>NC_141694.1:1296468696-1306468696 GCF_964263255.1 Lissotriton vulgaris
GTGAAGTCATCAGTGATGTCACTGACCATGTCATGAATGATGTAATATGTGACATCATCAGCAGTGGATTGCGGGTGCGCGATATATAGTTTGCGCATCTAACTATATATGCGAATTTCAATGGTTTTATGCGAGTAAAATAAGGTTTTGAAAATGCTAATCCCTAACTATATATGGGCTAAAACCTATGGTTTTTTCATTGAATATATATATATATATATATATATATATATATATATATATATATATATATATATATATATATATATATATATATACATATACATATATATGTATATATATATATATATATATATATATATAAGGTTTTGAAAATGCTAATCCCTAAAAATATATGGGCTAAAACCTATGTTTTTTTCATTGAATTTCAATGGTTTTTTAATAACAAATATCAAAAGCTGTCAAATGTCAAGTACGTGATAGGTAAAAACATTTTCGTGTTTATGCACGCTGATGTGCTTTAAACGCTGCCCCCCCCCTCTTTTCTCTTAGAAGTACTCTCTCTTTGCAGATAGTGAAGGGTAGTTAACGCAGACCTTTGCCCCCGTTGTAATCCGTCGTGCCTGTTTGTCTCTCCATTTGATTGATTGTTATCCAAGCATTTACTATTTTAGAATTTATTCTCTTTGGTTCATTCTCTATTTACTAACAAGCACAAAGCCGCAATACTCTGTTTAGTCTTTGCAGATAGTGAAAAATCGTGTTAAAAAAAAATAATCGAGCAAAATCAGTAGGCCACTAATGGGATCTCTTTTTGACCTCGCTAAAATAGAAACATTAGGAACAACCCTTCATGAGAAATACGAAACTAGTGAGATGAACTGAGCTCCACACCATGATGGCTGCAAGACAGCTCGGCTCCACCACCCACCCCGCCCAAAATAACGATAAACTCTATGCAAATATTATAAATATATACAACACACCAGCAAAGTAACAGGGTAAAACATTTTATTAAATAACTATTTACATAACTATTTTATACTTTTGTTGCCTGATCCGGCTAGCTCAATCGATCGAGCATGAAACTCATGCATTCTGATAGCAAGCGTTGCTGCTGATGCTATGCAAACAAAAACTGGTTTTCAGTTTGTACATTCTTCAAGATTTTTCATCCAAGGCTGGTTGAGAGTTTGTAGAACGATGGCTTCAGATTTTCAACATACGGTGTGGTGGCGCGGACTGGGAGGGTGCGCTTGACTTCTGCCCCCTCCCCAAGTCGTGTTGCCCTGGCGTGGCCTAAGATCGCCCCCGACATAGGCGGCCGGCTCCCGGGGTCCGGCGGAACTTTTTGCCTTTTGATGACTCTTCCATTCTGGACCTTATCCCACAATCCGTTTGACCTGAAGACACGCTGTAGTGGGGCGCCCCTTTACCGTTTCAGTTGCCATTCCGCCCGCTTTTGCTACACTGTGCCTCTTCCACCATTCAGCTGTTTACTGCCCGCTCTTGCGACTACAGCGTCTCGCTCACCATGTAGTTGAGTTGCTCCCGCTCTTGCGATGCAACTATAGGCGGCTGCCACAGGACTCTCAAAATGGCGGCCGCCTCTTCAGATTTGGGCGTGGTCCACTAAAATGGCCATGGGACACCTTGGAACTCGGACGCTTGTCTGCTAGGGCTTGGGCCCCATTCTCGAAAGCGTCCACTGAGCCTTGAAGATTCGACAAAAGTCTTGGGGGCCCCCGACTCCCGCAGGCTTCTGGTGGGGAGCGGCTGCCATGATTGCTCGTGGAATGGCCACGACTGAGATACGAGATGGTGGTGCTCTCATGCTAACGCCAGCTTCAGTCTGAAACATCCAGAAACACTGTAGACTACCAATTCGATCAGTTCCGGTAGCGCCCCAACGTGACCCGATAGGGAAGAACTTGCCCTCCCCTCTTTGACTGATGGTTCTTGTTGCCTGTCCCTTCTGTTGTCATTTAACAGAACTTTTTAGACTGCTGAAAGGGGTTGTGTTCCGACTGCTGGTTGGTGGAGACATTTTGACTATATTCTGGACCTACGTTGTCGCGTAATGCGTTATATAACACGCCGCGTTAGCGCACCCGGAAGTACTCCAGTGCGCAAAGCGCAGCTTCCCGGAAGGGATCCGGGGCGCGGCGCGCAGCGCGTAACGTAAGCATAACAGGTCATGTGACTTGTTAATAAAACTTTTCATTGGTTCATTTTACTTTTGTTATACTAATGATGAAAGGCTTGGTCATATGACCAAAAAATTACGCTTTTTATTGCTTTCGAACATTATTTTTTCTTAAACATATATGTTATAATGTTCCAGGCTAATGTATTTTCCCGGAAAATTTACAACTGTCCTGCAAGTAAAATATATTCCTTTTTCTAGCAAAAGGGCGTTTCTTCGTCCCATGACGGAGCCGTTGAGCAAAAGATGCTCAGCCTGCTGTCTTAGTCGCCGATACGCCCGAATATCAGATTCTTATCGATCACTTTATGTTGCAGGAGTAAAAAACACAACAGCCCTTGACCATTTATCTTTACTGCGTTCCTGCGTATTATACCTTTTATCCGTCATGTAATTGGACTGCTTTATTTCACTTGCCTTTTACTGATTCGAAAACAGTGACTAAAATTAAAAACTTTACCAATGTAAATACTACTACCATGTTTTGTTTTAAAAACCTTTATTGTGAAAATGTCAGTATACAAATACGGGCCTATAACCACGTGGGCCGGCCACGGAGCAAACTGAAATCGTATATGATGAGGAGACATTTACACTGTAGAGGAACGCAACGAGCGGGCCATTAGGTTGCAAGAACTAAGGTGTCTAACAGTTGTGGAATCGGTGGACGTACATTTTGTAATTAAAATACGACAGGGCCACTTACAATAAAATTATCTAGATATACATTTGCGGGCAAGTACCATGGGTGACGTTAATTCGAACTTTCAATAGTACAGTAATCAATAACACATCAGAACTTAATATCAATAGGGATGTCGAAATATTCAATCAATTCTCATTCCCGCCCGCCATGTGCTTCAAAACTGCATACGTATCTCGTGATATCAAGGTTGTGCAACCAGTACACAACAAGGAGGTACGAGTCCCATTTATACCGGCGCCATTTTGGGCGAGGCCGGGCAGGTCCAGGATATAGTCAAAATATCTCCACCAACCAGCGGTCGGACCAGAACCCCTTTCGGCAGTCAAAAAAGGTTCAGTTAAATGACAACAGAAGACATAGGCAACAAGACCAACAGTCAAAAGAGGGGAGGGCAAGATCTAAAGCCATTGTTCTACAAACTCTCAAGCAGACTTGGATGGAAAAATCCTGAAGAATGTACAAACTGAAAACCATTTTTTGTCTGTATAGCATCACCAGCAACGCTTGAGTCAGCTTTGTGTGAAGCCGCCATTTTGATTCAATCAATAGCGTCCCCCTGCACACATTCAGGGACCTGGTCGTGTCTAAAGGTTAAACGGATTGTGGGACAAGATGCAGAAAGGAAAAGGAAAAAAGTTCAGCCGGACCATGGAACTTTCGGCGCAGCATTGTAGGATGGCCACACCAGTGCGGCAACTTGCTAGACACCACCTCGGTGCCATCCAGATCTCGGCGCGTTGTGCTTCCTTCGGCCTACTGTAGCCGCAAGTGCGGACGCAACTCAGCTGGATAGCGAGTGAAACACCAAGGGGCGCCCCACTGCAGCCGAGGAGCCTCCATCTTGGGGGCGACGCACAGCATCACATTGCTTTCTCAAACAGCCCCCACTGACTGACACGACCTCACAGGCCAACGGGGCGCCCCACTCCGAATTTCGGCGCAGCATTGTAGGATGGCCACACCAGTGCGGCAATTTGCTGGACACCACCTCGGTGCCATCCGGATCTTGGCGCGTTGTGCTGCCTTCGGCCTACTGTAGCAGCAAGTGCGGGCGCAACTCTGCTGGACGGCGAGTGAAAAGATAAGGGGCGCAGCACTGCACATCAGGTGCCTCCACCTGGGGAGGCGAGAGAGGCCAGTTTGCGCCACCTCCCCCCCCCAGGCACCCCACGCCGACTTTCGGCGCAGCATTGTAGGATGGCCACACCAGTGCGGCAACTTGCTGGACACCACCTCGGTGCCATCCGGATCTCGGCGCGTTGTGCTGCCTTCGGCCTATTCGCACATCGGTCCGCTACTGACGCCGCCTCACGTGCCAACGGATTTTCTATGCTTTTTATAGCAGCGCGTAACGTAAGCATAACAGGTCATGTGACTTCTTTATAAAACTTTTCATTGGTTCATTTTACTTTTGCTTTCCTAATGATGGAAGGCTTGATCATATGACATAAAAATATCACTTTTCATTGGATTAAAACATTTTTTTTCCCAAACGATGAAAGCCCCACCTTGTTTCTAGATGTTTCAGACTAAAGCTGGCGTCAGCCTGAGAGCACCACCATCTCGTGGCTCCGTCGTGGTCATTCCGCGAGCAATCATGGCAGCCGCTCCCCACCGGAAGCCTGCAGGAGTCGGGAGCCCCCAAGACTTTTGTAAAATCTTCAAGGCTCAGGGGACGTCCGAGTTCCAAGGTGTCCCAGGGCCATGTTAGTGGACCAGGCCCAAATCCAAAGAGCCATCCGCCATTTTAAGACTCCTGTGGCAGCCGCCTATCGCTGCACCGCAAGAGTGGGCGCAACTCAACCACATGGTGAGCGAGACGCTGAAGCCACAAGAGCGGGCGAGAAACAGCTGAATGGCGGATGAGGCACAGTGTAGCAAAAGCGGGCGTAATGGCAACTGAAACTGTAAAGGGGCGCCCCAGTACAGCCAACGAGCCTCCACCTGGGGAGACCTGTTCACGCCGCCTCCCCCCCCCCCCCCCGGGGCGCCCCACGCCGTTTTTCGGAGCAGCATTGTAGGATGCCAAAACCAGTGAGACAACTTACTGGACATCACCTGGATGCCATCCACATCTCAGCGCGTTCTGCTGCCTTGGGACTATTCGCACAACAGACCGCTACTGACGAGGTCTCCCCGCGCACCCCCCGGGACGCCCCACGCCGTTTTTTGGAGCTGCATTGTAGGATACCAAAAACCCGTGCGGCACCCAGGTAACATCACCTGGGTGCCCTCCAGAACTCAGCACGTTGTGCTGCCTTGGGACTATTCGCACAAAACACAGCTACTGACCATTGTTGCTTCTTTTTTCAAAAAAATGTTTAAATGTATTTACTGCTTTTGTTGCGTTCTATATATTTAAAAGTTATTAAAGTGTTATAATCCTACTTTGTTGGAGTACTATATATTTATAATGTGACACATAATTGTAAAAACTTTGATGTACAAAGAGGCATCCCTGGAATCTTCCGCTTCAGGCTCGGTCCCACACACCCTCACAGTGAGAATCCCCTCCCCAAGCACAATACAGGATGGTTATCAGATAGTAGGAACGCGTGAGGTGTGACAGATCTACTGTAACTCCTTTGAAGAGGGGTGATTCTCTACAGCTGGGGCCATAAACTACATCTGCAGGGCTAGGTGACAGCCTGGGACCGGCCTGAACAATCGGACACAGAGGAAGAAGAGTGTCAGAGGGTGCGGTAGTGAATAGGGTGAAAGGGTGGTGTCGGGCGGGCACAGGGTGTATTTCTCAGGAAAGAGCAGCGCACATGGGAGGAGGTTTCTGGCCCATGCATGAGAGAGAGAGCGGGGGTGACCAGTGCGTGGGGGAGATGCTTGCGAAGGTGAGGAGCCATGCTGAGGATCGGCGGCGTGCAGAGAGTGGGTCTGGTCAAGGCATCTAAAATGGCTGCCGTGCTCAACAAAAGTGTGGCATTGCAAAAAAGACAAGATGGCGCAGACAATGTTTATCAATAAGGATTAATTTATAACAATTATTTTAAACAAAATATTTACTCGCAGTGACAAAATGGCGGTCAACACTTCCTGATTTCCATCGAATCGAACGTTAACAGACGCCACGCAACAAAAAAAAAACGCTCACGCACAGCCGCTGGAAGACATGTATCAACATATATGAGCCTCCTCAGCCACCCTCAGAAAACAAAAGGGGTCAGGATACGTCTCCCGTACCCCCTTATACCTAGTAATTTAATGAAATCGAAACACAAAATGGCGAATTCACGTTTCGCTACCAGTTTGCGAACCGAGAAGCGCTTCTACCTCGAAAAATCAAATTTTTATTATTTGCCCCACGGGACCCTTTAATAACCCCAACATCATTCCTAGGGGGTCAAGACAGGTCTACCTAGCCCCCTTTCATTAAATTCCCCCTTCGTTTTTCTCCTCCTCTTGTCTCTCGATCCTACCGACAGACAAGATGGTGGCCGCACCGGACTGTTTAGAATGTTGACAGACACCGGAGAGCCAATCAGCTTCGCTACGCAAAGCTCCGTTACGTGAAAAGTACGCGATCTGGGACGCTGTCACAGATATACCTGTTTTTTAAACGTTAATTTCTCAAAATCCACTGGAGCACATATATTGAGACCCAGCAAAGGCACATCGGGCTAACAGTCCCTATAATTTTACCCAGTTTCGTGCAAATCCATTCAGCCGTTAATTTGCCAACCGAGAAACGCTTCTACCGTGAAAAATCACATTTTTTTAATTTTCCCCACGGGACCCTTTAATAACCCCGACATCATTCCTAGGGGGTCAAGAGGGGTCTACCTTGCCCCCTTTCATTAAATTCCCCCTTCGTTTTTCACCTCTTCTTGTCTCTCGATCCCACCGAGAGACAAGATGGCGGCCGCTCCGGACTGTTTAGAATGTTGACAGACACCGGAGAGCCAATCAGCATCGCTTCGCAAAGCTCCGTGACGCGAAAAGTACGCGATCTGGAGCGCTACCCGGGACGCTGTCACAGATATATAAATGTTTTAAAACGTTAATTTCTCAAAATCCACTGGAGCACATATATTGAGACCCAGCAAAGGCACATCGGGCTAACAGTCCCTACAATTTTGCCAAGTTTCGTGCAAATCCATTCAGCCGTTCGAGCTAAAAGTGAGGCCAAACGCCCTATGGAAATTAACATGGGAAAAACGCGTTTTGGGACCCCCCTTTTTTCTCGGCCCCCCCTTGACGAAACCCCCCCAAATTTTCAAGGGCTGCTCAGAAACAAAATGTGCCATTTTCCTGAAATTTCAGCCAATTCCGTCCACAAACGCCAAAGTTATTAGACATAGAATTTTCAAAAGTCCCATAGGAAAAAAATCCTAACTATATATACCTACTGGCTATCGCCAGTAGGTAATATGTATATATAAATATATATATATATATATATATATATATATATATATATATATATATATATATATATGTATGTATGTATGTATGTATATATATATATATATATATATATATATATATATATATATATATATATATATATATATATATATATATATATATATATATTACCTACTAGCGGTCGCCAGTAGGTATATATAGTTAGGATTTTTTCCCTATGGCATTTTTGAAAATTCTATGTCTAATAACTTTGGCGTTTGTGGACGGAATCGGCTGAAATTTTCAGGAAAATGGCACATTTTGTTTCTGAGCAGCTCCTGGAAATTTGGGGGGGGTCGTCAAGGGGGGGCCGAGAAAAAAGGGGGGTCCCAAAACGCGTTTTTCCCATGTTAATTTCCATAGGGCGGTTGGACTCACTTTTAGCCCGAACGGCTGAATGGATTTTCACGAAACTTGGCAAAATTGTAGGGACTGCTAGCCCGATGTGCCTTTGCTAGGTCTCAATATATGTGCTTCAGTGGATTTTGAGAAATTAACGTTTAAATCAAGATATATATCTGTAACAGCGCTCCGGGCAGCGATCCGGTTAGCGAACTTTTCGCGTATCGGAACTTTGCGAAGCGAAGCTGATTGGCTCTTCGGTGTCTGTCAACATTCTAAACAGTCCAGAGCGGCCGCCATCTTGTCTCTCGGTAGGATCGAGAGACAAGAGGAGGAGAAAAACGAAGGGGGAATTTAATGAAAGGGGGCTAGGTATACCCCTCTTGACCCCCTAGGAATGTTGTTGGGGTTATTAAAGGGTCCCGTGGGGAAAATAAAAAAAAAATGATTTTTCACGGTAGAAGCGCTTCACGGGCCGCGAACTGGGCCGCAAACTGGTAGCGAAACGGGAATTCGCCATTTTGTGCTTCGTTTTAATTGTTTAGAGACAAAAATTATCGCCGCACATCGGCCACAATGCCTGAATATCGCTGAAAAGTCAGCGATATTCATGCATTATCCAGCAAATGCTCTTAGCCATGTTATCCACCTTCCATTGGATAACATGGCTAAAAACTGCTCTGTGCGTGAGCTTTTTTTTTTTTTTTTTGCCGCGTGACGTTTGTTAACGTTCGATTCGATGGAAATCAGGAAGTGTTGACCACCATTTTGTCACTGCGAGTAAATATTTTGTTATAAATGAATCCTTATTGATAAACATTGTCTGCGCCATCTTGCGTTTTTGTCCAATGCCACAATTTTGTCGTGCACGGCAGCCATTTTAGATGCCTTGACCAGACCCACTCTCTGCACGCCGTCGATTCTCAGCACGGCTCCCCACCCTCACAAGCATCTCCCCCACTCACTGGTCACCCCCGCTCTCTCTCTCATGCATGGGCCATATACTTCCCCCCATCTGCGCTGCTCTTCCCTGAGAATCACACCCTGTGCCCGCCCGACACCTCCCTTTCACCCTATTCACTACCGCACCCTCTGACACTCCTCTTCCTCTGTGTCCGATTGTCCAGGCCGGACCTAGGCTATCACCTAGCCCTGCGGATGTAGTTTATGGCCCCAGCTGTAGAGTATCCAGACATGCCAACCCTCCCGATTCAGGCGTGAGACTACTGATTTCAGTGCTAGTCTCCCGCCTCCCGATTCCTGCAAGCAAAAACCCGGGGGCATATTATCAACAACTAGCGATAATTTTTGTCTCTAACTTGTTTAGAGACAAAAATTATCGCCGCACATCGGCGAATTTTATCGCACATAAACCTTGCTATTAGCAAGGTTTATCGCAAATGCGATAAAAAACGGCCGCAATGCATGAATATCGTTGAAAAGTCAGCGATATTCATGCATTATCCAGCAAATGCTCTTAGCCATGTTATCCACTTCCCATTGGATAACATGGCTAAAACTGCTCAGGGCAGGTGTTAGGTTTTGGAGATATTTGCGCTTAGCGCGAATATCTCCAAAAGTTGGTAATAGGAGATAGCGATGGTTAGGGACTGTTTCCAGTCGCTAAAATCTTGGCACGCCCACTTTGCATGTCATTAGTGATAAATATCACTGATATGCAAAGCGGGGCCCAAGATGGTCGCTATCTCCTTTTAGATGTCACTAACTGGTGTTAGCGACAGCTTGGTAATAGGGAGATAATTTTATCTCTTTTTTTTTTGGCTTTTAAAGCCCAAAAAGAGGAAATAAACCCCCTTGATAATATGCCCCATGATTTCTCGGGGGTTTCAGCTGACAGGGCTTGGTATTGTGTTACGTGCTAATTCTTCCAGGAAACGTCAGAGGGTCGATGCAGGGGTTCTAGAAGGGGTGATAAACCATTTAAGCCTCATGAACAAGCGCATGGTCTTTTAAAGATTTGTGAAGTACTCGGGGTGGCGGTGTGTGTGTGCCCTCTTTCAGGAGCGGGCGGGGGGGGCACTGCCAGCAACTTGCCAGGCCAGGCAGTGTTCAACACGTGCATCACCCTTTCTCTGCCTGCTATTGCACTCCATGCTTCGGAAAGGTAAGAAAAAGAACGTGCATTTGAGTTTGAAATGTCCGATCTTGTAGCAGTACACTTGCAAAGCCCACACATGACAATAACCCGATTCAAGGGCCCATTCACCCGATTTTTTAAACATATATAGCACTCCAACAAAGTTAGATTTTAAAACTTTATTAACTTTTAACTATAATGAACGGAACAAAAACTGTAAAAACATTTAAACATTTTTCACCCAAAAAAGCAACAATTGTCAGAAGCTGTCTTTTGTGCGAATAGTCCCAAGGCAGCACAACGTGCTGAGTTCTGGACGGCACCCAGGTGATGTCGCCTGGGTGCCGCACTGGTTTTGGTATCCTACAATGCTGCTCCGAAAATTGGCGTGGGGCGTCCCGGGTGGGGCGGGGGGAGGCTTCGTCAGTAGCGGTCTGTTGTGCGAATAGTCCCAAGGCAGCAGAACGCGCTGAGATGTTGATGGCACCCAGGTGATGTCCAGTAAACTGCCGCACTGGTTTTGGTATCCTACAATGCTGCTCCGAAAATTGGCGTGGGGCGGCCCGGAGGGGGGGGGCGTGGGGGAGGCGGCGTGAACGGGCCTCCCCAGGTGGCGGCCATCCAGCTGAGTTGCGCCCGCTCTTGCGGCTACAGCGTCTCGCTCACCATGTTGTTGAGTTGCTCCCACTCTTGCAGTGCAGCGATAGGCGGCTACCACATGACTCGTAAAATGGCGGACGGCTCTTCGGTTTTGGGCCTGGTCCACTGAAATGGCCCTGGGACACCTTGGAACTCGGACGCTTGCCTGCTAGGGCTTGGGCTCCATTCTCGAAAAGCGTCCCCTCAGCCGTGAAGATTCTACAAAAGTCTTGGGGGCCCCCGACTCCCGCAGGCTTCCGGTGGGGAGCGGCTGCCATGATTGCTCGTGGAATGACCACGACGGAGCTACGAGATGGTGGTGCTCTCATGCTGACGCCAGCTTTAGTCTGAAACATCCAGAAACAAGGTGGGGCTTTCATCGTTTGGGAAAAAAAATGTTCTAAACCAATGAAAAGTGTTATTTTTAGGTCATATGACCAAGCCTTCCATCTTTAGGAAACCAAAAGTAAAATGAACCAATGAAAAGTTTTATAAACAAGTCACATGACCTGTTATGCGGCATAGGGCTACAAAAAGCGTAGAAAATCCGTTGGCACGTGAGGCGGCGTCAGTAGCGGACCGATGTGCGAATAGGCCGAAGGCAGCACAACGCGCTGAGATCCGGATGGCACCAAGGTTGTGTCCAGCAAGTTGCCGCACTGGTGTGGCCATCCTACAATGCTGTGCCGAAAGTCGGCGTGGGGTGCCCCGTTGGCTTATGAGGTGATGTCAGTAGTGGACCGATGTGTGAATAGGTCGGAACCAGCACAAGGCGCCAAGATCCGAATGGCAAGTCCTGGATATTGAGTGCCATAGTTGAGAGTTCTGAGCAGTGCTTGTAAGACTATCTGAAGCTTATTTGCACCTGCTGCAGCTTCACTGTTGCCCAAGGTGGTGTCCAGCAAATTGCTGCAGTGGTGTGGCCATCCTACAATGCTGCGCCGAAAGACGGCGTGTCCAGCTGAGTTCCGGTCACTCTTGCGGTACAGTGAGTCGAACGCGCCGAGATCCGGATGGCACCGAGGTTGTGTCCAGCAAGTTGCCGCACTGGTGTGGCCATCCTACAATGCTGCGCCGAAAGACGGCGTGACCAGCTGAGTTCCGGTCACTCTTGCGGTACAGTGACTCGAACGCTCCGAGATCCTGATGGCACCGAGGTGGTGTCCAGCAAGTTGCCGCACTGGTGTGGCCATCCTACAATGCTGCGCCGAGAGTCAGTGTGGGGTGCCCCGTTGGCTTATGAGGTGATGTCAGTAGTGGACCGATGTGTGAATAGGTCGGAAGCAGCACAAGGCGCCCTGCACTGTTGAGCTTTTTTCAATGCCTGTTTTTTGTTGTTTCCCCTCCATCAAAAACAAAAAAAATATATAAAACTGTGCAAAAATACAAAAAAATGTTTAGAAAAGCAGTGCTTGTAAGACTGTCTGAAGCTCTTTTGCACCTGCTGCAGCTTCACTATTGCCCTGGTGTGGACAAAGATCGCCCATGACTTAGGCTGATTGAGAGTTTGTAGAAAAATGGCTTCAGATTTTCCACATATTACTCTTCAACATTCTTCCTAAATGTAACAATGTGAGACTCACTAGGAGAACGGCTGTTTATCTTTCCTTTCAAAATGCTGCCAACAATATTTTCTGAATGGAAGACACCATCTTGTAGCATAAAGGGCCGAAAGGGGTTCTGGTCTGGCCGATTGTTGGTGGAGACATTTTGACTATATCTTGGACCTACCCGGCCTCGCCCAAAATGGCGCCGGTATAAATGGGACTCGTAACTCCTTGCCCGCAAATGTATATCTAGAAAATTTTATTGTAAGTGGCCCTGTCTTATTTTAATTACAAAATGTACGTCCACCGATTCCGCAACTGTTAGACACCTTAGTTCTTGCAACCTAATGGCTCGTTCGTTACGTTCCTCTACAGTGTAAATGTCTCCTCATCATATACGATTTCAGTTTGCTCCGTGGCCGGCCCAGGTGGTTATAGGCCCGTATTTGTATATTGACATTTTCACAATAAAGGTTTTTAAAACAAAACATGGTAGTAGTATTTACATTGGTAAAGTTTTTACTTTTAGTCACTGTTTTCGAATCAGTAAAAGGCAACTGAAATAAAGTAGTCCAATTACATGACGGATAAAACATATAATATGTAGGAACGCAGTAAAGATAAATGGTCAAGGGCAGTTGTGTTTTCCACTTCTGCAACCTAAAGTGATCGATAAGAATCTGATAATCAGGCGTATCGGCGACTAAGACAGCAGACCGAGTCTCTTTTACTCAACGGCTCCGTCATGGAACGAAGAAACGCCCTTTTTCTCGAAAAAGGAATATATTTTACTTGCAGGACAGTTGTAAATTTTCCGGGAAAGTACATTAGCCTGGAATATTATAACATATATGTTTGAAAAAAAAATAATGTTCGAAACCAATAAAAAGCGTAATTTTTAGGTCATATGACCAAGCTTTTCATCATTAAAATAACAAAAGTAAAATGAACCAATGAAAAGTTTTATTAACAAGTCACATGACCTGTTATGCTTATGTTACGCGCTGCGCGCCGCGCCCCGGATCACTTCCGGGTGCGCTAACGCGGCGTGTCATATAACGCATTACGCGACAACGTAGGTCAAGAATATAGTCAAAATGTCTCCACCAACCAGCGTTCGGAACACAACCCCTTTCAGCAGTCCAAAAAGTTCTGTTAAATGACAACAGAGGGGACAGGCAACAAGAACCATCAGTTAAAGAGGGGAGGGCAAGTTCTTCTCTTCCGGGTCATGTTGGGGCGCTACCGGAACTGATCGAATTGGTAGTCTACAGTGTTTCTGGATGTTTCAGACTAAATCTGGCGTCAGCATGAGAGCACTACCATCTCGTAGCTCCGTCGTGGCCATTCCACGAGCAGACATGGCAGCCGCTCCCCACCAGAAGCCTGCGGGAGTCGGGGGCCCCCAAGACTTTTGTAGAATCTTCACGGCTGAGGGGACGCTTTCGAGAATGGGACCCAAGCCCTATCAGGGAAGCGTCCGAGTTCCAAGGTGTCCCAGGGCCATTTTAGTGGACCAGGCCCAAAACCGAAGAGCCGGCCGCCATTTTGAGAGTCCTGTGGCAGCCGCCTATCGCTGCACCGCAAGAGCGGGAGCAACTTAACTACATGGTGAGCGAGACGCTGTAGTCGCAAGAGCGGGCGGTAAACAGCTGAATGGCGGAAGAGGCACAGTGTAGCAAAAGCGGGCGGAATGGCAACTAAAACGGTAAAGGGGCGCCCCACTACAGCGTGTCTTCAGGTCAAACGGATTGTGGGACAAAGTCCAGAATAGAAGAGTCATCAAAAGGCAAAAAGTTCCGCCGGACCCCGGGAGCCGGCCGCCTATGTCGGGGGCGATCTCAGGCTACACCAGTGCTATAAGACTTGGGGAGGGGGTCGGAGCCAAGCGTCTTCTCCGAGTCCGTGCCATCACACCGCCCCTCGGGGGCCTCCGTCAAGCGGTTTAGGGAGGTACCATATAACATTGTTTTCAAATGCAGTCAGGTCCACAAACGACCCTCACTTACTTTGAGAATAGTGAAGCTGCAGTAGGTGGAAATAAGCTTCAGACAGTCTTACAAGCACTGCTTTTGTAAACATTTTTTGTTTTTTTTGTATTTTTGCACAGTTTTATATTTTTTTTTTTGTTTTTGATGGAGGGGAAACAACAAAGCACAGGCATTGAAAAAGGCTCAAACTCAGAACTCTGAACTATGGCACCCAATATCCAGGACTTTCCATCCGGATCTTGGCGCCTTGTGCTGCTTCCGACCTATTCACACATCGGTCCACTACTGACATCATCCTATAAACCAACGTTATGTAAATAGTTATTTAATAAAATGTTTTACCCTGTTTCTTTGCTGGTGTGTTGTCTATATTTTTAATATTTGCATAGGGTTTGTCGTTATTTTGGGCGGGGTGGGTGACGGAGCCGAGCTGTCTTGCAGCCCTCATGGTGTGGAGCTCAGTTCATCTCACTATATTCGTATTTCTCATGAAGGGTTGTTTATAATATTTCTATTTTAGCGAGGTCAAAAAGAGATCCAATTAGTGGCCTACTGATTTTGCTCGATTACTTTTATTTTTTTACACGATTTTTCACGATCTGCAAAGACTAAACAGAGTATTGCGACTTTGTGCTTGTTTGTAAATAGAGAATGAACCAAAGAGAATCAATTGAAAAACAGTAAATGCTTGGATAATAATCAATCAAATGGAGAGACAAGCAGGCAGGACGGATTACAACGGGGGTAAAGGCCTGCGTTAACTACTCTTCACTATCTGCAAAGAGAGAGTACTACTAAGAGAAAAGAGGGGAGGGGGGCAGCGTTCAAAGCACATCAGCGTGCATAAATACGAAAATGTTTTTATCTATCACGTACTTGACATTTTAAAGCTTTTCATATTTGCTATTAAAAAACCAATGAAATTCACAGAAAAAACCATAGGTTTTAGTGGATATATAGTTAGGAATTTGCATTTACAAAACCTTGAAAATTCAATGAAAAAACCATTGGTTTTAGGCCATATATAGTTAGGGATTTGCATTTACAAAACCTTATTTTA
Source organism: Lissotriton vulgaris (assembly GCF_964263255.1). NCBI lineage: Eukaryota > Metazoa > Chordata > Amphibia > Caudata > Salamandridae > Lissotriton > Lissotriton vulgaris. The sequence goes on from NC_141694.1 coordinate 1,296,483,666, forward strand.
CTCGCATAAAACCATTGAAATTCCATATATAGTTATAAGCGCTAACTATATATCGCGCACCCGCAATCCACTGATGATGATACAACATATTACATCATTCATGACATGGTTAGTGACATCACTGATGACATCACTGATGACATCTCAAATGACATCACTGATGACATCACTGAAAACATCTCATTTGACATGACTGATAACATCACTGATGATATCATTCATGTGATAATACCATGAACCTCTTCAGACTCTAATATAACCTTAGATACAATCAGTGTAAACAGACAGTCACAGACTGTCACTCATCCATGGAGTTACTCACACACCTAGTCAGTTATGCCAAAAATCAATCACACCTCCATTTTCTCAACTATACAGTTATACACACCTTACTTATTCAAACATATACTAACACATATTTACTTTACTCTCTTATACAATCTCTGATACATGTTCACAATGATCCATACAGCCACTCACACATTCACTGGCTCTTATGCACAGTTATTTATAGATGTCAACTCTCACATGTACTGTGTTTTACATATGTACTTAATTTGACATGTAGCACTGAGATATCCATTCACTCACTAATACACTCATGCACAGTCAACCGCCCATACAGCTGTTTGCACATGCACTTTTGAATCTATACATATAGTGAATCAACTACTCACACATCTATGTACAGAGTCACACACCTTCCAGCCACCCATACACACACACTCAGTTTCCCATACAAATACTTGGACAACCAATCAATAACCCATACAGTTACTCATATAGCTACTGATCAACATATGCAGCAGTTTGTAGAACAACAGATATAATGATGCACAAATTAAAACAGTTTAGTCACTAACCCATGCACTCAGTGAGACACATTTAATCACTCACTCAATCAGTCAGTCAGTCATGCACCTAGTAAATCCTTCATCCAGACACTTATATATCCACTCATTCTTCAATATGTAAAACATATTTTAACTTTACAGAAACATACAGTCACTGGATGTTGTAATCAGTGATGTCATCAGTGATGTCATTTGACATGTCATCAGTGATGTCATCAGTGATGTCACTAACCATGTCATGAATGATGTAATATGTGACATCATCAGCAGTGGATTGCGGGTGCGCGATATATAGTTAGCGCTTATAAGTATATATGGAATTTCAATGGTTTTATGCGAGTAAAATAAGGTTTTGTAAATGCAAATCCCTAACTATATATGGCCTAAAACCAATGGTTTTTTCATTGAATATATATATATATATATATATATATATATATATATATATATATATATATATATATATATATATATATATCTCAAGGTATTCTGCTTTCCATGTGCAATCCTGCATAAGTTAAATAACGGATACGAACCCCAATTAAGTGTTTGAAGTTTATTCGGTGCTTATGGTCGCCATGACACATTTTAGCCCTTCCCTGGGGCTTTCCTCACATGACGGTGCAGAGAATCACACTGGTTTAGGTACGTTTACAATTTTGTGACGTTTTCAGTGGAGGCATACAAAGGCAATAGACATAGAAGAACAGTTCTCGTAGCTTTAAAGTATCTAATTTTTTTACCTTAGCTTTTTGTTGTTTCTGTCATTTTGAGGCAAAATTGCAAATAAATATTTTATATAATCATAATTTAAGATTATAAAATTTAAGTGACATCACAGATTTTTTTTAAACAAAAACACAGTAAAAATCAAAATTTTGTAAATGTCATCACAACAACGTCATCCATATTAAAACCAATGTGCAAGATACGTGTAAGTGCAAAGTAATAGTGTAAAAGGTGCAACAAATACACCCTAGGACATTCCAGTAGAATGTTCATGGGCAGCTAATGTGTTGGCACAAAGAAAAGTGTGTTAACTGTCATCCTACCCTTTTTATACCTGTCTCTTTGGCGTTCTTCCTCCAGATCACTCAATCCGGCGGCACCGGGCAAACAAACTTCAACTCCACTATTGCGAGGTACGTTTATTTACAATTTCATATTTACTTGGCTTTCACATGGCAAAAAATTCACAGTGCTTATCTCCACAATCTTAGACGACACTTTACGACGAAATGTATCTATCTATCTATCTATCTATCTATCTATCTATCTATCTATCTATCTATCTATCTATCTATCTATCTATCTATCTATCTATCTATCTATCTATCTATCTATCTATCTATGCTGTGTCTGTTTGTGCCAAATAAACTATCACATCTGAGCCTGTGGTCCATCTCCTTTTTCGCTGGCATTGCTGAGCTGCTTGCCGGAGGTTTTGTGGAGTATTTGTCAATATATATATATATATATATATATATATATATATATATATATATATATATATACAATTACCACTCCGGTGTTTAGCCCACCAAAAGAGAAACACGAACGCCGCAATTGTTGTTCTCACTGCTGGCCACAGGGACTTTTATTTAACCCAGGTGCGCACAATGTCAGGCTGGATGACGCGTTTTGGCTAATGCAGTAGCCTTGTTCACATACCTGCTCTGCTCAATTCAATGCATTTAAATACAAGTGCAAATTAACCACGTGACTACACATACCATTGAAAGTGAAAACATACTGCGTATCAAAAAGACTACAAATGAAGAAAGAAAAAACTTTTGTTTTAAATTACGGTACAAATACTTGAATTTGTTGGTTCTTGATTTGCTCAATCCTGAATTTGGTTCAAGTTGTTATTGGAGCCTAATCATGATTAATACAGTGTACAAATACACATTCGAGCTGTCAGAGTGATAAACCGTGCAACATATAGGTAAATTAATGGTATTGATTGCCTTCAATAATATTAAAAAAACCATCAACCATATACAGAACAAAATGCAAAAATGTATTTGGTTTCCTATTCCTAGAGTTGCAAAACCCTTTTCTGCCAACCGCTCAATAGTGGTAATATACCAACTACTATACTTGTAGTCTAGAGCTATTTAGAGAAACTGCAGTATGATAACTATAGAAGTGAAAATGTGAAAAAATAATGAAAGGGATGTGATAGTTAAAAACTCTTTACTAAATTCTTATAATACAATTCATTTATTACTGGACTTATGTGTGTTGCAAGATGGACTATGCCTAGAGAGAAGGAACAGATAGATTCTGTAGTTCTTTTAAATATTGTGTCGTATTCTCCCCTAGACTCTTATTACCTCAGGAACATATTATTTCCTGTTTATCTCTGGGTACTAATGTCTATAAGGGAATGTGACTGAATACTACACAAAGAGACCAGAACAAAACAAACAAAATTACAAATTTAAATATAAATATGACAGGAAGGCAAATAAAGTTCTCTTGAGACTAACTAATTTCTTATCCAGATAAATGCCTGTGTAACCTTTTTTACCTGTTAGACTAATAGGACAAACAGAGAAGGCAAGCTGAACATGTTAACCATGAATACTGCCAATGGAAAACTAACCGTCGACTGCCTGACCACTCTAGAGGTAATGATGTATGTCTTCACACATATAAGGTCCCTTAGGGGTCTTGGTATCGAGCTTGAGGATATAGTTAGTTTCCAATTGCCGCAATTTCTTTTTGCGATCACCACCTAATTTACTAATGGGAACACTGTCAATGACAAAGTATTTCAGCATGTTGAGATTACTTTCATGCTCCTCATTGATGTGGCGGGCTACAGGGTATGTACTATCAGAATTTACAGTTGCCCGTAGGTGCTGTAAAATTCTTTGGTGGACTGGCAGCTTCGTGCTCCCTACGTAGCGCAATCCACAGCCACATTGTAATACGTACACAGCATGGTCAGTGCGGCATGTGTAGTGTCCCTTTAGTTTGCACGGAACCTCTGAGAAGCCCGTAGTATAGGTCTTGGTGTTGATGCCAAACTTACAGGCACGGCAAGTGCTACATTTATAAAAACCCAAACTTGCTGTTAACCAACCTTTATTCACATCAAGTTCAGCACTGGTTCTTACTAGATCTTTCCGCATGGATCATGCTTTTCTGTATGTGTAGTTAGGTCCAGTAGGAAGTACCTGGGCCAAAATCGTGTCAGTCAATACAATTGGCCATTGGGCATTCATGATTTTTTTAATGGCACCTGTCTGCCTGTTAAATGTTGATATGAACCTACATGCCACTGTTGTACTGGCATTGTTTGTTTGGTTCTGCCTATCTTCATCTTGTGCCTCAGCCTCCACTGCCTCTTTATCATGAGACGTTGCTAACAGTTCACGCCTGTCCCTGGAGTTGGCTTTGGCTAGTGCAGAATCAAGTAGCTGGGCCTTGTAGCCCCGTTGTAACAATCTACTTCTAGCCGCTTGTTGTGCTGCTGTTGTGGCTGTAGGTGTACTGCAGGCTCTACGTATTCTTAAAAACTCACCATGTGGTAAGCTGGTGATGGTGTGCTGTGGGTGGAAACTCGAAGCATGTAGTAAGGAGTTTCCCACAGTTGGTTTGCGGAACAGTGATGTTGTAATCATGTTGTCCTCAATAGTAACAGTAATATCCAAAAAGTTGACTTTATGTTGATCTATATGGGCTGTAAACTGCAGATTGTAATGATTGTCATTGATGGTGTTGACAAATGTGTGGGCTTCAGCATGTGTACCGTTCCAAACAATAAAAATGTCATCTATATACCTCCAATTGTGGACCAGATGTCTATCGGTTATGGTCCTGAGTTGCCCCCTCAGTACATGCTCCTCCCACCAGCCAACGTGTAAACACGCGTAGGTGGGGGAGAAGCATGCGCCCATGGCTACACCTTGCCGTTGTCTAAACACCTTCCCATCAAACAGAAACAGATTATTGAACAGGCACCATCTTATCATACTCAATAACATTTTGTTATGATTATATAGGGAAATACATCTGTTCTGCAAACAATATTCAGTGGCAGCTAATCCGTCTTCGTGTCTGATGCTGGTGTAGAGGGAACAAATATCAAGGGTCATAAGGAGGTCATTTTTTGACCAGACAATGGAATCTAATTTACAAAGGAAGTCTTTGGTGTCTCTTAGGTAAGTAGGTAATGCAGTTACATGTTCTTGCAGGTGATGATCCACATACTTAGATGTGTTCTCAAAAAAACTGTCCCTGGCAGAAATAATATATAAGGTTAAGTCGTCCTACAGGTACGATCACGCACTGCAAAACAGACGAAGCGAGCCCAATGGATGTTGCATATATTTGATTGAATGCATGACACCACCGCCATGACGCGTTTCAGCCCACGTGGGGCCTTGATCACATGACACAAGTGAGGAAGTGAAAAGTTATTTAAAGTGCAAGTGAATGACGTAATACTTAGCAATCAATGATAAACATGGAAGACATACTATGCCTGTATCATTGGTAGTTCAAGTCATGAATAGTTCCAATACTTGTAAAATACATTGATTCAGAACAACCATTTCACATCTTATGCTTAGTTATCACATAAGTAAAACAGCATATTAAATAAATATTATAAAAACCACATACATATTTAGATGAATAAATATATAAATAAATGCGCTTAAATACATTCACAATATCGTGCTGTTATGCTCAGAAATGACTCATGACAATGGCATTTAAAACCCAGTTTACAATACCATAGTTAAATAACAGCTTGTAGGAGGATTTCATTTTTATAAATAAAAAATTATAAAACCTCTTGTCTCATAAGATAGCAGCATTTAAATGTCTACTTTAATTTCCCAGACTACCTCTGGTGTCTCCATGTTAAATTAGGGAATTACGCCCAAGTGGGCATATAGATATCTAACCAACTTATTCCAAATGACACTGTGCAAATCGCATACAGGAGTACGTGCAAAAATAAAGTGCAAACCATGTGCAAAACAGCAATTTATGATAGAATTACATAAAAGTGGTTAAAACCAGTTTCAAGGAGATAATTGGCATAGTGACCTAGTGAAAATAGGTGAAAAAATCTTCACTTGCGTTCAGTCTATTCGGTACCTTCGAGTCCATAAGTACTATGTGCCTTGTCTCAAGTTTACGTAGCTGTGACTCACGATCCCCACCCCTTCTCTGTGGTGGGACTGTGTCAATCACAAAATATTTCAGACCTGCTGCGTTCTTGGCATGCAATTCCTCAAAATGTCTTGCCAGGGGGTACGCGGTATCACCATTGGTAATGGCCCGTATGTGTTGGAGTATCCTCTTGTGGATCTGGAGCCTAGTGCTGCCCACGTAGCGCAGGCCACAAGGACACTCCAGCACATATACCAGATACTCAGTTTTGCAGGTCAACTTGCTCTGTATACAAATAGGTTTGTTACTCCGGGGAGTAATGTACTCTGTCTTACTCATCCCAAACCTGCAGGATTTGCAGGCAGAGCATTTGAGAAACCCCTTGCTGCTGTTAAGCCATAAACTATTGGTCTTAACCTCTAGGCTACTAGAAACTAAACAATTGCTCATTGATTTAGCCTTCCTGTGTGTAATACTTGGAGAGTAGGGCATTTGCTGTCCCAAAACAGGATCACTGGCAATTAGTGCCCAATTCCTATTCACAATTTTGCGAATACTTTGATGTTGACGACTGTAGGTTAAGATTAGCCGGGTTTCATTCAGATCTGTTTGCTTCTTTTTCATGTTGCCTGCCAGTGCCATTGACCTACTGGGTTCATTTGCTTTGCCTATTGCCTTGTCTACCAGTTCCGGAAGATACCCTCTTCTCAGTAATCTATCCCTACATTCATTTTGGGCTTCAAAACAGTACTGATCAGTGCTACAGATCCTTCTAATACGGAGCATTTCTCCATATGGTATGCTTCTGATCAAGTGTGCGGGATGGTGACTGGAGGCATGCAATATAGCATTACCGGCTGTTGGTTTATGGTACATTTTGGTTCTTAGTTCATTATCCTGAATAAAGATCTCAACATCAAGAAAGCATATTGAACTGTTACTGATCCCGCTAGTAAACCCTAGATTCAAGTCATTTTTGTTCAAATTCTCAATAAACTGAAAGGCATCACTCTTAGTTCCTTTCCAAATAATCAGAATGTCATCTATGTACCTAAACCATCTCACAACATTGTTGGACATAATATCAGGAAACGTAGGTATGAGGACCTGTTCCTCCCAGTACCCCATATGCAGGCAGGCGTAGCTAGGGGAGAAACAGGCCCCCATAGCCACACCCCTGACCTGCTGGAACACCTGGTTGGAGAATAAGGAGAAATTATTTTCCAGACATATTTTGATCATGGACAATAACATTCTGTTGTGTTCATGAAAATTAATAGGTCTCATATTCAAGTAATATTCAATTGCTCTCAGTCCATCACTGTGGTGTATACTAGTGTACAAGGAGGATAAATCTAAAGAAATTAGATGATAACCAGTTTGCCAATGCACTCCCGGCAATTCCTGTAATAGATCACCAGTGTCCAAAATGAACGAAGAAAGTCTTATGACATGTTCCTGGAGGCAAAAGTCTACGTATTTGCTTGTATTTTCCAGGATGGAATTGCAGGCAGAGATGATGGGCCTTCCAGGTGGCTTCACAGTGTCTTTGTGAACCTTGGGGATGAAATAAATGATGGGCATCACAGGATGTTCGTTTTTCAGAAATTTAAATTCATCCATAGAAATTAGGCCCATACTTCTCCATGCCATCAAGTTGGTATATAGCAGATTCCAGGCCAGCTTAGCCTCCGCCATTGTAGATCTTTTGTAGCGGTTTCTGTTGTTTAATTGGCCGAGGGCCTCCTCTATGTACATTTCCCTCAGGCAAAGCACCACATTCCCGCATTTGTCAGACTGGCAGATGACCACATTAATATTCTTTTGTAATTTTTTAACCAGCTGATGGTATGCAAAGTCACAATATTGATGTATTTTATTGTCCTTAACCCCCTTCAGGTGTAGCAGCCTAAGGTCTTGTGCAACCTTTTCATGGAACATGTCGATTTTATCCTTCAACATTAATGGAGAAAACGTGGATTTGGGTTTAAATTTTGTAGGTACAGTCACAACCCAGTTTCCAAAATCCAAGTTAGAGGACAACCGTGTTTTCTCAGCCTGCATTTGTAATAAGTCTTTAAACAACTCCTCATCACCCGCAGTAAGAAGCTAGGGACTTAGACTCAGTAGAACAGGTGGTACCATTGGTTCAGACCTATGTAATGTGTGAAATTTGTGAAGTTTAAGTTTGCGTACATATTTGTAAATGTCAACACGGGTCCCAGCATAGTCAAAATTGCTCCTGGCACTATATGATATATATAAATGTATATAGATATATATATATGTATATATCAGTCACCAGCAAGTAGTAGGTAGTTAGGACCTAATTTCCATTTCCATAGGAAGAATATTTATTGATGTGCCCAAAACTTTGGTGTCATTTGATGAATTCCAGCAAAAATATTCAAAGCTAGTTTGACGCTCCATTCAGATGCTGTTGTGAAAATTTGAGGGTAATCTATGAAGTGGGGGCCGGGAAAAAAGGGGGTGTGCCTAAACGTGTTTTACTCATGTTAATTTCCATAGGAACATTAGACACAGCTACAGCCTAAACTGCTGAACGAAATTATACCAAAATTTGACAGGAAGGTAGATGCTGGTCAAGGGAACTGCCTTTTTGTGATTTGGTGTAAATATATTCAGTAGCTGCAGAGTAATTTACAGAACTCTCCAGTTGTATGTCTAGGGATGTGGAGGATCTGCAACCCCTTCAAACCAGGAAGTGTTGGCAGCCATCTTGTGACTCAGCTTGAACCGAGGCACAGAAAAAAATTTAAAGAAAAAAAACAAAGAAAAGGGGACAGGGTAAAAATACCCTGACCCACTAGACCTCATGGGCCACTAGACCTCATGGGAGGGACCCACAGAGACCGCGAAGTGAGGCTAAAAAAGCATTTTGAAATAAAATTGTCTGGATCTGTGGATCATGCCGAAATTTTTTTTTAAATCAAAGTGCAGGCTTCTGTGCTTTATTTCTAATTGACCCCTGGTAGGGCCAGGCCCCAGGGGCATTTTAATAGAGGACAGGGGCACAGCCACCCCCCTCCTGGAGCTCATTGATGCCCCGGGGGCCACCACCTCCCCAGTGCTTGTTTAAGGCAAAATGCGGAGGAGGCCCTTATGTCTTCCCCCACTACCCCGGGGACCACCATGTCCCCTGGGCTTATTTTATATTAATGGACCTCCCAGCCCAGGGACCCCCAGCCCCAAAATCTTTATCTATAAACAAAGCAGGGGGCTGCACAACCCACCTGCAACCTGGCGACACCACCACCCTGGGACTTTTGTCATTTTGAATGCTTTGAAGGCCCCCCACCTCCAAGCCAAATTGTAAAAAAGTAAAAAAGTAGGGGGCCGCGCAGCCCCATTCTGGAGCCACATATTGTCCTGGGGAACGCCATGGCTCCTGCTACGTCGAGGGGTGCCCACCCTCAGGATATAGCTATTTGCTAAGGTTTGGCAGGAGGTTTACTGCTCCCACCAAGCCATAATAAACTGAGCGCTGCTTGAAGCAAAGCAGGTTTTAAAAAAAAATATTGAATTCTTTTTTTGAAAACTAAAACTAAATGCCACTGCCCCAGGGGATGCAAAATCAGTCCGTGTGCGGGGGGTGGGGGGGGTTCTTGGCTCCAGTCCTTTAATCCTAAACCTTAAAAAAAAGGTTTTAAAGGCCAGTCCTGGGGGGGGGGGGGAGTCCCCGGTGCCAAACTCTGCTTGGGGAGATAGCGGAACGCGAGGTGAAGTATTGGAGAACATGACCCTTCCCCATTTCAATGCCAGGACCTGAGACTCCAAGGAGCGACGTGCTCGGTGAATATAGGAATCATTCCAATCGTCGGATCTAGAAACCCGATCTTTATTTTAGACAGAGCAGAGCAGAAATAGTGCCATACGCGACACAAATTAAAGATAAATCGTCGGTTTGCCCTTATAGGCTACCTCTTATTATTCGCGTCCCAGATCTGTGAGAAGAGGAAGGACACCTATATCAGAAAAACAGGACACTATGCTAGATATGTGTTGTCATTCAATCCTACATACCCGGATCTGGTAAACCTACCCGTTCTCACCATTCATTCAAGATCAGCTCGCGCAGCATTTACTGGTTACACAGTAATCCTGAGGAAGGCATTTGCCGAAACGCGTTGGTGGTGATTGGTTCTGTCCATCAATACCAGTGATATTCTGATCTTAGTTATTGGCTTAATTTGGATATTGTCATTGATTATTGTGATCAATCAACACATTGTTATCAATTTCTGTGAACAACCTGTTCTTGTAGAATTATGTATCAATCATGAAATTACACAAGATTATGTACTATACAATATGAGATAGACTATCAGATGCAAGAATGTGTTTATTATATGTATATGTTCAATAAATAATCATGTTAACAATATATATATTTTTGATAAAAATACTTGAAAAATGACAAAAAACAGTTTGTCAATAAAAATAATATTTTTTCAATAGTTTGATTTATTAATCTTATTTTCTTTAGTGTTAAGCGTATAGATTATTTCATGTACCCATGCATGAAACCTGGTGCTTTCTGTTCGCTTTTCTAAACCAGTCATTCCTTGCTAGGGTTCATCCTATTTTGCAGGGGCCCCGTATTTTTGCCAAAGTGCTGCTCCCACCAAGCCATAATAAACTGAGCGCTGCTTGAAGCAAAGCAGGTTTTAAAAAAAATATATTGACTTCTTTTTTTGAAAAATAAAACTAAGTGTTACTGCCCCGGGGGATGCAAAATCAGTCTGGGGGGGGGGGGTGTACTTGGCTCCAGTCCTTTAATCTTAAACCTTAAAAAAAAGTTTTTAAAGGCCAGTCCTGGGGGGGTCCCCGGTGCCAAAATCAGCTTGGGGGAGATAGCTTCTATCCTCGCCATCATTTAAAAAAGCCAGGCATCAGGAATGAGGTCAAGGGAAGAAAAATCAGCCTAGGGAAGGATCAAGTACCATTGGCTCCAGAGGGTCCTTGGGGGCTAACACGCCCTCCTGTTACCTCCAGTAAGTCCCATACAGCAGAATTGTTGAGAGGTCTTCGGAGGCCATGCCCTCTTTTGCCAATACTCTACAATCACGCCTCCTTGTGTGTTTGGGGAATGAAGTCCTCTTGGATGCTGAGAATTCTTGGGAGCTCACAACATCTCCTGTTACCTCCAGTAAGTCTGACACAGCAGGATTCCAGAGAGCTGGTCAGAACATAGATATATAAATTCACTTAATTAAGCAAAGGTTGCAGGAACGTTATATTTAAGAATATAAAATTTGAAAAATCTTAGAAACTCACTTAAAAAAACAAAGGTTGCAGGGTCGTTATATGATTTGATTTGATTAAAAAATGTATAGAGCGCACAAATGCCCTGAGACGTCTTGGTGCTAGGTCAGATGCATCAAGTCCAGTACTGCCCAAGTTGGAAATCGGACTAAGCTGAGAAGAGCCAGGTTTTACAGCTTTCCGGAATACTAAAAGTGATGGGCTATTTTTTATTGATAGTGGAAGCTGGTTCCAGGTCTTGGCTGTGTGCAACAGGAAACTTTTCACCCCCCATCTCAATTGTTTAAATCTGGGGGTCTTGATCAGCTAGATCTGAGATTCCTTGTTGGTTCATATTGTTTTAGGTTGGATTTTAAGAATTGGGAGCCGATCTCATGGAGAGCCTTGTATGCCAGGCAAGCGGACTTGAATCGTACCCTTTTCTCCATTGTAAGCCAATGCAGGCTCCTAAGTCTGTGGGCAACTGGTTCGGACTTAGGGATGTCCAGCACTAGCTTAGCAGCAGCGTTTTGCAGTCATTGGAGTTTTAGCATCAGTTGGTTTTGAAGCCCTGCAAGCAAAGCATTCCCATAATCCAGCCTCGAAAGAGCCAGCATGGTTACCAGGGTTTTGCGGGTTTCTACAGGGATAAACGGCAGTAGCTTTTTTATCAGCATCAATGTACCACACCGAGGAGGAAAGTTTTTTGTCTGGGCTAGAAATCAATCATCAAATACGAAGCCCAGATTCTTAACTTGATCCACTGGTAATGGGCAGTCGCCCAGGCTGTCAGGCCACCACTTCTGTGACCAGATATTGGGCTTTTTCCCTAATAACATAACCTCGGTTTTATCACAGTTTAATTTTAGACAGATTAGTTGCATCCAGTGATTGACTTGTTCCATGCATTTCCTAAACCTGTCTGCTGTTTCGTCTACATTGTTGGAAAAGGACACCACTATTTGGGTGACGTCAGTGTACAAAACTGAAAGAAACCCACAGTTTCTGATGATAGCTGCTAGCGGGGCTACATATATATTGAAAAGGGTAGGCCTTAAGGAGGAGCCCTGTGGTACCCCCCACGTGGACTTAAAAGATTTGGATGTGCAATCCCCTATTTTGACTGTGAACGTTCTATCTTTCAGGAATGATGCAAACAGTGCGAGGGTTGAATCATGGATTCCCTGATCTGCGAGACTGGTCAGGAGTACATCATGGTTAACGGGATCGAAGGCTGCTGATAGGTCTAAAAGAATCAAGGCAGCCTTCCCGCCCGCATCCAATATGCTCCTGAGCTCTTCCGCTGCCATGATCAGTGCCGTCTCGGTCCCGTGTTCTTGCCTGTATCCATACTGCAATTGATCTAAGGCATGGGCAGATCTGAGGAACAATGCCAGCTATATGTTCAGAATCTTTTCCAGCACTTTTGCCCGAAAAGGTATTCTTGAGATCGGCCTGTAATTTGCTGGCACTAATGGATCCAAATTAAGCTTTTCCAGCAACGGAATGACAGATGCAGTTTTCCAAACATCCGGGAAGCTCTTTGCCTGTATTATTTTATAGTGAGGAAATCAAATTTAAAAAACCTTAGAAATTCACTGAAAAACCAAAGGTTACAGGGATGTTGAAGTTAGGCTTAGATTTCATCTGAACAAAACCAGTGAAATTCAGCAGTTATAGTTACCTGAGCTATAACTATAACTTACGCTCCTGCAATGTACAGCTTATGACCTCACATATTACATCACTAATGACATGGTGAGTGACATCACTGATGGCATCATCCAAAGAACCATTCATACACCCACTGATACCCCATACAACCTATCATATGCCCACTGCCACACAACCACTCACAAACCCATTCACAGATCTATACCACTACTCACACACCAGTCACTCCTCCAAAGAGGCACTCATACAACCAGTCACTTACTTCTACAGCCACTCACATAGTTGCGCACTCACTCATACCACTACTGATACACCCACTTATTTACCTACACATTAACTCACACACTACTCACTCACCCACACAGCCTCCTAGCGCAGCCACTCTCACCCATAAAAGAACTCACAAAGTACCCCACACACACACAGAGCCACTTACATACCCATTCACACATCCATACAAGCACTCACACATCCAATAACTTACCCATACAGCCATTCACACAGAGATTTACTCTCCAATACAGCCAGTCACACACCAACTCACTTAACCAAACATCCACGAAACAGCCACTCCCTTACTCTTACAACCATTCAGAAACCCACTCACTCACCCATACAGTCACTACACACCCCCTTGCCCATCCATAGAGCCACTCACACTGCCACTTACTCACCCATACAGCCAATGACAAACCCAATCACTCACCATTACCACCAATCTCACAGCATCTCACTCACCCACATAGAAATGTAAATGGAAATCCAGTATTTGTAAAGCGCACAGCTACCCGTAGGCATCCCGGCGCTGGGGGCCGTTGGGAAGATTAAGCAAGCTATTGCCAACAGTCACATGGTGATGGGCAGACCCCTGCCACTGGTGCCAGGGATCAAACCGTGATCCCCAGCATCCGGTGTCAGTCACCCTGGCCGCTGTGCCACACCTAGGTACCCACACACCCATTTAAACACACATACAGTTATTTACAAAGCAATATACAGAAGAAAACATACGGTTGCACAGCTATTTACTTATTATATGTTAGAAGTATGGCACCAACCAAGATGACAGTGCTGTGCTGATCTCCGATGGACACAGGAGCATTCACTCACCGCAGGACGGCTCCTGTGCTTGCCCAATGAGGGATACAGCAATGTGTCTCCTGTCGTGGGTCCGGTGTGTCACTAGAGCCTTTTCCAGAGCTCTGTGCATTTCTCCTTCATGAGCAACCTACTTCCTCTCCTAGGCAGTTGTTTGTGGAGCTTTTCATGCTCCTAAAAATTGACTTAATTTTCATTAACTAATTTCAACAAATGTATGCCCCTGGCTGCCACATCTGTTTCTCCTCTATGTGAGAAGTTATTTTTATTTAGTATCTTTTGCTGTGTGCTTTAACTTTATTTTTTTCTTCAGTTTTTTTTTTGGGCATTGTTTGTTCAGTTTTCCTTCAATTTTATATATTTTTCATGCCATGAAGATCCTCTTTGAAAGATTTTTGTCAAATAGCTACTCAGTTTGCTACCATTTCTTCTTCATTTTTTGGGAGAATACAGAATATTAAACTTTTGTGTACCTCAAACAAAGTTTTGTTGTCTGCCTCAGACTCCAATCATGACCATATTGATGACGCCGCTTCTCAAAAACCTGAATTTCACTCAGGTACAAGTACTCATATAATAAAATGCCAGTTAGTTCAAATAAAAGACCCAAAAGGACCCTTCTGCACCAGTGAAGCCGGCATTGGTATCTATGGAGGTTATAGGTGATGAAATTCATGCTTTAAGATCATTTATGGAAGAGACTACTAAAACATTACAATAGCTAGATGTGAAATGGTATACAGCAAGCAATGCTATGCATTTCGTATCTGGAATCAGAAATATCTCTGCTTACAAACACACTGAGGATCTTGAAAATCAAAATGCAGAAATAATTTATGTACATATTGGTTTCCAGGAAAACATAGAGAGTTCCAATTCGACCAACTATTTTCAATCCTTTCTACAAAAACTTCTTGGCATCACTACATCTGTTCCTCTCAGTATTCAAAGAGCACCTAGGCTTCGTCCTAGATATTCTGTGAAACTGTGTGGAGTAATTTTGTTCTTCTTGCAATGTACAGTCTTGCTACAATTTTTGTCTGCTGTCAAGACTAAAAAGCAAACAATCTGGTACGGTCACAGCTGGTTTTTCTCTCAAGATGTTGCTAAAGTTACTGCAGAGCGTCGGAAATAATTTTTGGATATGCGACCTCAGTTCAGAGCCATGAACGCTCATTTTGGACTAATTCATCCTTGCTTGTTCAAAATGACATATAAGGATGAAACAAAAACTTATGAAGAGATTGGTGCACTTAAGAGATTTCTCCAACTGCACAGAGGAGGATAATGACACTTCAAAAATTACTTGATATCTTTGTTTTTCTTGTTCATTATGTCTAATAATATTTATGTAACTGTTTTCTTATCTTTTGTAGTGCTATGATGTTTTTTGTCTCTTTTTACATTATCTAATTTGGTACTTTTTTTTAATACAGATATTTGTCAAAGCATTTTGTCCCCATACAGTTCTACCCTGTATAGTGTTTTCACCCAAGTCAAGGCTGTCCTGCCTTCCTCTGGAGTTCAGATGTTTTCGCCGCTGTTCCTTGGTGTTTCCACCCTCTCTTTCATTTCGGTGTTTTGCAGGTATGTTTCTTAGTTGTCATTTGTATGACTTGTACTGTATTTTTGTTTTTTCAGTTCTCTTCTTTCTTAATGATGTTTATTCTAAGCATGGGCGAATTTTGCGAATTGGCAATTCGCGAATTTGCGGATTTGCGAATTGGCAATCCGCAAAATTCGCGAATTCGAGCGAATTTGCGGATTTTTTTATTTGTGGGTGTTCGCGAGGTGCTTTGCGTGTTCGCGGGTGTTCGCGAGGCGCTTTGCAATTTCGCTGTTTTTTTTTTTTTGCCTGCTTAATCACTGCCACCCTCTCGTTTTTTATGCCCATCTGCCCTCTGTACCACTTGTTTCTGTGCCCTTCTGCCCTCTGCCCCACTCATTTGCCGGAGAGCTGCCAGCGCCATTCTAAAATAGCTAGAAATAGCTTAAACAGGAAGCACTAATAGATAAAGTAAAGCAGGTGCTCGAGTTGAAGGTCAAATTAAGTTACACAATCATTAATCACCCCAAGTTTGGGGTGATTAATGATTGTGTAACTGAATTTGAGCAGCACCTGCTTTACTTTATCTATTAGAGCATCCTGTTGAAGCTGACTTTTGTAACTATTTTAGAATGGCTCTGGCAGCTTGCCGGCGCCATTCTAAAAGAGTTACAAAAGTCAGCTTGAACTTTTGACCCAATCCGTTCCGTTCGCGGATTTTCGTTCACGGATTTTGCGGGAAATTCGCGAATCTCGCGGATTGCGAATTTACCGAAAATCAGCGAAATCCGCGAGCGGAAAGGATTTTCCGCTCATGCTTAGTTTATTCTTATTTTTCTATTCAGTTTTCTTCTTCTTTTTTCCTTTTTTTGTCCATTATCTTTTTTTGCTGTTTACCCTACCACCCATTCGTCCCTTTCCTTCTTCATTAAGCAAGCATTTTATTTCTCTTTCTACTTTATTATTTTTCTTATTAAATTTAATACTGTAGATGTAATACTTTTACATACTATCATTACAGTATCTCATTCTGGGTCACTTCATGGAATAGTATAGGGTTAGGTAACTCTATTAAACGTCAGAGGGTATTATCTCACATAGCCAGACAAAAAACAGATGTTGCCTTACTACAAGAAACTCACCTTTCAGAAATAGAAGTTGTGAAATTAAAAAGATGCTGGGTAGATAACCTGTTTGCTTCACCTGCTAAAGGGAATAAAATTGAGTACTTGTCCTTTGTCATAAGAAACTTAAAGTTGCTATTGCTTCACAGGAATCTGATTCGGAGGGTCGTTGGATTGTTGATCAATGTTGATTGATAATATTCCTTTAAAATATTTTTATGTTTATGGTCCAGTTTCTGTTGGTAATATATTTTGGACAAACATTTCTGATAAGTTAACAATGTGTGACAATGATTATATTATATTTGGTGGTGATTGCAATCATATCTTGATTCTGCATTAGGTAGGAATTCAAAATTTAAATTTGTTCATACAAAAAGTCTAATCACAATTTAGATCCATCATTTAACATAAATCACTAGTTGATTATGGGAGATTATGTCACCTGAATATCCAGGAATACACCTTTTATTCAAACTCACATCATTCACAGTCTTGCATAGATTATCTTTTCCTTAGTAACTCCTTTGCTCAACATGTCCTTCAATCTGACATAGGATCCATACTCATATCTTATCATCAACAGTATGTATGGACATTCATCGTATTCCTTTCTCCCCACATGTAGGTAAATGACTCACTTCTTTTGGATTCCAAATTCACTTCTTAATTAGAATCGTTCACTTCTGAATTTGTTACTATCAACAACATACCAACTCTTCTTTTACAATGGCTTAGTATTCCTTTTAATCAGCAGCAAGAGGATTCATAATAAAGTTAGTCTCACAAAAGAAAAAATATATGCGATCTCAATCAGACCTTTTACTTACTGATACTAAAAAACAAGAGCATGCCTATTACTACTCTAAAAATTAGACCTCTCTAAAACATCTAATTGAAGCCAAAATACATTTTAATAGATGAACTACAAATGCTTCCTCTAAGTTCCTGCTGAAAAGTGGTGTACATTATTATGGAGGTCAAAATTAAATGGGGAAAGTTCTTGCTAACTATTTAAAAATGAGGAAAGATAGAACTAAAGCTGAATCCGTATTAAAGAGTGGAGGGGCTATCCTTTTTAGGGCTAAGGATATTTTACATACATGTGTTACTTGTTATACCACTTTATATTCACCACAAACACAGCCACCAAAATCAAATTTAACTAAATATTTTCTATCTAATACTTTTCCTTCCTCTTCTTATATTGATTTTAGTCCACTGGGGGATGATATTTCACTTTCAGAGACATCCCATGCAGTCTCTGTCTTACTTAAAGGGAAAACTCCTGGGCCTGATGGCTTCACTATTGAATTTTATAGCCACTCTGCAAAACTTCTCCTTCACAACCTTTTACTATTATTGAACTTTTTCGCCACTAAAGAGGCTTCTTGTGGCTCCTTTCAAGATGCTATGATGTATTTGGTTCCTAAAGACACTAAGGATCCCACACAGTTCAAAAATGACCGTCCCATCTCGTTAGTCAATACCAATTATAACATTTTTGCAAAGATTTTGGATTTTTACATTAATCCTATCCTACCTGACCCAATAGGTCCTGAACAGTCTGGTTTCCTTAAGGGTCGACTGGCTTCAGATAATGCTCAGGTTCTTTTCAAAATCCTAAGCAAAGCCTCCACTCTGGACCATCCTATTGCTTCTATTGATTTGGATGCGGAAAAGGCTTTCGATCGACTATGTTGGGATTTTAGGTTTCAGGCATTAAAATGAATTGGTTTTCCACCCAAATAAAATGATTTAATATCTTTTCTTTATACGGGTCCTAAAGCTGCCATTTGTGTTAATGGTGTACTTTCAGGTTATTTTCCTTTCCTCAGAGAGGTTCGTCAAGGTTGCCCATTATCCCCTCTCTTTTTATCATAGCACATGAACCCTTTTAAACAAAAATCCAACAGGATGAGCTCATATCAGGTTTTTCTAATGGATCACAACACATTAAGATGTAAGTGTATGCTGATGATATTCTTTTTTATTGATCTGACCTTTCAACTTCCCTTTCCCGTTATTTCCAGCAAGTTACTACTTTTCCTCAATTGTAGGGTTATCGGCTTAATGCTGATAAATGTGAAGTACTACCATTGAATGTATTGTGCAATAAACAACTTTTCACACACACAGGGTTTGCCTGGCAACCCATCAAGATAAAGCATTTAGATTTATGGTTCTCACAGACCATTAAAGGTACTCAATTTTGATACCATTTTCAAGACATTAAGAATAGTATTGACTGATGGCATCCACTTTTTCTGTCTTGGTGGGGTAGGATTAACTCTATTAAAATGATGCTCACTCCCCTCATAATATATGTTATTGCTATGATTCCTGTTTCTATCCCCAGTTATTATTTCAAGAAAACGCTTTTCCCATTATAAAAGGAGAAGTCTAATGGAGCCCTTAAATTCCCAGTGCGAACAAACTATCAATACACCTTTTCTTTGAAACAAGCCTCAAGTTGAGTTTCCTCTGATATCCCTTTACCCCCTCCCCCGTGGTTACAGTTAGAGAAATCCCTCATTGCCCCTTTCATCTTTAAATAAATTCTTGCTTTCACAACATCTATATCTCAGTTACGCCCTCTTGTTATCTTTTATTCCTGTAACATTTTAAAAACTCTCTCACCTGTCACTTATCTCACAAATCCCCTCTTGCTAATTATAAACTGCAATCCATTTGGTATACTAAAAGACTATGCATTAAGAATCTTCCCCTTTATTGGAAAGTTTGGCAAACCAGGGGTTTATGTTGGGTATCACAACTTTTTTCAGGTAACCAACTTTTGTCTTTTTCAGGTCTTTTAACACAATGTTCTTTGTCCTCTTCCTCCAGCATGCAATACACTCTTCTACGGTACTCCCTCAAATTATATATTTCCATCTTACTGTCCACTACCCTTCCTCCTCCTACTTCTAACATACACTTTCCCTTGCTCAGTACCAACTCATCAGCATCTGTTATTTATAAATCATTACAAACAACCTCAGATAGAGCTAAGTCAAAACTTGAATTAGCTTGGGAAATGTATTTGGTGGATTGTTGGCCTACTATTATTTGGGATAAGATTTGGCTTAAACTCCACAAGCCCTTAACACTATTCAAACCCTTTATTTTGTCTATTGCCATTTGTTACTTACACCTACCAATCTAAAATCCTTTTCCCCTGATTCTGCCTCGTCATGTTGGTCCTGCTCATTTTCCATTGCAGATCTTTAAAATATGTTATTTGAATGCCTTATTATTTATCATTTTTGGAAAATGGTCTGGACTAAAATTAATACGATGTTATTTCTTTCTCCTTTACTAACATTTTCTTAGGTAGTTTGGCACCTCAGTGGTCTTATTCAAATTCAGGATTTAAACTGATAGATTTATACTGGCTGTTGCATTTCACTTGAACACATTAAATTGGAAACAAGCTCAAAATGTCACTTTCAGGTCTTGGTGGAATGCCATTTGTTTTCATCATAGATTGACTACCAACTGCTTCACTCCTATTTCTCTTGCCATTAAAAGAGATCTTCTATGACTTCTACTAACCAAGTATTTATACCTTTGAGACTCATCTGCTAATATATTTTTTTCTTTACTGGATGAAGTATGGAAGCCACATTTAATCTCTTCCTCTCTTCCTCTCTTCCTTTGTATAAAGTTGTAAAAGACAAAAGGTGTTTTACCTTTTTATTTCTTGTTAGAATGTCTAGAGTTTCCTAGATACACCAAGCTTCATTTGTTTCCATTTTCTTTTCCCTTCCCCCTTTCTTCCCTATATTATTATATAGTAGTTTACAATGTAGAGTTCATATCTTTTCATATTTTTTATTCATTTTGTATCACAATACTTCATGCTTTATACTTATTACTTTTGTTCTGTCTTGGTTTTTGATGGCATATGTTATTATTCAATCACTGTTTCTCTGCTGTTTTCAAATATACTCAAACTTTAATAAAAAGTAGTATCACTCAGTGGTAATGCACCTAGTATAATATTTTAACTTTTGAAGTAGGTTAGTATATATGTTTAACACCAATAATCTATTTAAACACTAACACTCACTTGATGTTATCAGTTATGTCATTTGGGATGTCAACAGTGATGTCTTCAGTGTTGTCACTGACCATGTCACGGGTGATATCTAATATGTGCACTGTGGGGCATGTGTTATAGTTAGCTCATCTAACTATAACCACTGAATTACACTGGTTTTGTATCAGTGAAACCTGAGCCAAACAATAACATCCCTGTCGTCTTTGGTTGTTTCAGTGAAAAGAAATATATATATATCGTTAATCAGAACTGGAATTTGATTAAACTGGATCCAGTTATAGGAGATTATATGTCTAACAAGCCAGCAATCACTTACAGGAAAGCATTTGCAATGCAAAATGCTTTGGTTAAATCCAGCCCTGAAGTGATTCCTCCTAGAAATTGGTTAGCGGCAAGTCGCGGATTTAGAAAATGTTCTAGCTGCAAGGCCTGCACGCAGGGACTCAATAAATCCGAGTTTCTAACAGCTTTTTCTACAGTGCCACGAAAAATCACCAAGCAGCTGACTTGTAAATCAGAATATGTGGTGTATGTGCTGGAGTGCCCGTGTGGCCTGCAATACATTGGTAGTACCAAACTGCAGGTCCACAAGAGGGTGCTCCAGCACATCCGGGCTATCAACACCAGCGACGCCACATATCCGGTGGATAGGCATTTCAAGGAGTTCCATAACAACAACAGTGGGCTCCTGAGATAATATGCCATTGATGCCATTGGCCCACTCAGACGGGGCGGGAATAGAGAAGGGATCTTGAGGGCTCTCGAGACCAGGTACATCCTGGACATGGACAGTAAAAGCCCCAATGGGCTTAATTCCACGGAGGAGTTTTACACATGTCTATAGCTCCACATATTCCCACTACCCTTACCAACACCTTCATGATCTGTGCTGCTTACTGTTTTTTAACATGTCTGTGCTCCGTAATATATGCCTCAAAATTGCTATTCACTGTATCAGATCTTCCGTAGCTAAATCAACTGTATTGTAGATCACTGTATTTAGCAATATATGAACAACATTGCTTTTTAACCTTCACTTGTTTATTATGGTGCTTGTACTTCAACGTCTTAGGCAAAGATTGATTTAACACTGTTAGCAGGGCTTGAGCGATTTTTTGAAAGGGTGTGTTTAACTCTAGGCCCTACATGTCTATCCGGCACTAAAATTACCAGTTCAACCCTAATGGTAATCACTGATAAATGTATGGAAAATATTCGTTGTATATAGATGTATATATATGAATTAATGTATATATTTTAATTAGAAGTTTTGCGGACCTTCATGCTGGACATACATTGGCTGTTGCATTTATGCAGTGACCAGTTGGGAGCCAAACAGCACAAACAGTAGCTAATGCCTTTTTGCACAACTTGTAAATATATAAATTATACCGAATAAGTATACCTTGGTCAAATTACCATGTGTGCAGTAATTTAATATAGCTGTACGCTTTATTTTTCCAGCTTCTGCTCTGAATGTGCCGAATATAGAATATGTATTTATACAGGAATAGTAAAAGCACTTGCACTTTATTGCCATACCTTGCTCCGTTTTTGTGCACATGTATTGAAACAGTGTTTACAAGTGTGTTTTCAATTTGCCTATTTAAGTAACAACCAATCAGTGATGACGTTGATGTTGCACCAGCACTTTAAATTCACGCAACTTTTTTCGTTGCGCCATGTGACCAAGCCCTCTGTGTAGGGCGAAACGTTATCCTGGCGTGGTGTGCGATTAAATAAAAAAACTCACCTGCACTCTGGGTCTTCCGTGTCCTTGTTGGAGTTGGCTGATCATTGATAGCTGGCGCAGCGGCGGGGCACAAGCAGCGATATATATATATATATATATATATATACATACATACATATACATATATATGTATATACTGCAAAAAACGAAGTTTACAGAGACGTTATAGTTAGGCCCAGGTTTCCCTCATACAAAACCAGAGAAATTCAGCAGTTATAGTTAGCTGAGCTACCAACTACCCTTCCTGTTACCTCCAGAATGTCCCATATAGCAGAGCTGCTGAGACCATGTAGTAGGCCACGCACCCTTTCTCCACCACTCTGCAAATGAACCCCCTGGCACACTACTAGTAGGGGGATATAGCCCACTTGGCTTATGAGAGTCTTTGGGGGCCACTACCCTTCTTGTCCCACATAGTGGGTTTTCTGAGATGTTTTAGATGGCCAAGTCCCCTTTCTCCACCACTCTGCAAACATGCATCCTGTTACCTCCAGTAAGACCACTCAGCTGGATTGCTGAGTGATCATCAGAGGCCATGCCCCCTTTCTCCACCACTCTGCAAATGTGCCTCCTGGCTTACTGCTCATTGGGGGAAAAAGTCCACTTTAGTCTTGAGGCCCGCATTATTTTGTAGGTACTTGTGTACCCCTGGGATGTGGTGGTTCTCGGGGCAACTGGGGAGACACAAAGCTCCTCCGCATATAATTGTATCACTGGCCCAGGGGGTGATACTTCCCGGGGCTTAAAATAGCCTGAGGAAGGTTGGCCCATACGTCCCTCCTACGTTTCCATAATGCCCCCGGGACCTGACCACCCGGGGGCCTATAGTAAATGAAGCATGGGACCCAATACTTAGTTCTTTGTAAACTTTGCCATGGTTTCACTGATGAGTCCTACAGCTTCCCCTGAATTACTTTAAAAATAAGTGCCCTGGGGAGGTGGTGGTCCCTAGGGCAGGAGGGGGCCATGAGGCCCCCTGCAGAGGGGCCATGTCATGTAGGGGTTGTTGAAGATAATAGTAATATACTGTTAGGCTGGCATGTCCACATAGAAGTTCCAGAAAACCTAAGGAGTTAGGCCCTTGAGGACTGGTGGATAGGCTGGACCCTATTTAAATGAGAAAAACACAAAAGTGCCTAACCACCATCATTTGTACCCAAAATTCAAAAAGGTTGAAAATACTGCTTGTCTAAATCGACCAAGTATTTTTATTTATACCACTTGTTTGTGTTTATTTTTTTAGGATTTTTCAAAAAAACATTTTCTCAGCAAAAAAGACACATATACATCCACATATTTACACAAATTTGCACTAATATACAATGAAATTTACAAACAAATAAATGACATTTACAAGGTAGCTTTAAATCAATTGAGTGTCAACATCCTACACATCCTACATAAAACACAAAGCTATTAGACAAGACTGTACATCATATAATCACGTGCCTTGAAAAATGACACTTCAATCAGTTCAAAATCAAAGGAGTTAAGTCAATCTATGACGACTATTTGGACCAGCGTTTGCTGGTTTAGAATTATGACTAACAAATGTCCTCCTTAATACATGCCGACGCGTTTCGATTCCAGGGCAAAGTTCCTGGGATCTCTTCAGGGCATTGTCAATGTATCTATGGAAGATGCAAAGAAAACAATAAAGTTTTAATCGCAATATTCCAGACTCGTGCCCCTTCAAGTGAGACTCAATGTTTGTAACCTTTGTAAGAACCTACTAAAGCATTTCAGAGATTGGGAGCTGGAAAGTCATTTGAATGCTTCCACAAATTTTGTCACGTGGAAGAACCTTAGAAGTCTTCCTTCTCTATTCCATAATTGCCTCCATATTGAGTGAAAGTAAGGGGGCCAACCTGTTAGAATAAATTATTGATGTCACTCGTGTGCATTAACTACTCTAGTGTTAGGGTGTTCTTTGGCAAATTACTAAACAACGTACCTTTGTTCTTCCTATTTTGGAAAAAAGCGGCTTTTCTAGAGGTTCAGTGACTGTCAGGGACTTGATACAGATAAACAGGTCATTTGTTTTGGAACAGACGTTCAGTGTTTTTAGGAACTTGCCTTTCTCTGAACAGTATTATACAGATTGAACACTATGTACAATGAGGGTTTCCCATGTATCAGTGGTTGATTGTTAATGTGAACTATGTTACCTGTGAAGTGTATGTTATAGGTTCAAAGTGGCATATAACTCATGATTTCTTCACCTAAGGAATTTGTTTTTGTGATGACATTAGTGATGTAGCATATTCTTCTGAGCTATTTTGTACTTACTTTCAGAGCTCTAGAGCTATACCAGCTTATAGAGGAATGTGTACAAAAGAAGCTTGGATGATGGCAATAGTGATGTTATCAATGATATCATTTGAGATTTCATCAGTGATGTAATAAATGATGTCATAGAACATGCCATAAGCAGTGCATGGCGCAAGTTTTAGTCATAAATCAATCAATCAATCAACATTTTTATACACTAGAGGGCTCCGGGTCTAAAGGTGCTCAGTCTCAGTCGAAAACCATGTCTTTAGTTTCTTTCTGAAGTCTGCCAGGGAGTGTTATGTTCAGGGGTGGAGGGGCAGGTTGTTCCAGGTCTTGGCAGTGATGTAGGGAAGGGAGCGGCCCACAATGCAGCTGCAATGGATGCAGGAGGGTGTGTGATGGCCTGCAAAACGGAGGGCATGTGTCTTGTGGGTGGTGGAAGTTCAGTTGATTGTTGATGTAGGCTGGTGATATTAGCTCTGCTAACTATTACTGGCAAATTTCTTTGTTTTTTTTTGTTCAAAATGTTAATGTTGTCACTGATGAATTCACCTAACTATAACATTACTTTATCCTTTCTTTTTTTCAATTTTGACTTTTTTAAAACAAAAACAAATCTTTTTTTATCACACCTAACTATGACATTAGTTTACCCTTTTTTTCAGCGAATTCCTGTTTTTTTAAATGTAAAGTAATACTTATTACCACACGTAAAGCCTTTGGCTGTGCATGGTGGTGCATTTGCCACAGGACCTTATGTTTTTTTTTAAAGAGGAGGGGGTCATATGCCCCCTGTCCACGAGCCTAATTAAGCCCATTAGGCTCCAGGGACCCCAAACTTTATTAGGCCGAGGGGACCCCCTCTTTTTGTTTTTTGAAAGGGAGGGGGTCTCATGCCCGCCTTCCCCAAGTGTTAGTAGGTCCTGGGCCGTTTTCACTTTAATAAAAGGGGAAGGGGGCTGTAAGACACCCCCTCCCTGAGTCATAATAGGCCCTGGGGACCCCATCTCCCAGGGTCGCTTTTTTAATTAAAGGGTAGGATGGCGGCATGGCCCCTTTACCCGCACCTTGTTAGGCCCTGCGGGAGAGGAGCCATGTGTCCACACTTCCTGAGCCTTATTAGGTCCTGGTGCCATTTTTTAAATTAAAGCAGACAGGGGCCAAACGTCCCCCCTCCCTGTGCCTTGTTGGGCCCTGGGCACTCTATCCTCCAGGGCCAATCATTTAAATAAAATGTTGGAGGCCCTGCTGACCTCCCGAGCCTTATATTTTTCTGATCTTACATAAGTCTCTCTGAATGTCCCTCATGGGGCCTAGGATGTCAGGATATCCATACTCTGCCCACTTATATTATCTTTATTTTTGTTACTTCAGGACAGGGGGCTAAATGCCCAAGTCCTCAAATGGATTCTAGTAAAATTTTTCTAATGTTGCTGGCAGCCAATCTGAGCGCTCACTCCTGCAGTAGTCTGGCTCCCACAGGAGTGAGATGGCACAAGAAAAATAAACTCCCTGGGCCAAACAAAAGACTCCATTTTTAAAACTGCCACTACCGGACCCAACCATCCAGATATACAAATATTTTTGACCCTCAACTTCACAAAAACTATTTACACAATGTCACAAAATGCTCAATCTGTGTACCATGGTCTAGTTTCCTGGTAAATTTGATGTAATTCTGTCCAGCAGTTTTTGCAGTAGCCCATCTAAAAGAAGGCTAAGGTAAATTAGCTTATGTACCTTGTTAGACGTAAATGTGCACAGCTTTAGCTGTCTGCCAAAGCTCATGCCATCAACTGGTACAAAGGAATAGGTCACGTTACAACACATACGTTTACAATGCATGCCATTACAACAGAGGTCATTACAACGACCACGTTGTTAAATCGCCTAAAATTACAACACAAGCCATTAAAATGACTTGCTGAAGGGGGTGCTGGATTTTGGAGTAGTATAATTAACTATTCCAACTCCAGTCTGTGCAACAGTGAGGAAGGTGTTGAATTCAAAACCCAAAACCTTCTGCCTCCTACAGCCAGTCGTAACGACTTGCGTAGTAATGGCATGTTATGTATCAACATCGTTGTAAACGATGTTTACCCATACAAATGCATACAGTGTGTGCTTAGCTTCAGCATCCTTTGTTTAGGTCCTGGGGTACTGCACCCCTTCCAATCACATCAGAATACTGCTAGTGATACCGTCAGGTACTGCACCATTTTGTTGCACTGTGGTAAAGACAGTAATTCTTAGGTATTGTGGTGTCCACCTTTGGTACAGTTCTTGCACTGCCATAATGTGTGCAATTCTGTATTTATTCTATGGACATTCTAACTGCGACAGTACCCAGCCATTGTGTTATGCTTGTGCTGAAATAATATTGCTAAATCCTATTTGGTATTTTATAGCAGTATCACTGTCTGTATGAGCCCTTAGTCTGTACAATTATTGAAGCCAGTCTGCACCATCCATGGAATCACTCATTAATCCAATCACCAAATCTGTTTCTGACAAAAAAAGATAAAAAAGTAAATGGTCTATAAAAAATATAAATGTTGGCAAAATAAATATTGCAGACCAATGTAATCAGTGATTGGTCTGAGTCTGTTCAAGTAAAAAACAGCGCTTAATGTGACATCTAGATATCATGCTTTTATTTTAGAAAGTTGGCATTTTCCTACTAGCCTACATTTTCCTAGTAGCCGTTTCTTAGATTATACCCAACTGTCTCCTGGCAGCCTGCTGGGTGGTGTGTATTGCTTTCAGTAAATGGAACAAAGGGGCATTGCCTTAGGGAGGGGTGACATTCTCCTGACAGTTTGGCCTGGAATCTGTGTCGACCAAACATACAAGCTGTCACATGCAAATGTAAGGCACACCTAGGCCTGCCACTACCATTTTTCCAATAGCCAGAATCTCTTCCCTGACTGTCTTCCTCAGAACACAGCTGGACCTGGGACGGCAGAAGCAGGACTGCACCTGCTGAAATCTCTGAACTTTACAAAGAGAACTGTACTTGCTGTAACCTTTCGAGATAATCCCCTAGGGATAGACCTGCTCCCACTTAAAGCTCAGGACAGATGGGCGGACACCAAGTGCTAGCTGGCTATCCTTCTGTTCGTCTACAGGGACACAAAAGCTGTAAGATGCCCACCGTCCAAACAGTCCAGCTAACCAGTTCCAACTGGACTTGCCCACAACCCTTCTGGTGGCTTCCCCTAGAGTGAGTCCAGACCAATTAGTGGCGTCCTTAAGGTCCTGGGGGCATATTATCAAGAGATTTATCTCCACTTTTTTGGCTTTAAAAGCAGAGAAAGCGGAGACAAAATTATCTCCTTATCAGCAACAGGGTGCTAACATGCAAATTCGCATGTTAGCACCCTTTTTCTTTACGCTTCCCCTTGCATCTCTAATGAGATGCAAAGGGGGGCGTTCCAGAGAAAAATAATAGGAGAAATGTTGTTAAGCGACATTTCTCCTATTATCAAGGATGTTGCTAACCCTGTTTTTAATAAAAAAAGCAGCGCTAACCACGGTTAGCACTGCTTTTTTTACACCTGGTATTTTCCTGACTTAGCCATGAGATTCTATGGAAGGTGGATATCATGGATAAGTTTGTGAGCCCCTATTATCAAGCTAATGCCAAACTTTGAGAGATTATCGTTGGTTTTCCAGCGATAATCTCTCAATTGGCAGTTAGCGCGAGGATTTTTATCACTACTGAGATAAACCTTGCTAATAGCAAGTTATCTCTGCGATCATTTCCGGCGATGCTTAGCGTTAAAAAATTTGTTGCTAAGCATGGTTAGCGGTAAATATCGCTAAACGTTGGTAATATGCCCCCTGGTACCTTGGATACGTTTCAGAGTGTACCCCTCCTGCCAAACACTAAATGCGGGGACTTAGAAACTTTTCCAAAGAATCAGAGATGACCACTGGACTGCTACTGAGACGCAACCATCAAGGTAGCACTGCTGGTAAGACTCAACTTCTGGTTTTTCCCCGCTGAAAGGATCCTCACTTCGAAAAATGTTATAATTCCGAAGCTAGAAATCGTCAGTGGGCGAAGGTGCCAAAAGTATCTTGCTGATAAGGGACATTCCTTAAGGCATGAATTTCAAATTTCTCCAGCTCCGAGCTTTCCAGTCAAAAGTCAAAAGCTTCCCTGGGATATTATCCAATAGGTATCTGGCCTCTTGAAACCCATCAATGCCACATCTTTCCCCGGTAAGGATTTTCAGCTTCCATCCCAAAGACTAAATCAGAAGTTAAAATATTCCATTGGACAGAACCTGGTCCGCGTATATGACCCACGCTCCATCACGGTTGGCATTAATTTTCACTTTGCCACAGTCCTGCATGAGCAGATGCCCACAGTGGGTGCTTTGTGCTTTGTAGTGCTAGAAATATTTAAATCTTTGAGAAGTCTCCAGTTTGCTACATCTGATATTTGTCATTTTGGTGCCTGTCATTAAAATGTTCTGTTTTTGGTACTGATAAATGCTTTACAAATTTCTCCTAAGTAAGCCTGCCTGCTCTATGTTCCAACTATCAAGGGTCGAGTTCAGTTTTAAATTACTGAGACCTAACGGGAACTAGTAAGCAATAGTGCCATTATTTGATGAATGGTACTACCATCCACTTCAATTAATAATCCACCTTCTCTAGTGATATACTGTAGCTGAATAAAACACGTCAGTCGACTGTATATTTATAGTACACATCTAATAATGACAGTGCCTTGATTGGAGTTTGTTTTGTTTTGAACTGGGGCACATATTCTGGAGGGAAAGACAGACACAGCTTAATTTATGTTGCCTGGGGCAGAATCACATTCAAAAATCCTCCTGGGGAAACTACCTTTGAAATACTGTGCAAACATCGCTGTGTCCCTGATTGCGAATTGACCAGAGAACACGAATAAGGCCAACTGAAGTAAGCACCACCACTGTAAGGGTCTTCCATTCTGCCATTTTTTCTGTTCATTGACAGAAAAAGGAAAACAATGAAATGTGCAATCGTCTGAAAGAAAAACAAAGAGCATAGACATTTTTAAAGTGCCCTTCTTACCAGAAAATCCCTTTCCTGACACATCAACACCATTGGTTAAATTGATTGCACTGACGTGCTATACAGAGGGTCAGACCAGATCTACTGTACATAAAATTCAAGGACAGGTACGCCATTAATGTTCAAATACGCCATTTCTGACTGTCTGAACAACAGAATAAATAGTACGGCAGTGTATTATCTATAAGAACTCTTTGGAGTCCTGAAATTACACTTCGGTGTGCGTGGGTCTGGGGTGACTGGCATTCCCAACCATCTTTTAGATGTGACATTTCATCGAAGTGGCATTGTTGCGTAGTGGCTTCAAAGGCTCCCACGGTTATTCCTTAGTGCTTAGGGCTGAATGACTATGGGCCAGATGTAGGTAGCCTAATACCATTCGGTAACGGCCGAAATTACCGAATTTCGGTGGTTACCAACCAGTATTAGGCTTTTCAGATGTAGGAGGCCAAATTGAAGGATTCGGTAATTTACCAAATCGGTAATTTAAGGAATTGGTAAATTACCGAATCCTTAAGATACCGATTCGTAATTTACCGAATCCCTAATGTAGGGAGCACTCAAGTGAGTCCATTCCTCATTTAAGGATTCGTTATTTACCACCAACTACAAGTTGGTGGTAAATATCGAAAATCGTTAAAAAAGCAATTTTAGGCTTTTTTAACAGTGCCATGTGGCAGACATACATGCCCTTAGGGCATGTATGTGTGCCACATGTGCACCCATGCACTATTCAGGGGTGCAACAGGGTGTCAATGTGACACCCTGCCACCCTTGTAAGTCTTCCCCTTATTACTGATTCGGTATTTACCGGTAAATACCGAATATTACAGATTCGGTAATATTTACCGAATCATTAGCTACATCACATTTGCAGATTCCTAAATACCGAATCGGTAAAATTCGGTATTTAGGAATCAGTAATATGTGATTACCTACAGCTGGCCCCTAATGTGTTCACCTCCCTTTTCTCGACCCTCCCCAACTCGGGATCTCCCTAAAAACCGTACAATATATAAGTCCTATTTCGAATACTGGGGTAATACTGAGGGACCAATGACTTCCTTTATTACCACCCTTGGAATGAATGGGTCTGTGGACTTACTGTGGACCTGGTATGTTTCAACCAGTAACTCAGGCTGCTGAAAGTCAACATTTCAATGTGGTACTGTGTGGGCGGATGAAGAATTCCTGGAGGAATCGTACAGGTAATTCCTCAGTTCTGAGGGGAAGATCCAGCATCTACCTATAACACCCAGTAATTGCATGCCCCGTTAGTAACCATCAGGGTTGGATTAGGATTAAAAATCTTCAAGGCCACGCTTAAAAAAAGTGGCCCACATTTCCGCAAAACACCACTTCGGCAAAGTTTTATAAAAAGAAAGGGGGAGCTGTCTGACAGAAGCATGTTTTCTTAACTTTACTTAGATTTTAAAAAATGCACGGATCAGTCCACACAGGTGAAACAAACCTGAAAACAAGCGAGGCCACTTTTGCACAGGCCCCCTGCCGCGCTCACTATGCATACATTAATGGGCCGGTCCAGCGAGAGAAAGGGAGTGACACCTCTGCCCCTTAATAAAAGGGAGTTCATAGATGCCCATCTGCCTCCAGAAAGGCCACTCAGGCACCCACTGGACCACTGGCGGCATCCCAACAACACAGACACCGCCCAAATCGCCCCCCCCCCCCATGCTGCTTAAAAAAGCAGCCCACAGATGAAACTCCGATACTGGGCCCGAGTGCCCGCCTTACCAATCTGACCCCGGTAACTAGAATCTTTGCCTAGTGTACCTGTGGTGGTTTGTTATTACGATCACCAAGTCCAGGGCAGTAGTAATGTAGCCCTAATGATTACGCCATGAATAGGCACTCAAGTATTGCCAAACAGTAATAGCACATGAGCCATGTTGGCCTGCAGAATATCTCTATCTCTGTCATTTGGTTAAACACTGGGGCAAAAGCTCTTCTTTTTCTCTGCCAGTCCACTTGGGTACAGTTGAGTTCAAAATGGCGTCCGTGCACAGAGGTGCATGATTTTAGTTCCAAAGCTTGGCTACAGTCAAATCTTTCACTAGCCTCTGGTGATACCCTAATTGGTCCCCTGCATGGTTTATATAGCAAACATGATGCAGAATAAGTAAGAGAGGAGTAGATTTACTAAGGCATTTTCACCAGCACAAGAGTGATGCCAAGTGACGTCAGATCAACGATGCAGCTTTACAGCTAGAGCAGCGGACTTTGAAGCTGGGGAACCAGGTTCAAAACTGGCGCAAGGCTCAAATATCCTGTGATCCTGGGCAAATCACATAATCTTCATGTGCCTAGGAAAATAAATCTGTCCATCTGTAATGCAACTGGTGCCCATGTAAAGTATTCTGACACCTTTGGGTCCAGTTCGCGCAATATACAATTGAAAAAAAAAGTAAAAATTCAAACTCCTCTAGGTATAGACGCATAGCTCAATATAAGGAGATTGCAAGAACAAGCTTCATTTAAAAAAACTAACACCTACTGAAAGCACTCCAGACAAGGGGAATGTGTTGGTTTGTCAGAAAACTGGCACTTTGCATAAGTGCAGCAGAAGACAGCGTTCAGATGCATTCTGACCTTATCCCTTTGTCTGTGCATAGGAATGTGTACCTTACAGAGTGTGCTTTGAATACATGTGGCACTGTGCATGACACAAGGCCCTCTGTGCACCAGTGGGGGAGTGACACCAGCAGCAGGCTAGTCTTTGTAGATATGCTTCTGGGCTGTGTGCTTTTTCTCTTTTGTGTAATGCAACGCAGCAAATTTCGATGCTGGGCTGAGCTTTGTGAAATCTTAGTAAATCTGGGATAAAGATGTGTCTAAACTTTGGATGAAATGGAGCAGCATTGCTTAGTCTGCCTGCTTGTGAGCTGTTTCACAAAGAAATACTGACATGTTTTATTAAATTGCACACATTGCCGTGCATTGCGATCTCCACGCATAAGTATTGCTGCTTTATAATGAAAAACCTTTCTGATGGAATTTTATGCTTCATCAGCAACGGAGGTGCTGCTCACGAATATAGAACTTACTGCAAATTAATAACTATACTATTGCTGACCAGCCTAGATACAGGATGAGTCTAGGTTTGTGCATGATAGTCACAATAACCGCTATGTATGTGCGCGATATACTTTTATTCATGGTTTGTAAAATAATTTAATGTGGGTATACTGAATGTCTGGCATGGACCTGACCCTTCAGGGTCCATGTGAGATTCCATGATGTAAGAAGATATGTTAGCAAAAAAAATCCTATTGATATCATTTTTTTCCCCAGCTTGAGTGGCTTTTCTTGAGTAGTTTCTCAAGCACGAATGTGGTGGCTCCTCCGCTAAGGCAGCAAAGATTCACTCCACTGCCTTTCAGCACAGCAAAAAAAGAAAGAAAAAAAATGATAAAAATGCAGGTTATTATAATTGTATTTTTCTGTGCTGAGACAGTTTTGTGGGGTGGGTGAGACTGGGCAGTGCAGGGGGGAGGAGTGGTGGCACTCTCTAAGTGCCCATGACTGTTTGACTGACCGTCTTGGGCGGGTCAACAGTCATGCACACTTTGCATGTTCTCCACCCAGGCTGCATTACCGGGGTGGACAAGAGCTTATTTTTCATCGTCAGACGTTGACCCAGAGCAAAAGGGAGAAAGGAATTAAAGAAAGATGGATGAAGAGAACAATAGGAAAACAGTGTCAAAGGGAGGCAGCAAGGATAAAAATATCCTTCAAGAGTGAGTTTTTTAATGAAATATTTTATTGATTTTCCAAACCATACCATATATACTTAGCAAATCATGTATTCCCCTCTCCTGCTCCCCATCCTCCTCACCCTCCGAGGTCGCCAGTATCTTGAATAATTCAATCATCACTTTTCCATCCTTTTCAAATCTTCTTACATTTCTTTTGACACCCTCTCCCTTCATTGATAGTTTTTTCCTGCAAGTGACTTATATTAATGTCCCTTTCCCAGTCCTTTATCCCCGGGGCCACTGGGGATCTCCATTTACATGCTATTTCTTTTTTTTGCAAGGAGGAACCCTAGATTAATTAGCATGCATTAGTAGGAGGTTGCGCCCGATTTACTCCAAATCCTTAATGGGGCACATGGGGTGCTCTTCAATATCCTCACTTCAGTTGCTGTCTCTGATCTATGTGTCACTCCCTCCACGAACGCACTCAGAGCAGAGCAAGCACAAAGGTTCCCTTTTGTCCACACCTTCTTAATCAAGAATCACCTAATACCTTTTCTATTTTATATACGTGGCTTCTAGTATAATGGACTCTGTGCAGGACCTTTAACTGTATTAATTTGTAATGGGCCTTAATTGCCACCTGTTTGGGAAATTATAGTGCATCTAGCCAATTGTATGAATCAGCCTGCCTGAACTGCCTTCCCTCAGAGGATTTATAGACACAGGTTGCCTCCTTGGAGTTTGTTCTTCCACATTTGTCCCACACATGTGACTGCTTAGTTTGCCCTATCAACGCATAGTTGGAGATGTCTCAGTGTGACGCTCCAGTGATGTGTCTGGAACGGACGGCGGATAATGGCGCAAAATGACGGAGCCACCATTTTATTGTTTCTTGGCCTCTCCCTCAGTCCATCGGACTTCATCAGACATTGTTCCTCAGCTGGACGGCCTCATCTCTTTCTCCCCCCCAGGCCACTGTCTCTTCTGTCACCGATCTTCTCTCCCTCCCCTCACTCTCTCTACCCCCTTGGATGTCTTATTTCTCTGTTCACTCTGTTGAAAAGTAATATACAATCGTTTTTTGCGTAATCATTGTGAAAATGGAACCCTGAGTAAATTTTCTATTTTGCATAGTTACAACTCTAACCACTAGAATATGTAGTAGTTCTTTGTACTTAATATCACTAGTTTGTGATTCTGAGCTTTCCCGTTTGCATCTCTCCTGAGTGACTTCACAACGTATACATTTCCTTTTCTGTTATCTGTATCTCTTCCTTGTGGTTCTCTTCAACTCGCTGTCTCCCTCCCTTTGTCCTCCCTGACCCTTGCCTTTCGTGGATCCTGTCTTTTTCTGGATCGCTAATTTATCCTTGTATTGAATGTGTTTTCTTTCTGTAATTAATGCAAATTTCTTTTGCCGTTTGTTCCCCCTCTGTTGACCTGCCAGTTCTGACCCGGTTCCTGTTGACTAAGCACTCCCTCTCCCCTTGTTGGGGAAAATTCCAGTAGGTAGGACTTGGAGTTTCAGAGACTACTCTGAGAGAGTCAACTGCATAAAGGGAGCCTCACGCAGTGGAGATGAGGGAATGATACCACTTTCCCTGGGATCACAGCTTACCGGACCTTGTGCGAGGTTTTTACCCATTTACCGGTTTGTGTCCCCTTTACCCTCCCCCCTTTTATTCTCTCTCACCATCCCCTACCGCTTTCCCTCTTTCATTCTTTGTCTACTCCCTCTGCTGCTATGCCTTCTCCCCTGAATCTCTCCCCTTCCCTGCGACGCTGCATAGCCCCCTGTCCCTTGGGCCCTTTAACTAAGCACTTCTTCTCCCCTTGTTGGGAAAAGATCCAATTACTTATACTCTGGAGTCTCAGTGATCCCTCTGAGAGAGTCCACAGTGCCAAGGGAGCAACTCACAGTTGAGGTATGGTATGGTGCCCCTTGCTAAAGCACTCCCTCTCCCCTTTTTGGGGAAGGATCCAGCACGTAGGCCTTGGATTCTCAGAGACCCCTCTGAGAGAGTCCACTGCGTAAAGGGAGCCTCTCTCAATGGAGTTGGGGGAATGATACCACTTCCCCTGGGATTTTGGACGCAGCTATTACTCGTCTACCAGTTTGTGCCCTCGTAACCCTACCCCTCTTCATTCATGCTGTGTCTCTCACCCTCCCCCTCCTCTTTCCCTCCTTTGTTCGCTGTCTACTTCCCCTGAATCTCTCCCCTTGCCTGCTCTTTCTCATACGCATATTGTCCTTATTGCTTGTCTCGACCTAACATGTAGCTATGTAGCTATGCTCTAACAACTGTGTAACCTTTGTAAAGATGTAACCTGAAACTATGGTCTGATACTCATGTAAAGCGCTCTGATTTCTCCGGGTCTAGCCAGCGCTATATAAAACCTTTCAAATAAATAAATAAATCTACCTCTTAATGATGCAAGGTCTTTCTGGGTTTTCCTCATTAAGATTTTGTAGGTGAGAGAAATCAGTGTTGTATGTAGTGGCCCCTCCAATAATGTACATTGCAGCGGGGAGGCCTCCATAATTTCCTCTCCTGATGTGATCCTTCCCTGCAGCACGTGACATATTTATAGATAGTTGAACATTCAGTGAGGGGGATGAGGGAAGCTGCATTTTACATCCAGCAGAGTCCCTTGTAACCCTGGATACAGTTTGAAAGTAGGTGAAGGGTGCCATCCCATTAGCATCCCAGACATCCACCAGGGTGCTGAGCCCTATCAAATACCATTTTCAAAAACCCTCCAAATAAGCAACTTCCTTTAACCATAGTGGAGTCCCCGGGGTAAGTCACCCTTTCCATTCCATCACTCAGCGGAGCTCATGACAGACTGCTACAGTTAGAAATGGGGTTTCTGGTTGGCTAGGATATGCACCAAAGCCAGGCAGAACCCATCGCTCTAGTCTGGGTAAGTAAGTCACACACATAAGATAACCCCTGCTCTCTCCATTGGTAGATTGGCATAGAGCAGTGAAGCTTATCTCTGAGGCTATGTGTAAAGTATTTGTATAAACACACACACACACGCACACACATCTCGATGGAGCAAGGCCCAGTTACAAAGTCGGACAGACCCCAGTACAGTACATTGGAGGTCTTATGAAAAATAAAGATGGTGGAAACCACAGGAGAGGTACGGCTTAGGCTAGTGCAGCATCAGTTCCTTACTGTTGCAGGGGAAGGGATGCGACGGTTCCTTACTGCCAGGCAGGGGAGGTGATGGATCGGTTCCTTACTGCTGCAGAGGAAGTGACACTGCTTTTTCTCATGCAGAACCTTGGTTCTTTACTGTGGAGGGACGTTGAAGAGGGTCGAGAGTCAAGCCACGGGTCTTCGGTTAACACAGAGTTGATGTTGGACCAGGCCACAGGTGTCAGAGTGGTGTGCCACAGACTTCAGTGGTACGGTGCTCAAGACTCAGGTAGTAGCAGAGTTTCAAAGGGACAGTGGCATCGTCGGAGCCTGCGGTGCAAGTCGTGGTCGGTGCAGTGGCTCCGGTCAAGGCAGAGGCATGGTGTCAGAATTGTAGATAACCGCTGACTTTGAAGTCAATAGGCGTTGATGCCTTGGGATCTTCTTAGAAGTACACCAAACTAACTTCCAAGGGCCCTGGAACTGCAATTTGTACCACTTGGAAAGTAGGACTCCTCGGCAGAGGGGCCCAGGGGTTGCTGGTGAAGACTTTTATAAACCTGAGTCTTCTTAAAAGGAGGCAAACTCAACACAAGCCCTTGGAGAACCTGGGAAGCAGGATGTAGAAAGCAAAGTCCAGTGCTTTCACTCCCAGGACAGAAGCAAGCAGCAATCACCAAGCCAACACAGCAAAGCAAACAGGAAAGTGGCAGTCCCTCCTGAAAAATTTCCAGCTCTTCTTCCTGGCAGATGGTCATCCACCCAGAAGGGTTCTGAGTATATGGTTTCACATTTGCAGTACTTATACCCATTTCAGTCTTTGAAGTAGGCAAACGTTAAAAGAAAGTCTTTCTAGTGCACAAGACCCTGCCCTGGCTGCAAATACACTACAGGGGGTGGAGACAGC
The DNA here is from genome assembly GCF_964263255.1 of Lissotriton vulgaris. Lineage (NCBI taxonomy): Eukaryota > Metazoa > Chordata > Amphibia > Caudata > Salamandridae > Lissotriton > Lissotriton vulgaris. The sequence goes on from NC_141694.1 coordinate 1,296,521,298, forward strand.
CATATTCAGGTGTCAGCGTCAATTCCTCCCACCACTCTAGCTCAGGAAGGCCCACCAGCCTGGGGATGGGCCATCAGGATATGCAGGACACACCTCAGCTCCCTTTGTGTAACTGTCTAGAGTGAATGTACATTAAGCCCAACTGTCATCCTGACCCAGACGTGTATTCGGAAAGAGAGAGAGGCATTGCATTGCTAAAACAAGAAAATACAATTTTTCTGAAAAGTGGCATTTTCAGACCTGCAATTTTAAAACCAACTTCACTTAAAGATGTGTTTTTTCAATTTTGAGTTCAGACACACTTGTAAGATGTTAGAAGGCAACTCCAGTGATAACCTATGGTAGAGATGGGCCTTGCTGTAGTGATAAAATGCAATTTGCAGTATTTCACTTCCAGGACATGTAAAACACAACAGTATATGTCCTACCCTTTAAATACACTGCAGTCTGCCATGGGCTACCCCGGGCCTAACTTAGTGGTGCCTTACATGTAATAAAAGGGAATGTTTAGGCCTGGCAAGTAAGTGCACTTGCCATGTCGAAATGGCATCTTAAAATTGAATTCACATACACTGCAGTGGCAGGCCTGAGATATTTTTACAGTGCTACTCATGTGGGTGACACAATCAGTGCTGCAGGCCCACTAGTAGCATTTGATTTACAGGCCCTGGGAACCCATGTTCAACTGTACTAGGGACTTACTAGTAAAAAGAATATTCTTATCATGGAGAAATCAAACACCATTACATTTTTGACAGGGAGCACATGCACTTTCGCACTGGTGAGCAGTTGTAAAGTGCCCAGAGTCCTAAACCAAACCAAAAGATGGTCAGAAAAACAGGAGGAAAAGGTAAAAAGTTTGGGGAGAACCCTGCGAAAAGGACCAGGTTCAACAGCTACTGTCACCTTTGTAGCGGGGGAGCCTCCTTTTTTAATCCCCCCACCATAGAGAACATTTAAATATCCTTTCTCTCCCATCATCTTCCTATCCATTTGGATTGCTGGGTGGTTTTTAAGCCCAATCATTACTTATGCTCAAGTGTGCTGCTGTGTAATATCATTGTATATTTGGCAGTGCTATCCTCTGTCATAAGTGGATTGTTGTAGTGTAGAGAGTGCTATTCTTGGGGTTCCCCCCTGCCACAACATGTTCCTAATGATCATATCTACTGTCTTAAAAAACTTTTTAGGTATCTTTTAGGGACTGTTTTGCAATATATATATGAAGCGTGGGAGGGCAACCATTTCAAACAATGCTGCCTTCCCCATTAAGGAGAGAGGTAATACTCCCCAGTGTCTCACATCCATTTTCAGGTTCTGCAGTAAGGGTGTAAGATTATCCTCGTAATGTGAGGTGGTAGTTCTAGGGACCCATAACCCCAGATATTTAAAGTGCATATCTATGATTCACAACGTTATTGGGTGGAGAGTTCTTGTCACCCATGTGCCCATCTGGAAAATTAGAGATTTATCCCAGTTGATGTAGAGCGTAGACTAATTCCAGTATATTGCATATATTTCTCTTGCTCTCTCCAGGGTTTTGTTGGGGTTTTGTCTCGTTATATCTGCATATATTGAGCTACGATTCTCCCAAGGGGATCCCATGTCCTGCCCTCAATTTATGCATCTCTTCTCACCCATTCCACTAATGGCTCTTGTGTTGGTGCAGACAATAATGGTGACAAGGGGCATTCCTCTTGGATGCCCCAACCAATCCTGAACACCTTCGAGAGGACCCCTTTTTATCTTTAATCTTGCTTGTGGTTTTGTATATAGCAATAAAACCCATTTCAGAAATTTAAGTCCAAGACTCATTTTTCTAAAACTGCAAACATATAAGGCTATTCCACCGAGTCAAATGCTTTGTGGGCATCTAGGGAGGCCACTGCCAGTGGTATCTGTAAACTTGCGGTGGCTTCTATATTATTGTGTAATCTCCTAAGATTAAATTGTGTGGACCTGTTAGGCAAAAACCCCTTTTGGTCTGGGTGGATCAACTCTAATATCACTCCCCTTAAATTACTCGCTAGGGCTTTTGCCAATCTTTTCATGTTTTTTTTTTTTGGAAGACCTTTATTTCACTTGATACAAGCACACAGCAGTTAGCCTACAACCCATAAAGAGGGCCGACTGCGAACAAACAAACAAAGAATATTATGATGCATATAATCGACGACATCCGGTCAACCTGTGTGATATAAGCAACAGCAAACGATATACATTGCTCCAGGCATTGCGTGTACCTTGTATTATCATTACACATGTTGAATGCAGCCTCATTTTGTGATTTTATAAGAACAACAACCTAGATCCCCAACATCCCCCCACCCAAACATCCCAGAATTCAGGTCATAGCATTGTCATGTAATACAGAAGAGTATAGGGTAAGCAACGTATAATATGCAGTCAATCAGGAAACCTGTTGGCCAGATCCCGCAACCCGTGAGCACCCATCCCAGTACAGGAGACAGGCCACTGGCACACGGAGGGGAGAGCCACGTGTCTATGTTATCAACTAGCAAGAGGCAAATTGTGCAAGGGGGACGAAGCACAGCTCAGCAATCACTACAGCAGAGCAGGCAGCGCATACTCACAGCCCCTCAGGACCCCCCTCATCTGTCGGTGAATCCCCGCTTACACTTTCGGCACTATCATCATCAACCAGGGAGAGCATGTATGCCGTGTATGGGCCCCAGATATCACGTGGTCGAGACATTGTAGGAAGTTCCTCATAATAGCATACCAGTTGATCCCTGTAATACGCCATGTCTTTCAACCATAGTTGAACATCTGGTGCCCGTCTCCCCCCCCAGGATACAGCAACCCTATGTTTGGCAATTTGCAGTGCTAGCACTATCAAGCGCCTCACACCCGACGGCACACCGGAGGCCATACCCAACAAACACAAGCGTATGTCCAGCACAACAACAGTCGACGTCATTTTAGAGAGTGCCTCAGTCACAGCAACCCAGAAGGCATACACACGTGCACATCCCCAGGCCAGGTGTACAAAGTCTGCATTTTCCATACCACAACGTACACATTGAGACGTTTCACGAAGACCATACCTAACCAGCTGCATTGGAGTGCAATACCATTGGTGCAAAAATTTATAATGAATGAGGCGAAAATTGCCGTTGGCCACAAATCCTCCCGTCATGTAGCAGCATTCTGACCACTCATCATCAGTGAGCGGTTCCGGCAAGCACCCATCCCATCTAGCTTTGGCTGTCCCCGCGCCTCCTCCCTCATCGTCTTGCGAGGCTCGGTACAGTCTGGAGAGTAATTTTACTCTATTTGTCGTGGTATATATCAACTGTAAAGCTCCCAGCGCCGGAGGTTCTTCGGGATACGTAGGATATAAGGTATGTATGGCAGCACGGAGCCTAACATATATAAACGTAGACATAGCAGTGTTAGGGGACTGTTCCAACATTTTCTGTAAGGAGAGGAATGTGGCACCTGGGAAGAGATACCCTACCGTGTGCATCCCCGCACCCAGTAACACCTGTAGAGCCCCAATTTCGCTCGAGACCGAGATCTCTGCATGATACAGCAATGGCATACTAGGGGCATACAACGGCAGTCTGTTTGCCCGTCTACCCAATTCGCACCAAGCTTTAGAGGTAGATTGCACCGTGTCCACTTCCCCTTTATCAAATACCGAGTGTGGATTGACTATCATCGCCTTTAGGGGAATTGGCATGACCGCACTAGCTTCGAGTGCTATGTGAGTCGTATATGGTGGGGCCGACAGCCAGTAGGTGGCAAAGTGTGCCTGTGCGCAAAGATAGTATAGTTTCATGTCTGGTATAGCGAAGCCCCCAAGGCCGTATGGCTTAGTCAACACCTCCCACTTCACTCGCGGTTTCTTTCCAGCCCAGGTCAAGGTAATCAACAAGGATTGCAGCCTGGTGAAGAAATGCGACACCAGCGCAAGAGGGATATTAACAAAAAGATATAAAAATTTCGGAAGTACCACCATTTTGATCAGAGATACCCGATCAGCGAATGTGAGAGGGAGCCGAATCCAACGCGCCACCTGGTCTTCCAATTTGGAAATGGCCACTCCATAGTTAGCCCGGATTACTTCTTGGCTATCTCTATGCATCCAAATCCCTAGATAACGCACCGGTTCCGTCGCCCACTCCAATGGGAACTCCAAGGGAAAAGGCAGTGTGATGTCGGTGAGTGGTAGCATAATAGATTTCTCCCAGTTAATGGAAAGGCCCAAGTGTCGCCCAAACCGGATGAATTCCCGAAGTATGGATTCCAGATAACGAGCAGGCTCTCGCACGTAGAGGACCATGTCATCGGAGTACATGGACACCGCCAGGGATCTGAGAGGGAACTTCAGTGCCGCAGCAGCATAACGCTGCCTCAGAACACACGCCACAGATTCCAACACAATAGCAAATAGCAAAGGCGAAAGAGGACAGCCCTGTCGAGTCCCCCTCTGGACAGGGAACGTTGCCGATACATGACCGTTAACGCGCACGCGCGCTATGCGATTCGTGTAGAGCAGAGTGATTAGCGAGGTAAAGAAAAAAGGCACTCCCATACGGTGCAGTACCGCAATCATATACCGCCATGCAACTGAGTCCAATGCTTTCGCGGCGTCTAGCATAACAGCCACCGCAGCCAAGTCTGGTTTGAGGAGATGTAGCACCGCGAACAGAGCCCTCAAATTGTGAGTGGTAGAGCGAAGGGGGATAAAACCGGACTGATCCGGTAACACCATGACCGGGAGAAGCAGGCGCAATCATGTCGCGAGCACTTTAGCAATAATTTTAACATCGGTATTTATTAGGGACAAGGGTCGATATGACTCACACCTATTTCGCGGTTTACCCGGTTTTGGCAGCGCCACCAGAAGCGCTTCTCTCATAGTAGCCGGCAACTGTCCCTGTTCTAAAGCCTCCTCCAGAACCATCGCCAGGTGTGGAAGCAAGAGATCCACATATTCTTTATAGAATTCGGATGGTAAACCATCAGTTCCAGCTGCCTTGCCATTTGGTAGGGCCGCTATCGCGTCCCGAAACTCCCCCTCCGTTATATGATGCATAAGAAAATCCTGTTGGCCCTTTGATAGCCAGACTAGTGCTATATCCTCGAAGTATTGTGCTATCTCTTCCTCCCCCGCCGTCTCCCTAAACTCATACATCTGCTCATAGTATCTCGCAAAACAGTCTAGAACATCGGTCGCATTAGTCACAGTGGCATCCCCGTCCTCTATCTTCTGCACAGCACAGTGTCTAGCCCATGGGTCTTTAATCCGATCCGCCAATCCTCACCCCGGACGACCCCCCTCGCCGTAATACCGCGCTCTAGTGTGTTTAGATAAGAACTTGACCTCCTGATCCGCTAGATCATTATATTCAGTAACTTTCAGCCGAATGGCAGCCAATAAGGACTCATCCGGTAGTGCCTCCAGTTGACGTTCAAGCAACAACAATTCCCCCTCCAGTTTAGTCATAGCATCCCTCAGCGATTTAAGCACTCCTGACTGCAGACCTATACATGCTCCCCTTATGGTCACTTTAAAGGCTTCCCACACCGTGCCCATATTCTCCACCAAACCAACATTCTTATCAAAGAATTCTTCAATAATTGTTCTCAGCCTTTCACGCAACACTATGTCAGTCAAGGTCCCCGGTGGCAGTCGCCAGGAGAAGGGGGCCGTAGCATGCGATGGCATCCAGACCTCCATACAGACAGGAGCATGATCAGAGATCGTCCGAGGCAAGTGCCTCGCATTCATAACCCAACCGCTAACATCCCGGGTGACCACCCAATAGTCCAGTCTCGACCATGTGTCATGTGCTGATGTATAACAAGTGCCCTCCTTCATCCCAGGGTGTCCCAGCCGCCACACATCCACCAACCCAATCCCCCTCATTCCATCCCGCACCGCTTCTGCAGCTCTCCTATGCACATAAGGCCTATCACTCTTCCTGTCCAGTGCCCCATCCAAAGTGACATTCAAATCCCCTCCACAAATGATGGCCGATGGGGGCAACATATAGATCTTATTCCACAGATTGACATAGAAGTCGGGGTCATCAATATTCGGACCATATACATTAATCAGCGTAACTAGTGTTCCACACAGCTTCCCATGCAAAATGACATATCGGCCATCCTTGTCAATTTCCTCATGTAGGGGAATGAACGGTACATTTTTTTTGATTAGAATCATAACGCCACGCGCATAAGATGAGTAATTCGACGCAAGTCTGGTGCCAGCCCATTGCCTACCTACAGTTTCAGCTGCCTTCCCCCTAAGGTGTGTCTCCTGAATAAAAGCCACTTGTACACCATGCCTATTCAGAAACGCTAACATTTGTCTAGTTTTCTGTGGACGCTTCAACCCCCTCACATTCCATGTGATACAGGTGAGTTTACCCCCCCTATCCATATGACCAGACATTTAGAACACCCTGAAAACTGTAGTACAACCCCAGTGCCCAACAACAAGTGCAAAGCATACAGCAAGTAGGCAGGCGAGTAGCAGCAGGAACCGCTTTACAATCAAGGCGACATTCTGACCAACATTGCCCTAACCCATTTTCAGTCCATCCCATCCTCCCGCCGCAGACAATGCAACATACAGCCCAAACCTGAAATCTCCGGGAACCCCCAATCCCCCCTCCACCCACTTCAGCACCCCCAACCTGCCAAAGCTGTCCCCACCCCCCAGACCACCCGACTCCCGGCTGACACCAGTTGAACAAATGACCCAGACCTGATAACTCTGAACAACCCCTGCCCACCCCCCACCCACTTCAACACCCCCAAATTGCCAAAGCCTACCCCGCCTCCCCAAACACCCCACCCGTATTCCAACGTCAAACAAATAGTGGGGTTCTTCCATATGCGGGGGCGTAGAGACGCACAGCTCCCGTCAATGAAGTGACCGGGAGGGGACTGAGTCTTTTAGATGAACAACCTACCCCTGCCCCACAGGAAGTATGTCTCTTCCCATAGCAGTCGCTGCCAGCTGAAATTGAGAGGCTGTAACTTAAATAGCGACCCATACATAGCCACCACTTAGTGAATGTGTCAGAGCAACCTTGTGACCTGAGGTGAGTACCAGCCAGTATCTGAGCGAAAGTTCATACCTCTCCAGAGAGCACAACCTGGGTCCATGAGCATAAAATTAGAAGTCAGCACTACACACTCAAATCCTGAACTCTACTAGCGCTTCCGACACGTAGCATCAGCTGGAATGCACTGAATTGCCATCGACGAACTTTAAACTACACATACCCACCACCCAGCAATCCAAAAGTCATGCAGTGCAGAACCTCCAAAGATATCAGCGACACCGCAACATGCAGCAGCACCCCAGTCAAGAGGAACGAGGTGGGCGAAACTGTGTGTAAGGAACACCCACTCATGCTATCTCGTCTTGCAGCTCCTCTTCCCCATCCTGCGGCCTAGCATTGTCACGCTTACGTTTCTTTTGCTTTTTAGCATAATCCATGGCCGCCTTCGGAGAAGTGAAGATTTTATTGTCAGCAGGTGCCCCAATTCGCAAACGCGCTGGATACAGCATGGCATAAGGGATATCCTCCGCTCGTAGAAGTTGCTTCACCGCATTAAATTCTTTCTGCGCTGTTTGCACTGCCATCGTGAAATCAGGAAAGAATTCCAATTTGTTGCCTTTGTGTTCTATGATGCCCTTTTCTCGTGCTAGGCGCAAAATTACGTCTCTATCCCTATAATTGAGTATGCGAGCAATTAGGGGGCGCGGCGGCGCTCCAGTCGGTGGTCGCTTCGCCAACGAGCGATGCGCACGTTCCACTATGAACACCGGAGACAGATGTCCATCCCCAAATATTTCAACCAGCAATCTCTCCATGTAGTCCTCCATTTTGCCCACATTGGTAGTCTCCGGCAGGCCCGTGACGCAGATGTTGTTGCGTCGGGACCTCCCTTCTAACTCTTCATTCTTGGCTTGAATAACTGCCAACACCTTCTCCATATTGAAGACCTTGGTGGCCACCGTGGTGAGACCATCCTCCGTGGCAGACACCCTCTGCTCGACCTCTCCCATCCGCTCATTTTGTCGATCGAATTGCGTGGCCATGTGATCCAGTCTATGGTTGACAGCTTCTATAGTGCCCTCAATAGATTGTAATGTCCGTTGCATAGCCACCAGGGTAGCCTCCAAAGTCGGCGTTCCCCCTGCTGCCCCTGATGGTTCAGTGTCCGGAGGCGCTTGCGAGGAGGACGTCGACGTTTTCTTGGCCTCAAAGGTGAGCTTGGGCTGATTTCTTTCCGGCCTGCCCATGGTATCACCAATCTGCTGGCACCTATATCGGCGCGCCCAGGGCCACCCAACGACAGTCCGGGTGCAAATGACCAAACCTTCGCAAGCGGGTACCAACAACAGTCCCACGCTCCAGGCCCGCACGTATTTCCAAAAATAATGGCTCAGGCAGAGTCAGTTCCCAGGGAAAGTGAGCCTCGACGTCAATTTGGGCCTCACCACCAACGCTGTGCACAAGGAGGCCCCAGAGCACTCGCACCACGGAGCACCAGCTCCCGTCTGCAGCTCGCAGTCGGCCAAGCACTTCACAGCCAGGGCATACGTGGATGTCCGGGAGGTCGGGCCCACCCGCACGGGACCAGAGCTGTGCAGCCCTCCCGGTCCGCTCACCACCCCCGCCGGCCGCAGGTCGCACAGCGCAGCCCGGTACGGCCTAGCACCACCTCCGCAGCCCCAGACTTTCCCAGGCCGCCGCCCCACTCACTGCTACCGGCTAAGGCGATTGTAGGAGCCGGGGTCCGTCACCGCTCGTTGCCCCAGGTCCGAGAGCCTCCGCCCACCTCCAAACCGCTTCCTTCCGTCTCCGCTGCACCCAAGAGCCGTACCACACTCCGCAGGGCTCTCGTCAACCGCCAATTCCCGGGAACAGCAGACAGACGTCGGTCACCGCAGGCCGGCCCCTGTCTCCACGAGGCCGAGACCCAGCAGAGGCACCAGCCCCCAGCACTAGCAGCAGGAGGGTCACAGCTCGCCAAAAACAGCCACCAACGTTGTCGGACGGCACCAGACACACCTCACGTCCAGGTTAGTGTGCGGCAGAGGCAGGATGGACAGGATAAATGAAGGATATTAAGTCAGTCCGGCGGAGCCTCACAGAAGTGCGGCCATCTTGCCCGGCACCCTCTAGCGCCCCCCCCCACCAATATTTTCATGTTCACATTAAAATGGTGATATGAGTCTGTATGAGTTCAATCCATCTGTAGGTTTTCCTGATTTTAAGATACTCACCACAGTTGCTGTCCGCAGGCCCCTTTCATAAGCTTTGACATATATCTTTTGTGGGGGAGGCACTACTTTTGCAGATAATCAGCGTAGAACTGTACTGATAGGCCATCTGGACCTGGTGCCTTCCTTGTTTTTAGTTGGGAGAGCGCTGCACTGATCTCCTCTTCTGCAAGAGTGAGTTTTAAAGAAAGAAAATGTATGGTTGCGGGAGAAAGAGGCATTAGTGGAATTAAGGCCTGGCGTCCTTAGTTTTTGGAAACCCTGCATTCGGCAGCAGGCGCCCAAGGAAAAATGTGGGTCACTGCTCTTATTCTTTTTTTTACAAATATATCACTGCACCTGTCTGACAACCGGAGTGATGTCTGTCAAGCCTTTTAAGATTATTTGTATGTAAATAGACTGTTAACTGCACCACTCTGCCCTTGTTTCTGAGGGGCATATTACCAAGCAATAGCGATAATTATCGCTATTGCTTGGTTAGCGATAAAAAAATTTCGCCGAGCTGCGGCGATTTTTATCGCAGATAAACCTTGGTATTACCAAGGTTTATCGCGAATGCGATAAAAATCGGCAATAATGCATGAATATCACTGAAAAATCCGCGATATTCAGGCATTCCCGAGCTAATGCTTTTAGCCATGTTATCCACCTCCCATTGGATAACATGGCTAAGAACTGCTCCTGGGCAGCTGTTAGCTTTTGGAGGTATTCGCGCTTAGCGCGAATATCTCCAAAAGTTGATAATAGGAGATAGCGATGTTAGCAACTGTTTCCAGTCGCTAACATCTTGGCACGCCCACTTTGCATGTCATTAGTGATACATTTTTCTGACATGCAAAGCGGGGCCCAAGATGGTCGCTATCTCCTACTAGCTGTTGCTAACTGGTGTTAGCGACAGCTAGGTAATAGGGAGATACTTTTATCTCCGCTTTCATGGCTTTTAAAGCCAAAAAAGCAGAGATAAATCCATTGATAATACAGGTTTGAGTGCTTTAAGCAACAAGTGCGACAAATACCAGCCCCTATTATCCAATTTTACGGTCCTGGATTTTTGCCCCTTTCCTGGGCCAAGCCTAGACCATGAGAGAGGAAAACAGTAATATTACAAGTGAATGTTTCTCTATAAAGATCCCCTGAGCTAAGCATGTAGGAAGAGTTTGTGCATTACAAGACTTCAGTTTACCAATGTAACTCTTCAATTCCGAAGTTTTATGGACATATGGCTTGTGAACAAGGCACATGTGTGCACGTTTCAAATCTCTATTTAAAGTGTCTTGTGATGTCGAAAGTTACATTCATCTGGTGGCTATGCTTTGATATAGGCACTCTACATTAGCCACGCTGCTTGGTTTTACTAGCCTAGGGCGCACATGTCCTGCACAGTGGTTGTAATAAAGAAAAGAGGGCTGGGGTATAGTAAAAGGTTCTTGAAGCCCAGCAGGACCTGTGGAGTGTCTTTACACACATTACAGAAATTACTCTTCCCCGCCGTGAACCTGCAGGGTGCCATCCATCGTTCCCTCATATAGAATTCGCGCCAAAACATCTGCTCGTCGTTCTTGAAAAATATCTCTAACATCTGGGCTAAGACACAACATCTGCGTCTGGTGGCGTGTGAGACGTGCGAAGACTTGCGAGCAAGGTTTATTATCATGCGACACTGGAATGGACAGCGTCGCAGCTCCCGCTCAGTGCGAAAAAAGAAACAAGGCAGGCTACCAAAATATTAATGCTTACACAAAAGCAGGGTACATCGCATGAGAAATGGGAACAGACTTCCCCGAGCTGAGTGAGAAGGTGGGTGAGTATCAACCCATTGCGGTCTCTGACCGATAGCTGTAACCCTGACATGTTTTACCTGTTAGAATAAGCCTGAAAGCAAAGTCAACTTGGGTCTGAACTCTGAACTGAAGGCCATGTTTTTCAGGGGATCTATTTATTACTTCAGGAACCAGATCGCATGCTGAAGGTTGCATGCACGACCAGGCACGGCCTTGAGTGGGATAAAAAAAACTGCGCAGCTTGATGCCCTGACCTTTGCTGTTTGTGTAGGGTTAGCAAAATGTCATGATCCCTGGGCAGACGCGCATCAGAATAATGTGAGTCAGGATTGGCACTTGACGGGACTGGCCTAGTTTTAAGGCTGGTGTTACTGAATCTCACGTAAGACCTGCACCTCCGTCACAAAACGGGCAAATGAAATGTAACTGGAACAAGGAAGGCCCGGGATGTTTTTATAAAGGCCTCCTGGGCTCTACATATCGCCTTTCTCTGCTTGCCTTTAACAACATCCCTAGAATAACTTGTTAATATAAAATGTTTTTTTTGGTGACTGTAACAAACAGCATAGCAATGCTGCATGCATTTCAGCCGCAGCATACATTAGGTATAAGATCAGTGTAAATTGATTTACTGTGCAAGATTAACATCTATTCTTGACCTTTAGTCCGATAATGCCCCCATGGTAGCAGTTTCGCCATACAGTCTCGCCTCAAGACATCCCAGCTCAACTGTTGGAGACAGACATATAACCCCCCCCCCCCCCCCCCCCTATATTTGTTCCACGCTGCCCACTTTCGATCCCACTTTTTGGGACGTCCCTTGTGTTTGAAGACGTCTTTGTCAGATATCATGGCTCATTCCATGTCAACTGCCCAATCTCTGATACTAGGCACCGCCCCTACTCCCCATTATTTTGCAATGTTCCTTTTTGCGAGGGCCCATCCCAGTGAAACCCATGCTGATAAGCCTGGTGCTTTGTCAAGGCTTTAAAACAAACAGATTAGTCTCTTCACGTCCTCAGTCAGTATTAAGTTACATTTCTGAATGCATTTGCAGCAGGTGCGTTGTGCAATGAGTCGCCATATCCCATGGATTGTGAAGGGTTGAAGAGTAAAAATGTGAGCATTAAGGTTGAGCATACTTTGTGTGATTCTGTATGGCGTAATCACACTGAATTACTCAGAAATTCAGCAAGATTGCGCAAAATTACACAAGAAGAAGAATTCTGCATTTAGCACAATTTTCTTAGGTAAAAAATGCCACCTCACATCCAAAAGGAACTCAAGGATGCATTATGCATTTATTGCTAAACAAAATAGCACTAAAAGCAACAGAACATGAACAGCAGCAGGAGCAGTTGCAAGCACTCGCTTAACGTGCTCTCATGGTAAGGTTTTTTCCCGCAAATTTCTCTTAATAACGCAAAAGGGCATAATCGCATTAGTATTGGCAATTTTGCACCAAAGAGTAACACAGAATTACAGCAATTACTACTATTAGTCTGGCATAATTAAAATTCTGCCTAGGCCTAGTGATGATAGAACGGTTAGGTATTTTCTAGTCTGTTTGAGTGGAAGGAGGTAGGAAACTAGCTTGAGTGCCTTTCCGTTTACCATTTGGCTTTTGAAATTCTCTGGTCACAACCTGTGAAGGCTTGCAGAGGTTTTAGTGCTGCTTGGCCAACACCCCTTATCACTCGTGCATTCACTTTCTAGTGCCAGGATCCTTGGCACTTTTTGTCCTTTTCCTCTTTCTTGCACCTTTTCTGGAGACTTCTACTTTTTACTATGGATTTCACTTATATCTATCACTTCCTAGTTCTGTGGTACACCATTTACCCACTCAAATATCAGCTAGTGCTATCATCACCTGAAGACCCATTCCATGGTTTCGTTAACGATTTAACCGTCAATATGCACATGAAGGCCTCATATGTCATACATTTCAAAGTGTAGTAGGGCTGCCTGAGCTTATCAGGGAATCGAACACTGGGCAGATCCCCATCCAATCCCCCACTTCATGAGAATTGTCTGTCTTACCATAGTTTCTCGGGTTCTTGTGTGGAGCCTGATAAGGCCCCCAATACTCAACTTTGGTCAAGTGGTGGAAAGTCACAATCATGCATCAGGTTGTCAAAGAATTCTGCATTCATGACAAGTTGGAGTCGATAATTGTTAGTAGCAAAAAGAAAAGAATCTGTGAATCACTGAGCTGGGCAATAGTGCAGCCCCTTGGCACCACGTGGGTGTACAGCTATAGTACTCAAGAACAGAACACAAAGGTATATGTTTTCATATACAGGGCTCCAAATGAGATTTTGTTTCATGAAACTGAAACAAAAGAGCTATTCAATTGCAGAAACTGAAATCATAGGATAGTACACAATCGACCTTCAAAATTATAAAAAAATAAAAAAAATCAGAAGTGATCAAGCTGTTCAAATCACTTGCGTCTACTGAGCCACACATGAGAGTATGGCTTTAAACATCAGAGCTGACCTAGAAATTGGTAGCATTGCTTAGAATTGAGTGTGAATTTGTTTGCAGATATTGCAATTATGCTAAGGAAATATTGTACATTTCCAAGTGGTGTCGGTTGTTTCAGAGGCTGGAACTGATAATAGATAAGAGTTTGTTCTTTTCACGCCTAGTCCCGGCCACTATTTTGATTGACCTGTGCTGAGCACAGTGGAGGAAGAGATAGAGGAGTTTGAGCTTTTCCTCTATTTAAGTGAAGGCATAGATTTTAAGGAATTTGAAAGTGAGGTATAATATTTCGAAATAGTATAAAATGATGCAACTGGAGATGACTCATTGGCATTTTGTTTAGCCTGAGTGAAGGTAATCAATGTCGTTTTTTAATCTTTTTTTAACCCTGTGATGTTTTACTTGCAAGTGAGGCAAAGTAGCAAACTTAACATTTTGCGAAGGTGGTCAAACTTTTGCAACTACATCCGATTTCAGCCCATGAGAAGTTTAGCATCACTTTGCAGTTATATGTCACACCCAAAAATGACAAGACATCCAGTTATAAGGAATCAGACATATTGGCTGCTTAAGGAAGACGCTTTTGCCTGCTCCTTCACCCAGGAATGCGGAAAGTAAAATATTTTGTAGCTAGCGTTCAGCACTCAGGCATCCTCTGTTTTCCACCTCAGGCGGCGACACCTGTCAGGAAGGGATATCCATTAGGTGTGAATGATCATTGTACAGCTGCCAAAAGCCAGCAGCCTTGAGCAGTTGATGGACCAATCGAGAGCTGTTTTCATATATGACCTAGTTTAGAAAAAGGCATTTTTTAGGTCTTGCCTACCAGACAGTGCAAGCTGTTTATGAGAAGACCTATTGTCAGCTTACAGTGGGCTTAGAGCCCATCCATTGCTTACCATTGATTTGCTTTACTGTCACTCTCATTGCTTGACAATAAACCCTATCAATGGTAATCAATGTGGCCTTTCCTTCTTTTTCTTGTGTTTCTTGCTCCCCTGGAGCATGGCCTCATTCATTTTGCTGTACCTTTGATTACATTTCAGGCACATCCTTTTTCTTTTTAGTTAAGCACCCCCTCAGAGTGCATGCATTTTCTGGCTGTATCCCTGTTCATTTATCTTCTCCTTTCCACCTCACTCAGTTCTGCTCTCTCTCATTTGAGTGCTTGACTTCCCCCATGCTCCTCATTGCTCTCTCTCCCTGTCTCATATGCATCCCCCTGCATTGCTTTCTTATCCATGTGCTTCTCTCACCACTCCACATTGCTGTTTGTCGCCTATGTGCTTCCCCTCCCCTTGGTCCGCTTTGCTCTTTCTTACCGGAACCGACAGCCTCTACCTTGCTTCCACAGCCCTTCGTGTTGCATTTGCTTCTTGGCTTCAATAAATCTAACCCCTCTGAAGTAGATCACTTTCTCTGTGGTGGTTTAGAATGAAATTGAAATAGTAAAACTAACTCCTCCAAAGTTCAGCACTTTCACTTCTGTTGCCTAGACAAGAATGAGAATACTAAATGTAACCCCTCCAAAGTCCAAAACTTTTCCTACTGTCACTTAGACGAGAGTAGGAATTATAAATCTAACACCTCTGAAGTCCAACACTTTCCCTACTGTTGCATAGACATGAGTGGGAATAGTATATCTAACCCCTCCGAAGCCCAACACTCCCGTAGTGTTGCTTAAACTGGAGTGGGAATAGTAAATCTAAACATTTTGGAATCCAACACTTTCCCTACTACGGCTTAGAGTGTAATGGGATTAATAAATCCTATGTCTCTGAAGTCCAACTCTTTCTCTACTGTTAATGGAACCAGATTGATATTAATATCTTTGTTTCTATATTTGTAATATTATCTGTTTTTTATTTGTAGCAATTTATTTTCTGAATGGTTCTACTATTTTTAGTAAAAATGTGTTTTCGGTGTTTTATTACTTTACTATTTAATATATTGGAAACAAATTATTACAATTTGGAACAGAACAGTTTACATATTATTTTGTACTATTTATATTATTTGCATTCCAAGATTCTCCCATACGAAGAAACGTACAACGACACACCAGGAGTTGCTGTGCTTCAAACTTTTAATTGGCAGCAAAAAACAAACAACGCGTTGTTTGTTTTTTGCTGCCAATTAAAACTTTGAAGCACACCAACTCCTGGTGTGTCGTTGTACGTTTCTTCGTATGGGAGAATCTTGGAATGCAGATATCGGGCCTCCGGGACCCTAACAACGACCCACTCGAGAGCGGGTACTAGCAGAATACAGGAACTGTGTGTTTGCTTATTTATATTATTTATGTAGTTTTATTAACAGTCTATACATTGTATTATGATACACGTATACATTTTACATACATTCTATATTTAATTTAATATTTTAAATTACATTATTTTATATATTTATGCAAATTAGGCAATCATTTTTGTGGTTGTACAGATGTTCACTTTTTTTATATTACATATAATTGAAAAAAATGTGTAACTCTCTTTTGTTTTCTAAATTTGATTGGAGTATAGAACGAATGTTATATATATGAATATATTTATATCTATATATTTTACAGGTCCCAGCCTGCACTGACAATGGAACTTACTAGAAAGGCCCACCAGAGGGCAATATATTTGAAGTAACACAAGTGTGTTTTGTTTCTGCGCAGGTGCACCAACAGCCTGTGATCAAGGAGCGAGGCAGCTCCGAAACGAGTTAAGCAACTCACTATCTGGATGCCAGAGCTGGTTTGCCTCAATAAAGTATTCATTGGAATGACTTTGTTGTGGAGTGTGGATACATTTTGCGGCACTTTCACACGGATTTACACCCGAAACACGCAGCGCCACAAACTCTTGTTGCAGTACAGCAGTATTTTATTTTCAGCAAAAACGGTAATTCCACTCAACGAATTTCGAGACCACGTCTCTTGGTCACGAGTGCTGTTGGTGGTTTGACATTGGTCTATATACACATGTGACGTGCTCAAAATAATAAACACTATAGATAGACTTCCGTATCGACACAATCGTGAATAAGAAAAGTGAAATCATTACAAAACCATAATCAATAACTGATGCATTAATATTTTTCAACCATTCAACTCATACAATGTGAGAAAAGACTAAATTAAACTCATTCGTTTTTGTCTAGTTTTTGAAAATAGTAGAACGCGGGTCATGGGGGAAAGAATTTCCGCTTACGGGCAAAGTTAATAATACAGAAGGCACATCCCGCTTCTTAGAGGGAATGCTGGTGCTGTTAGGAATTCAGCCTAAGTGGGCTATTATTCCTATTGAGACTAAACTTTATTAGTCAAACTTCGCCGAACACGGCAACAACACCCCTTACCTATTTAAAGAGCCGAGTGTACTGTCAATCAATCATAATGCCGGGACCCAAGCGACTAATGTAATTCTTTTCTCATAAACCAACTCAGCCTAAGTGGGCTACAGTGCAATCAACAGAATGTTATGCATCCAGTAAAGAAATAGATACAAGATATTGATACTTTTGCTCTTTCACGTTTCTTGAAATCACTGTGTTCTGGGACATCTGTCAAGACATAAACAGTACAAAAATGTGAGACAACTCAACCACTAACAAAAACTAACTAGACTTAAAAATATTAACAAGCATACAAATACAAGCACCTTATTGAAAAGCTGCAATTCAACATTTTATGGGAATATACTTTGGGGAACCCAAAAACCTACTTATTGTGACATCTGAAATGACTTTAAAAAATGCTGTTTTTGCTGAAAATAAAATACTGCTGCATTGCAACAAGAGTTCGTGGAGCTGTGTGTTTCGGGTGTAAATCCCCATGAAAGTGCGGCAGTATCTTTGGGGAATTTTCAAGGCTCGACCCCTTTACCACAAGCCGCTGTTATTTGTGGCAGAGACAAGGCGTTCTCTGCGGCTGCAGAGAGTATCTGTTTGGATATATATGTATATATATGTATATATATATGAATGAACAAAACATCCAGCTCTCACAAAGAAAAACTTCATGGTAGAAGGCACAGGCACGAAGTGGTTCAGGATTCTGCATCAATTTAATGAATTATGTCGCCCTCAATCCCAGGCATAAGAGACGTGTTTCGGCCTGCACAAAGGCCTTTGTCAATCTAGTTTGGCGCCATTAGTCAAACACACTAAATAGCCCTTCCCACTGGACTGCATAATAGACATAGAAAACACATTCTCGTGTAAACAATCATCATAGAGCCCAAATAATGCACGTGTGTGCGGAAAACAGCTTGAAGTCTGCAGCATAACAGGTAAAACATAACGTAAAATATTATGTAGATTTCACGAAATGTATCACATCAACTGATGGGGAATCACATTAAAGCAGACAGCGTAAGTAATAAACAACACGTATGCATTACAGTTCACCACAGTTGGAATTCTGAAGGCATATGAAGTCTGCAGCCAAACTCGTAATCCTGTGAAGTCTATATCGAGTATTATGATTAAAATATACTTAAAAGTCCATGCTACTGAATATAGCTGTTAATCCAAAGTATCAAACACCTTAGTATATATGTATATTCACTGAAAAAAACATAGGTTTCAGGCAGGTTATAGTTAGGAATTATCATTTAAAAAACCTTAGAAATTCATTGAAAAAAACCATAGGTTTCAGGGTTGTTATAGTTAGCTGGACATTTCACTCATACAAAACCATTGAAATTCCTCTGTTATAGTTAGTTGTGCTAACTGTAACTCTCGCGCCCGCAATCCACTGGTGATGATGTTACATATTCCTTCGTTCATGACATGGTCAGTGACATCACTGATTACATCATTGATGACATCTCAAATGACATCGCTGATGACTTCACTGATAACATCATCCAGTGAATATGTTTTTTTTGTTATTTAAATATGTATTATATATACACACCAATCTACATTGAAGAATCAGTGGATATATAAATATCTGGATAGAGGATTTAGTAGCAGTGTGATTGATTGTTTACTTGATTAATTTATAGTGTCTCACTTAATATATTAGATAGTGACTACATTGTGTGAATATCTGTATTACTTGGTCAGTTGTTGTGTAAACTGCTGCACCAGTTGCTTACTAGCTACGTGAAAGTCTATATTAGTTATTGATTAGTTAACTGACTATTTGTATTGGAGAGTAAATGTGTGTGTGGTTCAGTGGGGGATTTGTGACTGCCCAAAGATATGTGAATAGTTAATTCAGTAGACATATGACTTTAAGACTACATGTTATAATAGTTGTTTGGGTGAGTGAATATCTTTGTGGATGTGGTGATGAGCAAATATATTTCTCAATGGTACATGTCCAAAAAAGTAGAAAAAATAAAAAGAAGTGTATGTGACAGTTGTTGTATATAAGTAAGTATACATAAAACTCATTGATTGCATGAGTGACTATTTAGATAACTGTATACTTGTAATAGTGATTTCACAACACACTAAGTATGAGTTACTATCTATATCCATACTAATATAATAAAGAGAGAGAACTAAAACCTTTGAGGCGGGTAATCTCAGGAACCACAGCGCCAATCAAAACACCCAATACAGCATTGGAAATGTCAGGGTACGCAGATGGACATAGGCTATATACGAGCAAAACATATACTTTAGAAGGGCAAAGTATGTTGTTTGACAAAGTAGTCCCTTGGAAGTAGCGCCATCTCCGAGGCGGGCGTGGGGGTTCCGCGAGGGTGGGCGTGTGGGTGGGCGCATGCGTTCAGAGATGCATGCAGCCTGAGAACATTGTCTGGGTATAAAAGAGGTGGGTGTGTGAGTGGGCGTGTGCGTTCAGAGACACATGCAGCCTGAGAACGTTGTCCGGGTGTAAAAAAGATTTGGGTAAGGTTTGCCATCCTTCGGGTAAATCTTTTTTATACCCGGACAACGTCGGGACGAGCAGCTAGTGAATAAATAAAGTGCTATTTGTGTGTAGCTGAGTAAATGTAAATATAATACATTGTTTGCAAAAGTGAGTAGGATGACTGCATAAGTGAATAGGATGTGTGCTGGTGTGTAATGTCAATATAGGTGTATAAGTATAAGTATATGTGATAGTGTTCTATTGATCATTGACAACATGTATGAGTAAATCTATAGTTAATTAATTAGATGTGTGTGTAGATCTAGGAATCACTGAGTGGGTTTTTAGATACTTGTATTGCTGTTTCAATGGATTCAAATATGGTACTCTGTATTTTACAGTGAGTGATGAAAGGTTATAGTATTGTATGATGAGGTGTATCTGATTGTCACGTGGATGATGTCATCAGGGATGTCATCAGTGATGTCATTTGAGATGTCATCAGTGATGTCACTGACCATGTCATGAATGATGTTATATGTGACATCACCACCAGTGGACTGCGGGCGCGAGAGTTACAGTAAGTACAACTAATTATAACGGAGGAATTTCAATGATTTTGTATGAGTGAAATGTCCAGCTAACTATAACACCCCTGAAACCTATGTTTTTTTCAATGAATTTTTAAGGTTTTTTAAATGATAATTCCTAACTATGCCCTGCCTGAAATCTATGTTTTTTTCAGTCAAGTTCAAAGGTTTTTTAAATGATAATTCCTAACTATAACCTGCCTGAAACCTATGGTTTTTTCAGTGAATTTCAAAGGTTTTTTCAATGATAATTTCTAATTATAATGTTCATTAAGCACATCTTTTTTTTCTATCTTTTTTAATTATCATCCCGTTCTCAACGTAGTAAAAACTGCAAATATCACCACTCTTCAATTGATTCCTCCTGCTATCAAAATTGCCACAAACCACTTAAAAAACAGGCGATACCTCCACTTACCACTAACAAATTAACATCAACATTTAACTGGTGTAAAGAGTTCGACTAGCTACTGCGTGAATTACACCCAACTCACACCCATATTTAAAGACGAATATGTGATGAACGTACTAACATGCATCTCCAACACACAACAAAATCCCAACACCCAGCGCCACCACAACCACCTCCCCGGACCCCTCCCTCCTACTACCTCAGAGGCAGTACAAAACAGGACAACACACCTTCCCAAGATGCCATATCCTCTCAAACGCACAATAGCTGAATGTTCAGAGATGTGGAAACCAACTATGTATAAGGGAGTAAATTCGCAAATCAACTTTAATTTACAGAATTGCAAGTGTACCGGTGATTTGCTATACACAACTCATTATAGAAATAAAAAAACTTTTCCATGTGAAAGTATAGTATTGATACCTGTAGAGTACTGCAAAGTGGACGCAACCATATTATCTCAGACTCTGGGGAATATCTCGGTCATGTAGCTGTGTTGTCTCCCCCCCTTGATGCAGAAGTGGAGTGGTCTGGTCCAACGTACGCAACTCCAGCGTAAGAGTATAAATAATTAGCCTACACCTTGGGCATGATTCATTTCTGCAAAGAGAAAAGACTCTGCCACAGAGAAGGTCCTCACCCTGCCAAGTGGCTGCCGCCATGACCACGTACCTCCTCTATACAGGCCCATTCCGAACTCAACACCCCAGCACCGCAGACTAATGTCTGTATCGACTACTGTCTTCGATGTACACTGCGGACAGAAGGGTTCTCAACTTGAATTCAGCTTTTGATCTACACTATGGACAGTATTGAATTTAGCCTTGCTTTATTTAAGGCAGAGACAATTGTACTCTCTGTCTTCCGATTTTGTAAAAGGATGTAACAAAAAGCATTCGTCTATAACTGTGCTGACTACTGCCTTCGATCTACACTGTGGAAAGCAGGGTTCACAACTTGAATTCAGCTTTGGATCTACATTACGGACAGCATTGAACCAAGCCTTGCTTTATTTAGGGTAGAGACAATTGTACTCTATGTCTTCTGATTTTGTAAAAGGATGTCACAAAAAACATTTGTCTATAACTCTGCTGACTACTGCCTTCGATCTACACTGCGTACAGCAGGGTTCAGAACTTGAATTCAGCTTTGGATCTACAATACGGACAGCATTGAATCAAGCCTTGCTTTATTTAAGGTAGAGACAATTGTACTGTGTCCTCAGATTTTGTTAAAGTATGTGACAAAAGAGCATTCCTCAATGTTTGTGTCGACTAATGCCTTCAATCCACACTACGGACAGCAGGGTTCACAACTTGAATTCAACTTTGCATCTACACTACGGACAGTAGGGAATTCACTCTTGATTTATTTAATGCAGAGACAATTGTACTGTATGTGTTCAGATTTTGTTAAAATAAGAGACAAAAATGATTCGTCCATATCTGTGCTGACTACTGCTTTTCATCTACAGTGCGGACAGCAGGGTTCACAACTTGAATTCAGCTTTGGATGTACACTACGGACAGCATGAAATTCCGCATTGATTTATTTAAGGCTCAGATAATTGTACTCTATGTCCTCAGATATTGTAAAAGTATACAACAAAAAGAATTTCTTGATGTCTGTTGTAACTACTGCCTTCGATCAACAGTGAGCAGGGTTCACAACTTGAATTCAACTTTGAATCTACACTACAGACAGCATGAAATTCAGCTTTGCTTTCTTTAAGGCAGAGACAATGGTACTCTATGTCCTCTGATTTTGTTAAAGGATGCAACAAAAACATTCCTCAATGTCTGTACTGACTACTGGCTTCGATCTACATTGTAAGGCCTCACGATTCAGGTGGAATGGCGATTGCACATGATGCATTCGAAATGGCAAGAGACATTGTACCAGTGCGACCCGCCTGAACCATGAATCATCGCAGGGTGCGCGCACACTGCGTTCTTCAGGACCACTAACTCACTAGACCACAAGTCATCTCCCCGTGGCCTTAATAAGGCAGAATTCACTAGGCAAAGAGCATTGCTTTCAGTGCGACCCCCCCGGACCACGCATAATCGCAGGCTACGTACAAGCTCAGCGCCAAAGATACTACTAACTCAATGCACCATAAATCATCGCAAAGAAGAGTGAACAGTTTTATGTCACAGTCAGGCATACTTTCACTTTTAAATAAAATTTATGCAAAATTTAATTGACAAAGGACATTACTCCAATTACTGTCTCCCCCTCCCTGACCATGGATCAACACAGGGTACGTACACGCTAAACTCCAGACGTACCACAAACTCAGTAGACCATAAATAATCACCACAAGGCTTTATTAAGACAAAATTTAGTAGTCAAAAAAGATTACCCCCAGTGCGGCCTGCCCAGACCACGCATCATCGCAGGTTACGTACATGCTCAGTCTCAAAGGTACTACTAACTCAGTGCATAATAATTAATCGCCACGTGGCCGTATTCAGGCAGACTTCAACTGACTCTTCATTCATTATTGGCAGAGTGCAGTACCAAACAAAGTAAAACGTCCATCAAACCCTATACAATATCCCTTTAGTAGCCTTCCTTCTTAAACATCTTTTATATCAGTTCTAGGTTTAGTAGAAAAACTAAATTCACGCTGCAAGTGCAAAGGCACACTCAATGGCAGTCTACACTGCGAACAGCACAGGTCAAACTTGAACTATAATGTCCCTGAAACATACACATTTCAACAATGTATTCCATACATGTTTCATCTTTTATTTCAATTGTGTCTGTTGATGTAATACAGTATACTGAGTTTGCAAATACATAAAGCAGAAATATGCTTGTGCAGTTGTATGTACTCTGCTATTAATAACTCTATACTATCTTTCAGATCACTAAACTTGAGGGTGCACTATGAACCAGCGCATGTTTGGACACACAACAGAGGCAAAAAGGTGAGCTACAAAGATTTTCTCCAGTATTAACGCTACCTCTCCTGCTCCATCTATTACTTTCTCCCTCTCAAACTTTTACTGTTGTTTTTTCTCTCTTTCTCTTTCTCACTCTCTCTCACATTGTTTCTCTTTCTCTTTTAAAGTTATGGACACTGCTGTCCACTCTGCTGATAAAAAAAATCAAGGCTGAATTTAATACAGTCTGCAGTGTAGAACCAAAGCAACATTTAAGTTGTGAACTCTGTTCGCTACACTGTTTACACAAGGTAAGCAGAGCATCCTAGATACACAATGCCGCCAATTAAATGCGTTCAAAATAAACAATATTGTACTGCAAAGTGACGTGATCTCTCACCTAATTCTGTCTCATTTCTGAATCATTTTAAAGACCTGTTGGTCCATACTGTAAATCTGACGCAGTAGGCAGTTCCCTACAGACACCTCTTCAATGCGGGCCTATAATGGAGGTGGAATGTATCAGGCACACTGCAGATGTGCAAATAACCAAATATTGCCAAGTGTTACCTTAATTTGTGATCTTTTACCTCATTCAGTCGCATCGATCTAATTTTAAACACTTATTTTCATTTTTGTTTTGGAGGTTACCTACCCTCCTTCCATTGGAGTCCATCTCACATTTTGTTTATTATATTGTTATGTTAAAGTTATGTTTCTAATTATTTATTATATTGTTATTTTAAAGTTATGTTTCTAATTATTTATTGTTGTTTTAATAAAAGTTAATTAAAAAAAGGTATGTACGTCTTCTTTTTCTGACAACATTTCACTATTATTTAGTGTGATAATCATATGCTTAGAAAACATTAAAAAATTAAAAATAGAAATGATGTTTATAACTAGAAGTATAATACTGAGGATAACTCTTTACCAGCTCTTTACCAGCCTCTGTAGCTGCGATTAACGGTTCCTATGGAACATTTTAAAAACTCCCTCACAGTAACTGTTTAGATTAGCAACATTCTGTGGTGAAATTGTAACCTGTGTGCTCACCTAAGTGTTCCATGAACTGTTACTATGGTAACATGTAGTAAACTGTTTGGGGTAGGGTTGAAAGGTACTGGCTGTACAGAAGCCGTTATATTTACCGAGGATCCTCTACATGGCAGAGAAGAAAGCAAACTAAGACAGAACACTGTGTAGCAGATTTACAAGCTCCTTGCGCTACTTTTGCATCACTTTTCCCATGTTGAAAGTGATGCAATAGTGGTGCAAGGGACTTGTAAATCTGCCCCTATATACTTTACGAGCAAAATAAGTCTTCTCTTTGAATTCTTTATCGATCACAATTAGACAATGTTGCTTCACGATTCACAATGCACTTCATTAAATATTTTGTGCCTATTTGAATGGGAGACGGGAATGTCGACATTACAAAACTTAGGGCCATATTTACAAGGACGCGTTAAAATTGTCACAGCTTTAGCGCACCAAACTACAACTAAAACGGCGATATTGGACTTCAAAATCTTTTGTTATCTTATCGGAAGATTTTTTCAACCTTGCTGTTTGCAATGCTAGAGTGAGAGCCGAGGCTCTCGCCCTGCCATAGCAACCTTGGGGGCTAATTATCAAGGACAGCATTAAAATGTTCTGGTGTAAACCTGGGCTTCTATTGGAATTTTCACAAATTCTCAAAAGCCTATTATTAAGCCATTATGGCCGCTTTAATGACACTTTCCTAACGCTAAAGCCACGCTAATTTTAACACTGTTCTTGTAAATATGCCCCCAATATCGCGAGAAATACAGCGATAATTTATGTTCACAAGTAAAAAGCTTGTTAAAATAAGACTGTGGACTTAACATATCAATCCACCTCGCATATTACACATGCTTAAGTCTACTTCAGAACAGATGTTAAGATCCAACATAAACCGCAATTAGCGACAGTTTTGCTATCGGTCCTCTAATCCAGGGCCACCATGTAAATACAACGCTATTGTCATACCTCCCTCTTCCTTTTTATATTCTCATAGAAACACCTACCTTGCCACTGAGAACACCTACATTGCAATTCATTGGAGATACGAGGCGAACCCTTAGCAAACCGGCTGCTAACATGCATTAATGCATCTTAGCGTCACCTAGTAAATAGGGCGATACAATTTTCACCGCATTTTGGGCTTTTTTTTTTAAACTGCAGCAAAATGGCACTTGTTAATATGCCCTCAAGTTTGCTATGACACAGCGGGAACCTCGACTCCCGCCCTGACATAGCAAACAGCAGTGTCCCAGGGGTAGATACCCGAGACACAGCAGGAGCTGCTCCTGGTGGGTGGTGCTCCCCAAGGCTTTCGATTGTTCCAGAATGGAGACCACGCGGCCCCCCTCTCAAAATATAAAAAGCCCCGGAGGGTGGTAATCCCCGGGACTTAGACGGACCTTTGAGCTTCCTCACCCATTTATTTTGTAGCACCGAGGAATGGCGGTCTCTGGGCTACAGGCCCCTCTGGACCCCCATCAAATGTAATATTTTAGACCCCAGGATTTGGCCCTCCCCGGTAGCTAATTTTTAAACAAGCACAGGAGCCCCCGCTTAGTTTTTATTTTTATTATGGCAGATCCATGCACCCGACACACATTTCTCTGTTTCCAAAAAAAAAAAATTGGGGGGGACCCTAGGGGTCTTTGTGGGACCCCCTAAGCAGGTCTAGATGATCAAAATATTTCTTACCTGCCCCCTTTATACGTGTTGAACACTTGTCCCACTATTTTCTAGATCCTCGCTTCTACCGTTAACAAAATGGCTGCCAGCACTTCCTGGTTTCGAATGTTGACAACCACTTGACAGTCAATTAGCGCGTGATCGGGACGGTGTACTTAGAGTGCGCGCAAGATGCGCGGATCCACCGAGGCAATAGATATATATGAACTTTTAATTGTAATTTTCTCAGTAATTACTGAACGGATTTACACCATTTAAGCAAAAGGCATGTGTCTGAACCAAGGACTACCACTTTGCCAAATTTGGTGTCATTCTGTTCAGCCATTTGGGCTGTAGCCGCGATCAAAGGTTCCTAGGGAAAATTGCATGGGGAAAACACTTTTTGGGACCCCCCTTTTTTCTCCGCCCGCTTCAAATGCAATATTTTAGACCCTGGGATTTCTCCTTCCCATGTAGCTAATTTTTAAACAAGCACAGGAGCACGCGCTTCGTTTTTATTTTTTTTACGGCGGATCCATACACCCAGCACACATTTCTCGTTTGTAAAAAAAAATTTTTTTTATTTTTGGGCCCTAGGGGTCCTTGTGGGACCCCCTAAGCAGGTCTAGAGGGTCAAAATATTTCTTACCTGCCCCCTGTATACGTTTTGAATACTTGTTCCACTAATTTTTAGATCTTTGCTTCTACCGAGGCACAAAATGGCTGCCAACACTTCCTGGTTTTGAATGTTGACAACCACTTGACAGCCAATCAGCATTCTGCGCGTGATCAGGACGGTGCGCTTATAATCCACGCAAGATGTGCGGATCCACTGAGGCAATAGATATATATGTACTTTTAATTGTAATTTTCTCGGGAACTACTGAACAGATTTACACCATAGAAGCAAAAGGCACGAGACTGAACCAAGGACTACACCTTTGCCAAATTTGGTGTAATTCCATTCAGCCATTCGGGCTATAGCCGCGATGAACAGTACCTATGGTATATTGCATGGGGCTCCACCAGTTTTGAAAATTTCGCGAACATTCGTCAACCGGCGTCAAAGTTATTCCAAATAGAATGTTGCGGTTTTCCTATGGAAAATAGGTCCTAACTGTAACTACCAACTGGCGACCGCCAGTAGGTAGTTATAGTTATGATTTTTTTCAATGCAAAATCTCAACATTCTATTGGGAATAACTTTGCCGCCGGTTGAGGAATCTGTCTGAAAATTTCCTCAAATTTGCCTCGCGGCGCTCTGGTCCTTCCCTGAAAGTTTGGGGGGGATTCGTCAAGCGGGGGCCGAGATAAAAGGGGGGTCCCAAAACATGTTTTCCCCATGTTAATTTCCATAGGGCGGTCGACCTCACTTTTAGCCCGAACGGCTGAATGGATTTCCACCAAACTTGGCAAAATTGTAGGGACTGGTAGCCCGATGGCTTTTGCTATGTCTCAAGATATGTGCTCCAGTGGTTTTTGAGTAATTTAGGTTCAAAAAAATATATATATCTATAGGCGCGCCCCGGTACGCGCACCGGGGAGCGCACCGGGCGTGCTACGCGACTTGCGCATGGAAAGCTGATTGGCTCACGGGTGTCTGTAAACATTCGAAACAGTCCGGAGCGGCCGCCATCTTGTGTCTCGGTAGGATCGAGACACAAGAGGTGGCAAAAAAAAAGGGGGGAAATGACCATAAGGGGGCAGAGTAGACCCCCCCTGACCCCCTAGGTTTGATGTGGGGGCTATAAAAGGGCCCCGCGAGGCAAAAAAAATAATTTTTAAATTCAATTTGCGCGGGGGAGCGCCCGGTACGTGCTCCGGGGAGCGGACCGGGGAGCGTAACATAGGGAAAACCCAGTTTATTCACTGTGTCACCTCTACGACCCTTTCTTGCGTCAATACGTCCCTTTTGCATACATTACACCTGACGTAGGTATAATGTGGCGCAGGGGCTTACAAAGTGACGCATTTACCTAGATGCGATTCAGAAAAGGGGGTGGTGATGAACAGAGTGTCTGAATTAAGCAGACTACTCTTACCCAGTCCAAAGATCAGGGCTTGATCCATCACCGTTATTTATCTCACTGCACCATCCCAGCTCAGAACCTGGCTATATGCAAATCAGTCCGTCCCTGGCCCAGTGCATCATGGGAACATGGCAGACTAAACTACCAAGCCAATTCTTCACCAGAAAGGAGACAAGCTACCGGGGACCGGTGTCTGGCATTTCAGCCTTCTTCGGCCCGGCTTGCTTGAATCCTGATGGTGCAGTGAGAAAGGGACTCATGTCTGAGTATACCCTGCCACACCTATAGTGGCCAAAAACGATTCAGAAAAGGGGGTGGTGATGAACAGAGTGTCTGAATTAAGCAGACCACTCTTACACAGTCCAAAAATCAGGGCTTGATCCATCACCGTTATTTATCTCACTGCACCATCCCAGCTCAGAACCTGGCTATATGCAAATCAGTCTGTCCCTGGCCCAGTGCATCATGGGAACAGGGCAAACTAAACTGCCAAGCCAATTCTTCACCAGAAAGGAGACAAGCTACCGGGGACCGGTTTCTGGCATTTCAGCCTTCTTCGGCCCGGCTTGCTTGAATCCTGATGGTGCAGTGAGAAAGGGACTCATGTCTGAGTATACCTTGCCACACCTAGATGCGTCACTTTGTAAATATGACTGAATAAGGTGCATTTTTTACAGCACTGGTGCGTCACAAAAAGTGACTCACCGGTGGCGTTAAAGTGACGCATGGCCTCATAAATGAGGCCTTCAGTCTTCTAGTCATGCGTCATATTAAATATATGATGTATTATGTCGGAAGTACTTACAGATACATCAGTATTTCAGACGTATCTGTAAGCGCAAAAGTGATGCATTGCTGGAGTGTGTCACAAAAATGATGCAACTCCAGCAATGCATCTTTTCTTACCCTTCCACACCCCTTTCCTTTTCAACATTTTCTTTGGTTATCCACATTCCCCATGTTCACTCTCCTTCTTCTTACTTTCCTTCCCAACACTCACCTTCTTTCAGTCCCCCTACTTCACTTCCTTTCTCCTCTCATACCTTTCTGTTCTTTCTTACTCATTTTCCTTTCCATTATCAATGCACTCCACTTCACTTACTCTTTTTCATTTTTTTAAGAATATAGCTCTTTGATGAGAATTGGAGGTAGTTCTGAAAAGAACTTTTTTGTTTTCTTCTTTTTTCTTTTTTTAGAACAAAAACAAAAACATGGAATGGAAACTGCTCAACAGGAGCAAAAAAACAAAAAAAATTAAGGCTGGGAACGGCAGCGATGGTTCTCCAATGCTCGAACCATGAGCAGGACACTTTGCTCCGGTAAGTAGCTGATCGCAGTATCTGCATTTCAGGACGCCTTTGTTGAATGCAGGCTGAATGTTTTGAACCAGCTCCTGCGATCGCCCCCTCACTGAAGTAGTTGCTCCTCCGGTGGATGTAGAGGCCCCATCACTGGGAACCTCTTGTGCCAGAGCCCTGACACTTTCCCGGGCAAAATTCTGGGGGTGCCTCCTCTCCACATGGCAAAGCATTGTTGAGTTCCCAAAAGAATATTTCTTAGTGGGGTCACCCCGTGACAGGACTGTGTGGCAGATCCTGCACTCCACTTTTAGAGCATTGACCTTCTTCTGGTCATCTGGTATGGAAAAAATTTTCCAGATGAAATGCTCTTTCACCTTCGGCTGAGGAGGCTCTTCATCAATGAATTCAGGCTCATCTTTACTGCTGGATGGTCTGGCAGCCATGATTATCCAAGAAAGATCAAAGAGAAAAAGGCAGGTCTTTCAGTCACAAAAGTGAAAGAAGAAGTGAAGGAAATGGGTGGGGATTTCATTCTTTGTAAACAAAACTGTTAGCAACCAATGAAAAGTGTTATTTTAAGGTCACATGACTTGACGCGCTGACGCTGCGCGCAGCCGGAGCGCTTCCGGGGGCGCATACGCGGCGCAAACGTAGGCGCTTCCGGGGGTGCATACGCGGCGCGAACGTAGGCGCTACCGGGGGTGCTTACGCGGTGCGCCGAAGTGACGTTTTGATAGTTTCACGGAAATGCAAAATTATTTTCATTTCCTTATTAAGAAAAACTGCTTTTTTTTTTTTTTTTTTTAAACCTTTATTTTGTGAAATGCACAATACACAGCGTCTGCCTACAACCCCTCGAGGCCGGCCGCTATGACATATTAGAAAAGGATATAAGAAAAAACCAATAGGCAGAACGCCGTTAAAGCAATCTCTGAGTGAGAAGTGTCGGGTAGAGCATAGAACAATAATGTCAGGATAGGAAAAGGTTTAATTTTATAATTTTGTCGAGTACTTGTAGTAAACTACGAAAAGAGTCGAAGCAGATCACTGACCAGGATAGACATACCGTTCAAGGAGCACCCAGAAGGAGGCGTTATAGAGGAAGGCATTTGTAAGGAAATAGGAGGCCGCCATCCAGGAACTAAGAGCAAACGCTATACCACAGAATGATAGAACACAATAAACTCCCTACTAACCCTGGACCCCGACCCCAAGGAACATAGAAGAGAAAGAAACCGAAGAAGAGGAGAGAAAGAAAGAGAAAGAGGGCCATAGAGACAAAGAAAAGACATAGAACACATCCCATCCCCCCACCCTGCATACCAGCGGAAGGCCACGGCCCACCCCCCCCCAATAGGCATGCCTGTCGCCCCAAGAGAACCCCAAGTGGGAAAAGAGAGTCTGGCGAGTGGGAAAGAACATCCCAGTCGCCGACTCTCAGAAAAGGCAGGAGGAGGAAAATAGAGCATACTCCCGGTCACCACCAGCCCCGTAAGTATCCCCCACCCTGAGTATCATCGGCACAAATGAAGTAGCAAGTAAAGCAGCAGGTGGGAAGACTCAATTCCAAATGTGCGAATAAATCCGATAAAAAGCAGTCCCATCCTAGTCCCCGCCCGCCAATACGTACAGCACACTAAAGGAAATCGCCCAGTCCTGGCCCGATCTTAGGTGGCCCCACATATCCACCCCCGCAATCTACAATAGCGGATTACACGCATGCGGCACATCAAAAACATCGACAAGTATTCAAGTCCGGGTTATGCCAGACGGTCAGGCAGGATCATCAAGGGAGGCAACATCAGCCCTGGCCTGAACGCAGAAACCCCTCCAAGCATGGCCACCGCTGGGAATGTACTTCAGGCAGAACAAAGGAGCAAGATGGCCGCTCCCGGCATAGAAGAAGCAGAGGAAGAAGAAGCGAGAGTTCCCAATCATCGACCATCACCACGTCCAAAGTGACAAACACCTTTTCCCCCACAGAACGGCACACACTCCGGCGATGTTGAGGAAGCCGTGGCAACACTTGCAGAGGCAGAGTCTCAGCTTTTAGAGTGGAAGGGAACTTTGTATCCGCAGCTTTGTAATGAAAAGAACACTCGACACTGTAGCCAGGGAGAGGACGTTCCACAGTATCCCCCTGTCGCCACATTGTATCCACCTCGAATGGGTTGAGAGGCATTGGGGGGTCAGACAATCGCAATAGTTCCCTGGATGACATAGCGACATCAATCTTCCGCTCCAGTTCCCGAGTGTTTTGCCACCATGTCGCCCTCAAGTCTTCCAGGGCTAGAAGGATATCACCATAGGTCAGGACAGCTCCCCACTTTAGCATGGCAGCAGTATGCAGAGGCGCCACCGGGGCACCCTCCAGCTCGACGGTAGGCAGGGCAGCTTGCGTCAGGGATATGGAGGCTTCCGTCTTTTCGGCGAGGTAGACCGGCGCCGGCACCATCTCTGCAGTAGGCACACATCGGAGGGGGGATGGCGACTCCATAGGGTGGAGGGAGAATATTTAAGGCAAGAAGAGATACTGCTCGCAATAAGGGGCTCGCACGATGTGAGAGCCCTCGGCTGTACAGCAATGCGGGTGGTAGGCGCTTCAAAATGGATACCGCTCTGATCGCTGGTAGCATGACAAAGGAGATATCGCCAGCCCGGATCCAACCACACAGGTATCTTCTCCGTCGCTAAGAGGGCTCCGCCGAGCCGCCCATTCCACAGCCGGTAACATTTCCCCAGACGCCGGTCCTGCCCCAGGTCGTATCACCGTACGTGATCAGCGGTGTCCGGTGGCGGTGGTCGGGCCAGAGTGCACGGGCAAAGTCCAAAGTCGGCAAACTCTATAAATCCTCGACCAAAAAAGCCGGCGGGGACATCGGAGGAATGCGGAAAGTGTCAGCGCATTCGTGATTATGTTTGTTCGCGCCGTAGGCAGGATTAAAGACCAGGATGGCATGTAATCAGCAGACGGGCTGCGGAGCCGGGAGCTCAGACGTCTTGTCCGTCCGCCATCTTGGCTCCTCCTCAAGAAAAACTGCTTTTATATGTATGGTACTAAGGGCCCGATGTAGGTAGGCCGTTACCGATCGGTAACGGCCGAAAATACCAATTTTTGGCCATTACCGATCGGTAAACAGCCATCGAGATGTAGGGAACAAAAAAAATAAATAATCGGAGTGAAATCCGAATCGGAATGAGTACCGAATGGGAAAGAATCCGATACGTACATACAGAAAATCGGATATGTAACGAATCGGTAAAACACCGAATCGGATGCAAACACCGAATCGGTCCATGTACCGAATCGGTAGTGACACCGAATCGGAAAAGTACCGAATCGGTCCATGTACCGATTCGGTAGTGACACCGAATCGGAAAATTACCGATTCAGTAGTGACACCGAATCGGAAAATTACCGAATCGGTCCATGTACCGATTCGGTAGTGACACCGAATCGGTACATGGACCGATTCGGTCCATGTACCGAATCGGTAGATAGACCGAATCGGACATGAGCCGAATCGGAAAACATACCGATTCGTATGAATCGCCGATCGGGAAATTCCCCGATTCCGACAGATGGGGAGATGTAGGGAGGCACAGAAACACCGAAATCGGCTCAAAATCGGTAGAATTCACTCGGTATTTACCATGGATTCCAATCAGGTGGTAACCAACTCCAACCCATATAAACAGTCCCAAAATGCATTGCAACTTGCAGGATGGCAGCTTTTTATGTCATTGCGAGGCGGCTACGGCTACAGCAGGAAGGACAGAGGGAATGGCTAAGAAATGAACAGGTCTACAGACAGAGGATAACCCTGTTCATGCTCACAGAGGCAGAGATACTACAGAGATACAGGCTGGACTCTGACACCATACTTGAGCTCATCAGGGATCTCAAACCATTCTTGGACCACCACACCCCAAGGGCACACGCCATCCCTGCGCACATCCAGGTGCTATGCAGCCTACACCTGCTAGCGTCTGGCAGCTATCAAAGTGGAGTTGCAGCAGCAGGAGGGGTGAGCCAGAGCAGCCTGTCAAGGTTCTTCCACACATTCCTTGACGCCATGATACACAGGATGGACCAATACATCTCTTTCCCTGCAACCCACGCAGAACTGCTACAAACTAAAGCTGACTTCTACCAGATGGCACAATTTCCCCAAATCATTGGTTGCATAGATGGCACGCACATTCCGATTTGCCCACCAGCGGACACCGAATACATATACCGCAATCGGAAGTCTACACACACCATCAACGTGCAGGTGATCTGCAATGCAAAGTGCACCATCACAGACCTGGTAGCAAAATTTCCAGGGAGTACCCATGACTCCTATATTTTCCAACAGAGCGGCATCTATGCACGGCTGATGGCTGGCGAATTTGGTGAAGGATACCTCCTAGGTGAGACACATCATCAGACCCCCATAACACATAGTAGCTAGGTGGAATACATGTATGCATGTGTGTAATGTAACCCCTTTCTCTTCCAGGCGACAGTGCATATGCCCTCCGCTCATTCATACTCACCCCCTACCTCAACCCCTCCACACCCAGCCAAAGGAGGTATAACCGGGCCCACATACGCACAAGGAATGTTGTCGAACGGACCTTTGGCATCTGGAAAAGTAGATTCAGATGCCTGCACAAGAGTGGAGGTGCAAGGCAGTATACCCCCATCACCTGCTGCAAGATCATAGCTGTATGTGCAATGTTACACAACCTTGCGGTGAAGAAGGGCACTGAGGTGGAGTTGTCTGACTACGAGGACCATGACGACGACGAAGCTGTGCCACTGACACAGCCAGCTGGGGTGTGTACGCCAAGTGATGGCAGATACAGACGTGAGGAGATTACTGAGAACTATTTCTGAGTGAGTACAGATGCAAAGACAGCTAAATTGTGGTTGGGAAAAAACAAATTTTAATACTGTTGCAACACAGTTACTGCACTGATGTGCAACAAAAAATGGTGTAAAGGAAAATAAAACAAAAGTCCAAGGTTCAGGTTGCCTCACCCGCCCTTGCAAGGCTATTTCTTTGCCCGCTTGCCAGACCCACTGGGGTGTCCCTCAGCCCCCTCTGAATGACCAGCAGCATCTGCGGAGCGCCTGGTGCTCCTACGTGGCTCAGACGCAGCGCTGGCCGGGCTGCTGCGGCTGCTGCTGTCCCCAGCATCACCCAGGTCCAGGGCAGGATTTGAGGCTGTGTTCGAGATGATCATGGCCTCCATAGCAGTGGTGATCCGGGCCATCCCCCTTGTGAGCTCTGCCGTATTCTGACTCAGGCTAGATTCCATGTTTGCGCTGCGCTGGCACAGTTGTGCCGTCGCCGCAGCAAGGCGGCTCATGCAGCGGTTCTGTACCCGGGCATCCCGCCTGCGCACCAGCTCCTGCTCCTCCATTCTGCTACACAACTGGGTTATGGCAGTGGTTAGCCTGCCTAACCCTGCTGCCACCTCCTTGTTTGATTCCACGAAGGCCTGAAATCCCTTTACCATTTCTCCCATCTGCAGGTTGTGCTGCAGGAGCTGGCGTTGGCAGGCCATCGTGGATTTTGCCTGCTGCCTCTGTATCTTCACCATCTTTCCCTCGAGGCCCAGGAATACACTGCCCTCCCGTGCTGGTGCAGCAGTGGTGGTGATGGCACGGCGCCGGGCACTGCTGCTGCCGGCCTGCTGAGTGGGCTGGGGTGCCACTGGTGGGGGTGTGGTGCTGGCCGGTCCCTGAGCCCCTGCTCCCAGGACAGGTAGTACTGGTGGCAAAGCCATGGTTGTGGCAGGAGCTGGTGTAGGTGGAATGGTGTCCCTTGTAGGGGAGTTCTCTGGGGAGAACTGCAAGGGGGGTGTGCTGGGCATTTGTGGGGAGTGCAGTGCTTCGAAGTCTATCACCAGGTCTCCCTCCATACCAAGCCCTAGGGTGTTTCCGTCCTCCTCCTCCTCCTGGGCAGCCTGGCTGGTGCTCGGCCCTGCGAGTGCAGTGTCAGATGGTGCTGCTGCCTCTGATGACAATGTTGTTCCGCCTGATGGTGCCCCTAGGTACAAAGAAGCATTTGTAAACTGAGTGCCGATGTATTACAGTCAGTACAATTAAAGCATTCCACATGTCCTTGCATCTCCTTAGACTGTGTCACACTGTTTCCTGTCTTGTGATTCTGCACTGCCATATTTTGCTAACTTCTGCTGACTACATGTACCATGATGCTTGTCTCTTGTATGTTGGTGACAGTACTGTGCTGGGGTTTGCCTATGCATTGTGTCTAATGGGGAGGTGTCTGGTAGGGTGTGTCATGATGCGCATGCTTCTTACCTGTAGCTGTAGCTCTCGCAGAGCTGTCCAGGGTCCCAATTCCACTAACACTCTCCCTCTCAATGGTGCTGGAGACCAGTTCCTCCAGCTCGGTGAGGGGTGGCGCCGGGTTCCTGCCTCCTCCAGTGACTCCAGCCTGCCTCTGGATCTCTGCCATCTTCCTTTTTGTGAGGCTGCGGATGTCGTAGAATCTCTTCTTGAGTTCATCCACGGACCTGGGGGTGACACCCACAGCATTCACCTTCTGGGCGATTTCGGCCCAGATCCTCCTCTTGGTGCTGTCTGGCACATTGAGGGACAGCTTTCCAAACAGCTGGCGGTGCACCCTCACCACCTCCTCGACCAACACCTGAAGCTCGGTGGTGCTGAACTTCGGCTTCCTCTTCTGGGAGGACTTCTGGCTCTCGCTCTGGTCTGCCATGTTCTTCACTACAGTTCACAACCTCCTACTCCCACTGCTGCTAACTGTGAGTGTTGAGCTCAGGCAGGCTCTCCAGAAACTTCTTAATTAGCTGCACCTGCCAGGGTTGCCACTCCCAGTTTGGGTGGGGGAGGGGGAGCCACCTCATTGGCCTAATCGGCTTTTGCCGAATCGGCTTTTACCGAATCGGATATTACCGAATCGGTAAAATCCGAATCGGTATTATCCGATTTGGATTTTACCGATTCGGTTTCTTCAATGCATTCCTATGGGCTTTTTCGCCATGGGTGTGTTTTCATGGCTACGATTCTATGATTGCCGAATCGGATTTTACCGATTCGGCTATTTCCGAGTCGGTGTTAGCCAAATCAGGACTATCCAATTCGGTGTTGGCCGAATCGGTAATTTCCGATTCGTTGTTAGCCGATTCGGTAATTCCCGATTCGGTCCGTGCCGAATCGGAACGTACCGATTCTCATTACCGATGCCGACCGAATCGGTATTCATTCGCATTTTTTTTCCTACATCTCGTTTTCCGATTTCAGAATACCGATTCGGACCGCCTCGGTATTTTGAAATCGGAAAATCCCTTTTACCTACATCGGGCCCTAAATGTCTTGCGTTATTATTTACTTTTCATTCATATTTTTTTACATGAACACAAGTAGCGCTCTGGGTGCGCTTTCCGGAGAGCTTACCGGTGCGCGGACACAGAGCGCCCCAAGAAAAAATGATAAAAAAAATTACAAAAATATTATTATAAAAAAAAATAATACTAATTAATACTCACACAAAACAGCAAATTAAAAAAAAATCGTAGGTTACAAACTCGATATAGAAAGGAATTAGCATTTAAAAAACCTAGGAAATTCACTGAAAAAACTATAGGTTTCACACCAGTATAGTTAGGAATTAGCTTTTAAAAAACATGAGTGATGTCACTGACCATGTCATGAGTGATGTAATATGTGACATCATCAGCAGTGCAATGCAGGCGCGCAAGTTATAGTGAGTCCAACTAACTATAACGTGGGAATTTCAATGGTTTTATGTATGTAAAATTTCCAGGTAACTATAACTGTTGTGAAACCTATGGTTTTTTCAGTGAATTTAATAGGTTTTTTAAATGCTAATTCCTAACTATAACTGGTGTGAAACCTATGGTTTTTTCAGTGAATATATATATATATATATATATATATATATATATATATATATATATATATATATATATATATATATATATATATATATATATATATATATCTTGGTATCCTCTCACCTCCTTATCCCTCTTGGCGGAAGTCACGGCACAGCAAGCAGGTAAGTTTTCAGATAAATTATTTTATTTTACACACCATGTGCAAAAAGTTTCCTTGCAGTAAATGGACGGCCTACGCGTTTCGGCTACTACTAGCCTTGCACTGGACCATAGAGTCCCTGGAGTCTAGACCATTTTTAAAGTGTATAGTGCAGATACCCTTTTTCCCTTTCCATTGTTCTTCTAGACTGTCAACCTAGCTTACAATCTATGGCAGGATTGAGGTCGCCATTTTCTTGATATGAAACATCACAGTGAAGTACATATAGATGTTAAATAAATTCAAGTATTTACATTTTATTATAAACTGCATGTCACTGTTTCTAACCAGAACCGTTTTGATCACAGTACAGCACCAGCGAATCAAAGAATCAAAAATTATCATATCTTTTTTTCCATTGTCTTTCCAAACATCGATTGTTCTTTCAGAGGGTTTTCAGTTCTCGGCGACTGTGTATATTATGTACATATTTCTGTAACCTCAGATGAAATCCTAGTTTGAAATTCTATCTCATATTCACCCTTATTGGCTAGTTGGCTAGTTTGCCGTCCATATTGTAAAGTACATTTTTATGTTTCAGCAGGTTATGTTAAGAAGGACTCCTGTTTAAGATCAACTTCATCTTTTTACATATAGCCTCACAATCGATTCATCCCATCTGTCTTTCAATGATCACGCTCTTTTTTGTGTGTCGGTTCATTCAATATTTACATGGCGACCCCACCGCTACTTTTCAAGATATTTACACCTATATACATGTGAC
The DNA here is from genome assembly GCF_964263255.1 of Lissotriton vulgaris. NCBI lineage: Eukaryota > Metazoa > Chordata > Amphibia > Caudata > Salamandridae > Lissotriton > Lissotriton vulgaris. Next base: position 1,296,559,419 of record NC_141694.1, read on the forward strand.
CAATTGATATTGGAGTTCAGAAATTTGGCTGGATTCATCTTATGTTGTATTTACAGATGTACAAATAGTTTGGCATCTTGGTTGTGCCCATATGGATACTTATATATATACAAAAAAGAAGCAAAGAGAGATGGATAGTTCCCAAGTTTAGGTGAAAAGCAGCTCCTGTATAGTGAACACTATAACACATGCGACACTCTGAAACTGACTACCTTTACTGTTTGTTTGTCTAGAAAAGTTTATAGGCAAAGGAATAACACAGTACAATCCATGTGAGCTAGAAAGGTACACAGTCTTTTGCCATATCTACAGCAAAATCTTGAAGAATACGATTAGCACAATGCTATCCATGCTGTGGTGTGAAATGACAAAAGCCTATAAACACTAGAGGCGCAGTATTACAGCTTTCAATTGGTATAATACCATCCAAGCCAACGTGGAATGAATAAAAGCAACTCCTGACAAATGTTTTGCTATCATTATAGGTCTTCAGAGAAGTTTAACTTTATAAGGACATAATATTACACTTACATTTTACTCTGTTTTATCCTTCGTGCATTTGACAACAATGGCTGCTAATTGGATATGATTGTGGAGGAAGGTGGAACAATGTTTGGGGGCTTTAGACAAGTGGGGCATTCTTTTGTTCAGCATTTTGCTATCTTCATCTGCCCTTTTGCTCTGACCATTAAAATAGAGCAAGGTAGCAGGCTGGTGGCTGCTATCTGGGGGATTTCCTATGTGCCCAATTGACAAACAAAGACGTCTGATGCGCGGATGTGATCTCATAGTGAGACACTGCTACAGAATTTTACTCTGTTATAACCTTTGTTTATTTTAAAACAACTGCTGATAATTGAATTTGATTGTGGTGAAAGGTGGAACAATGTTTGGGGACTTCAGACAAGCGGGCGTTCTCGTCTTTTTTTCGGCATTTTGCTCTCCTCATCGGCCACTAAAAGAGAGCAGGTTAGCAGTCTAGTGGCGCTATCAGGCGGTATTCCCTATGTGCCTGATCAGCCTTAAAAAGGCGGCTGATGCGTCGGCCACGGTCTCATGGTGAGATTCTGCTACCGTAAAGCTTTTTTTTTTTAAACTGCTCATTTTTGAATTTTACTCTTTTTTTATCCTTTGGGTAATTTTGAACAACCGCTGCTAATTGAATGTGATTGTGGAGGAAGGTGGAACAATGTTTGGAGACTTTTGGCAAGGGGGGCATTATTGTCCTTTTATCAGTATTTTTCTCTCCTTACCAGCCATTTTTCTCTGGACACCAAATGAGAGCACATTAACAGTCTAGTGGCTGCTATCTAGGGGATTCCCTATGTGTCCGATTGACCTTAAAAAGGCGTCTGATGCACGGATGTGGTCTCACAGTGAGACACTGCTGCTGTAACGTTTTCTGTTTTAAATTGCAACAACCACTGTGAACAAAGGCCTCATGGAGCCGAAGGGATTTCAACCCCTTGGACTCCATGAGGCCTTTCTTTTACAAATTATAACATTCTGCCTTCTAGGGGAGAAATGTGTTAATAGCCTTGGAGCCCTCCCTAGCGAGCTCTACTGGCCATTAAAAGCTCATTCCCTTGTAAAAAGCCCCCCATTCGGCTCGGTCCTTTAACGCTGGTCCCGGTGCTTAATGACCAGTTGAGTCTGCTACGTCAGGCTCTAAGGCTATAATAACATTCCGGATAGTTTAGTGTTGTGTCCAGTGGCATTCCAAAAAAAGAAACATATTTGCGCAAACATGTTGATAAAGTGGCCCCATGACTGCAGAGTTTGACTATTTATTTGCCTTAAATGCAGACAAATTAGCAACAGTGGTCAAATAGTTCTTAGGCAAATTATTGAAAACTAAATTTTTTAACTTGATATGAAAAGTGTTATTGCAGTTCAAGTCAAGTCAAAGTTTTATTTGCATAGTTAATTAAAATTATTACAAAATTTGCATAATAAAATAACGATACAAAGTTTGTTAAAAAATTACTAAAATTATTGTCTCTCTGCTATTATGTTGTTTAGGGGCAGGGCTTGTGAAGTCCAGGGGTTAAGCCAACCTTGTTTGCCCACCAACTTGATTGTCCTCATATTCTATTACGTCTAAAAGTTTTCTTGCTTCTGCCAAGAATTTGACTCCACGGCATGCTAGAATTATGTTGGATCCACCGAGCCAGCTTATAACTGCGTGTCTGCAGGATCAAATGTTTAGAGCATTGAAGATGGGTTTCAATAAGAGTCGTCTCTGACTTGTCAGGGCCGGACATAAGCAGAAAAGGTGGACAAGTGTTTCGGTTTTGTACCCGCAAAGGCGACATTGATTCGTCTGGTGTGGTGATTTCCAGGACGGTAGTAAATCCTTTGAGACATGCATCCCCATCCGATAGGCTGTAAAAGACTTTTTTAGATGACCACTGAAGTGGGATGTTAGGTATGTGTGTGTTTTTGGGGTTGTGAAGCTGTTCAGGATGGTCCAAGCATGCCGCGGTTTTGCCAGTGACTCTTTGTCGTCAATAAAAGATTTCCATTTTGCTGCCGCGTTGGCTGATTTTTTTAGACTTGCTGTTTCTGTCCCTGATTTCCAAGCGACTTCTAGCTCTAACTTTTCAACACAGAATGTCAGATACTTTCCCCAATTGTTCATGGATTCAGTTTACCCCCGTTTTTTAATTTCCTCCCAGCTTAGCCAGTCCAGGGAGACTGGATCTGCAGTTCTAAGTTTGTGGCAGAAGTTCACGAAGCCGCTCATGCTCCGGAATTTCTGATTTTGCAGTCCAAATTCGAGCCTGATTTGTGCGGCTGAAGCAGATTTAGGAAGGTTGAAGACCGCTTTATCAATTTTAATTTGTAGTTCATTTAAAAGGTCCACCTCCTTGCCGCACCACGTGACTAAGCCGTAAGATAGGGTGGGCATAATCTGTGCGGCCATTGTTTTTAATAAATGATTGTAGTTAGGGCAATCCATTTTTTCCTTTAGAGAGCGATACGCGAAGATTAAAGAATGTACTTTTGCTTTGAGTGCTATTTTGTGGTCCTTATAATTTGCTCCTTTTGTTATTGTAATTCCCAAGTACTTATAGTGTTCTTGTTCTTTCACTGGTGCCCCTTGGGCCATCCATTTGTACTTTAGGTTTTGCCGGTCAACTAGGCGGACCACTTTGATTTTCTCTTTGTTAAGTGCTAGGCCTTCCCGTTCTAGGTACAGAGTTAATTTATTAATAGCTCTTTGTAAGCCAATAGGTGTCTTGCTCAATAATACAATATCGTCAGCATATTATAGGTAATGTATTGGATTGTTTGCCAAAAATGGAGGATGGTTATCTGCTGATTCGATCGCGCGTGTGAGGTCAGAGAGAAAAAGGTTAAAAAGGGTAGGGGCTAATACACCGCCTCGCTTTAAGCCTTGGGCCGTTTGGATGCTACTAGTGGTACTGCCTCCATTTCCCAACTTTACTCTTACCCAATTGCGGTGATGAAGGGCTTTGATGGCTCTTAGGAGTTGGTGTGGCATCCCCCAGCTCTCTAATTTGCTCCACAAGTGCACTCTGTTTACCCGATCGAATGCAGACTTATGTCTATGAAACAGGCATACAAGCGAGTGCCATTTGCTATCGCTTGGTCCATTAGAATAGACAGGCAGGTTAGGTTAGTTGTGCTTCCCATTCCTTGCCTAAAGCCTGTTTGAAATTTTGGCATGATCTTTGTTTCTGATATCCAAGCTTGTAATTCACGTAGAATGCAAGAGGCGTAGAGTTTAGCCTCTACGTCTAGTAAGGATATCAGTCTAAAATTTGCGGGATTGCGATGATCGCAATGCTTAAAAATTGGGTGGATAATACTTCCCTCCCAAGAGGCGGGTATCTCTGTGAGATTGTATATTCGATTGAACAATATCGCATTCGGTAGCCCGTTTGGTCCTGCTGCACCCTCTGACTTTAGTCTTGAAATTATAGCTCTTAGTTCAGTTTTGGTGATTAAGTCAGCCGGGTCTGTTGACCCCTTGAGGGGTTTTTCCTGGTTGGATTTCCAATAGTCCTTCTTCGCCACTCCTTTTGGTTCCTCCATGTTGGCTTTAACTGCCCCTGAATCTTTAACGAGGCCTATGTTTGTATTGCTATATAGGATTTGCACGTGTCTAATCCAGGTTTCTGCTCCAACCCCGGCTTCTTGGAGGATTTTTGCCCCTTGGTTAAGCTCGTTTATGATGCCCCAGAAGACCCTGCTATTGGGTTGTTTTCCCGCGATTAGCAGTTTATTCCAAATAGATTCTTTGTGTGAGTACTTTGCAGCCCTCAATGCCTTCCTGTAGATGTTCCTTGCTCCCCTTAGATTAGATTTGTTTACCACTAGCCCCAACATTTTTTGGCTTGCGACGGCTCGAACCTCCTTATCGACCTTTCTTTTTTTGACTCTTAAGTCCATGTTGAACCAGGGCTCCTTCTTGGTGTTGAGGTTACTATGCTTCCCTTCCCTTGCAGGGAACTTTTGCTGCAGAACTCCAATCATTTGCTCCCAGCTCATTACGAGGTCCTCTTCATTTTGAATTCCAAGATTGGCTATATGTGATTTTACTGTGTCCGTAATTTTGCCCAACCCCTCTCCGTGCCATTTTAATTTTTTCAAGTTGAACTTTGATGCATGATACAGAAGGGTGGTCATTGTAGGCGCCATACTTGGTGCGATATTCAAGGTTAGTATTTGTGGGAAGTGGTCGCTTTCTACCCGATGTTCTATGTGGAATGATTTGATGTTGGGGGTTAATTCGTCACTTACTAAGGAGTAGTCGATTATTGAGTGTACCCTGCCGCTCAAGTATGTAACCGCTGCCGGCATGTCCCTCTTAGTATTGCCATTCATAATCGCCAGACCATGATCTTTTAACCTGGATGCGAATTTTTTTCCACTACTATTTCCCGTCATTTTCACCTTCGCCTTGTTTTGATCAATAAGGGCGTTATTGAAGTCCTCCGAAATTACCAGAGGGTATTGCGAATAGGTTCTTTGCATGGACTTAATGAGTGACAATAACGTTGCGTGTTTTTATTTTTGTACCTTTTTGTCAGGATGGATGTAGACGTTAAATATGAACAATTTCCATGGTTCAATCCCCGATGGCGATACTTCAGTGATTTTAATCACTTGGGCCCACTTCAGGCTAGCGTCTATTTCCTCAGATACCCAATTATATTTATGGGTTACGTAAGTTGATAGTCCACCACAGGGATGACCGTGCATGGAGAGTCTTTCTGCGTATATTTGATGTTCATGGAAACCTTGGACTGGGGTTGATTGCAGTTTCCAAGATTCCTGAATCAGAATTATATCTTGTCGTTGGAAAAAGACTCGGGTTTCACTATCATGGGCCATTTCTCGAAAACATGCACATTCCATGAACAAATTGAAACTGATGAGTTCTTTGTTAGGTTCTGGGGGAGCGTTTTGTTGCGCTGGTTTACGGGGAAGTTTGGATCTGGGTTAGGTAGCTTTATTGCCGAGGACATTTGGTATCCATGACCAATCTGATCTATCAGCGTGGTGAAGACCCTTTCTTTGAGCTTTACCACTTTCGCTTAATGGCTCTATCGTAGAAGCCCTGGCGCCACGTAGGCAAGAGATGTTTTGACCTCTGCTCCCATGTCCCTTGTCTTGGGCAGTTGTATTTGATTGTAGGGGATGGGGGTACCTTGGGCGCTTATGTCTTATTATAGATATTCCCCATGATTCAAACTGCGGTTTTTCAAGATATATCCTTTCTACAAGGTCCTTTGAGTCCCAAGTTGTAACTGTTTCCTCAATTGCCCCATTGTTAGCATTTTGTTGAAATTCAACAGAGTTGAGGTCCTGGAAACTGATTTCTTTTAAGGCCGGTAGTTCATTAAACAGTTTTAACAAGTTGCCTCGATTTAAGAAATCCTGCAACCCCCTCGTTACATATTCGGGGTTAAAAGTTAGCTTTAAGTCAGACAACTCTGGGTAATTAGTTGGCTCCATTTTTGATGTTCCGGTTTTGCAAGGTAGTGAGTTATAGGGTTGCATTTGGGATTGAGCTGGGTTGATTAACTTCGTTTGGGCCGTACTTTTCTCCGTTCGTAATAATGAACATTTGCGTTCCTTTGCTAGAACTGTGATTCGTATGGGGGTTGAGGCTGATTGAAATTCGGGTATTGCTACTGGTCCATGAGGTTCATATGCATTACTTTCCGATATGGTAGAAGGTTGTTGCTCAGTTGTAATTTTTGTACCGGCATTGTGGCCCTCTTTGGAGTCACATTTAGAATCCGAACTGTTTTTTACCCAGGCTGTCGTCAGCTCATGTTGCTCGATGCCTCCCTGTTTGGCCACCTGTTTTGACTTTATTTGTTCTTTTCCCAGTTCTGGAGCTTGTGATTGGTAGTTCAATATTGAGAGCGTTTTACTGATTTCCATTGTGGATGGGGATTTGGTTGATTTGGCTCCTGACCGGGGGCCATCGCCCCTTGATATGAATGAAGTGTTTGAGTGGTCGAGTCGGTCTATGTGGATTTCCTCACTCACTGACGGCCCATTCAAAAGGTTAGATTTTTTTTCTTTAAGGGTATTGGTGTTAAAGATGGGGAAAGCTTTGCCCTGTTCTGTATTTTGTTTGTTCTTGTATTTGAGCCTTGCCTTCCTTGCCCTTTTCCTTTGTCTCTTTGTAGGGTGCTCCTCAAATGTGGATTGGTGGGATGGTTCGATTTCTTCAATATTTGGGTCTCCTTTATCTGGGCCACATTCCTTTGGTAGTGGTACTTCATCCATTGTTTGTTCGCTTTTCTTTGAGTCGTTTGAGAGATTTCTCTTGGGCGACTGTGAGTTCTATTTCTTAAAGTGAGCTTTTTAACTGATGTATGTCCCATTTATAAACTTTGGTGACCAAAACTGATATGTATTATTTTAAAATATTTATTCTATAATTGTTCATATGGGCCTATGTGTCTGAATAGCCATAAGCTTATGAATAAATAAGAAAAAGTATTTAACTTTTAGATTCTCAATTTCATTTGAAAACGAAGTTAAGGGTCAACCCAAGTCCCCAACTCGTAAAGTTTGACAAAAAGTAACACAATATAAGCCTCATAAGCCTTATTGCAACTAAGTGAGGGGTTGCTATAACGTTATCTGAACTGGTAGGGTGTTTAATTACAAAACATAAAGGTTAGGTTCAGTTACCAGGATAACTGCTCATAAAATAATTGCTTGGTGTGAATAATTGATGATAAAAAGGAAACGTATTCTACAGTATCACAATTTCTCTGCTGTATTTACACTTTGAAATCACTCCCGTCAAACTTAAGCGTAATTCTGGAAATAATAGTAGATACTTGTGTGCACCATAATATTTTAATGAATATTTGACTGGTGAGAATGACTTTTTCATTCAAGGGATAGTTGGATTTTTATTAGTGGTTGCATGGGGAGTAAGGAATGTTGACGACTTTAAATCATCACATGTGACAGGAACTTTTTTATCTTTATTTGCGAATAAAAAGAAAAAAAACTCAAATTGGTATTTTTATGTTAATGCAGTATCATTTTAAAAATAAAGTCATCTAAAAAATTCGGGGCTTTCTCAAAAACGTCGCATAATCATAAAAACGCTGTTGGCCCATTGAGGCTCTACAGAAATCTAGGCGCCTGCTAATAGCTCAAGTGCCTAATATCAGAGCACGAGCCGGGGTACACATGAGTTGGACGGCGTCCACCCACTATTTTCACAGGGTGAATGCCATCCACCGTGCCAAGAGTTTGGACCCCACTGAATAATGTGCTGAACTCGGCCCGGTGTAATTTCCAAACACTGGACACTTTCAGCAGCACCTGCACGTGATCTGCTTTGCATCTGCAACAAGCAACAGCATGCAGGCGGGGACGGGGCTTTCTTATTTTAGACTCCTACTGGGCTCAAAATAAAGGCCGAATTTGAGGGATCATTGGGCCTCCTTTTGTTCAAGTCTCTTGGCTGGGAGCAGTCAGGAGCCTCACACCTGTTGCAAATGAAGCATAGGGGAAACAAAGGCTCAAACCGTGTTAGCACTTCACACATACTTGAGCGTTTTTCACTTTGTTCAGTCCCTGTTTAGGAGATATGCATGCACTGTAAGAATGTCAGATGTGTTGGTCTTTCCCAGTATTTGCACAAAATAAATTGCATTTATATAGGGCTTACTAGCCCTGAGGAGGCGTTGAAATAATTTGTGCCACTGTTTTATCTTGTATCGCCCTACTCATCCTGATGCAGGGTCAGAGCGCTGTACATCAGACGTGCATATTACATATACAGTAAATTATATAAGTTTGTAAATTAATGTACAGGATGTGTTACAAGGTGAAGAAGTCACAGACCATCTTCCGTAGCTCACTGTGCTATTATCCTTGCAATGCGCTCAAACGTACACATGATAGATCTGCTAAACATATATGTGAGGGCTTAAGAGCTGATGCCACTTTTTGTGATGCCAGTTCCTGTAAAGTCGTGGCTTGTGATGCCACTTCCGGTGATGTCAATTCCTGTGATGCCACGTGTGATGTAATGCGCCATGATGTCATGCGCTGTGATGTTATGCGACGTGATGTCACGTGACGTTATGTCCCTTGCAAACTGCCTAACTAGGTTAGTTCCCCTATTTCTTTTTTTTAGGACTTGTGCCCTGCCTAATACGTTATTGATTTTGAAGCACTGTTAGGAATAAACTATGCCTAACGTCCCTTCAGTTCCACAGGAGACACCAATGTCTCCATGCTTACAAACTACTGTACTTACTTAAAATATAGAACCCTAGGTCGAAGAACGTGACATTAACGCAGTCACACGTGTTGCCACTCTGAAGCCCTTTCCTACTCTGCTTCGCACTACAACGTTGTTTTGCATTTTTAGCATGTTTCTGTTAAGGTTTTTATATATTGCAGGTCATTTATGCTATTCTTAAGGTAGTTATGTTGACTGCAGCCCCGCCTTACCCTTTGGTGAAAGCCAACCAAGCCTGCCTGTTTACAACGTTGCTTCATGTCTGATGACATATTGGAAAACAGTTTAGGTAATCCGCGGTAGACGCATGTAGATCTGTTTGTGTTTGTTGTCGTTGCCAGCACTTGCCTCCATAAAGGTGAACTTTTCTGTCAGTCATCCAATGGGTTATACTGTTATGTAAAAACATGTATTTCGTCTCCTAGGAAACAGACCTGCAAATGAGCATAAACAAAGCCAATGCCGTTAGTTGCACATGTCTGAATAGGATGATTTAAAATATGTGATTTAAATACCTGGAGGCGTTTGAAAGTCTTGACAAAAATGGATTTCGAGAAGGTTATCTTTTCGTATATTTAAGTACGCAGAACGCCCCAAGCAGCCTTTCTGTCGTTTGAGGAGAAGCAACTGAAAGAAGGCGTCGGTGTTAAAATTATATCAGCAGGTGATGATGGTCTGACAGAAACATTACAAGATAATTACTATATTCTTCAAGATGCAAAACAAACCAAGCTGCATTTAACGAGAAACAGAATTTTTGGCATTTGCAATGGAAATTAATGTATTGTTAAACTTTGTCAATCAGATAAGGAAACCAGTGAGCAGAAAGGCTGGAGATTAAACGATGCTAGATTTTAGATTTTTTAAAACTTGTTTTGAAAATGAGTTAATTGATAATTAATAGAATGCCTGGCAACTTTCATTACGCTTAGTCCTACTCGTCCTCATCTCAGTCATTACATTCCAGGCGATCCCACCTCTCAGACAGGAAAAAGGCACAGGAGAATTCCGGAATGTAAACCCACCCACCCCTTTGAGTGCTATAATTAGGGCAGCCTTCCTCGATAGTGCCCACACCGTCATTCGCTTCCCCGGCCATTATACATTTGCCTATATAATGATAACACCAGACACATTTTTTTATGGGTAAAGAACTGCTGCATGTTTATTTGCTTACAACAAAAGTATGACGTATAGTGGGTTATCTTACGGGCGATCCAGGGCAAGCAGCCCCTCGCTGCCCTGCCCGCCTCTTGAGCCAGCCGGCACGGTGGGTCGACGCCTGTGCAGTGCAGGCTTTGCTGATCCCCTTACGCATGTCTTATACTCCCGCCCCTTTCAGGGCGGAGCGTGGTATGGCACACCCCCAGTTTGTCAGGCCCCCCAACAAGCCGAAGGACTGACGGGGCGCCGTCGCGGTTTTCCCAGAACCTCCCTGCGGCTCCAGGGCTTTGGCTCAGGCACCCTTACTGTGCCGGGCAGAGGTACCCTTACTGTACCGGTCTGCCGCTGAGGTACCGTTATTGTACCCGCCTGCCTCCAGATCGCATTGTACCTCCGCCTGAAACAGAAAAAGAAACATTAAAACATCCAACTTGCATGCTGCCTGGCTCGCTGCTGGGTAGGAGGATAGGGTGGGTGCAGCGCGTCAGGCTGGTCAGCAGGCTAGTGAAAGAGGACTGGGTGTTCAGGTGTACCCGCCAAGGGGAGGGGCTAGCGAGCCCACTGAGACTCCCCTCCTCCGCCAGAGGGGGACAAGGGGGGGTAAGTTCCACCTAATGGGCACTAAAAGGCTGCCCTGCTGATGTCCCCCTGCGGGGAACGCGGACAGCGGCATAGTGCCCACACCGTCATTCGCTTCCCCCTGCCATTATACATTTGCCCATATAATGATAACACCAGACACATTGTTTTATGGGTAAAGAACTGCTGCAGGTTTATTTGCATACAACAAAAGTATGACGTATAGTGGGTTATCTTTCGGGTGATCCAGGGCAGGCAGCCCCTCGCTGCCCTGCCCGCCCTATGAGCCAGCCGGCACGGTGGGTCAACGCCCGTACAGTGCAGCCTTTGCTGATCCCCTTATGGATCACGTGATCATGTCTTATACTCCCGCCCCTCTCAGGGCGGAGCATGGTATGGCACACCCCCAGTTGGTCAGGCCCCCCAACCGCCCTAAGGACTAACGGGGCGCCGTCGCAGTTTTCCCAGAACCTCCCTGCGGCTCGAGGTCTTTGGCTCAGGCACCCTTACTGTGCCGGGCAGAGGTACCCTTACTGTACCGGTCTGCCGCAGAGGTACTCTTACTGTACCCATCTGCCTCCAGATCGCCCTGTAACTCTGCCACAGCTCTGGAGGAGGCTACCGTCGATGACAGGGCCCCCCACCTCAGCGTTTCTTATTTGCAACCCACTGCTTCAAGGGCATCCTGCACATCCAGGAGAAACATATCCATCCCCACCCTGGACAATCTCATAATAGCCTTCCACTCTCACCTGTATTAATGCATGACGTATGAACCCAACCCCTATGCTCCATGAATCTCTGCATGGCCCTGTTAACTCTCCTTCGTGAATGTTCAACTGCCGCTATGGATCTGGCACCCCGCCACTCCCTACATTGAACGATCTCTTATCACCATATCAAGCACGAGCCCAGTCTGTTGCTGATTGCCCCAATGTCAGTTTGCATGGTTTGTATGAGTGCCCTCCTGCCCGTGTGGACCAAGTCATTCCCACCCAGATGGATAATGAGAACATTGGGCGGTGGTCCCCCTGATGCCAGGTGTTGTTCTAGCGTGTTTTTCTCGCACTGCTCCATCGCATCCCAGGGACACTCATCCAAACAAACTGCGTCCGTGCGAACCCCTGGGTCCAATTCTTGTGTGTTGCCCACTGAGCCAACCTGGCAACATATGAGTGCCCCAGCATCCATACCCGGCAATCTGATGAAATAAAAGGGGAGGGAGGACGGCAACTTGTCACACTTGTTTAATATGTCTGAGAACACTGCACATTATGATTACACACATTACTCATAAACGTATTTCACTTCATTAACTTTGCACATTTTTAAGGGCGGATGTAGCACTGGAAACACTTTGATTGCCAACGCCCCACACCCTTGACCCCTTCGGGCCCCATGCCCGCTTTGAATGCAGCCGTGGCTGCGCCTATTCTGAAGGAGTGGCTTGAAAACTTTCTACCTGTACTTGCGAGACCGGCCCGGGACAAGGCGGCAGCCATGATGCGGTCCAGCTGGAACCTAGTCAACGGAGCCCCATTCGCATGAATAAGGAAGGGCCCCAGGTTTGCCAGCCTTATCCTTAGGTATTTCTTCACCGTGTTGACAGGGCAGTATCTGGGGTCCCCCAAAGTTTGCAAAACGATTGTTGTGCCCTGCCCTGCCTGGTCTTTCTTGGATCTCCGAATGCGAAGTACCAAGAGGTCAGATGCACTAACATCCTGTATGGCCAAAGCCGACCCTGCTGTGTCAGTCTTTGATTTTGCCACTAGCTCACTCACCCTGAAAGCCCCGAAAAATGCCAGGCAGAATGCTGTTGTGAAAAGCCTGGCCTCGAATGGGGAGTTAGTTACCTGTGGCACCGCCTCTATCATGCACTGCAGGGAAGGGAAATCTATTGGCGCCCTGGCGTCCTCATCCCTCGCCCACCCCTTGAGTGCTGCCCTAACCTTGAATGAGCACATGGGGTCGCGTCCCCCGTTGAGCCTGGTGTCGTGTTTCAGCGCAGCCTGGTGGCCCGACACCCAGGAATGACTTTTGCCGGCGTCCTTGGCCCAAACCACAAAGATCTCTACCTGTTTTTCTAGCAACGTCACCCCTGCTTTCACAGATTCTATGACTGTCCTGAATGTTCGTAATTGTGAATAGAATGCCTGGCAACTTTCATTACGCTTAGTCCTACTCGTCCTCATCTCAGTCATTACATTCCAGGGGATCCCACCTCTCAAAAGGAAAAAAGGCACAGGAGAATTCCGGAATGTAAACCCACCCACCCCTCTGAGTGCTATATTTAGGGCAGCCTTCCCCGAATCCTTCTGTAATAACCAAGCTGCTCCAAAGCTAAGGAGGGAGTGTGGGTGGGTTTGTAATGACTGTGACGAGGACGGGTAGGACTAAGAGTAATGATGATTACGATAAGTAATAATGTCATTTCCTGTACACCCCTTGTCCTCGTCTAGTCATTACATATGAGGCAATCCAAAAAAATAAACATTGATTGGAGCCAAAATGACATATCAACCACTCGAATACACACTCGAAATGCATTGTACACTTAACAGGAAAAACAAATATCACAGCGTGATCAACTTAACAGCTGATTTCAGAACCACAGTACCAACATTGATTACCTTCTACAATATTCAGTCTATAAAGTCTCACAAAAGTATTATCTAATGGCCAAGTGGCAGCTCTGCATATCTCCTGGATTAAGACTCCCTCAAGTGCTGCCCAAGAAGCTGCCACACTTTTTGTGGATTTGCCTAGTACTGAGCTAGGATCAATTGATCCTCTTGAGATGATCAAAGTGTCCAAATTCATGTGCTCTGTTAAATAAGTAGAAATCACTCTTTTACCACCAAGAGCATTCAATGCAATTTTCTCTTCAGATGTGGGTAATAGAAAGACTGTAGGAAAAGTCACCTCTTGTGAAGTGTGGAAAGACAAATTTACTTTAGTAATGAAAGAACAGTCAAGTCTCAAATAACCCAGTCATCAAAAAATGTGAGAAAAGGAGATAAAGCAAGTCTGATATCTCACCAATTACATGGGCAGACATGATGGCCCCCAGAAAGCACAGTTTGAAAGGAAGAAATTTCAATTATACCTATTCTGAAAGGCTCAAATGGAGGACACTGTGAAGCCTTAAGAAACATAGTAAGATCCTAAGGTGGAGCACGAGTAGAAAGGAGAGATCTAGCTAAAGACCAGAGCCTCGATCTCATGCTGGGGTTTAGAAAATTCCCTAAAAACCTTAATTGCAAACCATTGCACCTTCAAAATAGAAATAGCAATGTTAAGCTAAAAACCCTCCACCAAGAATGTAACACTGAGGCAATAGGGCAAGAGGGTGCTGAAAGATTGTGCTTAGAAAACTAGTAATCAAAAGAAGCACAGTGGTTAGAGTAAGCTCTGATGGTAGAAGGTCCTCTAGAATGTTGAAGCATAGTAAACTAAGTGTCTAAAAAACCCTCCTCACCAGACTCAACATTTCAACTTCCAAACCGACAGATTTAGATTTAGAGGGAGAAGAAGAGAGGTGAAGGAAATAGAGGAAGAATCCAAGGAGGACCCCTGGACCTGGATTTTAGTATCTGGAACCAAGAATGAAGAGTCCAAAAGGAAACTACCAGAATTACGTTCGGCTTTCTCTTGCTGAATTCTGTCCAGGACCTCTGGAATCCAAGGAAACAGAGGAAAGGCCTAGAAGCTTCCTTGGCTACTCTACCAGAAGATCATTTGTTCCCCAAGTACCCTTCTCCTGAGACTGAGAACAGTATCTTTGGACCAGGACATTGTGTTTGGATACAAACAGATTGAGGAATGGAGTCCCATATCTCCTGCAGATCCTCCTAAAGGTGGACCGAGATAGGGGAAGTATCTTGGATGCTGGAAAGCTCCTGCTCAACAAATCTGCCTGCGTGTTGCCTATCCCCCTAATGTGGACAGCCGACAAGCTCCGAAGATTCATCTCTGCCCAAGATCTCAATGCTGTTGCCACCTGATACGTAAACATGGAGTGAGCACTCCCCTAATGATTGACATAAGCCAAAGAAACTCTATTGCCTGTTAGCACCAAAACATCTTTCTGAAAGATCAATTTCTTGAAATGCAGCAGGGCTCTGTGGATTGCTGAAATTTCCTGCAAATTTAAGGATCTTCTCCTCCCCAACATGGACCACTTGAACTGACAAGAATGATGACTGATGGTTGCACTGCAACCAATCAGACTGGCCTTTGCTGTAGGGGCTAGAAGTCAAGTCAAGTCAAGTCAATAAATTTATATAGCGCGCTACATACCCAGAGGGTCTCAAGGCGCTGGAATAAGGGTGGGGAATTACTTGTCAAATATCCACGTTTTAAGTTGCTTTCTGAATGCTAGGTGGTTCTGAGTAAGGCGAAGGTGAGTGGGAAGTGAGTTCCAGGTTTTAGCTGCCAGGTAGGAGAAGGATCTCCCTCCCATGGTGGTTTTGTTGATGCGAGGTACAGTGGCAAGGGCTTGGTTGGAAGATCATAGCTGGCGGGAGGGGCTGTAGAAGGACAGTCGTGTGTTGAGGCATTCGGGTCCGATTTCGTAGAGTGCTTTGTGTGCGTGGGTTAGGAGGCGGAAAGTAATCCTCTTATTGACGGGGAGCCAGTGGAGGTTTTTCAGGTGACCAGAGATGTGTTCTTTACGCGGGGGTATAGAGACAAAATATCGACTCCAAAATATCGACTGGACATAATATCGAGTTTTAAATATAGACTGGACAAAATATCGACTGGACATAATATCGACTACAAAAATATCGTTTTTCAGGTAAGTGAAGTAATATCGACTGTATAAAATATAGATAGCAAAAATATCGATTTTTTAATAATATATAATATTTTATAGTGTATTTTTATGTAATAATATGTGTGAATAGTGTGTATTAATGTTATAAAATATTTTATTACATGAATTTTGTTTTTATAATAATTGCGTAATGTAATTCTGTAGCGGGTTGTGGGTTTATAGGGGAATAGGGTGGGAAGTAATTTAATAATAATTAATTAATTAATATATGTTTGTTAATATTTTTAATTAATAATTAATTGATAATTAATTAATAATAATTAGTTAATTAATTAATATAATTTTGAACATATTTTGTATTAGTAAATAATTGTTAATTAAATAATTGTAATTAGTTAATTACATTAATTAGAGTACATTTTTAATATATATAATTTTGTGTTATTTTTAAGTAATTAATTTTGAAAAAATAATATTAATTATTAAAATAATTACAGCTAATGTTCTAATATATTTACTTTATTGTTATTGTTAATTAATAATTAATTGGTAATTAAATAATATTGATAAATTTTGGGTAAAGGAGCATTTTTAGGGTTCAGGGTCAGTTTTCAGTTCATGGGTAAAGGGGTATTTTTAGGGTTCAGGGTCAGTTTTCAGTTCATGGGTAAAGGGGTATTTTTAGGGTTCAGGGTCAGTTTTCAGTTCATGGGTAAAGGGGTATTTTTAGGGTTCAGGGTCAGTTTTCAGTTCATGGGTAAAGGGGTATTTTTAGGGTTCGGGGTCAGTTTTCAGTTCATGGGTAAAGGGGTATTTTTAGGGTTCAGGGTCAGTTTTCAGTTCATGGGTAAAGGGGTATTTTTAGGGTTCAGGGTCAGTTTTCAGTTTTTGGGTAAAGGGGTATTTTTAGGGTTCAGGGTCAGTTTTCAGTTTTTGGGTAAAGGGGCATTTTTAGGGTTCAGGGTCAGTTTTCAGTTTTTGGGTAAAGGGGTATTTTTAGGGTTCAGGGTCAGTTTTGGGTTTTTGGGTAAAGGGGTATTTTTAGGGTTCAGGGTCAGTTTTGGGTTTTTGGGTAAAGGGGTATTTTTAGGGTTCAGGGTCAGTTTTGGGTTTTTGGGTAAAGGGGTATTTTTAGGGTTCAGGGTCAACAAATAAGATTTAAAAAAATTATTTTTATTATTTTCATTTATTATTTAATTATTATAATTTAATTTAAGTCGTTTTAAGTATATTTTAGTAATTAAAATATAATATTAATTTAATTTAACACTGTTTTTAATAAAGATGATATTTTTTACATCTATATTTTTGTTAACGATATTTTGTACTCGATATTTTTGTACTTACCTGTTTGTAGATACAAACTCGATATTTTGACTGTCGATATTTTGTCCACGATATTTTGGCAAGTCGATATTTTGTCCCTCGATATTATTTCAGTGATCCATACGCGGGATGTCTAATATGAGCCTGGCTGAGGCGTTCTGGATGCGTTGGAGTTTTTTCTGGAGTTTGGCGGTGGTACCGGCGTAGAGGGTGTTTCCGTAGTCCAGTCGGCTCGTGACCAGAGCGTGGGTGACTGTTTTTCTAGTTTCGGTGGGGATCCAGCGAAATGTTTTTTTGAGCATGCGAAGAATGTTGAAGTAAGATGAAGAAACGGCGTTGACTTGTCTGTTCATCGAGAGTGAGGAATCCAGGATGACGCCCAGGTTCCGTGCGTGGTCCGTCGGGATGGGTGCTTTTCCAAGGGCCTCTGGCCACCAAGAGTCATCCCAGGTGGAGGGGGAGGTGCCTAGGATGAGGACTTCTGTTTTGTCTGAGTTCAGTTTCAGACGGCTGTGCTTCATCCATTCGGCTACTTCTTTCATTCCTTCATGCAGGTTGGTTTTGGCAGTGTTAGGGTCTCTGGTGAGTGATAGGATCAGTTGAGTGTCGTCGGCGTAGGAGATGATGTTGAGGTTGTGTTGGCGTGCGATGACCGCGAGGGGGCTCATGTATACGTTGAAGAGGGTGGGGCTGAGTGAAGATCCTTGTGGTACGCCGCAGATGACTTCAGTGGCTTCTGACTTGAATGGTGGGAACGAGGAACGAGGTGATCCATTCCAGTGCTTTTCCTTGGATTCCGACGTTTCTGAGGCGTTGTAAGAGGGTGCTATGACAGACCGTGTCGAGGGCTGCGGAGAGGTCGAGGAGGATGAGGGCGACTGTGTCTCCATTGTCCAGTAGAGTTCGAATGTCGTCTGTTGCTGCGATGAGGGCGGTTTCAGTGCTGTGCTTGGCTCGGAAGCCGGATTGTGAGGAGTCGAGGGATTTGTTGGTTTCGAGGAATGCGGCGAGCTGGTTGTTGACCGCTTTCTCGATGACTTTGGCCGGGAATGGAAGGAGCGAGATAGGGCGGTAGTTTTTGAGTTCCGTGGGGTCAGCTGTGGGTTTCTTCAGGAGGGCGCTGAGTTCGGCATGTTTCCAGCTTTCCGGGAAGGTTGCGGAGTTGAGGGAGCGGTTGATGACGTCTCGGAGGTGCGGTGCTATAATGGAGTCTGCTTTGTTAAAGATGTGGTGAGGGCATGGGTCTGTGGGGGATCCTGAGTGGATAGAGTTCATCAGACGGATAGTGTCCTCCGTGGAGATTGGCTTCCAGTCATTGAGGATGTTCAGGGGGGAGGGGGTATTGCAGGGGGTTGGGTGGGTTGGTCTTTGGGACGGTTGTCGAAGCTGTTGTGGATGTCTGCAATTTTGTTGTGGAAGAATGAGGCTAGGGAGTCGCAGAGGGCTTGAGAGGGGGTGATGTCATTGGAGTTGGCTGAGGGGTTGGTAAATTCCTTTACGATGTTGAATAATTCCTTGCTGTTGTGGGCGTTGTTATCTAGTCGGTCCTTGAAAGCGGCTTTCTTGGCATTCCGGATCAGTTGATGGTGTATGCGGGTGGCGTTTTTGAAGGCGTCCTTGGTGCTGGTGGTTGGGTCTTTTTTCCAGGCCTTCTCAAGGGAGCGACAGAGTTTCTTGGATTTCTTAAGATCATCGTTGAACCAGGAGGCCTTCTTGCTGCCTAGTTTGATTTGTCGTTTTTTCAGAGGTGCTAGGATGTCGGCGCTGTTGGATAACCATTGGGTGAGGTTGGTGGCTGCTTGGTCTGGGTTAGAGGAGTGGGCTGGGGGGTTTTGACGAAGCGATGAGGAGATCTGGTCGATGGTGATTTTGTTCCAGTTTCTTTGCAGAGTGGGTTGGGGGTGGTTGTTGGATGTGGGCTTGTTGTAGGTAAAGTGAACGCAGCTGTGGTCAGTCCAGAGGAGAGCTGTGGTGTGGCTGAAGGAGACATGTTTGCTGGAGGTGAATATAGGGTCGAGTGTGTGACCTGCGATGTGGGTGGGGGTAGTGACGAGTTGTTTAAGTCCGAGGTTGGTGAGGTTGTCCAAAAGGGTGGTGGAGTTGCGGTCGTTGTTCTTTTCAAGGTGAAAGTTGAGGTCTCCCAGGAGGATGTATTCCTCGGAGGGGAGCGCGTGTGGAGTGATGAAGTCCGTGATGTCTTCGCTAAATTGTGCGCGGGGTCCTGGTGGCCTGTAAAGGAGGGTGCCTCTGAGTGTGGTCTTGGGGTCGGTGTGGATCTGGAAGTGAAGGTGTTCAGAGTTGGCGAGATTGACGTCTGAGCTGGTTGAGATGCGGATGGATTTCTTATGGACGATAGCGATGCCTCCTCCTGTGTGGCCGGTACGGTCCTTGCGAATGATCTTATAGCCTTCAGGGATGGCAATGGTGATGTCTGGGGCTGATGTGGCGTTCATCCATGTTTCTGTTAGGAAGGCGACGTCCGGAGAGATGGTGTCTAGTAGATTCCAGAGGTCGATGGCGTGCCTGTGGACCGAGCGGGTGTTGAGCAGGATGCATTGTAGGTGGTTGGGGTTGGATATCTGTAGTGTGTTTGTAGATGAGGAGTTGTTCTTGGCGCTGTCGAACTTGCAGGAGTTGCAGGAAAAGGGTCCATGGGTGTTTCCAGGGGCGGCTTGGACGCAGTTGGGGAAACGGCCGGGGTTAAGGGCTAGGAGGGTGGAGGCATTGTAAGTAATGCGGGAGGGGTGGACATTACGAGGACCAGGCGCTATGGCGCTGGGCGCGGTCCAGGCGCGGACGGGCGTAGACGGGCTTACCTTTGGCGCACCTTCGGCGTGGCCGTAGCGCGTGGACGCTGCGCGTGGGTCCATCTGTCCATAAATGGATAGTGGGAGGGGCGGAGCGTGGGAGGGTCAGCTTGGGAGGCGGGAGCGGGGAGGAGACACGGGGACAGGTAAACAGCAAACAACAACAGCAAAATGGCGGTGGGGTAGCGAGAATCTAAGCAGGGGCACAGTCGATCTAAAAATAACCAAAATGCAGTCCACGCGCAGTTAATAGAGCAGTCAGCAAAGTTGCCACTAAGCAGGAGCACAGAGCAAATGAATAAATTAACTTAATTCCGCTGGAAAACGATACCAGGCAAATGCAGCTTAAAATTGGTAAGTAAAGCAAAACGATACCAGGCGCTATACTGGAGCGCTATGAACAAGTGATACCAGGCGCTATGCAGCTGAGCTATTTCTGGAAGGCAGGGCTCGAGGAGGAGCGAGTGGGAGCGACCTCTTTTACTTATTCTTTTCCAGATTCTGAGAGCTCATCCACCACTATAATTCCTCATTTAGTTCCAGTGACAAAGGAATTAAGGAATTCAAGAACGGGAACAGTGGAGAAAAAAAGTTTGAAGATTTGATAGCATTGGCTGTAGATGCAGACGGGCCCACTGAACCGTAAAAATACAAGTCACCATGAGTCCTTGAATCTCCATGCAAAGATAGACAGGAACTGCCTGTTTATTGAACAGATTAGGTTCTGTAACCAGACTCTCCTGTTCTCCCGCTAGAATACCCTTCTCACATCCATCTGAAATGGTGCACCGATGAAAACTATATCCCTCAAAGGAAGAAGCTAGCATTTGGAAAACTTAAATAACAGGCCTGGCTGTTGAGCACTGACTTTGTATGCTCTAGAAATCAAAGATGGATGCCTTGTAGATGCAGATGAGCAACCACTGGTGCCATCATTTTTGTGAAAACCCTCAGAGCAGACTTCAGGCCCAGGAAGGACCATAAACTGCCTGTATTGGTTGTCCACCGCAAACCTCAGAAATCTCCACTGATCTTTGCCTATTAGAACATGCAGGCAATAATTTATCTCCACTGATCTTTGCCTATTGAAACATGCCTGGCAAGAATTTATCAGATCTAATTTACTCATGGAATAACTGGATGAGATCAAAGGGATAATCCTCTGCAAGGTGTCCATTCTGAATTTGATCTCTCAAATGAAGGCATTCAAGTGTTTCAGATCTATCACCAAGCGAACACCTCCTGAGGCTTACTTGACCAGAAACTCAATGGAGTAAATGTTGAAACCTCTCTTTGAGAGTGTGACTGGCCAAATTGCTTTCTTGCAAACCAATGCTGTGATTCCCTCAAGCAGAGCCTTCTTCTTCAGAGGGTTTCTGGGTAAATAAGAATGGACCTCAAGTCTTCTGGAAGCTGCTTAGAAACTCTATCTGGTAACACCTCTTAGCCACATTCAGAAACTGTCTGTCTGATGGTATCTTCTGCCAGGAAGAGAAAAATTCCTTTATCTGTCCTCCAATCCTGGGTTGCTGCCAAATTTTCCTTTATCGGCATAGTCAGATAGTGTGAGAAATGGGAGTCTCCAATTGGCAAAGGTAAGCACCATTGTCCAAGTAGAGACCCTTGCTTCTAAGCAGGGTAGGGGTATACACACTTTAGATAACCGCTGATCACACTTGGTACCTTGGCATAAGTTGGCAGGCTTATCCCAAAGGTAATGTGTAAAGTATTTGTACTCAAAACACACAGTGATAACACCACAAATGGACACCACACCAGTTTAGGAAAATAATGTATCTTTATCTAAACTCAACAAGATCAAAACAAAACAAAATCCAGCATACATGTAGTAAAATAGCACTTCAAAACACTTATTTCCAAAATAAATCTTGTAGAAAACAAATAGCTCCACCAGGAGCTAATACAATGTCATGACAGCACTGAATCCAAAGTACGGCACCAATTGCGAGGTGCGCGGCGTCGGGCATGGAATCACATGGATCACTAAACAAATTTGATATTTGATATTTATGTGTATTTGTAGAGCGCAAACGTTCGCTCCCAAGGGAGCATCATGGCGCTGAGCAAGCTGCAGAGGATAACTGAAAAGTGGAATGTGGTGAAAGATTGAAGCTAGATGGCAGCCAGTACAGAGGTGTCTGGTTGTTGGTAGACCCATGTCTTAAGGAGTTTTCTGAAACTGTTCTCATTTTCAATTAATCTAAGGTTGGCTGGAAGGTTATTCCAAGCCTTGGCTGCCAGGACAGTAAAAGATTTCCCACCTTTAGTCTTGTATTTGAATCTAGGGATCGTGACAAGATTTGTCCCAGAGGATCTCAAGCAACGCGGGGGATTGTAACGCGTAAAGCGATTTGCAAAGTAGTGGGGCCCTGTGTTTTGCATGGATTTGAAAACAGTAAGGAGCAATTTAAAGAGGATTCTTTTATGCAATGGTAACCAGTGCAGAGATTTTAGTGCTGCTGAAGCTGATGACCTTCTGGGGAGTTTTAAAACCAGTCTAGCAGCTGCATGTTGTATGCTCTGCAGCTTTCTGAGGGTGGACTTTTTCATTCCAGCCATTAATCCATTGCAGTAATCAAGTCGGGAGAGTATTAGGGCTACCGCGACTGATTTTCTAGCTGCAATGGGGAGGAAATCAAAGAATTTTTTCAAGGATTTGATGAGTCCAAAACAGCGACCAGCAGTAATCCTAACGTGGTCATCGAAAGAAAGGGATGAATCAAATTGCACGCCTAGGTTCCGTGCTGATGATACTGCACTGGGAGGGGCCTCCGATCCTGAGGGCCACCAGTCTTTCGGACAGAAGGACAGATTTTTACCCAGCGGAATGATTTCTGTCTTGGTACTGTTGCATCTTAAGTGGTTTCTCCAGTTCCCTGGAAGCAAAGTCTCTGACAATGCACAGCATTGTGAGGGTGAGGCATCTGTGCCAAGGTGGAGGCCTGCTCCCTGGCTGCAAAAGGGGAGTCGAGACGTCGTGTCTGCGAGGAGGAGACGTGTCGAATCCAGGACATGGGAAGCCAGAGGCCAAAAGTGGAAAAGGGACCTCCTGGCAGGTCAGAATTCTCAGTAGTAGAGTTCAGGGGAGCTGGGGCTGAAGTCTTTGTGGCCCTGAGACTTCAGAACAGGAGGCCAGCACACACAAGCCCTTAGAGATTCTTAATCGAGTAGGTTCATTAGCAAAGTCCAGTCTTTTTCTTTTTCTTGGCAGAAACAGCAACTGAAGGTCAGCCCCACACAGCACACAGCAAAGGGGCAGTACTCCTCCTTACAGCTCTCCAGCTCTTCACTTTGGCAAAAGTTCTCTTGAGTCCAGAATTGATCTAAAGTTCCAGGGTGTAAAGTCCAATGCTTATACCTCATTGTGTCTTTGTTCTTCTTTGTGCAAGGGTCTCTGAGTCCAGTCCAAACCAGTTCTGTCCTCATTGGTGCATCATTTGGCTACATCACATTCTATCCTGGATCATTGGATTCCTGAGTCTTCCATACTGTGGATTCCATATGTTTATTATACTTTCGGTTGGATCCACTATGAGATTAGATGTTTTTTTTTAAATTATTTTGAATGCTACTATAATCTTTGTCCTGTCCTGATGGAATGTATGATGTTACAACACATACATTTACAATGCATGCCTTTACAACACAGTTTTTACGTCACAACATCCCCTCCAATGCATTCTTTTAGATTGCATGCCATTACATCACATTTTCAGAAACTACCATTGAAGGGCATTTCATTACATCGCATTATACCTTTACAACACATACCATTACAATGCTTGCCACTACATTGCATTTAAGGTAAGTGTTGTATAGTATAGGGGTAATAATTACAATTTTAACTCTAGAGAGTGCAACAGTAGAGTAAGTGTTGGATAGTGTAGGGGTAAAAATTACTATTCTAACTCCAGTGAGTGCAACAGTAGAGTAAGTGTTGGATAGTGTAAGGGTACTATGTGTTGTAATGGTATGTATTGTAATGACTTGCGATGTAATGCCTGCGTTGTAGTGACATGCATTGTAATGACAAGCATTGTAGTGACATTCAATGTAAAAGGTGCGTTGTAATTACATGCTATGTAAAGGATTATGCGATGTAATGACTCCAATGTAGAGGTAGTGCGATGTAATGACTGCGTTGTAAAGGTTGTTTCCCGTCCTGATGACAATCATTTAATTATATCATGGTCAAAATGCCTTTGACGCATATATGTGGCCCAAACTGAAGAGGACGCATTTTTTACCTTGTGTTGTTTTTTTGTGTTGTCCTGAACTCCCTATTGTGTATAATTATTTCCTCAGCCACATTTTCATTAAACTTTGTATTGTTTATTCTGTTTGTGTACCGTGTTGAGCGCCACTGTTTTTGTATGCCTTTGGATCTAATTATTTATCAATTGTTAATACATTTTCTGCTAATTGAATTTGTTTATGCATGGGTATTTAATATCTGTGTTTTATATCTGTTTGTTTCTCTTTATATTCATGATTCTTTCTCTTTGAATAGGATAAATATATTTTTTGATGTATGTTTGTGTATGTAATTTTCAAACTGGAACCTTTGATGGGATTCTTGTACTTTCTCAAAGTGGCATTTTCCAACACACAATTTAAAAATCATCTTCCCTAAAATATGTTTTACTAAATTCTGAGTTCGAAGAGCCTAAACTTTATTTCTCTATCTTGTCCCAATGGGAAGTTACACTTGTAAGATGTTACAAAGTATCTCCCATGATATCCTATAGGGCAGATAGCATTTCAATAGTGAAAAAATGAACTACACTGTATTTCACTATCAGGACATGTCACACAAACACCAATATATGTCCTACCTTTCACATACTCTGCTCCCTGCCCATGGGGGTACCTTGGGCCGACCATTGGGGTGACTTACATGTAAGAAAAGGGAAGGTTACAGCCTGGCAAGTGGGAGCACTTGCCAGGTCAACATGGCAGTTTAAAACCGTACGCAGACACTGCACTGGCAGGTCCGAGATACCTTTTCAGGGCTACTCATGTGGGTGGCACAATCAGTGCTGCATGCCCACTAGTAGCATTGGAATCACAGGCCCTGGCACACTCAATGCACTTTACTAGGGACTTACAAGTAAATCAAATAAGCCAATCCGTGAAAACCAATTGTAATAACAATTTACACTTGGAGCCCTTGCGCTCTGACACTGATCAGCAGTGGCAAAGTGCCCAAAGCATTTAAGCCAGCAAAATCGAAATCCAGCACAACATCAAAAATACAGAAGGTGGAAGCAAAAAGTCAGGGAAACCATTCCATAGATGGTAATTCTAACACATGTCCCCTGAAACTGTGGAGAACTACCCACCCTCTGGGAGTTGCTTTCACTAAGGTGGAAACATCTGGACAGACCATCAGCATTAGAGGGCTTTGTCTCAGAAGAAGGGGAAGGACATGTTGATTGTGGCATAAGCTGCTCATATGCTAAATCAGGTGGAGAGGAACTGTTCTCTATTTGAAAAAGAACTATTAGTAGCATCTTGGACTGTGCATCGGTTTGGATTATACGTTTGGGGAAGGAAGTTTAAAATATGTACGGCCCATAAACCTTTGGTGAACATACTTAGGCCAGGGGGTGGAAGGAATTTAACTGCCACAGTAGCAAGGTTGTCTTCTTAGCAGCAAATGTGCAATTTTGAAATCAAATTTGTTCCAGGCAGTGATAATGTGATAGTCGATGGATTGTCATGAATTCCTATAGGATGTGAGAACAGGGAACAGTAGAGGAAGCAATTGGGATCTGATGTGCCATTCATATATGAAGATGTGTTGTGTGGTATGGGTGGAATTATGGACCATGAGGTACTGCTATCAGAGGAAGTTTGGGAACAGGGAATGAAGAAGGATGCTGAATGAAAATTGATTATGACATATATTACCGATGGGTGGCCGAGATAACAAGTGAGGAAAGAGGGCAGTTCCACATTTTGGAAACTAAATGAAGAGTTGTTTTTATGCAATGATGTGGTATTAAGCGGTGAGGAAATTGTTCCTCCTACAGATGTACATGAAATGCTGCTGAAGAAAGGTCATGAGGGACATGGTGGTTTGTCCATTGGAAAAAGGAAAATTAAGGAGAGCTTTTGGTAGCCGGGGATTGATGCAGTGGTTTTTCCATTGGTAAGGAATTGTACCATATGCGCACACAGTTACAAGAGAGCTAAACCATGCAAGGTACCTTTCATCATATTTTAGTAAATGGCCAGCAGTTGGGATAGTTGCAAAGATTACTATGATCTTGTAATAGAATTTTTGGAGGATGTGTTTGTGAGGGAAGGAGCGCTGAAGTGTTGGTATCAGACAAAGGGGTGCAACTAACATCTGAGAAGATTAAATTATTTTTGAGTAACCATGGTATTAAACGCTCCGGGGTAGCATTGTATCATCGAGCTGTGAATGGTGAAGTTGAAAGATTCAACAGGGTCATTAAAGAAGCAATTCAACTGTCATTGAAATCTGGGATTCTGGGGAAAAATCATTGCAGAGTATACTTCTGTTGTATATGATAACACCACATTTGGTTCCAGGAAAACTCCCTTTTGCGAGGAATGAAAACGACCACCAGTTTAGTACCTTGGTGGTTCATGGAGAAGAACTGTAATAAATTTGGTAATGCAGGGGATAGTGAAATGAGGAAAAGAGTGGAATGGCATCAATAGTGCACAAGGGAATACCAGGTAATGCTGTCCCTAAGGTAGTGGGAGGTCAGTATGTCCATATCAAAAGACCAATGTTATCTGAGAAGGGGAAACCTTGTTGGACAGAACCATTGAAGATTATTAAAGACATGGAAACTATGTAGTGTGGCAGTGGCTCCCTTTTGCGAGGAATGAAAACGACCACCAGTTTAGTACCTTGGTGGTTCATGGAGAAGAACAGTAATACATTTGGTAATGCAGGGGATAGTGAAATGAGGAAAAGAGTGGAACGGCATCAATAGTGCACAAGGGAATACCAGGTAATGCTGTCACTAAGGTAGTGGGAGGTCAGCATGTCCATATCAAAAGACCAATGTTAGCTGAGAAGGGGAAATCTTGTTGGACAGAACCATTGAAGATTATTAAAGACATAGAAACTATGTAGTGTGGCAGTGGGCTAAAATTATAGAAGTAATTCTGTCAGTGCTTTTGAGGAATGTGAGGAGGGATGTGGAGGTTACATGATGGGAGGGGATGGTAGTGTGGAAATGGAAGGAATCTGACAGGATCTTATCAAGTGTAGAAGAGAAGAAAATGACAACCTCCAGGTGCAGCAAAGTAATGTGCTGAGGCGAAGTGAAAAGGGGAATGGGCCCATCCTATCTGGAGTGTTATGTTGTGGGGTAGATCATGTTAGAATGTAGTTTTAGTAGTCTATGTAATGAAATTAGAATGGTATAGTAAATGTAGGAAATGTTTGTACATAAATGTTCAGTATTTGAGTCAGCAAATGTTGGTATTTCCATGTGTTATTAAGGGTAGGATGTGAAAAATGTACCTTGTCTAATTTAAGGTTAGTGTACTCAATGTGTAGGACTAATAAAGGTAATTGTAAAAATGTTGTAGTTATAAAAAGAGAAAAATGTGTGGCATCGCCACAAAAGAATGTAGGACATTGGTCTGGCATGTGCCAGCATAGAATTTGGAATGGTGGTTATGTGGAATTTGCAGAACGACTATTTGCCGCTGTAAGAGGGAGCGGAGGGAGGGAGTGCCTCTTTAGTTTGGGCACTTTCCTAATAAACTTAAATCTTTGACCACCAGTTAAAAGTTGAAGCTTTATTGTTACACTTTTCCTATCAGAGGCACTAGGTCCAGCCAAAAAAGTGGGGCAGTTTTTTTTAATCAGCACAAGAGGTGTAACACTAAGTGGGAGGAGATTTGGATATTCCTGCAGATTCCCGAAGTTTCCATCACAGAAATGTAAGGAAAATGCATGATTTCAGGCAAAGTTTGAGGATTTCAGGACATTGTGGGTAGGAAAACCTGTGGGATCTATGCAAGACCACCACCCTATAACCCCCTGGTTGTCTACTATCCAAAAATGGCTGTGGGTCATAAGTTCGCAGAGGTGGAACCACAGCACGAGCCCAAATACCGCAGCTCCCCTTGTTGCTTATCTATAAACGTAGTGCTTTAGATACTTTTTTGTCATGGTCTTTTGTCCCACCCACACAAGTGGGGTACTGTTATTAGCAGGGAACATGGAGAACTCAGGGTGGAAGAAAGTGTGTCACTCCCTACAGATTACAGAACTTTCTGTCACAGAAAGGTGGAGAAAATGTGTTTTTTTAGTCAAAGCTTGAGGTTTGCAAGAGAATCTGGGTATAACACCTGGTGAGAGTCATGCGAGTCCACACCATAAATCCCCCAGCTGTCTAATTTTAAAAATGTACAGGTTTGCTAGGTTTACAAAGGTGGCTGCTGAGCTAGGGTCCAAAATCCACACCTACCCACTTTGAAAAAAAGGGTCAGTTTTGAGTGCAAAAATGTGATGTGTCCATGTTGTGTTTTGGGATGTTTCCTGTTGAAGGCACTGGGATTACTCACACAGGTGCAATTTTTATTAGGAGGACGTTTGTAACTCCTCGCACATTCCAGAAGTTTTGAGAAATGTGACGAAGTGTGTTTTTTAGTCAACGATTGAGGATTGCAAGCGATTCTGTGTAAAAAAATATCTGGTGACGTAAGTCACTCCACCCTTGGTTTCCCCACGTGTCTATTTTTAAAACTATACAGGTTTGATAGGAAAATCCACAGCTTCCCAATTCGCAAAAAAAAGTCAGTTTTGAGTGGAAAAATGTGATGTGTCAATTTTCCTATTTGGCAATTTCCCGTTGTGAGCACTTGCCATACTCACACAAGTGAAATACCATTTTTATCGGGAGATTTGGGAAATGCTGGGTAGAAGGAAGTTTGTGGCCCCCCATAGATTCCAGAACTTCCCATTACAGAAATGTGAAGAAAATGTGATTTTTTTTGTCAAAGTTTAAGGATTTCACAGCATTCTGGGTTCAAATACCTGGTAAGATTTGTTCAAGTGATCCCACCTGGGATTCCCCCAGGAGTATAGTTTTAAAAAATGTACAGGTTTGCTAGGTTAACATAGGTGCCGACTGAGCTAGGGCCCAAATTCCACAGCTACCAACTTTGCAAAAAGATGATCAGTTTTGAGTGGAAAAATGTGATGCGTCCATGTTGCATTTTGGGCTGTTTCCTATTGCAAGAACTAGGCTTAACCACACAAGTGAGGTATCATTCTTATCGGAAGACTTAGAAAAATGTTGGGTGGAGGAAGTTTGTCGCTTCTCATAGATTCCAGAACTTTCTATCCCGGAAATGTGAGGAATATGTGCTTTTTTCAGTCAAAGTTTGTGCTTGGTAATGAATTCTGGGTGATACAATCTGGTGGGAGCCATGCAAGTCACCCTACCCATGATTCCATCAGGTGTCTATTTTTCAAAATGTGCAAATTAGCAAGGTTTCCTTTGGTGTCGGCTGAGTTAGGGGCAATCCACAGCTACCAACATTAGAAAAACTGGTACG
Organism: Lissotriton vulgaris; assembly: GCF_964263255.1. Lineage (NCBI taxonomy): Eukaryota > Metazoa > Chordata > Amphibia > Caudata > Salamandridae > Lissotriton > Lissotriton vulgaris. Next base: position 1,296,588,412 of record NC_141694.1, read on the forward strand.
TTTTCAGTTGAAAAACATGATGTGTCCATGTTGTGTTTTGGTCCATTTTCTGGCACAGGCACGAGGCCTACCCACACATGTGAGGCCCTATTTTATTAGAAGGCGTGGGGGCATTGAAAAGTAAAACATTTCTTGTTACCAATTGGATTTCACTGCATGATCACTTTTCAAATGTAAGCCAGTGTGTAAGAAAGAGGCAGTTTGAAAAATTCCCTCTAAATCATATGCTAGTATGGGCGCACACACTGTAGTGTGGTTCCTATATCCCTAATAGGCTCTGCACATTGGAATAATATACACTATAAATTTGACAAAGGACTTATGTCAGTATGTCTCTATCGAGTACATTAAACTTAACTGTGTGTGCCAGATAACTGAGAGGTCATTAGAAACTTTCTCGAATAAACAAGAAGGGATTAGTCTCTGACAACCACATAAACATTGCAACTTTGTTTCCCTTAAAGTCGGAATAATATCTTCATGGTCGTGAAAACAATAGATAAGTATTTCACTTAGTCAATCGTGCATGCTTCGTTTCTACAGAGTTGCACAAAAATAGAGAGACGGGCGTTTCAATAAAAAGGGTTTATTGAACAGTCTTCTTTCTCAGGCAAGAGAGGTGAACTGCTACAATCGTTAGACAGTATGCAAAGTATAATACATACAGCGTAAACAGTAATATCAAATAATACTGTAATAGCATGGTCTGTTGCTATGACATATATAAAAATACATGCATAAATAACACAGGCTAAATTACTCAACTGGTGCTTCTAAAATAATCCTATCCCATTGTACCTAACCTAGGTCTAGTTCGAGGGAAGAAGTAGGTGCTGTCTTAGCTATAGTTTAGTTTTGCCAAGAATTGCCAAAGGTTTCTCTACGTTCTAATCAGCTCCATACCTTAGAATAAGAGAGGTTGGTATCTCTTTCCTGGGACTCGATTTTCCCAACACCCCGCAAGGGGAGTCAGAAACACTGGAGCTGGATTCTTGGCAGGAGGATGACAGCTTCTAGTCAGTGCATCAGCTTGGGAGTTGGCTTCCTTCGGCACTTGCTGTATTGAGCTGCGTCGTGCAAGTAGGTTGTCGAACTGCACCGAACCACACCGTGCTTTGCCATAGCAAGTGAAGGTATATTTATACCTTGAAGGTGTTTAGGAATGCCAGTATCGACGTAAGGGAATGGCATATGAACGTCATGAATGAACCCCTAAGGAATAGATGTTCAAGCATAATAAATGAGTTCGTGGAGAAATCAATATCCAAGCAAGGGGAAGTCCCTAACGGCTTAAGATTCTGGTTTTCCAAGAAGTCGTTGTGACGTAGATGAATGGATGTAAGTAGCCATGCCTGTATTTGGGTAGCATGGGCTATGCCTAAATAAGGACTGGATTTCTATGCCTATATAAGGGCAATGTGAATTGTACCTATATAAGGGCATGAATCAGGAACTTCATACAGAATCTAAAATCGAACACAACAACACATTCAGAGATGTATAATTAACTGCTTATCTTGTACCCATTCGAGAAATACATAGGTTTCCTTGATACCAATTTCTCAGTTTACACATTCACCTTAGAAGTTGGTCTACACTCGGTACACAATGATAAAACCATTGAATGGTGAAACTCAGTTGTTGGCTCTGGGGACCTTTGGTTCTTGAAGAACCTACACACTGTATATATCCCCGCAATCAAGAGGGTCTTGCAGACTTAATGGTATATTGCATTGGTAAATCGGCCATTTTGACAAAAAGATACAGTTGAAAATATTGTCACAAATGGCCATTTCGTACTACTCTTTTTCAAAGTTTCTTTAATTCAACACTTAGGGCCAGATGTAGGTAATCCTATTTTACAGATTCTAAAATACCGAATTTTACTGACTTGGTATTTCAGAATCGGTAAATGGGATGTAGCTAATTATTCAGTAAATTTTACCGAATCAGTAGGAGTCGGTAATTAAGAATTGGTATTTACTGATTCGGTAATTTCCATTCATTCCTATGGGCCTGGAGGGCCATATGAATGAATGGGAAATCATTCAGTATTACCGATTCGGTAAATACCAAATTGGTAATACGGGGAACACTTTCAAGGGTGACAGGGTGTCACATTGACACCCTGTTGCACCCCTGAATAGTGCATGGGTGCACATGTGGCACACATACATGCCCTAAGGGCATGTATGTCTGCCACATCACACTGTTTTAAAAGCAGATAATTGCTTTTGCAAAGGTTTTAGATATTTACCACCAACTTCTAGTTGGTGGTAAATAACGAATACTTAACTCGGATATGCACTCACTTGAGTACTCTCTACATTAAGGATTCGGGAATTTATCGAATCGGTATGTTAAGAATTCAGTAATTTACCGATTCCTTAAGTTACCGATTTGGTAAAATACCGAATCCTACAATCACGCCTACATTCCAAATGCCAAATACCGGTCGGTAACGGGCGAAATTCGGTAATTTCGGCCGTTACCGATCAGTATTGGGCGACCTACATCTGGCCCATAGTTTCTTTGGGAAAACCTTGAGGGATATACACAGATGAACTCTTGCTGAATTTGCAAGTGTGTCTAATTTTCAGAAACCTATTGTTTTCCTCGAATACCCATGTTATGTTATGTTATGTTATAAAAGGTTTTATAGGGCGCTCAAATACTCAGGAATGTCCTGGCGCGAGCTAATGCAGAGAGGCAGAAGGGATGAAGATGGAAGCTAGAGTGCTATGGTGAAAAGATGTGCTTTTAGTGCTTTTTTGAAGAGGAGAATATCCTGAGTGGCACAAAGTTGCAAAGGAAGTGCATTCCAAGCCCTAGCTGTTTTTACAGAAATGGATTGTGCACCTAACCGAGCGGGTCGGAATCATGGGAGGGCCATCTGGTATTGGTTGGCCGGCCTAAGCTGGCGGTTGGGAACATACATGGAGAAGCGCTTTCTCAGGTATTGAGGACCTTGATCATGAGTAGCTCTGAAAGATAGAACCAAAGATTTAAACAGAATCCGTTGGGCCACTGGCAGCCAGTGTAGCCTACGCAGATATTGCCGTGCGCTAGACCTCCTCGAGATGTTAAAAAGAAGTCTAGCCACAGCGTTCTGAATAATCTGAAGACGCTTGATCAGGTAGGCTGGGATACCAATGAACAAAGCGTTCGCGTAGTCTAACCGAGAAAGGTTCAGGGCACAAGACACTGTCTCTTTGGCCTCCCTCGGAAGCAAGGGGAAGAATCTGCGTAAGGCTTTGAGAGTGCCAAAGCAAACACCTGTTAATTTTTTAATGTGGTCTTCAAATTTAAGGTTTTCACTAAACCACACTCCCAAGTTTTTTGCCAGATTTCCCATTGAGTTGGGGCAGGGAGCATCCGGTGGCCCCAGTAGCTCTCTGAAATTAGTAGGAAAATCACCATAGAGGAGAACTTCAGAATTTTCCTCATTGCACTTCAGTTGGGCAAGTGCAAGCCAATGGAAGAACGATGAGAGGCAGAGCTGGACAGAGGAAGTATCCAGATTATCACCTGGCCATGTAAACAAAAGCTGGGTGTCATCGGCGTAGGCAATCATTTTTGCACCTAGTTGTTCGGCCAAGAAGATCAGCAGGGTTAAATAAATATTAAACAACAGGGGGCTAAGAGTAGACTCCTGGGCACCCCAGTAGATAATAACCTGGCAGAGGAGGTGTGGGGCGGCATCCACACCTGTTGCTTCCGATTATTTAGAAATGATGTCAGCCACTCTAAGGCGGAGCCGGTAATGCCAATAGCAGACAGCCTGGTGAGAAGAAGCTGATGGGGCACCGTGTTGAAGGCGGCAGAAAGGTCTAACAAAATCAGTGGCGCTCTGCCGTCTCCGTCCAGACACTCCCCGATATCCTCTGACACCTCAACCAGTGCTGCTTCAGTGCTATAGGCAGTACGAATCCCTGACTGGGCTGGGTGCAGAACATTGGAGGCCTCCACAAAGGCGTCCACTGGCGGAACTCCATTTTTCGCATACCTTGGCCAGCACCGGTAACAGGAAAATAGGCCAGTAGTTAGAAGGGGCTGATAGGTCCAGACCTGATTTTTTTAGGAGCGACAGTAATTTGGCCTGCTTCCAACAAATTGGAACTGAAGCTGTAGTAAAGGAGAGGTTAATAATCTTTGTAACCTCGGCGCAAACCGTATCTGCCACCCCTCCCAGCACACAGGCCAGACATGGATCGGTAGGAGATCCAGTTTTCATGGACCTCAAAACGGCCAATATGTCTGCTACATCAGAAAGAGAGAATTCCCCGAACTGACAGTTGGGAAGCTTAGGGGGGAGGCAGAGAAGGCAAAACCAAGACCCTCTGATAGTGGCATGCTATGCGCAGGCTGTCCTGGATCTTCACAATCTTATCTGTAAACAAAGAGGACAGATCCTCGCACCACTGTTCAGAGGAAGGCAGCGAGGGCTGCTCAGCACATGGAGAGAGAAAACTCTTAACAATGACGAAAATTTCTTCGTTGTTATCATTAGCCTTGGCGATCCTTCCTGCATAATAGATGCCTTTTGCTGTCCTAATGGCAGCATATTAGTCTCTCTGGGTGGCGCAGAGAGTTGACTTAGCAGCAGGATGATAGCTAAGCCTCCAACACCGTTCAAGTTTTTTACAGTCCAATTTCATTTCACGCAGAGTGTGAGAGAACCATGGCTTAGAGGAGGAAGAACGCATTTTGCGACAGGAGCCCTGATTCACAGAGGATACAACCCCCCCTGCCAATCCAGGCATTAAAACTCTGCACTGCTTCCGATACCTCAGAGCCCAAAAGAGGTCGGCCCAAGATAAAGTAACCGAGAGTGGAGGGAGATTGATCTTCTGGGGACAAGCGCTAAGAGGGGTAGCACAAGCCCCAGAGGGTTTATCTAGAGACCAAGGAACCCTGATCAGATGGTGATCGGACCATGTAACACTTTCAGGGCAGGATAGAGAAATGTCTAAATTGGAGTAGACTAGGTCAAGTAGGTGTCCCCCGACATGCGTCGGCAACTTAACCGTTTGAGCTGAGCAAGATTCAGGGAATCGGCTAAACATCTCAATTCCGGAGACTCTTGAACATCCGCATGAATATTGAAGTCTCCAAAAAGGAGAAACTTAGGAAACCTCAGTGCACAAGGTACAATCACATCCTCCAGAGCAGTAATAAACGGTCCAGCAGGCCCAGGGGGGCGGTAGACCAGCATCCCTCCTAATGTAAAATGAGGGATGAGAGCAAGAGAGAAATGAATAGCCTCCTCTTCACCCATGTCTTCTGCTGGCTCATAGGAGAATGCCCAGTTATCCCTGAATACCACAGCAGCGCCCCCTCCCCTCCCCACAGACCGGTCTGCCCGCATTATTTTAAAGTCTCTGGGAATGGCGAACTCCACCACCGGGGCACAATAGCTATTTAGCCATGTCTCAGTAATAAAGAGTAGACCAAGTTGGCCCTCTGCCAGAAGCTCGAAAACATCGGCTGCGTGTTTAACCAAGGACCGGGCGTTGATTAGCGCAGCTGCAATCGTAGTATGGTTAGTGGTTTGCGGGACAGGGCCAGCTGTGTTGGCATGAATGTGAAAGTGGCAGGAAGGGCATACCTTGGAAGTGTAATCAACGACTTAGCAGTGAATGTCCCCTAGACAGAATTTAATGCCATTAGCTCAGAACGACTATACCCTATTTTACCAGCCATCAACTGAGTAGAGGAACGGGCAGGGAGTCTAGTGCTAGGCGCGCCGGGGGCGCAGACGGGCAGACCTTTAGCATACCTTTGGCGCACCAGCTGCGCACCCGCTGCGCGCGACCGCTGCGCGATCGAAAGAGCATGTTCAATTTATGTCAGCAGCTCCCTCCCCCAGCTAGACCGCTGCCACTGGTTCAGCCGGGGTCCGGGACTACACGCAAGATGGCCGCCCGCCCTCCACTCAATCGGCACAACAGCCATGGAGTTCACACTGGTTTCCTCCACAAACTGGAAGTAGGTTGACAGCACACAAAATAGGAAAAATGGAATACCTCAGAAAAATGGCAAAACTGTGATTAAGAAATCCATTTTTTTATTCAGCGCTGCATGTTACTAAAAGGTGGAAAGATGGTGACTTTCGCAAACCAAACAGTTCATGGGTGCCATTTTTAGGGGAAGAAACCAGACACTTTTAGTCAGAGCACTTTTTTCCTACTTTTTTGCAAAAAACTCAAAATGTAGCTAGATTTTATCTGTGTTGTCGGTCTCCTCCAGGGGAATGCACAAGCCCTGTGTACCTTTAGAATCCCCAGAATATTAGGAAAAAAGACGCCAGTTTGACATGGTACCTTTAGTGGAAATAAAGTTATGGAGCCCTAGGCAGACACTACCCCAAATAGCCAAACAAATGCTCAGCAAGGGGTGGCGGGCATGGGGGAAGCCCAGCAGTTTAGGGGTTAATTCGGACTCTGTCCCTAGAAACCACGTGCTTTCAGTAAACATTGGTTCCTGTGCAAAGAAAGAGGTTGCTTTGTGTAAATTGTTTTGGTTATTTGCTTTTTTTCTCTGTCCACTTTGGAGAGAAAAACAGATTTTTCCCATTTCATCATCTCCTCTGACCGCAGGGCAATTATGAAATCATGACATTGCATAATATGATAATTTCTCTCTCAGCAAAAAAGAGACAACGGTTTCCTGTTTTCTTTAATTGCTAATTGTCAGACGTTTTCCTTTTGTGCTGATGACAACATCTGTGAGAAGGCCTGTCAGCGCCTCCAGCATTTTCCCAAGAAAGACGATAATGCAAGTCAACGTCACGTATATGACAATGCGTATTTTCAGGGCTTAGGTTCATATTAGAAGCATTATTTGCTACAGGAGGCAACATGGGGATACTTTAGCATTTATAAACTCTCCCGGGGATTTAAAAAGTTGGGAAGTGCTTTTACGGGTTTTATTAAATATTTACAAGTGACATATGAAGCTCAAATGGGTTTCTTTACTTAATGTGATGATCCCTGATAATTTAATGGATCTTATTGACTCACAGAGGTACTCATTACTAATAGGGCTGTGGTAACATCAGGCACCATTTTATGACTACGTGGTGGCTCCAGGATTATTAACAATATACAAATCTGAAGGGAGAGCAGTGAGCTTGGAGTCCCTGCCAGTGACCTTGCTAGGCAGAACTTCCTTGAATGCACAGCAAGAAACATTAAATCTAAAGCATGATGTTCAGTTATTCAAACGATTTCTTTATTAGATTATAACAAAATTGTAATTCGGCTTTAGAAATCTTTAGGCAACTCCTCATCTTAGCGTTTTTCCTTAATTTGTTTTCCAATTTTGATGCATGGAAGTTTGGGGTGGCGTGAACCAAATTGTAGAGATTCAGGCCTGATGCCCTTTTTAAATGTTTTTTTTTTTTGTCAAGCTTACCAGACAGCAACACTGTCTGATTGCAAAAGACCTATTGTCAGCTTTCCAAGATGCCCCCTCCTTCCCCAATTCCTAGTCGTATCGCTTTTTTTCATTTAATTTTTCTTGAGGGCTGTGGACCAAATTGCTGCTAGCCCTTTTACTTAAAAAAAATAAATAAAGCACTTTCGTTCTTTTTCATTTTTGTATTTAGCAATCCTTCTCGGTTTGGTAAATAAAAAATGGTGCGGCCTGGATACCTGTCAAGGTTCACAGCATCGGTGCTTGGGCACTGAATGAGGCCCCTTCCAAGGAACAGTGTAGGTGATGCAGAGTTGTGTGACTCATGGAAAGGGTAATCCTAGACCTCCTCAGTTCACATAGGTGCATCTGACAGAGAACCAGGAGGGTTCTTAGTACAATCTAGATTCCTTCTGGGAAGAAGAAGTGTCCTTATTGTTGGGTTTAATATGTGGTCCTTGGTATCAGGAGGCCAGCTAAGATATCAGTGATGAGAGAAACTGGTGCTAGGTAGGTACAGTAGGAAACCAATTCCAACTTTTAACAACTCACTAGAACTGAACACGCACAACAAATTGGCTTGACTCTTCTGTCTGGTGGAGATGTGTATGATAAATGTGATCTGTTCTCTTAATCCCACTGGATTTTATGCTTTTTAGACAACATAGCTTTTGGCTTTCTGCTGTGTTTCTCACTACCTGAGTCTCACTCAATGTAAGCTCTGTTCGAATGGATTAGGCGAACTAACCACTAGAGTCTGCCTTTTAGGATAAGGACCACGCGCTCATCCAGCCCACACACACCATGAGGGGAATGGCCTCCTATCTGTGATCTCCTTTACTCCCAGGTTCCTTGGTCCAAGCAGGTGCCGTGAGGGGAACGGCAGCACAATACTCGCCAGCTCCGCTCTGCGCTAGACTCCATCTTCCAGAAGGCAGAGCGCGGCGCATAGGGAAGTCATCACTGCAGGGCGCCCTTGGTGGTCAAAACTAACGTGGCCCTCCTGCAGCGCGGGACACGCGCGGGCGTGCCCGGGCGAAGCCTGGGCCAAGGGCGTGCCCGCCGTGCCCGTCAGAGGCCGGGCTGGGCCTGCTCTCTTACTTTGAACCCCCGGGACTTGTAATCAAGGTACTGTTGCCAAATTCATTGGACCGTTAAACCACCTTAGTTTTGCCTCCTCCCTCAGTGGTATATCATTTTTCTTCTGCATATTACAGAAGTCTCTGGTTTAGAATAGCAAGGCACATGTATACCTAAGCATGACTTCCCCACCCTGATCATTGTTTTCAGTGGATTTATTCTTTGGTTTATTTACCAAGTATATGTATAGCAGTGCATTTTTGCTAAATTTATGCTATTTGGGCTATTATAAAAACATTGTGAATTCATATAGAATTTAAATTGCACAAGCTAATGGAGGATTGTAGTCACGGAGCTACCAGAATGGGGAGACAAGTTTGCGTGGAGAAGAAGCAGGCCCTGGCAGTGGCTAAACCAACCTCTAAACCCACTTCCATCGACAGGATGTTGGAAAAGGCCTTAGGAGCCGTGACAACTGAAATTGAACAAACTGAGAGACGTTTGTCCCTTACCCCAAATCTAGAAATTGTATCAATTGACCCCGGATCTCCTGAAAACGAAGGGACGTCGTTAACTGATTCTTCCGGCGATCAGCAATTAACAACTGGATTAGTACCCCAAAACCAACTTAGGGACCCCCACAAAACCAATCTGGTAGAAAAAGTAAATCTAAACCCAAGGTGAAATCAGTTGTAAGGAGAAAGAAGGTCCAGGGTGTAACCTCGGTTAAAGGAAAAACTGGGATGGAGAACCAAAAGGAGAATATAGAAATTGTAAGTGAACAGCCGATGTGGGCCACTAAGTTGACAGTGGATTTACTGATTCAAATGAGGGTCATAGTTAAGGATGAACTCAAGTGTTTACAAGAGAAGGTTGATGGGCTGACTGTTCTTTTTAATGACTGGATAACCAACAGGGCAACATCTCATGGTTTTACTAGTTTAGATAATATGACACAAGCTCAGACCATTTCAAGTTATTTACCAGCTAACGCTCACTCTATACCGTGTGATCAAACATTGCCTCCAAAGACAAGGGAGGTGGTACGTGCAGTGGAGACCAATAGAGACAGTAGTGTCAAGCCTCCCCTGGTTATTTCCAATCAACCCACCTGTTTACCCCCACTGCATACACTATCGGGGCAACCAGTAATAAACCCTAGGCAGGATGAGGGCTGTGTTCCTAAAACCAGAGAAAATACCATATGTCCTCATTCTTGCTGTATCCCTGAACTTTGGAGGGACCAATCTGAATCTCACGTAGAATTAAAGAAATAATGTGTCCAATGGCTAGCAAACCATAGACATTTTAGATATCAGAACGTGGAAGAAATTTTAACTACACGCAGGGTGGGATGGTTAGGCAGACGCCATAAGGACATACAAGGGGATTGCATAGTAATTAATTTTAGAAACCCGTGGATGACTCAAAACATTTTATCTAGGGAAGATGGGAGAATAACTGGTAATGGTATAATGGTATTCAGATACTTCCACTAGGATGGATGGATGGATGGATGGGTTTTTATATAGCGCAATATCACCGCCAGGTCTCAAAGCGCTTTGCATTGGGAACCCGTCCTGGTTTTTCCCTGTGAGATAGCCCCTACTTGGTATCCCCAAGGTGAAAGCCAGGCATCCCGCCGCGGGGGGCCGTTGTGGAGATTAAGCAAGCTATTGCCCAGAGTTGCAGACTGTGAACCTGTGATTTGAGTAGGCACCGAAGCGAGAATTACCGAGTCCGTGGACATTTTGGGATCAAGACCCTGCCGCGTCGGGAATTGAACCCTGGTCCCGGGCCTGATCTCAGCGTCCGGGTCTGCCTCCTCTAACCAGTGAGCCACACTTCTCAAGCCACTAGGTTACTTTTACCCTTCCAATATGCACTATCGTGAAACTCGGCATCTAGAGCTGGGTGGGAGAAATGATCCCAAATATTGTGAGCCGCCACACCCAGATCAGCATCACCAAAGGCAATTTATTTTTAATATTCCTACTGCAAACAGATTTAGTAGTTTAGATGGTGTAGATTGACTCGAGGAAAACCCATCTAACACTAAAATACAATTATGTCTAATACAAACTGTATCCCAAACTGATGTGGGCAATGTGGGTTTCTGTATCTCACCTGGGGTGGGTTCAAGCAGTGGGAGCATGCTTGCATCCAAGACGGGGTGATTTAGTTTTGAATAACAATACGGGAATTCAATTGCAACCAGGGACAAATTTGGAGTGAGATAGCAGGAAAATAGAGGCCTTACTGCAACCACTCCCCCTTGAGCCCCAAAAATCGAAGCCCCCTATTTGCACAAAAATAAGAGTTCTATCGTGGAATATTGCGGGATTCAGTAGCAAGATTGAGTACCCCTTGGGGCATCTTCATCAACTAATTTGAGATCTGCATGTTCCAGGAAACCTAGACCAGAGAAGAGGTCTCAAAATTGGGTTTTGCCAGCTTTAGCACTCCTGCAACATACGGTGGGTAAAGGGAGATCATCCAGAGGTCTCAGCACGTGGGTGGAAGTCCATCTAGGATGTAGTACTGAGCAGGATCCAAAGATATATTATGTGTCCTATTGCAATTCCCACTAAAGATCTCTGTAGTCCTTATAAATGCATATTCAAGACCCACAGTTTTGGGTAGAGTCATACATACTGGAAGAATTATCTACCTTTCTAGCTACCATTGCTGATAAACATATGGTGATTTTGGGCGGGGATTTCAACTGTCAGTTCGAGCCATTGTAGGGTTTGCACAAGGATAGTATATATGAGGTGGATAAATTCTAGGCACTGACGGAGACCAGATGTCAACCAGTCAAAAAATGGTCCCCCTTGGTGATTCAAATGAACTGCCTTGTATTGAAACACTCCCTTGGAGCCTGCAATGGAAGATCCCCTTCTGAAACTTCCAGCAGTTACACTTACCACCGTAATGAACGAGGCTCTTTACTAGATTACATTTTAGTTGACTCTAAATCTTGGGAAAGGTTTATTGATTTTAGGGTTGTTCCCCGTCTAGACAGTGATCACCATGCACTAGCACTGGAACTAAGAGCATTTGATCCAGAGAGACCATCAAATTCGGAAAATCCTATTGATTCTAGGTTGACTCTTTACAATGCAGGCAAAGAGAGAGATGATTTGACTTTAGGCAATCGCAAGCCAAATTGAGCTCCTATATAAAATCTTGATCCCGGTGCTCCAGACGGCATCCGAATCAATAACTCAAAAGGGGAATGGCAGGAGGAGGAGCTTAGCGTGCATCCAAGATGGTCGCGTGAGCACAGGGCCCCCCGGACCCTCGCCACCCTTCACAATCTATCCTGAAGTTATTCTGATTTCTTGGACGGATTCTTTGAGATGAACCTCGGCTGAGTTCATAACTCTTTTCAGAACTTAAATCGAACTTGGGCAACCGAAACTGCGTCAATCTGACCCTCTAGGGCCCACCGGCAGGCGAGCCGGGGACTGGGCAACTCGTGGATCCGGGACGGAGTCGAACAACAACGGCAGTGGGGTCTCCTCAGTAGCCCCATCACCACTTTCGGTTTCGTTTCTGGATCCCGACCCGGTTTGATTGTGAGACCGTATCCCTCGGCCTAGGGCCATTCCAGCCTCCATCTAATGCAACCACTGCCTTAACTCCGCAGCTGTTTGGATCACTTTTGTGCTTTTGTTTTGGCAATACGAGCCGGCTTTTGTGGTCTATTGCTGCCCGGCCTGACGGCGGCCATTTTCACCAGGTCTCGCTGGCCCCTCTGGGGCGCATCTTCCATCATGGCTGGTAAGGGTGACGCCGAGAAGCGAAAGACAAAGACACCTCTTCGTGGGGGACTGGTCCAGACAAATGTCATCGATCGCTACACTCAGCCCAAAGGTTCCCCCGGACTCTCCAGTCGTACCCCAGAGGATGCCAAAGAGGACCCCTCCGCTCCTGTTGATCTGTCCCTTAAGGACATCATGGGCGCCATCTCCAATATGAAGGAGACCATCGGCCAGCAATATGAGGCACTGGCTCGTAAAATCGCCATCGATGTCACCTTGATCAGGGCTGACCTGTCCAAGACCAATGAGAAAGTGAAGTCATTAGATCTGAAGACTTCCAGCCTCACAACCGATGTGTCGGAACTTCAGACAGAAGTTGGTAACTTGAAATCTGCCAATGACTTGATGTCCCATCGGCTGGAGGATTTTGAGAACAGGGCGCGACGCAACAACATTCGCGTCATAGGTTTGGCAGAAAATCCCGAGCCTCACTCGGTAGATCTCCTCGTCGAGGATCTTGGCTTGAACCATCTTTCTCCCTCTGGACTCAGCAAGTTTTTTGCAGTGGAGCATGCACATCTTGTGCCAGGTGGAAAGCCCAAGCCGGGCGCTCCTCCGCTGCCCATCATTGCGAAACTCTTCCACTTCAGAGATCGAGATGCGATCCTGCAGGCTTCGAGAGTACATGGCCCGGTAAAATTTGAGAACTCCTCTGTCAACTTCTTCCCGGACTTTACTCAGCATGTCCAGAGACAAAGGATGGCTTTCCAGGGGGTAAAACGACGTCTTCGGGACCTTGGTTTGAAGTATGCGATGCTTTTCCCTACTAGGCTTCGAGTGGAGTATGAGGAGCGGACTTACTTTTTTGATTGGCCGGACAATGTAAGTGACTGGCTGGACTCCCTACCTGGCCGAGGTGATCGGACGGAGCACTCTGGCGGTGCCGAAGGTGGCGAGCCTACGCAGAAGTGACTTTTTGGGCCCTGACCTCCGAACATTAGACATTTCTCAGCTGGGTTCTATTTCTTTTCCTAATATGTTTCATTGTGGTCCACGTCTGGGTGGCGGGTGGCGACGGGCCTCTTTCCTCCTCCGGGGTCTTTTTGTAGAGTGGGGTTCTTAGGGCGACAGGCACACTGCATGTTGGGGTGACTTTTTGGTCTACTGCAGGGGTTCAGGGAGGGGGGAGTTGTAACGGGTGTTGGTTGGAGGGTGGGAGGGGTGTTCGGGTGTGTGTTTTTTTCTCTCAAGGCGACAAATTGGTCTTTTCCTTGCTTAAGGTGTCCGGCTCTTGGTGGGGTGACCTATGCATTACTTGTGGGGATGGGGGGTAGTGTGTTGAGGTTGGTATCATGGAACGTCAATGGATTGGGGGATCGTATTAAACGGGGTGTTGTGTTGCAATATTTGCGTCGTTTGTCTCCTGATGTGGTACTCTTGCAGGAATTGCATTTGGTGGGAAACGTGTATCATGCTTTAAACAGGTGGGGTTACCGACTGGTTGCTCACTCGGGGCTTACCACTGGTTCCAGAGGGGTTGGTATTATGATCCGATCTTCTCTCCCCATTGAGATAGATGATGTTATCCTTGATGACAGAGGGCGCTACGCCGCTATCACCGGTAGGTGGGAGGGTAAAACTCTTTCCTTGGTTACAGTATACATTCCCCCGGGTCTCCAGACCTCTACTTTCTCTGATGTTGGCTGGATGATGCTGGGCCTCCCTGACAGTCTCCTCCTTATGGGTGGGGATTTTAATTCTGTGCTTTCAGGCAGTTCGGATCGCCACCCTCCCAGGACACTTCCCACTTCCCAATCTTTGGCTCGGTTGGTTCATAGACACTTTTGGCCTGGTGGACTGCTGGAGGTTAATGCACCCGACGCAATGTCAGTACACTTTTCACTCCGGGGCTCATGGCAGTCTATCCAGGCTCGATTATGTCCTTATGCCCCGCGGTCCAGTCTTCGTACGTCAGGGAGATCAGACATTTGGCCCGATGCATTTCTGATCATTCTCCTTTGTGGCTTAGTTTTGACACGGGGATACACGCCGCGGGGCGGATCGCCCCTATCAATCTATGGTATTTGCGCAACCCCAAGACCCGTATGTTATGTTAAAAAATGTATACCGCGCACGTACACCGAGACGGTTTCTTGGCGCTCATAACAGACATAACAAACTGAGGCAGGGAGCATTACTCAAAGGCCAACTTAAAAAGGTGAGTTTTCAGGGTTTTTCGGAACAGTTCGTAGGTGGGACAACCCGTAGTAGCCTGATAAAGTCCCTAGATTCTTACTTCCTGGAAAATGAGGGGTCTGTCTCGTCCTCTGTGTCCCTGTGGGAGGCCTTCAAAACTGTCATTCATGGTCAGGCCCTATCCTTAATAGCTGAGACCAAGAAGGCCCGAAATATGGAGGTTGAAAGTCTGGAGGCAGAAATACTTGAGTTGGAGGCCGACCTGGAATTAGGCGTCACCCGGGAGAAACTCCACGCCCTTAGTTTGAAGCAGTTTGATTATAAATCCCATGTTACGGATGGCGCCACGACAATGTTCAGGGAATAGCAGGGTAGATTGTACGATGTTGGTGATGAGGCGGGCAAATTGATTGCATGGCTTGATAGAAAGGAAAGAGCGAATCGTGTGGTTCCGGTGATACAGACTTCGGATGGTGTGTGCGTGACTGACCCTGGCGAGATTGTGGAATGCTTTGCCGATTACTTTCGTGTGGTTTACTCCCCGGTGTCTGACAGAGATGAAGATGACTCTCGTTTGCTGCTGAGGGACATTGCTTTGCCTTGTCTGTCTGAGGAGGACCGAGAGCGCATGGAGGCCCCGTTGTCGGTTGATGAGATTGCTACCGCAATCCGTTCCCTCCGTTCTGATAAGGCCATGGGCCCTAATGGCCTCCCTGTCGAACTATATAAACTGCGCCCGGACAAAGTTGCGCCCTACCTTCGCGCAATGTTCAGGGAGTCACGTGAGCTCGGCGCCCTCCCTTGTGATCAGCGTTTGGCTACTATAGTTGTGATTCCTAGGGAGGGCAAGCCTCGTGATCGCTGTGCGTCGTATCGGCCTATTTCCCTACTGAATGCCGAGCCTAAGATCCTTGCCAAGGTCCTTGCCAATCGTCTAATCACTGTAATTTGTGACCTGATCCACCGTCTATCAATCCGGTTTCATACCGCACCGAAACACTGCTCTTAACTTGCGGCGCCTACACGGTGTTCTCGCTAGGGCGGAGTCTCTATCGGAGCCGGCCATCTTGGCTTCGTTGGATGCCACGATGGCCTTTGATACGATTGAATGGCCATATCTTTGGGCCACTCTGGCGAAGTTTGGTTTCGGTGTGGACTTTCTTAGTTGGGTTAAACTTTTGTATTCGGATCCGTTAGCTCAGGTCGTCGTCAATGGCAGAGGTTCCCGGTCCTTTGCTCTCGGGAGGGGTACGCGGCAGGGATGCCCACTGTCCCCCTTGCTTTTTGCTCTTGCTCTCGAACCGCTCGCAGCCTGGCTCCGTTGGGAGCCGTCGATAAAGGGCATCTAGTGGTCCCCCGATTTTGAAGATCGTGTTTCGTTGTGCGCCGACGATATCCTTTTATACCTTACCTCCCCTCGTAAATCCCTTAACGTCCTGTTCGATGTTCTCACTTCTTTTGGCAAGAACTCCGGCCTGATTATCCATTGGTCCAAATCGTGTGTGTATGTCATCTCGGGCGGCCTTCCCCCCTTACCGAATAGGTTTCCCATTCAAATCTCGCAATCAGGCTTCAAGTACTTGGGAGTCTACATATCGTTGGACCCGGTTGCCCGTTATGAGCACAATCTCCTCCCTCCTCTCCGATGACTGAAGGTGGACGTGGCTCGGTGGCGTAAACTGCCGTTGTTGCCAGTTGGTCGAGCGGCACTCTTTAAAATGATGTCTCTGCCTCGCTTTCTTTATGCGCTTCAAAATTCTTTTGACGCTATTCCGGCGGCGTATTTTCGGGAAGTGGAAGGTTTGCAGAGGAGGCTCGTTTGGGACGGTCGTGCTCGCATCGCTCTTGCAAAGCTCACTCTCCCCTGGTATGACGGGGGCATCGCGCTCCCGGACATCAGGAGGTATTACTGGGTCTCTCAGTTGTCCGCCATCAACCATGCTACGTATGAACCCGGTCCGGCTCCTGCATTCGAGATGGACAAATATCAGTTGCCCGGTGGTAACTTCAATAGAGCACTCTACTCTCGGACCGCGGGGAGGAACCTCACGGGACCCACTAAGATTGCGGTGCGTGTGTGGAAAGATGCAAATGCGGCTATGGGTTGGAATGATTGATTGAAGCAAGCGACCCCATTGTATGCATCGGAACAATTGGGATGCCTCTGGACAACGAAAGGTTTTGAGAACTGGGACATGATTGGTATCAGCAGAGTGGGTGATCTTTGGGTGAAAGGCGCGGTGAAGACCTTTGGGATACTTCAACGTGAGTATGAGTTGGGGGATCGAGAGTTCTTCAGGTATGTACAGGTTCGCCACGCTTTGCTGTCTGTCTTCACAGCTGGTGATTCGGTTCCTGAATCATCCCCACTCGAGGACCCTATACTTGATGGTCATCTGCCCGATAGTACAATCTCCTTGATCTATAAGAAACTAATCAACAATCGGGCAGACCTTCTTGTGCGACTCAGAGAGGTCTGGTCCGGAGATGGGTTGGAGTTGGACGACGAGGACTGGCAGGCCGCCTTATCCTCCCCAAAAGAAGTCACCATTCCGGCCCGTCTCCGTCTCGTCCAGCTCAAGATTCTCCATCGTGTATATGTTATGGGTCCTCGTTTGGTTGCGATGGGTTTTTCCTTGGATGGGTTGTGTAAGCGTGGATGTGGTATGAGTGCTACCTTTCTCCACATCCTCTGGGAGTGCCGGGAGGTGGCGGCGTATTGGCAGCGGGTGCATGCAGTCATGGAGTGTGTTACCAGGGTTGCTCTGCTGCCGGAGGCTCGTAGATGTCTGTTGAATGTGTGGGAGCCGAATGACTACAACATTGCCCAGGCCCGGTGGGCGGCACTGGGGAACATGATTGCAAAAAGAGATATTGCTCAGTTGTGGGGTTCCCCACGGCCTCCCACCGTGTCGGCATGGAAGGAGAATATGGACTGGTGCATGTTTAGAGAGAAGATGGTATATCTGGCTAGGGGCAAGCCCAGGGCATGGAGCAAAATCTGGGGTCAGTGGAACGCCTACCGAGGGAACATTTGCACACCCCCCTCGAAGATGCTTTGGACATTCCACCTTCCCCCTGATCCGGAGGTTCCTGGAACGATTTATTCCTTTTCTCCTATTGTCTGACTTCCCCACTGCCCCCCCGAGTATCTTTCATGCCCTCCTGATTCGTTATTTGGTACTGTGGGTCCCCCCCATCGGAGCTTGACATTGTCTATAACGTCTTTCGCCTTGAGTCTCTTTCCTTTGTTTTTTTTTTATTTTTATTTTTTTTAAATTAAAAATTTCTATATCCTGCCTACATCCTGTGTTGCAGAAAAGGTATCCTGTGTTAAGTTGGACCACGGAAGAGCGGTCGCTGCTTTGTGAATTACATAAATGCCTCACATGTTCTAGCGGCCGGCCCTTGTGGTTGTAGGCCCATACCTGTAATGCTATTTTTGCACAATAAAGTTTTTCAAAAAAAAAGAAAATAGGGGGAATGGCATAGACCTTGAGATGGTGAAGAAGAATCGTGCTGGATTAGAAGAAGCCACTTTGGACTTCTTCTACCCAAAAAAACTAGTAAGCCAAATAGGAAGCCCCATACCCATTGTATAATGATCACTGTCGCAAGTCCAAAAGATCGTTAATATCATCTATCAAGGCCAATGATCGTCCGTCAATAAAATCTGCGAGGATGACATATAAAACTGGGATCTCAGAAGCCAAGAAAGGGTGGGAAATGGACAAATAGGATGCCTTGAAAAGTGCCCTGGGGGCCAGGAATATGAGATCATTCTGGAGAGTTGTTAACCTGGATAGCTCTGGCCCTAGATCATCTGTAGACCCGAATTTGGAAGAAGAGGTTTGGCGGGAATACTTCGAATCCCTTTATTCGAAGGATGAAACACCGATCGTTGTGTTAGCTGATGGCTATTTTGTGGGGATCGATCATTCCCCTGGTGCCGGGGAATGTAAAGAAGTTCCTGATGCCATAAACAACATAAGTATATGTTTAAATGAAATCAAGGGAGAATTAGCGAAAATAGCCCCCGGCAAAGCACCCGGGCTAGATAAAATCCTGGGGGATCTTTTTAACAGTGAACCATCTGTTTGGGCTCCATATTTTGGGATTTTATTTATTGCAATATTGCAGGGTATGAAGATTCCCACCAGCTGGGCGGGACCGGTAATAATTCCGATTTATAAAATCGGGACCGGGGCGGGACGGGAAATAATTCCGATTTATAAAAAAGCTTCTCCACTCCTCCCAAACAATTATAGGCCAATTAGCCTGATAGAATTTTCACAAAAAGATTTTGCGCGTGTAGTGTTGCTTATGCTACAATCTTGGATGGAAGAAAAGAAGATCTTGACTCCCATTCAGGCAGGGTTTAGGGAAAAACTAACTGTGGACCAGATACTTAGGCTCCAAATGTTGCACTGGAAGACCATGTGCATGGAGGGTGGCAGCCTCTATTTAATATTTGTTGACCTTTGGTCAGCCTTTGATCTGGTGCCAAGGGAAAAAATGTGGTCAGTTCTCTACAAGATGGGGGCCCCTGTATATCTAATCCATCTTATCAAGCTGCTGTATGAGGAAAATTGTGCGCAAATTAGGCTTGGCAAAGATGGGAAGCTTACTGTACCGAACCCGATTAAGCGTGGTGTACGCTAGGGTTGCATGCTTGCCCCCACTCTTTTTAGCCTTTATATCAATGGTTTCATAGATTTTTTATCAGCAGAAAAAGACCTTGACGCCCCTAAATTAGCTTCCCGACCCACTCCGGCAATGATGTTTGCCGATGTCACCTTATTAGTTTCTAAATCCCCCATTGGGATTCAGAGGGTTCTCAATAAATTTGATGCATTCTGTTGCCAAAGAGGTCTTGAAATTAATCTACGTAAAACCAAATTCATGATCTTCAGTAGTTCTAAAAGTACAAGAGCTAACCCTACATTAAATGGTAAACCCATCGAAAGAGTTACTTCTTTCAATTATCTTGGGATAACAATCACAGAAACTATGGACTGGGGGGCTCAGATTAAAAAATCTTCATTAAAATTAGGGCAATCATCAGGTGGTATCATGAAGCTCTTTTGCAAGACTAGTCAGAAACCATTGAGTCCGGCCATCGAAATTTACAAGGTTCAAGCCCGGGGAGGGGCGCTATATGGTGCGGAACTTTGGGGGCATGTTAGCAAAGAAAATCTCACCCAAGTAGAGAATAATTTCCTTAGACAGTTGTTAAAACTACCATGGAGTACTCCACTTATTCCGCTACGATTAGATTTGGGCCTTATGCCAATCGCAGATGTAGTAAATTTGAAACCTTTATTGTACTGGCATCGTCTGTGGGCTACCCCTGAACTTTTACCATACAGGGAGGAACTATTGGAAATATGGAATCTAAGATGGGCAGCTAAACTGCCATGGCTTGCCTATATTAAACAATGGCTAGTTAGCTTGGGGTTGGGTGAGCTTTGGGACCATCCAGAGAACGCTTGTTCCTCTTTATCGAGGAAATTATTGAAGGCCCATTATGAGGAGTACAACTTGATACAGCTTCATAGTTGTTCTCGCAATGGTAGATTAACTAAGGCCTTTTTAGCAATTAAAGATAGGTTTAAGTTTGAGACGGTTTTAGATGTAATCAAACCGGCAGCTGCAAAAAAAGCTCTACCTCCAGTTCAGTCATGGGACCCTTCCTCTCCGCTGTTTCACGCATAAGTAGGGGGATATGCAAGCTTTAAATTGCCGGCATGTGATTGCCCTGAAGAGTCAGTACTTCATGTGCTATTTAGCTGCCTTGGCTATCACAAGGCAAGAAAACAATGGCTGGTGCAGATTTGTAGGAACTTTGGAACTAGATGCTGCTCTGATGCCTTCAGGATACTGAAGTATGATACCAGCATCCGATAGTCTATTCTGTTGCAGGTTTCCTATTTTCAATGTGGTGCACTCGAAGGACATACATAAAAGTGTAATGAAAGGAGTTATATGGTCTTCCTGCTGGATAGGAAATAACTATACCCATCAATTCACACTAGGGAAATGTCCATCTTTGCTATTCATGTCATTTTTAAAATTAGGCCTTGTTTTTATTTTGATCAAACTAAGTTTGCTTGATGGTACTTTAGTCATGTAACAGAGAATTGGGAATTTAACTGCTCTATTATTACAATTAACTTAAATATTCCCTGTTGAAGTTATCTCCGGCATAGAGAGGCTCTAGTCCTAGGTCTTATTTTTTTCAGAATGGTAGAACATAGGTCATCCTTTTTATAAAGTTTGATAGGTACATGTTTTTAGGTAAATTATTTATTTATTTGCACTATGCACTTTCTGAGTATGAAATATTATGGACTGCCATGAACTATCCCGTGTGAGTTTTGTTTTTCATATTCTTCCACGTCAAAATTCAGTCTGATGTGTAGGCTTTTAAAATATGTTGTATAGAATTCATCCACCATTATATATGTGTCAATTGCGTTTATCATTGCTTTTTTTCTTATATTCTAAATTTAATTGTAATAGACTTTGTGGTATTTTTTAAAGGTACTTGCCTACACTGTGAATGTACTTTTGATAACATGTTGACAGAGATAACGTTTTTTTAAATTGAATTGAATTGATAAGGTCCACTGTCACGCAGATGGGGTAAGAGGCACCAGAATCGTTGCTCCACAACACATGCTCACATTGCATGTGCACACATGTATGGTCTGGGCACGTCAGATTGCTGTCTTACTCAGCCCGGTATCTATGCACAGGTAGCCTGTTACAGAACAGACCTTTCAAGAATTAATGCTGACCTGATGTAGGCCTTATAATGTCACTGGCTTTAATAGTGTGAGTATGTACATCTGTAGTGATTACTGAAAAGTGTGTGCTCTTCACTGTATTATACAATGTGTGTGAAATCTGCTCATAACTACAGTTTTTCTTTAGTTAGGTCAAGACACTCAGCTTACGCACCAATATTATTGTAATTCAGGGCACTAAACACAGATCTGCCATTAATTACCACATATCTTGACTCCTTGTGGCACTTCTTCATTTTCTCTGACTTAATGATATTTAGACATTTGACTCACCCTACTGTGCTGAGTAATAACTCTGCAGGCAAGCTGGAGGATTAAAGGCTTCCCAAAACAATAGGGATATTAGTCTGTAATTAGACCTTTTCTGTGCATGGAGAAAGTGGGGATGAAATCTGTATGAACTACATACTTTTCACACTGGACTTGGCATGGGAAGGCTCAACCACTGAAAAACAAAGGAGGGTAACAAGAACTCTGGAGCCAGTCAAAGAGGCACAACCCTTTGACATTGTGGTAGGAAAGGACCAGGCGGCTTTGACAGGGAGAGGGGTTAGGTTTGGAAAAGGTCTTTTAAAAGACCATTGGTGGGAGGGATTGAATGGGGTGGAGTGATGATGTGACACTCTAGGAATGGGCAGAGGTAATTTGGTTCTAGAACTGTCCACCCCACTTAATAATTCTTGCACAGGGGAAAGACTTTTGGGAACATTCTGGACTTGTGGTAAGCAAAGTTGGAGGAATGCCCAGCAGGAAAGGAGAAGACACCTGTACCCTACTGAATGGATGGACTAAAGGGCTACCGATTTCAGTTGGCTCTTGGGTACTTGGAATTATTCCTCCAGGGCCATTGGTACTAGCGCCCTACACCCTCTGGGGAACAGTAGAAGGTTGGACCTGGTAGGGGACAACTCCACCGGATCTTCTGAGGACTGGTCCTGAAGAAGTGTGCCCTGCAGAAGGAAGGGCACTCTGAATTCTGCTGCCCCTATGCTGTGCCACTGGCCAACTTGGAGGCCGTGGGACCTGGAGGATGCAGGCCTGGAATGCACTCTACCTTGTGGGTGCTGATGTAAAAGACCCCAGGAGATGTGCCAGGCACCTAGACATAAGACATGTCCTGAGCAAAGTGGAAGCGTAGCACAAATGAAGCTCTCCAAGGATTGAAACATTTTTAAAGCCAGGAGGGCATGAATCAAACATCCTGGTGGCAAGAGCAGCCTGCCAGGAGCAAAACAAGACCTTCCAGTCTAAATTGATCTGCCAGGGACAAGAAAAGTAAAAAATAAACGCTTGGTCCTCCAAATGGTCAATCCAGACTGGGTGTGAGTGACATGCAACTTCTTTTATCTATAATTATCCCCAGGAGCCCCCATTTCCATGGGTACAGAAGAGTAATAAGTGGGGACAGGGGATGCATGCATGGGGCTCCCTCCTCACAAGGGAATTCACCCTCAGGGGCTTCCATCGCTACAGGAGCACCCACCAATGACAAGGAAAAAGCTAAAACCGATGACTGAGTTGTGTTCTTAACCATCTCCCTGGGGACCCAGGACTGACCAGCAATGTGTCGGGTGTTGCACTGGCCCTCACCCATGTCTGGGGGTGGAATAGGAGCCCCTGGCACAGAGCCTCCAACCCAGATAATTGGAAGGCAAGTGGAGGATTCTGAAGCTCCTAAAGAAAGAACTGATGCATGCACTATAGAAGTGACAGGGGTGCCTGTCATAAATAGATAAAAAGACACAGCATAAGTGCTGATTGTGGTGTGAGGTCGCTAATAAAATATGATAGCCTGGTGTTAAGGCACGCTCTATAAGCCTTTACAGGGGAATTTAAAAATCTGAACATTTTGCTTGTGGTACTCAGGAGATGCCAGCGGCCCCACCAATGCATCCATAGAAGTTCTAGGGGCTGCCAGGAGTGCAGCTGCTGCAACAACAGCCTTATAATTAGGCTTTTCTGTTTTCAGTTTCTATTTTTGGTAAATTCTTGTGGGTTTTTTTCAGTTTTTTTCAATACCTTAAAAAAACAGTGGTTATCCGCAGTTACACATTTTCGCTCCATTAAAAAACAACTGGCCCGATTCACAGAACTAACTTACGACAAAATCCTAAACTTACTACTAATGGTATTCATAGAATGCACTTACGACTGTCCTAAGTTTACGTCCGCAGAGCCCTCGGGCTGGAATTTACGTACCCGGTGTGTAAGCTCTTCACCTGGAGTGTAAGCTCCACACCCGGAGCGGAATTACCATCATTGTGCCGGAATCTCCGATTCCTGGCCGGAATAACCCCAATGCATCTGATATAGTCAATTAACACCAGATTTTTTAATTGACTATATCTGATGCATTGTGGGTATTCCGGCCAGGAAGCAGAGATTCCGGCCCGATGGTGGAATATGCGGACCAAATACATTTTTAGTGCACCAGATTGGACTACAAAGTCAAAAGCATTCTTCATTATCTCTGAAGATTGTAAAGATGCTTTCAGCATACCATCTAGCAAGTGGCCTAATTCTCTTTCAGGGAAGCACTTTAGCTCAGGTATCGATTTTGAACCTAAACCAGATAGCCTACTTATAACTAATCTTCTGCAATTTGCTCTCAGTCTCCCAGGAATCCATGCCTCTGGGAGAATTTTGTTAGACTTTCAATGACTCCCAGATTCTGATCTTTTGCCAAAAGGTTTTGCAGTGTTGGAACTCCTGTTGTTGGAGTGATGCAACTGCCAATCTTTGTCTATTGTAAGACAAGAGTGCACTGGCCATTGAGAGAGGAAGCAAGTGTATCCTGAGCCCAAATCTAACTAGTATACGTTTTGAGTGTGCCTACTAAGGTGTGGCAGGGTAGGCTCAGACGTGAGTCCCTTGCTCACTTTGCCACTGGATTCTAGCAAGCCGGGCTGAAGACAGCTGGAATGCCAGAAACCGGTCCTCGGAAGCTTGTTTCCGGTCCAGGGAAGACATGGCTTGGCGGTTCGGGCTGGACTGTTCCCATGAGGCACAGGGTCAGACTGATTTGCATATAGCCATGTCTGAACTTGGGTTGCAGAGTGGGCTAAAGAACAGTGATGGATTAAACCCAGATCTTTTGACTGGGTGTGAGTGTTTGATTGATTCAGATGCCCCCTTCCATCACCACCCCCTTTTGTACCGCTTTTGGCCGCCATAAGTGTGGCAGGGTATGCTCAGACGTGAGTCCCTTGCTCACTTTGCCACTGGATTCAAGCAAGCCGGGCTGAAGGCGGCTGGAATGCCAGAAACCGGCCCTCGGAAGCTTGTTTCCGGTCTAGGGAAGACATGGCTTGGCGGTTCGGGCTGGACTTTTCCCATGAGGCACAGGGTCAGACTGATTTGCATATAGCCATGTCTGAACTGGGGTGGCAGAGTGGGCTAAAGAACGGTGATCGATTAAACCCAGATCTTTTGACTGGGTGTGAGTGTTTGATTGATTCAGATGCTCCGTCCATCACCACCCCCTTTTGTACCTACTAAGGTGTGAGCTGCATGAGTGAGCAATCTGCAGCTGTACATTTTCATTGTTTTGCTATGTGTAGTGTGATGTATATTTGAACATGAGTGGTGGCATATGGTGGAGTGTGTGTCTATTGCATTTTGCATGTAGTAGGTTGAGCATTTGGATGGCTTTGTGCGTGTTGGTGAATAATGAGATTTCAATATAAAGTGGCTATCATTTGGTGAGAAGAGTGATGCGTGGTATCTACATTTGTTTTATGTGCATCTGTGTATCCCTATGGTGTGAAGGAAGGTGTGGGGTATTTTGATGTGCTGAGCATGCTTTGTAGGTGTGAGCTTCCAGGTGATAGATGTGAGAATGCTCAGTCAGTGAGAGGACAGGCTCTGGCAGGAGATAGTTGAAGGGCACACTAGGTAATGTTCTGTGCTTGGAACATTGGCACCTGGGTGTGGGTGACTGTAGAAATATGTGTTTATATAGACATTTATTAAAAGAATGTCAAATGTACCTGATTTAGGTAGGGCTATGTAGCCCTTACACTAAGGCAACTACTACAAGTGGTAGCAGAACTGATCTTCTTCTGGTTAGCACAACTTCCTGTTTTCACACCCCATTTACATGCTGCCTGCCATGCTATTATTCGACATGAGACCTTGATTGTTTGGCAGAAGTGCTTTGGAATAGAAACAGTTTTTGACACAAAGTGCACAATATCTACCCTCCATTATCAGTTTACCCTTTGTTTC
The DNA here is from genome assembly GCF_964263255.1 of Lissotriton vulgaris. Taxonomy (NCBI): domain Eukaryota; kingdom Metazoa; phylum Chordata; class Amphibia; order Caudata; family Salamandridae; genus Lissotriton; species Lissotriton vulgaris. The sequence goes on from NC_141694.1 coordinate 1,296,613,907, forward strand.
TTTGAACAGTCTTAGGTGCTACTCATAGAGAGGTGGGTGCGCTACCAGGTCAATATGTTTACATATTATAAGAACATGTAGTACTTTATGTAAATGCAAGTATCTCCTTAATAGTATGTGTGTCTTCAAATCACATTTGTGAGTTTCACAACCTAACATATTCACAATGGCTGGGTGCCAAACTCGTAGTCAGTGCTGAATATGAAAAACAGAAATTACTCAGGAAACCCATAAATTGGTGGTCAAGGTGCAGCAGTGTAAAAGGGGTGGGGTCATGAAGGGCAGCGTCATGATAAGCAGAGTCTGATAGTCAATTTACCATTCATTTATTAAAATCCCTGCTGCAAAGAAATTGACAAAATGGATAAATATAATAGCAAATCAGTTCTGCCTTACTCAATTGGTCACAATGAGGCTGCATTTTAAAATATCTGTGTTAAGGTGTGCCCAGCAATTTTCAAGGGATTATAATAAGGGTACAATGACTGTCGTTGTTCATACAATTGCTGGAGCGATCTGTGTTTTGACTAGTCACAATTTTGACTCAAAAAAGTAGCATAGAAGGTTAATGTACTTGCTGAAAAGACAGACACAATCTTTATTGATTTTGTCCCATTTTGGGGATGACAATACTTTGTTAAAACATACTTCTCTCCACCTCAGTCTGACTGCTGAAAAAAACAGTGTGTAACATGCAGATCATAGATTTGTTAATGTTATATCTAGATATGTAATTGAGTCACTGTCAAGTCAAATAAATGTTATTTGGCTTAAAAACATAAAAGTTTGAACAAACAGACAAGCAATACAATCTTAAAACTTCTACATGTAAAATCCATGCACTCAATTTCAGAAATTTAGACAGTTAAAAAGGAAATATAAATCTACTTGATATCAGATTGACAATACAACCTCATACAACATAATTCCGTAAACTTTGCTAATACATAAATAACATTTTAAAAGGTTATATAATTCGGAGTCAACTATTGTAATTCATACCGGTTTCTGATAATCATTGCAAATGTAATAAAATTAGTCACGGCAGTGCAAATATCAAGTACTGCTCTTGACACAGATTTATTATACTTGCGGGCCATACGTTGCAACACTTCTAATATAGCACAGTGACCGGCATCAAGAAGCGGCATGAATACTCCATGGAAAGGGTTTAGAACCTTATTGTTTTCTCCCCTACAATCTATTGTTATTTTAAGGTTACTAAAGGGGTTCCTTCGGACAGTAGTAACATCATATTAGTGCAGACAACCTCAACCACTATGTTACGTTTTGAATTCTGACTTTGGGTTTTTCCTAACATATAATGAATACTGATATGATTGATATGTGACTCTTCCACCTTGTAACCCTCATTGTCATGTAAGGTTTCTTGTAGCTTGATTTAGACATGTGCATGCTTTTGTCTTTCTATGATGTGTATTTTTGCTGTAAATCACTGTGACACTCTACACTGTGATGAGATAATTAGATATTGGTGTAATCACTCACACAGATACATCAGCCATTCTTACAGTGCATGCATATATCTTACTTACAGTGGCTGAATAAAGTGAAAAAACAGCCTCCAAATCATACTTTTCTTAAGCAATTGTGACAGAGTCTTTGTTATGTGCAAGTGTGGTAGGTGACAACTCCCCACCCTTATCAAGAAGGAGATGGCACATCCTGCCAACACCTATTCCTCTTTGTGTCACTGTCTGAGAGCAATACACAAAGACCATCTGCCATCTACATCTAGCCATGTGGCACAGGATAGAGATTACAAGCACCAATTGGTTAGGACAAGAAAATGCCAACTATCTAAAAGTGGCATTTTCAGACTTGTAACTTAAAATGCAATTTTACTACTAAAGATGGTTTTAAATTGCAATTCTTTAGAGACCAACCCTGACTTTCGTGCCTACTTCATCACTTATTAACTATAATGCCGTAACACAATGTTATCCTAGCAGAGAAGTAGGACTCACAGTAGTAAAACATGTATTTAGGAGTACATGTACAACCTTTTATTTACAGTGCACCCTGCCCTGTGGGCTTTTTAGAGTCTACGCTGGGGGAGGGAGGTCACTTATATGTATAAAAAAGTGTGATTTCGGCCTGGCAAAAGGTTTATCTTGCCATGTCGAAATGGCAGTGTAAATGTGCACACACAGGCTGCAGTGGAAGACCTGAGACATGTGTAAAGGCTACTTAAGTGTGTCACACAATAGGTCCTGCAGGCCCACTAGTAGCCTTTTTTCTACAGGACCTGGGTACAGGTACTAAATGTTTATCAGAGACTTACAAGTAAATTAAATGTGCAACTTGGGTATAATCACAAGCACATTGGCACTGGTTAGTAGTGGGAAAGTGTGCAGAGTCCTACAACCAACAAAAACAAATTCAGAAAAACATGAGGAGTTAGGCAAAATGTTTGGAGAAAGTGCACTCTAAGGCTGACAGGTCTAACAATCCCCATATTCCCTGCACAGCGCGCAGTTTTTTCTGCAGTATCCACTATAATGCAAAGATAGAAAACAGGCCTCACACTTACACAAGAAACATATACTTTGTCATGTGATAATCCTTACTGTCCCTAGCCCTAGTGGTTTCCTTGCATGCACAATTGCAGACGGACACTCTTCCTGCCATCCAAATCTGAGTACACTCACCTTAATTCTTTGAATGGTGGTCACTTTGAGGGATGACCCAGCCCTAAGCTGGGTAGTGAACTTAAGCAGTGTCACACAACCTGTCATGAAAGCCAGTGGGGAATCAGTTTTCCCGTATGTTCCTTTACTTTTGTGTTGGACTGGTTCCAGCAAATGCCATCTGAGAATGGTAAAGTGCGAGCCAAGCCTGTAGAACAAAAAGAGAGTGGGAAGGAAACCACCTTAATTACATAGGCAAACCATCCTATTACCCAAACACTTGCCAATTGGTTGGTAGTGTGTTTCCCAGGTAATGTCCACAAAGGAATTGCAGGGCGAGGTAATGCGACTGGGTTATCTGTCAGTTAATGGCTCATTGAGGCCTGGTGCCTAGTCTTCAAGGTCTTGAGCCCCCAAAGGGTTGACGTCTCCCTTTTGGGTGGTGAGCCCTAACCGGACACATTTAGGCTTGCTTTCAGGGTAATTTCAGGATCCACAGGATAGAAGCAGCGTGTGACTGCCCTGCGGTAGCACCCATCAGAATAGTTCTGCTCTCATCAGAGACCAGTTCCAAATCTGCATAAAACTCCTTAAATGTCCTAATTTAAAATATTCATGAGCGTCGTAGCAAGGGTGCCATGAGCCCTAATGCAGTCAAGGAAAATGGGCTGCTATCCTATAGTAAAATACAGCAATACATGGGGTGCAGCACACCTTCGGCCACAGAGCAATTGAACCAGTTGTATTATTTTTAAATACGTCCCTTATGTTCATGCTTGTGATATCAGCCAATTAGATCACAGCACAATTCCCAATCAGTAAGACAATATTACTTTGTAGATTCTAACAACAGTCTTCCTTTCTGGTGCAGACACGTTGTATGCCACATTTCAAAGCCTCCGAACATATGGTTGCCTTGTGCACAGCAAGACAGGAATATGCTGCAGTTCTCAGACACTTATGCACACATCTACCCACATCAATAGGGGGATAATCCTAGAGGAGAGACGAGTATTTTTGACTGCAGAATCAAAGAGGCTTATGGGGCTTATTTACAGGCCCCTTGCCCTACCAGTATGACACTTTTCCGCATATTAAAAGTGACGCACCAACGGAGCAAGTGGCTTGTAAATGAGCCCCAAAGTATTTAGTGTACATTTTCATGAACTGCAGAACATGGACACAAATCACAAAGCTGTTACCAAGAGCAAAGAAATGCACCTGCAGCTTCAGAATCCGGCGAGAAATAATCAAGCTCGATTGAACCTCACATAATTTCCTTTAAAGAAATTACAGGAAAGGCCAAAAAGTGTCATTATTATTTTACCAAATTCCGTCTCTTCCCCTTCCATTCAAAATGGACATGAGGATGCTTTGTGTGCTAAGAAATAGTAAGAAGCAGGGGCGGCTCCTCGGCAAAGGCAGAGGAGCGTTGCTCCACTGGCTCAGAGCCAGAAGCTAAAAAATAAAACAATATGTCATTATTGTTTTACTTTTAAGCAGAATGCTCAGTCAGCGTGCACAGGTAGGGGCAGGGCAGGGGCATGGGAGGGGGAGGAGGAGTGCTATGTGCACTATCTAATTGCTCATGTGTGTTTGGCCAGCCGTCTCAGGTGGGCCCAATACACATGTGCACTTAGGTTTCTCTAACCCGGCTGTATTGAACAGCCGGGTTTGAGAAACAGCACAGACTTCCTTTCCCTGAATGAACGTCTTTTCTGCCTGCTCAGGCCAATTCCTGCACTGCTCTCATAGCATAAGAGCAACGCGGGGATTGGACAGGGAGTCTGTGACATAGTCCCAGTGTCTGCTAAGACAAGGAAGAACCAACAACAAGGAGCGACGTGGGAGGCGGCTGGCAGCAGGTAACTTTAACCACTTGTGTGCTCAGGACAACCCCAGGACTTTCAGTATGGCCGGGGGCCATCCGAACGCCGCCGATTCCCCAGCACGGTGCATGGGGGGCTTGCGGGGGGTCGCCAACAACGGGGAGGTCCCCCCCCCGGGCAGTTTGGGAGGGTTGGGGTGGGGGTGGGGTTTTCTTCGAGACCACTGGCGCATTTTTTATAATTGGGCTGCTTTTTAGTAGCGCCCAATTCTCACTATATATTGTACCTGACTCCTCCCCCGGCCACCATTTTAGATTTCGGTGACCTGGTGGCTGGGGTTTATAGCGTTTTTTCATTTGTAGTGTGTGTGTTAGTGCATTGTTCCTTGACTATGGCGGCTGAAGATTATCAAGTTTTGGAGGACATTCGTCTTCTTAGCGAGGCGGGCCGCCTTGACCTTGTGCTGGGGGACGTAGCAGGACCTTCCTGGCCAACCCGTCAGGCTTCTGCTGGTGTAGCAGCTGTGGTCGCTGCGTGTATGACCCCAAAGCGCCCGAAATTGGATGGGGTGAGTGAGCGGGGCCGCCCGCGTTTCCGCAAGGCGGCTCCGGGCGCGAAGGCGCATTCATTTGTGGTGCAGGATGCGGGTGCTGTTTCTCCGCCTTGTCCGGGAGTTATGGAGGGGCATGTGGGGCAGGTTGGGGCCTTGCTTGCTCCGCCCGTTCTGCATGTCGCTCCGGCTGTAAAAACGCGAGCCGTGTCCGCCCCTGCACAGCGTGGGCGTCGCGGGGGGGCGGGGTGGTTCGAAGAAGCGCTCCGCTTCTGTTTCGTTTATGGCGGTCGCTGGAGCGGAGCTGGGGGATGCGTGTGGGAGCCTTCAGCCGGCTCAAGTTCACACGCCAGCATTGAATTTTAATGAGGAGTCTGGTCAGGGTTTGCAAAGGCTGGTTAGCACCCCCCCCTCCTTAGCGCTTCCAGGGCAGGTGTGCAGAGGGGAGATACCTGGGGCTGAGCAGGGTTTTATGGTTTCCACTCCCTCTTCTGTTTTGCCCCCTCCCCCCCAGTGTTGGGGGTATGCGTGCAGATTTTGGTTCTTCTGGGCAGTTGGAAGTTTCGGTGGCCCCCCTTCAGCCCCCTCCTTTTTTCTCCTCAGGATTCTCCGAAGGGAGATGTGGTTATGGTTCACAGTGGTTCTGTGGGGGAAGGGGAGTGGGCGCGGGTGGGAGGGTGGAGGTTTTTCCTCAGCCGAATTTGGAGGTTGATTCAGGTCTTTTGCCCCCCCCTTCCCGCACTTGGGCTCCTGGTGGGCAGATTCTTGTGGATTCTGTGGGTAGTAGGCCAGTTATGGTTGGGCCTTCCGAGGATAGAGGTCAGGACAGGGACGCTAGGTCTTGGGGTGGTTTAGATATTTTTCCATCTTGGTCGGAGGGGCTGCCGGGCGCTGCAGTTGAGGAGGCTGGTGTGGCTGTGAAAGGTCAACATCCTGTACAGGGTGTAAGGGGTTCACCTGGTCGTCATGCGCTTGCCATGAGTAAGTCTCTTGAGTCCAGGGTGCCTTTAAATGTTGGTGATGCAACTCAAGGTGCTCAGGTGTTGGGCCCTGCGGCGTCACTTGTACAATCTATGTTGGACTGGAGTAGTGGTGATGAGGTGCCTGATTCCCCCCCTACTGGGCCGGTTGCACGTGGGGCGGGTGTTGCCCAGGGTAGAATTTTGAATCTTTGCAGACTTTAAGGACTGGTAGGGTACCTTCTGGTGGTTTTCAGGATTTGGCTGTAGGTAATTTGCAGTGTCCCGGCACATCAGTCCGAACTTTCTTTCCACAGGTTAGGGAGTTTCCAGGAGTAGCAGACTCGGTAGGGCGGAGTGCGGCCCAGTGGCGCCGAGGAGAAGGGAGGGTGGAGCCTGGCCCAGCACATTCCGTACTGGCGGGGGATCCCGGCGCGGTCAGTAAACGCAGGTCAGACGGGACTTCACTGGCCCCAACTTCTATGCCTTCACGACGGATGGAGCGGTCAGCAGGAAATGTTTCAAATGTTAGTCAACATGTGGGGGAGTACCAGCATGAACAGTCCGCTCCTCCTGCTGGTGTATGAAATGAGACTGGTCAGGCTCGTTTTGGTCATGAAGGGTCCGGTAAGGCCCTTGTTGGTTCTACAAGGCCCGGTAAGGCCCATGGTACAGTGTCAATTGCTGGCCCTTCACAGGTGGAGGAGCCATTGGTGTTGGACTACGATGAAGAAAGTCCTGAGAGGGAACTTTGTGATTTAGAGGTTAGGGGGGGCTCTCTCATCCTTCTCGTAGTTTCTTTCAGGCACCACTAGTGATACCGCCAAGAGTGGCTACAGCGTCTGGACCTGGAGGAGAGCGCGGCCCCTCGGTGAGGGTTCCTTGTCTGGTGGATGACGTTGAACAGGTGTCATGGCGGTCGGTGCCTGGTCAGGCCCCCTTGTTACATCCCGGTGAGCTATTTGAACCACAGGCCAGACCAAAAATGGTGTCTGTGGGGACAGAGGGTGAGGAGGCGGGGGGAGCTTGTGAAGGTAAACTGTACAAAGGTCGTTATGTTAAAGATCAGGGTGTTGGTACACGGGAGGATGAGGGAGTTTTAGGTTCCAAGGTAGAGAGTGGTTTGAACACTGACGAAGTTACCCTTATTAAGGATACCTTGCATAGCAAGGAATTGAAAATTAAAAAGCTGCCTTACATGGGAATGACCAAACCTTTGGGTGCACATTCGATGCTGGCCACTAAGGAAAGGATTTGGAAGGGCGAGTATGTTGAGATTCTGAAACTGTAACATAGGGAAGTTCGCTCTAAAGAAGGCTCTAAAGAAGAAGAATATGAGCTGGCTAAACGCCCTAAAGTCTCTTTGACTATCGAAAATTGGACTGCAGCATTTTTGATTTATGCTAGGGTTTACAGCGAAATATTTCCAGAGCGCTGCGTTGCTATTTTTAAATACATGGATGTGATACGAAAAGCCCAAATTACTGGTAGTGGTTTGCTTGGGTTCAATACGATGAGGAGTTTTGAGCCCGCATGGCCTGGGATCCAGAGGCAAAGTGGGGGGAGTTGGATAAGGATTTATGGCAACACACGATGGGTGCGCCAGCAGGAGGTAAAACAATCTTTACGGCTAGTAGTTTGCCTTTGGTTTATCAGCCCTTTCAGGGAAAGCCCTCCCTGGGTGGGGTGGGGAGTACTTCATCAGCGCAGGCAGGAGTCGGTACATGCTGGGATTTCAATAAGGGCACGTGCACCAGAGAGTATTGTCGCTTCAGGCATGACTGTTCCCAGTGCGGTAGAAAACATCCTTTGTTCAAGTGTTGGGGTGCGGGGAACTCAGGCAGCCAGCAGTGGGTGCGACCAGCGGTCAGTGCTGCAAGTACTTCACAACAGCCCCAGTCTTCCAGAGGGGGAAAGGGCCCGCAGGGGTCTGGGCCTAATAGGCTCATACTCCGGTTAAATTAGGTCCGTTGTCAGAAGCCCTATAAGGATATGACGAGGTGAGAGTTTCAAGGATGTTATTTGAGGGTTTTGCTGTGGGTTTTCGCCTTGGTTACAACGGGCCGCGTCAGCGGCGTTTTGCAAAAAATTTGAAATCAGCTTACGAACACTCAGAGGTAGTGCAGGAAAAACTGGATAGGGAGGTGCGAGAAGGTAGGATGGCAGGTCTCTTTGATTCATGGCATTTAGAGAACTTGATTGTGTCTCCTATTGGGGTAGTTCCCAAGAAGGAGGCCGGTCAGTACAGGTTAATCCAACACATTTCAAGGCCGGAGGGTTCTTCAGTCAATTACTTTATTGATGAGGAGGCTACCTCTGTGTCATACTCATCAGTGGATGTTGCCATGTCCCTGGTCGTGTCCGCGGGTGCAACTGCAGAAATGGCAAAATGTGATATTAAATCTGCATTTCGTCTGCTTCCAGTCCATCCAGATGATTGGAGTCTTCTGGGGATCCATTTCAATGGTAAATGGTACGTGGACAAAGCATTGCCGATGGGTTGCTCTGTGTCCTGTTCCCTTTTGAATCCTTTAGTACCTTTCTGCAATGGTTTTTCACTCAGCGCAGTGGCCATATCCTAGTGACACACTACTTGGATGATTTCTTTTTTGTAGGTGCCCCTGGTTCTACAGAGTGTCAAGCAGCTCTTGATATATTTCAGATACTCATGGAGTTCCTTGGTGTGCCATTGGCGCCCGAAAAGACCATGGGTCCTTGCGCGACCATGTCTTTTTTGGGGATTAAATTGATTCTGTGTCCATGCAAGCTCGCTTGCCCGTTGAAAAGAAGGTGAAAATGTTAGAGCTTTTGGCAACCATGCTGCAAAGTCAAAAAGTAACAGTAAAGGAAGTGCAGGTTTTGCTAGGCCATTTGAATTTTGCATGCCGGGTGGTCAGGGCGGGGAGGACCTTTTGTAGACGCCTGGGTCGTGCTCTGTCTGGCCATCATTTACCTCATCACCATGTCAGGCTGTCTGCAGGAGTTAAAGAAGATCTTTGGATGTGGTCTGTCTTTTTGCACTCCTTTAATGGAGTTCCTTTGGCCCGAGAGGGAGACTGGGTGTGGGATGAGCAAATATTTTCTGATGCGGCAGACAGTGAAGGTTTTGGTTTGTATTGGCAAGGCAAATGGTGTGCAAAACAGTGGCCGGAGGATTGGAAGTGCGGGGGGAGGTCCATTGCCTTTTTGGAACTTTTCCCGGTGCTGGTTGCTTTGACGCTGTGGGGTTCGGATCTGGCCCATAAGAAGGTCCTTTTTCGAATTGACAATATGGCTGTAGTGGATATCATTAACAAACAGTCAGCCAGAGATGAGCAGATTCTGAAATTGCTTCGAGTCTTTGTGTTGGGTTGTCTGAAGTTTGACATCAGCTTTAGAGCTTTGCACATCCCAGGAGTGAACAATGACATTGTGGATGCTTTGTCTCGTTCACAGTGGGAGAGATTCCGTGGGCTTGCCAAGGACGCGGACAGGACTCCGACCCCCATGCCGGAACATCTGTGGTATGTAGGCAACACAGGGTCATACAGCTGGTGGTAGGTTCTTTAGCGGTTTCTACTAGAGCGGCATATACCCTGGCCTGGTCTGAGTTTTAAGCGTCAGGTGCTTGTAGAAGGGATTTTGGTTGGCAGAGGTCAGAAGATGTAGTACAGTTTATTATTGACCTGATGGATAAAGGCTTGTCTAAAGTAACCATAGCTGGAAAATTAGCGGGCATTGCCTTTATGGGTAAGCTCCTTTGGGGTTACACTCCTTCTGCAGGGGAAGTGGGAAAGAGAATGTTGGAAGGTTGGGCCAGAGAGCAGGGATCTGAACGTCCTGTTCGATCCCCTTTGTCATGGCAGCTTTTAGCTAGGGTGGTTGAGGCTTTGCCTTTGGTGTGCAGAGATTCCTTTGAAGCTTGCCTTTTTCCTACACTTATGGTGTGGATGTTTTTGGGGCTTTTCGGTTTCGGAGTTGTTGGGTTCTAAGTTTATTCAGGGTTTGACATGGCAAGAGGTTCATTTGTCAGACAGAGGTGTACACATTTGGCTGCACAGGTCATATGGCTGAGATACCCGCCACCCCCTCTCAACACAATCCCCAAAGAAGGGAAACCGGAAACAGTTCTTGAAGTTTTTGGAAGAGGGAGGGAGTAACCCTCCCGGCCGTATTTATTAAAACAAAATTAAAACATCAAATCAACATTTTATATTATGTACAATTTCATTACCACATTGCGATGTTTGGCTAACCTTAACAGATTCTCTAATACAGAGTTTCTCCTAGCCGAACTAACATCCTACACACATTTACTTGAAATTATGAAATTGTACATCCTAACGTTTAAGGGCCAACGGCAAGGTCGTAACCGGTGTCAAGATCCCTAACCAAAAATACCCCCCCCACTTGTGAGGGGCGACAGCACTGAGGCGTACCTCAAGTGCAACTACCAATTTCCCTTTGACTTGACGGGGGCACCAATAAAACTCGACGCCACTTAAAGGTCGTTCGAGGACTCGTGTGAGGTATCTAGAAGGTAGCGTAGACCCCCCCCCAAAAACCCCGCACAACTTACCACATCTGCCGTCGCAGACGTCACTGGCCCCGGGAAATTCCCCAGGAGGGGGCTGTAACCCCTCCTACACAGGAAGGGGCCTTGACCGCCTTTCCTTTTCTTTCGGCGACCCATCCTTAGAAGGGACCGCCTCCCCGTTGAGGGGCCAATGGCCACCTCTCCCGAGCGCTCCCATCCGTGTTGGGTGACGCCCACTCATAGGGATCTTCCAATTAGTGCTCACCGATCATGACCTTACCGCCCGACCAAAATAAATACGACAATGCTATCTAAATGACTAAACTAAAATCACAGTAGCAACTATACCTTCATTAAAAGCATGCTACCAATGAACACTAAAGCAGAATTTCTTTATTTGCAAAACGTAACACAAATCGACATTCTTTATTACATACTCAAAATCATCACGAAAAATACCACAACCTGTAAACGAAAATCAGAGTTATCCATCAACTTTATTCAAAACCAATTGCTGTCATCAGGGGCTGGTGGGTGGGTCAAAATTGGCTCTTCGTTCCGTCTCGAGCTCACGTGCAGCGAGGAGGTGCAGCTTCAGAGCACAGGAACAAGAGGATGCCTTCCGGTCTTGCGTCCCCTTTTATCCGTCTTCAGGGCGGGCGTAAACCCGCCCCTGCCTGCCCCGAGGGCGTGGCCAGCCGCGTCAGTGTCTAGGCCAGCCCACTCTAGGGCGGGAAAAAGCGCGCCCCGGCTACGCCGCTTCGGGCATACCAGCCGAGACACGCCTCCCGCCCAAGATGGCTTCCCAGGGGGATCGTGGTACTCTGCCATACGTGCGGGGGGACCGAGTGGTCGCCCCTTTCCATATGGCTGAGATACCCGCCACCCCCTCTCAACACAATCCCCAAAGAAGGGAAACCGGAAACAGTTCTTGAAGTTTTTGGAAGAGGGAGGGAGTAACCCTCCCGGCCGTATTTATTAAAACAAAATTAAAACATTAAATCAACATTTTATATTATGTACAATTTCATTACCACATTGCGATGTTTGGCTAACCTTAACAGATTCTCTAATACAGAGGTTCTCCTAGCCGAACTAACATCCTACACATATTTACTTGAAATTATGAAATTGTACATCCTAACGTTTAAGGGCCAACGGCAAGGTCGTAACCGGTGTCAAGATCCCTAACCAAAAATACCCCCCCCACTTGTGAGGGGCGACAGCACTGAGGCGTACCTCAAGTGCAACTACCAATTTCCCTTTGACTTGACGGGGGCACCAATAAAACTCGACGCCACTTAAAGGTCGTTCGAGGACTCGTGTGAGGTATCTAGAAGGTAGCGTAGACCCCCCCCCAAAAACCCCGCACAACTTACCACATCTGCCGTCGCAGACGTCACTGGCCCCGGGAAATTCCCCAGGAGGGGGCTGTAACCCCTCCTACACAGGAAGGGGCCTTGACCGCCTTTCCTTTTCTTTCGGCGACCCATCCTTAGAAGGGACCGCCTCCCCGTTGAGGGGCCAATGGCCACCTCTCCCGAGCGCTCCCATCCGTGTTGGGTGACGCCCACTCATAGGGATCTTCCAATTAGTGCTCACCGATCATGACCTTACCGCCACAGGCCGGATAGTTGACCGGCTATCCGGACCCCCCACAAAGCTCCTACCTAAAGGTCATGTTTTAACGTTTTTAACCATGCTAAAAAGTCTCCTATGAGTAACTCATTCCCCACCCGAGACAAATGCACACCATCCCCCAAATACATACTGTCATCACTGATACAGCCATGCGAAATAGAATGCAATGTCCTGGAACGGAACAACCTACTCACTTTGTTATTAAGCTTTCTAACAGAATGATTCAAAGCAGGAATAGAAACAGCCCCCCGCCATACCTTTCGTGGGATCATATGGGACCACGCAATTATGCACCCCGGAACTCTCCTCGCCAACCAACTTACAGTGGAAAGCATTGCCTCCAGGAGAAGTCGTCTACCGGTGGTGACTAAATCATTGCCACCTAGATGTACTATGACTATAGACGGCGGTGACCTCGTCCGCCCTAACAAACCCTCGAAAAATGTTTGAAACTGGTCAACACAGAGACCGCCCCTTCCGTAGAAGGACACCCTGTACCCGTATTCCCCAGCTACGTGAATCATGTCACCTGCTTTGAATACGTCCGCGGCACGCCTCACGTATGAGTGGCCCACGACCCACACCTCCTTTGTCACAGCCGGTGATGTCTGACCGCTGGCCCGGTGTTGGGTCGACTGCATAGTCCGCCCCGCCTCGTAGGCTTGCGCAACTGAAAATCAAACAAAAACAAGAGGCGTGAGTACATCATTACAACATGTGCAACCGCACATACCTCTTATAACAATTGGAGGACCAACGCCCCACACGTTTTACGTGCTCAACATTAAGACCCCTAGCTGTAGCTTCTGTAGCAGCCCCTATCCGAAAGGAATGGGTCCCAAACTCGCCCGGGTTCAAGCCCGCAGCGGCAATTGACATCGCAAGCACCCGCTGAAACTGAAATTTCGTCAGTGGGGTGGCGTCCGCGTGTCTCAACAAGGTCCCCCCCCATGATGCCACCCTTCGTGCTAGGAAATCATCTAAACACTTTACCGGACACATGGAGGACCCGGGAATCCTGCGTATGATTATGCAGTCACCCATCCCACCCTGATCGGTCTTGGACCTGACAAAGGAGACAGTCATCGTCTCTCCTCTGATCTGAACGTGTTCCTGGCACAAACCCCCTGTCACATCCTGTTTGTTCCTTGCCACTAGTTCACTTACCCGCATCGCCCCATGAAATGCCAGCGTAAACGCGGCTCGGAACAACACTGTCTCAAACTGAGATGAACATGTGGAAGGGAGTGTGGCCAACAACTGGGCCAACCTATCCAAACCTATCGGGCGCCTCTCATCTACCCTGCGACCCTCAAGGCGTTGCCACCCACGCAGCGCCTTCTGTACCACGAAAGACGCTGTCGGGTCCTGGATACCATGAGCCCTGGCAACAAAGGAAATGGCAGCACGATGCCTCTGGGCCGTAGCCACTGATTTCCCAGCCCTACGTAAGGACATCAGGAAATTCACTACCCATTCCTCATGGCCCCAAAGCCCCTCTCTATCGGTCCCCAAAAAGGCTAAATAGGACCGAAACGCCCCTTCATATGCCTTCCTCGTCCTTGGTGCTAGACTCTCTCCCACGAGGTGACGAAGTTCGGGGCACCGAGAGACCAGAGAGCTTCGGGAAAGGGTGCCGGCTCTGGGTCCGCTGTGGGAAGGAAACCCGAGAAAGCCTGCATATGAAAACGAGACAGTGCATCAGCCGCCTGATTCATTACCCCCGGGACATGTTTTGCTCTGAATAGCACATTCAGTTGCATACACAGTAACACAATTTCTTTGAGCAGTCTTAAAATCAGTTTACATCGTGCAGCCTGGCTATTGATGCACTCGACCACGGTCATATTGTCAGACCAAAATATCACAGAGTGATCTTTGAACCCTTCTGGCCAGGTTCTCAGGGCCACCAAAATGGGGAAAAGTTCAAGGAAAGCAATATTACTTGTCAGACCCTTGTCATGCCACCATGTCGGCCACCTTTGTGCCAACCATTCTGTGCCGAAGATGGCACCAAAACCTATGCTACCTGCTGAATCTGTCCATAGCCCCAGCTCTTCCGAGGACACGGCTGGTTTGTTCCAGACGACTCGACCATTAAAGTCCGCCAGAAATGCTAGCCAAATGCGCATGTCCTGGCGGACCTCAGCCGAAAGTCTCGTGCGATGATGGCCCTCCTTTAAGCCGACCATAGCTTGGGCAATTGAACTGGAGAAGGGGCGGGCCATTGGTATAACCCTCAGGGCAAAATTTAACTGTCCCAACAACTGCTGTAATTGATGCAGCGTAACTTTAGATCCATTTATACACACTCGCAGGGTTGCCCTGAACTTCAACACTTTGTCAGCTGGCAAACGAAAACAACCCTCACCGGAGTCTAACTCGATCCCCAGAAACTCGAGGCAAGTCGCAGGACCCACCGTCTTACCTGGTGCCAATGGTACACCAAACTGCTTCATTAACATACAAAATTCGGCCAAGGCCGGGCCACATTCAAGATCCCCGGCTGCCCCAAGGAACAGAAAATCATCAAGGTAATGCATTACATGTCGGAAACCCGTCTTCTTTGTGAAGACCCATTGTAGAAAACTACTGAATTTCTCGAAATAGGCACAAGATATAGAGCACCCCATCGGCATACACCTATCCATGTAATAATAACCCTGAAACATGAAACCCAGGAGACGCTGGTCGTCTGGGTGTACCGGGAGCAATCGGAACGCTGATTCGATATTTGACTTCGCCATCAGCGCCCCGGGCCCCAGGCGATTCAAAAGGGCTACGGCCTCATCGAAGGATGCGTACCGCACCGAACATACTTCCGGATCTATTGCATCGTTTACAGAAAAACCATGTGGAGCTGATAAATTGTGAATCAATCGGAACTCACCCGGGTCCTTCTTGGGGACCACCCCTAAAGGAGAACAAACAAAATCCTGCACCGGGGGTACACTAAACGGGCCGGCGACCCGCCCTCGAGTAACCTCTTTCCGGATCTTATCTTGTACCACGGTCGTATGCTGCAGGACCGACAGTTGATTTTTACACTTCTCCACACCCTGAAAGTCCCCTACCGGGATGCGGAAACCATACGAAAATCCGTTCCGCAGCACCCCAGCAGAAGTACGATCCGGGTATTCACTGAGCCAGGGAATCATCGCCAAGGTATCAATCGGGGTAGGTAAAGGCGCCCCTCGGACTATGTTAGACCTGTTTGGCGCCTCCTCTCCCCCCGTTATCACCCGTTTTGGCTCTGCACGTGGACTCAGGATGGGGCGACCCGCACCCACTACATTCATGTTTAAATTTACACGATCCCTGGGGCCTAGTACATTTACCTCTGTTGAAATTAAAGCATAACCCCTTTTTTCCTGTATTGCCGGCAGGCCTCGAGTAATCGTCGGTACCCGTACTTGAACGAAAGGGCGTCCCCCCATATTGGCGGGAGGATTCGCCAATATTACTTCCTACCAATGGCATTTTCAACATTCCTGTCTCCTTCATTTTATCCCATGTCAAAGAATCGTAACAATCCCAGGTTAAGCTTTTATTATGCTCTTTCGCCTTTCTAAAAAGATTATCGTAACAAAACCAATGGTTACCCTGGTATGATGTCGAGTACCCCATGATTCGCGACTGATAGGTCGGCAACTCGGCAAGCAACTCGGGCCTACGTTCCCCTAAGATCGACGTAAAGATTCCCCATGCATTGCCCCAATTGCCAATATTTTCATTCACTTTAAAGGCGGCCATTTTTGCGCGCCAAACACTCGGATGCATGAGGTCTTTCTGGCCCTTAACATGCTCCACCTCATAATGATCAACAAGCAACGAGAAGATGTTCACATATTCCCCCGCCCAAATCTTCTCTTTAATTGCCACAGGCACATGTTGACCCAACCTTTCTCTACGAGAGGGTGCTGACTCATCCCTCGCAATCGGCAATGGCCGCTTACCTGCACCGGACGCTGCCTCTGTGGTCGCAATCGTCCCTTGTGGCTTGTCAATTACTGCAGCCGGCGCGGACACCTTGGCTGCCTCCCGTTTCTCACGCAGTTGCTTCATCAGCGCCTGCGCGTCGACAGCCGTGGCGCCCTCACTACCTTCGCCCAACCATGCTGCAAGTTGTGCTGCCAGCTCGGGCGGCATATCATCATTGGACACCGGGGTGACCACCACGGGAATCGGATTCCCCTCCACGGGTACTGGGGTTGGCGCTTCAAGCGGGGTACAGGGAACCGGGACGTCTCCCCCAGCCGGCCCCCTTCTTGGCCTCTTGGCTCTCCCTCCTGGGGCTGCTCCAGCCGAAGGACGTTCCGGCTCCCCTTCCCCCTCTCTCTCCGCCACCCGCTTCTTTAGCTCGGTCATCTCCTTCATGAGGACCCGAAGCATCTGTTCAGTCGTCATTCTCTTTCCGCCTTTCTTGGGCATTTCTCTGACAGAGTATCTGCAAGACAAAAAGAAGGATTACAACGCTCAAAATTGGCTCTTCGTTCCGTCTCGAGCTCACGTGCAGCGAGGAGGTGCAGCTTCAGAGCACAGGAACAAGAGGATGCCTTCCGGTCTTGCGTCCCCTTTTATCCGTCTTCAGGGCGGGCGTAAACCCGCCCCTGCCTGCCCCGAGGGCGTGGCCAGCCGCGTGAGTGTCTAGGCCAGCCCACTCTAGGGCGGGAAAAAGCGCGCCCCGGCTACGCCGCTTCGGGCATACCAGCCGAGACACGCCTCCCGCCCAAGATGGCTTCCCGGGGGGATCGTGGTACTCTGCCATACGTGCGGGGGGACCGAGTGGTCGCCCCTTTCCAAAAACTGATCAGAGGAGTAAAGGTAAAGACATTTGGTTACTTGCGTCCTCCCCCCCGAGGACTTGCCCGTTACAGTGGGCTCGGCGTTTGTTGGTTTTGTCTGGTGGGAGGTGGCAGCTGGTGTTTTTCAACATCTTGATGGGTCTCGAGTCACTGAATACCAACTTCATATGGTCCTTCGGAAAGCTTTGTGGAGTCTCGGTTTGGACAAGTCCCGTTATGGTACTCATTCATTTTGAATCGGGGCTGCCACTGAAGCATATCAGCGGGGTTGGTCTCAGCAGGATATCATGCGCTTAGGGCGTTGGTCATCTAATTGCTTTCAGTGTTATGTGAGGCCAGCGGGGGGGAGGCGCTTGCATCATATGTTTCATCATAAGTCTGATGCTGTTTTTCTCTTTTCAGGTTCTGTGGCTGCCCCAGAGCAGCAGAAATGACCATATGGATTGTGGGCCACTCGTTTGTTAAATGGGCTCACGTTCAAGCTTGCCGTAGTTACTTTGGTCCACTACTTGGTTTCAATGAGCGTTTGTTTTCTGTGGTTTGGAAGGGTAAAGGTGGGATGTTGTGGAGGGAGTTGATTCCTGCTTTAAATTCCTGGTTGGTTGGAGGTCGCTGCCCGGATGTTTTGCTAATTTATTTGGGGGAAAACGACTTGTGTGGGGTCAAGGGTGTTGTTTTGTTGCGGGCCATGAAAAGAGACCTTACGCTGGTGAAGGAACAATGGTCGGGTTGCCACGTGCTGTGGACAGAATTGGTTCCTCGTAGAGTTTGGAGAGGTGCCCTCAAGCATAAAGCAGTGGATAGAGCACCCAAGAAGATTAACTTGGAAGTTTCTAGGTTTTGCAGGGGGTTAGGTTTTGGCAGGGTTGTGCATAGTGATATTCGTTTTGATACGGTTGAGTTTTTTAGGAGCGATGGTGTTCATCTTTCGCGGATGGGGATGTATTTGTATCTGTTGGAACTTCGGGAAGTTTTGGCGCGTTGCTTGAAGGTTCAGGAGTTTACTGGTTGAGGTGTACAGCACTATTAATTCTGTTTGGTCTGTTTTTGGGGGGCAGAAAGTGGGAGGGCAGTATTCTCCCCTCTCACTTCCTGGGTGGCGGGGGTCAATGGTGTTTTTTGCCAGGATTGGCAGGATTGTGATGCTTCGTTGTTTTGGTTGGGTCATTGTAGGGGTGAGTTGGGCAGGCTGATTTGTTGGGGTGTTTCATGTGGTTGGGGGAATAACGTTGTTTGAGGGGCAGGCCGGGGAATTTGGTTATTAGTATGGGGGATGTGTTATGTTAATTGATTATGCTGGAATTTGCATTGTTGGTATTGTATAATGTTGTAATGTATGGGTGGGGGCGGGGTCAATGACGTGTTAGGGGTGGGGGAGGGGTCTGGGGTTTGAGGTAAAAGTTTATTTAGTGAGGTATAGTTTTGTAAGGCGTTTGCGAGGTTTGTATTCGTTAATGTGCACCTGTTTCAATAAAGCGGCCTTTTTCACACAGGTCCTGTTTGTGGTCTGCTTCTCCCCCCCCCACCCCTCCCACCCAAATTCCCCGCCTGTGCGGAAGAATTAATTAGTGGGCAGAGTTCAGACGGCCATTGGCCGTCCTGAGCACACAAGAGGTTACGCCCCCTAATTAAAACCCGCACTGCAGTGGATTTAACGCCGGAGGGAAGGGGTTTACTTTTATTTTTTTTAAATTATTATTAAACTACCTGCTGGGCTCACCCTCCCCGACGCGCCCACTCTCCCCCCACCCCACCACTTTTTCTAGGTTGCAGCCGCCGCTGGTAAGAATCATATGTAATGTGAACATCAACCGCCCGTGTTTGGTTAGTTTGGTTGTTTCTGTGCACACACAACAGGATTTATACCCTAATGGAAACTTGTTTATGTAAATTGGCATAATGGTGTAATCTCGAACATTGCAATTTCGTTCTGCAAGATTATGCTGGCATAACAACATTTTCGCTTGTTATACACAGAAAGATACTGAATCAGACACCTCTCTGATGAGTTCTGAATGCTGCTAAAGCTGCATCCAAGTACGAAATGTTTGACATGGCATACAACGTACTGTCCGACCTGTGTCCGTCCATTTACAAAACTGCCCTTGGGGCTACTGACCAGAGTTTTATGCTCACGATGAGGTCATTCTAGACAGATGAATGAGTGTTTTGCTAAGAAAAGATGTTCCCGGAGCATGACAGGGTTTGTTAAAAATAGACCATGAAGTAGCTTTAGCCAAGAATGACGTACCCTCCACTGTATAATGGTACAAGCCTAAATCCATCAGTTTAGAACCTCCTCCAGTGAGGTCAGGTTGTCTCCTTTCCACCTCTTTTTGCCAAAAAGCAGCGTGAGTCAAGAAAGGAGCAAAGGAAGTGACTGGGGGAAGAGTAAAAGCCGAAGATTTTTAGTAAGCACGTTTGTGGTGGTGGTTTGTGAAACATATTCGACAGCAAGGATTGGCCTCTGTCAGTAACAAAGTCATCAAACTCAAACGCTCCTCTTCTTTTCTTCTTTCATCCACCTTAACCCTTTTCACCCAGTTCAATTTCCTTGTACTGAAAGAACACCAACAGGTTTACCGTTGCACAGCTGGTGTTTTTTTAATTTAATTTAAAAAAGAACAGAATAGCCATCGGCAACGTGTGAGTACACATTATAAACCCTACAGCCCACAGTCTAGATGTTTTTTTTAAAGTAGAGTGGTAAAGGATAACCGTGCCATTTCGTGAGAGAATTCTAAGTACAGTGAATCGAAAAGGGGAATTCCCCACAATATATAATAATAATTTCAAAAGTGGATTGTCTAAATTTGGCACTTCCTCCAGAAAAGTAGGGCTAAAAAAACTCAAATGTCACTTGTCCTTAGTGAGCGTCACTCATTGCCTGGCCTTTTTGAGTTTTACTCCCAATGATCTACAATATTCGAAAGAATGCCAATTCCAGGCCTCTGTGAGAAGCTATTCTCAGAGCAGCTCTCTAAATCAGAAGAGGTTTCACAACATTTAGAGATGTAAAAGTCTTCCTAAAGTCTCTGCTTTTGAGAGAGTAATTCGCTCACGTAGCTGATCTCCGCCTCCTTGCTTATGCACTACACAGTCCTCCTTCTTAGGAGTGAATTGTTTGAGAGGACTTGGACTTTAGTGTCACATTGTAATTGTATTGTAATTGCATTTATATGGCGCTTACTACCCCTGACAAGGCGTCAAAGCGTTTTTTCGGCGAGTAGCACGCTACTCCGGGACCCATAGAGGATTAATGTTGAATTAGTGTAGTGAAACATGCAAGTACATTTTAAGTGGTGGATAGGTTAGTCAGTTATTTGGATTTGGAATGATAGCAGAAGGATAGAGGAGGACAAAGGTTTGTATTTATATAGCGCTTGTTGATGCACGCTATTCAGGAATCCTACAAAGGATTAGTGGTGAATTAATATGGTGAAATATGAAGTAATTTCAGTGGTGGATATTAGTCAGTTACTTGGAGTGAGAAGTATAGTGGAGGGATAAAGGGGAAGAAAGGTTTGCATTCATATTGCACTTGTTACCCCTGATGGGTGTATAATTGCTTTTCTGGTGAGTAGCACACCACTCTGGAACCTATAAAGGATTACTGTTGAAAATTAGTATTGTAAAAAAAAAATGAAGTAATTTGAGTAGTGGATATGTTATTCAGTTGTTTGGGTAGTATATTAGTATAGTTTAATATGGAATTTGAGAAGTGAATATGTTAGTCTGTTAATGTTGATTGAAAAGGATAGTGGAGGGATAAAAGAGTGAACGTTTTTTTTAGGTCTTAGCAATAGGAGGAGGCTTCTGGATGAGTAAAAAGGAGTTTTGGAGGGGAGGACTCAGAGGAAAGAGTTTAGAAAGGTTTGTTTTAGGGGATTGGTATAGTAAAAGAGGTGTCAGATGATACAAGGAGGGGTAGAGTAGGAGAGAGTCTAGAAAGGGTTATTTTGGCAATCATAGTAGTAGTATGGGGTTCGGGATAAATGAGAGAGTGGATGTAGGGGATATATTGATAGATGTATAGGATGAGAGATAGGCTAGTGCATTGGAAGGAGTAGTAGAAGAAGTTTGAGATAAGTCAGAAGGTTGGGCTAGAAGATATATTGAGCAAAGTATAGGCTGAGAAATAGGGTAGTGCACTGGAAATTCTAAATTAGAAGAAAGTGATAAATATGTAGATCCATAATTACATTGAAAGGATATGTGTTGCAAGAGTTGCAAAGTGTGATGGTGTGCTGCAGTGTGTGTGTTGTGCAGTAGTGTTATTATGGTAGAAGGGAGAGGAGGGTGTTTGTTGGACAATTGATGGAAGGTCTGTTAGGTGTAATTACAGCAGGGAGAGTGTGTCTGGATGGGATGTAGTTATGCATGGTGTTGGTTGGTGTTGTGTTAGTGATGAGTATATTGGTTAGTGGTATAGGATAGAGTTGTGTACTGTTTGTAGGTGATGGTGAATATGTGTGGTAGTTGGAATAGTAGGGTGTGTAGATGGGGGTTTGGTTGGGTTTGTAGTGCAGGCTGGTACCTTAATCTGTGCATAGTGTTGTGCGTGGTGTACATTTGGTGTGAGTGTGTTGCTCTGTTTGTGGATGTGGATGTGGATGGTGTGGGCTGGGTTTTGCTAAATGAGAAAAGGGCAGCATTTCTGGCCCTAGTCCAGACAAGTCTCGAACAGGATCAAACAGGCAACTGCCCTTGTCCTCTCTGCCCTTAACAGGATCAAACAGGCAACTGCACTTGTCCTCTCGCCTTTAACAGGATCAAACAGGCAACTACCCTTGTCCTCTCTGCCCTTAGCCACAACACTAGCCCTAAAATCTAGGAACCAATAGGAGAACAGGACTTTACAGCCAATCTTAGCCCTAGTCCAAGCACCCAATCAGTTCAAAAACCCTGATCTCTACATCCAATAAAGGCCCTACCCCTACCAGTAGTCCCAAAACAAGTCCATGCAACCAATGGCACAGGTAGCCCTAGTCCCTACTTCCAAAAGAAAGCCTAACCCTACTCCAAGTCCCAAACCTAGTCCAGCAACTAATGACACCAGAAACCCTAGTTGTTACTTCCAATTAAAGGTCTAACCCTAGCCCTAGTCCCACCCTACTCCCAACAACCAATAACATAGGAAGCCCTAGTCTCTACTTCCAATAGAAATCCTAACCCTAGCCCTAGTCCCAACCCTACAATGATTGGATCACAGACCCAGACACCAATCAGAACCCTCAAATACCCAACCAATGAGGACATTAACCCTAATCCAATAGAAACACCCGATAAAACCACCAATCAGTGTAGGCACGTACCAACCACTAGCAGACCATATAAGGTCCCAGCGACCTGAAACAAGGTTTGCTGGCCACGGAGTTGGAAGCTGCTTCTCCTGTTCAGAATCTCCTAGGAGACAGACAGGCTCAATCCACACTTTGGACTTCAGCAGGTAAGGGCATCACTAACTTGAAATCTAACAATACTGTTTGAATAAAACTTTACTCCCCCTGCTGGCCGAAAAACGAAGTGCACAGGCCCTAGTAAAACACAGTTTAAACAGCTCACAGAAGCACCCTCTGATGTAGAAAAAAATCCCTGTTGTCGGTGGAGTTTTAGCTCACATATTTATTTTAGTAAGATTTTCCGTTTGTTCTATTAATTGTACATTTTCCAAAGGAAGTTGAAACTATATTGCTGATGTCACTTTCTGTGGTGTCATTGCTGTTGGGGATGGTGTGCCATCACCTCTTGGGAAGTGATCAAATATGCAAATTGGTGCTCATTCCTAAGACTGTTGACACATTTGAGAACACCTAAAACTAAGCAGGGCTATGTGCATGCTGTTTAAGAAAATTGGGACTGGCTATACATTGTGAAGTTTTCATATCAGGGCCCGAAATATATACCAGGTGCAATGTTCTTGTTTGCACAGGCACATCCTTAACCCAGTACGGCTGATGCAGAACGAGGCAATTCCCCACATTTGCACTCGGTGCAGATGACAACTCTGACAGTTCACTCCTGCCCTGAAGAAAGAACATTAGTGAAAGACAGATCCGTCTTTTACAGGAGGTGAATCGACCTCTGTTTAAATAGTGGAAAGGCAACCCCATTCAGGTTTCCTGCACCCACCTACAAGTCGGTATATGGGGGTCCATTGACTGATGTGTCTCCCCAGGGGTGCCCTTGAGGGTCATATTGACAGAAGGGGGAGATTTACAAACTTTTTGCGCTGGGTTAGCATCAGAAAAGTGATGCTAACCAGCGCAAAATATTTTATTTGCAATTTACTTTCTTGCGCAAAACTTGTTTTGTGCAGGAAAGCACCCTCAAAGTAGCGCAAAGCGGTACGAAATACTGCTTTGGATTACTTAGTGCCAAAGGGCGTTAAATGGGTGAAACATGGGCGTTCCCATGCAGCTACCCACGCCTTTTGACGCAAAACAATATTTACAATGATTCTTAGACACGGTTTTGCGCCAAAAGTTAACGCTACCAGTAGAAATGATTTAAATTCTCTGTGCTTTTCTGACTTTGCATGCATGTTGCACTGTGCACCACACATACAAGGTGGGAAAAACTTTCCATCATTTCTAACCATATCATTTTGTACAAGAAGGGAACCCTTCTTGTACAAAACCTATGCTAGACTCCTACACATAACCTAGCGCTATTGTGCTAAGGCATGTTCATGGCGCACGACCGCTGAAATCAACACTGGTGCAAGGAAAGGGGAGGAGAGAGACAAATTTTTGAAGGTATGGCGCTCCCCTGCTCTCTCCCTATCGCGCAACGCAGTGCAGCCTCCCCCAAAGTGTTCCCTCAGTTGCAATGGGGCTAAACTCCTTGTGATCATACCTGGAAAGGATTGTGGCTTGGATAATCATTTGTAGGGTAGCCGGGGAGAGCAAGGGTGCCAGTTTGCGTAGTTGTCTTAGGAGTCCTGTGCAGGTGCCTGCTACTGTGGTTATTTGGTTGGTCATGGAGAGCTCTTGGTCCAATTTAATGCCTAGGCTTTTTACGGTGGTGGCGGGGATGAGCGTGGTGCCCAACTCCTGAGGCCAAAAGCCATCATGCCATGGGTTGCTTTTTGTGGGTAGCAAGGAGCTCATTAAACCAGGGTGCTCCCTTCCCTTTGTTTCTAACTCTGATTGTGCTCTCTGGTGCTATTTTATCTATGGCTTGGCATAGGGTGTTTGTCAGGGTTTCACTTTCTAGGTCTAATTTACCTGAAGTGAGAGTGGGGACCTGAGGTAGGCTAAGTAGCGCTTGTGTCAGATTGGTGGCATTAATTCGCTTCCAGTTGCGCACCCTCATCTCATCTGGGGGTGCTTGAGGTATTGCGCAGTCCATGGGGGCCCAGCATTTTAGGAGTGCGTGGTCCGACCAGGCACAGGGGATAATCTCAGTTAGGCTGGCCCAGGGATTTGAGGTCCAGATTAGATCGAGTGTGTGCCCTTTCTGGTGGGTGGGGGCGTCTACGATCTGGTGGAGCCCCGTAGCTTCCATTCCTATTTCAAATTGTCTCGCGTGGGATTCTTTCGGGGCGGAGTCCCAGTGGTAGTTGAAATCTCCTGTGATAAGGAGCCTTTTGTAGCGAGAGCAGAGATCTGTAACAAATTTCAGGAACAGTTCGTTAAATCTGGGGGTTGGCCTTGGGGGGCGATAGACTACAGCCATTAAGAAGTAGGAGGATTTAAGTGAAATTTTGATCACTAGAAAGTCAGCTTGGTCAATACTTTCAGCCACTACTTTAGTGACCTGCAGCCGTTTGTTAAAGAGGATGGCTACTCCTCCTCCCTGGGTGTTTTCTTGTCTATTGTGCCAGAGGGCATAACAGTTCTCCGGGAGTGAGGCAATGATGTCTGGGGCAGAAGAGTCCTCGAGCCAGGTGTCAGTGAGGGCTAGGATGTCTTCCTCATCATCTTGGAGGAGTGTGACAATTTCTAGATGGTGCTTCTGAAGGGATCGGGTATTTAAAACTGCTATTTTAAGGCAGTGGGGGATTTTGGGTAGGGAAGTGTCAGTAGGGGATGGCTTCGGTATGTTTTCATGAGAGTACCTTAGTAGATTTTCTGCACGCAGTTTATTTGCCACACTTTCGTTGATAGTTTGACTGCCCGGTGTAAGAGAGAGCAGCGTAGCTTTGAAGTAAGTTAGAATTTGGCCAGGGGGTCTAGCCCCCGGCCCCAGACGGCCACGGACGGGAGCACACGGGCGCGCCAGCGGCGCGCCCGCTGCGCGTCAAGGCAGGCATCCTGTTTTTATAGGGCGAGTTCCGCCACTAGAGCGCTGACCTCTCCTGTGCCCCTGCCGGAAGTTCCCCCTGGTGCTTCCCGTGTGTGTAGCGTTCCCTCCACTCAAACGGTAACAACCGCGGTGGACCGGGGAACACGCAAGAAGTTCACCAGGTGTGTTTTGGGCAGCTTATTACACAGTAAGTTCTAGAGGTGAGTGAAAGAAAACAGTGCAAGTGATTTTAAAAAGAGAGTTTGTGCTTTCCCTTTGTCGCGCACAGTAGCAGCAAAGTGGAGAAGATCAGTAATTCAAGTGTAGCAAGGTAAAAAGCTTCAAGCGCGTATAACAGTACTGACCGCATTTTCCTCTGAAGAAAGTTAAAAGTCTCTAGCGCATCCCCTGCGCGTCAAGGCAGGCATCCTGTTTTCATAGGGTGAGTTCCGCCACTAGAGCGCTGACCTCTCCTGTGCCCCTGCTGGAAGTTCCCCCTGGTGCTTCCCGTGTGCGTAGCGTTCCCTCCACTCAAACGTTCCCACTAGTTCGGGATCCAGACGCAGTGCCACAAATGACCATAGACAATGAGTTCTGAGTTCTATTTTTTCTCTTTCAAACATCTGAGTATCACCTCAATGGGCTTTCCATCCGTGTGTGAGCTCCATTACTATATTTATATGTTTTAAAATTCATTCAGTTATTTTGTTCACTTACAGCGTTATCACACAAGCTCAAACGATCCGTTTCTAAGCAAGGAATGCAATTATTCTGTGGAAACCATAGATTTTTAAAGCCAATTTAGGAGATGAGCTTCCAAGACCAACAACTTCTCAGATTGAAACTGCTTATGCTACACTAGAAGAAAGGCAGAATAGCGTGGGCTATTTAACGCACCACAGAAGGTAATTACTGCTACTCTGTACAGGATGCAGTCAATATCTCCTATTACAAACTCTGAGGTTTCTTGGCACCTTTGATACCGAACCATTGTGGTGCTGTATTCTTAGAACATTGCTAAAGACAAAAGGATGATGTAGGTACACCACAGTATTAAGGTGCGGTAGAACGCCACAATAGCAAGGTGGTTGGTGATTTCTGCACAACAAGGGAACATGCAGTAGAACAGATGTCACTAGTTGAAATAATATGTGCTAATACAAACATCCTCTGAAGTGATGAAAAAGACCTGCAGGGACTAAAAACGTATGAGTAATGAACCTACCCTCAGAATGACAGCGAGGTATGGGACATGCAGTCTGAGTAATAATATGAAGTCAGCTGCAGAAAGTGGACACAGTTAGATTTGTCCCTGTTTGGCATATCAAACTCTCCCACACCCCACAGTATTTGGTGTAAAAACTGCACCCACGGCATAGAAATTGAAATGCCAGCTGTGGACTGCAGCATATATTGTGCTATACATTAGTGTGACATAAGAAAAAAAGGCTTAAGGCTTACTAATGTACGCTGGCTGCTGCAGTTTAACTCTGTAGTCCAACCTGTCAAAATAACCCTTTTCAGGGAACACCTTCCTTTTAAATATAATAAGCTACTCTTAATGTCGGCCTTGTAAATGGTATTTACAAGAGGAACATGCGGAAATTAATTTTTTTCATGTCCCTAGCGGGACACACCCCAAAAAGCTATTTTCACTGAGGAAGGCTGTGGCTGTCCTAGGAGTAAAATTAGAATGACACAATAATAATTCCAGTTAGACCTGGCATCTTTGGTGTGTTTGTCACCTGTCTTTTTGCTTCTGACCTGTTTTTGAGTGTGTGCTGCATTTCTTTTTTTGCTGCTTTTAGAACTCTGGGTCCTTTACCACTGCTGGTCAGTGCTAAAGTACAAGTGCTCCCTGGGTAAATTGTGATTATGATTGGTTATCCATGATTGGCATATTTTATTTACTGATAAGTCCCTAGTAAAGTTTACTGTATGTGCCCAGGGCCTGTAATTCAAATGCTAGTAGTGGGCCTGCAGCACTGTTTGAGCCCCCATATGATTAGCCTTGCAAACAAGTTTCAGGCCTGCAACTGCAGTCTCTGTGAGTGCAGTTTAAAACTGCCATAGCGACCTGGCAAGTGCACCCACTTGCCAGACCCAAACCTTTCTTTTTATTATATGTAAGCCAACCCTAAGGCAGGATCAAGGTAGACTTATGGGCAGTGTGCAATGTATGTGAAAGGTAGGACATGTACGGTGTGTTTTACACGTCCTGATAGTGAAGTACTGCCAATTTCATTTTTACTATTATAAGGAGTATCTCTCCCACAGGTTATCATTGGAGCTGCCTTGTAACATCTTACAAGTGTAACTTTCAATTAGGAAGAGATAGAGATTTGGAGTTCAGGTTCCATGAACTCTGAATTTAAAAATACATCTTTCTGTGAATTTTTTTTTAATTTTGTATTTGAAAATTCCACTTTTAGAAAGTGGGCATTTTCTTGATTTACAATTCTGTGCCCCTGCCTGCCTGTGGAATCCACATCTAGTTTAGACTGACAGTTGGGATGTTGTGCATTCACTCCAGGCAGTCACACAAAGGGAGCGGAGGTGTGCCCTCCATACCCTGATGGCCCATCACCAGGTTGATAGGCCTTCCTGAGCTAGAGTGTTGGGAGGAGTTGTCCTTGACATTGGAATAGGGCTGTGCCCGTCCTCACACAAAGCTGTCTCTACCCCCTGTAGTGTGTATGGAGCATAGTCAGGGCAAGGACTATCCAGGAAGTGGTATAAATATTGGACCTGTGGCCCCACATTTGTAGAAAACTTCTGGACTAAGAGGAGATTCTGCCAAGAAGAAAAGCTGGAGATGCTGTAGGAAGGTAACTGCCTCACTGCTTGTTGCTGTGTTGTACTGGCTTACTGCTTGCTACTTCTGTCTTGGATAGTGAAAGGACTGAACTTTGCTTTCATCATCCTGCTTGCCAAGATTCTCCAAGGGCTTGTGTGTGCTTACCTCCTGTTGAGAAGTCTTAGGGCCATCAAAGACTTCACCTGAAGCCCTTGAACTCCTGGGCTGGGAGTTTTGACCTTCCAAGTTTTGCCAGTTCCAGTTCCGGGCGCTTGGAGGTGGCTTCTGTTGCAAGAGGAGAAGAAAATCCCTGCACTGACCTTCAGCGCCTGTTTTTCCTGCTGCAGCGAAAACCAATGTATTGCTTTGGTGCAGCAGAAGAATTGACCGTGCGCCTGTGGTGCGGTCCAAAAAACTCTTCAGCCAGAGTCCTGAGCACCATGTCTCCAACGTCTGAGGCAACCACTCTGACTCCAACTCAGGCCTTGCTGTGCAGCTGAATATTTAACACATCACCTGCATTGCGGCTGGGAAATTGGCACAGCACCTGTTTCGCTACCGCTGCATTAACCCAGAGCGACCAGATTTTCCATGCATCGCACCTGTGCCACAAGTCTTCATCGACGTTCCCAGCAATAAGGTACCGAGGCTTTGTGTCCAAAATTTGACTCATCACCTCCTCTCACAGAAGGGAATCAATGCATCACCTCCCCTGATAGCATTGAATCCATGCATCACCTCCTCTACACTGCAGGAAGGAATTGACACATCACCCACTTTGGAATAAGGAATGAATGCATGACTTCCCCTGAGAGTAAGGAATCAATGCATTACTTTGTTTTTTGCACCTCATCTCTCGTGCACTTGTTTTCGTCTTTGGATTTTGACACATCCCAAGTACTTTAAACTAAAAAGTGATTCATCCATAGTTTTCATTGAACTGAACTATTTTGAGTCTATTAAAAGTGATATCTTTACTTGTGTATGTTGGATTGTTTGTCATTTTGGTCTTGTATTATTCAGATGAAGATTGGTTATTTTTCTAAACTGGTGCGGTGTCCATTTGTAGTGTCTTCACTGTGGTACTGTGTACAAATGCTTTACACATTGCCTTTGAGATAAGCCTGGCTGCTCATGCCAAGCTTACAAGGGGGTTAGCAGGGGTTATCTTGGATGTGTAACTCCCTTACCCTGGCTAGAATAAGGGTCTCTACTTGGACAGGGTTCAAGCCACTGCCAACTAGAGCCCCACATGTCTAACACCCAGGTTTGGGACAAGCTACAGAAATAGTTCAATCAGTATTTGTATTATTTATTAAACATCTAATTCAATGGGGAAGTTAAGTACTTACTTCGTATTTAGGAAAAGTATCTTTCTTAAATTTATATTTTCTCTGCCCAAAGCTACCCTGTGGGATGAGGAGATGGTCCCAGAAGCACAACGGTGCAGTTTAGGAGGAGGGCGCTGCTCATTTCCCAAAACTGACTTGCACTCAAGCTCCTTCCAAAGGTAGAAGGCCTGTGCCATTTTGGGTTTCCCATCGAACAGTGCACTTTGAGATTGTTTATATTAAGGCAAACAGAATATGGTATAAAAGTGAGTTTGGTTGCCTGGAAATTTTTGTTCCCATTGATTAGGGAGTGTCCAGGAGTCCCCCTCCTTATTGACTACTGAACTACTGAACTATACAAAAATGGACATCATCATCACATTCTCAGAACACTTTTTAGACCTGTGGAAGAACAGAAGAGAACTGCACCTATAAGGAGGACTGAAGCACTGGACCCACTCCCACTTGTACCCAGGACAAGAAGTATACTCTAAGGGTTAGTTGGCTAACCTCCTTTTTGGCAGAATGGACATTAAAAGCAGAAAGAGGGCTTTTTTTCCTGGCTTAATCATTTGCAATTGGAAGAGGACTAGACCTTGCAGGTGGCCTCTGCTGGGGTGAGTCCTAATCCCCAAGTTCTGTCCCTGAGGTCCTGGAAGCCTTATTGGACTTCAGAAGGACTTACTTTGAAATCTCTGAGTAGTTTGAAAAATGTTGGACTTCCAGACCTCTGGAGGACACGGTACAATCAACCTAGATAGTCTGACCAAAGTGAGACCTCACTGAGACAGAAAATTTGGTTTCTCCCTCTCAGTGCTTTTTACCACTTGGCCTTCATGGCAAGCCAATCCGATTCCAGTGTGACATTCCAGGATCCAGCATGCTGCCTTGCCCCACTTGAGAAATTGGAGCTCCAAAAAAGAGTCTAATTCTGAATCTTGACCTGGTGTAAGTGCCAAAAGTATCTTGCTGACGAGGGAGCTTTTGTGGACGTGAAATTTGACTTTACCCTCTAGGGGCTTTTCCAACCAAACCCAATGGCTTCACTGATACCATGCTCATTACCTAGCTGACTTACAAGGTATTTTTCTGGATGCAGCCTGCAGCCTTGCCTAGCTGGCAGATGTATTTCTATTTCAGAGACTGAATCAATTAGGTAAAATCTTTGGGACTAACGTGCTTGTTGTTTATGACTCAAGCTCCATGAAAGTCTACCTGAAATCCCGCCTAGGTCCCCGTCAACCAAGAACAGTGATTACTGATTAAAGCTTTACTTTTTCTTGGTGCTTTTTACCTTCAATCTTTGAAAAATCATATCTTCAGTTCTCCTTATTGGATATTCATCATTTTGGTGTCTTTTTTTTAATATATTTTTCTAATTTGGAGTGAGATTTTATTTTTTTGTGTTTTCCACTTTTTAGCTGTTTTGCTACTTCTAAATGCTTGTGAGAAAGCGAATTATTAGTTGGGGGTGGATGGTAGTTCTCAACAAGTTATATAGACACTAACCTGTTAGGTCCAGTCAAATGTTTCAGTAAATTAAACCTGAGCTCAACCCCTGATAGCTATGGCACAGATCAGACAGCCTTAACTTCGAGAAAATGTGGAAAGCATTTAGGAGTATATGGAACCGCTGAATTGTGCAAGCTTTACAGAGTGAAGCTTACACGGTCATTTGGTACACGGTCATTCGGTACCACAGGGTTGACACTTGGTCCCTGTACCACAGAAGTACAGTGGAACTGATGAAGGATTTCTTAAAAAAATTAATGAAATATGGTGTGTGGGTTGGTGGGGAGTAGGCCACCTGTGGCTGGCTGGCCAACCTGTGACATGTCCCATGCCCAACCGCCGACATGCACTGTCGAAGGCCGTGCATCGAGGGGTGATGGTCACTCCCATGGGCTTGGGTGCAGGGTCCTGCACATAACACCTCACCGTGCATAGCTGAATCGTGCATGGTGGGGCTTGGGTACCTGAAGGAGTTTAGGCGCCCATGGGGGGTTGTGCACATGGCCTGGCCAGAGGTCAGAGCCTGCGGCCAGCCCACTACTGTGCACAACTAAAAGCTGTGCTTAGCTTGGGAATTGGATGAGTACGATAAAAAAAAACAGAAATTCACTGAAAAAATGGTTAAAGTAACATTATAGTTAGATATGGTAATGAAATCTTACTTTACATTAAATTAACAAAATATCACCACAAAAACGAAAGTTAAATGTGACATTATAGTTAGGTAAACTAATATGATTTTAGCTTACATTTAAAAAAAAAACGAAATTCACAAAAAAAAACAAAAGTTAAAGTGAAGTTACAGTTGGGTAATGAAGTAATATTAATACTAGCGTTTATAAACACTGAAATTCATCTGTTATTGTTTGCTGAGCTAACTATAACTTCCCCATCATGTACTACGCATGACGTCATATATTACATCATGCATGACATGTTAAATTACAGCATTGGTGACATTAGTGAGGACATCTAAATTTATCATTCAGAAAAAAAGTTTAATGCTGTCCCACCATACCACTGTACTTAACGTTTTTATGAAGGTTCAGCACAAAGATACCTCATAAAGGGGTGACAGGACTTTATAAATTTATATAAAAACAAACCTGTTTTCAAATGCTCTAGTCAGTGACATTTCTGCACATCACTCCAGAGTAGAAAATAAATAAACATGCAATCATGGAATCTTCCCACTGGCATGAATAACTGTCTCCAATTAAATGGTCTACAGAACAGATGGCCTATTGCTGGGATAGCAATGGGGTGTCTTCACTTAGGGTTGCCTCACACGTTGGCTGAGTGAGCAGAAGTAGTGCAACAATAGACAGTTTATGACTGCCTGTGTTTGCCATGCACTACATTTCTACTCAAGTATCACACATAGTCACTGCACAGAGAAGTATTTCTGTTAGCAAATGAGTGGGAAGATTACATTTTGTGTACAAATGTGTGAGTGATCTGCAACCCATTTTTGCACCTTATTACATCTGGGCACAACATTTGTTCAGGTTAAAAAGTAAATACATCTTTTGTAAACTAAAAACATACTTGCTGTTTATAGCGGAATTTAGTTATACTTTGCTAGTATCTAATTAGAAAATTAGCCCTGACAGCAAGTGCAAATTTTGCACGCCATTGTGGTGTAGTAAAATAAGGGGTAAATGTAAATTGTAAATGTAAATTGATACTTGTATAGCGCACTACTCACCCGCAAGGGTCTCAAGGCGCTTGTACGAATACCGCTGTGGAACCCATCCTGGCTTTCCCTGTGAGGCGTCCACTCCTGGGCACCCCCAAGGTGGAGGCCAGGCATCCTTAGCATTGTGGGGGCTGTTGTGGAGATTAAGCAAGCTATTGCCCAGAGTTGCAGAGTGGGACTCCATGATTGGAATAGGCACCGAGGCGAGAATTATCAGGTCCGTGGAATTTTTTAGCCCAAGACCCGCCGAGGCGGGGAATTGAACCCTGGTCCCGGGCTAGACCTCTGCATCAGGGTCTGCCGCTCTAATCAAATTCAATTCCATGCTACATGCGAACATTTAGCCAGAACCTATTACTCAGTTCCAGTGCATTTATAAGGGTAATCCATGAATATTCAGCTAATCCATTTCATCACTGATTTCAAACTGGAAAATAGCTGTAGTGAATCCACCTTTTGCGCTTGGTCACTCCTGATTTTTTGTCTTTTGCCACACCCTATATTTTTGCTGGCTTTAGAACACTGTGCTCTTAACCCCTGCCACCCAGTAGTAATGTGCCTGTGAGTCGTGTTTTAACATGGTCAAATTCGCATACTCCCAATTGATATAGTCCCTAGTATACTGTACAACATTTACTTATGGCCTGGATGTTATAAGCCCCAATGGACTGCAGCATCTACTGTTCTATCCACTACTTTTTCTGAGCAGATTTCTACAGTAGCTGGTGCCTGTTTTGGCATTCTCAAAATGCTGCACAAAATCCTTGACCTTCTTCCCATTGATGCGAGACGAACCATTGTACAGGCTCTTGTTACCTCACTCCTTGATTATTGTAACATTCTTTATTTAGGGGGGACCGTCAAGAACCTGAATATGATGCCGAAAGGTAAGAATGCAGCAGCAAGGCTGATTCTGAACATTCCTAGGCGAGCTTCAGTGGGGGAAGCCTTGAAGACATTCCATTGCCTCCCCATACAAGCTAGAGTGACTTTTAAGACCCTCTGCTTTAGATACCGGATTTTCCATCAAAAGGGGCCTACATTTTTGCTCCCGCTTATGAGGGCATATCAACCCGCTCGTAACCTGAGATCATTGGGCACAGCCAAAATGAAGGTGCCCAGGGTACGTAAGGCCCGAGCTGGAGGGAGGTCTTTTCGCCTCCAGGCGTCTAAGGCATGGAACAACCTGCCTTTGGATATACGGTGTGTTCATCTGAAACTCTGTTGAGGAAAAAAGTCAAAACCTGGCTGTTTCAGCGTTTGTTTGGAGGACAGAAGTAGTGCCTCAGGCTGAATGGCAGGCTGGGACATTGTTAATGTTGCTAGCTTGGTTGCGGTCAGGGATTGGTGGTGTTCTAGCGCAGGCACACTCCGGTTGGCGTAACCAGGCGCTTTATAAGCAAAATAAAAATAATAATAATAATACAGTGGCAGTGCAAACAATACTTCATGCTTTCCATTGTAGCCTGACTGTAACAGTGCAAAAACTGGAATTCAAACTGTCAAAATAAACCCCTTTGACAGGTAAACACCTCCCATTTAAATATTAATAAGTGACTTCTATGTAGGCCTTGTAGCCCATAAGGCAGGGATCATGGTATTAAAAGGTAAGACATAAGGAAATGCAAAGTGAATTTGTTCTTACAGTGACTAGCACCCAAAACCTTTTTTTTTTACATTGGATGGCATAGCTGTCCTAAGTGGTAGGGAAAAAGCCATGGTGCAGGGAGGCGTTCCAGATGGAGAGGAAGGAGCAGGCTAACGAGGGGGCCAGTTCTCCCATGAGTTTGGCAGGGACGGGGTCAGAGGGTGCACCAGATTTGCAGTGGATGAGTAACCTGATAGCATCCTCCTGGGTGAGTTTATTGAAGGCGAGGAAGGATGGAGAAGCAGCAGGCCCGGACTGGTGCTTTCGGGCACCGGGCAATCCCCCGGTCGGCTGGAGGGGGTGGGGGGCCGGTTTTGGATCAGGGGGCCGGTTTTGTGAGTGGGGGCCGATTTTCGGTCCGACCCGACGGGTACAGCGTGTCAGTGTCAGACAGTCTGACACTGACACGCTGTACCGGTCGGGTCGGACCGAAAATCGGCCCCCAGTCCCCCCACTCACAAAACCGGCCCCCTGATCCAAAACCGGCCCCCCACCCAGACAGTACTGTACTCACTCAGAGTCCCGCGCCGCCCATACACTGCAGCAGGCATCAACAAGCCTGATTGTCGACCTTTGCACTGACGTGCGGTGCAACCTAAAAAAAAAAAGCGGAAGCGTAACTTTGGAGGAGAGGGAGAGGTGCCTGACTGTGTGCAGCGCGCAGTTATGCCCTGCCTCCTCCTGCACGTCTGCGCGCCGCCTAGGGTGCTGTCTTTCGCGCATGTGCATTGAATGGGGGCAATTTAAACTGCGCAGTCAGTGTGCCCTACTACAGCAGGTTGCAGGCCCTGATCACAAGAGCCAGCCAGAGCAGGAGAGGACCGGAGCGCCGAGCGGCCACCATAATTTAATTTATTGTACTGTGGTGGGGTGGCTAGGCTAGGCCCGGGGCCGCTGGCACGCTGCCCGCCCCTGGAAGTCGGCAGCCCTCCTGTCCTGTGTCTGCCACCAATAACACAGCCCGACCCGTGGTCCCGTGAGTAAGTGTAGCTTGACTGTCTGTCTTTAATGCAAACACTCATGACCTTACCACTCTCACTCAGGTCAGGTCATGACTGTGTGGCATGGTCATCACAGCATCGGACACTGCAGGGAGACTGCATAGCA
Source organism: Lissotriton vulgaris (assembly GCF_964263255.1). NCBI lineage: Eukaryota > Metazoa > Chordata > Amphibia > Caudata > Salamandridae > Lissotriton > Lissotriton vulgaris. The sequence continues at coordinate 1,296,649,181 of NC_141694.1, forward strand.
GTGAGCCTCGACCCCGTGCAGTGCCCCGTCTCATTGAGCCCGCCGCTGCTGCTCGCACCGCCATCTGTTGCACCCCCATTTGTTGCACCCCCATTTGGTGTCTGCAGCCTCTCCTGAAGTAATGCCGCTCGAGTCCGGACCGGGCCCAGCTGCTGAAGAGAGTTTGTTGCCTCAAGGACATCATGAGGCTGACCTGTAGCGTGGATTTCTCTCTCTGCTTCAGTTTCAGGTAATTTATTATTCTAGTATAGTTAATTATTTTAGAGCCTCATCATGTCACTGCTGACTGACTTTGCGCCTGCTCCAACTCTGCTCACTGCTCAGGCGAGGCTGCGCTTGGGAGGGTGCCTCGACGAGTTTCGCACTACTGTTTGATTAATTTGAAAGGACAGTAGGTCACGCAATTGAGAGCTTTGATAGTGCACACATTTCCAGAGCTCATGTGAACCCTTTAAAAAACGTGCCACAAAGTCTTTGCTCGGGTTACCTAGATGGTTCATTCCTACCAGGAGGTGCCCCTTACCACAGAGTGTGTTAGTGGTAGGAATAACATCTCCGTGTTGCAAGATACACGACTGTCTGTCCTGTTTAGTTTTCTTGATAGGACACTAACTTTGTTACATTGTTCTCTTTTTCTGTAATGTGCCAACATATTTTCATTGCATATCACAACCAAGCAACCATCGGAAGTGTTCTATATTGCTGTGATATGTACACACTTGATTAAGTCTCTAAAATTAATTGTACATTCCACAGAAATGTTTTTAAAAATGCTCTTATCTGAAATGTATACAGCATACGTAAAAAGCTGCGCTCAGAAATAGGATAAGTATATCAAGGACTAAGTGAGCTGCATCGGTCTTTGTAGTTTACTCATACTAATGCTGCTTTTTAGTGATTCCTGACTCGCATGACAGGGCCAAGAGACTCAATTAAAATAACATACATCACTGCAGCTGTGTTTGTGTGGGAAGGGCTTTGCCAGCACTCGATCCTCCTTTTGCTAGGGTCGTCATATTAGCTTTTCTCCCTAAAAGACCACTGTGTGGTGATATACCACTTGCTCTATGCTGCCTCTTGTGGGTCTTGGTATGTTTTAAGGCCTTTACTGGGTAACGTAACTTATCTGTTAATTCTGATGCCTAAGGGAATTAGATGACTCCATGTAAGTAGAGACACAATGCTCTACTCCTGTTAGTTCAAATGAGCCGCTCCAGGACTGCAATTCCCAGAATGTAGTAGATTTGTTGTTGAATGAAAACCTACAACAGAAGCAAGGCATCCTTGGTAACATGGGATTATCTAGTCACCGTACTAATGTCTGTCATTGGATCCCTGTTTTCTCATCTCGAACTAGATAAGGGATCTCTTCTCTATATACATGATGGGGTAGTAGGACATGGATCTGGCAGCCTGCAGTCACAGAAGCAGTGTTTATGGATATATAGAGCTGTCAGGAGCGCCTGGAACCCTACCCCTCATTTCTCCCTTCAGAAATATGCCAGTCGGCCCAGGTCCAACGGCAACTACTTTACTTTCAGCACTGATCCACAGCATCACAGTCAACAGAGCCTTTAGTTCTGTGACAGGCTGCCTGCGGCTGGTGTAATCTGGTGCCTGCTGCAGGGCTGGGTACGTAGGCACCTCTTGCCAAATGGGGAGGACTTCTCAGCTAGGGTTAATGGTTTTATTTAGGTTTGAGGCTGCTATTTTAGTCTTGAAATAACCACATACAGCCTGGCTGTGACCTATGTGTGCCTCAGCCTCACTCTCCGGTGTAATTTCTAATTATATTGCTCGTGAGAAAATGTCACTCATAATCGTTGAATTGTCACTCATAATTACATTGAAATTATGAAAATGTCACACATGGCAATCTGAAACCTTGGCAGCTATGACACTGAAGTTGGCGCAATTTATCCAGAGGATTGCCAGGTCTTTGCGAGGCCTTATTGGTGAACTGATAGCACAGGGAGCTGTCAGGCCTGAGTTATCATCCCCTGCTTTAATGCGGTTTCGGTGTGAATTGCAAAGAAAACATCATTTCGGGTGGATGTGTTCAGGCATCTTGTCCTAAGGAGTGTGCTGTGGCAGGCCTCAGAGGAGGGTATTTTGTAAGAACTAGTGTGTTCTCAGCAGGGGCCGGGCCCAGCAGCAGGCCGATTGATATCACAGGCACCGCGCTCTGCATGCATGTGGACGAGAGAAACCAAGCGCGGCAACAAGAGAAAGGCCTCTCCCCCTGACCACCTGCTCCTCAGCTCCCTCGTTAAGATGTTCCCCTGTTAGCTGTCTATTTTTACTGTCTTTTAAGTCGGAGTCATCACCTAGAGCCTGCCAGTGCCCGGCCGTAGCTGCCAAGGGTTCAGATTGCTATGTGTGTGAATTTTCATAAGTTCAGTGTAATTATGAGTGATTATGTTCCCCTGTTAGCTGTCTATTTTTACTGTCTTTTAAGTCGGAGTCATCACCTAGAGCCTGCCAGTGCCCGGCCGTAGCTGCCAAGGGTTCAGATTGCTATGTGTGTGAATTTTCATAAGTTCAGTGTAATTATGAGTGACTATGTTCCCCTGTTGGCTGTCTATTTTTACTGTCTTTTAAGTCGGAGTCATCACCTAGAGCGTGCCAGTGCCCGGCCGTAGCTGCCAAGGGTTCAGATTGCTATGTGTGTGACATTTTCATAAGTTCAGTGTAATTATGAGTGACTATGTTCCCCTGTTAGCTGTCTATTTTTACTGTCTTTTAAGTCGGAGTCATCACCTAGAGCCTGCCAGTGCCCGGCCGTAGCTGCCAAGGCTTCAGATTGCTATGTGTGTGAATTTTCATAAGTTCAGTGTAAATATGAGTGACTATGTTCCCCTGTTAGCTGTCTATTTGTACTGTCTTTTAAGTCGGAGTCATCACCTAGAGCCTGCCAGTGCCCGGTCGTAAGCTTTCACAAGTGCGCACTATCTAAAACCGCCGAAAATAAAATGTGGATTGTGACTGTCACCCACACGCTAATCTCCTCTTCCAAGAATTAAGGACAAACCATTAATCTTTGATGTCAGAAAGAGATACCCATCAAGTGGCTGAACTGCACAGTGGGAAACTCGAAAATCTGCTATCAACCCCGGCTTCCGTGGTTGACCAAACAGTGTAATCCTGAGCAAATATTTTGCCTCAGAGCCTCCTTTTTCATCATTATCACATATCAGAGCAGCTTCAAATAAGTGTGTTTGGGTTGTGTGCAGTACAAAAACCTCTTTTGTGATTGATTTAATGTTACTCTCTGTATGATAAGAATTTAGGCCACATATAGGGTAGGAATGACAACTCACTTGCTTCTTAGTTCACGAATAACATTTTTAGCACGGCGTGGGCAGGAATATTTGTAAATTTCTGTTTAAAACCTTTCGCTTGCAATAAATACTTCTCGATGCAGAGATACAATCTGATGGACTAAGGTGAAACACTCAATATTAAAGAAACACTTTTTTTAAATTTTGAAGACAACTTATATTCTAATATGTTGTTTCTTGCATGATTTTCAGGGCTCAGCTCGCACATGAGCTTTTACAGCCAGAGCCCACCCTTGGCTTGGCTCGGTCTCGGCTCTCCCTGTTAATTTCTTTGCTCGCCCACTTCTAGTACTTGTAGACATATCACAGTAGAGTGTGGATAATTTGACCTTCCACCTAACCTGTGTTAGTAGAGTCTGCTAATCCACCTGATTGGGTTCTTGGTAGATCTTGTTAATATGGGGTGTGTCTGTTCTTTCCTATGTGTTATTGGAATGCTTATAAAAGTGGGTGTGTGAGGTGTATGGGTTTGATGGCATTGTTGAGAGTTTTCATGTTAGTTCTAAAGTTATAATCAGGCTGCTGGTTTGGTGACCTCTATCTCTCTCTCTATATCTATCTATCTCTCTCTCTCTCTTTCTCTTTCTCTTTCTCTTTCTCTCTCTCTCTCTCCTCCTTTATCTCTCTCTCTCTGCTCCTTTATCTCTCTTTCTCTGCTCCTTTATCTCTCTCTCTCTGCTCCTTTATCTCTCTCTCTCTGCTCCTTTATCTCTCTCTCTCTCTCTTAGCTCTTTATCTCTCTCTCTCTCTTAGCTCTTTATCTCTCTCTCTCTCTCTTAGCTCTTTATCTATCTCTCTCTCTCTTAGCTCTTTATTTATCTCTCTCTCTTAGCTCTTTATTTATCTCTCTCTCTTAGCTCTTTATCTCTCTCTCTCTCTCCTCTCTCTCTCTCTCTCTCTCTCTCTCTCAGCTCTTTATCTCTCCCTCTCTCTCTCATCTCTTTATCTCTCCCTCTCTCTCTCAGCTCTTTATCTCTCTCTCAGCTCTTTATCTCTCTCTCTCTTTCTCTCTCCGTCTCTCTCTCTCTCTTAGCTCTTTATTTATCTCTCTCTTAGCTCTTTATCTCTCTCTTTCTCTCTTATCTCTTTATCTCTCTATCTCTCTCTTAGCTCTTTCTCTCACTCTTAGCTCTTTATCTATCTCTCTCTTAGCTCTTTATCTATCTCTCTCTTAGCTCTTTATCTATCTCTCTCTCTTAGCTCTTTATTTATCTCTCTCTCTCTTAGCTCTTTATCTCTCTCTCTCTCTCTCTCTCTCTCTCTCTCTCTCTCAGCTCTTTATCTCCCCTTCTCTCTCCTCTCCCTCTCCTCTCTCTCTCTCCTCTCTCTCCTCTCTCTCCTCTCTCTCTCAGCTCTTTATCTCTCTCTCTCTCTTAGCTCTTTATCTCTCTCTCTCTCTCTTAGCTCTTTATCTCTCTCTCTCTCTCTTAGCTCTTTATCTATCTCTCTCTCTCTTAGCTCTTTATTTATCTCTCTCTCTCTTAGCTCTTTATCCCTCTCTCTCTCTCAGCTCTTTCTCTCCCTCTCTCTCTCAGCTCTTTCTCTCCCTCTCAGCTCTTTATCTCTCCCTCTCTCTCCCAGCTCTTTATCTCTCTCTCTCTCTCTCTCTCTCTCTCTCCCTCTCTCTCAGCTCTTTATCTCTCTCTTAGCTCTTTATCTCTCTCTCTCTCTTAGCTCTTTATTTATCTCTCTCTCTTAGCTCTTTATCTCTCTCTCTATCTCTCTTAGCTCTTTATCTCCCCTTCTCTCTCCTCTCTCTCCTCTCTCTCCTCTCTCTCTGCTCTTTATCTCTCTCTCAGCTCTTTATCTCTCTCTCTCTCTCTTAGCTCTTTATCTCCCCTTCTCTCTCCTCTCTCTCCTCTCTCTCCTCTCTCTCTGCTCTTTATCTCTCTCTCAGCTCTTTATCTCTCTCTCTCTCTCTCTCTCTCTCTCTCTCTCTCTCTCTTAGCTCTTTATCTCTCTCTCTCTCTCTCTCTCTCTCTCCCTCTCCCTCTTTGTTTTGGCTTTTCTGTCTCCCAAATTTTCTTGGGGGTAGAAGTTCAACCCTCAAACTCACCCTAGTGGTTGCTCACGGCGCTTGCTCGCTACACACCATGTGGGGGTTGGTCTCACTTTTACTTTGTTCTCTCTTATTCACTATTTGTGTCTATTTTTGGTGCTCCTGAAAGAATGCCTATGGATACATATGACTGGGTGGGTAACCTGATGTTCTTTAAGGTCATCATCTACTGTTTACTGTGCTTTGAAAGTTGATACAATTTGAATATGTAATGAAAAATGTGCTGTAAAATTTACCATTTTGGTCTGTCATTTTAGAAAAATTTCTTGGGGGGAGAACCCCCCCAAACCCCCCTAGTGGCCGTCGGGCTCGCGCGCTGCGCGCGCTCGCTATGCGCCGGACGGGGGCTGGCTCGCTACGCGCAAGACGGGGGCTGGTCTGGCAAAATTTGCCAGGGCTGCTTTCACTTCCCAGTCCGGCCCTGAGAAGCAGGGGGACTTGTGGAAGGAGGCCGGGAGACTGGCCCTTTAGGGAAGGAGATACATAGTTTGTTGATTTTTTCAAGGAAGAAATCTGAAAGTCCCTCGCACAGGGTCTGACTAGCTGAATTCTGAGTGGCCCTGGCCGGAGGATTAATGAAGTCTTTGACGATGGTGAAGAGGGTTTTTGACGAGTTTTTGGCCTTGGCAATTTGAAGCGAGAAATGATCTCTCATAGTGATTTTTTTATGTTTGAGAAATTTTTTCAAGGCAGCTTTGTAGGTAAGCTTAGCTTCAGGGTCATAGTTTAGTCTCCACTTCCGTTCGAGAGCTTTGCATCTGCTTTTTTCCTCACGGAGGGAGGTGGAGAACCAGGGAGCGGAGGGGCGAGATCTAGTGGAGGCAATGATTTTCTGGGGAGCAATGTAGTCAATAGCATTGATGAGGGCAGTATTAAGCCTAGAGATATTTCCGTCGATATCAGACGATAGATGATCCGTCTGGAAGTGGAATACCGGGTCCAAGGTGGCGCATGTGACTTTGTGCCACTTCCTTCCCAGCTACTTCCTGGGGGCTAGAGGGACAGATTTCCGGTCTAAGGCCAGAGAAAAGGGGATAAGATAGTGGTCGGTCCACGTAAGGGGGAGGGGAGGAAAGACAGTGATAGTGGAGAAATTGGCGAAAATAAGGTCTAAGGTGTGACCAGCCACATGAGTACGACCGGTGACTAATTGAATGAGGTTCATACTATCCATGATTTCCAGCAGATTGTTCTCCTTCGCGCAGAGAGGGTTGTCTACGTGGAGGTTAAAGTCACCTAAGACTAGAAAACATTGGTGTTTAAGGGATAGATCAGCCAGCTGGTGGGTGAGAGCAGTAAGAGAAAGGGAGGCGGCGGTTGGGGGGTTATAAACTAGGGAGCCAGCCAGTATAACTGCCGCGGAATCAGATACAGAGAAGTACAGAGCTTCGATTATACCAATGTTGGTAAGTTTGGTAGTGGTCAGCTGAAGATGAGATTTGAAGATGACGGCTAGTCCACCTCCAGATTTACCCCCAGCCCGGTTAAGGCATTTTATGTCGTAGCCTGGAGGGATGGCCAGATAGATGTCCGGAGAGGAGGAGTCAGTGATCCAGGACTCAGTGAGAAATAAAATATCCCACTCGTCAGAGGAAATAGACATCCAGATGTCGTTGGCATGGCGGGGGAGAGACCGGCAGTTGACCAAGCCTGCTTTCAACGTTCGGTGGTTAGATGCGGGGAGCTGCGGTGTGGGATGAGAAGGCGAACGAGATAGGTAGGACGGGAGGGAAAAGTTGCATTGAGGACAATGGAAAGGAGCGGATTCTAAATGGTATGGGTTGCAAGGGGTAATGACCGTGCAGTGGAAGGAATTAAGTAGATGAAGTTGGGAGTTGGTCCAGCACGTGCGGGTGGAATCGGCGGAACAGGCAGGGGGGCTAGCCCTGGGCTCGGTCCAGGCCCGGACGGGCCCAGACGGGCTTGCCTTTGGCGCGCCTTCGGCGCGCTGACGGCGCGCCCGCTGCGCCCGTCCGCTGCGCTTCCTAGCGAGGCACATAATTTATGACTGTGGGGAAGGGCGTCACGGGGGCGTGGCCAGCTGAGGTGGGCGTGTCTGAAGACGCGCCTCGCCCTCGGTAATGGCGATGACAAGGAATCAGTGCAGCGCTACAAGACGCTGTTCGTGAACAGGAGGTGAGTAGGTTTTTTAAAAATGCAAAGTATTACACAAACAATCAAATTTTAAAAGATGTAAGCTCACTCCCGGCTTCCGCCTCAGGAGACTCGTAGGTTCAGTGGTGTCGCGCTTTCCAGCTGCGCGCACTCTTATAGTTGAAGTAGGGGGCGTGGCCAGCCGAGGTGGGCGTGTCTGAAGACGCGCCTCGCCCTTGGTAATGGCGATGACAAGGAATCGGTGCAGCGCTACAAGACGCTGTTCGTGAACAGGAGGTGAGTAGGTTTTTTAAAAATGCAAAGTATTACACAAACAATCAAATTTTAAAAGATGTAAGCTCACTCCCGGCTTCCGCCTCAGGAGACTCGTAGGTTCAGTGGTGTCGCGCTTTCCAGCTGCGCGCACTCTTATAGTCGAAGTAGGGGGCGTGGCCAGCCGAGGTGGGCGTGTCTGAAGACGCGCCTCGCCCTCGGTAATGGCGATGACAAGGAATCGGTGCAGCGCTACAAGACGCTGTTCGTGAACAGGAGGTGAGTAGGTTTTTTAAAAATGCAAAGTATTACACAAACAATCAAATTTTAAAAGATGTAAGCTCACTCCCGGCTTCCGCCTCAGGAGACTCGTAGGTTCAGTGGTGTCGCGCTTTCCGGCTGCGCGCACTCTTATAGTCGAAGTAGGGGGCGTGGCCAGCTGAGGCAGGCGTGTCTGAAGACGCGCCTCGCCCTCGGTAATGGCGATGACAAGGAATCGGTGCAGCGCTACAAGACGCTGTTCGTGAACAGGAGGTGAGTAGGTTTTTTAAAAATGCAAAGTATTACACAAACAATCAAATTTTAAAAGATGTAAGCTCACTCCCGGCTTCCGCCTCAGGAGACTCGTAGGTTCAGTGGTGTCGCGCTTTCCAGCTGCGCGCACTCTTATAGTCGAAGTAGGGGGCGTGGCCAGCCGAGGTGGGCGTGTCTGAAGACGCGCCTCGCCCTCGGTAATAGCGATGACAAGGAATCGGTGCAGCGCTACAAGACGCTGTTCGTGAACAGGAGGTGAGTAGGTTTTTTAAAAATGCAAAGTATTACACAAACAATCAAATTTTAAAAGATGTAAGCTCACTCCCGGCTTCCGCCTCAGGAGACTCGTAGGTTCAGTGGTGTCGCGCTTTCCAGCTGCGCGCACTCTTATAGTCGAAGTAGGGGGCGTGGCCAGCCGAGGTGGGCGTGTCTGAAGACGCGCCTCGCCCTCGGTAATGGCGATGACAAGGAATCGGTGCAGCGCTACAAGACGCTGTTCGTGAACAGGAGGTGAGTAGGTTTTTTAAAAATGCAAAGTATTACACAAACAATCAAATTTTAAAAGATGTAAGCTCACTCCCGGCGTCCGCCTCAGGAGACTCGTAGGTTCAGTGGTGTCGCGCTTTCCAGCTGCGCGCACTCTTATAGTCGAAGTAGGGGGCGTGGCCAGCCGAGGTGGGCGTGTCTGAAGACGCGCCTCGCCCTCGGTAATGGCGATGACAAGGAATCGGTGCAGCGCTACAAGACGCTGTTCGTGAACAGGAGGTGAGTAGGTTTTTTAAAAATGCAAAGTATTACACAAACAATCAAATTTTAAAAGATGTAAGCTCACTCCCGGCTTCCGCCTCAGGAGACTCGTAGGTTCAGTGGAGGAAGGAGGCCTTGGTGATCCCCATCCTAAAAAAGGCAGATGCTGATCCCACTGTTTTCGCCAACTACCGCCCCATTTCCCTTCTCCCCAAACCCGCAAAGGTCTTGGAAAAAGCCGTGCAGTTGCAACTCACGGAGTATTTGGAAAGCAACTCCCTACTGCATGACTCACAATCTGGCTTTCGGGCGGGATACAGCACAGAGACGGCTTTGCTGGAAGTATCGGAAACTATTCGGGAATGCGTGGACAGGGGCGAGGAGGCCATGCTAGTCCTCCTCGACCTGTCCGCTGCATTTGATACGGTCTCCCACCCCATTCTCCTTGACCGACTCAAACAGATTGGCATTGGCGGCACTGCCTTTAGCTGGATCGAGTCCTTCCTTTCAGGAAGAAGTCAGAGGGTATTGTTGCGGCCTTTCAAATCGGAGGAAAAACCCCTGTATTGCGGTGTGCCACAGGGCTCTGCCCTCAGCCCTCTGTTTTTTAACATCTATCTAGCCCCACTGGCCGGCGTTGTGGAGTCCTACGGCGTCAGGGTGGTCTCCTATGCTGATGATACCCAGCTAGTGTTTTCCTTCAGAGACCACTCTGACTCCGCGTTCACCAACTTCCGCCGGTGCCTCAACAACATCAGTGGCTGGATGTCTGAAAACCATCTTAGACTCAATGCAGACAAGACAGAGGTGCTGTTTTTTAACCAGAAAAATTCCATCCCCTCCTCCTGGTGGTGGCCCACGGCACTTGATCCCGCTCCCTCCCCCGTCCACTCGGCCCGTAACCTGGGTTTCCAGTTTGACGACTCCCTTTCATGCAAAACTCAGGTCAATAAAGTGACCTCTGCCTGCTTCCTGAAGTTGCGCATGATCAAAAAGATACTCCCCTATCTCCCTCTGGATTCCCGCCGTACAGTTACCCATGCCCTCATCACGTCCCACCTGGACTATGCTAATAGCCTTTATGCTGGTGCCCCCCAATACCTGATTGACCGGCTTCAGATTGTTCAGAACGCGGCGGCCAGACTGATTGGCAATATTCCCTACCGTCAATCAGTATCCGCATATCGGAAGGAACTGCACTGGCTACCAGTGGCCAGCCGTATCCAGTTCAAGATCCTTACCCTGACCTACCGAGCCATCAACGACCGCGGACCAAACTACCTGAAAAAACGTGTCTCAATATCCCGTTCCATCAGATCTTTGAGATCCAATGACCTCCGCCTTCTGATCTCTCCCCGTTTCAGACTCTCAAGAATGGGTGGCAGAGGGTTCAGTGTCATTGCGGCAAAACTGTGGAACGCTCTGCCAGTCGATCTTAGATTCTGTCCCTCCGAATCCATCTTCCGGGCCAGACTCAAAACTTGGCTCTTCTCTGGACTCTGATCTATTCCGCTGTTTTCCCTTCTTGCTCCCCTACTCTCCTTTGTGAGGTTCAGGTTCTAGCGCCGGGACACCCCTTCGGGGGTAGCTGTGCGCTCTACAAACTACATAAAATAATAAATAAATAAATAAATAAAAAAATAAGTATAAAACCAGAGAACAGGGGCATATTTGTCGTGGGGAGGAAAACATGGCAGCCGGCTAGCGGCGGGCCGCGAGTGCTCCAGAGGCGTGTGGTGTGCAATGAGGTTTTCTCGGTTGGAGATTGCAGTTTAGAAGAAAGTCGGGCGGAGAAATAAGTTGTCTTAGCAAAAGTAAAAATAGGGCGAGTTAAGTTCTGTTTTTGGAACGTAGACTCACCCTTTCCTCATAGAGATACGCTTCAGTAGCGGCAGGGTGTTCCAGAGCCGTTCTCCTGTGATCCGAATGCTGGAAGGGGGAGTGGCAACAGCCGCGGTGCAGTCGTGGGGCAGAGCGGCACTGGAGTTACGCTGGGGGCGCCAAGCAGCTGCTAGTCTTCCATTCGGAGGCAATGGAAGAGGGAGTGACCGAGGATTAGGTCGTGCGAGTGAGGACGCTGATGAAGCTCCTATTAAGTGCCCAGAAGACCAACAGAGGGGTTCAGAGGTAATAGGAAGATTGCCTGGATTTGTTTTATCTGGTGCCAGTGGGGGGAAAATAGATACAGAGGAGCAGGAGGAGAGGGTGGGGAGCAATGAAAAAGAAAGAAATGCTAGAGGCTCCAGGAGCAGTAAGAGCAGCAGGGGCGAACTCAGTGGTGTATCAAGATACACTCTTAGGAGCGAGGTGAGAGAGGGAGGGAGGGGAGGAGAAACATCTTTTGGGTTTAGGGATTTCCCATCAGTATGTGATGAAACACGAGGGCTTAAAAAGAAATTGATAAAAGTAAAGAGTAAAGTATCAAATAAAGACTACACAGGGCACAAGAAGCAGGCAAAAGGGGAGTCTGTGGGAGGTAAGGTGAAGGTAACACCCTCTCTCAAAACATACTTCAAGGCGGTACCAAAAACTCTAATATTGAAAGATAGTGCTGAAATATCGAAAGTGGAGCCTCAAAAGAAGTCCCAAGAAGAGAGCGTGTCAGTGGAAGGTGACCCCAGAGGACTGGTCAGCTCATTTAACCTCATGCGCGCTAGCAGAATTCCGCTCGTAGGCTGAGATTTTTAAAAGCGCATGTTACATGACGAGCTGGGCTCGTCATCAGCGTGCGAGGAGGCTACGCCATGACGAGCCCAGCTCGTCATCAGCGTGGAAGGGGTTAAGTCCTAACCCCTTTCAAGTGTTGATTGCGGACATGGGGGACACCCCTAGATAACCAAGAGAGTAATCGGGGGAATCAAGAGAAACAAGAGAAGGACGCAGAGGGGCTCGATCAAGAAGATAGAGAAAATTCTCCAAATTATCCAATCGGGATATAAAGGCAGGAAACGAAGGAATTTTTTTAAATAAATCAAGGTTCGGACAAAATTGGTATGGTTTGGGATGCTTATAAGGCATTTTAGGTAGGCTTGGTACCTTAGCAGCAAAAAAGAGAAGAGTATATTATAAAAAAGTGGAAGATTTAGAAGAACAAATTCGAAAACTGGAAGATGCCATAGTAAGATCTGGCCACCAGGAAGCTGGAGAAAGTGAGAGCGGAGAGATATTAAATGTAAAAGAGCATCTGGTGGAAGTATTAAGAGTTAGGGTTAAGGAGAAGTGGGATGCTAGTCAGTGCATTTTGAATATGGTGAGGGCTTTAGCAAACTACTAGCTTGGAAGGTTAAAAGCGATCAAGTGAGAAATGCGATCAAAGAGATTAAGGAGGTAGAGTCAGGGAAGAGGATTAGTGAAGACAGGGGAATAGCTCTAGTTTTTCAGGATTATTTTGGGAAGGTATATAAGGAGAATTTGGTGGTTACCGGGAGGGAAGTGCTTGCCTGGTTAGATGATATGGCGCCGTTATCAGATGAAGATAGGGGCATTTTGAATGAGGACATTTCTATAGAGGAACTTGAAGGGGCCATGAAAGGAGGGAAGAAGGGAAAGGCACAGGGCCCGGACGGCCTTCCAGTAGAGGTATATAAAGCAATAGCCAGTGAGGTAATGCCTATTTTGAAGCAGCTTTTTTATGCAGTTTTCTGCTTTAATTTTGAGGTACCGGAGTCTTGGAAAGAGGCAAATATAACGCTAATTTTAAAACCTGGTAAATCACCAAAAAATGCTGAATCGTATTGCCCGATTTCCCTTTTAAATTCTGATTATAAGCTTTTTGCTAAAGTGATCGCGGATAGGCTAAATATACTAATGCCTAAATTGATACATACAGGAAGAAGTCTTGCAACAGTAGGTGGGATTCCAGTTTTTGGGAAATATACATTAAGTGGGTGTTTGCAGGTGCAAAGTATTTTGTATTTTTTGTATTTGTATTTGATTTTGTATAGCGCGTATATCACCGATAGGTCTCATAGCGCTTGCAGAAATTCCGAGATATAGAGGGGATGTAGTTAGAAGGTCTAGAAGAGCCATGTTTTCAGGTTCTTACGGAATGATTTGTGGTTAATATCGGCCCTGATAGATGGAGGTAGGGTGTCCCATGTTGCTGGGCGATTTTTGAAAAACATCTGTCCCCGTTTTTGACCGTTCGACCTTTTGGAACTGTTAGCAGATGTTTGTCCGAGGATCAGAGGATTCTGATTGGGCAATACTTCTTGAGTTTTTTTTCCAAATATTTTGGTCCCTGGCCATTTATAGATTTATGGACCAAGCAGCAGATTTTGAATTTAATACGTTTCCTTATGGGGAGCCAGTGTAGCTGCTTTAGACAAGGGGCCGAGGGAGTGCGGGCGGGAGGTCCAGAACTAGTCTGGCTGCAGTGTTTTGGAGAGTCTGGAGTTTGGTCAGGGAGCTCTCATTGATGTCAGCTAATAGTGCGTTTCCGTAATCCAGTCGGCTCACAATTAGGCACTGCACTAGAGGTTTGCGGGATGACTGGGGTATCCATTTAAAAACTTTTGTAAGGCTACGCATTATTCCTACACTGGTGTGGACTATCTTATTTATCTGTGGGGCCATGGATAGTTTATCATCCATGGTAACTCCCAGGTTCCTTACTGAGTTCTTTGGTGCTGGGCAGGGGACTAGTTCAGTTGGCCACCATTCATCTGTCCAACGTTTATTCGCGTTGCAGAATAACGTTATTTCAGTCTTCCCTGCGTTTAGCATTAAGTAGTTGTTTGATATCCAGTTTTTTATGGAAATCATGCATTGTTGGAATCTGAACTTTGTTTCGGTAGGGTTTGGTCCTAAGGTGATTAAGAGCTGGGTGTCATCAGCGTACGACACTGTATCGAACCCGTGAGCTCTAATCACCTTGGCCAAAGGAGTTAAATACACATTAAACAGAGTGGGGCTTAATATTGACCCCTGGGGGACACCCTTGTCATTATTTACACAGGTTGAGATGAAAGTTCCTGTTTTGACCTTAGATTTCCTCTCAGTTAGGTAGCTTTGAATCCATAACAAGGCGGGGCCCTCGACACCAATATCAGTCAGGTGTTCTAAAAGAATGCTGTGTGAGATGGTGTCTAAGGCTGCCGACAGATCGAGTAATACCAGGATGGCAGATTGGCTAGTATCTAAAGTCATGCGGATGTTATCTATTACCTCGAGTAAGGCTGTCTCGGTGCTGTGGGATGCTCTAAAGCCCGATTAAGATTTTTCCAGCAGCCCGTTATCTTCCAGATACTTGATTAACTGCTTGTTTATATGTGATTAGATTATTTTCCCAAAGAAGGGTAGGAGAGAGATAGGGCGGTAATTTAGGGGTTGTCTATAGTCAGCGTTGCTTTTTTTTATTATTGGCCTGATTATTGCTTCTTTCCAGATTGTTGGAAAAAACAGCTTGGGTTAATGAAAGATTTAGAGTAGCTGTTATTTTCGTGATAATGGTCGGGGCTATTTTGGCCAGGATCTGGCAGATGCTGGGTCGGCAGGCGAACCTGACTTTGTTTTCTTGATGATGTTAATTACCTCTTCCTCAGCGAAAGTCCGGAATTCTTGTAACACATTTTGCGGGACTGTGTGTTGTTTGTGTGATAGGGTGGTTGGAGCATCGCTTAAGTCAGGTGTGGTCTGTGTGGCGAAGAGTTTGTGAATATCGTCTATTTTGTCATTAATATAGGAGGAAAGGGTATTTGCCCACTCTTGGAACTCTAAGCTTGGGGGTTGGCATGAGGAAGGTTTGGTGAATTCATTTACAATTGAGTAAAGTTCTTTGTGTGAGTTCCTAGCCTGACTTATTCTGGTTCCAAGATAGGCTTTTTTTGCAGATGCTATTTGGACCCATGTAGTCTTTATGTAGAGCCTTGTATGTTTGTTTGTCCGATAAGTTTTTAGTTCTTCGCCACTGGCGCTCGGCTGTTCTTGATGCCTTTTTGACTATTTTTAAGTTCGGCGTAAACCAAGGGGATAGTTTATTGGGGCTTTTGGTTGCCTTCTTTGGGGCTATAGAATTTAGGGCATCTAAGATAGCCTGATCTAGATCAGTGGCCGCGTGGTTTGGGTCGGTGAGTCGGGTCACTTTGGGAGGAATGAAGTGACTAGAAAATGAGTCATGAGTGATTTTATTCCAAGAGCGGCTCATTTTAATTTCCTTTCGTTGAGGTGATTGCGTAGGGTTAATGGCGATATGAAATTTAAATATGTTATGGTCTGACCATGTGACCGGGTAGAGCTCAGTAATCTTAATTTCATGGTTGTTTGTAAAAATGAGGTCCAGAGTATGTCCGGCATTGTGTGTTGGACCGGTCTCTAAAAGATTCAGGCCTAATGAGTCTATACTAGTGATTAGTTTGATGGTGTGTGGGTCTTGACTCAATCTGCATGATGGTTAAAATCTCCCAATAGGAGGAAGTTTTTACAGGCTAGGATGTGCGGGGCCACGGTTTCTAACAGCTGAGCAGCAAAGCTATTTTTGTTTCCAGGGGGTCCATAGACTAAAGCTCCTTTCCAAGAGTCTTTATTATTTAGATCTAAAGAAAAGATGAGGATTTCGCCCCAGCTCGCTTCATGTGAGTCGATCATATGGACTTTCGTGGATGATTTATGAACTACTGCAGTGCCTCCGCCCTTCTTGCTCATCCTATCTAGCCTGCAGATGTTATACCCGATGGGGAGGGAAACAGCTATGTCCGGAGTGGATGTTTCGTGGAGCCAAGTTTCAGTGATGAAAAGGAGATCAGGTTTTTCTAGATCTAGGAGTGCCCATATTTCAAGGGAGTGCTTTGGAAGAGAGCGGACATTGCCATAAAGGCAATTGAGCTGTTTTGGAAGGGATAATGGGGCTTTGGGCTGGATTTGACTAGAAATATTCAGAGGGATAGAGTTCAGCGAGAGGAGCTTCGCTCTGGTGTACCTGAGGGCTGACATTGTAACGGGGGCTGGTGGCAGACAAGCAGGGGGGTGGCGATTGGCAATGGTCTGGCGCGGACAGGCGCAGACGGGCTTGCCTTAGGCGCGCCGCTGCGCGCGTCCGCTCGGCGCACTCTCTTTTATGTCAGAGTAGGCGGGACCTCTGTCTGCAGTGGATCAGAAACGCTAACCAGTGTCAGGGACCGGGAGTTATTTTAAGTGGTGGTAACACCCCTCCGTGCAATCGGCACACGCCGTGACGGACCAGGGGTACACCAGGTGCAAAGTGAGTAGTTGTGTGCAAGTTGCTTTGGGTTAAAAATATTTCAGTTTAAAATACAATTGTCGGCGCACAGTTAAAAAACAGAGATTCCAGATTAGGCTTGGCAACCTTTCAATTCTATCACCTCCTGATGTTGTGTCGGTTTTTCTGGCAGCGCATCCGCTCGGCGCACTCTCTTTTATGTCAGAGTGGGCGGGACCGATGTCTGCAGTGGATCAGGAGCGCTAACCGGTGTCAGGGACCGGGAGTTATTCTAAATGGTGGTAACACCTCTCCGTGCAATCAGCACACGCCGTGACGGACCAGGGGTACACCAGGTGCAAAGTGAGTAGTTGTGTGCAAGTTGCTTTGGCTTAAAAATATTTCCCTTTAAAATACAATTGTCGGCGCACAGTTAAAAAACAGAGATTCAAGATTAGACTTGGCAACTTTTCAATTCTATCACCTCCTGATGTTGTGTCGGTTTTTCTGGCAGTAGCAGTACAATCAGTTTCTGCTGTCACATACTGGTCCCGATATTATTACCGTTCAGAAAAACTTTGCCAACTTCACAAAGCTGGTGTAGTTTCAAATAAAACATTCAACGTTGCAAAGTTCTTGATTTCATAACTTCACACATCTCTAGTTCTAATCTGGTTCCGATCAAGGATGCCACATTCGATATCATGCTGGCCCTACACAACCTTAATTTATTGAAACCATCTCTCAGGTATGAAAATATACATTGGTCCATGCTTCTGCTGACACTTGAGATCTCATTTATGGGGAATTGGCATCGAACAGAGCTGAAAGTCTTCTTTCTGTGCATCCCTAAGCCAATATGAAAGGGTAGGAAAGCACCACATCTACGAAATACGGTGCATTACCGCCCTTTCCCCCTGTGCTGGTGAACAATTTGCTGCATAGCGCCAAAACAAGCACCCTTGCACTATTGTGCAAGAGTGTCTGCGTTGCATATAGGATTATTTTTGTTCAGGTAGGGGAACCTTCCTGCACAAAAACAATCCTCCGGAGAGACATTTTCCCCTTTCTAAATGTGCTGCAGTATGCGGCACCATGGAAAGAGGAACAAGTGAGGAGAAATAAAAAGATTTCTCTTTGTTATGCTTGCTCTGGGGAGGCATAAGGATTTGGCGCTGCCCCAGCTTTATGTGATTAAGAAAATCTGGGGCAGCGTCAGAATCCATGGGTGTTGTGTGGAAAAACCCACTGCAACACCCATGGAATGCAGAGTAAGGCAAGGCAGTGACTTACGCTGCTTTTCCTTACTCCATATCTGAGACCATGTAAAGCCACACAGGGTGGATTTACGTGGCCTCATAGATATCGTTGAGAGGTTTTCACCACTGGAGCGTCAGAAAAAGTGACCCTCTGGTGGTGTAATCCTCTCATAAATAAGCCCGCAGGTTCTCTAAGTGACCTTAATACTCTCGTAGACTCCCTCAATTATGTAAAGAAACTTTATTCAAAGTTTAAATGCTATATATGTATTTATTATTTATTAACGGGGGACCTCTATAGGAGTGAACCAAGTGTTTGGGCTCCGTACCTTTGATTTGCTTTCAATGCAATCATGGCAGGGATGAAGATATCCACAAGTTGGACTGGGGCAGAAATAATCCCCATTTATAAAAAGGGTTCTCCTTTATTGCCAGGCAATTATAGACCCATTAGTTTGATTGACATCTCAGAAAAAATATTTGCGCGAATCCTATTATTAAGACTCCAAGCTTGGATGAACAACAATAGTATTCTCTCTCAGTTTCAGGCTGGGTTTAGGGAGAAACTATCAACTTTGGACCAGGTTCTAAGACTGCAACTGCTCCACTGGAAGACGGTTCATCTCGAGAGGGGCAGCCTGTACCTGATATTTGTGGATCTCAGGTCAGCCTTTGACCTGGTCCCAAGGGCTAAACTATGGTCTGTTCTGCTCGACCTAGGAGCCCCGGTGTATCTTATTCATCTCATCCAATGATTGCATGAAAACAACTTTGCACAAATACGATACGGCAAAGACGGTGGACTATGGCCCCCATTCCAATCAAACGAGGTGTGTGCCAGGGTTGCGTACCCACCCCAACTCTGTTTAGGCTTTGCATAAACGACTTGATAAATGTCGTGTCAAAAGGGAAAGACCTAGATGCCCCCAAACTAGCAGGGAGAAGAATTTCAGCAATGATGTTTGCTGACGATACGCTTTTAGTAGCGAAATCTCCCATGGGGTTACAAAGGGTGTTGGACAGATTCCAGTTGTTCTGTGAGAAGAGAGGGCTTGAGATCAACCTCCAGAAAACTAAATTTATGGTTTTTAATAAGCCAAAGGGTACACGTCCGAATCCCATTTTAAAAAAGGAACCCCTAGAAAGAGTAACATCTTTTGTGTATCTAGGAATCACAATTACAGACACCATGGACTGGGGGGCTCACATAGGGAAAGCATCACTAAAGCTAGCCCAATCAACCAGGGGAATAATGAAGGTATTTAACAACACAAGTAGGAGTGCAGTTAGCCCGGCATTGGAAATATACAAAGTACAGGAATGTGGGGGTGCTCTTTATGGAGCAGAACTCAGAGGCCACTGCAGGGCTGAAATCCTAATCCTGTCTGAGAACGGCTTCATTAGGAATCTTTTTAGGTTGCCGCGCAGTACTCCCCTAGTTCCCCTTCGTTTAGACCTGGGGTTGATGGAGATGGAGGCAGTTCTATGCCTCAGACCACTCTTATATTGGCGACGCTTATGGTCGACCCCGGAGCTTCTAATATAACGAGAGGAACTGTCGGAAGTTCTAGCTATTAGTGGTGCAGTAAAGCTCCCTTGGTTTGCTCATATTAAGCACCTGCTAACTAGTATCAGGTTGGGGGATTGTTGGTCTGACCCGGAGGCATCATGCCCCCGTGTTACAAAAAATTACCTAAAGACTATCTATGTGGATTACAGAACGTCCCTGCTCCACTCTGATCCTAATCTGTGCAAATCTTCTCAAACCTTCCCGGAAATTAAAACCAGTCCAGTCTTTAAAAGGGCCATCGATCTTATTAAGCCCACGGCAGCTAGGACGTTGTTTCTACAATTCAGATTCGGGGTCCTGCCCTTACGCTGCGTGACTGCCAAATGGAAAGCGCAGAATGAGGTCAGGGGCCCTGTCTGCAATAATTCTGATGAAACTGAACTTCAAGTTTTCTTTGAGTGCCCGGGCTACAATAAAGTAAGAAAGAGATGGCTTGCTCAGATTTGTAGAAATCTAGGTAGTAGAAGATGCGTAGCAGGATTTTGAAAACTGATACCAGGACCCCAATTGTTTACTGTGTAGCAGGGTTTCTTTTCTCAATGTGGTGTACAAGAAGGGCCTTCACATGTTAACAACACATAAGAATTGGCCTTTAACTTATACACATGTATGTGATAGAGCTTCCCCCATGTGTTTAAAAGTTATGATGCACCATATTCCAAGCTGCGCAAACTTGTATATTACAATTATGGGTAGGAAAAGTAGAAAGGATTGTTGTAGGAGTCTAAAGATAGACTGGTTAATGCACTATGCACTTTATTCTTTCTTAATGAGCTCTTATGGCTTACTACTGACAAGAATAATGAGGGGAATGAAATCTCATGTCAGCTCGGAAAACATGGCAGCTAATTGATGATGTATGATGGAATTTACTCAACATGAATTTTTTAATTATTGTACAGGATTTTATTATTACTTGTAATCTTTGCGGATTTTAACATGTCATTTTAACATTGCTGTAATCTATTTCTCTTCGCACTTACTGGGCCATGTTGGCCGTAATAAAGAACAACTTGACTTGACTTGATCATTTATTAAAAATGTGTAGCAGATCCAAGAAACCATCACTGTACAGATCTAGAAACTAAATCACACAATAACACACTTTCAGAAAACAGTATAATAGATCAAGAAGCAAACAGCAGTTGTAAATCATAACTTGTAAATGCGAAATATATAATTCACAAATAGGCACTGCAGCTTCAGCAGAAAGGTTTGATGGGCATCCCGCCGGCGGCGCTGGATTCAAGGGTGCAGGGTAGCTTAAGCAGCCTAATAATCTTGAGTACTTCACACTGAGAATGACCAACAAAGAGGCTTGTAAAGGGTTTTTGTATTTTGCATCACGTACTGTGTGTTCAAAAAAAGCCTGGTAAATGTCAAGCAAATTCTGATAAACTGTTAATTCTACATCATCAACATAGGGGTCAATATTCCATTTTCTAACTGAAAAGTGAGGCCATGGCCAAGGGAGAAGGCCACTCTCTGTCAAGGATTTTTTTGTTACCACACCTGTAAAAAATCTACGTGCTCATTAAACTTACAATTTTTTCATAATACATCAGCAGCAGAAGGAAAAGAATAGTGGATGCTCCCTTTATTCTAATGTGTGATTGGATCAAAGTTGATTACATTGTGCAAAGAAACCGATCCACAATATTTTTATTTGGATGTTGAATAAAAGGATTCAGTCTCTTTGATTTAGCCCATCTCTGCTTAAAAAATATCCTACTTTGAGCTAAAATTTAAAGTACTGCAGACCCCAAAATAAATGCATCTGCTTGCAATTTCCAAGTACGGATGGCATGTAATTCCCTGTATGTCTCGTCCTACATGGTTATACTCAAATAGAATCTCAAATGGCAACTGTTTGCTGAAAAATAATTTCTGCACACATTTCCTTGCATTATGGGGCATATTCTAAAGAACGTGTGATAACCATCGCAAAAGTAACTTAATGCAACTTCCAACATCGCAGTTTATCGAGGGAAAATTACGCTGTGTTCACAAAGCATTCTCAACACGGCAGCACCATGCGATACGCTCTAGATAACGCATCAAATGACTGCATTAAAATCAATGCCACGCCGAAAAAATGAGAAACGCGAATGCAAAAAATGCTGCGATGAGGCCCATTGTGATACAAAATTCTGCAAAAACCTGCAATTCACAAGCGCCAGGTGGGAAAAATCACCATAAAAGTTAAAAAAAACCTGACAAACAAATGCCAAACAACAGCGAAGCTCAATGAATGTTGCCGGAGCAAGTACGGAGGAGAACCAGAACCCCTCAAGCCCCCCGGGAGACCTGCCTGGGATCTCGGGGTCAGGGAAGGCCAAGGAGAAAAAGAGTAGGAAGAAGCTCTTCAGTCCGAAGAAGAACAGGATCCTGATAATGGAGGTGGTTGAACACCATCAACAACTGTTTGTCACCTCCACTGTGTCATTAGCAACAAAAAATGGACTATGGTAGTCCATCGTGGACAAGGTGAATTCAGTGGGAGTGCTGAAGAGGACAATTTAAGAGGTCAAGAGGCGCTGGAATGACGTTAAGCTCAAAACCAAGCTGAAACTCGCAAATAACCGTAAGGCAGCAGGCAGGAGGAGCTGAACAATATGGAGGACATGGTGTCCACAGTCATCAGTGGGGATACAGTGGCAGGAGTTGAGGGACCGGACACTGCTCAACATGACCAGACACAACAGCACCAGGGTGAGTAACGACCAGGGACTGGGGGGACGGGGGGAGATGGGCACAATGGCACACATGCACAATTGAGCTGAGCACATCTGCGGACAAACCATGCCCCAGCCCCCAACTCCCACCAAGAGACCAATGTACATCAAGTATGCAACAGCTCAGCACTGTATAAGCACAGAAGTCAAAGGCACAACGCAGAAAAGGGATATGGGGCAGCAAAATCTGAGCAGCAGGGGCCACTCCCCCAAAATGCAGCATACACACATAACATGCACACACGTCTGTTGTTGAAATGTCCACTGTCCCCCATCAAACAGGCAGCTCCTCCCAAACAACCACAATGTACACAGTCATGCAGTCTGTATGTAAACATGTACAATGCGACAACATACATGTGACCACATTGTTAAACTGCATCTCCCCTTCACATTGCAGAGGGACAATCAACACCTCCTGCAGAGCAGCCAGAACCTCTCTTCTCTGATGACGAAGAGGACCACCACAGCTTCAACTCCGATGCCCTCCGAGAGTTCATTGACAGGCTTTGCAGCCCATCTCCAGGAGCAGGGCAGCCCAGCTACAACATGGACATCCCACCCCCTGCACAGACCACACAGCAGGCAGCACCCACCACCACGGCTGCCTCCCAGGACCCCCACAAAGAACACATGGCCGTCCAACGCCTTGTGTTGGGGTGCCAGGAGCAGCTCGCTGAACAGGTGTGGGTGGGCTTCGACCACCTGGCAGACAAACTAGATGCCATACGTGGGTGTTTATGTCCCATCAAGGACCACTCACGGTCCCTAAGGGACACCGACAGTCCGCTCCATGCTCTCCAACAGACCATGGCTGACATCACTGGAGCCCTGACTCAGAGATTAGAACAACTCTCCAGTCAGAGTGGGTCTAGCGATGTCACACAGGAGTTGGGAAACATGAGGAGGTAAATGTAGACCATGGAGCAGGCCAATGCGGAAAGAGCGGCTGCACACCAGTGAGTCGTACCTGGGTTCCTCAATGACCTCAAAACTATCCTCATGGCATTGCTGCCACAAGACCTGGTGCTGATGCAGGCTGCTGCTACCACTGCATCCATATCTCCACCCCCTGAAGTGTCAGTGCCACACAGTGCAGCACACATTCCACCTCCGGCCCCAGAGGTGTCACTGCCACACTGGGCTGGTGAAAGGCCAGCACCACTCACACATGAGTCACATGGAAAAGCAGAGGACAAAAATACAGATGAAACCGCCTTCGTGGTAAGAAGGATGAAGTAGCATTCATCTCTGCCATATGGCCGGTTTCAGCTTAGTTCTGCCCTCTGCATCATCACCTTCCGCTGACCCTTGATGCACTCTGCGACACTCTCCTTAGACTTCGACATGGACTGCCATATTCTGTTTCATCGCCAATTACACCAATTCGTTTGGACTTCTCATTCCCTGAAGGACTCTGGCTGGCCCTCCATGGGCCAACATTGTAAAGTGGGGTTTGCATGGCCCGTACTGCTCCAGATGCAACACTCCACTGAATGTGCATTAAACATTCCGAATCACACGGATGTGTCATGTCTATGGTCTTTCAAGTGTGGTAGTATGGATGAATGTAGGGTCAGTGAACTCCTCTTACATCCATGTGGCTCATTTGTTACTCCCTTGTCCAGCCACGTACGGAACAACGTCCTGAGCCCCGGGATCATTGTTCAAACCCTTACGCTGGACTGGTATACGCCAGGCCAACCCACTAACCTTATGCACACAGTGGGGGGGGCAGGGCGACAAAGCTACTTGTCCTAGGTCTACCTGTATTGATCTGCAGATCACAGGTCTAGTTGTCAGCATGCCACAGCCACTCCATCCCAGCTGGTTTACACCCACACCACACCCATCCAGCACACGCATCACAGGACATGTGAACCTGCCAATAATAAGGGCCCGGCACATGACGCCATTTACAACCTCTCTCGGGGTGTATCCGTGTGGTATGCATGTAGGCATGGGGGCCCAGGGGCCTGCGACATCACATTCCGCCAGCCAGAAGGTGACATGATGGCGTCCACACCATAATATCCAATCATAGAGGGTCCATAACTTGCGGGGCACAGACTTGGTGGTACCGGATACACTGTGGCCTGCACAGGCACACCGCCATGAGATGGTGACTTTCGGTGCACTGAGGGAGGGGCACCTTAAGTGCTGAGTGGCTGTGCAGCCTGCGATGATGCCCCATCCCGGTGGCCTGGACTGCTCAGGTTTTGTGTGCCCTGCTGGACAGCGGTGCAGGCCTGAGCCAGCGGACAGTGGGGTCCTATCCACCATGTGGCGTGGCCTCGCAGGTCACAGAGGTAGTGGCACCTGAGCGGGTGTGCATCCTGCGATGATGCCTTGTGCACTAATGTGTCCTCTGCCATGGCGAAATCAACACCCAGCATCAAAAGTGAGGCCTGGTGGCCTGCGGAGTGGGGCAGCTGAGGTACCATGTCCACAGGCATGTGGGTTGAAGCAGCACTTGGTGGGCCTTTTTTTCTCCTCGCCGGTGGCGGAAGGTGAACAGTGAGGAATGGGGCGCAGGGGCTCGCATGCACTGCTGGGCAGCCGGCGGGGCTGGGGTGCAGCAGTCTGGGTGCGCAGGGGTGGGCATGCACCGCTGTGCGGCCGGAGGGGCTGGGATGTAGCTGCCTGGGTCCACAGGGACGGGCATGCACAGATGTGCGGTGACAGGGCTTAGGGTGAAGCTGCCTGGGTGCACAGGGGCGGACAGGCGATGATGTAGTGTGCAATTGCATGTACTGTGCCATTCGGTTCCGGATGGCTGTGGAGTTCCACGCCGTGTAGCCACAGGTGATCTGAGCCCTGCCCGCCCCCAGCATTGGCGAAATGTGTCTGGCATGTGAGCAAGAGGCTGGCGTTCTTGCTCCTCTGACCTCGGACCTCGGACCCTGCTGGAGGTTTTTGCTGCCATGCCCGTACCGAGCAGCAAGCTTAGCAGAGTATAACGGAGCATTCTTCCATCATCCAGCGGTATTTTTTTTCCGGTCGGAGACATGCTTGCTACTCAGAGGCGTTGGTTAACAGTGTCAAGCTTTCTCCCCCGCTCTACCTGCCAGGTGTGGTCGGCGTCTGCTGGAGACAATGAGAGGGAGGCAAGGTAGACCATAGCGGCGTTTTGATGTTTTGAGTGCCACTTTCCTCTCAATTGCAGCCGTATTGAGCCAGGGGTCTGGGCATAAACGGTGAACTGATTTTTATGTCCTGTTTGCCCTACATGCCTTGCCATTAACTGTTATAACTATATGCAGGACTTTGTATAACCTCTGGCGCTTGTCCCTCTGCCTCGTAGGAGCCTCTTTCTCTGCAACCAATCAGCAACACGGTGGCTTCACGTTGTCTGCAGGGGGGAAAAAAGAAAGATAATGAACCTCTTCTGACTGTTCACAGTAGTAAACACCTCTGTATTTTTTGTATCCTGCAGCCACTTATAACCTGCAATAGGATCTTCACAGTCTGTTACTGGCTGGATCCATGCTGGATTCAACACCACACTGTACTCGGGAAGAAGCTGTGGATGGTGGCTGGTTTTCTTAGCTTTATGCCTCATTAGAAGAAACTGTTTAAATAAAAGAGGCGCAGTTATAAGCACTTTCTACTCTATCTCTAGGGGTTGTAAAGGACCGCCAAGGAGTGGGCAGGAGGCGCTCCGGCGGAACTGTGGTCAGAATGGGGAAACTGCTCAACGCCCGCCTCAAGGTTAAATCTCGCGGAGCCCAGGCTAAGGAGGTGAGAGAGGCAGCTTGGCTGGCCTGTAAAGAAAATTCACCAAATCTGCTTGACCTTGATTCAACTTTTGAGAGCACAGAGGAAGAGGGAACATCCTCGGTTGCATCTTCTGTTCAGGCAGGCTCCCTGAATGTGGTTGATAAGAACATACCTACAGTCATGCCTGGATCGCCTGGAATAACTCCACAGGAGGTCTCAGGGTCCGAAGGTCTCAAAATGGTGAAAGTGACAAAAGAGGCAAAACAATTTGTACTATTCTTGAATCAAGCAACATTGCAGCCCCCCCTCCAGGCCCTAGCTCTGCCCTTGAGCTTTTTAAGGAATCCTCTGGTGTTATATCTCCATCAGCTTTAATTCCATCAGTTTTAATACCGGCAGTAGTTGACTCGACCTCCTCGAGTCTGGTAATCCCGCAAGCAATTCTGAAGTCTGGTCTTATTGCGATCGCGGAGACATCCTTGGGCCAAACATCCAATCAGGACGTGACAACATCTCTAACATTGCTAACCACTCAGAAAGAGAGACAAGGAGGACATTCAGGAACCTCTGAATCCTCAGAATTTCCTGAGGTTTTGGGACAGGTGGGTATCACCTCTGGTGCCCCCAGCACAACTTCAACTCCTCAAGATAGGCTACCAACTCAGCTTCAGCCTCAGGCTCAGGTCCAGGCACAGGCCCCCTTACATGTGC
Organism: Lissotriton vulgaris; assembly: GCF_964263255.1. Classification (NCBI taxonomy): domain Eukaryota; kingdom Metazoa; phylum Chordata; class Amphibia; order Caudata; family Salamandridae; genus Lissotriton; species Lissotriton vulgaris. Next base: position 1,296,675,380 of record NC_141694.1, read on the forward strand.
TTGATTCCTAACTGGCTCGATGTCTCCTGTGGGGATTTTGGAAGAGCGCTCTACTTCTGCTGTGGACCCTCCCCATGGTATCGCTAGCCCCAATATGGAACCAGCTGGCAAATTTCAGATGAGCGTTAAAGACATGCTACATTTATTTTGGATGAAGTCCGTGAGCTGAAAAAAACGCAGAAAGCTGAACTTGCCTCTCTTCACCAACGTTTAGTGAAAATCGCAGGTGCAATGTCAACCCTTCCAGTTAAACTGCAGGAGGCAAAAGCCAGGATCTCAGCTTTAGAGGATCAGATGACCATTGTAATGGGTGAGGCTAAAGCAGCAGTTAAAAGCTAGCATGCCCTGGAGAGCAAACTGGAGGAGTTGGAAAATCACTCCCGGAAGGCTAACCTCCGGATAGTGGGAGTTTCGGAAGGAATCGAGGGCTCCCAAACCCTGCAGTGGGTCAACTCATTTATAAAACAAAAGGTCATCCCAGAGTTTGAAGGCGATCTCACTTTCACCAGGGCTCATCGTGTTCCAGCCCGCCCGTTTCCGAATTCCACTTCAATACTGTTAAACTTTGCCGACTATTGCATAAAAGAGAGGATTTTGTTTAACGCCATCCAGCAGAGACAATTTGCAGTGAATGAGACTGTTAAATGTCGCATTTTTTCCGACATGACAGCCATGGTGGCACACAGGAGGAAAGAATTTGTGAAGATCCTTCATCTATTCAAAGCTAATGGGGCACAAGCTTCTATTGCACAGCAGTCTGAACTAAGGGTCTTCGTTAAGGGCACATTTTTTATGTTTTATGATCTGGATGAAGCCCAGGAATTATTAAAAGAGATCTCTCAGGGGTCTGGGGCTTGGAGGGAGGTGCTGTTTTTCTGTTACAACCCCACTGACAGGGTAATTGGGGATTAGGTGGATTAAGCAATCCTTACCAGTTGCTTCTTTCATTGGAAGGCTCAGTTAAGGTCAGGTTGTGTGTTTAGTTGTTTAGCTGCGAATTGATTATAGCAGGGATGTGTCCTTATTGTCTATGCTCACTCGCCTTTTGTATTTTTGATAGTAATGTTAGTTCAGCTGGGGGGCTAGGGGTGAGATCACTCAGGCGTAATTACATGACACCCAGCTTAAAGGGGGGTGAAATGTGGTTGGTGTGGTTGGGGGCATTTTCCACATTTCGGGGGGAGTGGTCACAAGGGGTGGGTTGGGAGCATGAGTGGGAAAAACAAAGTCCTTTTTTTCCTTTTGAAACCATTCAGGTCTTACACATCCATTTATTAGCTTGACTCTGGGTAATACGCTTAAGGGGCCTAAGCCTTGGTTGGGCTTTAACTATGGCTAGTAAAGAACTGCTGAAAGTGGTTTATTTTAATGTTAATGGTCTCAACAATAAAAAGAAAATGCAGGCAATCGACTCATGGATCAAAACAGAAAACCCGGCAGTGATTTTGCTACAAGAGACCCATACACCAACTGCAAAGCTGCCCGACTTTTTAATGTTCAGGTCTTGGGCAGCTTATAGGGGATTTTCATCATCTTCCGCTGCCCATAGAGGGACAGCAATATTTGTAAGTAAAAAACTTCAGGTGGAGGTCGTCAATTTTGATAAAGATCTGCATAGTTGTTGATTTTGGGTTTCCTGCTCTCTTAGACAAAGACAGAGACCGATAACTTTTGTTAGTATATATGCCCTGGTTGAGGACAACTTTAAGGTGTATGAGGATCCGTTTCAGTCCCTAATTCAGGTACCTGGGGAGCTGATTTTGGGGGCAATTTTAATGTGCTAATGAATCCTAAATTAGATTAGTCAGTTCAGGATAAAAAGCAGTTGAAACCTAAATCCTTAAGAACCTTGCTACACTATGGAGTAACGTTGGATCTTCAGGATCCATGACGTGTGGCCTTTCCAACCAAAATAGCTTATACTTGTTGTTCAGGTAGATTTCGTTCTTCATCACAAATTGATGTCTTTTTGGTTTCACTGAAGTTGAGTTTTCACCAGCAAAGATTTCTAAATAACAAATTCTCCGATCATGCCTTGTTGGTGCTTGAGTTACTCTTAGGAACCTGCACCAGGTCCCCTAAACGGTGGTCTTTGAACAGACAATATTTTAATGAAGAGGACTGGGTGGGCTTTATTGGGATAGAGATTAAGGAGCTTTTATCACTAAATATTGAGTCTGCACCTCTGATTGTGGTCTGGGACACACTTAAGGCCTTTGTCCGGGGGTTAGTTATTGGAAAAAACACTGAAATTGCTAAAAAAAGTGAGGGAAGATAAGAGAATTTTGGAGCAGAAGATTGAAGTGTCTTACCTGGTTTATCTTAGTAACCCCTCTGTGTTTAATCAGTGTCAACTGGAGCAGGCTAAGCGTGCACTCAGTTCCAGTTATTACACTCAGAGTGAAGCATTCTACCAACAATATCGTCTGAAAACATATGAAGAAAGCAATTTTGCGGGCAGGGTTTTAGCTTGGCAAGCCAGGGAGCAAAAAGCCGGAAATCAGATTAATGCGTTGAAATGTCCTTCAACCGCCTCACGTATAGAGGACCCAGTTAAAATTGGGGATATAATGCTACAGCATTATTAGTCCATCTATGGCCAACATCAGACTGTGGATATGACCTTGGTAGAAAGACTTTTGCAGAATAATAGCCCGCCGATACTCTCGGATGCAGAGAAACTCTCTATGGCAAGACCCTTCACTATGGAAGAGCTGGAGGGGGTCATAAAGAAGCTGCCAAACAGCAAGGCCTGTGGCCCGGTTGGGTTTCCGCATGAATTTTTAAAAGTTTTTTTAGTTCAGTGGCGGACTTTCTCCTTCGTTTGGTAAATTCTATGCTCGAGGGCGGGGATATACCAGAGTCCTTCAGACAAGGTAACATAGTCAGTCAGCTTTCTGGAAAAAGGCAAGAACTGCGAGGATCTGAACTCTTATTGCCTGTTGCTGTCACTTCGGTTTAACCATCACGCAACGCATTTGAAACATTCGGACCAGAACGGTTTTATTGCTGGTAGGCAGCTAGCCTCTAACACTCATTATCTATATGAGGCATTGGATTATTTTGACACCGAGAGGATACCTGCTTTAGTCCTTTTACTAGACGCCGAGACGGCTTTTGACCTTCTGGTGTAGGAAACATTGTTTGTGATTTTAGATCACTTTGACATTTCCCCCAAGATCACAGCCCTGATTTATAATTTATATAGGAACGCTGAAGTCAATGTAATTGTCAACAACTCGGTGGCCGGACAGGTCAGAGTAAAACGGGGCACAAGGCAAGGGCGCCCTTTCTTTATCGAACCACCGGCGATAGCTATAAGGCATTGTGCTGATATCCGTCCCCCTATTCCATCAATGGCGAAATTGAAATTATATGCCAACGATGTTAAGCTCATTATCAATCCAGATATAGAGGGTCAGGCTAAGGTCTTCCAGGTCTTAGATGACTATGAGGCCCAAGGTGGGTATCACATTAATAAAAGGAAAACTGAAATGTTACAATGCTGTGGGACAAGCCTGGATCTGCACCCCGATATCCTTGCTTGGGTTAACACCAAACCTAAAAGATATATTGGGGTATATTTCTCTGAAAAAGTGTCGGATTTATATCGTCTGAATTTTGTACCACTCCTTCGAAAAATTCAGGCCTTGTTCTCACGCTGGAACACCCTTCCGTTATCCATTTTGGGCCAAGTTGCACTGATTAAAATGTCTGTTCTTCCTCTGTTTAATTTTTTGTTTTCTACTATCCCTTGTATTTTATAAGGTTCCCTTTTCACCCAAGTAGAGTCGATGTTTACAGCTTTTCTTTGGGCAAAAAAATCATCACGTATTGCACTTAGCACTTTATATGAAGAACGGGATCAAGGAGGTCTCGCCCTTCTGAACCTCAGGGATTATTACTATGCCTATTTTGCACAGTTTTTGTCTAGATTTAAATCTCAACCTCAGTCAAATTTCTTCATTAATAGTTTCATCGATTTAATGTGTAAGGAAAGTCAAATCCATTCTCCATTATCAATTTTCCGATCCCCTAAGCGGGTTTGTTATAAGTGTCTTCACTGTTTTTTTAAAAAACGACAGGCGCTTTCTAAAAGATACTTTATTCCAGTAATCAATTCAACCACTCCATTAGCTGACATTTTATCACTAGAAGGGATTACACAATCCTCAGAACTCACCTTAAAGTGGGATGCGGTAGGATTTTGTAAGGCCTCAGATTTTCTGAGGAATGGAAGATGGTTGACTGTGACCGAAATGTCGTATTTGATTGTTAATGATTTTATTTTTCTGGCGTCATATAACATCTAAACACACAAGATGATGGACGGAATGTTGCACAATGGCAAAACATTCACCCCCAGTCACAGATCTGAGTTTAATCCATCGTTATTTTGCTCACCAAGCCACCCCAGTTCAGACATGGCCATATGCAAATCAGTCTTGGCCCTGTGCCGGATGGGAACAGTCCAAAAAGGATAACTTATGTGTTTTGTCCTATAACATCTTCTATAAATTCCTGGCTGAGCTAGATGTTTCTCAAATTAGCGAACAACATCAGCTAGCTAATAAACTTTTAGAAGATGCATCTGGCGGGAAACCGGGGGCTTGGAAAAAGCGCTTAGCCTCAGTTAGGGCCCTAGATCTTGGGCAGAAGGCTATCAAAAAATGATTGGATTGTAAAGACCTTGAAATTTCTGCCAACTTGTGGTCAACTAATAATAATCTTAATTTTAGCACGCTGAGAGGCGCGAATTGGCGTAGGATGCTTTTTTTTAGTAAACAGCAACTTTATCGAACCCCACTCTCTCTTTCAAAAATGTATGCCAACCACTCTCCGCAATGCTTTTGCTGTATCAATCATCCTACAACCAACTGGTCGCATATTATGTTGCAATGCCCTATGATTCAGAAGTTTTGGAAGGACATCTTTTGCTATTTAGAAATCGAATGTGGTATTCAATTAGTAGAGAGTGATTTGTTAATTGTTATTGGTTTTGATCCAGATCTTTCCCTTTCTGACTATCTGGTTACATTTTTATACATTGCAATGGCAGTAGCTATATCACTTTTATTGCAAAGGTGGCGTACCGTTTGATTCCTGCTGTTATGGAATGGGTACATAAAATGAAAGCAGTTAGAAGAAGTAAACACACTTATGCATTACGTGGGGGGTCTCAGGAAGTTTGGAAAAATATGGGCTACGTATTTTGACTGAGATTATGAGGTGTCATTACCTTATGTTTTTGGTTAAAAATCTACTGTATGTGTGTTTTTTGTGTATTTGTCCCTGAATTCTCAGTGCTTATATCTATATATCTATATATCTATATATATATATATATATATATATATATATATATATATATATATATATATATATATATATATATATATATATATATATATATATATATATATATATATATATATATATATATATATATATATATATATATATATATATATATATATATATATATATATATATATATATATATATATATATATATATATATGCCACAATGACCCCTTTCACTCAAGAAGTCAGAGGCCCAATGGGGAGCTTTGGAGAAAGCATTTTATGAGACCATTTGCGCAGCGTGATGCATTTCGGCATTTAGAGCCTTCGTCGGACGCCATTGCAAATACTGGTATGCCGCCAAGCCCCTCCTTTAGTCCTTCTAAGGTCCTCCCCTCTGCAGAGAAGGTCAGCTGACCCCGTTCGGTCACCAGCAGCTGCAGTTTTCCATACTGTGCACTACAGCTCCCATCATGCACCTGCGTGGAAAGTGCAAATACGGGGATCTTGCTTGGTGCGCGCTGAAGTACCTTGCCAAAGTGAGGAGATGTAATGTCTCTTGGTGGCCTCCAGAATTACTCTCCTGTTTCCCCTTCGCTCCCCAACACTCCACCTGGAAACGTCTATCCTCGGTAGGGCTGAACGCATGGATTTTAGTGATCCCACGCTCCATCAATGTCGCGTTGCTCCAGGCAGAGCCTCTCACCCGAGCCAGTGTTCCAGGCTGCTCTGTGGTGCCCGATCCCTCAGGAAAGTTCAAAAGAAGTGTTGCCACTGTGTTAGCCAGACCACAGAGCAATTGGTGAGTGAGGGCCCCTTCACGCCGCCAACAAGCGCGAAATATGCCACAATGACCCCTTTCACTCAAGAAGTCAGAGGCCCAGTGGGGAGCTTTGGAGAAAGCATTTTATTAGACCAATTGCGCAGCGTGATGCATTTCGGCATGTAGAGCCTTCGTCGAACGCCATTGCAAACACTGGTATGCCGCCAAGCCCCTCCTTTAGTCCTTCTAAGGTCCTCCCCTCTGCAGAGAAGGTCAGCTGACCCCGTTCGGTAACCAGCAGCTGCAGTTTTCCATATTGTGCACTACAGCTCCCATCATGCACCTGCGTGGAAAGTGCAAATACGGGGATCTTGCTTGGTGCGCGCTGAAGTACCTTGCCAAAGTGAGGAGATGTAATGTCTCTTGGTGGCCTCCAGAATTACTGTCCTGTTTCCCCTTCGCTCCCCAACACTCCACCTGGAAACGTCTATCCTCGGTGTATATATATATATATATATGTGTGTGTGTATATATATATATATATATATATATATATATATATATATATATATTCACTGAAAAAACCATAGGTTATAGACCATATATAGTTAGGAATTAGCATTTACAAAACCTTATTTTACTCACACAAAACCATTGAAATTCACATATATAGTTAGTTGCACTAACTATATATCGCGCACCCGCAATCCACTGCTGATCATGTCACATATTACATCATTCATGACATGGTCAGTGACATCACTGATGACATCACTGATGACATCTCAAATGACATCACTGATGACAATCCCTAACTATGTATGGTCTATAACCTATGGTTTTTTCAGTGAATTTCAATGGTTTTTTAATAGCAAATATCAAAAGCTGTAAAATGTATTCTTATTCTAATTCAAAAATATATTTTATATTTTTGTAATATATATTTTTTTTTATTACGCGGAGCGCGTAACGTAAGCATAACAGGTCATGTGACTTGTTTATAAAACTTTTCATTGGTTCATTTTACTTTTGGTTTCCTAATGATGGAAGGCTTGGTCATATGACCTAAAAATAACACTTTTCATTGGTTTGACTAATTTGCTTGTAGCCAGGTTCTGAGCTGGGATGGTGCAGTGAGCTAAAAAACGGTGATGGATCAAGCCCTGATCTTTGGACTGGGTAAGAGTGGTCTGCTTAATTCAGACACTCTGTTCATCACCACCCCCTTTTCTGAATCATTTTGTCCACCATAAGCGTGGAAGGGTATACTCAGATGTGAGTCCCTTGCTCATTGCGCCATCAGGATTCAAGCAAGCCGGGCCGACGACGGCTGAAATGCCAGAAACCGGTCCCCGGAAGCTTGTTTCCTTCCCAGTATAAGAATTGGCTTGGTAGTTTGGTTTGCCCTGTTCCCATCATGCACTGGGACAAGAACAGACAAATTTCCATGTAGCCAGGTTCTGAGCTGGGATGGTGCATTGAGCTGAAAAACGGTGATGGATCGAGCCCTGATCTTTGGACTGGGTAAGAGTGGTCTGCTTAATTCAGACACTTTGTTCATCACCACCCCCTTTTCTGAATCATTTTGTCCACCATAAGCGTGGAAGGGTATACTCAGATGTGAGTCCCTTGCTCATTGCACCATCAGGATTCAAGCAAGCCGGGCCGACGACGGCTGAAATGACAGAAACCGGTCCCCGGAAGCTTGTTTCCTTCCCAGTATAAGAATTGGCTTGGTAGTTTGGTTTGCCCTGTTCCCATCATGCACTGGGACAGGAACAGACTAATTTGCATGTAGCCAGGCTCTGAGCTGGGATGGTGCAGTGAGCTAAAAAACGGTGATGGATCAAGCCCTGATCTTTGGACTGGGTAAGAGTGGTCTGCTTAATTCAGACACTCTCTTCATCACCACCCCCCTTTCTGAATCATTTTGTCCACCATAAGCGTGGAAGGGTATACTCAGATGTGAGTCCCTTGCTCATTGCGCCATCAGAATTCAAGCAAGCCGGGCCGACGATGGCTGAAATGCCAGAAACCGGTACCCGGAAGCTTGTTTCCTTCCCAGTATAAGAATTGGCTTGGTAGTTTGGTTTGCCCTGTTCCCATCATGCACTGGGACAGGAACAGAATAATTTGCATGTAGCCAGGTTCTGAGCTGGGATGGTGCAGTGAGCTAAAAAACGGTGATGGATCAAGCCCTGATCTTTGGACTGGGTAAGAGTGGTCTGCTTAATTCAGACACTCTGTTCATCACCACCCCCTTTTCTGAATCATTTTGTCCACCATAAGCGTGGAAGGGTATACTCAGATGTGAGTCCCTTGCTCATTGCACCATCAGGATTCAAGCAAGCCGGGCCGACGACGGCTGAAATGCCAGAAACCGGTCCCCGGAAGCTTGTTTCCTTCCCAGTATAAGAATTGGCTTGGTAGTTTGGTTTGCCCTGTTCCCATCATGCACTGGGACAAGAACAGACAAATTTGCATGTAGCCAGGTTCTGAGCTGGGATGGTGCAGTGAGCTAAAAAATGGTGATGGATCAAGCCCTGATCTTTGGACTGGGTAAGAGTGGTCTGCTTAATTCAGACACTCTGTTCATCACCACCCCCTTTTCTGAATCATTGTGTCCACCATAAGCGTGGAAGGGTATACTCAGATGTGAGTCCCTTGCTCATTGCACCATCAGGATTCAAGCAAGCCGGGCCGACGACGGCTGAAATGCCAGAAACCGGTCCCCGGAAGCTTGTTTCCTTCCCAGTATAAGAATTGGCTAGGTAGTTTGGTTTGCCCTGTTCCCATCATGCACTGGGACAGGAACAGACTAATTTGCATTTAGCCAAGTTCTGAGCTGGGATGGTGCAGTGAGCTAAAAAACGGTGATGGATCAAGCCCTGATCTTTGGACGGGGTAAGAGTGGCCTGCTTACTTCATACACTCTGTTCATCACCACCCCCTTTTCTGAATCATTTTGTCCACCATAAGCGTGGAAGGGTATACTCAGATGTGAGTCCCTTGCTCATTGCACCATCAGGATTCAAGCAAGCCGGGCCGACGACGGCTGAAATAACAGAAACCGGTCCCCGGAAGCTTGTTTCCTTCCCAGTATAAGAATTGGCTTGCCCTGTTCCCATCATGCACTGGGACAGGAACAGACTAATTTGCATGTAGCCAGGTTCTGAGCTGGGATGGTGCAGTGAGCTAAAAAACGGTGATGGATCAAGCCCTGATCTTTGGACTGGGTAAGAGTGGTCTGCTTAATTCAGACACTCTGTTCATCACCACCCCCTTTTCTGAATCATTTTGTCCACCATAAGCGTGGAAGGGTACACTCAGATGTGAGTCCCTTGCTCATTACACCATCAGGATTCAAGCAAGCCGGGCCGACGACGGCTGAAATGCCAGAAACCAGTCCCCAGAAGCTTGTTTCCTTCCCAGTATAAGAATTGGCTTGGTAGTTTGGTTTGCCCTGTTCCCATCATGCACTGGGACAGGAACAGACTAATTTGCATGTAGCCAGGTTCTGAGCTGGGATGGTGCAGTGAGCTAAAAAACGGTGATGGATCAAGCCCTGATCTTTGGACTGGGTAAGAGTGGTCTGCTTAATTCAGACACTCTGTTCATCACCACCCCTTTTCTGAATCATTTTGTCCACCATAAGCGTGGAAGGGTATACTCAGATGTGAGTCCCTTGCTCATTGCACCATCAGGATTCAAGCAAGCCGGGTCGACGACGGCTGAAATGCCAGAAACCGGTCCCCGGAAGCTTGTTTCCTTCCCAGTATAAGAATTGGCTTGGTAGTTTAGTTTGCCCTGTTCCCATCATGCACTGGGAAAAGAACAGACTAATTTGCATATAGCCAGGTTCTGAGCTGGGATGGTGCAGTGAGCTAAAAAACGGTGATGGATCAAGCCCTGATCTTTGGACTGGGTAAGAGTGGTCTGCTTAATTCAGACACTCTGTTCATCACCACCCCCTTTTTTGAATCATTTTGTCCACCATAAGCGTGGAAGGGTATACTCAGATGTGAGTCCCTTGCTCATTGCACCATCAGGATTCAAGCAAGCCGGGCCGACGACGGCTGAAATGCCAGAAACCGGTCCCCGGAAGCTTGTTTCCTTCCCAGTATAAGAATTGGCTTGGTAGTTTGGTTTGCCCTGTTCCCATCATGCACTGGGACAGGAACAGACTAATTTGCATGTAGCCAGGTTCTGAGCTGGGATGGTGCAGTGAGCTAAAAAACGGTGATGGATCAAGCCCTGATCTTTGGACTGGGTAAGAGTGGTCTGCTTAATTCAGACACTCTGTTCATCACCACCCCCTTTTCTGAATCATTTTGTCCACCATAAGCGTGGAAGGGTATACTCAGATGTGAGTCCCTTGCTCATTGCACCATCAGGATTCAAGCAAGCCGGGCCGACGACGGCTGAAATGCCAGAAACCGGTCCCCGGAAGCTTGTTTCCTTCCCAGTATAAGAATTGGCTTGGTAGTTTGGTTTGCCCTGTTCCCATCATGCACTGGGACAGGAACAGACTAATTTGCATGTAGCCAGGTTCTGAGCTGGGATGGTGCAGTGAGCTAAAAAACGGTGATGGATCAAGCCCTGATCTTTGGACTGGGTAAGAGTGGTCTGCTTAATTTAGGCACTTTGTTCATCACCACCCCCTTTTCTGAATCATTTTGTCCACCATAAGCGTGGAAGGGTATACTCAGATGTGAGTCCCTTGCTCATTGCACCATCAGGACTCAAGCAAGCCGGGCCGACGACGGCTGAAATGCCAGAAACTGGTCCACGGAAGCTTGTTTCCTTCCCAGTATAAGAATTGGCTTGGTAGTTTGGTTTGCCCTGTTCCCATCATGCACTGGGACAGGAACAGACTAATTTGCATGTAGCCAGGTTCTGAGCTGGGATGGTGCAGTGAGCTAAAAAACGGTGATGGATCAAGCCCTGATCTTTGGACTGGGTAAGAGTGGTCTGCTTAATTCAGACACTCTGTTCATCACCACCCCCTTTTTTGAATCATTTTGTCCACCATAAGCATGGAAGGGTATACTCAGATGTGAGTCCCTTGCTCATTGCACCATCAGGATTCAAGCAAGCCGGGCCGACGACGGCTGAAATGCCAGAAACCGGTCCCCGGAAGCTTGTTTCCTTCCCAGTATAAGAATTGGCTTGGTAGTTTGGTTTGCCCTGTTCCCATCATGCACTGGGACAGGAACAGACTAATTTGCATGTAGACAGGTTCTGAGCTGGGATGGTGCAGTGAGCTAAAAAACGGTCATGGATCAAGCCCTGATCTTTGGACTGGGTAAGAGTGGTCTGCTTAATTCAGACACTCCGTTCATCACCACCCCCTTTTCTGAATCATGTTGTCCACCATAAGCGTGGAAGGGTATACTCAGATGTGAGTCCCTTGCTCATTGCACCATCAGGATTCAAGCAAGCCGGGCCGACGACGGCTGAAATGCCAGAAACCGGTCCCCGGAAGCTTGTTTCCTTCCCAGTATAAGAATTGGCTTGGTAGTTTGGTTTGCCCTGTTCCCATCATGCACTGGGACAGGAACAGACTAATTTGCATAGCCAGGGTCTGAGCTGGGATGGTGCAGTGAGCTAAAAAACGGTGATGGATCAAGCCCTGATCTTTGGACTGGGTAAGAGTGGTCTGCTTAATTCAGACACTCTGTTCATCACCACCCCCTTTTCTGAATCATTTTGTCCACCATAAGCGTGGAAGGGTATACTCAGATGTGAGTCCCTTGCTCATTGCACCATCAGGATTCAAGCAAGCCGGGCCGACGACGGCTGAAATGCCAGAAACCGGTCCCCGGAAGCATGTTTCCTTCCCAGAATAAGAATTGGCTAGGTAGTTTGGTTTGCCCTGTTCCCATCATGCACTGGGACAGGAACAGACTAATTTGCATGTAGCCAGGTTCTGAGCTGGGATGGTGCAGTGAGCTAAAAAACGGTGATGGATCAAGCCCTGATCTTTGGACTGGGTAAGAGTGGTCTGCTTAATTCAGACACTCTGTTCATCACCACCCCCTTTTCTGAATCATTTTGTCCACCATAAGCATGGAAGGGTATACTCAGATGTGAGTCCCTTGCTCATTGCACCATCAGGATTCAAGCAAGCCGGGCCGACGACGGCTGAAATGCTAGAAACCGGTCCCCGGAAGCTTGTTTCCTTCCCAGTATAAGAATTGGCTTGGTAGTTTGGTTTGCCCTGTTCCCATCATGCACTGGGACAGGAACAGACTAATTTGCATGTAGCCAGGGTCTGAGCTGGGATGGTGCAGTGAGCTAAAAAACGGTGATGGATCAAGCCCTGATCTTTGGACTGGGTAAGAGTGGTCTGCTTAATTCAGACACTCTGTTCATCACCACCCCCTTTTCTGAATCATTTTGTCCACCATAAGCGTGGAAGGCTATGCTCAGATGTGAGTCCCTTGCTCATTGCACCATCAGGATTCAAGCAAGCCGGGCCGACGACGGCTGAAATGCCAGAAACCGGTCCCCGGAAGCTTGTTTCCTTCCCAGTATAAGAATTGGCTTGGTAGTTTGGTTTGCCCTGTTCCCATCATGCACTGGGACAAGAACAGACAAATTTGCATGTAGCCAGGTTCTGAGCTGGGATGGTGCAGTGAGCTAAAAAACGGTGATGGATCAAGCCCTGATCTTTGGACTGGGTATGAGTGGTCTGCTTAATTCAGACACTCTGTTCAGCACCACCCCCTTTTCTGAATCATTTTGTCCACCATAAGCGTGAAAGGGTATACTCAGATGTGAGTCCCTTGCTCATTGCACCATCAGGATTCAAGCAAGCCGGGCCGACGACGGCTGAAATGCCAGAAACCGGTCCCCGGAAGCTTGTTTCCATCCCAGTATAAGAATTGGCTTGGTAGTTTGGTTTGCCCTGTTCCCATCATGCACTGGGACAGGAACAGACTAATTTGCATGTAGCCAGGGTCTGAGCTGGGATGGTGCAGTGAGCTAAAAAACGGTGATGGATCAAGCCCTGATCTTTGGACTGGGTAAGAGTGGTCTGCTTAATTCAGACACTCTGTTCATCACCACCCCCTTTTCTGAATCATTTTGTCCACCATAAGCGTGGAAGGGTATACTCAGATGTGAGTCCCTTGCTCATTGCACCATCAGGATTCAAGCAAGCCGGGCCGACGGCGGCTGAAATGCCAGAAACCGGTCCCCGGAAGCTTGTTTCCTTCCCAGTATAAGAATTGGCTTGGTAGTTTGGTTTGCCCTGTTCCCATCATGCACTGGGACAGGAACAGAATAATTTGCATGTAGCCAGGTTCTGAGCTGGGATGGTGCAGTGAGCTAAAAAACGGTGATGGATCAAGCCCTGATCTTTGGACTGGGTAAGAGTGATCTGCTTAATTCAGACACTCTGTTCATCACCACCCCCTTTTCTGAATCATTTTGTCCACCATAAGCATGGAAGGGTATACTCAGATGTGAGTCCCTTGCTCATTGCACCATCAGGATTCAAGCAAGCCGGGCCGACGACGGCTGAAATGCCAGGAAACCGGTCCCCGGAAGCTTGTTTCCTTCCCAGTATAAGAATTGGCTTGGTAGTTTGGTTTGCCCTGTTCCCATCATGCACTGGGACAGGAACAGACTAATTTGCATGTAGACAGGTTCTGAGCTGGGATGGTGCAGTGAGCTAAAAAACGGTGATGGATCAAGCCCTGATCTTTGGACTGGGTAAGAGTGGTCTGCTTAATTCAGACACTCTGTTCATCTCCACCCCCTTTTCTGAATCATTTTGTCCGCCATAAGCGTGGAAGGGTATTCTCAGATGTGAGTCCCTTGCTTATTGCACCATCAGGATTCAAGCAAGCCGGGCCGACGACGGCTAAAATGCCAGAAACCGGTCCCCGGAAGCTTGTTTCCTTCCCAGTATAAGAATTGGCTTGGTAGTTTGGTTTGCCCTGTTCCCATCATGCACTGGGACAGGAACAGACTAATTTGCATGTAGCCAGGGTCTGAGCTGGGATGGTGCAGTGAGCTAAAAAACGGTGATGGATCAAGCCCTGATCTTTGGACTGGGTAAGAGTGGTCTGCTTAATTCAGACACTCTGTTCATCACCACCCCCTTTTCTGAATCATTTTGTCCACCATAAGCGTGGAAGGGTATACTCAGATGTGAGTCCCTTGCTCATTGCACCATCAGGACTCAAGCAAGCCGGGCCGACGACGGCTGAAATGCCAGAAACTGGTCCACGGAAGCTTGTTTCCTTCCCAGTATAAGAATTGGCTTGGTAGTTTGGTTTGCCCTGTTCCCATCATGCACTGGGACAGGAACAGACTAATTTGCATGTAGCCAGGTTCTGAGCTGGGATGGTGCAGTGAGCTAAAAAACGGTGATGGATCAAGCCCTGATCTTTGGACTGGGTAAGAGTGGTCTGCTTAATTCAGACACTCTGTTCATCACCACCCCCTTTTTTGAATCATTTTGTCCAGCATAAGCATGGAAGGGTATACTCAGATGTGAGTCCCTTGCTCATTGCACCATCAGGATTCAAGCAAGCCGGGCCGAAGACGGCTGAAATGCCAGAAACCGGTCCCCGGAAGCTTGTTTCCTTCCCAGTATAAGAATTGGCTTGGTAGTTTGGTTTGCCCTGTTCCCATCATGCACTGGGACAGGAACAGACTAATTTGCATGTAGACAGGTTCTGAGCTGGGATGGTGCAGTGAGCTAAAAAACGGTCATGGATCAAGCCCTGATCTTTGGACTGGGTAAGAGTGGTCTGCTTAATTCAGACACTCTGTTCATCACTACCCCCTTTTCTGAATCATGTTGTCCACCATAAGCGTGGAAGGGTATACTCAGATGTGAGTCCCTTGCTCATTGCACCATCAGGATTCAAGCAAGCCGGGCCGACGACGGCTGAAATGCCGAAAACCGGTCCCCGGAAGCTTGTTTCCTTCCCAGTATAAGAATTGGCTTGGTAGTTTGGTTTGCCCTGTTCCCATCATGCACTGGGACAGGAACAGACTAATTTGCATGTAGCCAGGGTCTGAGCTGGGATGGTGCAGTGAGCTAAAAAACGGTGATGGATCAAGCCCTGATCTTTGGACTGGGTAAGAGTGGTCTGCTTAATTCAGACACTCTGTTCATCACCACCCCCTTTTCTGAATCATTTTGTCCACCATAAGCGTGGAAGGGTATACTCAGATGTGAGTCCCTTGCTCATTGCACCATCAGGATTCAAGCAAGCCGGGCCGACGACGGCTGAAATGCCAGAAACCGGTCCCCGGAAGCATGTTTCCTTCCCAGAATAAGAATTGGCTAGGTAGTTTGGTTTGCCCTGTTCCCATCATGCACTGGGACAGGAACAGACTAATTTGCATGTAGCCAGGTTCTGAGCTGGGATGGTGCAGTGAGCTAAAAAACGGTGATGGATCAAGCCCTGATCTTTGGACTGGGTAAGAGTGGTCTGCTTAATTCAGACACTCTGTTCATCACCACCCCCTTTTCTGAATCATTTTGTCCACCATAAGCATGGAAGGGTATACTCAGATGTGAGTCCCTTGCTCATTGCACCATCAGGATTCAAGCAAGCCGGGCCGACGACGGCTGAAATGCCAGGAAACCGGTCCCCGGAAGCTTGTTTCCTTCCCAGTATAAGAATTGGCTTGGTAGTTTGGTTTGCCCTGTTCCCATCATGCACTGGGACAGGAACAGACTAATTTGCATGTAGACAGGTTCTGAGCTGGGATGGTGCAGTGAGCTAAAAAACGGTGATGGATCAAGCCCTGATCTTTGGACTGGGTAAGAGTGGTCTGCTTAATTCAGACACTCTGTTCATCTCCACCCCCTTTTCTGAATCATTTTGTCCAGCATAAGCGTGGAAGGGTATTCTCAGATGTGAGTCCGTTGCTCATTGCACCATCAGGATTCAAGCAAGCCGGGCCGACGACGGCTGAAATGCTAGAAACCGGTCCCCGGAAGCTTGTTTCCTTCCCAGTATAAGAATTGGCTTGGTAGTTTGGTTTGCCCTGTTCCCATCATGCACTGGGACAGGAACAGACTAATTTGCATGTAGCCAGGGTCTGAGCTGGGATGGTGCAGTGAGCTAAAAAACGGTGATGGATCAAGGCCTGATCTTTGGACTGGGTAAGAGTGGTCTGCTTAATTCAGACACTCTGTTCATCACCACCCCCTTTTCTGAATCATTTTGTCCACCATAAGCGTGGAAGGCTATGCTCAGATGTGAGTCCCTTGCTCATTGCACCATCAGGATTCAAGCAAGCCGGGCCGATGACGGCTGAAATGCCAGAAACCGGTCCCCGGAAGCTTGTTTCCTTCCCAGTATAAGAATTGGCTTGGTAGTTTGGTTTGCCCTGTTCCCATCATGCACTGGGACAAGAACAGACAAATTTGCATGTAGCCAGGTTCTGAGCTGGGATGGTGCAGTGAGCTAAAAAACGGTGATGGATCAAGCCCTGATCTTTGGACTGGGTAAGAGTGGTCTGCTTAATTCAGACACTCTGTTCATCACCACCCCCTTTTCTGAATCATTTTGTCCACCATAAGCGTGGAAGGGTATACTCAGATGTGAGTCCCTTGCTCATTGCACCATCAGGATTCAAGCAAGCCGGGCCGACGACGGCTGAAATGCCAGAAACCGGTCCCCGGAAGCTTGTTTCCATCCCAGTATAAGAATTGGCTTGGTAGTTTGGTTTGCCCTGTTCCCATCATGCACTGGGACAGGAACAGACTAATTTGCATGTAGCCAGGGTCTGAGCTGGGATGGTGCAGTGAGCTAAAAAACGGTGATGGATCAAGCCCTGATCTTTGGACTGGGTAAGAGTGGTCTGCTTAATTCAGACACTCTGTTCATCACCACCCCCTTTTCTGAATCATTTTGTCCACCATAAGCGTGGAAGGGTATACTCAGATGTGAGTCCCTTGCTCATTGCACCATCAGGATTCAAGCAAGCCGGGCCGACGGCGGCTGAAATGCCAGAAACCGGTCCCCGGAAGCTTGTTTCCTTCCCAGTATAAGAATTGGCTTGGTAGTTTGGTTTGCCCTGTTCCCATCATGCACTGGGACAGGAACAGAATAATTTGCATGTAGCCAGGTTCTGAGCTGGGATGGTGCAGTGAGCTAAAAAACGGTGATGGATCAAGCCCTGATCTTTGGACTGGGTAAGAGTGGTCTGCTTAATTCAGACACTCTGTTCATCACCACCCCCTTTTCTGAATCATTTTGTCCACCATAAGCATGGAAGGGTATACTCAGATGTGAGTCCCTTGCTCATTGCACCATCAGGATTCAAGCAAGCCGGGCCGACGACGGCTGAAATGCCAGGAAACCGGTCCCCGGAAGCTTGTTTCCTTCCCAGTATAAGAATTGGCTTGGTAGTTTGGTTTGCCCTGTTCCCATCATGCACTGGGACAGGAACAGCCTAATTTGCATGTAGACAGGTTCTGAGCTGGGATGGTGCAGTGAGCTAAAAAACGGTGATGGATCAAGCCCTGATCTTTGGACTGGGTAAGAGTGGTCTGCTTAATTCAGACACTCTGTTCATCTCCACCCCCTTTTCTGAATCATTTTGTCCACCATAAGCGTGGAAGGGTATTCTCAGATGTGAGTCCCTTGCTCATTGCACCATCAGGATTCAAGCAAGCCGGGCCGACGACGGCTAAAATGCCAGAAACCGGTCCCCGGAAGCTTGTTTCCTTCCCAGTATAAGAATTGGCTTGGTAGTTTGGTTTGCCCTGTTCCCATCATGCACTGGGACAGGAACAGACTAATTTGCATGTAGCCAGGGTCTGAGCTGGGATGGTGCAGTGAGCTAAAAAACGGTGATGGATCAAGCCCTGATCTTTGGACTGGGTAAGAGTGGTCTGCTTAATTCAGACACTCTGTTCATCACCACCCCCTTTTCTGAATCATTTTGTCCACCATAAGCGTGGAAGGCTATACTCAGATGTGAGTCCCTTGCTCATTGCACCATCAGGATTCAAGCAAGCCGGGCCGACGACGGCTGAAATGCCAGAAACCGGTCCCCGGAAGCTTGTTTCCTTCCCAGTATAAGAATTGGCTTGGTAGTTTGGTTTGCCCTGTTCCCATCATGCACTGGGACAAGAACAGACAAATTTGCATGTAGCCAGGTTCTGAGCTGGGATGGTGCAGTGAGCTAAAAAACGGTGATGGATCAAGCCCTGATCTTTGGACTGGGTAAGAGTGGTCTGCTTAATTCAGACACTCTGTTCATCACCACCCCCTTTTCTGAATCATTTTGTCCACCATAAGCGTGGAAGGGTATACTCAGATGTGAGTCCCTTGCTCACTGCACCATCAGGATTCAAGCAAGCCGGGCCGACGATGGCTGAAATGCCAGAAACCGGTCCCCGGAAGCTTGTTTCCATCCCAGTATAAGAATTGGCTTGGTAGTTTGGTTTGCCCTGTTCCCATCATGCACTGGGACAGGAACCGACTAATTTGCATGTAGCCAGGGTCTGAGCTGGGATGGTGCAGTGAGCTAAAAAACGGTGATGGATCAAGCCCTGATCTTTGGACTGGGTAAGAGTGGTCTGCTTAATTCAGACACTCTGTTCATCACCACCCCCTTTTCTGAATCATTTTGTCCACCATAAGCGTGGAAGGGTATACTCAGATGTGAGTCCCTTGCTCATTGCACCATCAGGATTCAAGCAAGCCGGGCCGACGACGGCTGAAATGCCAGAAACCGGTCCCCGGAAGCTTGTTTCCTTCCCAGTATAAGAATTGGCTTGGTAGTTTGGTTTGCCCTGTTCCCATCATGCACTGGGACAGGAACAGAATAATTTGCATGTAGCCAGGTTCTGAGCTGGGATGGTGCAGTGAGCTAAAAAAGGGTGATGGATCAAGCCCTGATCTTTGGACTGGGTTTGAGTGGTCTGCTTAATTCAGACACTCTGTTCATCACCACCCCCTTTTCTGAATCATTTTGTCCACCATAAGCGTGGAAGGGTATACTCAGATGTGAGCCCCTTGCTCATTGCACCATCAGGATTCAAGCAAGCCGGGCCGACGATGGCTTAAATGCCAGAAACCGGTCCCCGGAAGCTTGTTTCCTTCCCAGTATAAGAATTGGCTTGGTAGTTTGGTTTGCCCTGTTCCCATCATGCACTGGGACAAGAACAGACAAATTTGCATGTAGCCAGGTTCTGAGCTGGGATGGTGCAGTGAGCTAAAAAACGATGATGGATCAAGCCCTGATCTTTGGACTGGGTAAGAGTGGTCTGCTTAATTCAGACACTCTGTTCATCACCACCCCCTTTTCTGAATCATTTTGTCCACCATAAGCATGGAAGGGTATACTCAGATGTGAGTCCCTTGCTCATTGCACCATCAGGATTCAAGCAAGCTGGGCCGACGACGGCTGAAATGCCAGAAACCGGTCCCTGGAAGCTTGTTTCCTTCCCAGTATAAGAATTGGCTTGGTAGTTTCGTTTGCCCTGTTCCCATCATGCACTGGGACAGGAACAGAATAATTTGCATGTAGCCAGGTTCTGAGCTGGGATGGTGCAGTGAGCTAAAAATCGGTGATGGATCAAGCCCTGATCTTTGGACTGGGTAAGAGTGGTCTGCTTAATTCAGACACTCTGTTCATCACCACCCCCTTTTCTGAATCATTTTGTCCACCATAAGCGTGGAAGGGTATACTCAGATGTGAGTCCCTTGCTCATTGCACCATCAGGATTCAAGCAAGCCTGGCCGACGAGGGCTGAAATGCCAGAAACCGGTCCCCGGAAGCTTGTTTCCTTCCCAGTATAAGAATTGGCTTGGTAGTTTGGTTTGCCCTGTTCCCATCATGCACTGGGACAAGAACAGACAAATTTGCATGTAGCCAGGTTCTGAGCTGGGATGATGCAGTGAGCTAAAAAACGGTGATGGATCAAGCCCTGATCTTTGGACTGGGTAAGAGTGGTTTGCTTAATTCAGACACTCTGTTCATCACCACCCCCTTTTCTGAATCATTTTGTCCACCATAAGCGTGGAAGGGTATACTCAGATGTGAGTCCCTTGCTCATTGCACCATAAGGATTCAAGCAAGCCGGGCCGACGACGGCTGAAATGCCAGAAACCGGTCCCCGGAAGCTTGTTTCCTTCCCAGTATAAGAATTGGCTTGGTAGTTTGGTTTGCCCTGTTCCCATCATGCACTGGGACAGGAACAGACTAATTTGCATGTAGCCAGGTTCTGAGCTGGGATGGTGCAGTGAGCTAAAAAACGGTGATGGATCAAGCCCTGATCTTTGGACTGGGTAAGAGTGGTCTGCTTAATTCAGACACTCTGTTCATCACCACCCCCTTTTCTGAATCATTTTGTCCACCATAAGCGTGGAAGGGTATACTCAGATGTGAGTCCCTTGCTCATTGCACCATCAGGATTCAAGCAAGCCGGGCCGACGGCGGCTGAAATGCCAGAATACGGTCCCCGGTAGCTTGTTTCCTTCCCAGTATAAGAATTGGCTAGGTAGTTTGGTTTGCCCTGTTCCCATCATGCACTGGGACAGGAACAGACTAATTTGCATGTAGCCAGGTTCTGAGCTGGGATGGTGCAGTGAGCTAAAAACGGTGATGGATCAAGCCCTGATCTTTGGACGGGGTAAGAGTGGTCTGCTTACTTCAGACACTCTGTTCATCACCACCCCCTTTTCTGAATCATTTTGTCCACCATAAGCGTGGAAGGGTATACTCAGATGTGAGTCCCTTGCTCATTGCACCATCAGGATTAAAGCAAGCCGGGCCGACGACGGCTGAAATGCCAGAAACCAGTCCCCGGAAGCTTGTTTCCTTCCCAGTATAAGAATTGGCTTGGTAGTTTGGTTTGCCCTGTTCCCATCATGCACTGGGACAGGAACAGACTAATTTGCATGTAGCCAGGTTCTGAGCTGGGATGGTGCAGTGAGCTAAAAAACGGTGACGGATCAAGCCCTGATCTTTGGACTGGGTAAGAGTGGTCTGCTTAATTCAGACACTCTGTTCATCACCACCCCCTTTTCTGAATCATTTTGTCCACCATAAGCGTGGAAGGGTATACTCAGATGTGAGTCCCTTGCTCATTACACCATCAGGATTCAAGCAAGCCGGGCCGACGACGGCTGAAATGCCAGAAACCGGTCCCCGGAAGCTTGTTTCCTTCCCAGTATAAGAATTGTCTAGGTAGTTTGGTTTGCCCTGTTCCCATCATGCACTGGGACAGGAACAGACTAATTTGCATGTAGCCAGGGTCTGAGCTGGGATGGTGCAGTGAGCTAAAAAACGGTGATGGATCAAGCCCTGATCTTTGGACTGGGTAAGAGTGGTCTGCTTAATTCAGACACTCTGTTCATCACCACCCCCTTTTCTGAATCATTTTGTCCACCATAAGCGTGGAAGGGTATACTCAGATGTGAGTCCCTTGCTCATTGCACCATCAGGATTCAAGCAAGCTGGGCTGACGACGGCTGAAATGCCAGAAACCGGTCCCCGGAAGCTTGTTTCCTTCCCAGTATAAGAATTGGCTTGGTAGTTTGGTTTGCCCTGTTCCCATCATGCAATGGGACAGGAACAGACTAATTTGCATGTAGCCAGGTTCTGAGCTGGGATGGTGCAGTGAGCTAAAAAACGGTGATGGATCAAGCCCTGATCTTTGGACTGGGTAAGAGTGGTCTGCTTAATTCAGACACTCTGTTCATCACCACCCCCTTTTCTGAATCATTTTGTCCACCATAAGCGTGGAAGGGTACACTCAGATGTGAGTCCCTTGCTCATTGCACCATCAGGATTCAAGCAAGCCGGGCCGACGACGGCTGAAATGCCAGAAACCGGTCCCCGGAAGCTTGTTTCCATCCCAGTATAAGAATTGGCTTGGTAGTTTGGTTTGCCCTGTTCCCATCATGCACTGGGACAGGAACAGACTAATTTGCATGTAGCCAGGGTCTGAGCTGGGATGGTGCAGTGAGCTAAAAAACGGTGATGGATCAAGCCCTGATCTTTGGACTGGGTAAGAGTGGTCTGCTTAATTCAGACACTCTGTTCATCACCACCCCCTTTTCTGAATCATTTTGTCCACCATAAGCGTGGAAGGGTATACTCAGATGTGAGTCCCTTGCTCATTGCACCATCAGGATTCAAGCAAGCCGGGCCGACGGCGGCTGAAATGCCAGAAACCGGTCCCCGGAAGCTTGTTTCCTTCCCAGTATAAGAAATGGCTTGGTAGTTTGGTTTGCCCTGTTCCCATCATGCACTGGGACAGGAACAGACTAATTTGCATGTAGCCAGGTTCTGAGCTGGGATGGTGCAGTGAGCTAAAAAACGGTGATGGATCAAGCCCTGATCTTTGGACGGGGTAAGAGTGGTCTGCTTACTTCAGACACTCTGTTCATCACCACCCCCTTTTCTGAATCATTTTGTCCACCATAAGCGTGGAAGGGTATACTCAGATGTGAGTCCCTTGCTCATTGCACCATCAGGATTAAAGCAAGCCGGGCCGACGACGGCTGAAATGCCAGAAACCAGTCCCCGGAAGCTTGTTTCCTTCCCAGTATAAGAATTGGCTTGGTAGTTTGGTTTGCCCTGTTCCCATCATGCACTGGGACAGGAACAGACTAATTTGCATGTAGCCAGGGTCTGAGCTGGGATGGTGCAGTGAGCTAAAAAACGGTGATGGATCAAGCCCTGATCTTTGGACTGGGTAAGAGTGGTCTGCTTAATTCAGACACTCTGTTCATCACCACCCCCTTTTCTGAATCATTTTGTCCACCATAAGCGTGGAAGGGTATACTCAGATGTGAGTCCCTTGCTCATTGCACCATCAGGATTCAAGCAAGCCGGGCCGACGACGGCTGAAATTCCAGAAACCGGTCCCCGGAAGCTTGTTTCCTTCCCAGTATAAGAATTGGCTTGGTAGTTTGGTTTGCCCTGTTCCCATCATGCAATGGGACAGGAACAGACTAATTTGCATGTAGCCAGGTTCTGAGCTGGGATGGTGCAGTGAGCTAAAAAACGGTGATGGATCAAGCCCTGATCTTTGGACTGGGTAAGAGTGGTCTGCTTAATTCAGACACTCTGTTCATCACCACCCCCTTTTCTGAATCATTTTGTCCACCATAAGCGTGGAAGGGTACACTCAGATGTGAGTCCCTTGCTCATTGCACCATCAGGATTCAAGCAAGCTGGGCCGACGACGGCTGAAATGCCAGAAACCGGTCCCCGGAAGCTTGTTTCCTTCCCAGTATAAGAATTGGCTTGGTAGTTTCGTTTGCCCTGTTCCCATCATGCACTGGGACAGGAACAGAATAATTTGCATGTAGCCAGGTTCTGAGCTGGGATGGTGCAGTGAGCTAAAAAACGGTGATGAATCAAGCCCTGATCTTTGGACTGGGTAAGAGTGGTCTGCTTAATTCAGACACTCTGTTCATCACCACCCCCTTTTCCGAATCATTTTGTCCACCATAAGCGTGGAAGGGTATACTCAGATGTGAGTCCCTTGCTCATTGCACCATCAGGATTCAAGCAAGCCGGGCCGACGGCGGCTGAAATGCCAGAAACCGGTCCCCGGAAGCTTGTTTCCTTCCCAGTATAAGAATTGGCTTGGTAGTTTGGTTTGCCCTGTTCCCATCATGCACTGGGACAGGAACAGACTAATTTGCATGTAGCCAGGTTCTGAGCTGGGATGGTGCAGTGAGCTAAAAAACGGTGATGGATCAAGCCCTGATCTTTGGACTGGGTAAGAGTGGTCTGCTTAATTCAGACACTCTGTTCATCACCACCCTCTTTTCTGAATCATTTTGTCCACCATAAGCGTGGAAGGGTATACTCAGATGTGAGTCCCTTGCTCATTGCACCATCAGGATTCAAGCAAGCCGGGCCGACACGGCTGAAATGCCAGAAACCGGTCCCCGGAAGCTGGTTTCCTTCCCAGTATAAGAATTGGCTTGGTAGTTTGGTTTGCTCTGTTCCCATCATGCACTGGGACAGGAACAGACTAATTTGCATGTAGCCAGGTTCTAAGCTGGGATGGTGCAGTGAGCTAAAAAACGGTGATGGATCAAGCCCTGATCTTTGGACTGGGTAAGAGTGGTCTGCTTAATTCAGACACTCTGTTCATCACCACCCCCTTTTCTGAATCATTTTGTCCACCAGAAGCGTGGAAGGGTATACTCAGATGTGAGTCCCTTGCTCATTGCACCATCAGGATTCAAGCAAGCCGGGCCGACGACGGCTGAAATGCCAGAAACCGGTCCCCGGAAGCTTGTTTCCTTCCCAGTATAAGAATTGGCTTGGTAGTTTGGTTTGCCCTGTTCCCATCATGCACTGGGACAGGAACAGACTAATTTGCATGTAGCCAGGTTCTGAGCTGGGATGGTGCAGTAAGCTAAAAAACGGTGATGGATCAAGCCCTGATCCTTGGACTGGGTAAGAGTGGTCTGCTTAATTCAGACACTCTGTGCATCACCACCCCCTTTTCTGAATCATTTTGTCCACCATAAGCGTGGAAGGGTACACTCAGATGTGAGTCACTTGCTCATTGCACCATTAGGATTCAAGCAAGCCGGGCCGACGACGGCTGAAATGCCAGAAACCGGTCCCCGGAAGCTTGTTTCCTTCCCAGTATAAGAATTGGCTTGGTAATTTGGTTTGCCCTGTTCCCATCATGCACTGGGACAGGAACAGACTAATTTGCATGTAGCCAGGTTCTGAGCTGGGATGGCACAGTGAGCTAAAAAACGGTGATGGATCAAGCCCTGATATTTGGACTGGGTAAGAGTGGTCTGCTTAATTCAGACACTCTGTTCATCACCACCCCCTTTTCTGAATCATTTTGTCCACCATAATCGTGGAAGGGTATACTCAGATGTGAGTCCCTTGCTCATTGCACCATCAGGATTCAAGCAAGCCGGGCCGGCGGCGGCGGAAATGCCAGAAACCGGTCCCCGGAAGCTTGTTTCCTTCCCAGTATAAGAATTGGCTTGGTAGTTTGGTTTGCCCTGTTCCCATCATGCACTGGGACAGGAACAGACTAATTTGCATGTAGCCAGGTTCTGAGCTGGGATGGTGCAGTGAGCTAAAAACAGTGATGGATCAAGCCCTGATCTTCGGACTGGGTAAGAGTGGTCTGCTTAATTCAGACACTCTGTTCATCACCACCCCCTTTTCTGAATCATTTTGTCCACCATAAGCGTGGAAGGGTATACTCAGATGTGAGTCCCTTGCTCATTGCACCATCAGGATTCAAGCAAGCCGGGCCGACGACGGCTGAAATGCCAGAAACCGGTCCCCGGAAGCTTGTTTCCTTCCCAGTATAAGAATTGGCTTGGTAGTTTAGTTTGCCCTGTTCCCATCATGCACTGGGACAGGAACAGACTAATTTGCATGTAGCCAGGTTCTGAGCTGGGATGGTGCAGTGAGCTAAAAAACGGTGATGGACCAAGCCCTGATCTTTGGACTGGGTAAGAGTGGTCTGCTTAATTCAGACACTCTGTTCATCACCACCCCCTTTTCTGAATAATTTCCCCACTCAGCAGGGGATGCAGTTACTCATAAAGGCACTAGTGAGGCAGGCATTCACTCACTAACACACTTATATACACACTCATCCACCCATACAGTCCTGCACATATGCTGTCTTCAAAACACATACAAACAGTGAGTCAGTCACCAACCTATGCAGCCACTTATACACAAAGTGAAACACTGATACATATATTTAAATATTTAAAAATTACTTGCTAATATATGTATTCATTAAGATACTCTTAAAAAGCCAGTTAACCAATCAATTTTTTATTTAAAAAACATCCATTTACACACTTATTTAAACATTTATTCTTCCATCGACCTTTACAAATACATATATAAAACATATTTATTTTCCAGAAAGACACTTATTCACTGGATGGTGTCAACAGTGATGTCATGAGTGATGTCACTGACCATGTCATGAGTGATGTAATATGTGACGTCATCAGCAGTGCATTGCAGGCGCGCAAGTCATAGTGAGTCCAACTAACTATAACGTGGAATTTCAATGGTTTTATGTCAGTAAAATTTCCAGCTAACTATAACTGGTGTGAAACCTATGGTTTTTTCAGTGAATAGTTAGGATTATTTTCAATAGAATATCTCAACATTCTATTGTGAATAACTTTGGCGCCGGTTGAGGAATCTGCCTGAAAATGTCCTCAAATTTGCCTTGCGGCGCCCCGGTCCTTCCCTGAAAGTTTGGGGGGGATTTGTCAAGCGGGGGCCGAGAAAAAAGGGAGTCCCAAAACGTGTTTTCCCCATGTTAATATCCATAGGGCGGTCGACCTCACTTTTAGCCCGAACGGCTGAATGGATTTCCACCAAACTTGGCAAAATTGTAGGGACTGGTAGCTCGATGTGCCTTTGCTATGTCTCAAGATATGTGCTCCAGTGGATTTTGAGTAATTTAGGTTCAAAAAAATATATATATCTATAAGCGCTCCCCGGTACGCGCACCGGGGCGCTAACCAGCGCGCTACGCGAGTTCGCGCGTGGAAAGCTGATTGGCTCTCGAGTGTCTGTCAACATTCCAAACAGTCCGGAGCGGCCGCCATCTTGTGTCTCGGTAGGATCGAGACACAAGAGGTGGCAAAAATAAAGGGGGAAATGACCATAAGGGGGCAGAGTAGACCCCCCTTGACCCCCTAGGTTTGATGTGGGGGCTATAAAAGGGCCCCGCAGGACAAAAAAAAAAATATTTTTTTTGATTTGCGCGTGGGGAGCACCCGGTACGCGCACCGCGGAGCGTACCGGGGAGCGTACAATGGGGAAAAAAGAATGATAGAGTTTTTAAAAAATGTAGCCTTTTTTATAAATTGGAGGTAGTTCTAAAAAGAACTGTTTTTTTCTTCTTTTTGTTGTTTTACATTTTTTAAATGTTTTTTTGAACATTTTGGACTAGTTTTGGCTTTTATGAACTATTTTATTTTTATGGGGAGAAACAAAAAACAGGGAATTGAAAATGGCTCAACTGGAGCAAAAAAAACATGAAAAAATTATGGATTTTTGGGGCATTTGTGGTTGTCACCAGCACGGTTGATGAGCGTTATGCTTTGCTCAACATAGGTGATGGTCTTACCACAAAAAATACAAGAGATCTTGTATTGCCCAAACTTTTGTCGAATGTTTGGGACCATCTCCCTTGTTTCTGGTCCCGATGGAGTGGGTTGCTTTCGTTTGAAGGTACTGGGTGAAGATTGGGGAGGGTTGCTAGCCAGTTCTCTCACCTCTGCCGCAGCATAGTTGTTGGGATGCTTGCGCTGCATGTGTCGAATCATGGTGTTATTACCAAATGAATATTTCTTATTAGGGTTCCCCCTTGAAAGTTCAATGCCACAGATTTGGCAAGTCACCTTTGGCGCATTCACTTTCTTCTTTCCCTCTGGGATGGAAAAAAACTCCCATACAATGTGCTGCTTTGGCCTGTATGGGGTATTGTCTTCTGGCAGCCACCTCCTCCCCTCCTCCTCCTCCTCCTCTTCTTCTTGACCACCAATGTGATGTTGTGGTGGTCCTCTTGGTGGTGGTGGTGGTGGTGGTGCAGATGCTCCAGCTGCTGCTGCTACTGTAGCCATTTTAAAGTACAAAATATTACTCAAAGATCTCCAAACAGGTCTTCCTCAGTCAAAGGACAAAGTCAGAATAAGGAAAAAAGGTGGGGGCTTTCATCATTTGGAAAAAAAAAAACTGTCCTGAACCAATGAAAAGTGTTATTTTCAGATCACATGACCTGGGCTTTCATCATTTGGAAACCAAAACTGTTCTGCACCAATAAAAAGTGTTATTTTCAGGTCACATGACCCGACGCGCTTAAGCGACGTGCCCCAGGGCGCGCCCGGAGGCGCGCCCCGGTGCGCGTCGCGTAAGCACGTCGGATGCTTACGTTGCGCGATCATATTCGCTCGAGTGCTTCCGGGTGCGCTTACTCTATGCGTATCACGCGGACGCAGCTACGCGATACGTCACAATGATGTTTTCGTTCGCGGCAATAGCGCTAATGGGACGCTCACCGGTGCGCTGGAAAACTGCGCTTTCCGGTGCGCACACCGGGGCGCGCACCGGGAGCGCTCCAGGGCAAAAAAAAAATAACAAAAAAAAATAGTATTATATAAATATACAATATAGGATTCATTATAAAAAATATTACATTTCATAGGTTTGAGGCTCTATATATAGTTAGGAATTAGCATTTAAAAAACCTATGAAATTCACTGAAAAAAACATAGGTTTCACATCAGTTATAGTTAGCTGGAAATTTTACTGACATAAAACCATAGAAATTCCAACGTTATAGTTAGTTGGACTCACTATAACAAGCGCGCCTGCAATGCACTGCTGATGACGTCACATATTACATCACTCATGACATCATCATGTGAGCAAGGCACAGGGGTGCCGAAACGTCATGAAATCAACAGGCGAATAAAGATCTGAATGCCGAAAAATTTGGTCCGTGCTTGGTGTATCTGTGCCTACTGTGATTGCTACGCGCGGAGTATACTTTGGTTTTCGATATATATATATATATATATATATATATATATATATATATATATATATATATATATATATATATATATATATATATATATATATATATATATATATATATATATATATATATATATATATATATATATGAATTTTTGATAATTTTTTGTGTGCCTAAAGGTAATTCTTTTTATGGATGTATTGATTTTAATGGATTTAATGTATTGCAATTTTTGGACTTCAATAAAAAAAATAAAACAAATGTACTGTGCCATTCATGTATCTGGACTCTGTTTCAGGTGATGGGTCTGTCTCAGATGTGGGACCTGGTGAACTGCACAACATACCGGCACGGGGTTGGAGACACAGAGGTGGCAGCAGGTGAGCAGTGTGGCCTGGGTGCGCAGTGTCAGCACTCCCTATTCCTCTATTATTTTCTCTGTCTCTTTCTCCCCCTCTCTGTCTGTCTATTTTTCTCTCCCCCTCTCTGTCCGTCTATCTCTCTCTCCCCCTCTCTGTCCGTTTATCTCTCCCCCTCTCTGTCCATCTATCTGTCGCTCTTCGTCCTTGTCCGTTTCTTCCTCTCTCCCTCTCTTTCAGTCTATCTCTTGCTCCCTCTCTTTTTCTCTCTCTCCTTCGCTCTCCCTCTGTCCCTTGATGTGCGCAGGGCACACCTTCTGATCATGATTTTTGTCTTGCAGGCTGTGACCTACAGATTGTTCTGAGGGGAGTCGCCATGTGTCGTCATTTCTGTTCTGTGTTTATTTGAATACATTTTCATTTGTTGAATCGAAGGTGAATGTGTGATGCTCATTTTTGTGATGACACATGCATGTCACCAGATGTGATTGTGCTACAACAGGTGGATTATTTGGCACATGATTCCGTGTAGTTGATGTGGCATGTCTTTGGCCAGGAGAGTGCCCGGGGAGGGGGGTCCTGAGAGTGGTGGCGGTGGGTGTTGTGGCCCTCTTGGGTGTCCAGCCTGCATGCTCAGTGGCTCCATGGCATCTGTTGTCCTTCAGGTGTGTTTCCGGGCTGGGCTGGGCTCCCTTCTTGTGGTTCAGGCTGTGGTCTGACTTTACACCAGGTCAGAGCAGGTGTTAGTTTCCTGTTGCTAACACACCTTATTTCATGTTTTGTGGTTGTATCGCTGATCTGGCTGGTCATTGAGAATGTTGAGGAGTGGTGTTGTCACTGCTTTTTGCACGGGAATGCCTACTCTGCATCTCATTAGCAATAGTTGCGGGGGTCATCTATGCGATGTTTTTTGCAGCTGCTTTCACAGGTAAACTGGTGCTATGGCCTGTTAGCACCAGCTTGTGAATGGGATGATACATTTATCGTGACTTTGGCTGTGATAAAGGGCAGTTAACTCGGCGATAACTCCTTGAGAATATGCCCCTATGAGTTTAGTGTAAAAAAACACTTCTGATGAATTGTTACCGCATTAGTAACAAGGTAAAGCTGTATCATTACATACAAATACGTTGGTCAACTACTGATGTAATAACACTTGTGATAAATTCCAAGGTACACTTGTGGGAAATTGAACATACGCAGTATCTTATCTCACTTTTATTCCTAAAAAGAGAGATAGATCAAGCACAATTTTTTTTTACACTTTTGGGTATTACATCCCAATTTAATATTAGGTCCAAATGAGCACCCTTTTCTCTTTGAACTTTGGGATTGTGGGTATTTCCAAATTGTTCAGTGTATCATGTTCAAATCAAATAAACCCAAAAATTGTTTGATTATTTAAAATAATCATAAAAGTGCATACAAAATACATTTAGATCACATATTCCAATTGATCATTTAATCCACTAATACATACAGGTGAAAAATGTAAAACAAAAAGATTAAAACATTAATGATTCTTGAAAACGAATAGCTGCTTTTAAAAAGGTAGAACCCCACACAGCAACCAACATGAGATGGAAGTGTCTGGACCAAAGTTAAAGCAGGGTTACATTTTCTAAAATCCATCACCCTAAGAAATGGTTTCATAAAAAGCATTCTAGGACCTTCATAATATATACAAAAAAAATGTAACGGAGTTTGCTGTAACACACCATTGCAAGGACAAGGGACCAAGGAGTTCAAATCAAATTGGCACATGGGAAAACTCAATTGACAGCAGGTGGTGCCTGTTCTAAACCTTCTTAAAATATAGTGCTCCTATGAGTTCCTGACCAAGGTTAGCTATTGTTCCATTCCAGGTGTTGTTACAATTCCCACATAATCCCTGTTTGCCAATTTTTGAGATGCCAACATTTTCTGCTCTTCATTATTTGTCTCCAGGAATCGATCTTTCACCCACAATTTATCTGATCTCACAGTCTCTGCTGGTCTGGAAAATAATTTGCCCCTTCCAAGAGACTCAAGACTTAACTTATCATAGTTCAAGTTCAAGTTCAGTAATTTGTATAGCGCACTACTCACCCAGAGGGTCTCAAGGCGCTTGAGTGAGGGTGGGTGCATTATTTATCGAATAGCCAGGTTTTTAGCTGCTTTCTGAAGGAGAGGTGGTTCTGTGTGAGGTGAAGGTGTGTGGGGAGAGAATTCCAGGTTTTGGCCGCTAGGTAGGAGAAGGATCTTCCTCCCATGGTGGATCTGTTGATGCGCGGGATTGTGGCGAGGGCTTGATTGGATGAACGTAGTAGGCGGGTGGGTGTGTAGAAGGACAGTCGATTGTTGAGGCATTCGGGTCCTAGGTCGTAGAGGGCCTTGTGTGCGTGAGTGAGGAGACGGAATGTTATTCTTTTGTTGACGGGGAGCCAGTGGAGATCTTTCAGATGACCGGAGATGTGAGCTTGACGGGGGATGTCAAGTATGATTCTGGCTGAGGAGTTTTGGATGCGTTGGAGTTTTTTCTGTAGTTTGTTTGTGGTTCCAGCGTAGAGGGTGTTTCCATAATCTAGTCGGCTAGTGACTAGTGAGTGGGTGACTGTCTTTCTTGTTTCTGTGGGGATCCAGCAGGATATTTTTTTGAGCATGCGTAGGATGTTGAAACAAGAAGATGAGACGGCGTTGACCTGTCTGGTCATTGATAGGGAGGAGTCTAGGATGAAGCCCAGGTTACGTGCGTGATCTGTGGGTATGGGTGCTGTGCCTAGAGCCGGTGGCCACCATGAGTCGTCCCATGCAGAGGGGGATGATCCTAAGATGAGGACTTCCGTTTTGTCCGAGTTTAGTTTTAGGCGACTGTTCTTCATCCATTCGGCTACTTCTTTCATTCCTTCGTGTAGATTGGTTATGGCGGTGTTAGGATCTTTGGTGAGGGAGAGGATCAGCTGGGTGTCGTCAGCGTAGGAAATGATGTTGAGGTTGTGTTGGCACGCGATGGATGCTAGGGGACTCATGTACACGTTGAAGAGGGTGGGACTGAGTGATGATCCTTGTGGTACGCCGCAGATGACTTTGGTTGCCTCTGATTTGAATGGCGGGAGGCGGACTCTCTGGGTTCTACCGGCGAGGAATGAGATGATCCAGTCCAACGCTTTCCCTTGTATTCCGATGTTGCTGAGGCGTTGTATGAGGGTGTTATGACAGACTGTGGAAAGCCTGGTAAACTTTAACCTATATTTAAAGGAGAAACAGTCCGGAATAATATCATGATTTAGTGCTGTACACTGGTTAGACCATATGAAGCACCACATTAAAAGAGGTGCTGTTTTGATGAGATCCTCTATAAAACCCACACCTAACTATTCATGAATGGAGTTTTTAGAGGACCAAAGGGGTACCGGCATCATATTCGTTTTTTTACCTACAATATCTTACATTCCAATCGACTCCGAACGACATTTCCTGGTCTCCTATGATGTGGAGTCACTTTATATAAATATTCAACAGGATGACACTCTTCAGATTGTAAAAGAATTACTTGAACCGAGGACACGGGAAGATATGACTCCTACCGTCTTTGTGATGGAATGTGCTATGAGTGCCATGAAATATACTTCTTTTCCAATTTCAGGATCATTTATACTGGCAGGTCACCAGGACTTCCATGGGGGAGTACCTTGGCTCCTAGCATGGCTAATCTGTACATGCACAACTTTAAATCGACACACATCTACCCTCTAGACAATCCACACTCAGAGAACCTGAAGGTATGGAGGAGGTACATTGATGACATCTTGGTTGTTTTGGAAGGGTGGCCTCAAGTCTTTTTCCAGCTGGCTTAATACAAGAAACCGCCATCTCAAATTTACCCATCAATTTAGTAAGGTACACGTATCTTTCCTTGACCATCTACTTTACCCAAAGAGTGGAGGTATCTGCACTGAACTATATAAAAAACCAATGGCAGTGGTTCAATTTCTAAGGATTAGGAGAAATTGTACTTAAATACCTAGGGGCAGATTTATGAGGCCGTTGCGCCTCTTTGCGCTGCAATTGCGACACTTTATTTGACGCAACTGCGGCGCAAACAATGCGCCCTATTTACAACGTGACGCATCTAGGAGATGCGTCACGTTGTAAAGCACTGCGCCATAAGGAAGCGTTCCTGCGCAGGGGGGGCGTTCCTGCGCAGGAACGCCTCCTGAAAGTGGGTGAGTGAAATCTATGAGATTTCACTCAGTCACTTTCAGGGCAATGCTGCGTCAAAACCCTGCGCCTGCTTGAAGCAGGCGTAGGTCTTGACGCAGCATTGTGCACATGGTGTACCCCCGAGCCTTGCTGGAGCTGCGTCGCGCCTGCGACGCAACTCCAGCAATGCGCCACATTTCCGGCACAGATGCGTCACGCATCTGTGCCGTTTTTGCACCATGGTGCGCCGCATTATAAATGCGGCGCACCATGGGTGGCGGAGCTGTGGCGCACGTTAACTGGCGCATCCCTGGGGATGCGCCAGTTAACATAAATC
The DNA here is from genome assembly GCF_964263255.1 of Lissotriton vulgaris. Taxonomy (NCBI): domain Eukaryota; kingdom Metazoa; phylum Chordata; class Amphibia; order Caudata; family Salamandridae; genus Lissotriton; species Lissotriton vulgaris. The sequence goes on from NC_141694.1 coordinate 1,296,708,838, forward strand.
TGCCCCCTAATATCTAAGAACATACAGCCAGACTCAGAAACCATTTGTCTCAGAGGTGAGGTTCTGTAAATTACGAATTCGTTCGTGCTCAGCCTCCATTTTGTGATCACCGCCATTTTATGTTGCCCTCACTCAGGCAGCTCGGCGAACGTGATGTTTTTGTCGTTTCTGCTTTGCGTGTCAGGTGGCTTCCTCGCCTATGTTTACTAACGAGTGTCAGGGTCTGGCCGAGTACACTAATTCCTGTCTGAGCTGATTAATCCCTGTCCGGACTACATGTCGTTTCACACCATTGTTTCCTTTAAGTTATCTTATCTGCTGTCCTTCGCTACATGTCTTATGCATTCTCCTGTTTCACGACTGACCTTCTACAACACGCAGCTGTGTTTTCTCTGCTTGTAAATCGAATTGTGTGGATTCATTTGTGATTTACTTAAGCGGTGGAGTGACAAACTGAACCGGGAACTTGAGTTGCTTTGGTCTATAAACATTGTCTATAATGTTTGCCTATAGCTCATGCGCTTGTGTGATTGCATTTTGCATTGTATTGTATCGTATATAAACCTGTGCACCACGGAGTTAAGTGGCAGTCTCTTTTGAACCTCGTTGTACTGACGACTTCTAAGACCACTGTACTAGCTACAGCTAATAAATACCATCTTCTACGCCAGACGAAGAATCTGTGTCTCTGTTTTGACAAGGCAGGTGAATCCCAGGGAATTCAGGTGTACCCTGCGCCGCCGGGCCTTAAGGCTTCGGTTCTCCAACTGGCGCCCACGTGGGGCGACTTCAGCGGTAGCGGTTGAGCCCGAGGGTCGTGAGGAGCCCCGCAAGAAAACTCCGGAGGAAGCGCACCACGTGATCGACCCCTGTACGTCAGAAGTGGACCGAAGGTCTTTGACGGCGCGGCTACTGCTCTCCGACGGCTGCTGACGACTGCTGCCCTGACTGTCGCCCTGCCTTGAACCCTTCTGATGAGTTTTGGTAGAGCGAGACGATAGACGGACCTTCGCTGGTGCAGAACGATTCTAAGTTAAGTATTTGGTGGGTCGCTCTCACAGACATTTGTTTTGTTTTGTTTTTGGGTTTTTATTCAGGTATTGCATTAGCTGAAGCCAAAGGGTTAGTACGATTGTACCGTTTCACTGATCTATACCCCTTGTTGTTTGTGATCAGTCTAGAGAAGTGACGATGCCTGTGCTGAGTAAGTTCAAAAGATTTTGTCGTTTGGGTTGTACGAGGGATTCCCAGTTGGAGGAATCATGTCCGATCCCTCCAGTTGGAACTCCAACTTATGAGCTCTATTCGAAACATGGTATTGGTCCCATTACCTTTAACGAGACATGGGTCCGATATACGAAAAATAGTGGAGTTTTAAGATGGCCCCAGAATGGTAGCCTTGATCCTGCTATATTAGATAATTTGGAAACGGTTCTGTTTAGAAGAAAAACCCGGCCGGCTATGTTTGACTCCTTTCGCCTTTGGCGTAAAGAAGCCAAACAGAAAGAAATCAAACAAGCGAAAAAGGATAAGAAAGCACAAGATATGTCAATTCTACAGGCTGCCCAGCAGTTTAAAGACAACGAAGTAGATGATGTGAAGGAGGTATTAGAGAGACAACATCGTATGGCGATAGATAGATGCTATCCGATGTTGCCTACTTCCTCTTCAGATAAAAGTAAGGAATTAAAAGAAGATTCCCTAATGTCTTGTTTATTAAATTCACCTCCGCCCTATGTTCAGAATGCAAATGCACCTCCGTTACCCCCTCCCGTCGCTCAACAAGTGGTTGCTCAATTACCGATTGTCCAGCAACCGGCTCAGCCTCTTAATGCTTCTTTGCCTGCTTCTGCTCCGCCCTCACAGTCTGTAATTCAGCCCCCACCTTTCCCGCTCCTACTCTTCAGTCTGCTACGTTTCAGTCTCCGTTGCCTTCTACATCTGTAATACCTCCTATCCTCTCGAGGGATTCTCCTATTTCACAGAGGAGGATAGCAGATGCTGTTTTAAGTTTCTTTTCTATCACGACAAATATCTTACTGGGGGGTCTAAGGGATAATTTTATAGACCGGCAGGGTGGATATCCCCTATTTACATGTATACTCAATACAGAACACCCTGGGTCTTATACAGGAGAGTGAGAGAGGAGTGAGTCAACCAAACGAAGCAAAAACTAGGGTACCAGTGTTCCGAGTGGGAGCGAGATGTCCTTCTACCAAGACCCATCAATCACCCAATGTGATGTCTCATCATCTGGGTTTAGGTATCATCCCATCAAGGAAAACCGATCTGTGAATTGATCGGAAAAAACCTTGACTAAGAGGAAGACTATGGGTCGACTGGTCACCCTACATAGTACTTGCTCACATCCAGAGACTCACTTAAGAAGGTGAGACAATCAGAAGGGTATAGGTAGAGAATGTGAAATGTGCAGTGCAAAATAAAGTGAAAAAAGTGGTGTTCTAAAAATGACTAAGGAGTACTTATAACAACTTTATTCATCAAGCCCCCTTGCCATTATTAAAAAGCAGAGTGCTGACGCTTGTTGTTTCCAAGACGTCAAACAGTGTAAAAGGTCGACATGTTTCTGCCCTCGCTAAGATCTAACTGTATCGGGGCATTCTTCAGGACCAAGCTATAAACAAATACAGCTGCTGCTACAAAAAGTGAAAAGTATAATAGTGCAAAAATAATGTACATATACTCCACCGGTAATGTCCAAATTGAATGATTAAGGATACATTAACCGGAACCCATAACAATTGGGTGTCGCCCTCACCTCTACCTGGCACATTACTCAGGGAAGGGGGCCCCGCTTTATCCGTCGGTACCCCGGCCCGTCAGGAGTAATGGCATCTCGCTCCCACTCAGAACACTGGTACCCTAGTTTTTGCTTCGTTTGGTTGACTCACTCCTCTCTCACTCTCCTGTATAAGACCCAGGGTGTTAAGTTTCTTTTCTCCTTTTGTTAGGTCTATAAAAATGTCTCCAGCTTTCTCTAGACGACAATCTCGTGGTCAACTTCCCCTTGCGGACGAGAAAGTAGTTTTGGGTTCTCTCACTCGTAAATGGATTGAGCATGGACCAGAATATAGTACTGAAGATATCATTAGTTGCTTTCATCAATGGGGGGAGCCCACGCAGAGATATGTTTTCAACATTATGTGTCAAACTCTTATTAGAAGTTGGGAAGATATGGAGTTAGATATAGTTCCTTTGGAACTACTGAAATTACAAGCTGATTTTGATAAGGGTTTTATTGTAGGACATCGAGTTGAAGAGGCAGTGAATATACTCATTGCGCTTCGAACAATGTTTTTGTCCCTGTCCTTTTCCGAGGCTGATCCCACCAATAAACAAAGTAGCAAGAATTATCTGATGCGTGAAGTTTCTCCCGTATGGAGAGAAGCGGAGCTTGGTCCACCTGCAGTCCCTGCTCATTTCCAGCATATATGGGTTCACGAACCTTGGAAGAGGTCTGAAGTATTGGCACTTAAGCAAACTCTTCTCACCCCCGTTAAAATCCTTCTGGATATTACAAAGAATTGTCCCAAACAGTTGACGCTTGTATTATGAATTTGGCTGACATTGATATGTTATTTGGAAATGTTGTTCCGCAAGGTATATGGGCACGGATTCGTAGGGATAATCATTTGGCTGAATTGGGTGGTGATTGGGCTGCTATTAGAGCTGCGGATGCGAATCAAGTGGGTGGTGCAAAACCTGAGGATTTGATTACGGCTCTTCCAGGTAGAATAATTGAATTGATGAAGACAATGATGCCTGCGGTTCGGGTAAATTGGGATAAGCTGGCCGCATGCAAGCAAAAGAAAGATGAAAGCGTCTCGGATTTCTTCACCCGCTTCGAAGAAACGTTTATAGACCACAGTGGTCAGGATTTGAGTGTAGAGGGTGGTCAGCGATTGTTTGTGGACAAGTTTGTATATAATTTGCTTCCCGAGTTATCGAATAAACAAAAGAGTTCTGTAAGTGCATGGGCTGTCTCTTCTCCTGCTAAAATATTGGCTACTGCACAGTATTACGAGAATAGGGATAAAGAGGAGAAGGAGAAGCAAGAGAAGAAAAATAAAGATTTGAAAACAAAAGTTCTTTTACAGCAGGTGTATCTGCCTCACTAGAATCAGCATCAGCAAAACTCTCAGTTTCAGCAGCCTCCACAGTTCCAGAGACTGTTACAGAAGCCTGAGTATTTCACGCCGCAACCTTCATTAGGTCCTAATCAATGTGCATATTGTAGGGAAGAAGGACATTTCAAGAATAGTTGTCCGGTCTTATTACAGCGTAATAATGAGATGTCTGCTTCCCGAGGTCGTGGTAATTTTCAGACAGGATCTAGAGGTAGAGGACGAGGTGCGTCCTCTCAGAAGCAGCGTTCTCTTACCCCATCTACTTCAAATTACTTTGATCAGCAGACAGTTCCGTCTACGCAGTATTACAATGATAATTATTACGTTGAAGAGGGGGCTGACAATATTCAGACTGAATAGGACAGCCATGGACGAAGTGAGGGAGTTTTGTCGATTCCAGTAGATCAAAATGGGCCGTATGTCACTGTCAATACAATGGGTGTTTCAGAACCGTTTCTTTTGGATACTGGTGCGGTGAGAAGTTCTATCATTCATTCTAAACTCCCTGGGGCACCTGTGTCTGGCTTAATGAATACCTCTGTGAGATTTTCAGGCGCTCCAGTCCGTAATCCGGTTTCTTGCCCCTTACCTGTCTCGATTGGTCCTTATGATTTGGAAGCTCCACTTATCCTAACAACTGGTTGTGGTGAGAATTTACTGGGTTTGGATCTGTTGAAAAGACTGCATGCGACATTGTATTGTTCTCCTTCTGGTGTGCATCTTACATTGGGAAAGAGATTGATGTCCCCCATGTATTTGTCCCGGGACCAGTTTCCACCCGAGTTACTTTCTCTCCCAGAAAGCCTTTGGGCCACGGGCCCGAATGACGTGGGTCGTCTTGCGATCCCACTGTATGTTGTCACAGTTAATGATAATGTTAAAATGCCATGCATTCCTCAATATCGTATTTCTAGTGACGGAGAGAGAGCACTGTTGGCTATTGTTGATGATTTTATTCAGAAAGGTGTGGTCGAAGAGACTAGAGGCAATGTTTGTAACAGTCCTGTTCTTCCGATCCTTAAGAGGACGGATCCATCACAGCCTCCTGTCTATAGATTTGTTATTGACCTAAGGGAAGTCAATAAAATAGTGGTACCACAGTTCCCTGTTGTTCCGGACATTACTGCTTTATTGACAATGATTCCTGCTTCGGCAGCTTAGTTTATGTGATAGACCTTAAGAACGCTTTCTGTAGCATTCCCATTGCTGAAGAAAGTAGGGATATCTTTGGTTTCTCTTCGGGTGGCCAAAGTTTCCAATTTAAAAGAGCTCCTCAAGGCTATTGTGAAAGCCCATCTATCTGTAGCAAAGCTCTTAAATGTCAACTTGATACTTTCTCTTTGCCTCCAGGTGCTACGCTAGTTCAGTATGTGGATGATTTACTCGTGGCTGCTGATACGGAAGATGTGTGTAGGAATGTGACTGTTGTGTTGTTGCATCATTTGGCTGTTTTGAATCATAAAGTATCGCCCTCCAAGTTGCAGTATGTCCGACAAGAAGTGACCTATTTAGGTCATCTCTTGTCGAAGGAGGGAAGGCGATTGACCCCAGAACGTATTCATGCTATTTCACAGATGTCTGTACCCACCACACAGAGAGAAGTGCGTGACTTTTTGGGTATTACTTCCTACTGTAGACAATGGATTCCCAATTTTTCACTTTTGGCGAAACCATTGGTGGCATTAACGTTGAAAGATACACCCCATCCGCTCCCTTGGACGGATGAATGTCAGAAAAGTTTTGTTGACTTACGTACTGCCCTGTGTTCTGCTCCAGTGTTGGGTACCACAGATTATAGTAAGATCTTTACATTGTACGTACACGAGAGAGAAGGTTGCGCATTGTCAGTCTTGACACAGCAATTTGGAGATAAGCAGAGGCCATGTGCTTATTTCTCCGCTACATTAGACCCAGTAGCTAAAGCTTCGCCCAGTTGTCTCAGAGCTACGGCAGCTGCCGCAATTTCTATTAGACAGTCTGCTGGATTAGTATTGGATAACACACTTATTGTTATGGTTCCACAGGCAGTGGATACTTTGCTAAATAGAACCAAGACGCAGCATCTCACGAGTGCTCGTTTGTCTGGTTACGAGCTGACACTTCTAGCGAGCCATATACATATCAAAAGATGTAACACGTTAAATCCAGCTACACTGTTGCCACTCCCAGATGAGAAAGACGATCAGGAAAAGCATGATTGTTTTCTTCGAACAGAAGAAGAAACGAAGGGTAGGATTCATTTAAAGAACACTCCGCTCCAGGACCCGGACGGGATCCTATGGGTGGACGGTTCTTGTTTTAAGCTTCCAAATGGAGAAACCACTTCTGCCTATGCTGTCACCACCTTATGCACAATTGTTGAGACGGCACGTATTGGACATAATTCAGCCCAAGCAGCTGAATTGATAGCTTTGACTAGAGCGTGCGTGCTGTCGAAGGGAAAGAGAGTGAATGTGTACACGGATAGTCAGTACGCCTTCAGTGTTGTGCATAGTTTTGGAAAGCTGTGGAGGGAGAGAGGATTCTTTAGCTCCCACGGGACAAAGATTCAGCATGGTCAGTTAGTGACTGATCTTCTTGAGTCACTTACCTTACCTGCACAGATAGCGATCATAAAGTGCAGTGCACATAAGAAAGTCACAGATGATGACAGATGATGTGGGTCGTGGAAATACGTTTGCAGATGAACTAGCGAAAACTACAGCTAGAAACACCACTAGTCGAATATATGTGGCAGGCCCTGCAAATTGGGTGAGGGAAATTGGAATGTGTGAAGACACGATTGAGAGTGTGAAAACGATTCAGGGAGAGACTACTGAGAAAGAATTGAGTACGTGGAAAGAAAGGACGGGAATGTTAGATTCAACGGGTTGTTGGACAGAATTGTCGGAACATCAGCAATGGTTGTTACCGGACGCTTATGTGTTGCCGGTCGTGACTATGGCTCATGGCCCAGCTGACATTAGTGCAAAAGGCATATGTAAGCTCTTGGCTCCGGTATGGCAGAATGAAGGAATCCCGAAATGTGCAGAAAATATGGTTAAGCATTGCATTGTTTGTTTAATGCATAACCCAGGAAAGGGTACCCCAACCCCAGCAGGCCATTTTGCTCCCCGTCATATCCCTTTGAAGTGTTGCAGATCGATTACATTCATATGGATCACTGCAACAACCTCAAGTATGTTCTGGTGGTGGTATGTGCCTTTTCCCGCTGGATAGAGGCCTACCCCTTGAAAGATAACACTGCTCTGTCAACTGCTAAAGTATTGATTAAGGAATTGTTTCCTAGTTTTGGTTTGCCGCGCATTGTCTGGAGTGACAATGGAAGTGAATTTGTGGGCCAGATTATGCAGAAAGTGTGTTCTGGTCTTGGTATTAGACAAAAATTCCTTGCGGCAAACCATCCACAGTCAGCGGGTTTGGTTGAGTGTTACAATGGTACGCTCAAGCTTAAGCTGGCAAAGATTCAAGCCAGTACAGGTCTTGCTTGGCCTGATGCGTTGCCCCTAGCTCTTTTGTCAACCAAAACTACTGTGCACTCTCGTATGGGACTTAGCCCATATGAAGTAGTATTTGGACGCCCAGCTAATGTTTGGGGCGTCCCCCGCCCCAAAAGATACTCAGACATACCATATCCTTTGTTAATTGTCTATTTACATGATTTGACTACTAAATTAAGTGTTATTCGTCAACATGTACAAAGTGTTTTGCCGGAGGCCTCCACAGACCCAGGTCACACCATCTTGCCCGGTGACTGGGTCTGCGTCAAAAAATTTCAACGGACTAAGAATTTGGAGCCTCGCTGGTCTACGCCTACGCAAGTTCTGCTCGTCACTCGCACGGCTGTGAAAGTGGTTGGCAAGCGTAACTGGGTGCCTGGAGTGCACTGTAAAAAAGGTGCCACTTCCATTACCCTTTGATCAGTGGATTCGCAGTGGTGTAAGGGAATCGGACACTGCAGCGGTTCCTTGTTTTGTTTTTATTTCAGTGATGCTCAGATTTATGGGACTCAGTCTGAAAAAGCAGATGATGATATACTTCAAGCTGCTGTGCCTGTGCATCATCGAATAGACACCACCAACCTAGAAACTCTGTTCAAGGATCAGACAGTGCCGAGCAAAACCCGCTACAACTTAAGACCAAGAGCCAACGTATAGAACTGAATATTTTTTTGAACACTTCTTTTTATTATTTAAAGGCATTCCTTTTTGGGTCCTTTTTGCCTTTTTTAGTGTGATATTAGTATTAAATGTATAAAGTTTTTGATCTCTGTGCACTCACTTGTTTAAAGTATTTGTGTTCGCTTTATTATAAATAGTTTCTGTGGTAGCGCAGCACGTTGTTACACGATGCCTAATCATGTCTTGGTTATATGTAGCAAATTGTGTGAAAGTTAACCTTAACTTTCACTCACTGTGCGCTAAGTTTAACGTGAAACCAAATTGTTTCTTCTCTTATTTTTGTATCCTTTGAAAAGAATTGATGTTCACTCTGTTTTTTTGATCATTTCAACATTTCTTTATTGACTTATTTTTCTTTTCCTTATTGTGCCTCATAAGGATTTTTTATATAAACCATTTCTTTGATAAATCCATATATACAAATTATAATTCTGCCCAATGCATTTCGGGTCAGTGTGGATGACCCTTCGTCAGGGGCCTGTGAACGAATAGATACAGGACCTTAGCAATCACTTCAGTATCATCAAAAAATGTCATGAATAAGTAAATGAAAGCAGTACATACATCATTTTAAATTCATTGTATACGTATAAAAGCATGAACCTTAAATATCAAGCAGTTCTATTGTTCGTAATATCGTGATATACTTGATGCAAACATATCAATATAGAAATGCCTGAGCGTGCATGTGATAAATTTGATAGTGACAGGTACGGGGTGGTTGCATAACGGCGGGGTTAACAGAATGATAGTTACGAAGGTTTAAAAAAAAAAGGTAAAGGGGGGGGGAATGGAACTTACGAGAAATCTGTATATTAGCTGTCTCTGCTGTACCGGATGGTCGTTTACGGTTTACGCGCGGTTAGTCATTTAAAGTCTAAGGATGTCCCGATCACGTGATCTAAGTAACTATGGAAGTCAAGAAAAGACTTCTCCCGTGTGTATACTGATCGTATATCGTTCTTCGTATGTTACACAAATGCGTTTGGAAGATAATTACCTGACTGGTGAATAAATTAAATAACCTGACTGGCGAAATGATTAAATAATTTTCATGTGAGAAGTTAGCGGGCACGAAATAAAAAAGAACCATAACCATGAACCGCAGTGTTTCAAGAGAGACTAAAGAGGGACTAAATAAAGAGGTAGACAAAGGACTAAATGGAGTGTGTGTCTAACGAAAATCCTATGTATAAGAATGATACAGTGAAAATACTAAACGTATACAAAGTAATAAGGCATGATATATGTTAAATAAGTTCAGTACATTGAATTACATGATTACCTACAAAATAATAATGAACATAGAACCTGTGAATACATCATCGTAAATTTAAATCCTCAGGTTGCTTTATAGTGTTCAGGGAGTAGAATAGTCCTTATTGGATGCTGTCTATAGGAAACATGAATATTCGATACGATAATTCATTCCAGTTGGCTGAAGACTGTTCAATTTCTTTATCCCAAAAAAATCAGCTCTTAATCTTTGTTTAGTGGGGTCCATGTCGCTGCGTTGTGGGATTGTCTTCAACACCGTAAATCTCAGTTGAGAAATTTGATGCTTTGCATCTATCCAGTGGCTCGACACAGTTGATTTCAAATTAAGAAGACGGATATTGGACTTGTGCTCTGTTATACGTACTTTTATTTTCCTTTCCGTTTGACCTACGTATACCTTACCACAAGGGCATTTGATGGCATAGATGGTATTTTTTGTGTCACAAGTACTGTTATGTTTTAGTTCAATTTCATAACCTTGAGTTGGATGCATGAATTTATTGCCCATTAGTACATTATTGCAATGAGTGCAGTTGAAACATTTAGACATGTCTTTGAATTTGATCCTTGGATTTTTTCTGGATGTTGTGGTTAGAATTTCTTTCAAGTTTTTAGATCTGCGAAATGCAAATGTGATGTTTTCATTGTATAGATCTTTCAGGTCTGGTTCCATTCTTATCAAACTCCAATGGGTGTTGATTATTTTCTTGATTTTCATGGCCTCTGTGGAAAATTTAAGTACACACACTGTCTTCTGTTCTGATATGTTAGTCTTAGGTGTGAACAATTTTTCTCTGGGAGTATTATTGATTCTTTTCATTGATTCTTCCAAAATGGTTGTGGGGTATCCTCTTTCTTGATATTTTTTAATTTGTTCTTTCACAGTGATTTCTAGCTGTTTTGGTTCTGAGGTAATTCTTTTCAATCTGATCAGCTGTGATGTGGGTAAATGTTTTTTTAAGGTGATGGGGTGAAAGCTTTGAAAAAGAAGGCTTGAATTCCTATTGGTTGGCTTGATGTGAACTTGAGTAGTGAAATGAAAATCAGTCATGTTGACTTTGACATCCAGAAAGACGATAGATTCATGATCAATATTGTGGGTGAATTTGATTCTTTCATGTCTGGTATTCATAGCTCTGATATTTCTTTCAAGTAGATTCTTATCTCCTATTTGTGCTAGAATTAATGCATTTTGCTTTATTTCATAGCTATTTCGAATGGCAACAACGTTTTTACAACCAATGCAACGGGACATCTATGGGCTTTGGGGGAGCTTCCGCATATGCCTGCATCTATATGTCAAAATTTGAAACAGACTTCATTTTGAACAACCCAGATTGGAAAGACAACATGATCGTATTCAGAAGGTATATAGATGACATTTTCGTATTATGGCAAGGAGATAAGAATCTACTTGAAAGAAATATCAGATCTATGAATACTCAGACCCAAAACAGCTAGAAATCACTGTGAAAGAACAAATCAAAAAATATCAAGAAAGAGGATACCCCACAACCATTTTGGAAGAATCAATGAAATGAATCAATAATACTCCCAGAGAAAAATTGTTCACACCTAAGACTAACATATCAGAACAGAAGACAGTGTGTGTACTTAAATTTTCCACAGAGGCCATGAAAATCAAGAAAATAATCAACACCCATTGGAGTTTGATAAGAATGGAACCAGACCTGAAAGATCTATACAATGAAAACATCACATTTGCATTTCGCAGATCTAAAAACTTGAAAGAAATTCTAACCACAACATCCAAAAAAAATCCAAGGATCAAATTCAAAGGCATGTCTAAATGTTTCAACTGCACTCATTGCAATAATGTACTAATGGGCAATACATTCATGCATCCAACTCAAGGTTATGAAATTGAACTAAAACATAACAGTACTTGTGACACAAAAAATACCATCTACGCCATCAAATGCCCTTGTGGTAAGGTATACGTAGGTCAAACGGAAAGGAAAATAAAAGTACGTATAACAGAGCACAAGTCCAATATCCGTCTTCTTAATTTGAAATCAACTGTGGCGAGCCACTGGATAGAAGCAAAGCATCAAATTTCTCAACTGAGATTTACGGTGTTGGAGACAATCCCACAACGCAGCGACATGGACCCCACTAAACAAAGATTAAGAGCTGAATTTTTTTGGATAAAGAAATTGAACAGTCTTCAGCCAACTGGAATGAATGATCGTATCGAATATTCATGTTTCCTATAGACAGCATCCAATAAGGACTATTCTACTCCCTGAACACTATAAAGCAACCTGAGGATTTAAATTTACGATGATGTATTCACAGGTTCTATGTTCATTATTATTTTGTAGGTAATCATGTAATTCAATGTACTGAACTTATTTAACATATATCATGCCTTATTACTTTGTATACGTTTAGTATTTTCACTGTATCATTCTTATACATAGGATTTTCGTTAGACACACACTCCATTTAGTCCTTTGTCTACCTCTTTATTTAGTCCCTCTTTAGTCTCTCTTGAAACACTGCGGTTCATGGTTATGGTTCTTTTTTATTTCGTGCCCGCTAACTTCTCACATGAAAATTATTTAATCATTTCGCCAGTCAGGTTATTTAATTTATTCACCAGTCAGGTAATTATCTTCCAAACGCATTTGTGTAACATACGAAGAACGACATACGATCAGTATACACACGGGAGAAGTCTTTTCTCGACTTCTATAGTTACTTAGATCACGTGATCGGGACATCCTTAGACTTTAAATGACTAACCGCGCGTAAACCGTAAACGACCATCCGGTACAGCAGAGACAGCTAATATACAGATTTCTCGTAAGTTCCATTCCCCCCCTTTACCTTTTTTTTAAACCTTCGTAACTATCATTCTGTTAACCCCGCCGTTATGCAACCACCCCGTACCTGTCACTATCAAATTTATCACATGCACGCTCAGGCATTTCTATATTGATATGTTAGCATCAAGTATATCACGATATTACGAACAATAGAACTGCTTGATATTTAAGGTTCATGCTTTTATACGTATACAATGAATTTAAAATGATGTATGTACTGCTTTCATTTACTTATTCATGACGTTTTTTGATGATACTGAAGTGATTGCTAAGGTCCTGTATCTATTCGTTCACAGACCCCTGACGAAGGGTCATCCACACTGACCTGAAATGCATTGGGCAGAATTATAATTTGTATATATGGATTTATCAACGAAATGGTTTAAATAAAAAATCCTTATGAGGCACAATAAGGAAAAGAAAAATAAGTCAATAAAGAAATGTTGAAATGATCAAAAAAACAGAGTGAACATCAATTCTTTTCAAAGGATACAAAAATAAGAGAAGAAACAATTTGGTTTCACGTTAAACTTAGCGCACAGTGAGTGAAAGTTAAGGTTAACTTTCACACAATTTGCTACATATTAGTATTAAATGTGCCATCTGTCTCCGTTGCAGGGTCACGGTAGGAGACTCAGACTGTAACCTGATTTTGTTCTTTTAGTAAGTGGCTAGTGCCTCAGGATATACAGAAGTGATTAGCTGAGTGATTAAGGAAGAGTGCCGTGAGCGACATTTTTTTAGATAAAGATGGATGGTACAAGAATTTTAGGTAGGGAAAATAGGAAGCAGGAAATGAGATTAAAATATTGTAAATTATTGCGTAGTCGATTTGGCGTAACTTTGTGTGTTCTTATGTTTTTGTGTATTTTATTAGCTTGGACAGGTTGGATCGTACATGTCTTGCAATCAAGAAATGTTGCTAATTCTACTACTTCTTTGCCTTCTCGTCTTCCTGTCTTTTCACACAAAATGCATACTCTACCCCCTCATGAACAGATAAGGAGAGCCGAGTATATGAATAATACGTTTATTCAGTTGTTGCACCAACATCAGTTGGCCATTAATATGACTGATTGTTGGGTGTGCGGACTCATGCCACACAATACACAAAAGGGAATGCCATATTTGGTTCTTCCTTTCTCATACGAAGGTTCAGCTTGGGCCTATTTGACAATGTTTTCAGCCGCATACCACAACAGACTTAGAAGCCCTGTGAAAACTTCTGGGAATGGACTAGATTTTAGTCACAGCTCCTTGATCAAAGGTATAGTGGTAATGGCCAAGATTATAGAGAAGAGTAAGATTCCATTAGATGAGAAGAGAGCTTATGATGGATGGAATTTTACCCACTATGTCTCTATTCTCTGTGACAAAACCAGAAAGGGTGAGTCTTCCCCAGTGTGGACTGTGCCCCATAAAGGTAATTTTTGTCTCCAAATCAACAGCAAGAAAGCTGATGTCAATCAGAAATGTACATACACATATATTTTCTCATCCCTTGATTTCCCTCCGTTAGTTCCGTCTCAGGAAACATATTTTGTTTGTAACGATCGAGCTTATACTTGGCTACCTTCCAACTTTTCTGGAACCTGCTACATAGCTTTCCTCCTTCCCACTACATATACGGCTTCGTCAGACCACCACGGAGTTAGACATAGCAGAGGTGTATTTGATGCCAAAGACATGGCAGAACAAGAGGGAGGAGATTTCCTTAAAGGATTTCTTCCCTTTTGGAGCCCGATGGTCAATAGCAGACACATCAAGCAATTGGTTTGAGTGGTTGAGACCACTATTAATGTTACTACAGGTGCGATAGGTAACATTACAGCAGAACTTCAAGCTGACCGTCTTATGACGCTGCAAAATCGAATTGCGCTAGATGGGATCTTAGCAGACCGAGGAGGTGTCTGTAGATTGATCGGATCTAGTTGTTGACGCTCCGGCAGTATACCAAGCCATTTCCAAATTGCACACTGTCTCCGATTCGATTCATCAGGACGAAGGAGATTGGTCTTTTATGGGATGGTTTTGGGGAATATTGTCAACTTGGGGATGGAAGATCTTAACGTTCCTTGGAGCAGTTTTAGCCATCATATTCTCTTGTTGCCTATGCGTTCAGTGTGGTCCTGCAGTTTGTGGCCTGTTGGCTACTTACTAAGCGCCGGGACACTCCTTTGGAGTAGCCGCGCGCTATAGAAGACCCATAATAACATAACATAACATGTGTTCCACGATCTGCTGCTCAGAAGACAGAGAATATTAGAATGATGGTGCAGCAACAGCTTGAAGATCTCATGAACATCAGTGTTGATTCTGACTCAGATTGGCATGAGTTAGTTTGTTTTTCCTGAGTAATGGCAAAAGGAGGGTCTGAGGTTCTGTAAATAACGAATTCATTCGTGCTCAGCCTCCATTTTGTGATCGCCGCCATTTCATGTTGCCCTCACTCAGGCAGCTCGGCAAAAGCAATGTTTTTGTCGTTTCTGCTTTGCGTGTCAGGTGGCTTCCTCGACTATGTTTACTAACGAGTGTCAGGGTCTGGCCGAGTACACTAATTCCTGTCTGAGCTGATTAATCCCCGTCCGGACTACATGTCGTTTCACACCATTGTTTCCTTTAAGTTATCTTATCTGCGTCCGTCGCTACATGTCTTATGCATTCTCCTGTTTCACGACTGTCCTTCTACAACACGCAGCTGTGTTTTCTCTGCTTGTAAATCGAATTGTGTGGATTAATTTGTGATTTACTTAAGCGGTCGAGTGACAAACAGAACCGGGAACTTGAGTTGCTTTGGTCTATAAACATTGTCTATAACGTTTGCCTACAGCTCATGCTCTTGTGTAATTGCATTTTGCATTTTGCATTTTGCATTGTATTGTATCGTATATAAACCTGTGCGCCACGGAGTTAAGTGGCAGTCTCTTTTGAACCTAGTTGTACTGACGACTTCTAAGACCACTGTACTAGCTGCAGCTAATAAATGCCATCTTCGATGCCAAACGAAGAGTCTGTGTCTCTGTTTTGACAAGGCAGGTGAATCCCGGGGATTTCAGACATACCCTGCGGTTCTCCAGAGGTCATATCCCAAAATGAATTCTTCACTAGGCAGCGAAGAGAGCTAGAAACATTTATAGAGAAGCTCTCTTAGGGCCAGATGTAGGTAAGTTAATTTTACCGATTCATAAATACCGAATTTTACCGAATCGGTATTTATGAATCGGTAAAATTGAGGGGGGGAGATGTAGAAAGATTCGGTAATTGAATTACCGATTCTGTAAGAATCGGTATTTACCGAATCGGTAAATACCGATTCGGTAATGCCCATTGAATCCTATGGGCTTCAATGCCCATACGAATCAATGGGCATTACCGAATCGGTATTTACCGATTCGGTAAATACCGATTTTTGCAAGGGTGCAGGGGGTGTCACTTTGACACCCTCTGGCACCCCGATTTAAGGCATGTGTGACATGGGGCAAACAGACATGCCCTAAGGGCATGTCCGTCTGTCACATGCCATAGGTGTGCATGCACACATGTGCATGCACACCTGGAATCGGTATTTTACCACCCAATTGGATTGGGTGATAAAATACCGATTCGGTAAGGCATGTGGGACTCAGAAGAGTCCCACCTACATTTCAAAATTACCGAATTGGTTGAAATACCGATTCGGTTTTTTACCGATTCGGTAAATTTACCGAATTGGTAAAAAAGGGGCCCTACATCTCAAATGACCATTTACCGGTCGGTAACGGCTGAAATCGGTCGTTACCGGTCGGTAAATGGACACCTACATCTGGCCCTTAGAGACACATCCTAAATTGCAAACAGACAGACTCGTCTGTGTGGGTGCATATAGTCATCTCACTAACACTGTAGTGTCTGGGTGATTGGATTAGTGTGTGGGTGGTACCTGGGTGAATGAATGAGTGCATGGGTAATGCTTGGCTGTTTGGATGAGTTCATGTGTAGTGCGTGGGTGATTTGATAAATGCATGAGTAGTGCCATGGTGATTGGATGAGTGCCTGGGTAGTCCCTGGGTGATTGAATTAAAGTGTGTGTAGTGCCTGGGTGAATGAATGAGTTTATGGGTGGTGTCTGAGTGATTGGATAGGTGTATGGATACTACCTGTATGAATGAACGAGTGCATGGGTAGTGCCTGAGTGATTAGATCAGTACATTGGTATTCCCTCAGATAATGAATGAGTGCAAGGGTAGTGTCTGGGGGATTGGATGTGTGCCAGGGTGATTGGATGAGTGCATGTGTAGTGCTGGGTGATTGGATGAGTGCATGAATAGTCCCTGGCTGACTGGATGAGTGTATAGGTAGTGCCTGAGTGAATGGATGAGTGCATGGGTAGTGCCTCAGAGAATGAATGAGTGCAAGGATCATGCCTGGGGATTGGATGTGTGCCTGGGGGATTGTATGTGTGCCTGGGGGATTGGATGTGTGCATGGATGATTGGAAGAGTGCATGGGTAGTGCCTGAGTGAATGGATGAGTGATTGGGTACTGCATGAGTGAATGGATGCGTGCAAGGGTAGTGCTTGGGTGATTGGATGAGCGCATGGGTACTGCCTGAATGATTGGGTGAGTGCGTTAGTAGTGCTTGGGTGATTGGATGAGTGCCTGGGTAGTGCCTGGATGATTGGATGAGTGTGTGAATGGTGCCTGAGTGAATGAATGAGTGGATGGGTAATGCTTGGCTGATTGGACAAGTGCATGAGTAGTGCCTGGGAAATTATATAAGTGCATGGGTACTGCCTGGGTAATTGGATGAATGTATGAGTAGTACCTTGGTGATTGGATGTTTCCTGTGTAGTCCCTGGGTGATTGGATTAAAGCGTGGGTAGTGCCTGGGTGACTGAATGAGTGTATGGGTACTGCCTGCATGACTGTAAGAGTGCATGGGTTGTGCCTCAGAGACTGAATGAGTGCAAGGGTAGTGCCTGGGAGATTGGATGTGTGCCAGGGTGATTGGATGTGTGCGAGGGTGATTGGATGAGTGCATGGGTAGTGCTGAGTGATTAGATGAGTGCATGGGTAGTCCCTGGCTGACTAGATGAGTGCATGGCCAGTGCCTGAGTGAATGGATGAGTACATGGGTACGGCATGAGTGAATGGATGGGTGATTAGATGAGTGCATGGGTAGTGCCTCGGGGATTGGATGTGTGCCTAGGGGATCGGATGTGTGCCTGGGTGGGTAATTGGAGGAGTGCACTGGCTCTCAATTAACACCACACTAGGATTAGGGGTGGAAATAATATCATCATGGTGCGTCGAGTCAGCTGGATAGGCAGCTCCCGCAAAACTGGCATGGATGATTGTGTCATTGTAAATTTTAGTAGTCCACTCCTTATCGAACGGATCCTGTTTAGGGACCCACATTCTGCTTTTCCTAGCTCCAGGTCATCAGTCCTAGCCTTACCACCGGGTTTTTTTACAAACCTGTCACTACAGGGAATACCCATAGGAATGTCAACATGGAAGCCCCCCTAGATGGCTGGTCACATAGATTTTCTCATGTATATCCACAATTGCCTCCACCCACAGTTCACCCAAAACATTTGCCCCCAAGTCGCCAGTATATTGCTCCTCCTTCTTTGGAGTTATTTAACAGATTTTCTCCACTATCCATGATGGAGGAGTTAGAGCCAAAACAACAGGATACACCAGTGCAAGACAAGTGGGGGCCCTTGTGTATCTGATATTAATATACTATCGTAGAACATTGCAGACTTGGCCAACAAGTTTTATGATCCCAACTGGTTGCATCTTGTGAATCAATACAGTGTGATATGTTTACAAGAAATGTGGTTGGAGGATTGCAGTTTATTTTTGGAGGGCTTTAAAGCTTTTTGTGTTTCAGCATCTGCTTCTGTGGGTGGCAGATCCAAGGGTGGCCTTGTTATCTATATATCTTTGGAAGTAGACTGCCAGATACAGGTTTTGTTGTCATCAAGCCCAAATCTCCAGGCTCTGGTACTTAAAAGGGGGGCCAACAAAATAGGTCTAATAAACTTTTATAATTCTGTGGCATGCCCCCCAGGTGTTTGTAATATTACACTGTTGGGTTCATTTATAAGGCTGTCAAGTATTTTTAATTTACACAATCTTATGGTCCTGGGCAATTTTATTATCCAGTCATGTAGAGATCCAAGAACCACCAGCATTGCCGATTTAGGATGCCCTTGGATGAGGGGTATCCATTTTAACATTCTGTTCAGGGGGAAGTATTGAACAATTTATTAAATGAATTTGAATTTGATTTTATGTCCCTCATGTCTTTATCTGACCCACATGGTAAAGCACTTGTCCCCTCTTTTAAAGAGAGAGGTAATGGTTCTTTTATGGATTACATTTTAATTTCATCCTCTCTACAGTCCTTTTTTTGTCGTTTCATTAATTTGGAAAGCCACCACAGTGACCACAACACTCTCTGTCCAAATGCATGGTCCTATTCTGTTTAATAAAAGAAGTGTGGGGAACAAGGGTACGTTAAGACCAACAGATGGCAGACGACGGCCGAAATGGTCCCAAATCACCCCAGATGTTTTTTATCTTGCAGTGAGAGAATCCGGTGATACAGAATTAGCGCTGTGTACCTCTCCAGGTATATACCCGGGAGAGGTCATCCACGCTTATAACATTAACTCCACTAAAGTCGGTGAACATTTGAGTGCTCCAGCAAGTAGAATTGTTACTTTGACCCCCAGATGGTTCGATTTGTCATGCTCCCAGGCAGCAAGAAAGCTGAGGGAAGCTCTGAATGCAAATCTGAGAAATCAAACCAAGGTAAGAGGATGTTGTAAAGAGTATAAATTAGCATTAGCAAAACACAATGGTGTCCAGATTCTGGAGCATTGTCAATAGACCGTTTCCAGAGAATGAAGTAGGGGGTGAACTAGGCTCACATACCATCAAGGATGAATGGATGCTCCACTTCAAAACTATGTTTGAAAGTCCAATGGAGCAAATTTGTCATACAGGCTGTGACATGGATGCCTGCAGTGTTTTTTGAGCAGGGTGAGGTTGAGGTTGGTATTACCGGGTTAAACTGCAACAAAGCACTGGGACCAGATGGCATCCCTCTGGATCTTTTTAAGTCTGATGCACTCTTCTGGGCATTTTGTTCTTGTGGCTGTGTTTAACGCAGTGGTCAGGAATGGTTGCCCGGAGTCTTGCGCCACCTCAATTATAGTAACCATTTTTAAGAAGGGCAATCGGATTCGCTATAGGTTGATCTCACTGCGTAATTTGGTGGTTAAGGTTGTGGACCGCGTATTACTAGAATGACTGACCACTTGGGCTGAGGAGCACCAGATAGTTTCCGATGTCCAATTTGGATTCTGCCCGGGTCGGTCAACCGTGACCCAATGCCTTAACTTAACCAAGTTACTTAGTAAATACACAGTTGCATGTTCAGGAACTATCTACCTAGCCTTCATGGACTTGACTTCCACATTTGATTGTGTGAACAGGGCCAAGCAGTGGCAGTCCATGAAGCGTATGGGGGTAGATAGCAATTGTGTCAACTTCCTTGAGGACCTACATAGGGCAACGAAGGCTAATATTTGATTCTCCCAGGACCTCCGTGTTTCCTGGGACTTTGATATATAGGGGTGAGTCGGTCAAGGCTCCATCTTGGCCCCATTTTTGTTGTACCTTTACATCAATGACTTATACCGGGCTTTAGTAGCTACTGAGGCAGACTACCCATATGTAGGGTGATGTGGCCTCCCCGTTCTATTATATGCAGATGATGCAGTTCTTTTATCTAGGACTGATAGGGGCCTTCAATCTGTGTTAGATGCCTTCACTAAATTTATGTCGGAACAAGATTTATCTATTAACAACTCATAATGCATACATAATAACATACATATTGCAGGTGGGGACTCGCCCTAAAAAATATTTTCAATTTAGAGTAAGCCCTGCCAAAGTTCCTCATACTGATGTTTTTTCATATTTGGGAGTCTTTCTTGATGCTCAATTTAAATGGGGGCCACTAAAACTCAAGAAAAGCGGGGATCTGGTCCGTGTGAACGTGGCCATTTTTAGGTCTCGCATAGGGCAGCGCATGCGCTGCATCTCTGAGGCATCAAGTAATCAGTATTACTACTGAAACTCCACCCGTTGCATTTCTCTTTGTTTTGTCGCTTGCCATTGGTGTAATCTGGCATTGCTCTTCTTATCTTGCTTACTGTTGGCTAGTGGTCCCATACGTCACTTTCGATTTCTTCCCTTTCTGGAGGAAGCAACATCGACCAACTACAGTTAACTTACGCTGCAGGGCGGTATGTTTTAATCTTGGGACTACTTTGTTGTTTTTAAGTTCCCGTGACTTAGCGCGATGCCCGTGAAGTGGCTCTTTACCTTTTCACAGAGATCACTGTGTGTTGCTCTCAGTTACGGTGCTGCGCATAGAGTGGATGTTTCTTCACTTAGCCTTTTGGCAGGCACTGAGCTGTGTTACAAGTGGCAGGAGACAGGGAGTCTACGTGGCCGCATCCCCCCACCTCGCTCTTCATGGTGCTGGGCTCAACTGCATTGTGGCTGCTACCATGTAAACATGCCTCCCCCGCATGCCCAGCACAAATCTGGTCGGCAACAACGGCAGTTGCCACAATTACTGGTTTTATTTTATTTGGTATGGAGGCAAACTTTCACTTTAGCGTGTGTGTTGCTCTCAGTTACGGCACTGCGCATAGTGTGGATATTGCTTCACTTAGCCTGTTGGCAGGTACTGAGCTGTGTTAAAAGTGGCGAGAGACTGGGTGTCTACGTCGCCGCATCCCCCACCTCGCTCTTCATGGTGCCGGGCTCAGCTGCATTGTGGCTGCTACCATGTAAACACGCCTTCCCCGCACGCCCAGCGCAAAGCCGGCCTGCAGCAATGGCAGTTGACACAATTACTGGTCTTATTTTATTTGGTATGGCGGCACACTTTTACTTTAGCGTCCGTGTGCAAAGACTTATTTTCCTTGTGGTGGGAAGTTGTCATCTATGAGCTCTTATCCGGTGCATGGAGTTGGGGGTTGTCACGCACTATCATTATACAGGGTGCCTTTTGTGTTAATTAGCCAGGCATGTCCAAGATAAACAGTTAAGAGAGAATTTAGAAATGATACATACCAACAAGCACAAAGTGGTCCCACTTTCGAGGGAATCTATTGCAGTTCTAAAGCCACATAAGAGACTATAAGGCGAACGCGAACACTGACTCGCAGGCTTCCATTTCCGCCCCCTCTCCCACCCCCCTATACCCATTGGCTGAAAGAATTAATCTCTAATTTGATTCGCTTAACGTGTACCCACCAATCCACACATTTCATGGTTTCTACCTATTACTTTACTTCGATTCCGGCCTAGGCTCTTATCGATTGGTGGAACCGTCAACTCATGCGCCGTACAGTTTTGTTCTAAAAGAGGAACTAGACAGAAAACACCATCCCATTAATTTGAAAATGCCCTGTGATTGTGAAGCAAAGCATGACAAAGTCATCATTACATAAGTTAGAATAGATACAAAAACTGTTTTATAATTTACCCTAATTAACTATTTACGTATATATTTATATATGCTATCAATGTAGGACGGGGAGGTGGGGTGGCAATTATTTATAGAAATTCATTCGGATGTCGCACCTCGGAGAGCCCGCTCTCTGAATGTGAGTCTGTCATTTGCAATCACCTTCTCTCCCACATGTTCCCTCTCAGGGATTGTGGTTTACAGGACTCCTGGACTGCATACGAGCTTTTGCGACAATCTCCATCATAAGATCTCTCACATTATCAGCAGCAATCCCAATTTTTCGATCTTGGGAGATTTTAATATACATCTAGATGACCCACTTGCCCCCTCTTCGCAAGCTTTACTGGAAGGTCTGGGGATGCTGCAACTTAAACAAATTGTAGCTGGACCCACCCATTTGGCAGGGCACTTAATTGACCATTTCTTCACCAATTTGGAGGAGATTAGCTGGGATGAGACACATTTCGTCCCTCGGTCAGACCATGCGTTGTTATCTTTTACATGGACCCCGGCCGACGTTAGTTATCCGGCCATAATCTCCAAGAAAATGGGTTGGATTTGGTCGAGGCTCCCTTTGGATAACTGGGTAGCTACTTTAAATAAGTCCCCCCCCTTCTGTGCCGACCCTATTAGAGCGAATACTGCCTTCAATAAGTGGCTAGAGACCTACCTTGATCTCATCCTTCCTGTAACTGAAGTCAGTCACCGTACCAGCTCGAATAAACTGCCTTGGTATTTTACGGACTTGAAAAATCTTAAACGTAGTTGCAAGAGGGCTGAAAGAAAGTGGAGAAGAACTTCTCTTGCGAGAATAAAAATGAATATAGACTGGCACTTAGAGCTCGGCGAAGGCTGCCGTCCGGGCTCTGCATTGGTTACCGGTGCAGGAAAGGATCCAGTTCAAAGCCTTGTGTATGGCTCACAAATCAATAACCAACAACGGTCCGGTCATTCTGCGCCCCCTTTTCAGTTAGTATCAAGCGCCTAGAGCTTTAAGATCCAATTATCGCAATCTGCTCTCTGTCTCGAGTTTCAAGCGCCTCGCACAGGCGGTCGACGGTTTGCAGTGCAGGCCGCAAAAAGTTGGAATCAACTGCCCGATAACCTACGGCTTGAACCTAATCATCTATTGTTTAGAAAGCGTCTGAAGACCTTCCTGTTCTGCTGAGTGATGTTGTTTGGTTATGGGTCGAAGCGCTGGGATGCCTCTGGGTAGCCAGCGCTATACAAATCCGTTCTCATTCATTCATTCATGTATACCTATCCAATATTTTTTATACAGATTTTTTTCACTGCGTAAAACCACTTTATTTCAAATTTATAAGCAACAATTTATTTGCAATTATCGGAAGTACATTTCAGTGGACAGGCTCACTTACTACCAACACAAGGAAAATAACCATACTCGAGTGTCTGCCTTTTGTACATGCTTCTCTGTATCTGGCTATTTTACCCTCTTTAAAATGATCCCTTGATGTGGGTAGCCCAGTCTTGGATTAGGTAACCTCATTTCCTCTTTTGCCCAATGCACAGTAACAAAGGCTCCTGCTTGTAAAATGCGCAGTCTTATTTTCTGAAGCAGTAAACACAACTGGGTAACCCCTGCCTAGGCTAGATAAAATTATTCAACAATGACTTACTGTAATGTAGAGCCTAGCTCAGGCACATATGGTGGGATCATGCAGCTCTTACCAAAGCCTGCAATTTTTTTTTGCTAGGCACTTAGTTGCCTGTTAGCTGGGGGAAAACGTCTGCGTTCTTTTGCATTGGGAGTGGTTGATTGCTGGTAGCATGACACGAAACGGAAATTATTATTTTCATACTTGCAGTGGAATTAGGTGGTTGTTGCTATTGCTTGTCCACCACTCCAAATTTGTTTGATTAGTGTTGGTTGCAGTGACTAGGTTGTCTATATGTCAGTTTTGTGCGGTTTTTCCATTAGAGCTGTGGTCACGTGCCCGTCTCCAGTAGTAGTAACAATCAATGCATGTGCATTTGTAAAGTGCACGTTCACTCCTTGCGGCATTTAGTCGCAGAATAACAGGGGCCTATTGTTACCCAACTCAGTGGCACTCATTGTACCGACCTTGGGAGGATGAAAGGCGGAGTTGACCCGCAGGGATTTGGTTTTCGCACACGGATCCTGGTGCACGCTCATGCTTCACACTGCACAATACAGTTGAATGCTGGTTTTCATTTATTTTTTATTTTATTAAACAACAGTATCACAAAATTACATCATACTTCAAACATTCATATGTTCGTGAAACGCCCCAAAATATAAATACCAATCTTTTCTTTCCTTGAGCCTTTTGCTGAATAGAAAGTAAATTCTAAATTAAAAATATTATACATTCTGACTTGCCACATTTCAAAGACGGGAGCCTGAGACTGCAACCAAGAGGCAGCAACACAAAGACCAGCTATAGCCATGGCCATAAACAATAAATAGCAATGCTTAAACATAGGTTTTCCAGACTCTAAATCATGACGAATTCCTAATAACATCATAGCTACAGTAATATTAATAGGTACACCAGTAACACATGGTAACAACTTTTCAATATGACTAATGTAAAGAGCCAGTTTGCTACAAGAATAAAAAATATGCAAACTATCAGCGCTGTCACTCCCACAACAAAAACATTTACCATCCTGCCCCCTCCCATTTCAGTTTTACAGGCGTATAATACAAATTGAAAACAGTTAAAAAAAAATTGGGCTTTAAGATTGGCAGACAAAAGGGTTTCCCAGACATTGCAATAGCTTTCTCTAGGGAGAGTTTGTGTTCTCCCAAAACATTAGCCCATCTAACATTGTGCTTCTCCAAATCGCCCTAGAGGTTAAAATAATTTTATTAAAAAAACCCTATTTTCTCCTCACACTTAATAGCTTCAATACGTTTGTGCGGTACTGGCATTATATTTTTCCTACCCAAAAAGTCCCGGACTTGGAGAAATTTAGAAAACTGCGTCCTAGGTAAATAATATTCCCTTTCAAAATCCAGAAAAGTGGGATAAAGCCCTCCAACCTCATAAAAATCACTAATTTGACAAATGCCTTTACTTCTCCAAATTCTAGCTACGAAGTGTCAACAAATCGGTGGGAGTATCTTTGAATAATGTGTAGGTGTGTAATATGTTATCCCCTACAAAGAAAATCTTTTCTGAATACCCTTCCACACTTTAAAGACAGCATCAAGAACTTTAAAGTGTGTCCTGTTGTAGTAGCACTTCTTTAAACAGGCAATTTTTAACCTCCGTTCCTAGAAGCATTTGCTAGATTGACGAAGCTTCTGCAGTATTACTGACCTCTTCTGCAGTCAATAATATCCGTATATTGAACAAAAGACATGCATAATAATAAAATGTAAAGTCAGGTATCGACCAGCCACCCCTTTCTCTTGGGAGAGTCATGTACCGTACGGCTCGTCTAGGTTTACCTGGAGCCCAAAGAAATTTAGCACACAGTGCCTGTAGAAGTTGTAATTGAGTCCCCATGACTTCTAAAGGAACAGATCTAAATCCTTCATAGATACTCAAATTTTAATCCTTAAATAAGTCACTTCCCTGACTATCCTTAAATCATCGGACGTAGCATTGTTTGTATATAATATTAGCTTTTTTGTTATGTTTAGCTTATAGTCTGATATCTGACCAAATTCTTGAGCTAAGCGTTCCACCGCCAATATAGCCGTGGCCGGATCTGCAGTAGTAATGGCTTTATCATCCGCATAAGCAAAGACAGAATACGGAATCTCCTGAACAATAAATGGTTTAACCAAAGCACTTTTCTCCAACATATCAACAAACGGATCGATGTACAGAGCAAAAAGCAGGCCGAGCAAGGGCACCCCTGTCGCGTCCCTCTAGTTATTTTAACCAGTTCCGATACCATACCCATTGAACATATCCTGGCAACTGGTGAGTTATATAATACTTTTAAAGCCTGAATAAACCCTTGTCGAAATCCCGTCCAATACATGATGACCCATAAGTAATCCAAGGCTACTCGGTCAAACGCTTTCTCAGCGTCGAGCAATATTAACCCCAGATCCCTCCCTTCCATCTGAGCAATATCAAATAAAGTCACCACCTTATTAACGTGCCACCGTCCCTCAACCCGGGATGAAGCCATATTGATGCAGGGAGACTATCGGTGTAATAAACCTTGACAAACGATTTGACAAAATTTTGGCATAGATTTTCCTGTCACAATTGACCAATGAAATTGGTCGGTAAGACCCCGGAAGTTCTGATGGTTCCCCCTTCTTCTTGAATACCACAATAGAGGCCCCATCCCAAGACGTAGGTGCACACCCATTTTGTGCAGCTCGAATGACTGCCAAAATCTCATTCTTGATGGATGTATGATGTTACAACGCATACTTTTACCACGCATGCCTTTACAACGAGGTTTTTACAACGCATGCCTAACAACGCATAGCGCTTTGGGGTGCTGCATAGTGAAAAGTTTAATTTACTATTCCAACTCCAGTCCCCGTGGACACTAGGGAAGGTGTTGGATTGTAAATTAAACGTATTCCCTATCCTAGAGCGCCCCCAGCGCAATGCGTTGTAATGGTTTGCGTTGTAATGACTGCGTTGTAATGGTAGTGCGTTGTAAAAGTTTGGTTGTAAAGGTTGTATACCATTCTTGATATCATGAAAAAAAAACTATAGACCTCCCCTGGGAGCTTGTTCGTGCTGACAGCTTTACCAGTCGCCAAATTGTAATAGCAATTTCTAACTCCTCCATTGTGATAAGACTATCTAACACCTACTCCTAAATTAACTCTAAGACCCACAATTTTCAGGGAAGCTTCATTCATCCGTAGTCGTAGAGCTAAACAACAACCAACCGCCTCACCATACTCATGACACTCCTTTTTATAAATTAAATATTTCCGAGCATTTTCCTTATTCCAAAGAATATTATTATTTGCCCAGCATCTTGTCGCATTAGTTTCAAGATCTGCAATATCCTTACGTTGCGAGATTCCTTGTATAAATTTTCCTCGGCCAATCTCAATTTAGAGTATAATTCCTGTAATTCTGATTTAGCTTTCTTTAGATAATGTATTCCGAAACTCAATACTTCCCCTCTGAAACAAGCATTCAAAGTATCCCAAAGAACCGCTACAAGGACAGATTGTCTATTATTAGAAAAAAAGTCTTTAATCCATATCTGCATATCTCTCTAAACCTTTGGGTATTCTTCCGAGCACTCAATTCAATAGTACAAAGTCTTTGTATAGTTTTCACTGATCGATTTAATGTCCAATCCTTCAAGTGTATTTACATCCTAGATCCACCAATTGATAAGACGCAGCCAACACGTGTTTCGTCAAGTCAGTACGACAAATGACTGCCGGCAGAACGCTACTTTTTGCTCGTGAACATGCAGTGAACGACACGTACTCGTGACGTACCAAAGGAGTAGTTACTTGACAGATGGGGCGACAAATTCCCGAATATTGCTGACTACTTACGGGGAGAATTACACGTACAATTGATCAGATACAGGCAGAAGTCAGTTTTTTGGATATTTGGACCACTCGAGGTTTACATTTACTGGACTAGAGAAACTCAGAGGACACCAATTTGAAAATATTGCCCTGAAGAAGTCATTTGTCGTACTGACTTGACGAAACACGTGTTGGCTGCGTCTTATCAATTGGTGGATCTAGGATGTAAATACACTTGAAGGATTGGACATTAAATCGATCAGTGAAAACTATACAAAGACTTTGTACTATTGAATTGAGTGCTCGGAGGAATACCCAATTTTTTACTGTACCACTTTGTGGTTAACCTTTGGGGCTGTGGTAACCAGCCCCCCTTTTCTTCCTGAGCACCACACCTTCTATTTGCAAATCTACATTTACCTTGATTGTGCTGAGCGCTCCGATTAACTGTTACCATTGTTTATCTCTCTAAACCTACTATCAAGCAGCAGCTTCCTGTCAAATGAAAAAGTTCTTGGAGGACACCCTACAGCAATAGCGGGATTTCTAAAACTATTGGTGCATGATCAGAGGTGACCCTAGGGAATATATGCATCTGTGCCCCCGTGAGAAATGCAGAAGATATAAAAAAGTAATCAAGTAATCAAGATGTACTAGTTTCTGGTGTGCAAAAGAATAAAACGTGTACCCAGGCACTGGCACTTGAAGACAATCCCATGCATCAAGTAATCCATGATCCTTTAACAGATTGTATAGTGCTTTAAACACTCTGGGTTTCCGACCCTTATATCCTTGTATCGGACCCTGTAATTCTTTCTTAACTAAATTTATATTAAAGTCTCCACATAATAGCAAAGGCACCGGCCACAATGCTAATTCCATATTTAATTTTTTCAAGACTAACGATTCATAAAGATTAAACGTGTAAATGGTGCATAATGTAAGTTTAGTGTTTCCCAAGCCACACTCCACGATTACCCACCTCCCCAATTTATCAGCTAACAAATGACCCGTAGCCTGGATGGACGGTTTGGCAAGTATCACTATCCCGCGTGTCATTGATGCTTGTTGTGAAGCAGCCAGGAGAACAAACCTTAAATCTGTCAACATTTTACGTTTCCCCCAAGGAATATGAGTCTACTGAATGCAAAGCAAATGCGGTTGAATCATACGCAATTCAGAAAGCCACCATTTGCCTCTTATTATAATTATTGAGGCCACATACATTTAAAGAACTTATATTTTAACCCCCATACTGCTCATTGGAAAAAAAGAAGAGAGAAAATAAACAGACCATTACTGAATTTTTAAACAATACAACAAATCTTTGATTTTCGAAGACTTTTTTTCCATACTGATACTGTGGATAATTTTTTTGATTTTACCCCACCTTGCACCCACCAGAACCCCTAACTCCCTCCCACCCATAATCCCTACCTACCCAACCCCCCACACACCACTCCCAACCCATCCACCAACACCTACCCCCCCTCAACGAGGCTTTAGGACCCATGGTCCTTATGATGACAAGCTTCCAGTCAACTAAAGCTGTTGTCCCCAAAAACCATCCCAGCCATGTGAAGAAAGAAAAAACACTCCCCTGTAGGCCACATCTGAATTACAAACACTTCACCAATGCTTAACATCCTTTAAATGGCCAAAGATTAAAAAAAAACTAAAATTACAACATGAATGTTCCCTCCCTCTCATGGCTGTGAAGGAAAAAAGCATAATGCAGAAAAAAGGAGGGAAAAAGCAGCAATACATAGGGGACGGGACATACCATTCCACCAAAAAAAGAAAAAAAAAGAAATACAACATCCTCCTGTTAGATGGTGTTCTTTTGCGAAAACCTCATTGGAAAAGCATTGGCTGCGATCCTGAAAAACAACTGGATTCAATAAAAATACTTGCGCCCTTTTAGCCTGAAACAACTGGATAAGCTGACCCTGAACCTCGTGTTTCGTTTCCACCGTCGAGTTACTAGTGGATTGCTCACGCTGGTCCTTTGACCATACACAGATGTTTTTGCACGCTGTCTTACACAAACGACCCTAATCCTTCCCTTGATCTACTCCTGGGACCCCATCCCCGTGTGTTACAGCACCCACAACTTTGGCTACCCGGTCCTGAAGATGATCCTGATTTACTAGGATCCAAACACTGTCAACCATAGTTAACAGTGCAATTTGTGGCGCACATTCATCGTTGGTCCACAGAAGTGTTCTAAAACATTAATTACTTGTCCTTAAATCATTGTGTAGAACCAACAACTTTGTATATATTCTATACCACTTTATCACTTCGTGCCTAGCGCTCTGTTCCTCACTTGTAACTTGCTCCGTCACCTTTTGTCACCTTAGGGTGGCCTCTGCATTTATGCTAACAGTGCTGATAGAACTCTCATGTATAAATTGTGTTTTAAATGTATGATGCTATGAGCACATTCAACAAATCATTTGGAGTATCCCCCTTCTTGCTGTCTTTCTTGTAATGTCTTGTACAAACATATTTATTAACTTCCATTGAACCCGGTTGAGACCTTTGTTGTTAGCTTTCTTCTACTCACCCAGATCTCTACCTGGTCTATGGGTTATACTCCTGTGGCGTTTTACTTACTGTAACATTCAGCATGCCATGCAAGCTTTTACTTTCCAAGCAGCCTGTGACAATGGCAGCCGCTCCTTTGCAAGGAAATAGGTTTTGTATTTACAAGAGTTTGAGCTATTGGCATTGTAAATGGCAATGCTTTTCATCAATGTGATAGTTAGCAAAACAGATAAATAAAAGGCATTGTCATTTACGATGCCAATAGCTTAAACTCTGCGAGAACAATTGCATTGCAAATGCTTGTTAACTTTGCTTCCAAACTAGGCATGAGACAAATTGTAGCTATCCTGAAAGTCTATCAAGCAAACAGTGTAGCCATAGCCTGTTATGGAAGCGAAATCTGGGGTCATACCAACACAGATATACTTCAGGTAGCTGAGAATACCTTTTTAAAGCGCCTGTTGGGTGTTCCGCATGTTCTGTCTAATTTGGTGGTCCACGAGGAACTGGGGGTGCCCTATGTAAGTGCCACCCTGGCACTGCGCTCCATTTTGTTTTGGCTAAACTGCTGGTTGAATAAAGAATTAACTCTTAGCCATTAGATTTTAAAAGAATGTATGTCCCTTGACAATGTGTCCCGAATAACTTGGCTTAGATACATCAAAAGCAGCCTTGAAGAGTTAGGGCGTTCCGATCTGTTTTCTAGTCCAGAATCTATTGCAAAAAAAGATGTGGGGATAATCAGGGAATCATTCTTTAGTATAAGGAAATTGGAAAGGGATGAGCAGGAACTGCGGAAACCCAGCTTCCGCAAATGTTTATTGCTGAAGACAGCTTCATCTGCCGAGCCTTACCTCCTGGGGTTTTTATCTACTCATGAGCAGTTTTTATTGTCTAGGTTTCGCCTGGATCTTTTTCACCTCTTGCTTGCTATTCCAAGAGGGTAGAGTAGAGGTCAATTGTTAGCACCCTGTGGCTGCGACAAAGAGACTCCACAGGATCTGCTACATTTTATTTTTTTTAAATAAATTTTATGAAGTACCCCGGAGGTATTTTTTAGTTCCTATTTTGAAGACGATTGATTTTAATGAGGCTCGTCCAGCTCTCCTGTACCTCCAACTACTGAAGGCCGATTGCATTTTCTTTATTGTTGGCTACCTGAAATCCACAGTGAAGACCAGGGCTTGTTTGGATAGATAGCTACTTTGATGATGTTTCTTTGTGGAGATAACTGTATACGAGGGCCAGGATAACTCTATAGGGTTGTGCTAATCCAAGGGGGACACTGCTTGACTCTGAACTTGCACTTTATTGCTAGAGACTATCATGGGAGGTTGTATTATGGTGTTTTATCAAGTTTTACTTGGTCTCTTATGCAATTATGTTTTAATGTAATTTAGATGTGTTGCAACTTTCATGGTTTTATCTATGTGAAGCCTAATAATGTTTATTTTATATGGATGAGTGCATTGGTGGTGCCTGGCTGACAGGATGAGTGTATGGTTAGTGCCTGAGTGAATGGATGAATTCATGGGTACTGCATGAGGGAATGGATAGTACAAGGGTAGTGTCTGGGTCATTGGATGAGTTTATGGGTAGTGCCTGAGTGAATGGATGAGTGCAAGGGTAGTGCTTGGGTGATTGGATGTGTGCATCGGAAGTGCATGGGTGAATGGATGAGTGCATGGGTATTGCCTGAGTGAATAGATGAGTGAAAGGGTAGTGCCTGAGTGAATGGATGAGTGCTTGGGTAGTGCCGGGTGATTTAATGAGTGCATGGGTACTGCCTGGGTGACTGAATGAGTGCAAGGGTAGGTTGGGTGATTGAATAAGTGTATGGGTAATGCCTCGCTGATTGGATGAGGTAGTGTCTGGGTGAATTGATGAGTGCGAGGGTACTGCCTGGGTGATTGGATTAGTGCCTGAGTAGTGTCTGGGTGACTGGTTGAGTACGTGGGTAGTGTTTGGGTGATCTGATGAGTGCATTGGTAGAGCCTGTGTGATTGGATGAGTGCGTGGGTAGTGACTGGAGGAATGGATGAGTGCCTGGGTAGTGCCTGAGCAATTGGATGAGTGCATGGGCAGTGCCTGGGTGATTTATTGAGTGCATGGGTACTGCCTCTGTGACTGAATGAGTGCAAGGTTAGCGGTTGGGTGATTGAATAAGTGCATGGGTACTGACTGGGTGATTGGATGTGTGCATGGGAAGGGCCTGGGTGATTAGATGAGGGCATTGGTAGAGCCTCAGTGAATGGATTAGTGCAAGGGTAATTCCTTGGTGATGGTATGAGTGCAGGGGTAGTACCTGGGTTTTTGGATGAGTGCATGGTTAGTTCCTGTGTGATTGGGTGAGTGCATGGGTAGTGCCTACATGATTGGATGAGTGAACAGGTAGTGCCTGAGTGATTGGGTGAATGCATAAGTAGTACATTGGTAACTGGATGTGTGCCCGTGTAATTGGATGAGTGTGTGTAGTGCCTGGGTAAATGAATGAGTGAATGGATAATGCTTGGCTGAATCGATGAGTGCATGTGTAGTGCCTTGATGATTAGATAAGTGCATGGGCACTGCCTAGATGATTGGATGAGTGCATGAGTAGTGCCTTGGTGATTGAATGAGAGTCTGAGTAGTCCATGGGTGAATGGATTAAAGCATGGGCAGTGCCTGGGCTAATGAATGAGTGTATGGATAGAGTCAGAGTGACTGGGTAAGTGTATGGGCATGATTAGATAAGAACATGGGTGGTGCCTGAGTGATTAGACGAGTGCAAGGGTAGTGCCTGGCTGAACGGATGAGTGCATGGGTAGTGCCTGAGTGAATGGATGAGTGCATGGGTACAGGATGAGTAAATGGATGGGGGATTAGATGAGTGCATGGGTAGTGCCTCAGAGAAGGAATGAGTGCAAGGACGTGCCTGGGGGCTTGGATGTGTGCACGGCTGGTGCCTGACTGAATGTATGAGTGTATTGGTAGTGCCTGAGTAAACTGATGAGTGCATGGGTGCTGCATGAGAGAATGGATGAGTGCAAGGGTAGTGCCTGGGCCATCGGATGAGTGCATGGGTAGTACCTGGGAAAATGGATGAGTGCAAGGGTAATAGTGCTTGGGTGATTAAAAATGTTCATGGGTAGTGCATGGGTGAATGGATGAGTGCATGGGTATTGCGTGAGTGAATAGATGCGTGCAAGAGTAGTGCCTGAGTGAATGGATGAGTGCATTGGTGGTGCCTGGGTAGTTGGATGAGTGCATAGGTACTGCCTGGGTGACTGAATGAGTGCGAGGGTAGTGATTGAGTGATTGAATAAGTACATGGGTACTGACTGGGTGATCTAATGAGTGCATGGGTAGTGCCTGGGTGATTGGATGAGGGCATGGGTAGTGCCTTAGTGAATGGATGAGTACAAGGATAGTTCCTGGGTGATTGATTGAGTGCAGGGGCAGTGTCTGGGTGATTGGATGAGTGCATGGCTATTGCCTGTGTGATTGGGTGAGTGCATGGGTAGTGCCTACATGATTGGATGAGTGAACCAGTAGTGCCTGGGTGATTAGATGGTTGCTTAGGTAGTGCCTCAGAAAATGAATGAGTGCCAGGGTAGTTCCTGGGGGACTGGATGTGTGCCTGGGTGACTTAATGAATACATGGGTAGTGCTGTGTCATTGGATGAGTGCATGGGTAGTGCCTGGCTGACTGGATGAGTGCATGTGTACTGCATGAGTGAATGGATGAGTGCAAGGTTAGTGCCTGTGTCATTGGATGAGTGCTAGGTAGTGCCTGAATGAATGAATGAGTGCAAGGGTAGTGCTTTTGTGATTGGATGTTTGCATGGGTGGTGCATGGTGAATGGATGAGTGCCTGAGTGAATGGATGAGTGCACAGAAAGTGTCTGAGTGAATGGATGAGTACAAGGGTAGTGCCTGAGTGATTGAATGAGTGCATGGGCGGTGCCAGGGTGATATGATAAGTGCTTGGGTATTGCCTGTGTGATTGAATAAGTGCATGGGTAGTGCTTTGGTGATTGGATGAATGTCTGGGCAGTCCCTGAGTGATTGGATGAAAGTGTGAGTAGTGCCTGGGTGAATGAATAAGTGCATGGGTAGTGTCTGGGTAATTGGATACGTGCATGGGTACTGCCTGGGTGATTGGATGAGTGCAGGGGTAGTCCCTGGGTGGTTAGATGAGTGCATGGGTAGTGCTGCATCAGAGATTTGAATGAGTGAAAGGGTTGTGCCTAGGGGATAGAATGTGTGACTGGGTGATTGGATGAGTGCATGGGTAGTGCCTGGTGATAGGATAAGTGCATGGCTACTGCCTGGGTGATTTGATGAGTGCATGGGTAGTGCCTTAGTGGTTGAATGAGTGCCTTGGTAGTCCCTGGGTAATTGGATGAAAGTGTGGGTAGTGCCTGGGTAAATGAATGAGTACATGGGTACTGCCTGGTTGTTTGGATGAGTGCATAGGTAGTGCCTTGGTTATTAGATGAGTGCCTGGGTAGTCCCTGGGTGATTGGATGAGTACATGGATAGTGCCAGGGCAAATGAATGAGTGCATGGGTAGTGTCCGGGTGATTGGATAAGTGTATGGGTACTGTGGCTGATTGGATGAATGCATGGGTTTTGCCAGGGTGAAATAAATGGTTGCATATATAGTGCCTCTGAGAATAAATGAGTGCCAGGGTAGTGCCTGGCGGATTGAATGTGTGTCTGGGTGATTGGATTAGTGCATGGGTAGTGCTGGGTGATTGGATGAGTGCATGGGTTGTGACTGGGTGAGTGCATGGGTATTGCCTGAGTGAATGGATGAGTGCATGGGTACTGCCTGAGTGAATGGATGATGGCAGGAATTGATATTGTGTGGGATGCGTTGAAAGCAGGTATACGTGGGAAAACCCTTGGATATTCGCTGAACCTCAATAAAAAAAAGAACACCAACCATATGATTTACAAATCAGACTGGCTCAGGCATAAAAGGACTTGGTTGAAACTCTGCAACAGGGAAGGGATGTGGAAGAAGCGCAGGCAAAGGTGATTGCGGCTAAAATATATATCCTGGAAATAAAGCCAAAGACGCCGCAGATAGTCTCACTGTGTGGAGAGAGAGAAATCATAAGTGCAGTGAACAGGTTGGGCATCACTTGGCTATAAGAGCAATACAAAAGACATCACAAAATTTAATTCAGGAGATTAGGGACCAAATATGTGGATTAGTTTCAGATCCAGATAATATTCGAAATAGGTTCTACTTATACTATCAAAACCTATATCAAGATGACTTACCAGTGGATTCTAGAGAAATTAAGGAATATCTGAATTCCATCCCGGTACAACAATTTTCTGCAGAAGAGAAGACCAACAACAGCTAGATGAGCTCCCACAATGGATCTAGATACTATTATGTATCAACAGCCTTCCTAACGGCAAAGCTACAGGGTTGGATAGCATTCCCCCGAATTCTACAAAACGTTTTGGCAGCAACTCAAAGATTGCATGACATGGCTGCTTATCCATGTATAACTGGCCAGGGAGACCCACTGAGAACGCAATCTGTGCCAAATACAAAGAGAAAGGACAGTATTAAGCACCCCCGTCCAGGCCATCACAAATAATCCAGACAGTGCTCAAACCGCTGGCCCCCTCCAACAAAGTCCCCTTACTGTTCCGAAGGTGGTGCTCGTCCAATTCGAGTTCGACTAGCTAATGAACTTGTTGAGCTAAGAATGGTTTCGGTGGCGGGGGTACCATACTTGAGACATGTGTTAGGCCACTTGTTTTTAATTTGGATACAAGTAGATCTGTATATGTGTGTGGGTGTGTGGCGGCAGCTGACATACAAAAGTACTCGTTATTCACAAGTACATACCGTATTGGTCTATGCTAAAGTTAGATGATGCAGCAATAGATACTACCCCCGGAAGACTGATATTGCATTTAAAGGCAATATGTGACATATAGTGTCCCAATTTTTTATCCTTGCACTCTCTACCAAACAATCTTTTGGGTATGTATGTTGGGACAATACATATGAATGGGATGTTAACCCTCTAGCCTTATTCATATCTTATGTTTTTCTTTCCTTTTCTGTTTTTATTTGCAGTATTTGTATCTCGTGCAAGGGGAATTACCTCCACACGGTTGGATATCTTTATGTTTTGAGTTCTGTGAATTGACCAATTTAAGGTAATAGGGGGACTGCGACTGGGGCTGATAGAAGTCCTGAGGAAGACCAGTTTGAACCTTTTTTGTGGGCATGTTAGCACGGTCTAAACATGTTGACATTCACGGCAGGTTAAGGAGGAGTATTAGAAGTACCTAATTAGCTCTAAACACGACCATCCTACACAATTTTAATCTTGGCTGGGGGACCCTTGAACACAGTTGGATTATAGGATACCCACAAGCCAGTTTTAACCACTCTTTCACTGCTCCTTATCTATCACTGTTCCCAGTCCTTCGATTCAGCACCGATTAGGACTATTTTTATGTTGTTTGTCTTCCACTTCCCTATGCTCAATCCTGTGCGTGGCTACGTCAGGGTGTATTGTAAGCAGATCCGATGATGTACATGTCACATACATTTGTGTGTGAGTCAGGGCAGTTTTCTACAACATGACTTGTGCCACTGCATGCCGATCACTTGTGTCTCCTCTCTATGAGTCTCCTCTCTACCCCTCTTGGTGTTACTATGTCTAAGCAGGGGGTTTGGGGTAGATGAGTTGTTAACCCTCACCCCTTCCATTTTGTGTGAAATGAGTGAATGAGTGCACAGGTAGTGGGTGATTGAATAAGTGCATGGGCACTGCCTGGGTGATTGGATGAGTGCATGGGTAGTGCTAGGGTGATTTCATAAGTGTACGGGTAGTGCTTGGGTGATTTAATGAGTGCAAGGGTAGTGCCTGGGTGATTGGATGAGTGCTTGGGTAGGTACATGGGTTGTGTCTGGGTGATTGGATGAGAACATGGTTAGTGCTTCGGTGATTGAATGAGTGCATGGGTAGTGTGTGAGTGAATGGATGAGTGCAGGGGTAGTGTCTCTGTGAATGCATAAGTGCAACTGTACTGTCTGAGTGATTGAATGAGTGCATGGGTGGTGCCTGGGCAATTGAATGAGTGCATGAGTAGTGTCTGGGTAATTGCATGAGTGCATGCATTGTGCCAGGATGATTGGATATGTGCCTTGGTATTGCCTGGGTGACTTAGCAAGTGCAAGTTTAGTGCCTGGTTGAATGGATGACTACAACTGTATTGCCTGGGTGAATGGTTGAGTGCATGGGTAGTGCCTGTTTGATTATATGAGTGCACGTGTAGTGCCTGGATGATTGCATAACCACATGGGTAGGGTCTGACTGAATGGATAAGTGCATGGGTAGTGCCTAATGAATGAATGAGTGCAAGTGCAGTGCCTGGGTGAATGAATAAGTACAAGTGCAGTGTCTGGGTGATTCCATGACAGCACCGGAAGTGCCTGAGTGATTATGTGAGTTTAAGTGTACTGCTGGGATGATTGCAAGAGTGCAAATGCAGTGCATGGATAATTGAATAAGTTCAAGTGCAGTGCCTGAGTAAATGGATACGCGCACATGTAGTGCGTGGGTAAATGGATGAGTGCAAGTGTAGTGCCTGAGTAAATAGATGAATGCAGTGCCTGGGTGAATGAATGAGTGCAAGTACAGTGCTTAGGTGGTTGCATGACTAAATGGGTAGTGCATGAGTGAGTGGATGACTTCATGGGTACTGCATGCAGTGCCTGGATGAATGAATGAGTGCAAGTACAGTGCCTGGGTGAATGAATGAGTACAAGTGCAGTGTCTGCATGATTCCATGACAACATGGGTAGTGCCTGAGTGATTGTGTGAGTGCAAGTGTACTGCTGGGATGATTGCAAGAGTGCAAATGCAGTTCATGGACATTGGATTAGTTCAAGTGAAGTGCCTGGGTAAAGGGATAAGTGCAAGTGTAGTGCCTGGGAAACTGGATGAGTGCTAGTGTAGTGCCTGAGTAAATAGATAAATGCAGTGCCTGGGTGAATGAATGTGTGCAAGTACAGTGACTAGGTGGTTGCATGACTGCATGGATAGTGCCTGAGTGAATGGATGACTTCATGGGTACTGCCTGGGTGATTGGATGACTGCAACTGCAGTGACTGGTTGAATAGATGAGTGGACGTGCAGTGCCTGGGTGAGCAGATGAATGCAAGTATAGCGCCTGTTAAATGCATGAGTGCAACTGTAGTACTTGGGTGATTGGATGAGTGCATGGGTAGTGCCTGAGTGAAATGTTGAGTGCAAGTGTAATGCCTGTGTAATTGGATGAGCGCATGGGAACTGCCTGGGTGATTGGGTGAGTGCATGAGTAGTGCCTGGGTGATTGGATGAATGCCTGGGTGATTGGATGAGTGTGTGGATAGTGCCTGGGTGAAAGAATGAGCGCATGGGTAGTGCCTGGGCGATTGAATAAGTGCATGAGTAGTATCTGGGTAATTGGATGAGTGCATGCGGTGTGCCAGGATGATTGTATATGTGCCTCGGTATTGCCTGGGTGACTTACCAAGTGCAAGTTTAGTGCCTGGTTAAATGGATGGTATTGCCTGGGTGACTTACCAAGTGCAAGTTTAGTGCTTGGTTAAATGAAATGAAATGAAATGAAATGAAAAATTCCACTTGTATAGCGCATAACCACCCGGAGGCCTCGCAGCGCTTGATTAAACTGTAGTGCCTGGGTGAATGGTTAAGTGCATGGGCAGTGCCTATTTCATTATAAGAGTGCAAGTGTAGTGCCTGGATGATTGCATAACTGCATGGGTAGTGCCTGACTGAATGGATAAGTGCATGGGTGGTAACTGGGTGAATGAAGTGCAGTGCCTGCCTGGGTGATTGGGTGAGTGTATGAGTAGTGCCCGGGTAATTGGATGAGTGCCTGGGTGGTACCTGGGTGATTGGATGAGTGTGTGGCTAGTGCCTGGATGAAAGAATGAGTACATGCATAGTGCTTGGCTGATTGCTTGAGTGCATGGGTAGTGCCTGGCGATTGGATGAGTGCATGGGATGTGCCTCAATGAATGGATGAGTGCATGGGTAGTTCCTGTGTGATTGGATGAGTGCATGGGTAGTGCCTCAGTGAATGGATGAGTGCAATGGTAGGTCATGGGTGATTCAATGAGTGAATGGGTAGTGCCTGGGTGATTCAATGAGCGCATGGGTAGTGCTTCAGTGAATGAATGAGTGTAAGGATAAGGCCTGGGGGATTGGATGAGTAGTACCTGGGTGATTGAATGAGTGCAAGGGTAGTGCCTGGGTGACTGGATAAGTGCAACTGTAATGCTTGGGTGATTGGATGAGTGCATGAGTAGTGTCTGGGTTTTTGGATGAGTGCATGGGTTGTGCCAGGATGATTGAATGAGTGCCTCGGAATTGCCTGGGTGACTTAATGGGTGCACACTTAGTGACTTAGCAAGTGCAAGTTTAGTGCCTGGTTGAATGGAGGACTACAACTGTAGTGCCTGGGTGAGTGGCTGTGTGCATGAGTAGTGCCTGTGTGATTGTAATAGTGCACATGTAGTGCCTGTATGATTTCATAACGGCATGGATAGTGCCTGAGTGAATTGATGAGTTTATGGGTAGTGCCTGGGTGAATGGATAAATGAAAGTGCAGTGCCTGAATGAATGAATGAGTGCAAGTGCAGTGCCTGGGTGAATGCACGAGTACAACTGCAGTATCTGGATAATTCCATGAGGGCATGGGTAGTGCCTAAGTGATTGTGTGAGTGAAAGTGTACTGCTGGGATGATTTCTAGAGTGCAAATGCAGTGCCTGGATAATTGGTTGAGTGCAAGTGCAGTGCATGAGTAAATGGATAAATGCAATTGTACATGGGTTGTGCCAGGATGATTAGATAAGTGTCTCTGTATTGCCTGGGTGACTTAATGAGTGCAAGTTAAGTGCCTGGATAAATGGATGACTACAACTGTAGTGCCTAGGTGACTTGTTGAGTGCATGGGTAGTGCCTGTGTGATTGTAAGAGTGCATTGCAGTGCCTGGATGATTGCTTACCTGCATTGGTAATGCCTGAGTGAATGGATGAGTGCCCGTGCAGTGCCTGGGTGAATGAATAAGTACAAGTGCAGTGGCTTGGTGATTCCATGACTACATGGTTAGTGCCTGAATGATAGTGTGAATGCAAGTGTACTGTCAGGTTGATTGCAAGAGTGCAAGTGTAGTGCCTAGATAATTTGATGAGTGCAAGTGCATTGCCTGGGTAAATTGAAAAGTGCAAGTGTAGTGCCCGTGTAAATGGATGAATGCAAGTGTAGTGCCTGAGTAAATGGATGAGTGTCGTGCCTGGGTGAATGAATGAGTGCAAGTGCAGTGCTTGGGTGGTTGCATGACTGCATGAGTAGTGCCTAAGTGAATGGATGACTCTATTGGTACTGGCTGGGTGATTAGATGACTGCAACTGTAGGGCCTGGGTGAATGGATGAGTGGATGGGAAGTGCCTGGGTTATTGGTTAAGTGCATAGGTAGTGTGTTGGTGACTAGTTGACAATATGGGTACTAGCAGGGGTCATTGCAGAGGTGCATTCTCCAACCACTGTGAAACAATAAAACCGTATTAGGATTTCATTTTAAACATTTAGGCAACCAAAACAAGACCCAATATTTTTTCTCTAAAACTAAATGTTTTACACTTTATACTGTTTTCAGCATTTATACTTCTTAACTTTCAACAGTGGTCTGTATGAACCATCATCATGAAACAGTGGGGAAAAACAATCAAAACAAAATGTACACAGTACATCATTACAAATATGTCATACTGTGCATTCCATTCACTACAAGTTTGTTAACACTGGCTTGTTATCAGGTTACTACCTTAATGAAAGCAACTATCTATATATTAACAAAAAAGAGGTAGGCAGTAGTGTTCCCCAACAGGTAAATGTCCGGACATTCGTTAACCAGTCTGTAGTAGTAATCCAGTAACAGCGTGAAGTATAAGTATCCTACTCGAAATGTTAGGTACAGGTGCTAAATTCGCCCTAAGCACCTACTAACCAGCGGTGTTGTCAGTACACCTAGATGTGCATCAAAACAAGAGAAAAAATAGGATTTTTTACAGCACACCACTTGTTATTTTCTAGTCATAAACATGTATGTCACATCAATGGGTATGAATAACCCCATTTAACTGAACTATAGAGACATTTTCAACAATATTAATCCAAAATAGAAAATCCAGAACAGGTAGTCATCTTGCTGTTAGATAGCCTTTATTCTAAAATCAGTTTCTCCATAAAAAAACTCCCAGCACACGACACTCTGACACGTGTTTCGTCTTAACAAAAGACTTTTTCAAGGCATAAGAATATTGCGTATCGCATAGATCAGGACTATGTAGGGACCAAGCCTGGTCACACCTACAACGAAATTTTGAAAGATGGTCCCAGTTAACTGCGTTCTCTCACGCTCCCAATAAAATTATGTGTTCCTGAGCTCACATAAAGGAGTAGTACCCCAAAGAGTGGCAGTACCGGGGCTGAGTGCGGAACTGCCCCTTGGTTTATATCATACCCGTGTGGGGGTTACTGTTGACGGAAGCTGACCGTGAGTCAGTACGAGTGGCGGAGAGACCGCCTAAGGCACCGTGATCAGTGCTGGAGTGTATTACGCATTGCATTATTTCTGCATTACGAACTACCTGATTGTTGCATAACAAACTGCATTATTACGCATATGCTGGATTAATATCGTGTGGTCTCATTGTATATCTTTTTATATAAATTTATACTTGTTTTTATGAAACTAGTGTGGAGTCCATTTGTGGTGACATCATTAGGTTACTGAGAGTGTGGTTGCAAGTACTTTACACACTTGCCTTGAAGATAAGCCTGGCTGCTCACGCCGAGCTACCGAGGGGGTGAGCAGGGGCTATCTGAGAAAGTGTCCTTCCTTTTGTTGCATATTTTGAATTAACTTTCTGTATTGAAAGTTTTCCCAAATGTTTACATTTCCAATACTTCCTAGTGAATTCCTTGTATCATTATGTAGTAGTTTTTTGAAGACTGGTAGTCATTTGGCTGGAGTTAGTTGTATCAGGTCTCCAAAGACTATTATGTGTTTTACTCCAAAAAGCATGTCGTAATCAGTTTTTAATATTTGCTGCATTCTTAAATGTATAGAAGCTAGCATTAAGTTAGATATCATGCTGACTTCATAAATAATTAGAAGCTTTAATTTCTTTAATACTCTTGCCACTTTATGACAAGCATTACCAGACAATTTATTGTATTCCAATTCATTAGCATGCTCAACAGGTAGTATTAATAAACAATGAAGGGAAGCTCCTTTAATATTATGTGCAGCGAAGCCAGTTGGTGCAGTAACTACACATGACAAATTGGAATCTGTTGTCCTCTGTAGATAACTTGTCAGTACTTTAATCAAGACACTTTTTCCAGTTCCACCTTGACTACTTATGTACAACAGAACTGAATTATATGTAGAACATGCACACTCTTTTTTTCTCATGCAGAAATCCATGTTCCATTTTACCTTATACTTCATCCAAAATGTCTCTCTGATCTGTATTCAATTGCTGTATAAGTTGTTCTACATCCAAAGTTTCCAGCCTTGTTTGCTGCATTGCATTCTCCACTTCCTTCATGGCTATTGTAGCTTCATTTTAAATGATTGGCCATCCAAGAGGATCTTGACTTCCAGGTACTGAACTTTGACTGTTCAGAGAACTCTCTGGTGCTATCTCAGCAACAATTGTTTCTTCTTGTTCAATCCCATCTATCAACATTTGAAGATACATTAGAAACACAGAGCACTCAATGCTGTCTTTGACAGCACTGAATGAGTCTTCATAACAGTCAAATTCTCCAAGTAGCTCGCTTTCAGTTTGCCATGGATTGAACACCTGTAACAAGCCTAAATAGAAAAACTCTATTTTGTCTGGAGTTTGCAACTTAGATCTTGATGGTTGATTACATTTCCTTTGTTATGCCTGATCAAACATCTTTCAAATCAATCAACAGCAAATTTTCCTTGTTTTATGTTTTCACTGACGTTATTTCTGTATGTATAATATTGAAGTATTTCATACAAACACATCCTTTCTGGATGAGGACTCCTTCTTGGAAAATATGTATCCAGCATGTTCATCTTCAGAATATCTGTACTGTGTGGCTCAAATTTTGCAAGATGTTGGATTTCAAGAAAAGACGTCAGTACTCTCTTCCGAGCGTTAGCAAGCCCTAAACTCACCCACTGAACTCCGCTAGATTTAGAAAACAAGCTAGCTGAGCTTAACCAGTCTGCACACTGTTAAGAGCTGATCTCTCTGTGAGGAATCATTTTCAAACTAAAACTGCACAATCTTTTTGTAAATAACTTTTCTGCTGAAATCTCCTCCCACATCTCCTTCAACTCAGTTTTCTCTGACTCTGGTATATAAGAGGCGACATATGGAGCAACAGCCATTGAGTTATCTGCAACAAACTGTATCTCCATATTCAGATTCCACATCTTCAAAGTAACACGATTGTTGTCATTGATGGATTTTGAGGCTTCTGTTCTTCTGAGGTTGTGTGTGTTCTTTGGTCATTTCCATGTGCGAGTGCAACTGACTGCAGACATGAAGGTCGTGGATATCCAAAACAACATCTTGTATAAAATATTTCTTTTAGATCATATTTTCTAATGCAGTATTTTCCACACCTATGGTTTTGGAATCTTAGAACTTGTTGTCCTAATATTTTATCATCACTCTCATT
Organism: Lissotriton vulgaris; assembly: GCF_964263255.1. Classification (NCBI taxonomy): domain Eukaryota; kingdom Metazoa; phylum Chordata; class Amphibia; order Caudata; family Salamandridae; genus Lissotriton; species Lissotriton vulgaris. Next base: position 1,296,752,625 of record NC_141694.1, read on the forward strand.
TGGGATGATGCAAGTGATATACTGCTCTGTGAAAGACAACACAGACTCATCAGTGTCTGTTCCAAACATTGGGACATATTTTACCCATAGTAGCATGTGAATATGTGGAGCAGTTCTGGCTTTGTATTCTAAAAATAGTTAAAATATCTGCAAACATTTGCAGGGTCCAATGATCAGTGTTCTCCTTGAGTATTTAGATCAATGTCATCTATATTTGAATTTGCCTCTCACAGGAATTGAAGCAGGTCATTCCATGCATAGTTAGCATAACTGAGTGTTAGAAACCATGTAGGTGCTCCTCAATTTCTCAACATGCATTTTAGTTCACTGTGACCACGATACCAATATTCATTGGTCCCACATTGACATACCATAGGATTAATCAAGTTGTATTACAATTATTCATCTTTTCCATTGATTTTCTCAACAAATTCTCAAGCAGTTACATTTTGCAGACTTACACCTGTTTTCAAAATGTGGTTTACAGCATAAGACAATGAGGACAAAACACTTTCAAATAATAGATGAAACATATAAGGGCTACATTGAGGAAATCTAGGATCCTCTGAATAAAGTCTAGTACATCTGTACTGGGCCGCCGGTATTTGTACAGACCGATCATCATACCTACCACCTACTCTAGTAAGAAAGAAATGAGGGAAAAGCGAGCTTCTAAACTTTTTTCACATCCACTTAAGGAAGTTTCTTTTGCTTCTTTTAGTTGATATATATCAATAGCATCTCCAACAATCTTTTTTGAATGTAGGAGATGGATGCTGTAATGTTCATAAATTTCTTCTACTCTGCTTTAATATACTTTTCCTATCTGACCGGTTGAGGATGATGTGTTGTCCTCCAGTGATATCATGAAGAATTTCTACATTTTTATAATACATATTATTTCATACTAGATATGAAGTGGTATTTTTAACTTTGCTAACATCTACTAACTCTTGGTCGGGGCACCATTTACTAGAATTACAAGTCCCTCTTTCAAATTTCTATGTACTACAATAGCTTCTATATTTTACTTAAAATCTAATGGCAAGTATGCAACTCTATCTTTGAGACTCTACTGGAGCTCAGTTGGTGGTAATTTCCCTGCCTTTGGCTCCATGCGAACTATAGTGCAATAGATGTATTAATATGGATTCATAAACATTCAAATCTTTAAATACTTGTAGAACAGGTACTATTTCTTAATTGTTCTGTACTGCTCTAGTAGGAATTTTGTTTTCCTCTAACTTATTATAGTAGGACATACATATAGTTCGTCGGGTGGCCTAGTCAAAATGTCCCTCTACAAATAAATAAACCGCAAATTCTCACCACTTAATAATATTCTTCTTTTCAGTTTTAATGTACAAATCAACATTCCGAGTTTTGTTTTTGTAGTGAGTGCGTAGACAACATATACAAACACAGTTTGGTTGGTCTGAAGAAACTGTGTTAAACTTTCTAATCTCTTTTACAAAATTAGCAACACTAATACATTTGTTCTGCTCCACAACTCCTATTGTTACCAACTCTTCATTTTTGTTACACTACTTTTCCAGTCCAAAAATCAAATTTCAACATTATCACAAACCTTTTGTACTTCTACTACACTACAATGCAAAATAAGTCTATTCATTTCTACTAAACATAGAACAGGAGTTTTTACATAATAAAGCCTTCTAGCAAAAGTTCTCATTATTGAATGATGTACACCTAACATTCTAAAATGATGAAAGGTGCTTTGACACACTTATCTTTGACAGACAATCTAGTGAGTGTCCTTGTAAATTATTATACTTTCTTACTTTGCATGGATCTAATCCGTGTAAAGTATGTATTTTCTGTTTTAAACTTCTGGAAGCAAACATACAGAGGAAATTTCTCAATTTATCAATTGATTGTTGAGGAATACTAAACACACTACTACAGTTCCATTTGTACACAGGGGCCTGTCTACCCCTTTCTTGCATCTAGTGCAGAACATCCTACCTTTGATTTACTTAAAATGCCTCTGCCTTCTGCTTAAAGTTTTTTCTTTTTTCAATGACTTCTTACTTTTTAGATCAGAGACGTTTTGTGCTTTAGTACTCAGTGTTATAGTCTTATTTTTCTTTACTAGTTTTTGTACTGTTTCTAGTTGTGCACAACATTTTTTAAGAACCATCTTGGTCCTCTTACCAGCATGCCTTTTCTCTTTCAGTATCTTTTCAGCATTTTGCCCCTTTTGTTTCTTAGTTTTAAGGAGACTCTCCATTTGCTGCTACTTCTTTCATCTCTGATTTTGTGTTGGCGTGGTAATTCTATGTAGATAAGTAGATATTGATATCTAAAAACAAAAATAGAAAAAAACATTCATCAATTAATTGTTTAGTGTCACAATGTATATTTTAACTATTTAAACATTTAGTTTGCATGAGGACATATAACTTAGGCAATCTTCAGACTACATGTCTTTACTTTTCAGTTTGTAGAATCCAAAACCCTACCTTATTGCTCAGTTACATGTATAGGTGACTGAGAGGTTGTTCATACAGCTACTCACAGATACACTTACTCACCAATAGGGTTACTCACACACCCTCTCACTCACCCGTATGCCTGCTTACATGAACATTAACCTAAAGGAGCATACCCTCTTCACTAACTACAAACTGCCTCAGGGGACAGGTATATGTTGTAGAAGAGTAGCTTAGAACTTGACAAGGGTTTTACATGTTAGAATTGAATGTGTCAGTCTTTTAAACTTATATGTGAATAACTGTGTGAGTCCCTATCAGGACACCATATGAGTATGTAACTTTGTTAGTAAATGATTGTCTGTCTTTGTGATATCTATGGTCCTCTAAATGTGTGTTTAAAATATTGGGTTATTTAGTGTGTGAACTGCCTTTATTAGCACAATATACATACCTGTCTGTGTGAGTGAATCTTTTTATGCTTCTCTAACTACCTCACTACGTATTTCAGTGTGTCTGCATTTCTACTTAGGTATCTCAGATTTAAGTCTGGATGTAGGCTGGATATATAATTGGGCACATGGGTTTATATGAATGCATATAGCTCACGGAAACCGTCCAAGTGCATCTTTTACTTTTTAAGCAAATAGGTCCCTGCACTATGTTCTAGCTACAGTCTACCTTCGTGTTTACTTAAATGTGGTACAAGAACAGTCTTCTCTTTGTGTAGCAATTTAAAGTGATAAACAGCTCTTCAAGTAAACTACCTGCCCATGCTCAAGTATTCCAGTCATGAGACATAATGCAAGTGCTACTTGTCTGCATGGTAAACTTGAAAGTGTCAGTTGTTTAGCGCATATCTGAATGAGTGTTTCTGTACCTGGAATTCCATGTGCATGAAATCTTTTTATTAAATCACTGCCTCTCTTTATTTGATATGTGATTGTCTGAATGTGTCTGTAAGGCCTGAATAGATTGCCTTGTGGGTGTACTAGTGAATATTTGGTTATTTAAGTGTGTAAGAAACTGTCCTCATTACTACAAGATACAAATCAGTTGTAACTGTCTGTGTGAGTGAATCTTCGTGTCCTCTCCAACTGCATATAGCTCACTGAAACATCAAAGTGCATTTTTTCATTTTTACGCTAGCAGCTCCCTGCGCCATGGCCTAGCTCTATGTTCCCTTGAATGTGGCATGAAAACAGTAATCACCTTCTGTAGCACTTTTAAGTGATAAGACAGCTCTACCAGAAAAACTACATGCCCAATTTCAAGGATACCAGGTGTGACACATAATGCAAGGGCTATATCTCTGCATAGTAAACTTGAAATTGTCAGTTGTTTAGCAGACATCTAAACAACTGTTTCAGTTCCTATCTAGGACTGTGATTCCATGTGTATGTAAATCTTTTACTAAATCACTGTCTCACTTTATGTGATATGTGATTGTCTGAATATGTCTGTGAAGGCCTGCATAGATTGCCTCCTAGAAGTACTAGTTAGTCTTGGTCTATTTAAGTGTGTGACAATCTGCCTTCATTACCCAAAAATGCATATCAGTTGTGCCTGTCTATATGAGTGAATCTTTGCATGCTTCTCTAACTACCTTACTAGGGGCCAGATGTAGGTAGCCCAATACCGGTCGGTAACGGCCGAAATTACCGAATTTCGGCCGTTACCGACCGGTATTAAGCTATTGAGATGTAGGGGGCTACATTTCAGATTACTGAATCGGTAATTTAAGGACTCGGTAAATTACTGATTCCTTAAAATACTGAATCAGTAAATTACTGAATCTGAAATGTAGGGAGCACTCAAATGAGTGCATTGCATGGTTAGGGATTCGATATTTACCACCAAATAAAAGTTGGTGGTAAATATCAAAAAGCAAATTTGTGCCTTTTTCAAAAGTGCCATGTGGCAGACGTGCATGCCCTTAGGGCATGTATGTGTGCCACATGTGCACCCATGCACTATTCAGGGGTGCAACAGGGTGTCAATGTGACACTCTGCCACCCTTGAATGTGTTCCCCCATTACCGAATCGGTAAATACCGATTTGGTTATTCCCATTTTACCGAATCGGTAATTACCTAATATTACCGATTCAATCAACTTTACCGAATACTTACCTACATACCACTTACCGATTCTAAAATACCGAATCGGTAAAATTCGATATTTTAGAATCAGTAAATGGAACTTACCTACATCTGGCCCCAAGTGTTTTAGTGTCTGTCTGCTTTTCCGCTTAGTTATCTTGGATTTAAATCTGGGTTTAGACTGGATGGATTATTGGACACATAGGTTTCTAGGAGTGAATATAGTTCACTGAAACATCAACCTGCATACTTTCATTATTAAGTGAGTAGCTCTCTGTGCTATGGCCTAGCTACAGCCTAGCACAGTGTTTACTTAGATCTGGTACAAACAGTTTACGCGCTTTTAAGTGATAAGATAGCTCTAACAGAAAATCTACATGCCCAAGTACAAGTATACCAGGCATGAGACATAACGCAAGGGTTATTTCTCTGCATACTAAACTTGAAAGTGTCAGTTGTTTACAAACATCTGAATGAGTGTTTCAGTTCCTATTTGGGGCTGTGATTCAATGTGTATGTACATGTACATTTTTAACTAAAGTACTGCCTCTGTTTATGGGATATGTGATTGTCTTAATGTGTCTGTAAGGGCCTGCATAGATTGCCTCGTGGTTGTACTAGTGAATATTTTGTTATTTAGTGTGTAAGAAACTGCCTTCATTGACACAAGATACATATCAGTTGTGCCTGTCTGTGTGAGTGAAATTTTGCACGCTTCTCTAACTACCTCACTAAGGGGCATATTTACACGCCCTTATCTCCATTAGAACATTACTTTTAGTGATGTTGTGGTGGCAATACTGGCGATACGGGCTTGGCCTTATTTACAAGGCAGCGATAAGCCACTTAAAGTGGCTTAACACAACCTTGTAAATAAGGCACCCTTTCACTCTACACATAGCGTGAAAGGGGTAGGCAATGGGTGGTGCAGTGGGCATTCAACCGCAACACCGATTGATTTTGATGCTGCCCCTAATTTACAAGGGTAGCGTGAATATGGGGGAGTGACAAAATTAGGACCAAAAAAAAACTGGTCTTACCCTAGAGAAACAAGGAGAAATGCTTTATTTCTCCTCGTTTTTCCTGTTTCTGTGTGTGCTGCATTGTGCAGCCCACATAGAAACAGCAAAACACAATTGATTGTTTATGTGCAGGAAGATGTCCCTTTCTGCACATAAACAATCTTTTTTTTATAAAATAACGTGTTGCAGTTTCTATGTGTGCTGCATTCTGCAACACAGATAGAAGTTAAAATACACCTTTATTGATTGTTTCTGTACAGGAAGGGACACCTTCCTGCACATAAACAATCTTTCCCTGCAACGCAGGCACTGTTGCACAATAGTGCAAGAGTGCCTGCGTTGGCGCTAGGCAGCAGCAATTAGTGCCAGCGCAGGGTGAAAGGTAGGGCTGCATTGCATTCTTTTAAATATGTTGCAGCCCTGCGTTTCTGAAGTGGCGGAGCGCAGTGATAAGCCAACAAAGCTAACGCCTCGCTCCGTCACTTCATTGTGAATATGCCCCTAGGTTTTTCAGTCTCTTTGTCCTTTTCTACTTGGCGATCTCAGATTTAAGTCTACGTATAGGCTGGATGCCTGTTGGACACATAGGTTTTCTATCAGTGCATATAGCTCACTGAAACATCAAAGTGCAACTTTCATTTTTAACACCTTGGCTGCTAAGGGTTTTCCCGCTGGGTGCTGGATTCTCAGATTTACCATTGTTCATGACAAGGTCAACTCGTCATAAGCACAGGGCAGGTAAAACCCATGACGAGTTGACCTTGTCATTAGCATGGAAGTGGTTAAGCGAGTAGCTCCCTGCACTATGGTTTAGCTGCAGGCTACCTTACACTTCAGTTATATATGGTTTCAGAAACAATTATACCTTGTGTATCATAATGGAATAAATAAGACTACAACTCTCAGAATTCAAAGAAAAACATTAGTTTTAAGCAGCATATCATATATACAAATATAACTCTTTGACACAATATAATGCAAAATAACATATATGTTTAATTATTGGGGTGTAGTTTTTTCTCCAACCAGTTCTAGAATGCAGTAAAGCAATACAAGAGCAGGATTGACCTCAATGGAAACACATTCTAAACTAACTTCACAGACATCTGATCTTCACCTGAGATAGACTATCTATTATTAACTTGTAATAGATATATTAAAATCTTTTTAATTTGATTTATATATCATCCTTAAGTTTTTAAATAACTATATGTATTTCAACATATTTTTATTTCAATACGACATAATTATATACCTTATTAATCATTTTAACTTAAAAAATAATGTAATTCACAAACCAGAAGATTGAGTTTGTTGGTAAAATTGCTTTTTTTTCTCCTATTAGGTACTTGCAATATTATCAGGGTTTGTAAAAACTTAGCATATGAATGGTACACCACTCTCATACAAGGCAACCATAAATTTCAACCTTCTGTACTTTCCATTGCCTGATACTGCAAAGTCAACAAATAAAAACATCGCATTTATATTTCAGCCTTGTAACTGCATTTCTGAATGGGTACTGTCTATTAAACCTTTCCCTCCTGTTTGGAGGTAGCCCAGAGTTCATACTTTGTGTCAACACTTGCAATGTAATCGCAATGATCGCCATGAATTCACACAAAAAACGGGAGTCGGAAAACCTACTTTCCTTAATACTTTTATATTGCTATCACTATACTACACTTTCTTGCAACATCCTCACTAGAGAATCCTACATATCTTATAAAACAATGAACTTAAACCACCCCAATTTTTAGAAATTAATACCTGTTTCTTTAACACCCTTCCTCAGTATACCCTTTGCAGATTCTACATAGAAACCCACTAGAACTAGTAGGTCACAAGTTCACAACACATTCCAGAAGGGCAATACTAGTTCCAAAATGAACTACAGCAGGTGTGGCTTACTGCACATACTGTAAAGCATATCCAGCTCTGCATAATTATTTTTTTCTATTTATCGGAGCCAATGAAACATCTGTTTATATTTACTAATCATTTCCAAACGCAACATACTTTTATTCACATATATATTCCCTTCATCCAATCAAATTTTTTTTCAAACCAACAATACACATGCATTTTCACTGTGGTTCATAGTACCAACTGTCATGGAAGTGGTCAAATCAATTCTGTGCACAGATTGACAAAGCCAGGAAACATGTTAATAAAACTGTTTCTGCTTTCCTCAGAGACCATAATATGGGCTCAATCTATAACAGCTATGTGCTTTTTGACATGCAAGGAATGTATAGAAGTGATGGAGTTCACTTTACCGATGAAGTGAACTGGGTGTTTCTAAGCAACCTGAAACTCTTCATGCACTCTTATCTGTAGCTGTCTTATTCACACTTTCAACACAAAGGCTTTGTCAGAGCCACCCAAGAGCCCACGATGTTGTTCATTGTTTGTTGAATTCTTTTTTTTTGTGCATTTTCAAAACTCACGACAATGCCACGATCTTCACGATCATGCTGCGAAATCATAAAATAAAAGCAGACATTCAACAACCACATTTAAAAATATTAACTTAAAAAAGTTATTCTAAATAGTACAATACACATTACTAACTTAAAGATCATGTTTGAACACAAAAATGTATAGTAACATTTAAAAAAACAGTGTTTAAACCCTACTTCCCTTTTTCGCGATGACACCGAGAGACGCAAACACTTCGTAACCGCTACGATCGCACCTTTTTAAAGGGCATGCAAAACACACATATGCACACATTTTACAGTATTTTATACACCATGGGGCAGATCTACAAGGAAGTGCCACAGCGTTGCACCGCAAGCCCTTTGGCTGCGCCACGCTGCAACACTTCCAAAGCGCAGGTATGCAACAGATTTACAAGAATATGTTGCATCTCTATGCTTCCCCCTGCGCACAAACTGCAGCCATGTGCTGTCGCAGGCACCCTTGCACCATGGTGCAAGGATGCCTGCATCCTGGGGAGATTGTTTTTGTGCAGGAAGGGGCACCTTCCTGCACAAAAATAATCACTACAGGCGTTTTCCTCTTTCAGTGCATGCTGTAGAATGCAGCACGCCTGGAAAGAAGAAAAGACGAGGAAAAATTAAAACATTTCTCCTCGTTGCGCCTCGCTACGCCACCTCTAGGGTGGCGTAGCATTCAGACGCATCTCCAGATTTACGATTTCTCGTAGATCTGGAGATGTGCCTCGTTCCATGGGTGTTGCTTGGGAACACACAAAGCAACACCCATGGAAAGCCCCTTCAATGCAAAGTGCTGCATGTGAAGGGGCTGTATTTATAAGGAGAAGAAAAGTCACGCAGGGTGTCTTTTCCTCTCCTTGTAAATATGGAAGAGCCCCCTGTGCCACCAGCACGTCACGAAAAGTGATGTACTGGTGACGCATGAGGCTTGTAAATCCTCCCTCAGGGGTTTATTAATGCACTGTTTAAAGTCATATTTATGTAGAGAGTTTGCATAAAAACAACCATTTAAACCGATTTTCTATTTTCGCGGTAACGCCGACATTGCAATGATATCGGTAGCCACGATCACCACGAATACGTTGCGAAATGAAAAAACAAATGCAGACATTCCATAGCCACCACCAAATTCTAAACTTATAACAGCAAAATGGTTTTTAACCAGCACACTAAACACATTACTAGCTAAACAACTGTATGATAGCATGTACAAATCCCTTAATATCTCTATAACAAAGTGCAAAACTGTTGGAAATTAAAATGCTAGGAATTAGAGCAGGTTCCAAGCAGTACTTTATTGGCCATTCAACTCTCCTCAAAACAACTGTCACATCATAACTTTCCAACTCAAGGTCAAGCGGAGCATTCTAAAGTACGGGGAAAGGGCAAGGGAGTACGGAACGAACCAAGGGGAAAACAGAGAGAGATTATAACACACCTACCTTATTTATCAACAGAAATCACATTAGATTTTACAATCTAGTCACAGCTCCACAATTGTCCATTTTTGAGACGGGCCACTTTGTTGAACGTTTTGGCTATCCGACAGGGAGGGTAGAACTTGCTTTGGCTGTGCGGCCCCTTTACGCTCTTCTTCACCTGCACCACATCACCTAGCCCCCACTTTGGAGCTTTGACTCCATTCTTTTTATCATACCAAACTCAAACTTTGTACTTGGCCTGGTGCAGTTTGATCTTTTTGCTAGCTTCCACAGAATTGGGATTTACCACATTGCCACCCCCCAGCCAACTTGTGCTATGTTTAGTATAGGGTGCTCTCCTCCTGAGGGAAACAAAGGGGGAAATTCCTTTTACCAGATTGGGGGAGGTGTGATATGCCGACAAACAGTCACGCAGAAATGATTCTATTTCCTAACTATTAGTAGTGGCTAATTGAATGTGTTCCTTAAGAAGTCTATTGGTGCTCTCTACCAGGCCATTGGCCTTGGGGCAGTACAGAGCAGTCTTCCCAAGCTTAATGTTAAGTTTGGCTAAAAAGTCGATCATATGCTGCGACGTAAACTGTACCCCATTGTCCGTAACCTAGGAGGATGGTATACCCTCCTTTGTGAAAACGTCCTTGAGGAAATCAAGAACAGCACAGGTGTTGATGCGATGCACAAATTTATGTGTGATCCGATGGGAAGTGTAGTCAAGTAAAACTAACATGAACCTCTTGATACCCAAAGTGTACATAGGTTCGACGATGTCCATGGCCAGCTTGCTCCATGGTTTAAGGGGCACTTCAACCGGGGACAGTTGTGCCTTGCGTATAGATTTAGTGTTGTCGCTCCTGGCACAACTAAGACTAGTTACTCTACCATAACATCCATTCAAGGGAACCAGAATTTCTCCCTCACTCTTTGTGTAGTAATGCTGCGATCTAAATGTCCCTCATGTGCTAGTTCCACTATTCTATTCCTGAGACTTACAGGTGGCACAATTCTATTATGACGGTATACCCTGTTTTCTATAGTGCTCAATTCATATCTGACCTCCCAGAAGTCTTTGAGATTATCCTCTAGATCGCTGCACATGCTAGGCCATCCTTCCTTCATTATTTCTTTAAGTCTGTTTAAGTCTTTAACCTCTTCCATTCCTGTTTTCCATTCCTCTTCCATCAGAACTGGCTCATCTACCACCATGATGGGACTGTCTAACATTTCTTCGGGTTGTTCAGTTTGCAAAAACAGGGTAATGCCCCGGTTACTTACCGGTAATCTTCATTACTCCGAGTATAGTCTTCCTCGCCACATGATTTACATAGTGAGCTTTAGCTCCACAACAGAACCCTCCAAAGCAAAAAGAAACCACCTCCCACCCCCTCCCAACATGGCCGACCAGTCCCACCTGACCTCTATAAGAGGCGGGCCGGCCCAACCAATCAGCCTGATCTACCAAGCAAACAATGAAGCCGATAACCAGACAGGGAGGGGGGGAGGGAACTCATGTGGCGAGGAAGACTATACTCGGAGTAATGAAGATTACCGGTAAGTAACCGGGGCATTACCTCCTCGTAAGTCTTCCTCGCCACATGATTTACATAGTGAGCCAATACCCAAGCCAATAAGGCTTCATTGACCACCATAACCACAACACCACATGGTGATGCAGAGAAACCAACCCAGGGTTGATGTAAACTACTGAGAAGAAAACAGGGACTCACAGGAAACCTGAAATCAAGGCCTCCAGAAAAAGGAGGCCAACCAGGAGTCGCAGCTCCAGCACTCAGAACGGCCCCAGCGAAGTCCCCCTGGGACTGCTAGAGACCCATGAACCAGGCGGGTGACGACCACGCCGAAGTCAGACCAATACTCCACAGAGGAGACACCCCCTAAGGGGGCCCAGGGAACAGAGCCACACCTCGCAGACCGACCCTGGGCCCCCGCCGGGTCCACCGAACCCAGCGGAGCGTAGGGAAGGATGCCCGTCTGTGTAAGCCCGCGAACCCAGGAGGAACGAGGGCAAGTGGACCGACCGAAACGGGTCCAGAAGGCATAACACAGGTCATCCCACCGGGAAAGGAAAAAACGTGCGGCCAAGAGAGGCCACAACAGCACGCCGAACAACCAGCCCGGACAAGGGAGTGGCCACGTAGGCCGGAAACAGCGGCAAAGATACCACTCGAGTCCGAGGCCCCGCGGAAGGGACCCCGGGAAGGATAATGGGGACATGCCGGAGGAACAACCTCGTCCGGCAAAACCCGCAAGAAGGGCGGGGAGCGGAGGAACGACCCCCGCACGCCCATCCGCCCAGCAGGCACCCTCGCCACCAGGGAAAACCACCAGACAGGCGAGGAACTGCAGAGCCACCGAGGGCCGGGGCCCAAAGGGGCGGACCCTGAAGAGCTCGCAGAACGAGAGAGGGAGTATGCAAGTGTATTGCGATGTGCATAGCGCACGTATCACCCAAAGGCAACAAGGAGCGCGCCTTGGGAACCCGACCTGGGATACCCCTGCGAGATAACCCCAGCAGGACACCAGGAGAGAGTCAGGCAACCCGTTGTAAGGGGCCCTAGTGGAGACTAAGCAAGCAGCTGCCCAGAGTTGCAGAGCGTGACCATCTGAGACGAGAAGGTACCGGAATGAGAATTTCCGAGTCCATGGAAGGATGTAGGCCTAAGCCCCACCGAGGCGGGGAACTGAACCCCGGTCCAGGACCAATCACAGCCACCGGGACTGCCGTCCTGAGTCACACTGCACTACTAACCTGGAAAGCTCCACGAATCTGCGCGTCCTCCTAGCGCCGGAGCCGTGTGTATACGCGCCACCGAAGCGAGCACTGGAATACCTGCGGGAACCCAGCAGCAAAGCCCGAGCAAGCAGCGCCCACCGCTCCAGAACCAGGCCTGCACAAGGAGGCAGGCCAGCCGACAAGAGCCGGCTCAACGCCGACGCCGAGAGCGGGGGACCCAACCACCGTACGGGAAGATCTGGGATCGGCCAGGCGGCACGAACCGCCAGCTCGGTCAAAGGAGAAGGAACCCGGGGCGGTGGACCCCGCCGGGAACCAAAAACAGGAACGCACCATGACCTGCGTGGCAACCACGCGCGGGTGCCAGGCACCACACCATAGCCATGTTCCAAAGCAAGGCCAAGTGCCGCCGAGCCGAGCGCCCCCGAGCACCCCGGCCCTGCCCACGCGCCTCCTGCCGAGGAACCGCGATCTCAGAGGGCAGGGGGGAGATGCGCCCAGCAGACCGACAGGCCATGCGAGAGACAGGCAATAAGGACCCGGAAGGCGGAGCAGAACCCGGGCCGGAGGGCCGAGCCCCCCTCCGTGCACAGAGACCTCGGAGGTATACCGAGCCGAGGCCCTAGGCGTCGAAACACCACCGGGGCAGGGCGAGACCATGCAACGAAGGCCAGACCCGACTCCGTCGGACCCCGGTGGAAGACAGCCCGAAGGGCCAGGACCGGTGAAGCCCCCGACCCAGATCCGGGGGGCCTAGGCACCGGCCACGGGAATGCCACACGAAATCGTGCAGGGGTCAAGCCAGTCACCTCAACCAAGAGTAGTAAAAGTGCCGCTGAAGCGAGCCCAGCAAAAAAAGACGGCCGCCAGGAAGGCAACCAGCACCCCCCGAGGCACGAGGTGCAGGGCGGCCGACGGAGAACCCAACGACCTCCAAACGACCCGGCGCCAAAGGACGCCCCCCCCCTGAAAGAACCAGAGGGAAGTACCGGGACCAGGCACACGTCCCCCCTAAGGAGGACCAGCCCGAGACGAGGACCGAAGGGACCACCGTACATAGGCCCGGAAGCCGACGGCCGAGAGACACCGCCAGCTGCGAAGCCACATACCCATTGGGGGGGGGGCGAGGCCGTGAGGAAGCACACGGCCCGACAGGTAACCCCAAGACCCACACCCGGCGAATAAGATCCGCCAGGCGGGCCAGGAGCACAGCACCCCCCCCCCGCACGGGCCCGAAGGCAAGCTCACTGGAAGCCCCCGCACCACCGGCCAATCCATGGACCCAAAAAACCCTACAGGAGAGACAACGGAAGGAGCGGGGACCCCAACCCGCCGAGACGGTGGGTACCCATTGGATATCCCGTGAATGCCAGCGCTCAGCTACCCGAAGGCCTACCAGCACTGGGAGCCTACGGGAAGAACAAGCAAGCCATAGTCCAGAGGCAACTGGTGCAGGGCAAACCCGCCTCCGGTGCCGGGGATCGAAACATTTCCCTCGCGGAAAACCGCAAGAATGGACCGCAAGCCCGAAGAGCCCGAGACCCGGGACAGCCACGTCCCAGTACGGTATGCAACGGAGGCAACCGCCCTCCAGGGGACCCCCTGGAGTGAGAGGGTCCAAGGATGAGACAGGGAGCGGCCGACCAGCATGAGATGAACTGCGCAGGGGGCCCCTGCGCAGTTCAGGTGAGGACGTCCTGCCCTTGCATGGGTGGGGTCCGTCGGCGGGTCCGGCGGGCCCAAGCCGGCCGACACAGAAGCGCAACATGCTGCGAAACCGCGCACCCCAAGGCGTAAGCTCGAAAGCCGCTGTGTCATAACCAAACACCTGAACTAGTAGGGTGCCCATTCACCCCTACGGGGATCGTGGCGCTGAATAACAGATGTCAGTTGTAACCCAACTCAATGGAAAGGATCTCACTGACCCCTGATGGCCGAAAAGGCCGAGTGGGCCCGACGTATGTGAACCTGCGACCACGAGGCCAACACTAGCCCCAGCAGTAGACGCATCCAGACCCCGTCCCTGAGGCCCAATGAGGCGAGCCATGCCCAGGGGCACCAGCTAAACCCTGGGATAACGAGTCCACGCCGAGGTGGGGAATCAAACCCCGTTGTACCAGGGTCTGATACGCATCTCCACAGCCGCAGAACGGGACAACACGAGTAGAACACTCGCGACCGGCACAAACCCACGGCCCAGGGCGCCAGAAAAAGGGAACACGGACAAAAAGGGGGGCTGTCCCCATGTTTAGTGTAGTATGACAACAGCCCGGCCATACCGGGCCATATTAAAGGCAGGAATCGATGTGGGGGCCCTCGTGGAAGTGAAGCAAGCAATTGCCCAGAGTTGCCGAGTGGGACATGAGTGGAAGAGGCACCACGGCGGGACTACTCAGGTCTGTGGAATTTCAGGGACCCAAGACCCGCCGAGGCTGGGAACAGTCCCGGGCCAGACCTCTGCATCAGGGACTGCTGTACTATGCCCTAGAGCCACACAATCCGGCCCATAACCGTAGTGAAACGGCAAGCATATTGATGCAGCCCAGAAATAAAAAACGCCCTCATCGAGGAACGAACCCCGGACTCTTCGAGGAGGAGAGCGACGCGCCCCCTTTCACTTTATTGAAAAAATTCCCACCTTGGGACATTTCCACAGCACTGGCCGGATCCGAACCCAGGCCTTTGAGGGCCGATCTTACCAAAGGCACCAGCCGTACCCTTGAGCCACAGCTCCCCGGCTGCACGCAGCGGTCGAAGCACTACAGCTGCCTCCGAGACCACGTGATACACCAGGAACTCCCAAGCGCCGAATCTGGAAGGTCTGGAGGCAACCAAACCCCGCCCCCGGGGGGCGGGGGGCGATCGGAGGTAACTCCAGCTCCGCAAACCGCCGCGGCCCGTAGGGCCACAAGACACGCCTGGAGGCGGCGGCGCACAGCAGCCGCCCAGCCGCCGCGGAGAGCTGCAACCGGACTCGGACAGCGGAGCCCCTTCGGCCCCGCCGCCAGGCAAGGTAGGCCGTGTTGCCAGAAACTTTAAAAGAAGTGAAGACTTCCTTCCGAAAACCGGGCACTGGAAACCCTCAGCCGCTAACCGAGCGACCGGAACGGGCAGAGCACTGCGAGGGAGCGCTTCGCGACTCCCTCGAGGCCGGGTAACATACGCTGTGCCATGAAGTCGCCCGCCTCGCCGGGGCGCTGTATAAAACAAGCATGTAACAATAACAAACCACAGTCGGGAGAGAGTCACAATTTAAAGAGAAACTGGCGACTGTCCTGAGACCTCTGCTACGGCTAGAGGCGTTCGACACGGACACGTCCATTTGCATACATTTACACACAAATAATGTAGAATCTCATCCCCCTACCGCAGCATACCTGTCGTGATTAACAAACTGCAGGCCGACAGGGGAGCAGCTCGATTCCAATACCCCATGCCAAACTTTAGACATTCTTTACAGCTGATTCCAAGAGCCAGAATGGTAGAACCAGGACACATACCACAGCTGAGTATGTGAGCAGGCAGACTAGCACACACATATGTGCATACACATGAAGGGTATCAGCTGCGTAGGACCCAAAAAAGCCCACAGAGTGGCCAGGGCCCATCAGTAACGACCTGGGGACACACGGGGATGTCCAAACACCCCATATCCCCCGCCGCCCCCCCCCCCCCTGTACACCACTGGCACGCAATAGCAGTACCTAACCGGTCCCACAGGACCGGGGGAAGGAAGAGGGGGGGGGATTTCAAGGCAAAAGGCACTCGAGACCGCTATAGCAGGTCCTCCACCTTAAACCCCAAGGGCCAGCTCACGCCGGCCCATCTTACCTGAACCGTGTTCTGGAGAGGATCGTGCAGAACAAAAAAAACAGGCTGATTGGTTGGGCCGGCCCGCCTCTTATAGAGGTCAGGTGGGACTGGTCGGCCATGTTGGGAGGGGGTGGGAGGTGGTTTCTTTTTGCTTTGGAGGGTTCTGTTGTGGAGCTAAAGCTCACTATGTAAATCATGTGGCGAGGAAGACTTACGAGGAGGTAATCTATGTCTGCATGCATCACTGTATCACTAAGTCTGTCATTCACTGTAGAGGTATTTGAAGGAATCTGTGAGACAGTGCATTTGTCTTTATACTTCTCTAATGAAATGCCGGACTGCCTCAGTACATCTATGAGTTGGTGCATCAGTGTCACAATGGGTCTGTGACTGGTTGTGTAAGTCTTTCACTCAATTTGTGAGTAGGCGCATGAGGGCCTTTGTGCATTTGTAAGTAAGTAAATCACTGTCTGACTGGATATGTGAATGGATATATGAGTGTCTAAGTGGGTGTCTGAGTGGGTGTGTGAGTGGGTGCATGAGTGTCTGAGTAGGTCTGTGAGGGAATGCATAAGTCTGTGAGTGGGTGCATGGGTCTCTTAGTGCGACTGTGAGTGGGTACGTGTGTCTCTGAGTGTATAATTGACTGGGTGCATAAGTCTCTGAGTGGCTTTGTGAGTGAATGTATGGGTGTGTGAGTGTCTGATTGGGTCCATGAGTGGATGTATGTGTCTGCGTGAATCTGTGAGTGGGTGTATGAGTGGCTCAATGGGTCTGTGAGGGAGAGCATAACTCTCTGAATGGGTGAGTGAATGGGTGCATGCATAAGTGTCTGAGTAGGTCTGTGACTGGGAGGGCAAGTGCCTGCGTGACTCTGTGAGTGGATGCATAAGCCTTGACTGGGTGAGTGAGTGGGTATGCGTATAACTTAGTGAGATTTTGAGTAGATGTATGAGTTTCTCAGTGTATGAGTGAGTGAGTGACTGAGTCCATAAGTCTCTGAGAGGGTCTCAGACTGATTGAGTGAGTGACTTCATGGGTATGTGGATGGGTGTATGAGTCTCTAAGGGGGTATGAGACTGTACGCATAAGTCAATTAGTGGGTCTCTAAGTAGGTACCTTAGTGTCTGAGTAGATCTGTACACGAGTGTATCACTCTCCAAGTGAGTCTGTAAGCGTGTGCATGAGTACCTGAATGAGTGGGCACATGAGTATCTGAGTGGGTATGTGACTGAATATATAAATGCATGAGTGGGAATGTGAATGGGTGTATAAGTGACTTAGGGAGTTTGTGAGTCCATACATGAGTGTGTGAGAGTGACCAGCTAGTGTGTACAAATATATATTTTGTTTATATATTTTCACCAATAGTAGTCGCTATGTCCATGAGATGGTACACGGGATGCTAAACAGTATTTATATACATATATATGTGCTATATCTACCTAAATAATGTATCAGCTACTGATCCTAATGTCTCCATACATTTTGTTCATGTACTGTTTCTACCTCAAAAACTGTGACAGCTTCTGATAATCATGCCATCTTATGACTCACTCACGTACCGCCATTGTTTTGGCCTCTATGTTTACCTCATTCTGTAAACCTATAACTACTGCTATGCAAATTTTGTGAAGTGCTCTGATGCCTTCGGGTCAAGTTTGCACTATATAAAACTCTACAAATAAATGAATAAATGAGAAAACCTTGTGGTCCCTTCCACTAGTCAAAGGGAACTTTCTGTGTGTTTCTTGTTTGGCTTGTCCATACACCCAACCCACTGCCCAGTTTGACCTAGGACTTAGTTCTCCATGGGAACTTTTGAATCATATCCATGTAATAGAGAAGGAGTGATATACCTTCTCAGATGCCCATGCAAATTCAACTACATAGGTATGACTACCTGGAAGATCAGGACTAGGATAATTGAACACCATAGATCTGGGAGATGCAAAAAGGCCAACACTAAACTCACTAGGCACACCTTGACCTTGCCCGCACAGAGAATGTTATCACATGGATGGTAATAGACAAACTATGTTTTTCACCGGCCATGGACACCCTCAAATCAGTCCTCTTCCATAGGAGACATTCCATTGTACACCTGGTTCCTCTGTTAGACTCTTGGTCTACATGGTTCTCATTCAACACTCACTTGTCCAATTGGTCTGAGATACATTCCCCTTTTTTCCCATTTTCCAAGCTGGGACACCGTCTGGGCTTTGGGACTTAATTTCCCATGAATCTTCGATGTGTCCCTCCACATATGACAAAGTCAAGTTACACGTCACAACACCTCACCTCACCAACACATCAGTCATCATATTTTGGAAACATATGGCAGTCGATTTCGACCCTCGCCGGGACATCCCACTGATGCCACAATGCTGCACATGTAGTGCTGCTGTGTCAGACATTTTTATGTGGTGATCCAAACCCCGGCTACCATAACACGATCCTACAATTAAGACAAGCTGTTTTAACATACGTGAGATCGGTCATATGTTTTTCTAACTTTTCTACCTTTTTCTGCCTCATAACTCTGAACTGCCGAGCTCCTACAGAGTGGTTGCGTGTGTGGGTACTCTTCGTTATACTCTCCGTGCTGACATGGGATTGTCCACTAACTGGACATGGCATTACTGTTTGCACACGGGTTGCTATGGAAGTGTGTGCAGTGTATTCCATCAGAGAAAAATGTATTACAGACATGAACATATAATCTCACAGGCATTGAATCTGTTTTCACTGATATGTTAGTTCTGTATTTGTTCTATGTGTACGATTGATTTTATTTTTAATTTCAGTTTGGCGATAGAGACCTACCCAGTGGTATGAGAGTGGACATTATTCCAAGATGGTTCATGTAGTGGATTCACTGATCATCACAACGTTTTGTGGTACTCACTAGATCACCTCATTAATTAAACAGCATGAGTGGACACTATGCACTGAGGGATATAAGATGTCACATGGGATTGTCCTCCTTGCTTTGTTGTTATTGCACACTGTGTATTGTATTCATTATTTATCTTATTATTACTTTTTTCAGAGAGACAGTGGACCCAGAATATACACAAGCCAGTATTCCTTTATTGATTATCACATTTTGAGCAGAGTGACTATTTTCCAGGACCTTACGAATGCTCCTGAACACCGTGGGGATCAATTCTGGGCAGAAACATGTTGACCATGGTATATTTGATTAAATCACTAAGTCCTCTCTTTTCAACCCTATTCCAGAGGACCACTGAATAAAATTGATTCTCTCTCTGGAGACAGTTTTATCCACTACTCAATTGTCCATCATTTGTTCCTTTTGCTTTTGTCACTCTAATTGGGAATGGTATGCCCAGACGTGGCTCCTGTGCTCACTATGCCACTTGATTCAAGCTAGCCTGGCTGATGAAGGAGTTGCCCTGAAACTGGTCCCAGAATACTTGTTTCTAGTCTACGGAAGACCTGGCTTGGCAGTTTGGACTGGACTGTTCAATGAGGAACTGGGTCAAGGCTGATTTGCATATGGCTGTGTCCAAACTGGGGTGGTGTGGTGAGCAACAAAATGATGGATTAAATCCAGATCCTTGGGACTGGGGATGAATGCTTGCATTGTTCAGCTTTCGTTCATCATTTGTTCTGTTAAGTTTCTAAATGTGGCATTTTCAGAATTGTGACCTAAAATCTGACTTTTCTATCAAAGAGGATTTTAAGTAACAATTTATTCGAGTGTAAACGGAGTGTCTCTGTCTGCCCCCAGTCAAGTTATCACTTATAAAATGCAATAGGGTAACCCAGTGTTAGTCAATGGGAGAGATAGGCCTTACGAAAGTGAAGCGTAACTTTAGGAGTTTTTCACTGGTAGAACATGTAAAATTTAAAACCCCATATCCCACTTTTTAAATGCATGCATACTGCCCTATGAGCCTTTATGTCCTAATTTAGTGGTGACATATGTTTTATAAAGGATGGTTTAGGTCTGACAAAATAATCTTTTGCCAGGTTGAAATGGCATTTTACTGCATTACAGGCTCCCATGGCAGGCCTGAAACATGTTAACATGTTTTTAAAGGCTACTTCAGCGGGTGGCATAGTGGGTATTGTAGGTCCACTAGTACCATTTAAATTAAAGGCCCTACGAACATGAAGTACCATTTAATAAGGACTTTCAGGTAAATTAAATGCATTAATTAGGTGTAGGTCAATTATATCATGTTTGAAGGAGATACCACAATCACTTTAGCACTGGTCATAAAGTGCACAGAGTCCTAATGCCAACATAAATTAATTGAGAAACACAGTAGGGGTGAAGGCAGAAGGTTTAGGGCTGACCTTGCAGGGAGTGCTGGGTCCAACACCCAATAATCTCTGCAAAGTGGGCATAAGGTGGCGGGCACTGTCTAATGGCCCCTGAATTACAAGTGAAGCCTGAGCAACTAAAGTCATGGAAAGAAACATGATCTGGTTTTGTGGTAAGGTAACATAATATTGAGCCTTTAGGATTGTGTAACCATAATTTCATTGTAAGAATGCAATGAGAAAAACATTGACAAAGTAAATATTTATGGGCAAATATAGGTTTATTAAAATTGACTCCACATTTATGTATCTTCATGATATATAACTTGTCTAAGTACGTAGTAGATGTTGGGTCAAGAGTAGTAACATCAGGGCCGGTTCAGGTAGGCGCTGTGGTGCGGGGTGCTGTGGGGGAATGGCGACAGGCAAAGGAGTTATTTAATCATTTATTTTTCCCTATTCTGTTGTCTGTCGACTTATCCCCCCAAACCAACCCTTCACCCAACGGCACTTACCTGCACTGGCCGCTGCTGAGTAGTACATCTAGAATTACCTACCTATTCTTACCATGTTAAAATTTTGTTTGTCTTATTTTTGCGAAGATGTAATGATTGCATGATATTTGAAAATTGCTACTGAGATATACAATCTGGTCATGTGTGAAATGAGACTGCCAAATTAAAAAAGCGGAAAAGAAATTAGCAAAACAGCAATTGCACATTTTTACTAATTCAAACGTGTAATTTATGCAAAAATTCCATAATACAGGAGTGACCTTTTGCTATTCATCTATGAGAAGAGATTGTACTTGAGGGTGGTCTTTGAGTATAAAATTCAGACACAGCACTAATCAAACACTTTTACACCTTAACAGAATTTTAAATAGTGTTTAGTGTAATACAAATAAAGAACTTTTAGCTCTGGAGTTCAGCCCTAGGACTTGTCTGCTTCCGCTTAGGGGCTTTTTTTCTGTTCAACTGCCTCTATTTACCTGTCTTGATAGAAAACGATCAGTAGAGGTCAGTAAAATACTAGAATTGCTTTCTGCTGTGGGACTTTCTTTTTTTAATGTTTCCTGGCAACTGCCTCTATTTAGCTTTCTTGATAGAAAACGGCCAGCAGAGGTCAGTAAAATACCAGAATCACTTTAGCATTCTCTAGACTCCAGTCCATAGAAATTGTCTTCCACAAGCACCCATAGACAATAATATTTTTTTCAAATCTTGTATTTTCAGTGATATGACCACCGAAGGCCCTGATTTTATATTAAAAATATATGTTCCCATACCTGGCATGTTACGCAGTTTGGGGCTTATTTTCCCTGCATGTTAAAGAACAGTAGATGTCTCAGCACCCACGCTAATGTGCTGCATAGCTAAATACATATAAGGTCCTAAAGTCGAGACTAATTGCATTGCAAATTCTTGTTTCTACAGGAACAGACAATATTTTCCAGGGACTTGGCGATGAAAAGGGATGAGCTATTTTCTCACAAATGAATTAAAAACAGTTCTCCTCGCAACTTGGAACATGGACGGTTGGTGGACATCATATTTTTGTCAAAACAACTTAATAGGGTCGTTAGATACTCAATTTTAACATGAACACCCATCTGCAGAAAACTGCGTCAACATTAATAATCGCAGTCTCTCAAACAATAAGAGGAAATTTGCAAGTGGAAATCTGTGCAGCTTGACTTGTTCCTATTTTGTACTACAGCGGTCTTTCCTTGGGACCTTTAGCTACCTTGTAGGGAGAATACACATTCAGATGGAAGCAAGGGACTTTCTGTTCGATATTCAATGACAATGTGTACGCTGCAAGAGCATTTTCTTGTTATTGAAGACAGGAATACAAGTACTATAATATTGAGGGTACTTTTAGTCAACCTTGTACGATAATTTCTCTTTTTATGAAACTGTGTCCTAATTGTCAATTTACTAGTCAAGTGATAGGAGAGCCTGGAATTCACGACAGTAAATAAAAATAGATTTTCCAAGTGCGCACAAAGCAGGGTAGTGGCTCTGCCAATCAACTGTGTGTATTTGTCTTATCTGGCTGGTCTGCGTTTTTGGGAAGTAAGACCAGTCTGGACCCTCTTAACGTCGACCAAACAAAGCCCAACTTTGTTTTTTTGTCGGAAAAATCCAGGCCCGGTTTATTTTTACGGTCAGTGGTTTCCAGCACCTGTTTTCGCACGCCAGAATACGTGACACCGCTGGACATTGAGCTATATTTAAAATAGCCCGAAACAAAATAAAGCAATAATGGAATCTTCCCACTCACTGTCGGCAAAAATAGACTCTTCCAAATAAACGGTAGCCATAAACGCAGACGCCGTCCTGATGGGATCCACTGCTGGACGCTGTGACACATGGAGAGCAGACCACACACCAGCAGGACAAGTGAAGCTATTATCCTGTAGACAGGAGTGCAGGTTTTATATGGTAAATAACTCAATATGTGTCCTGCTATGTGTACATATGAGTACAATTGCACATAGTGAAATCTTCTGCGCATCACTTGATATCAGTGCCTTAATAACTCAATCACACATTAGGAGACTGAGAAACGTCACAGATATATCAATGGTAAACCTCAATTTTCCACGGCTTAAAATTCTCGACCTTCCCTTGAGGCTGCTTAGGAAGCCTTCCTTGAGGAAGACCGAAGACATCTAGTGTTCTCTCACATAAACCACAGAATTTGTTTTTAGAAGGGAAGTGATTACAGTTAAACCATATTGATGGGATTTACAGACCTTTCCACTACAAGTGAAAAAACAATCCCTGGTCCATTTAAAAAACTGTTTTGATAATGACATGAATGTGGCATTTTTCTTGCTCGTCTTTCCTTCCAAGAATATCAATCATCCACTCTGAAAGCTTAATTTGTGAAAAACATCAGTTGATGGGCCCACATTAGTTTTTCCGAGGGTTAGGATAGCCACATATCGGCCTAACCCAAATGCCATCATGTGCCGGTTTTTCCACCGTTCTTCCCTCCCTTTCTCTTTATGGCACTCTTGGAGTTTATTTTTCATCCCTGCATTTTCCATTTGTTACTAATTTCCTGCCTTTTTCCATCTACATTCTTTCCCCCTTTTCTGTCTTTCTCTGCCTTGCTCTTGATTACAATGCGATGATGAAAAATATGTTTAATCCCCCAAAATGTCTTCTGCCAGCAGCCACAAAATAAGCAATGGCGATAAATAAAAAAAGACATATTTCAAAAAGTAGTCCTTGTGTTCCTTGCTGGGTAACAAGGGCACAGGTCATATGACTTATTAGATACCACAATGGTGGAATGTATGACGGTTCTACGCATACTAATACCACGTGTGCCATTACAACACAGGTATCACTACGCTAGTACCCTACAACGACCTACCATTACAACACATTCTTTTACCACGCATAGGCTATTACCATGCATGCCATTATAGTGCAAAGGGATGCGTGCTAAAGGCATACTGTTGGTAAAAGTGTCTAGGGTAAGTTACACCCCAACCGTACCATAAACCCTAAAACAATGCCCTTGCACGTCAATCATCAGTCGTCTCCCTACCCTAAAACACTACTGTGCATGACCCTGACCCTACCCTAAACCCTAAAACACTACCCCTGCACAACCCTCCCAGCCCCCAGTCCTCTCCCTACCCTAAAACACTGTCCTGCAGGATCCCCCTGACCCTACCCTAAAGTGTAAAACACTACCCCTGCATGACCCTCCCCGAACCCAAGTCCTCTCCCTACCCAATAACACTAGCCTGCACGACCCCCAACTGTACCGTATACCCTAAAACACTGCCCCTGCACAACCCTCCCCCTCCACCAGTACTCTCTCTACCCTAAAACACTACCCTGCACAACCCCCTGACCCTACCCTAAACCCTAATACACTAACCCTGCACGACCTTCCACCGAACCCTAATCCTCCCCTATCCCAAAACACTTCCCTGCACGACCCCTGTGACCCACTTTTAACCTAAAATAGGAACCCCAAACCGATCCCACTTACCTCTCTCTCCTCATGGTTCCTCTTTCCCCTCCTGGTTGCTTCGGTCGTCTGAGGGGAGGTGAAATTTGTTGGGAGGAAACAGAAGAGCCTCTGTTTCCTTGGAACGATGTGGATTGCCTATATTTTTTTACAACGTATGGGCTTTTACCATACATACCTTTACAACAAAATTCTTTGTAAAGGCATGCATGGTAAAAGCACATGCGTTCTAAAAAAATATGCAGTAAAGATTCCGTTTTGTTCCAACTCATGCGTGGTAACCCGTGCGTGATAATGGCATGCGGGAAACAGCTGCAATGTAATGGCTGTTTCCCTAATGGTGTGTCTTCTTTCACAAGTCATAAACACTGTCTCCCTACAGCACCACAAAGATATGACCACCACAGGTAGCAGTTTCTCTTGTATGAGAGAGATGTCCAGTATTTGATACTGCAAATAAAGGGGTGGCAGAGCTTACTTTATTTGCCATCTCTGTTAAAAATGTCAGCCGATATCTGACATACTGTTCCCCCCTTTGTAAGCCTTTTGGCATCAGTCCCCATTCATGGACCTTTTTCTGGTTTTACTCGAGCATGGATCCATTTGACAGATCACCAAGATCAGGAGAACTGCATTATTGTGTAACACATTCTGCCATATTTGATTGCAGCAACGAGGGTGATAGTGGAAAGAGAACCACTAAGGCCCAGTCTCAAAACGTCTGCTGATGGATGGTCATCCCTCACCAGGCAACATTTCCGTTATTCACTAGCCGTGGTTGCAGCAGGAGAAGGGCTTCCCCTCTTGACAGGGGTTACAGAGGCCAACCACTAAGCAAGGTTAACATTTCACTTTCACTGGTTATATTTCTCTTCATCCATGGTAGTTCAGTGATGCCATGGATAGGTAGGACATTAGCCAGTAGAGCTACATTTCCCAACAGCATAGACAGTTATGTGTTAAAGCAATTAAGATCAGCAGTCCGTAAATTCCTTTCAAGCTAACCTCAATGCTCTGCAATGCTACTACAAAGGTGTTGACCTGCCTGTTTTTACTTTGAAGCATCAGGATGTCACTATCCACTTTCTTTTTGAACTGCCTATATTTGTTTACTAATACACCTGGAAAGCCTGGTGTGAAGTGTTCTGCCGGTTTTGGACTCTGTCTTTTCTGACCTTAATTATGATAGCTACTTGCTCTACAATACGTGGTAAGAATGAATCTGTATTTTTTTTTTACACAACTTGATTTTTTTAACTTGATTTTGCATTCTTTAATAAAGACGCAGGAATCTCAGGTAAGTTGTAAAATAAAGTTCTATTCTCAATATGCAGTAGTAGACAGCTTACACTCCATTACGTAGTTCAGCTCCCTACCAACCACCCACCACGAAACTCCCAATCATTCTAGATTTTCCCAAGCATAAACATTCTGGATCTTCAGAGGATTATAACAAACATTAGTCTTCCTATTTTGGCCTAGATGTTTTTACATTGCTTATTCCCTGTACACCCTGAGGCTCACCATGTAATTCTCATTCTTACACAATTCCTGCAAAACAGTACATCTAGGAACACATTTTCAGCACTTTCGTTCTACTCAAACCCTAAAATTAGCATTTGAATTTCCACCACAAACTTTTTTTTCCACTCAGTTTCCCTCTAGTGCTCACGCCCACTCCTTCCAATACATGTTTCCAAATAAAAATTCTGGAAAAATTCAAAATGTTACCACAATCTTCTTGAACAGATTCTGCAAACACTTCAATGATTGTAACTGAGTCCAACAATCTAGGCAACTCCTTATCTGTTACCACACGTAATTTTGTGATAACCTGACTTCTCCTTTTTAATGTGTTTACCCTTTCTGAAATTTACCACCGTTATAATTTTCTCCTGCTATTATTCCACACAATTCTTAACTTCCTGAAGGCTAACACCTTCACTCTTCGAACCACTCTTTTTAGCCACAATGGAGCAAATTTAGAAACTGGTTTTCATTTTCTTGATAGAGAGAATTTCCTAATTTTGCAATTTAAAAGCACTTAACATGCCTAATGAATGCAAATTTGTAGAACGTAATCGCACATAGATATTAAAGGCACACAAATGAATTAACATACTGTTTTGACTTAAGTTAGCTTGCCTACTGATGCTATGTTAAATGTTAACTTTACACGCTAGGGTTAAAAGGTCAGTTTTTGAAGAAACCTGTTGCCTTGCAAAATATGTTTTTCCCTTCCACTACAGATGCTGTAACTTTCAAAATGTTTTCTGTAATTAAGTGAATAAGCATTTGTTATGTATTAGATAGTTAGGTTCTCACCGAGACTAGGTTCGCCTGTTGATTTGTAGCTGAGAAAGCTTTCCAGCTTTTGGCTAGTTTTCACTGCTTCAAGGATAAGGTTTCACGCCTATGCATTTTCATTCTCTCATCAGAACCCTTTATTTGGGTTTCTGAAACTGACATCTTACCTCACTTATTGAAGAAATTGCCTTTTATTCCTAAACCCATATTATTTAGATTAAGGATTTCCTTTATGAAACACACCTGCTGTATTTTCTCTATTTCATTTTTAATTCTTTACTAAAGTGGAATTTTATTTTGCTTTGAAATACTGACTAATGGATTCTCTAAATCTGTAATAACGATGGCTACAATTTGCTATTTACTAAATTAATAGATCAGCTTGAATAAATGTATTAATAAAACGCTTCAGCTCAGACCAACTCTCTTTTTACCGATTCTTGTGAAGCCCCCCATTGAACTTCACTGTTCATCGTGTTTTATATAAATGATTGCTCCTTATTATCTCTCCTTGTTGAATAACGACGGTCCATATGATCACTGCTGGTAGTTATTTAAGAATTTTACTAGACAACTGAGATACAAGAATTCCCACTCTGGAACTCTTAATATTTCAAAAGGGGAACATCCCTTCACACTGCTTTGTGTAATTCTGAAACTTTGTAATGAGGTCTGCAGTGCCTTTCCGCACAGCAAAAGTCGTTTAGTAGCAAGTTCAGTAGATTCGCTCACCACCTGATTAAACCTTTTCACCTGACTGTTTGATTGGGGGTAATAATCTGCTGTTTTCTTATGCGTTATGCCAGCTATGAAAAGATAATTCCCACATTCTTTACTCACTAATTGTTGTCCGTTATCTGAAAAAATTGTAATCTGGTAAACATTCCCTACAGAACACATAATAAAGGACTTCCACTACTTTCTAGCTCATTCTAAATTCAGGCCATTAGGTAAAAAGTTTCTTCCTACACAAAGGTATACTTTTTAGAAATCAAAATGAAGGGAATTTCAATACCAATTTCCTCCAAGGTCCAGAAGCACACTCTACATGTTTTTGATCTGTAAAGCAAGGTTTGGTTTGTATGTCACTGTTCTCACATACATCACAATCATGCCCCCAAGAATCCACTAACTTTTCTATAGCAGCCCACCAATGATACTCCCTAATGTGCCTCTTGGTGCAAGGCATTCCTTTAAGTTCTACCTGGCGTATGGTACAAATTATTGTCTGTAATCCGAAAGGCATGTATACCTTATCACCCTGCACCAAAATACCATCCAAAGCCATTAATTCTCCCTTTACCTTGAAGAAACCCCCCATCATCACTAAGTTTCCTTTCCTGTACCGAACCTTTTACTAAACCAACTTAATTTCATTATCCTCATTCATGATTCTTTCTTCAATTCCTTATATATATATATATATATATTCCATGATAGATATAGAAACATCCTCTAATATCAATAGTTGATATCCTCCATGCTAAATGAGCCATCACACTGCTTTTTCTCCTTCTCTGGCTTGAATCCAGGGTACAAGGACAACATGACATACAGTTTGCTTTCACATTATCCTGTCTGAGAACATATTCCACATTGAACTAGTACAACTAAAGTTTAGCAGCCATACGGGCTAAACTGGAAGTGAAAGATATACCATCCCCCTTTGAAGGGATAGAGGTTTATGATCTATCCTAAGCACAAATCATGTAGGCCACAAAAACTGTTTGCCATGTTCCACAGCCCATGGTCAGACCAATAACTCCTTCTCTATTACATAATAATCCCTGTAAAACAATCTCAAAGTTCTTGAGGCAAATGGAAGCAGCCCTTATGTTGTTCTTTCATGCTGTAACAATACAGCTTCTATCTCACAAGTACTTGCGTCAACCGCAGCTACACACTCTGCTTCGCAAAGGCTCTATGTTGATCCATACCTCATACAAACCACACCTTTTTTCTTTAAATGACTGCGCAGTTGTTCAACCTTTGCAACATAGTTGTCAACAAACTTGGTGTAAAACTCAGTAAGGCCAAGAAAAGACAATAATTGCTCATTAGTAGTAGGAAATGGAACATTTGAAATTGCCTGTAAATGCTCTTCTTTGGGCCATATACCATTCTTAGAAATTCACTCTACTTCGCTCACTTAAATATACATTTATTTTCATTTATTTTCCTTCAACATTACGGAGTGATTTCACTTACGTGTAATGCAGTGATAATTCCAACCCGCATATGGGTTCTACGGGGGACTTCGATTGTGTATCTAGTAGAAGAATCAACAATAACATTTTCTTTTTTGCCTCCAAATGTGTTGCGATGCTATTTTTTTGCGATTCCGTAATCTTCCTTATTTGCGAATTCGCATTTTGCGAATTTGCAAATAAGGAATAATTTCCCATGCATTTCTATGGGCCAGGAGGCCCATAGGAATGATTGTGAAGTAATTCTCAAATTGCGAATTCGCAATTTGCTAATTGCAATTTGAGAATTATTTCAAGGGTGCAGGGTTGTCTCAAAGACACCCTGCTGCGCACCTGAAATGTACATCTGTGTGCGTATGGCGCACATACATGCCCTATGGGCATGTGAGTGCATCACATGCCACCATCAAAAATGCTAAATTGTGCATTTTTTAAAGACTTCGCAAATTACCATCAACTACAACTTGGTGGTAATTTGCGAATTCCTAAACAAAAATCGTAATTCAAAAATGCTACATACATAGCATTTAAGGAATCGCAAAATTGCGATTCCTTAAATGCTATGGCAAAATAAGGAATCGCAAATTTTTGCTATTTCTTATTTTGCGAATTTTTGATGCATGCAAAACATGGCAAATTTCGACCTTTGCGAGTCGCAAAAGGCTTGATACATCTGCTCCTTTGTTCAGATTCTTACTATAATTGTTCACATCCTTGTCAAACACCAGAATGTTGTCCTGGAATGCTACTGCCCCATGTATGCCTTCAACAACTTCTTTCATCAGTTGCTGGAATTCTGACACAATGCTTGCTAGACCAAAGTGCATCCTACGGAATTTAAACGTACATTCCATTGTTATAAATGGTGTCAAGTACCTAAATTCCTTTTCAAATTCCATCTAACAGTAGGCACTCTCAAGACGTAGTGTGTAAAACATAATTGCTTTAGATAACATAGATACTAATTTATGTAAATTTGACATAGTTTGCTTGTCATCCCAAATTTCACAGTTGAAACTTCACAGGTCAACAAATAATCCTAGTTTTCCTGAACTCTTAGGAGAACTCAAACCTGGAGAAGAACTTGATGGAGAAATTCTTGGAGAAGGTTTGGTTCACACCAGTTTTCAGGAGTCAAGTCCTTCAGTGTCTCGTTGCGTTTATCCTTATAGGTCGAATAAACCTTATGACCCTTGTGGCCAATAGGAATGGCATTGTTTTTCAAAATCTTTGTTAGACTTTACGGCCTTTGGTTTGGTCTTCCCTCAAACTTTTTGCTTATTCACCGTCTGTTGCTGAAATTCATTTTTTTGGCTTAAGGACTCTGTGCACTTTACCATTGCTAACCTGTGCTAAACTGCTCATGCTCACTCCCTAAAACTTGGTAAAATTGGTCTACATCTAATTAGCACATTTAATTTACTTGTAAGTCCCTAATAAATTGGTATAACATATACCCAAGGCCATTAGATTAAATGCTACAAGTGGCCCTGTAGCATTTACTGCGCCACTCACTTCAGTAGCCCTTTATATCATATCTCAACCCTTCCATTGCTTCTTGTGTGAAGTTTTACCCTGCCATTTCAACCTAGCAAAATAAACCTTTGGCCACGACTAAACCCTCCTTTCTAATACATGGACTTGGCAGTCGTTTGTTATAGATTTTGAGGCGCCTCTTAGAATGTAACACAGTATGAGAATGCAAGTTTATTTGACGGTGCTATAGGGTAAAAGGAACCACTATTCCATTTCAATTTGGCTACTGCATCTGAGTCACAACACTCCCTAGCACACGTATAGTTATAATATAGTTCATGTGTATCAGTGTTTCCACCGGTTCTTGCAGGAAAAGTAGAGAAGAGTTCTTGTTCTCGTAATTCAATTCCAAGTTTTATTCTTGATAACTGGGAAACGTTCACACAGCAAACTCGTGTTTTGGCGTAATTGGGAATGTAACCCACGACTTTTTCAAGGTTGTACAAAGTAAGAAAAAAGTTGTATGTCGCAATATGTATATATAAACTATTATTTACAGTGGGTTTAAAAACCTGTTACACATCTCTAATCTTTATTAGAGACGTACCCTCACCGTGATTTAAACACAACATTGTGGTGCTTACTGTGCGTGGCGGTGATACAGAATGGAAAAGGAATACGTAAAATAGCATAAATCATAGAATAACACAGAATGTACCTCTGAGTAGTCAGAAGGTCTATGAGCCTGGCATGAGGTGGAGAGACTACGTGCCATTTATTCTTTACTTATCACGTTTTTTGGTGATAGTATAGTCTAGGTAAAATTATAGTGATCTTATTAGGTGAAAAGTCATGCAAGAAGTCTGTTGATTTGACGTGTTATACTATTTTGTTAAATACCTATTTCCAGATCTGTATTTTCTTTACTGTAAATAAAATAAATGAAAACAACTGTAAATGCTTGGTCTCATGTCGACTGGTCTGTTTTTGATATTCGTCGTTGATTGATTTCACTTACGTGTAATGCAGTGATAATTCCCACCCACATATGGGTTCTACAGGGGACTTTGATTGTGTATCTAGTAGAAGAATCAATAATAAAATTTTCTTTTTTGCCTCCAAATGTGTTGCGATGCTATTTTTTTGCGATTCCTTAATCTTCCTTATTTGCGAATTCGCATTTTGCGAATTCGCAAATAAGGAGTAATTTCCCATGCATTTCTATGGGCCAGGAGGCCCATAGGAATGATTGTGAAGTAATTCTCAAATTGCGAATTCGCAATTTGCTAATTGCAATTTGAGAATTATTTCAAGGGTGCAGGGTTGTCTCAAAGACACCCTGCTGCATGCCTGAAATGTACATGTGTGTGCGTATGGCGCACATACATGCCCTATAGGCATGTGAGTGCGTCACATGTCACCATCAAAAATGCTAAATTGTGCATTTTTTAAAGACTTCGCAAATTACCATCAACAACAACTTGGTGGTAATTTGCGAATTCCTAAACAAAAATCGTAATTCAAAAATGCTACATACATAGCATTTAAGGAATCGCAAAATTGCGATTCCTTAAATGCTATGGCAAAATAAGGAATCGCAAATTTTTGCTATTTCTTATTTTGCGAATTTTTGATGCATGCAAAACATGGCAAATTTCGGCCTTTGCGAGTCGCAAAAGGCTTGATACATCTGCTCCTTTGTTCAGATTCTTACTATAATTGTTCACATCCTTGTCAAACACCAGAATGTTGTCCTGGAATGCTACTGCCCCATGTATGCCTTCAACAACTTCTTTCATCAGTTGCTGGAATTCTGACACAATGCTTGCTAGACGAAAGTGCATCCTACGGAATGTAAACGTACATTCCATTGTTATAAATGGTATCAAGTACCCAAATTCCTTTTCAAATTCCATCTAACAGTAGGCACTCTCAAGACGTAGTGTGTAAAACATAATTGCTTTAGATAACATAGATACTAATTTATGTAAATTTGACATAGTTTGCTTGTCATCCCAAATTTCACAGTTGAAACTTCACAGGTCAACAAATAATCCTAGTTTTCCTGAACTCTTAGGAGAACTCAAACCTGGAGAAGAACTTGATGGAGAAATTCATGGAGAAGGTTTGGTTCACACCAGTTTTCAGGAGTCAAGTCCTTCAGTGTCTTGTTGCGTTTATCCTTATAGGTCGAATAAACCTTATGACCCTTGTGGCCAATGGGAATGGCATTGTTTTTCAAAATCTTTGTTAGACTTTACGGCCTTTGGTTTGGTCTTCCCTCAAACTTTTTGCTTATTCACCGTCTGTTGCTGAAATTCATTTTTTTGGCTTAAGGACTCTGTGCACTTTACCATTGCTAACCTGTGCTAAACTGCTCATGCTCACTCCCTAAAACTTGGTAAAATTGGTCTACATCTAATTGGCACATTTAATTTACTTGTAAGTCCCTAATAAATTGTTATAACCTATACCCAAGGCCATTAGATTAAATGCTACAAGTGGCCCTGTAGCATTTACTGCGCCACTCACTTCAGTAGCCCTTTATATCATATCTCAACCCTTCCATTGCTTCTTGTGTGAAGTTTTACCCTGCCATTTCAACCTAGCAAAATAAACCTTTGGCCACGACTAAACCCTCCTTTCTAATACATGGACTTGGCAGTGGTTTGTTATAGATTTTGAGGCGCCTCTTAGAATGTAATCCAGTATGAGAATGCAAGTTTATTTGACGGTGCTATAGGGTAAAAGGAACTACTATTCCATTTCAATTTGGCTACTGCATCTGAGTCACAACACTCCCTAGCACACATATAGTTATAACATAGTTCATGTGTATCAGTGTTTCCACCGGTTCTTGCAAGAAAAGTAGAGAAGAGTTCTTGTTCTCGTAATTCAATTCCAAGTTTTATTCTTGATAACTGGGAAACGTTCACACAGCAAACACGTGTTTTGGCGTAATTGGGAATGTAACCCACGACTTTTTCAAGGTTGTACAAAGTAAGATAAAAGTTGTATGTCGCAATATGTATATATAAACTATTATTTACAGTGGGTTTAAAAACCTGTTACACATCTCTAATCTTTATTAGAGACGTACCCTCACCGTGATTTAAACACAACATTGTAGTGCTTACTGTGCGTGGCGGTGATACAGAATGAAAAAGGAATACGTAAAATAGCATAAATCATAGAATAACACAGAATGTACCTCTGAGTAGTCAGAAGGTCTATGAGCCTGGCATGAGGTGGAGAGACTACGTGCCATTTATTCTTTACTTATCACGTTTTTTGGTGATAGTATAGTCTAGGTAAAATTATAGTGATCCTATTAGGTGAAAAGTCATGCAAGAAGTCTGTTGATTTGACGTGTTATACTATTTTGTTAAATACCTATTTCCAGATCTGTATTTTCTTTACTGTAAATAAAATAAATGAAAACAACTGTAAATGCTTGGTCTCATGTCGACTGGTCTGTTTTTGATATTCGTCGTTGATTGATTTCACTTACGTGTAATGCAGTGATAATTCCCACCCGCATATGGGTTCTACAGGGGACTTTGATTGTGTATCTAGTAGAAGAATCAATATTAAAATTTTCTTTTTTGCCTCCAAATGTGTTGCGATGCTATTTTTTTGCGATTCCTTAATCTTCCTTATTTGCAAATTCGCATTTTGCTAATTCGCAAATAAGGAGTAATTTCCCATGAATTTCTATGGGCCAGGAGGCCCATAGGAATGATTGTGAAGTAATTCTCAAATTGCGAATTCGCAATTTGCTAATTGCAATTTGAGAATTATTTCAAGGGTGCAGGGTTGTCTCAAAGACACCCTGCTGCACGCCTGAAATGTACATGCGTGTGCGTATGGCGCACATACATGCCCTATAGGCATGTGAGTGCGTCACATGTCACCATCAAAAATGCTAAATTGTGCATTTTTTAAAGACTTCGCAAATTACCATCAACTACAACTTGGTGGTAATTTGCGAATTCCTAAACAAAAATCGTAATTCGAAAATGCTACATACATAGCATTTAAGGAATCGCAAAATTGCGATTCCTTAAATGCTATGGCAAAATAAGGAATCGCACATTTTTGCTATTTCTTATTTTGTGAATTTTTGATGCATGGCAAAACATGGCAAATTTCGGCCTTTGCGAGTCGCAAAAGGCTTGATACATCTGCTCCTTTGTTCAGATTCTTACTATAATTGTTCACATCCTTAACAAACAACAGAATGTTGTCCTGGAATGCTACTGCCCCATGTATGCCTTCAACAACTTCTTTCATCAGTTGCTGGAATTCTGATACAATGCTTGCTAGACGAAAGTGCATCCTACGGAATTTAAACATACATTCCATTGTTATAAATGGTGTCAAGTACCAAAATTCCTTTTCAAATTCCATCTAACAGTAGGCACTCTCTAGACGTAGTGTGTAAAACATAATTGCTTTAGATAACATAGATACTAATTTATGTAAATTTGACATAGTTTGCTTGTCATCCCAAATTTCACAGTTGAAACTTCACAGGTCAACAAATAATCCTAGTTTTCCTGGACTCTTGGGAGAACTCAAACCTGGAGAAGAACTTGATGGAGAAATTCATGGAGAAGATTTGGTTCACACCAGTTTTCAGGAGTCAAGTCCTTCAGTGTCTCGTTGCGTTTATCCTTATAGGTCGAATAAACCTTATGACCCTTGTGGCCAATGGGAATGGCATTGTTTTTCAAAATCTTTGTTAGACTTAACGGCCTTTGGTTTGGTCTTCCCTCAAACTTTTTGCTTATTCACCGTCTGTTGCTGAAATTCATTTTTTTAGCTTTAGGACTCTGTGCACTTTACCATTGCTAACCTGTGCTAAACTGCTCATGCTCACTCCCTAAAACTTGGTAAAATTGGTCTACATCTAATTGGCACATTTAATTTACTTGTAAGTCCCTAATAAATTGGTATAACCTATACCCAAGGCCATTAGATTAAATGCTACAAGTGGCCCTGTAGCATTTACTGTGCCACTCACTTCAGTAGCCCTTTATATCATATCCCAACCCTTCCATTGCTTCTTGTGTGAAGTTTTACCCTGCCATTTCAACCTAGCAAAATAAACCTTTGGCCACGACTAAACCCTTCTTTCTAATACATGGACTTGGCAGTGGTTTGTTATAGATTTAGAGGCGCCTCTTAGAATGTAACACAGTATGAGAATGCAAGTTTATTTGACGGTGCTATAGGGTAAAAGGAACCACTATTCCATTTCAATTTGGCTACTGCATCTGAGTCACAACACTCCCTAGCACACGTATAGTTATAATATAGTTCATGTGTATCAGTGTTTCCACCGGTTCTTGCAGGAAAAGTAGAGAAGAGTTCTTGTTCTCGTAATTCAATTCCAAGTTTTATTCTTGATAACTGGGAAACGTTCACACAGCAAACGCGTGTTTTGGCGTAATTGGGAATGTAACCCACGACTTTTTCAAGGTTGTACAAAGTAAGAAAAAAGTTGTATGTCGCAATATGTATATATAAACTATTATTTACAGTGGGTTTAAAAACCTGTTACACATCTCTAATCTTTATTAGAGACGTACCCTCACCGTGATTTAAACACAACATTGTGGTGCTTACTGTGCGTGGCGGTGATACAGAATGGAAAAGGAATACGTAAAATAGCATAAATCATAGAATAACACAGAATGTACCTCTGAGTAGTCAGAAGGTCTATGAGCCTGGCATGAGGTGGAGAGACTACGTGCCATTTATTTTTTACTTACCACGTTTTTTGGTGATAGTATAGTCTAGGTAAACTTATAGTGATCTTATTAGGTGAAAAGTCATGCAAGAAGTCTGTTGATTTGACGTGTTATACTATTTTGTTAATTACCTATTTCCAGATCTGTATTTTCTTTACTGTAAATAAAATAAATGAAAACAACTGTAAATTCTTGGTCTCATGTCGACTGGTCTGTTTTTGATATTCGTCGTTGATTGATTTCACTTACGTGTAATGCAGTGATAATTCCAACCCGCATATGGGTTCTACGGGGGACTTCGATTGTGTATCTAGTAGAAGAATCAACAATAAAATTTTCTTTTTTGCCTCCAAATGTGTTGCGATGCTATTTTTTTGCGATTCCGTAATCTTCCTTATTTGCGAATTCGCATTTTGCGAATTTGCAAATAAGGAATAATTTCCCATGCATTTCTATGGGCCAGGAGGCCTATAGGAATGATTGTGAAGTAATTCTCAAATTGCGAATTCGCAATTTGCTAATTGCAATTTGAGAATTATTTCAAGGGTGCAGGGTTGTCTCAAAGACACCCTGCTGCGCACCTGAAATGTACATCTGTGTGCGTATGGCGCACATACATGCCCTATGGGCATGTGAGTGCATCACATGCCACCATCAAAAATGCTAAATTGTGCATTTTTTAAAGACTTCGCAAATTACCATCAACTACAACTTGGTGGTAATTTGCGAATTCCTAAACAAAAATCGTAATTCAAAAATGCTACATACATAGCATTTAAGGAATCGCAAAATTGCGATTCCTTAAATGCTATGGCAAAATAAGGAATCGCAAATTTTTGCTATTTCTTATTTTGCGAATTTTTGATGCATGCAAAACATGGCAAATTTCGGCCTTTGCGAGTTGCAAAAGACTTGATACATCTGCTCCTTTGTTCAGATTCTTACTATAATTGTTCACATCCTTGTCAAACACCAGAATGTTGTCCTGGAATGCTACTGCCCCATGGATGCCTTCAACAACTTCTTTCATCAGTTGCTGGAATTCTGACACAATGCTTGCTAGACGAAAGTGCATCCTACGGAATTTAAACATACATTCCATTGTTATAAATGGTGTCTAGTACCTAAATTCCTTTTCAAATTCCATCTAACAGTAGGCACTCTCAAGACGTAGTGTGTAAAACATAATTGCTTTAGATAACATAGATACTAATTTATGTAAATTTGACATAGTTTGCTTGTCATCCCAAATTTCACAGTTGAAACTTCACAGGTCAACAAATAATCCTAGTTTTCCTGGACTCTTGGGAGAACACAAACCTGGAGAAGAACTTGATGGAGAAATTCATGGAGAACATTTGGTTCACACCAGTTTTCAGGAGTCAAGTCCTTCAGTGTCTCGTTGCGTTTATCCTTATAGGTCGAATAAACCTTATGACCCTTGTGGCCAATGGGAATGGCATTGTTTTTCAAAATCTTTGTTAGACTTTACGGCCTTTGGTTTGGTCTTCCCTCAAACTTTTTGCTTATTCACCGTCTGTTGCTGAAATTCATTTTTTTGGCTTAAGGACTCTGTGCACTTTACCATTGCTAACCTGTGCTAAACTGCTCATGCTCACTCCCTAAAACTTGGTAAAATTGGTCTACATCTAATTGGCACATTTAATTTACTTGTAAGTCCCTAATAAATTGGTATAACCTATACCCAAGGCCATTAGATTAAATGCTACAAGTGGCCCTGTAGCATTTACTGCGCCACTCACTTCAGTAGCCCTTTATATCATATCTCAACCCTTCCATTGCTTCTTGTGTGAAGTTTTACCCTGCCATTTCAACCTAGCAAAATAAACCTTTGGCCACGACTAAACCCTCCTTTCTAATACATGGACTTGGCAGTGGTTTGTTATAGATTTTGAGGCGCCTCTTAGAATGTAATCCAGTATGAGAATGCAAGTTTATTTGACGGTGCTATAGGGTAAAAGGAACCACTATTCCATTTCAATTTGGCTACTGCATCTGAGTCACAACACTCCCTAGCACACGTATAGTTATAACATAGTTCATGTGTATCAGTGTTTCCACCGGTTCTTGCAGGAAAAGTAGAGAAGAGTTCTTGTTCTCGTAATTCAATTCCAAGTTTTATTCTTGATAACTGGGAAACGTTCACACAGCAAACACGTGTTTTGGCGTAATTGGGAATGTAACCCACGACTTTTTCAAGGTTGTACAAAGTAAGAAAAAAGTTGTATGTCGCAATATGTATATATAAACTATTATTTACAGTGGGTTTAAAAACCTGTTACACATCTCTAATCTTTATTAGAGACGTACCCTCACCGTGATTTAAACACAACATTGTAGTGCTTACTGTGCGTGGCGGTGATACAGAATGGAAAAGGAATACGTAAAATAGCATAAATCATAGAATAACACAGAATGTACCTCTGAGTAGTCAGAAGGTCTATGAGCCTGGCATGAGGTGGAGAGACTACGTGCCATTTATTCTTTACTTACCACGTTTTTTGGTGATAGTATAGTCTAGGTCAACTTATAGTGATCTTATTAGGTGAAAAGTCATGCAAGAAGTCTGTTGATTTGACGTGTTATACTATTTTGTTAATTACCTATTTCCAGATCTGTATTTTCTTTACTGTAAATAAAATAAATGAAAACAACTGTAAATTCTTGGTCTCATGTCGACTGGTCTGTTTTTGATATTCGTCGTTGATTGATTTCACTTACGTGTAATGCAGTGATAATTCCAACCCGCATATGGGTTCTACGGGGGACTTCGATTGTGTATCTAGTAGAAGAATCATCAATAAAATTTTCTTTTTTGCCTCCAAATGTGTTGCGATGCTATTTTTTTGCGATTCCTTAATCTTCCTTATTTGCGAATTCGCATTTTGCGAATTTGCAAATAAGGAATAATTTCCCATGCATTTCTATGGGCCAGGAGGCCCATAGGAATGATTGTGAAGTAATTCTCAAATTGCGAATTCGCAATTTGCTAATTGCAATTTAAAAATTATTTCAAGGGTGCAGGGTTGTCTCAAAGACACCCTGCTGCGCACCTGAAATGTACATGTGTGTGCGTATGGCGCACATACATGCCCTATGGGCATGTGAGTGCATCACATGCCAACATCAAAAATGCTAAATTGTGCATTTTTTAAAGACTTCGCAAATTACCATCAACTACAACTTGGTGGTAATTTGCGAATTCCTAAACAAAAATCGTAATTCAAAAATGCTACATACATAGCATTTAAGGAATCGCAAAATTGCGATTCCTTAAATGCTATGGCAAAATAAGGAATCGCAAATTTTTGCTGTTTCTTATTTTGCGAATTTTTGATGCATGCAAAACATGGCAAATTTCGTCCTTTGCGAGTTGCAAAAGGCTTGATACATCTGCTCCTTTGTTCAGATTCTTACTATAATTGTTCACATCCTTGTCAAACACCAGAATGTTGTCCTGGAATGCTACTGCCCCATGTATGCCTTCAACAACTTCTTTCATCAGTTGCTGGAATTCTGACACAATGCTTGCTAGACGAAAGTGCATCCTACGGAATTTAAACATACATTCCATTGTTATAAATGGTGTCAAGTACCTAAATTCCTTTTCAAATTCCATCTAACAGTAGGCACTCTCAAGACGTAGTGTGTAAAACATAATTGCTTTAGATAACATAGATACTAATTTATGTAAATTTGACATAGTTTGCTTGTCATCCCAAATTTCACAGGTGAAACTTCACAGGTCAACAAATAATCCTAGTTTTCCTGAACTCTTAGGAGAACTCAAACCTGGAGAAGAACTTGATGGAGAAATTCATGGAGAAGATTTGGTTCACACCAGTTTTCAGGAGTCAAGTCCTTCAGTGTCTCGTTGCGTTTATCATTATAGGTCGAATAAACCTTATGACCCTTGTGGCCAATGGGAATGGCATTGTTTTTCAAAATCTTTGTTAGACTTAACGGCCTTTGGTTTGGTCTTCCCTCAAACTTTTTGCTTATTCACCGTCTGTTGCTGAAATTCATTTTTTTAGCTTTAGGACTCTGTGCACTTTACCATTGCTAACCTGTGCTAAACTGCTCATGCTCACGCCCTAAAACTTGGTAAAATTGGTCTACATCTAATTGGCACATTTAATTTACTTGTAAGTCCCTAATAAATTGGTATAACCTATACCCAAGGCCATTAGATTAAATGCTACAAGTGGCCCTGTAGCATTTACTGCGCCACTCACTTCAGTAGCCCTTTATATCATATCTCAACCCTTCCATTGCTTCTTGTGTGAAGTTTTACCCTGCCATTTCAACCTAGCAAAATAAACCTTTGGCCACGACTAAACCCTTCTTTCTAATACATGGACTTGGCAGTGGTTTGTTATAGATTTTGAGGCGCCTCTTAGAATGTAACACAGTATGAGAATGCAGTTTATTTGACGGTGCTATAGGGTAAAAGGAACCACTATTCCATTTCAATTTGGCTACTGCATCTGAGTCACAACACTCCCTAGCACACGTATAGTTATAATATAGTTCATGTGTATCAGTGTTTCCACCGGTTCTTGCAGGAAAAGTAGAGAAGAGTTCTTGTTCTCGTAATTCAATTCCAAGTTTTATTCTTGATAACTGGGAAACGTTCACACAGCAAACGCATGTTTTGGCGTAATTGGGAATGTAACCCACGACTTTTTCAAGGTTGTACAAAGTAAGAAAAAAGTTGTATGTCGCAATATGTATATATAAACTATTATTTACAGTGGGTTTAAAAACCTGTTACACATCTCTAATCTTTATTAGAGACGTACCCTCACCGTGATTTAAACACAACATTGTGGTGCTTACTGTGCGTGGCGGTGATACAGAATGGAAAAGGAATACGTAAAATAGCATAAATCATAGAATAACACAGAATGTACCTCTGAGTAGTCAGAAGGTCTATGAGCCTGGCATGAGGTGGAGAGACTACGTGCCATTTATTCTTTACTTACCACGTTTTTTGGTGATAGTATAGTGTAGGTCAACTTATAGTGATCTTATTAGGTGAAAAGTCATGCAAGAAGTCTGTTGATTTGACGTGTTATACTATTTTGTTAATTACCTATTTCCAGATCTGTATTTTCTTTACTGTAAATAAAATAAATGAAAACAACTGTAAATTCTTGGTCTCATGTCGACTAGTCTGTTTTTGATATTCGTCGTTGATTGATTTCACTTACGTGTAATGCAGTGATAATTCCAACCCGCATATGGGTTCTACGGGGGACTTCGATTGTGTATCTAGTAGAAGAATCATCAATAAAATTTTCTTTTTTGCCTCCAAATGTGTTGCAATGCTATTTTTTTGCGATTCCTTAATCTTCCTTATTTGCGAATTCGCATTTTGCGAATTTGCAAATAAGGAATAATTTCCCATGCATTTCTATGGGCCAGGAGGCCCATAGGAATGATTGTGAAGTAATTCTCAAATTGCGAATTCGCAATTTGCTAATTGCAATTTAAAAATTATTTCAGGGGTGCAGGGTTGTCTCAAAGACACCCTGCTGCGCACCTGAAATGTACATGTGTGTGCGTATGGCGCACATACATGCCCTATGGGCATGTGAGTGCATCACATGCCAACATCAAAAATGCTAAATTGTGCATTTTTTAAAGACTTCGCAAATTACCATCAACTACAACTTGGTGGTAATTTGCGAATTCCTAAACAAAAATCGTAATTCAAAAATGCTACATACATAGCATTTAAGGAATCGCAAAATTGCGATTCCTTAAATGCTATGGCAAAATAAGGAATCGCAAATTTTTGCTGTTTCTTATTTTGCGAATTTTTGATGCATGCAAAACATGGCAAATTTCGGCCTTTGCGAGTTGCAAAAGGCTTGATACATCTGCTCCTTTGTTCAGATTCTTACTATAATTGTTCACATCCTTGTCAAACACCAGAATGTTGTCCTGGAATGCTACTGCCCCATGTCTGCCTTCAACAACTTCTTTCATCAGTTGCTGGAATTCTGACACAATGCTTGCTAGACGAAAGTGCATCCTACGGAATTTAAACATACATTCCATTGTTATAAATGGTGTCAAGTACCTAAATTCCTTTTCAAATTCCATCTAACAGTAGGCACTCTCAAGACGTAGTGTGTAAAACATAATTGCTTTAGATAACATAGATACTAATTTATGTAAATTTGACATAGTTTGCTTGTCATCCCAAATTTCACAGGTGAAACTTCACAGGTCAACAAATAATCCTAGTTTTCCTGAACTCTTAGGAGAACTCAAACCTGGAGAAGAACTTGATGGAGAAATTCATGGAGAAGATTTGGTTCACACCAGTTTTCAGGAGTCAAGTCCTTCAGTGTCTCGTTGCGTTTATCATTATAGGTCGAATAAACCTTATGACCCTTGTGGCCAATGGGAATGGCATTGTTTTTCAAAATCTTTGTTAGACTTAACGGCCTTTGGTTTGGTCTTCCCTCAAACTTTTTGCTTATTCACCGTCTGTTGCTGAAATTCATTTTTTTAGCTTTAGGACTCTGTGCACTTTACCATTGCTAACCTGTGCTAAACTGCTCATGCTCACTCCCTAAAACTTGGTAAAATTGGTCTACATCTAATTGGCACATTTAATTTACTTGTAAGTCCCTAATAAATTGGTATAACCTATACCCAAGGCCATTAGATTAAATGCTACAAGTGGCCCTGTAGCATTTACTGCGCCACTCACTTCAGTAGCCCTTTATATCATATCTCAACCCTTCCATTGCTTCTTGTGTGAAGTTTTACCCTGCCATTTCAACCTAGCAAAATAAACCTTTGGCCACGACTAAACCCTTCTTTCTAATACATGGACTTGGCAGTGGTTTGTTATAGATTTTGAGGCGCCTCTTAGAATGTAACACAGTATGAGAATGCAGTTTATTTGACGGTGCTATAGGGTAAAAGGAACCACTATTCCATTTCAATTTGGCTACTGCATCTGAGTCACAACACTCCCTAGCACACGTATAGTTATAATATAGTTCATGTGTATCAGTGTTTCCACCGGTTCTTGCAGGAAAAGTAGAGAAGAGTTCTTGTTCTCGTAATTCAATTCCAAGTTTTATTCTTGATAACTGGGAAACGTTCACACAGCAAACGCATGTTTTGGCGTAATTGGGAATGTAACTCACGACTTTTTCAAGGTTGTACAAAGTAAGAAAAAAGTTGTATGTCGCAATATGTATATATAAACTATTATTTACAGTGGGTTTAAAAACCTGTTACACATCTCTAATCTTTATTAGAGACGTACCCTCACCGTGATTTAAACACAACATTGTGGTGCTTACTGTGCGTGGCGGTGATATAGAATGGAAAAGGAATACGTAAAATAGCATAAATCATAGAATAACACAGAATGTACCTCTGAGTAGTCAGAAGGTCTATGAGCCTGGCATGAGGTGGAGAGACTACGTGCCATTTATTCTTTACTTATCACGTTTTTTGGTGATAGTATAGTCTAGGTCAACTTATAGTGATCTTATTAGGTGAAAAGTCATGCAAGAAGTCTGTTGATTTGACGTGTTATACTATTTTGTTAATTACCTATTTCCAGATCTGTATTTTCTTTACTGTAAATAAAATAAATGAAAACAACTGTAAATTCTTGGTCTCATGTCGACTGGTCTGTTTTTGATATTCGTCGTTGATTGATTTCACTTACGTGTAATGCAGTGATAATTCCAACCCGCATATGGGTTCTACGGGGGACTTCGATTGTGTATCTAGTAAAAGAATCATCAATAAAATTTTCTTTTTTGCCTCCAAATGTGTTGCAATGCTATTTTTTTGCGATTCCTTAATCTTCCTTATTTGCGAATTCGCATTTTGCGAATTTGCAAATAAGGAATAATTTCCCATGCATTTCTATGGGCCAGGAGGCCCATAGGAATGATTGTGAAGTAATTCTCAAATTGCGAATTCGCAATTTGCTAATTGCAATTTAAAAATTATTTCAAGGGTGCAGGGTTGTCTCAAAGACACCCAGCTGCGCACCTGAAATGTACATGTGTGTGCGTATGGCGCACATACATGCCCTATGGGCATGTGAGTGCATCACATGCCACCATCAAAAATGCTAAATTGTGCATTTTTTAAAGACTTCGCAAATTACCATCAACTACAACTTGGTGGTAATTTGCGAATTCCTAAACAAAAATCGTAATTCAAAAATGCTACATACATAGCATTTAAGGAATCGCAAAATTGCGATTCCTTAAATGCTATGGCAAAATAAGGAATCGCAAATTTTTGCTGTTTCTTATTTTGCGAATTTTTGATGCATGCAAAACATGGCAAATTTCGGCCTTTGCGGGTTGCAAAAGGCTTGATACATCTGCTCCTTTGTTCAGATTCTTACTATAATTGTTCACATCCTTGTCAAACACCAGAATGTTGTCCTGGAATGCTACTGCCCCATGTATGCCTTCAACAACTTCTTTCATCAGTTGCTGGAATTCTGACACAATGCTTGCTAGATGAAAGTGCATCCTACGGAATTTAAACATACATTCCATTGTTATAAATGGTGTCTAGTACCTAAATTCCTTTTCAAATTCCATCTAACAGTAGGCACTCTCAAGACGTAGTGTGTAAAACATAATTGCTTTAGATAACATAGATACTAATTTATGTAAATTTGACATAGTTTGCTTGTCATCCCAAATTTCACAGTTGAAACTTCACAGGTCAACAAATAATCCTAGTTTTCCTGGACTCTTGGGAGAGC
The DNA here is from genome assembly GCF_964263255.1 of Lissotriton vulgaris. Taxonomy (NCBI): domain Eukaryota; kingdom Metazoa; phylum Chordata; class Amphibia; order Caudata; family Salamandridae; genus Lissotriton; species Lissotriton vulgaris. The sequence continues at coordinate 1,296,797,502 of NC_141694.1, forward strand.
ACAAACCTGGAGAAGAACTTGATGGAGAAATTCATGGAGAAGATTTGGTTCACACCAGTTTTCAGAAGTCAAGTCCTTCAGTGTCTCGTTGCGTTTATCCTTATAGGTCGAATAAACCTTATGACCCTTGTGGCCAATGGGAATGGCATTGTTTTTCAAAATCTTTGTTAGACTTTACGGCCTTTGGTTTGGTCTTCCCTCAAACTTTTTGCTTATTCACCGTCTGTTGCTGAAATTCATTTTTTTGGCTTAAGGACTCTGTGCACTTTACCATTGCTAACCTGTGCTAAACTGCTCATGCTCACTCCCTAAAACTTGGTAAAATTGGTCTACATCTAATTGGCACATTTAATTTACTTGTAAGTCCCTAATAAATTGGTATAACCTATACCCAAGGCCATTAGATTAAATGCTACAAGTGGCCCTGTAGCATTTACTGCGCCACTCACTTCAGTAGCCCTTTATATCATATCTCAACCCTTCCATTGCTTCTTGTGTGAAGTTTTACCCTGCCATTTCAACCTAGCAAAATAAACCTTCGGCCAAGACCAAACCCTCCTTTCTAATACATGGACTTGGCAGTGGTTTGTTATAGATTTTGAGGCGCCTCTTAGAATGTAACACAGTATGAGAATGCAAGTTTATTTGATGGTGCTATAGGGTAAAAGGAACCACTATTCCATTTCAATTTGGCTACTGCATCTGAGTCACAACACTCCCTAGCACACGTATAGTTATAATATAGTTCATGTGTATCAGTGTTTCCACCGGTCCTTGCAGGAAAAGTAGAGAAGAGTTCTTGTTCTCGTAATTCAATTCCAAGTTTTATTCTTGATAACTGGGAAACGTTCACACAGCAAACACGTGTTTTGTCGTAATTGGGAATGTAACCCACTACTTTTTCAAGGTTGTACAAAGTAAGAAAAAAGTTGTATGTCGCAATATGTATATATAAACTATTATTTACAGTGGGTTTAAAAACCTGTTACACATCTCTAATCTTTATTAGAGACGTACCCTCACCGTGATTTAAACACAACATTGTAGTGCTTACTGTGCGTGGCGGTGATACAGAATGGAAAAGGAATACGCAAAATAGCATAAATCATAGAATAACACAGAATGTACCTCTGAGTAGTCAGAAGGTCTATGAGCCTTGCATGAGGTGGAGAGACTACGTGCCATTTATTCTTTACTTATCACGTTTTTGGTGATAGTATAGTCTAGGTAAAATTATAGTGATCATATTAGGTGAAAAGTCATGCAAGAAGTCTGTTGATTTGACGTGTTATACTATTTTGTTAAATACCTATTTCCAGATCTGTATTTTCTTTACTGTAAATAAAATAAATGAAAACAACTGTAAATGCTTGGTCTCATGTCGACTGGTCTGTTTTTGATATTTGTCGTTGACTGATTTCACTTACGTGTAATGCAGTGATAATTCCAACCCGCATATGGGTTCTACGGGGGACTTCGATTGTGTATCTAGGGGAAGAATCAATAATTAAATTTTCTTTTTTGCCTCCAAATGTGTTGCGGTGGCTTTAAGAGCATAACTATTTACGTTAAGCTATTTGCATAGTTTATAAAGTCTGCTATAATTGGAATTAATCCATTAATTGGCTGGTGGTAGAGGAAGGAGGGTTCTTTCTATGGAAACGATCCCAATATAAGTCATTACCCACAAATATAACAGACAAGGTTTTATAAACATGGGCATTTTATTATAATTTTCTTATAATCTTTAAAGACGTAGTGAACGTTAGTTAAGATCCTGAAAGATAATAAAAAGCTGGAATTATATACAATGAAGACGACTTAAATTGGGGTGGTGAAACGCTTATTATTTGTTCCAGTCTTATAATTGTACAAGTCTTTGCACAGGGCGAGTGTCCTTTTTTCAATCCAGATGTTAAAGTCTTCCAGCACAAAGACATTGGAATGTATAAAGGCAAGGTTTGTGATGGTTTTCAGGAATCATTGTATGAACTTGCTTATCAACCCTGGCAGTTGAAGCACGAGAATCCTGGAACGCCCTTCCACTCTTTACTTTTAGGGCGAAGCCCAACATTTCTAACCCCAGTATTTTGTCCACTTGTATAGTGCTGATATCCAATTTTTCTTTGAATATTACTGCCACTTCTCCCCTTCTATCTGTTCTAGGTTAGTGAATTACTTAAAACATGGGGGGCAGGATGTTTCCAAATTGACATTTGACTATGTGGGGATGAAAATCTCCATAACAAACAGGATGTCCCATTTGTTAGTTTCCAATAGCATGTTAAATTTAAGTGCATGCTTTACCGCTGATCACACATTCAATAATCTGCATTTGATCCTCCCTACTCTTATTGTAGCACTGCTCTGAACGGCTCCTGTTTTATCCTTATACTCGAGGTTCCCTCCCCTTATCCCTTCTTTGGTACTGACAAATATAAGCTGTTTTAGTTCCTTAATTGAGTATGTGATCGGTTTGGATTGCGTTGGCCCTCCTGTTTCAAAACAGACAGCATGGCTGGCACTGTACGTGGTCTGTGTGCTGGCAGGCTCAGAAGGGCTTGCCTTTGTTGTGCCTTCTGTATACCTGCTTCCTACTTTATAGCCTCTCCTTCTATTTGATCACTAGACATCACTCATTTAATAAATGATGACTTTTAATTTAATAAGTAATAACTTTTGATTGGGATGAGGCAGGAATGCCTGTTTAAACTTAAATTAATTGTGATTTAAAACCATCTTTAATAGTAAAGTCAGATTTTAAGTCACAATTCTGAAAATGCCATTTTTAGGAGGTAGGCATTTTTGGGTCCTAACCTTTTGGTGCCTTTGTCCTGGGTCATATGTCTAGGTGTAGTTGTTGGCATTTGTGTATTCCTCCCAGACAGTGAGACAAAGGGGGACTAGGTGTTGGCAGGGTAGCCATCCTGCCAGGATGGGAAGGGCAGAGTTGTTCCCTGCCCCACTTACATTTCAAAGGGGCTGCCTCAGCACACTCACAAATGACTTGACACTAATCCACTGTCACCCTAGAACCCTTGGAGACTGGACAGGAGAAGAAAAAAATTCCAAAACCAGATGTGGGGGGAACGCTAGAAGATTCTCCCACTTCAAAGGCTGGCAGGAGCTACTAAATATTAGACCCTCAGACCAACTCTACAGCTCACTCATTGACCTGCAGAAGACCTCCTGAGAACTGCCTTGTACTTCTGAGGTGTGACCAGCTTCTTGAGGCCTGTTTTGTAACTCAGAGGACTGCCTTGTTGCTACCAAAGGACTACCCTGCTGCTTGAATCATGTCATATACCCTGCTGATTAAGGCCTGCCTTCCTGCTTGATCCCTGAAGTGAACCTATAGATCAGGTAACTGACCTCCTGTTCTCAGCTTCAAGGATACAACACGCTCCAGAGGCCCTGCTGTAACTGCCCAGCTGAGCTGCTGCACTGGACCTGCCTAGACCTGCAACTGGAATTCCTTTTGCACTGCTGTCCTCTGCTCGAGTGAGCTCCTAATCCCCAAGAGGTGCCTCCCCAGGCCTGGACCCTTGGCTGGTATCTGCTGAGCTCCTCTGGTGGAGAAAGGGAGAAATCCTTAAGTTTTGGGCTCTTTGTGACTATGAATGAGCCAGTTCACGTTGATATCCTGAAATCCATGATGACCTGCAAAACAAAGTTTAGTTTTATCTGGCTCTTGGTCTTACAGCGACTGCCAGCAGCGACCAAGAATGCAGTACCTTCACTTCACACCTCAGTGCCTACAGTCCGTGGTAACCGCCAATGCGAAGCTCCCTCAACAACTGTCTGCAATGCCTGGCAGGATCTTCACACTACAGAACCTACCATTTGCAATGCCCAGCCTGCTCTTTACGCTACAGCAACAATCATCGGTCATGCTCTCCTTGTGGCCTCCTTCCCCCAAACTGTACTCTTCATGCCGGACTTTTAGAAGGTCACTTTATCAGTTGGACTAACCTGGTCCCTGTATCTTGCCCATGCACCATAGTGGTCATCCTGAACTTGTGACTTTCCCCTGGTCGAGGATAATGAGATGAGTGAGTGGCGCTTCGTGCTTTTAAGTGCAATGCTTACATAAATCTTTGAAATTGCATGCCTCTGGTTCTACTGATTAGACTGTTGCTGTTTTGGTCTAATTATTTATTACTTCATTTTACTAAATATGTCTAAATTGGTGTGGGATTTTATTGTGTTGTGTTTTCGCAAAATAACTGTTTGAGTACTGCATAAATTCTTAAAGCATTGCCTGTAAGTTCAGCCTGGCTGAATTTGTGCCAAGCTACTACCGTGTTAAGCACAGCTTACTTTAGTGGCTTTTGCAGTATACCCTGACATGGATTGGGTTGTTGCTTGAGAAAGTAATTCACCCTCTCAATTAAAAAACAATTTCTTACAATAATCTTGTACTTCAATTGTCTGCATTCTCCTAACTCATTTTGAAACACTTCAGGAAACGTGTTTTAACATGGGCACATACTGTTTATAAACCTTATGACTACCTATGGTATTAACAGATGGAGAAGCATTGGGTTCAGTAGAATGCCCAACTCTTGCTGGTGTGCCCCATAAAAAGGAATCACCTTTCTCCACAACATACATTTCCCCCGTAGTTTTTATGCCAGAAAGTTTTGTTTTCACACACAAATACACAGGAAAATCAATTTTATGCACACTATAACCTCCAAGTTGCTCATCAGGAAGAATTAAAATTCTCTTACTCTTCACTTTCATTATCGCCTTGCTTAGGAATCTAAATCTAGCACTGGATTCATCTATTAATTCAATATCATCCCCATCCAGCCTCACAACACATTTAGGAAATACTTTGTTTACTATCACTAACACACACCACCATTTTAGGATTAGAATTGTCCTATCATTAACTCAACTAACTAATGGGTCGATTATGATGGCGGACAGACCTGCGTCCGTCCGTCACCTCCGAGGTGGAGGGACCGTCCGCAGGGGCAGCGGCGTTGCAACAGCCTTAATCTGTATTCTCCTTCCTTTAGGGTCATCAACAACCCTTGGTTGTCCCGTTTTTAGCCCTGATAAAGACTTGCATGGCCCAGGTCTAACTAACCCACAGGCCCTAAGACGAGTCGAAACGTCGACGCCCTTATTATCTCCTAACCTGGATCATACTTTCGCCATACAATGTGCAAATAGGAAACACTGTGTGTTTCTTTGAGAGTTTTTTGAAAAATGTGTACATAATTAATTTTTGTGGCCAGGTTTGTGAGGACGGTGAAGTGTTCAACCGTTCCTTTGTATAGCGTCATTGTAAATCATTTTTATGCCACTACTGCCTTGAATGGATTTAGAAAGGGAAATCCAAAAGCGTCATGAAGTGAATCTAATTGTGGTGTAATTTTATGCAGGAATACAACTTCCATAAGGCACTGCGCCATTCTGAACTGCCTATTAAGGGGCGTGCCATGAACTAATCACACATGGAACCTGAAACCTGCAAGCACGTAGCAGTTTGTCATCCTCTGAAGAAGAAAGCAAGACCTTCGAAACGCGTAAGGACTAAAGACAAATCTGCCGCTTTTGAAATGAACTGGAGCTTCCCTTTCATACCAATAAAGGCTGTTTACAGCATGCTATTGCTTCGAGTGCTGATTTTGCAGGGGCAACCTTTGGAGCGTGATATATACATATATATATATATATATATATATATATATATATATATATATATATATATATATATCGACAAGTCATGTATCTGTGACCAGGACCTACACTTACTTATTTTGGACCGTGTTATTTTGTCCATGATATTCAAGAGCACACTATTTCTTCAGTCGAAGATGCAGCACCCAGCTAGACATTGTACAACTATAAATTAAAGACCGCATCAAATTAATAGAAGTTCAAAAATCCATATGCCAGAAAATAGATGTTGAAAAAACTATTTCTAAACAGTGACTGTGGAACTTCCATCACATACATGTGATAAATATTGTGTCATGTTTGTATGACAGCTGCGTATGTTATAGCTGTCTTTAGAAAAATCATCCTCCGCAGCTACATAGGCAGCAGAGCACTTCATTTTACAAATTGCAAACATGCGTGTCATCTACTTCTTAAATCCACACATACCAAGATTTCTGTTGAAAATATCCCAGAGGGTTTAACACTGAAAACATATCCGGTGACTCATCCCCAGGAGTACCATATAAAGTCGTAGAAAGGCAGACATACTAAAGTGGCATATGGGGTCTTAACTTTACTTCAGATAAAGTGAAAAATGGTTTGAGAAAGATGAGCTAATCTTAGTACATAAGAGTAGTTTATGCTAACGTAATCCTAGCAGAACACCGCCTTCCTCAAATATTAGGAGATGGGGCCTTCTTTAGTCTAAAGAGCGAGTTGCAATGTTGCAGATGGTGAAACATGTTAGAATCCAACAGACATTAAGATTATTTGTAATTGCTCAGGCATTTGGTGTAATGATTAGAATGTTAATGTAAATAACTGCACAAAGTATATGTGGGAAAATTAAACTGATGGATAGAAGAAAGGACAGCTGTTTGAACTCCATGGACAATAATTCTTTTGTGAAACACGGTCATTTGTCAAAGGTTACTTCTAACTCGGAAGGAAAAGTTGTGAGAAGCTGAAACAATGAAGACGGCCCACTGTTTCCTAAGAATGAGGACAGCAAATTAGCAATGATTTGCGAAGCAATTTAACAAAAACGTTCTTGCCATGCCATTATTACATAATTTTTCCTTTCAGGAAACTTGACAATTTTCCTTTCCTTGGAGGAGGGGGGGGGGGGGGGGGGGGGGAGGAAGCATCTACAAGTACACCGACTATGTGCCATTATTGTCCCTATTTTTTCTCTTGCAGCCCTCCAGGCTTCTGTAAAACATCGCAGAGGTAACCTTTCTAACTGCCGATATTGAACAATAGATTACAATGAAAATCGTTTGCCCTTGTTTAACTCTCTCACCAAAACCACCAGGGCATGGGCAAGGACTGGGTCCTGTATGAGTTTGACTAAGCATAATAGCCCTGTTCACTGGGACCATTCACTTACTTCTTCAATCTGTGAAGCTTATTCATAGAAAGACTTGAAGAAAAGTGGGCTGGTAAATATATAGTGTGTGTCTATGCTCCCAAACAGTAGGAAGCATCGGTTTTCCCAGGCAGTACATCGATATCTCCCAAGAAAAGCAATTTACATCAATGGACAAGTCAAACACATTTTTAAGGTCAGAGACAGCATCTGCATCAGCGATTCTAGGCTAGGCATGTCCAAACTAAGAGGGCCGGGTATATGAGAGATTTTCAGGCTAGGCTGGCAGGGTGTGGTCTAGTTCACTGCTGTGTAGAACAGTTTAGCTGCTGAGGACCTGACAGTGACATTCCTACTTGCATTGTTTCTAAATAAACAATTCAAAAATAAATACTTTAAAACCATTGGTATTTCCATTTTTTATTTAGATTCCAACACTCGGTGGCCAGTCTAGCTCTCATATAAACTCTCACTCAGGGCAGCTCCTCCACAAGGGCAGATGAGCGTTGCCACACTGCTTTCTCGTAGTGCAAGAAGCAGAACCATAAAATGGTAATAACCACCACTTTATGTTTCTGCTTCTTGCACTGCGAGAAAGCAGAAGGGTTTGGTTGCGGGTGGGCGGATGGCTGGGGCTGCTCCCGAGCAGGGCTGGCCAGGGGAGGAGTGGTGTGCCCACTCCTGAGTGCGCATGACTGGTTTGACTGGAGCTGACCAAACCAGTCATGTGCACTCTACCCTTTTCCATGTATGCTTAAATGCAGCCTACATGGAGAACATGGCCGGGCCATTAGGTCCTGGCTGGGCAGTGTCCCGACCAATCACAACGCAGCTTGCAGCATTGCGAATGGCTTAGGGGTGGGAGCCTGGCTGCCTCCATCCTGTTCCTGCAGGAGGCAGGAGAGCAAGAGAGGAACAGACACAACACGGGACCCAGTCGATGGGAAGTTGTCTTAATTTTTTTTAATTATTATTAAATTAACCCCCCCTCCCCGTGCGACCCCCCTCACACCCACCCTCGAGTCATGCAGGCTGCGACTGCTCTCACTATGAAAATGAGTTCGTTGTTTCTTCATTGTTTACTAAGATGCCTTAAGTGGGTAGTCAAAGGCTTGACATTGGCCGGGCTCTCCTGCACCTCGTCCTTGGAATTTTCTACTTCAGTGGCATTATGCAGTAGTACATGAATGAATGGTCACAAGCAGGGCATGTGTAGATTGGCCTTCACAGTAACTTGTTTTAAAGTTCAGTAGTCAAGTCCAATAGTGATTCTGTATTCTTTATGTCAATCTTCAGAGCAGATCCATAGGCTTCTTATAACCACAAGACCACGTTCCTTCATATCAACAATGAGCCAACACATGTTTCCACATTACGGCAAGTTTGATTCTGACTTCATCAGGGCTACAATCATACAAAAGCCTTTAAAAATATACTTTTCATAACCAAATTAAATATTACCCCCATCAACACAAATTAATATTTGGACAATCTTATATAAAACTATTCAATTATTATGAAGCGAAACCCAGATTACAAATCTAAGCCCATGCAAATAAAGTCCACTGGTTCAACATTATTGAAATTAGACAGCACGGTAACACCAGTTAAAGATAAACCTCAACTAATGTCCCCAACTACTCATGCTCAAAAATAAAATGTAAATTATTTAAATTAAACACCCTCGTGTGAAGTGTGTTTAACCAAAACATCAAAAGTACCTTTTCGCTCAAATGATACAAGCCCACTAACCAAATCCATTCACGGTAAGAGAAATAGAAACTAAATTAATCTAACCATTAATCATGAAATTGACACACGTGCCTGCTCAAGTACTGTCTTGCGATACTTTACCTAATCCTATAGGCAGTAGTCCGTAACTTAGCGCTTCTCATAATTATCTCAATTAAACCTATAATCATATCAATACAAGAGCTCTATCTATATTATGTGAGCTCTAAATATCATTGTTCCAAACTAAAAACATTTATGCCACCTATGCAAATAACACGCAAGTGTGTCCTCTCTTTCCAGAAAATAGTAAAAGTACGAACAAAAAATAAGATCTAATTCGAAACAATAAAAACTAAGGAGCAACACTGTTCCAACATGCATAGTAAACGTATTCTGGCAAATATACAGTTAATATTATATGTTTCAGTAAATAACAATCTTATCAAAAATATTGAAACAACTCCTATCGATACAGTAGAATTACTCGGTGGGAACAAATAAACAATCCTAGTGACTTACTGGTGATGGACGGAGCATCTGAATCAATCAAACACTCACACCCAGTCAAAAGATCTGGGTTTAATCCATCACCGTTCTTTAGCCCACTCTGCCACCCCAGTTGAGACATGGCTATATGCAAATCAGTCTGACCCTGTGCCTCATGGGAACAGTCCAGCCCAAACTGCCAAACCATGTCTTCCCTGGACCGGAAACAAGCTTCCGAGGACCGGTTTCTGGCATTCCAGCCGTCTTCAGCCCGGCTTGCTTGAATCCAGTGGCAAAGTAAGCAAGGGACACACGTCTGAGCATACCCTGCCACACTTATGGCAGCCAAAAGCGGTACAAAAGGGGGTGGTGATGGACGGAGCATCTGAATCAATCAAACACTCACACCCAGTCAAAAGATCTGGGTTTCATCCATCACCGTTCTTTAGCCCACTCTGCCACCCCAGTTCAGACATGGCTATATGCAAATCAGTCTGACCCTGTGCCTCATGGGAACAGTCCAGCCCGAAATGCCAAGCCATGTCTTCCCTGGACCGGAAACAAGCTTCCGAGCACCGGTTTCTGGCATTCCCGCCGTCTTCAGCCCGGCTTGCTGGAATCCAGTGGCAAAGTGAGCAAGGGACTCACGTCTGAGCATACTCTGCCACATTTATGGCGGCCAAAAGCGGTACAAAAGGGGTGGTGATGGAGGGAGCATCTGAATCAATCAAACACTCACACCCAGTCAAAAGATCTGGGTTTAATCCATCACCGTTCTTTAGCCCACTCTGCCACCCCAGTTCAGACATGGCTATATGCAAATCAGTCTGAACCTGTGCCTCATGGGAACAGTCCAGCCCGAACTGCCAAGCCATGTCTTCCCTGGACCGGAAACAAGCTTCCGAGGACCAATTTCTGGCATTCCAGCCGTCTTCAGCCCGGCTTGCTTGAATCCATTGGCAAAGTGAGCAAGGGACTCACGTCTGAGCATACCCTGCCACACTTATGGCGGCCAAAAGCGATACAAAAGGGGGTGGTGATGGACGGAGCATCTGAATTAATCAAACACTCACACCCGGTCAAAAGATCTGGGTTTAATCCATCACCGTTCTTTAGCCCACTCTGCCACCCCAGTTCAGACATGGCTATATACAAATCAGTCTGACCCTGTGCCTCATGGGAACAGTCCAGCCCGAACTGCCAAGCCATGTCTTCCCTGGACCAGAAACAAGCTTCGGAGGACCGGTTTCTGGCATTCCAGCCGTCTTCAGCCCGGCTTGCTTGAATCCAGTGGCAAAGTGAGCAAGTGACTCATGTCTGAGCGTACCCTGCCACACTTATGGCGGCCAAAAGCGGTACAAAAGGGGGTGGTGATGGACGGAGCATCTGAATCAATCAAACACTCACACCCAGTCAAAAGATCTTGGTTTAATCCATCACCTTTCTTTAGCCCACTCTGCCACCTCTGCGTATCAACCCTGCGCCATATTGGGGTTCCACTTTATATCTATGTCCGACCTGGCATCTTTTTTCATGTTTTCCACTGTCTTTTTGCTTCTGACCTCCTCTTTTGGACTGTGGGCACTTTAGCACTGCTGACCAGTACTAAAGCGTATGTGCTCTGTATCTAAAATGCATAGGCTTTTGTTTTCTCTATGACTGGCATATCTGATTTACTGCTAAGTTCCTAGTACAGTGCACTACATGTTCCCATGGCATGTAAATCAAATTCTACTAGTGGGCCTGCAGCACTGAATGCGCCCCCACATGAGTAGCCCTTCAAACGAGTCTCAGGCCTGCCACTGCAAAGCCCTTGGGTGAAGTTTTAAAACTGCCATTTCGACCTTTTCAAGTTCAGCTATTTGCCAGGCCCAAACCTTCCCTTGTACTACATGTTAAGAACCCCTAAGGTAGACCCTAGGTAGCCCTATAGGCATGGTGTCATCCAATTAAAAGGTAGGACGTGTGCTTTTAAGTTTTACATGTCCTGGTACTGTAAAACTGCTAAATTAATTTTTCACTTCAGCCAGGCCTATCTGTCTCAAAGGTTAGCATTGGTGCTGGTCTGTAACACTTTACAAGTGCATCTTCCAATTGGGAGCAGACAGAGACTGGAGTTAGGTGTCTCTGGACTCACAATCTAAAAACACTTATTTTAGTGAAGTTGGTTGTTTCATTGCCAGTCTACAAATGCCACTTTTAAAAGTTGGCATTTTCTCACTTTAAACATTTTGTGCCTCTGCCTGTCCCAAAAATATATGTCTGGGGTGGATGACATTTGGGCTTTCTTAATTCACTATAGACAGTCACACACAAAGGGACCTGAGGTGGGCCCTGCTTATCCTTATGGCCCATCACCAGGCTGATGAGCCTTCCCGAGCTAGAGTGGTAAGAGTAGTTGATACTTGCACATGAAAAGGGCTGTGACAGTCCCCATGTTGTGACGCTTCAATAATGGCCGGAGGCACCATGGGGTTAAACAGGTTTATTTCATATGTACAGCACAGCACCAGCGCGCCCGGTAGCTTCCGTCAGCGAAGCCTCACTGAGCTGGAACCTGCGGCGCTCGCATTCGAACGTTCAACAAGGGACGTTCCACTGTGGCGGGGGGGTGCGACCACAGTCAAGTTACAACATACCCCCCTTTCCTCTACACGCAGGTAAGGAAAATCATTCAAATGTGGAGGAAGTCTCCTGATCCGCAAGGGTCTCTGGTGGGCTTGGGCCCCATGAAGGTTCTGAGGTGCATCGCATGAGTTGGTACCTCTATGATCAGTGCCCCAGTTATCCCCTCCAGGGCCTGGTGCCCTAGTCTCTGTACCTGTGCGGGCACCGTCAAGCAATTGGCGATCCTGAGCTAGCATGTACCCTGAGCAAGTATCTTTGGTGATTGCATTTCTATCAAAGGCTTCAGAAGAGTGATTTCCAGAGCTGTACTTTGCCACTCTGCGTAAGTTCCATTTATCTCCATTCTCCAATACCACATAGAAGGGATGCACTTCTGTCACCTTGAATGGTCCTTGAAACTTACGCATCCCTCTTACCCAATGTCCAGACCGGACTTTGACACAATCACCAACCATGATGTTAGGCCAGTTTTTTCCCATTCTTTGAACCTTCCTTGAAACATGCATGGGAATGCTCACCTCACACCCACTGTCATTCTTTCCTTCCACTAACTCCCGGATCCACGGAGGCACCATTTTTGAGGTTGGTTTTCTGCCCCGCATGGCTACAAAAGGAACTACACCTGTGGTGGAATTTTCTGTTGTGCGATAAGCCCACACTAACTCGTTAAGAGTCCTTTCAATGTCAAGATCATTCGTGAGTGCCAAACTTATCGCGCCCTTGATCATTCGATTGGCTCTCTCTACAATCCCGTTGGATTGTGGGTTGTACAAAGTGGTGAAAACATGCTTTATTCCACATTCACTCAGGAATCCCTTCATCTCATTTGAGGATAATTGGGTCCCGTTGTCCGTGATAAGGATCGCGGGATAACCTTCCTCCTTAAAAATGGTACGCAAAACTTTGATAGTAATGCGGGTAGTTATTTCTGGAAGGAGATAAGCAATGAGCCATCGTGTATGAACTTCCATAACTACCAGACCAAATCTCTTGCTGGGGTGAACACCAGGCATAGGTCCAATAAAGTCAAGGCATATACTATGCCACACTACACCCGGGTCTTGGATGGAACTAGGGGTGGATTGGGGTCCCACTCTAAGCCTTTTTTCAGATTTGCAGCATTCACTGCACCTCTCCACCCACCTAACCACATCACCATCCATTCCAGGCCACCAAAACTCATTTCTCAGTCTTTTCTTCGTAATGGTCTGACCTAGATGCCCTTCATGAGCCAAGTCAAAGAGTTGTTTCCGAACATCAACAGGGGGAATTAATTTGTCTTCACGCATGACGATCTGATCACCTGCAATAGATAGCTCATCAATGACTGCGTTATAAGACCGGACACTGATGGGCAAGGTACTTTCCCTGCGCCTGCCTTTAGAGATGAGATCCTTAACATTCTTCAAAACCTCATCACGTGACATGGCCTCTGCCCACTCTTCCTTGCCGACTGCGCCACAACTCCACAGAACTACGTCATTCACACACGAGATAGCCCCTTCACATTCCTTCTTAGTCACTCCTGTTCTGTCCACATCCTTACATTTTAAGGACAAACGTGACATGCAATCAGCCTGAACGTTGCGCCAGCCTGAAATGAACTCCAAATCGAAGTTGTACTCCTGTAATCTTGAGGCTAACCTGGCTAGCCTTGCTGACACCTTTCCTGTGCCACCTGGAGAGAGAATTTTCAATAAAGGCTTGTGGTCAGTGCGAAGTTTGAACCTACGCCCCCACACATACATTCGGAAATATTCTACACCCCAAGCGGCTGCCAATGTCACTTTTTCGATTACGGAGTAACATCGTTCAGTAGTAGTTAAAGTGCGAGATGCAAACGCTACTGTTTTCTCGCTATTACCATCACTTTGTGACAACACAGCTCCTACGCCGGTGTCACTCGCATCAACTGTAATGATTGTCTTCTCCTTTAGAGAAAAGGGAACTAGAATGCCAGCATTGCATATCTCTGATTTGATTTCATTGAAACATTTCTCTTGTTCATCCCCCCAACTGAATTTTGCTCCCTTCCTTAAGAGCACCTTGAGTGGTTCTGTTTTGCTTGCAAAGTTCTTCACGAACTTTGAATAGTACTCAATAAGCCCTATGAATGAGCGTACCTGGTCTTTATTTATAGGGACAGGAGCCAACTTTATTGAAGCCAAAAGGTCTCTTTTTGGCTTCACACCCTCTGACGAGATAGAGTGCCCTAGATACTCCACCTCTGTTGCTAAAAATGCGCATTTCTCCCTGCGCAATGTCAAGCCAGATTCCAGAAGTCTCACAAGGGCATTTTTTAAGGCAGCATTGTGGTCACTCACACTCTCACCAAACACTAAAATGTCATCCTGAAAATAGATTACATTATTTACGCCTTTGAAAACCTCTGTGACCATCCGTTGAAATACACTTGCGCCGAACATAACCCGAAGGGCATCCTCGTGAATTGAAATATGCCTTCATTGGTGATGAAAGCTGTCAAGTGTTTGGAAGATTCATGTAAGCGTATTTGGTGGTAGGCGTGGCGAAGATCAAGTTTAGAAAAGTACTTCGCCCCTTTAAGTAAAACCATCATTTTGTTTATATTTGGCAGGGGAAACGTGTCAGGAATCACGTTCTGGTTCAAGCTTCTGAGGTCCACACAGAAGCGTAGACTACTATCAGCTTTCTGTGAAATCACGACTGGAGAAATCCATGAAGAACATTCAATAGGCTCTATAACTCCACTGGATAGCATTTCATCCAACATCACTTTCACTTCCCCCCTTACTGCAATGGGAACCTTTCTCAGTTTGTGTTGTACGGGGATGGCCTTGGGTTTAAGTCTAATTTTGTGTACATAACCTTCAAGGTTGCCTAGTTGTTCTCTGAATACACCTTTTCCTCCTTCCAAGATGTCTCCTATTGAGAGGTCATCAACTACCATAACCTGCTCAATGGCACGTGGATCAATTTTGATATGGAGATCAAATTGATGATACCATCCTAATATGGGGGGTCCAGACTCTGCCACATACACCTTCCCCTTCACAGATCTCTCTTTAAATGAAATATCAGTTGCCATGTACCCTAAAATGTCTATTTGTTCACCCTGATACCCACCAGGATTTATGTCTTTGGGCATCAGCTTCATGTTGGGCCACTCCTGCTTGAAGATTCTTTTGGGAACAATAGTATACAGTGATCCTGAATCAACCATAAGTTCAACGCTCTTTCCGCCAATGATAAATCCTGCTTTGGGCCTGTGTTTCCTCCTTACATCTGACTTATGAGACTCTGTGAAAAGGACTTCATCACTCTCACTTCCATCATATAATGATGGTTCCACACACAAGATTCTGTCTGGTCTGTAGAGAATGGCAGGTTCCTCTGATAACATCGCTACCTTTCCTTTGTTTGTATCTCTGCACATTCTCGCAAAATGACCTTTGCGGCCACACTTTAAACACTCTTTCCCAATAGCCCAACATTGTCTTGAGTCAGACGCATGATAAGCGCTGCCACACTTTCCACACATTTTGTTACTGGCTCTGTTGAGGAATTTCTTTTCGCCAGGGGCGTTTCTTGTGCCTCTAAACCTCGTTGAAGCAGCTACTTCCCCTTCACAACCCTGCACCACAGAAGTTTTGCTTTCGCCTGACAGATTGACCTTAACATCCCTGCGATCCATTTCTTTCATGCACGAATCAGACTCCTCAATTATCTTTGCAATGTCAATTGCATCCTTGAGGGATGGGTCCTTTGCAGCCCACAAATGTTCCTGAGTTTTTCTACTCCTACACTGAACAATGAGTTGGTCTCTAATCATTTCTTCAGTCATAGGTCCAAATCTGCATTTCAATGAAAGTTCACGAAGTCTAGTGACAAACTCATCAATAGACTCGCCTACTCTTTGTGGCTGGGTGTAAAACTTATATCTCCTTAGAGCTATGTTTATTTCTCTTGCAAACCTCAGTTCTAATCTTTTTCGTGCTTCCTCATAAACATCAGCAATAGGCTGGCCTCTCTCATCATTAGCCACAGGCAGATATTTAAAAATGTGTTGACCTTCTTTCCCAAGGTTAGTAAGTAAGATTGCTTTCTTTCTACTACTAGCGTAATCCTGGGCATCCAAGGCCTCCAGGTAATTGTCAAACATTTCAATCCACTCATCCCATTCTATACCTGGATTCCCTGGCTGGTTTAGGAAATGAGGGGGTGTGGACACAGCAGAGAGATCGAGTGCATTTACATCCATATTTTACAGTGACGTTTACCACAGATTGCCAGACAAAATGTCTTGGTGCTCTTTTCTCACATTTACCACTATGTAGTGTGAAATTAAAACAAGGTACTGAAATTGAACACAGCTTTGTCATAAATAAATATTCCCTTACTTTGTAAATATGCTTCACCTGTACCTTCAAAGACCAGCACGTGCTACCCTTCCTTATTAAATGATAACATCACTTCATGAAAACGGACACATTCACTACATAGGGTTTATGCTAAGGTTAATATGTTGACTCTACTGATCACATAACAAGTCTAACTGTGCCAGAAGTGTTTTTCATTTCAACAGGGGGTGCGACCACAGTCAAGTTACAACACCCCACATAAAATAGCTGCATGCCCCCTGTAGTGTGTCTGTAGCTAGAGCCAGGAAGGTCAGGGAATTGTGCACTACAAAGACCTTTCTTTGAAGTTTCCCTACTTCAAAGTATAAGTATTAGACCTCTGACACCATATACTCAGAATACTTCTGGACTAAGGACATTCTGCCTGGAAGAAGAGCTGTTGTGCTACCAGGAGGGACTGACCCTTTGCTGTTTGCTTTGCTGTGTTTACTTGTCATAAAACGCAACACTAGCCAAGAGTACGGTAGCCACATCAGTAGTCAATATATTCAGGTGGAAGCTGTCCTTATTTAGGTCCATGTATTCAAAACATATCTCAGAGCTTAGCAAAAATCACAAAGTAATTAAAAGTACATATCCAACGATTAATAAAAACTAATTAGAGTAATGTCTAGCCCATTATGTAAATACTAACCATTCAATCATGATTATCAAAATCGACCAACTCACATACCCAAATTAAATAGGTTTTATAAGTCCAAAGCACAAGAATATATACACAACCTATTCATCTTTTTAAACATGCACAACTTAGCATCAATTATCCCTGCAAATATTCCAATTACAATAGCAAAAAGAAAACAAAGGAAATGTGTCTCTATCAAAATATGTTAGATGAAATTAAATCTAAAAACCAATTGGGTCACAACAAACCTAATCTAATAACTATACAATCTAAAGAGTATGTCTCATACAAAATAAATGGGTGCACCCAACCTTGTAAAAATTGAAGCACTCTAAGAGTGTAATTCAATATTCATAAACATGTATCTTCATTGAGACATAATCAAGTACCCAAAAAGTACCCTACTTCATGTTTAAACCCATTTCTACTGATATTAATCGCACAATCTATATTGTTGCATGTTGTTTCCCTAAAAGCGTTAGGTGACTCCGTTTCCTCATTTGGGCACCATTTTCTTGGGACTTACTAAGTCTGTGATAGATACAATTTTGGGTACACAGGGGAGTGCGACTTTTGTGCCTCGCTACCTGTTTTTTGGATGATTGTCTGATATTCATTACACAAAAACAGTAATACATGTTCCAGAATGGAGAGTGCTGTGGACGAAAGAGACAATGTTGGGTGAATAGTTCCACCACAGTCTGAGATTTCTTTTACATTTTCCTGAAGCTCATAGAATGACAGGAAGGCTTATTAAACAAGGGTAAAAACTACACAAAATACAAAATATTCAGAGCCCTGTACCAGCCGTGATCTGCAGAGCTTATCTGGGATCAAAAAAAATGTCCTCAAATTAGCCTAACAAAAAATGATTTGACTCTTGGCACTTGAATCATATGTGTTATTACCAAAGGTGTACTCTAAGCAAATAGAGAAGATGATTCACCTTGCTTTTCCTCAACTCACCTTCTTATTGAAGGTGTCATTCCAGCAATCATTTCCACCTCCGAAACAACAAAATCCAAAACAAACTAAGGGGCATGCGTAGGTAATTCACATTTTGCGATTCCCAAATAGCAATTTTTAAGGAATCGCTATTTGAGAATTGCAAAATGGAATGTAGGTAAAAAATTGCAATTTTTTTGCGAATCTCAAAAATTCCTTCATTGCGATTAGCAAATTGCAAATCGCAATTAAGGAATGAGTGTCCCATTCATTCCTATGGGCCAAGAGGCCCATAGGAATGAATGGGGATACAGTCTTAAATTGC
The DNA here is from genome assembly GCF_964263255.1 of Lissotriton vulgaris. Classification (NCBI taxonomy): domain Eukaryota; kingdom Metazoa; phylum Chordata; class Amphibia; order Caudata; family Salamandridae; genus Lissotriton; species Lissotriton vulgaris. Next base: position 1,296,815,690 of record NC_141694.1, read on the forward strand.
TATTTTCTATGAAAAAAATCGCAATTTGAGAATCGCAATTCCAAGGGTGCCAGGGTGTTCAAAGGACACCTGTTGCAGCCCTGGAATGTACCTGTAAGTACATGTGGCGCACATACATGCCCTAAGGGCATGTCTGTGTGCCACATGGCACTTTGAATAAAAAAAAAAAATCATTTTGAAAGAAAATCGCAAAATACCATCTACTAGCAGTCGGTGGTATTTTGCGATTCCTTAAGCCATATCCGCAATGTCAAAGGCACTCCTACATAGCATATAAGGAATCGCGAAATTGCGATTCCTTAAATGCTTGAGCAAATTAAGGAATCGCAATTTTTGCGATTCCTTATTTTGATATGTAGCACCTACATACCAAAAGGCCGTTTGCTATCCGCAAACGCCTACCTACATATGCCCCTAAATGTCCTCATAGAGTTCAATAGCATCAGTCTCCACATTACCTTGACAGGAATGGTTAAATTACATTCACTTCATGACATTAATCTCTCAACAGTGCTCTGTCACCAATTGGAATAGTTTGTATTGTAGGAAAACGCGAATAAATAAAAAAACATAACTCCAATGGCCTTTTCTCCTGTATGTGTCCTGCATTACATTGCACTCTGCCCAAAATTATCCAACCCAAAGTTCAAAGTAATCCTGAGTTGTAGCACCAAGTATGCACAACAATAATGTGAGCACCCCTCGTCCTCACAATGAAAATACAAAACCATGATGGATGGAATGCTTGAATTAATGTCAGCCACTGGCACTTACTGAGAGTTGCATCTCAGTCCTTTGGTGTTTGCCCACCATACCACCTTAGATTAGACGCAGCCATATGTAAGTCAGCTTTGATCCTGGTCCAAAAAGACCAGTCCAGCTCAAACTGCTAAGCTAGGTCCTTTTTCATTTGGACAGTTTGGTCCAGTGGCACATGAGCACGGGACCCACATTCGGGTATACCTGTCACACTGAGGTGGTAGCAATAAAAATGCAAAAACAATATGGAGGGAAAGCCTAAAATTAATATCAGCCACTGGTATTTACTTGGGCCACATCTCACACCATCGTTTTTTTGCCCATCATGCCACCTCAGATTAGGCCTAAGCATGTGCAAATCAACCTTGACCCTGCTCCAACAAGAACAGTCCAGTCCGAACTGCCACGTAAGGTCCTCCCTGAACCAGAATACAAGCAACCGAACACCTGCTGTGGCCTAGTTGGTCCTCTGCAGTTGGGTATTGGGTGCAGCTTGAATCAAGTGGCGCAGTGAGCACAGGACCGAAGTCTGGGATAGCCCTTCGCACTCAGGGCATCACAACCACAATGCAAAATTGTAATGGATGGAATGTTTAATTACTCTCAGCCATTGGCAACTAATAAGTCCGGCTATATTCTAGTCCATTGTTCGTTGCCCACAATGCCACCTTCATTTAAACCCAGCCTAATGCAAATCAATGTTGATGCGGCTCCAATAAGAATACTCCAGCCAAAATTGTGAAGTCAGTTCCTCTCTGGACTGGAACAAAAGCAATCCAAGATCTGTTTTTGTATAATGTGGCCTCTTCTGTCAGATGCATCTTGGTTCCAGCGGCACACTGAGCACAAGACCTACATCTGGCCATACCCGTCACATATAGGCCGTTGCAATGAAAATAGGAAAAGGTGATGGGTGGAAATCTTGAATTAAACTGAATGGCATTATGACTCGACTGGAATATTCCAAAATCTCATAGAACTTTAAGTGAAAAAAAAAACCTAAAAATATTTTGTTCACAGGATGATATTTAGATTATAAACTATAATGATTCCATTTCTATAAAGTAGAGAGTTTATCACAAATGAACAACAGCATTTAAGGTCAGCTGTGCATTCTGCCTGCATGCATTTGAAAAGGAAGTGGCAATATAGAAATAATCCCTACTTTGAGAAGGATGTGTGAGTTGTTTTACATTCTTATCCTCTGCCTGAGACTCAACAGGATTGCTTTCAGAGTATATTCAATTTAACTATTTCTTTAATGCTGTGAGCCAATTTTAATCCATCGCATGCCTTTCTAAGTAAGTGGCAGTGCAAAGAAAAGCACACTGTAAACCTAGCCAAGGGATTAAATGTCGAACGCCATTTTGTTCATCAAAACGAGAAGCAGAATCGCCATTTTCTGCCAAGAAAAACGCTTTCAGACATTTCAATTACTTATTTAATTGGCTAGACCTGGCTGCCTAGTATAGTAGTCTCTAATCTATGCAAAGAATGTTGTTTGGAAAGCTGAAGCGCTGCCGACATGCAGGCTGCATTCAGCCTTTCAACACATTTGCGGTCACGCTGGAATTATTCTGGGCTCCCGCGGCCGCTCCAGCACGAGAAGGGTTTTATTGGAAGAATAATGCGACTCCATTTACCGAAACGTCTGAAAATGAAGGTGTGGTCGGTCGCCTTGAGGTGGAAAAACTAAAGCGGAGGAAGATGTAGAGAAAATAGCTCCCCTTTGAACTTGGAGGAGACTATAGCAAACGGGTTAGAGGAATTCTTTCATATATCAGCAGCGAAACTATTTTATGTATGGGGCATATGAACAGAAACATTGGTGAATGGAGCAAAAAATAATGAAGGGTAGCACAAGAAAAGAAAACCATTTGGGCAATATTCCGAGCCTCTACAAAACCGTTTTTTTTTTTTAAATGTTACAGTATGTCACATCAGCGGTTGTAATTTAAGCACTGAATCGAATGTCTGGACACTACGGAGCACATGAAGCACGAAATAATGCAGCAGGGATTTAAATTGGATGACAACATTGGGGGTTTCCCATGTGGCCGTGGCCGATGTAATTAAGGGGGTGGCTTAAAAACACCCAAGCTAGAAATCTATGCTTAGCATACTGTCTGGTATTTGGCTGCTTCTGTCATTGCACTCGGATATATAGAGTAACATTAGACCTACAACAAGCTAGGACTATTGGCTTTGTCAATTGTTGTTAGTTGCATAAGATAAATAGACAACAACGATGGCTTCATTGTATATAACACTGAAAATGCATCCATTCTGAAATGATGAGACAAAAGAAATATAACTAGTCTCCTTGCTGCGACATCAAAGGCAGTGAAGGGTGGTACTGCTGCAGAGTTAAGATTATTTTTTTTTGTTCACCGCAAGGGTGAGGGAAAAAATGGAGGGCCCTCGAGGGACCCGTCTCAGCACCTGATTTTTTGAATTGCCAGTGCTTAGCAATGGGAGGACCCGGCACACTTAAAGCCCTGTAATGCAGGCAATGCTGCTGCTCGTCAGTACATGCATGTGTGCTCTTTGATACTGATTCTTGGACTTAAAGCACTGGCTTCCAGGTTCTCCATGTCATCATAATATCTCCCCCAAATCACAGAAAATGAAAAGGAACTGCAGAGTGAAAGGCCCACCCTGATCTTTGGCCCCAGCAGTATCACATGGAGTTCTTCTTCTTGGTGGGTGGTCGTGATTAAGGTCATAGTTATTAGCAGTTTGATGCCCCCCAAAGATTGGCAGTTTCAAAGTATGTCTTTTCATGGGGTGCTTGGGCTTCACATTCTTCTTCTTCTTGATGAGGGAGGCATCATCTCTGCCAGATTATTCTATGATGCTGATATCGCTTGATGGGGCTACGCAAGTGCCTTTTCCTTCTCGGTCGAGTACAATACTTTTCTGAACCTGTGGAAAATCTGCGGAGCTTGAGATGTGTCCACTGTACTGTCTGAACCGAGGCATATTAGAATATTGGAATGTGGAGCCCTCCATTGAACACAATGGAGTGCTCCGTGCTTCTACGGGCCGGTGAAAGCCTGCAGACAACATTCAACATTGTTTTTGTTCACAGCTGTTGCTGTGAACAAAGGCCTCCTGCAGTCCGAGGGGATTTAAACCCCCTCTGGCTCCGAAAGGCCTTTGTTTTATTTGTTCAAACATTCTGCCCTCTAGTGGCAGAATGTTTTAATAGCCTTATAGCCCTAGGTAGCAGCGCTGGACTGGCTGTTAAAGTCCTGCTCCCTTGTTAAAGGCCCTCGCCTTCGGCTCGGCCCTTTAATGCTGGAGCGGACCTTTAATGGCCAGTATAGCCTGCTACGGCGGGCTATAAGGATATATTAGAGCATTGGAATGTTGAGCGCTCCATTGAAGACAATGGAGTGCTCTGGGCTTCTAAGGGCTAGTGGAAGCCCGGAGAGCAACGTTCCAATGTGTTTTTCATTTTACAGGTCTAAGTTTTTATAAAGTGGGACATTCTTCCCTCTACGGTCGGAATGTTCAAATAGCATTAGAGCCCTCTGTTGCAGACTCTCCACCCATTAAAGGCCTGCTCCCTTCTTAAAGGCACTCAACTTCGGCTGGCTTTTAATGCTGGAGCAGACCTTTAATGGCTGGCAGAGCCCACTACGCCAGGCTCTAAGGCTATATTATAGGCCAATTGAGTCATGCCTGAATTTCACAGCGATCATGGTTCCCTTATGGTCAATCACGGTGAGTGATCTTGTCTTAATCGTTGTTGTAGTTTCTCAGTCTCCGAATCATATCACTGAATGCTGTGATCTCTTTTTCTTGTTTATTTTGTAACTGTACATTGATTGTCTGCTTTGAATTTTACATATGCATTTTACATGGGAGGCACTATAATTGAGGAGAGGTGGTGTACAACAGTCTTCCAGAAATTGTAGGCATCTACTTCTGCTATGTTTAAGGTTCTCATCAGCTTCTCACTAGTAGATTTGCTAGAACACCCAGGTACAGTGCAACTCTTTCAGAGTCTAAAGAAGCTCTAACGTTGGAAATGCAGAGTACTTTTAGTCTTCCAATAGTAATTAGGAGGGTCCTTTCTACCTTGGGTGGTGGCAGCATGACTAATGTTTTCTAAAATGTAGTGGTGGGTCTTGTGTTTTTTCATCTACTACATGGGTCTCAGGCATAATCACAGACTGCTCATCTTTCACTTTTACGTTGCAGGTTGCAATCCCAGAGTGCATTGAGAGGTTGCAAGCTAAATCATCTATTCCAGTATAGGATTTCCTCCTCATTTTGCATTCCTGTTCTTAAAGTACATACCTCTCTATCTTTGAAAGATGCCGTGGGGCTGAACCCTAGTACACAACTCACCCATATATAATTCATACTTATTCGTTGTCCAAATGCATTATTCACAGAGCAGAGACATCACTGCAACAATGAAACATTCATCAAAATATTTTGGAGTGTCCTGCAGTGGGCATAGCACACACTCCGCTTAAGGTATGCCACAATTATCTTTTCTATCTCTGCAAACTAAGGGGCATATTTACAAGGAGTTAACGCCACCAGAACATCACTTTTTCTGAAGTTCTGGAGGCATTAAGTTCTTCACCCCATTTACAAGGTGGCATTAAGCCAATTACCGTGGCTTAACGCCACCTAGTAAGTAAAGCCCCTATTCACACAATTTTAAAGAAACAGGGGCGTGCAATAGGTGTTACTGTGGGTTTGCCGCCTCAACACCCATTGCTTTTTCATCCTGCTCCATATTTACAAGGTATGGGGCAATGCCAAAAATGTTGCCAGGTAATATCTGTTTTTAAGTAGGCAACACGAGGAAAAATGTTTCATTTCTCATTGTATTTTTCTCATTCCATGTATGTTGCATTCTGCAACACACATAGTAACAGCAGCAGGAAGGCATGACCAATTTTGCTGTAACACCGTGCTCCATCAGTTCCTAGTAAATATGCCCCTTATTTTCAAAGTCACTCTTGTTCTTTGAGCTGCAGTGTGCTCTGTGGACAAGAAGCACGTTTTGGCAGCTGAGCAGACGTGAAAGATTCTACCCCTGTCCTGTCCAAACCATTGTCAATTGTGAAGAATCTTCTTAGCATGGTGCATAATCACTTCCCTGTTCTGCCAGCCACTGTGCTAAAATAGGACCTGGCTGATTAGGAGCTGATGTGGGAAGGGAACATTGGTGGTGCATTTATGGCAACAAGACCACAGCAATTCGGTGCCCACAGTAACCACGCCCAGGTTCCTTCCTGGCTCTAATGTAATCGTGGGGGTTCCTTCAGACATGCCACACATGTAGCATGGATGCCTAGGAACAACTATTAAAAGGCCAAGGGATATTCTGAAACTGTACCATAGAGTCCTACGAATATTGTGAAAATGATCTTAGAATGTTTTCTAAAGTTCCAATTGCAGCTGCTGCAATAACTATGGATTAGAGTCCATATAAGGGCCCGAAACAGGTCCTCTCTTTAAGGGGCATATGTACAAGCCCCTATCGCCACCACAAAGTCACTTCAACCGACGTTACATTGGCGATAGGGGATTAGCCTTTGTTACCATACCGTGGCTTAATGCTGCCTTGTAAATAAGGCCCCCTTAAGCGTGAAAGGGGTGGGCAGTGGGTGTTGCAGTGGGCTTTCCATCCCAACACCCATTGATTTTGACGCTGCCCCCTATGTACAAGGGTGGCGTACATAGGAGGCTGTAACAAACCAGTGGGAACCCCAATACACCCTTGGAGGCTTGGGCAAATAAGCAAATGTCAGGTAGAGATGCCTACAAGGGATTTCATTCGCTAATCTTAGTCAAATTTAATATGAACGTGTTACTAATATGTTGAGCCCTAAATGGTGACTGAACGTTGGAAAAATCTAAACATCAATGTAATTATTCATTAAATGAATATTCAGCAGAGCAGTTAGAGAAACACGGGTATATCTTTTTTTCTAGATACACAGTTTTAATGTGAAACAGAAATGTAAGGGGTACATTTAAAGACAATAAAACACCATGATGGAGGATACATAAAAGAGCCTACAAATCATGAGTGTAAACAACCAATCCAAAAGTATATAGGGAGGAAGATGAATCTAAAGCAATGAAGAACAACTCAAATGCTAGGGAAATGGATGTAACAGTTGACGTTTCAGTCTGTTTTGGAGGGTTCATCCATCAGACCATCTTAAGGACATACAGTTATTGTAAAATAAGTCCCTCTAATCTAGTTCGGTGATTAACTCAAACCAGAGTAATCGAATTTTGAAAAAACAGAAGGAGGCTTCACAGATAGGCTCCTATTTTGGTTAAGGAGAAAATCTCTGTATTGATAACGTATACAGGAGAAAGCCAAGCCTGGCGATCTCATTCTGAAAGGCAGTAGTCTCTTTCCGAGGTTTAAAATGAGTAATAGTGACTAAGTAATCCAACACGGCGAATTCAGAAAACATATCTCTTTCCGAGATTTCAAGAGTGGGGAGAGTCTTTGTGAATCATACCTCCAGCAAAGCGAGTTAAGAAATAGTTCCTAGTCTTCAAAGCGTCCTTCACATAGGAGGCAGCGCCAAAATTAAGACCAGGGAAAACCTGGTCTTAAGTTGGCGAAATGAGGACAAATGCATTATTTCTCCTCGTTTTTGCTTTTTCCATGTGAGCTTCCTTGTGCAACAATCTTTAAAAAATATATAATTTTGTGACCTTCATGTATGCTGCATTAAGCAGCACTTATGAAAGTTTCAAATTAGCATTTCAGGATTGTTTATGTGCAGGAAGGGACACGTTCCTACACAAAAACAATCCTCCCCTGCACACAGACACCCTTGCACTATGGTGCAAGGGTGCTTGCGTTGGCGCTACACTGCTAAATGTAGCGCCATTTCTGGAAGAAACGCAAGGCTGCACCATATCATTGTGAATACGGTTCAGCCCTGCATTTCAGAAGTGGCGGTGAGAGGCAATAAGCCCGGAAGGCTAACGCCTTTCTCTGCCACTTCCTTGTAAATATACCCCTAAGTGTGACTGATAACCTCACAATTGTCTTTGTACCGTTGCCATGTTGTGCAAGTCTATCTATCTTCTAGGTGAGTTAATATATTGCCTGATTCGGTGCTGGATATGGAAAACCTTAACTGTGGGAACTCTAAAATAGGAACACTGCAGCGGTGGGACTAACGAGGGCATAGTCAGTCAAGGCAGAGTCAGACGAAAATGCATACGGTGGTAGGCAACCTTAGGTTTAATGTCTCCAAATTATTATTATAAACTCTGCTTCAAAAGAAACTTACTTTTAGACCTGCAATATTAGAGTTTCACTGGCATGTTTTATTTGTCTTATATAGACTACATTTGGCAATCCCCATCCCTTTGCTTAACATTAGCATTCATACCTGACATAAATGAATGTGGATACAGAGGCAAATAGCCAATAGTAAAAAAAAAAGGCAATGAAACATAAATGCATGCCTTGGCAGATTAACTGATAAACTGACTCAAGGAATTGCAAAAGGATTTCCATGGGAACTCTGCAGATCATGAAAGCCCTGCCCAGATGGAAAGGGAAAAAATATCTGCCAATATAAGCACCTTTACTTAACAATGCAGCACACCACCACTAAGAGGAGGATAGGAGCCTCCTCAACCCAAGTTCCACACATTGCCTGTGAGATGCTGCAACGCATGGCCGACTACACCCTGTATCTCTGACCTATAAGACATGCGGGGAGGGGAATCCTGCACATGCCCACAACATTCCAGCACTGGCCCAATTTAATTTCAGTCGAATTCAAGAAGTGTGCAGCCTTATAACCATGCCCACTGGAATTATGTGGAAGGGAAGGGCACATTTATGAGGCAGGTTTGAGAAAATTGTGCAGCAAGAAAAGCCAAATTATGCGCCATAATGTGGCACATTTTGGGATGGTATTAATTTATTATTTTGTGATTTTCAAACTTGTTAAATTTGTCAAGGCATTGGTGGCACCTCATTATTACCAGTGTAACACCCAAATATGGCAATAAGTGACAAAAATGTAACTCGTCAACCTTTGAAAAAGGCCTTCTACTGTGATGCAATTAATTTTGCTGCATTTGTAGTCATTTTTTAACCATTTGAGCTAAAAACTATTTTTGAGGGTAAAAATTGAAGATTATGCAGCAGATGATAGATTGTGTGGCAAATGCGTAAAATCTATAATCAGGCAAAAATCGCTGCTGAATCACATAGGTCCAGGGGCCCTGCATATAACCAACAACACATGTGGGTGAAACATGTGGATAGAGGCGTAGTAGCCTTCACTGTATGCTGTTTTTGAAGCACTTCCCAAGGACAAAGTGTTCCACAAGTACACCTAAAGGAGCTTAAAATGCATGTTGGGAGCATTTAAAATCTATAAGATCTGAAGACTTACTAGTCCAGCACATTCCATAGGTTTATTCTGCTGAGAGGTAGTCTACCAAAGCTGTACACTGCCAATGTCCTGTCGGTGATATATTTTTTACTACTAAGCATGGAATTCCTTTGAAAAGCAAAGTCAGCTGCGTGTAGTTTACATACTTGTGTGGTTCACATATTTCATGGCTAAAAATATCCCTTTGCTGTAGCCCACCTTCAGAATATGTCTTGGCTCTGAGGCCATTCAATGTGTTCTCCTTGTGTGTGGCTTTTCCTTTATTGTGCCTGAAAACCAAACCAAAAAAGACACAAAAAGCTTGCAGAAACTAACTGAAAACACATTTTCTTGGTGCTGAAAATCAGCTAGACTTGTGCAACAATACATATCTATATAGATAGGGTATGTTGAGAGAGGGTCTGTAGTGTCAACCATTGGCATTTGAAAAGGTGCAGGGAGGAGAAAGTTGCATTAAAAGAAGTCTATTATTGACAGTGTTTAATCTGACTTCGCGCTTTTTGATGCACTTCCCTTCTATTACTCGGATTTTTCACAAACTCTGTTCTAGCTTTGCCTTTCTCCTTGTACTCCAGCAGGAAACCGCAACCATTCTGATCTGAGCCTGCTCATGACTCATTTCACCAACCAACCAGGGCCTTTCTTCTGCTTCACCCTGTGGCCTTGTACCTCAATAGTCTTTCTTACCTATAGCCGCTCCCCACTTTCTCACTGAAAGGATGTCCACACTTCGAGGTCACTGAAGCGAGGCAGTCCGCACCAGGCCACGTGGCAGGGCTTCACTCCCCGGAACCCCAAACAGACATGCACAAACACTCATGTGTAGGTCTTGACAAAGGCCTAGAGCAACTGTTTGACCTTCATATTTTACCTCGGACTGGGTCCAACCCTCAGTATGTAATGGTAGAAACTTTGTATTGTAGAGGCGGGGTGGCACTCTTTATCTCTCCCTTATTTTAAATGTTGTTGTAACAAATTGAAATCAGGCTACTTGAGCCAGACACAAAATGTCTTTAAGTATTTGACTAGGGACCGGGTGTAGCTGAAGATCATACTTCAGCTCCAGGGGATGTTACTAGTCCCTTGCCACTCCCACCTGTCATACCCTGAATCCCCAGTAGGTCCTGTTGTGTTTGCTATTGTTCGATTGTGAGCATCACAGGGGAGTTTATGATATGAACCCTTTCAGATAGTCATGAAGCTAGTCCTTCTGGTGAGGAAGGGGACACCATGAAATGATTTTGTTCATCTCCAGTGTTCCCTTTGGCTGTTCTCTCAGAGCGACTCATCACAGCCACCACCTCTTTGAAGCAGGACATGTTTCTAGTCACATGCATTCTCCTTGCTGCACAGTGATCATAGTCCTTTCAATCCTAACCCCTTCCCAGACTTCAGCTTTGTACAGTGTTCAAAACTTCCATCTGGAATCTCTGTCCTTCATGTTGATGGAAGCGCCAAGGTGCAGAGTCGGTTTCTGTGCACAACACAGCTGGCTGGCTTTGTCATTGGTGGTTCTTCTACACAATAGCATGGCATCTTCATCTACATCAGCGGAAGGCTATGTCTTATCACCGGGATGCTGTTAATACATACCTGCTAGAACCTGAGACGGAGGTTGGGGTTAGTTGAGCGATTGCATCGCTTTTAGCCGTTTTATGCGTCAAAGCACGCTGATCACAAGTGCTTTTTAAACTTGTGCTGCATTGGTGTAAGCTGCGTTGATTGCTAGCGCCGGTAATATTCCCCCGTCATTGCTGCTTTAATTTAATTTTGTTTTAGCTTGACTCTGTGCTGATTGCTAGCGCGTTAGTATTTCGCCACTCGCTGCCCTTACCTGTCCATGTTTGCGTGCTCGGTGCACCTTTCTCTCCTTTCATTTCCTACACCTGAGGCGGAAGCCGGGTGTTTTCTGGATCTATCGATTCCTGCTGATCCTTCTTGCATTTCTCTGTCCTGTGGCATTGTATTGCGCTACACTACTTCCTGCTCCCATACCTGTACGGCAGACTAAGTGCCGCAGGGGCATTGTGGGACATGTAGGCTTGTAGGCTGCATACACCACCAGCGGCCATCATAGGAGGAGCCAGGCACGCTGGTCGGCGGTTCAGTGGGGCGGGCTTCCTCACTTCCCCTGCTCAGCTATATAATTGAGCTGAAGTTCGCCCCGGGCTGTTAATACATCCCTGCTAGAACCTGAGACGGAGGTTGGGGGTAGTTGAGCGATTGCATCGCTTTTAGCCGTTTTATGCGTCGAAGCGCGCTGATCACAAGCGCTTTTTAAACTTGTGCTGCATTGGTGTAAGCTGCGTTGATTGCTAGCGCCAGTAATATTCCCCCATCATTGCTGCTTTAATTTAATTTTGTTTTAGCTTGACTCTGCGCTGATTGCTAGCGTGTTAGTATTTTGCCACTCGCTGCCCTTACCTGTCCGTGTTTACGTGCTCTGTGCACCTTTCTCTCCTTTCATTTCCTACACCTGAGGCGGAAGCCGGGTGTTTTCTGGATCCATCGATTCCTGCTATCGATTCCTTCTGATCCTTCTTGCATTTCTCTGTCCGGTGGCATTGTATTGCGCTACACTACTTCCTGTTCACATACCTGTATGGCAGACTAAGTGCCGCAGGGGCATTGTGGGACGTGCAGGGTTGTAGGCTGCATACACCGCCAGCGGCCGTCATAGGAGGAGCCAGGCACGATGGTCGGCGGTCCAGTGGGGCGGGCTTCCTCAATTCCCCTGCTCAGCTATATAATTGAGCTGAAGTTCACCCCGGGCTGTTAATACATCCCTGCTAGAACCTGAGACGGAGGTTGGGGTTAGTTGAGCGATTGCATCGCTTTTAGCCGTTTTATGCGTCGAAGCACGCTGATCACAAGTGCTTTTTAAACTTGTGCTGCATTGGTGTAAGCTGCGTTGATTGCTAGCGCCGGTAATATTCACCCATCATTGCTGCTTTAATTTAATTTTGTTTTAGCTTGACTCTGCGCTGATTGCTAGCGCGTTAGTATTTCGCCACTCGCTGCCCTTACCTGTCCATATTTGCGTGCTCTGTGCACCTTTCTCTCCTTTCATTTCCTACACCTGAGGCGGAAGCCGGGTGTTTTCTGGATCTATCGATTCCTGCTATCGATTTCTGCTGATCCTTCTTGCATTCCTCTGTCCGGTGGCATTGTTTTGCGCTACACTACTTCCTGTTCCCATACCTGTACGGCAGACTAAGTGCCGCAGGGGCATTGTGGAACGTGTAGGCTTGTAGGCTGCATACACCACAAGCGGCCGTCATAGGAGGAGCCAGTCATGCTGGTCGGCGGTCCAGTGGGGCGACTTCCTCACTTCCCCTGCTCAGCTATATAATTAGAGGCTATCTTCTCCGCGCAGCGGACGCGTAAGCCGGCGCCTTCATCGAGCCGAAGAGTCGCCTAAGAGAAGCCAGTCTGCGCCAGTCCGCGCTCAGCCGCGCCTATCGTGCCTATAACCAAGTTTTCTGGTAAAATGGCCAGGAATTTAATCATGTATAACTCCGCTGCTCTGCATAAGTTAAGAAAGGTCCCTAACCCCAAATGCCTGCACCGCACGCGCCCCTTAGATGCTTCACGTAAGTGCGCATATTGTAATTGGAAACTACCAGGAAAACCCTTAAAGAGAATCCCCACCCACAGGACATGGAAGATGTTCCTTCTCAATTGTAGATCACTACCCAAACATCACACCGAGCTGGCCCTTCTAATAGAGGAGTACAACCCTGATGTACTCTTCCTGACGGAGACTTGGCTCCATATAGAAGCTGATCCAGCCACTGTATGGGCAACCCCACAAGGATACACAATCAAGAGACTCGATCGTAATAAGGGTAGAGGAGGTGGTCTGGCCATCATTTACAGAGAAATTTTTAAATGCCGTCTGACACCTACATCTATACCAGCCTGCGAAAGCCTGTTGTTTTCATTAGAGCTATCTTCTACAGATTACCTCACCGGTCTCTTGATCTACCGACCACCCGGATCGCCAGGTCAATTTACCTCAAACTTATCAGACTTAGCTGCTAACTTAGCAATTACTTCGGCTAACTTCACCGTCTTGGGTGACTTAAACCTTCATTTAGACGATCAACTTGACTCAGCAGCCAACAGATTTCGAGCAATTGACCTGATTCAAAAGGGGTTCCTTTCAACACACGTTAAAGGTCACCTCTTGGACCACGTGTTCAGTAATCTTGATGCCCTAAAAACTGAACCCCCTATTCCTCTACCCTGGACGGATCACCACTTGTTACCCATTACTGGGTCACTGGGAGCTCCCCCCCTGTACAAGAACCTAAAAGACACCTGGGTAGGAAGTGGTCAAAACTTCCCTCCATTAAGTGGGAATCCATGCTTGCGGCATGTGAGTTTCCGAGGTCCTCTATCGCTGATATAGCTAGTGCCAATTTTGATAATTGGATTGACAACTCCTTTGATTTAGCTCTTCCGAAGGAAGCCCTTCATTGTATGAAAAGGCAAAAAGTAGCTCCCTGGTACACCCCCAGACTAAGGGATATGCAATTATCATGCCGCAAATTAGAAAGGATCTGGAGACAATATCGGACACAGGGAAAAAAGGCAGATTATAGAGCCGCCATCAGACTCTATAAAACTGAAATTAAGGCAACTCAAGCCCAGTTTTATGAATCAAAAATTATTTTAGCCGCCAATGCCCCCAAGGAAATCTTTCGGATAGCGAAGTCTTTGATCACCCCTCCCCCGGAGCAAATACCACTAGATGGGGCGCTTGCTCGCTGCAATAACCTAGCAACTTTCTTTTATCAAAAAATTCAGACCATTTATTCCTCTTTTATTTCTGATCCGACCGTCCTTGAGGCCGAGATAGTAGCAAGCCCCAATACACCCCCTTTCTGTATTCTAGAAAAATTCTCCCTTATAGACCCAGTCTTGCTAGACAAAATAATTTCTAAAGTCACCTCAGGCTCCCCAAAGGACCCTGCACCGCCACAAGTCCTTACCTCGGCTATTGAGTGAATTCGCCCAGCCATTTTGGACGTTTTAAATTCCTCTATCACCTCAAGCACCGTCCCAAAGTCCTGGAAATGTGCAATGGTTAGGGCCTTACTAAAAAAAACTCATTTAGATCAGAATAACTTAGCTAATTTTCGTCCCATCTCTCTGTTGCCATGGATGAGTAAGCTGCTGGAGAAGCACATTAATAACATCCTAGTCGAACATCTTGAATCCAATGGTTTGTTATGTGCCTCTCAAACTGGATTCCGTCCTCAACATGGGACAGAGACAGCTCTATTAGCAGTGACTGAGGAGGCCAGAACAGTTTTGGACCAGGGAGGAAAAGCGGCCATCATACTACTAGATCTCAGCGCCGCGTTCGACACGGTTAACCATGCCACTTTATTACACCATCTTAGTGGCATGGGAGTGTCAGGCTCGGCACTGTTATGGCTCACCTCCTTCCTAGAGGAACGCTTCTTCCAAGTTTTTGAAGGGGAAGCTACCTCCGCCAAACAGCCACTCAGTTGTGGGGCGCCTCAGGGCTCTGCCATGAGCCCCACACTTTTTAATGTCTATATGAGGCCCCTTGCACAGATCATCCATCCATTTGGCGTCCATATTGTCACCTATGCAGACGACACTCAGCTTGTGGTATCTCTGAACAATGCTGAGGGGTCGTCTAGCACTCTGAGCCCATGTCTTGAGGCTGTCGCCAGATGGATGGAACTTTCTTGTCTCAGATTAAACGGGGAAAAGACAGAAGTCATGCTGCTGGGTAATCCCTCACCTACCATCCTGACCCCCATCTGGCCTTCCTGTCTAGGTCCTCCTCCTCCCCCCAAACCCCAGATAAAGAGCCTGGGAGTTTTGCTAGACAGTTCACTTGATTTCACTGTCCAGGCTACTAAGACTTCTGCCACGTGCTTCGGACTTATGAGAATGCTCTGGAAGGTCCTCCCTCTATTGCCGTTCCAGGCGAGGAGAGTCATGGCCCAGGCCCTGATTCTCTCACGCCTGGATTACGGCAATGCACTTTACCTTGGAGCCCCCCTTGCTACAATTACCAAACTCCAGGTTACTCAAAATTGTGCAGCCAGACTACTTTTTCAGATTCCTCGCTGGCAGTCGGCTAAACCTGCCCTGAAGAAGTTGCATTGGCTCCGGTAGCATCCAGGATACAATTTAAATCCATGTGCCTGGTTCAGAAGGCTCTTCGTAAGTCAGGTCCATCCATCATGCTTCCTTTGGTCACTCCATACTTCCCTTCTAGAGCTCTCCGCTCCAGAGTGCTACATCTGGCCACCACCACAAAAGTAAAAAAATCCCGCTGGGGTGTTCGCTCTTTTTCGCACAATGCTGCAAGATTGTGGAACACTCTTCCGTTGGTTTTGAGAGAAAATAACAACCTGATAGCTTTTAGAAACCTATTAAAAACACATTTGTTTTCAAGAGCTTAGCGCCCTGCCCTGCCGCTTGAATGGTTCTAGCTAAAGCGCTGCGAGGCCTCAGGGTAGTTACGCGCTATATAAGTTTAATTTTCATTTCATTCATTCATTTCCTTCATTGGCCTCTGAAACAGCAAGTTGGCGAGTGCACAATCAGTTGTGCTGTGGGTAGTTTGCCTGTAGAGTTTTTGAGAATCATTTGCAGACAACACTCAGCAGCTTCTCCGATGTCCACACCAATCCTCAAGGCACAGTTGAGGGTTCTCATGAACCTTCCCACCTCCCTGTTTGCCTGAGGCCATTTAGGGGTGATCTTTTGATTAATGGACAGGGCCTCCAGGTATTCTTGGACTTCTCAACCCTTGAACCGTGGTAAGACGTTGGACTTTACCTCATCAGGAAGGGCAATCATCACACATGTTCGCTCCAGGATGGGCCAGACGTGTGAAAATGCTGTGCACTACACTGCCTCTTCTACCGGTAACTTGGAATACTAGTTAACCATTACTACTGTGATTACCCATCCGAGAATCTCCTGAAAATTATGCTGATCTTTGACCGGGGATGGAGGCAAAGCTCTTCCATCAGGGCTGGTGTAGGCAATGTATCGCCACTTGTAATGGCACATGAATGATAGTTACATACCTTTGCATCGACCATCGCATCATTGCCTGGAAACCATAACTTACTGCAAAGACTCCCCTTTGTCTTCATGGTCCCCTGATGTTCCTGGTGAGCCAGGTCAACCACACAAACCCAGAGACTTTTGGGCATCAAGATCAGCTGTCATCTCAGCAGCAGACCATCCGAGCTTTCAATAAGTTCACTTCTCACACTCCATAGTTGCTGTCAGGATTCTATCTCATCAGGGGTCAGGTTTCAAACCCCATCCCAGAAATGTCTCCATTGTCGTTTAGCCAGTGCTTCTTTTGCCCGTGTCAGCCTTCCATTACCCTTGGTGGCTTCACAAATTTCCCGAAGTGTCAAACCCTTGGGGCATGCATCACTCATGATCATCTTTATGACGTCCTCCGTTTCTTCCTCACCAACTGTGGGATTTCATATCACTGGAGACGGTGGGTGCCGAGGCAGGTAATCAGCCGGATTATTAGCCCTTGCGTGATAGATCACCACAAATACATATGGTTGCAGCTGGACAGCCAATATTTCGATTTGTGGAGGGCCTAATTGGATGGTGCCGGCTAACAGAGGAAGGAGTGGTTTGTGGTTGATAACCACGGTGAATTTGTGAGTGCGCATGTATCGATGAAAATGTTGGCATACCTACTTGATGACCAAGGTCTCATGTTCAATTTGAGCTCAGTGGGTTTCCGTCTTGGACAACACCGGACTGGCATATGTCACAGGGACCCATTCTCAGTCTGACCCCTCCTGCACGAGGATTGCATCTTGTCCTATGGGACTGGCACCCAGTATCAGCTCTTTTCTCTTTTGTGGGTGGAAGTAGGCTATGCTGACCTTGTCGAGAAGAGCCTCTTTTATGGATTGGAAAGCTTTGTTGGCTTCAGGACTCCAGTCCCAGGGAACTGTGGTGTGAAAGGCACAGTGGCAGTCTTTCATGCTGTATGTAACAACAACAAGAATAAAAAAGCCAAATTGAAGAATCTGAACAGTGTGGACTCTATGTATTTTAGTGTGGCTCAGAACATTGAAAGAATATTCTTTTCAGCAAATCGTTACTTAAGTGACATATGTGTGGTATTTGCAATCTAGAGCAATTTTACCTATCCAGTACTTGGGGTGAATCTAATTGCTGAAGGGTGTGCTTATTGGTGCTCTATTCTCTGTATAATGTCATCCATTGTTGGTGTTATGTGATGCTCCTGCCTTAATGCTTGGTTTGGGAGCCCCATGTCAATGTAGAAACATATTGTGACTGGCTGCTTGGGGTTTGGCGCAATAACTAGTGGCGATACCCAGGGAGTGGGACCAGACACCTGTTTGTTGACCTCAAGCTCCTCTAGTGCCTTTAACTCTCATTCCATCTGCGGGCACAGATTGAAGGGAACCCTCCAGTGTCTTGCTCTGTAGCTTGACTGGCTTTCCTTTTAGCTTCCCCAGGCCATGAAAGAGTTGCGGGAACTCCGCTAGGAAAGCATAGGCGTGTGGGTTTTGCACTTGCTTCACAATAAACACTACCTTCATGCTGTATGAAATCCGAGCAGTAGCCCTTTCTCACCCTCTATGACATGCAACTTCACTTTTGAGGATGCCCATCACTTGTGATATTGATGTCAATTGTTCCCTGGAATGGCAAAGGCACCATTCCTCTATATGTTTAGATGTTCGCCCGACTGGGGGCCAGTGGCGGGTGTGGATGTAACAGTTCATACTATTTGAAGTCCATCACGCTAACTGATGCTCCAGTGTTGAGAGTGTTTACTGGAGTGTCACAGATATGGATTACGCACATGGAAGGAGTTCGCCTCTGGCGCCCTGAACATCCTGCAAAAGATACCACTAAGACATCATCTTTGTCTTTGTCCAGGGGGTTGTCCGGTACATAGCTTCCAGGCTCTCCTGCCTTCCTGGGAATTGTCCAATGAGAGGTGACATAGGGCCTTTGAGGGTCTTTTGTACTGCTCAGGTGCCACTTGGGGCCATCCCCCGTGACATACTTTCGCAAAGTGTTTGGCTTGCCTGCATTTTGAGCACATATTCCCTTTTGCCTGGCACGCAGTTGCCATTTTGTGTTTGAGCTTGCAATTTCCGCAGCCGCTCCCAGACTTTGTTGCAGATCCTTGATGCATGGTCACCGGCTACCTTTGGATGACGCCAGTCTACTCAATCTTGACAGTTGGAATTTTTTGAAGGACGAAGGGGGACACCACCTTGCCCAAGACTGCTTCCATTTCATCTACACGGGCATTCGACAGTTCATGGGAATGGGCCAGAATGAGCATGTCATCTACTGAGATTTCAGGCTGGTGAAGTACCAGATACCTTAGAACCGATGAACGACACCCGTATGATCTATGCTCGGATTTCCTCATGTTGGTTTATGTTGGTGCAGGTGCTTGCCAGCTTCCTCAGCCGAAAATAAAACATATCTATGGACTCAATACTCAATTGAGTGGCCTGGTCCAGCCCAAATAGTTTGCAATCAGGGTTGAGTTTGGCGTCAAAATGGTAGTTGAGCGTCCTCAGAGCTGCATTAAAATCACAGTCACCCCTGTAAATGTCAATAATTCAAAGAGATCATACAGCTCCGCACCCCCAAAGTGTAAGAGCAGGAACTGTTTCACAGAACAGAGGTAATGGTGTCACGGATGCGTTTGGGGCTGGGTTAGTTTGTGCCGGAGGATTTACGTTTAGTTTAGGGTCACTCATATTGTCAGGCTTTCAGGCACAAGGAGGGAAGCTTGCAATGTAAATGGAGTCAGTGGTAAAGTGCGTGATACTTTTGGCGGGAAGAATACAGCAGCGGTGGAGCGTGAAGTGGTGATTGTGGTCAGTGGATAGAACACCAGACATATAAGTACTCACAGTCAAAGACCAGTGTTGGAATTGTGAAGAATGACAGGACTCTGGAGATAGATTAAGATGCTGTTTATTGACCATCCACTCTCCTCACTGGAGAGCACACCAACATTCCAAAGGGAGCTTCAGGGTTGGGAAACCAACCAGGATGGAAAGGTAGGGGTGGACGGAATGTACCAACAGGACTGATTGCAACACATCTCCCTTCCTTATACAGAGGACCTAGGGAAAAGAGGAAAAGGACACCCAGGGTGGCAATTGATTGGCTAGAGAAGACCTGCCAGGAACAACAGCAGCAGCGTTTAACACAGCAAGAGGCATTACATATGTACATTTACAATGTTGTCAAAACTCCACCACTGACCATTTTCAAGCTGAACCACATTCTTAAGCACTTTACCAATCTTACTTGGAGAATGATATTTGCTGAGAGTGGTCCCCATCTTGGTGTTCCTTCTAGCTTGCACCATGTCACCCACTTCCCACTTTTGATCTTTAACACCATGTTTTTGGTCGTACCACTGTTTGTATTTGTTTTGTTGCAGTCTGACCTTTTCTCCTGCCTCCTCTTGATCTACTCCCCTGACACTGCCACCACTTAACCAACTGGGATTAAACTTGGTACAAGGTTCCCTCCCACGTAAGGACACAAAAGGTGAGACCCCAGTTATTTTATTAGGTGAGGTATGACATGCCCACAGACATTCCCTCAGAGAGTTCTCTATGTCGTGTCCATTGATGGCAGCTAACTGGATATTTTCTTTAATGATCCTGTTTGCCCGCTCCACCAGACCATTGGCCTTTGGACAATATAAAGCTGTGGTTTCATGCCTTATGTCCAAACCCTTCAGGAATTTCTGCATTTCTTCTGAGGTAAACTGTACCCCATTGTCGGTGATTATAGTGGAGGGTATTCCTTCCTCACAGAACACCTCTTTTAAGAACTGAATCACCGATTTAGTTATGATGTACAAACTTTTCCTTTATCCAGTGTGAAGTATAATCAATCAGAACCAGCATAAATCTCCTTTGCACTCCAAGCTCTTGCATCGGTCCAATGATGTCCATAGCCAACTTGTTCCATGGCTTGGTCGGAACACTAACTGTAGACAACGGAGCTTTGTGTACCACCTTGGATTTGTCGCTTCTAGCACATGCACCACACTCCTTTACAATTTGTTCAGCCATGGCATCCATTTTTGGGAACCAGAAATTTGTTCTTACTCTGGCCTTGGTAGCACTCCGCCCAAGGTGGCCTTCATGTGCCAAGTCAATAACTTTCTTCCTGAGTTCTCTAGGGGGTATCACCCTATTATTGCGATATACTTTCCCATCAATGACACTCAGTTCATTCCTGATTTCCCAAAACTCTTTGATCCCTACTTCAACTTCGTTCTTCTAGTTTGGCCATCCTTGCCTAATGTGCGCTTTTAGGGTACACAGTTCTTTGTCTGCCTTCATACCATATTCCCATTTTTTTTCCGTGATGGCAGGAAAATCCATCATCATTATTGAACTGTCTAGAGCTTCTTCAGTGACTCCTGCTTCTGGCAAGGGCGATCTTGATAGAAAATCTGCAACTCTATTTTCCTTGCCCGGCACATGCTCTATCTTGAAATTGTAATGTTCGAGTCCTAGAATCCATCTGCTGATACGCGGGGTGCAAGTTTTCAAGACCTTTCATTGAGAATATAAATGTGAGGGGCTTGTGATCAGTCCGAATCGTGGACCTCAAACCCCATAGAAAAACTTGAAATGATTCGCAGCCAAAAAACAGGCCAAGGCTTCCCGTTCAATTACGGAGTAATTCTTCTCTGGATTAGATAGACTCCTGGACGCAAACGCAATGATCTTCTCATCATTTCCAACTTTTTGGAAGAGGGTGGCACCCAACCCATTGTTTGAGGCATCAGTTGCAAGTATGGTTTTCTTGGATGGGTCAAATGTTCCTAAGGCTGGAGAGTGGATTAGATCTTCCTTTAAGGCATTTGCCACCACTTCTTGCTCTTCATCCTACACAAACTCTTTGTTTTTCTTCAAGAGTTCTCTCATTTAGCAGCGAAATTGTCGATATACTTGGACATATACTCCATAAGTCCCAAGAAGGACTTAAGTTCCTCTTTGTTCCTCGGATTGGGAGCTTCTTTTACAGCTTGGATCAAGCTGCTCTTAGGTCTGAATCCCTCTTCTGAGATAGAATGTCCCAGGTATTCGACCTGTTGAACTCTTATCTTGCACTTCTCTTTCTTTACTGTTAGGCCAGCATCCGTGACTCTCCTAAAAACTTATCTCAATACGCCATCATGTTCTTCCGAATTGTGGCCATAGACTAAAATATCGTCTTGGAAACACATTGTCCGTTCTACACCTTCCAAGATCTTCTGCATTGCTTTTTGAAAAATGGCCGCAGCTGACACAAGCCCAAAAGGCATCCTTTTAAACATAAATGCCCTGAAAGGTGTAATGAACGCCGTGAGTGGTCTTGAATCCGGATGAAGCTCAATCTGGTGTTATGCCATAGATAAATCTATCATACTGTGCTGGGCCCATCGTGCTAAGCATTTCATTGATTATGGGCAAGGGATGTCTTTCTACCCAAATACAGTCATTAAGACTGCGCAAGTCTACACAGAGGCAGATACCTTCTCCATTGGACTTGGCCGCAATAAATATCGGAGCCAACCACTCTGAACAGTCTATAGGTTGAATTATGTCCAAGTCACATAGCTTACGCAGCTCATTTTCAAGGGGATTGTTAGACCTGTCTGGCTTTTTGGCGAAGTCCCTCCTAATTTTTATTTATTTTGTCCCCTTTTTGCCCCTCATACCCTTGTTAATTTTTGTGTCTACTGACTTTTTGTAGGTGTTGGTCAGGGGGATAGGTGTTTTCTTCCCCCCTCATAATCTTTTACCTTAGGCCCAGAGGCCTGTTCTGACAGGAAAGTTGGCACCACCTAAAATGGTGGCTACCAACTGCCCCCAACTGTCACCAACAGAACCTGGCCATAGCCTAACATAGGGCATTCCAGAACCTTCTGGTCCATTCTGGACCACTGAAGGGCAGCCTATATAAGGCGGAATGCTGGACAGCCATTTTGTCTGTCAGTGAGGAGCAGCTAGAGTGAAGGCTGAGGTCTAGTGGGGGTAGGATTCTGAAGGGTGGTTCCCTCTACAAGAGTAGCCCTCTGTCAAGGTTTTCCCCCTCCTTGGTCCTGTTGTCCTAGCCAAGTTAGCTCATCCTGCTGATCATGGGCAGATAGATTAAGGGGTTAACTTAGTAGTCCTGGGAGCTGAGCTGAGAGTTCCCCCGTGCCCCTAGTCTGCCCAGTAAGGAGGAATAGGGGGTTGGTGCTGAGAGAGTACAACCTGGCTTTATTCTGAAGGAGCCCCCCCCCCTTTCCCTTCCTCTTCGTTTTGGTGAAGGAAGGGAATTCATTCATTGAACAACTGATAGCATCCCCCTACCAGTGACTGGTCCTGTGGTGTGTGGCCATCCCCTCTGCCAGCTGAGAAGAAGGTGTGAGGTGAACTGTGACCGGGTTTTCATCGATCGCGCTATGGAATAGCGCCCCCCCCCCCCGGGATCCACTGAGCCTGGGAAGACTGGCAAGGCTTCCCTTTTGCGAGCGGGACCCCAGGGGCGCCTTCCGCGCTTCGGTCGCGCTGTGGAGGAGTGTCCCGGTATCAGGGGAAAAGCCTGGGCGAGCCGCTACCCAAGGGCGCCTTCGCGCCTGTGCAATCCGCGCTGTTCGATCTCCCAGGAGGGGCCTAGGACCGAGCAGGCCCAGTGCGGGGACACTATACCCTCGCGCATGCGCGGAAGCCTCGCGTGTGGAGAAAGACGAGGGCGTCATTGCTGAGGGGAAGTGTCTCCATTGTGCGTCGAGGGACAGATCCCTCTAGATGAGGAGCCGCCGCTCAAGTGACTGAGCCTTCACCGCAGCGACCCGGGTTGCACCTGGGAGGACCGCTACTCTGGTGAGAGAGGGGGCGGGGAGGCCAGCCATCGAGGAAGGAGCGTTTTCAGGGCCCGGCAGGAGAGCGGAGGACTTGCCTGCTGACTGTGCAACCAAGTAAGCTGGGGAGAGTGAGGGGTGGCGCAGGAGAACTGACTAGGCCTCCTGTTCGTCTGCTTTCTTCCCCCACAGGGCAGCAATAACTTCAAGGGCTCTTGACAGTGCAAGACAGTTTGCCCCTCCTTGAGTGGAATAGAAGCTCTGAGGAGCGAAAGAGAAGTACAACAGATATTTAACTGGCCTGAATAGGCCCAAAGGTTATCTGCCAGATATTGTTAGTGCTTACTTAGAGGTAATCAACTACCGGAGCTGGTGACAATTTGTAATACAGGTCAAAGGTGTTATTGCAAGTACAGAGTTTAGTTATAGAGTACAAGCCTTGTTGAAACCTGTTTAAAAACTATGCCTAGTTACATGATAGAACCTCTAGTGATGTAAAAGCTGGTGGCTTAAGTAGCACCTTAGTGGGGACTACAGTAATTTTCCCAATTAATAGGTTTTCTTCTCCAACAGGGAATCTGCATAAAATGTCGATTTAGTACTGGTGAAAAACTAGCATATTTACAAGTCACATGTATTGAATTGTGATCCTTTTTCCACAGACTGGAGTTCTGGACTTTTTGGTTCCGTCCAGAGGTGTCAGGGAACAACACCCAAAGACCCCGGAGTTCCACCTGCCTTGGTGCACAAATGAACAGAAACACGGGCTTCTCGATGGTGGCGTCAAAGACCAAAGGTTTATTACTGCAGGGACACAGAAGTCACAGATACTACACACTGGCAGAATCTAGGAGCCTGTTCAAATTGTACAAAGCGGGTTGCTCCTTATATACTAGTTTTTGGCCTTCAGGCGAATTCTTCACATGTTGGTACATTCCCAAAACCTTTGTGTCATAAACAATAAATATTTGGCGTGCACAAGAACCGTTGATAAAATCTGATACGAAACATCTACGAAGAGGGGTTCCCACTAGTTCATCACAATTCCTTGTCAATATTGCATTCAGGACCCGGACCGCCTCATCGTAAAGTTCGTTACCTCCCCCTAATAAAGTTTCAGAAAGAAAGGAACGGAGCCAGGTGCGGAAGATAGGAAAGCGGGATAAGAGATGCTTGTGGGTTGTAAATGGGCAAGGCTACCGGCTTCGGCCGCCTAATCATGATCAGGACAATGGACACGAAGACCAGTTTGGCAGGACTGGCCTCGGGCAGAGGAGGCAGCCTTTGTCGAGTCATGCAGCTACAGCGTGATCTGGTTTAAGGTGCACGTGTCATGTAAAAGGTGAATCTCCGGCTAAGGCTACGTGTCCTTAATAGAAATGAAGTGATCAGAGGTTATTGCGTATGTGAGGGCAAGAAACACAAAATGGCTGCCATGATCTAAGATGGATGCCGTGGGTAGATTAGAAATGTGTTAATAAAAGGAGTGCTCTTGCTGGTAGCGTAGAGAAAACACCAGCGTATGCTAAATGGATCCTTTGCGGTTCACTGATACCAATTTTATGTATTTCTGACAAACTTGAAAACACGGGTTCAAATCGTCACGGAATCGTCACGGAACCTCAGACCCTCCTTTTGCCCTTACATAGGCAATTACTCAGTCTATGTCAGAATCTAGTTCTATGCTCATCAGGTCAGTGACGTGCTGTTGTATCATCATCCTTTCTCGTGCCTTTTCTCCAAACGCAGGTGGTTTTCTGAGACAAGTTGCAGCACAAAGACTACACAGAGCAGGACCACACTGGATAATCAGGCAGCATGAGAATAGGAATACTAAGATGACACCAATGACCATTAGAACCTTCCATCCCCACGCTGATATCAGAGTCCAAAACCACTCCATGAAGGACCAGTTTCCCTTGTCTACATGTATGGAGTCGGAAATCTTGTGTAGCTTAGAGATCGCCTCATAGACTGTTGGAGCATTATTAGGAATAAAGACACAGCAGCTCGATTGGATCATTCTGCATACCCCACCTCGATCTGCAAGGATAACGTCTAGAACCATACGGTTCTGTAACGTCATGAGTCTATCCGCCTGAAGCTCAGCTGTCAAGTTGCTAAGGGCACCAGCAGTTTCGGTAATAGTAGATTCAACTACCCGTGTTAGCTGACGTATGTTTCTACTATTGGCCATAGGCCCCCAGAACGGAAGGAAGCCTTTGAAGAAGTCTCCAGCTTCCTGACCAGCGGTATCTTCCTTGCTGAAGACACCTCTCGCTACTCTGGTTCTGTGGTAATCAGATGAAGCAGTATATGTCGGAGGCAACAATCGAGCAATATAACATGATCCTGAAAAGTCGGCAGGCAACCATGTATAAGCTCTGTCTCGACAAATGAAGTAGGTACCCCTAGCAGTGAGAAAGGCAGGGGAAGAGTTAGCCGGAAACACATAAGTCTCTACGCACTCACTCCTCCCTAGCTGAGCTCTCGGATTTCTCCCATTACCTTGCAAACAGACCTGACCTCGGTGAGGTACGACCCAGATTGGAGTTGAGCTTTTACGCTTGCTTTCTCCTAAACTAAGGCGATACTCTGAAGTATTCCAACTTAAATATACTCGTAATTCGTCTCTAGGGTATGATGGAGTATTATTGACGTCCTTGACCATGTCAATAATTCCCTGGACTAAGGCTTTGTTGGCAGAGTTATATTTAGTGGAACGCGGTGGACGTGGAGGATAGGTTTCAAGGGCATAAGCAAAGATGGTTTGGAGGGCCTGAAATGATCCATTGTAGCTGTAAGGCAAAACTAGATAGGGAATACCTTTATCCATAGTGTGGGGTATCAAGCCACACACCCAGCAGTCTGTAGTGTTAACTACCAGTTGGTGTTGGTGCAAGAGCTGTACAAAAGTGTTGTTGGTGAATTCTGAGCGTCGGGCTTGCTCATGTTCCGGAAACGAGTGGAAAGAGTGTATAGAAGAAACAGTAGAAATGGCAGGATCAAGGGGAGGTACTGTAGTAACTGGCACAAAAATCAAATTTATACTAAAGACGATTCCACCCACCAATGTTGCTAAAATAATCAAGAATGTAATGGCACATTGCATCAGAAAACATTTGCTATGAAGAATTCTATGAAGTCTGTTTCTGCGAACATAAATCACATTTTCTCGTTGCAGCGCAGGAAGCTCCATCTTCTACAATCCGCTCGCGACCACTGATGATGTGTACGTAGATGAAAATGCCTCTATCAGCTCTGGGAGTTCCCAGAACCAACAGAAAGATCGACCTTGTGTCAGACCCCTGCAGATTCAACTAGGCACACAGCCACGACCCTACGGCTACCCAGACGGCAAGGCAATTTTGAAAACAATAAACAATAGAAAACTTCCTGGCTGAAGGCAAAAGTTCAATATATCAAAATCACAATATGCAGTTGCCTGCTTTATTTGTCCATTTTACGGCTTCTTAAGTTATATCTCTGTTTCGCTGGTACTGTCTGATCGGCAAATAGTGTATCACTAGCAGCTGTTGCAGTGTTTAAGTTCGCAGATGGCAAAGTTTCTTCTGATGCTGGAGACAAATGTTCAGTGTTCAAAGGAGTCTTTTCAGGAGGAGAGTCAGGTTTTAGAGTGTCAGTAATCAATTCGGCATCGCTGAAAGAGATGAACTTCGGTGTGCTTTCAGATTCGGAGGCACCAATTCCCTTCTTCACCCAGTCGTCGTAAGGGAGCGGCAAAGGGACACGCTTAACGTGGGATGCGTGTACCCAGTGCTTGCGGCCAGCTACACGAACTGCTGTCCTCGTTGCAAGTAGGATTTGGAAGGGCCCCACAAATCTCGGCTGAAGGTTCTTCGTCCTCGCGAAGTTTTTGATGACGACGAAGTCTCCCGGTTTCAGCTGATGCCCTGGACTCTCCGGAGGTTTTGGCAAAGCATCGAAAACCTGTTGATGAATAAGACTCAATTTAGCAGTCAAGTCGTAAAGGTAGTCTATCAACATAGGATATTCTATGGAACAAAATTCTTTAGGCCTTGGCACACCCCAGATATTTGCCGGGCGACCAAAGACTATTTCATAAGGGCTAAGCCCTATTCTAGAATGTACCGTTGCTCTCGTTGACAACAAGGCCAAAGGAAGTGCGTCTGGCCAGGCTAAACCTGTGGATGCTTGTATTTTAGCTATTTTCAGCTTGAGGGTGCCATTGTAACCCTCCACTAAACCAGCAGACTGGGGATGGTTTGCACAGTGGAATTTCTGTTTCAGCCCTAGGCCGACATACACACTCTGCATAACTTTCTCTATAAACTCACTTCCGTTATCTGACCATACAATCCGTGGCATTCCATACCTAGGGAAATATTCTTTGAGAAGAATTTTTGCAGTTGATAGGGCAGTGTTGTCCTTTAGTGGGTATGCTTCTATCCACCTGGAAAAAGCACAGACCACCACTAGGACATATTTTAAATTATTACAGCGGTCCATGTGAATAAAATCTAACTGAATCACTTCAAAAGGGCATGAAGGAGGAGCGAAATGACCAGCTGGAGTTGGAGTTCCCTTGCCAGGATTATGCATCAAGCACACCATGCAATTTTTCACCACTCTCTCTGCACACTTACTGATTCCCTCATTCTTCCAGACCGGAGCCAACATCTTACAGATCCCTTTAGAACTTATATGCGCTACTCCATGCGCCATCGTCACTACTGCAAGCACATACGCATCGGGCAACATCCAACGCTGCTGTTCTGTCAAATCAATCCAACATCCATTCGAGTCCAACTTGCCCGTACTTTCTCTCCATACACGTTTCTCTTCCTCAGTTGCTTCTTTCTGAATCTCTTTCACACTTTCCATAGTATCCTCGCACATTCCAGACTCAGCAATCCATCTTGCAGACGTAGCAACATACATTCTGCTCATCGTGTCTCTAGCTGACTGTTTAGCAATTTCATCAGCAAAAGCATTCCCACGACCAACATCATCCGTGATTGCTTTATGAGCACTGCACTTCACAATCGCAACTTCAGTCGGCAAGGTTAGAGATTCCAACAAGTCATTAACTAGCTGGCCATGTTGGATCTTAGTCCCATGGGACGTAATGAAACCTCTTTCTCTCCACAACCGGCCAAAACTATGGGCCACACCAAATGCGTACTGACTATCTGTAAACACATTCACTCTCTTTCCCTCAGCTAAAACACACGCTCTCGTTAGAGCTATTAATTCTGCAGCTTGGGCAGAATTCTGACTCACTCTTGCAGTCTCCACAATCGTCTTCAAAGTCGTTACTGCGTAAGCAGCAGTCACATCACCATTCTCCAATTTAAAACATGACCCGTCCACATACAGCGTACCATCCGGATCGGATAACGGAGTATCCTTCAAGTCAATGCGTCCTTTTGTCTCTTCCTCCGTTTTAAAACAGCAATCATGTGGCTCGGAATCACTCGACTCTCGATCAGTCGGCAACAGTGTTGCTGGATTCAATACATTACATCTTTTGATCTGAATATGACTCGCTAGTAATGTCAGCTCGTAACCAGATAATCTCGCACTAGTAAGGTGTTGTGTCTTCGTTCGGTTCATGAGTGTATCCACTGCATGAGGAACCATGACCACTAGCATGTTGTTCATCACCAAACCAGCAGATTGTCGAATGGAAGCCGCAGCTGCCGCTGTAGCTCTCAAACAACTAGGTAACGCTCTGGCTACCGGATCTAATGTTGATGAGAAATACGCACAAGGGCGTTGTTTATCACCAAACTTCTGTGTCAGAACACTCAACGCGCAACCTTCTCTCTCGTGAACGTAGAGCGTGAACGGCTTACTGTAATCAGGTGTACCCAATACAGGAGCTGAACACAATGCTTTTCGTAATTCAGTAAAACTCTCTTGACATTCATCAGACCATGGCACTGGACTCGGAACATTTTTCCCAGTCAAGGCTACCAATGGTTTCGCTAAAAGAGAAAAATTTGGGATCCACTGCCTACAGTAAGAGGTAATACCTAGAAAGGCACGTACTTCTCTCTGTGTGCGTGGAACACTCATCTGTGTGATTGCTTTTATCCTTTCTGGGGTCAACTTCCTTCCCTCCTTTGACAAGAGATGACCTAGGTAGGTCACTTCTTGGCAGCAGTATTGCATTTTGGAAGGAGACACCTTGTGATTCAAATTAGACAAATGATGCAATAAGGAAATTGTAGCTGCTTTGCAAGTTTCCTTGTCATCGGCAGCCACTAGAAGATCGTCTACGTACTGCACTAGAGCGGAACCTGGAGGAAGGACAAAAGAATCTAACTGGCTTTTTAATGCTTGACTATAAATAGATGGACTTTCACAATAGCCTTGTGGAGCTCGCTTAAATCTGAAGCTTCGTCCTCCTAAACAGAAGCCAAAAATATCTCTACTTTCTTCGGCTATCGGAATGCTGAAAAAGGCATTCTTTAAGTCAATAACTGAGAACCATGTGGCTGTAGCAGGAATCAATGTTAGCAAGGCAGTAATATCCGGAACCACAGGAAACTGCGGAATCACAATCTTATTAACTTCTCTAAGGTCTATGACAAACCTGTACACTGGAGGTTTTGTAGGATCAGTTCGTTTCAAAATTGGTAGTACAGGGCTATTACAGACATTTCCCCTAGTTTCTTCAATCACATCTTTCTTAATTAAATCTTGCACAATCAATAAAAGTGCACGCTCTCCTTCACTAGATATTTTATATTGGGGAATTCTTGGAAATTTTACATTTGTTTTCAAGGTTACCACATACGGTGGAATTTCTAAGAGACCTACATCATTAGGACCAGTTGCCCAAAGAGAATCAGGGAGTGAGCGAAGCTCTGGCGGAAGTGCGTCCATTGACAAGTACATCGGAGAGGTGATATTTTTACCCAACGTGAGTTGTACTCCTTCCGGAGAACAGTACAATGTCGCATATAGTCGTTTTAACAAATCTAAACCAAGCAGATTTTCATTACAACCTGTCGTCCAAATCAGGGGTGCTTTCAACTGGCACGGTCCAACAGAAATAGACAAAGGACCAGATATCGGGTTGTAAACAGGGGCGCCTGAAAAACCTACGGAAACATTTGTTGAGCCGGACAAAGGTGCGCCAGGGAGTTTCGCATGAATGATAGAACTTTTTGCGGCACCAGTATCCAACAGAAACGGTTCGACTACACCTGATGTTGCTACTGCGACATAAGGCCCACTCTGATCCACTGGAACTGATACTACTCCCTCTCTCTGTCCATGGCTGTCCTAGTACCCATTTTGCTGAAAACCCTCATCTACTTCACAATAGTCCTCAACAAGATATTGTTGAGATCTATTTTGTTGAGTAGACTGTCCATTTTGTTGATCAAAGTGATTGGAAGGACGATCATTTGTTTGTGGAGGCATAGCACCTCGTCCTCGACCTCTAGAATTCTGCACAAAACCACCACGACCTCTCTGAGCTGCTGCTGCATTATTTTGCGCTAAGATCGGACATTCATTTTTATAGTGACCCTCTTTCTTACAGTACGCACACTGATTCCATTGATATTGAGGTCTTGATGAACTATAATCTGTCCTTTGGTACGAACCTTGCTGTGTATTAGATTGATTCATGCGAGGCGGATACGCCTGCTGCAAAAGAACTTTAGTTTTTAAATCTTTCGTTTCCTTTTCTGATTTCTCCTTTTCCTCTTTATCCCTATTTTCATAGTACTGCGCAGTCGCAAGTATTTGCGCGGTTGTGGATACAGCCCACGCACTTTCTGAGTCTTTTAATTTATTGCATAATTCAGGTAACAAATTATGCACAAATTTATCGACAAACAGTCTTTGTCCTCCTTCTGTACTCATGTCCTGACCACTATGATCTACAAAAGTCTCTTCAAACCTTGTGAAAAAGTCAGAGACACTTTCGTCTTTCTTCTGCCTGCATGCTGACAGCTTGTCCCAATTTACACGCAATGCTGGCATCAGAGTCTTCATTAGATCAATTATTCTACCTGGTAGATTAGCAATTAGGGGTTCGGGTTTTGCACCACCTATTTGCTGACCATCTGCTGCAGTGATAGCTGCCCAATCACCACCTAAGGCAGCTTGATGATCCTCTCTACGAATTTTAGCCCACACTGGTTGCGGAACTACATTGCCAAATAACATATCGATGTCGGCTAAGTTCATTATACAAGCCTCAACTGTCTGTGTTAATTCCTTGTAATATCCAGCAGGATTCTTACGTGGATCTGGCAAGGCCTGTTTCACCGCTAGCACTTCAGCTCGCTTCCATGGAATGTGTATCCACACTCTTTGGAACTGCGCTGGAGCACCTGCAATACCAGCATTGTCATCACGTGCCACTGCTTCGCGCCAGATTGGAGGAACTTCCCTCATAGGATATTGGCGACTTAGCTTCATTTTTCCTCTTTCTAAATCTCTCGGCGAACGAAGAGATGGATCATTCCTAAAACTTAAAATAAGTTCCATCGCTTCTTTTATATTCTCACCCACTATCATTCCAGCAGCAAACTCTTTCTGAACTTTAATTAAATCTTCCAAATCTGATTCAACATCATCTTCTTCTATTTCTTCACGTAACAACGAGCACATCTCATCAAAGACATACCGTTGTGTTGGTTCCTTCCACTGCATAAATGTGTCTAGTACATCTCTCGTACTATATCTTCTACTCTTCGAAATCCATCTGAGAGCCGTGGAATCTAAAATTCCCCGTTCCTCAGTACTTGGAAGCTGACTACGTCTCTGAACTGAGTCAGGAGTAGGAGTCTTAATTAAAGTTTTATATAAAGGAGACAGCATATTAGTGACAGAATCAGTGATTCTTCGACGAACAGAAAGTGGAGTTAGCACACTCGCAGACATGGAGAACGCAGTAGAGGTAGGAATAGATAACGAAACAGTAGGAGTATCGAGAAAAATAGTTTGTGGAATAGTAGGTACAGAAGCTGGCAGTTCAGGAAGAGAAGGAGCTGTAGGAACATTCACATTCATCACAGGAGGTACGGGAACTTGATTCTGGGGGACAGGAGCAGGAACACCAGGTTGTCCTGCAACCGGCAATTGAACATTCGGGACAAGTGGAGCCGTAGCACCTTGTGCATACGGTGGAGGTGACCGTAACAGATAAGATAACAGAGGATCGTTTTCGGAATCCTCCAGTATCTTAGCCATTTTCGATGGCAAGGCAGGATAGCACTTGTCAATCGCTAAGTTATGCTCTCTAATGGCTACATCTATGGCCTTCTCACACTCGTTAGCCTGCAACTGCTTAGCCGCTTGTTCTAGAGTCAACTCTTCTTGTTCTTTCTGTTCTTTCTTCAACCTTTTCATTTCTCTCTGTTTGGATTCTTTTCGCCAATAACGGAAAGAATCAAACATTGCCGGCCGGGCTTTCTTCCTAAACAATTTCGCTTCTAAGTTGTCGAGAATCTCGGGTTCAAAACTACCATGCAGTGGCCAACTAAGGACACCATCCTTCGCAGTGTAACGGACCCATACCTCATTATAAGATATAGGACCCACACCATGTTTACAATATAAATCATATAGAGGAGTCCCAATCGGAGGAACCAGACAAGAGTCCTCCAATCGTGAGTCACGGTTGCAACCAAAGCAAGACAACATTTTCCGACTTACCATTTTTCAGTCCGGAACACAAAACAAACAAAACACAAAACAGATATGTGCACTTGAACCAAGAATTTAGGCCTACCAAAACGAACTGTTGTATCGATACCCAAACTAAACCAAATAGATTATCTTAACCAGAACAACCTGTGATAATCCTACCAAGAACCAAACCAAACCAAGAACCAATCAAGGATTTTAACAATCCTCACAAAGTAACCAGCTAGCTATCACTAAATACTTAACTGAGTCACTGAAGACGTCACCAAGGAGAAACCCGTCACGTTTCGCCGTACTAAGGACTGCACCTCGGGTCCAAGACAGGGCGACGGTCAAGGCAACGGCCCACTGCAGCCTTCCTGAACGGGAAACCCTCGTGGAAGAGAACTTCGGGCCACTTTTGCGATATGCCGGGATCGATGAAGTGGGGCGCCTCCCTCAGGAATCTTCACACGAAGCTTCTCGAACTCTTCAGGCTTTTGGACCGGTACCGAATGACGTCGCCCCACGTTGGGCGCCAATTGGAGTTCTGGACTTTTTGGTTCCGTCCAGAGGTGTCAGGGAACAACACCCAAAGACCCCGGAGTTCCACCTGCCTTGGTGCACAAATGAACAGAAACACGGGCTTCTCGATGGTGGCGTCAAAGACCAAAGGTTTATTACTGCAGGGACACAGAAGTCACAGATACTACACACGGGCAGAATCTAGGAGCCTGTTCAAATTGTACAAAGCGGGTTGCTCCTTATATACTAGTTTTTGGCCTTCAGGCGAATTCTTCACATGTTGGTACATTCCCAAAACCTTTGTGTCATAAACAATAAATATTTGGCGTGCACAAGAACCGTTGATAAAATCTGATACGAAACATCTACGAAGAGGGGTTCCCACTAGTTCATCACAATTCCTTGTCAATATTGCATTCAGGACCCGGACCGCCTCATCGTAAAGTTCGTTACCTCCCCCTAATAAAGTTTCAGAAAGAAAGGAACGGAGCCAGGTGCGGAAGATAGGAAAGCGGGATAAGAGATGCTTGTGGGTTGTAAATGGGCAAGGCTACCGGCTTCGGCCGCCTAATCATGATCAGGACAATGGACACGAAGACCAGTTTGGCAGGACTGGCCTCGGGCAGAGGAGGCAGCCTTTGTCGAGTCATGCAGCTACAGCGTGATCTGGTTTAAGGTGCACGTGTCATGTAAAAGGTGAATCTCCGGCTAAGGCTACGTGTCCTTAATAGAAATGAAGTGATCAGAGGTTATTGCGTATGTGAGGGCAAGAAACACAAAATGGCTGCCATGATCTAAGATGGATGCCATGGGTAGATTAGAAATGTGTTAATAAAAGGAGTGCTCTTGCTTGTAGCGTAGCGAAAACACCAGCGTATGCTAAATGGATCATTTGCGGTTCACTGATACCAATTTTATGTATTTCTGACAAACTTGAAAACACGGGTTCAAATCGTCACGAAATCGTCACGGAACCTCAAGACAACCAGTGTTATAATTTCTCCTGAACTAAATGTAAATTTTTCCTGTGTGAATATTAAGAGTCAAACCAAAGAGTATATTATTTTTATAAAACAGCTCATATTTTCCTAACATTTTTGGTGTAGCGTTTTCTTTTGAGTGCTATTGCGTGGAATTACTTTTGGGTGGTCTGCAACCTTTACACTGTGCCTCTGTTATGCTAGTCTTGCCCTAGGCCAGGCTACCTAATTCCAACATATTGGTGCCTAGCGGTGGGATTGCGGACTTGGTTGCAGCTACTTACTAGTAATTTGACGTAATACACCCAACCTACACCAGGAGTTTTCTCCTTGCGGCCCTCCCAATTAGTCTTTTTGTTTTTTCTAAATTTATTCCTGGTGGTGGGTGGAATTGGCTTAAGGTTACCCTTGCCCCTCTGAAATTTCGGGTGTGTATCCAGGTTTGCCAGACTCACAATGGAGTTTGCGGTGGAAAACCTGGAAGTCTATTCCGTGCCCCAATTGAGAATGTTCTGCCAACAAATGGGGGTCTTTTTCAAACATGGTGCCAGGAAGGGGGAGCTCCAGACTAGCCTTAGGGCCTGGGTGGAGGCACACCAAGAGACAAAGGAGGAGGATGAAGAGGTCGACCAGGACACGGTGGGGGAGGTGGAGGAGTTATTCCGCCATGAGGGGGAAAACTTGCTCACCGGACCAGTGTCCTATTCCAGAAAGGGCAGTAGCATTTCTGGGAAAAGCCTAACAGAAGCCGAGCTCACCGATAGGAGGGAGAAAAGACAGCTAAAGTGGGAGTTGGCTAAGTTGGAGCAGGAGAAAGAGGAGAGGAGGATGGTCCACGAGTTTAGGCTAAAGGAACTGGAGCTCCAAAGTCTGCAACGGGGGTCCTCTCCTGTTAGGAATGGTGGCAGCGAACCGAAAGAGTCAGCCAGGGAGACCAAACCCTATATCCCAAAGGACCTGATAGCGAGCTTCAGTCAGGGGGACGATGTAGCTAAGTGGCTGGCCGCTTATGAGGTTTCTTTGAAGGTTAATGGAGTGCAGGAGAAGCACTGGGGGGGTAGTTTGTACAAGTACATGCCTCCTGCTGGTTGGGACACCTTGCTGGCCCTGGATCCAGAGGAACAGACAAACTACCCCACCATGAAGCTGGCGTTATTGAGGAAGTTCGGGCTCACCCCAGAAAGGTACCGACAGAAGTTTAGGGGGAGCCACAAGATGGGCACTCAGAACTGGGTGGACTTCCTTGATTACGCCAGAAAGGCCTTAGAGGGTTGGGTCAAGGGCAGTGAGGTAAAAGATTATGAGGGGCTGTACGATCTGTTTTTGAGAGAACACCTCCTCGAGAAATGTTTTCCCGAGCTGCGCCAACACCTGGTAGACAGCAAGCTGACCAATCCCCGGAAGCTTGCAGAGGAGGCGGACATCTGGACAAGTACCCGGGTGTCCTCCAAGGGGACTGGAGGGGAATCTCAAAAAGCCGGACAGGGCGCCCCCCAGAAGAAGGAGGGGGGGGGAGAAAAAGAAAGAGTTCTCTAAAGGTCCCCAAAATAACTTCCAAGGGAAGGGAGCAGGTTTCACCCCTAGGGCAAACCCGCCCCGGAACCCTCATCCTGGCCAAAGCCAGCAGCCCAGGGTTCTCCACTGTTTTGAATGCGGTGGCGTTGGACATTATAAGGGAGATGTCAGATGCCCAAAGAGACCACCCCCTCCCACCGGAGGAAAGTCACCGGGAGTAGCTAGTGTAGCGCTCGGGGAGGAGTTGCCCTTAGATAAGGGGGGTGAGTGGGCGGGTGTCACCTTAGTGTCCCTGGGGGAGCGGGAGATGGTGCCAAAGATCCAGGTGCCCCCAAATACTACAAAGTATGGGCAATGGGTTACCATCAATGGCCAGAGAGGGGAGGCTCTGAGGGATACAGGAGCCAGCATGACTATGGTGAGAAGTCAGCTGGTGTCCCCAGAGCAGGTTGTTCCTAATGTACTCCACCCCGCCGCGATGGCTGACGGCAGAATGGGCCACTATCCAGTGGCTGAGGTTCCCTTTGAGTGGGAGGGGGTTGCAGGTTCACTTCGAGTTGCCGTAAGCCCTGCCGTGCCAGTCGATTGTCTGTTGGGGAATGACATGGAACACAACACTTGGAGAGAGGTGGAATACCGGACGCATTCTGCGATGCTGGGTACACCTGACTGGGCCTGTGTCAGCACACGGTCTGCGACTGCCCGGAGAGGGGGTTCGCCTGGGTTGGAGCCTGGAACAATGGCCCAACCCGCTGCTAAGAAGGGACAGACCCGGAGACAGAGAAAGCCTGCTCCGGCTTCCACACCCCATGAGACAGATCGGCCACCTGCGGTGGTGGACCAGGAGTCCGTGGAGGGGGAAGTAGACTCTCTGGAGGATTTACCCATCCCTACGGAGTGGCATGTGGAGGGAGGTCCTACCAGAGAGGAATTCTGTAAGGGGCAGAGGGAGTGCCCCACCCTTGAGGGACTGAGGCGACAGGCTGAAGCCCAAGCAGCAGGTGATGTTACGGGACATTACCATATTTACTGGGAGGATGGACTCCTCTACAGTGAACCCAAGGTACCCTCGCCTGGTTCATCGAGGGCCTTGGTAGTCCCGCAACAGTACCGAGCCTTTCTTTTGGAACTGGCTCATGCCATACCCCTGGCAGGACACTTAGGCCAGGATAAGACCTTTGCACGGCTTGTCCTCCACTTTTACTGGCCTCAGATGAAAGCGGCGTCCAACACATACTGTAGGACATGTGTAACCTGCCAGGCCAGTGGGAAAACAGGGGTGAAGCTAAAAGCTCCCCTGGAACCACTTCCAGTCGTTAGCACCCCCTTTGAGAGGGTGGGCATCGACATTGTAGGGCCTTTGGATCCACCAACAGCAGCTGGTCACAGGTTTATCCTGGTACTGGTGGATCATGCCACACGGTACCCAGAGGCAATACCTCTGAGGACAGTTACTGCACCTGTAGTGGCAAGAGCCCTAATGGGAATCTTTACCCGAGTGGGATTTCCCAAGGAAGTTGTGTCCGACAGGGGGACCAACTTCCTGTCAGCTTACATGCGGGCCATGTGGAAGGAGTGTGGAGTGACCTACCGGTTCACCACTCCTTATCACCCCCAGTCGAATGGACTGGTTGAGAGGTTCAATAAGACCTTGAAGGGCATGATCAGAAGTCTGCCCGAGAGCCTGCGGAGGAAATGGGATGTCCTCCTGCCCTGTTTACTCTTTTCCTACAGGGAAGTGCCCCAGAAGGGAGTGGGCTTCAGCCCCTTTGAGCTTCTGTATGGGCACCCTGTACGCGGTCCTCTCAGCCTGGTGAAGGATGGTTGGGAGAAATCTCCCAGGAAACCCCCCCAGGATGTGGTGAGCTACATGCTGGCCTTCAGGAGCCAAATGGCGAAGTTGTGGAAGCAAGCTTCTGACAACTTGGAGGCCAGCCAGGCAGTCATGAAGGAGTGGTACGACCACAATGCTCACCAGGTGGAACTGGAGCCTGGACAGAAAGTGTGGGTGATGGAGCCTGGAGAGCTTAGCGCCCTCCAGGATCGCTGGACAGGCCCCTTTGAGGTGTTGGAGAAGAAGGGTAAGGCCACATACCTGGTGGACCTTAAGACCCCTCGACAGCCCCTACGGGTGCTGCATGCCAACCGACTCAAGCCCCACCATGAGAGGCCCGAAGTCATGCTGATGATGGTGACTGACGGGGAAGAGGAAGCGGAAAGGGAACCTCTCCCAGATCTCTTTTCGTCCCAAGAGAAGGATGGGTCAGTGGAGGGAGTGATTCTCTCTCCCACTCTCACTCCTGAGCAACGGGAGGACTGCCGCCAGATCCTGGAGCAGTACTCTTCATTGTTCTCCCTTGTCCCGGGAAGGACCCACCTGTGTACCCATGATGTGGACACAGGAGACAGCCCACCAGTGAAGTCCAAGACCTACCGGCTGTCTGACAAGGTGAAGGCTAGCATACATGGAGAAGTTGCCAAGATGCTAGAGCTGGGAGTAATTGAACCTTCCAACAGCCCTTGGTCCAGTCCGGTGGTGCTCGGGCCAAAAGCCGCACCACCAGGCACCACACCTGAACTGAGGTTCTGTGTGGATTACCGAGGACTGAATTCAGTGACAAGGACTGATGCTCATCCAATCCCTAGGGCGGATGAATTGATTGACCGGCTAGGAGCTGCCCAATATCTGAGTACCTTTGACCTCACTTCAGGGTACTGGCAGATCTCCTTGACAGATGGAGCAAGGGAAAGGTCAGCCTTCTCCACGCCTGAGGGACACTACCAGTTCTGTGTGATGCCCTTTGGGCTCAAGAACGCCCCTGCCACATTTCAGCGGCTGGTGAACCAGGTCCTCTCTGGAATGGAGAGTTTCTCTGCTGCTTACTTGGATGACATTGCTGTCTTCAGTAGCAGCTGGGAGGACCATCTGCAGCATTTGCAGGCCGTTCTCCAGGCCCTGAGACAAGCTGGATTGACCATCAAAGCCAGCAAATGCCAGATTGGGCAGGGGTCGGTTGTGTACCTTGGACACTTGGTGGGTAGGGGGACTGTGCAGCCCCTGCAGGCGAAGATTGAGGCAATCATGGCCTGGGAACCCCCCAAGACACAGACTGAGGTCCGAGCTTTCCTGGGCCTCACAGGATACTACCGTCGCTTTGTGAAGGGGTATGGCACTATTGTAGCGCCCCTCACAGAGCTCACCTCCAAGAAACAACCTCGACGGGTAGTTTGGACAAAGGCTTGTCAGCAAGCCTTTGAAAAGTTGAAACAGGCAATGTGTGCGGCACCGGTCCTGAGGGCCCCAGACTTCTCCAAGGAGTTCATTGTCCAAACGGATGCATCAGAACATGGCATTGGGGCAGTGTTATCGCAACTCAATGAAGAGGGCCTGGATCAACCTGTAGTCTTCTTATCCAGGAGGCTGCTTCCCCGGGAACAGAAGTGGAGTGCCATTGAGAGGGAAGCTTTTGCGGTGGTGTGGGCTCTGAAGAAGCTGCGGCCATACCTCTTTGGCTCGCACTTCCTGGTTCAGACTGACCACCGACCCCTTCGTTGGCTGATGCAGATGAAGGGGGAAAATCCCAAGTTGTTGAGGTGGTCCATCTCCCTACAGGGAATGGACTTCCGGGTGGAACATCGGCCTGGAGTGGACCACGCCAATGCAGACGGTCTCTCCAGGTATTTCCGCCTTAGTGATGAGGACTCCCAAGGGGTTGGGTAGTTCTCCCCACTTTCAGCTGGGGGGGATGCGTGTTAGACCTGTCTGGCTTTTTGGCGAAGTCCCTCCTAATTTTTATTTATTTTGTCCCCTTTTTGCCCCTCATACCCTTGTTAATTTTTGTGTCTACTGACTTTTTGTAGGTGTTGGTCAGGGGGATAGGTGTTTTCTTCCCCCCTCATAATCTTTTACCTTAGGCCCAGAGACCTGTTCTGACAGGAAAGTTGGCACCACCTAAAATGGTGGCTACCAACTGCCCCCAACTGTCACCAACAGAACCTGGCCATAGCCTAACATAGGGCATTCCAGAACCTTCTGGTCCATTCTGGACCACTGAAGGGCAGCCTATATAAGGCGGAATGCTGGACAGCCATTTTGTCTGTCAGTGAGGAGCAGCTAGAGTGAAGGCTGAGGTCTAGTGGGGGTAGGATTCTGAAGGGTGGTTCCCTCTACAAGAGTAGCCCTCTGTCAAGGTTTTCCCCCTCCTTGGTCCTGTTGTCCTAGCCAAGTTAGCTCATCCTGCTGATCCTGGGCAGATAGATTAAGGGGTTAACTTAGTAGTCCTGGGAGCTGAGCTGAGAGTTCCCCCGTGCCCCTAGTCTGCCCAGTAAGGAGGAATAGGGGGTTGGTGCTGAGAGAGTACAACCTGGCTTTATTCTGAAGGAGCCCCCCCCCCTTTCCCTTCCTCTTCGTTTTGGTGAAGGAAGGGAATTCATTCATTAAACAACTGATAGCATCCCCTACCAGTGACTGGTCCTGTGGTGTGTGGCCATCCCCTCTGCCAGCTGAGAAGAAGGTGTGAGGTGAACTGTGACCGGGTTTTCATCGATCGCGCTATGGAATAGCGCCCCCCCCCCGGGATCCACTGAGCCTGGGAAGACTGCAAAGGCTTCCCTTTTGCGAGCGGGACCCCAGGGGCGCCTTCCGCGCTTCGGTCGCGCTGTGGAGAGTGTCCCGGTATCAGGGGAAAAGCCAGGGCGAGCCGCTACCCAAGGGCGCCTTCGCGCCTGTGCAATCCGCGCTGTTCGATCTCCCAGGAGGGGCCTAGGACCGAGCAGGCCCAGTGCGGGGACACTATACCCTCGCGCATGCGCGGAAGCCTCGCGTGTGGAGAAAGACGAGGGCGTCATTGCTGAGGGGAAGTGTCTCCATTGTGCGTCGAGGGACAGATCCCTCTAGATGAGGAGCCGCCGCTCAAGTGACTGAGCCTTCACCGCAGCGACCCGGGTTGCACCTGGGAGGACCGCTACTCTGGTGAGAGAGGGGGCGGGGAGGCCAGCCATCGAGGAAGGAGCGTTTTCAGGGCCCGGCAGGAGAGCGTAGGACTTGCCTGCTGACTGTGCAACCAAGTAAGCTGGGGAGAGTGAGGGGTGGCGCAGGAGAACTGACTAGGCCTCCTGTTCGTCTGCTTTCTTCCCCCACAGGGCAGCAATAACTTCAAGGGCTCTTGACAGTGCAAGACAGTTTGCCCCTCCTTGAGTGGAATAGAAGCTCTGAGGAGCGAAAGAGAAGTACAACAGATATTTAACTGGCCTGAATAGGCCCAAAGGTTATCTGCCAGATATTGTTAGTGCTTACTTAGAGGTAATCAACTACCGGAGCTGGTGACAATTTGTAATACAGGTCAAAGGTGTTATTGCAAGTACAGAGTTTAGTTATAGAGTACAAGCCTTGTTGAAACCTGTTTAAAAACTATGCCTAGTTACATGATAGAACCTCTAGTGATGTAAAAGCTGGTGACTTAAGTAGCACCTTAGTGGGGACTACAGTAATTTTCCCAATTAATAGGTTTTCTTCTCCAACAGGGAATCTGCATAAAATGTCGATTTAGTACTGGTGAAAAACTAGCATATTTACAAGTCACATGTATTGAATTGTGATCCTTTTTCCACAGACAACCAGTGTTATAATTTCTCCTGAACTAAATGTAAATTTTTCCTGTGTGAATATTAAGAGTCAAACCAAAGAGTATATTATTTTTATAAAACAGCTCATATTTTCCTAACATTTTTGGTGTAGCGTTTTCTTTTGAGTGCTATTGCGTGGAATTACTTTTGGGTGGTCTGCAACCTTTACACTGTGCCTCTGTTATGCTAGTCTTGCCCTAGGCCAGGCTACCTAATTCCAACAGGGATCCTTTAATTTGAGAGGCACTGGACGCAAACTGTGCACCACGGGTTTTGCGTTGTATTTTAGCTTGATCTTATGTTGAAAATTGTGCAAACATCCTAGTTCCTCTTTGAATAGCTGTTTGAACTCTCCACATATTTCATCCTCCTTATTGAATTTCTCTGTGAGCAGGACCTGTTCAGCACTATTGGGGTCTAAGATGATTCCCAGCTCCTTCTGGTGTACCCATCCTAGCAGATTGGACCCTGATTTTCCTACATATACCGTCCCATAAGTTTTTCTGTCCTTAAACTGCAGCTGCACATTTTTTATACCCAAAAGGGGAATGGTTCCCTTGTTGTACCCTGTAGGAGAAATATCTGGTGTTTTTAACTCACTAATTTTATTGTTACCCAGGGAAACATAATCATCCTTGTTGAGTAGAGTGAACAGTGAACAGGAATCCGCAAACATTTCTACACATTCATCATCAATGAGAACTTCACATTTTGGATAAATAGAATTTACTGTGTCACTGAGATCTTTTACTTGCAAAATACATTTTTCCATTTTTTTCTCTATATATTTCACTTCTTTACTTGTGGCCTTCTCTGTGTTCCTATCCTGTTCTCTTATGTGTAGTTCACCATCACGACCCACCCTCGCAAAATGCCCTCTCCTATTGCATTTTTTACATGTGACATACCTGGCAGGGCATTGAAAAAAAAGTAGCAAAATGGTTATTACTGCCACATCGGTAACACTTAACACCCCTCTCCCTGTAATCTACTCTGATGTTGGCATTCTCCTTAAATTTCATCTCATACACATCACTTTTGTCTTCTACATCATTAATGGCTGACACAACCTCTCCGTCTGGTTTCATTTCCTTTGCGCACCTTGCAGTGTGTTCCACTGACTTCGCTATTTCGATAGCTTCCCTTAGACCTGGATTCTTAGCCAACAACTTCTCTTGGATGCGCGGATTATTAGTGCACCGCACAAGTTGATCTCTTATTAATGAATCAGTGAGATTGCCAATCTCACATAGTTGAGTAAGGCCCCATAAAGCTGTGATATAATTATGCACTGACTCCTGTTTGCCCTGACTCCTTTTAAAAAACTTGTGGCGTTCTAGAACTACATTGA
Organism: Lissotriton vulgaris; assembly: GCF_964263255.1. Classification (NCBI taxonomy): domain Eukaryota; kingdom Metazoa; phylum Chordata; class Amphibia; order Caudata; family Salamandridae; genus Lissotriton; species Lissotriton vulgaris. The sequence continues at coordinate 1,296,858,395 of NC_141694.1, forward strand.
CTCTATCTCCAAAATGTTTTTCTAGTTTTCCCATGGTTTGCTCATACACATCTACCTCTCCAACTGCATTCCCCTCCTGTTCTGGCACTGGTAAAGATTAATATACCTTGCGCCCTTTCACACCCAAATTATGGAGTAAAATGTGCTGTTTCCTTACAGAATTGAACCTTTGACCCCTAATAGCTATAAGATAAGATTGAAACAGTTTCACCCATTCCTTCCAACTTATCTCAGGTTCCCAATATCATTCAGAAAGGGCAGGGTTGAATCATGCTGGCTGCGGCCATTTTACCAGGAGGGTGTAAGAGCACTAAAGAGGAATAGTTGAAGTATACTGAGGTTAATAAGGCGATGACCTAGTAGACACACTACAAAACACGCTAGCAGGTAAATAATACAGCTTAATTTCACATTCACCCCAGTTGACCCAATATCTCTATAAAGGATTTGTTATCTGCTGGGAACGCCACACAGTCAAGTGTTCAATTTACAGATGAAGATGATGCTGGGATATAATTATTCTTGGACCATGGAACCCAGCTGTAAGTCCGTTCACTCACCGCCTACCCAGCAGGTCATCCAACAGAGTTAATTACTTTGCCTCCTCAAATTCACTTGCAAAGGTCTTGATATTGCCGATAAACTTGGGCTCAATCTCCACGATACCGTCTGACAAGAACTGACGGCCCTTAGCTCCTGGTGCGCCGGCAGAAAATGTCAATTTTCCGGATACAGCTCGCCGCCTAGGCAGGTCCGGCCCCCACAGCTGACTGACGAGAATTACCACGCAGGTGCCTCATCACATGAACACTCGGGCAGAAGTTGGCAGGATTTCCCGTCTTCAGACGCCGAGCACTCGCTGTTCGAGTTCTGTCACCGACACGAGTTTAGAATCCAGGCGCCGTCGAACTTCAACCAAGACTCATTGTGCTTATCCCCACAGCCGAACGAGGGCTCACCACCCGCAGCACAGGTACGCTCCTACTCTGAGCTCATCTGAATGTCACCACACGTTCAGTTGTTCCAGTCCACTCAACCCAAAAAACACATAGTCCACTTTTGCTCACACGCTACGTGGGCCTTACTTAACACACGCTGAGAGAATAAGTTCCCAGAAGGACTATCCTATTCCGGACACGCAGCGGTCCAGGCTGGGACCTTGACACAGTTATTTTTACTTCTTCCAAACTGCTTCACTGATCACAGCATACATGGTCTTATCCCACGTTGCTTTCAAGGAGGATGTTAATGGATTCACTTCGAGCCCCTCATTACGCTAGTACATCCTTGTAGATTCGTTTTCCTGTAAAATGCCTTCAAATTTTCCATAAGTCTCTACTTCTTCTCCTTCCTTGACTTGTAGAGAGAGCACACAAAGGGGAAATGGTCAAGACTGCCCCTGCACAGTTCAGTCGCCAGTGTTGGAATTGTGAAGAATAACAGGACTCTGAAGATAGATTAAGATGCTGTTTATTGACCATCCACTCTCCTCACTGGAGAGCACACCAACATTCCAAAGGGAGCTTCAGGGTGGGGAAACCAACCGGGACGGAAAGGTAGGGGTGGAAGGAATGTACCAACAGGACTGATTGCAACAACCACCATCTCTCATCTCCCCGGAGGTGGACTCCCCCATACTGGAACACAGTGGCATGAAATGTGGAGGCCAGATGGATGAGGGATGTACACCCTGACAAGGACAGCACATCAGGTGTGAGGATATCTGTGTAGGTGGGATTAGTGAGGGGCACACCAGCCTGCCCTCCAGGTAGATGCAGGACAGGGAAGGCACAAGAGCAGACCAAGGGGGTCAACCAGGCCACAGGCAACAATCACTGCTGGGGCGCACGAGGTGCACTCCAGGGAAACAGCTGAAAACCTCCAAATGAGAAACATGGTCAAGCTCCGCCCTTCGGAGCACAAGACCTGTTGAGCCCTCACTGACTCACTAGGCTGCAGGGGGCTGAGAGCAAGGAGACAGGAGGCGGGCTGCATGCAGGAGCACAGCCAGGCAGCCAGAGAGGAGGAGGACGGAGGCTCCGCACAGTGGTGTCCCGCAGGATGACGGCAGGCTCAAGGAGCTGCAAGTTTGATTGCCTCTTTTCGTGACAGGTACCTGGGGCAGAGTTGGAGATGCCTCAACCAACAGCACACACAGGCAGGGCGTCCGACCGCTGTTACTTTTCCAGGCACGCCGGGACGAAGTCGAGGCCTCGGGAGGGCAGAACAGCCCACCTGTAGTATCGGAGGAGAAGTGTAGGATGCTGAGGCAGGAGCACACATTGTTGCCCCGCACCCGTTGCCACTATAGCGGGCTGGTCTGCATCAGGCTGCATGGTTAGGTTTCACTCCCTAGAGCCCATAATGGTAATAGGAGATTCAAGGTCAGGGTTGTCAGTATATAACAATCACTCTTGAATTTTTCTATTGCATGCTCTCTCAATTAATTGGTCTCAGAGTAGTTCATCATGCATACCTCAATAGGTGCAAGTGACAGCCAATGTACTTAATGCCTATGCAAACTCATCAATTAACTTCCTGAGTTGTTGGCCTCTTTGTGAAAATGGATGTCTCTCTAATATCACATTCCTGCTGAGGGAAATACTTTATCAATTACTTGAATTCATTTAGAATACTCATCCAACACCTGCACAGGTTCTCCTGCATCTTCTTGCTGTGACAGAATTCTTATTTCTATCAACGACAAAGTCTTTTGAGTAGATCTGCCTTTTGGGCCCACATTGTGTATAACCAAAGCTTTTTTCTTCTTGGTGGAGAATGTGTCCCCATGGATAGCATTCAGGTAGGCTTCAAAAGCATTTTGCCACCTAGGCCAAGCTAACAATGGTTTACTTGGCACTGCTAAAAATGGAGGAGAAAGAGATATGTTTTTTTCAAGACAACACTTTAATGAGGCACTAAAGGCAACAGAATATATGGTACAGTAAACACTAAGAGAAACACTAGTGATGGAGCATGGTTTTAAAAATCAAATTACACAACACATTTACAAAATAAAAACACGAAAAGCTGAAAGTACACTTTTCACACATTGAACACATTGACACAGGCGACTGAGACAAGTGTATTAGAAGCACCGTAAAAGCATGCTTTAGAATACGAGATGATGATAACCTACACACAGAATAATACTAATACAAAAAAAATTTTTTAATTTTTTTTATTGATCATTTGCAAATCTTGAAGGCAACACTTACATCACGAGTTCAAATGTAATGTACAATAGGCACGTGTAATGCGGCGTTGTTGCTTAATAATACAAAAAGGATGCAATTTTCTTTTTTTTTTAAACATTTCTAACAATAACATAGGTGTTCGTCAGTGTGATCATTAATGTAATCAATCTTAGCAGCAGTAGTTTGAGAAAAACGTAAATACAACATTGTGCTCTGTCAGGTCCAGAATGGCAATCAGTCAGGGCTGTAGTATGATGACACCAGCCTGAGGGAGGACTGCAATTCAATACGTGTGGTGACCATTGGTGCCACAAGGTTTCGCACTAGAAATCTCGATTGCCCCGGCATCCATACAAGCCGCAACAGTGACTGGCAGACACACCAAAGCATGGACAGAAACAGAACATCAGGTTAGGAGTGCACAGCCGGGCTCCCAGGTGCAGTCACTGGTGAAGACGGTCTGTCACGTGACCATTGCAGGAAGGGTTCCCAAATGTCTCTCGGGCGTGCATTGGACAGCATCAATTCCCAGTAGGAGCCCAGCTGTGCATGTCCATATGTCACATCAGCCAGCCAATCGCTGAACTTTGGTTTAGATTTACGCCCCCAGGTAGTGGCAACCCGCCTCTTGGCATAGAGCAGCAGCAGTGCATGGAGCTTTCAGCTTTCAGCTTCCAGGCACAGTGTCCGCGACCCAGCCCAGAATCCCTAGCAGCGGTGATGGGGCATCAGCCCTGCCAAGGATTTGATTAATGCTTCAAAAGACAGTGGCCCCAAAGATTAGCAACAAAATAACAATCGAAATAAATATAGAGCAAAATTGAAATCTATATTTTAAACTGTCCAGCCGGGCACACTTTAATAGTATAAATATTTGTATGTTACAAAAGAGATAAGATAACAATAGCCAAGCGGGACACAGCCTGTGTCCAACTGTCACAAAAAACATACAAGTAAGGCAAACAAAAGAAACAGGGCAGTCTGTAAGTGCTTTTAGATTTAAACAGACGATGGAAAAATACACTTTGCGTGATCTATTCAATATAATAGCAAACAATCATCAAGTGTAAAGTATGACCTTGTCTCTTTTTGAAAAGCTTAAAGTAGAATCAGTCCATTAAAAGTTATTTTAATGAAACGGACGTCTCCGTCTAAAATTCTTTACACTAAGGCACAAAATTACATGTCCTGATGATGATCCCATACTAACAGGGGTCGAAACGTGGTCGACACTTTACACTTGATGATTGTTTGCTATTATATTGAATAGATCACGCAAAGTGTATTTAATACATCTACTCGTGTGGTCCAAGTGTCTACGTCCGCTGAGACCAACCAATAGTCCAATCTGGACCAGGCAGCATGGTGAGCGGATATACATGTACCCACTCTCGCATCCGCGTTGCTGACCTTCCATACATCAATAAGGGAACCCTCGCATATGACATCAGTCAGTGCCTGGCGCGCCTGTGGGTGTAGTTGTCTAGAGGCACCTTTTCTATCAAGTGTGTCCTCAAGCACCACGTTAAAGTCTCCACCTCATATGATAGTGGAACAGCCAGCAACATCAATCTTCGCCCAAATTTCTCTGAAAAACTCTGGGTCGTCAACATTTGGACCGTATATAGCAACCATCACCACCTCCTTGCCCATCAGAACCCCGTGCAGTATGACATACCTGCCCACCTCGTCCATTAGTGCAGATTCCTCCCTCCAATCCACGCAGCGGCATTGAAGAATGGCTACACCTCTGGAATAGTTGGAATAAATGGCTGAATACACAGAGCCCCACCTTGAGTGTTTAAGCCTGGGAGAGCATGAGGAGTTGATGTGTGTTTCTTACAGGAAACAGATATCTATGTTATGTCGGAGTAGGTAGCTGTGCATGAGTCTGGATTTCCTGTGGTCACCTAGGCCCCTTATGTTCCATGTTAAGAATCTGGTCACCCCCATTGATTGCAATAACCAAGCACAAGCCTTTCTACCACCCGACCTTGAGCGCGCATTCTGATTGTCAATATAACATACTGAGTACAACACATCTGACGATACACCAAAGATCTCCCGGCCCAACCCCACCCTCCACCCACATCAACCCCCCAAACAGGTTGTGTCAAAACCCCCCCTAATGCGCCAAGGGCGCACAAACAACAGAACAATGTGGATATGGGAGACACCCCTCGGAGGCGGGACATCTCGAGCTTACACCCCTGCTCACACAGGGTGGCTGCATATAAGAATGTTTTTCCCAAACAGACAAAGTGCAGTCAGAATGCAGGGTAACTGTGCAACCAGTTTGGTTGTCCAATACTGCTGCGGCCAGGGGACCCCACTCAACGTCACTCATTTGATTCTCAGTTTCCGCTCCAGCGACAGTTTGTTTTTTAGCCCTGGGGTGACAGACGTGTTTTGCAAATTTTAAGGCCGATTTTGCATCCAGAAAATGGTGTGTCATGCCATCATGCACAACACTCAGTTTGGCTGGGTACATGAGGGAGTATGGGATCCGAGCCTGGAGTAACAGTTTCTTAGCTGGCAAAAACTCCTTGCGTGCGGCTTGTACGAGCGGTGTGAAATCTGGATAGAAGGATATGTTGTCCCCTTTGTGCGTTATCTTTCCTTTCTCCCTTGCTAATCGGAGAACTAAATCCCTGTCTTGATAGTTGAGGAGTTTAGCAAGAATTGGTCTAGGTGGAGTGCCTAGCGGAGGCTTCTTTCCCAGGGATCTGTGTGCACGTTCCACTATGAATACCGGGGACAGGTGTGAGTCAAAGAGTTCATGTAGAAGATCAGTCACAAAGTCCTCCATTTTCCCCATCGCCGTTGTTTCTGGTATGCTCGTAATGCGGACGTTACATCTTCGGGAACGTGCTTCAAGGTCATCTGCCTTTGCGCTAAGTGTCTCGATGGTTTTTTTCAAGTTAGCGATGTGGGCTTTAGTGCCCTGTTGAAACTCACAGCATTCCGTGTTTCTGTTCTCAAGGCTGTCTAGGCGAGTTTCATGGGCAGCCACCTGTGTTTTCACCCCCTGTAGCTGGGCAGCCATGCTGTCAAGTTTTGCTTCTATGCTTTTCAGGTTGGAACGCACCTCCAGCAACAGGGCCGCTACATCAATGTCCGGAATCACCTGCTGTTGAGATCCACCCGGCTCCCCGGTGTCCTGTTCGGCCTGCTTCGATGTCTTCTTTTGCTCAAACTTGAGCCTTGGTTGGCGGATGTCGCCTTTTCCCATGTTTAGGCGCAAGACACCAGATACCAGTCCAGGCTCAGAAGTCCCAAGTCTTCCCCTCAGATATCAGGCAAACAGTAGCATTCACAAACGCATGCGGGTTTTGGGAGGAGGGACCCTCTGAGCGCCCCCAGGCCCCCAACAGTGGTCCAAGTACTAGAAGCAATATATGTATTTTTAGGATAGGGGCCCCTCAGTAAGCTACCCGGTGTAGCGCTGGATGATGGATGGTGAGTAGCCAGCGGTCTGCTCAAGCCTCGGCAATCTGTTCGTGGCAGGTCCGCAGGGGTCCAGTGTCTCACCCTCACTCAGCGGAACTTCAGGATATTTCAATGCCAGGGGCGCACATCGGCATTTCATCAGAGAAGGAAGCATTAACGCAGGTTGTGCAGCGGGGGGCCAGCTATGCACTGAAGATTGTCAGCGTGCCGGAGGCCACCCCGAGAGACAGCCCCCCGCAGGCGCGCACTTATCTCGGTTTTGCGTCAGATGATACCAGGCAATCTCCAGGCGGGCTCCGCCGGGTCAGCCTGCAGGGCAGTGTTCGCCCGATCCAAAATGGCGGCGGGGACAATTTCAGCTGTGTACAGTCACCACAATGCACGCTTCGTTTCCTCAGAGCCTCATTGCAAGGTATTGGCAGTGTTCTCTTAAGCGGCGCCTTACCCCACCATCAGTCGTGATTGCATCAGGGCTTCTCGCGCTATGTTGCGCACACGAGGTCGGGCCTCTGGAGCCGCGGTCTCGCGTAGCTGTCGTCACCCGCCTTGCACTCTGGCGTCGCCTGGGGACAGTTCAGGCTCCCTCCGGTCAGCAGATCTGGTCCGATTTCTGTGCGAACCAAGCGACACGGGGACCAGGATTTCCAGTGACAGTGCCCCAGGACCTCCGCCGCCGATACGAGCTGGTTACATGGGTGTCTGTTTGGGATAAGTAAGGATCGTCTTAGGATAAATTATGCAGCCGGCGGAGCTCGCGTTTTAGGCAGCCATCTCGCTGCTCGTCCGGCCACCCCCCTATACAAAAAGATTAGTTGCATAAATAAATTTCTTATGAAAAATTAGTTTATTTGCACTTACTGATGAACTTACATTATTAACCACATGGCCTAATGTTTTCAATGCCTTTTGCTAGTGTGCACTATTTAGAAACCCCGGTGCAAAAACGTGTAGCAACTAGGTATGATCCTGCAACTTTGCATAATAATTCTGGAGAATCTATAGTTTATGAAACCTTATAAATTATTTTTGTAGTATGAATTTAGAAAATTATATACTTATATGAATGTTGAGAAAATGTGTGGTGGATAGGGTATTTCTGATGTTAACTATTTGCATGTAATAATATTGGTGATCATTCTACATATTATTATTTCATTTATTTGCCATGGATTTGAAGTTTCATATAAATCTAATGCAAATATAAAGGCGTATTCGAAAATGCTTTTTCACTACTTCTGATCTGTCCCTTGGCCTAATACAATGGACCTCTTCTGATCTATTGAAATGTTGCTTTATCTGTTTTGTACAAGAGTTTTTTCAGCATTCTAAATGTTTCTTTAATGTTCACCGTGAATTATTCTTTTGGGAACAGGAGTTCAGCTGTTGCTCTAGATTGTTACTTTGTTTTTTTTTCCACGGATGTTAAGCCTATGTGGCCTAACATGAGTTCAGCAGTCGCTATAGACTGTGTGGACTCTCAAATCTTTTGTTTCTAATGATTCACATGGAAAAGTATCTAATGGTGCAAATATCCTAGGGGACATTATGCAAATATGGACATTTGGTAGTTTTTCGATGGTGATGTGATGCCACGCCCCAGGACAATGCTAGAAGCTTTAAAAAAGAAGAAACCCCAAAGAAAGGGCAACACCATTTTGATTTTTCCTACTTAAGACATGGATGCTATGCTGATCGATTTTTGAACTGCCATTTACTTTTTGATACATTACTGATGCTACAGTCAGTAGCAGATGGACTGATACCATTCTTTGCCGAACCACGGAACCATTTTGTTCCAAATGTCTTTATTTTATTTGTTCTATGCTAAATGACTCTGAACCTGAACCCTTTCCCCTTTTCCGTAGAATTAGAGCTGTTAGACAACAAACAATCCTTCTGCCTTAATGGTAGTGGGACTCTGTAATTCTGTAAACTGATTTTTATAATAACCATCCGATGAAGCTTTGCCTAAATGTAGGACGCTTTAATGAAAGCTATGATATTGTTAGCTGACATTCTTATAAGATTTATTATTGCCATGAAATATTTTTTTTATATAATAGCCAAAATTAATCTAATACCAGAGTGAATCTATTACTGCATCTTGCTGGTTCTTCCATTTAAACTGTGCGCTTTTATTGATGTTTTAAATGCATTGTAGGGAGAATCAGTGAGCACTGTCTGAACATCAAGTATTAATTATTCTGTTCTGCGTAGTTGTAGCAGAGCTTTTGGTCTGTATGATTTTAGTTTAACTTAACTTCTTCAGGATGTTGGGTCTTCCTGTGGTAATTCTTTATTTCTATAGCATGGTCCTGAGAGTGGCGTACTTAAATCTGATCTGAAATTTGTAAATAACCTGTAAATTACTGGTCCTTATTGAATAGCTAACGGGGAGTTTGGTGACCCTAATCTCCACCCCTCCTATCGACGAAGAAAGATTAATCAGAGGATCATTGCCTCTGAGGTAGATGGAAAATGCTACAGATTGTCTAATCATAAAGGGCCCATTACAGTTAGAGTAGTGAAAAGAGCAGGCATAATGATATAACATTTTACCACACTTACACTGCAAAAATTCTTGGTAGAAGAGCTATGTTTCTGTCTGGAGACGTGAGAGTTTTGGTGCCAAAAATAGTCCTTTGACCAAGTCCTAAGAGTGCACAATTTTTGTTTCAGCAAAAAGAAGTATTGATGGAATGCTGCTTCTGAATAAGTCAACGTGTAGCAGCAAAGTAGTGTGAGCATTATTAGAGATGCGCATTGCTATTGCTTTTGATTAAGACCGTGTTTTTTAAATGGCTGTGTGTGGTCCAGCAGAGTGAAATGGCTAAAGTCCATGCATGATTGGGGTGCTTTGTGCAAAGTGGAAGTTGTAAACGGGTCCGTCATGGCCTAAGATCCTGCAATATTTACCCCTGGGTTGTCTCAGCATAGAAAACACTGTGGGCCAGATGTAGGTAGGTGTTTACCAGGTGGTAACGGCCGAATTCGGCCGTTACCGACTGGTAAGAGCAATTTGACATGTAGGTCCCTGTATTTTACAGACTCGGTAAATTTACCGATAGGTAAATTTACCGAGTATGTAAAATACCGAGTCGGTTTCATTAAGGATTCCGGTAAATTGGTATGTAGGTGGGACTCTTCTGAGTCCCACAAGCAGTACAAAATCGGTATTTTACCATCAAATACTACTTGATGGTAAAATACCGTTTCTGGTGTGCATGCACATGTGTGCATGCACACCTATGCCATATGACAGGCAGACCTGCCCTTAGGGCAGGTATGCCTGCCACATGGCACCCGAGCCTCTTTTGGGGGTGCCAGAGGGTGTCAAAGTGACACCCCCTGCACCCTTGTGACAGTCGGTATTTTCCGATGTGGTAAATACCGACCGGTAAATGCCCAATCAATCCTATGGGCTTCAAAGCCCATAGGAATGAATGGGCATTAACTGGTCGGTATTTCCCGCATCGGAAAATACCGACTGTTTCCGATTCGGTAATTGCACATCTGCATTTACCTACATCTCAGTACTTTTATTTTCCGACCTCTGAAATACCGAGTCGGTATGACCCGGTATTTAAGAGGTCGGAAAATAAAATTTACCTACATCTGGCCCTGTGTACGTTATCTGCTGTTTTGTGGTGTGGGTTGTGATACGTCACCAACAGCACCTTGGCAAGGTTTCTCTGAGGGCCAGATGTACGACCGCTTTTTGCGGTCGCAGAGGGTCATTTTGCTCTTTTGTGACTGCAAAAAACGGTAGCACAATGTACCAACCCTATTTTGTGAGTCGGTAATGTAATAGTGACTCGCAAAATAGGGTTAGCGACTCGCTATTAGGAAGGGGCGTTCCAAGGGCGTCACTTCCTAATAGCGACTCTGAACCCTATGTAATAATATTTTGCAACCGCATTTTCAAGTTATTGTGAAAATTAGCAAAGAAAGATTAGACCATATTTGCTAAGAAAAAGGTAGGAGTATCACCGAAGGATTCTTCAGGACACATTATTATGAAGGACAAAGGATTACAATCATATATTTAGCATGAGTTTCGGCATAAAACTTTCCGAGAAAGATGAGGCATTACAGTTCCCTCGTTATGGAACATTTCATCTGAGGATTTTATAAAATGTAAAGAAAAAAGTGTATAAAATGAAAGACTCTGTTAGTGCCGCTTTTATTTAGGTTGTTAATATCTGAGAGCATATTGCTCATCAGAAAGACAAAGAGAAATACCAAGTGAGATATAGCAGAACTATGGACCATTATGCAGAAGCTAGATGAGATGCGCAGCAGAAAATGTGGAGGGCAGATTTAATACATGCAACACAAGTGTAGCGGGTGTTAGAGGTTGAGGAAGGTGCTATGGGCAAGAGAAATGAATAAAAGAAGTATTTAGAGGCAGAGAAAATTGATGCAGGGAAAGAAGGAGAAGAGAGTGACGTAGATGATGAACTTTTGAATGAGTTATTGATGAATCATCCACCACCTTACAATGAGACACCGAGTAGAGACCTGATACTGATGGAGCGAGGTGTTAAATGCAAAATTTTGTATACCCCTCTCGAAATCAATGTTCCATAACGTTAACATTCACTAATGGTGTGATGTGTTTGAGTAACCAACCTTAGAGTAATATGCATACATGAACATATGGAAACACTAATCTTGCTTGCATGATGCCATAAAAATTAGCTAATATGTGTTGTTATTGTGATGTGAACTAATGCACAGCCTAATTATAAACAAACGCAATTTTAATGTGCTTATTGTACACATTTTGTGCCAAAGAGTAGCTGGATATGTAAGTATAAAGCGCATTTATGTGGCTTATTTGCTAGGTAACAACTAATAGGGAAATATTAGATTGGTGGGAGGTAAACAGAAGGGTTTCATTACCATAATTAACATGAATGTGTGTTTGTTTCTATGATAGTTCTAAAATGTGGCCTGTGAGGCCTAGACTGAAAATGGCCGCTCTGAGTCACTACGAGCGAGTATTGGTCTGCGCATGTGTATCCAAAACCCTGCAAGCGCGAGTGAGCTGACTGTGCTTGGATGGGAGGTTTAAGGACGCCTTGCCCCGGAATCTAGGATGGGTACCAAACATGGACGATGTAATGCTCAGAGCCTGAGAACTTTTCCCTATGTTTCAAGTGAAGGAAGCGTGTAGGCCACAAACTGTCCTAAACAAAGCCCCTTTATTTTTCTGCTAAATCATCGTGAAAAACATACTGTAATGATGAGGAAATGCTCATCTACCCCAAATTTGTCCAATCAGAACTCGAATTGGTGATGTTAGTTACTTTTTAGATAGACTAAGCTAGAAAATAGTGTATAAAAACCCCTGATTTCGCTTAGAAGGTGTCGCTTTTTCGATTTCCTCTGGAAGTGCTGCCGGATTGAAGATCGATTCTTGGATGTAAGAACTTCTGTTTTATTTTGTTTTTCTTTGCAGGTCTGTTAGGATAAGATGAGGGTCTTAGTGAGGGATGTTAGGAGAGAATAAACTTGGAACTATCGGTTCTTTGCTAAACTTTACTGAACTTTAAAATAAATGTCTATTTCTGAGCTTTAAAAGAAATGATCATTTTTTAAAATAAAGTTAAAGGTTCTTATTGAATAAAGAAATAAAATAAATGCCTAAATGTCGGACATACTAAAAGTTTGCTTTGAATAAAAATTAGATAAATGGAGAAGTAAAAGCTGGTCTTTGGATTTTCCTACGCCTAGTTTTTGTTCTAGCAGATCCATTGCCATAATGGTTGTGTGTCTGAATAAAATGGTGTTTAAAATGAAACCATGGTAAATTGCTTTACATTGCAAGTGTAAATAAAATTAGTTTAATAGGTTTAGACACTCCGCCAATGTTATAGTAGGACTCCTAGTTCGTTGACCAAATCTTTGAGCTGAATTAAATGAACAGAGTAAGTATGCAGTGTAATGGGCCCCACTGTTGAATGTTATGCGTGTTTCTGAGGTTTTGGAGAAAAGGCCATGGTGATTTAGAATTTATTTCTGGAGTCCCGCTGTAGCAGTTATATCTTGGTAGCAGAGTAGTGGTCGCTAAGGATATTAGCTAGGATTATGTCTAAAGCACTATATAGAGTTTAAAATGTACAGATTTATGAATTAACATCTGCTGAGTTTGCATTACGTTATATGTAGTTCAGAAAAGCTTCCAAGTGTTGTGTGAAGCTATTGCCTCTGTCTGCAGGCAGAGGAAGTGTGGCAAGTAAAGTCGCACAGTTCATTGGTCTGTTTCAAAGAAGTAGTATTGTCATATACTGCGGTGGCATCGTCGTATATCACTGTTCAGGGACATTAGGTGTGAAAGGATAAATGTATAGTGAGGACAGTCTATTAAATCTCGGCTTTCAAGTATAGGGATCATTGCGTATCCTGACTAAAACTTATCGCTGAGGAGAGTAGTAGGACTTAACCCGAGCTTGATAGAAGGGTAAAGGAGTGGCGTCTACTTTACTAACGATAGAGGAATTCTGTAGTGGGTTAGCTGGAAGCGCTGCCTACTGGCGATACAGTGTTTGTGTATATATGAATAGGGTTTTCTGTATGAACGTGTGTAAATGTAATTGCAATACGCGTTCAAGTGAAACTCTTGGATTGTCTCTAAGGAGGTGAAAAAGATCTCTGTATGTGCTTTCCTAGAGAAACGAGTTCGTTATTGCCTGATAGAAGGGTAAGGCCAGTAGTGTTGCTTTATCGACGAGTCTAAAATTCTGAGGAGATAAGCGTCTTCTACTCCGGTTACAGAATACTTGTGCGATTGAAAATTCTATCACTTTATTAGCGATACAGGCAAATGGTATTGTTTTCTGTAAGTTACTAACTGATTTTTGTAAAATATCTTGTAAATACGGCTTCTTGAAAAAACCCTGTAAAGGAGGGGTCAGTAAGTCTGCAGGAACGCTGGTGACGTCAAAAGTGTATCGCTGGGATTGGTTCATGTGACCAAGACAGAGTAGGATCTGATAGGTTCATCACGAAAAAGCAGCAAAGTGATTGGTTAAGCACTAAAAAGACGTATCTTGTTCTAATTGGTGCGTTAGTGTAAACCGCGCTGTGATAGGTTTGTGTACGGAACAGCAAACAGGGAAGTGCGCGATCTTTTGTAAGACAGAGAATTATCGGAAAAATATCTTATTATTATAAAGAAGAGAAGAAGAAACCTTCATGGTTTAAGAAATTAAAGAATGTCTTTTCAAAAGACAAAGAAATTGTGACTAGAGAGGGAAAATTACTTCCTCCACTGAAAACGCCCGCTTCTTACATGTTATCAAAATATGGTTACCATACATGTGTTTGGTTAGAGAACTGGGCAAGGTATACTCAGGATGATGGTGTGTTAGCTTTTCCTGAAGAAGGATCGCTTGACTCGGCAGTTTTGAGAAATTTGAGAGACAAAATGATGAAGCTTGAGCCAAGACCTAGACCGACACAATTTGAAGCTTTAGTTGAATGAGAAGACGAGATGCATGAGCAAGAGAGTGAAAGGCTATGCAGACATATCAGACCGAGAGGTAGAGGTCAAAATTTATGGGGTGAAAGTCATGAAAGCAGAATACGTAGATGGAGAGACAGTAATATGTTTCATGGTATGTATCCAGTTAGGTTGGTGGAAGAATATGAGGGTCAGAAATGTACAGAAAAGAAAAAGAATGTAGAGACAGCGAAACAAAGTTATGGTGACAGTGAATCAGAAGATGTTGTATTAGAAGAAATATTAAATAGGAGACCGCCACTATACCAGCCAAGTTCTTTATGGACTACTCCGAATGCTCCGGTAATAGATGAAAGAAATAATGAAACCCTAAGACCATATTCAAGTTTAAAAGATGTGCCAGACAGAGTGTAGGTTAGATATATTCCAAATACACCTGTTGTGGAAACTAGAATTACAGGTACTCCTGTACCGAGGAATGATTCACATAGAAGTGTGCAAAGTAGTGAAAATCAAAGTGATGTGCAACCAAATATTTCTGATTATGAACGTTCTGCACATGAATTAATTCAGAACCTTACTAAAAACATGGAAGCAATGACTGTCCCTGTAACAATAGGGCCGGTAATAACAGTGTTTGAAAATCAGAAAATATAAGAACCAAGCTTAACAATCCCGTTACAACAAAGTTTGCAAAAAAAGAAAAAGAGAGAATATTTATCCTGATTTGTCAGAAATAAGGTGAATTGTTAATGTAAATCCACCTGAATTGACTTTTAACCAAAGTACATTGTACAAATACCCAATTGGTGCAGAATCTGACTCTGCAACACCAGAAAAAAGTCTAGATAAAATAGATTTAATACAAACTCCTGTAGGACCATTAGATAGGGAGTTGAGTGACTGGATTAAAACTTTGAAATTAAAAGAGAATGAGCCAAAAATATTGGATGTGGCAAAACTAAAAGTGGATACAGAAGAATTAATTATTGGAACAATTGGTACAGATAGACTAAAAACATATCAGGATGATGAACTTATGTTTATGTGTAAAAGTATTACATGGAGAGCTAAAACAGTCTATGATGAATTGGAGGAATTAGCAAATGAATTGGGAGTGGAATTTTCAAAATTCAAATCATTGCAGAAATCATACAGAGTGGATTTTGCAGAAAGAGACATTGAAAATATGAATACTGCAGGAAGGTTGTTTCAAATAAAAGAGCTAATTGTGCTGTTGTGAAGATGGGGAGATGTAAATAAATGGAGACTTAAGTGGGCAAAGAAGAAGGAAGAAAATAGTGACAAATCCACATTAGCATTTCCGGTCATGGAAAAGGAGGCAGTAACAACTGAGTTTCCTATGAGAGAGATACCTGGAGGAGGATATGTACATGTTCCTTGGAGCAGACAGGATATATTGTCATTTACTAATGATTTCCCAAGATTTAGAGAGAAACTGGTAGAATGGTATTGACAGGTAGACAGATTTGTGAAAGTGTCAATAGTTCTAGGGATTGATCTAGATGGATTGTTTGACATAGTAGTGCCAGCAGATTTATGGACAGAATGCAAAATAGCATATGGCCGGGATGCCCGTCACCCCCTCCCAACACAATCCCCAAGGATGGGAAGTCGGACGCAGTTCTGAACTTTTGGAAGGCGGGAGGGAGTCACCCTCCCGGCCGTATTTATTAAAATATGAAACAAAATTAAAACATTAAATAAAGGTTTCATAATCATGTACAATTTTACATTTATTACATTACGATGAAGACATGTTCTTTGGCTAACCTTAACAAATCTCTAATACAAAGGTTTCCTAGCCGAGTCTAACATCCTGCAATGCATACATTCTAAATTAAAATTGTACATCCTAGCATTAAGGGCCAACGGCAAGGTCTTAACCGGTGTCAGATCCCTACTACCAAAACTGTCGCCCTCACGCGGTGTGAATGGCGCATGCGCAGAGGACTGTACCCTCATTGCCAACTGTAATTTCCCTTGTCTTGTTGGGGGCCCCCCTTTCCGCTCGACGCCATCTTAAAGGTCGTCCGAGCTCCCGTATGAGGTATCTGTAGGAAGGACAGCGTGGACTCCCCCCCCATCCCCACACTCTCTATCCGCCGTCGCGGATAGCCGGGCCCCGGGAAATTCGTAGGAGGGGCATATAGCCGCCTCCTCCCCTGGAAGGGGCCTATGGCCGTCTCCCCTTAGGCGACCCATCCTTAGTGGGTTCCGCCTCCCAGTGGGAGGGGCCAATGGCCGTCTCCCCCCGGACGCTCCCATCCATATTGGGTGGTGCCCCACTCTAGGGACCTTAAAATTACTGCTCACCGATCATGACCTTACCGCCACAGGCCGGATAGTTGACCGGCTATCCGGCCCCCCCAGACTCCTCCTAAAGGTCATGCTTCCTCAAACCCCTTAGCCATGCTATGAAGTCTCCTATGAGTAAAACATTCCCCTCCCGGGTCAGGTGAACCCCATCATTTAGATACATGTGATCACCCCGAATACACCCATGAGGAATACTATGCAACTGTGCAGAGCGAAACAATCTACCAATTTTATTGTTAATTTTCTTCACCGAATGGTTCAGTGCTGACACCGAAAGGCCCCCCCGCCATACTTTCCTGGGAATCATGTGGGACCAGGCAATCGTGCACCCCGGGATTCTTTTTGCCAACCAGCTAACGGCAGACAAAACTTGCTCGAACAATACTCGTCTACCCAGAGTCACCAAGTCATTACCCCCCAGGTTGATGTTAATGTTAATGTTAATGTTAATGTTAACAATTTGTTGAAGCTCAAACAGCTGCCCCAGCAACGGAGCGTCCCAGCGCTGAACCTAAACAGTACCTGAGGGGAGGGGGAAAGTCACAGAAGATTTTAGATGATGGAGAAAAGGTGTACTATGACTACAGATGGCGGTGACCTCTGCCGCCCTAAGAGACCCTCAACAAAAGATTCGAATTGGTCAATACAGAGCCCGCCCCTTCCATGGAAGGCCACTCTGTACCCGTATTCCCCAGCTGCGCGAGTCGCGTCACCTGCTTTGAATACGTCCCCGGCCCGCCTCACGTATGAATGGCCCACGACCCACACCACTCTCTCCTCAGACGGTGATCCATGACCGCTGGTCTCCTGGTACTGGGTCGACTGCAAATTCCGCCCCGCATGATATGCTCGCGAAACTGTAATTCAAACAAAAGACAAGAAGCGTGAGTGCATGTCAATTGACTTCACAACATGTGCAATCACACATACCTTTTGAAGCAATTCGAGGACCATCGTCCCAATTGTTTCACTTCCTCTGCACTCCGACCCCTGGCTGTAGCCTCAGTAGCAGCCCCTATCCTAAAGGAGTGGGTCCCAAAATCGTACGGGTCCATGCCCGCAGCAGCGATTGTCAGTGCTAGCACTCTCTGGAACTGAAACCTCGTCAGAGGGGTGCCATCGTTGTGCCTCAGCAAACTCCCCCCCCATGTATCCGGCCTCAGTGCCAAGTATTCCTCTATACACATTATCGGGCACGTGGGGGACCCTCGCACGCGCTGCACAACAACACTGTTTCCCGTAGCTCCCTGGTCAGTCTTGGACCTAGCTATCGTGACTACCATCAAATCACCCCTAATTAGGATGTGATCCCTGCACAAGCCTCCCTCCACATCTTTCTTATTCCTTGCGACCAGTTCGCTCACCCGCATAGCCCCATGGAACGCTAATGTGAAAGCTGCCCGGAACAGAACTGCTTCGAATTGGGAGGAGCATGTCTCAACTAGTTTCGCCATGAGTAGGGACAACCTTTCTAAACCAATCGGGCGCCTCTCATCTTGCTTGCGACCCTCGAGGCGCTGCCAGCCGCGAAGGGCTTTTTTCGCCAAAAAGGAACCCGTTGGGTCTTTGATGCCATGCACCTGCGCCATGAATGAAATGGCCGCCCTGTGCCTATTGGCTGTTGCCGCTGATCGGCCTTCTCTGTGCAGTGCTACCAGGAACCCTAGGAAGGATTCCTCCTGACCCCAGTTCTGATTCCCTGACGGACCCAAAAATGCACAATAGGAACGAAACGCTCCTTCGTATGCCTTCCTCGTCCTGGGGGCTAAGCTTGCTGCCACGAGGTCTTGTAATCCGGGGCACCGATTAGCCAGAGTGCTTCGGGGAATGGTGCCGCCGCTAGGTCCGCTGTAGGTAGATAACCCCTGAACGCCTGCATATGCAAATGAGAGAGTGCATCAGCCGCATGATTCAGTACACCCGGCACATGTTTCGCCCTGAACTGTACATTCAGTCTCATGCAAAGCAGCACAATTTCTTTCAACAATCTCAAGATCCATTTGCAGCGTGCTGCCTGTTGGTTAATACATTCGACAACAGTCATATTATCAGACCAAAATACCACCGAGCGGTCTCTGAAATCGTCTGGCTATGCCATCAGAGCAACAAAAATAGGGAACAGCTCCAGGAACCCAATGTTACTTGTTAGACCGCTGGAGTGCCACCACGCCGGCCATGTTTGCGCCGACCATCGGTTACCAAAAATGGCGCCAAATCCCACGCTCCCCGCCGAGTCAGTCCATAAACCCAGCTCTTCTGAAGACGCTGGTGGCTTGCTCCACACTACTCGACCGTTGAAGTCCGCCAGAAATGCCAACCAAATGCGCATATCCTGGCGAACCTCTGCAGACAGTCTCGTACGGTGGTGTCCTTCTTTAAGACCAACCATAGCTTGTGCAATAAAGCGTGAGAAGGGGCGGGCCATTGGTATAACTCTCAAGGCAAAGTTAAGCTGACCCACTGTTAGCTGTAACTGGTGCAAGGTCACTTTCTCCTTACTAAGGCAAAGTTCCAGGGAAGCCCTAAATTTAGCTACCTTTCCCACCGGCAAACGGAAACACCCCTCCACAAAATCGAGCTCAATTCCCAGAAACTCCAGTGAAGTAGATGGTCCAACCGTCTTACCTGGTGCCAATGGGACTCCAAACTCCCTCATGAGGATGCAGAAGTCCTGTAGCGCCTGCGCACATTTCGTGTCGCCGGCTGCTCCCAGGAACAGAAAGTCATCTAGATAATGCATAACATACCTATGCCCTGTGG
The DNA here is from genome assembly GCF_964263255.1 of Lissotriton vulgaris. Classification (NCBI taxonomy): domain Eukaryota; kingdom Metazoa; phylum Chordata; class Amphibia; order Caudata; family Salamandridae; genus Lissotriton; species Lissotriton vulgaris. The sequence goes on from NC_141694.1 coordinate 1,296,877,610, forward strand.
CCTCGGTGAATGCCCACTCTAAAAAACAGCTGAATGTTTCAAAATAGGCACAAGAAATGGAGCAACCCATCGGCATGCATTTATCCATGTAATAACTCCCTTGGAAAGCAAAACCTAGCAACCGCTGATCCTGTGGGTGTACCGGGAGCAACCGGAATGCTGATTAGATATCTGATTTTGCCATTAGCGCCCCGGGGCCCAGGGGATTTAACATGGTGACGGCATCATCGAATGACGCGTACCGCACCGAACAAACTTCTGGGTCAATAGCATCGTTCACCGAAGAACCCCTTGGAGCAGACAGGTTATGGATCAGCCTAAACTCCCCCAATTCCTTCTTCGGGACCACCCCTAATGGGGAACAGATGAAATCCGCCACTGGCGGGTGCTGAAAAGGCCCTGCCACTCGCCCTAGACTCACTTCTTTTGCAAGTTTTCTCTCTACCACACTTGGATTCTGCTGCGCTGATAGCTGGTTTCTACAAAAAGGTTCCCCTCAAAAATCCCCCGCCGGGATGTGGAAGCCGTATAAGAATCCCTTCCTCAACACCCCAGCGGAGACATGATCAGGGTATTTGTTCAACCAAGGAGTCATAGCCATGAGATCAACGGGTGTAGGCAATTGGACACAACGATCAGCCTCACTCCTGCTTGGAGCCTCCCTTTCCTCCCCCCCCGTTATTTTTGGATCTACATGAACTCTCCGGGTGTGAGGAATTCCCACAGCCCGCACACACATGCTTGAACCTACATGTTCCTTGCGGTCTGTTACAGTTGCCTCGATTGAAGCCCCAACAGACCGCCCGCTTTCCACCATTCCCGCCGGTCTTCGGCTGGTGATCACCACCGGCGCCTGCTCGAAAGGGCACCGCAGGCTTTTGGCGGGAAACCCCCGACCCACTCCCGCCTGGCAAGGATGTCCCTGCCGTTCCAGGCAGGAGCTGCTTATGCCAAGAAATTGAGTCGAGGCAATCCCATGTCAGAGAGGAATCATACTCTTTCGCTTTACGGAATTTCATGTCGTAACCTTTCCATTCGTCCCCCTCATACATTTCATAAAAATCCATTATACGAGTTTGATAACAAGACAGTTCAGTCAATACCTCGGGCTTACGTTCACCAATGATCGCAGTAAACATTGCAAAGGCCTTCGCCCAATTCGTTATCGTCTCCTCCACCCGAAACTCCGCCATCTTGGCGCGCCAGACGCTCGGGTGCCACAAATCTTTCTGTGTTTTAGCATATTCCATCTCTCGATGGTCAGTTAATAACGAAAACATATTGACATACTTGTCTGCCCATATCAATTCTTTCGTGGCAATCGGGATATGTTGTACCACCCTCTCCCGCCTTGAGGGTAATGAGCCCTCCCCCGCCAGCGGCAAAGCGAGCTTACCCGGTTCGGTCGTTGTTCCCGCCGTTTTCTCGCGACCAGCTGCCGGTCCTTCCGGTATCACCTGTGGGGAAACAAGAGGAAGATTCGCCTTCGCGGCATCTCGCGACTGCCGCAACTGCTGGATTAGTAACTTGGCCTCTTCGGCCGTGTCTCCGGGCGCCGTAGCACCCCCTGCCTTCTTATTGAGCCATGCGGCCAACTGGGTGGCCAGTTCAGGAGGCATATCCTCATCATTAGCGGGCGTAATCACAACCGGGATCGATTGGCCCGCGTCTGGGATCGGTACCGGGTCATTAGCTGGTGTGACCGGGGGCACCTCAGGGACCGGAAACTCCCCTGCAACCGCCTTCCTCTTGACCCATTTCCCTCTACCCTCGGGGACGATTCCCGGCAAGGCCGGGCCTATTACCTTCTTAGGGCCACCAGGCTTGTTCATTGCAGCCAGTTGTTTTTTGACGACCGCCAAATCTCGACCAAGCACTGGGACTTGTCCGACTTTTCGTTTCATGCCCACTATTCGGTTCACCAACATGCGTAGCACCTTGTCTGTCTCGGAACCCTTTCCTGCCTTCTTGCCAGACATGGTTTCGATTATCCGCTCCAAGTCGATCAACACGGTCCTGGATTCTTCCCTTAAATCACTGAAAGAGAAACACAAGAATTAAAAGTTCTCAAAATTGCCGCTTGTTCCGTCGAAGGCTCACGAGCAACGAGTGGGTGCAGCCTTCAGAGCACAGGAACAAGAGGACGCTTCTTCGGATTCCCGCTCTATTTATTCTTCTTCGGGAGGGCGTGTACCCTCCTCCGGTACGCCTACTGGGCGTGGTCATCGGTGTAGGTGTCTAGGACAACCCCTCTTGGGCGGGAAAAGGCGCGCCCGGCTATGCCGCTTCGGGCATACCAGCCGAGACATGCCCCCCGCCCAACATGGTTTCCCGGGAGGATCGGGGCACCCAACCATACGTTCGGGGGGACCGAGTGGTCGCCCCTTTCCAATAGATTGGCCAAGGGAAGAATTTGCCAGAGACAAAGTCACAGGAGCTCCATCAGCAGAAGTAATGCGGAAATATGAACAAGTAATATTTTGGCTGAAAAATAAAATACCTCCAAAAGAAACTGATTGGGTAAAAATAGACAGGACCACACAGGAGCCAAAAGAATCAGTACATTCATTTTATGAAAGATTGCTGTTAGTTTTTAAACAGTATAGTGGTTATGAGGAATTAAATGAAAAGGATATGAGCCACTTTATATACAGATTTGTGTAGGGATTAAGAACAGAGATTGTAGACATGATTCGACACAACATGATAGGTTGGCAGTCAGGTACTGTGGATGATGTTTTAAGAAAAGCAAAATATTCCAGTGAAGAGATTGATGCAAAACAGAAAAAGTTGAAAGAGAAAGCCATGTGGACACAGGTAAAAGTAACGGAACAACAAGTGGCGCAAATGGAAAGTAAAAATGCAGGGAATCAAGGAAATTTTAAGGGTAAACCAAAGTTAGTGGGAAACATAGATGAACTAAAGAAGAAGCATCCTTGTTTTAATTGCGGCAAGTTAGGGCACTGGAAGAAAGAGTGTAAATGTCCGCCAAGAGTTAATACAGAAAATAGTTCATTGAATTCACAGGTGACGTTTAAGGTAAATCCACAACAGCAACAACAGCAGATAGCAAATCAGCAAAGTCAGGTGCCACAACTGCCACTGCCAAACAGTGTAAACCAGCAGAGATACAGTGCAGAGACAGGATTCAGCAGAGGTGAACAGATAAAAAGACCGCAAAGAGTGAATATGTGTCCTCTGTATTGGTTACAAGAAGAAGGTGGCAGTGAGTCGGATGAAAGTTTAATGAGAACTAATACATGTATTAGATGCTAAACTAAACACATGCAAAACTCACACCTATTATTTGTGGGTGCCTCAGGTTCTTTGCAGATGGGAATTCACCCACTAGACATCCCCGTACAATTCCATATTTACGGCATTCTCAAAAATATTAACTAAATTATCCTATAGACAGAACTGGATAACAACAAACCGGAGTGAGTCTTTTTACTTTCATGCAGTGCACAAGATAATTCTCAAACCCAATTATATGGGATGCCTTATTCAGCCTAGCTTTTATTAGCTAGGCTATTGCTTTTGGTTTGTCCATTATACTCTGAAACCCTCAATATAGAATTGCACTTTGTACGTTTAAACTAAAATAATGAAATTCAATGTCGTCTTTTTGTACCTGATGGAGCCTGGACAATGCTATCCCAAGTTTATGGTTTGGGCCTAACCCTGGAAGAGAAGTCCAAACATCATGTCACTTTTATCTCACTCACATACAAAATAACCTGCTCCGCAGTAATTCTAGCGTCAAAGCACACCGGGGGGGTTTTAGACCTTCCTGGTGAGGCCCGATGAAGAAGCATGTCACCAACTACGTTGGTTAGTGAGGGCTTTCTAAAGAATCCATTGTGATTCTTTTTCTGACTTCTCCTCTCTCAAGGAAAGTGCACTCTTTTTTAGGTTTTGACTAGCGAGCTGCGCACTGCGCAGCTGCGGGGAAAACCTTATGAGAAGAGTGGAGTGGCTTTGGTCCCCGCCTCTGTTTCCATTGGCTAGCTCCATAAATGGAGGCTAGCCATTGGAACAGACATCTGCTCGTCATCCTGAGAGCAGATTTGGGGGCGTTCCTGCAAATTTTAGGCTTTCCGCCCCTTTCGAAATCGTCATGCGGCGGTGGGCGGTGTTTATTTTTTTGTCGCGTCCATGTTTATTTTGTTCATTCTGCGGCCGACCGCCGCCGGAGGAAGTCCAGGTGAGTGCCCGTTCCCGCCCCCCCTCCCGCTGATCGTATGCCGTTCCTGCCCCCCCCTCCCACTGTCCGTGCCTTTCCCGCCCCCCCTCCCGCTGCCCGTGCCTTTCCTGCCCCCCTGCAGTCTTTGTTTGCCGGCCAGCTGGCCACTGTGGCTTGTTTTTACAGGGTTGGCTGCGGGAGAGAAGTGGCGTCCCGCACACTGTTTAGTAACGTTTTTACACTCAGACTGTTTCAGGTATTATCCGGGCCCGGCTGTGTAATTGCTGTTTCTTCATTGAAGTGGGGGATCAGGGACCGCGTGCAGTGGCGCAGGCCAGAATAAATAGGCGAGCAGCGCTACAGCTGGAGCCCTTGAATCAGCTGACTAACTACCAATTTTCAAGGCGCAGATAACTTTATGTTTGGGTGTGGGATGCAAGACCTCTGAGAAAATATGCACCCTTTAAGTTGTGGTTTAATTTACTTTCTCATGTCACGTGTGTTATTTCTATTCCCGAAAAAATAGTGGATATTATAATAATTTACATGGCTCATGCAATCTGGTCCACAATTGTTTGATTTATATTTTGTGTTGCTAATAAGATGGCTAATCGGACTACTTTATGTTCTAGAACTCGAAGAGGTTAGCAAAAGTGGTACAGCAGTGAAAGAGTACAGAGATCCATGAACCCGCACATGTTGAAGGTATGCTTTTCTTCATTTAATATTTAATGTATAGACCGTTAGAAGATAATGTGATTATCTTTTTTTTTAGGCATTGTAAATATTTGCATAACACCTAAACCGAAGCTTGTCCTGGCGCTTGTTTTGTGACATCAGTTGATGATCATTTAATTGAGTCGTTCACATTCGGCAGGTTCCCTCCCATAGTAAATGAATAAATTACAACTACGTTCCATCTCGTCATTCCCAACCGGAAGGGTACAGCCTGAAAAGCACAATTACCATTGATTTTATGGGGTTGGGAGTTAACATGGTGAGCCAACCGAAGTTTTGTGGCGTAGTTCTCAAGAGTGGTAATCATGAAGCCAAAATATGTTTAAAAATACATTGTCTGAGTTTATATAAACTACCAAATCCCACCTGAGTTGTGCACCTGCACTTTCTGCCTCAGTTGCCTCTCTCTGACAATAAAATAGGCCTGGGTGCTCCAAAGTCCGTCCTGGAGGTGCAGATCCATGCCAGATTTTCAAGATACCTACATTTATCTAAATAGTGATTTGCTAAAAATCTGGCATGGATCATGTCCTCCAGGACCGACTTAGGAGAGCCCTGAAATAGGCTAATCTTTTGCTCGCTTCTGCCTTCTTACATTCGAGAGAGAGCTTTTGCAGTGAAACATTAATTGAAATCTTGAATGCGAGAGCATCCCCCTCATGTAGCGCTCCAACAGAAACCACTCATAGAGCCGACTATTCAGGAAACGGTCACCTGTTTAATTGCCTTTCACCCCGATCACCATAAGAGCTGCAGAACGCTCTAAAGGAAGTTAGGCCAAACTATGTGCTAAAGGGCCGCTTGGTTATACTTGGAAAAACTGTTTTGTTTTAATTGGCTCCAAGTTGTGTGCTTTTCTTCCTGTAGGCTTTCAGCGCTTTTTTTTGGGTATATAATTGCCCATCTCCCTACCGCAGCCTTTGTTTATAGGTCTCATCTGAGACTGTGCACTAGCCAGACATTTTGTTATCTTTAAGGGCCTTGGAAGCCCATCACTGCTTCCTATTTGTTGGCTTCTTTGTCTTTCTTATTTGCTCGCTCCTGATTGGTCAGTGCATGCCAGTTTCACTTGCTCGTCATTTGTTTTTAGGTTTTGCCTAAGCGAAAGCTGCGCACTGCGCAGCTTTTTCGCGCAGGCGAAAACCTTATGTTTACAGTAGAGTGGCTTGGGAATCCGCCCTCTGTTCCATTGGCTAGCTCCATAAATGGAGGCTAGCCATTGGAACAGAGATCTGTCTGTCATGGCCGGACCAGATTCGTGGACGTTCCTGCGATTTCTTCCCTCTCCGCCCCTCTGTGCGCGTCAACTTGGCAGTGGGCGGGTTGTTTTTTTTGTTTTTTTTAGGTTTGTTTTGTTCATTCCAGGCCGACTGCCGCCGGAAGAAGTCCAGGTGAGTGCCCGTTCCCGCCCCCCTCCCGCTGACCGTGTGCCGTTCCCGCCCCCACCTCCCGCTGTCCGTGCCTTTCCCGCCCCCCTCCCGCTGTCCGTGCCTTTCCTGCCCCCCTGTAGTCTTTGTTTGCCATCCAGCTGGCCACTGTGGCTTCCCTCAGTCTCGGCTCCGGAAATTGGAGTGCTTGGGTCACTCGCCCAGGTCACTGATGGAGCAGCAGCTCTCCTTGTTGCATCCGCTTTTTCTCCTAGTAATAAACGTGTTCCTGTCACCGTCTATTTGAAATGGTAGCATCTCTTTGCTTTTCACCTTCAAGGCATTGTCATTTTGTTCCACTCATACGGCTCTGTACACACTCCCTCTGTTGTGCCAATTAATATCGCACCGCAGTTTGCTTCAGTGCATCCGCTTTTCCTCCTGATGATAAATGTGTTCCTTTCTCCATCTAACTAAAAACGCAGCAGCTCTTAGCTTTTCACCCGCAAGGCAGTCCTAATTTCTCTGCACATACGGCACTGTGTACACTCTCTGTGTTATTTCAATCAATATGCTGCACCTTAAAATAAACGAGTTCCTCTCCATAACTGACAGAAGCGGCAACCGCTCTATTGCTTCTTAAAGTTTCAAACTCCTCAGTGTAGTTCCTAACTGCGCTTCCATTTCCACGTATTTGCTTTTCACAAGTTGTAAATGTGTAAATGTGTTCCACTCCACATTTGACAGAAGCAGCAGCTGCTCCTAGCTTTGCACGATCTTAAAGTCCAAAGCTCCTCAAATTAGTATCACACAGCGTTGCCTTTCTAAACAGATGCACATTAACGACTGCTTACCGGGAGTCTCTTCACAACTCTGCCTTTTCTAATTACAGGCGCATTATCAACTGCTCACCGGTAGCTTCTCCACAGATCGGTGTCAAACGATATCACCTGCATTAGAAAGATAACATGTGTTGCCAGAATACAACATTGTATGCCTCATGCAATTATTGGACTTGCAGCACTGTGACCTTTATTTGTGCGTGCACCAGGTTGAATTGTGATAATTATTGCATGTTTTAAAATCCCCCCTCCCGCTCTCCGTGCCTTTCCCGCCCCCCCTCCCGCTGTCCGTGCCTTTCCCGCCCCCCCCTCCCGAGGTCCGTGCCTTTCCTGCCCCCCTGTCGTCTTTGTTTACCGTCTTTGCGTGGCTCGTCCCTTGTTGCTTGTTTAAATCAGTCTTAGGAAGAAAGTCGGAGAAAGCCATCCCCTGCAGGTTGTGCATAAATCGCTGCAGTAACACACTACTGTGTAAATACATACACACGGATATCATCTGCATTAGAAAGATAAAATGTGTTGTCAGAATACAACATTGGATGCCTCATGCAATTATTGGACTTACAGCACTGTGACCTTCATTTGTGCGTGGACCAGGTGGAATTGCGATAATTATTGCATGTTTTAAAATCTGATATTCTTGAGAGTGGAATTTAAGTGAGGCAGTTTTCGCCTAACAAACGGTATGATGTTTACATTGGGGCATTACTTGCTTTGCACACCAGACACCAAGTTCTGATGTGTATTGGCCACTTACTTCAAGGACATTTTTTTTGACCTACCCAAATTTACGTGTTGAAAATTGTGGGCGTTCCATACTTACAATCCTTATCCAAATATGCTTTTGTGGTAATTGGGGGCTGGGGCATTTGCAAACCCTCCTGTCCTGAAATCGGCAAGCTGCGGCTCTAGCCACTAGGCCACATCCCGCCCCTTCTGGGTAGAGGAGCAAGAAGAACACCTTTGGATGTGCTCAGAAGCGGAGTGGTGCTTCAGTGTGTATATATGAATTAGGCTACCTATTTATGTTTAACACAGGAACAGACAGGGTCTCTCCCTTGTGTGTCAACTGAGAGGGCCACTTAGGCTTCTATTTGAATCAGGAAATGGCGCTTCTTCGTCTGTACATGTACAATCAGGGCTAGCTCTGTGTGTGCGCAGGGTCAGTGGCATGGCATGTGAGAGACTGCAACTCTTACACAAGAAGGACAGTAATGTCCCCACCAACCTCTGATCTTAGCCGACCATGATCAGAACCTTCTTGGCTTTCTACTCTTTTAGGGGTAGCTAGAGCACAGACATGGCAGTTTTTGCTTTCTTTGACCCTCTTCTGTCACTGCTTACCACAGGTTCATTGCCAAGTCTCAAATTGGTTGCCTTGTCCTTGTTTGCTTTCTCTGACCCTCCTCTGACGTTGCTTGATTTCTGTAATCCTAATCTGTCCCCTTTTCTCTGGGGTGGGGGTGGGGGGGGGGGGGCTCTCTCACCTACCCTGCTTGTTTCACCTGCCTTTGCTTGCCTCCAGATTCGCTCGCAGTGTGTGTGTGTGGGGTGGGGGGGGGGGCTCTGTGTGGGTGTGTGAGGGGGGGCTCGCAGTGTGTGGGGGGGCTCTGTGTGGGTGTGTAGTGTAGTTCCTATTTTCCCAATAGGCCCTGCGCATTGTAATAACATAAACAGTAGTATCGACGTAGAAGTGCGGATCTTCCAGGCCTCTACTGACTATGCTAAACTTAATTGGGTTTGTTACCAACTAGCTCAGAGGTCACTGGAAACTTTCTTGACTGAATAGGAAGTGATCAGCTTCCCTGGTACAGTCAAGAAGGGATTCAGTTTTCCAACAACCGTGAAACATGACAACTTTGCTCCTCAGATGAGAGTCAATCTCTAGAGTCGTGTGAAACAATAGACAGTTATTTTACTCAGTCAGTTGTTGTGCAGATTACTTTCACAATATGTAGAGAATAGAGAGATGGGCGTTGTCAATAAAAGGTATTATTTATTAAACAGTCTTTCTTCTCGTACAAGAGAAATGAATTGCCACAATTGCAAGACTTGTTATTATAAAAGTGCGTACAGTAAAATGAGTATTGCGAAATAATACTGTAAAAGCATTGATATGGTTTCTTAGCCCTACAATGGTTTAAAATGAATAAAACATATATACATTCATATATACATTTGACTAACGTACTCAACTGGTGCTTCTAACTACGCCTACCCCAGTGTACCTGACCTAAGCCTAATACTTGGGAGGGGAGTAAGTAAGTAGCTTTAAGTTAAGTTGGTTTTGCCAAGGTTTGCTTCAAGAATTCTCTCCAAGGGTTTAGTCAACACCATACCTCTGGAATAGAATGTTGGAGGTCTGGTATCTCCTTCCAGGGACTCGATATCCCAGTCACTCGCAAGAGTAGGCTGGAAACGCCGGAGCTGGATTTCTCGGCAGGAGAAAAGACGGCGTCTCTCTCAGCGCGTCGAGGAAGAGGAGGAGGGGCAGCGTCCGTGGGCAGCTTGCATCTGCTGGGCTCTTGCAGGGGGACGGCTGTTCAACTCCTGTGTTCACCACACCATTGTTCGCTCGTTAGCAGCGATAGCAGTAGCGATAGTATCAACATTAGCTTGACAGCGATAGCTTCAGCGTTTGCTTAAGGCAACGTTGGTAATATTTATACCTGAAAGGTGCCTGGTTTGACGTAAGATTTTGGACATAAGACGTCAATAAAGATGTCACTAGGAAGTGATCGTCTCTCAGTGCTCATTAGAGTTCTATTAGTAATCAAAACGTAGCAAGCGGGGCTTTCCCAAGTTGCTTAGTTTTTATCTTGTTGAAGAACTCGGAGTGTTAATCTAGGAATCTTAGATAGTGGCTTCTGCTATGTCATTTGCACTAATGAGCGGCAAAGGAAGTTGCAGAGGAAGCGATTCTGAAATGTGGCTCTGTTCGTGTGAGGCCAGAGACGAGTTTCTGAATATTGCATTTGATCGGTTATGCCAGCATAGGGAATAAATGGATTTATAGTCGTATAGGGGCATAAGGTCACAGTATCGATCAGGGTCCTAGATTAGAACGCGACAGGTGTTTGGGGGCTCTGTGTGGGTGTGTGGGGGGGCTCTGTGTGGGTGTGTGGGGGGCTCTGTGTGGGTGTGTGGAGGGCTCTGTCTGGGTGTGTGGGGGGGCTCACAGTGTGTGTGAGGGCTCTGTGTGGGTGTGTGTGGGGGGGCTCTGTGTGTGTGTTTGGGGGGGGGCTCTGTGGGTGTGTGTGTGGGGGGGCCCTGTGTGTGTGGGGGAGCTCTGTGTGGAGGGGCTCTGTGCGGGGGGGCTCTCTGTGGGTGCGGCTATGTGTGGCATTTGCGAGAGATTATGCTATTGGCATTGTAAATGACAATGCCATTTATTAACGGTTTTCAAAAAGAAAACATAAATAAAAAAATTGTCATTTACAATGCCAATAGCTCTAACTTTTCCAAAGGCAAAACCGTTGCATTGTAAATGCTTGTTTTTATCATTCTTTTTATTAAACAATCTCGACATGAGGTACAAATTCACAGAGCCACTTGAAGGTTACAGTGGAATCAGGTTACATACAATACAAAATCATGATTAATAGAAATTTACGGTAATGGGGGATCATCGGCATCACAGTGAGGGGTACATATATCTCCCCGATAGGAATTCCAGGGTGCCCAAACCTTGGATCATTTACGGAGGCAACCCCGGGCCACATAGACCGATTTCTCTCTTAGCATACACCAGTCAAGATCTCGCTCCCAAGCCATGACCGTGGGCGGCTGCGGGGCTCCCCAAAGCTGTGCTATATTTCTCTTGACGATCATGCAGCCAAGCATGACTTATTTTGTGGTGCAAGTGTAGAGGTTGGTAGGTTTCCAGATGTTAAGGGGGCATCTAGGCGCCTCTGGTTTGATTTCTACCCCCAACACTTCACTCATGACTGTGTGGATGTTGCACCAGTATTCCTGAATTTGTTCGCAGTGCCATAGTATATGTATGAATGTGCCCAATTGTGTGCATCCCCTCCTACAAGAGCCGTCTGCCAGCCTACCCATGTGCACCAGTCTGAGTCGTGCTCGGATAGCGACCGTTTTAGGAGAGGAGACCGCTTCCTGCCAAGTTTCGTCATCTTACTCTATTCCGTCCTCTGTCCATTTGTCACGCAGTTTCAGTAAGGGGTTGTCAATATTGTTAATGAGTTTCCGATATGTTAGGCAAATGGCCCTGTCAGGTAGGTGGCCATCCAGCAGTCTGTCCTCTAGTGGAGAGGTGTCCGGTGGAGTCGAGTCAACGGGAAATTAAGTTTGCAGTGAGTGTCTAATTTGTAGGTTTCGATAATATTCTGAATCTGTTAGGGCATACTGAGTTTGTAGAGCATCAAAGGGTTTCACACCCCCAGCGGTCCAAAGGTCTTTGACATGGGAAATGCCTATTAAGTCCCATTTATCAAATCCTTTTGTATTTCCCATATATCCATGTTTTTGCGAGTCCCACAGAGGTGTGGCAAGAGTCAGCTTGTTGTGCCAGCCGAGTGATTTAGTAGCGGAGTGCCACATTTTAACTGTGAGTTTCTTGGGGCCTGTGAGTGTATATTTGCTTGGTGTTGAATATAGCGCCCTTGATAAGGTCCCGTTGGGTGAAAGCCAACGGTCCATAATAAACCCCGGGTTGTCCGGGCGGCCATAAGTGCAGTGATTGATAGCTGTTAGATGTGCAGCCCAATAGTATTTTTTAATATCAGGCAAGCCGATTCCTCCATCATACTAGCTAAGTATCAGCTTTTTCATAGCAATATGTGGTCACCCCCCCCCCCCCCCCCCCCCCCCCATAGGAGGTCCCTCAGTAGCCCTTCGAGGTCTTTGAAGTACGAGTTTGGGACGAGGTCAGCTGAGTTCTGCAGCGCGTACAGAAAACGGGGCAAAGACATCATCTTAAATAATACAGCCTTGCCCAACAGTGAGAGCGGGAGTGACTTCCAGTGTGTTATGTCGCTTTTGAGCCGCTGCATTGGGGGAGTAGATTGCGGGCGTATCGGACTGAGGGGTCTAGGGAAATAAATATGCCGAAGTATTTGAAGCCTTCAAAGACTACCGGAATTGGGCAATTTCGGGGTAGAGGGCGAGAAGTCCCCCATAAGACATACAGAAGTGATTTTTGCCAATTGACGCGAAACCCAGAATATCTCCCAAAAGTATCTAGTATGTCAAAAGCTGCTATTGTAAGGGATCTCTTAGGAGAAGTGAGATAAAGGAGAATGTCACCCGCTTAGAGGGATATCCGGTCCTCCCAGTCCTCCGACCAGCGCATGCCGTGGATTATTACATCTTTACAGTTCCACGCTGCAAGTGGCTCAAGGGGGAAAAAAAGCAAATAGTGAGGGAGAAAGGGGGCATCCCTGACGGGTCCCGCAGCTGAGTATAAAGGGCTCTGACTTCCTGTTATTCAGAACTATCTGAGCCATAGGTGCGCCGTACAACAGTCGTACCTAGCAGAAAAAATTTGCCCCTAAGCCTAGTTTGACAAGTACTGCAAAAAGATAAGGCCATTCCAGTGTATCGGAAGCCATTGTGGCATCTAGGGAAACTATTATGGTCATCTTCACGTATCGTCGCTACTCTGCCCAAGACTCCATGTAGTCTACATAGGTTGAGAGCAGTGTTTCTTTTAGGCATGAACTCTGATTGATCTGGGTGTACTAAATCGCCTATCACCTTGATCAGTCTAGTGGCAAGTACTTTAGCTAGAATTGTAGGTTCCGCATTCAGCAGCGATATAGGTCAATAGGAGGTACACTCCGTTTTGGGTTTCCCTTCCTTGTGGATTGTGGCTATAGTGGCAATCCTCTGGTCATATGGCAATGAGTCCTGTTCAAGGCTGTCCTCAAACATGGATTTAAGATATGGGGCCACTTTATCTGGTTGAAGTTTGTAAAGCTCAATTGGAATGCCGTTTGGGCCTAGAGCTTTCCCAGAGTGTAACGTTCTTATCGCAGTTGGTATTTCATAAGCAGTTAATTCACTGTCCATGAATGTGTGGTCTGAGTCTGATAGCTTCGGGAGAGAGATGTCTTTGATAAGATCTGTAAAGTCTGCCTCAGGGTATGGTGCCACCGAGCTGTATACAGTTTGGAAGTGAGATGCAAAGTGGTTAACTATGTCTTGGGGATCCGTCACAGGCGATCCAGCAGTACTTTTAATTTCTGGCACGAGCCTGCTGGCCTTCTCCATCTTGTCTAACCATTAGAGTAATTTGCCAGCCTTGTCACCCCAGTCATACACCTGTCCCAGCCTATCCTATCCCAGTAGTTTGGCACAGTCAGTGACCAACGCTGGTATTCATCCTGGCGCAGACGGAGGGTGTGAAGGGCTTCAGGTGTGGCATCTAAGGCCACGTCCTGCTCCAGACGTTAAAGCTCCTGTTCTATGACGGAGATTTCCTTCATTTTGTCCTTTTTGGAACCCACCACCAAGTAAAGGGCCTACCCACGGACCACCGTTTGGAACGCTTCCCGCAATATTTGGGGTGACTCAACTGTGTGCTTGTTCTCTAAAAAGTATGCATCAATAGTTTTGATTTGTTCTCTCCGTATTTTGGGGTTTCTGAGGTACCAGGGGTTTATTGGGGCAACCCGTCCCACCTGTGTATGGTCTAAAACAATATGAACCCACAGAGGGGAATGGTCGGAAATACGTCTTGCCAGGTGGAGGATTTCATGAATATCGGTGATTTGTGGCACCGGGACAAGTATGTAACCAAGGCGGGATAGGCTGTTGTGCACCCTGGAATGAAAGGTGTGTTGTATCTTATCAGGATTGTATGCCCTCCAGCCATCTATGAGTCCCATTGCTTCAAAGAAACTGGAAACGCAAGTGCGGCTTGGGGGTTGGTTCGAGGGTGGTGTCTATCTAGAGCGCCCAACACTATTGAGTTAAAGTTGCCTCCAAGAACCGGGTGTCCGTCAGGCAACGTCAAGAGTACAGCACTTAATTCCGTGAATTTTATGCCCTGCAGCCCTGGGGGCGCGTATATTTAGAGGAAGGTGATAGACCTGCCCTCCCAAGAGCCCGTAATTCCAACATATCTGCCTCTATAGTCCACATATGTGGAAGTGAGTGAGAAAGGAAATGACTTGTTTTGCATAATACCCACTCCCCTGGAGCTAGAAGGGAAGCCCGCGTGTGCCACCATCAAATATCCCAATTTGTGCATTGCTTTGCACTTGTTGCCACTGAGATGCGTTTCCTGGAACAACACCATGTCCGACGATAGTCTGTTAATACACTGCAACACAATTCTTCTCTTGATCTTGTCCCCCAATCCGTTAACATTCCAACTTAAAATGTTGACTTCCCTGTTACACTGCACTCCCATTGATAGTTAGACAGGTCTCCAATAGTGGGATTCCGTTTATACATCATGTTAAACACCACAGTGGCAGCTGCCACAGACCGGAACTGTACCATCCAAAAATTGTCGAGTATAATAATAAAAAAACACAAAACAACTAAAAAAATCACCTTAACCCAACAACCCCTCACCCCGCTGCCCTGCGCACTGAGCTCAAAAATGCCCATCAAAAAACTTGCAGAGTGCCTGTCGCCCTGGAAAACAAAGGAAGAAAAAACAGGGGGGGGAAAGCAGTGTGCTCCGCGCCCTGCCCTATGCTACTTCACTTTCGCACCCTTGTTGAGCATTAAACGTAAGGTCATAGAGAAATCAGCAGACCCCGAAAAATAATGTACAGGTATCCCCCCGCCCCTACCTGCCCCGCATCATTGTTCTCTTTGCTTCTCAAAAAGGCGACCATCGTCTGAAACTCTACCTCAGGCCGGCCCACTGTCCGCCTGGCCCCCGGCCTCTCGCTCAGTTGAGTGTTTAGTCCAATGGTGGTCAATCCAGTCCGCAACTTCATCAGAATGGTCAAAAACTCCACGCCCTCCCCTCCGCCTCGACTCGGAGGAGAGCTTGGAACAGCATCGAGTATTTCAGGCCCCTTTCACTCAGGTCACGCTTGACTGAAAGGAATGATCTCGTCTGCTTCTGTACCCTTTGCGTGAAGTCAGGGAAAAGGAGATTTTGACATTGTCATATCGGAGAGGGGCGTTGGCCCTGGAGTTTTGGACGATCGCATCCCTGTCCCAGTAGTTTAAGACGCAAGCAAACATGGGCCGCGGGGGAGCGCCCAGCTTTGGACGGCCACCCGGGACCCTGTGAGCCCGCTCGATTACAAAGAATTTACTGAGGCCTTTGGGTTGCAGGTGTTTGAGGATGCGGTCCTCAATGAACAGGTCAGGAGATTGCCCTTCCGATTTCTCTGGAACTCCTATAATGCGGAGATTGTTGCGGTGAAGTCGGCCTTCGTAATCATCCAGCCTGAGGTCGCACGGTTTCGGGATTCCTACAGTTCTTGGATCTCCTCCTGTAACTGTGTGACATCTCCACTAAGCTAGCCATCATTACTTCAACCTGCTTTAATTTCTCCCTGAGTTTCCCCATGTCGGCTCTGATGAGGTTGATGTCGCTGGCCACCGAGTCCAGGGAGTTTTTGATACCTGTGATGGCCATCATGACGTCTCTGAGGTAAGGCTAGTGTTCTCCTTCTCCAGGGCCCCCCGTGCTGCTTCATCTGATGGACGGCCCTGCTGCACTTCTTTGGTCACCATGTATCAATCCAGCTTGTTGGTCTGGACTGGTTTCAGCCGCCTAGTCCCCGTCCCTTTAGTACGATCCATAGTAGCAACTGAGGCGTATCTCAAGTGGACGCGAGTTGTTGGGGGTGGTGGGTGGTGAAGTGCTTTGCTCTAGGACAGGTTCAATGAGAGTGACATTGAAAGTTTCGCACCCTATCCCAACCACCACATGGATGAAGGCATTGCAGTTAAATACAACAAAGGGTACACTGAACACCGAAGCCTCCCGTCAGAGTCCAATCCACTCCTGATAGAGAAGCCCAGTTGCCGCCGTCCAGCGCACTATCCTCGGTGCCCCTCAATTGGCCTCAGATTGGAGTGCAGACATGCGCCATTGTTGTAAGCAAACTTCAGCTAGGCCTACTAAGTGCAAGGGTTCGCCCTTCTCTGCACAGACCTTAGGAAGAAGTTGGCAATGAAACTGGAAAATACAAAAGCAAAGTTTATTAAACTGTTAAAGGTGGTATTACAGTCCACACAACACCCTTCGGTATTGTATCGAGTAGCACACCGAACTAAAGCACATGGCCCCTTTTATACACAATGAGGAGGCTCAAGAGAAGGCGGTACAAAAGACAAGAGCAGATTTATGACCATACAAGGACATTTTGAAAGGCACAATCGATGAGTGGGCGGAGTTAACAGTCTCCGATAACTGGTAAGCACATTCCTTTCTGGAACCAATTAATAACGGTCGCTGATCCTACTGCGCATGTCTGGAGATGCTGAAAGCGGTGAGTCCTAAAAATAGCATGTTGCCGGGCAGAATTCAGGCGCGGTGAACAAGAAGGTAGGACTAAGCACATGACGAGCACATGGCAATGTATGGCATACAAAATGGCCGCTACAAATACAAGATGGAGTCGGCACATTTATGATGATAATGGTCAAAACGAAGCATGTCTTCTGCTAATGCTTAATCTAATCGCTGCTGATTTACAACAGACGACCCTTTCAGCATTAGCTGAAGACATACGACTTCCTAGGAAAGGCCAGATATTCATCTTTTATATCAATGGCCATCATATTAGCTATTTCCTTTTTGAGATCATTCTGCATTTTGATTTCAGTAATATTACTTTTAGTTGGTATACAAGCATTGACACTTACAGAACAAATCATCGGGCTGCATTGAATACAGACGCAACAGGTGGAAATTATTGCAATTATTATACTTAGGACTGTTAATACTTTCCAGCCCCAGGCAGAAATCAAAGTCCAAAGCCACCCTGTAAAAGTCCATGTACCATTTTCTGTGTGAATGTCTGCAGCGATGTTATGAAGTTTATTAATCGCTTTATACACTGATGGAGTATGGTCAGGGATAAACATGCAGCAGCTACTACTTATAACACGGCATGCACCACCTCTATCTGCTAACATTACATCCAGGACCATTCGATTCTGCAAAGCTACAATTCTTGCAATCTACAATTCTTCAGTAATATTTCCTAAAGCTGCAGCTGTTTGATCAGTAACAGTTTCCACTACTCTAGTCAATCGTCGCACTTTCCTGCTATTTAATGCAGCACCTACAAAAAAGAACAATCCTAAATTGAAATCTATATATTGTTGTAGGCTAGTGTCAGTCTGATCAACATTATCAGTAGTCAACGTCCTTTTGTACCTATTCACAGTAATATTGTTGAACAATTTAAGATTTCGGTGATACAGTGGAGGTGCTAAAAACACAGGGGGCAACAAAAAAGACATGTAGCAGATACCAGTCCATCCGGCTGACAATCGATAATATCCACGATTTCCACACACAAAATAGGTGTTGTGTGAAGCTAAAAAAGTACTATTATTTAGACCATCTATATTCAATACAGTGATACAATCACTGACTCCCACAGGGATATGTCCAATGCTCTGTACACATAGTTCTGCTTGCGTTTGAGTAACCGAAATGACAAAATGTTCAGCATTAGATGAGTCTCTCGTGTTGGTGAAGATATATGGCGTTGAAATATTGTCCGGTTGGTATTCCTCCCACTCCCATTTAGTTCCATTCACTTGGGGATACCCATCTTTGTCCTGATGGCACTCTTTATTTAACCGGAAAAGCAGTCTGCCCACTGTAGGCTTCCTAGTCGCAAAGAGCAAAGTATACCAGGCTCGACAAGAGCCATTATGCGAAAAAGGAAGAGATATAAACGGTGTACCTCCTTTCTTTTGATGTGCAGGCATCATCACACAAATCCAACAGTTTGTCGCATTAGTAGCGATGTGGGTGTGATGCAGCATTTGAATGAAGGTGTTATTAAGATAAGATTGTCGATGTTTCAGTTCTTGATATGGGAGCGTAAAGAAATAATGCTCCTCTGGTGTAGGCGTAGTAACAACAAACAACTCACGAGCAGACGTTGTTTCCTCTACAGACCATGTTATTGTTGCCACAATCATCAAGGCAACAACAAATACTATAACACAAAAAATCTTCTTCTTCTTCTCCACTCTTAGTCACAACACAAAACAAATCTTCCTGAAACTAAAGTAGTTGTCAGAGCTCTTACCCCTGGGTAGCCGTTGATTTCTTCACCACGGGCCAAGACGGGTGTCACTACTCTAATGCAGGGCTGATCCCCCCCTTGCCACATCGACTCTCCATTTCACTGACCCAGGGACTGCTCAGACAACTTTCATAATGCTGCAGATTTCTCTCTTGGCCTCAAATTATATCTTGTTGCTCCAGGGACTGTTTGGTCCGGGAAGAACTCCTCAGATCCGTCAGGCGTCACAGCACGACCTCTCTCTACAGTCAGAACCTCTTGGTGGTCGGTCAATACAGCAGGCTCCACCAAAGTCGGGAGTACTCGGCAACAATGGGTACCTTGGACCCAAATTTTCCGATTCGTGACTTGAACTGCTGTTCTTGTAGCAAGTAGCACTTGCTCTGGTCCACGCCACCTTGGCTCCAAACTGCTCGACTTCTCAAAAGATTTCAGAAGGACGAAGTCGCCAGGTCGGAGGTTATGGCCCTCTCCTGTGGATCTGTCAGGAAATGCTTCTTGAACCTGTTGATGAATAGAAACCAAGTTATCAGTTAATTGTGCCAAATAGTCATTCATTAAGACAAAAGGTACATCATACACAGAACTTGGTTTATGAATTCCCCAGATATTCATCGGTCTGCTGAAAAGGATCTCATAAGGTGTGAGACCCGTTCGAGAATGAGGCACTGATCTGATACACAACAATGCCAGTGGCAACGCATCTGGCCAAGTCAGAGAAGTAGAAGCCTGTATTTTAGCTAATTTCAGTTTGAGTTGCATTGTATCTCTTCACCAAACCTGCTGATTGTGGGTGGAATACTGCATGAAACTTCTGTTTGATCCCTAATCCTTTCAGGACATACTTTATAACGTCCCCTAAAAAATGAGGTCCGTTGTCGCTCCACAAAAATCTGCAAACACCGTAGCGAGGAAAGAATTCCTTCAAAAGCACCTTTGCTGTAGTAATTGCAGTATTGTCCTTGGTGGGGTACGCCTCAATCCATTTACTAAAGGCACATACCACCACCAAGACGTACTTCAAATTATTACAGCATTCAAGCTGGATATAATCCATCTGTAAACCTCAAAAGGTGCAGTCGGTGTAGCAAATCCTCCTGCTGGAGTTCGTGTCCCTTTTCCAGGATTAAATCGTAAGCAAATCATACAGGACTGTACTACTCTCTTAGCTGTGCTAGCAATTTCTGGATGCTCCCATACTTGTGTAAGCAATTTCACTATTGCTGAAGCTCCAACATGTGCTAGCCCATGTGTCATCTGAACTATAGGTTTTACAAAGGCTATAAGCAACTTCCATTTAGACATCTGTTTGTTTCGCCAACAACCTTCTTCATCCAACTCTCCATCTATGGACCATTGCTCTCGTTCTTTGTCAGAAGCGGTCCTCTGTATCTCTAATACTTCTTTCCTGGCATCGTGCCACCGCTCAGCTTGTGATTTCACTACATACATAGAAGTAGTATCAGGCTGCATCGCAGTCTCATGTGCCACTCGATCTACAAAGGCATTTCCTTGTCCCACCTTGTCAGTCACTTTCTTGTGTGCACTAAATTTTACTATAGCTATTTTCTTTGGATATGTTAATGCAGTCAAAAGATTATGCACTAGTTCTCCGTGCATTATCTGCATCCCGTGTGATGTCAAAAAGCCTCTTTCCTTCCAGAGCAGGCCAAAATCATGGGCCACTCCAAAAGCATAGCGGCTATGTGTATAAATATTCACACACAATCCTACACTAAGCTCACATGCTCGTGTCAAAGCTATCAGTTCTGCTGTTTGAGCTGACTTCTGTGGTATACAAGCTGTCTTTACTATTGTGTGAAGCATAGTAATGGCATATGCGGCTGAAGTTGTACCATCCGGTAGGCATGGGCGGAAAATCCGTTCCGCTCGCGGATTTTGCGGATTTTCGGGAAATCCGCAATCCGCGAGATTTGCGAATTTCCTGAAAAATCCGCAAATCCGCGAGCAGCGGATTTTGCTCGCACTGCTCGCACTGTTCGCGTGAGTTCGCGCCCCGCGAATAAGTGCGAAATTGCAGAAATACGATTTTAGCAAAACTGAAAGTAACTACTTACCAGGTTCAAAAGTTCAGGCTCATCATTAGTAGCCATTTCCTGTAGTGCTTCCTGAGGGGCCCCTCCAGAGTTCAGTTGCCAGTTGCAACTATTATGTGACCCTGCTCTGAACCTCAGAATAGTTACACATATGCCACAAAGGTCCTGAATTACAGCTAAGGGAGACAAGCAGGAGCCAGGCTGGAAGTTAAAATCCATTAATCAGCCCCTAATTCATTATTGTCAGTTGGGGCAGGGCAGGTGTTGTAACTAATTTTGCAACAATGAAAGCACTTAGCAAGTGCAAAAGATCACTAATCAGGGCGCACTAAGGAAGCAGGTGCCAGCTAAAAAAATATTCTCTGACACATTAATCAGCCCCAAATTAATTCAGGTCACTTGAGGCAGGGAAGGTGTGCTTTGCTTTGCCAAAAATAATGTACACTGGACAACCAGAGGGTGTGGTGATGAAACAGAGGGTGGCATGGGTGGGCCAGAGGGTGGCATGAGTAGTCAGAGAGTGGCAGTGGTGACAGAGAGTGGCAGTGATGAAGAAGAGTGTCCCAAACAGGTTGGACACGTAGAAACAACAAGTTCGCAAAACTTGCGACCCGACAGGTAAGTTCGCAAATTGCGAAATTGTAAAAACCCTCGCGAACTGGCAGAAACACGGGCGAACACAAAAAAAAAAAAAATCCGCAAATTCGCGGGAATTCGCGGATTTTGCGGATTGCGAGTTTGCAAATCCGCAAATTCGCGGATTGCCAATCCGCAAAATCCGCTCATGCTTACCATCCGGTAACTTCAGACAAGATCCATCAACCCACAGTTCTCCATCCACATCTGGAAGGGGACTATCTTACAAATCAATACGACCCTTTGTCTGTTCCTCAGTCAGACAAATACAATTGTGTGTTTCCTGCGCCTCAGGCTGAGTTGCCGGAAATGGCAACAACGTGGCTGGGTTTAGCGTTGCACATCTCTTCAATGTAATATGAGGAGCCAGCAGCATCAGCTAATATCCTGTCAGACGAGCACTAGTTAAATGCTGCTTCTCTGTTTGATTCAAAAGAGCATCAACAGCATGAGGTACCAACACTAACAGTTTATGTGATAAGTTTATCCCTTCACTCTGGCGTATTGACACAGCTGTTGCTGCAACCGAGCGAAAACATCCAGGCAACGCTTGAGCAACAGGATCAAGTACTGCTGAAAAATATGCACAGGGGCGTTGCTTATCGCGGTGTGTCTGTACTAAAACTGACAATGCACATCCATCCCTCTCATGTACGTACAATGTAAAGAGCTTCGTGTAATCTGGAGTACCTAACACTGGTGCTGAACAAAGGGCTTGTCGTAACTGTCGTAAAGCATTCTCACATTCATCTGTCCTAGGGAGGGGTATTGGAGAGGAGTATCTTTTGTCAACAGTGCTAACAAGGGTTTAGCGATATATGAAAATTCTAATATCCATTGCCTACAAAAAGAAGCAAGACCCAAAAATGCTCGAACCTCTTTCTGTGTGGAAGGTACTGGTGTATCTAGAATTGCTTGAATGCGATCTGATGTGAGTGCACGCCCCTCCTTAGACAAAAGGTGACCTAAGTAGGTTATCTTTGGTCTACAATACTGCAATTTCTTTCTTGATACTTTATGATGGTGCGAAGCAAGGAAAGAAAGCAAAGACAGCGTGCATTTCTCGAATTGTTCGGGGGAATCAGCTGCTAACAGAATATCATCAACATACTGAATGAGCGCCACACCCTCGGGTAGAACAAAGAAATCAAGCTGTCTTTTCAATGCTTGGCTGTAAATACTAGGACTCTCGGTATAGCCTTGAGGAACTCTGCAAAATCTATACGATCGATTATTCAAAGTGAAACTGAACAAATATCGGCTATCAGGATGAATAGGGATCGAAAAGAAAGCGTTCTTCAAGTCTATAACAGGGAACGTAGTTGCAGTAGGTGGAACTAGGGTAAGAAGTGTCGTGATATCAGAAACCACTGGATATTGTGGCACCACTATCTTATTGACCTCCTGCAAATCAATGATAAATCTGTAGATTCTAGTATCAGTATCTTTCTTCAAAATCGGGAGGATCGGACTGTTACAAATGTTAAAGGGAACTTCGTCAACAACTCCAAATTCAATAAGATCTTGTACAATTCGTGTGAGTGCTTCCTCACCCACCTGTGAAATTCGATATGGAGGCAGGCGCGGCAACACAGCTCCCTCCTTTACACTAATATGCACTGGTGGAATAACCATCTGACCCATATCGGTATCTGAAGTAGCCCACAGAGTGTTAGGTAGGGAGGCTAATGCAGTATCCTCTTGAACAATACAAACTCTGTCTGTTACTGGGTAATTGTCATTCAAAATCACACGCACTCCTTCAGGGGAACATCGTATTGTGGCTCTGAAATACTTGAGCATATCAAGACTCACAATATTATCTGGCATGTTCGGGGAAAGCAAAAACGGGCATGGAGCAGCAAACCTATCAACATGAAATGCAAGTGGTTGTGACAATGGGCTAAGGGAAGGTGTTCCATCGAACCCTATCGATGTAATCGTTAAGCCAGACAGGGGAGCCCTCGGAACCAATTGCTTAGACAAAGCGCTACGAGTAGCTCCTGTATCAACCAGAAACTGATCAGTAGAACACAAAACATGTGCTGTAACATAAGGACCCCTCTGATCTACTGGAACTTCAACTGATTCCTTACCCCATCCTATGCAATCCTATGCGTAAGCAGAATCATGCGATTCAGGCTGCGCATAATCAGACATTTGGTATTGGTTGCGCCTATCAAAAGTTTTGAACCCATTTTGTACCCGCACATTAGAATCAAACCTAGCACGATAATTCATGGCACCTCTAGGTCCTGAGTTCCCCGAGCGGTTCCTCATGGATCCTCGGCCACGGACATAGCGCTGTGAGAGCAACAATGGACACTCATCTGCCCAATGACCAAATTTACTACAATACGCGCATTGATCAATAGCCAAAGAGAAACGAGTAGAGGAGGAATTAGAAAATCCTCGTCCGCCTCTATTGTTACCTCGAAGAGGTGCACCATAGACCTGAGATAACATAACTTTTGTTTTTAATTCTTTAGATTTTTTATCCTCATTGCCCTTTGCTTCAAGTTCCTGACGCTCGTAATATTGAGCCATTGTCAGGACGGATGCCGGAGAAGAGGTTGTCCAAGAGCTTTCGCTGGCTTTCAAGCAGCTAGCCACTCCTGGTAATAGGATCGTAACATACTTATCTACAAATAAGTGACGGCCCGTATCGTCCGTTAGTGACTGGCCACTAAAATCATGAAAATCTTCCTCAAAACGTGTGAAGAAATCTGAAACCGATTCATCTGTCTTTTGATTACAAGATGCTAAAACAGTCAAATCAATCTTTTTAGGGGGAATAATCGTTTTTAATTTAGCTAATATTGTACCGGGGGGATCTGAAATCAATTGACATGGCTTTTGCGCTGGTTCCCTGTCCGTATCTTCCCTCTCTATCTCCTTCCATACTGCCCCATACGCTGTGCTATCATCTACTTTACGCACGGATCGCCACATATCGGGTGGCAATATGAGCCCAAAAAATAAATCGATATCAGCCAGCGTAATGGTACCAGAATTTAAGGCTCCCTCGACTTCCTCATAAAAAGCGGCAGGATTTTTACGCGGATCAGGCAATGCAGCTTTAAGCGCCATAACATCTGCTCTATTCCAGGGAGTCTACACCCAATTATAAATAAAATACCCTTTTGCATCTACAGAATATTTATCGTCACTAGTACCCGCTCCTTTAGGAAGAACATACGGCCTCTCGCATAGGCTTTGCATGCACTATCGCGGTCTTATCTGTTTCGAAAATAGATGATTATTTACCGTCGACCAATCCTGCTCGGTCATCTGTTTTAGCTTTTTGTTTCTCCTCCCGTAGCCGAAGCGCATCATTTCGAAGTTTAACCAGTCGCCTGATCGTATCAGTCACCTGGGAAAGAGGAAAAGAACCTTTACATAATTGCTTACAATCAATTGCCACATCATCAGGTTCGAGAACATCAGATACTTTTTGAAGCATCTCAACAACTTCATCTGCAAAATGTTCAGTAAAATACATCTGCTTTCTATCTTGCCATCCCTTAAAAGTCTCTAAAATATCTGAAACAGTAATAGTATCCTTAAGTGACTGCCGAGCCAGTTTCCTAAGTTCAGCCGCACGGTCGACCGGAATCATGGAGTGGGAATCTGGTTTCGTTCGATCTGTACCGGAATCCTCATCGGCGCCGGATAGAGCGGACGGAACGATATACGGAGGCGGAGGACAATCTAACAAAGAAAAATCATCTTGCGGTTTATTAAGGACAGGATAAAGAGGCTGTCGAACAGCATATTGGCCAGATAGCTGTAATCTGCGCGCCTTTTCCTGTCTCTCTTCCAACTCTTTCGCCTCGTTTTTCCTCAATTCTTGCGCTTTTTCATACACATTCTTCCGTTGCTCTTTCTCAATCAGCGCTTGCTCACGTTTCTCACGCTCACGTACTTCTTTCACCCACATTCGCACACTTTCAAACACATCTTGTCTAGATTTTCGCTTAAGCATACACTGTTCCACATACTCACTTTTTCGCATATCAAATGACCCATACTTCGGCCAACATAACTTAGGATCCTTTCGCGTGTATTTCCTCCACAACGTGCTGTACATTACAGAAGAAAGACCATATTTCAGATACATCTCTCTATGAGGCATCCCCTCTGGGGGAGCCGGCTGCGATTCCTCAAGTTTTAATCTGTTATTTCCACAAAAGCAGCACATCCTACGAAGTGCGCTAAAAACAGGCATGCCAAAAATAGTGCAGAATATGCAGTATTATAATCAAAGTAGCACTTAAAGTATCTGTAATACGTTGTGCCGTTCAAATCAAAATCGCATTATGGAGAAAAGTCTCCTCATTACCTGCCTATATGTGTTAAAAGACATATATTTCACATACACATACACATACACATCAGTGAATAGTCATTCCAAAATTGCCACAGCAAGCGTATCCTAAAACTGCCTTGCCACTCACAGGCTTCCAAAACCCACAGCAAGTACCATACAATGGTTCTTACCACTCACAGGGTGTCCAGTTTCCAACTACAAAGTTCTAAACTCAACCAAACGGACACTGCATGGCAAGCTAACAGGAGAGATCTCAGTCGAAGACCGGCACCACCTGGATGGTCAGATCGGAAAGAAAGGAAAAAACGCCTTGGATGCCAAGACTCAGGTCTCCTCTGGCATGCGTACGCGTCTGCAGTGAGATTCTAATCATTCGTCACGACCGCTCCTTCGGGCCTCAGAGTCGCCGATGAGCCCCACGTGTCGGGCGCCAATTTGTTGTAAACAAACCTCAGCTAGGCCTACTTAGTGCAAGGGTTCGCCCTTCTCTGCACAGAGTCCTCAGACCTTAGGAAGAAGTTGGCAATGAAACTGGAAAATACAAAAGCAAAGTTTATTGAACCTTTAAAGGTGGTACTACAGTCCACACAACACCCTTCGGTATTGTATCGAGTAGCACACCGAACTAAAGCACATGGCCCCTTTTATGCACAATGAGGGGGCTCAAGAGAAGGCAGTACAAAAGACAAGAGCAGATTTATGACCATACAAGGACATTTTGAAAGGCACAACCGATGAGTGGGCGGAGTTAACAGTCTCTGATAACTGGTAAGCACATTCCTTTCTGAAACCAATTAATAACGTTCGCTGATCCTACTGCACATGTTGAAAGCGGAGAATCCTAAAAATAGCCTGTTGCCCGGCAGACTTCAGGCGCAGTGATCAAGAAGGGAGGACTAAGCACATGGCAATGTATGACATACAAAATGGCCGCTACAAGTACAAGATGGAGTCGGCACATTTATTACGATAATGGTCAAAACGAAGCATGTCTTCTGCTAATGCTTAATCTAAACACTGCTGATTTACAACACCATCAGTGTATCCCAGCAAGGCCACAATCAGTGCTGTTGGCATTTTCCATGCGACCCTCTCGCCACACACTCCCCACCTGGTCGGAGCACCAAAGGTTGTGGGGTCCCGGCGCCACTGCCGTGAGGTGACAGGATAGCTGGGGCCTTCAGCTGGAAGGGTTGCTGCCCAGGGCCTGGCTTCAGGCTCCTGTGTATGTCCCGACACCCAAATATCAAGAGAAGTCAGCCTGGCGACGCAGCAGGTAGAGGGGCTGCCACCACCAGAAGCTCTCTGCCGCCCCCTGCTGCTTCAGGGCCGCTGCGCCCTGCACCCCACCAGCTGCGCCCTCAGGTCCCAAAGTATCTTGATTGTAAGGCTGTGGTCGCCCCTCCGGATTTGTCAAAGAGTTCCCCCAGACGTCTGTGCAAGAACGGGGTCACAGGTCATCTCGCCGGTGCGTGTGTCAGGTTGTGGGCCCCCACCTCTGGCTGCGGCTGAATGCAGGCACATGTGGATGGCAGCAGTGGGACAGTGAGGGGCTCCACTATATAATCCGCCCGCCGCCATTTTGTATTTCGCGACCGGCGCGCACTTTAAGTCTGCTGAATTAGCCCCTCTCCTTCATGCCGGCATGTCTATTCCTTCAGCGCTGAACCTCCCACCGTCCCAGGCATGCGGGGCTGTATCAGGCAGCTGCGGTGTCGGGAAAGTCGCGGCAGCGCCCTGGGCCACAGTGCCACCATCAGGCGGAAGTGAGCCGGCTGGCTCACCGAAGTGGGAGACCTCGTCAATGTGGGCCTCTGTCTCGGAATCTTGCATGGGCCCCAACTCGGAAAGGGCAAGCACTCCTTCAGTCTGCATTCCCTAAGCACCGGAGCAGGCGAGATGGGCTCCGCCGTCGGTCCGGCGTCAGGGGCCACAGATGGGTGTCACGGATAGCAGGTCAGGATGGTTGAGGGCAAATACGGGCGATGGAGCACTTGGAGTAAGCGGCCATGCCCAGTCCGTGCTTAGCCGCGCCCGGAAAGTGCACTCTTTTGTTGTTTTTGGACTATTTTGCTCAGGGGGACTAAGAGTGCTTCTTCTTAGATTACCTGAAAACCCTCTCTCCTGTTGTTCATCAGAGAAAGAACCAACTTTAGCCAGGTGTATAGTCAAATTAGAAATGTAAACTGAAAAACAAATGGCCACATACCCAGTTATAATCTGTTACACACTAGAATTGTTCTAGTGAATTTGCGCTCTGGCCCAGTGGTAACTGTGACTTCATTAACCCACTTTGAATTCGATCAGCATTCCCTTAAAAGCCTAGTGGAATTCTGCAAGACACACCTGCAGTTTGGACTCGGTTGGTTAACCCTTTCATAGCATTGCTGAAATCTATGCTAACAACATAGACCTATTGTTTCTTATGATAGACATACTTCTCATTTATTATCCTTAAGGCCAGGATTTTGTCAACAGTATGGAAACTGTCTCTGAAGCCACATTTTTCTAACTGTAGGGAGTCAGACCTAATCAATCCAATTTTGTAGGTGTGTCAAAATTGTTTTAGCAAGCAGCTTCCTCAGTGAATCTAACATGGCAAGAAGATGATCTTTACAAGCCTCTTTGCTGTACCCTTCATTATAAATATATAATATTGGTCTTCCTATCCATGGTAAGAACATTTCTAAAGTTGACAAGAAGATTTTAAATGCCAGCACAAATATGTTGGCTCAGAAACGTGCAGCATTTTTGTCCAAACTATTGGTTTTTTTTTTCAAACAGGACCTTAGTTCATTTGTGTCACATATTAATGTACAATTCCATGCTGCTAACGTGTAGTAAGACTAGTATTTTGCTTCATAGGATGACCCTGACATTTTTAAAGATTACTGGTTACTTTATAATGGGTGATTTGTTCTGACACCAACTCAGTTAATAGTTAGAACTAGCTCAGATACTCTCCATACTTTGATGGAAGAGTGATTCAACCTCCCCCTACAATGTACTTAGTGTCATTGAGACTTTACTGTTTCTTTGATATCTTGCATGAAGCAGTGATTGTAATCTTGTTGTTGTTGTACATTTTCTTCCTGAGCATTTGGCAAGGTGCCCATTACCTTAAAGGTCTTATGAGTGCTATGTAGTATATTTAAAGACAGACGTTATTGAGCACTTCATTCAAAACCATTTTATAATCAATGGTTGAACAAGTTTTTCCCCAACTCTTTCTTGATTTCCTTGGGAAGTCACAAGCATTTAATAGAATCATCCAGGATTTGACTGCCAGATTAAAGTTAATGTCCATGTCAACAACAACCAACTTCACTTTTCAAACGAGTGATTAAAGAGATAAGCACAAATAATTAATTCCATAAATATCATCTAAGTTAGAAGGCTATTTAATGAATATGCTATTGTTGTTAAGTGATCACTCAGTCCCAGACTATCTAAGAGGAAAATTACTTACAAAGTATTTCATAACATTTAATTAATTAATGAAAGTATAATACAGATCATTAACCGTTCAAACCTTCCTCAAATCCATATGGAAAAAAACTGGAATGTGAGAATGAGAGACCCATATTAGAGAGTAACTGTGGGGATACTGTAATAAGGACATGAACAAATGTGGTGTTAGAAACGGGAGTCTCTAGTTGACAGTGGTATACAACCTGTCCAAGTAAGGACCTTTCCTTCTAGTCAGGATAAGGTGGATTACACACCCAAGATAACCTCTACTCACCCCTTGGTAGCTTGGCACAAGAAGTCAGGCCTATCTCAGAGGCAATGTGTGAGGTATTTGTACAGAACACATACAGTAACAAGGTGATAACGCTACAAAGGGACACCACACGAGTTTGGAAAAAAAAGTACATTTATCTAAACCAAGCATGGCCAAAACGAAAAAAATCCAACATACACAACTCAAAATGTGATTTTTAAAATGATTCAAGCCTTTCTGTCACTAGACTCTATGGATGTGATGATTTCAAACAAACTACTATAAATGCGTCAAACTCTACAAGGCAAAATAGCCACAGAGGAGGGAAGGGTCGGAAAGAAGAGTGATTTGTAAGTTTCTGAGTCCATGGGGAGGAGATGTGTCAGTTCTGCTTCTTGCAGGAGAAGTGGTGGATCAAATTCAGAGTGTAAGGAGAAGCGATGCATCGAAATCCAAGGCGGTTTTGGTCTGTGGGTATTGCATCTGAAAAACTTTGTGCACAGGTGCCATGCGTGGAAACCCGCATGTGCTAAAAGTCAATGCAGCAGCTGCAAACTGGCACTGCGTCAACTTTTTCCGCCATGCTCCCATGATGTGTTGATTATTTCAGCCACACAGCAGGGACTGCATCAAAGTAAGTGCTGGGGTCTCGGACTGCGGAGGTACAGTGCCCTAAAGTCAGGCTGCGAGGGTTTCTTCGGCTGCTGACAGGCGCTGCATAGATTACTTTCGCTGCATGGCAGCAGTGCGTGGACATTTCTCCCTCACGGATGTGCTGCATCAGAAAAACAGGTGCTAGAAGGGTGATGCATCAATTTTGATGGTTTCAAGCAGATCTTTCCAGCAGGAACAACCTCCAGGGGCCCAGCACTGGATTTGGGCCCTCAAGGCAGGTCAGAACTCTCAGCAATGGAGTTCAGTTATGCTGAAGATGAAGCCTATGATAGCCCTGAGATTTCCAACAGGAGGCGAGCACAAACAAGCCTTTGTAGAAACTTCACAACTAGGATACAAAGCAAAGTCCAGGCTTTTCCTCCCCAAAGCAGAAACAGCAGCTTCAGTCCAACTCATGAAAGCACCACACAACAAAGGGACAGTACTCCTCCTCGCTGCTCTTCTGCTTTGCAGAGGTTCCTCTTGATCCAGAAGTGTTCTAAAAGTCTGAGATTTTAGGGATGGGTAGACGGTAAGCTACGCTCTGCCGATGGAGTTCGCCGAGCTTTTTCTACAGTTCGACAAAAGCTCTGTCTTTACCACTTGGCGGAGCAGAGACACTACCTACTTTGCACTTTGGCAGCCATGGGCTCTCTGCCAATACCTGTGTCTGAAAACTGTAAAGGAAACATGTGCAGAAGTTTCTGATCTTCACACAAAGCTTGAACAGCCAGGAGGCACAGAGGAGGTCACAATAGCAGCTCCAAGTCAGTGACAGCACAGGCAGCTACAAGAAATACGGTTTGCATGTGCAACATAGAAAGCGAAAACAGATTAAATCGTACTATGTACACTATTTCACTGTGACAGGCAGGTCTCATTCTAGTCTGTCCCTGAATGCATATAGACATTGCAGAACGAGTGCTTATAACTTGTATATATGTGAAGCAAAGCAGTCCTTTTGAAAGAACACCATGTGATAAAAAACAGCCTTGCAGCCACTGAAAGTTTCAATACTTTTACTAAACATCACAACATTGACAACTTGTCTACTTCATAGAAATTATGGAGGAGGCATTTGCCATTATATTTTGAGTACATTATTTAACTAATGAAATGTATTTCAGTTGATTATATGCCCATTGTGTTCTTTAAAAGTTTTACGTTTTGTAAGTTTCATTGGTATAACGAGCTTTTACACAAGACGCTTAGTTAACAATCAAAGATGGCACCTGCCTTTACGCAATGGAACCTATATGAGTGGTCTAATCACAGCTAGTCACTCGCATATGCACTTAGACTGCCCTAAAATACCAGATACAAAGGTACATGTGTAATTGTTGCTAGTGACGTTATCATAAAAGAGGTACTATGTAGTTTCATCAATAGCAGCTTAGTGTTTCCATCACTTTTTCATATGCCGCCTCTTTTCTATCGTCACCATTCTTCAGCCTTCACATCGCATGTGCTTTTGTGAGAATCAAAGCAGTACTAATAAGGTCTTCCCAGGCTAGGTTATCTCAGCAAAGAATATGGACGGACTGGGCCAGCCTAGCAGCAACATCGTCAGGAGGACTTCATGCTCATCCAGAGGGTGGGAAGAGGAATCTACTGCAATGTGTTTAAGGTAAGTGACAGCTGAGCTGATGCCCCTCGATGAAACTCGGTGCCTCCATGGTGCCAGAATTGCTTCTTGTGCTGCCCACACCAGCTAACACATTGTCCTCTTCAGTGAGCCAAAACTGCATCAACAATAGTGGCCATGTCCTCTTCCACACCTGGATCCCCAGAGTCCACTAATACTTAGCAGGCTCTCAACCTGAGATCCCATAACTCAATCACCGCCTGGGTTACATCGTAACAGGCAAGGCAGTGCAATACAGGCATGCTTCCCAGAGACAGAAGGGTAGAGGCCCTCTGCAGAGAGTCACAGCAGAGAATGTTGGAGAGCCTTGTTTTTACACTTTTCTCAACTCAATTAGGGTCGGGCGAATCTAAGCAGAATCACACAGAGTTTTGGGCTACTCCGCTGAATTCCACGAGCTCCGTCCACCCCTAGTTTTAGGTCCAATGCTTATACCTCTTTTGGACTTTGAAGTAGGCATTCTTCAAAGGATTCTCTTTGTGGTGCACAACTTCTTATTCTGCCTGGTCTTGGTTCTAGACACACTCCATGGAGGTGAAGAAAACATTGTGAAAAGCCATGCATAGCCCTATTAAGGTTCTGGGGAAGGCTCCTTCCACCACTTTAGCCCAGGAAGGCCCATCAGCCTGGTGAGGGGCCATCAGTATAAGAAGGGCCCACCTCAACTGCCTTTGTGTGACTGTCTAGAGTGAATGCACAAACAGGCCCCTGTCAGTCTAAACCAGATGTTGACTCCACAGACAGGCAACGGCACAGGATGGTTAAACAAGAAAATGTCCACTTTCTAAAAGTGAAAGATACACAATTGATGGACAGAATGCAGAACAAATCAAAACATTCACCTCCAGGCAAGAGATCTGGGTTAAATCCATCATTCTTTTGCTCACCATGCCACCCCATTTTAGACCTGGCCATATGCAAATCAGTCTTGACCCCGTGCCTCATGGGAACAGTCCAGCCAGAACTGCCAAGCCAGGTCCTCCCTGGACCGGAAACAAGCATCCTAGGACTGGTTTTGGGGTTTCACCCCATATCAGCCAGAATAGCTTGATTCCAGTGGCACAGTGAGCCCGGAACCCAGGTCTGAGCATACCCAGCGCACTTATGGTGAGAAATCAAAAGACACACAATTTATGGACAGAATGCAGAACAAATCAAAACATTCAGCCCCAGTCAAGACATCTGGGTTATATCCATCGTTCTTTTGCTCACCATGCCAACCCAGATTAGACCTGGCCATATGCAAATTAGTCTTGACCCTGGAGTCAAGCTATCCTGGCTGAAGAGGGCTGAAAGCCCGAAACCGGTCCTAGAATGCTTGTTTCCAGTCCAGGGAGGAACGGGCCTGGCAGTTTGGATTGGACTGTTCCCATTGGGCGCAGGGTCGAGGCTGATTTGCATATGGCTGGGTCCAAGCTTGAATGGCATGGTGAGCACAAAAATGATGGATTTAGGCCCAGATCTCTGTACTGGGGTGAATGTAAGATATTGTTCTGCATTCTGTCCATCAATTGTTCTTTTTGCATTTGTCACCCCGAGTGAGACAGGTATGCCAAGACGTCGGTCCTGTGCTCTCCATGCCCCTGGAGTCAAGATATCCTGACTGAAGAGGGCTGAAAGCCCAGGATTGGTCCTAGGATGCTTGTTTCCAGGCCAGGGAGGACCTGGTCTGGCAGTTTGGGCTGGACTGCTCCCATTGGGCCCAGGGTCAAGACTGATTTGCATATGGCTGGGTCCAAACTAGAATGGCATGGTGAGCAAAACAGCAATGGATTTGGACCCAGATCTCTGTACTGGGGTAAATGTATGACATTGATCTGCATTCTGTCCATCAATTGTTCTTTTTGCAATTGTCACCCCGAGTGAGACTGGTATGCCCAGATGTGGGTCACGTGCTCTCCATGCTACTGGAGTCAAGCTATCCTGGCTGATGAGGGCTGAAAGCCCAAAACCGGTCCAAGGATGCTTGTTTCCAGTCCAGGGAGGACCTGGCCTGGCAGTTCGAGCTGGACTGTTCCGATCTGGGCGCAGGGTCAAGACTGATTTGCATATGGCTAGGTCCAAACTGGAATGGCATGGTGAGCAAATAAATTATGGATCTAGGCCCAGATCTCTGTACTGGGGTGAATGTATGACATTGCTCTGCATTCTGGCTTCAATTGTTCTTTTTGCATTTGTCACCCTGAGTGGGACATGTATGCCCAGACGTAGGTCCTGTGCTCTGCATGCCACTAGAGTCAAGCTATCCTGGCCGATGAGGGCTGAAAGCCTGAGACCGGTCCTTGGATGCTTGTTTCCAGTCCAGGGAGTTCCTGGCCTGGCAGTTTGGGCTGGACTGTTACCAATGGGTGCAGGGTCAAGACTGATTTGCATATGGATGGGTCCAAACTGGAATGGCGTGGTGAGCAAAAAAACAATGGATTTTGGCCCAGATCTCTGTAATGGGGTGAATGTATGACATGGTTGTTCATTCTGTTCATCAATTGATTTTTTGGCACTTTCGAAAAGTGTTTTTAAATTCCGAGATCAGAGAGCCCGAACTCCAAATCTTTAGCAGTTCCCAATTGAAAGTTACACTTGCAGAATGTTACAAGGCAGCTCCAATGATAGCCTATGGGGGAGCTAGTCCCTGCCATAGTGAAAAACGAAATTTCAGTATTTCACTATCAGGATGTAAAACAGATCAGTACATGACCTACCTTTCACATACACTACACCCTACCCATGGTGGTACCTTGGGCCTACCTTAGGGGTACCTTACATGTAGTAAAAGGGAAGGTTGGGGGCTGGCAAGTGGGTGCACTTTCCAGGTCAACCTTGCAGTTTAAAACTGCACTGACAGACACTGCAATGTTTAAAGGGTTACTCATGGGGATGACATAACCAGTGCTGCAGGCCCACTAGTAGGATTGGCTTCACAGGTCCTTGGCACACACAGTGCACTTTACTAGGGAATTGTTAATAAATAAAATATGGCAATCATTAGGAACCAGTCAGAATTACTCTTTCCACAGGGAGCCCTTGCACTTTAGCACTGATCATCAGTGCTAAAGTGCCCAGAGTACCAAAACCAGCAAAAGCAAAGTCCAGCGTAACAGTCAAAAATATCAAGATGTACAGGCAAAAAGACAGGGAAAATTATGCCAAGGATGCCAGGTCTCACATGCGGCAGAGCTGAGTAATGAAAAAAGGGACCCACTGAGTATGGCAATATGTAACTTCTTCTACGCAGAAGATAAAGGCATTGCAATAGGAGCTTTGGAACTTTTCATCAGGTGGCGAGGAGGGTTGGATTGATAAACCCGTATTAGAGAGTTAGCGGTAGGGGTGAACCTGAATGGAGTATGAAGAAAATTAGAGGGGAAATATTCAAGAAAATCCTGTCCTCAAAAATTGATGAGGTTTGTGAATATAGGCAGTGAATGAGATAGTGCTAAGTATTGTTGGATATGGAAATAAGAGGCTCTTAATAATAGAAGACACATCAACAAGAAAATATACACTGAACAGAGAAAAAATAATTTTTATTGATACTGATGAATGCTTAAACGAAGTTGGCCGAAACTATGGATCCTTAGTCAATGAACCTGAAAGATATTGGGGCGAGGAGAAGAGCTTGATAGAATCTATTCCTAAAATGGAAAGGGCATTTGAAAAAAGAGATCTATGGAATCTCTGTGTGAGGTTAGTCACTGAAGGTTGTTCAGACAGAATGTTGGTCAATGTTCTAGGCTACAAATGTTCTATGTATGTTTTTAAGCCAATGGCAGTTGCAGCTTGTACTAAGGATGTAGTGGATGTGTTTGTTGTGTTACTAATAAAGAACCAATTCACTCTTCACTACCTAAGGAGTGATTCTGCAGTGGTGCTGTGCGGGCAAGAGAACCTCAAAATTGTGGTTCTACCCATGGGGTGCTCCTAATAGAAACCCCATTTACTCTTCAATGCCTAAGGACTGATTCTACAATATGCACCACATGGTTTGATGTTCTCCATGACGGTTGTATGTCATTACAACGCATTCCGTTGCAACGCATGCCTTTACCACGCATGCGTTACAACGGAATGCTTTTTCCACCCATAACCTTTAGGACAAATATTCCTTTACCACGCATAGATTTACAATGGTTTGTCGTGGTGAATTTATGCATGGTAAGGGCATACTCTTGGTAAAGGCTATACCCCTCCCCTGTAACCTTACGTGACCTCCCAGCCCCCACTGCTTATATTTACCCCTGCCCTTAACCCTTAATCTTTTTTATTTAAACTAAAATTTCCCTTACCTCTTCACGTCGTCTCCTCTCCTTCATCTTCCTTGGTGTCAGTGATGTCATACGCTGTAAAGAGGAAGCAGAAGTTTATTTCTGTTTCCTCTCAAACGACGCCGATTGCCTCCGCTTCGACACATCAGGTGCGTTTTATTTTCGGGGGGGTAGACCCCCCAACCCCCTTTTTATTCCCATGCTTTTTTTATTTATTGGGGGGAGACCCCCAAGCCCCTATTTTGCTATTTTTAGCTTTTACCACACATGCCTTTACTACGTATCTCGTAGTAAAGATATGCGTGGTAAAGGCTTTCGTGGTAACCATGCATGCATTGTAATGCATGCGTGGCAAAGGTTTACGTGGAAATGGCCCCGTTGTAGTGGCCATTTTTCCTCCGTGACCACGTTTTTATGAAAACTAGTGCATGAATGGGTTTCTTGCTTGATTAGGCTTACATGGATCTTTCATGTTTGGGATGTAATTAATGAATTGTGATGTAACCAAAGAATTGTGAATAGATTAAAGATGTTTGGTTCAATATATGTTTGATAGTTAAAAATTATATTTCTTTGACATTGATTACAATATAATTAAGTAATTTACATCATCAAGACCATTCCTCCCATTCCTCTCATGTACCACCTTCTCATGCTTTGATTAAATCTGTCTATTATCTGTATTAAAGTCCTATGTTCACCATTCCAACATATTTGTGTATTTTTCTGCATTTGTTGTCCTTGCTAGAATTTAATTAGCATTTTATATCACATTCCTGGGATTCTTCTTTGTCCCTTTTTGGTTATCTACTGCAACTCTCATCTGCCCCTTCTTGAAAGTAGGGCTTTTAGTTGTCTTATTCCAGTGATATAAATATCTG
Source organism: Lissotriton vulgaris (assembly GCF_964263255.1). Classification (NCBI taxonomy): domain Eukaryota; kingdom Metazoa; phylum Chordata; class Amphibia; order Caudata; family Salamandridae; genus Lissotriton; species Lissotriton vulgaris. The sequence continues at coordinate 1,296,914,139 of NC_141694.1, forward strand.
CCTTCTTTAGAATTTGAAAGCTATTTAACATTTATGCAATCTGAGCATTTTTAGGCTGGCAGATTACAAATGTGACACATGAATACTAAAGTGTTTAAACTTCTCAATTGTCAGCTTCGGATCCCAACTTTGTTAAGCAACTTACATTCACCAATCTATAAATGAAAAAAAAACTTGATGTGTCTGAAAGGATAATTTTTTCTTGTTTTTCCAAACTGTCCTCCTGTATTATGTAAAGTTGATCAATATTTTTACATGTGCTCTTTCTATTGAGAATAGAGCAGGACCCTCACAACATCATCACATTTATCTAAATTAAAGTCTTTGTATTTTGTATCATACCATACTCATCAAATGTTTGGTTAGACTTCCTGCATGTTCTAAATCTAAGGGCACAATTCACAGAACTGACTTAAGACAAAATCTTAAACTTACTACTTTTGGAATTCACAGAAGGCCTTTAGTAGTAGTAAAGTTTGGCTGGTGTCTTAAGTCTGTCTTAAGTCTGTCTTAAGTTTGTCTTATGTCTGTCTTAAGTCTGTCTTAAGTCTGTCTCAAGTCTGTCTTTAGTCTGTCCTACTACTTTTCGTATTCGCAGAAGGCATTTAGTAGTAGTAAAGTTAGGACTTTGTCTTAAATTTGACTTAAAGAAAGACTTAAGACAGACTTAAGACAGACTTAAGACAGACTTAAGACAGTCTTAAGACAAACTTAAGACAAACTTAAGACAGACTTAAGACAGACTTAGGACAGACTTAAGACAGACTTAGGACAAACTTAGGACAGACTTAAGGCAGACTTAAGGCAGACTTAAGACAGACTTAAGACAGACTTAAGACAAACTCCTAACTTTACTACTACTAAATGCCTTCTGTGAATACCAAAAGTAGTACGTTTAGGATTTTGTCTTAAGTTAGTTCTGTGACTCAGGCCCAAAATTCTGATGTAAAGCCTCTTTTGTTATACTTGTGTACCCTTCAACATATTCAGATGTTTCAGCTCTCATATCAGAATCCCCTCCAAGTCTGTGACATAGCAGATAAGTCCTTGATTTATAATCTTTCTTTTCTATAATACTTTAAAACCCATGGCCCCCTAAAGCCACTCGAATGTACGCATATTGAGCAGATTATGAATGATGAAATTTAAGCAGTACTATTTGCATTTTTAGGCAGTACCCTAATACTCACCGCAATTCTATACTATTTGAGCACCAATAACCTGCCAACTTTTCCCCAGTCCACTTTAGCTAACTGGTATATTAAGCACAAATCTCATATTTTTGAGCTGTGCCACTAGTGTCAACGCTCAACAGGCTTACACATTTTTCAAGCTTATTTTTATTAGTTATTTCAGCTTTCAAGCAACTATAGTCATCAAGGATGCATTGAATGTAGGCCTTTGACAGACAACAATGACAGAGTTCACCAGACCACTTCTACATTCGATCATCTGCACCCTACATTACACTGACTCCACTACCCAAGTATATCTTGTTAAGAACACATTTATCTGTACGCCTGCCGTATTCTCCAAATCCTGGACCATTTCACTGGACAACCCCCACTTTCATAGATTTGCGTGTCAGTCAACAAACACCTATCTATATCTTCCATACAATTGACCAAATCTATGCAAGTTTGGCTGAGTTGCTCTTTGCAACGTCCCAGATATCAGGCATAGATATTTATGTATGGGATCTATGCATGTATGCATTCATATATGTATGGATGTGGTATCTGTACCGCCCAAACCTAACCAAAGGGCAGCTGAGCAGAGGACAGGGTGAAAGACAGTACCATGGCATAGGAAGACAGAATTTTTTAATGCCTTTCTGACAATATTTTCTTTTCTTATCAAACAGTAATGCTGATGGACAATCAGCATAGTAACAGTGTCAGCCTCTTTTTATTATATGTGAGGTGGTGCTATATCACTGTCTTTCTCATGGTGCATCTCTCCTAGAACAACATTTAAACCCTTGTAAAAATACATCAGCTTGAAAAGATCTAAACCAAGCCATCATAGATCGTCTCATAACTCAATTATTAAAATCATTGACATTGCAGGACACTACCTGCAGCATTTTACTTATAATTTTTTGTTTTTTGTTTTTTTGCACAATAAATACTACCTGATCACAGAAAAGGAAGACAAAAAATAAAACAAAAAAACTTGCATAGGTCTTTAAGCTTTTTGCACGTGCAACACATAATTCCCCAACTGTGCCCTTACCACCCTCCCCTCCCAACCCATTTGTGAAACTCACACCCCAACCAACCCGTGGGCCATCTTGACCTTGGAACCCTGCCCGTCTAGGGATCCTAGGGTGACCCCCAAATGTGAAGCCCCTCCCCCCTCCCTTCTTGACCCTATCTATCACCCCTTCTCCCTATGCAGGGGTGCAATGACATTGCACCCAAGGCGATAAGGGGGGCGGCTAACACTATCTAAAGAGAGGAAAAAAGGTGAATAAAGCTAGACAGAAATGCCTCCATCCAATACCATCTATCCCATACCATCAAGAGCTCTTAAAAGAGAGAGACAACAAAAGCTGAGAAGAGGCAAAAAAGAGAAAACACTAGCCTTTATTCCCATCTCCTGCATGCTGTAGGGACTGTAAGAACTCCTGAGCTGATTCTACAGAGTAGAAAATCTTGACCTGCCCTTTATAAAATACTTTCAATTTGGATTGCTGGATTATACCCGCTGAGGCCCCAAGCTGCTGAAAGGAATTAATCATGCCTCTAAACTCCTTTCTCCTCAGTGCCGCCAAGGCGGACATATCTGAAAAGATTTTGAATGAAAAATGATTTGAAGTCTGGAATCCTTTTTCTTGAATGGCTCGGGCCAAAATCTTGTCCTTAATTCCAGTCACCAAAATTTGCAATAAAAGTTCTTGGATATTTAGCATTAGGGTACTGCACCGCCGGAACCCGATGAGATCAGTATCAGAGTTGCCATTTCAGGGTAGACATGTTTAGATATAAGATCAGAAACAACTTCCACCACAGAACGTCCATTCTCGATACCCTCAGGGACTCCTATATTACGAAGATTACATCTTAATGAACGGTTTTCTGCATCATCGAATTTGATTTGGAGAATAATGTCTCACACTGCAATTTTGATATCTGACTTGTGTGTAGAGGCATCTTTGTCTTCGAGATCTGACACCCTTTGTTCTGTGTCAGTAATTCGTGAAGAAAGTTGCAGGATATTAGAGTGTATAGAACCTAACTGCGATTCCATTTTCTTTTGTGCTTCCACCTGAGAAAGTTTCATACTTTTCAGTTCTGTCAAAATCTGGTGTACTAGAACCTGAGACGTAGCCTAAAATGCTCGAGAGATTCCAGCAAATTCGATTGATCCATCTCTGGGCCAGAGGAAACCACCACAGATGAGATTTCGCCTGGAGCTTCAAGGGCAGTAGTGAATACAGATGCACTGGGGAGTTGCTGAATCCTCCCCTGAGACACCTGCCTCGTAGTTGTCATAAATGTCTGAAGTAAGCCGTAGCTTCGATGTTGTAGGGTTAGCTGCTTTTGGATGAACGCTCGTACCAATACCAGCAAATAAATGGTAAGTCCTGTGCTGCATTGCTCCCGAGAGCAGTTTTGTTGACGGTGTTACATCTGGTAGTACAGCACTAGCTTATACCCCCTGGGGGGAAGATCTGGTTTGCAGCACATGCAGTGTTATCTATAGAGTCAAGGGAACCTTTGGCAGATTTAAAATTCCAAGGTGCCGCCAGCTTGCGACCCTCTTGCTCTCTAGGTTTTTCAGAGGGCAAAACTTCTCTAGAAGAAATAGGCTTAGATCTCCTGTTTAATAACCCAGAATCCATCTCCTTCTCCGTCTCTTTAACAGAAGAGGTCCTATTGCGATTTTAATCCGCCCGTTTAAATACTGGCTACTAGTCAGGGTTTAACAGTACTGTCCCTGGAGTCTTTACATGCCTTTTATAGAGCAAAAAGTACTAACAGCTTAAGCGCCTAAGAAGAGGTATGCAAGCTGTACCCAAACCTATATGGGCAGCCTCACCCCTCCGACCCCCCCACCCCCGGCCAACAAGAAGAAAAAAGAAAGACCAAGGGCCCTGTTGATGAAAAAAAGCAATCTGCTCACATACCTGAAGATGGCCTCGGGAGCCTGGAAACGCCTCAAAAGCTTTCTAATGTAAAAAAAATGCCATATGATTGGAGAATAAACAGGTGATCTTGGATCACCTGCAGAAGATCAACTTGACTACAGGTTGCACTTTTACTCTACAACTATGGCAGAATTGTAATAACATGAGCAGCAAAACAGTCCGGGCTGCTAATCTGAGAAGGATGGCATGGTTCAGCAAATGGATGATCTAATACACTCCGGACCGGCTCCATAAAATGTTCCCCTCCGCGGATCTCAGGCGCTTTAGATGTGGGCTGGTAGTGGGGGATTGGCTCCATGTCGGGTTACATGCTGCCACTTGGGAAATTTTGGGCAGGAATTTTTTTCTGAAATCAGTAAGAAACTGCAAACCACTCTTCTTCCTAGCTCCTCTACCGCCCTTTTTGGCATAGTAGAAACAAGTGAAGATTTGACTATAGGTCATCTTTAATTTACCTTCATTGCAGCTTTAATTGCCAGGTCATTTATCTTAGCAAACTTGAAGTCTAAGGCGGTCCCCACGATCTCTCAAAGGATTTAAAAAATGCAGAGAGTCTATAACCGAGAATCTATTTACACTAAAATGGTAGGTTACTTTACCAAATTGGAAAGAATTTGGTGATTTTGGAATTGAATTGCTTTTCCATCCAATATTTCATCAAGTATTATTCAAGCATAGTTCATGAGCTTTTTAACATCTAATTTTGTTTTCATTTTCACTATGTTTCTTCTTGTGCAATAATTATTTTTGAAATGTTTGGTTGATTGTTCTTCTGTCTTAAAATCAATTATGAACTATGAATATTGTATACGCGCAATTGGAGCTAGGCAGGCTGCTTTTTGTATTTTGTATTTTTGTACTGTGTAAAATTTTATACCTGTGCTACAAATAAAAAAGAAAAAAAACATTTTAACCCACTGTTATTTCACCTGATAGTAGATTTGTAGCAAGGATGCCATATGCACAAATGCAAGCAGGGGAAATGACCACCACTGGGTTGCACTGCTATAAGTAGGGTTCACTGGGCCCCATAGACCTTGGGTCCTGATGCCACTGCACCTTCTGCACCTTGATTCATATGCCATTTTGCCATATTCTACTGTGGTACAATGTATCCACTATGCAACATCTGTTCTGTGGCCAAACATGGTGCTCCTACTCTATAGGAGTTTCCTTTTTCAACAGTGTTTTCAGAGAGGTTTTAGACATATTTGTGTTACTGCTGAGGAAAAATGTCCTTGGCTACTGTGGCAGACTCGAGTATTTCACGGGTGTCTCTTTAGAATTAGTTCGGAAACAAATTGGTTTTACTCCTATATTAGGAAGGTTACTAAAATATAATGTTTGACAAAAAGATCTCTAGAGGGCAGAGCCAGCTAACACTGTTGTGATGGTTAGTCGCACAGGCAAGGGGAGTGATATCCTCACCGCACCCAGGACTGGCATCCCTCCCTCCTTGTCCCTCAACTACTCGACCGGCCAGGGCTCCCTCTACTGCTCGCCCTGCAGCCAGAACAGTGCTCCAGCGCCGGGAGCTACCACTGCAACATGCAGGCCATGTGCCTGTACTCGGGAGAGCGCTCCCTGTCTTTGATTTCTGAACTATGTAGCCCCAGGACTTCTCCTGGCACTCTAATCCATACTCACTGGGTCATCCTCATGGACCTCTTTACGGTTTTCTTTTGTCCTGGCCGCCATTTTGCTGCTGTTCACTGACGTTTTTCTCTGGACCTTGACTTGCCATCTTGTCCATTCCCTCGTCCTTTCCCCTTTTTACTCGTTTCCCCCTTGATGATCCTTAAATGTTTCTTCCTTTTTTCTGATATGCCTTTTCTCCATACCCTTGTATCCCTCCCACCCTCCCTTGGTGTTGTGACTGCGTCCCCCCTCCGACCCCACTTAATGGAACTCTGCTCTCCTGGTTTTTTTGGTCTTGACCTGAGAAAATCTACTATTTGTATATCTATGCATATAGAGATAACTCTAATCACTAGTATATACAGTAGACCTTTGTACTCTCTACCATTCCTATGTGACTCTTAGAGTATATCCATTTGTATCCCTTCCCTATGTATATAGATAACTCTAATCACTAGTATATGCAGTAGACCTTTGTACTATATACCATTCCTATGTGACTCTTAGAGGATATCCTTTCGTATCCCTTCCCTATGTATATAGAGATAACTCTAATCACTAGAATATGCAGTAGACCTTTGTACTATCTGCCATTCCCATGTGACTCTTAGAGTATATCCATTCGTATCCCTTCCCTATGCCTATAGAGATAACTCTAATCACTAGTATATGCAGTAAACCTTTGTACTATCTACACTTAGAGTATATCCATTCGTATCCCTTCCCTATGTATATAGAGATAACTCTAATCACTAGTATATGCAGTAAACCTTTGTACTATCTACAAGTCCTATATGACTCTTAGAGTATATCCATTCGTATCCCCTTCTTGAATGCTCCTCCTTGTGTGACTCTATAACTTGTACATTTGCAATTTTTTTCTGTTTGTATCTTTTATGCAACGCACGTAATCCTGAGTCTTTATGTATCGCAACTGGTTCTTATGTAAAGCGCTCTGACACCTTCGGGTAATGTTCGCGCTATATAAAATCGCATTAAATGAAATAAAATAAAATAAAAACTCATTCTACGCAATATGGGGCTGGCTTTACAGACTGCTGCAAGTCTATTTTTGCTCCTGAGGTGTACCTAATCCCAGATGCCATTCCATTTTCTTTCCATCCCACCCAATAAAAGTTCTGACAGATTTTTTAGTTGTGGTGGAGATTAACAAACTATCAGGGACTTGTCAACATTTTTCAATATTTCATTGTATTTTCTCAAAGATGTTTGCCTCAGTGGGCGACCTACCACAAAGCCTAAAACTAAAAGCACAAGTTTCCCGAAGGTATGTTCTCCTTTACGAGTCCAGTGCAGCTCGTTGCCTTTTTATGTTGGTTTGGGATTCCCCTCTAATTTCCTCAGAGTCTTGGAAAAAGTTCATCTAGTTTGAAAAGTTCAGTACAGCCCCATAAGAAATTAATAAACGTCTCTGCCTGCCCAGCAGACTAAAATGTTTTCCAAGCTATATATTGGATTTTATTTTCATCAAGAAGGGTTTAAAGTGTTTTTAAAGATGTTTACTCTATTAGTCAGATAAACACACATGACATAAATGAGCGCGTTGACCTTCCAAACGCTCTTATGAATGCTCTATTAAATACATACGGCAGATCAAACGATTTATCAGCTCGGCCGTGATTAGCTGACACAGTAATTCACACTGCTGTACTCCGGTCCAAATTAAAAGTCAGGGTGCCGTTGATTTAGCCTGACTTATTTTTGACTCTAGAGTTCATATCTGTCTCAAAAGACAGGAAAGTGACATAAATATAGACTTCAGAAGGAATGCACGTGCTACAAAAATAACTCTAGATATTTTGGTATGAATGCAGCACTGTACGTGTGCCAGAAACCCCTTTCATCCAGTGCTATTTCCTCAGCCAAAATAGAAGTGATTACAAAAACGTGATCTGAGACGATAATTGCATTGCAAAGTGTCGTGCGAAGCCGGCTCCGTATCGGGCGCGGTGTGTTTCTGCGGCTGAAGTACTTATTTGCGGAATAATATCAACCCAGGTCACGGCTGTGTCTGATCCTGAAACCGCAAGGCTGTAATGGATCATTCCAAGTTTTTTATTGAAGGGGGTTCTTTCCTTTTCTGCAGATGGGGCTATATGGTGTGCTGAAGGCACCACATTTAGCTAAAAAAAACACAAAAATCATCAAACAGTTAATCCGTTTAAAGACAGCTTTCCAAAAAAAATATGCAGGTCTGTCTCCAATTGTTTCATGATCCTACTTCAATGACATGTAAGAATATATCCACTTTATAAGGTGATCTAATCAAAATTATGCTCAACTAAATATATCTAAATTAAAGTATAGCGTTACAATGGGCGAGGCAAGGGTGTATTGTGCAAAAAACACATTTCAAACAGGCGTTGGCAATGCCAATAAATCTGTCTTTAAAATAATGTTGTGTGGTAATGTGAAAACTATCGAATAACATTGGTGTCGGCTAAAAGGTCAATGTCAGTTGCATTGTCAAACCAGACCTAAAAAAACATGTACGTTAATTAACTGCTGCCTTCCTCCCATCTGCGACGCTGCCAAAGAAAACACCACAATTTATGTAGTTATCTAAGACACTCTAATAGTATTACATTGTCATGTGTGTGCTCCTGTAGGTTTAAGCCCAGGCTGCTGTATAAATAAACAAAATGATCAAGCTGTGAGGAGGCAAGCACTTTCTGTGGAAGTATACAACTTCTGCCCAATCAAAACGTGTACTCCTGGCTTCCAACATGTGGACAGATCAGAAGCACCTCTCCTGGCAATTCTCCCATAATTGTCTAAGGACAGCTGGGCTGTCCAGCCAGATCATAACTAGGAAGGACTGTTAACACTGCCTTTTGCTATTTTCAATGGATGAAAACACAGAAGTTTATGCATGTAGCTTTGGTGGTTCAAAAAGGTATAGTACTCAAGCAGCTTACTTCACATAGAATATTGAATCTAGAGGCATATTATCAAGGGATTTATCTCCGCTTTTTTGGCTTTAAAAGCCAAGAAAGCAGAGATAAAATTATCTCCCTATTACCTAGCTGTCGCTAACACCAGTTAGCGACAGCTAGTAGGAGAGAGCGACCATCTTGGGCCCCGCTTTGCATGTCAGTGAAATTTATCACTAATGACATGCAAAGTGGGCGTGCCAAGATGTTAGCGACTGGAAACAGTCGTTAACATCGCTATCTCCTATTACCAACTTTTGAAGATATCTCCAAAAGCTAACACCGGCCCCTGAGCAGTTCTTAGCCATGTTATCCAATGGTAGGTGGATAACATGGCTAAGAGCATTAGCTCGGTAATGCATGAATATCGCTGACTTTTCAGCGATATTCATGCATTTCGGCTGACTTTTATCGCTTAGGAGATAAACCTTGATAATAGCAAGGTTCCTAAGCGATAAAAATCGCCGCAGCTCGGCGATAAAAATATTGCCGCTAAGCCAACATAGCGATAATTATCGCTAGTTGTTGGTAATATGCCCCGAGTCCTGCAATTTAGTAATGAGCTCACGTAGTATTAAGGTGATTTATTCAGCAGACAGTAAGGCAGAAATTTGGGGGAAACCATTTAGCAAGAAGGCCAGCAGAGGGAGCCAGGTGGATCCTGGTTTGTGGACAGTACAGTGTAGTAGTGACTGCCAAGTATGGTGGAGTGGCGGATATTTTTCATGTGACTCTCCTCTTCCCCCTCAATTTCACCCATGAGCAGATGCTCAGGAGAGCACAGTTTGAAGCGATGATGGGATGGGCTCTTGTATTTACATACTATGGTGTTAATGCACTCCAGGTAATGAATTTAGCTGCTAAGTGGCCCGGAGAATAGAGGAGCTAAGTTGAGACCCTCTTCTGCAATTTTAATGAAATTCTGTGAAGGTGAGAGAAAGTCAGCAAATTAGGGTTTACATGATAAAAATCTCCAAATGGACAGTTTACTGTTTTTCAGCAACATATGAGAAACATACGTAGTGAGTTTTCAATTATTTTGCTGACATATTTTTGTGAAGCAAAAATAAGGTGCCAGGACATTGAAGAACAGTCAGACCAGATTTAATCCATATTTCAAAGTTCTCTATCGACGAATCAGATTCATAATCTGGCAAGCTGTAAGGATTAATATCTTCATGAGTTATGCATTTTCAAAGCATAGGTCTTGGTGCAATCACTATTGTAGTGTTGTGAGAATATATGCACTAGGGCCCTAGTGGTTCTGGGCAGACTCAACAAGGAATTGCGGAACTTGCTGGGAGGTGTTAAGGTGCGATTAATAACGGTTATGATGTAATGAGAGTGGAATATGTGATTGTATGCTGAGGAATATATTTTTTTAACAATCTTTTTATTATTTTCAGGTTACATGTAGGTACATCTTCAACATTTATCCAATTTGCATACAGTTCGGGTTTATCACTGCATTGTATACACTCCAAATACGCATTGTTAAATAATAAGTACGGTACATCATCATCATAGTCACATCATTTCGTTTAGGGTTCCAAGTCTACCTATTACTACCACCGTGCCCATCTTTTACAGCCGCTCGTCTCCCTCAGGCAAAATTCTGCATCTCCCATCCCGTGTAGCATATTTGACATATCCCAGACAACCGTGCAGCAAACATTGAGCCTTTGCACGTGTTATATCACAGTCTCCAATCCACAGACATATCTAATTCCAATCGTCCCTACATTAAGTGTCTTCCACTTCGTGATATTCCAAGAAGCTTTAAATCTCGACCCTCAGGTGAGTAATCAGGTAACATGTCAATGGGGCCCATATATCAGTGGGTCTGGAGGACACGGGTCCCATTGCCAAGTGTAGAAAATCTGCCCCCTCAGTGTGGCATCCATCACATCTGTCATCTACTCTAAGCTTATACTTGCACATCTTAGCCGGGGTGTAATATAGCCTGTGTAAAAATGTATAATGTATAATCCGGAGTCTACTACTTGCAGATACGCGTTGGGTCTGCAAGCAGCAGGTTTCCCATTGTTCATCTGACAGGGCAGCACCCAATTCCTCCCCCCATCGCGTGCGCGAAATCGTGGCTGAAAGCTCTCTGTGTGTGTATTGTCTTGTATATCTGGGAGACTAATCTTTTGGCTGTGGCCTTTCCCATAATGAGCTGCAGGGGGACCAGCGCTTGTGACTCCTCCAGAAAGTCAGGAGTAAGCAATCGTGTTCCCTGCCATAGCCTAATGTACAAAAAAACATCAAAAGGTGTCTTCTGCTCTCATTGAAACATATGATCAATAGTACGAAATCTGCCTTCATAGTATAAATCCCCCCAGTAATTGATGTTAGTCTTATATTTAAATTTATGAAAGACAGCCTCCTGTAGCAGTGGCATGCTAGGGTGGTATGCTAGTGGTAGCAATGGTGAATACAACAGGGGCACATCCAGCATGTGTCCAGTACGTTGCCATGCTGTTATCGTGCATGCTAGGGCATTGGGCTGCCTATTTCTGTCCCCTATAGGTAGGTATAGCGCTCCCTCGATAGGAATGGGGTGTGACAACCAATGTTCTGCTGCCACCTGTGGCATATACTTTGGTTGCTTCACCCAAAACCACGCGTAATGGGCCTGTGCATCATCAAAATATAGCTCAGAATTCAGTATTCCAAACCCTCCCTTCGAGTAAGGTTGCGTCATTATCTCCAATTGTAATCTGGGCTGTTTACCTCCCCACACGAGGCGTATCATTTCCGATTTCAGCGTCTTAAAGAAGTGTGCACCCGGGTAGAAGGGTATGTTTAAAAATAAATACAGAAGCTGGGGGAGTAACACCATTTTTATCAATGACGCATGGCCAGCCATGGACAGAGGCAAAGCCACCCACCGTGTAACGCTGTCTGCAATTCGGGTTATGGGTGTCCCATAATTCATCCTCATAAGCTTCCCCCTATCTCTGGTGACTCGGATCCCCAAATATTTCAAGTCCTCCTCACACCACTCCAACGGGTAGTCCATCGAGAGCGCTTAGTAGCCTCCGTAAGTGGGAAGAAACTAGACTTTCCCCAATTTATCTGGACCCCCGAAAGTCTCCCAAACACTATGAACTCACGCAGTATCGGATTCAAGTTTTGTTGTGGATCACGGATATACAAGGTAATGTTGTCGGCATATAGGGATATGAGTATTTGGCGTTGATAACATTGTATGGCCTTATCATTATGCTTTTGCTGCAACTTTGCCGCTAGCGACTCCACAGCGATGGCAAATAGTAATGGGGATAGTGGGCACTCCTGCCTGGTCCCCCTCGTTACACTAAACGTTTGTGAGATATGGAATTGATAAGAATTTTCGCTACTGGCAAGGTATATAGTAGTTTAATCCACAACAAAAACAAAGGCGGGAACCCCATTCGCAGCATCACTCCAAAAATGTAATCCCACTTTATGGAGTCGAATGCCTTAGTGGCGTCTAAGAATATCGCAGCCAGAGGGAGGTTCGGGGACACGTTGTTTAGTATGCCAAAGAGCGTCCTCAAATTGTGGGATGTGGCTCTCCCAGGCACAAAGCCCGTTTGGTCAGGCAAGATCAAATTCTCCATCAGCAGGCTCAGTCCCGTTGCTATGAGCTTGGCTAAGATCTTGGCATCACAGTTAAGAAGCGAGAGAGGCCTATATGAGTCGCAGTGCTGGATTGCCTTTCCTGGCTTCAATAACGATAATATGTTTTATAGAATTCAGCTGGTATCCCATCTGTGCCCGTTGCTTTGCCAGATTGCAGACTCAAAGTCAAAGTCAAAGTCAAAGATGCTTTATTCGGTTTGTAAAGAAAATACAACCATATAGCAACAGACATAAAAATTTACACAATACTAAAGCAAGCTACCATAAAACACAATGTAGCAAAATAGGGTTTAAAACGAAAAACCCTATACAGATAATTCTGTATCTTAATATACATTTAGCAGCATCTATAGAACATAATCATTAGGCCATTCAAAAAATACATTTAACTGTAATATTGACAATTATAACCTTGGTTATGTGCAAATATACAGTTAAAGTGCTAAGTATCATCTCTATATTAGTATATGTGCAAATTGGCAATTCAAGAGGAAAATTCTACAGCATCCTTCCTAAAGTGCAATATGCAATTAGCAGCACCTAGACTAGCTATTCGCAGAGAATGATGATAAATGGAACAAAGTGCAAGTGCTATGCCATTCCAACAGTGAATATTATACAGTAGCAGCAATTAGTCCGACAAACATATGTGTGCAAATTAGCATAATAAAATACATGATGTTAACATCTTGTTTTTAAAGTGCATAGTACGTTTAGCAGCTGGAGAAAAATTCATATAATAATTGATTTTCTTGCAGAAATACATTTTAAAATATAAGTGGCCACATAAAAACATACATCTGGGGACTCTAGATTAAACACTAGTTTCATTGCTGTTTGTAAATGATGCGTATTATACTTTAAAAAGATGGGTTTCAAATAATATTTCCTAAAAGAGGTATAAAAAGTACAAGATAACATAAAGTGACACGTGCTCTGTTTTGATTTGCCATCACATGGGCACAAACAAGTTCCAGGTTTTTTAGGCACAGGGAAGGCCACAAGGTGATGCACAATTCCTAAGCGGAGACGGGTTAGCACAAATCGATGGGAGGGAATGCTAACTGTCACAAGGTAAGATTGGAAACCTGCATTGATGTTATATTGTTGATAGAAATTGAATGTGCTCTGTTTATTATATTTTTCCATTCTAGTCTCTGCTGTATAGTTAAAAAACGAGACCTTCAATTCCCGCTTTGATAGTATGGGATCCATTACTAAATCATTAAAAATATCCAAACCATACAATGTTTTATACCAATGATGTATATGGTTCAGCCAAGGGATATTTGATCGGCGGTTGAGTTTAATACAATCAGTTATTACGTCCTGCGTAAACTTTGTCTCCTCCTTTGCCCAAATTGAACGCCATAAGGACAGGGGACGGAGGGCAATTAGGTCATTAACATAATACAAATCTAGTTCCTTATGTATTAACTCCGTTGAAGCCGTAGCTGGGGCACTGATTAATCTTTTAGAAACACATTCTCCTTCCCCTGAACAGATTTGGCACTCTGTGCATCGTACCCCCAAACTTCGGCCCCATATATAGCTGAAGAAATGCATCTGGCGTTAAAAAGGGTTAGCATTTCATAAATTCTGCGATCCCCTAATTTAGCAGCAAATCTAAAAATACAATTTGTATTCCAGGCCATTTTAAAAAGAACACTTTTTTGTTCATTTATCCATTTCCCATCTCCTGAGAAGTTGATGCCAAAATAACAGAAACTGTTAACAGATTCTAATCTCCCCCCTTCTAAAAAAAAAGGGTTTATATTTTCTTGGTTTCTTACCACACACCATGGTAACTGTCTTCCCTTTATTAATTTTTAATTTCCTGTTTTCAATAAATACGTGGAATTGATTAATTAAATGTTGCAGTCCATTGTGGGTCCTAGAAAGGAGGACCGCGTCGTCCGCGTATAAAAGGACTGGGATAGGGTTACCGTTTATAGTTGGTGCATCTGCATTAATCTTTCTTAAAGTTGTATCAACATGATTAATAAAAAGAGAGAATAGTAGGGGGGCGAGTACGCATCCTTGACGGATGCCTCTCTTAACTTCAAAAAAAGGGGTGCACTCACCATCTGTTCCAAACCTTACTTTGCTTGATAAATTATTATACAAACGGGCAAGCAGATGGATAATTTCAGTGAGGGCACCCATTGCCAGTACTGTGGGCCAGAGTAGTGCGTGTTCCACCAGATCAAACGCGGAACTCAAGTCGGCAAAACACAGGTAAAGATTACCAGGTTTAGCTTTAGTATACTTGCCGACTATGAGTTCCAGGTTCACGCACTGCTCCATTGTACCTATTCCCCTACGGAACCCATACTGCACCGGGGACAAGATGTTTTTCTCCTCAGCCCAGGCTTCCAGTCTCACTAATAGGGCTCGACTAAGGATTTTAACTGTTGAGTCCAAAAGCGAGATTGGACGGTAATTCCGTGCCTCTGACCTGGATCCTTTTTTATAGAGGGGTATAGTGATTGATTGACCCCATGTCAGTGGTAAATTATCTTCCACCGCTGCATTAAAATAACGAGTTAAAATTGGGGCCCATAGTAATATTTCATGTTTATAAAAGTCCATGGGTACCCCATCGGGCCCAGGTGCTTTACCCCCCTTACTGTTTTTAATTGCCTCTGTCACTTCATTTAATGTTAAAAACAACTGAATTTTCTGCCATTTAAAACATAAAGTAGACCCATCTGGATTAAAATCAGAGTTAAAAATCTCAGAGAAATGTGCAATCCATGCAAGAAAGCTAACGTGGGAACTGACCTCAGGAATGTTATCATTCTTTAAGAATGGGCCATTTATAGTTTCCCAAAAGAGTTTATAGTTTTTAGTTGCAACGGCCATATCAAGTTTATTCCAGGCATCGTTCTGTAACTCCCTTTTCCTATTTGACAGGGACAATTTATAATTAATACGTTCTTCTCTAACTTTTTCTTTATCTCTGGGTTTAACATCAAGTACACTTTTTAACCTTTTCAGAGTCTTGGCACAATGTTTGTCAAACCACACAGTTTTAATTCTTTTAGACCTTCTATTTCTTTTTAACAAAGAGTTTTCAACTGTGCATGTAATTTTCATAAAATTAGAGAGAACGGCGGACGCTATCACATTAGGTGCAAGGCAGTATTCAACCTCTCTGGTACATTTACAAATAATATCCTTCGTTAATTTGTTAGGGTCAATTTTAGTCCATTTAATTCTCGTACCATTTGGTCTCACAGCAGAAATCCCGTGGACAGATCTACCATGCACAACGGTTTTTGGGCCCCAACCCATTAACTCCACTGAAATACTGTTGTGATCACTCACAGGCTGCTCTATTACCCAAACATTGGAGAAAACCAAACCATTAGACACCAAAATATGGTCAATATTAGAATGGGCATCTCCCCCCCTAAATGTTGGGCACAATTCATTATTTTTGTTTTTTGTACATTCAAGCAGTTCCAGATTAAATTTGGCTATTAGGTTATTCAGTGCGCTGCCGTAATTACTATGCGGGAAATGATTAACGTAAACGCTGTCGCCCCCTACATGATCTTCATGGTGGCCACAAATCCCCTTCCGAGCATGTCTACAGGCTTGAATGTTAAAATCGCCTGTCCACAATATTGCAAAATTGTTCTTTGAATGGACAATAGCAGCATCAATAGCACATTCAACATCGTGGACAATCATATCTCGTTTAGGACCCACAATATTATTATAAAAGTTTACAATGATTAAGTCCCTGCCATGACTGTGTGTTAGTCGCAATACAGACGCATGCTGGCATACTACTGTATGTCCCCCAACTTTAAATTCCGTTAATTTGGTTGAAACCAAAGTCAATAGGCCTCCCTTAGCTCTACCAGCTTTGGAAGCTACTGCCTCCACGCTATAGGAGGTATAACCTTCAACTTCTATTTGTTCAGTATGCCATGTCTCTTGTACACATATAATATCATAACCACATGTGATGAAATTATCCCAGAACGGGGTTCACAATTTCGAAGCAATTCCCGCTATATTCCAGGTACAAATTATAAGGGAGTCAGCATAACTGGTTCCTGTACTTTCAGGGTGGTTAGACAAGAGTGAAGCTTCTGGACTTACAATCGAGATAACGTTATCATTAACATTTGTTACAGTTATATTAATATCTGTATCATTGTCTATAACATTGTCTGTACATAGCACATTATTTAGCAAGGTTAACTGTGGCTCAATTATTACTTTTACGCAGCTTTCGTCACCCAATTCTTTTTCCAAAGTTTGTGTGTCACCTATTACAATGCTTTCAGGATGCGAGGTCAAGGATAAAGCATTCAGTCAGTCATTCTCCTCAAGTGAGTTGAACAACTGAAATCTATTAGAAGTTGGGACCAAAAAGTTGTCATATACATTAGGGAGTAAAGGGGGACAGATGGGAACAACATTAGGATACTTGATAAAGGCCGCTCTTGGATGCTGTAAGTTATGTGTAGTGATTTGTCTTCCTGACTGGTTCCTATAAAAGTAGTCAAGTGGGAACAGCGTGATGTTGTATTCATGGTTCGATGGCATAGGTGCATGTAGAATCGAATCTCTCGCCCATTCTGTAGTCCTAAAATGTATGACTATTCAGTCCCCATCTATCTCCTTTTTATTTGGTCCCACCCAACCTACCATCTGTGTAGTTATAATCTCTACTGCCCCTCGTATTGGGAAACCGCAGTTTTTCACCAACCAATGCAGGGTTTTATTTTTTAGGGTTTCTTGATTTTCGAATTGGGTGGGCAACAACTTGGGGACATTAGCGAGTATCGCAACAAATGGTCTACAATCAGGTGGCAAATTAATAGTGGCTGGAATGAAGTTATTAATATGGAGCCTCGGTACAGGTAGGCTCTTATTATTGTAGACGGGGACGCTGATGTGTCTTTGTCCCCCAACTACTTTTTGCCCACCTACTATCTTTGGGGTGATGGTTGTTGGCCTCTGCATTCCACTTGTGGAGGGTACCGGGTTTGCCGCCACAGTGGGCACACTTGGAATACGGTTTATTGTACTTAATTTGTTTTTGCTCTGGTTCCCAGGATCTGCATTTGTTGTGTAGGATCTAGCTTGCGTGCCCAGATGTTCTAGGACATCCAAATTGGCTATGCCCAATTTCTCTGGGTTCTCTATTTTTTTATTTAGAGTTTCTAGGGATACCATCACTGGTGCAATATAAGTTTTTACCATTTTCTCGAAGCATGCTGTAAGTGCCTCGACATTGGTTGGAGTTAGTATTTCCACCAATTGTGTGTCCTTTACGTACGTCCCTCCACTGTTCTGCTGTATCTCACCCTCTCTTTCGTTGGTTTCTAAAATGTGTATAGCCCTCTTCTTTTTTCTTCTATATGATTTAACCTGTTTATTAATTATTAACCTTTTTCGACTTTGTGTAGATTTCCTTTTAGAAGGTACAGGCTCACAGTCAGTTTCACTACTTAACAGACTAATGTCACTAATTTGTACAGTTGTAGTAACAGCATTAGTATCACGACCATCCAATTCCCTAGTGTCTGCAGGCATATCACTCTGTGTTAGGGGCTGTGGCAATATGCTAGCTGACAAGTCAGGTGTTATAGACAATCTACTCTCCCTAGTACAAGAAGCAGTAGGTTCTAAAGGTTGTGGAACATCAGGTTGGGTTAGGTCATACCTTGGCAAACCGGCAAATGATTCCAACAAAAGTGAATCATGTGACATTGTTGTTTCATTTGTAACGCAAACATGTGTATTAATAATTTGTGGCGTTTGACTTATTAAACACATACTCGCCGGTAGAGAGAGTCTCCTTTCTGTATTTTCGATAGCGTTAACAACAACTCCAATTGTTTGTTGCAACATTCTATCAATTGTAGTTAGAGTAGGTAGAGGGGTTGGCACCAATGTTTGTTTCCTTGTGGTTGAGCGTGTATGCATAGGTGTTTTTCTGACCACCATTCTACTTTTATTCTTGACCTCCATCAGGCCTGTTACAGACAGTTATCTTGCAGAACCCGCAATGGCAATTACCTTGGTTATGCGTGAAATGACAGATGTCAGGGGGGTAGCCCGGCCCGGTCTCCTGCGGTCTCTGAGGGCCTCAGAGGGCCCGCCTTTTGCCCGGGCTTAGCCCGGCGCTTCCCGTGCGCGTCCTCGCGGGACGAAGGAGGAGTTGCTGCCTTATGCGCCTCCTGGCGCTGCGTGCTGACGATGTGGGAGGTGACCTGGCCACAGGGCTGCTGGGGACTGTAGTCTGGCGAGCTCCCGACCGGCGGAGCCAAGCCCGGCCAGCCGGAAGTGCAGGGTGGAACGCTGCAGCGGCGGTGCAAAGCCCGGCCGCCCCTCTGTCCTGGAAGACAACCAACACGCCTTAGGGGAGCCTCGACAAGCTGGAGGTAGGCTCTACCGGTGTCATGCACTCAGGGGCTGCCACTCGGTCCTCTGCAGTAGTTGCTGCCTTATGCGCCTCCTGGCGCTGCGTGCTGACGATGTGGGAGGTGACCTGGCCACAGGGCTGCTGGGGGCTGTAGTCTGGCGAGCTCCCGACCGGCGGAGCCAAGCCCGGCTAGCCGGAAGTGCAGGGTGGAACGCTGCAGCGGCGGAGCAAAGCCCGGCCGCCCCTCTGTCCTGGAAGACAACCAACACGCCTTAGGGGAGCCTCGACAAGCTGGAGGTAGGCTCTACCGGCGTCATGCACTCAGGGGCTGCCACTAGGTCCTCTGCAGTAGTTGCTGCCTAATGCGCCTCCTGGCGCTGCGTGCTGACGATGTGGGAGGTGACCTGGCCACATGGCAGCTGGGGGCTGTAGTCTGGCGAGCTCCCGACTGGCGGAGCCAAGCCCGGCCAGCCGGAAGTGCAGGGTGGAACGCTGCAGCGGCGGAGCAAAGCCCGGCCGCCCCTCTGTCCTGGAAGACAACCAACACGCCTTAGGGGAGCCTCGACAAGCTGGAGGTAGGCTCTACCGGCGTCATGCACTCAGGGGCTGCCACTCGGTCCTCTTCAGTAGTTGCTGCCTTATGCGCCTCCTGGCGCTGCGTGCTGACGATGTGGGAGGTAATCTGGCCACAGGGCTGCTGGGGGCTGTAGTCTGGCGAGCTCCCGACCGGCGGAGCCAAGCCCGGCCAGCCGGAAGTGCAGGGTGGAACGCTGCAGCGGCGGAGCAAAGCCCGGCCGCCCCTCTGTCCTGGAAGACAACCAACACGCCTTAGGGGAGCCTCGACAAGCTGGAGGTAGGCTCTACGGGCGTCATGCACTCAGGGGCTGCCACTCGGTCCTCTGCAGTAGTTGCTGCCTTATGCGCCTCCTGGCGCTGCGTGCTGACGATGTGGGAGGTGACCTGGCCACAGGGCTGCTGGGGGCTGTAGTCTGGCGAGCTCCCGACCGGCGGAGCCAAGCCCGGCCAGCCGGAAGTGCAGGGTGGAACGCTGCAGCGGCGGAGCAAAGCCCGGCCGCTCCTCTGTCCTGGAAGACAACCAACACGCCTTAGGGGAGCCTCGACAAGCTGGAGGTAGGCTCTACCGGCGTCATGCACTCAGGGGCTGCCACTCGGTCCTCTGCAGTAGTTGCTGCCTTATGCGCCTCCTGGCGCTGCGTGCTGACGATGTGGGAGGTGTCCTGGCCACAGGGCTGCTGGGGGCTGTAGTCTGGCGAGCTCCCGACCGGCAGAGCCAAGCCCGGCCAGCCGGAAGTGCAGGGTGGAACGCTGCAGCGGCGGAGCAAAGCCCGGCCGCCCCTCTGTCCTGGTGGAAAAAATGGACGTGCCGAGCAGACTCATTATTGCCTCCCTCACTTCATCCAACACAAATGGCGCGCATAAAAAACCCCTTTGTCCGTCGCTAAGCCAGCCCAAAGCCACATCCCCAAGAAAGCCATCTAAATCAAGGTTGTCTTGTCTTGTCTTGTCTTGTCTTGTCGTAGTTTAGAGCTTACCGTAATGCCCCAAAAACGTGTTAAGTATAGTGGTTGTATCACGGTATAACACCCCCTCCAAATTCTCCACCTCCGTTATGTAAGTGGAACAGTGAGACTGCCCCACCTTCTGCGCCAATATCTTGCCAGGCCTATCTCCCTCTGCCACGAGCAGCGGAGCTAGCGCTGCATCGCGGGACAGCTGGTTGAAAGGCCGCCATCGCTGCACTCGTGAGGCCACGCCCACCACTCTGGCCTCGCCCACTCCCCCGCCTATTAGTAGCGCTGATTGAAAGCGCAGGTAGCCATTACCTACACCTCTGAGGCGGAAGCCGGAGGCCAACTCTATCGTTTTTTAAAATTGTGTATTTTGTGTTTCACTGCTTTTAATACTTACCAAACCTCTCCCTGAGCTTAGATAGAACTAAGCGCCTAGCGGACACCCCACGAGCAGCGGAGCTAGCGCTGCATCGCGGGACAGCTGGTTGAAAGGCCGCCATTGCTGCACTCGCGAGGCCACGCCCACCTCTCTGGCCACGCCCACTCCCCCGCCTATAAGTAGCGCTGATTGAAAGCGCAGGTAGCCATTACCTACACCTCTGAGACGGAAGCCGGAGGCCAACTCTATCGTTTTTTTAAAATTGTGTATTTTGTGTTTCACTGCTTTTAATACTTACCAAACCTCTCCCTGAGCTTAGATAGAACTAAGCGCCTAGCGGACACCCCACGAGCAGCGGAGCTAGCGCTGCATCGCGGGACAGCTGGTTGAAAGGCCGCCATCGCTGCACTCGCGAGGCCACGCCCACCTCTCTGGCCACGCCCACTCCCCCGCCTATAAGTAGCGCTGATTGAAAGCGCAGGTAGCCTTTACCTACACCTCTGAGGCGGAAACCGGAGGCCAACTCTATCGTTTTTTAAAATTGTGTATTTTGTGTTTCACTGCTTTTAATACTTACCAAACCTCTCCCTGAGCTTAGATAGAACTAAGCGCCTAGCGGACACCCCACGAGCAGCGGAGCTAGCGCTGCATCGTGGGACAGCTGGTTGAAAGGCGTGGCCTTGCTGCACTCGCGAGGCCACGCCCACCTCACTTACCACACCTACCCTCTCCCTAAATGTGCCACCCACGCAAGCGCAGCGGACGAGCGCAGCGGGTGCGCCGTTTGCGCGCCGAAGGCGCGCCTAAGGCAAGCCCGTCTGCGCCCGTCCGCGCACGGCCGGGCCTAGGGCCAGAACCCCTGCTGAATAAAGCTGCCCCTAAGGTAAGCTACTCACGTCGGGACCTCCTAAGTCTCAGACCCCCCATCGCCTCCTCCTGTGAGTATGTTCATGACCTGAATGGACCATTCATCAGCTGTACTTACTGCCATCCAGTCCAGCTCAAACTCCCTACTCGACCCCACAAGCCCTCAGCCCTTAAACTCGCTTCGCTGAATTGTCGCTCTCTCCCCAAACACGCGATGCTGATTAACCACCTCATAGAAGACCATGACATAGACCTCCTCTTCCTGACGGAAACGTGGCTCTCTCCACACTCGGAGTCAGATATGGTGCTAGCAACCCCACCGTGCTTCCTCATTCAGTCCCTACCTCGTCCCTCAGGTAGGGGTGGTGGTGTCGCCATTATCCACCGGGATCATCTCCTCTGCAAATCCAATGATGCTCAGATTCCCGACTCTGAAAGCCTGCAGTTCACAATTAAGTTAGACCCGACTAACTCACTCACAGGGATCCTAGTGTACCGCGCCCCCGGTCATCCAGGTCCTTTTGCTAGTACTCTCCTGGACACAGTAGCTACACAGGCCCACTCCATCACTAATTTCATGATACTAGGAGACCTGAATATTCATTTCGATGACCCTTTAGATTCTGGGGCAGTTGACCTGATCACCGATCTGGCGGCTCTCGACATCCGCCTCCTAAACTCTGGAGCTACTCACAACAAAGGTCACTTGCTGGACCCTGTGTTCACGAGCACCCCCACTATGCAAGCTAGTGAGTCCCTTCCCCTCCCCTGGACGGACCACTTTTTAGTCTCCTTCCAACTACCAGGAACTTTTAGGAAACCTCAAAAACCGCCCACTTACACTAGGGACAGGGCCTGGTCCAAGCTCCCCACCGAAGAATGGGCCAGGACCCTAAAGTCAACTACCCCTGCTTACGCAGAAGACCCGGCTATCGCCGATAGTAAATTTAGAGAGTGGATTACTACCTCCCTGGACTCCGTACTCCCATTTAGAACTCGGGAGGACAAAAATGGGAAATCAGGTTCCGCCCCGTGGTACACCCCGGAACTTCGATTACTACGCAAAAATTGTAAGAGAGCCGAACGACTTTGGAGGAAAGACTGGCAGCACACCAGCAAGGAAGCCTACCAAAACTCAGTTAGATTATACAAAACTGCCATTAGGCGCTCTAAAGCTTCCCATTACGATACTCGGATAAAAGAATCCACTAACTCAGCCAGGGAATCTTTCCTAATCGTAAAAGAGCTTCTGAAAGTACCAACCACTCCTTCCTCCAACATCCCCCCTGTGGACCGAAGCAACGAATTAGCCACCTATTTCAATGACAAAATTGCCCGCATCTTAGCATCCCTTCCCCCTCCCTGTCCCTCTAGCCACATGGACAATTATTCCCCCCCCAGCCAGACTGGAAGCAGCATACGCCCCCAACTTGCGACATTTAGGCCAGTAACCTGCAACTAGGTAGAAGTAACCATGACCAAAATGAAAAGCGTATCACCTTTGGACCCTGCACCCATTAGATTCCTCAAAACCGTAGCCCCCGTCATCATTCCCACGATTACGGAGCTTATTAACAGCTCACTTGCCCAGGGATCTGTTCCCGCTCGCTGGAAGAGCGCAGTGGTGAAGGCACTCCTTAAAAAACCCCAGCTAGACCCAGCAGATATGGCAAACTACCGGCCAATCTCACTCCTCCCTGGCATTAGCAAGGTAGCCGAGAAATTGGTCAACGGACAATTGTCTCAGTTTCTCGAGGCAAATAACATCTTACGGCAATCCCAAACTGGGTTCCGCCTGGGCCACGGCACAGATACTGCCCTTCTTGCCGTCATCGAGGAGGCAAGGCGCATTTTAGATTCAGGAGGGTCAGTGGCAGTGATCCTCCTGGATCTTAGTGCAGCCTTCGACACAGTCAACCATCGTGTCCTTCTCCATCGGCTGGCGGCAGCAGGGCTCACCGGGACGGCACTCAGATGGATAGAGTCCTTCCTTGCCGGGCGCACGTTCCAGGTATGGGACGGCAATCACCGCTCGTCCACCCTCCCCCTCACGAGCGGGGTCCCTCAGGGATCGTCCCTGAGCCCGACGCTTTTTAATGCCTACATGGCCCCCCCTGAAGACGTGGTGACACCATTCGGTATAAAAATAGTGAGCTACGCCGATGACACACAGCTGGTCGTCTCCCTATCCCAACTAGACGACCACCCAGACAACCTGGCAAACTGCCTTACGGAAATCCACGGTTGGATGTGTGATTCATCACTAAAACTAAACGGGTCAAAGACCGAAGTGATGCTCATGGGAAAGCAATGGGTGACCATCCCCCCAGCGGTCTGGCCATACGTGTTCGGGGAAATTCCCACCCCGAAACATGAAATTAAGACCCTAGGAGTATGGCTAGAACCCGAGCTTTCAATGAAAACGCAAGCGGCCAAAACTGCAGGAAACTACTAGTCCAAGGGCTCATACTGTCACGATTGGACTACAGTAACATGGTCTACCTGGGAGCCCCTGAGGCCACCCTGGCGAAACTGCAACGAACACAGAATGCAGCAGTGTCAGCGAAACCTACCATCAAGGCCCTGCACTGCGCCAAAGGGTGGAATTCAAAGCCATGTGCACGGCATACAAACTGATCAATGGAGTTGGCCCTTCGATCCTCAGCGACCTGGTTACTCCTTATAAAGCACCCAGATCCCTGCGGTCCGAGAATGAGCACCTTGCCAACATCCCCAAATTTAAAAAGACATGCACTGGAGGCCGACGCTTCTCCGTGAAAGCTTCCACTGGATGGAACTCCCTCCCACGTACCCTTAGACTGGAACCCAATTATTTGATTTTCAGAAAAAAATTGAAAACACTTCTATTCCCTAAATAACGTCATCCCCCTCTTTTCCTCCCTCTCATCTGGATAACAAATCTTTATAGCGCGGGGATGCCCTCGGGTCACCAGGCGCTTTACAAGTCGTTAAATAAATAAATAAATAATTCCTGGCCACCCAGTATTTTCCCTTAAACCTCGCCTCTCTCTGTGCCTCTTCCATGTATGCAGTGAGTTTCTCTCTAACAGTAGCTTAGGTTGAGCCCTTCAGGTTCTCAAGAAGTTCTGTTTCCAGATTTTTAAGTTCCGTTTCCAAATCTCGCAATGTAGTCTGTATATCCCTAAGGACTCCAGCCCCCTTCGCTATGCAGTACCCCTGAATCGTTACTTTGAATGCCTCCCATACTATCTCCACACTATTGACTGAGTCTTTATTACGCTTAAAAAATTCACTTATCTCATCCCGCAGCTCCTCCTGGAACACTGTGTCAAGTAGAATAGGTGCACAGAGTTTCCAAGAGCTGCGTGGCACATTAAAATCAGTAGAAGAGAGCGCCAAAAGCACTGGAGCATGATCCGAATAGGTTCTAGCAAGGTGCCTTGTATCAGCTATCGCTGGTGCCATTGCCCTAGTTACTATAAAGTAGTCTAACCTAGCCCCAGATTGTGCCTGAGCAGTAAAATGTGTACCCTCCCATGCCTGTGGGTGCGTGTGCCGCCAGGCGTCAGTCGGCTACAATAATCTCCCTTACCACTGCCTGTGCTTTTGTGAAATGGTGCGGTGCTGAGTGGGTTCTGTCCATGTTGTGACTGTATGTACCGTTGAAATCTCCCCCCCAGACTACATGCATAGTTTGTTTCCATCTCAATATATCTTAGCCCAAAGCGCCTCAAAGAAACCAGGCTCATTTGTGTTGGGACCATAGCAACAGTCCAGAGTCACCGATTGGGATCCCATTCGTCCCCATGGGATACAATATCTACTCCGAATCCCAGGAGGCTCCTGACAGCTGAAATGGTGCCTGTTTCCTAATCAATATTGCGGTTCCCTTTACGTATGTGGAATAAGAAGAAAAAAATTCTACTTCCCGCCCATTTGCTGGTGAAAGTGTTCAGTGTATTTCGTGGAAAGTGAGTCTCTTGCAGCATCACTATGTGCACATTATGCCTGTCTAAGTATGATAGGACTTGGCTCTTCTTTCTGGGATCCCCCAGTCCCCTCACATTCCACGTGATGATGTTCAGTGTGCCTAAGGTCACCTCAGCCATACTCTCCTAGTGCTGGTCGTGTATCGAGTGGTAGCCAAGCGGTGTCACCCCTCTCCGGTTCCCCACCCCGCATCTTTGCTGTAGCTTATCGGTGATGATGCCCATAATACCTCAACAGAACCCTCTCACGCCTCAAAGTGCCCAATGCTAATACAAACATGCTCAAATACCAAACTACCCAAACTCCAACCCCCTCCTCCCACTGAAGCAACCCAATCTTGCCAGTATCCATTGCCCTCCCCCCGCCTGCCTCCCCAACAAAGTCAAAGAAATCTCTGATTCCCCTGCACATTATGTGCTGTGTTCAATTATAGGGGTACTCCCTCTGGGGGCCACCTCCAGACGGCAACACAGTCACTCCTCCCCCTTAAGGCCCTCCTTTGTTGTTGTGCCCGGGCCCCGCCATGGGGGAGGGGAGCCTGGATCACATTACGTTTGAACAACTGGTACAACTGATAGTGTCTCACCTACATATCACATCTGCACTCATACATTCTCGCCATGCCCACTTCCGTCGTCCCACTGAAACTAGCAGCAACTTCTTGCCATTGTCATTGTGAGTCTTCTTTGGTCCCCGTTGAGGGGGATTGCTGAGAACCCCCAGGGCCATCGCCGCTATGGTGCATGCGCTTCACTGTGCGGAAGAAATCTTCAACTTGTTGGGGATTGGTGAAAAATCGCTGCTTTCCTAGATGCGTGATCCGCAATCTCGCAGGATAGAGTAGTGCATAATCGATTTGTGCTGCCTGTAGCTTTTTCTTCACGTCGATGAACTTATGCCATTCCTCCTGCACTATGGGCTTAAAGTCTGTATAGATCAAGATCGAGAACGTGTTGCCATCGTAGTTCAGAGACTGCTTGTTTCTTGCTCCTCGAGGGGCTACATCCCAATCTCGATAATTCAACAGGCGCGCAATGATGGGCCTCGGAGGGTTACCAGGCGTTGGTCGCAGTCCAAGGGATCTATGGGCCTGTTCAACTATGAATTGTGAGGAGAACGCCTCCACCCCAATGGCTGCCAATAACATTTTTTCCACGTAGTCCTGCATCCTGCCGGTGTTGTTTGACTCTGGAATACCTATTACCCGGATATTATTTTGTCTGCTTCGGGCTTCCAAATCTTCATTTTTAGCCGCTATAACTCTCAGCAGTTTATCCATGCACGTAATCTGTGCGGTATGCCCGGCTGTCGTGTCATCATTATCAGATATTCGTCTTTCAGTCTCTTTGATACGTTACTCATGCGCATCCAATTTGTGCGCTATTACGTCCATCCTAGACAACATGCAATATACTTTTTCCACCACTGTTGCAAATCCTTAGCTCATTTCTTGAAGGATATTGTGTCTGCAGTTTGTGATGTGGCACCATCATTGAGCCTCCCCCGTCCTCATTATCCCGATCATACTGCATGAGTCTGGCCACTTTTTTGGCTGATTCAAAGTTTAATTTTGTCTGCCTGGTATCGGGTTTACCCATTTTGCCCCCGGTGCCCCGCTTCTGTGGGGGTATGTCGCTTCAGCTGCCACACAGCCTTACTACTTCGAGTGCTGAGTCAAACCCAGGGAGGGAGTGCGTCCCAACCTTGTAGTCTCCTGCCCCTCACCCAAGTATGCATGCAGTGCACACAGGCTTAGCGATCAGCACTTTATTCAGTCAGGGCCACCGGTAATCCGTTGTAGTGGCCAATCCTTGATTCACACCTTTTTCAGCAGCTCTCGTGATGTGTCCGAAACACCCAGCCTGAGGCGGATGTTTGGCTCCCGAGTCCACTTTATGTAATTACTGTATTGCCTGCTGCTCCTAACCTCATCCTATGCCTCTTCCCGGGCTCTCAGTGGCATTTCCTCTGCAGGCTCCGTGCCGATCTTCGTGCCAAAGTTGTGGGGGGGGGGACAGGGGGGCATCCACCTCATCCTCCACACGTCTACCACTGCTTCTTAGAGATTGCCTGCACCGGCCACCGTTAATGGGCTGCCTCAATTCCTCCGTCAATGTGCTACTCCCTTTGCAGCTCAAGATCTAGGTGGGAACAGAGGTGGCGCCGTCCCACCACCGCGCCATGGCCTTCTGCGCTCCACTCGGCTTCCCCAGCTCCCGGGTGGTCTAGGCCCCCACGGTCCCAAGTCCGTCCAGCCTCTCCACAATCTATGCTCTACTTCACGTACTTCTCGTTGGGATTCCGGCGCGCTCTTGCACGCCTTGAGGCCGCCCCAGCCGGCAATACACTACGCTCTCTCTCAGCCGTTACGGGGGCCTCTGCGCACCGCTGTCAAGCCGGGCCTTTCAGGTTTACTCACGGTTCCGTTTCCTTCCGCCGTCTCCCACTGTGCCTTAGGCTGCCGCACTCCTCAGCTGTGCAGCAGCTCCGGCGGTCTTCCTGCTTTCCCCAACTCTGTTCTTTTGTATGTTTCGCGGTGTGGCCCAGGTGCCGTTATTAGTGCCTTGGTCTCGCCCAGTGAGCCACGCCGCTCTACGCTTCCACTACGCTGCAGCGCAGTCGTCGGCCAGATCTTCGACAGGTCAGTGCTAAGGCATACAGCATTCGCTCGAGCCAATTTTCACACCGAGTGGGCAGTTCTCCCAGTACTTCGATTTGGCGCGTTTATAGCCGCTCTAAGTCCCAGTTGCTCAGGATAATTGAAGGATTAGTTGTCCAGGTAGCAGGAGCCTCACGCAAGTGCGACCATACTGCGTGTGTGCCCTCTAACGCCCCCATGCTGAGGATTATATACTTAATTCCAGAGTTCCATGTGTGGCATATTCCATTGCATTGGGAGGACGCTACAACTGGCAACAAGGATGAGATCTGTGCCCCGTAGAAAGGAGAGTACTCTCCCTGTGAATTTTCAATGCTACATCAAACTGCTTGTGCATGCCACATGCACCCAAGTCAATGAGAAGCAGTTTGATGTTGTCATTTGTGGAGCTGAAGCCTCCTTTCAGCCCATATATGGCAATCGAAGAAGTTGATAGGCCCGCAGAGGAGCGCTTTCAAAAGGCCTGTCAGAAAACCCTAGTAAGGCAAAAGAAGAGATATTGTGCCACAGCATAACACATTACCATCATTGAAACAAAGAGAAATGCTAAAGGCAGCCACAACCAGGTATGATGCGGCAAGCAAAAGACAGTGGTGAGCAAGGACAAGAGGTGAAACCATTACTGTCAAGAAAGAAGAATTCTTTATGACCTACGATTGGGCATTGAACAGATAATTTTATTGAATGGCAAGAGGGGTACTTTGCGCTTGTAGTGTTATTATTAATACAGATAGTCAATCAGGCTTAGTATTGCTCGAAGGTTGAGATACAGTCCCTGCCACACTGTAAAAATAGACAAATAAATCTGTCTATATAATGAACATTATACAATTCTCTTCCTGAGCAGTTACCAAAGCATTATTTTTGAATTAATCAGCAAGAAATGATCAAATTATATCTAAGCAAATCAGAAGAGATGAGTCCAATATGTATCAAAAACTTCTTCTTTATTTTCTTCTTTCCAGTCACTCAGTACTTTTCCTTTCTTTTTTCTTTGCCAACACGTGTTTCGTCCTAACTATATACAGTTAATGGACTTCGTCAGGGCTAAAGAAAAATTAAACAATTATAAAATTACTAAAATTCATAAAAGTTTATATATTACAGTATCATACACATAATACTGTACAATTTATAAAATATAATCATTTATTGCGTTGTGATTAGAAATCTATCTTGGTGGGACATGTTCCTATCAGCCGCAAAAAAAGAGAGAAACTCAAAAGTTCATACATATGTAAATACTCACATTAGGAGCCTCTACTATTGAAACATATATCTCTGCAATAAGTGTATTTAAAAAAGGACCTTATTAGTAATTTCCATCATTATAGATCCTTGTTCTCATGTTTACAGATTAAAAGGTCATGGTTTTCAAGATTTCACTGGAAGATCATTTAAACAAAGTTCTTAAAAGAGAGGAAATAATATCAACAGCTGCATAACATCCTATGTTTCCCATATTACACATGACTACAGATCTAGCAATCTCAGAATCCATTCACCATAAAAATACATATATGTGATGCCAGACTCACCGAATGAGTGTCTGTTTATCTATGTTAGTTGATGAAACTTCGGGCAATCAAAACCTTGTATTTTCCTAAATATTACATATTATGTATCAATATCAAGCATATACATCCTTTAATTGTTATTTCTGTGACCTTCTCTTATAGATTTATAATATCTCTATTTCGCAGAATATATCGAAAATAACTCCATACTATCATCAATATAACTATCGCTTGGTCGGCGTTAATAATATAAACCAGCTTATCATTGTATTAACCTGAAATATTACTTTATAATACGACGCTATTCTGGATTATTTCAAATGACTCACTTATATTAAACGAATTTAAAGGACAAAGAGACCAAATATTCTAAAAGTAAACTATCATAAGATAGTTATCTTAAAATATATTTATAGACCCGGTTACCTCAGTATTGACATCGGACCACTCTTATTAGAACAGGGGACCCCTTTAGAATGCTAATGCTAATATGCTCGTATTAAGTAGGTATCAATACAAATAAACGAGTCTTTAACAATGGATCACTCCCCTCCAAAGGGGGGGGGGCCAAAACTGCTCATATGGATTTCAAATAGTATAGGTTAACATGCCCGAAGTAACCAGATATTGACACATTTAGCTGTACAGTTAACTCCCCATTGAACCGGGTTCCAAAATATTCCAAATTATTCTATTTCTCCTATCCCTTGCACAAAGCATAAGAACTATAGCTTCAAAAACCATTTAAAAATTAAGTAATACCTTCGTTATTTTATAGAAGCCACAAAGTTCCACATACTTTCATATTTTCGGATATCACGATCGAAAAGTATATTATCTACAAAGGAAACTTTCATTAGAGTTAAAGTAGTATTAACTAACTAATAACTAACTAGTAACATTATCCTATTATATCTTACCGGATAAAGCGTGAAAGAACCTCGGTATAAGGGGATTCTGGCGTACTCGGCGTCTAGCATCGGCGCCATCTTTGTTAGGGATATTTATACTAAAGTACTATTACGAAAGAGAAAAGGGGGAGTAACTATTATCAACTACAGCTTAGGTGAACCATACAGCACAGTTGCACTATTATTCTCACCTAATAATTTATATTTATTTTATATAGCACCAAACGTCGTCCTAATTAATTACGATGTTTATACGCGGTGTCAAATATATAATATCTTTTATTGGTTTTTCCATTCCAAATATATATAATATTAAAGATCAGGATAACGTTAAATTCAAGGTATAGAGTTTATCTCAGTCGATAGCAACGTATATTCAATTCTGTGTAGAACTATTATCATAACGTATCCATCGAGGCTACAGTTATATCATATCTAATACGGGCGCCATCTTGACATGGCTATGTATTTCGATAGAAGTACATTGTGTGTCATAAAGAATTATCGAAAACCGATGGGGCTATTGGTCAGACCTTTATATTAAAAGTATTATCGAAAAGTAACCAATATAAATGATCACTTATATTTATTCTTCATTCAGTTTTGTACATCTTATATTTTTATATGTTATCCATCTATTCCCTATTTAAACTCTTAAATTATTGATTATAGAAGATCGATCTATTCAATAATTATGCCATTTATATGCCCTGTTAAATTAATCACACTAAGTGATAATAAATTTATTTCATGATTAGCATACCTCAATATTCCATAACGAAAATTATAAAATCCAGGTTTGCTATACTCTACATAAATGTTCCCACTATTTACAAAGAGATTGATTTACCTTCTCCCCCCATTCGATATTCCAGGAAAACATACATATATTTAAGCCCTCTAGTTCAAAGCTAGTTACAGTCTATTGTCAATATTATTCCGAGATTGCAGATTATGTATCCAGGGGTAAGACTAGTATAATAATTCTCAGTACATGAGTTGAGGTAAAGGCATATTAGCTCTAAGTTCTGTTAGCTCTTCATTAATGCATCTCTTATCAGTCTGTACATTACACATGATAGAATCACATTACCCCAAAAAATATTGCATTTCATCATCAATGTTAATCCCGTGAGTGACCGCCCGCAGCCTGATGATCCAACGTACTTCAGCCTGTCTCACTCTGAGCTCTCTATTCCCTCCTCTTATATTGGGTGGGATACTCTCTATTCCATGAAATGAAAAGCTTTTATTTGGGCAATTTAGGGCATGCAGTCCTATGGGGTATTTCTGGTCCATATTTTTAAAGGCTCTCTAATGTTCCGCTATGCGTTCTTTCATACTTCTTATAGTGCTCCCTACATAGATCTGCTGGCATTTGCATATTATTATATATACAACATATTTTGTTGTACAATCCATATGCTGTCTTATATAATACTTCTTAGAACCATTATATGCAAATTCCTTTTTATCTGTAAGTGCCATTCTGCACAAGCTACAATTATTACATTTAAAAGAGCCAATATTATGTTTATACAGCCATGTTGGTTTTGATACCTTATCTCTTAGGTAACTAGGACTAGTAATGTTGCCTAAAGTTCTGCCTTTTCTATATGTTATACCAGGATTTTTAGGTATATACTTCTGTAATGACATATTAGAAGTTAAGAGATGCTAGTGCCGTTTTAGGATACCATATATTTTGTTAGACCATGGGTGATACGCCGTAATGAGTTTAACAGGAATTATTTTATTCGGATCCTTGATCCTAGTCTGTAGAGTATCTAACCTCCTCAACTTCTTTACTCGATTCTTTGCTTTCCCAAGTACTTCTGGATCATAACCCCTGAATAAAAATCTTTGTTCCATATCCTTCAAAGTATCCATAAAGTCAGTATCTTTAGCACAATTCCTCCTTGCTCTATAGAATTCTCCGTAGGGGATTGCATTTATTTGTGTTCTGGGGTGAGCACTTTCCGCATGTAACAAGGAGTTACTTGAGGTCTCCTTTCTATGCATTTTGCTTAATAACTTATCACCCTCTACAAATAGTTCCACATCCAAAAAAAACAAAGATTTTGCATTGTAATCCATGGTGAATTTGATATTAAAGGTATTATTATTGAGGAAATCAAAAAACTCTTTAGGTTTATCCACTCCTCCTGTCCATATCAATAGACAATCGTCTATATATCTACCATAATACATGATATATTCCTGCCAAATCGCTCCCGGTTGGCCCCAGATATGCACCGCCTCAAACCGTCCCATAAAGAGACAGGCCAAGGACGGCGCAAACCTGGAGCCCATTGCTGAGCCACATATTTGTTGATACCAGTCCTTTTTAAACATGAACACATTTTGTTCAAGAATAATCCTTGCCAAATCTACCAACATATTGGAATGATCTAATAATTCTACCGGTCTTTTGTAGAGGTAATATCTCAAGGCTTCTAATCCTAATTCATGCGGTATATTTGTATATAAAGCGACCACGTCTATTGTAACCAATAACATGGTATCTTCCCAGCATATATCCTCAATAATATTTAGTATATGTTTGGTGTCTAATATGGTAGATGGCAGGTTGGCTACATAGGGTTGGAGATAAGTGTCCACAAACTCTGATATTTTTTCTGTTGGTCCTCCCACCCCAGATCCTATAGGTCTTCCCGGTGGTCTAGTGGCATTTTTGTGAATTTTAGGTAGACAATAGAGGCAGGGAAAATTAGGTTTATCAACTGTCAGGTATTTAAATTCATCTTCATTAAGTAGTCCAGCCGAGTACCAGAGTTTCAAGTTGTCATTAATAAGTTTAGTTATTTTGAAAATGGGGTTGTTAGGGAGTTTATTATAAAACTCTACCTTACCTTATTGTCCTAGTATTTCCTCCTCATAATATTTCCTATCCAGGATTATTATGTTTCCCCCTTCATCAGCTCTCTTAATTATTATTTCTTCATTAGATGTTAGTATTTTCAATGCTTTGCGTTCGTCAATGGTTAAATTATCCATGTGTCTCATAGTTCTTACATCATTAACCTTGCCTTCCACTTTATCCAGATCATTAAGGACCACTCTGTAAAATGCATCAATGCTATTCCCATTACCCAATTGCGGTGTCCATTTGGATTTTGATCTCAGACCACTATCTATTGTTTCATTAGTATTGTATTCCAAATCTTGCAATACCTTATGCATTGTGACAGGGTCTTCCTCATTCTCGGTAATGGATAATAATAAAGCTGTATCTCTAATTTCCTGTATACAAAGATCGCCAACAACAATATCTGGTGTACATTTTTTATTTGGGTTTTCATCAAAGGTAAAAAATTGTTTAAGTTTTAAATTCCTTATGAATTTATACAGATCAATCTTGACATCTGTTAAGTCACATAATTCCATTGGACAAAAGCTCATACCTTTACTTAAGACTCTGGTCATATCGTCAGTCAAGGAATAGCTAGATAAATTAACAATTTGGATAGAATTGACATTATCATCTATTGTTTGGATTTGTTCCAAGATCGGGTATTTACTCTGTCTCTGGGACCTCACCTCACGTCTCCCACTGTGCCTTAGGCTGCCGCACTCCTCAGCTGTGCAGCAGCTCCGGCGGTCTTCCTGCTTTCCCCAACTCTGTTCTTTTGTATGTTTCGCGGTGTGGCCCAGGTGCCGTTATTAGTGCCTTGGTCTCGCCCAGTGAGCCACGCCGCTCTACGCTTCCACTACGCTGCAGCGCAGTCGTCGGCCAGATCTTCGACAGGTCAGTGCTAAGGCATACAGCGTTCGCTCGAGCCAATTTTCACACCGAGTGGGCAGTTCTCCCAGTACTTCGATTTGGCGCGTTTATAGCCGCTCTAAGTCCCAGTTGCTCAGGACAATTGAAGGATTAGTTGTCCAGGTAGCAGGAGCCTCACGCAAGTGCGACCATACTGCGTGTGTGCCCTCTAGCGCCCCCATGCTGAGGATTATATACTTAATTCCAGAGTTCTATGTGTGGCATATTCCATTGCATTGGGAGGACGCTACAACTGGCAACAAGGATGAGATCTGTGCCCCGTAGAAAGGAGAGTACTCTCCCTGTGAATTTTCAATGCTACATCAAACTGCTTGTGCATGCCACATGCACCCAAGTCAATGAGAAGCAGTTTGATGTTGTCATTTGTGGAGCTGAAGCCTCCTTTCAGCCCATATATGGCAATCGAAGAAGTTGATAAGCCCGCAGAGGAGCGCTTTCAAAAGGCCTGTCAGAAAACCCTAGTAAGGCAAAAGAAGAGATATTGTGCCACAGCATAACACATTACCATCATTGAAACAAAGCGAAATGCTAAAGGCAGCCGCAACCAGGTATGATGCGGCAAGCAAAAGACAGTGGTGAACAAGGACAAGAGGTGAAACCATTACTGTCAAGAAAGAAGAATTCTTTATGACCTACGATTGGGCATTGAACCCAAGCTGCAAGCACACGGCCAGTGATTGCAGAAGGTACCTGCCCAAAAGAACAGCAGCTGTTGTCTGATCAGCATATACTCTCGACTGCAGCAGAATAGATCATGAATTACGATGCAGCTGTGTTTCTGAAACCATGACTGCCATTCAACACGAATCAAATAAATTATCGAACGCTGCATCAATACAACAGGACGGGGCTCCCACACGGGACTTGCCTCGACATTCTAAATTGCCTCGCCATCACAAATCCGCAATCATGACTTCGAACAGAGAAACCGGCCACACAGCCCTATCGAGTAAACCAATGTGCAACCCGGAAATTTCCGGCCTCGAGGGCGCATTTAATTTTGTAATACCAGGCAATCATTAAGTCCTGATAATTTTTAACATCTTCATGACTCCATTGGCGGTACTGGCGGAGTCTTTTGGAGCCCAGATCATATCATACGCCGATGACACCCAGCTTCTCTTCACCAGTAAAAAGGGGGCTGAGTTCGACGGAGAGAGCATCCGTGGCTGCCTAGGGGCTGTCTTCGACTGGTTTCAGCGAAGCAGCCTCAAGTACAACCCTGATAAATCAGAGGTGCTCTTCTTTGGATGTCTGGCAGACCCGCCTTGGCAGGACTGGTGGCCGGTGAATATGTTTCCTCCGTCATCTTCCTCCTCGGTGGCAAAAAATCTCGGGGTTAAAATTGATAATAATCTATCATTGAAGTCCCAGATAACAGGCCTTACGGGCACATGCTTCGGTCTCCTGAAAATGTTACGAAAGTTCCTCCCTCTGCTTCCTCTGGTCCATCGGAGGATGACGGTTCAGGCCTTAATTTGTTCCAGGCTCGATTATTCTAACGTTCTATATTTGGGTCTCCCGGACTACCTATTGCAAAAACTCCAAGTGGTCCAAAATTCAGCTGCGAGGGCCATTTTTGGCCTTCCTCGTCATGCTAGAACATCGGAGCTGTTACTCTCCCTTCACTGGATTCCTGTCAGAAAACGAATCATCTATTAGGCACTTACATTGGCCCACAAGGCACTTCATGCTGTCGGGGCCAATTACATTCAGAAACGGCTTACTTTCTATAAGCCCACAAGAATCCCTTGGTCTGGCAACTGTTCCCATCATTAGGAAAGCTAGGATAGGGGGACGCTCTTTTAAACATCTTGCCCCTAAGCTGTGGAACTCCCTCCCCCTGGAACTCCGTTGCACCCCAAATTTGCTGGCCTTTAGAAAGGGTTTGAAAACCTGGCTTTATACTCAATGATCGGTCTGTTTCCTGTTTCTTATCTTCTTCTTTGTTTTCAGCTATGGGTCAGAAAGCGCCCGGACACTCCTTGGAGTAGCCGAGCGCTATATAAGACACCCATAACATAACATAACATGATGATCCCATTATAATTTGAGCCCGGGATCGGAACGCCATCGACTTTGTTTAGTAGACATACAGTTTATTTGCGAACACCTCTGTATGTATGTACTACTCTGGGAATTACTGTCAATTTGAATGTGAAGCAGTACCCAGTTTCGCTTACTTCTTCTTGCCTGAAGTAAACTGTCCTCTCTTCTACATCTTTCCCTATAACTTTCTCCTATTTCCAAAGTACGGCACAGGCTTGTGTCTTACTTCAAACGATAAATGTTTGTTGTCAAATTGTATCTCAACCTTTGAATACGTGTCATATTTTACGAAATAAATTCTTTGCCCGGCTGGGTATAAGAAAAGAGTATATAGTTTCCGATTGTGGTCTATATTACATTGTTTTGAAATAATGTTCCAGGCTTAGGACCTTTGTTTCTAGAAAAAGACCAAAAAAGCAATCAAGTGAGAAAGACATCTTGGTCCACACATAGCAGACATGATAATGCAACCGAACTGTGCCAAAGTCTTCTCCCATCTTGACCTGAAAAAGGGATACCATCACCTTGAGTTGGAGGAAAACTACAAGAATATAACTGCTTTTCTGACTCATGTTGGTTTGTTCAGATACATAAGACTGAGTTTTTTTTTTTTTTTTGGGAAAACCTTTATTGTGCAAGTAGAAGCATACAAATACGGGCCTACAACCAATCAGGCCGGCCACATCACATTATAAGCGCACAAAGTCAACATTGGAATTCCCCAGCAGTTCCTCAGCAGTATATAAACAAGCAATCAACATTAAGAGGCCGAGTATAACCGCCAGGAGCAGGATTAAAGAAGGTTAATTTTATAATATAATAAGAAGTATAGCAGGAGCAGTAGCAACTTTTGACATCTGAAGTCCTATGGCGGGCAGTTGGTAAAGCATCAATACAATGGAGCAGTGAGAAGCGGAAGTAATAGCAGCAATTGGCAAAAGTCAACATAGAGTCGCCCCGTTTCAAATCAGTTACCACCGCTGCCCACCATCCACCCGTCACCACCTAAATGTGTGCTGGTACAGTTCAAAGGAATCAGAACAGCAACGCTAAGATAGCCATTCACTATATTAACCCAAATAAAGGGAAAGAGAGGGGGGAAGGGCAGAAAAAGGAATATTAAAAACAGGAAAGAAAGAATGCAGCGGCGCTATACGCGTCCCATGGCAATAAAGTACACAGAACTAGAGACCCACGATCGGGGTCGAGGCGAGTAAGACATGATATATGTGCTATCATTATCATAGACGTGAGGAAGTCATACCCCACACTGCCGGCTAAAACTCCATGGAGGACGCGCGCAGACACAGCGTCTTGATAAAGGGATACAAAAGAGCCATAGAACTAAGAAAGAACGGACAATATAAAGACCCCATCCCTCCCACACCACCCTGCACCCCTGCAGAAGGCTACGGCCTACCCCCCCCAGCAGCGTGCCTGTCGCCCTAAGTGGGACCCGAAATATAGAAGAATCAGAAAGTGAGGAAAGAACACAACAGACAAAGAGAAAGGAAGGGGGAAAGAAAACCAGTGGGAGAGGAGATCTGCAATCGAACATTCAGCTCCTACCCCCCCACCATAACACTGCTGAAACCCACATTGAAACGAGATCGACACAACCTCAAATATCAGGAACATGAAAAGGAATCGGTCAT
Organism: Lissotriton vulgaris; assembly: GCF_964263255.1. Classification (NCBI taxonomy): domain Eukaryota; kingdom Metazoa; phylum Chordata; class Amphibia; order Caudata; family Salamandridae; genus Lissotriton; species Lissotriton vulgaris. The sequence goes on from NC_141694.1 coordinate 1,296,952,251, forward strand.
ATTGTTACAGCTGCGAGCAGTCCTCATCTCCATACAATAATTAGCAGTCTGCCGAGGCAATACTGTCTCACCCCTGTCCTCTCCTGGTCAGAACTTTAGTACACAGTAAAGTAGAATACAGCAAGCAGTTCGGCATGAAGTGTACACAGGATCGAAACAAGGCAGGCCAAGGGTGCAAAACAGGGGATCCCAGTCTCGAGCAGCAATGCAAACAATGGCGGCAGAAGACCAAATTGTCAAAGAGCAACATCAGGAGCAGCAAACAGTCTGGGTGCGGTCCCGCTGCCCAAGGGGGCGAGGTATCCCCCGCAGGGCAGCCGTGGGACCCCACCAAAGCAGTTCGAGTCAAACATCCGCCGAGCTCCCCAGCCAGACTGACCTGGACGGGCCCCGACATGGGGCCCTCACCCATGTCCGCCACAATCAAAACTTCCAGGAGGTTCGGGGTCGCAGACATACGGTCTCCCAGATGAGCAGCGGCATCACTCTCTGCAACAGCCGAGGGAGGCAAAGCAGCACACTTCTTCAGTCGGGCCGCATTCATGGGGGACGGCCCAACAGGCATGGCGGCAGAACCGCTATCTTGCACAGCTGCGTCGAAGGCCATGGCCGCACGCCAAGAACATAGGGCGGCGAGGACATCGCCAATCGTGGGCTCACTCCCACAAGTTCAGCCATCGTGCATTTTGACTGACCAGACTCGCCGCCCCAAACAGGTCCGAGACCCATGGCGCCGGCCGCCATTTTGTCAGTGCAGCAGGGACGCTCCGCTCCTCAACCCCGTACCGGGCCATCGAATAAGGCCCACCGGAGTTCTGTCGAGCCCCGATAATGGCAATCTTGGAGCAGAAAGATGGGCCGCCAAAAAACAAGGGGTCGCCGGCGCCACCGTCTCACGGGCGCCGCCCGCCGATTCCAGGCGAAGGGCTTCAAGATGGCCGGACAGGACAACAAAGGGGGGACAAGCCTCCTGTATGGTCTACCCCCGTCCGAGGCGGGCCGCGCCCCGCAACAGAGCCCCCGGGCCACCAGACCGGGCCCGGTCAGTCGCCACCGGCACAACCGCACAATGGCCTCTTCAGCCGACCCCTCTCCACCACCTGGGGCCGGCGTTGATGTCCCGTTCCGGCCGAGCGTCACCTGTGAGTACCCGGCCCGCATGCCCTGAGGCTCCGGAGCAAACAAGAGCACAACTCCAGATCCGCGGCACCCCGGAGCCCCCAGGCTAGACGGTAAGTGCGAGTAGCGTTTCACCTTCCCATATTCCGCCAAATGTGTCTCCTCGGGGTAGGATGAAGTACAGGATATGCGTTTCAGGCAGGAGGTTGACGGAGCCGAGCTACAATGCGGCCATCTCGGTCGCGAGCTTGGCTCCTCCCCCATAAGATTGAGTTTTGAGGTGTCTATGGCTGCAGAAATATTTCAGGATGTTATACGTCAAATAGATCAACCTGTCATGCACTCTTTTAATTACAGTTATTACTATCTGGCATTTAGTACAATACAAAAGGAGCATGACAAGACCCTTATGCAAGTGTGCCAAGTCATTTGCTGATGTAGGTCTCACTGAAACTGCAGAAAAGTGTGAGTTTCACAAGACCAAACTCAAATTATCAAAGCATAAACATGTCTGAACCACTTTTCAACCATTTTGAAATGATCTTCCATTTTATATCTTCTAGAAGCTATTTGTGTGTAATATGTGTGTTTAAATAGAAAACTTGTTGACAAGAAAGCTTGTAAGTTCCACTCGTCCTTGCATGATAATGCTGCTTGAGAGCTTGGGTCGTGTTTGTTCAAGAGAAAAGGAGAAAAGATTCCAGTCTTTCACTAAAGAGTGCAGGGAAGGCATGGAAAGACTGTATTGTCTGCGGGATGTATGATACGGGGCTTGAAAAATAGGAAAAATAATTATTTGTAAGCAACTTATGCCCTGCCAAGCCATTCAATTGTGGAACCAGTGCTTTCAAGTTTCTGACCTTGCAGCTGGACATGAAAATGAGTCAGTCCTTTCAATATATTGTAATGCATAAACTCATGTATAAAAAGCACTATGTAAATTCAGTAAAATGAAACACTTGGTAGCCCTTCAAGTGTGTGTTTCTGCTGCAGCCTGGGCAACAAACTTTGCCCTTGATTATTTCTATGGCTGTGTATTGACTGTTCATTTCTTCCCAAATAAATTGTGCTTTCACACATGGTGCTGAAACCGGGGATAGACTGATAATGAATCCAGGCAGATAGAATTACAGAGGTTAAGGGTCGGGAAACTTCAGCTGTCTTTGAGCTCTCCTGCCACTTGGTTCTTGGCAGACCCAGGCGGAGGAATTCCCTGGAACGACCAGAGACATGTGATCTTATCAGCTCTATCCAGATGATAAGAGGGTGAATGGACTAACAGTCATTTGTAGTCTTCATCGATCAGGTAATGCACCAGGACTGGGGAACTGACTTTACAGAGGAGAAGGTGGTTTTCAGTCCCCACCTCAATTAGGATAAGAGTCCCTATTCCTATCCCGGGAGGGGTTGAAGTCCCCAGATATAAAAGGTGAAGGTAGCTCCAAAAGATACTGAAACAAGTAAGGCACTTCTAGAATGTTCAAAGGGGATTGGTTTCCCTGGGGAGGTCGATTCTTCCCCATCACAGGAGATTGGGTCGTCCATGGATGATATGTAAAATTCCCAGGGTTTACTAGAATCTTTGGAGTGCTTGAGAATAACGTTTACAAGGGGTATAGGTTGAGAACTGGATCTAGCCAATCTTGAAACTGCAGTATAAAACAATCGTTGTTACATTGCAATGCTTTAGCTTTGTGAAATGTTTTTATATGTTTAAGTGTTGCAACAAAAGCTAGAGATTTGATGAGACTCTTCTACTACCAAACAGAATGTTATGTGGTCAAAAAGAAGGGTGACCATAATACTATGTTTTTAGATAATTGTGTTTATATCACATGTAAAGACCCACACAGACAATGGTCAAAATGGAGGTCATTTCAGGAAAGAAGATCAGACTAAAAGATTGTTTGAGAGAATGTGACAAGAAAGGGAAGAGGGTAAAGTTATTACAGTGGGAAGCATTTAATGCATGGAAATATTCTGCAAAAAGGAAACGGTGGACAGAGATTCAAGAGACACCTTGGGAAAAATAATGAAATATGAATGGAAGCTGATGGGAGAAGTACATGATGCAGCCTATCGAGAGCAGGAATTGTCAGTAGAGAGATATACAAAAGCAGCTGCGGCTCATACAGGTAAGAGCAGTGAGGCCGGGTTGGGGGTGATTCGACAGATGACCATGAGGGAAAATTAAATAAATAATTAATGTTCCCTAGTCATCGTTTATCGAAACCCTCCACCCGGCCCTACCACCCCACTGCTCTTACCTGCACGGTCTACAGCTGTATAAAAGGAACAAGATACAAAGGCAGGTAAGGGCAAATTTATGGAACAGGCATTACTACACTGTCCAACTACACCACCTCATCCAGAAGTCAAAGTACTAAATTTGCCACAGCAACAAGAACAGTTAATCGGAGGACGTGGAGAATAAAATACTAATCAGAATGCAGAAGGTGTATATAGACAGACATATTTATCTGATGCACTAGACGAAAGGTCTGAATTAGAAATAATGTTGAGATCAGCTGCATATTTATTATTGTTTCACACAGGCCCCTTAAGGGTACATTGACAGTTTGGTACTGGAAGAAGAATTTGATACTCTTACATGTTAATAAGGTATGACATTGTTGCAGGAAATTAATGATTTGTTAATGGTCAGTGTTAGATATGGGATTTCTGGTTGGCTAGGGTATGCACCTAATCCAGGCAGAACACACCAATCTAGTCAGGAAAAAGGAATTAGATAACCCCTGCTCACCCGCTTGGTAGTTTGGCAGAACAGTCAGGCTTATCCCAGAGGCAATGTGTAAAGCGTTTGCGCAACACACACACACACACCAGTGACATACTTGGCACACCACAAAAAGGAATCCACACCAGGTTACATAAATATATCCTTTGTATTATGCATAAACCACATTAGACTACAATCACATAAATCACTGTGGCAACTAGGCAATTGTCATACCCATACATTTGATGCACAAAAGCAAACACCTATAAGTTGCACAAGTCTTAAACACGTTATTATACATAATATGTAGTTGCTAAACAGGATGCTTGTCATCCTATCATTGCTGCCGGGTGTAAATGGCATCAATCATAACATTAGGGCATAATAAAATGTAGGTTTATGTCATATATATTTCATGGCTGTTGGTCATAATATGACAGCCCTGGGCATGTGAGGCAAACAAAATGTATCCCCAAAATTAGGTCATACACTGCAGGTCTTGTTAGGGGAATAGAGAAAACATGAATCACCAATATGCACCCTAAGCACAAATCCATAGCATTTCTCCTCCAGCTGATAAGGTAGTCCCAGATTCAACTGAGTGCAGAAACACCTGCCTTCCCATTTGGGATGATACGGTAATCCCAGTCTCTGCAGGCACGAAGAGGGGAAGTGCCCCCAAAGTAGGTGCTAACACACACAGGGGGAGGCATACTCTGCCTACCTCTGCAGGGAGGCTTCGCTGGGTTCCCCCATGTAGGGCAACAAGACGCAGTTGTTTGTGAGTGCACCGAAAAACTGCCAGCAATGGTAGACTTATCAGAATTGTGAAGTTGCCAGTGCAACTTCTGGACAAGGAGGCATCACCCGTTGGCCCGACTCCCCCTCTGTGGTCCAGGAGGGGATGGCCTTTTCCTGTGGCCCCGGGTTTGTATAAACTGGCCCCAGCGTTCCTGCGTACCAATTCTAGTAGCCACAGCAGGAAAGCCTTCCTTGCTGGGCTATGCCCCCAGCATGACATCAGTGGAGCTCCTCCATTCTCGGTTTGGGGCTCTGCCAGACTCCCTTCACCACCACAGGTCCATCTCTTTTGCTGGGGGAGGTTTCCAACGTCCAGTTCCATCACTTCCTCGGGGCCGAAGGTGCTGTAGCGCGACCCTGCCACAGCAGGTCAACTGCTCCTGCAGGGACGTCAGGGTGGACACAATTCTCCACACAGGGCATTTCCTAATTGCCCACAGGGCTAGCAGTTAGCACCCACATGTTCGCTATGGAGCCGACTTTTGGGCAGCGTTCCTGCCACTTTGAGGAAGTGAAATCAGTAGCACCTCCCAGCGCTGATTTGGTCTGAGACCCGGCTGCAGCACACAGCCCTTCCAGAAAATAAACCGCTCACAACATGCTTGTTTAGAGTGCTCCTTTGTACAAAGGGGATCACTCTTCACACACTTGAGTCCCAGATGGAGCGTTCCATGTGGCTTACTTCTTTGCCACTGAAGATGTACCAAGGACAGTCCAGTCATGCTCCTGCTCCTGCTCCAGACAGCAACTTCAGGCCATCCCACTTCACACATTTCAGGGGCAGCGCTCCTCACACAGGTCTCCAGCTATCCTGCAGTAGTTTTTTTATTTATTTTATTATTATTTATATAATTTGTAGAGCGCCCGAATCATCCCAATGGGGTATCTCCGCGCTGCGGGCGTAAAGAGGTAGTACAGACCATATTTAGAAAAGCAGAATTTTAATCTTTTCCTAACGCCTAGGTAGTTAGTGGAGAGGTGGATATCCAAGGGTAATCGATTCCAGAACTTGGGAGCAAGATAGGAGAATGATTTACCTCCCATTCTGGTTTGTCTGATGCGAGGGGTGACAAGAAGGCCTTTCCCTTCTGAACAAAGGGTGCACGATGGTATGTATTTGAACAGTTTATCGGCCAGATAGACCGGACACAAGATGTTTATGCATTTGAATATTATGCAGCAAACTTTGAAGTGAATTATTTTACGAATAGGTAGCCAGTGGAGTTTACGTAAGAGTAGAAGAGAGGGGGCACGATAAGGAGCAATGGTTACCAAACGGGCTGCTGTATTCTGCACCACCTGTAGACTATGTAAGGCTGAGTCCTTGGTGGAGATCAGCAGCGCATTGCTAAAATCCAGGCGGCTGAGTACTAAGGCGCGAATCAGAGTTTTGCGTGTTGAGGAGGGGAGGAAGTGGAAGACTTTACAAAGCAAACTGAGGGCATGAAAGCAAGCTTGTTTGGTTGCTGCTATGTGTTCATCCAGATTCAGGTTGTTGTCTATGATGTCTCCTAAATATTTAACCACAGGTTTAGGAGAAGGCACTGGGCCCAGTTCTTCTGGCCACCAGCTGGGGGACCAGCTGGTGACTGCATCTTTAAAGAGCATGATCTCTGTTTTTCCTGTGTTTAGCTGGAGAAAGTTGCAGCTCATCTAAGATGTTATCGCTTTCATGCCATCAGCAAATGTATTTTGAATGTTGGGGGTATTCTTATCATAGGATAGAAAAAGTTGTGTGTCATCTGCGTTTGAAATCGGGTTAAACCCGATATTCCTGAGGAGTGAAGCAAGGGGCGCAACATACACGTTAAAAAGGGTGGGACTAAGACAGGAGCCCTGGGGTACCCATTTGGTTACTAAGGTGGTTTTGAATTTAAAACATCCAAGGTTCACTGTTTGGGTTCTGTCTTTGAGGAAGTCCTTCAGCCATTCTAGGGCTGTGTCCTCAATGCCTATTGAGTGCAGTCTAGGTAGCAAAATCTGGTGTGATCTGGTGTCGAATGCGACAGACAAGTCGAGCAGTATGAGAATTACTGCACGACCTGCGTCAGCCTGCATTTGAATATTGTCTGTTACATTAACCAGGGCTAGCTCTATGCTATGCCTGTGGACGGAAACCCGACTGGGAGTGATCATGACAGCTGAAGAACAAATGCTGAAAGGTGTTTTTTAATGTGTTTTTCCAATAATTTACTATACAGAGGAAGCAGTGAGATGGGACGATAGTTGGTAATGACATTGGACGACATTGGTATGATCTGAGCATCTTTCCATTCTTTAGGGAGTTTACCTTGTATAATTGAGCTGTTTAGAACGGATCACTGAAATAATATCGAGGGACAAAATATCGACTTGCCAAAATATCGTGGACAAAATATCGACAGTCAAAATATCGAGTTTGTATCTACAAACAGGTAAGTACAAAAATATCGAGTACAAAATATCGTTAACAATAATATAGATGTAAAAAATATCGACTTTATTAAAAACAGTGTTAAATTAAATTAATATTAAATTTTAATTACTAAAATATACTTAAAAATACTTAAATTAAATTATGATAATTAAATAATAAATGAAAATAATAAAAATATTTTTTTACAATCTTATTTGTTGACCCTGAACCCTAAAATATACCCCTTTACCCAAAAACCCCAAACTGACCCTGAACCCTAAAAATACCCCTTTACCCAAAAACTAAAAACTGACCCTGAACCCTAAAAATGCCCCTTTACCCAAAAACTGAAAACTGACCCTGAATCCTAAAAATGCCCCTTTACCCAAAAACTGAAAACTGACCCTGAACCCTAAAAATACCCCTAAAAATACCCCTTTACCCAAAAACTGAAAACTGACCCTGAACCCTAAAAATGCCCCTTTACCCAAAAACTAAAAACTGACCCTGAACCCTAAAAATGCCCCTTTACCCAAAAACTGAAAACTGACCCTGAACCCTAAAAATACCCCTTTACCCAAAAACTGAAAACTGACCCTGAACCCTAAAAATGCCCCTTTACCCAAAAACTGAAAACTGACCCTGAACCCTAAAAATACTCCTTTACCCCAAATTTATCAATAATATTTAATTACCAAATAATTATTAATTAACAATAACAATAAAGTAAATATATTAGCACATTAGCTGTAATTATTTTAATAATTAATATTATTTTTTCCCAATTAATTACTTAACAATAACACAAAATTATATATATTAAAATGTACTATAATTAATGTAATTAACTAATTACAATTAATTAATTACCAATTAATTACTAATACAAAATATGTACAAAATTATATTAATAATTAACTAATTATTATTAATTAATTATCAATTAATTATTAATTATAAATATTTACAAACATATATTAATTAATTAATTATTATTAAATTACTTCCCACCCTATTCCCCTATAAACCCACAACCCGCTACAGAATTACATTACACAATTATTATAAAAACAAAATTCATTTAATAAAATATTTTATGACATTAATACACACTTTTCACACATATTATTACATAAAAATACACTATAAAATATTATATATTATTAAAAATTCGATTTTTTTGCCATCTATATTGTATACAGTTGATATTACTTCACTTACCTGAAAAACGATATTTTTGTAGTGGGTGGGGGATCTCATTCTTTGGGTTATGCCTGAAGTTGGCATCGGGAATGGATATCTTGTTATAAATGTCCTCAGTTTTTTTGTGAACTGATCAGGAATTTTGTCGCATAGCAATTGGGATGGCTCTTCATCTGGATTACATGCTTTGGGATTAATGAAGGTATTAAGAATATGAAACAAAGTTTTAGAAGTATTATCTGATTGCTCGAGTTGGGTGGCTTTGTGCTTTTTTTGAGCATTTCTTAGATTTTTATGATATGTATCAAAATCCGATTTATATTTTTCTTTATCCATTGGGTCTTTAGTTTGGCGCCATTGGCGTTTGAGTTTTTTGCATTTGCTTTTCTCTGCTCTAAGCTCTAACGAGTACCAGGAGGTCTGGGCGCGGGTAGAGACCAAAGATGATTTTTTTCACGGGGATCAGAGTGTCTAAAGTGTGTTTGATGGAATCTTGGAGTCAGGCGTTGTGCAACTGTGTCCCCAGGTGGTTGGTGTGACGGGAAAAATGCATCCCGAAAAATGGTTGGTGTTAGTTTGTGCCATTGTCTGTAACTAGGGGTTACTGCAGTGTTATTGGATATATCCTTGCGCAGACCCACCAGGTCAAATGAGAGTATCGAATGATCAGACCAAGTCAGTGAGCTGGTGGATTTATAGATTGTATCAGAATAGTTGGAGAGGACCTGGACCAAATTATGACCTGCAATGCGTGAGAGGGCGTCATTATTTTTTTTAGGCCAAGGGCTGACATTTCCTTCAAATAAGTAGCAGCCTATGGGTCCTGGGAGTCCTCACTATGGACATTAAAGTCACGAAGCAGGATACATTTGTTGGAAGAAATCACTTGGGGAGGGAGCATGTCCAAAAGATGTATAATGGAGTTGGAGAGGGGCCCAGGGGGGCAATAGACAAGGGCGCCCTTCCAAATCAGTTGGGAGTGAAGGTCCAGCCTGAATATGAGAATTTCTATTTCATCACTGACATATTGGTCCAATATTGTGGCTTTTATAGGGTCTTTGTATATAACAGCCATCCCACAGCCCGCCTTGCGTGGTCTATCAAGTTTTAAAATGTGGTAGCCCTCTGGTAGTGCCATGGCCATGGCTGGGGAGGAGGAGGGTTTTAGCCATGTTTTCGTCAGGAATCCAATGTAAGGGAGAGATGTGGAGAGTAAGTCCTAGATATTGGTGGCTTGTTTGGGGAGTGAGCGAACATTGGCCAAGAAACAATTCCAGCTAGCTTTGATGAACTATTGCTATCCGTGTGCAAAATAATGTGGGGATCGTTGAGTAGAGGTGGAATACTTTGAAAACCACAATAAATGCACGATACATGGACTTCCAAAATGGAATAAAATTTGTGAGTGCATAAATCTGTTCTAATGCCAGAGAAAGGGGCGGGTGAGGAATCCCCAATGACTATCAGTTCCTGCCTGGAATAAGTAGCCCTCTTCTTAGGGTCGGTGGCATGACCAGTGGAGAAACCAGCCAGGTTTCTGGCTCCTGGCAACTGTCTGGCGCGGACAGGCACAGACAAGCTTGTCTTTGGCATGCCTTCGGGGCGCCAGCGGCACGCCCGCTGCGCGTCGCCCAGGGCATGGGATTACATCGTTCTCAGCAGAGGCCAGCTGATCTGGTCCCTGACGTCACTTATGGTGGTGCGACACTCCCTCCACGCAAGCGGAACTTTCCGTGGTGGAATGGGGAGGCGAGCTATGCAATGAGTGTACAAAGTCTAACTTTTAAAAACAAGTGCAATCTGTGAGTTTAAAAATACAGAGGCTTCGTAACGCACAGCGCGAGCTGAGTAGCGCTAAGTAATGGTGTCGCAATAGTCAGCGTGCGAGCATCAGAGGGGAAGAGTGAGGAGGGTTCTAAGTCTACGTTCCATTCACAGTTCTGACAACTAATCTCTAGCGCGTCCGCTGCGCGTCGGCCAGGGCATGGGATTATATCGTTCTCGGCAGAGGCCAGCTGATCTGGTCCCTGACGTCACTTCCGGTGGTGTGACACTCCATCCATGCAAGAATAACTTTCCGTGGTGGAACGGGGAGGCACTTTACAGTCAACACATACAGGCAAATGCAGTGAGCTATGCGACGAGTGTACAGAGTGTGATTTTTAAAAACAAGTACAATCTGTGAGTTTAAAAACACAGAGGCTCATAACACACAGCGAGAGCTCAGTAGCGCTAAGTAATGGTGTGGCAATAGCGAGCATGCGAGCATCAGAGGGGAAGAGTCAGGAGGTTTCTAAGTCAGCCTTCCCTTCACAGTTCTGACAACTAACCTCTAGAGCGTCCGCTGTGCATCAGCCAGCGCATGGGATTATATCGTTCTCGGCAGAGGCCAGCTGATCTATTGCCTGACGTCACTTCCGGTGGTGCGACACTCCCTCCACGCAAGTGGTACTTTCCGTGGTGGAATGCAGCGAGCTATGTGACTAGTGTACAGAGTGTAATTTTTAAAAACAAGTGCAATCTTTGAGTTTAAAAGTACAGAGGCTTCGTAACACACAGCGCGAGCTCAGTAGCGCTAAGTAATGATGTGGCAATTGCGAGCGTGTGAGCATCAGAGGGGAAGAGTCAGGAGGGTTCTAAGTCAGCGTTCCCTTCACAGTTCTGCCAACTAACCTCTAGCGTGTCCGTGCGTCCTTTTTAGATATGGCATGGATATTTTCTTGAAGTCTTTGATCTCGCCGAGACTCCCAACAGGAGCCAAGCACACACAAGCCCTTGGAGATTTCTTCACAAGCAGAATACCACATCAGGGCGAAAAGAGTCAGTCTTGTCCTCCACCACAGACAGAAGAAGCAACTGTTGGCCAATTCATACCTCGCACAGAAAAGACAGCGCTCCTCCCACAGCTCTTCAGCTCTTCTTTTGACAGTTTCCTCTTGTTTCGTGAAGTAATCTCAAATCCTGGACTTTTAGTTCTAATAATTATACCCCATTTTTGTCATTGTTCTCTTTGTGGCCATGGTCTCTGGACCCAGTCTAAGCCAGTCCTGCCCTTGCTGGTGGAGCATGACACAGGGGTCAGAGACAACATTGTGAAAAAGGAGACACAGCCTATTTAGATGCAAGCGAAAATCCTCCCACCGCTCTAAAAGCAGAGCAGGTCTATTCAGCCCAGCGATGAGTCACCCAGGCAAGGTAGTTAACACCATAACTTTCCGTTGTAACTGTCTAAAGTGAACACATATCCCCAGCTCCTGTCACACCAAAACCAGATGCTGAATACACAAAAAGTCAGTGGCACACAGAATAGTAAAGAAAGAAAATGATCACTTTCTAAAAGTGCCATTTTCAAACGCACAATTTATTAACTACCTTTCCCAAAAGGTGTGTTAATAAACCTGAAGTTCAGAGAGCCCAAACTCAATTTTCTATCTTGACCCAATTGAAAGTTATGCATGAAATACATTTTGGCTGTACAACCTCTAAACAGCTGAAAACAGGTGTGCACTTTTTTAGGAATGGCTGGCTACTACCACCATTAGATTTAAAAATGTAACTATTTGCCAAACTATTATTGGCCCTTACCTACAGGGACACTCCCAAACCACTGCCATGGACATAGCTTCCTTGCCGTTTGACTGACTGCAAATATTTTGCTTTGTGGTTTAACCATAGTATTTTCCTGCATGTCTATTCTAAAGACTTTCATCCTTTTGTTCATGAACCCGACCGGTGTGCTCTTGTGGTCGTCACCTGACAGTCGGAGGTTTGCAAACAAAATAAACTGCAGGTTTGTCTACAACCTTTGATGTAAATGCAAGATTTTGAATGCAGCCATGCTACCACTTCATGTTGAAAGGGCACAGCAACACTTTGAGAATCATAATTGCATTCACAGAACAGAGAAGCAGATGAAGTGCAGGATAGATATGCAGGACTCACAGTTTGATAATGCAGGAAGAGTGTCTTGTTACTGATTAATGTATTCTTCTGGTGCACGTAAAACATTGCAATGATTTAAATAGTGTGCCCTGAGTCCATATTTCTCAATGTATCAACAGGGTAAATTCAGGGACTGGCATATCATTGTGCATGTCAGAATACTAAAATGCATCATGGTGTTCCTCTTGATGTAGCTGAGTTGTGTTTGAGAAATTTTTTCTTTAACATTTTCTACCATGAGACAGACCTGTATAAATTAACTGCCAGTTTGTTAGGCTTTTTTGTCAGGTCACAATTCCCTGACAATGCCCAAAATAGGCTTCCTAAAACTTTTTTTTGCTTCAACCTCTAAAACAAAAAATGAATTTTTAACGCTTTTGCCTCACACTAAACCTGTTTTTGTTTAAAAGAGAAAATATATAAGTGAATGAAATTGGATTCTGATCTAAATTTGAATTTAGGATAGCAAGGTTCAAACAGATGCATTTATAATGGTGTACTGTTTGTCATGAGCATGGAAGGAAACAGCCACCATAAGTTAAATGGCGATGATGAAGGTGTAAGATTTTCAACTTTTTATATATGACTTAATAAGGGGAAAATGAGTTTTAAAATGAATTCAAGCAATAACATAAATGATCCAGGTTGTAAATATGATAGGTTGCAAAAACATTTGGGGGGGCTAAACATTTTTGCCAGTGTATAAATAGTTTATTATTTTACGGATTCATCTGGCTTATCAAGCAACAGAAATTAATAGTAATTTCATATTTTCACTAATTTAAAGATATGATTATGTAAGAAATCTTGCAATTCCAGAGGGAGTAAGGTGTAAAAATTAAGTATTCACCAGCCTTGCCACGGGGAAGCCAAACAGGTTATGCAGCGGGAGCGTTTCAATCCACAAAGATTGTTACTAGGAGGCAACTTTACCCCTCTGTTACTCCCCCACACCCCGGGACAAGATTAGAAAATCTTTCACTGGACATATGTATTACACATTTTTAGAGGACGCTAAACGGGAAGTTCTCTAAGCATGATATACACTCCTTAGCGCGAGTGTGAATATGCCATACACGTGGTAATTTTTTACCACTCACTAATTCCTGCACTTATATTCACTTTTTGGAGAGGTCCTGAAGAAAGCCGCCCATGTTTTCATAGGGCTGAAACATGTTGACCAACTGACACTATTCGCAGCTACACATAGTAACTGGAATATACTGTCCACTCTCTATTGTTATTTTTTATCATACCCCAGGGCTCCAAGAATAAAAATAAATGGTAGTACACTGGAGGTATTTTTAATAGTAAACTCACACACATAATTGCACATCACACCACCTCAAAAAACAACCCGCTCTACTGTAAACCAGGTGTCACAGCACAGCCAGGTAGCATTCGGTTGCCTGGCTGGAACCCAATGATGAAGCATGACACCAACCAGGTTGGTGTGTGAGGGCTTTATTAACAAACCTATGAGGTGCCACTTTATCACAAACGTCAGACAGTAGGCTACTGCTGGCCGTCTTCTTTTGCTTATCAGTGAAAATTAAGTAGACATAAATACCTCAGTCACAAGAGCCAATACTACAATTTTGCCAGCAGTAGTATTGGGAGACCAAAAATGACTTACAAGTTTACCATAGTTTCTATCATGAAAGATTTTATCCACTGGAAACATTGTTCTCCAGAGAAATAATATATACAGAAAAGAATGTGTAATTTTTCATCAGAACTACCTTTTCACAGTGCAAAGTAGTGCACATTGGGAACAGTTAGGAATTACAAAAGTAGTACTTACATTCGTAAGAATTGTTCTAGGAAAGAACATTTCTAGCCTACTATTTTGCAACGAAGGTACCTAAGGAATAAATGACTATTGACATGACATTACAAACATATGAGAAATACAGAAAGATACTACTAAGGAAAAACATAGATGATGGTCTGTGATTGGCATACATTTGAAAGGGTGCTGGATGGATAAACTGGAACACAGTATATTCTGCCTCACAAGTATCTTTATCCAATGACAGTGACGTTGCACATCCCTGCACATATCTGTAAAAATGTTTTAATAAACTATGGCCATATTTTACATTTCTTAACAGTGCGAATCTCTATTTTGGGCCATTAGGAATTGCAAAATGCCATGTCCGAAAGGCATTTGCTGTGGTGCACAATGCGATTCTTACCTAGTGGAAATCGCATTTTGGTAATCACAAAATAGGAAATTGCAAATAGCGATTTTCTAAATGTGAATAGCAAACCGCATGCCCATCCGATTTCCAAATTGCTACTAGTTGCAAAATGGCCATTTAGGAAATGCAATTACCATTTAATTGGATCAGGTGGTAATCAGAAACAAACTATTAAAAAGGCAACCAAAATGCATCAGGCTCTTTCCCAATGGTGGCACTTAATGTCCTGGCAAGGAGGAAATGGATTTTGGCTACGAGGATGAGACAGGAGAGGATATTTAGGGTGAGGGTCACCAGGTTTGGACAGACAGAGGAGATTCATGAGAGGTACTGGCTTAGTGGTCAGGTACAACTTGATTTAATTCCTGAGTTGCAGCCTCAGCTACAGGGCCCAACACTCAGAAGCAAAGTAATCCCACCACATCTGCAGGTACTGTGTTGCCTACACCTCTTAGTCTCTTGCAGTCACCAGGGGGTCATAGGAGTGGCAGGGGCCCAGTCCAGGTGCCTTCAAAGACTTTGGGACATCATGGTGAGCAAAGTCAACTGATATATATCATTCCCTAATACCCCCAATTATTTCAACAAACCAAACTGATGTTATGCAAGGTAGCTGTTAGACCTTGCATCTTTTGACGTGTTTCCCCAGTCTTTTTGCTTTCTGACCTCCCGATTTCAACTCTGTTTTTGCTGGTTTAGTGTCTCTGCGTACTTTCTCACTGCTGTTCAGTGTTACAGTGCAAATGCTCCTGTTCTAAATTGTGTAATGGATTGCTGTTTCCATGATTGGCAAATTTGATTTACTAGTAAGTCCCTAGTAAAGTGCACTGAAGGTTCCAGGGCCCATAAATGATATGCTGCTACTGGTTCTGCAGCACTAGTAGTGCCACCCACACAGGCAGCCCTGTAAACGGCTCTCAGACCTGCCACTGCAGTGTCTGTGCGCAGTTTGCAACTGCCATGTCGACCTGGTAAAGGCAACCACTTGCCAAGGCCTGAATTTTTCTTTTTCTTACATATAAGTAACCCCTGAGGTAAGCCCAAGGTACCCCTGTTGGCAGGGTGCCATGGAAATAAAGGTAGGGCATGTACTGGTGTGTGTGACATGTCCTGGTTGTGAATTGCAGTGTATTTCATTTTTCACTATGGAAAGGCTATCTGTCCCATAGGAAAGAACGGGAGTTTACTTCTAACATCTTATAAGCATATCTACCCATTGGTACAAGATAGGGAAATTGGGTTTAGTATGCCTGAACTCAAAATATAAAAATGCATATTTTAATAAAGATGATTTTTGTGTTAGGTGTTTGAAAAAAATCACTTTTAGAAAGTAGGTATTTTCTTACTTAGCCACCTTGTTAGGCTTGTGGATTGACTGTCCGGGTTTAGAGTGACAGGGGCTCGGGATGTGCATTCTCTTCAGACAGCCACTAGGGGGGGGAGGGGGGTTGAAGTGTGCCCTGCCTTTCCTGGATGAGTAAGTACTGGGCTGAATAGACCTGGGCTGCAT
Organism: Lissotriton vulgaris; assembly: GCF_964263255.1. NCBI lineage: Eukaryota > Metazoa > Chordata > Amphibia > Caudata > Salamandridae > Lissotriton > Lissotriton vulgaris. The sequence goes on from NC_141694.1 coordinate 1,296,968,165, forward strand.
TTAGAGTAGTGGGTGGAGATTTCCTTGCACCTGAATGGGCCTGTCCTGCCTTGGACAATGTTGTCTCCACCTCCTGTCAGGAAACCATGCCTGAGAGGACATTACTGGTTTACCCTAGGCACAGACGCTCTCTGCCCAAAAGAACAAAGAAAAACTGAGTATAAATATTGGGGCTTAGACTCCAGAATATTAGAACTCGCTGGAATCAAGAAACCTACCAAGAAGAAGAGCTGTAAGGACTGCTAGGAGGAGTACTGCCCCACTGATGTGTTGTTGCTGTGTTGGGTTGGCCTGCAGTTGCTGCTTCTGCCTTGGGCAGTGAAAGGACTGGACTAAGCTTTCTTATCTTGTGCTGAGTATCTCCAAGGGCTTGAAGTAGAACTTGCCTCCTGTTCTGAAGTCTCAGTAAATGCAAAGACTCCACCGACATCTGGGTACCGCCTCTTGAATCGTGGTTTCAGTTGCCACAGAGGGGGGGACAGCCAACTCCATCCCTGGCTCTGTGTCCTGAAGGCACGACAAAGGGCACTGCTGCATCTCGCACCGCAAACCTGGTCTCACTGATGACGACGACGCAACTGCCACCGAGCCACTGCTTCCCCGTGACCTGTAAAAACTGCACTCTGCACTGCCTCCCTTCACTTTGCCACCCTGGTTTCACAGACTCGGTCACTGCCCGCTAAATCTGACACCAGTGACCGCACCGAGGCTTGGGGGCACCGCTCGTAAGGCTCTTGATGCATTGCCCTGTCCTACACCGCAGTCCGGACCGACTGACGTCAGCTCCCCACAACCGGCTCTGTCTCCTGCAATGTGGTCAGTCAGCACCGCAACGATTACCGCCTTCACTTCACATCATAGCCCTGGTTTCACCGATGCCGCTGGACGACCATCACTGAGCCGCTGCCTGCACCGTGCTTTGAGGGCACCGCTACACATCCAAACGATGCCGGTTGCCATGACCAGCTCGCCCCAATGTGTTGGCTGAAACAAAAAGGTATTGTTTGAGTCTGCTGACCCCACAACCGATGCAGTAGGGTGGAATTGTTGGATTCTGTCTTTTTCAGTAGGCCCGGATGGAGCTACCGACTCCAAGCACCTGCATTTTAAAGATATTCTTGTAAAGTGCCTATTTCTAAGTACTGTGTGTTGGATTTTTATTGTTCTGGTCTTGTTTTGAACATATAAAGTATTGGATATTTTTCTAAACTGGTGGGTGCCCCTTTGTAGTGTTTTCATTGTGTTTGTACACTGCTTCTGAGATAAGCCTGACTGCTCGTGCAAAGCTACCAATGGGGGGGAGCAGGGGCTATTTTAGTAGTGTTTCCCCCTTATCCTGACTAGGAGGAAGGGTCCCTACTTGGACAAAGGTGCAAACCATTGCCAACTAGGGACCCCAATTTCTAACATTATTTGTCAGCGGTGAGGATAGGACTTGCGTTTCCACTTGACCCACAGTGATTGGTGTTCTCTATTACCATATCGCAGATCATTACGAACCACATACTGTTTTTTTTAATCTATTTTTGATCTTGCCAGTTGCTGGAAACTTAAACTTTCTATTGCATCATGCCTGAGTCAATAGCATCATCAGTTGCATCTCTGGAAATCGCCTTTGAGGAGGAAAGGTTGGAAACCTACAACGTCAAGGAGTTGAAGGCCCTTTGTAAAAACCTTAAAGTCCAAATCAGAGGCCTCAACAGAAAAGAAGAGCTACAAAAGGTGCTGTGGGCCAGGGTAGCAACCAGACATGCTAGTGAGAAATCTGGAGATCTTGGTATGGAGGCAGAGGAGCCCCCTCCAGACTAGGCAGCAGTGGCTTGTCCCCAGCGGAGCTGGATGTCAGGCGGGAAGCAAGGAAAGTTGCAATAGAACTGGATAAGCGCAAGTTAGCAATGGAGGAGAAAAGGATGATGTTAGACAATGAGATTAGAGTAAAGGAGCTGGATCAGAGGAGTAGACCCAGCACAGATAGTTGCAGCAATTCCTCAGAGCAGGCAGATAGAATTGTGCACATCCTCAAGAATGTAGGCAAATAATTCATGATGGTCGATGGCCTATATAGGTGGTTTCAAGGGTTTAAGCATCTATCCACATGAATGGGGTCCTTGAGAAGAATTGAAGGGCAGGATTATGGCCTCTTTTGCAAGAAGAGGGGGGACACTGTAGTGGTATTGGGTAAGGGGTGTAACTTCACCTATGCTGACATGAAGGAAGCCCACCTCACCAGGTATGGTCTCAATCCTGAAAAATACAGGGGGCAGTTTAGGTCCAATAGGAAAACTGATGCACACATTTTTGTGGATTCTTTTTGCAGGTCACTGGATGGCTGTGTGAGGGGCAGTAATGTGACAGATTTTCAGGGGCTTTACAATTTGATTTCATGAGAGCACTTGTCAGGGCTAATATTTTGCAGTGCAGCACCAGCACTTGATGGAGAGTAAGCTGACTGACCCCAGGAAACTTGCTATGGATGCAGACCACTGGGCGAATACCGGGGGTCCACAGGAAAGTGTATGGGGAGACTAAGCCAAAGGTGGGCAGGGTCCCGAGCAGAATAGTGGGGGAAGACAATGGTAAAGCACTGGTGCTCTCTAAAGGGTCCCAAATTTATACCCAGAGTAAAGGTTCCCATCCCCCAGGAGATAAGAAAGAAGGGGTCTCTTCAGGAAAGCCTGCAGAGACTGCCCCCGGATGTGATTTGCCTATAAGCAAGTGGGTCACATAAGGGGGAATCACAAGTGTCCCAAGAGAGACTAACCACCCACCTGTGAGCAGACCAAGGTGTTGGCTAGTGTAGCGCTTGGGGAGGAGTGGTGCCCACGGAGGATAGGGATCCCACTGTAATGACCCTCGTCCCACTAGGGGACAGTGAGATGGTCCCAGGAAACCAGGTGCATGCTAACACTGAAAAATACAGCACCTGGGTGACCGTCAATGGGAAAAGGGTGGAGGCTCTCAGAGACACTGGAGCCAGTGTGACCTCTGTCTGGTGTCACCTGGTCTCTGAGGAGCAAGTAGTCCCTGGGACATTGCACCAAGTAGTTGTTGTGCACAACTCAGAGTGTGAGTGTATGGTGGCACAGGTTCCCTTTGATTGGGGGGTCTCAAGTCCCTTGAGTGTGGTTGTGAGCCCTACCGTGCCTGTCAATTGCTGTTAGCGAACGGCCTGGAGCAGTCCTTGTGGAAAGATGTTGAGCATAGGTCTCACTTGTAGATGCTTGGGTTGCTAGAGTGGGAAAGGGTGATCAGAAGCACCTGGAACCTGAAACAGTGACACAGGTTCCTACCAAGAGAAAGGACAGCCAACCATCCCCTGAGGTTCCCATGGTCCAGGAGGAGGCTGATCTCAAGGGGGACTCCCCGGCACCCCAAGGGGGGTAGGTAACTGAACTGGGGGACTTATCTGAGCTGATCCATTGGCAGCAACAAGGTGGTTCCACCAGGGAAGAATTCTGCAGGGAGCAGAAAGAGTGCCCTTCTCTAGAAGGTTTGAGGCAGCTGGTGATCAGTGTGGATCACACTGCATTTACTGGGAGAATGGTGTTCTCTGCAGCGAGCCTAAGGTCCCTGAGCCTTGGTCAACCCTTATGCAGGTGGTACCCCAGCACTTCAGTGCCTTCCTACTCGGTCTGGCTCACAACGTGCCTTTGGCAGGACATTTGGGGCAGGACAAGGCCTTTGACAGGATTGTCATCCACTTCTTTTGGCCCCAAATGCGAAGGCACTCAGATGCAAATTGTAGGTCTTGCCAGACTTGCCAGGCAAGTGATATGAGTGGGAGGAAGTGTAAGGCTCCTCTGCTATCTTTTCCAGAGGTAGGACCCCCTTTTGAAAGGGTTGGGATGGACATTGTGGGGCCACTGGATCCCAAGATAGCCATGGGCAACAGGTACATCCTGGTCTTGGTGGACCATGGCACCCAGTACCCTGAGGCAAACGCTCTCAGGACAACAACCGCACCAGTGGTGAACCGGGCGGTAATGGGGATCTTTTCCCGCATTGGTTTCCCAGAGAGATGGTTTCTGACCATGGGACCAACTTCATATCAAAGTAAATGACATCCCTGTGGGAGGAGTGTGGTGTAACCTACAAGTTCACCGCTCCTTACCACCCACAAGGTAATGGTTTGGTGAAGAGATCCAACCAAACCTTATAGGGCATGATCAAGGGTCTAACAGAACCCATGAGGCATAAATGGGATGTCCTCTTGCCATGTCTTCTCTTTGCCTACAGGAATGTACCCTTGAAGTCTTTAGGGTTCAGCCCCTTTGAGCTTCTGTATGGGCACCCTGTGAGTGGACCTCTCAGTTTGGTCATGGAAGGCTGGGAGGCAGCTACCAGGAAAACTCCCCAATATGTATATAGCTACATGCTGGCCTTCGGGAATCAAACTGCCCATTTCAGGAAACTCACTCAGGAAACCTGGAAGCAAGCCAGGAGGAGATGAAACGCTGGTACCGCCAGAATACCACTCTGGTAGAGTTTCAGCCTGGCCAGAAAGTGTGGGTCATGGCCCCAGTTGAACCTTGTACCTTGCAGGACAAGTGGACTGGACCTTTTGAGGTGGCGGAGTACAGAAGTAATGTCACCTACTTGGTGAATTTGCAGACTCCCAGGTCTCTAAGATGTTGGTGTTAGGGTTGATAGAACCCTCCAACAGTCCTTGGGCCAGCCCAGTGGCCCAAAGGCTGCTGCACCCAGTGCCACTGCGGAATTGCGGTTCTGCGTGGACTGCCATGGGCTCAATGCCATCACCAGGACTGATGAAGACCCCATCCCCAGAGCTGATGAGCTCATTGATCGGTTGAGAGCTGCCAAGTCCCTCAGCACGTTTGATTTGATGTCTGAGTACTGGCAGGTTGCCTTAACCGATGAGGCCAAAGGGAGGTCAACATTAACAACCCCAGCGGGCATTACCAATTCTGGGTGATGCCCTTTTGATTGAAGAATGCTATCACAACCTTTCAGAGATTGGTCGCAACCTTTCAGAGATTGGTTAACCAGGTGTTGACTGCACTGGAGGATTTCAGTGTCGCCTACCTGGACGACATTGCACTGTTCAGCTCCAGCTGGGAGGCTCACTTGCAATATCTCGGAGAAGTGATGAAGGTTCTGCATAAGGCAGGCCTTATGATCAAGGCCAGTCAGTGCCAAAACAGGCAGGGCTCTCTGGTGTACATGGGGCACCAGGTATGAAGCAACCAGGTGATGCCCCTACAGACCAAGATTGACACCATTCAGGCTTGGGATCCCCCCAAGAAACAGACAGAGGTGATAGTCTTTTTAGGTCTCACCTAGTACTACAGGAGATTTGTTAAGGGCTATGGCACCATTGTTGTCCCTTTAACAGCGCTAACTTCCAGGATGTAGCCCAGGAAGGGGGTCTGGACTAATGCCTGCCAGAAAGCTTTTGATGCCCTGAAGGCAGTGATGTGCATGGAGCCCGTGCTCAAGGCAACCAAGTCCTCCAAGGAATTTGTAATGCAGACTGACGCTTCAGAGCATTGTGTGGGAGCGGTGCTCTCACAACTGAACGAAGAGGGCCTAGACCAGCCTGTAGTCTTTCTTAGCAGGAGACTACTCCCCAGGGAACAGAGGTGGAGTACCATAGAAAGGGAAGCTTTTGCTGTGGTCTGGGCACTAAAGAAGTTAAGACCCTACCTTTTTGGGACTCACTTCCGAGTTCAGAAAGACCACAAGCGCCTCAGATTGCTGATGTGAATGAGGGGTGAGACCCAAAACTGCTGAGGTGGTCCATCTCCCTACAGGGAATGAACTTTACGGTGGATCACTGCCCTGGTACAGAACACTAAAACATTGATAGTCTGTTGAGGTTCATCTGTCTTAGTGAAGAGAACGCGAAGGACGTTGGGTAGTTCTTCCTACTTTCAGCTAGAGGGGACATGTGTTAGACTTGGCGTCTTTTGGTATGTATCGCCAGTCTTTATGTTTTCTGACCTCCCAGTTTCGACTCTGTTTTTGCTGGTTTAGTGTCTCTGCGCACTTTCTCACTGCTGTTCAGTGTTACAGTACAAGTGCTCCTGTTGTAAATTGTGTTATGGATTGCTGTTTCCATGATTGGCATATTAGATTTACTAGCAAGTCCCTAGTAGAGTGCACTGAGGGTACCAGTGCCTGTAAATTAAATGCTGCTAGTTGGTCTGCAGCACTAGGTGTGCCACCCACACAAGCAGTCCTGTAAAAGGTTCACAGACCTGTCACTGCTGTGTTTGTGCACAGTTTCCATGTTGACCTGGTAAGTGCACCCACTTGCCATGCCCAAATCGTCCCTTTTCTTACACTTAAGTAACTCCTAAGATAAGCCTAAGGTACCCCTGTAGTCAGGGTGCCATGTTTGCTAAAGGTGGGGCATGAACTGGTATGTGTGACATGTCCTGGTAGTGAATCACAGTGTAATTCGTTTTTCATTATAGTAAGGCTATCTGTCCCGTAGGATAGTAAGGGAGTTTACTTATAACATCTTATAAAGCATATCTTCCCATTGGGAAAAGATAGGGAAACAGCGTTTGGTATGCCTGAACTCAGAATATAAAAATGCATCTTTTAGTAAAGATGACTTTTGTGTTCTGTGTTTCAAAAAATCACTTTCAGAAAGTAAGTATTTTCTTAATTAGCCATCATGTGTGCTTCTGCTGGGTTTGTGGATTGACTGTCTGGCTTTAGAGTGACAGGAGGTGTGTATGTGCATTCTCTTCAGAGAGCCACTGGGGGGCATTGAGGTGTATCCCTCCTTTCCTGGATGAATAGACCTGGGCTGCATTTAGAATAATGAGAGGAGATTTCCTTGCAACTAAATGGGCCTGGTCTGCCTTGGACAATGCTGCCTCCATGCCCTGCCAGAAAGACAGGCCAAAAAGGACAGAACCGGTTTGGGCTGGGCACAGACACTCTTATTTATTTTATTTATTTTTGGAGTTTTATATAGCTGGAACAAGACCCAAAATAGAGTATCAGAGTGCTTCAAAGTAATGAGTAAAAGATAATCAAGACAGTTTAGTAGGGTCCTAGACAGAAAGAGATCAGGCATATATGAAGAATAGATAGGTACAGTTCGATAAAAACATGCTAAATAGACATAGGGACTTCAGTTTGGTACATTTAAAGCAACTTAAAGTACAAACAAAGCGTATTTGGCAAGGTAGTCCACACAAGGAACCATAGAGATGAGTTAAGAATAGCAGAGAAGGTAAGATGTAAGCCATGGTTAACTGTATTGAACGTTGACGGGAGGTCGAGCAGCACTAGCAGACAAGTTTCATTCCAGTCGAGTGCGACTAGGGCGTCATCTACAATGTGTAGATTTGCCGTTTTGGTGCTGTGTCCAGGTCTGAATTCAGATTCAGAATAGAATCAGAACAGAACAGAATCAGAATGGAAACAGAACAGGATCAGAACAGTAGCACAGGTCCAAAATGTCATTGGCTGTGTCAATGGCACACATATTGTCATATGTCCCCCCTCCACAAATGAATACATATACAAGAACAGAAAAAGCTCACACTCCCCCAATGTGCAGGTAATGTGTGATGCGCACTGTATCATAGCAATCCTGTGACTATATTCCCCGGCAACACCCACAACTCATTCATGTTCTGCCACAGTGGGCTATACAACCGACTGGCAAAGGGTGAATTTGACGATGGCCTCCTACTAGGCAAGACAATTGCAGACTCAAGGTGTACAGTGGTCAGGAGTGTGCAGACGTAATAAAGATAGCAAATAGCGACAAACAGACACTTGGAGAGATACTGGCTGCATTAGAAAAAAACACGAATCTTGGAATTGGCCTAAATGTTAATCATTTAAATATTGATAAAAGAGAGTAAAAGATGCTGAAAGTCCATTTGGTAGTTTAGTCAACAATGTGGTACATGACAGCAGAGCCCTTCAACTACTAGTTGGTAAGTGCTTGAACGTCTGCCAACCACTGTCATTGTGAATAAAATGTACTCTCAACATCTCCCGTACAGATATTGACAGATCAGGCTTGCTGCAGTCTCCAATGGATTGCACCCCGAGAAGCCCCTGATACCACTTACATTTGTGACTGTGGGAGACCTACTACACATACTGGGACTGAATGATGATGACTCTAGGAAAATAATTTTTGAGTACCTAGATATACTGTCACTGGACATAGTATCTGAACTAAGAGTGAAAGTGACTACTCAGACAGGATTTCTGTGAGTGCACAGGCCACTACAGCTTCTAGTCATGGACACATGAGTTGCTTCCCATGGGGAAAGTTGTGCTGTACCTCAAGTAATACCCCCTCAGATCATTAGTGTGGCCTGAGGCAATATTTGTAATAGTTCAGAATGGGACTGTAATCCAGAAGCTAGGGACAAAGGCTGTTTTAGCTACAAAGAAAGAATTCTCTATGAGAATGTAGAAGAATGTGTTCTGCCTCCCACATGTTTTCACTTTGATAACTGTACTAGCCATTATTGCCACTCACACGTATGACATGCATTATTCTCCTCTACAAAGCCCTGAGAATGGTGGAAGGGTTTTAGACGTGCATGCCCTTCACCTAAAAGAATATCATGAGAAAGTTGCCATGGATGCATTTAGGAACACCAGTGACAGTAGAAAAAAGGAATGCTTTTCTTTCATCTGTCTTTGCCATACACTGACTCATATATTATTATAGTAGATGATAATGTCCATGTTTATGAGCATAAGGTTTTGTACAAGTTTTTCATGAGAAAAGGCACTGTTTTAAATGTGACTCAGTGTTACATTTGTTGAAAGCTTTCTTCAGCCATTAGGCACACACATTTGTTCTCCATATATTATTAATCGTAAATGACTAATACACTATAACGACAGTGAGAATGTGATAGAGCCAAACTTGGGCCTTGCCTTACTATCCAAGTTCAACTAGGATGGTCTTTAATTTGCCTGCTAAAAAGTGTTGAGGGGAAGAACAACACATTACCATTTATACTTACAAAGTAGTCATGATGTAAGGACCACAGACTCCAAATTCCAGTTATGGATTTTTATTACAAGACCAAAAATAATTGTGTATAAACACACCGCAAAATCAATGGATATAGGTAAAGAAAAATTAATACAGAGCCAAATCTATGCAAATAATTGATTCTGCAAAAGAGACATAAAACTATAAACTCCAAGATTAATACACAGCCCAAAAAAGAGGCAGAATCCAAGTCCTTTTTCATCATGAAAGTAAGCATGAAATATCTTTCCGTACACTACTCTCATAAATTAGGGTTCTATCTGGTTCCCCTAAATTAGTTCTCAAAGGTGTTAGCATGTGTAGATTTCCTTAGAAGTACTCACGTCAAATGGGTCCAATAGCTTAAGGCTGTGGAGCTCGCTCTAAGATGCTCCTTCTCCTCCGAAAATCTAGAAGTCTGATGTTTCGGTCCCTGCGCATAATACAAAAAGGATAAATTCAGCCCCCTATTGGATGGGTCACATGACATATTATTTCCGTTTCTGAATTTGGGTGAATTTCCATTCCGTCTCTAATTAAATCTTCTTTGCTTCTTGTAACCTTGGAGCGTAGATAGGCCAGGCACAGACGATATCCTCCCCTCTCGCTTCTCAGGCTGTTCAAAGACATTCCGGTTATCTCCCCAAACTAAAAATAATGAGGGTAAATTCTTTATACCCACGTTGGGATGAGAGCATACGGCTCTAGCACAAACAAAGATACATTCAATTAATTCTTCAGTAGCAGAAGAAGTGAAAGTCGTAAACAACCTGCAGCTTGGGGCTTAGACTGCAGGCAACTTCAACACAGGATTATATGAATATGAATATTTTGTCTCCCTACACCGTGGATACAAAATAATGGTATCTTCTAAATATATCTAAAGTCTATGTAAAAGACATATTACATTTCTTAATTAACGTGTAAAATAAATGCATTTAACCTCATGCGCGCTAGCGGAATTCCGCTCGCACGCTGAGATTTTTAAAAACGCACTTTACGTGACGAGCTGGGCTCGTCATCAGCGTGCGAGGAGGCTACGCCATGACGAGCCCAGCTCGTCATCAGCGTGGAAGGGGTTGATAAACGTAATTTATTGTGACACTGAAAAACATATGCGGGTGCATTTCTAAATCATGAATATAGTGCACCCCTACAATTAGAGTGCTGTATGCGCTCTATCCGTTTCCCCCCTCTTATGACTAGTGTCATAACACCAACAATTCCCATTCTTGTAATTTGTCTTTGCAGAAAAGAGCGATTTACATAGAAGTTGTAGCTGCTGTCCTTGTCGAAATCAATCTAACCCCTTAAGATGCAGATTATGACTGTCCTGCAGTCGTTCTAACTGCTACTCTTGTTTCTTAAAGGAGTGTTCAGCATGACATGCCTTTTGCCATTTGTAAGCCTTAATGACTCCCAATAGTATAATGATACAAACAACTGCTATTATGATGGGCTTCAAGATATATCCCACTATCCCTTGTCCCATGTTTCCAAACCAACTTCCAATGTTCCCAAAACTATTGCCAATTTGTTCCCATAGGCCATCTGCAGCTAAGTCACGCAAATTTTGATGGATTTCTTCTATGTTATTAATATATTTACAAATATCCCGACTATTGTCTGGGATATAAGTGCATTGCTGCACTTTGAGTAATTTACAGACTCCTCTAGCCTTTGTTAGAAGAACGTCTAGAGCAAGTCGATTTTGAAGAACCATAGTCCTTATCGAGACCATCTCCCCATCTACAAGTAATAAGATTTGGGCCGTATTCATAGAGAGTTTATCTACTATAGTTGCCAACTTACTGATCTTCACATCATTCAAAATCACACCCACACTCGGTATCATTGTTTCAAATATATCACCTACAACTTCTACAGCACTTACACCACGTTTTCCCCTGTGAATGCTTTTTCCCTTTAAAGGCCATAGATCCTCTACATGGAAGATTTTAGGAAATACTACTGCTAGGTAACAGGTGCCATTCCAGTTCTTGGCCAGTTTCACATAAGCACTTTGTCCACACACAAAATACACATTTGGAACTATGGTCAATTTATCGAATATTGCCTTTATTATTGCTTCTACAATTATGAAAATATGTTCTCAATCACTCTCACCTACAAAGATCTTATCATAATAAGTCGATGGGTGTCTAATGCATAACTTTCCCTTTAGCTTGAAGTCTAGAGCTATGGGACCAGAACTTTCTTTTGCTTTATGATCTAATTCTTCCTGCGTCCATAGAATAACTTTATGCTTTGGGTCTGGCCTAAATAGTGTTTGTCTTTGTCGATCTTCTATCTGATCCACAAATTTCTTTTCGAAGTCAGTCAACATGCAAGTTAAATTATGCCTATGGGCATATGAAATATCTAATGTAATGGTGGGCACGAAATATGTAGACATTCTCCCTAACCTCCTTATAATAATCTTATTTATTCATATATTTTAGAACTGGGACTTCTGAGAGTACCACATCATAATTGGAAAAGTAATACTGAAGGTGGGCTTTACTGTGAAACATGCTTAATAGTACACTACATGTGATGCCATAGGTCAAAGGTAAATGATGATATCAGATGCCCTCTTCTACTGATGCAGGTAACTGCATGCACATGTAGCAATCTTTTACTTCCATTGTGTCCACATACTCATACAACAATCGAGCATATGCATTCAAGCTGAAATCTCCTTTTGATAAATCTACGTGTAGCATCTTGCTAGTTTCCCTAATCATATCCCTATCCTTGGAAGAAGCACCCTCACCTAGGTCTGCAGCAGATGAGGTAGGTGTCATGTCATTCTTTTCAGAATTGTGAGACCCCACCAGTGTAGCAACAATCATCACCAGTCTCTAATTATTTTTCTTGTTTAATTTGATTAATTATAATGTCTTTAATATATTTTAATTTGCTTCATTCTCAATGCAAATGCCCTCTACCTAGGCCTCCCCAAATATCTCTTAGATCGCCTGCAGGTTGTGCAAAACTCGGCCGCAAGAGCTATCTTTGGACTGCCGCAAAGGGCACGTGCGTCAGAGCTGCTGGAGAAATTGCATTGGCTCCCCATTGCCAAGAGAGTCACTTTTAAAGTTTTGACTCTGACCTTTAAAGCCCTTCATCACATCGGCCCTAAGTATCTCCAGAAACGGATGGCTTTTTATGTCCCAAAGAGAACCTTGAGGTCTGCACAACAAGCCAAAGCTATTGTCCCTATAATTAAGCGAGCCCGTACTGGAGGCCGCTCTTTTCGTTATCTGGCCCCTTGCTGTTGGAACGAGCTCCCAATTGCTGTGCGATCATTGTCCAATTTGCTCGCCTTTCAAAAAGAGCTGAAGACGTGGCTTTTCACCCAGTAATATCTTTGCCACCTGCGTAGAGCACTGTGTTATGTACTGACTTTTTTTCCTGTTTGCCAAAGCGCCGGGACACTCTTGTGAGTAGCCGCGCGCTATAGAAGAGCTTTATAACACAACATAACATAACATAACATGTTCAGTTCATTAACACTAAACCTATTGAAGAGATGTAGTCAACCCTACTCTCAATTCTTCTCTCTAGTGAAAAGACCCTAAATTTAAGTCTTCTTCCTCTTGGGGCTAGGTAATCTTCTTTCTAAGGCTAATAAATGTCTCTTTAAAGTTAATTATTCATCATTTATGATGTTAGATACAAGCATAGTAAGAACAAGTTGTAATATTTCAGCACAAACTTCTCCCATTTCTTGTGCAGTTGGCTGTCGACCAAAAGTAGGGAAATGAACTTGGTTGAGGGTCAAAAAGTGCAATCCACTAAGCCTTGGTGGATCAGGAACTGTCAAAGTCAGTATTCCAAATGTGTCGATTACAGGGACTATTAACTGAAGATTGATTGTCAGGGTATTCCCACTGTGACTCACTGTGCCTGTTCCCAGTCTCCCAGATTCTCCCGGTTTCTGCATCTGCGGTTAGGTACGTCCTCTCATGAGATGCGAGACAGTACAGTACGTTTTTTCTTCAGTTTCACTTTGATCGGATTTAGACGTTTCAGGAATCAGATCAAGATCTTTCTCAGCTGTAAGTCTTAGATTTAGCCTTTCCTTCTTTGTTGGCCACTTTGCTGTTACAGCATCTGCTCTCCTGAGTTCTTCCTCTTGATCTGATCTTTCTTCACCAGATGGTTCACTCTGCTCTGGTTCAAAGTTCACTTCCACAATATCATTTATTTCAGAATCTGCATTCGCTTCAGGAGTCGCTCGGTTTATTCTGTCTTGGTCGACTGATTGTTCTGATTCATCGAGAGCTTTCGCTTATGAGCTGAGCCTTTCACTTTCAGCTGCTCCCTTGAATGCACTTCTCGGTACACAAGGCATTGTGTCTCCCACAGGTGCTGGAACTCTGCGAGTATGGGAGGCGTGGATCCAGTTTGGCAATCCTCCACACTTCACCGCTGTACTTGTGACTAGAAACACCTGGTATGGTCCTCTTCAACGGACATCAAGGCAGCTTTTCCTCAAGTGCTTTTGGGCAAGCACCCAGTCACCAGGGCTTAGATCATGCAGCAGGTCACTCGAGGTCGATGCAGTCACAGCCGCAAACTGGTGAGACACAGAATTAACCACATCAGCCAGTCCTTTACAATAATCCATAATCAAATCATGTAATGTTTATCAATGCTGTCGCTGGCACCATAGGCAGTCGCATAGCTCTACACATCAATATCTCATGGGGAGAGAGCCCTGTTCTCCTATCCGGGGTACTACGCATGCTCATTAGCACAAGAGGGCATGCATAAGGCCATTTCAAGGAAGTTGATGAGCATACTTTGGACACCCTCATTTTGATTGAGCCATTTACTTGTTATACCAGACCGAAGCCTCGGGCCTGCAGCTGCAATGTAACCACTGATCAATTTTCAAAGCTGCACATAACAATTTCATGAGTTCGTTATGGAAGTGTGTTCCTCTATCTTTTCCACCAAGGTCAGAATTCCGAATTGCGGTATCAGTTCGCTGAAGAGCAGCTTTGCCACAGTGAAACTGTCACAATGCCCGGTCAAATATGCCTCAACCCATTGTGAAAAGATACAGACCACCACCAGGACATATCTCAACCTATTGCATCTTGGCATCTCAATGAAGTCTAACTGTATTCTATTGAAAGGATCTCCTAATCTTCCAATGCGACTCATTGCAACCACAGTTCTCTTTCCCACATTCATTTTCTGGCAAGTAACACACTTGTGACAAACAGCTTCAGCTTGCACACAGAATCGGGCATTAAACCATGTCTCAACACATGCACCATGGCATCTCTTCCAAGATGAACTGCTCCGTGAATTTGCCTTGACATTGGGCTTAATAAACAATTAGGTAACACTGCCCTTTCATCTGTGGACCCCCAAATGCCATCATCTCTCTTTTTACAGCCTGCTGTAATCCATGACGCTGCTTCCTCTTCTGGAACCTCATATTGCAATCATTTCACCTCATCCCATGTATCAGCTCGAGCCAACATCATGCTGAGCTTGGTCTGTTTTTCACTTTCTCCTACATATCCTCCGTTGAAAATACAAACATGTAATGCACAAAAGCATGCCACTTCATCAGCATAATTATTTCCCTTGATAACAAAATCCTCTCCTTTCCCATGGGCTGCACATTTTACAACTGCTATAACCTTTGGCTTTTGTAAGGCTTCTAGTAAATGATGAACATTTTTGCCATTGCAGATGGGAGTGCCTGAGGACGTCAGATATCCCCTCTGAGACCATAACTGTCAAAATTCGGGAATCACTCCAAACCCGTATCGGCTGTCTGTATAGATGGTCACTCGCACTCCATCAGCAATGGTACAGGCAAGAGTTTGGGCAAAAATGTCAATCTCCTGAGCAGAATATACTCTTATTAGACAGGCAGCTTCGACTACTCCCAAAATAGTACAGACAGCAAAAGCCGCTCTCAGGTACCCTTCATTGTCTCTTAACCGCATCGCTGCGGCGGTTATTTTTGCGCTGTGCGGCTTTTTTCTAAAAGCAGCGTTACATGACGAGCTCAGCTCGTCATCCGCACACTACCACCGTGGCTGATGACGAGCTGAGCTCGTCATCAGCAGCGAAGGGGTTAAACATGAACCATCAACAAAAAGGACCAAATCAGATTTGGGCAGTGGTTCATCAACAATGTCAGGTCTGGGTTTGGAAGACAGTCCAGTAACATCTGGACAGTCATGCTCTTCACTATCTTCTCCTTTCTCACGTGGAAGAGGTAACAATGTAGCAGTATTCAAAGTAGTACACCATTTGAGAGTAACATTTTCAGCAGCTAATATAACTTGTTCATATTTTGTAAGCCTATTGTTGGTGAGGTGCTGTGTCTTAGTCCTTGTCATTAATAGTTCCACTGAATGTGGCACATACACCACAAGTGGGTGACCCATGACTATACTTTCCCATCTCTCAATGCTGACACTTGTTGCAGCAACGGATTTAAGACATCCGGGCAACGCAGAAGCTACAGGATCTAATGTAGCTGAAAAGTAAGCCACTGGTCTGCGGGCACCTCCACTTGTCTGAACGAGGACAGCTAATGCACATCCTTCTTTCTCAAAGCAAAAGAGCGAAAACGCTTTATTGTAATCTAGCATACCAAGATGCGGAGCGCAACATAAACTCTCTCAGCTCATGGAAGGCACTCAATCTGTCGTCATCTCATGGCACCGGATCACTAATATCTTTTCAGGTCAACCTCAAAAGTGGCTTTGCCTTTAAAGAGAAGTTTGGGATGCACTGTCGACAATAGCTGACCGTTCCCAAAAACGTGCGGACTTCTTTTTGTGTTTTCGGAGTTCCCATTTGCAGAATCGTCTCTATGCTATCTGGTGAAAACCTTTGTTTTCCCTTCTCAATTCGATGCCCCAGATACTGTACCTCTGTTTGACACTTTGTGTATATTCGCTGCCAGATGGTTAAGCAAAGCCACTATATCAGTTCTGCATGTGTCCTCAGTTTCTGATGCGACCAATAGTCCATCAATATATTGAACCAGAACTGAGTTTTGGGGCATTCCCAATCCTTCAAGATTCTTTTTCAAACATTGGCTAAAGATGGAGGGGCTTTCTGTATATCCTTGAGGGATACAAAACCCGGTTAACACATAATCATCTATCCTGAACGCAAAAATATCCTGGCTATATTCGTGCAATGGTATGGAGAAGGAGGCTTGGCACAAATGAATGGCTGTGAACCATTCGGCTTCACATGGTATCTGAAATAGTATAACAGCTGGATTCGGTACACCAGAACAACACAGAACCACGATTTCATTAACCCCTGCGTAAATTCTGCACTATTCTGTACTTGCCGCTCGACTTTTGTAGTCCCATTATAGGTGAAATACAGGGACTTCCCCTTATTACTTTCAAAATGCCCTGTGCAATCATGGACTCAATCACAGGTCGTATTCCAGCCATAGTTTCTGGAGTCAATTTGGACTGCAGAATCCTGCAAAATTTAGCATTGGGTTTGACCTGTATCTTCACAGGATCAACACCTTTGATCAATCCAATGTCTTCACCTGTAAAATCCCATACCTTCGGTGACACAGAATCTCTCAAGTCATGTAGTAAATCTTCTATTGTGAGAACCACAAGCAGTTCTGCACATAGACTCCTATTTGCCATTTTAAAATCAGCGTGATCATCCTATATCTGCAACTCCACACCTCTTGGAGTGCAGGATATGTTACAGTTCAATTTACACAAAAGGTCACGTCCCAACAGACAGACTGGGCTGGAATCACAGACCACAAATTGATGTTTATCTTGAAAGGGTCCTATTGTCACAGGTAATTCAGTTGTCAGAGGGTTTATCATTTTCAAATTGGTTACCCCTACTACTTGGATTGACTTTCCTGACAAGGTTAAATCTGGGACTAGCTCCGTCCGAACCGTGGAACGTGCAGCTCCAGTGTCCAACAGAAAAGTATCAGGATGTCCATTTACTTTTGCATCTACGAATTGTCCACTTTGGTGCACTTCCAGGGCAGTACCCAAAGTGCATTCTCCCTGCTCCCCCCTCTGATATTCATGGGGATCTGGTATCTGCTCCAGTCTGTCTTTGATCTCAAAATAAGGCATCTGGATGTATGATTGATTATTCATGGGTATTCTGGGTGGTTGCAGAATTTGCATTTGGGACCCAATATTACCCCCATACATGGATGTAGCGCTTGTTAAAGTATTCACACCTTCTGGCATCTGTCCCTCTCCTTCATATCGTAATTGATTTGCTGGATTTGACCTACACTCCCGTTTCTAATGCCTGATTTTGTGACAATAATGGCATGCTGTTACACATTTTGATTTGCCACCCACTCGGCTCCCATACCAACATCAACACCTCTCCCTCTACCTTTTCCAGGTTGTTGTATTATTTGTTGTTGGTTCATTCCTCTACCACTTCCTCTTCCTCGCTCCACTCCCTGCCCCCAATCTGGTCACTCAGCATTCCTCAACTGTACCAACATCAATTTTTCCTTTGCCTTCTTTTGTGCTGCTTCTACTTGTCTACTGCAATATTTTGCCGCAAAATTTTATCAACAGACTTTTTCTCTCAGCATAACAAGTGGTGCTTTATTATCAGATTAATGTCAGTTCTCAATCCTAATTCAAACTTCGACACAAATTGCCCCATATCCTTTGGTTCAACAGTATCCAATCCACTATGTTGTTTAAATGCTACTAACATCCCTTAATAATAGTCATGCACAGATTCTTTAGGATCTTGAGTAGTATGGTCAATTTTAAGCCAATCAACAGTCTGCGGCGCAACTTTAGACTGCAACCATGTAATCACTTGCTCATATTTCTTCATCACCTCTGCTGAAGGACCATTTGTCAAAGCATCTCTAGCTGGTTCCGTAGTAGGCCAATCAACAGCAACCTTACATGCTGCCCACAAATCACCCGAACCACTATATCGAACAATGTATTCAAATCAATCCAAAACACTTTCGAAATCTTCACAAACCAATCAATTTGCTTATACCAATCAGCAGGCTTTTCCCTCAGCCGAGGGAAATCATTAGTGAAAGCTGCTAAATCACCCCTGCTCCAAGGCACATGCACATACCCTCCGTTCTGCACTTCTCTTAGAGGGAAATTTCTCGCTGCTCCTGCTCCTCCACCTGGAGGCGGAGTATCTCCTATCACTTTCTTGGTTCTTTTCCTTTTAGCTCATCTTTCTTCCCATTTATCCAATGCTTTCCACGGCCTCATTGCTATTATCAAATCTCTGATTTGCTCCTTAAATCCTGTGGTTCTTTTTCTTCCAACTCCTGATCAGAGTAATTCAATCTACAACTTCCCTGCATTAACTTTGTTTTTGTCAAATCCACCTCATATCGTCTTGCCAATTGTACCAATGCCTAATGAGCACGATTTGCTTTCTTAGTGACATTATTAGCTAGAAATAGCAATTCACTGGGGTCATATGCTTCAATTCTTTCTATCTGCAGATTCCCTTCTATCACTTCATCTATCTCAATGTTCAATCTGATGACATCCAATAGTGGTGCCTTATGGCAATCTGTATCATTCTCTGATTCTGCTCACTTCCAGACTCTTCCCTGCCTCAACTCTGTGTCCTTCTTAGTATTGCACTTTCCACCGTTCTCACCTTTGGACGACTTTCTCTTTCACAACTTTGACTTCTCTAATGATTACCCTCACACGACCCTATAAGAGGAAACGTTACTCTAAGGGCTTCCTGTCTCTTCTCTTGGTAGCATCGACTCCCTCACTGCTTAAAACCACATTCTGATGTCTAATCTAGAATTAGCCAAAGCTCCGGTATGCCGTCGTTCCGACCCACTGTCCACTCTTGACGGATCAGCAGTAACTGGCAATGGAGGGCTAGTTTCCACTGGCCCTTCAACCATACCTGTCCCACTCACAGTAAGGCTTCCACCTGTTGTCGTCTCTTCCCTTTCCCTGGATTGCTGAATTTGTCTTCATCTCCCCACTCATTTGGAAAATAATTCGGAACTACAGGTCTTACTGCAATTGGTACTGTTAGAGAGTTTGGCAGCAATCTAGCACAGACACTTCCACTGTGCTCGGTTTCCTAGAATCCAGGCCCTCCAGAGCCTCCTGGGATCCTGATTCCTTCTGCCACTCACCCTCGTACTCCTGCTGTCTGATATTCTGAACCTGTCTGGTCTGTTCTTGATACATCCCCAGGCTGCTGTATTCTGTCCTGCTCTGACCTAGAATCAATAGGTGGAGGACGATCTGCTAACATTCTCTCTCGAAAGCTATCATCTGTATCACTGTCCTCTTACGTTTGGCTCTGACCTTCAGATCCTCCTTTTAGCAATCTAAAGGGATAAAGGCGTTCTCCCTCTATGGTGTCTACTCTCCACCTCTTCAACTGTGCATCCCCGGTTAGCGTCCTGATATGCCTTTGTTGCCCTCCTTACCCTTCCCTGCGTCGTTTCTCTGTTCTTTGCGATTGCTGCTCTCATCCATGCATCTAAAGCCTCAAATTGCGTTGGTCTGGGCGGAGGCTTCAGAGCATTCATCACTCCTCTCAGCTGATACAACACCTCCATCTTCAATGACCCATTACAAGGGAAAGCTAATCCACCCTCCTTCTCTGTCAATTTATGGCAATTTTGTAACCACACTATAGTATGGAGCCCCACACTAGTTGCCATATAATGTGCTGGGGTATACTCTGGTGGAGCTTCTTCTCCCACCTGAGTTAACACTCCTGTATCTCCTCTACACATATTGCTCAATACCTTAAAACATCTCATGGTACAAGCAGCTTATTGAAATCCACAATACAATGTTACCACTATGGACGACCTTTGACCAATCCCAGCACAGCGTTACACCATCCAACCAATCCCAGTGTGGCTCTTCCTGACATCAAAACCCCCTCCTTGCAGCAGCTCACCCTCCTTTACAATTGTTCTTCGTATACTCTAGCTCACACATTCATACACAAATAACTGTACAACCAAAGTTATTAACCAAGTAACTGCTTCCTGCTACAGCCACAATAATTAACAGTTACATAAACAAGTAATTGTCCGTCTGCTAAAAGATCCATAGAAGACTCCCACAAGAACATCCGCTGTGACCCCTTGACCTGTGTTGGTTACTCATTGCTGTTGTCTACCCCCGGTACCTGAGGCTTTCCACTGCGATGTTACTCCTCATTCGCACAAAGTTACCTACAACAGGTGGACCGCACTTCACGACACCAACAATATAACTGGACAATTACAGATACAACTATCCCGGGATCTTGGACTTTACTTAAATCCGCTCCTCAAAGATTCAGATCTGCATCTGTCCAGACCAGTAAACCAATTAATCCACAATCACTCAACACTCGTTCTCACTTCGCAAGACAACACACAAACAAAACATTCCCGCAATTTAACACACCACACTATTTCGTACTCACTCTACCACTGCTTACGACGTACCATCAGCATCCGCTGAACTCCATAGATCGGCGTTACTCTGTTGTCTTCTACGCCACTGAGTCCAGAGCCAAAATTCTCCCCGCTTCTACACTGAAACCCTCAATTTCCCCTCACTTTAGAGGAAATATCTCTGCTATCATTTGATAGAGCCAAACTTGGGCCTTGCCTTACCATCCAAGTTCAGCTATGATGGTCTTTTATTTGCCTGCTAAAAGTTGTCGAGGGGAATGAAAACACGATAATATTTATACATATCAAGTACTCATGCTGTAGGGACCACAGATTCCAAATTCCAGTTATGGATTTTTATTGTAGGGCCAAAAATAATTGTATATAAACACACCGCAAAATCAATGAATATAGGTACAGAAAAATTAATACAGAGCCAAATCTACGCATATAATTGATTCGGCAAAAAAGACATAACACTATAAACTCCAAGATTAATGCACAGCCCAAAATAGAGGCAGAATCCATGTCCTTTTTCATCAGGAAAGGAAGCATGAAATATCTTTCCCTACACTACTCTCATAAATGAGGGTTCTATCTGGTTCCCCTAATTTAGTTCTCAAAGGTGTCAGCACATGTAGACTTCCTTAGAACTACTCACGCCAAATGGGTCAAATAGCTTAAGGCTATGGAGCTCGCTCTAAGATGCTCCTTCTCGTGGAAAATCTGGAAGTCGGATGTTTCTGTCCCTGCGCATAATACAAAAAGGATAAATTCAACCCCCTCCTGGATGGTCACATGACATATTATTTCACTTTCAGAGTTTCGGTGAATTTCCATTCTGTCTCTAATTAAATCTTCTTCGCTTCTTGTAACCTTGGAGTGTAGATAGGCCAGGCACAGACGATATCCTCTGCTCTCGCTTCTCAGGCTGTTCAAAGACATTCCAGTTATCTCCCCAAACTAAAAATAATGATGATAAATTCTTTACACCTACAATGGGATGAGAGCCTACTGTTCTAGCAAAAACAAAGATACATTAAATTAATTCTTCAGTAGCAGAAGTGAAAGTCGTAAATAACCTGCAGCTTGGGGCCAAGACTGCAGGCAACTTTAACACATGATTATATGAATATTATGTCTCCCTACACCTGTGGATACAAAATAATGGTGTCTTCTAAATATATGCGAAGTCTACGTAAAAGACATATTACATTGTTCAATTAATGTGTAGAATGAATGCATTCAATAAACGTAATTCATTGTGACACTGAAAACATACGTGGGTGCATTGTTAAATCACAAATATAGTGCACCCCTACAATTAAAGTGCTGCTGCGCTCTATCAAATGCTTAGCTGAGCTTGTCCAATATTTATAACTAATACAATATTAATGCAAGATGCTACCATGGAATAACTGTGCAGAATAGAAATCGACTATATAATGAAAGAATTAACTGTTGAACGAGGATTCAAAAGGGCGATTTTGTCAAAGCATAAAAATGTATTGACCATCGGTCAACCATTTTGAAATGCTCTCCCATTGCATATCTTCTAAAAACTGTTTGTGTGTAATATGTTTGTTTAAATAGAACGTTTGTCGACAAGAAAGCTTGTAAGTGCCACTTGTCCTTACACACCGAGCTAATGCAGCTGCTGAGCGTGGGTTGTGCTTACTCTAGAGAAAAGTTTCCAGGCTTTGACTAAAGAATTCGAGGGATGTATGATAGGGGCCTTGGACCCTGAAAACTGAGAAAAATATTTAGTTGTAAGCAATGGATGTTCTGCCAAGACATTCAATTGGGGAACTGGTGCTTTCAAGTTACTGATCTTGCAGCTGGGCGTGGAAGATGAGTCAGTCCTTTCAAACGTATTGTAATGTATGAACTCATTTATAAAAATGCGCTACGTAAACACAGTGAAACAAAACACTTGGCAGCTGATCCCTGTGTGTGTGTGGTTCAGCTGTAGCCTGGGCATTAAACAATGTTCTTTATTATTTCCATGACGTTGTCGTCCCTGTTAATTTCTTTCCAGATAAATCGTGCTTTCAAAACATTCTTTGGCCACATATTTTCTGATGGGGGAAAAGACTCATAACCCAGATAAAGTTTGCACACTGTCAGCTGCCTTCCCCCTCAAGATGCCACCATGCTGCAATCCTTCTTACACTTGGACAGTTATTGCATGTGAAAACAAGAAGCCCTGTTCCATTGATCTGCTGAATGTGATCAAGTCTTTTCCTGTCCTGATCTGAACAGGGTATACCATCAGTTTATGTTGAAAGATAACTGTAGATGCATCACAAATTTTTCGACTCATGGTGGTTTGTTCAGATACAAAAAGATGAGTTTTGGAGTGTCTTAAGCTGCATAAATATTTCAGGATGTTATACGTCGTATAATTGAACCTGTCATGCATGCTTTAAATTACTGTGATGACATACTGGTATTTTGGACAATGCAAAAGGAGCATGACAAGGTTCTTACACAAGTGTGGCAGTTACTTGCTGATGCAGGTCTAACTCTAAATGCAGCAAAGTATGAGTTTCACAAGACCAAACTAACATTTTTGGGCACATATTCTAGATAAAGGGTGAGCCCTGTCAGCTACCTGCCCCACACAAGAAGTCACCATGCTGCAATCCTTCTTTGGCATGACTAGTTATTGCTCGAGGTACATTTGTGACTTTGCTACTGAGAGCACCTCATTGAGGAATCTAAAAAGCGAGATGTCTTATTACAGTGGTCTGTTGAATGTGATAAAAACTTCAATAGAATAATACCTGTGGTTAAAAATGCAACTGAGATGGCCTATTTTGGCCCCAAGTTACATACTGAGATCACAGTCGATGCCAGCTCGGGGGCCTGTGGGCAATCCTCGCTCAACATAATGGTCATCCGAATACTCAGAGACACATTGTGGCCTAAGCTAGTCAAGGTTTGTCTGACACAGAACTTAACTATTCTCAGCCAGAGAAAGAGAGTCTGGCTGTAGTGTGGGCCTGCAAACACTTTCATGTGTTTCTGTACCTAAAATGTTTCACCATCATTACAGATCACCAAGCACTGTTCACTACTTTTGGAAATGCGAAAGCCAAGATGCCCTTTTGCATTGAGAGGTGGGGGTTGTGACTGCAAGAGTATGGCTATGAAATTGTACACTAGGTGGGTAAAGACCAGACCCTGCTGATTACTTTTCACGAGTATTATCCAACAAAGAGAGGGACAAAGAGGGCTATTTTTACCAGGGTCCAGCGTACAAGCCCTATAACTCAGTAGACAAAGAAGGGCACGCAGTTCCCTAAGGTGTTGCACCACAATGAAGTCAAAAAGGTTGGGAAGAGGCCCCAGTGAAAGAAGGGGGAAAGGGAGGGGAACTCTCCCTTTCGGGACTAAAACCCTCACACACCCAGCAAGCTAGGTGTCATGCTTCATCATTTGGGGTTTTGCTCCTCGTCAAACTGGTGGTGCAATGTCTGATGGGCACCTTAAAAGGGGCTCTTTATTGGAGTTCTTTTGTCCCTGCCAGTTGGTGCTGTGGGTGTGAGGGCCCTAGGTGAGGTGTAGATGCAAGAGAGTGGTGATGATTTAAAAAAGGTTAGGTAATCCACTATGCAATTTTAATGGTGTGGCTATCTACCTTATTAAAAGCAAAATAGGAGAGGTCACTATCCGGTACAAAAATCCAGGCAAGTACGCTCTACCTAGTGGTCAACATGTTTCATGCTTGGTGCTCAAAGAGATGCAGTGCAATTCGTCAGGACCTAAAATTCAAAAACTATCTACACACTGTGGTAGGCCAATACTAACTACTCCACATGGTATTCAACGAAAGGCCGCAGGCTCTGCCATTTCTTAGTGGGACCTGGAGTGGGATGACAAAAAGAGAGTGCAAGAACAGTCAAGAAAACATAAAAAAAAAATTCAAGAAAAGGGGGGGGGGGCAGAAATTACTGGAGAGTGAGTAGCCAGTCAGTAATATCTCAACTAAAAATGAAACTAAAGTAAAGATTCGTGCATACAGTGGACCTACCATGACATGGGTCCAATTGGAAACAACAACGGTCAGGACACTGGGTATGCGACAACTACAACCAATGAACAGGAGTAAGATCATTAAAAAGAAGCAAAAGAGCACCAAGGCACTCAGGCTCACCCTACTAAGTTCAGATGAGTTGCCCGGGTTAGGCATTTCAAAAGTAAGTACCCTAAAGGGAGATAAGTACAGTCACAGGAATAATGCTGTTAAGCTGTTGAGGGCAGTTGACAACACCTGCAACAGGAAACCTATAACAAAACTTACACATGTTCAATACCACTCACTCCCTAAATGCTGAGAGAGAAATGCGAGGGGTAGGCGTTTAACCCGTCATACCCCGCGGCCAGGCGCCACGGTGGATTATGCCATGGTCCTGTAATTGCCGTTTGAGAAGGCTCGGGCGCAGCAGGTTGACAGATAAGGCGTCCCACAAGTACATCACCAACAGACATGTTCGGGGCAAAGAACAGAGTGTGCTCTCGACACGAAAATATGTAACCATTAGCCATGCCGATCATAAAACACGTTACGACCAATCATCGCACCGGCTTCACACTGACAGTCCAAAAGGAGGCACAAAGTAACCACCGGGTCATAGAACCGCCCCCTCACACTCAAAAGCCCTGCATTGCCGGCGGAGCAGGATTAGGGTGTTGGTAATGTTACGGGGATAAAAGCTCAGGAAGGTCAGGAATACCACTCACCTCTCACTAAAAAGGAGCCAACAGTCCACCTACCCGCATGCTACAATAATGAAGAGGAGCCGGAGCGATAAACTGCGGCCATCAGTTCGCTTTGTATACGCTTCCTGACGCCAACCAGCCATGGTCACGTGGGCGAGAGCTGTGGCTCGCGCCTGCGTGGTTGGTTAAGTGGGTGTGGCCATAGGACAAGGTCTACTGGAGTGGGGTTGCTGTCGGAAATGGCCGCCATCATAGAGTGCCTAGACAACGGGGGAATCCCCAGGTCAAGCTAATAATAATGAGTTAATAGCAAATCGTGTGTTAAATGACGCACCCTAGAGTAAATATAAAAATGGGGGAAACAGGCTTAACCCCCTTTATGACTTAGAGTCAGTGAGGTACTGTGGTTTACAGATGAAGGTGTCCAGTGACATAATAATTGTCAGAAAAATTATTTAAGTTGCTAGATGTTGAGAAACTACATACAGTTCCAGAGTGTGAAATGAACTACCCCCCAGAGCATATGGTGGTGGGGCGATGCGGGGTACTGTCAGAACCGACTCAGGGTTTAGGATCGGTAGACGGAAGCTAGTTCCGTGTGGTGCCGGACAGGGAAGGAGGAACAAAGCCAATTCGATCAGCAAGGGCTCACTACTGGAAAGGTGGCAGGTCAGATTGGGTTGTGGTTGTGAGAGATACCTGGGTGTGTCTAGTTAATCAACTAATGGCTAAGGTAGGCCATGGTATGGAGTCATTGAGCACAATCCTGTCAGTCCCCAGCCGATGGACCCACCTCTGTTCTAATCTGAAAAGTGCCTGCTGAGTGATATTGGGGTGTGATTCCAGCACCGTCCAGTTAAGGCTAAACACAGAGGATTCTCTGAGCACAAAATAAACGTATCTATGAGTATTACAGATAATATCTTTTCTTAAATGATTGTCCATTTCCGCGCATCCAAAGTATGAAAAATCCTTATTTTTATTTTCTTAGTCCATGGATGTTCATGAAGATTTGTGGATACAGCAGTACAGTCTTGGTACAGTACACAACAGCCAAAAGCCAACACGTGTTTCGTCAAGGGACATTACCCAATCACTTCTTCAGGGCCTAAACTGTTCTTACTCTTAGTGTCATACAATCAGGATCATATCAAGGACCTATATTATTGAATTCTCCTTCAATTGGTTTTTCAACTATCCCAATAGTCACAATTTTTTGATAAATAACGCCAGGCAATATCAGCCTTCACTCTATGGAACCATCATTAGTATCTCGAGTTCTCGGGTTCTCCGAGCAAAAGCATGTGTTCGATCCTATTTCCAATACGGCAGTCCAGTTAAGGCTGTCCGCAGAGTGGTGCATATGTTTGAAGTGGGTGTACAGCCTGGTATGTGTCTTAGAGCATCTGATATTGCTCTTATGCTCTGTGATGCGAAGTTTCACCTGTCTCATTGTCATCCCCACATATCTTTTCTCACAAGAAGGGTACGTTAGGAGATAAATGCACCTGGGTGTGTTACAATTCGTATGTTTATTGAGGTGCCATGTGAAGGTCTCGGAGAGCCTGATCTCCTTGCAAATGCTCGTCTGGTTACAGACAGCGCAACCCCCACAAGGGTAGTGCACGGTAACGGGGGGTAAGGCCCACAGTGTCACGATTCTCGTCGCCTCAGGATCAGGGTGATGCTGAAAGGGGTCTACCTCCTGATTTCCCCACACTCTGACTGTACAGAAAACACAGAGCGTAGAGGTAATCAAGCGAGGGATCAATCAATCATTGACACTTATAAAGCGCGCTACATACCCGTAGGGTCTCAAGGCGCTGGGGGGGGGGGGGGGGTGCCGCTACTGCTCGAACAGCCAGGTCTTCAGCTTCTTCCTGAAGGAGAGGTGGTCTTGGGTCAGGCGCAGGTCGGTCGGGAGGGAGTTCCAGGTCTTGGCGGCCAGGTAGGAGAAGGACCTTCCTCCTGTAGTCGCTCTTCGGATGCGGGGGACGGCGGCGAGGGCGTGGTTGGCTGATCGGAGGTGGCGTTTGGGAGCGTAGAAGTTGACTCGGCTGTTGAGGTAGCTCGGGCCTTGGTCGTGTAGGGCTTTGTGTGCGTGGGTGAGGAGGCGGAAGGTGATTCTTTTGTTGACGGGGAGCCAGTGAAGGTCTCTCAGATGTTCAGAGATGTGACTGGTTCGTGGGATGTCGAGGATGAGTCTGGCTGAGGCGTTCTGGATCCGCTGGAGTCTCTTCTGGAGCTTGGCGGTGGTACCGGCGTAGAGGGCGTTGCCGTAGTCCAGTCGGCTGGTGACGAGGGCCTGGGTGACGGTCTTTCTGGTCTCGGTGGGGATCCACCAGAAGATCTTCCTTAGCATGCGTAGGATGTTGAAGCACGCCGAGGAGACGTTGTTGACCTGCCTGGTCATGGAGAGGGAGGAGTCCAGGATGACGCCCAGGTTTCGTGCATGGTCTGTCGGTTTGGGTGCGGTGCCCAGGGCGGAAGGCCACCAGGAGTCGTCCCAGGCGGAGGGTGAGGAGCCCAGGATGAGGACCTCCGTCTTGTCCGAGTTCAGTTTCAGGCGGCTGGTCGTCATCCACTCGGCTACCTCTTTCATCCCTTCGTGCAGGTTGGCTCTGGCGGCGGCGGGGTCGTTGGTCAGGGAGAGGATCAGCTGGGTGTCGTCGGCGTAGGAGATTATGCTGAGGTTGTGTTTGCGTACGATGGCCGCGAGGGGGCTCATGTAGACGTTGAAGAGGGTGGGGCTCAGAGATGATCCTTGGGGGACGCCGCAGATGACTTCGGAGGCCTCTGACTTGTACGGTGGTAGGCGGACTCTCTGTGTTCTTCCGTCGAGGAAGGAGACGATCCATTCCAGCGCCTTGTCCTGGATGCCGATGTTGCTGAGGCGCCGTACTAGGGTGCGGTGGCAGACCGTGTCGAATGCCGCGGAGAGGTCTAGGAGGATGAGGGCCGCTGTTTCTCCATTGTCCATCAGGGCTCGGATGTCATCGGCGATGAGGGCGGTCTCGGTGCTGTGGTTGGCTCGGAAGCCGGACTGTGAGGGGTCGAGGGATCCGTTCGTCTCGAGGAAGGCGGCCATCTGCTTGTTGACGGTCTTCTCGATGACTTTGGCTGGAAACGGGAGGAGCGAGATGGGGTGGTAATTCTTGAGTTCGGTGGGGTCCGCTGTGGGTTTTTTGAGAAGAGCGCTGAGTTCGGCGTGCTTCCAGCTCTCGGGGAAGGTGGCGGTGTCGAAGGATGTGTTGATGATGTCTCGCAGGTGGGGTGCGATGACAGCGTCGGCCTTGTTGAAGACGTGGTGAGGGCAGGGGTCGGTCGGTGATCCGGAGTGGATGGAGTTCATCGTGCGGATGGTGTCTTCGGTGCTGATCGGGGTCCAGGCGTGGAGGGTGGTGGTGGGGGGTGGTTGTTCGGTCATGGTGTGCGTTGGTTGGTTGTTGAAGCTGTTGTGTATGTC
This sequence comes from Lissotriton vulgaris, assembly GCF_964263255.1. Lineage (NCBI taxonomy): Eukaryota > Metazoa > Chordata > Amphibia > Caudata > Salamandridae > Lissotriton > Lissotriton vulgaris. The sequence continues at coordinate 1,296,996,779 of NC_141694.1, forward strand.
CGCGATCTTGTTGTGGAAGTATGAAGCGAGGGAGTTGCAGAGGTCTTGCGATGGGGTGATGTCGTTGTTTCCTGCGCTGGGGTTGGAAAGCTCTTTCACGATGTTGAAGAGTTCCTTGCAGTTGTGTGCGTTGTTGTCCAACCGGTCCTTGAAAGCTGTTTTACTTGGCGGCGCGGATCAGCTGGTGGTGTTTCCGGGTGGCAAGTTTGAAGGAGGTCCTGTTGTCCGGTGTCGGTTCCCTTTTCCAGACTTTCTCGAGGGCTCGGCAGTTCTTCTTGGAGCTCTTGAGTTCGTCGGTGAACCATGGGGCCTTCTTGCTGCCGGGTCTGCTAGGCGGGGTCCTCAGTGGGGCGAGTTCGTCCCCGCAGTTGTTGATCCACTTCGTGAGGTTGTCTGCGGCCTGGCTGGGGTTCGCTGAGCTGGCAGGAGGGTGCTGGCTCAGGGAGGTGGCGAGCTGGTCTGCTGTGATCTTGTTCCAGCTTCTGCGGGCGGCCTGTTTCTGGTGGTGGTGGGTCGTCGTTCTCTTGAAGGTGAAGTGGACGCAGCTGTGGTCCGTCCATTGAAGCTCTGTGGCGTGGCTGAAGTCGATGTCTGTGCTGGAAGAGAAGACTGCGTCGAGTGTGTGTCCGGCGAGGTGGGTGGGGGTGGACACCAGTTGCTTGAGTCCCAGGTTGGCGAGGCTGTCGAGCAGGGTGCTGGTGTTGCGGTCGTTGTTGTTCTCCAGGTGAAAGTTGAGGTCTCCCAGGAGGATGTAGTCAGCAGAGGGGAGGGCGTGCGGGCTGACGAAGTCGGCGATGTCCTCGCTGAATTGCGTGCGTGGTCCAGGGGGTCGGTAGATCAGGGTGCCTCTGAGGGTGGTGTTCGGGTTGGTGTGGATCTGGAAATGCAGGTGTTCGGCGCTGGTCAGGGTGTTGTCGGTGCTGGTCGTGAGACGGATGGTGCTCCTGTGGACGATGGCGATGCCTCCTCCCATCTGGTTGGCGTTTCGGTCCCTCCGAGCGATCTTGTAGCCCTCTGGGATAGCGATGGCGATGTCGGGAGCTGAAGAGGCGTTCATCCAGGTCTCCGTGAGGAAGGCAACGTCAGGGGCTGTGGTGTCTAGGAGGTTCCAGAGTTCGATGGCATGTCTGTGGACGGAGCGGGTGTTGAGCAGGATGCACTTGAGGTGGGTGCTGCTGGTGTTCGACTTGGCGGGTGCTGGTGCGAGGCTGGTCCGGGTGCAGGAGAACTTGCAGGTGTGGCAGCTGAAAGGTCCGTGGGTACCTCGTGGAGCGGCTAGGTGGCATTCTGGGAGTCGGCCGGTGTTGAGTGCGTTGAGGGTGGCGGCGGAGTACATCAGGCGGGTAGGTCGGGCTCTTCGGGGGCCAGGGGTCCTGGCGCTGGTCGCGATCCGTTCGCGGACGGGCGCAGACGGGCTTACCTTTGGCGCGCCTTCGGCGCACAATCGGCGCGCCCGCTGCGCGTTCGCACGGTCGCCATTTAAGACGAAGTGCGCGGGTGGGCGGAGCAGCTGGGAGGCGGGAGCGGGGAGGGTACAGAAGAAAAAGGGGCGGGGCTAATGGCGGTGGCGGGAAGCGGGAGCGGGGAGGGAGAGCGGCAAGGTAGGCGGGCAAGCAGGAAGGAGGCAGGCACAATGGAGGTAAAAAACACGAAGAGAAAACGTCACAGAAAAAGCAGGCAATAATACAGGACAAAACGGGGAAAAAACAGTGGAAACACGATCTCGGGCACAGAAAGAAAACAAGCACAAATTTCCGACAAAACGGGTAAAAACCAAAGGGGAGCGCTCACGGCAGCAGCGAGGACGGCGCTGAGGCAGAGGCAGGCACTGGGGGCACACGCAGCAGCTGGTGGCCGTGCGGCGCGGGGGTGTCCCACAAGTGGGTCACACTCACCTGCGTCGCACGGTCGCCATTTAAGGCCAAGTGCGCGGGTGGGCGGAGCAGCTGGGAGGCGGGAGCGGGGAGGGTACAGAAGAAAAAGGGGCGGGGCTAATGGCGGTGGCGGGAAGCGGGAGCGGGGAGGGAGAGCGGCGAGGTAGGCGGGCAAGCAGGAAGGAGGCAGGCACAATGGAGGTAAAAAACACGAAGAGAAAACGTCACAGAAAAAGCAGGCAATAATACAGGACAAAACGGGGAAAAAACAGTGGAAACACGATCTCGGGCACAGAAAGAAAACAAGCACAAATTTCCGACAAAACGGGTAAAAACCAAAGGGGAGCGCTCACGGCAGCAGCGAGGACGGCGCTGAGGCAGAGGCAGGCACTGGGGGCACACGCAGCAGCTGGTGGCCGTGCGGCGCGGGGGTGTCCCACAAGTGGGATAAATCAGGGAAGGTAAGGAAAGTGACTGGAACGAATGGGACAGCTGAAATGACAAGAAGAGAGAATTATCACAACAGTTCTAATTACTCTCATTCAATTCTCGCTATTGAAACAATACATACCAAATAAATCAGGAGGGGACCTCTGCCTCTCTATACCATAGATACTTCTCTATAGACCAGTGCCGCCTGCAAGAAAACCACTGATTACCAATAGTTCGAACACACATCAGTATACATCAATGATGTTATCATACCACACACATACCCATCTTAATCTTACTTTGATTGATAAAAGTTCTCTCCAGTAACCCAGCAAAGTAATATGTAGGAAGGGAAACTTCAGTCCCGAAACAATAAAGGGAAATGGATTCTAGATAGTCTTGCAAACGGACCAAGTTCCTTATGAACAAAAATGTAGCACACGAAAAAGTATTCCTAGTTGGGCCCAACTATATAGGGAACACTAACAAAAATAGAAACGAACAAAAAAATTCCTCCGGAGAGGCCTACCAGTTCGTAACCGATAGAGACACCAGTCAGGGTGCTTTGGTTGATAATCCTCCAATGGCCGTTCTTCCTCGCAATGATTGCTCGTGGAAAGAAACAAACCCTAACCAGTTTCTTCTGTTCAAATCCCCAGGTACTCAGATCCAATCGGTTCCTGGAAACAAAGCTCCAACCACGATACACCTTCCCTCGCGGCAGCCGCACCCGAACGGGTAAGGCTGGACAAGGAAACGCCCTCCGTAGTCCTCGCTCACAAAACCAAGTTCTTTGCCGCTCCTCGATTCCTTTTCCGCGGCAGCCGCTCGCGGAAAGATAACGGCAAACTCCAAATGTTCCAAAGTCTTTGATCCTGGATAGTAGTTCCCAAAACGTAGAACTCGACACCAACACTCACAGGTTCAAAAGAGTAATCACTTCCGAAGCCCCCTAGTGGACATCCTGAATATATAGAATCAGTTCTCCACCCATTTAGCATTATGGGAGTTGTAGTTCTGTAGGCGCAAATACGCAAATCCTGACAGTATGCCCTCCTTAGCGGCGCCTTCTAGCCCCAGGCTTCCCCGGATTCTGGGCATGGAACCGTCGAACCGCAAGAGGGGCATGCACTTAGGTACACGGTTCCCAGGAGTCATCCTCCGAAGTGTATACCTTCCACGAGATTAAATACCACAGCTTCCCTTTTTGGTATTTGGAATCCAGGATACGACGCACCTCAAACTCCAGCTGGCCGTCTCTCATCACTGGAGGGACCTCTTGACGTCGTCCCGTTTTGGCTGGTTTTAGTAAACTGCAATGAAATACCGGATGTATCCGTAAGGAGGCTGGCAGCTTCAGCTTGTATGCCACAGGATTCACCACCCGCAGTATTTCATATGGTCCGATGAATCGAGGGTGGAAGATGCTGCGGTAGCGAAAACGAATGTTTTTTGTCGACAGCCACACCTTATCCCCCACCTGGTATACTGGACCCTCCTGACGACGCCGATCTTCCCACTTCTTGTATGAGTCTTTCGCCCTTTCCAAGTGCAGTTGTACCCGGCGATGGATCTTCAACAATGCCTTGTCCGGGCAGCAACGGTAGGATGGTTTTGCACATCGCTAGGGATAGTAACAGGCAAGGTGTCAGCATGATAACCTGTTTTGGCCCGAAACGGAGATTCTCCCGTAGAACTATGCCAGGCATTGTTGTAGGACAATTCGGCCAGCCACAACAAGGATACCCATGAGTCCTTAGCCTCTTCTGCGTAGCATCTCAGGTATTTTTTAAGAGTTTGGTTCAGTCTCTCCATTTGGCCATCGGACTGGGGATGGAAACTCGTAGACAAGGCATCCGTCACTTGTAGCGCCTTACACCATGTATGCCAGAACCTTGCGACAAACTGCGGTCCACGATCCGAAATGATGACTTTGGGGATTCCGTGCAACCGTACCACTTGGGTCAACAACAACTGCGCTGTTTGAGCAGCTGTAGGGAGATTTCGACATGGAATGAAATCCATGCTTAACACTTGCCAGGGCCTAGAGGGGGTAGGTAGTGGCATCAGCAACCCCTTACTCCTGGTTTGTTCGCTCTTAGCTCTTGCACATGTCTCACACTGATCAATCCAAGTTTTTACGTCTTTCATCATTCCCTTCCACCAGAACTGTCTTTGTAACGCCTGGATGGTCTTCTGATGTCCCAGATGACCAGCAACCATGGCGTTATGACACCAATTAAAGGCCATCAAACGCAATTTATGCGTGGGAAGAATCAAGGCGTTATTCCGCATTGGCAATCCATGTTTCAGAGTGCGTTGCTTTTCTTTCCCAGCCCACACCTGCCATTGAGATACAGAGCGTTGTTTCCGTACTGCTTCAATAAACAGCTCAACTGTAGTGGCACACACCACCCTCTCGGGAGGTAGAATCGACAACTGCTCTCCCTTTGACGATGCTTCGGAATCCATTTGACGGGACAACGAGTCCGCTTTCTTGTTGTCTGCCCCGGGACGAAAAGTAATAGTAAAATCGTACTCCGCGAAGAACAACATCCAACGCATTTGCCGTTGCGAAAGGTGCCTAGCAGTCTTCATAAATTGCAGGTTTTGGTGGTCAGAGAACACTGTGACAGGATGTTGTCCCCCCCCACAAGTAAGGCCTCCACTCCTGAAAAGCCCTCTTCACGGCCAGTAGTTCTTTTTTCACCACTGTATAATTCACCTCTGCAGGATTCAGTTTTTTAGACAAAAAGGCAACAGGGTGCAGCTGACCGGTGAGTTTGTCTCTTTGCGACAGAACCGCACCTATGGCGATGTCCGAAGCATCAGGTTCCACTACAAATGGAACATCAGATTGTGGGTGTCTCAAAATAGGTGCAGAACAGAAGGCCTTTTTGAGCTGTTCAAATGCTTCTCCCGCTTCCGAGGTCCAGCAGAAGGTAACACCCTTTCTCAACAACCGGGTTACTGGAGAGGCTATCTGCGAGAAATGGGCAATAAATCTCCGATAGTAATTGGAGAACCCTAGGAAGCATTGCACATCCTTCACACACCTCGGAATGGGCCATTCCTGCACTGCCTTTACTTTCCTATCTGCCATCCGAAAACCCTGGGGATTCAAGATCACACCCAAAAACTCCACTTCAGACACTCTGAACTCACACTTGCTGAGTTTACAATACAAGCAGTGTTCCTGTAGTCTTTGGAGGATCAACATGACCTGACTAACGTGCTGAGATGGGGTTTCTGAATAAATCAGGATATCATCGATATAGATGATAACAAAGCGGTCGATGTACTCCTTCATGATATCATTAAGAAAGAATTGGAACGCCGCAGGGGCGTTGCAAAGCCCGAACGGCATCACCAAATACTCAAACAACCCGAAGCGCGTCTTAAACGCCGTCTTCCACTCATCTCCGGCCTGAATCCGTACCAAGTGATAAGCCCCTCGCAGGTCCAACCGGGTGTATATGTTGGCCTCTTTCACCTGGTGTAGCAGGACGGGTATGAGTGGAAGAGGATAACGGTTTTTAATTGTGATCTTATTCAGCTGCCTGAAATCAATGCAAGCGCGCAGCTCACCGTTGGCTTTGGAGATAAAGAAAAGAGGCGATGCCGCCGGGGAACGCGATGGTCTTATGAACCCCAACGAGCACAGATGTTCTAGATACTCTTTTAAATATCTCGTCTCAGATACAGACAGCGCATAAACCCTGCAAGTAGGTATCTTGGAGCCTTCCACCAAATCTATCCGACAGTCATAGTCGCGATGAGGTGGAAGCTTTTCAGCCTCCACTTTACTGAAAACCGCTCGGTACTGATGGTATTCAACAGGCAACGCCACCTCTTTCTCTGCTGCAGTCGCCACCTGAAACACCTGTGCCAAGGATAACGTATGTGATGCCCCGTCCTCCTGCAAACATTCGGACACACAATGCTCTGATGTGAACTGGATGGTTTTTAACTTCCAATCCATCAAAGGATTGTGATGCCACAACCACGGCATCCCCAGAATAATTTCGTACTGTGGAGCCTCAATCATATTCAGCACGATGTATTCTACATGATCCCATGGCTGTCCACAAAGAGTCAATTCTAACACTTCTGTGTGTTCTACAATGGGGCCTGATTTTAGTGGAGTACCATCCACCGCCAAAACCAGCTCTGGTATGTGAGTGGGAACTTTCTTTAATCCTAGCTTCTTCACCAAACCATAGTCGATAAAGTTCCCCGTAGCCCCGGAATCCACCATAGTTTTCACTGGAACTTTGTGTTGTCCTGAACCTAGATACATGGGCAAGATTACATGAGACACTGCTTCCATACTATCCACTACTCCCAAGGATGGTATCCTCTACTCCTTAGGGGGTGTTGGCATACTCTCAGCCCCCTCGCCTGCCTCCTGTATTTCATAAGTATCTTCCGCTACCACTGCCACCATCTTCTTAGCAGGAAAAAACAAACTCCCTTTCTGCATAAACCTTGGGCACGTCTGCTCTCTCGTTCGGCTTTGGTTAAAGGAGGACGAACAGCCCCTATTTCCATAGCCTCAGGTCCTGAATCTTTCATTTGGGGGGCGCTCTCCACCTCATACCCACTCCCTGATCAACCACCTCGTTTACGCTCGCCTCCCCTCTCAGAGAGACGGTGGTCCAACCGCAAGGTAAGATTGATCAACCCTAAACAACTCGTGGGTTCGGGGTCGATTTGTGCCAGGACGTCTTTCATGTCATCATTCAACCCCTGATAGTATAGTGCCATTCGTTTCTCTTCGAACCTGCAAGTTTCCTGCCAGGCAGTTTCCCCTACCAATCTGTTGAATGTCGTCGTATAAGTTATCAAATCCTTTCTCCCTTGGCGTAGCCCCAGTAAATCGCGGTCTGCACTAAGGGTGGTAGCCCTTCTATCAAATACCCTCTCAAATTCCCTTCGGAAGGCCGCCCAATCTGTTAACAAAGGATCATCTTTGCGCACTAAAGGGACTGCCCAGTCTGCTGCCTCTCCCGTCAAATATGATATCGCAAAAGCCACCCTAGAGTGATTGGTAGGGAAGGAAGCTGGCCTACACTAAAAATGCAAGGTGATCTGAGTCAAAAACATCTGTATTTTTAGAGGGTCCCCTGCATATCTCTCAGGACTAGCCAGTGGTATCGGCGGGGGCACAGTGACCTGTATCTGGGGGACTCCTGCCGAAGCATCAAAAGGGTTTCGGGCTTGCCTATCAAATCTTTCTTTAAGAGCAGCGGTTTCGGCATGAGAATTCACTAACTCCTGCTGTACAATAACTAATAACATAGAATTACATTGACCTAGAGAGGGTCAAGATATGAACAACAAGATAGGGTACAGTCCTGTACCTATCCCGCAAGGTCGGAAAACCAATAGAGTCAAGCAAGGTAGAAGGAAGGAAAGAGGTATTTCAGGCAAGGAGAAAAGATTTTTAGAGCCAAGGGGTGGCTTGCGATTTCAATAGATAGTTTCGCAAAGTACACCCAACAGTGTCAACAGTTGATTATACACATTAGATCATATGTAACACTGTTCAAAGCGTCGACGTTTCGATCCCTGTTGAATCATTACTTTTTAGAGAGCTAATGGCCTCTTTTTCTTTTAGTGTGATATTATATGGTATGAACTTTCTTTGTTGTTTCATATTTGAGAGGTCCTTAAGTACTAGTTTTTCGAATGTAGTGACCTCTGGCGGTATCATACTAGCCGATGGTAAAAAGGTCGAAGGAGGGCGGAAAGGAGTTTGAGCATTTATTTCCGGGGTGGGTGGATTTGGAAAAATGCTTTTAAGCGTACTCGTCTGAAGAATCTTAAGAGTTCGGTATGTAGCTCCATAAAGTTAGGTGCCACAGTTGGAACAAAAGTGAGGCCTTTTTTCAAGAGAGAGAGTTCGTCTTGTGCCAGCAAGTGAGTGGAAAGATTAAAGATTGGGATGGTGTCTACTGTGGAGGTAGTCTGTGTTACCATTGGTAATAATTGTTCCGTGTCCTCCGTTCGCCTGGTGGGTTGACCCATCTCTGGCGTTTTTTGACGCGCCCTCGTTGAGGTGGTTCTTGCTGGCCTCTTGGTAAAAAAGTACTCGAGTTCTGATGTGCTCCACCACGTCTCGATGTACTGGATCCTTCACCGGCGTCTGAATTGTCAGACGACTCAGCCGAAGTATCGGAGAAACCTACTAGGTTTTGTCTCCTATTGAATCTACCCGACGGTCTATTTTGTTGGGGGTTGTTGTAAGCCTTAGTCGTGTAAAAGTCCTTTTGCAAGTAAGGATAAGTTGTTTCGATGTTATAGGATTTTATGTCCTTTTTCACTTTGTTTGATTTTTTATTCTGCTCTATTCTGTAGAACTCTGCAACAGTTTTATCTACCTGTTCTATTAGTTTTTTGCTGTCAGCGATAGTGTCAGGATCCTCAAGCTGTTTTAGGATTTCGGCAATTTCTGTCTCTAGTGATTTTAAAGTTTCAGACGCTGTATCAATGCCTAATGCCAACCAATGGCGGGTAAGTTGTCCCTATGTAGCTAAACCCTGATATATATTTTGGGTTGTCCGTAAAAATGCCTGGTATATTCCGAACTTGGAGGCCTAAGGGGATTACCTCAGCTTTGAGATAGTCAGTTAACATCAACACCATTAACTGTAGGCGGACTTGCTTTTTCCTCAGTTTTTCTAATTGTTCAGGGAGTGAGGTATTTACTTGGTTAGAGATGTCTGCATTTTCCGAAAGCAGCGAGGGTCCTGAACATAGATGTTTTAGATAATCGTCTGTGTAGAGTGGGGCCAGATTTGACATAGTTACCCTGTCGAAAAAAATGAGAAGAGAGGGGGAGGGGAATTCTCCGTGTGGGATTGAGTATACGAACAGTGGGGTATAGAAGTACTAGGTACTAGGGGACCCAAACTAATTAGTTTGGACAGGATGTGAGACCTTGCAAACCAGCGTTTGCGCTCAAATCATTTTGGAACACAAGGAAACCCGTAGAGGGGCCTTCGGACCATGGGTTAACTTAGTTATTAAAGGAAACAGGGGTCCTAGGGAGTTACGATGTAACAGGAGATGCTAATATAGACCACAATCAGTACTTTATTTTTTATCGCCCAGCCGGGCGTAAAGTAATTTATTAAGAATAACATAGAATTACATTGACCTAGAGAGGGTCAAGATATGAACAACAAGATAGGGTACAGTCCTGTACCTATCCCGCAAGGTTGGAAAACCAATAGAGTCAAGCAAGGTAGAAGGAAGGAAAGAGGTATTTCAGGCAAGAAGAAAAGATTTTTAGAGCCAAGGGGTGGCTTGCGATTTCAATAGATAGTTTCGCAAAGTACACCCAACAGTGTCAACAGTTGATTATACACATTAGATCATATGTAACACTGTTCAAAGCGTCGACGTTTCGATCCCTAAGGGCTCTTAATGAAATGGGATCATCATCAGGACAATTTACAATCATAGCCTGTATTACAATGCGAATGCCTGTAAGGAAAAAAGTGGGGGGAAAAAATAGAGACATAAAGTAAGGCATCCGCCTGAATTGATTAGAATTTAAAACCAATCGACAGGGCCTAAGTGCTACTTATTAGGGCCGTTGCTGTGTTACTACTCGCGGACAATTGACTAGTGTGAAGGTGAGTAGTGATATTCATAACGTTTAAAAACGGCGCAGTGACATGGTGATAGATCTATATCAGTGAAGATGGTGGTCTCTTCTTTGTGCGCAATTCTTGAAGCATGTGCAGTGGTTCCGTGTGTCGGATTTGGGAGCACGGTTGGGTTCAGTTGACATGCGGTGGTGGTGAAAGTGGGTGAGGGATACAAGTGTGCAAACTGACTGTCTGTTGGCAGTCATTAAGCCATGGTCAAGAAAAATACCTTCACAAGTCCAAGATCAAGGTTGTGATGGCATGGTTGTTTCTTTGTTGGAGAGGATTTCTCTTTCCGGCTCTAGGAGCTGATTGCTGTATAGTAAAAGAACATTACCATGAGAGGGTTTAAGGGGGCAGTGATGCCGAGGTCGCGGGAGTAAGGATTGATGCTTACCTGGCCGCACTTTGGGCAGCCGTGGGGTGGAAGTGGAACATGATGGTTTCTTCCCGTTTTAAGAGTAGATTAACTACTTTGTTTTGATCCGCAGACTCAATGCTAAATGACAAGGATTACAATTACGACAAGCTCTCCGAATGGCAGTGGGGTCGAGGTTGAGCTGCGTTTGGGAGTGGGCTTACCTGACTTCTCGGTGGAAGCGGCGGTGGGGTGGTGGGAGAAACTCAATGGTCTTCTCCCCCTTCAGTGGCAGCGCGAATCCGCTGTGCAGAGGTGTCTCGTGGGTTGTTCTTTTTAAAGGGTTGTCCTTTTTAAGGATCCTGACACTATCGCTGACAGCAAAAAACTAATAGAACAGGTAGATAAAACTGTTGCAGAGTTCTACAGAATAGAGCAGAATAAAAAATCAAACAAAGTGAAAAAGGACATAAAATCCTATAACATCGAAACAACTTATCCTTACTTTCAAAAGGACTTTTACACGACTAAGGCTTACAACAACCCCCAACAAAATAGACCGTGGGGTAGATTCAATAGGAGACAAAACCTAGTAGGTTTCTCCGATACTTCGGCTGAGTCGTCTGACAATTCAGATGCCGGTGAAGGATCCAGTAGATCGAGACGTGGTGGAGCACATCAGAACTCGAGTACTTTTTTACCGAGAGGCCAGCAAGAACCACCTCAACGAGGGCGCGTCAAAAAACCCCAGAGATGGGTCAACCCACCAGGCGAACGGAGGACACGGAACAATTATTACCAATGGTAACACAGACTACCTCCACAGTAGACACCATCCCAATCTTTAATCTTTCCACTCACTTGCTGGCACAAGACGTACTCTCTCTCTTGAAAAAAGGCCTCACTTTTGTTCCAACTGTGGTACCTAACTTTATGGAGCTACATACCGAACTCTTAAGATTCTTCAGACGAGTACGCTTAAAAGCATTTTTCCAAATCCACCCACCCCGGAAATAAATGCTCAAACTCCTTTCTGCCCTCCTTCGACCTTTTTACCATCGGCTAGTATGATACCGCCAGAGGTCACTACATTCGAAAAACTAGTACTTAAGGACCTCTCAAATATGAAACAACAAAGAAAGTTCATACCATATAATATCACACTAAAAGAAAAAGAGGCCATTAGCTCTCTAAAAAGTAATGATTCAATAGTGATCAAAAGTGCTGATAAAGGGGGAGGAATTGTTATACAGGAGCTTGACTCTTACACAAGTGAAATTTTACGACAACTAAACAATACAGACCACTACCTTAGGCTCGCATCCAACCCAACCAAGTCCATTCAGGAACTAATACGGAAAATAACAACTGAGGCAGTATCAGAAGGCTTCCTGACCAGAAAAGAGTTTAATTACTTAAACGTGAAAAGTCCTAGAACCCCGGTAATTTACACTCTACCGAAGATTCATAAAAATCCCAGTACCCCCCCAGGCCGCCCAATAGTCTCGGCTTGTGGTTCCATTTTGGAACCCTTAGGGGCTTTTGTTGATTTCTTTATAAAAGAATTTGTCCCCCAACACTCTGCTATGTACATGACTCCATGTCCATGATCAACCTGATCGAGCACCATCCCTTCAATCCCCTGACCGATACCCTGTGCACCATGGACGTGGAGTCTCACTCGAATATCCCACAAACAGCGGCTTTACTTGTTATACAGAGAACTCTAGATAGCCGCCCCCGCCCGCATGCTATTCCAACATCTTTCATTTGCAAGTTATTGGAACTCTGCTTAACAAAGAATTTTTTCACATTCCAAGGTCACTTCTACCAACAAATCAAGGGGACCTCCAAGGGCGCTATTTTTGCCCCGAGCCTGGCCATATTGTTTATGGACGAAATAGAAAAACAGGCAATTCTTGTACCCTCCAATCCTTTCTTCTCCGGTATCATCATGTGGCGCAGATACATTGATGACATCTTCATAATATGGAGATTAGACGTCAATGTACTGCGCCACTTTTTACACTTGATGAACAATAACTGTTTGGGACTCCAATTCACTTCAACATCTGACAAAAACTGCATAAATTTCCTGGATTTGACTATTTTCCACCAGGAAGGCGAGCTATTGACAAAGCTTTATAGAAAGCCCACGGAGAGAAATACCTTGTTAGAGTATTCAAGTAATCACCCCAGGGCCCTGAGGGACTCCCTACCTTTTTCCCAATTCTTGCGAATCAGGCGAAATTGTTCCCATAAGGAGGATTATTTTCGAGAAAGCACTACCCTGGCCAACAAACTAAAGAATAGGGGCTACCCAAGGAAAATAGTCAAAAACGCCCTCAAAAGGGCTTGGTACCGCCCGCGTGAAATGCTCCTTGTCCCAAATCCAAAGAAAAACATGGACAGGAAAACCTGTGTGACAACATTCTCCCCCGTTTCCAACAACTTGAGAAAAATGATCCTAAGACATTGGCCAGTAATTAATGCTGGAATTCTAGAGATCGCACGTCCCTTGTTTGAATTTAAAAAGAGCAAGAATTTAAAGTACCATCTGGTTCGTGCAGCACTACCAAGTCCTACCCATTCTTCCACTCTTGAGTCAGCATGGGGTCTGTCCCCCATTGTCAGACACGTTAAATGTGGTAGTTGTACAGTGTGTAACTTAACAATTGAAGGGAAAAGCTTTGTGTTTGATAATGTCACCTTTAAATGCAACACACTTACAAATTGCAACACTAGCAATGTTATTTATTTGATCCAATGTCCGTGCAACAAAAATTATGTTGGGCAAACATCTCAAAAAATTAAGATCCGGATTTGCCAGCACAGGAGCCGCATCAGATGCCGCACGCCAAAGCGTCTGAAACTTTAAAATCACTAGAGACAGAAATTGCCGAAATCCTAAAACAGCTTGAGGATCCTGACACTATCGCTGACAGCAAAAAACTAATAGAACAGGTAAATAAAACTGTTGCAGAGTTCTACAGAATAGAACAGAATAAAAAATCAAACAAAGTGAAAAAGGACATAAAATCCTATAACATCGAAACAACTTATCCTTACTTGCAAAAGGACTTTTACACGACTAAGGCTTACAACAACCCCCAACAAAATAGACCGTCGGGTAGATTCAATAGGAGACAAAACCTAGTAGGTTTCTCCGATACTTCGGCTGAGTCGTCTGACAATTCAGACGCCGGTGAAGGATCCAGTACATCGAGATGTGGTGGAGCACATCAGAACTCGAGTACTCTTTTACCGAGAGGCCAGCAAGAACCACCTCAACGAGGGCGCGTCAAAAAACCCCAGAGATGGGTCAACCCACCAGGCGAACGGAGGACACGGAACAATTATTACCAATGGTAACACAGACTACCTCCACAGTAGACACCATCCCAATCTTTAATCTTTCCACTCACTTGCTGGCACAAGACGAACTCTCTCTCTTGAAAAAAGGCCTCACTTTTGTTCCAACTGTGGCACCTAACTTTATGGAGCTACATACCGAACTCTTAAGATTCTTCAGACTAATACGCTTAAAAGCATTTTTCCAAATCCACCCACCCCGGAAATAAATGCTCAAACTCCTTTCCGCCCTCCTTCGACCTTTTTACCATCGGCTAGTATGATACCGCCAGAGGTCACTACATTCGAAAAACTAGTACTTAAGGACCTCTCAAATATGAAACAACAAAGAAAGTTCATACCATATAATATCACACTAAAAGAAAAAGAGGCCATTAGCTCTCTAAAAAGTAATGATTCAATAGTGATCAAAAGTGCTGATAAAGGGGGAGGAATTGTTATACAGGAGCTTGACTCTTACACAAGTGAAATTCTACGACAACTAAACAATACAGACCACTACCTTAGGCTCGCATCCAACCCGACCAAGTCCATTCAGGAACTAATACGGAAAATAACAACTGAGGCAGTATCAGAAGGCTTCCTGACCAAAAAAGAGTTTAATTACTTAAACGTGAAAAGTCCTAGAACCCCGGTAATTTACACTCTACCGAAGATTCATAAAAATCCCAGTACCCACCCCAGGCCGCCCAATAGTCTCGGCTTGTGGTTCCATTTTGGAACCCTTAGGGGCTTTTGTTGATTTCTTTATAAAAGAATTTGTCCCACCAACACTCTGCTATGTACGTGACTCCATGTCCATGATCAACCTGATCGAGCACCATCCCTTCAATCCCCTGACCGATACCCTGTGCACCATGGACGTGGAGTCTCTGTATACGAATATCCCACAAACAGCGGCTTTACTTGTTATACAGAGAACTCTAGATAGCCGCCCCCGCCCGCATGCTATTCCAACATCTTTCATTTGCAAGATATTGGAACTTTGCTTAACAAAGAATTTTTTCACATTCCAAGGTCACTTCTACCAACAAATCAAGGGGACCTCCAGGGGCGCTATTTTTGCCCCGAACCTGGCCATATTGTTTATGGACGAAATAGAAAAACAGGCAATTCTTGTACCCTCCAATCCTTTCTTCTCCGGTATCATCATGTGGCGCAGATACATTGATGACATCTTCATGATATGGAGATTAGACGTCAATGTACTGCCCCACTTTTTATACTGGATGAACAATAACTGTTTGGGACTCCAATTCACCTCAACATCTGACAAAAACTGCATAAATTTCCTGGATTTGACTATTTTCCACCAGGAAGGCGAGCTATTGACAAAGCTTTATAGAAAGCCCACGGAGAGAAATACCTTGTTAGAGTATTCAAGTAATCACCCCAGGGCCCTGAGGGACTCCCTACCTTTTTCCCAATTCTTGCGAATCAGGCGAAATTGTTCCCATAAGGAGGATTATTTTCGAGAAAGCACCACCCTGGCCAACAAACTAAAGAATAGGGGCTACCCAAGGAAAATAGTCAAAAACGCCCTCAAAAGGGCTTGGTACCGCCCGCGTGAAACGCTCCTTGTCCCAGATCCAAAGAAAAACATGGACAGGATAGTCTGTGTGACAACATTCTCCCCCGTTTCCAACAACTTGAGAAAAATGATCCTAAGACATTGGCCAGTAATTAATGCTGGAATTCTAGAGATCGCACGTCCCTTGTTTGCATTTAAAAAGAGCAAGAATTTAAAGGACCATCTGGTTCGTGCAGCACTACCAAGTCCTATCCATTCTTCCACTCTTGAGTCAGCATGGGGTCTGTCCCCCATTGTCGGACACGTTAAAAGTGGTAGTTGTACAGTGTGTAACTTAACAATTGAAGGGAAAAGCTTTGTGTTTGATAATGTCACTTTTAAATGCAACACACTTACAAATTGCAACACTAGCAATGTTATTTATTTGATCCAATGTCCGTGCAACAAAAATTATGTTGGGCAAACATCTAAAAAAATCAAGACCCGGATTTGCCAGCACAGGAGCCACATCAGATGCCGCACGCCAAATGCCCCTTTGGTGGAACACTTCCTGGAGACCAACCATGATGAGGATGACATCCGTTGGACTGTACTAAAGGCACTGAAACTTCCCCAGAGAGGGGGGAGCATGTCCAGTCTCCTGAATAAAGAAGAGCTGAAGTGTATCATATTGCTAGACTCTATTCGCAATGGATTGAATCGAACAGAGGACTGGACATCCCTACTTTGAATGCTCAACCTGATGTACATAAGTGACTTTCCTGTATCACTACAAATTGAAAAGACTTTGAGAATATGGAAATGTGAAGACTAAAACAATGCGTTCTTTATTTGCTGTCAAATCCAATGTGTATGAATGAGGAGCACAGACGGCCTTCACTACTAGCGGTTATGAGCACAAAACTGCACAATTCACTCACTCTATTTGTTCGTCATCACCCATGCCCTTCCCAAAATGGCCACTGTAAACACAACCAAGTTGTACTCCGGCCATCCCGACCTTGCCACTCCAAGATGGCCGCCAAATAGCAGGAAGTGGTACCTAGTCCTTCCTTTATCAATTTCCGGCTTTAAAAAGAAAAAGCCTTTAAAAAGAACAACCCACGAGACACCTCTGCACAGCGGATTCGCGCTGCCACTGAAGGGGGAGAAGACCACTGAGTTTCTCCCACCACCCCACCGCCGCTTCCACTGAGAAGTCAGGTAAGCCCACTCCCAAACGCAGCTCAACCTCGACCCCACTGCCATTCGGAGAGCTTGTCGTAATTTTAATCCTTGCCATTTAGCATTGAGTCTGCGGATCAAAACAAAGGAGTTAATCTACTCTTAAAACGGGAAGAAACCATCATGTTCCACTTCTACCCCACGGCTGCCCAAAGTGCGGCCAGGTAAGCATCAATCCTTACTCCCTCGACCTCTGCATCACTGCCCCCTTAAACCCGCTCATGGTAATGTTCTTTTACCATACAGCAATCAGCTCCTAGAGCCGGAAAGAGAAATCCTCTCCAACAAAGAAACAACCATGCCATCACGACCTTGATCTTGGACTTGTGAAGGTATTTTTCTTGACCATGGCTTAATGACTGCCAACAGACAGTCAGTTTGCACACTTGTATCCCTCACCCACTTTCACCACCACCGCATGTCAACTGAACCCAACCGTGCTCCCAAATCCGACACACGGAACCACTGCACATGCTTCAAGAATTGCGCACAAAGAAGAGACCACCATCTTCACTGATATAGATCTATCACCATGTCACTGCGCCATTTTTAAACGTTATGAATATCACTACTCACCTTCACACTAGTCAATTGTCCGCGAGTAGTAACTCAGCAACGGCCCTAATAAGTAGCACTTAGGCCCTGTCGATTGGTTTTAAATTCTTATCAATTCAGGCGGATGCCTTACTTTATGTCTCTATTTTTTCCCCCCACTTTTTTCCTTACAGGCATTCGCATTGTAATACAGGCTATGATTGTAAATTGTCCTGATGATGATCCCATTTCATTAAGAGCCCTTAGGGATTGAAACGTCGACGCTTTGAACAGTGTTACATATGATCTAATGTGTATAATCAACTGTTGACACTGTTGGGTGTACTTTGCGAAACTATCTATTGAAATCGCAAGCCACCCCTTGGCTCTAAAAATCTTTTCTTCTTGCCTGAAATACCTCTTTCCTTCCTTCTACCTTGCTTGACTCTATTGGTTTTCCAACCTTGCGGGATAGGTACAGGACTGTACCCTATCTTGTTGTTCATATCTTGACCCTCTCTAGGTCAATGTAATTCTATGTTATTCTTAATAAATTACTCTACGCCCGGCTGGGCGATAAAAAATATAGTACTGATTGTGGTCTATATTAGCATCTCCTGTTACATCGTAACTCCCTAGGACCCCTGTTTCCTTTAATAACTAAGTTAACCCATGGTCCGAAGGCCCCTCTACGGGTTTCCTTGTGTTCCAAAATGAATGTACAATAACTAAGGCCTGCATCACTTCGTCAAGTGTAGTCATCTTTCAGCACACCCTGACCGGGAGGTTCTATATTTTCTTGGGTAAGTGATTCTGTCACGATTCTCGTCGCCTCAGGATCAGGGTGATGCTGAAAGGGGTCCACCTCCTGATTTCCCCACACTCTGACTGTACAGAAAACACAGAGCGTAGAGGTAATCAAGCGAGGGATAAATCAGGGAAGGTAAGGAAAGGGACTGGAACGGATGGGACAGCTGAAATGGCAAGAAGAGAGAATTATCACAACAGTTCTAACTACTCTCATTCAATTCTCGCTATTGAAACAATACATACCAAATAAATCAGGAGGGGACCTCTGCCTCTCTATACTATAGATACTTCTCTATAGACCAGTGCCGCCTGCAAGAAAACCACTGATTACCAATAGTTCGAACACACATCAGTATACATCAATGATGTTATCATACCACACACATACCCATCTTAATCTTCCCTTTGATTGATAAAAGTTCTCTCCAGTAACCCAGCAAAGTAATATGTAGGAAGGGAAACTTCAGTCCCGAAACAATAAAGGGAAATGGATTCTAGATAGTCTTGCAAACGGACCAAGTTCCTTATGAACAAAAATGTAGCACACGAAAAAGTATTCCTAGTTGGGCCCAACTATATAGGGAACACTAACAAAAATAGAAACAAACAAAAAAATTCCTCCGGAGAGGCCTACCAGTTCGTAACCGATAGAGACACCAGTCAGGGTGCTTAGGTTGATAATCCTCCAATGGCCGTTCTTCCTCGCGATGATTGCTCGTGGAAAGAAACAAACCCTAACCAGTTTCTTCTGTTCAAATCCTCAGGTACTCAGATCCAATCGGTCCTGGAAACAAAGCTCCAACCACGATACACCTTCCCTCGCGGCAGCCGCATGCGAACGGGTAAGGCTGGACAGGTAAACGCCCTCCGTAGTCCTCGCTCACAAAACCAAGTTCTTTGCCGCTCCTCGATTCCTTTTCCGCGGCAGCCGCTCGCGGAAAGATAACGGCAAACTCCAAATGTTCCAAAGTCTTTGATCCTGGATAGTAGTTCCCAAAACGTAGAACTCGACACCAACACTCACAGGTTCAAAAGAGTAATCACTTACGAAGCCCCCTAGTGGACATCCTGAATATATAGAATCAGTTCTCCACCCATTTAGCATTATGCGAGTTGTAGTTCTGTAGGCGCAAATACGCAAATCCTGACCGTATGCCCTCCTTAGCGGCGCCTTCTAGCCCCAGGCTTCCCCGGATTCTGGGCATGGAACCATCAAACCGCAAGAGGGGCATGCACTTCCGTACACGGTTCCCAGGAGTCATCCTCCGAAGTGTATCCCTTCCACGAGATTAAATACCACAGCTTCCCTTTTTGGTATTTGGAATCCAGGATACAACTCACCTCAAACTCCAGCTGGCCGTCTCTCATCACTGGAGGGACCTCTTGACGTCGTCCCGTTTTGGCTGGTTTCAGTAAACTGCAATGAAATACCGGATGTATCGTTAAGGAGGCTGGCAGCTTCAGCTTGTATGCCACAGGATTCACCACCCGCAGTTTTTCATATGGTCGGATGAATCGAGGGTGGAAGATGCTGCGGTAGCGAAAACGAATGTTTTTTGTCGACAGCCACATACACCTTCCCTCACGGCAGCCGCACGCGAACGGGTAAGGCAGGATAAGGAAACGCCCTCCGTAGTCCTCGCTCACAAAACCAAGTTCTTTGCCGCTCCTCGATTCCTTTTCCGCGGCAGCCGCTCGCGGAAAGATAACGGCAAACTCCAAATGTTCCAAAGTCTTTGATCCTGGATAGTAGTTCCCAAAACGTAGAACTCGACACCAACAATCACAGGTTCAAAAGATTAATCACTTACGAAGCCCCCTAGTAGACATCCTGAATATATAGAATCAGTTCTCCACCCATTTAGCATTATGGGAGTTGTAGTTCTGTAGGCGCAAATACGCAAATCCTGACACACAGGGTACGTTGGGTGTTCAATTCTTTCTTTTTTGGCCTAGTATGTAACAAATGATCCTTTACGTTTGCTGTGCGCTTAAAGGCAAATCTGGGTCGGCGGATGGAGAGGTCACCTGAGTTGATTATACCCCAATGTTTATTATTGTCTTTTTTATCCATGCTGAGTTTTTAGTGAACGAGGTGACACAGGTCAGTACATCAGTGGGCTCCTTGATCTTGGGCTCAAGTAATGAATCTCTGTGGTTATTCATGGCCCTCTTGTAGGAGTTTCGGATGTGTCTGGTGGGTTACCCCCTGTCCTGAAGCTTATGTTGTAGACAAAATGCCTCCATCTTATAATCAGCTAAGTCAGAACAGTTCCTCCGGATACGGAGGAACTGACCGAAAGGCAGGTTATCCCTTAGAGATTTAGGGTGATGACTCTCATAGAGGAGGAGGCTGTTCCTGTCTGTCTCCTTTCTATGTAAATTGGTACTAAGAGCCCTGTCATTAAGCCTAATGCGTAGGTCCAAAAAGGATACTTCAGTAGATGACATCGTGCTGGTGAATCTAAGGAATGTATTCTGTGTGTTGAGCCACTCACAGATGGATGTACAAGTGTCTGAGTCACCCTTCCAGAGAAAGAGGATGTTGTCAATAAACCTTCTCCAAATCGTGAGATTGTCTCTGTATGTATTAGTAGGTCATTACGACAGTCTCCTCAAACCAAGCCATGTAGATGCAGGCCACGCTAGGGGCAAAAACAATCCCTATAGACGTGCCCTGTACCTGGTGGAATAGCTCATTCTCATGTTCAAAGAAATTCTCAGTAAGTGCGATCGGCGCGCAGTCCATAGTAAAGGGGATAGGAGTGGGTGATGACCAATCCTCCTTTTGTAGACACGCTTCCACTGCTGCCAAGGTGGCCCGTTGCGGAATGTTCGTGTATAAAACTTTTACATCCAGGGTCACCAGGAGATCCCCCCTTCCCTCCCCTCAATGTTGTCAATGAGTCGGAGTACATCGCTGGTGTCCTGAAGGAAGGATGGTATCATCTTAACTAGTGGTTGGAGGAATTTGTTGCAGAATTTCGACAGGGGTTCCAGCAATGACCCTATCCCAGATACGATTGGTCTCCCTGGGACCGGTGTTGTGCCCTTATGTATCTTTGGGAGGGTATAGAAGGAGGGTATCTTAGGATTGGTTGTGACAAGTAAGAGAACCTCATTCTTGCTAAGCCAGCCATTGACCTTACCTTCCATGACTAACGACGTGATTTCATTCTTGAGTCTCGGTGTTGGGTCAATGGTAAGAGGGGCATATAGTCTGGTGTTTCTTAATTGTCGTCTGCACTCAGCATCATAGTCTTTGGAGGATTGAATGACAATCGCACCCCCCCTGTCTGCTTGCTTGATAGTCATTGTTTGATCTTTAGAGAGGGTCCCAATGCAACTCTTTCTGCATTGCTTAAGTTGTGGTATAAGCGAACTGATGACCGCAGTTTATTGCTCCGGCTGCTCTTCATCATTGTACTGCGCGGGTAGGTGGACTGTTGGCTCCTGTTTAGCAAGAGGTGAGTGGTAGTCCTGGCTTTCCGGAGCTTTTATCCCTGTAACATTACCAACACTCTAATCCTGCTCCGCCGGCAATGCAGGGCTTTTGAGTGTGAGGGGGCAGTTCTACGACCCGGTGGTTACTTTGTGCCTCCTTTTGGACTGTCAGTGTGAAGCCGATGTGATGATTGGTCGTAACGTGCTTCACGATCCGCATGGCTAATGGTTACATGTTTTCGTGTCGAGAGGACACTCTGTTCTTTGCCCCGAACATATCTGTTGGTGATGTAATTGTGGGATGGATTATCTGTCAACCTGCTGCACCCTGAGCCTTCCCAAACGGCAATTACAGGACCTTGGCATAATCCACCCTGGCGCCTTGCCGCGGGGTATGACGGGTTAAATACCTACCCCTCGCATTTTTCTCTCAGCATTTCGAGAGTGATTGGTCTTGGGCGTGTGTAGGTTTTTGTTGTAGGTTTCTTGTTGCAGGTGTTGTCAACCGCCCTCAACACCTAACCAGCATTATTCCTGTGACTGTACTTATCTCCCTTTAGGGTACTTACTTTTGAAGTGCCTAACACGGGAGGAGACCGATGAGGCAACACATCTGAACTTAGTAGGGTGAGCCTGAGTGCCTTGGTGCTCTTTTGCTTCTATTTAATGGTCTTACTCCTGTTCATTGGTTGTAGTTGTCACATACCCATTGTCATGACCGTTGTTGTTTCCAATTGGACCCATGACACGGCAGGTCCACTGTATGCACAAATCTTGAGTTTTGTGCATTTTGGTTGAGATATTACTGACTGGCTACTCACTCTCCAGTAATCTCTCTTCCCCCCCTTTTTCTTGAATGTTTTTTTAATGTTTTCTTGACTGTTCTTGCACCCTCTTTTTGTCATCCCACTCCAGGTCCCACTAAGAAATGGCAGAACCTCCGGCCTGTCATTGAATACCATGTGGAGTAGATAGTATTGGCCTAACACAGTGTGTAGATAGTTTTTAAATTTTAGGTCCTGACAGATTGCACTGCATCTCTTTGAGCACCAAGCATGAAACATGTTGACCACTCGGTAGAGTGTACTTCCCTGGATTTTTTGTACTGGATAGTGACCTCTCCTATTTTGCTTTTAATAAGGTAGATAGTCACACCATTAAAATTGCATAGTGAATTACCTAACCTTTTTTAAATCATCACCACTCCCTTGCATCTACACCTCACCTAGGGTCCTCACACCCACTGCAACAACTGGCAGGGACAAAAGAACTCCGATAAAGAGCCCCTTTTAGGGTGCCCGTCAGACATTGCACCGCCAGTTTGACGAGGAGCAAAACCCAAATGATGTAGCATGACACCTAGCTTGCTGGGTGTGTGAGGGTTTTAGTCCCGAAAGGGAGAGTTCCTCTCCCTTTCCCCCTTCCTTCACTGGGGCCTCTTCCCAACCTTTTTGACTTAATTGTGGTGCAACAACTTGGGGAACTGCGTACCCTTCTTTGTTTACTTTTCACGAGTATTGATACAGAGGCACAGTTCTACATCCAAAACAGCTGAGTGAGGAGTACATTAACTCCATTGTGAGGTTCAGCACAATATCAACCCTATCCATTGAACATATAATTGCTGCTACTAATGCTGATTAGAGCATACTTATACTCAAGGGCATCATTTCAACTCAATTGTGGAAGAAGCATGATCGCCCTTTTGATGACGAAGTTGAATTTAAAAAATGCAAGCATGTACAGAATGAACTGTGCATTACCAAGGAAGGTGTTGTATTCAGAGGCTCACGAATCATCACACCTGAGAGTTTTGGACAGCAAGTCATTGAAATAGCTCATGAAAGACATTGTGGCACTGTATCCACTAAAAGAGCCCTAGGAGACCAAGTGTCGTTCCTGCACCTAGATCAACAAGTGGAGAGGTAACTAAAAGAGTGCCATGTTTGTAACTGCCTTTCTCCCAAAGTTGATTATCCAGGGCCACCTTTGACCTAGTGACACAGTTGTTTTAAATAATCCTGCACTCTTAAGCCAATCAATCACAAAAGAATAGCATTTCAAGGGAATCGCTGAGTAGGACAGCAAATTTGGGAACACTAGGCTCTCAACATGTACAATTTTTAAGTGTTTATTCTGAAAGATGGCTTTCATTAGCATGGAAAGTAGTTTGTTGAGTGATGTGGTTTATTCAGAAGAAACATTGGCATTAATTAGAGTTTTGGTGATGGGATACTTTGTCACAAACATGTTGGATACCCTGTATGTCATATAACAAGTGCATTATAGCCAATGGCACTTAAAATACTTTGGATGTCTTCATTGCACCTGCGACAGTGATGTGGGAGCCTTAATATTCGCAATTAAGGACTCGCAAAATCCTAGCTTAATGCGACAGAGAATGACTAAAAAGATTAGAGGGTTGCTAAACTTTACCAATGTTAAGAAAAATGTTTCTTCAGAAGTTTTTATTTCTCTTGCCACTTTTTAACGAGTAAACCTATTTTTTTTAAACATTTAAAGTGGAAGCTCCATTAGGACCTAGGAATAAAACATTGCATTTTACAGTTCTAAGTTTTGGTTATTCTACATCAAAGGTCAGCCTGAATCCCTTATTTGTCACAGATTTCTTCACGTTTTACAACTGTCCATTAAATGCTACAGTGAGATATAGAGCCAAAACACTCCTGGCATTTAAGAACTCCAGGGCATATGCAGTCTGAGAGCCTGAGGAAGGTGGTTATGGATCCTACATCTTATACAGAGGTCCAACCAGTAGTGTCACATTTAGCTCAGCCATTTTGTCGGTCAGGGTGCAATGGTAATTCAACCAGAGAAGGTGGTGTAAGTAGCACCTTGAAGGACAGCCGTGGCAATGGGGGAAGAGTTTCACAAAAGTGAGGGGCCGGTTCTGTCTCTGAAAATGCTGGGAAAATGGGAATACCTCACCCTGCATGTTATCAAGGCTAGATATGAGACCACTGACAAAATACTTACGTCTTTGGGTGTATATATATTTTCATATCTCACTGTTGGTAGTGGAAATTCGAGCATCTGATTCAGGCAATGATATGTCTACTAAAGACTTCTTTAAACAATGGATTTTCTTGAACACTGAAAGCATTTTGTCCCTATGGCGGAGAACTTAAGGTATGTAGGTTTTCCACAGCCAGTTTGGGGAGGAGGTAGATATGCCACACTTCCAAGTAAGATGGTTTGTGCAGCAGGTCAGCAGACATTGTGGATACAGGCTAGCACAAACCAGTGAAACAAATTACAGATCATTTCAAAAATAATACAAATATAAGCAGGCAGAACAAAAAATTGCTGCCAAAGAAAACAATATAATGGTTGTTTCCTAAATAGGTGATGCGTTTATGATGCTTGGAAATACCTCAAAAGAAGATACATGTGGTCAACAATGGACCAACACCATGAAGGGACGTGCCTACCGAATCGTCCCAAAATAATATGGCTATAATCAGTTACTGTGTCTGACAGTAGCACACATAGGTAACCGTGGCCCTTTCTTACTCTATAGAGCTAAATTGCTTTGATTCATCTTAACTGAATGACTCAACATGCTAGTTTCCCAAGATGCCTTGTAATTACTCCACTTTCCACAGGACGGCCAGGCAGTAGAACGCGTCTTTGCATAGAGTGGGAAATGTGTGAGCACAAGAAGAAGCAGTCATAGGTGTCTGCTCATGGAAGTAGGCCAGATAAAAGGGGGCGTGGATTATCAGGCAACATCAAGGGGGATAAGATACCTGCATTTTACTTTGTGTGCTTTGGGAGCATAAAACAATCACCATAACTGATTTTTTAATCATCAACAAGTTACAAATTATGTTTCAGTTGACAATGAACTCACATTGAAGTCTATTTCACATTTTCGTGGATAACGAATCAAGACTTTGCCTTTTGGGGGTGTGTGCTATTTGTGCCACCGAGATACTCTCTATGAGAAAATAAGAAGCAGTAGCGGCAGAAAAATCCGAACTGCCTGTTGCTGTCAGGCAGACATTACCCTCATAAAATTTACTTATCAGATGTTGTGGGTATAAAAGCAAAGGTGCACGCCTCGGGTTATATATTTGAAAACACTGTTCTCAAAATGTATTGTACGGAGACATTTTCAAGAGACTCTATTTACAAATGGGGGTCAAAGTAGGAAGGGTATTGGCAGGAGTACCCTGTTAGTATTCAGATTTGGAATCGGTTCATGTGACATAAGCTGGAATATGTTTTTTCTGACTCTGGTTTAGCCAGAGTTTTACAGTTCCTGAAGACATTCTAGGCCTGGCTCATAAAATGCAGAACATCATGCTGCCTCCAGTCTATCATAACAGCCTAGATGACCCACTCAATGGTTGAGTTAAATGGAAAAATGTTTTTGAAAACTATGCTAAGTTCTCTGGTTCTAACATGTTTGCAAATATAAAACTTACTTTGCTTGTGTATGGACTGGGAAGGAGGATCAAGTGGTTATAGACAGTCTTCCAGATAAGTTAGAGAATGCAGCAAAAGTTTTGAATGATGATTAGATCGCTGTAAAACAATTACATTATATACCTCGAGTATCAATAACACTCCATAGGTATTGTTTTGACACGCCCAAACAAGCTGAGCATGAGATAGTGGAGGAATACATTACTGCACTCAGAAAGTTGGCCTCTGCAAGTAAATCTTGTCAGCTCCTTGACAAAAGAATAAGAGATAATGTTCACTTGAACTGAATTGTAGAGAAAGTGTACAAAGAGCTGTGACTTAAATTAAGCCTTTGCTGAGCAAGGACATATTTGTAGCTAAGAGGGTAGAGTATATGGCGAGTTGAAGCAGAAAGATAGCAAAGGTAGTGTGTGTAATGCCATACATACTGTTAATGTTGACACAAATTAGGGAATGGATAATATAGGACATAGGTTCAAAGGTCTATGTTTCAGGTATAGTTTACAAGGTCACATGGCCTACATTATGGCCAACCTGCACATTTTGGTGTAGTTTCCTACACATAAATCGTACTGCAAAACATTTAACAAGAAGGGTTGTTATGCTAAATGATGCCAAAGCATGGCTGGTCAAGCAAAACAACCATTGGATGTGAAAGAAATATATGAAGAAGTAATATTACAAGGGGAGAAAGGAATGATGGTAATCCTGAGAAATGGGTAGTTGTTGGTGAAAAGAGAATCTGAATGATGTGAGACCCCTGTTCCCAATTGGCAATCATTCAGCAAAAGATGTTTGTGGAAGTGTTTACAGATAAAGGAACATTCAAAGCTCTGGATGTCAGACTGGATTGTTATAAAGGCCAACCCCTCAAGACGTAAGGATATTTTGAAACCACTCTTGAAATGGGCAGCAGAGTCACAGTTGGTAAACTATATGTAGCCAAGAAAAGGGATGGAACTATAGTATGGCCTCATCAGGGAGAACCTGAAATTCTGCTACATCTTCATAGCAATTCCCAGTTATGGATACAGCAAATGCATGAGTCATGTGGATTTTGAAAACATGAATCTAGCTGTCTTTAGAGAGCAGCTTATCTGTCTGAGTGGGTATGTGCATTGTGTCAAACTGCTTGATGTACAGCCAGTTTCAGCAAAATTCGGGCATCTGACAGTATCTGTTCATGATGCAATTCAACAGAAATTGGAGAAGATGCGTGAGTCCCAGGTAATTGCTCCTGTGGAGGACACAGATTATTTGCCTCCCGTTGTTGAGACCAGAAAGGCTAGAGGGGAGATACGTTTGTGTATAGATGTTCGCTTTATCAACAAGGACGTTTTAGTTGATAAACTTCCACTCCCTATTATCTCAGAGATACCCACGATGAAGGCTGGCCCTAAGATTTTCACAACACCTGATCTAGCATCCTTGAATCATTACATCAAATTGCTTGAGGATTCACAAGATTACACGGCCTTCATCACACCAATGGGAGAGTAAATATTTCAAGAATGTCATTTATCTTAGTAACAGCAACTGCTGTCTTCCAGATGGTCGTTTTCGTTGTTGAGTGATCTTTTGCATTGCTGTCCTGTCAAGAAAATGTGGTGGTGTAGGGGGAAACATGGAATGAGCATAATCAAAGGGATAAAGCTTGGTTGGGTATATTTAAAAAACATGGGCTGATCTTAGAGCAAAGAAGGGCTGTTTTGGAAGGAAGGAGATATCATATCTTGGTCTTGATATAAGTGATAATGGGGTGCATCCCAAGAAGGAGCTGGTAGAGAGAATACAAAATCTAAAACGACCACACAACAAAATAAGTTATCTCTTTTTAGGAATGGTAGAGTAGTGTGCACATTTTGCTAAGACTTTTTGGAGACAACAGAAGCTATACGAAATGTAATGAAAAATAACATAGAGTTTCAGTGATGTGAAATCTGTAAAGAGGAATTTGAGTTGACGAAGAGTGAATTGAATAATGCACTTGTGTTTTAAGTCATTTGTACCAGGAGATGACTGTGTAGTAATAACTGACACTAATAATAAAGGTTTGGGAGCAATATTGTTACAAGCCAATTGTGAAGAGGAAAGAACCACAGTGTTCCCCTTATGTGAATTAAGGGTGTTTTGTTAAACTATTTAGTCATATAAACAGATGCTTTAGCAGTTTTTTGGGTCATTGAGAAATGTAGGATGTTTTTATGGGGTGTGAAATATGCAGATAAGACTGATAATAAACCTGTATGTTAGGTTTATATTTCAAAAGGATTGGAGAGGGTTTCCTCTCTGATTAGGAAACAAGTCATTAGTCTTCAAGATGTTTCATTTAAAATTTGATACTTACCACATGTTTATTATAGGGCAGTGTATTCTTTGCCATGGTTGTTGGCAGATAATGTTGAAGGTGGTCCTGTGTTAGATTACCCTTAGATAGGTGTGTGTGCGAATATTGATGGTGTGCTATAGGAGAATGAAGGGGAAAATGAAGTACGTGGAGATCAGGTTTTATCGGAGATTGAAAGATGGGAAAATGAATAAGACAATGTGCACTATCACATGGAAGCACTACATGTTGATCGAAGATTGGCTATCTGGGAGAGACAAGTGTGGAAATGAAGACTGGTCCATCCAATGGCTTTTGAATATCTTTATTAAGATATATGAATGTCAGAGACACCATCCACAACTGAAGCACAGGTTTAAGAAACTGCTTTCAGCCAAGCCTTCCATTTCTCCCCACACCTCAGGCTTGGTAGCCACCCTACGCACCACTTTCAGGTTACAGAACCAGCTGTCCAGGTGGTTCTATAACCTAGGATATCACATCACCTCCCCATTTATAATAAATATTACTATATGATAAAATCACATTGAACTTGTAACACCGCAAACTTATGTAACTAAAGAACAAATGGTTATGCAAAATACAGCAAGCATCATTAAGCATTACATTTTTACATATTCATGAAACAGAACAGGTCTTTTCTTTACTCGTTGAGGTTGGATATTAAATTCCTCAGGTAACCTCTTCTCCAAAGAGGTAACATCTGAAACCAGTTCAGAACTGCATTTGGATAGTCTATTGCGGGGCATATGTACAAGCCCCTATCACCATGGGAATGTCACTTTTTGTGACGTTTCCATGGCGATAGGGGCTTTGCCTTGTTTGCAAGGCAGCGATAAGTCACTTAACATGGGTTAACGCTGCTATGTAAATAAGGCCCCCCTTCATGCTATGCTTAGCGTGAAAGGGATGGAAAGTAGGTGTTGCTGTGGGCATTCCACCGCAACACCTACTGATTTTGACTCTGCCCCCTATTAACAAGGCAGCTTAACTAGGAGGCAGCACAACAAATAAGACCAGGGATAGTCTGGTCTTAACTTGGTGAAATGAAGGGAAATTCTTTATTTCTCTTCTTTTTTGCTTTTCCATGTGTGCTGCCTTGTGCAGCACTTGTGGAAAAAGCAAAATGCCTTGGACAGTTTATGTGTAGGAAGGTGACCCTCCCTGCTCATAAACAACCCTTAAAACAATATTACATTTTGTAACTTCCATGTGTGCTGCATTAAGCAGCACACATAGAAGTGACAAAACACTATTTAAGGAATGTTTATGTGCAGGAAGGGACATCTTCCTACACATAAACAATCTTCCCCTGCAGGAAGGGACACCTTCCTACACATAAACAATCTTCCCCTGCACGCAGACACCCTTGCACGATGGTGCAAGGGTGCAGTGTGCAAATGAAGATTCATCCATCGAATGTCTTTTGAATATCTTTACTCAAAGGGAGCTTTGAAAAATTGCACGGACCTTTGGTGCCACACGGCCACATGGCCACACGGCCAGCGGGACCGCCACACGCTGTGAGGGGAACGGCAGGAGAGCAGGCGAGCTGCGAACGGACTACACCTCCCAGCACCACCTGGGGGCCGGCGCACCTGACACGCCAGCAGCGCGCCCGGAGGCGCTTTAAGAGCCTCGCACTCCGCGAGAATCGCGGGGAGCTTTGAAAAATTGCACGGACCTTTGGTGCCACATGGCCAGCGGGACAGCCACACGCCGTGAGGGGAATGGCAGGAGAGCAGGCGAGCCGCGAACGGACTACACCTCCCAGCACCACCTGGGGGCCGGCGCACCTGGCACGCCAGCAGCGCGCCCGGAGGCGCTTCAAGAGCCTCGCACTCCGCGAGACTCGCGGGGAGCTTTGAAAAATTGCACGGACCTTTGGTGCCACATGGCCAGCGGGACAGCCACACGCCGTGAGGGGAACGGCAGGAGAGCAGGCGAGCCGCGAACGGACTACACCTCCCAGCACCACCTGGGGGCCAGCGCACCTGACACCCCAGCAGCGCGCCTGGAGACGCTTCAAGAGCCTCGCACTCCCCTCGCCCCGCGAGTCGCGCGCGGAAGCGCCCGGGTGAAGCCCGGGTCAAGGGCGGGGTCGTCAGGGGCCGTCAGGGGCAGGAAGAGGCAGGGCAGGGCCAGAGACCCTGTGCAAATTATCCGGTGACCCTCATCTCCCCGGTAAAGTGACTAGAAGTACTGAAGGACTAATTGTAACTGCTGCGCCAATAACATTGGGTGTTGAGTCCATAGGCTTAGTTTGCGAATAGGTTAGCTCTCATTAAAGTATACTTGTACTCATGCCGGGGTCAAAGAAGGACAAGGCTATTGTGGGGGCGGGCTCCATTGACAACTTTTTAGTAAAAATGGTAAATTAGATCAATAATGATAGAAGGGCTTCCCTGGGTAGAGGTAATCTTTCAGATCAGGATCAATTCATGGACGGTCCTTCCCCCCCGGAGGTTCCTTCAGAGACTGACATTGTCACCGATACCGGACCCGAGGTAGTCAATGCAGTAGAAGCACTGATTCACCGGGCTCCAGATATAGAAGTCCTTGACAAGTCTCTCTCGGATTCGGAGGAGGAGGTGGTACCTGCCCACACACACACTAGACCCGTTAGAACTTGCAGGAAGCAGCAAAGCAAAAGGGGGGGAAGGCACACTTATAAAAGAAGGGTAGATACCCATCTGCCAGACAACCACACCTCCCCTGAGTCAACTGCGATCCTGGAGGGTAAGAACGAGGCAAATATAATCCTGAGCCCAGATCAGTTTGGCTTGTTAATTCGTACCTTAGAAGCCAAATTCGAATCAAAACTAGCGGAAACTCTCCAACCTCTAGTGTGCAAACTGGATAATGTTACCGCAGAGGTAAAAAGACTAGGAGGATTGTTAGCGAAACAGTTAGCCCACATAGATAAGGTTAACCCCCCACCCCCCTCAACCAGAATAGACCGCCCTGAGAGTGGTGGGAAGAAGGTAGCCAAGGTGGATAAAAAAACGCATGCCTCACAACAGCCTACCAGAGTTGACCTAGAATCCCCCTGTCCTTC
The DNA here is from genome assembly GCF_964263255.1 of Lissotriton vulgaris. Classification (NCBI taxonomy): domain Eukaryota; kingdom Metazoa; phylum Chordata; class Amphibia; order Caudata; family Salamandridae; genus Lissotriton; species Lissotriton vulgaris. Next base: position 1,297,027,873 of record NC_141694.1, read on the forward strand.
TGTTCCTCCCCCACTTCCACCAGTTAGGTCAGTAGTACACCCAAAACCAGGGCCTGTTACTAATCCGATTGCCGCCCCAAGTAGGAGAAACAATTTTATTAATCTCCCCCCAGATTGTGCCCCCTATGTACTTGTATTGGCAAACGTCCCGCCTCAAAACTCGCTTTCGGTTGAGTCACCTGAGGAGTCACATGATTCCCTCAAAAATAAAGTTGTATCCTGGTTGAGCTCAAATTGTGGTTTTCCTACAAAATATGCAGGAGAAATTATCACAACAAGGAGGGCAAATTGGATTGGTCCCACACGCAAAACCTGTAGCGGTGATTGCGTGATAGTACATTTTAAATATCCTCAACATGTGGCCACAGTCCTGCTAAGGGCAGCCTCGATGACTAACGATGACAACAGCATCTGTGTGCATCCTTTGGGATATTTTTATAATCATCTTACAGGAGCCCCCAACCCTAGCCTAGGATTGAGTCCCTTTACACCGTTTGGGCCTCGGTCCACTTGTCTAAGTCAGGGACTAGGTAGGGAGAACCTCTTTAGATTTGGACCTCACATCGCAACACATAACAGGTTTGACGCACTCTCAGGACTTGAGATGTGCGATTGACGGGGGGCCGGAGAGGGTATGGTTGATGAAGCTATAGTGGACCCTGCCCCTATGACTCCTGTACCTTCTTCTGCTAACGATGGATATAAACCGGTAATGGGTACCCCTGACAAGGGGGATAAGGTCAGGCTGTTAAGTTGGAATATTGCCGGTCTACGGTCCAAGAGAGGAGACCCCAACTGGTTAAACTTTGTAAAGCTATATGACATTGTCGCCATGCAGGAGAATTGGGATATGGAATGCGATTTTTGGTTGGATGGCTTTACTTCATTTTTTGTACCTGCTTTGCCCTCTCCAGCGGGACGGAATAGAGGGGGTCTTTTGATGTTGGTCTCGGTGAATGTAAAGGGTAAAATTATAAAGGTTGATTGCGCCACATATAATTTCCTTGTTATAGAGGTAACTTTGGTTGATGGCAGCAAAATACTCTTCGTAAACTGTTATAACTCACCACATGGCTACCCTGCTAATGAGCATTTAGTGTGGCTAACAGATTTTTTAACTGCCTATAAGGGAAAGCAAACCACTTATTGTCATTTTATTTTATTGGGTGATTTTAATGTACATTTGTGTTCTAATTGTGACCTAATCGATTCAGATGGCCCTGACAGTATTTCCCCCCGCACTTTGAACATAGTCAGAAGGGGGAGGTTCTTGAAAACCTACTAGCTAGTAATGATCTGTATGAGGCAGAGTTTTCTGATAAAAGTTCACGTGTAGCCACATATACTGGAAGGGACTGTGAATCGATAATTGATTACATTTTTCTATTGTTAGGTCTTCTTAAATATGTGATTTTATATAATGCTTTATCCATGCCATCAAGTGATCACAACCCCGTGGGGATGGAGTAAGCTAATGGTTTTTCGCTCCTAAATTCTTCTGTTACTCCACAGGCTGTATTACCAGGTAAAGCTAAAGATCAGGGGAGGAGGATCAAATGGGGACAGGTAGTTCCAGATGATTTTTTCCTTAACATAACGTCAATGGCTGCAGAAGATTTAAATATTTGTGTCAATCCTCTCTCTAAGGGTGAGGAGGTTTTAACTTCCTTTGAAGGTATCTGTCGGTCAGTGGCCATGAATTTAACAGCTAAAGGCCAGGGAGATAAAAATAGACCGGTAATGGGCTGGTTTGATAATAACTGCAGTAAAGCCCATAACCTCCTTAAAAAAGCACTTAATGCTCAACCGAGGGATAAAGTCTTAGTGGTGCAGCTCATAAAGGATTATTCCAGGGCAATCCAAGCACGTAAAAATGAATTAAAGTGTGAAGCTTGGGCCGAGCTCATGGACAAAGCTATCCTAAAAAATAGTGCCAAGTTTTGGTCAATTATTAATACCCCATTGTTCTCTCGTGACCAAAACGCGGTGTTGGAACTTAACATCCCCGAGGAAGACTGGCTTAGCCATTTTGAAAAAAATCTACGGTAGTAACATGGAGCAGGAATCTTTTGAGGTCCCTTAGTCCGAACTCCCCTTGGCGCCAGATAGATTTTATACAGTTGAAGTCATTAAAGCAATCGAGGGTACCGCGGGTCGAAAGGCCCCGGGCCCTTATGGGGTTCCCTCTGATATGTTTAAGGCAAACTCTTTGTACTGGGCTGATATTTTAACTAAAGTTGTTAATGCCTCAGCCATTGTGGGATTTCCTAAATCTTGGTCCAGAGCTACTATAATACCCGTGTTTAAAAAAGGCCAGAGGGGAGACCCAAGATGCTATAGGCCTATATCATTGTTGGACTCCTCTATTAAAATCTTGGGGAAGGTTGTCCTGGCTAGAATAACATCTTGAGCCAATGGGAATAATATTTTGACAGATGTACAATACGGCTTTAGAGCGGGGAGGAGCACGGAGGACCAATGCCTCAATCTTCACCTCATAATATCCAAGTACATGAGGGCAAAAAGGGGATCCATATTCCTAGGCTTCATGGACCTATCCACAGCCTTTGATCTAGTTAATAGATCAAGGATGTGGACTATGCTTTTGAAAATGGGCCTTGACTGCTCATTGGTGCATTTCCTGGCGGAGTTGCATAAAGATCTGACTGCCTCCATTAGGATGACAACAGAGGGGAAATGTACAGCGAGTTTTAGGTCCTGCAGAGTGGTGCGCCAAGGCTGTATTTTGGCCCCCATGTTATTCAAGTTATACGTGAATTCATTGGAGGCTAACCTAACAGCTGTCACTCAGGATATTCCATGCATGGGGGGTATGCCAATTCCGGTGCTCCTCTATGCCGACGACGCGGTGCTGATATCCAGGACCCCGATTGCCCTGCAAAAGCCGCTTGATTCCTTTGGAACTTTTATGTCCAGTCTAGATTTGGTGATTAACAGTGGCAAATCCCATACAATGTCAGTGGGTTGCTCTAAAAGTAAAGATAAAACCTTTTTTTGTGGCAGTGAGGTTATCTCTAGCATAAAGGTTTTCACCTACTTGGGTGTAGTATTTGATCATAGGGGTACTTGGATACCACAGCTAACATCCAAAGCGAATGCGGTGAGAAGTTCTGCCTCCGCAGTTTTGGGGTTCGCTAAAAGACTAGGGGGGAAACCCACAGAAGCGATCCTGGCTATTTACAAAGCTAAGACAGTCTCCATTGCAAGATATGGGGCTGCAATTTGGGGGTTTGTAAAACCTGACCGCATCCAAAAGGAGAAAAACAAATTCTTGCGGTCACTGCTGGGCCTACCTTAGTCAACAGCGACATACTCCCTACACCTTGAGTTAGGTCTGGGATACATCACAGACATGTTAAAACTAGCACCGATCCTGTTATGGATTAAGCTCTGGCTAAATCCGAACCTTAGTCTTAATCATAAGATCATAAAAGATTGCCTCAAACTAGATCACATGAGGGATATTCAGTGGTTGTCCTATGTAGAGACCTTGGCTGTGAAGCTAGGACGCCCTGAGATTTTTGCTAGACCAGAATCCCTGTGTAAAGCAGATCTAGTGTGGGTGAAGATTAACTTCACTAGGCTCTGTGTTGCCGAGCGTGAAGCGGACGAGCTAGGTAAACCCTCAGTGAGGGCACATGTAATGGTAACCACATCTCATGAGTTGGCTCCTTATTTGTCAGTGGTGACAATTTTTTTCCATAGATGGTTACTGACAAAATTCCGTTTCAATCAAATCCATATGGTTCTTTGGAATGTGAAAGGTTGGTGTAGACTTGAGGATTCTACTCCATGTAAATGTGATGACCAGTCCGCCCAGGACACTGCGCACTTTTTGTTTTTTTGCCCCTGGTATTCCGAACCCTGGAATCGGTTTGTAAAACCAATGCTGAAATAGATGAGATTTTCGCAGTATAAGCCCGTTTTGCTATTTCTGCAAATTATGGAAACCCCCGTAATTATGTACTGTATCGCCAGTTTTCTGGCTGCATCTGTAAGAATCAGGAGATCAAGATTGGACTCTTAACGCTGAAAGTTAACTATTCTGTATCATGTATTTAAATAATGGATTGTTGGGCTCGAATGGAAATGAAATTGTGTAATTATCTTTTTATAACGGGTTTTAACTGCCATTATGACTGAAATTGTATTAATTGACTTTTAAACATGTTTTAAATAGTTTTATAAATCTCTAGTATACTTTTATGACTTTAATTAATCGAATAAAGTGGTTTTGACTTGACTTGACTTTATTAAGATATATAAATAACGGAGACCCCATCCACAGACGGAGCACAGGACTAAGCAACTGCTCTCAGCCAAGCCTGCTGTTTCTCCTCACACCTCGGGCTTGGTTCCCACCCTACACATCACTCCTAGGTACAGAACCATCTTTCCTGGTGGTTTCTATAACCTAGGATACCACAATAGACTTCTATTTGATTGGTCAAGACTGGTTGTACCAAGCACTTTACATGAGAGAGTGATGTGTTGGTTTTGGACAGATTAAGGACAAAAAAAAGAATTTGCATGGACCTTTGGTGGCCTGGTTTAGATTTATAGCTGTAGAGGGTGGTAAGAGAGTGCATTGATTGTGTTGTCAGTGACAATTTGTTAGAGAAACAACTGAAACTGAACTTAGACAAGATGGAAGTCCTCATCCTGGGCTCCATCTGCTCAGCCTGGAACTATTTCTGGTGGCCGTCCACACTGGGAGCAGCACCGACACCCACCAACCATGCACGCAGCCTGGGATTCATCCTCGGCTCAGCACTCTCCATGACCAAGCAAGTCAACGCCGTATGATCCTCCTGCTTCAACACCCTCTGCATGCTCCGCAAGATCTATAGATGGATCCCCACTGAAACCAGAAGAACGGTCACCCAGACCCTCGTCAGCAGCAGCTTGGACTATGGAAACACCCTCTATGCTGGAGCATCAGACAAACTACTGAAACGACTACAACGTATACAGAACGCCTCTATACGTCTCATCCTCGACATCCCTCGACACAGCCACATCACACCCCACCTGAAAGTCCTGCACTGGCACCCCGTCAACAAGATGGTCACCTTCAAGCTCCTCACCCACGCACACAAGGCACTGCACAACACCAGACCAGCATACCTCAACAGAAGACACACCTTCTACGCCCCCAACCACCAGCGCCACTCCGCCGACCACGCCCTCGCCACCATCCCCCGCATCCAAAGAGCGATCTCTGGTGGCAGATCGTTCTCCCACTTCACCGCCAAGACCTGGAACACCCTCCTCATCCACCTGCGGCAGACCCAGGACCTAGAAACCTCAGGGGGCTGCTCAAGGCTTGGCTGTTCAAGCAGTAGCAGCACCCCTTCCCCCAGTGCCTTGAGACCCTCATGGGTGAGTAGTGCACTTTACAAATGTTTGACTGATTGATTGAGAAACATTAACCTTCATTGTGCATGACTCGTCACTTAGATTGTCTGAAGGAAGAGGTAGCCTTTGACAGTGTATTTCCCTTGAATGGAGATATAATTTAAAGATCAGTTGACTTCAGCACGAGAAGTGTGATAAGATGTTTTAAAGATGTCTTCAATACTGAGAGGTTTGTAATAACTGTATTCACTAATAATAAAATACAGTTGCGTTCCAGAGAGCTGGAGGCAATATTAGAGATAAGTGGTATAGCTCAAAAGAAGTGCCCTCTGCATCATCTGGAAAAGAACAGAGTTGTCGATAGGATCAATTAAACACTTAAGGGATACAGCTAACAAATGTTTCTGGGCTGTTTATCGAGGAAGAGGTTTGTGCTAAAGTAGTGTTTAATTGCCTTGCACCCCAAAAGATAAGAGGCAAAACTCTGAGTTTTCAGGGTGCATAGGTTGGAAAAAAGGTTAGTTTATTCAGGAAGATGACGGGTCAGAAGAGGTAGAGAGATGTCATGGTGGCCTTGAAAAAAATATAGTAGAATAAAGTCTGTGAGAGAATTGAAAGAAGTGGAGGGTTTGGTGAGCATTAGAGCAACCAATGGAGCTCAAATGGGATCCAAAAGTACTGCTCTGTTGAAGGTCATCAAACTGTTCTGGAATTCAAACAAAACATCCAATGGAAGTATCTGGAAGATGAGTAGGGATGCAGTGTGGTGCAAAGTTTAAGTTAAGAAGGAGTGTTGCGATGTGGGAACCCCTTCAAAAGCTGGTAGTTGTCTAATCAAGGAGGGTGTGCTATTGAATGCAGAACCAGATAAATCCTCTGTTGTACCCTGCCTTAGGCTGAGCATGAACCCTGCATATTTAAAGGATTATATTTGCCAATTATTTCGTTTTTGTTTATTTAAAGACTGTGTTAAATTAATTTCCTTGTTTTGTCTCATTCCTCACAACTACCATTTCTTAATGGTCACAACCTTTTTTTAGTCATAGACCCATTATGGTCTCACTTACTGGTTAGATCTTTGCCTTTTACTAAACCTTGAATGTCTGCCTGAATCTGTGTTGATGTGTTTGTTCAAGAAAGAAAATATGTGATGCCTTGGACCATTATTATATGGTTATTCCTTACAGAATGGAGGGACTTGAACAAGATAGAGGTTCCATTTGTGGCAGTTTGCTGCAGCTGTAGATTAGGTGCCTTGGAATAAACTCACAGCTGAATTCATCCCTATATCCTGCATGATTCTTGGGCTCAGGGTGTTGGAAATTTGTGTTTTCCCCGATTTGTGGCTTTCTTCACTCCTTCACTGAAAGAATAATACTTACAAATGTTGCAATATTTGCAATTGTCTGTTTATTAAGAATTTCTCATTTAGGAGGTGCTTCAATGCTGCTTTCTTATCTCACGAAGGAAACAGTTTCCACTTATGATGGAATAGACACAATTAATGAACATTTCCATCATTAGATTATCCCCTTTACCATTATGACACAGCTGTGCAATCGAGCAGGCACGGTAAAAGGGAAGCAGGAAGAAGCCCAAATTCAAATGCAGCCCTCCCCGCCAACCTGCGAGACAGTAAGATGGCTTATGGTGTTTCTACACAGAGGAATTTCCTTCTGGTGGGGATAACCTTCGATTAACTTTCCAGATTCCAGGAAGGAGTATCAGCTACTGGCCGCCAACTGCCATGTTCCAGACAGAGGTAACAACCACCTACATAAACCAGTCCTTTTTTATTGAAATGTTAACATGGTTATTATTTTGGCTTGAAGAAATTGCAAAACATCACGAATGACTGTGCTTTCATAACCAGCATGGACCTAGAATAAAATATAGCACTAACCTGATTGGTATGAGTTAGTAGGTGAAAAGTTGGAAAGTGGTTTTTAGGACTCTAGCAAACATTTTTGCTTAAAAACATTGATGGCCAACTGTATGTCAAGTTGACGATTAAGACGACAATATGTGTATTTCAAATGACAGAACATGAATTTGATTTGCGGTAGGCAGGAATTACAGATTCTACCTCTGATTTAAACTTTGGTACCCCAAAGCAAGCAGGAGCACCAGTCATGAAGACAGATGCAGGAACTTAAACTTAACCTCGCTCTAGAAACCATTTCGTTTTCTGCAGTTTGCATACCTTTTTCTTCCAAGAGCTCTTCAACAGCATAGAGTAGGATTTTTGGTGGGCTAGAGTAAGAACATTGGTCAACGCTGCTGTGGTTTTAGGGTCAAACAGTGTGACTTCTGCTACCTTTGAAGTTCTATTTGGAAAAGCTTTGACTGAAGGTGTTACCAAGCAGTTATCTCTGCTTCAAATAAATCTTCATATTACTTCACATGAACAACAGACTCCAGAGTGGCTAGAACCTGACATACGGAACTTCAATGATTTGTCACAGTGATATTGTACCTTCAACGTTTTAGTTTAAACTAACATTTGTTACAGGAGTTTTCATAAGAAGGATGGGAAAAAGAGCTTTGATAAGTTTGCCTCCATCTTGACCCCGCGCCAGGCCAGAGTCAAATGCTACAGACAAATGTACTACCGACGTGCAAGGCAATATTTTCCAAGTAACTTTGACTTCAGAACCCAGATTCACTACTTCTATTTTGAAGAAGGGGAGGAAGATGTACATACCTGTGGCGGCTGGCATCTACACATAGAGGAGAGGCTATGTGTGTGCAAACTAAAATTAAAATTATATTAACTTGCAAAGTCATCCCCTCTGGTCCGCTTCTCTCCATGGAACAGGATGCAGCAACTCCCTTGACCAATCATGGTGCTGCTCTCATGCAGCTTGAGAGCAGTGCCCTGATTGGAGGGAGCTGCCTCTGTCAGCACTTCCCAGCTCTCTGGGGTCTTGCACTTGCTCTAACCCATCTGTTTTAAAACAGCTAGCGGCCAGCCAAAAAGAAATGTGCAGTTTAAACTAATGTATTAGACAGCCAACCCTCCTCCCTATTGCTGTCAGTTCGCAGCTGACTCTCGGCTCAGGACGGGGTGAAAAATAAAATGATAATAAACTACCATATTATTTTGGGGGATGTTAAGTGGGGCGACACTCCCCCGACGCTCCCCAGCTCCAAAGGAGGAGCCGTCCCTTGGATAGACCCGTTCCACTTTGTATGAAGTTGATGAGCAGTGGTACAGGTGTAATGATATGCATTCAAGACGCATAATCACTGCTACCAACCTTGCCATCTAGGCTGTTATTGGTAGTATAGGTACCACAGACAGAAGCAGTAATAAACAGCTGGTATAGTGCCATTGGATGGACACACATGACATCTGAGTTAAAGCATTGGTGACAGGACGTGCACAATCAATTCTTCTCATGGAAAGTTTATTAGAGAAAACCTGGCAAAGCGTGTGTTATATCTAAGTTTTTAACCTTACATCGTCCCTGTTTCTCTGCCTCTGCTGTTCAGCCAGTGTGAGTGGAATGTTAGTGTGAGTGTGATGTCATTGGAGTGTTTGGTATTCTGTGAGTGGACTGTCAGTTGGATCCTGGGCTGAGCAGCAGAGAGGATGCTCCTGGTGGGGCTTTGATTACATATATACTGGAAAACCTATCTACCATCTAAGAAGAATAAACTTATCAACTGTAACCTATCCAAGTCTTCTGGAATTCCTTACCAGGATGTAACATAAATTTGGCGACGAGGTGGAATCAAAACTACGTGTGAGGATCTTCTTCAAGCTTCTTAAAGGTACTTTTATTCAAGATTTTACTCAAAACGAACCTGCTTAAGGATTTTACGCCCTCCCGCCCCACCAGTGTCCATATTTCACCGGACAGGCCATGGACAAGGCGTAGATTTCCTGTAACCTGCTTCTTCCTGCCTAAATCCTAATGCCTGCTTTAAACAGGACATAGGTTTCCTGCTACCTGTTTCTTTCTGCCTGATTCCTGCTGCCATTGACAGAGTATAAGCTTTCTGATTTTTACAGCCTGCTTCTGACTGGGCGTGTCACTGCTGTCTGTTTACTGCAGCCATACACCTTGCTGCTGTCTCCTCCTGCCTGACTTCTTCTGCCTTAGACATCTACTGTCTTAATTGTGACACTCTGTTGTCATTGACTGGGCTCCCTGCTCGGATTTCTTCATCTTCATCTTCATATCAAGAGGCATTCTGTTCACAGTATTTGTGGCAGTGAATTCTGTTGGGTTGGCAGAATCACTATTTATGCTGTGTGCCTGACAGCTCATTTGGATTTTGACTTTACCCTGATGACTCTTTCTGCCTCACTGTGTTGACTGTTTGAAGGGAGCAGTTCACATATTCTGACTACGTGTTCTGTGCCGACAGATTGGAAGCGATCTGAGCAGAAATGAGGATTTATTCATGTCAGCAAGTAATACCTTTGTACTATCAAACTTATGCCTAAATTATGCTGATGGAGGACTTTTCAGGTGAGCCATGTCTGTATTTTTAATTTAATTTTTTTCGCTCCTGCCCCTTAACGTGTCTCAGTTTAACTGCTTATTGACATTTAAAATATGTCACGAGCTGTCTACAGCGCACGTACTTTCAGCTCGCGCTGTCTTACCTGCTTTCAGCTCCTCTGCCATTCCTCCATGTAATCCTCTGTGACGTGTTCCTTCAAGGATCCTGACTGTTGTGGATGTTTTGGTGCATGCTGATGCTGTTAGCCATCCGGTGCAGCGTCACCGTTGCTTGCCGCCATTTTGCGACTGGTAGCATACTCTGCAGTTTCAGTCATTGCCATCCGCGCTGTTCGTTCAATAAAGTTCATTCTCATTTTGCTTTGGATCTGTATCATCTTTGTGCATTTTTTTTCAGCTGCATGTCATCATGGAGATTTGCATCTCCGTTGTGGTTTCCTTCATGGATTTTTGGAAATCGTAACAGGTGTCACTTGGTCAAAGAACAGTTTTCATTACTTATGGCAAATTATTCACCAGAACAACCTTGGCAGCACAAGAGGAGAACCATTTCCGGTGGCATTTTACTTTATTTCCCAGTACTTCTTGTGTGGTAATGCGCAAACCTTCTTCTTAAAAAAAAAGCCTACGACCTTCAGTTTTGTTTTTGGAGCCATGCTGTTGAGGTATTTCAGGGGTCGTTATTATTATTATTATTATTTTGTCTACAGCCTTTTGCCCTTGGACTAAAAAAAACACACATTTAAAGACGCTTTGCTGTTTTCCTTGCTTCAACTGTAAAGAGATTAACTTCATTTTATACAGGCTCATTTTCATACTGTTTTACTCTCATTTTTGGCTCCCATATTTACTACGTTTTCTCTTATGCTTTTTAATACTATTACAATTATACTATGTGTTTATGCGCTTTTTATTTTACTGCAGTACTGCCATTTTATTCTGAAGCGTTTGTTAATGTATTTTGCTTGGCATGCAGGTTTTCTACATTTTCTACTCTGTATTTTGATGTGGTACTTTTCTTCTTTTTCCTTAGTCCTGTACATGATTTTCACTTACAGTACCTTTATTATATTGTGCGCAGGTTTTGTATGTGGTCTAACTTGAGTTGTGACTGGATTTTCTCTTTGCTGTGTAGTTCAGTTCACGCAGATCGCATTTTTTCTGGAACAATTTTTCTTGTTCCTCTGATGTTTTCATAATGATACTTACAGTGTATTTTCCATTTAGTGCGCAGGTTTTCTTACTTGGTCTAACTTGAGGCGTGACTGAATTTCTTTGCAGTGTAGTTCAGTTTACCCAGATCGTATTTTCCTGCAGTTTCATATGTGGTCTAACTTGAGGCGTGACTGAACTTCTTTGCTGTGTAGGTCAGTTTACCCAGATCGCATTTTTATGGAGCATGTTTGTTCCTCTGATTCTTAACATGAGTACTTGATATTTACTGTTTATTGTCATATTGCACGCAGGTTTACTTATGTGGTCTAAGACCTTTTTCTACGTGTCTTCCTTTTGGTTGATGTGTTAGGTGTATGCCACCTGTTTTTGTTCTTTACTTTCATTTCTTCCTTGTTTCATTCTTCCTGTTGCTGTGTTCAGTGCTTCCATACTTCTCGCTAGCCTGGCCAGTTGGTGTAGTTGTGGTGGTCACACTTGTGCATTACTTCTTGTTCATCTTCGTGGTATTATTACTTCTTGCTTATGTAATTTTCTCAATTTGTTTCTGTTTTTACTTTTTCCTTCCTTTTGAGACTTCTTACTTCAATTTTCTCTGCAAAGGAAGGAGATGTGTGTGTGTGTCTTATTTGTCATACTGTTCTCACTTTGCATTTTATTACATGTTTTTCCTTCATTGCTCATTATTACGTCACATTTCACCTTGTTTATTTTTAGTATGTTTTTCATACTTATGTGCATTTACAATCTTTCTACTGCAATTTTTATTGATTTTACTGTGATGTTATTGCAATGTTGCTATTTATATTTGCTTTCTCTTTGTTCATTTTATAAACAGGGAATGTGTGTTATATCTAAGGTTTTAACCTTACATCTTCCCTGTTTCTCTGCCTCTGCTGTTCAGCCAGTGTGAGTGGAATGTCAGTGTGAGTGTGATGTCATTGGAGTGTTTGGTATTCTGTGAGTGGACTGTCAGTTGGATCCTGGGCTGAGCAGCAGAGAGGATGCTCCTGGTGGGGCTTTGATTACATATATACTGGAAAACCTATCTACCATCTAAGAAGAATAAACTTATCATCTGTAACCTATCCAAGTCTTCTGGAATTCCTTACCAGGATGTAACAGCGTGTCAGTTAAATAGCTGGAAATCACTAAAGCCTTCGGCCCTACTAGATGTTTCAATGAGGACTTTTGATCATTTGAGCTTCTGCTAAACACGGCCTTGCCTTAAACTCAAATGGTTGGAATCATCCTGATTGGTTCTCCTGGGCCTGTATATAGTAGCATTTGTCCTTGATCGGATCTGCTGTTCCATTGACCCAATGCATCCATCCACTCCACGAGTCTGTGTTGTCCTAAATTGTGGGTCCACGTAATCTTTCATCCTACCAGGTTGATGAAAAAATGTGGTTGAGTTGGGTAACAATAAATATCCATCATCTGTCAATAGTGACAAGATACCCCACAGACGAATGGCCACTCTGAAAGTACACCTATTATTGTCTCACTGGGAATAAACAAAACTCTTGCTTATATTCAAATTACGGGTACAGCACCCCATACCAGTAGTTCATTAACTGTCTTCTGGGTTATGCGTGATGATTGCCCTTTAGTTATGTCATAGTCTTGTCATGTACACCTTGATAAGCCCAAACACAATTTCAATAACAGAGGCATTGACTCGCATAATATTGGGAATTTCATGTTACACTTGTAACCTGAAATATGGGAAATTACGCTATTCTAATCTCAGCTAATTGCACACCATTTGTGGCAAAAATGTAGTACAAGCACACAGGAAGACCACAAATGACCAGAACATGCGTGCCTGTTCTTTTTGGCACTTGTTTTTAGTGGGTTTTTATTTTTTTTTGCACAATATGCATTCTTGTGTACGAAATGGATGTGAGGGCACATTTCACACTGAAATATAGCCGCAAGTGCAGGTTTTGCATTTTGCATACATTTTCAAAAATATCAAGGAACCACGCATAATCACATACATTTCACACACCTATAAATTGTACTTTTTTACTCGTTTGGAAAGTAAAAAAGCAAACTGACAGATGAGTAGTCTGATGATATTCTGACGGATTGCAGGTCACTAGAGTCCCTGTTCACAGCTGAGACGCCAGTAATAAGGGTTTTGATAATCATTGCTTCCCACAGCTGTTCCGATTTAGTTGACCTCTGTTTTCCATACCAAACCAACGATAGAGACAATGCACAATGCTCCTAGACACATCTGCACAACAGATATTCAGCTGGAAAAAAGACAACTTAGACTGTATTTCCTCTAAGAACTTCCTACAAACATTCTTGCATTTTACACTAATGAGAAAATGTCTATGTCTCGTGTATTTCCTTGTAACAAATGAAAAAGGACCCTTTAAAAAATTCCTTTAAAAAGTGTCCTATCCAAAAATGGAGTACAAAGCTGGTATTGTAGGACGTGTAGTACGAAAACAAACTATAGCCTGTGCTTCTTAAGCAGCAGTCAGGTACTTTTACTTAACAAATGAGCTTGACAAAGGCAATAAGTTTGGATAATGTATTGTGCATGTACAATGCCGCAAACACACAATAAATACTTAGGGCCTTATTTATGAGGCCATGCGACACTTTTATGCTGCTGTTGCATCAATTTTTGTGGCGCACAGGGGGCGTAAATAATGCGCAACTTTGAGCCCTATTTACAAAGTGACGCATCTAAGCAGATGCACCACTTTATAACGCCCTGCGCTACATTATTCCTGCGTCAGGTATAATGTATGCAGCCGGGGCATTCCCCGCAAAAAGAGCCTTGTAGAAGTGGCGCAGTGAAATCAATTAGTTTTCACAGCGCCTCATCTAGGATGCTACTGCGTCAGTAGCTTATGCCTGCCTCACAGCAGGCATAAGACTGATGCAGGCTCTTTCACATGGGGCTGTCCCCATGTAAAATTACACAATGTTGGAGTAGCATCTGTTTTCAGACACATCTCAGCAATTCTGACGTATCTGTCATTCCTTGCGACATGATGCGTCATACCATAAATATGACGCATCAGTCATGTCTCAAGGAGGGTGCAGTAAAAACTGTTGCATCACTGTTTTCTCACAGCGATGAGACAGTTTTCATAAATGAGGCACTTAGAGCCTACTCACAGTTAACTTGGAACAACACATCTGCACATGCTTGCTCTGAAGGACCAAACTGCATAAATCTACCCATGCATGTCGAATAACCGATCTTCTGGACTCTAGGCATAATCTTCAGCAGTCATATACAACCCTGTGCATCCGAGGATTGAGGGTAATGCTCATTAGCTGAGCATTGGATAAGGTGTGACATAGGAGCATAGAGTTGTGCTCACCAGGAAATAGGTTAACCAGCTCATTCTATGATATTATAGACATAATTTCCAGCCCGAGGCTTTAAAACCACCAAATAATTGGTAGCAGGTATGTTAATGTAATTATTTCAATGGATGAAAACTACGACTACAACACTCAGAATACATGAGATCGCCATGTTAAAGCCTAGAATCAGAAAAAGGGTCCATGATGACTTGCAGTGAGGTTGTCACCTTGTCAGGAAAGTACAGGATCATGTGCACCAGGGGCCGTATTACAATAACTGCTCCACGGGCGCAATGGGTATTTGCACCCACTTTGCGTGCCACCAGGGCACTTTTGTATTACAGAAGGGGGTGCAGGTGCTTATGCGTCACCTTCAGTGATACCGATAGCGCTGGTGTACTTAAAGCACCAGCACTCCAATGATTTGAGGGAGCGGATTCCAATTGATATAAATATCACAGGGTCAAAGTTTGTTGATTCCCAAATTGACACTTTATTCAAGCATCAGTCACAAAAATAACGACAGCTTCCACATTCCACTTCAATATTTCCAAATAAATCCAGACTAATCAAAAAATCAGACAGCCGACGTGTTTCGTCCGATGACGGACATCATCAGGGCTGTTGAAAATAAATAAAACAAAGAAAAATACATTACATTTGTTGTAACCATAATCCAATTAATCACTCAAATTACAGTGCTACATAGAAATTTCTATCAGATAGAAATGCGTTCAATTCAGATGGAGATCTGTTCAATTCCACCTGCCTACTTAACAATCTAACACGTAATAAGCTCATACATTTGCATTTATCAACTTCAAAAGCACATTTCCAGTACTCACAGGGTTTTTCCACAGTTTTATAGTACTTGACTTCCAAAAAGCTATTAATATTAACAAATTGCTTTCCCAATACATATCAAAACCAACATCGTCAAAATGCCTACCTTCCAATAACTATTTACAGATACAGTTTTCTTTTCCAGTGTATATCAAACCGATTAGCAACAATACTCAAAATCTGTAATGAAAACATCATATTGATATAGCTATATATGGTACATGTCCCATAGTCTGAATTATTACAGATCCTATTAGTCTCTCAAGAGCTCCTGTTTTCATATTTACAAGGTAGAAACTTCCTAAAGCTCATTGCCCTCCTTAGTGTTTACCAAATAGAGGGAAACTGTTGACTGCGAGTAAATGTGAGAATAAAAACACCTATGTTCCGATGTTATACTTACTCTAACTATGAACCTGCACTTTCTGCTTATTATTATAGCACCAGACTATTAATTCCCGCTCAGTATAATCAAAATGCAAGTCCCTGTACTGCTCAACATTTGAATAAAGTCTCACATATATCATCAACTCGGTTCACGAAAGGACCTCAACTTCCCTTCCTTCTTTCAACAAGTCTTATTATGTCTTCTGAAAAGAGACAGTTGATAACTATTAACATTGTCATACTCATGTGCCATAGTATCTCAAGGTGTGCTCACCTATCACTGCTTACCACTGAAGCTATCAAAAAGTTCCAATCCAGCGTTAATATCCCTCAAAGTAATTCAAATCTTATTCATGGTTTCTGTATCTGTAAAAAAGTATATATACAAAAAATATATATATTATAAATATTGAAAATCTATATGACATGCTCGAAACTTCACTATTCCTATCATATTAAAACTGATTTCATAATCTCATCTGATCCCAACAAATTCAACTCTTCCCAATAGGTTCTGTTGTAAACAAAAAATATATAAAAATATCTTAATTAATTACTATCAGTACTCTGAAAAAAACTCTTAACAAAGAGTAAACCACACTATTCTATCCTTATTGCCCCATTTACCTGAATCCAATCTCTTAAAGTGTTTATGGCGGGAAGTCTTCTGTACGTGGCGACGAGCCGGTCCTTTATCCTACGTGCAATTCCTGCTCTCGGATTCCCGTTATTTAAACTATATTAAGACCAATCACTAACTTCCCCGTTTCGCGCTAAATTTTAAGTGTGTTCCCTATCTGGTCCGTTCAAAGTTACTTCCGCTGAGATCGCATAATAGCCGCCCATTGTTATCAAGTATTTCCGGTTCCCTTTCTCCGATCGTATTACAGCCAATTGCCATCGTTCCTCAAATGTGCTCCAGATAGTGTGTTCCCTATCTGGTCCGTTCCAAGTTGCTTCCGCTGAGAACGCATAATAGCCGCCCATTATTATCCAGTATTTCCGGTTCCCTTTTTCCGATCGTATTACAGCCAATCGCCATCATTCCTCTAACGTGCTCATACCTAAACCCAGTGCCCTCTCCGGTCCGAGCCTAGTTACTTAACGCTAAATGTATGTGCCCGACTTCTTTCCTGCTTAAATGTTTCCGGTTGCTCTAACACCAATCAAATCAAGGACTCCGGGTTTCATTAAACTTTCCACATTAGTCCGCTGCCTGAAATTATATCTCTAAAATCTCCTCCTCGTATTCTAATGTTGTGTGTCCGATCATGTTATTAATGTCTACTGTATCCGATCGGGTCTGAAACTAATGTGCACACTGTTAATACATAGATACTTATCTTAACGTGTTCTATTTACCCCTGTATGTTAGTTATACCATGTTGAAGACTACCCTCCTGACCACAATGACATTCTCTCAAATAAAGAGAATTTTCTCAACAGAACCCATTAACTCTCCAAATTTGTTCAACATGTCTGCCATATTTTAACAGCAGAAAGTCAATAATTCAAGTGCTCCCAATTTCGCGTGACGTAATAGAGCATATCCTGATACTCTATACCAAATCCAATTTACCAACTATTTATCCAATACGAACTCCTCGCAGTTAGGGAAGTTTAACCCTTGTTCGAGCCGTTCAAGCATATCCTGATCATATAAACATAGCCTACAGCTGAATAAACACTATAAACAGAGACTATGCACACTCAATGTTATCTTTTGATAACTCAGAGAAAGTGGTCTAGCTCATGCTCAGTATTGAGTCCACACTGTACTGCCCTGCAACGACTGATCCACCTGGATTCCTGCCGTCGTAATCGCAATACCCAATCACCTCCTCTTTTCGAAGGCATTACTTTTTGTAAACCATTGAACCTAATCTGATTCTTCAAGTAATGGTGTGTTTTAATATGCTGAAAAATAGGTGACTTGTCAACTCGATTCTGTATTGATCTGACGTGTTCCTGTATTCTCAATTTTAGTTTTCTTTTAGTGCTCACAATGTATACTTTATTACATTCGCATAGAATAGCGTATATAACTCCCTCACTATTGCAGTTAATAAATTCCTTGATTATGTGCACTTGCTCAGTATTAAAACTGAAGCTCTTAGTCTTATTCATGCCTAATCCACATATGTTGCACGAACCGCAAGTGTAAAAACCTGCAGGAGTCTGAGATAGCCAATCCGCTTGTCTTTTCTTAATGGGCTCTAAATAGTTACTGGTGATCATTTGTTTCACCGTGGGGCTTCTCCTGTAAATTACTAAAGGTCACTCCCCCAACGATGATCCTAATTGTGGGACACTTGAGAAGATTCCAATTTTTATTGAGTGCCTTGAGTATATCTACTCTGTTCTCACAATACTTGGTAACAAAGGCTACTCGACCCATGGATACTTTATTCCTCGTTTTCTGAGTCAACGTCAATTTCCTATTTAACCCCATTATTCTGTTTCTTGCTCTACTTACATCTTGCTTGTTATACCCTCTCTGAGTTAACCTATTTTGCAAGGCATCCAGTTCTGATAAAAAATCACTGTCCTTGCTACAGTTTCTCCTGGTCCTCACCATCTCCCCATAGGGAATTCCTCGAATCACTGTTTTCGAATGGTGACTGTCAGCTCTAAGAATTGAATTAGTGGAAGTGGGTTTCCTGTACAATTTACTAATGATCTAGTCTTTTTCCACCCTTAGCTCAACATCCAAAAACACTATATGTGTTTGGCTGTGTTCTAATGTCAAAGCCACATTGAAATCATTGTGGTTCAAATATTGAAAATACTCTTCTAAATCAGTAATTATTCCTTTCCAAATCATCAGGACATCATCAATAAATCGAGTCCAGAAAAAAATGTTGTCTATCCATTTATGTGCTCCTCTGCTCCAGGCATGCTCCCTCTCAAACCAAACCAACCCATGAATAGGTATTAATATATTTTAGTTACAATGGATGTAGTAGGGTTGTACACCTGTATACACTTAGATAATGGTTTGGCAGGATTGAAACATTTTCTTGGCAGCAGGAATGTGAGCTTGAGGGAGCATTCCAATATGTTGGTCGAAATGGCCAGACTAATATTGACGAACAATTATTTTTTGTTCGAAGAATCATGGTATCACCAGATTAGAGGGACAGCTATGGGCTCCAGGTTTGCTCCCTCTTACGCGAACCATGCCATGGGTTGGTTTGAGAGGGAGCATGCCTGGAGCAGAGCAGCACCTGCCGCAATGTTAAACATACAGGTTGTGACTGCCAGGGTGGCGGTCACATCCTAATCTGCACGGAGGGACCGCCGCTGCCCCTGCAGACGGTCCCTCCTACTCTGGGGTGGCGGACGGACGACGGTCCGTCCGCCATCCTAACGAGGCCCATAATTTGGAAACTGCTCACAAATGCAGGATTACTTAAGGTTAGATTGAATCAAGTGTAGGTTCCTGTTGCCCATGTTTTATATCAGATTAGCTTCAATAGCTTAAAAAGGAAGCACAGATGTTAGCCCACTACTGATTCCTTAGAGAAGTTGGTGTCACAAATCACTGACAGCAATAGGGCAGGACACTCTCTGGGGTGAACAAAACATCCATTTGTTAGACATTTTCGTCTCAGCAAAGATTGACTAGGTGGGCCTCACAGAAAGTATGCAAAGGTTAGGCATTTTTGAGCAATTTGCCAGAACTCTTGGTCATTTTTAAAGACATCTGAGAAGGGAAGGAACCTTACTACTAGCATTTTCTCCTTAGGCACTCTGGCTCCCTGACACATTTCTGAAGGTTCTACAAGGAGCACAATATTTTTACCTACCTTCAATGAGACATATAGAACTGTGCACCTCTTCACTTGGAAGGTCTTTCCTTCCAACCTTCACCTGCAGTGTCTGCTGAAAAACGGATCTTCCAACTTACACACTCGAACTGTGCACACAGCCTGCAATGTTATTGAACTCTCTCTCTATCTAGAGTTTAGTGGCTGAGTGAAACTGGAGACACAGGAGTGAGCACAGTGTTAGGTGGATTGACCATCCCCAAGTCGAATCCAGAATAAGTTTCACAATGATGATCTGATAATGTTGGTGCAGCTGGTAGAAATTAAAGTCTGTCTTTGGGCAAACCTTTCCAAAATAACTTGTTGGCTCCCACAGCATCTCTGATACATATATATGTATATATGAATGTATATGTATATGTGCATATATATTACCTACTGGCGGTCGCCAGTGGGTAGTAAAAGTTAGGACCAAAGTTTCCATAGGAAAAGCGTTTTTTGTTTTGCCAATAACTTTGGTGCTGCTTGATAAATCTTCACGGGGTGATCTGTCAAGCAGGGGCTGAGAAAAAAGGGGGGGTTGCAAATGGATTTTCCCCATGTTATGAACACGACTACAGCCGTGAACGGAATTACACAAAATTTAGCATAAAGCTAGAGGTTGGTCCAGAAAGCGTGTTTTTTGTGATTTGGTGTAGATCTGTTCAGTAGTTTCAGAGAAATTAAAGTTTAAAAAAATATAGATATCTGGGAGCCCAAGAGCCTACTGAGACCCTACTGAAATTTGATTGGCTGCCAACACTTTAACCAGGCAGTGTTGGCAGCCATCTTTGGACTCGGTTGAACCGAGTGCCACAACAAATGTAAATAGAAAGAAAAGGAGACAGGGTAGAAACACCCTGACACCCTAGGCCTCCTGAGGTGGGTGCCACTGGGACACCCCAGGGCACAAAAAAGCATTTTTTTTAAAAAACATTTTTGTGGGATCCGTCTGAAATTGTTTTTAGCAGAGGCTCCCGCCCGTTTATTGACAACCCCGGGTGGGCCAGGTCCCGGGGGCATGTGTAAATATGTAGGAAGGGTGCATTGGGCCTCCCTCCTAGAATCCCTAAAGCCCCTGGGACAGTCCCCTCACTGAGACATATTAAATCAAATATGCAGGTGCACCGCTTTGTGACAACCCCCACTCCCTGGGGACCGCCATCTCCCTTGGGCAAGTGTTTTAATAATGCGGGCCGCCACCACAGCCTCCCCGCAGTCCCAGGGACTGCCACCTCCTCGGGGCTAAATATAATATTAATGCAGGGGGCTCCAGCCCCTCCGCATCCCTGGGGACTGCCACCTCCCCGGGGAAAATGCTAAAAATGTAAAGTGGGGGTTGCATGGACCGCTGCAGCCCCGGGAACCACCACCTCCCAAGGGTTAAAACAAAGAAAGGAAGGGGGCCAAGCGACTCCCCTCATGGAGCGCTAGCTAGCCCCCCCGCCCCCCCCAGGGCTGGCTCCAACAATGTCCTGGACTACCCACCCCTAAGACATTGAAGTTTGCTATGGCTAGGCAAACACTCCGCTTCCAGCAAGCAAGAGCTGAAAATGCTGTTGCTTGCTGAAAGCGGAGTGTTGTCTGTTTCCCTGCCCGCTGTCAAGCAAGCAGGGAAACAGTCAAATTGTTTTGAGATCCAGGGGGCTGCATGTTAGCAGCTCCCTCTGTCTCAAAGCAAATGCACAAGGCAGGGAGCCAGCAGGGTCCGCAAAGTCCTCAAAGTTTAAAATGTGGGTGCCCAGGGTACCACACTACATACTGGGCCCGGGGGATTGAGTCCCAGGGCCGTAATCGGCATGGGAGGAGGGCCGTGCAGCTCTATCCATTTAAAAACATTTTTAATATAAAAAAGTGGGCAGGCCTCGGGGAATGGGGTCCCCAGGGCCGAAAATGGCCCAGGGAAGGGGGTCAGGTGGTCCCTCTACCTTTATTTAAAAAAAAAAGAAAGGGCGGACCCTGGGGGTTTGGGTCCCCTGGGCCTAAATCGGCCCAGGGAAGGGGGTCTACACAGTCCCCCTTCCTTTTGTAAAAAAAAGCCTGTCAACTCGCCGAGGCTCCATCCCCTTTCTCCACCACTCTGCAAACACGCCTCCTGGCGCACTGCTGGTTGGGAGATGAAGTCCCCCTGGCTGTGGAGGATCCTTAGGGACCAAAAAGACCCCCTGTTACCTAAAATAAGCCCCACACTGTGGAATTGCTAAGAGATGATCAGAGTTTTTTTAAATAATTCACAACGATATTCGTGAATATTTCACAAAAATGTACGTACATTTAAAAAAATGCTTTTTGTGCCCTGGTGTGGTTCCCTCTGAGAGCACAGCAGCAGCACTAGAGGGTCAGGGTATTCCTACCCTGCCCCTGTTTCTTTTTTACAGCATTAGTTTTTTGGGTCTGGGCTGAAGCCGAGTCCCAAAATGGCTGGCAACACTTCCTGGTAAAAGTGATGGCAGCCGAACAGAGCTCTGCATGAGCTCATTATTATTTGCTGAGTAGCCATAATCGTAGATATACAAATTTGGATTTTCTTTAATATCTCTCAAACTACTGAACAGATGTACACCAAATTGACAAAAACGCACAACCTGCAGACCAAAAGCTAGCTTTGTACCAAATTTAGTGTCATTCTGTCCAACGGGTTTGGGTTGCAGGTGTGTCTAAAGAATCAATGGGAAATTAACATGGGAAACAAACTTTTCTTGACTCCCTTTTTCTCAGCCCCTGCTTGACGGATCACTGCAAACCTTTCCATGCACAACGAGACCCACATGACACTTATTTGGAAAAATAACATAAAGATTTGTCAAAGACACCAAAGTTATAGGTAAGTAAAAAAATGCTTTTCCTATGGAATGGAATATGGAAACATGGTCCTGACTATGACTACCTACTGGCGATATACATGTGTATATATATATATATATATATATTCACTGAAAAAACCATAGGTTTCACACCAGTTATAGTTAGCAGAACATTTTACTCATACAACACCATTGAAATTCCCACGTTATAGTTAGTTGGACTCACTATAACTTGCGCGCCCGCAATCCACTGCTGATGATGTCACATATTACATCATTCATGAGATGGTCAGTGACCTCACTGATGGCATCACTGATGACATCTCAAATGACATCACTGATGACATCATCCAGTGTCTGTGTGTTCCTGTAAAGTTAAAATGTATTTAACATATTAAAGAATGAGTGTATGTATGAGTGTCTGGATAATGGATTTAGTAGGTGCGTGACTGACTGACTGTATGAGTGGGAGATTAAATGTGTCTTACTGAATGCATGGGTTAGTGACTAAACTCTCTGAATGTGTGCATCATTATGTCTGTTGTTGTGTAAGCTGCTGCATGTGTTGATCAGTAGCTATATGAGTGGCTATATGGGATATTGATTGGTTGCGCAAGTATTTGTATGTGAGGCTGAGTGTGTGTGTGGGTGCCTGGGCGGTGTGTGACTCTGTGCATAGATGTGTGAGCAGTTGATTCACTTGGTATAAGGGTTCAAGAGTGCATGTGGAAAGAGCTGTATGGGCGGTTGACTGTGTGCATGGGTGTGTTGGTGAGTGAATGGATTTCTCAGTGCTACATGTCCAAGTAAGTACATATATAAAAAACAGTGCATGTGAGAGTTGGCATATATAAATGACTATTCATGAAAGCCTGTGATTGCGTAAGTGACTGTATGGATTAATGTGTAGTTCTATCGGTGATCGTAAAAGAGAGTAAGTATGTGTTAATCTATGTTTGAATAAGTAAGATTTTGTGTGTATAACTGTATAGATGAGAAAATGGGAGTGTGATTGATTCTTTGCATGACTGACTAGATGTGTGAGTAACTCCATGGATGAGTGACAGTGTGTGAGTGTCTGTATAGTCCATATAATAGTGTTGTATTGATGACTGACTGTATGTATGAGTGAATGTATGTCTGAATGAGTGGATATGTATGTAGACTTAGGAATCAGTGAGTGCGTATGTAGTAACTGGTATTGGTGTGTCAATGGTTTTTGGAATGGTAGTCTGTATTCAAAACTGGATGTATCAAAGGTTAGATTAGAGTGTGAGGAGGTGCATCGTATTGTAACATGAATGATGTCATCAGTGATGTCATCAGTGATGTCATTTGAGATGTCATCAGTGATGTCACTGACCATGTCATGAATGATGCAATATGTGACACCATCAGCAGTGGATTGCGGGCGCGCGAGTTATAGTGAGTCCAACTAACTATAACGTGGGAATTTCAATGGTTTTGTATGAGTAAAATGTTCTGCTAACTATAACTGGTGTGAAACCTATGGTTTTTTCCATGAATTTCATAGTTTTTTTAAAAGCTAATTCCTTTGAATATCGACTTTGTAAGCTACGTTTTTTTTAGCTGTTTTTTATAACTATTAATTTAAAAAAATAATTATTTGTTCAATGTATATATATTTTTTAATCATATTTTCCTGGGGCTCTCAGGGTGCGCGCACCGGTAAGCTTACCCGTATCATTTTGTCTTGTAGCGCTCCGGATGCACTCACCGGTAAACTCTTCCGAGAGCGTAGCGAGAGCGCTAATTCTGCATTTGTAAAAAAAAATATGTATGAAAACTAAATAATAATGCAAGACATTCAGTACCATACTTAAAAAAGCAGTATTTGTGATTTACGAAATGAAAATGATTTTGCATTTCCGTAAAGCTAGCAAAACGTCACTCAGGCATGCCGCGTAAGCGCCCCCGGAAGCGCCTATGGTCGTGTCGCGTAAGCGCCCCCGTAAGCGCCTACGTTCGTGCCGCGTAAGCGCCCCGGAAGTGCTTCGGTGCGCGCAGTGTAAGCGCGTTAAGTCATGTGACCTTGAAATAACACTTTTCATTGGTTGCTAACAGTTTTTTTTACAAAGAATGAAATCCTCACCCGTTTCCTTCACTTCTTCTTTCACTTTTGTGACTGGAAGACCTGTCTTTTTGTTGCTTAATCTTTGTTGGATTATCATGGCTGCCAGTGCATCCAGAAACAGTGATGACTCAGATGGATTTATAGATGAAGAGGTTCCTCAGCCTAGAGTTAAGGAGCATTTTATCTGGAAAAAAAATTCCATACCTGCAGACCAAAAAAAAGTAAATGCTCCAAAGGTGGAGTGTCGAATTTGTCATACTGTCCTGTCACGAGGTGACCCTACTAAAAAATATTCCTTTGGAAATTTAACCATGATACGGCACGTCGAGAGGAGGCACCCTCAGAACTATGCCCGAGAGAGTGTCAGGGCTCTGGCACAAGAGGCTCCAGGGGACGGTGCTTCTACATCAACTGGAGGAGCAACTGCATCATCAGGGAGGGGGCGACCAGAACAGCTGATCCCAAATATTCAGCCTGCTTTTAATGAAGCCACAATTAAATGCAGACAATGTGATGAGCTATTTTGTTATGGGGAACAAAGTGTTATGCTCATGATTCGAGCAATAGAGAACCACCGCTGCCATCCCCAGCCCTAATTTTGATTATTTTTTTTTGCTCCTGTTGAGCAGTTTCCCATTCCCTGTTTTTGTTTTTTTTTCAAAACAAAGGAAAAAAGAAGAAAAGAAAAAGTTCTTTTCAGAACTACCTCCAATTCTCATCAAAGAGCTGTATTCTTTAAAAAATGAAAAAGAGTAAGTGAAATGGAGTGCAGTGAGAGAGGAGAGGAAAATGAGTGAGAAAGCAAAGAAAGGGACGAGAGGGGAAGGGAAGTGCATTAGGGGGACTGAAAGAAGGTGTGTGTGGGGAAGGAGAGTGAGGAGAAGGAGAGTGAACATGGGAAATGAGAATAAGTGAAGAAAATGTAGTAAAGGAACAGGGGTGTGGAAGGGTAAGAAAAGAGCAGTGATGTTTAGGAAAGAGTGGACATACAAACTGGATAAAGACAAGTGAGTGTGAGACAAGGTGAGTAAGGCAGTGAAGAGACAGAGAAAGTGAAAGAAAAAGTAAGAGTAGAAGACTGAAGACCTCATTTATGAGGCCATGCGTCACTTTTACGCCGCCGGAGCGTCACTTTTTGTGACGCACCAGTGCTGTAAAAAATGCACCTTGTTGAGTCATATTTACAATGTGACGCATCTAGGTAGATACCTCACTTTGTAAACCCCTGCACCACATTATACCTGCGCCAGGTGTACTGAATGCAAAGGGGGCGTATTGACGCAAGGAAGGGTCGTAGAAGTGACGCAATGAAATCTATGAGATTTCACTGCGTCACTTTTAGGACACCGTTGCGTCAAAATCTTGCGCCAGCCTCACAGCAGGCGTAAGACTGACGCAGGCCCTTTCACATGGGGCTGGCCCCATGTGAAAGGATGCATTGCTGGAGTTGCGTCACTTTCGTGACACACTCCAGCAATACATCACTTTTGCGCTTACAGATACGTCAGAAATACTGACGTATCTGTAACTCCTTGCGACATAATGCGTCATACATTAAATATGACACATGAGTAGAAGACTGAAGGCCTCATTTATGAGGCCATGCGTCAATTTTACGCCACTGGTGCGTCACTTTTTGTGACGCACCAGTGCTGTAAAAAATGCACCTTGTTGAGTCATATTTACAAAGTGACGCATCTAGGTAGATGCGTCACTTTCTAAACCCCTGCGCCACATTAAACCCTTTTTTTTCATATTCAAACTGCCATTCCATTTCCACAACTCATCTGACTAGAAGCACATCTACCTCCAACATGCAAAAAGTCTGGTTTGTGGGTCATAGCTATGTCCACTGGAGTCAAAAATACGCAGCTAACAGAGGTTTTCACAACCTTGATTTACCAAATGTGGACATTGTATGGATTGGACAGAGAGGATTGAGGAGTCACCAATTGATACCATTGGTAAAATCCTTTATGCATTTACCACACCCTGACCTTATAATTGTGCACTGTGGTGGAAATGACGTAGGCACTTTGACTGGGGTAGGTCTGGAAATGCTTTTAAAGGACATCTTTGGGCAATTGATGCCACTTTTTCCACAAACTGCCTTGGTATTTTCTAATATATGCCAAAGGCAAAAATGGAACTGGTCCAACCAATTTTGTCAACAGATTGAAAAAGCAAGGAAACATGTAAATAAATCTGTTTCTGCTTTCCTCAGAGACTATGCTATGGGTTCCATTTACCACAACAACTTGCATTACAACATGCAAAACATCTACAGGAGAGATGGTGTGCATTTTACAGATGAGGGGAATAGAGTTTTCCTCTTGAATATAAGACTCTGCATTGGTACCTACTTGTAGGTACAAAAAACACCAACATAACACAACAGCTCTTTTCAGCGCTAACTTACCTCTAAACACTCGACATTATTTTTTACTCTATTTTTTTACACTGTTTTTCCCCGTGGTGCACTCAGGGTGCGCGTACCGGAGAGCGTACCTGGGAACGCACCCAACGCTTACCCCGCAAAAATTTCAAAAAAAAAAAAAGATTTTTTTGCCCTTCAGGGTCCTTCTAGGCCCCCCTCAGAAAACCTAGTGGGTCAGGAGGTGTCTACTCTGCCCCCTTTTAATTATTTCCCCCTTTCTTTTTCACCTCTTGTGTCTCGATTCTACTGAGACACAAGATAGCGGACTCTCCAGACTGTTTAGAATGTTGACAGACACCCGACAGCCAATCAGCTTTCCGCTCGCGCACTCCCGTGGCGCGCCGGGTGCGCTCCCCGGTACACATACCGGTGAGCGCCCGGAGCGCGCCTATAGATATATATGTGTTTTTTAAGTTAATTTAAATGAAAACACTGGAGCAATTTTCACCAAATATAGCAAAGGCACATATGCGTACCAGTCCCTACAATTTTGCCAAGTTTGGCATTAGTCCATTCAGCGGTTCGGGCTGTAGACTTGTCAGACCATCCTAGGGAAATTAACATGGGGAAAACAAGTTTTGGGACCCCCCTTTTTTCTCAGCCCCCACTTCATGAATCCCCCGGAAACTTCTAGGGAAGGAGCGGAGCGGAGCTGGCCAACATTTTGGAAAATTACACTCAAATTCCTAAACCGGCGAGTAGGTAATATATAAAAAAATACATAAAAACATCTCCCCCACTCCTGGAAGACCCATCATTTCGGCAATCAACAGTGCTGGAGAGAATGTAAGCCGTTACATTGACTATTTTTTACAAGATCTGGTTAAATAACTGCCTAGTTATGTGCGTGACACTGGCGATTTCCTGGCAAAGATCAAAGACTTGGAATGGCAAGAGGATATGTTGCTTATTACATTGGATGTGGAATCCCTTTATACTAGCATTGGTCACTCAGAGGGACTAAGGGCTACGAAATATTTTTTGGAAACTCGCTCTGCCGACTTCTATGAACAGAACAAAGTCATTTTAGAACTCATGCAATGGTGTCTAAACAATAACTATTTTGCCTTTGGGAAAGACATATGGAGGCAATTACGTGGCGTGGCCATGGGTTCCTGTTTCTCCCCCAGCTACGCGTGCTTGCACGTGGGCTGGTGGGAGGAACAGGTCCTAGGCATTACACATGCAACATGGGTGAGAGAAAAAATCATCAAATATTTAAGATATATTGATGATATCTTTATTCTGTGGCAGGGAAGTGAGGAGGAAGCACAGTTGTTTATAAATGAAATCAACGTTAACTTGCTTAATCTCCATTTTACCTCACACATCAGTGCCCGCCAGATAGAATTTCTAGACGTACAGGTTTATGTGGAAAATAACCATCTAACTTCCACACTACATCGTAAACCCACTTCTGGAAACACCATTTAACACGCCTCTAGTCTCCATCCGAAGCATACATTTACAATATTCCCCTATGTGAAATTTTAAGAGTTAAACGTATCTGTAGCTCCACATCTGATTTTGATAAATGCATCAATGATCTCAGAATTAGGTTCCTTGAACGTGGTTACTCCAATCAGATCTTTAACCAAGCCTTGGCTAAGGCAAGGTTAAGAAGTAGAGAGAGTTTATTAATGACACCTGACTCTGACAATGTTGAGCTATCTGCTGTATCCGACATGACTATTAATACCTGTCCCAGGTTTTTCACAGCTTATAGTAGTGATGAACATGCCATCAAAGGAATTATTCAGAAAAATTGGCCCATTATTCTGACTGACAATATTTTGATGCCCACTTTACCCGCCAAACCGGTGGTAACATATCGTAGGGCCAGAAATATGGGCATGTCTCTTGATGTCAGCAGTCCTGAACTTAAACAAAAGGATACGTGGTTAAAGGCCAAACCTGGATTTCGGAAATGTTCTCACTGCAGGGCCTGTAAATTTGGGGAGAATAAAACACACTATCGAACCCCTTTTTGTCCCAGTGAGATCCCAATTAAAGGCTGCTATGACTGCAAAACAGATTTTGCAGTCTATGTTCTGTCGTGGAGAAGTGTGGCTCACTGGTTAGAGGAGGCATACCCTGAAGCAGAGGTCAGACCCGGGACAAGGGTTCGATTCCCGACGCGGCAGGGTCCTGAGCCCGATTGTCCACGGACTCGATAATTCTCGCTTCGGTGCCCACTCTAAGCACGAGTTCACACTATGCAGCTCTGGGCAATAAGCTTGCTTAATCTCCACAACGGCCCCCCACGGCGGGATGCCTGGTTTTCACCTTGGGGATGCCCAGTATGGGTTATCTCACAGGGAAAAGCCAGGACGGGTTCCCAATGCAAGCGCCGAGATGCCCAAGGGTAAGTCGAGCGCTATATAAGAACACACACACACACGTGCACCTGTGGACTACATTACATCGGTAGTACTAAACCCCAGGTGCATGTCAGAATTTTGCAACACTCAAGGGCTATATTGCATGCTGATCCTTCCTATCCGGTGGCACGCCATTTTGAGGCCAAGCATAATAAAGATCTTACTTGTTTGAAATACTATGTGATAGGATCAGCATTGCCCTTACGTAGAGGAGGCAACAGTTGTTATTGCGACAACTCGAAACACGTTTCATATTAGAGCTCGATAGTAAATGGACGAATGGCCTCAACAATACTGAAGATTTTTACAATTTCTTGTAAAACACTATGAACTCTGGTATTGTATAGAATATTTATCATCATTTTTTGCCCCTCTTTGTGGTATCAGCCTTAAAAGTTTTTTCTGCAAAAAGTTTTTTCTGTGGTCAGTCAATGTCAGGTATTCTGCCCATATGTTATTGAGTAGTCAGGTTCCCTGTTGCTCACTATCACTTGTCACAATGGGCAGCTATGTATACTCTCTCATATGAATTTCGAGCATTAAAAGATAGTCAGGTTCCCTGTTATCGATTAAGGTTCAGTTAATGCTCATGATTAAAAGCACTTTACTATGTAAATTAATATGAATTGATTGCATGTGTATATGTCATCAACTTTTCTATATTGCGCCGTCTCTTTACCATTTTAAGATCAATGGTTCTTTCATCCTTCCCTCTATTTTTATTACATTTTTATGGCTTTATATCACTATTTAACTTTTAGGCACACTTTTTAGTATGTTCTTTTAAGATAATTACATTATGAAATCAATGTTTTTAGAAATGCATTTTTTTACAACAATGAATAGTCCCTGATTTTATGATGGGTAATGATTGGTTGTTCTTAATGCATTCTTTAATATGTTATAACTTGTATTTCATTGTCTTGTTGAATATACAGTTTGCACTTTATTTCAAGCCTCTTTGCACACTAGGCATGGGTGTCCTAGCTTTTTTTAGGTTGTTATTTTAGTATTGTTCTGTTAGGCCCTATATCAGTCGGAAGAATTCAACTCTGTTTCAACAAGGTGTTGCTATAAGCGAGTATAATATTTGATGCTATTTTTTGATGATATATTTAAAACATCTGTGTATGTGATATATCTGGATTTACCCAGTTATGATATTTCCCCTTGAATTTATTCAGAAATTAGATTGCTATGAATAAAAAATCTTTTTATACGTTGTATACACTGCGCATTGATGCTGAAATCACTATGTTTACAGAATTTTCTGTTTTGTTTTA
Organism: Lissotriton vulgaris; assembly: GCF_964263255.1. Lineage (NCBI taxonomy): Eukaryota > Metazoa > Chordata > Amphibia > Caudata > Salamandridae > Lissotriton > Lissotriton vulgaris. The sequence goes on from NC_141694.1 coordinate 1,297,058,281, forward strand.
AAACTTACATAGAGATAGTCTGTTTTCCCCTTTTGTGAAGGTCACATGACCCTTAAGGGGGCAGGGCAGCAGGCGGAGCACTATAGCACTTTAAAAGCACTGATAATATCACTAATGCCTTGCATGTGAACAAGGGCTGCTAAGCCCGAAACGCGTCATGTTTGGTTGGTTGGGGAAAATACTGGAAAAATAAAACACTTATCTGAATACTGCGGTCTGTCTTCTGCTTCTCCGGTCCTGCTGGATTGGAGGTGGTATCTTGGAGTTACTGTCGATATATATATATATATATATATATATATATATATATATATATATATATATATACATATATATATATACATATATATATATATATATATATATATATATATATATATATATATATATATATATATATATATATATATATATATATATATATATATATATATATATCCTTTCCACGAGTGCTGGTAGTGGAGAAGCACTGTCAGCGGGCGGTCCGAGCTGGGCACCAGCGGTCCCGATAGATTCTTTCCACAAATCACCTCAATAAGAAATGATAGCCCGGACACCTCTTCTGTGCAATAAATGATAGATTTAATGGCAATAGCAACGCGTTTCGGCGATTAAGCCTTGATCACGCTTAATCGCCGAAACGCGTTGCTATTGCCATTAAATCTATCATTTATTGCACAGAAGAGGTGTCCGGGCTATCATTTCTTATTGAGGTGATTTGTGGAAAGAATATATATATATATATATATATATATATATATATATATGGAACAATCCTCAGCAACCTCTCGCCCGGAGCCCAAATGCAGGAGACCGCTGCGCAGGAAGGAAGAAGGAGACCTCAGGTGCAGTGAGCAATTTTCATCTTTATTGTACCCTCGAGGAAGCGGCACACAGCATGACGTTTCGGCCTACACAGAGGCCTTGATCACATGTATATATATACATATATATATATATATATATTCACTGAAAAAACCATAGGTTCTAGGCCTTATATAGTTAGGAATTAGCATTTAAAAAACCATGAAAATTCACTGAAAAAACCATAGGTTTCAGGCCTTATATAGTTAGGAATTAACATATAAAAAAACATTGAAATTCCTCCTATATAGTTAGCTGGACATTTTATTGATATAAAACCAATGAAATTCCACATATAGTTAGTTGCACTAACTATATATTTCGCGCATCCGCAATCCAATGCTGATGATGTCACATATTACATCATTCATGACATGGTCAGTGACATCACTGATGACATCACTGATGACATCTCAAATGACATCACTGATGACTTCACTGATGACAGCTCATTTAACATCAATGATCACACCACTGATGATATACTTCATGTGATAATACAATGCACCTCCTTACACTCTAATATAACCTCTGTTACACCTAGTGTAAAATACAGAGTATGTAGAGGTCGATGGAAAAATAAATGTTTAAATAAGTGTCTTAATGGATGTGCAGGACTGTATGGATGGCTGAGTGTGTATATGTGTGTGTTAGTGAGTGAATGCCTGCCTCACTAGTGTGTTTATCAGTAACGACATATGTTTTAATCTAGTTTATGTAAGTATTGATATATATAACTGAGTATATGTGACAGTGAGAGATTGAAAGAGTTCCTGTTTAAATAAGTATGTGTTTCTATAAGTTATTGTTTAAAAGAGTAAGTAAGTGTAAGTTTACTTAGAAGTAAGGTGGTAGTGTGTGTATATCTGTATATGTAAATAAATGGATGTTTATTAGTTTATTTGCAAGTGTGAATATGTGTGTGATTTACTTTTGGATGTCTGTCGGTATATAACAGGATGTATAGCTGTATCACTATATATAATCAGTGAGTATATATACGAGTGACTATATAGAACTGTTAGTGAATTAGTGGATGTGTATATAAATGTTGGAATTACTGAATTGGTTGTTGTAACTGGTATAGGTATGTCCACTTTTTTTATATGTTAGTTTATTTTTTTCAAAATGTGTTTCAAGGGTTACTTTACAGTGCAAGTAGGTCAGTCTCTCTGTCACAAGGATGGTGTCATCAGTGATGTCATGAGTGATGTCACTGACCATGTCATGAGTGATGTAATATGTGATGTCATCAGCAGTGCATTACACGCGCAAGTTATAGTGAGTCCAACTAACTATAACGTGGAATTTCATTGGTTTTATGTCAGTAAAATTTCCAGCTAACTATAACTGGTGTCAAACCTATGGTTTTTTCAGTGAATTTCATAGGTTTTTCAAATGCTACTTCCTAACTATAACGTGTGTAAAACCTATGGTTTTTTCAGTGAATTTCATAGGTTTTTCAAATGCTACTTCCTAACTATAACGTGTGTAAAACCTATGGTTTTTTCAGTGAATTTCAAAGGTTTTTTGAATGCTAGTTCCTAAGTATGAAGGATATACCTGAAATAAATATCGACACCCACCTATTTATTTCGTGAAAGCTTTGCAATTTAAACCTAATGAATTTCTTCATAGACCAATGAAAGAACTTATAGTACGTTAAAGACACTGAACCTAGGCTTTTTTTTTTTTGTCATATAAACCTTTTACTTAAATGGAGCCGAATTTCTTTTTAATCGTTCCTGCGTGACTGGTTGTACACACCTTAATATTTTTTTTAAAAAAATATAAAAGGTTTTATAATTTAACAATTGTATACTTAAATCGAGCTCTAAAAATATGTAAAATCCGTATGTGTTTGAATTCACTTCTTTTCACGTTTTCAAACTTCGCTGAAGAACATCGCTACTTCCAAATCACGTTCGTAACTAGATAGTGTCACCGCCTACACGTCCTGAGAAGCGCATGTGAAGTCATGTGACTTGAAAACAACACTTCCAATTGGTTCTTAGTAGTTTCTATTTTGGAATTTACACGCAGCAGTCCACCCACTTTCCTCCCTATCTTTTCTACTCTCAAGAGACAACAACGTCGAACATCTTCCCGAAGACTTTGCTGAAATGGCTGCCGTTCCGCATTCATCTTCCGAATCTGATGGAAATGAGCGACCACCTTTAAGAAGAAAAAAGGAATCTTTCATTTGGCAATTTTTCACTTATCCTGAAGATCAAAAGAAAGTGAATGCGCCAAAAGTAACCTGCACGATATGCAATTCGGAGCTCTCAAGGGGAAATCCAAATAGAAAATATTCCTTTTCTATACATACCATGCAGCGGCATGTTAAACAAAGGCACCCTGAGCATTATGCAAAAGCATCGACAAGAGCCCTGGCCACGCTATTACCTTCAGAGGTGGCCAGCACATCTTCTGGTGGACGACCTGTATCTCCATCGAGTGCTGAGATGGACTTGAGACCATATCTTGCGAAGGTGCATATGAAATGCAACGAGTGTGCAGAAATTCTTTTGTACGGAGAGCAGAGCCTCGTACTTATTAAACTCAAAATTGAAAGTCATAAATGCCCCAAGAAAAGATAAATTTCTTCACTTCATTTTGATAATATGACATACTAAAAAATGTCGTAGCAACTTTAAGAAATCAAAGCATCATAACACTTGTTTCCCAAAAAAAAAAAAAAAAGTTCGTTTCAGAACTAACTCTTCCTACCAAAACGAGCTCCAAGAGCATATTATGAAATGTTTTTAGCCGCTTTCTTTTAGTGCGCAACCGGGTGCGCGCACCCACCTATCGCGTACAGGACCTGGGATTTGCATGTGAAGTTATGTGACTTCAAAACAACACTTCCAATTGGTTCTTAGTAGTTTCTATTCTGGAATTTACACGCAGCACTCCACCCACTTCCGTCACTTTCTTTTCTACTCTCAAGAGAGAACAACGTCGAACATCTTCCCGAAGACTTTGCTGAAATGGCTGCCTTCCGCATTCATCTTCCGAATCTGAAGGAAATGAGCGACCACCTTTGACAAGAAAAAAGGAAGGCACACTATTACCATCAGAAGTGTCCAGCACATCTTCTGCAGGACGACCTGTATCTCCATCGAGTGCTGAGATGGACTTGAGACCATATCTTGCGAACGTGCACATGAAATGCAAGGACTGTGGAAAACTTCTTCTATACGGAGAGCAAAGCCTTATTCTAATTAAACTCAAAATTGAGAGTCATAAATGCTCCGAGAAAAGATACATTTCTTCACTTTATTTTTATAGTATGACATACTAAAAAATATCGTAGCAACTTTAAGAAATCAAAAGCATCATAACACTTGTTTCCAAAAAAAAAAAAGTTCTTTTCAGAACTAACTCTTTCTACCAAAACGAGCTCCAAGAGCATATTATGAGATGTTTTATCGCTGCTTTCTTTTAGTGCGCGACCGGGTACGCGCACCCACCTATCGCGTACGGACATCGAGACGCGCATGTGAAGTCATGTGACTTCAAAACAACACTTCCAATTGGTTCTTAGTAGTTTCTATTCTCCAATTTACACGGAACACTCCACCCACTTCCCTGGAGAAAAAATTTATCGAAAAACTTTTAAACCCTCCTCTTATCAAACATTCGACATCGTTCACATAGCAGTGTAGTAAATAACACTAAATGCACTCCGTCCCTCAATTACAAGGGACATATTGCTATGTGAAAACAACTTTTGTTTTCACGCGATAATATGAAATACTGAGCCTGTTACAGAATTTTCTTTCACATATATGTTACCATTCTCCTTCAAGCACTAACACCGTAGAAAATACCACCGATAGCGGTGATATTTTTTACACCAAGTACGGGCGATTTGTATCGCTTAGAGCCCTTGCTAATATAAAGTTTTATTTCCTAAGTCTCTGATCTCCAACTGTGCAACGTGGCTCCCCTGTGTGTCGTAATGAGGTGCTAAAAGCACCACGCACACTCTACTGTGACTAAGCATCCATAAATTGAACGGACATCTCTACCCTGCTATCTGCAATTGTAAACATCAAAAGGAGCTGTGCTGCGACCCTCGGAGAGGCCTCACTCCCACTGCTACAACGACTTGGCAGTCGCCAAGATCCACAAGAACAGCGTCTCGGATCCATTGAACTTCTGTGACGGTCTCAATGAAAATATGCACTGTAGAATATTCAAGTATTTAGTAGTACTCCTGCTACAGCATACAGAATGCATTCTGTTAGATATAAACAAACGAAACACGCACGCCACAATCTTGCAACATTATATATCTACATAGAATAACAGAATAAAAACATAACACTGCAAAGGCCGACATCTCTACTAAATGCAGATTTGTAACTTAAAGAACACATTTATGTTAACTACTTCATACCCAGATATCCACCAGTTAATGTACACCACAGTATGCTGTTGCTCCGTAACTCATGGTGTGCCACATTTAAAATGAGGCGCACCATGGCAGAAAGACAGCATATATGTGTAATATATCTGTGCAGAAAAGCAATACATTAGTAGAGTTGTATGGCAAATGTAATGCAGCAACAACAAGGCTCACCAGTGCAGTTTGGGGCATATTATCAAGCAATAGCGAAAATTATCTCTATTGCTTGGTTATAGACTAAAAATTTACCGCACCGCTGCTGCGATTTTTACCGCAAATAAACCTTGGTATTGACAAGGTATAATGGAAATGCGGTAAAAATCGTTCCAAGCATGAATATCGCAGAAAAGTCAGCATTATTCATGCAATACCGACCTAATGCTCTTAGCCATGTTATCCACCTCCCATTGGATAAGAAGGCTAAGAACTGCTCAGGGCAGGTGTTACCTTTTAGAGATATTCCCACTTAGCGCAAATATCTCCAAAAGCTAGTAATAGGAAATAGCAAGGTTAGAGACTATTTTCAGTTGCTGACATCTTGGCACGCCCACTTTGCATCTCATTAGATATAAATATAACTGACATGCAAAGTGGGGCCCAAAATGGTCGCTATCTCCTACTAGCTGTCGCTAACTGGTGTTAGCGGCAGCTAGGTAATAGAGAGATATTTATATCTCTGCTTCCTTGGCTTTTAAAGCCAAAAAACACAGATAAACCCCCTTTAAAATATACCCCTATATTCAAATTGCTGCATCAAGACCTACGCCTGGTTCAAGCACATGCACAGTTTTGAAACAGCATGGGCCTGAAAGTGACTGAGTAAAATCTCATAAATTACTGTCAGCCACTTTCAAGACGCAGTACTTCAGAGGAACACTTCTTTATGATACAAGGCTTTAGAATGACACATATCTCCTCTTTATAGAGACCCCTCAGGTTTTTTTAACAGCTGTTAAATCCTTCCATACTCATCACAAAGCCGCTCCATCATGACCATTGCCTCACCTGTCCTCAGAACGGACAACATTTGTGATGAACTTGCCGCTGTTCTTGCGCAACACTAACATTGCGCTTCCGTGACACGTTCTATTCAGTAAGCAGAAGCATGATGGAACAACTCTATCATGAACACACCTCAACCATGGCTCAGAAAGGAGTAGCTCTATCATGACCATACAAATACCAGTAAGCCTCCCAGCCCCCTAATCTTGATGCAGGATTAGCACTGCAACACAGGATTTTAAGTTCTGCAAAGAACACCATGTAACATTTCATATCATATCCACCATTGTTTTCATATATCAGTATTGCTAAACTCACTGAGTGAAATGTCACTCATTTTATTAAATCACTTTTAAAGCATGCCTTCTAACAATGCACCCAATTCTATGTGGAAGTGTTTAATATAAAAGATGACATTGCTTTAACGAGGATAGACAAAGAAATACCACAATGATGTAAAAGTTTCTTTATTATATATACTTACCTAAAAAAAAAAAAGTAAAATTCTTTTTAAAACGTAGCACCTGTGGAAGAAAATTAAAAATAAGATTATAAAGTATATTTATTAAAAAAAACATTAGGAGACAATAAGAGAGATGCAGAGAAAACTCTCAGATATTATTAATTGAACTTACCTGATAAATATAATATCTGTGGAGGAGAGTTAAAAAAAAATCTGTTGTAATACATATTTCTGAATGCAATGTAACAAAATAAGTGAAACAACATATTAAATGGTTTATTTTTGCTGTCCTCAGAATACATTGATTTTCACTATCAAGAGTGATTTCAATATTAATCATCATATAACAGCGGGGAAAAAAAAACACAATCAAAATGATTGTGTTTAAAAAACCCATACAAAATCTGCATACATATTATAAATACCTGAAAAAAACATGTCTTAAATGTTTTCCTCAAATTCGCAATTTCTTGAGTAAGCACACTACATCTTCCACAGTTACAAACTAATTAAAGAATACCACTTATTTTTCAAGATATCTCAACGAAGCCCCGTGCAGGTATCTCCTATAAAAAATCTATTTGAAAGACACAGTTTCTTCTCTCATACCTTTCCGCGTGGCCAAATTGTATAAGCTAACTCATTATCTTTTAAATACCTCTCCCAAAAACTTGCGTCCATATAACTTTTACAATATTTTTCAAAAGCACTCATTTTCTTCTCTCATAGTTTTCCACGTGGCCAAATACTATGAGTTAAGTAGTTTTTTTCTGAAATTATTTAATCTTAGTCTTATCTATTATTTTCTGAACCTTCACAATTAAAATTTGTAACATGTTTTATACCATCAAACATTAAGTAAATTTGTACCTTATGTTATCACTATGCCAAACACAAATTTCATTTATAAATTTGTACACCCTCATTTACATGATATTTGTAAACTAGTAAGTTTCAGATCTTTACAGTATACATCTTCCTACAGCAAGTCATTCTACTGAAATTTGGGTTCCAAAAATAACAAATAAGAGTTACTTAAGGCAAAAGGCAAACGTTTTTTAAAAGTCAATTGGGTATCATTGCAAAGCATCCAGCCACTAGCACACTTTAAATAAGCTGTATAATGTCCTGATAATGTAGAAGGCCCTTCATGAAAAATGATGGCTACAGTTACAAATGTTCTTCTAGAAATAGAAACCTGTGAAGCCACAAAATTTTTAATTAAAGTTGACAATTTACTCCCATCAGCTCTGCATCGTTGAAACATTAAAATTACATATTGTCCGTATCTATGACTAAATAAAGTTGATAACATTTCAGAGTTGCATTGAGAACAGACCATGTTCTGATGCGCATCTTTAACTAGTTTATTAAAAGGCACTTCTTTGCAGTCTGGTAATGTCAAATATAAAAATCTTTCACTGGGTATCTCAGTACTACTTAAAAATGAGCAATTATCACACTTATGTTCCCATTTATAAGAAAGGCCAAAAAGACTATCAATATCTACACGTTCATCTTCCAAAACTGTAAACATATACATGATAAATTCCTGACAATCTTGCTGAATATTCTGAGAAAATTGATTTACTCCTGCACATATGTCTAAAACATTCCTGGAAAGGGGCGACCACTCGGTCCCCCCACACGTATGGCAGAGTACCACGATCCCCCCGGGAAGCCATCTTGGGCGGGAAGCGAGTCTCGGCTGGTATGCCCGAAGCGGCGTAGCCGGGGCGCGCTTTTTCCCGCCCTAGAGTGGGCTGGCCTAGACACTGACGCGGCTGGCCACGCCCTCGGGGCAGGCAGGGGCGGGTTTACGCCCGCCCTGAAGACGGATAAAAGGGGACGCAAGACTAGAAGGCATCCTCTTGTTCCTGTGCTCTGAAGCTGCACCTCCTCGCTGCACGTGAGCTCGAGACGGAACGAAGAGCCAATTTTGAGCGTTGTAATCTTTCTTTTGTCTTACAGATACTCTGTCGGAGAAATGCCCAAGAGAGGCGGAAAGAGAATGACGACTGAACAGATGCTTCGGGTCCTCATGAAGGAGATGACCGAGCTGAAGAAGCGGGTGGCGGAGAGAGAGGGGGAAGGGGGGCCGGAACGTCCTTCGGCTGGAGCAGCCCCAGGAGGGAGAGCCAAGAGGCCAAGGAGGGGACCAGCTGGGGGAGACGTCCCGGTTCCCTGTACCCCGCTCGAAGCGCCAACCCCAGTACCCGTGGAGGGGAATCCGATTCCCGTGGTGGTCACCCCGGTGTCCAATGAAGATATGCCGCCCGAGCTGGCAGCACAACTTGCAGCGTGGTTGGGCGAAAGTAGTGAGGGCGCCACGGCTGTCGACGCGCAGGCGCTGATGAAGCAATTGCGCGAGAAACGGGATGCAGCCAAGGTGTCCGCGCCGGCTGCAGTAGTTGACAAGCCACAAGGGACGATTACGACCGCAGAGGCAGCGTCCGGTGCAGGTAAGCGGCCATTGCCGATTGCGAGGGATGAGTCAGCACCCTCTCGTAGAGAAAGGTTGGGTCAACATGTGCCTTTGGCAATTAAAGAGAAGATTTGGGCGGGGGAATATGTGAACATCTTCTCGTTGCTTGTGGATCATTATGAGGTGGAGCATGTTAAGGGCCAGAAAGACCTCATGCATCCGAGTGTTTGGCGCGCAAAAATGGCCGCCTTTAAAGTGAATGAGAATATTGGCAATTGGGGCAAAGCATGGGGGATTTTTACGTCGATCTTGGGGGAACGTAGGCCCGAGTTGCTTTCCGAGTTGCCGACCTATCAGTCGCGAATCATGGGGTACTCGACGTCACACCAGGGTAACCATTGGTTCTGCTACGATAATCTTTTTAGAAAGGCTAAAGAGCATAATAAAAGCTTAACCTGGGATTGTTATGATTCTTTGACATGGGATAAAATGAAGGAGACAGGTATGTTGAAAATGCCATTGGTAGGGAGTAATGTTGGCGAATCCTCCCGCCAATATGCGGGGACACCCTTTCGATCAGGTACGGGTACCGACGATTACTCGAGACCTGCCGGCAATACAGGGAAAAGGGGGTTCTGCTGGAATTTCAACAGAGGTAAATGTACTAGGCCCCAGGGATCGTGTAAATTTAAACACGAATGTAGTGGGTGCGGGTCGTCCCATCCTGAGTCCACGTGCAGAGCCAAAACGGGTGATAACGGGGGTAGAGGAGGCGCCAAACAGGTCTAACATAGTCCGAGGGGCGCCTTTACCTACCCCGATTGATACCTTGGCGATGATTCCCTGGCTCAGTGAATACCCGGATCGTACTTCTGCTGGGGTGCTGCGGAACGGGTTTTCGTATGGTTTCCGCATCCCAGTAGGGGACTTTCAGGGTGTGGAGAAGTGTAAAAATCAACTGTCGGTCCTGCAGCATACGACCGTGGTACAGGATAAGATCCGGAAAGAGGTTACTCGAGGTCGGGTTGCCGGCCCGTTTAGTGTACCCCCGGTGCAGAGTTTTGTTTGTTCTCCTTTAGGGGTGGTCCCCAAGAAGGACCCGGGTGAGTTCCGACTGATTCATAATTTATCAGCTCCACGTGGTCTTTCTGTAAACAATGCAATAGACCCAGAAGTGTGTTCGGTGCGGTACGCATCCTTCGATGAGGCCGTAGCCATTTTGAATCGCCTGGGGCCCGGGGCGCTGATGGCGAAGTCAGATATCGAGTCAGCGTTCCGATTGCTCCCGGTACACCCAGACGACCAGCGTCTCCTGGGTTTCATGTTTCAGGGTCATTATTACATGGATAGGTGTATGCCGATGGGGTGCTCTATATCTTGTGCCTATTTCGAGAAATTCAGTAGTTTTCTACAATGGGTCTTCACAAAGAGGACGGGTTTCCAACATGTAATGCATTACCTTGATGATTTTCTGTTCCTTGGGGCAGCCGGGGATCTCGAATGTGGCCAGGCCTTGGCCGAATTTTGTGTGTTAATGAAGCAGTTTGGTGTGCCATTGGCACCAGGTAAGACGGTGGGTCCTGCGACTTGCCTCGAGTTTCTGGGGATCGAGTTAGACTCCAGTGAGGGTTGTTTTCGTTTACCAGCTGACAAAGTGTGGAAGTTCAGGGCAGCCCTGCAAATGTGTATAAATGGATCTAAAGTTACGCTGCATCAATTACAGCAGTTGGTGGGACAGTTGAATTTTGCCCTGAGGGTTATACAGATGGCCCGCCCCTTTTCCCGTTCAATTGCCCAAGCTATGGTCGGCCTAAAGGAGGGTCATCATCGCACGAGACTATCGGCTGAGGTCCGCCAGGACATGCGCATTTGGTTAGCATTTCTGGCGGATTTTAATGGTCGAGTCGTCTGGAACAAACCGGCCGTGTCCTCTGAAGAGCTGGGGCTATGGACAGATTCGGCAGGTAGCATAGGTTTTGGTGCCATCTTCGGCACAAAATGGTCGGCACAAAGGTGGCCGGCATGGTGGCATGACAATGGATTGACAAGTAATATTGCTTTCCTGGAACTTTTCCCCATTTTGGTGGCCCTGAGAACCTGGCCCAAAGGGTTCAAAGATCACTCTGTGGTATTTTGGTCTGACAATATGACCGTGGTCGAGTGCATCAATAGCCAGGCAGCACGATGTAAACTGATTTTAAGACTGCTCAAAGAAATTGTTTTACTGTGTATGCAACTGAATGTGCTATTCAGAGCAAAACATGTCCCGGGGTAATGAATCAGGCGGCTGATGCACTGTCTCGTTTTCATATGCAGGCTTTCTCGGGTTTCCTTCCCACAGCGGACCCAGAGCCGGCACCCTTTCCCGAAGCTCTCTGGTCTCTCGGTGCCCCGAACTTCGTCACCTCGTGGGAGAGAGCCTAGCACCAAGGACGAGGAAGGCATATGAAGGGGCGTTTCGGTCCTATTTAGCCTTTTTGGGGACTGATAGAGAGGGGCTTTGGGGCCACGAGGAATGGGTAGTGAATTTTCTGATGTCCTTACGTAGGGCTGGGAAATCGGTGGCTACGGCCCAGAGGCATCGTGCTGCCATTTCCTTTGTTGCCAGGGCTCATGGTATCCAGGACCCGACAGCGTCTTTCGTTGTGCAGAAAGCGCTGCGTGGGTGGCAACGCCTTGAGGGTCGCAGAGTAGATGAGAGGCGCCCGATAGGTTTGGATAGGTTGGCCCAGTTGTTGGCCACACTCCCTGCCACATGTTCATCTCAGTTTGAGACGGTGTTGTTCCGAGCCGCTTTTACGCTGGCATTTCATGGAGCGATGCGGGTAAGCGAACTGGTGGCAAGGAACAAACAGGATGTGACAGGGGGTTTGTGCCAGGAACACGTTCAGATCAGAGGAGAGACAATGACTGTCTCCTTTGTCAGGTCCAAGACCGATCAAGGTGGGATGGGTGACTGCATAATCATACGCAGGATTCCCGGGTCCTCCATGTGTCCGGTAAAGTGTTTAGAAGACTACCTAGCACGAAGGGTGGCATCATGGGGGGGGACCTTGTTGAGACACGCGGACGCCACCCCACTGACGAAATTTCAGTTTCAGCGGGTGCTTGCGATGTCAATTGCCGCTGCGGGCTTGAACCCGGGCGAGTTTGGGACCCATTCCTTTCGGATAGGGGCTGCTACAGAAGCTACAGCTAGGGGTCTTAATGTTGAACAAGTGAAACGAGTGGGGCGTTGGTCCTCCAAGTGTTATAAGAGGTATGTGCGGTTGCACATGTTGTGAGGCTGTAATGATGTACTCACGCTTCTTGTTTTTGTTTGGTTTTCAGTTGCGCAAGCCTACGAGGCGGGGCGGACTATGCAGTCGACCCAACACCGGGCCAGCGGTCAGACATCACCGGCTGTGAAAAAGGAGGTGTGGGTCGTGGGCCACTCATACGTGAGGCGTGCCGCGGACGTATTCAAAGCAGGTGACATGATTCACGTAGCTGGGGAATACGGGTACAGTGTGTCCTTCTACGGAAGAGGCGGTCTCTGTATTGACCAGTTTCAAGCATTTTTCGAGGGTTTGTTAGGGCGGACGAGGTCACCGCCGTCTATAGTCATAGTACATCTAGGGGGCAATGATTTGGTCACCACCGGTAGACGACTTCTCCTGGAGGCAATGCTTTCCACTGTAAGTTGGTTGGCGAGGAGAGTTCCGGGGTGCACAATTGCGTGGTCCCATATGATCCCACGAAAGGTGTGGCGAGGGGCTTTTTCTGTTCCTGCTTTGAATCACTCTGTGAGAAAGCTTAATAACAAAGTGAGTAGGTTGTTCCGTTCCAGGACATTGCATTCTATTTCGCATGGCTGTATTAATGATGACAGTATGTATTTGAGGGATGGTGTGCATTTGTCTCGGGTGGGGAATGAGTTACTCATAGGAGACTTCTTAGCATGGTTAAAAACGTTAAAACATGACCTTTAGGTAGGAGCTTTGTGGGGGGTCCGGATAGCCGGTCAACTATCCGGCCTGTGGCGGTAAGGTCATGATCGGTGAGCACTAATTGGAAGATCCCTATGAGTGGGCGTCACCCAACACGGATGGGAGCGCTCGGGAGAGGTGGCCATTGGCCCCTCAACGGGGAGGCGGTCCCTTCTAAGGATGGGTCGCCGAAAGAAAAGGAAAGGCGGTCAAGGCCCCTTCCTGTGTAGGAGGGGTTACAGCCCCCTCCTGGGGAATTTCCCGGGGCCAGTGACGTCTGCGACGGCAGATGTGGTAGGTTGTGCGGGGTTTGGGGGGGGGTCTACGCTACCTTCTAGATACCTCACACGAGTCCTCGAACGACCTTTAAGTGGCGTCGAGTTTTATTGGTGCCCCCGTCAAGTCAAGGGAAATTGGTAGTTGCACTTGAGGTACGCCTCAGTGCTGTCGCCCCTCACAAGTGGGGGGGGTATTTCTGGTTAGGGATCTTGACACCGGTTACGACCTTGCCGTTGGCCCTTAAACGTTAGGATGTACAATTTCATAATTTCAAGTAAATGTTTGTAGGATGTTAGTTCGGCTAGGAGAACCTCTGTATTAGAGAATCTGTTAAGGTTAGCCAAACATCGCAATGTGGTAATGAAATTGTACATTAATATGAAACTGTTGATTTAATGTTTTAATTTTGTTTTAATAAATACGGCCGGGAGGGTCACTCCCTCCCTCTTCCAAAAACTTCAAGAACTGTTTCCTGTTTCCCTCCTTTGGGGAGTGTGTTGAGAGGGGGTGGCGGGTATCTCAGCCATATGGAAAGGGGCGACCACTCGGTCCCCCCGCACGTATGGCAGAGTACCACGATCCCCCCGGGAAGCCATCTTGGGCGGGAAGCGAGTCTCGGCTGGTATGCCCGAAGCGGCGTAGCCGGGGCGCGCTTTTTCCCGCCCTAGAGTGGGCTGGCCTAGACACCGACGCGGCTGGCCACGCCCTCGGGGCAGGCAGGGGCGGGTATACGCCCGCCCTGAAGACGGATAAAAGGGGACGCAAGACTAGAAGGCATCCTCTTGTTCCTGTGCTCTGAAGCTGCACCTCCTCGCTGCACGTGAGCTCGAGACGGAACGAAGAGCCAATTTTGACCCACCCACCAGCCCCTGAAGACAGCCAGTTGTTTTGAATAAAAGTTGATGGATAATTCTAATTTCGTTTACAGGTTGTGGTATTATCGTGTTGATTTTGAGTGTGTAATAAAGAATGGTCTATTTCATTTATGTTTTGTGATTAAAGAAATTCGGCTTTAGTGTTCATTTATAAGCATGCTTTTAATACGGTCATAGTAGCCAATGTATTTTTAGTTTAGTAGGTTAGTTAGCATTGTCGTATTTATTTTGGTCGGGCGGTAAGGTCATGATCGGTGAGCACTAATTGGAAGATCCCTATGAGTGGGCGTCACCCAACACGGATGGGAGCGCTCGGGAGAGGTGGCCATTGGCCCCTCAACGGGGAGGCGGTCCCTTCTAAGGATGGGTCGCCGAAAGAAAAGGAAAGGCGATCAAGGCCCCTTCCTGTGTAGGATGGGTTACAGCCCCCTCCTGGGGAATTTCCCGGGGCCAGTGACGTCTGCGACGGCAGATGTGGTAAGTTGTGCGGGGTTTGGGGGGGGGTCTACGCTACCTTCTAGATACCTCACACGAGTCCTCGAACGACCTTTAAGTGGCGTCGAGTTTTATTGGTGCCCCCGTCAAGTCAAGGGAAATTGGTAGTTGCACTTGAGGTACGCCTCAGTGCTGTCGCCCCTCACAAGTGGGGGGGGTATTTCTGGTTAGGGATCTTGACACCGGTTACGACCTTGCCGTTGGCCCTTAAACGTTAGGATGTACAATTTCATAATTTCAAGTAAATGTTTGTAGGATGTTAGTTCGGCTAGGAGAACCTCTGTATTAGAGAATCTGTTAAGGTTAGCCAAACATCGCAATGTGGTAATGAAATTGTACATTAATATGAAACTGTTGATTTAATGTTTTAATTTTGTTTTAATAAATACGGCCGGGAGGGTCACTCCCTCCCTCTTCCAAAAACTTCAAGAACTGTTTCCTGTTTCCCTCCTTTGGGGAGTGTGTTGAGAGGGGGTGGCGGGTATCTCAGCCATATTAGTTCTGAAACACTTGCTACTTCACTATCACCACTACTACACATTTCAAATATAGAATTTAAAGAATAGCAAAATGTATGCTCCTGATTTTCTATAAACTGTTCCTTAACATTTTTCAAAAAGAAAACAACATTAACTACTACATTTGCATAGCAGTTGACACCACACCTATTTTCAAACTTAAATCCAACAATCTCTTCAATACTAACAGTTTTGCTACGGCTACCAACAACAGCTACATCTTTTTTTCGTCGTTTCTCGACTACTTCAGCACATTTGTCCTCATTTTTCCTTTTCTGACCAACTATACGCCTTTCAATTAAAGGATATTGAGGTAAACTTGGAGCATATTCTCTTCTTAACCTATTATACTCCTTCACACAATTTAAATCTGCACTAATCTTTGTCTCATCATAATCAATTAGATAAAGCCCACATAAAGTTCTAACTCGCGATAGAGCAACATACGCCATACCCTCTTTGAATACAGTGCTTCCAATATTTACCAAAGCACAATCTACACTTAAACCTTGAGATTTATGTATAGTCACCGCATATGCCAAACAAATTGGAAATTGCTTACGACGGACATATAAGTCTTTCACAAGCAAAAAACGAGTTGAACATCGACTAATTTGTTGAACTTCCTCAATCCCATCAAATTTTATCCTCAAAAATTCAATCTCATCTCTATTTGTATAATTGAGAAAACCAACACCATTACCCATTGCTCCATTTACCAATCCTCTTTCTACATGTAAATTTCTCCTTAAGATTATCCGACAATTTAAACATACATACAGATTTTTCTCTAAACCAGCAGTTTTAGATATAGTTTTTTGAAGAGAATCCAATTTTAATTTCAACTTTTCAGACAAAACAATAGTACTACCTTCATGCTCTATTCTATCTTTAGCTTCCAGTTTCTTAATTTCTTGATTTTCTAAATTCAACATTTTCTCATTAAAAACTGAACATTCTTTCGGAGTTGGCATCAAGCATATCACTGACTTATCTGCTACCTCTTTACTATAAATTTTCTCGTTATCTTCATTAGGAAACAGCTTGGAAAGTAATCGGGTTCGTAGAGTGTGTTTCGCATCTTCAGTTAATTTTCCAATCCTAATATCTTGAAGAATACTTCCATATTTAGTATCCTTTGCCTGTCGCATATTTTGAATCAGTTCAGTATATTTGAAATGTGCCCATATATTTACATTTCCAATACTGCGCAGGCACTTTCTGGTCTCCTCATGTGTAACAGTTTCAAATACAGGTTGTCCTTTCACAGGAGTTAGCTGCAGTAGATCTCCAAAAACTATGACATGTTTACCTTCAAATAACACATCATACTCTGTCTTAAGTGTCTGTTGCATTCTTAAATGCACAAAAGCAAGCATTAAATTGGATACCATGCTTACTTCATCAATAATAAGAAGTTTCATTTTTTTAAGGACTCTAGAAACTTCAAAACAAGCTTCTCCAGATAGCTTCTGATATTGTAATTTATTTTCATGTTCAACTGGCAGCATCAGTAAACGATGTAAAGTAACACCTTTAATATTATGTGCTGCCAATCCAGTTGGAGCAGTAACAACACACGACAGTGTTGACTGAGTTGTTTGCTGTAAATATGTAGTAATTCCTTTAATTAGGAAACTTTTACCAGTCCCAGCTTCTCCACTTACATATAATCGAATAGGTTCAAATGACATACAGGAGCAATCTTTTCTCTCATGACGAAAGCCATGCTCAATGTGCTCTGTCACTTCATCATATATCTGTCTTTGCTCAACATTAAACTGCTACTTTAATTCTTCTAAGTCAATTACTTCCTCTTCACCTTGCTGCATTGCTCTTTCCACCTCATCCATGGCAGTGGCTGCTTCATTTTGAATAATTGGTTGTCCCAGTGGATCTTGACTTAATGAAGCTGAACTTTGACTACCTTGTGAACTATCTCTAGCAATCTCTGCTGCAATTGTCGCTTCTTGCTCTATTTCATCATTCACCATTTGGAGATAATTACTAAAAACAGGACATTCAATACTACTTTTAGATGCGTTGAATGAATCTTCATAACTATCAAAATCTCCAAGTAGTTCCTCTTCTCTACGCCATGGTTTAAAGAGTTGCAAAAGAGCAAAATAGTAAAATTCTCTTTTATCCGGTGTTTCGCAACTCAGTTTCCGATGATTTATCAAGTGTCCTTTTCTTTGTTTTACCAGACATCCTTCATGTCCAATTACAGCATGTACACCTTTATCAATGTTTTCCGTAACATTTCTTTTAAAAGTATAATTTTGAAGTATTTCATACAGACAAATGTTTTCAAGCAGAGTACTTCTATTTGGATAGTATGTATCCAACATATTTGTTTTCAAAATGTCTGTACTGTTTGGTTCTTTCAGAGCTAAATACTCAATTTCTTGCACAAGTTTCAGAACACGGTTTCATGTTTCTGCTAGGCCCAAACTCACCCAGAGAATAGTCCTTGATGTCGCATAAAGACTTGCTGATGATAATCTGTCACAACATTCATATGCTCCAATTTCTCGATGAGACAGCATCTTCAAACTGTACGTATACAATTTCTTGCTCAGGCTCTTTTCATGATTTCGTGATGTAAGACGTTACATATCGAGCCACAGCAATAGAGTTGTCTGCAACATATTGTATGACCATGTTAGCATTCCACATGGACAAAATGACTGGGTTATAGTCATTAATATATTTGGATTCTTCACCTCTTCTTAAATTGTACGTATTTTTAGGTGACCTCCTTTTGATATTATGTCGCAAACATGACATCAAATTGTTGACTCTTCCTTTTGAAAGTACCGGTCGTGCAAATCCAAAGCGACATTTGGTGTAAAATTTGCTCTTTGATTTGAATTTCGCCGACGATATTTTCCACAGCGATGACTTTGAAAACGTAACACTTTTCCTCTTAAGTCCTTATCAGTTGTACTATTAGGTATGTCACAAGTGGCATACTGTTCAATAAAAGACAGTACAGTCTCATCCGAGTCTATTCCAAATTTAGGAGCATCCTTGATCCATAGCAGCATATGAATATGAGGAGCCCCTCCTGCTTGATATTCTTTTCTCCAAAAGAAATCCAGTACTTCACCAAGAGGCGGATTTTTCTTGTTATTAATGAAAGACATCATAGCTTCAAATCTATGATTAAAATATCTGCAAACATTAACTGGATCTAATGAACACAGTTCTCCAGGTGTCTTGTAGTTTATGTTTTCTATGTTTGCATTAGCCTCCCGAAGAAATTCAATTAAATCTTCCCAAGCATACTCTGCACAGCTTAGAGTTAAAAACCATGTTGGTGCTCCTAAGTTTCTAAGCATGCACTTCAAATCTCCATGACGACGGTACCAATACTCATTAGTACCCCGCTGACAAGCCATTAAATTAATTAGATGTGAATCCAAAACACTATCTTTCTGTTGCACTTTATCCATAAATTCCTTTGCTGAAATATTTTGCAGATGTACACCACTTTGTAAGATATGATTTACTGCATAAGACAGACCAGATAAGTCACTCTCAAACAGAAGATGAAACAAATATGGAATGCATTGGCGAAACCTTGGATCTTCTGCATATAATCTTGTTGTCCGGTACTCAGATGCAGGAATCTGCATAGGTCGATCATCATATCGTGTACCTTCACCTGTAGGAAATAACTGTGGAAAACAATGACCTTCCAAACTTTCTTCCCACACACTAATAGGATTTCCTTTCGCCTTTTTCATCTGAAATAATTCAATAGCATTCCCTATTGCTTCTTTGGAATGCAGTGGATGAACACTGTAATGTTCATAAATTTCCTCAGATCTGGATACATCAACTTTTTCAATCTGTCCACTAGATAAATCACTATCCTCTTCTTCACTTACATCTTCTTGTTCTACATATACATCTTTGTAATACTTATTATTTTGCACTAAATACAACGTTGCCTTTTTCACTTTCCTAATTTCCACTAAATCTTGCCAGATTTTCTTACTCTTTGTAGGTACACCATTAACTAGAATAACTAGAGGTTCCTCTTCTACATTTTCAACACCAATTGTTTCCATATTTTTTTTTAAATCAAGAGGCAAATACACAACTCTACCCTTTAATCCTCTTAGTAAATCTGAAGGATTTAATTTACCAGTCTTAGGCTCCATTCGAACAATAGCCTGAAAAGGATGTACACTTTGAATCAGAATCGTCTAATAAGTATTTAAATCCATCAATTCTGATGGAATATTTACCAACTCTAGATTATTATGAACAGCTCTAGCAGGCATTTTATTTTCATTTAATTTATTATAACAATATTTACAAACACGTTGCTCAAAACCCAAATCAAAATAGTTTTCCACCAACAAATAAGTTGCAAAATCTTTCCATTGACCATTACTTTCATCTTCACTTTTTAAATATAAATCAACTAACCTAGTTTGACTTTTGTAATGAATGCGTCGACAACAGACACAAGAAAAATGTGGTTTCTCACCTGCAATTACCTTAAACTTTATTATTTCCTGTTCAAAATTTTCAATATTTACATTTCCAACATTTTCTAACACATTTCCTTCTATTATTATATCAGTTTCTGCATTATCTTCCTCTGGACCAAAATAACTTACCTCAATTTCTGCACAAATCTTCTTAACATCTAATACACATCCATACAAAAGAGCACTATTTAACTGTTTAAGTTTAAGTGCTGGACTTTTTGCATAGTACAACTTTCTCACTAATTTTCTCATTTTAGTATGATGCACTGCTAACATCCGGAAGTGATGAAAGACACTCTGGCATATTTTTTTAGAAAGACAAGCCAGAGAATGGCATTGCAGACCTATTTTCTCTCGCACTCTGCATTGATCTAATTCTTGCAACATTTTAATTTTTTTTATTAGACTTTCTTTAGTGTACTTACGTAAGAAATTGCGAAAGAAGTAAATTGAATCCTGTCGTACACTACAAATGCTACTACAATTCCAACTGTAAACAGGAGCATTAGGACGTCCCTCTAAAGCTTCTCTAACCATAACATCTTCTGCATTTCTAACCACAATTTTCTCTTTCTCAATAACACAACCATCCTTCACCTCATACGCTTGACCAGTGGTGTCAACTGCATGCAACAGATCGTTACTTTGAAAGTAACTCTCTTCATTAAAAAATGGCTCAGAAGTTGAAGTATGCATCCACTTCCCAGAAAACACTTTACAAAAATTACTCCTATTTATGTGTCTCTTCCATTTACTTTTACCTTTGAAAACTCAAATCGCCTTATTTAAAATATTTATTCTATTAAGTATTAAAATAAATAATTTTCTTTTTGTCTCAAATGCGCGCTCAACGATACCCTCTATATATTGTTTCTTCTTTAAAAAAGCAGATCTTCTTTTAGAAACTTTCTCCTTTTGTAATAAATTCGAAACGACTCTGTTGTAAAACATACGCTTCCTGATTTGGGTAAATTGATTACTCCGGGTTTTACTGTACAGACTTTCATCTCTCCTAATTCCAGAAATTTTTTTATCTTTATTTCCATATGTCCTTTTAGATAGTGATATCGTTTTCTCCTTCTGAACTTCAATATTTACATTTTTCCTTCCCAAAATTCTTTTAAAAAACTTTTTAGTTTGCTTACCAGGAGCACTCTTTCTTTGTATCCGTCCTCTCCTTCTTTGAAAATAATTCTATACTTTTCTTCTTCAAACTGTAAGTCCGTTTGTAGAGTTTCTTTTTTTCAATTCTGGTCGGCATCTTAATTTAAAATTTTGATGAAATTGTGAATCTGTAAAACACAAAAATAACAAATATTATAGTTCACTACTATCATATACTGTACAAATTAAAACCACACATTCATTTTCTAATGAAATACAGATAATAACAGAAAATCTCTGAACAAAGTAGTAAATCCTCTAGTGAATGTTTCTTGTAAATTTATCACACTCTATATTTGTTTTAACTTTATAGACAATTTTTTAATTTTTTTTAAAGCATACAAACAGTACACTTTTTTCAAGAACTATCGGTCATCATAAGTGTTTTAATCTTTTTTTCTACGATCTCTTTTACACTTCATGAGAATATATCTTATCACTCTCATGAAGCACTTCATCGACGAATATATCAAGAAAACTGTCATCACGAATGCTTTGCTATCATTTTTTTTGTATTTATTCAAAACTTCATAATTTAAAAGAACTTCCAACATTAATTCATCAGGGACTTCTTCAAGTCCATTGTCCTCATCTTCTTCTATCAGCTCTAAATAGGCTGAATCTAAGGATATGTCCATAAAATAATAATTTTCATCAGCTTCCTCTTGAACAACCGCGTCTAAAATTTCCTCCATCAGTTCATTAATGATGTCAAAATGAATTTCATTCTCTTCTGACCAATTCTCCATAGTTATTTTGATTAAATTCTTCTTTATCCTTTTAAAAAAATATAGAGACTAAATTATATCTTTTTCCATAAGTGTTTAACTGAAAACTACCTTTACTAATTTTTAAACTACATATAATTTTATAATCTCTAACTTATTAACTCTATGTATTGTAAGATACCACATTCCTCTTGTTTTGAAAAAGAAATTGGTAATATAACTCTAAACATTGACACTGAGCTTTTTTTTTCCATTAAATAATTACTGTTGATAAAAGATATTTCACTGTAAAATTTATTTTTAGATTTTCTAGATATTTGAAATATTTATTACCTGTACAATAATTTTTAGAGGCCCATTTTTTTATTTCATCACTACAAAATGCAATATAAATTTATGCACTCTGAAGAAAAGGATCACACTATACAAACCATTTAATTCACTTAACAGATTACTACTTTCCACAGAGACAGTTCCATTTATGTTACAACAGCATACTCACCATGTCAATTCCTTAGCATATGCAAAATGTCATACTAACCATGAACAACCACCTCATAATAAAGCTCTACATTAATATGTAAAAAAGTGCCTATACATAGTATGTTCACAGATATGCAGGAAACATGAGCATTACATTTAGATCCATATCATAATACCTCTCTGTAAATAAAGGTGAAACACTGCCAAACATAATACAACAAGATTTCAAAAATAATGAGCACTTCACAAGTATTAATTAAAAGAAACCTGAAAGAATTATACTCCAATGATTTCTAAATCTGAACTCCTTGCAAAAGAACGCATGTACCAAGCTCATTAAAAGATAATTTCAACTGTCAATGGAGAACATCTCAAACAACATATGTAGTATAAGCAGATAGAACCACATTTGAAAAACTTAAGATAAAATCATGTTCTAAACATTTCAAAAAATATTCTTTATTATTTTCATCACCACCCACAGAAATTGCCAAAGCAAAAAAAGGAACTCACCTGAAAAAAAGACTATATACTCTCAATTTATCAATTCAAATAGCAGGTTGTTCCTTTCAGGCACCAAACACTCTGAAAATGGAAATAATAACATGTTATTAACTTATTACAAACTTATTTCCTACACAATATACAATCATTATAGCATTCAACAAGCATAACTAATAAGTTCCCCAAAATCCTCTCCATTAAAAATAAATACAACATTTCTCATTTATAAAAGCATTGTGCCACAGATATGTCACTTTTCCCCATGTTAAAATTCATGCACCTACAACAGTAGGCTTTCATAACTAAAAGGCCAAGTCACAAAAAAACAAAAGCCTTATTTATGAAAACCTTGCGCCACCAGTGCGTCACTTTTAGCATGGGAAAAGAAATGCACGGGTGGCGCAAGGCCATCATAAATAAGGCCCCATGTCCATAGACAAAAACTACAGGGCCAGCATTATACACATGCAAGCAGTACACTTGCACAGAACCACAAAACTCCAAGGGCCACCATGTTAATATATATCCTTAATATAATAAACCTCTGAGAATGGATACATATTTGCGTGGCAGCCCATAACAGAAATTTGGCGTTTTCTGACTCTGATCCACTACCAAACACCCTAACCCCCCCCCCCCCCTCCCTCTTCACTAAACTCCGCACTCCACCCCACCCGGACCCCCTATTACAAACCCCCTACCTACCCTCCCTGCCCAAGACCACCATGAGCCTCAAACCGCCCCTGGTAAAGCTATAAGACACAGCATTACTGAAACTCATCATTATAGCATTGAACAAGCATAACTAATAAGTTCCCCAAAATCCTCTCCATTAAAAATAAATACAAAATTTCTCATTTATAAAAGCATTGTGCCACAGATATGTCACTTTTCCCCATTTTACAATTCATGCACCTACAACAGTAGGCTTTCATAACTAAAAGGCCAAGTCACAAAACAACAAAAGCCTTATTTATGAAGACCTTGCGCCGCCAGTGCGTCACTTTTAGCATGGGAAAAGTGACGCACAGGTAGCGCAAGGCCATCATAAATAAGGCCCCATGTCCATAGACAAAAACTACAGGGCCAGCATTATACACATGCAAGCAGTACACTTGCACAGAACCACAAAACCCTAAGGGCCACCATGTTAATATAAATCCTTAATATAATAAACCTCTGAGAATGGATACATATTTGCGTGGCAGCCCATAACAGAAATTTGGCGTTTTCTGACTCTGATCCACTACCAAACACCCTAACCCCCCCCCTCCCTCTTCACTAAACTCTGCACTCCACCCCACCCGGACCCCCTATTACAAACCCCCTACCTACCCTCCCTGCCCAAGGCCACCATGAGCCTCGAACCGCCCCTGGTAAAGTTATAAGACACAGCATTACTAAAACTCAAAAAATAGGCAACAGGCAGACAAACTAAATAGTACATAAAGACACATATTTTTTACATAATACTTTTGAAAAACATGTAGTATTTTTTTTAAATCTATCATGCAACTGGCCCTCTAGAACCGCTTTCAAAACGCCAACTATAAACCTTTACATTTCATTTTTAAACCATACACTTTCAATTACATTATTTATTTATTTACAATTCATGTAATGTTACACACCTTTTCTAAAATACACCAGTCCCTGTTATTTATAAGGATTTATTTTCATTCTTCATCAGTGATACTTTCTTAACAAATAATGAAAATCACTGTAACGTTTCAAACAACAATGCTAACGCGGTAAAAATAACTCTCCATTTGATTTCCTTTAAGAATGTAGATTATCTACCCCACGCATGCGATTCATGATATTTGCATTTGGCAGCGAATACCGACCTTGAATCTGAAGACATGAACAAGAGCTCCATTGTCACATTTAAAACTGAACTTAGCATCTGCTCACACACATATCTTTCACTTAGCTAACATTCACAGAAAACAGCATTGGTGTAAAAAAAAAGTGACCTTCCATTGCAATTTGCTTAAATGACTCCCTTATTTTTTAACGCATCCTCCACTTCAAGACAGGCTATTTTTTTGATAACTACTAACCAATATTTAAGTGACTAGACTGCTAGAAAATGTATCAAGTCATTCTGCTCCTCTGCACTGCATAGCCGGCGACCTATTTCTGTGGAGTTGCTATAGAACCGGCAGTGCTGCGCCGTTTCCTTTACCATCTTGGTAAATTCAAAATGGATGTCCCTCCTGCCTTCGCAAACGAGCCGGACCACTTAGAACTATTTCGACAGAAAATGCTTCTCTACTACGGCACCTTAGCACTCTCAACTTTGAATACTTCATATCGATTATCATTTCGATATTCGTATTTCACCTGTGTGCAGCCTGTATTTCATTGCCGGAGCTGTGATTTCATGTGGGCCCTGGACTTATGTCTCTGCAACTTGGTACCTCCTGAAGCGAATTACAATCACCTCATGAATCCGTTAATTGATCATGAACAGCTTTGTTACAACGGAGGGTTTATGGCCTTTGCAGCGATACAAGGAGTTCTGGGTCATTGGAATATATTCGCAGGGGCGCAAGATTTCCTAACAGAGAGCTACATCGAAAACCCACCGAGCTGTCCTCTGATGGTAAAAGAGCCTCCGATAATGACAGATCATGAATGCTCCTTTCCTCTTCTCAATTGGATGGCTGACATGTTTTCAGATAATAACAGTGATTTCCTGTTAGAAGCACTTGCTGCCTACTTTGCCTACACAATGGACGGTTAACTCTTTCCTAACAGAGAGCTACATCGAAAACCCACCGAGCTGTCCTCTGATGGTAAAAGAAGCTCTGATAATAACAGATCATTAATACTGCTTTACTCTTTTCCATTGGATAGCTGACATACTTTCAAATGATAACAATGATTTCCTGTTAGAAGCAGAAGCTACCTACTTTGCCTAAACAATGCTTCGATAACTCTTATGCAAGCCATTGACGTTCTCATTTCCTTTTGCTTCCCTATATTCTTCACGTTCTTTTCCATATTTTCTTATGAAGAACAGACCTATTGGCTTTACTAACAGTGGACATTATAATTTCGTGCTGGTTAAATTTTGAACTTTTATGTGGACTACATTTTTTTCTTCAGCTACTCGATTTTCAACTTTATTTTTTTACACTGTAATCTCAACAATTCTATTGCATATCTTATCTTATGTTATTTCAAACGTACTCGATGCAAAACTCGCTAATATATGCTACATGTGCCCTAATTAATGTGTAAATTTTAAACGAGTTTTTTATAACTGTAAACTACATTTCGCCTCTCAACTGCTTATATCCGCCTCACACGCCTCTGCTCCTTTAATTTTCTATAAAATTATTTTTTTTAAATACTTTACAGAAAAATATGTTCTTTCAACAATATTTCCATTGTTACTTGTGCTGTATTTCAAATGCAATACTGCAACCTTCAAAAGATATCTCAATACAGTACTTCTCCTCAATAGTGATTTGCGCACCATCCAACAGATTACATACATGCACCTCTGACCATTTTGTCACTTTTGGCGCCTTTTTTTCCCCTCACACAGTAACATAACAAAAACTTGATAGTGCTTCACATATAGACAGCTGATTGATAAACTGATGATGTATAACCGCTAGCATTGAAGGCCTGGAAAAAAGACCCATCCACCAGCTCCAAGGACGCCTTCAAAAACGCCACCCGCATACACCACCAACTGATCCGGAATGCCAAGAAAGCCGCCTTCAAGGACCGACTAGATAACAACGCCCACAACAGCAAGGAATTATTCAAAATCGTCAAGGAATTTACCAACCCCTCAGCCAACTCCAACGACATCACCCCCTCTCAAGCCCTCTGCGACTCCCTAGCCTCATTCTTCCACAACAAAATTGCAGACATCCACAACAGCTTCGACAACCGACCCGAAGACCAACCCACCCAACCCCCTGCAGGACCCCCACCCCCCTTGAACATCCTCAATGACTGGAAGCCAATCTCCACTGAGGACACCATCCGTCTGATGAACTCTATCCACTCAGGATCCCCCACAGACCCATGTCCTCACCACATCTTCAACAAAGCAGACTCCATCATAGCACCTCACCTCCGAGACGCCATCAACTGCTCCCTCAACTCCGCAACCTTCCCGGAAAGCTGGAAACATGCCGAACTCAGCGCCATCCTGAAGAAACCCACAGCTGACCCCACCGAACTCAAAAACTACCGCCCTATCTCACTCCTTCCATTCCCGGCCAAAGTCATCGAAAAAGCAGTCAACAACCAGCTCGCCGCATTCCTCGAAACCAACAAATCCCTCGACTCCTCACAATCCGGCTTCCGAGCCAAGCACAGCACTGAAACCGCCCTCATCGCAGCAACAGATGACATTCGAACTCTACTGGACAATGGAGACACAGTCGCCCTCATCCTCCTCGACCTCTCCGCAGCCTTCGACACAGTCTGTCATAGCACCCTGCTACAACGCCTCAGAAACATCGGAAACCAAGGAAAAGCACTGGACTGGATCACCTCGTTCCTTGCCAGAAGAACCCAGAGAGTCCGCCTCCCACCATTCAACTCAGAGGCCACTGAAGTCATCTGCGGCGTACCACAAGGATCCTCACTTAGCCCCACCCTCTTCAACGTATACATGAGCCCCCTCGCGGCCATCGCACGCCAACACAACCTCAACATCATCTCCTACGCCGATGACACTCAATTGATCCTATCCCTCACCAGAGACCCTAACACTGCCAAAACCAACCTGCATGAAGGAATGAAAGAAGTAGCCGACTGGATGAAGCACAGCCGTCTGAAACTGAACTCAGACAAAACAGAAGTCCTCATCCTAGGCACCTCCCCCTCCGCCTGGGATGACTCTTGGTGGCCTGAGGCACTTGGAAAAGCACCCATCCCGACAGACCACGCACGGAACCTGGGCGTCATCCTGGATTCCTCCCTCTCGATGAACAGACAAGTCAACGCCGTTTCTTCATCTTGCTTCAACATTCTTCGCATGCTCAAAAAAACATTTCGTTGGATCCCCACCGAAACTAGAAAAACGGTCACCCACGCTCTGATCACGAGCCGACTGGACTACGGAAACACCCTCTACGCCGGTACCACCGCAAAACTCCAGAAAAAACTCCAACGCATCCAGAACGTTTCAGCCAGGGTCATACTAGACATCCCGCGTAAAGAACACATCTCTGGTCACCTGAAAAACCTCCACTGGCTCCCCATCAATAAGAGGATTACTTTCCGACTCCTAACCCACGCACACAAAGCACTCTACGAAATCGGACCCGAATGCCTCAACACACGACTGTCCTTCTACACCCCCTCCCGCCAGCTACGATCCTCCAACCAAGCCCTTGCCACTGTACCTCGCATCAACAAAACCACCATGGGAGGTAGATCCTTCTCCTACCTGGCAGCTAAAACCTGGAACTCACTTCCCACTCACCTTCGCCTCACTCAGAACCACCTAGCATTTAGAAAACAACTTAAAACGTGGATATTTGACAAATAATTTCCCACCCTTCTTCAAGCGCCTTGAGACCCTCTGGGTATGTAGCGCGCTATACACATTTTTGACTTGACTTGACTATAGTTCCTAAACTGAAAGGCCAGAGACCTCTTCCATTTATTAAAATATAATATACTTCCTTATAAGAGTGTACAATTTTTTTTCCAAACTATATTCATTTTTCTTCAACTATAGCGTTTGTATTCCATGTACTACTGACAATACCAATTACTGTGTTTTTTGCAATTTCTGTACTCATATTACATAATGATTTGCCTTCAAAACAGTGCATTTCTGAATAAACATTTCAAATATTCACGTTCTCTCTTTTAATCCATAATCTCCACTGAAATGATTATATATTGAAAACCTATTCATGTGTTCCACGTAACCTCAACTGTACTAACTGAGGACCTTATTTATGAAGACCTTGCGCCGCCGGTGCGTCATTTTTTAAAATGGGAAAAAGTAACGCACCGGTGGCGCAAGGCCTTCATAAATAAAGCCGTGAATGTTTTCTTTTCTCGACCTCACTTACTGATACTAGAACCTGCAAGCCAATTACGGCCTGTGAACTCTTTCTTAGTAGGTCGCGCACCGTACAGACAGTTGTACCTCTGTTAAAAATAATGTATTACTGTTACCAAGCACCGCCACAGTTCCGCTTCACTCAGAGTTAATCACTGCTCCCACGCTTCTACAGGCCAGACGCTATGTCGTATTTCATCCTTATCACCCCTTCATCTCCACAATAACAAACAGTTCTCCCTCAGCCACCAGAGAACAGAGTCAGATGCAGAGGCACTAACTAGTGAAATACGACATACCCTCTGCTCTGTGAAAGCAACCAAGCGGTAATTGTGAAAGAAAACATTCACTTGCGCTTCAAAAAAGCAATGCAATTATATAATTATTTTTTAGAAAACGTTCCAACTACTTTGATAGGACTATCTGTGTGCGCCTCCACAGCAAACTTCCTCAGCCCGCACCGAAGACAGACACAGACAGACACACACACAATAAAATAACACAGAGCAACGGAGACGGAATGCAGAAGGGAAATTAAGATGCAATCAAACAGCAGGAGTCAGAGAGATATTTGTATACTCCGTTTGGTACCTCAATTTACGAAAACATTTACTGCACAAATCTGTGTACAACCTCATGGTCAAAACTTTTCATTTTATTTTACTCGACCACCTCCCCTTCTCACCCCACCAGTGCAAGCCGCGGCCAGAAACCGCACTATAATTTTGTCGTCTAACAGAAACTTTGTGAATACCTTAATCATTACCACTTTGGCCCCTTTCCCCTCCATCTCGCCCCACCCCCACCAGTGCAGGCCACGGCCACCAACCACACTGTAATTTTGTCATCTGACAGAAACTTTAAGAATTCATTAAGCATTACCACTTTTCAAGACGGTATCACAAGTAATATACCAACTTTTCATTTTATTTCACTCAACCACCTGCCCCTCTCAAACTACGCCCACCAATGCAGGTCACGTCCACAAACCGCCCTGTAATTTTGTCGTCTGACAGAAAGTTTACGAATTCATTAACCATTAGCATTTTTTGACGACGGTATCACATGTAATTTACCATTTCTCTCTCTATCTGCATTATCTGTCTCTCTGCTAATATCATTTTTTCACTTCATGAACAACTTCTCTCATTATATATAAAGGCTTCAAAATCTCACAAATAATTACTCTCTATATTAAACATATTTTATACTGCATATTTCACATTTAAATGAAAAAATTAGTTTTAGAAATACAACACATTATGACAGCCAAAAATTAGTTTTCTTTCAGACTACTAGGAAAATCAATCAATATTTGTGACTGAACCATATTTTACGGTACATGGCAAAACAAACTGTTACAGACTTACCTTTACCAATGCTTTGTACGATGTACAACAGTGACAGTCACAAAACAGATATTCGTTTGACGGAACTCTCTATTAAGCTTCTATCACTGCAACCAAAATTCAATGGCACAGATATCCAGTCAATACACACTCATATAACTCTCTTCAGCCAATCACATTTCCTCACGCAAAATTGTAAAATCAAATTTACATTTCAATTGGTTGTCCTTCACAATATTTTCAATCTCACGTGAGAGTCACCCATCACCAACTGCCATCTCTGGCTGTTTCCATGGTAACACCTCATTCTGCACCTGGCTGAAGGCACAGGTCAAAAGTTCATGTCTCAACGTTCTACAGCAAACTAAGAAGACTGTTTTCCCTCCAGAAACACCTGCCAATCCACAGCTCTGTTACATGCCTTTTTTTTTCACACCCAATAGTACTTTTCGTTTAACATAAACATTAACATGCAACGTACTCTTCAATCTCCACTTAATACAATCAACCAATCATTTTTATTTTTTTAACCACACCCAGCCTCGTCCTTTTTTTTTATCCTGACTTTCACCTTCTAACTACCATTCCACTTCCAGAACCGATCGGAGGACGACTACAAATCCCTTGAAAATGAAGGTCTGGCTAATAGGACACAGTTATATTCACTGGAGTGAAAAATATGCAGTAAGCAGACGAATTTGCAACCTAGGTTTACCAAATGTACACATAACGTGGATTGGCAAAAGAGGATTGAAATGTCACCAATTGATTCCATTGGTGAAAACTTTTATGCATCTCCCAGAACCAGACCTTATAATTGTGCACTATGGTGGGAACGATCTAGGCACAATCACTGGGGTAGGTCTGGAAATGCTTCTAAAAGACACCTTTTGACAATTGATGACACTTTTTCCTCGAACTGCCTTGGTATATTCCAATATATGCCAAAGACAGAAATGGAATTGGTCCAATCAACATTGTGCACAAATTGAGAAAGCAAGGAGACATGTAAATAAATCTGTTTCTGCTTTCCTCAGAGATTATAACATGGGTTCTATTTACCACAACAACTTACGTTACCACATGCAAGACGTCTATAGGAGAGACGGTGTTCATTTCACGAATGAGGGAAACAGAATCTTCCTCTGCAACATCAGGCTCTGCATCGGTACTTACTTATAAATGCAGAAAACACTCAATTAACACAAGCACTCAAACTTCTGATTTATCTCCATTTTCACACTCTTGTAAATAGGTGTGCGCGACCGGGTGCGCACACCCCGCAACTTTAAAAAAAATATATATATATATCTTTTCGCGTTTAAGGGCCTTACTGCACACCCCGAGAAAACCTACGCAGCAAGACTATCTCTACCTTCTCCCCTTTCCATGTTTCAACACTTTGAAATTAACAATATATTTACTCGCAGTGACAAAATGGTGGTCAACACTTCCTGATTTCCTTAGAATCGAACGTTAACAGACGTCACGCAGCAGAAAAAAATTCCGCTAACGCGCAGCCGCTTGGGTGCGCGCACCCGTGTGCGCGTATAGATATATAATTGACTTTAACTTTAATTTTCTCAGCAACTACTGAACGGATTTACACCTTTCCAAAAAAAGCGTAATCTGCGAACCGGACTCTACAGTTTTGTCAAATTTCTTATAAATCCATTCAGCCGTTCGACCTGTAGCCGAGTCTAAAGGTCCTATGGAAAATAACATGGAGAAAACACGTTTTGGGACCCCCCTTTTATCTCAGCCCCCACTTGACCAATCCCCCCCAAACTTTCAGGGAAGGAGCGCAGCGGACCGAGCCATCTTCTTTGAGAAATTCGCTAAGATTCTTCAACCAGGGCCGAAGTTATTCCAAATAGAATGTTGAGGATTTCCTATGGAAACTAGGTCCTAACTATAACTACCTACTGGCGACCGCCAGTAGGTAATATATATATATATATTTTCTGAACTCCATTCACAAATCCGCTTTTCCAGCAAGAAAGGATGCAGACTCAAAGCTAGTGCTGACGCTGTTTTATTTTGCGCGCACCTCCGCCATATATATAAACATTAGACAAACTAGACTTGGAAGGACACTAGCAACTCCTTACCTTGTGTGTTTGAGTACCCACAGAACACACTTGAAAGCGCCACAAACTTAGCAACGGGCTAGGTAGGCCGTGCAACAAAGGGCAGTCATGTGCTCTCGTTTCACAAATCGTAGTTAACAGATGACTTTGTTCAGCTGATTTAAGTGAAGCAACCTAATACTAAATGTCCCAGAATTCACTGATTTGTTACATGAAAGCCAACGACTTAAGGCATGGGTAGTGTTAGCAACTCATCCAAACTTTAGAAAACAGCCTACCTGGCTCTTTGGGAGCTGCTGCTGGCAGCAGTGTGAGGGGGAGGTCCCCCTTGCAGCCATGTCTTCATGACAATGGAGAGGGGTGGGGAAGGGGTGTTTAACAATGACCTGTCACTGGCCGGAGCAGGTGGGGGTGGGATTAGCTTTATGTCCTATGAAAAGGGCTAGGGGGCAGGATGACAGAGGGGGGAGGTGCGTGCCCACAGGCTGGAGCATGCCCTTCCACCACCAACCCACAGCTTGAGCAAAACAAGATAAAGTAAAAAAAAAAAGAAAAACAGTAGAAAAGCATGCTAAGGGAGATTCCACTACAGCAGCTGAAGAAATGCACTCATGGGGAATGTGCAGGCCCGTGTACAGTAGAGAGAGGTGAGATGAGCAGAGATTATATATCCATCTACATATCTATAACTATAATAACTATATATATATATATATATATATATATAAATATATATATATATATATATATATATATATATATATATATATATATATATATATATACATGTATATATATATATATATATATATATATATATATATATATATATATATATATACATGTATATATATAATTATATATCTCAGAGAGAGAGGGGTGGTGAGATGAACAGAGAGAGTGGCCCGAGAGTGTATATCAATATATATGTAGAGAGAGGGGGTGGGCAGGGAGCTAGAGGGGCAAACAGAGTCCAAAAGCTTGAAAGTAGGGGGAATAGACAGAAGTGGAGAGAGCTATATGGAAAGATACAGGAATGAAGAGGGCTAGAGTGGGGGGGTGACCTACATAGAAGGATAGGGAGTCTGTGAGAGAGATAAGGAAACAGTGAGAGAGAAATTGGGTACGGGACAGAGATGGACAGTAGGGAGAGGAGGAAGGGAGCTGTGGAGGGGGGGTAGAAAAGGCATATGAACAGAGATACGGGAATGAGAGATACAGCGGGAAGCAGAGGCTGTCCAAGATACTGAGCCACAGAGAGGAGAGGGGTCTCGACAGTAGAAGGCTGAGATATCGAGAGTGACAGAGATTGAGGGAGATAAGTAGAAGACAGAGGGATGCTGTGAGAGTGACGGAGGTGCAGAGAGAGGGGTGGATGTACAGTGACATACAGAGAGACGGAGCCGTACAGGTGAGAGACAGACCGAAAGAGATAAAGAGAGGGATTGTGATAGAGTGATACTGAAAGTGGTGGATACAGAGAAATACGGAGTGGCAGAGATACAGAGCCACGGAGACGAGAGAGCTCATGAAAGAGGTCCTAAGAGTTATGGGATGACAGAAAGAGATACCGAGAGAGCGACAGAAATACAAAGGGTGCTAGAGAGAGACAGGGCATGACAGACAGACAGCTGCGAAAGAGAGAGATGATGAGTGGGGAGAGTCTGGCCGCAGGCCGGGTCGGGGATGCTGCAGGACACACGCTCCCCTCTCCCGGGCACCGGAAGTGAGGTGGGGATCCACGAAGAGACTACAACACTCACTCACCCAGGTGCAGGAACAGCGGCAGCAGCCATCAGATGCGGCATCTCCAGCACGGCCCGGGTCCCATCCTGGGGCAGGCTGAGAGGGTCCCTCCTCCTCACTGCGGTCCTCGGCGAGTGCCCCCTGTCCTTAGGGGAGCCTCCTGCCCCTCACACACCCCGTGAGCGCCTCGGTCCCTGATCCCCGCGCAGCGCCTCTCCAGAGAGCTGCAAACTTTTCAGCGCCCTGGGCGGCCGCAGGCCTCCTGTGCAGAGCGCCGGCGATGCGCGCTGTACGTGCCTCCCCGCCGCTGCCTCACATGCATAGGTGATGGGAGCCCGGGCGCATCTCCTCGGCTAATATTCAGGCAGAAAAAAAGCACGCTGCCGAGCCTCCATGGAATAGCCTGACCCCTCCCCCCTGCGCTGCCTCCTCCCGCATCCAGTGCCTCTTAAACCAGATTAAAAAGCTTTCATTTCCTCCACAGGCAGCTTTCACTGCTGCTCCCCCTGCGATGAGTGGAGAGGCCGGACCTGTGCCTCACCGGATAACAATACATTGTTTTATTTACAAACATGCGCCCTTTGCCGGAACCTGAGCTGCCTCGAGTGTTGATTGTGTGTCTTTCTGAGCGAATGCCCAGAATTCTTTATGCGATGGGCCTCTGCCCTCTGCGCTTGTCAGAGAAAGAGCAGAGGTGAGGTGAGGCTGCAGCGTAAAGGTGTCACCCCATCATTATCCGGTCTCCCCCTTGACACGGGAGACCGGCGGGCACATCAAAGGCTTCCCCCAAGCAGGGGGAAGCAGAAACCACGTCCTCCCGGCCCCACCCACAACCAGGCGGCGGCCATCTTGAGGCGGCTCAGGCTGCGGCGGTGATCTCGGGAGTAAAACGAGGGGTGGGCACCCTCGAAATTAAAATAAAACACAATAAAATATAAGACAGAAGCCCCCCAAGCCCCCCCCCCCCAAAAAAAATTCCGAAAATTCACGGGGGTGCGCGCACGCGTGCGCGCTTATAGATATATAATTTGTTTCTCTTTTACTTTTCTCAGGAACCACTGGAGGGATTTACACTATTTTACCAAAAGCGTGATCTGCGTACCAGACACTACCATTTTGACAAGTTTGGTGTAATTCCCTTCAGCGGTTCAAGCTGTAGCCGAGTCTAAAGGTCCTATGGAAATTAACATGGGGAAAACACGTTTTGGGACCCCCCTTTTTTCTCAGCCCCCACTTGACGAATCCCCCCCAAAATTTCAGGGAAGGAGCGGAGCAGAGCGAGCCATCTTCTTTGAGAAATTTGCGAAGATTCATCAACCAGCGCCAAAG
This sequence comes from Lissotriton vulgaris, assembly GCF_964263255.1. NCBI lineage: Eukaryota > Metazoa > Chordata > Amphibia > Caudata > Salamandridae > Lissotriton > Lissotriton vulgaris. Next base: position 1,297,093,537 of record NC_141694.1, read on the forward strand.
TTATTCCCAATAGAATGTTGGGGATTTCCTATGGAAACTAGGTCCTGACTATATATACCTACTGGCTACCGCCAGTAGGTAATATATATATATATATATATGTATATGTATATATATATAGCATAGCAGCGTGAGCAAGGGCATCCGTGTCCGAAACGCGTCGCTGATGTATGGCTGAGCGAACTGCAAGAAAATAAAAACACTATTTGCCTGCCAATTTGGTGGTTCGTCTCTTCCTTCCTGTGGTTGGCGTGGAGGCTGTGTCCGCATACGCAGAGCTAGAGTGAGGAAATCCAGTGTTCTCATATATATATATATATATATATATATATATATATATATATATATATATATATATATATATATATATATATATATATATATATATATGTATATATTTATATATATATGTATATATATGTGTATGTATATATATATATATATATATATATATATATATATATATATATATATATATATATATATATATTTATATATACACGCACACACATACATACATATATCTATATACACTCCAACTCGCTTTCAAAGTGCCTCGTGCACACAGCGGGTACGCAGACAGCAAAATAGAAAACGCCGGAGCCGGACTTCAAATTGTGATGCTTTTATTTGGTGCAAATTCGGTGCATGTCGTCAGACGCGTTTCGGGCATGTCCGTGCCCTTGCTCACTGTAACTGGATTGTTACACAGACTGCATTTTTAAAAGAATGGGTCCACTGCTGTTTTTTCGCGCCAACTCGTAATTGGGACATGGCAATAGACATAGGACTATAGAGTGAATGTCAATGCTAACACTTGGGAAAATGTGGACGCCATATTAAAGTGCATATTGAATAACATGTTAACATTAAACAACTCGATACACAGTAAGCAATTGTTTACATTGGAGTTTTGTTTGAGTCCTCTTTGCGTTGATGGAACTTCTATCGGTTTTTCAAAATTAAAAAAGCAATCGTCCAAACATTGGATCTCCTTCCTCTGTTTGTGCAATGTAGACTTGTGTTTAAATATAAGCTCAAATGCATTGTTGCTAAGTCGTATTGCCCCCCGCTATTCATTATTTAAATATATATATAAATACGAGATAATACTCTTTGGGCACAATCACATTTTTTTTGCGAAATGTCATGATGTTGGCAGTGTTTTGGAATATAAAGATTTTTTAAACAAATAGCAACATCATAATGAAAAACACATGTTGACCAAAAAATAGGTTTTTTCCCATCTACCCACAAGGAAACGGAGATGCATCAATGTAGAGCAATAACAGTACAAATACATAATGGTATCCACAGTTTGCCTCAGTTCCATAGAAAGTGAATCTAAGCACCCTATTTCCTGGTGTGTCAATCTTAAGATAAGTTCCAATAACCAACTTCATACCAAATTGACATTCTTAACAGATAACTTAGGTATATCTATATGTTATGCCATGTGGTTGCGGAATGTATAGAGACCCGAAAATTATAACTGCAGTGCTTGAACTAGTGAAAAATAGCGTAAGGAAGATAAAGTGCTTGTGCTAAAAGTGCATAATCATATTGTATCTTACTGATTTTTTAAAAAAAAATGTATATTTCATACTGTATTACCTATTTGCCTAAGTGAGGTTCAGGAATATTCACTCTCATGGATGCTTAGCAATACCTATACATTGCTGAGAACCCTCGACTAATCTCATCCAAAACACATATCTGCCTTGCTGCTCTTGGGATAAATCCAGTGTATCTTGAGAGATCTATAAGAAATTTCGTAGGTCTTCCCCCATATTGAGACCTCCTGGGGTCTTGCTATTTAGTTGGATGATATATCTAGACTCAAGTTGTCTTACAATTTTCTCATAGTCACCCCCTTTCTTGTTTGTGACGACTGCATCTATCACAAAATATTTTAAATGCGATAAGTTTTTGTCATGAGTGGTCTGAAAATGCCGAGCTACCGGGTAGCTCTGATCGGCATTCACTATCGCACGTAAATGCTGCAGAATTCGAACATGGACTGCCAACTTGGTGCTGCCCACGTATGTAAGGTTACAGCTACATCGTAGTACATGTACTGCCATCTCAGTACGGCAAGTAAAATGTCCTTTGATGGCAATCGGGACTGGATCGAATGGGGTAACATAGGTGGAAGTGTTAACCCCAAATTTACATGCCCGACAGGAACTGCAGCGAAAGAAACCTTTCCGTGGCGATAGCCAATCAGTTTTGGATGCAGTCTCTGGACTACTTTTGACCAGATCATTGCGCATGTTGTAGGCCCGTTTAAAGGTAACCTTCGGGGTCTCTAGTAGAACTTCTCTCAATACATGTTCTGTCATAGCTATGGGCCATTGTTGTCTAACTATTTTAGCAATCTGACGTGATTGCCGGCTATAACCTGTCACAAGCCTCAAGGCTCCACTCTCCTGTTTTTCACTGGATGTTGTTGTAATGCCTCTGTTGGGAACTAATAGATCTAACCGATTTAGGCTGTTAGCTTTTCTCATCGCTTCATCCAGGCTGCTAGAGTTGGAGCCTCTTGCTATCAATCGGTTTTTGGCCTCCCCTTGATAGATATCCCTGAGTTCTAAAGAACTGCAGGTTCTATGAATCCTAAGAAATTCCCCGTAAGGAATACTTTTGATGGTATGACGGGGGTGGAAGCTGCCGGCATGTAAAATCGTGTTTCCTGAGGTGGTTTTACGGAACAAGCAAGTGAGAATCTTATTGTCCTTGATTTCTACATGCACATCCAAGAAGTTAGCTTCTTTATCACTTATACTGGCTGTGAACTGTAAATTTAGGTTATTGATGTTAATAGCATTGACAAATTCATTGGCCTGTGCCATAGTCCCACGCGAGATGACGAAGACGTCATCAATGTATCTCCAGTATTTAACGACATTGTTTGACCAGTAGCTCACATGTTGCCCCCTGAGTACATGTTCCTCCCACCAGCCTACGTGGAGCCCCGTGTAGCTGGGGGAGAAACATGCACCCATGGACACGCCCCCACACTATGATATACTACTATTATAAAGAGAGAACTGTGTCATTTGAGCCAGGTAAACTCGAAAAGTACACCACCAATCGCAACACCCAATACAGCGTTGGAAAGGGGGGGTCCTGTAGATGGACATAGGCTATAAAAAATATAAAAATAAACGTTATTTAAAAAATAAACAATAAAAAAAGTAGTCCCTAAGAAGTAGTGCCGGCAGTGTGCACTAACAATGTGGACGTGCGTGCTGACATCATCTAGCGCGGGGAGGAGCGGTGGACAGCAGCGGTGAAGTCGGGCTGAGATACATGAAGCGCAGGGAGGAGCGGAACGTGTGCGGCTCAGAGAAGCGATGGGAGGAGGCGGAACGAGGAGCGGTGAAGTCGGGCTGATGGGAGGAGGCGGAACGAGGAGCGGTGAAGTCGGGCTGATGGGAGGAGGCGGAATGAGGCCTGTGAAGTCGGCCTGATGTGAGGAGGCGGAACGAGGAGTGGTGAAGTCGGGCTGAGGTAGGTGAAGCGCGGGAGCGCTGGGAGGAGGCGGAACGTGTGCAGCTGAGTGAAGCGTGGGGAGGAGTGGAAATGTCATGGCGGGTGAGGGCCGGGGCGGGAGTGCACGCAAGGCGGAACGTGTGCGGCTGAGTGAAGCGCGGGGAGGAGTGGAAATGTCGTGGCGGTCGGGGGCCGGGGCGGGAGTGCACGCAAGCCTGAAATGCTGCCCCCAGCCCCCTTCTGCCCCAGGCAACGCTGGGGCGGGCTGCTAGTATATATATAAACATACATATATGTATATATATATATATTTGTGTGTGTACATAATTGTATATACATACATACCTATATACACATACATGTATCATACATCATTTTGTATGGTTGTGTGTCTGGCCAACACAGTAGCCTTTTTTTGACATAGTGCAGTCTCTTCAAAGAACAAGGGACCTATCATTTAATTTGTTTATGAGCTCACCACAACTTCAAACTGATAAAGAGCTGTTTGATGTACAAATTAAAGCCAATTACTCAAACCCCAATGGCACTATCATCCCTCAGTGTTGGCATATTTACTTCAATCAATGAAAAGAAGCCCAAATCATTACACTAGCAAATGTATGTGTTGAAGCATCTTTCTATCGCGATTGGCCTTGCTCAAGTTGAGTTTTTACCATAGTTTTTTTTCAATTTTGAAAGAAACCTTTTTCATTGAGGTTTGCTCTGATCATAATTCTCTGGCATCCTGAGATAGATTCATGTTCTTAGGGATCCCTATGCAATCTTCAGTAACAGAGTACGGCACTGCAACCTTGTACAGCATGGGCTTGTACCTAACTTAAGGGGCACCCAGTAAACTTGTACCACTGCACCTTTGTGAATGGATCTTCAAGGACTTGCACCTAACTCAAGGAGCCTTGCCTTGCGTACTCTACCTTTGGGAAAGAACCTTCAAGCACTTGTGTTTGACTCAAGACGGCCATCAAGTATTGAGAATTATCATGCTTTGCACCGGTCTGCAAACTCCGAACAGTACTGCAGAACTGCAGAAACTCAAGAACCTTGCCGCACGTTGAAACTGTAAGAAGTGTATTTTACAGAGCAAGGTTTGTGAGATATAAGGTCATGGTTGACTTCATGACTCCAACATGCCTTGAACCAAGTCAAGTTCAAAAGACTTTATTCGTTCAAAATGACCTAGAAAGTACAAAATACAGCGAGCATGTACATGAAAAAAACAAAATAAAATACACATGCTGTCAATCGTAGTTAAAAAGAACGGAAAGAAAAAGAGTAAACCCCAGTGATAATTGTACATAATTTCATATTGGCCACTGCATTGAGACTTTAGATAAGCGTAGCTTGAACCAGTTCTGTGGTTTATCATAGGCATGTTCTGTCGGAGTTAAAAACAAGCGCTCTGGTTTGAATGTCAGTGGATTGGTCAAGCTGAATTCGTTTTGGTGTGCTTTTATACTAGTGCTCTTATTTTGAGTATGTTGGAGGAGTATATTTTATTTATTGCATCCATTAAAATCCAACTCAACAGAGTTCGAATTTATTGAGTGTGATAAATAGCACCTACTCAAAGTTTTTGGGGGAGAATAACAGGTGGAGGTTTGGGCTTAATGCATCAAAATCCGCATGTTACGGTACTACCTGTATTGTTTACCAAAAGGTTTGACCTGCTAGAGCTTAACAAAGTGAGAGGTGTTTATCAGGTGCAGTAAATACTACACAAATTAGAACTCCGATCCCTGAGTGGGCAGGATCTGCAAAGGGGTCCAAAAATTCCAACCAATTTGGAATCAGGACCATGGTTTTCTTTGCTGGGCTAATGCATGCAAACAGCAGCTTCCAATAATTAGAGCATGAAAGATATATCTAGTGTACTGGAAGACAATAATCCTGTTAAAAAGGATCATTAAAAGGAATGCAAGAGGAGCTATGCTAGCATCCGAGATGGCCGCGTGGGCACAGGGCTCCCGGGACCCTCGCCGCCCTTCGCACATATCCTGAATTTATCCTGATTCTGAAGATGGGTTATTGTAGATGAACCTCTGCTGACGCTTTTGCTCTTTCGAGAATTTAATTTGGACTTTGGGAACTGCAGTTACTTCGATCTGAACTTTTGAGGCCCACCTCACGGTGAAGCCGGGGGCTTGGCAAGCTGGCACGCCGGGACGCAGTTGAACAACAACGGCTGAGGGGTATTTCCCCAGTAGCCTTGAACCAACTTTCAGTTTCGTATTTGGGTCCTGGCTCTATCAGATCACAAGACGGTTCCGGTCTGTCGGAGGTCCGGCCTGGCTCTGCCTCTTTATCGTGTGCCTTCGGTCGTGAGCGCTTCTGTATCGAGCTCCGTTCGTCACCTCTGCCAATCGAGCCCACTTTTGTAGACTTTTGGTGATTTGCCCGCGATCGGCCATTTTCACCAGGTCTCACGGGCCCCTCCAGGGTGCATTTTCCAAGATGGCTAACAGGGCCGACAATGAGAAGCGGAAAACCAAGGCGCCTCTTCATGGGGGACCGACTCAAACTAACGTCATGGACCGCTATACCCAGCCTAAATGGTCCCCCGGTGGCACCAGCCGTACTCCGGAGGAAGCCAAGGAAGACCCGGCTGCGCTGACCGAACTGTCTCTCCAGGACGTCATGGGCACCATTGCCAACATGAAGGTTACCATCGGCCAGCAATATGAAGCTCTCGCTCTTAAAATCGACACGGTGGCCATCGATGTCACCCTGATTAGAGCTGACTTGTCTAAGACCAATAAAAGAGTCAAGTCGCTAGATTTGAAGAACTCTAGCCTCATGATCGATGTGTCAGACCTACAGACCGAAATGGGCAACCTGCGATCCTCCAACGACCTCATGTCTCACCGACTGGAGGATTTTGAAAACAGGGCACGACGCAACAAGATACGCATCATTGGAGACCCTGAGTTCCTTCAACAGATCTCCTGGTGGAAGACCTCGTCCTAAATCCCCTTGCCCCTACGGGACTGAGCTAATTTTTCACTGTGGAGCGTGCCCATTGTGTGTCGTGTGGGAAACCGAGGCCGGGTGCCCCTCCGAGGCCTATCATTGCCAGGCTTTTCCATTTCAGGGATGGAGACGCTATCCTGCAGGCCTCGAGGGTGAGCGGCCCGGTAAAGTTCGAAAACACAACAGTGAGCTTTTACCCGGACTTCACTCAGCTTGTTCAAAGGAAAAGGATGGGTTTTCAGGGAGTGAAGCGAAGACTGTGAGATGTGGGCCTGAAATATGCTATGCTGTTTCCTACCAGACTTCGTGTTGAATACGAGGACCGGACGTTTTTCTTTGACCGTCCTGAGGGTGTTAGTGACTGGCTGGATTCTCTGCCTACCCGGAAGGATCGAACTGAGCACCCTGGTGGTGCTGAGGGTGGCGAGCCGGAGCAAGAGTGAGACTGTGGTTCCCGACTTCCGAACATTTGACTTTTCACACAGCTGGGTTCGATGATTCTAATATTGTTGTGTTTTATTGTTGCATACCTGAGGGTGTCGGGGGAAACAAGACTCTTTCCTCCTCCGGGTCTCTTTTTGTAGATTAGTTTATGTCAGGGCGACAGGCACACTGCAAGTTGGGGTGGCTTTTGAGTCTAACGCAGGGGTGCAGGGTGGGGGGAGTTGTAACGGGTTCAAGTTGGAGGGTGGGGTGGTGTTTGTGTATTGGTTATTTTCTCTCAAGGCAACGTATTGTTCTCTTCTGTGATCCGGTCATTGTGTTCTTTGTGGGGTGGATTCTGCATTCCTTGCTGGGATGGGGGTAGTGGGTTGAGGCTAATATCTTGGAATGTCAACGGTTTGGGTGATAGAATAAAACGGGGAGTGGTGCTACAATTCCTGCGTCGCCTATCCCCAGATGTCGTTCTCCTACAGGAAACACATTTGATTGGGAATACGTGTCAGGCCATGAACAGGTGGGGGTATCGTCTTGTTGCACACTCTGGGTTCACTTCTGGTTCTAGGGGTGTGGGCATCCTTGTTCGGTCCTCTCTCCCTTTGGAAATTGACAATGTAATCCTTGATGACAGGGGGCGCTACGCTGCCCTCACAGGCAGATGGGAGGGTAGGACTGTTTCACTGATTACCGTATATGTCCCGCCGGGTCTACAGACCTCTACTTTTTCAGACATTGGGCGTGTAGTGCTGGGGCTTCCAGAGGGTACCCTGGTTATGGGTGGGGACTTCAACTCGGTCGTCTCTGACAGTGTAGATCGCCACCCCCTAGAGACCTTACTAAGTCTCAATCATGGATGAGTGGGTTTTTGGAGACTTTTTTTATTTTTTTTATTTTTGGGGAACCTGTATTATTACTTCAAGCAAATACAAGCATGGGCCTACAACCACCCTGGCCGGCCGCTAGTCAAGTCGTAAGTACAGCAAATAAATGTGGGAAAATATAGCAGCCCGAAAACCGGGGTCTAACAAGTGTCCAGGATATGAATTGTATTCAAGCGTACTGGCCAAAATTTAGGATTCATGAAGGTTCATTTTACAATAAAGAAAAAACTAAGAATCAATGCCATACGGTCATATATGGTCCTACAATAACAAGCATGAATGAGGAAATCCGCAAATAGTGCAAATACAATTGAAGTATTGGGGGTGAGGTATACGAGTCAGGATAAATGTGAACACAAACCCGTACCGTAGCAAAGCTGCACCCCACCCCTCAAAACGAAACATACTGTAGGAAACATGAAAAACGATGACACCAAAAAGGAAGAAAGACAAAAGGGCCATAGAAACAAATAACGGACAAATTAACAAACCCCATCCCCCTACCCCCCACCCTGCACCCCTGCAGAAGGCCACGGCCTACACCCTCCCCCCCAGCAGCGTGCCTGTCGCCCTAAATAAGAGACCCAAAATATAGAAAAAGAGGAGAAAGAAGAAAAGAAGAAAAAAGTGGAGAAGGGCCCTCGATCTTGCCACCCGCCCCGCCCCCCACCCCCGCGCCCAGTAAACATCCTAAAAGCAAGATCAGAATAGCCGTGGAAAACATTAATCACTGATAGCACCGTCAATAAAAACCCCCGCCGAGTGTCCCCCAAATCACCGTCAGCCATCAATAAGTCCACTGGATCCTAGACGGTATCACCCCTGGCCTTTTCTATCAGTAGTACCAACATACGTCCACTTATCAATCGGCATACAGAGCGGCGTGGAGGGTCTAAGTGATCTGGGCGGACCGGGCCGTGTTATTACTCCATGGGACTTCAGCAACCAAAACCCAGCCGGATATGTATGGCGGAAATCCGCCTGTGTCGATATCGACCCCGAAAACATCCTCAAGTCTGAACACAGTCTCACCATCCAAGGAGAGAGAGTCACACCATCCGGTGTGCGCTGAGACGTCGCCGGGGCTGCCCAAGACATAGATTGGCGTTGTTTCCCCAGCCGCTGATTAGATATGTGCCCCGACGAGTCACTCACATGTACTACAGATCTGTCCAAGGCGATCTCATGAGCCGGGTCTTCCAGCTTCTCCACGAACCTAGGCGTAGCTGGAGCACTCTTCTCCGACATAGAGGCAGGCACGTTGGCACTTCCATTGAGATTGAACTGTGTCCGTGTGGAACGGCGGGACAACAATGGCGGCCAACCTTCTTCCCAGGTCCCGGGCGTTACGGATCAGGGTCGCATGCAGGGTCGTTAGAGCAGCCAATATATCTTTGGACGTGGGCTCTTTCTCGTGCAGCCAGACCCCTGAACTCTCCCGCACGGCAGCTTTTATATCCGGATGTGGTCTGCGTAAGAGGGTGCCAGCCACCATCTTAGCTGATCCGGCCTCGTCCTTCTTCACCTCACCTCGGGACCGGGCCCCACACCAGGGCGCAACAGGATTCACAGCGAGGACCCAGAAAGTCAAGGCAGACGTCCCAGAGAAGAGTCACCAAAGGGCTAAACAAAATCTCTGCCGCTCCCCGGGAGCCGCCCGCCGATTCCGGGGGAAGTCCTTAGTTATGCCCGGACACAACACTGGAGAGGGGGCCAAATATCATGCACTCCCCTCGATCCTGCTTTGCCACGCGTCCCCACAAGGCACTCCGCTAGATGGACTGGGTCGTCACTGTCGCCATCGGCCCATCAAACCTCCGGCACCCTCCGGCCAACTCCTCACCTCCACCAATGGCCGCCGTTGTCACAGTCGCGGCCGGCTGTTCTTCTCACTCGACACCCCGGTCCCAGCTCCGTGAGGGCCGCAAAACAGTCGGGGACATTTCTTCGGGTCTGCCGCATGTAGAAGCCTCAGGAGCAAACGGTCAGTGAAAGTTTTCCTTCGCCTACTTAAATATGCCGTTTCGGCTCAGGATAGTTGCCAGGATGTATGCGCAGGGTGAGAGGGCTCACGGAGCCGAGCGTCTATGCGGCCATCTCGGTCGCTAGCTTGGCTCCTCCCTCGGTTTTTGGAGACTTTTGGTCTGGTAGACCGTTGGAGGTACATGCATCCCGAGCATACGCAATACACTTTCCATTCTGGAGCCCAAGGCAGTCTCTCCAGACTTGATTACGTCCTGATGCCGGCGGCGCAATCCCCCTCTATTAGAGAAATCAGACACCTTGCCCGGGGCATATCAGACCATTCCCCATTGTGGCTCTGCAAGGATACTAAAGTGTGTGGCAAAGGACGGGTTGCTCCCATAAATCCTGGTATTTTCGCAACCCCAAGACCCGCGCTGATTTTATAAAGTCCCTTGATCACTATTTTCTTGAAAATGTGGGGTCTGTGTCCTCATCCGTGTCATTGTGAGAAGCCTTCAAGACGGTTATTCGTGGACAGGCTCTATCGCTTATTGCTGGGGCTAAGAAAACTAAAAATGAAGAAATTGTCCGTCTTGAGACGGAGATAGCCGAGCTGGAGAGTGACCTGGAATCGGGTGTGACTCGTGCTAAACTGCACTCCCTCGGCCTGAAACAACTAGATTACAGATCCCTGGTGACTGATGCTGCCAAAATAATGAATAGAGAGCAACAGGGCAGATTGTATGATGTTGGGGACAAGGCTGGTAAACTGATTGCGTGGCTCGATAAGAAAGAAAGGGCGAGTTGTGTGGTTCCCGTGATGAGAAACCTGATGGAGTGTGTGTGACAGATCCGACTGAGATTGTTGAGTATTTTGTAGACTACTTTTGAACGGTGTACTCCCCGGTCTCTGATAGAGCAGAGGAAGACTCTCATCTGTTGTTACGCGATATTGCACTGCCACGCCTATCGGAGGCTGACAGAGACTTAACGGATGCTCCACTTTCGGCGGACGAGATTGCAATCGCCATTCGTTGCCGTTCGCTCTGGCAAGGCTATGGGTCCCAATGGTCTGCCCATTGAATTATACAAATTGCGTCCTGATAAAGTTGCACCGTATCTTCGAGATATGTTTCTGGAGTCGCGGGACCTTGGTTCCCTCCCTCGCGATCAGCGTCTAGCTACGATCGTGGTTCTTCATAAGGAGGGGAAGCCGAGGGATCGCTGTGCTTCATACAGGCCTATTTCGCTGTTAAATGCCGAACCTAAAATTCTAGCTAAATTGTTAGCTAACCAGCTGATCACGGTGATTAGTGACCTGATCCACCCGGATCAATCTGGTTTTATCCCGCATCGTAACACCGCACTTAACCTGCAGTGCTTACATGGAGTCCTTCACGAGCCGGCCATTTTGGCTTCCTTAGACGCCACGATGGCCTTTGACACTATAGAATGGCCGTATCTCTGGGCCGCCCTCGCGAAATTTGGTTTTGGTTCTGGGTTCATCGGGTGGGTGAAACTTCTGTATAAGAAACCACTGGCTCAGGTGGTCGTTAACGGCCGAGTATCGGACTCTTTTACCCTTGGGAGGGGTACGAGGCAGGGCTGCCCGTTGTCCCTCCTACTTTTTGCACTTGCTCTGGAGCCACTGGCTGCCTGGCTGCGATGGGAGCCTTCAATAAAGGGTATCCAGTGGACTCCGGATTTTGAGGATCGAGTATCGCTGTATGCAGACGATATTTTGTTGTACCTCACCTCCCCCCAAAAATCACTTAACGTTCTGTTTGACATGCTCACTTCGTTCGGAATGAACTCAGGTTTAGTCAATAATTGGACTAAATCCTGTGTCTATGTGCTGTCAGGTGGTCTCCCCCCTCTGCCTCGTAGATTTCCCATCCAGGTCTCGCAGACGGGATTCAAATATTTGGGGATTTTTATATCTTTGGACCCCGCCGTCCCCTATGAACGCAATCTGCTTCCCCCTCTCCAGAGGCTGAAACTCAACGTCACTCGCTGGCGTAGACTGCCACTGTCACCACTCGGGCGCGCAGCGCTTTTTAAAATGATGTCCCTGCCACGATTTTTGTACGCGCTCCAGAATTCATTCGACGTTATTCCGGTGAGATATTTTCGAGAGGTGGAGAGCTTACAGAGGCGGCTAGTTTGGGACGGACGTGCGTGCATTGCCCTTGCTAAACTAACGCTCCCCTGGTACGACGGAGGTATGGCGCTTCCGGATATCAGGCGGTAATATTGGGCCTCTCAGTTGAGTGCGATTAACCATGCAACGTACGCACCTACCTCAAACCCGGCATTAGAGATGGACAAGCACCTATTACTGGGTGGGAACTATAATAGGGCACTCTATTCTAACGTAGCAGGGAGGAAATTAACTGGACCTACCAAGATTGCTGTACGAGTCTGGCGTGATGCGAATGTGGCTTTGGGTTGGAGAGATCGACTGACTCGTGCAACTCCTTTGTATGCGTCTGAAAGATTGGGATGCCTCTGGAAAACGAAAGGTTTTGAGAAATGGGACATGATTGGTATTAGGAGGGTGGGCGACCTCTGGGCCAAGGGCAAAATTAAGACTTTTGAGACATTACAGACAGAATACGAGTTGAGCGACAGGGAGTTTTTCAGATACGCAAAGGTTCGTCACGCTTTGACCTCGGTTTTCACTGTCGGCGTCGATATCCCTGAGTCCTCCCCGCTCGAAGATCGTGTGCTAGATGGCCATGTGCCCGATAGCACGAAGTTCATCAACAATCGGGCGGATCTCCTTGTACGTCTTAGGGAGGTCTGGACTGGAGATGGGTTGGAGCTGGACGGTGAAGATTGGCAGTCCGCGCTATCCTCACCAAAGGAGGTGGCTATTCCTGCCCGTCTCCGCCTTGTTAAACTTAAAATTCTCCATTGTGTGTATGTCACTGGCCCTCGCTTGGTTTGTATGGGTTATTCCACTGATGGGTTATGCAAACGTGGCTGCGGAATGGTTGGAACCTTCCTTCATATAATTTGGGAGTGCCCGGAGGTGGCTGCATTCTGGAACCGTGTACATGCAGTGATGGAGAGGGTCACCGGAGTTGCGCTGCTGCCTGAAGCCAGGCAATGTCTGCTGAATGTGTGGGAACCGAATGATTATAATGTTGCTCAGACCCGGTGGGCGACCCTTGGGAACATGATTGCCAAGAGAGACATTGCACAGTTGTGGGGTTCCCAGCGGCCGCTCACTGTATCTGTATGGAAGGAAAATATGGATTGGTGCATGTTTAGAGAAAAGACTGTATATGTGGCTAGGGGTAGACCTAGGACATGGAATAAAGTCTGGAACCAGTGGAATGCCTACAGTGGAAATATATGCACACCCCCTTTCGTTCAGAGCCTAGATGTCTCCCTTTCCCCCTGATCTGACATTCCATGTATCTTTCACTTTATGTTACTATTTACCGGCTTCCCCACTGACCCCCCGACTCCTTGTACTAGTTACATGTTGAATAACATTGCACTCAGAGGTCCTTCCCGTATGAACACAAGTCTGTGTATAGTGTACTATTGCCTTGAGTATTGTTCTTTCTTTTCCTTTTATTAAAAAAAAAAAAAAAAAAACATAAATATGACATGATCCTGCGTTTGATGCGAACTTCATTCTGAATCGCTGCCGGGCCTCAGGGATGTCGGCTGAAGAGCTGTGACATATAGTAATATACTTGCTTCTATTTTTAATTAGCGGCCGGCCCCTGTGGTTGTAGGCCCTTGCTTGTAAAATTATCGGAATGCACAATAAAGGTTTTCAAAAAAAAAAGGAATGCAAGCTTGCAATTGATAGCAAAAGCAAAGCAGATCGAACTTGGAGTTAGCAGTGCACTGGTTTCTCCTATCAAAGCATGTTCCTAGAGGAGATTTATCTATAGCATTATCACACTTATACTAGTGTGGGCTAAAAGTCGCACCAATGCTAGGGTAGCTCATTAGACCTTGATGGGTTTTTTCGTATAAGCTACGTTTCATTGTAATGTTTGGCATTTTCTTTATAGATCAAACTGTTATTTTTGGGCAATCCAGTTATTCAATTGGGAATTTAATGTTCAGTTTTGTCTAAGTTAATGCTTTCCTAAACGTCTTTAATAGATAAATATACATAGAGTCCTGCATTTGAAATTGCACAGCTCACAAAACAACCAGGTAGAGCACTTATTATAAAAGCAATTCTTTCAACAAACGCAGTAATTGCCTAGTTTTTATCAGAAGTAAAAATGTGACTAATGCAAACCCACGTGCTGAGCCAAAGACACAGAGCAGGCTCTCAAGAAGAATGCAGTAAGACCAGCATTTGCAAAGGTACTGGTTGTTAGAAATTGGGTTTCTGGTTGGAAGAAGTATGTACACTGTCCAAGCAGTAACTGCAATCCTAGTCATAGTAAGTCAGATACACACCCTCAATTAACCTGTGCTCATCCTCTGGTAGCTTGGCACAGAGCAGTCAGGCTTAACTTAAGAGGAAATGTGTAAAGTATTTGTGCAACTCTTAAAACACTAAAACAGTGTAAATACCACACAAAAAGATGCATCACTGTTATACTGCTGCTGCTCAGCCTGAGTGTCTGTGTGAGAGAATGTTGGTGAATGGAATGTTTGTGTGTGTGAGTGTCTGTTGGAGATGGGCTGAGCAGCAGTAAGGCTGCTCCTGGTGGGGTTCTCTATGTACCATCATGCCTGAATAAAGAAACATGAAGATATCACCTAGAATGGAAATTACCTTTATTTACAACATATTTTGGCGACGATTTTAAGGAAAAGAACATGCTTGTGCAACTTCTGCGCACTGAAACTATGAACTGTGAAGAACTTCAAGGTAAAAGAACTTAAAACTATGTATTTAAAGAAAAGCTGGCATTCTTGAGCCCCACCAGTGACCTTAACACCTTTCGCCCACAACCCAAAGGTGCCAGTTTCTACTGAAGTTTCCTTCATCCTGCCTGCTGTAACCTGGAAGAGCTGTCTGTGTCATGCTCTTTGCCTGTCTTGTTGCCTCCTGCTCCTGCTGCTTTGAAAGTGGTGTCACTGTTTTGCTGCCTTTTTAGAGTGTTTCCAGTAAGGGCAGATTCCCACAGCAATCACCAGTTTCTGCCAACCATGATGGTCTCTTCTATGAAATAATTTTGGAGTTGAAGAAGACTCTGCAACGCTTTCCGCTTGTGCCTGCATCCTTATTCAGCGCTCCAGTTCATACCCTGCTAACTGCATTACTTGCTCAATGAAGTTTATTCTCATCTTCCTCTGGATTTATAACGTTATATTGTTCCTTCCGGCTTAAGTTCGTGACTTTGGGAAGATTTGTGCTGCTTTTGGAGCTCCCTTTTAAGTTTTATGGCAACTGGTTGAGGTAAAGGACATGGTATATGCTTTTTCCCCATTATTTTCCACACAATATGAGACACTGGCATTCAACAGTCAACATCTAAATGGAGCTTTGGGATTATTATTTCACTCTTTGTTGAAGATGTCAGGTGAGAGATCGCTCACCGGTGTTTGTTTTTCCCTTGCTCACTTTTGCATCCTTCCCAGTGCTTTTTTTCTTACATTCAAATGTTTTAATGCTTTATGCCTGATTCATCTTTCTCTAAGTTTCCTCGCTCTAGTGTTTGAGTGTGCTTCGTATGTGCTGATTCTATGCTTAGTACCAACTATTGCAGTGCAGTTTTTTTTATGACTGCTGTTTTCATGTTGTGCTTTATACATATACTTGTTGCGTGCATGTATTCACTTGTGGTCCACATTACTATGTGATTGTACTTACCTTAAAATGGTTGTTTGCATTACGTTTTTCCCCTGCACGTCAGGGTTTGCTTTGTGCGTGTTTGGTTCCACGTGGACTCCCTTGCCACACATCACAACCCAAATTTATGTTTGGGTGGAGTTCTGCTTGGTCCTTTCATGTTACATTCTAATCTACATTTTGCTAAGTTGCTACCAAGTATGCCATTGGTTACATGATTTTTCTTGATTTGTTTTTATGTGTTGTTGCCTGCTTCTGCCCTGGTATTGCTTTCTCCCACGTTACGTGGTTATGGGTTAGTTTGGTATAAGCACCCATTGCTGTGCTGATGTTTTGGTTCTGTGTGGAGTCCCTTGCCACACATCACAACCTGACTTTATGTTTGGGTGGAGGTTATGTTGTTGATCGGAATGATCTTTACTTGTTGTGTATGCTTACTGTATATGCGCTTACATGATTTCCAGGTTACTGCTTGCTTGCATGTGTTGTACTCCCTTTCAAGGATTCCCTTGCTTGATGTGGGTTTGTCCCTCACACGTCAGAGTTGCGTTGGGTGTTCCCTTGGTTCTGTGTGAAGCCCCCTCCACACATCACACCTCAACTTGAGCTGCTGTGGAAAGTTCTCCTAATATTGTGCTTGCCACTGTGTTCTGTGTAGTTATTTTCCACACCTGCATACATTTTTTCTTTTATCTGATATTTTCCTTCCATACTTTTGTTCTTGGTCCTCTTGTGCTTCTCGTGTTTGCCTGGCCAGATTTCACAATCTAGGTACTTGGATTGGTCTGTAGTCTGTGGTATGGGAGTGTTTGGGTTGTTGTGCGATAGAAAGGAGGATGGTGTGCATGAGTCTTTGTACTTGTTTTATGTGTTATGTTTTCCCCTCCTTTATTAATTTCTTTGCATGAAAGTTCCATCTTTAATGTTTCATGCTATGCTTTAGTAAGTTGTCATCTCATGTAGACTTTCAATGTTTTTTATGCCTTTTGATCTCCTTCTTTTCGGTTGCAAAGAAGGGGAATGTGTTATACTGCTGCTGCTCAGGCTGAGTGTCTGTGTGAGAGAATGTTGGTGAATGGAATGTTCGTGTGTGTGAGTGTCAGTTGGAGATGGGCTGAGCAGCAGTAAGGCTGATCCTGGTGGGGAACTCTATGTAACATCTTGCCTGAATAAAGAAGCAAGAATATACCACCTGGAATGGACATTACCTTTATCTACAACCATCACCTGGTTAGAACAATAAAGCTTAATTAACAAAACAAGTCTGAAATGACAAAAAACAATAAGTAGAACAGGAGTTATATTTTTTAAAGATTAAAATGAAACATAGTGCTTAAAAGCATAAAGTGCCAATCATGACTATCTGGTTGTGCTGGACCGGGTCAAATCTGTAAGTTCAGGCAGACTGTAATGGAGAGCAGGTTGGCTACAGGAACCCACTGTGGCCCGCTAAAACAGTACCTTGGTTAGTGGTTGTGTCCACAATGAAAGTAAGATGCGTGGAGCAAAGAAGGTGATTTGCCGCTGTCAATCCTGGAGATGTAGGCCATGCGTCGGTTCTGAGCCTCACAGATCAAAGATGCATCATCGCCGAAGCGACCTGATGTAGGCATTGCACCATTGTCGAGTCGTGCAGGGGCAATGCATCAGCATTGAAGGAGATGCGTCCGTTCCGCTCAGCTTAATGACAGAATTACATGTGTTTTACAGGTTTTAGCACTTTAGACCCACTTCCAAGGGTGCAAGACTGGATTGGCACCCCTTGGGCATCAAGACTCTTAGATGGCAGAGTCCAGGTGCTGGTTGAAGAGTGGAATGGAGTTTATGATATCCCTGAGACGTACAACAGGAAGCAAGCAGGCAAGGCCTTGGATCAACCCTGGGTTTAAGTGGAGGGGAGCTGCAGGTCCAGTCCTTCTCACTTACAGGCAAGATGGCAGCAGGCAACAGATCCACAGTGGAGCAGAAGTCCAGCAGAGTCCAGCAAAGTGACAGTCCTTCCAGCAGCACAGCACTCCTTCCTTACAGAGTAGCCATAGGTCAAGAAGTGTACTGAGTTAGTGGTATCAGAGGTCCACTACCTAGCCCCAGTTTGCCTTTGAAGTGAGGGATAGTTCAAAGTGATGCAGTTGAAGTACAGAGAATCCTTGCACTTCCTGTCCTCGCTCCAGACTAGCAACAGGGGGTTATGCAGCACCTTGTGTGGAGACAGGGACCAGCCTATTTAAGTGTGAGTCTCAGCTCCTCCCTCCCATCCTGCCCAGGATGGCCTGTCAGGATGTGGATGGCCTAACAGTCACACCTAAGCTCCCTTTCTGTGTGGCTGTCCGGAGGAAATGCACAATACCCAGCTGTCACTAACCCTAGATGTGTATTCAGAAGCAGGCAGAAGGCACCAAATGGGCAAAGTAAGAAAATGCCAAACTGCTAAAAGCAAACACAAGGAGACGATGGACGGAGCGCTGAAACTTTTCGGACACTCACCCCTAGTCACAGATCTGGGTTGAATCCATCATCGTTCTTTACCTCACTTCACCATCCCAGTTCAGACCCAGCTATATGCAAATCAGTCTTGACCCTGTTCCTAATGGGAACAGTCCCTCCCGAACTGCCAAGCCTGGTCTTCCCTGAACCCGAAACAAGCATTGTGGGACCGGTTTCTGGGTAACACCCTTCATCAGCAAGGTTAGCTTGACTCCAGTGGCAAAGTGAGCAAGGGACCCACGTCTCAGCAGACCCTGCCAACTTCATTCTTTAGCTCACTTTGCCACCTCAGTTCAAATCCAGCTATATGCAAATCAGTTTTTACTGTGCTCCTTATGGGAACAGTCCAGCCAGAACTGAGAAGTCAGGTCTTCCCTGGACCGGAAACAAGCTTCCTGGGACCAGTTTCGGGTTAACACCTCTCATCAGCTAGGATAACTTGAATCCAATGTATTTAAAACCCTCTTTAATGGTAAAGTTAGATTTTAAGTTATAATTGTAAAAATACCAATTTTAGAAAGTTTCCATTTCTGTGCCCAAATCCACAGTGTCCAGTAGCTTGGTTCACATTACTCTGCTGTTGCAGGTTGTGTATTGCTATGTTTTTACCCCAAAGGTCCTAGGATGCTTCTTTCCAGCCCAGGGAGGACCAGGCCAGGCGGGGAACATCCTTTACAATGCAACTTTTACTACGCAGTGCTATTACAATGCAGGTTTTACAACGAAACCATTACAACGCATTACACTGGTGGGCGCTCTAGGATAAGGAATACGTTTAATTTACTATCCAACACCTTCCCTAATGTCCACGGGGACTGGAGTTGGAATAGGAAATTAAACTATTCACTATCCAGCAGCCCCAAGCGTAATGCGTTGTAATGGTATGCGTGGTAAAACCTGCGTTGTAACAGCATGCGTGGTAAAAGCATGCGTTGTAACGTCATACATCCGGCCTGGCAGTTCAGGCTGAACTGATCCCATAAGGAGCAGGGCAAGACTGATTTGCAAATGGCTGCGTTCAAATTGGAATGGCATGGGGAGCAAATAAAACAATGGATTTAGGCCTAGATCTCTGTACTGGGGTAAATCTATGGCATTGTACTGCATTCTGTCAATCAATTGTTCTTTTTGAAACTTTCTAAAAGGGCATTTTGAAAATTGCAATTTAAATTCTATCTTCCTCATAAGTTAGGATTTTGAATTGTAATTCCAGAGACACCAAATGTGGGGGTCCCATCTGTTCCCAATTGGAAATTACACTTATAAAATGTAATAAGGGAATCCCAATGTTATCCTATGGGAGAGATAGGCCTTGCAGTAGTGAAAAACGATTTTTCACTACTAGGACATGTAAAGCTTAAAAGTACATGTCCTTCTTTTGAAATACACTGCATCCTGCCCTTGGGTTGTCTAGGGCCTACCTTAGGGGTGACAGCGGAGAAGTGTGGCTCAGGGGTTAGAGGCGGCAGACCCGGAAGCTGAGATCGGCCCTGGACCAGGGTTCAATTCCCCGCCTCGGCGGGTCTTGGGCTCAAAAATTCCACGGACTTGATAATTCTCGCTCCGGTGCCTTCTCGACTCACGGGTTCACACTCTGCGACTCTGGGCAATAGCTTGCTTAATCTCCACAACGGCCCCTCGCGGCGGGATGCCTGGCTTTCACCTTGTGGATACCCTGCCGGGTTATCTCACAGGGGAATACCAGGACGGGTTCCCTAAGCAAGCGCCGGGAAAACCCTTTGTGGGTAGCTGTGCGCTATATAAGCTCAAATACATTTACATTTACATATGTATTTCAATTTCAAAAGCTTTATTCGAATTGCACAGACAAATTCATAAAAGCATACAGGTAAAAATTACATTTAAAAACAACAAGTCTAATAAAGCTTAAATAACTTCATATTACATACACATTTAAAAATAAGTAAAAAGTCTGTTAAGAGCTTCAAAAAGATAAAAGGATAATAGAACACCCATAGCTAATATAGAAATTCATGTTGATTCCAACTACTGGGGACGTAAAAGAACAGAATTCAATTTACATCGTATTTCTATACCTCACGACTGCTCTCAGGAAGGAGGATACAGTACTAATGGTGTACTCATTATCTAAAATGCTCAGTTTTTCATATGCCGCTCTACATGACCTCAAGCCCCATGAAACAAGCAGATGTTTCAGCAATTTCCTCCTTGGATGGCTATAAAAAGTGCAAAAAATAATACAATGCATATTTGACTGGAATGACACATCATCGCAAGGACAAGTTCTTTTTTTCCCTTGACCAGTCATTGCACTGTGGGAAGGTAACAAGTCTGTAAAAAATATCCAAACGAAAATAGGTCGGGAGGTTACGATGGTAAGGGGGTTGTTCAACGAAAAGGTACAACTGAATGCCCTCATGAACTGTTATCTTGTCATGCTTCATGACCGTCTTCTTAGATCTCACTTCCCGCCATCTTTTACTCTCAAGGTGTTGTAGAAGGGACTTTTTAAAGGCCGTTCTGGACACACTCTCCATACGGTCTGGGTTGGAGAAATATTCTGGATATCCAATTTCATGCAACAAATTTTTAACATAAGTGAACCATTTGATGTTACTAGCTCCATCACATGCCAAACAGTCTTTTATTATCTCTCTATTTAGACTGGTACATGGATTAACCCACACATTATGCCATAATAAGACCGGGGCAGATTTAATGATGTCCGTGACATACCGGAGGGCCACTTCCGTATGTATCACATAGGTTGCCATGCTCTTTGGGGTGGCCAATAGGTACCGTAAGAATTGATTCTCAATACGTTATATAACATCCACCTGCTCAATCCCCCAGAGGCCCGCCCCATATGTCCCGGTAGAGACACATTTGGCCTTAAAAATTTGCAGAAACTCCCTTACTGGTCTGCCCCTAGTTTTTTGGCAAAATTTACCAGGGCACCAGAGGCTCTGGTAAACGCCAGAGCCCTGGTAGTTACCGCGGGTTTCCATGAGCCATTTCTCTCAAAGTGTACACCCAGATAACAGAATCTATCTGCAAGCTCTACCCGCCTACAATCCAAAGAGATCAAACAGGGTGTTCTGCGTTTCTTGGGGCTGCAAGACATAGTATACATCTTTGATACATTGACGTGGAGGCCACTATTTTTCATAAATTTCGAGAATTTCTGCACCGCTTTTTGTAGGCCAACCTTAGTCTGGGACAGAATTGCTGCGTCATCGGTGTAGAGAAGTATGGGAATGGGCGACCCTTTTACTGTGGGGTAATCATGATAGTCTTCAGTAAGGATGGATCCGACATTGTTTATATATAGAGTAAAGAGCAGGGGAGCAAGTATGCACCCCTGTCTTACTCCTTTGTGGATACGAAAAAGTCGGAACACTCCCCCATCCTACCGTATCTAACACGCGCACCAGACCCATTATATAGCTCTTTAATAAAAGTAAGGATGTGATTGTCCAGTCCCATGTCCTTTAGAGTTTGCCAAAGCATACCATGGTCAACACAATCAAAAGCAGAGCTGAGTCTACAAATGTTATGAAGAGATTTCTTTTTTTGGCATGAATATATTTAGATGTTAATAATGCTAAGTTTAGTCCCTGCTCGACTGTCCCTCTTCCTTTCCTGAACCCATATTGAAGGTTGGAAAGTATCTCTTGCTCTTCCAACCAGTCCTGAATTTGGGCTAGAATGATCCTGCCTGCAACCTTCATAAGGCCATCAAGTAGAGAAATTGGCCGGTAGCAGGCAGGATCATTCCTATCCCCCTTTTTGTAAATCGGGACAACTACTGCCTCCGACCAAGTTGGAATTAAGCCAATTTTATTTGAGGAGTTCAGTACTCCGGTAAGTAAGGGTGCCCAAAGGTCAGGTAGACTTTTAAAAATGTCAATTTGTAGTGTAGTTCCTATATTCCCAATAGGCTCTGCACATTGGAATAACATAAACAGCAGTGTAGACGTAGGACTGAGGTCATCTAGGTCTCTACTGACTATGTTAGTCTTAATTAGTTTTGCCAGCTAGCTTAGAGGTCACTACAAACTTTCTTGAATGTTCAGGAAAGGGTTAACCGTCCTGATTTAGACAAGAATGGATTAGTTTCTGACAACCGCATAAACATGACAACTTTGCTCCCTCAGAATAAAGAGTGTATCTCTAGAGTTGTGTGAAAAACAATAGACAGCTATTTCACTCAGTCAATCGTGCATGCTTAATTTCACCAGAGTGCAGAGAAATAGAGAGACGGGCATTTTCAATAAAAGGTGTTATTTTATTGAGCAGTCTTCTTTCTCATGCAAGAGAAATGACTTGCCCCAATTGCAATACTTATCATAAAGTAGAGTGCGTACAGTAAAAGTAGTATTATGAAATAATACTGTAAAAGCATTGATATGGTTTCTTCGCCATATGATACTTTAAAATGGATAAAATATATACATACATAAAAACATTGACTAACGAACTCAACTGGTGCTTCTAAGATACGCCTTCCCCGGTGTACCTGACCTAAGCCTAATACGTGGGAACGAGTAAGTAACTTGCAGTTTTAAGTTAAGTTAGGTTTTTGCCAAGTATTGGAATCAAGAATTCTGTCTAAGGTTTTAATCAGCTCCATACCTTGGTTATAGAATGAAGGAGGTCTTATATCTCGCTTCTCAGGACTCGATCTCCCAGCAACTCGCGAGGGTGACTTGGGAACACCGGAGCTGGATTTCTCGGCGTGAGAAAAGGCAGCTTCTCCAGTGCGTCAAAAGGGAGGGGCGGCTTCCTTCGGCTCTAGCATCAGCTGGGCTTCGGATAAGTAGATAGCCGCTCTGCTCCACACCACTGTGTGTTTGCTTAAGGCAACGTTGGTATATTTATACCTGAAAGGTGCCGGGTTTGACGTAAGGTTGGACATAAGACGTCACTAAGAACTAACAGTTCTTTCTGGACTCCAGGAGTTCTTGTGCAAATCAAAACAAAAGCAGGGAGTATTCCCGGGTTGCTGGAGGCTTGGTTTGTTTGGAGAACGCGTTGTACTTTCTAGGAGTCTATGGGAGTAGCCTTGCCGTGTTTTGGACTGCATGGGCTATTACTAAATATGGATATGATTCTTATGCCTTTATAAGGATACTATTTGTTATAACCACATAAGAGCATGAATCGGAAATATTGAAATAGGGTCCTAGATAGAAATACAACAAATTGGGACGCAGTCCGGCCCTGGAGCCTTACCCGCAGGACTTTCTGATAGAGCCTTAATCACTTCTTCCAGTTGAAACTTGATACCCAGTGGAGAAGAAGTACATGTTTCCTCAACCATCAGTGCCACAGGCTCAATTAGAGATTAACCCTGGGCGTAGTTCGCGGAGTCGGACTCCGCGGAGCTACGCGAAGACGTAGTTGCACTCCGCGAACTACGCGTAGCTCCGCAGCCATGCGGAGTTGCTTGCTAGGCCCGTTCGCGCGCCCTTTTTCGTCTTCGGGAGCGCGGTGCGCGTGTTCGGGGCGTTGCCTGCATGCTCGGGATGGCTAGCGCGCTAAGTTACCCCAGAGGTTTGTCCCGCCTGCTTGCGTTCCCTTATTTTCTGTTCCGGGTCACAAGTAACGTGGTCGCGTTGTGCAAGACATGTTCGGGAACTCATCTTCTCGTTCGCACTACAAAAGTGCGTGATCGCGCTAAATATCGCGCAAACCTACACACGTGGTCGCGATGGGCGCAGCCATCTTGGATCACACACTCTGGCTATGGTTTTGATCCTACTTTTGCATCTTGTTGAAATCTCTGCAATCCTTGTCTTTTTACCCACTTTTTCAAACTTTCTTTAGTTATTACCTATCTCTCTCTGTGCCTAGGTTTATATTTTTCATTTTATTTCTACTTTTACAACTTTTCTATTGTTTATTTGACTTCCTTCTTTGACCTTGCTTCTTCTTTCCCCTACCTTTTTGTCTCTCTTGAACTTTTCTTCTCCCCTCCACCCAGAACCATGGTCAAGGGCGCCAGCAGCAGTGGCGGCTCAAAGGGCAAGGCGCCTGTCCCCCAAAAAAACCCGGCTGCCTTGCGGCAGAATGCGCCCCCTAGGGGTGAGGCCACGCCAACTTTTTGGGGAGGAGGAGGTGGCTGCCCTGGTGTTTTTTATCCAGCGCTACCTCCCCTTGATGTTGGCAGCAGGTGGCAGGCCCGGCTCCGGCTACCACCATATTGAAGAGCGTCTCCGGCGGTGGGTGAAGGTGCGCCGGGCAGTCTTCCGCTGCTCCGGTATCCGGCGTACCCACCATCAGCTGACCCACCGTTGGGCAGACATTTTGGACCGGGAGCAGGACCTGTTGGACCTGCTTGGCGTCGAGGTCGTGGGTCTTGGTGAGTGGCTACCCCAAAAAAAAAAGTGTGTGTATAATATATATCTCTATAGTAGTATAAGTATTGTTATTGTATCTTTGTAAGTCTTGGCTGCATAAGTAACGCGATGACTGGTGCTCCTAGTTACATTTCCGATGTATTCCGTTATTATATCTACTGTAATTGTATGACACTTGTCTGTGCTGCGCTTCTTCATCTTCACTGACTCTTGCGTGTTCAATTTGGCGCTAGCTTTTGCTGTTTATTGGTGTGAGATTTTCTTTATTGTAGAGAACTGAAGTTAGTTAATGCTATTAATAGAGTCTTGTCCTTCCTTTGTCCGCCAGTGAAATAGCCGTTGATGGATAATTGTACGTGTTTGCATATTGTATCATTTTTTTTTCATGGCCTTCTCTTCTGCATGAATCCTCCTCTGGCAATGAATGCAAAAGTTACTTTGTTCTTCTTACCTCAGCCAGGGCCGGATTTAGGCATGTGAAAGCTGTGCAACTGCACAGGGCCACCAAACGCCAGGGGCCACCCCACCAATATATATCCTTAATTTAATAATCCTCAGAGGATGGATACATATTTGCGTGGCGGCCCCTGGCAGGGATTTGGTGCCTCCGGCTCTGTTCCACTTCCAAACACCCTGACTCCCCCCTCTTCACTGGCCTCCGTGCTCCGCCCCGACCTCCTCTTCCGGGCCCCCCACCTACGCTCCCTGGCCAGGAGTCCAGGACCACCATGAGCCTAGAGCCGCCCCTGCCTCAGCCCTCCATAGAACTGATGTAGTTTGTTTATTGAGTGGGTAGGGCAGCAGTAGCATTCAGTCAGTAGCAAAACAAAATATGATGCAATGAACGTACAATTTCGTGTTAGTATGCACAAAGTTAAGCATGTCTCCTACTTGTGATCTATGCATTTTGCTGGCAAAAAATGAAAAAGAAATGGCTACTTACAGATAATTGATTGATTACCCCATTCTTGAATCGGTGGTGTTGTTCAGGTCTTACTGCCTCTGTGTTACTTAGTAATCTGCAATCAGAATGTTTATGGAACATTTGATTTGTTTTCTCCAAGTATATACACTAGTCAGTGAATCATGCAAGGCAGTAGTCATTTGGTAGCCCAATGTTTGTTTCTTTTAATGTTGTAGCAGTGGTTTTTGAAATGCTGTCTATGTTTCACAGCACTCAATGTTTTCCTCTTTCTTTATTATTATTTCTTACATGAACCACAGAACCCAGGGGCAAGCAGAAGACTGGGACCGAGTCGGCGGGTGAACGCGAAGAACCACAGGCACAGAGCTCCTCTACTGAGGATCCTGCTGCTGTCCCCAGTAAGTCCAACAGTGTTTTCTTTTGGAACAATGATATTTCCCTAACTTTCTAACGGAGCTTTTTTTCCAACCGATTAATGACATTTGACCTAACTAAATTTTGACAAATGCTTGTTTGATTTTGATTATGTTTTGAAAATTTTGGGTATTACTATCTGTCCCTGCCTTTCTGTTCCTTCAAAGAGCCTCTCCTTTGACTCTCTGTGCTACTACTAGACTGTCTGTAGGTAAGCTTGCCCTGTTGCCCACTCTTTAGTTAAGGTATTAATCTTTTCAAAAAATCTGTG
The DNA here is from genome assembly GCF_964263255.1 of Lissotriton vulgaris. Taxonomy (NCBI): domain Eukaryota; kingdom Metazoa; phylum Chordata; class Amphibia; order Caudata; family Salamandridae; genus Lissotriton; species Lissotriton vulgaris. The sequence goes on from NC_141694.1 coordinate 1,297,119,524, forward strand.
ATAGAATAGCGGAAGGCACAGGGTCCACTCCTGTCTTATGCTTTTTCCTCTGTAATGTCTCTTCTTTGCCAATTGACACCAACCAAGTATGCATCCAGATGTTGGTCTACTATTTTGTAAGCGTTAGTAATGAATACCACTACTACTCTTGCGGGTATTCTTCTATGCAGTCACATACATAACTATGTATGCACCACAAAATTGGATTTTGTTGGTGATAGGCAGGTTGGACCTTACTTACTTACAGTCTTACACCTCAGTCAAAGAACTCAGAGGAACCCACAATTCAATGAACGACAACCTATATGGGCTCAGTCATTGGTCAATTATTCAATTACCCCTTTCCTGAACCCCAATATGAAGATGCCAAATGCTTTTATTACACAATCCATAACCTAAGTAACCCCCTTTTGCTCACTCTCTCGTGTAAGTCTACAAGACAACAGACACTGAAAATATACTTCCGAGTCAATGTGGTACTTCAAAACCTTTATTTTTTTAGAAGTAACTAAGTAAGTAACATCAATGTTTTTAAGTTGTTCCGTGAAATACGTCAAGGGCCACCAGAAAAAATCCTGAGTTAAAAAAGGCTGAATAAAAAGTAATCTACATTTGTACAGCTACCAGTGCACGATAGGGAAATGTGGGAAATGTCGGAGACCCCTCACCATTGAACGTATACTGGTTGCATATGCCTCTTTTTGGTAAGCTCTGGAAATCTTTGCTTCGTAGAAGGAAATCTTCTCATCTGCCGAAAGATAATGACAAAAGTGGTGCACGTTAGACAGTATGAAAACATTACATACATTTATTCAACTTTTTAGCTGTCATGCTAAAAAAAAGGTGTAACCTGAGGCTGTAAGCAAACTCGATTCCACAATCCACATTCAAAAAGTAAATACGGGCCTTTCTATTTTCCAAACTCTTCAGGTGTATGCTTTGAACAATCATGTGGCCTCAAAGGCGTCTTCTCGTACTGCGCAACAAGCTGTGAGGTAGCATGCGCAAAACTGTAGACATGTCATTGATGTACAAACTGGTTAGGTTACATGGTTCAGTCTAACTTTCGAAGGACTAGAGTAGCAGTATAGATGAGATGAGCTTGGGTACCATACCATACCAAATAAATGCTAATATGTGTAGTGTGTTAGTTACTCTGCTGTACTAGGCAATGTGGACTACTACTGATTACGTTGTACTTAACTGTTTTGCAGAACTCCATTCTTGGTGAACAAGTACAATGGGGGCTGTGCATCCATCTAAAAAGGTGTACTTATTTTTATTTGTGCAGAACCGGTACCATCCAACAGTGCCGACGGGGGCAGCGGCGCTGCGACGGCGTCAGCAGAAGCTATCCCGGAGGGGAATGGAGGACCAGAGGCACCTACAGCAGCACCGGCAGCAGCGGGGGAGGAGCCAACAACGGTGGGCGATGGTAAGTTACATTCAATAGTGATCCGCATTACTTGGTGGGTGGGGAAAACTTCCTCACGGTACTCTGATATTTATAATGAACTTGAAGTTCTACTGGACAATATATGACGCCACCTTTGTCATTACCAAGCTTAGCAATAGCATTACCACCAGCGAGAATTGATAAAATAAGTTATACAGGCCTCTTCTGAAGGACTGGGTTCTTTTGGACCCAGCGGTGCCAGGGCACAACACCTGAAACCTTCGTGGGTAACCTGCTCCGGCGTACAAGTCACAGAGACACGGGACACTTCCTTCGGCGTCAAAGAGTCAAGGTTTATTTACTGCAGGGAACACAGAAGTCACGACAAGTACAACACGTGCAACTTGGGGAGACTGCTTCAAATTGGTTCTGTGGATCGCTCCTTTTATACAGTTTTTACCCATGCGCTAACATTGAACACAATAGTTTACAACCCAGTTCCCACATCTAGCTCTCAGAGGGGTCGCTTTGGTCACTTTGAAATACACAAGGACCGGAACATAAGTGCGGAAACATTTGGCGGTTCCCAACTGTAAAAACCCATCTTCCCACCATTAGCAAATTCCAATCAGCAGTAAAGTAGATCGAGATAGGAACGAAGACAGGTGCAGAGGAAGACGGAGACAGTGGGGAGATCGGAAAGGGTGTAAAAGGGGAGGTGTCGGGAAGCACGAGATACAGGCATCAAAGGGACGTGCCTAATGAGATGCACGGCTGAGACAATAAACCCGTGCGGCAAGATGAGCCTCGAGCGGCGCCACCTGCCTTACAGCAGCAACCCCCTCGTCATAAAGACACTTTCAAAGAACATGTGTCTTCCGCAGATATCTTGGGAGTCCCAGGGTCGCGAAGCGGACAACGTCCGTTCGCTGGCTACTTGAGGGCAAGAGACAAAATGGATGCCGTATCTAAGATGGAACCCGTGGGTACAGATGAGAAACCCACATAACAAACGAACGGTTTAAGTTAGCACAGCGAAACTGCGCACACTTACTAAACTCGTCATTTGCGGTTCATAGATACTAGACTCGACCATATTCGTGCGAGTCGAAAACACCACTTACAATTGTCACGGAACCTCAGACGCTCCTTTTGCCCTCATGTAGGCAAGCACTAGTCGGAATCATATTCGATATTCATCAGACCATCAAGATGTCGTTGCAGCATAGATCTGTCCAACCGAGTCCCCTTGGTAACAGGTGGTTGTCTCATACACGTTGTAGCACAGAGGCCACATAAGGCAGGACCACACTGCACACAAAGGCAACACGTGAACAGGAACACTACCACAACCCCGATGATCATCAGAATCTTCCAACCCCAAGTCGACATCAGGCCCCAAAACCAACCAAGTAGCGTCCAATCCCCTACATCCACGTGTATGGATTCGGAGATCTTATGCAACTTCGAGATGGCTTGATAGACAGTAGGAGCATTATCAGGAATGAAAATGCAACAGCTCGAATGGATCACTTTACATACCCCACCACGATCTGCCAAGACGACATCTAAAACCATACGGTTTTGTAACGTCATAAGTCTCTCCGCCTGAAGTTCTGTGGTGATATTACCAAGGGCACTGGCAGTAACATTAGCTGTCGATTCTACCACTCGAGTCAAATGTCTCAGGTTCCTACTATTAACCATAGGTCCCCAAAACGGGAGGAAACCCTTGAAAAAGTCTCCTGCCTCTTGACCGGCAGTATCCTCTTCGCTAATTACGCCTCGTACAACTCTAGTCTTATGATAATCGGCATCTACAGTGAATGTCGGAGGCAACAGATTTGCAACGAAACATGAGCCCATGAAGTCTGCGGGCAACCATGTGTATGCACGATCATGACAGATGAAGTACGTACCCTTGGCAGCCAGAAACACAGGGGACGGGGACATTGGCAGAACGTAACTTTCAGTGCAAGCACTTGCTCCAAGTGAGGCTTGCGAACCACGACCCACAAGACAAAGATTACCAGTGTGGGGTACGACCCATATTGGAGGCGAGCTTTTAAGCTGCCTTTCATTAGTGAACATACTATATTCCCCTCTACTTAGGACCCTATAGGCTTGTACCTCTTCTTTAGGGATGAGAAAAGCATCATGGATCTCATCTTCCATGTCCTCTATTGCCATCGATAGCACCCACTGATACGAGGTAGGACCAGAGTTGGGGGAACGTTGTTCTGGAGTGGGGTGGAAACCTAGTGCGCTTCGAAGCATTGTTTGGAATGCTCGAGCTGACCCTTGGGAACTATACGGTAACACCAGATATGGAATACCCTTACCCGTAGTATGTGGCATCAACCCACACACCCAACAATTAGTAGTGTTAACCACTAACTGATGCTGATGGAGGAGCTGGATAAAGGAATTGTTGCGGAATTCTACACGTCTAGCCTGTTCGTGTTCCGGTAATATGTGAAAAGAATGGGGAGAAGCAGTAGAAGTAGTAGAAGTAAGGTTAGGGTAAGGAGTAGGAGTAGGGGTAGCAAGTAAGAAGTGAGACATAGTGTAATACACCCCACCCGCCAAGAATGCAGAAGCAGTTAAAAACAATACGAACAATTGGAATACAAAACATTTAGTACGACTGAGTTTCTGCAGTTTGACTCTGTACGCCTGAGCTCCTTCCAAATCATTCAGCTTCGAAAATGCCATTTCCCTACGACCGTCCGCAACGTTTCTTGACGCACTTCGTTCTGTGCAGCAATAGTCAATCCCCAGGAGTTCCTAGGAACCGACGGTCTTTAACCTAGCGTCAAGACCTACTGTCCAGAAGGAAGTACGCGCGCGGCCCTACGGCCCTCAATACACAATATGTATTTATTTAGCACAATAATTCAGCTGTGGAAGGAGAAAGATACAAGGTAGAAGCTTGATACATGTACAAAACAAGTTTCAATGATACGAATGTTCAGAATTGATCAGGGGAAACGAAGATATTGCAGTTATCAATTTCAGCAAAGCAAGAAAATTTTATTTGTCCTTAATGTGAGAACGCAAAGAATATCGATGTTTCCCGGGACGTGTCTGCTCGTCGAACAAAGGATCCGTTGAGGAGACAGCGTCCTGCTGATCAGTTGGTTGATCTGGTCTTGAGTCTTTTGCTGACAATGTTCCAACAGTGGCTGTCTGCTGCGCTGAGGGTTCTTCAACAAGCTGTGCGTCGCTAAAAGGTACAAACGCCGGCAATGTCTCTGTTTCTGTTGACGCAATGCCTTTCCTTACCCACGGGTCTGCCGACAAAGGAATAGGGACTCGCTTACAATGGGTAGCATGTACCCAATTCTTCCGCCCCTCAAGACGAACGGCAGTCCTCGTGGCCAGGAGCACCTGGTAAGGTCCAACAAAGCGGGGGTCCAGATTCTTCTTGCGTGAGAAGTTACGGGTAACTACCCAATCACCGGGCTGGAGCTGGTGGCCTGGACCCTCCGTCTGCGTCGGCAAGGTGTCGTAAACCTGTTGATGAATTAACCTCAGTTTAGCAGTCAAGTCATGTAAGTAGTCAATCAACATCGGATACTCAAGATCAATGAATATACCTGGCCTAGGAACCCCCCACACATTCGCAGGACGGCCGAACACTATTTCATAGGGACTAAGCCCTATTCGGGAGTGTACAGTCGCCCTAGTTGACAGTAGTGCTAGAGGCAAAGCGTCAGGCCACGAAAGTCCAGTCGTAGCCTGAATCTTCGCTAATTTTAGTTTAAGGGTGCCATTGTACCCTTCAACCAATCCAGCTGACTGGGGATGATTGGCGCTGTGGAATTTTTGATTAATCCCAAGGCCCTTACACACACTCTTCATCACACTTCCAACAAACTCACTTCCGTTATCTGACCACACGACTCTAGGCATTCCGTACCGAGGAAAGTATTCCTTCAGTAGGATTTTCGCAGTAGACAAAGCAGTATTATCTTTGAGGGGATAGGCCTCGATCCATCGGGAGAATGCGCAAACCACAACCAAAACGTATTTCAGGTTATTGCATCGCTCCATATGGATGAAGTCCAATTGAATCACCTCAAAGGGATACGACGGAGGAGCAAAACTGCCAGGGGGAGTTGGGGTTCCTTCGCCAGGATTGTACATTATACACACCATACAATGCTTCACCAGACGTTCAGCACACTTCGTAATACCATCATTCTTCCATACATCAGCCAACAACTTGCAAATACCTTTCGCGCTAATATGTGCTAACCCGTGTGCCATTGTCACAACAGCCAGTACATACGCATCAGGCAACATCCATCTTTTCTGATCCGACAAATCAATCCAGCAACCATTCGCATCCAACCTTCCCGTACTTTCTTTCCACTTCGTCTTTTCAGTGTCAGTGGCCTCATTCTGTATTGCTTTCACACTTTCTATGGTATTTTCACACATACTTGATTCTGTAGGCCACCTAACCGAACTCGTCACATACATTCGAGTGCTAAGGTTCCGGGCAGTCTCCTTAGCAATCTCATCTGCAAACGCATTACCACGACCAACATCATCCGTCACCTTACGATGCGCACTACACTTAACAATTGCAACTTGAGCAGGCAAAGTCAATGCATCCAAAAGATCGTTCACAAGCTGGCCATGCTGTATTTTCGTGCCATGTGACGTTAAGAAACCACGCTCTCGCCACAACCGTCCAAAGCTATGCGCTACACCGAAAGCATACTGGCTATCGGTGTACACATTCACACGTTTCCCTTTTGCTAATACACATGCTCTAGTAAGAGCAATCAGCTCTGCAGCTTGGGCAGAATTCTGATTCAATCTCGCAGTCTCAACAACAGTATTCAACGTCACAACAGCATAGGCAGTAGTCACATCGCCATTCGGCAACTTAAAACATGACCCATCCACATACAGGGTGCCGTCAGGGTCTTCCAATGGGGTGTTTTTAAGGTCCACTCGACCTTTCGTTTCCTCCTCTGTCCGCAAGTAGCAGTCATGTTCTGCTACTTCATCTGACTCTGCACTAATTGGTAACAAAGTTGCCGGATTTAGGACATTACAACGTTTTATCTGAATATGGCTTGCCAAGAGCGTCAATTCGTACCCAGACAACCTTGCACTCGTCAAGTGCTGAGTTTTCGTTCGATTCAAAAGAGTGTCGACTGCATGCGGAACCATCACCGTAAGCATATTATCCATGACCAATCCTGCTGATTGTCGGATGGAGACCGCAGCTGCCGCAGTTGCTCTCAAACAACTCGGCAATGCTCTAGCTACTGGGTCTAAGGTCGAGGAAAAATATGCACATGGACGTTGCTTACCACCAAAAGGTTGCGTTAAAACACTCAAAGCACAACCTTCCCTCTCGTGAACATATAACGTGAACGGTTTGCTGTAATCAGGAGTACCTAACACAGGAGCCGAACACAATGAATCACGTAATTCAGAAAAACTTTTCTGACATTCTTCCGTCCATGGTAAAGGAGTTGAAACATCCTTGCACGTAAGAGCCACCAATGGTTTCGCTAGCAATGAAAAATTAGGAATCCACTGCCTACAGTACGACGTGATACCTAGAAAGGCACGCACATCTCTTTGGGTTGTTGGCACAGCCATTCGCGCAATCGCTGCAATTCTCTCTGGGGTCAATCTCCTTCCCTCCTTTGACAATAAGTGACCTAGATAGGTTACTTCTTGACAACAATATTGGAGTTTAGAAGGTGACACCTTGTGATTTAACTCACAGAGATGTTGCAGCAACGATACCGTAGCAATTTTGCAAATGTCCTGAGTATCAGCAGCCACCAATAAGTCGTCGACGTATTGGATTAAAGCCGCACCAACCGGCAACCTAAACGCATCCAGTTGACCCTTCAAAGCTTGACTGTAAATCGATGGACTTTCACAGTAGCCCTGAGGAGCGCGTTTGAAGCGGAAGCTACGTCCACCAAGAGAGAAACCGAAAAGGTCCCTGCTCTCTTCGGCAATCGGGATGCTGAAAAACGCATTTTTCAAATCAATCACCGAAAACCACGAAGCAGTAGCTGGAATCAGAGTCAGTAGCGCCGTGATGTCAGGCACAACAGGGAATTGAGGAACCACAATTTTATTTACCTCCCGTAAATCGATAACAAAACGATAAACAGGCGGTTTGGTAGGATCAGTACGTTTAAGAATGGGCAGTACGGGGCTGTTGCACACGTTTCCCCGAGTCTCCTCAATAACATCTTTCTCGATCAAATCATAGATGATCGCTAACAAAGCTCGTTCACCATCAAGGGAGATACGGTATTGGGGAATACGTGGCAATCGCACATTCGATTTCAACTGAACAACATAAGGGGAGATATCAAGTAGGCCCACATCGTTTGGACCCGTCGCCCACAAAGACGCAGGAAGAGAATCCAATTCCGGTGGAAGCTTATCGAGGGACAAATACATGGGAGAGACTACTCTCTCTCCGAACGTAAGCTTTACACCCGCAGGAGAACAATGCAAAGTTGCATACAAACGTTTAAGCAAATCCAGACCCAAAAGATTTTCGCCACAACCAGTGGTCAAAATCAATGGAGCTTCGAGCTCACGAGGCCCAATTTTAAGGGGCAAAGGGCGTGAAACTGGATTGCTAACGGGGGCGCCAGAGAATCCAACGGATACATTTGTTAAGCCAGACAAAGGTGCGCCAGGGAGTTTCGAATGCATGATAGAACTTTTCGCTGCACCAGTGTCCAACAGAAAAGGCTCAACGACGCCCGATGTAGCAACTGCGACGTAAGGCCCTCTCTGATCAACCGGAACTGATACCACTCCCTCTCCTTGTCTTTGGCTGTCCTAGTAATTACTGTCGTCAGTTCCCTGATCGACGTAATAATCGTCTACATTGTACTGCGCAGATCGTCCTTGCGATGATCCACGTTGATCGAAACAGTTATTAGAATTTGAGGAGTTGTCAGAGCGGTCGTTCTGAGCACCACGACCTCTACCACGTGATGCATTCTGTGAACCACCACGGCCTCCTCTAGACGAATTACCACTATTACGGTCATTTAAAGCAGGACAATCAAATTTAATGTGTCCCTCCTGTCTACAATAAGCACATTGATTGTACCCCAATGAAGATCTTTGGAAAGAGGAATCATTACGCGACTGCGATCGATTCGATTGCGACTGTGATCTATTCTGCTGAGGCGCATTCTGATTAGAACGCGGCGGATATGCTTGTTGCAACAATACTTTAGTTTTCAGCTCTTTCGTCTTTTTATCAGCACGGTCATTTTCCTCTTTTTCTCTATTTTCATAATATTGTGCCGTGGCCAATATCTGAGCTGAGGTAGAAACGGCCCACGCACTTTCTGAATTCTTCAACTTATTGCACAAGTCGGGCAATAAGTTCGATACAAATTTATCCACAAACAACCGTTGTCCACCCTCAGTACCCATATCCTGTCCACTATGATCGACGAATGTTTCCTCAAACCTCGTAAAGAAGTCTGAAACACTCTCATCTTTCTTTTGTTTACAGGCTGACAACTTGTCCCAATTTACCCTCATAGCTGGCATAAGCGTTTTCATTAATGTAATGATTCGCTGGGGAAGAAGTTCAATCAATTGGTCGGGTTTAGTAGCAGCCGCTTGTCCAGCATCTGCCGCTGTAATGGCAGCCCAATCACCACCTAATTCATTTGCGTGATCTTGGTGACGAATCTTAGCCCATACCGGTTGCGGTACGACGTTACCAAACAACATGTCGATATCGGCAAGATTCATTACCGTAGCATCTACGAGCTGCGACAATTCCTTATAATACCCTGCAGGATTTTTGCGAGGATCGGGCAAAGTTTGTTTCACCTGAAGCACTTCCGATCGTTTCCATGGGAGGTGTATCCACACTCTCTGGAAATGCGCCGCCACTGGAGCATTAGCATTAGTATTATCAGCGGGTACCCAAACCGGCGGAACTTCACGCATAGGATATTGGCCAGACTCGTCTTGTTGGCGTTCAAGATCCTCAACAAACAGTGCGTGAGGAATGGGAGCGGGACGTAAAGACAGTAACTGCTCAATAGCACGTCGGACATTAGTATCGACTATCAGTCCAGTTGCGAATTGAAGCCGAAGATTAGACAGGGCGGTCAGCACCTCGTCAGGCGCAACGGCCGCTATCTGATCATGTAGGAGTTTACACATTTCGTCAAACACATATCTCTGAGTCGGTATGTTGAATTGACTAAATGTTTCAAGAACAACTCGGGGTGGATTTCTAAGTGGGTTGTCCATCCAACCCATCGCCATATTATATAGCGCAACACGTTCTCTATTACCAGGAAGCTGACTACGTCTCTGCGGTGCATCGAAACCAGCAGACCCAAAAACAGGCCCGAGCGACTGAAAGAAGTTTGTCGCAATGGGAGAATTACGGTTACGAGTAGAGGGACAAGAATAAGACACAGGACTAACAAGAGAAGGAGTAGAGACATTAGCAACAACAGGGGTTAACAACACAGGAGCAGTAGCGTGAGCAGTAGCGGGAACAGGAGTATGTGGAAGCGGAGGAGCAGTAGGAATAGAAACAGGCACAGGAGCAGGAATAGTCGGAAGAGCGGGTGCAGGTTGAGGAACTGGTGGAGGAATAACAGGTGGAAGAACAGGTACGGCAGGGACCACAGGAGCTGCGGTACCCTGTACGTACGGAGGTGGCGACTTCATAAGATAGGACATTAAAGGATCCTCAACTGCCTCTTCCTTCTTATCCGACTCCGTAGGCAAAGCAGGATAGCATTTATCTATGGTCATACGCTGTAGTCTCTCAAACACTTCCTTATCCTTATCCTCCTTATCACGCTGAAACTGCTCAGCTTTCTTCACTATGGTAGCAACATTATCTCGCTCACTACGTTTATTCTGTCTGATCTCTTTCTGTCGGGCTTCTTTGCGCCACAACCGAAAGGCATCAAACATGGCCGGCCTAGATTTACGTTCGAACAACTTTAGTTCCAAATTATCTAAGATCGACGCTTCGAAGCTACCGTGAGGTGGCCAACGAAGATCGCCGTCTTTCTTTATATATTTTATCCAATAATCATTAAAAGCAATCGGGCCTAGCCCATGTTTGCTATATAAGTCATAAGTAGGAGTTCCAACCGGAGGTATCGGACACGAGTCCTCCTGCAGGGAATCCGCACCACAAGGTCTAAAGCAACTGAACAAAGTACTGCGACCAGGCATCTTGCACACTAGCCGAGTTTCACAAACTTCAAGGGTTACGGGATTTACCAAGTCCCAGCAAGAACAAAACCCTCGGTCTTTGGCGGCTGCAGTCGTCAAACAAATACAACAACAACAAAGTACGCTAGCAAAGTGTCACCGACAAAAACACTCACACAGCGTGTACAACAAAAACACTAGTGTTTACAACAAAGACACTCGCTAAAGTGTCTACAACAAAAACACTCGCTAAAGTGTTTACAACCAAGAATTCTGGGAGCGACCCACAAATACTTAACTCAAAGATCAATGGCGTCCTCAGGAAGGCCCGTCAATCGTCTCGCTATACCAAGGTCTACGCCAGGCGCCAAAACAGGTCTACAGTCAGGGCAGCAGTCCGTCGCAGCCGTTAGGAGGCGGGAATCTTCGCGGGAAAAGTCTTCGGGCCACTTATTTCGACAACAGGATCGATGAAGCGGGGTGCACCTTCCCTCGGAGATTTCACACGAAGTTCCTCACGATCGTCGGGCTTGGACCGGTACCACTGATGCAGCCCCACGTTGGGCGCCAACTGAAGGACTGGGTTCTTTTGGACCCAGCGGTGCCAGGGCACAACACCTGAAACCTTCGTGGGTAACCTGCTCCGGCGTACAAGTCACAGAGACACGGGACACTTCCTTCGGCGTCAAAGAGTCAAGGTTTATTTACTGCAGGGAACACAGAAGTCACGACAAGTACAACACGTGCAACTTGGGGAGACTGCTTCAAATTGGTTCTGTGGATCGCTCCTTTTATACAGTTTTTACCCATGCGCTAACATTGAACACAATAGTTTACAACCCAGTTCCCACATCTAGCTCTCAGAGGGGTCGCTTTGGTCACTTTGAAATACACAAGGACCGGAACATAAGTGCGGAAACATTTGGCGGTTCCCAACTGTAAAAACCCATCTTCCCACCATTAGCAAATTCCAATCAGCAGTAAAGTAGATCGAGATAGGAACGAAGACAGGTGCAGAGGAAGACGGAGACAGTGGGGAGATCGGAAAGGGTGTAAAAGGGGAGGTGTCGGGAAGCACGAGATACAGGCATCAAAGGGACGTGCCTAATGAGATGCACGGCTGAGACAATAAACCCGTGCGGCAAGATGAGCCTCGAGCGGCGCCACCTGCCTTACAGCAGCAACCCCCTCGTCATAAAGACACTTTCAAAGAACATGTGTCTTCCGCAGATATCTTGGGAGTCCCAGGGTCGCGAAGCGGACAACGTCCGTTCGCTGGCTACTTGAGGGCAAGAGACAAAATGGATGCCGTATCTAAGATGGAACCCGTGGGTACAGATGAGAAACCCACATAACAAACGAACGGTTTAAGTTAGCACAGCGAAACTGCGCACACTTACTAAACTCGTCATTTGCGGTTCATAGATACTAGACTCGACCATATTCGTGCGAGTCGAAAACACCACTTACAATTGTCACGGAACCTCACTTCTATGTGACTACAACTCAGCTGTGAAAGGTTGGTGGCAGACTAAAAAAGTCTTATCCACAACATTACATGACCGCGATGGATTAACAGGAGATTGATTTTAAGTATGATGAAAGGAGCAAGGAAAAAGCACCAATCATATAATATAGAAGGATACTTTGGAATCAGCAATGCAGGTGTTTGAGAGCAGTTGGATGCGTGGGTTGTTGTGGAAGCATAGAAAGGGGAAAACACAGCTGCCTGCGTGGGTGGGAGACACATCCAATATCGGTGGTTAGTGGATAGTGGATACTAGTGTCGGCAGCAGTGTTTTGGTTAAACCCAAAGGCAAGGGAAGGAGGGGACGACTGGATGCATTCCGGGTCGTTGCTGGCGAAACACAAACCACCTAACGTTTGTTGCGCGATATAAAGAATGATAGTCTATAGAGTAGACATTTACTAGTACTAGCTGGCCCCTGTTAATTAATGTTAGTTTGAGACTTTCACTTTTCCCGGAAGCACAGAGTATATGATATAAAAAACGAGATATGAAAAAGACAGGTGTTCATATGTGACCATTGAAGTACACCCATGCTATGTTACTAGGGCAGGCATAATGCCGTGCCAAAAAGTCAAACAAATTAAGTATATAAGGCGTAGAATCTTCAAGATAGATAAAACAACATTTTTTGTACTCAGCTTGCTTGCTATTGCTACTGTACTGTGCCGCCCACTATGTGTTGGATACATTTTGTGTTCTTGATTTGCTGGGATTTTGGATTACAACAATTCTGTCTCTTTCTTTATAGTTACTCCTTCAAAACCAACGAGGAAAGATTTGGCAGTCCGGGCCCGTCAGCGGAAACTGCAGGCCATCGTTGAGGCCTACCGCCAGCTGGTGGCTCAGGCCGAGGAGGAGGAGGAGGAGGCGGCGGCAGCAGCTGCTGCCTCTTCCAATGCCCCGGCCCCCAAGCCTGCAGGAGTACGTTGGCGTGGTCAGGCAGCCGCCCGCCGCCAGATTTTCCCAGCATCGTCCACCCCCCCACAACAACATGGCTGCCAATGTAGGTGCCGCCAGTTCCAGAGAAAGATTCTCCTCTGGGTAGCCAGGCTGGAGGCTCAAAGTAGTCAGACAAAAAGTCAAATAGAGGAGCGTGTAAAGATCCTGGTGGATCAACACTTAAAAGCCCGCCGGCTTTGAGATGGACCTGTTTGCCCCTTTTTCAATCCTTTTGTTGGTGGGTAGGAATTGGGTGATGGTTTTTTTTTTACATTACATTGAACGTGGGAATTTGGTTGGGGTTAGGGGAGGCGGGTAGGGACAGCTGTGGTGTAAGATTTATATATATTTTATTTTTGTATCATCTTTAGTTATATATTATATTATGTTAAAAATAAACGAGACACAAAGTTATGTTCAAAAGAAAACATTTGAAGTTCATTTGTGTTTCTTGGGGGGTTGGAGGGGGGAGTGTTTCACCAAATAATGTACGTTGTGCAACCTCGCAAGGTTTAATTTGGCCATGCAGGTCGGCGGACAGTGCTTTTTAATAAAAAAATATATTGCCCACATCTTTAACATGCAAACAGATAGATGCGGTAAACCTTCACCGAGTTATATTTGTAGTATTAGAAGAACGACCAGTCTGTCTTGCGTTATACCTCACTGCAAACTTATCTTACCTGTGATTGCTGATGAGATGATGATGATTTATGATGAAGTGTGGCACTGCAAGGGCTGCATTTGATTCCCAAGACAATGGCGAAGAATCTGTGGTTCAGAATCAGAACTTCTGTGATAGTAGTAGTAGACAGACCCTGCCAGTAGCATTTAGAGACAAAAAGAAAGAGGCAGTCATTTGCGTGACATACAATGTGGGGGTAGTATAAGTAAGTACAGTACATTGCATGGGTGACCCAATATTGCAACTGCTAAACTGAAACAAAACAATGGTTTTGGGGACTGGAAACTAAGTGCAAGAGAAGATAAGAAGTTCAACTGTACTTGTAGTACTCACGGCAACGTCAAACTTTTCTAAATCATAATGCTTTAAACTTAAACCCAAAAAATTACGCCAATTCATTAGATGCATTCGTTGTTTGATGTTAATGGTAAATTATTTGGCGTTATACACAGAGCTTGAGTTGGGAAGCCGCAGAAGATCCTGGCCATGCCTTGTTGACATTTCACTATTGTTGCTTTCACCACATCTGCCCCAGCAAGCGCGTGATCAAATTGTTGGTGTATATTTAATGTAAGAAACATCACACCTCAATGTAACCATGCAGCCCGGGGGAAGAGGGTTAGGGTTTGTTGAATGGATGGGTATGGGGGTTTTGGGAAAGGTTTGAGAAAGAAAAACAGTACGCATGGAGATTGGAGACAACAAAAGCAAAACAATGAAGACGATGATTTATGATGTTGATCCGCTAGCCAATGAATGTAAGCAATGAACGTAAGAAAAGGACACGCTGAATATCATTCTTGGTTTCCCGCAATCCAATTGCTTGATGATGAGGATTTGTGGTAAGGGTGAGAGTTGATGCTCATACTATAAAGCAGTTAGTGAAAAACGTCCAGCCTGAAAAAGAAAAGGCAAATACAAAAGAATGTGAATGACCTAAACAAATTGTAATACAGTGAAGATAAAAAAAATAATACAAGAGGAGTAGTCGTATGAGAGGACTTTCAGACTGAGGCGGCTTGGATACAATATGTATAAGTCTTCTAGTTGCACATCATTATTAATCTAGAAGTACAAAAAAAGACAGGAGCCAGCACACAACAACAGGCCCACGACGACACAGGTTCGCCCGTTATACAAACTGCATTTCCCTAAAAATTTCACAGAGCCACAGAAAGGTGAATGAAATTGAAAAAGCAACCTAGCATTTACAAAATTAATCAACAAAATCAATGCGTCATTCTCAGTCATCAATCATACCACTATTGTACTCTACCACAGCACAGTGCACAAACATGTAGTAGCCTGGGTCTACTGTGCTGTGCCTCTTATTTGTGTTTATTTATTACCTTGTATTCCACTCCAAGAAACATCGTGCATCAATCAGCTCAGATCCAACTGCCTGACAGCAAAGATATGGTGGTCACCATCATTATCAGCAACTCAGTCTGTAGTGAGTGATTACGATAAATTAAGTCCTGACTGCATCTGTAGTAGTAGGAACACAAGTGCGTAAATAATTTCTATTATTAGTAAATAACATGGAAAAATTGGCTATCACGTGAGTCTGAACTGAAGTTACTAGTATACTTCAACTCCATGCACATTTGCTCAGAGTCAGCAAAAAAATACATCCAATGCAATGCATGGCATCATTCATTTTTTAATATACCTGTTTTGCTCTTCTCTTTCACTGTCAGATGATTGATCACAGATGCTGCCGAGCCTTTGTAATGCGAGTCACAACAAGTTGACTTCAGTTGTGGATGCCTGCTCAAGTTTCTTTTGACACAGAAGAGTCGTCTATGAATGCCTGCAGACAGAGGTGGTAGCCTTAAGAGTAAGACTCAGCAAGGCAGTTATTATGAGTTGCAGATTTCAAATGAAATAGAGGATGGCTGTAGTCATGTACGGTTCACTTGTTATGGAGGGACTGTTAGAGGCTACATTATTGTTATTGTACTATACTCCATCTACAACATCAAATGTATGGCTGCCAAGATGGAATTGTATTGACTTGAGTGGGAGTCAAGAAGATGGAGCAAGACTCTGAGGAGTGCAGTCAACATGGAACATAAATGCACAGGCGTGCAACTCCAGGAGGTAAATAAAAAAGATACAGCAAAAATAAATGCACAGGGGTGCAACTCCAGTAGGTACATTAAAAGAATGAGTGGTGGGGATGGATTTGGTTGAGCTTTTTATTTTAAGATTAGCAGTTTTGCACCAGAAAGTCATTTTTAATAAGAAAATAAATAACACAAATAAAAGAAGGGAGAAAGTAACAATTTAAAAGCCTATTGGTCAGGGAAGAGGTGCTCGTCCTCAAACTCTGTGGGTCCGGACAGCAGTAGGTCATGTAACCCAGCAGTGATGATATCTTCGGGCTCGCTTTCTTCATCCTGCTCGGATTCACGTACAGTATAGTCTGGTTGTATGAAGTGTTGATTCATTTTTATCATTGTCAGCCTCTCTACGCTTTTGGGGGAGAGACTGGTCCTTTTCGATGTCACAATGGCACCAGCAGCACTGAAAACCCGCTCAGAGGCGACCCTGGCTACAGGACAAGCCAAATACTTTATCGCCAGCCTGCTCAGCACTGGCCACTGTCTCCTTCTTTCATACCAATAGACCAATGGGCTTTGCTCCATGAACACCTCTGTTGTGTCATCCAGATAGGCCTGAACCATCCGCTCAGTGTTCATTGGTGCTCGGCTTTGCTGCTCCTCTTTCCCCTTTGCAACAGCAACGGACTTACCCATCCCCTTCTGTAAAAAAAAAGCAGTTATGCTTTTGGTTGTGTCTGCTGAATCAGATTGTGTAGATGCTGCTTTTGGTACTGTTGGTGCCTGCTGGGAAGCGGACGCACTGCTCTCATGCTCTGATGAACTTGCCTCAGGAGGATGGCCTGGAGTACTTTGACTGTCCTGGGCTGGCACTGGCAGGCCTTTAAGTAACAGCCGTTCAGTTTCTAAATCATTAGCTTCCACAGCTATGGAAGTTTTGTAATTGGCAACATCCCCATCTGAAAAAGGAATGACTGCGATTGTTGCAGTTATGTAATTTGGATCTGACACAATCATTTTAAGCCTTGCATTTCCAGATAAGCGGTTGGCTAAGGCCTTGGCCAAGGTATATGCATTAACTTTTTCTTCGTCACCTTCGTATGTTTCACAGACCTCCTTCAGCTGTTGCTCGAGCATGTACAACAAGGGGATGGCTTGGCCCATAGTACAGTCCTCCCTGCTAACTGCACGTGTGAAGACCTCAAAAGGTTGTAGCATCTCTGTCAAGCATTTAATGATGTCTCACTGCCACATCTCAACGGTCAGGGTTTTAAGATTAACAGTAGGATCCACTAATCTTCTTGACATTACATAAGCATTCAGTGGTATGTACTGCTCAAAGAGACGCTCAAGCATGAAATAAGTAGAGTTCCAACGTGTTGGGACCTCCTGGATCAGTGCTTTGACTGGCAAATTATGCTCCCGCTGAATGACGCGTAGCAGCTTCCGCGCTTTAAAAGAATGGTTAAAATGCGTGCATATTCTTCTGCAGATGGTCAGTATGTTGCTGACTTTGGCTTCAGTTTTCAGAAAGTCTTGCACGACTAAGTTAATGCAGTGTGCCAAACAGGGTACCCTGAAATACTGTCCATCTCTCATTGCCTTCACTACATTACTGCCATTGTCGGTGGCAACAAAACCAATCTTAAGGCATCTTGGTTTCAGCCATTCAAAGACCTTGCTGTTAAAGTCAGACAAAATGTTTTCAGCAGTATGATTTTTCTCCATACCAAACATGGCTACAGTTGCATGTCTGCGAGTATCATTGAAAATCCCAGCAACGTCAAGAAGGCCTGAAGTTAACTTGTCTTTCACACCTGCAAAAGAGATCCAGTGTGCGGTGATGCACATGTAATCTGATGTGGCTTCGCGACTGCTCCACATGTCTGTTGCCAGGTGGATACAATGGACAACACTCTGTTGTAAGGCTTTCCCAATCAATTCCAGCACGTCGTGGTGTAGTGCTGGAATAGCAACTCTTGCAAAATAGTAGCGACTGGGAACGTCCCATTTTGGGGCGAGTGTTGCCACTAATTCCCGAAATCCCACTGCCCCAACAAATGAAAATGGGAGAAGGTCGAGTGCCAACATTTTTGCAAGTTTCGCATTGTACAAACGTGCTATTGGGTGGTTCCGCTCGTACTTTCCCTCCTGCCTAAACATGCCAGTAATGGTAAGCTGCTTGGTAATTCTTTCTGTTCTGCTAGACGGACCACCTTTCAACGCAGACTTTGCACTCCTTGGTGTCTCCGGCTGACTCTGGAGCCACTGAGAAGTTGCTGATGCTGAGGATTTGGACTGCACCACTCCAGTGCTGGCGACAGGGCTCATTTGTGTACCACTCCCAGATAGAAGGTCATCGTCTCCCTCTTCTTCCATGAGTGGACCTTGTAGTACTGTATCCCCACCAACACCAGTGCTTACATTTTTTAAGCTTGCAAGGTGGTTCTCCCATTGAATTGCGTGTGTTTTTTTCATATGGGTCGTTGGGCCTCCAGTACCATAGTTTGTACCAATCTTACCACGACTAACATTGGTATGACAAATGGTGCATATAGCAATGTTCTCCTGATGTGGGTGAACCGTAAAAAAATCCCAGACTGGGGAGCTAAACTTTTGTCTCCTGCCATAGGAAGAGGAGGACCCACTTCCAATGCCGGATGAACTGGAGGATTTTTGTTGAATTTCCCTATGTGACAGCTCAGTACTAGTACTGCCACTACCTCCTTCTGTTGAGGTGGCGCTTGCGCTGGGTGTCGCACGCTGCCGGGCCTTCGCTGATGAAAAAATGGGAGCTGGTGTTACTTTGGGTGCTGAGTGTGTAGGAGTTACACGTGCTACCTGCTCATCACGAATCACAGCCCTTCTGGATAGGGTGAAAATGCTGGTCTCTACATCCTCTGCACCAGGAATAACGCTTGTGATGATGACATTGTCAGTGTCAGACCCGTCTTTATCACCATCAGTATCCTGCTCACCTACATCGGACTCCATAAGTTCAATCCTTGACGGATCCTTCCTTTTTCCCAGCATGGTCTTAGGATGTCTCTCCTTTGAATGCTCAGTTACTCGTGGTGGACGCCATTCCTTATCAAGGTCATCTGAAGGGATGCTATGCGAAGAACTCGATACACTGCTACTAACCCTCCTTTCCTTTCGTAAATTTAAAGACAGTAGATCACCTCCAGAAGTGGCTTCCTCTTCTTCTTGCTCAGAATGAGGCTCTACTTCCTGAACTGCCCCGACATCGGGAGGAACAACTTCTACTATTGCGTGCGGAGACGGGGGTTGTTGTTCTTGAGGAAGTACTATAGCGTGCTGTGGTTCTTCAACAACTACTATTGTGGGATTTGGTTGTTGTTGTTGAACAACTATTGCGGGCGGTGGTTGTGGTTTTTCAACAACTATTGCGGGAAGTGGTTGTGGTTGTTGAACATCTACTGCTGGCGGCGGTTGTTGATCACTTTCATCTTGCGTGGATTGTGTACTACTTTGAGACAGCGATAAGTTAAGTTCAGGCTCAGTATCACTGCTTTGTAACACTAGGCTGGCTACCTCTTCGACCCTCATGTGCTTGGCCCTGGGTTGGTGGCTTGCCCCCGCTAATGCGGATGTGCTGGCCCCAGCTTGCACCACGGACACCGCTGCTGCAGGCGTACGTTTTGGGGGCCCAAAAAAGGTTTGGGGGTCCATACCAGCATTAAGTGACACTTCCTTCTTCTGTACCTTCTTCTCAGCAACTTTCTTGGTGGTGGAGGACCTGGTACCTGCTTTCTTAGGGCCCATCTTCTTCTGATGTCAGCACACAGCAGCACTCAGTAGCACAAATTGCAGAGATGTGTGGTCAGATGAGTCACACACCGCAGGTGGCGTACAACTGAAGGACGTCCGTCTGAGAGTTGAACGGGCGATGGATGAAAACAACCAGCACCTCCTCAGTCTTTTTCTGTGCACCTACAAGCAAAGAAGACAGAACAACATCAGTCAAACAAGCAGTAAGCCAACACATGAACAATTCAAAGACACACAGGCCAATGTATAAAACACAAAAAAGAAGACTAATACTACGAGCACCACAGCTCCCAGCCACATGAAGTCCAGAAAGAACCAATAATAAAGTCAAGCAGGCCTATCATATACCAATATGGACAGAAAAAGGAGGATGCCTGCTACACATGACAGGTTAATGCAATGAAAATTAAAATACCCCATGGGTAAGAGTTTGGAAAACTTCACTGCAAAAACACATACAAGGCATAAAATTATTACACACACAAAAAAGTTACCTACCCCCCTGCCCAGACAACAAACTTGGGAATGCAATGGCATACACACATGCCCTAATGATGGTAATTAAATAGACCAAATAGAAACAGCTACATAAAGCATCCCCGCTAACTACCACCTCTGGGACTCTGGCCTACTATCAGATCAGACCAAAAGCAGGGAGGCCAATGAGAAATGCACAAAGGAAGTACCTACAAAATGGCCGCCACCACATGGCCTGTCCAGGAAGACAAAACTACAACCAAATAACACATAAATGAGGACTTTTTGTAGCACAAGGAACACATTAAACATTTTCGAGGAACTTTTATGCAACTCGGGACATATTGTTCGCGAGATTGCAAAATCGGCGTGTTCGGCAGCGCGAATCGAATGAAACGTCGTTATCGCGTTCCCGAGCCAGTACATTGAGCGCGCGAACAAGACAAAAAAGGTAAGGTCGCGTTCTCACACAGTGCGACGTTACCAAAACTACCCGAGCTGTATTCCTAGGGTTACCTAATGGCAGGGAGTGCCATATTAGTTACACACAAGCAACCAAAAGCTGAAAGTACCACCATAAAAAAAAATGGGAAGCAATCCAAAGCCATACACGGTGTAATTAAAGATACACCACAAAAATAGTTGATTAACTTGAATGCACCTATGGCTGTGAGTAGTAGTACCTACAAAAGCCTTGGATGGCTATGGCAAAAGAACCAGGGAAGGACACAGAAAATGGCCGCCTCCATAGGGCCAGGACAGGGACACCAAAAAACAACATGGAAAAAGGATGCACCCAAAATGGCCTCCACCACATGGCATGGCCACCAACAACATGGCAAAATCAGTCACAAAGGAAGCATACACAAAATGGCCACCACCACATGGCCTGTCCACCAACAACAACATAGCAGAATCATCACAAAGGAAGTAAGTACACACAAAATGGCCCCCACCACTACATGAAAAGAAAGAGAAGACAGACAATAAATGCCTATGCCAAAGGGACAATGCTTAGCTTCACAAAATGGACACATCACCGCCCAAATTGGTCACCCCAACCATGAACAAGAAATCATTACATAGAGGACAGAAAGGAACTGGAAGTGGTCCATGCTCCAGGAAGACAAAACTACAACCAAATAACACATAAATGAGGACTTTTTGTAGCACAAGGAACACATTAAACATTTTCGAGGAACTTTTATGCAACTCGGGACATATTGTTCGCGAGATTGCAAAATCGGCGTGTTCGGCAGCGCGAATCGAATGAAGCGTCGTTATCGCGTTCCCGAGCCAGTACATTGAGTGCGCGAACAAGACAAAAAAGGTAAGGTCGCGTTCTCACACAGTGCGACGTTACCAAAACTACCCGAGCTGTATTCCTAGGGTTACCTAATGGCAGGGAGTGCCATATTAGTTACACACAAGCAACCAAAAGCTGAAAGTACCACCATAAAAAAAAATGTGAAGCAATCCAAAGCCATACACGGTGTAATTAAAGATACACCACAAAAATAGTTGATTAACTTGAATGCACCTATGGCTGTGAGTAGTAGTACCTACAAAAGCCTTGGATGGCTATGGCAAAAGAACCAGGGAAGGACACAGAAAATGGCCGCCTCCATAGGGCCAGGACAGGGACACCAAAAAACAACATGGAAAAAGGATGCACCCAAAATGGCCTCCACCACATGGCATGGCCACCAACAACATGGCAAAATCAGTCACAAAGGAAGCATACACAAAATGGCCGCCACCACATGGCTTGTCCACCAACAACAACATAGCAGAATCATCACAAAGGAAGTAAGTACACACAAAATGGCCCCCACCACTACATGAAAAGAAAGAGAAGACAGACAATAAATGCCTATGCCAAAGGGACAATGCTTAGCTTCACAAAATGGACACACCACCGCCCAAATTGGTCACCCCAACCATAAACAAGAAATCATTACATAGAGGACAGAAAGGAACTGGAAGTGGTCCATGCTCCAGGAAGACAAAACTACAACCAAATAACACATAAATGAGGACTTTTTGTAGCACAAGGAACACATTAAATATTTTCGAGGAACTTTTATGCAACTCAGGACATATTGTTCGCGAAATTGAAAAATCGGCGTGTTCGGCAGCGCGATTCGAATGAAACGTCGTTATCGCGTTCCCGAGCCAGTACATTGAGCGCGCGAACAAGACAAAAAAGGTAAGGTCGCGTTCTCACACAGTGCCACGTTACCAAAACTACCCAAGCTGTATTCCTAGGGTTACCTAATGGCAGAAATTGACAGACACCCAAAACCTGACATACCCCACACATAAACATAAGATTTTCTAAATCAAACCAGTCCATCCATGATTTTCTAATTAGAGGTACACCAGAAAAACAGTTGATTAACTTTCATGACCCTATGACTAGTACCTCTGGCCTACTGGCAGAGTAGGCCACAAGTTTGGAGGCCTGTGGCAAGAGCAAAGTGGCTGGGAAACATAAAATGGCCGCCAACAACACATGGCCAGGCCAACCACAGAAAGCTATTACAATGAACTCAAACATGCCTACACACTAATTACATGGAGTACTAGGGTCAGCTATTGGCTTAAAAAAAATAAAAAACATTTAAATTACACAAACAGAAATTCCACAGCAGACATTGCTATTGCACAATGATGACCATAATCCAATGCCAGCCATGATGTTTGTTTACAAACTTGAATAAAAATTATTTTAAAAACAGAATTATGATTTTACCCATGGGTACCTCTCTATGTAGCCTGGATGAAATTTAAAAAGAAATACAAGTTGGGACCTCATAAAAGTACAGGCACCCATCAATAATTTAAATCAAGGAATGAATACTGTAGTTAAAAAATTTAAAATCAAACAAACACAAGTCTACAACATCATACTCACTCATACATTACTGAAACTTACTTCAAAAAGAGAATTCAAAATCCAAAAGTCCTCAGTAAAATCCAAAAAAAAGCAGTAATGCAGCCAACACACACAGAAAGTGATCCTGCCAGCTCAAAATCCAAATGAAAGTGACCACCTCATGGACAAAGCACTGGGAGGAGCCTGGTGGACAGGAACAGGAAGTTGTAAACTCCAGAGCCCTTCCTCCTTAATATTCAAAAATAGAGTAGAAACAGAAAGAGGACTCCTTCCCCCCAAAAAATACAGCCAAAGGTACAACTTTGAGGGGTTTCTCACTTTTTTGCTAACCAAAATGGTAATTTATTATTATGGTTTAACTTTTAACATGCTCGCGAGTTATTCTGTGCAAGATTGCAGGTTCTGCGTGTTTGGCAACTCGATCTTACCAACAAACATCCTCGCGCGTCCTTATGGCTTTATCACGCATCCAATGACGTTATCGCGTTCGCACAGTCGCACGGGAGGGTTTACAAACATGGTGGCAGACGCGACCGGGAAAAAGCGAACGCAGAACCAAGGTAAGCCATTGCCGCGCACGCGATAATGTTATTCAGCGCGCAACAACTACGCTATGCACCGGATAGCGGAGTAATCGACAGCTACGCGTACTCCGCGGAACGCGGAGTTGCCAAAACTCCGCAAACTCCGCGAACGGAGCGTAGTTCTTCGCCCAGGGTTATTAGAGATCTTCCTGGAAGGGCTATTTAATTATAGAGACCCTGGAAGTGGTTAACCCAGTCCTGTGAGGTAATGGCATTGTCTATCTGGGGGCCCTGATGTGCTTGAAGAAATGGGGCATTGATGGCCTTCCAAAAGGTGGTATTGTCTTTTAGCTCAGAAGCTACATGCAGGGCTGACCATGCCTGCGATTTAAGCTCTTTCTTCCTATTTGTTAAAGCAATACGGTATGTACATCTTGCTAACTGGATGTTTAGTCTGGATTGCGGGGAAGAATGAAGAACTTTTTTCAGGGTAGCAAGTGCCTTGGTACAGTTGCCATCAAACCATCCCTGAGACCCCTTAGGAAGATTACGTGGTGTTCTAGTCAACAGTTTATAGTTGAGCAAATTTTTGTAAATGATCCAACAATGGCATGGGAGCCCTCTTCAGGTGAAAGGCAGATTTTAATATCCTCATACGCATTTTTAACAAGTTTTTCTTGGAAGTTCGTGGGTGTCACCTTTTCCCATTTGATGCTAAATCCATTTATTGCAGGAAGAATTGGATTTAAGTCATATTTGACATAATCTTTGCAGCTTAAGTCACCATCCTTAAGGTTGAATGTTACAGAAATAGGATAGTGCTCACTAAATCCAGTAACAATAGTCTCCCATTTAGTCACCATGCCAGCATAGCGCGTCGGAAAAAGAATAAAATCAATGATTGAATTTGCCCCCCTCCCATTGAAAGTTGGTCTAAATACTTTAGGAGGGCTGAAAAGTTGGGCTGATATGTTGTTAAACATATCCCCTAGCTTGGTGTGGGTAAAGTGACTCATGGCCCCCTCATTATCTTCATCCATACCACACACACCCAGTGTACCTCGGGGGCATGGTGAACAGTTAAAGTCCCCAACCCACAACAGAACCATGTCTCCTGACATACGTTCTTCAATTTTGATCAGGTCCTTTATGAGATTATTAATGACATGCTTTCTTTGTGCGGGAGGGATATTTTTATAAAAATGTACTAACACCAGATATTGCAAATGACCCCAAGATGTAATTAAAATTTGGTAGTAATTATTATCAGTGGAAAGGTTAGCTTTGGAGGGGCCAATGGTAATTGACATATACGTACATAGTCCGCCCTTGTGTCTTCCACTTTGACTAGGTGTGGCCGGGGTGAAAAAGGTTTTATAACCCACCAAGTGTAGTTCTTTATTAGCCCATGTTTCTTGCAGGCATATTATGCCAAGGGTCAAGGTCAGTGATTGCCAGATTGGATCATTGATTTTAGAGGACAGGCCTGCCACATTCCAGGTTATAACACTTCTAGGGAATACAGATTCCAAAGAAGTGTTAGTTTCAGTTGGTGGCAAGGGAGTACGTTTATCGGTACCTGCTGATGGCACAGGGCAGATGTACTGTCTGCGGTCTGATGGAGTTTCTATGGAGTCGCTTGCAGTTGGGTGGGATACATGCCACTTAACCCTCTCCCGGAGACATATGTATTAAAAAGGAAGCTTTGGGCCTGACAAGAGGGTTATCTTGCCAGGTCGACGTAGCAGTTTACAAAACTGCATACACAGGCTCTGCAATGGCCTGAGACATGTTTAAAGGGCTACTGAAGGGGGTGGCACAATCTGTGCTCTATGCATACAAGTAGCATTTAATTTAAAGGTTCGGGCTGTTGTAGCGCACTTTCCTAGGGAATTATAAGTAAAATATGCCAATTGTGCATAAGCCAATGTTACCATGATTTAGAGAGAGATGACATGCACTTTAGCACTGATTAGCAGTGTTAAAGTTACCAGAGTCCTAAAGCCAACAAAAAAGAATTCAGCAAAAAGAGGGGAGGAAGGCAAAAAGTGTGGGGTTACCCTGCAGAAAGAGTCAGGTCCAACACTGATCTATATTTTACTGGTTATTGATTTACTGTCCATGCATTAAACTCATTATTAAAAATCCAATTTAACATGTATCTCCTCTCTTCAGAGGTGTACAACTCAGAATCAAGTGGTAATACTGTGGCATGAGGTTTTGTATTTACCAGGTGTTATAGTACCAAAACAAAAGATAGCAGGACTCGTAATAATAAGGCCTTATTGTCATTGAGACTGGAATCGAAATGTTATGTAGAAAGAATAGCGTGACAAAAATATTGAGAACCAAAGTTTCGAGAAGCTAGGTGCAAATAGGTAAGAATAGATGTATTATCCTTAACTCCACATACGCCTTCCTTGAAGATATTTATATTGTCATGGTACATATATGTGGAGTTATATATAGTAAAACTTTGCTTACCTATAGAAACTTACCTTCACAATGTTTTTGTCCTCGATATTCTTGACACAATACTTTGTGCCACTATGTTTTTGTTTCCGATATTCTATCCAAACACGTAACATTGCATTTCGTTTCTGCTGCTGGATGAGGTTACATGTCTCTGATTTGAAAGCCAGAAAATTGCTCAAAATGTATGCATTTTCCCTGTCTTCTATATGCTAGCCTCTTCACCGAGGCTGGTGGCTCAGTGGACTAATGCTAAACACTGCAGGGGCCTGTGTTTGACCTCATGGTCACAGGTTCAAGTCGCAGAGGGTCCACTCAACCTTTCATCCATCTGAGGTCGATAAAATGAGTACCATTGAGTTGGGTAACAATAAACATCTGTTATTCAGTGCCAAGATATCCAAGGGTGAATGTGCGCTTTACAAATAGGCATATTATGTTATAAGATGAATAAATACTTGTCAGTGATCTATCTTGGTGCTGTGTCAGGCTAAAATCACGTTTCATATGAGAAATCTGGGGCAGTTTTAGATTTTCTTACAGTTCTCCTCCCTGGTGCTGCCATGAGGTTTTTTTAGGGTTCGTATAGTATTTTTCTACTTTCACTGATTTATCTTATCTAGGCAGTGATTATTAGAGACATTCTTTTATTCCATTTAAACCATAATTAACCCCTATTTCGAAGAAAATTGTTTTGGGATAGTCTTTATAAGACGTATGTTTTGTATGTTTTGCTGCATATCTTCAAGAGTTTTGTGTGCATAGGTTCAGCTAATGATGGCAGCCTGAGCAGTTTTGTTTCTAACTCCACTGTTAGTTTAGACTGCTGGCTGGTGGCCCTGCTAATCACAAAGTTATTATGTATGATTTATGGCTTATTTTTTCACATGCACGTGTGGTTTTCTGTGGCATTTTTGTAAAAGCTGTACATTTCAAAGTTCTTCATGATTTTCCTGCTGTCCTCTACCTCACCAAATGAAAGTAATTTGGGAATGCATATCAATTACAAAGTGAAGTTTGTTTCCCAAGTCAATGTTGTGCCAGGGAGTGAGAATGTGTACTATAACCCTCGCTTCTCAGAAAAATGATCTTGCTTTTTGACACTGACCACAGTATCTCATCATTGCATGCTTCAAATACTGTAAAATTGTCTTCTGTGGTTCTTCAAGAAACTAATTACCAGGTTCTGAAGACTTCAGAACCAAACAGCTAGAATGTGCTTTAACATTCTTAACAGACACAAAAAACATGCTCGTTGATAACTCCACTGATTTCTGGCTGACACGAAGATCAAATTTAAGGTCTTGTAAACTGTCCTCAAGCAGACCCTTCCACATATTGGTGGAAGCTGACACCTCATTTTAGCTCCACCAGAGTCTTTCATTAAGATCTGCTCTTTTGATCAAAAGAGGGTCCCTCAAAAAGATAAAATGTAATAGCAGATCTCCAGGTGTGCACAGTTTTAGAGTCTATTTACTATAAGGTAGACTATAGGGCCATAACCCCTTCTCTAAAACTGATTCCAAACACAAAGTTCAGGAAACTCCTGAAGACTGAACTATTGAGTATGACCATCAACTGAGATTGACATGGAGCCCGGGTAGTGCTGATGAAAATCAGCCCCTGGTTCACACCCTGATCTATTGGATACTCACCTCCCCATCACATCATCAAGCTGTATTATCTTATCTTGCAGAGGTGCAAGGTTACTCTGAAGTTACTGAAAGGCTAAATTCAGCAATATTGTAAACTCCAAACCAATAAATAATCAGTTATGATTAAGGGCCCCATGCATCAACGAATATACCGGTCGCAAATGGGCAGATTCTCAGACTCTGCCCCTTTGAGACCGGTATTTTTGCATTTGGTATGCATCCTCCCAAAAGCAAAAATTGCAATTTAAGTAATCTCTGAATTTGAGATTACTTAAATGCAATGCATTATTGAAAAAAATTGTGATTTCGCAAATAAGAATCGTAAATTACTGTCAACTTCATATTGATGGCAATTTACGAAAACTTTGAAAAATGCACTAAAAGTTCCATGTTACAAACACATGCTCTTGGGGCATGTGTGTGCGCAACAGGTGGTAACATAGAAATGTCAGGGGTGCAACAGGGTGTCCTTTTGGCACCCTTGCACCCTTGAAATTGCATGCGCAATTTGCCAGTACCAATTGGGTACTTGCAAATTGCGCATGCAATTCCCATTCATTCCTATGGTCCTCTTGGCTCATAGGAATAAATGGGAAGCCATTCCTTAATTGCGACTCGCAATTTGCGAGTCGGAATTAAGGAATTGCGATTTCAACATGCATAGGCAATTGTTTGCTATTCCTTAATAATCGCAATTAAGGTATCGGAATTGCCTATTTTGATGTATGTGCACCCAAGTGCATAAAGGGCAAGATGAAATGGGGTGAGTCAGATTTAAGGAAAACAGGATGTGAACATATGTACTTTAAGACTGCCAAGGACAATAGATTCAGTGGTGTACAATACAAAGACATGACAGCAGAAGTGATGCTGTTCAACAAATTAAATGATTGCAGACTTTAATCAGACTGAACTAAGCATAAAAACAATAAGGGTTACTTATTTCCATACAATGTAATCTTCTTGCACCATGACACACCTTGCAACCAAGTCTACTAGTTAATCAGAAAGAAAATCAGATTTTAAAAGTGGTGCACAACAGTGAGAATCTGCTTTCTCACCAAGACCCATGATAAAGTAGTATGGAACATACATTGGAAAAGTCGGTAGCTGTTATAATAATATATCATCTTCTGTATTATGTCATTCTATTAGCATCCATACAGTGCATACTTACTATTTACATGGGCACCTAGTGTTTTAAGGAGCTTCATTCCCCTTTTTACATAGCACTGGATTGCTCTTCGGCCACAGACATTCTGACTGTTTTTTAACATACTTGTTGGGGGTGAGGTTTTTGCCTAGGCTAGATGACAATGTTAATTTCTGTTATGTTTTTTTTTTGTTTGAATATATTTTATTGAGAATATAACAGTGAAATATCACACATAGTAACCATTCAAGCGAGACAGTAGGAGATATCCTCATACAAGGCATTGCATTAAGCGCGTATAACAGTAATACTATACAGTGCATTCGTCTCATGCCATGGGTATCAGTGCTGGAAGGAACGAGTCACAAGAATCACACAATAATTCCTCATTTTTGCAATGTGAGCTCATGATTGTCATCTTAACTGAGTGATGTGTCAATTTTAGCGAGGTTGATACATCCGTCATATCTAATTAATTACAGTTATTGCATAGCTATACCCCATTGTGTGATGCGTGGGCGTGTCCGGTGGTATATCAGAGCAGTAAATACATTTCCAGCTATAATGGGAACGTGGCACGGTGGTGTTACGTACATAGGCAGGCCTCTTGTGCCATCCACGCCGCGCTTCACATTATCTCTGCATATGGTTCCAGTGAATTCTTCGCATGGAGTGCCCCCGCAGCTTCCGGTGCGTGTGCTATCAGTCACTGACAATGCCGTCATGTGTCTATATCTTAGTCATTGGTCACCAGAGTAACTAAGGTGTCCAGATATCAATTCTCTGCTTAACGTCCAACTAGGGTAACTGGAAAGGGGGATCAGGATTCAGAACTGAACAAATAGGGGGGGGGGAATACATAGGAGGAAACTCGGGATAAGACTCCCTGCAATAATTAAGAACGAGTGAGTCAAAAAAGAAAAAAAAAGGGGGAGAGAAAGAGCGGGGGATACGCCAGTGGAACATGTCCAGTAGGGTATATAATCAGGTGTCATGTCTGTGTGTCTCAGTGCGGGTATAATCTTGTATCCGGATAGATTGAGGCCTAGTGATCAGGGAGGGCGGCCCCATCCGGGGCAGGGGTATGGTATGCTAGCGATACTTGACGGTGCTCTTGGAGGGAGGGTGTTTCGATTCGGTAAGGCAGTGGAAGACGGTCAATGGTTGCGTCGCGCGTGAGGCATG
Organism: Lissotriton vulgaris; assembly: GCF_964263255.1. Lineage (NCBI taxonomy): Eukaryota > Metazoa > Chordata > Amphibia > Caudata > Salamandridae > Lissotriton > Lissotriton vulgaris. The sequence continues at coordinate 1,297,149,514 of NC_141694.1, forward strand.
CCAATGTTTCCCTTTGTCCCATCATGCCCTCTAGGTGTCCGCCTTTATGGCATTGCTGTTACATTAATGTCACTAGGTGAGGGCGGTGTCTGAGAGGTGTCCTGGTTGGCGTATGCCTGGCAGAAAATTTGCAAGACATCCCCCCACAGTTGAGCTATCGGTATGGCCCTCAGGCCCACTGTTTCCTCCCTGCTCAGGGTCACCTCCTCCGCCACCGCCCAGTTGTTAAAAGAGGTATACCAGTGTCTGAGCTGTGGTGGATCTTTATTTTTCCAGCGTTTGGTGATTAGTCGCTTGGCGTGATAAGGCCTAAATCCCAGAAACTGGAGTGGACCTTGGTGTGTTTTGTCCTCTTGAATAACCCAAGCAGGCAGGCCTCCCATGTGGGCGGCAGTTCCGCCCCGGCCCCTTTTCTCAGCAGTGTCGCCACTGTGGTCCAATAAGTGTATAGCCTGGGACAAGCCCAGAGCATGTGGAGTATATCCGCACCCACCAGGGAGCAGCGTGGACACTCCGATGTACCGATGCCAAAATATTGGTTTATTCTATCCGGCGATAGATATGCTCTATGTGTAATGTAGAACTGGGAGTTACGCGGGATGTTGCTAGGTCCCTCCAAAATTCTCTCCCATTCTTTGTCTGACCAGTCCCTGCCTCTATCTGCTGCCCATTTGTCTCTTAATGATTGGAGGGTACAAACGGTGTGTGGTAACAATCCCTGTGTTAGCCAGTGTACCACATGTGCTCCACCTGCCATGACGTGCAAGTACTGTATTAGGAGGTGTGTCTGCGGTTCTTCAGACATGTCTCCCCAGGCTGCCGTATATGTGTGTACTATGGATGCATGTAACAAAAACTGCCCCGCTGGTACACCTGTGTCCGCCCGTAGCCTATCAACCGGAAGCAGGGCACCATCTGCGTACAGATCAGCCATCGTTTCTATCCCGGCTTGTTCCCAGTGTTCTATTGTGGATGCCGAGATGGTCCCTCTATTATTGGGGGTTCTCAGTAGCGGTAGGGCAGGGGCATAGGGTGTCACCGCTCGCGTGAGCTCAAGCATCCCCTACAGCATCGATACGCCGCGCTAAATGCAGCTGCGCCAGGCAAGGCACCCTGGTCAAGGGGTGGAATAATGTGAGAGCCTGGATGTGTGTCAGGGCTGGGGCATTCGAGGACTTATCCCCAGGTTTCTACCGGCTAGCCAACCGACCACCCACTGCAGCTACGCGGCTAGGTAGTAGAGTTCCTTATTAGGGACCGCCAAGCCCCCTGCCCTTGTAGGGGCATAGAGCTTCCGCAGTGCCACCCTGGGCCGTCCTGTGTTCCAGATGAGTGACCTGACCATAGTTTCCAGCGCCCGGAAAATGCGATTGGGGACATAAACCGGCATGTTGGAATAGTAATATAGGTGTCGAGGTAACACAATCATCTTAGTCAGGGTTACCAGACTTGGGTCAGTCAGGAAGACTGATTGCACAAACTCCTGAGGCGGAAGCCGGGAGGTTAGAATTCCAGTAGCAGAACAATTGTTACTTTCTTTTTAAGCACTGCACTTTAAAACGAATAGCGCTTTTTAAATATTGGCATTATTGCATTTTATCGTGTTTTGGTGTAAAATTTATGTGTAAATTGCCCCCGACGACCGCAGTGAGCTGCTTCTCCCTGTAGAATCAATTGCATGATACGAAGCCATTCTCAGGGCTCCCGGTCTCTTTTGCAATCCCCCTCGAGGCGCAGAACTACGGGCGCCATCTTGGAACGGGGCCTGGACAGCGCTCTAGTGGCTGGGCGATTGGGCCCACTCGCTATAAAATGAAGCCCTCTTTCCGTCCGCGCAGCCTCTGGCGCGCCCGCTGCGCCCGTCCGGGCCAGGCCAGGCACAGGGCCACCCACTATGCCCATTTTACTGAATCAGCGGATCAAATATTCACGAGACCACCTTCTACAATACAGCACGGCTGCCTCCCCCCTCATCCCACCACCTTCGCTTCAGGGTGAGTCTATATGGAAAGCCAATCGCCATATACCAAAATTTGTCAGCCTGGCTCTGATTAACTGTAGATCTGCATCCAAACATTCCATAGAGATCCACTTGCTGATCCAAGATATTAAGCTAGACATACTTTTCCTCACGGAAACTTGGTTGACGTCTCATTCCGAGGCAGATATTGTCAACATGTTACCCCACGGCTATCTAATGCAGTACCAGAACAGAACGAAGGGAAAAGGAGGTGGTTTAGCGATCGTGTACAGAAACACCCTAACATGCAGGATACAAGCGGGAGGAATTGAGGATTGCGAAAGCGTCCACTTTTCCTTCCAAATAACTCCTAAGAAATCCCTCTTGGGTATTCCTATATACTGGCCGCCCGGCAGTCTAGGAAATTTTGTCGGATCATTGTTAAAGTCCACAATCTCCTCCTGTACCTCGACTTCCAATTTCATCCTACTAGGAGATTTAAATCTCCATTTCGAGGACAGCACAGACAAAATTGCAGGTGACCTCATTTCAGAATTAAAGGCATTCGACCTCTACTTAAAAAACTCAGAGGCAACGCATGCCAAGGGACACCTTTTAGACCCTGTTTTCGTCAACTTCCCTAAAATAGAAATTTTAACTTCACTCCCTATTCCATGGTCTGATCAGTCCCTCATCCCATTCACATGGCAAACCAATCTAGACACCCCCCAAGCTCAAATTTCCAGAGAGCAGGACAGATCTGGTCTAAACTCTCATTCGAGAACTGGACCCAGGAATTAATACACTCTGCCCCTCCCGCAGACCCTGACCCCGTGAAAGCAGACGAAAATTTTACTAGATGGCTCACCTCCACTCTGGATTTAGTCGCTCCTAAGAAAAATCTAAAGAAAAAAAGCAAAACCTTCAAATCTCCATGGTATTCCCAAGAATTGAGGAACCTAAGAAAAATCTGTAAAATCCAAGAGCGGAAATGGAGGAAAGAATGGGATCCCCTCAACAAAGAGGAATACAAAAAAACAATGAGGACCTATAAATCAGCCCGAAAATCAGCCCAAGCCGCCTTCTTTGAAGAAAAAATTAAATCTGCCTCTATCTCGTCCCGGGAGACCTATAAAATAGTCAAAGAGCTACTTAAAATTCCCAACCCCCCCTCAACTCAGGAACCCACAGTTGCTAGGTGCAACCAAGTAGCAACCTTCTTCCAGAATAAAATAACAAACACCTTACAAACCCTCCCACCAAAATCTGATAATAATCCCCCTGCTGCCTTGCTACCCTCAACAATTGGTCCGATTCTGGACAGTTTCAACCAGCTGTCCAATGAAGACTACCTGAAAGCTCTATCAGGCATGAAAAGTGGCTCACCAAATGATCCAGACCCTATTAACATCATCAAACAAGTCGGACCTACCATCTCGCATTTGGCCACTAACCTTATTAACGCTTCTCTTAGCCAAGGAGTGGTCCCCCCCAATTGGAAACACGCAATAGTTAAGGCTTTACAGAAAAAACCAGGACTTGACCCACTAGACCTTTCCAACCTTCGTCCAATTTCTCTTTTGCCCGGCATAAGTAAGATTGCAGAGAAGGCTGTCAATCAGCAATTGTCGGCTTTCTTTGAATCCAACAATCTCCTTCGCCCCTCACAAACAGGTTTCCGCCCAGGTCAGGGGACCGAGACCGCTCTTCTGAAAGTGGTCGAGGAAGCCAGATGCATCTTGGATTCAGGAGGATCGGCTCTACTGATCCTCCTGGATCTAAGCGCTGCATTTGACACAGTGGATCACAAGATCCTGATCCAGGGACTCCTTAACCTAGGAGTGAGAGACACGGCACTATGTTGGCTCACATCCTTTCTATAGGACAGAACCTTCCAGGCCTGTGAAGGGAGTGTGCAATCCAATTCTTTCCCCCTCCAGTGTGGGGTTCCTCAGGGCTCTTCATTGAGCCCTACATTATTTAACATATACATGGCCCCCCTGGAGGATGCGTTCACTCCCTTTGGGATTAAAGCTGTCACATATGCTGATGACACCCAAATGGTTGTTTCATTCTCCTTAGAAAGTGACAAACTTAGAAACCTCCATGACTGTCTTGAAGGAATCCATAACTGGATGTGTGACTCAAGGCTTAAACTAAATGGCTCTAACATTGAGCTCATGCTGTTGGGACACCAAACATCATCCCTCCCCATTGCTATGTGGCCATCTTGCGTAGGAACCCTTCCTCAACCCAAGACTGAACTCAAAAGTTTGGGTTTCTGGCTGGAACAAGACCTCTCTCTGAAAACGCAGGCCAAAAAAACGGCTGGTACCTGTGTGGGCCTACTCCACTCTGCCAGGAAGATTCTTCCATTACTCCCCACACAGTCACAAAAATTGCTTATTCAAGGTCTAATCTTATCCAGATTAGACTATAGCAACGCCCTTTTCTTGGCGGCCCCAGAATCCACTATTAATATTCTTCAGTGTACACAAAACGCTGCAGCAAGGCTTCTGACAGGCACCCCTCAGAGAGCATCAGCTAAACCTGCCCTAAAGGCTCTCCATTGGCTACCGATCCGTGAAAGGGTCAAATTCAAGGCCCTATGTACGACTCACAAAGCTTTGCAGGACCAAGGGCCCCCCATGCTTAAGACCATGCTCTACCCATATAAACCTAACAGGTCCCTGCGTTCCTCCCAAGGTAACCTGGCCACTGTCCACAGAGTCAAGAAGGCCCGCACTGGAGGACGACGCTTTTCGGTCACAGCAGCAACTCTATGGAATTCCTTGCCAACCCAGCTGCGCGCTGAACCTAACTACATGAAATACCGGAAGCTACTTAAGACCTACCTTTTCCCGCAATAACTTTGACTCCCCTTTCTACACCTCTGTTTTTTCAGTTGTTAATTGCAATCTCAGCGCTGGGACGCTCCCGGGCAGCCATGCGCTATATAAATCCCTTTTCATTTCATTTCATTTCATTCATTCATTCATTTCATTTCATTTCATTCATTTTCCAGAAGGCCATCTGTGTTCGCAGGGAAGAGATGGCCCTGACCAGGTTGCCCTCCAGTATATCTTCCGGGGTTCGGTAAATGTGTATCCCTAAGTAGCGAAAGGTAGTGGTATGCCAAGCCAATCGCTCTCCGTCGAGCCGTACCTCACATTCCTGCGTGTCAGGGCTGAAGGGGTACACACCTGACTTACCCCAGTTGACTTTAAGTCCCGATAGGGCTGCAAAGCCATGTAGCGTGTCTGTGAGTCCCTGCGGTATCAGTGTGAGATCATTTATATATAGTAGCAGGTCATCCACGTTTAGCGAAATCGTATGGGTCCCGTTCGCCAAGGGAATACCCCATGTTTTGCCCTAACTCCTCAGCAGTTCCGCCAGTGGTTCTATTGATATTATTGCTAGCAGCATTACATATTGCTTTTGAATTTCATTTTATATTAATCCCTAACTAGGGCCTATAGGAGTGGCATATACAGGGCTGGTCCCTGTATGGTCCTGAAGAAAAGCTAGGGGTAGCTTGAAACATGTCGACCGTGCACTGACCCACTCCTTACAAGAGGTTGGAACACAGTGGCAAACCCCATTTTTAATATACCGACCTAGGAGCAGCATAAAATTGTTGAGGCCCACTAGTACGGTATTTTTAATTCACTAACACCCACTCCACCACACTTTTTGCACCACACATAGTCCTTCACAAACAAAGTGCTCCTACGTAGTTCGTCAGTCGCAGCACAGCCCTTTTCCTAGAGAACTGGGATGGCCCCAATGATGAAGCATGTCACCGTGGGGCAACCCCGTTGAGTGAGGGGACACTAGAAAGAAATGTTTCTTTCTCTTTGGTTACACTGATCAAATAGATTAGCAACCACTACATAAACTAGGTCTTGGAGCCCAAAATTTTGGGGGCTCTCATTTGCTTATTTGGGTAAGAGTAAACATGACTTTGTGAAGCCAGCCCTCAAGGACCAATTTAATAATACCATGGGTCACATCTGGGCTCATGATGGAGTCAAGGATACATTTTTTAAAAACCATGGGTTGGTTACATCTTAGCTCAGGGAAACAAATAAGCATTCAAATCAGTGGTGCAACACAAAATTATGGGGCCTTACTGCTGAATCTGACGATGGGCCCTTGAGTCTCCAATCTCACAGATGTATATTGGCTTTGAGCTGAATGAGGTCCTTGAAGGTTTGAAGGGTCCCCAGAAGAGCTGGCAGCCATTTGTGCCCCACAGGGCTGCAGGGGCCTGGGTTACGCCATTGATCCAAATGGCTAAAGATGGAGTGTGATTCTTCGAAGTGCAGGGCCCATGGCTCTGGAATGCCATGAACCCTTTCCTTTGAGCAGAATAAAATGAGGGGGCTTATTTACAAGCCCCTTGCGCCACCAGTGCACCACTTTTTATGTGATAAGAAAGTTATGTACCGGTGGCACAACCAGTTTATAAATAAGCCCCCATTTTTTTTAGGAGACTTCAAATAGCGTGCCCCTCTTTTTGTGTGCTCTGAAGTAGGACTCGCAAATACCCTAAGTACATTTACAGAACCTCTGCATATTTGTATTTTTTTTCTCTGTTATTCAATGATGTCGACACTCTAGGACACATTTTCAGGATTCCTTACAAACGGAATCTCTCGTTAAGCATCACTGGGTTAGCATTGTGCTCTCCCAGTGAGATCTAAAGCTGGATCAGTTTGTCATCTTGATTAAGATATGGAGAAAAGTCCTAAACGAAGTGTTCTTGGGAAATATTTACTCTCTGGCAGCCTCAACTGCTGACATCAAAATGAGGTCATTAAGTATCCTCAGGGTATTTAACCTATGAAGTCACTGCAATAATGTGATCATAACCTGGAAAGGCATCAGAAGTCACAAAATCGCACTAGTGTTGCCAAAAATTATTCTTATCTTGGATAAAGTTGCTTCTCGTGCTTTTATCCTTGACATTTACTCACCATGATAATATTGTTTCACTTGACAAATATTTTCTGCAATTTACTCAGTCCAGAGAAAATACGAAAACTGTAAACAATTTTGAAACTATAAACATTTATGTTTACTTATTTTCTAAATGCTGCAAAGTCAGAACTGTGGAAATGAAGTTCATCTTTGTTGCTAACCAAATAGCCCTGAAGCCAGTCACTGTTTCTGGAGTTTCTTGCTACCTGACATTGCCATTACTTGGCTGGTGCAATCATTAGTCAAGAAAGCCAAAAACGTATAATTCCCAATACCAGTAAATATAAGTTATTTTAAAGTGTTTCTCTAATGAGAGAAGTTCTTTTCCACACAGTTTGAAGAACATGCACTTTCACTCAGGGGGCCTGATTCACAAAGGGCCTAGGTGGTGGAGGCCTCCCAGCCTTGGTGAGACCTCTGTATTGCAGATACCTATTGTGGAGGTCCCACCACGAGTGTGGAGGCCCTTTGTGAATCGGCCCAGAGAAGGCTTCCTTTCTTCACTGTGTAGGGAGAAGCAGTGAATTTGTCAGGGGATGTTCAGTTGAGACATTTTCCAGTCTGTCATAGACTTTCAGGAGCCTCTAGACCAGGGGTCGCCAACCTTTTCACTAATGAGAGCTCCTTTTGTTCCACTAAAATCATCCCAGCAACCAAAATTATTAGTGTTGTACACTTAAGACAAAAGTACATTAGTGGCCCCTCTATGCGAGATGACCAGCCTTGATCACCTTAGTACAGGATTGCCAGGAATAATGTTAAAAGGCGCAGTCAGTTTGGAATACCTCTGCAAAGGGTAATACATAACAGCCACAGCTGCAATGCCCCTAGCACAAAGGTAATAATATTAGCAATAAATCTCTCAATGCTGCATGGTTTATCATTCAAATATCAGCTTTAAATCTATTTTTGAAAATGATGGGTTCTGAAAATGCACACATTTTTGTTTTCAATTTTGGCATAAGCATATTCAACCAGGTAAATGTTTCCAGTTTGGTATGCTGGGCTGCACACAGAAGATCAACTCACATGCAGTTGAAGAGCTACCAGTAGATCACGAGCTACTGGTTGAATAAACCTGCTCTAGACTCACCCTTGCCTTTGAAGGGTATCACCCCACCACAAGATAGAAATAGAAAAGGGCTTGCTTGATGATAGCATTGTGATGACATGGTGCATATCACTGATCTGAAATGGCCTTTGTTTAATATGCTGCAGGCACACCTCGAATTACAGGCCTCATCCTTAAAACTGTTGTAAATATGCACCTCCTGGCTTTCTACCTTGCATGAGACCAAATGAATGCCTTTTTGTGGCAGGCGCGCAGGTCCAGAAACAATACAGGGCCCAGAGCAAAGAGCTCTTCTGTCATGAGACAGAGAGTCAGCAACACTAGACTACAGATGTAAGGTAAGAGGCATGTATAGGATCGCACATTTGTTAGGCCCAATTACTGTGCAACTATACACAGTTGAGCAGCAGTCATTTGCCCATGCCAGTCATCATTTATTGAATGCCTGGCAAGCATAAATGGAGCGCCTTCTGCTATAAACATAGATTTATAGCCACAATGGTTTGAGACGTTGTCCCCAATTTATTTGGGCTTAATAGTATTCGCTTTTTTCAGCAAATGCATAAGTTTCTAAAGACAAAGTGCATTTAGTTTAATCAAGTTCAAAGGTACAATAAAAATTAATCTTTTCCTTCGAGGGATCCACTATAGTGCGATTGCCAAGAGTGGAGGATGTCCATTTATGGATTATTTACTTATGTATTTTTATTTGATTTCGCAACTGCACCCACCCCGATCCACTTCCTTACAATTGTGAAAAGCCTTATGCTTTCTAAGAGCCCCATATAGGACCAGTGTTGGGTTTTAGGACTAGAAACTACAGGCGCTCAAATTGTTACATGGCACCCCTCAGAGAAAGGGAGCTGTGATATTTCTTTAGGGAACATGATCTACAATCAAGTTAATCAGCAAGCCTACCATGGGAGGAATTACAATTTTTAATTCCACCTGAAATCTCATGAATACTTGTCATTTTCATTATAGTTTCTATTTGGGTGTAGATTAAAGAACTTTTCAATTTTTAAGAAAAAAACTGGCTCAACATTGATTTATTTAGGGGTGGGTAGAACTCATGGACTATCACTCTGCGGCATTCCATGGAGTTACATAAAAGCTCCATGAGATTCACCAGAGTTCTGTCAACTGGTGGAAATGATGCAGCTAGCATTGCAATTTAGCGCCAGCAGTGTGAGAAGTGCTGACAAATCAACACGAATGGCACCATGTGTTGCACAAGGGCGCCAGGATATTCATGTTGATTTTGCTGCCATTTGAGTAAAAAAGTCACTTGAGGGACAGTAAATCTACTTGAGCGGCAGTCCTCTGATTGCGACAGCTCGCGATGGCCAGCGATTACCCACATTAGAATATCACACTAGGGGACAACAAATTTCACACTGGCCAGCTCAGATGTTTTGGAGCCTCACAAGAGAAAAGTTCCACCATGTGGCAGTTGGTGGAACTTGGCTGGAACTCCTCCTTGAAGACCAATGTAGAGTGACCAAATGTCTGCCAATTCAGCAGGCTACCCCTAATTTTGATAATTGTTAATATTTTTCCTTGCTGTTTTCTGAGTTTCTAGGTCATAGCACCTCCATAAGTCACCCTTGTACTCCTCTACCCAGATACCTAGACAAGTGTTAAAACTGACTCCTGGTCCCTATATTGAGAGTCGGTAGTACTGACGCCCAGGGCATGAGAAGTGAAAGACTCCTATTAACACAACTAGGCCTAGAAAGTTCTCACTGTGCTGGGACCTCTTCCGAGGACCCCTCATTTAGATTTCTCAAATACGATAGTCAGAGATTTTATATTGTTAACTCCTTGCCAAACACTATGGGAATAAGCTTTATATTGTGAACATTCTGACAAATGAACTCAAAAGTGTTTTACATTGTGAACTCTCCGACAAAGGCAATAGTAAGTGATTTTACATTGTAAAACCTCTGCCAAATAAAACAGGAAGGGGTTGTACATTGTGAACACCACGATAAACAACTTAGGAAAGGGCTTTACATTTTTCATTATTCAACAAAAACAATACTAAGAGAGTTTACGTTGTGAACTCTGTAACAGATACAATACTAAACAATTTAGAACTCTGCCAATCTGCAGTATATCTAGGGGTAAAGATATCATCTAAGATCGCTGATATAAATTCGTTAAATTATGATCCTTTATTAAAAGAAGTGACCATTCTTTTGAAAAAATGGCATAAGATCCCGGTAAATCTCGTAGGTCGTATTAACTTGATCAAGATGAATATTTTGCCGAACTTTTTATATCTTTTCCGCTCCATACCTTGTCGCGTTAATAATTTATTCTTTAAAAAATTAGGCGGCATTCTTAGTAGTTTTATTTGGGGCTACAAGAAGGCTCGAAGGTCTATGTCAATATTAAAATTTCCACTGGAAAAGGGAGGTTTGAATTTCCCTGATTTCAGAGCTTATTTTTTCGCTTCCTTTTTATGCCGGCTACGTAGTCTGTTCGCTGTTAACAATCAATATTTTTTCCACCAATTCATGCTCGGTAGCGACTCAAAACAATTCCTGGCAAAAGTGCAAGATCAAAATTGCTTTAAACGTGTAAAATTTAAGACTGCGAGAGATGCAGTATGCATATGGAATTTGATGCTGACTAACTGTAATACTTCTTTTTTCCACAATGAGCTGTTAATATGGGACAATCCAGGGCTTCCCGATATTTTTAGAGATAAAATTGGTCGAGAATGGGCTAATTATGGTATTGAGATATTAGGAGATCTATATGGTACTGATGGCTTTCTACAATTTGCAACATTGAAACTTCTGTACAAATTGCCTGAAAAAAGGAGATATAAATATATTCAAATTAGGGACTACTTAATACGTAAGATGAATTTGATATAAATTACCAGCTCAGATATATGGACTTGTTTCTACTCTGCGAATAGAAAATCATTAATTAGTATGGGATACAAGTGTCTCAGTCAAAATACTTTGGATGAAACCCCTAGATTGGCGTTAAAATGGACGGTTAGTTTAGGATTTAATGTGACAATATCTCAGCTGCCTTAGTTAATATTAGAAAAATAGTCCAGTCTTCTAGTTTGAACTTCAATCATACAGGACGATCAGTCATCTTTACTACACTCCATTAAAAATTTCAAAATGGTCACAAAAAAACTTAAGTAATGATCGTACTAAATGTCCTAAATGTGGTCTGGTAGCAGCAGACCTCACACATATGATCTATTTGTGCCCATCACTAGGTAAGTATTGGTCGGAAATAGAAAATATTTTAACTCAAAAGCAATTGATTAATTTTCCAGTAAATGCAGCTGCGGTACTATTGTCTATGAACCCGGTTAGTTCTATCTATAAAGATTAGCTAAATATTGTCTTGACCTGTGCTAGACAGGTGATAGCGAGGGCTTGGATCTCTCAGAATCCTCCTCATATGACAGAGTGGTGGACACTGGTTCACAAAATTTACACAATGGAAGGCGCAATTGCCAGGAACAGAGGAACAAAAGCAAATGCAAAGTTTGTTAAGATTTGGGGTAATTTTTTGCAAAGTTTGCAATGATACGGATCATGGATGCTTTTTCTGTTTATGATGTTATTAATGAATTGTACTGATCAGGAGCTACTTCTCTTACTTCTGTTTGCATTTCCCCTTTTCTTCTTGTTTATTATGAGTTGTATATTGATCTGTACCTGTACCCAATAAGAATTTGCACTAATTTTAATTTGATTTACCTTTTCTTTTTGTTCTTTTTGTATATGGAAAATGTTAATCTCCCTGACTTGCTTGTCAATCAAAATAAAACATAAAAATAAAAAATGGAGGTCACTTTTTAGGTGTATCCACAATATATTCTTGGTGCTTCCTAACACAACTTTATGTTCATGCCAATGTAAACTCTGGTGGCCTGATTCACAAAGGGTCTCCGCACTCATGGCAGAAGCCTTGCAATCATGGGAAAGGTTCCAGTCATGGGAGAGGCTCCACACGTGGGGGGAGATCTCCGCAATGAGATTTCTCATCACAGAGATTCCATCCTGAGAAATTAGTCTCCCCAATATCTGTGGGGCCTCTGCTATGAGTGCGGAGGCCCTTTCTGATTCATGTCCTATAGATGCCAAAAATATTTGCTGGGTCTCTCTAGGCAGAGGCTACATTCTCATGTTTATGTTAAAGCTGAAAGGCTTACTTTCTCTGTTTTAAGTGTGGTGATGAATGCACTACGTCTCTAATTTTAAATTGTGAATTAATTGACAAAAGCTGTATATCTATCCTTACTGATCATGAAAATACTTGATATGTTGCAATAGGCCAACAAAGGAAATAATGTTACTTGCTTTTATAGTTGCAGCTTGTTGATAGACATATTATCCTCTGATACCACACACATAATGGAAACAGGCTAGACGAAGAGAGGATTAGTTGCTCCCTGTGATCATTCTTTGAGGTAGGTGATTTGCATCCTGTGATTCTATTAGGCCTCTTTAGCAGGGGTTTCACTTTGCAATTGCACTTGTAGTCTTTCACAAATGTGTAATTAGATGCATAGTATTCAATTGTGTATTAATTGTAATATTTATCATTTGAAAGACAAATTGACTAGACATTGAATAATTGTTAATTTTTGCATTGCTGAGTTTTGATTTTCTAGCCCACAATATATTCCAGGCTGCCCTTGGCTACTCTGCCTCATTACCTTAAAATCCAAGAGCTGAGGGTGACACTTTGTCCCCTGTTTGAGGGGCAGAATGAACAGAGGCTCGAGGACACCAAATGAGAACAAACCTCATTGACATAACGTCGGCCCAGTAACTATAGACTGCCTTTGTATCACCTGAACTGCATTTCTCAAGTACAATAGGAAGGGGTTTTGTATTATGAAATCCCTTATGAGAACAATAGGAAGGTATTTTACATTGTAAACTCCTTTCCAAAGATACTAGGAAGGAATTCCTTGACCATTCCAATAGGAAGGGACTTACAGGTACATGCATCAATATTGCTTTTTGCGATTCCTTAATTGCGAAAAATAAGGAATCGCAATTAAGGAATTGCAAAATGCAATGCATCAAGAAATCGCGAAATAAATTGTGATTTCTTAATATTCCTTAATTGCGACTCGCAATTAAGGAATACATCCCCATTCATTCCTATGGGCATAGAGTCCCATAGGTATGAATTGGAAGACATTCTCAATTTGCGATTAGCAATTAGCGAATCGCAAATTGAGAATGCGATTTCAAGGGTGCAGGGGTGTCCAAAGGACACCCTGTTGCACCCCTGAAATCAATCTATGCACATGTGTTGTGCACACACATGTCCTTAGGGCATGTGTGTGCACAACATGAAACTTTGAAAAATGCACAAAAGTGCATTTTTCAAAGTTTTTCGTAAATTACCATGAGGTTCAACTTCATGGTAATTTGCTCCCCCTAATTGCGAAATCGCAATTTTTTTAAGTTTCATGCATTGCATTTAAGGAATCGCAATTTTTTTAAGTTTCATGCATTGCATTTAAGGAATCGCATCACTAGGTAAGTATTGGTCGGAAATAGAAAATATTTTAACTCAAAAGCAATTGATTAATTTTCCAGTAAATGCAGCTGCGGTACTATTGTCTATGAACCCGGTTAGTGAACCCGGTTAGTTCTATCTATAAAGATTAGCTAAATATTGTCTTGACCTGTGCTAGACAGGTGATAGCGAGGGCTTGGATCTCTCAGAATCCTCCTCATATGACAGAGTGGTGGACACTGGTTCACAAAATTTACACAATGGAAGGCGCAATTGCCAGGAACAGAGGAACAAAAGCAAATGCAAAGTTTGTTAAGATTTGGGGTAATTTTTTGCAAAGTTTGCAATGATACGGATCATGGATGCTTTTTCTGTTTATGATGTTATTAATGAATTGTACTGATCAGGAGCTACTTCTCTTACTTCTGTTTGCATTTCCCCTTTTCTTCTTGTTTATTATGAGTTGTATATTGATCTGTACCTGTACCCAATAAGAATTTGCACTAATTTTAATTTGATTTACCTTTTCTTTTTGTTCTTTTTGTATATGGAAAATGTTAATCTCTCTGACTTGCTTGTCAATCAAAATAAAACATAAAAATAAAAAATGGAGGTCACTTTTTAGGTGTATCCACAATATATTCTTGGTGCTTCCTAACACAACTTTATGTTCATGCCAATGTAAACTCTGGTGGCCTGATTCACAAAGGGTCTCCGCACTCATGGCAGAAGCCTTGCAATCATGGGAAAGGTTCCAGTCATGGGAGAGGCTCCACACGTGGGGGGAGATCTCCGCAATGAGATTTCTCATCACAGAGATTCCATCCTGAGAAATTAGTCTCCCCAACATCTGTGGGGCCTCTGCTATGAGTGCGGAGGCCCTTTCTGATTCATGTCCTATAGATGCCAAAAATATTTGCTGGGTCTCTCTAGGCAGAGGCTACATTCTCATGTTTATGTTAAAGCTGAAAGGCTTACTTTCTCTGTTTTAAGTGTGGTGATGAATGCACTACGTCTCTAATTTTAAATTGTGAATTAATTGACAAAAGCTGTATATCTATCCTTACTGATCATGAAAATACTTGATATGTTGCAATAGGCCAACAAAGGAAATAATGTTACTTGCTTTTATAGTTGCAGCTTGTTGATAGACATATTATCCTCTGATACCACACACATAATGGAAACAGGCTAGACGAAGAGAGGATTAGTTGCTCCCTGTGATCATTCTTTGAGGTAGGTGATTTGCATCCTGTGATTCTATTAGGCCTCTTTAGCAGGGGTTTCACTTTGCAATTGCACTTGTAGTCTTTCACAAATGTGTAATTAGATGCATAGTATTCAATTGTGTATTAATTGTAATATTTATCATTTGAAAGACAAATTGACTAGACATTGAATAATTGTTAATTTTTGCATTGCTGAGTTTTGATTTTCTAGCCCACAATATATTCCAGGCTGCCCTTGGCTACTCTGCCTCATTACCTTAAAATCCAAGAGCTGAGGGTGACACTTTGTCCCCTGTTTGAGGGGCAGAATGAACAGAGGCTCGAGGACACCAAATGAGAACAAACCTCATTGACATAACGTCGGCCCAGTAACTATAGACTGCCTTTGTATCACCTGAACTGTATTTCTCAAGTACAATAGGAAGGGGTTTTGTATTATGAAATCCCTTATGAGAACAATAGGAAGGTATTTTACATTGTAAACTCCTTTCCAAAGATACTAGGAAGGAATTCCTTGACCATTCCAATAGGAAGGGACTTACAGGTACATGCATCAATATTGCTTTTTGCGATTCCTTAATTGCGAAAAATAAGGAATCGCAATTAAGGAATTGCAAAATGCAATGCATCAAGAAATCGCGAAATAAATTGTGATTTCTTAATATTCCTTAATTGCGACTCGCAATTAAGGAATACATCCCCATTCATTCCTATGGGCATAGAGTCCCATAGGTATGAATTGGAAGACATTCTCAATTTGCGATTAGCAATTAGCGAATTGCAAATTGAGAATGCGATTTCAAGGGTGCAGGGGTGTCCAAAGGACACCCTGTTGCACCCCTGAAATCAATCTATGCACATGTGTTGTGCACACACATGTCCTTAGGGCATGTGTGTGCACAACATGAAACTTTGAAAAATGCACAAAAGTGCATTTTTCAAAGTTTTTCGTAAATTACCATGAGGTTCAACTTCATGGTAATTTGCTCCCCCTAATTGCGAAATCGCAATTTTTTTAAGTTTCATGCATTGCATTTAAGGAATCGCAAAATGCGATTCCTTAAATGCAATCGCAAATATTTGCGAATTCTCAAATTGCGAGGGCCTTCATGCATTCGAAAAGCAGATTTTGCAATCGCAAACGGCCGATTTTTGCGATTCGCACCGTTTGCGATCGCAAAATCCTTTGATGCATGTGCCTGGTAATATTGTGAACTCTCTGACAAGTACAATACGGATGGGTATTACTTTGTAAGCTCTGACAAATGTAACAGAAAGTAATTTTGCATGGTCAATGTTGTGGCAACAAGATTAGGAAAATAGTTTGCATTGTGCACTACAAGGTAAACACCATACTAAGGGATATTACATTTCTAACTATCTGACAAATACAATAGGAAAGGGCAGTGAATTGTGAACTCACTGACAAATGCAATTAAAAAGAGGCCACTATTGTCCTATTTCTTGGTGTGGCACGAGAAAGTAGTAGATATCTTCAGTGTTAGATTTAAAGTTCATGCCATTATAAACTTCAGGCCTTCTTAAAATATTTGCTGGGTCTTTTTAAGCAGAGAACCACTTAGACATTGTACAAAATAGGGGGCTTATTATCAAGAGCCGGCGATAAATATTGCAAGCGCGCTTGCATATTTATCACCAGCTATCTCTGGAATGTATCGCCCAGTTAGTGCGTTATCACCAACACGCTTTGCCGAGGTGATAACAATTCCAGAGATAGTGGTGATATCGCAGTTTTCCATGGTGGAAAACGGTGATATCCTAGATGATAGGGCCTGTGGTCTTAGCCACACAATCCACGCCCCATCTTAGGTATGCCTTAGTCAGGAATTTAACAGATGTTAAATTCCTGCGTTAAGGCATACTTAACATGATTTTAAATATCGCTAACCCTCGTTGTCAATATGACGAAGCTGGGTTAGCGATATTTTCCCAAGAGAGTCTGGTCAGGCACGCCTCCTTTGCATCTCATTAGCGATGGGAGGGGTGCTGACAAGGGGCGCTATTGCAAGGAAACACGCGCTAGCGTATCCTTGTTGATAATGCGATAATATTATCGCCGCTTTATGCCCTAAAACAGGTTCTAAAGCGGCAATAATATTATTGCCACCCCTTGTTGATATGTCCCTTGATTCATTAGTTGAGAGTGGTGTAAGCCCCACTCAAATAACATACCCAATCTTTGTCAGGGTGCAACAAAAAAAGTCACTAAATTAGCCTATGCTTAACCCTCTGGTAGCTTGACACAAAAGCATCCGGGCTAACTTAGAGTCTATGTGTAAATTATTTATGCAGCACACAAACAGTAATAAAGTGGAAAGACAACAGAAGAAAAAATCCCAGACCAATCTAAACTTTAATATGTTAAAAATACCAAAATGAACACAGTCCAATTACTAGAACCAAAGTTATGAATTTTTAAAGTTTATAGTGAAATCTAGCGCCAGAAAGAACAAAGCGCCAACCGCAGGTATCTCTGGTCGCTTAGGACTAAGTCAAACTTTATGGACAACAATGATGGATCGCAAGCCACGTATAAGGGGTGGATTGGGCCACCAGGTCAGCTTACCTTTGGACTTAGATAAAGTTTCAGTGGAGCCAGGCACCAGGCTGTATCCAAGGGCGAGTCATCAATGATGGAAAAACGCTGGACAAAGTCTTGGTGAAGCCATGAACAATGGTGACAAAAGCTCTATGTGGAAAAAGCTGGCTTTTCAGGCTAAGGAGGTCATTGATGGGGTGCTGGTGTTCTCATGCTCTGTGAAAAGGTTTGCCTTCGGATTTAGAGGTTTTTCTGCTCGAAACACCCCAGTGGGATTAGACCAGACACCATTGTCAAAAGGTCCCCCAGAAACAGACTTGTTGCTGCGGAGAAGAAGGAGGCGTGAGCTGTGGTGAAGTCAATTCCACCTGAGATGCAATTTTGGTGGATCAGCTTGCAGATAGTTCTGGGCCTCCTATGAGTTCTCAAGGCAGTTTTTGATAGAAAATGATTTATGTCCCAGGCTTGGTATTTTCATAGTAAGAGTCTATTTCAGGACCACTCCTGGTGGGCACAGCTTGGGGGGCAGGACTAAATTCAGCAGGGACCAGCAGACACTGGCAGGTAAATTGAAGGATATCTGGAGCTTATTGTGTCCGTGTGGCTCACACAGCAGGCAAGCCAGTTAGCCCTTGGAGTCACTCTGGTAGTCCTGGGTTCAAGCAGCACATCCTGGCTTCCTCGCTCAGACAGCAGAGCAGTACGGCCCCCATCCCTGCAGCAGGGTAACAGGGCAGTCCTTCCAGGAGCAGACCAGTCCTTCTTCTGGGTCTTCCACAGGTCAAGGAGTGTTCTAACTTGGTGTCTGACAGTGCCGCCTTTTATCTCAAGTGCCAGCCTTTGGGTGTAGGATAACCCCGTTGTCTGCTCTTATTCCTTCCTGACGCTGGCTCCAAAATGTTTTGGGTGAAAAAAGGAAGAGCAGGCCTGGTGTCAGGTTTGTTTTTGTGTGCATGAGGCAAAGCCCTTTGAAGTTAACGTAGTAGGTTGGGTACAGCTCTGCTCCCAACAATCCTAGCAGGACGTCCCACACAGACAACACCTAGTCCCCTTTTTCTCACTGTCTGAGAGCAATAAACAAACCAAACATAATGAGATGATGGACGGAGTGCTGAAACGTTGCAGACACTCACCCCAGTCATTATTGGTTCTGGTTTGAATTCATCTACGTCTTTAGTCCAGTTCAGACACAGCCATAAGCAAATCAGTCTTGACCCTGCTCCTCAAGGGAACAGTCCAGCCCGAACTGCCAAGCCAGGTCCTCCTTGGACTGGAAAAAAGCATCATGGGACCAGTTTTGGGTAACAACATAGCAATACACAACCTACAATAGCCAAGTAAAATGACCCAGGCTACTGGCAGACAGACACTGTGGATCTTGGCACAGGAATGGACACTTTCTAAAACTGGCAAATTTACAATTATAACTAAAATCCAATTTTACCATTAAAGAGGATTTTAAATTACACTTCTAAAGAGACCAGGAAGTACATTTGTACCTGCTTAAAATCCAAAGTTATTAATTATTAAATGTAATAAGGCAAACTAATGTAAGTCTATGGAAGAGGTATACCTTACAATAGTGAAAAACAACTTTAGGAGTTTTTCACTTCCAAGACATGTAAGACTTAAACCCCCATGTCCTATTTTTGAAATGCAATGCACCGGGACACCAGAGCTTTGAAAGTCTTCCTCAGAGGTGACTTATAAGTATTTAAAAAGAAGGTTTGGGCCAGGCATAAAAGTCTATTTTGTCAGGTCGAAATGGCAGTTTAAAACTATACCTCAGGCTGCGATGGAAGGCCAGAGACATGTTCTAAGAGACTATTGTAGTGGGTGGCACAGGAAATACTGCAGGCCCACCAGGAGCATTTAATTTACAGGCCCTGGGTACCTATAGTACCATTTACTAGGGACTTATAAGTAAATAGTAAACTAATGTCCCTATTGGGTGTAGGCCGATGTTACCATGTTTAGGGAGAGAGCACAAACACTGTAGCACTGGTTAGCTGTGGTAAACAGTACAGAGTCATAAGGCCAACAAAGAATAATTCAGCAAAACAGGAGGGGTGAAGGTATAATGTTTGGGATTGACCATGCAGAGAGGGCCAGTCCCAACAGACATGTTTATTTATTTTCAGGCAATAGCCAACAGTGTGCTTTATGGATTATTAAATGCTGGCTTTACGTCTGCCAGATTTTCAACAAGATTGTTGGTAGATGTTACTCCCTTTTGAAGAGCTTAATGAAATGTATTTCTTCTGCTGAGTTAAATGGAGATGGTTGGTGATCCAGGCAGCTATTTGGATGATAGGATTACAATATTACTTGGTTTACCGAATTATTTTATGTCACCCACAAACTGCACTTATTAAGGTGCTTCCCGGTTACCGGATGTCAATGCTTCCTTACTATAATCAGCGAAGCCCCTTAGAAATACTATTAACAAGCTTACTACAGTACAAGATAGAAAATGAAGCAAAACTCAATAGTTTTCCAACAGCACACTATCCAATCCAAGGAATGTGCCAGGTCGTCATAACTGTGAGCATATCTTTAATCATTTACTTGGTCACCCCTATAAACTAGACTTGGGGCAACCTGCAACAATTGCCTTGATCTACACATTCCCAACAAAAAGCTGCTTAGGGAAAACTCAATGAAGCGATTGGTATCAAATCTCAACATCCACGCAGCTTCTTTAAACTCTAAATCCCATGTTACTACATAATGGAATAATCCTCCTACAGTTGATATAAACTGGGCAGACGAACAAAACATGTTCAACAATTTCTATGGAGTCCCCACACATTAAGCACTGGCCTACATAGTCTTTCTTAGGGTGGGCTCATTTTACTGTAGAATAACCGAGAGTCAACGTTCCATGCCAGAATTGTATGTACAACCGTCTGGATAGAGGTGGTTCAATCTTGTCAATAAAATCCTCGAGCTATAAGTGTCCTTAACTGTTAGAAAAGCTTCAAATAAAGGGTCAAATCTTGACGGAGTATGTAAAATATGGTCGTTATTGCACCAGATTGTCGATTTAAGTGATGGCTTAGTAATTGCCCTTGACACACATGGGCTACTTCAAAGGCTATTGAGCCCTAAATCTAATAAAGTAGCTTTAATGTGCCTCAGCCATGGACCTTTGGGCGAACCAGCTATAGACAAAATTTCCTCAACGCCTTTATGATAGGAAATGAGCTCTGGGCTAAACCAAACCCTCCTCCAGTATAATAGACGACGCAACGCTATTTTATCAGAAAGTGGTTTCAACCATAGATCCAATTGAAGTGAGAGTATAAGAGTATGTATTGGGAGACCAATCATATGGCGCACTAAGTGGTTTTCCACTGCAAGTAAGGATTCATGTCTAGATTCCCCGACAGCGCAGCACCCTAGCATGCAGATCTCAGGGCTTGATGCTTGTAAATGGGCAGAGCAGGCTGGGTCGGTCACAACTGGGAGCTTAAAAGCGTTTGATAATTCCTCCCACCACTTATTCTGACTTAAGCCTGAGCTGCATAATATGTGGATGCCACCCCAGGTGCTCTGTCAATGTTATACAGAAGTTATTTAAGATACATGGCGTGGTGCACAGGTCTCCTGCTGACACTTGTCCAGAGTATCTATGCTCTTGCCTTCAGCCTGGCATGCCCTCTTACAAGCTTTGTTCCTCTTCACGTGCATTCTTTGTGGTACCTATGTTCCATTGCACCAGTGCAGACAGACACACTTTTATGATTCTCGCTACTAATTCCAGTGCACCCGATGTGGAAGACTCTGGGGCTCATTTATGAGACTCCTGGAGCCATGGGAACACCACTTTTTGTGACGTTCTGTGGCGCAGGAGCCTGCTCCAAATTTATGTGGCAGTACTAAGCCACTTTTTGGCTTAATGCTGCCTCGTAAATATGGTTCATTTAACACAGTTTTCGGCATTAAAGGGGCGTGCAATGGGTGTTGATGGGGGCGTTTCCAGCAACATCCATAGCTTTTTGACACTGCCCTAGATTTAGGAGAATTTGTAAATCTGAGGCTGATCCAAAAACTAACTCCTCCCCATAGGTAAGTGTAAGGGAGGCACAAGGAGGAGAAATATCTTCAATTTTCCTCCTTTGTCTTTAGAAAGAGCCTCTTCTGATTGTTTCCGTGCAGGAAGGTTTCCCTTCCTTCACAGAAATAATCATTGGCGCAACACAGGCACCTTTGAACCATGGTACAAATGTACCTCTGTTGGTCCACGACAGCCTATTCTACACCGGTGCAGGGGAAAAGGACAAGATTGCGCCGAATCTGATAGATATGGCACATACCTGCCATTTTCTTTTACCGTAGGGTAGTGCAGCAGGAAGGCCTGCGGCTCTGCCCTATGGTGAAACCTCATAAATGTGGGTGAGTTCAGGGTTCAGTACATTAATACTAGACCTATTGGCATCACCAGTGCTTTTTGGAGTGGACACTGAGTGAGGTCTGGATCATTTATGGCCGGAAGTTTGATTTTATTTTTCTGGATTTAAGCACAGGAGTGTCATGGATTCTAACAGGGGAATCTAAAATGTTACAATTAGTTGATGCATCAAACTTACTACAAAATATATTTGTAATGGTTTGCCACGGCTGGAAATGTGAAGACCATTCTAAATGGCGCCGTTTGTTTGCAACAGATTATGTTAGCTATCAGGGATTTGGGGTTTACAGTTTTTCTGGTGCCGTTGAAAGCTTACAGATTCAGGAAGAGCTGATGCAACAACCCCATCCAGTGTTGCCCTCAATGTTGTTCTTGCCTGGAGCTCCATGCACCATGGACATAGGAAGGTCTCTTGGCAGCATTAGGAAGGAGGAGGTGGAGGTGGAAGAATTTATTTGACATGATGTAGGTGAACGCTAAATCCAAGATGGTTTATTGTTTCTTTCTTTGGTTCTTTCCCATGGCAGTTTTTAATTTCATGTTTTTCTGGGCTTGTAGGAGCCACTACACATATTGCCTCTACTGTTGTTGACTTGTTGTCCACAGAAGCGAAGTTGAGCTGCAAGGCCCGAGAAAAATGCCTTACTCAAACACATCTTCATCGAAGGAAAATCCCACAAAATCTTGGTCCGACATTCTACATACACTTCTTGTTGCAGATGACCGACATGGGGTCACATAGACAGCTGAAGGCCACCACATTAATATTGATGAAGGGTCTGGCTCATGAGACAAAAGTAGTGCAACACCAAAGTCTAATAGGGTCTGCACTGTGATGTCTGGCAGACACCCCCAGGTCAACAATTAGCTTTCTAGCTAGCTGTCAGTCACTGGAAGAAAAGAGTAACCTAGATAGGTATCTAGGTTGACCCAGTGCACTACGAAATGTCACAAATGTACAACCCTAATTTAACATGATCTTTGAACAATAGCCCTTCATCAGGGGAACCTGAAACACATATATACATAACTGTAAGATTTCTACACATCAATGGCTTTTGTTCAAAGCCCGAAATGCATTGGGAACCTATTGAAATTTGATTCCGCATGCTGAATACAAGCAGTTACATCGCATTTTATGTTGGACTTCGATCTGATACCATTTGAAATAAATTTGTGCCGATTTTCAAAAGTAGAACCCGATGAAAATTTACTTTGAAATTTGTTTGGAATTGTGGTTTATATGATCACTTGAGAATAAACATTGCACTTTACAGAATATTTTTTGAAGATCATGTTAAATTACGGTTGTACACTAATTTGTGACATTTTGAAGTGCACTGGGTCAACCGATGCCTATCTAGGTTACTCTTTTGTTAACTTGAACCAGGTGGCTTGCATAACCCCTTGCCCTGTGCACACATTTTTGAGTGAAAATTTTAAATACTGCATAGTTTTCTTGTTACATTGATTTTTAATTAGTTTCTAGAGTGCACACTCGCTGCGTCTTCTACTTGTACAGTCACTGGAAGAAGGCAGCTGCAAGAAAAATAGGAAGGCACCCCCCACCAGGCCTTTCAGCCATTAGAAGGCAGAGAGATGGCAGACAGCTAGAATTCAGGTAAACTGCTACCTACACTGCTTTCTGCTAGTAGGAATGTGTGCCTAAATGCATTATAGCTTCTGGCACACTCAAATATGACAACCATTCGCCATGTGTCTAAGTATAAATTGGATCCCCCAAGATTCTTTCACCATTCTGGAAAACTTTGTGCAATGGCAAGAGCAAAGCCCTAGCCAGATAGCACTAAACAACATATGGTAGGTGGCTGAGACCTCTTCCGCACGTCATCATCCTCATCACTAGCACCAGACCTGTCGACCTGCTTTTCATGTGGAGCAAAAGTAACTGTGCTTTGAAAAGTAAATTGTCTTTCTTACCTGTTATTGTAGGACCCACTATGTGATACCTAGGCATATTACCCAGAATGGTAGATGTAACTGAAAAGTAAAGCAAAAGTAATCTAAAGTAGTTTTACTGTATTCTGAACTGTTTTGAAAGAAAATGCAAACCTGTAATGTTTCCAGTTTCATGTACAATTGCATTTCTGTGTACAGCCTTGCATTTGAAAGTATATTTTACCTACATGTGCCAAGTTCTCCTTGGTTCTAGAAATAAGACATAAGTATACCTGTTTTTATACTGACCTAATTGGTCTGAATTCAGTCTCTGAGTGTGTGCCATTAGTTCTTGCCTGGGTGAATACAATAAATGCTTAACACATCTTCTGATAAGATTACCTGCTCAACCACACTACCAAAAACAGAGCTGTTAGTGATTGTCTAATTTAGCCTTTGCTATACCTCTGGGGGTCCACTGAACTCTGTACACACTATACCTTATTTTGGTATAGTATATATGTTGTAACTTTCATTGGTATTTCCCTGTTCCCCCCCCCCTTCTGCCCACTTGGTATGTCCCGTGGAATGTTGGTGTGAAGGCTGCCGTGGAACGTTGGGCAGCTTCACTGAGGACCCAGGCACAGCCAGCTTCGGATGCGTCTTTACTCTTAATAATTAACTTAACTTTAATTGCAGACTGCGTGGTCTACTTACTTCAATATACAGTCAGCTTCCTACACCGGGGGTGCAACGGTTGTGTGTTCACATTTTCTACAACCACACAGCACTGTTATATAAAAGAAGGTATTGCAGATGCTTGAGCACCTCTTCTGTCATACAGATGGCTTTGGTGCACATATCAGCGGGGCCGGTGCAGGTAAGAGCAGTAGGTTGGGGGGAGTCTACATATGACGACGAGGAAAAATGAAATGTAAAAAAAATTTCAGTTACCTAGTACTGACTGCATTTCCGACTCGGCGATGCGGCGAGCACAAGGTAAGTGTTTTTCTTACATTTTATTTTCCCTCTTCCTCGTCTGTCAACTCCCCCCAATACTCCCCACTGCTCTTACTTGCACCAGCCGCGGCTGGCACATATAGAGCTGATGTTATCCCAAGGCAGTGTTTCCTCAATTGCTTACGGGCACGGCTCTAAGCAAAAGAAGGGAACAAACAGGTATAGTGCGACTGTTACATAATACAGACCCAGTTATACATTTAAGTGGTTAAGGAGGGCAGACAGAATGCGTTCCATCGGGACTTTAAGTGGGCCGGGTCTCACTGGTGCCGAGCACCAGCAGTATTTTAAAGGGTGCTTCGAAACGTGTCTGTATCGGGCTCTGTATTGTGCCCTGGCACAGGCGGTCCATTTTTTTCTGGACTGCACTGACAGCAGGCACATCCCGAGCGTGTGCTCACACTGCTCACTTCTCACTAGTGATAAAGTTACAGCATAACTTCATGCCAGGTGAGCGTTGTAGGGGAAGGGAAATCCTTTAAAAAGAGTCATTTTCTCTTTGGATTTCCCTTTTCTTTTTGAAACTCAGGAGCAGCAACATTTTTGTGGTGTCACCAGGGCTGTAAGTGGAAGCTTTTTCAAGATTATATTCAAGCCATGCTGCTTATTTATCTTATGCAACTATTATTTATCTTATGAAACTAACAAAGATTGACAAAGCCAACAGTCCTGACTTGTTGTAGGTATGATGTTACTTGTTGTATTATATCTGGATGCAATAACAGAAACAACAAAATAAAAGTCGGGCGGCACCCTATGGTAAACACAGATTTTTTACTTGTTTTAAGCCACGCTAGATTTTTACGTGTTTTAAGCCACGCCCTTAATTACATTGGCCATGCCTCTTTATGAGACCACCACAGTTTTTTATTCCCACTTTGAGGTAATAGAAATTTTCAGGTAGCTAATGTGTCCCCCACTCGCACCCTATCCATGCACCCATGTTCCTTGTATGTCGTGTAACTTCTGTCCCGTACATGCTAGAGAGACGCATATGCATTTGCGTCCATCCTCAACATGTCAGCTATCCAGTCCTGCAAGAAAATCCCGTTAATTAGGCTTCTAGACCTATGGTGCCAACGTCTTTACATGGTACACTTTTGAATCTCGCACACGTTTTCTCCATGTTTCCTGGCTCAGTCGAGCTAGGCCCTTAAACGAGGCCCTGAGTCTCATCTCTCCTGTCTCTGAAACTGTATGCTGTATCTGTATGCATCCCTGACCCCTGCCTTACTTCCTGCCAGCGAGCGGTGCCCGGCTCGGCCTGGACTGCCTGCCAAAATCGTATTTTGCCTACAGTTATCTGCTCAGCCTCCTCGAAAACACATTCCAGTCTAGTGAAATAGGTAAACATCTTCCCGGCTACAGAGCAAAGGGCCCGGCCTTCCTGTCCTCCTTGCAAGTGATTTACTGAATCCGTTACCATGGTAGGCCCATGGCCCCGCGCATTGCACCAAGACACGTATGCCCGCACTAGCATTCAGTATTGAACGGCCTCTGCCCGAGAGTCCTTTTACTTCAGACACTACATCCCCCAAACATGAGATACCAGATATGTTATAGGTACAGGTTGCCCTGACATCCCAGACACCAGTCTCCTCCACTAGTGCTAAAGTCAAAACCCCCAGTTCTCCCCAGTTACACGTCACGCTCAGTTGCGCGCGCATCCAGGTCATAGGTTTCTGCTGATCCTGCAAACTTTCTCTTTACATCCACCCACATGTGACGTTTCTTGTGACGTTTCTCTGACATGTACAGTGCACGCCCATGTGTACGCCTTTTTACACGCCTCCTGTTACGCACATGTGTTCTTATCTCTCTCTTTTCACCTGTTACGCCTACTGCATTCATTTCAATTGTACTGTTTTACTATATATAATGTGTAATGTTAATAAAACGTTGAATGTCCCTTCCTGAACCTTAGTGGTGATGGAACATGATATCCGATCCTCGAGGATCCTTCATTAAAGCCCGTATGACTCAGATCCCACGGACTCTGCCTCTCATTTGAATGAGCTTCCTTATTGATAAATTAATTATATGGAAAAATGATACGGTAAAATTATTTACCACAACTTAAAGCCCTGGGTATCATGGCCCTTATTTATGAGGCCTTGCGTCAGTTTTTCGCCGCTGGTGCGTCACTTTTTGTGATGCACCAGCGGCGTAAAACATGCGCCTTGTTGCGCCATATTTAAAAAGTGACGCATCTAGGTAGATGCGTCACTTTTTAAACCCCTGCGCCACATTATACCTGCGTCAGGTATAATGTATGCAGAGGGGCCGTTCCCCCGCAAAAAGCCTCGTAATAGTGACGCAGTGAAATCTATGAGATTTCACTGCATCACTTTTAGGATGCTGTTGCGTCAAAATCTTGCGCCTGCCTCACAGCAGGCGTAAGACTGACGCAAGCCCTTTCACATAGGGCTTTCCCCATGTGAAAGGACGCATTGCTGGAGTTGCGTCACTTTTGTGACACACTCCAGCAATGCGTCACTTTTGCGCTTACAGATACATCAGAAATACTGACGTATCTGTAAGTCCTTGCGACATGATGCGTCATACATTAAATATGACGCATCATTGGTGTCGCAAGTGAAAAGTGACGCATCGCTGTTTTCACGCAGCGATGCGTCACTTTTCATAAATGAGGCCCAGTGTGAGGGACACGAACATCTATGCAATTTTCGGCATAACTAATGATATGAAAGTGTGAGATTTTGATAAGTAAAAGGAAAATGAGTTGACAGGTATTGAAGGGAAATTAGATCTATGTTTCCACATTGTGTGTTTGGATTGCCAACGCAGACAAAAGGAAGTCTAATTATATTGTGAATTTCGGTTAATTTACTGCACTTTCAAAGTGTGATTTTTGCTAATTCTCTTTATTTCCTTACAACTGCATATTTGTAAAATTAATTGTAGAAACTTCCCATGTCCCTAATATAAACCTTCAAAGTAAAAAATATATATATGTCATAATATGAGGCCGTGTGACGAAACGGTAATTTTGACCCCTCTCCCCCACAAATGCCCTCCTCCAAAAAAGAAAACATGAAAGTGCGTAGAGGCTGTTGCGATGTCCCGGGGACCTTTGCTGTTCAAAGACTGTAAAGATGAGCTGGAAATCCACTATTTGCCGTAGTTACCAGCTCGTTTTCTCTGCCACCCTGTGATATATGCTCGTAACCGTGTGACCGTTTGAAGGGAACCAATAGAATGACACATTGTGGCATCGCGTGAGTTGGCAGGTGCGCTAATGTCTTGATTGTTTAACCCGGAATGTTTGTGGGAACTACATCAGTTGGATTATTTCCTAGAACTGAAATACAGAGCAAATATGACAACTGCGTCAATACGATACATGGTAAAGGAGTCTGCCACGCTAACTACGTCAAACAAACCCAACAGGCCTATCGCACATAGTGGAACACACGGGGGTCGAAAGTGAACCACCACGCTAGTGAGGCATGCTGACGTCCTCTGTTAAATACATATGAGACATGGCTTTGACAGGAGCAGTGTAGGTAAACCTCAAGGGCCTTATTTATGAAAAGTGACGCATCGCTGCGTGAAAACAGCGATGCGTCACTTTTCACTGCGCACTCCTTACGACATTCCTGATACGTCATATTTAATGCATGACGCATCATGTCGCAAGGAGTTACAGATACATCAGTATTTCTGACGTATCTGTAAGCGCAAAAGTGACGCATTGCTGGAGTGTGTCACAAAAGTGACGCAACTCCAGCAATGCGTCCTTTCACATGGGGAAAGCCCCATGTGAAAGGGCTTGCGTCAGTCTTACGCCTGCTGTGAGGCAGCCGCAAGATTTTGACGCAACAGCGTCCTAAAAGTGACGCAGTGAAATCTCATAGATTTCACTGCGTCACTATTACGAGGCTTTTTGCGGGGGAACGCCCCCTCTGCATATATTATACCTGACGCAGGTATAATGTGGCGCAGGGGTTTAAAAAGTGACGCATCTACCTAGATGCGTCACTTTTTAAATATGGCGCAACAAGGCACATGTTTTACGCCGCCGATGCGTCACAAAAAGTGACGCATCAGCAGCGCAAAACTGACGCAAGGCCTCATAAATGAGGTCCCAAATATTTCTCAAAGTACGTAATTACGTGAATGCTTCTACCCTTTAAACACGCACCCAGCCGAATTAGCATACATCCTCTGATTCATCCAATTGAGCCTCTTACACTTGCCCTTTTTCATAACCTTCTTGAGATGTGCACGATTAATCATAATTGAACCGCAATTACATGTTGGAAGTCCCAGGTCACTAGAATTCAGATTTCCTCCACGTGCCAAACTAGCCAGCTCTTAAATTTTCATGAAATTATTTGTTACCATTGTAATTCTTTATGACTCAATCCTTGTGAACTGAGGCGTGCAGGGGATTCTTTTGTCTATACAGTTATTACGTAAATGTGATGAACTTCAAATTCCAACACTTGATGATGTGCTTTACAATTATATACTTGAAACAATTCCAAATAAAAAAAATAGATAAAGCATGCTGTAGGGCATACTTTCCTACATGGAGTTTGAAACAAACCTATTGTTAATGATAAGCAGGAAGTGGCCTACCGGTAGATGCTTTGAAAAGGAAGGTGCGGTAACACAAACACACATTTTCCGCTGTTGCTGATGCCCCTAAATTGGTCCCTGGTGTAATTCTGACCCTTCCCTTTAAGGCTAACCAGAGCTTCATATGAACACTTAGGAGAAAGGAGTCATAGAAGGAAACCATTCACCAACAGCAAAGTGATTAACATCACCTGCCACTTAGCACACCATTCCAATCATTGGAGAGTATTTTATTCTATTTATTAATTCCTTCATGTGATATTACAGGGCCCTAGGCCCCCATACGCTGGTAATGACCATACGGACTCAGAGGGTACACTCTAGAACTGGCCATGAGCACATGCGCTCGGCCCCTTTTATTGACAAGGTATCCTGCCTGTGAGGCCTGTGAGAGGTGGGTGTAAAGTGTGGTTGCAGCACAAAGCTAAACACTGGACCAGTGATCAGACAATCACTAGAACCCTCCCAAACGTTATTAAAAGTCAAAACAATAAAGTCCAAACCTGTAGGAGAGAATATAAATAAAAAAACAACACAATAGCAACAACTTCCACTGAGTCTTTTTACCTGCTTGCCAACCGCCGACAATTGTATCCTTGCAGCCGGGATCACTAGTTCTCTTTGACACGATGTCAGGGTGCCCTGTGGATCTGGTCCTCCTTGGACACACAATGTGGAAGTGGACTCCCCAGTCTCTCTCTTCCTGTTCCACATGCAGTGAAGGTGTAGGTGGAATGATGGTGGATCAGGTATGTGTTATTTTCCACCACACAGTCCTTAAAGTGTTCTCTCCATCTGGAGATTCTCTATCTCAAACAGGATTTGCAGTTGTAGGACATCTCTCTCACAGATGCCCCTCTCTCTTGGGTGTCCCCTTTCACAGGACAACTCGGAGGCCCTCTTCTACCAGGCTCCCACTGGACGGGGTGGACTTCTGCTGTGTCACTCCAAATACATTGAAGGAATCGCTACGAGCCACCTCTACATGTCCCAAGCTCCACCTGAAAGGGTGTTGTTGGCTCCTGCTCTTTTGCATGCTACCTCTGTCCTCCCAGGATTTTCAGAGCGAGCTCCAATGGTCCATCTCTTGTGTCGTGACCCGCTGCTACCGGCGTCCCTGAGGCCTTTGCCCCTTGGATATCCACGTTCTTGTGTCCGTTTCATCCCAAAGGTAGTTGTTACCAATGGACCAGCCTGCTCGCCTCTGCCGTCACCAGGTGATCTGTGGATTCGTAGGTAGATGTTTACTCCCAGTGCTACTGATGTTCTCCAGGCCCTGTGCTCTGATGTTTATGCACTTTTCACCTTTCCCTTTAGGTGTTTCCCTTGTGGTGAGTGAGGTGACCTGTAACACACACACCTCTTTACTCTTCTCCTCTGCTTTTCTTCTTTATTTATTTATTTATTTATGGAATTTTTAATGCGCAACTAATACCCTAGGGTGTCTAGGCGCAGTGAGATACTCTGGGATGCACAAAATTCATGGCATGAACTTATTGGTTGAATAGCCATGTCTTCAAGGCCTTGCGAAAGGCAATGAGTGTTGGTGCTGTTTTAATGTGCAAGGGGAGTGTGTTCCACAATCTGGGGGTTGCTACCAGGAAACGTCTGTCTCCCCATGTGGCCGTTCTTGTGCGGGGGACATGCAATAGACAGCTTGCCGCTGATCTTAAATCCTTTCCAGGTATGTACACCTGAAAAGCTTCCTTTAGGAACTTCGGTCCAGTCTGATGGATGGCCTTATAGGCGATACAGAGAGCCTTAAATTTGATTCTGCTCTCCACCCTTAGCCAGTGTAGATGGCGTATGGCTACTGAAGTGGATTGTCGCCAGGGAATATTAAGTAGGATCCGTGCTGCCATATTTTGCACAGACTGTAGTTTATTCAGAATGTATTTGTTTGTACCAAGGAAGAGGGCGTTTCCATAATCCAGCTTCGAAAACACTAAGGTGGTGATAAGTGTTTTCCCTGCCGAGGCAGGCAGGTATGGCATGAGTTTTTTTATTTTCTTCAGCACGAAGAATGCAGCAGAGACCACCTTATTTACATGGTAACCAAATGATAACTTGTTATCGAAGATAACTCCCAAATTCCTAACCTTAACAGCAGGAATCGGGGGAGAGCCCATCTGACTGGGCCACCATGTTGAGGACCATTCGGTGGAGATCTTACCGAAGGTCATAACTTCGGTTTTCTCTGCATTAAGTTTCAGGCAGTTACTGTGCATCCATGATTGTACATCCAGTAGCCCTTCCTGAAACTTAGCTGCTACCACTGGACCGTTCTTGTGTACTGCCAACACAAGTTGTGTGTCATCCGCGTAGGTAGTCAATCGCATCCCATGAGATTTAATGACCCTCGCCAAGTCCGCAACGTAGATATTAAAAAGCGTGGGACTTAGCGAGGATCCTTGAGGGACCCCACAGAGCAGTTCAGAAGTGGGCGAATAGTAGTTGCCCAATTTGACTGCCTGTTTGCGATTGACTAGGAAAGAGGCTATAAGATCTTTAGCCAGATGACTAATTCCAAGGGCTGCGACACGGTCGATCAAGATGACGTGGTAGACCGTGTCAAAGGCAGCAGACAGGTCCAACAAGATAAGCACTGCCGCGCCTCCCGAATCCATGATCTCTCGAATTTCATCCGAGGCTTTTACCAATGCTGTCTCAGTTCCGTGTTCCTTCCGGAACCCGAACTGAGTATCATCTAGAAGCTTATGTTGTTCAATAAACTCGGAGAGCTGTTTATTCATTATTGCCTCTACTATTTTGGCAGGGAAGGGAAGGCAGGCAATAGGCCTGTAGTTGGAGGAGATGGTAGGGTCTAAGGAAGGCTTCTTAATCAAAGGTTTAACAATAGCCTTCTTCCAGGTCTGTGGATAGACACCGGTTTTGAAGATGGAATTGCATATGTTGGTCAGCGGCTGGGTAACCCTGGGTATGCCCTCCGACCATAATGAACCAACTACACAATGCTCGTTCGCTGCTTTTAAGATCCATTCCTGAAATTTAGTGGACATGGTTTCAGTGTTGCCTCCATTTTCCGGGGCTGATGACAACAGGAGATTTGAAAGATGTGGTATATCTACATTTTTCCACATCCACGCCATGGCGTCTTGTCACTCAACTTCTGTCTTCTCTTTCCGTCACTTCACGACGCAGTCTAGTCTGGTCTTCTCTCATGCTTGTCTGCCCTAACCAGGTCTCTCCGTGTAGCGTGCACGCCATACGTGACTCCCTGGTCTTGTCCTACCCCTAGGACAACTCCTTCTTTTCTTCCGCTGACCAGACCTGACGTTGCGACCTTCTTCTTGTCATTACCTCTGACTCCAGGTCAGTGTTCTCAGACCTCTCCTCTGTCTTGTTCTCAGACCGCTCCTTGTTCATCTTCTCAGACCTAACCTCGTCAGGTCACTTCTCTCTGACCTCTTCTTCGGCCACTGCTCTCTGACCTCTTCTTCGGTCTCTGCTCTCTGACCTCTTGCTATTTCCTATTTTGCGAATTGTTGAGGCATGCCAAAACATGCAAAAAGACCTTTTGCGATTCGCAAAGGCCAAAATTCTGCGAATTTCGGCCTTTGCGAGTCGCAAAAAGCTTGGTACATCTGCCCCTTACTTTCCAAAGCGATTCATGACTTGAGTTGACAAGTTGCCAAAATTAAAGCAAAGTAGCGCTCTGTGCTAATTTGCACTACTTTGCATCAGGGGGATGCCATGCGAGGTACATGGGAGTGACCATGCATCTATACATGGACATTGATGCACATCTCAATTTACTATCATTTGTAGTCAAGGTTTTGCATCAAAAATGTGCATCATTAAGGCAGGTGTAACTGTGGAGCAACTTTTAAAAGCCTCCTAATTTGTCCAACTCTGTGTGTATTCTGGACTATATAGAACACACACAAGTTGAAAAAGTATTAAATAATAGTTTTGCATTGGAAGAGTTTCCTTCCAGTAAAAAACCCATGCTTTACAGAATGCAGGCACCCTTGCACTATGGTGCAACGGAGTGTACATTGGTGCATGGCAGCCAAAAATGCTCCAGCGTTTGGGGAAAGAAAAACAGCACAATATGTTGGTAGATATAAAGCTGTTTTACTCTCTCCATTTACCCAACACAGCAACTATGGGTGCTGAGCTGCATTTCAGCAAACCATAGTCAATTGCCCCATTAGTTTTTACTATAGGTCTCTCTCATGTCAGCGGACGTTTGTGAATCTAACGATTCTAGTCACTTTCACCTTGCTAGACTAAATCACAGCATTTAAAAGCAAATTTAAATTAATAATATTTCACCAAAATGTGAATGTGTGAAGAAATGTGCCCTTCTACTACTTTATTTTGGCCTTCCTAAGTCTCTCAAAACCACTACAAAGTGACATATGTCTGTTGAACAGAGGATTTCAGCTGTCTCACTCAAGTATCATTTGTTTGGGAGGAAAATACTACGACAGACAGTATGTAATAAAAAAAAAAGTGGTAGTGCTACACCTCCACTGTGTATTTAGCTAAGAGATCCAACTCTACAAAAGGGGGATGGTAGAGTGACGGGGATTGAGTTAAAACAGATGTCTTTCATTCACACCTTCATAATGCCTGGCAATATTTTTCAGTCCTGATAATATAGCACTATTATTTCTCCTTCAATTCAAAAGGACTCATTGTGTATATTCATATGTTAAATGGACCACAATAAATGTTGCAATCATATTGGAGTGTATAGCCTCACATTGTTATGTTTCATATAGGTATCCTAATATAGGCCCAGGGCCAGATAACATCAGACCCTTTTACCTACATCACCTCCCTAAAATAAACAGAACAAGCCTTTTAAGGATTGAACGCCTTTTATGGACTGAACCTTTTGCCGAGTTCTAGGCCTGGGTGCAGAAGGAGGGTTTCCCTGAACAATAGTGTTCTATGACTTCATCTTTAGAATATCACAGCATGAATGAATATTCATAAGGCTACTTGGAAACCAGGCAGGGGCTATACACCACCTTCCTAATATCTACACACAAGGTTCATCACATACGTCATCCTCATACCCAATAATGGCTAACACAAGAACAAGTGACAAAGGGACTCTATATACCTTTCTGTATAAATACAACACCTCTTGCTAGCAGTAGATAGAGGGAACCAAGACTTCCAGGCCGACACACTGACCAGAGACGCTGAGGCTCCTGCATGCAGATTTTCCAGCTGACAGTGGTCTGAACATCCCATGCTTGGTGTCCAACTCGAGACCCAGAAGGGCTCCAACATTCTCACACTTCAGGTAATGGGTTTGACTAAATCCTAGAGGGATTCTTGGCTTCACGCCTACTCACATGCTAGGTACACTTAGGTACATCTAGATAGGCATTGTAGCAGTACGCACACTGTTACATGCATTTTATATTCATGTATTTATTCATGCTTATTGCACAATGATATGTTATGTTAGGAGGTTTTTGTAAAGCGCACTATCACCGTAGGTTTCCTGGCGCTGATTGGGATGCTGAGAAAGGCAGATTAGAGTTTATCCAGATTGGGGGAAAAGCCAGGTTTTAAGGGACTTACGGAAAAGGATGAGTGATGTGACAGATTTAAGAGAAAAGGGAAGAGAATTCCAGAATGTAGGGGCAAGATATGAGAAGCTTCGGCCTCCCATCCTTGTAAGCTTAAAGGGTGGGATGACCAGGAGGTGAAGATGAGAGGATCTGAGAGTGCGGGGGGGGCAGTAGGGGGTGGTAAGAGATTTCAGAAAACTAGGTGAAGGGCCAGTGAGGGACTTGAATACTAGGCAGCCGATCTTGAAGGCTGCCCTGAGATTGATAGGGAGCCAATGCAGTTTAGCAAGGAGGGGCTTGGCCGACTGCAATTTAGGGGTCCTAAATACAAGACGCACCGCTTGGTTCTGCACGACCTGTAACCTGTAAAGCAGGGTTTTTGGCAGGCCATGATAAAGAGAATTGGAAAAGTCCAAACGGGAAAGGACTAAGGCCAGAGTGACTTGAAGTAGGACTGCGGGGGACAGGAGGTAGGCAACCTTCCTGATCCTGCGGATCTGATACATGCAGGAAGAGACCACTGCCCCCACCTGGGCCTTGAGGGAGAGTTCGGAGTCAATGATGACACCCAGGCTCTTCACGGATGTCACAGGGACAGGGGGAGGGCCGAGTCCAGAAGGCCACAAGTGTGGACCCCAATAGATGGAGCTCCTACCAGGAAGAAGGAGCTCTGTCTTTCCGGGATTCAGCTTAAGCTGATTTTGGCTCATCCAGAGAAGAATATGAGACATAACAGAATGGAAATTAGAGACAGCAGAAGGGGTGGAGAGAGGAAAGATGAGTTGTAGGTCGTCAGCGTAGTTAAAGACGGTGACGTCCCACTGCCTCAGAGAAAGAAGAAGGGGGCGAAGATAGAGATTGAAAAGGAGGGGGGACAGAGAAGAACCCTCGGGGACACCGCAAGTGGAGGAGACTTTGGGTCCACGAAAGGTCCCCAGACTGACCGTCTGAGACCTACCAGATAGAAAGGAGTGGATCCAGGCCAGCGCCGGGCCCTGGAGGCCGGCCTGCTCGACACGGCGGATAAGAATGTCATGATCCACCGTGTCGAACGCGGCCGACAGATCTAATAAGACCAGGGCCTGGGGAATGCCCTTGTCAGCATTGTCTCTCAGAGTGTCGAGCACGGCTAAGATGACTGCCTCCGTGGAGTGGCTAGGTCGGAAACCGGCTTGGTTAGGCTCCAGGAAGTTCGAGTTTTTGACAAACTGTGAGAGGCTAGCCGTACTATCCTTTTATATTCATGATACTGCTAATTATATATCTCTACTACTGTCTAATGGTTGTTGCAGCTCATATATTTTACATGAGAATAACAACTGTTCAATAAACTCTTATTAAAATGCCCAGACTGTTTATTCTGTGTATTGCTGACACAAAGAACTAAAGGAGCACGAGTGACTGAGCGAAAAGTAGTACATTGTTTCCACGATCTCAGAGATCAGGATTATCCTGTTCTAAGGTTGCCAGAAACTAATCTCTCCCTGATAAGAGGAGACAGTAGTGGCACTGTGAGCTAGCTTAAATGCAAATAGGTTAACATTTCTCGGTGGGGGTGTAAGGAATCAGTCTGCCACCAATCCCACAGATTATATTATCCAAATGTGCTGGTCCTGCATGGGTACTATAGGAACTACACGACATGGCGCAGCCAACGTTGGTAAAGCACCTATTTAACAGTAGAATATGAGTAGTTCAGTTGTGCTAATTCTCAGAGAACCCTACTCACAAAACGCCAGAGCCGTCTGGAGTGGGTGGGCATAAACTCCGCCACAGCTGAGTAGGCAAAATATCCTATTTTTTGCTGCTGGTTAATCAAGCGTGTAGGACATAGTGTTCCTAAATTGTGCATAACACCTTATCTTAGTTCCCTTGAATAAACTTTGTTGTTTAAAAAATGACTGAGACTGGGGCTGAAAATAACGCAGTAGTGGAACTGCACCTCTCAGGAGAAGAAGAGGTGGATGGAATTCTCATTCCAACTGGTTCGTCACGCCTTGTGCCATTTGTGCGGAGCGGATAGACACAGCCATTTTTACTCCCTCACTTCCCCGGATGCTAAGTCAGCGGTCCATGCGCTGGTGTAGTCCGGCCCACTTCCTCTAGTCAAAAGGAGGTGCGTCGAGCGGACGCACAGCTGAGCCTTTAGAAAAATTCACCAGGTCAGACAGAGTGATTGTCTGCTACACTGAAAGTGCTTTTAATCTTGTTTTTTTCAATTATACTTTGCGGCGCTTACCTGCCTCTCCGTGTTCCCCCTGGTCCGCCGCGGCTTGTGCCATTTGTGCGTAGGGGATAGACACAGCCATGTTTACTCCCTCACTTCTCAAGATGCTAAGTCAGTGGTCCATGCACTGGTGTCGTCCTGCCCACTTCCTCTAGTCAAAAGGAGGTGCGCCGAGCGGACGCACAGCTGAGCCTTTAGCAAAATCCACCAGGTCAGACAGAGTGATTGTCTGCTATGCTGAAAGTGCTTTTGATCTTGTTTTTTTTTATATTATACTTTTCAGCGCTTACCTGCCTCTCCGTGTTCCCCTGGTCCGCCGCAACTTGTGCCATTTGTGCAGAGGGGATAGACACAGCCATGTTTACTCCCTCATTTTCCAAGATGCTAAGTCAGTGGTCCATGCACTGGTGTAGTCCCGCCCACTTCCTCTAGTAAAAAGGAGGTGCGTCGAGCAGACGCGCGCAGCGGTGTGCCGGAGGCGCGCCAAAGTCAACCCCGTCTGCGTCTGTCCGCGTCTGACTGACGCCGAACGCAAGACACCCTGCCCTTTTCATCTGTGACCCCCATCCTAATCCTCCCTACCACTAGTGATGACTCTGATCCAATATACCAGCCAGGAGCTTCTCTCACTTAACAAAGCCTACCCCTTGGTAGCAGGCTCCATTCCTTCTCATATCACCAGGACCCCCTCTATTCAAAAACATCCCCCTATCAAAGGACAAGCCAAACAAACAAGAAATAAAACTAAACCTCCACAACTCAGTTCAGAACAATCAGAACTTAAGCAACTGATAGGTCTATACTGTAACGCACGTTCTCTCCCTAAACAAGCACTTGAGATCTGGTCTCTTTTGGACACTAAGGCGCATATTACCTACAAACAGCGATATTTATCGCTAAGTAGGGATAGCGGCCAAATTATTATCGCTGCGCTTC
Organism: Lissotriton vulgaris; assembly: GCF_964263255.1. Taxonomy (NCBI): domain Eukaryota; kingdom Metazoa; phylum Chordata; class Amphibia; order Caudata; family Salamandridae; genus Lissotriton; species Lissotriton vulgaris. The sequence goes on from NC_141694.1 coordinate 1,297,187,497, forward strand.
ACCGATTTTTATCGCTGAGATTACTTGCTATTAGCAAGGTGTATCTCAAAAACGATAAAAATCAGATGAAATGCGTGAATATCGCTGACAATACAGCGATATTCACGCATTAGCGTGAAACAGCTCTTAGCCATGTTATCCACCTCCCATTGGATAACATGGCTAAGAACTGGTATTAGCAGGCGTTAGCTTTTGGAGATATGTGCGCTTAGAGTGAATATTTCCATCGCTTAGCCTTTGTATGCGATAGCGATGTTAGCGACTATTTTCAGTCGCTAAAGTTTTGGCACGCCCACTTTGCATGTCATTAGCGATAATTATCGCTGACATGCAAAGCGGGCACCAAAATGCTCTAACTGGTGTTAGCGACAGCTTGTTAATTGGGCGATAAAATTATCGACGCCTTAGCGGGAAAAAGTCCCGCTAAAGCGTAGATAAGGCCCTTGGTAATATGCCCCTGAGGAACCTGACCTCTTCTTTATCATCGAGACATGGCTTCACAAACTCTCTCAACCCGACCTCTCAGTTGCTCTCCCACCTGACTACCAAATAACTAGACTGGACAGAAAAGACAAGAAAGGTGGCGGCATAGCTATTGCCATCAGAAGAAACACCAAAATTCATATGGTAGAGGCCGTACAGGCCACCTGGGGTAAAACTTACATTTTCACTATTGAGAACTCAAAAAGCAGAACCTGGCAAGATGCTCTTCTCTACAGGCCACCCGGAAATAAAACCCATTTCCCCAGTAACCTCACCGAGACGATTGCACCATTTGTCCTAGCTGCAGACAAATTTCTGCTACTAGGCGATTTCAATTTCCACACTTAGCTTAATACAGACCCCCACACTTGTGACCTTATCAACAGTCTTGAAACCCTAGGTCTAAAACAGCTGGTGACCAGCCCCACTCACGTCGCAGGCCACACCCTACACTTATTATTCACTAATTCCCCGAATGTAATTATAGATTGACCTATCCCCATCCTATGGTCCGACCATCATGTAAAAAGGTTCCATTTGAGTGGGTTATCAACACAACCTTATCGCACAAACGAATATAAACTAAGTGGATCCTGGAAAAAAATATATCCAGATTCTTTCACTGCCAATCATACGCCTCTTTCTCTCTCCGAAACAACGAATATCAACCAGGCTGCCAAAAGCTTTGACTTAGCTATCAGTACATCCTTGGACATTATTGCTCCCAAGAAAGTAACCAAATGTCCGAAGAAACTATCCCCATGGTTTACCCCTGAACTAAAAAGTAAAAAACTCATCGTAAGGAAGGCAGAATGCAAATGGAGACTCACGAAAGATATTATGGATAGGCAGCACTATAAAACTCTACACCACCATTACATGGAAAACATAGCGACAACCAAAAGAGCCTATTTAGGAAATCGAATTAACCAAGCTGCTAACTCTCACAAAGAACTATATAAGATTGTGAAGGAATTCACCAACCCCTCTTCCACCCTTCCATCTCAAACCGCCTCCCAGGAATGGGTCCACTCACTCTCAGATTTCTTCATTATCAAAATAAATGACATCCATAAAGCATTCCCTCTACCGAACAATACTCCACTGCAGCAAAACTCTGCAGTATCTTTCCCCAGCACGGTCAACTACCTGAAAAATGTCAACACAATAACAGAGGAAGATGCCTCTGTAACACTTAGGAAGATGAAAACTATCAAAAGTACGTAGCGCCATGGATGCACCTGGACCGAGAGCAGAGGTCAACATGAACCCCACAAGCCCCACAGACTATCAGCAAGAAACAACGGGGACAGAGAAGGCCAAGAAGAAAAGGAAGAGGAAGACAGGGTGCAGTCCGCAGGAAACAAGATCAGCATCATGGAGGTGACAGAACACTACTATCAACGGACCCACAATTAGACTAACGTGAATGCAGTCGGAGTGTCGAGGAGGTCAATGGAGGAGGCCAAGAGGTACTGGCATGATGTGAAAAGCAAAACCAAGCACAAACCCGCTGCCAACAGGAAGGCAGCAACAGCAAAAGGAGGTGGGAGTCCTGCACGACAGGAGGAGCTGGAGGAAATGGAGGTTATGTTAGATGTGCTTGTATAGCGCACGGCTGCCCCAGCCAAGGGGCGTCCCGGCCCTAGCTGCCTATGTCCAGGGGACAGCAAGATGGAATTGCGGAGGTCCAGAGGTGTACACAACAAAACTAGTTAAACAGGTAAGATTTTATGGCTTTATGAAATGATAAAAGGTCATTCATTGCGCGGATGTGGGCTGGAAGTCCATTCCAAAGTTTGGCGGCCAAGTATCCAAACGAGCGGCCGTCCATTCTGGACAACCTGATGCGGGGGATAATGACCAAGTTCTGACCTTCTGACCGAAGGGACCGCCTAGGGACATAGGGTGAGAGCAGAGGACATAACATAGGTGGAGAGCAAAGTTTCAAGATTTTAAAAGCAAGACAGAGAGTTTTAAAATGGATTCTCTTTTCAACAGGTAGCCAGTGTAGGTTCCTGAGGGTGGAGGAGACCGATTTGTGCCGGGGTAGCCCTGTAAGAGCTCTTGCAGCGGCGTTTTGGACTCTTTGTAGTCTCATTTTCTCAGCTACGTTAGTTCCCAGCAGAAGTGAATGGTGTTGTTTTGATCTGTTCGGCTATGCTTTTGCTTTTAAGAATGAGGTGACCATGACAAAGCATGAAGGCCTGACTTTTGATAATGTCACCCTCTTAAATTACGTCTGAAATTTGTGGAGGGTGTCATGGTCTTAGGGTTCAGGGATCACTAACAGTGTGGACTGTAAGGAGGGTGTCGCCATAGGTATTTCTCTGCATGAGTCCCTTATGCAAACATGAAGGGTGGGGTGACAAGCTGATGAATAGCAATGGTATGAGGGCCACAGCGAGGCACTCTAGAGAAAAACCCATTAGAATTCGGTTTTGCATTAGTCAGCATCCTATGAGCTGCTGGAGAATGTGTGAGGGTGGCAGATTGGGAAAGAAAAGATTGTGCTGCACCGTCTGACTGTGTGAGCTGTGTGAGCATCATCATAAGCCGGGCACTAAAACTCTGGGGTAACTGGCGGGGGGTGGGGGGGGGGGGCATCGACGTCAAAAAAGTACATCCATTTTTAACTGTTCAGAAGTAAAGCGCTCTGGCATTCATCGGGTGTATTCGGATCTCTAGAAAACTGCAAAAAAGAAACTAACCAAAAAACAAGCATAAAGATTGTGAATATACAGAATGTGAGTGAGTGTGTGTGAGAAAGCGAGAGAGCTGAGAGGGAAGAAAGAATGGATGCAAATGTTTACAAGGTTCTCCAAATTCTTACTTGTGCCATTAACTCCTGTTAGATCTAAAAGATTCCTTGCTACGTCACTGCCACTATTCTCTATCCCAACATCAAGTGAGGTGAAAAAACGCAGGCTATCGAAGTCATTTAGGCCCACATGTTGAGCGCATTTCCTATAGACTTAAAATCGGTTAAACCCTTTGGTACAGCAGGCCCCGTGAGGAGGACAGCATTGTGGTTGATTGTTAGCAGATGACATTCTAGAACGGGAAGATGGAGCCCTGTCCATTCTAAATGAGGCTTTGATTTTAAATAAGGGTTTTGAATCCTGCATTGTAGCACGTCAATGTGTATGTGCTCTGGGAATGTCTGCGGATTAAATTTATGCAGATTGAAATATGTGCGGTAGTTGTCTTCCATATGTTCGCCTGTAACCTTTCAAACTACAAGTCAAGGCAGTGATCCTGGACAAAATTATGGATAAAGAGACATTGTTTTGAATGGGGCAGGGAGGAGTAGACCTTAGAGGGAAAAACAGAGATTACATACAAGGTTGGAAACTAAACAAGGGTACTTGACAAAAAGACAGTAATAATGCATGCAATTAGACAAAAGTGTAAAGCAGGAAACTTGGTACACAATAATGTCTTGTACATAAATGTTATAAAGGTAAACTGTAGCAGATCACTGAAAAACCCAAAAACCTTTCCACCCGGGCAAGTTATGTCAAAGACGTGATGCCAGCCTTCAGATCAGGCCAAAAAGATTTAGGAAATCCTCGGTGAAACAACATGGCATTTAACTGCTCTTATTTGGCCAGTGTCAATGTAGTGCAATCTGTATTGTGGTTGGTTTGTGTAAAAGCAGGACATGAAAAGCAAGTTAGAAAAAATTGGCTTTTAATAGCATTCAAGGAGATTGCAGAGCCAAGCGTGCCCATCGCTTGCAGCATTATTTATAAAGTAAAAGCCTTCACGCGCACGGGAGCCATTCTGAAATCACTGACAGAAATCCATATGATTCTCTGATCAAGCTGTCCATTTTCACCCCATCTAGCAACAACACTTCTCACTCCCACCGCTCTCCGTTTGAATAGCGTTGCTTAGCAACATAAGCCTTAATCCTCAAAAATATTGCCTATTTAAAGGTATGTGGGGGGAGGGCTGGGAGGAAACCGAGTGCCAGTGTGTGGTTTAGTCGTTAAACACCTGCATCCTGAACACCCCACCTACAAGTGGGCTTTGCACAAAGACACATACCTTTAAATTCTACATACCATTTTTAAAGGTACTTTAACAAGTGATTCATCATTGGTGATACAGGGCATAAAGGCACAAAAAACGAGTGAGGCACAGGACAGAAAGGCACAAAAAACGAGTGGGGCAGAAGGGCACCAAAAACGAGTTGGACACAGGACAGAAAGGCACAACAAGCATTGGAAATGCAATAGGTCTCGCATTAGAAAAGTTGGAGCTTTTGGTCTTGTAAATGACAAATATTTTATTTATGTGTTGGTTTTTAAAATAGCTAAATGGATAGCTTTGTCATTTCCAATGCCAATAGCTATAACTTTCGCGAATGTGACACCTATAGCATTTGGAGTGCAACATGTTTTGTATGTACGTGACTTAGATGGCAGCTCTGGTCGTTAGGCCACATCTTTAGAGAGCACGAGCGTGCAGCAGGGGAGAGAAGCACAGAGTGCGGCAAGGAAGGGAAGCACGGAGAGGGAGCCCAAGAGTGAAGCAAGGGTGAGATGCACGGACAGGGAGCCTGAGAGTGCAGCAGGGGACAGAAGTAGTGTGGCTCACTGGTTAGAGGCGGCAGACCCGAGAGCAGAGGACGGCCCGGGACCAGGGTTCGATTCCCGGCGCGGCAGGTTTCTGGACCAGGGTCAGCGGACTCGATAATTCTCTCGCCTCGGTGCCCACTCTGATCAGCGATCACACTCGGCAACTCTGGGCATCTTCACTAACGGCCCCACCAGACCGCCGGGGATGCCTGGTCTCACCCTGGAGATACCCATTAAGGGACCATCTCTCAGGGAAGCCAGGAAGGGTTTCGCAGCGGTCGAAGCGCCTTGGGACCCTACGGGTAAGTAGTGCGCTATATAAATGCCAATACATTTACATACATTTACAAGCATGGAGAGGGAGACATAGTGTATCAGGGGCGAGAAGTACGGACAGGGAGCCCAAGAGCGAAGCAAGAGAGAGAAGCAGGAGAGGGAGTCTGACATTATAGAAAGGGAGAGAGTTGAGCATAGAAAGGGAGAAGATGAGTTTGGGAGAGAGGCATGAGAGGTGAGAGGCAGAGCAATGGAGATAGACCTGGGAAAGGAGTAACCATGGGGCAGACGAAGATGAGAGCAACAGGGAAAAACTAGTGGTGTTGACTAATGCCGAAATGGTATAAATGATGCTGTGTTAGTGCTCATTGACAATCGTGTGTACCTTGAGGAGAGATGGGAGAGGGGAGGGGAAAGAAGGGAGGGTGAGGGACTGTAAAAGGAACCACTTCAAGAATGGTGACATGTTGCTTAAAATACCTAAACAACTCATGGATCTTCGAGCTGCGAGTGAAGTGATCGATAGGGCGTAGTTATTCAAAAGAAAACCCCTGGTTCTGGCTTTAAGAGTAAAACACAGACTTTGTTGGCATCAAGCCACCATGATGTACTCCAGTTCTGCTTCCAATCCTGCATGGTTCACCAGCTTTTCATCAGGCATTTTAACCTCCTCAGCTACTTATTGAGTCAACTTCCAGTAGGCAAAACTGAGATCTCTCTGCAGCAGGTCCATCATTCTTCAGTTATCTGTACATATTTATGGTTGCCTGAAAATTGCTTGAACGTAGTCAATCATATTTTTGGTGCGCCACTGCAGCAGCTTCAGGTGGGATCTTTTGATGGATTGTGTGCTTCTCAGCCATCCTGTGGGTTACCTTGTTCACCCACCTCAACCATTTGCGGTTTGTATTTTGTGCTACACCTTCTGTAATGCCGCTTTCCCCCTGGGATTCACATTTATAGACCAGTTTAAGATAATGGATGCTAATAATGGAACACATGGGCACACCCCTGTTTGTCCTAGGCTGAAATCCCAGGTAATTATTTGGTCATTTTTTGTCTTGGGCCTCTTGACCGGTCCCATGCACAGTTTATAATTCTTCGGGCGTTTGCTGACTTACTTGTCTTCACTTGTAGGTTTCCAGTCTGTACGGTATTTGGATTACAGTGGTCAGGTGCGAGTACCACAAAGACAAGGTAATTCTGTTTACGTTCCTCGTTGGGTTGGGGGTTGCTGGGTAAATAGATTCAAAATCTGCACCCTTTTTTCTTTTGCAGGTTCGTGAGACCGTACTACACAATTGCACAGGCAGACATGAGTGCAGGCAGAAGAGGTAATTGTTGGGTTGAGTTAAACTGTGGTGCGTCTTGAACATTGTAGTACCATATATACTTACCGATGTTTTCTTCTGTTTCAGGTTTCACAGCAAGAACCCCATACATTTAAAGAGGCGCACGTGAGTGCAGGCAGAAGAGGTAATTGTTGGGTTGAGTTAAACTGTGCTGCGTCTTGAACATTGTAGTACCATATATACTTACCGATGTTTTCTTCTGTTTCAGGTTTCACAGCAAGAACCCCATACATTTAAAGAGGCGCACGTGAGTGCAGGCAGAAGAGGTAATTGTTGGGTTGAGTTAAACTGTGCTGCTTCTTGAACATTGTAGTACCATATATACTTACCGACGTTTTCTTCTGTTTCAGGTTTCACAGCAAGAACCCCATACATTTAAAGAGGCGCACGTGAGTGCAGGCAGAAGAGGTAATTGTTGGGTTGAGTTAAACTGTGGTGCGTCTTGAACATTGTAGTACCATATATACTTACCGATGTTTTCTTCTGTTTCAGGTTTCACAGCAAGAACCCCATACATTTAAAGAGGCGCACGTGAGTGCAGGCAGAAGAGGTAATTGTTGGGTTGAGTTAAACTGTGGTGCGTCTTGAACATTGTAGTACCATATATACTTACCGATGTTTTCTTCTGTTTCAGGTTTCAAAGCAAGAACCCCATACATTTAAAGAGGCGCACGTGAGTGCAGGCAGAAGAGGTAATTGTTGGGTTGAGTTAAACTGTGCTGCGTCTTGAACATTGTAGTACCATATATACTTACCGACGTTTTCTTCTGTTTCAGGTTTCACAGCAAGAACCCCATACATTTAAAGAGGCGCACGTGAGTGCAGGCAGAAGAGGTAATTGTTGGGTTGAGTTAAACTGTGGTGCGTCTTGAACATTGTAGTACCATATATACTTACCGATGTTTTCTTCTGTTTCAGGTTTCACAGCAAGAACCCCATACATTTAAAGAGGCGCACGTGAGTGCAGGCAGAAGAGGTAATTGTTGGGTTGAGTTAAACTGTGCTGCGTCTTGAACATTGTAGTACCATATATACTTACCGATGTTTTCTTCTGTTTCAGGTTTCACAGCAAGAACCCCATACATTTAAAGAGGCGCACGTGAGTGCAGGCAGAAGAGGTAATTGTTGGGTTGAGTTAAACTGTGCTGCGTCTTGAACATTGTAGTACCATATATACTTACCGATGTTTTCTTCTGTTTCAGGTTTCACAGCAAGAACCCCATACATTTAAAGAGGCGCACGTGAGTGCAGGCAGAAGAGGTAATTGTTGGGTTGAGTTAAACTGTGCTGCGTCTTGAACATTGTAGTACCATATATACTTACCGATGTTTTCTTCTGTTTCAGGTTTCACAGCAAGAACCCCATACATTTAAAGAGGCGCACGTGAGTGCAGGCAGAAGAGGTAATTGTTGGGTTGAGTTAAACTGTGGTGCATCTTGAACATTGTAGTATAACAGTTTGCATTCATGAGCTAGGCGTCAACGTAAGCCATGTTTCCTTATTTTGCAGGCTTTGTGGGACAGCAGGCTCAAACCGGCGGGTACGGAAATGTGCAAGCGCAAAGCTGTAACTTTGGGAGAGTCCGGTGCTTCACCACAAAGGAAGAAATGTTGCCTTGTATTCAAGGAAGAGTGGATGAAGGAAATTGTGGAGGCTGAGACACAGAAGTCACGAAGCAAGGTCCGCATGCAACTCGGGGAACTATTTCAATACAGTCCGGATGTGGGCTTGATTTGCAAAGCATGTGCCGAAGCCAAGATTGTTGGGGACTTTTCCACAGGGAAGAAATGGAGTGATGGCTGGAAACTGGACTACATGAAACGCCATCTACTTAGCAAAGTACACGAGTCTGCCATGGTGATATTGAGAAACAGAAGTGCTGCTGCGAGGTTTGGTTTTGGAGTACGGGCAATGCTGACAGAAACTGCCACAGACAAAGCAAATAGAATGGAAGTAGTTGAACGCCAAAGATCTATGCCTGAGGAGATAAAGATTCTCATCAACAACGTGTTGCTGGCAGTCAAGATGAACACTTCAATGTTATCTGTACAAGACATCCATGACCACTTAGCTTTGTATGTGAAGATACCAGACAGCTGGAGGAGCAAGAACTATGCCTTTGAGTTCCTTGAGGCCATCAATAGCGTGATACACTGTGAAGCTATGACAGAACTTCGGCAAGCTTTGTATCACACCTTGATAATTGATGAGAGCACAGATATTTCTGTTTCAAAAATGCTCATCCTGTATTTCAAGTTCCGACCTGTAACATCAACTGAGCATAAAACGCAGTTTGGGGGCATAGTGAAGCTGACTAGCTGTAATGCTGAGGCTATCACTACTGCTGTGAAAGAATTCTACACTGCCAATGAACTGGACCTCATGAAAATGGTCATGTTCACATCTGATGGTGCATCTGTGATGCTGGGGAAGAATAATGGTGTTGCTACTCGCCTTAAACAATCCATTCCTCATCTAGTTGAGCAGCATTGTGTCGCCCATCGAGAAGATTTGGGAGTTGATGATGCCTGGAAGAGGGTTCCAATGATTAAAGAGATGGAGACATTATTGAGGACTGTCTACACTGTGTTCTCCAGATCTCCTGCAAGGAAGTCCAAGCTGGATGAAATTGCATCGGTCACTGAATGTGAAGTTGTCTCTTTTCGACCACTGAATGAAGTCCGGTGGCTTTCAAGGCATTTTGCTGTTGGTGCACTAATTCGTAATTACGAAACTGTTCTTAAGTACTTTGAGCATGAGAAAGTTGAGGAGAATGATCCAATTGCTAAATATTGTTATAAAAAGCTATCGGACTCCAACTACCATATTTCCCTTGCAGTACTTAATGACATTCTGGGTGAATTTGCATCTTTGTGCAAACTATTCCAAAAAAGTTCTTTAACTACTGTTGAAGCCGTACAGTATGCAAGAGCAAAGATTGGCCAAATTAAGCAACAGTATTTGGGGGAAACTGTCTTTTGGAGCAGCAATGTAAGAGAGCTGATGGTTTTGTACAAGGATAGGCAAGAGTTTGACAGTGAGCCTATTTTGTCTTTTGTTTCCCTTCTTTGTGAGCACATGCAAAAAAGGTTCCCTGAAGGTGAGCTAAAAGAATGGGCAAGTTTTGAGATCCAGGCAATAGCCACACAATCTCATTTTGATTTTGGGACTGAGAATATTGAAAGACTTGTTGAAAAGTATAAAAATGTCTTGACCCTGGGTGATTGTGAAACACCAGAAGATGTTGTTCGACAGTACAGAGACTATAAATATGTGGTGGCAGAACATGTTAAGGGTGGGTTATTTACCACCTTTCAAGACATGGTGACTTTCACTGTACGCAATGCTGCTCAGTATAGTGTCGTGTCTCAGCTTGTTGATGTCTGCGCAACATTTCAAGCATCTAGTGCAGACTGTGAACGAGGATTCAGCCTCATGAATACTATCAAGAGCAAATTGAGGAATAGACTAGAGCAGAAGCATTTGGACATGCTGATGAGGACAAAGGCCTACCTCCTGAACGGGAAAGTTGACCTAGACAGAGTTTATCAGCACTGGAAAAATGGCAAGGATCGCCGTGAGAAGCAACCCTGTCACCCATCAAGTGACGCCACTTGACGTGTCTGAACAGCCCTCTACCTTCTTGTGTATATGTGATATTGTATAGGCTCGCAGCATTTCCCCACCCAATGAACTGTGCTCCAGTTAAGAATATTTATTAAAATCTAACGATGGTACCACCATTGAAGTCTTGTGCTTTTGTAAACTTGAAGTGTACTTGCCAGTGTAACCAGTTCATGTCATGGCGTGCTTATCCAATATTGCAAACTGCCCTTAAGACCCTTATTGTGGCGCTGTATGTGTCAAAACGCATCTTTTGGCTTTTTAAAGAAAAATTTTGGAGTGCCATTTGACGCCGCAGACGCGCGCGGTTTGGTTCCTGGCGCACATAGCCATGGTTGCAGCGCACAGAGACCCTCCACTGCCGCACACAGAGGAAAAAAATTAGAGGGAACATTGGTTACGATGGTAGCTTTTTTGAAGCTGGCAGTAAATGCTTTTTAGCATGGGGTCGTAGTCCTTTCTCCATTTGTGTTCTGCTTTTTTTAGCTCTTTTCTGAGCAAGGTGAGCTCATTATTAAACCAGGGGCTAGATTCATGGGCTCGTGGTTTAGTTAGTTTAGCTGGAATTAATGAGTCTAGAGCTTTTGTTATCCGATTGCAGAAACAATCGTAGTCTAAATGGGGATCATCACTGGAAATGGAAGGGTCTGCAGTAAGGAGAGTGTGGAGGTCTTCCAAGCAGAGTTTTTCCATGGTCTTTTCAAGACCTGGTGGGTGGAAATGGTAGAAAGGTCACTGCTAGCGGATAAATCCATAGTTACTAGGTACTGATCTGTCCAGGTCATGGGGATGGGAGAATGGACATTCAGATTATCCAAGTTAGAGAAAACTGGGTCGAGAAGGTGCAGGCCACTATGTGTGGGACACCGTCATCAGTGTGGAGACGGAGCAAGAAGTTGCGAGTACGGACACAGCTCGATAGGACCTGATACAACATCAACAGGGTGAATAACGACCAGGGACGGGGGGACAGGCGGGGGATGGGCACAATGGCACACATGCACAACGATGTGTAGCACATTGCACTCCCATAATTGCCCAGGATCATGTCCCTGATCCCTGTGGCACACTGCAGCACACACACATAGCAATCACAGCATATCCCAAGACAATGTAGTACCAAGTGCAACATTGACACTGCAAAACAGAGGACACAATTGGGTCCGCTCATGCGCAGAAACAGGCCAATCACATCTAAAATAGCAGGAAACTGTGAGATTGAAATGTACGTGTACACATGTCACATGTAAACAAGAACAATGCACCAACATACATGTCAATACAATGTCAACATGCATCTCCCCATAACATTGCAGAAGGTCAAACAACACCTCCAGCAGAGCAGACCAGACAACACATCACTGATGCTGGAGAGGACCTCCACACCTTCGACATCGACGCCCTACAACAGCTCATGGACATCTAGGGCAACCCACCCCCAGGAGCAGGGCAACCAAGTCACATAGAGTAGACCCTAGCCCCTGCACAGACCACACAGCAGGAAGCACCCGCCACCACAACTGGTTCCCAACACTTCACTGAGGCACACATCGCATTCAAAAGCCAGGTGTCAGAATGCCAAAAGGAGGTGGCCAAACAGGTGCGGGTGGGGTCAGAGCACATAGAAGCCAAACTACATCACATACATGGGTGTCCAAGTCCCATCAGGGACCACCTAAACACCACAAAGGAGACCCACACTGCGACAGAGACACATGCATTTGTACATTTTCAGTACTGAACCACGCCCAGAGTCACGGAATTAGGTGACAACAAAGATACATGTCCAAGGTCATACCCGCTGCTAGCGGGGGCATGGTTGCGTCCGCAGTACACAGCAGAATGTAATGTTGTAGGGCCCTTGGCCCTCATGCACACATTTTGACCACACGGACACACGCAGATAGTTTGTGGGACTCGCTATGGGCATGTGCGCCTGGCCCCTTTATTGGCAGGGTCACATGTACAGTGACTGACGCCTGTGCTGGATGTGTGTGGGATGAGTGTAAGCCAGCCCTCATGGAGTGGTTGGTGCTGGCAACAACTACAACAGTGAACACTATTACAACCGAAACAGAAGACACCAGCATTAGAGAGACAAATGGGGGGCATCATGGTGGTAGCCTGTGCAAGTACAGAGGTCACCCAATGAGCACACAGAAGTGTCCGTGAGTTACAGTGCACTGAGGTTGTGGCACTAGAGCTGAGCGCGCTCATGTGAAGAAAATGCCTAGGATTGTGTCCCTTTGGGATATTCCTGATGCAGCTGCAGTGGGGTGTGTCACATCTGCATCATCTTCCTCATAATTGTCCCATGTCTCCCACACTGCCTGAGGTGACATTGCTGAGTGAGCTCTCCGCAGCACAAAACTGTATATAGTGGCACCTGGAGTGCTGAGCAGGGTATCAGGCACATGATGGCATCCACAACAGGTATGAGCAACTCTGACAGTCTGGCAGGAAGACACTTTCAACTCTGGTAGTTGGTATTTGGAGGTGGTCCTGGCAGTGGTGGCATGTGCCTCCTGCAGTAAGGCCACGTCTGGGCTGGTCTTAACTCGATTTGATGTGTGAGCCCTGGTGGACTGCAGTGTAGGCCGGAGGCAGCGACGGTGCAGGACCACATACACATGACGTCGATGACTCCAAGGCCATCATCTCAGAGGCCATCCAATATCTCAGAAGACAGGCTCCCTGACTTGAGCTGCACAGAGTTAGTGGTCCAGGATGTACTGCTGCCGGCACAGGCACACTACCATGGTACGGTGACTTGCAGTGCACTGAGGAAGCGCCACGCAGACTGAGCGTGTCCTCGTCGATGTCCAAGGGGAATGTGGAAGAGGACTGCGGGGGACAGTTGAAGGTGTCCTCCAGGGCATGATGCAGAGGGCAGAAGCAATCTGGAAATGGCAAATTGAGGAGTGGAATGCTACTGCCTCGTTATCACCACCAAGTCGGTATCAGCTACATGAGCATGAACACAACCCCCTGTCCATAGAATCAGACGCCACCAAAGTTCAACCAGAGAGAGTCCATGAATGTCGGGGAACAGACTTAGTGGCACCGGGGCTGTGAGAGGATGCAGTCTGCGATGAGGCCGATCCAATGAAATGAACTCTGCCATTGCTAAATCAAGACTCAGTTCCAAATGTGTGACCTACTCAACTGCAGTGTAGGCTGAATGTGTTGCCAGCAAGGAGCCACAGACACGTGTGGTTGTAATGCTATGCACAGAGTCGATGGCACCACATCAAAGGGAGTTTAGGGATTTGAACTCTGCATTGACATGTGTACTCGGCCATTGCATAATCAAGACTCAATTCCAAATGTGTGACCTACTCGAGCGCAGTGTGGCCCAAAGGTAGTAGTCCGCGTGGGCACACGTGTGATTGGAAATCTATGCACAGACTTGGTTACACCACAATAAAGTGAGTATAGTGACTTAAAATCAGCTATAAATAATGTTCTCTGCCATAGTGTAATCAAGACTCAGTTCCAAATTTGTGACCTACTAGTCCACAGTGGAAGCCGGTGGAGTACATCAATTTAGAAAGGAGTTCTTTGGCCCTTGCTTGCGAAGGCTGTGATGGTTTAAGGAGGCTGCCAAGGTCGTGGGCATTGGGCTTGGAGCGTGCACCGGCACGTGGCGGGCCCTCTTCGACACAACCCAGTGTCGGGAGGTGAGCAGTGAGGCCTGGGTGCGCAGTGGTGGGCAAGACTGGTTTGGGGACAAGCAGTCGCACAGGTTCGCAGGCAACACCGATCACAGCGACGGGTTCGGCCTCGTGGCAGGGTGAGGAGCGCCGCCCTGGCAGAGACGTTGGCCATTCCAGGAAAGAACGACGCCCAGACCTACGTGTTTTTTATTCACACCACTACGCTGGCCTGGCCTTCTCTGGGCCAGCCCACTCTGCTCACGCTTACGGGGGGCACGTAACAAGCTACATTTCAGTGATCTTCCCCACTGGCTGGGGTGACATGGTTACATCCACTGTCCACTACACTCCAAACACCAGCGATGTATGTCAACATGGATATGTGTGTAATCTGCATACTGCAGTCTGACCATCACATCCACACCACACTTGGAATTTTGTACATTCTCATTTATGGGTCACTTGCCTCCTTCCCACATGCCTGGTCCCCACCTTTTCCCACAATCTGCCATCGTGTGGCTGAGGTGCCATGCCTTTGATGGCTTATGTGCATGGCTGGCCCAGGTTCCCACAGGAAGTCGTGCTGTATTGTCTGGTGGGTGGGCATGTTGTTTGGCATGTTGTATGTGAGTTTGTTACATGTGCATTCCCAGTGTTGTGATTTGCATGATTGTGGAGTATGGGTGTGTGGTGTGTTCATTTGGTACTTGCCAATGAGCAGAGCATTTCCGTAGGTACTATCCTGGTAGTGCTGGTTGATGATGGACTATCGGAAGATTTAGGATTCCTGCACACTGCCTGGGTGGTTGGCGTCGACGTTGGTGGAGATTCCCCTGTGGTCCACTGTTGCCTGCACATTGATGGAATACGTGTGCTTTCTGCTGCGGTTATTGAGTGGAGTGTTGCCAGGGGGCACAAGTGGGACATGTGTGCAGTCAATTGCCCCCAACACGTGCGGGAAGCTAGCTATGGGGTGATGCCTTGCTGGTCTCCAGCTGTTCCTGCACAGTGTGGGAGATGTATAGATAGTAGGGTACCAAGGTGATGATGTCATCCATGGCTGTTTTGAGGAACTTGGATTGGGCTGGCTGTGAGACTTCTCCGACTCTGGCAGTTGTTGGTTGGAAGGTCCTAGAGGCCAACACATGCAGCACGGCCAGCAGCTTTGTCAGAGGTGGGATGTTGGTTGTCCGCTGTGTTGATACCATCAGCAAGTGGGTAATGGTGGTCAGGATGCAGAGGATGGTTGTCCCTTTGAGCCTGAAGTGGGCGATGACATTCTCTGGTCTTGGGTCTGTGAGGTTGGTGCATTTTCAGGGGGTCACTATTGACAGCGCTGCCTCGTTGTTGGTCTGGGGGGGCAGTGGGGGCCCGGTGGGTGGGGGGGTCCTGGGGGTGGTGGCGGTGGGTGTTTTGGTCCTCCTCGGTGTCCAACCTGCATGATCAGTGGCTCCATGACATGTTGCCCTTCAGGTGTTGCTGTGGGCTGGGCTCCCTTTTCTGGTGCAGGCTGTCGTCTGACTTTACACCATTTCAGAGCATGTATTAAGTTCCTGCTGCTAACGTGCCTTATCGCCTGTTTTGGGTTCTCTTCGCTGATCTGGCTGGCTGTTGAGAATGTTGCAGAGTGGTGTTGTCGCAGCTTTTTGCACGGGAACGCCTACTCTGCATCTCATTAGTGATAGTTGCCTGGGTCATCTGTAACAATTATTTTTGTGGCTGCTATTGCAGGTAAACTGGTGAAATGGGCTGTTAGCACCAGCTTGTGAATGGAGCAGTACATTCATCACAACTTTGACTGCAATAAAGCGACGATAACTCGGCGATAGCTCCTTGAAAATATGCCCCACAGAATGTTAACAATCTGCTTGTCCTTGGGGATAACACCACAGTTACGGTACAGTCTTTGCTGCCATATACACCAGAACTCATGGCATTCCTTCATTAGTGGTGATACCTGATGTATTGAGACAAATGCAAAACGAGTATGGAGCAGAACCTTCCCTAAAATTAGGGATGAAGTTAATTAATAACTACCACTAGGTATCAGCCATAACACTAGCTAATATTAAAGGGGAAGAAGCGAAAGTGACAATCCGCCTATACGGAAAAAAGTTCTCAATCCTGAGGTAGATCTCCTCCACATGAGCCCTCTGAAAAGAGGTATAATCTCAGAAATAGGTATAATTTTAGGAAACCTGACAGGTATCAGGGTACTGATACATGTTCCTCTAGTTCCTTTCAGGGCTCGACGAAAACCTGAGAGAGAAGGAAAGTCAGAACTCAAGGAAGAGCGTACAAAGTCCAGTGACAAGCAGCACGCTCTAGACTACACTTCCAAAAAAGAAGATAAGGCAAAATCAAAACCTCAATTAAAGAAAGAGAAAGTTGCAGGTCTGAAGATCAGACATTGCCAGCATACTGAGGACGCAACTTCAGAATGAGGACTGGGCTCTGACGATGCTAGACAGTGTGGCAGAAGTAACAATAGCTTGTCAGAACCTGATGGGATTTCTGGTGACAGCAGACTTGAATGATTACATCACGGTGGAAACACCAGACACAAGGCTGAGCGTCCCACATAAGTTACACAAGGTAACACTCCAAATGGAGGGGGACAAGCCCAGGAAAGTTAACGGTCTCTTTTGGGAAAATCTATCATCTGGATATGACATCCCATTAGCAGAACAAGATTGGCCCCCAGCATTCGTTACATAGTGCACTAAGGGGGGAAACATAATCTTTCCAGCATTCTCTGACCTCGTTCCCATACATCTTAAACATGCATATGAACAGGAGTGAGCAGTAGCCCTAGCTCCAGCATTATATGAAAATCAAGTAGGGTGGGATGAGGAGTCAACCTACCATGTGATCCCATTAAAAGTTTCATCAAATGCTCAGAGGCAATACCCTATAAAACAATAAGCTACAAAACAGGTCAGCGTGATCTTAGATCAACTTGAATACCAGGGGGTGATCGAAAACAGCATCTCACCAATGAACAATCCTTTGTTTCCCGTATTTGTTGGACTTTTGACAGGTTCACCCCTAAAACATTTAGCCTTTCTGTGACCTGATATTAGTAGTTTTTGGCCTCTGCGCACTTTAGCACTGTGGCCCAGTGCAAAGTGTGTGCACGCTCTAAGTGTGTGTAGTGAGTTTGGCCTGTCCTCCCATAGGAATGCATGGGGGATATGTGTGTCCCTTGTAATTCCTGGTATGAGAGGAGTGCAGGGGGGAGTTTAGTATGTCTGAACTTGTGAGAATAAATGCTGTGCAATGGTGTGCGCAGATGTATGGTGACTGGTGGAGAAATGCCACTTTTAGAAATTGTCATTTCTGTGTGCTGTGTGTCTGCCTGCCTGATGTGAATTGCATGTCTGGCTTGTGAGTGACAGGTGCTGGATGGTATGGGTGGCTCCAGGAGCCAGGATGAGTCTGCCCAGTAGTGAATAGAGAGATCTAGATGGGAGGGAGGAGTTGCACCTTGGACCTGAATAGGGCTGTGCCTTACCTCCAAAATTCTGGCTCCGCCCCCTGTGGTACGTCTGATCCCTGAGCCTCCACCTACAAAGGAGAGAGGAGCTGAGCAGAACAAAGTGCTCTAAAGCTCCCCTATATCAGTTCTAACTGGTATGCCTAGACCCTGAGTCCAGTCTTGTGCACCCTGAACCTTGCCTTGCTTTATTGTGGAAGAGAGCTTCGCTCTGAACCTGGACTTGGGACTTCCAGGACCTGAAAGTGCTCTCCTTTACTTTTGTTCTAAAGGGCGCTTTTCTTATCTAAAGAGCGTGTGGGCTCTGCAGCGCCGAGCAGTGGTTGATATCGAGGGAATCCCGATGTTGGAATTCCCCCGCCTTGCTGGCTTCTCATAGCAGGTACCCACCACGCATTGCCTGCATTCCGAAGGAGCGGGTGCCCACCCGGCGTTGTGTCTTTCGCTTTTAAACCAAAAAAAGGGGGTGCCCACCCCGCGCTCATTTTTATTTGTCTTGAGCGGGTTCCCATCCCGCTCTATATTTTTGATCTTGAGAGGGAGCCTACCCCTCATTGCAGCCCACACAAAGAAACACCCGCAGCCCGCCTGGTTGTGGGTGGGGGCCTCGTGGATGGAAGCGGAAGGGCTTGGCGGCAGAAAGCACCGCGTTCAGAGACCAAGGCAGGGGCCCGCCCTGCACTGGGACGTGCTGGCAGATATTCTTTAACTACCAAACAGTGATGCCCACACACCCATACCAATACTTAAGGTATTTATTCTGCCTTGTCTTACCATAATCGATAGCCATTATATACAATTTTTGTTAGAATTTTGATTCTGGTGCTTCTTGTTTTATAGGATTGGAAACTATCCGTTTTACGTGGGAATTATCACCACCTTTACTCCTGTATGGGTAAGCTATTTGTACTCTTGGGCAGCACTTTGAGATATACATGCCCGGCAACAGCCCTAACAATAATTATCCATCTCATTTGTAGGGTCATCTATAATCCCTGTTTGCCCCGTTTTTAATGTCCTGATGAAGACTCGCATGGCCTAGGCTCAAATAACCGCAAGGCCCTAAGATGAGTAGAAACGTCGACGCTCTATATAAAAAACCTGGACCACCTTTCTCTCTAGAATTATGTGCAGATATTGACAACATATATTTTGTATCGAATTACCTATGAGAGAGTTCCATGTACTAGTTGAGTGGCCAGGTTACACAGAACGGTTGAATGTGGATCCGCTACTGCTCTATACAAATCAACTTGAATTTTATGTCACTTCTTTGAATTTCTTTTTCTTCCTAACCACTTCACACATCTTACTGCACCCTTTGCTATGCTGCACGCTCTGTTCGGGGCAACCAATATTTCGTATTGAATTATAAACTGAATTATGTAGTTTTTGCTCGACCTTGAGACAATAGATTAAAATATTGTCCTTGTATCTGAATTGGATGCTGTTGCATATATATTTTTTTTATAAATATATGCATACATTGGACGGAGCTGATTAATGTGTATATGCTAAAAATTTTGATTACTGATTAATTCAATTTACCTAACTATAGAGGTCTTGGACCATTGTTGTTTAATACCGATTGATACCCAGGTCCAGCACCTTATGGGTTACCCCATTACTTTAATGGCCGGAGTCGGGAAGCAGCCTGTCTGGAGGCAGGGCTCCAGTGACCACGGTGAGAGCCCCGTGTGTTGCTGCCGAATCCGAAGCCTCAGGGGCCCCACAAAGCTTCCTGGTTAACAGAGGCGACACCAAGAAGAGAGGACACCAGGAGGGAGTCCCAGGAGAGTGGGATGTTCCCCCCCATGTCCAGTCCCAGTGCTTCATGAGCAGTCTCGCAGGGCAGCGGACCGCTCCTACCTCGAGAGACCCATTTTCTTCCTTCAATTTAAGAGTCCCCCGAGTGGGGCTCACAGGCACAGTTGTGCCCGTTCTTTCTGTTCTTGTGGGGGCATATTTGTTAGAGCCTGTGTGCTCCAATGTGAGGGCATCGAGGTGCCCCTGCTACATTTCTACCAGCTGCCCCGCTCGCAGTGGGCAGCTGCAACGTTGAGCATAGTTGGTGTAAAGAGCCCCAGAGAGGGGCCCAGAGGCACGCTTGTGCCAGTGCTTGCTTGTTTGCCTAATTTCCCCTGCTGCCCTGCGAGGGCGCAGGCAGCTGCAACACTTTGGGCCATTGAATTGAATTGAATTGAATGGGGATTTATATAGCGCAACTATGCCCATGGAGAGTAGTTTTAGATTACAAACATTTAAACTCTTGCACAAAGACATTCGCAGTCCAAAACTCAGAATGCTGCATTGATGAATAACATTGTGCAAAAAAATATAAAACAACACTTGATAGCTCAAATTAATTTTTCTGCCAAACTATAGTGCCTGAAAGCAGGAATTTGACTGCATTCTCAGCGTTAGGGTACCAGCAAGAATTTTATTGATTCCCCCAGCGTTATAAGAACAGCCCAGGGGTATTCTCAGCAAGAGTGACTGAGTGGGAAAAGCCTGGCAGCTACCTTTTTAGAAAAGTGTGCACTGCTCCAACCTCCAAAAAGCATTTTAAAAACTTACAATCGATACTGGGATTCCTAAATGTTGGCAGGACCTACATTTTGGATTACGCAGAAAGAGTAAAACCTTTCTACGACTTAATAAAACCTGACTTTTAGGTCAAACATTGGACATAGGAACATTCCAATATCCTATGCTCATTACAAGAAGACATGATTGCTTCCAAACACTTACAGACATGGGTAAATATACGAAACTTGGTGATCTGTGTATTAGCGCGTAAATGCGGGTACACCTATTTAACTTTCAATGAAGGTGAAACGGTACTAATCGCATACAAATCACACCTGTACACAAACGCAGTAATGCATTTTACTTCAACAGAAAACATCCTGACAGCAGTTCAGACCGCTGTAGCAAGAGCAAGAGCACTGGCTCAGGGGAAACGCATAATTGTTGTAACTCTGGTACTAGCTTTAGAAGCTGTTACAAAGGCTAGCATCACAAATGCAAAAGCCTTACATCCAAGATGGATAAAATGGGATAATTCTCTTACTGCAACAGACATTGAATACAGATTTCATCCAAGCCTAAAAACACAAGCATTTCTGCAATACGAACAAGAATAACCTCTACCAAATGAACTCTTGCCTCTATATCAGTATGAATATAATATTTACACTGACGGATATGCTCAACCAGCCATATGGAGTAAGCAACAATACAGTGCAGCATGTGCTATCGTTAAAGGTCGCATGCAGGATGGAAAGTTCTATCCAAGTTGCACCAAAATGCAATCTCTAGGAGACTGCACGGCTCAGTTGGCAGAACTAAAAGCACTGATACTGGCACTTATAAATACGGATCACAAATTCTCCAAACTAGTTGTGTGTGACTCCTTATACTGTTTAGTCTTACAATGAGTACTTAAATCATTAGGAACTAAATAGGTTTAAAGATGCGAAAGGTGGCACAATTACACATAAAATGCTATGGGAACAGGTAGTTGAGTTGGAAAACGAACTACCATGGGAAGACGCAAAGGGGGCTGTACACACAGCTTCCGTAGCTGTAATTACTCACTCTAAAATGAGAATAGACAGTGATAAAATTGGTGGCTGGCATTGCTTCATGCAAGGACCACTTAGCCGTACCTAAAAAATTGTCACTCAAGTTCTCCTCCAAATTAGATGCACAAAATATTCCATATGCTCAGATTCCTGGAGTGGGGGATAGAGTAATACCAAATATGGATCGTAGGCAAGGTTCATACTAGCAGCACATGAGGGTTTGGGCTCCGTGCACACAAGCATTACAGCGACTATTTCTTTATTGAAACAGCGCTACTGGTGGCCAGGACTAACCAACCAAACTAAAGATTAGGGCCTAGATGTAGGTAATAGCAATTTACCGAATGGCAAATACCGAATTTTACAGATTCGGTATTCACTATTCGGTAATTGCTATGTAGGTAGAATATTCGGTAAAAATACCGAATCATTAATTCCTATGGGCCTTGAAGCCCATAGGAATCAATGGCAAATACCGATTCTGTAATTACAGAATCGGTAAAATTGCCGATTTTGCAAGGGTGACAGGGTGTCACTTTGACACCCTGTTGCACCCCTGTTTCTGGCTTGAGTGCCATTTGACACACAGACATGCCCTTAGGGCATGTCTATGTGCCACATGGCACAGGTGTACATGCACAGATGTGCATGTACACTGTAATTCGTTATTTACCATGGAATAGTTTTCCATGGTAAATAACAATTCGGTAAGGGCCTGTGGCACTGATTACAGTGCCACCTACATCTTGATTTACAGAATCGGTATATTTACAGATTCGGTATTTTACAGATTCTGTATATTTACCGAATCGGTAAATATACCGATTCTATGAATAAAATGCCCCCTACATCTCAAAAGCAAAATACCGGTCGGAAACCGCCAAAATCGGCCGTTTCCGACCGGTATTAAGGCTCCTACATCTGGCCCTAGGTCTTGAAATGTGACATCTGTCAGCAGATGAAGGGGTCCCCCATTACACACCCGGGACAGACACCACTATTAAAATCAGACAAACCTCTGGACCTTCTTCCAGATCGGTTGCTCCCCCACGCTCCAGCTGAACTGCAGCTGCCTCGCTCTGTCTCCTGGAGGTATCGTTTTGTGAACAAGCATTTTCAGCTGTATTTGCATATTTGTCTGACCCTCGCAGCCTAGAAGCGCTTTGCTCGCGCAGCGCCGCATTTTTTCCATTTAATTAATTAATTGCGAGCGCGACCTTGCTGAGGCTGGCTGAATTGATTTTGGTACATTGAGGCTTGTGTATTTACTTGCAATTGTCCTGCACACTCGGCGCTGTAGTGTATTTGCTGCCCCTGGCTCCATTAGCCTTTGACCCTCCATTTTGTTGTTTGTTTTCCCCTGGTCCGCCCCTCCTCCCGCCACCACCTCCCAGCTGCTGCCCCTCCCACCCACGATCTCTACCCTTCCTCTCCCCCGAGCAGATTGTGATCGCCTGGACCTTCTTCCAGATCGGTTGCTCCCCCACGCTCCAGCTGAACTGCAGCTGCCTCGCTCTGTCTCCTGGCGGTATCGTTTTGTGAACAAGCATTTTCAGCTGTATTTGCATATTTGTCTGACCCTCGCAGCCTAGAAGCGCTTTGCTCGCGCAGCGCCGCATTTTTTCCATTTAATTAATTAATTTCTAGCGCAACCTTGCTGAGGCTGGCTGAATTGATTTTGGTACATTGAGGCTTGTGTATTTACTTGCAATTGTCCTGCACACTCGGCGCTGTAGTGTATTTGCTGCCCCTGGCTCCATTAGCCTTTGACCCTCCATTTTGTTGTTTGTTTTCCCCTGGTCCGCCCCTCCTCCCGCCACCGCCTCCCAGCTGCTGCCCCTCCCACCCACGATCTCTACCCTTCCTCTCCCCCGAGCAGATTGTGATCGCCTGGACCTTCTTCCAGATCGGTTGCTCCCCCACGCTCCAGCTGAACTGCAGCTGCCTCGCTCTGTCTCCTGGCGGTATCGTTTTGTGAACAAGCATTTTCAGCTGTATTTGCATATTTGTCTGACCCGCGCAGCCTAGAAGCGCTTTGCTCGCGCAGCGCCGCATTTTTTCCATTTAATTAATTAATTGCTAGCGCGACCTTGCTGAGGCTGGCTGAATTGATTTTGGTACATTGAGGCTTGTGTATTTACTTGCAATTGTCCTGCACACTCGGCGCTGTAGTGTATTTGCTGCCCCTGGCTCCATTAGCCTTTGACCCTCCATTTTGTTGTTTGTTTTCCCCTGGTCCGCCCCTCCTCCCGCCACCGCGTCCCAGCTGCTGCCCCTCCCACGCTCCGCCCCCTCCAACATCCATTTATGGCCAATGTCCTCACGCGCAGCGTCCACGCGCTACGGCCACGCCGAAGGTGCGCCAAAGGTAAGCCCGTCTACGCCCGTCCGCACCTGGACCGCGCCCAGCGCCATACCCCCTGGCCCCCGTCCCTCCCAGCCCCCCGCATTACCTACGATGCCGCCACCCTCCTAGCCCTTAACCCCGGTCGCGCCCCCAACTGCGTCCAAGCCGCCCCTGGACACACCCATGGACCTTTCTCTTGCTACTCCTGCAAATTCATCGGCACCGACAACATCTCCGCTACGACCACACCACAGATTCCCGACCCCAACCACCTACAGTGCATCCTTCTCAACACTCGATCAGTCCACAGACACGCCATTGACCTATGGAATCTACTAGACACCATCTCTCCAGACGTCGCCTTCCTAACAGAAACTTGGATGAACGCTTCCTCCGCCCCAGACATCACCATTGCCATCCCTGAAGACTATAAGATCACTCGCAAGGACCGTACCAGCCACACAGGAGGAGGAATCGCTATCGTCCATAAGAAATAAATCAGCATCTCAACCAGCTCTGACGCCAACCTCGCTAACTCTGAACACCTTCACTTCCAGATCCACATCGACCCCAAGACCACACTCAGAGGCACCCTCCTCTACAGACCACCAGGACCCCGCGCAAAATTCAGTGAAGACATCACAGACTTCATCACCCCACACGCGCTCCCCTCCAAAGACTACATCCTTCTGGGAGACCTCAACTTTCACCTTGAAAAGATCAACGACCGCAACACCGCCACCCTCTTAGACAACCTCGCCAACCTCGGACTTAAACAACTAGTCACTTCCCCCACCCACATCGCAGGTCACACACTCGACCCCATCTTCACCTCCAGCAATCATGTCTCCTTCAGCCACACTACGGATCTCCTCTGGACTGACCACGGCTGCGTTCACTTCACCTACAACAAACCAAAACCCACCAACCACCTCCAACCAACTCTGCAAAGAAACTGGAACAAAATCACCACGGACCAGATCTCCGCATCGCTCCTTCTAAACACCCCAGCCCACTCTTCTAACGCAAACGAAGCCGCCGCCAACCTCACCCTATGGTTATCCAACACTGCCGACACCTTAGCACCACTGAAAAAACGTCAAAGCAAACCTGGCAGCAAAAAGGCCTCATGGTTCAACGATGATCTTAAGAAGTCCAAGAAACTCTGCCGCTCCCTTGAAAAGGCCTGGAAAAAAGACCCAACCACTAGCACCAAGGACGCCTTCAAAAACGCCATCCGCACTCACCACCAACTGATCCGTAAGGCCAAGAAAACAGCATTCAAGGATCGACTTGACAACAACGCCCACAACAGCAAGGAACTTTTCAACATCGTCAAGGAATTTTCCAATCCCTCGGCCAACTCCAACGACATCACCCCCTCTCAAGCCCTCTGCGACTCCCTAGCCTCATTCTTCCACAACAAGATTGCAGACATCCACAACAGCTTCGACAACCAACCCGGAAACCAACCCAACCTACCATTTGCTGAACATTCTCCCCCCGTGAACACCCTTAACGACTGGAACCCAATCTCCACTGAGGACACAATCCGCCTGATGAATTCCATCCACTCAGGATCCCCCACAGACCCATGTCCTCACCACATCTTCAACAAAGCAGACTCCGTCATAGCACCGCACCTCCGAGACGTCATCAACTGCTCCTTCAACTCCGCCACCTTCCCGGAAGACTGGAAACACGCTGAACTCACCGCCCTTCTGAAAAAACCCACAGCGGACCCCACCGAACTCAAAAATTACCGCCCCATCTCGCTCCTTCCATTCCCGGCCAAAGTCATCGAGAAAGCTGTCAACAACCAGCTCGCCGCCTTCCTCGAAGCCAACAAATCCTTCGACTCCTCACAATCTGGCTTCCGAGCAAAACACAGCACTGAGACCGCCCTCATTGCAGCAACAGACGACATTCGAACTCTACTGGACAATGGAGACACAGTCGCCCTCATCCTCCTCGACCTCTCTGCAGCATTCGACACAGTCTGCCACAGCACCCTTTTACAACGCCTCAATAACATCGGAATACAAGGTAAAGCACTTGAATGGATCACCTCGTTCCTCACCGGAAGAACCCAGAGAGTCCGCCTCCCACCATTCAAGTCCGAGGCCACTGAAGTCATCTGTGGCGTACCACAAGGATCCTCACTCAGCCCCACCCTCTTCAACGTATACATGAGCCCCCTCGCGGCCATCGCCCGCCAACACAACCTCAACATCATCTCTTACGCGGATGACACTCAACTAATCCTTTCTCTCACCAATGACCCCAGCACCGCCAAAACTAACCTACACGAAGGAATGAAAGAAGTTGCCGAATGGATGAAACAAAGCCGTCTGAAACTGAACTCAGACAAAACAGAAGTCCTCATCTTAGGTACATCTCCCTCTGCATGGGACGACTCCTGGTGGCCGGAAGCCCTCGGAAAAGCACCCATCCCGACAGACCACGCACGGAACCTAGGCGTCATCCTGGATTCTTCACTCTCAATGAACAGACAAGTCAGCGCCGTATCCTCTTCCTGCTTCAACATTCTTCGCATGCTCAGAAAAACATTTCGCTGGATCCCCACCGAAACAAGGAAAACAGTCACCCATGCTCTGGTCACGAGCCGACTGGACTACGGAAACACCCTCTACGCAGGCACTACCGCTAAACTCCAGAAGAAACTCCAACGAATCCAAATTGCCTCAGCCACGATCATATTAGACATCCCACGCAACAAACACATCTCTGGTCACCTTAAAGACCTCCACTGGCTACCCGTCAATAAGAGGATCACTTTCCGACTGCTAACCCACGCACACAAATCACTCTACGACATCGGACCAGAATGCCTCAACTCACGACTGTCCTTCTACACCCCCTCCCGCCAACTACGTTCTTCCAGCCAAGCCCTCGCCACTGTACCTCGCATCAACAAGACCACCATGGGAGGCAGATCCTTCTCATACCTGGCTGCTAACACATGGAACTCACTCCCCGCTTACCTTCGCCTTACCCAGAACCACCTAGCATTCAGAAAGCAACTTAAAACGTGGATATTTGACAAGTAATCCTCCTCCCCTTTCTAAGCGCCTTGAGACCCTCTGGGTATGTAGTGCGCTATATAAATTCTCTGACTTGACTTGACTTGACTCTCACATGTGTGTATTTGGACCACTGCGGCCCTTACAATCTGATGGGGCTAAAAAATATATCATGGTTGCAGTGACTTCATGCTCAAGATTCCTATGGGTTTTGCTTCAGCGCTCAACTGATGCTCAAACTGTTATAAAAGATTTGCGAGTCACTATAGGGACTTACGCAGTTGGCATGTTACATTCTGACTGTGGCCCAGCATTTAGCTCTCGGGCTTACAAAGAGGCCATGAAAAGTATGGGGGTAGCATTGCGGTACTCCTCTCCATAACATCCTGAGGAAAATTCTGTTGCGGAGATGAAATATTTAAC
Organism: Lissotriton vulgaris; assembly: GCF_964263255.1. NCBI lineage: Eukaryota > Metazoa > Chordata > Amphibia > Caudata > Salamandridae > Lissotriton > Lissotriton vulgaris. The sequence goes on from NC_141694.1 coordinate 1,297,214,371, forward strand.
AGCTAGGGTATTAGGAAAGGGCACTAGTTGCGTCAATAACTTATATGAGGTACAGAGAGCTCTTAACAACCAGCAAAGAAATTCTCTAGGGGGTGTCACTCCATAGGAGGTCCTATTTGGGATGTGAATATTGGTACCTGATCTTGATTGGGAAGGCTCATTGGCGGATAAGAAACCATTTGATATCCATGATCGTTTAGCTGTTTTACTGGATCTAAATGAATCCAGGGAAAGAAAAAGTAACGTCCTTTCAAAACAGACAGCCACTGGGGAAGTCAAGGCAGTCACTGCAAAACCTTCCTGGATCCCAAAAGTCAGGGATCTGGTCAGAGAAAAAATAGCGGACAAAAAAGAATTTGGACCATCATACAGAACAGCTGTACCTGTTCTAGCAAGACAAGGAACTAGAACTGTATTTTGCCGCCGCTTGCCGGGAAAAAGGAGAAAAGATTTGCCTCAATTGACTAAATCAAAACCACACACTATGTGGCCGATACTAAACAGTAGGCTTTGTGGACTCCACAGTAGCAAATGCCCTCCTCTCATTATAATCCAAGAAGTTCACACAGAAAGACTCATCATGTTTGAAGAGCCACCTGTACAGAATGATGGACTATGCAATAATGCTATGGAACTCATTCCTCATGAACCCGAACTTCAACCCCAGGTTGCAATTAGACCAAACACAGACGTCTACATCAACATGCCTTTACGAGTGCAAAATACAATTCCAACAAATCCCGATGCAATTCCAACAATTGATCGAACTGCTGCTGGCTACTTCATGAACTTTGATACATTTTCTTTGTATCCAAGCGAACCGGAAACAACGCCAGCCAAACAATCACTCAAGCAACAAATGAAGAACTTTCTTCACTTTCTCAAAAAAAACATACCTGGTATCGCCTTGGGAAGAACTCTGGACAATTACTGGGATACTGTTTACTCTTTTCTGGCTAGGCTTAGCTATAACTTTTAGCATGCGTGTTAATGGAAATACCTCCAGCAAAGCTCTACAGCCCAAAAGGTCAACTTAATTTTAAAGCCACATCAATCACCACACCGTGAACAAAGAGACTTGTCATCAGTGAACATTACAGTAGTGCCTATACCGGACGGTATAGTTTAGGACAAGGTTGATTTCGATATATTCGGCCCGACTGAACTTTTAAAAATATCTCATATATTTAAAATATCACTAAGAGATATCATTTCCTCCAGTACTTTTTCAGATGATTGGGACACTGAAACTATTAAGAACATGTTGTCTGATTTAGAAAAAACTGCCGCATTTCTGAATACTGAAATGTTAGAAGATAATTCAGACTATGACGCGTTGTACTGTTACCAATATTATGGTCATTATTTTCTGCACAAATCTATTTCACCTAGAAATATTTTTGAGTACCATCAATGGGAACATTGCTCTACACCACCAAAAAGTAGTTTGCATACCTTTGCACAGAAATTTTCATACTTTTCAGGGTTTAACACCGCAGTCAGACCTCATAATATTATAAGGTTACACCAACATATGCACTGAAAATTATGTTGACTAATACCAAACAGATTTAGTCTGCTTCCTTTATTGCCCGATTGTTTGAACAAGGGTTTGACCTATGGAAAGACATAATAGACTCAAAATCAGTCTGGGGTTCTAGAGACTGGCAAGTCCAGGGAACAGAAGCGCTATTTAGAGCATGCCTCATTCAACAGTAGATTACATTTTACAGTACAATAGATCAGAGCCTGATTGGAAAGAATGGGTGGTTTGGACTTTAGAAACGAACATATATCATAAAAGATTCTTGGGAATAACCAAAAGGTACAATATCCACAGGCCAGACCCACATTATGTAGAACGAGAACACCCAGGGGGAGTTAAATCCTGTAGTGTTGGGAAGTAGTGCCTTGATTGGCTAGAAACCTCAACATTCACAGAAGTGAAACAACACTTATCGTTACTCTCACAAGACATGGATCTTGAGTATTTTTTATTAGGTCCCAGAAAGACATATATGCTGCCTAAATTAAATCTGGAAAATATCCCAACAAGAGGCCGCAGAAAGAATACGGAAAGAATACGGGTAATAGACCATATTAACTTAGAAACATTGTTAGCTGTGGTAGATAATGGGTTAACAACATTGTCCTCCAGAATATATTCTTTGGGCAACATTGTGTCTTCTGCAATAGAAATCCTAGAACAAGATTTGCAATGTTTCATCATGGGTAATCTCAATTACGTTCTATCATGTTATTGAGCTGGACGCTGCAATCATTGCGTGCAGGCTTTGTGCGTTGGTGTTTTATAAACGACACATCTCTGTTTTCTGAATATAATCTAACAGATAAAGAGGTTGAAATGGCACAAAGGGGAGCTAAATATACAATGCTGCATATTGAGAAACTGGACCGACTACCATTTACAGAAGTGGAAGCTCCGTCTACTGAATGGCTTATCCATGGCCATATAACTCTGCCGGTCACTACTTTTCAGTTTCAATATTGCCTTGAGCAGAGGCAGGCGGGCATGTATGAAAAAATTAAGATTACATTAAGGAATCCTGGGATTTACGATACAGAATTCAATGCCGGAGTGGGGATAGAGAAATGTTTCTAAGTGGTACAAACTGCAAGAACGCTTTGAGCGGTTCCCTCAGGTGCCAGGACATTACGTTGCACGGGGCTTGTAATGGGTCAGTAGCAATCTTGTCCTGCCACATGAAAGGGGCTCCAGCTGCCGTGATTAAACCAGTGTTCGAGCTGCTCTCAAATGGGACTTGCTTGATGCTGAACGATCAAGCTTGCTGTGGTATGCTTCTGGGGATTGCCTATCTGGTCCTTGTGTATTCCAGGGTTACTTACTGTATGCAAGTATTGTTTCCCCCTACAAACACAGTCAGGGAGGCACCGTTATCGCCTTTGTTGAATGTTTCTATAGTATAATTTGACACTTTGAGCAGACTGAAAGTCATGCTTTTACAGCAAACTGTACTCTTAACTTCTGCTCGAGAGACCTTCGATCTTCAAATTGCAAGGACCTCGACTGAGATAGAGGCACTTATACATACAAACTGCCCCATTCATTTCACAGAAATGGTGGGTCGTTTCTTTAATATGTCTGATACGAGTGGTATTGTACACCGTTTTAAGACCATAGGGTCAGGATTTCCTAGCACCTTTCAGACAATCCTCGGAGTTATTCCAAACTTTATAAACTCTGTATTTAGAAGCATTTTTGGAGATCTACCTCTGATCCTGCTCTCAATAGTTGGAATCCTGATTTTGATTTAGTTGCTGCACAATGGACGGCCCAATCAACAACGAGATGGCAAAAGCGCTCCTGGAGCGGAAATACCGTGAACGTATGGTATAGCATCTAGGCACACCTCACCTAAGTAAACTAAGCGACTCTTGCTTCCTATTGTTTAGACTAGTCTGGATAGACTGCATCTTACCTGCCTGTCTGTCTGACATTCGCAAAGGACAGGTCTGCGGACTTGAATACCAGGCTGGAACCCTTGAGTTCTTTCTTAGGCTCGGCAATATCCCAAGCATATTCCTATACTGACAACCGCATTCCTTGAGAATCCGTAGGTGCCTTTTACACCGGGAGTGAGCTTTAGATCCACCACTAGCACCACTTGCAGCCAGGTATCGACAACAGCATAGGCTGCCTCTACACCAGTTGTTGGCAGTACTGAATATCATTATTGCTCCATTGACATACTCTGCGAGCTGTTACAAGGTCCGTCCCCTGCAGCAGCAAGCAGCAATGATGTTGAGTCTCCCAGCCAGGACATTTAATCAATAATTGGCTCATCGTGTGCTGGGGAAGAATTTGGATTTTCCTTTTCATTTCAACAAAATTTGGAACATTCCTAAAATGTACACTCTTGCTAGAAAAGCATGGCCTTGTAAATAGCTTATGACTGTGATTTACAGAACAATTTTAAAAGGGTAACTTTTCAGAGAACATATTTCATTTTTTTAAACTGTTTTTAAAACGATTTTAACGGTTTTAAGATTCTTTTTTTTAAATGGCTCATTGATAATTTTATGCACTGATACCTAGTGAAATGAGTGGTTCGCTTGCATATTATTGTTGTTGACTATTCGGAAAAGGAGTGGGTGTTATATTTCATATAGGTACCCTATTATGGGGCCAGGAAACATCATACCCTTTCACCTATATCACCACCCCTACATTAAACAGTAACGAGCCTTTTAAGGATTGAACGCCTTTTATGGACTGAACGTTTTACCTAGTTATAGGTCTGGGTGCAGAAGGAGGGTTTCCCTGAACAATAGTGTTCTATGACTTCATCTTTAGATTATCACAGCATGAATGAATATTCATAAGGCTACTTGGAACCCAGGCAGGGGCTATACACCACCTTCCTAATACCTACGTCCAAGGTTCATCACATACGTCATCCTCATACCCAATAATGGCTAACACAAGAACAAGGGACAAAGGGACTCTATATACCTTTCTGTATAAATACAACACCTCTTTCTAGCAGTAGTTAGAGGAAACCAAGACTTCCAGGCCAACACACTGACCAGAGACGCTGAGGCTCCTGCATGCAGAGGCTCCAGCAGACAGTGGTCTGAACATCCCTTGCTTGGTGTCCAACTCGAGACCCAGAAGGGCTCCAACATTCTCACACTTCAGGTAATGGGGTTCGACTAAATCCTAGAGGGGTTCTTGGCTTCAGACCTACTTACATGCTAGGTACACTTAGGTACATCTAGATAGGCATTGTAGGAGTATGTACACTGTTATCCTGCATTTTATATTCATGTATTCGTTCGTGCTTATTGCACAATGATAGAACTGTACTATCCTTTTATATTCATGGTACTGCTAATTATATATCTCTGCTACTGTCTAATGGTTGTTGCAGCTCATATATTTTACACAAGAATAACAACTGTTCAATAAACTCTTATTAAAATGCCAGACTGTTTATTCTATGTATTGCTGACATGAGGGACGAAAGGAGCACGAGTGACTGAGTGAAAAGTAGTACATTGTTTCCACTATCAGTGATCGGGGTTGTCATGTTCTAAGGTTGCCAGAAACTAATCTCTCCATGATACAAGGAGACACTAGTGACACTGTGGGCAAGCTTAAATGCAAATAGGCTAACATTTCTTGGTGGGGGTGTATGAAACCAGTCTGCCACCAATACCACAGTTTATGTTATCCAAACGCGCAGGTCCTGCATGGGTACTATCGCAGCTATATGACAACATAAGTGGACTAGCATTGTTCTAACTTGTTAATATTGACATATAACTGTTTTAGGGCCTCAATTTCACAGACAGTTGCTAAGACCAGGGGTGGGAGAAGAATTTCACTCAGCCGGCGGAGTTCGCTGAGTTTTTCCCACTTTGTTCTCTGTGCGGAATGCAGAGTTCCCAAAAAGTTGGTTTAGTGACGTGGAGATGAGCGGCTTGCCATCGGTACGTTGGTGAGCGCTAGTGAGAAAAATTCGCACTCTAGACCTCCTCACCGCGAGATTTCTCATAGCATTCGGTAGCGGGAGGTCGCAACCACTAACTTTGACAAACCTGCCATTCCCGTTGATGAAGGTGCCGCTAGAGTAGAATGTCTACTCTATCTGGCAGAAAGCAGCAGCCTTCTCTGGCGGGATGCGGAGTGCCGTTTGCGCTGATTTTAAAGTGTGGAACAAACTCCTGTTGCTAAACATCACTGTGAGCAGCGTGACTTAACAGACTCTGCCACTGGCGGAAGTCCACTGTATATACATAACAACGGGGTTTGCCCTAATCCTTTTATTTTGAAGGTTTTATATAGCGCTAGCTCCACCCGAGAGTATCAAAGCGCTTTACATTTGCATGGTTATAAACAAGACAGCAACAATTGTTATGAGCGAAACAAATTATACAAGGTGGTCTAAAAGAGTAATAAGAAAATTTTAGAGTACGTAGTGAGATGGGGAGTAGAGGATAGACAAAAACCAATTAAAAGAACAAGTATGTCATTATTGATAACAATTTTACAGGATACCAAGGAGGGCTCGGCGGACATAGTAGGCCTTGGGGGAATATAGGAAGGTGAAGAGTAGAGGGATGAGAAAAAAGGGGCTGGAAAGGGAGGGGAGAGGGCTGTGGAGGGTGTCAGTAGGGGGGTGTGTGAGTGCGAGAGGTAAGTGGAGTTGCATAAGGAAGGAGGAAGGAAAGTAGTCAGAACGGAGAGCAAGGAATCAAGTTCCTCAATTTTTAGTGAGAAGATTTATTTGAAGGTCGCTTTTGAAGCTGATACAAGAATGGTTACGTCAAAATCTTTGGGGAGGACGTCCCAGATGTTTGGGGCCTTGCCAGATAAGGAGCAGGATTCGGAGACGTTTTCTTTTAGTAGTGGGGGTATGAGGAGAAGAGAGTTGGTGCTTTTCAACGTTCGGGTGCAGCCAGCTTTATTGAGTTTGGTTGAGAGCTAGAGAGGAGTCTTTTGAAAGACGACTTTGTGCATAATACAGGCAATTTTATAGGAGGATCAGCCTTCGATGGGGAGCCATTTGAGGTCCTTGAGGGCAGGTGAGATATGGTCAAAACATTTACAATTTGTTGTTAGTCTGGCTGCAAGGTTGAGGACAGATTTTATGGTGGCAAGGCGTATTTTGCGAGTTCCAGAGAGAAGGGCATTTCCGTAGTCAGTTTTCGATAGGACAAGACAGATGTTAGGCTAGAGAGGCAGTTTTGAATTTTAATTTGTTGGGTTCTATGTTGGAAGTAGGAGCTTAACCAGTTTAGGACAGTGCCATTAAGGCTGAAGCGATCCTTGAGTGCATTGAGTAAGGCTGGGTGGTTAACTGTGTCAAATGCAGTGGTGAGGTCAAGAAGAATGAGTAGGCAGGTCTCCTTTGTCCAGGTCAAGGTGGATGTCATCGACTATGTTGAGCAGTGCAGTTTCAGTGCTGCAACCTTTGCAGAAGCCGGATTGAGGGGGTCTAGTAAGTTGAACGTGTCAATGTGTTTGTCCAATTGAAGTAGGGCACATTTTCCAAGAACTTTGGATAGGAGGGGGAGGTTGGAGATAGGGGGGAGATTGTTAGGGTCATTAAGGTCAGCCTTTATGGTTTTTCTTGATAGGAGTGATTTTTCCGAGTTGAAGGGAGATGGGAACACTCCTTATTGAGAGGGAGGCGTTAATGATGTTGGTCCAATAGGAGACAATGATTAGTTTGAGATTATTGGCTAAGTGCGGATTGGAGAGGGTCTTTAGTGTGAGAGGATGGTTTAAGTTTGGATAGGATGTTGAAGACTTCCAGTTCAGAAACGGAGTGGGAATTATGCCATTTTCAAGCGGTGGGACAGTGAGGTAGGGTTCAGGAGGGGTAGGCAATGGGAGGAGAGGTGAGGGGGTCAGGGGTGGTTTCAAGGAGAGGGGTGGTAAAGGTGTAGTATCCAGGGGATATTGAGGGGTGAGCGAGAGTTGAGTTCCAAGGAAAGCATGATCAATTTTGAAAATTGTTTCTGTGAAAAAGTTAGCAATTTCTTCACATTTGTTAGTGGAGGCCACCGAGTTGAGGGGTGCAAGGGAGGTTTGATTTCTAATAATGTTGAACAGTTCTCTGGGTCTGTTTTTGGCATGGGAGAGTTGCAGAAGAAAGAAAGATGCTTTATCCGAAAAGATTTGTTTTTTGTAGGAGGACCTTGCGATTCTAAGGAGAGCAAGATGGGAGGGGGAAGGGTGTTGTCTTGATGTTCTTTCAGCCAGTCTAAGTGAGCGGCTTTTTTTGTTAAGGTCTAAGGTAAACCATGATTTAAAGGGGACATTTTTTAGCGTTTTAATTTTCAGAGGGGCAAGTTTATCTAAAACATCACAGACAGTTTTGTTAAAGTGTTCAGTGAGTTAATTCGCATTTGAAGAGGGTGGGGGGGTGAGACGGAGTTGGGTTTGGAGTTTATGTTCCAGTGCGCCGCGGGGTATTTGCTCAAGATTTCTGGTCATAATTGCGGTTTTATTGTTTTTCACTGGGGCGGGTGGGGTAGGAGGGGAGATCGTAAACAGAATGAGATGGTGGTCAGACCAGTCGTTAGGGATGATGTTGGATAGGGATGCCAAATAAGAGTTGAAGATGATGGCGTCAAGAATAGCTCCTTTGGAGTGAGTAGGGGATTGGCAAAGTTGCTTGAGGCCGCTAATCTCAAGAAGAATATTGAGAAGGTGGATTATAGGATCATCAGGTTCATTCCAGTGAAGGATAAGATCTCTAGTCTCTGGTCAAAAAGTATCTAACTATACACAAAACTGATGCGGAGGAAGCAATACAGCCCAAATCTCAATAGGGCACATGCAAATTAAATCCTATTCTTTGGTACAAAGTCTCTTCATGTTGACTAACAGCATTGCACATACCACCTACGATTCCAATGGGAACAATTTATAAATTACATTAATAGTTCTACTATTCTTACCAACAAATGAAATACATAAATACAACAACTAAAAAAAAGGAATTACACCAATTGCAGAGACATTAATAAAAAACAATTAAATACATTTAATTATACATGATTATTCATTTGATTATACATTCCTTCCTACCCCAAACTTAGAACCTAGTAGTAGCTACATAATTATAAGCAATCCAACTACGAGATAGTCCCATACACTTCAACCTCTGAGTAAATCCACAGTGTGTGTATCAAATTTTCTGAACAGGAACTAGTAATCCATTTGACTCCTTTATTCAATGCAGTTGACGCATTTAGGCCCCATCATTTTGGCCTCATCAGGACAAGAGAGCAAGTAAACATATAATAATAATAATGTACGTCAGTTGCCTATGCCTATATACATAGAAGTGCTGATGAATTGAAAAGATTTTAAAGAAAAAATTCCAGGTGTGTGTGCAATCCATGCAAACCGAAAAAACTACAACCAAAATCTCCCATCAAAAATGAGTCACGTGCCTCCAAGGTGAAGATATCAAACTCTTTAATCTAAAAAGTACCACCAAATAAATCAATGTGCACAAAGTAAAAAAAAAAATACACATTAAATTAAAATATGATAAAAATAGTAAAATGATTAAAGAAGTGTCCACATCAAATCACACGTGAGAATGCAAAAGAAAATCAGTTATCCACTACTACTCGTATCAGAGTGAAGGTGAGAATTAACTTTCATCGCACGATTAGGTCAGGGCTAGACATCGAAATCCAGTAAACAGTTAGGGGGCGATCTCAAGGGGAAACAGGAATTCCAAAAGAATCAAGTGGGAACTCTAGAGGGAACAACCAAACTTAGCTGCCCTTCTAGACACACAAATAATATTTTAACCAACATGTGTGTGTCAAAACAGGGGGAGGTGCACATTTGCCCAATAAGTACCTGTATCCATAACAAATAGTAAGTCTCCTGCCTGTTCTACAGTCAGAAATAACAAATGCGGGGGCATATTACCAAGCAATAGCGATAATTATCGCTATTGCTTGGTTAGAGACAAAAATTTACCGCAGGGCTGCAGCGATTTTTACCGCAAATAAACCTTGGTATTACCAAGGTTTAACGCAAATGCGGTAAAAATCGCGAATATCTCCAAAAGTTGGTAATAGGAGATAGCGATGTTAGCGACTGTTTTCAGTAGCTAACATCTTGGCACGCCCACTTTGCATCTTATTAGTGATAAATATCACTGACATGCAAAGTGGGGCCCAAGATGGTCGCTATCTCCTATTAGCTGTCGCTAACTGGTGTTAGCGACAGCTAGGTAATAGGGAGATAATTTTATCTCCGCTTTCTTGGCTTTTAAAGCCAAAAAAGCGGAGCTAAACCCCCTTGATAATATGCCCCGCGGTCCCCGAACTAGAGTAACCACGAGACCCTCTGGCGTGCTGTAACAATAACAAAGAACAGCAGGGGTTAGTTAAACCTGAATGTCCTTCTTTATCAAAGTGCCAAACTCAGCCAACTAAAATTGGTTGTCGTGTGTCCCTATCTTTCAGCCACAATACAGTTTTGTCAATTATTACGTTGATTCAAGAGCCGGCAAAACTCTAAGCTACTTAGGCACCACGGTGACAGCAGAGCAAAATAAATGGTGCTCATGCCTTCGTGCTGGTCGGCTGAAGGTCACGTGATGCTAATCACCATGGAAAATAAAGGGACATGACCTGTCCAAGTAGTAAACACAAAATCACAGCCGTGGATGAGTGCGGGCGATTCTCCAATGTATAGCTTTCTTTCAAAAGAATAAATACACATAATAATGTGAGAATTAAAAAATAATAATATTAATAGGGTGTCAAAACCAAAAAACAAATTCAAACAACCTCATCAGCACATAATTTCCAAAGGTAAAAACTTCTTTACCATATAAAGCAGAGGTCACAAAAAATATTTTTGGGAATAATGTTACAAACAATTGTTACAAATAAATGCATAGGAGGAAGAATAATTTGTGCAAGAAAATATTTTTTTACAATACCGTAGATACATTATCAAAAATGAATCATTACTACAGCGACATGAACCTATCATTTCAGGACCTATAAACAATATGTTGGGACATTCATCATAATACAGATTAAATGAACACATACAGTTAAAGATTGCTTAATCATCACACAGAATAACTGATCATACACTTCAATGGCTATTAGATACACAATATTACAGGCAAGTGGTTCCTGAGTCCGAGTCCTAGGGCTCAAATGGTATAAAACAACCTCAGGATCCTCTTATGAACCCACAGTCCTGATTCTCTAGACTGAAACCAGTTATATCATGGCCCAAATTTCATCATGATCGTTCAGACCTTGTACAGCTGCTCTGTATTTCTCGATCATACGTAACTCTAGTTTGTTAAGAGTCATTTGTAGGTTCGCTTTATTGGTATTCTGAACCACAATCAACACTGACCATTGAATGTCATTCTCATTATGATTATATTGCTGGTAATGCTAGACAAGCGGGGCACCTTGTTTATTACATCTTTATCTGGATATATGCTGCAAAATGCTCATTTTACCAGGTTGGATTGTTTGCCCTATGTAGACCTTATCACGTGTTTGAACAACAAAGGAGAGATGAGGACTATTATCGGGGTACGTCCCTATCCCCTAGTTAATATTCAGAAACAACGTGGACGGTCCCACTAGTGAACCCTTAAGCAAGGAAGACTCTACTGTGAATATTGGAATGCCAAGAACCACATGGATTTATAAAAAGAACCCTCACCCACCAACCTAGTTGGTGGCATTCTTCATCATAGGGTTCCCAACTGGGCAGCCAAATGCCACCCAGCTGTGCTTCGACACCTGAGTTACAGCGGAGCGTGTTTTGTTTTTTGTGTAATTGGTGCTCGAAAAAGTGGTGTGGTTACAAATGCCTCTGGGATTCCTTGCTGACCATTTCTTTATTCCCAGCAGGCCAGGACATGTTTAAAAGAAATAAGGGTATTAAAGTGAAGACTAGCAATTGGTCTTCATTATCCCCCGTGACACTAACCTTCCCTTACATTCCAAAAAATCTACCATCACGATCTCCACAACACCATTGGAGTTAACTGACCTATATATATTTTTTTCACAACCAAAATCACTCAAGATGCCATATATCGATCTCTGATATTCTTTGATAATCCCTAATCACCCTATTTACACATATCATTTCTATAATGCCTTTATGTGAGGCTGAAACTGGCAAATACATTAGGAACCCTAATGGTTTTATGCCATAAGTCACTCCAAGCGCAATACAACGCATTAAGAAATGTTTTATATGTAAAACGATACTATAGGCCAGCAGGTTAGAGGCATGAGACATCGCACTTCCGGGTGATCTCACCATTTAGTGTAACTAACCGCAAGGCGTGCTCTAGTGCCTGAAAAGTTTGGAAGTCTACGCACCACATCACACGCTCAGGCGGTGACTCGGTTACGCGACCTCACCCCCAGCCACACCTGCGAAACTGACTTCAAAAGATGATGGCTCCAGCCTTGGAAATCGTTGCGATCCTATCGAAGACCGGAGAAGGTGCTACTGGCAGACGTCCAGCCTTGACGAAGTAAGGTTTTTCTATAGACCAGGCCTGATTCAGGATTTTACATTCAAAACCCCCCTTCTCGATACCGATACCAATGCTTTAATGAGTTTCACAATGCTTTTACTGTCTTCCTCACAGTGTGTGACTACAGGCGCCCGCCCCTTCCGGAATCTGTAAAAGCTACTAGAAGCTTGTAGTTAGTGTAATTATGATCTCTTTCTCCTTGTGACAATATGAACGTTTTTAATTTTAATTTGCTGTCACAATGGATATGTACGCACACACTTTGAATTGATCAGTGCACCATTAGTACACTTTGGCCTCCATTCTGTAGACAACACAATCATAGTCCACCATGGGATGGTAAACACAATAAAATTACGCTATGGCATGTGACTTAATATGCTAATAAATCACCAACAATACTAGACATGCATGCTTGCACCAAACCACCATGCATGAGTTTGCATACACCAGGTGTGTGATGCATGTCTTTAGTACGTTTGTTGGTACATATGAATGAATGACTCACAGAGTGCTAATGATAAAGCAAGAGCACCACGACCAAAGGGATAATGAACTGAAATGGAGCAATTATGAATCGTTTCTATATGTTGTATGTGTTCTTTTATGTTACGTTCTTTTGTCTTACAGGTTTTAATCAACCTGTGGGTCCGTAAGTACGGTTACACCACTGCATGCACAGCAATCTTTAGTGTGTGTGCTGTAAAAACAATACACATGGCGTATTTTTGCCACAGCACCACTTTTTCACGTTGTATGCCCCTGAAGAAAGCCTGCAAAATCATTTGCTGATGCTGAAACATGTCGACCTGATGAATAATGAAGACCAATTTCTAGTCTTCACTTGATCCCCTTATTTTCATTAAAACATGTCCTGGTCTGCTGGTAATAAGAAGTTGGTCAGCAAGGAATTCCAGAGGTATTTTCCCCTCACCATTTTTTCGAGCACCATTTACACAAAAACAAAACCAGCTAAGCTGTAACTCAGGTGTCGAAGCACAGTTGGGTGGCATTCGGCTGCCCAGTTGGGAACCCTATGAAGAAGCATGCCATCAACTAGGTTGGTGGGTGAGGGTTATTTTTATAAACACATGTGGTTCTTGGCATTGCAATATTCACAGTAGAGTCGTCCTTGCTTAAAGATTCACTACTGGGGCCGTCCAACTTGAATATGGACCTTATCACATGGACATTTGAAGCAACAGATCAAAAATTTGTGCTGCAGTTAGAAAAACTATGTTTTACATGGTTTGTGTCATTAATCATGATCAAGATGATTCACCAATCTCCAATTGCGCAAAATTATCTTTTTAACTTTGTTCACCTTGGGATTGTAAACTGGTACACACGTCAAAGGATTCAGGACTGACTTGGGTTAAGGGGGCAATAGTTCTTCTCTTGGGCTAAACAATGCTCAGTTGAGCTCTACTATCACCAATTTCTTAGGATAACCTGTGTCCGCCAATTTATTTTGTAAGATATCTGCATTCCTGAAATAGTGTTCTCTATACGTGCAATTGTGACGAAACTGAGAAATTGCACATAGGGCATGTTCTCCTTTAAACTTTGCGGATGTTCGCTTGTAAAGTGAAGCAAAGTATTACAGTAAGTGGGTTTAGTGTATAAATGTACCTCTAGTTTACCATTCTTACCGAAAATCCAAACGTCTAAAAGGTTGATCTTATCTTCACTAAAGGTCATCGTGAATTTCAGGTCCGGGGTCCTATTATTTAACCAACTGTGGAACCCTTGTAAGGTCTCTCGATCCCCTTCTCACACCATCAGAGTATCATCAATGAACACAGCCACTGTATAGTGTGTCATTTAAAGGGGTTAGCAGGATTGAAAATTCACTGATTTTCAAAGCAATCCATTACAAAATGTGCTATCTACGGGGAGAAGCAACACCCCATGGCTGCACCTTTTACTTGAAGAAAAAGGTGCTCTTTGAAAGCAAAAAAATATTCTTCGAACAAAGTGGGGCATATTATCAATGATTTGCGATAATTATCGCAAAGCGTGCTTAGCGCTGTTTTTGTTATCGCTGGATTTCCTCGCCGTGATAGCGCTGTATTATCAACGCGTATCCCAAACGTGATAGGTAATCCAGCAATAGCGTGTAAAAGTAGCAATAGCATGAGAATTCCAGTGATAAATCAACTGCGCTAATGAAAAGCTTGCTAATAGGCAAGTGTGTACTTAATCTAACAATCCACTTCCCATTGGCAAGATGGTTAAGTCAAGTTTTTTTCAGGTGTTAAATTCCAGCGATAAGCGCGGTTAGCACGAGTTTTCTTATCGCTTCGCGGGCATTGATTATTATTATTATTATTATTATTATTATTATTAAGGGAAGCTTGTAAAGCACCTGGTTACGCCCACCGGCGTGTCCCCGTGCTGTAGTAAGTGGGCGATCCTAGAGCCCCATTCCCAGACCAAAACGCCCAGGCCCATTAGTGAAGGAACAAGTATGTTTTAAGCTCTCTTCTGAACCTGGTCTCAGAGGGTTCTAACCGAAGCTCAAGAGGAAGTTTATTCCAGCTCCTGGCCGCCAAGAGCCAGAATGATCTGCCACCCATTTGGGCTCTCTTGACTTTAGGGATCACCATCAGGCCAGTCCCAGTGGATCTAAGGGACCGGACGGGCCTGTAGACAGTCATGAGATTCTGCAGGTACCTAGGCCCAATGCCTTGAGTGATGCGGTGGCACGTACAGAGGGCCTTAAACACAATTCTCTTCCTGACAGGAAGCCAGTGAAGAGCGTCCAAGGTCCTTTTGGAAGTGGCCCTTATTGTAAGCCTAAGGACCAACCGAGCCGCCGCATTTTGCAACAACTGAAGCCGGTCAAGACTCTTGACCGTGGCACCTAGATACAGTATATTGCCATAATCTAATCGCGAGGTGACAAGAGCATGCACCAGCGTCCTCCTAGCTTCTATAGGAAGAAGGTCCATAGTTTTGCGTAGACCTTTGAGGAAACCAAAACAAGTCCCCACCACACGTCTGATCTGATGCTCGAATGTAAGATCCGAATCTACCCATGCACCCAGGTTCTTAGCCTGGGTGCACGGCATCGGGCTGGGCCTAACCAGGACAGCCACCATGCTGATGACCATACAGACGGGGACCCCCCACAACGAACACCACTGTCTTGCTACAGTTCAACTACAGGCAGTTGTTGGCCATCCAGGAGGCAAGTTCCTGCATGCATGCTCTGAAGTTGGAGGCAGCCAGATACGGTGCCCGTGATAGCGAGATAACCAGCTGCATGTCATTGGCATATGACACAATCCGGATTCCAAAACCCTCCACAATACTTGCCACTGGGGATACATATAGATTAAATAAGGTGGGGCTCAGGGCAGAGCCCTGCGGCACACCCTGATCCAGTTTCACAGATTTAGAGTAATGGGCGACCTGTCTGACCTGGAACCTGCGTTCCTTCACAAATTATTGTATCCATTTTAGTGCTGCGCCTGAGACACCACAGTTATTCAGACACTGCAGCAAGTTGTAATGTGCTACAGTGTCAAAGGCGGCGCTCAGGTCCAAAAGGAGGAGAGCCATTGTCTGCCCCTCATCAGCTCCCTGCCTAATGACCTCAGTGGCCATAAGTAGAGCTGACTCCGTAGAGTGGAGTGACCGGAATCCAAACTGTGTGGGATGAAAAAGGTTGACTTCTACCACATGGGCCATAAGTTGTAAGTTTACAGCCTTCTCGGCTACTTTCGCCAAGTAAGGTAACAGCGAGATAGGTCGGAGGTTATTCAATTTCTTGATGCTGATGTTAGGCTTCTTCTGAAGTGGCAGTACCACAGCCTGCTTCCAGCTATCAAGCACCGTGTGCATACTAAATGATACATCTAGAAGATACCTGATATAAGGCTCAAGAGTGGCAATACTCTCCCCAAGCCGTTTTGGTGAGGCAGGATTCCTGGGTGAGTCGGACTATATAGAACTGCAGATTCTGCTGAGCGACTCGGGGGGAGGGGTGATAAAACTATCCAGCCTCTGATTTCCCCCAACACCTCAGATAGGTTCCACAAACTCTGCACCCATTTTTTTGGCTCCCGGAAAGGAAGAGTATATTTTTTCCACTTTTTCTGACAAGAAACCCGCAATGCAATCGCAGCATTCCCTAGAACTTTCCGTGGGAATAGTAGACGATGTAAGTGAGGAAATCTCCTTATAGATCTTGAATAATTCTTTAGTGGAATTTCCTGCAGCCCCAATTCTCTCAGCATAGTAAGTGCCTTTGGGCCGTCTAATAAGCCCATGGTAGTTTCTCCGCTTTTTATGATATTCCAACTTTGCCTGACTAAGAAAAGCTGTCCTCCACTGCCTCTCTAGACGTTTGCACTCTGTCCTAGCTAGGCGCAAATTGTTGTTATACTAAGGTGCAGATTTCTGTGGTCTATTCACTGTTTTATTCAGACGTAGCGGGGCTATGCTGTCAAGGGCTTCTCTTACACGTCTTTCTAAATTACAGCAAGCAGTTTCAACATCGGTACCGCCGGCTGCCCTCCTTTGGTCAGAGCTTCGTTAAACTTCAGCTGTGAGAAGCCAGCCCATTTGCGACATGGGTGGTTGAGCACAGGTTGCTCAGGGGCTCTAGGTTCTGGGATCTTTACCACAAAGGGAACAAAGAAGTGGTCGGACCAGGGGATAGGGATGGGAGTACTCACTTCAATTTCCCCCAATTGGCAAATACTGGATCCAATAAATGGCCATGCTGATGGGTATGGGTATTGATAATAGAGGGAAGTTGTGTTTGCGACTGTTTCAATGGAGTTTAAGTCAGGATCGCCTACCTTGCATGTCATTAGCGATATATATTGCTGACATGCAAAGTGAAAAGGAAAACAGCTAATATTGTAGGAAAACAAGCACAAAAGCTTGTTAGCGAGTCCTTGTTAGTGGTGCGATATAAAAATCCCCGCTTTATCACATGGAAGTGCCGCTAAACTAGCGAAAATTCGATTCGCTTGATAATGTGCCCAGTGTTTTTAAGCACAACTAGTGCTTCTTCTTGAGGAATGTTGGTATATAAACTTTCAATGTCAATGAGACCAACAGCTGTTTATCTTTATCAAAAGGAAGATTTTCTATTTTTGAAAATAAATCAATGGTATCTCAAAAATGTGCTTTTGTTTTTACTACGAAAGCTTTCAGAAAGAAGTTTGTGTATTTTGCTGCGGGTTCCAAAAGTGAAACACACGCAGATATGATTGGTCTTCCCGGTGGCTGGTCAATGTTTTTATGTATCTTAAGTAAAACACATATATTCAGGGTTTTGTGAGTCGAGGTGTTGAGAAACTCATATTCTTTTTTACAAACCCACCCTCCCTCCAAAGCTTCAGTGGTGAGATATAAAATTTGCACTTGCAAGCGTGTGGTAGGTTTATCCTAGATTTGGCGATAATGGGCAGGATTATTAAGCTGCCTTCTTACTTCTCCATCATATGCCTCACTTTCCCACAATACAATCCCCCGCCTTTATCGGGTGGTTTAATAACTGTAGTGGGGTTCTCAGATTCATGTCTCATGGCCATGGACTCCGCTGTAGAACAGTTGGATTTGTAGAAAATGTTTTTGTCATTAAGTACATCTATCTATCTCAGAACTTGTTTCTCAAAGGTCAAAATTTCTATAGGCATCGTGGAACTCCTAGCGCAAAAACATGATTTATTCTTAAAACTACTCAGATTGGTCTTATTCAACTCATTAGTTTCATCAAAGAAGTTTTTTTATCTGAATTTACGTAAAAAACACAAGATTTCCATCTTGGTTCCAACTGGATTCTGTATGGCATCAGGAACAAAAGACCTAACCTTCTGAAGTATACTTAACTCTGTCTCAGTAAGAGTATGTTTTGAAAAGTTGTAAATTAGAATAGAATCACATCAATTGGTGGTTATTTGATTTTGACTATGATCTATCATTTGTAAATCTCCTGTCTTGTCCTGAAGCACCCTTGTTCCTGATTTAAATTTTCCCCTCTCTAATCTCCCAGGTATCCTCTGCCCCTAATTCCGCCTCAGTCTAAAAAAGGTTGGGACCTAAGAAACTGGAAATATGGCTGGTAATAATTGGAGGATCCTTGGTCTGACTCTGAGGAAGCGTCCGAGAAAGTAATAAACTTCCTACGGGAACGCCTTCTGTATTGTAAATTAAGGGAACTTGGATTGTTATATATGGTAGAAATCGTCCTTTAAAAAAGGGTACACTTGCTCAGGTTTGAAGTTTTCAATGTCCCTTGCAACTTTAGATGTATTTTGGTCAGTGGTATGCTATAGAGTATAGTTTTCTCAACCTACCCTAATAGTGTCCTAGCATCGGTGACGGTATAGTCACCCCCAATCTCATCTTCTAATGCTTTTATTTCCCTCAGTTCTTCTTCACTGATCCTCAACGCTATTTCTATTGATAACGCAATCCAATCTCTTAAACTCTTTGTGCCTACGCCACAGAAATTCAATAAATACGTTTTATCGAAGACAAAGTAACTGGTATGTTCTTGACCTGTAACCCTGCTGGAATTGTATTATTTTCCAGATATTCAAGTAATACCTATGCCTGCAACTTTGTTCCTATATTCTTTTCCCTCGACTGTTTCAATCTCACCACCTTATCTGTACTAGGATTTCGGGTAGCCAACTGCTCTCCACCTAAAAGTGAAGGAATCTGTACCAATGTATTAATTTCTTCCTCTGAATAACACGCCATGTGTGGTTCTGGCATAGCTATATATATAGGCACTGACAAAAAAAGAGAAAAAAAGACTAAGGAAATAGGGGGTATCTGTACTTACTACTAGTCTACCACTGTAGATGGAAAAGCAACTAGTCTTAATGAATTTAAGTTAAAAAAACTCACACTTGACAAAGTGCAACAACCAGAATATATATAACAAATGGGTTTGCCTTAATCCTCCTCCCACATCTGGGCAAAAAGTATCTAACTATACACAAAAATGATGCGGAGGAATTGATACAGCACACATTTCAATAGGACACATACAAATTAAATCCTATTCTTTGGTACAAAGTCCCTTCATATTGACTTACTTACATTATTGCACATACCACCATCGATTCCAATGGGAACAATGTATACATTATTTTAATTGTTCTCTTATTCTTACCAACAAATAAATTACATAAATACAACAACCAAATAAAATGAATTAAACCATACATTTAATTATACCTGATTAGTCATTCTTTCTTACCCCAAACTTAGAATCTAGTGGTTGCCACATAATTATAAGCAATCCGACTACAAGATAGTCCCATACACACATGAGGTAAACACTTCGACCTCTGAGTAAATCCACAGTGTGTGTATCAAATTTTCTTAACAGGAATCAGTGATCCAATGGACTCCTCTATTCAATGCAGTCAACAAGTTTCAGCCCCATCATTTGGGCCTCATGAGGACAAGGGTGCAAGGAAACAACAACAGTGGAACTCCACTGAGCACAGAAGAGTTCTTCTGGCACTTCATGGAGTTCCGTGGAGTAAAACTCCAAGAACTCTGCCTTAGTTATAACATGGTACAATGGACTTTGGTACAGGAGAGTCTAACAGCTCCAGGTTTGACAGCTCACACATGAGATCCATTGAACTGTGAAATCAAAATTAACCTCTTTTCACTCTGTATTAATCTTATTCACCATTTTGTAATGTTTCGGACAAAATTTGTAAGGACCCTCCACTGGGTCAGTAGTAAAAAAATATGTTGGAGTGCAGTATGACTTTATAACCTTGAAACAAAAAGTTTGACAGTAAATATTTACTTAAAATGAATATACATTATGATTGAAGCAGACCAAATATAAATATAAACAGTCTAAAGCCAATCATAAAGCAGATATGAGCATCAGAGGCAAACTTTGAACATTTTAACTTAAGAGTACAGAAGGGGCACTGCTTGCCCTAAAGAGTAAGGTCTGTCTCCAGTGTCAAAATAAAAGGCATTTAGTAGTAGTAAAGTTAGGAGTCCGAACTTTACTACTACTAAATGTCTTCTGTGAATACCAACAGTAGTAAGTTTAGGATTTTATATCAGATTAGTTCGCTGAATCAACCTCATGAAAATGTTCTATATGCAAAAAATATTTGTATTCTAAAGTGGAGTTATCAGACTGTGATGTTTGGTGTTGGTGGAATGATGTAAATAACGTTTGAGTGCAGTTGAGCACGTGTGGATGTGGTGATGGACTTAGTCACGAAAAGTGATTAAATGCAGCAATCAGAATGAGGTGACCAATTGGGCTTTTTTTGGGTCTGAGTCACCTTCCTTCAAGGTGTATGGACTTGCTGAGAAAAAGTGACCCTTAAGAAGGATCATCATTTTCAGCTGGATCCTAGGGTGACCAACTGGACTGGGTGCAAATTCAGGACGGTAAGTGGAAAACTTCAAGACAAAGGGTCAACATCCAGGACAAAAATTCAGGACAGAAGGTTGAAATTCAGGACAAAACTTCAGGACAAAAGTTAAGTTTTACAGGCACATTAGATGACGGCGCGCAATAGTATGAAAGTAAGTAAATAGACAACCACTTTAAGTACAAGTCAAAATAAGTTTATATTAGTTTGAGACATTTGTGCACTTCATGGGTTTTCCGGTATGTGCACAGATTTGAGCAAATGTGCATGTCTTTTTGTGGTATTTCAAATGATAATAATCTATTTATATGGTTACTGCACTAGGTTGTCCAGTCTGATATTTTCTTTACAACTCATGGTCCTGAGCAGGCATGTTTTGTGACAGAAGTGGTCAGGAAGATCTGCTCGGATAGACTTTGTTACTAGCATCTCATATCTGAGTGCCATTGTGAGATGTACAGTGGCACGCATGGGTGAACTAAAGGGAAGATTGCATTGATGAACCCACTATAGGGAACGCATTATTGGTGTTTCAGCAAGTGGGACTTAAAATATGGAATCTGACTACGCTTATGGGGGCTTCAGAGAGAGTTGCACTAGCTGACGGAAGTCACAAAGGTGTTTTTTCCTGCAGCTTTCTTAAAGAAGGCACTGCTGATACCTATTACATAGTTTATTTGCGATGTCTTGCCTATTGCTACAAACACAATATGCATCTCAAGCACAGCTTATGGCACTAAGAGGCTCACCCTAAAACCTTATACCTAAAACAAAACAGGCAAACATTTACAATTACTAGTGTTACATTCAAGTAGCAGTTGGGTGTCACTCAAAATGTCATATACATGATGTTTAGATCCCACACATAAGCACACAGCAAATACTGAATAGTAACACATAGGCAAGGGAGTAGCCAGAAAATGTAAATACCTCCCACTTCTGAACTAAAGCTTTTTTGGCACGAAGTAAGCAAAGTAAGTCATCCAACCCTCCCCAGAAGAGCTCTCTTGTCCAAGGATCTAGCCATTCACCCTCCATCAAACCCCTTATATTCACCATTAAGCATGGGCGAATTTTCCAAATTGGCAATCCGCGAATTTGCGGATTTGGGAATTCGCAATCTGCAAAATTTGCGAATTCGTATTTTTTTATTTTTGAGAGTTCGTGGGTGTTCGCGGGGCACTTTGCGTGTTCGCGGGTGTTCGCGAGGCGCTTTGCGTTTTCGCTGTTTTTTTTTTTGCCTGGTTAATCACTGCCGCCCTCTCGTTTTTTATGCCCATCTGCCCTCTGTACCACTCGTTTCTGTGCCCTTCTGCCCTCTGCCCCACTCATTTTTTGTCCCCTTCTGCCCTCTGTCCCACTTTTGTGCCCTTCTGCCCTCAGCCCCACTTAGAATGGCACCGGCAAGCTACCAACGCCATTCTAAAATAGCTACAAATAGCTTCAACAGGAAGCACTAATAGATAAAGTAAAGCAGGTGCTCGAGTTGAAGGTCAAATTAAGTTACACAATCATTAATCACCCCAAGTTTGGGGTGATTAATGATTGTGTAACTGAATTTGAGCAGCACCTGCTTTACTTTATCTATTAGAGCTTCCTGTTGAAGCTGACTTTTGTAACTATTTAGGAATGGCTCGGCAGCTTGCCACCGCCATTCTAAAAGAGTTACAAAAGTCAGCTTGAACTTTTGACCCAATCCGTTCCGCTCGCGGATTTTGCAGGAAATTCTCAAATCTCGCGGATTGCGAATTTACCGAAAATCCGCAAAATCCGCGAGCGGAACGGATTTTCCGCCCATGCTTATTCACCATTTCAAATGTACATTCTGTGATCTATTAATTCGTTAATCCATCATTCAGTATTTCACCATTCATTGTCCTTCTATCTGCGTGCCCATCCATATCCAAACCTTTTCAACCATTTGCAAACCTATCATTCATCTATCCATCCTTCCATCTACCCTTTCACTTACTCATCCATCATCCATTAATCTTTTCAGCAAATCCATACTTTCATTCATTCATCCACTCTTCCACCCATCCATCCATCCATTCACTCATCCACTGAGCCTACGACAGACCCAAGACCTGATGACCTTCAGGAGGATACTCAAGACCTGGCTGTTCGATCAGTAGCGGCCCCTCCCCCCCTAGCGCCTTGAGACCCTCGCGGGTATGTAGTGCGTTTTACAAATGATTGATTGATTGATCCATCCAACCATTTACCCTTTTACAAAAGCCAGCCTTTCACTCATCCATCTACTCTTTCACCCATCCATCCATTAACTCATCCATCCAACCATTTAACCTTTCACCCATCCAGCCATCCGTTCACTTACTCATATTTCCACCCAGTCACTCACCCGTCCACCCATTCAACTTTTCACTCATCCATCCGTACTTTCTTCTAACTCTCCACCCTCCCTTTCACTCATGGTGCATTCTTTCACACATCCATCTTTATATTCTTCTTTTCAATCATCCAGGCACACATTCGCTGATCCATTCTGCCAATCATTAAACCAGGCTTTCACTCACCCAAACATCCATTCACCCTCCCTTTCTCTCTCCATTCCCCTTTCACTTAGCCACCCATCCTTCCATCCACCCTTCGCCAATCCACCCACTCATCCGTTTACTCATCCACTCATGAATCCAACCATTGGCCCTATCGCTCGTCTATCCTTTCACTCATCCATCCATACTTTTGTCCATCTATGCTCCCTTTACCTCACTCATCCATCCACTCTTCCACCCATACATCCATTCACTCATCATCCAACCATTTATCCTTTCACCCATCCAGCCATCCTTTCACTTATTCATCCATCCACCCAATCACTCATCTGTCCACCCATTTAACCTTTCACTCATCCATCCATCCATCCTTTCTTCCAGCTCTCCACCCTCCCTTTCACTCATGTACGCATTTTTTCACTCATCTATCTTTACATTCTTCTTTTTACTCATCCGTGCATCCATTCACCCAGCCATTCATCCATGCTTTGACTCATCAATCCATCCTCCCTTTGTCTCTCCATTCCTCTTTCACTGAGCTACCCATCCTTCTATCCACCCTTCACCCAACCACAAACTCATCCATTTACCCATCCACTCATGAATACATCCATTAACCCTATCACTCATCCATCCACCCTTGCACTCATCTATCCATCCTTTGGTCCATCTAGCCTCCCTTTCACTCACTCATCCATCCTTACATCCACCCTTTCACTCACCCATCCATTCATTCACCCTTTCACTTATCAATTCATCATCCATCCATCATTTCTCTCATCCATCCACCCATTCACTCGCCCATCATCCACCCTTTTACTCATTTATCCATCCTTTTACTGATCCACCCACCCTTTTAACCATCCATCTACCCTTCCACTCATACATACATCTATTTAACCTCATCCATCCTTCCACTCGCACATCCATCAATCCTTTCTCTCATTATCCATCCATTCACCCTTTCACTCATCCATTCATCCTTTCTCTTATCCATCCAGCTATTTACCCATTCCTTCACTTATTCACTCACCCACCATTTCACATTAATTATGAGATGAGATTTTGTCTACTGAGTTGCAGACAGAAGAGGCTCATAAAGAACGTCACCCTCGTTGTAATTCCTAAAGCAAGGGGTGGGGTGAGGTGAGGGAGGGTTCACTATGACCCTGCACGTAGGCAATCTGAAAACTTGGAAGTCATGAGTCATGCATGATGCACAGTGCCAGGATGTGAGGTGACTGTTACATGGTGTTGTTTCCAAGTCTTTAAGTGGGATGAAAAAACTGGGGGTCTCTCCAAGGGGTGTGTCTGATGTAATTAAGGGCGAGGCTAAAACACCTGTGCTAAAAATATGTGCTGAGCATAATGTGCTGCCTGACTGTTATTTTGCTGTTTCTATCATTGCATCCAGTAACATTAGATCTTCAACAAGCCATGACTATTGGCTTTGTAAATGGATGTTAGTTGCATAAAATAAATAAAAAAGCAAAAACGATGGCTTTGGTGTATATAATATTAAACATGCTTCAGCTCTGAAATGATGAGACTGTGTAAGAACTATAACCTCTTCATTTTAGCTTCTTTTGCCAGCTTCTTTTCATGAAATGGCACATAACAGCATAGGCGGTTTGTACATTATTTTGTAAATTTCTTCCATCTAACCCTAACAGAATGTCCTTCTCTAGAACATGGCAGGAGGAGGCCTCCACATGCTGTAACAGGTCAAACTGGCCTATTGTCATTCCGTATGTGAAAATCGGCCAGCATACAGAATGACAATGGGCGGGGCGCTGCTCTTGTGTTCCGAGGATGAGTTCGAGGTGGCCCCATCAGGGAGCTGAGCCCTCTCCCAGGGGGACATCTCTGCTCCCTGCAAGGCCCAAAATTACGGACAAGAGGTGTCCGTAAAAGGGATCCTCATGGACAACAGACGTGAGGTCCAAATTCCATTGTGTGGATGCTGGAGGATGCTATATCCTTGTTGTGGTGAAGCCAGAGAGTGGGAGTTGAGGTTTCTTTATTATATTTACTTCATGTATCAAATATGTCTTCTTTCTGACCTTAAAATGGTGCTAGAAAATTGGTTACACCCAATTGGTGAACTTAACTCTCCAGTATGGGCACTACAAGTTAGTGCCGAATTTGCACCAGTGGCTGGGAAGTCAAATGTTATATGTTTGATGCATGCTAATTTACACCACCCACAGACAGGACAAAAAATATCCCTTCAGCGAGAATCTCTAATCTCTGGGTAGGTTAAAGTTTAAAAACAGTGCAATAAAGCCTAACAAGAAAAAGTGTATTTGTGTTATAGGGAAGCATATTCAATGTATTATATAAGTAACCCCTAAAGTGTGTCTTATAAGCCTATGGGGATAGGTGGCTAATATATGATGACATGGCATGCCACATATTGGGAATAATATGTCTGTACCTTCAATAATTGTCCTAAAGCTGTTTGCCTGTGTCGGTAAAGTATGTTTTTCCTGAACAGGCTTAGCTATAACTATTTGATCTACCTCCTTTGTTTGATTTACTTCTCACATTATGTCATGTTTACTTGCTCGATTTGTCTCTATTTTGTTGTATAATTTTTCATCACTGTTCGTAAAGCGCTCTGATATCCGCAAGGGTCTGGTTCGCGCTCTATGAAACTTTCAAAATAAATAAATAAATAAATAAACGATTGGAAGTTATTTAACTAACTTTCAAAGACCTAGTTTAAAGTAGAATTTTGATCACTTTAGAAGAAAACTAACTTTAAAAAAGTGGACTCTATGCTACTTGAGAGAAAACGGGTAAAGAACTAGCTTGCTTCTTAATCCTACTTTAGAGGCTTAATATGCATTCCTGGCGGTGTATTCATGACCAAGCTCCCAGAGGGCAATGGCTTGACATTTTGGCCCAGGAAGGCAGGATGTTGTCAACAAGGATTTTCCATCTGAGGGTGGTAGGAACAGTTGCCAGAACAAGCGAAAACAGCCTTGGAACGTTTTCTTTTGACTTTGTGGTACCAAACTGGAGTGGCGGAAACTACTGAATGCGTATAGGATACAGCCCTCTACTCTTGAGAGCACACACTGTAGTTCAAACCTTTTGTGTTAAAATAGTTAGTAGGTTTTCTGGAAGTTGATGTATGCTACTGGTCAGTGTGAATACAATAAACCTGAGAAAAGTGCATTATCCTCTGGTAGAAAAGCAAGATGGGCAGGTTGCTCAGCTTTCTTTTATGGATTAATTCTGATTTGCAGGCAAGAATTAACAATTTGCATTTGTGGTTCCAAGTTCTTTTTTTTGAAGCATCAGTTAATGTTATTTGCCTCAGTCTTGTGAACCACCAACTATGCATTTATATAAACTGCATAATAAACAGTATTCATGTTCACTATAGTTTGTCTCCTACGAATCCCTCAGTGCTTTTCGAGCAGCTAGCTCTTCCTTGGGAGGCTAAACTCTACAACTTGCTGTGGAAGAAAAAGTGGCAAAAATCATGTCATATGAATGAAACATGTACATGCATTATTTTATATTATAACAATACTGCCCTAATATATCTTGTACCTGCCTGCATTGAAGAGCCCCTGACTGCTGGACCCGCTCGACTCCTGAGACCCAAATACTGAAGGAGTAGTACCTGGCCCAGTTACTCAAACGCCAGAGTAGGTTAGGCCCTGGGACATCAAGAGTAAAAGGACACAATCCCCATGGTTGGTCCTATTAGCCCCTGCTTGCCCTGTGGCCCTTTGGAAGGGTTTCTGGCAGTGACTCAAGGGTTAACTATCTCTGGGAAAATTCCATGTTTCCAAACCTGACCTCCTTGGAGACGGTCTGGAGGCATGTAGAGTCTTAACATACTCGCACTGAGGAGTCCTTTGATGATGCCAACAGAGTCAATTTTTCTCTGAGTGAGTGTCAGAATTTATCAACCGTGGGGCATATCAGCAAGGGCTTTATCTCCGCTTTTTTGGCTTTAAAAGCCAGAAAAGCAGAGATAAAACCATCGCCCTATCAGCAAGAGGGTGCTAACATGCATATTCGCATGTTAGCACCCTTTTGCACTACGCCTACCTGTGCATCTCTAATGAGATGCAAAGTGGGCGTTCCTGACATACACTACATGTCAGGACATCAACAGCGCAGCTTCGCGCTATCAGCAAGGATGCCCTAGCATTTTAGCAGATGTTAGTTTTTGGAGAAAACTGCTGCTTTCTCCAAAAACTATTGTCTGCTAAATTTTTGACTTAGCCACCCCTAACATAGGGGATGGATTATGCTGATACGACCTTTAGCAAGGTTATCTCCCTTTTGCAGGGAACATCGCTGGAAAACCAGCGATGTTCCCTGCAAAAGGAAGATAACTTAACTCTCTCTGGAATTTTTATCGCCCTGGAGTAAAGCAGAGGTAGCCTGCAATAATATATTATTGCTAAGCACAGCCAGCGATAATTATCGCTGGCCGTTGTTAATATGCCCCCAGGTAGGACAGAAAAAGGGAGATCCACATTCTTAGCCCTCAAACAATTTTTTTTTAAAGTTATTTTTATTAAACAATACAACAGTTCCAGGTAGATACACAGTATAGTACAATTCGTCAAGCAGTCTAGTAACATCAGCATAACAAGTGTATAGGAAGGTACATTAGTTCGGGGGCAAGGATTTCCCGGGGTCCCACCAAGCAAACATGTTTCCCTGTATACACCCAGAATCATACTTTCCTGGCCACCTCTTATTCTAGGATTTATATTTTTCCCAGCGGCCCCATATCTTCTACCACTTCCTGGGGTTATCCCCTGCCCTCGTATACCACCCGCTCTGCCAAGTGACACCAGTCCAAGTCGGACTTCCAATTGACCACCTTGGGAGGTGACCGTGCACCCCACAGACATGCCATGTAACGTTTAGCGATCCTGGCGGCAAGCATAGCCACGTGTTAGTGTGTGAAGGCCATCTTTCCTCTCGGGTAATGTCCAGCAAACATCAACGTGCCTACGCTTGGAATTGAGTTCCCACAACCCCTGACATTACCTCGGCTACCCTTCCCCAGTACTGTTCTATTACTGGGCACTCCCACAGAATATTTTTTTTAAAACCGGCAAACCACAGCCTCTAAGGCAGGTATCTGAGTCCGCTCACCCTATCCTATGTTGCAATGTGCGTGAATAGTATGCTCTATAAAGGATGCGTAACTGAATAATCTAAACCTGGCCGGTATCGCTATCTCTCTGGGACTCTGAGTCGCCTCTTGCTAGTCATCGTCCTCAAATAGTTCGATGTCTGCTCCCTATGTCACCCAAAGCGGGCCGAGGGGGTCTGGTAGATTATTCATTAACTTTTTACATGTAAGGGAGATGGCTTTCTCAGGAATGGGATCCAGTAGCAGTCGGTCTAGTAGGGCGTATTCAGGTATGGTTTTGCCGTCTTTAATATGGCATCATAATGCGTGCTTCAGTTGAACATACCTGTACTGCTCTATATCGGCTAGTTGAAACTCTTCTTGGAGGTCGCCAAAGGACCTCATTTGTTACCGCTTCCATATATCCCCAAGGTAGTCAATACCAATGTGACTCCTGCCATGAAATCCCCTCAATCAACCCAAATTTCGTAGTCCATCGCTATGCCATAATGGGGTCCATTGGGTCAGTTTATCCTTCCACCCCAGTGCTTTGGTGGCCACATTTCAAGCCCTCACTACCATTTGGGTGTGCATCGGGGGCTGCTTTCTCTCTTTCGTCGTGTAGAGCGCCACCAGGTATCCGGCCGCTCCCATGGTAGGTGATCCACTCTGTACAATGGGTCAATTTGCAGTGCAAAAACCCACACAGTAATGTTTATAAGTTGAGATGCTAAGTAATAGCACCTTATGTCCGGCACAGCCAGTCCCCCTTCATTGACCCCTCTCTGGAGTTTTTGGAGTGAAATCCTCGGTGCCCCTCCCCCAGAGTAGGTTGGTTGCTCGCCCTCAATGGTACAGAAGAACGCGTCAGGCAACTTATATGGCATCTTGTGTATCAACTAGAGCAACCAAGGTAGGGCCATCATTTTAAATAAGACTGCCCCACCCATGAGCGAGATGGGAAGTTGACGCCAATGGGCAATGTTCTCGCACAGGCTTTCCCAATTGCGCCTGAGTATTCATGTGCTGAAATTCCTCCGGGGAATGTGAAATACATATACCCAGATACAGGAATTTGTCCCATTGCCGCGCAGTCAGAGGTGAGCGGAGGAAGCGCCCAGACAAGGTGAACAAGAGGGATTTATCCCAATTTATCCGATATCCCGAGTAGTTACCAAATAGCTGGATGACATTATTGAGTCTGTGGAATGTCTGTCTCGGGCTACCTGCATAGAGCAAGATGTCATCGTCATATAATGAAATGCGCTCCTCCTACATCCCACCCATATTGATGCCCTTCACTATGGGATCCCCTCTGATCCAGGCTGCTAGTGGTTTGAGTGCCAGTGCGAAAAGGATAAGAGATATGGGACAACCCTGGTGCGTACCTCTGTGCAATGGAAAGGACCAAGAAAAGACAACCCGTTCACCCGAACCCTGGCACAAGGGTCACAATATAAAAGGTGAATCCATGCCACAAACCTGGGGCCCAGGCCAAATCCAGCCAACACCGCCTGGAGGTAGGGCCGTTCGATGCTATCGAAAACCATGCATGCTTCAAGGGAGAGCCGCGCCATCGGCATTTTCGGGTTAGCTGCCATAGCTTGCATCATCCCATATTGATGGCAGAGATTCAATCCAGTATTTGGGTATAAATCCGGACCAGCAAGAAGGTCACCGGCACCAGACGGTTCGCTAACACCCTCGCCAGAACTTTGGTTTCAAAATTGAGTAAGGAGATGGGTCAATATGATCCGCAGAGCTGCGGCAGTTTGTCCCTCTTATGTATAATCACTACCGCTGCAGTGCGGAGATTCAGGGGCTGTGAGACCTCTTGTTGTGCCGCAGCAAACATCTCCAACATGGGTCCTGCCACAACAGTAGCCACACATTTAAAGAGCTCAGCAGGTAGCCCATTTGAGCCAGTCACCTTGCCCGACTGAAGTTCCTTAATAGCCCCCTCCACTTCCTCCCTCGTCAATGTCCTCCCTATCCTCCTGAGTCAGCGCCAGCAGGGATAAATCTTTTATTAAGTCCTCTGAGTTTTCTATTGACCTACCTGTTCCAGAGCTGTATATATCCTCATAGTACTTCGCAAACTCCTCTGCAATATCTGTTCCTGATTGAAGGGTCTGCCCCACCTCCGTTGTAATCCCAGCTACCCAGTTGCTGTCCCTGTCTCATTTTTCCAACCAAGCAATGAGCTTATTTGCTTTGTTGCCCACATCGTACAGCCGTCCCTGCCGTTGCGTGTTGGCGAGCTGCATCCTCCCATACGTCCCTAAGTTCCTGTTGCTTAAGGCGAAGTTCTCACAGTAATTCTGAGGTACCCTGTGTCTGCTGCGCCATCTCCCTTCCAGAGCCTCAATTTCTTGTCTGTTTTTCCTCTTCCCCGCTGTACTTCATTTTGACTATCTTCTAACGTTACCCCTATCCGCTTGACTGTTCCTCGCCTGCTCTGACCTTTAACTCCTACCTACCCTTATGTCTCCTTCTCTCCTCTCCCCTATGTCAGGCTCCGAGTCATGGATTCTTGAGAATCTAGTCCAAACATCGGTTTGTTTCTTTGCAACCTTATGTATATTCCCACCCCATTTTTTTCTTTCTTCTCCTTCTCTCCTTATCCTTTTTGTTCCATTGGTCTTATTTTCACTGTTATCACATTGCTCTTGTAAATGTGTGTAATAGAAACCGATGTAACACTGTAACACTGTTTTTGAACCTCTTGTAAAGCGCTCTGATACCTCCAGGTCTAGCCACCGCTATATAAAACTTATCAAATAAAAAAAAATAAAAAAAAATAAAAAAAAGTTCATCACACCTGGCACGGTCCTGCTTCTTGTTAACGCCCACCTCTGCCTGAATACATCCTCTGATCACTACTTTATATGCCTCCCACAGTGTACAGTGCATGTCAACAGAGCCCGTATTTTTTAAAATGTTGTCTAGTACGCTCCCTAAGTTTTTCCTGGAAGTCCCTATCCTTCAATTACCAGGGCACGATACGTGGGGGAAGGGTAAAACCCCTGACAGGGCCTTGAAATGAGATCGAGAACAGGAAGTGATCAGATATATGTCGTGCCATGTGATGTGCACCAAGGAAGTGTCCCACCTGGGTGCATTGTGTAAGGATGTAGTCTAGTTGAGACCCACTTCCATGTGCAGTGGAGATGTGAGTGTACTGCCTACAGGAGGGGTTGTACAATCACCACAGGTCCGATAGCCTCATCGCAGAAAAAAACTTTTTCAACTACCCTGCCTCCTCTGCTCCACCCCGTCGTGCAGTCCTATCCCAGTCCTGAGACATCACGTCATTCATGTCCCCATCCAACACCAACACCCCAGCCGGCATACTCAACAGTGTTGCTCTAAATTCAGGGAAAGTAACTCTCTGGAGCCTGGGGGGGATATACCCGGAGAATAAATGAAGCTGTCTGACTTCCCACGTCCCCTCAAGTGCCACCAATCTCCCCTGTGGGTCTCGCCAAATTCGGCCCATGACAAGTGGGACCGTATTTTTCAGAAGGATTGCGAGCCCCCCTGGACCCAGATGTGTAACCCGGGTGAGCCTGCAGGGTATTTCCAAATCAGGTCAGTGCCAAGTAGTGATGGCCCTGTGTGTGTGTTTCCTGCAACAAAGCAAGATCACAGGAATGTCTATGCAAATATTGAAGGACCGCAGTCCATTTGATTTTGTCCCCAACCCGTTTACATTCCAGGAACAGAGTTTCAGTGACTTCGTGTGTTGAGTGGGCATTTAAACATCTGAAAGCACGCATATTGCTTACATTCAACCAGAGCCTGCCCCCTCTCGCCTTGATCACAGAGTGGTGCCACCTTGTCCCCCCTCCACTGCATATTTTTTGTCGGAACAGGAAACATTGAGAACATTGCATTTAACCTAAGATGTTGAGAACAAAAACGAATAACCCAATCAAACTCCCCTCTCCCTGCAACACTGCACAATAGGTTTAAAACCTCCCACCACCCCAATTTGCAGATCGCCTGTTGCCCACAATGGTGCATTTAAACTAACGCAGGGCTCAAGGTCCAGCATCCCACCCACCCAATATTTCTGATTGTTCGAGCCCAAATAACAGTTTCATCTAGTCCCATCAGTGTACTTGTCTGAAAGTCCTCGAAATCTCATATGAGATCCCGGTCAGCCTACTCGGCCTGTCTCCAGCCCTCTTGGTCTGCAGCGGTTGAGAGCGCGCTCAAGCCTGTGGGTGGCCCCAAGTATGCCGGCTGTATTCAGTCACTGTTAGTATTTCACTCACTGGTTCCACCTCCTTGTGGGTTCTGTTCTGTGCCAGTGCCAGAATTACTCAATGGCCCTCGCTCTTGTCTGGAACTGTTCACCTGCCCACAGTGGTCTCAATGCGGCCGATTCCCAGCAGTGCGCCAGCCGTCAACCAGTCCCAAGTTCCCTCCTGGCTGTTGAAGAACCACACCTTTCCCTCTGCCTCAATGCGCAGTTTGGTGGGAAACAACATCGCGTACTTGAGGTCTTTCTCACGCAACACCCTTTTAACTTCCAGGAAACTCCAGCGTTCTTTTTGGACTTTCAGGGTGAAGTCCGGAAAGAATGCTATTGTACTATTGTCAAGTTGGATTGTGGGGGCCCTCCGCACCATTTGAAAAATAGCGTCCCTATCCCGAAAGTTAAAGACGCGAGCCACAATAGTCCTAGGCGGTGCCCCATACCTCGGTCTTCCCCCTGGAACTCAGTGTGCGCGCTCTTTTGAAAAGAACTGGGAGAGGTCCTTGGGCTGGAGTCATGTGGTGATAAGGTCCTCTACGAAGAGATCCATCTCCTGGCCATCTGCTCTTTGGGTACACCAAGAATGTGCAAATTTTTGCATCGGGCCCTGCCTCATAGTCGTCCAACTGGGCTTCCATCCTAGTAATGCTGGCTTGGAGTTATTCCACCTGTTTTTTAAGCATAGTTGAGTCAGTCTTCAGTTCAAGAGTTGTGGTTTCCACTACCTTGACTCCAGTATTCATATTATGAATGTCCGCGCTGAGCAGGGAGACGTCCGAGTAGACACTGTCCCTTCTGGCCTCTAGGGAAGTTCGGACCATCATGATGGCGAGCATAATATCATTAAGGGTCAGATTCGCCTGACTGTCAGCCACCATTGTGGTGTCTTGAGCTCCCTCAGGTCCCTTCTCTTTCGCGTCCTGTTCCTTCAGCCTTGCATATTGTCGAGTTTGGCCTGCATCGTTGCGTAGTTACCTTTCCCGCCTGCCATTGCGATGCAGGCACGCGTCCAGATTATTCCGGGTACTCACCGCCGCCTGCTCTGGGGCAGCTGCCCCGTCCTGCGTGTCGGGTGCCACCAGCCAAGTCCACGCCCTACGTGCAGTTTGATGTCTCTTTGCACCAGATTCTGCATCAATCGAGGCCAGGAGCCACTG
Source organism: Lissotriton vulgaris (assembly GCF_964263255.1). NCBI lineage: Eukaryota > Metazoa > Chordata > Amphibia > Caudata > Salamandridae > Lissotriton > Lissotriton vulgaris. Next base: position 1,297,247,867 of record NC_141694.1, read on the forward strand.
CTCGACCCCGGAGGGGCCGCTCCTATGCCAGCACGGGATCACCGCCGCTCCTCTGCGTATCTCTCTCCCTGCAATGCCCTGGCCGGCTCTGGTCACTGCTGGATAATGGGGCTATTTTATCAGCTTTGTCCCCCCACTATCCGCTGGCACCCGAGCCCCCAAATAATATGGACACCCCTTCAGGAACTCATCTGCCACCATAAGGAGTGCCTCCAGCTGCATACCTTCAAGAAGGGGGGTAGGGTGGAAGAGTTCGGGGAAGTCACTCTTCTCGCGTGTTATTGCAATAGTGGAAAGCAGTCTCAGTGGCCTCAGTCACTGCTGCTGCCCCACCCAGCTTCACAGTGCACCTCCAGTGGACACTGTAGTCAAGGAGGCCTTATGCAGGGTTCCTCGAGCTCGGCCTACATGCTCGCTCTCCTTGGCCCCTTCCTCATTAGCCAATCCTGCTGGGGTTCACGTCTCTCATAGCCGATGTTGGTTCTTGGTGCAGGGTCCCGCTGGACCCACACCACCGCTACTGCGACTATGGAAGATATCGCCACATGTTGCACACCTCCACCTTTCTGCCCCGGCATCTCCTGCTGCCTCTTCAATATGTGTGTTCTGTGGATCACTGATTCGGTGTCATTGGGCGGGAGGGGTGGGGGGAGGAGACCAGACCAGGTTCTTTGTGTGTAAAAGTCTGCTTTATTGGAACAGGTGCACATAACAATTAAACACTCCTCAGCAAATGCCTCACAAAACTAAAACTCACTAAATAACACACTTACCTACCCCCGCCCCCCTCCCCAGGCCCTAACATTTATTCAAACCCACCCTAGCATTACAACAATACAGCAATTACAAACACTATAATTCAATACATAAGCATATAAGCCTATAAATCTAAAACATCTATTCCACAAAACTCCCCTGCCTGCCCCTTCACCACTTACGATCACCCAACCTCTGTGAGTACCCCAACAATCAACCTGCCTAAACAGTCCCAGTCAATGACCCAACTTTGAACTAAACAACCAAAACTCTGCCAACCCTGGCAAACTTCCACTAATCCCCGCCACCCAGAAAGCCGGGGGGGGGGGAGGAGACTACACCCCCCTTTCTGCCCCCAAACAAAACAAATCATTTGTGCCTCACTCTTGCGCTACTATACATTGAGACACCTGGACAAAACTTCTCTAACCTTTCACCCCACACAGGTCATTCTCCCCCAAATGAATTAACAAAACATCCGGGCACAGGCCCCGACCAACCACTTGTTCAAAGCAGGAACCAACTCCTTCCATAACATCCCTCCCTTCCCTTTCCAAACAATTTTAAACAAACGGTCATTAAACCCCAACATTTTCCCGAAATATGAACTGGCCGCCTGGACTTGAGCCCATTTCACGAAGGAGTGCCCAACTATCCATATGGTCAACTCCGGGGAGCGGGGACCCGCTACAGAACCTACAACAAGAAAAACAATATGAGATTCATGTAAAAGAGGATGGCGCCATTGATTCTCCCGCAACACTCCGCACATAGCGTTGGAAACAGTTGGATGACCAGTGCCCAAGCCGCATAATCTCCCCCCAGGACTAGCCTCAATTGCAAGCTTTTGTTGCTGCCTCGATTCTAAAAGAGTGTGTCCCAAACTGAGAGCCATCCAAACCAATGTGCCCCAATGCTTTATGCAGCACCATTCGCAGTTGATAGTCCGTCACCCTGCCCCCGTCAGCTTGTCGAAAAACTCTTACACTCCCTTCCCCACCAGACAGGGTCTTCCAATGCCTGGCCCAGTATAAAGGACATGTCGACACCGGGGAGGCTGCGTCCAGCCATACTCCCTTCCCACCACTTCTCTGGTCTGTTTTTGCGCTGGACAACCAAATATATAACCCCCTCCCCGAAAAGAAAACCTCTTGCCAAGTGATACCTAATTTCAACATGGAACCTAAAAGCTCAGAGACCCTAAAGGCTCCAAAAAACATCCAAACCATGACTGTAGAAAACAAACATACTTCAAAACCATCCCTACAAACAACAGGTAGCTCCGCCAACAAACACGCTAAATTCTGCCAAGATAACAGCCTACGTGTTAAACGTTCCCCACCCCGCTCCCTAGCCCAACCTTCCAACATCCCTCTCCCTACTTCCCCCGCAGAAGGAGAATAGCCCCACAGGAGTTTCCCCATAAAAGAAATACCTGCCAATTTCCCTGCGATGGTAACCTTTGACAAACCTTTTTCAATAAGGACCAGCAGAAACTGTATTACACCCTCTGACGGCCTCCATGCCTCCTCCCACCAACAGGCCCCCGATGCTATGAACTCATTCTAGGCTAGAGCATAAGCGGCTTGAGTGGAAGCTGACAATGAACCTACCACTATCTGTATGACCCTATGTTGCCTACATACCACAGATTGTCCGGCATTGGGATCGGTGTCCTGTAAGCCACCTTGGCCAGCCCATGGAATCTCTCCCACTGCGAATGAGACAAAGCATCCGCAATGTCATTGTCCACACCAGGGATATGAAGGGCCCTGAACGCAATATCATGTCTAAGGCAGCCAAGAACAAACACCCGCAGCAATTTCAAAATCTGCTCATCCTGTGCGGACTGCCTGTTGATGATTTCCATCACTGTTATATTGTCAATCCTGAATAACACCTTCTTATGTGCCAGTTCCTCACCCCACAGCATCAATGCCACTAGCACCGGAAAAACTCAAAAAAGGCGATGCTCCTCCCACCATCCTTCCACTGATCAGGCCACTTCTCCGCACACCACCTGCCCTGCCAGTATAGACCAAAACACTCACTGCCTGCTGCATCTGCAAAAAGGTGGACATCCCATTGAAAATCTTCCTCTCTGACCAATGGTATTCCATTAAAAGAATGCAAAAATGTTTTCCACATAGGCAGATCCTCCTTCACCCCAGCCGACAAGCGGATATGGTGGTGAGGCAGATGGTGTCCTGACAATGCACGACCAAGTCTTCTTCAAAAAGTCCTCCCTGCCCTCACAACCCTGCAGGCGAAATTGAGATGGCGCAACAAAACCTGGATGTCCTTCACCATTACCTTGTGTTTTGCAAGCATTTCTTCCAACAAATTAACATTTTTGCTTTCTTATCAACTGGCAGCCGTGCCTGCATGCCCATCAAATCAATTTCAATGCCTAAGAATGACATGGTCGTACACAGGCCCATTGTTTTTTCCGGTGCCAAGGGGACACCCAGCTCCCCCATGAGCTCATGGAACGTGTCCAGCGCTACCTGGCACTCCGTGGAGCCTGGGAAACCAGCAAAAAAGAAGTTGTCTAAGTAGTGTGCTACCAGCCCATGACCAGTGTGCAGAGCACAGGACATTGAACAACCCTTGTCCACGTACAATTGTCCTTCAAAATGGATTCCCAAAGACTCCAGCGATCCGGATGTACTGGAAGCAAACGAAATGCAGATTTTATGTCACATTTCTCCATCTCTGCAGTTGCGCCCGCGGTCACAGCTAGTGATATAGCCACGTTAACTGAGGAATATGACACTGAGGCTGCCTCCTCATCAATAAAATCATTGACTGAAGCCCCCTCCGGCCACAATAGGTGTTGTATGAGTCTGTACTAACCAACTTCTTTTTTGAGAACCACTCCAATTGGAGAAACAATCAAATCATCCACAGGCCAGTCATCAAAAGGACCTGCCATCCTTCCTTCACGGACTTCTTTGTCCAACTTGTCTTGCACCACTGACTTATGTTCAATTGCTGACTTCAAATTTTTCGCCCACCGCCTCTGCCGAGTGCCCTTGTAACCCAAAACGAAACCCCACTGCAAAACCTTCCAACAGTACCCGTTTTGCGGCCAAATTCACGTAATCCCTCCAACCTGTCGCCAGTGCTGCCAGTCTTACTGGCGTAGGAGCTCTTGGGCCCAGGCCCCTGAGATCCCTTACCTCCCCTACCACCCTGGAATTGCTGTGACGACCCAGCTGTGCAAGCCCCTGTCTGTTGACCACTGCTGACTTCCCAGCTGATTGACTCCCCAGCATTTAACCAAGGGGTGCTTCTTTCCGCAATGCGAGAACTCGTGCCCGAACTTACAATACTCCCTTGTACACATGCCTTTATTAAACTCCCAGCATGCTCCGGAACCAGATTGTGTAGCTGTTGCACTCCACACACCTCCCCGGCTGGGTTTCCCCTTAAAGGGCCGGTATACTAAAGGCAACGCACTTGCTATAAATATAGTTTTACCCCTGCCAGTGCCCCCATTGTGTGTTGCCATAAATCAGTCTAATTCCCCCCACTTTGCTTCCGGATCCCAAGCCATATGGGCCCTGAACTCTTCATCATACTAAGTCCAAGCGTACCCACTACCCGTGATCTGCGCTTTCCTAATGACGTCCATGTATTTAAAAATAGCCATGCAGCGCTCAGGAAATTTTCACAATATATGCTAGCGTACATCAGAAATGCCGCCTTCCAATTTTCGATTGTCAACGGCACCTTAGGCCTTTTGGCCAGCTCATACTCTTCCTCCTTCGACCCTTCTTTGGACCGCACCTCCCTGTGCAGTAGCTTCAAAATGTCAACGTATTCCCCATCCAGATGCGCTCTTTAGTGGCAAACATCAAATGTGCACCCAGGGGCTTTGTCACACCCATGTAAGGCAGCTTTTTAAACTTTAACTCTTTACTCAGTAAAGGCTCTTTATCTGGTACTTCAGGTTCCGTATTCATTCCACTCTCCACTTTACTGCCCTGTGCCACTGCATCACCAGTTCTCACCACTTGATCTCTAACATATTTACCCATATGGAGCTTACCACCCAGCTCCTCCCGTACATCTTCACCCCCTTTCCCCACCGACACCATTTTTGGTTTGGCCCGTGGGACAATCTTCTCACCTGGCTCCAACAAGGCTGCCCGACCAGGCGCCGATCTCCACGCCACTTGCTCAACAGAGTCAACTGTCCGAGGAGCCCTTATTGCGGGCGGATGCTCTCTTCTGGGTCCCAACGACACTGCCCTCCTGGGCTGCACCACCTCCGATGCCTGTAAAACACTAGAAGACAAATGAGAAGGCACCCCCCCTCCTCATTGTCCCTCAACTCCCCTTCTTCGGGACTGTCCTCATCATAATCCAGCACAATCGCTTCCTCTAGCTATAGAGGATCTGACACAAAACCAACACTGCAGGCCTTAACCAACCCAACATTGCTTACACCAGCCCTAGCAGCCCCTGGTGGGGGAGCCGACTGTACACGAAGGTACACCCCTTATGTTGACTGTCCTGAGGATTCCTGTCCAGTGGCCCTGATGACCAACTTGTGCTTCTTGACATTGGGGCCAGCGAGGTCCTGACGGATCTTCCTAAGCTGGCCGCGCTGGGATCCCTCGTCTGTGCGGAATGTGCCGCGCCAGGCTTCACCCTCCCGTCTCCTCGTCGCAAATGGGCTGCACCTCGCTCTACCGAGTCTGCGGTCCCGCGACGCTCCCTACCCTGAAAAGAGAAAGTTTGGACTGGTGTGCTGGGACCTCGCAAAAAACTAACTGGCCTATTCTCTTGCCCCCCTAAAGACGCCTTCCCCTCCACTGCCCAGACCTACGTACAGCGACCGAGAAGAATCAACCCTGGTGATGACGGGGGATGGGGGGAGGGGTCCCCCTCTAGTTCATCCCCACTTCAGTCCAACACTGCCTGCGCCGCTGGCCCTGACACCTGTGCAAACTGGCAACCCCTCTCCGACCCCCGACAGGACCTATAGCCTCAAACCTCACCCCCTCCTGCCCCTTCGTGTTTCCAGGTCATCCAAACCCCCCCCGAGCGCCAAGGGGGGTGACAAAAACACTGTGCCCGCTCGCCCTCCTGTCCCTCAACCCCTCTGACCAAGACGGGAAAACATCCAGGCCCTCCCATGCTTGAGACTCCACAGCTGGGTCCAGTTCAGAACCGAAGTCCTGTATGTCCTCACCTCACCCTCTTCAACCCCAGTGACCTGTCCTCGCTCCCTCCACAGGGGCTGTAACCCGCCCACCTGCGCCCATTCCCCCTCCCCAGGTGAGCTGCCCCAACTGAAAAAGCCCTCTCTCTACCGGGCGGAGAAGGGGAAAAAAGAAGAGGGCTAGCTGAATCCCTCCCACCCCTGCCCTCTCCCCGACCCCACCCCCACTCCCTGACACTCTGCTCCTGTCCGACGTCCCACAAAAACTCAGCCAGTGCCTTTGCCTCAGTAGCTCACTCCCCCCCCTCCTGCCACCAGCCGACTCTGCCTGCTCCCCCCAAAACTGCGGGGACACCAGCTGACCTCGGGCCTCCCCCTCACAACCTGCTCAAGCCTGCAACCTCCGGATTAGCAGGGGGAGCCTCCACCACCTTATGCTGCTCCCCCTCCGCCAGTCAAGGACCCGTGAGGGGCGCACCAAGAAATGCTTCACAATCCCCCTCCCTGCCACCCCCGCTGACTCCAGCAAGCCCCGATCGGCTACCAAAAACGCAGAGCGTCTCTTTCCGCCGTGACCCCCCCCCCCCCGCGCGAGGAGTGACAATGCACGCTGTTCAACAACAAAAGCAGCGGAAGCCTCTGCAACCGATAACGCGGCCGCTCCCGGATGCCGCACCTCTCCCACCCTCCATTTCTCCCCGGCTCACCTCTATCGGGAAAGCTTGCCCCTCCGATTGCACTCGCCGTACCAGGGTCCAACTTCCGTGAACGCGGGCGGCCTCGTTCTATCGACTGTGTCATTCTGGGTCTTTTGGGGAATGCACTAGCAGCCACTGCTGGTGCTACCCCCGCGGACGCCTGCAGCGCTGGGCGCGGCGGTCTGGCCACTTCGCCTAGCACCAGGTCCATGCGCCCGGCTTCACTCAGGAGCCGGAGGGCCTGTAGCACTCTGACATCTTCAGCAGCCATAAATTAACCACAGAATGTCAGTGACCACGCAAACCAAAGCGCCCTAAGCTAATTGCTAACTAACTCGCTGAAACAAATATAACCTGACTAAAATTCCTGAAAAAATTCCAAGACTAACGCTCCCAGCCACCAGATCACCAAAGGCAAAATGGTGGCTGGGAGCGGTAGCCCAATGTATTTAAACGTTGGGCTACTTTTGTGCTATAAAAATGAAGCCCAACTCAAAAAAGCCTGCCCGAGCTCTCGAGCCCCCGCCCCCCCCAAACCGCCCGGGGGGGGACCTCCCTTCGGTCATCCACACCCCAAGCCCCCCTTACCCTGAGACAGGTGCACGGACCCGCTCGGAGAACTGGAGCATCTCGCTCTTTCACCAAAAGGGGGGGCCCCACACCAGCGGACACTGGGGGCTCCCAGTATGGCTCTATTGCAGAAGGATATGTGGACGGATATGCATTTCGTCGGGTGTGCCGGAGCCGCACTAGCGTGCAGCCATCTTCCCCAGCTGCTGGCCATGGCCCCCCTCTCAAACAATTGTTAAACTCAATCAGAAAAGTGCTGTCATCCAATATAGGAAATGTTGGAATATTAAAAGGATTTCCAAATGTATTCAGATTTGTTTGAGTAAGAATGAATGTCATAGGGACGTTCCTATAAGCCCAATTCAAAGTGTTACAACACTTCTTTCTCTCAATGGGAAAAAATTTACTGACTACCAACAAGTGTCCAAATTTGGAGGGCAGGAGTTTACAGAGAACATTTAATGAGAGCGTTGTTCTACTTGCAAAGTTTTTTTCCAACTACTTTCATTCATTTTGAAACACAACATGAATAGCCAAGCAAGTCAGGTACCAGTTATCAGGGTGGACAAGGGCAGGCCATCCTACCAGAAACATCAGAACAGGAAGCCGCAGGGTTGCAGGTCAACAGGCAGCACCCAATAGAGACAATACCACTGGCAGTGCCAAGAAAACATATAAGTGCTGGGGAAAGAGCAACATTTTGGAGATTTCAATTCTTCACACAGGAGACAATGGCAGCTGGGTCCAGAATGGCAGTGAGAGCCTTTCCCTCGCAATGACCTTTCCCAAATTGACCTTTAGGAGGTCTCAATCATTATGTTATATTCCAACCCCCAAGCACTTAAACATGTCCAGGCTCCATCAGAGAGAAACGGGCAGGTGGGGAGGCATTGTGCCCTCTAGGGACTTCAGCAATGGGAACATACACCATTTGTGCCAGTTAACCCGGAGACCCGACTTGACCCCAAACTCATAATGGTGTTCCACCAACAGGGGGATATTAGTACGGTCAACCAGAAAGTAGCTCAACACATCATCCACATAGAAAGGATTGTTATGTGCCTGTCTGCTGATGGAAACTCCCCAGTTTGAGCCCTTTCAGCGCAAGAATCACGCCAGAGGCTCTATAGCCAGAGCAAATATTACAGGGAGAGCAGGCATCCCTGTCTAGAACGTTTTCAAATAGCAATAGGGTCCGAAATATTTGTACCTTTATGCACCTTGGCCAATGGGTCCTTATATAGCACTGAGACCCACCTTTGGAATTCTTGCCTGACATCCATTCTGCCAAGCACTGCAAAGAAGTACAGTCAACTCAATCAATCAAATGCATTCTCGATGTCAAGCAACGCCACCCAGAACTGAGTGGCATCATGTTTGGCTCAATCCATAATGCGGAATAGCCGGCAAAGGTTATGGAACATGCTCCTTCCCGAAATAACCCTGTTCTGATCTGGATGCATGATTGTGTGCACCACAGGCATCAATTGGGACACCAGTACCTTTCCCACCACTTTGTAATCCATTTTTTATAGTGACAGTGGTCCGTACGAGCCCATCACAATGGGGTATCAGTGACTTAGGGAGAACCACTATCATTGCCTCCCTCCTAGAAGATGTAGGTTTCCACTGTCCCTGGCGCCCCGGTACAAGTGAAGTCGGTGCTAGTCCAATCTCGCAGTGAATGTGCTATAGACCTCCACTGAGAATCTGTCAGTCCTTGGGGTCTTGCTGCAAGTCATGTGCCTAATAGCAGCCCTACCTCATGAATCGTCATCTGGCCATCACGTTCCTACCTTTGGAGCTCGGAAAGGGTGGGCAGAGCCACCAGCACTGCCATTGGAAGGCACCATGTCAGAATCCTGGGGCCTGGCATTGCCCAACTTAAGGTAACCAACAGTGGGTTATGGTCTGACAAAGTACACACCAGATACTTTGCCCCCACCAGCTCTGCGCATACCTCCATGGAGCCAAAGGTCAAATGAATTCTGGTGTGCAACAATTGTACTCCCAAATAATGTGAACATTTCTTAGTGGTGGGATAAAGAGCCCACCCCAACTCCATGGCCTGTACTTGCACAGCCCACTGTTGTAGCAGCCGTGTGTTTGCCAATGCCTGTGCACTGGGGGGCGGGGGGGGGGGGCACCTATGTAACCGCAGATCCTGGACACAGTTACAGTCAGCTCACCAGAAGTTGGAACTTGTAGCATGGTCAAAAGGGTGGGGGGGCAAGCAATTCATAGAAATGGGACTGGCTGGAGTTAGGTGCAATCAGCACTACAATTTCAGTGGGGCTCCATCCTGGTTACTCTGCAAAACCACATATTGTCCCTCTGGGTCTATCCTGATGTAGCTTGCGATGAATGGCATCTCAGGCACCACTCGAATCAAAACCCCCTGACATAATCGGAGTAAGTGGTACGATAACCAGAGCCCCTCCAGCACCTCACCAATTTCTGGAGTTCCCGAGCCACCAGGTGTCGATTTTGTAGGCATGTGAAATGTATGTATCTACGTTTAAGGTATGCGTATATCTTGTAATGCTTTGTGTGCATGGCCATGCCACGGACGTTCCACATCAGACAAGCATTTGCAATGCAATAGGTCTTGCATTAGGAAAGTTTGAGCTATTGGTATAGTAAATGACAATTTTTTTATTTATGTGTTGGTTTTGAAAATACCGAAATTAATAGCTTTGTCATTTACAATGCCAAAGGTTTTAACTTACGCAAATGTGACACCTGTAGCATTTGTAAATCAATATGTGTTGTATTTACGTGACTTAGATATATTGATATTACAAATAACAATGGCTTTTAATTTTTTTAAATAATTAATACTTAAATAAAAGTTATTGCAATTTATAATGGCAATAGCTTAAACTTTTGTAAATAACTTTTGTGAAGAATATGTTCAGTATATTTTTATGTGACGAAAATTCAAGAACAGAAGTGAAATATTAACAACTTTTTGTGTCATTTGTAATAAAGCTTGAAACATTGAGAGAACATATTTGAATCAGTTGTTGTTGAATGGTTGCACAGATTGATACTGTGGTGGCACTGAGTGATGTTGTGGTGACGACGAGTGATGCTGTGGCGTTCAGTGATGCTGTAGTAGTGCATAGTGATGTTGTGGTGCCCCTGAGTGATGCTGTGGTGGTGCTGAGTGATGCTGGGGTGATGCGATAGATAGATAGATAGAGGGCGATAGATAGATAGATTGAGGGCGATAGATAGATCGAGGGAGGACGATAGATAGGTAGAGGGAGGGTGATAGACAGATAGAGGGAGGGTGATAGATAGATGGAGGGTGATAGAGGGAGGGTGATAGATGGAGGGAGGGTGATAGATAGATAGAGTGAGGGTGATAGATTGAGGGAGGGTTATAGATAGATAGAGTGAGGGTGATAGATAGAGTGAGGGTGATAGATAGATAGATAGATAGATAGATAGATAGATAGATAGATAGATAGATAGATAGATAGATAGATAGATAGATAGATACATAGATAGATAGATAGATAGATAGATAGATAGATAGATAGATAGGTAGGTAGGTAGGTAGATAGATAGATAGATAGATAGATAGATAGATAGATAGATAGATAGATAGATAGATAGATAGATAGATAGATAGATAGATAGATAGATAGATAGATAGATAGATAGATAGATAGATAGATAGATAGATAGATAGATAGATAGAGAGAGAGAGAGAGAGAGAGAGAGAGAGAGAGAGAGAGAGAGAGAGAGATAGAGTGAGGGCGATAGATAGAGTGAGGGTGATAGGTAGATAGAGTGAGGGCAATAGATAGAGTGCGGGCGATAGATAGATAGAGTGAGGGTGATAGATAGATAGATAGATAGATAGATAGATAGATAGATAGATAGATAGATAGATAGATAGATAGATAGATAGATAGATAGATAGATAGATAGATAGATAGATAGATAGATAGATAGATAGAGTGAGGGCGCTCCTAATTGTGAAATGTGCTGTAAAATATTATAAGTAACCAGTCCACTCATAACGTTGGTTTATGCGTACAAATTACTACTGTAATTGGGAATGCAAGATCATCTTCCTCTCACATCCAGTATGGGTGTCAGATCCATATGCATGATAATTTTATGGACTGTTGAGGATGAAAGATAATCATACATGACGTTTGAGTGTCTAGCACTATTAAATGTGGACAATACCTTATACAAGGGTTTGCTGGACAGAATTTAAATCATTTTTTAGGGATCGTGGTTTGTCTGTTTCTTGACACTGGACTTGAAATTCACCTGGTGACTACCTGATCATGAAATGTCTCTTTTACTACCAAAGTATTTATCCATTATTTGACTATCAGAACTTACTGCCTTTGAATTGCATGCCTGGAACTTGACTGGTCTTTCCATAGCCATCCATCAAGACTGTTTACAGGGGAATCTTCGGGCCCGATGGCCTTAATTGGGTTCCTTGATTTACCCCAGGAAGACTCTGTCAAGCAAAGCCTTGCAGTAGCTTTCTCCAGATGCTAACAGGCAACCATGATAGATCTGGTGTAATTTGTGCATCGTAACCCTTTGTCAGTGGGTTTAGGGACCCTCCACCATATGGGGCACCAGATTCAAGGACCTCTTTTCCCCCAGGCAATGGTTTTGCATTGAAGCATCGACCAATCATTTATTCAGTGCACATCATAAACTGAATAATCTCTTGGTGATTAATAAATAGGGTTAACTAGTGCTTAATGCAGTGTGTCCTAGTTTAGCATCCTGTAAAGGATAAAGATGGGTTCCAGACCTGTAAATTGCTGGTTGCAAACCGATCTATGTAGCAAAGCTCAAAAAGGTGAGCCATGTGTCAGTCAATATGCTGTAATCTGTCCTGTGGTCATCATGCTGAAGTAATGGTGGTGTGTTCATTGGTGCAGTGGTGGAAATTGTTAAGTATAATGGTAATTACGGTATCTGTAAAGATAACATTATTTTTATTTTTAGGGTTGTACACTGGAAAATGATCCAAAGATGAAGTGTTGTGGAACCGGAATTCTTACAAGGAAAATAAGAAAACAACAAGACGCCATTTGAAATGCTAATTTAAGAGGACCCTCAGATCCCTCTTGTTACCACACACGCATCTGGGAGAAGTTACGTGAAATGAAGCAGCAGCGCAGGGGTTCGCAACAACGGGCACGTGCATTCCTAAGTGACCCACCATTTCCTTCTCACCCCACTAAAACGATATTCAAGTACAATAAGGAATATGGCGCAGTGAAGTAAGCAGCGTGGGCAAAGATACTCGTGCACAAAACAGGATCTTAAGAGATGTACAAATTAATAAACCCAATGTTTAGACGTGTTCAGTTAATAGTACTGCTACTTGACCCTTCTAATTGCAAGCTCGGGGAGCAGAGAAACGCCCCCGTGGCTGAGCAGCCATCACACGGAGACTTTGTTGCGGTGCCACGAGGAGTGGGAGCAGGAGAGCCGCCATTTCCGGTTTCAAGATAGAGCGTCTCCAAAACAATGTGCCAGGCCGGCACCGAGTGATGCTCCATGCGGGGGCAGGTAGTACGCCTCACTGGTCCTGCAGGGTTCCTGCGTTGACCCTCCATGACCCCGCAGCGCTCCTCCCCGAACTACTTCCTGTACACACGCGCTGATTGCCAGGGCTGCTGCTATTTTTGGAATCCTTGATTCCCTCCACATCACCAGAAGAAGACGCCCCACCCGACATCGATGTATTTCTAATTACAATCTGTGAGCAAACATCTCTGCAAATTATCTGTGCTCGCTGATTTCAGCCGCTCTCGTTCTTTCAAGTAACGGTATTGGGCAAACCATAAATCACAATCTCCGCACTGGGAGGCAATTAAAACAATACAAACATTGCAAGGAACCCAGTCCCCTGAGCTAACATTAGCCTATGTCAGTGCAGAGCACTGGACAGAGGACAGCAAGAACTTCAACAAGCATTGGCCGCGAAGCCGTGCGGCAGTGAAAGTAGCAGCAAGGGGAGGGGGCATGGGCGATTTCCTTTCCGGAGCGTGCGATCATATGGCGCCACCATATGGCACCGCGCGCTCCCGATAGGAATTCACCAAGATGTGAACGCGTTGCATTGCAAGCAATGCAACACGTGCATGTTTTTGCCCCCAAAGCTGCATCATCTCAAGAGGTCTCTCTCCTATGCAGCGCATGTGCGCTGGTAGGCAAAACCTAAAAAAGCATTTTGTCCTGTGATATGTTGTTGCGTAACCACCATCCACCTGCAAGGACCCAACCTCAGTGCCTGCCGTGCCCCATCAAGTTTCTATAGTTACACACCAACACTTTCTTCAGATTCACAAACATACTAGCATACACTAACTCCACAAACACCCTCCCCCAGGCTAAGTCACAAAACAGTCTCAGCCAAACAAACTGCATGCAAAGCGTGCAAACAAAATATTCTACTTGGAACGTGGGATAAAATGGCTCTATAGATCATAGTAAAATCCATTTAGCACATCACTCATCCTTTCCCCAGTTCTCCATTTGTCCCTCACTCAGGAAGGGAGTGCAGAAGATAGAAGGTTCCCAGCACAAAAGACCATATCTTAAAACGTACTGGGTCTCCCCGACATTTATGGTGGCATATAGCCCCTCAGGTCGCCAGATCAGCAATAATGGGCGTGATGTCCGGTCCCATTCTCAGGATATCTATCAACTCATTCAGAGAGTCTCGATCTGGGATAGCAAGTGCCCCCGAGTCTCGTTCCTTGGACTCCGAAAAGCCCCTTCGCTCCATCTCCTCTGCCACAGGGGCATGATCATGAGCTGGTTTTCCCTGGGGTGGTTTGCAATGGGTCTTCTTGTCTGCTCATTACTGAGTCCTCGCAGGGAGCCGTCTGCCACCATCACCGGGCTCCTGCAATGGTTGCTCTACTCCCCTGAACTCCAACTTGTCCCACGCCTCTCGTGGTGCCTGAAAGGAGAGCTATTTTTCACCATCTTGAATGGGAAGGCACGCTGGGAATAATAATGCGTACATAATGTTCAGGTGGTGCAGGTGGCGTTTAAACTCCATGAACGATTCCTGCTTCCATCTCAAGTTTCAGCAAAGTCAGGGAACACTATAATTGTGTTTTTCTCAACTTGCCAGGAGCCGTTAGTATGCGCTATCTGCAGTATATTGTCCCTGGAATTCAACTTGGTCATCATCACTGGTCGGGGAGGGGCACCGAGTAGAGGGCGATCACCAGGGACCCTTAATAGTGAAAGAAACATTAAAGTGCTACCGCACAGTACTGTTCCCTTCGGCTAGTGCTCCAAGTACAGTTTCATAATAGAGCCCTCCACCTGTTCAGGTAGGCCCACAACCTGAATGTAGTTACGGAGGTTACAGCCCTCTGCATCTTCAGCTTTCAATTGTGCGGACCACGTCCGTGAGTATTGTAATGTCAGCCGGAGCCTCCTCCAGAGAGGAACAGACCATCACCTGCACCGACTCTGTTGTGTCTATACGATATCAAAGCTTCCATTTGGCATCTTGAAAGAGACTCACCTTTACTACCAGTTGGTCTATCTTGGGGCCCAGGGAGGTTTTAATGTACAGCACTGTCTGTAGCAACTCTGCAAATTTTTTCGGAGTGTTCTTGGAATCTGCTCGCCAAGGCAATGGAAGGCAGGGTCATCACAGGCCCCGGTACCCTGGGGCCCTAAGGCCCCTTGCCCTGACTGCCAGCTCTTCAGCTTCACCGTTGTTTCTCAGCTGAGCGCCCCTCATCAGTCTTGTGGGCCCCAGGCAAGTCCTGCCACACTTCCAAACCTGAAGGTGCATTCATATTTGCCCCCAAAAGGAGGGAGAGAGCCTGCAGAGGCTTTTCACAGGTGTCATGGCTGCTCATTCTGTTTCCAAAAACCAGGGGGAGAAGCCTCACTGCAGTTTCCCCAGAGCCCTCAGTTGCACTGACAAGTGTCCCTCAAGGGTAGGGGGTAGCCCCACGCACTCATCTGTCTTCATGTGGCCTCTTGAAGTCAAAACTGTACCCACCCCGGCCCCAAGTGCTGAGTCTATATGTCAGTGCGAAAATTCTGAGTCCCCTCAGGACTTCCCACCTGGGAGGAGCACCCAGCAAGCACTCATGGGTTGCCTCTGAGCCCACACCACTCTCTGTGTCATTGTAGAGAGCCCTCTCTCTGCCTTGATCGCTCTCCAGCAAGCAGGAGCCCCGGCATGCAACCGCAGGGACCAGGGAAGGCCGCAGCGGCAGCCTCAACCCGTTTCACCATACTAGGCTCCAGCGCCCAGGAGCAGCACAGTTGTCATGCCAAAGTCCTCCGGGCCAGCAAGCCCCACCAGATCAAACAGCGCTGGCTATCGCGTGTGGCCCACCATAGACCGCCGCCATCAGGTGGGGTAGTATACGGAATGCAGCCAAATAATTACTGAGGTCAAGCGAGGAGCTCTGCTCTATCCGTCTGCACGTGGCGCCATCTGGGCCACACCCCTGCTATTTCGATGGAACCTAAGAATGATTTAAAGTGTAATGATTCTATTGCTGGAAGATTGAAAATGTTTGCAAGGTCCAGGACTTCATCCTAGAGAATCATGCAAGAATAGTTTTCTTGTTGTCCTAATCAGGAGGGAGATGTGTTCGATCCTATCCCTTTGTCTTCCCTTTGTTTCCAAACTCCTTTCCCACCCTGCTTTAGTAGTGCCATAAAACCTCACAAACTTTCAAAAAATCCCTTTGTTGGTTCCCAACGCCGTCTCATAATGCGGCTCCATGTGTATTGGCTCTTATTTATTCATGCTAATAAATCTTGATTAATTGCTTTGCCTTTTTTACATTTTAAATGGTAGACTAAAACCCCTTGAAAATTGCTTCTCTGCCAGATTCTGGATCGACAGTCAATAGAAATAACAAAAAGAGTCAGCGGATGCTCTTGTGCATTTTTCTTCTAATAGATATGATGTAAACACATTTGGTTCTCCTTAACAAGGTGTGTTATACCAAAAGCAATCTCCCTTTAATGAATAGGGTGGCCATAGTTTACCAGTTTCGGTAATAGGCCCAATCTCCATCTAGGAAGGGTAGTCTCATTCAGGGCAAGACACCCTGTCATTATTGCACACTTGTGGAAAGTTTAATTTGCTTGCTAATAACGAATAACAATGATTTTCCACATCTCACCTTTTCAAACAATAGGCAGAATCAACCATATACCCTAGGTCCACAACAGATTTAAAATCTGGTACATAAAGTCCATCTGGAAAAAGATGGGTGTCATATACAACAGAAACTTTCTTCAGCTTTCTTTCTTCCGATTTGTGGAAATTTGTGATATTGTAGATATAATTTTATATATACTTAACCATAAAATATGAAAGAGTTAGTCTTTTCGGACAGATATGTGGAAAAGACTGCCCCACGGGATAAACTCCTCAGAGTAAAAGATTTAGCTATTGGTGGATTCGCTGCTTAGTAAACTCATCTGCTCCAGTTAATGTTAAACTGGTTTTCTCCTTGTACTAATTTTACACAGAGGAAACCAGCAGGGAGAAGTTTCCTTTCTGCAGAATGAATATCTTGGAAGAAGCATTCAATGACTCAGATATGCAAGACTGAAAGATCATTATAACTTGACAAAGCTTAGCATAACATAGCTTAGCCTACCCCAATACACTTTGGACGCTGGACATTTCAAACAGTGTCTGTTACCTTTAGATATCTGGGAATACAGATATATAGAGCGACGGAGGATATGCTAGATGGAAATCTGAAGCGAGCTATAGCAGCGCTTAAGGCGCAAATATGGTTCTGAACCTCATTGCCAGAATCGGTGTCGGGATGGGTAGCCATTGCAAAAATGGTGGTCCTTCCCAGACTGCTATACTATTTCACCAATCTGCCTATCATGATCGCAGCACCGGTGTTCAAACTACTAGATTCCCTACTAAAAGAATTAATATGGGGTGCAGGAAGGAGACGTATAGGGCTCACTAAACTACAACTGGACACGACACACGGAGGACTGAGAATACCAGACCTGAAAGCTTATTGTTATGCTGGCCAGTTACAGTGGCTGGCGTATTGGTTTGCAGGACGCAATCTACAAGAAATTGCCATGACGCGTCATGCCTGGGAACGGGGAGAATTACATACACTATTATTACCATGTAGCTAAATTCCTCCGACAGTACCACCAGTGCTCAGAGTTGCTTTGATGTACTGGAAAAGGGCAACACTATACATGAAGGTACTGTCCCCTTATGCCCCCAATATTGCTCTAGCGGGACTCCCATTACCATTGGGGATGGTAACACATGGGCATATAGAGGTTTGGGAAGGGATGGTTGTGAACACAGTGGGTATGCTATTTATGGACGGTACATTAACGAATCACAATACATTCGTGGATACACAGGGTGTGCTAATACATCATTTCTGCTTCATACAAATAACACATGATACATTCGAACTGTTTGGGCCCCGGAGGGTACAGAGCCTCCAACGCATGCATTGACACATATGCAATACTTGATGGGAAATGGTAGGCACCTGACAAAATGGTTATACCAAGGGATTCGGACGCACACTGCAATTTCACTTCAGAAAACTCGAGACAAATGGAACACGGATATAGGGCGCATACTCAATGATAACGAACAGAAGGACCTACTGGAGTACCCCAGAAAGATCTCCAGGAATCCAAAATTCAAATTCATACAACTCATGATCGTCCACCTTGTCTATCTGAATTAAAATGAATGTACCAGGATACGGCAGATACTTGCCCTAGATGCGATTCCTCAAACGCAGCCTTACTATATATGATATGGTGTTGCCCGAGATTGACACATTACTGGGCAGGAGTATTCAAAATAGTGAATGAGCTTGCCCCGGTGAGGAACAGGGACCCTTTGGAGCATTGTATATTGAGACTGGGGCCGGTGGAAAGAAAGGTGACCCTGTCCGCAAATTCGCAAACCTGGCTTTGATATTGGCTAAGAGAACTATTACTATGAGGTGGAAGACTACCAGATCACCATTGCTACTAGACTGGTATAATAAAATGATTAGATGGGGCAGGGCAGAAGGGGCAGAGCTTAAACGGGAGGAGCAAAGAAGATTGCGCCAAAAACCCATCTTGTTAGAATGGAATGTGATGCTGGAAAAATGTATAGCCATGGATGTACAGAAGAAGGCCCCCACCTCACTTCTTAGTGTTGGTTGTACGAATGTGTGGGCTGGAAGCGGGATGTTGTACATTTTATATGTAATATAAAGGATACGGAATATAATTGAGTTTGTACATACTAAGGTCCACACTGTGGTGCTGCCTGTCGGAAATGCATATTAACATATGGTTCTGTAGGGGGGGTGGGAGTGGGTAGAATAGTATTACGTTTGTATCCGCTATTACAGTGTACTGTATAAGGTATGCACGTTTTTGTGTGTAAATTGTAATGTCAAGGAAACTTAATAAAAAAAGTTACAAAACAAAAACATAGCTTAGCTTAACATAAAAGAAAATAAGACATAGTATAACAGAGGGACATACAAGATGGCAGTCTTAGCATGTTTTGAGCAGTGCTTCAAGGATCACAAATGCACACCAGCCACGCCGCAGTCAGAGTGTTTATGGTGAAGTCGCAAAGTAACATTCCAGCCAATCCTCACCTATCAATTCCACAGGTCAATTTTCATAGCAAGGAATGGAAAATGATGGCAGGACAGACAAGCTTCAGGAGTTGCTATCATAGTAATGTCTGTTAGGACAGGAAACATTTTCTTTTTTTTCGCAATCACGGAAATGCAATCATAGAAATATTTTTCCTGGTGAAGATATTCTTTTATTAAAGATCCTTATTGATCTTTTAGCCTCATCCACAGGCTTACACCAAGGGGCAGATGTAACAAGATTCCATTTTGCGATTTCTAAATAGCGATTTTTAAGGAATCGCTATTTAGAAATCGGAAAATGGAATGTATGTAGAAAATCGCTATTTTTTAGCGATTTCTTAGTCTTCCTTATTTGCGAATTCTCATTTTGCGAATTTGCAATTAAGGAATAATTTCCCATGCATTCCTATGGGCCAGGAGGCCCATAGGAATGATTGTGAAAATATTCACAATTTGCTAATCGCAAATTGAGAATAATTTCAAGGATGCAAGGGTGTGTCAAAGACACCCTGCTGCACCCCTGAAATCTACATGTGTGTGCATATGGTGCACATACATGCCCTATGGGCATGTATGTGCATCACATGCCACCTTCACAAATGCCAAATAGGCCATTTTTAAAAGAATTCGCGAATTACCACCAACTACAAGTTGGTGGTAATTTGCGATTTCTTAACCCAAATACGCAATTTCGAAAAACTACATACATCGCATTTAAGGAATCGCAAAATTTGCGATTCCTTAAATGCTTAAGCAAAATAAGGAATCGTAAATTTTTGCGATTCCTTACTTTGCGATTTTTCGATACATGTCAAAAAATGCTAAAAAGCCTTTTGCGATTTGCAAAGGCCAGAATTAGCAGAATTACGGCCTTTACGAATCGCAAAAGGCTTGATACATCTGCCCCCAAGTTTTTGGGAATAAATTAATTGGGTGAAAAAAGACACTATTAGGAATGTGAATGCCCATAAACCTATGACTTTCTAGGTGTTCATTTCCACCGGTGCACCCCACTGAAAGCACCAATGTTCCCATATCAAGGTTTTGTTTGTGAAATTTGCAACACTTTCAGATTTTTCATGGTATAAAGTTCCACCTGCATGCCCTAATTCAGAGAATAGGATCCCACCATTTCCAAGGGCGAACACTTTTTGTGGAACCTGCATGGACTTTAGGCGAAGCAAAGCAGTTGTAAAGCAGGTCGGTGATGTTCGCTGCTGCATGTAATTCGGCCGCAGTTCTGGGCCAGCATAACCAGCTGAAAGACGGCAGCATAAGGCAATATTAATACAGGGCGAGAAAATATTTCCTGTTAGAAACATAACTTCTCTGCTAGTCTTTCATACTGCACACATCTAGGGTTCAATAAAAACCATGCATTTTTACAAGTACTAATAATATTTAACTACAGTGTTTAAGAAATTTGACATGCATTTCAACATGTGTTCCAGGTAATTAGAACTCTTTGTAAGTGTAAGTAGGCACTATAAAATGTCCGAAAACATATTGTGCAGATGGAATCGCTGAATTTTCCATTTGAACTGAAATAATTACTCTTGAGTGGAAACTGTTGTAACTTGGCAAAGAACAATATGTTTGGGTGTTAGGTTTGGCAAGTCAGCACTCCGTTTTTACAGTAACGTTAGATTGCACGATATTGTTAAAAGCCTATTCCCAGCACGTGAACCCCTTGTGCATTGGGTTTCCATTGAACTGCTGTAACTGCAAACATGTCTGCTTTATTAGGTTTTACAGTTCCCTCAAAGTCACTGCTCAGTGTCTCGTATATTAAAAGAACTAAAGATAACTCCTGTATTAAGGATGAGTGTCATGTTGGCAAACAGGCCAACATTCCTCCGCAGTCCTATCCAATTTAGGTTACTCCAATTCTGAAATGATTACAATAACACAAGGCTGTTTTCTCCTGGCAGCAATTATTTAATTATTCTTTTAGACCTCAATATATTCTCCTAAGGAGTATTTGACCATTTACCCGTTTGCATTCCATTTCACGTTTTGGCTCAAGATCATTTATTGGGATTTTGCAACAAGTCTTCATGCAGGCAGTGCCAATGGATAGAAACATTTTTGTGAACTAGTATATGGCATGTTTCCTGCACCACATGTTTAGACTCTCGTTCTCTTGGTCCAGGGCTTCACTCACCCTGTTCTAGTAATGGTTGCTAGATGAGGGTCTTAACACTATGGGGCAGATTACGAGTCTGATGGTCTCAGACCTGCCAAACTCGTGGTGGTGGATCCAGCCACTGCAGCACCGGGGGTCCGACCACCCGATTACGACTTGGGCAGTCGGACTTCACTAGGACCTCCGGGTCCACCAGGGAACCGATGTTCCATGGCGCAGGAGCAGCGGTCAGAGGCCTCAATATGCTAGGTGGGAACGTCACAGTCCCGCCAAGTGTATAGCTAGTTTCCTCTCGGCCAGGCTTTAAATCCTTACATGGACCCCCTGTGCTTCACACATATGTGGATGTACACAGGGGGCATAATATGTGCCCCCCCTTTGTGTATGCACATAGGTTCCTGCACGGCATGGACGTACGAGTGATGGAACCTTGCGAGGCGTTCCAGTTGTGGCGCCTTTTTAAAAGACACCGCTGCCTTTTAAAGGGCAACTTAGGGGGAACCACCACACTTCCCGCCCGCCTGGCAGACCACTGAAAAGTAATATGGCAGAAGCGACCTTCGGCAGTGCTGTGGCATGGCGGTGAGCACCACCGCACCACCAATCTGCTCTAAGGTCGTAATGGCCCTATGTGTCCTGCAAGAATTTCTTCAGATCAACTGCATCGATAAATCTTCATGGAATACATTGTTTTCTTTGCTGTTGTGATGTTGCCATTAGAAAGCAACTACTAAAAACGTGTCAGATTTCTTAACAGTTTATTGTCATTTGCACCCTGTTAGTGAGTTTGAAAGAGGGAAATGAGTTTGGCTATTTGGTAGGGTTTGTCCACCTCTTTGTAACTCACTAAAATTGACGAGTCCAATGGAATCATCTTGATCGCATAGTGTTAGGATGAATTTTAATGGATTGGACTAAATTTGGACTGATTATTGCAGGGAATGTTGATTGTGCTAGGTATACTGGAGGTAACTGAGTGGAGAAAAGACTGTGTAGTGGATTTGCTACTGCAGCACACAATACAACTCAGTGCAGCCACTAAAGTAGCTGCGCACCGTTGGATGAGCGGGATACACCCGGATCATGCCATATTTACTAAGATCTGCAGTTTTCACTCTTTTCCCAGCACAATCAGGCTGTTTAGAACAACGCATATACATCTTTGCAAGATAGTGCCCAGATGCCTGTATGATGTCTTGCATAGGGCTTGTACTGGAAGGGTAGCCTGTGGGTTGAATTTATTTTCTGGAAATGGAGGGCAAGACTCGTGCCAACTGGAGGTTAAAGGGAACCGTGTAAACTATTCTAACAAGTACATCATCTTTGATTTAGGAATGTCAAAGGAAGATATCCTCTTCTATTTTTCTGATACTGACAATGTGGCTTACAGGCCTTCCTGATTTGACAGAAGAGCTAGCTGCTGGTTATGTTAGACTAGCTGCTATGGTCAGAGCTGGTGCATACATAAAGCAAATCACATGGAAATGCCACAAAAATGCCTTTTTTTTAAGATGGCTTGTCAAGGGTGCCCGGGACAGTAAGGGAAATAGAAGCTTTGTTACTATTTTTTTCGGTACTATTGCCTTCACAAACGACCTGTATCACTTTTACTTAGATTCATATGACATCTTTAAACTCGATCTATTTGTAACTGTGTACACAAGTGTAATCTCACAGAGACCATAATTATTGGGCTAATCATGCTTTAGGTAATTTCCTGCTTCCTAACGCTTAACCCAGTTGCATAGTTTTCTCTTGCAGGAGATATGATTCAAGCAGAACATGTCTCATGGGAACAGTGAAAGGGTATGTGTACTCTCGCACTGTGTGCTGTGTGATCAAAATTCACAGCACGATAGAAACTGGATGGACCCCGTCGATATAGTATCTCACAAGACAAGACTTTTGTATGTGAGGTCATAACTTACATTCTGCTTTCATTTTGGCACACGTTCATTTGTATCACCACTGAAGCTCATAATTCTTGCAAGATTTCCATATGCTCTGGATAAAAAAACAACCCAACTCCACTCACTATAATTTAAATCACAAGATCAGATAATAAACGTGATGTTTCACCAGGGGCCTAAAGAAATTCAACCGTTTTATCAATGGACGCCCGATTCATCAAAATGCCTGGGGTAGTGGAAGTTACATCACATGCCATGTGACTCCATCTGATGTTACAGGAAATGATACCACAGTAACTCGGAACTGGTGACATCACAGGAAGGGACATCACCTGCCCTTTGACCTACCCTGATGATGTCAAAGGAAGTGACATTACCAGGCATTTGACCTGATTCTTGTGCTTTTAGAACTGCTGAACTGATACAAAACTGGAACCCCTAACAAAACAGGCCCCCCAGCCTTCTAGCCTCCAAAGGATATGCCCGCCCATCTCCTGATGCCATAACAGCCATCAACAGACGTCTTGTTGGCCAGTCCACCAACACTTACTTACAGGTATGCGCATAAGTGACATCACCAGGCATTTGACCTGATTCTTGTGCTTTTAAAACTGCTGCACGGCTACAAAATTGGCCCCACTAACAAAACCTGCCCCCCCACCCTTCCCGCCTCCCAACGAAATGCCTGCCCATCATCTGATGCCAGTACGGCCATAAACAGACGTCTTGTTGGCCAGTCCACCAACACTAACTGATCAGTGTGCTCATGCAGTGGTTATATGGATGCAGCATTTGTTACCTAAATGATGGCTAGATAGCTGGAAGGGTTGCAAAGGAAATGTCTGCTCTTTAACAACCATTTCTGAAGTTTTGCAGGGCATTTGAAAATTTTGTGTCAATTCCAAAAATAGATAATCTTATCTTACTTTTCTTGTTGCTACTGTTAGAGGTTTGTCCAGGGCCTGCAGCTCACAGGAGTCACAACGACCAGCACCACCACAAGGGGAATGGGAGAGTTGAGACTCTAGTCTAGTCAATGTGACGACTCAGTCAGTCTCACTCTCACATCACCTCAAGTACACTGCGGCCCGCCCGAGGTCCAACACCCTGACTCAGTCAAAGAGTGAAAATTAGGTTAAGCAAGTCACTCATGGTTCGGTTCCTAACTTGCGTTGATTCTAGTCAGTCACTCTAGAGTCTTGACAGTCAGTACCCACGCATCAGGAATGAGTCCAACTCGACTCAAACTCCATGTCAGTGCAGCTTTTACCCGCCAGCGGCGACTGGGCAATGATTTTTGCCAGTGCCGCTATCATTATTAACTTTTTCGCCCTACCAGACATCCACCAACATCTATCCAGTTTCAAAAGAAAAAGGAAAACATTTTAAAAGTTAATCCATTAGGACAGTACTTCCATTTACAGCACCAAAAAGGACTTGTGGGGCAACATTGCTAGCTTGCATGGAAAAGCTACAGATGGGTGTAGGCGTTAGAAAAGTGGGAAATTGCAAAATCTACAAGTTGGCAAATATTTGGATTCTATGTCAATGTACTTCAATATTTAAAAATTGCTCACTCCTAGACTCAGCGTTTTCATCATCAACACATATAGTTGTCTTTTCCAAAAAGAGTTTTGTAGGAAACTGTCTCTCTATACAGCGTACTAAAACAAGGTACACTCTGCAAAGAGTCCAGTGGATCCTTTATTGGTATACAGAGGTAAAAGTAGATAATACTAATGCTCTATTTGAGGTAGTGTGGGCAAGTAGTTAGGCTTATAAGAGTGTAGTGCTAAGCATTTGTTGCACTCACAGAGTTAATACATGAAACACACACTCAAGAACAAATCCAAGGCCATTATTTAAAAATTACATTGATTATTCTATTGTTTTAAGACCGAGAACTTCATTCTAAGGTAAGTACTTTTTAAGTTATTAATTTTTAAAGTTCTCAAAAGAAATTACTGTTGTGCACAATTACACACAATAGAACTCAATGGGAGAAAATAGTAATAATCTGAAAATCCCTCAGTGTGTTCTCAAGGTTCACCTTCTTGATTCAGGTAAGTAGTAAGGCCAGGCCCAATGTGTCAGCAGCAGAAGTTCGGGAGCATCCTTGGATTTGGCTGGGAGCAGGGTGTTGGCGTCTTTGGTAGCAGGCATGCAACGAAGAAGGGGACCACCTGAAAACACATTACACAGCTGGACTTAGAGGTAAGTCTAGGGGTCTAGGGGGTCCCACTCTAGGGAGCAGGTCACATGGCCTCATGACCATGAGAGCACAGCTAGTTTGTTGTTACCCAGGCTGGCCGGGCGGGCTGGGTACAGGGCAGATAGTGCAGCCAAGCGTTTTGCGGCAAGATGGTCCTCTCGGTTGGGGTCAGGCAGGTTGCAGAGACGATTCCAGGACAGCTGGGCAACTCATGGAGCAAGTTTGAGGGGTCTTTAAGTCCTCAAATGGTGTCTGTATCCTGTGTCATTGGAGTCTGGATTGGACTCTTTCTTCTAGGCCTTCGGTGCAGGGGGTCCCATACCCTGGGTATTGGTACAGCACAGATCTGGTAGATCCTGGTGCCCTCTCACTTGGTGGGGGGACAGATCTGATCCTTCGGAGCTGATGTACCTCTTCTTTATTGGGTGCTGCATCAAAGTTGCCAGGAAGCAGCAAATAAGTAAACCAGATTTTGCGGTTCTGTGCCTGCTGGCTGCAGGGGTTCAGCTCTTCTACTCCAAGGGAGGCTCTCTGCAATTTATCAAATGCTGGAGGTGCTCCAGGGTTCTTGGAGGCCTCACCGTTCCAGGACGAGACAGCACACAACAATTGTTGAGTCCTGGAAGCAGTCAGCAGGGTTTGATGGCAATTCTCTGTAGCAGGTCTTCATATTACGGGTCAGCAGCTCTTCTTTGTCTGTTGCTCCTGTTAGGTCCATCAGACCGAAGTTGTAAAGTCCAGGGATGCCACCTAAATACTACATTTAGGAGTGTTAAAGGGGGTGCAGATTGTAGGCAGTGGGCTACCTACCTTTAAGGTATCCACATCAGCTGCTCCACCTTAGGGATGGTGCTGGCTGAATGTGGTCACACCTTCTAATTGAACTCATTTTCTCACTTGTCCTTAGGCCAAATATTGAGCAGGAAAGGGGGGGTTGGCATCCTCCACTATCTGGAGATGTCTGGCTTGCACTTTAAAGGCAGCACCGCCTTTGAAGCTTACCGCCTTGGAATGTCTTTCCCGCCTGGAGTAAGTATGCAGCACCTCCGTCCAGAGCAGGCTTTGTACCTGACCTGTGCGGGCTCTCACCTCAAGAGGTAAGAAACATGTCTGGCAAGCTTTGCTAAGACAAGTCAAAGAGCACACCAGTGCTTGGTAGGTTTTAGGAGACCCTCTATGGGGTCCTCTGTGTGCATTTATTAATAAATCCCCCACTGGCATCAGTGAGGATTTATTAAGATGTCATGTTTGTTAGGGTACAGTGAAGCCGTTGTGATGCTAGGGGACTCGTAATGACAAGTATCCAGCCTATGCACTCTCTATGGCTTCCCTGTTTACTTACAATATCCAAGAATGGCTTAGATATTGTAGGGCAATATCTTCTCATGCAGATATGTCCACACATGGGATATAGTGCACCCTGCCTGAGGGATATAAGGCATGAGGTCGGGGTGATTTACCTAAACCTTATGCAGTGGATTTGGGCATGGTACACAGGGCTGTGTGCTGTGTTGACTCTTCGGTTTTCTCTGCACTAAGACATGCAGCCTGCAATGGCAGTTTACATGGTCTTGGTGAGGCGTCACTGGGGTAGTACAATTTGTGCTGCAACTCCAGAAGACCCTCTTCAGACCCAATGCCCTAGGTGCCAGGGGTACCATTTATTAGGGACTTACAGGGGTGGCTGAAGTTTTGGCAGTCTTGGTACAGTATTAGGAAATAGATCTGGCACTGGAACCCTGGTTAGCAGGGTCCCAGTGCACTTACATTTTGAAATGACATCAGGCATCAGGAAAAAAGTGGGGGCTAACCATGTCAAAATAGGCACTTTCCTACAAGTTTCATTTAGGCTTCTGTGTCACTCAGAATAAAAGCATGTATGGAGAGCAAAGGCTAACGCCATCACTTGTACACAACCACAGCTCTGCATTGGTCTCACTTGCCCTTTACATGAAAACTGGTAAATTGTTCAGTCACAGAAGGTAGGAGTCTCTGATGACCTAGCCAACTTTGGTACCCCAAATATACCTCACATATGCCCACTCACTTACAAAACTAGCAAAAAAAAGCAATCACGTTTAAAAAAAATCTGACCTATTGGCTTTATCTGCACTTTTTCAAGTGTTGTCATTTGTAAGTCTCCTTGTGGGAAACCAAAGGGGCAGTACAAGTACCAAATCTCCAGTTAGGACACTCACCGTTCAATTTCACTGTAAATTAGTTTGGCGAGCAGCCTCCTGCTCATGGACCAAGCCTGACTGAAATCAAGTAACCACTAACCACAAAAGAAAGACAATACACTTGGGAATCACTAGTTAGTTTTTATATGCTTTGCCAAATGCTTTTCAAGTAGTTTGCAAGTTCAGCAAGACCTGTGTTGTTTTAAAATTCACTCCAATTTCATGTTCTTGAAAACATTCTGAAGTATAATTCAGACATTTTTTTATTTTTTGGAGTCTGGGCAGCGTTTGCGAAGTTCTGCTATGTGGAACTCAGTGAAGTGACCAAAAAACTCAGCTACGCGGACTTCCGCAATCAGCGGAGTGCATTTAGACCTCGCTGTTCGCCTTGAGTTTTAGCACCTAGGGGCATATTATCAAGAAACAGCATTAAACTTATCGCTGCTTTAGCGGGAGAAAACTGCCGCTAAAGCGGCGATAATGGGCTTGATAATACGCCCTTGTGAATTCCCATAGAAGCCCATGTTCTGGTGTGAACATGGGCTTCTATGGGAATTCTCTACGGCGTATTATCAAGCCCAATATCGCCGCTTTAGCTGCACTTTTCTCCCGTTAAAGCAGCGATAATGTTAACGCTGTTTCTTGATAGTAGGCCACCTAGTGTTTGTCCTGTGTGCTATGCAGAGCGCGGAGAGGGAAAAACTCTTCCAACTCCACGAGTGGAGCGAAATTTCAAACCCAGGCCTAATCTTCTTTTTTCTTAGAAAAAGTCGCTGGAAAAATGACAGGTCAATTCAGTCTGGTGGGATTTTCAAAAGTTTTAATATTTTATATCAATCAATCAAACAGCATTTGTAAAAGGAGGGAACTCTACAGAGCTGGAGGGGAACGTCGTTCCAGGTCATGGCAAATTGCACTTTTAGCTTCAAATCAAAGAAAATGCTAATTGTTCTGAAACAATACCAGATTGTCTCAAGCAGTTGACAGACGCATCAATAACAAGTAGTATCCTTTTGAATTGAAATAATCTGTTTCTGATCTCCAGAATCTCACACCCGACCCCTTTCTTCTGATCGCTTTAAACCCACATCTCTACTGTCTCCAATCTGAGCAAACATGCCAACCTGGCATCCAGTTAAATGGGTCTTGTTTCGTCCCCAGCTGTGCAAATTCTCCATCCATTATTGCACGTATCTAATTTGTACAGAATAACATTGATGTTTGGAGTTTTAGGATGTTTCGTTAACAAACACGCGCTGAAAAAGAGTAGCCATTATTATCATGCTCCTCAGAGAGCAATGACGCACACACTCATAAAACGAAAGCGTGCAAATAAAGCGCTCTTTGAAATCAGTAAACCAGAGGAAAGGTCAATGGTGTCCTCTGCAAAGGTGCCCTATTTGTCGCCTATGTAAAGATAGGCTTTATACATCAAAAGAAGGTCAAACAAGACAGAACAAATAGGAAGCGACATTCAACCCCTGTTTCAATTAGCACAAGCGAGTTCTCTTTTCGTCACCATTTTTTTCACAGGGATGAGGAATGGGCAAATCGTAAGGTTGTTTTTCTGCCATTAGCAAAAATGGCTGCAGAGCAAACGTCATATATTTTTATGTTAGATAACTAGATTTTTGCGAATCTGAAGCTCTATAAAATACAAAAGGCCAGATGCATCAAGCATTTTTCGCCTCGCAAACAGGGCAATTTGTAGGATTGGCCTATTTGCGATCGCAAAAAATGCTTTTGCAATGCATCAAACCCAATTTTGTGATTAATCGCAAAATGGGTTTGCGATTCGCTATTTGGAAGGGGCGTGTTTAGTGCCTCTCTTCCACATAGCGAATCCTAATAGTATGCTTGAATGTTTTGTGACCGTGAATGCGGTCTCAAAACCTTAACATAGTACCACCTACTTTAAGTAGGTGTTAAGACATTCGCAAATGGGAAGGGACCCCTTCCACTTTGTGAATGTTTGTCAAAAAGCATTTTTAAGAGCAGGCAGTGGCTCCACGGACAACTGCCTGCTCTTAAAAAAATGAAAAGAAAACTTCTTTTTGTAAAGCATCTTGTTTTCCTTTCAGGAAAACGGGCTGGTTTGCAAAAAAAAAATTATAATTACTTTATTTAAAAGCAATCACAGACATGGTGGTCTGCTGATATCAGCAGGCCACCATCCCTGTGACTTTTGCGATTTCTAGGGGGTCACAAATTGTGACTAACCGCCCAATTCATCAAACAAAAATGCACTCGCAAAGGGCCAGATTCTGAGAATCTGGCCCTTTGCGAGTGCGATTTTTGCATTTGGGATTCAGCATCTCAAATGCAAAAATCGCTAATTGCGATCTCGCAATTTTGCGAGGAATTACATTTAAGGAATCTCTATTTGAGATTCCTTAAATGCACTTCATCATCCAATTTTTTTTTGCGAATTCGCAATTTCTGGCCGCAATTTACCGCGAGGTCAGACCTCGTGGTAAATTGCGAAAACTCGGTAAAATGCATTTAAATGCATTTTTCTGAGTTGCATGTTACACACACACATATCCTTTGGACATGTGTGTGTGCAAAACCTATGTAAAATTTCATGTGAGGGGTGCTACAGGGTGTCCTTTGGACACCCCTGGCACCCTTCAAATCGCTATCTTATTTGCGATTAGCAAATTGCTAATTGCAAATAAGGAATACTCCCCATTCATTCCTATGGGCCTTTTGGCAAATAGGAATGAATGGCGAGTTATTCCTTATTTGCGATTAGCAATTTGCTAATCGCAAATAAGGAATATGTAGGAATCGCATTTCTTTATGCAATTTCTACATGAATCCCGTTTTGCGAGTCCTTAATAGCGATTCGCTATGAATCGCTATTAGGGGCTCGCAAAACGGGAGAATGATGAATCGAAATTTGCCTAGCTTACGTAACGGTAAGTTTCAATTCTATTAAGGACACGGAGGCGAGGATTATGCTATATCTTCCTTCGCTTTATTAACATAAAGAAACCACAGCAGCTTAGGAAAAGATATAATAAGAACAAAAAATGCTTTAAACATAAAGCATTAACGTAATGTTCAACAAAAAATCAACAACAACTCCCAAGAGTCTCTTTGTTATAATCATAGTCCACAGTCCTTTGTCACTGTTCATCATCCCTATATAACCGGACTTCCCATCATCTTCCTCCTCTTTCTTCGCGCAGATCACGCTTAATCCTCATTGGTCCTGTTTAGCACCGTCGTTGCCTGTCAAAAAAGGAACAGCGTCAGCGAGGTGGCCCAGGAAAAGGCGACAACAAGGCGAGGAGCATTCAGTGAACAACACAGTACTGACAACGTAAAGGAAAACGCTTTACTTACTGCCATACGGGTGGGTAGAGACACCACCGTAGTCCGGGTGGGATAATCCTCGCCTCCGTGTCCTTAATAGAATTGAAACTTACCGTTACGTAAGCTAGGCAAATTTCGATTCTATGTCAGGACCGGAGGCTTCAGATTATGCTAGTTTAAAGCTTACTTACCACCAACTGAGCTAAATCCACCACTGGCTTAAAATAAAACCTCTTGAAGGTGGAATCCGAGGACCAGTCCGCCGCTCGCATAAGGTCCTCCAGACGAGCACCCACCGAGAATGCCTTAGAGGCCATGGCCCCCCTGGCGGAGTGTGCTCCAAAGAGAGAAGTATTGATGCCCGCTTCTTGCATGACCCAACGCACCCACCTAGCGATAGTGGGGGAGGAGACAGCTTTGTGTGGCTTCCGCAGGGCAATCAACAACTGACGCTCGCCCGGAGGGCGAAGATCCAATGTCAGGTCCTCATATGCTTTGAGGCATTGCACAACACACAACTTAGGAGCGTCAGTAAAGGCTGGATAAGAGATGGAACGCGACGACGTCTTAGTGCGTCGACCCACCGCAAAAGTAACCCCCTCCGGGGAAAAAATGCGTGCAGAAACATCCAGCGCGCGCACGTCCGAGACGCGCCTACAAGAGACCAGACATAACAACATGGCTAATTTCGCCGAAAGCTCCTTCAGAGACAGATAAGAATTCGCTGGCCACGATAGGAACAGGTTCAGAACCAAATTGACGTCCCAAAGGACGGAGTACCTGGGCTCAGGCGGCAGTGCGAGGCGAACCGCACGCAGAAGCCGGCACACAAAAGGGTGTTCCCCTACCGGGTGGCCATCGATGTTATCATGGCCCGCAGAAATCGCCGACCGGATAGCATTGATCGTTCTATACGCCAAGCCCTTGTCGGCCAAATGAGCCAGGAAATTCAGCACGGGAACAAGGCCGGCGACCATGGGATCCAAATCCCTTCGTAAACACCAACGCATCCACTTAAGCCAAGCGGATCTGTAACGCTTCGTCGTACTATCGGCCCATGCCTTGGAGAGCAAGTGCTCAGCTGACCCCGAAAGGCCCGGGAGCGTCCAGCGTCTCCTGAGAGCCTCCACGCCACGAGGCGGAGAGTGTTCTGCATGACGAGAGGGTGAGGTTCCCGATCCGGGCTCGTCAGGAGCAGAGGAAACAGGGGGAGTAGGATTGGAAAATCCCAGGAAAGTTCCAGAAGAACCGGAAACAAAACTTGAGACCTCCACAGCGGTGTAACCAACACCAGGTCCGCACCCTGGCGGCGTATTTGAGCCGCCGTTCGCATGATCATGGAGAACGGGGGAAACGCAAACGGCTGTTCCCGACTCCAATCCTGCAAGAACGCGTCCGTGGCCTCCGCCAGAGGGTCCGGCCTCCAGCTGTAAAACCGCGGCAGCTGGTGGTCGAGACGGGACGCGAATAGGTCCACCGAGAAGGGGCCCCAAAGGGAGTGTAGCCACCGGAAGACCCCCGGATCCAGTTTCCACTGGCTGGCATCCCTGAGATGTCGAGAGTGCCAATCCGCCACCTGATTGGACTGGCCTGGTAGATACTCCGCCGTCACCGCAATGTGACGAGACAGGCAATAATCCCAGAAGTCCTTCGCTAAATCCGCCAATGCGCGGGACCGAGGACCTCCCAGGTGGTTCACATATCGGACTGCCGAGACATTGTCCATCCGTAGCAGGACACAAGCCTTGACCGAATCTTTGGTCCAGCAGCGAACCGCGAAGGAGCCCGCAAGGAGCTCCAAACAATTGATATGCAATTGTTGTTCTTCTGACGACCAGGCGCCGCCGGTGGAAAAATCCCCGCACCGGGCGCCCCAGCCCGACCTGCTGGCGTCGGACTCTATTATTAAGTCCGGGGCCGACCCGAAGATCGCTCGCCCATTCCATGCCTCCATGTGAGACAGCCACCATGACATCTCCTCCTTCACTTCATCCGTGAGGGGAACCCACTGATCGTAACACATCCCACGGCGCAAATGCTGCGCTTTCAGGCACTGAAGAGCCCTGTAGTGCAGTGGGCCTGGGAAAATCGCCTGGATGGAGGACGACAGAAGACCCACCACTTTGGCGACATGACGCAGTGACGTACGATCCCTCGCGATCGTCTGCCGAAGCAGGTGTCGTATCTTTGCGACCTTCCGGCTCGGCAGGCTCAAAACCGCCTGCACCGAGTCCACCACGAAACCTAAAAAGGTGATCTGCTGAGTGGGAACCAAGACTGACTTGGAGCCGTTGACGACGAACCCCAGTCTCTGAAGCAGGTCGACCGCTTGACGCAGCTGTCCTGCCAGCACCTCCGGGCACTGCCCCATGAGGAGGATGTCGTCTAAGTATACTATCATACGGACCCCTTGGCTTCTGAGAAACTCCACTACCGGGTGAAGGACCTTCGTGAAGCACCACGGGGCCGAAGAAAGGCCGAACGGCAGGGCGGTGAATTCGAACACCTGGCTGTCCCACAGGAATTGTAGGAAACGACGATGAGGGGGGTGGATGGGAACGACCAAGTAGGCATCTTTGAGATCCAGTCGCACCATCCAATCCCGAGGGAGGAGCACGTCCCGAAGGAGGTGGATCCCCTCCATCTTGAAGTGACGGTAGACCAACCACCCATTGAATTCCTTGAGGTTGATCACAGGCCTCTTGCCCCCATCCGTCTTGTCTACTAAGAAGACGTTGCTGAGGAACCCATGCGGGTGGCGCGTTGATAGGCGGATGGCTCCCTTGCGCAGCAAGTCCGAGACCTCCCCGTCTATCAATCGCGCGTCGGAATCTGAGAAAACCATTGGGCGCGGGGGCTTCACCTGAGTTGGCTGGTCGTGAAACTCTATATGGAAACCTCTCACAGTTTGCAAAACCCAAGCATCGGCAGTGAGCAACTCCCACTCCCCGTAAAAGCTTGCCAGCCGCCCCCCAATCGGAACTTGATCCAAGCAAAGTACACTTACCGGGGGCATTTCCTTGTCCGGACTTCTTTTGGAATCCTCTTCCACCATAGCGTTGTCCCCTTGTGGGGTAGAAATTGGTGTAGTTGGCCGAGGTCTGGTACTGACCTCTTCCGGAGCCTTGTCCACAGTTGTTGGTATGCTGACCACGGCCGATCGCGCGGCCCCTGCCGCGACCGGCCCCTCCAGAAAAACGCTGGTGGAACACCCTCTTGATGCTGGACTGTGCCTTGTCCAGCGACGTGAACGTGTTCACGAACTTCCCAAGCTCGCGGATGAAAGGTTCACCGAAGAGGCCCCCCTGGGCCACGGCACCTGCCTCCGACGAGGCCAGGTCCCCCAGCTTCGGGTCCAGCTTAATAAGGAGCGACCGCCGCCGCTCCGTGGACAGGGCACAGTTGGCGTTGCCCAAGAAGACGATCACCCTCTGGGCCCAGTTGGAGAGCACCTCCGGTGAAATGGCGGTGCCATTCGCTCGAGCCTCCTCCGCCATATCGAGGATCTTCGTGGCGGGCCCGACTGCATCCAACAGCTTGTCCTGGCAGGCCCGCCAGGACCGATCGATCCCCTTCCTGGGGTCCTTCATGAATTTCGCCAGGAAGGTGGCCATCTAGGGGTCCAATTCTGGTGTCATGGCCACCTTCCCCTCCAAAGTAGGCCGAGGGCATTCCCCGCGCAGGCAACCCCACGCCTCCTTCTCCAGGGGCTTGCGCAGCCGGCCCGCGACAAACTTCGCCACTGTCTCCCCCGGGGCCCAGGCCGCGGAACGGGGGTGGACAATCTCGTCCGGGTCCAGCATGCCCGACTCATCTCGGGGCATCTCCTTTCCCGAAGGCGCCGGGAGCCAAGATCGGGTCGACTCCCCGTCGTCATCCGTGTCCGGAGAGTCGTAGATCGGGGAGGCGGGCGCCGTCGACAGGCCGCCCGAAGTGCCAGGGTCCACCAAGGGTGTCGGAGGCACCGCCGTCGCCTTGGCCAGGAAGGCGTCACAAAGACGCTCGAAGTCGCCCTTATCCACGCCTTGGGCCTCCGATGAGGGCCCCTCACCCCGGGGTCTCTTCGGAGCGGGCGGCAACTCGCCGGACGTCCCCGGGAGCACGGGGGACGGCGGCACCTGCGCCGCTGCCAGCTTGGCACACTCCTCCACGATGCAGGCCGAAAGGCGGTCCTCCATGGGCCCTACCACCTCCGTCACACAACGATAGATGGAGTTGTCCACCGCCTGATAAAACTCATCATCCTGCAGATAGGGGCAGGCCTCCTCCTCATACTCCCCTTCCATCTCGGAACCAAGGGCAAATGCGGGGCACCCAGGAGGGCGGCAACCGAGAAAGTTCTCGAATGTGGGCAGGCCCAGCGGCTGCGATCACGTTTTGGGCCAGCTGACGTGGCAGGTGGGCTGCACCAACCCCCAAGCGCGCAGACCCTCCTCGCCGGGACCGGGTCTACGTACCCCTCAAGCGCGCTAGGCCACACATGAATAAAGAGGTGCACAGATCTCGCCCGAAGGCGATTCACGCGGTCACAACCGCCATACAGACCCCAAAGGGCGTCAAGTTTGAGAAAGTACAGACCCGGATCACCAGGTGTCAGAGGGGTACGCGAGGGTCGGCCCCTGCGCAAGCAGACCCCACGGCGCGGCTCCTCGTACCGCGGAGGCGCGCCGGAGGGTCGGCGAGGCGACAGGCCGCCCCCTTGCGGTCTATGTACACACCGCACCCAAGTGGGAAAAAAGTCGCGTAGGAACGGAAGAACGTTCCCGCAACTAGGGGACTCTGAAAGGAAATAAACCATGCAAGGAGTCCCCAAAGACCGCAAGACAATCAATCACAATAAAAGAAGACAAATAGAAAAGCACTTATCTGGCTGCGGGAGCAGCGAAGAAAGAGGGGGAAGATGATGGGAAGTCCGGTTATATAGGGATGATGAACAGTGACAAAGGACTGTGGACTATGATTATAACAAAGAGACTCTTGGGAGTTGTTGTTGATTTTTTGTTGAACATTACGTTAATGCTTTATGTTTAAAGCATTTTTTGTTCTTATTATATCTTTTCCTAAGCTGCTGTGGTTTCTTTATGTTAATAAAGCGAAGGAAGATATAGCATAATCTGAAGCCTCCGGTCCTGACATAGAATCAGGCTGTAACTTCATTAATATTCATGAGGTTGGTCATTTGCGACCCCTTAGGAATCGCAGAAAGTGTACTGCACTCTTTCATGCATGCCGGTTTGCGATTCGAAATTAGGGAATCGCAAAACATTTTTTTTTATACATCTGGCCCAAAGTTAGCAGACCCATATTTGCAAAGTCTGCTTGCAGTTGGCTTTTCCGTGTAATTCTGCTTACGCTCTCCTGCCCTTCAATCGTGGGCTTTTGATTGATGTTCCTCCTGTAACTTGTGTGGGCTTTATGACATACTCCTGGAATAGCGTGTTTTAAATATTGTGCTATCAAAATATAACCGCAAGAATATCTTCTGAAAAATATTGCGAAAATAAGTTTATATAAAAGGGTAAGTAAGGGTGTGTGAAATCAATGTAATTTCTTTTGGTGTAATTATGTGTAATTTTGTAAAAATTATGCAAAATTCTGCATCATACAAGTAAGTGCTAGATTTTAGTATCCAGTTTGGACTCAAGGATGCATTTTGGGCTAAATGACAAAAAACCCAAGTGCCATGAACAACAGCCACGCCACATGCATTGTTTCTGTTTGTAGTTCCTGTGCTTTTGCGATACAATCTTTACTCTTTTATTCTTTGTATTAAGCAAGTGGCATAACTGCATAACTTTGTAAATTGTACGTAACAAGCATAACACGGAAAGGCAGAAATTAGGCGAGATTACACTGTCATAATAGAATTTTCACCGATGGCTCATATAGATAAGCACAGATTTAGTGTCTTTAACTCCACATATATGTACTTTGATGTATACACCTTCAAAGTACGTACAGGTGTAGCGAAGAGTAGTAAATATATACTTTGCTATTTATGCTTATATTTAAGGTAATTTTATAGTCAATATTATGGATACAGTATTTGTGCTCTATAATATGACATACAACTTCATTTTGCTCCCAGCAAATGACAGTCCTAGCACTGGTGACCATATGGGGTCAATCCCAAGCAAGTACAACATCAAGGTATCTACATTGATGGTTCATTGCATGTTTGGTCTCTCTCTTTTAAACTGTCATAAGGAATCATTATGCAATTTGCATTGAGAACCAAGGTGTACATTCCTTTAATTTCTCTTCTTCTTTAACATATATCACTTACTAGAGTGTTACGCGCCTGGGGCCTCATTTACGAAAAGTGACGCATCGCTGAATGAAAACAGTGATGAGTCACTTTTTAATGGGCCCTCCTTGTGACATGCTGGATGTGTCATATTTGCAGTATGATCCATCATGTCGCAAGGAGTTACAGATACATCAGTATTTCTGACGTATCTGGAGGCGCAAACATGACGCATTGCTGGAGTGTGTCTGAAAAGTGACGCAACTCCATGAATGGGTCATTTCACATGGGCAAGTCCCATTTAAAATGTGCCTGCATCATTCTTATGCCTGCTGTGAGGCAGGTGTGAGACATTGACTCATTTGCGTCCTAGAAGTGACGCAGTGAAATCTCATAGATTTCACTGCATCACTTCTACAAGGCTTACTTGCGTCAGAGGGCCCACCCTGCATACATTATACCTGACACAGGTATAATGTGGAGCAGGGGTTTACAAAATGACACATCTTCCTAGATGTGTCACTTTGTAAATATAATGCAACGCGGCACATTTTTTACGCTGCTGGTGCGTCACAAAAAGTGATGCACCGGTGGTGCAAAAGTGAAGCAATGGCTCATAAATAAGTCCCACAGTATTCAGGAACATTGTTCCACCCCGCACGTGCCTGTTGGGAAACCAATTGGAAATAAGTGTGTTATTTCCTACATTTTAGGTAACCCATCAGCTTAAGAAAATATATTGGCATGAATCTATGTATTTTTCAAAAATTGTGGTGTCTGCCACTGCCAAGAGTGAAGGTGTCCATGTGAAATACATGATTTCCGTGACCAGTATTTAGTCAGCAGTTATATCCTGTTCGGTCACACGTGAGTCAACTATAAACAAAGAAAAATATGGCACAACTAAAGTATGCTTCCATTCAAATGTGTGTCCAATCCAAAATCAACTTTAACATCAGTTCAAAATGCATGACTCCTACATAACCTAAGGTCTGCAACTTCCTGCCGCACAGGTCTCCAATGATCTACCTTATAATCATGGTCTGGTGCTAGGCATGGGCAGTGTACGCAGCTGCCTAGAGATCTAAACCTCCGGGTAGCTGTGCGCCCTACACATTTAATAATAATAATAATAATAATAATTTATGTCAGTTTGTCATCATAGGGCCCTGATTCATCTTTGTACATCATACTCATGTTGTTCTCTCCCTACACCAGCTGTGGGCCTCCTCTCCATCTGTACCTCGAGCCACAAAGTAGCAGGGCAAGAAAAGGATTTTAGGGGACAGGGATTGTGAAGCCCAGAGTAGTGGCCCTCTATTTATGGGCTTCACAGTGAGGGATCTTGGCTACAACGGCCATGAGATGGCCCCTATCCTGACTATATAGACATGGTCCACGAGGATCTAGAAAATAGCTTTGAGGTCCAGACGAAGGGGCCCGTTTAGTAACATTGTTGTAAATAGTGCAGTACATGTAGTCACACTGAGGCCAAGGTTGGTTAGGTAAACAATCCAACCAAAGCATGGCTGAATTTTACTATCCAGCAAATCGACATGGGGCCAATTTACCTTATTTGCACCAGGGCTCACTGCTCCATTAGTTCATCATTGACCCCTCATCCATGAGCCTTGGAGCCATAATGCAGCATTGTGAGTCCCAGGAGAGATATACCCTCCTCTGGGCTCTTTAGCCAAAGCCTACCACTCCCAGGCCCATGAGAGGAAGCTCCTCTCAGGGTGCAACAATTGACGTGCGTGCAGCAGGTAAGGTGGCACCAGTACCCGAGGGGTGTTAGAAATCTATTTAACACAAATTATGGCTGAATTTTACTGCCAGCCAGTGGAAGATGGGGACATTTTACTTGCTGTCCTTGCTTGGCTAAAGGCCAAAGGCAAATTTACTATGCTACTGTTCCCTCTTCGTGGGCTTCCCAGCATTGGGCCATGGCTGTGATGCCCAAGGAACTAGGCCCATCTCCTGGACATATTTCTCAATACTGCAGCAGGTCCACTATCACCGAGGCTCGGGAGTGTTAGATGCCCAATGAACTTAAATTATGGCTGTATCACATTTCCCAGCCAGTGGACAGTGATTAATTTACCTAACTTGCACCAGGGCATATGTAGCCATTGCTACATCACTGAATCCTCCCTCTTTAGCCTCTTAACCATTGTTTGAAATGGCCCTTTTTTAAGAACTTTCCCTCGCCTTTTTGCTTTTATACCTCCTGGTTTTCTGCTGATCTGTGTGCTAGCACTAGGACTTTGAGTGCTTTTGGCACAGCCATTCAGTGGCAAATCACTGTGCTTGTTTTATACATACTGAGGATGGGTGTATGTGTGATTGGCTGATTTGAGTTAGCTGTAAGTCCCTTGTCTAGGGGTAAGGCATATACTTAGGGTATGTAACTCAAATGTAGACCTCTGACTCTGAGGTGCTTTCCTGGGATGGATATGAGGAGGTGGACTTGGCACCTGCATTCCAAGGGGCAGGGTCCTGGCCTCACTAAAGATATTGATCAAGCCTCCCAGGGTAGAATGGCAGAAAGGACAACATTTAGAGAGGGTCTGTGCATTTCAAAGGTGGCCCTTTGAACTGATCTCATCTTAAAAGGCCATTGGGGGGTATAACTACTGGGGCTCTGCTCTCAGGTGTTAGAGATTTTTTTTGGATTGGAACCATACTATGCTGGTTTGATGCTGGGACATCAACAAGAGGAACCCTTGGGTCAGGAGAGACTGCAACTCCATTATCCGCAGCCTTGTGGTGGTCTGGGGCTTGTCTTGCTCCAGGAAAGGGAATATCACTTGCAGAATTTTGCCTGAATGTTGCTGGCCTGCACCTAATTGGCCACAGTTCTGGCCCCGGTCCCTAAACACTCTCCAAGAGAAGGTCAATTGGACTTCGCTCCATGAGATCCCAGGGACAGAAAGGATCTCCCCATTTCCACAAGTTTGTAATGACTGCGCAGGGTGTGGTGGAAACGGGTGCAAGTGATTGTCGGTTGGGACAAGGACCACCCTGACGTACTTTGCAATTACACTGACAGAGGAGTATGCTTGTAAAGATCAGTGGCCCACTTGGGGTGCCGGAATGTAAGGAGTTTGAGGAGGAAGATTGCTGAGTCTGAGGGACCCGTGCTTGCAACTGGAAATCTCTGCTAGCTAATACTCCATAGCGTGTGGTGTCTGAGAGGTGTTGGGGTAAGTTTGCAGAGTCAGAAGGACCCGAGTTGGAAGCCTAAACTGTCTCTGACCTCCAGATCGGGAGGACGACAGTAACTGACATCGCGGCCTCAGTCGAGGTTGCAAGCTGCCTCTCCCCAGACCCACGCCACAAGGTGTTTAGAATATCGTAACCAGTGGCGCCCTTCCGCAATGGCGGAGGAGCATCGTACCACCAGCTCAGAGCCAGCAAAAAATAAATAAAACGGTGTTCTAGCATCGTTTTATTTTACATTTTTCTCCTCTAAGCCAGCTTGTGCAGGGAGGGGCAGGGCATGTGAGTGTTGGAGGAGAAGTGCTTTGTGCACTCCCTTGGTGAGTATTTGCGTTTGGCCAGCTGTCTCATGTCTCATGCACATTTAGGTTTCTCCAGCCCGGTTGCATTGAACAGCCAGGCTGGAGAAACCCCACAAACTCCCTAAACTCAGCCGAGTGCCTATTCAGCCCACTCTGGCCAATCCTCTTGCTGCTGATATAGCATGAGAGCAGCACAAGGATAGGATGGGAGTCTGTCCCAAGGGCTGCAGGGACCAGGAAGAGGGCAAGAGGTGTGATGCGGGAGGCAGCTGACTGCTTTAGGTATGTTTTAAAAATGTCTTATTACTAACACCCCAGCACACTTCCCCCATGCGCTTCACCTCCCGCATTCCTTCCACCCGCCTCACCACTCTTTGTTTGGGGCAGCCACCACTGATCGTAACTGGATCCGACGGGTCTTGTTGTGCCTTGTGTGCACCCACGACTGGATGCCTGAAGAAACTGAAGCTCACAACTCCGCCTGAAGGAAAACATTTCTCCAATTTGGAAGACCACCATCTTCTGGTGTCATAGGGCCAGATGTAGGTAATTCAAGTTCATGTTCAAGTTCAAGTTCAGTAATTTGTATAGCGCACTACTCACCCAGAGGGTCTCAAGGTGCTTGGGGGAGGGTGGGTGCATTACTTATCGAATAGCCAGGTTTTTAGCTGCTTTCTAAAGGAGAGGTGGTTCTGTGTAAGGCGGAGGTGAGAGGGGAGAGAATTCCAGGTTTTGGCTGCTAAGTAGGAGAAAGATCTACCTCCCATGGTGGATCTATTGATGCGCGGAATTGCGGCGAGGGCTTGATTGGATGAACGAAGTTGACCAGTGGGTGTGTAGAAGGACAGTCGTTTACTGAGGCATTCGGGTCCT
The DNA here is from genome assembly GCF_964263255.1 of Lissotriton vulgaris. NCBI lineage: Eukaryota > Metazoa > Chordata > Amphibia > Caudata > Salamandridae > Lissotriton > Lissotriton vulgaris. Next base: position 1,297,289,146 of record NC_141694.1, read on the forward strand.
AGGTCGTAGAGGGCCTTGTGTGCGTGGGTGAGGAGACGGAACGTTACTCTCTTGTTGACGGGAAGCCAGTGTAGATCTTTCAGGTGACCGGAAATGTGGGCTTGACGGGGAATGTCTAGTATGAGTCTGGCTGAGGCGTTTTGGATGCGTTGGAGTTTTTTCTGTAGTTTGGCTGTGGTTCCGGCATAAAGGGTGTTTCCATAATCAAGTCGGCTAGTGACTAGTGCGTGGGTGACTGTTTTTCTTGTTTCGGTGGGGATCCAGCGGAAGATTTTTTTGAGCAGGCGTAGGATGTTGATGCATGATGATGAGACGGCGTTGACTTGTCTGGTCATCGAGAGGGAGGAGTCTAGGATGAAGCCCAGGTTTCGAGCGGGATCTGTAGGTATGGGTGCTGTGCCCAGAGCCGGTGGCCACCATGAGTCGTCCCATGCAGAGGGGGACGATCCTAAGATGAGGACTTCCGTTTTGTCAGAGTTTAGCTTTAAACGACTGTTCTTCATCCATTTGGCTACTTCTTTCATTCCTTCGTGTAGATTGGTTTTGGCGGTGTTGGGGTCTTTGGTGAGGGAGAGGATTAACTGGGTGTCGTCAGCGTAGGAGATGATGTTGAGTTGTGTTGTCGCGCAATGGTTGCGAGGTGACTCATGTACACGTTGAAGAGGGTGGGACTGAGTGATGATCCTTGTGGTACGCCGCAGATGACTTCGGTGGCCTCTGATTTGAATGGGGGGAGGCGGACTCTCGGTGTTCTTCTGGTGAGGAACGAGATGATCCAGTCCAACGCTTTTCCTTGTATTCCGACGTTGCTGAGGCGTTGTATGAGGGTGCTGTGACAGACTGTGTCGAAGGCGGCAGAGAGGTCAAGTAGGATGAGGGCAACTGTTTCTCCGTTGTCCACAAGCGTTCGGATGTCATCCGTAGCAGCGATGAGGGCAGTTTCGGTGCTGTGTTTGGCTCGAAAGCCGGACTGTGAGGTGTCGAGTGAATTGTTGGATTCAAGGAAGGCAGCGAGCTGGCTATTGACGGCTTTTTCAATGACTTTGGCTGGGAAGGGGAGGAGTGAGATGGGGCGGTAGTTCTTGAGTTCAGAGGGGTCCGCTGTGGGTTTCTTCAGAAGGGCGCTGAGTTCGGCATGTTTCCAGCTTTCTGGGAAGGTAGCGGAGTTGAGGGAGCAGTTGATGACATCGCGAAGATGGGGTGCGATGATGGAGTCTGCTTTGTTGAAGATGTGGTGGGGGCATGGGTCGGTCGGCGAGCCTGAATGGATGGAGTTCATTAGGCGGATGGTGTCTTCAGTGGTGATTGGGTTCCAGGCGCTAAGGTTGTTAGAGGGCGGTTTAGGGTCAGAGGTGGGTGGTGTGGACTGTTCTTTGGAAATGTTCTCAAAGCTGTTATGTATGTCGGCGATTTTGTTGTAGCAGAAAGAGGATAATGAATTGCAGAGGTCTTGGGAGGGAGTAATGTCGTTTGAGGTTGTGGTGGGGTTGGTAAATTCTTTGACGATGTTGAAAAGTTCCTTGCTGTTATGGGCGTTGTTGTTGAGTCGATCCTTGAATGCTGATTTCTTGGTGGATCGGATCAATTGGTGGTGTTTGCGGGTGGCGTCCTTGAAGGTGGTCAGGTTGTTAGTTGTTGGGTTTTTTCTCCAGGTTTTCTCGAGGGTACGACATAACTTTTTGGATTTCTTAAGTTCATCGTTGAACCAGGGGGCCTTTTTGTTACCTTGTTTGATCTGGTGGTTTTTCAAGGGTGCTAATTCGTCAGCGCTGTGTGCGATCCATTGTGTGAGTTTGGTGGCAGCTTGGCTTGGGTCCGATGATATGGCGGGGGGGTTTTGGTTGAGCGATGTGGAGAGTTGGTCGGTGGTGATTTTGTTCCAGGTTCTTCGAGGAATAGGTTGTGGTAGGATGTGGGTCGTGGTCTTTTTGTAGCTGAAGTGAACGCAGCTGTGGTCCGTCCAATGGAGAGCTGTGGTGTGATCGAAAGAGATGTGTTTGCTGGAGGTGAAGATAGGGTCGAGCGTATGTCCGGCTAAATGGGTGGGGGTGTCAACAAGTTGTTTGAGTCCGAGATTGGCCAGGTTGTCCAGAAGGGTGGTGGTGTTGCTGTCGTTATTCTTTTCCAGGTGGAAGTTGAGGTCTCCCAGTACAATGTAGTTCTCGGAGATGAGGGCATGCGGGCTGATGAAGTCAGTGATGTCTTCATTGAGTTGTGTGCGGGTTCCTGGTGGTCTATAGATGAGGGTGCCTCGAAGTGTGGTCCTGGGGTCGGTGTGGATCTGGAAGTAAATTCGAATTTCAGAATTACCGAATCGGTAGGATTCGGTATTTACCGATTCGGTAAATACCGAATCGGTATTGCCCATTGATTCCTATGGGCCATGAAGCCCATAGGAATCAATGGGCAATACCGATTCGGTATTTACCGAATCTGTAAATACCGAATCCTGCAAGGGAGCAGGGGGTGTCACTTTGACACCCTCTAGCACCCCAATTCCGGACTTGTGTGCCCTAAGGGCATGTCTGTGTGTCACATTGCACAGGTGTGCATGCACAGATGTGCATGCACACCTGAATTCGGTATTTTACCACCCAATTGGATTGGGTGGTAAAATACTGATTCTTAAGGGCCTGTGACACTCTTAGGAGTGTCACCTACATGTGGATTTACCGAATCGGTGAAATTACCGATTCGGTATTTTACAGAATCGGTAAATTTACCGAACTGGTAAATTTACCGATTCTGTAAAATGATTGCCCCTACATGCCAAATCCTAAATACCGGTCGGTAACGGCCAAAATCACCCATTACCGACCGGTATTTTCTCTCCTACATCTGGCCCTTAGTCTTTTGTGTATGGGGTGATAGTGATCCCGCATTGATAAAGGTGCTGCTGGGTGCCTGAAGTCCTCATCTGGAGGAACTAATCTCAGTAACTGTTTCCCTCTGCTTTAGCTGGTCCCAACAATCTAATCAAAGTGTAGCCAGCCATTGCAAAATGTATCGTTGGCTGGTGTAATTTGAGTGTCTGAGTTGCTGGATCACTAGGCATAATCAAAACCTGTGATTTCTTTACCATTACAACTGTATGGGGTATGCGATTTTGGAATGTTGTGTGGAAATGTGTTAACGGGAAAGTGAATTACCTCTGACCAGCCTGCATATAAGTTTTTGTAGGTTTTAATGTGGGAGGGATTGTTTGGATCCTGAACACCTCAGGGAAGTACAGGCATGGGCTTATGTTGCTTACAAGGCTGAGGGGATAGTGGGGTAAGTGAATATTTATGACTAGTACATATATGTTTATGTCGTTCTGCTGGTAATGGGAGAGTTCGACAACTGCATATAACTGTAAAACATATATACAGAGTGTATGTCATTTTGATTTCAATGTGGGTGTAATACAAAGACCAGTGTTTTACTTATATGGCGTGGAGTCTTTTTGTAGTGTACTCAGTGTGTTGAGAGGGTGGTGTTGGGCAAATACTTTACACTTTTACCCTGATGATAAGCCTGACTGGTCTTTGCCGAGGGTGAGCGCAGGTTATCGGACAAGTGAACTGCACTAATCCTACCTAGGACAGTGGATTCTGTCTGGCTTTGATACGCCCCAGCCAGTTAGAAAGCACTGGGTCAAATAGCCATGATAAAGCAGTGAGAGGCTCAGAATTGAGACCCCTCAGCCTTGGCAGCCATGGTCCAGGGCTGTGAGGCCCAGTGAGGTAGAGTGGGAGGGTGCAGGATAGTCCTTCATTTTAGATGTTTGTCCAACATGCTGCAGTCAGCTTGTATAGGATGCCAAGTGACTTCATTTATGTTTGCCAAGCAACCAATGTAGGGAATAAAACAGGGATGTAAAATAACTATGAAGCTTAGAGTTACCAAATCTAATAGGCTGTTCCAGCTGTTGAACTGGGAAATACCACTTTGTTAATGAGGAAACTCTGATGGAGTACTTCCAGCCCCGACTGGGATCTACACAGGCAACTTCAGCAAAATATTTACATTTAGAGATAATTAAATGGAAGAATATAAAAAGTGAGAATGAAACAGCCATGAACGAGCAGGCACTCAGCCTAAAATCTTTCAATTCAGATAATGGCCTTGCTGACAATAAAAAAAACTAAAAAAAAGTGGATACAGGCCTGGGAGAACGTAATACACCCACTATCAAACTATTTGGTCAAATAGCAGAACCTTGATTGGAATGCACAACTGCTTGTTTCAAGTACCATAGGTTTCCTAATGTACCATAGTTTTATTTGTTAAAGAGATCAGGCGCCTGATTTAGGAAAGGGTGTTATGGGAAGAAAAACCATTAATACACTCAGTGATTTTTGCTAATCCCATTATCAACATCTTGGTTAAACCGCGACTGGTAAAGTATCCTGAAAAGTTATAATATAAAGTTGGCTACTGTACAAGACAGAGATCTCTAGGGATGGTGGGTGAGGTGCAAGCCTGTTCTTCATTTTTAGAGATGAGTGGAATGGATTGATTCCTGTCATCGATGGCTACAAGCCTATGCACCGTGTTAGACCCAGGCCCCTTCCCCTTGCACCTTGAACCTCTCATTCATGTTCCTGAGTTGTGTGGCCTGAGGGAGGGCACTACCTCCTTTGGGCATTCGAGCCATGAACAAACACAGTGAAGTTCAGGAATGGTGACCTCAAGGATGCCTTCGATTTCTTCTGAAGATCAAAGAATAATTTATTTCACTTAACTTCCTTATTGAAAATTAGTTATGATGTCTCTACAGTCCAATTTATCTTTGGAGATAAATTCTTCCAAAGTTTGAAGCATACTCGCTCTTAAGATTGCACACATCTATGTCCATTCAATAAAGATCTGCCTTGCTTTGTGGTATGTAAAAAGACACTCCACATGCACTTACGAGACATTACATTTCTTTTTGAAAACATATTTTATTGAATTTTTCAAGTACCTCGCAGGCTATTGCCTAACATATACCATTTCCATACAGGAGGATGACATATTACCAAAAAAGGAATAGTCATTGGGTAAATTTTGTATACATAACAAACGTGAAAGCGAAAACTTTACGCAGACTGTTCCACCCCACCCACATTGACTAGTATTTTTAGATACATATGCATGTTGAAAAAAGGAAAACACAGTATAGTATAATATGCCATTAACATCCAGAGGAAACTGCTGTTTAAGGGGTTTGCAAGGAAAGAGGAGGAAGATCTATGCCCCTGTAGGTAGCCCATCGTGACCAAATTTTCCTGGGCTTTTGTGGGCAACCCCATGCTTGGAAGACTGCTATTTCTGCAACCATGCAGGTGTCAAGCGCCTTTTGCCATTTTCCTATTGTCAGTGGGGATGTTCCTTTCCATAGCTGAGCAATATTGCATTTGGCGATTGTAAGCGTAAGGAAGAGTAAGTGTTGTTTGTAACTGTTCCCCCTATATCATCTGTACTATGAAGGAGGAATAGTCGAGGATCAAGTGGGAAGTCCCAGGACAATACCTCTTTGAGGCAGGTTAAAACTCTGCACCAGAAGGGTTGTATTGCAGAGCAACTCCACACCATAAGGAAAAATTGCCCCTCCTCCCTAACACACTGTAGGCATTGATGGGATGCAATGACTCCCATTCTCCTGAGACGAAGGTGTGTATAATATACCCAATGGACATATTTAAATTGAATAAGACGGTATCTAGAGGACACCGCAGCACCCCTAGGACTAGCTATAGCCTCTGCCCAATCGTCATCTGTCAATTCTGGGATATCATCTTGCCTTGCTTTCTTAGTCTTATGGAGAGTCGTGGTGGAGTGCGTTGTCAGTGTTTGGTAAATCTGCCTAATTTGTGTGCACTCAAGTAGCCCATATGGAGGAGGCCCTCTAGCGGGTGGAATTCAGTGAGGTCATCTAATTGCTGAAGCACTAGAGTGAGAGCGTGGCGCTGTTGGAGATCCCTATAGAACTGGGTCTTATGAAGATGAAACTCTCCCAGTAGTTGCTGAAAGGATTTTAACATGGTTCCCCGCATGATATCCCCTAGTGTGGAGTTGCCAATCTGATCCCACGGACGGAACCCCTTCAATATTGTCACCTGGTGCAGGTAGGTACCCTGCCACAATGGCGTTGTCTGGCTCATGCGCCCATGCTAACCCATTCACCGGACCGTATATCTCCACAGTGACGTAAATAATTAATTTACTCTCTTAATTTCTATGCAGGTAAGTACTTAGTCAATAATAACTCAATCAGAATGAAAGAAAACAGAGTCCGTGGTGTTAGAGTTTCTAAGGGTTTTATTCCTCATAAAGGAATCAGGATATCATGTTCTGACCACCACAGGGGTGTCAGAAGGGATAGAGCGCTCTCGTTTATTGATAATACATAGCTTATATACTTGATTTATACCATAAGAGTCAATGTAAGAGGCGTAACAGCTGAGAGAAGAGAAGATAACAGTATACACGTGGTACTAGTACATCATCAAGAGGCGTAAACTAGGCGTGAACCAGAGGTGTGTGCTAGAAAGGTCACTGATAGGTGACGCAAGTGGGTGGCACCAAGGGGTGGTGCTAACAGAATGTTGCAATGTCAGCAGAAAATCGGAAGCTTGGATGCGCGCGCAGCTGCATGACGTGTGATTGACGGGGTGCAGGGGACTTGACATTCATACTGACGGAAAGAGACAGAAGTCTGGCATGTCAGATCAACTTGTACCTCTATCATATCTGATATCTGATGTTTAGGAACTATACTATCTGGGCGGAAAGGTCTCTAGGGCAGAAGCTGTTCTATGCTAACTGTGGATGCGTGTATAATCGCCTAAGTGTCTACATGTAAAGCGTGGGGGCACGGGGCCTTCCATGGAAGCATGGCAACGGAGGCTATGAATTACTTGCATTAAGACAGGTTGGCCCTTTGGCTCTGCAGCTGGAGAGGATGTTTACAGGATCTAGTAGGCAGGAATGTATTCTCGGGGAGCGGAACAGATAACTCGAAGGTTATAGTCAGTCTTGGCAGAAAGCAGGCTTGAGCTGAGCGCGAGGGGCCACGCTGAAAGTAGGACAGAGTTCACGGGTACAGAGGTAGCCTGGGCAGAGTCAGGAGCCACAAAAGAGGTTCAGATGGCCGGAATTCAGGGCCTACTCTTGCTAGAGCAGGAATACATGAAAAGTGTACTACAAAGAGACGGTGGCATAGCATACTTAGGAACGGACTATATAATCCATTCATGGTGGATCTGAAAGAGGACATGTTAACGGTGGACGCAAATGTATTTGCGTCTTCATAGCTGGCACAGGAGGGAAGTTACATGCACTTTAAGCTGGTACATGGAGTCGGTGGGGTACGCGCTAGGGAACACATCACGACCAAAATTTAATTTTCCTCATTCCCTCCTTGTTCCCTACGGACCCTTCATGAAATATCGATCCTCATGAATCGATCAGTCTGTTCTTGTAACATCATTTGTTCTTCTTTCTTTCGGTTACGTTTTGAGTGAAAACTGGAATGTTCAATACAAGAGGTGGCACACAGTCCACAAATCGCTGGCCCACACTGCAGGCACAGGCAGCAACTGAATACTAGGACTAGGCCAATGCCTAGGAAGGATAGGATCTTCCATCCCCAAGCTGTTAACGTTGTCCAGAACCAACCGGACCAAGTCCAGGTGCCTGGAGTCTGATGTATCTGATTTGCAATTTTATGGAGACGGGTGATAGCTTGATATACAGATGGTGCATTTTGTGGGATGAAAACACAGCAGCTTGACCCGATGACCTTACAGGCTCCACCTCTATCTGCCAAGATGACGTCAATTACAAGACGATTCTGAAGGACAACAACCCGCATAGCGGACTGCTCTTCTGTTAAGTTACCTAAGGCGGAGGTAGTTTCATTTACTACGGCTTCAAGTGTCCTAGTTAATCTGCGTATTAATTTACTATTCTGGACAGGGCCTAAAAAGAAAAATAATCCTTTATTAAAGTCAGTGTACTGTTCCCATGCCGTTTCTGTATAGTCGACAAGTGGGATGTCTCTTCTGGGTCTGTTCTTTACTAGATTGGTATTTCTATGGTAATCAGAAGGAGCTAGGAAAACAGGTGGCAGGAGGAATGCAATGTAACAGGTACCATCCCAATCTGGAGGTAGACGTATGTATGCGGTATGACCACAAACAAAGTAAGAATGACTGGTAGCTTTGAAAGATGATTTTCCATCATCACTGAATTCGACCACAGTAGTGCATTTACTATGACCTAAGTGTACTGAACCTTTCTTCTTGATACATAATTCACCAGTGACTGGCAGTACTGACATAATCGGTAGAACTGGTTTGGCTTCGGATTCGACAGTAAGAATCATAAGGCTAATTGTATAATTACCTAATCCATATACTTCATTTTCTAGATCAGTTCCTATTCTAGTGGGGAGTCCCTCCTTATCCGGGTAACAGACGTCTAGTAGGACCAAGTTCAGGTTTCCCCAAACCCAACCCCCATCGAAAACAGCAATGTCGGGATCTAAAGAATTAATTATCTTAAACCATGCTCCGCAGGAGCCATTGTGAGAGAACGGGTACGGAAAGAGAGGCAGGGCTCCCTTGTAATTCTGGTAGGGAGGGAGTCGGCCACATATCCAGCAATTTGTAGCATTGTTAGTTTGATGAGAATGATGTAACATACTAATGAATGTATTGTTGCGCAGCGCGAGTCTGTAGGAAAGCTCATGAGGAGGTAACTCACTAAAAGTGTGTTCAGCAGAGACATTGTAAGCAGATTGTTCACGCTTGAAAATAGGATAGTAGATGGGCAATAAAATGCTAGCAACAATGATTAAAACACTGAGAATAAACATAATTATCAGTGTCACTATGCAGTGACTACGGAGTGATTTGCAATATGTTCTTTTCTTTTCTTCTCTCTCTCTAACTCGATCTAGGGGATACATGTCAGAAACTATTTAACCGATTCACCTAGGGGAGGACTTAAACAATTAAACTGTCTGACTTGCTAGATCGTAATTTCATGCGGTATTGTTCTTGAGGAGTCTTTTCTCGTTTGGTTTCGGTAAAGTCTTTGTTAACACAGTCTTTGGTGGGGGTGGGTGTGTCTTGTTCCGGTTTCAGTCCTGGGAATGTTTTGATATGGCTTAGGTGGACCCACCCCTTTCTGCCTTCCAATTTGACTGCGGTCTTCGTGGTAAGAAGAACGGTCTTCGGAGACTTCCAGCGGGGCTCCAATGGACTTTTTCTGTCGAAGTTGCGGACGAGGACAACGTCCCCGGGGCGGACGTCATGCGGCTTCACATCAGTGTTGTCAGGGAAGGCTGCGGCAACCTGTGAACGACATGATTGGAGTGCAGACATCAAGGAGGCAAGGTAATCTGTCAACATATTAGAATCAACATCAGTAATCTTTTTAGGAATGGGCGTCCCCCACATATTCGGTGGTCTTCCAAAGACCACCTCGTACGGAGATAGCCCTGATCTCGAATGGGCGACCATTCTCATATAGAATAGTGCCACTGGCAGGGCGACTATCCAGTCGACCCCTTTTTCCTGACATATTTTGGCAAGGCGGATCTTTAATGTCTGGTTATGCCTTTCTACAAGGCCTGCTGCTTCTGGATGTCGGACACAATGGAACTTCCACTGGTATCCCAATAACAAGGAAACTTGCTTCATTAATTCGGATGAGAATGGTTGACCGTTATCTGAGTACACGACACGAGGCATGCCGTATCGTGGGAAGAATTCACGAACCAACTGTTTGGCAGTGGTCGGAGCAGTGTAATCTGGGACTGGGTATGCTTCGGTCCAGCGGGACAGAGCACAGACAACTACGAGAACATATTTAAATCCTCGACAACGGTCCATCTGGATATAATCCATCTGGAGGACTTCAAAAGGGTGATCGGGAGGATGGAATCCACCTTGCTCTACAGGGACGCTTTTACCAGGATTGAACTGACAACAGATCATGCAAGTACGCACTTTCTGTTTTGCGGCTGCTCGTAAGTGTTTATTGTTCCAGAGATTTTGCAAACTGTCTAGCATTGCTTTCTCTCCTAGGTGGGCAGGACTATGTGCTGTATTTATCATGACTTGAACCATAGAGTCAGGGAGAAACCATGTAGATTTTCCCTTCGTCATCCAACCTTGATCTGTCTGGATCCCTCCTAATTCAATCCATTTCTTTATTTCTTCTGTAGTAGCATGTGTCTGAATGTCAATAACATCTAGTGTGGGATCCCTGACTGTCATACAGTTTGTCGGGTCTGTTGTCTTTGTCGTATCAGTTGTCTGAGTGTGAGTCAGTGCTGTATGTTTTGCTGTCTGATCTGCCAGGTCGTTACCCTGGGAAACAGAATCTGTGACTTTAGTATGTGCTTTACACTTCATGACGGATATGCCTGAAGGCAGATGTATTGCTTCTAACAGTGCTTGAATGAGTGGACCATGTTGTATCTTTGTACCATGAGAGGTCAGAAAACCTCTTTCCTGCCAGAGCATGCCGAAGTCGTGTACGACTCCGAACGCATAACGGGAATCAGTGTATATGTTAACATTTCTGTTCTTGGCTAGAATACAGGCTCGGGTCAGAGCGATGAGCTCTGCCGCTTGAGCAGACAGTGTATCAATACGATGTGTTTCTTTAACTTCATTTTCAGTGGTCACGGCATACGCGGCCACTAACTCTCCTGTACTTGTTCTCATGCATGAACCATCCACATAAAGTGTCAGGTCTGGATTTGTCAATGGAACATCTGTTAAATCTCGTCTGGGCTTTGTTACTGCATTAATGATCTCTATACAATCATGTGGAACTGGATCTGTCATAACTGTAGGTAACAGTGTTGCTGGGTTCAAGATACTGCAGCGTCTGATTTCTATGTGTGGTTGGAATAATGTCAACTCGTAACCTGTCAGTCGTGCTATAGTCAAGTGTTGAGTCTGGGTTCTGTTTAACAGGACCTCTACAGAATGTGGAACTTGTACTGTTAATTGATGACCTAGAACAATTGAGTCGCTTTGTCTGATTGCTAACGCTGTTGCTGCTACTGACTTTAAACATGCAGGGAGCGCCTGTGCTACTGAATCCAATGTACTTGAAAAATAAGCACAAGGCTTATGTGAACCTGCTTGCTCTTGAGTGAGGACAGACAACGCTGTACCTTCACGTTCTGTAACAAAAAGTGTAAACGGTTTGCTGTAACATGGTGTTGCTAAAACTGGTGCTTGGCATAAAGCTTTCTTTAATTCCTCAAAGGCTTGTGTATGTTCCTGAGTCCAAGGGAGGGCAATGGAAGTTGCAGCCTCCTGGGTCGTTAACTGAATGAGTGGTTTAGCTAGAAATGCATATTGAGGAATCCATTGTCTGCAGTACGAGGTGAGGCCTATGAAGGCCCGCACCTCCTTTTGTGTCTGGGGTCGTGGCATATTTATAATTAACTGAATGCGATCGGGAGTGAGCTGTCTCCCCACTTTGGACAGCAAGTGACCCAAGTACACAACTTGCTGAACACAGAATTGTAGCTTTGAAGGGGACACCTTGTGTCCCTTATCGGCCAGGAAATGTAAAACTGTCAGTGATGCTTGTTCACATTCGGGCTCACTTCGTGCGGTGATCAATAGATCATCGACGTATTGCAGTAAAGCGGTATTAACTGGCATTTGAATACAATCTAGTTGTCTTTTCAGTGCTTGACTATAGATGCTGGGGCTTTCTGTAAATCCTTGAGGTGCGCGGGAAAATTTGAAACTTCGTCCATTTAAACTGAATCCGAAGAGATATTGGCTCTCCGGGTCAATAGGTACACTGAAGAAAGCGTTCTTGAGATCGATCACAGTAAAGAACGTTGCTTCTGAGTCAATAGCAGTTAATAGGGAAGAGATATCGGGGACCACAGGATATTGTGGTACAATACATTTGTTCAGTTCTCGAAGGTCAATCACCAGCCGATATACTGGCGGTGCATTGCGGTCTGTACGTTTAAGAATTGGGATGATGGGTGAATTACAGATATTGGAGTCGGTCTCTACGACCACTCCCTGGGCAATAAGCTCTTCAATTATTTTCAGTAAAGCCACTACAGCATCGGGTGGTAACTTGTATTGTCTGATTCTGGGTAAAACAACTCCTGTCTTGAGTGTAACGCGGTATGGAGTGATATGCATACAACCTACATCTGCTGGGCCTTTTGCCCATAAGCGATCTGGTACATTTTTCAATCTTACATCAAAGTCACGTAGAACATAATGACCCTTGAAATCCCGTAGAAAGAGTCTGACTCCCTCTGGGGAACAGCATATTATAGCTCCTAGAGCTTTCAGTGTTTTAATTCCTAACAGATTTTCTGGACATGATTTCGTAAGTAACAAATCGGTAACTCGAGATAATGGACCCACAGCTAGTTGTACTGGTTCTGATACTTCATTTACAATAGGCTGTCCTGAAAAACCAAGGGAAACATTCTGTGAGCCTGAGAGGGGTGCCCCTGGAACTTCATTGTGACTTATAGTAGTGCGACTTGCCCCTGTGTCAATTAAAAACTTTCTGTCTTTTCCTAATACGTGACTATGTACATAAGGACCTTCTTGATCTACAGGAATTTCAATAAGAGGCAAATCACCTTCCCTCTCTAGGCTGTTTCATGTATATCGCTGATAATCTGGATATGCCGACTGGGCATACTGGTACATCTGTTGTGAGACTTGCCGAGTTGCGGCAGCGGGCTGTGTCTGAGCATGCTGTGGCTGGGGTACTGCTACTGTCTGTACTGTATGGGACTGATCATGCATAGGCTGTGTATTCTGCATTGGCTGTTCGTTCTGTGAGGTCTGTTGATGACCCTGTTCATGTCTAGGCGGACGCGGTCTTTCTTTAGTTTTACCTGTCTCGATGTTATGTTTCAGGACTGGACATTCATGTACGTAGTGACCTGGCTGCTTGCAATAATTACATGTCCCTTTAACGGGAGCGGCAGAATGATTGGTCTGGGCCCCACCTTTTCTATGACCGTCGGCTGGGATCGTCTGAGCTACTAGCATTTTCATTTTCGTGTCTTTCATACGTTTCTGTTCCTGATCTTGTTCTTCCCTAATTCTGTTCTGGTGATATTGTAACATTTGTAACATCTGTGATGGCGTATTTGCCTGCCAAGTACTTTCAACTTTGTACACTCTATTTTTAACTAATGGTAGGGCGTTCTCGACTAATTTTGTTACAAAAAGGTGTGGATATGACTCGCTGCTAACTTTTAGGCCACTATTTATGATGAAACATTTCTCGAATCTTGAATAAAAGTCACTAGTATCTTCATCTTGTTTCTGTTTACAGGACGAGATTGCGTCCCAATCTTCCTTTCTTGTTGTCAATAATCTTGGCAAAACCTGTACTATTAAACCTGGTAATGCTTTAGTCTTGTCCCCAAGGCCTACCCCTGGGACTCGTTTGCTTTCTTCGTCTTCTATTTCTGCCCATGCTATCTTTGACTCTCCCACCTCCCAATCTTTTTCCTTTAATTTCTCGTAAATGCCCGTGGGCAACAGTACCTTTAACATTTTCATAATATCATCGTACGTGTAATCTCCCATCAGTAACATGTCTTTAAGCTCTCTATGAAAACCTGCAGGGTCTTTATCATGGCACGGAACTAATTTCTTCATTTCTAACAGTTCTAACTTAGTCAGTGGTGTGTGAACATACACACGTTTCAAGCGTTGATCCTCACCCATAACTGGATGTACTTCTCGTAAGGGATTCTGACTTTCAATGCCACCACCGCATTGCATGTGGTACGTTTTCCTTTCTGGAGGCGGGGGGGAAACATATTCAGAGCTTATGAAGGTGTTATACTTACATCGTTGTTCTAGAATTATTTGTATTAATTTGGTACTAAAACCTCTCCATCTATCCATGAGTAGTGCTTCTAACGTCTCGTGTAAGGGACCTGGATCAGAATGGTGGTTTCTGAACTTGATGAGGAGGTGCTGAATCATGTATACACCTGCTATTTTCTGCTCTTCCGGGGAAAGGTTCAAGAATGTCTGCACTAACGTGTCATCATTATACATGTCTGCGTTTTCGGCCCATAACACGGCTGACCGGGCTAGTTCCTGTTCATCCATAGAATTGAGTACATGGTACCCCACTCGGTCTCGAAGCCTTTTATCAGTTTCCTGGAACTGATGTTCAGAAGAGTTCGGATTTGTTAAGGCAGAGAGAAAGACTCTCTTGCTTTCCGGACGGATGCCTTTCCTAAGGTAATTTCCCTTACCTACATACGCTATAGTATCTGTAGACCTTCCTGGGGCTTCGTGTTCATCTTCCTCCTCGGAGGAAGCTTTATCATTCTCTTCCTGGTGTGCGGTCAATACTGCCTTTCTAATTTTCTGGGACATACTGGCTATGCAATTCCCTCTATCATGCTTTCCTTCGGCTATATTTTGACCCCACTTGTTTAATGCGTCTAATTCACTTTGATCTGTCCCGGGCCTGTCTCGTTCTCTTATTACACAATTTATGAAAAATCGTAATATCTGTGCTTGAATGTCAACTTTCTGTTTATGCATGGCATCTTTGACACGGTCGGGGTCTTTCCCTGTCTGTATGAACTTATATAGTCTGTCGAGAAGTTCCTGCATTCCTACATAGCATAGCAAGTTATCGGTGGCAGATCTTAATCGGAGTGATGCTAATATCATTAAATCTGTTCTTCCGGGGACTGGATCATATCTGCAAACTGACATCTTTTCTTTAAATGCGTCAAGACGCGGCGAGTGGGGAGTCTGGAAAGGATTCTGCGTGTCCCTTAAATGCAATCTGTGTGTCGGTGGCGGGGTCTGTAGACCCGCTGTCGCACCTCCTGAGGCGGATGCTTGGGCATTATCTCTCCGCGGAGTCTGGATTTGAGTCTGAATTTGTCGTTTAGTAAGATCAGGTAGAACTGGTTTCGGTAGGTCTGTCTTAAGTACGGGGAGTGGCGGAGCTGGCGGAGCGGGGGAGGTCTGTCGTGGTACCGGCGGGACGTTATCTGGGGGCGCAGTGCCACCCCCATCCCTGTCAGTAGGCAGGGCACGAACAGGCAGATTGGTATAAGCTGGTGCTACATCCTCTAGATATGAATTTAGGAATATGTCTTTAGTAGTTTTATGCATTACTTTAGTTGGAACTAATGGTGTCGGTAAGTTTTTCGGTATCTCTGATTGGGTTTCAGATGTGCCATCTGCTGCGAGATACATACCGTTTACAAGATTATTTCGGGCACGGTCTATTTGTTCTGTTTTTACTCGGATCCCTTCAGTAACTAATTCGTTTTCTTGTTCTTTATCTGATTCTTTAAGTCTATCCTCTCTACGGAGTGCTTTGTCAGCACGCTTACGTGATTCCTTACGCCAAAATTCTATGGCGTCCTTCTGAGATTGTCTAGCTTTCTTTTTCCATAATGCTTCTTCTACCCTCATGATGCACTCGGCATCCCACGTTCCGGTAACAGGCCACCTGTGTCTTTCGTCTAGGTGTTTGGTGTAATCGGCCCATAAATCTAGATATAATATGGCATCTATGCCATGTTTCTGATACATAAAATTGCCTGGAGTGTCCCTAGGGGGGATAGGAATTTCTTCCTCCAGTAACCCTTTCCTAGTTCCTATCTGTTTTAACTTGTTGAAAAACGGCATCTTGCTTACTTATTACTGAACGCTAGATCTTTATTCCTTAATACAAGTTACAGCTATATTATACGAGAAACACAATAATACACGTTTAAACAGTCACATTCATACCACAACATTAATCACATAAGAACATTGAGGACATAGATGACTAACCCCCTATACTAGATGTACTGCTCAACAGTACGGATACACTGGTGTAACAGTGCAGAAATTCGGAATACTTGATATACTGCTAAACAGTACAGATACACTGCCTAAAAACAGTGCAGACCGGACTTGCGTACCCAAACCCGTCTAGATACGACCCAGCAATGGTACTCACCGGGAAGCACGGAAAACAGAAGGCCTCAGAGAACTCGGCTGGACTCGACTCGGAACTTCGGAAAACTTCGGAAAACTGGTGGGCCTCTTCACACCTCGGACCTTGCTTCTCTCGGCTGGGCTCTGGTCGGGATCCTCCGCACTCCTCACCGCCTCGTCTGGGCACTGATCGCAGTCTTCGTCACCTCCGTGGGTCAGAGGGAGATGCAGGAAATCCTGCCAGTACACGTGTGTTCCGTCTAACTGATGGCAGGAGACACAGTATGCGACGCGCCAACCGGCGCGTGAGGTGGGGGAGGGGTCCCTATTCGGGCGCCAAAATGACGTAAATAATTAATTTACTCTCTTAATTTCTATGCAGGTAAGTACTTAGTCAATAATAACTCAATCAGAATGAAAGAAAACAGAGTCCGTGGTGTTAGAGTTTCTAAGGGTTTTATTCCTCATAAAGGAATCAGGATATCATGTTCTGACCACCACAGGGGTGTCAGAAGGGATAGAGCGCTCTCGTTTATTGATAATACATAGCTTATATACTTGATTTATACCATAAGAGTCAATGTAAGAGGCGTAACAGCTGAGAGAAGAGAAGATAACAGTATACACGTGGTACTAGTACATCATCAAGAGGCGTAAACTAGGCGTGAACCAGAGGTGTGTGCTAGAAACGTCACTGATAGGTGACGCAAGTGGGTGGCACCAAGGGGTGGTGCTAACAGAATGTTGCAATGTCAGCAGAAAATCGGAAGCTTGGATGCGCGCGCAGCTGCATGACGTGTGATTGACGGGGTGCAGGGGACTTGACATTCATACTGACGGAAAGAGACAGAAGTCTGGCATGTCAGATCAACTTGTACCTCTATCATATCTGATATCTGATGTTTAGGAACTATACTATCTGGGCGGAAAGGTCTCTAGGGCAGAAGCTGTTCTATGCTAACTGTGGATGCGTGTATAATCGCCTAAGTGTCTACATGTAAAGCGTGGGGGCACGGGGCCTTCCATGGAAGCATGGCAACGGAGGCTATGAATTACTTGCATTAAGACAGGTCGGCCCTTTGGCTCTGCAGCTGGAGAGGATGTTTACAGGATCTAGTAGGCAGGAATGTATTCTCGGGGAGCGGAACAGATAACTCGAAGGTTATAGTCAGTCTTGGCAGAAAGCAGGCTTGAGCTGAGCGCGAGGGGCCACGCTGAAAGTAGGACAGAGTTCACGGGTACAGAGGTAGCCTGGGCAGAGTCAGGAGCCACAAAAGAGGTTCAGATGGCCGGAATTCAGGGCCTACTCTTGCTAGAGCAGGAATACATGAAAAGTGTACTACAAAGAGACGGTGGCATAGCATACTTAGGAACGGACTATATAATCCATTCATGGTGGATCTGAAAGAGGACATGTTAACGGTGGACGCAAATGTATTTGCGTCTTCATAGCTGGCACAGGAGGGAAGTTACATGCACTTTAAGCTGGTACATGGAGTCGGTGGGGTACGCGCTAGGGAACACATCACGACCAAAATTTAATTTTCCTCAACAGCGGTATTGTTGTTCTACTGGTGTGGGGTAGAGAATCAAGTTTCTGCACACAGTATAACAGTCGTAGGAGAGGAATCCCTTCCATAGCTGTGTGTTATAGGGCAAATGTCAGGACAGTGGGTGTGTTACACCACCAAACATTAATGACCAGGAGGTGAAAGGCCACGTAATACGACTATACGTAGACAGCCGCGATACCTCCGTAATATGTCGTTTGTTCACTGTCTGTAGTGCAACTCTAACCGCTCCCCCGCTCCATAAGAATTTATTAAGTATAGCATTTATTTGCGCGAACAATGACTGCTGTATATGATATGGGAGGTTTTGGAGTTGGTCAAGCACTCTGGGGAGAGCAACCAGTTTAAAAATCGCTGAACGCCCATACAGTGAGAGAGGTAGGGAAGAGCATATGGACGTCTCATCACAAAGCCGGACAACGAGAGGGTTAATATTGCTTATCCAGGACTTCTTGGAGCAGGGAGACATATATATACCCAAATATTGGAAACTGTCTGTAGCGTGTTTGAGCTGGAATGCGCATGTACCTCTACCCTGCTGTCTGCCAACTGGGAACAACACTGACTTGGAATGGTAGGTATGAAGGCTGGTTGTCTGACAAAAAAGACTCAAAGAATCTGCAAAATACGTGGGCCCGAAATCCATGGATCCGTCATGAAAAATAAGACATTGTCCGCATATAATGCTAAACGATCCGTTTGTGACCTTGGCCAGTCAAAACTTCGAATAACTGGATCATGGCGAACCCATATCACTAACTCTGGGCATAGGACTGCGCTACGCTTGTGGAGCATGCGTAGTTTGCGCTACTACACGCTACGTGAATTGCACATAGCCCAGTGCCAAAACGCGTAGCATTATGTGTATTTGTTTCTTGCTTGCGGTCCTCAACGTCAAGTTGGGGAACGCGAGCGAGCAAAATCAACATTCCGGCAAGACTTTTTCCTTGTTCCCGATCAGCAACATCAAGTTGTCGATCGTGAGCGTGGAAAATAAACCTCCCGGCGAGATTCTCAACAATGGGAGCTCAGGTTAGCCATTGCGAATGGTCGCGTATGCTTGCGACCGCTCGCGATGAGAAACTGCGCGCGTTCAGAAAGCTGCTGTTTGAGTACAAATCTACTTGAGCGGCAGAAAACGACCACTTGCACTGTGCAAGATGCCGTTTGCAATGATTGCACCGTCGAACAAGCATCCAGCAGTGTGCAATCAGTGTGATCAGCATTTTCCCAACCGCACTACGCAGTTCGTGTAGCTACACGTAGCTTGTGTAGTGCGAAGTGCACTTCGCGTAGCTACGTGTAGCACTACTACTCAAACTACACCCAGGGTTACATATCACTAGGAGTTCTACCGCCAAGGCAAATAGGAGCTGGGACAGGGGGCAGCCCTGTTGTGTGCCGCAGGTGATGGGAAAAAAGGGAGAGCGGTGACTGGCGATACGCACTGATGCCATTGGTTCCATATAAAGGAGGCATACATATGCCACAAAACGTGGGACGAAGTTACTAGCCTCCAGAAGCTGGAATAAATACTCCCAGTTCAGTGAGTAAAAGCCCTTGTCTATATCGGCGAGGAGTATGGCTACAGGGCGTCCTAGCCCTGGGGCCAATGCCATAGCATTGTGGACCTGGTGAATGTTATGGCGGGTGGCTCGGTGTGCCATGAAATCAGATTGATCCAAGTGGATCAGCTCTTGAATGCAGGTCCGCAGGCGATCTGCTAGAACTTTACCCAGAAGTTTGGATTCAAAATTTATTAGGGAGGTAGGACGGTATGAGGATGGATCTTCTGGAGGGCGACCAGGCTTTAAGAAGAGTACTATCTCAGCTTGGCGCCAGTCCTGGTGTAACAGTTGCCTTTCAAGGGGCTTGTGTATTGTGTCTAATAAATTTGGGCCCAACGTGAACATATGAGAGCGAAGAAATACTATGGGGAACACATTAGGACCCGGGGCCTGGCCGGGACGCGTCACAGTTAGTGCTGGTACTGGTAAATCGTCCACGGTTATGGGGAATCCAAGTGGTCTCGCATCTTATCTGTCAATCTCTGGGGGGAATATCTTGAAGGAATTCTGCTATGAAGTCCTCTGAAAGCTGTTCCCGTTGTCCGTGTAGCGTGGAAAATTGTAGTGCAAATTCTGTAATGACTTCGGCAGGGGACGTATGTAGGACACCATCACCACCTCTAATGGTTGGGTCTATGGCTCAGGCACTCCCTGCATGACAGTGTCTATGTAGCATTTTCTCGATTTGTCCCCCCACTGATATATTCGGTGTTGGGACACCAACCAGATATCTTTCGCCTTACCCATAAGGTGTTGGTGTTGGTGCAGCTGTTGTGAGAGGGATAGTTTATGGTGAAGGGTGGGACTGGGATCCAACGTGTATTGCACTTCTAGGTATGCGTATTGGGTTTCCAGCTCTGACCTCTGAGCGGAGCGTTTACGTTTGTCATTTGCCCTGTAACTTATAACCACCCCTCTAAGTGTAGTCTTACATGCTTCCCAGAGGGCCTCTTTGGACAGAGCTGAATCAGTGTTCATAGTGTGATATTCCTGAAGTGTCGTGCTTGGGCACTCTTGATATCAGGATCTCAGAGGTGCCATGGGGACATTCATCACCTGAAGGGGGGCTTCGGAAAGTGCAACTGAAGTGTCACCTTGACCAAGGAATGTTCATACAACCCTCTAGGAAGATGGGAGACCTAGGAAAACCTATGGATGTAGTTTTGTGGTGCAAATATGTATACTAGATGAGACATGGAGCCATGAATCGTAGACGTGCATGTATAACTTGGCTCAGTGGAATGGTATTCTCGCCATATGTCTGCCCATCCCAATGCCCCAGCAACTAGCGGCAACTTAGAGGTTGCGGAGGAAAACCCACACCTCATCCCCGTCGGCTATTGAGCTGTGTCATAGTGTCATTCCAGTAGCCTCCCAGAAGGGATATACCTTCTTGGAGTTCACCACTCTGACAAGTAATGCTTTCCACAAACGTGTTACCCAAAGGTAGGGGTGCATATATGCTGCCAAGATGAGGTGTGTCTCCGTAGAGTGTGCCCGACAAAAGGACATATCGCCCCTCGGGATCCACCCAGTGTTTAATATGAATGTATGGAACACGGCGGTGACTGAGAATGGCTGTTCCTCGAGAACCCCTAGTGAATACTGCATGATACACCTGCTGATAACCGAACCTGGCTAAGCACGGAGCCTTATTACCCAATAAGTAAGTCTCCTGTAGGAGGAGAATGTTTGCTCCATAGCATTTTGCCTGTCGCAGAACAGTCCCTCTTTTTATTTTGTTAAACAGCCCTCGGACATTCCATGTTACTACCGTTAGAATACCCACATGGGAGACAGTCAGCTGGGTGGCCATATGTGGAGTTTAGGACAAATAAGCTGACCTGTCTAATGGAGAATGAGATATGCGTCTGCGTGCATGAAGAAACGTGGAAACAACAGAACTCTAAACCCAGAAAACACCCCCCATGCCCCCTCCCACAATACTACCGAAAAATCGGAGCATATGTTGCTGTAAGGAACAAACCAGGACTCAAAATGCAGAACCCAGGGCTCCCCTCCAATGAATCCAAACATTCCCGTATAACATTAACAATGGGGTATAATTGTCCGGGTCAGGTCAGCCAAAGTGTACAGTGTCTACCTCTACTTGTTGCAGAGTAGACAGGATAGTTCCAAACTGCAATAAGTCAAACATGATCAAGTGGAAGCCACGCAGACTGTAGATTAATCAAGATGCATGCTCAGAGCTGGAGGATTGTCGTGTAGAATCAGAACAATGTTGTGGTTTGGATTTCGTCTATGAGGTCTATTCGTTTGCGAGCCCCCGAAAGAGTCGAACTCTAACGGCGGCGGGGAATGAGGTTTTAGATGTGCCCGCTCATCAGACCAGGCAAAGACTGCTTCAGGCGAGCCAAAGACGCGAGTCTTAGAGTTATATACAACACGGAGCCTGGGAAACTATAGCAGCATATGTGAGATATTAAGGTCTCGTAGCCTCTTTTTTGCTGCCGTGAAGGACTGCCTTTGCTGCTGCACTAAACAGGTGTAATCGGGGAAGATCATTATGGGCCCTGAGTCAAATATACGTTTATCTCTGTGCGACCGAGTGAACTGCAACACAGCATCTCTATCCGCGTAGTTGAGCAGCTTGGCGATAACTGGCAGTGGATTTTCCCCAGGAGGTAGTTTCCTTGTGAGTGCCCGGTGGACCCTCGCGACCACAAAGCACACAGAGAGCATTTCCACAGGCAGCAAATCTCTGAGCCACGAGTTAAGAAAGCGGCTCATGGAGTTAGCCTTGCATCCTTCCGGGAACCCAACAAAGCATAGATTATTGTGCCTTGCGCGACTTTCTACATCCTTAACCCAGGTCCCTAGCTCTTGGAAATGGGCGTCAATTTATTGACGCACTACTGGAGGATCAACACATTATCTTTCACAGAGAACACCCGTGTCCCTGCTTCTGTGATTTGGTCCACAGCTTTCTTCAGGTCTTGATGAAGGAAAGAGACTTCGGTGCCCACTGCGCCAATCTTCGCCTCCAGCGTGTCCCTTGCCTCTCTGATGGCTGCTAACAGAGCTGCATTATCTGGTAAGGGGCCATGCCTGGAACCACCACTCGCCATCATGGCATATTGGTCCAAGGTACTTTGCTTTGAACCTGCGGCACCAGGCCTATCCTTCCCAATCACAAGCAATCACTTCAGTCACTTTGTTGGATCACTATTCAAGATTGGTTTGGCTTCTGGGGTCACAATAGAACCAATTCACCACTCTGGGGGCACCAAGGAGAGCACCGCGAGCCAGTCCTAGTCTGCACAGCGGCCTTCATAATTTGCGCAGTAGTCAGGCACACTGTGGATCCCCTTTGCCTGTAGTGCACCTTATGGACACTCGCCCTGCCTTCCAGCTGGGCGACTCCAAGGTATACCCCTGCACCTCAGTCCCAGTAGCGTGGCGCCATATCAGCAGGGAGATGCTCACAGTAGGGCAAGCAGGGCCCGGACCCAAACGCGCTGATCTGTAGGAGGCACCAGGAGGATGTTACATGTGCCTCTGGGGTCGAAGCAGAGGCCGGAGCGTTGGCCCCATGCCTGCTACATGACGTTCAGCCAAGGATGGTGCATTGTGTCTCCAGGCACCGGGCACACGCAGTCATGCTCCTTTGTGGCCGGGCAGTGGTGTCTCAATGCCGGTTCCCAGTGTGTCACGCCCAGGGAAGAGCTCGGCCAAGCTGCTGGAAAGGCCCCACGGCATGCCACGCCACGCCCCCCAGCACCGGAGGCCCCGAGCGGTCACCCTCCACTGGTCGAGCCCCAACCTGAGCGAACCCCACAACAACGGGCCTCGGTGGAGGCAGGAAAGCAAGTATACCCACCACGCTTGCCCTTGGCCCCCTGCACCACCAAACTCCCCACCTCAAGGCCCAGTCCCCAATCCGGCCTCAGACTTGTCCCCTCGGAGGGCCAGAAGCAGGCCAGCGGCACTAGGCCCAATTCACATTGCACCCCGGCAGCTCCGGCAATCTTGCCCAATCAGCTGCCAGCGATCAAATTTCGGCACCACATCGGACGCATCCACTGAATAGGCCGTTCTCTGGTCCTCGGGTGGGCTGCACCGAGACAATATATGCCGGATATTTGACATATTATAGAGGCGGATGCGCAGAGCTTATTCAAACTACGTCCGCCCTATCGGCCGACCAAGCCAGAAATTAATTATTGACTGAAATTGTGCAATATATGACTTATTTTATGAAGCATGTGAACTGGTGTCATATACTCAACAGAGAAACAATTCAGTCTTCTAACTTGCTGGAAAATGGATATAATTAATTTTTGGTCTTCAGCTTTACCCTTGATTTTATGTTGCACCCAGGCTTTTTTTAAATGAATGTCAGGATATAACTTTTATCATTTTTATCTTCTAAGAAGTGATCTTCAGGGCTTTACTACATTAATAAAAACAATGATAAAAGTGAAGGGAGGAAAGCTTGAATTAATCTTAGCCACTGGTCACTAATTGGGCAGAATTCTATCCATGTTTTGTTTTCACTGTGTCTCTACTCTCAGGGGCCAACCTTGTGTAAACCAGTCTTGGCCCTGCTCAGATAGGAACAGTCCAGATATGCCATAGTATGTTTTTCTCAATGAAACACAAGAGTACCTGGAAGTGCAGATTTTGTTCTGTGACCCAGTGACAAACATGAGTCAAGAGGCTAGTAAATCTGTTCCACGTAAGGAGTTTCACTGAGAAGAAGAAAAAGTTGGAATGCTTGTAATAATTTCAGTCTCTGGTAATTACTTTTGTAAGTATTCCAATTCACTGTTTTTTAGGTCGAGCATTCGAGACCTCTTGTATATACTTTAGTATATACTTATATGTGTATGTACTTTGTGGGCCCTGGAGATCAGACCTAGGACTTGTCTGCTTCCGCTTAGGGACTTTATTTTCTGTTCAACTTCCTCTATCTAACTGTCTTGATAGAAAACAACCAGCAGAGGTCAGTAAAATACCAGAATTGCTTTCTGCTTGTTCAACTGCCTGTATTGAACGTTCTTGATAGAAAACGACCAGTACAGGTCAGTAAAATACCATAGTTGCTTTCTGTTGAGGAACTATCTTTTTTTAATTTTTTTGGCAACTGCTTCTATTTAACTTTCTTGATAGAAAACGACCAGCAGAGGTCAGTAAAATACTAGAATCCCTTTAGCATTCTCTAGATTCCAGTCCATGGAAATTGTCTTCCACTGGCACCCATAGACAATAATATTTTTTTCAAATCTTGTATTTTCAGTGATATGACCATCGAAGGCCCTGATTTTATATTAAAAACAAAGCTTTGGACTATACAATTTCCAGCTGAAAGGTAATATTTCTCTCCATGTGTTCCTATACCTGCTGTGTCACGCCGTTTGTTGCTTACTTTCCCTCCATGTTAAAGAACAAAAGATGTTTCAGCACCCAGGCTAATGTACTGCATAGCTAAATACATATAGGGTCCCAAATGCGTGTTTGTTTAGTATGTCATAGACACGAAGCCAACCTAGGAAAATCACTCATAATCCTGTCGTAGGAAACAGAAATACAATCTCTTGTTTCTTTTTCCTATCTTTGTCTTGGTTTAGACATTAGAATACTGCCCGTAATAGTAATATAGGCCAGATGGCATCCCTAGAGGGCTAGCCTCCCTTCCCTGGACGTTAGACACCATTGAAAACGCAACCTTTTTACCTTAAGTGACTAATCTAATGTACTTCCACTTAATGGAACTTTAAACAATATGTACTTATTTTATTAGCGTAACAGTTTTATCATTTTAATGATAACCGCTTCTTTCAAAATTGCTTTAAAAGTGTCAAAGGAATAATGATAAACCTTGTTTCATTTTGTGTGATGTGTGAGTGACTGCATGTTAGAGGAGCGTTACACGTTTCCTTTCTACCCTTAGCTCAAAAATCCTAGTCTAGCCCTGCTTCAATCCCCATTAAAATGTAACCATTAAGACCATGCTGCAATACTTGGAGGAATCCATGGAATAATGCCTTTATCATTGATATCTTTTTCGTTCTGAATGGGCTTTCTGACCAGCGTGAACTTACCATAACCTTTACAATAGTCTGCATGTACGCACAATAATTGTTTATGGTTTTTCTCAAAGTATATTATGACTTTTTAAGTTGATTTCCACCTTTATTAAGTTAAGTGCTCCTAAAAGTTTTAATTATGGTTAACTACCTAAACTGGTGGCCTTAACTGCTGTTAATTTCTACCATTCCATTATGTGTTAGAGGCAAAGATGAGATCACATAATAAAGAGTAGGGAAAATAAGAGCTGTTAACACATGACTGGAGGCGGGCAATAGAGCTATTAAGACCTGTCCTTTTATGAGTCTCTGAGGAAAAACCCTCGCACCACCTCCTTCTGCTACAACAAACATATAATGTATCAATCATTAGCAGTTTGTGCCAGTAAAGCAAATATTCTGCTTGGCTGAGGTAGTTACTGCACTCATTATATCTGTTTGTTGTTTTTAATTTCAAGAAAAGTTGCAATGTTTGAGGACGTACATCTTGTATGTTCTCGATCAAGGTTGAAATGCGTGTGCATTAAAGGTGTGGGTAAGCAGGAGTGTAATGCATGATGGCGCATTGATACTTACACTCAAAGATCAAACAGAAAATGGATCACTTGAAACTACAGCACCAGGGTTTTTAGGTTATTGGTGACCTTCTTAAAAAACGAATGTTGGGCAGAGACAGCACAAGCAGGGAAGTCCTGTATAGCTGGCAACTGAGAAACTTTCTCTTTAACCCCTGAAGGAAGCAATTTCCAAGATTTTAGAGGTACTACTGACCTCAATATAAAGAGGGTGGAGAACTGAACCACCTCTGAGCTACACAAATCGTGTGAGCACATTTTTAATTTCCATCTTGATCCTGAAGAAAGCCCCATAGACCCGGCTGGGCACAGTGGGGCTGAAACATGTCGGCCAACCTTTATGTATAGAGGATCTAGTAACACAATCCAAATCTACACAAAAAATCTTTTAATAATTCTTGAATCACAATTTTTATTAAACAAATAAATTTTGTTTGTGATGATCCAAGGATTTTTAAACTCACAACTATTTTTTGGGAGCACTATTTATGGACACTGCTAAATATCCAGTGGTTACCTCCGGGTGGAGGTTGCACACAACTAGAAAAACCCTATGATGATGCACCCACGCTACGTAAATTGGTGGAGAATCAAGATATACCACCACACCACTTACGTGCGTATATGAGGGTTTTTTAAGAAGGTCACCAATAACCTAAAAACCCTGGTGCTGTAGTTTCAAGTGATCCATTCTCCGATTGATCTTTGAATATATAGCCTGGAAGCTGAATGGATCCACATTTCTAACTCCCTCGCCTTGACTGATGAAGCATTGATACTTACACCTGAATCTTTTTGTAAAATCATCAAAGATATTTCCCCATTAGTCGTATGGACTTTTGTTAGTTGACTTGAAGGGACCAAACATCCGAAATATATTTCAATCTTTTGGAGTCTATATAACTCCACAATAAAGACCAGGAATCAATAGTTAGGATTAAATGGGTTTATTTTCGACTATTTATCTGCCCATTATATGAACAGAATAAAAGTAAATTCATGAGATACAATAATATAGTTTACAGGCTGAAGTGTCTCAACAAGTTGAGGTGTAATAAAATGAAGAACAGAGTGGGAAGAGTCACAACAAAACCTAAAGCAAACTGCCACAAATAGATGTGCCATAAAGAAACTTCTCCTTTATGACATAAACATAGATTGAGGACAGATTTACAAAAAGGGATATCTGTTGATGGAGCATGGAAAGTGTCAGCATGAATCGAACTTTGGTAGAAGTTCCGAGAAATAGGAGGAATGTTCTGCATAAACCCTTACACTTTGGGAAAAGCCCAGCAAGAGAGAGATCTGTTCCATCTCAGAGTCAAGGAAAGTCTGTCTAACCATGGAAGCACCAATAAAAATAACAGTAGCTTCAGAAAAATCCTTATCTCTCCTTAAACCACCAGTAACCAACCAAATTGCTGAATACGAAAGCGATCAGTACACTCCCTAAATCCCCATCTCGTGGAAATTGGGAGAGCAAAGCTCAACCTTGAGTTTCCCACCATCCTGGTACATAATAAACAGAGGGCCTCTGTTGACCAGTATTTCTCTGAGTTTGGTGCCAGCTTCCTCCCTGCAGACCTCCTTATTAGTTGTCCAATACCAACAATGAGTCTTTCTCTACCTAACAAGAAGTAAGATAACACACCAGCAAAAGGAAAGAAATAGCCTATTACAAGGTTAAAAAACATATTCTTCATATTCAATTGAGGCCCAAAGTCAATTCATCTCAATTCTAGAGAAAACAAACATTGATTATACAAATAATATGTGTATGTATATCTATATATGTTCCAAAGAGTGTCCTGTGCACGAAGACACACTTCACTGCAGGTAATTGTTCCGAGTTAATGATACAGGGGAACTGGCAAATTTAATCTTGAATTGCTTTGGCCTTACGTGTTTCAGAGCTCCCTAGCCCCTTAATCATAGGCAGCTGATAACAAACAAAATTCACTTTCAAAGCACATTTTTATTTGCAATTTACGCCCTCTGGTGGGTTAAGCAAATGCATTTTAAATAATTCAAAAGGATTCTGGTATCCGTAATGTTGCTTTGAAACAGTCAAATCCTTCAGTGGATAATTGACATTCAAATGTATCAAAATAGTTGTTGGTTCCACAACTATTGTGAGTTTGTTATCAATACAGTACTCACTAAGTGCTGATAGTTTCCATTGAAGAACCACTGATTTATAATACATGACAACAAGGGCATTGGCATAAGGTGTAGGAGAGTAGGATCTGCTTCCTATGGTTACCCCCACTTTTTGCTGTGTTTTACTGGTTTTTCGACTTTAGTCTGACTGTGGCCCTGCTAACCAGGACCACAACATAGCTGTTCTCATTCTAAATTAATTGCATGTACTTTAGGTACATACCAGATTGGTTACTGGGTCACCCTTATCAGTCCCTAGTATATGTTACCTTAGGTAACAAGGACATAGGTACCCCAGAGGCCTACCAGGAGCTGAAGAATGTATTATGCCACCCCTGGGAAGCCTTCGAAATGACACCACAGGCCTGCACGTGCAGCCTGGGTAAGGTGGTGAAAGCACCCCTTACTTAGATATAGTATACCTGTATCTACCTATATATATAGACACATATTAACCTATAATTCACTCCTATGGCAGGCCTTGACAATCCTGAAGGCAGAGTGCTTGGTTTTGTGTGAGAGGGTGTCCTAGCATGAGCTGAGCCCCTCTGCAGCTTTCAGAATCCCTTCCTTATAGCTGTTCTATGATATAGCCATACCATATACATTAAGTGCATTATAATCCTCGCCGTTAATGCTAACTTTGGTTTGGATTTATCAAAACATGTTGTGTTTGGTGTCAAACACTTTGGAATACTACCCCTGCCAGTTCTGGCGGCGGGGGTACCATTCCACTCTTCTAGATGGAGAAGACATGTACACACTGGTATACCCGGTAGAAGTTTCAAAGAGCCTCAGCATGGATGCTGCTGCCACAGACACGAGTCTGACCTCCTGCTGCTGGACGAACTTCCGGCAGGTGAGGTCTGGACAATAGGTTTCCTGTCAGCACCTTCCCAGAAAGGCTTTAGTGTATTGGGGCAGAGTGGGTTGCATTCAATGAATGCTTTTCAGACACTGCCTGGGGCACACAAGGTGCTCCATGCATTTCCCAGCTCAAACCGGTTGCTGAGGCACTCAGCCCCAGCTCTGGCCCGAAACTGGACAAAGGGGAAGAGGTGTAACCACCCCCTCCCTAGGTCCTCCCATAGGTGGAACCCTAGAGTTAGTCCAACCCCTAAACTTAGTATAAGTATAGGAACCCAGTCACTAGGACTTTAGATTACCCTGGGCGAAACTCTGAATATGAAATCTTGGACCTTTGACATTCCATATTGACTAGAAGATGAAAGAAATCTCCCTTGGGGTCAAGGAGTGACCTTCCTGTTCAAACAGGTACCAAAGAGCATCTTGCCGGTCTGCATTTACGAGGCTCCCGCCAGATCCCGAAAAATGCAACACAGGACATGGACTTCCAGACATCTCTTAGGCCAAAACAAGATCCCAGCAAAGCTGAGACCCACAGCCGACACGAGAGATGTGGGACCAGAACTCCTGTACATCCTGCAATTTTGCAAGTACACCTGCTTCCCGAAGTTTCCCGAAGTTGTGCATTGGGCTATTTGTTGCCCTTGCCCCAAGCACCTTTTGCACCAAAGCTGAGAGGCCCACACTCCACGAGTGTTCCGTGGGCTTGCTTTCTTCACCGCAGCTTGAGGCTCCTTTGCAATCTCTAGTCCATTGGCTAGTGGGTTCCCTCGAAGAACAATCCTTTGTTTCTTGGACTTTCCTGGTTGCTCCATATGTGCCCTTACTTCCCTCCAAAGAGTGAGTCCCTCAGACCTTGCTGGTCTGCACCGAAGCCAATCTTTTCATCTTGCATGGGTTGCTGTTGCCAAGGCTTGTTGGGTTTAATCCGGATACTAATGCTGCAGCACTCGACATCCAATGTGAAGCAGCTCGAATCAAACTCCTGGTTGTCGTCAATGCCTCCTGGACTTCGAAGGTGAAGAGTCAAGTTTTACCTACTTCACCTTAAAGCACCCGACATCGGCTGGCATATTCCTGTCGCCATCCTGGTCACTGGCTAATGGCTCAGACTCTGTCCCCTCTACTTTCAGGTCCTTCAGATCTCCAATCCACCCTTGGATCCATCCGGACACTTTTCCTCTGGTTGCTTGCGGCACTTCTTTGCAGCTCTCCATAGGAATCGATGACGAAACCTGATACGAAAAGACACCTATGCACCCGGCTTCCCTGGGTGAGGTAACACGAGTACTTCGATGCTCCCATGGGTCTTCACTCTCGAATTGTCTAGTTCTAAAGTGGTCTCACCGCAGTCCACTCCTAAGTGTCCTAAATCTTTAACTTTGTAACTTGAATTTCCTCCATAGAAGTCAAAGGTGATTCACAGCTGTGTTTAGACACTGCACACGTCCCCATGGGTCTGCTGCGTCCCTACCTTGGGTGGTTCCTAATTGCCCCAGCGGGTCTACAGGCCCTAGGCCTAACTTCTATCCCTGACGTGGTTCTTATACCACTATTTTAGTGTATGGTTTGTGAGGCTCCTAGGACAAAATGTATACTGTGCTATTTACTGTGTGCTATTTAAGTTCTTGTATTGTACTGTTGCCTCTAGCCTCATAAAGAGAATAGAGGGATTGTGTTTAGAATAAATACATATATTTGTGTGGTGTACTTTCATTTGATCATTCAAGAGATTATAGACTGGTAATACAAGCTGCTTTACCTTCCTTCAAGACTTAGCCTGAAGGCTGCTCTCCACAGCTTACACTAGGATAGCTTTCTTTAAAGGTTGTCTTAAACCTACCATCAATAAGGGTCATTTGGTCTGGTGCAAGGTGCCCACTAGAATAGTGGACATCATATGCCAGGCCAACTTCTCACATAAGGCAGTCAATGTTTTCTGCTGTATGAGTGGCCAGAATATCAAAAACTCTAAAACTGCATTTTTTGCAATAAATCCTCATAAATAATATAAGGATAGAACTGCACTGGGTGGTACCATGTTCGAGACAGTCAACACCTTTGATTATTTGGGAATCACCATAGCCGATAGCATGTCCTGGAAGCCTCAAGTAGCCAAATCTACTTTGAGGCTAATAGCTGGGGCACTGTGTAAAGAACAGAAATGTTCCTATAGTAAACAAGTTGTGGTGCCTCTACAGCTATATGAATCTAAAGCAGTGAGGGCTGCACATTTATGGTGCAGAGCTGCGGGGTTTCAAAAGGATGGACAATCTCGTCAGAGCTTAGAACAAATTCCTGAGGGGTATAGTCCAGCTTTCCGCGAGTACACCTTTACATCCTTATGGCTTGATTTGGGCAAGAAAAAGATTGCTGATAAGTCTATGTTACCTCCACTGTTATGTTGGCCGAGGATCTGGTCCACCCGGGAGTTAACCTCCTCTACTAGGGACCTAGGTGAGGTTATCTCCCTAGATAAGCAGAAAAGGCTAGGTTGTTTAAAGAACATCAAACTTCTATTTGCCAATAAAGAGCTAGAGGAGCAGTGGGCAAAAAGGTATCCAGACTCATTTTCCAGTAAAGATCAAATTAAATTGCAATATTGGGGCTGGGTCACACAGACAGCAGCTACCAAGTCAAATGAGGGCCGGCTAAGCTTGGATTTTACAGATCCTTTGCCCTCGTTGAACCTTACCTAGATACTATCCAGGCCTCTTCGGACAGAAAACTATACATGCAGTTTAGGTTTGGCACGCTCCCCCTTAATGTACTTACTAGTTCATGGTGCAACCCCATGGTCACATCAGGGTTCTGCCCTTTGTGTACTAGCGGTTTAGAATCTCCAGCGCACGTTTTCTTTTCAGCTATTCTTGTCCTAGAGCAGAGTGGCTTACACCATTATGCAAGCAGCTAGGGACATGTGACTCTGGTGATGCCCTACGCATACTCAGATCCTATACTAGACAAGTGATAGTCTGCATAGTTGCCAAGTTTCTGGGTTGTATGTGGGGCATTAGGAGGAAGCTACTGATTAGGTGCGGAGACTGGCTATTATCCATCTAATCTGTTTCTAAACTAACCTAAAGCATCTTGGTATAATACCCTTGTGATGAATATATATAGGAATGAGATGGGCTCTAGTTCGCATAGCGGATCTAGTCAGAGGTCTATGCCGCCTAGAGGTGCGGAGTATCAGACTGAGCCAGCATGAGAGCTGTACCATATATTAACTATAATGCATGTTTATATAGTCAACTTATAGTTGAGAATATGATTGTAGTAGCTATTTTTTTTTTAATGCATTGAATGAAATGTGTTTATTTTATATTTTTTAGATTGTTGTGTATCCTATGCTTTATCCGAATGCTATCAATTTGTAGCAGAGGACAAAACTGTACAGGGCACCCTTATGTCCTATGTTTAAATAATGTTTGCTGTTGCTAATTACCGGACCACGTTTTTCTAAGGTACCAAATTGATTTTGGGTTTTAGTATGTGCTGTCACTTTTTGACATTGCTTTTATGGTTATGGTTTTTAACCGAAATAAATATAAATGATGATGATGTATTGAGTCAACCGAAATTGACAGCATTGCCACCTAATAAAATCTTTTCTGCTGCAATTCTGTGTGTGAGTGCATTTTCATCTGTATTATGCTGTGCCTATATATATATCCATACTAATATTATAAAGAGAGAGCCCTCTGGAAGCTCTGGAACCACAGCGCCAACCGGAACACCCAATACAGCGTTGGAAAGGAGAGTATCAGAAGATGGACATAGGCTATACACCAGCCCAACATATACATTAGAAGGGAAAAAGAAAGTTTGTGAAAAAGTAGTCCGTTGTGGCGTGTGCGTTGTGCTGGGGGCGTGCGCATAGAGCGATGGGCGCGGCATTCGTCAAAACCCAACCCTGCTGAATTAGACCGCTTGCGATGGGCATGCCATTCCTCAAAACCCAACCCTGCCAAAAGCCAACCCTGCTGAATTATACCGCTTGCGATGGGCGAAGCATTAGTCAAAACCCAACCCTGCTGAATTATACCGCTTGCGAGATGCGTTGTGCTGGGGGGCGCGTGCATAGAGTGATGGGGGCGTGTGCATACAGCGATGGGCGCAGCATTCCTCAAAACAAACATGGATTCCACCGCTTGCGGAAGGTGCATTTGCCATTAGACGCGAGAGTTGCATTTGGCATTGTTGGCCATTGACGTCATGTGGTGCGTCTAAGTGGCGCTACAGTGGACAAACTCGTTCGTGGCTGCCGCGTCGCCTAGAGCGGACTCACACGTTCGCATATTGCGGCAAGGACAACAAACAGAAGAGCACACGCTCACCTTCAGCGGTACAGAACGAGGGCTTCTGAGCGGACGCACAGGCAAGTTTTGAAATACATTTGCCTTGCCTATTACAACCATTGCAGAGATTCTATTTCATCCCCGGAAAACGTCGGGGCGGGCAGCTAGTATATATATATATATATATATATATATATATACTAGCTATATATATATATATATATATATATATATATATATATATATATATATATATATATATATATATTTATTTATGTATGTATATATGATTAAAATTAAATAAGAATTTGCTATAACCCAAGTGACATGCAGCCTCTCTCCTCGGCCTGTGTGACATATATATATATATATATTTATATATTAACTGAGAAACCCAAAGGTTATATCAACTTTACAGTTAGGTGAATTTCTCAATGACAATGTTGACATTTTGTACAAAAAAAACTCAGAAATTCAACAGTTATAGTTAGCAACACTTAACTATAACTTCCACTGCCTAAGACCTCACACATGGCATCTCCTATGAAATGTTCTATTATTTCATTCAAGACATCACTGATGACATCTCAAATGACATAACTGATGACATCACTGATGACATCATCCAAGCTTCATTTTCCACATATTGGTGCATAAATTACTATAATTTTACATGTACTACAGTTGACATTCACACTCAACCATAGATATGTGAGAAACCCACATTCAGCATGGTGTTCAATCTCTATACAACTGTTCAGGGAAAGCCAAAATAGTTATGCCAATTCCAAAACAAATGCCATATCATGGACAGCTTCGATCTGCTCTTGACCCAAACTGAATCTACATTAGGAAATGAAGTTGATATCAGTAGAGAACTGAGTATTGTAAACAGTGTTTACTTTGTGGAGAGAGTTCTCTTTATACCACACTGTTTGCAACCAGTGAAACTTACCTGAGAAAAATAAACCACAGAGCATTGAAAAGAATCTACTAATAACACTGTACATTCTATGTAAAAGTTGTCAAAAAACACTATTTGCTAAAAATAACCAAGATATGAAATTGATAAAGATCAAACCACCTGCAGCCTCCGTACTGTGGTGAAAACCTCGCAGATAGCCCTCCGTCTGAAAAAAATGAGCAAAAGTACGTAGGTTAATACCTGGTGCACACATTCTTGTATGTTAATTATAAATGATCATGCTGATGCGATTCTCTCTAATACCCCAAGGCTGCTTACAAAAGTTAGTATCCAATCTTTATCCTGTTGGAAACGTTTAATGCAGAATCAAGAGGTTGTGTGGAGCATAATGAATACAAGGCAACTGTCACTCGCCCACAGAGTTACTCATGAATGCAAACATTCATAACATGTTCAATACATCCACACAGGTATGGTACACTAGGAGCACCCATTATTTGCACTCAAGTTGTACAAAATTATGTTGAATTATTATGGTAGTTACTTGCCACTATGGAAACTGTAAAACAAACTAGCGCACTCATTGGATAATGCTATCAGTGATGTCATCAATGGAGTCATTTGAGATTTCATTAGTGAGATCATAAAAAGATGTCACAGAACATGTCATAAGTGATGTCTTATTAGAGGTCATATGTATTTTCATAGACAAGGGAACCCAAGGTATGTAAGGGACCATGGGTACAGTTATTTAAGGAGGAACAAGTCGTCCCTTCCAACAGATACATTAAACGATGCACATTGAAGTTTATGTAATATCCCTGTCAACAGAAATCGAATGGGGTAATACAGGTATTTATCAAATCTTGAAACAACCGAAAACCTAAATAGTGAGAGACGCATAAAACAACGGAAAAAATATAAATCAACAAACTCAGACATTTTACAAGGGACTACACAAATAATTAACAGATGTCACTTCTATCTTAAGGTACCAATGTTATCCTTATTGAAATAAAAAACATTTCAGATAGTCATGGGACCACGTTTCGATCCCTCTATATAATCTGGGTATCATCAACAGGACTTAATTGTGTATGCCCGAGGAAAAAAATGCCTTAAATTGCAAACATTAGGAATGCACAATTCTTGAGAAGGTTATGTCCTAATCACTGAAAAAGCTGGAAATTAATATAAGGAAGGCAAGCCGGCAAGATAGGTGGTGGTGATTAAGGTATAAACAGCCGCTGGTTGAATCGACTGTGGGTAATCAAGGGTCGAAGTCTGGCAGGGGCCAACGTAACAAGGTAAGTATAACTGCTGGCAGAGCAGGCATTGGGCATCCGCGGGTTGAAGTCCAGAAGGCTTGGCAGGAAGGCCAGGCACAGTGTCACAGCAGCCCGTGAACAAATGCCGAAAATGCACTGCACCCATATGCACATAAGGTGAGGATATACGGCTAGCCTCTGCAAGGGACAACTAAGACAACTTAAATCTTGATGCTCGTGGAGCAATATATTCTCACCTTGTCGCATGCATGCGGGTGCCGCTCATTTTTGGCATTTGTTCACTGAACGCCAGTGATGATTTGTGCAGTGAGACTGCCCAAAAAATGCTGCCACGCCAACGTTTCTGCTACCACAGCGGCAAAGGCAGCTCATGAATAGGGTGACCTGACGTCCCCGTTTTCCCTGGACGGTCCCCTTTTTTGGAGAAGTGTCCCTGTGTCCCGACACTTTTCTCCAAGTGACTCAAACATCCCTGTTTTCAAACAGTGTCCTGGTTAAACACAGAAATGTCCCTGTTTTTCATTGTCCGGTTGACCATGCGTGCGCATGCTCTCTTTACATTGTTCACAGCGTGTGTCGTCACTGAGGCGAGCGCTGTAGCAGGAAGTGCAAATGTAATAAAAAGTACTAAAGATGCTGCGTAAAGGAGAGGGGTGCCAATTAAAGACCTCAGATTTGTTGTCTGTAATGCTTATCTCGGTCTGTGGAGGGAGCTGTCATTGTAGTCCTTTTTCTGTGTCTATGACAGCTGTCAAATAGTCTCACTTTTATGTCGATGGTTACTGCAAACCGTAGGCCTACTTCTATGTATATGACCTGTAGCCGTTTTTTGTTTTGAGAATCTGGTCACCCTACCCATGGAGGGGGTACTGTACAGCTCACTGCCAGCCCAATTACGACCTGCCTTTCTGCTGACCTGTTCCTGGTGGGGATACCACCATGTGAGAACCGGCAGAAAGGCAGAGATCTCCAGCACTGTAGATGCATTCTCAGCTTAGGCATAATGGGATCCCAGCCCAAAGGCTAAAGAATTGCTTTTTAACTACAGAAGTACTGCTTCACCAACTACAGAATCCATTTTTCAAAGACGTCTGTCAGTTTCTCTTGCTACCATGCACCGAGTCAGCAGCTTATCCTGATCAGGGATGCTTTGTTTCTCACAGTATGATTTAAGTGTATTTTTGTACACATTGGTAATATTTATACGTATGAACGTGAAATAGATGTTACATATGTTCATCTTTTTTATTTTATGTGTGATTGCTAATCTAATGATTGTAATCTTTGACTTCCCCCACTGACTTCACATATTCTGTTGTTTCTTGTTCTGCATTTTTTCAACTTTGGCACATAATACGAATAAACTGTTACATCCATGAAGTGTTTCACATTTTTCACCGGAAGACTCTGCCTCCATCTAGTGTTTTCCATTGGTTCTGCTTAGCCATTCGACATGTGCTTGTTTTGCATTTGAATCCAGTTTACATGTATATTTTGGAGTGAAGGCAACCTGCATTTGTACACCTCATCCCATAAATAAAAAAGATCATAATTGCGATTTTAGGCACCTACACACAGTACAATGTGTGTGTTGTACTATCATTATACAACGGCAAATAAATATGTTTCAAATTACCTTTTTACTTTTTGCAACATTTTATCAGGTTAGAACCTTTTATGGAAAGTCTTTGGGTAAAACACAGAATAGTACCAAGCTGGCAGAGAAGTTGACTACGTGAAGTGAATGTATCAAACATAAGTCCTAAAGAAACCGCTCCAACTCGCATAATGAACAACTAAGCTCGACTCCTGTGGGGAAGGCTAAACAAAGGGGCTTGTTTACTAGCCCCTTGCGCCAACCGTAGGTCACTTTCCTATGTTAAAAAAAAAACACAAAAATGGTGCAAGGGACTTGCAAATAAGCCCCAAAGAGGTTAGGGGAATGTTTGAATTAAGCCAGCAGTAGTCTTTCTTATGTTTGAAGTTTGAAAATCAAGCCTGGTTTTCATTGCTTTGTAGCTAGGAGTGGGCGCAACTTGCATAATTCTCTCCAGTGTCATTACTCGTAATTACTGCAACTTTGCTCGTGTTCAGGTTTAGTTTCAGTTTATTTATTTATTTATTTATTTATTTATTAGTTAACTAACACCCTCCATACAAAGAAGATTCTGCACATGACTACCCTCAAATTACCATTAAAAGTCTACGAAGAAATACTTTCAACATTGTGCCAGTCACATTACTTAAAATGGGCTTTAATAAAAAAAATATTGTAAAATTCATCTTTGACAATCCATTCTAAAATTCACCTTGCTCATAATTTCGAAAGCAAATCAAGACCTGGCTGTTCAAACAATACCTCTAAGCTACCGGCACCTACTCAGTTACTAATCGTATAGCGCTGGGAAGTTTCAGGGCGGCCATGCGCTCTATAAATTCACAATAATAATAATAATAATTATGCCTATTTACAATAGAAGACATTACAAGGTCGCGAAAGAATGAGAGACTCTCGGTATCAATTTTGGAAGTGCATGTGGCATCATATATTAAAAATCACATCTTATACAGGACAGTTGTAAAATCACTGTTGGCATAAAATGCAATGGCAACCCAAGGGGGCTTTGTGCACTTGGTGCTTGGGAAACAAAGTGAGTCCCTTGCTCACTGCACCATCAGGATTCAAGCAAGCCGGGCCGAAGACGGCTGTAATGCCAGAAACCGGTCCCCGGAAGCTTGTTTCCTTTCCAGTAAAAGAATTGGCTTGGTAGTTTTGTCTGCCCTGTTCCCATGATGCACTGGGCCACTGAAAGACTAATTTGCATGTAGCCAGGTTCTGAGCTGGGATGGTGCAGTGAGCTAAAAAACGGTGATGGATCAAGCCCTGATCTTTGGACTGGGTAGGAGTGTTCTGCTTAATTCAGATACTCTGTCCATCACCACCCCCTTTTCTGAATCATTGGGAAACAAAGAGTGACAGGTGGGAAAACACAGCGAATGCACTTTCCAAAATTGATACAGAGAGTCTCTCCTTCTTTCGCGACCTTGTAATGTCTTGTACATGCACTTATATATTTGCCTTTCTCATTGAACCCGATTGAAATACTGTTGCTTAAAACACATATATACCCAGATCTCAATCTGGTCTATGGGTTATACTCTTGTTGGTTCCACCCTATTTACAATAGAGGCATAATCCAGCATTAAGTGCAAAATGCACCCTTGCTTGCAAAATACACCTGAGAATGTTTTTTTGTGCTAAGAAAATAGCACTGAATGCTACAGGACATGAATAGCAATAGCTAGCAGCCACTCTCTTTCTCTTAGGGGCATATTTACAAGCACCTATCGCCACAGGAACTTCACTTTTAGTTTTATTTATAAATGCAAAATCAACAATTGATGGAAAGAATGCAGAACAATGTCATACATTCAACCCAGTACAGAGATCTGTGCCTAAATCCATCGTTTTTTGTTCACCATGCCATTCCAGTTTGGACTCAGCCGTATTCAAATCAGTCTTGACCCTGCACCCAATGGGAACAGTCCAGCCCGATCTGCCAGGCCAGGTCCTCCCTGGACTGGAAACAAGCACCCTAGGACCAGTTTCGGGCTCCAGCCCTCATCAGCCAGGGTAGCTTGACCCCAGTGGCATGGAGAGCACAGGACCCACTTCTAGGAATACCCGTCCCAATTGGGGTGACAAATGCAAAAAGAACAATTGATGGACAGAATGCAGAACAATGTCATAAATTCACCCCAGTACAGAGATCAGGGCTTAAATCCATTGTTATTTTGCTCA
The DNA here is from genome assembly GCF_964263255.1 of Lissotriton vulgaris. Lineage (NCBI taxonomy): Eukaryota > Metazoa > Chordata > Amphibia > Caudata > Salamandridae > Lissotriton > Lissotriton vulgaris. The sequence continues at coordinate 1,297,328,222 of NC_141694.1, forward strand.
CCATGCCTTTCCAGTTTGGACCCAGCCATATGCAAATCAGTTTTGACCCTGCGCCCAATGGGAACAGTCCAGCCTGAACTGCCAGGCAAGGTCCTCCCTGGATTGGAAACAAGCATCCTAGGACCAGTTTTGGGCTTTCAGCCCTCATCAGCCTGGATAACTTGACTCCAGTGGCATGAAGAGCACGGGACCCACGTCTAGGCATACCCGTCCTACACTGGGTGACAAATGCAAAGAGAATAATCGATGGACCGAATGCAGAACAATGTCATACATTTAACGCAGTACAGAGATCTGGGCCTAAATCAATAGTTTTTTTGCTCACCATTCCATTCCAGTTTGGACCCAGCCATATGCAAATCAGTCTTGACCCTGCGCTTCAATGGGAACAGTCCAGACCGAACTGCCAGGCCAGGCCCTCCCTGGACTGGAAACAAGCATCCTAGGTCCAGTTTTAGGCTTTCAGCCAGGACAGCTTGACTCCAATGGCATGGAGAGCACGGGACCCACATTTGGGCATACATGTCCCACTCATGGTGACAAATGCAAAAAGAGCAATTGATGGACAGAATGCAGAACAGTGTCATACATTCACTCCAGTACAGAGAAATCCATAGTTTCATTGCTCACCATGCCATTCCAGTTTCGACCCAGCCATATGCAAAGCAGTCTTGACCCTGCGCCCAATGGGAACAGTCCAGCCCAAACTGTTCCCATGAGGCACAGGGTCAAGCCTGATTTGCATATGGCTGGGTCTAAACTAGAGTGGCATTGTGAGCAAAAAAACACAATGGATTTAACCCAGGTCTCTTGACTGGGGGTGAATGTATGATTTATTCAGCATTCCGTGCATCATTAGTTTGCGTAGTACTCACCTTATTTACAAGGCAGCGTTAAGCCACTTAACGTCACTTAACGCTGCCTTGTGAATATGGCCCCCTTTCACACTATACTTAGTGTGAAAGGGGTGGGCAATTGGTGTTACAGTGGGTGTCCCTCTGCAACACCCATAGATTGTGATGGTGCCCCATATTTACAACGGCGGCGTAAATATGGGGCAGCACCAAAAGTAAGACCAGGGAAAACCTGGTCTTAAACAGGCACAACAAGGAGACATTTTTAATTTCTCCTCGTTTTGCATTTTCTATGTGTGCTGCGTTCTGCAGGACACATAGAAAAAGAAGAAGGCCTTTCATTGTCTATGTGCAGAAAGATGTCTCTTCCTACACATAACCAATCACTAAGCAGTACACAAAGACGTTTCAAAACGCCATTTAAAGATTGTTTATGTGTAGGAAGGGAGAACTTCCTGCACATAAACTATCTTCCCCTTAACGCAGACACCTATGCACTATGGTGCAAGGACATCTGCGTTGGCACTAGGCTGCTAAATTTAGAGCCAGCGCAGGGGGAAACGGAGGGCTGCACCATATTGTTGTAAATATGGTGCAGCCCTGCATTTCAGAAGTTGCAGAGTGTGGCGTTAAACCAAGGAGGCTAACCTTTCAACTTCTCTAATAAATATGCCACTTAGTTCATTGTTTCTTTGCTCCTGCTTTAGGCAAATTGCCCCCAAATTACTCTTAGCTATGCAAGCTGGCATAATTGTGTAGTTTCGGTAATTTTGCACCACAAGAATAGTGTATGATTACTGAAATGTATCCGATTACTCCAACGTAATTTAAATTTCACCCAGGCCTATTCACAATGCACACTTTGACCGGGTTCAGTGTCATTTATTTTATCCTGCAGTACTGTTTTCTCAGCCATATGCTGAATATTGGTCAGTTTCCTCCCCAGGTCACTTAAAATTTACTTTAAGTCTGCCTAGGGATACCATCTATAAACAAAACACACAAAGAGGGGCATTGGTTCAGCCTCAGGGGTTGCTTTTTGCAAGCATCATTTACATTTTGAATTAGTCCACATAACAGCCATTGTAACTGGGAGTCATCGCTTATGGAGCTTTGCCTCTGCTGCACACATCCATTCCATTAGTAGAGAACATGTAAAAGTGTGCATTAGGGTAAGGGAACCCATTTCTGGACACCGCCAACTTCCCCCTCTGCATACACCGGCTAGCCATAGAGCTGCGTGTCTGGGGTCTCATTTATGAAGGCCTTGCGCCTCTGGTACGTCACTTTTTCCCATTTTAAAAGTGACGCACCGGCGGCGCAAGACCTTCATAAATAAGGCCCCTGGTGTGCAAAGACAGTGCCTATGCTGATGGCTAATGTGACTGAAAGAATACACAAGTGAGAAATGTGAAAGAAAACATAGTACATGCATTTACATGTGTATAAAACATTTATCCGCAATACAATTGCCATGTTTAATGGACTTTCAACAAAAAAAGCAGTGTCCAATCTTGTCAAGTGAGGCCAGTTTTCCAAGATGCTGGCTGTTCTGTTCAAGGGCTAGGTTTTCTTCTCAGTGCTCTGCTTATGTTGAACGTGAGATACCCACCCCAGCATAGCTGCTTTCTCACTCCAGTAGCTGCCATTGCCACTTTTCTGAGAAAAAATAACAGTCATTTGTTTAGGTTTGATAAACTAGAAGGGCCAAAAGCTGGTAGTTGAATAAGCATTTGCGTAAATTGTCTCAGTATTCTTTTTTAACCTGCCTTCCTACTAACCACTCTGGACTTAGTGGCTGACCATTTTTCTCGAAGTACCTTTATCATCTAACAGTGGGCATAGTAAGAAAAAAGTAGCGGCCATATTGGATGAGTTCATATCAGTTTACCCCCTTGGAGCAATGCTAGGACCAATTTTATTTGCAGAAGTACATTCAAAACACTCCATGTTAACTGCTTTTTTAATCCATGACTTTAGCACCAGGACTATATATAGCTCCTGTATGATTATGAGTGCCTAGTAACATACATATTTACACGTTTCAGCATACTCTAGTAGTTCAAGTTTTTATTTTACTGTATAAACTGCAATTACAATAGTAAAGCAATGCTTTGATTATGCATGAAACTGTTACATATAGAAGCAAATGAAATCTACTATCACCTCTGACTGACCTCTTGTAACTGGAAGACACAACACCAGTATTTGGCATTTGCTGAATGGACAAAGCTCGTCCATCCGAGGCCACTGAATTTGTAGGCGACACCGATGGGATTGGTTCACCAAAATCAAGGAATCCCCATGCTCTACAGCACCCCATTTGATGGAAGACAACTTTGCTGGCATTGGATTCTGGAGTTCAGATGCTCTTTGAATTGTACTTGATGGCATTTCAGGGCAGACTATATGTCTAGAGCTCTCAATAGGTCGAGAAGCAAGTAGCGACAAAATGGTTAGTTCATTAAGCACGTCTACTTTACTCATGGCTCATGTTTGAATAGAAGTAACGCGATTTGTTTTGTAACTGTTAGACATGGCATCTTTGGCGTGGTTTCCCCTGACTTTTTGCCTCTACCTCCTGTGTTTTTGAAGCTGTGTTGGATTTCGTTTTTGCTGGTTTAGATGCTTTGGGCACCTTGCCACTGCTGATCAGTGTAAAAGTGCAAGTGCTCCCTAGGTAAATTGTTATTGTGATTGGTTATCCATGATTGGCATATTTGTGCTACCATGAGGTCCCTAGTAAAGTGCACTGAGTGTGCCAGGGCTAGTGATTCAAATGCTACTAGTGGGCATGCAGCACTGATTGTGCCACCCACAAGAGTAGCCCTAAAATGGTGTCTCAGGCCTGCCACCGCAGTGCCTGTGGGCAGTTGCTAACTGCCATGCTGACCTGGCCAGTGTCCACTCTGACCAGGCCTATCTCTTCCCTTTCTATACACATTAGTCACCCCTATGGAAGGCCCAAGGTACCCCCCTGGACAGGGTGCAGTTTATGTGAAAGGTAGAGCATGTACTAGTGTGTGTGACATGCTCTGGTAGTGAATTACAGCCATTTTTGTTTTTCACTATTGAGAGGGGGTATCTTCTCCATAGGCTATAATGGGGAATGTTGTGTATATGGTTTACCTGTATATCTTCCCATAGGAGCAGGATAGAAAATAAAAGTCTGGTATCCCTGAACTCAGAATTTAATAACTCATATTCTAGGAAGGATGTTTTTAAATCCTGTGTTTGAAAACAGCACTTTTAGAAAGTGCCTGCTTTCTTGTCTGACCTTTCTGTGTGCCTTGGCCTGTTTGTGGATTGACTGTCTGGTTTGTGAGTGACAGGGGCTGGGGAGCCCCCAAGAGGCTGCATCTGCATCTTGAGTGGTGGGAGGGGATAGCACCTGAGCCTGACTAGGTCTGTGCCTGCCTTCCACAATGCTGGCTGCACCTTTTGCTGGGCGGCTGACGACCCTGCCCCTCTCTCTGAAAGGAAAGAAGAAGTCAGAAAAACAAAGTGCTCCAGGACTGACCAGAACTGGTTCTGACTAAGCCAAGGCCTCTATGCCTCCAGAGAACAAAGGAAAGACTGGTATAAAAAGGGCTACCCAGACTACGGAAAATTAGATCATCCTGGAATCAAGAAGGAACCTCTGCCAAGGAAAAAGCTGGAAGACTGAAGAGGAAGGACTGGTTTGCTGTGTGCTTGTGGACTGACCGGCAGTTGCTTTGCTGCCAAGGAGAGGGGACGGACTTTGCTGTGTGCTGTGCCCCCCTTGCTTGAAGAGATCTCCAAGGGCCTGAGGAGAGCTGGCCTCCTGTTAAGAAGTCACAGGAACGAAAGGACTTCACCCCAGCTTCCCCCTGAAATCTGCTGTAGAAGTTCTGCCCTTCATAGAGTGCTTGATCCAATTGTGGGGCCTCTGTGAGTTGTGCCTGCTATTTGGGAAGCTCGATAAGGAGGAAAGAAGAAATTTCAATTTTCACACATCACTCGCTTGCGCAGCGCATCCCCGACAGTGTGAGGAAATTCCTGCCTCCGCGAAGAACAAGATTATCGCAGCGCCTGTTTCCGCTGCAAGAACCGACACATTGTTCGCTTGCGGAACGCATCACCCCGGAGCGGAAAAGTTTCCTGTTGCTGCGAGTATCATCGCAGAGCCTGTCATCGCTGGGTGAGATCGCTGCACCGATTGCTTGCGGACCGCATCACGTCGCTGCGAACATAGTCGCAGAGCCATCCCATCGAGAGGCTGCAAGAGGAGAAGGTAGATGTGCGCTGCACACCGCCACTGCACCTGTGATCTTCGCCGTCCTGAAGATCGTTGCATCGTGCCTGTGGGAGACGCTTCTTACCGAACCTGCGCACCGGAATCCATACAAGGTATCGCATCCCTCCCCATACAGACCGGATTCGTTGCAACACGCCCGCTGTGTGCAGCGGGGCTGACGTATCGCCTCTCCAGGGTCTCAAGAGTGACGCATCGCTTGTTTTTTAACGCTGCAGCTTCTACTTGGAACTTTTGTTGCATCTACAGGTACTTTGGGCTAAACGTGACACAACTATGGATTATTTTTACGCAAACCCTAGAACTCTTTGAAAATCATATTCTTGAACTGTGTATGTTGGATTTTTGTTGTTTTGGTCTTGTATAGTTTAGATGAAGATATTTTATTTTTCTAAACTGGCGTTGAGTCCATTTGTGGTGTTTTCACTGTGTTACTGTGAGTGTTGGTACAAATACTTTACACATTGGCTTTGATAAGCCTGTCTGTTTGTGCCAAGTTACCAAGGGGGTGAGCAGTGATTATCTAAAGAGTGTATCACCCTTGCCCTGACTTGAAGCAAGGGTCCCTATTTGGACATTGGTACCTAACTCTGCCAACTAGAGACCCCCAGATCTAACATTGGTGGTCAGCGGTGAGTATTTGAACTTGTATTTGTACTTGACCCACAGTAATTTGGTGTACATCACTAGTTAAGTGCAGACCACTACGCAACCACATACCTTGTTTTGATTTTTGATTCTATTTTTGAGTACTTCTTCAAAAGCATCATGTCTCTGAAAGGGAACTCAGCTAATGAAGGGGCAGAATTGGAGTTTCACATTGAGGATCTGTATTCATACAAAGTGGAGCAGCTTAAACAATTCCGCAAGGATCTTGGTTGCCCTGTGAAAAGCAGCTCTAGGAAGGATGAGCTGCAGAAAGCCTTGAAGGCCAGGTGGGAGGCCCAGGAGGGAAATCATGCAAGTGGCAGGAATGGTTTTCAACCCCACACATTGCCAGTGAGCAACCCAGGTTCAAGAGTTAGAGGAGAATCAAAGAGTGAGAAACCATGAATTGGAAGTCATGAGAATGAAAATGAAGCAATTGGAAGTAGAGAAAGAAAAGGCGGCAGAGGAGAGCAAGAATTCTCGTGCCCTGGAGGAAAAGAAATTGCTTTTGGCACATTAGTTGAGCATGAGAGATCAAGATATCAAGGCTAAGCAGGCGTAGTCCAGTTCAAATAGTGGCAGTGCACAGCCAGTGCAGGGGGGTAAAGTATATATTCCCAAGGATTTGGTACAGTATTACAATAGAAGTGAGGATATCTATGCCTGGTTTACCTCGTATGAGATTGCTTTGAGAATGAATTGTGTGCCTGAACAGCATTGGGGGACGGGCCTGTGGAAACATTTTGAGGCTTCTGGGAGGAGTGCTCTAGAGCCCTTACAATTAGCAGGTGCCATGACCTATACCAATATGAAGGAGGCCCCATGTCTCAGGTATGGGCTTACTCCAGAGCAGTATAGACTGCAGTTTAGGAACTCCAAGAAGAAAGAGTCTGAGACATGGATGCAGTGTGTGAATCTGTACTCGTATGCACTGGAAGGTTGGATGAAGGGCAGCAAAGTAACTGATTATAAGGGGTTGTTGAATTTAATTAGTTGGGAGCACTTGAGTAGTCTATGTGTTCCAGAGCTGCGCCATCATCTTTTAGACAGCAAGCTGATTGGCTCCAGTCCATATAGCTTGCTCAGAAGGTGGACCGCTGGACCAGTACCAGGGTCCACAGAGGAATTGTGGGTATCACAGCCAAAGGTGGGCAGGGTCAGGATTCATACATAACTGTGTGCCTTACTCCTATTAAATGAGATTTTCCTCGAAGACCTGATGAATACACTATCCTCGCATATGTAGAATATGACTACTTCAGAATCGATAATGGATTTATGTAATTTGTGCACTAATGATACAGGTATATTTAATATAAAATGAAATCTTAGCCATACTTACACATAATTAATAAATATTTACTGTATGACACATGCAATGTGAATCTAATTCTCTGACAAAGTATATTTATTTGTGCCTCAAAGTGAACATGCATATTAAATGTGCACCATTGATTTCATTGTTATCTTGCCCTCACTAGGCCTCCTTTCCATTCTGCATAACTAATGTTTTCCATTTTCTGCTGACATGACTTTTCCTTGCAGGTATTCACAGGGATTGTTAGTTTGAGAATAGATACAACACTGTATTAGCCATAGAGAAGAAGACTTTGATAAAAGGGCATGGAGAGCCAGAACGTTAGCTGAAGAGTCTTATTCAGCAATGGTACAACATGGGTTGGTTGAGCAAGAATGATGTCGTACCCATGTTCAGTGTGGGATGCGAACAGAGGGGTGTCACCTAAATCATTTTAGTATGAATAACTGGAGTCTACACTGTCTGATGCTGGGGACGTGTTTCTTGGACTTTTGAGAAGTTTATACCTCTATGTTTATTCCCATTGACTCATGCTGAGTGGGGCGTAGGCAAGACACTCAAAATTCCCCTGCCCCAAGAAGTCTCTTGACTGAGCTTCCAAAATGCTGACACCTTCCTTTACTTCCTTAATTTTTCTCACTTTATGTAGATTTTTCTATTTTTTGCAGTTTCCAGAATTTCGATATTCCTTACACAAATGAACCATCCTCTTAGTTTGGAATTTAACGAAGATAATTTTAGATTTACTAATGTATGCAAGAGAGGACTGAAAACTCTTCGCTGATCACCAGGGGGCATATTACCAAGCAATAGCGATAATTATTGCTATTGCTTGGTTAGAGACAAAAATTTACCGCAGCGCTGTGGCTATTTTTACCGCAAATAAACCTTGGTATTACCAAGGTTTAACGCAAATGCGGTAAAAATCGCCGCAAAGCATGAATATCGCTGAAAAGTCAGCGATATTCATGCATTAGCGAGCTAATGCTCTTAGCCATGTTATCCACATCCCATTGGATAACATGGCTAAGAACTGCTCAGGGCAGGTGATAGCTTTTGGAGATATTCCCGCTTAGCGCTAATATCTCCAAAAGTTGGTAATAGGAGATAGCGATGTTAGCGACTGTTTTCAGTCTCTAACATCTTGGCACGCCCACTTTGCATCTCATTAGTGATAAATATCACTGACATGCAAAGTGGGGCCCAAGATGGTCGCTATCTCCTACTAGCTGTCGCTAACTGGTGTTAGCGGCAGCTAGGTAATAGGGAGATAATTTTATCTCCGCTTTCTTGGCTTTTAAAGCCAAAAAAGCGGAGATAAACCCCCTTGATAATACGCCCCCTGATCTTAATGCTAATCTTTTGTGTTGCTGTGACTGAACTTCTTGCTTGTCTAATACGGGTACGTCTACACTTTTTTAGGATGTTAGGTTCCCCAGTTGCTGTTCTGTATCTTTATAGTACAGTACTGAGATTCGAGTACCATAACTTGACTGTTAATTTGTAATAAACCTTCTTCACCTTACTCACTGATTCCTGGTCCTTATTGTGTAGCCATAGGGGTTTCACTGTTAATTGAAATTAATTGATGTAATATTAACTCTCCTCACCTCTCAGTCGTATAAAAAGGTCCACAGGAAGACAAATGGTAAGAGGGTGGGCCAAAAATGCTGCAGCATGTGTGATAGCCCTGCACACATCCCTGGACTGTGCACTGCTTCCCTCCCCTGGGCCCCACCTGACTCTCCTTCCTGCACCCTTCACTACTACCCCTTCTGAGCTCTACTCTGTCCCATTCAGGAGCCTGTGCTGCTTCCTTACCTGCACCCTGGACTGATCTCCCTCCAGGACCCTGCGATGTCCACTCCTGGACCCTGTGTTGCCAGGAGGACTCCTGTGCTGCTCCCAGATCATGTGCTGCTCCATATCTCCTCCTTGCTTCTGAAACAAGGACTTTTTTTTACTCCTTTTCATGATTCTTGTGTTGTTCATCTTCTCTTGCCCATATTGCTGTCAGTCTCTCTCAACCAATGCAGCTTTACCACAATGTGCTTTAAAATCATTTGGCATGTACATTGATGTCTCTTCTGTTGGCTTTTTTGTGACCATCTACATGATCAGATTGCCATGATTGTGCTTCTGTATATAATTGTTAGGATTTTATGATCCATATTCTGAACTCTTTTCATTTACTCAAAACACAGACAGAGACATTTTAAGGCATGGGCAAAGTGGGCACTGGCCCGAGGCCCCAGCCTTTCCGGGGGCCCACTGAAAGATCTGACTCTGTTGTACACAGTTCTGTCCTGATGACCTTAAATGATTCTTAAACATAGATAGTTTTAAATAGTTCTACTTTAATGTATTTTTAATACAGAGAGTTTATTATGGACATTTTTCAGGGAAATGCTGTGTTTGAGTTTTTCACAACCACGGAGCATCCATACAAAGCTTTTTTTAGATTGAAACAAGACCACACATACAAGAAATGGGAGGAGCATCACAGAGATTATTTACAATAACATTAGTGAGCTACTGCTGCTTTACACCAGTGAAAACCCACAATACAGTTCTGGAATATAAGATAGAAACAGATTAAAATGTTGACCAGTGTTCCTGGGAACTGTCTGTGACCTGGCCAAAGAGGGCATGAGAGAGAGAACTTATTGGATCATTTAGTCATAGCTGCCCCGAACAGGGGTCCAAAATATGTTTGGCTTTGGGATCCCAAATTCCCTAAGATGTCCCTGTACACAGAGGGTGTAGAACCTCCCCTCCCCTTTTTTCTTTAGCAATTAAATATTCATAATTTGTGAGTCCCACCCCTTCAGCTTTTTCTTCTTGCCCTTGAATCTGTCAACAGTCATTTTAGGAACATTGGATAATTAAAGAAAATTGACAATAGATACATTTAAATGAATAAAAAAGCACCATATAGGGCAGCCCCCTCTCAATTTGCATACAATAACATTCATTGCACTTATGATTTCAACAAAAAATGCTTTTACCATCATACCATTTTTATTTTCTCACCCCCCCCCCCCCCATACTGCAATGTGGCCCGTTTCAGAGTTCTGTTTCACAGCCATAAAATGATTTGCTTGGGTTGCAATGTTTTGACTTTCCTATTTGGGAAAGTTAAGATGAGAATACAAGTATTGTGAGAGATTAAAAAATAAGATAAGGTCTTTTTATGTTTATGATATATGTGCTACTATTTTCAGATAGCCAGGCAATAGTCTTCTTCTCAATTTCAGATATGCTAATTAATTCCCACCAGCACAAATCAGAGCAAACTTCAATTTGCTTTGTGTTTTCTGCACCTTGCTGTTACCGAATGGGATACCTGTCATTTCAGCAATATGGAAAGTAGTAGGTTTCTGGGAACACTGGGAACACCAATAAATCCATGCCGATGTATTTCCTGACTTGCATGGGATATTACCACCTAAATTAAAGACACTCTACAGGACGAACCTGCTACTACCTTGGGAAATGCTCTATTCAGACTCAATATTTATTAACTTTGCATTTTAATAAATCAATGCTCTACCAAACTATTGAGTGTTAGTGAATTTACTAAATTAGGTATAAACCACACAGAAACATACTCTTTGTAGCAAATCTGGATTAAAACAGGCAATGAAGGTGAGGTTAAATAGAAGGTGATGATGGTGAGCTTAAATAGAAGCAAGCCAGCATTGATTCAAAATAAATGTGTATGTAATTAGATAATTCAGAGCCTGATTACGAGTTTTGTGGACAGGGTAACTGATTCACAAACGTGACAGATATCCCGTCGCCATATTACAGTTCCATTATATCCTATAGAACTTGCAGTACGGCTGATGGAGTATCCGTCATGCTTATGACAGAGTATTCCATCCGCTAAGCTCGTAATCAGGCCCTAAGTGTCCTCTAGGAAGAAAGTAAGTGAAGTGTATGTCTGAGGAGAGAAGAGGAAAGGGTGAGGAGTGCTGTACTAACTTACTTGTTTACAACAGAAATGTGTTGAGTATTTATGTTCCAGTGTTTCCCTATACTGGAGATCTTCTTGACAACAGAGACATTTAGGAAGGTTTTTTCTCAAACAAGTATCTGTATAGTTGCAGGATTGTATGGCTACTAAATGGAATATTCTTTTCCAAATCTCAATTTGTCTTTGCTGCGTGACACGTTTTTTCATAGTAATGTGTTCAGGGATTTTATAAGTTATGTCCAATGAGATAGTACAAGAATATGGTGGCATAAATATCATCTGAAAAAAGTATTTTGCCCTAAACATTGCTTACAAAAATATTGCACTATTGCCGTTAACAATAGAAAACCTAAACCCAATGAAGCAATGTTTTGGTGAACCATATTTTGGCAATTATATTTACGTTAGACAATATTTTTGTTATTGATATTCTCGCATACAACCATGAATGGAGCATTGAAGGTGATGCAGGTCCGTTTAAACCTAATTCTAGCTTTAAACGGAAGAAATTTCGTATCTTTCAGCATGAGTGATAAAGTAGGATTATTTTCTGGATCACTGAAAGAATATCGATTGCAAAAATATCGACCTACAAAAATATTGAGTAAAAAATATAGAATGCCAACATATCGACTTCCTATCTTCAAACAGGTAAGTACAAAAATATCGAATCAAAAATATAGACCTACAAAAATATAGATAGTCAAAATATCGAATTTTTTAAATAGTTAAAAGTAATTTTAAATTAATGAAATAATAAATATAACTAACTTAAACATACTTAATAACATTAAAATAATTAAATAATAAATATAAATACAAATAATTTTTTTACAATAGCGAGAGGGTTAAATTTACTATTCCCACTCCAGTGAGTGCAACAGTAGGGAAAGCGTTAGATAGCGCAGGGGTAAACATTACTATTCCCACTCCAATGAGTGCAACAGTAGGGAAAGCGTTGGATAGCATAAGGGGTACACATTACTATTCCCACTCCAATGAGTGCAACAGTAAGGAAAGCGTTGGATAGCGTAGGGGTAAAAATTACTATTCCCACTCCAGTGAGTGCAACAGTAGGGAAAGCGTTGGATAGCGTAGGGGTAAAAATTACTATTCCCACTCCAGTGAGTGCAACAGTAGGGAAAGAGTTGGATAGCGGAAGGGTAAAAATTACTATTCCCATTCCAGTGAGTGCAACAGTAGGGTAAGAGTTGGATAGCGGAAGGGTAAAAATTACTATTCCCACTCCAATGAGTGCAACAGTAGGGAAAGCGTTGGATAGCGTATGGGTAAAAATTACTATTCCCACTCCAGCGAGTGCAACAGTAGGGAAAGAGTTGGATAGCGGAAGGGTAAAAATTACTATTCCCACTCCAGAGAGTGCATCAGTAGGGAAAGTGTTGGATAGCGTAGGGGTAAAAATTACTATTCCCACTCCAGTGAGTGCAACAGTAGGGAAAGCGTTGGATAGCGTAGGGGTAAAAATTACTATTCCCACTCCAGTGAGTGCAACAGTAGGGAAAGAGTTGGATAGCGTAAGGGTAAAACTTACTATTCCCACTCCAGTGAGTGCAAGAGTAGGGAAAGCGGATAGCGTAGGAGTAAAAATTACTATTCCCACTCCAGCAAGTGCAACAGTAGGGAAAGAGTTGGATAGCGGAAGGGTAAAAATTACTATTCCCACTCCAGTGAGTGCAACAGTAGGGAAAATGTTGGATAGCAGGAAGGTAAAAATTACTATTCCCACTCCAAATAGAGCAACAGTAGAGAAAGTAAGCACTTAATATATAATTAAAAATTATTTTAATATTAATACCAATTACAAAAAATTTAAAATTAATTCCAAATTTAAGATTTTATAATAATTCTTCGATTAAAAATAATAAAATTCATTTAATTCCTAAAAAATAATTACCTATTAATACAAAATATTTAGTAATAACAATAAATTATTATAAAAATTAAAAATTTATTAACTATTAATTGAAAATAATTACCAATTTATATATTAAATGTTTTAATTAATTACAATTAAATAATTTCACACCCAATTCCCCTATAAACCTACAACATACTACAAAAATTAAATAAACAAAAATCACAGAATTATCAATTAATCAATTAATAAAAATGTATTACAAATGACATATTATTTAAATACAAATAAAAAACTTTAGTAACAATTAATTGTCAATAAGTAGCAATAAATATTTTAACATATTTAATTAATTTAAATTAAATTACTTCCCACCCTATTCCCCTATAAACCCACAACCCGCTCCAGAAAATAAGTAAATAAAAAGAACATAATTATCAATTAATCAATTAAAATAAATTAATTACCAATTAAAATTTAATTAATTACCAATTAAAAATTCATTAACAATTATTTGTAAATAAATACCAATTGAAAAAATAAATGATTTAATTAATTATAATTAAATTACTTCCCACCCTATTCCCCTATAAACCCACAACCCACTCCAGAAAACAGATTAATAAAAAGAACATAATTATCAATTAATCAATTAAAAAATATAATTACCAATTAAAATTTAATTAATTACCAATTAAAAATTAATTAACAATTAGTTTTAAATAAATACCAATCAAAAAAAAAATATTTAATTAATTATAATCAAATTACTTCCCACCCTATTCCCCTATAAACCCACAACCCGCTCCAGAAAATAAATAAATAAAATGAACATAATTATCAATTAATCAATTACAAATAATTAATTGGCAATTATTTTGTAATTAATAGGCAATTAAAAAATTATTATAAATTATTTGTAAATAAATACCAATTAATTAACATATTTAATTAATTATAATTAAATTACTTCCCACCCTATTCCCCTATAAACCCACTACCCGTTCCGGAATTATATTACAAAAAAATTAAATAACATAAATTTACTTACTTACTTACCTAAAATTCGATATTTTTGCGGTCTATATTTTGTCCCTCGATATTTTTAATGTCTATATTTTGCCCCTCGATATTTTTGCTGTCTATATTCTGTACCTCGATATTTTTGTTTTCTATATTCTGTCAATTCGATATTCTGTCCATTCTATATTTTTGATTCGATATTATTGTCATTCTATTCGATATTTTTGTAGTCTATATTTTGTCTTGTCTATATTTTGTCTACTCGATATTTAATACTCAATATTTAGCTACCTCGATATTTTTGTGGTCGATATTATGTCTGTATACCTTATTTTCTGTACCAATAGTAGTCTCCCAGCCTAGTCTAGTGCAGCTTTGAGAGGCAACAGGGGAATACTAATCACAGAAACTTTTCCATAGTCTGTACGAGAGATCACTGGAGCTTCTGCCACTGAAATCTTTCGGGTTTAGTAGTGTTTTTTATGTTCTGGAGAGATATTTTTTGTTTTAGTTTAAGTTTAAGTTTATTTGAACAATTTATTGGTTACTTAAAAGCATTGCAATAAATGTACAAGATAATAGATGTTTACATGGTATGTTAAAAAATCATTGATAAAATCGTTCAATTCATTTTTTTTTTAATATAATCAATCAAAGGAAATCACAAAGTTGCAACGTTAAAGTTAAGGATACTATTGCACAAACACATTTCAATTCGTATTTCTACCAAAGAATGACCGATCCTCCCTAGACAGCCTAGAAGTTAATATAACCATTCAATAGTAACTTCTGCATTTACCCGATAAAACATAAATTCATTTTGAAACATTGTTAAAATTCAAATGGTAAAATCTTCAGTGTCAATATAAGTTTTTCTAATAAGAAAAGGCCAGTGGAGGTCGCAGTTTTAAGGCTGAAAGGCCATTCAAGGGAAGTGTTTCAGTTCTTTTTATAAAGAGTCAATGGGCCTACCTCTAATAGTATTTTGGGGAGCCCTATGTTGTTCCTAGAGAATGATATGCCCTTTGAATGGATTCTTGTATGACCTGTACTGGGTGATTTACATGTTCTTTAACCATTGCTTTAATTTTAGCAGAAATTTGATAAAACAGCAATTTAACTGAGGGTGCCCTGGGTCGAAACAGGCTAAGATTGGCTGTCTTCATGTTCGCATTCCTTCTTGGTTGAAAGCCTTCATTAACAGTTGCTTCCTTTCTGCCAATACTGTATTACAGGAGCAAATCAAATGCAACATGTCCTCTTCGCAACTCCCAAATAGGTGACAAGTGACAGGTAATCACCGCGTAGCCATGGTGCTACGTGTTCGTAGACTGGTTAATAACCGTAGTTGGTATCTTAAAAACGGCAGCTTAATAAAAACTGGGTAACCAGTGGCAAAGTAATTCTCGTGGTGCAACAGACTTATATTTGTTTAATGTCATCGACCATGGGCCCTTTGTGCTAATGTAGCATTGTCTTCTGTATCTAATTGAATTTTAAGAGACTTCTTTACCAAACGCTTAAAGGCCTGTAGGTCAATTGACATTTCCAAAGCTGTTCAAGACCTGTAAGAGCCTGGAGAGAGACTTTGCCATGTTTTAGAATATGCTCATTATGTTACATCGTCGTTAGGTGTTGGTTAGGTGTTGTTGAAGTGTAGGGTATTTGCAGACTGGTGAATGTACTTGCCACATTCCTTTCTCAAGTATCTCAGTGAGCTCCAAATACAAGTGACGAGTGGTTAGGGAGGAGATGAACCAACATAAAATTCTGTCCTTAAAACCATCTGTATTTCCACAATGGCCACTTAAACATCTTCAATTATGAGAAAGCAGACATCACTCTTGTCCAATAAGAACTGTAGGTTATCTAGGATTTTTTATATGATGGTTTCTGTGCTGCAACCTTTGTGGATGCCCGAATGCTCGTTTGCTAGTAGTTTACCATTTTCAGTAAGGTGCTGAGTTCCATTTTTTTCAATTGCTCTCCCAAGCCAGGAGAATTCATGATTGGTCAATAGATGTTGAGTTGGTATGAGTTGGCCTGCAGCTTTTATTTTTTTTACTAGGTGGGTGATTTGTCTTGTTTTTGGACTGTCAGGGATGATGCAGTCTCATAGATAAAGGTTGACACGATGAAGGTGACACTACAGGTTTGAAGTTGATTTCGGTAAATTGGGCTGGGATTAACAGCCTGATTCATGTACATGCCGTTTTGCGTGTCCCTAATAGCGAATCATAGCGAATCGCTATTGAGGACACGCAAAACGGCATTCATGTAGGAATTGCTACTTAAATAGCGATTCCTACATGTTCTTTATTTGCGAGTAGCAATTTGCCACTCGCAAATACTCCCCAATCATTCCTATGGGCCAAGAGGCCCATTGGAATGAATGGGGATTTGCGAGTAGCAATTTGCTACTCGCAACTGAGATAGCAATTTTAAGGGTGCCAGGGGTGTCCAAAGGACGCCCTGTAGCACCCCTAAAATGCACTTTTGGACAGGTGTTGCGCACACACATGTCCAAAGGACATGTGTGTGTGCTACATGCAACTTTGAATGATGCTTTTAAAAGCATTTTTCTGAGTTTTTGCTATTTACCGACAGGTCTGACCTGTCGGTAAATAGCGGCCCCAAAAGTCCAAAATCGCAATTTTGTTGTGTGTCATGAATAGCATTTGAGGAATCTCTATTAGAGATTCCTTAAATGCCATTCCACGCAAATATGCGAATTCTTACATAGCGATTTTTGCATTTGGTATCATGAATACCAAATGCAAAAATCGCACTCGCTAAGGGCCAGATTCTGAGAATCTGGCCCTTTGCGAGTGCAATTTACCTACATGAATCAGGCTGCAAGTGCCTTCATAAGAGGTGGTCCTAGGTATGGAGATGGAAGGCTTTCCAGCCTCACAGCATTTCAAAGGGATGCAGTGAGAGACTTCACCTTCTAGGGTTATAGAAGCCTCATATCAATCAACTCACAGAACTGCCACTGGGGGACATTGCTTTAAAGTGATGGTTTGCCCCAATGCCTGGAATTTGCAGTGGGGACGAGCAGCTGTGGTTTCTTCTTGAGGTCAGGGGAGCATCTCCCCCAGCCAGCTGTGAGCTCCGGTAAGTGTGAACAATAAAAATGGCAATGAAATAATTTTATTACCATTTTATTTTCAGGAGGTACATCTCAGCTGTCTGTCAGCCTACCTCTGAGCTGGAGAAATGGGGGGTGTCCTGTCCTCTGCTGCTGATTGGCAGCATGGAGGACTAGAGGAAGGCTGGCCAAACCCTGCAAAGTACACATGTCAGTTTGGCCGGTTGTCTTGTGACAGCCAGTAAGACATGCGCACTTTTGAAGTCTCCACTAAGCTGTCTCAGACAGCTTGGTGGAGACCAAGCACATACCTCCTGAGCCTGATGGAGCATCTAGCTAACCTGCTCCATCCAATTCTGGTGCTCCTCTCATGGGCAGCTTCAGGACTGCTTAAGGATGTTTGCACTTCTAAATCTTGCTCAGAGCCACAGACAGGACATGGAGAATGCAGCCTGGGTAAGTAAATTTTTTTAATTTTTCATTCTATTGTACTGCCTGCCAGTGTGTTTATTGTGCATGCTTCCTTTATGTGTTTTGGGAAGTGGTGGGGCACTTCACTTGACTCACCACTTTCATATGTTACCAGCCGGCCCTGGAGATGAGAGTACTCCAGTCAAGGCAACTGAGTTTTTGTCTGTAGGGGTTTCCAAAGTATGGGGAAGACTGAAGCTTTCTTGGTATTTGTTTGTGTGCAAGCACATTCTGGTGAGCTGAATAGGGGTATTCACCTTCCAATGCACTCCTGGGCAGAATTGTGACTAGACCGGCATATACTTGTACTTTCATCATTTCTCTTTAATCCCTTGCGCACTGGCCGAATTTCCGCGCTGTGGGGGCGAAATAAAGAGTGGGCGGGGTTCGGATGGCCCCCGGCCTTCTTACGCACACGCCCACCGTGACGCATGACGGCCCCCAGAACGCAAGAGGTTAAGACACATGTCCGCTGACTTACCATGGCTACACTCTCTTGAAACCCTTGCTTCATTTTATCACCATTGAGTGGATTTATTCAGTTCTGTGCTCTGCACCTTGCTGAGTCATGGCATGAACTTGAGCTGTGTTGAACGTATCCAATTGCAGTTAGACTTCCTTTCTCTCTTTGTGACATCATTTACCCATGCCCTTGAGCGTCGGTGCTTCTTACTTTAGGACCTCATCCATCATTAATGTCTGACAGCTTTTCTATGTTCCACCTTCCCCTGACATCTTAACCATCTGAAACTCCTCTCTATTTTAGTTGGTGCCCCGAGCAAAAGTGTCAGTGGTGCTTGAGTCCCAGTTCTTATATGGCTGAAATATGTCCTGCCAAGGAATTAAACCAACACCCACTTCAATGTTCCTGTCCTCTTCATGCATGACTGGATGGACTCCAATCCGTATACTCGTCTCCTTTCCCAGCAGAGGTTTGCCCGGGACCAGGGTTAAATTCATGACGCGGCAGGGTACGGAACCAATGTCAGCGGGCTCGATAAATCTCGCCTCGGTGTCTCTCTAACCATGGGTCCCATGCTGTAACTCTGGGCAATAGCTTGCTTAATCTCCACAATGGCCCCCTCGCTGCTGGGGATGCCTGGCTTCACCTTGGGGATGCCCAATAGGGACCATCTCACAGGGAAAGCCAGGACGGGTTCCCCAGCTGCACACAGCGCCAAGAAACCCTGGGGTGAACGTGCGCTCTACAAATTCATACTAACGTAACATAAGATAACATAACTCCTGCCTCCAAAGGTGGCTCAGAAGACGAGTTAACATCAATGACACTTCGCGGGGACACATTCCCATGCAATGTTGTTTAAATCACTGCAAACGTTCAATGGTAAAGACTTTGGCTCCATTGGGAGTACAATTGTTAACACTTTTCCTTTCAAAGTTAATTTTCAGTCATCTTGCCGGACTTTTTGGATGTAATCTCAGACACAGACCTCTAAGTCGTTTTTTGTACTATGTGAAGTGTGGCTGTCAATGTCAGGTGGCTTATTTAAATTTTGAGCTTTGGCACCATGCAAGTGACATGTGCTTGGATACCAAATGATCAATAAAATGCATATGTAGGGCTCTCCTGGATTTAATAGAGCAGACCCAAGTGGGTATGTGATGAGAATTTCGGACTTGAAGAAATTAAACATCTTGCTTCCTTGCACTTCGGACTTGATGGGGTCCTTCTTGGCGACAGTCAGTTGTGGTTCACGGATACTGGCGCTAGTGCGGTGACATCCACTGTGGTACTCTCTTCTCAGTTATTCCTGTCAGCATGTGAAATCTCTGTGTGCTATGCACTGGCTCCCATTGGGTACTGCAGGGAGTAAGTCCTCTGAGCAGCTATCCTGGTCATTTTGTCAAGAGATGTATGAAGGGTTCATATGCTTGTAACACTGGTGCTTACCCTGCTCATGTCTGTCTCCTGCAATTTATTATTTTTCTATCGCTGTCATCTACTACATCTTTTGCAAGTATTGATTTAGCACGTAGAATTCGCTTTTTTCTTTTGTATGAAGAGTAAGAAAGTAAACGGTGCATGCTTTCAAGAGTGTGAAGAGCAGCCTGAGGCTGGTACAAATAAATTGTAGTTGAGTATATCTTGCGAGGTCTGAGTCAGATAAGTTATTCAGGTGTCTTCCATTCTTTATCCGGCTGGTGGGGTTTGATGTGGGGTTGGACTGCCCAGGCATAGCATTGTGTGAAGGCCAATCGGATAATTCTCATTTGCCCTCTTCATTTTTGTCTAGGTCCTGGGTGACCCACTCCTGGGGAGCTGTGGCTTTCTGGGACGTTTTGCGCTGCAAAACATATGTGGGAAACATTGGCACTATGGTTTTTCCTACAAACTATGTGAGAGTCAACTCTGACCATGGTCGAGGTTTTTTTGGCATTCCTTTCAGGCCAGGAGTCAACGTGATTAATGAAACATATATGCCAGTTGTGCAACTGGCATATTTACGATTCATGGGCCAGTTTGCTACAGGAATGCAGTGTTTTCTCCCTGGAAGTGTACCATACACTGGGTTCCTTGTTCCCGCTTGGCTGGCCCTTTCACACTGTATGTGCATGCTACTGATGTTGATTCTTGAACTGAGTGTGCTGTGCACCCTTGCAATTGGTCTCCTTCTTAACAGGTGTATTCTTGTGATGTCTTTCTATGTTTTATGTCTGCTTGGGGGATAAAGTGCTTGTTGTTTACATTTACATTTTTTTACGTTGTTCTGATTAACTGCAGCCATAACCTTCACTAATTGTGTGTTCTGTTGCACAATGTTTTTCTTGATCAACTTAAATGGTTAACATATGCTCATACTCATGGTCCATGGCCTGGGGTGGAGATGATTGGATAGTGATGTAAGATATTTTGGATTGCTGTAAGTGCATAAGGTTCAATTTAATAGTAGAACGGCAAAGCTTTTGAGGGGTGCGCTTGAGCACTGGGTTTTGTCAAATAGAGTATATTCCTCATTGAGTGTGGCTTGTATAGGACTTCGACATGCTGGTGTGCCAATGTCCATGTTTGATTTTGTAAATAGCAATTATTTCTGCTATGATCACTTTTGTTGTGACAGTGATGCCTTCACTTGTACTTTTCATGCACTTTTTCATCTGTATGGTTGCTTGATAGAGGTGAATATCATTATGCTGATAGCCTTTTCTCGTTTTACACAGTTTCATGTCTCAATTGAGACCATCCCGTTGATAGGCCTAAGATCTGATTTAGATTTTGTCAGTCTTTCTATGTTTGTCAAAGTGGTGAAAGACATTATGATCCAACACCCTGATGGACATAAGAGCGTCATGTTTAGACATCACCCCTGGCCGAGCTGTGATCTTTCTTCCTTCAGAAGAACCACCATCGCATTGATTTCTCTGAAGGTGCTACAAGTTTGGAGACTAGGCTCTGTCTATCAAATTGATGTTCATCAATCCTTTTTGTTTTTCAGAAACAAACTCCCAAAAAATAGTTTCTTCCTAAAAAAGCAAAAAATTAACGATCCCCACACACTGGCAGTTTTTCTCCCAGAAAGTGGCCCTGTTTATTTTGTTTTTATTCCCTGACTACCAGTTTTTTTTATCTGGTGGTGAAGGACAGAAAAAAAGACATATGGCCATCTATTCTAAATAGAGCTGGTCGGGTTGTTTGATATCCTTTCTCTGCAACTACTCTTTTGGCCATCAACGGGGCACCTGTGTCTGAAAACTTGTGTTCCACCTGACTCATAATACAGCAGACTGAAAAAAGGGTTTGGTTGACAAGGTACTCTGTCATTTCTGTATTTAGTCTGCTGTCTGCCAATCTCTAAATCAGGTCCTTAGTAACCCTGGGTGTAGGACTACTCTACGCTCGCAGAGCGTGCGTAGTTTGCGGTACTAAGCACTACGCGAATTGCACGTAGCACAGTGCTTGCTCGTGGTCCTCAACTTCAAGTTGGCGACTGCGAGCGAGCAAAATCAACATCCCGGCGAGACTTTTTCCTCGTTCGCGATCAGCAACATCAAGTTGCCGATCGGAAGCGTGGAAAATAAACCTCCTGGCGAGATTCTCAACACGGGGAGGTCAGGCTTCTCATTGGGAGTGGTCGCGAATGCAAACGACACTCGTGATGAGAAACTACCAGTCTGTGTTAAGAAAGCTGCCGCTCAAGTACAAATCTACTCGAGTGGCAGAAAACAACTGCTTGCACTGTGCAAGATGCCGTTTGCAATGATTGAACACTGCGGACAAGCATCCGGCACTGTGCAATCAGTGCAAACAGTATTTACATACAGCACTACGCAGTTCACGTAGCGTGCGTAGTGCGAAGTGCACTTCGCGTAGCTATGCGTAGAGGTACTACGTAAACTATGCCCAGGGTTAGTCCTTAATTTTAATTAAAAAATGGCCACGTGTTTTTTTTTACCCTTGTTCTCTAAGGCCCCTTTGTTTTCTTCGATACTTCTAATTTATATGAAAATAATTACGAATTGCCAAGTATTTTATCACTGTGCATCGAAACATTGGGCAATGCACACATTTGTTACTAGTTCTTATGCTAAATTTCTTACACTGTGAGATGATGTCACTGTGAACTTTTCCATTGTCACATGCCAACACCGGCCAAATGTTGAATCACAACTAATTCAATCTTCGATGTATTTCCACAAGGAACAACCCCACTACAGTTTGATATAATTTCCTTAGGTTTTGGCAAATCTGGTAGTCCTTTATATCATATAAATCTGTTTTAGGCATTTGTCACTCATGCTCAGTATATCCTGCTCTAGCCATCCTAAAGCCTCATGGAGCACCGAGTTGGGACAGGAACTCATGGCAAAAAACCCGTGGGCAGCAGTCGCAATTGGCCATCTTCGCAGTAAACTAAAATTGTTGGCTACCTGTCCAGAGACTGTCCTCGAGGGTGAATTCAGTCAGGTATTCCCTTTCCTGTGATATAGGTGTGCATTAGTTCAGTTCTTCAGGTGACGTCGCATCAGGCAGTATTGGTCCTACCATGATGAACGTTGTGCCTTCTCATCCCCAAACTCCACATACATCAACCGTGGTGATGTTGCGGTGCGTCACGTCCATCACTGTGCAGTTCCTACATCCCACGCTAGTTATCAGTTAAAAAACATACGGGTCAGTCACTTACTTTTTCCCACCTGTATTTTATATTATACAAATATTCATGTATATGAAAGCGCTCAGCAATACAATTTACTTAAAAAGCCTGAAGTACAAAATAACCTGAATCTCATACTAACAAAAAGAGGAACAAATTAGCATTCAAAATAGCATTTTACGTATTTTTTATACAAAAATGGAACGGGTTAGTCGAACATAGGTGTTCAATATGAACATATTATGAAAAAATATTATCAGCTATTACGTTACATAGAAAAACTGAAAATAGCAAAGTGTATCAATTATAAGCTTCCCAAAAAAACGTTAAACTAAATGTGAGAGGTGTTTATATAATGAAAACAAACAGCAAGACATTCTTCTTTTCATAAACACGCTCTCTCCAGGAAGCACGCTCCGGTTATGGTGTTTACTTGGTGATTTGGAAACATAATTGACGTAAAAAGAAATCCTTAATCGTTTTCTCATGCCAAGGATTAGCAGTGATCCGATGGTATGCAGCACAATCAGCTACATCCGAATTACAGCTAAGTGGCTAACCCAAGGCTGCCTTCATCACTTCTAGAATCATTTGCCTGCATATGTTCACTGGCCTCATACATAAATGCCATCAGGCAAAGTGCATTATCATATGTCCATAGCAGGGGCTGTAAGGGCATTGCTTCAGATCTTGAAGTGCAAAAGACAGAACTGTTCATAAATTAAAAACGCTTCAGGATGTCTGAATTTTGAAAGTCAAATATTCATAAGAGAACAATGGGGCATAATAGCAAGACCCTAGTTAAAATTATCGCCGTTTTAGCGGCAGGAAACTGCTGCTAAAACGGCGATAATGGGCTTGCGAATATGCGTTATAGAATTCCATTAGAAGTCCAGGTTAGATGTGGAGGACATCTAACCTGGGCTACTATTGGAATTCAATAACGCATATTAGCAAGCCCATTATTGCCGTTTTAGCAGCAGTTTCCTGCTGCTAAAATGGCGATAATTTTAACGAGGGTCTTGCTAATACGCCCTAATGTTATCTTATAGAACATCGGGCCATATTATCAAGAAAAGGCGATACATTATTGCCGCTTTTATTGGCAGGAAACTGCCGCTAAAGCGGCGATAATGGGCTTGATAATATGCCCTTGGGAATTCCTATAGAAGCCCAGGTTCTGGTGTAAACCTGGGCTTCTATGGGAATTCACAAGGGGTAACATCTAAAAGGCATAATTTAAAAGCCACGTTTTCAGGCTACATTTAAAAGAGCCCACATCTCTGGGTGCCCGAAAATACAAGGGAATGGCATTCCAACTTGCATCATCTAATGCCACGAAGGAAGTGCTTTCACAGCTCTTCCACCTTGTCTTTTGCACAACAGCCAGCACTGCATCAGCCAAAACGCAGGGTTCTGGAAGGATGATAATGGCAAAGTTGTTTAGATAGATATTTAGGGCCTGTACCATGGAAAGCTTTATGGGCAAGCACCAATCCCTTAAAATTCACTCTTGCCTGAATGGTAAGCCAATGTAACTCCTTACGATGGCACTGAACATAGACGTTCCAGAGAATGTTAATCAGGCATCTAGCTACAGCGTTCTGCACCAACTGGAGCATCCTGAGCAGGAACAGGGGGAGGCCCCAGCATAATGCATTAGCGTAGTCTAGCTGGGATGTTATAAGAGCATGGACTACAATTTTCTGACAAGGAAGAAGAAGCAAATATTTCCTCAAAAAACGGAGAAAGCCAAAGCAAATCCCAACAGTGCTCTTTACTTGTTTTTAAAGGACAGTTGACAATCGAACTTCACTCCCAAGTTCTTGAAAACCAATTCCTCTGTTTTGCTCGTGTTGCACAGGAGGTTATTCTGGCACATCCACTGAAACACTGCTGACAGACATGCTTGAAATCTGCATCGGGTACCAGAGATATTCCCGTCCAAAATTAGAATAATCTGTGTGTCATCAGCATAAGAGATAATCTGCACTCCAAAGGATTTCACCAGGGTTGCCAAAGGAGAAATATAGACATTAAACTGTGTCGGGCTCAAAGCAGAGCCCTGAGGAACCCCAAACACTTTGGGGGTCATTACGATGTCGGGCGGATTGTCTCCGCCAGGCTGGCGGTAGCCACCGCCGGCCTGGCGGAGGCAATCCGCCCGACACTGTTTCCCAAATTCCCCCCGCCATATTAGTATGGCGGGGGGGACCGCGGTGGATGGAAAGACCGCTGCCGCTTTTCCGCCCCGGTTGCCTTGCTACAGCGGTAAAAAGGTCATAACATGGTGGCGGTGTCCAATGGACACCGCCAGCCATATTATGATGCGTGCAAATAGATGCCTTTCCGCGGCGGCAATGCCGCCCCGGAAAGGCAGGCGGTCTTTGCTTTGGGGGGCCCCTGCGGGCCCCCCTGGTGAAGGCCGAGGTGGGGGTCCACAGAGGGGCTACCTATGGTACCCCCCTTCATTTGCATGTACAATGCGGCAGGCACAGCGCGGTGCCTGCCGCTTTGTATATGCAAAAGCGTAAATGCATTTTTAGCATTGTGGCGGGCGGTGCAGAGTGCACCGCCCGCCACAATGCTAAAAATGAAGGATGTGCCCATCACTGTGGCGGGCACATCCTAATTCCCCCAACGGGACCCCTACCCTTATGGCAGGCGGTCCAGGACACTGATAGGGTGGCGGGCGGACAAAGTCCGCCCGTCATCCTAATGAGGCCCTAAGATGGGAGACCATATCAAATGCTATTGATAGGGCTAAAAGCAGCAAGGCTACTTTTTTCCCGCTGTCCACCTCCAATTTAATAGTATCTAAGACCTCAAACAAAGCGGACGCAGTGCAATGTCCTGGGAGAAAGCCTGATTGTGAAGGACGCAGCAACTGGTTAGCATCGAGATTAAAGGAAATTTGGATATTGACTAATTTTACCAAAGGCTGGTAAAAGAAAATCGTCCTGTAATTGGCCAGGGTGAACTTATCTGCTGAAGATTTTTTGGAGCAGTGGAATCAACCTGGCATTCTTACAATGGCACCACCAACTTCCTCAGGCTAGGAAGAAGGCCCCCCCCAACAAAACAAACATTTGTCAAGGTTACCCACTCTGGGTCTCTCCGCCTCTGTGGAATGATCAAGCGTATTGGGTAGGCCCTCAACAGTACCCAACAATTATTCGTCATGGCTCAGTCTCTAAACTCCATCACCAGGAGCCCCTCTTCTAACCCAATGCCTATTTGGGTGGTTTTGCCCAACTGCTTCTCCTCATCTCCTGAAAGATGTCCCGCAACCCCTCTTGCACCATTGAAGGGCATCTCTGAGTCTCATTGGCTCCGTCCCTGGTCTTTACTCTTGGAGCACATCTCATCAACCATTTCCATTGTTTCTGCCTGTATGTGTGGTGATGGAGGGTAGAGGGTGAAGCAAATATTCCACCAGCCATTCTCACCTTCCAGCTTTCACACGTGTGTTTCTTTCTTCCTCAGCTCACAGCGATAGGGTGCCAAATGCCAGTTCCCATTTAGCAGTGCATGAAACCTCTTAGTTCTGGGCCTGTTAAAGTGTGAAACCTCTGTGCCCCCTTGCCTTGTCATCTGCTGCGGTATGTGAGCTGCCGGTGGATGCCCTTCCTCTTCTTGCTCCACCAAATTTCATGGCCCAGTGATCCTCCCAATATTCCACAGAATTGAGCCATATTTCCTGCCACAAGAGCGTCATCATTCTTTGCCAATTCCAATTGTAACTTCTGGTGTAGGGCCACTATTTGTGTTACATCTGTTATCCTCTTAAGGGTAATGGCGATCACTGGCTGCAGGTGGCTGGCCAACTGCATTTCTTGTTCTGCAGGTTTAATGACCAGTGCAGAGGAGGGGCGTGGAGCTCAGAGTAATGCAACCTATCCATTCGCCATCTTGGCCACACCCCTGCCTTGTGTTTAGACATATAAACATTGTCTTTATTTATCTATCATCTATTTTATTCCTTTTTGCTGCCACACTGGTTACACACTACTTGATATATACCATCTCAAAGTGACTAATTTTTGATAATGTAATCATATTTGGCATAGATTAGACCACTGACACAAGGAGTTGCTTTCAAACTTAAGTGAACAACCTAATATAATTATGAGGAAATTATTCTTGGACAGCTAAGGTACTTGTGCTCTATTTCACAGCTTCTAGAATTCAAGAACAAATCTATTAGGATTATCCTTTGTTTTTCCAAGTTGTATTATGTTTCAAGCCTGTGCAAACGAATACATTTGCTATTTATTGCTTTTCAGATCAAATTCAGAGTTTGTTTGTGTCTCACCGAAAGGCCTTGAAAGGTTGTACCTCTCATTATTTTCCTATTTGCTGCTATTTGCTTCAAATTCGCTCACCCACATAACGTGCTATGCTCTGCCATAAATGAGCAATTGTTAGTTCCTGGATGTCAAAGGTCAAAGTCTGTCCTAAAGCATATTGGTGGTGCAGGGGTTAAAGCGATGATTTCAGAGTCTCCCTATGGTAAAGCATATGGTAATGAGTGAATAGACCCAAATGTTTTGCATGATTTCTGGAAAGCATAAATCCATATACATTGATATACACTCTTTCTTTGCATTAGTGCTTATCATTTTTTTTAATGGAAGGCTCTATTACCTCTTATCAGCAAATGGTAAACTGATGTTCTAGATAGAACAGTAACGTATGCTAAAATTGTATTACTGGTGCTTTATACAAAAAAACAACTTAGAAACGATGTGGATGATCATGACAGTCATTTGTGTTTCAATAGAGATGAATTGTCTGAGGGCCAGATTCACAGAACTAACTTAAGACAAAATCCTAAACTTACTACTTTTGGTATTCACAGAAGTTAGGATTTTGTCTTAAGTTTGTCTTAAAACAGACTTAAGACAGACTTAAGTTAGGATTTTGTCTTAAGTCTGTCTTAAGACAAACTTAAGACAAAATCCTAACTTCTGTGAATACCAAAAGTAGTAAGTTTAGGATTTTGTCTTAAATTAGTTCTGTGAATCGGCCCCTTTGAGTTTAAGTGCATGAAGTTTATACTTTAGTTGTTTAAGTTTTTTTTCTGTTAAGTCCGATAGGCTATCAAGGATGGTTGAGGTTTTCATCAATATGCAAAGACGTTAGTGTCGGTAATAAAGCTGCTTCTATTAAGTAAGTGCCCACAAAGCTAGCAACATCTATGACTTCAATAGAAGGACTGTAATTAGAATGAGTTAGTAACAGTTTACTACATGAATGTAGGCATTTGACATGGAAATTACTGTTGAACATCTAATTTATTTAGCACTGACGCACAACTAGAAATGCTTTTATGCTCCAAATTAATATCTTGAAAGGAAATATCCCCT
Source organism: Lissotriton vulgaris (assembly GCF_964263255.1). Lineage (NCBI taxonomy): Eukaryota > Metazoa > Chordata > Amphibia > Caudata > Salamandridae > Lissotriton > Lissotriton vulgaris. The sequence goes on from NC_141694.1 coordinate 1,297,356,241, forward strand.
TTGACAATACTAGCAGGTAGTGGAGCAATTTCAGGCCTTCAGGGATCCCTAGTGGAAATTCCACTGGGGAATATCCACAGCAGGCATGGGGACGCAGGGACAAGGGGGTCACTCCAGAAGCACTCTGCGGACTTTTGGAACTGTCCCTTCCACCTCTCCTATCACCTCTCTTGACCTGGGGGCGAGCTGGAGGATGAGGCAGGCGGCGTTTACCAGCAACACCATGACTGGTGCTTCTGATGGAACTTTAACGATGCCCCCTGGGCGGAAACTAAAACTGTCTGTACCTACAGTGGTGCCCGAGCAACTTTGGCTGATGCCCGATGGAGCTGTCATATGTAGCTATAGAGGAGTTTGGCTATGGTTCACCCCTCGGCCGGCAGCTACCCAGCCAGACATCGGACATCGTTTTGCTCGCATTCCCGTTGTGTTTTCCTACCTGCATTCCCTACCCCTGTTTACCATTCCCCCTCTACCTCTTCACTCCCCATAAGACGTGTGTACGCGCTAATAATCACACATTATTGTGTAATCTCATGTTTTTTTCTTTTCTCCTATTTCTATACTTGTGTATGTAATTATGGAACCTGTAACTCTCTGATCCCCATGCAAAACGCTCTGATACCTCCAGGTCTAGTCAGCGCTATGTAAATCTTTGCAAATAATACCGCTGTGCCCGAGCAACTTTGGCTGATACCCAGTGGAGCTTTCATATGCACCTATAGAGGAGTTTGGCTCTAGTTTACCCCTCGGCCAGCACCTACTCTGCTGGACATCAGACATTGTTTTCCTTGTCTCCCGTTGTGTTTTCCTACCTGCATTCTCTGCCCCCGTTTACCATACCCCCTCTGCCTCTTCACTTCCCATAAGACGTGTGTATGTGCTAATATTCTCACATTATTGTGCAATCTCATGGTTTTCTGTTTTCTCCTATGTCTTTACCTGTCTATGTAATTATGGAACCTGTAACACACTGATCCTCATGTAAAGCACTCTGATACCTTCGGTTCTAGCCAGTGCTATATAAAACTTTGCAAATAAATAAATAAATGCCTGTAAGGTGGCACCTATTAGCCCTAAGGTCCCTGAGAAGGGCATTTGATTATCGATGTGTGCTTTTTAGTTTAGTTAACTTTATGTAAATGCCCTTTTAGGGAGAGCTGCTAAGCCTTAACTGCGTCTTCATATGATTCACTGTATTACTCCGCAACTAGAACAGCCCTGCTGACTACAGGCCCAGCATAAGACCCTCATCACTTCCTAAGATCTGTCTCACCACAAAGTTTGCCAATATATAATGGGAAGATAAATATAAAAGACTGCAAGGTTCTTGTTCAAAAGAAAATAAAAAACTTCTTCAATCTTGTAATTAAAATAAAGCCACTTGTTAAATTTTGAGTGTCAGACACAAATTATGATAGAGTGATCTTAGATTAGCATTGACTTTGAGGGGGGTGGAGTCCGGCTGATGACAGTAGTGACTGCATGATGTATGAGCTCCGCTGAGACGGGCAGCCATGGGGGACACAGCACAGGCATCAGGCAGTGTTCAGTGGTTCTGGTGGTGGTAAGAACTCTGAAGGCATCAGCAGCATGGGAGGATGGCCCCACTGCAACTCCCCTCCATGGTGGATGCTGACAGCAGACAGCCAGAGCTCTCTGTGTGCCTGCATGGCCCTGAAAAGAGCAGCAGCCCTAGGGGACTTGAGCAGTGCACCGAGCCAGCGGGAAGACTGGCACTCCCAACATGGCAGTCTACTTGGGGTTGGTGCCGCCCAAGACATGCTGCGCTGCCCTCCTGCCCCAAGGTACCAGCGGTCTGGATGGATGGGGGCTGCACCATTCCTCTGTGACAACAGCCAATAGCATACAGGCAGAGCTTAAGGCCAACCTGCATGGCCCAGTGACCCGCAATGACCCTGGGGGGGGGGGGGGGGGGCATTTCGCAGACCGGATGCTGCTGGCTGCAGACACTGTCGCTGAGCAGCAGCCTCGGCTGCTTCCCCTTTCCGGAGGGACTGTCGCAAATGGATTCTGCTAAGAGGATGTGAGATTTAGGGATGCAATTACAGCCTGGAGCAAACCCCTGTCTCTCCCACCTTTTTAACACGTCCCTGGCAGAGCCTGTCTCCTGTGCGATCACTCAATTGCTTCATTCCTACCTCACGCAGCTTGTGAAGTTTTGCACCCACACGTGGGCATGCGACCTGCATTTCAGCTATATGACCTCGTTCTTTCCATTCCTCTCTTTTGTGCAATCCATGGCGGGAAGGGCTAGAGATGTTCCATCTCCTGCCATACTTTGGAGGCACAGACAGCCTGCTTCTGGACACCTGTCGAGGTTTCTGTGCTTAAATAGTTCAGGCAGTCGGTGCCTGTTAAAACAGCACAACAGTGAGACAGACACCTGCATTAATGGATGCCTAAGCCTCCAGAGATTTCACTTGCATTCTGTTCTTCCAGCCCTGCGTTGACAACTGGAGAAGCACAGCTACAAAGGCAGAAATCAAAACATGAAAGGCACAGGCAAGCATTTTATCTTCTGTAACATTACATGTTTGGACGCACCAGTAACAACAAGCATGGGAGTGGTGCAGGCACGCGCACTAAAAGGAATTTAAAACACATAGATAAAGCGTAGCGCTCCTGAAACAGGCAAAGCAATGAATAAAAATATTTAAAGTCTCTTTTTTGTGCATGCGTCTAATGTAAGGTAGCGCGCGCATGTTAATGCGTACTATTTTTTAAAAAGTCAATTACGCTGTTTAAGCGTAATGATACTGTAGTTAGGTGGTGCTGCTTCTGGAATAACTGGAAGTTACCTATTGGATGAAGAGCCAATAATAAGCCGCTAACAAAGAAAATGCCAAAGTTAACTTATGGCAAGCGGCAAGAAATTACCAAGCAATAGGCAGAGTTTCACCACACATATAGATTACTAGATGTCTCAGAGAGACAGCGCATGCGCGCTGCCTAGGTGAGACCTAAAAAATTATTCTAAATGTGGAGCAGTAAAAGTTAGGGAAATAATAATGATATTAAAAGGAGGGCTTACTGATGCCAGCATATCTGTGGACATCTTCTGGGATTGCTGATGGTATTGGTGGAGGAAGAACTTCCACCCACCACAGCACTAGTGGTGGCAGCCACATCTCCTTGACCCGCTTCCATGCTTCCAGCCATCTACTTGTCCCTGGATGCTGATGTAAGAAATGAAGGATATAAAATATGAAAGATTAGTGGTACAGGTAATAATATTGCCAAAAATATTTTAACAGGCAAAAGCAAACACAGTAACATTGTACTTTTCTATATCAGATCGCCTATACTACTACTAGTATAGAGGTGACCTATTCCTAATTCCCTAAACCTAAGCCCTCTTCAAAATTTCCTAAACTACTTTTTGGAACTACTAATGCATCACAATGAATGATCTTTGTTTCTCATCTCATTCTCAATATCAACCCTCTTTGACGGGACAACTCAGTCTCCCTTTTTTTCAGTGCACAGATACATACTGCACTTCACAAGGAGATTGCTTCGGACTGTACGAGAAATGCACATAAATGCACATAAAGAAATGCACAGAGAAAGTGAACTCCCTAATATTACTACTACAACCACTATTGTAGTGACAGGACAGAGGTGTCTGCATGAATTCTTAAATAATCAGCCCAATTGAGCACCAACGACTATGATTAGATAGCGCCGAGCACTTGGCTGGATCACATAATATTTGTAATGTAAACTTAACTTACTTCTGAGTGTGAGCAGCATGCTATTTATAAAAAAATATTAGCATTGAAAGAACACAGCAAATAAATATTTACTCACTAAGGCAAGCAACCTCAACGCCCAGCAGTTTGAGCAGCTCCTGCTCCCTGTTCAGTATATTGGCCCAGCGGTGCACTAACTACTGCTGGGTGCCTTGGACCCCAGAGGTCAGGCGCGTACATTGCCACACCCTCCGCCACCACTTCATCTCTCTCCATCCTCTGTCATAGCACTGGGCGGTCCAGAAAAAAAAATAACTAGACCTAAAGGGAAAACTAAAAAAAGACAAAAGAATGACAAAACAGAAAATACATGAACACATCAACACACAGTGATAAAATAAAGGAAAATGAGGGGTGGATGAGTCAGACAAGGGGAGGATTCAAAAACAGGCACCAGCACCATGCACAGAAAACAAAATGCACCCATTCAAACCGTGCGGTGTCATTCGAGCAGAGTTTTGAGTGTGAGAATGCGTGTCATGCGTCAGGATGTAATTTCTTTTGCACAACCAAGCACGTTGAGCAGCTTTGCTCGCCTGTGGAATTCTGCAGCATCTTGCAGAGTTTTTGGACCTCTCCGTGGAATTCTACGTAACAGAACTCTGCTAGCTCTGCCAAGGCCTACTCCTCGGCCTCGTTGGCCTTAGTGGTGCTTCTTCACCCAGCTGCGAAGGGGCCCTCTTCTTGCCCCAATCCTTCCACCCAGTGGGTTTGTGGAGCAAAGGGTGCCTTCTTGTCAACCATGCATGGCATTGGGGATGTGGTGCAGACCGGGAGATGGGGGTGGCCCCCGTATTCCCGATTTGAGAGAGGAAACAGAGGCAACAGAACATCGGGCTACTCGCCCCTCCCAGCAGTGACCAGCAGTGACCAGTAGGCCATGGACTGACAGGTACCAACCCTATGAAGGACACTCAGCCCTTGCCTCATAGGACTGGGGCCTGTGGTCCCTACTGTGTATGCAGTGGCATCTACTGCATGACAGTACCATGGATACTGCCCAGACTTCATCTCCCCCCCCAATTCGTCCATGCCCTGGCCATGCTGCAAATGAGGACTGAGGACTGAGGACTCGCAGCCCAGCAGAGTCAGACATACATAGCAGCACCAACTGCAAAGCAGCAGGGTGAAGGTGATTAAGGTAGTGGCTGAGCTGACACAGAACAGGGGCAGCAGAAAGTCCTACTCCCCACTGAAGGCTTGCCCAACCAATGACTGACTTGGCCAGAGTCTGCTGATGCTGTATCCTTGAATTGTTATGTCTTTGGGGCTGACAGCTGAGAATGGCATGTCTGTTTTTAGTTTTTTAGATTTTTTTTAGCTTGGTTAGTTTTTTTAACACTCTTTATTGGCATTTTACACACAGTAGCAGTAACAATTCACATTGGATATATTCTATTCCAAAACTGTCTTTGGTTACAGGATCGGAATTGAATTCAACAATATTGCAATAATAACTGTATCATTTTCCTACAAACTCAATTCCCCCCTTGCCACCCACCCTTTTGTGTCAAGTGTCCAATATCTGTCTCCATATCTGTAATTCAATCACCATCTATCTGACGTGCCTCACCATGTTTCCACAGATCCCATTTCCTGTTCCGCAGTTTGTTGGGAATCCCACCCCGCCTCTATCTTCCCGTCCAGGGGATCCTTCAAATATGCAATCATCGCAGACCATGCTCACACATTCTCCTCAAGTCTAACATCTTTCCTAATGAGTTTCATCCAAACCAATTCTGCTGTCACCCACTCTTTCATATTTCTCATCCATCTACTTAGAAGCGGTAGAGTCGGGCTAAGCCATAAGATTGCTATTCTCCTCTTTGCAATCACCAACCCAAGGAGCACGAACCTCCTACTCATTTTTTTAGGGGTAGGTATTAAGTTCAGTAGGGTAGAACGGACTGTCCTGGGGATGAACCATCCGGTTGCTGTATGTATGAATTCAAACACTCCCTCAGAGAATGGGCCCCAGCTCCTGCACTACCATATCCTGTGCACGAAGCGTGCTGCTACTTCTCCGCATCTGGGACAAGTGTCTGATCGGTCTGGGTAAATGTTACTTAGTCTGTGTGGATTTTAGATGTACCTGGTGCACTACATTATATTGAATTAACTTAAAACAAGCACTGGAGTTCACCTCAAAAACTCCTTCATGTACTTTCACCCACTCTCGTTCGGATATGGGTTCCTCCGACTCCTCCTCCTTCCTTCCCTGAAGCAGGAGGGCTATGCCCAATAATATTAACCGCCACAAAACCATCAGGTATTCTGTTCGAGATTTGATATCTCTGAAACCCTCTCACTCCTCTGCCTGCATTACCGAAGGACTGGCCCCTCCCTGAAGGCCCTTTTTCCTGTAGGAAATGTCGTTTTCAATCTATCACCCTCCCCCACGAAGACCTCAAGACATCTGAGGCAAGGAAACATGTAAGCAGTCTACAATGCATTCTGCTTAATGTACGATCAATGCCCAAACACCAGCTCCAGATTTGGGATTTACTACATACTAATCAACCAGATCTGTGTTTTCTCACAGAAACCTGGCTGAAACCCCACACTACGCCCGCTATTGCAATAGCTATTCCTCCAGGCTATAAGTTTTTACACATGGATAGACCTATTAAAATAGGAGGTGGACTAGCTATTATTTATAAAGAACATCTGAAAATAACCATTCTTGAGGAAAAATGTAGCCCCACCCTGGAAATTGTAACTTTTCGCATAAATCTATCTACCATAATAGCTATGAAAGGTGCTCTCATATACCGCCCACCTGGATCAAGCACAGGATTTTCCCTCTCTCTGATGGAATTAATAGCCCCCTACCTCAGAGCCAACGAAAACTTTGTTCTCCTAGGCGATTTTAATATCCATGCAGACAATCTGGAACTTACAGAAACTAAAGCTTTGCTTGCAGATATGTCCACAATAGGGCTCCAACTCCATAACTCTGACCCCACCCACGAAGGAGGACACCTTTTAGACCTACTTTTTTCTAACAGTCCCACCTTGCCATGCAAAACCACTCCTCACCTGAGCTGGACTGATCATTATTTGTTAGAATTCAATCTTCCCATTTCACATAAAAAGACAACAAACAAAAATTTTCCCCCAATTTGGCGACGCCAATGGCACAAAATAACTATTGAAGGACTACAGGAAACCTGGAAAATACCCTCAATCCCAGACACAGATAACGTAGATGACATGCTCGCTAAATTTAATGTATCTCTACTGGAAGCAATAGACAAACTAGCCCCGCTAAAACTCCACAAACAATTCCCCACCCATAAACAGGAGAAATGGTACACAGAGGTACTAAGAGCAGAGAAGCAAGGGTGTAGAAGACTGGAAAAGAAATGGAGAAAATCTCACCTTGTAGAGGATAAAAAAGCCCACTGAGAAGCCCAATCGAAATATTACAAAAATATTAGAAAAGCTCGGAAAAACTGTCTGGCACAGCAACTGTCAGAGGCGGGCAATTCCTCGAAGGAACTGTACAAAATATTGGAATCCTTCGTGAAACCCACAGCTTGCATCAGCGCAGATGATTTCTCACTACCATTGTGTAACGAGATCTCCCTGTTCTTCGAGAGCAAAATCAATACGATTTACGATAAAATCCTGAAAACAACCAGCACCAACAGTGGAAATTATGTCCCCATGACCCCGCAACCAAAAAAATCTCCATCCTTACTTTCCTTTCCCCCAGTGTCTAATACAGACCTTTCTCCCCTAATTAACCACATAAAATCTGGTTCTCCTAATGATCTCCTACCAGCGAAAATGATGGCCCCTTTAAACTCAATTCTAGGTCCACCCATACAAGCCATCATAAATCAATCCCTGAGCAAAGGACAGGTACCTACAGTGTGGAAACAGGCTGTAGTCAATCCAATTCGGAAAAATGCCGCGTTACCCTGGTCGGACCTTTCAAACCTCAGACCTATTTCCCTCCTACCCTACCTCAGTAAACTCACAGAGAAACATGTTAACACACACCTGTCGAAATACATCGAAGCAGCGGAAGCCTTGGACCCATCCCAATCTGGTTTCAGGCCTAATCACAGCACTGAATCAGCCCTCCTCTCCGTGACCGACAACATCAGGATGTCACTGGACAGGGGGGAATCCGTGATTCTAGTGCTGTTAGATTTATCCGCTGCTTTCGACACGGTATCACATGAACTCCTCTTAGAAAGACTGAGTGATGTGGGAATAGGAGGCACGGCTCTCTCATGGCTAAAAAGCTTTCTCTCCGATCGCACACAAGGAGTCAGACTAGGTTCTCACTCCTCTCCATCTAGAGTGCTTACTAAGGGTGTGCCACAGGGCTCATGCCTTAGCCCCACGCTTTTTAACATTTATGTGGCCCCCTTAGCAAATATGATAAGATCCTTTGGATTCACTCCGGTGTCGTACGCTGACGACACCCAACTTCTGTTTCCCTTCACAACTCTCACACCGGAAATTCTTTCATCATTTGCCAGTGGGATGAGAACGATAGCACAATGGATGGCAATAAATTTTCTTCAATGCAACGTGACCAAAACAGAGGTCATGCTGTTTGGAGGGGCGACTCTCCTCTGGTCACCAGATTGGTGGCCTCTGGAACTAGGCCCGGTCCCCAACCCCAAGCCCATAGCAAAAAACCTTGGCATTAAGCTGGACCAAGCACTCCTGCTTAAGGAACACACCACTCAGGTTGCAGGTGCCTGCATTCACGTGGTGGGGCTCCTAAGACGTGTCTTTCCTTTCCTGCCAGACAACCATAGAAAGACCCTCATCCAAACTTTAATCCTAGGCAGAATGGATTATTGTAATGGGCTTTACCTATCGGCGAACGAAGAACAAATAGACAAACTTCAGGTTGTCCAAAATACGGCAGCAAGGCTGGCCCTCAATGCCCCCCCCAGAACGCCCTCCCGCCCCCTACTACACCAACTCCATTGGCTTCCCGTGAAGCAGCGCATCAATTTTAAAATCTGTAACATCATACACAGATGCCTGTACGGTACCAGCCCCAAATACTTACGGGAGAAATTTGTACCTTACTGCCCTAGACGCGCACTCCGCTCTAGTAACCATCTGCTGCTACAAATTCCAAAAATAAGAAGAGCTAGGCAGGGAGGTCGAGCCCTGTCCTACAAAGGACCCTTACTTTGGAACTCCCTGCCCACTGAACTGAAACAGATTAGCAATTTAGTGTTGTTCAGGAAAAAATTGAAAACGTACCTTTTTACTAGGCCATAATACCTATCCCCCCCCCAGCATTTCACCACTGCAGTAAGCTGTCCTAAAACTGCTAGCAACAGCGCAGAGATATCCCTTCGGGAATTGACTCAGGCGCTTTACAAGCAAATAAATAAATAAATGACTGGGCTATGGTCTCTAAGTTCTCTATAGATGAGGGAGATCAAGCTCTGCCCACCCACCATTGATAGTATAGTTGTTAGAGCAGCTGTACATGGGGGTTCCTCTGAGAAAGAAATCCAGATCTCCCTAGCCACTGCTGTTACCTTACCATACTATAGTAATTGACCCACTCCCAGCTCAAAAGTAGTCAAAGCCTCCTTTTGGGTTAAAAAGTTGCTGTTATTATACAGGTCAACCATTGTAAGACATCCCCCGTCCATCCATCGCTGGACGGACATGGACGGACATGGACTCTGCAAGTTTTTTGAAAGGACTGATGACTTCTGGATTACTCTCTTAACTGCATCTTCCCAAACTCTCACCACATATTTAATCGGGTATGGGTATTTGTTCGCGATCGCAGCTCCCACCATGAGTAGCTCAGGCAAAGTACTACCACTGTAGGTGCCCACCAAAAGGGTTTTCTCCCAATTACTACCCTCCTCCAGCCAGTGGATCGCATATTGTAGTTGGGCCGCTAAGTAATATAAATGCATACGGGGATCTCCTCCCCAGGGCCTACCAGCTTTCGTTGGAGGGTTTCGAATGTAACATGTTTTTGCTGTTCCCCCTCAGCAATTCCACCAGTAAAAATGTAATGCCAAAAAATAAATTTTGTAGAAAGAGTGTTGCAGGGTGTAGAGACAGTGGGCAGTATTTTAATTATTATAATTGCCATCTTTCCCATTAGGGAGAGAGGCAAGGACTTCCAGAATCCCACCGAAGCTCACACCCCTTCTAATATCCTCCCTATGCTATGCTCTAGGAATTACGTGCAGGAATGCCACAGTTGAATTCCCAGGTACCTCATACCCTCTTTTTTCTGCAGCAGGCCCACTTCAGGGTGTATATCGGTTGCCTCCTGTGCCATTTTCCCGATTGGGTTTATGAACGATTTACGAGGGTCAATGCAGAGTCCAGAGAACTCGCCAAATTTCCGTAATTCATTTAAGAGGGGTAAAAACGCTTGAGGTAGGCACCTTAGATACACCAGCATGTCATCTGAATACAAGGAGAAGACATGTAGGGTATCCCCTAAGGGGAATCCATGTCCCATCCTGTTTTTTCTGAGCGTTGCTGCTATTGGCTCCATCGCGGCCACAAACAACAGTTCACAAAAGAAATTGATCAAACACCACCGCCCTGAGACGCACCTGGGCTGTTGGATTCATATATAGTAGTTGAACCCTGCTGAGAAATCCCTGTTGCATCCCCATCGTTCTGAGGACTGCCCAGATATACTTCCACTCTACCGAGTCAAAGGCTTTCTCAGTATCTAACAAAGCCAGGGCACAGTCCTCATTTTGTATTCTCGGGGCATGCCAAATATATGCAAGTCTTCTCAGGTTATGCGTGGTATTTCTCCTAGGTGCAAATCCTGCTTGGTCCGAGTGTATTAAGTGAGACATGTGGGGCAACAACCTGGTCACAAGAATCCGGCTCAGTATCTTGACATCAAGATTCAGGAGGGAGATCGGCCTATAGGAGCCGGCCAGTAAAGGGTTCTTATCTGTCTTTAAAATCATTGATACCAGTGCCTCCTGCATAGATCCAGGCATGGATCGTCTCTCATACACGTCATTGTAAATCTCTAATAATTTATCAGCCAGGAGCGGGGCGAACAGCTGATAGAATTCCTCGGGAGACCAACACTGTCCGGGAATTTGGCAGTTTTAAGATGTCTGGTAGCGGACAATAACTCTTCATTTGCTATGGGAGCTGCAAGGGTCTCTACTTCCTCAGGGTCTATCTGTAGCACAATGTGATTAAGATAATCCTGTATTATTTCTGGGGCTGCATCTAACTTGGTTTGACAGGCTAGATCGTGTGCTCAAGTGTCTAGAATTGCCCGCTGAGTACAGACCAACTCCCCATTTCTGTCCTGTAATTGCAAGATAGGGGGTGGGGCGGATTCAGATTTATTCAATTTCACTAGTAGGGCCACACACTTATCTCCTTCCATTTGAAGGCGTTGTTGATACGCTATATGGCATATCTGTTTGCTGTTCATTGCATGTTCAAGGAATGTTTCTCTGTAGTTTATTTCTGTTCGCGCTGTTTCTTCTCTCGGCCTACCGCCTGCTATCCACTTAGCTGGTTGATCTGTATGTAGCTCCTTTCGAGTGGGTGCAACTGGCTGGTTTCGGAGCCAAAAAGACCAGGAGAGGGCAAGGACTTATCCTCCAACTACCCTTCAGGCTACGCTCTGGCTGTTTGGGGTACTACACCACGGGTTTGTGGCCTCTACCCCTGTGTCTCTTCTCTCCTAGGAAGGTCAGTGTCACCTGCTACTTATCATTGTGCCTCTCCTCCCCTACCACCCTCCCTAAGGTTCTTCAGGAGTCACCACTGTCCACTTTGATGCACCCCCCTCTTGTCTATGTCTTTGCCCATCTGCCTTTGAGGTGCTACTGCCTGGTACACTTTGTCCTCTACTCTCTGACTATCGTGACTATAAAGTGGCCTTACCCACTCCCCATCACCTTCCCAGTCATGTGACACACTCCAGGAGTGCATTCTATCTCCCTTCCACCCCTGCTCCCCTCCGATCACCATAATTCATCCATTCCATCATTCATTCCTCATTCCTACCGCAAGTTTCAGTATCAATCTCAGGCTCCCAGCTGGTTGCTCCATTCCCCTTTTATTTGACCTCCCCAGACTTAGCAGGTCGATATGTTTGGACCCACAGACTTGCCCTAAACCATAACAACTGTTGTCAGCTTTGCTTGGTGTTCTTGTTCTCCCTTTTTTACTTCTTCCTCCCATCTCCAGTTCTGCACCTACCCCACCCTCCTTATCTTTCTCCCCCTTCCTGCCCCTGTCTTTTTACCTCCCCAGCTCTAGGCCCTCAAGCGGGTCGTTGGAAACGGCTCCATCTCCTGTAACCTTCCCCACCCACAACCCCCACCAGAGTCCATGTGCACATTCAAATGGGTGTTCTCCTTTTGGGGCATATGTAGGTAGGCGTTTGCGATTCGCAAATGCCAAAATTCGCCGAATTTCGACGTTTGCGAATCACAATCGCCCCTTTGGTATGTAGGTGGCACTTAGCAAAATAAGGAATAGCAAAAATTGTGATTCCTTATTTTGCTCAAAGCATTTAAGGAATCGCAATTTTGCGATTCCTTAAATGCTATGTAGGGGTGCCTTGAAAATTGCGATTTTGGCATAAGGAATCGCAAAATACCACCTACTTCAAGTAGATGGTATTTTGCGATTTCCTTTAAAAATGCATTTTTTTAAAAAATTCGAAGTGCCATGTTGCGCACAGACATGCTCTTAGGGCATGTATGTGCGCCACATGTACTTACAGGCACATTCCAAGGGTGCAACAGGTGTCCTTTGGACACCCTGGCGCCCTTGGAATAGCGATTCTCAAATTGCGATTTTCTCACAGAAAATCGCAATTTGAGAATGTATCCCCATTCATTTCTATGGGCCTTTTGGCCCAAAGGAATGAATGGGACACTCATTCCTTCATTGTGATTCGCAATTTGCTAATCGCAAATAAGGAATGTTAGAGATTCGTAAAAAATTTGCGAATTATTACCTACATTCCATTTTGCTATTCTCCAATAGCGATTCCTTAAAAATCGCTATTTGAGAATCGCAAAATGGAAATTACCTACATATGCCCCTTTGTCCCTTCTTAGTCCCCCCTCTCTTCCTTCTTTCCCATCCTCATTGCACGGCATCATCTGCTGACTGCACCCTGCATTTCCCCCATGGCTGGCCTTGGCGTGGGCCTGCATGTAGTGCATGGTGCATAGAGCCACCCTCTGTCCTCCTCCCACTTCTGCCACTCAGTCAACACAGAACTCGATGATGTCCCTTTCAGGTGCAATGAATTTCATCTCTTGGAACGTGAATGGCCTTGCACACTATATCAAATGCAAGTATGGGCCTACATACCTTAATTCTGAACATGTTGATGTAGCCTTGCTTCATTAGACACACCTTCTGAGTGCGAAGGCTTAGAATATTTGGCATGAGTGGGAGGGTAAGGCGATAAGTAGTAGCTGCCCCCTGCAGTGTCCTGCCGGACGGGCAGAGCTTTGGAAGTGCAGCTTGGCTATACTGCTCCAAAAGACTCTCCTGCATGCGGTACTCAATTCAGGGTTAGACCCAGAGGACCGGTATGCATTCGTGAAACCCTTGGTCTGTGACAGAGTGCTCTGTGTGGGCGCCATTTATAAATCAACGGGTATGAAACGCCTGTTTTTCCCCCAGCTTAAGCACGTCTTGACAGAGATTGATACCACCCATCTACTTTTAGGAAGACGACTGGTACCTGGCTTGGTATGCAATCTTGGATGCATGAGATAATGTGGATTGTGCCCTTCTGGGTGTCCTTCAGGCGGACCGCAGCCTCCAGGATGTGTGGCACCTCTTTCATACTACAGACAAAGAGTAAACCTATCTTTTCCTGATGCACGGATCTAATCCAGGATGGACTTCTTCCTGGTTGCCCAGCCCATGCTCCCATAGTTGAAGAGGCCACCATCGTGGAGTGTGCGCTCTTGGACCATTTCCTGATCCGCTTGTTTGCTGACCTTGGCCTTACAAAACCCATTAGCAAGCTACACCATTATGACCGAAGACTGCTCACCATCGCCCTGACTGCAGCCAAGTTATGTATTTTGCACCACTGGCTCTCCACAGAGGTGCCGTTGCATGCAGGGCGGCTCATTGAAATGTATTCAACAACCTCCTATGAGAGAATCATTTACAATTTGCAAAATAGGCCCTATATGTTTTTTCTCATATGGTCTTCTTTTCTGAAGGAGGGTCACTGACATGTACTCGATGTGGTAGTAGTGACCCTGGTCCACTGTACAATGGGGCGCTGTGCAATGGGGCGCCTTCTCAGTCTTGTCCCATTCTTTCACAAGGGGAACTTATTTCGCAGGTGCGTCCACTTGTGGGGTGTCTTGTCACCCCCCCCCTCTATATTTTATAAAGTCTATACAAAACACCCTCATCAATTCCTAAAATCGTCTCCTCTCTGTCCTTCCCCATCATCTTGGCCTGGCTAGAAGCTCTTTTAGAACTCTAGTTAACCTCTCCACTGTGAGCTCAAGAAGTCGGTGACTAACACTGTCAAAGATTGTGCATCCCTGGCCTGCAGTCTCTACTCACTTTTGTGGAGAGAACCTAATTACAAGTCACAAAGAGAAGATAAGTGAGTTTCTGTTTCTGACGTCTTCACATTGAGGATTGGGTGTTGAGAGGCACCCCCTACTGTCTGGAGCATTTTCAACTTTGGTTTCCTTCCTCAATCTGCTAGCCCAACCAATCCATTGAAAGTCCTGGAGACTTGACTCGATGACGGCATGGGAGCCATGCCACTAGAGATGTTTATTCTCCAGAATAAAAATATGTTTACCCCCCCCCCCCCCTTTATTATTCCTTGCTAAATTGGACAGTCACATAATTACAATTTGTAACAAGTTTGTGGTGAGGTTTACCTTCCAATCGAGCATCTTGGGCTGATTGTGGATATTGACTGTGGATTTGGGAGCTCACAGGAGACTGAGTTTGCATTTTAAATCCACATTTCCATGCTTTACGACAAACTGATTCTCTGAGTAAATCACATTATCTACTTCATTCTCAATGCCCACTGATCTCTCAAATTTGAAAGTGTGTAAAACGAAGGTAACACAGTGCTAAGCACTATGACAAAACTATAAATATACATTTAAATTAATTTACATTCCAGAGCAATAGTCAAACAGTCATCTTACTTGGCTGCATTAGGCAGAAACAGTTGAGCATAGCTTGGATCTGAATTTACTATTGCCTGTGGTGGTGGAAATATCTACTGTAGTCCAGAACATTGTATGTGATTTTCTGTTAGCCTTGCAGAATAGGTAAGAGAGATATATTAACATTGCACATCTGGTCTTCAAATTGTCATAAGGAATGATTTTTAGGGCAGACAATCGTACATCACACACCACAGTAAGGAAAAAATTGGCTTCCCGCATAATCCTATTTTGGTTGGTAGATGCTATTATCATCAACATCAGAAACAAATGTGCTATGGGACCCACATCTGGGCATACACCGCCAACTTAAGGCGAACAAAGCAAACACAAGGAGATGATGGACGGAGTGCTGAATCTTTTTAGACACTCACCCCCGGTCACAGATCTAGGTTGAATCCATCATCGTTCTTTAGCTCACTTTACCACCCCAGTTCAGACACAGCTATATGCAAATCAGTCTTGACCCGTTGCCTCATAGGAACAGTGCAGCCCGAACTGCCAATCGGGGTCTTCCCTGGACTGGAAACAAGCATCCTGGGACCGGTTTCAGGGTAACACCTCTCATCAGCCAGGCTAGCTTGAAATCAGTGGCAAAATGAGCAAGGGACCCACGACTGGGCATAACCCTGCTAATTTAGGTCTAACAAAGCAAACGCAAAGAGATTATGGACTTAGCGCCTAAACTTTTCAGACACTCACCCCCAGTCACAGATCTGGGTTGAATCCATCAATCAGACTCAAGCATTCTGGGAGTGGTTTCAGGGTAACACCCCTCACCAGCCTGGCTCGCTTGAATCCATATAATCCTATTTCGGTTGGTAGGTGCTGTCATCAGACCAATCAGAATCAAACGTGCTAGGGAACCCTGAGTGAGGAGAACTACTGCCATCAATATGGTCTATATAAGAAAGATCAGCATAATCTTGAACAGTAGATGTCACCTAAAAATTCCTCCATTCCTCTTTGACACACATCGTACATGAGCTCTTCGCACATACTCATACTTACCTCGTATGTTTTGACAGCATTATGAAAACTGAACTGGGATGGCAATTGGTATTTGAGCGCATTTCCACCCTTTGGAGGGATATTTGGGATACAGAAGAGGCATTAGATGTTCACCCTCACCTACTCTATCTGCGGTTACTGATTTGCAATGTCACCCCAGTGTTAGCCCGAAGTCTATCGGGGTGTCTACACGGTTTCCACTATCTTAGTCAGCAAGGGCGCCACTGATGGAAACATGATGGGCCACCAGACTAAATAGAGTGATTAAACTGGCAATTTTTCGGGCAGATAACTCTGCCCAGTTTGTCGATTACCTCATCTGCCAAACTATGTATTGGGTCCTCAGTTCTGAACCACAGAACACGTTCTCATATTATCTAACTGCTGCAGGTCATTAGAAACGTTTAAATCCTCAATAAGGCAGTAGTTCGTGCAACAGGATGAGTGGAGAAAGGTAAACAGAAGCTTGGCCATGAGAAAATCATGTTTAACAGGTTTGCCGTGTACACTTGCTTCATTATCGAGTTATTCTACATCATTTATAACAAGCATTTGCAATGCAATAGGTCTCGCATTAGGAAAGTTTGAGCTATTGTTATTGTAAATGGCAAAGTTTTTATTTATGTTTTTTTTTTTAAAATACCTAAATTAATAGCTTTGTCATTTACAATGCCAATAGTTATAACTTTCGCAAATGTGATACCTATAGCATTTGTAATGCAATATGTTTTATATTTACATGACTTAGATGTATTGATATTACAAATAACAATGGCGTTTAATGTTTTTAAATAAATAATACTTAAATAAAAGTTATTGTAATTTATAATGTTATGTTATGTTATGTTATGTTATATAATTTTTGTATAGCGCACGGATGCCGCAGCAAAGTGGCGTCCCGGAGCTTTGGAGAATAATAACACAACACGACAGAAAAGATAGAGAAAATGGGCCTAGATTGTAGTAAAAAGGAAGGTTTTAAGTGCCTTCCTAAAAGGAAGCAATTCAGGAATAGAGCGCAAAGGGGCAGGCAGAGAGTTCCAGAGAGTTGCCGCCAACACTGAAAAAGAGCGTCCGCCCATCCTAGATTTTTTAAAGCGTGGCACAATGGCCAAATTAAGAACTTAAGAGCTCTGGCAGGGACATAGTGCTGGATAGTCTGTGCAAGGATAGGAGGGGAGGCTGCTTTGAGAATTTTAAAAGTTAAGCAAAGAGCTTTAAACTTAATTCTCTGCCCCACCGGCAGCCAGTGGAGACCCTGGATAGTCCGACGGGCCGAGACAAACTTCGGAAGGCCAACAAGCATCCTAGCTGCCGCATTCTGAACTCTCTGGAGGCGAGATAACTCAGCCTGGTTTAGGCCCAGAAACAGGGAGCTAGCATAATCCAGTCTGGTAAGAACCAGGGCTTGGACAATAATCTGTCTGGTCTCCGCATCGAAGAACTTAAAGATTGGTCGGAAACACTGCAGAGTGCCAAAACAAGTTCCAGCCACACGTTTTGTGTGGGATGTGAAAGAGAGCTTGTTGTCGAACCACACCCCAAGGTTTCTAACCTCAGTCACAGGGGAAGGGACGGGGCCAAGATCAGAGGGCCAGCACTGATCTCCCCATAATTCACTTTCCCTACCAAAAATAATGACCTCGGTCTTAGAGGCATTAAGTTGGAGCCGATTGTTCGCCATCCAGCCTGCCACAGCTTTTAGAGCTGACTGAAAAGTGGGGGCATCCATGTTGGAGTTGCCATTGAGTGCCACCGCCAACTGCGTGTCATCGGCGTATGACACTAAGGAGAGACCAAAACTGTGGGCTACCTCCGCTAATGGCTGAACATATAAGTTAAACAAGGTAGGGCTAAGGGCCGACCCTTGGGGAACACCCTGGAGTATGGGGCGAGAAGCAGAAACAAAAGGGGGTGTGGAAACCTTGAAGGCTCGATCCTTAAGAAAGGAGCGAAACCACTCGAGTGCCACCTCTCCGACTCCTGCTTCCATCAGGCGATGTAAAAGAATCTGGTGAGACACCGTATCGAATGCGGCACTGAGATCCAAAAGGATCAGTGCCGCCGTCTGACCCAGATCCAACAGATGCCTGATGTGTTCCACCACAGCCAGAAGGGCAGTTTCTGTGCTGTGGCCTGCACGAAACCCATTTTGGGAATTATCCAATATATTTGCTTCCTGCAGGTGAGAAGATAGAATGGCATTAGCGTGAGCTTCTGCTAATTTAGCTGGCCAAGGGAGAAGGGAAATAGGTCGGTAGTGTTCAGGCTTGGTAGGATCAAGGGCGGGTTTTTTAAGAATTGGAATAACCGTCGCCTGTTTCCAAGCTTTAGGAACACTGCCCGTGCTGAAGGACAAATTAATAAGGCCATGCAGAGCAGGATAGCAGCCTTCAGCAATTTCCCGGAATTGAGTGGGTCTCATGGGGTCGTCCGGGGAGCCGGATTTGACTTTAGTCGTCAGGGCAAGGAATTCCTCTAAGGTCGGACTAGGAATAACCAATAATGGTTTATGAGCCAATGACGTAGGGCTAGTCTCCACGATAGGAAGCTGAGCAAATGACTTATAGATAGCCTCCACCTTTTCGACAAAAAATTAGGCTAATTCCTCACAGTGCGTCATAGAAGGTTGAAGAGCAGCAGTATCAATCCTTTTACTAGTAAGGTCCTTACACACCCTGAAAATGACCTTAGTGGGGTTGGTACTGTTCTTTATCTCCTGGGAGTAAAAAGCAGCCCTGGCCGTGCATATGGCCCGATGATACACTCTAGTGCAAGCCCTATAGGCTGCCTTGAGGTCAGTATCATAAGTTTTGCGCCACGCGCGTTCTGCCTTTTTACAGGAGATTTTGAGTGTTTTAAGGGAATCATTATACCAGGGGTTAGAAGGACTAGATCTGGTCTTACTCCACTTAGCCGGAATAAGTAAATCTAATGAGTGATTTAGCCACTCACAGAAGCTGTCGTAGCCGCAGGAAACTTCAGTGGGGGGTAAAGGATGAAATTTCATCAGGAGCTGATGGAAATGCTCTAAGTTTAAGTTTTTCCAGGGGCGTCTAAGACTAGCTGAAGGGTTGTTCTTAGGAAGGGAAAAAGAGGTTGTGATACGAAATTCAATGAGATGGTGGTCGGTCCATGCCATGGGTCTGGGATGGAGCACTGAAATATTCGTAGAGAGATTCGTCAAAACGGGATCTAATAGATGGCCGCCTGTGTGAGTTGGGGATTGTACCATTTGGGTCAGTTGGAACGCCTCGAGATCAGCCAGCAAGCTATGGGTCGAGTTGGAAAGTGGAACATCCATATGCAGGTTGAGGTCGCCGATAATCGTAAAGTTGGCAGTTTTTAAAGCTAAGGAGGAAATTACCTCCGGAAGGCTTTGACGAAAAGCAGCGTCAGGCCCAGGAGGTCTGTAAATTAGAAGTCCCGTGAAGGTAAAATGGGGATTCACTGAGATGTTAAAAAGAGCACTCTCGCAGCCTGCTATGGTGATAGGTTTCCAGATGCAGGGGTAGCAAGTTTTTACCGCAACTGCAATACCTCCGCCTCTGGCCTTGCGAGGGAGAGAGTGCATAATATAGCCCGCAGGAAGGGCTAGATTAATGACCGCCATGGACTGGTCATGCAGCCAAGTTTCCGTGAAGAAAAAAATATCTGGATTATCATCGGAAATCAGAGAGAAGACTTCTTGGGAGTGACAGGACAATGATCTAACATTCAAATGCATAACTTTAAGGGTAGATTGATTAACTGTGCCTATACTATCGGCCGGTTGATTGTCAGCCGAGGGCCTCGACTGGAGACTGTTGATGCACAGTGGCATAGGAAGTTTAAAAGGACAAGTGGGGCATTGAAAAGGACCACTGAGAGGATCCAAGGAGCCGAGGCAGCAGTCACATACCTGGTGTCGCAAACAACGCAGGTTCTCTGCAGATATCATCCTAAGAGGTCCAGAGTCTCCTGCCCTAGCCCTGCCTTAGCGCTGACGAGCGCAGACGGGCAGGACTCTGGCTGGACTCAGGCGTGACGAAGGCGCACCGCTGCGCGTCACCGCTGCGCGACAGACAGAAGGCTCAAGTAGGCTCAGAAGGGCGAAATCTCGCGAGAATGCGCGAGAGTGCCCCAGCCCGATCCAAAATGGCAATAGCTTAAACTTTTCTAAAGACCTTTTGTGAAATTATGTTCAGTGTATCAGAGAGCGCAATAATACGAGATCAGTGTGAGATCCTGAACACACCTGCTGCCAAGATGGATACCGCCCAGGCTCTCTGTGACTCGATCCACAAATGTGTGAGGGGGGTCTCAGTGTGGGGAGCTCTAACCAGCTGAGGACAACCAGCAACAAGACTGGGCTAGTACCAGATATTCGGCCTCTCACACCATGTCCTATTCCCACAAAAACCTTACATTTAGATTTAATCTGAGGGTGGGAACAGGGGTGCTCTTTCACTGTGCCTGGGCCAACCCTCAGTCTTTTTGCTGAGAAGAATTTGGGAGGTCTTGTCCTTTTTTAAAGCTTTGACAATCTAGCTCTTCACTGGGACCCCTTCTGGGGTTCCCCAGCATTTTACATAAAAGTAATGACATAACTTGGGGTTGCAACATCACTCACAGTTGTCAGAGCTTGGAGATTCCCTCTAAGGGGTTATTACAACTGCATTTGTTTATACATAATATACAACATAGCCACATTCCGTTTACACTGCTTAAGTGTCTAAGCTCTCGTTTCTGTAGCAGGCTGAGAACTCAAGCTCAAACATGACAGCAAAAAGTAGGTACTTCAAAAGCAGAACATGTGGACTTCTAAAACAAGCATATCGTAGCGCAATAATAAGATACAATCCACAGTCATCCAGAAACATCCTCAAACTGAGTCTCGGCTGTCCATGCATACGAACAATTGATTCTTCCAACTCTCACATTTTGGGGCGCCTCCGGAGAAGCTTCAATAGGTTAAACTACCAACCTGCGGGCACCAATATGTAAATTTCTTAACCTCTATTAATAATTCACAACATTTTCTCCACACGCCCTTAAATATGAGGCTGATACTAACCTCGGGCCAAGCATGACAGCAGGATCTGTGATTGTTGACATAACTTAAGCGCGTGCTGCAGTCCGCCGCCGGCCTGCAACCAGGAAGTCAGGCAGGCCGGGCGGGACAACCGGAAACAGGAAGTAGGAGGGCGGGAGCCTACTCCGCCTCCCACGGAAGAGCCGCGATTGTTTGGAGCACCGGAGCAGGCAGGAGCCTACCCTGCGCCCCGGTGCCGAAGAAGGGAGGAAGAGTCCTGCTGCCAGTGAGAGCCGCTGCACCAAGGAAGCCGGTGAGTGGGGCTTCGCCTTGTTGCTGGGCTGCGAGGGCGGGGGGCATGTGTGTGAGCGCGCGCGAGTGCGGCGGCGGGCTGTGTATGTGTGTGAGCGTGCGTGTGTGTGTGTATGTGTCTTGGAGTCTGTGTGTATGCGTGTGTGTGTGTGACTGGGGGGCGGGGGGGGGTTGCCTGTCTGGGTGCCTGCGTGTCTGTGTAAGTGTAAGTGCGTGTGCGCGTGTGTGTGCATGCATGCGCGTTAGGCTGACTTGCTGGGAGTATGGGAGGGAAGTGCACGGCGCGGCGCAGGACGGAACGTGTGCGTTCGCGCACCCAAATCTGCCTTCAAAAGCTCGTGACAGTTTCTTGTCCTCATTCCCCCGTGTCCGATAACTATAAGTCTCCGACCCTGGACGCATCCTTCGGATGCGAATTCCAGGGCGAGACCTAAAAAGCGTTTGCCACCAAAAAGCCTAAACATTTCTCAACTCCTGCAGCAACCCACGTTCTATACAGCCAACCTCTGGTTGAAAATCCAAACCTGCAAAAAAGGAGACTTTAGACAAACATTCTCCAAGGTGGACTGGAATACTAGTCCCTTCCAGCCAAGCTCATCCACCCTTCCTCCCTCAATTCAGAAAGCAGCTATTTATTTCTATTTGTCCCCCCTCCACAGTGCCTCCCCATCCCTTGGGATCATTGCAAACAGCTTACCTAATGTTTTCTCTCCTTCTGTGCCCAACCGTTTGCTACCTCTCGAATCAAGGCCTGCGCTTTATAAATAATCCAAATAAAACAGAAATGTACAAATATTGTTCTCATGTGGGTTCAGGTGCACCAACATTGTGCCATGGTCAGCGCATGGCAAATGTGATTTCCGCGCGGTTATTCATCACAGCACAAGACTTTCTGATGGTCTTACTGATGTGGTACTCACGCGGTTTGCGAAATCCTGATGAGGATTTGATGTGGGACTCGGAGCTGTGATGTGGGAAGGATGCCGCACTTCCATGCGATGGGACTCTGTGTTTTTTCTCAGCGAAAGCGGTATTTTTTTTCTGTCACCACATTTCACGCCTGAGCCTCGCCAGTTCTTTTCCAAACATAGTGTTAACAGCTTTTTGAAAATGTAGCAATACATTGCATTTAAACAAAACTCTATTGATGTTAAATGATTGAAAATAGCAGCGTTTTGCTGGCGCGTGTTTAACCATATCAAAAGTCGGTGCATTTCGAAATACATACAATTCTGATTGAACGGCTGTTGTAAAAAAAACTCCTGCATAGAGCACCTGGAAACCTTTATTTAAAAAAGAAAATAAAAATGGTAAAGGGATTTAAACTCTTTTTGTAGAAAGAGCTGGCATTTTCGTCTTTAAATGCATGTTGATGACAGAAAAATAACTAATCTCCTCATAGCACTACAATAAGCATTTTTTTTGTTTCGTAATTTTTTATTGGAGAAAATCTAAGATATATAAAAAAACATGAATACATAGAAAACCGCATAACATTATGAGCTCACAAAGATTATCATCAACAACGGTATCATTCAGTTTTACAGGAAAAAAGACCGTAATGTATCTTTAACAATTTAGCCTTTCCATTTGCTGCAGCAGTTCTTTTTCTTCTTCTTAATTTATTTATTTACTAAGCACACGCACAGCGAGGCCTTTTGCACTAAGTAAAATGCATTCCAAGACAACAACTTAAAGACAAACCAATAAAAGAGGAGCTAGCAGTAACGGGAGACGAGAACAGAAAGGCCTAGGTCTGGACGGGTAAAGACTATGGGGCTTATACACAAAGCTGAATATACGAATGTTATTTACTCACATGTATATTTACTCCTTCACCTTGTTGTTACTGTAAACATTTTTCCCACTCAGCATTTCTGAGTGTAAATTTACCCCCAAGTGTAGGCTTAAATATCTCCTATCATCAAATGGGAGAGTGGAGCCTTCTATACCGGGATTTGCAAGTGTAAATTATTCCTAGTAACTTTGCACACTAAGGGCCTCATTTATGAGAAATGACGCATCGCTGCGTGAAAGCAGCGATGCGTCACTTCTCAGTGCGCACTCCTTGCGACATGATTGATGCGTCATATTTATAATATGACGCATCATGTATAATATGACGCATCATGTCGCAAGGAGTTACAAATACGTCAGTATTTCTGACGTATCTGTAGACGCAAAAGTGACGCATTGCTGGAGTGTGTCACAAAAGTGACGCAGCTCCAGCAATGTGTACTTTCACATGGGCAAGTCCAGTGTTGTTAGTGCCTACGTCAGTCTCACGCCTGCCATGAAGCAGGCGTAAGATTTTGACACATTAGCGGACAAGAAATGGCGCAGTGAAATCTTATAGATTTCACTGCGTCACTTCCATGACCCTTTCTTGAGTCAAAACAACCCCCTTACATACATTATACCTGGCGCAGGTATAATGTGGCGTAGGGGTTTACAAAGTGACGCATCTACCTAGATGCATCACTTTGTAAATATGGCGCAACAAGGCACATTTTTTACGCCACTGGTGGGTCACAAGAAGTGACGCACTGGCGGCGTAAAAGTGACACACAGCCTCATAAATGAGGCCTTAAGGTCTTAATTACGATGCCAGTCGGACAAGCGTCCAAACAGCATCAGTTCAGAATGGAAACTGACCGACTAGTAGTCGTTGGTGCCATCCGACGAATTTGGATGCGAACGCCCATGAGGCCGTAGTAAACATCCATTTTCCGGATGTATGACGTTACAACGCATACTTTTACCACGCATACCATTACAACGCGGTATTTACAACGCATACCGTTACAACGCATAGCGCTTAGAGGTGCTGGATAGTGGTAAGTATAATTTTATATTCCAAATCCAGTCCCCGTGGACACTAGGGAAGGTGTTGGATATAAAATTATACTTATTCCCTATAAAAAGAGCGCCCCCCAGCGCAATGCGTTGTAATGGTGTGCGTGGTAATGCCTGCGTTGTAGTGGTAGTGCGTGGTAAAAACTTTGTTGTAAACGTTGTATACCCCATTTTCCTAATGTGGCTTGTGCAGCGGGAGTAAAAGGGCCCCTGCACAACCCGCATTAGGACAATGGATGTTTTCAAACATCCATGCACCGTAATCCGGCACCATATGGTGCCTAGTACATGGGAAATCGATGTTTGGGGTTCACTACAGGCACTGAGTTCGTGGAGGGACAGGGGCCTTGCTAGGGGCTCCAAAAGTCTGTTTCCAACAGCCTTTAAATGGAAGTCGTCATTGAATGGCTGCCTGAAACATGCATTGTTATCTCTATGGCGGTGCCTGAGCAGGCACCGCCGCACTGTAGGGGATTACATTCCACCCGCTGCCCTGAGGGGCTCATTGAGCCCATCGGATAGGCAGCGGTTGCTCTCTCTGCCCCCTGCCTCCAACTGCTGCATCGTAATACAGCGGACGGACTGCATATAATGATGTTGGTCAGGGTGTTGGTTGAAATCCAGCAGAGATTGTTATCAGCCCCATAGATGGAAGACACCTGACACAGTGGCTGAGATCTCCTCATAGGAAAGTATAGGGAAAAATAATAATGAATATTATTATGTTATAACAATGAATACAATATTTGAATGTCAAATTTAAATGTATATTAATTTAAAACTTGTAAATTATACCTTATAACATAAAATATTACAGCACATTAACTCAACAAATAATATGTGTGGTCACTAATTCATTTCAATGTATGTATTTCATTTATGAATAATACTTTTTAAACATAATTAGAAAAAAATCCCACCTTCACTAACACGTTTTCTATAATTAACTTGTAGTACATTTTGTTAATAGTTTTTCAAGTGACCATGACCATTTGTGATACGATGGATTTGGACCCAGATCTCTGTACTGGGGTGAATGTATGACATTGTTCTGCATTCTGTCCATTAACTGTTGTTTTTGCATTTGTCACCCCGAGTGGGAAGGGTATGCTGAGACGTGAGTCCCGTGCTCTCCACACCACTGGAGTCAAGCTATCCTGGCTGATGACGGCTGATAGCCAGACACCGGTCCTAGGATGCTTGATTCCGGTCCAGGGAAGACATGGCTTGGCAGTTCGGGCTGGACTGTTCCCATGAGGCACAGGGTCAAGGCTGACTTGCATATGGCCACGTCTGAACTGGGGTGGTGTGGAGTGCAAAAAAACGATGGATTTAGGCAGAGATCTCTGTACTGGGGTGAATGTATGACCTTGTTCTGCATTCTGTCCATCAACTGTTGTTTTTGCATTTGTGATACTTGACTTACAGCAATTCTGGTCTTGAGTACACCTGTTTCAACACCTTTAGGGGTATAGCTAATTTAGTTTGTGAATGCCAATGGGCATGCACTTTTATTGGTGTGTGTTTGTATTAGCATGTGTCTCCTTAAAGCCCTCTTTAAAGTTTTCTAAAGCCCTCCCATTTAAGAGGAAATATTCCCCATTTTCATGCACTCTTTCTGGTCCCTCCCACATTTACTACTGAAAGTTTTGCCTACATAAGCTGATATCTCTGCCATCGTGGCAGAGCTCTCTGCACTGAAAAGATAGGTGAAGCCGAAACAAATGTGTCCATGCATAGTGGTGTGACTAACCTTTTTTAGTACTACTTTACAGACTACAAAATTCAGTCTGTGAATACTCCCTTTAAGAAATTGAAGTATTAGTTAGGAAGAGTAGAGTGAGAACTCGCCTCAAATAATAATCACAATCCTTATCAGGGTGAGCCACAAAAGTCACTAAAGAAACCTTCGCTTAACCCTCTGGTAGTTGGCACAAAGCAGTCAGACTTAATTTAGAGGCCATGTGCAAAGTATTTATGCTGTACTGAAACAATAATTAAAGTGAAACACAACACAAGAAATATCCCAAAGAAATGGGGAAATATGGAGAAATTGTTATTTAGAAAAAAATAACAACAAAAGCTCAATAAGTACAACAGAGGATATGAGTTTTTAGAGATTGAATAAAAAATAGCACCAAAAAGCACAAAGTGAAAACCCTGTTCAGGCTAAACAGGGTAAAAGGCAAAAGTTAAGGCCAACTGAGATGGATCACCAGTTAGATACAGGGACTAGGTTTGCCCTGGGGCAAAATTTACTTTGGACTTGTAACTTTAGATGGAATGAAACTGGTTATCGATGAGTCATCGTCGGGGCAAGTTGGATATGAAGGGAGCTCAATGACAGCAGGTTGCTTAAGAGTAGGTATCCTGTTGTGGTCATCGACGAAGGTGGGAAATCTCAGAGTGGGCGAAGTCCAAAGTCTGTGCCCAGGGAGGCCTCCACATCAATGGGTTTCTGCTCAGTGTCAGTCCTGATGAAGTCCTTTATGTTCAGAGATGAAAACTTTCCTGAAAGTTAGATTTTCTTCAGCGGGGCAAATCAAAAAGCTGAGGCCAACTGGTAATTTGAAATCAGAAGCTAGGGCTTCAAAAGTAATACCGGTATCTGATGGTCACCCTGCAGAACGTTGGTAAAACAGTTTTTAAGTCCCACAGTTTGCAGTATGGACAGGAGAAGTAAACCTTAAAGCAAACCAAGGATCCATGGGGGCACTAGTAGGGGTTAGGTCTTACTCCAACAGAAGCCAGCAGCAGGGTCCAGGGCAGGGCCAGTCGGTACTGGTCAGGTGGACAGGTGTAGGAAGAGAGGCCTCTGGAAGCCTTTTGTCCTCATGGAGCTCAAACAGGTGGCAAGTCAACTCACCCTTGGAATATCATTTGGGGTCCTAGGTTCAAGGCTAGCAGGTCCATTTTTCATTCAGGATTTCAGACAGCAGGACAATCCTTCTTCTGAGTCTCCACACACCCAGGAGTATTCTGTGGAAGGTACTAGGGCTGCCACATTTATGTCCAAGCCCAGCCTGTGGGTGGAGGAAACTTCCCTAACCAGTGGAGTAAAAATTCTCATGGGTGACTCTACCCACTTTGGTAGCACTTCCTGTGTGTTTAATTATGAACTATCTCACAGTGCCTCTCTTTACCTAAATACAACATGGCAGAACCTTCCTTCCCCGGTCATAACTCCCAGAGATGTGGCCATGATAACAATCAAATCCTTCCGTGTGGTCAGTTCAAACTAGTTCTTGGACAGCTTCGTATTCACACTGGGCTCGGAGCTAAGCTGACAAGCAAGACAAAAGTGTTGTTGTGTAGTTCCTACAAATCTATGTAGGATATATAGGATCTGCACATTTAGATAACATAAAATAATGGATTGGTGTCCAGACTGTTTCCAGACACCCCCAGAGGATATGTTAATCTGTTAGTTCAGCTTGCTCACAGTGCCACTATGAGCTCTTCTTACCACGTAGCGAATATCTTCTGGCAACTATCAAACATGACAACCATGACCCCGCAGGGATCGTGGAAACAGTACAGTGCTTTTTGCATAGTCACTCGTGCTTTCTTTGTCTCAGAGAGATATACAGAATAAATGAAAGGGGATGCTTTCAATTAGTATTTCTTGAATCTGCGTCATTCTAGTGTAAAATACGTGTGCTGCAACAACCATAAGACAGAAACAGATATATACGGTTAAAAGCACCAACAGAGTAAAGAAAAGTTAGAATTCTACCATAGTTCTAAAAATGAATATATGCAGGCATATAGATACATGACAGTTATAGTGTGTACTCCTATGATGCACACCCTAACTAGCTAAATCTACCTAGCATGTATGTAAGTGTATAGCCAAGAACTCCTTAGTATAAAGCCAACCCCATTACCTGATGTGAGAGAATGAAGGACTTCATCTTGGTCTCAAGAAGGACACTCCATGAGGGTAGTTTAGTTTATTAGCATAGTTAATTAAAACCATTGCAAAAATAGCATACAATATTCATAAAACATGATTAAAATCATTTAAAAGCTGGAGTGAAAAATACATTGTAATAAAACACTATTGGATTATGCTATTTGGAACAGTCAATGGGTCACAAGATGCTGTAAATTTTGTTTGATTCAAAAATCTTGGCTTCGGCCATGCATGCTTGATTGTCCAAGCGAGATTGTCTCCGCTTGTTACAATAATGTTCCCGCCGCTACTCCTAATCCACATCTGGTACCTGTTTCACGGTGATGGGCTTTGAGAGCAATCTTTGATGTTAGCAGCATTTTTTTGTTCAGTCATCCAGCTATCAGTCTGCAGTTTAATTGAGTATTTACCGGGTTTAGGCAGGTCAGCACTGCTTGCCTTCTGGTGCGGATGCCTTTCTGTTTGAATGGATCTTTTAGAAGTTGTGTCCGCGCTTGGTGCAGTTCTTCACATAGGCAAATTAAGTGCAGAATATCACCATTCTTGATGTTGCACAGCCTGCAAGTATCTTGGCCTTTTATCCTCAGCCATGGTGGTAGATGCTGAGTACGTGGAAGGATCCCCAGTCTGTACCTTAGGAAATTCATTCTTATCAACCTTGGGTAGCCCTGATTGAAATATGGTTGTGGGGTGAGTGATTTATAGGAACTGAAGGTCATCCAGGCATTTGATCTTTTCAAGAAAACTGCCTTATCCTCCAATAAGGATAGATTTTAGTTTTTCCAGACTATTATTTTTAAATTAAGGTGGCGGAGTTGCGCTTCCCACAGTCCAGACAATTTGGTGGAATCTAAGGCTAGTTTGAGATAATTTCTTGCCTGGGAAAACTCCCTGTGTTGTATGTCGTGCCACAAAAGATTGTTAAGCGTGTTTGGATTGGCCTTACTTATCTTATGCCAACATATGATATATGCACCATATCTAGCTAAGACTTGTTGTTGCAGGCCAACCTCCAGCCTTATTTGTTCTGCTGACGTGTAGGACGGAAGACAAAACATAGTTCTGTAAGCTTTAACCAACGTCCTATTCAGCTTCTTAGCGTCTCTTCCCCGCATTGCCTCGCTGCCATAGGTTATCGAGGGGAGAAGTTTAGCTTGAACTACCTTCAATAGGGAAGTCAATGTCGGTCCCATCAATTTATTTGCAGGATTTTTCATCGTTAAGGCAGTTAACAGACCCTTCCTTTTTATTTCCTCTTTTTGGCACTAAAAGGAACCTTCCTTGTCAAATCCAACCCCTAGATACTTCTACTCCGTGGCATGGTCAATTTTAGTGCCGCCAAGGAACCAATGTTTCTGTGTGCTCTTTTTGCTGTTAATTGACATTGTCTTTGTTTTGGTCAGGTTTATTTTTAAGTTATATTCTGTTGCGTATTTCTGCATTTCAGTTAGTAAGTGTTGAAGGTCAACATAAGTATGACTTAGCAGAACTACATCATCTGCATACATGAGATTGGTTAGAGTTCTCCCTCCCAGCCTGGGAGCATGGGAGTTGCAGGCATCCAGCTGATTTGGAAGGTCAGCCATAAATAAATTAAACAGGGTTGGTGCAAGCATGCAGCCTTGCTTCAGTCCTTTTATAGTCGGTAATTTCGAGGAAAGGTGAGTCCCTCCACCTAGTTTCACCTGTACCCAGGTGTCCGTATGTAGGAGTATCAGAATTTTTAAGATAGTCTGGGGAATACCCCATCGTGCCAATTTCCCCCATAGTCTGCCTCTCTCGATATTGTCAAAAGCAGCATTAAATCAATATAACATAGATGTAACGGTAAGTTGGAGGTTGGAGGTTTTTGCTGCATCAATTATTAGAGAAATTGCAATGATATTTGTATCTGTGCTGGTCGCTTTACGGAAACCGGTCTGATTCAGCGGTATCATCTGATTCGTCTCGGCCCAGAGTGTGAGCTCCTCTAGAATAATGCCCGAATAATGCCTGCAAAACACTTCGCTTCGTTGTCTATTAGCGCAACTAGGCGATAATTATTGGGCTCAGCCTTGTCACCTGTTTTGTGAATCGGGACTATTGTTGAGCCCTTCCAGGCTTTTAGTATTGTATTTTGCAGCCTAATTTCCAAAAACAGAGGTTGTAGATTATCTGACCATTCTTTGTACTTCGCTTTGAACAAGGCTGGTGGTATACCGTTTGGTCCCGGGGCACCTTCTTTCTTCCCCTTAGCAATCTGTTTTTGTATTTGGAGTGACTGCGGATGGTTTGTTGTGCCTAGTGGTTTACTTCCTATGGCTGGAAACTGCTGCCCCCTTATCTCAGGTATACTAGCTACAGCTGTTCCCTTTGAGAGCCTTCTGTTGTCTGTTCGTTCTCTGGCCTTTTTTCGTACGGTTATTAAAGTGGCTAGTAAGATATTTTGTCCAGGTTGCTTCTGAGATGTGAGACCCGATGTCCTCCCATTCGCAGATTTCCAAAAACGGGCACTATTATTGCTGTTTATATCGTATAGGAGTTGTGCCCAGATTTAGCTCTCTCTGTGAGGGATGTCAGACCCCTGCATGCTGGAGTGTCTGCGTGCCGGAAGCTCAGTGCCTCTTGTCATCATGAACAGTTTTGTTTCTCCTCTGGTTTGCCCAGTGAAGATGTAGTGCTGATATAACTGAAAGATACCCTCAGGGGTTCTACCTAGAAGTGTACTATGGGCATGTCGGGCAAGGATGACGATAGAGATGACCCTTATACAGAGTTATTATGCAGAAGATGGTAATCCTGCTGTGACACTGAGAATCCTCATGCATGAGGTTAGTTTTTGGAGAAAACCCCCAAAAGTCATGTAGCACCTAACTAGGTAAACGGTTAACGTCAGACCCATTATGTAGAACAGTGGTTAGAACAGTAGTAGGACAGATGTAGGTAAAAGGTTGTGTAATTACCTAGGCCTACTTTGGGGTACATTGGGGTTCATAACACCCCCTCCTCATCCGATTGAACAACACAATAATAAATGCTAAAATAAGCCTGTTTAATAAAGCATAAGAACATTGCTACAATATCACTAAAAAAAATCTAGAAACATGGTGTAGGTTAAAAAGGTGAATGATGTAGCCATAACAAAGCGCTATGAGTCCTCTAGAAAGTCAGTATACTGTGAGACTGACAGAGCATGCCAAAAGCCATAGTGCTGAGTGAGAGTAGAAGAAGAAAAATTAAAAATGATGTTTTCAAATTCCAATTTTAGAAAAAGGACCATATTTTTCCCAGCACACGGAGAGCCAAATGTTTATGTGTCCTGTGCAGGGAACGCAAGATCACTGTTGCCTGCCTTCACAAACAACAGTCTCATGATGCCTGGAAGTCTGGAAGAGAGCCAGTGTCCATTCCAACTGGAGCTGAAGCATTCCGTGGTGGCTCTAAGAATGCCGTCATCAGGATTGGAATAAGCTGAGGACACTGCACTACATGGGCATTTAGTGGGTCCAGCAGCACATCCACGTCCGGAGGCGCAACCAAAGAAAGTGTTAGACAAATGTCCAACACGCATTTGGGTCCTCAGAATAAGCAGCAGAGTACAGGCAAGACGTAGTCTACCCAGACTGATCTGAACGTTAGAAACCAATGCTGGGTGAGCTCCTAATGCTGAGTTTTGCCCAGATGGAATACCATGTGTTCACGGCAACGTTGCTCCAAAAGCACTTTTTCCATCTCATTGGAACTAAGGACGTCCATTGTGTAGCAGAAAAATTCAAATCAGGATACAAGTAGTAGGATCAGCGGAAGGTCTCCAAAAATGTTTCCAAATATGGAGAGTCTTAAAGATGGAATAACTCCAAAAACTGTCTGAAAGGTGCTTAATAGACCAGAATGTATAGTCTTAAATAGGGTGTACTATCCAACGCGTATCAGACGTGTTAAAGATACGATGTATCATATCTCCGAAATGGAGCGGAAAGTTAGTTCTGACTAGAGCATGAATCTCGGCTGAAGACCTTGCAACCTGAAGATCAAAAATCTCTCAAGCTGAGGTTAAAGGTAAATGTAAATTGTAAATTGATACTTGTATAGCGCACTACTCACCCGCAAGGGTCTCAAGGCGCTTGTACGAATAGCGCTGTGGAACCCATCCTGGCTTTCCCTGTGAGGCGTCCACTCCTGGGCACCCCCAAGGTGGAGGCCAGGCATCCTTAGCAAGCTATTGCCCAGAGTTGCCGAGTGGGACTCTATGATTGGAATAGGCACCGAGGCGAGAATTATCAGGTGCGTGGAATTTTGAGCCCAAGACCCGTCGAGGCGGGGAATTGAACCCTGGTCCCGGGCTAGACCTCTGCATCAGGGTCTGCCGCTCTAATCATTGGGTCACATTTTTCAGTAAAAGTATGGCTTCCAGTCTGCTCAGAGAATCAAACCGTATAAGGGAAACATTCAACAAAGGCATTAGCAGAGCCTCCCTGACTGTGTGGGTTAGTGGAAACAATACTTGCATACAACAAGTAACTCTGGAACTTATTGTGACCAGATATGCAATGCCCAGCAGCTTCCCACAACAACCTTGATTATGCAGCATTAGGTAACTCTCATTTGATAGCAATTTGAATACTGGATGAATAATGGTAGCTAACGATCCTTTCAAGTGGCAAGATAGATTTGCAACAAAAGGTTTGCAAGCTCCGTGAAGCATAATATCCCAGAAAAATAGAGACCCACTTAACGAATTCTTGCATTCAGAACCGCTGAGAAAAACTTCAGTGGCCAAATTCCTGCATCTATATCTGTACGGTAATTCACAAGATTCTTGGACATAATCCTTTCCCATTGCTTCATACCTGCCTACCTGGTGGTAATCTAGGAAATATTGAATTTGGACTGTTGTTACAGGCAATGTTGAATGGACATGAATTAACCATTCCATGGACATTGATTTAGCCACGGTGAAAGGTAATTGGTCCAATTTTTCGATGTGCAGCGTTGTATATTTTGCTTCTATCTGTGCCCTTGATGTCTGCCTCATTGCAAAATTATAAGCAGAACACAGATGCATACTGTTAATATATCGCAAGGGCACGTGACTAGAGCGTAATGATTGTAGTGTCCAGCTTCACAATAGGATCGATCGTAACTATGATTGCCCATGTTGTACGATGGACAGATCTTGTTCCAGTATATCTATAGCAGAAGACACAATATTGCCCAATGAATAAATTCTGGATGTTAGTGTGGTCATGCCATCGTCGACCACTGCCAAAGCATTTTTTAGGTTAACCCTATCAATTTCACGCAATCTCTACACAGCTTCCTATTGAGAGATTTTTCAAACTGGTTGTAAATGCCGGATAAGAAGCGTTTAAGACGTGGCTTCCGGGGACCTAGCAAAAAATCCATTAAATCTGTGTCATCTGAAAGTAAGGACAAGTGCTGTTTCACCTGGGACAGTGTTGAGGTTTTTAGCCAATCTAGGCATAACTTCCCAAATCTGTAGGATGTCACCACCCCAGATGTTCTCATTGTACATACGTTGGTCCGGCCTATGAAAACTTGAATCTTGACTGACACCCATTTGTGTTGATAGGCCAAACTAGCCATCTCTTCTAATTGGGGTCTGAAGAATTGTATGAACCCTCAGGTATAACATCAGTCAATGTATTCTCCCTACCCAATGTATCATTTTGCAACCATTCAAAGTGTTTGGGTGAGGGAATCCAAGGTGTGTTCAGGTCGTTAATCTTGGCTAGCACAAGACATAAAGTTTGTTGCACTGTATAATTCAGGAAGATAACTTGCTGTGGTATGAGTCATGCTCTAACTAATGCCTCAGTTCCCTGAACCTGCCAATCTTTAGTCCCCCAGACTGATTTTGTGTCTATAGTGTCCCTCCAAAAGTCGAAACCCTGTAAAGACACATGGTGTATAAAGGATGCGGAGTATATCTGTTTCGTATTAGTGAGCACATTTGTCTTTGCAGGTTGAAGTACAACCTTATAATGATATGAGGTTGGGTCTGAAGTGTTAAATCCAGAAAAACATGCAGACTTTTGTGCAAATGTTTGAAAACTACCTTTTGGTGATATTGGGCATTGTTCCCATTCATGGTAAGCAAAAACATTACGTGGAAAACTTGCCTTGTGCAAGAAATTTTGACCATAGTGTTGGTAACAATCCTTGGTGGCAGAATCAGATGTTTCATCATACAATTATTTTTTTGAAAAAGCAGCACTTTGTTCTAAATCAGATAGCATGCTATTCACAGTTTTAAAGTCCCAATTAACAGAGAATGTACTGGAGGTGATGATATAATTCAAAGACATTTTAAATACGTGTGATATTTTTAAAAGTTTAGTTGGAACAAATAAATCAAATGAAACCCTATCCCAAACTATTCCTTCAGGAACTGGAACTGCTGTAATTTTCACAAAGAACAGGTCTCTTCTTTCACGAGGAGATGAAATATGAGGTTTCAGGACCAAATACACATGTTGTACTGCAGAGCATTCTGGGAGATAATGTCCATTCAGAACCAGTGGACTAGCAACAGTAGACCAATTGCAATCCATAACTGTAGCCAGGGAAAAGCAAAGTCAATCTTTTTCAGACAAATGTAGATAATATAAATTCTTTTTTAGCGTGAAACAGATATGGTGGTGACTAAGGTTTACTCGGATCCAAAGAGAAGGTATCAAAATCGATGTAGTAGCCAGATGCTGTTTGATTTATCTTTGGCAGCTCCGCAGGTTTTGTTGAACTGGCAGATGACTCGCTGTGAGACATATTCACACAGATGTCAGTATTAGGCTGAATTGAGATCTGTTTTCCATTTGTGCTTTGTTGTTGTTCAATTTCAAAAGGCACAAGTTCCATTCTATTGTTGGCAACTCCATTTCTTCGTAGAGTAGAATCTTCAAATTTTAGTAATCTTTCTGTCTGAACTTCCTGTATGGTAGCGTTAGAAGTTTAGAGGCTACCCAGGAGCCCACGCGACCTGCTATTCAGTATCGGCCACGTCGTGTGATTTGATCAGATCATTGGATACAAATCTTTTTTCTTCCTTTCCCGCAAGAGGAGGTAGCAGCACTGTTCTTGTTCCTTCAACAGCCAGGACAGGTATATGCTTTCTGTAAGACCGGTCAAACTCTTTTTTGTCCACAGTCTTTTCTATTACCAGAGCCCCAATCTTTGGGTCTTGCTGAGACTGTTTTAACTTCCCCAGTGGTGATGCGTTTTACTTGGATGTTGCTTTGTAGTGCCCATAATTCATTGAGTTCCTGTAAAACAGCCAAACAATCAGTGATATCAAATGCTTTTTCAGCTGCCACTGTGATTCCACCATTGAGGTCAGGTACCTACATTTTAGTCCTAAACCGGACCTCGTAAGGAGAATGGCCTGGCCTACTAGGGAGTTTCTTGGCATGCTATTAAGTGCCCTCTGTACCCCATATAGGTGATTGACCCAACTGCCACCCAAGCCTAATACGCTCACTGTTAAGAATTGCTTTAAGTCCCGGTTTTTCCTTTCCACAATCAAATTTCCTCTGGATGATTTGGAGAGGAGTACCACAATGCCACACACAAACTTCCCATGGGTTCTTTGTAAGCCAGAGAGCTGAACGCGGGGCAACGGTCAGAGTGTAATGTGCAAATTGCATATGTCCCTATGAAGACTTGCAAATCTTTTATAACAGTTTGGGCCTGAGCCGAGCGCTGCAGCCAAACCCAGAGGAATCTAGAGTATGAATTGCCTGCCACCAGGATGTACTTCAGATTTACTTCAGATTGTAAGGGGTTGCAGTGGTCCAAATAGACACATGCAAGATGTCTGTCTGAAATCAGTAGTGGTGTTTGTGATGGACGAGCTACAGTGAAACTCTTCACCTGCTGACAGATGTCGCCCTTAATGACAAATACTTTTGTCTGTTTGATAAGACCTGGCCACCAATAATGTTGTTTCAGTAATGAAATGGTTGCAGAAATACTTGCGTGTGCTGGACCCAGACTCTTGTGTGCAGCTAGTATTAAATGTAATCTGTGATCCA
Source organism: Lissotriton vulgaris (assembly GCF_964263255.1). Lineage (NCBI taxonomy): Eukaryota > Metazoa > Chordata > Amphibia > Caudata > Salamandridae > Lissotriton > Lissotriton vulgaris. Next base: position 1,297,392,348 of record NC_141694.1, read on the forward strand.
TTTTTGGTATTACTCTATCCCCCACTCCTGGAATTCGAACGCACAGCATATTTGTGCATCTAACTTGTAGGAGTACTTGAGTGGAAGACCTTTTGGCAAGGTTGCACTTTTTTTGCGTGAAGCGATGACTGCTACCATTATCGGTCCATCTGCTCTCATGCAATAACGAGTGATTGCAGCTATGGCAGCAGTTCACACTGTCACCTTGGCGGCTTCATCAGCCAATGAATTCCCTTCAAAGTGAATGCCAACACATTGATGACTCATGGTATGGATCATGTGAGCCTGCGACAAGCTTTTATCATCTCTGCCACTTGTTCCCAAAGCAATTTATGCTTCATTGTGCAACCTTCTCAATCTTTGAATCCATTCTGGCCACAGTAGAGAAGATATTCATTGTATGACTGGACACAATAAAAGGAATCTCACACAATGAGTTTGGGGAATTCTTAAGACGTATTTTTTAGTGCCAGTATCAGGGCTTACAGTTCTGCCAGCTGAACTGTGCAATCTTCAAGAGACTGCATCTGTGTATTGCTAGGATGGAACTTACCATCCCACATACGACCCTTTACATAAGCACATGCTGCGCTGCATTGCTATTTACATCCTATAACTGGCTGAGCTGAACCATCAGAGTAAATAATATATTCATACTGATCGAGAGGATTTTCTTGTTTGTACTGCAGAAATGCTTGTATTTTTAATGTGAATCACATTGGTAGTCTAGATCTGTTGCAGTGAGGGAATTAGCCAATTGTATCTATCAAGGATGTAGTGCTTTAGCTTTTGGAACGCTTGTATTTGTAACAGCCTCTAAGGTTGGTACCGGAGTCACAACAGTTATTCGTTTCTCCCAAGCCAGTGCTCTTTCTCTCACTACAGCAGTCTTTACTGCTGCCACTATTTTTTCAGGTGATGCAAAACGCATTTCAGCGTTTGTGTACAAATGTGACTTGTACTGTTTCGCCTTCATTGACGGTGAGGTAAGTGCATAGGGATTGACCTGCTATTACAAGGATCACCAAATATGTATAGTTTACACGTGTGTGTAAGTGCTTGGAAACTTTCATGTCTGCTTGTAGGGAACAAAGTATCTCTCTGTGTTGCTGTGTCCAATGTTGAACTGAGAAATCAAGTTTAATTAAGTCATAGAAAGATTTCACTCTTTTTGTTCTGCCAAAATTTAGGAATCCAAAAATGTATTGTAAGTTTTTCAGAGCCTTAGGAGGTTGGAGCAGCACACACTTTGCTAAAAAGCTTGCTGCCAGGCTTTTCTCTTCCCTTGAAAGCTCATATCCCCAAAATAGGACATTGAGATGGGCAAGTTTTGATTTTTTTTAAGTTACATGTGTAGCCCTCAAAGGCGAAACCCAAAATTATGTTGTTCACCCTGGCCAAATGATCCAATAATTCATCGTCCGTCAGATAAATATTATCTACATAGGACAATGCCGCCTCATCAAAATGTTGAAGTAACTCTGATACTCTTGATGAGAACAACCCAGGGCTATTCTTATACCCTGGGGGCAGTCAAAATAATTGACCCTGAGAGCAGAGGGCTGAAATTCTGTCAAACATCTGCTCTCAGGTGCTATATTTTGGTAAAAAAATCCATTTGAGATATCTAGTCTTGTTTTATATTTTTTCCGCACAAGGTTGTCCATTAATGCCGCACTGTGTGTATTTTGTACTGCAAATGTTTTTGTGCATGAGATCAGATGCCTGTAGTCTAAAACTAGACAATATGATTTGTCGGGTTTCATTACAGGAAACAAATGATTATTCAATGAAGAGGTGAAATTGTCTGTTACACCATGGTATTCAAGTTGAGTTAAGATCTCTCTGACTTGTTTTTTTTGCATCATGTTTTATTAGGCACTGTCTCTGTGGAGTTGGGAGTATTTTTTACTGGAATTTCATGGTAAGGTGAGTCAGCATCCCACCCTACATGATTGCGGTATAATGCAGTAACTAATGCTCCCACCCACTCCTACGCGTATGAATGTTTTGGTGATTCTGGAATGAGGTCGGAGAAAGCTGGTAAAATTACTGTTTCTCCCTTAGGGCAGTCCATAACAAATTCAGGCGGCCAATCTTTTTCTGCTAAAAGAATGTTGTATCCAAAGGACAGGTTCTTCGAACAGAGACCTTTAACTTTCCTGATTTTGTCCCCCTCCATTTGCAGTGTTATTTCATACAACTGGTGTGGGACACTTACCGTATCAGGTGTCTTCACTGTGATATATCCATTCAACACCCTTGTCACCAGAAATTACATCAGGTTCTGGCAAGCTATTTTTACTTCTGCTGCGCTGTCCAGCATCGTCAGAGTCCAGTCCCCGTTCAGAAGTTGAAACTCAGCAGCCTGGCATTTTTTATCTTAAGGCCTGCTACCTTCTTCTTTTTAAATTGATTTGTTGATTTTTGTATATCTTCTTTTTTGATATTGTAGTCTGAAGTACGATGTGTATCCCTGGACTTTGTTCTCTCTTCTGATCCCTATTGGAGTTCTTTGATGAACCTTGAAAGGAACAAGAGGAACGTGTATCATTACCTTAATACCTGTCGGGTTTTTTAATTTTATCATGATTCCTAATGTTAAACTTCCTTTCTGAGGGCTCCTGTCGAGGAGACCCACCCTATGATTGTGATCTTTTCTGTTTATTTCGTTGTTGTTTATTATCCCCTTTCTTTTTTGAAGGATTGGGTGCTTGCTTGGTGTTATCTGTTTACTTGTGGTTTTGTAGCTCTGGTTCCCAAATTATCTCTACCTAATTCAATGTGTGTGGCTTCAATAATCTTTGTTAATTCTTGCTCCTACTGTGCAGGAGTGCATTTCCTCTGCTGCCTCCCCTTTTATGTTATATAATTGTAGATACCTGGGAAAAATTGCCTAATAATTTCATCCCCAAGTTCAGTGCAGATTCAACTTCATACTCATTCTGTATTTGTCTTAATTCTTCTGGTAATACTGCCATTGAAGGAATACCATAAGTTCTGGTATGGACGGCAGTAAAAAGTGTACCCCAAGTGATACAAGCCTCTATCGGGGGAGCTATCCCCATTTGCAAGCATATAGTCAGTATTCAGTGTTTTTCTTGTGGACCAGTGTGTGGAAATACTGCATCTAATTGTGCTATTTTTTGTGCTATCCAGAATGGCATTTGCTCACCTTTAGTGGGAATTCTTTCCATAACTGCGTTCAGTGTTTGTGGTGTCATTTTAGGTGCAGCACCTTGTAGTTGACCTGCTGGGGTTATTTTAGTCAGTTAAATCATGAGTGTTCTCATAATGAACTGTGTCAGATTTTTGTACATTTTTATGATTTCTTTGTGAAGTGCATGTAAGTCTGCAGTTGGCAATGTGTCAATGTGTGGATGCAGTGTGTAAGCTGCTAGGACAGGCCAAGTAGCTCAGTCTCTGCTGAGCGGACTGAGTCTTACTTTATCTGTGGTGTGTGGGATTGAGCCTTTAAACCAGATTATATGCTCCTGGTAACTGGACAGGACTTTGATGTCCTTGTATGGACAATTCTTTTCTGGTGGTTCATCCAGGGTGTAAGAATGAAATGTATTTGTACGTGCATCTGTGGGTGGGAATTTAACCCATGAATAGAATACCTCCATCCTGAATGACTCATGTGCCTCAATCACGAATGCTATAGTCCCGCCTAATGCTGAGACTTCAAACTCTGCTAGTTTTAAAATAAGTGCATTTATGACATTTTCTGAAATGGTAATAGCACCTTCCTGCTCCCCATCCCCCAGCGCATTCACATGTAATGCTGGCACAGCGTTCTCTTCAATGTAGGGAACTACAATCCTTTAAGCTTCAATAAACCTACAGCCAATACATAGGATTTGCCTACTCAGCTGTGGTGGATTATTTCCTCCCCACTCCAAACGTCTCTGATTAAATGTGATTAGGGGTCTCTGAGAAAAGCACGACTGAACTACTCAGATTTGACCATTAAATAAGAACCAAACCAATCTATATAGGATCTGTGCGTTTAGACAACATAAACTAAGGGATTGGTGTCCAGACTGATTCCAGACACCCCCAGAGGATATGTTAGTCTGTTAGTCCAGCTAGCTCACTGTGCCACAATGAGCCCCTCTTGCCAAGGAGTGAATAGCTTCTGGCAACTATCGAATATGGCAACCCTAACCCCTCAGAGATCGTGGAAACAGTACAGGGTTTTTCGCTAAGTCACTCATGCTTACTTTGTCTCAGAGAGATACACAGAAAAAATTATAGGGACGTTTTCAATGGATGTATGATGTAACAACGCGTGTTATTACAACACGTGCTGTTACATCGCAGTTGTTACAATGACTGCATGTTACCACACTATGTCTTTTACGACGCAAGTCTTTACATCGACTTGCGCTAGGTGGCGTGCTTACATTAAAAAAGTGTAATTTACTATTTCAACTCCAGTCCACTTATCAGTAGGGAAGGTGTTGGGATAGTAAACTACACCATTTTTAATGTTAGCACGCCATCTAGCGCAAGTCGATGTAAAGGCTTGCGTTGTAATGGCATAGCGTTGTTACATGTGGTCGTTGTAACGACCACGATGTTACAGCATTGCGGTGTACTAACCGCGTTGTTAAGGATGTTTCCCGTTTTCAATATGCATATATTGAACCAGTGTCATTCTAGTTTAAAATACATGTTCGCGAACAGAGATAAGACAGAAACAGATACGTATGTTATAAGCACCAACACAGTAAAGAAAACATAGAATTGTACCATAGTGCTAAAACAATGGATATATGCAGGCATATAGATAAATGACAGTAATAATACATACTCCTACGATGCAAACCCTAACAAGATGTACCTAAATGTACCTAGCTTGTATGTAGGTGTATAGCCAAGAATCCCCTTAGGATAAAGCCAAACCCATTACCTGATGTGAGAGAACGAAGGACCTCATCTTGGTCTCAAGAAGGACACCGAACGAGGGATGTCAGATCACTGAGTGCCGGAGTATCAGCATGCAGAAACCTCAGCATCTTGCATCAGTGTGTCAGCATGGAAGTCTTTTTCTACTCTGGTTTGCTGAGCGAAGATGTAGTGCTTATGTACCCGAAAGGTACCCTCAGGGGTTCTACCTAGAGGTGTACTATGGGCATGTCGGGCAAGCATAACGATAGAGGTCACCCTTATCCAGCATTATTATGTAGACAATGGTAATCCTGCTTTGATACTGAGAATCCTCATGCATAATACATGAGAATAGTTTTCAGACAAAACCCCATGACAGTCATGTAGCACCTAACTAAGTAAAAGGTCAGCGTCAGACCTGTTATCTAGAACAGTGGTAGGACAGATTTGGGTAAAAGGTTGTGTAAGCGCCTAGGCCGATATTAGGGTACATCGGGGTTCATAACAGTGAGTCAGACCTAGGCATAAGCCACATTTGCCAGAAACAGGGTAGGCATACTTTGAAGCTCAGGAAGGAATTGGTCACAGCTAAGCCATCCTCCTCAACAAAGATAAACACATCCCCACACCCAACAACTTTGCCCACTATTTGGCAGAACTCACCAAAAAGGAGCAATCAGCAGTCTGGTAACAATGGACACTGGCAAACACGCACTTTTTGACTTAGGTAAAAACTGACAACTTTCTAAACGTGTTATTTTCAAAATAGTACTATAAAATCCAACTTGATCCTTAAGTTTGATTTTAAATTACTATTAAAATGAGTTCTTCAAACATTTTCTTAGCTAGGGTCTAACTGGATTTAGTATTTATCCATACTAATATAATAAAGAGAGAGCCCAAACCTTTGAGGCGGGTAAACTCAGGAACCACAGCACCAATCACAACACCCAATACAGAGTTGGAAAGGGCAGTTGCAGCAGAAGGACATAGGCTATGCAGACTCCCACCATATATATTTAAAAGGTAAAAGAACCGTGCCAGCAAAGTAATCTCTTGTGGGGGTGTCTGCGTTTTGCTGTGGGCGTGTGCTGGGGGCGTGACAAACGCTGGGGGAGTGTGGTACGTTCCGCCCTTCATGCCATGTCTAATATTGTGTGCTAATCCCACCCTGCTCCCTTTAAATACCCCTGCACCCCATAATCATAACCCACCCAAACTCCTTAAAATACTCCAACACCCTTAAACACCCCAAAACCCAAACCTATCCCTAAACCCTAAAAATACTCCTGTAACCCAAAACCCAAACCTAGCCCTGAGCCCTGTAAATACCCCTGTACATCAAAACCCAAACCTACCCCTGAACCCTAAAAATACCCCTGTACCCCAAAACCCAAACCTAGCCCTGAACTCTAAAAATACCACTGTACCCCAAAACCCAAACCTACCCCTGATCCCTAAAATACCCCTGTACCCTAAAACCCAAACCTAGCCCTGAATCCTAAAAATACACATGTACCCCAAAACCCAAACCTACCCCTGAACCCTAAAATACCCCTGTACCCCAAATGCCAAACCTACCCCTGAACTCTAAAAATACCTCTGAACCCCAAAACCCAAACATAGCCCTGAACCCTTAAAATACCCCTGTACCCCAAAACCCAAACCTAGCCCTGAACTCTTAAAATACCCCTATACCCCAAAACCCAAACCTAGCCCTGAACCCTAAAAATACCCCTATGCCCCAAAACCCAAACCTAGCCCTGAACCCTAAAAATACCCATGTACCCCAAAACCCATGCCTATCCCTAACCCTAAAACTACCCCTGTACCCCATAACCCAAAACTATATCTGAACCCTTAAAATACTCAAACACCCCAAAACATATACCCCTATACCCACACTTAACTTATGCAAACATTAAAAAAAGCATGTGTTTACCATTCATGCATTTACAACGAATTTCGTTGTAAATGTATGCGTGGTAAAAGCATATAAAATGTAATGCCATGCGTTATAATGGCATTACGGAGTCATTGTACTTTCGTAATGAAAGTATGCGGAGTGATGGTATGTGGAAAGAAAGTTGCGGAATAATGGGTGTTTACCCTCCCCTGGTAAGTACATTGGTGGCACGGCGAACCACATCTCCAGCAACATACTCATATTTTTTCACCACCCATTTGAAAAATGCACAGGTCTCTCTCATTGATGGCCAGCGCCGACATACACTTTTAGACACACCTCCTGCCACAAGTTCTAGAATTGCGAACTTTAGAGCTGGAGAGCTACGTTTGAATCTCGGCATCAGCTCAACATCCTGTGATTACAGGCAAATCGATTTGTCTCCCCGTGCCTACCACAAATGAATGTGTTCTTCTGTAATGTAAATTGTGCTCATGCCATGTTGTCGAGTTCGCGCTATATAATATTGCAAGGAAAAATAAAGTAGGGAAACTCGAGTTCACACACTACTGAACGCGCACTCATAAGTGCATCAGCAGTGCACTGTGAATTGGAGCGTTTCACAGGCCTGTCACAGATAAGAAATGCTATCAAAACGAACTCCTACAAAACAATATACTACTGGCCGGCAGCAATTCATACCCGGACAACGTCGGGACGGGCTGCTAGTCAGATATAATACTGTATACAAGTGTTAATCTGTCAGAGAGCCATCCTTGCCACAGCAAAAAAGGACTTTGGAGATTTTTTGCTGCCAGGCATGTAGAACATTACATATATATGCACAAAATGTTAAATACCATTCACCCTGACTAGTGGGCATTTAGGGTGTAACTTAGGGTTGACTTATAAGCTCTAAAAAATGGCATCATAAGTGATGCGGCCCACTATTACCAGTAAATTGACCAGCCCTGAGTACATGTAGTACTATATACTAGGGATTTATAAGTAAATGAAATGTTCCAATTACTGTGCCTAAAAGGGAGCGCAACAGCACTTAACGGATGGTTAGCAGTGTTAAAGTGTGTTGAGTCGGATGGCCAACAAAAACAGGATCATCAAAAGACAGCACAAATATGGGGAAGTGCCACACAAAAGATCATAATTTCTAATAGTTACCTAAGAAAAGAGGGGAAGTATCACAGGTTCTTTAAATGCCCCGTAGTGATAAATATAACACAAATGCTCTGGAAGTTCATTACAAAGTTTGAGATGAAGGATGTGAAAGCTGTACCCACAGAGCGTGCTTGTTTAAAGTGGAGCAAACAGAGGAGTGTGGCCATTGTTGAATATACCAGCCAAGAATTATAATAATTAAATAGAAACGTTGGGTCAGTCTTGTTAAAAACTGTATGAGTTAGACAGAGTACCTAGAGGTTGATCCAAACAGTTCTTGCTTGGGAGACACAATCATACTTTTTGAGACCTTTCTCCTTCTCTTAACCATATTGTGCATTGTCTGTAGTGTAGATTCTGTTCAGTAGGGAAAGTGTGAGAGTTGTTTCCTGGAAGCCACAGCTGCTAATTTCGAGCCAAGGGACCTACGCTCGAATCCCAGCCTCAGCACATGATGCAAGATTGTGTGAGTCCAAACAAATCACTTAATCTCTCAGTCCCTGAATGTGTAAAATATATCTGTGTAATTCCCTTCTTGATATATACAATCCTGAAGATTATCTCTCAATCCTGTGCAAGGTACAGAGCTCTGTTGCATCCTAGTTAAGTGTGTGTTCTGTAAATACATTCATGCTCCTATCATCTGCCCCAACTTGTCCCAAGGGACGATCATCCCCAAGGTTTTGTGCAGAGCAAATTTAGTGTTTCAAACTTCCTGAATCTTGGGTTATAATGACAAGTTGTGAACAAAGAGCACTCACAGTTTATTGACTTTCTCACAGCAGTAGAATGAGGGCCAAGTTACGTCAGCAAATTGTCAGAAGGCTAAGCTACAGAGTTTCTTCAAGTGATTAATACCTCCGTTTTTCACCATTCCTATTAAAACGTTAACCGCAATCCATTGCTGGACACCTGTTAGGCAAACACATCGTTGTCCAGTTGAACTGAGTGTCTGCTGATTGAACTTAAGCAGCTAATGTATATCATTTGTTAGTGTAGCATACCTGAATTAACATATCAAGCACACAGTGGCTGAATCTATATGTTGAACAAAATAGGGGCAAAGCAGAACCTTGTGGATCACCACATAGGAATGAGGTGTCACTGGAATAATACTGGGAAATTGAAAGGCATTGTGTGGTATCCTTAATTGCATACTTTTCTTCCTGTATTCGACACGATTTAGACCATGTACCAAAATGTCATCCTGATACACCTTTATTCCTTTAATTCCATCCAAAACTCCTTCCATCACTCTTTGGAATACAGATGCGGCTGATATCAGACCGAATGGCATCCTAAGAAATGTATACGTACCAAAAGGAGTGATAAATGTAGTAAACTCCTGACAAGATGGGTGTAATCTGACCTGGTTGTAAGCGGAGGAGAGATCTAACGTTGAGAAAAACGTAGCACCACCCAATGAAGACATCATTTCAGTTATGTTGGGCAAGGGATAATGGTCAACTATAACAGCTTTATTCAACTCCCTCATATAAATGCATAATCTTGCCTCCCCATTGGCTTTCTGAGCCATAACCACCGGAGAAACCCACTCCGTGCCTTCCACCTTCTCTATCACACCGTTACGCAACAATTTATCCAACTCAACCTTCATTTTGTCACGTACTAAAAGAGGAACATTTTAACCTTGGCCACTTTAGGGACTGAATGTTTTCTTAACTTTATTAAATGAAGATATTTCTTCAGATATCCCAGATCTTTATCGAAAACACTTGTATATTTCTTCGCCCAGTGACTGTTGTCTGAAACTAAGCCCACACTGGGAGACATGTCTCTCAAACACACAGAAGAAGTTTGGTTGGGATCAAGATAAACTCCAAGATCTCTTTGATGCGCCCAACTAATGAGAGAATCCCCTTTCATGGAGACATACATTTTCCCAGCAGTAACCCTTCCTTTAAAATCAATTGTACTCATGAAATACCCCAAAAGGTTTATGACCTGACCACCATAGCCCTAAGGGATTATGTCTGGTTTGAGTAACTTGACCTTACCTACAAGATAATTCTCGAAGAAAAACTTGGGTATCAAGGTAATTCTGGCACCAGAATCAAACAACATTTCAACTGGACACTCGTCTATCAAAACCTTTTCTAAGGCACCATCTGTACCAACAACATTGACCTGAGACACAACAATCTCAGTATCTTCTGTTTGATCAAAAATATCCACTTCCCTTACTTTCTTTTGACTTTTGTTCGACCTACAACATTTAGAAGAATGTCCCTTTCTCTTACACACAGAACATGTAATTTTCAACCCTGGGCAATATTTTGCATTGGCCAGATGGCCCATATTACCACAACGATAACACTTTACATTTGTCTTTTTTTTTATTTTTTTTATTTTTTTATTTTTTTTTATTTTAAATATTACTTTACATTTGTCAATTCAAAATTCGAACTTGTGTTCTTATTTTCATTAGAATTTCCCGTCTCAAGAGACAACGATTTTTGAGAGGGAGCTCTTGAGAAAGATTGTATTTCTTTAACCTCTGTGGTACCTTTTTTTTCTTCAGAATTATTCTTTTGAATCACTTCAGAACAAGTATTATAATGTTCATATAATTTAAGTGAAGTTAGACTGGAAATAAGAAATGAGGCAAACTACTTGAGGGATTGACTGGCTATTCTTCCTCAATAATCCATTAGGATGTAATGGGCAAGTGTGTTATAGGTTGTTGAGCAGAATCCCTTCTCAAAGTCCCTTATCCTCCCGCATGCATAGCAAATCCAAGGTATCAATCAAAACGGTCTGTACCAAGCCCTAAGCAGAAGCCGTCCTGACCTTCATCAAGAATGCTGCATTCCAGATCCCTTGACAGAAAAATCCAATCCATGGGACAGATTTACAAGCCCCCTGTGCCTCATTTACGCTGCCGTTGCATCACTTTTGTGACGCAGTGGTGGCGCAAATCCCGCTCCCTGGTGTGGGGTACTTACAACGTGACGCATCTGGGAGATGCGTCATGTTGTAAAGCCCTGCGCCACATGTAGGCGTTCCTGTGCAGGGGGGGCATTCCGGCGCAGGAACGCCTCCTAAAAGTGGCTGAGTGAAATTTACAAGATTTCACTCAGTCACTTTTAGGTCATGCTGCATCAAAACCCTGTGCCTGCCTGAAGCAGGCGTAAGGATTGACGCAGCATTAACTAGATAGGGCCCCCAGAGCATTGCTGGAGCTGTGTCGCGCTTGCGACGCAACTCCAGTAATGCGTCACTTTTACGGCACAGATGCGTCATGCATCTGTGCCATTTTTGCCCCATTGTAAACGCGGCGCATCCATGATGGTGGAGCTGTGGCGCACAATAACTGGCACATCCCTGCTGATTTGCAGGGATGCGCCAGTTATTGTAAATATGCCCCCTCATGTTCTCAGTGGAGAAGGAACTGCATTTTATGCTGGCAGCACTCCTGTTTTCATTGAGGCATTGATGAACTTGTTGTTAGGCCTACCCACAACTAGAAACACGTCATAATGGGGTGACACAGGGTTGAAGTTATATGGAGAGCCTTACTTAATTCTAACTTTGTCTTTCAACTGATTAACGCTGATTAATGGCAGTTTGAGGTGGAGATTTGATCTAGCTGAGCTTAATCTCTAAACAACCTGGGGCAGTCATCAGCCTGGGCGTTAATTTCATTAGATAGTAGTAATTCTAGAAGAAATTAGGTCTGCCATCCTGTCCCAGAACTCCCAAGAGGCAGGTACAAAAACAATGTTAGTGGTGGGCGGTTGACAGAATTCTTTCACAATCTTAGCAATGTCATTAGAGATCTTGAATAAGGACTGGTATTTGGAAGCGGTAACATTGACGGTGGATAAATGCAAGCTAGCTTGATATTGGGTCTTTAATATACTTTTTATGTCTCTTACTTTCACATTGCCTAACTTTATTTTTTTGTTTTGTAAGATCAGAAGACAGCGAATTCTGATGCTTAGGTCTCCAACTCTTGGTGGTTAAGGTGATAAATGCCACCTGATCTGCTAATGATCAAATACTATGAAGCAAAACAACCAGTCAGGGGATTCTAGAGTGAGCGTGGATGTAAACATGCCATTGAAAAAAGTACAAGAATCCTCTTGATCCACTTTGCCCTATTTTTTAGCAACGACGAGAAAACAACGGTCTTTAATAAGTGCAAAATGTAATGGAAGTCAAATGATCTTTGACTGATTAGATGAACACAATTAAATGTGTATCTTAACTTGTTCTCTAGGTCATGTATTAAGAAAGCTTTGTGATACATAACTATTTCCCTATATCACATGAATGTGTCACTCTTCTGAGCAGCAAGCACAGACACTTTTGCATCTCACTGTACATTGTCATTTATCGTTGGATAAAAGTCTGTAAATATATCCGATTTTAATAATAAAAATTCATTAATATTTGATTTCCATTAGATTTTGTTGTTGTTATTAGGGCCCATTGATCTCTCTTCATTAATTGACACCCCAGATCATTAGTGATAATAAGCTTTCCTTGTTTTTAAGTATATGCCATTGTCACATATTTTAGTAGCTGCACAAGAGGGCGCTAGTGAGACATATGGTCTGACCATGTGATCAGAGAGATTATAAAGTCCATGAGGCCAAGAGGGAACACAAACAAATAAGTTAGGCTATGTAGTAATGTGGGTGAGTTTCTTGATTATTTGTTCAAAGCCAAGCATTCTGTTATAAGGCCCATGTTCTAGATTGTCTTCCCTGTGCTTTAACCTCTGTTTAGTTTAGCTGTTTGGTGACTTGTTTTCTATGGCTTAGGAAGTTTTTCAGCCATTCGCAAACTATCTTAATATTATTTGACTTCTCAGTCAAATTCTGGGTCTTTAATATAATTTTTATGTCTCTTACTTTCACATTGCCTAACTTTATTTTTTTGTTTTGTAAGATCAGAAGACAGCGACTTCTGATGCTAAGGTCTCCAACTCTTGGTGGTTTAGGTGATAAACACTTTTGAAGACAATGTCTGAAACTATGTGGAGTGTGGTTCTTAAACTAACCAAAATTGTCTTTGTGTCAGTACCGCTTATGACATTCATTCATGCCAAATATTTGGAACATATAGGAATATATGACTCTGGTGGGCTTTGTGAAATCATTGACTTTCCCATTGCCTGCTGCAAAATGAAATTATTGACTTTATCATTGCCTGCTGCAAGAGAGGTATGTAAGAGTCATAAATGATAAAGAGGGGTTGATTTACTAACATTTTGTTCCAGGTTTGTGTACTTAGTGTACAAAAAGTGATGCAAAAAGTTTATCTGGATTTACTTTCCAGCGCAAAACTTTATTGATATGTAGCCCTAAAGTAACAAAAAGTAGTGCTAGCATTGCTTTGTCTTCCTTTGCATGAAGGGTGCATGCCATGAGTAGTACATAGGTGTTCCTATGAAACCAGCTATGATTTTTGACACAACGCCCCATCTACTAACATTTATAGACAAGGCATTTCACCAGACAAAATACTTTGCTTATCCAAACCTTTATTGCTTTGCATGTGTGCTGCCATGTTTAACGCACATCCAAAGTCGAAAAAGTCTTAAAGGTTGCAAATCATACCATTTTGCAGTGGGAGGATACCATTCCAGTTCAAAACCTATGCTTAATAGTACGCAGACAGCTTTGCCCTTTAGTGGAAAGTTGTGTGTGTGTGGCGCTAAGCAGCCAGAATTTGCTTAAGGGATAGGGAAGACAGCAAGAGTGCCAGATCTAAATATTTATGCCGCATTCATGCTTTTTCCCCTTTTACACAAAGCAGTGCAGTCAGTGCTTAATTTGTAAAAATGTAGGTGCCAGGTCCCTCGTCAGGAGTCTAGCTTGAACCACCAGTTGCCCCTGCCAACGCTGCCAGTTAAAGACCAAAACAAAATACTAACACACTCCTACTAGTGTATTAATTCTGACTATTCCAGGCCCCCAAAGCAATAAGAATAGCTTGGGTGGCAGATATTAGTCATTAATAATGTATATTGAATTAATGCACAACTCTAGGGTTCTTTATCTTTAAAGTAGACAAACAGTGCCCCCATGTGACAGACTTCCATAAGTGCTGGTGCCGGCAATTAAGTGCCATTGCCGAGTACCAGAAACCATCTGCTCAAGATAAGCACTGAGTGCAGTGCAACAACTTTGGTTGCTGAGCTGCTTAACATGATATCTTTGTGAATATGCCCACAAACATTAGATGTTCTTTCATACTAATCAATCTTTTTTATTAGCAGGAATGTTGGAAACAGAAATCATTTTAATGTCAGGAATTTGCTGTTGTGGTCTGGTTGTTTATATTACTGGAGGAATATATCACCCAGTTCTCTCATGATGCGCATCAAATCATGGTCTCCTGTGGCACCAGTGTTCCAATGATTTTTATTTATTTATTTATTTTTGCGATTTTTAAAGCGCTGCAATTACCCAGGGGTGTCTCGGCGCTCTAGACTAAGACTAAGTCTAAGACAACTACAGTGTAATTACTGTGAGAACAGCCATGTCTTCACTTGTTTCCTGAAGATGATGAGGGTGGGACTGGTTTTGATGTTGAGGGGCAGGGAGTTCCACAGTTTTGCGGCAGCAATCGTGAAGCATCTGTCTCCCCAGTTGACCCTTCTTGTTCTGGGGACATTGAGCAGATGGGCAGTGTTGGAACGAAGTGATCTAAGGGTAGTGTGAGGTTTGAAAGTGTTTTTAAGAAATTGGGGTCCGACATTGTTGATTGCTTTATATACAATGCAAAGGGTTTTGAATTTTGTGCGGCTTTTGATAGGGAGCCAGTGCAGCTGCTTTAGGTGTTTAGAAATGGAACTGAATTTAGGGATGCCTAGTAAAACTCTTGCTGAGGCATTCTGCACCATCTGGAGTTTGGAGATGACTTTCTCCTGAGCGTTCAGGAGGAGGGAATTGTAGTAATCAGTGTGTGAGAACACCAAAGTGGAAATGAGTGTTTTCCCTGCAGCTTTGGGGAGGTAGGTGAGGAGTTTTTTGATCTTCCTCAGAGTGTTGAAAGATGAAGAGACCACTGAGTTGACATGGTGGTTGAAGAGGAGTTTGTCATAAAAGATGACTCCCAAGTTTCTGACCTTACTGACTGGCTCAGGTGGGGTGCCCATTTCCTCCGGCCACCATTGTGGGGACCATATTGGTTGAACTTTGCCGAACAGCATCACTTCAGTCTTTGTGGAGTTCAGCTTCAAGCAATTTGTGGACATCCAGTTGCTGATGGCTCTCATTCCATCTTTGAAATTTGCTGCTATTTTGGTGCCGTCCTTGTGTATGGATAGCACCAACTGGGTGTCGTCGGCGTACGTGGTTAAGTTGATGTTGTAAGCCTTGATGACTCTCGCTAAGTCCGAAACATATGTATTAAAGAGGGTCGGGCTTAGCGAGGAACCCTGTGGAACTCCACAAGGAAGGGCAAAGGTAGGGGATACAAATGTTCCTAACTTTACTGCCTGTTTTCAATCTGCCAGGAAGGATGTAATGAGGTCTTTGGCTTTGTGTTTGATGCCGATGGCTTCGACACGGTCGATCAAGGTGTCGTGATCGACCGTGTCGAACGCGGCGGATAGGTCCAACAAGATGAGGACGGCTGCTCCTCCGCTGTCCATGGTCATCCTTATTTCATCTGCTGCTTTTAGTAGGGCAGTTTCTGTCCCGTTCCCTGTCTGAAACCGAACTGGGTGTCATCTAAGAGTTCGTTGTTGTGAATGTATTCAGACAATTGTTTGTTCATAATGGACTCAAATATTTTAGCGGGGAAGGGGAGTGATGCAATAGATTGGTAACTGGAAGGTGAAGAAGGGTCGAGTGAAGGTTTCTTAAGCAGGGGTTTGATTATCGTATTTTTCCATATGGCTGGATAGATGCCACTGGAAAACATGGAGTTACAGATGCTGACCATGGGCAGTGTGATAATATCTGGGATGGTGTTGAGAATGGAAGGGTGGCAAGGGTCCAGTGGGAAGCCTGATTTGATGGATGAGATAAGTTTATGAATGACATGTAGGTGTGTAGTATTGAACTCTGTGAAGCTCGGTACATCCGCGTGTGATGGTAAGTTGGATGCTTTGGTGATTGTGTCTTTAGGGGAAAAGTCCTTAAAGATGGACGTGACTTTTTCGGAGAAAAAGTCTGCTAGTGCGTTGTAGAGGGTTTGGGAGGTACCTGTTGGTGGGTTTGGAGGTGCTACAAGGTGATTAACTACTTGGAACAGTTTTTTCATTGTGCATTTGGCTTGGTTAATTTGAGTGGTTCATTTTTTTCGGTCAATATCAGCTGTTTGTAGTTATGAAGGGCGGATTTGTAGGCTATTTTGTCCACCGAGTAATAGTGTTTGCGCCAATGGTGTTCTAGGTTTCGGCAGTGTTGTCTTTGAAGTCTGAGTTGTTCGGAGAACCAAGGGGCAGAGGGAGTTTTCCTGTTATATTTTGAAGTTCTGGCTGGGGCTAGTGTTCTGGATGCCTCTTCTAGACAGTAAGTATAGTTGTTAGCTGCGGTGTCTGGGTCTGTCACTGCGCTAGATAAGGTATTGGTGAGGATCTGTGAGAGTTGTGCTTGATCGATGTTTCTCCAATCTCTGGTGTTTTGATAAAGATTAGGAGATATGCTTTTGTGTAGGAGGGGTCTTACTTTGATGTTAAATGTGATTGCGTAGGGGTCAGACCATGTTAGTGGTAGAATTTTATTTAAAGTGATGTCTGGGTGTTTGTAAAAATGCCGTCAAGTGTATGTCCCGCTTTGTGAGTGGGAGAGGAAACCAATTGTTTCAGTTAGACTGCCGATAGGTCATTGTTGAGCTGGGCGGTGTCGCTGTCAGTTAGGGATTCAAGATGAAAATTGAAGTCTCCGAGTAGGGTGAAATGTGTGTTTTCAGAGGCTAGTTCACTTAGAAGGTTTAGGTTTGCCAGGAATGTGGAGCGGGGGCCTGGTGGCCGGTAAAGTAACGAGCCGGTTAGTGATTGATTACTGGCTAGTGTGACTGTGAAGGCAAGAGCCTCGCATTGTGCATGCTGTAAGTCTGCAGCTTTAACTTGGAAGCTGTTACAGTAGATTAACGCAATCCCACCGCCTTTTTTGTTTGCTTTGCGATCCTGCCTGTGGATGCAGTAATCTTCTGGTATAGCAGCTTTGAAATCCAGCCCTGATGCTTCGTCTCCCCATGTTTCTGTGAGGAAAATGAGGTCTAGAGCATAGTTCGTGATTAGCTCCATTATGTCTATTTTATGACATGGTAGGGAGCGGACGTTGATAAGTGCCGCTAGTATAGGTTTGGGTTGTATGTTTAGGGATCTGGTTTTTGTGCAGAGTGTGCAGGTAAAAGGTCCTCCGACCGGGTCGGCATATAAACATTGCGGCGGGTCGTGAGCCTTCAGAAAGGTATCATTTAGTGCCATAATCCTCCAGTGCTTCTTTGAAGCACATTGCTCAGTACTCTTCTAATGCACATCCCCACTAAGCTTCCCTGGTCCACCTTCTACTGTCATTCACATGAGCATTTCATTATGTGCTCCCTGATGCACATCGCCCTATGCTCCCCTGTGGCACATCATCCTGTACTCTGCTGCTGTATTTCACCCTGTGTCCCCTGGTTCACATCATTGTGTGACTCCTCTGTGTAGCATCCTATACATCCTACTATACCACACTCTATGCACTCAAGGAGCCCTTTGGAGAGACCGCAATCCCTGCAATAGTGCACTACCGTAAGGATTACAATGTCCCTTTCTGCTGGCTGTTTGATGGTGGTTAACCCGTCATGAAAAGGCAAGTGGAAAGTGACTTTGGGGGCCCCTAGAGGGCACCCCTTTTACTCTGGACCTCCGGTATGGCGTATGGGGTCTGGGCTAAACATCCTTGCACCGTGTGGCAGGCACAGCATGGTGCCTGCCACATGGTGCAGGGGGGAAACAACACTTACAACGCAACTTTTACAACGCACAACCATTACAACAAAACTTTTACATCGCAACATCCATTACAACGCATGCCAATACAACGCAACCATTACAATGCATGTCACTACAACGCATACCACTACAACGCATACCTTTACAACGCAGTCATTACAATGCATACCATTACAACAAATACCTACACTATCCAACACTTACCCTACTGTTGCACCCCCTGGAGTTAGAATAGTAATTTGTACCCCTACACTATCCAATACTTACCCTACTGTTGCACCCCCTGGAGTTAGAATAGTAATTTTAACCCCTACACTATCCAACACTTACCCTACTGTTGTACCCCCTGGAGTTAGAATAGTATTTTTTACCCCTACAATATCCAATACTTACCATATATGCAATGTAATGGTATGCGTTGTAATGGTATGCGTTGTAAATGTAGTATGCGTTGTAGTGGAATGCGTTGTAAAGGTAGTTTCAAAGATTTCGTTGTAATGGCATGCATCGTAGGGCTTTGAAAACCTTCCTGTTTTAAATGTTCCTTGTTTTTAATGCCTCTGCTTTTTTGTTACTGGATTTAGTGTTGTGTTGTGTTTACCTTTCCCTGCGCCAGGACGCTCCTTCGCTGGAGCAGCTGTGCGCATTAAAATGCAAATAACATAACATAACATAACATTGTAATGGAATGCGTTGTAATGGATGTTGCGGTGTAAAAAATGCGTTGCAAAGGTATGCGTTGTAAAAGTATGCATTGTAACGACATACATCCGGTGAAGGAATGTTCCCAAACATGCCTCTTAGCAGTGAGGCTTGTGATGCACCCTGTTTTTGGGCTGCAGCATAAGCCTCAATGCTGAGAGGCATGTTTCCGACTGCCTCCACGGCGGTCGGATCGTAATTTACCTGGTGAGTCCGCCGACTCCCTGTTCGACGGTCACGTTCACGACAGAATGGTGGTTAGACGCTCGTCTGACCTCCATCCTAATCTAGCCCTCGGTTCTGATAAGTCAAACCTACTCTGCGATGCCTTCATGTTTGCCTATGTGACTGCTGGCCAATGCAAGAATATCTCTAAGTTTCTTGATCACTGTGAAAGGGTGTCTGTAAATGTGCTGCTCTATGTGTGCACTGATTCTCTATGCCTCTCTGTGCATGCACTATACAAAAGTAAAACCGGTTGGCTTTGTCAGTGCATATGGGGTAAACATCTCTGCAATTAGATGCAAACACATATTTTTGCTTCACAGAGCTCCTAAAAAAATCTAAATACCTAACTTAGTTCTGTGGAAAACAGACACACCATTTTTAACACGGGTACAGAGTTAATACCAATGTTAATAAACCAAAAAAAAAAAGAGTAAACGGAGGAAATAAAAAACTATTTCTGGTAAGTTCATTGCCTAACACTGACAAAGAAAACCTGTGTTGGGATTTGAAAACAGACTTGGAATGAAAGTTGCGATATTTGATATCCTAATTCCCAAGCGCATTGGTTAGGAAAAGAATCAGCTCCCTATACTCCGTGTTTTCATTTAGGATGAGGGAATGTTTATGCAGTGTGCACTAACCACTTCATTACGAGCTTGTTTCATCTGCTGCACATAGCTCGTGCTGGTCAGCTAGAACTGGTTTTAAGAAAGTGCCCTTGTGCTGCTGGCGAAAAACCTTGCATGAATGCAGAGGCTTTAAATAGTAGGACAGCAAAGGGTCTCTGGGCTTTGTTTTGGAACAAATGTTACTGAGTGTAAGCTCATAAATGTTGCTTAGGGAAAACCGGGTAGTGTGCAGGAAAAGGGCATGCAATGGACGCTGCTGTGGGCGTTCCACCGAAACACCCATTGCTTTTTGACACTGCCACAGATTTACAAGGATGTGTAAATCTGAGGCAATGCCAAAAACGAATGTCATGCAAAAGCAGTTGTTAGATTGGCGCAAAGAGGAGAAATACTTTTATTTCTCCTCGTTTGTGCTTGTTCTATGCCTGAGATTAGACAATAATGGGGTAACCCTGTGTCGCTCAGAACCTGAGTATGTATCAGTTAAACAACAAGTGGGTCTGTGTGGTAGAAGGTACATTACTTAATGGTGCTCATAATGCACAAGTGAAATACAGTAGCAACCTTTGCATAGCGCCAGTAGGATAAAACAATTCTCTTTGAAGAAATGGAAACAGAAATCTAAATGCTTTGTACGGTTTCTTTTTATTTGAATTACTTCATTCATAGATAATCACAGTAAACATAAGCTGTCAACATGAGATAATTACTTGGATGTGAGCTGATCTTGTGACATAAGTGCTCAGTGCTCTGCAAGTGTACATTATATACAAGGTGATTGCATTTTCTATATACAGGTGAGGGATAGGTCAGATACTGTTTGCATACCAAAGGCTCCTTTCTTTCGTTGTGTGGAGTCTTGGTTGGTCTGGGCCTTAAGTAAGCATCAACGTTTCAACCCTGAATTTGCCCCTGTTGGTGGTCACGTCAGGTCTTCTTCAGGACAGTGTGTCTGGAGGGGAGGTGACAGCCTAAAATTGTAAGAGGATGCGCGTGTCAGTGGAGTTAGGTTGCTAGTGTGCTCATACAGATGCATCGGACATTATGGGCGATATTACCCACCCTAGAGTGGTCGGAGGTCTCTCATCCAAGGTCGGGGGACACTCTAGGAAAGTTCAATGTCGGGTCCAAGTGGTTAATGCTCTATAGGAGTAAAATCAGTGATTCAGGAATCGGACCATGGGAGGTGCAGTTGTTAAAAAATGGCGCCACGAGGATAGTAACCTCTGAGGCCAGGCAAGTTCTGTTATGTTAAAATATGAGGTGTGCGTGGGAGCATGCTAATTAACATCTAGTGAATATACATGGTGGAATATTTACCATCAGGTCATAGAGGCGCTCGGGCGTGTTATTTCGCGTGCATGACCGCCAATGCGTGGCAAGTGATAACCTACGTATGAGTGGTGCATTTCTAAACAGTGTTGTGGTGACCATAAGGAAGTGATTATATCCAGGCCACGCATGTGTTGTGGTATAGTCAGGAAAGGCACTAGAACCAAGAATCAACTGGTGGAAGCCTGTTTACGAGAAACCAGTTGCCGCTTTGTGCATTCGGTATGTCTAAATATCGTGTGGGTGAGTGATGTTGTGGGAAACCCAGTGCCGGTAAGGGCACGACCGCGTACTGATTAATATTCTAATCCAAGCAAATTGACACAAGTTTATTAAAAGGCACAGGTGAAGTGCACGCCAACCAGTGCAGAATGAGAGGCTCAGCTCTCCGTGATCGTGACGCTGAATGGCGAATTAAGGCTTGATAATGTTGAGTGTGAGGTAAAAAGAGAGGCTCAACTATCCGTGATCGTGATGCTTAAAATGCCGTGTGTGTGCCTGGTGGTGTGTGTGGTGCGGGGTCGCTGAATACACATATGTTTGCGTGTTGGTTTAAAATGAAGAGCGTGGTAAAGCCGCTGGTTTGAGTACCAAGCTGACTGGGGTGAAGAATTGATAGATACATGAAAGGCCCCTATCAGTGGGCCAGTCGGGGGCTACCTTAGTGCTCACCTGTCTTACGAAGATTCTCAGTACAAGTAGTTGGGCAGACGGGCCGAAGTTCCGTCTGTCCGCTGCATACAGTCAGGGCGAGTGAAGTGAGGGGAACTGCTATTCATAGGGCTGTGATGAAGTGACGTCTAGCTTGCATGTTACTGTCAGTGGCCCGGTCACGTGGCAACCGCGCAAATCTGAAGGTGAAAGGTACAATCCAGTAACACGCAAAATGCGTGAGTCAATGTGCATGTTGAGAATGGAAACATATGTTCCATTTCATAGATTGTATAGCATAAGCCACTCGGTATCGGCAATAATGAGAATTCTATGTTTCCATTCTCACATGCACCGTGACTCACGAGTTTAGCGTGTTACAGGATTGACCCTATCACATTCAGATTCACGCGGTTGCCTTGCGACCGGGCCGCTGACAATAACGTGCACGCTAGAAGTCACGTCAGCACGGCCCTATGAATAGCAGTTCCCCTCATTTCACTCGCCCTGACTGTATGCAGCGGACAGACGGAACTTCGGCCCGTCTGCCCAACTACTTGTACTTAGAATCTTTGTAAGACAGGTGAGCACTAAGCCCCCGACTGGCGCACTGATATGGGCCTTTCATGTATCTATCAATTCTTCACCCCAGTCAGCTCAGTACTCGAACCAGCAGCTTTAACCACACTCATTATTTTAAACCACCACGCAAACATATGTGTATTCAGTGGATGTATGACATTACAACGCATGCTTTTACCACGCATGCCTTTACAACGCGGTTCTTACAACGCATGCCTTTACAACGCATAGTGCTTTGGGGCGCTGGATAGTGAATAGTTTAATTTACTATTCCAACTCCAGTCCCCGTGGATAGTAGGGAAGGTGTTGGATAGTAAATTAAACCTATTCCCTATCCTAGAGCGCCTCCCAGCGCAATGCGTTGTAATGGTTTGCGTTGTAAAAGTTGCGTCGTAAAGGCACTGCGTGGTAAAAGTTGCGTTGTAAAGGATGTTTCCTGTATTCAGTGGCCCCGCACCGCACACACCACTAGACATGCACACAGCATTTTAAGCGTCACGATCACGGAGAGCTGAGCCTCTCTTTTTACCTCACACTCAACATTATCAGGCCTTAATTTGCCATTCAGCGTCACGATCATGGAGAGCTGAGCCTCTCATTCTGCAATTGGTTTGCGTGCACTTCACCCCACGCCTTCTAATAAACCAGTGGCAACTTGCATGGATTAGAATATTAAGCAGTATGGGTCTTGCCCTTACCGGCACCGGGTTTCCTACAACATCACTTACGCATGTGGTATTTAGATATACCGAATGCACAAAGCGGCAACTGGTTTCTCGTAAACAGGCTTCTACCAGTTGATTCTTGGCTCTAGTGCCTTTCCTGAATATACTGCAACACCTGTGCGGCCTGGATATAATCACCTCCTTATGGTCACCACACCACGGTTTAGAAATGCACCACTCATACGTAGGTTATTACTCGCCACGTAATGGCGATCATGCATGCGCATTAACACACCCGAATGCCCCTATGACCAGATGGTAATTGTTCCACCACGCATAATCAGTAGATGGTAATTAGCATGCTCCCACGCATACCTCGTATTTTAACATAACAGAACTTGCATGGCCTCAGACGTGACTAACCTCGTGGCGCCATTTTTTAAGAACTGTACCTCCCATGGTCCGATTCTTGAATCACTGATTTTACTCCTATAGAGCATTAACCGCTTGGACCCAACATTGAACTTTCTTAGAGTGTCCCCCGACCTTGGTTCTCCGGCCACCCTAGGGTGAGTAATATCTCCCATAATGTCCGGTGCATCTGTATGAGCACACTATCAACCTCACTCCATTGACACGCGCCTCCTCTTATAATTTTAGACTGTCATCTCCCCTCCAGACACACTGTCCTGAAGAAGACCTGACGTGACCACCAACTGTGATACATTCAGGGTTGAAACGTTGAGGCTTACTTAAGGCCCAGACTAACCAAGTCTCCACAAAACGAAAGAAAGGAGCCTTTGGTTTGCAAACAGTATCTCACCTATCTCTTGACTGAATATAAAAACCGCAATCACCTTGTTTATATTGTACACTTGCAGAGCACTGACCACTTATGTCACAAGATTACCTCACCTCCATGGAATTATCTTATGTTGACAGCTTCTGTTTACTGTGATTATCTATGAAAGAAGTAATTCTGATAAAAAGAAACAGTACAAAGCCTTTAGATTTTTGTTTCCATTTCTTCAAACAGAATTGTTTTATCCTACTGGCGCTGTACAAATGTTGCTACAGTATTTTACATGTGCATTATGAGCACCATTAAGTAACGAACCTTCTACCCGACATAACCACTTGTTTAACCGTTCTATGTCTGCAGCACACATAGAAAGAGCAAATCGCCTGTAAAGATTGTGTCCCTTCCTGCACATAAACAATAATTCCCCGCAACACAGACACCCTTGCACCATAGTGCAAGGGTGCTTATGTTGCAGGAACTCATCCCTGCAACACAGGCACCCTTGCACTATGGCACAGGGGTGTCTGTGTTGGTGCTAGACAGCAATTTTTAGCACCAGCGCAAGGGAAATTAAAGGGCCGCACCGTAGTCTTGTGAAAATTGCGCTTCCCTGCTTTTTTCAAATGAAGTGGCACTGAAAAGTTTGCTGCAGCACTGTGCTTTGCCATTTCCTTCTAAATATACCCCTGAATTTTGTGCAGATTCTGGATTGGGTAATGCAGATACTGCTCGTTTCACAAACTTCAAATTATGAAGGCTTAATAGAAGAGAAATATTTGATGCCCAGGGCCGGCTTTAGGGCTGGATGACAGGTGCAGGCGAACCTTGCTCTGGCCTTGGGGGGCCTGCGCTGACCTTAAGGGGCCTGCGCTGTGTTTAGAAATAACTTATGGGAGTACAAGCACTTGTTGCAGACTTTCCCCTAGGCCCAGCAGATTTCAGGCAACAATAACAATTTCATGATAACTGTAGTGATTAATGTTCCTGCTGGTGAGAGATCAGAGTTTTTTCTAGTGGCAGTTTGACTCATCATAAAGTAACAGAGCAAGAACTTGCACTATGCAGATAACAGAATTGTATTATATGTGGCTAGCTGAGTGGGCTACCACATTTGTCACATGGATCCTTTTGTTACTTGCAGTTCATAGATTACAATCCTGATATAGCACAGTGACTCATGAACTGTCATCAAAGAGCTGCATGGAAACTGCTTAGTATAGGTAAGGACATTATGTTTTGTTTCCACAGTTTTTAATGATCTATTCCTAAAGTTGCTGAAACAGGTTCGGTTGGGTAGAAATACATTATTACTAGTAAAGCAACCCCAACCAGTGCTTTAAAACAAATGAAATGTATGTGAAGAGGGGCTATGAAGAGAAGAGGGGCACTATTAGAGGGTGATTGTGAGGGAATCTGTGGAGAAGGAAGTCATGGAGAGTGCCACAAAATTGTTTTGCACTAGCACCACAGGTGCTAAAGCAAGCCCTGTTGACACCCCACTGGACCTGAGGACAGATAAGGAATCAAACATATTGATCAAGAGGTAAGGTAGCAGGCCGCCATTCATTTAGAAATGACAACACTGGGAGCTTACCAGTAAGTTGGTACTTCAATTTAACTTTTAACATGTGTGCTTTCCTTATCTTTTGTGTTATAGGCGCCCTTGCATGTCAGTGAAACAAAATGAAAAGCTACTGCCTATATTGATCCAGGATTGTACATAATACACATTTTAATTAAGATTTGCTATAGTTTGAGGGGTGACCTCTATTTTCTCTTGTCCGGTATGGTGGGGAGGCATTTCAGATTGTTCTCTCGGTTCAATGGTGCCTGTTTTGAAGCACTGCAACTTTGGTTCCATAAACAGAGATTTGGGACAGTGTTTGGTCGTTGGGTTGTTGTCATGTGTCCTGGTTGGACAAAAATTATATGCTTATTGGGGATGATCTAGGGTGTCAATAAGGTTTTCAGACTCCTTGGTGGCATATAACTGTCACTAGTTTGCCATTTATTGTCACAAGCATCATGGGTAGATCCAATAGGCCATACTGGAGCATGCCCTGCTTTAACTTGGGACATGGGGTTAATAAATTTATCCTTGAGTAGGAAAATGTAATCAGGTGATGTTGTTTTGTGATCCTTGAAGGTGAATCAGAAGTGTTTTTGTACAGACTGAAAATCCAGTGTGCGTGTGGATGGACGAGAAGGCACATGATGATGGGTCTATGAGAGTATTACATGGCATTACGTGATGGGTGAGGTGCCCTTTTGAATTATAACGGTGGGCTGAATTCCATATGGAGGAAGTTTGGCAAAAATGAGGACAAATACCTAATCATGTTGTTTTCCTCAGTTTTGTGGACACTTTAAAAATGGATATTGTTTGTCCCTTGTCTGTCCTCTAAGTCTGTGACTTTTTTGTGTAAATTCCAAAGTTCTGAATCCCATTCAGGAGCATTCCAAACTGTTGTTTCCAATGGTTTCCAACATTTTTCAATATGCCAAGTTGTGACCTGAAGGTTGACATCCCAGTGTGGAAGGATTTCAAGTGTCTTGACATTTCCACTGTAGACTATTCCAATATGTTCATGGAGGTCTTACTGTCCTGCAACTCTTTCGCTAGGGTATCTAAGGTTATTGTTACCATACTGCCTAGAGGTGTGTCCAACATGTACTTTTGTGTCTACTTTTCAATGATTACTGTCTGGATGTTTTCTTTCCAGGCATTCATTTTTTAATCATGCCCGATGTTTTTAAGCGTGCAAAGGTATATTCTAAAGCAGTTCATTCTAGACCCTGTAGGTATGCTATTGAGGGCTGTATAATTAGGCAATTTAAGTTAGGATTTGGTTTGTTTGTGTGCAGCACCTGACTTTCAACAGTAGAGGACAAATGTCTCTATCCTTAGAGAGCTGTGGGCATGTCTGATAACAACATGTATGGGAAGTAATGCAGATACTTTCCCAACCCGAATGGTGGCTCCTGGTGGCCCGGTCTCAAAACTCTTGTTGTTAAGTTTAAAGAGTGTACACTTCCTCACACAGGTCTCCAGGGTAATATTGGACTGGCAATGGCAGGCTAGTAGAAGCAGACTTTAAGGAAATGAGTTGCGGGCATCTAGGGTTTCCCACATGAGTAGAGGCAGTTTACCATGAATACCGGCATCACAAGCAACTCTCGGGTCCCACGCCATCTTATTCCAGGCTCTATAGTCTGTAGATGCTGGCAGTCATGAAGGCGGAGTTGTGGATTAAGGTAGCGGTTCATGTGGTCTGTAGTGGGGATGAACATGACTGTAGTCGGGGAAGAATCACGGTCCTCAACAAGCATAAAAATGTCCTGTAAGCTCCTATTATGTTTTAAAGCAGCAACAGCAGCATAGTCTGCCTTTGAGTAATGGGGGTAAAGCTACTATGTGAATATATTATTGCGGCAGCACACACAGAGCAGATTATAAGGTGGTCATGGTCTTATGCAGCCACACCCTGCCTCTTAACACACTTTACATTGTTCAGTTTGCATTGCAGGCTTGGTTGTGTTGTATTATAGAAGGGACTGAAGGTGGAGCCCAAGCTTTCAAAAGAGGAAATGTCCTGATTTTCACTGTGCCATGTCACTCATCACCGGTTGTATTAGTCCTCTCAGCCATCGGGTGGTCTTTTCTCAAATGTTTTGCCTACTTCCCTCCTGTTTTGGTTACCTTTGTTTTGTTGGCTTTAGGACTCTGTGCACTTTACCTGTGTTGACCAGTGCTAAAGGCTTGTGCTCACTCCTTAAAACATTGTAGAATTTGCCTATACCTGATTACATCATTTAATTTGCTTTTAAGTCGCTAGTGAAGTGGCAAAACATGTATCCAAGGCCTGCAAATTAAATATTATTAGTGGGACTGCAGCACTTTTTGTGCCATCCATTTACGTAGTCCTTTAAAACACGTATCAGACCTGCCATTGCAGTCTGTTTGCAATTTTAAACTGCCAATTTGACCAAGCAAAGATAAAACCCTTCCAGGCCAAAAAAAATAATTTTAAATATATGTCCCCCTTGAGGGGCCCTAAACAGCCCAGAGGATGGGGTGCAATTGTATTTTAAAAGTTGAACATGTACGTTTAGGTTTTTCATGTCCTAGTAGTGAAAAACTCCTACATTTGCTTTTTACTACTGTGAGGCCTACCTTTCCCCTGGGATAACCTTGGGTTACCTTATTACATTGAACAGGTGATAACGTTTGTTTGAAAACAGGTAGTAATGTCATATTTTGCATCTAAAGAATTGTAATTTAAAATCATTTTAATGGTAAATTTGAATCTTAAGACACAATTCTGAAAATACCACTTTTAGAAAGTTGGAAATGTTGTGTCCTAACCATCTGGTGTCTGCAGCCTGTGTTTTCACTCATATGACTGATATTGGCATGGCAGTTGGTCTTTTTGTATTCCTCTCAGAAAAGGGGACTAGATGTTGGATAGCTGGGAGGGGTGGAGCTGTGCACAGCCCCACTTATATTTCAACGGAGCTTCCTCAGTACACTCACAAAGGACTTTATACCAGCCTTTTTTCACCAGGACATCCTGGGGCTTCAGCAAGGAGGAAGGAAATTCCAGAACCATCTGTGGAGAGAAAATCTAGAAGTTTCTTCGACTTCAAAGCTTGTACCATTTATTGAAATAGGACCCTCAGACAAACTCTTCAGTTTGCTTCTGGACCTGCGCAGGATACTCAGAATGCCTGCCCTGCATATCAGAGAACTGTAGTCCTGTCTGAGACCTACTTAATATTTCAGAGAAGTGCCCTGCTACTGGAAGCTGGCCGTAATCCACCAGAGGACTACCCTACTTCTGGAGGGCCTTCTTTTTTCTTGAACCCAAGACTACCAGGGTGACTCCAAGGGTTAGTTGTCTGGCCTCCTGTTCTGAGCCACAGGACACAAAAAGCTCTAACAATTTGAACCCAGCACTTGGAACCTGCCTGTAGGAAGGGGGAGTCTCTAGTTGGCGCAGTGCAACACTTGCGACAAGCAGGGACTCTCCTCTTCCTCGTCAGGGCTGAGGGTTACCTTCCAGACAACCTCTGCTTACCCTCTAGGTAGTGTGGCTTAAGCAGTCGTAGGCTAATCTTTGGGGCACATAGGGTTAAACACTTGCAATATTACACCTTCACAACCAACCCACCACACAACGAGACCAAACTGTATTCTGTAAAAATATATATCTTTATATAGGTTTTAAGCAGGCTTGTGAATACAGTTAACGACTTTCAAATATCGGTTCCAAATTACTTAGTTCAAGTTGCCACAGTTCTTTCTAGCAATAAGCGTTGTTTTAGGGCCCTCAGGCCGGTTCAACAAAGTTCTTGTGGAGGGGGCGGCTTCCAGGGGAGCTGTCCCACGTCGCGTTGCTTTCCCGGGGTCGCTGTTCGTTGCGGCTCTCAGCCGAGCAGGTCACGGGTCATCCGGGGCAGCGGTGTTCTGTGGCGGCAGGGTCCTTTCCTCGTCGCTCGCTCCGACCCTGGAGGCGGTGGCTGTGTGGTGGCGGCACGTGGCAGTACGGTCCTCAAGTGCAGGACGTACCCAGCCAGGTGCCGGAGCAGCTGTGCGCTCACAGCTGAGCTGTCGGGCAAGATACCGACTCAGTGGATTCTCACAGGGCAACTGTCCGTCCTCGCAAGTGGATTGGCTGCTCGTGGCGCAGTCAATTCGAGAGCTCGGACCGGACGGGTCCTCCTTCGCTTTGCTCTCGGGCTCCCGGTGCAGTTGCGGTCACGGTGTTCGGGCCAGCGGCAGCTGGACCTCACTTTGCTTTCGCTGTTGCTTTGGGCCCCGGTCACGGTGGTCAGGTGGATGTCGTTGCCTTGGAGGAGATTCCTCCGTCGGTACTGCAGTGATAGGCAGCACACACAGTCGCTTTCTTCAGGGTGTAGCGCCCACTGGTCCTGGGGCGCTGGTCAGGGGGCAAGTTCACAGCAAGCCCTTGGAGATCTCTCAGCAGAGTTTGGCACAAAGATTTGTAAAGCAAAAGTCTCTCGTAGTCTTTCCTTTCTCCTCTCCTTCGGCAGCAAGGCACCAGACACAGGCAAGAGACAGCACCCTTCCTTGTCCTTCACGGTCCTTCTCGTCGGGCAGAGTTCCTTCTGTAGCCCAAACTGGATCTAACTTTCAAGGAGCAGGGCTCCTTCTTTTATAGGGCATTTCTTTTGTTCCCCCAGGCCAGGTGGGCCTTTGCATAGCCACTTTCGGTCCTTGAGTACCCCGGCGGGTGTACTCCGGCTTCTGCTTTCAGTGTGAGGGGCAGGCGCATCAGACGCCCCACAGGAGGTGGAGCCAGCATTGTGCGGACAGGGGCAGCCAGAGTACCTTGTTGATGGGGCTTCGCCCTTCCTGGGCCAGATGTCGGCTGAGTCATCAGTCGCTCCCCAGGAGGGTGGAGCCAGCATTGTGGTGGCAGAGCACAGCAAGATCCAGAGTCAAGAGCCACTCCTACCTCCCACTAAGGTGTAATCTGCGCATTCACCACCTGCCCTCTCCCCAGCCCTGTCACTCACACATCCCAGACAGTCAGATACACATACCGGCAGAGGCGGGCTGAAATGGTTAGGCAAGCAAATGCTAACTTTCTAAAAGTAGTATTTGCAAACACAGGATACTAAAATAAACTTGACTACAAGAAATATTTTATCATCCTGAGTTCAGACATACTAAACATGACTCGCTACCATGCTCCTTGAGCCTGCCGGGATTATAGCGTGTAATAATTCCAGCAGCTCAGTCTGGCCTAATGGAGCAGGTAGCCTTCAATAGTGAGCTACGGTTTTGGGTGTAAGTCACTACTAGGACATGCCACACACATCAGGGCTTGTCCTACCTCACACTTACAATGCACCCTGCCCGCAGGCCTACCATAGGGGTGACTAATATGTAGTCAAGGGAAGGTTCGGAGGCTGGCAAGTGGGTGTACTTGCCCAGATAGCGTGACAGTACGAGACCGTACGCGGGTTCTGCGGGCGCAGTTCCCAGACACATCTTTACGGCTGCTACGGTGGGTGGCGCAACCAGCGCTGCAGGCCCACCAGCAGTATTGGCATCTACAAGCCCCGGCACTCTCTAGTGCGCGTTACTAGGGACTGACAGTAAATCCAATGCACCAATCATGGATACCAATCGCATGTACAATTTACAATAGGGAGCACTTGCACTGCGGCACGGGTCAGCCGTGGCGCAGTGCCCTGAGTATCGGAAAACCAGCAAAACATCGGAGGCACATCAGCAAAAAGTGGAAGGGAAACTCACGCCAAGGTGCCAGGTCTAACATGTGTCCCCTCCAGCTGAAATGTGGGGGGAACTACCCTTCCCCAGGGAGTTCCACATCACTAAGGCGGAAAAATATGGACAGACCGTCAGCGTTGGTGTGATCGGTGCCTGGGCGGTGTTCCACCGTAAAGTCCATACTCTGTAGAGAAATGGACCACCTCAACAGTTTCGGGTTCTAACCCCTCATTTGCATCAACCATCTGAGGGGCCTGTGGTCCGTCTGAACTCGGAAGTGAGACCCAAACAAGTAGGGTCTTAGCTTCTTCAGTGCCCAGACCACAGCAAATGCTTCACGCTCTATTGCACTCCACCTACTTTCCCGTGGAAGTAACCTCCTACTTATGAAGGCTGCGGGTTGGTCAGAGCCCTCCTCAGTCATCTGTGAAAGAACAGCCCCTACACCATGCTCTGAAGCGTCTGTTTGCACTATGAATTCCTTGGAGAAATCAGGAGCCAGGAGCACGGGCGCCGTGCACATGGCAGTCTTCAGGGTGTCAAAAGCCTTCTGACAGGTGTCAGTCCAAATCACATTCCTGGGCTGCTTTTTCGAAGTCAGCCATGTCAAGGGGGTCACAATCGTGCCATAGCCCTTGACAAACCTCCTGTAATACCCAGTGAGCCCCAGGAAGGCTCTCACTGCAGTCTGGGTCTTGGGGGGTTCCCAAGCCAGGATGGTTTCGATTTTGGGTTGCAAGGGTGCTACCTTGCCACTCCCAACTTGGTGTCCCAAGTACACCACTGAACCCTGCCCAATCTGGCACTTGCTTGCCTTGATTGTGAGGCCTGCTCTGCGCAGGGCCATCAACACTTCCCAGAGGTGTCGCAGGTGTTCTGGCCAGGTGCCACTGAACACCGCAATGCCATCCAGGTAGGCGGCACTGAACTCGTCCAGCCCAGCCAACGCCTGGTTGACCAATCTCTGAAAGGTGGCAGGGGCATTCTTCATCCCAAATGGCATAACCCGGAACTGGAAATGCCCATCTGGGGTCGAGAATGCCGACCTCTCATTTGCCCCATCGGTCAAGGCGATCTGCCAGTACCCAGACGTCAAATCAAACGTACTGAGGAACCGGGCAGCCCCTAGCCGATCAATGAGCTCATCAGCTCTGGGTATGGGGTGCGCGTCAGTCTTCGTGACTGAATTGAGTCCTCTGTAGTCCACACAGAACCGTAGTTCGGGTGTGGCTCCCGGCGCAGCAGCCTTTGGGACCAAGACCACGGGGCTGGACCAAGGACTGCTGGAAGACTCAACCACCCCGAGGGCAAGCATCTTGGAGACCTCCTCCTTGATGCAGGCCCGGACCCTGTCAGTCACCCTGTAAGCCTTATGCTTCACAGGTAAGCTGTCTCCAGTGTCTACGTCATGGACGCACCAATCCGTGACACTCGGAACCAGGGAGAACAGGTCTGGAAACTGCCCCAGCAACTGGCGGCAGTCCTCCTGTTGTTCGGGGGTCAGGGTGGGTGAGAGGTTAACTCCATCCACTGACCCGTCCTTCTCACAGGCCACTAAGAGGTCAGGAAGAGGCTCCGACTCCTCTTCCATTCCGTCATCAGTTGCCAACAACATGCCCACTTCGGACCTTCGTAAGTGGGGCTTGAGGCGGTTGACATGTAGGACCCTCAAAGGGTTCCTGGGCGTCTTCATGTCCACCAAGTATGTCACGGGGCTCTTGCGCTCCACAACCTCAAATGGGCCTGTCCACTTATCTTGAAGGGCACAGGGCTCCACTGGGGCCAGGACATACACCTCTTGTCCAGGCTGAAGCTCGACCAGAGTGGCATTCTGATCGTACCACCGCTTCATTTCCTCCTGGCTTGCTTCCAGATTTGCCTCGGCAAGTTGTCTGAAGCGTCTGGTCTGATTTCTGAAGGCCAGCATGTAGCTATATACATTCTGGGGAGGTTTCCTGGGAGATTGCTCCCAGCCTTCCTTTACCAAACTCAGCGGTCCTCTCACGGGGTGACCGTACAGCAGTTCAAAGGGGCTGAACCCTAGAGACTTCTGTGGTACCTCGCGATATGCAAAGAGCAGGCATGGTAAGAGGACGTCCCACTTACGCCTCATTGGACCTTCTAGGCCCATGATCATGCCTTTCAGGGTTCGGTTGAATCTCTCAACCAACCCGTTACCTTGGGGATGGTAAGGCGTGGTGAACTTATACGTTACGCCACACTCTTGCCACAGGGACTTCATATACTTGGATATGAAGTTGGTCCCCCTGTCGCTCACCACCTCTAGAGGGAATCCTACTCGTGAGAAAATTCCCATCAGTGCACGTCCCACCACGGGGGCCGTCACTGTCCTCAGAGGGATGGCTTCAGGGTACCGGGTGGCATGGTCCACCAAGACCAGGATGAACCTGTTGCCCATGGCTGTCTTGGGGTCCAGAGGCCCAACGATGTCAATACCCACTCGCTGGAATGGCGTACCGACCACAGGGAAGGGTTGGAGGGGAGCCTTGTTCTTCCCTCTGGTCTTCCCACTTGCCTGGCAAGTCGGACAAGTTCTACAATGAGCATCTGAGCTCTTGTGCATTTGGGGCCAGTAAAAGTGGGTGACAAGCCTGTCATAGGTCTTGTCCATCCCCAAATGTCCTGCTAAAGGCACATCATGAGCCAGACCCAGTAGGAAGGCTCTGAACTTCTGGGGTACCACCAGCACACGGGCTGACCCAGGTTCAGCAGCCTTAGGCTCCGAATACAGGAGGTCGTTCTCCCAGTACACATAATGTGTTTTGGCCTGAACACCATTGGCCTGGTCTGCAGCCTGCTGCCGCATACCCACGAGAGAAGGGCATTCTTTCTGCTCCTTGCAGAATTCCTCCCTGGAGGGTCCTCCTTCTTGCTGCCAATGGGTCAGCTCAGGCAGGTCCCCCAGTTCGGCGATCTGTTCCCCTGTAGGCTCCAGGGCATCCCCCTCAAGGTCTGCTTCCTCCTGGACCGTGGGAACTTCAGGGACCGGTTTCCCGCGCCCCCTGCGCCTTCTCCCTAAGGCCGGTTCCTGGGCCTCTCCTTCAGGCCCCAGGACCTCTTGATCACCCCTACTGGCTGCCATTGACCGGGTGGTCACGCACGCCCAGTCAGGCAGGCCCACCATCCGCAGGTGAGTCGTTTTCTCCACCTTTTCCCAAGGGGAGTGCTCCAAGTCATTCCCTAGCAAACAGTCAACAGGCATGGTTTTTCTCACACAGACCTGCAGAGTACCAGAGACCCCCCCCCACTCGAAGGGAACTTGAGCCATCGGACACTGACTCTCAGAATTATCAGCGTTGATAACCCTACAGTAGGCATGGGGTACAACCTGCTCTTGAGACACCAGGTGCTGCCTCACTGCAGTCACACTGGCTCCTGTGTCTCTAAGAGCCTCAGCTTCCTTGCCATTGATGATCACCACCTGCCCATATTTCTTAGTGTTAGAGGGCAGGTAGTTCGTAGGGATCATCTCACTGTCTCCTAGCGAGACCAGGGTCATGTGAACGGGATCTCCACCCCCCGGGACCATCACTTCTTCTCCTAAGTGAACACTAGTCACTTGACGGGGCGGAGCACCAGTGGGTGCGGGTTTTCCAAACAGGCGACACTTGGGGTCACTGGATATGTGCCCAGGCGCGCCACATTTGTAACAATTGAAGGGCCCCTTTGGAACAGGTTTACCTGTCGGGCCCCATTCTGCTTCGGGGGTGGGGGAGGCTGAGAACCTTGCTGCTGGTTCCCCTGGGAACTACTTTGGGGGCCTTTTTAGAACCCTTTCTGTTTACCCCCCTTGTCCCCCCCACTCTTCTGCTGGGGACCCTGCCCACTCTTGGCGGAGTCTCCCACGGGACCCTTGTGGACCCTGGTGCTGAGCCAGCGGTCCGCCTCCTCAGCAAGCTTCCTCGGGTTGGACAGCTTGCTATCGATCAGGTGTTGGCGTAACTCAGGAAAACAGTGATCAGACAAGTGCTCCCATGCAATCAAATCAAAGAGACCTTGAAAATCATTCACTTTGCTACCCTTCACCCAACCATCCAGTGCTCTGCAAAAGTAAGTCACATACTCAACATACGTATTCCCAGGCCGCTTAGTACATCCCCTAAACTTCTGTCTATACATTTCAGGGGTAAGCCCGTACCTGTTCATTAAAGCTTCTTTCATGTGGGAATAGGATATCTGATTTTCAACGGGCAAATCTAGCAAGGTATCTCGCCCTTCGCTAAGGAACCTTCCCCACAACCCCGCTCCCCAATCCTTGTCAGGGACCCGGTGGGAGGACATGGCTACCTCGTATGCCCTAAACCACTGTCCTATGCCATCCCCCTTAAAGAACTCCTTAACTACGTCCTTCGGGATGTGCACTCTTGACTCTACCTGCACTGGCGATGTGCTGCCACCAGAGGGAGGATGATCCAAGCCTCTTTCCTTCAGGCTCATCTCCCTCATTTTCACTTCGTAATCCATTTGGTGCTTTCGCTCTTCCAGCGCCATTCTTTTGGTTTCAAGCTCCAGTTGGATTTTTAATTCTGCCATCTTTCTTTCGTGATTCCTCGTTTCCTTCCTGTCCGCCAGCTCCTCTGGCGACAGGCCTTTACCAAAACTGTGCACGCTGTCCTGCCTTTCGAGGTCAATCAGATCCCCAAGCGCATTCTGCTCCTCAGTCGCATCTTGCTCCGCGAGGGCGTCTTGATCCTCTGGGGTCTTTCTGGACTCTACCCAGGCTTTCAGGGCTTTGTAGAGCTGTGGCTTGTTCTTGCAACCGGTGTGTGGAACCTTGAGTTTCCTGCAAAAGAACTTCAGTTCCGTTCTGGAGTATTTATCCAGTTTCGCGGGGTCCCACTCCACCTCCAACATCTCAGAGGTCGTGGATTCCGCTCCATCCAGGCTCTTCGTGCCCGGCATGGTTCTCGCACTCGGAATCTTCTTTCGGCAAAATTCAAAAAGCAAAGTCTGTGGCTAAGTAACTGGACTGTAATCACTGTGCAGTGGTCAGAAGCTCAGGTATAGATATCGCAAGTGTAAATTCGAAAATCCTCACCGCTGCGTCCAATGTAGGAAGGGGGAGTCTCTAGTTGGCGCAGTGCAACACTAGCGACAAGCAGGGACTCTCCTCTTCCTCGTCAGGGCTGAGGGTTACCTTCCAGACAACCTCTGCTTACCCTCTAGGTAGTGTGGCTTAAGCAGTCGTAGGCTAATCTTTGGGGCACATAGGGTTAAACACTTGCAATATTACACCTTCACAACCAACCCACCACACAACGAGACCAAACTGTATTCTGTAAAAATATATATCTTTATATAGGTTTTAAGCAGGCTTGTGAATACAGTTAACGACTTTCAAATATCGGTTCCAAATTACTTAGTTCAAGTTGCCACAGTTCTTTCTAGCAATAAGCGTTCTTTTAGGGCCCTCAGGCCGGTTCAACAAAGTTCTTGTGGAGCAGGCGGCTTCCAGGGGAGCTGTCCCACGTCGCGTTGCTTTCCCGGGGTCGCTGTTCGTTGCGGCTCTCAGCCGAGCAGGTCACGGGTCATCCGGGGCAGCGGTGTTCTGTGGCGGCAGGGTCCTTTCCTCGTCGCTCGCTCCGACCCTGGAGGCGGTGGCTGTGTGGTGGCGGCACGTGGCAGTACGGTCCTCAAGTGCAGGACGTACCCAGCCAGGTGCCGGAGCAGCTGTGCGCTCACAGCTGAGCTGTCGGGCAAGATACCGACTCAGTGGATTCTCACAGGGCAACTGTCCGTCCTCGCAAGTGGATTGGCTGCTCGTGGCGCAGTCAATTCGAGAGCTCGGACCGGACGGGTCCTCCTTCGCTTTGCTCTCGGGCTCCCGGTGCAGTTGCGGTCACGGTGTTCGGGCCAGCGGCGGCTGGACCTCACTTTGCTTTCGCTGTTGCTTTGGGCCCTGGTCACGGTGGTCAGATGGATGTCGTTGCCTTGGAGGAGATTCCTCCGTCGGTACTGCAGCGATAGGCAGCACACACAGTCGCTTTCTTCAGGGTGTAGCGCCCACTGGTCCTGGGGCGCTGGTCAGGGGGCAAGTTCACAGCAAGCCCTTGGAGATCTCTCAGCAGAGTTTGGCACAAAGTTTTGTAAAGCAAAAGTCTCTCGTAGTCTTTCCTTTCTCCTCTCCTTCGGCAGCAAGGCACCAGACACAGGCAAGAGACAGCACCCTTCCTTGTCCTTCACGGTCCTTCTCGTCGGGCAGAGTTCCTTCTGTAGCCCAAACTGGATCTAACTTTCAAGGAGCAGGGCTCCTTCTTTTATAGGGCATTTCTTTTGCTCCCCAAGGCCAGGGGGGCCTTTGCATAGCCACTTTCGGTCCTTGAGTACCCCGGCGGGTGTACTCCGGCTTCTGCTTTCAGTGTGAGGGGCAGGCGCATCAGACGCCCCACAGGAGGTGGAGCCAGCATTGTGCGGACAGCGGCAGCCAGAGTACCTTGTTGATGGGGCTTCGCCCTTCCTGGGCCAGATGTCGGCTGAGTCATCAGTCGCTCCCCAGGAGGGTGGAGCCAGCATTGTGGTGGCAGAGCACAGCAAGATCCAGAGTCAAGAGCCACTCCTACCTCCCACTAAGGTGTAATCTGCGCATTCACCACCTGCCCTCTCCCCAGCCCTGTCACTCACACATCCCAGACAGTCAGATACACATACCGGCAGAGGCGGGCTGAAATGGTTAGGCAAACAAATGCTAACTTTCTAAAAGTAGTATTTGCAAACACAGGATACTAAAATAAACTTGACTACAAGAAATATTTTATCATCCTGAGTTCAGACATACTAAACATGACTCGCTACCATGCTCCTTGAGCCTGCCGGGATTATAGCGTGTAATAATTCCAGCAGCTCAGTCTGGCCTAATGGAGCAGGTAGCCTTCAATAGTGAGCTACGGTTTTGGGTGTAAGTCACTACTAGGACATGCCACACACATCAGGGCTTGTCCTACCTCACACTTACAATGCACCCTGCCCGCAGGCCTACGATAGGGGTGACTAATATGTAGTCAAGGGAAGGTTCGGAGGCTGGCAAGTAGGTGTACTTGCCAAGTTAGCGTGACAGTACGAGACCGCACGCGGGTTCTGCGGGCGCAGTTCCCAGACACATCTTTACGGCTGCTACGGTGGGTGGCGCAACCAGCGCTGCAGGCCCACCAGCAGTATTGGCATCTACAAGCCCCGGCACTCTCTAGTGCGCGTTACTAGGGACTGACAGTAAATCCAATGCACCAATCATGGATACCAATCGCATGTACAATTTACAGTAGGGAGCACTTGCACTGCGGCACGGGTCAGCCGTGGCGCAGTGCCCTGAGTATCGGAAAACCAGCAAAACATCGGAGGCACATCAGCAAAAAGTGGAAGGGAAACTCACGTCAAGGTGCCAGGTCTAACACTGCCTGTAATGAGTCCTTCGCTCCAAGTGGTGCCCACCCAGTCCTGGATCTTTGGAAGTGTTGTTAAAGATGTCCAAACAGCCTACATGTAAAACTTGGCACTTAAACATTTTTCATTTAAAAATTGCTCTGAGAACCGAGATGAGATTGGGACCTACCTGCTCCCTGATCCACCCAAGGTGCATCGCCAGTCTGCCTGACTTTGCGTTAGATCCCACCATGATTGTCATCACAGCAGCAAATCACATTCAGCAGCTCCTGGCAGAAGGGGTATCTAGCCTTATGGCAACCTTGTCAGCTACAGCCTTCATCTTTGTCCAACTGGAAATTTTCGATTTCCA
Source organism: Lissotriton vulgaris (assembly GCF_964263255.1). NCBI lineage: Eukaryota > Metazoa > Chordata > Amphibia > Caudata > Salamandridae > Lissotriton > Lissotriton vulgaris. The sequence goes on from NC_141694.1 coordinate 1,297,430,856, forward strand.
AAAAAGAGACTAAGACTGAGTGTAGAAATCTTCACAGCGACTTTGTCCAGTGGCTCCCTGATTATGACTCTTCCTCCCTGGATACCCACAGCTGTTTTGCCCCCTAAACTCTACCTTCTCAGACATTTTCCTTTGCAAATTCTTCTAAGTTAGGGAGTTAGCAAGGGATCAGGATCAAACCACCTTTTGTATTCAAACTGCACTCTGTCATGGTTGGCCATAACTTTCAACTTTGCCCTGGTCTCACATGACTAAATGTCTGCAGTTATGCTTTGATATTTTAAGTACTAGTTTTTACTTTAAATTTTTAAAATTCATAACTCCGAGTCTACTAATTGGATTTTTCTAGTTTTGGTGTTAAATAATTACATTTTACTAAATGTTTCTAAATTGGTGTAGGTTTTTATTTGTGTTGTGTTTTCACTTTATTATTGTATACATGCTCCATCAAATACTATACATATTGCCTTCTAAGTTAAGCCTACCTGTTTTTTTGTCAAGCTACCAGAGGTTTAGGCACAGGTTAATTTAGTGACTTTTTCTGGCTCACCTCTAAAGAGATTGTGGCTTTTTCTACACAAGGGTTTTAGCACGCTCAACCAAAACCCAATTTCTAACAGTATGATGCCACAGTATTGTACAAATAAACTTGGCTTATTACAAAAATATTGCTCCTTTTGAGTTAATAATAGAAAATCTAAACCTGATGGAGTGACATGTTTGTGAATGATATGTAGGTCACAATATTTCTGTCAGATTACATTTTAGCTAAAATTATTCTGACATACTACTAAGACGAGAAACTCTTTCTATTGGAATGTTCAAAAATCGAATAAAGTGTATTTTGACTGACTGACTATTGGAATGTTCCCACTATGGAAAACGTTGGGGCTGGCCCTTTTTGCAGGGTAATCCCCAAACCCCTTGCCTTCCTCCTGTATTTTGTCTGACCTGTTTTTGTTGGCTTTAGGACTCTAGGCACTTTACAACTGCTAATCAGTGCTAATGTGCATGTGCTCGCTCCTTTAAACATGGTATGATTAGTAATCACCTGTTTGACATATTTAATTTACCTCTAAGACCCTTGTACAGTGGTATCCCATATACTCAAGGCATGTAAATTAACCCCTTAGCTGCGGCGGCTATTCCGCCGCAGTGCTAAGGGGGAGGGGGCCGCGCGGCGCTCCCATGCTCGTGACGGAACCGCACCGCCACGAGCCTCGGGTGGGCTGTGCTTGTGACGAAACGGTTCCGACACGGCCCTGCACCCTCAATAGAACGCACAGCGCAGGCGCGGAATTCGTGGCGAGTGGGCCGTGACGGACCGTTCCATCACCAGAACAGCCCACCCGAGGATCGTGACGGAACGGTTCCGTCACGAGCACGCAAGGGGTTAAATGCTCCTTGTGGGCCTTCAGAGCTGCTTGCGTCATCCACAGAAGCAACCTTTCAAGCCTGTCTCAGGCCTCTGCCACTGAAGGGCCTGCATCCATAGTTTACTTCAACATTGACTTCCCATTTAAAGTTACTTGCCAAGCCTGAAACTCCTCTTTTACTACATATAGGTCACCCCTAATGTAGGCTCTAGCTAGCCCTATGGGCATGCCTTTATTGTCTGGCATGTCCTGGTAGTGACAAACACCCTATTTTGTTTTCACTACTGTGAGTGCTACTCCTTACTTATCTTTGCATAGGGAATTCCCAGATATGTTTTTTCTGTGGTAATTTTAGTCTGAAAGGAGTAGGGTTGCCATGTTTGGTATGTTCGTATTAGTGGTAATAAATCTTGCTTATTGGTGTATTTAGTTTTTTAATTACTATGGTAGAAATGCCACTTTTAGAAAGTGGACAATTCTATGTGCGTATGGCTCTTTGTGCTTTGCAGCCTGACTCCAATTCATGTCTAGGGCAGAGTGACAACTAGGCTTTGTGTATACTTTCCAGACAGCCATCACAGTCAGAAAGGGTTAGATGTAACAGTGTGAAAGTAACCTGCCTCAATGCCTCCCAATGTGGCCCCTCCAGTACAGGAGACTGCAACAGACCACACTTGGGAGACGAGGATGCGGCAGCTCTGTTGGTGTGGGCATGTCCCAGCCCGCAGCGATTTTTGTTATTGCTTGACTTGGACCCGAGCAGTCCCAGCATGGTTGCCCAGCACTCCTCGCCGTTGGGGCATACCTTTTGTTTCTGACTATACTCTGGGGACCCAACGAGGTTGCTTTAGCCAAATTGCAAAGTGTGTGCCCCCTTACCCATTTGTTTTCACATACCTTTGGGAGCATTGGAGCTTCCTTTAGCAGGTCAGGGTAATCCCTTGGCAGAGGTCCCAATCCTGCTTGGCCCCTGAATATGCAAATAACTGTATGGCAGCTGAGAGGCCCGCGGCTGCTTAATTACCGGTACCCTACATTTAATGTGAATTCACTGTATAGTGCCTGATAGGAGCATAAATGTATTGGCGCATTATAATTGAGTTGGTGGTTTATGGATTTTACCTCTACTCTAACCAGTCTTACAGTATTTACGCTCTTGACGATTTATGTCTGTTATTACTATAACCTAGCTGCTGCATTTCATGCCCTGATGTTATGATACATGTCAATTTTGCCTTGCAATGTCATACGAACAAGTATTATACAGGATTTGCATTTGTATGCTCAGTAAGGGTGCTTTCATGATATGTGCAACATTTAAGTCTTTATCTTATTTCACTTACTTTGATGTTATGACAATTGCCTAGTTGGCAAAGTAATTATTGGTTATTGTTGTTTTGGTCTATGTTTACATGCAATACAGAAACTTATTTTTATATAATACTGTGTGGAGTTTTTTGTGGTATATTTATTGTGTCACTGGTGTGAGGGTGTTGAGTAAACACTTTACAAATTGCCTCTGGGATAAGCCTGACTGCTCATGCCAAACTACCACGGAGTAAGCAGGGGTTATCCTGGGTGTGTAACTCCCCTACCCTGACTAGAGTGGTGGGTTCTGCCTGACTAAGGTACATACCCTGGACAACCAGAAATCCCATTTCTAGCATTTGTGTTTAGCGGTGAGGATAGGACATGCATTTGTGCAGCCCCACGGTGACTCATTGTTGCACCACAAACCCTGCACTTAGTCCATTATTTTGTCTCTCCGGATGTTCTCACATTGGTAATTTTTTGTTTACTCCTGCTTCTGTTCTTACTCCTGGGGATCTTGTTGTTGCATGTGTGTGCATACCTTGTCGAAATAGGGTTAACATTTGATCCTAATTACCTAGGGTGTTACTATTTTTAGGAGTTAGAGGTTTTCTGCAGGTAGAGGGGACTCACTGTGTACAAACATCACAAAGCTGCCCGGGACCTTTGAATAATCTTGGGTAGGTTTGAAGCAGAATTCAAGAAACTAAGGAACTAGAGAACTAGAGAACTAGGCGGGTGGTGGTCTGAGGAGGACCCTGAGGAGGACCCCGGGATTACTGAGGACTCTGAGTGGGAGGATTCCCAGTCCACATCCAGAGAGGGCAGTAGCCCTGAAGAGTTTGAAGAGGAGGGGGAAATGACTGGGCAGGGACTCCAGTAGGCAGAGACGATCCTATAGATAGGGAGTCCCTTGCTGGATCTGGTGCCAGAAGCAGTGTCACCTCCCATTCCCTGTCCCCTGATGTGCTCAGAGATAGACATGTTGAGAGGGATGTATGTCGTTACTACACATGCTTTTACAACGCATTGCTTTACCACTCAAGTTTTACAATGCAAGTCGTTACAACGACTTGCGTTGAGGGGCGATGGATAGTGAATAGTTTAAGTTACTATTCCAACTCCAGTCCCCGTGGATAGTAGGGAATGTTTTGGATAGTAAATTAAACTATTCCCTATCCTACAGCGCACCCCAGCGCAAGTCGTTGTAACGGCTTGCGTTGTAAAAGTTGCGTGGTAAAGGTACTGCGTGGTAAAAGTTGCGTTGTAAGCACTGTTCCCCGTTGAGAGGGTCCTGAGGTTTCAATTAGCACAGCTGGCTGTGGAGGAGATAAAGGCTGAGGTGGAGAGAGCCTTAGTTCAGGAGAGGGTGACGGAGGCATAAAGGGTCTTCACCAGAGAAAAACTGGCTCTTGAGGAAAGGTTAACACAATCAGGGTAGTTTAAGTTTTCTGGACTGGCCAGTGCTGCAGGCGGAGTTCCGTGGTGGCAGCTATTGTGATTCTAGTTTTAGCACACCACTGACATACCCACAGATTTGATTCCTAGTTTCAAGGAGGGGGATGGCATAAGTCAGTTCTAGCAGGAGTATGAGTACGGTCTGGTAGTTCACAAGATCCCTGAAGAGGGCTGGGGGACTGGCCTGGGGACTTATATCCTGAGGATGGGAGGGATACCCTACTGACCCTAGAAGAGAGTGACAGTCAGAGGTACTTTTCATGAAAGAAACACTGGTAAGGAGGTATTGCATCACCCCTAAAAAGTATCAGTTGGGGGTCAGGGGCAGTAGGAAACTGTCTCACCAGTATTGGTGCAGTTTGTGGAGGAGTGTTGCAAAGCACTAGAGTGATGGGTGAAGGGTAGCACAACAAACAATTTTGAAGGGCTGTTCATTCTGATTGTCAGAGAGCACATGCTCCATTGCTGTTATCCAGGGCTATGCCGACACCAGTTGGAGTGTATGTTTTTTGACCCCAAAGATTGAAAAGGAGGCAGACCTCTGGATGAGTGCCAGAGGGTCTGGAAAAGCCTTTGGGAATGATCCTAAAGGGAGTAGCATAGGTTTTTCCCAACCAAGGGAGGTGAGGGGAGTTCCCAGCAGCTCAGATATGTCCCAGTGTAGTGGGATTGGTAGAGGGTCAGATTTTCCTTCTCAGGGTAGGAGAAGAGGTGGTGGTGGGCAGAGGGCCAGGTTGCCCAAAACCCAGTCCCAGAGCCTGGATGGTTCCCAGAGGGAGCACAAGGAGAGGGGCCTAGTTTGCACCAGGAGGCCAGCTGCTGACGAGGACCCCATAGTGTCAGGAGAAATTGGGGGGTGACTGTCACAAGCATCCCACCAGTGCTGGTGTCCGGCAGTACCATTTCTGAGTGGAGGGTGCAGATGGCCAGATGGAGGGTTGAGAGGGAGAGGCAGTCCCCAGTGGGAGAACCAGAGCGGGCCATGGGCCATCTCTGAGGTCATAGCCCCCACGGTATGACCCTGGTGACACCACTTCTGGTATGTGGGGTTTTTATGCTCTGTCAGATGGACAGGGGTCAGGAGACCACTGCCGGGCACTCTCACACAAACCATTAGTAGAGGTACTCCTCAGGAAGTCTTGGCTTGCTCAGCCTCGGGTACAGACCCTGGGTTGGGGAACCCGGTTCAGGGTTTCACCCCTGGCCTGGATGGAGGGGCAGCTGTCAGAAGCCTCCATACCATTTTGCCTGCTCAGAGTACCACTCTGGTGAGAGGGCGAGGAACTCTAGAAGGGGAAGAAGAGACTTGCCCCTGACCCCACTTCAACCCAAGGGTGCAGCGCCTGGGTCGGGAAACCAGTTGCAGGGTACACCCCCTGAACTGGTGGGAGAATCATTCAGGGCGTCATGTGCCCTGACAGTTCTGGATTCTGGGGGTATCACTTCTGGGGAGGAGGGTGCGGAGTCCCAGAAGGAGGGGTAGAGGGAGGAAAGCCTCACCTGAGGTTCCGTGATGATCGTAAGTGGTGTTTTTGACTCGTACGAATATGGTCGAGTCTGGTATCTATGAACCGCAAATGACGAGTTTAGTGGGTGTACGCATTTTCGCTGTGCTAACCTAAACCGTTCGTTTGTTTCGTGGGCTTCTACATCCGAGCCCACGGGTTCCATCTTGGATGCGGCATCCATTTTGTCTCTTGCCCTCAAGTAGCCAGCGAACGGACACTGTCCGCTTCGCGACCCTGGGATTCCCAAACTCTTGCGGAAGACACGTTTCCTTTGAAGGTGTCTTTATGATAAGGGGACGGCACTGTAAGGCAGATGGCCCCGCTCGAGGCTCATCTTGCCGTGCCGGTCTATTGTCTTAGCCGTGCATCTCATTAGGCACGTCCCTTTGATGCCTGCAGCTCGTGTTTCCCGATACCACCCCCTTTACACCCTTTCCGATCTCCCCACTGTTCCTGTCTTCCTCTGCACCTGTTTCTGTCCTTTCCTCAATCTGTTTATTGTTGATTGGAATGTACTAATGGTGGGAAGATGGGTTTTTACAGTTGGGAACCACCAAACGTTTCTGTACTTATGTTCCGGGCCTTGAATACATGAAGGTAACCCCTTATGGTTTTACGATGGGAACCGAGTTGTAACCTTTTGTGTACCATGTTAACCTATGAGGGAAAACTGTATAAAAGGAGCGACCCACAGTAGCAATTCGAATCAGGCTCCGTGAACCTACATGTTATGTACTTCCCGTGACTTCTGTGTTCCCTGCAGTAATAAACCTCGAATCTTTGACGCCGAAGGAAGTGTCCCGTGTCTCTGTCATTTGTACGCCGGAACAGGTTACCCACGAAGGTTTCAGGTGTTGTCCCCTGGCACCGCTGGGTCTTAAGAAAACCCAGTCCTTCAGTTCAGTGGGGCTGCATCAGTGGTACCGGTCCAAGCCCGACGATCGTGAGGACCTTCGTGTGAAATCTCCGAGGGAAGGTGCACCCCGCTTCATCGATCCTGTTGTCGAAACAAGTGGCCCGACGACTTTTCCCGCGAAGATCCCCGCCTCCTGACGGCTGCGACGGACTGCTGCCCTGACTGTAGACCTGTTTTGGCACCTGGCGTAGACCTTGGTACAGCGAGACGATTGACGGGCCTTCCTGGTGACGCCATCGATCTTTGAGTTAAGTATTTGTGGGTCGCTCCCAGAGTCCTTAGTTGTGGGTGCTTAGTTGTTGCATGGTTCCATTGCATTTGTGGTTCTTAGTACTTGGTTCTTTGTTGTGATATTTGACGTCTGCAGTCGCCAAAAACCGAGGGTTTTTGTTCTTTACAGGGACATTGTTAATCTTATAACCCTTGAAGTTTGTGAAACTCGGCTAGTGTGCAAGATGCCTGGCCGTAGTACTTTGTTCAGTTGTTTTAGTCGTTGTGGTGCGGATTCCCGACTGGAGGATTCGTGTCTGATACCTCCGGTTGGAACTCCAACTTATGAGCTATATAGCAAACACGGGTTAGGTCCGATTACCTTTAATGAATATTGGATTCGCTATACTAAAAAGGATGGTGTCCTTAGTTGGCCACCTCATGGTAGTTTTGAGACCCCGATTTTAGATAATTTAGAGGCTAAATTGTTTCAGAAAAAATCAAGGCCGGCCATGTTTGATGCCTTTCGGTTGTGGCGTAAAGAAGCCAAACAGAGAGAGATCAGACAGATTAAACGCAATAAGAGAGAAGGAGTTGTTACTACGGTAAGAAATGCAGAGCAGTTTCAGCGAGATAAGGAGGAAAAGGAAAAGGAATTTTTCGATAGATTGCAGCGTATGTCTGTGGACAAGTGCTATCCCGCTTTACCAACGGGTACGGATAAGAAGGAGGAATCTGCAGATGACCCTTTAATGTCTTATCTCTTGAAGTCGCCACCTCCGTACGCACAGGGCACTGTGACCCCTGTGGTTCCTCCTGCCCCTGTTCTTCCTGCTCCTGTTCCACAACCTGTCCCTCAAAATGTTCCTGCTTCCGTCCCTACTGCTCCTCCACTTGTACTTCCCCATACTCCTGCTCCCGCTGTTCCCGCTGCTCCTGCTGTTCTGGTTACTCCTGCTGCTACTTCTGCTCCTGACTCTTCTCTTGTTACCTCGTTGTGTTACTCTTCTTCTCCATCTGTCCGACATCGTACCCCCTCTGTTGCTGCTAACTTCTTTAATTCTCTTTGACCTATTCTTGAGTCCGCTGGTTCGGACGGTCCCCAAAGACGAAGTCAGCTTCCTGGTGGTAGGGAGCGTGACTCATTGTATAATATGGCTATGGGTTGGATGAAATACCCCTTTAGAAATCCTCCTCGTGTAGTGTTAGATACGTTTTTGCCAATTCAACATACCGACACAAAGGTTCGTGTTTGAAGAAATGTGCAAGGCTTTACGTGACCTAATATCGGCTGATGCATCTGATAAGGTATTGACTGCTCTGACTAACCTTCAACTCCAGTTTGCGAGCGGAATGTTGGTGGGCACCAATGTTCGACGCGCTGTCGAGCAATTATTGTCTTTTCGTCCTTCTACGATGCCTCGGGCATTGTTCGTGGAGGACATTGAGGGATCGCTTGCAGCGCCTGGTCAGTACCCCATGCGTGAAGTTCCACCAGTGTGGATGCCAGGTGATGCTAATGCCGTTCCTATCATCCTGCCGCACTTTCAAAGAGTGTGGATACATCTTCCATGGAAACGTTCGGAAGTTTTGCAGGTGAAGCAATCTTTGCCTGACCCTCGCAAAAATCCTGCAGGGTATTATAAAGAATTGTCGCAGCTTGTGGATGCTACGATAATGAATCTTGCTGATATCGATATGCTGTTTGGCAATGTCGTACCGCAACCGGTATGGGCAAAGATTCGTCAGGAAGACCATGCGGGAGAATTAGGCGGTGACTGGAATGCATTGCGGGCTGCTGACGCTTTGCAAGTTGGTGGGGCCAAGCCTGATCAATTAATTACGGCTCTGCCTCAGAGAATAATAACTCTTATGAAAACGCTTATGCCAGCTATGAAGGTAAATTGGGACAAACTGTCCGCTTGCAAGCAGAAGAAGGATGAGAGCGTCTCTGATTTCTTTACGAGATTTGAGGAGGCTTTCATCGACCATAGTGGTCAAGACATGGGTACTGAAGGAGGTCAGCGATTGTTTGTGGATAAGTTTGTTTCAAATTTGCTGCCTGACTTAAGCAACAAATTGCGTAATTCAGAAAGTGCGTGGGCTGTTTCTACTTCTGCTCAAATATTGGCTACGGCCCAATATTATGAGAACAGGGAGAAAGAGGAGAATGATCGTGCTGACAAGAAAACGAAAGAGCTCAAAACTAAAGTGTTGTTGCAACAGGCGTATCCTCCGCGTTCGAATCAGAATGACTCGCAACAGCGGAACAGATCACAATCTCAGTCAAATAGGTCACAATCACTAAATGATTCCTCTTCGCAGAGATCTTCGTTAGGGTACAATCAGTGTGCCTATTGTAGGAATGAGGGTCATTTAAAATTCGATTGTCCAGTTCTCAATGAGCGTAATAGTGGTAATTTGTCTAGAGGAGGTCGTGGTGGTTCTCAACAGACATCACGTGGTAGAAGTCGCGGTGCTCAAAACGATCGTTCCACTAATACTTCTGATTCTAATATTTGTTTTGACCAGCGCGGATCATCGCAAGGGCGTTCTGCTCAGTACAATGTGGATGATTATTACGTCGATCAGGATGCTGACGACGGTAATTACTAGGACAGCCATAGACAAGGAGAGGGAGTAGTATCAGTTCCGGTTGATCAGAGAGGGCCTTACGTCGCAGTTGCCACCTCGGGCGTCGTTGAGCCTTTTCTGTTGGACACTGGTGCAGCGAAAAGTTCCATAATGCATTTGAAACTCCCTGGCGCACCTTTGTCTGGCTTAACAAATGTTTCCATTGGATTCTCTGGCGCCCCTGTTAGCAATCCGGTTTCGTGCCCTTTGCCTCTTACGATTGGGCCGCGTGAGCTCAAAGCTCCGCTGATTTTGACCACTGGTTGTGGCGAAAATCTTTTGGGCCTGGATTTGCTAAAACGTTTGTATGCGACTTTGTATTGTTCTCCTGCGGGAGTAAAGCTTACGTTAGGTGAGAGAGTTGTCTCTCCTATGTATTTATCCATCGATAAGCTTACACCGGAATTGAGTTCTCTTCCTGCATCTTTGTGGGCAACAGGTCCCAATGACGTGGGCCTGCTTGACATCTCCCCCTATGTTGTTCATTTGAAATCTAACGTGCGACTGCCACGTATTCCCCAGTATCGTATCTCCCTTGATGGTGAGCGAGCATTGTTAGCTATTGTCTATGATTTGATTGAAAAAGATGTTATCGAGGAGAAACGTGTGCAATAGCCCTGTACTGCCCATTTTGAAGCGCACGGATCCATCAAAACCACCTGTTTATCGTTTTGTTATCGATTTACGGGAGGTAAATAAAATTGTGATTCCTCAGTTCCCTGTTGTGCCTGACATCACAGCGCTACTGACTCTGATTCCAGCCTCTGCATCTTGGTTCTCTGTGATCGATCTGAAGAATGCTTTCTTCAGTATTCCGATTGCTGAGGAAAGTAGAGACCTTTTCGGTTTCTCTCTTGGTGGCCGCAGCTTCCGGTTTAAAAGTGCTCCTCAGGGCTACTGTGAGAGTCCATCGATATACAGTCAAGCCTTGAAGGGCCAACTTGATGCGTTTGTGTTGCCGGCTGGTGCAGCCTTGATCCAATATGTTGACGAATTATTGGTGGCTGCAGATACTCAGGACATTTGCAAAATTGCCACGGTATCGTTGTTGCAGCATCTCTGTGACTTACATCACAAGGTGTCACCTTCTAAACTTCAATATTGTTGTCAAGAAGTAACCTATCTAGGTCACTTATTGTCAAAGGAGGGAAGGAGGTTGACCCCAGAGAGAATTGCAGCGATTGCTCGAATGACTGTGCCAACAACTCAGAGAGATGTGCATGCCTTTTTAGGTATCATGTCATACTGCAGACAGTGGATTCCAAATTTTTCATTGTTAGCGAAACCATTGGTAGCTCTTACGTGCAAGGATGTTCCAACTCCTTTACCATGGACGGAAGAATGTCAGCAAAGTTTTTCTGAACTACGTGACGCATTGTGTTCGGCTCCTGTGTTAGGGACCCCTGACTACAGTAAGCCGTTCACACTGTACGTTCACGAGAGAGAAGGTTGTGCGTTGAGTGTCTTGACGCAACAATTCGGCGGTAAGCAACGTCCATGTGCATATTTTTCCTCGACATTGGACCCGGTAGCTAGAGCATTGCCGAGTTGTCTAAGAGCAACAGCGGCAGCTGCGGTTTCCATCCGACAATCTGCAGGATTGGTCATGGATAATATGCTTACGGTGATGGTTCCGCATGCAGTTGACACTCTCTTGAATCATATGAAAACTCATCATTTGACGAGTGCAAGGTTGTCTGGTTATGAGTTGACGCTTTTGGCAAGTCACATTCAAATAAAACGATGTAATGTCCTGAACCCGGCGACGTTGTTGCTAATCAGTATGGAGTCAGATGAAGTAGCACCTCACGATTGCTACTTGCGAACTGAAGAGGAAACAAAAGGTCGTGTAGACCTGAAAAACACTCCTTTGGAAGATCCCGATGGGACTTTGTATGTGGATGGTTCATGTTTTAAATTGCCGAATGGCGATGTAACGACTGCTTATGCTGTGGTGACATTGAATACTGTTCTGGAGTCTGCGAGATTGAATCAGAATTCTGCTCAGGCGGCAGAACTGATTGCCTTGACTAGAGCATGTGTGTTGTCGAAAGGGAAACGGGTGAATGTGTTTACCGACAGTCAGTATGCATTTGGCGTAGCGCATAGCTTTGGACGTTTGTGGCGAGAGAGAGGTTTTATGACATCGCATGGCACGAAGATCCAACACGGACAGCTCGTGAATGATCTTTTGGATGCACTTACATTACCCAAGCAGGTGGCGATTGTCAAATGTAGTGCACACCGTAAGGTGACGGATGATGTTGGTCGTGGGAATGCGTTCGCTGATGAGACTGCTAAGGAGACTGCCCGGAACCTTAGCACTAGGATGTATGTGACGAGTTCGGTTAGGTGGCCTACAGAGACTGGTATGTGTGAGGACACTATCGAGAGCGTGAAAATGATTCAGAATGAGGCCACCGAAGCTGAAAAAACGAAGTGCAAAGAGAGTACGGGAAAGTTGGATGCGAATGGTTGTTGGATTGATCTGTCGGAGAATAAGAGGTGGATGTTGCCAGATGCGTATGTACTAGCTGTTGTGACGATGGCACACGGCTTGGCACATATTAGTGCAAAAGGTATTTGTAAGTTGTTGTCCCCTGTATGGAAGAATGATGGTATCACAAAGTGTGCTGAGAGATTGGTGAAGAATTGTATGATATGCATGATGTACAACCCTGGAAAAGGAACCCCTACACCTCCTGGCCATTTTGCTCCCCCTTCATGTCCCTTTGAGGTGATCCAGCTAGACTTCATCCATATGGAGCGATGCAATAACCTGAAATACGTTTTAGTTGTGGTTTGCGCGTTCTCCCGATGGATCAAAGCCTACCCTCTTAAAGATAACACTGCCCTGTCCACTGCAAAAATCCTACTGAAGGAATACTTTCCTCGGTATGGAATGCCACGAATTGTATGGTCTGATAACGGAAGTGAGTTTGTGGGGAGTGTGATGAAGAGTGTGTGTAAGGGCCTTGGAATTACCCAGAAATTCCACAGCGCCAATCATCCCCAGTCAGCAGGTTTGGTTGAAGGGTACAATGGCACCCTCAAATTGAAGCTGGCCAAGGTTCAGGCTACGACTGGTCTCTCGTGGCCTGACGCCTTACCTCTAGCCCTTCTGTCTACTAGGGCGACTGTACACTCCCGAGTAGGGCTTAGCCCCTACGAGATTGTGTTCGGCCGCCCTGCGAATGTTTGGGGGGTTCCTAGACCGAGTGTGTTCTCTGATCTTGAGTACCCAATGTTGATCGATTATCTGCATGATCTGACTGCTAAACTGAGGTTAATTCACCAACAGGTCTTTGAAGCACTGCCGACGCAGACGGAGGGTCCAGGCCACCAGCTCCAGCCCGGAGACTGGGTGGTGACTCGCAATTTCGGAAGAAAACGAAACCTTGAGCCCCGCTTTACTGGACCCTACCAAGTTCTACTCGCCACGAGGACTGCTGTTCGTTTGGAAGGTCGTAAACACTGGGTGCACGCCACCCATACTAAAAAGGTACCTCTACCTTTGCCGGCAGACTCGTGGGTGAGGAAAGGCTTTGCTTCGTCTGAAACGGAAACTGCACAGACCTTTGTTCCTTTTAGCGACGCTCAGCTTGTTGGAGAACCCTCAGCGCAGCAGGACGACATTGTTGAACAATTGCCACCTACAAACTCAAGATCTGAACAATTGACTGACCAGCAGAACTCTGTCCCATCATCGGATCAGTTGTTTGATGAACAGACACGTCCTGGGAGAAGCCGATACTTCCTGAGATCTAATACTAAGGACAAATAAAAAAGTTTTTGCTCTCTCCCTTGACATCCACATTACCCCATTGACACCAGTCAGTCTGAACACACTCGTACAATTTTGGTTTTTGTAAATATTGTGAGTTTGTTTCCACATGTTTTTGCTTCCTCAGCTTGGAAATATTGTGTATATTTGTAAATAAGTACCTTACATCCGGGTGTACCGTAGGGCCGCACGTGTACTTCCTTCTGGTTAGTAGGTCTTGACACTAGGTCGAAGGCCATCGGTTCCTGGGAACTCCTGGGGATTGACTACTGCTACACAGAACGAAGTGCATCAAGAAACGTTGCGGACGGTTTTAGAGGATGCCGTTCTCTAAGCTGGTGGATTTGGAAAAAGCTCAGGCTCAAAGATTCAAGTTGCAACAAATTACTCGTACAAAATGCGTCATGATTCAAATGTTCCTACTGTTTCTAACTGTTTCTTCGCTATTGGTGGGTGGGGTGTATTACCTGATATTGACGTTCTTGCCTTCTGCTTCACCTACCCCTTCTCCTGAACCTAAAACTATCTCCACTGTTTCCCCCATTCCTTCCACATCTTACCCCAACACGAGCAGGCCAGACGTGCGGAATTTATGAATAACTCCTTTATTCAGCTCCTTCATCAGCATCAGTTGGTGGTTAACACTACCAATTGTTGGGTGTGTGGGTTGATGCCACATACCACCGATAAGGGAATTCCGTACTTGGTGCTTCCTTATAGTTCCCAGGGTTCAGCTCGAGCATTTCAAACAATGTTTCGAAGTGCACTAGATTCCTACCCCAATCGAGAGCCACGTCCTTCCCACTTTGGTCCTGGTCCGTACCACAAGCCTTTGGCTATAGCGATCGCTGATTTAGATAGGGATATCTATGAGCCGTCGCTCATCCCAGAGGAAGAGGTGCGAGCCTATAGGGATCTGAGTGAGGCTGAGTATAGTGCGCTCGTGGGTGAAAGACAGCTTAGAAGCTCGTCTCCGATATGGATCGTGCCCCACCTTGGTAATTTCTGTCTGAAAGGTCGTGGTCGAAGACCGAGAGCTCATCTTGGAGAGAGTGCTTGCTCCGAGACGTATGTCTTGCCGATGCTCTCGTCCCCTGTGTTTCTGACTGCCAAGGGTACGTACTTAGTCTGTCATGATCGTGCGTATACGTGGTTGCCCTCCGACTTTGCGGGCACATGTTACATTGCGAATTTGTTGCCTCCGACTTTTACAGTCGCCTCCGATTACCACAAGACTCGAATTGTGAGGGGCGTGATTAGCGAAGAGGACACTGCCGGTCAAGAAAGAGGCAGGAGACTTTTTCAAAGGTTTCTTTCCGTTTTGGGGACCTATGGTTAATAGTAGGAACCTGAGACAATTGACCCGAGTGGTGGAATCGACAGCTAATATCACTGCCAGTGCCCTTGGTAACATCACAGCAGAACTTCAGGCAGATAGGCTCATGACGTTACAAAACCGTATGGTTTTAGACGTTGTTTTAGCAGATCGAGGTGGAGTATGTAAGGTGATCCATTCGAGCTGCTGTATTTTCATTCCAGATAAAGCTCCGACTGTCTATCAAGCCATTTCAAAGTTGCATAAGAACTCTGAGTCCATACACGTGGACGTAGGGGATTGGACGCTACTTGGGTGGTTTTGGGGCCTGATGTCGACTTGGGGTTGGAAGATTCTGATGATCATCGGGGTTGTTGTAGCGTTTCTGTTCACGTGTTGCCTATGTGTGCAGTGTGGTCCTGCCTTATGTGGCCTCTGTGCTACAACGTGTATAAGACAGCCGCCTGTTACCAAAGGAGCTCAGATGGATAGAATTATGCTGCAGCAACATCTGGATGGTTTGATGAATATCGAATATGATTCTGACTAGTGCTTGCCTACATGAGGGCAAAAGGAGCGTCTGAGGTTCCGTGACGATCGTAAGTGGTGTTTTTGACTCGTACGAATATGGTCGAGTCTGGTATCTATGAACCGCAAATGACGAGTTTAGTGGGTGTACGCATTTTCGCTGTGCTAACCTAAACCGTTCGTTTGTTTCGTGGGTTTCTACATCCGAGCCCACGGGTTCCATCTTAGATGCGGCATCCATTTTGTCTCTTGCCCTCAAGTAGCCAGCGAACGGACGCTGTCCGCTTCGCGACCCTGGGATTCCCAAACTCTTGCGGAAGACACGTTTCCTTTGAAGGTGTCTTTATGATAAGGGGACGGCACTGTAAGGCAGATGGCCCCGCTCGAGGCTCATCTTGCCGTGCCGGTCTATTGTCTTAGCCGTGCATCTCATTAGGCACGTCCCTTTGATGCCTGCAGCTCGTGTTTCCCGATACCACCCCCTTTACACCCTTTCCGATCTCCCCACTGTTCCTGTCTTCCTCTGCACCTGTTTCTGTCCTTTCCTCAATCTGTTTATTGTTGATTGGAATGTACTAATGGTGGGAAGATGGGTTTTTACAGTTGGGAACCACCAAACGTTTCTGTACTTATGTTCCGGGCCTTGAATACATGAAGGTAACCCCTTATGGTTTTACGATGGGAACCGAGTTGTAACCTTTTGTGTACCATGTTAACCTATGAGGGAAAACTGTATAAAAGGAGCGACCCACAGTAGCAATTCGAATCAGGCTCCATGAACCTACATGTTATGTACTTCCCGTGACTTCTGTGTTCCCTGCAGTAATAAACCTCGAATCTTTGACGCCGAAGGAAGTGTCCCGTGTCTCTGTCATTTGTACGCCGGAACAGGTTACCCACGAAGGTTTCAGGTGTTGTCCCCTGGCACCGCTGGGTCTTAAGAAAACCCAGTCCTTCACACCTGTGACCAGTGCCTGGCCTAAGAGTGCAGACCGAGGCTGGGGGACCAGTGGCAGGGTGGAGCCCCTGAACTTGTGGGAGGTAGAGTGGAGTGAGGATGCCATGCACCTGGGGCTACCGCCCCCTACTCTGAGAGATTTCAGAGACCAGAAGCCCCTGGATGGCTGGGGTCCGGCACTGGCTTCTGACAGCTAAGGAATTCCCGTGGGTAAGCTTAGTTTGTCATGACAGCATAGAAAGAGGGATCCAACTGGGTTCAGAGTAGCATAGAACTGAAAAATGCCCTTGCAGTTGCGGGACAGGTTCCATGTTCTACCGCCCCAAGCATGGAAGCCCACCAAGGTATTGATTAGTCAACCCAGGCTTTAGGTTGGAAGGGGGTTATGTTGGACCTGGCCCTTTTTGCAGGGTTATCTGAAAACTTTTTGCCTTCCTCCTGTACTTTTTCTGACCTGTTTTTGTTGGCTTTAGGACTCTGGGCACTTTACCTCTGCTATTCAGTGCTAAAGTGCATGTGCTCTCTCCTTTAAACATGGTATGACTTGCCATTTAAAATTACTCGCGAAGCCTGAAACTTCCATTTTACTACATATAAGTCACCACTACCTTAGGCCCTAGCTAGCCATATGGGAAGGGTGCTGTGTAGGTAAAAGGTAGGACACATGCCTTTATTGTGTGGCATGTTCTGGTAGTGACAAACACCCTATTTTGTTTTCCACTTTTGTGAGTGCTGCTCCTCTCATAGGTTTGTATTGGGAATTCCCTGATATGTTTTTATGTGGTAATTTCTGATCTGAAAGGGGTAGCGTTGCCATGTTTGGTATTTTTAGAATAGTGGTGATAAATCCTGCTTATTGGTGTAAGTAGATTTTTCATTATTTTGGTCGAAATGGCACTTTTAGAAAATGGACATTTCTATGTGCTTATGGCTCTTTGAGTTTTGCAGTCGGACTCCAATCCAAGTCTAGGGCAGACTTTCCCAACAGCCATCACACAGGAAGGCTTGGGTGTAACAGGGCTGCATCTGCATATTGAATGGTATTCCTGGTTTCAAAGAGAATGCAGTGGAGCACACATACATTTGTATTGGCTGGGCCCTGCCCTTACAAAAAGGTCTTGTTTATGCCCTACCGATGTTTGGAGCCAGAGATGGGATTGAAAGGGGGTGTTGTGCACTTCTAAAATTCTTTTGAACTTACCTCCACATCAAAGACATTTTAAGTATATGTACTTGAACTCTGACCTCATGTTTTTAGATACTGCATGGGAAAGGTAACCAGATGCTGCTGGCTCTACATACTGCACCAGAGGACTGCTGTGCTGCCAGGAATACCACCACTTGGACTTTTCTTTTTTGTGCTGCCCTGCTTGCCTGCTGTTGAGACCTGCCACTTTGGCGAGGAAACCAGTGTACCCACCTGCTGCATACCTCTCTGCTATTGTGCCCCCCCCCAGCCTCCCAGTTGGACTCTGAGTCCAGCCTTCCCTATCACTGACAATTTAAGCATGGAGGGCATTTAATTGGGAATTGATCATTACCCCAAGGAAAAGCGCATGGAACGCCCATCCTTTCCAGCCAGAGTAGGGCTGGGATCGCTCCACGCTTGCCCCGGCGTGCTGAGCGCTGTCCGAAGCTCTTGTGTTTTCACCCCTCGTGTGCTGGGCGGAACTGTGTAGCGCTGTGTACGGCTCCTGTGTGTGTATTCCTTTGGTGAAGTCAGAGCATGGTGGGCACTCTATTTTCACCCCAAGGTAAAGCACATGGTGAGTGCTTCACTTCTCTGGAGATGTGGAAGAGACCTGCAGGAGTGCCTCTCAGTGCAACCTCTCCAGTAAAGGAGACCACAACAGACCACACTTGGGAGAAAAGGAAGTAGCAGCTGTGCAGATGTGGGCATGTGCCCGCCTGCGGCGGTGTTGGGGATTGCTTGACTTGGACTCAAGCCGTCTGAGCATGGTTGAATGGCGCGCTTCACCATTGGGGTCTTACATTTTGTTTCTGGCTATACGTGTGGGACTCAGTGAGGTTTCCCCACCGAACTGGACAATGTGTGCGCCCCTGAATACTTTTGTTTTCACATACCTTTGGGGGAACTGGAGCTCCCTTTTGCATGTCGGGGTAATCCCTCACCTGAGTTCCCGATATTGCTTGGCCAGTGAATATACAAATTACCGCATGCTGACTGAGAGGCCCACGGGTGCTTCATTACCATAGCCAACGTAGTAGAGGTTCCTTTATACTACTTTTATTCTGAAATTACTGTATAACACCTGATAGAAGCAAAAGTGTATTGGCGCCCTATAATTTAGCTGGTGATTTATAGGTTTTACCTCTAACCTAACCGGCCTTACAATATTCATGCTTGTGACAATTCATGTGTGTTATTACTATAACCGAACTGCTGCATTTCATGCCCTGATGTTATGATATATGTCATTTCTGCCTCGCAATGTCAGGATAATGAGTATTTTTTGTGTGAATTTCTGTGCAGCAGTGTGCCTGCAGCAATGCAGGTGGCATTTTCCTCCTAGTCTATAATGCACCTCTGCACCTACAATAACCCCTGTGATCTTTGTGAGAAGGAAATCATATCTATCAATATCTGGGGCCTGGTCTATTGGCAGCTACTGGCCAACACCGAGGCTTTTCCAACTAGTCTCCTGTTATACTTTGACCACCACAGGCATGAACTCTGAGGTGAACAAAGAAGTCTGGAAAAGGGACAGAGGGGGAAATAAAATAAGGAACAAGAGGGAGATCCTCACCATTGATTCTGATCTGCTTCACTGGCATAAAGGTATGCACTAATGCACATTCAGAGAAGAAAGCGCTTGCTATGCATGTTATAATGTGCTAACCTGGTATTGCTGCTATCTGTCTTACATTGTTGCTATCAAAATACCTGATTCATAACTATCTGCTGTAGAAGAGATCCTGTTTTCTGGTTATCCTATGCATCCTTATCATTGTTATTCCATCCCTATGGAATAATGATGAGAATCCATCTAGGCGCTGCCAGGGTCTGGTAATAGTTGATTCTAATAATGTTTGAAGATATGGGCTCGGCAAGGCCCTAGCACCCTGTACTGACCTGCAGACTCATTCAGGGCAAAAAGCTCTGACAGGACATCTTCTTTGAGTTATGGGGCCTTGCTCGTGTTCTCTTCACAACCAAGTAAGTAGAACCAGCTCTGTTTCAGAAGGTGGGACTTTTGCATCCGCAGCCAATGGATGCAAATCTTAGTTCCCTGATTTCCTCTGAGACCATCAAAATACCCAGGTGACACGGTGGTGAATTTCGGAATCTGCGGATGTGCAGAGGAAGGGGTGGAAGTGGGCACTGGTTTCACACCTCATTTAATAATATCCCGAAAGCACCTTAAACACGCAGTGCGTGCTTCATAAGAACAAGTCGCCCCTTTGTCGAAAGCATACCTCATAAACATTTCAGGTGCAGAGTGCTGCGACCGCAAAGCACACGTCTAATTCTTGCGGAATTGTAAACAAATATTATTCTTCCAGCCCTTATAATAACAATTAGTTTCATCCCGACAGAATTAGTCATTTTTTTTTACTTCAAGTAAATGTTGTTTTAGAGTATGCATATATATACAACCCTTTTCCCATCAAGCGAAACTCACGTTGGGCTTTCAACAACACGATCTATGTTTAGAGAATAAAAACAGACCTTTTACAAGAAGGTATTGCACTTAAATTAAGCAGCTCTGCATGAAGTAAGTGCAATTTTACCCACTTCCAGGCTTGCTTGCAAAGTTCGAATGACATGCACTCCAGACAGGAAGGGCCACTATCTTTGATGTGGGAGTGAGCAGTTTTCGTAAGGAGTTCTGACAGCACAAGTGAATTACTGAAAATTACTCGGTTACTTACCAGTAATCTTCATTTCTCCGAAGACCCTTTTACTTGTGCCAATACTTATTACATGAGGTGTCCAACCTTTACTAAGGCACCACTGGACCTATCTGGAACCAATACGAAGGCAAAAAGCATCAGTTTCCCTCTGTCTCTCCTTAATACTCCTCCATATTCCAGCAATAAAGAGGGAGGGAATTCACCACACATCGGCCCGATTTACAAAGGAAAGTTGGACGAAAATCTAACTTCATGACTTTGGGCATTCACATGGAGCATTTACTACTCGTAAATGCCTTTTGTGAATACCGAAAGTTCTAAAGTTAGACTTTCGGCATTCACAAAGGGCATTTACCAATAGTAAATGCCCTTTGTGAATGCCGAAAGTCGTAAAGTTAGTCTTTCGATTTTCACAAAGGGCACAAAAGCCATTTACAAATAGTAAATGCCCTTTTGTGAATGTTGAAAGTCGTAAAGTTAGATTTTCGGTATTCACAAAGGGCATTTAACAGTAGCATATGCCCTTTATGAATGACGAATATCGTAAAGTTAGACTTTCGTCTAACTTTACCTTTGTGAATCGGGCCCATCTTGCATATCGGTAAACCGTAAGGGAACCCAGGTTGTGAATTGGAACCGGGTGTCAGGGTCGAAGGTACGGGTTCTAGAAAAAGGGTATTCAGAGTAATGAACATTACCAGTATGTAACCAAGTCATTACCTCATGAACCCATTAACCCATTTTTTCATACCACTACTTACTTTATAACGGTATACCAGAGCATAAAGGCGCATCTTGGTCCTTAAAGAAAGAAAACTATAAACTGAGACAAACACAGATATTTTAATGCAACTATCAGGAGTAACAATTGTTCTAGGTACAGCTGCTGTTAATACTCTGGAACTAAGGGGCATATTAGCAAGAACCTCGTTAAAATTATCGCCGTTGTAGCGGCAGGAAACTGCCGCTAAAACGGCGATAATGGGCTTGCTAATATGCGTTATAGAATTCCAATAGAAGCCCAGGTTTGATGTCCTGCACATCTAACCTGGGCTTCTATTGGAATTCTATAACGCATATTAGCAAGCCCATTATCGCCGTTTTAGCGGAAGTTTCCTGCCGCTAAAATGGCGATAATTTTAACGAGGTTCTTGCTACTACGGGCGGTATGTATGAACACATTTCCCCATAGACTCAGAAAGGGTAAAAACCTTTGATACATCTGGCCCTACGCCCCTAAATTCCATGGACATAAGATTCTCCATATCCAACCTATATAATGTAACAAAAGTAGATGGTGTAGCCCAGGACATGCTGTTGTCTATAGGATTGTAACCTTGACAAATAGTTTTGTCCTCCCTTCAACGCATCCAATGTATGTAAAGCTTCCTCAGGACTAGTGGGTGCTGAAAAGAAAGAATGAAAAAAAGACAGTAGGACTGAAACCGGTCTACTTGAAAAAAAATCTTAAATAAGGGGGTCTATTAGACAAAGGACCCAATTCTCCAAATCTGCATGCTGACTACATGCCCCTTCCCCCAAAAAGATAACTCACAAGGACAAATGTTTCACATCAATCTCCTCCAAAGTTTAAAAAAATGCGATTGCAAATGCAAAGGACTAAAGGAAGGTCTGAAAAAGAGGCGACTGGTTTTGAATTCAGTCTCATCAAAGGAAAAACGATCATTAATATGGAGCCACAATATGCATCTCAGCAATACCCCAAGGAGCTATTACTCCTCTTATTGCCGCCCACTGAACCTTTAAAGTAGCAATGGCAAGACCTTTATTAAAACCATCTTGAATAAATTGTAAAATCAATTTAGACTCACAATTAACAGGATTTAACGATTTGTCCATACACCATTAACAAAAGTATGAGCAATGATGATCAAAGGATTTTTCAAGTAGGTTACCATCTAGATTCCTAGACGGAACTGGCTAGACGGGAAGAAAGACTCAGCAAGTTTAAACTCCTTTTCTCAACATCCACGCATTCAATCACATTCTCTTGCATGTGTTGAGATGAAGGGGAGATTGGAGGGAAGACTGATCTACTAGAAGAACACATTCTCACACACTTCTTATCACTCTCAGCAATACAACCCATCCCATCTTCAGACAAAAGGGAGCCATAAGAATAAGACCCACCTCCTCCTTCCTCAACCAGGCTAATAGTTTGACTATCAGGGGAAATGAAGGGAAGGCATAAAACAGAAGAGGAGGCCATGGACATGTCAGAGTATCTGTTCACCAGTTACATTGCTCATGAAACCTGGATAGAAATGCTGGTAGTAGAGCATTCTTTGAAGTGGCAAAGAGTTCTTGTTGAGGAGTAGCACATTGCATTTAAATGTCAGGTTAGCCTATAAGAGCACATCTCACCCACCTGTGATCAAGGCTCGCACCAAAGCCAAAACTTGTCTGGGTGAAACAGAGATATCATGCTGTCACTTGTGCAAATAAAGCATTTTGGAGCCATACTACTTGTCTTGGCGCCTTTGTTTATCGGATCATTGCCGAGTACTCCATTCACCATATGCCAATGCCGCCCTGTAGGGTTTAAGATCCTCATCTATGGAGGATTGTTTGCTGTAACATGTGTGACATTTAGGGGGGCAAAATCCACTTGCTCCTAGTCAACTGATTGCATTCATCTGGGATATTTGGACTCCTGAGGCAATGAAGGGGAGAGGAGAGGTATCCTATCACCTCTTCCCACTGTGCGGCACCTTGTGGGGCATATTCACAAGGAGCTATCGCCAAATGAATGGCACTTTATCGCAGCCAAAGTCGTGATAAATTTACCCCACCATTCACAAGCTGTTGCTAACAGCCCACAGCACCAGTTTTCCAGCGATAGCAGCCGCATAAAACATAGCCACAGAGGACCCCCGCAACTTTCGCTAATTAGATGTAGAATAGGCGTTCCTGTGCCAAAAGCCGCGACAACACCACACCTTAACATTTACAATGACCAGCCAGATCGGCGATAAGAACACAAAACATGCAATAAGGCGCTTTAACAGCAGGAAACTTACACCTGTCCTGACCTAGTGTAAAGTCGGACGGCAGCCTGCACCCCTATAGGGAGCCCTGGCCAGAGCCACGCCTGAAGACAAACAGAAGCCATGGAGCTACTGATCATGCAGCTCGGACACCCAAGAGAGTCACCACACCTACCCGGCATCCCCCCACCCCCCTGGACCACCAAAGAGGCAGCGCAGACAAAGACAGCGGCCCCCCAGGAAATGCACTTTCTCACAGGCACAACTTCTGACAATGTCACTGTCCACTACAGGATGAAAGGGACAATCATCCTACGCATCCTGGCCGTCATTGACCACTAGGCCAACAGCACCAACACAGTGGACAACCAGCATCCCACCCCACACCAAGCTGCTGGCTGTGCTGCACCTGTTGGACCCTGGCACACCCCAACCAACACCCGCTAGAGCCTGCGGAGTCACACAGACATCCACATCCAAGTCCCCCACACCTGTCATGGACATCACCATCACCCTGGCACCCCAGGCCCAGTACGGCCAATACAATTAGAATGAACCGTTGAAGACCAAGCAAGGACCATATGCCATAGCAGGATGCATGCATGTGTTGGGGGCAATCCACTGCACACATAACCCACCTGTACCCCCTGGTGACACAGCACATGATCAGAGCAACAGGCCGCACGCATCACACATCTATGTGCAGGCAACATCTGAACACCGTGAGACCTTCACCAATGTCGCATCCAAATGCACAGCCAGTGTGCATAATCCCTTCACCTTCCAACATTCCATCAGCAACCAGCCTTTCCAGAATGGCACCCAGGGAAATCCACAGCTCCTTGGCAAGTTCCCAATTAACACCCCGCTCACCTCAACACCACAACCATGCAATCCACAAATGTGGCAATGCACACGTCACAAGTTCACAACCAACATGCACAACAACATGCCCACCCACCAGACACGATTGAGCAACATACAATGTTAACCTGGGCAAGTCGTGAACATGACCAATCAACGTCATGGCAACTCAGCTACACAATAGACGAATGTGGGGAGAGGAGGCAAGCAGGCATGTGTGAAGGATGCAGTAGAACCATGATTGGGAAAGTACACAATGCCAAGAGTGGTGGTGAAGTGCTGGACTGACAGCAATATGCAAAACACACCCATATCCACGGCGACATACACCTCTGTTGAATGGAGTGTAGTGGACAGTGGATGCAACCATGTCACCCCAGCCAATGGGGGTCCTTGCGGAAATGTTGCCTGTTACGCCCCCCGTAAGTGTGAGCAGAGTGGGATGGGCCGAGGTATGCCAGGCCAGAGTAGAGGTGTGAATAAAAAGCACTTAGCCCTGGGCGTGGTCCTCTTCTGGAAAGCACAACGTCTCTGCCAGGGCAGCACCTCCCACACTGCCACAAGGCCGACGCCATCTTCATTAGCGGAGTAGCCTGAGATCCGGTGCGCCTGCCTTACCCCAGCTTGCTGGAGCACACGCCCATCAGGGCCGACCCTGCGCAACCAGGCCACACTGATCAGCAGCAGACACCGGTGTGTGCACTAAGGAGGGCCCACCACATGCCAGTGTAACCTCCAAGCCCGAGGCCCGTGCCCCGGACAGCCTTTCAGACCACTGATGAACTCCCGACGTTGGCCCTCATTACTCCTTTCACGTTTACATATTCTACTGGCGTCCTCTGCGGCTCAGTGGGTCCCATATGTGAAACCTTGTCCTGGCTAATGAATAGCAGTGACCCCAAATCCGGAACAGCGGCCATAGCACCAGACTCCCTTCGATCCGTGAGGCATAGTTCCATATGCGCATCTTTCACCACGTGCGGACACAAACCCTGTTCAACGCCACCCGGCAACACGTGCTGGCACAAACCCTGTTCAACGCCATCCGGCGACACGTGCTACCACAAACCCTGTTCAACTCCATCTGGCGACACATGGATGAGGGACCAGGACTACATCCAGCACCTAGTCACAATTCACGAATGGCAGAGTCCACACCAGTGGTCAAACGGAGAGGAGTAAGAGAAAGATGCGTCCCAGTCCGGACAAAAGCCGGGTCACAGTAAAGGAGGTGACTGAATACGTGGTGCCACTGTACCTGAACTGCGCAGGCCGTGTGGGGCCACCAATATATGCCGGTGACACTCAGTGAATGGCCCATGCTGACCGCTGCCTCCGGCCTACACTGCAGTCCAGTAGGTCACAGAGTCATGATTCAACAGTTCATATCAGTGTACCAGCATCATCGTAGACTGCACCCCCACTCAGCCCCATGCCGGAACGGAATGACTGTGGTCAAACCATCAGGTGTAAAGTTAGAGAGCACAGACAAATTGGAGAAACCGCATTGTGATATCTTCCTTGATGGACGTTCTACAAAGGCACTAGTGGATTCTGGAAGTTTATTCACTCTTATTACCAGAGACACTTTTAAGAATATCAGTGACTCATTGTTGTGTAAATCTGATATAAAGGCTGTAGGGTATGCTGGAAGAAAGATAACAATTTTGAGATTGAAATGGACAGCCAAAAGCCAAAACTTGTCTGGGTGAAACAGAGATTTCATGCTGTCACTTGTGCAAATAAAGCATTTTGGAGCCATACTACTTGTCTTGGCGCCTTTGTTTATCGGATCATTGCCGAGGACTCCATTCACCATATGCCAATGCCACCCTGTAGGGTTTAAGGTCCTCATCTACGGAGGATTGTTGGCTGTAACATATGTGACATTTAGGGGGGCAAAATCCACTTGCTCCTAGTCAACTGATTGGATTCATCTGGGATATTTGGACTCCTGAGGCAATGAAGGGGAGAGGAGAGGTATCCTATCACCTCTTCCCACTGTGCGGCACCTTGTGGGGCATATTCACAAGGAGCTATCGCCAAATGAATGGCACTTTATCGCAGCCAAAGTCGTGATAAATTTACCCCACCATTCACAAGCTGTTGCTAACAGCCCACAGCACCAGTTTTCCAGCGATAGCAGCCGCATAAAACATAGCCACAGAGGACCCCCGCAACTTTCGCTAATTAGATGCAGAATAGGCGTTCCTGTGCCAAAAGCCGCGACAACACCACACCTTAACATTTACAATGACCAGCCAGATCGGCGATAAGAACACAAAACATGCGATAAGGCGCTTTAACAGCAGGAAACTTACACCTGTCCTGACCTAGTGTAAAGTCGGACGGCAGCCTGCACCCCTATAGGGAGCCCTGGCCAGAGCCACGCCTGAAGACAAACAGAAGCCATGGAGCTACTGATCATGCAGCTCGGACACCCAAGAGGGTCACCACACCCACCCGGCAGACCCCCACCCCCCTGGACCACCAAAGAGGCAGCGCAGACAAAGACAGCGGCCCCCCAGGAAATGCACTTTCTCACAGGCACAACTTCTGACAATGTCACTGTCCACTACAGGATGAAAGGGACAATCATCCTACGCATCCTGGCCGTCATTGACCAATAGGCCAACAGCACCAACACAGTGGACAACCAGCATCCCACCCCACACCAAGCTGCTGGCTGTGCTGCACCTGTTGGACCCTGGCACACCCCAACCAACACCCGCTAGAGCCTGCGGAGTCACACAGACATCCACATCCATGTCCCCCACACCTGTCATGGACATCACCATCACCCTGGCACCCCAGGCCCAGTACGGCCAATACAATTAGAATGAACCGTTGAATACCAAGCAAGGACCATATGCCATAGCAGGATGCATGCATGTGTTGGGGGCAATCCACTGCACACATAACCCACCTGTACCCCCTGGTGACACATCACATGATCAGAGCAACAGGACGCACGCATCACACATCTATGTGCAGGCAACATCTGAACACCGTGAGTCCTTCACCAATGTTGCATTCAAATACACAGCCAGTGTGCATAATCCCTTCACCTTCCAACATTCCATCAGCAACCAGCCTTTCCAGAATGGCACCCAGGGAAATCCACAGCTCCTTGGCAAGTTCCCAATTAACACCCCGCTCACCTCAACACCACAACCATGCAATCCACAAATGTGGCAATGCACACGTCACAAGTTCACAACCAACATGCACAACAACATGCCCACCCACCAGACACGATTGAGCAACATACAATGTTAACCTGGGCAAGTCGTGAACATGACCAATCAACATCATGGCAACTCAGCTACACAATAGACGAATGTGGGGAGAGAAGGCAAGCAGGCATGTGTGAAGGATGCAGTAGAACCATGATTGGGAAAGTACACAATGCCAAGAGTGGTGGTGAAGTGCTGGACTGACAGCAATATGCAAAACACACCCATATCCACGGCGACATACACCTCTGTTGAATGGAGTGTAGTGGACAGTGGATGCAACCATGTCACCCCAGCCAATGGGGGTCCTTGCGGAAATGTTGCCTGTTATGCCCCCCGTAAGTCTGAGCAGAGTGGGATGGGCCGAGGTATGCCAGGCCAGAGTAGAGGTGTGAATAAAAAGCACTTAGCCCTGGGCGTGGTCCTCTTCTGGAAAGCACAACGTCTCTGCCAGGGCAGCACCTCCCACACTGCCACAAGGCCGACGCCATCTTCATTAGCGGAGTAGCCTGAGATCCGGTGCGCCTGCCTTACCCCGGCTTGCTGGAGCACACGCCCATCAGGGCCGACCCTGCGCAACCAGGCCACACTGATCAGCAGCAGACACTGGTGTGTGCACTAAGGAGGGCCCACCACATGCCAGTGTAACCTCCAAGCCCGAGGCCCGCGCCCCGGACAGCCTTTCAGACCACTGATGAACTCCCGACGTTGGCCCTCATTACTCCTTTCACGTTTACATATTCTACTGGCGTCCTCTGTGGCTCAGTGGGTCCCATATGTGAAACCTTGTCCTGGCTAATGAATAGCAGTGACCCCAAATCCGGAACAGCGGCCATAGCACCAGACTCCCTTCGATCCGTGAGGCATAGTTCCATATGCGCATCTTTCACCACGTGCGGACACAAACCCTGTTCAACGCCACCCGGCAACACGTGCTGGCACAAACCCTGTTCAACGCCATCCGGCGACACGTGCTACCACAAACCCTGTTCAACTCCATCTGGCGACACATGGATGAGGGACCAGGACTACATCCAGCACCTAGTCACAATTCACGAATGGCAGAGTCCACACCAGTGGTCAAACGGAGAGGAGTAAGTGGAAGATGCGTCCCAGTCCGGACAAAAGCCGGGTCACAGTAAAGGAGGTGACTGAATACGTGGTGCCACTGTACCTGAACTACGCAGGCCGTGTTGGGCCACCAACATATGCCGGTGACACTCAGTGAATGGCCCATGCTGACCGCTGCCTCCGGCCTACACTGCGGTCCAGTAGGTCACAGAGTCATGATTCAACAGTTCATATCAGTGTACCAGCATCATCGTAGACTGCACCCCCACTCAGCCCCATGCGGGAACGGAATGACTGTGGTCAAACCATCAGGGGTAAAGTTAGAGAGCACAGACAAATTGGAGAAACCGCATTGTGATATCTTCCTTGATGGACGTTCTACAAAGGCACTAGTGGATTCTGGAAGTTTATTCACTCTTATTACCAGAGACACTTTTAAGAATATCAGTGACTCATTGTTGTGTAAATCTGATATAAAGGCTGTAGGGTATGCTGGAAGAAAGATAACAATTTTGAGATTGAAATGGACAGCGATAAGTTTTAAAGATAGGAGAGTGTTTGGAAGGATATATGTAACTGATTATGGATCGGATCTTCTTGGTTGGCGCCATCAATATGATTTGGGCATAATTATTAATCCTTGCTCTAAAGAACCTGTAATGCTGACTGAAAGAGTCATGGTGGGAGAAGTTTCTCCTGAAGATCATGAAGCACTGATGAAGAGATTCCCTAAAGTGGTCTCAAATGACTTAGGTTTATTGAAGGGATTTTCTCATAAAATTGTCCTGAAACAAGGTGTATAGCCGGTGGTATATTAAGTGAGAAACGTGCCTAACATGATGAAACAAGGCTTAAAGGAAGAACTTGACAGGTTGTTAGAACAACAAATCATTGAACCAATAGAAGCTTCAGAATGGTTGGCACCTATTGTGGTGGCACCCAAGGGAGATGGAAAGATCCGGTTATGTATTGACTTGCACAATTTAAATACGTGTATCTGGGTGGATAGAAAACTGCTACCAAACATTTCTGAAATGCTAACTATGGAGGGTAAGGGAGTTGTGTTCAGTGTTCTGGACATGTCATCCGCTTATCATCAGATCAATCTACACAATGAATCATGTCACTCCATTGGAGGCTTTTTGTTATAAAAAAGGATGCCTTTCAGACTAGCATGAGCTTCGGCTGTTTTTCAAAGGCTGAGGAAGAATATTTTAAGAGACTTGAAGCATGTATTATGTTTCCAAGATGATGTGCTCATTGTGGGTGATAATGACCATAGTCATGACAAATTGTTTGAGGAGGTGATGTCGAGACTAGAAAAGCATGGTTTAACTGTGAAGAAGGAAAAAAGGCAAATTAGAAAGGAGGAAGTTACATATATAGGTCACACTATTAATGCTAAGAGAATTAGTCCAAAAAAAGTATTGTGGCAGCTGTAGAAAATGCACGCAAACCTGAGTCCAAGGATGAATTGAAATCGTTTTTGGGCTGAGCAGAATACTGTGCAAAATATGTAAAATATTTTATGGAAATTATTGAACCTTTGAGGCGATTGATGAAAAAAGGAGTATGATGGGACAATGGAATGTGAGTGTTCTTTTACCAGCATAAAAAAGTCTATAATGAGTGCTCCGACCGTAGGTCATTTTGATGTAACAAGGAAAACACACATTACCACTGATGCTAGTAATGTTGGGATCGGTGCAGTTCTTAACCAAGTGCATGATAGGGTTGAAAATGTGATTGGGTTCATGTCTAGGAGACTACCAGGTGCTGAAACTACTTATTCTGTGATCGAAAGAGAGGCTTTAGCCTGTTGCTGGGGAATCAACCACTTTAGGTTCTTTGAATGGGGAATTCCTTTTAGATTAAGAACTGATCACAAATCTTTGACGTACATTTTTAAGGGTGGTCGAGGTTTGGAAGGAAATGTTACACCTCGTATTACGAGGTGGTTATTGAGCGTGTTGGAATATAATTTTGAGATTTAATTTGTGAAAGGCCGTAACAATATAGTTGCAGATTATTTATCTAGGTTGCCAGTGGAAGGAATTATTTCTCATGTTGAATACAGTGAGGTGTTTTCAATGGAAAGGGAATTATCCATTATTGCTGATGAATGGGCTGTTACTAGAGAAGATGATGACATCATGAAAAAAGTTGAGGAGAAGATTGTGGATGGATGGGAAGCCAGTGATGCACAGAGGATGGATATGCATTAATTCTTGAAGGTCAAAGATGAGTTAAGTATCGATGGTGGTAAGTTGAGAAGGAAAAATCAATTTGTTCCCCCATTGTTCCCCCATTGGCATTCGATCTAGAATTCTGGATATCATTCATGAGGATCATCTTGGATGCAATGCCAGGAAGAGGAGAGTGAGGGAGGTGTTTTGGTGGCCAGGTGTAGATCACGATGTGGAGGAAAGAGTGAAGAATTCTGTGGCGTGTGCTAATAGTGACAAAACTAAAGTAATTAGACAACCTCCATTAGAGGTGTCAAGTTTTCCTAGTAAACCTTGGAAAAAAGTAGCGATTTAATTTTTTAGGACCTGTAGCTAAGTTAGGAACTGCTAACAAGTCTATTATAGTATTAGTGGATTACCATTCAAAATGGTTTGTGATCAAGGCTGTGCCAGAGGTGAACACATCTGTGGTTATTGATTTCATGGAAGAGACTTTTATGGATGAAGGCTTACCAAAGGCCATTAGGTCTGATAATGGGGTACAATTTGTGTCCAAAGACATGGTGACTTATTTGACTGGGTTAGGAATTGTCCATGAAAGAGTAGCTCTTTTCCTTCCACAAGCCAATGGTTTAGTGGAAAGAGTAAATCGTTTGATTATGGAGAATGTGCAATTGTCATTGGCCAACCAATTGTCATGGAAAAATCATATCAATCACCCCACTCTCTCCCAATAACCCCCACAAAACCCTCCCAAATGGAGGAGAAACCTTTATCAAGTGCCCCTGGATATCCTGGAAGATCAGATAAGCTCACTTCTCC
This sequence comes from Lissotriton vulgaris, assembly GCF_964263255.1. Classification (NCBI taxonomy): domain Eukaryota; kingdom Metazoa; phylum Chordata; class Amphibia; order Caudata; family Salamandridae; genus Lissotriton; species Lissotriton vulgaris. The sequence continues at coordinate 1,297,461,917 of NC_141694.1, forward strand.
CGGACAACAAAGTCCACCTCTCTACCAGTGACCTCACTGACCGGTACAATTCTGAGCTAGTGAAATCAGCCCATAGGAAGTACTACAACCAAATCAAAAACAAGAAATCCAGCTTCTTCCGCGAGGCACTGGACAGTGCCAAAAATAGACCGAAGGAGCTCTATAGCATCATCAGACAACAAACCTCCAACGCTGTGGTCTCATCCGTACAGGCATCCAAAGAACTCTACGACAACTTCGCCCACTTCTTCAACGACAAGATCACAAAAATTGAACTATCATTAGCCTTCAACAATTCACATCCCACAAAGAGTATCACGGCTGTTCCTGAAAAGCCAACATCCGCTTCCACCTTTACGCAGACGATATGCAGATCGATCTGGAAACTGCCTCTGTCAAAGACATCCAAAGACTAAACGATGTCTTGAAAGATGTTCAAGAATGGCTGACAAACAATCACCTGAAACTAAATCGGCCAAAAGTGCATTCCTTAACCTTAGACTTCTGAACAAAATCAAACCCTATATTCCAACAAAGGATCTCAAACTGGCCACACAATCTCTGGTACTGTCAAGACTGGACTATGGGAACGCAGTCCTAACAGGAATTCCTAAATCACATCTGGCACCGATCAAAACAACATTACATGCGGCAGCCAGAATGATCACTTCCATCAAAAAATCTGATCATATCTCCCCTGCACTTAAATAACTCAAATGGCTTCCAGTAGAAATGCGAAGTAACTTCAGAACAGCCTGCCTAACCCACAAAGCCCTCCATTCAGGCAAACCCGAATACCTGGCAAAAAAACTCAAAAAGGCAGGTCAAGCCAGAAATCTGAGAAGCTCTAACTCCCTCCTACTCATTCCACCTAAAACCAGAAGGAAAAGAACTGCGGACTGCTCTTTCACTGGAAACGCCCCCAAAATTTGAAATTCCATCCCTCCGCACATCAAAACCATACCCTTCTTTATGGAATTCAAAAGTCAACTCAAATCTCTATTCCTTACCTGATCCCTTTGTTGTGGACAACACGGGACAGACAGCAACCATAGAGCTATTTGACCCCTAAGAACCTTGAAACCAAAGAAGCTCTACATGACAACGATGCCACTCTATACTATGTCACTTGTTTATTGTATGTCGCTCACTTGTCTTGTTTCTGTTGATTGTATACTATGCTCCTGCTGTAGAGCACTCTGATACCTTTGGGTCTTGACAACGCTATAGAAAACTTCTAAAATAAAAATAAAAAATAAATAAATAAATAAATAAAGGAATTAAGAAGAATGATCTGGTCACATAGGATAACTCCTCATTCTGTCACTGGTGTTTCACCGTTTATTTCCCTCAAAGGGAGAGCGCCAAATACTAAGGAGTGTCTGGTATGGTTGAAGAATGATGTGGAGGTTGTGGTAGATCGTGAAGAAATAAAGAAAAAGTATTGAGATCATACAGTAAGAATGTTTCGTGCTATAATAAGAGAATGGGTGTAAAAAGTTCTCGTTTGGTGTCTGGAGATTGGGTTGTTGTGAGAAGGAAGGGTTTGTTCATAACGGTGAAAGTAGGTTTTTTGATCCTTTTAAAGTGAAGGAAGTCAAACGAAATGTTTTAATTTTGGAAAATGGAACTACTAGGAGTATGGGTGAAGTTTGTAAAGTTATGATGTAACTTTGTAATTAGTGTGAGGTAACTTTAAAAACCTTTATAATTTCAGCACAATCCCCTTCTGTATGAGTTAGTACACTGTCTTTCTTTTTATTGGTTTACTATGATTATGTTTGTATGTTATCTTAGTTTGTCATTGTATTGTATAGTTTTTCCTAGAGTTTTATTTATTAATATAAAATTTTCGTTTTCAAGGTGATGTAATGGGGGAGATGTGTGGAGATATGCTAAGCTTTCAACATGGAATGTTATGATGTCAGGCTTGGTAGAGAATGTGGGCAGATGAATTGAAGAAGCTGTTGAACTGGGAGCTCAGCTGGAATGTCGCAAGCCAATAAATATTTTGAAGAATGTATATATATATATATATATATATATATATATATATATATATATATATATATATATATCCTTTAATCTTTACAAATAGATAGCTGCCACAATGCTCGGAGGTATTTTACTGCAAACCGTTAATTGAATATTTCCTTGTTTCTTACAGAATTCTGGAGTTCTGTGATGACATTTGATGCATTCGTGATGTAATATAGGATCTAGAGGTTTTGTGCACCAAAGTAATTTCATAAAGTCTCTATTATGTATAGTTTGTGGTGAGTTTTTATTTAGTGACTTTGCTATTTTAGCATGGTATCAGGAAGCAGGTATTACTATGTTTTGTTTAAAACAGGCCAGGACTGCCAAAATAGTGGAATCATGTGGTACATCAAACACTGGGAGAGCCTGACCCATGATGTCCAAGCTAATGTTTCTCGTGTGGTGAAACTTAAAGAGTTTTGGTTTTCTGGGAGTGGATTTTATATTAGAAGTGAGCTCATCAAGAGGAGATAAATGAATCCGATCAGATTAAGGGGGTGAAGTTTAATATATGAGCGAATGGAATTGGGTGAAGAAAAGATAGGGGAACTGATGAGGCCATCAAATAATTGATAAAAACAAAGATTGCCCATGTCTCAAACCTGTCTTACACTTGAATACTGGCAAAGTTATTCTCTAAAATATTTAGAAGCTTCAGGAGATAGCACCTATTTGAAGCAATTGAATGGGGTGGTAACCTACAGTGCTGGTGAAGTAGACTACATGGACTACATAGACTGTGATGTACTTTAAAATCAGTTACTCAAACAATTGAAATCATGAAACGACAATCACTTACACTTCCACTCTTATTTTGTATTCTGTTGTGGAACAGGAGGATGCAGCCTGTTGGTAGAATCTGTTTAAATCCCGGTGCTAAGAGCACAAAAGCCAGGTGGTGCTTAATTGAAGGAGGGGGGTGGCGAAGCCTTTAGTGGTGACATCCATAGAGATCAATGATTTTTCATGGGACTGTGAGAGTGCAGCCCATTTAATTATATGGTACTCACTCAATTGGTTCATTTTTTACCATTTAATTATATGGTACTCACTCAATTGGTTCAGTTTTTACCATCCAGGTCTTGAATAAAATCTTTTCAGGAATATACATGCACTAATGGAAGATTTGGCACACCTTCAAAAATATTGCGGGACTCATTTATGAAACGCTTCGCATCGCTGCGATAAAACAGTGATGCAACACTTTTCAGTGTGCCCTTCTTGCGACACCATGGTTACGTCGTATTACTGTATGGCACTCCGTGTTGCAAGGATTTACAGGGGAAGATTTATGTCAGACTTGCAGCACTTTTGCGCAGCCGTTGCTTCACTTCTGTGATACAGCAGCGGCGTAAACCCTGCACCACGTTGCAACATACTTACATCGTGACACATCTATGGAGATGCGTCACGGTGTAAGGTCCTGCGCCACATGAAACCTGACTCAGTCAAATCTACAAGATTTCAGTGAGTCACTTTCCCAACGCTGATGCGTCAAAACCCTGCGCCTGCTTGAAGCAGGCGTAAGGCTTGACGCACCACGTTAGAGATAGGGCAAGTTGGAATAGTGCTAGAGTTGCGTGCCGCACGCAACACAACTTCAGCACCGCGCCAACTTCACGCCCTAGATGCGACACGCATCTGTTTATTCCTGCGCCCTAGTGCGCCGCATTGTAAATGCGACGCATCAAGGGTGGCGCAAGGATAAACTTGCATGCTGCATCTTTCCTGGCGCATCTCTGCCGATTTGCAGAGATGCGTCAGGCAACATAAATCTGCCCCACAGTGTTTCTGACGTATCTGTTGGTGCGAAATTGGTGCATTGCTGGAGTGTGTCTGAAAACAGACTCAACTCCAGCAAGGTGACTTTTCACACAGGAGGAAGCCACGTGTGAAAAGCCCTGCATCACTTCTTACGATGTTGAGGCTTCAAGCAAGAGCAAGGATTTGATGTGGTGACGCCCTAGAAGTGGCACAGTGAAATCTCATGCGTCACTTCTACGTGGCTTTCCTGTGTTGGAACGCCTATCATGCATACAATATACCCGATGCAGGTATAATATAGTGCAGGGGTTTACAAAAGTGACACATCTACCTAGATGCGTCTCTTTGTAAATATGACGCAGTGTAGTGCATTTTTACACTCCTGCAGCGTCACAAAAAGTGACACAATGGCGGCATAAGGGCCTCATAAATAAGTCCCTCCATCCTTCTCTTTTTCTCCCCTCACTGCCCGACCCCTCCAACTTTACCTAGTATGGCCCCAGGTTGAGACTCTATTCCCTCGTGATCCAGTTGGGAACGGTGTGCATTAATTATGAAAGGTCTGTTGCACAATTTTTACTTTAACTTTTAGGCCCCCAAATGAGGTAGGGGTTTTCATCTGCAGGGATACCTTCATGTGAAATATTGCAAGTCGCAATTATAAGTGTTTCCAGGCCTAGAATTACAGGAACACAACTCCAGGCCCTATAATTCCAGGCTTGTTGACACTGGGGCCTGTCACAGTTGCTGGAGAAGCAGGAGATTCGGTCAGTGTCATTGCCCGGTTGGCGCCTCCTCACTAAAGCAGGCCATGGTGAGCAGGCAATGCTGTTCCCAGACAGACGCAATTGTGCTTTGCCCCCCTGCCCCCCTACTTCAGTCCCCTACCGGCCCCCCTGGTGACACTTTTCACTTACTTAGAGCAGATAAAATAAGATTATTTTTTTTCACCGAAATAGAGAAAAATTGCTAGTACCTCCGGATCAGGGCAGTTATTCCCAATTTCAGAGAGAAAAAACCTGTGAAGGTAGGAAGTTGGTGCAGAGATACCCATCAGTGATGTAGATTCATGTCCCACTGTGTCTCATAGTCACTCTGATTCCAGCATACTCTCCTGGTTTTATTGTGGAATTTAAAACAAAGTAGCACTTCCCCAGAGTGGCACAGCAAAGACACAAGCAGGACATTCAACTTCGACCACGACATGATTTTAAATCAATTATTGCAAAGTTTTTCAAATTTCCACATGAACATATGATGCTATCTTTGCATTTCTTCTCTATCCCAGTAATTTTCTGTTGTATTTAACTGTCGTATTTGAGAAAAATGAAGGGGGTAGAAGGAGGAATAAAACGTATAAAGATGTGGTAATGCTACGAAAAGGTGTTGAACTTTGAAATCGGGCAGAGCTATGGTGTAACTCTAGCTCTAGCTCTTACCTTCTCCTACCTTCATTTTAGAAAAAAAGCCTCTCATAATTGTATTGCTGTTGGAAACATGCATTTCCATGTCATTGCTATGGAGAAAATGCATTGGAAGTAGAGGTGTGTGAGTGCTGCAGCACACACGCCCAAAATAAACATGCTGGAGTTCAGAAGGAAGAATGAGAAAGAAAGATACCTTTAAATTTTGTTTTTTTCTTGTTACATTTACTGGTTGTTCAGAAACAGAAGTGAGATGCCAGGTTAGGTCTCCTGACAAAATGCTGCTTATTCTTTCAACATGGAGATTGGTGTACACTTATTTTTCTCTGACAGCAGTGTTAGAGAATTTTGCCAGGTGACCTGTCTGATAATCTTGATGGGGTACAGAGTAAGAAAGTCTGTTGTATAACAGGTTTCTTTCTAACATACAACACATTTTAATGAACTGTACAAATATTTCAAACTATGTCAGTAGTTAGAAAAAGCACAAAAAAACAATTTTTTCTCGTAATTCAGAACTATAATGGAAACACAGATTTTTATAGGATTAAAGCAAATCAAGGCACTTTACTTGGTGATGCATACATTATAAATATTATGTATTGTTTGGTTGATATATAGTTCTACCGGTAACTCTGCATTCCAGTGCAAATGTTGTGGCCATTTCAAGGGAAAATGTGCTGTCTGTTAACGGCAGTGCACTACCGCACCATGCTTTAGTAACATATTTGCAACAGTGTGCTCCAAACTGTACCACAGACTAATATTACACACCCTTACCCTTCTCCTGCTGAATGGCTGTGACTCATTTGCTATACTTGTTCATTGTGTGGTGCTTGGAATTTTCCCAATCCCGAGGACTTCAATGATGTAACATTGATGGCAGCACCCCCACTGCTAGGGAATACTATCATTTGATGCACAGTTGAACACTTATTTCTCTATTGCCCTTCTGGATTTTTTCATTATTCTCATATATGTGCTCTCATGTCCATTTATTTTTAGCTTAGAGCATGTTGCATTCTGGAGCTTGTAGTTTAATTATTTTTAATTATACAAGCATAGGTTCAACAATAATAGCATGCACAGTGTTTTTGTACAAATCCACTATATAGTAATGCAAAATGTAGTAATCCGCTAATCCGGTGAAGACATTTTGGGTTCAACATGCGCATTGTATGCAGGGGGGTGTAGCTTCTTATCAGGGAGCTGAATCTGTCACTTTTCTAGTCTGTTTATGGAACTTTTTATGGGCCTACACATTTAGCTAGGAAAATCCAAGGCAGAGCTTCCGCATGCAGCACAGGAGAATGACTGCAAATTGCTCCAATCTGGCACCAACAGTCTAGGCTCACATAGGTAAGTGTGGTGGGGCGGTGAGGGGGTGAGGTAGGGCAGGAGCAGGATGAGGTGGGGGACAGTGCAATTATACATACGACAGGACAGTGAGAGGTAAATAAATAAATAAATAAAACCACTTACCTTGCGCTTGCCACATCGCTGACTAAGTGGGCCAGACCACCATGAGCACTGTTGCTGTGTAAATTCCCTTCGCACAGAACATGTAAACAATACTACTTACATGGTCTGTGTGAGGGGAGTTTGCACACTAACGCAGTCTGCAGATTTTCAACAATTTCTCTTAGCCAGTGAGTGCCGGTTGAGCAAGGTCACAAGGGTTGTTAGACGCTATCACACACAATGGCACAGGTATCTAGTTGCCCTAACTTTGGCATGGCCCTTTCAACCAGGTCTAGCTTTGAGCCACTACAATATGTATCCTAGGGTGTGTAGTTTGGCTGCTAACATTGTAAGCGTGGGCTCAAAGCTCAGCATGAAATTGCTGTTGTCAAAAAGTCAATGTAGGCCGAACGTGTTCCATATGGCAATGGGTAACTGGACAGGTATGAACAGATCCATATCAGGCAGCGGTTTCTACGATTCCCTGAAGCAGATTCCTGCTTTTCACGCTGTGGCAGAAATTATAGCATGCAACACACTAACCCTAGGAATTCTTGGGGAAGGGAACTAAAGGCATGGGGCACTTTGAGAAAGCTGGACTCCAACCTATCATGAATACACAAAAATAAGTTGCTCACGAGTTATAAGTGACCAAAACTACATGTGGATGCTGGCATCTCACAAAAAATGAAGGACTGTCCTCACACAACATCATCAGCCATCCTCTCTCTCTAAAAACTAAGTGTGATAGAGGGCGGGCCTTCACCTGGGGACAAGGAGGCACTTCTAAAGCTAAGTGGGTGCCCGTGAAACATGAATAAAGTATTAAAAATCAGTATAATTACCGAATTTTTATTTATTCAGAAAGTTATGATATTAAAATAACTGGAACGGTGAAACGCGACATGCTGATATAATAGGAAGTAGAGTGAGTTAGGCGCCTTCTAGTACCCCTGGGGTGCATTGACCTTAGTGCTGGAGGCTGAGTGATGGGGAGCAGTTACCTGTTTGCTCTTGATACATGCAAGAAAACATCTGTGTTGCTAAGACCCTGGTGCATAATAGGCAAAACAAAGAAGCGGGACATAATATTTTTATTTATAACGTATCTGCTGAGGTAGCTTAGTAGGTTAATGTGCCTGTTGCAAGAGCAGTAAACTGATTTTTTCAAATCTGATACAGGTCCCCTCACTATTTATAAAGAAGTGTATGTAACAACACACTATCCTGCAAGATTTATACATTTTAGGATTCTTTAGTACTAGAAATTACAAGCCCCTCTGGCCTAAAATTTTTGGACTACAAATCTCCTTATTCCGGACTCTGTAATTCACAGAATTTATGGTATGCCTTTCAATGTTTTCCTTTTATTGACCAATATAATTCTCATAAATTTAAGATTTCATCTACTGAAAAGGTAACCAATGTATGCATACAGATTTTCATGCAAGAGGCAGGCAGGCTACAGGCAGGTAGCAGGAGAGCGCCACATCTTCAGAGATATGGTTCTCTCCTCCCCTTTCCCTTGCGCCGGCGGTGATTTCAGCGGCCATGCACACACCTTAGCGCCATAGTGCTAGGGTGCCTGCCTAAGTCTAGCATACGTTTTGTACAGGAATGGTAGCATTCCTGTACAAAATACTATGCCTAGAAACGATGGAAAGCTTTTCTCACTTTGTATGCACGTTGCACAGTGCAGCACATATGCAAAGTCGAAAAAGCACGGAGAAATGAAAGCATTAGCGCCGCCTTTGAAGGGGTTTTAACTTTTGGCGCAAAACCATATCTACAAGTCTTTGTAAATATGGTTTTGCGTCAAAAGGCATGGGTGGTTGCATAGGCACCCCCATGTTCCATCCATGTCACGCACCCTTGCGCGGCTTTGATGGTGCTTTCCTGCGCAAAATTGCGCTGGAATGTACATAGCAACAAAAATAAATCTCCCCCTATATCTGTTATGTTTGGAAAGTGTAAGGTCTGGGCCTTCTTCGTCATTTTTGACCCAGATATATCCGCATCTTCAGCTCAATCAGTTTGGCGCTCTCCCTGCTCGGTAGTGTGGGGGCTGTTCTGCTAGGGGTTTATCATCACATCCCCCAGATGTGGGAACATCTGTCTAAATCCACTTGTCTCCCGTGGAAGGGTTCTTTCCAAACAGGGTAAACATTATATTGCAACAGAAAATGAGAAAACTATTAAATATGGCTACGCTCCGGTTCAGCACTTGAAATAGTCACCCACTCTCTTGTGAGCATGAAAAACAGTGCCCTCCATGTCCCAGCTTCACACCAATGAACGACGCGGCTTTATTTATGAACAGTTTGAGTCTGGCTGGTGGCCAACTTAAGCAATCAGTTTCTGCCTGATGCGTGTCGGCTTGTGGTCACTGGTGCAGCACAACTGCATGATGACTTATTTAGGAAAATGGTGTAAATTGACTGCCAACATCCTTTTGCACCTAACCACATGCGAGCTCGAGCAAATAGTGATGATTTTGGCCCCATGCCACCACACCTGGGCCCTGAACACTGCGCGTGCCACAAAAATATGCAAGAAAGACAGTTCACACGTTGCGTTACACTGCTTGTTTGTTATGTCGAATACAGTACACACATTATTGTGCCACATGCAGCCTATTGGTTGGAACAAAAACAACAAATGAAAGCATAAACATGTGGCCATAGTGTGAAAAATTCTTGAAACTGCTTCAATAGCACAATTGAGTTGGAAGGCTCTGACATAATTAATAGATGCACAAATAGGCAGTATAACCCTGCACTTATAAGTAATATTTTCAAACACCTGTAGATTATTCCATCTACCCTAAATTAATTTTTAAAAAAATCTGCACAATTTTATCATTCTTTACATTTAAATTCGTACGCTAGTTTTCACCATATCCAGAACGCCAACATATTCCTGAGTGATTTGGCAGGCCTGCAGACGATTTTTTTAAAGCTTTAAAAATATTACTATGTGAAAACATTGAGTACACGAAGATCTTGCAATTTTACAATGCCATTGAAGACATTTGCAAGAAACCGCGGAGTATGAAATGACACAGAGGTACATAAACAAACTATGAATCAGGGCTAGACTCGGGAACCAAAGGTAGCCCTGGCAAAAATGCTCCAACCTGACAAGTTCCCTCTCTCTCTCTCTCTCTCTCTCTCTCTCTCTCTCTCTCTCTCTCTCTCTCTCTCTCTCTCTCTCTCTCTCTCTCTTTCCCTCTCTCTCTTTTTCAGTTCATCCATTCTCTCTCTCTTTCAGTTCATCCATTCTCTCTCTCTCTCTCCCTCTCAGTCTCTCTCTTTCCCCCACCCTCCCCCTTTAAGCTCCCAGTGCCTGATGCAGTTACCCTCGGGGAGCTGGTGAAAGTGACAAAGATACCAACAGAAGCCCTGGGGTTTAAAAAAAAGCCTCTAAGAGTTGCAGCACACTGGAAAATGCCACGTAAAATAAAATGAAAGCCCAATTCGGCCCTAGAACCAACCTAGACATTAGCAGAAAGTGACATTTGGTTTAGGCAGGAAAATGCCAACTTACTAAAAGTGAAATTTTCAAAAAAGTAATTTAAAATCCGACTTTATCATTAAAATTCAGATGAGTGGAAGAAGTATTTCTCTATCTGCTCCCTAATTGAAGTTATCACTTATTAAGTGGAATAAGGTAACACAGTGTTAGTCTATGAGAGACAAAAACCAAGCGCCAGGCACACATAAGAGAAAATCAAGTCAATGTAAACACTGGTCTACATAGAAACAAAAGGTATTCTCCAGATGGAAGGAACAGTCTTGAAGTGATGTTAGTGTAAAGTTCAGTCTTTTAATTCCTTGCCAGACTCAATGAACGGTGAAGAAGCCAGCCGACACGTGTTTCGTCGCATTAAGGAGAATCGCTCCGTGACTTCTTCAGGGCTGTGGAACATGAATTTGGTCAGGGTAGTCGCTCAGTCAGTGATAATTCCAACCCGGCCCGGCTAATGCAGTCAAGGCAAGATACTCAGGTTCATCAGTGTTAAAGTAAATTCAAAAAGTGGTCTGCAAATGTCAAGATGTCATAAAGAAACAGACATCTGGAATATTTCAGTCTTAGTTTATTTGAATGTAGTTGAACACCCGAGCAGAGACACAGGTAACAGTCAAGGAAGATCACTGGCCAACTGTCCTTCGTGGAATATTCACACACCATAGCAAATCCACTCAGAACACCAAGGACATAGGATTCCAGTTAGTCACCTAACAATAAGAATAGACACATGCAACTATGAATACTACATAATCTTGTGCGGTAACTCTACTTGTGCAAGTATTGCAGAAAGGCTCTACGTCGTGGGAGAGTATCAAATATGACCAATGAATACGATCCAGTTGTTTGAAAAAAATCCAGAATTAGTTTAAGAGAACACCACGCAGCCCCCACGACGAATCACTTGGTTCCAGGTAGACTGGATTTTGCGAACAACTGGGTCGTATTCATTGGCCATATTTAACCCAAAAAGCATCACCCTTCCGGGGGTGAGAACGCAGACCTCTCTTTGGTCCCTGCGGTCTAGGCAATCTGACAGTACCTACATTTTAGGTAAAATGTGCTGAAGAACTTGGAATCTCTAAGCTGATCTATGAGCTCATTAGCTCAGGAGATGGAGTGTCCGTCAGTCTTGGTGATCCCATTGAGCCCACTGTAGTCCACACATAATCTAAGTCTGGTATGACATGAGGAGGGGCAGCCTTGGAGACCAATACCACTGGGCTGGACCAAGGGCTATTTGAGGGCTCAATAACCCCAAATGTAAGCACCTTAGAGACATACTCCTTAATGTTGGCTCTCACCTTGTCAGATAACCTGTTAATGTTGTTCTTTACTGGTGGGCTGTTCCTAGTATCAATTTCATTTGCACGCCACATAGTGAGTAAGCATGGGCGTAAAATCCGTTCCGCTCGCGGATTTTGCGGATTTTCGGTAAATCCGCAATCCGCGAGATTCGCGGATTTCCCGCAAAATCCGCAAATCCGCGCGCTGTGGATTTTTTGCTTGTGTTCGCACTGCTCGCGGCCCGCGGCGCGGGCAGCAACAATCTCGCACTCGCGAAATTATAAAAATTATAATTGGGGAGGGGTGAAGGAAGGAAGTGGCCCAGTCTCCAACTTCCTGTTCCTGTCCAGCAAGCTCCTCCCATTGGGGTGGGGTGAAGGAAGTGCCCCAGTCTCCAACTTCCTGTTCCTGTTTCCTGGCCATTTTGGATTCGATCTTGACTGGGAAGGATTACTTTTTGTGGATGCTGCTGGATATTTGGATTTGAGGCCTTTTGGATTACTTTTGGATTCGAAATTTGATTTCACAAGTAAGTTGATAAGTTGATGTTGTTTGTGGTGATTTTTGTGTGTGTTTTTCGACTTTTGGGGTGGTTTTGGGGATTTTGCGGGTGTTTTGGCACGTTTGCGTCGTGAAGCAACAATCTCGCACTCGCGAAATTGCAAAAAGTGCAATTCTGCACCAGAAAACCACCAGCAGGCAGCATAAACCTTCTGAAACTTGATGGATGGCATTGGATTGTGGTGATTTGTGTTGTCTTTTTTGACTTTTTGGAGTAGGGGTTGGGGGCTGGCTATGTTGGTTGGGGCCATTTTGAGGCATGGTCCTGGCCATGTGCATGGGGGTCAAGCGGCCATTTTGAAGGCAGGCAGTGAGCTTTGTGCCATAGGCCTGCACCCATTTTGCCTTGTTTTCACCCATTGTGCCCAGGTTGAGTCAGTGGTACATGAAACTACAACCCTCTCTGTGGGCTCTCTTGGATCAATGTTAAATTCCTGTTTCCCAAAAATTTAGCAATTCTTATTTTTGATATTTCCATATTGTGGTGTGCACGTGTGTATTCGAAATTTGATTTCACAAGTAAGTTGATAGGTTGATTTTCTTTGTGGTGATTTTTGTGTGTGTTTTCCGACTTTTGCGGTTGTTTTGGTGATTTTGCGGGTGTTTTGCCACGTTCGCGTCGTGAAGCAACAATCTCGCACTCGCGAAATTGCAAAAAGTGCAATTCTGCACCAGAAAACCACCAGCAGGCAGCATAAACCTTCTGAATCTTGATGGATGGCATTGGATTGTGGTGATTTGTGTTGTCTTTTTTGACTTTTTGGAGTAGGGGTTGGGGGCTGGCTATGTTGGTTTGGGCCATTTTTAGGCATGGTCCTCCTGGCCATGTGGATGGGGGTCAAGCGGCCATTTTGAAGGCAGGCAGTGAGCTTTGTGCCATAGGCCTGCACCCATTTTTCCTTGCTTTCACCCATTGTGCCCAGGTTGAGTCAGTGGTACATGAAACTACAACCCTCTCTGTGGGCTCTCTTGGATCAATGTTAAATTCCTGTTTCCCAAAAATTTAGCAATTCTTATTTTTGATATTTCCATATTGTGGTGTGCACGTGTGTATTCGAAATTTGATTTCACAAGTAAGTTGATAAGTTGATTTTCTTTGTGGTGATTTTTGTGTGTGTTTTCAGACTTTTGGGGTGGTTTTGGGGGCTGGCTATGTTGGTGGTGGGGCCATTTTGAGGCATGGTCCTGCAGGTCCTGGCCATGTGGATGGGGTCAAGCGGCCATTTTGAAGTCAGGCAGTGTGCTTTGTGCCATAGGCCCACCCAGTCTGCTCTGATTTCATTCATTATGCCCAGGGGCCCTAGAACTCCCGCGGATTTACCGAAAATCTGCAAGTTCGCGAGCTGCGGATTTTTTTGCTTGTGTTCGCACTGCTCGCGTCCCTCGCAGCAACAATCTCGCACTCGCGAAATTGCACAAATTACAATTCTGCACATGAATTGAAAACCATCAGCAGGCACCATAAGGAGTCCATTTTGTGGGGGTGGGTGCCCACCCCCACAGAATGGGGTGCCATAGGCCTGCACCCAGTGTGCTCTGATTTCATTCATTATGCCCAGGGGTCCCAGAATCGGTCTGTTCGTGGATTTTGCGGGTGTTTTGCCACGTTCGCGTCGTGAAGCAACAATCTTGCACTCGCGAAATTGCAAAAAGTGCAATTCTGCACCAGAAAACCACCAGCAGGCAGCATAAACCTTCTGAAACTTGATGGATGGCATTGGATAGTGGTGATTTGTGTTTTTTTTAATGACTTTTTGGAGTAGGGGTTGGGGGCTGGCTATGTTGGTTGGGGCCATTTTGAGGCATGGTCCTGGCCATGTGGATGGGGGTCAAGCGGCCATTTTGAAGGCAGGCAGTGAGCTTTGTGCCATAGGCCTGCACCCATTTTGCCTTGCTTTCACCCATTGTGCCCAGGTTGAGTCAGTGGTACATGAAACTACAAGTCCCTCTGTGGGCTCTCTTGGATCAATGTTAAATTCCTGTTTCCCAAAAATTTAGCAATTCTTATTTTTGATATTTCCATATTGTGGTGTGCACGTGTGTATTCATAAATGCCTACTTGCAAACTATTAATTGAAGCGCCACATATGCAACATATATTTAACTGATGTTCCTCTGTCTTCGTTTGCTTTTAGGTGCACAAAGTCAAGAACTCCGCATCATCGTTGAGCATCAGTGCCAGGAAGAAGTCCTGCTGCGGCCTGCTGTTCCGACATCTGAAGAAGATGGGTCCGAAAAGAGGTGCCCGTAGCTCCTCTTGCAAGAAAGATGTCTCTACTAAGGAGAAGAAGAAGCAAGTGGCACCACTTACCAAGGAGTCTGGTGCCTCGACCACTAAATTTATGTGGAAAAAAGAACAAAAGTCCACCATGAGTGCTGCACAGGTAGCCTGTTTAGTGGTTCAATCACCAACGACCAGTGATGTTGGCTCAAGTACTATTCAACAACCAAAGCCGCAACAACAACTGCATGAGCTAACAGTACAAGCACAAGTACATGCGCAAGGAGCTGTCCGAGAAGGAGCTGTCCGAGAAGGAGCTGTCCGAGAAGGAGCTGGCCGAGAAGGAGCTGGCCGAGAAGGAGCTTGCCGAGAAGGAGCTGGCCGAGAAGGAGAAGGCCGAGAAGGAGAAGGCCGAGAAGGAGAAGGCCGAGAAGGAGAAGGAGCTGGCCGAGAAGGAGCTGGCCGAGAAGGAGCTGGCCGAGAAGGAGAAGGCCGAGAAGGAGAAGGCCGAGAAGGAGAGGTCCATGGAGAGTTGCAAGTAGAGGTCAGTGAAGAGGCCCATGTAGCGGCGCATGGAGCGGTGCAAGTGGCCACAATGGTTGTTCTTGCAGAAGTAGGGGCACAGGAGGAAATTGACTTTGGAGCCGGGGTATCATGTCAGGAAGACAAAGCCACTCCCCCTGATGATTCATTTTCTCCCAGCTCCCCAGCAAGGAAAAGATCAAGGAGGGTATGTAGAAGTTCCTCTTCAAGCGCCGCTCCATCAGATGATCTGGATCTAGAATGGCAACCATCTCCGACGTCTGAGAGGGAGGCACACCATGAGCTGAGAAAGGTATCAAATGTTAAAAGGAAGGGCCCCGGAAAGCTCATACTTATGGATCCGAACGTCGGACTTGATGAAGTGGTGCATTCTGATGTTGATGAACAGGATGACAGCAATGACCTAGTCATCACACACGTCATTCCAGCCACACCGGCCATGCAGCAGACAGACATTTATACCCTATCCCGACATCATGCTGAGCGTGACCCTGGCGACGTGGCACTGGTAGCACCACCAACGCAGTCAAGTAGTACAACAAGTTCAACAAAACCTACAGCTCCCATATTTTCTGCCCAGAGGGGAACTCCATCCAGCTCGACTCCCTCATGTAGGGTTGCTGCAATAATTACACAACCCAGTAGATGTCTGCAAGGCTCATCCACCACTGCTTCATCTGGCATTGGCAGTATCATCTCGTGCGGCAAAACCAGAAGTTTCCAGTCCCCAGTTTGGAACTTTTTTAGTGTCCATGCAAAGCATGATTATATAGCCGTTTGTTCCATTTGTAAGACTAGAGTTAGCCGTGGTAAGACTGGTACGAACTATGGTACCGGAGGCCAGATAGGTCATCTTCAAAGAAGGCACGCTGTCGAATGGTTTGCGCACCTAGCAAATATCAAGGGAAAGCAATCCCAAAGGGCAAGTGGCCAAAATATACCCGTACTAGGTGTTTCATCTGAAGATGACGGGGAGGTAGAAGAAGCGTCAGACATTTGTCCAGTTGCACCCAGTACCCCTGGCAGCACCACACCCTCTGGAACACATAGGAGGCACACTGAGAGTCTGTGAGACACACCAATGCGGAAAATGTCAACACTGAGCACAACTGGGTCGAAGAAGGCATCAGCATCATCCAGTAAATTTGTCCAGCGCACCATTACAGACATGTTCTCCTCAGATGCGCCATTTCAATGCAACCACCCAATTGTGCGCCTATATAACACTAAGCTGGCTAAAATGCTAGCGGTGGACCTTCTCCCTTTTTCGTTTGTCGAAGGTGTGGGTTTTCTTGAACTCGTGGCAACACTGGCCCCTAAATGGAAGGTTCCTAGCCGGTTCTATTTTGCCAGGGTTGCTGTTCCAGCATTACATAAAGAGGTGCTTGAGTTGGTTGGGGCAGCTTTGCAGAAGAGTGCTGTTCACACTATACACCTGACAACAGACATGTGGACCAGTTGCCAAGCCCTTGATTACATGTGCATCACTGCACACTGGGTCTCTTTTTCAGGGGTTGCAAAACAGATAAATGCAGGTGGTGACTTGGTTGAGATTTTTAAGGGTGCTCGTAAACATGCAACATTAGCCATGTTTGGCATGGAGAAAACTCATACTGCAGACAACATTTTGGATGACTTTAACAAAAAGGTCTCGCAATGGCTGCCCCCAAGAAATTGCAAGGTTGGTTATGTTTCTACTGATAATGGCAGCAATGTAGTTAAGGCCATGGAGGACGGTGACTATTTCAGAGTGCCGTGTTTGGCGCACTGTATGAACCTGGTCGTGCAAAAGTTCTTGAAAAAAGAACCTGCAGTCGAGAAAATACTGACCATCTGCAGAAGAATATGCACACATTTCAACCATTCTTTTAAGGCCCGGAAGGAGCTGAGGCGCCAGCAAAATGTACGTAGAATGCCAGTGAAAGCACTTATCCAGGAGGTGGCAACACGTTGGAACTCAACCTTCTACATGCTTGAGCTTCTGCATGAGCTGTTTCCAGTAGTCAATGAGTATTTCTACAACCTGGGTGGTGATACGACAGAAATTATGCTAGCGGTGGAGCAATGGCAGCTAGTTAAAAGCCTGACAGACATGGCTCATCCTTTTGAGGTCTTCACGCGTGAAGTCAGCAGGGAGGACTGTTCTTTGAGCAAAGCTATCCCATTGTTGCTGAAGCTCGAGCACCAAGTTAAGGTGGTGTCTTCAAAATTAAAGGATGCTGGAAAGAATGAAGCATATGAGTTGGCGCAGAGATTATTACAACGCCTAGTTAGCAATGAACGGCTTGTAAATATCAAGAAACAACAGCACTACATTTGTGCTACTATTCTGGATCCACGTTACAAAAAGCCATTGTTTGGCAAAGTATTAATTCCTTTTGAAACTTCAGATGTTACAGAGTACAAAGGTTGGCTAGCTCAGTCAGCCATTCGTTTTGAAAGAGAGCGGAAGGAAACTGTAGGAGAAGACAGTACTAGTGAATCAGCAGGCCATCAGGCGTCCCAAAAAAGCACTTCTGCATCTGTGCCTGTGGCAGAAGTGAGTGTCTTTTCCTCTGAGCCGTTAACCACACCAGCAACCGTATCATCTGCACCAGGCCCAGGCGATATGTCTGAAGAGGATTGGCTAAGTCAGCTAGGGTTTCCTTGTCCCAGAAAGGACACAGAAGTGCAAAGTACAGGAATCCGGGAGAACATTGTTTCAATGGTGCAGGCCTACCTGGATGACTCAACAGCGGTCAATATTACTGAGGACCCATTGGCGTATTGGCATGGGAAAAGAAACATATGGCAAGAGCTCACCAACCTGGCTATCAATTACTTGTCTTGCCCACTCGCAAGCGTGTCTTCAGAACGTGTTTTTAGTTCTGCTGGTGGCATTGTGACTTCCAAAAGGTCCCGCCACTTGCCCGCAAATGTGGATCGGCTCACCATGATAAAGATGAACCAGCACTTCATACCACCAGATTACAAAGTACGAGAATGCACGCAGGAAGAAGAGGACACCGACCTACCTGAGGAAAGTTCTCCTCAGTTACCAGAAGTACTACCGACTGAATTTGCAGAGTATGAGGACGAGTTCTGCTTCCCTGACAGCGAGTTCTGAAAATGAGTCAATGATTCATTAACTTTATTTTTCGTCCTTATTCACTTTTATCCCTGTGTTTGTCTTTCTTTGTTTAGCAAGTGCTTGATCCCATTCACAACAAAACTGTAATCAACCAATCAAACAACAAGCCCATCAGCAGAACTGTCTTGATTTTGATGCTGCAGCATTCCTCAGGTTCACAAGTTAGTTGCCAAGAACTCAGTCCTGGTCGTCTATCCTCCTCCTCCAGACTCACCCTATCCATTTCCCGTAATGCTGATGCCTGGATTCCGCACAATGAAGAAACTTACGTTGACGAGTCCCCTAAAGAGGTACTGGAAGTAGTGAGTCCTCATTTAAATACATTTTGCTAATGGTGGCTTTTTTCATGGATTTGCTTTTTGGCTGTTTGGGGGGTGTCAAACTTGTTTGCGCTTGGGTTAACGGGTCTTGGCTGGGCCATTGCTGGCAAGGTCTATTAAGGGATGAAATTGGTTAGGAGGAAATGGGAGGTGAAAACGCTGCAGAACGTTTTAGGACACTGTGAATTCCAGGTGGAGCGAGCCCTCAAACAGAAATTACAGGTAAGATAAGCGTTTGGATGGGAGGTAGTACAATGGAGTATTAGGAGAGGCGAGGGTTTTTTTAACCATGATATTTGCAGTATTGGCTATATAAATACATAAGCCCCCCGCATTTCTACCCCTCTTTGAGAGCTTGGCAGGTGAAAAAAAGGTACGGAAACCGCTTAAGTGAGTCTCCTCCCTATCCCAACATTCTTGGAAGCAAATAACAGTAAATTGTTCTATATAGGGTAAGAACACTGGTTCCTTTATTTTACTAGACAGCCCTGCTATATTCCATGACAGAAAGGATGGAGTCGTTATTATCCATCAGCTTATTAGTTGCCCCTGCCTTATTTGTATCTAGGGAAATTGTTTCTATATGTGTGTCCACTCCCCCAGAATCTACCTGGCTCCCTTGTGCCTGTAGATGGGGTACTAATATAGACAAGGAATTTATCTGATCCCCCAGAGAGTAATTTCCCCTCTGGGATATGTTTCCATCTTATACTTATACAACCTCCCTTACCTGTCCCATTTCTATGTTCTTATTTAATGTGCATAATCTATTTGGCGACTTTGTTAAATTTGGGCAGGGTTCTCTCATATTAACCTGTTTGGTCCCTATAAATTTACTTTTGGGCCTCTGACGTCAGTCCACCATTTCTAGACAACTAAAACGGTTGTCTAAGTGGACACCTCTCCACTGATCCTCTGGCCTGTATTCCTGATTTTGCACCCTGCCCCTGGTATGATGTGTGACCCTTGTCCATTCATTCTCATACCTCCCTGGAACATTTTGTGGGGAAAAGTATGATAAAGGTCGGGCTTCTATGAGTGACTGGGTATTATAATTATTCCAGCTGCTCCAATTACAGATATGCTCAACCATGCGTGTATCGCTAAAACTAACCAGCACGCAATCACCCAGAATTGTTTTAGTAGTAATACCCACCCAGGCGGCTCTACGCACCATTAATATTCTACTAATCGAATTGGGAGGAAAAGGCCGATTAGTATTTAACCACTGCAGCACTTTATTCTTCAAGGTCGCAAAGGATTATTTCTTAGGGGCTCTCAACTCTAGTACTCCTGTTAATACAACCATATAAGGGGGTACGTTTATAGTATGCCTTCTCAGCGGTACTCCCAATGTTAAGTCCCCTCTAGGTACACTATCTGGGTTATTCCTATCTTTATCTACTCCCTCTGTTGGTTTACCTACAATAGGTGATTTAGCCAGGGTAATCTGTGTTACTGGGTTTGTGACACTTTGGTTCAAAGTTTTGGCAGACGTCTTATGCATCACTGGTTTATTAGTTTTAAATGTTATACATTGTGGTACTTTCTTTCCTTTTGTTGCGTCTGTCCAACCCCTGGAATTTACTTCCAGACAGGAGAGTTGTTTTTCAATCCTTTCAAGCCTATTTTCCAACGGGTTAAGCAAGATTTTAAGCAAGGCCCGAGTTTTTTTAACAGTGGATCTACAACCTCGTCTCCCATTTCTATGGTTTCTATCCTTGAATCAGGAGCTAAACCATCGCCCTGTATGGCCAAAGGAGTATCCCTCGCCGCCATATCATTCTGCTATTGGGATATAACCGTGCTACTCGTACCCTTAGGTATTTTTGCTTTTCTTCCTCCCCTTATAGTTGTGTTTACTCTTTTTCTTTTGGGTTTGGCTCTCTCCTTTCTTTCGCGTAGTTGCATTTTTACTATTTCTGTGTCATCCCCCCGATGTCATCTATAATGTCCTCTGTTGTCTGTGACAGGTTTAAGTCGGTTATCGACTGAGTATCTGACTGATCTATTGGGGTGGGTGAGCTATGTACAAGTGCCTGGATTTCTATGATGTTACTTCTTTGGGTGTTATCAGGGGTGCGGGCATTCGCAAGATGGCCTATGGACGATCTTTTCGCCATGGCCAAATCTTGAGAGACCCGCCGTTCCATCAATATAATCCCCTGGTCTATAACAGAATTATCCCTCGTTATAAAATTATCTAAAGTTCAAGTTAGAAGGGAGCCACCTAGTGCACTTTTGTTCTTACCCCCACGTGTTGACATACCAAACAATGCGTTACAGCGTGGACTTACTAATCAATCAGTAGGTGCAATATATAAATCGAGAAACAACTCAAGAGGGTGAGCCCAGTCCAGTCTCTTTCGGGCTCAAACGGGCTACAACGGGCCCCTACTTGGCCCGAGTTTTGCCCGGCACCCGCCCGCGCGTGTCCCGCGTGTCGCGGGTGTGGGCATATCTAAATAGGTGGGCGGGTAATGCGGGAAGTGGCCCCAGATGCGGCCGATGGAGAGGCGCAAGGTAAGCTGGTCCTCGCAGTCCCGCGCCTGGTGGTGGTCGGCAAGTGTTCAGCCCAAAATCGTCAAGAGCGGCAAAAGTTCAGTTTCAGCCTTCGACAATCCCTAGTAAGTGAGCAAGAGGAAAGGCACCCAGAGTCTGCGCCTGCGAGCGGCTACCGCGGAGCGGGGGTCGGGAGGCATTATATCCTGAGGGGAGGGAGGTGCGGGAAGAGGCACCAGCTGCGGCCAGTGGAGAGGCGCAAGGCAAGCTGGTCCTCGCAGTCCCGCGCCTGGTGGTGGCCGGCAAGTGTTCAGCCCAAAATCGGCAAGAGCGGCAAAAGTTCAGGTTCAACCTTCGACAATCCCTGGTAAGTGAGCAAGAGGAAAGGCACCCAGAGTCTGCGCCTGCGAGCGGCAGTCATTGCTGATGAATTACAAGTCAGTCTCAACCTGGTGGTTTGACCCATTGATGAAGTTCCAAACATAGAGATCTTCCAAGAGATCGATGCTGAGCAGAACCCAAATGATGTCAAGGGCTATGCCCACTCGGAGGCTTCAAGCTTTCCTCAACGAACGGTCTGGGACTCCACTCTTGAGCAACTTGATGTCATTGAGCTCAACTTTAGATCTAGTTTGCCCTGCCAATGACTTAACAACCAGTTTTTCTTCAGAATGAACCTGGTCCCTATATCCAAGCCAAGCCAGTTGGATTTAACTTCTGACTTTGACCTGTCTAGAGTGAACAGAAGCCCGTGGTTGACGAACAGTGCTTTTTGGCACTGTTTTTAATTCAAACTTAAAAAATCTGTTTCTTCAGTTCTGCTTATTGAATTTGTATTGTTTTGGTGTCATTTTATTTATTAAAATATTAGCTATTATTCTGAATAAAGCTGTCTAAACTTTTCTAAATTGGTTAGGGATTTTTCTTTTGTTGTGTTTTCACCTCATTACTGTTTGAGTTCTGTATAAATACTTTACACATTGCCTATAATTAAAGCTTGGTAGCTTTGTTCAAACCTATGTGAGGTTTAAGAACAGATTTATTTTGTGACTTTAGTATTTGATTGTGATATGAATTGTGAATATTATTTGAGGTGGAGTCTCGCTGCCCTCAACTAATACTGCAATTCCTTACTTTGGTGGCAGCAGTGGGATTCAAAACCCATGCCTCTGAAGAGACTGGCGTACCAGATAGCCATCAAAAACTGGGAAGATGTTTGCATGTTGCAGTCAATGTCACAGGAGCAGGTGGATAATTTAACAGAGGATATGGGTGACATAGAGTAGGAGAAAAATAATGAAAGAATGAATGAATGAAAGAATATTTGTATAGCGCCTATACTACCCAGAGGCCTTGTAGCGCTTAGAATCAGGAGAGGCCATTTCAATTTTGCAAAGACTACTGATAGAATAGGTAACTCTTCTAATGTTTGCGGAAAGCAGTCAGGCTGCGGATCTCTCTTACTGGCTGGGGAAGAGCATTCCACAACTTGGCCGCTGAGTATGAGAAGGAGCATCCTCCCCACCTTGCTTTCTTGATCTTCCTGGTGGTTGCTAAAACTTGATTACTGGAGCGGACGGACCTAGATGGTAGGTAAAGTGGTAGTATAGGATGAAGAATGTTAGGGCCTGTTTTCCATATAGCTTTATGGGCTATGCACAGTGCCTTAAACTGAATTCTGGCACCCATAGGTAGCCTATGAAGTCGACGAAGGGCTGGCTTTGTCGATTGTCTCCTAGGGACCTGGAGGAGCAATCTTGCTGCGCTGTTCTATACCACTTGTAGTTTGTTCATTGTGGACAGTGGAGCTCCCAGGTACAGGGAGTTCCCGTAATCCAGCCGAGAAAGAATCAGAACCTGGATCATGATCCTGCGTGCTTCAAATGGGAGGAGGGGAAGAATTTTACATATCATCCTCAGCAAGCCGTAACAAGTTGATGATAAAACAGTGGCTTGATGATTGAAGTTAAGTTTATCATCAAGCCACACACCCAGTCTCTTTATATGCGACTTAGGCGGTGGAGCTGGGCCTAGGCATGCGGGCCATGAGGGAATAAGTGGGGCGGGGGAGGAGTTGCCTAGTAACATAATCTCTGTTTTTTCTCCATTAAGACGGAAGTAGGAGTCCTTCATCCATCCGGCCACTGCTTCAAGGCAGGGTGCCAGCCTATCAGACAATCTTTCATCTTGGCCCAGAGATACCACTAGCTGGGTATTGTATGCATAGCTGACGATCTTAATGCCGAATGGATCGATGACGGCTGCCAACGGCTTCATTTATACATTGAAGAGCGTTGGGCTTAGAGCCGAGCCTTGTGGGACCCCACATTCCAGAGATTGGGTGGACGAGGTCACATCTCCCTCAAAGACTTGGAACTGGCAATTGCTGAGGAAGGAAGTGAGCCAATTCAGGGCAGCGCCCGACACACCATTCATTCTGAGACGGTTGATCAAGATTGAATGGTTGACCGTGTCGAACGCTGCACTGAGGTCCAATAGAATGATCGCAGCCTTTCCTCCTTCGTCCACCAATCTCGTTGCCTCCTCGGTCACTAGCAGTAGTGCCGTCTCTGTTCCATGGTTAGGGCGAAAGCCAGTTTGGGTGTCGCCCAACAGTCTGTTGGATTCCAGGTGGTTGGTGAGAATATTATTTACGTGTTTTCCAATAATTTACTGAGCCATGGCAGGAGGGAAATTGGACGATAATTAGATAATATAGAAGAATCCAAACTGGGCTTTTTAATTAATGCTTTTACCATTGCACATTTCCACCGGAGGGAAACTGTCCCTGTTGATATGGAGAGATTTAGTATCTCCATTATGGTGGTTTGGACAGTCTTGATTACTGCCTTTATCTGTTTGGGCGGTGCCACGTCCGCCGGAGAACCCGAGACGACTTTACTGGTAATTATATTGAGTGTCTCTAAATTCAGAGGATCTAAATGGTCAAGCACGAGTACATCAGTTAAATCGGCAGCATTGTAGCCCTCTATGTCAGCTTGATTAGAGGGGAATGTATTATACATTAGGCATGGGCGGAAAATCCGTTACGCTCGCAGATTTTGCGGATTTTTGGTAAATTCGCAATCCGCGAGATTCGCGAATTTCCCGCAAAATCCGCGCGCGGCGGATTTTTTGCTTGTGTTCGCACTGCTCGCGGCCCGCAGCGCGGGCAACAGCAATCTCGCACTCGCGAAATTACAAAAATTACAATTGGGGAGGGGTGAAGGAAGTGGCCCAGTCTCCAACTTCCTGTTCCTGTCCAGCAAGCTCCTCCCATTGGGGTGGGGTGAAGGAAGTGCCCCAGTCTCCAACTTCCTGTTCCTGTCCAGCAAGCTCCTCCCATTGCTTAGTCCATTTCCTGGCCACTTTGATTTCGATCTGGACTGGGAAGGATTACTTTTTGTGGATGCTGCTGGATATTTGGATTTGAGGCCTTTTGGATTACTTTTGGATTCTTTCACAAGTAAGTTGATAAGTTGATGTTGTTTGTTTGTGGTGATTTATTTTTGTGTGTGTTTTTCGACTTTTTGGGGTGGGTTTGGGGGCTGGCTATGTTGGTGGGGGGCCATTTTGAGGCATGGTCCTGCATGTCCTGGCCATGTGGATGGGGTCAAGCGGTTATTTTGAAGTCAGGCAGTGTGCTTTGTGCCCTAGGCCCACCCAGTCTGCTCTGATTTCTTTCATGATGCCCAGGGGGCCTAGAACTCCCGCGAATTTACCGAAAATCTGATTTTTTTGCTTGTGTTCTCACTGCTCGCGTCCCGCGCAGCAACAATCTCGCACTCGCGAAATTGTGAAAATTACAATTCTGCACATGAATTGAAAACCACCAGGCTTATTTATGGGTGCATGCATGATACAACTGTTTTGTTGAATTTTAACATGATTCTGACCAGGGCATGGATGGCATTGGATTGTGGTGATTTTTGTGTGTTTTACGACTTTTTGGGGTGGTGTTGGGGGCTTGCTATGTGGGTGGGGGCCATTTTATTGCCTGGTCCCGTGTGGGTGGGGGTCTAGGGGCCATTTTTAAGCCAGTTTGTGTGCTTTGTGCCATAGGCCTTCACCCAGTGTGCTCTGATTTCATCCATTATGCCCAGGGGGCCCAGAATCGGTCTGTTCGCGGATTTTGCGGGTTTTTCGCCACGTTCGCGTCGTGAAGCAACAATCTCGCACTCGGGAAATTGCAAAAATTGCAATTCTGCACCAGAAAACCACCAGCAGGCAGCATAAACCTTCTGAAACTTGATGGATGGCATTGTATATTGGATTGTTGTGATTTGTGTTGTGTTTTTTGACTTTTTGGAGTAGGGGTTGGGGGCTGGCTATGTTGGTGGGGGCCATTTTGAGGCATGGTCCTGGCCATGTGGATGGGGGTCAAGCGGCCATTTTGAAGGCAGGCAGTGAGCTTTGTGACATAGGCCTGCACCCATTTTGCCTTGCTTTCACCCATTGTGCCCAGGGGGAGTCAGTGGTACATGAAACTACAACCCTCTCTGTGGGCTCTCTTGGATCAATGTTAAATTCCTGTTTCCCAAAAATTTAGCAATTCTTATTTTTGATATTTCCATATTGTGGTGTGCACGTGTGTATTCATAAATGCCTACTTGCGAACTATTAATTGAAGCGCTACATATGCAACATATATTTAACTGATGTTCCTCTGTCTTCGTTTGCTTTTAGGTGCACAAAGTCAAGAACTCCGCATCATCGTAGAGCATCAGTGCCAGGAAGAAGTCCTGCTGCGGCCTGCTGTTCCGACATCTGAAGAAGATGGGTCCAAAAAGAGGTGGCCGTAGCTCCTCTTGCAAGAAAGATGTCTCTACTAAGGAGAAGAAGAAGCAAGTGGCACCACTTACCAAGGAGACTGGTGCCTCAACCACTAAATTTTTTTCAAAAAAAGAAAAGTCCACCATGAGTGCTGCACAGGTAGCCTGTTTAGTGGTTGAATCACCAATGACCAGTGATGTTGGCTCATCGCAAGAAAGTAGCAGCACACAATCAACACAGGTTGTAACTCATCTCACAAGTACTATTCAACAACCAAAGCCGCAACAACAACTGCATGGGCTACTGGTACAAGCACAAGTACATGCGCAAGGAGCTGGCCGAGAAGGAGCTGGCCGAGAAGGAGCTGGCCGAGAAGGAGCTGGCCGAGAAGGAGCTGGCCGAGAAGGAGAAGGCCAAGAAGGAGCTGGCCGAGAAGGAGCTGGCCGAGAAGGAGCTGGCCGAGAAGGAGCTGTCCGAGAAGGAGCTGTCCGAGAGGGAGAAGGCCGAGAATGAGAAGGCCAAGAAGGAGCGGTCCATGGAGAGTTGCAAGTAGAGGTCAGTGAAGAGGCCCATGTAGCGGCGCATGGAGCGGTGCAAGTGGCCACAATGGTTGTTCTTCCAGAAGTAGGGGCACAGGAGGAAATTGACTTTGGAGCCGGGGTATCATGTCAGGAAGACAAAGCCACTCCTCCTGATGATTCATTTTCTCCCAGCTCCCCAGCAAGGAAAAGATCAAGGAGGGTATGTAGAAGTTCCTCTTCAAGCGCCGCTCCATCAGATGATCTGGATCTAGAATGGCAACCATCTCCGACGTCTGAGAGGGAGGCACACCATGAGCTGAGAAAGGTATCAAATGTTAAAAGGAAGGGCCCCGGAAAGCTCATACTTATGGATCCGAACGTCGGACTTGATGAAGTGGTGCATTCTGATGTTGATGAACAGGATGACAGCAATGACCTAGTCATCACACACGTCATTCCAGCCACACCGGCCATGCAGCAGACAGACATTTATACCCTATCCCGACGTCATGCTGAGCGTGACCCTGGCGATGTGGCACTGGTAGCACCACCAACGCAGTCAAGTAGTACAAGTTCAACAAAACCTACAGCTCCCATATTTTCTCCCCAGAGGGGAACTCCATCCAGCTCGACTACCTCAAGTAGGGTTGCTGCAATAATTGCACAACCCAGTAGATGTCTGCAAGGCTCATCCACCACTGCTTCATCTGGCATTGGCAGTATCACCTCGTGGGGCAAAACCAGAAGTTTCCAGTCCTCAGTTTGGAACTTTTTTAGTGTCCATGCAAAGCATGATAACCTAGCCGTTTGTTCCATTTGTACGACTACAGTTAGCCGTGGTAAGATTGGTACCAACTATGGTACCGGAGGCCAGATAGGTCATCTTGAAAGAAGGCACGCTGTCGAATGGTTTGCGCACCTAGCAAACATCAAGGGAAAGCAATCCCAAAGGGCAAGTGGCCAAAATATACCCGTACTAGGTGTTTCATCTGAAGATGACGGGGAGGTAGAAGAAGCGTCAGACATTTATCCGGGCGCACCCAGTACCCCTGGGAGCACCACACCCTCCGGAACACATAGGAGGCACACTGAGAGTCTGGGAGACACACCAAAGCGGAAAATGTCAACATTGAGCAGAAGTGGGTCGAAGAAGGCATCAGCATCATCCATTAAACTTGTCCAGCGCAGCATTACAGACATGTTCTCCTCAGATGCGCCATTTCAACGCAACCACCCAATTGTGCGCCTGTATAACACTAAGCTGGCTAAAATGCTAGCGGTGGACCTTCTCCCTTATTCGTTTGTCAAAGGTGTGGGTTTTCTTGAACTCGTGGCAACACTAGCCCCTAAATGGAAGGTTCCTAGCCGGTTCTATTTTGCCAGGGTTGCTGTTCCAGCACTACATAAAGAGGTGCTTGAGTTGGTTGGGGCAGCTTTGCAGAAGAGTGCTGTTCACACTATACACCTGACAACAGACATGTGGACCAGTTGCCAAGCCCTTGATTACATGTGCATCACTGCACACTGGGTCTCTTTTTCAGGGGTTGCAAAACGGATAAATGCAGGTGGTGAATTGGTCGACATTTTTAAGGGTGCTCGTAAACATGCAACATTAGCCATGTTTGGCATGGAGAAAACTCATACTGCAGACAACATTTTGGATGACTTTAACAAAAAGGTCTTGCAATGGCTGCCCAAAAGAAATTGCAAGGTTGGTTATGTTTCTACTGATAATGGCAGCAATGTAGTTAAGGCCATGGCGGACGGTGACTATTTCAGAGTGCCGTGTTTGGCGCAATGTATGAACCTTGTTGTGCAAAAGTTCTTGAAAAAAGAACCTGCAGTCGACAAAATACTGACCATCTGCAGAAGAATATGCACACATTTCAACCATTCTTTTAAGGCCCGGAAGGAGCTGAGGCGCCAGCAATATGTACGTAGAATGCCAGTGAAAGCACTTATCCAGGAGGTGGCAACACGTTGGAACTCAACCTTCTACATGCTTGAGCGTCTGCATGAGCTGTTTCCAGTAGTCAATGAGTATTTCTACAACCTGGGTGGTGATACGACAGAAATGATGCTAGCGGTGGAGCAATGGCAGCTAGTTAAAAGCCTGACAGACATGCTTCGTCCTTTTGAGGTCTTCAAGCGTGAAGTCAGCAGGGAGGACTGTTCTTTGAGCAAAGCTATCCCATTGTTGCTGAAGCTCGAGCACCAAGTCAAGGTGGTGTCTTCAGAATTAAAGGATGCTGGAAAGAATGAAGCATATTAGTTGGCGCAGAGATTATTACAACACCTAGTTAGCAATAAACGGCTTGTAAATATCAAGAAACAACAGCACTACATTTGTGCTACTATTCTGGATCCACGTTACAGAAAGCCATTGTTAGGCAAAGTATTAATTCCTTTTGAAACTTCAGATGTTACAGAGTACAAAGGTTGGCTAGCTCGGTCAGCCATTCGTTTTGAAAGAGAGCGGAAGGAAAATCTAGGAGAAGACAGTACTAGTGAATCAGCAGGCCAACAGGCGTCCCAAAAAAGCACTTCTGTGCCTGTGGCAGAAGTGAGTGTCTTTTCCTCTGAGCCGTTAACCACACCAGCAACTGTATCATCTGCACCAGGCACAGGCGGTATGTCTGAAGAGGATTGGCTAAGTCAGCTAGGGTTTCCTTGTCCCAGAACGGACACAGAAGTGCAAAGTACAGGAATGCGGGAGAACATTGTTTCAATGGTGCAGGCCTACCTGGATGACTCAACAGCGGTCAATATTACTGAGGACCCATTGGCGTATTGGCATGGGAAAAGAAACATATGGCGAGAGCTCACCAACCTGGCTATCAATTACTTGTCTTGCCCACTCGCAAGCGTGTCTTCAGAGCGTGTTTTTAGTTCTGCTGGTGGCATTGTGACTTCCAAAAGGTCCCGCCTCTTGCCCGCAAATGTGGAGCGGCTCACCATGATAAAGATGAACCAGCACTTCATACCACCAGATTACAAAGTACGAGAATGCACGCAGGAAGAAGAGGACACCGACCTACCTGAGGAAAGTTCTCCTCAGTTACCAGAAGTACTACCGACTGAATTTGCAGAGTATGAGGACGAGTTCTGCTTCCCTGACAGCGAGTTCTGAATATGTGTCAAGGATTCATTAACTTTATTTTTAGTCAGACTCCTTATTCACTTTTATTCCTGTGTGTCTGTCTTTCTTTGTTTAGCAAGTGCTTGATCCCATTCACAACAAAACTGTAATCACCCAATCAAAGAACAAGCCCATCAGCAGAACTGTCTTGATTTTGATGCCGCAGCATTCATCAGGTTCACAAGTTAGTTGCCAAGAACTCAGTCCTGGTCATCTATCCTCCTCCTCCAGACTCACCCTATCCATTTCCCGTAATGCTGATGTCTGGATTCCGCACAATGAAGAAACTTACGTTGACGAGTCCCCTAAAGAGGTACTGGAAGTACTGAGTCCTCATTTAAATACATTTTGCTAAGTGTGGCTTTTTTCCCGGATTTGCTTTTTGGCTGTTTGGGGGGTGTCAAACTTGTTTGCGCTTGGGTTTACGGGTCTTGGCTGGGCCATTGCTGGCAAGGTCTATTAAGGGATGAAATTGGTTAGGAGGAAATGGGAGGTGAAAACGTTTAGGCGTTATTGCTCGCTTGCCTGTCTTAGGGGTGCTGTCTGTGGGGCTTCTAGGGTTTTGGGGTCTGTGAGCCCCGCTGGCACATTTCGAATGTTGATTGCTTTTGCTTTGCAGAAAATCCACGCCGGGAAACTCCAGTTGGGGCCCTGCTGCAGAACGCTTTATGACACTGTGAATTCCAGGTGGAGACAGCCCTCAAACACAAATTACAGGTAAGATAAGCGTTTGGATGGGAGGTAGTATAATGGAGTATTAGGAGGAGAGGCGAGAGAGTGACAGTGGTACTACTAGTAAACTCCTAGGACTCTTGATTTAAGAAACTCTGTGACAGGCATTTAACTTTGGAAAAAATTTGGCCAATTACAGGTGAACGTTTAGGCGTTATTATTGCTCGCTTGCCTGTCTCAGGGGTGCTGTCTGTGGGGCTTCTAGGGTTTTGGGGTCTGTGAGCCCCGCTGGCACATTTCGAATGTTGATTGCTTTTGCTTTGCAGAAAATCCACGCCGGGAAACTCCAGTTGGGGCCCTGCTGCAGAACGCTTTAGGACACTGTGAATTCCAGGTGGAGACAGCCCTCAAACACAAATTACAGGTAAGATAAGCGTTTGGATGGGAGGTAGTATAATGGAGTATTAGGAGGAGAGGCGAGAGAGTGACAGTGGTACTACTAGTAAACTCCTAGGACTCTTGATTTAAGAAACTCTGTGACAGGCATTTAACTTTGGAAAACATTTGGCCAATTACAGGAGAACGTTTAGGCGTTATTATTGCTCGCTTGCCTGTCTTAGGGGTGCTGTCTGTGGGGCTTCTAGGGTTTTGGGGTCTGTGAGCCCCGCTGGCACATTTTGAATGTTGATTGCTTTTGCTTTGCAGAAAATCCACGCCGGGAAACTCCAGTTGGGGCCCTGCTTCAGAACGCTTTAGGACACTGTGAATTCCAGGTGGAGACAGCCCTCAAACACAAATTACAGGCAAGATAAGCGTTTGGATGGGAGGTAGTATAATGGAGTATTAGGAGGAGAGGCGAGAGAGTGACAGTGGTACTACTAGTAAACTCCTAGGACTCTTGATTTAAGAAACTCTGTGACAGGCATTTAACTTTGGAAAACATTTGGCCAATTACACGTGAACCAACACGATGACAGTGTTCAGTAAAACGAACTTACTGCAAAACCACCACCCACCAGGCTCAAAAGTAGTAAAAAACAGTTATGCTCAGATAAAGTTTGAAAAAGTATATTTTTATATCCCTAACAAAATAATCTCCCGCAAGACCCTCCCTAAGCCCAACAAATAATTTTTAAATAGTCCTTCAAAAGTCCCCAAAAGCCCCAACTCCCATTCCCATCCCCCAAAAGTCTATAAAAAAGGGGCAAGGGATACTCTAGGGATGCATGGTGTTGACTTTAGCCTCCAGGGCATCATGCCTTAGGGCCAGGGCATCATACTGCTCCCGGAGGATGGCGTGGTCTAAGCGGAGGCCCTCCAACAGATTTTGGTATTCTTTTAACTTCCGGACCTCCGCCTCCAGGTCGGACACTCTGTGCATTGCACAGCGCAAGCGAGCCTTTAGAGTACTGTGAGGGGCAGCCTTTGCTGCTCGGCGGTGGCGTCTGCCAGCCCGGCTCCGTATCGCCGGAGCACTGCGCTGGCCGGCAGAACGTGGGGTCACGGAGGAGGATGCAGGTGTCTCATTTGATGTACTGGACTGCGTGTCCTCCCCCTCCAGTTCTACCAGCCGCCGATATTGGGCAACAGTAGCATCCAGCCTCCGTTGCCGAGCCAGTAGAGTCTTCATACTCCTTGGTGCTTTTGATGTTTTAGTATTACCAACTATATGAAGAAAGAAAGACATAATCTGTAACCAATGCTCTTTAAGAATATGATTAACACAAAATGATTCAGCAGAAAGTTGTGTCACAGTACAACTAGCAACTAGCCAGCGCAGTACAAAACTATTGAGGCCAGTATCATGGGCGTCCGCAGGGAGGGGCAAGGGGGGGGCGCTTGCCCCCCCTCGGATTGCAGGTCCATCCAGTGCTGGCCCAGTGACAAATTACAATATGGTAATTACAGCAGGCTGGAACCGACAGACAGATAGAGGCAGAGACAGGGACAGAGAGATAGAGAGGGAGATGGCGAGGGAGAGAGAGAGAGGGATTGAGACTGAGGGTGACGGAGGGAGGGAGACAGAGAGGGAGACAGAGGGACGGAGACAGAGGGAGACAGAGAGACGGAGACAGAGGGAGACAGAGAGACGGAGGGAGACAGAGAGAGAGGGAGACGGACAGAGTGAGTGAGACAGAGGGAGAGAGAGAGAGAGGGGGAGAGAGAGCACGAGAGGGAGACAGGCAGAGAGGGAGGGAGACGGAGAGAGAGAGGGAGGGAAACAGAGAGAGGGAGGGAGACAGAGAGAGAGGGAGGGAGACAGAGAGAGAGGGAGGGAGACAGAGAGAGAGGGAGGGAGACAGAGAGAGAGAGGGAGACAGAGAGAGAGGGAGGGAGACAGAGAGAGAGGGAGGGAGAGAGACAGAGAGAGAGAGAAAGAAAGATGTGTGTAATGTGTATGCCAGGTCTGGTGGCTCAGTGGACGAAGGCATCCGCTGCAGGGGCATGAGTTCAACCTCATGGTCATAGTTTTTTTTGTTGCTCTAGATCCAACCCCCTCCCCCACTGACCCTGCCCCCTTCGGTGCGGCCCTTGGCCACAAACCACACTGTCAATTTGGCCCAGAGAGAAAGTTTGTGAGGACCCATGCTCTATACCACATCCTCCTGATTCAGATTGAATTGTTTTTTTCTGGCATTTTTTGTTTTTCCCTGTTTTAATGTAGTTGCCAGGTCGTCTGCTGTGGTGCCGCACAAGATTTTTCTCTTCCCCCTATGGGGTTCTTTGTTTATTTAAGCTCTATGTCGTGTTAGATTTAAAAAAAATGTATGTAATACTTGTGCTCAATCATGTCAGGAGTCAGGAGATGGTGATGATGTTGCCCTCCCACCCCCCACCCCGGAAACATTTCATAGTATTTTCGTAGTTCATCCAGTGACCGCCTACTCTCTGTAGATACACATCATATGCTATCTAAGAGTCAGATAGTACCATGATCCAGCTTACCTGTCCACTCCACCACCACTGTCTGTTTCCTCACAGTCTCTTGTTTGGGCACTTGCGCCACCGTCGCCTCCTCCCCAGAGTTGTCCTCGGACCCGGAGTCTACCACCACCACCACATCCGAGCTGGCCCCTGCACCAGATGTTCCACCTACAAAGTAGATTTAAGAATGTTAGATTACACCACTCACTAGTATTTGGTCTAGGAATAAAGGAATGTGAAAACAACAGAAAAAGTAATTGACTGTCTACTGTAGTCTAAAGTAAAAATGTCCCTCCTTCCACGGAAGGCTGTTGTCTTGCTGCACTTTTTTGTCACAATTGATGAATGCTTGCTTAATTTTAACACACACCATTTTTCTCTGAACAGACAGAAGCTGGACTTCTAAGGACAAGACCAACATCAACTTCAAACCAGGTGAAAGCTCGGCTCGACCACAAGAAATGTGTTCCATTACTCATCAACTCAGCACCAAGCACTTTTCCATTTCCAGCTAACTTAATTTTAATATATGTGTTTACTTTTACTTTTAATAAAGCTTTTAAACTTGAATAGACTCTGTGGTTTTTGGTCCTCCAGACTAGAGTGACTGAGCGAAAGGTTTTGCAAATTTTGGCAAGGAGGAGTCCGTGCCGCAGACACTACCAGGTTTATACAGTGTGCCGAACACGCCACTCTGAAAATGTATTACTCTGGTGTTTAGTGTCCATAGTTTGGTTTGTGGAGAATTGTCCCTGCAACAGTAGTATTATGGATTGTGCTCCTATCTAAACACTATTTCGGAAAAATTAAATTAGGAACGCTTGGACAACAGTAGGTCCTCTATATTTAAATGAAAACTTACTGGGGCCAGCAAAGGAGCACTCGCCGCCCTGGCCTGCATCCTCCTCCTCTGGAGCCACAACAGCATCCTCCTGTTCCACTTCTGTCCGCTTGCCCCTGGGGGGACCTGACATACAACATGAAAGAAAGAACAGAAAACATTGATGATTGCTGCTTGTCGATGTCCTTGTCAACCAAATCAAACATTTAGAAAGAACAAGAACCAACTATTTCAGCCAAAAAGAGGGCGACAAAGGAAGGACTGCACCTGAGCCTCTACTCTAGGGGCAGATTTACAAGCCCCTTGCAGCTCTTTTGCTCCGTTCTTGCGTCACTTTTGTGACGCAGCGCCACAACAAGAGAGGCGCCATGGTGTGGCGTATATTAACAACGTGACGCATATGGGAGATGCATCCCATTTCAAAGCCCTGCGCCATAAGGGAGCATTCCAGCGCAAGGGAGGGCGTTCCTGCGCAGGAACGCATGCTAAACGTGGCTATGGGGAATATATTAAATTTGAATCAGTCATTTAGGACAATGATGCGTCACTCAAACCCTGCACCTGCATGAAGCAGACGTACGGCTTGACGCAGCATTGCTGGAGCTGCGCCATCGTTGCGACGCAACTCCATCAATGAGCAGCCTTTACGGCACCGATGCGTAAACGCTTCGGTGACGTTTTGGGACCATGGTGTGCCGCATTGTAGATTTCACGCAGGCACTTTTGTGAGGCGCACAGCTGCCTGACCGCCCCCCCCCGCCCCCTGTGTGGGGACGCACCCATTGTGGCGCAGGCCCAGGCCTTAACGTCAGGTAAGGCAGCGTAAACGTGGCGCAAGGGGATTGTAAATCTGCCCCTTGGTGTCTAGCATTACGCAGTTCTGTAAAGTACACTCATACATTACTCAGCCCAATTAAATGAACACAAAATAGAAAACAAATAAGCAGTGGCACCGCCACAGAGAAGGAGAGCAGTGCACCTGAAATGCACAGAAGATTTTGAAATATTAATTTACCTCTACTATCAATGTAATCGGCAGCATTATTGCTCTTTATACAAAAGTTAAAACAAACATTTGCAATATAACATACAGAGCAGGGGAAAAAACAGAGTAGAGAGTGATGAAAAAATTGCTACTACTACTCACCAAGCCCAGGGACCTCCACTCCCAGCAGGTCGAACAGTTCGCGCTCCCTGTCCAGGATATCCGTCCAGCGGTGGGTCACCTGGTTGTAGGTGCGCTGGACCCCCGAGATGTCAAACAGGGCCCGGCGCACCTGCTCCCACCGCTTCCGTCGCTCCTGGCAGTTGGTGTAGCCAGCAGCGATCCTGCCGCCTGCCCCGATGGTCCTGGGTAGAAGGCGCTGGACATAGAAAACCAGTGAGCCCACCTCCTCAGGGCTGAAGATCTCCCTGGGCACCACCATTTCCGCCCTTAAACGGCCACACGGGAGACGGGCACGGGCTGCGGGGCCCGTCTTGGGCAGCTTCACTGCTGTCTTCACCATGGTCTGGGTAGGTGGTAGGAACAAGGAGAAAAAAATTAAAAAGAATAAGACTAGGGAATAAGAAAATAAAAGTTTGAAAAAGTAGTTGAAAAGTAAACAAAAGTAGCAAAAAACACAAAAATATAAAGCTAGAAAACTAGAGGGATAGATAATAATTTAAATAGATTCAAAAAATATTATAACAAGCACAGGATGGCAGAGATATAGAGAGGATTAGAATCACCACCTAGCCCAGACACAGGAATGAATGAAAAACAAGATGGCGGCCCGATCACGTGAGCGCAAGTAAGTTCGCACGCGATTTCTCTCGCGAACTCGTGCAAACTTGTATTCGCAACGCGCTCATTCCGCGAGATTACACTTCGCGGGCGGAAACGGAAATACGTCACGCAAACAAAATGGCGGCGCCCATACTCGACCTTGGGGTATTTCGCATGAGTTCGCGGCTTCTACGGTCGATTTCGCACGACGTCGCGCCTCGCGAATAGCGCGAAATTACAGAAAAACGATTTTTGCAAAAGCAAAGGCTATGAGCAGGTGCAAAAGTTCAACCTCATCATTTGTAACCATTCCCTGTAGTGCTTCCTGAAGGGGCCCTCCAGAATTCGGTTAGGTTCCTGTTAAAAAAAAAAAAATTTGCAACAAACAGGAAAAGGAAAGGAAAGGGAGCAGACAAGCAGGTGCCAGCCTTCATTAATGTCAGTTGGGGCAGGGCAGGTGTTGTTGTAATTTAATTTTGCAAAACTTAAAGCACTTAGCAGGTGTGCTTTGCTTTGCCACAATAATGTACACTCACTGGTCAACCAGAGGGTGCTCTGATGACACCGAGGGTGGCATGGGTGTGCCAGCCAGAGGGTGGCATGGGTGAACCAGAGTGCCAGTGTTGACAGAGGATGGCAGTGCTTTGCTTTGCCCCAATAATGTACACTGGTGAACCAGAGGGTGCTGTGATGACACAGAGGGTGACATGGGTGAGCCAGAGGGTGGCATGGGTGAACAAAGAGAGTGCCAGTGGTGACAGAGGGTGGCAGTGATGAAGAAAGGCTTGCAAACAGGCTGGGCACGTAGAAACAACAAGTTCGCAAAACTGGCGACCTGATAAGTAAGTTCGCAATTTGCGAAATTGCACAAAACCCTCGCGAACTTGCAGAAACCCGTGCGAACACCCCAAAAAAAAATTCCGCAAAATCCGCGAGGATTCGCGGATTTTGCGGATTTTCGCAATCCGCAAATTCGCAAATCCGCAAATTCGCGGATTGCGAATCCCCAAAATCCGCCCATACTTAATAGTGAGTCCTTGCATAAGTGAGAACAAAGAGGTAAACTGCCCAAGCAACTGGCAGCAGACTCTATGTTGATCAACTGTCAGTGTAGAGGAGAGGCTGACACCTACCCTCCACTGACCCATCCTGCTCCTTGGAAGAAAGGAGTTCTGGAAAAAGTTCAGTCATCTCTTCCAGCCGATCATCAGTAACCAGTAGCATGGTAAGCTCAGACCTTTCAAAGTGGGGTTTAATGCGATTGACATGAAGGACACTTAAAGGGTTCCTAGGAGCCTTGAGATCCACCAAGTAAGTGACATCACTCATTGCGCTTCTTCACCTAATAAAGCCCAGACCAGCTGTTTTGCAGGGTCCAGAGCTGCATGGACTCCATCACCCACACTTTTATGCCAGGCTTAAACTCAACCAGAGTGATATTCTGGTACTACCAGTGTTTCATGTCCTGCTGGCTGGATTTCAGATTCTCCTGTGCAAGTTTCCAAAAGTGGGCTGTTTGGTTATGGAGGGACATCATGTAGCTGACCTCATCCTGGGAGCTACTCCGGGAACTTGCTCCGTGCCATCCTTTTCAAAACAGAGAGGCCCTCTCATGGGGTTGGTTGGTTGGGTGTGGTAACGTAGAACGAGCAGATAGGCTTATCTCAGAGGCAGTGTGTGAAGCATTAAGACCATACACAATAACACAGTGAAGAACACTACAGAGGGACACCACACAAGTAGTTATACAAAATAAGTATCTTTATATATAGACTTAACAAAAGACCAATACCGGTAAAAAGCCACAATACTGAAAAATAGGATTATATGCTGCAAAATAGTTCAAGGTGTGCAAAAAGGAGTTCAGTTCAAAGCAGTGGTCTCTGCGACCCTTTTACTTGCAAGGTACCTGGATTTCGGAGCAAAAAAAAACAAAATGTCGCAATGAAGAGGTAGCGATGATTTTCTGCATGCGAGGCTGGCGCTGCGATGAATCCTTGCCGCGAGAGAGGAGACAATGCGCCAATCTGCTGACGCATGCGGAGACTAGGAGACAACTTCTTGATGCTAGGCCGTTGATGGAATGAATCCTTGCGGCGAGGGAGGAGACGAGACGACGATCCTGTTGCGTGTGCGAGTAGGTTTGCGATGCGAAGAAATGGCGCTCCGTTCAGGAGCGACGATCCTGGTGCGATGCGATGGAACTGATGTTGTGAGCACTCAGCGGCAGCAGCGCGATGATTCTTCGTGGTGCTCTCAGCTGCAGCCGCCCGCAAACATGCATTAGCGATGATCTCAATGCTGTGAGCACTCGGCGGCAGCAGCGTGATTTCCAAAATGGCGCTCTCGGCTGCTGCGGCTCTCAAACGAGCGTTAGCAACGATTTCAGCACTCTCCTCTCTGTAGTAGAACTAAAGGTCCTGGAACTCATAGGAGCCTCACCTTCAGATAGAAATCCTCGCTGGAGAAATCAGGAGGCTGTTGGCGAAGTCTGATGGGCCTGAGACTTCAGCAGGAGGCTAGCTCGCTTCTAGCCCTTGGGTGATTGCTTTGCAAGATCTGTGAAATTTTTCTCCAAAGTCCTTTCCCCTCTTTTTCCAAATCCACTGGTAACCACTGCAGGCCAACCCAAGAAACAGCACACAAGAACAAGGGCAGTCCAACCCCTGCAGATTCCTTAGTTACACAGACAGAGGTTCGTCTAGACATCCAGGAGCAATACGAATTGTAGGGGTTTGGGCACAGGTATTTATACCCCAAAAGTCTTTGGTCAGGTCTTCCCTGAACCAGAAGCAAGCATCCTCGGACCGGTTTCGGGGTAACACACCTCATCGGCCAGGCTAGCTTGAATCCAGTGGCAAAGTGAGCAAGGAACCCAGGTCTGGGCATACCCTGCCAACTTGGGGTGAACAAAGCAAACACAAGGAGATGATGGACGGAGCGCAGAAACTTTTCAGACACTCACCCCCAGTCACAGATCTGGGTTGAATCCATCTTTCTTCAGCTAACTTCGCCCCCCCAGTTAAGACTCAGCTATATGCAAATCAGCCGTGACCATGTGCCTCATGGTACCAGTCCAGCCTGAACTGCCAAGCCAGTTCTTCCTGGACCAGAAACTAGCATCCTTGGATTGGTCACGGGGTAACACCCCTCATCAGGCATGACCAGACGTGGGTCCTGTGCTCTCCATGCCACTGTAGTCAAGCTATCCTGGATGATCTGGGTAAATCCCTGAAACCAGTCCGAGGATGCTTGGATCCAGTCCAGGGAGGCCCTGGCCCTGCAGTTTGGGCTGACTGTTCCCATTGGATGCAGGGTCAAGACTGATTTGCATATGGCTGGGTTTAAGCTGGAATGGCATGGTGAGCAAAAAACGATGGATTCAGCCCCAGATCTCTGTCCTGGGGTGAATGTGTGGGATTGTTCTGCATTCTGTCCATCAATTGTTCTTTTTGCATTTGTCACCCCGAGTGGGTCGGGTATGCCCATACATGGGTCCCTTGCTCTCCATGCCACTGGAGTCAAGCTATCTTGTCTGATGAGGGGTGAAACCCCAAAACAAGTCCTAGGATGCTTGATTCCAGTCCAGGGAGGACCTGGCCTGGCAGTTCGGGCTGGACTGTTCCCCTTGTACACAGGGTCAAGATTGATTTGCATATGGCTGGGTTCAAACTGGAATTGCAAGGTGAGCAAAAAAACAATGGATTTAAACCCAGTCCATCAATTGTTCTTTTTGCATTTGGACAGCTCAGACATATTCCCCATTTTGGCCTCATCCTTCCCTATAGGTTCCTGGATGACCCCCTCTGAGTCAGCCTCCTCCCCGACCATGGCAGTCTCAGGAGTGGGTTTCCCGCCCCTTCCCCTTCCTCTTTTTGGCAGGCACCTGGGACATTCTTCAAGGATTCAGGTCTCCTTGACTACCCTATCGGATGCCATGGAAGGTCTGGTGAGGCACACCCACTCAGACAACCCCAAAATCTCCAAGTGGGATCTGAGCTCCACCTCCTTCAAGGTGGTATGCTCCAGGATGCACAGCTGCCCTTAAGAAACCTGGGACCTCCCCTATTCAAAGGGAATCAGATCCACTGGGTAGTGGTTCCTAGGATTGTCAGCTGCAACAACTTGGTGGAGCAAATGAGGGAGACTACCAGATGACACCTGATGGTTACCATGCTAGATCTAGTGTCTCACAGAGCCTCTGCCCATTGATGGTGATACACTTTCTGTACTTTCTAGCATTGCTAGGCTTGTTGGTTCTCTGCACCATCTCTCCACCACCCAGGGGCACTAGGGTAACCTCTACTCTGCCCCTCCAAACTATCTGGGGCAATCTCCTCCCCAATACTACACTAGCCATCCTCAGTGACTGCTCTCCGGTAGGGGGCTGTGTCTGTTTCGGACACTCAGCACCTTCCTTGAAGTGCCCTTCCTGTTAGCACTTTAGGGGTTCCTTCCCTGTTCACCTGCCATCAGGGAACCATTTCCTTTTCTTCTCAGTGGGGGGATGGGAGTCCGAACCCAAATAACTATTTTGGAGCCCTTTGGAAAACACTGTGTTTTGTCACCCCCACCTTCTTCTGGTGAGAACACTGCCCACCCTTTTGGTGATCCCCCCAGACAACTTCCTGTGGACACTGATGCTTTTTCTGTAGTCCGCCTCCTTAGCAAGCTCCCTAGGGTAATCAAACTTACTGTCAACAAGGTGCTGTCACAGATCCAGAAATCAAAGACCGAACATTTGCTCTTTTATAGTCAAGTAATGCAGCCCCTGGTAATCCTTTACCACACTGCCCTTCACCAACCGTCCGTTGCCTTACAAAAGGAATCAACACAATCTACCCAGGTCTTTTGGAATTGTTTTTGACTTTCACTGAATTTCTCTGGGGTCAAACCAAATTTCCTA
Source organism: Lissotriton vulgaris (assembly GCF_964263255.1). Taxonomy (NCBI): domain Eukaryota; kingdom Metazoa; phylum Chordata; class Amphibia; order Caudata; family Salamandridae; genus Lissotriton; species Lissotriton vulgaris. The sequence goes on from NC_141694.1 coordinate 1,297,502,243, forward strand.
ATCAGGGATTCCTTCATGAGGGATACCTCATACTCAATGGTTGGTTTCACTCGCACAACCTATGTAGTGGTGAGTTTCTTGGTTGTAGTGTGCTCCAGGGTGTGTACTCCGTTGTGCACTAGAAATCAATGAACCTGCGTCCCCCTTGATTTGGAGGACGTCCCCTGGTCACAGCCTATTTCCCTAATATAGGGTTTCTTCCATTCTTCTAACTTTAGTAGTGTTTTTTTCCGAATTACTTCATGATCCACTCCATAGAATTTATCTTGCCATTGTATTTATTTACATGTGTTAAATTTCTTAGGCTTTCACAAAAATTCCATTACTTCACAAACACTTCATTCTGATGCATTTCGGCTTAAACATAAGCCTTGATCAGGGAATGTATCTACAAACAAAAATTTGACTTTTAATACACGAGGTTCATCTCTAACAAAGCATAGTAATGACTAAGGTGCGATTATACTGGTCAAATTCAGCATTCTTGTTGGTGCTCCGTGCTCACTTTCCATGAGGATCTGTGGGTAATACTGTGTCAGAAACGAGCATGGTGGTCTATCCGAGGTAAACTAAGCTGCTGATTTATACATAAACTCATATGCCCGAGTGCACCCTTTCTGTCCTTCCTGATCCAGCCACATTACAAGGGGTGGAGACAGCATTGTGCAAGGCAGCCAGAGCCTATTCAGGTGTTAGTGACAATTCCTCCCACCACTCTAACCCAGAAAGCTCCATCAGCATATGCAGGGCACACCTTAGCTCACTTTGTGTGAGTGTCTGTAGTGAATTCACAAATTAGCCCCTGTCAGTCTAAATCAGACGTTAATTCCAGAGGCACAGGATGTTTAAACAAGAAAATACCCACTTTCTAATAGTGGCATTTTCAAATACATAATTTAAAAACCACCTTTACTGAACGGTGTGTTTTTAAATTCTCAGCTCAAGGAGCCCAAACTCCAAATGTGTAGCTCTTCTCAATTGAAAGTTTTGAGACATGATAGTCTATGGGAGATAGTCCTTGCAATAGTGAAAAATGATATGCACAGTATTTTACTATCAGGACAAATAAAACACACCACTGGGGGCGTGGCTTGGACGGCCATGCTGATGGCTGCCTGATCCTGCCGATGCGCCGTAACAGAGCGAGCAAAACGAAATAACTACATGAATAACAGAACGAAACGGCACAAAAAGTTAAAACCGGGCACCGGAACGCTGGCGCCACACGTTGAGAACACCCAGTCCAATCTAAGTAGGCTAGAAGAGGAGGAAAAATCCAGGAGGGGCAAGTCGCTGCGGAAGCCTACAGGAGACAAAATGGCAGCTGCCTAAACAAACAAGAGTGGAAGAGCCGAGAAGGGAGAGGGAAGCACAACGACTCCAGGAGATCCTGGTCACTCAAGACATACAAGTAGAAGAGGAGCGGAGCCGTGATAAAGTGCTGTGAGAGACAAAGCGCTAGAGGTGGGCAGAGGACGACCCCCCCAGAGATCGCAAGGGAGCACCACAAAAAAGAGAGGGACTGGAAAAACCCGCTAATCCGCTAATAGCAGCAACAGAGACCATAGAGACCCCCTCGCCACGGGTCTAGACCGAACTAAGGGGCTCCCGCTTGAGGATTAAACCCCCGCAAGCAAAGGCAATAGCGGCTGTAGGAAGAGAAATCAAAACCGAAACCAAACAACCACAGGGCCCAAAATGGCAGCCACCTAACCGAACGGTGAATCAAAGAACAGAAAGGCTTAGGAGAGAACCGCTAAAGCTGCAACGCGGAGGAGCTCACAACGGGAAAGGAGACTCCCCAGGGCCAAAGAAAGGGGGAAAAGATACAAACGTGCATCAGCGCAGAAGGTGAGCGAGCGCCGCAAGAGAAAATTAAAGTAAAGAGGAGCTGGGAAGGGGAGGGGCAAAGTTGACCCAGAAAACATCAGCAAACACAAAAGAGCCCCCGCCACACCAAAACGGTGGTGCCACTAAGGACCCCGAAGTAATACCCCCCACTGAACCTCCCCAAAATGACCAGTAACAGTGCACTCTGCTGCACTAATCCAACGAACCTCAAACCACTCGAAGATACCCGCGCCCAGACCATAACCTACACTAGCGTACCGTACAGGCCACAAATGGCGAGAGGCAGCATAGTCACGCCAGTGCGCACACCCCAAGACTTACCACTGAAGTCACCACCACGCGCATGGGAAATGGGCGCCTGTTGGACACCAGACCAAACTAGGTAGAGGGGCGACACAAAAAACCCTGGGGGGTACAAACCGCTGAGGTGGGGGTACCAAGCAGTGATAAACCCAAAGAGAACGTAACTGCCAACAAAGAGGCTGTTACCACCTGCCGAGAACATTGGGAGGCAAACAACACCCACCAACAGAGAGAGCAGAGGAGAGCGCCAAGCACATGAAAGTCTCCCTGGTCCAAGTCATATAAGGTGCCATACAAAGAGAGGTGCTCAGGACCAACACGCAAGTAAGGCACCGAGCAAGAAAGACACCAGGACAGCGAGAGCCCACACACTAGGGGGGAGTTGTGGGGGAGAAGCTGAAAGGCAGCGGAGAGGTCGAAAGGGACCTACCAACGAGAGGGCTCCCAGAAAGGAAGAGGGGGTGACATGCAACAAAAATAAAATGGGGAGTAAGTGAAGTACAGCAACAGAAGGGACTTCTGGCACGATGGAAGCAAAATACAGGGGAAGGTGGGCTGGGAAAGAAAGAGGTGTCCTAGCAAAACAACGAGAAAACTGCCAAGGGAGAAGCAGGGAAGGATCACCCACCCAGAGAACGACAAGAAACATGGCAGACAGAGAGGCGAGGCTGCAACAACAACAGGTGAAGAAAAGCAAAGGTGAACCAACAATCTCAGACTCCCCGATCAAACAAAGTCAGATATGAACAGTACCCTAGAAACAATACTAAGAAAACTGGCAGAGGTGCACGAACTGGCGAAATGCACGAAGCTCACCACTGAATCAATACAGCTAGAATTCGCAGTGATAAGAGCAGACCTGAACACAGTAAGCATAAGACTGACAACGGCGGAACAGCGCATCAGTGATTCAGAAGACGCAGCCCACAGCACGAGGAAGGAAGTGAAGACCTTAGCAGAAGTGACGAATTACCTGCACAAACAAACAGCAGAGATGGAAGATAGGAATCATAGGGAAAACATAAGAATACTCAGGATCCCTGAAGGAGCAGAAGAGGCGGCGGGGTCCTGTGCCACATTCCTGGAAGACCTGATCCCTAAGTTGACCAACCTAATGTTCAACTGGCAATTCGAGCTGGATAAATAATTCAGAGTACCTGCAAAAAAATCTGCAATGATCCAATATGCACGACCTATCATCTGCAAACCGCTGAGATCACAGCACACCAAAGACATTTTTAACTAGGCACGAAAGAACCACCAGATCAACTGGAAGGGACACAGAATCATTCCAACTCAGGACTATTCGAAAACCACAGTGGACACCAGAAAGGGTTTCCTTGGCCAACACCAGAGCCTCAGGAATATAAACATCCAGTTCTCCTTCGTAGCGCCCACAAAATTCAAAATTACTGACAAAGGGAAAAGCCTGTTCTTTACGGACCCGCATGAACTACACAGATACCTGGAAGGACCTCCTACACATGTCATGGACACCGCCCTCTGGGCACGGCGAAGAGAGGCCCCTCGCCGGATCCCAACGCTATGGGGGGCCCAGAGTGAGACAACAGCACAAGAACTAAGATAGGAGCCGTGACTCCAGTAAAAAAGCAACATCTACCTCATAAAAATGAACAAAATACAGAGAAGCCTGCACAATGGTGGAGAGAAACGGATAAAGAAGCATACGCAATGAAAGAAAAACTCAGGGAAAGTGGAGTATCCTTTTATGTGTGACATGTACCTTAAATGAAAAGTAAATTCACAAAGGAACTTTATGAGACACTTATGTTATGGGAGGAGGAATGGCAATCCTGCTGTCGCTTCTCCCGTGTTCTAGTATTAAGTGGGGAGGGTGGGGGGGTAGGGACAGAGGGGGGAATCTGCTGCATATCCCAGGTATCTATACTTTACTTCTTCCTTTCTTTCCTTTTTCAATTCTCCTATACCAATGCAAAGATTAGTTTACTAGACCAAAAGTTCACATGCAAGCACCACGTTAGCCTAATACAAAATAACTAGCGCAAAACCTGGAAAGTTGGGCAAATAGAACAACCGCAAGAAGACAAATCTAATGGCCAGTAAAAAACAACTCACCCTAGCGAAGGACCTTAAAATAATCTCCCTCAACGTTAAGGGCCACAACCATCCCATTAAACGTAGGAAGATAGTGGAGTATTTAACAAAGTCCAAAAGCGACATAGTTCTTCTACAGGAAACAAAACTAGACGAAGAAGACTCCAAACAAGGCAATGCCAAATGGATTTCACAGACAGCTAGCTCAATAGCAGACAAACTAAAGAGGGGGGTTATGACCATCGTCTCAAAAGGCTCAATGCTAACAATAGATTCACACACCCAGGACAAGGAGGGCAGACTACTTATAACAACCCTCTTGAGAGGAGAGGAACTGCTCCACATAGCATAAACAGAGATGACCCAGGGTTCTGGATGGAGGTAACTGACACGCTTGACAAAATCCCACGAGATGAGCTCATTATCGTAGCAGGAGATTTCAACATCCCACTAGACCCCTTAATAGACAGATAATCCACCTGCCAACTCCATCACTCCAACTCCCACACAGCAGTACAGAACATTTGTACCAGATTTAATTTCAAGGTCACATGGAGACTGCAACACCCTGACACGAGGGACTACACTTTCTACTCTAACCCACACAAATCCCACTCAAGGATAGACTGTACCCTAATCTCAGGCAACCACACACAACTTATCGTAGAATCAACAATCGAACACAGGGTGGTCTCAGACCACTCAGCCATCACCCTAAAACTAAGCGGCTGCCATAATGAAGATGTTCCCAGGAGGTGGCAGTTTAGAGCCGACATCATCTCGAACCCGAACAACAAAAAGGAAATAGAGGGAGCCTTAGAAGAATACATAACTAACAATGACAACCAGGAAGTTAGCACTGACACACTGTGGGAGGCACTGAAAGCCACAATCAGGGGCAAAATATTTAGCATCACAAGAATTAAAAAAAGAACAGACTCTAGATTAACCCAACTAGAAGAAGAGATAAAAACTCCAGAGCTTGACCATATAAAAGCCAGACAAGACAACACAGTAGTTCAGACACTAACACAACGCAAATACGAATACAACAAAATCATAAGCGAGAGAGCGGGAATGTGGTTTAGCAGATGCAAAGCTCTGAATCTGTATGAATCCAATAGAGCAGGGAAACTCCTAGCCTCCTACCTGAAACACAAGCGCAACCAAGTAACGATCACAACAATCACTGACGCACATGGCAACACACATACCAGGCATAAGGAAATTCTCCAGACTTTCAAAGAATTCTACTCAGACCTATACAAAACAGACAAGACATTAGACAGGGAGGAATGCACACGAAACTTAGAAAGACTGGGACTCCCCAAACTAGAACAAGCAGACAAGGTTACATTATGGCAAGAAATCACCAACACTGAAATAGAATGGGCAGTGAGATCACTGAAAAAAATACTAAGCCCCCGACCCAGACGGGTTCACTGCAGACTTCTATAAAGCCTTTGTACCCCAACTGGCTGCAACTATGAAAAAAGTCTTCAACCAGCAGACTGCAGCCTCTGGGAGGGTCCCACTTTCCATGACAGAAGCAACAATAATAGTCATACCGAAGGAGGGCAAAGATCACCAACTACCAAAAACTACAGGTCTATATCACACACCAATGCGGACTGTAAACCTTACGCCAAAATACTAGAAGACAGACTAAACAAGCTCCTACCCAAACTAATAAGCAAAACCCAGGTGGGCTTTATGACGAACCGAATGGTGAGCGACAAAACACGGCTATTCTGCCATGTACTAGGACTAAGCCCCCGACCCAGACGGGTTCACTGCAGACTTCTATAAAGCCTTTCTACCCCAACTGGCTGCAACTATGAAAAAAGTCTTCAACCAGACTGCAGCCTCTGGGAGGGTCCCACTTTCCATGACAGAAGCAACAATAATAGTCATACCGAAGGAGGGCAAAGATCACCAACTACCAAAAACTACAGGCCTATATCACACACCAATGCTGACTGTAAACCTTACGCCAAAATACTAGAAGACAGACTAAACAAGCTCCTACCCAAACTAATAAGCAAAACCCAGGTGGGCTTTATGACGAACCGAATGGTGAGCGACAACACACGGCTATTCTGCCATGTACTAGGACAAGTCAACAAATAACAGTCATCAGCAGTAGCCATAGCACTTGATGCAGAGAAGACCTTCGACAAGGTCTCCTGGGCCTTCCTAGAACAGTGCATGCACACCATTGAACTGGGGGAAGACTTTATCAGGATAACAATGGCACTGTACCAATACCCGCCAGTTCGCATCACATTAAACGGCTCACTCTCAGACCCATTCAAACTACAACAGGCAACGAGACAGGGGTGTCCCCTCACGCCATCGCGCTTTCTCCTTGCACTAGCGCCCCTAATACAGGACATAAAATGTAACGATAACATTCAAGGGATAGACATTGATGGAATGACAGTAAAACTGTCCCCCTACACGGACGATATATTGATAATGACGCAAAACCCAAAGGCCTCCATACAGGCACTAATGACCACAATAAAAGAGTGCTCGGGTCTAAAGCGGTACAAACTTAACAATGAAAAATCAGAGTGTAAACCGCTAAACATCCACTGTACCAGGGACATGCTGGGGACGTCAGGCCTGGCCTGGCAGACTGGTCACATCAAATACCTAGGAATACTTTTTGGCACGGACCTGATAACCACCCTGCACCACAATGAGAAAATCATATTGGCAAAGATAAAGAAAGAACTAGAAGCCTGGTCACCCAAATTCATGACCTGTTGGGGAAGAATTGAAACAATAAAAATGATGATCACACCACAAGTAAACTACTTGGCAAGCATGCTCCAAATCTACCTAACAGACTACTTCCACCAAAAAATAGACAAAATGTGTACCAAATTCCTCTGGCGCGACAAGAAGGCGAGGATCAGCATTAAGAAGCTTAGACTACCAAAAACACAAGGGGGGGGTCAACTTAGCAGACTTCAGGGTCTTCCAGCTAGCATTCATAGCAAAACAAGGCACACACTGGATACACCAGACAGTGCAATACACACCTATGTGTGTACAGGTCGGAAAAGCCATCCTGAAAAACCTGAACCCACTAGCCCTACTAACAATGAATGCACACCCACATGCATACAACACAATACTGAAAAACACAAAGGCAGCTCTACTAAAGCTCAACAGGAAAATGGAGACCAGCATCTAGGGGACTAAGTCGGAAGCCCTCTGGGCTAATACCAAGATCAGATACAAAGGGAAAACACTGAGATTCAAGACATAGATAGAAAGGGGCATTTCTCACCCACACCAACTAGAAAGGGGCACATACCTTCTCACATTCGCAATACTTAAATCAGCCCACCAACTTGTGGATCTGGAACTGTATAGATTCCTAAAACTGAAAGCAGCCCTAACCAAATCAAAACTAGCAGACACCCAACCATCAATCTTCCAGTACGTAGCAAACATAAATAAAATAGATCACCAAACCTCACAAATCTACAAAATGCTGCGACTACATAAGTCGAACCTTAACGATAAGACAACGGAATTCTGGGATAAACACACCCCCCCACAACTAAACGAACAGGAATGGAAGAGGGTGTGGCTCTCCACCACCCGAAATAAGATCACCCCAGTTCTAGCCCAAACCAAACTCTGGTTGCTCCATAAAACTTTCTGGGCCCCAGACCGGCCACACACACTAGGCATCAGAGACAACGTAACCTCAGCCTTCATACGCACAGACCTCCAATCGGAGGGAGAGAGGGAACTAATCGACCTGCTCCTTACAGAGGCACTCAAATTGGTCCTAACGAACTGGATGGAAACCACTAAGACCTCATACAAAGGCTGGCTCAACAGGGTCATCCACCTCAGAGGAGCGGACAACGTGGTGTTACAATACTCACCCTGGAAAACCTCATCCAGGGGCCTATGGGAAGCTGTGGACAATGCTCTGGTACCTCACGAACCACCTTGAAAAAAACGGCCACATAGCACCCAGAGTGAACGAACCAAACCATGTAGTGCAAAGTTCTCAACTGGTATAGCCAGCAGCTCTACCAAAACGGTATAGCTGGAGATCTGTCCTACCTACCGCAGCTACTTATTCCCACTTATTTTCTCTCCTTTTCTTCCCTGGATCCACTTCTCTACAAGTATAGACAGTGAAGAGGGCCCCGGGCCAATATAATGTTCTGCGATGTTCTGCCCGATGCGCACCAGCTGCGGGGAACCAATAATGCAACTGCTGTATTTTCTTGTTTAAAGAAAACAAAAAAACTCACCACTACATGTCCTACCTTTCACGTGCACACCCTGCCCACGGGGGTACCTTGGGCCTACCTTAGAGTAGGGGTGGGCAGAGTTCCCAGAGTTGCACTACGCAAAAAATTTACAGGGTTGCATAAAAACTCAGTACAATTCCATGGAGGTCCACTCCTCCCTAATCTATACAAAGAATGCAGTTGGACATTCCTGTGGGGAGCCCAGCCTGCCTCTGGCCATCTCTTTCATGCACTGGAACACTGCCACTCTCATTACCTTGTAGACCTTTGCCGCCTTACCCATGGGGAGCACCCAACGGGACTGGTGCTCCCTGGACCGCACACAGACCGTACAAACCAGTGCACGGCTCTGCTCACAGAAGAACTGCTGCAGCTGCCTGTGTTTACCACACCAAGCCTCCTTGAACATGACACTGCTTCACCATTTATACAATGTTCCCAAGCGCCCAGTTGGGCTGAAGGTCTCTCTTGTACGATGCCTGCCTTCAGTAAGGCAAGGGGAAGGAGTGGCTGAGTCCCTCCTCACAGAACTTGAGGAAGGAATGGCAGTAGTTGTACCCGCACTCCACAGACACTGATTCCCAGTGAAAAGTTCAGGCAGATGTAGAAAGTGATCTTAGCCTTCAGGTCCCTGAAGCCATTGGACACCATTGTGGCAAGGAAAAAAAAAAGCGAAAGAAGGGGGTTCCCCAATGGGTTTCTTTAAGGATGCAGGCAGGTCGTAGGGGGAAAAAGAAACTGAATAAAGAACAGAGCACGCACCCCGCCAACTAGTTTAATGGTCCCACAACTGGGATCCCGATGTATGAGGGGTGATATATCTAGGAGTTGACACTGCACCGGACAAAATATATACAATCCAAATATATGCAAGGGAGAGAATTTTTTCCAAAAATATATGTATTTTTATTCATTTATCTATACATCTTTAGACTTGATATAGAGCAAAAGTGATTCTTTAACGTACATAAATAACACATAATATTGCACAACAGACATAAAAAGTTGCAAAGGGATAAAAATGACAAAGGTACTTTTAAACTTCAAGGCCTACCCAGCAACAATCCACACATACATTCCCATCATAATTATTATCATCTTCCCTCCCAGTCAACAACCCCCAGCCCTGACGAAGGTGTGGCCCTTTGGGCCTGTACACCGAAACGCGCGTCGGCTCATGTCGCAAGAAATACGGCATATTTTGTTATACTAAATAAGGGGCCGTACTATGAGTATTTGTCTAGAATAAGACTCTGCTCTAAGCCACATATTTACCATCTATGTGTGACATATAACAGAATGATGGGAATGTATTGAAGAATGTGAGTGGAGTGATAGAACTTTAGTTAGAACTGTTTGGTGAGAATCTGAGAGAATGAAAGTATGAATGAAGTGTGGATTGTTGCTGGGTAGGCCTTGAAGTTTAAAAGTACCTTTGTCATTTTTATCCCTTTGCAACTTTTTATGTCTGTTGTGCAATATTATGTGTTATTTATGTACGTTAAAGAATCACTTTTGCTCTATATCAAGTCTAAAGATGTATAGATAAATGAATAAAAATACATATATTTTTGGAAAAAATTCTCTCCCTTGCATATATTTGGATTGTATATATTTTGTCCGGTGCAGTGTCAACTCCTAGATATATCACCCCTCATACATCGGGATCCCAGTTGTGGGACCATTAAACTAGTTGGCGGGGTGCGTGCTCTGTTCTTTATTCACCATTGTGGCAAGGACCAGGCCTTCCCTGCCTCAGAGACATTGGCCCCCTCCGATTCCTGCTCGGTGCTCTCAGAAGCACTTTCAAACTCAGGCTTTGTTTATAAAGTGGGGCTACAGACGTCCTGCTCCCACAAGATGCTAATGGGTAAACCAGCACAACTGCCCTTGAAAAAAAGATTGACAGTTGCTTTAAACCCCCGGAAAGAGTTTATGACTAAGACCATATTGACCTAAACTTGCAATCATTTTTACTAGGATGTGCGGCAGGGGCAGGTGGCAGGCAGGTGGTAGTCTGCGGACAGGAGATTGGTGACCAAGGGATACCTGCACCCACAAGGGGTGGGAGGTCCCTCAGATGGTGGAGAGAATGCCTTGGATGCACTGTATTGGGAAGAGTGTGTGGGAAACCACTTCTGTCTTTGTTGTAAGGGATGTGAGGGAGTGATGGGGTATTTGAGAGCTGATTAGTGCTATGCTGAGAACAGACAATCCTGGGCTTAGGATAATGAGGCACTGGGTGGGTGGAAGCGGTGGCCTTACACATTTTGCCCAGTGGACCAAATATTTATAATAAGGCAATCTGACTCTTCATCCTCTGTTTGAAGGGCCAGATAGTCTCCATCATCCTCCAAAACATCTGCCTCCTCTGGCACTTCCTCTTCCTCCTCCTTTTGCACATTACTGGCGGCTGAAAAGGCTGCCTGTAAGAGTAGTGGGTTTTCTCACTCAATTGCCCGTCGTCCATCACTGGTGGAAGGTCCATTGTCGTCATCGTCCTCATCACCTGGAAAGCCAAGGTTGCAACAGGATAAGTAATTGACCTAGTATATGATGTGGTGCAAAACAAGGGTTTATTCTACTGTACTTTGCATCAACAGATGATGCACATGTGGCCGGGTTAGGGTACACCTACACTTGACAGCTCACACCATAGCACTGAGGTGTTGAATGGAGATGTGCAATGCAAAAGCAAACTAACCAGCTCCAGCCACAGCTCTGTGATGCTTTGAGATCCCCCTGATGTCAACTGCTGAACCTGGCTCCTCATAGGTGTAGCTGAAGACTTGGTCCTTGATCCAGCAGCTTGAGGAGGAATTGCTTCCATACTTAATGATCTGCTGGACTAATATGCTAACAGGCACACGTAACACACACATAACTGAAAGAATATGTATATAACTTTGTACACACCAACTACAGATGATTTGCTGAAGGGGATAAATCTGCTAAAGTCCTTCCCCAAGGATTTAGATCATCTGAATGATTTTGGAATCCATAATAGGGAAGCACTTTATGGCACGCTTACCTGATTAATAGATGCAAGTGGGTTTGACTGCTGCAGCCAGGATGTCTTTCATGCCCCAGGATGTTGTTGTCTGCAGGACTGATGGAATCCTGCCAGCTCCTGAAGGTCGTATCCATGCCGCCCCATGGGGAGGGGGCTAGCAGATGGCAGGGGTGGCCAGTGGGAGGAGGAGATCTTCCAACAGCAGGCTGTTGTGAGGGAGGACATTCGTGCCATAGGGCTATTCTGCCGGACAAGTCAGAGGCACTGCAGGACATGCGCCAAATCCCACAGGTGATGGACAGGATGGATAAATCTTGGCAAGACATGTCCAAGAAGATAAATGACATATCCATCCATGGGGAAGAGAGTGCAAGAAACCATGCCTTGGCCATGAACATGACAGAGGGCATGCTGAAACTGATTCAAAGTCTCCCTTCATGGTCAACGCAGGAGGAGGAGCCATCATATCTGCCTGCAGCACATCACACCCACCCACCTGTACCACAAACTGCACTGGCTCGCTGCACAAGTTCACTGACACCACTTCCCTTGGCCACTCCCCACTGCACACCCACCATCAACCCCTGTCTAGGCACTTCCCTCACCTGTACAGACACCTTCAGCCCCTGTTCAAGCACTCCCCCTAACTGAGCAGAAACTGTCAGACCCTACCCAGGCACTCCACCCATCTGTCAGCCCCTATCCATGAACTTCCCACTGTACAGGTAGATGCACCACACTAACCTGCACCTCGGCAATAACACAGCAAATGCACTTATTCAGACGTGATCATCACCACCAAATTAGTAAAGTGAAAGCATGATCCCAGTACAAAATATGGTCCACAGTATGTGTAAATAAAAGATAAATGTCCTCACAAGTCAAAAGTACGTTAAGTATTATGTACTGATGGTAAATTGTTTACCCTGGTGGTGGCCTAGAATTGTAAGGAGGAATGTGTGTGAGTGACACATATAAAAGTGTAACATCATCAGTTCATCAAGCTAACATGTGCAGAGCAAATAACTACTCCCAAGATATATGTCCATGCTTTGAACTAAACATTTACAATTAAGTTAACAAGATAGAGATAGTTTGATTCAAATATAAGTTTATGTAAATGAAATAGATGAAAAGAAATGAGCAAAAACCAGTTTGGAAGGGAGAAAGTAAAGTAAATAATGTTTGCACAGAATGGACAAGATGACGTAGAGGGGGTTGGGCAACATAAATAAAACATGTCAGGAAGCATCTGGGCAACCAGTCTATACACAAGGGACAAGGTACATTTCCAAAAGAAAGTTATAGTCAAATAAGCCAACTGTCCTTTTGATGATCCTCAATTTCCACAATGCTCAGATCCTCAGAATCCTATGCAGGCTCTTGGATGGCTGGTGCAGAACCAGACACCACACAGGGTTGGGACACATGAGGATTACAAGAGGAAACAGTGTGGGGGTAACGTACAGAGTGAAATATTTAGGATGGTTTGGGAGGGACGTTGGTCAAGGGCAAACAACATAGCTGCATTTAAGCAAGTGATAGCGGCAGTGATGGTTGCCATGGATATAGCATGTTCCTCTCGCACAGAGCAGCGGCATGAACTGAGAGTACATGTCTAGCTGCCCCTCACATGCCCCATCACTTCCTGGGAAGCAACCTCAGGAATCACACTACAGGGAGTGGTTTAGGTTGGACATGAGAAGTGTGGTGTTCCATGGTCAGAGCCTTTGTTAGGGTCCTCCGGGCAGCCAGTTCTGAGGGGCTAGTTGCAGGGGATGCAGCTGTAGACCCTATAGAGTCAGGGAGGGGCTAATGGCAGACCCAGTTTGTTGTGTGACCAGTCCCGGTGACACCTCACCCAATGAAATGTGTAGATTGTCAGGAGGAGAGTCAATCTCCTCCCCCTAAGGCAAGAGGTGTCCAGTTATTCACCGCCCCTGTCCTCAGCCTCCACCCAGCCTGTTGCACTTGAGGTGTGTTCTGTCTCTGTCCAGGTGGGTGCATTTACTTTGTCTTCTGATGCTGAAGGTCCCTCCTCCTTCTCTTCATCCTCCTCTTTAGTTGTGGAGAGAGTTTGTGGCCCGCGGTGCCCCAGCAATATCGTGCTGGTCCAGTTCATCTTGGCCAGCTGGGCCCTGTGAAATGGAAGATAAATCATAATGTAGTGGTTGTACACATCAGAACGACACACATAACTACATGAAGCAAGTGCAGACTTTGTTCTCCTCTGATCACACTATCCAAACAGAAGTGATGCGGAGCCTAAAGTATGTGTATGTTCTCTGTGATGTCCTGATTTGACTCATACATTGACATCTTACTTGAATTTTGATGGCGTATACTTCTGTACTGACCAATCCTCAGTATCAGTATTCATGTAATCTGTGTTTCATGTCATTGCTACATACTAGGCATCTTCCAATGCCAGTCTACAAAAGGAGGTGGAAAACATACCGGATGGTATTGAAATGATCCTGTGATATATTGTCTCAGCACTCTTACATTTTCTAACAAATGTCATCTGCATTGTCATGAGACAACACAAATTCAGATTTGGGTGTACATAATATCCACATAGGGGCTGGGATATTAGCTTTGCTAAGAGGTGAGTCTAACCTTTTGATATTTCCTCACAACAGGTGACAGTCTAGTGCAACAATTTGCCTTCAAAGGCTGCTAAGGTAGTGATGTACCCTGATGAACAGTTGTGGCTAGTTGTTACAGCTACCTTGAAGAGACAAATGACAAGCAAGCCACTGTTGGGAAGACGTGTGTACGCGGACCCCCTTAGAGAAGTTGTTATCACTTTAGAGTGAGGCAAGTATCTCAAAGTCTGTCTTAACGTCATGGCACATGTTAATCAGAACCCAATCCCACAAAAGACCATGCAAGTTACAGCTTCTAACTCCCAAAGGCCTCTCATCCACCACTGGACCGTGTTTGTACCATTCCTTACCCAGTGCACACATAAGTTATAAGGCCTTTGTTCCACTAGTAATGGTGCTACCAGTGCAATTTTACATGTGTGGTGCTCTTTTTCCCAGATTTCTAAATGCATTTTGTGTATTATAGTGAGCCTTTGGCCTTATAATGACTGCTGAATTTGCACATATTATTTAAATGGAGACATGGGACACTTTATGGTACAGCTCTGTCATCCCTCACATCATACTTTTAGACACATATTGCAGTTAATGCACTTACCATCTCTCTACTGCTCATCAGCCTCCAGCAGAGCATGGAGGGTCGGCCAGGGTGACCTCAGTACCCTGCTGTATAGTAACAATGGTGGGGCCAGTGTACATGGTGTTGTGAGGAATGGCCCAAAATTTCCTGGGCCTTAATCCTGGCACAGCGTTTTAGGTCCTCCCGGGGCTTATGGCATGCCCTACCCCACCGGCCATCGAAGCCCACTGCACAACAGCACTCTGCAATAGTGAACCAGATATATGGCGTGCGTTTCATTGCTCAGCTGTTCCTCAGGCTCCCATATAGCTGAGGGTGCTTTTATAGCATCCCCTCTGCTAAGAGGTCCACTTCCCTTTCAGTGAAAGGGGGTGCTTTCTCTTCTAGTCCCTCAGCCATGTTTGGGCAGTTTAGTTGTACAGAGCAGCAGTATAGCAGAGGATCTTATCTGGTACAAAGGATGACTCAGAACGAACAAAAAATGGCTACTAGCAACTTCCTGTGATGTCTTTCCTACTGATCCGGCCCATTTTCTGAATCCCTGGCGCAAATGCCCACTCTCCGCATGCGGAACGGAGAATCGTAAAATGGGCTGGACAGATTTTACAGCTAAAAGGAACATTAGGAACATGAGACAAAAGGTAGATCAGATCATTAAAATCAGTTTGGACAGGGAAAAGGGTGTTTCAGACACAACATCACATCCCAGAGTATTTTGCTTCTTTGCATCATGGTACATGTAGTTAACATTTTGCCCTCAGCTCAGAGTTGACTGTAGAGTTACAACAAATTTGGGGGAAGCAGTGCTGTGTATCCCAGACACATAGGGTCTGGTTCACAAAGTTCCTCATCACTCACAGTGGGGGTCCCTCAGTTGTGGAGGAGTTGTTTCAGTTCGGGGCAAATCCTCCTCAATGCAATAGTTAAGTCCCTTTGTAAATTAGGCCCCCATTCTAAAAAGGTCCTGGGGGGTGGAGTTCTGGACTTTTTGGTTCCGTCCAGAGGTGTCAGGGATAACACCCGAAGACCCCGGAGTTCTACCTGTCTCGGTGCACAAATAAACAGAAACACAGGCTTCTCGATGGTGGCGTCAAAGGTTTATTACTGCAGGGACACAGAAGTCACAGAAACTACACACGGGCAGTATCTAGGAGCCTGTTCGATTTGTACAAGAAGGGTTGCTCCTTATATACTAAATATTGGCCTTCAGGCAAATTCTTCACAATGTTAGTACATTCCCAAACCTTTGTGTCTTAAACAATAAATATTTGGCGTTGCACAGGAATCGTCGATAATATCTGATGTCAAACATCACGAAGAGGGGTTCCCACTATTCCATCATAATCCCATGTCAACATTTCATTCAAGAGCCGGACCGCCTCATCGTAAATTTCGTTACCTCCCCCTAATAAAGGCCCAGAAGGAAAGGAGCAGAGCCAGGTGCAGAAGATAGAAAAGCAGGATAAGAGATGTTTGTGGGTTGTAAATGGGCAAGGTTACCAGCTTCGGCCGCCTAATCATGATCGAGCCAACGAACACGAGAACCAGTATAGCAGGGCTGGCCTCAGGCAGAGGAGGCAGCCTTTGTCGAGTCATGCAGCCACGGCATATTCTGTTCTAAGGTGCACGTGTCACTAGAGAGGTGAATCGCCGGCTAAGCCTACGTGTCCTTAATCGAAATGAAGTAATCAGAGGTCATTGCGTGTCCATTGTCTATGTGAGGGCAAGAAACACAAAATGGCTGCCATGATCTAAGATGGATGCCATGGGTAGATCGGAAATGTGTTTGTAACAGGAGTACTCTTGCTCGTAGCATAGCGAAAACACCAGGATATGCTAAATGGATCATTTGCGGTCCGCTGATACGAAAATTATGTATTTACGACAATGTTGAAAACACGGGTTCAAATCGTCACGGAACCTCAGACCCTCCTTTTGCCCTTACATAGGCAATTACTCAGTCTATGTCAGAGTCTAGTTCTATGCTCATCAGGTCAGTGACATGCTGTTGTATCATCATCCTCTCTTGCGCCTTTTCTCCAAACGCAGGTGGTTTTCTGAAACAGGTTGCAGCACAGAGACTACACAGAGCTGGACCACACTGGATAATCAAGCAGCATGAGAATAGGAATACTAAGATGACACCAATGACCATCAGAACCTTCCATCCCCACGCTGATATCAGAGTCCAAAACCACTCCATGAAGGACCAGTTTCCCTTGTCTACGTGTATAGAGTCGGAAATCTTGTGTAGCTTAGAGATCGCCTCATAGACTGTTGGAGCGTTATTGGGAATAAAGACACAGCAGCTCGATTGGATCATTCTGCATACCCCACCTCGATCTGCAAGTATCACGTCTAGAACCATACGGTTCTGCAACGTCATGAGTCGATCCGCCTGAAGCTCAGCTGTCAAGTTGCTAAGGGCACCAGCAGTTTCGGTAATAGTAGATTCAACTACCCGTGTTAGCTGACTTATGTTTCTACTATTGGCCATAGGCCCCCAGAACGGAAGGAAACCTTTGAAGAAGTCTCCAGCTTCCTGACCAGCGGTATCGTCCTTGCTGAAGACACCTCTTGCTACTCTGGTCTTGTGATAGTCTGAAGAAGCAGTGTACGTTGGAGGCAACAGTCGAGCAATATAACATGAACCTGAAAAGTCAGCAGGCAACCATGTATACGCTCTGTCTTGACAAATGAAATAGGTACCCCTAGCAGTAAGGAAGGAAGGGGAGGAGTTAGATGGAAACACGTAAGTCTCAACGCACTCACTCCTCCCTAGCTGAGCTCTCGGATTTCTCCCATTTCCTTGCAAACAGACCTGACCTCGGTGAGGCATGACCCAGATTGGAGTGGAGCTCTTACGCTTGCTTTCTCCCAAACTAAGGCGATACTCTGTAGAGTTCCAACTCAAATATACTCGTAATTCATTTCTAGGGTAAGATGGAGTATTATTGACGTCCTTGATCATGTCAATAATTCCCTGGACTAAAGCTTTGTTGGCAGAGTTATATTTAGTGGAATGTGGTGGACGCGGAGGATAGGTTTCAAGGGCATAGGCAAAAATGGTCTGAAAGGCCTGAAATGATCCATTATAGCTAAAAGGCAAAACCAGGTAGGGAATGCCTTTATCCATAGTGTGGGGTATCAAGCCACACACCCAGCAGTCTGTAGTGTTAACTACCAGTTGGTGTTGGTGCAAAAGCTGTACAAATGTGTTATTGATAAATTCTGAGCGTCGAGCTTGCTCATGTTCAGGAAACGAGTGAAAAGAATGCATAGAAGAAACAGTAGAAGCAGTAGGGTCAAGGGGAGGTACTGTAGTTACTGGCATAAAAATCAAATTCACACCAAAGACGATTCCACCCACCAACGTTATCAAAATAATTAAAAATGTAATGGCACATTGCATCAGAAAACATTTGCTATGAAGAATTCTGTAAAGTCTGTTTCTGCGAACATAAATTACATTTTCTCGTTGCAGCTCAGGAAGCTCCATCTTCTACAATCCGCTCGCGACCACTGATGATGTGTACGTAGATGAAAATGCCTCTATCAGCCCTGGGAGTTCCCAGAACTAACAGAAAGATCGACCTTGTGTCTGACCCCCGCAGATTCAACTAGGCACACAGCCACGACCCTACGGCTACCCAGACGGCAAGGCAATTTTTTAAAACAATAAAACAATAGCAAACTTCCTGGCTGGAGGCAAAGTGTCAAAATTTCAAATGTGTAAAAATAGGCAGTTTCCTGCTTTATTTGTCCATATTGCGAGATCGTAAATTGTATCTCAGTTTTGCAGGAGCTGTTTGATCTGGAAACAGTGTATTTTCAGCAGACGTTGTAATGTTTAAGTTCGCAGATGGCAAAGTTTCTTCTGATGCCGAGGACAAATGTTCAGAATTCAAAGGAGAAATTTCAGGAGGAGAGTCAGAGTTCGAAGTGTCAGTTATTGGTTCGGCATCACTGAAAGGGATGAATTTGGGTGTTCGTTCAAACTCAGAGGCACCAATTCCCTTCTTTACCCAGCTATCATAAGGAAGTGGCAGGGGCACACATTTGACATGCGTCGTGTGAATCCAGTTCTTGCGGCCGGCCACACGAATAGCAGTTCTCGTCGCCAGCAGCACTTGGTAGGGGCCAACAAATCAAGGCTGAAGATTCTTCGTCCTTGCAAAGTTGCGCACAACAACGTGGTCCCCAGGTTTCAGCTGATGGCCTGGACTCTCCTGTGGCTTTGGCAATGCATCGAAAACCTGTTGGTGAATAAGACTCAATTTAGCAGTCAAGTCGTAAAGGTAATCAATCAACATTGGATATTCCAGAGAACAGAATTCTTTTGGTCTTGGCACTCCCCAAACGTTAGCGGGACGACCAAAAACTATTTCATAAGGACTAAGCCCTACTCTAGAATGTACAGTCGCTCTCGTGGATAACAAAGCCAAGGGTAGTGCATCTGGCCAGGACAAACCCGTGGATGCCTGTATTTTAGCAAGTTTTAGCTTGAGGGTGCCATTGTAACCCTCAACTAAACCAGCAGACTGGGGATGGTTTGCACTGTGAAATTTCTGCTTGATCCCTAAACCGGCACACACACTCTGCATAACTTTCCCTACAAACTCACTTCCGTTATCTGACCATACAATCCGTGGCATTCCATACCTAGGGAAGTATTCCTTGAGAAGGATTTTGGCAGTTGATAGGGCAGTGTTGTCCTTCAGTGGATATGCTTCGATCCACCTGGAGAAAGCACAAACTACCACTAGGACGTATTTTAGGTTGTTGCAACGATCCATGTGAATAAAGTCTAACTGAATCACTTCAAAGGGACAGGAGGGAGGAGCGAAGTGACCAGCAGGCGTGGGGACTCCCTTGCCAGGATTATGCATCAGGCATACCATACAATTTTTCACCACTCTCTCTGCACACTTACTAATCCCATCATTCTTCCAGACTGGAGCCAACATCTTACAGATTCCTTTAGAACTAATATGCGCTGCTCCATGTGCCATTGTCACTACTGCAAGCACATACGCATCAGGCAACATCCAACGCTGTTGTTCTGACAAATCAATCCAACATCCACTTGAGTCCAATTTACCCGTACTCTCTTTCCATGCAAGCTTTTCCTCCTCAGTCGCCTCCTTCTGAATTTCTTTCACACTTTCCACTGTGTCCTCACACATTCCAGACTCGGAAATCCATCTTGCAGACGTTGCAACATACATTCTACTCATCATATTTCTAGCTGTCTGTTTAGCGGTTTCATCAGCAAAAGCATTCCCACGACCAACATCATCCGTGATTGCTTTATGAGCACTGCATTTCACAATCGCAACTTCAGTCGGCAAGGTTAGAGATTCCAACAAGTCGTTAACTAGCTGACCATGTTGAATCTTAGTCCCATGGGACGTAATGAAACCTCTTTCTTTCCACAAACGGCCAAAACTATGGGCCACGCCGAACGCGTACTGACTATCTGTGAACACATTCACTCTCTTTCCTTTTGCTAAAACACACGCTCTCGTTAGAGCGATTAATTCTGCAGCTTGGGCAGAATTCTGACTCACTCTTGCAGTCTCCACAATCGTACTTAAAGTCGTTACTGCGTAAGCAACAGTCACATCACCATTCTCTAATTTAAAGCATGACCCATCTACATACAACGTGCCATCTGGATCTGACAACGGAGTGTCTTTTAAATCAATTCGTCCTTTTGTCTCCTCCTCGGTTCTGAAACAGCAATCATGCGGTTCAGAATCACTCGACTCTTGATTAGCCGGCAACAATGTTGCTGGATTCAATACATTGCATCTTTTGATCTGTATGTGACTTGCTAGCAGTGTCAGCTCGTAGCCTGATAATCTAGCACTGGTAAGGTGTTGCGTCTTGGTTCGGTTCATGAGTGTATCCACAGCATGAGGAACCATGACCACTAGCATGTTGTTCATCACCAAACCAGCAGATTGTCGAATGGAAGCCGCAGCTGCCGCTGTAGCTCTCAAACAACTAGGCAACGCTCTAGCTACTGGATCTAATGCTGATGAAAAATACGCACAAGGGCGTTGTTTATCACCAAATCTCTGTGTCAGAACACTCAACGCGCAACCTTCTCTCTCATGAACATAGAGCGTGAATGGCTTACTGTAATCGGGTGTACCCAATACAGGAGCTGAACATAGTGCATTTCGTAACTCAGAAAAACTCTCCTGACATTCAGCAGACCATGGCACCGGACTCGGAACATTTTTCCCAGTCAAAGCTGCCAATGGTTTTGCCAAAAGAGAAAAATTTGGGATTCACTGCCTACAGTATGAGGTAATACCTAAAAAGGCACGTACTTCTCTCTGTGTGCGGGGAACACTCATCTGCGTAATTGCTTTTATTCTCTCTGGGGTCCACTTCCTTCCCTCCTTTGACAAGAGATGACCTAGGTAGGTCACTTCTTGGCAGCAGTATTGCATTTTCGAAGGTGACACCTTGTGATTCAAATTAGACAAATGATGCAATAACGAAATTGTAGCTGCTTTGCAAGTTTCCTTGTCATCCGCAGCCACTAGAAGGTCGTCTACATACTGCACTAGAGCAGAACCTGGAGGAAGTACAAAGGAATCTAACTGACTTTTTAATGCCTGACTATAAATGGATGGACCTTCACAATAGCCTTGTGGGGCACGTTTGAACCTGAAGCTTCGACCTCCTAGAGAGAAGCCGAAAATATCTCTGCTTTCCTCGGCTATCGGAATGCTGAAAAAGGCATTCTTCAAGTCGATAACTGAAAACCATGTGGCTGTAGCTGGAATCAACGTTAACAGTGCAGTAATGTCTGGAACCACAGGGAACTGTGGAACCACAATTTTATTAACCTCTCTGAGATCGATAACAAACCTATACACTGGAGGCTTTGAAGGATCAGTATGTTTCAAAATTGGTAATACAGGACTGTTACAGACATTTCCTCTAGTTTCCTCAACCACACCTTTCTTAATCAAATCTTGCACAATCAATAAAAGTGCATGTTCACCTTCACTAGATATTTTGTATTGGGGAATTCGTGGAAATGTGACATTTGCTTTCAAAGTGACTACATATGGTGGTATTTCCAAAAGGCCTACATCATTAGGACCAGTCGCCCAAAGAGTATCAGGGAGTGAACGCAGCTCTGGCGGGAGTGCATCCATTGACAAGTACATCGGAGAGGTGATTCTTTTACCCAACGTAAGCTGTACTCCTTCCGGAGAACAGTACAATGTCGCATATAGTCGTTTCAACAAGTCTAAACCAAGCAGATTTTCATTACAACCTGTCGTCAAAATCAGAGGTGCTTTCAATTGACACGGTCCAACAGAAATAGACAAAGGACCAGATACGGGGTTGTAAACAGGGGCGCCTGAAAAACCTACAGAAACATTTGTTAAGCCGGACAAAGGTGCGCCAGGGAGTTTCGCATGAATGATAGAACTTTTTGCGGCACCAGTATCCAACAGAAACGGTTCGACTACACCTGATGTTGCTACTGCGACATAAGGCTCACTCTGATCCACTGGAACTGATACTACTCCCTCTCTCTGTCCATGGCTGTCCTAGTATTCAGTTTGCTGAAATCCCTCATCATTTTCATAATAGTCTTCAACGTGATACTGTTGTGACCTATTCTGTTGAGCAGACTGTCCATTTCGCTGATCAAAGTGATTAGAAGGGCGATCATTTGTTTGTGGAGGCATAGCACCTCGTCCTCGACCCCTAGAATTTTGCATGGAACCACCACGACCTCTTTGAGCTGCTGCAGCGTTATTCTGCGCTAAGATTGGACAGTCATTCTTATAATGACCCTCTTTCTTACAGTAAGCACACTGGTTCCACTGATATTGCGGCCTCGGTGAACTATAATCTGTTCTTTGATATGACCCTTGCTGTGTATTGGTCTGATTCATGCGAGGCGGATGTGCCTGTTGCAAAAGAACTTTAGTCTTTAAATCTTTCGTTTTCTTATCTGATTTCTCTTTCTCCTCTTTATCCCTATTTTCATAATACTGTGCAGTTGCAAGTATTTGCGCAGTTGTAGAGACAGCCCACGCACTCTCGGAATCTTTCAATTTATTGCAGAGCTCTGGTAGCAGATTGTGTACAAATTTATCGACAAACAATCTCTGTCCTCCTTCTGTGCTCATATCCTGACCACTGTGATCTACAAAAGTCTCTTCGAACCTCGTGAAAAAGTCAGAGACACTTTCGTCTTTCTTCTGCCTGCATGCGGACAACTTGTCCCAATTAACTCGCAATGCTGGCATCAGAGTCTTCATTAAGTCAATTATTCTACCTGGAAGGTTAGCAATTAGAGGTTCGGGTTTGGAACCACCTATTTGCTGACCATCTGCTGCTATGATAGCTGCCCAATCACCACCTAGGGCAACTGGATGATTCTCTTTACGAATTTTAGCCCAAATTGGTTGCGGAACTACATTCCCAAATAACATGTCAATGTCCGCTAGATTCATTACACAAGCCTCAACTGTCTGCGCTAATTCCTTATAGTATCCGGCAGGACTTTTACGCGGATCTGGCAAGGCCTGTTTCACTGCTAACACTTCGGCTCGCTTCCACGGAATGTGTATCCACACTCTCTGGAATTGCGCCGGAGCGGCAACAACACCATTGACAGCATCAGCTTGTACAGCTTCGCGCCAAATTGGTGGAACCTCCCTCATTGGATATTGGCGATTCTGCTTCGTACTACTCTTCTCTAACTCCCTAGGTGAACGGAGTGATGGATCATTCCTATAACTTAAAATTAGTTCCATCGCTTCTTTTATATTTTGACCAACTATCGTACCTGCAGCAAACTCTTTCTGAATATTAATCAATTCTTCTAAATTCGAGTCAGAGTCATCTTCTTCTAATTCCTCACGTAAAAGGGAGCACATCTCGTCGAACACATATCGTTGTGTTGGTTCATTCCACTGCATAAATGTATCTAATACATCTCTAGTACTATATCTTCTACTCTTCGAAATCCATCTGAGAGCCGTGGAATCTAAGATTCCCCGTTCCTCAGTACTTGGGAGCTGACTACGTCTCTGTACAGAGTCAGAAGTAGGAGTCTTAATTAAAGTTTTATAGAAGGGAGACAGAATGTTAGAGACCGAATCAGTGATTCTTCGACGAACAGAAAGCGGAGTCATAATACTAGCAGATGTAGAAAACACAGTAGCAGTTGGAACAGATAGAACAGGAACAGTAGGAGTATCAGGTAAGGTAGCTTGTGAAACAGGCGGTGTAAGTGATACAGGTATAGGCAAAGAAGCCGGCAACCCAGGAAGAGGGGGTGCCGAAGGAACATTAACATTGACCAGAGGAGGTACAGGAACTTGATTCAGGGGAGCAGGAGCAGGAATACCAGGTTGTCCAGCAACCAGCAATTGAACATTTGGTACAGGCGGAGCCGTAGCACCCTGTGCATACGGTGGGGGTGACCGTAACAAGTAAGACAACAGAGGATCATTTTCGGGTTCCTCTACTATCTTAGTTGTACTCGATGGCAAGGCAGGGTAGCATTTGTCTATCGCTAAATTACGCTCTCTAGTAGCCACCTCTATTGCCTTCTCAGACTCGTTGACTTGCAGCTGCTTAGCAGCCTGCTCTAAAGTCAACTCTTGCTCTTTCTGTTCTTTCTTCAACTTTTTAATTTCTCTCTGTTTAGATTCTTTTCGCCAGTAGCGGAAAGAATCAAACATTGCCGGCCGGGCTTTCTTCTTAAACAATTTCACTTCTAAATTGTCAAGAACTTCGGGTACAAAACTACCATGCAGTGGCCAACTAAGGACACCGTCTTTTTCCGTATATCGGACCCACACCTCATTATAAGATATAGGACCTACACCGTGTTTACAATAAAGATCATATAAAGGAGTTCCAATCGGAGGAACCAGACATGAGTCCTCCAACCGGGAATCACTGTTGCAACCAAAACACAACAACATACAATTTTTCCGTCTTACCATTTTGTAATCTGGAACACAGAACGAACAAACACAAACAAAAATGTGCACTCGAATCAAGAACTGAGGCCTACCAAAAGCGAACAAATGTATCGATACCCAAACTAAACCAATAGATTATCGTAACCAGAACAACCAGTGATAATCTTACGAAAGCAAACCAAACCAAGAACTAAAAGGATTTTAACAACCCTCACGAAGCAACCAACTAGCAACCACAAAATACTTAACTGAGGCACTGAAGACGTCACCAAGGAGAAACCCGTCCCGTCTCGCCGTACTAAGGACTGCACCTCGGGTCCAAGACAGGGCGACGGTCAAGGCAACGGACCACTGCAGCCGTCCTGAACGGGAACCCTCGTGGAAGAGAACTTCGGGCCACTTTTGCGATATGCCGGGATCGATGAAGTGGGGCGCCTCCCTCAGGAATCTTCACACGAAGCTTCTCGAACTCTTCAGGCTTTTGGACCGGTACCGAATGACGTCGCCCTACGTTGGGCGCCAATTGGAGTTCTGGACTTTTTGGTTCCGTCCAGAGGTGTCAGGGATAACACCCGAAGACCCCGGAGTTCTACCTGTCTCGGTGCACAAATAAACAGAAACACGGGCTTCTCGATGGTGGCATCAGAGACCAAAGGTTTATTACTGCAGGGACACAGAAGTCACAGAAACTACACACGGGCAGTATCTAGGAGCCTGTTCGATTTGTACGAGAAGGGTTGCTCCTTATATACTAAATATTGGCCTTCAGGCAAATTCTTCACAATGTTAGTACATTCCCAAACCTTTGTGTCTTAAACAATAAATATTTGGCGTTGCACAGGAATCGTCGATAATATCTGATGTCAAACATCACGAAGAGGGGTTCCCACTATTCCATCATAATCCCATGTCAACATTTCATTCAAGAGCCGGACCGCCTCATCGTAAATTTCGTTACCTCTAATGAAGGCCCAGAAGGAAAGGAGCAGAGCCAGGTGCAGAAGATAGAAAAGCAGGATAAGAGATGTTTGTGGGTTGTAAATGGGCAAGGTTACCAGCTTCGGCCGCCTAATCATGATCGAGCCAACGAACACGAGAACCAGTATAGCAGGGCTGGCCTCAGGCAGAGGAGGTAGCCTTTGTCGAGTCATGCAGCCACGGCATATTCTGTTCTAAGGTGCACGTGTCACTAGAGAGGTGAATCGCCGGCTAAGCCTACGTGTCCTTAATCGAAATGAAGTAATCAGAGGTCATTGCGTGTCCATTGTCTATGTGAGGGCAAGAAACACAAAATGGCTGCCATGATCTAAGATGGATGCCAACGGTAGATCGGAAATGTGTTTGTAACAGGAGTACTCTTGCTCGTAGCATAGCGAAAACACCAGGATGTGCTAAATGGATCATTTGCGGTTCGCTGATACCAAAATTATGTATTTACGACAATGTTGAAAACACGGGTTCAAATCGTCACAGAACCTCAGGGGTCTCACACATGCGCAGACATTATTCCCCCAAGGCAATGGATTCCTTAGAGAGATGGACAACATTGTTTGCTGACTTCTGCACATGATATATTGCAGGGCCAATCTTAAGACTCCTGGCAAAAGCTGTTGTTTACATGGATTGAGTGTTACTTGCAAAGTAGTCTCAGCATGGAATTTTTGGACAAAGTCGTAAATATCTAGCTTTCATCATTGACAACAGACTGCAAACCACATGTTGTCCCTAACACAACAGGTTGTTCAAGTGAAAAATGTGTCAAGCAGATGATCACAGATGCGCTTACCCTGCCTTCTGTTCTGTGCTATAGCCCAGTTGTCCGGATTCAGACCTAGCTGAGGGTCCATAGGTATGTGTAAGCAATGACTTAAAGCGTTGTTGTGCAAGACACAACAGGATGCTATAATGTGGCACACAACTTCAGGGGAGTACATCAACACGCCCCCGTATGGTCAAGACATCTGTATTGTGACTTCAGGAGACCAAAAGTGCGCTCTATGATGGCTCGAATTCGTATGTGTGCCCTATTGCACATACGCTGAGAAACAGTGGCTGTACGTCTGTATGGTGTGAGGGGTTGAGGGGAGAGTGCTTAACCAGAATATCCTGAGGAGCAAAATTTGGGAATTTGATTACTTGTCCCTCTTGCATCTGTTCAGTACATGATCTATACTTAGGTACATGCACTGTCTGTCGAGGCCGTGTATGTGGCATGATGAATATTGTTGTGAAATGGTTGTTTATGTGAGATAACAGTTATACATTACATTTACACATTTCACATGTTTTGTTCTTGGTACTTACCCAGTACCCACATGTTGCCAAACTCTCCCCTTCAGCCATGCGCCAGGCAAAAGGTGACCTACGGAATAAGTAACTGTCATGGGTACTGCCTGGAAATACTGCCTGCACATCAATGAATCTACTACTGGCATCACAGACACCCTGAACATTGATGGAATGACATAGGTGTCTGTTGCAGATCTGTGCAATGCGGTGAGGTGGCTGAAGAGCCACATTGGTACAACCAATTGCACCCAGCACACGTGGGAAGCAGGAAATGTGGAAGAAATCCCTAGTGACCCTTTGCCTCCTGGCCACTGTTTTGGGCATTCTTAAGTAGGGATGGGCTCTCCTATTGATGCAGCTCAGTACCTGATGCAAGAAATGGGACTGGCTTGGTTATGAGATACCCATAACGTCACTAGAGACACCCTGGAACGACCCTGTAGCAAAGAAATGGAGACCCGCAAGGCTCTTGAGATAGGCTGGGATGGCATGGGAGCAACATGTCACAGAATCAGGGTTCTTCTCCCACACACATGCCATCTCCAAGATGGCATCTGGGGGAAACGGTATCTGGCCCTGACATCATGGCTGGACATGCCAATTAGGTTAATCCTTTGCCTGAATATCCTCTCTCCTCCTCCTTCTCCTCAAATCTTCTTGACGCATGACAAGAGGCAGAGCAACAAACACATTCCGCAACATGTTGAAAGGTCTGACAGTGTTAGTATGTGGCAGCCCTGCTTTTATGTTTGCTGCAGGGCTAGGATTGGCTGTTGGTCTGCAGTGTTTCAGCTGGAGTGGGGGATATGGTAAGCACTTACACAGGTGTTTAGCATTGAGGACAATGCCATCACCGCCCTGGCCAGAGCTTCTGCCCCGAATGTGGAGATTCCACCCCGACTGCAGAAGTTGTGCCCCCACTGGGGAGATTCTGGCCCAGGTGAGGAGATTCTGCATAGAGTGCAGATGTAAAGATACAACTCATAAATGATTTCTGTGAATACCAAAAGTGATAAAGTTAGACTTTTGTCTCCGATTACTTCAGTGAATCGTCCCCTTCGTTTTTATTTTGATGATGCTCCTCTTACTTTAGTATCCCAGGTCAACAAGGTCATATTGTCCTGCTTCTTGATGTTCAAAATAGGAAACAGAATCCTCACATGTTATCCCTTTGTAAACCCCCCACAAAATGTCCAAGCATTGATAATATCAAGAATTAACTACTGTAACTAGTGGCACGACCTTAACTGATTTAAAACATATACACTGATTCAGAATTTGTGGGACTACAACCCACCATATTTTGGGCTCTCTACCAGCCCAGTGGGGATCTTTGTATCTTCATAGATGCAGCTGTCATGGTAGTTCCTCTGAAGGGACTGCAAGCTTGATGAGGGTCTGTCATCGTTTAGCCAGCCACACACTTACCTTCATTATTGAAAAACCCCAAAAAATAAATGACCCCCACACCGTGAGAGGTTTCTCCCAGAGTGTAGGAGTGATTTTTTTTCTCTCCATTCCTGCCACGTTTTTCCTGGAAGTGATGGACAGAAAAAGATGCTTCGGTCCGTCCACACTAAATAGGGCAGGTAGTCTGATGTCCTTATTACAACAGGCCCAGCCCCATCAGCCTGTAAGAGTAGGCTATCTGGCAAAGTAAGTGGACTGAGAGTTTGATAGACAGGTACTTCACCACATGTGTGGCAGGTCACCCTATCTGCTTTACTCTAAATTGCCCCCTTAGGAGTTTGCTTGATGTATAGGACCTTCCCTTTATAATCCACATTTGTAAAGCGCGAACAATCACCCGTAAGGGTCTCTAGGCGCTGGGGGCAGTTGGGAAGATTAAGCAAGCTATTACCCAGAGTCACACGGTGCTGGGCTAACCTGCCACCGGAGCCGAGGATCGAAACGTGATCCCCAGATTCCAGTGACAGTCGCCCTGGCCGCTGCGCCACACCTCTCCCTCCTTTCAGCAACGTCTCTCACTATACACACTAACTTCACTCGCTTCCCATTCAAAAAATTATTATTTTTTAAAATCTTGGTCTACCTCACCATGAAGTCACTAGCTCTGGTCCCTCCTGCATACAGGACACGTTTAAAATATATGGGCCAATTTGCCTACTTCACTCCACTTTTGATCACAACTCAATTTGTCAATGTATTTATTAATATGATTTGGAAATCCAACGGAGGTCCATATAAGTAACAAAACAATAACACATTATAAGACCCCAAAAAATTAAATAATTGAAAGTTCAAATGTAACAAGCATTTGCAATCAGTCTCGCCTTTGGGACCTTTATATGTAGCTATGCAGCACATTAGCCTAGGTGCTAAAACATCTACTTTTCTTTAACATGGAGGGAAAGTAAGCACCAAAGTGCGTGACACGCCTGGTATGGGAACACATGGAGAGAAATATTGCCTTTCGGCGGGAAATGGTATAGTCCAAAGCTCTGACTTTAATATAAAATCAGGGCCTTCGATGGTCATATCACTGAAAATACAATATTTGAAAAAAATATTATTGTCTACGGGTGCTTGTGGAGGACAATTTCTATGGACTGGAATCTAGAGAATGCTGAAGTGATTCTGGTATTTTACTGACCTCTACTTGTCATTTTCTATCAAGCAAGTTAAATAGAGCCAATTGCCAGAAAAATAGCAAAAAAGAAAGCAGCGACGGCTCGTGGAGGGAGTTACGGTGGGGCAGGAGGGCGGGGAGGGGGAGGGGCAGGGCGGAGGTTGCTAAAAACCGGCATATGGATACTTGCAGGTAAGTAAACAATTTAATTAATAAAACGAATTTCGTAGTGCGCCTTGCATCGCAAAATGCAATGCAGTGCGAGCTACGAAATTCGTTTTATTAATTAAATTGTTTACTTACCTGCAATTATCCATATGCCGGTTTTTAGCAACCTCCGCCCTGCCCCTCCCCCTCCCCGCCCTCCTGCCCCACCGTAACTCCCTCCACGAGCCGTCGCTGAAAGAAAGTCTCTCAGCAGAAAGCAATTCTGGTATTTTACTGACCACTGCTGGTTGTTTTCTTTCAAGACAGTTAAATAGAGGGAGTTGAACAGAAAAAAAGTCCCTAAGTGGAAGCAGACAAGTCCTAGGGCTGTTCTCTAGAGCCCACAAAGTACATACACATATAAGTATATAATAAGTATATACTAAAGCATATACAAGAGGTCTCGAATGCTCGACCTAATTAAAAAGATGCAACAGACTTAGAAAGTCACAACCCAACAAAAACTTTCTTCTATGGAAAGTAAGATGAGGAGGTTTGGCGCTGTACCTAATAGTGGCTAAACACTGGAACACCCCCACCCCATTCACTAAAGGTCCTAGCTAACCAACTAGAGCTTACAACTCTTTAAAAACCTTCCTATTTGATTGGATAACCCTCGCAGCTTTGACTCAATATTCAGTCTGTGTAATTACCAAGTGCCAGGACGCATTCGATTTAACAGTCGCACTTTATATAAGTAATTCCCAGTGACTCTTTTCGCCACCATCATACAAAGTTTTTTATTAATTTAGAAGTTTCTTTGTCATCCCTTCGCTGCTTTCCTATCTTTCTCTTTCTCCTTCTTTCTCTCTCTCGCTCTGTGTCAATGTATGATTATGAAAAATAACTCAAGATCACCAAAAACGAGTGGTCAGGGCATAGATTTTTTAGTTTTTAGCAACAAACCTCAGATATGGATTTTGTCTGAAAACTGAAACTAATGCCGAGTAGAAGAACCCCATGACATGGCGGCGAGAGTGTTCCCACCTTGTCTGTGGTAGCACTTTTACTAAAACATACCAGCCACAGAGGCATGGACCTTAACATTCGAGGGCGGTTCATGGGGGTGTGCTCTGCCACCTCAACGGTTTGGAAGACCATACTCCATGGCCAAAATCATTAATTTTGGGCGAATACCATTTTGAATTAAATATACTGAGTGTGTGTGTTTTATTTCTTTAATAATCTTCTATATAACTAAAACGGGGACATACATTTTATATCAAAACACCTATGTGTGTTAAACTTTTTTAAAGCGAAACAAAAATGGCACACAATCTACCACGTACTCTGCCCTTACTTTTATGTTATGCTGTATATGTTGACTTTTCTTGAATTATTAAGTCGGCACTCCCGCATAATGTCATCATCTTAATTCCAGTGTCCTTGTCTATAAATCGGTAGAGTTAACATGCTATTCTCGAAAACATTTGTAACTGGCTAACTGGAATTTAATCATATCTACAAAAAACATTAATTGATTGGAGCAGAGCGCCAAGACAGACAAGGATTGATGTTCCAAGCCACTGACATGCCATTAGAGAGAGGGCATTTTGGGATATTGTCTGGTCGCCCTGTGACAGAATGTTCCAGTAACTATAAAGCGCAGAATAACAGCGAGCTCTGTCCACCTTGTTTGTCAATCGAATGTTTTTTGGTTTCCCCCCACATTCCGAAAAGCAGAGGTAGAAAACCAAGATGCTAAATGTAACAAACCTCACCGCGGATGTAACCACCTCTTTTGGGAAGTCACCGCAATGCTGCCTGCAAAAATAAAATCATACCTGCTTTAGAGCTTGAGGTGTGACGATTGGCTTCAGCATTCCGTGTTCCAATAAAAAAAATAGAAACGGTTAAGCGAAATAAATAAGAAAACCCACGTTCTGCCTAATTGAAACCGCTGCTCATTAAGGTCCGATTTTCCATCTCAGGGGAGTGGTGTGATGAATCTTTCCTGAACGAGACATGTTTATACTGCTTGAATCATTTCACTTTGTTGATAGAAGCAACACAAATTGCTTTTTATTATATAGCTCAGTTCTTTCGTTGTGAGTATCATGTGTTATTATTACCCATTCTAACAGTATGCATTTTGGCAAACTATGAAGGATAAATGGATTAGTTAGCCTTGCAGGGTATGAACTGATCACCTACGGGTCACACCGTAGGACAAATTACACATAGTTCAATGGGCGTAATATACCTTAGTTCTCTCTTTGTGTACAGCAGGGGCTCTTTAGTATTAAAGAGGAGGTCACAGAAGATTGCTCTGCACTGGTGCAAAATTTGTGCTCGTGTGAGCCCATCAAGGCATTTTTCATTTGCATTTGGACGTGGCTACATTTAAATGAGGGAATTGTTTGCCATTTTGCACCACATTCCAGATTTGGCATTAATGTACACAAAAAAGTGATAGGTGGAATGCTTGAATTAATCAGAGCCACTGGTAATATCTCAGGCTGTATCGTAGTCCATCATTATTTTTACCCTCCTTTCCACAATACATTAATTAGTCCCAACATTGGGCAAACTAACCCAGTACCAAGTACCAACTGTGCTTATAGGAAAAGTCCATCCTCAATTTCCATGCCAGTTTCTTACTGAACGTAAACAAAAGCAACCCTGACATGTGTTGGCCTATTTGGGCCCCTTCAATCAGGTGCAGTGTGGTTCTAGGTGCACAATGAGCTCTGGACCGACTTCAAGGCATAAGTATCACACTCATGTTGTGGTACTGAAGTATATAAAAAGGTTTGGGGAAATGATTGAACTAATCTCAGCCACTGGAATTAGTCCGACCACATCATAGCCCATCCTTATTTTTCCCACTATTCTACCTCAGGTTAGAGCCAGACATATGCAAATCAGCCTTGATCCTGCTCCAATTGGAAATGTCCAGCCCAAACTGCCAAGCGTGGTCCTCTCTGAACCTTAACACAGGCATCCCAAGACTGGGTTTGTCCTATATGGGTCTCTTCAGTCAAGTGCAGCTTAATCCCAGTGATATAGTGAGTCATGGACAGCTGTATGGACATAACAGTCACACCTAGGTCATCACAATGATGTAAAGTAAAAAGCAATGGGTGCAATGTTTAAATTAATAGCATTAGCTGGGAATTACTTGGGACGCATCCCAGTCCATCATTACTTTGCCCTTCATGTCACCTCAAATTAGAGAAGGCCATATGTAAATCAACGTTAGGCCTCCTTCAATTGGAACAGTCCACTCTAAATTACCAGGCCAGGTCCTCTCTAAAACAGTATACAAGCAACTCAAAAGTGATATCTGTCTATCTGGATCTATTTAGAAAGGTGCACCTTGGTTCCAGTTGCACATATGAAATGGGTTTTCAATCACCACAAGTGAATAGAATGGTGGGAATAATGTGCAGGATGGTGAACGATTGTGGGCAGATAGCAGGGGCTAAGAGAATACCAGGGCGGAGGGTCAACAGGGAAATCTTGTGGACCTATCATATTGCACCCAACTCCCTACAAATTGATGGGAGAAAGGTGTGAGGTTCCTCCTTTGTTGATGATGTCTGGGAGAAAGAGCATGATGAACAGACAAGTGGATGATAAACTGGTGAAAGAGAGGCCTGTAAAGAACCAAGAAAAGTAAATGTCATATCATTGTAAGAAATACTGTTCTTGTCCACGAGGGACTGATAGACTGATGAATGGGTACATCTGAACTCTCCCTGATATGTGGAAAGAAAGGCATCCGAACTATGAACCAAAAATGGAGTGAAAAAAAAGATTGTAGCGATGAACAATGGAGAGGTGAGTAGCATGGCCTGGTTTAATAGGGGGAGGGCCACCAGGCCCTCTGTCCCCAAATCCTTTATGGCCCTAGAGAGCCCATCCTGGTGCGCCCATTTACTGATAAAGGGGATGAGGGCATGTGGCCAAGCTTCCTGAGCCATTATTGGCACAGGGGAACCCTTCCCCGGGGGTAACTCCCCGAGCCTATTAGCCCAGGGGCCCCCTCCAAAGGGACGGTGGCCAATTAAAAAAGCTATTGATGCTGCTCCCTCCAGGGGGAAGCAATACGTTTTGTGTTTTACTGCCTGCATCATTGCAGGAAGGGAAACTCAGCACAAGTCTGCTCACAGCTGGGGTGGGGGTGGGGGGGCATTTTTAACTGTCCTGCATACTGGGAGCAGATTTCATGTTTGCTCCCATTTGGGAGGAGATTTCAAAATGCTCCTGCCATATGGGAACAAACCCATGTCTCCCTGCCCGCACTGGTGCGGGCAGGAAAATTACTCTGTCCCCGTGGTCGGCCTTCCAGTACACAGTATGTGAGCCGACCCTGGAAGATGGAGCCCCAGGGGTCATTAAAGCCTCATAAAGGGGGGCAACATGCTCCCCCTACCATTAACATTTAGTTACAGCCCTGGGGGATGCGGTCCCCAGGGCCTTTGTTAAGGCTCATGAGGGGAGCCTCATGACCCCTCTCCTGAATAAACACATTGAGCTGAGCCCCGGAGTATGGGTGTCCCTGGCAAGAATACAGCTTGAGGATGAGGCGGCATGGACCTCTCCCCTTAATACATTTATTGGGCCCTGGGGGATGGGTTTTTCAGGCCCCATCCATGGGACCAAACACTGTTTGAGAAGGGGATCCCTACTCATAGCCTCTCCACATGCATATGTAAATTATTGGTGGCAAATACTGCTGAATGTTTTTTCATTTTGGCCCGGGAAGGGCCTTTGGGTCACCCAGATGGGGCATAGGGGGCAGGGTATCCCTACTCTGCCCCCTTACATAATGTTTCACATTACACTTCAGGACAGCAGACTACGTGCTATAAAAGCTTCTAGCAACATTTTTCTCATGTTGCTTGAAGTCAATCTGCATGCTCCGTCTCTTGAGAGCCTGACTCCTGCTGGAGCAAGATGGTCCAAGGAAAAAAAAGACTCCCTGGGCCAATCATAATGGTCTATTGTTGAATTGGCTCTACTGCTGGAGTCTCCCGAGCCTCTCATCGACCCAACCATCCACTTACATACAAATATCTTTTACCCTTAATTTCTATAAAACTACTAAACTGTTTTACACCAAATCACAAAAAAAAGACTGATCACCCCAAAACTTTCCACGCACAAACTTGTCAACAGGTAGCACCTTTTTCGACAGTTTCATGGAGATCTGTCAAATGGGGCCAAAGTTATTAGCAACACAAAAATGCTTTTCCTAAGGAACATCTGACTTAACTATAGCTACTCAGTGGTGACTACCACTGGGTTAAAAATATTTTTAAAAAATGAAACCTCACTGGGGCTTGATTACAAGTAAATGTGGGGGAGGCCTGTTGTGTCTCCCCACTCTGTCCCAGGGACCACCACCTCACCGGGGCTTCTAATTATATAAATGGAGAGCTTCTTGGAGCCCCACCAAGCCCCGAGGGCTGCCATCTCCCCAGGGCTTGATTTGAAAATAATGTGGGGGCCACACAGACCCCCTGCAGCCCTGGGGGCACCACATTCCCAGGGCTTTTATTAGAGATAATGCGGGGCGCGCAACCACCCTCACCCCTGGGGACCACCATCTCCCTAGGGCTTCAATTACAAACCATGAGGGAGGCCACATGGAGCCCCCAGCCCTTGGTGCCATCACATCCCCAGGGCTTTAATTAGAGATAATGTGGAGGGGGACGATCACACCCCATACAGTCCCTGGGGGCCACCATCTCCCTGGGGCTTTCAGTACACAAAATGCAGGGGTTGCCCTGGCATCCCAAGCAACCCCAGGAACTAGCACCTCCCCAGGGCTAAGTCACATGATAAAAGGGGGCTACTGGCCCCAATAATGGCCCAGTGGACCGCCACCCCTCAGGGCCAGCTGCAACAATGTCCTGAGGTGCCCACCTCCAGGATATTTCCATTTGCTATGGATTGGCGGGAGCACTCCTGCCAAGTCATAGAAAACACTGCCCAACTTCGAGTAAGGGAAAGTCGAAAATGCTCTTGCTTACTCGAAGTGGAGCAGAATTGCTTTTACACAAAGGGAGCTGCATGTTAGTAGCTCCCTATTTGTAAAAGCAATGTTGCCACCGCAGAAGGCAGGGAGCCAACAGCGACCGTGGGGGTCTTGAGGCTCCCCCCTCGTCCCCACATCTGAAACTGGGCACCTTAAGTGGGACCAGAGCACCCAGTATTGTGGCCAGGCCTGTAGGATGAGGCCCCCAGGGTCAAACGCGGCCAAGGAGGGGGAGCGTTCCTTGTTTTGTAAAAATAAAAATAAATAGTAATAAAAAAAGGAGGCAGGGCAGGGGATGAGGTCTCCAGGGCCAAAATCGTCCCGGGAGGGGTGTCAAGCGGTTCCCCTTTTATGTTTAAAAATAATCACTTTTTTTAAAAAGACAGGTACCAGGGATGGGGGTCTGCAGGCCAAAATAGGTCTCAGTAAGGGGGGCCACACAGCACCCTTCCTTTATTAAAAAATGTTTTTGTAAGAAAAAGTCGAGCTCCAGTAGGTGAGATCGCCGGGGCTGCAATCGTTAGGCCAGGGAAGGGGAGCCACATGGTCCCCTCATACTTTATATTGTAAAATAAAAAAGCAAGAAAAAGCTACCAGGAAGACTCCAGAGGCCCGTCCCCGTTCTGCATCACTCTGCAATTGCGCCTCCTGGTGTGCTGCTGGTTGGGGTGTGAAGTACACTTGGGTACTGAGGGGCAGAGGACTTTAGTGGTCTTCTTCCACCAACCAGTCTGGGAGGTGTGTTTTCAGAGTGAAGAAGAAAGGGGCTGTTGCCTCTGATGACCTCTCACAAATCCTGCTGTATGAGTCTTACCGGAGATATTATAAGGGGTAGTTGGGCCCCAAGGAAAAACAGTAGCCAAATGGACTTCATCCCCCTGCTAGTAGTTTATCAGGGGGTATGTTTGCAAAGTGGTGGAAAAAGGGGGCGTGCCCTTCGACAACCTCTCAGTGATCCTGCTGTGTGGAACTTACTAGAGGTAACAGAAAGGGTAGTTGGCCACCAAAGACCCTCAATAGCAAAGGGGAATTCATACCCTTGCTAGTAGTGTGCCAAGGGGGCACGTTTGCAGAGTGGTGTAGAAAGGGGGCGTTGCCTCCGGCAAACTCTCAGCAATTCTGCTGTGTGGCACTTAGTGGAGATAATAGGAGGGGTAGTTAGCCCCCAAGGATGTACTTGGGGCCAACTACCCCTCCTGTTACCTCCAGTTAGTCCCTCATAGCGGGATTGCTAAAAAGTATTTGGAGGCCACACACCCTTTCTTCACCACTATGCTAACGTGACTCCAGGCAAACTACTGGTTGGGGGATGAAGACCACTTTACTCCTGAGGGACCTTGGGGGCGAAGAAGCCCTCCTTATAACTCCTGCAAGTTCTACACAGTGGGATTCCTGAAAGCTGGTCAGAGGCCCCCTCTTTCTCAATCAGTCTGCAAACATGACTACTACTTAAAAAAACATAGAAATTCACTAAAAACCAAAAGGTTAGAGGGATGTTATAGTTAAGCTCAGGATCCCCTCAAATGCAACCAGTGAAATTCAACCATTATAGTTAGTGAGCTGACTATAACTCATGCCCCCGAAAATCCACTGCTTATAACCTCACATATTACAATACTGATGACATTTCAAATGACATCACTGATGGAATCACTGATGAAATCATCCACAGAATATCTGACGCATTCACTCACACCCCATATAATCTTTCACACACCCACTTCAACTTCCACACTGCCATTCTCAAACCCATTCACACACCCATACCAGAACTTACACACCCACTCACTGATTCGTGGGACTACACACACATCTACTCATTTACCCATACAGCCTGTCATACACCAAGTTACTAATGCACCCACTGGCATATCCACTCATATACCTATTTAACCACTCAAACTGAGTCATTCACCCATAGATCTACTCACACTCCTACTCACTAACCCATACATTCATTCACACAGCCACTTATTTAGCCATACACTAACACACACACACACACTCTCAATTACTCATACAGATACTAACACGTACTCACTCACGTAAACAGTCACTGACACAAGCACACGTTCACCCATACAGCCACTCTTACAATCACTCGCTCACCCATACAGTCACTCATTTACTCCATCACTCACCTATACTGTCTTTCACATATGCAGTCTAATATATATACTACCAACACATCCACTCACTCACTTGACCATACAGCCCCTCACACACATATTCACTAACCCATACAGTAACTGACTCACCCACTCACTCATCCATACAGGCAGTCACACAGCCCCTCACCCAACCAAACAGACACTCAGACACCCGTACAGGTACTCAGACAACCAATCACTCACCCATAAAGCCAATCACGTACCCACTCACATACCCATACAGCTCCTTAGACGCCAACTGACAAACTGATACAGATATTTACCCATATATTCACTGAGACACATAATCACTCACTTATGAAGGCAGCGATGCACCCACTGAATCATCCATACAGGCACTCATACACCCCCTGATGCACCAATATACCTTAGTATATATATTTAACACTCATAAACATTATAAAAACACTCAGTCACTTGATGATATCTTTAACAAACTGCATGACTGTCCCAGTGCATCTATGAGTGGTTGCATGAGTGTCTTAATCAGCCTGTGATTTGTTGCATGAGTTTCTCAGTCAATCTGTTAGTAGATGCCATGAGTAGCTTTGTGCATTTGAAATTAAGTATATGACTGTCTGACTGGATCTGTGAGTGGATACGTGAGTGTCCAAGTGGGTGTCTGAGTGGGTGGTTGAGTGGGTGCATGACTGTCTGAGTGGCTCTGTGAGTGAGTGCATGTGTCTTTTAGTGGGTCAATGGCTGGGAGCATGCGTGTCTGAGTCTATTCTGTGAGTGGGTCTCAGAGTGGGACTTTGAGTAGGTACGTGAATCTCTGAGTGACTGTGGGCATAAGTCTCTGAGTGGGTCTGCAAGTGCATGTGTGAGTGGCTGTATAGGTGTGTGAGTGTCTGAGTGGATCTGTGAGTATGTGTATGAGTGTCTGACTGGATCTGTGAGTGGGTGTATGAGTGTCCCAATGGTTTTGTGAGTGTGAGCATACACCTCTGAGTGGGTGAGTGAATGGGTGCATGCAGAAGTGTCTGAGTGGGTCTGTGACTGGGAGAGCAAGTGTCTGGGGGTCTATGAGTGGATGCATGAGTCTTTGAGTTTGTGAGTGGCTGGGTCCATGTACATCTGAGTGAGTCTGTAAGTGGGTGTGTGTTAGATCTGGCACCATTGGCGTGGGTCTCCCTTTCATTTTTACTGTTGCCTCATGTATTTTTGCTGGTATCAGTTGCTTCGGGCACTGTGCCAATGCTATTCAGTGCCACAGTGCAAGTGACCCCTACTATAAATTGATGTACTAATCAGTGGTTCCATGTTTGGCTATTTGGTTTACTTGGCAGACCCTAGTCTAGTGCACTGATTCAGCAAAGGGCATGCAAATCCAAATTCTGCTGGTGGGACTGCAGCACTGGTTGTGCCACCCACAGAAGCAGCCTTGTAAAATGTTTCTAAGGTCTGCCATTGCAGAGCCTGCATGCAGTCTGGTACTGTCATGCTGACTGGACAAGTGCACCCACTTCTCAGTTCCTAAACCTTACCTTTTCTTCATATCAGTCACCCCTGTGGTAGGCCCAAGGGCAGGGTACATTGTAAGTATAAGGTAGGACAAGCCCTGTTGTGTGGGGAAAGTCCTAATAGTGAATTACAGCCATTTTCGTTTTTCACTATTGCAAGACTACCTGTTCTCCATATGCCAGAATGGGCTGTTAGAGTTATTACATTTTATAATCCTAGCTGTCTCAGAGAACATGGTAGAAATTTGAGTTTAGTATGCCTGAACTCAGAATAATAAAATATATCTTTTAGTAAAGTTTATTTTAATATTCTGTGTTTGCAAATAACACTTTTAGAAAGAAGGTATTTGCTTGTCTAACCATTCAAACCTCCCTCTGCGAGGTTGCATATTCCTATGTCTGGTTTTGTGAGTGACAGGGCTGGGGAATTCCAGGAGACAAGCCGAGTCACGCATTGGTGAATAGAGAGATCTGCATCTAGATGGGAGGGAGGAATTGCACCTGAACCTTGAATAGGGCTGTTCCTGGGGAGCGGCTGATGTCTCTGCCCTGCACACTGAAAGAAGAGAAGGAGTCCTGTAAACAAAGTGCTCCAGGACTGTACTTGCCTTCCACAATGCTGGCTCCACCTCCTGTGGGGGGTCTGATATGCCTGCCCTGTGAAAAGGAAAGGAGAAGTCTGGTAAACAGAGTGCTTCAGAACTGGTTTGGACAGGGCAAAGGTCCCTCTCCCCTCAGAGAACAAAGGATTTTGGGGTATAAATATTGGGACCCTGATCCCATGAAATTAGATCACTTTGGACTACAAGAAGAAACCTTTACTGAGGAGAGGAACCTGAAGAAACTGAGGAGAGACTATTCCCAAGCTGAAGTGCTGCTTGGGGGATTGGCCTGCAGGGGTTGCCTTACTGCCAAAGGAAGGAGAAAGGAACTTTGTGTACCTTGCTTTCAACTTGGAAGGAACTCCAAGGGCGTGGAAAAGAGCTTGCCTCCTGCTGTAGTCTCAGGGATAACAGACTTCACCCCCCAGCTCCCCAGAGTTCTCGTGGAAGTGTCTGCTGCTGTTTTGGGCCTTCTGAGGATCTGCGTGTCGCAAGGACCTGGAAGCACGACTCAACGAGAAGAAGCGTGTTGCCGTCGCTGTGCCTGCCGTCGCAACTCCGAAGGAGGGTGTCACTGCTGGAACTGTTGCACTGCACCGCATCGGAAAGAAGCGTGCCACAATGAAGAGGAAGCGTGTCGCCATCGCTGCTGCTGCCATTGCAACTCCGAAGGAGGGTGTCGCCACGGTAGTTGTCGCACTGCACTGCATCAGGAGAAGACTCTTGCAATGAGGTCGGAGCGTGTCGCCGTCGCTGTGCCTGCCGTCGCTGTGCCTGCCGTCGCTGTGCCTGCCAACTCCAGAGAAGAGCATCGTCGCTGGAGCTGTTGTCGTCACATCGTAAGGGTGTCGCCGCTGCAGTCAACGCATCGAATCGAGAAATTCTCGCATCCCCGAGAAGCGTGCCGCATCTGGAAGATCTTCACGTCTTTATTTCTTTGTATCTGAATGCCACATTTCCTATCGTGGCGACATTGCTTGTCGTGGACGTGAAACGCAACTTAAGGTACATTAACACAGAGTGTCGCTTCTAAGAACTGAACTGAACTAAGCTTAAATCTACCATCTTAGAGTAATCATAGTGTGTATTTTTGTTGTTTATGGTTTTGTGGTAACTCTATATAAAGTCTACTTATTTTTGATTTAAAACCTGTGTGGTGTCCATTTGTAGTGTTGTCACTGGGTTACTTTATGTGGTCACAACTTACAACGCCTCTGAAGTAAATCCCTTCTGCTTATGCTAAGCTACCAAGGGGGAGAGCAGGGGTTATTTTATGAGTGTAATCCCCTTATCCTGACTAGAGGAGAGGGCCCCTATTTGTCACAAGTACCTACCTGTGCCAACTAGTGACCCCCAAATCTAACAGTGTGTGAGTCTCTTAGTGTATAAGTGAGTGACTGAGTGCATAACTCTCTGAGAGGATCTGTGACAAGGTGCGTGAGTGACTGCATGGGTGTGTGAGTGGGTATACGTGTATCTGAGTGGATCTGTGAGGAGGTGTATGAGTGTCTCACTGGTTCTTTCAGTGGGTGTGAGTATCTCTGTGGGTACATATGTGAATATGTTAGTGGGTTTCTAAGTGGGTGCATAAATCTCTGGCTG
Source organism: Lissotriton vulgaris (assembly GCF_964263255.1). Classification (NCBI taxonomy): domain Eukaryota; kingdom Metazoa; phylum Chordata; class Amphibia; order Caudata; family Salamandridae; genus Lissotriton; species Lissotriton vulgaris. The sequence continues at coordinate 1,297,543,854 of NC_141694.1, forward strand.
GGTCTGTACATGGGTGTGTGACTCTTCGAGTGAGTCTACAAGTGGGTGTATGAGTATCTGAGTGTGTCTATCACTGGGTGAGTGAGCTTCCATGTGTATATGTGAGTGGGTGTAAAAGTCTAAGTAGGTGTGTGAGTCTCTGAGTGGGTCTGGACATGGGTGTATCACTTTCCAAGTGAGTCTGTAAGTGAGTTCATGAGTACCTGAATGAGTATGTGAGTGGGTGCATGATAATCTGAGTGGGTGTGTGACTGAATGTATGAGTGTGTAAGTGGGTATGTGAATGGGTGTATAAGTGAATTTGTAAATACATACATGAGTCTGTGGCAGTGACTGGCGAGTGTGTATATAGAAATAGATACTTTTTGTTTTATATTTTCACATATATTTGTGGTGTCCTTGCAGTTTTCGCGATGGTACATGGGGGGCGCTTTGCAGTGCAACATCATAACAAATATTGCACACAATTAAAATCAATTTTATTCACATAACTTGTGACACTAAAACCGCATTTCTCAAGCATGCAATCAGGGTATCTCCACCCTGACACCCTTATCTCAGCTTTGACACATTTTCAGCCCCGGGAACCATTCCTGATCTAAAAAATGGCAGCTGCAACTTTCTGCTCATGGTCAGTGATGTCATCAAGTTATGTCACTGACCATGTCATGAATGATGTAATATGTGATGTCATCAGCAGTGCATTGTGGGGGCATGAGTTATAGTTAGCTGAACTAACTATAACGGGGGATTTCAATGGTTTTGTACGAGTGAAATGTCCAACTAACTAAATGCTAATTTCTAAATATAACATGCCTGAAACCTATGATTTTTTTTCAGTGAATTTCAATGGTTTTGTAATTGCTAATTTCTAACTATAACATGCCTGAAACCTATGTCTTTTTCAGGGAATTTCTATGGTTTTTTAAATGCTAATTTCTAACTATGCCTACAAAGTTAGAACATGTGAAGGAAGAGGAAGAAAAGCGCAGCAAGAAGCAAGACAAATGCAGAAAGAGGCAACAGAAGTCCAGAAAGATGAAGACAAATGTATTAAGAAGCAAGAGATGTGCAGAAAGAACCAACAGAGGAGTAGAAAGTCCTCCTGTGCCCCTAACATTTTAGTGACAGGTACTGGTGGTAACTACTCTGACTAACCAGGACCGGAGCCAGTGCTATGCTAAAAGACACTTAGAATACAGTGAAAACACCTACATACACTAGGGAACACTATGCATTGGGGTACCCCTTTAATGAGCATGACCTCCTCTGTATTTGCCATGAGTTAGTGCCTGGGTCATTGCTTGAGTACATGGGTAGTGAATGGATGATTAGAGTGCTGCAAGGACAGTGCATGGTGATTTTATAACTGCTTGGGTTTTGGCGGAGTGATTGGATAAGTACATGAGGCTGGATGGGTGATTGGAGGAGTGCATAGGTAGTGACAGAGGGATTTCCGGAGTGCATGGGTACAACCTGGGTAATTGGAGGAGTGAATCAGTACTGTGTAGATGGTTAGTGGTCTGCATGGGTAGTGCACAGGGGATTGTAGCAGTGCATGTGTTAGTGCCTGGGTCACTTCATGAGTATATAGGTACTGACTGGAAGACTAGAGTACTGCAAGTAGAGTGCATGGTGAATTTATAAGTGCCTGGGTTTTGGCGGAGTGTTTGGATGAGTTCATGGTGCTCGCTGGGTGATTGGAGGAGTGCATGGGTAGTGACAGGGCAATGGCTGGACAGCATGGGTACTGCTCAGGGCATTGTAGCAGTGCATGAGTTAATGCATGGGTCATTGCATGGGAAGTGACTGGATGATTAGAGTGCTGCAAAGAGAGTGCATGGTGAATTTATAAGTGCTTTGATTTTGGTGGAGTGACTGCGTAAGTACACACATGTCCCATCAGGTCCCGCCCCCTCCATTCACCACTGCGCAAACGTGCCCCCGGCGAGTTTTAATTTGGGGGACCAATTCCAGTTGAATCCTGCGGGTCCCTGGGGGGCCAACTAGCCCGCCATGTAACTACAGTAAGCGCCACAGAGCTGCGTTGCAAAGAGGTGGTCTGAGGCCAGGCCCCTATTTCCACCTCTCTGCAATGCAACTCTGTGACGCTTACTGGACATACCTGGTGGGCTAGTTGGCCCCCAAGGACCCTCAGGATTCAAGGGGACTTAATTCCCAACTTAAAACACGCCACAGGGCGCGTTGGCACACTTGCCACGTCAGGCCACGCCCCCTCCCTGCACCACTGAAAGTTTCGGGGTGATTTGGCAAGCGGGGGCCAAGAAAAAAGGGGGTCCCAAAACGTGTTTTCTCCATGTTACTTCTAATAGGAAACTTTAGACATGGCTACAGCTCGAACTGCTGAAAGGAATTACACCAAATTTGGCAAAAAGATAGCCCTTCTTTCAGAAAGAACTTTTTTTCCTTAAAGGTGTAAATCCATTCAGTAGTTCCGGAGAAATAAAAAAAAGAGGTCAACAAATGCATTTTCCATAGGAAACTTTAGACACGGCTACATTTCGAACTGCTGAACTGAATTACACTACATTTGGCATAAAGGTAGCCCTTGTTTGAAAAAGAACTCTTTTTCTTAAATGGTGTAAATCCGTTCAGTGTTTGCTGAGAAAATCAAAAAATAAAAGTTTTGATATTTAGAGGTACATCTGCGGACCCTCCCGACCACGAGCTGCATTCTAATTGGCTGTCAACACCCCAAACCAGGAAGTGTTGGCAGCCATCTTGTGACTCGGTAGAAGCGAGTCACAAGAAAAGACAAAACAAATGCAAAAAACAAGAAAATGGAGCAGGGGAGAAACACACTCACCCCCTGGGCCTGCTCAGGGGGTCCCACAATGACCCCCAGGGAAAAAAAAGAATTAAAAAAAAATAAATCGGCGAGATTTGCGCACCCAGTCATGAGTGATGTCTCTGACCATGTCATGAGTGATGTAATATGTGACGTCATCAGCAGTGCATTGCGGGCGCGCAAGTTATAGTTAGCTGAACTAACTATAACGGGGGAATTTCACTGATTTTGTATGAGTGAAATGCCCAACTAACTATAACACCCCTGAAACCTATGGTTTTTTCAGTGAATTTCTAAAGTTTTTTATATGCAAATTTCTAACTATAACATGCCTGAAACCTATGTTTTTTTCAGTGAATGTATATATCCATCTATACTACTATTATAAAGGAAGAACTTTGAGTCTTTGAGGCAGGTAAACTCGGGAACCACAGCGCTGATCCACACACCCGATACATCGTTGTAATCCTCAGGGTGTGCAGATGGACATAGGCTATATAAATTTAAAATAATTACGTTATTAAAAAATATAAGTTAAAAAAAAAGTAGTCCCTTCAAAGTAGCGCCGGCCGCGACGTGCGTGCTGACATCAGGAGCGGTGTACATGCGAGGAGCGGCGCACAGGAGCGGTGGAGAACAGCGCGGGGAGGAGTGGCGGAGATCAGCGCGGGGAGGAGCAGTGACGAGGAGCGGCGGAGATCAGGGGAGCAGCGGACATGACCGGCGGACAGGCGGTGAGGATCGGCGGGCAGACAGTGAGGAGTGGCGGCGGGGAGGAGCGGTCAGCGGCGATGAGGTAGGGCGCCAAGTTACCAGTCAGCAAAGCAAACGTGAGGGAGGAGCGGCGGTGGGGAGGAGCAGTGAGCGAGCCACAGGTACCCGAGGAAAAACGAACGTGTGCAGGAAAAAGTAACGTGGGCAGGTTAACAGGAGTAAAAAGAAACGTGTGCAGGTGACAAAAGCGTACAAAGTGGAGCGGGTAGCAAACGGGCCATTACAGGACGAAAAAGTGAAACGGGGCATTACAGGGAGGAAAAAGTGACGTGGGCAGTGACGTGGGCAGGTTAACAGGAGGAAAAAGAAACGTGTGCAGGTGACAAAAGCATACAAAGTGGAGCGGGTAGCAAACAGGGTATTACAGGATGAAAAAGTGACGTGGCCAGTGACGTGGGCCGGAACCAAACGGGGCATTACAGCAGGAAAAAGTGATGTGAGCAGTGACGTGGGCAGGTTACACAACGTCAGGGCGGGCGGGGGCCCTGAGCCATGATTGCTCCCGGACAACGTCGGGACGGGCTGCTAGTACTAATATAATAAAGAGAGAGCCCAAACCTTTGAGGCGGGTAATCTCAGGAACCACAGCACCAATCACAACACCCAATACAGCATTGGAAAGGGCTGTTGCAGCAGATGCACATAGGCTATGCAGACGCCCACCATATACATTTAAAAGGTAAAATAACCGTGCCAGCAAAGTAGTCCCTTGTGGGCGTGTCTGCGCTGTGCTGTGGGCATGTGCTGGGTGCGGGACAAACGCTGGGGGCATGTGGTACGTTCCGCCCTTCATGCCATGTCTCATATTGTGTGCTAATCCCACCCTGCTCCCTTTAAATACCCCTGCACCCCATAATCATAACCCACCCATACTCCTTAAAATGCCCCAACACCCTTAAACACTAATCCATCTTAACCCTATAAATATACCCTGTACCTCAAAACCCAAACCTATCCCTAAACCCTAAACATACCCCTGTACTCCAAAACCCAAACCTAGCCCTGAACCCTAAAAATACCACTGTACCCCAAAACCCAAACCTACCCCTGAACCCTAAAATACCCCTGTACCCCAAAAACCAAACGTAGCTCTGAACCCTTAAAATACCCCTGTATCCCAAAACCCAAACCTACCCCATAACCCTAAAAATACCCCTGTACCCCAAAACCCAAACCTAGCCCTGAACCCTAAAAATAACCCTGTACCCCAAAACCTACCCCTGAACCTTAAAATACCCCTTTACCTCAAAACCCAAACCTAGCCCTGAACGCTAAAAATACCACTGTACCCCAAAACCCAAACCTAACCCTGAACCCTTAAAATACCCCTGTACCCCAAAACCCAAACCTACCCCTGAACACTAAAAATACCCCAAAACCCAAACCTAGCCCTGAACCCTAAAAATACCCCTGTACCCCAAAACCCATACCTATCCCTAAACCCTAAAACTACCCCTGTACCCCATAACCCAAAACTATTTCTGAAATCTTAAAATACCCAAACACCCCAAAACATATACCTCAGTACCCCAAAACATATACCCCTATACCCATACTTACCTTATCCACACTTAAAAAAATGCTTTTACCATTCATGCATTTACAACAAATTTCGTTGTAAACGTAATTTCGTTGTAAATGTACGCGTGGTAAAAGCATATAAAAGCATATAAAATGTAATGCCATGCGTTATAATGGCATTGCGGAGTCATGGTACTTTCGTAATGAAAGTATGCGGAGTGATGGTATGCGGAAAGAAACCTCCCGCCTAAAGTTCTAGAATTGCGAACTTTAGAGCTGGGGAGCTACGTTCGAATCTCGGCATCAGCTCAAAATCCTGTGATTCCAGGCAAATCGCTTTGTCTGATGAATGTGTTCTTCTGTAATGTAAATTGTGCTCATGCCATGTTGTCGCGTTCGTGCTATATAATATTGCAAGGAAAAGTAAAGTAGGGAAACTCGAGTTCACACACTACAGAACGCGCACTCTTAAGTGCATCAGCAGTGCACTGTGAATCGGAGTGTTTCACAGGACTGTCACAGATAATAAATGCAATAAAAAAGAAATCCTACAAAACAATATACTACTGGCTGGCAGCAATTCATAACCGGACAATGTCGGGACGGGCTGCTAGTATATGTACAACTGCTACAATCTGCATCTCTCAGGAACAATTAGCCGAGTGGCAGTCGACTACTTGGACCTGAGGGTGTATATTGATGAGGGTCAGGTACATACCTCATTATATAGAAAAGAAACGGCAGGGAAGTCAATTCTATTTGCAAAGAGCAGTCATCCACCCAAACTTATCAGGAGTATCCCGTATGGGGAACTCCTCAGACTCCGTAGAAACAGCACACAAGAACGGGAGTTTGAGAGGGCAGCCCTTGAGTGCCTGGCACGCTTCCGACTCAGAGGATATGATGATTCCCTATTGCAGAACACACTTAGGAGAGTCAGGAAAATTCCAAGGGCTGAATTGCTCAAAGAGAAAGAGAAGGAACAGCCAACTATGAATACTACTACAGAAAAGAGTAAATTCAGGATGATCACACCCTATTCCTCTGGAGCCAATCACCTCAAGGACATGGTGCGTAAAAACTGGCACATCTGGCGCACAGACAGTATGCTGAAAGAGGATTTGCCCCCATACCCTCTGGTGACCTTCAGTAAAAGTAGATTGTTAGGGGATATGTTAGTACGCAGCCATTTCAATAAACCTACCGTCAGGCCTAATACACTTAAGGACATGAGTGGGTTTTACCCATGTGGCCGCTGGAAAGCCTGCGCAGCCAGTAAGAGAGTCCTCCGGTATGAAAATCAGGTGACAGGTAGATCCATGGTAATCCAGAAATTTTTGACTTGCAGTACTGTTTACGCAGTGTATTGTTTGGTGTGCCAGTGTGGCCTTCGCTACATCGGGAGCACCATCAATCATCTAAAATTGAGGGTGTTAGAACATCTTAGGGCCATTGATAAGGTAGATCCTTCCTACCCAGTAGCCCACCATTTTTCTGAGTATCATAATAAAGACCGTAGCAAACTGCAATACTTTGGGCTGGACTGTATACCTAGTAACATCAGGGGCGGAGATAAGTTGAGACGACTCAGATGGCTGGAATCGAGGTATATTATCGATTTAGCTACTAAACATCCAGGAGGTCTCAACAGTGGGGAGGAGATGGCCATCCACTTAGGGAAATAATTTACTCAGGGGAAATAGCAGTATGGCTGTTGGTGCTCATGTTTAGTGTTTAGGACAAATCTGTAAGACGACCTTGGTATAATGAATTAGAATGTTTAATGATGATGAATTTTTGTTGACCATACTGCACAGCGCCAAAGTATAGTTATTTTTTCGAACTATTAGGCGTTTTTACTCTTACACTAGCGCAGTTCCTAATAAACATATTTTCTGCACTAGTAGCTAATTTTAATTTGACCCACTTTTTCTCACTGAGCTCTGCACAACTATCAGCACCACTCGAAATACACTGTGGCTAGAAGGTAACCCCGGTTATCCATCCTCGCACCATCATCAGATGAGTTTGGGCGAGATCTGGATCTACTATCCGTATCCCATATGATGTGACTCCGCCACAATGGTGGGCTGATGGAATTCCTTCAGCCTAGTGTAATTCTTCTGTCCACACGCTCGCCTGTTACATGGTTACAGAACAGCACACTCTTTCATGACTACACAGTTCTTCTTTGGATTACGAATTTTTGTTATGACCGCACACAGTTTATTCACCTTTTTAATAATTGTGTATATATATATATATATATATATATATATATATATATATATATATATATATATATATATATATATATATATATATATATATATATATAATTATTATTTCCATCTCTTCCATTGTTTTTTCTATCCCCCCCTTTTTTTCTTTCCCTCCTCTCCCCTTCCCCCCCTTCCCTCCTCTTTTTCTTTCTTCTTTTTTCTTTCCTTTTACTTTATCTCTCTTATATGGATGAGATGGTTGTAGGGGCATATCAATTAACCCCGTCATGGTTATGATGTGGTATGTAATGGCCATCACATTTTTGTTGGCTCCTGGGAGCACAGGGTATAGAAATATCAGAGTTAGGATGGCCATTCATCATATCTTTATATATGTATATTTGTGTATTTGCTCTTAATGATTGTCTCGCTGATCCATGCTTTACTCCTACAGGGACAGACTGATTGTCAAAGGACGTATGCCCTACCACGGCTAGATGTTGTTATATTATATATTTTGTATAATTATCATTTTATGCCCATACCTCTTGTTTTTTCACCGATGTACGGTATTAGTTTCTTGCATGGGGTGCAGATACATATGTTATGCATCGCACTCTATCCGTTACAAGATGGCATTTACATTTAACTTTGGGCTAGTCCTTTGCTTATGTCTGTGACCATGAAGGAGCTTTAAAATTGAGTCATGTGCTTAGTGTCATTGACACTGACGAAGGCTGACGCCGAAACGTGTTTGTTGACTTTTCATTAAAGACTGCTGTGATTTTCACCACCCCAGTTCGTAATTAATATATTTACAAACATATTTACATAGCATTATAAATAATTGGATGACGCTACAACATGACAAATAATTATGTCTATGTGTGGGGAATGTCAACCCAGTATATATAAGCAAACATTAAAAATAATAATGTAATGCAATAAGCCATGTAATATACTCTGATATATTGTAACAACAGTCATGTCATGATTCAGAAATATAATGTTCTAAATAGAGCCCAAGTGGGCCTGCCATAATGCCTGCTAGAAACAAATAAAGTGCTGAGGTGATTGTGCAAAAATAACAATACAAAGTGCAAAGAGAGACAACAGTTAATTCCTGTTAGTATTGAGAAGTGCTAAAATTCATAATTTCTTTAAAAACAATTTTGAATACAGATGAGACACCACTATGTCAAAGGTTTACAATCATAGAGATTGGCATTATGAAGATGGAATAAATGTTATAATCGGACAGGACTTGAGGGCATACAGGATGGTTTTAAATGCAGGTATAAAGATCTTCCCTGTCATTTAATCCATTCGGATTTTTTGTGTTAAGCTCCAATATGTATCTCGTTTCAAGGAGACGGAGTTTGGCCTCACGGTCTCCTCCCCTCCTTGAAACTTCTACACAGTCAATTAAAAAATATTGGAGTTTGTCAGGTATGCCTAGAGGTTTCTCCTGGAAGTGCCTGGCAACCGGATAATTCTGGTTGTGCCCCGAAATTGCATGTATGTGTTGGAGTATCCGTTTGTGGGCGGGCAGCTTGGTACTGCCCACATATTGGAGTCCACACGGACACTCCAACACATAAATAACAAATTCCGTCTTGCAGGTAAGCCACTTGGTGATCGCAATTGGATGTTCACGGAAGGGGCTTACAAAATGAGTCCTGTTGCTGCCAAAACGACAGGCTTTGCATTGAGGACAAGTCTTGAAGCCCTTCTTAAGTGTCATCCAAGTAGTGGAGGCTTTTGGCTCTATGGTGTTACTAACTAAAGCCATGGACATGGAAGGAGATTTGCGGAAGGTTAACTGTGGTTTATTATCAACTAGGTGTCCTATTACAGGATCACTTTGAACCAAATTCCAGTTTTTATAGAGGATACTACGAAGAGCCCCGTGTTGTCGATTGAATGTCAAAATGACACGAGAGGAACTGGTAGTTTCCTGCCCTCCCATGGCAATATCCATCTGGATGTTTTTGGCTTTAGGAATCAATGCCTCTTGTCTGCTGACTGAATTTGATCGATTGATGGCCTTTATGAGATTGACATTTGAGTAACCCCTAGCAAGGAAACGCAATCTGCATGGCTCCTGTGCAGCCGCACATTCGTCATCAGTACTGCAGATTCTTTTGATTCGGAGCATTTCCCCGAAAGGAATGCTCCGAATCAAATGGGCTGGATGTTGACTATTAGAATGTAATATAGTGTTCCCTCCATTGGGCTTTCTGTATAACCTTGTGTTTAGAGTGTTGTCTTTCACAAATACCTCGACATCTAAGAAACAAATGGAATCAGAACTCATATTTGAAGTAAAATTAAGATTGATGCTGTTAACGTTAATCAAATCAACAAAAGCTCTGGCACTGTTGACATTGCCCTTCCAAATAAGAAAAATATCATCAATGTAACGCAAATATAAAACAATGTTTTCAGAAATAAAGTTGTGGTGCCCACCGACTAGGACCTGTTCCTCCCATAGCCCGACGTGTAAACACGCGTAGCTAGGTGAGAAACAGGCCCCCATCGCTACACCTCTAACCTGATGGTAAATTACACCATTGAAGATGAAAAAATTCTGTTCTAGGCACATTCTGGTCATATTTAACAACATTCTGTTATGTGCCATCGAATGTGGAGGGCCCTTATTTAGATAGTAATCCAGAGCTTTGAGTCCATCACAATGTCTTATTGAGGTATAAAGGGATGTTGTCCGTTTTTTGAGGGAAAGGACTTTGAGCATCATATATATATATATATATATATATATATATATATATATATATATATATATATATATATATATATATATATATATATATCGAAACAAAGGTTCTGTAATGCGTCTTCCCGCACCACCACGGAACAGATCTCACAAAACACCAAGAGTGGATTTCAAAATTGTGGCTTTATTTTTCCCTCGCCATCGGCATGACGCGTTTCGGCCGTCAAAAAACGGCCTTGATCACATGGCCTCAAATTACCAATGGGGGTGTTTAAATACTGTGAAAACATAGAGGTAGAAATGATAACAGCGGATTACGGGGTCATGGACATAGAAAAACTACTACTGCCTCTCACATATGTACAAAATACAGCAATTCACAGGGCATCACAATAATTCAGATAAATCCTGAAACTGAATAAAGTGCTAGTGCATTATCTAGTAAAATTATTTACAAGGTATATACAATGATGCCAGATGAAAAAATACTAATTCATTTTTCATTTTATAACAGTCAGTACGTATGTGCAAAAAATTATTAAGGCATGTCCTACTAACATTGTGCAAGACCTCCATCTATGTTATCAAATCAAAAAGTGCTCAAGTGCCCAAAGTGCATAATAAATTTGCAGTAAGTACATGTATGCTATGAAATCAACAAATCATAGCACCGGATAACATGTAATACAATGTACCTGCGTCAGTGTTTATAGATACCCACCACAGTTAAAAACAAATAGGCATTGCTGCTGATGCTTAAAGTTCACTATAGCCATAGTGACTAAATATAATGAAAGTACCAAGACCAATGCATGAAAGCAACAGTAAATCGCAAAGGATAATGCTTTGCCAGTAGTTATAAACTCATAATCACTGTGCTATGTATAAATGATATAAACGGAGGGCTTTCGAAGAACAGAGTTCACATACTACAGTGGAAAAAAGGATATTATTTACATAAGTTGTCTGAGTCTAGATTGCGCCAAAGGGGTTGATTACTGGTATATTTACAGGAAAACTTGTAAATCTTCCCCCCTGTTGAGCCCATTAGGTATTCTGGTATTTAAGAGGACAATATATTTGCTCTCTAATTGTCTCAGAATCCTTTCCCGGTCCCCCCCTCGGATGTTTTTGGGGACGGAGTCGATAACAAAGTAGGTAAGATGGTTCAAATTTTTGGCGTGTACAAGTTCAAAGTGCCGGGCAACAGGATAGTTGGAATCTGAATTCACTATTGCCCTAAGATGTTGCAATATGCGGTTAAACACCTGTAACTTGGTGCTTCCCACATATTTAAGTTTGCACGTGCACTCCAAAACATATACAGCGTGATCTGTACGGCATGTATATAGATCTTTAATGAGTGTAGGCATGGGATTGAATGGGGATTGAAATTCCACCGTGTTTACCCCGAACTTGCACGCTCTGCATGAAATGCATTTATAGAAACCCTTTTTGTTTGAAATTTTAACTTTGTTATCGCTTACTTCTGGGCTAATTTTTACTAGGCAATCTCTCATCGAGGGTCCTCTCCTAAATATGATGGAGGGTTCAATGGGCAATAATGGTGACAGATTAATGTCGGTGTGGAGGATGGGCCAATGTTTCTTAAGGATGCCCCTTATTTTTCTTTCCTCAGTATTGAAGGTGGTGATTAAACTGACCGTGTTGATGTCATGTTTGGGGGCATTATCTATATCCTCGTTCTCATTCTCAAAGCCCTCTCCTTCAACATTCTCAATACTGGTTCTGTTAGCATTGTCTCTAGCCATTAGTAGATCATTCAGCAAATAACCACGTTTTACAAACCTCTGAATTGCCTCTTCCTGACAGGTATTCAGATCAGACTCTAAACTACAGATTCTGCGCATCCGTATAAATCCCCCATAAGGGATACTTTTTATGAGGTGTTTGGGGTGACCAACAGCCCCCAGGGCCGACTCCAGCAATGTCCTGAGGTGCCCACTCCCAGGGTGCTGCTGTTTGCTATGGTTTGGTGGGAGCACTGCTCTTGGCAAGCCATACCAACCAATATGCTTTCAGAAAGTGAGAGAAGAAAATGCTCTCGCTTGCTGAAAGCAGAGTATGCCTGTTTCCCTGCCCCCCGTCAAGCGGGCAGGAAAACAGACATTGCTTTGAGAACTGTGGAACTGCATGTTAGCAACTTCCTGGATGTAAAAGCAATGCTGGCTGCCACAGGAGGTGGGGAGCCGGCAGGCCCCATGAGGGCATTTAGGCTCCCCAATGTTCCAAAAGTGGGTGTCCTGGGTGGGACCAGAGCACCCACACTACAGGTCGGGCTCACGGAGACGTGATTTCGAGGCCAAAATTGGCCTGTGCTGGGGTGACTGCGAGAGTTGCTCACCCCAGGTCAGTACAGTTATAAAATAGGAGTCGTGCCTGCCCAGAATGGGTATAGCCATGCCCCACTCTGCATAAATGGGGTCCAAAGTCTTTCTGCCTCCCTTAGGGGGTAGTTGAGGCAATAGCCCCAGGTCTGCTCCCCTGGGGAGGCAGAAAGCCCAATGGGCCCAGAAACAATTTTTTTCATATTATATGGGTGGGGGCTGCTCAGAATGGGCATGCTAATGCCCCCAAACCCCGATAAAATGCCCACAATATTTATGCCCCCCAGGGGTATATGGAGACAATTGCCCCCGATCTGCTCCCCCTGGCGCAGAAAGTCCACTCGGCACCAGGGATTCTTTTTGGGCTAGCCAATGCCCTCAGCTCACTAGATGCAAATGGGACCGTTATTTTGTCACCCAGGGAGCAAATGGAGGTTATTACCCCAAATCTGCCTCTGAGGTGGCAAAAAGCCCACTAGATACCAGGGTTTTATTTTATAAAAGAGGGGTTGGGCCTCCCCACTCCACATACATGGGGACCAAGGTCACTCTACCTCCCCTAGGGGGCAGTTGAGGCAATATCCCTAGATATGCCCCCTGGGGAAGCAGAAAGCCCACTAGGCAGGAGAGAGTATTTATTTTCTTATTGTAAGGGGGGGGGGGGTTGCTCAGAATGGGTATTCCAATGCCCTTAACCCCCATAAAATGGCCACAATATTTTTGTCCCCAAGCATTTTGGGGCAATAGCCCCTGATCTGCCCCTCCCTGGTGGGTGCAGAAAACCCACTAGGCGCCCGGGACAATTTTTTTCTTAGTGTTGGGATAGAGGCTGTCCAGAATGGGCATACCAAAGCCCCTCTGCCAAAATGGGCAGTCTTTTTGCTCCTCTAGAGGGAAATATCCCTCAATCAGCCCCCCTGGGGGGGCAGAAAGAGACTTTCTTCTTTGTTTCGGGATGGGGGCTGCCTGGAATGGCCATGCCGATGCCCCCACCTCGCAAGTAAATGTGTACAGTCATTCTGGCCCACCACCAGTGGGCATATGTTAATTATTACACCCAATCTGCCCCTTGCCACTAACGCTATGTTTTGGGCATGTAAGGGAGCAGCCCCATAGACAAGGGTCACTCCCCTTTTTTTAGGCACACATTTTGGACATTTTTGTCTCTCAATTGGTGAGGTCTGTGATATTTTTAGGCCTGTCTGCCCTCAAGGTGGTAGACAACCATTAGATACTAGAATGTGTGTCCATGAAATGGTGTTCGGCTGATGATCTGCTTGTACTGGGATTTGGCCTGCTGTGTGCATACTGGCATTTAGCTGGAGGTGTGTGTGAACTTGCTTTTGTCTGGGGGTCTGTGTAGACTAGTATTTGCCTGGTGGTGTGAATTGATTGGCACTTGGTGGCAGTGTGCGTGGATGGTGCTTGGGTGGCAGTGTGCATGGACTGGAGCTTGACTGGTAGTGTGCGTTGACTGGTGCTTAGCTAGCAGTGTGGCTTGTGTGGATCCCCCAATATTTTCTTACCCAGAATCCCCTGCAGATCTCAAATTTAGATAATAAAATCACATGTTCCTCATATTTCTGTGTGGTTAAGTAGTGGGGTGAATGGGCCACCAAAAAGTTTTGACCACCCAGCATTCTCGATAGTCTCCCGATAAAAATGCTACCTCACTTGTATGGGTAGAGCTAGTGCCAACAACAGGAAACACACCAAAGCGCAACATGGATGCAGCGCATTTGCCCACCAAAAACTGACCCCCTTTTTCCAATGTGGGTAGATTTAGATTTTGGACCCTAGCTCAGCTGGCACTCCGATGGAAATCTAGTCAACCTTTACATTTTTGAAAACTAGACACGTAGGGCTATCTAGGGTGGGTTGGCTTACGTGGTTATCACCAAGTTTTTTACCCGGAATAGCTTGAAAACTGCAAATTTTGTCCCAAAAAATAAATTTTCCTCATATTTTTGGGATGAACAGTTCTAAAATCTGTGGGGAGCCACAAACTTCCATCCACCCATCACCAAAGCATGACATAAGCATAATTTTGTAATTCTTTTTTTATGCTGATGCTACTTTGGGCAAGTGAGGTATAATTTTTTGGGAGAGTCTGAGGGGAACACTGGATGGAAGGAAATTTGTGCAGACAAGGCGATCCTACACAGAAATGTGAGGAAAATTTGATTATTTTAGCTAAATTTGAGGTGTGCAGGGATTCAGGGTAAGCAAACATTGGGGGATCCACGCAAGCCACACCTCCATGGACTTCCACAGGAGTCTAGTTATCAGAAATGTCTGGGTTTGGTAGTTTTCCCTAGATGGCCATTTAACAAACAAGGGCCTTAGAGGGAAAAACGGGCATTAAGGGTGCCCTCCATTAAGGATCAATTTCTGGTCAGTGGCGGCTCGCCGAGGGAGTGCTGCGGGGGGGGCAGGGGGGGCAGGGTGGGTGTAGTGGACTCCTACTTACGGAGAATGGAGTAAAAAAAGTAAAAACTATTTACCTTGCGCACGCTGCATCGCCGCACTCGGCAATGCAGTGCACGCAATGTAAATTGTTTTATTTATTTATTAACTTAGTTCAATCTGTTCCACAGCCCCCCCAATCTGCCCCACCCTGCCTCACTGCCCTACAGCACTCCCTCGGCGAACTGCCACTCCTTCTGGGGGTTTAAGAATTCTAAATTCTCTGAAATAAAAATCTGCATTATTCACTGCATTCTCTATGCTATTTGTTGTCTCCTCTTATTCCTTTTAACCTGCAGGTTTGGTGCATTTTCAAAGATGGAAGGGGGTCCATGTGTCCTGATGAATTTGCCAAAAGGTGAAGTGACAATGAAATACGTCGGCCGTTCAGCTTAAAATGTTCTAAACATGGTATTGTTTTTAATCATGCGTGCAGGCACTACAAATTAAAGACTGATTCAGTTAAGCATGGGCGGAAAATCCGTTTCGCTCGCGGATTTTGCGGATTTTCGGTAAATTCGCAATCCGTGAGATTCGCGAATCTCCCGCAAAATCCGCAAATCCGCGAGCAGCGGATTTTGCTCGCACTGCTCGCACTGTTCGCGTGAGTTCGCGGCTTCCCAGTACAACTTCGCGCCCCGCGAATAAGTGCAAAATTGCAGAAATACGATCTTAGCAAAACTGAAACTACTTACCAGGTTCAAAAGTTCAGGCTCATCATTAGTAGCCATTTCCTGTAGTGCTTCCTGAGGGGCCCCTCCAGAGTTCAGTTGCCAGTTGCAACTATTATGTGACCCTGCTCTGAACCTCAGAATAGTTACACATATGCCACAAAGGTCCTGAATTACAGCTAAGGGAGACAAGCAGGAGCCAGGCTGGAGGTTCAAATCCATTAATCAGCCCCTAATTCATTATTGTCAGTTGGGGCAGGGCAGGTGTTGTAACTAATTTTGCAACAATGAAAGCACTTAGCAAGTGCAAAAGATCACTAATCAGGAAGCACTAAGGAAGCAGGTGCCAGCTAAAAAAATATTCTGTGACACATTAATCAGCCCCAAATTAATTCAGGTCACTTGAGGCAGGGAAGGTGTGCTTGCGTTGCCACAATAATGTACACTGACTGGACAACCAGAGGGTGCTGTGATGAAACAGAGGGTGGCATGGGTGGGCCAGAGGGTGGCATGAGTAGTCAGAGAGTGGCAGTGGTGACAGAGAGTGGCAGTGATGAAGAAGAGTGTCCCAAACAGGCTGGACAC
This sequence comes from Lissotriton vulgaris, assembly GCF_964263255.1. Lineage (NCBI taxonomy): Eukaryota > Metazoa > Chordata > Amphibia > Caudata > Salamandridae > Lissotriton > Lissotriton vulgaris. The sequence continues at coordinate 1,297,559,987 of NC_141694.1, forward strand.
GTAGAAACAACAAGTTCGCGAAACTTGCGACCCGACAGGTAAGTTCGCAATTTGCGACATTGTACAAAACCCTCGCGAACTGGCAGAAACCCGCGCAAACACAAAAAAAAAAAAATTGCGAGAATTCGCGGATTTTGTGGATTGCGAGTCCGCAAATCCGCAAAATTCGCGAACGCGAGATTCGCAAAATTCGCCCATGCTTAGATTCAGTGTGCCTCTCTTTAACTCATTTCTAACTCTTTAGAGCCTGTGAGGAAGAAGTTCTCCTTCCTTTATGGGGATACATAGGGAGTATTTTTTAGATGCGTACTACACACAATTAGTAGTCTGTACGTTACACTTATATACAATATTCTTCAGCACATGTTTTCGGTGCTAGTTCCTATCCCTTTCTTAGGAAAGTGTAAATGATGAGAGAGTGAGCAAGTTGGCAAGAACCTGCTAATCACTCCTTGGTGGCTGCTTACATGAGGCACTTCCTATAAATATGTATTATTTTTTGTAATTTTCCTATGCCTGTAGGATTCACCAAGATGCATGGGATCTGCTTTAATATTTTTAAAGAAAACACAGACATGCCCTGATTCATACATAGTTATTAGAAACTCTCCCACCTGAAAGGAAGAAGTGGGGGAGACCCATAAAAACCTTGGATTCATTTGTAATATGCAACAAAGGCAAGTTGTATATTGTATTCCCTAGATAGCGTCCAAGCCCGTGACCAAAAACACAGGTTACCCCCTTGCAAAAGTAGGTTGTATTGTGATGTATAATTTTGATGTCTCCACAATATGTTTTGGGTCCTTACCTGTAGAAGGGACTAAGCCTACCCACACAAGTGAGGTATCATTTTTATTAGGAGACTTGTGGCAATGCTGGGTAGATGGAATGTTGGATTCCAGACCATTCCATCTCAGAAATGTGAGAAAAATATGTTTTTTCAGTCAAGGTTTTATGGGTTTCAAGGTATTCTGGGTAAAATACCTGGTGAGAACCACCAAGTCTGCCCATCCTGGATAGCCCTAGGTGTCTAGTTTTCAGAAATGTACGGGGTTGCTAGGTTTCCCTAGATGCCGGCTAAGATAGGGCCCAAAATCCACAGCTAGGCATATTTAAAAAAAGGGTCAGTTTCCTTTGGAGAAATGTGATGTGCACAGATTGCGTTTTGGGCCATTTCCTGCTGCAGGCACTAGGCCTACCCAAACAAGTGAGGTACTATTTTTATCGGGAAACATGGGGAAATGCTAGATGGGAGGAAGTTTGTGGCTCCCTCAGATTCCAGAACATTCCATCACAGAAATGTGAGGAAAATGTGTTTTTGTAGATAAATCTTGAGGTTTGCAAGAGATTCTGGATAACAGAACTTAGTAAGAGCACACAAGTAACCCCATACTGGATTTCCCTTAATGTTTAGGTTTTAAAAAACTTACAGTTTTGCTAGCTGAGCTAGGTCCCAAAATCCACAACTAGGCTCATTGCAAAAAAGGGTCCGTTTTCAGTGAAAGAAATGTAATCTGTCACATCACATTTTGGGTCGTTTCCTTCAGCGGCCACTAAGACTACCCACACAAGTGAGGTACCATTTTTATTGAGAGACCTGGGGACTGCTGGGTTGAAGGAAGTTTGTGGCTCCCCTCAGATTTCAGATCTTTCCATCACAGAAATGTGAGGAAAATTGTTTTTTTTGACATATTTTGAGGTTTGCAAGGGATTAGGGGAAATGAAAACTGGGAGATACCCATGAAAGTCATCCCAACCCATTCTGTGTTCCTCTATGTGTATAGTTTTTGAAAATGTACAGGGTTGCTAGGCTTCCCTAGATGCCGGCTGCGCTAGGGCCCAAAATCCACAGTTAGGCAAATGGCAAAAAAGGGACAGACTTCAGTGGAAAAATTTGATGTGTCCACATTGCATTTTGGGCCATTGCTTGTCATGGGTACTAGGTCTACTCACACAAGTGAGGTACCATTTTTATCTGGAGACTTAGGGGAACACATAATAGTAGAACAAGTGTTATTACCAATTGTCTTTCTCTGCACTTATGGCTTCCAAATGTAAGTCAGTGTGTTAAAAGGAAGTCATTTTGAGAAATGCCCTCTAATTCACATGCAAGTATGTGTATCCACAAATTCAGAGATGTGCAAACAACCACTGCTTCTAATATCCATATCTTGTGCCCATTTCAGAAATACATAGATTTTCTTGATACCTAGTTTTCATCCTTTATATTTTACTAAATGAATTGCTGTATAGCTGTTCCACAGTGAAAAACCATTGCAACCAACAGCTCAGTCATTGACTATGGGTACCTAGGGTTCTTGATGAATCTAGAATCCTTATATATTCACACAACCAGAAGGGTCCAGTAGATGTAAGAGTATATTTCTTTTGAAAATATGCCATAGTTAGAAGACGTTACAGATGAAAACGTAGACACAAATAGCTGTTTTTTTAACTCAATTTCAATTCTTTTTATTTGAACTGTTACTCTCTAAAGGACAATCTTAAAGGATCAACGCAAATGACCTCTTGCTAAATTAAGAACTGTATCTACTTTTCAGTAGTATAGAGCTTTCTGGGCTCTACCATTGGTTTCACATCCATTTCTACCACTAACTGGAAGGAGGTTGAAAGTACAAAATAATGGGAAAAATGGGCTATGTCCCGGTAAAATGCCAAAACTGTGTTAAAAATGTGGGGGCATATTACCAAGGCTGGTGAAATGAAATTATTGCACCTTTTGCGGCCATTTTCAGCTGCAAAGCGGCGATAATGTCATTGCCCTATTAGCAGGCTGTCGCTATAATCAGTTGACGACAGCTTTTAGATGATAGCGAGCGGTTTGGGGCCCGCTTTTGCATGTCAGCGATATTTATCGCTAATGACAATGCAAAGTGGGCATCCCCAACCTGTTAGCGACTGAAAGCAGTCGCTAACATCGCTATCGCCTATTATCAACGCAGGCATAGCGATTAAAATATTTGCGCTAAGCGCGAATATCGCCAAATCCTAACACCTGCTCAGACCACTTCTTAGCCTGTATATCCAATGGGGGGGTGGATATTCAGGTTAAGTCCCTATCAGCGATAATGCCTGAATATCACTGAATTTACAGCGATATTCATTCATTTCGCCGCTATCGCCGGATATTTCATCGCTTTGGAGATAAACGTTGCTAATAGCACATTATCTCTGCAATAAAATCCGGCAATGCGCAGCGATAGAAAAAAAAATCGCTAAGCTTATGTAGCAATAAATATCGTTAGCTGTTGATAATTTGCCCCGTGGTTTTCTGACATAAGTCTGCATGTTCCTGAAAGATGGGAAGATTGAAATTTTAGCATTGCAAACCCTTGATTGATGCCATTTGCTGGGAAAAAACTGAGGCTTTGTTCTGCATTACTTTTTTCCCATTTTTCCCCCCAAAAATAAAATTTGCTGTATTTTGGCAAATAGCCCAAAAAAGGCTTAGCTCGCGGAGTGGGTGAAAGCTAGCAACTAAGGAGTTAAAAATAGAGTTGTGTATTTACCTTTAGATGTTAAAAGCAATATTTAAACTATAGGTGTAGAGAGAGATTTGGAAGAACAACTTGTTATTCTAGTGAATGGTGTCTCCACGAAAAACAAAAAAATCTGGCAGGAGCTAGTAGATGTAAATAAGGTGAAGAAAGCTACATTAACGCCTTAACCGTGGTGGCAAATCCGCCGCGGGCGTTCCATTGCGTGGGCGGGGCCACGTCGGCCAACAGACGTGCGCAGCACTACCGAGGTAGTGCTCGTGACAGCCGTTGGCCGACGGGTGCACTTAAAGGGTTAAACCTTAAAGACAATAATGTGTACTATAAAGATGTAGATGTTGCCTAACACGGAAGTTGCATGGATGAAGTAATGTTGCCTTCAAGGGGAGGGTTTGAAAAAGTGGATAGAAGTAGATCTGAAGAAATATATGAGCATTATGGTATCAATCCACTACATTCAAAATATTTTATGGGGGATGCCATTGAATTTTTTCAATTGAAACAAGCAAAAAGAACTCCAATGAGTGTTTGGAGAAAAGTTTAGTGGCTCAAAAATTTCTTCAACTATTTTTAACTGGAGTAGGGGGATGGTATAGTGACCACCCTGTTGAAATACCTGCAGCAGACTATAGGTCACCAAGATTATATTCTAAGGACCATTGATTTCATATTTCACATGTATTCCATCTGTTCTTCTCAATTCTCTTTGAAAAAATTGAAAAAGTATACATTGTTGGAAACACCTTCTTAAAAAACAACAGTACTTTTAACAAACATTTCAAAATCCTCCCAGCAGTAGTGTCACACTTTCTGACTAACACTGAATTTCAACCTCCACTCCTCTGGAGTAAATTCATACTTACTGACAAGTGTCTCCTTAATAGTGGTATACCTAAACCTGTTCTACTTCTCTAGAGCCAGTACATTGTCCCTCCCGTCACCACAAATTTGACTCAAAAGACACATCTTAACAGGGCTTTGTGGACCCCACAACGACTATTTAAGGTTGGCCTACGAGACACACCGACTTGCTGGAACTGCTCCTCGGGTATTGGTGACCTTCCACACATGTTATTTAATTGCCCCATGCTTCACACATATTGGACTAAAATCTTTGACTACATTGGGCACACGTTTGACATACACCCTGCAAGGGAATTCATCTACATTATCCTGGGGGCTTTAGACCCACTACTAAAGGGGGATCATGACCGCCAGCTCCTGGATCTCTTGCTAACACTAGCATGCAAGGTAGTCCTATGCAATTGGAAATCAGCATCTGAGGTCTCTTTTAATGCCTGGAGGGAATAGCTATCCTGCATTAGGGGCACCGACAATCCCGCTCTTCACTCATAACCATGGCAGGTTGCCAACAAAAAACTATGGTCTTCCTTAGACCAGGCCTCCTTTACCTTCGACCCACCATGAAGCACCACCAATGAGGTCAATACTTAGTAAATGCGGGGGTGCCGCTGCATGAATTGTACTGGTTATATCCTGTCCACATGGGCTTACCAGCCTTAGACACAATGTGCAGGAACGACAAAGTATACCTGGTATTATATGACTAGATCTGGATGGTGAGCTCTACGGAACCGTGTACAACCGTAAGAATGCAATGATGGCATATTTTATTGTTTACCTTGTTTATTTGTTTATCCATTTATTTATTCATTCATCTCATCTCATTTACAGATCCGGACTGATGTTACTTTCTTGTTTTCACTATGCTTTATTTTCCGTTACTGTATGTATGTATGTATTGTTTTATATGCACTGATCCATGTTTGATTACGGCGTCACTCCAATACGATTGTAATTCTACTGATGCCTTATGGCCGTTATCATTTTTGTTATTGCTCAATAAAAAAGATTTGAACTAAAAAAAAAAGACACATCTACAATCCTCCTTAGAGTTCCTCTGTACCTCTACAGCTACTTCTTATGCCAGAAGTAACCTACCTATATCAACTCCCGCCTTGAAAAAAGTCAGGCACCAAGTCTCAGGATATATGAACTCTTTCTTTTACACGGGACACAGAAGGGGTGCTCCCACCATTTTGCTGACAGCTATTTGACCTTCATGTGCACTACCTTGACACTCCAGCCAGCAAGACCCTTTTCTCCTCCAAGGCTTTCTTAGCCTCAGCTGTTCTTTCCTCTGCACCCAGCTGGCCTAGCTAGTCCCTCAGGTCCAACCCAGGCTGTCTGTCCTTGAGGTCCTCAGGGGACTGGGTTTGGGAGGAGACAGTGCTATCTGCATTGTATCCTATAGAGAACTCTCTCTCTGGGGGGTCCCCTCTGTTCTCTGGAAACTTTACCCATTAATTTCCCCAATCCTCACCCTCCTGAAAGCCACTATCCATTGGGGCCCTGATTCTGAGATCAACTACAACCAATAGTGCTGAAGTAGTCCTCTTCAGACTGGTCTTGTGGTGCAGGTTACATTCAACAGAAGTCACTCCAGGTTCTAAGGGCAAACTAGTACTCAAGCTTGGAGGTACACATGAGTAAATGGGTGTGTGAATGGTCTTATAGATGTCTGTGTGCATGTGGCAGTCACTGCCTGGCTATATCGGTGATGGGTACATAACTGCTTTTCTGAGAGTGTGTCTGTAAGTGCCTACCTGACTGTGTGAGCGTGTGCAATTACATACTATTAAATTGCATGCTATAAGCAAGCACCCACCTCAAATTTCAAATACATTTATTCATACTAGCATAATACAACTAATATATATATAGTATAGCAATTACTCTTTTGCCTATCCTGCTCTATGCATTTCTAGTCAACTTTCTCATCTAAGCACCCTTCAATTTTCTCTTCTAGTATGCTGTCTAGAAGCTGCAGATTTTCTTTTACCTTGCATACCCTCAATACTGCTACCTTTGTTTTTTTTCAGTGACTCTGTATGTTTTTAAAAATTATATTTGCTAACTATAACATCCCTGTAACCTTTGTTTTTTTAAGTACTCTTTCTAAAGATTTTTATTTTGTTTCTTAAATGTAACCACTAACCTTTGACAGTGAGTGTGTGATGGAGCACATGATTGCCTCAGTAAGTCTGTGAGTGGGTGGGAGAGTCTCTGAGTAGGTCTGTGAGTCAGTGTGAAAGTGTCTCCAATATATCAAATCATGCAGAGCTTAATAACAATAATTACAGGATAAAATACATGCAAAAACCTTAAAATAACAAATGTCATTTGAAAAGTGAAAAATTGAAGCAGCATACAAGGAGTTGAAAGTGCAAATGTGCAAATATAAGACCAATTTCACCATTCTCTTAAAATATAATGCTAACTAAGACAGTACAAATCAATCTGTACCTTTAAATGCTCCAATAGCTTCAACTACATAATAAAACATCCTAAGATTCTATATATAATATAAGATACATTTTGCCCAGAGAGAACCCAGTGCAAAATGTATACAGAGACCTAAAAGTTACAGGTTTCGTTGAACAAACAGAATTCATTGCAGCATACGAGATGACAGAAAGTGCAGGTGCGCACGTATAGTACCAATTTGAAACATCCTATAAAAGATTCTATTTAAAATATACAGTGAATTTAGCTTAAAAGGGACCCCATGCAGAGATACAAGCGGAGGCCTAGCAGATGCAGATTTCATTGCGCAATACGGTCTATATAGCGGCGTACATATACAATACCAATTTCATTAAGCCTTTAAGGTACCATCCTCACTAGGTCAGTGTGACTCAAATTATACCTATAGATAGTATAACAACATCAGCTATGTAATACGAAGACCCTCCAATTCTAGTTATAATATGCAATGAATATTGCCCATAAGAGACCCTGTTCAGCATACCACAGCTAGTTACAACACATTAGTCAGAAATGGCTGGGCGCACACTGCTCTACCTCCCAGCACAGTTCGCTCTTTAGCATTATGGTGAATGCAGTTCAAGGTACATGCTTATTTGAATATTTACTGGAGTGTTCCACCAAAGTTGGTGAAGGTTAGTGCTGTAAATCTCTAGACACGTGTTTCGGGATAACATCCATCATCAGTAGAGCTTTTTATATTTGAGCGTAAAATCAAAAGTTTATTTTCCAATAGCACGATATCTGACCTGCTCATCACCCCAGAACTAAGACTGTCAGCTAACTGTTTCTCAATATGTAAGATATTGTCCATCAATGTCTTTGTCTCCTTCTTTCTTATTGCGTTTTGTTTGAAAATATATTGTTGTGCTACTCCTCTAATAGAGGCCTTGCAGGCATCCCATACTGATAGAACACTGGTGTATCCAAATTATATGTGATAAACTCCTTTATGTGTTTTTTAAGGGATGTTACAAAAGCCTCGTCCGATAGTAAATATCTTGGGAAAGTAAAAGGGTGCCCCTCTTTTACCCTTGGAGTTACCCCAAATGTGAAAATAATAGAATTATGGTCAGAGGAGATTTTTGGCATAATCTGCATATGTCCTACGCTCATTAGTTCATCTGAAGCCCACGCCAAATCTATCCTGCAGCATAGTTTATGAGGAGACGAATAATATGTATATCCTGGTACACCTGGATAAAGACTGCGCCATATGTCTTTTATATTATGTATTTTTGCTAATTCCAGTATTGCTACTCTTGTTTTGTGCATACATGAGGATAGCCCTTTCATCGTTGCATCCTGTTGGTAGTTTAATACACAGTTAAAGTCTCCCATCAAAATGAGCTCGCCCTCCCATGATAGTAGTTCTATGTTCAGCCAGTCAAATAAGCGTGGCTCATCTTTATTTGGCCCATATATAGCACAAAAAACATAAATACCATCTTCTATCCGCATTTGCATAATTGCCCATCGCCCCCCCTTATCTGCAGCAGTTTTAATGACTTCCCCCCGCAATTGTCTTTTCTTTAATATTGCAACCACTCTTATTGGTGCATTTAATGTTGTGCAAACCACTAGTTCATATCCCAATTGATTCAGAAGTTTTTTATCTTTAAAGCAGATATGTGTTTCAGTTAGCATAACCAACTGTGCATCGTACATTTTCAATTCTTGATAAACTAAATTTCTTTTAGTCTTAATATTCAGGCCTGATACATTCCAAGCTAGATAGCTACAGTACGTCATTTTGAGTATTAATAAAATCAGAAATCGCTGCCCCTTTCTTATCACTCTTTTTACTTTTATTTCTTGCTGGTAGCATTTTATCTTCGTTTTGACTTGTCATACCATTTTTAGTTTTCTCCCCCATCCCCCGCTCCCTCCGTCCCCAGTTCGGAACTACCCCCCGTACCTCAGGAAAACACCCCCCCTTTATACCTGCTGCCGTTGGTTGCGCAGCCTCTTGAGGGTGCAGCCATCCGCATGCCCCTCCCCTACTTCATTAAGTATGTCATTCCATACCCCTTTCAAATGTAAACGATTTGTCAGTTTAGTCAGACCTTTTAAGATTATGTTCACGTGGAATCGGCACTCGTAATTCTTGTATCTTATGCATTAATGATTTTTTCTAACACCATTTCTGCCTCCTTAACCTGGTTAGGAAAGTACGTATGGCCAGCTTTAGTAACTTTTAAACACGCAGGTTCTTGGAGGAAAACCTGATCCCCTGCGGCTTTAAAGGAGTCAATTAATTGACGTAAGTTCCATCGTCTGTCCATGGTAGTCTTACAAAGGTCTGACCTGATGAAGAAAGTCACATCTTCTGTGACAATGGGGGAGTTAAGTTTTGCTTTCAGAGAAACAGCCTGTCTCAATAAAAAATTTCCAAAATAGATTAAAAACGGACGAGGGAATTTACTTCCTTTGTTTCTGTTAACTAGTGGTAATCTGTGAACTCTTTGTAACTGAGAGTCCCAGTCCCAGTCAGCGAGATCCGGAAATGCACGTTGGAAAAGCTTGACTATGTATGCCCGAGGGTCTGTCCCTTCAGCGCCTTCTGGAACCCCGAAAAGTCTAAGATTTTGTCTTCTTTGTCTATTTTCTATGTCCTCGATTTTAAATTGTAGGGCCCGAATTTCTTCATCATGGCGCAAATTTTTCTGCTCAGTTTTGACCGAAGTTTCTTCTATCTGCACAACTCTGTGTTGTAGCTCTTCCACTTCTTGAATTATGGTGTTCATTTTGCTATTAACTTCAAGTAAGTAATTTTGTGTTTTTTGTATTGTCCTCTTTCAGTTGCAAAAAATATTGCTGTGCTTCTTGTCGTTGTTCGGTCAGCATATTTAAAATTAAGGCCAGAGAGGGGGTCTCCACCAATGGTGTGTCATGGGGTAATGCCTCCTGAAGCGTTGTTTTCACAAAGTGACCTATTCCTTTAGCCGTAGCAGCCATGACAGCGAAATCATTAGGATTGAGAGCCTTTTCGTTAGTTCCTTCTCTGACATTAATATCTTCTTGGGGGCTCTTTGTTCCCATGGAATTATCCAAAATTGGTTGACTTAAAGGATTAGACGGAGTTGCATTATCCTGATCTTGGTCAGCTTGTGATGGAGTTGGTGGGCCCATGGAGCAGTTTCCTGATAATCGTAAAGCCATTGATTTTACCCCTCCTTTGGCTTGAATCCACTTGCGTAGAGGGCTATCTTCTATATTTGGTTTGCCTCTAGTGTTCGCATAGGTTATAGCAGAGGAGAGAGTAGAAGGATTGATATTTTTCTTGTTTTTTAGTTTATTTTAAGCCTTTCCTCTTCCTTTTTTCTGTGATACTGTTTTCCAATCATCCTGTGAAGAGCCCAGCCCAGCGTTCTCTTCTTCATCGATCAATTCCTCATATTCATCATTAGACTCCACTTGTTCTCATTAAATCCTTCTGTGCAGTCTCCAGAAAATCCCTTTGCTTCCTGTCCTTGAGCTATATTGAGCACTTCTGTTTCCTGGGCTGCCAGAGTTTCATGATTCAACTGAATAGACATATTGTTGAGTTCAGCGCCACTTAAATCTGGCTCTGTGTCCATAATCAGTATTAATTCCATACCCTCTGAGTCTGGAACATGTACCTGTGACTGTCCTTTGTCTTTTTCTTTGTATTTATCAGCTTTATCTGCTTCATAACGTTCTTCTGGCAATTCTAAAGTCTCTGCATCAGTACCAGCTCATGTGGTAGTATCAACATATTCAATGTTCTCCGTATCATTCGTCATTTCCTTATTTATTCCTTTGTTTGTTTGCTCTATAATATCTTTGTTTGCACAGCTTACTGCACAGTTCACTTAAGCAGCAAAATCTATATTTACATTGGCTCCCTTTGCTTTTATTAAACTATTTTTTTCACCAGCAGTAAACATAGGAGGTTGCGGTAACTGTTGCTTACCAGCCGTTATTGCAGCCTTGTCTTGTTTCCCTGTAGCAAGCAGGTTCTGCGAGCCAGTTCCAGCTCCAGCTCCTTCCTTCCCGAGGGACTTGGCTGGCATCTTTTGTTTTTCCACCGCCGATCTCTTCTCTCCTGCGGCCTTACTGACAGATGTGGCTCCCTGAGCACCGTTTTCCTCAGCGTTTACTGCACCCTTTGTGGTCCTGGTGCTGCGCGGTTGATTTTTCAGTGCCATTGTCTTAATTGAAACCGCTCTGAAAGCCGAGCCACCTGGCGATGAAGGTTCCCCCCGGGCGTCGGAGCCGGAGGCACTCGTCACGCACCCCGCGCGAAGTAGAATGTCACAACCGAGCCAAGATAGCAGCGTCCAGCGAGCCCAGCGAGCACAGCCTGTCTCCGCCCACAACTCGCGGCCACCGCACCCTCCTGCAGTCAGAAGCCGCATCCGTTTCTCCGCAGACAGCAACCGCACCTCAGCTTTCAAACGGTAATCCAGGGTAATTCTGTAGCAGCATAGAAGCGTTTTTCAGTTGTTGAGATAAAGCGCCTGTCCGTTTATCTCAGATATTCGTTTAAAGCATTCTCTCTACCTGCTGTTTGTAAAGTAGTGGGAGCTGCGAATTCAGGCTGCACCGGGCGGTATCCTCAATCCGCCATCTTCGTTTTCCCAACCGCCCCATTAATGCAATCTGCCTAAAGCTGGCAGGGGACGTTCCGAGAACCTTTTTAGGTCGAAGCCTGCATTGCAGGGAATGGCCCTGCTGCAGGCAAAGACCTATTGTGAACAGGGGGATTTCAGTACTGCGTGAAACCACGCCCCCTTTTTCCATTGGCAGGCCTCTCGAGACAGAGGCCTGCCATTGGAAAAAGCTCCTGTTTAGCAGATGTGTCTGCTCTGGATCCCACCTCTCGAGGACGCGATGACCTTCCTTACAGTAGCACGACAATATTTTCAGAAATATTGCCTTGGCAACCATGAGGCAGGCCAGGGAGTCCGGGGGGGGGCAGGATTCAGTATCCAGTTTTTTTTTTTTTTTTGTGCCGTCATTCCAGAGCGTTCCTCGGCGGTGGAGGAGGTAGGAGAGAAATGGTGCTTGTGTTACTTTATGTTTTTATTCTGAAATTAGGAGAATTAGTTGGAGAATGCAATTTAAGAGATACAGTAGAATAAGCCCTCAGAGGACACGCCCATTCCTGTGAACTATTTTTATTAGCTATGGAAGTGTTCTCGTTTGATGGCGCAGTAAATCACAGGCCCGTTTGTTGGCTGCGTGGCATACTCAGGATGAGCTTGTTATAAGAGGAAATAAGCTATAATGACTTGCACATTTGTCTTTGTGTCCCTACTTTTATTGAACGTGCATAGTTACGTGTGTTACAGTTTAAATGCATTTACAATGCACGTTATAAACATGAGCTTTGACATGTGGCCTTGTGGCTGGATGCTGACTCGCCGTGTGTTCTTGTGCTTAGGATGAGGACGCAGCACCGTGGGCTCCTGTATTTTCCTGTAATAAACTACAAATATGATCATCACTTAGCTCGGATGAATTTATTCACTCCCCTTACACAGATTACTTGGAAATTCCCCCTAAAACAAAACAAAAGCTCTTTCCGGGATAAAGGAAAACCACTTCCATATGTGGTCCTAATTGCGTAATCCTGACGTATCATACTTTCCAACACCACACCGCCTCCCCCAGCCCCCCCATCACTACACTAGGACAATACGGACTTATGAGAAATATTACTAACCATTCTTTTTATAACGGACGCGGTACACTGCAAGTCACCACCAGTAAAAGCCTAGCACGTCATGCACGTATTTTCGCAATCCGTGTGTCACAGAGGGCCACGCGCACTGACGTAAGGAAGAATAACCAGAAACACAAAATGCATCCTGGAAAGAGAAACTGCCCCGGGAATTGACGTTTCGTAAAAAAGCAATACCTTTTACTGAGTCGCACGTCAGTCAGTAAGAGGCACCTCTCTCCCCATCAAAAGCAGGGTAGCAGCTGCCGCCTTCCAGCTGAGGTTTGTCAACACATTCCCTTGTAGAATCATGTTCTTGTTCAGATACTTGGTGTTATTGTTACAGACTAGAGTGCGCATGTATTGGCCTCTAGATGAATTGGTTAACAGTCACGTAAAAATTCAAAATACTTCATACAACATGTAACATTACCCATAATGGATCATGGCATTTAATCCAACGGAGTTCTCGCACTCGAGAGCAGCTCCCGCTCTGCCCCTCACCCTCAATCAGCATACTCATTCATCATCGTACTAAAAGTCAGACCACTGAGTTTTCCGGTTATCAATCTGTACACACGGACAGTGCTTTATTTATGATGGTGGTTTGAAGAAGTGGGAACCGGCACTTCTTTTCATCATTCAACTTGGCTCAGCGGGGGTGAGAGAGAGAGAACAGAAATACAGAGAACTAGCATTGGCATAGCCAATAGGTCTCGCCTTTGGGACCTTAGAAGTGTTTAGTTATCCAGCACAATACCCTTGGTGCAACAACATCAACTGTTGCATGGCTAAACACTTATAAGGTCCCAAAGACGAGACCTATTGGCTATGCCAATGCTGGTTTTCCTTCTTCTAATCCATTTTTCTAAATCCAGCAGTGGAGGGAAAGTGGAGATTTGTGGCATCATAGTTGTAACAACTTGTGTGGTAAAGGAATGTGTTGTAAAGACGCATTTGTTGTTCGGACAGCATTATTAAGAGAGGCATGATTCTGATATACAACCTTGAAATCTAGATAGAGTAGTAGAAAGAGTGTGTTAAAAAGAATGAAGGGCAGAGAAGTTTATAGACGCACGAAGGGACTACGCTTGTTTACGCAGAAGACATCGAGGAGTGGAGGAGAGTGTGTTTTTGAGGTTTGGATTTTTTGAGGTTTGGATTTTTTGAAAAGTTATAGTAAAGAAACTGCTGAAAGACCAGAATTGAATCAATATGAGAAATGCTGGATCAGAGCATTTGTCTGCAATGGAATTGTGAATAGTAATTATGTGGAATTAAGTGCAGTGGACTTTTGTTGTGCATCATGAAGTGGTATGTATGGAATGGAATAATGTGGTGTATTGAATTGTGTAATTGTGTGCGGTGGATTGGATGTATGTGTTGTGAAGTGGAATTTTGTGCTGTGGAATGGAATCGTGTGGAGTTGAAATGTGTTGCATGGAAATGTGTGGCACGAAGTAAAATTATGTTGAGCGGAATCATGTTGCATGGTTTAGTTTGTATTTAAGTGGAGTGTTGCTATGTGGAATGGAGTAGATTTATGTGTAGTGGTATTATGTGGTATGGCGTGGATTTTATTTATGTTGAGTGGTATGGTATTGTGTGGCATTGAATTGTGTAGTGTGGCATTGTGTGGAATTATGTAGAGTAAATATGCGGCACTCCGCAGTGTTGCATTTTATTGAGTGTAATGTGTCTTTGAGCTATGTGGATATATGTGCTTGAATAATGGTGTGTAGTCTAACTATGAAGGTTGAAGTGTAATTGTGTGTAGTGGGATTATCTGGAGTTAAATTGTGTTGCGTGGAGTGTGAAGGTGCATGCAGTTGTATTAGGAGAAGTCAAATTAGGTTTGATGTATTGTAATTATGTGGCATGTAGTGGAATGGGGTAGAGTTCACTTGTGTGGTGTGGAATTATGAGTGTTGAAATGGGTTATGTAGTTGAATTATGCAGTGTGCATTTGTATGTTGTGGAATTGCATAGCAGTGAATTGTGTGGCGGTGTTTTTGATTCTGTAGAGTTGATTGCTTGTCTTCTTAAGCCAGCTGAGTCCAGGAAGCAGCCTGCATCAGTTGGCCATATTGTCCATGTGATCTCGGTGCGCTTTAGATTGCTGTTGACTTGTGATGAGCTTGCGAAAAAACTTGATGAATGTGAACACCAACTTCTCGTGAGCCGAAAACAAACACGTGGAAAACATTGAGCCGCAGGTTTTCAACTTTACCCGAAGTGCTTCAGGTGAGCAGCAGTTGCATTATAAAATAAAAAAATTTTTGTAGGCACAAAAACGCTGTAGAGACACACAAGGTACACAGGCATAAACAGGTCCAGTAGGAAAACACAAACACAATGTACACCAACTGAATGCAACATATTACATATGTACCCAAATAAGGAGCATATAATGTTCCCCCACACTCAAACACTAGGCATCTAGGAGCAGCAGCCCCAGGGCACTGCAGTTTCCAAGCTGGGCCTGTGTGCGGGGAGCTGGCATAGAAGCTCTGCACGCACCGATGCTTGTCAATTTTATATAGCGTGAACTTAACCTAAAGGTATTTCAGCGCTTCATATGAACACCAGTTTTTTACAGTAGGACATATTTTTTTGTAGGCATGTGGAGAAAAGTACGTTTGTTATAACCACAAAATGTTCGCTTTAGGGCAAGCATTAAACCCCCATATTAGTGTAGGCCTTCAAAGGATCAAAACCCATAGGCACACTGTACCATATTGTCATAACAGAAAAGCTGCACACGTTGTAGCCAAGGATACAGCCACGCATGTTTCACAAAGACAGACATAGCCTTTGATTCCTGATACTTATCTTATCAGGGCTACCTCCTTACTGCAGCACCGATAAAACATATTGGCAATAGTGTGAGCACTTGCAATAAACTCTACTTAGAAATACCAACAGGCTGGCTTTCTCACAGCAAAAAGAATTCTCCTGCTCCACCTTTTTGTAACCATTGTTTTTTGGAAATATTTGTGTTGGCGTGAAAAACGCAGTACACGCATATAATATACACATGCATATACAGAGTACACGACACGTACATACACCCAGTGGTTGAAGTGGGCGGGATCGGAAGGGCACGGCGTGCCCCTACTTTTTAAATTTGACACAGTCCGTTCCCATACTTCTGTATTTTAAAAATGCGTCCCAGGACGGCAGGAATGGTCCGAATTTAAACAATATTGTGCGATCGTCCAGACCTGTGCTTTGCACATTAAGGATGGCGTCTACAGCGGCCACAATCTCCTCCCTCTAATCCTCTGTACCTGGGGGCAGGGGCCTGGAAAGCAACACTGTAGAAGTAATTAACCAGCACTCGAAAACGGCAACCTTTGGTGGCCGCTAGAGTGCTATTTACACCTAATTTAGCGAAGAGGCCCCCTGCCTGCCCCCACTCTGACCTTTATAATGGTCACATCAGGATGCATTTTAGGCATCACACTGGCCCTCATCTGCCCTTTATTTTCGGCCTCTGATGACGCCACAAAGAAAGGAAAAGCACTCCATGTAGAATTCCTGGCAGACAATGCCCAAACCTAGGCGCTTTAAAAAACAAGCATTTACAATGCAATAGGTCTCACATTTTCTAAACTTTGACCTATTGGTATTGTAAATGACAACACCTTATTGCACGTTTTTTTAAACATAAATAAAAGGCATTGTCATTTCCAATGCCAATAGCTCAAAATCTCGCGAATGCGAGACCTATTGTATTGCAAATGCTTGTTATATAATGGAACCATAATACTTCCTGTCCAAGAGGACCGAATAATCCCACAATATTTGGCTATTAGAGCCCAAGAATTTACGCAAGTCACCAGACTGTGCAACCTCTCTTAGTTTAATCGAATTTAAGTCCTCCACCCCTCTACATTCAGATGCCTGTATTATATTTCTTACCAGCTTCAATATGCTGATTTCTCTTTGTCTAACCAAAAAAGACTGCTTAACTTGTTCCCTTTCTAGGGCATTTCTCTCCCGATATAACTTTTTTTCCTCACGCGAAATAACCACATGTTGGTTAATACAACTGGCCTGTTTTTTCCTTCTCCATGATCTAAATAAGGCCAGATTCTTCTCGAACCAGGAGATGGGATTTTCCTGTGTAGGACCACAGCTCGCGTTTCAATAAGTCTCCCTAAATGTGTAAGGCTTTTATTGGACCAAAAAGTGCACCCATTTGTTTAATTATGCGTAATACTATCGTCTCTGAGATTTCAAGGCTCCAAGGATTTGAGTTCCAAACTCACATCCACCGATAAAACATTGTGGTCACTCAAGTTTGTCTCCAGTACCTTAAATTGTGCACAGACACCGAAGAGCTGGTACGATACCACCATATAGTCAATAAGTAACTGCCCCAAGAAGCATGGAAAGTAAGGGAGGCTGGGGAGTCCTCTGGGAATATTCAATTTATAATAACAAGATTATTCATTCTCAAACAATGCAACAAATTCAGCCCTCACCTACCTGATCTTATATGGCTAGGCAATATTTATTCAGAGCCTAAGTGCTCTCTGTTTAGCTCTCTTCTGCTCGTTGTCTGCTTTTGTTTAGCTTTTCTCCTCAATTCTGACCTTTATTTTGCCTCTTACTGCTCATTGCTGGTCTTCATTTTGCCTCTTTCAACTTGTTTCCCATCTCCATTTTATTTTATTGTATTTTATATTACCTCTTTTGTCTAACTACTGACCTTTATTTTGCCCCTTTATGCTAGTTTCTCACCATTATCAAATCATTACAGAACGTGATCTCAATTTTGCCTCCTTCTGCTCATTTCTGACTTTTAGTTTGCCTCTTTCTACTCATTGTTGAACTTTATTCTCCAACTTTCTGCTCCCATCTGACCTTTATACTGCCTCTTTCTGTGCGTTTCTCACCTTCATTTGCCTCTTTCTTCTCGCTGCTGACCTTTACCTGTCCTCTTTCTACTTGTTGTTGAAATTTTCTGCCTCATTTTCCTTATTAATTAATTAATTTATTGTCCTCATCTCACCTATAAGCATATAGCAGAGTGTTACAGCCGTTGTCATGACTCTGGGCACCGTCCGGCCTACTGCAGTTGCTTAGGTCTCCCGACCAACTCCTTACACTGGAGTTAAGGTGTAATCATAGGACCAGGTACCTTCACTGTTGATTACCTAAGCAGTCTTAGATCATGGCCCATGTTGAGCCAGTCTTTCGTTCTTGGGGGGTTTAGGTCTTTACACTTCGCACAAATTTCTCTATGTGCCAACAAGATAAAACATCCCTCGCTGCCAGATCCTTTGTTGAAACACAATCGTCAGCAAAAAAAACTAAAGACCCATTTACCACAATATTCAAATCAAACATCCTACACAAAAAATTCCCTATCCCTTTCAAAAACAATCCCAACGCGTGCACTCAAAGAAAACATGGATATCATTAGCTTTTGGGGCCATGCATCGGTAACATTTCGGCTCGAGGGTTGGGGCAAATTTTGCAATTTTAGCAGGGGTATAGTATATTCTATTGGTGACAAAAAAATTCTTCTTCTTTAAACTAGCTGATTTTATAAAGAAGTTTTAAGGAAGGTTCTAAAAGATCCCCTTTTATAGGCTCGACAGGAGATTGATTCCATGCAGTAGCCTGTGTTGGAATGTTCTTATCGTCTGCTTCAACCAATTTTCTATACCAAATTGAAACTTCTTTCTTCAACAGTTGTGGTGATAAAAAAAGAAGCTCTGTAGCCCAATCTCCCCTTACCCCTACACTCTCAGCCTCAAACCAGGATTTTAATTGTATAAACCTAAATTTGGATATACCCGGGCCTATCCTAGCTCCTAATGCCTCCCATGGATGTATACCATTCACATCCCCCAAATCTGACCAGATAAAGACGGCAGCTCTCCTAATAGGTACAGCCAAGCCACCCTTAAGGCAAAGAGGAGTCCCCGGGGAATCCCAGACAGGGGCATGGTCCGAATAGTAGCCTATCCCACACCTGTTCCTTACTTTGAGCCAGGTTGCTAATGCATTTTTTAGGACCTTCAAGCGTACTTTAAAAAAAATATGGATGACCCGTATTTATAGGGAAACCCTTCTGTGCTATCGCTCCCTTTGTTCTTGACCAGCTCGCTAAGCAGTATTCTCCACGCTGAAACCGCGGGGTTTGCCAGGAGCATCCGGGTGGCTTTAAATTAGAATGCTATCAAGTACCAGCTAATGTCTGGAAGAGCTAGCCCGCCCTTAACCAACCGCCGCCTCAGTTTCTTCCATGACAGTCTCAATCCTTTGTCTCCCCAGACAAAACTCCAGATCTTGCTCTGTATTTTCTTAATACCCTGCTGGGGGAATGTCAGGGGAACAGCATTAAAAATATAAGTCAGCTTGGGGGGGATAGTCATCTTGACCAAGTTTACCTTACCAAATATAGGGGCCTATTACGATTGCGTTTTTTCCGCATCCTCCGGGCCGGCGGAAGCCACCACCGGGCCGGAGGATGCGGAAAAACCGCAGCGGACCCACCAAAGACCCACCGCCACATTAGGTTGGCTGGTGGGTCCTGGTTTCCGTTCACAGCTTTTCCGCCGCGGTTGGCTTACAACCGCGGCGGGAAAGCTATAATATGGTGGCAGTGTCTCTCAGACACCGCCAGCCATATTAGGATGGGCCTTAAAAAATGCTTTTCCGCGGCGGGTTTTCCACCGTGGAAAAACATGTGGAACATCACTGCGGGGGCCCGTTGCGGGCACCCTGGGAGAAGGCGGGTGGGGGTGCACATGGGGGGTACCTATGGTACCCCCCTGCATTTGTATGCAGAAATCGGCAGGCACCGCACGGTGCCTGCCGCTTTCTGCATACAAATGCAATGTATGCATTTTTACCATTGCAACAGGTGCAGCTTGAAGCCGCACCTGACGCAATGGTAAAAATAGAGGATGTGACCTCCAGGGTGGCGGTCACATCCTAATTGGACAGGAGGGAACTCCGCAGGCCATGCGGAGGTTCCCTCATCCTCTATGGTCGCCGATGGACTCAAGTCCGTCCGCGATCATAATGGGCCCCATAGTTAGTGGAAGATTCTTCCATCTTGCAAACAAACAATCTAATTCCTTGGTAACTTTTCCCAAGTTCAAAAGCAATCCTATCCAGTTCTCTAACTATGGTAATACCTAGATATTTAAATTCGGTACTACCCTGTCCCCTCCACTGCTCAATACTCCAGCACATTACCTCCGTCTTAGAGGAGTTGGCAGATAACCATAAATTAGGCCAATCTCCCAAAGGAGGGTCTCAACCCTTGTAATAGTTACTGCTGGATTACTAGTGTAAAGAATAATGTTGTCAGCATATAGTGCTATTTTTGATGAATACTGCTGAGATTTGAGAGGGAGAATTTGAACATCCAACCTTATAGCCTGGGCCAGAGGCTCTATGTATGGGTCAAACAGCAAGGGAGATAGAGGGCACCCTTGCCTAGTTCCCCTCTGAATCTCAAAGCTAGGGGTGAGCGACCCGTTAATCAGGATTTTTGCTGAGGCTCCCTCGTAGCATTGTCTTAAGGTATGAATAAAGACAAGCCCAAAGCCCATTGCTTCTAGTACCCCCAAAGATAAAGCCAGCAAACCCTATTGAACGCCTTGGCAGCGTCTAAAGCGATCACCACCAAGGGTTCTGCTCTTACTGTAGCAAGATCAATATTACCTATAAGAAGCTGCGTTTGCTCCAGTATATAACGCCCGTTGATGAATCCCTTTTGGTCGGGTTGACCAATCCGGGAACCAGTTTGGCTAATCTCCCTGCTAATATACCCATAAAGATTTTATAGTCCGAATTTAGCAGGGAGATCGGACGACAGGAGTCTGCTCTCAGGGGGTCCTTCCCGGCTTTGGGTATTAAAACAATAGTTGCCTCTCTCCATGAACTGGGGATTTTCCTTGTTGGGTTGTAGATTGACTGAAATAGAGTTCCCAAAGCTGGGGTAACCTCGTCGGCCAGATGTTTATATACCTCATTTGGTAGGGCATCCAGGCCGGATGCTTTCTTATTTTTGGATAACCTAATTTGAGTTCTTATCTCTTCTAAAGAAATCGGAGAGTCCAGGAGATCTTTACCTGCTTGCGTAAGGGAAGATAGAGATTTGGTGCTCAGCCATGTCCGTATTTTTTATGTTTTGAGGGACATAGGTTATCTTTATATAAGTCTGAAAAAAGGGAGAGCAGGCAATTCTTTATATCCTCTATGTCCGTGGATTTGTCCCCACCCTTGTTTATAATTAACTCGCTAATGTTGTTTTTAATGCGGTCAGTTCTGTCTTTCCATGCTAGTAGGGCACTGGCCTTCTCACCATACTCGTAATTCTCCATGGTCTTATTTAGCCCTTGAGCCTTGCACTGATCATCTAGCTTCCCTCTAAGATCTTGCCTGGCTAGTTCTAGATCTTTCTGCACCCTAATCAACCTTTCTGAGGCCCCCCTATTGCTAGGGAAAATTCTGCCTCTAAACTCTTAATTTTATCCCCTCTCAGTTTTAACTCCTGACTTTCAGCGCAATTCTTAGAGCATATAATGCCATGGAGCCGACCCCTTAAATTGGCCTTAAAGGCATCCCAGACTATTTCCATATTAGTGGAACCTATATTGAGCTAAAAAATCTCTAGGGAAGATGCTTTAATGCTCTGAATGATATCGGCATCAGCCAGTTTTCCCCTATTGAGTGTCCACCTAGTCTGAGTTAGATTTACTATTTCTTTGTATGAAAACAAAATGGGGGCATGGTCAGAGAGAAGAAATGGGAGGATGGATATAGCAGATGTTTTAGTCAGGAGTTCTTTACTCGCTAATATATAATCGATCCTAGAAAAGTGGTGATTTTTTTTACTGTAAAATGTAAACCCGGCTGCCTCACCCATCTTCCCTCTCCAGACATCTGCCAAATCCAGGCCATAAATCAAATTCTTCATTGCACGCCAAATACGGGGTGCCCCTATGTAGTGGCTTCGATTTGACCTATCCCTTGGAGGATGTAGGAGAACATTGAAGTCTCCCCACACAATTATTGGCAGGTTCTCCAAAATTAGCTTTGAGTAGAAAACAGGGAGGGAGCACACTCCTGACCTCTTAACCGGGTCGCCCCTTCGCAATATGGTCAATGCAGTACATACGCCTCAGGATAAAGTTTGTGAGTATAACACCAAGTTGGTGCAAGCAAGTGCTAGTATCCGATGTCTCTAGATGCAAGACATGGCTCGCATTTCTGGATAGTATCCGTCATCAGTTGAGATAAATTGTGTGTGGTTAAGACTCTGCCAAACAATCCAGGCTTTGTTGCCTCTCGGGCGCGGAGGTGCATCGCCTATAGCTCGTCAGCTATGGAGGCTCGAGGGAGCCCTAAAACAGGAAACAGGGAGGGAGCACACTCCTGACCTCTTAACTGGGTCATCCCTTCGCATTATGGTCAATGCAGTTCATACGCCTCAGGATAAAGTTCGTGAGTATAACACCAAGTTGGTGCAAGCAGGTGCTAGTATCCGATGTCTCTAGGCGCGAGACATGGCTCGCGTTTCTGGATAGTATCCGTCATCAGTAGAGATAAATTCGGGGTGGTTAAGAGGCTGCCAAACAATCCAGGCTTCGTTGCCTCTCGGGCGCGGAGGTGCATCGCCTATAGCTCGTCAGCTATGGAGGCTCGAGGGAGCCCTAAAACAGAAAACAGGGAGGGAGCACACTCCTGACTCCTTAACCGGGTTGCCCCTTCGCATTATGGTCAATGCAGTTCATACGCCTCAGGATAAAGTTTGTGAGTATAACACCAAGTTGGTGCAAACAGGTTCTAGTAGAGTTTAGAAATGTGGGACGAATCATCCTCGTTTGGACCATAAAAAGATGCACAGATTAAATCTGTGCCCTCAAGGTTCAAACGTGTGACGATCCACCTCCCCGTTTGGTCCATATGAATAGTCATTTGAGCACGCCAACCCCCGCTTTATCAAAATCGCAACTCCCCGGTTGTTTATGGTTTGACTAGAAGAACCGAAACTCTCGACCCAAGGGGTATTAGAGAACAGCTTTTCCGATTCCTCGGCTGTCAGGTGTGTCTCTTGTAAGGTACATATATGTGCCTAGGAAAGCTCTAAGTACTTCATAATCAGCCTCTGTCTCCTTGGGCATCTCCAACAATTAACGTTCCAGGAGATGAAGCACTTCTTAATACACTGAGCTTTTATCCCTGCCATTTAATTAGAAATCTCCAGTCCAAAGCTGCTCGCCCATATGCTAAACTCCTAGAGTGAGATGAGTATTTTTTTTAAATCAAAATATCCCCTTCCTTAAAAACTTACCAGAGAGTTATGTCTTCCACAACAAGCCTGAGTAGGGCAGCTGAACTAAACACCCAAGAGGAAAAGGAGGGAGGCATCCCTAAAACCAAGATTAAATCTAAAACTAAGGCACCAAACGGCGATAGCGAAGCCTCACCCCTTTTGACACAGTTCCAGCAATGCAAGCAGAGGGAGACCAAGCAGCTTATTGTAACTTCCCCCCTGACCTCGCCTGAGACCCACCCAGAAGTAACACTGTCTAACAGATTTAACGCCCTAGAGGTTCAGGATCTGCATACTCAGCTTACCCCTCTTTCTGAAGACCCGCGAGAGAGGATGAATGAAGCTTTAACTACGGGGGCACAACTATGACCAGTGAAATTGGAGACGTTTTGTTGGAGAGCCCCGGAAGCGCAGGGTTAGGGGTGCACACTCTCTCGGATATTCTGATTGCAATGTAGGGGGAAATGATAAGTAGTTTTAAAGTTTCAGAGACGAGTCAGGCAGATTTGGTGAATAGATTCTTAGTCTCCGAAGCCAACCAGGCGGCAATCAAATCTTCTTGTGAGGTGCTGGCCCAGAAATTGGAGGAGGTGGTCGCCAGAACGAACCAAATAGAGGCAGAGATTCCAATAATTAAGAAGGCGATTAAGTCTGCCACAATAGATATGGCAAAGCTGGCAACCCAGAATAAGGCACTAAGAGAAGATTTGCAAAGGCTAGAAAACCACTCCCGAAAAAACAATCTGAGACTCCTGAATATACCAGAGAATCTCAAAGGGAGAGACCTCAAGGGATTTATTATTTTGCTATTACAAGGGACGGTTTTCAAACGTTTCCTGGATGTAAAGCTGACATCTGAGATTCAAAGGGTCCACCGGAATCCGTTTAAGAAAAAACCCAGTCAACATAAGCATAAGCCTAGGAAGATCCTTGTCAACTTCCTCTCCTACACTGTCAAAGAACAGATACTGTCGACAGGCCTTAAAGAAGGGTCAGTCCCCTTTTCACTTACAGGCCAAGAGCCATTTGTTTTCCAGATAAGATCAGATATATCCCACACAACAGCCACTAGGCAATAGTAGTTAGGGAGTAGGATAGAGGAGTTAAAAAGCTTTGGAGCGAAGGCCCAGGTGAAATTCCCAGCCCAGCTACGAGTCATGTTCAACAACTAAAATGCACCTCCGAAGAGGTGGATGAATTTATGGAAAAGATCAGAGGGGAGAAATCTGGGAAATAACTACACAGAATTAACACGCAGGTAGAGTAGCAATATAAGAACGCCTCCAACCGCTGAGCTTTAGATTGTTCATTCATTTTTTGTTTATGTAAAAATTATTTTTGTTCTATGAGGTGGGTGCAGCCATATAGGTTCGCCTACTCTGGAAGGGAGAGTTCCTCATGGGAGTTTAGGGGTACAGGAGGGCGCCGTGGGGGGTTGTGGGGCACTGGGTGGGGAGCATCGGGAAAAAAACAAAAAACAAAAAAATACTCTCATCTTTTTACTTATTTCTGACTTTTATTCTGCTTCTTTCTTCTCAATTCTAATCTTTAATCTGCCTATTGCTCCTAATGTTTTACCTCTATTTTGTCTCTGCTCGTTTCTGATCTTTATTTTGCCTCCTGCTGCCCATTTACCACCTTTATTTTGCCTCTTTCTGCTTGTTTCTGATCTCTATTTTGCCTCTTTATGCTCATTGCTGACCTTTATTTCGCCTCTTTTTGCTTGTTTCTGACCTTTGTTCTGACTCTTTATGCTCGTTTCTCACCTTTATTGTGCTTCTTTCTCCTTGTTGCTGACCTTTATTGTGCATCTTTCAGCTCGTTTCTGACCTTTATTATGCCTCTTTTGGCTCATTTCTCACCTTTAACTTGCCTTTTTCTGCTCATTGTTGACCTTTATTCTGCCTCTTTTGGTTCATTTCTCAACTTTATTCTGTATCTTTCTAACCTTTATTCTGCTTTTGATTCTCTTGTTGATCTTTTCCTCCAGGATCATGGGGTTGGGGTAACCTCAAGTCCCTGTGGTCCCTGCCGGCTCCCTGCCTCCAGCGGGAGCTGGCATTGCTGCTGCATGGAGGGAGCTACTGAAAGGTAGCTACCTCAATTCAAGAGCAATCCTTTGGTCTGTTTCCCTGCTCCCCTGACAGTGGGCAAGGAAACAGATGAAACCTCCACTTCCAGCAAGTGAGGGCATTTACTAAGCTCTTGCTTGATGGAAGTGGATTGTTTGCTCTGACTTTGGTGGAACTGTCAAACCACCTGCCAAGTCACAGCAAACAGTTATGTTGTGGGGTGGGCATTCGGGACATAGCAGGTGGCAGCCCTGGGGAGTGGCGGTCTCCAGTGTCAATTGGCTCCAGGAGGGGAGTCGTGCGGGCTCCTCCTTCTGTGAGCATAAAAAAATTTAAAATGATATTTTACCCCAATGGAGGTGGTGATTGTTGTGACCAGGGGGAGGGGGGTCGGCGAAGGCCCCCATTACTTTCAAGCTTACCACAGGAGGTGGTGGTCCCAGGGGATCTATTAGACCCCAATTTGTTTTCAAGTTTGCCCGGGGAGGTGGCTCCCGGCCCCCCTAACAGAAAGATATGCCCCGGGGAGGTGGAGGTCCCAGGGCTTTAAAGAGCCTCAAGACGGGGGCCCATGTGTCCCTCTAATTTTTTTTATTCCGCATGCCCCTTGGATGTGGCCCACCCGGGGGCTAAACATTAGCGAAGTTCATGATCCCGCCCTTTTTCTTCCAGGGGGAGCCGCAGATCCAGCACGCCTCACGCCAACAAACAAAGTTTTTTCTGCCCAAGGTTGGGTCCCTGCTGGAGCCTTCCCAAGAGGCCTGTGGACCAGGTTTTTCCTATACAGCACCAATTCTCTTATTGTAATTTTTTTATGTGGGAAATGGCTGAAGGCGAGTTCCAAGATGGCTGTCAACACTTCCTGGCTGAAATGTTGGCAACCAATCACAATTCAACACAGAGAATGTCAGAGCATCAGAGGATCTGCATCCCGATATTTACAAATTTACATTCTCTTTTAATATCTGAAAAACTATTGAATGGATTTACACCACAAAACAAAAAGGGTTCTCTCTGGACCAAGCGCTACCTTTCTGCCAAATTTGGTGTAATTCTGCCCAGCGGTTTAGACTGTAGTTGAAACTAAAATCTCTATGGGAATGAACTATGGAGCACACTTTTTTTGACCACCCTTCTTCTCCGCCAAGTGGTGGCTGGTGACATTTGGAAGTGGTGCGGTGTAAACTTTCTGTCGGAGTTCACTGTCGCAAGCGAGCACGAACATCTAAACAGGGTTCGGTGGGGTTCTCCCCCAAGATTTTTTTTTTAAAAGTGTGGGTAAATGGTGCATTTCTAAGCAAATGTGAGAAGCAAGCAGGTTAATTAAGCAATTGTGAAAGTGCAGTAATTACATTAATAAAGGGATGTCACATAACAACATGTAGATACTGCCACAATGTTGATTTTATAAAAATGGGTCTACTTGGTGAAAATGATAGCACAATTAATCAAATACATTGGCTTGAAGCCATACAATATTCACTCAGGTCTATGGGGGACATCATGTAATATTGCAATAATTCAGGGTCTGCCACATTACCTAGGAGCCATATATTTAGAAAGCGGAAAATCATCTGCTTATAAAAATGTTGTGCCAGGTACAAAAATAGATGCAAAGTGGTGGAGCATTGGTGCCACAGAAAATGCAGTGCTGGCCTGATACAGTCGGCCTAATGCACATTGCTGCAATAAAATTGGCAGGAGCTTTACCCATATGACCACAATAAAGCCATCAACTAAACTAAAGGAGCCAGTCTAAAACATCCCGGTATTCCAAATCAAGGTAACTGGCTAAATTAAACTGGACATAAAATCCAGGCATACTGATAATATCTAAAAAAAATATATCTATATACATTCCCACTTAAGTCATTAATGCGTTGAGTTCCACTCAATAATGTAACACAACAACCTGGAAATGCACTGATAGTAATCTAATCATGCTGCTCAAGCTACATAACCAGTTTTGGTGATTCAACACCCCCAAATGCATTCCCATATTAAAGAATATATTGTAACTAACACATAAGCCTTAAATACACAAATAAGTTTTAGAAACTCAATGTTCCTATACATTTGCAGACAATTGCATATTAAAGTAAACCAAATACAGACATCCCACAATTCATTCACATTCACAATGTTTTTATTGTGCGACTGAATCGCACAATAAAAAACAACTAACCTTGCGTGACATGGTAATCCCATAAGAAAGTCAGACACTGACCTCACGCACATGATTTATACCATTATGTTCTGCACTGCGCCTAGAGGCTGTATAGGTGCCGTTAAGTACTTTATGGAAAATATAACAAAACGATCACAAACTAAAGTCGCATATTTCTCAGACTAGTGAAACATCACACATTAGCCCAGAGCACATGTAGTATTCCAAATGTGAATCACCACTTAGACAGCTTGGTGAACTCCGGCTCACAGCAGCTCAAGCCGCGGTGAACATTTCATCACTTTGTGGCAGGGTCCATACAAACTGAATCACTCTCTGATACACAACAACTGACATGTGACCCACTTAATAATAAAATTAAAAAACAACGAAAAACTTACTTGACCGGGTCCGAGCGCCGCGCTGCCTCTGCCAGGACGTGTGACTGACTGCCTCTACCCCAGCCCTATTGTCCATTGAGATGCACCAGCTGCAGAATCCTTAGTCTCCTCCAAGAGGAGAGCAGGTCCTCCTAGGCACCTCTGGGGTTTACAGTTACCACCGTGCAAAGGCAGAGCAGGGGGTTTAACGCCCTCCGGTGAGAAACATCATTGTTTTATTTTGAGATGTTGGCATAGCACTGAAACACTACTTTTCAGCCTCTTCGGAGCCCTTTGAGACCATAATGAAAATGAGATAGGAAAGAGTGGGAGGAGAAAGCACTTCAAGCAAGGCCTGCCAAAGTGCACACATGCCAGCATCAAAAGGCACAACACTCAGGCATGCCCACCCAGTTCCTGATCTACCTCTATGGGGCTGAGAAGGAAATGGATGCTGCATCAAAGTGATTGTGTGCTAACACTTATAGCACTCTGGACAAACCATACCGCCTCTAGGTGCTGGTGCCCACAACTAGTTACATGTACCGCTAACGAACAGTTAGGTGAGGGCACGAATGAAGTGCGCTGCTCAGTCTCCTTCCCTACCCCCACCACGAGTCTCCCAGGATGGTCCACAAATCTACCGGAAATGGGTGAAAGAATCCCCAAAATCTCTGAAACAACTCAAGCGTTTAGTTAGAGCACAATCACCCATCACATTCCATTGTTGTCACTCTTAGCCGAGGAGACAAGGGTAGAGTTGTTGATGTGCCCAAGCTCACATTCTACCCTTTTAGCACTTTTGTGCGCTACGACGGTAGTAGCCCACAGCCTCGGGCACTCTGAGGGCACACTCGCACTACATCTGTGTTCTAGACTCCAGAGACCAGACTCCTCTCAATTGGGTTATTTCACCAAATTCAAATCCACAGCATAAATTCACAAAGTGCCTAGAGGCAATTGAGTTGTATATTTGCGGTTAACATAAAAACCAGCATCACGTTCTCTCTCGACGACGAGTTTGGTTCTTGTGGTATGCACTGCGCAGCTGCTCCGGAGCCCGTCCCAGCTCTCCCCCCCCAGCCACCACATCACACCCCCACGCACAGTAGAGTCCTACCGACTGTCGTTGGCTCAGGCATGGTCGGGAACGATGCCCTCTCCCGGGTCTAGGCACACACTGCCCAGTTGCGGCTCGCAGGGGAAGGTCACGGGGAGGGTCACACGGGGGGAATTAAATATGAAACAAAAAACTTACCTTACAGCCGGTCCGTGCCAACTCTGCTCCCCTTGGCGCCTTCACGAACGGCCTGGAGTTGGCTGGAGGACAGTGCTACTCTTCGCCCGCCGCACGTCCATTAGGAGACCATGGGGCTCCTAATGGGCATGCGCAAGCCAGTGCAAACACAAGTGTGCATGACCGGGCACGTCCATTAGGAGACCGTGGGGCTCCTAATGGGCATGCGCAAGCCAGTGCAAACAGAAGTGTGCATGACCGGGCACGTGCGAAAAATTTGCCCTCCGTCCCCACTCATGCGCACTTTTATGCTGCTGCCTGTTGTCCCTGGTCTGACAATCATGTCAGTCAACATGACGCCCGACCACCCACCCGCTTCAGACTCTTAAGGGGGTGGGCGGTCCAACGTCATGCTGACTGACATGATTGTCAGTTTTCCCTCTGCGTCTTTGAACTTAAGTAAACTGATTCAGTTTACTTAGGTTCAGAGATGCTGAGGAAGCTGCGGGTGGGTGGGCTACACCCGTACGCCCCAATGGACGCACCACGCCTGTCTCCGCCCCTGCTAGATGGTTCACCCCGAACCTTTCTATGCTCAACAAGAGAACCTACCCCCCTAATGTGACCCCAGCCCCACTTACCTACCTGTGTTAAGACCTTCTTGTTCTGATGCTTCCTATTCTTATCCCCTCCCATCCGAACACTAGACCGCTATCTGCCTTAACCATGCATAAGCGTGGTTAAGGCAGATGCGTGGTTCAGGCAAGAGTTGTTATGTGCAGGCAAACATCACATGTGGCTCAGCCCACGTTGCAAATGCTGTTTCCCGATTCGGTGTTTTGGTGGTTTTGAACCATATAAAGGAGCTGCTTTCCACCTAAACTTAGGAAATATATATTTGCTGGGTGATCATCTTGAGACAGCAACAGAGACAACAACAGAAAGGCATGCAGGATGCCACAGTGATTTACCTTTGCACCAGTTTATTCAGACGATTTACATAAAGCTTAGTCACGCAACAACACCTGGCACAGTAATGATCATGTCAATAGAATTAATTAGCAAGTCGCAAGGAAGGATCACAAATATTTTCGTGTTTACCAACTAGGATGGGGTCTACAACCTGCCAACAGGGATCAAAAGGCCAATTTTGGACAAAATCCATGTTTGCTTCTTTCGTTAAAGCACTTCAAACGGATAACCGAGGCGCAAAACCCTGTTTATGTTTTTTTAGAGCATATTTTCTAAAATATTATGTGATCCCAAACTATGTGTTTTCGACCTGCTTGCCATATTCCAGCAGGGAGTGTTGCTCCTCATCCATATTCATGAACCTGTACAAAACTTTCTATTCATAGCTCTTACCACAATATAAATTTCGGTGGGCGAGCTGGAATTTCCGTGCTCAGCATACAGTAATCCGTAGCCTGGAGGGTTTGGCCAAAATAAAAGTTTACATTCCTCAGATGGCCGTCTTCAAATGTACAGCAATGAGGTATGTGTGTCTCCCGTATGCTGCCAGCTCAATTTACATGTCCCTGTGAGGAAGGTACATAGTGTTCCAACTCTCTGTTGACTGCAGGAATGCCAAACACTATTTCCTCTCATAAATATTTCATAAAAGAAAAACTTTTTAACAACATGCCTGTTCAAAGCCCTCATTGACCCTCAAGTTACCAGCCAATAGAGCTGGTTTAAACAGGAAAGGGGCCAGTGGGAAATTATGTAAGGTGGTCACTTTACCTACAGCTAAATAGAATAAGCCATATCTTCTGAATGCAGGCATTTGGTTTGTTTGTTCAGGAATCCATATTGGTTTTTTCCAAGGTATTATTAGCAGTGTTTTTGGAGGCTTGGCGTTCTTCACAAAAACGTACATTGCAATAACAGATGGGCGTTACTTACACACCAAAGAAAGAAAGTAGCTACAAATGCACGGATCTCAGATGTTCACGGTTGCTTGCTTCGATGTGGTTTAGTGAGGGAGAATTAGTGCAAACTGAGCAATATGTGGTGAGAGCTGCATAAACATCCAGAGGAATAAAACAAAACCTATTCCTAGTAAAGTCAGGCAAACGAACGAGACTTACTTTTACATGAAATGCTAGTGCCAAGCGAAAAGAGGGAAAAGCAAAATACAACGGGGCAGATTTACAAGACCCTTGCGCCGCTTTTAAGCTGCCATTGCGTCACTTTTGTGACTCAGCAGCGGCGCAAAAGATGCGCCATGGTGCGGGGTATTTACAACCTGACACATCTCCCAGATGCGTCACATTGTAAAGCCCTGCCCAGAAGAGGCGTACCATCGCAGGGGGAGGCGTTCCGGCGCAGGAACGCCTCCCAAAAGTGGCTGAGTGAAATCTACAAGATTTCATTCAGTCACTTTTGGGCCCATGCTGCGTCAAAACCCTGCGCCTGCTTGAAGCAGGCATACGGTTTGACGGTTTGACGCAGCATTGTGCACATTGGGCCCCCCTGATCATTGCTGGAGCTGCGTCGCGCTTGCGATGCAATTCCAGCAATGCGCCGCTTTTACGGCACAGATGCGTGACGCATCTGTGCCGTTTTTGCCCCATGGTGCGCCGCATTGTAAATGCGGCGCATAAAGGGTGGCGGAGCTGCGGCACACAATTACTGGCGCATCCCTGCCGATATGCAGGGATGCGCCAGTAATTGTAAATCTGCCCCAACATTTGTGGTGGGCCCATTGCATAACTTTTCTCTGAGTCATACGTATAATAATCGCGAAGTGTACAGATATTACTCAAGCAACTCCGTGATGTCATCAATGTGAAGAAAGTTGAAGTCAAGGGTACGTATTCTTCCTATGCAAAAGTTGTGGGGGCTTATTTACAAGCCCCTTACGCTGCCAGTGCATCACTTTTAACATGGGAAAAAGTGACGCACGGGGCGGCGCAAGAGGCTTGTAAATAACCCCTGTGGAAGGGACAGCTCAACAGCGTTTTCCGCCCCACGGCCAAACCAAGCGTCTGTACTTGTTTTGATGTTAACCCAGGTGGGCGCCATTGCCCACCACTGTTAACATCACACAAGCCCGGAATTATTTCCTTTTTCGGACCAATGACATCATCAAAGTATGACAAATTGTAAATATGATGCGGCATAGTCCAATCTTGCAATTAGGCTCTTTTTGAGCAGAGGCACATTGTGCAAATAGTAAATCTGCCCCTACCCCCAGAAATCTTTCTTAACACCTCTAGCCAATTGTGAAACAGCTATTGTAATGTTCCCAGCCCCCTCTGTGCACCATTAGTCAGAAATGCTGTGGTCCTAATTACAGTACCTAAGCACCCGCAATGGTCATACTTGCACCCTACCCTGCTAGATATCAGTCCTGACACGCGTGCAGAATTCTCACATTACACCTTTTTTCTGCCTCATAATGATTTCGAAGGTCTCAGCACGGAGGCTCTCAAGTTACTCTTCAGCAACAAAGTCCAGCATGGAACTGAGCTAAGCCCTACCTTCTCATAAAATTGCTAATGGACTAAACAGGTCTGAAGTGTTTATCTACTCTCCAGTTAACACTTCCAAATCCCGGAGGGGCTCACTCAGCATTTCATTCTTCTGAGGTCGACTACATTAGTACCACTTGGGAAAGTAAGAATAACCTGCTTTCCTCTGCATTGATAGAATTCACCTACAATTTTCATTTAGCATTATAGTTGCATATTGCATCGCGTCAGGAAGCCAGTTGTCCATGGGCATAGCTACTAAGGAATGGTCCATTTTCTCTACCCCCATGAGGGAAAACACTTTTGGATGCCTTGCACCATAGGGCAAGAGTGTCTGTGTGAGGTGTAGTATACTGGGCAGGTACTCTTTTAGTAAAGTCATTGTTTAGATATAGAGTTAAAACGTTTTCTAACTCGTATATGTGCTGCGTATTTCAGGACATATGCAAATTTAGAAAAATGTTGAAAGAATAAAACTTTTCTCACTCGTTACACCTGCTTCAAGGTAAATCCTTTTTTTGGGGCGCATGCATAAACGTAGAATTTTGCGAGTCCATAATTGCGATTATCAAGGAATCGCAATTAAGGACTCGCAAAAGCCTATGCAAGAAGGAATCTCTATAAAAATAGCGATTCCTAAACATTCCTTAATTGCGACTCGCAAATTGCGAGTCACAATTAAGGAATGGCTTCCCATTCATTCCTATGGGCCTACAGGCCCATTGACTGTTTCTCATAATGTACCAGATACCACTTTTCAATGTACATTGTTCTCCAGGTAGAAAACTTTGCAAAATGTTGCAATGTAAAAAATATACTCACTTTGTGAATTCTATTAAACACAATTAGCATACAATCAAGTACCATAATGCCTTACCTATTTTAAGTTCCATAATACCATATTTGGCACAGTTTTCTACCGGAGCTTAATTTATGCCGGGTTGCTGGTGCTCGGCACAGGCACTTAATTCATAACACTGATAGCTATGTGTAGCAGTCCACCACATGGTGGCACTGTCTGTCTATTTTTGAGCAGACCACACCAGATTAACAAATATACATAAAAAAATAACTGGTGCATCTAAGCAATTTGTACAGCTTTGGGTGATCTGGAATTGTCCAAACTCTCCCGCGCCTCATTTATGGGTTTTTTGCGTTAGGGCAGCGCAGCAGCCCTTGCTGCTATGCTGCCCTATGGCAAAAGTAAAGGGCAGGAATGCACCATATTTATTGGATATGGCACATTCCTGACCCGTTCCCCTGTGCCTGGGCGCAATGGGCTGTGAAACGCCAACGCAGGCAGCTTTGCACCATAATGCAAGGGTTCCTGCGTTGCAGGGATGATTATTTTTGTGCAGGAATTGAAGCCACAATGGGCAGCTGTGCACAACCACGGGCACCTTTGCACTATGGTGCAAGGGTGCTGCACAAGGTTCCCCTTGTGCAGCAAGGTAAACCTTCCTGCACAAAAACAATCACAAGAGGCTTTTTCCTCTTTCTATGTGTGCTGTTGAATGCAGCACACATGGAAAGAGGAAAAACAAGGAGAAATAAAGATAATTATCCTCATTGTGCCTTCCTTACGCCTCCCCTGTTGAGGCATACGTTTTTGGCGCTGCCTCTGACTTACGATTTCTCGTAAATCCGGAGCAGAGTCAAAAAGCCATGGATGTTGCTGGGAATGCCTCCAGCAACACCCATGGAATTCCCCTTTCATGCAGTTTTCTGCGCGAAAGGGGAACATATTTATAAGACCATTAAAAGCCACGTAACGTGGCTTTACATGGCCGTATAAATATGCCTGTGGCACATTGTACCACCGGAACGTCAAAAAAATGACATTCCGGCGGCGCAATTGTGCCAGAGGCCCTCACATTTTTAGGAGGGTGATGTTTACTATGGAACATTTATACTGGCATTTTGCAGAGATGGCAAATTCAGTTGGTAGGACAAGCTGCAGTTATCATAAAGTGTGATGCTTCCTTGACCCTGCCCAGGGGATCACGACCCTCATAGCCAAAGATGCTGGCTTGCAGTTAAACCTTGACATTTCATCCCAAGAAGAATTCGAAGCTGATCTACTGGGAACTGGTGCTAATGTTTTACATCCAAATCTCAGGCTGGGCAGGTTCTCTGCACAATTCTTACTAGTCAAACCTTACTTAGATGTTGTACAACCCCAGTTGGCAAAAACGTTTTACATGACATTTCAATATGATATTTTTCAAATTAGATCTTACACATCGAGGTGGAAAAATGATAAGAATGTCACCGGAGATAACTGTATAATATGCACCTATAATACCAGACAAAATTCCGCTCATATTTTAATGTTTCGCCCAGCTTATGCCAATTTTGGAAGGGAATGGATTCGCCCTATATATTCTAATCTGGGGTTTAGGAAACACTTAGATGCATAAAGAGTTTAAAAAAATGATTCCTCCCGGCATATAGGTTTCACCTTAAGCAGGTATCTATTTGCAGTTGGGCTAGAGCATAGGGAGAGGGGTATGAATTTTTAAGGTGCATTGTATTTTTAACGAGCGGTAGAAAATCATAGAGACATATTTACAAGAGTTTATTGCCACAGGTATGCCACTTTTTGTCACATTCCTGTGGTGATAAAACCTTTTCTTTATTTACAAGGTGGAGTTATGTCACTTAATGTGGCTTAACGCCACTTTGCAAATAAGACCCAAAGGGGCGGGCAATGGGTGTTGCGGTGGGCGTTCCGCCAAAACAACCATTGATTTTTACCCTGAAGACAAGGGTGGCGTAAATATAGGTCAGCGCCACAATTAAGATCAGGAAAAACCTGGTCTTAACATGGCGAAATGAGGAGAAATGTTTAATTTTTCCTAATTTTAGCTGTTTCTAAGTGTGCACAGAAGAAAAAGCAAATCACAATGATTTTTTTTATTTTATTTTTTATTTTTATTTATAAAGTTTTATATAGCGTGGACTAGATCCCGGAGGATATCAGAGTGCTTTACAGTTATAGGTAAGGTAACAATCAGAACATGAGTCAAACATGGGTAGTAAAATAATCATAAGATCAATAGTTCACACATACCAATTCAGTTATAAGTCCAGAGGGGACAGATGATGCTTTATGATGTAGCATTGTGATATAAGGGTATTAAGTGAACAATCATAAGCATGAATAATAGTCAAAACTATAGTAAAATCTAAACATGAATTATTTGAGGCTTCTACTAAACATTGAATCAAGCGGTAAGCAACTAATAAGAGACTTATAATCCTGGGTGCGCGTGAGATGGGGAAGAAAATGTGACAATGATTTGAGGGGAGCAAAACACAAAGTCATGTACAGGAAAATAAACACTACAAAGTAAACATATACAGGGGTGAATCATACTATACAATGACCGACGCCTTTCGGGCGGAAAATAAAGTACCAGAAAGGTGTTTATATTGTCCCTTCTATTAAGGCAAGAACTTCTTCATGAAGAATTTCTTTGCTTCCAATTTGAAAGTGGCCTTGGAAAAGATCCTTCTAATTTCGGGTGGAAGAGAGTTCCAGATTTTAGGAGCAGATCCCGAGAAATCTCGGTGGCAAGTTCATTTTTTTGCGGAAGGTCCGTGGGTTCAGGAGGAGGGAATTAGCACCCCTTCAAGATCTACCTCCTCCAGATAGTTCTAGTTTTTGTGCGAGGTAGGTAGGGGTTTTGAAGTGGAGGGCTTTGTGTGAGAGGCAGGCAATCTTCAGCTGAATTCTAGCTTCATAGGGGAGCCAATGTAGTGATTTTAGAACAGGAGAGATGTGTGTATTACGCTTGGTGCCCATGATCAATCTGGCCGCTGTGTTCACAGAGGCCTGTAGGGGGGCCAAAGAGTATTTAGGGAGTCCACATAGCGTGGCATTGCCGTAATCAAGTCTCGGTAGGACAAGCGCTTGGACCACTTGCTTGAAATCGCCTTGCGGTAGAAAAGGTTTCAAATTCCTGAGTGTTCTTAGGAGGTGGTTAGTTCCCTTGCACACGTTGCTGATGTGAGACTTCATATTCAGATGCTTGTCCAGAGTAATTCCTAGGGATTTAGCTGAATCGATGATGCAGGGGGGGCAGTTGAAGGCGGTTAGATGATTCATCCATAGGTCAATATTGGGACTATATTTCGGAGGAGAAATGAGGAGGAATTCTGTTTTGGAGGTGTTTAGTAGGAGGTGGTTCATAGTCAACCAGTTTTGGGTAGTCAGGAGGGTAGAGTTGAGTGAGGTGATGTCCTCCGGAGAGGAGATTTTCAAATATAGTTGGGTATCGTCTGCATACATGTGGAATCTAATGTCTAATGAATTTAGAACGTTAGCTAATGCTTAGCGTGTAAAATACAGAGAAATATAGAATATAAGGCAAGAAAAGGAGGGCTAATGAGGTTGGTACACATGAATCCCAAAATCTACCGTCACATACTCCAAGGGAAGAAAGATAGCAGTCCTACTGAAACGTTCAATGCATCACCGTGTGAATTAAACCTGTAACTGAAGATGGATTTTAATTACATTTATAATAGGGTAGTATATACATGTTATGATGGGCTTCTTTTAATTGTTTTGTATTGATTGATTATGTAGTATGTGTTAATGCAAGTTGTGTATGTGTGCTTTTTATGGTTTTCAATAAAAATGAAAGCTATCTGATGAAGATGGTGATAATGATGACTGTCAGGGGTGTAAACAGCGACTCTGTCGGACAATGGTCTGCCTATATACATTTATTTATGTTTTAGGCGCGCCTGTCACCCATAGATCCTGTGGCACCTTCAATGAGATAATATGTGTCTGACAAAGAGTACTAGGTCAGGTTTGGTGTACCATTTCAGTTTAGTTGACAATGAGTTCCACAGCTGAAAAGCTCTAAGAAGGAGAGGACACCTTTTTGAGCCACAGCCAAATTTGCAGAGGAGGCCAAAGGCATTAAAAAGGCCTGCATTTACTTTGAAGAAAATGTATTTGCCCATCTCATTCTCCATTGAACTAGACAGAGGATTTAGAAACCAGCATACCTCTCTATTGAAAGTCAATGTACACTTTACTGTATTGGTGTAAAGTGAGCTTGATAAGCGGTTCTTGTGATGGCTCGTGCAGAACCACCAAAGTAAATAGGAAGGAAATTACGACTCCCTGTTTTCTTCAACTGGCATGGCATATTCTCAGTCAGAGCGTTGCAAAGGTGGTCTGTATCGAATGTATGACATTACTACGCATACATTCACCACGCATGGCTTTACAACACTGTTGTTACAATGACTGCGTTGCTACGGTGCATGCCATTACATCGCAAGTCATAGCAAGGACTTGCTGTAGGGGGCACGCTGGACTTAGGAATTGTATTAATTACTATTCCTACTCCAGCTTGTGGAACAGCAGGGAAGGTGTTGGGTTAAAAATCCAACACATTCCCTGGGGTTGCACCCCCTCTACAGCAAGTTGTTTTTACGACTTGCGATGTAGTGGCATCCATGGTAACAACGCGGTCGTTGTAACAAACACGTTACAGCGTTGTGAACGCGGTTTCCGTCTATATCCTCTGCAACTGCTCCAGATGAGGAAATTCATTTTCTTGAGCTTTTGATGTGAAAACCCCACACTCGGCTGGTCACTTGAGCCAGAGCAACTACTGATTCTATACAGATAGACCACTATGTTACTATTGGGGCAATGCAGGAGCAGTAGCCAGGGAACTGTTTGATGTTCTTGTCAAGGGAGCATAGATTAATAACTTGGTATTGTTCTAATAAGTGTCAAGTACTTTTCACTCACACATCGTTCCACGGCCAACAAACATTTGCCAAAACATTGCCTAGAACAAGGTGTGGCACGTGGTTTTACAACAGAAATGTTTGTGTGTTGTTAGAATAATTAAAAAAAAGAGAAGTAGAATGATTTTATAATGCAACATAAAAGTGCAAATCCATATCAAGTAAATAGATGACAAATTTGATCTCTACTCTGCATCGTATATTATGTTCTACTATATGATAGTCAACTAGACAAGCAAAAAGATGTATTTCATAGAATGACCTAACCCATTCACTGCCTGTACCTGTCTCCCATTCCAGTCCAGAGTGCTAAACCACGATATCTAAACGTAAAGGCACCTAAATCACTAAATCATGATAACAAATTGTGCAGACCAGAATTCCTCTGGGGAATTCTGCTCTAAACAATTATAAGTGGCTCGGTGTACTCAGACCCTGATTTTACAGGTGCGGGAACACAAATTCTGCTTTTACCAGGCTGTAAATCTGGCCAGTAAAATCACATGGGGAAAAGATTGCATTCTCCTGACCCATTCTCCAGTGTCCTACCCAACACTTAGCCAAGGTTCAGTGCAGTTCCCCCTGCTAAGTGGCATCTTCCGCTTTCTCCCTCTCCGTCACATTCTCGCCTCTGACAGCCCACCTCCAACCCCCTTGAAGAAATGTACCACCTGCTCAGAGTAGATGATACATTTCTACATTAAAGCACACCAATTTGGGAATTCAAAGTGGATTTCTGAATGGGAAATACACTTCTGCAGAATTACTGCCTACTCTGTGGAGTACACCTGATAATTGCAGGCATCACACAATGAAAATCTGTAGTAATCTATGCCCCAGTACTCACGTGAGGTAATACCGCTCTGGAAAATACTGCTGGTGTAAATGTACAGGAATTTATATAGCGCAAATCACCATCGGTTTCTAAGCGCTTGCTTAGGGAACCCGTCCTGGTATTCCTCTGTGAGCTAACCCCAGTAGGGTATTCGCAAGGTGAAAGCCAGGTATCCCGCAGCGAGGGGCCGTTGTGGAGATTAAGCAAGCTACTGCCCAGAGTCGCAGAGTGTGAACCCATGAATCGAGTATCGCAGAGTGTGAACACATGAATCGAGTAGGCACCGGAGCGGGAATTGTCGAGTCCATGGACATTTTAGGACTCAAGACCCCGCCGAGCCGGGAATTGAACACTGGTCCCGGGCTGACCTCTGCTTCCAGGTCTGCCTCCTCTAACCAGTGAGCCACACTTCTCCTGTAGTATGTAGTATTTACCCAGTGCTATATTCCACAGCATTACGAGGGCTGTAGTTTGGAATGGGGATAACGTGATCATTCTGCATGTTTTCTTCAGATTTGAAAACACAACTTGCAGACTTACAGCGTTTCACCACACACATATTGCAAGATAATGCCTGCTAAATGTGTCCAGGGAAAAAATAAGTGCAACGAGCACGCAACAAATAATGTACACAACATGCTGTCTGTTTTCGGGTGCAAGCTACCATTTGCAGCTACGCTGAGCATTCCAGGGCTCTCAGAATGAGTCTCTGCAATGGCTAAAGTGCCCATAGCTGGCATAAGGGTGGCTTTTAAAGGTATAATATTTTACCACGTATTTCAGTATAAAGGTGGTGATTGAACGCAGAAGATTCTACTCTCTCAAATAGCTTTGAAAGAAGCAATATCACTTACTTTATCTTATTTTAATAGTGATTTCATTATTTCTTTTTGGTAATGAGGCCAATATTTTTCTGGGGTAGAATGAACTAGAGCTGTTTAGATTATTATTAGAGAAAGCATAGACCCATTTTGGGCTGTAGTTCAAAAAGGGCGCACTGTCCCTGTTTGCACCATGACACACTTTCAAATTAGTTCACTAGGCACAATTGGGCCCAGTGTGCTCTATTATTGATAGGGCACTGCCACCACGACAACTGCGAACCCGTGCTTGCCCTGAGGGCAACACATTAGTGAAAGAAAGAACACCTTCTTGAAGCAGCCAGTCCGTCTTTCACTGCATTGGCAGCAGCTCCCAGGACTTCAAAGTGGGGACAGTCTCCCTGGTAGGTGGGTGCAGTCAGTGACTGCACATACATGCAGGGGATGCCTTGGAGTCTGTGGGATCCCCATTTCCCTTCCAGAGGGCTGCCCTCAGCTGGTGCACTGACTGAGCACCAGCTTTTTGTGATGCATAGTCAGTGACCTTCTTACAGCTTGTTTGCCTCCATCCTTGCATCCTGAATACCATACAGTACCAAAGGCAAAGTGTTCCTTCATTTGTGTGGGGCCATACCACTATGAAAATCAGGAAACATCCTCTTAAAATAGCACATGTGCTGTATGTGTGCTGGCACTATCTGTATTAAAGAAAGCATTGGCGGCCCGTTCTGTAATACTATTGTATCTCATGGGGACAAAACAATGGGTACACATGCCTGTTGCACCTTCTGGAAACTGTATGTAACATGGCTCCAGGATGGTGAAAAGGATAGAGCCTCAGTAGTGGTAGGACGGGGTAGTGGGTAGAGTTGTATGACAGTGGCTTGCATGGCTGAACCACGCGCGCCTCTACAATGCGGTCCCAACCACAAATGCATCTTAACCACGCATTCTTTTACTATGCAAGCCTTTACCATGCATGCCTTTATCACACTATTTTGTTGAAAGCCATGATTAGTAAAGGGATATGCGTGGTAAAGATCATCACTACCCCGACCCAACCCCTCCTCCTCCCCGCCATAAGCCCTAAAATCCGACCAAAAACTACCCAGACCCAGCCCCCCCCCGAGCCCTAAACCCTACCTCGTGCTGCCCTTTAAACTACAGTTATCCCTTCCCCCGCCCTGAGGCCTAAAATGCGGCCCCCTTTAAAACCAACCCCACCCTAAAAACTCCCCCACAAACCCAGCCCCAGCTCTTGGAACTATTTGACCCCTTAACCCCACCTGATCCCTAAAAACCTACCCCTTTAAAAAATACTGCCCTTACCCCCTGTCCTGAACCCTAAACCCAATCCCCACCCCTAAAAACTACCCCTCCAAACCCAGCCCCAGTCCTTAAAACTACCCAGCCCTCCCCCCACCCAGAGCCCTAAAACACTGCTTCCTTCCAAAAACTACACTGACCCCCTCGCCCTGAGCCCTAAAACCGACCCTCACTCCTAGAAGCTACCCCCCCACCCAAATGCAGCAGGAGCAGGGGTAGGAGCCTGCAGCAAAGGAGATCCCAGTCATTTTAGTGCACCTGGGTGCGCCAACCAGGGAGGTGGGGGGGGGGCTTGAGGGAAGGTGGAGATATTTTTCTGGGTGGCAGGCAAGGATGCAGGTATAACGTGAGCAGTAGGGTCCACCACCAGTAGGGAGTGATTGCTGTAAGAGGCCTTCGAAGAAGATGTATTGTCACTTGTGGCCTCTGTTGCACTCCCCTCACCCTCTATGCCACTATGTCCCATGGTGTTGGTACCAGAACCATTGTGGTCACATGCTTCCCCACCTATGTTGGCACCTTCGCCTTCCCCGGATGATGCTGAAAAACATATACAATGGTGTTACTGTCTCTGTGTAAACAGAAGAGATCATTAACTTTCAACACGAAACAAGAAGTTGTCAGATAAACCTCCTTCAAGCCTCTCATACTTTGGTTCTACATTAGCATAAGAGCATGGATGTAGTCAACATTTTAAGTACACACTGGGTCACAGTTATGTCATTCCCCATAATAGCTCCTATTTCATGTATGATGTTGTCTCTTATCCATTATGTCTTTTCAGGAACTGTTGCACACCTCAAAAAGGTTGGCTTTTGCTGTACAGATTAGTGAACTGATGTCACCAAAAAGGATATACACCAATAACACCTTTGTACTGAGTGTTCACTAGGCCCTA
The DNA here is from genome assembly GCF_964263255.1 of Lissotriton vulgaris. Taxonomy (NCBI): domain Eukaryota; kingdom Metazoa; phylum Chordata; class Amphibia; order Caudata; family Salamandridae; genus Lissotriton; species Lissotriton vulgaris. The sequence goes on from NC_141694.1 coordinate 1,297,601,844, forward strand.
AAATCTGCATACGTACCATCAACAATAAGTCAAATTTGACTTAATGTCTCTCAACATATTATATAATGTTGTACCAATATTGCCATAAACTGAAAGCAGGTGACAATTGTTTGGACATTTTCATGAAGGTAACACTCACGTCAAGTCTGTTAAGTATATGTCAAGAAGGCCTGAGCTCATGGAGTTCTGCCATGCAGTATTCTGTGGAGCAACCAAAAAACTCTGCAAGACTCCAAGGGAATTCCGTGAGCAGGTGCATTTGTGGTAATTTTTTGATATTCTGCAATGCAACACACGTTTTTGCACTCAAAATCGCACGCCGATGCCACCATGAGGAGAAATTCTGCTTGAGGATGAAACCGCTGTCACTAGCACTATTTCCTGCTCATTGTCTTCAGGAAAAAGAAGCCTGATGTTGTAGGTGTAGTCTAAAGCTGTGCTAGCGGCCAGCAAGTCTCACAAGCACTCGTGGGTGGTCGGCAAGTCTCGCTGCACAACTGCGGGTGGCTGACAAAGCTTGCCACCACTCACGAGTGATGGGCAAGACTCTTCGTGCTCGCCAGAGTGCGAAAAACCCGTCTCGAGCACACCAACTGAAAATAAATTCCGCTATGAGCCGAAATGTGGAATTTATTGGGAACTCCGCATTCCCGCAGACTGGAGAGTTCCTGAATTCCTCAAATTCCGCAAGCGGAGCGGAATTTTATGCCCAGGCCTAATGTCAAGTGTCAACATTGATACATTAATTCTGTACTGCAGTAGCTCAACAATGTATCACAGTTGTGGAATTCGCTTCCACTGGCGCTACGCAGCACCTCCAATCTGCTTCAGTTCAGGAAGAGCCTGAAGACTTGGCTTTTTAATCCCTAGTTCTTTCTGGTGGGCCTTTTTCTTTTTCTTGTATCTGTCTTTCATTGTTATGTTGTTTTACACTGAGCTGCCTGTGGAAAGCGCCGGGACACTCTTTTAGAGTAGCCGTGCGCTATATAAACTTACTATAACATAACATCAAAATACCTACACTGTTGAAGACAGCTTACAGGTAGTATTGAGGGGGATTGACAAATGACTACTGCAAAATATTGAAATACATAGCCCTTGTAACATTTCTAATACACTTCAGTGCAGAGCAAAAGCATCTCCACATTTGACTCCTAACTATCTATAGGTATTTGAACCTTGTTGTATCTTTGTGAAATCTTTCACTAAATCTGCTGGCTTTCACTGAAGTCAAAACATTGTATAACATCACACTAATCATTAGATACAATGAATCATATACAATATTTACTTCAAAGATTGAAAGGTCAATCACAATATGCAACCTAGTACACCTTAATGCATTTCAACATTTGCCTAATAAGTCATGAGTTTGGCCTGGATCTGAGATTTCCTGATGGAATACTTATATACATATGTTGTGGAACATTCCATCTTCCAAAATACATTCAAGTTTCCCATTTTACTCCATTATTGATTGTTCATCTGGATACGACAAAGAAAATTGAGGAATGGTTTGGGGAATTTGGTAGACTGTCACCATTTTGCACACATTTCCATATGTGTTTCATCAAAATTGTATGCCTATCTCAATTATTGTGCCAAAAGCAGACTGCCTTACACACACATTTGTGCAGTAGTAAGACATAATGCAAATGTGTCACTGTTTAATATGTATGAAACAGTATTTCTGGTGCAGAAGACCTTCTGGATAAGTCTTGATACAAACTTGTAGCCATCATATCTGCAGTCATTAGTCATGTTGGATCACATGCTCACTCTGGTTTGTGTAGAATCCTAACTTACCTATGTGACAGTTGGTACTTCCACTGTATCATAAGTGTCTAGTATGCTATGTCACCTGGAACAGAGCTAACATGACATCAACCACATCAGTGAAGGAGCATCACACCTGTCACAATGAAGACCAGTTGCCTGTTTTTTACATCTGTCCCTAATGACATCGAACAATATGATGTATATGTTGAGCTTAGGCAGTCAAGTGTCTGCTCAGAACAGTCCATTGGTTGGGGGCAGTAATCAGGTGGGGTCATTATCGAAAAACAATAGACAAAGGACCTCAATAAACACCTTGTACAAAACTTACACTTTCAAGAACTCTTCTTGAGCTTTGGACATGGATCACCCTCACTGTTGATGGGAAAAAGTCCTAGCTGTAACAAAAAATGGGTCATGTAACGTGTAACTCTGATAAGAACTTACCCCCTTGTTGCTGCAGTTGGGCCCACAACTGCCCTTCAACCCCCTGATAGACCACCGCAAGAATGCAAGCCATTAGGGAGGTCAGGGTGTGGCGCATGCCCCTCACACATAGAGACCACTACCTATGCTGGACTTCTACGATCTCCTGGGTCCAGCATCTTAAACCTCCCACATCATGCTGCAATGGAAGCTGTGCCACCTGTAGACCCCCCAAAGTCTGCAACTTCCTGGTGATTGCCTTCCATATGTCATGCTTCTGATGGGCCTTGACCTGTTTGGAAACATGAAAGGAAAGAACAAGCAATGGTATTGAGAATTTTTGTTTGTCTGTATTACTGTCAGACAATTGTCTACAGCTATCAGTAGCATAACCCATAAGTTAACATATGACGTGTATTGTCACATGCTGACCTGAACCAATGCCCTCATACACACTTCAATAGTGACCTGTTGCCCATCCTCAAGCCATGTCATGGTCTATACACACAAATCCAGGCCTGTGACATCATCTAGCCCAGGGTCTGGTAGATATTCTGTGATGCAACCTACTTCTGATCATTGCTAAAGATTGTGAACTACTGAAGACTAAATATTCATGATAATGGCACAGTGAATAGTGGCAAATATGAATATGGGGCCTGAAGTTTGGACATGACATTCTTTGAAATGCGAGTCAATTGAAAATAAGTGTTAATTCAAGAAGTCAGGGAACTCTCACTTTCAACTGTAGTCCATTTAAAAACATCCAGGGCCATATGTTAAGCACACCTCGAATTTCGACCTGTAAAGGATATATGTTCCTTACAGCTGTACTCCAGTGAATCAGTTGTGTGACCCTGTGACTCAGGCTCAGTCTGGCCCATCATTCTGAATGAGCACTGCTCAATGACAGGCCTTGCTATCTGCAGCTTGATGATCATAATGTCAAATTAACACAGCCTTTCCATAACTTTTACATCACAAGGGTAACCTTGTGCCCATCTGATGAGTGATCTCAAGGCTGTCTCCTACTCTGAAGGGGTCTGGGAGCTATTGGGATCACCCAAGCTACATTTTAGAGAGCCCTGATGTAGGCTGAGTGATTTGTGGAACTCTTCACATAGCTACCATCACTTGCAATTGTTTTTTACACAGTACATACATATCTCCAGGTGTAAAAATTATATGATATGTTTACCATTTACCCTGATGTTATTTGGCAACTTATCACAAATACATCAAGCATTAACATGCATAGCTTTCTACATATACACAATTTGAATTCAAGGCTTTAAACACACAACGCATATTGATGGTTTTGTATATTTGACATTGGGGAGTGCATACTAATCCCTGACATCATTGTCCTATGTAAGGACCACATTATGGGACACCAAACATCGATCACTACACTTCACTCTGGAACCCAAATGGACATTGTAGCCTGTGTAAATGGAAAAGACCCAGTTAGACAGATTCACATATGTATGCAGGACATGTACCTGTTCCTCTGGTAAGCCATAGAGATGGCCATACAGGGAAAGGTCCTACTTTGTAAGCAACTCCAGCTCCTCCAGTTTGAAGGCAGGGGCCCTCCCCCCTGTTGAACCTGGCATGGTTGCTCCCAGAGGTCTGAAACAGCAGCAAAGAGGAGGAGGTCTTGATAGTAGCAGTGTTAGGAGGCAAGTGAGCTTCTTTTCTAACCACCGTGTACATGTATGGGATGTTCGTGATCATCAGCGGAGATGGACACAGACATTGACCTTCGACCTTCTACCATTTTGTTCACCAACTTTAGCCAATGAATGTGTCCATTGTGGAGTTTACTGCCTGCTGCGCAGTCAACTGCTGCCGCTGCTGTCTGATTCCGAATGTATTATCGGGAAGGTCAGCAACCCGCCATTTTAATACTTTAAACTACTGTGTTTGTGATTGTTAAGTGTGTCACCACCATTCCAAATGGGGGGTAGTTTGTTCAAATAATCACACTTTGATGGACACAATATAAGCACAGTTTTGTGTACACCTCACCTTGACGGTATTTTCAGTGTAAAATAGTAAAAATAAAATAAAAATGTGTAATTAATACATTTGTGGTGGATTTTGTACACATTTATTTTTCAGAGTCATATCAAGGACATGAATGCCATATGTGATGGTTAAAGGACAAGAATTAAATACTGCTTCTAAAAAATGTATTAAACCAAATACATTTAGTCAATAAATATAATTTTTGTGTTGCTCATCAATTATGTTACTGTGGATAATGAAAATAATTTTCACATGTTTCTCCTATGCAGACATATGAACCCTGGGAGAGTGAGGAGACGACAGCCTCCTGTGTACCACGCACTTCCAGACATTGCCACCATGGAAGAAGGGATATAATCAATAAGTTCAGGTTGAATAGGCAAACTATACTGGATTTGTGTCATCAGCTGGAGCCAGATGTACAGCCTCACAACAGAAATCTCACATCTATTACACCAATTGTCAAAATCATGTCTGTACTTCATTTTGTGGCCACAGGATCCTTCAAATACACTGTGGCAGCATCTGGTAGTAGGTCACAACCAACTTTCAGTGGTGTGCTACAAGAAGTTCTATCTAAAATGATGAGGCACATCAACAGCATCATCCAGTTTCCACAACAGCAGGATTTATCTAACGTGTAGGGGGACTTCTGTTGTTTGGGTCACCTACCACATGTGTTTGGAGCAATAGATGGCACTCATATTGTCTTAGTGCCACCACATACCAGAAAACTGTTCCATCGGAATCAAAAGAACTTTCATTTAACAAGTTGTTTGCTTGCCGAATTTGTAAATCACAAGCATCCCTGTCTATTTCTCTGGCTCTGCCCATGATTCCTTTGTACTACGGAAAAGCCCCATACCCCTGCAAATGTCTCAACTTGAACCTGAAAGGGCTTAGCTGTTGGTCAGTACAATCTTTCATAATATTGGCTGGGGTATTGCTAGTTGCATAATCTGGAATTGTGTTACATTCTTTTAGGCCTTCTTTGTCTTCCATCGAGGAGACTCAGCTTATTCCCACCGAACATGATTGTTGGGACCACTGAGGAATCTACAAATTTCAGGGGAAGTGCGCTTCAATGAGGCCCATGGACGAACATACTGGCCAGTGGAGCAGGCTTTTGGGCTCCTAAAGGCCAGGTTTCACAGCCTGGATCAAAATTGTGGAGCACTACTCTATTCACCCGGTAAGGTGCGCCCAATCACTGTAGCCTGCTGCATGCTCTTTGACATCACCCTGTGATGGGACATCCCTTACACTACATGAAGAGGCTCTTGATATGCCAAATAAAGATGATAGTAGTGAAGAGGAAGGAAGTTTTACTTCTAGATGTAGTTGACAACTTCTTCTTATGAGTATAAGTATATCTTTACATGTCATGTCTTTTACTGTTACATCAACTATTGATGTGGTGATGAGAGAAGTATGTGGTGGTACTTTGTTGGGAAGGGCACGTTCAGGGACAATCAACCCGAAGGTGTTTGCAGATCAAATGGTATACATTTTGACTACTGTGTTCAGTTACATTGGTTCTGCCTGATTGTTTTGTGAAACAATGTCCTCCAAAAGTTGCCTTTATAATGTGGCCATCATGTTCTGTGTGATTAGTAATGTTTTTGTATTGATCTGTTTTAGGATCTTTGACAATGTCACCTTCATTTGGACATTTCAGAGTTGTAACATTTGCAGGTATATGGTGCTGTTTCCAATTACAAAGGGAACCTAGGTTGATCCTGAGAAAGACCGACACAAACTTTGGATGTACAAATCTTGTACCAAGGCAACTTGCACTGGGATTGAATGGGAGATTTGAAGATTACATTGGACTTGTTCTCTGTTGTGTATTGGCACCAGAGCAATATGTGTTCCATCCTTTGCTCAAAACACATGTGGTAGTGGAGCCAAATCATTATACTCTCCCTTTACTTTGGTCAAATCCTCATTGTGTGTAGAGTGTATGTCGATCTTGCTGTGTCACATCATTGTGAGACATACTTCTTGTGGCATACTACTGAAACATGGTTGTGACATTCCACCAGATACTGGAACAGTGGTTTGTAATGATCCCGTGTCTACAAAATGTAGTGCTGCTGAGGGTTTGTCTCTTGGTGTTATTGGTGTGGGATAACATATATGAGCCAGAAGAGCTGGCTACAGCTGATGACATGAAACAATGATAATTTGCCTATGCTATCTTATTGTTTTGGACATATCCCCTTCTTCCATGTTGGCAAGGTCTTGAGCTGGAAATGTGCAAACAGGCACTGAGTATTAGTAAAATGTATGGATTGTTATGTTAATGCAAATGTTGACAGACAAGTATTGGTCAAATGGGATAAACAGGTAGTTCATGACTGAATATTTTGACATATTTTGGGAGTCATGTTTGGAAACTTGAAAAAACTATACCTACTCGCGAATTGCCTTTGTTGATACAATCTTTTTATATTTTTTCATTGACAAGTTATGATGCAATAAAACAAATGCATTGATAGAGTTGAGATATACAACACCAGTCCATGATTTTTTGACTTATACATTTATTATACCAATCGTGAGGAAATTTAAGAGGGTGAACAACAGGAAAACAAAAAGTGAAGAAGTTAGTCATGGAGAATGAAACCATAGTTGGAGAGACAACATTGTTTGAAGTCCAATTTTCAAAATACTACTGCCATCAGAAAGCAAATGTGTTCAGAAATAATACACACAGTGAACGGTAGTCACACGCTGGAGGAAATTAGGCTTTAGGTTTCATGTTGGTGGTGGCAGAAGTCTTACCATCCTCACCTCCTAGCAATCTGCTTGATGTCCCCTGCCGCAGGATGGGGCAGGGATCCACAGCTGCAAGGGACAGGGGGGCTGCAGGCAGGGCCTCCCATTATGTGGCTGTGGCTGATTTAGATGGCTCAGATGTTGTAGGACTGCATGAAGGGGTAGATGTTGATGGGAAAGTGCTGCACACATGGGTGTAAATGTCCTGTAGCACCCTAATCAGGGAGCCCATATTAAAGTTATTGGCCTTCATCTGGTGGCTGTGCTGCCTCTGCAGCTGCTTCATCTTCCACCGCTCTGTGAATACCTGGCCCATCATGTCTTGGCACTGATGGCAGGCTCCCAGGACTTGGTCGAGGGTGGTCTGGGTGTAAGTGACCCCAGTGGACTCAGTATGCTGGCCCATAAACACCCTCCAACGATCCCTCACCCCACTACCCTGTGTCCTTGGCCCAGTGTGCCCCATCCGACTGAGTCCTGGGTGAGCTGCAGGTGGTGTGGTCTCAACATCACCCGAGACTGGGAGACACACGATCGGTGTCACAGTGGGAGGGACACAGGAAGTGGAGTCTTTAGGTTGCTGATATGTCACAGCTGGGCTGGGCTGGGAGGTGTTGGTATGGGTGCAGGGAGTGTCGCTGGAGCTGTCTGCCCCGACTTACCAGATGTGCCAGGCTTATCAACCTCTTCCATATCACCAGGAGTGCTATCCTCACTGAAACCTTGTTCCTGGGCTGGATTGGAGGTTCCTTCAGTGGCTGGAACCTGCCCACGTGCTGGGCCAGTTTGACCTATTAAGAAATGTTGAAAAATGTTGTTAATTAAAGTTTGTATTGTACATTCAAATCTTTTGAGACAACAATGTAAATACCTAGAAGCCAAAATAGGTAGAGATTATTGTGATGATAGCTTCCAGTTTTACTGAACATCATACCTCAATGTTTACCAATTTCAAATATTACAACCTCTAATCAGCATGTAAGAAGATATCCTGAAATGTTCATGAAGTGATTAGGGAGTATACATGACATTTCCCGACCATGCAGTCCAACAGAATGGAGAGGTGAAATGTGTAATTGACAATTCCAAGGCCTAGCTGACTGCAAAACAGATATTTCTACTACTTGGAAATATGTTTTGCATTAGTCATCATGTGAACAGTGCAATGTCAAGTTTTACAAGTACCACTTGTATTCAGCATAGTCATCTGCATACATGACATATTTTGTGTAAACACAGTTTGATTAGTGAAACTCATGACATCAATACAATTAGTTGTTTGTAACAGGACAACATTCATAATACAACACAAAGGGCCAGATGTAGGTAGCCTAATACCGGTCGGCAATGGCCGAAATTACCGAATTTCGGCCGTTACCCACCGGTATTAGGCTTTTCAGATGTAGGAGGCCAAATTGAAGGATTCGGTAATTTACTGAATCGGTAATTTAAGGGATCAATAAGTTACCAAATCCTTTAAATACCGATTCGGTAATTTACCGATTCCCTAATGTAGGGAGCACTCAAGTGAGTGCATTCCTCATTTAAGGATTCGTTATTTACCACCAGCTACAAGTGGGTGGTAAATATCGAAAACCATTAAAAAAGCAATTTTAGTCTTTTTTAACAGTGCCATGTGGCAGACATGCATGCCCTTAGGGCATGTATGTGTGCCACATGTGCACCCATGCACTATTCAGGGGTGCAACAGGGTGTCAATGTGACACCCTGCCACCCTTGTAAGTTTTCCCCTTATTACTGATTCGGTATTTACCGAATCGGAAATTTATATTCATTCCTATGGGCCTCTAGGCCCATAGGAATGAATGGGAATTACCGATTTGTTAAATATCGAATCGGTAAATACCGAATATTACCGATTCGGTAATATTTACCGAATCATTAGCTACATCACATTTACCGATTCCTAAATACCGAATTGGTAACATTCAGTATTTAGGAATCGCTAATATGTGATTACCTACAACTGGCCCAAAATATTTTCATTAGAGAGCATTGTATAGGGATTGATCACTACATGACAGTTTACCATGTGGTGAAATCTGTTGGGGAAGAGAGAATGAGCAAAATGACATAGCAATAGTCTTTAGAGGAACATAAACAGAGCATCACAGTAGTTATAGTCATTTCAAAGAAAACTGCCCAACACTTCCGAAATGGTTTGGTGAAGATGCACGTGGATAAAATGCAGTGAAAATGGGTTAATCACTTACATTTTGACACAGATATGGGTAATGTTTTCTTTTGTATTTTAACACGTACAGGCGTACCATGATGTGACATGTAATGGAGACTGACACCTGTAATCTTAGATGCAACACAATACAGTCACAGAAACAATAATAGTTTTCTGATACTGATACTCTAAAGGTTTGCATGTTATGAAAATATGTGCAGGACACAACGGCAAAAGCATTGTTGAGAACAAACAAGACATTGAGGTTTATTGTGACTTTGAAAAGTGTAAATTATCATACTCCAACCTACCAGGTATTCCTGCCAAGCCTTCAGGATGTAAGATCTGCAAGACCTCCTCCTCCCAGGACATAAATGGTATTGAGGGCCTAGGAGAACTACCACCAGTCCTCTGGACTTCTGTGTGATTCTTGGAGGCCAGGGAATGCATCCTCCCCTGCAGGTTGTTCCACCTCTTCCTAATTTCCTCCTCTGCGCAAGGTTGTTTACTACAGCAGTCACTCTGTTGAATATTTATAGGGGATTATTTTGGACTTGGTCTCCAAAAATTGTGGCTCTACTCTTAGGATTTATTTCAACCACCATGACTGACAGTTCTCCCTAAGTAAAGTGTGGATTTATGGAGCTTGGCATTGTGCCCAAAATAAAAAATAAGTAATTCATATCCACAAGGTGGTAAAAAGGGGATAAAGGGACAGGAGACAGGGAGAATGAAAAACAAAACCTCACTTCACTTGCAGAGCATGGGATCGAAAGTCGCTGTGGACCTGGAATGGCAAAGGATTGTGGTCTGAAATGGGGTGTGTTTTATAGTGTGTTGTGCAGGTGTTTTCATTTGGCCAATGAATATCAGGTATGTTCTGGTAGCACAAATCAATGGCCACAGTGATGGTCCATTGTGTAGCGTGTACTGTGACGGACTCACTCCGGCTGGGAGCCGCTGCTAGTATACCGCCAGCACAACTGTGAAATCTATATCGGCTGAGCAGGAAACCGCTGCCCTGACACCGCATTGGCACATTGGTAGCAGTGTGCTGTGCCCACAGCAGGAAACAGTCTGTCAACGCGGAAGGCGAGGCAGCTTGCATACATCCAAATTCGGCAGGTGAAAGACTGACGACTTGGCGAAGTACTAAGGACCGCCGCCACGGTGGGACGGCGGTAAGACTGCCAAGATTAAAATCAGGCCCAAAGTTATTTGAAGAGGCAATAATGACTCTGATTCATATGTGGCAGCCATAGATATCACATTAAGGCCCTAATTATGATGTTTTCAGAGTTGCCTCTGACCGACACTGTTTCGGTGAAGGAGCCGCCATAGGTAGGCAGTTCCGCACACCTGATTACAATGCAACCGCACTTTGTGCAGTTGCATTCTCTCATTTCTCTATGAGAGCTTGAGTTTGTGAAAATCCCTGCACAGTGTGGTTCCTGCCACACAGTGCAGGGATTTTTAGGGGACATCATAGGTGCCCCCAGGGCCCAGATGCAGAAGGCCAGGGGGAAGATGGCCCGGCTAGGGGGCTCCAATATCACTTTCTGACAGCCTGGAAAGGCTGTCTGAAACTGACATCATAAGTACAACTAACAAATGTTTGCACCATAGTGCAAGGATGTGAACATGATGTCTAGATTAGTTTTTGTAAATGAAGGCTTTCCTTCCAGTAAAAAGTCACATACTAAGACAAACTTTAAAACATTTCAGACTGAATGAGTGCTGCACAGTGCAGCACACATGCAATTTGTGATGTGTTAGGGGAATTAGATACATTTCTTCTACTCAACATGTGCCTCAAAGAGGTTTTTTTGACTTATCGGTCCAACACCCCTCCTCATCCAAACATGCTGTTCTTTCTTGCCACATTGCTAATTCCTCAATCGTTGCCTCACTTTGTATCTCCTTGACATTTTCCAGCACATTCTCAAACACAGTGACCTCGGGCACCCACCTAGCGTGCCCTGCTACAAACATCCTTTTCATCCTTGTTCGGGCTGTCTCCTTAGCGGTCTGGTCTGCAAAGGCGTTCCCCTTACCCACATCATCAGTAATTTTCTTGTGGGCTCTACACTTACTATCACTAATTTCCTGGGGGAGTGTCAAAGCCGACAAAAGCCTAGATATAAGGGGGCCATGCTGGATCTTCATCTCATGGGAAGTGAGAAACCCTCTCTCTACCCAGAGCCATCCAGAATTATGGGCGACTCCGAAGGCATACTGACTGTCAGTATAGATATTGATAGCCAGTCCCTCACTCAACTCACAGGCTCAAATAAGGGCAATGATCTCCACAGCTTGGGCCGACTGATAGGGAACTTGTGACGTCTCAACTACAGTGTACAGTGTTGTGATTGCGTATGCAGCTGTTGTAGTGCCAATCGGTAACTTAAAAGAAGAGCCATTGACATATAGTTCCCCTTTAGGGTCAGATAAGGGAACATCAGTCAGGTCAACCTGTCCTTTCGTCTCTTCCTCCGGCCGGAAGATACAATCATGTATGTACATTTTCTCACTCTCAGAAGGGAGGGATAGCAACATGGCTGGGTTCAGAGTGGTGCATCCTTTGATTGTGACGTTCAGTGCAGAGAGAGTTTGCTCATAACTGGTCGGACGTGCACTGATGAGGTGCTGCATCTTGGTCTTATTCAAAGGGTATCCACAGCATGGTGCACCATGACTGTGAGGTCAGTATCAAGTATGAGCCCTCGCCGATTGTCTTATTGAGACGGTCACAGCCATGTCCGCTCTTAGACAGCTCAGCAGGGCTCTTGCGACAGGGTCAAGAGAGCAGAAAAAATAAGCACACAGCTGTTGCTTACCTCCAAAGGCCTGTGTTAAAACAGAAACCGCACAGCCAGCTGTCTCATGTAGGTAGAGAACGAACGGCTTCGCATAATTAGGTGTACCAAGCACAGGCACAGAGCAAAGCGCAACTTTTATTTGCTCAAAAGACTGCTGACATTCAAGCATCCAAGGCAAGGGTTCATGCCCGTCTTTAGTGGTTAATGCTAGCAGAGGCTTTGTTAGTAACGAGTAGTTAGGGATCCATTGGCGACAATATGAAGTAATGACAATAAAAGTGTGCACCTCCCTTTGAGTTTTAGGGGTAGTTATTTTAACAAGACAGTAGGTAACCTAATTAGATGACCTCCTGTCGACAATATTTAAATTTGGAAAGGGACTCTTTATGTCCGTGATGTGCTAAATGCAGCAACAATTTAAACGTACCATCTTTGCAACCCTTCTCAGTGTCAGAAGAGATGAGAAGGTCATCTACATATTGGAGCAATACACTACCTGAGGGAAGCGTGAGGGAGTCCAATTGGGCTTTTAAAGCTTGACTATATATACTAGGGCTCTCAGTATAGCCGGGAGGAACTCGAAAAGATCTAAAGCTTCTGCCAGCTAGTGTAAAACCGAACAAGTACCTGCTATCTGGATCGATCAGGATACTAAAGAATATATTTTTTAGATCAATGACAGAGAAGAATTTAGCAGTAGAAGGAAGCATCATCAAAAGGGCAGTAACGTCAGGGACCACGGGGAACTGAGGAACTACTATGTAATAATTTTGCACAATTCAATCACAAAATGATAAACATCCGGATGATCATCAGAGGAGCCTGAAGGTGCCCTCTTAAGAATGGGAAGAATGGGGCTATTACACACATTTGCAGTCATCTCTTCGGCAACCCCTGACTTAATCAAGTCTTGTGTAATTTGCTACAAGGCTTGTTCCCCTGCCTGTGGTACCTTGTACTGAGGAATACAAGGCAAAATGGCATTATCTTTAACTTTGATGGAAACTTGGGGTATCTGCAATAGTCCTACGTCTGTATCACCCTTTGCCCACAATGTGGGTGGCACGTCCTTAAATTCAGCAGGGAGGGGTGCATCTTTGGACAGGCACTGCTTAGTACTGACCACATTTGAGCCCATTGTCATGTAAACAACTTCTGGGGAACAATAAATGGTTGCATGCAACTTCCTTAATAAATCTAAGCACATCAAATTTCCTCCGCAATTAGATGTCAACAAAATGGCGAATCCACAGTAAAAAGACCTATAGTCAGTGTAAGAGGTTTGGAAATGGCACTCACAACCGGTATGCCAGAAAATCCTCCGGAAACATTATTATTGCCAGATAGAGCTGCCCGTGGATCAGTGAACGAGAGATAAAGCTATTCATTTCACCTGTATCCACCAAAATTCCCTAGCTGAGTCATGCAAATCTGCAGTAACATAAGGACCGCGCTGATCTACAGGTATCTGAACTGGTCCCTCACTCTGTCCCTGGCTGTCCTAGCTGTGAGACAGACCCATCACCTCGTCCATGTTATAGTCATCTTGATAATACTGTCCATCCCTATTGTCATCAAAGTAGTTACTGTCGGGACGATCCTGTGAGGCTGTGCCATGCTGAGCTCTGTTCTGTCCACCAGATCCACGACCCCGTCTACGAGGACCTTGTCCTCTAGGGGCCGCAACGTTCTGCAACAACCCCGGACAATTGCTATACCAATGTCCCTCCTCTTTACTATACGCACACTGATTCGGCCCTACAGGCATAGTATTCCGGTTTGTACATGGAAGCTGGCGGTCCGAACCACCACATCATCTACCATTCCCTCTAGAAGCCTGCTGCAACAACACCTTCGTCTTCAATTCCTTATGCTTTTTTGTCCACCTTCTCCTTCTTCTCATTTTTCCTGTGCCCATAATACTGCGCCATACTCAATATTACAAAAGGGGGGAGGTATTCCAAGTGCTCTCCGAGGCCTGTAACCTAGTCGCAAGCTCAGGAAGCAGGTTCATAACAAATCTATTAACGAACAATCGGGTACCTCCCTCCACCGACAAATCCTGTCCGCTAAAATCCCAAAACACCCCTTTAACCGAGTGAAAAATTAAGACCTACTCTCATCTTTCTTCTGACGACATGCCACTAACTTGTTCCAATCTACCCTCCTCAGTAGAATAAGAGTGTGCATATACGTGATAATTCGGCAAAGCTAGTATCTCGGCCTTAGGCTTCTCCCCAGGCTTCTCTCCTGGTCCCATGTTTAATCTGATCCCTGGTACCACCCAATTCCACAATGTGGTCCCGTGTGTGCACCAGCCTCCAAATATCAACAGGCATTAGTAAACCAAAGAACATTTCAATATCTGCACGCGTCATCACTGTTGATGAAGTGACCTCAATCAATTCCTTATGATATGCAATAGGATTTTTCCTAGGGTCAGTTAGCTGAGTCTTAAGGGACAAAACCTCACTTCTTTTCCACGGATTGTAAACCAATTGTTCTTGGAAACGGGCCTCTACCCTCGGTCTAATAACAGTATTCTGCTGATCCCGTAGCTCCGGTAGATCAGGGTGGTATATGGGATGGACTTCCCTCATTGGAAACTTGGATACTGTCTTCGGGCTCTTTTCAAGCAGCCTACTTGGATAAGTGACGAGCGTCGGGACATTACCAAAAACCTCACCAGGTGCCATAAAAGCAGTATATACATTGTCCCTAATATCATAAATAATCTGGGGTGCTAAGTTACTGAAACACTGGTCCCACAGTCCAATCAAAGTAACCGACATGTGCTTAAGGGCATGCTGTTGCACAAATGGCTCATAATCCTTCTTCACACTCCACTCATCCTGCACACTGTAAATGGGGTTACGAGCCGAATGTGCGACCTGATTGGGCTTCATCTCCCATATCTGATCGTATCAATGTCCACCCCAGTCGCTCCCTAGGAGTGACCCATTCTCTGTCCCCTAGTCCACAAACGGGCTCCACTGCTCAGTAATGTCAGGGGATGGAGGTACAGGGAAGGAGTAGCAACAGAAGTAACAGGTACCAACTTCGCTGGTGACTGTGTCGTAGGTGTGAGGGCTGTCGAGAGAGATGCCGAAACAATAGGTGTAGCAGGGAGACGGACAGTCATCGTAGCCACAGAAGGCGAAGTCAAAGAAAGGGCAGGAGGCGCTGAGGCAGAGACACCTTGATTAATAGCAGAAAAAACAGAAGCAGCAGAGACAGAAGGAACAGATGACTGAGGCTGTGGCATTCCAGGGTATATTTTCTGCGGGCATATGGAGATGGAGGTCGAGTATCTAACAATTCCTCCACATCATTTTCCTCTCGGGCAATGTAAGACTTTTCACATTGTAATCAAAATTTCCTATCAGCACATTCTATTCCTCTTTCAATTTTCTCTCTATCATGCGCGGCAGCTTTCTGAGTCAATGTCTGCATTCTTCCCTTCCGGACCTCTTTCTCCGCTTTCATTCGTCTCTGTTTAGCCTCATTTTGCCAGGTTCTGAGGGAATCAAACATCGATTGCCTACTCCTTTTCGCAAACAATTTTTCCTGTAGAAAATTAATTTTCTGTTCATGAAAAGTGCCCGTCAATGGCCACTGCAACTCGGCATTGTCCCTCGTATATTTGTGCCATAGCGTACTAAACACATTAGGGCCAAGGCCATGTTTTACCTACATATCGAAATTCGGGGTGCCTTCTGGAGGGGCTAGCAACAACAGCCCAAACAAAACATTTTACTAAGGCACAGCATTTCTCAAAAGTAAACAAGTTCTCTATCTGTGCCCAGCAGATATTTGCAAATATCTTTACCAAAGTCGGTCCTCAGACCTCATCAAATACAAATCAAAATAGTACCATGTTCATAAAGAACTCAAATGAATGCAAAAGCTTGTCTAAAGACGGTTCTCGGACCGTGTCAAATACAAATCAAAATGGCGTCATATCCACAAAGAACCAAAGCAAACTCACCTGGTTCACACAGATCAAACAAGTTTATTCTCCACTGCCGACTCTTCGGACCAAACGGTCAGATCCAAGTGTTTTGCCATTCAGGACCCCAGTCAGGATGATCATTGGACGATGCACCACCCGGTGAGACAGATGGGGTGGCTCCGAGCTCAAGACTCTCTCGTGCACGGATTCTTGGTCCACCTGTCTGACCCACCTTGGCCCGACCTCCTCACCCGTCCGCAGGCAAGAATGGGTCCCTGTTTGGGAGCCAATTGAAGGAAGTGACCCGATTAGGGCCACCCAGGTCACTCGAGACCACCTCTCAGCCTTTCTCACAAATGAAGAGTCAGTCACACAGTAGAGAATACAAACCAAAGGTATTTATTAGAAGTACACTCGAGTGGAGTCTGGTCTGACCAGCCTCCTTAGATTGCGGCAGAGGGACTGACCTCTGCCAACATGGTCACACATAATGTACATCTTCAGAATCACTAAAGACACGCCCAGATTAGAAATTTCCATTTGGTAGCTGGTGAACAAAGGAGATACAAAAGGATGAGTTGCAATCCTGGGACCGGGCACATGCTACCTCAGCGTCAAGGTTACTCTGCCTGCGCCCACCGCTCTAATGGTGGGAGAAGGCCTATCTGGTGAGAAAGGTATGTGATGACAAAAACAGTCTATTCCATAGCACAGCAAGGCTTAACCTTGGAGAAATACAATTATTATTATTAATCGGGTTTTGTAGAGCGCAAACAACCCGGAGGCCTCGTAGCGCTAAGTACCGTCATACTGAAAGAAAAGAGATTAAATGAACAGATGCGTTTTCAAAGCCTTCCGAAATTTTAGAAGGCTAGGTTCACTGCGAAGGGAGGTGGGCAGGGAGTTCCATTCCTTCGCAGCATTCCAGGAGAAGGAGCGTCCGCCCCATCTTGTCCGTCTGACTTTGCTGACAGTAGCCAGAAAGGCAGTGCTGGATCTTAGGGATCTGTGAGGAAGATAGGGTTTTGCCAAGGAACAGATCATAGTAGGGGCATTCTTCCACATAGCTTTGTGCATAAAGCAAAGAGATTTAAATAGCACTCTAGCCTTAACAGGGAGCCAGTGCAGTTTCCTCAGGGCAATGGTGACTGACTCTCGTTTGTTGAGGCCCAGCAGGAGGCGAGCTGCAGCATTCTGGATCACCTGTAGCTTTTTGATTGTGAATGCGGGGGCACCTAAATATAGCGAGTTCCCGTAATCCAGACGGGACAGGATAATGGCTTGAACCATTATTCTGCGGGCTTCAAAAGGAAGAAGAGGCAGCACTTTTCTCAGCATGCGCATTAGCCCAAAGCAAGTGGCAGAAAGAGTGGTAGCCTGCTGCATAAAGCTGAGGTTGGAGTCCAGCCAAATGCCTAAGCTCTTTATGTGGCATTTCGGTTGGGGTATGGGCCCCATGCAAGGTGGCCAATCTGACAGAGGGCTGGGAATGGTTGGATTGCCCAGCACCATAAGCTCAGTTTTCTCGCCATTTAATTTCAAATGCGAGATGGCCATCCATTGAGCTACCGCTACCAGACAGTTTCTTAGGTTGGACGGGGAAGAATCTGCTTGATTCATGGATACAACTAATTGTGTATCATCGGCATAGGTTATTATATCAATGCCGAAGGAGTGCACTATGTCGGCTAACGGCTGCATGTAAATATTAAAAAGAGTAGGGCTCAATGAAGAGCCCTGAGGTACACCTTGATCCAGGGGCCAGACTTTTGAGTGAGTAGTGCCCTCAACTACCCTGAAAGATCGATTCTCCAGGAATGACTGGAGCCACTGCATGGCCTTCCCAGAAATTCCGATCTGATTGAGGCGGTGAAGAAGAATGTTGGTGTTAACGGTATCGAAGGCGGCACTGAGGTCAAGCAACATAATTGCTGCAGTGCCGCCTTGATCCATTTGCTTCCTGGCCAGCTCAGTTACCGCCAGGAGAGCCGCCTCAGTTCCCAATTTTGGGCGAAAACCCGCTTGGGAATCGTGGAGGAGATGATGGTTCTCTAGAAATTGAGTAATGGATGAATTTACATGTTTTTCTAGGAGTTTGCTGATCCACGGAAGGAGGGAAATAGGCCGATAGTTGGCCATATTCCCTGGATCCAAAGTGGGTTTCTTCAGCAAAGCCCTAACCTGTGCGCATTTCCATGCAGTAGGTACTGAACCTGTGGAAATAGATGAATTTAGTATATTGAGAATGACAGGTTTGATAATGTTCTCAATTTTTACTAACTGATAGGGAGGGGCAGGGTCTGTAGGAGATCCAGATTTTAGTTTCATCATAATGGTTGCAAGAGAGTTCTCATCCAGCAGTGGAAACTCATCTAGTTTTGGAGTCATGATGTTAGGTAAGCTGGTTCCAGTATCTTGGGGTGGGTTCGATGAGCTAAAGGCAGAGGCAATTTTTTGTATTTTGCTGTGGAAGTATTCCGCTTGACTTTCACAGCGGGCCTGAGCTGTACTCGGATCAGCAAGAACCAAGGGGATATCAACCAGGAATTTAGCTATCTGGAAGATTTCTCTAGAAGAGTTGGAGGCAGTTAGAATTTTTTCCTCGAAGTATAAGGTTTGATTCGTCTAATTTCTAATTTATATGTTTTAATGGCTTCAAGGTGTGTAGTTTTGTCTTCCTTACTACGGGAAATCCTCCAATTTTTTTCAGATCTTCTGCATGCCCTTTTTAGTTCTTTAAGTTCAGGAGTGTACCAAGGTGATTCCTTGGACTTAGTTTTTTCTTTAAGAACTTTGATAGGTGCAATAGAGTCCAAAGCTGTACACAGCCATTTGATGTAGTTCTCATATTGTACTGCAGGGTCTGTTGCCCTTTGGGGGGGAGCGGCCGAGAGTAAATTGGCCCATTGGACTGGGGAGACTTTGGACCAGTCTCTTCCAAGAAGGGTTGTACGAGGAGAGGACTGAGTTAGCATAACTGGAGTCCACTGAATAGGTATTAGACAGTGGTCTGTCCAGGTAAGAGGAAGTGGGGTCCCCACTTCTAGTCTGTTATCATTGCTAAAAACACCATCAAAAAGGTGGCCTTTTTCATGCGTGGGCATAAAGCCTTTCTGTAGGG
This sequence comes from Lissotriton vulgaris, assembly GCF_964263255.1. NCBI lineage: Eukaryota > Metazoa > Chordata > Amphibia > Caudata > Salamandridae > Lissotriton > Lissotriton vulgaris. The sequence continues at coordinate 1,297,620,947 of NC_141694.1, forward strand.
CTGCCATACTGTCCAGAAATGCTCTGGTCATGGAGTTGTTAGGATCATCTAAGTGAATGTTTATATCTCCTAGTACAGAGAAATTGGATTTACTAACCACAGAGTTAGCTATTTTTGACTGGAGTGATTCAATAAACTCCCCTATTTGATTGGGGGGGCGATAGATAAGTACACCAGAGAAAGAATCTGTGGGTGAAAGTTCAAGGGCGAATAGCATGCTCTCGCAGTTGGAAATATCGGCCGATGAGGTTCTACAGAGGTACTGGTTTTTATGAAGGATGCCTAGGCCTCCTCCTCTACCTTCTGATCTGTCCAATCTCTGCAAGGTATATCCCATTTGCAGAATAGAGGTGATATCCATGTCAGAGGCATCTCTTAACCAGGTCTCCGTCAGAAATATTGCATCTGGTTCATTTTCCTCCAGCAGGAGAGACATTTGAGTGGCATGTTTAGTCAGTGACCGGCAGTTTAGAAGAAACATTTTATAGATTTTACTAGAAGGGGACTTATCTAAATAGCTGGTCAGTGAAAATTTACAGTGTAGACATATCTCGAGTGGAGAGTCCGGGAGGATAGAGTGCTGACAGATGTGATTGATCGGAGGCATTAGGTTTTTTAATGTGCTAGCATCATACCTCATTGATCTGCCCCGCTCTGTATCATCTCGCACAGGGGGTATGGCCCCTGGTCCCGTCCGGTCGCGGACGGGGAGCTTTGACGTTTATATCCAATGTGGGAGGCGTGAGGAGGGTGGGATCGCCGATCAACTAGACCGCGATCCTACCCCTACCCAAGATGGCGCCCAAAATGATTTCAGCGCCGAGCGCCCGAACTAGCGAGGCTTTCCAGCTGAGGAGGGGGTGTGAGGCCGCCCTGGGCAACGTAATGCTTGCACCAAGGTAAGGCCAACAGGATCTCTAAAATCGACCTGTTTAAAATATTTACAATTCTTTAAAAAATCAAGCTTTGCAATCAGTCAATCTTGTTCGTTTTTCCTGCACAAGATGAGCAAGAGTGCTCAAGGGCCCCCGGCTTCCGCCTCAGGGGAGAAAAGGAGTATAACAATACCTCGAGTGAAAGAAGAGGGACTCCTTTTGTATCCTGGGACGGCGGGATCGCCGATCAACTAGACCGCGATCCTACCCCTACCCAAGATGGCGCCCAAAATGATTTCAGCGCCGAGCGCCCGAACTAGCGAGGCTTTCCAGCTGAGGAGGGGGTGTGAGGCCGCCCTGGGCAACGTAATGCTTGCACCAAGGTAAGGCCAACAGGATCTCTAAAATCGACCTGTTTAAAATATTTACAATTCTTAAAAAAATCAAGCTTTGCAATCAGTCAATCCTGTTCGTTTTTCCTGCACAAGATGAGCAAGAGTGCTCAAGGGCCCCCGGCTTCCGCCTCAGGGGAGAAAAGGAGTATAACAATACCTCGAGTGAAAGAAGAGGGACTCCTTTTGTATCCTGGGAGGGCGGGATCGCCGATCAACTAGACCGCGATCCTACCCCTACCCAAGATGGCGCCCAAAATGATTTCAGCGCCGAGCGCCCGAACTAGCGAGGCTTTCCAGCTGAGGAGGGGGTGTGAGGCCGCCCTGGGCAACGTAATGCTTGTACCAAGGTAAGGCCAACAGGATCTCTAAAATCGACCTGTTTAAAATATTTACAATTCTTAAAAAAATCAAGCTTTGCAATCAGTCAATCTTGTTCGTTTTTCCTGCACAAGATGAGCAAGAGTGCTCAAGGGCCCCCGGCTTCCGCCTCAGGGGAGAAAAGGAGTATAACAATACCTCGAGTGAAAGAAGAGGGACTCCTTTTGTATCCTGGGAGGGCGGGATCGCCGATCAACTAGACCGCGATCCTACCCCTACCCAAGATGGCGCCCAAAATGATTTCAGCGCCGAGCGCCCGAACTAGCGAGGCTTTCCAGCTGAGGAGGGGGTGTGAGGCCGCCCTGGGCAACGTAATGCTTGCACCAAGGTAAGGCCAACAGGATCTCTAAAATCGACCTGTTTAAAATATTTACAATTCTTTAAAAAATCAAGCTTTGCAATCAGTCAATCCTGTTCGTTTTTCCTGCACAAGATGAGCAAGAGTGCTCAAGGGCCCCCGGCTTCCGCCTCAGGGGAGAAAAGGAGTATAACAATACCTCGAGCGAAAGAAGAGGGACTCCTTTTGTATCCTGGGAGGGCGGGATCGCCGATCAACTAGACCGCGATCCTACCCCTACCCAAGATGGCGCCCAAAATGATTTCAGCGCCGAGCGCCCGAACTAGCGAGGCTTTCCAGCTGAGGAGGGGGTGTGAGGCCGCCCTGGGCAACGTAATGCTTGCACCAAGGTAAGGCCAACAGGATCTCTAAAATCGACCTGTTTAAAATATTTACAATTCTTAAAAAAATCAAGCTTTGCAATCAGTCAATCCTGTTCGTTTTTCCTGCACAAGATGAGCAAGAGTGCTCAAGGGCCCCCGGCTTCCGCCTCAGGGGAGAAAAGGAGTATAACATTACCTCGAGTGAAAGAAGAGGGACTCCTTTTGTATCCTGGGAGGGCGGGATCGCCGATCAACTAGACCGCGATCCTACCCCTACCCAAGATGGCGCCCAAAATGATTTCAGCGCCGAGCGCCCGAACTAGCGAGGCTTTCCAGCTGAGGAGGGGGTGTGAGGCCGCCCTGGGCAACGTAATGCTTGCACCAAGGTAAGGCCAACAGGATCTCTAAAATCGACCTGTTTAAAATATTTACAATTCTTAAAAAAATCAAGCTTTGCAATCAGTCAATCCTGAAGAGGAAATATTGCAGCTGCTTTCTGCAGAAGCAGACAGAGTGAGACAGAAGTTTCGATCATGGCTCAAAATGGCGACAGAATACCAAATAGTGCAGCGAATGCTAGCTTAAGTCGTAAAATGCATGGATAACTTAGGCTAAAAGCATTTTTATTCCAACACAGACTAGGTCTGGCAAAAGTTCTAGATCTGGCTTGGTATCAAAATCCATTGGTGGTGTGTTGTATCACCCAAATGCCATCCAACTCATGCCCCTTCAGGCAAAGTAGCGCAACGCACAGCAACGCCCTATTTGCCTTACTTTTTTGGGCTGAACAGTAAACATGTTGCCTTTACTTTGTGCCACTCTACGTCTCTTTGAGAGACTTTGCCGTGGTAGTAACTCTTGATGAATCTGTCCCTTGGTATTTTCAAATTTGTGCAAATGCATAGGTGGGGCAGTTAAAAAGGGCAACACGTTGAGTTCATTTGCTAACAAATCAATGTGAGAAATCTACCCACCATTTCATAGAACCTTGGGAGGGCTGTTTTTCTAAAGGTATATCAAGTTTTGTGCCAGTCCATCAATGCGGGTGGGTGTAAAAGTTAAAGGGTTAAGGGGCAATAAAATGTTCATTTGCTTCCAACTTTAGCATTGGACCATTAATCTGCATACATGTGGTACCCAATTGGCAGGTTATCCTCACCAAATGACAGGCCAAGCCTAATCATCACTCCTAAGTGTTATGTACTACAAGGGAAGGAAAGAGAGCTTGGGAGAACTAAATTGACTCCAGTTGTAGTTGGATTGAATTTCACACATTTGGAATGAGTAAAACGTCTAACCTATGAAAGTAACATTTGCCTTAGATTTTTAAAACTTGGAATTGAAATAGGGAGAAATCACTATGGTCTGTATAAGATTCTAGAATGGTTCCTGGAGTAGGAAAACCCTCAAAGGCCAATTTCTTTATTAGTTCAGTAAGATTTTATTGAATTTTAAGAAAGGAGCAGTACATGTGCTTTGGCTACCTTGCTTTAAGTATATTAGGTATTGTGATGCATTCACCCTCTGACACATGTGAACGTGAAAAATTGGCAATGTGTGGTTTGTAGGCTGGTTTTAAATAAAGAGAACACCCCATTTTTTAACATCTCCAAAATCTCAAGAAGAAACAACTCCTCTAATAATGTTTGGAGAGCAAACATCTTAAAAGTATGTGCAAATTAAAAAAGTTTTCTAAGCGAAACATTATACTTTGAAACGCTGTCATTAACTAGATATTTTTAAGGGGACCGGCGAATATCAGTGGGAGTATAAAAAATAAATATAAAATAGCGAGTTTTGCCAGAATGGGTACTTTTGTAATCCTTAAATCTAAGCACAGTCACGGTGAAAGAGAAATATTACGGACTATGCGAAGGTTTGGAATCCAAACTGTCACCTGTCAGGATCTCTCCTTTTAGAGAATACATGTTGCATTTCCACAAATAATTGTATAGTCTTGGACTCAGAGCTGGAACAGGCAATACATGAAGAAAAATAGCTTAACGTTTGAACGTGGATGTTAAGATGTAAAACTGTTTATTTATTTTTTTAAAGTCCAAAGATGCGTAAATAGGATAGTAAAACTATTTTTACTCCTGATTGTCGGCCACAGTTTCTTTGTCCTGATAGTTGCTAAGCTTTCATATGCGGTGTGGTCTTTCATACGGCAATTGGGTTTTATGTCAGATATGCTAGCAAAAGGATGAAACTATGGGGCATATTATCAAGACTTGCGATTAAATGATCGCCGCATTATCGACAGGAAACTGCTGCTAAAGTGGCGATAAAGGGCTTGATAATATACCCTTGTGAATTCCCATAGAAGCCCTGGTTAGATGTATAACCTGGGTTTCTATTGGAATTCTATAGAGCATATTATCAAGCCCCTTATCACCACTTTAGCTGCAGTTTCCTGACGATAAAGCGGCGATAATTTTATCGCCGAGTCTTGATAATATGCCCCTATGTTTTTTTTAAACACAGAGGGGCAGATTTACAATAAGTGGCGCATCCCTGCATATCAGCAAGGATGCGCCACTTATTGTGCGCCATGCCTCCACCACCATTGATGCGGCGCATCAATGGGCAAAAACTGCACAGATGCGTGACGCATCTGTGCCGTAAAAGCGGCGCTTTGCTGGAGTTGCGTCGCAAGCGCGATGCAGCTCCAGCAAGGCTCTGGGGGGGACCCTATCTTGTTAATGCTATGTCAATTCTTATGCGTGTTTCAAGCAGGCGCAGGGTTTTGACGCAGCATGGGCCCCAAAGTGGCTGAGTGAAATCTTGTAGATTTCACTCAGCCACGTTTAGGAGGCGTTCCTGCGCCGGAACGCCCCCCGCGCATGAACGCCTCTTCTGGCGCAGGGCTTTACAACGTGACGCATCTCCCAGAGGCGTCACGTTGTAAGTACCCCGCACCATGGCGCTTCTTTTGCGCCGCCACTGCGTCACAAAAGTGACGCAACGGTGGCGTAAAAGGGGCGCAAGGGGCTTGTTAATCTGCCACTAAGGAAGAAGTCATAAGGTTTCATTCGGTTGGGGGGCTGAATAATGAAGCTTGAAATCTAAGCTCAAGGAATTGGTTATGGCCACACTAAAATCTGCCTATTCCAACACATATAAATTTAGAAGTTGTGTTTTGTGCAAAATTGTGCCTAATAAACAAGACAACCTTTAGCTAACTTTAATGAGTTATATGATCAAAATGTTTAAAAGCTATCTTTTATAAAGGCTTACAAAATGGCTCGTTCTCTTAAATGTCTTGTGTTTAAAAATGTAGAATAAATATTTTGGTGTTAAGTCCTTCACTGTTAGTGCATCTAAAATAAAAAATAATCTATCTCCTTGACTATTATAAAAAATATTTTAATATACACTCTCTCTTCGTACATTTCATCATTACTAACATCTGCACTTCTGGAGAACATAAAATAAAAGTGAGTTTGGGAAAAAGAGCTTTAATACATTGGCTGTGTGAAGGTCCATGGCATTACAGTACCATGTGCCCGATAGACCACAACGTTCCCGCTAGGCTGCCAGGAAACATAATATTTCACAACAGGTTCTCTGATCTTCCAACACATAATGCCACACCACCTGAACATGTGCCACAAAGCACAGCTGTGCCCTAGGTGGAGAATAGACTGGTACAGTTCACGGTTAGTGGCCTGAAAATGAACTCTGGCAAGATCAAACACATTGGGCAGGCTGACCAGGCATTTCCTTTGATGTCATTGTTGTTGCTGGCGGGTTTACATATTTGCAAGAATTAGCCGAAAGGATAGGCGTGGAGCACAGTAGATTTCTGTGGGGCGAATTTAGGGGAAAGCAAATCTCATTGATCTGCTGTTGACTTTTTGTATTCATTACTGTTAAAAACACTGAAACATCACAATCTTTATTCCGTGTTTTATTAATCCTAAACAGATTTAGCAAACTTTGATCGTCTGGTAAATTTCTTCACACAGAGGCCAGTGACATCATTCGAGCTTGTGCGCACGTGGATCAAAATCGCATTTAGCCCTTCAAGGAACTCTTTCAGCCTCCATGCTTTTTTTTTAATTGCAGTTCGAGAGGACTCGCGAGAAGGTAACTGTAACAGATTGAACTGTGTCACCTATTATAGCTTTATACCCCACTCCACCAGGCTAATATTAAAGGCCCGCTTCAGCGATAAAACACAGGGGCATATTGCCAACAACTAGCGATATTTATCGCTAAATGGGCTTAGCGAGTATTTGATTTACGCCAAGCATCGCCGGATATTATCGCAGAGATAACGTGCTATTAGCAACGTTTATCTCTAAAGCGATAAATATCCGGCGTTAGCGGTGAAATGCGTGAATATCGCTGGTAATCCAGTGATATTCACGCATTATTGCTAATGAGGACTTAGCCATGATATCCAACTCCCATTGGATATAATGGCTAAGAACTGGATTGAGCAGGCGTTAGTTTTTGGAGATATTCGCACTTAGCGTGAACATTTCCATCGCTATGCCTGCCTTGCTAATAGGCGATAACAACGTTAGCGACTGCTTTCAGTCGCTAACTGGTTGGGTACGCCCACTTTGCATGTCATTAGCGATAAATATCGCTGACATGCAAAGCGTGCCCAAACCGCTCGCTATCGCCTACAAGCTGTCGCTAACTGCTGTTAGCGGCAGCTTGCTAATAGGGCGATGAAATTATCGCTGCTTAGCGGCCGAAAACAGCAGCTAAAGCAGCAAAAATTTCATTTCGCCCTCCTTGATAATATGCCCCCCAGAGTCTAAGGCGAGGGCCTATAATGAGGGAGCTGACCTATAATGGCCAATATAGTCCAGCTAGAATGGGCTATGAAGATATTAGAACATTCCGCCCAATGAAGGTGGAACTTTCTAATTGTGAAAACAAAGACATTGGAGATAATGGGGATCGAAATCCCATGCTGCTCCTAAGTTTTTGATTCACAGCTCTTTTTGTGAGAGTTCAACTGTTAACAGACACACGCAGGGCCACGACTTTTAGTTGTTGATCATTCACAGCATGAGTTGTGAAAGCAGGATGTCAGAACTCACCCCTTGGCTCTGCCAGGCTCGGATAAACTGCTTCTGTGTAGTTCAGCCAAGCCAGTGTTGGTGCACGGAAGCTTGCGCTCTTTCTCTCTTACCACTACTCTAACCACACTGGGCCCTCCACCGACTAGAGTAAACTCTTGACCAACTTCTTCTGATGCATTCTCATGTCTATCTAACCCTGAGGTGAGGTTCCTCCGATGGATCTTGTTCCGGTGCTAGGAGGGTTGGAATCAAGGGTTCACAGACACATCAGTCAGCTGCTCAATGAGGACCATTTTTTGACAGCCAACTCACCAAAAAGTGCCATAATAAATTTTTCCCAATAGCAAATTTTCAAGAGACAACAAAGAGGACATAATAATAGTCCCAAGCAAGTTAAGTTTTGTTAGATTTTTGTATTATAGGTTTACAATTCATTATAAAGTGTAATCTCGTCATCAATTCAGTTAAAAATATCACAGCTTTAATTAAAGCACCCAGGGGCATATTATCAAGGGGGTTTATCTCCGCATTTTTGGCTTTAAAAGCCAAGAAAGCGGAGATAAAATTATCTCCCTATTACCAAGCTGTCGCTAACACCAGTTAGCGACAGCTAGTAGGAGATAGCAGCCATCTTGGGCCCCACTTTGCATGTCAGTGATATTTATCACTAATGAGATGCAAAGTGGGCGTGCCAAGATGTTAGAGACTGAAAACAGTCGCTAACATCGCTATCTCCTATTACCAACTTTTGGAGATATTCGCGCTAAGCGGGAATATCTCCAAAAGCTAACACCTGCCCTGAGCAGTTCTTAGCCATGTTATCCAATGGGAGGTGGATAACATGGCTAAGAGCATTTGCTCGATAATCCATGAATATCGCTGACTTTTCAGCGATATTCATGCATTTCGGCCGTTTTTTATCGCATTTGCGATAAACCTTGTTAATAGCAAGGTTTATCTGCGATAAAAATCGCCAATGTGCGGCGATAATTTTTGTCTCTAAACAAGTTAGAGACAAAAATTATCGCTAGTTGTTGGTAATATGCCCCCCAGTTTTTGGGCAAGGATGGTTCTAAATCCACTTACAGAGTTACAAAGTCCTGCTACCTATAAGGCAGACGGATGGTTCTCCAAACTAACAGAGTTGATCCTATCAGGCTAGGGGGAAGTAAAAGTGAAAGTTTTTTAAGGGCGATTCCATTTAGCATAAAGCTTTAAGCAATAAGAGAAAAGATTTGGTTTGGCAAGACAGATATCAGTCCATTAACTACTGAATGTGGCATCAACAGATAGTCCAAAACCAAAGCATGGTTCGATACCTCAAAATCAGTCAGAACAAACTTTTTGTCAGCATCATACGAAGTCTGTGCCTCAAAGTTCCAGATAAAACAACTTGTTGTAAAAGGGGGAAAGTAATCAAATCAAATGTGCTCAACAAGCAAAATAACGCAACTGGTGCTTGTGTGCTTGTGTAAAGCGCTCTGATCAGACACCTTCAGGTCAAGTTCGCGCTGTATAAAACTCCATAAATCAATACATTGAGTGCACCCTCGGGATTTCTTCTTTCTTATGTTCTTAATAAAATGTCTGAGTGATGTGACATCACACCCCCATCGAAAGACCATCATGTGTTCAGGATGTGCATTAAGTCAGCTAGATAGTTGCAGCATCAACATGGTTTCCGTTATTTGCCATGAGAACCAACAGATTCACAAGTCCACACAAGTTATTGATAGGGTAAAGAAACATAATAGCAATACACAGGACCTTCGAGATCATGGTTCTCAATCTTGGTATTCCCTGGGAATAGTTTTCAGAAACTTATAAGAATGTGCATTTGAGGTGCAGGGAATGCAACAATATCCTAAATCACTGAGCCATTGTTAAAACAGGGGGAAAAGGTCAATACGAAAACCATGTCTCAACAAGAGACCCTTAGGTTCACTTCACATTTTCTTTGTTTTATCCATTCTAAAACATTGGTATATCTAATACGTTATAATAACCATAAAAGATTACATTTAATATTCACAAAATATTATTACATGATACTATTTATTGCTAGGAATAGTCTACTACTACAAAATGTATTACTTTTCTTATAAGTGAACATTTTATGTGTTTTTTTTTGGCAGAGTTTTATATAGCGCAAACTTGACCCGAATCGGGTATCAGAGCGCTTTACATAGCACCAATTACGTTATATGAGGACACAGATTCATTTTGTTGTTGTTGTTTATAGGCACGGGGGGATTAAGTGATTTGCCCAGAATCACAGGATGTTTAGCGACGTTACCGAGACTCGAACCCAGGGGCATATTACCAACAACTAGCGATAATTATCGCTATGTTGGTTTAGCGGCGATATTTTTATCGCCGAGCTGCGGCGATTTTTATCGCTTAGGAACCTTGCTATTATCAAGGTTTATCTCCAAAGCGATAAAAATCGGCCGAAATGCATGAATATCGCTGAAAAGTCAGCGATATTCATGCATTACCGAGCTAATGCTCTTAGCCATGTTATCCACCTCCCATTGGATAACATGGCTAAGAACAGCTCAGGGCAGGTGTTAGCTTTTGGAGATATTCGCGCTTAGCGCGAATATCTCCAAAAGTTGGTAATAGGAGATAGCGATGTTAGCGACTGTTTCCAGTTGCTATCATCTTGACACGCCCACTTTGCATGTCATTAGTGATAAATATCACTGACATGCAAATCGGGGCTCAAGATGGTCGCTATCTCCTACTAGCTGTCGCTAACTGGTGTTAGCGACAGCTAAGTAATAGGGAGATAATTTTATCTCCGCTTTCTTGGCTTTTAAAGCAAAAAAAGCAGAGATAAATCCCCTTGATAATATGCCCCCCAGTTCCCCAGGTCCGAGGTCGAGCGCCCTAGCCGTTTTTATGTATTTATAAACTATATCATACATTGTATTTGTCTGCAAAGTTTCAAACTCATATTTCATTGTTTAAAAGCTATACAACCTATGTTTCCATGCAATGTATTCTCTACAAAAGTATTTCAATAGCACTAGGCCACTTCACGTACAACATCAATATCTCACCCTTTTTATATGTATTAGTGTACATTTGATATGTATCTCTATATTATGTTTAGAAGCACTCTTTAATGGTGCTTCTGCTACTCTCTTCTCTTTCACATGTGTTCCTATCTAAAGTGTGCAACGTGAAGTTTTCAAATTCATGTTCTCAATTTTGCATCTCGTCTTGTATTATGTTTATACATTTTTTAGCTCCATCACCAGGAAGATTGAGGACCTGAGCAGCATTCACCTCTCTCTCCTTCTGAAGCCCCAGTGACACTGAGGAGGAGGGAAGGGTGAAGGCTCTGTGTGTCATGCTGCATGGCCTCTGCCTTTTGCTTTCCCCTGCCCAAACTATATATGTGGAAAGGCAGGGAAAAGAGAAAGGCAGACAACATCCGGATATTGAAATACCAGTTTATTTAGGCCACTGCTACTCCATTGTCTTCAATAGAGAGCACAACATTCCAATGTTCTAAAATTCATAGGAGCTGACCAAATAGGTGTGTTTAACATGCGTTAGACACACACATACTGTACAAGTCACAGTTTTAAATTATTCCAGGTTGATTCCGTCATTTGTCTTTCTCAGGTCAATAAAATGAGTTCTATTGAAATGAATATTGGTAAATCCCGGTGATTATTGAGCCATAATGCTAAAATATTGTGTCAGAATGTGCTGGGGAACAAATTAACACATTTTGCAGGGATTGATTTAAAAAGTAGTTTAACCATAAGGATCTCCTATATTACAGAAACGAAAGGCTATTTGTAAGAAATTGGAGTATTGGAGCATTAGCTGAGCTGGTGAGAACCCTCCTGAAATAATAGTCCCAATGATTGTCAGGGTGAGCCACAAAAGTCACTAAATAAACCTAGACATCTGGTGGCTTGGCAGAAAAGTAGTCAGGCTTAACTAAGTGGCAAAATGTACAGTTAAAGCACAACAGTTAAAGCACAACACAAGAAAAAGCCTCACACAATTCAAACAAAATAGAGAATATTTTACTAAATAAAATGGTGAATTAAATACAAAATTCTAATCAGTAGAACCAGAGTTATGAATTTCTAAAGTTTAATGTTCAAAATAGTGCCAAAGCGTATGAGGCGCCAATTCCGCCTTTGATCCAGTGAGTTTTTCATTTGGGAGTTGCACAGTACTGTGGGCTCTTCATCACTCTGTGCCAGTTCTGGTGAAGCCTTTGTTGCAGAGCTACGTTACACAGCTTAGCTGGACTCGAACTCCAACTAAGAATCCAGGACTTTGAGGTCAGCACTATGTGGTAAGGTCTCACTCCCACAGAAACCAGCAGTGGGGACTGGGTTAGGTACAACTTGGTCTGGTCAGCTGAAAAAAGGAAGGGCCTCTGGAAACATGTTGTGACCCTAAAGTTCACTCCCGAGGTCATCCAACTGACCCTTGGAGTCACTTCTGGGGTTCTGGGTACAAAGCAAGCAGGGCCAATCTTCTTTCAGGTGACATACTACAGGGCAATCCTTCTTCTGGGCCTTCACAGATCCAGGAGTGCCATGATTTCAGGTTCTGGGGATGGTATTTAATGGCCAGCGCTTATCTGAGGGTGGGGAACACCCCTGTCTAACTCTTAAATTGGTCTGGCCAGTTCCGCTCTTTCCTCTGGGTTTGGCTTCAGCGGGGCTGTTGAAACAACAACTGAGAAAGTCCTGGTGTCAGGTTGTACTGTACGGCAGGACCCTTTGAAATGTAATCATGGGAGGGGCACAGCTCCTCCCTAACCATGCTGTCAGGAAGACACGCATCTTCTCACCGCCCTTTGGTTGGTCAACCGTTTGGGAGCAATACACATCACACCACAGGCAAGTAACAGTCAAGTCACCCTATACACTGACAGAAAGGCAGCTTTGGGAAAGGCAGGAAAATGTCAACAGGCATTTTTAAAATAGTGATATAAAATCCGACTTTAATAATTAGGTTGGCTTTTAAATACCTATTACAATGAGTGCTTGAGAAATTTCCTGGCTAGTCATGAACTAAAGTTATGACTTATACAGATGTATAATGTAACCTAGTGCTTTTCTATGGGAAAACCAGCCTTGCCCTTGCTGCAGTTAGAAACAAGTTGGGAGGTTTTTCACTGCCAGGACATGTAAAACTTGAGTGCATTTGTCCTACTTTTTATTTACCATGAACTCTATGCTGCTGTCTAAGCTCTACAGCTGGCATGTGTTACACCATAGCGCACAGTTCATTATCATCATGATAGTGTTATCCTTGTATTGTCATACAGGGGTTGAGTAATAGGTTACCTAGGCGCCGAATGCAATTGCATTCAAGTAATAGAACTTACACTTCATTTCGTCTTGTTTTATCTAGGCAGAGGTTTGTGCCAAATCTTTAGCATAGTCAAAGGTAACTCATTTCTTTACTTTCCTAACAGTACCAAAACCAATACAGGCGATCATGTTAGAGCTCTGATACAAGTATGCCAATGCAATTGTTTTGACTTGTGCTGATGGAGTTTCCGTTTGCTAGTGTGACAGATGTAGGTATAATGCTGTACTCTTTTGCTGAGGACCTAAAATGCTTTCCAGACAGCCAGCTGATTGGTTTACACATCTGCAGTCTTGAAATAATATAAGTCTTGTAGTAGCATAAGTGTATTGGTTGAAACGTAGTTTATTATTCTTGAGTTTCGGTGTTGTGCTTGATCTCTGGAAAGTGTGGTCCAGACTTGGGGCCTTTCTCTCAAACTGGAAGCCAGAAGTCTGCTTTATTTTAGATTCACCACTGTGGTCAACTATTTTTCATCATAATGGCTGTATGTACTTTGAGAGCAGTAAACTTTGGAGGAAATCTTTAGCGTATATTGCACCAAAGCCTTTGCATAATGCAGCCACGGTCCATGCAGGTAACAGCTGTGGGGCGGTGGGGCCATGTAAGGGTGGATTTGGAGGAATGATGCAGAGGGAAATTTAATTATTTATTTAATTTTTCCTCAGCATCGTCCCTCGAAATGGCTCCTTACACGGCCCCACCAGCCCCACCAGCCCCACCGCTGTTACCTGCACAAACCGCGGCTGGCATAATGGCTTATAATTGATTATTTTTAGGTGTTGAGCATGACTCAGCCCATTTGATGTGACTGCTATGTGTGGTACCTGAATATCATGTACAAAATATAATTTGGCCATAATATTTTGGTCAAAATATTTGAACTGCAAAAATATTGAGGAAAAATATTTTCAAAGAAAGTATGTCATTTTATTTATTTTTGCCAATAATTTAAAAGTTCAAAATATTGATTTTTAAACTATTGTGTTATTTAATATTGTTGTTTATATTTTTAACTTAAAATGTTTAAGTGCTTTCCATTAAAACGATTGTTTTGATATATGTTATTTTTTTCTTATTTGTTAAGGGTATTTACTTCAAATTTGTGTATTTGGTTTGAAGAACAAATATTTTACTTTGTACAATAATTAGGGTGTGTTTTTATTGAAAGTATGTATGTGAGCCACAAATATTATAAATATATTTATTAAATACATTTTGTTTCAACAGTATCCCGCCTCTTTTCTAAAATGTATATCATTTTGTTACCCTACTGTAAGAACAATAATCCACTCAAAACTGAATGTATACATTTTTTCTCAATATTATTTGGATTGGAGAATACTAAAAGGGGCCCCCATCTGATTTATGCACTTTTCCTAAATTTTTTCAGGTACTATACTCCTCCATTTAATTTCCACTTATGACATGTTTATAAGACTTAAGCGTAAATGCTTCAGCGTTGGGCCAGTAGTGATGATCTTGAAAGTAGCACATGCTATTCATTATCTAATGCAAAATGTGCTTTGTGCTTAAATGGTGAACTTTTCACAGTGCAGATCCCACTATGTGCCCCCCCCCCCCCCCGTGCAAATTTGTTTTAATGGGACATTACTGGAGTGGATCACTGTAAGAACCCTTAGGTTTTTACACAAATTCCATTCCTTTAAATCCTCACTTTGAATCAAAAACTAATGCCTACCTGAAGCACGCACAAACAAGGGAAAATGTCATCATTTTCTCCAAAAAAGAAACAAAGAAATGCAGGTATGCCGTAGTGCACAGCACACATCCGGTACGAAGGAATCTTTTGAGCTTGCGTACACTTAGGAATTTATACTGGAATAGCAAGCCACCATTGCAGATCCTTGGCTTAACAGCACACACTCAACTGTGCACGAGGCACTAGGCCGGGCATTGTGCAATCAGCCTGTTTGCATGCCACTGCAGGGGGTGGCACCAGCAGCAGGTCAATCTCCCTTGCCTAATGCAGCATACATAATTTGGATGCCGTGCTGCATTGCATGCCAAATTATTAAATCTGGCCCTAAATCTCCCCCAGCTTCTTTATGTACTTTGTCAAATTTTAGTTGGATTGAGGTAGAATAGGAAATCACACCCCTCTAATTAGTGCACTTTCCTTAGACTGGATTAAGAATAGTGAATCTCACAACTCTTAATATGTGTGCTTTATTTAATTGTTGTTGGATGGGATTTAGAACTGTAAATCTTTTTATTTATGAATTCCCTTAATTTTGGTTGGGTTAGAGTTAGGAAAGTAAGTCTCACCCTCTTGATTTATGCACTTTCTAAACGTGTTTAGAGGACTTGAATTAAAAACGTAATTAGTATCCCCCCTTTTATGCCTCTAATTCCAAAAGTTAGAGTACTAAACCTTGTTCCTTTTATTTATGCACTTTCCCAAACGTTTGCTGGTTTTGAGTTAGAATATTGCATTTTACCCTTCTGATAATGGCACCCAAACACAGATCCAGATGTAATCATTTCTCACGCAAATGCTGTGCTACGTAAGAAGGAGAGAGCAGCAGAGCGCCATACTTACTGAAATATGCCACTCTCCTCCCCTCTCCCTAGCGCCGGAACTGAAATCTGCTGCCATGTGCCATGGAGACACCTTTGCTCCATAGTGCAAGGGTGCCTCCGTGAGTCAAGCATAGGTATTGTACAGGAAAGATAGCTTTCCAGTACAAAATTCTATGCTTAGACTCATTTTAAAAGTGTTCTCACTATGTATGTGTGCTGTACAGTGCAGCACACATGCGAAGTCAGAAAATAAAGGAGAAAAAAAGCATGTCTCCTTCATAAGACCTGCTATTTTCTGGTGCTAAATCCTTTCTACTTTATTTAGTAAATTGGGTTTAGTGTCAGAAACCTTGGGTGGTTGCATAGGAACTCCCATGCACCACCCATGACACACTCCTTGGTGCTAAGTAATAGCAGCTTAGTGTTAATTTCACTTTATTTCCAACACTAAACAAGTTTAGCACTGGAAAAAAAAATCAGACAAAAAGATTTGTCGCTGATTTGCGTCCCTTTTGTGATGCAAACTGGGTGTAAAATCTTAGCAGATCTGCCCGCGGTATATAAATTCCACAATAAGTTGCTGATGCCGGAAATCATCTTTCCCATGCATAGCCATGGTGCTACAGGGGAACATCAAACATTATTTGGGAGTATAAAAAACTTCACTCCTGTGAGTTGTTGAGTTTTTAGAAGTTTATTTGCTTGTTTGCGTTGCCATCAATGACTTTTCATTTGTGAGTGTGCAGTCCTGTCTTCAAACATTTTCACTGTTTTCTGCTTCTTCAGCAAGAAATGAATGAAGGTCGTCAAAGCAAGTACTAATCGTTCTTTCTCTCCAAAGCTCACCTGTGTCCTTGCTCTCTTATGTGGATTTTGAGGGTCCCACTATAGTGCTATTTCTCACCACATCAAGGTTTTCTATTTAAAACCTAAATTTTTAATGAATATTATAATTACTACCAGTAGATCACAAAAATTCAGCATGTCGGTTTTCACTGCCCTTTTAAGTTGTTTTTAGGAAAAAATACTGTCATCATGTTTCTAATATCAAAGCTATGAGGAAAACAGATGGATGTGCGTTGTTACAACGCATGCTTTTACCACGCATGCTGTAACAACGCAAGTTTTAAAACACATTCCATTATACCGCATTACACTAGGGGGTGCTGGATAGTGAATATTTTAATTTACTATTCCAACACCAGTCCCCGTGGAACCTAGGGAAGGTGTTGGATAGTAAATTAAAACTACTACGCTACTTTCTTCCTACCGACCAATATATGAGACACATTGGGTCACTGATTCACCCTCCCGATGCCCTCACTCAGTGCGCTCTCTATACTAAAACACTGGTATAAGCCTGCCACACAACCAAGGTGTACCTGAACACCTCTGTAATTGGGATCAATGACTTGTGCCGTTTTATTACCTGTTCACCTGACTGTGTATTGATATGTTTTATGTATTTTATTATTATCCTTTCATGTTAGTGACTACTACATTGCTCCCATTACCTCTGTTCATTCCTACTGCCCCTACCCTGTCACTGTGAAGCGCTCTGATATCTGTAAGGATCTTGTTCGCGCTATATAAAACTTTGAATAAATAAATTCCCTATCCTAGAGCGCCCCCCCAGTGTAATGCGTTGTAATGGTTTTCGTTTTAAAGTCTGTGTTGTAATAGCACTGCGTGCTAAAAGTTGAGTTATAAAGGTTGTTCCCCAAAACAGATTCAATGGTAATTTGTGACAAAAGCAAATGACCATTTGGTCCGAGGCATCTAAGAAATCATGGGTACCGAAATACTCTGATATTTTTTTACTACCAATGTATTGTTTATAAATGTTTAGTTCTCGAAAAAAAACTAATATTCAAAATGTTCACAAACAAAACTGAAAAAATTGTGCAAAAAGGATTATGAAAACAGAAAAAAACAGAGGATACGAAGAGTAAAAAGGTACAGGGGATTCCCCTGTAGAACAAATAGAAATGAAAAGCCAACAGAAATGTCACTAAGGGGATAAAAAAACAGGTTGAACAAAACAAAAAGGAAGGAAATAATGAAGATTAAGGATGTGAGTGTTATGCTTAAAAGGAAATAAGAAGGAAGTATTAGGAGACAAAAATTAAATGAAATGGGGGAAGAAAATGGGAATAAACTAAGCGGTTTAAAAGAAATAAGGACTAAGGGCCTGATTAGGAGTTTGGCGGTCCAGGACTGCCAAACTCAACGACCTGCTGCCTGCCAGATTTTGAGTAATCTCGTGGCCTGGCGGGCATTCCTTTTGCATTCCCACAGCGGTGCCTATTACGAAGGCAACACAATGGGAACACCAACGTTTTTTCCTGGACGGCATGGGCTTTAAAGTCTATGCTGTGCAGGATTTGGGGTGACTGAGCACAGGTCAGGCACCCTGTGGCCCTGAAGCAACAGGGGGCCCTGCAGGGCCCCCTTTTGTTTCTTCACTGCCACCATTTACATGGTAGCCTCACTGCCATGAAAACTGTGGCGGTATGGAAACTTAGAATATTCTTGCCGTGCCACAGCGGCACCACCAAGCATATTGCGGCCTCTAGACCGCCATGCGAATGCCAGAGATCTGACTGCCGTACTCCTAATACAGTGGTCGGACCACTGGTGCAGCGGTCCCCAACCATCACCTCACCTCCACAGCATTTATGGAATTCCCATGGACTGCCAAACTTGTAATTAGGCTCTAATTGAAGCAAAGCATTTAGAAATAAAAAAAGTGAAAGTAATAATGACAACTGAAAAAACTAATATTTGAGGTACATTTCTAGGGGAGGGTTAATACTTGGGATCTATGGGGCCGATAACGATGGACCACCCGCAATAGTTGTGGCGGTCCCACCACATCAATTATGATGCAGCCGCCAGGGTGGCGGGCGCATCCTGTATATTTTACATTGCGGCAGGCGGTGCTGCAAGCAGCACCCACCGCGATGTAAAATATACATGTTGTGCTTTTACATGCACAACGTGACAGGCACCGTGTGGTGCCGGCCGCATTGCATGTGTAAGAGCGGTTGGGTACCATAGGTACCCCCCATGTTCACCCCCCACCCTCCCAACACCCTGGATGCCCACAATGGGCCCTCAACAGCAGGAACCCCCATCCTCTCCATGGTGGCAATGCCGCCATGGAAAGGCTGATCACAGCCTGCATTGTAATATGGATGGCGGTGTCTTCCAGACACCGCCACCATATTAAACCCCTTTTTCCGCTGATCGACTTGTCGACCGGCGGAAAAGCGGCAGACGGTCTTTCTGTCCGCCGCGGACCCACGAGCCATCATAATGTGGCGGGGGGTCTTTGCAGTGAAGATGGCGGGCGGATCGCCCCTGCCGGGCCGGCGGGGACGATCCGCCCACCATCGTAATCGACTCCATAGTTTGGCTTTGCTCACTTATTAGCACTTTTTCACAGCCATACTCAACAATCTGAATGTACCTACCCAAGACTTATCTGTAGTCCAGTAGCGGCTCCTGGAGGGAGTGCTGCCGGGCGGGGGAGGGGCAGGGTGGGGTGTAGTAAACTCCGGTTTATGGGCTAATGGGGATATGTATACAAATAAATAAATGAAACGAATTTCGTTGCGCGTGCTGCATCAGTAAATGCGATGCAGCGCATGCAATGAAATTCATTTTTTTATTTATTTGTATACTTACCTCCGTTAGGCCATAATCAGGAGCTTACTACCCCCCACCCTGCCCCTCCCCCACTTTGCATCACCACCAGGAAGCATTCCTTCGAGGAGCCTCTACTGCTGTAGTCAATGCCCATGCAATGAAACATTTAGAGAGCTCACACCTTTTAGACAGGTCTAGAAAATAAAAAAGAACCGGAGAATAGGGAGGACAACTAGAGGAAAATATTATGACCTAGTCTTGCATAACTGTGAATATACAGGAAGGTCAAAAGCTTCTATATTTTTGTGAGTACCAAATCCAATGTGTCAACTTCTGCAGTAACATGTGCTCAAATATTATTTAACCTCTTCGCTGCGGTGTTAATTTTGCCGCGGTGCGGGTGGGGCTAGGGGTGGGTGAGGCACTGTGGTGCTCATGACGGCAACCGTCCGTCATAAATCATGGTGGGCATGTGCTCATGACCTCCAGGAGCCATCAGAACTCCGCCCACTGAATAATTCACCCGCACAGGTGGGGAATTAAGCACGCATGGGCGGTGTGGCAACGTTCTGACAGCTCCCGGCCATCATAAGCACACGCCTACTGTGACTCATGACGGCTGGCAGCCGTCACGCCTATTGTGACTCATGACGGCTGTGAGCCGGCATGAGCACCAAAGGTGTTAAACCCAGAGTGAGAATATTTGGAAGACGGTTGATGCACACTTTGATTCTGGGATATCAACCCTCAGGTAGAAATCCCCTATAATCATCATTTTCTTGGCCACACATTGCAGATTGAGGTACATTTTACAAAATAATGAATGAACAAAACAAGCTTACATCTATCCAATCTATATTTAGTTCAGTGCGGTTGGTGATCTTTCAAAAGGTTGGATGTGAATACTGTGCTGAACTGCACTGAATGAGTGAGTGTATTGATCCAGCCTCACTCTCTCTTAAAGAGTTCAATGAAAGTTATATCAGACGAAAATCATAGTACATTATGCAGGAAAAAATTACCCAAATGAATGAATAATTGCCAATTATATTTAATTAAGTACAGTAGAATCTCCCCTCTCTTCTACTTTCTCGTTTTCATATACCACCATTTCTGAAATGGTAATCTACCACATGATACGATTGTAGATTTACCTGCAAGAGAGATAAACTGAAATGTTTCATAGATCTCACAGTTTCGGCCCTATACAGCAGAGCTATTATTCAGAGAGATTTTAGAAAACCTTACACTAATGTACTGCTTCGAGCTACATAAAGATAATTAGGTCATAAAAATATCAGTTTAGAATAAACCGAGTCTTTGTGTAACTGCCACAGGTCCGGATTTTCCCCACATGCCATCTGTGACATAATGCACCATTTTCTTCCCCATGACAGCCATGTCACAATGTGCACTTGTTCCAATGCCCCTTAGTATAATAGCAGTCCCTTTTTGTTGGAAAATGTCTCTCTCCGAAGGGTCACCCCAAACATTTTGCCTTCCTGCTCCTCTTTTTCTGGCCTAGTTTGTGTTGGTTTAAGACCTTGGTACTAAAGTGCATGTATTCTCTCCTCTAAACATAGTAATATTGTCTTATCCAATTGGGATATTTAATTTACTTATAAGTCCGTATTAAAGTGCACTACATGTGTAAATTAAATGCTATTAGCGGGCATGCATTCCCAATTGTGCCACCCACTTGGATACCCCCTTAACCATGTCAGTGGCCTGCTACTGGAGAGCCTGTGTAAGCAATTTTAAACTGTCATGTCGACTGGCAAGTTAAACCTCTTGTTGCCAAATCAAAAAGGAGAGAGAGGACTAGGTAAACTAGTCCAGATCCCCAGAATTATATATGATTATCAATAAGGACTAGCTATGTTTGTGGTTAGAGAATCAAGAATGGGTACGAGTGCAGGCAAACCATTAGGTTTGATCATGAAGCCCTCACCCACCAACCTAGTTGGTGGCATGCTTCATCATCGGGCCCACCACAGTGACACCAAATGTGTCCCGGGTGTGCCTGATGCCAGATTACTGCGGAGCTGGTATTGTTGCTGAGTGTGCAGTGTAGTGAGTGAGTTAGTGATAAATAAAAGCTATACAGTGGTACCCAGCTGTGTGCCCTCTAACAGTGAGGAGGTGCGGCATCTGTGCGCATGGTCTGTATACACTCCAAGTAATGCTGAGTGCATGCGCATGCGCAATTGTCGCAACAATCACAATTTATTTGCACTTTTCACATACTCATTGGTCCTGAGGAAAGCCAGTTTCAAAACGAAAAAGGCTTGGCTGAAACATGTAGACCACACAGGACGCAGGAGGTCATAATCCGCACTCCAGCTCGTCTGTCTGCCTTTTAGCTGCTAACAGGGGCCCGGTGATTAAAGTTTATCCATTTACCCTTGGGTACCACTGTATAGCTTTTAATTATCACTAACTCACTCACTACACTGCACACTCAGCAACAATAGCAGCTCCACAGTAATCTGGCGTCGAAGCACACCCGGAACACATTCGGTGTCACTGTGGTGGACCCGATGATGAAGCATGCCACCAACTAGGTTGGTGGGTGAGGGCTTCATGATCAAACCTAATGGTTTGCCTGCACATGTACCCATTCTTGAATCTCTAACCACAAACATAGCTAGTCCTTATTGATAATCAAGATAAACCTCTTGCCAGGTCTAAACCTTCCTTTTCATACATATGTAATCCCTAAGATAGGCTCTGGACAGCACAAAGGAAGTTTGCAGTGTATTTAAAAAGTAGGGCTTGTGCATTTAAGTTTGGTTTGTACTGGTAATGAAAAACTCTTACATTTGTTTTTCACTACTGCAAGGCCTATGTTTCCCATAGGATAACATTGGTATTAACTTATTACATCTTTTAAGTGTAATTCCCAAATGTGAGTTGTGAAGAGATAGACTTTTCGTGTTTGGTGTCACTGGGCTAACAATTTAAAATCACAACTTATGGTGAAGTTAAATTTTAAATTACAGTGTAGCAAATGCCGCTTTTAGAAAGTTAGTATTTACTGGTTTTAGCCATGTGGTGTCTGCTACCTGTCTCTGTTAAGTCTGGGTTAGGTGACAGTGGGGCTTTATGTATTCCTTTTGGGCATTCACACACAAGGAAAGCATTGGTGTTTCTTATGGATCTTCCTAGGAGGATGGGACGGAGTAGATGACAAAGCCTTACACTTACACATGAATAGGCTGTACCCTGCCCACACACAAAAGGCTGCATATCTCCCACGTAGTGAGTCTGCAGGCAGGGAAAGATGGGAGACTTCCGTGAACTTCAAAGGCATCTTTGAAGTCTCCCCCACTTCAAAGGCACAATTGGGTATAAGTACTGGACCTCTGACACCATATCTTCAGTACACTTTTGGACCTGTGACTACTCTACCAGGAAGAGGAGCTGCTGTACTGTTCAAAGGACTGTCACTTTGCTGTACTGCTGCTTTGCTGGACTTCAGCCTTGCTAAACTGATTCCTCGTACTTGGAACCAATGCATCGCCAAGATGCATGTGGCTTAGACAAGCTAAACAAAGCAAACACAAGCAGATGATAGATGGAGCTCTGAAACTTTTCAGACACTCACCCCCAGTCACAGATCTGGGTTGCATCTATCATCGTTCTTTAGCTCACTTCACCACCCCAGTTCAGACACAGCTATATGCAAATCCGCCATGGCCATGTGCCTCATGGGAACTGTCCAGCCCAAACTGCCAAGCCATGTCATCCCTGGACCAGAAACAATCATCCTGGGACCGGGTTTGGGCTAACAGCCCTCACCAGCCAGGCTATCTTGAATCCAGCGGCAAAGTGAGAAAGGGACCCACATCTGGGCACACACTGCCAACTTAGGGGCGAACAAAGCGAACACAAGGAGATAATGGACGGAGCTCTGAATCTTTTCAGACACTCACCCCAATCACAGATCTGGGTTGAATCCATCATCGTTCTTTAGCTCACTTCGCCACCCCTGTTCAGACACAGCTATAAGCAAATCATTTTTTTTTTTGAAAACCTTTATTATGAAGAAAAGGAGTACAGTTACAGACCTACAACCACGGAGGCTGGTCAGTAGCAATAAATACCAAAAGCACAATAATACACAGCTCATCAGCCAACAACCCAAGGGCCCGGCAGCGATAACGCACAATATTATAGAGAGCCTGTGGCGATAGGAGGATAAATAAAAGGTTTCACATTTTCTTTTTTATAAACAAACATAAAGAAAAACACAGAAAAAGGTTCAAGGCGGGAACTATACATTGTAGTGGCTGTCTCATGCGGTAGGGGGAGCTAATTGATCAGAGAGCAATTCTATGAAGGATGAGAGATCTTGAGGAGGGAGGGGGGCCGAGAGCAAACTAATAAATCATACACAATAGGAAGCAAATAAACCGAAACGCACAGTCAAGGGGACAGGGGAATGTCTGAAGCTTCTATAAAAGGGGGAGTGCAGATCTCTCCTCGGTACGAATTCCATTGACCCCATATCCTTCCCCACTTCTTGGGCCTACCACGGGAGACATATACAATTTTTTCTCTGAACATGCACCAGTTCATATTTTCTTTCTAAGTTGAGACTAAAGGTGCCCTTTGAGACCCCCACAATTGGGCAATGTCCCTTTTTGCGATCATGTTGCCGAGGGTGGCTCATTGGATCTGAGCAACACTGCAATAATTCGGCTCCCAGATGTTCAACAAACAGCGTCTGGCCTCAGGCAATAACTCAACACCCGTCACCTCTCCCATCACAGCCTGCACTCGGTTCCAGAAAACCACAACCTCCGAACATTCCCATATAATGTGAAGGAAGGTAGCAAGCATACCACAACCACGCCTACACAGCCCATCCACAGAATAACCCACACACATCAGTCGTGGTCCCGTGACATAGACGCGGTGCAAAATCTTTAATTACATCAGCCGGAGACGCGCCGGAATCATGACCTCTTTGGGGGAGAATATCGCAGCCTGCCAGTCTTCATCGTCCAATTCCAATCCATCGCCGGTCCAAGCCCCACGAAGCTGTACATGGAGGACCGAGCGATCATTATTGAGCTTTTTGTAGATGAGAGATATGGTGCTATCAGGGACGTACCCATCAAGCACTCTATCTTCCAGGGGAGAGGACTCCGGAATAGTAGTCCCTGCCGGGAAGACCGACTCAAGCGCATGGCGGACCTGGATATATCAGAAGTATTCCCTATCACTCAAGTTATATTCCTGTTTTAGTTCATCGAAAGTCTTGACTCTGTCCTTGACCCAGAGATCACCGACCTTACTGATGCCAATGAGGTCCCATCTATCGAATCCCTTCGTCATCCATAGACTGCCCAGTCTCTCCGCAGCATACAAGGGGGTTGCTCTAGTTAGCTTGGCCGTCCACCCCGTGGCCGTAGTTGCACTACCCCATACTCGTACCGCCACCCCGGTGGGGCCCGTCAGATGCTTCCTGGCGGCTCTGGAGTAGAGCGCCCTATTATAGTCGCCCCCGGGTAGCTGCCACCTATCCATCTCGAATGCGGGATTCGGAACAGGACCGTACATAGCATGGTTGACCGCACTCAATTGGGATGCCCAGTAATAGCGTTTGATATCAGGCAACGCTATACCACCATCATACCAGGGCAAAGTCAATTTTGCCAATGCTATGCGAGGTCACCCGCCCCATACCAGCTTCCTCTGGAGGCCCTCAATTTCGCAGAAGTAACTGGCAGGCACCAGGTCAAGAGTATTTTGGATAGCATACAGGAATCGGGGGAGAGACATCATCTTAAAGAGGGCCGCTCTCCTCAAGGGGGACAACGGCAAGCCACACCACGCTGCGACATCCGATCTAAGCCGGGCAAGCGGAGGCAGCAAATTTCGCTCGTAGCGTACTGTGGGGTCCAACGATATGTAGATCCCCAAGTACTTAAAGTCACCGCACGAGACCGGTATTGGGCAGATGCGGGGTGAGGAAGGCAATTCTCCTGTAAGAGGGTAGATACAGGATTTGGCCCAATTGATGACCAAGCCAGAATTCTTTCCAAAGGAACTCAAAACGTCGAACAAGACTCTCAATGACTTACGAGGAGAAGTGAGGTACAACAATATATCGTCCGCGTACAACGATATACGATCCTCGAAGTCAGGGGACCATCAAATGCCTTGAGCGAGGGTTCCCATCGGAGCCACGCGGCAAGGGGTTCAAGGGAATGCGCAAAGAGCAGTGGCGACAAAGGACATCCCTGCCGTGTGCCGCGTCCGAGAACAAAGGGTTCCGAGGCCCACCTGGGCCAGTGGTTGCTCATAGAGAAGCCTGACCCACCCGATGAAGTTAGGGCCAAAGCCAAATTTAGCAAGGGCCGCCCACAAATATGGCCATTCCACCATGTCGAAGGCCATTGAGGCGTCAAGTGAAACCAAGATGGCCGGCTCACCAAGAGACCCCGCCCTTGCTAAGACGCCGTGAAGATGGCGAAGATTAAGCGCGGTGTTTCGATGGGTAATAAATCCAGATTGGCCCGGGTGTATCAAGTCGCTAACCACCGTTATCAGGCGATTCGCCAAAAGCTTTGCTAGGATCTTGGGCTCTACATTCAAAAGCTAAATCGGCCGGTACGATGAACATCTTTATGGATGACCACAATGGACGCCAGTCTCTGATCCCGGGGAAGGGATTCGAGATCTCGCGATGCCGAAAACCTCCGACGAAGATGCAGCACCATTTTGTTAGGGCATAGCTTGTACAGCTCAACCGGAATGCTATTCGGGCCTGAGGCCTTCCCCGATCGATGGGAGCGGATAGCGAGCGCTATTTCATCGGCGGAAAATTCCGCCTCCATTAGCTCCTTGTCCGATTCCGACAGGCTAGGCAACGCAATATCCCGAAGCAACAAATGCAAGTCCTCCTCTGGCCTATCCGAGACCAGCGCATAAACCTTCTGAAAGTGCTGGGCGAAGACCTCAACTATCTCAACCGGGTCCACTACTCGCGTTCCATCCACCTTTTCAACAACAGGCACCACCCGTTTCAATCTATCTCTTTTGTCCAACCAAGCAATCAACTTTCCCGCTTTATCACCAACATCATACCAACGCCCCTGTTGCTCACGATTCATTGCCTTGGCCGCGTCAGTCACCAGTGCTCTGTAGTCAGACTGTTTAAGGGCCAAAGAATGTATTTCCCTCGGGTGTAGCCCCAGACTCCACCTTCTCCTCCAATGCAGTAATTTCATTTTCCAGACCCACCACTACTGCGTTCTGACGCTTCCTCTCGCTAGCAATCAAGGACAGAGCTTGACCTCGGATCACAGTCTTATAAGCCTCCCACAAGGAGATGGGGGAGGACACCGATCCCTCGTTCTCGGCAAAGTAATGCACTTAACCACCTCAGCTCTAATTTTAGGGTTACGAAGGTGCCAGGGGTTAATCGGAGCAACCCGACCCCCGGTCCCCAACTGTACGTCAATAGTGAGCCAGAGTGGGGAGTGGTCCGAGATCCCCCTAGCTAAATGCCTAATTTCCCTTACAGAGACCATCTGCACCGCCGGTATAAGGATATAATCAAGCCTTCGAGAGACTCCCATGAGCTCCCGAGTAAAAGGTATACTGTAACTGTCCGGGGTACAGTTGCCTCCAACAATCCGCTAGTCCCAGCATTTCCAAAAAGTTGCCCAGCCATAGTTGCGATGTCGGGAGAAGTCTGGGGGGGCTACGATCTTCATTACCACTGACAACTTAATTAAAATCCCCACCCACAACCAACATGCCCTCAGGGAACCCCAGGACCACCCCACCCAAATCAGAAAATGTAGTGGACTGTAGGCTGGGCGGGACATACACAGATAAAATGGAGATCGTCTTCCCCTCCCAGTGGCCCGTAATAGCTGCGTATCGGCCTCTATCATCCATCACAGTGTCATCTATCTCCAGGGGGAGGGAGTTCCTAACTAGGACGCCGCCCCCCTCGACCCAGTGGTGAATCCAGAGTGAGCCGCCAGGTGGTAGCCCCGTCTATTCAGTGCATGGCACGTGTTTCCCATTAGATGCGTCTCCTGGAGTAAAGCTATATCTGGGGAACAGCGCTTCAAATATTGCAAAACTATCCCCTGCTTTATACCTATCGCCCAGACCATTGACGTTCTAGCTCAGCACCCTCAGCCCCCTACCCCCCATCCCAGAAATAAGAGCCATGCCCCCCACCAAGAAACAGGTACAAGAGATAAGATATGCAGCAAAACGCAGCCTCGAAACAAACAAGAAGTTAAAGACCCCCCTACTACCCCCAAAAGAATCCCCAAAACACACCCCTCCACCCTGCACCCCTGCAGTAGACCAAAAAGCCACCCCAACTTGCAGTGTGCCTATCGCCCCATTGAACTAACCTACAAGAAGAGAGAAAAAAGCCCCCAGAGGAGGAAGAGTCCCGATTCCCCCCACCCCGGGTATTCACACTATACATACATAACAATCATAGAGCCACTGCCATAAGTCCATAAAGTTGGCTCGCCGGCGCAAACTCACTGCTCCTGTTCTTCCAGGTCACCTTCAGCGCCCCTCGATCTTTCCGGGCTGGAACGATGTGTCGGCAAAGTATCGAGCCAGTCACTGACCACCTCGGGCGGTCAAAGAAGAGCGCACGTTCCTCATATTCAATCCTCAGGCGGGCCGGGAAAAGCATGGCGTACTTCAGTCCCATCTCCCTGAGTCGCCGTTTCACCCCCGTAAAGCCCATGCGTTGTTTCTGCACCGCCTGTGTAAAGTCAGGATAAAAACTGATCGACGGGTTTTCAAATTTAGTGGGACCATTGGTGCGTGATGCTTGAAGAATAGCGTCTCTGTCCCGAAAATTAAAAATCCTGGCTATTATAGGCCTCGGAGCGGCTCCCAGTTTGGGCTTCCCGCCGGGGACTCTGTGAGCACGCTCCACCGTGAAAAAGTTACTGAGGCCCTTTGGTGCCAAGTGATTTAGAACAAGGTCCTCCACCAGATCACATAGGTCATATGTGATCATTATAAGATCATAGACTCTTCAGAGACTTTGTTTACTACCAAGATGTAAGTCCCCCACAGAGGTAGAAGGAATAGATAAGGATGTTCAAGTCCTCACTGAGATAGTTTATGATTATAAGAATGTTCATGTCCTAACAGAACCGGTGTATGAAAGTAATCTTGGCAAAGTTCCCACAAAAATACTGTGTGATGATATCAACATTCAAGTCCCCTCAGAGATGGTATGTAGTTTTTGGGATGTTTGAGTCCCCACAGAGATAGTGTGTGGTTACTGGATGTCTAGGTCCCCACAGAGATAGTGTGTAGTTACTGGGCTAGTCTTTGGCTATTGGGATGTTCAAGACCTCACAGTGATGGTCTGTGAAGGTAAACATGTTTAAGTACCTTCCCAGTTAGAGTGTAAATATAATGTTCAAATCTCCACATAGATAGTGTGTGAACATAATGATGCACAAGTCGCATGATTAAAGCCATAAGTAAGCCTCCTCATGGTGTATGATTGTAGTGACGTTCAAGTCCCTATCGAACATAGTGTGTGGAGATTATCATGGTCAAGCCCATTTAGTGACTGTGTGTAAAGATAAAAGTATTACGTCTCCACAGAGATAGTGTATGCTCCACAGAGATATTATTTGATTATATGGATTTTCAAATTCCGCAGTGATAGTGTGTGTTTAATGGGATGTTCCAGTCCCCACACCATGTTTAATTTCAGCAGGTAGTTGCAGGTGGGGGTCAGCCGACACTCACTTTTGGGGACTAACACAAATTTTTCCTAATCCATTGTGGACCCAGAGCAAGAATGTGAAAAACACAGGCATTGGAAAGAAGGAGGAAGAGAAAGGTGGAAAAACCATAACAAATGGAGAAGGCAGGGGTCCACAAAAGTGAGATAAGAAGGTATGGAGTGTCTGTTGGCAGATTTTAGAGGCTTGATGTGGATACAAGGCTACACCGCTTAAATATATGGCACGGCGACATTCAGTAATGCTGGCTGCTGTGGCCTGTTAGCAAAACTTTGGGCCATTGCACTTATTCATTAACAAATTAGGACCTGAGACAAATACACACACACATCCCACCCCAACACCACCATGCCTTCTATAAACCAGCACTCCTCCTTTATCTCAAATTTAGGTCAAACACACTTTACAAGCCTAAGGTGGGCATTGGCTATCGGGTATTATTTGAAAGACTCACAAAATTATGATTATTAATTAGACTAATCATCTTTACTGGAATATTTTTGGCAGTTTGATCTTAAACATTTTATTTGCATACAAGGTGGTGAGGCGAAACAGGATGAATACTGAGAATCCCGTGTCAATAATTCACCATCAGTGGCTTAGCCATAAATAGTACAGTAGGTGTGGTGTCACCAGATCTCTGATGTGCGAGACACCTAGACTACCCCAACTAGAGTGTCCTTTACTAACCATCCAGGATCTAGAGGGTTACATATTTGTTGCATTAGAGCGATGGTAATGATGGTTAGGAAATGTCATACACTTTCTGTGCTGTAACATGAAAATGTTTTAGTTCAGTGAATGAGATCATTTGGGTATAAGCTATTTTTTGTGGGGCACGAGTCTAGCCTTTTAGTGTAGACACCGCCTTTTTTTTAAATCCCAAAAGTAGTTTATTCATGAAGGCCCTTGTGTTTCTAAACTGTTACTAAACCTCCATCTTGGAAGAGAAAGTCCTAGGTGAGATAGTTAACATTTTTTTTTCTTTCACAAGCAAGTCAAGGAGTGTAACATTTTTCATATACATACAAAAAGAAAAAGTTTTCAGTTATTACAGGCACAGATCAGCATTCGATAGGAAAAAAAAAAAAGAAACAAAAAGCACAAACAGACTAAAAATAGAACTTTTTAACAAAATCGATAGTATCAGCTAAAACACAAAAATTCCATAGACCAGATCCGTATTCCATTTACAAAAAGTTATCCCAAATCTTTTCGAACTTAGCAATTGCTTTTGAGCTTCTGCTCTTAGCCAGTGCCCTTTATATAGTGTAAATTTCATTTAAAGATTCCACCACTCGATCGTGTGAGGGGGGTTCTGCGAGATCCAAGCCCTAGCTATCACCAATCTGGCGCAGGACAAAGCTATACTTAACCAGCTCCTATTGGTGATGCCCGTAGGGTATATAGATAGTAGTACCAAAGGAGCAGTAATTGAAGTATTAATCAACTGTTTTTGAAGTAAAATATTTTCAATTTCTAACCAATATTTAGTTAACAATGGGCATGAATAGATCATATGTATGAGGTCTGCTGCCACCAGACCACATTTAGGGCATTTTAGGCGATCGCTACTTGAAATGTTTTGAGACCATTTCGATATTTTTAATGGAGTATGGTAAAGTTGACTGACCGTCCTATAAAGTTGTAGTTTCAGGCTAGAAGAATGGTCTACTTTGCTGATATTATCTAAAGCAGCTGAAACGTTGTGGGATGTCACTTTAAATCCCAAATCACCAGTCCATTTTGACGCCAATCTAGGGCAATCGTCCAATTTGTTTTGGCCGAGATATTTGTATCCCAGCTAAGCATGGGCGAATTTTGCGAATCTCGCGTTCGCGAATTTTGCGGATTTGCGAATTCGCAATCCGCAAAATCTGCGAATTCTCGCGAATTTGCAGATTTTTTTTTTTTTGTGTTCGCAAGTGTTTCTGCCAGTTCGCGAGGATTTGGTACTAGTTCGCAATTGCGAACTTACTTGTCAGCTTGCAACGGTCGCGACTATGTTGTTTCTACGTCTGGTTCATCATCACAGCCTCCCAGCACCCTCTGTTTCACCACTGGCACCCTCTCTTTGACCCATGCCACCCTCTGTTACATCCATGCCACCCTCTGGTTCATCATCACTGTAGAAGATGGGGGGGAAAAGCAAGCCCACCTGCCCTGCTTGAACTGACATGAATTAATTTGGGGTTAGTTTATTAACAACACCTGCCCTGCCCCAACTGACAATAATGAATTAGGGGCTAATTAATGTGTCACTGAATTTGAAGTTCCAGCCTGGCACCTGCTTGTCTGCTCCCTTAGCTGTAAATCAGGACCTTTGTGGCATACAGTTAAGGTCAGAGCAGGGTCACACAATAGTTGCAAGCAGGCAACCGAATTCTGGAGGGCCCCCTCAGGAAGCACTACAGGGAATCGTTACAAATCATGAGGTTGACCTTTTGCACCTGCTCATTGCTTTTGCTTTTGCAAAAATCGTTTTTTGGTTTTTTCGCGCTATTCGCGGGGCGCGGCGTCGTGCGAAACCGACCGCGGACGCCGCCAATTCGTGCGAATGAGCTTTTTATTTTTTTGCGGCTTGTTGTTTCGCGAGTTTTTTTGCAGTATTCGCGAGCCGCTTGCAGCGCAACACGCAAATTTACCCCAAGGTCGAATACGGGCGCGGCCATTTTGTTTGCGTGACGTATTTCCGTTTCTGCCCGCTATGTATAATCTCGCGCAGTAAGCGCATTGCGAGTAGAAGTTCACACGAGATCGCGAGGAAAATGTCGCGCGAACTTACTTTCGCGCTCGTGAACGGGCGTCGGCCATCTTGTTTTTCATTCATTTCCTGTGTCTGGGCATGGTGTTTAATCCTCTTGCTATCTTTGCCATCCTTTGCTTGTTTTCAGTTTTTTTTTAACGATTTTGCTTCTTATCTATCCCTCTATTTTCCTAGCTGTATATTTTTGTCTTTTCTGCTATTTTTCTTTACTTTTAAACTACTTTTTTAAACTCTTTTCTTTTCTTCTTCCCTATCCTATTCCTTCTTAATTTTCTACTTCCTACCTTACCTGCCCAGACCATGGTGAAGCCAGGCGCCGTGAAGCTGCCCAGGCAATTGAGGGCGGCAGCGGCGGCGGGGAGGAGGAGTCCTGGACCCCGTGCCAGGACACCATGCGGTCGATTGAGGGGGGAGCAGGTGATGCGACGGGAGATCTTCAGCCCGGAGGAAGTGGGCGCGCTGGTCTACTTCGTCCAGCGCCGCCTGCCCGGGACCATCGCGGGAGGCGGCAGGATCGCGGCCGGCGGCTACAACATGCGGGAGCGCCGGAAGCGCTGGGAGAAGGTGTGCTGGGCCATATCCCACCTCTACGGGGTCCAGCGCACCTACAGCCAGGTCACCCATCGCTGGACGGACCTCCTGGACCGGGAGCGCGACCTGCTGGACCAGCTCGGCTTGGAGATCCCCGGGCTTGGTGAGTAGTAGTAGCCATTTCATCACTCACTACTATGATGTTTTCTCCTGCTCTCTGTTGTTGTATTGCAAATATTTGTTTTTTACATGGAGCAAGCCAATAATGCCGCTGATGACGATTACATTGTAGTTAAATTATATTTCAAAATCTTCTGTGCATTTCAGGTGCACTGCTCTCCTTCTCAGTGGCGTTGCTACTATGCTTATTTGTTTTCTATTTTGTGGTCTCATTGGCCTGAGTAACTATTATGTATGAGTGTACTTTACAGAACTGCGTAATGCTAGACACTAGGGGGCAGATTACATTTACAAGCCCCTTGCGCCACGTTTACGTTGCCTTGCGTGACGCAACAGCGGCGTAAACGTGCCGCTTCCCTGCGAGTCATTTACAGCATGACGCATCTAGGGAGATGCGTCACGTTATAAAGCCATGGGCCTGCACCACAATGGGTGCGTTCCTAGTACGCAGGGTGGGCGGTCCGGCGGCTGTGCGCCTCGCAAAATTGCCTGCGTGAAATCTACAAGATTTAACGCAGGCACTTCTGCGACGCTGCTACGTCAATTCAATTCCTTATGCCTGCTTGAAGCAGGCGAAAGGACTGACACAGCATGTTAAGTATTGGGTGGCCCTGAGCATTACTGGAGTTGCATTGCGTTGGCGACGTGACTCCAGCGATGCGCCGCTCTTACGTGACGAGATGCGTCACGCAAGTGCCTACCCTTGCGCCAGGGCACGCCACATTGTAAATGAGGCGCATCTGATGGTCGCAAGGGTAGTTTTGCATGACGCATTTGATCTGGCGCATCTCTGGAGATGCGCCAGAACGCGTAAGTAAGTATGCCCCTAAGGGGCAGAATTGCAATTACCGTCGCATCCCTGCAAAGAAGCAGGGATGCGCCATTAATTGTGCGGCCCGCTACCACCACCAAACATGGTGCGCCGTATTTGCAATGCGGCGCACCATGGGCCCAAAACGTCACCGAAGCTTTACTGCTGGAGTTCCGTCGCAACGATGGCGCAGCTCCAGCAATGCTCTGGGGTACCCTATCTCCCCAATGCTGGGTCAAGCCGTACGTCTGCTTCAAGCAGGTGCAGGGTTTGTGTGACGCATCATTGTCCTAAAGGTGACTGATTGAAATTTTGTAGATTTCCCTCAGCCACTTTTAGGATGTGTTCCAGCGCAGGAATGCCCTCCCTTGCGCCGGAACCCCCCCTGATGGCGCAGGGCTTTATAACGGGATGCATCTCCCAAATGCGTGACGTTGTTATAATATTATACGCCGCACCATGGCGCCTCTTTTGTTTAGCTGCTGCATCACAAAAGTCACGCAAGAACGGAGCAAAAGAGCCGCAAGGGGCTTAAATCTGCCCCTTCCTTTGTACCCCTGGCAATAAGAAAAATAGTGGCGGTGGATTGATAGTTTGACTATTGAAATGACTGGTTATGTAGCAGGCAACTGTTAGTGTTGTCACTGATCTGACTGAAATCACAATGGAGTTTGTCTGTCACTTTGCGTCTTGCCTGCGGACTGCTGCCTGCCAGTCCTAGGTGAACCTTTCAGTACTTTGTTTAGTGAGTTACGTGACTTTAGAAGTCGCAGGTCCGCAAATCAATGAAAACTAACCCTAATCAATGTAATTTCGCGGAAATATTTTGTTATTGTTGTTTTGAAATGTTTGATTTGGTTGACATTGACAAGCAACAATCATCCATGTTTTCTGTTCTTTCTTTCATGTTGTACGTCAGCTCCCCCCAGGGGCGAGGGGAGGACACAGGAGCAGCAGGCGGCGGATGCTGTTGAACAGGGCCAGGATCGGGCAGGCGAGGGCTCCTTTGCTGGCCCCAGTAAGTTTTCATTTTAGACTAGTACCTATTTTTCCTAGCGTTCCTCATTTGATTTTTTCAAAATGGTCTTTGATCTACTTGTAGACTGTATCTAAATTCTTATCCTGCCTCTACTATGACTCCCTGTGGTATTACTAGATTATTCTTATTAGTCTGTCTGTGTAGCTAACTAAGATTGCACGGTTGGCGAAACTCTCATTCTAGTCAGCAATAGCTCTATCAACTTAGTGCAGTCCTCTGGGATTGTCCATAATGTCTTTTGAAGTGTTCTATCTGGACTCATGCTTGCGCAAATTGCAAAACCTTTCGCTCAGTCACTCTAGTCTGGACAAAAAAACACTGAGTCTATTTAAGTTTAAAAGCTTTATTAAAAGTAAACACATTTATTAAAATTAAGTCATAATAAAACTAAACGTTTAACTGATAATGGAAAAGTGGTTAGTGCTGACGATTAATTGAAGACATTTCTTGTGGTCGAGCCGAGCTCTCACCTGGTTTCAACTTGATCTTGTTGTTAGAAGTCCATCTTCTGTCTGTGTGGAGAAAAATGGCGCGTGTTAAAAAACCAGCCTTCATCAGTTGTGCCGAAAAGTGCAGCAAGACAACCTTCCCTGGAAAAAGGGACATTTTTTTTAACTTTAAAGTAGACAGTCACAAATTACATTGTTTTCATATGTCTTCATTCCTAGACCAAATACTAGTGAGTGCTTTATTCTAACATTCTTACATGTACTTTGTAGGTGGAACATCTGGTGGCGGGGCCAGCGTGGAGGTGGTGGTGCTCGACACGGAGGCGGAGGGCAATTCTTCAGGGGAGGAGGCGGCGGCTGTGAGAGTTGAGACGGTGGTGGTGGCGGCCAGAGGTAAGCTCTTATATATTCCTTATTTATTGAGATTGAAGACGTGGCTGGGAAGGCAAGAATATGAGATGCATGGCTGGGTGAATGATGAAGCAATGATGGGTGGAAGGACAACAGCCTGGGTGGGTGACACAGAAACTGTATGTGTCCATATATCTGGATCATGCTACTATCTGACTCTTAGATAGCATATGTGTATCTAGAGCAGGGGTACTCATAGTACGGCCCGCGTGCAGGTGGTGGCCCGGCAAGCCTTCCTTGGCGGTGCGCAGACCTTGCAGAGAATCACTGCTCCCCCGGCCCCCACAGAGCAGAGGCTTTGTTGTATTTCACCTGTTAGCGCCCCTGCATCTCCACTCTGACAATCACTGCTCCCCCGGCCCCCACAGAGCAGAGTGGAGATGCAGGGCCACAAAGAGGTGAAATAGAACAAAGCCTCTGCTCTGTGGGGCCGGGCAAGCAGTGATTGTCAGGGTGGAGATGCAGGGGCGCTACAACAAAGAAAGCCTCAATAATATGTTAATGGTCTTTTAAAGACCTGTTAAGTACTTTGGTGTGGTTGTCTGTGTGTGCGCGTTGAGGAAGCGGTCTCAGCCCGGGCTGAAGGCTGACACAGACAGACACACACACACAGTGAGATGACAGAGGGGGAGGGAGAGGGAGGGCAGGAGGGAGAGCAGGAGGGAGAGAGATGTATGTAAATGCTGGGTCGGGTGGCTCAGTGGATGAAGGCATCTGCTGCAGGGACCTGTGTGCAACCTCATGGTCACAAGTTTTCGTTTTGCCTTAGCCCCGCCCCCTCTGACTCCGCCCCCACCAGTGCGGCCCTCGGCCACAAACTACAGTGTAAATTTAGCCCCTGAGAGAAAGTTTGTGAGTACCCATAATCTAGAGAGAGTAGACGGTCAGTGGATGAACTAAGTGTAACTTTGAAGAGCATGTAACACTGCACCCGCACGTCCGTTCCAGTGTAGGAAAGGCAAGGAAAAGAAGTTTTAATTTTGTCCAAATACAACCATCAATAGTAGCAGTAGTTTGTATTGCAAGCACAGCATAGATCTGCTTATTACAGTGGCCACTCCCCAGTCCCTACCTCTCTTAATAAGTTTAGTAGTACTCAGTCATTCATGTGTGGAATGTATCACTGGTCACTCACTAAAAAGCAAAGCACCTAAAGTCATCCCATATATAAGCAAAAACATCCCATGTGAAGTGATAGATAATCAGATTATTTATCTTCTTCAATTTTCCATTTCTAGTACTCATTTGCACTGTAGGGTGAAAGTTAAAATAATTAAGCAGTAGCCCTTGTAACAGAGTATTCTCAGTGCCACCCGTAATAGAAAAGTAAGAGCTTCACCACCTGCATGTACTGGACGGGTACAGTAACGCAACGCAAGTCTAGGTCACTCATCATGGCGTGCGTCTCTTTTTCTCGGGTGCAAGTTCACTGCGCTGGCATTATGCCGGCTTGCAGAAGATAACGTACCAATTTTCCTAAACAAGAGACAAGAAGAAGAATAAGACTGGTGTACTTTCATAGTCGACTCCAATGGAAGTCCATAGTGCTCGTAGAATTTGTTCCTTAAACTCCCACTAATGTTAGAGCAAGGATGAAGAAGTGGGAGGTTAGATAGATACTGGCCTCAATAGTTATGTAATGCGCTTGCAAGTTGCCAGTTGTACTGCAACACAAATTTCTGCTGAATGATTGAGTTAATCTTAAAGAGCATTGGTTACAGACTATGTCTTTCTTTCTTCATATAGATGCTCCTTCCAAACGAACAAGGAGGAAGGAGCTGGCTAGAGCGGCCCGGCAACGGAGGTTCGAGGCCACTGTTGCGGAATATCGGCGGCTGGTGGCCCTGGAGGACGAAGAAAGTGTGCAGTCGACCACAACAACAACGTCGTCTGCATCGGCCTCCGTTGCCCCACGGGCTGCCACCCAGCACAGTGGTCCACACAGACTGAGCCGGGCTTCCAAAGGTAAACGCCACCGCCGAGCAGCAAGGACAACAGCTGCCTCTCACAGGCATTGCACCTGCAAGGCAGTGAAGGCACGCCTGCGCCGCAGTACCCTGATGGTGTCCCGCCTTCAGCAGGAGCTCGCCTTGCTCCGCGAGGAGCATGATGCCCTGGCCCAAAAAGTAAACAGCATCCACCCATAGTGTCCCTTGCCATTTTTTTAGAGACTTTTAGGGGGGTGGGAATTGGGAGTTGGGTTTTTGGGGACTTTTGAAGGACAATCGTTGGGGTTAGGGAGGGTCTTGCGGGAGATTATTTTGTTAGGGATATAAATATACTTTTTCAAACTTTATCTGAGCATACCTGTTTTTTACTGCTTGCCTGGTGGGTGGGGGTTTAACAGTGACTTTGTTTTCCTGAAAGTTTAGTTCTATTTTCTTCCTTTAAGTGTAAATGCCCAAATGTTTTCAACACTAAGTGCCTCTCACACAGTAAGTGAAGTGAATTCAAGAGTCCTAGGACTTTAGTAGTACTACCGTCAGTCTCTCGTCTCTCCTAATACTCCATTATACTCCCAAACCACCAAACGCTTATCTTACCTGTAATTTGTGTTTGAAAGTAGGGCTAGACCCAGGGCTGGCTCCACGGGAAACAGCGAATAAGGTTGGCAATCCTGGGCGGATAAAATGTCCTCATAGCGGTGGTACTAGTGGTGTGACACAGTGGCAGTTGCATGCCTATGAAAAAAAAGAAAATTAAATCTGGTTTGTCCTCCTGAGCAATTCAACGGTACAATATAGAATATAGCAGGTGACAGAAGTACACTAGAACAGTGCCACATTGTAGCCTAACAAATGGTAAAGTATAACTACTAATTCGGTTGAAGTTCTTTGACATTAGCCATGGGTCTTTGTCAAGCAGAGTAAGAATATATCCTCGGATTTCTTCACCAGCCTGTTGCTATCACCTTATCCTCCCCAGCAAGTGTGTGGATTTATTGCTGTAATTTAGTCACACATCAATCAAAACCACACAGCCCGGGGGAAGAGGGTTAGGGTTTGAAAAATGGATGGGTACGGGGGTTTTTGGGAAAGGTTTTGGGAGACAAGAAAAAATAGCACAGCATGGACAAACAATTGTGAACATAAACAAATCTTTGGGTACAAACCTACCCATCAATCTTTGAAAGTGCATGCACTACTGCATGCATGTCAGTGAAAAGTAAGTAGTACTTTCGACAACTGTGGAAGAAAGAATGCGACAGTACAGGGCGTGTGTGGAATTATTGATAACTATATTCAACACAAGGTCTCTGTTGCCAGATACCTGAGAGCCTTGCTGGTCACTATAAATCCATTCACAACACTCAATGGGGTTGGTCTGGAAGGTATAGTAGATAGAAAAGGAGAAATTGCTCTTTTTCTAGGTGTCCCCTCACTCACCAGGGTTGCCCCTTGGTGACATGCTTCATCATTGGGGCCATCCCAGTCCTCTACGGGCTGGGGCGTGCTGCGACTTGCGGATTACGTAGGAGCACTTACAAATGACTATGTGTGGTGCAGATGTGATAGTGGAGTGGACTAAGTGATGTGTTAAGGGATCAATTTAGAAGCAGAGAGAGATCCAAGAAATGCAGTCACAGTCAGAGAAAAAGACAAAGGATACTGTATCTCTATGTTGTTGTAGTTGTCCTGTTGAATTTGGTAAGTAAGTTGACTGCAGAAAAAACATCCTCTTATTAGCGGAACTCCTCCATTGCAGCTGACGCTTCGTCCATCGATGTTGATCACCAGAAGACACCCTGTCCACTGCCTGGCTGATGCTGATTTGTGGCTCGCTAATGTGAAGCCTGACTCCATCCTTTTTTCCCCATTGCACAGACTGAAACCCGGCCTGTAATTATTCAACGAAAAACAGGAAGTGATATAATATTACAACACCACTGATAAATAAATATAAGGTATGTAGGCTGTGGAGTGCAAAAAGTCACACTTTGATTTTCCTAGTAGACAGTACAATATTTTTGAAAGTGCGTACTCTGTCAGAGTCACCTTTTAAAGGATAAATAAGTATGGGCAAATTAATGTAGCGGATCTTTCCCCTCAAGCTAGGTGTCCTGTAAACTGTGTTTTAGAACAAAATTAGATCTTCCCAGCAGTGCTCCACCACCCAGACCCTTACTAAAGCCAGTCGCAAAAATGTAGAAGACCCCCAATCAAATCTCAAAAATCTAGGCCCAGCAGAAAACTGGTGACAAAACGTACTTTGAAAGTAAAAGTAGGCCCAAGTACCCCCTTACCCACCGTGGATTGCATTCAAACCACTTGCAAGCAACCAAGCAAAAGTATCCATAGCCAGCATCGCTCCAAGACTCGAAAACTCCCCCACCCAAACACATGCAATAGAAATACTGCTAACCAAACGAACCCTAAGTTAAGAATAGTGGCAAAGGCTTTCTTTAACTATGCCAAATCCCCCCTTTCCCACCATGGATTTTCTTCAAATGACTTGCAACCAAAATTACACATTCTCAAGAGTGCTCTAAGACCCCAGAACTCAGTTGCAAAAATCTAGAACACTCCGAAAGACATGCAATCCTGCTGCTAGGGCTAACCCTAACGAACCCTAAGTTACAAAAAGTGCCAAAAGGCTTTTCGGCGTGGATTTTGTCCCAACCACTTCTACCCGGTATTAGACCTTCCCAGGAATGCCCCAAGACCCGCCAACACACCCGCCAAGAAGCATAACACCCCCAAACAGGCCAAAAGCAAAATCTCATACTTGCAATATTTCTCGGCCTTCGGTCCAAACGCGCTGCGTAGCTAGGCCATAAGTCGGGGTTGCCACCACGGATTTCCTGAAAAGCAAATGCAATCAAGATTAGAGTGTCCCAGCAGTGCTCCCAGACCCCGAAACTCACCCACAAACACCAGGAAGCCCCACAAACAGGCCCCCGAAAATGCTACATTGAGCAAAATGTCAGAAATAGCAAAAAAAACATCGGCCTGGATTTTGTCCCAACCACTTCTACCCGGTATTAGACCTTCCCAGGAATGGCCCCAGAGCCGTCAACCCAGGAGAAAACTAGTAAAAGACCCCCAAACAGCCAAAAAGCAAAAGTACAAAAATGGGGACTTAGTCATTTTCTTTCCAATTTCCCAAAACACTCCGCGCGCGCTCTGCAGCTAGGCCCTAACTCCCCTCTGCCACCATGGATTTGCTTCAAACCTCTTGCAAAGTAAATTATCCATAGCCAGCAGTGCTCCCAGACCCCAAAACCCACCCACAAACACCAGGAAGCTCCACAAACAGGCCCCCGAAAACGCTACATTGAGCAAAATGTCAGAAATAGCAAAAAAACATCGGCCTGGATTTTGTCCCAACCACTTCTACCCGGTATTAGACCTTCCCAGGAATGCCCCAAGACCCGCCAACACACCCGCCAAGAAGCATAACACCCCCAAACAGGCCAAAAGGAAAATCTCATATTTGCAATATTTCTCGGCCTTCGGTCTAAACGCGCTGCATAGCTAGGCCATAAGTCGGGGTTGCCACCACAGATTTCCTGAAAAGCAAATGCAATCAAGATTAGAGTGTCCCAGCAGTGCTCCCAGACCCCGAAACTCACCCACAAACACCAGGAAGCCACACAAACAGGCCCCCGGAAACGCTACATTGAGCAAAATGTCAGAAATAGCAAAAAAAACATCGGCCTGGATTTTGTCCCAACCACTTCTACCCGGTATTAGACCTTCCCAGGAATGCCCCAAGACCCGCCAACACACCCGCCAAGAAGCATAACACCCCCAAACAGGCCAAAAGCAAAATCTCATACTTGCAATATTTCTCGGCCTTCGGTCCAAACGCCCTGCGTAGCTAGGACATAAGTCGGGGTTGCCACCACGGATTTCCTGAAAAGCAAATGCAATCAAGATTAGAGTGTCCCAGCAGTGCTCCCAGACCCCGAAACTCACCCACAAACACCAGGAAGCCCCACAAACAGGCCCCCGAAAACGCTACATTGAGCAAAATGTCAGAAATAGCAAAAAAAACATCGGCCTGGATTTTGTCCCAACCACTTCTACCCGGTATTAGACCTTCCCAGGAATGCCCCAAGACCCGCCAACACACCCGCCAAGAAGCATAACACCCCCAAACAGGCCAAAAGCAAAATCTCATACTTGCAATATTTCTCGGCCTTCGGTCCAAACGCGCTGCGTAGCTAGGCCATAAGTCGGGGTTGCCACCACGGATTTCCTGAAAAGCAAATGCAATCAAGATTAGAGTGTCCCAGCAGTGCTCCCAGACCCCGAAACTCACCCACAAACACCAGGAAGCCCCACAAACAGGCCCCCAAAAATGCTACATTGAGCAAAATGTCAGATATAGCAAAAAAAACATCGGCCTGGATTTTGTCCCAACCACTTCTACCCGGTATTAGACCTTCCCAGGAATGCCCCAAGACCCGCCAACACACCCGCCAAGAAGCATAACACCCCCAAACAGGCCAAAAGCAAAATCTCATACTTGCAATATTTCTCGGCCTTCGGTCCAAACGCGCTGCGTGACTAGGCCATAAGTCGGGGTTGCCACCACGGATTTCCTGAAAAGCAAATGCAATCAAGATTAGAGTGTCCCAGCAGTGCTCCCAGACCACGAAACTCACCCACAAACAGACGGAACCCCCCCTAAGAGCACCTAAAAGACAAGCAAGTCATCAAAAACACAAAAAAAATTCCGCCTGGGATTTGGTCCAAACCACTTTTATCCGGTATTAGAGCTTCCCAACAATGGTCCCAGAGCTGTCAACTCACCTGCAAAGAGGTACAACAACACCCCCACAAGTGCTGAGTCTTTCTTCATTGGGCGTAAACCAGCCCTCTGGTTTGATGGAAATAGGAGTCTGGAGGAGGAGGATAGAGGAGCATGTTCTTCTGAACTTGTGAACATGAGGAATGCAGACTGCGGCAACTTCAAATCAATTAGCAAACCAGTGAAGACAGTTCTGCTGATGGGCTTGATTTTGTGATTATCTGATTAAAGTTTGAAATATATTAACTGTGCACAACAAAGAAAGACAGACACACAGGAATAAAAGTGAATAAGGACGAAAAAGAAAGTTATTGATTCGTTGTCTCATTTTCAGGGCTCGGTATCACGGTCTAGGAATAAGAATAAGGCTTCGTCATCATACTCTGCGAATTCAGGCAGGGTGAGCTCAGTGTCACCTGACAGAGTAGAAATTCCCTCATCTATGTTGCTGGCCACCTCCTCTTCATCCGGCACGCTTTCTCGTACTCTGAAATCTGGTGGTATGAGGTGCTGATTCATCTTGATCATTGTTAACCTCTCCACATTTTTGGGCGAGAGGCGGCTCCGTTTGGGAGTTACAATGCCACCAGCAGCACTAAAAACCCGTTCAGAAGACACGCTTGCGAGTGGGCAAGACAAGTAGTTTAAAGCCAGGTTGGTGAGCTGTGGCCACAATTCTTTTTTCCCATGCCAATACGCCAATGGGTCAGAATTAACATAGACCTCTGTTGAGTCATTCAGATAGTCCTTCACCATCGACTCAAGGTCCTCATCCAAGGTTCCTCCACTTTGCTTAGCTCTTGCTGTGCCTCTGACCTTTTGAGAACCAAACCCACGCAGAGCTAGCCAATCCTCTTCAGCCTCCAATGTTTCTGTTGTGTCTCGTGCAGATGATCCGGTTGCCGGTGTCTTTAACGGCTGAGAGGTCACTTGTGCCACAGCCACAGGTGCAGAAGTGGATTGTTTTGACTGGGGATGGCCTGCTGATGTACTGCCATTTCCTTCAATTTTCAGCCGTTCTCTTTCAAACCTCTTGGCTGACAAGGCTAGCCAATGTTTGTACTTTGGAACATGTTCATCATCAAAAGGAAAGAATGCTTGGCCTGCCAGCGCCTTTTTGTAGCGTGGATCCAGAATAGTAGCACAAATGTAATGTTCTTCTGAGTGGATCTTTTTAAGACGTTCATCACCTTGTAGGAGCTCTAATAATTTCTCAGCCAGAAGCAAAGAGTCTTGGTTTTTTTCAACTTTTTCAAACACAGAACACACCTCCTTCAGTTGGTCCTCCAGCATGTACAACAATGGGATAGCTTTTCCCAAATTAGAGTCCTCCTTGCTGACTGCACGCGTGAAGAACTCAAAAGGACGAAGCATGCGTGTCAGGCTTTGAACTATGCTCCATTGCGCCGCACCCATCCTCAGCTCCTCTGTACCCTCTGTAAGGAAATATTGATCGAGTTCCGTATACTGCTCATACAGACGCTCAAGCATGTAGAAGGTTGAGTTCCAACGTGTTACCACCTCCTGGATGAGTGCTTTCACTGGCATTTGACGTTGATATAGCAGGCTCCTCAGCTGCTTCCGGGCCTTAAAAGAATGGCTGAAATGCTTGCACATTTTTCGGCAGGTGTCCAATACACTGTACGCTGCACTGCCTTTATTACCCAAGAATTTTTGGACAACCAGGTTTATACAGTGCGCCAAACACGGCACTCTGAAATAGTTACCGTCCCTCATGGCCTTAACTATATTGGCGCCATTGTCCGTGGAAACATAACCAACCTGGCGTTTTAGTGGGGACAGCCAGTTAAGGACCTTTGTGTTAAAGACATCCAAAATGTTTTCTGCTGTGTGACGTTTCTCCAAACCAAACATGGCTAGTGTTGCATGTTTCCAAGCAGCTTTAAAAACAATGTCCGTGTCAACACCTGTGTTCAGCTTTGCTTTAGCCCCTGAAAAAGAGACCCAGTGTGCAGTGATGCACATGTAATCAGCGCCTGCGCCACTGGTCCACATGTCTGTTGTCATATGTATAGTGTGAACAGCACTCTTCTGCAAGGCTGCCCCAATCACCTTCAGAACATCTTCATGTAGTGCTGGAACCGCAACTCGGGCAAAATAGAACCGGATAGGAACCTTCCATTTAGGGCAGAGCGCTGCCACTAATTCTAGAAAACCAACCCCTTCTACAAAAGAAAAAGGGAGAAGGTCCAGAGCTAGCATTTTTGAGCCAGCTTAGTGTTATACAGACGCGTCAGTGGGTGGTTGCGTTCATATTGCGCTTCTGTAAACAACATCTTTTTAATGTTGCCCTGGACCAAGGATTTACGGGATGATGATGATATCTTCGACCCAGTTACGTTCGCTGATGAACTTTTCCGCATTGATGTCTCACTCTCTCCCACACTCTTAGTGTGCCTCACATGGGGTGTGCTGCTGACAGGGGTACTGGGTGTAAGTGAAGTGTTTGAATCGTCTTCTTCCTCCTCGTCATCATCAGATGAAAAATCAACGTTTTCATTACGTGCAATTCCGGCTTCCTTGACCGCCTCTAGGTGCGGAAACCATTGGACAGGGTGCGCTCTCTTAAGATGACCTCTCTGGCCTCCGGTACCATAGTTAGAACCAAGCTTACCACGACTAACTCGAAGCTTACAAATGCTACAAATGGCTACGTTTTCCATTTTTGGGC
This sequence comes from Lissotriton vulgaris, assembly GCF_964263255.1. Lineage (NCBI taxonomy): Eukaryota > Metazoa > Chordata > Amphibia > Caudata > Salamandridae > Lissotriton > Lissotriton vulgaris. Next base: position 1,297,665,247 of record NC_141694.1, read on the forward strand.
AAACACTAAAGAAGTCCCAAACTGGAGACTTGAAATGTCTTTGGGGGCCGGAGGAGGCGGCGATACTGGTGGTGGTGGTCCTGCTGCTAATGCCAGATGAAGTGGAGGATGTGGATTGCCGAACTTCAGTACGTTTTGCACTTTCACCACCACGAATTGAGGTCAAGGTGGGTACCTTCTTGCGAGGAAGAAATATGGAAGCGGTAGGTGTTGGTGTACTACTTAACTCCAAATCTAATGATTGTTGTATTTCCATTTCCATTGCCTCCTCGTCGACATCATCATCACGCTCAGCAGCTTCTCGGGATAGGGTCAAAATGTCTCTTTGCTGCATGCCCGGTGGGGCTGCAGTGACCTTTGTGATGACTGGCTCGTCGTCATCGTGAGAGGCTTCATCACCAGCAGTATCTGTCACTTCTTGTTGAGCCTCATCACACTCCATAGCTATGAGTTTTTCGACGACCTTCCTTTTACGCTTAGGTACCTTTGTCAGATCATGGTGTGCCTCACTCTCAGGCTGCGGTGGTGGTACCCAATCGTCATCCAGATCATCAGTAGGAGGTGGGCTTGAAGAAGATGTAGACACCCCCCTTGATCTTTTCCTTGCTAGGGATGTGGAAGACAATGAATGATCATCAGGAGGAGTGGCTTCCAATGATACCTCGGCTTCATTGTCGATTTCCTGATGTGCCCCTACTTCGGGAGGAACAACTATTGTGGGCACTTGTGACCCTCCATGCACCTCTGCTTGCGCATCTCCTTTTGCTGCCTCTCCTTCCACATGTACTTGGGCGTGTACTTGCACATGGTGTTGTTGTTGCGGCTGTGGTTGTTCAACACTTGTCAGATGAGTTACAACAACCTGTGTTGATTCAGGGACATTGCTGCTACTTTCTTCCGATGAGCCAACATCACTGGTCGATGGTGATTGGAGAAGTACACTGACTGCCTCTGAAGCACTCAAGGGCTTTGACTTAAGTTGGCGTGGTGGTGGAGGCACAGAACCCAATGGAGCAGGGGTGCTGCTCCCAGCTTGGTCCCCAGCAGATCCTGCTGCTGCTGCAGGGGTACTTTTTTTTTTGCTCCCAAAAAACGTGGCGGTTGGCACACCAGCCTCCTTGGTAACTTGCTTCTTCTGCTCCTTACTAGCAACTTTCTTGCTAGAGGAGCTACGGAGAACTTTTTTTGGGGCCATCTTCTTCAGAGCAGGTCAGACAGCAGGCCGCAGTTGCACGAATTGTAGAGTTGTCTGAGGCCAGACGTGACGTCGCGTGACGTTATGCTGCACACACACACCGCTGCAGGACTTCTTCCTGGCACTGGTGGTTCTCTTGAGTCTTGTGCACCTAAAAACAATGGAAGACAGAGGAACATCAGTTCAGTTATACACCACAAAAAAAATCGGAAAAAAACAGAAAAATCAGCACAATCCCATTCCATCCATGCCCTCCATGATGTTTAAGTTCAAGACAGCCCACAGAAAGACTAGGCCCATGCTAGACTCAAATACCCCTGGTGAAAAGGAAACAAGTACAGCCCCAAAAAACGAAAATCACTGAAAAATCAGCACAATCCCAATCCATCCATGCCCTCCATGATGTTTAAATTCAAGACAACCCACAGAAAGACTAGGCCCATGCTAGACACAAATACCCCTGGTGAAAAGGCCACAAGTACAGCCCCAAAAAACGAAAATCACTGAAAAATCAGCACAATCCCAATCCATCCATGCCCTCCATGATGTTTCAATTCAAGACAACCCACAGAAAGACTAGGCCCATGCAAGACTCACTACCCCTGGGCATAAAGGTTGAAAAGTAGGCAAAATGGTTGCAGGCCTAACAACAAAGCCTGCATTCAAAATGGCCACTTGCCTGCCAGCACATGGCCAGTGCCTGTAGCAGCACTCAAAATGGCCACCAGCCACATGGCCTGTCCCTCCCCATGAACACCCCCAAAAATCGAAAAACACTGCAAAATCAGCACAATCCCATTCCATCCATGCCCTCCATGATGTTTAAGTTCAAGACAGCCCACAGAAAGACTAGGCCCATGCTAGACTCAAATACCCCTGGTGAAAAGGCCACAAGTACAGCCCCAAAAAACGAAAATCACTGAAAAATCAGCACAATCCCAATCCATCCATGCCCTCATGATGTTTAAATTCAAGACAACCCACAGAAAGACTAGGCCCATGCTAGACTCAAATACCCCTGGTGAAAAGGCCACAAGTACAGCCCCAAAAAACGAAAATCACTGAAAAATCAGCACAATCCCAATCCATCCATGCCCTCCATGATGTTTAAATTCAAGACAACCCACAGAAAGACTAGGCCCATGCAAGACTCATTACCCCTGGGCATAAAGGTTGAAAAGTAGGCAAAATGGTTGCAGGCCTAACAACAAAGCCTGCGTTCAAAATGGCCACTTGCCTGCCAGCACATGGCCAGTGCCTGTAGCAGCACTCAAAATGGCCACCAGCCACATGGCCTGTCCCTCCCCATGAACACCCCTAAAAATCGAAAAACACTGCAAAATCAGCACAATCCCATTCCATCCATGCCCTCCATGATGTTTAAGTTCAAGACAGCCCACAGAAAGACTAGGCCCATGCTAGACTCAAATACTCCTGGTGAAAAGGCCACAAGTACAGCCCCAAAAAACGAAAATCACTGAAAAATCAGCACAATCCCATTCCATCCATGGCCTCCATGGTGTTTAAGTTCAAGACACCCCACAGAAAGACTAGACCCATGCTAGACTCAAATACCCCTGGTGAAAAGGCCACAAGTACAGCCCCAAAAAACGAAAATCACAGAAAAATCAGCACAATCCCAATCCATCCATGCCCTCCATGATGTTTAAATTCAAGACAACCCACAGAAAGACTAGGCCCATGCAAGACTCACTACCCCTGGGCATAAAGGTTGAAAAGTAGGCAAAATGGTTGCAGGCCTAACAACAAAGCCTGCATTCAAAATGGCCACTTGCCTGCCAGCACATGGCCAGTGCCTGTAGCAGCACTCAAAATGGCCACCAGCCACATGGCCTGTCCCTCCCCATGAACACCCCCAAAAATCGAAAAACACTGCAAAATCAGCACAATCCCATTCCATCCATGCCCTCCATGATGTTTAAGTTCAAGACAGCCCACAGAAAGACTAGGCCCATGCTAGACTCAAATACCCCTGGTGAAAAGGCCACAAGTACAGCCCCAAAAAACGAAAATCACTGAAAAGTCAGCACAATCCCAATCCATCCATGCCCTCCATGATGTTTAAATTCAAGACAACCTACAGAAAGACTAGGGTTGTTTAAATTCAAGACAACCCACAGAAAGACTAGGCCCATGCAAGACTCACTACCCCTGGGCATAAAGGTTGAAAAGTAGGCAAAATGGTTGCAGGCCTAACAACAAAGCCTGCATTCAAAATGGCCACTTGCCTGCCAGCACATGGCCAGTGCCTGTAGCAGCACTCAAAATGGCCACCAGCCACATGGCCTGTCCCTCCCCATGAACACCCCAAAAATCGAAAAACACTGCAAAATCAGCACAATCCCATTCCATCCATGCCCTCCATGATGTTTAAGTTCAAGACAGCCCACAGAAAGACTAGGCCCATGCTAGACTCAAATACCCCTGGTGAAAAGGCCACAAGTACAGCCCCAAAAAACGAAAATCACTGCAAAATCAGCACAATCCCATTCCATCCATGGCCTCCATGATGTTTAACTTCAAGACAGCCCACAGAAAGACTAGGCCCATGCTAGACTCAAATACCCCTGGTGAAAAGGCCACAAGTACAGCCCCAAAAAACGAAAATCACTGAAAAATCAGCACAATCCCATTCCATCCATGGCCTCCATGATGTTTAACTTCAAGACAGCCCACAGAAAGACTATGGCCCATGCTAGACTCAAATACCCCTGGTGAAAAGGCCACAAGTACAGCCCCAAAAAACGAAAATCACTGAAAAATCAGCACAATCCCAATCCATCCATGCCCTCCATGATGTTTAAATTCAAGACAACCCACAGAAAGACTAGGCCCATGCAAGACTCACTACCCCTGGGCATAAAGGTTGAAAAGTAGGCAAAATGGTTGCAGGCCTAACAACAAAGCCTGCATTCAAAATGGCCACTTGCCTGCCAGCACATGGCCAGTGCCTGTAGCAGCACTCAAAATGGCCACCAGCCACATGGCCTGTCCCTCCCCATGAACACCCCCAAAAATCGAAAAACACTGCAAAATCAGCACAATCCCATTCCATCCATGCCCTCCATGATGTTTAAGTTCAAGACAGCCCACAGAAAGACCAGGCCCATGCTAGACTCAAATACCCCTGGTGAAAAGGCCCCAAGTACAGCCCCAAAAAACGAAAATCACTGAAACGTCAGCACAATCCCATTCCATCCATGGCCTCCATGATGTTTAAGTTCAAGACACCCCACAGAAAGACTAGGCCCATGCTAGACTCAAATACCCCTGGTGAAAAGGCCACAAGTACAGCCCCAAAAAAACGAAAATCACTGAAAAATCAGCACAATCCCAATCCATCCATGCCCTCCATGATGTTTAAGTTCAAGACAACCCACAGAAAGATTCAGTCCACCCACCACTGAGTACCCCTGGGCAAAAGGCCCCAAAACAGCCCAAAAATCGAAAATTCCAAAATTTTAGTTGCAGCAACTGTAATGCCCCAAACAAACTTACTTGTAAAATTTCTAATCCAACAGTGATCCAAAGAAAGTCAAAAAGGCCTCAAATCCAAAGATCCAGCAGCATCCACAAAAAGTAATCCTTCCAGCTCCAGATCCAAATGAAAAGTGACCAGGAGATGGACAAAGCACTGGGAGGAGCCTGCTGAACAGGAACAGGAAGTTGAAGACTGTGGGGCACTTCCTTCCTCCCACCCCCCTCCACCCCTCCCCAAAATGGACTCCTCGCTAAAAAAGTGCAGGCAAATGTCAACCTAAGGAGTTATTCAGATAAAAATCATCATTTCAAGAAGGTTTATGCTGCTTGCTGGTGGATTTCTTGTGCAGAATTGCAAATTTTATATTTTCTCTTGTGCGAGATTCTTGCTGCTCGCCGCATCTCAAATCTCGCAATTGCAAAGTACCGCGAGACGTGATCTCACCGTACTCGCGTTGACAAACTATCGCTGGCAAGCCGCGATGACGTAATCGCGCTCGCCAATTCCCGCGTGATCACACAGCAAGATCCAAAATGGCGCAGCACTCGCAAACTATCGAGAAAAACAACTCGGCAAACGATGATAAACGCCGCGCGCCGCAAAAATTGTATCACCAACGCCGCGCGCCGCAAAAAAAATCTGCTGCGTGCGAATTTGCGGATTTTGCGGGAAATTCGCAAATCTCGCGGATTGCGAATTTCCCGAAAATCCGCAAAATCCGCGAGCGTAACGGATTTTCCGCCCATGCTTAATCCCAGCCTAATTAGTGATTTTTTTTTTGTAGAATAAAAGCAACTCCAAATACCTGAGCTATTTATTTGTTTCAAATTCATCTTGCATATCAGATAGTCCTTGATTTGAAAGTATTTTTATATCATTACTTCGGGCAAATTGTATACAATTTGCAATGTAGCAAATTGTAGAAACAATCAGAACCATGTAGGTCTCCTAGCGTTTTAATTCCAAACTTGGCCTAGTCCCGCCCAGTTTTATCACTGAAAATATCAGGAAGCCCTGGGTAATCCCAGAGTGATAGCTCAGTATTAAAAAAGGAAGTGTCACACTGGCTCAAGATCAAGTTCCAGATCCGTACTGCATCCCTCGCAGTCTTAAATTTTACACGTTTAAAATAGTTTGGGTCTTGCACTTTTGCCAAGAACTGTTTTGAGTTAGTGCCAGGCATGAATTGATAAAAAAAGTATTGATCATTAACTATAAACAAACTACGAAGCCGGCCTAAAAAGGGTGCAAAAAAGTAAGCTTTAAAGTCCGGGAAATCCAAAACCCCTCTTTCAAGTGGTAATTTTAGTATAGACATAGACCTTCTAGCCTTCTTATAGCCCAAAATAAAACTGCTGAAAATTCCATCTAATTTTTAAAGAATAAATTGTTAACCCAAAAAGGAATGGAGCGAAAAAAATATAAAAATTTCGGCAAAATGTTCATCTTGATCAGATTGATTCGACCAAGTAGATTAAGCGGGATCTTGGGCCATTTTTTGAGCAGCATGGTCACCTCTTTTAGTAAGGGATCATAGTTTAGCGTTTTTATTTCAGTGATCTTAGAAGAGATTTTTACCCCTAAGTAAACTGTAGATTTACAGAGTCCTAACACTAAAGAGTTAGCTTGATAATTCATGATAACTTGTGTTTTATTGATGTTTAATTTATAGCCGGAGATAGCTCCAAAGTTTTTGGCTTCCTCTGTTATTCCTAATAGTGCATCCACCACACTAGTGGTGTAAATAGCTAATTTGGTGGCATATGCGGTTATTTTAAGGGTTTTGTCTTCATGCTGCATCGGTACGATCTTAACTTGAGTTTGCAGGGCATTGATAAAAGGCTCCATAGAGAGAGCAAAAAGCAGGGGTGATAGCGGGCACCCCTGCCGAGTCCCCCTTAAGATCACAAAGGTTGGAGAAAGTGACCCAGCGTAGCAGATTTTAGCATTAGGATCCCTGTATAGTGCCTGTATGCTTCTGAGGAACTGCCCTTTAATGCCAAATTGCTTCAGGGCCCTCCACAAATAATCCCACCCCACTTGGTCAAACGCCTTTTCTGCGTCTAGAAGTATCATACCGAGTGGGGTGAGATTAGTTGCAGCCACATCAAAGGCAGTAATGGCTATGTTGATATGGGTGGTAGTATCCCTCCCTACCACAAAGCCGTGCTGTTGATCATTTACCAAATATGGCATAAGGGGCGCAATTCGCATTGCTAACAGTTTGGAGTAAGCCTTAGCGTCGGCATTTATCAAAGAAATTGGTCTGTAAGTCCGTAGGTGATTTTTTTTTTTTTTAAAAGAACATAATTTTAGCAGTTTTCCAAGCGTCCGGGGCCTTTCCTGTAGCACCAATTGAATTAATTACTAAACAAAAAAGAGGCAGAGTTTCATCTGCGCAAATTTTGTATATTTCTATCAATTCTGCTAATGTATACCTCTCTTCCAGTTGGTCGATGCTTTCCTGATCTAAATATTCTTTTGACTGTAATTTCTCGTTTATATAAGATTGGATCTGATCTTCCGTGCTCCTACTCTGAGGGGTATATGAATTTTCATAATAAGAAGCAAACTGTCCCATAATTTGTGCAGGTTGGGAATATAAAATGTTGTTAGGACCCCTTATGGATTTAACCCCTTCCGTGCTTCGAACGTCCAACGGTCGTCGCGCGCACTACCTCGCTGGTGCTGCGCACGACCGTTGGACGTCTGAATCCCGTTAGCGCGATCGAACGTCCGCACTGGGGCGGAATGTTTGACGCGCTAAAGGGGTTAATGAAGGTCGTTGCTCGATCATCAGCAACTTTGTAGGCCAAGAGCTTCCCTACTCTATCCCCACATTCATATTGGGACAGTTTATATTTAAGTATTTTACACTGTTTTTCTCCCTGAGGGAACTTTTAATAATTGAACGTAATGTCACAAGTTTGTTTTCCAATTGAGCAATGTCTTGACTGTTAAGTCCACCAGCTCTAAGATTATTAGCTAATTGATTTTCAACAAGTAAGATATTAGCAATTGCCGCCTTAGTTTCTTTCTTACGCAATGCATATTGTTGTGCAAGCCCCCTAATTGAGGCCTTACAAGCATCCCACACTGATAGAAGAGTAGCAGTATCAATGTTGTTTTCGATAAATTCTTTTATATGTTCCTTAAGGGTTGCTACAAAAACTACATCTGTTAATAAATATCTTGGGAACGTAAAGGGTCGCAGTTCTAATGGCCTTTGGGCTAAACAAAATGTAAAAAGAGTAGGATTGTGATCAGAAGATATTCTTGGGATATTCTCCATAAGTCCTGAATCAATTAGTTCATCTGATGCCCACGCCAGATCTATTCGAGAGCATAGTTTATGGGGGGATGAACAGTAGGTGTACCCTGGTATACCAGGATGGAGATTGCGCCATATATCTTTTACATTGTGTATTCTTGCTAATTCCAGAATTGCGGCCCTGGTTTTACGCATGTGTGGAAATATCCCTCTCTTCGTCACATCCTGTTCATAATTTAGCACACAATTAAAGTCCCCCATCAAAATAAGTTCACCCTCCCAAGATAGTAATTCTACATTCAGCCAATCAAAAATGCGTGGTTCGTCCATATTCGACCCATAGATGGCACAGAAGACATAATTGCAGTTTTCCATCCGCATTTGCACTATTGCCCATCGACCCCCGTTATCTGCAGCAGTTTTAATCACTTCTCCCCGCTCTTGTCGCTTCTTCAAAATTGCCACTCCCCGAATAGGAGCATTTAAAGTAGTGCATACCACCATCTCATATCCCAATTGGGCTAGACGTTTTTTATCCTTAAAACAAATATGCGTTTCTGTTAGCATAACCAAATGTGCATCATACATTTTCAATTCCTCATAGACCAAGCTTCTTTTAGTCTTATTATTCAAGCCTGACACATTCCAAGCTAAGCAACTAAAATGTGACATTTTGAGTAAAAATTAAATCATAGTGATCTGTCCCTTTCCTTAAGTTCCTACTCTTTTCTACTCTGATAACTGCCAAGTTACTCTAACTTAGACTTGTCATGTTTTTTTTTATTTTTTTCCCCTCCACACCACCCCCCCACCCCCCGTACCATGAGGAGAAGCCCACCTTACGCACCTGGATGGGCAGCCACCTGTAGGTGCAGCTATTTATAGAACCCTCACCCTCACCCAAAAATGTATACGTCTAAACCCCCCAAGAACAGTATAAATCAATCATCACCTTGTCAGCCACCATTATAGATCAGAAAGTTTATGCGTCTTAACATCTTATACATTAGTAATTTTTGCTAAAACCACCTCTTTGATGACTTTTAAGCAGGCCGGTTCCTGGAGAAAGACCTGTGCCCCTACTGCTTTAAAAGAATCAATTAGTTGTCGTAAATTCCAACGCCTCTCCATTGTGATCTTACATAGATCTGACCTGACCTGACAAAAAAGGTTACATCTTCTGTCACTATTGGGGAGTTAGGTCTAAGCATGAGCGAATTTTGCGGATCTCGCGTTCGCGAATTTTGCAGATTTGCGGATTCGCAATCCGCAAAATCCACGAATTCCCGCGAATTTGCGGATTTTTTTTTTTTTTGTGTTCGCCCGTGTTTCTGCCAGTTCGCGAGGGTTTTTACAATTTCGCAATTTGCGAACTTACCTGTCGGGTCGCAAGTTTTGCGAACTTGTTGTTTCTACGTGTCCAGCCTGTTTGGGACACTCTTCTTCATCACTGCCACTCTCTGTCACCACTGCCACTCTCTGACTACTCATGCCACCCTCTGGCCCACCCATGCCACCCTCTGTTTCATCACCACACCCTCTGGTTGTCCAGTGGACATTATTTTCGGCAAAGCAAAGCACACCTTCCCTGCCTCAAGTGACCTGAATTAATTTGGGGCTGATTAATGTGTCACAGAATATTTTTTTAGCTGGCACCTGCTTCCTTAGTGCGCCCTGATTAGTGATCTTTTGCACTTGCTAAGTGCTTTCATTGTTGCAAAATTAGTTACAACACCTGCCCTGCCCCAACTGACAATAATGAATTAGGGGCTGATTAATGGATTTTAACTTCCAGCCTGGCTCCTGCTTGTCTCCCTTAGCTGTAATTCAGGACCTTTGTGGCATATGTGTAACTATTCTGAGGTTCAGAGCAGGGTCACATAATAGTTTCAACTGGCAACTGAACTCTGGAGGGGCCCCTCAGGAAGCACTACAGGAAATGGCTACTAATGATGAGCCTGAACTTTTGAACCTGGTAAGTAGTTACTTTCAGTTTTGCTAAGATCGTATTTCTGCAATTTTGCACTTATTCGCGGGGCGCGAACTCACGCGAACAGTGCGAGCAGTGCGAGCAAAATCCGCTGCTCGCGGATTTGCGGATTTTGCGGGAGATTCGCGAATCTCGCGGATTGCGGATTTCCCGAAAATCCGCAAAATCCGCGAGCGGAACGGATTTTCCGCCCATGCCTAGTTAGGTCTTGGTTTCAGAGATACCGCCTGCCTAAGTAAAAAGTTCCCAAAAAAGATCAAGAAAGGACGGGGAAATTTACTTCCCTTGTTTCTATTTATTAGCGGCAGTCTATGAACTCTCTGTAATTGAGAGTCCCAGTCCCAATCCGCTAGATCGGGAAAGGCACGTTGAAAGAGTTTCACGACGTAGGTGCAAGGGTCTGAGCCTTCCGAGCCCTCTGGAATCCCAAAGAGTCTAAGGTTCTGCCTTCGCTGTCTATTCTCCATGTCCTCGATTTTATATTGCAGAGCACGGATCTCTTCGTCATGACGGGCTGTCTTTTGCTCTGTACCTGCTGACTGTTCTTCTACTTGCACCACCCTCTGCTGTAATTCTTCTACCTCTTGAGTGTTTCCACTCATTTTGCTATTAACCTCGAGTAGATAATTTTGTATCTTAGTATTGTCTTCTTTCAACTGTAGAAAATATTGTTGAGCTTCGTGCCGCTGTTCAGTCAGAGTGTGAAGGATTAGAGCTAGAGATGAGTTCTCAGACTGTGGTAAGCCAGGCAGGATGTCCATGCAGTATACTGTCTCAGAAGATGATTTTGAAGGGGTATGCGTGCCCATACCAAAGTGGCTATTCTCCTCGGCCATGGAAACTATTGTAGGAGAGGCGGAGTTAGAAATGTGAGTGGGAGCAGTACTATTTGCCCCCTCTCTTCCATCAGTTACTGCCTGTGGACATCTCCCCTCGCTTGTGGTAGTGTCCAAGGGTCTATCTGCAGAAGGTTGGCTGAGGGATTTAGATGAGGTAACGTTGCTACTTTTTTCTTGTGAGGGGAGAAGCAACTCCGTTGGGCTATTTCCTGAAAGCCGTAAAGCCATGGTTTTAACCCCCCCCTTGGCCTGAATCCACTTTCGCAGTGGACTCTCGTCTAAGATAGGTTTGCCTCTGATGTTCGCAAAAGATATAGCCGTAGAGAAAGTGGAGGGGTTAATATTCTTCTTATTCTTGGCTTTGCTTTTGGCCTTGCCCCTTCCTTTTTTCCGACCGAGCTGCTTCACTGCATCCAAAGAAGAGTCCGCCCCCCGTCTTCTTCCTCATCGATCAATTCCTCGTATTCATCATTGGAGCCATCAGCCTTTTCCTTATTTCCCAGAAGGAGATCGCCGGGGGGCCCATTTAATTTGTTGCTATTGAAGACCTTTTGCGCAGCAGTGACCTGCGTAGGCTTAGCCGGTTCCAAGATACTAAGAGCTGCAGCGCGTATTACATTGTTCAATTCAGAGCCACTTAAATCTAGCTCTGCATCTACCAGCTCCAAATCCAGCTCTGGCTCCTTTTCTTTATCTGCTGCTGAGACCACTGATGCCACTATTGCCCGTTTATTCCCATCTATACGGCCTTCATCACTAGCAATCATCTCAATCTGACCAGTTGCTTCTTGAATAAGAGCTTCACCCAGATCCTGCTGTTCATTCTCTATTGTATCCATATTTAATTGTTCATTTAGATTAGTACCAGTTTTATTGTTTTCAATGCCATTAGCTGTAGCAGAAACAGTAACCGTAGCCGTTATCGGCTTAATTACTGCATTTTTGTCGGCAACAGTAAACAAAGGGGGGCGGGTGATTTGCTGCTTACCGGATAGAAGTGCAACCTAGTCCTGTCTCCCCGTAGTCTCCAAGGCTTGTAGATTTTGTAAACTCGCTCCTGCTCCTGCTCCTGCAATTGGGGCTGGTGCGCTCGCTGAGACTTTCGCGGAAATCTTCAGCATCCAACTGGTGCACTGCTCGCAGTGACCGCCACATTCCCCTGCCTGCCGCTCTCCTCCGCCGTCACTGCCGGGGCACCTTTCACTGCCCGTGATCCCCTTGGAGGGTTCTTTGGAGCCATCGTTCGCGCTTTAGGATTAGGCGCTGGGCTTAGTCTCCCCTGCGTGCTCTCCGTGCCAGAGACGCCAGAGACGCCAATTACCCGCCAGGTGTGAGGGCCAGAACCACGACCTAGACCTGCAGAGCCGAGCCAGGAAAACAACGTCCAGCGAGCCCAGCGAGCCCAGCCCACCCCAGGACAGAGGTCGTCCCGTCCGGCGTGTCCGCCCAGGAGCAGAAGCTGCATCTGCCGTTCTCCAGAAGGTGAGCGCTGCTCTCCCGAAGGTAATTGCCTCTGTATAAAATTGTCGAACATAAGATTCTGTACGGTTTGTACGGTTGCTCCGCAGTTTCTCTTTTAATCGTTTATAGATTGAGGTTAAAGTTAGGGCTGACTAGCCGAGTCAGAGGGTATAATCATCAGCTACAGCTCGAGGTGAGGGAGCTACAGATTCGAGCTGCACCTAGTGGCGTCTTCAGTCCGCCATCTTCTTTTCCCCCCAAGAATGCCAGGTGAGATAGTTAACAATGCTCAATTATGCTGCAACCCCTAAGAATTACAAAGTGGACTTGCAAAATTCATTCTTTATTTCAATCAGTGTCTGCATCTGGAATGACACTATGTCACCCTGTTGAGGGTTCAGGTGTAAGACTGGCAATGTGGCTTGAAGACAGAGCAGAATGAAGATTGTAGCCTAATCCTAGATGAATCACTACACAGCATACATCACTGCATTGGGAACATACATAATGGAGCGACAGTTGTTAAATCATGCAAAGATATAGGAAGAAAGTCAGCTGCGGGTGCCGACTGCTGGGGCTTGAAGGAACATGGATTCACCACCTGCACTCTCACCATCATGTTTTTATTCATGGACAAACTACCTTGGATGGCAATAGTTAACTCAGTTTTAGTTACACGTTGGACTGATGCCTCACACTATTGTAGAACATTCTGTGCTGAAGTATACAAAAAGTGATGGAGGAAATGCTTGACCTAAACTCAGCCACATCTAATTATCTGGGCGGCATCCCATCTCACTGTTATTCCACATAATCTTAGACCCAGCTATATGCAAATCAGTCTTGACTCTGCTACAATAAGAACAGTTCAATCTGAATGGCCAGGGCAGGTCCTCCCTGAATCAAAATGCAAGCAGCCCAAGTGGATTTTGCCATGATAGGGGCTCATCAGTTGTGTGGAGCTTGTTTCCCATGCCACGGTGAGCATGGCACTCACTTCTAGACATACCTGTCTCATTTATGGTGTTGCACTGTAGTATACAAAAAAAGTCATGGCTGGAATGCTTGCATATGGCTGAGATACCCGCCACCCCCTCTCAACACAATCCCCAAGAATGGGAATACGGAAACATTTCTGAACTTTTGGAAGGCGGGAGGGAGTTACCCTCTGGGCCGTATTTATTAAAATATGAAACAAAATTAAAACATTAAAATAACAGTTTCATATCATGTACAATTTCATTTCCACATTACGGTGTTTTGGCTGACCTTAACACATTTCTAATACAAAGGTTCACCTAGCTGATACTAACATCCTACAAATGCATTTCCAAATTGAAATTGTACATCCTAACGTTAAGGGCCAACGGCAAGGTCGTAACCGGTGTCAGATCCCTAAACCAGAACTCCCCCCTCACTTGTGAGGGGCGGCCGCACAGAGGACTGCACCTCACGTGCACATACCAATTTCCCTTTTCTTGACGGGGGCCCCAATTAACTCGACGCCATCTTATTGGTCGTCCGAGGACTCGTGTGAGGTGTCTAGAAGGTAGCGTAGACCCCCCTCCCCACCCCACACAACTTACCACATCTGCCGTCGCAGATGTCCTGGCCCCGGGAAATTCCCAGGAGGGGCCCGTAGCCCCTCCTATCCAGGGAGGGGCCTTGACCGCCTTCCCTTTCCATTCGGCGTCCCATCCTTAGAAGGGACCACCTCCCCGTTGAGGGGCCAATGGCCACCTCCCCCCGGGCGCTCCTATCCGTAATGGGTGACACCCCCCCCTAGGGATCTTCCAATTACTGCTCACCGATCATGACCTTACCGCCCGACCAAATAATAAATACGACAAACTAAACTAGAGAGACTAATTACTAAAGAGGAAAAGACCAAAGAAAATATTCAAAGTATGAACTGTCTAAACATCACTGATCAACTCTGGTGCAAATACTTTTATTCGATAAAACCTACTGTAAAGAATTATCCACTTTATTGTATACTGAATCACAACTTTTTTCAGAACAACCTGTAAGAAAAGTGAATTACCACGTCAAATAACTTTATTTCAAAAACAACTTGCTGTCTTCAGGGGCTGGTGGGTGGGTCAAAATTGGCTCTTCGTTCCGTCTCGAGCTCACGTGCAGCGGGGAGGTGCAGCTTCAGAGCACAGGAACAAGAGGATGCTTCCATGGCTTGTCGCTCCTTTTATCCTTTTTCGGGCGGGCGTAAACCCACCTCCGCCCGCCTCCGGGGGCGTGGCTGGCGGCTTCAGTGTCTAGGACAACCCACTCTTGGGCGGGAAAAAGCGCGCCCCGGCTACGCCGCTTTGGGCATACCAGCCGAGACTCGCCTCCCGCCCAAGATGGCTTCCCGGGGGGATCGGGGTACTCCGCCATACGTTCGGGGGGACCGAGTGGTCGCCCCTTTCCATTTATCTCAGCCACTGAAAATTACTCAGGATACATCCCAGTCCACCATTATTTTGCACACTGTGTCAGTTTGAACCTACCCATATGCGAATCGATCTTGACTCAGCTCCAATAAGAACAGTTCAGCCTGAACATCCACACAAGGTCCTCTCTAAATCAGAAGAGAATCAGCACAAGAGTGGTTTCCTCCTGTTTGGGCCCAGCATTTGGGTGCAGCTTGATTCCAGTGGCATCGGACCCACTCCTGGACATATCCCTCTCAGTTACAGTGCTGCAATTAAGTATATAAACAAAGTGATGGATGGACTGCTTGAATTAATGTCAGCCACTGGTAATTAAGCAGGCCGCAACACAGTCTTCCATTATTTTGCACACCATGCCACCTCACTTTGGACAAAACACCACCTCAGTTTGGACCCAGTCACATGCAACTCAGTCTTCACTCTGCTCCAATAGGAACTACCCAGCCACTACCTGAGCCAGAACACAAGAAGCCCAAGACTAATTTCAACCAGAATGCAGCTCATTAGTTAGGTGCAGCTTGGTTCCAGTGTCAAGATGACCATGAGTCCCATGTCTGGGCATTCTAGTTGCACTTAATGCAGCACACTAATGAATGAAAAAAAGTGATGAATAGAATACTAAAACTAATTTTAGCTACTAGTAATTACTCGGGCGGCATCCCAGTCCACCACTATTTTGCACAACATGTCTTCTCCGCCTGGACCTAGCCATATTCAAATCACTCTTGACCCTGCTCCAAGAGGAACAGTGCAGCCTGTTTGGGATGAATTGTTTAGATAAGGAGCAGTGTCAGTACTGATTTGCGTGAAGCAGGTCTTTGTCTAGAGTGGCACATAGGGTCATAATCTATGGGTGGGGATGTTACCAAGAGTAATTGGCAGCGGTTAAACTATTTGCAAGCATTTCTCCCATCACTTCTTGTATGATTGATGTAAAAGATTTTGTGGGCCTAGGTCAAAGGTGGGTGGCAAAGGAACAACTGCCAACAAACAGTGGCTTTCTACTCTGCACAATTCTGGCTTCCCTATACCCTTTAGAGGGGATGAATGCATTTCAAATGGAGAAGCTGCCACTGACCTTGCCACTGAACACCATGTGTGCAGTTGAGGGGCATTTGAAGACAGTAGGGGTTCAACTACCCAATTTAGTGCTGCTGGTCAGTCACCCTTTACATTTGTGCCTCCTCCATGTCAGACTGACAGTTACAACATGGTAGCCATGCATGGAGTCTGCTGGTTTGGGACATTCAGTGAGGGTAGTGGAAATTGCCACAAATTGAAGGTGCGTTTTTAGTATTCATATTGGTGATTAATTCAACAATGCCAGAATGCTAGACAAACATGATGGAATTGTTATGAAGGAGATGTTTCCAATGAGGAGGATTTTTGCTGGTCATTGGGAGCTTCTTCAGGAGAAACCCATATCTCTGAGTTAGAGAGCTCTGAAAAGGGCAGAAGGTCCACTGCCCCGAGGTGGAGAATTGCTCTATGCCACACAGGAAGATCAGTGGACTGAGTAGCAAGTTCTAAAACAACCCCAGTGTGTTGAGGATAAAAAATACGCTGGGAAGTGTGATGAATACATTAATCTTGGCATGATGTTGTCCGAGTATGCTGCAGTATAGTTGAAAGGTGTGCAGTTGATGGCTAATGATGGTTAATGAGATGCTGAGAGAAGGCTACAACTATAGAAATAGATGGTTTGAGCAAGAAGAGGTAGAATGAAACATAATGGAAAGGGCCCATTTATTAAGATGTAAAAGGACTCATTACTATTCAAGGATAAATGCACCTAAAACAGCATAGACTATTCCTCTTGCAACCTGTGGTCTCACATATGTGGTTGACCATAGGACAATTTCAGATCTTCATGAAGGTAGCGAGTGCATTTGATAGAGAAGGAAAGAAGTTAGTGAAGGAGAGAGAGCAGAAGATAGAAAGAAAGAGAAGGAAGGATGAGTCATCCAATTAATGCCTGAATCATTTCAAAGTCCTGTTACTAAATCGGATAAATACACAGGACTACAGTAAATTTCATTAGGAGATTTGGAGGTTGTACAGAAAAATATGTAGCTATTGTTTAAAACCTACAATGAATTAGAAATTAAGAAATCAATAAATAAGAAAAAAATCAATTGAACTATCTTTTCAGATTAACACGTCATAGTGCAGAAATTCAATGTCTGAAATACAGTTGCATTGCTTTTGAATTGGTATTCCACGCATGATTGTTCTTGCCTACTTTTCCTCACCTTGACACCTCAATTTGAAAAAGTAGATCTTTCAAAACATACTGCTTATGATATGCAAATTACCACGTAGGTAAATCGACAGAAAAGGGGGGATTCTCTTTGTGTATGACCAATTTAGAGTGGAGCAGGTCTTACATTCAATATTCGTATCTGTGCAAGGAAATTTAGAATACTATACTGTTGGATTTGTACGAATTCTGAGACCCACGATTACAAAGGGTCAGGCAATTCAAGTTTGTGTGCAACTGTAAGTTTGGTCTGAATCAAGATTACAAATAGTTGCACAGACCCTATGAACTTTGCCTGCTCAGATTTTTCCAGGTAATTGTAGGGCATATCTTGTACTTGGAAAAACAGGTGTATTTATTCAGGAATGTTTTACACAATTAAGAGGAAATTAGGTATGTATAAAACTGTACTGTGGTAACAAATGATAGGTCTTTATTCACAAACGCAAGATCTCTGGGTGTTTATATTCATAGTAGTTTGTGTTTTAATAGAATAACTATTCATATCAGACAACATATATTGAAATTGTTGGACCTGACATTCTTTGCATGGTTTTCCCCCAACTTTTTCACTTCACTCATCTTGTTTTTCTGCCGTTAATACTCTGAGCACTTTATCGCTGCTCCCCAGTGTTAATGTGCTCATGCACTCTCCATAGAACATGCTTACATTGCCTTACACCAAATTTGCACAATTAATTTACTTGTAAGCTCCTAGTAAAGTGGTACTACATGTACCCAGGGCCTGACAACTACATCTATTTGTGAGCCTGCAGCACTGATTGTGCCACTTACTTAAGTAGCCTTTTAAACAGATCTCAGGCCTGCCATTGTAGCATGTGTATACAGTTTTAAACTGCCATTAGGACCTGGTAAAACAAACCTTTTGCCAGGCCTACCCCTCCATTGTTAATGCATATAGATCACCCCTAGGGTAGGACATAAACTGCCCATAGGTCGTGGTGCAGTGTATTTAATAAGTTAGGAATGTACTTGTAACCTGTACATGTCCTGATAGTAAAAAACTCTTAAATTCATTTTTTACTCCTGCACTGCCTATCTCCTGTCAGATAACATTGGGTTACCTTATTACTTAAGAGCAAGTAAGAATACCGAGTTTGGTGTCTAAAGAATTGTAACTAAAATACCCTGGGTGGAGTTCGCGGAGTTACATGAACTGCAAAAAAACCTCTGTTGCACTACACGGAGCTCTGCGAGAGGCGGAGTACAGTAGAAAAATGCAGTTCGCGGTGATTGCACAGAGCCGAATGCTTGGCCTCACTGTGCAATCATTGCGTACAGCACCATGCACTGCGCAAGCTTACCTTTTCTGCCGCTCGACTCAATTTTTACTCGAGCAGCAGCTTTCTCAACGCGAACGGGCAGTTTCTGAATGTGAGTGGTTGCGAGCATATGCGACCACTTGCAATGAGAAACCTGACCCCCCCGCATTGGGAAATCTCGCTGGGAGTTTATTTTCCATCCTCACGCTCGCCAACCTGACGTTGGTGTATGCGAGCGAGGAAAAAAACCCTGCGAGCTCCGCTTAACGGAGCAGAGTTCACTGCCCAGGGGTACTTTAATGGTAAAGTCAGATTTAAAATCACAATTCCTAAAATAGCACTTTTAAAAAGTAGACATTTTCTTGCCCCAACCATTTGGTGGCTGCAGACTGTGCCATGGGTCGCATGACAACATGCAGCTGGCAGTTGGTCTTTGTGTATTGCTCCCAAAGAGTGAGACAACAAGGGAATAGGTGTTGGCAGGATTGGGCACCTTTGATTTGATAAGGTGGTGGAGAATTACTTGTCACTAAGCCTTGCACATCACAAAGACTCTGCCTCAGCACACTCACAATGGGTTAAAACACCAGTCTTTTGTGGGCTCATACAAACTGGGGCCATGGCTGAGAGGCAGGAAATTCCAAGCACCTCTGGGGTTGGAACCCTATAGACATGTTATTTACTTCAAAGCCTCCTCCAAGAATAAATTGTGAACTGTCAGACTCAACTCTTCAGTACATCTCTGGACCTGAGGAAGACTCAAAGGACTGCAGTGCTGCTCTGCAAGAAGAACTGCCACTCTGCAGCCCTGCTGGCTGGGAAGGAAGACTGGACCTGCACTCCTCATCCCAGGCTGAAGTGACTCCAAGGGTCAGCTGACTGCCCTCCTGTTCAGACCTACAGGGACATAACAAGCTTCAGAAGGCTCCATGCATCTGCTCAGCTAACTTGATGCCTGGACCTGCAACAGAACCTGACTGAACTTTGCTGAAGTGAGATCCTGGTCCCCAAGAGGTGCCCCTCAGGTCCTGGACCCTTGGTGCAGCATCACTTTAGCTCCCTCTCCAAACAAAGGAGACATCCTGACATTTTTGGGATTTTTACAGCCATGAGTGGGCCTGTTTGCACCAAGATTTTGCTGCCTATGTTGACCATCAACACAAAGCTCTGGTGAACTTGACTCTTCACGCTACAGCGATCACTAGCGAGTACTGGCAACATGATAACTGCACTTCATGCTACAGAATTGATAGCCTGTGGTGACCGCCAGCACGAATCTCCAGCAATGACCATCCAGATGACAAGATCTTCACGCTACAACGATGACTGCCCGTGACACTCAGCCTTCTCTTCGTACTGCAGCAACCACCATCCACAACACTCTCTTTGCGCTGGACTTCGGAACTCTTCTCACTGGTCTTTAGAAGGTAACATTTTCAGTGGGACTAATCTGATATGTGTGTTGTTTTAGTGTTAACTAATTTATCACATTTTACTCTAATGTTCTAAACTGGTGCAGGATTTTCCTTGGGTTGTGTTTTTACTTTATTAGTGTTTGAAGTGCTGCATAAATCTATACACATTGCCTCTAAGTTAAGCCTGACTGCTTTTGTGCCAAACTCCCAGAAGGTTAAGCACAAGTTCATTTGGGGTGTGCTTGTTTTTCACCATGACAGAAATTGTGGTTGATACTTGAGTAGGGTTCCACCCCTCTCAACCAGTAACCCAATTCCCTACTGAAATCTAAAACACTTAAAAGGGTTTATTATGAAAACTGTTTTTGTAAATGATCAACAAAGAGAAACGACGGAGACCTATTATCAAATTGGAGGTCAGAAAGAATATGAAAAATGCACCAAAGGCTTCCAAAAAATACAAAAAAGAAGCAGATGGAACTAATTGTAGATTTCAAAAATTGAAGTAATGAAAAACAAATGTATAATACACTTTTCACTTTTCCTTTGGCAATGTTTAGGTCTGGGTTTTAACTGCACATCAGTCAAATAGACCTATTGGTAACAGTTTACACAGAGTGGGCATTAGGTCTGCCTTTTTCAACTGTTGGCTTTCTTCAACCAACCTCTTTCAGGTATTGGCTTGAGACTTTGTCAGTCATGTCTTTGCTCAGCCAAGTGGCATACTCAGCTCTCACCGAATGATACCTCCTGTTTTGACGTATCCCCACCTCCACTCAAGTGGTTGCAACGAACTGCATGAGGGATTTCTTTACAAGTGTAGCCTTCTCTGTATGCTTCTGCTTGCTTCCTCTTGTGTGTCTAATACGCTAAATAGTCAGGTGTTAGCATATGAAACCTAGACCTACCGACTTTGACAAAACCTATCTATCATGACCCTAACCAGAGATAAAAAGGATGGCAAAAAAGATATAAAGGAGGAGAATCGGAACAGGGTGCAGAAAAATTAGTGCTTGAGAGAAAAAATGAGGGAAAGGCCCACTCAGGAGTGGGTGTAGAGGTACCCTTTAGTTGAAAAAACAAAGGATGATTAAAAGAGATTTGAAGTGATAAGAGGCTAAAAAGCAAAACAAAATAGAGTTATGCTGGCGAGCATAAAGATGAGCATTAATTCAAAGTCCTCAAACAAAAGACAAGGGGGCATATTATCAAGGGGGTTTATCTCCGCTTTTTTGGCTTTAAAAGCCAAGAAAGCGGAGATAAAATTATCTCCCTATTACCAAGCTGTCGCTAACACCAGTTAGAGACAGCTAGTAGGAGATAGCGACCATCTTGGGCCCCACTTTGCATGTCAGTGATATTTATCACTAATGACATGCAAAGTGGGCGTGCCAAGATGTTAGAGACTGAAAACAGTCGCTAACATCGCTATCTCCTATTACCAACTTTTGGAGATATTCGCGCTAAGCGGGAATATCTCCAAAAGCTAACACCTGCCCTGAGCAGTTCTTAGCCATGTTATCCAATGGGAGGTGGATAACATGGCTAAGAGCATTTGCTCGATAATGCATGAATATCGCTGACTTTTCAGCAATATTCATGCATTTCGGCCGTTTTTTATCGCATTTGCGATAAACCTTGTTAATAGCAAGGTTTATCTGCGATAAAAATCGCCGATGTGCGGCGATAATTTTTGTCTCTAAACAAGTTAGAGACAAAAATGATCGCTAGTTGTTGGTAATATGCCCCAAAAAGAGGAGTGGACTAAAAGAAGGAGGTGTGAGGAAAAAAGGGGGTCGATAGGGTCTCTTTCTGAGGAATGGAAAAACTAAAGGCAAGTGACACAGATTTTGATTTTTTTCACTCTTCCTTCCTACGTCCACTTTGTGGTTAATGCGTCATGAACCAACATTTTCCAAAGAACCCGGGGCCTCATTTATGAGAAATTACGCATCGCTGCGTGAAAGCAGCGATGCGTCACTTCTCAGTGCGCACTCCTTGCGACATTCCTGATGCGTCATATTTAATGTATGACGCATCATGTCGCAAGGAGTTACAGATACGTCAGTATTTCTGACGTATCTGTAAGCGCAAAAGTGACGCATTGCTGGAGTGTGTCACAAAAGTGACGCAACTCCAGCAATGCTTCCTTTCACATGGGGCAAGCCCCATGTGAAAGGGCCTGCGTCAGTCTTACGCCTGCTGTGAGGCAGGCGCAAGATTTTGACGCAACGGTGTCCTAAAAGTGACGTAGTGAACTCTCATAGATTTCACTGCGTCACTTTTACAACCCTTCCTTGCGTCAATACGCCCCCCTTGCATACATTATACCTGGCGCAGGTATAATGTGGTGCAGAGGTTTACAAAGTGACGCATCTACCTAGATGCGTCACTTTGTAAATATGGCGCAACAAGGCGCATTTTTTACGCCACTGGTGCGTCACAAAAAGTGACCCACAGCCTCATAAATGAGGCCCCCAGTAACTCAGATTTGTACATCTAAATCACATCTGATATATAATCTGATGATTTCCATTCCTGTCTCTGGACAAATACATCCCCTGGTTGCACACAAAAGAAAATACTCTGAAGGTTAAAATGTATCATTCTTTAGCTGGTAATAGAATTATCTAAAATAAAATAGTGGGTTTTATCCAGCCATGCCTGTACCCTGTCAATATGGAGAGAGACAGGACTGTGAAGTGATCGCACCAGCATTTATCTTAATGCTTATTTCAGTCATTGGTTTGCCTTTCAGACTTAATTTCATCTAATTGTTGGCCAAAACGTACCCATCCAACCTCTCTTCTGGAACAAGAACATTCAAAACGAGTAAAACTTGACTTAATCATGTTCTGCCCTCCGAAATAATTATAACTCAATACAACAGGCTCACTTCAGTGAAACATAGTTTTGCCAAATTATAATTACTAGACCCCAGAAAAAACATGTTGAAAGTCTACTTCTCACAAATGATCACTCACAAAACTTTTTCCAGTAACCACATCTGGCGTTCTGGCAACTGAATTCGGGAGAAGCTGCAAACTGCTAGAGCGTGTTTCTGTAGAAACTAAACAACAAGTCGTGCTCTTGCTTGTGGCTTTATTTAATCTACGATATTGCTGAATCAATTTCAGAAATCTTACGTAAAAGACGTCAGTAGTACCAGACATCAAACTAAAGCAATGTCTGGATTCCAATTATATCGCTTGTGAGAAGTGCCAAATCAGTAATGAAAAACTGTATAAGAGTGTACATTTCATATAGTGCTTCATACTCCTCCTGACAGTATCAAGGCGCTCCCATTTGCATCCCGGTCCTCGGTTTCCTGAATCTGGTGCTGGGTTGAAACATTACGTATTCCTTCCTTTTGCATCCTCAAGCAAATGGATGCACACAGATACAAAGGTCCACCTTCACTTAAATGTTTTGCCGTTGCAGTCTGAAGCAAACCGGTGCAAGCGTTTTTTTGTTATTTTTAACTCGTTTTATTTAAATATCTCAACATTACAATTCTTTGAAGGCAAGTCACACATCGCTTGAGAATATACATTACAGGTGCAAGTGTTTTTGGAGATTTACTTGTTTCAAACAAGTTTTGTTCTAGCTCAAACCATGTTTTGCATTGGAAAGTTGCTTTGAAGCAATAGAAAGCTTCTTTTTGTGTAGTTTGTGTCACCGACAGGGACATCTTAAGGATTTCGGGGGTCCCTTGGCCAATCATATGTTGGGAGGCCCTGTTCGAACCTGAAGTATTGGTTTAGTTTCAGCTCTGCCATGCTCTCTTTGCCCATTGCACAGGCACACTGGTCCAAATTATAAATCTGTTTAAAACAGTTCACTAATATTAGTGCATATAGTGAAAAGGGGGGGCCCTTGGCCCCCCGCCCGCATGGCAGTGCGGCGATCCCCTCTCCCCTTGAATCCCGGTGGTGTGGGGGCGTGATCTCCCGGCGTCCAATGATTACGTGGGAGGTGTGCGCCACACCACCGGTTGGTTGGCGCCCAATCCCTGACCCAGAAGGCGTGGTGCAGTCTTCCGGGTCAGGGGGGGCGGGCGGCGAGGGGCGGGGGGATGGTGCAGCGCTGCCCTCTCCCCGCGTCCCTGGGAATAAAGGTGGGGGGAGCGCTCAGTTGGCCCTTCTTGTCCCCTGACGCTCCCCCACACTGATCGTGCCCCGCGCTCGGGGCCTCCTAATTTTCTGTTCTTATCTTTCAGGTCAAGGATTGCTGCTGGAGTGTGTGGTAGCACGACATTAAGAAGCAGACAGACGGTGCGTGGATCGTACGTGCCGGAGCGGTGTACAGTGGATGTGTGGAGTACGGGACGTAGAGCACGCAGGACGTCAACAGTAAGAGGAGAGTGGGGGGCTCGCATTTCATTGCTTCGTGTGGCCGCGGGTGGGTCTACGCTAGAGTTTGGCCACCCCTAACAATCGGAATAGCCGGTGTGTTGCGGTCGCAGTTGCGTGGTGCTTATAGCCCCCTGCGTATCCTCCGTCTGGTGAAGGCACAGGGTGCACAGGTTTGCGAATCCGAGCAGTAAGCGAGTCGGTCAGTAGACAAAATGCCGGGAGCTAAGGATGCTAAGGGGACAACAATGGAGATGATGTTGCAGGCCATGATGCGTAAAATGAATGCCATGGATAAGAGATTGGATAAGGTTGATAGCCTAGAGGCTCGCGTGATGGAGAGGATTGATGATATCACAGGCCTACGCGGTAGACCATAAACGGCAGATTGCTGCGCCTTTGCCAGATGGAGATTCCGACTGCTCGCCTAAAAGGAACAAGACCAAGAGATCGAGGCGCTGCGCACCCGCTCCTGCACCTGTGGCGGTTCCCACTACCCTGAGCCAGTAGTCCCGGCTCCCGTGGCACCGGCTCCTGCCTTGCCATCAGGGGCCCCTCCTGTCGGGCGGCCCCGCCTGCCTCTGTTTGGCCGCTTCCGTTGCCTCCCGTACCGGCACCCATAGGGCCCCCTCCGCCGGTGGTGCCGGCTGCAGTGCCGGATTCGGAAGCTCCGTTACCGCCCAAACTAACTGCGCAGATAGCGGCTATACTCCTTTGGGTGCAGAAGGGGGGCATGATGCCCTCAACGCTAGACCATACCGCTGAGGCGGCCAAGATGGTGGAAAAGATTAGGGCGGCAACAGTTGCGAGTGTCCGGTAATGGTAAGGAGGTGGCTTTGCCTCTCTTGGGGGACGGTACGATCCCATCTAGGAGTGAAGATTTAGCGCAACATGTTTCTCGGGCGGTAAAATAGATGATTTGGGCGGGAAAGTAAATTTATATTTTCTCTTTGTTGTTGGACAATAGGGAAATGGAGAATGCCAAAATACTTAAGGAATGGATGCACCCTAGTGAATGGAGAGTACAGTGTGCTAACTTTAGGGTAGAGGAAACTCTGGTAAATTGGATCAGGGCCTTCTCCATCCTTACGCCTATCACTGTTGAACGCCCTCCTAATTTACTGGCGGCGATGGCTTGCTACCAGAGCAGGATTGTAGGGTGGAGCGAGCAGTACCCTGGGGAAGCATGGAAGGAATATGATGTAAATTTTAGGAAATCTAAGGATTTTGACTTGTCATTGACATGGGACAAGGTTGACTCGCTGTCGTGGCACAAGCAGTTCTCAGGGAACACGGCCCCTGCCCAGCCCACTAGTGTAGCCAGTGTGTTCCCCGCTAAACCCCCGCAGCCCTTTCGTACAGCACAGGGGAATGAGTTCCCGGGGAAGAATAGGGGGGGCGGCGGGGAAAGGAAGGGTGCGTGTTGGGACTTTAATAAGCGCTCATGTACGAGGCCGGCCGGCACATGTAGATTCAGACATGCCTGCGCAATCTGCGGTCACACCTCCCATCCCGAGACAACATGCAGATCGAGAAGTGGTAATCAAAGTCAGAGAGGGGGGAAGAAACCAGAATAGTGTAGAAAGCACGGTTGGCCCCTCCCCCATTAATGTCCTGGCAATGATCCCATGGTTTAACAGATACCCAGACCACGCTGCGGTTGCCCTACTACAGGAAGGTTTCTCCCAAGGTTTCCGGATCCCGGCGGGGGATTACACAGGCAGCGCTCATTGTAGAAATCAGTTATCAGTACAGCATAAACCTGCAGTAGTAATTGCTAAGATTGAAAAGGAGCTGTCCATGGGCAGGATAGCTGGGCCATTCCTGGAGGTGCCGGTGCCATTGGGTGTAGTCCCCAAGAAGGAGAAGGACGAGTTTAGACTGATTCACAACTTATCGGCACCAAGAGGGGCATCCTTGAATGATGCTATAGATGAGGGTATTTGTAGTGTGAAGTACGCTTCGTTTGACCAAGCAGTGGAGCTATTGCGGGGGTTGGGGCGGGGCACTCTCATGGCTAAATCGGACATTGGATCTGCCTTTCGTCTGTTGCCGGCGCATCCTTTGGACCAACACCTCCTTGGTTTCGCCTTTGACGGCAAATATTACATGGACAAAAAAGTTATGCCTATGGGTTGTTCGATTTCATGTGCATACTTTGAGACCTTTAGCTCCTTTTTAGAGTGGGTCATGAGACAGTCCACGGGCCATGAACAGGTCATGATTTATTTGGACGACTTCCTTTTACTGGGAGCGGAGGGGTCTCGGGAGTGTGTCTGGGCATTGCAGGAATTTTGCGTGCTCATGCAGGCTTTCGGGGTTCCGCTAGCGCCTGGGAAAACGGTTGGCCCGTCCACCTGTTTGGAATTTCTGGGTATCGAAATTGATTCATTTGAAGGGTGCTTCAGGCTACCCAAAGACAAAGTGTTTAAGTTCAAGGCGACCCTGCGCCAGTGCCTACTCAAGGACAAGGTTACCTTGCAGCAGCTGCAGGAGACGGTGGGCATTGCGAGCCATCCCAATTGCACGCCCCTTCTCTCGGTCGATTGCCCAAGCAATGATGGGTTTGAGAGTGAAACATCATCACACTAGGTTGTCATCTCAGGTTTGCCAGGATATGCGGATATGGACCGCATTCCTGGAGGACTTCAATGGCAGGATAGTGTGGCCCGGCCACTCCATGACATCAGCAGAGTTGGGTTTATGGATGGACGCTGCTAGTAGCGTGGGCTTTGGCGCCATCCTGGGGACCAAGTGGGTCGTCCAGAGATGGCCTGAGGAGTGGGGGTCGTGGGGGTTGACCACCAACATCGGATTCCTGGAACTATTGCCGATATGGGTAGCACTGATGGTCTGGCCGGAGCACCTTAGCAATCAGTCGGTGGTGTTCTGGTCGGATAACATGAGCGTAGTAGAATGCATTAACCAACAAGCGGCACGGTGTCCATTCATACTGCGCTTGGTAAAAGAGATTGTGCTACAATGTTTGAAATGGAATGTGAGTTTAAGAGCCAAACATGTGCCAGGCGTTCTCAATAATGCAGCTGACACCCTTTCTCGTTTTAAAATGCAGGTATTCAGGGAGCAGCTTCCAGCAGCAGACCCCTCGCCAGCACCTTTTCCGCTTGCTCTCTGGAGGATTGGTGCCCCAGACTACCGTACCTCGTGGCATCTAGCTTAGCCCCCAGGACCAAGACACCATACGAAGGGGCGTTCTTGTCTTACTGTACTTTCTTAGGGCACAATTGGGAGGCTAGCTGGGCACAGGAGGACAGTTTTGCTGCATACCTAGAGTTGATGCACAGGGAAGGGCGCTCGGTGGCAGCTGCAAACAGGCACAAGGTGGCAGTTTCCTTCTTCGCACAAGCCAAGGGCATGAGGGACCCTACGAACACGTTTGTAGTGCACAAGGCGTTGAGGGGCTGGCGTCGCATACAGGGACACTCGACAGATTCGAGAAAGCCGATTGGGCTGGGAAGGCTCACAGCCCTATTGTTGGCACTCCAGGGCATCTGTAGCTCAACATGGGAGGTGCTGCTTTTCAAAGCGGCGTTCACACTAGCGTTCTATGGAGCTCTAAGGATAGGCAAGCTGGTAGCAGCGTCAAAGGGTGACAAACGGGGCGGCCTTCAAGTGGCCTGTGTGGTGATCCAGGAAGATACAATGTGGGTGAAAATTCAAAGATCGAAAACCGACCAGGAGGGATGGGGGGATACCATAGTGCTTCACCGGGCTCGGACCAACCCTTGTTGCCCAGTCTCGCATGTAGAGGCTTTTAGAAGGCAGCGGGAGGGTACGCTGGGGGGGGGGCTCTATTGTGTCACACGGATGGTACACCATTGATTAGGTATCAGTTTAGGAGAGTCCTGGAGCTGGAGGTCGCGAAAGCAGGCCTGGATCCCACGGAATTTGGTACCCATTCTTTCAGAATTGGGGCAGCAACTGAGGCAGTTGTAAGGGGACTCCCAGTCGAAAATGTTAAAAGGATTGGGAGATGGTCGTCTGAATGTTACAAACGTTATGTACGTATTGACATGTTGTGACATGGCCAGATGACTCAGGCTTGGTAATTTTTGGTTTTGCAGTTTCTCGAACCTGTCACGCGGGGGAGGAACTCGCCAAATGTCAGCAAGAAACATCAGCTTCGCAACACAACCAACAAGAAGATCAACGGACACTGGTGACTTGGATTGATGTGTTTCTGTCAGGTGAAAGGAGGAGAAGGGCTGAGGAAAAGGGGTTCTCCGTTTCCTTCTTTGGGAAGGGAGGCTTAGGCATTAGACAGTTCAAAGACTACTTTCTGGAACTATTATCGCAGCAACCCGCTCCCCCGTCAGTGGTGATACTTCACCTGGGGGAGAACGATTTGACCAAACTAGGGAGGCGCATCCTGATAGAAGAATTCATCTCCACTGTGGGGTGGGTGTTCAGAACATGCGCGGGTTGCACGGTAGTTTGGTCGCAACTTATTCTTCGTTGGCAGTGGTGAGGGGGGGACTCGGTCAAGGCGTTGAATCACTCGGTAAAGAGGATCAACACACAGTTGAACAAATTATTTCGAGCCCCCCGGTTGCAGACAATTCCTCACAGGTGTATTTGGGGGGAGAATTTCTACCTGCGGGACGGGGTGCACTTGACTGAGGCTGGGAATGTCCTATGGTCGAACAACATATTAGTATGGCTAGAGGGATTTGTGAGGTGAACATGACCTTTCTAAGGAGTAGGAAGAGGGGAGGCCAGATCGTCGGGTAACAATGCTGGCCTGTGGCGGTAAGGTCATGACCGGTGAGCAGCTATTTTAAGGTCTGAGGGGGCGGCATCATCCTTTGGAGGTGTCCGCCCAGGGGTAGGAGGGGTCACTGGCCCCTCCTAGAACTTCAGGGGCAGCTGGTGATGCGAGTTAGGGCCCTCAAATGGAGTTCACGGGGTGGACCAAGTAATTAACGGGCTCGGCTGCATGGGTGGACCGAGTAAGGAACGGGCTCGGCTGCATGGGTGGACCGAGTAATTAACGAGCTCGGCTGCACGGGTGGACCTGGTAATTAACGGGCCCGGCTGCGCATGCGCACCTGCGGTAAGGGCGCAGCTTGTAAGACCTGACACCGGTTAGCGACCTTGCCATATGGCCATAAATGTTAGTATGCAAAAAATTTCAGATGAGGATGTTAGATTCGGTTAGGAAACAAGCTGTATTAGAATCTTTTTAAGGTTAGCCGATCACACTTGTCGATATGAATGTATCTAAATGTTCCTGAATATTTTTGCATAAAAAATTGTATATTTTGTTTAACAATTTTATTATTTTGTATCTTATAAACATGGCCGGGGGGTCTTGCGATCCCCCACCTTCCAAAGACAAATCATGTTCTGTGTCGATGTGTTCTGGGTTGATGTGGGTATACAGGGAGAGGGGCGGTAGCCATCACTGACCATGTGAAAAGGGGAGGCCCTTGGCCCCCCTGCCCGCATGGCGGTGCGGCGATCCCCTCTCCCCTTGCCTCCCGGTGGTGTGGGGGCGTGATCTCCCGGCGTCCAATGATTACACAGGAGGTGTGCGCCACACCACCGGTCGGCCAGCGCCCAATCCCTGACCCGGAAGGTGTGGTGCAGTCTTCCGGGTCAGGGGGGCGGGCGGCGAGGGTTGGGGGAGGGGCGGCCCGCCCTCTCCCTGCATCCCCGGGAATAAAGGAGGGGGGAGCGCTCAGTTGGCCCTTCTTGTCACCTGACGCTCCCCCACACTGGTCGTGCCCCGCGCTCGGGGCCTCCTAATTTTCCCCACCCACCATCCCTGGAACAAAGCTGTATTGTGCATTATGTATACCTGTTTTGTTATTAATTAAGTTATTTCCCTTTTAGGATGTATAATTGAAGCATAAATGTCGGTTAGAAGGTTGATGTATAATGTAATTGTGCATATCTCTTGTGTACTAAGTATTGGCTTCCCGTTTGGGGAGTAGTGTTAAAATGTAAATAATGTTTGCTATTTTTTTTAGGCCTTTTTTCCGATAGTAGCTTGTGATGGTATGTCATGACATGTTGATGTAGATAGTGCAGCTGACCTTTAGTTCCTTTTTTCCACAGGTCATCGTATTTATTAGGGTATTGGACATGCGGTAAGGTCATGACCGGTGAGCAGCTATTTTAAGGTCTGAGGGGGCGGCATCATCCTTTGGAGGTGTTCGCCCAGGGGGAGGAGGGGTCACTGGCCCCTCCTAGAACTTCAGGGGCAGCTGGTAACACGAGTTAGGGCCCTCCTTCAGTGGTTAAATGGAGTTCACGGAGTGGACCGAGTAATTAACGGGCTCGGCTGCATGGGTGGACCGAGTAATTAACGGGCTCGGCTGCATGGGTGGACCGAGTAATTAACGGGCTCGGCTGCACGGGTGGACCGGGTAATTAACGGGCCCGGCTGCGCATGCGCACCTGCGGTAAGGGCGCAGCTTGTAAGACCTGACACCGGTTAGCGACCTTGCCATATGGCCATAAATGTTAGTATGCAAAAATTTTCAGATGAGGATGTTAGATTCGGTAAGGAAACAAGCTGTATTAGAATCTTGTTAAGTTTAGCCGATCACACTTGTCGATATGAATGTATCTAAATGTTCCTGAATATTTTTGCATAAAAAATTGTATATTTTGTTTAACAATTTTATTATTTTGTGTCTTAATAAATACGGCCGGGGGGTCTTGCGATCCCCCGCCTTCCAAAGACAAATCATGTTCCGTGTCGATGTGTTCTGGGTTGATGTGGGTATACAGGGAGAGGGGCGGTAGCCATCACTGACCATGTCGTTGTGACCCTCTCCTACCTCTCAAATGTGAGGCCCTGTTTTCACCTTAACCAGATGCTGCATGGTTTTGAATAACAAACATTTCTCTGCAAAATGTCAGTAATATACCCCCATACAGCACTCACACTAAAAATAAATTAAAGGAAAATGGTATTTAAAACAATCTATTTAAGAATTATTCAAGGTCATCAGGACAAGACTATCTACAAACCAATGCTAGCTAAATGGAGGGATGGGTGCTGAAAGTCTGGGGCTGTGTGCTAGGGCCCATTTTGCCCATGCCTTAAAACGTCTCTGGGGCGTCCCATGGATGATGTATGGGTGTTCCCATGCAATCACCCATGTGTTTTGAAGCAAATCCTTGTCTACTACCATTAGTAAACAGGGATTTGTGCCATAAAATACACCTCCCCAGGGCATGAGTAAATAGAAGCATAACCTAAATGTCTCCAAACTTTGGATGTGTATACATTGTACAGCAGACATTCAAAGTGAGGAAAGTTGTAAAGTAAGTCAAAGATTTACGTTACCTGGCGCATCCCGGCAAATCAACAGGAATGTGCCAAGAAACGTCCAACACGCAATGCCAATAGTGGCGCACAGGGCTTGTAAATCTGCCCCACTGTGTTTTGTAATAGAAGGGGACCCTTCTAGTCAGGCTTTAAGGGCAGTGCACCGGTTTGGTCGCACTGGGCGCTGACCTGGAGTGGGACACTGACCTGAGGTAGGGGCACTGTGATTAGCAATAACTTACATTAAAAGCAGCTGATGCAGAATTCCTTGTGCCTCCAGATTTCAGGCACCCATAAAAATATCAAGATAACTCTTGTGATTAATGTTCCTGGTAGAGAGAGATCAAAATTTTGTTTAGTGGCAGTTTGACTCTCCCTAAAGTCACGGAAGAGGGTTAATATGCCTGCTGCAAAGAACACATCTGTATTTAATGTGGATAGCTGAGTGGATTAGTAAAGCCAGTCATTACCAGTGCCTTAAAACAAATGAAATGTGTGCAAGAGAGGGGCTTTTGGAGAGATGAGTGATGGTAGCAAGGTCATGGGGGTGGGGGTTGATAACAAGACTGTTGCACCGGGCACCACCAGCGCTAAAGCCGGTCTGCTTCCAGTACAAAGCCTATGCTATACATCACACAAACACCCATGGGCAATGGAGCAAGGGTGTGGGAGAGGTGCAAGGAAGCTGAAAGTGTGGCAGCACCACAGGAGAGAGCAACAGCACTATAGCCTAGCAGATATTACTTTGTGCTGCAGTCTCCTGTTCATGCAATGCACGCAGCAACTTTGGTTGCTGTGCTACATGTGGTCACTTTTTAGTAAATTTATATCATAATTTCCACAAGTTGTGCAGCAGCAGTTTGAAGTCCACAACAACATATATGTTTGCCTTGAGCAACTAATCAAATGATTTAATCAGTATTACATTCATGCCGATGGGTGCCAGTGGGGGCCATTGGCACTGTTTTTTGCAACAAGACTTATTTTTAATCACAAGTCATTGACCCAAAGCACGAGAGAGAAAATCAGTATAGTGAGAAGGAAGACGGATGAAGGAAGAGCAACATAGGAAAGCACTGACAAGGAACGGCAGAGATGAAAAACAACCCTAGAAAGTGAGATGAAGAGATAGGAAAGACAGGCTATCCAGGTTCATATTCTGCAACCACGGTCTTTGGCTGCGCTCAAATAGGAGTCCTAAGAAAAGTTTTGGGCCCCTGCACTTATGTTATTTCTTGATTTTTATGAAGTACAGAATGCAATAGGTGATAAGTTTTTTTGCAAATATGTTTTTATTGGCATTTTCCATTTATTCACAGCTTGTTACATTTAGTTATAACAATAGTACTACAGTATTTTAATACTAGTCTTTGGTATGGCTCATTTTCTGTACTTGCCCTTTATGTCCTGCATGAACCTGATATTGTTATTTTTATTAGATCTTGCCCTGGCGAAAGCGCGCTCTCGCCGCGAGGATTATAGCTGTCGGCTCAGCCGACAATGAGTGGAGACAAGAGCTGGCCATGCGCGCAGCATTGTCAATGGCAGAGGCAGATTCAGACGCGCGCCTTTGGATTGGCGCGCGCGCGTGAGCTTGTAACGACAGCTCACACGGGTAACCCAATCCCAAGGTGCACGTCTGAATCTTCCTCTGCCATGATGGGGCCCTGTCCGCTCTTGCTCGGTGTGCTCCACGCTGCAGGTTGTGCTTGCTGGGTCTCTCTCGTGCGCAGCTCGGACACTATGTGCCTGCCTCATGCGCGGTGCTCCTCGTGCCGCAGACTGGGGTCACAGAATGCATGCACAACACACAGAGGAGCGGACATGTGAGCAAGGACCATGCACTGTGCACAGAGCACACTCAGAGAAGGAAACCAGCACATACAAGTACACAGGGCACTGTGCACAGATCACAGCCAGAGAGCACACTCGGACAAGGAAACCGTCAAACACATGTACACAGGGCACTGTGCACCGATCACAGCCAGAGAGCACACTCGGAGAAGGAAACCGGCACACACAAACTCCAGAAATCAGACCCTCGAGGGTGATCGCAATCGGACGACCGGCACAGGCTGCATCTATCTTCGCAGTTTGAGGACCGCCGCAGGCAGCATCCAAATTTAGAAAGAATTTGTGGGATGCAAAAGGGAACCCTCGAGAGTGCCTCTAGCCCAGACATGGACCGCTCCCTTTACCTGGACACCGCGAAGGCTGCCACCCAAAAACGGAGCTCCATAGCGCCTGACCCTAAAAAGGCTGCCCAATCAAGACAGCGCTGAAGGTAACTCACGGCTAGCGGGCTGCAGGCAACTCAAGGACATCCTGCAGTGGGCCAGAGACCCTCCCTGATCTACAAGCTGGCACAAGGGGTTCTGCAGGTAGCTGTATTGGAGCCACTGCAGAGCTCTGCACTGCCTGCCCTTAAAATGGCTGCCCCGCCGACACAGCATCCGATTGCCAGAGCTCCGAATCTAACGGCCCACTCCTTAAGGTCACCTCTCAGACCCATGAGAGTCCAGACAGCCCCAGGCACAGATCGCTCCCCTCACATTGGCCAGCAAATGGTTTACCATTAGGAAACCGGAGCACGAGCTGCTCCAGAGCTACACAACGCCTCACTTTAAAATGGCAGCACAGTTAGGACACTAATTGAATACTCCTGGGAAACGGATAGCAATCAATTGTGTTGACACCCTGCACGGGACTAAGGAGAAGGCTCGATCCTCTCTGATCCTCAATCTGTCACTATAGGGAGATGTGCAAGGCTAGAGTGGCGAGCACAAACAATGTTTATATACCAATTGCAAATTTTAAAAAACAATTAATGCAAAGCATTGTCATTTACAATGCCAGTAACTCAACCTTTAATGCTGCGAGACCTATTGCATTGCAAATGCTTGTTATTTTTTGTGAGCAAACGTTTCCCAAACTCCACTCCCTTCTCTTGCCCAACGAACCTCGTTGTTCAGTACTTTGCCCAGATACTCAGCCTACTCGTATAGAATTGTGGGGCATATTATCAAGACAGGCGCTAAAATTATCGCCGTTGTAGCGGCATAAAAATGCCGCTAAAACGTTGATAATGGGCTTGATAATATGCTCAAAGGAATTCTAATTGAAGCCCATGTTAAATGTGAAGGACATCTACCCTGGGCTTCAATTGTAATTCCATAGAGCATATTATCAAGCCCATTATCGCCGTTTTAGCGGCAGTTTTCTGCCGCTAAAACGGCGATAATCTTATCGCCTGCCTGGATAACATGCCCCTGAATGCCTAATTAGCTACTCAACACAGTTTTATCTGCACCTATAATTATACAGGGGAATAGCATGTGCAGTGTCTGTCTTCTTACTCAAATAGTGAACACAGAGCACAACTCTCTTTGAGAAAGAGCACAAGTGTGCCAAATAGCACACGTTCGTTTTTCTCATTCCGTTTTGATGCCCTATTTTTGCTATAATTAAAAAATAGTTATTTTCAGTACCGCCGATACTGGTCTAAAAGTAGAAAAATTAGATGTCTGCTGTGCGTATGTCTTTTATATTTCTATAGCACAACAGACTGCTACAGCAGTCTATTCTTAATAATAAAAAGTATGTCTATTGTTGTAAGTAGAAATAGAACTAAAACACTTAATACAATAGATTTGTCTTACATTTATAAAGATTTTGTGTTAGGTCTACATTATTTATTTAATGCAGACCTTATAGAGAAATTATACTTCTACTTATAAACCAACAAAAATCTTTTTTTTTGGTAGTTTAGGTGAATGATGATTCAATGCAACAGAATGCACTGTCTTGCATTGCTTTACATCAAGCAGGTGTTCCTTCGGTGAAGTAGTGGATTGCCATGCATCCACCAATCAGTTTTGAAGACCTTTGCACAGCGAAGGCTGTACGTAGTAGAACTTGCGCACTTTATGGCGCTTGGCTGTATTGAGTGACGGGCCTCTCTGTGAAGACTTCTGTACTGGGCAAAGAGTGTCCATATAGTAGGGGCTTTCCCATGTAATGGGGCTTGGGTGTGATGATGGATTGGCCCCTCCATGAAGAGCTGCGTGCAAAGCAAAGCCTGTTCGCAGAAGGGGTTTGCCCATATAATGAGACTTCATTGTGTTGAGGGACTGGCCTCTGTGTGATAAGCTCTGTATAGGGCAAAGGCTATGCATAGTAGAACCTTGCCTACATAATGGCGAGTGACTGACATCAGCATGAAGAGCTCTGCACAGGGTGAAAACTTGGTGTAGTGAGGGTTTGGCCACCTAATGAGGCTTTAGTGCCATAAGTGACTTGTCTCTCCATGACCACCTTCGTACTGTGCAAATACTGTCCATAGTAGATATTTGCTCATGCTATGGAGCTTGAATGTTCGAGGGACTTCCTTCTCCATAAAGTGCCGTGTGAAGGCTGTGTGTAGTAGGCATTTGCCTATGTAATGAGACTTGCATGTGGTAGAGACTGGTCACCCAGTGAAAAGATCTGGACAGGGCAAATGGTAAGCGCAGTAAGTACTTCCATACGCAATGGGACCAGGTTGTGGTAAGGGACAGGCTTCTTTGTGAAAACCTCTGAACAGAGTAAAGGCTTTGCATAGTAAGTGTATGCTTGTGCAATGGACTTGGGTGTGGTGATGGAATGGCCTCTCCATGAAGACCTCAGTGCAAGGTCTTTGCTGTAAGTAGTAGAGGCCTTCCAGACAGGGCAAAGGTTCTGAAAGAAGGGACCTGCCCACATAATGAAAATATAATGTGGTGAAAGCTAGCCTCTGTATGAAGAGCTCTGTACAGGGTGAAATCTGTGCATAGTAAGGGCTTGGCCTTGTAACAGGACTTGAGTGTACTGACAGACTGGCTTATGGGTGAAGAGATCTAGGGGGTGAAGGCTCTGCATAGCAGAGGCTTAGCCACACAATGTACCTGGAATGTGCCTATGGATTGGCTCTCCAAGAAGAGCAAAGCCTGCACATAGGGGGAACTTTCCCTTATAATAGGGCTTTGGTGTGGTGAGGGCCAAGTTCTGTACAGGGAAAAGGCTGGGCGTAGTATGGCCTTGACCACATAACAGGGCTATGGTGTGGTGAGGGACTGGACCCTGTGTGAAGAGTTTTGTATAAGGCAAAAGTTGTGTGTAGTAAGAGCTTGACCATTGTTAGACCTTGGGGTCTCTGGTTGGCTGGGGTAGGTACTTTAGTCCAAATAAGGAGCCTTGCTTCTAGTCAGGGAAAGTAGGGACCCACTCTCAGATAGCCCCTGCTTACCCCCTGGTAGCTTGGCAGAGCAGCCAGGTTTATCTGCAAGGCAATGTGAAAGTATTTGCAACCACACTCCCAGGAACACAGTGATAACACCACAAATGGACACCACACTGATTTTATAAAAAGAGTGGGAACTTTATCAACAGAAATACGATGAGACCAAACAATAGAAATCCAACATATGCGTATTCGTAATATTTCACTGGGCCGGTTATTAGGCCGACAATCACTTGTAGGTTCTTGGGGTATTAATGAGCAGTTCGTAATGCAAGAATAATGCGGTTTTTAATGCAAGAATAATGCAGTTCTTAATGCAGGAATAATGCAGTTCGTAATGCAAGAATAATGCTGTTTGTAATGCAAGAATAATGCAGTTCGTAATGCAAGAATAATGCAGTTCATAATGCAAGGAATAATGTGGTTCTTAAGGCAAGGAATAAGGCAGTTCGTAATGCAATAATAATGGAGTTTGTAATGCCAGGAATAATGCGGTAAGCCAATCTGCAAGATCAGCTCGGGCACCACTAGGCCCCAACAACAGAGACAATGGTCGTAAACTTAAAGGGGCGGCCCCTGTACTGCTGGGCAGGTACGGGCCGCTCGGGGACTCAGTGCGTCTAGCCCGGTGCAGCGGGAGAGATAGCAGGGCACTCCTGCACTCCTTCTGCACGCCTTCCCAGGCCTTACCTGGGGAGTGAGCTACCTCAACTCTCTCTCTCTCTCCGCTCGTCTGACATCCTACTGGGTGGTCCGATGACGTTGCAGCTCTGGTGCTTGGCAACACTGTAGTCGGACGGGTTACGGTGCTGCCTTCTCCTTCGTTGACGATCTTGGGCAGATTCCTCTTGGCGAACACTGAACACGATCCCGTTCACCTTGCAGCTTCCTTAGCTTCCAGAAATCCGTTAGCATGTTGCGGCTCAGGCCGGTGGTGGCAATCCTTACTCACAGCCTCAGTTACGATGACGGCTCTGGCCACAGACAGCAATGCAGCAGCGCGGACCATGTTTCAGGCTGTGGGGGCAATACGGTCCTGGGGCACTTCATAAACAGTACCACAGACCACACAGCAGTCTTCCAGAAATCCTTTAGCATGTTGTGGGTCGGACCGGTGGTGGCGATCCTCAGTCACAGCCTCATGACGGCTCGGGCTACAAACAGCAATGCAGCAGTGTGGACGATGTTTTACGCTGCGGGGGCACTGTCAGGAAATGGTACACACCTCAGTACATGTCCTACCTTTCACATACACTGAACCCTGCCCAGAGGGGTACATTGGGCCTACTATAGGGGTGTCTGATGTGCATAAAAAGGGAAGGGTAAGGCCTGGCAAGTGGGTGCACTTGTCAGGACAACAAGGCAGTTAACAAACTGTGTGCAGGCACTGCAGTGGAAGTCCTGAGATCTCTTTTTAGGGCTACTTGTGTGGGTGGCACAACTAGTGCAGCAGGCCCACTAGTAGCATTTGCATTACCAGCCCTGGCACGCACACATAGTGCACTTTACTAGAGACTTTACTAGTAGGACAAACATACCAATTATGAACAACCAATTACCATAACACTTTAGACAGGGAGCACTTGCACCTTGACACTGATTAGCAGTGGCAAAGTGCCCAAAGCATCTAAGCTGGCAACATCATTTCAGAAAAAGGTCTAGGGGGAAGGCAAAAAGTTTAAGGAACTTTAGCCAAAAAGGGCCAAGTCCAGCAACTATGTAATGGGGCTTGGATGTGGTGAAGGACTGATGTCTGTGTGACAAGCACAGTTCAGGGCAAAGGCTGTTTATAGTTGGAGCTTGCCCATTCAATGGGGTTTGGATGTGCCAAGGGACTGCCCTCTGTGTGAAGATCTCTGTGCAGGGTGAAGACTGTTGATAGTCGGGGACTGCCCACATAATGTGGAGAATTCAGTATGGTGAGAGACTGGTCTATGTTTGACAAAGTCAGTATAGGGAAAAGGTTGTGCATAGTAGGGCCTTTACCACATAATATGGATTGGAAGTCGTGAGCGACTGGCCTCTGCATGAAAAGCTCTTTAGAGGGCAAAAGAAGTGCATCTTCGAGCTTGATCACTTACCGTGACCTGAGTGTAATGAGCGACGGGCCCTTTCATGAACTGGCATAGTACAGGCTTTCCCACATAATGGGACAGTGGTGTGGTGAGGAATTAGCATCAGCCTGAAGTACTCAATACAGGGCGAATGATGTTCATAGTAGGGTTTCGACTGCTTAATCGGGCTTGGGTGTGGCGAGGAATTGGTCTCTGCAGGAACAGCTCTGTCAAAGGCAAACACCTGTATTGTATGGCATGGCCATCTAATTGGTTTTAAGTGTCTGGAGCCTAACAGTGTGTACCGTTGGGGGCTTGGGTGTCTGTACAGAGTGTACTCTCCATGAAGATTTGTGTAAAAGGCATAGAGAGTGTGTAGTACATGTTTGGCCAGCTAATTGGGAATTGGGCTTGGGTGTCTGTAGGGAGTGTTCTCTCCATGAATAGGTCAGTTCAAAATGATGGTTGTGCATACTAAGGCCTGGCCATCTGAAGGAGCTTGAGATTCTGGAGGAATTGGGATCTCTGTGAAGTTTTCTGTACAGGCAAATAATGTCTATAGTAGTGACCTGGCCATCTAATGGGGTTTGAGCATCTGGAGTGAGTGTGCTCTGTCTATAGAAGAGCACATTGCAAAGTGTGTAAAGTCTTGTGCATCTAATGAAACTTTGGTCCCAGGAGCTAGTGGACTCTCCATTATATTTGTTTGGAAATATACTGAAGTTTGGTGTATAATTAGATTGTCTTGTGAAGCATTATTGTTGTGTCCATGTCTAGTTTCAATCTAGATTATCAAAAATTATATTGCAGTTTGCAAAAAGGGTATGTTACTAATAGTCAATATATCAGAGGCAGGTTGTCCTAAGGTTGCAAGAGTTGCTGTTACATATGTGAAAGTAGTCATTTATTAACGACTGATTAACGACTTGGCCCCACCTAGGTTCCTGTACACCAGGTACCCCCTCTGAAGTTTCTTACTACACACACCGGCATCTCGGGTAGGGCGGGAGAGTCCAGGACCACTTTTTTTAAATGTATTTTTTTACGTATGCGACAACCCCTTCACTTCCGGCGTCATCTATCTCCCCCAGGTCAGAAGGACAGGATCTGCTCCTGCCCGTGATGCCACTAAGGGCGCCACACCCATAGGTGTGGGTGGCGTGGCCAGTATCTGTAACAGCTTAGAGGAATGCTAGCTATAGGTGAAGGGTGATAAGAATGCACTCAGAGATAGATAACGCCATGTGTCATCGCTACATTGCTCCTTAGAGGCAATTCAATAGATGAATAGCATTAATAGTGCTTTACTGCCTCAACTGTAAAGCCGGCCTAGTGAACAAAGGTGTGTGATGAGACCCTTAAAATGTCCTGTGGGAAATGTCAGAGGGGCACTTTTACATTAAAATTTCGGAGAGTGGAGCTATGCCAAAATCAGCAGAGCCGCACTCCCACATTTTGTAAATGCTGGGCTATACCGTTTTCACAAAAATACGGAGCAACCCTGTGTTTTCCCTAGCGCTGGTGAAAATAAAAACTGCTTAGCGCAGTCACCCTGCCTTCATGTTGCGAGGATGCCTGCACTGCAGGGGCAATGGTTTATGTGCATAAACAATAATTTGTGGCAATTTGCAATTTGCTCTTTCCATGTGTGCTGCATAATGCAGCACACATGGAAAGAGCATAAAACAATTCTAAAGATGCGTTAATCAATGATGTTATAATGGTGCTGTTGTTAGCGCTGTCTCAGCCTTGTAATTCTGTGGCAGCGTGAAAAAGCAATGGTTTTTTTGTGGAACGCCCACCGCAACACCCATTGCATGCCTCTTTGCCACGGAGGACCGCATTCGAAAAGCGCATATTTACAAGGTAGCGTTAAGCAATGTTAATTGGCTTAGCGCCACCTAGTAAATATTGAAAATGGCACTACACCATTAGAGCGTCAAAAAAAGTGATGCTTCGGTGGTGATAGGGGCTTGTAAATGTTCCCCAGAGATTGTAAATTCTGGTGAAAGGGTTGGGTGGTGACAGATGGCAAGCGTTTGAGAGATATAGTAAGCAACAGCTGATTGTTCACAGCTGCTCTTGTCTAGATCTTTTCAGAGAAACCTGTTTCTGTATTTCAGGGCTTGTAAAAGAAGTGTTATTTATTACAAGCACCTGTGTTTGGCAATGCCATCGGAGGAGATTTGGTCTAACTCGCTGACTTTGGAACTTGGTGACATAGTCTGATTCCTGCCCTCAGCATTGTACCTCACATTCCTAGTGCTTAAGCAGTTGTTGCAAAAAAATGAGATTCAAGAGTAAAATTACAGTTTCTGTGTCATTAATGCCTCACCGCTTTCAAAAGTCACCAGCCACCACTGCAACATATCAACATATTGAAAATACCTAAAGATGTTTTTGTGTTTTCTCAGACTGTTTTATTTCAAAGAGTAGATTCTGAAACTAATTATAAGAACCCATTCACGCTTAGAACATGCTATTTTTCAAAGAAAATGCTGTCATCCTTGAACTATATAAAAAATATTCATTTAAACTTCAGAACTCCCTATATGATCTATGCATGACACTGTAAAGAGCAGATATTTCACATCACTATTCGTCATTCATTACTCTCTCCACTACGGTAGTCCATTGCTCTGCCGTAGTCACGGAGGTGGTCCACCCAACGTATTACGACTTTGGCTGTTGGACTGCCACTTGACTGCTGCTACCGCAAGGAATCCATTATCCTGTGGTGGTTGTGCAGCAGTCAAAGCCTGCAATGTGCTGGCAGTGCCACTGCGGCACTGCCTAGCATACTACAAGTTGCCCGATTGCCATCCTTTTCATGGTGGTGAGACTGTCATGAAAAGATTGGTGGAGAGGTAACAAAGGTGCCTCTGTGCATGGGGTACATGCGGAGGGGACATGTTGTACCCCCTATATTTATTCATCCCCAGTTCCTGCACGGAAACGAATGCACAACATAGTGCATTCCTTCCCGTGCAGGAACGTACTGCAGCAGTGCCTTTCGAAAGTTCTCCAATGAGCCTTAGAGAGGCACCACTGTGGAACCACTGCAGCATGTCCAGCCGCCCGTCAAAGATTACAGTTGTAATCCGGCAGGCAGTGTGAGGACGGCTTTAGTGGTCTTCTCGCGGAGTGCTGACATGGCACTCCACAGGATGACTGCCAAAGTCATAATCTGGTCCTTAATACTAATTGAAGGGTTCCTCCAAAAAACACTGAAGAGCTAATGTGGTTGTCACCATTGCTAGACCTCATGACGACCCACAATATTTACAATACTACTTCCCATAAAAATACTTCTAAAGTACTCTATCCTACTTTTGTTACATAAATAGTAGATATAATGTTGCTATATATTCCCAGGTAAACTCTCTTTAAATGTCAGACTAGTTTCATTACATTCAGTTCACCTACGTCTATTTTTCAAATAGACTGTATAATGACCTGACCTAATGCTGTGTTTCTGATGGAAAAGTATGGCATTAGCAGGCTATGTTTGCCTATATGTGGATGCCTGACCAGCTTTAAAGTTGATGATACAGGTATATTTGGTGGCATCTGCTCTACACCTTTGTAACATCAGGATGACATATTTACTGCTCTCCCTAACAACTAAACTTGAAAGTGCTTCTGCTCTGTGGTCTGGACAGGAGTTGTTTTACACAGCTTTAATAATCAATCAAAAGACACTGATTTGCATTCTGGTATTGTTAGGTACACAAAGCGCTCTGTGTTAATTTTAATTCTAGATGAATGTTGACAATTCACAAATTGATGATGTCAGGAATAGCTCATTTCAAATGTTTCTTTGTTTGGATTATGTCAACTTTCTAGAATACCTAATACTACCATATGAAATTCCTAAACATCCTGTTGGGAATTTACGGTAAAGTGTGTCACATCAGTGCAAATGTCCACACTTTCACATGCATTACAGAATGAGACACAAGTTTGGCACCGCACATTGTAGTAAGAAGAGTTGACAGTGCTTTGGATAGGTTATTGGAGTTTTCATCAATTTTTGAAAAGGTAATTTACAACTTCATTACAATAATAGTTTCCTCCAGATAATGTTTGAAAATTGGGAGCCGACTATGTCCTTTACCCCTTCTGCTATTAACACTTTCTTCTGATGTTGCTTAGAAACATTTCTCCCGTCCTCCGACGTTTTATCAAACTTTTGTTTGCAACAGATTACACGTTTCATTAATTGGGTAATGACTCAGATGTGGAGTGCACATACTTCTCCAGCAACTGTACTCCAATACAGGGCTGTCTACATTTTCTTTGATCTCATCAAATGGAAAGGGGAGACCTCTCGGTCACCCCGAACGTATAGCTGGGTGCCCCGATCACCCGGGAAAACTTTGCAGGCGGGGGGCGTGTCCCATGCCGGTATGCCCAAAGTGGCGTGGTTGGAGCACGCCCCCGCCGCCTAAGAGGGTTGTCCTAACACCCGCCCGGAGGTCCGTGCACTTTTGGGCAGGATGGGGATGCTGCCCCGCCTTTCCGCTGCAGGATAAAAGACGCGGGAATCCAGGCAGGCGTCCTCTTGTTCCTGCGCTCTGAAGGCTGCACCACTCGTCACTCATGATCCCTCAAGGGAACAAGCTGCAGTTTTTGAACGTGGTAATCGTTGTTTTTCTGTTTCAGTCCTCGAGTCGTATCTGGGATAAGAGGAGCTGCTGGAAACCAGGCAGAGAGAAAACAGAACGTCGGATATGCCTGGAAAGAAGAGTGGAAAGAGCTCCGAGATGGAACGAATGCTTCGCACACTGGTAAACCAAGTGTCAGCAATGGACAGGAAATTTGGTAAAGTGGACCGACTGGGTCGCAGCTTAGCGGTGCTCCAGAAGAAAGTGGAAGCTCAGGCGGGGCCCTCAGGGAGACCTAAGAGGATTGTGGGGCATGCTTTGCCGAACGTTACTCCAGGGGGGGATAAGGGGAAAAAGAAGAAAGGGAAAGGGGGTCTTAGCGAGGTCCCGGTCCCGATGGAAGTTCCGCTGGTCCCAGTAACCCCAGCGGCCAGCCCGGTACCCGCACCGGATGGGGGATTGCAAATCCCTTTGATTATCACACTGCTGGATAAGGATCTAGTCCCCCCCGAACAGGCGATACATCTAGCGGCGGTGTTGCCTTGGTTAAAGAAGGGAGTGGGGGGATCCGCGGCTGCGGAAGATCCAGCTGAGGAGGCTAGGCAAATTATCGACCAGCTCAGGCAGGCAAGGGGCTCTGGGGCAGCAAACGTGCCTTCTACTCCTCTGCAGGTGGCGGACCCGGCTGCGGTCGAGAATTGGAATTAGTCGACAGACACGACCGGAGGTACGACAGAAAACGGTAAGGGGTCACTCCCAATAATGGGGAGGCCGCTGTACCTTCAAGGTGGGAATGCCTGGCACAACATGTTCCGACGGCCACAAAAGAAATGTTGTGGGCGAATAAATACATTAATATGTTTTCATTATTGATGGACAATCGTGAGTTAGAATATGCCAAGACCCAGAAAGATTTGTGGCACCCCAGTGAATGGAGGGCAAAAATGGCAGAATTCAGGGTGGAAGAGTGATGAACTGGATCAGGGCTTTTTCTGTTTTTGTAGCAATTATGAGTGAGCGAACACCAGAACTGTTGGGAGACCTTGCTTGCTACCAGAGAGGATCACGGGCTTCCATGAGAAGTATGGAGGGGACGCATGGAAAGGGTATGACGTGTCGTTTAGAAAAGCGAAAGAGTTTAATGAATCGCTGACTTGGGATTGTTTGGACACTGTATCTTGGCATGCGCAGTGCACACCGGGCTCGGCAGGTGGATCAGGGTCGAGTGCAAACGGCTTCAGGGCTTATCAGCAGAAA
This sequence comes from Lissotriton vulgaris, assembly GCF_964263255.1. Classification (NCBI taxonomy): domain Eukaryota; kingdom Metazoa; phylum Chordata; class Amphibia; order Caudata; family Salamandridae; genus Lissotriton; species Lissotriton vulgaris. Next base: position 1,297,709,743 of record NC_141694.1, read on the forward strand.
CATCCACAGCCCTTTCGACCAGCCCACGGGGGAGATACCCAGTCTAGATCGGGCGGGAATGGGAATAAGCGAGGAGTATGTTGGGTTTTCAACAAGGGAACGTGTAGCAGGCCGCAGGGAACATGCAGGTTCAGGCACGCCTGCGCAGGTTGTAACCTGTGCAGGTAACACCCCCCACCCCGAAACTAGCTGCCGATCCAAAGGCAATAGGACAAGGGGAAAAGGGGATACCAAGCAGGATTGACACGGTGCCTCGGATGTCCGAACAAACGCCCGTGGATATTTTGGCTTTGGCTCCCTGGCTGAACAAATACCCTGATCATGTGTCCGCCGGGATCCTGCGAGATGGCTTCTCGTATGGCCTCAGGATCCCGGCGGGTGATTTTCGGGGGGCCCCCTTATGCAAAAACCAACTGTCCGTTACGCACAACCCGACGGTGGTCGCAACAAAAATTGCAAAAGAGGTTCGCTTGGGGCGGGTGGCAGGAACTTTCGGTGAACTACCAACGGCCAATTTTGTGTGTTCCCCATTAGGGGTAGTTCCCAAGAAGGAGCCGGGAGAATTCAGGCTCATTCATAATCTATCTGCACCAAGGGGGGCTTCCGTGAATGAGGCAATCGATGCAGGCATTTGCAGTGTGAGGTATGCATCATTTGATGACGCAGTGGTAATGTTGAATCGCCTAGGCCCCAGTGCATTGTTAGCTAAATCGGATATTGAATCCGCATTTAGGTTACTACCGGTGCATCCCCAGGACCAGCACTGTTGGGTTTCGCATTTCAGGGGAGGTACTACATGGATGTGCATGCCGATGGGTTGTTCAATTTCTTGTGCCTATTTTGAAATGTTTAGCTATTTTCTGGAGTGGGCATTCTCGAAGGCCTCAGGGCACCAACATGTGATGCATTATCTCGATGATTTCCTGTTTCTCGGCCCAGCGGGCTCTCGGGACTGTGCACGGGCATTGCAGGAATTCTGCGTGCTCATGCGGGGTTTCGGTGTTCCATTGGCGCCAGGTAAGACAGTGGGTGCAACTACCTCCTTGGAGTTTCTGGGTATTGAACTAGACTCCGTGGAGGGTTGCTTCCGTCTGCCGGCGGAGAAGAACGCCAAATTCAGGGCCTCCTTGTTGCAATGTCTTCATAACGACAAGGTGACACTGCACCAACTACAAAAAACAGTGGGACAGCTGAATTTCGCACTGAGGGTTATTCCGATGGCTCGCCCTTTCACCCGATCCATTGCCCAGGCCATGGTTGGCCTCAAAGACGGGCACCATTGCACGAGGCTGTCAGCGGAGGTTCGCCAGGACATGCTCATTTGGCTGGCATTCCTGGCGGATTTCAATGGCCGGGTAGTCTGGAGCAAAGCCCCGGCTTCGTCAGCAGAATTAGGTTTATGGACCGACTCTGCGGGCAGTGTGGGGTTTGGCGCGATCCTCGGTAACCAATGGTCGGCCCAGAAATGGCCAGCATGGTGGGAAACAAGTGGCTTGATGACCAACATTGGTTTCCTAGAGTTATTCCCCATCTGGGTAGCGTTGTCGGCCTGGCCAGAGGAGTTCCGAAACCGCTCAGCGATATTTTGGTCTGATAACATGACTGTGGTTGAGTGCATTAACCAGCAGGCAGCACGCTGCAAGTGGATATTGCGATTGTTGAAGGAAATTGTGTTGAAATGCTTGTAGCTAAATGTACAATTCAGGGCAAAACATGTGCCAGGAGTACTGAATAATGCAGCTGGTGCGTTCTCTCATTTCAAAATGCAGGCATTCAGGGAGTGTTTACCCTCAGCGGAGCAAGTGGCAGCCCCATTTCCCGAAGCATTATGACAAATCGGCGCCCCGGACTACAAAACCTCGTGGCAGCCAGTTTAGTGCCCAGGACAAGAAAAGCTTATGAAGGGGCGTTCCGCTCATACTGCGCCTTTTTGGGCCCTGCATGGGAGCATAGATGGGGTCAGGAGGGGTCCTTTACCCAATTTTTAGTGGCGCTTCATGAGGAGGGCCGGTCGGCGGCAACCGCCAGTCGGTATAAGGCCGCCATATTGTTTATGGCTCAGCTCCAGGGGATCAGGGACCCGGCGGACTCCTTTATAGTCAGAAAGGTGCTGCGTGTCTGGCGCCGCCTAGAGGGGCGCAAAAAGGACACCAGGCATCCGATAGGATTTGACAGGTTGTCCGCTTTGCTGGCTAAACTAGAGGTGACATGCTCCTCACCTAGTGAGGTTGTCCTATTCCGGGCAGCATTTGCGTTGGCATTCAACGGGGCCATCCGGGTAGGCGAACTAGTGGCTGCCAATAAAAGGGATTCCGAGGGGGGTCTGCGCAGGGACCACACGCAAGTGAGGGGGGATTCCTTGCTGATCACGATTGCTAGGTCAAAGACAGACCAGGAGGCCCAGGGGAGTAGCATTGTGTTGCAGCGCGCTCCGGGTAGTCCCTGTTGTCCAGTGAGGCACGTTGAGGCCTACCTAAAACAAAGGGTGACGACGTGGGGGGGGGCCTTGCTGCGGCATGCAGACGGCACCCCGTTAACAAAGTTTCAGTTCCAGAGGGTGCTGGCGATCACAATTGCAGCTGCGGGCTTGAAACCGAGGGATTTTGGAACTCATTCGTTCAGGATAGGGGCCGCTACAGAAGCGACGGCCGGGGGTCTGCAGGCAGACAATGTTAAACAGTTGGGGCGCTGGTCTTCAAATTGTTTCAAACATTACGTGCGGTTACACATGTTGTAATTTACTGAAGAAGTGCACTCACGTTTGTTGTCTTTTGTTTGGATTACAGTTTCACGAGCCTGTGACCCAGGGCGGAAATTGGGACCGGCCCAGTATCAGCTAACGACCACTTCAGGAACAAGGAATGGAAGACGAGTGGTCTTGGTCATGGGCCACTCATACGTGAGGCGTGCCGCGGACATATTCAGGGCAGGTGATGCGATCCACACATCTGAGGAATATTGTTCCAGGGTGTCCTTCCATGAGAAGGGCGGCTTGTGTATTGACCGACTGCAAAATTTTGTGGAAGAATTGTTAGGGCAGCACAGGTCACCGCCATCAGTAGTCATAGTGCACATTGGGGGCAATGACTTGGTGAGGTTGGGCAGACGGGCTTTAATCGAACACATACTTGCAGCAGTTAGTTGGTTAGCAAAGACAATCCCGGGGTGCACAATAGCTTGGTCACACATGATTCCAAGGAGGGTATGGAGGGGTGGGCGGTCCACGACAGCGCTGAACCATTCGGTAAAGAGGGTCAACAATAAAATGGAGTAATTGTTTCGATCTAACCACCTTCAAAGTATACCTCACGGGTGCATCTGGGGGGACCACTGTTATTCAGACGATGGGGTACACCTGTCCAGGGTAGGGAATGACATATTGATAGGAGACATGATAGCTTGGCTAGTGGGATTGAGGAGACATGACCAATAGGAGTTGTGGGGGGGGGCCAGATATGAGGTCAACTATCTGGCCTGTGGCGGTAAGGTCATGATCGGTGAGCAGTGATTTCAAGGTCCCTAGTGGGGGCGCCACCTATTATGGATGGGAGCGCCCGGGGGGGAGGTGGCCATTGGCCCCTCCCATGGGGGGCGGCACCCATTACGGATGGGATCGCCCAGGGGGAGACGGCCATAGGCCCCTCCCAGGGGGAGACAGCTATATGCCCCTCCCACGAATTTCCCGGGGGGGGGGGGGCGGATATCCGCTGCGGCGGAAGAGAGTGTGTGGAAAGGGGGAGTCCACGCTGTCCTTCTTACGGATACCCCGCACGGGAACTCGGACGACCTTAAGATGGCGCCGAGTGAAAGGGGGCCCCCATGACAAGGGAAGTTACAGTTGGCTACGAGGGTAAAGCCCTCTGCGCATGCGCCACTCACACGAGAGGGCGGAAATTTGGTGATAGGGATCTGACACCGGTTAAGACCTTGCCGTTGGCCCCTAACGATAGGATGTACAAAATTCGTATGCAATGCATTATGTCATGATGTTAGACTCGGTTAGGAAAATATTTGTATTCGAGATTTGTTAAGGTTAGCCTGGATACCTGTCTTCATCAAGTGTAATGAAAGTTGAAATTTGTACATGATAAATGAAATTTTTTAATTTAAAGTTTTCAATTTTGTTTCATATTTGAATAAATACGGCCGGGTGGGGTCACGAGGCCCCCCTGCCTTCCAAAAGTTCAAACTGTGTCTGGCTCCTACCATTGGGATTGGTGGTGGAAGGGTTGGCGGGCATCCCGGACCATAATGTAGAAATGTACAGCCCTGAAAGTGACCTAACTCATGATAGTGCAACAAAAGTCATACCCTTTTCGAAACTTTATTGACCTATATTTATCATTGCTGCATTAAGAATTAATCCTTGTAGTTTGTGAATAAGGACAGCATAGGCCAAACACAACATACCTAGTGATCTTTCACCTAAAGAAAACAGGTTGTGCACCAATGTATATGTTTTGGTTGTTGTATATGGTAAAATTTGACCAAAGCAGATTTATATTTCATAAGGCACAATGACTAGACCCTCCTTCTCTGGTCTATCATCTTATTGGATTTGAGCGCAGCCTTGGACACAGTCTCACATTCCATTCTGGTGGATCACCTTGAAGCTTCTGGAATTGGAGGTGTGGCCTTGCAGGGGGATCTCTTTTTTGGAGAATCGCTCCTTTCAAGTTTTTTCACACTCCTCGAAATCTAACTCAGTAGCCTTAACATCAGCAGTTCCGCAAGGCTCGATCCTGAGTTCTCTACTTTTCAATCTTTATGTTCGCCCTTTGGCGGACATTGCGGAAAAATCTGAGTTGACCATCTTCTCTTACACAGAAGATAAGCAGATTATTTTTTCTCTTTTATCTGCTCAGCATAAGGACCCTTCACTACTTCAGCTTGTACTGCATAATATTTACTTGTGGATGTCCACAAATGCTTTAAAGCTGAATGGCTTCAAGACTGAGATTCTCATCTTGGGGAACAATCCCGAGCTCTGGGAAGAGAGCTTTCGGCCTGCCTCTCTAGGACCTTTTCCGGCTCCGGTCCCGCGGGTGAAGAACTTGGGTTTTACCATTGATAGTAAGCTTTCTCTTGGATACCAAGTGTCTGGAGTCACCTCGGCTTGCTTTGTGGTCCTTAAATGGCTAAAGAAAATCCTTTGACTAATTCCACCGGCTGCCCAAAGAACCATCTTGCAGGCCTTGGTGATCTCCATACTTGATTATGGTAATGTACTGAACTTGGGTCCGGACAAGGCCTCCATCCACTGTCTCCAGCTTATTCAAATGCGCGGCCCACCTGCTCTTTTGGTTGCTTTGGAATGCCTCTGTTTCCCCTCTGTTTCATCAACTTCACTGGCTCAAGGTACACAAATATATTGAGTTCAGGGCCCTTTGTTATATGTTCCAACCTCAGCACGGCTTGCCCCCCTTGTACATAAAAGGCCTTGTCAAGCCTTACCAACCCACTTCTAAACTGAGATCGACCAGCCTATCTCTTCTCTCAGTTCCTAGAGTGCGGCGGACCCATATGGTAGGCCTCTCATTCTCTTACCTGGGCCCTAAATTGTGGAATTCCCTTCTTTTGGAACTCAGGACATGTCAGTCTCTCCTGGCCTTTCTTTACAGTCAGGTTTAATTCCTTTCATCCAACTAACCTCTACATTGCTTGTCCTGCTCAGCTCCGGGAAACCCTGTTGGGTAGCTGTGCACTTTATAAACCTATTAAATACATTAATAAAATAAATATGTTTCTTTACTCATTTTTGACATAGAGGCAAGTGCTCCATCTTATCAGTCAAAATGTCAGACCATTTACTTTCCATTGGGCAGTCAGAATGAGACAAGGGTAAATTAGTAAAATTAAGTAAAGCAGTTTCCTTAAGTCATGTAGGCCATGAAAAATGAAATATTTCAGAAAAATATTGCTGTAGTCCAATAATTCACTTTCCCAATCAGCTGTTGTAGGATGTTGCTAATTTGATTCAATCATACCATTCTGCCCAAAGGATGTCGAAGGAAACAGTTTTTGATTCAAATACATTGTGCAATTCTGGTAAGTTGGCCCATGGGTTTTAAAACATTCAGTCTATGCCTTCACTGGAAGGGAAAGTAAAATATGAGGGCTCCATGAGATTGAGCTAATATACGACAGTAACCATGTTAAATTGTTAATCACCCCTTAATAGGAGACTAACATATAACTTCAGAAAACATTAATAAACATTTCAGTTCTGAGCAAAATTAATACAAGTAAGTACAGAATATTGATCATAAATTTCTTTGCAAACACCAATGTTTCATGTATAATAAAAAAGTTATTAATCTCACCATATTGATGTTATTCAGGGTTTGCATGTATACGCATTTAGAGAAAGTTTAGAAAAAACACAAACAACACTGTGTAGCACCTACTTTTTTTTGTAATTTTCAAGTGCACACGTTATAACATGAGCTAACATTTTTGCACTTCCTCACGGAAATCGATCTATTTCTCATTTATTCTCTTTAGTCTTATTAATTATCATATTCATAATTATAACAAACAAACCCATTAGTACTTGTTTAATCACCATGTCTATTGAATTTAAGTACAAAATATCTCAAACTATCTTCTCATATTCATGCTTTTACGATGCAGTATCTGAATCACTGTTGCAGGTCACTTTTCAATAATGTGAAGCTTTAACAGACGTTTGCCATCATGTGTGTAAAATGTTGTCAGAATCATTTCCTTTGTCACTAAATTTGTTAATTGAAGTTTCTGCTCCATCACAATCATTACAAATGGAGACAGCAAATCTGCAAGCTTCAATGTTTTGTTCCACATTGTTTCTGTATGTGTAGAACTGAACTACTTTGTACAGGCCCAGGTCTCTAAATGAACACTCTGGGTCAGATAATAACCTTTGTATCATTCTAATTTTTATAATCTCAGTGTTATAAGGATGAGCAAGATACAGCATCTCTGGGATTTACTTCAGTAGGCTTTTCTATGTTGAAACAGGGTCTAACGAATTCAAAAGATAGATTTGCTTTTACCATATAAGTTGACAGATCTCAATCTGTCGCATGTTTTGATATAACTGAGGGGCATATTACCAAGGAATAGCGATATTTATCGCAAAATGCACTTAGCGCATTTTTTTTTATCGCTGCCTATTGCTGGATATGTTAGCGGAGAAAACATGCTATTAGTAACGTTTTTCTCCATTGTGCTAAAATATCCAGCGATAGCGGCGAAATGCGTGAATATCGCTGAGAATACAACAATATTCACGCATTAGCGACTAAATGCTCTTAGCCATGTTACCCACCTCCCATTGGATAACATGGCTAAGAACTGGTCTGGGCAGGTGTTAGTATTTGGAGATATTCGCGCTTAGCTCGAATATTTCCATCACTACGTCTGCCTTGCTAATAGGCGATAGCGACGTTAGCGACTGCTTTCAGTCGCTAACTGGTTGGGTACGCCCACTTTGCATGTCATTAGCGATACACATCGCTGACATGCAAAGCGGGTCCCAAACCGCTCGCTTTCGCCTAAAAGCTGTCGCTAACATCAGTTAGCAACAGCTTGCTAATAGGGCAATAGAATTATCGCCGCTTAGCGGCCGAAAATGGCCGCTAAAGCGGCGATAATTGCCTATCGCCTTGCTTGGTAATATGCCCCATTGTTCTCTGTGGGAAAACATCTCTAAACTGTAACTATATAGAATTTTACTCAAAAATGTATCTGCTGAGATCTCTTCCCGTATGTTTTTCTTTGTAGGCTTTTCCGACATTCTTATGTACTAAGTGACAGATTAAAAAACATGAATGTCCATATTTGCATTACACATAGATAAAATGACAGTGTTGTAGTCAATCATCAATATGGAAACCTCATTTCTATTAATGTAGGCATTCTTAGGATATTTGTCAGTGCCCTGTGTCTTACTGCAGACATGAAACTGTTAATTCTTCTTTTAGAGAACATGTCTAGTGAATCCAGATCAAGACCTGTATAATATTTACCATTGACTTAATATTTGTGAAGACAGTACTTTCCACATCTGTGGGACTGAGATCGCAACACTTGCTGCAGTGTTAGACTCAGTTGGAATCTAACATGTGACATACTGCTCAATGAATAACAATACTAACTCATCTGTATCCTGTCTGAATTTCAGTGTACCTTTATACTTTGGTATTCTTTCTTACAAAAGTAGTCAATGACCTTACCCAGAGGATTTTTTTGTAGTTGCAGCTGAAATCCTTATAACCATAAACCAAAATCCATGGAGCACAGTTTCCAGGTGTTTTAAAATGGAATCCAGAACTGGTTAACTTAGCTTGCCTGAAGATGTCGTGGAGATTATCCCGAGTTTACTGAGAACAACTCAGAATTTGGAACCAGGAAGTTTCACCTAAGGTACCCAACATCTAATTTAGTTCAGCATGCCGACAAAACCAGTAATCATCTGTACCATATTAAATAAAACATGCCATGATATTCATGAGGTTGCACTCAAGAAATTCATCTTTTCCCTACACTTTTGCCAGAAAGTGTCAGCCACTCAAATTGAGGAATTATGTTTCTGTATTGAGAGCATGTGCTACAGCAGAGCACACAACAGCCAGTTGACTTTCAAAACGAAGATGAAACAAAAATGCAATCTTTGTCTAAATTATACATCTCTAGAATACAGTCTGTACTCATAAGCACGAGTCTGAACTCGACGATCATCATATCAATCCCCCTCTCCAGTTGGCAAGAGAAGCAGAAAACAATAGCTTCTAACCTGTTTTCCAACACAATGATGAGCTCTCCTTTTGCTTGCTTCATTTGATATAATCTTAATACATCGCCCATCACATCTCAACAGTACAGAGTGTGAATGCCATCATTTGGAATGGGTGTAGCCTATTCACTCAAAATTATATGAGATTTCAAGGGATTACATAAGGAATGGACCCCGGCATTTGGTACTATTTTCTTTGCACAAAACGCACCAGTTCATCCCAAAAAAACCTGAGGATGCATGTTGCATTAAGAAAAGTGCTAAATGCAGCAGAACAGCAATAGCAGTAGTTAGCAGCTGCTCCCGCTCTGTTCCTATGTTCTTCGGTATGCATTTTTGTCTCAAATTACTCAAAATTAAGTGAACTGGCATACTCACATTATTTTCAGGAATTTTGCACAACAAGGGTAACAGAAACTCACCGAAATTAGTCGGATTACGATAGCGTTTTAAAAAATCTGCCCAGGCCTAACAGTAATGTTCATAAACTCCTTCTTTTTAGCAGATACTACTCTTTTACACTGACCACATTTGTTTAGACTTTGAAGCCTGTGTGCCCAGTGAACTCAGTATGTTTTACATCAATACATTTCTTTCTACTTTCAGATATTGTAAGGTTTGTTTCATCTTAACAATCTTAATAAATTTCTGTCAATTGTTTTGCACTTTATTGGCACACTGTAACCCCAAACCACTAATAGGTCTTCAAAATCTGGGTATACAGCAACAGTTATACTCTCATTACCATCCAGCTGCTGAAGCTCAGCAGTAATTGGAAAGATTTCTAAGTTGTTGGGAATGCATCCTTCAGGAAATGAATTGCTATCCAGTTTGCTAATACCCCTACGCATATTAAGGGTCATATTTTAGATAATATTTTTTCAAGTAGAAGCTCTGCCACCTGTGCCTATAGTCTGGTCTGACCACTGGATCCTCCCATTTAGGATTAAGAACCCTATAAAGGTTTTTGGTAAAGTGAGACAATGGTCAGAGCCTAGAATGACTCTACTCACTACTCAGTTCTGACGCCTTCAAGGATAAATTGGCCTTGAGGGCACCGGATTCAGATGCCGATGCTCAGAAGGCAGATAAACAAATTTCTGGCTGGATTAAGGAGGCAGTTGATTCTGTAACACCTATAAAACCCTGCAAGAGTGCCCACTTAAACCCCTTAGCAGAATGGTTCTCAGAGGAATTAGCACTGTCTTAAAAAGAGTGTACATTTCTAGAACACTGCTGGAGGGCGAACTACCAGACAAAGAAAAGCCAAAATATTTTAAGGTGCTTAAGTCATATGACAAACAAATTAGGAGAATGCGCAGGGAGTTAAATATGGAGAAAATTTAATCTGCTAAAACACCCCAAGAACATCTTAAGCATCATCAAAAAACTCACCTCCTTAGAGCATGTCACAGCAGTTCTCCCGGCTTCCGCAGAATACTGTAATCGAGTAGCAAGTTTTTTCCTTGGAAAAATTAAGAAAATATATGCTGCCTTTCCTGAAACCAGTAGGAATTATGTCTTTGTTCCTCAAAATAATGAAACAGTAGGTGAGGGAAATTTTATTTTCCACCCACCAATAGAAAGGGACATTCTCTAATTCATTGCAGTAGTCAAATTGCATTCCCCCATGGATACAATCCCTCCAAATGTGCTACTACGAGGGAGGGAAGGTATTGCACCGTTGCTCATAAACCTGCTGAATGTGTTCTTTGACCAAGGGCAGGTTCCAAATAATTGGAAAGACGCTATGGTGGTGCCGTTTTTAAAAAGCCCATCTTCAGATCCTACACTCTCAGAAAATATGAGATCAGTATCATCAATCAATCAATCATATACTTTATTCGGCATTTAAAAAAATACCATAAAAGTACATAGATATTTTTTAAAAAGTTTTCACAATCAGTTACAAATAACTGAGCCTTTTTCATACGAACAATTGATAGCCTATAAAAACATAAAACCTATTTCAGCAGATCCCTATTCTTTTCCTTAATTTAAGTGCTAGCTTCAAAAACTTCACATTACAAAACAACGTTCTAGGGTCATTGGCCATTTGCAAGAATAATAAGGCAACCCTGGCATGCCTAAACTTGGCCGGTTTTAGAATGCTTAATACAAAACGGTGCCTTGGCAATGAATAAAATGGTCATAATAATACAAAATGAAGGGTATCCTGAGGAGATCGATAGTCGCAACCGCAGGGACCCTTCTGCTCAACAGCTAAAGTAAAACCTGGCAGATCTGAAAGTAAATGATGTAAAAGGTTGAGCCTAAAACGCGTGATTAAAAATAAATCTATCCTGCGCATTTGACATAAGGGCTAAGTAGGGTTCCATACCCTCACAGGTCTTCAACAGGCTATGAGCACGAACAGAGTATTTGCCCCCGTCCCGTGCTTCTCTTCGAGAGGCTACGTAATTACAAAATATCCTCTTCACTCTGTTCTTGTCCTGGCTAGTAATTACCCTTGGATTTAGAAAGAGGTCCTTACACCCAATTCCCTCTAAAGAAGACTTCACATACTTCAACCTTGGGATGCTCAACCCTTTATCCCTGCTGAGGCAATCCATAATTATTTGTCTATTCAGTTTAGCCTCCGGATTAACCCAAATCTTAAGCCAGGCCGTAATTGGTTTGACCTGAACCAAATCCTCGATGTAAACCATTTATCTCTGCTTCCTGTATTGCAAAAATTGCAGAGAAATTTTTGAATACCCAACTTTCTATGTTCATGGAGGAAGAACAGGTACTCCATGAAACTCAATCTGGTTTTAGAGAATTTCACAACACCAAGTCGGCTCCACTCCTGGCCTCAGAAGCGCTAAAAAGGGCAGCAGATGAGGGAAGGACAGCGGCATTAATATTGTTAGATCTGAGTGCGTCGTTCAATACTGTCTCCCACGGCCTTCTTTTGGAGCAGCTCTGGGAGATTGGGTTCAGAGGGAGTACCTGGGAGTGGATTAAACCCTTCCTACAGAACAGATCCTTTGAGGTGCTACAACGGCCTACGAGTCAGACATATCTTCTCTGTCCCAAGGGGTACCACAGGGTTCTGCCCTCAGTCTAATGCTATTTAATGTGTATATTTGCCCACTGCCGGTTATTGTAGTGATACATGGAGTGAAACTGGTGTCATATGCTGATGACACTCAGTTGATTGTCACATTAGAGCAAAAGGATGTAGAAGCAGAATCAAACCGTAAAGCCTGCCTGAATGATTTTGCGAGCTGGATGAAGTTTAGTTGCCTGCAATTAAATGCAGGCAAAACAGAGGATATGGTAATTGGCAAACAACCCTCCATCTGGTCGCACATGTGGTGGCCGGAAAAACTAGGGCTAACCCGGATTCCCAAACCGAAGATTAAAAACTTAGGAGTCTGGTTCGATGACACCTTATTGTTTACAGGTCAAATATCAGCTCTGGCAGGTACATGCTTTGGCATTCTAAGAATGCTATGTAAAATCCTAGATATCCTCCTATTAGAAGCCAAGAGGACTATTGTGCAGGCCCTGGTTTCATCTTGTTTGTACTACTGTAATGTCTTCTGTTTAGAGGTTACAAAAGGCAATTTGAATATACTGCAAAAGGTCCTAAATGCAGCGGCCTGCATGATAATGAATATTCTGAGGCATGCCTTGGTGGTGGCTGCTTTGAGGGACCTATACTGGCTACCTGTACAGGCAAGAGCGCCTTTTAAAGCCCTTTGTTTCTGCCACAGGATCTATAATGAGAAATGGCCTAGGTTTCTTCGCCCTTCATTTACCTCCTACAGACCCACCTGGAATCTTAGTCTATGAGAACTGCTAAGTTGGCGGTGCCAAAAGTCCAAAAAGTACATCTGGGATGCAGGCAGATCCTTGAGTTTCTTAGCAGGCAAAGCCTAGAACAAACTGCCTTTGAAACTGAGGATGCATCCGTTCAAAGCGATATTTCACGGAAAACTTAAAACTTCGTCATGGGGGATTGGTGTTAAGGGCTGCTGCTGTGGATACACTGTCTATGTAAGGATCTGGGGCTTTCTGGGGGGGGATAGGGCGCTGTGATTTGGACAAGATGTCTCAGCGCGGGGACACTCTGTTGGAGTAACCAAGCGCTTTATACGTTTTAATCTAATCTAATGTAAAACAGTGGTTTAACACAACCTGGCTGATATATAGATCCAACCGTTCCTCTGGAACCAAGTACAGAACAAGTTTGAGCCACTGGACTAGATATATGTCTTCAGTGTTTTCATAAATATCTACCCTTATTTTACCTTGATGTTTATATGATGGCAACAAACTAATACTTTGTCAGGAATTGTTGTTGATGTTGCAATACCTTCAGTGATTTTCTTTCCGAAACTACCTACACACTCTCTAGAGTCATTCATTCATAGCTAACTTCCACTGCAATTTCATGTTTTTTAGTGCAGGATCAAAGTATGTCATTAGACTATTGTTAGAAATTCCAATCTTTTGAATGGTCTTCCCCCTGATTTTTGCCTTCTTTTGATAAACATGTTTTTGTTGGCATTATAACTCTGTGCACCTCACCCTTCTAACCAGAGGTAAAGTGCTTGTGGTCTCCCATCTCAACATGGAAAAGTTGTCACACATCTAATTGGCACATTTAATGTACTTGTAGATTCCCAGTATATGGTACTACATGTATCAAGAGCCTAATGCTAAACGTTACCCCCAGACAGGACCTAAATGCTATTAGAGCAGGGTGTATGGCATTTAAAATATAGAGCATGTATATTTAATGTTTTACATGCCCTGGCAGGGACAATAAATTTGTTTTTCACTGGTTTAAACGATTACATTTAATAAGCTCTAAATTCAGTTTAGGACCATCTAGAAAAATATTTCACGGACTCCATTCCATAGTAATATGAAATCCAACTTAATGGTAAAGCAAGATTTGATTTTATTATTGTGGAAATAACATTTTTAGGAAGTTGCCATTTTTTTGCCTAAACCTAAAACTGCCAGTGTCCAGGTGTTACCTGACCCCTGATGGCCCCCGGAGTGAGATGTTTATTCCTCCTAGACAATGGACAAAGGGACTGGGTGTGAAAAGGTGTGAGTCTTCCTGCGAGGATGGAGGTGTAGAACTATGCCCTTGCCCTGATTTCACTTCAAAGGGTAATTGCCTGGTCCTCAAAGAAGTACCTAACACCAGACCTGTCCCCCATGCATTGTTTGACTAGTCAGGCTGGAGCCAATCTCAGAAGAAAGAGAACTAACCAGAACCAGTTTTAGAGTTAGACAAAGGGGTATCCCCCAACCACAGGCTGGCACTGGGAATACAAATGGCAGCCCCAGAACCTGAAATAAGAATAATCTTGAAACTGTGAAGACTAAGAAGAAGGACTGCCCTGCTTTCTGAAGCATGAAGAAAGATTGGAACTGTTTGCTTAAAACCCAGGCCCCCAGAGGTAACCTCAAGCATCAGTTGGCTAACCTCATGTGTGAACTACAGTCATACAACAAGTTTGCATAGGCCTTTCCTGCCTCTCAGCTGACCCAACCCAACTGAATCTGACCTCTTCCCCTCTGCTGAACTCTGCGGGAGGGAGTCCTGGTCCCCAAGTGCTGTCCTCAGGGTTCAGTACCATTGACTGGAGGATGAGCGCTCGTCATCCTGCCTAACTAAAGGCTTTACCAGATCTGATGCAGAGTGACACAGAGCCGACAAACCTGGTCCTTTATCCGTCCCATGCTTCATCCCAGTCAGCCCAATCTTGTGACTTTGCCCAGGTCCAGCACAACCAGACACCCGCTGTTGGCGCTTCATGCCTCTTGGTGCTATTTTAACCTATGTATTTAAAAACTCATATCTTCCGTTCAACGTATCTCATTTTTGCCATTTAGTGTCAGTTTATAAATAAAAAAGTACTTTATTTTTTCCAAGTTGGTTTGAGAATTTTTTGTGTTGTATTTTCTTTTTATTACTGTTTGAGTGATGCATAAATAATTTACACATTGCCTCTAATCGAAGGGTTCCTCCAAAAAACACTGAAGAGCTAATGTGGTTGTCACCATTGCTAGGCCTCATGACGATCCACAATATTTACAATACTACTTCCCATAAAAATACTTCTAAAATACACTATCCTACTTTTGATACATAAATAGTAGGTATGATTTTGCTATATATTCCCAGGTAAACTCTCTTTAAATGTCAGACTAGTATCATTACATTCAGTTCACCTCCGTCTATTTTTCAAATAGACCGTATAATGACCTGACCTAATGCTGTGTTTCTGATGGAAAAGTATGGCAATAGCAGTCTATGTTTGCCTATATGTGGATGCCTGACCAGCTTTAAAGTTGATGATACAGGTATTTTTGGTGGCATCTGCTCTATACCTTTGTAGCATTAGGATGACATATTTACTGCTCTCCCTAACAACTATACTTGAAAGTGCTTCTGCTCCGTGGTCTGGACAGGAGTTGTTTTACACAGCTTTAATAATCAATCAAAAGACACTGATTTGCATTCTGGTATTGTTAGGTACACAAAGCGCTCTGTGTTAATTTAAATTCTAGATGAATGTTGACAATTCACAAATTGATGATGTCAGGAATAGTTCATTTCAAAAGTTTCTTTGTTTGGATTATGTCAACTTTCTAGAATACCTAATACTACCATATGAAATTCCTAAACATCCTGTTGGGAATTTACAGTAACGTGTGTCACATCAGTGCAAATGTCGACACTTTCACATGCATTACAGAATGAGACACAAGTTTGGCACCGCACATTGTAGTCAGAAGAGTTGACAGTGCTTTGGATAGGTTATCCAAGTTTTCATCAATTTTCTTAGTAAGCGGAGGTACGTGAAAAGGTCATTTACAACTTCATTACAATAACAGTTTCCTCCAGATAATATTCGAAAATTGGGAGCAGACCATGTCCTTTACCCCTTCTTCTATTAACACTTTCTACTGCTGTTGCTTAGTAACATTTATCTTATCCTCCGACGGTTTATCAAACTTTTGTTTGCAACAGATTGCACGTTTCATTAATTGGGTAATGACTCAGATGTGGAGTGCACATACTTCTCCAGCAACTGTACTCTAATACAGGGCTTTCTACATTTTCTTTGATCCCATCAAAATGTAGAAGGTACAGCCCTGAAAGTGACCTAACTCATGATAGTGCAACAAAAGTCATACCCTTTTCAAAACTTTATTGACCTATATTTATCATTGCTGCATTAAGACTTAATCCTTGTAGTTTGTGAATAAGGACAGCATAGGCCAAACACAACATACCTAGTGATCTTTCACCTATAGAAAACAGGTTCTGCACCAATTTATATGTTTTGGTTGTTGTATATGGTAAAATTTGACCAAAACAGATTTATATTTCATAAGACACAATGACTAGACCCTGCTCAACATTCAAATTATGTTGAAAAATAGTTCTGCGATTATCACAACGGGTTTTTTCTAAACCAACTATGCATGACAGATATTTCTGTAATCTATCATCTTATTGGATTTGAGCGCAGCCTTTGACATGGTCTCACATTCCATTCTGGTGGATCACCTTGAAGCTTCTGGAATTGGAGGTGTGGCCTTGCAGGGGGATCTCTTTTTTGGATAGTCGCTCCTTTCAAGTTTTTTCACACTCCTCGAAATATAACTCAGTAGCCTTAACATCAGCAGTACCGCAGGGCTCGATCCTGAGTTCTCTACTTTTCAATCTTTATGTTCGCCCTTTGTCAGACATTGTGGAAAAATCTGAGTCGACCATCTTCTCTTACGCAGAAGATAAGCAGATTATAAGGATCCTTCAGTACTTCAGCTTGTACTGCATAATATTTACTCGTGGATGTCCACAAATGCTTTAAAGCTGAATGGCTTCAAGACTGAGATTCTCATCTTGGGGAACAATCCCGAGCTCTGGGAAGAGATCTATTGGCCTGCTTCTCTAGGACCTTTTCCTGCTCCGGTCCCGCGGGTGAAGAACTAGGGTTTTACCATTGATAGTAAGCTTTCTCTTGGATACCAAGTGTCTGGAGTCACCTTGGCTTGCTTTGTGGTCCTTAATTGGCTGAAGAAAATCCTTTGACAAATTCCAGCGGCTGCCCAAAGAACCAACTTGCAGGCCTTGGTGATCTCCATACTTGATTATAGTAATGTACTGTACTTGGGTCCGGACAAGGCCTCCATCCACTGTCTCCAGCTTATTCAAATGCGGCGGCCCACCTGCTTTTTTGGTTGCTTTGGTATGCCTCTGTTTCCCCACTGTTTCATCAACTTCAATGGCTCAAGGAACACAAATGTATTGAGTTCAGGGCCCTTTGTTACATGTTCCGACCTCTGCATGGCTTGGCTCCATTGTACATACAAGGCCTTGTCAAGCCTTACCAACCCACTTGTAAACTGAGATCGACCAGCCTATCTCTTCTCTCAGTTCCTAGAGTGCAGCGGACCCATATGGGAGGCCTCTCGTTCTCTTACCCGGGCCCTACATTGTGGAATTCCCTTCTGTTGGAACTCAGGACATGTCAGTCTCTAATGGCCTTTATTTATAGTCAGGTTTAATCCCTCGCTTCCAACTAACCTCTACATTTCTTGTCCTGCTCAGCTCCGGGAAACCCTGTTGGGTAGCTGTGCTCTTTATAAACCTATTAAATAAATTAATAAAATAAATACGTTTCTCTACTCATTTTTGACATAGAGGCAAGTGCTCCATCTTATCAGTCGATGTAAGCTGACATTAGCTTACAAGCCTACATTAGACACACTTGTCTAATGCAGGCATGAGGCACCCAACCTCCTTGCATGATTTTAGGAGCTCCTCCATTACACTTGCATCTATTTTTTTGTGAGGGAATAGAGCAGTTGATGTACAACTCTCAAGAACCTCCAAAGCTTCTTTAGTAACTGCAACTATTCTGATATCTTTTAAAATGCTGAATACTTATCATTTGCAGCCTGTCTCATGCGCTTTGCTCTTTCTGAGAACTGGAAATTTAACTCTATGTTGATATTTCCAAGACTGTCCAAAGAATTCCTTGTTTGAACATGGAGCAGTTTCTAAAAAACAGGCTGACCTTTCACAGGGGTCAGCTGAAGAAGGTCACTAAACACGGTGACACATTTTCCTTCTAAAAGGACCTCATTATCAGTTATGAGAACCTGATGCATTCTTAGCTGAATGAAGGATAGCATTACGTTTGAAACCATGCTTACCTTATCAATAATTTTGTAAGAAACCTTAACAATTTATGACAAGCATCACTAGATAACTTGAGGTACTCCTTTTTGTTGTCATGCACAACTGGCAACATGAGAAGAGGATGTAAAGTAATTCCTTTTTATGTTGCATGCTGCTAATTAAATGAGTGCTGTCAAGAAACATGAGAGGTTGCATTTCATTTTTATTAGACTATTTTCCCTTTCCCTGCCTGCCCACTAATATAGAGAAGGATAGCACTCAATGTAGTGCACTTACATTCAGATTTGTCATGTACAATTTCATAATCCACAGTTAATATGTCTATCGGGAAATCAGTCGAGCCTCATAAAAAACCCTCAGAAAAGTTCAGCAAAGTTCCAAGTGAAGAATTCCAGTTTAATAAAGTCTATCTTTTCTACAGCAAAGTCACAGCAGGATGACATGAACCCTTCAGCCAAAAGAGTCAAACTGCACTAGCACACTGATCGGCAGCAAATCGCAGTGTTACATCACAAGTTGCTTCAGACCTCAGACATTCATGGTGTCATTGTTACACTCACTCCCTCACGCTCTCCACACACCTCCTCATTCCAAAATGTTAGCAATTATACTCATACATTTCCAGTGTGAACCCCACTGGTTTCACAAAATGTCAGACCACTTACCATTGGACAGTCAGAATGAGACAAGGGTAAAGTAGTACAATTAAGTAAAGCAGTTTCCTTAAGTCATGTAGGCCATGAAAAATGAAATATTTCTGAAGAATATTGCTGTAGTCTAATAATTCACTTTCCCAAGCAGCTGTTGTAGGATGTTGCTGATTTGATTCAATCGTACCATTCGGCCCAAAGGACGTCAAATGAAACAGTTTTTGATTCAAATACATTTTGCAACTCTGGTAAGTTGGCCCATGGGCTTTAAAACATTAAGTCTATGCCTTCACTGGAAGGGAAAGTAAAATATGAGGTCTCCATGAGATTGAGCTAATATACGACAGTAACCATGTTAAATTGTTAATCACCCCTTAATAGGAGACTAACATATAACTTCAGAAAACATTAACAAACATTTCAGTTCTGAGCAAAATTAATACATGTAAGTACAGAATATTGATCATACATTTCTTTGCAAACACAAATGTTTCATATATAATAAAAAAGTTATTAATTTCACCATATTGATGTTATTCAGGGTTTGCATATATACACATTTAGAGAAAGTTTAAAAAAACACAAACAAAAGTGTGTAGCACCTACTTTTTTTTTTATTTTCAAGTGCACACGTTATAACATGAGCTAACATTTTTGCACTTCCTCATGGAAATCGACCTATTTCTCATTTATTCTCTTTAGTCTTATTAATGATCATATTCATAATTATAACAAACAAACCCATTAGTACTTTTAAGTTTAATCACCATGTCTATTGAATTTAAGTACAAAATATCTCAAACTATCTTCTCAACTTTATGCTTTTACGATGCAGTATCTGAATCACTGTTGCAGGTCACTTTTCAATAATGTGAAGCTTTAACAGACGTTTGCCATCATTTGCGTAAAATGTTGTCAGAATCATTTCTTTTGTCTGCTCCATCATAATCATTACAAATTGAGACAGAAAATCTGCAAGTTTCAATGTTTTGTGTCACATTGTTTCTGTATGTGTAGAACTGAACTACTTTGTACAGACCCAGGTCTCTAAATGAACACTCTGGGTCAGATAATAACTTTGTATCATTCTAATTTTTATAATCTCTGGGGCATATTATCAAGGACAGGCGATACATTATCGCCGCTTTTATCGGCGGCGATAATGGCCTTGATAATATGCTCTATGAATTCCAATCGAAGCCCATGTTAGATGTGTTCACATCTAACATGGGCTTCGATTGGAATTCATAGAGCATATTATCAAGGCCATTATCGCCGCTTTATCGGCAGTTTCCTGCCGATAAAAGCGGCGATAATGTATCGCCTGTCCTTGATAATATGCCCCTCAGTGCTATAAGGATGAGCAAGATACAGCATCTCTGGGAATTACTTCAGTAGGATTTTCTATGTTGAAACAGGGTCTAACGAATTCAAAAGATAGTTTTGCTTTTACCATATAAGTTGACAGATCTCAATCTGTCGCATGTTTTGATATAACTGAGGGGCATATTACCAAGGAATAGCGATATTTATCGCAAAATGCGCTTAGCGCATTTTTTTTATCGCTGCCTATCGCTGGATATGTTAGCGGAGAAAACATGCCATTAGTAACGTTTTTCTCCATTGTGCTAAAATATCCAGCTATAGTGGTAAAATGCGTGAATATTGCTGAGAATACAGTGATATTCACGCATTAGCGACTAAATGCTCTTAGCCATGTTACCCACCTCCCATTGGATAACATGGCTAAGAACTGGTCTGGGCAGGTGTTAGTATTTGGAGATATTCGTGCTTAGCTCGACTATTTCCATCGCTACGCCTGCCTTGCTAATAGGCGATTGCGACGTTAGTGACTGCTTTCAGTCGCTAACTGGTTGGGTACGCCCACTTTGCATGTCATTAGCGACATGCAAAGCGGGCCCCAAACCGCTTGCTATTGCCTAAAAGCTGTCGCTAGCATCAGTTAGCGACAGCTTGCTAATAGGGTGACAGAATTATTGTCGCTCAGCGGCCGAAAATGCCCGCCAAAGCGGCAATAATTGCCTATCGCCCTGCTTGGTAATATGCCCCATTGTTCTCTGTGGGAAAACATCTCTAAACTGTAACTATATAGAATTTTACTCAAAGATGTATCTGCTGAGATCTCTTCCCGTATGTATTTCATTTCAGTCTTTTCCGACATTCTTATGTACTAAGTGACAGATTAAACAAGCATTTGCAATGCAATAGGTCTCGCATTATTTAAGTTTGAGCTATTAGCATTGTAAATGGCAATTGTTTTTTGCTTTATGCTATATTTTTTTTTTACATAAAAAGCTTCATATAAAATATGTTTTATTAAAGTTATTTATGCAGTATCTAAATTTTGTTTGCATAAAACAGTATAATAATATCTTAGTAAAAAAGTCAAATATTTTAATGGAAATTCACCAAACGTTCATTTATGTGTTGGTTTTGAAAATAGCTAAATTAATAGCTTTGTCATTTACAATGCCAATAGTTATAACTTTCGCAAATGTGACACCTATAGCATTTGTAATGCAACATTTGTATTTACGTGACTTAGATGTATTGATATTACAAATAACAATGGCTTTTAATTTTTTTTAATACTTAATAAAAGTGATTGTAATTTATAATGGCAATAGCTTAAACTTTTGTAAATAACTTTTGTGAAGATTATGTTCAGTGCATTTTATTGTAACAAAATCCAAGAACAGAAGTGAAATATTAACATCTTTTTGTGACATTTGTAATAAAGCTTGAAACATTGAGAGAACATATTTGTGCTGTGGTGGTGCTGAGTGATGCTGTGGTGGTGCTGAATGGGGCTGTGGTGATGCTGAGTGATGCAGTGGTGGTGCTGAGTGGTGCTATGGTGGTGCTGAGTGATGCTGAGTGATGCTGTGGTGGTGCTGAGTGGTGCTGTGGTGGTTCTGAGTGATGCTGTGGTGGTTCTGACTGATAATGTGGTGGTGCTGAGTGACTGTACTCACTGTCACTCTGCACGCACTGTCACTCTGCACGCACTGTCACTCTGCACGCACTGTCACTCTGCACGCACTGTCACTCTGCACGCACTGTCACTCTGCACGCACTCTGCACTCACTGTCACTCTGCACTCACTGTCACTCTGCACTCACTGTCACTCTGCACTCACTGTCACTCTGCACTCACTGTCACTCTGCACTCACTGTCACTCTGCACTCACTCTGCACTCACTGTCACTCTGCACTCACTGTCACTCTGCACTCACTGTCACTCTGCACTCACTGTCACTCTGCACGCACTCTGCACTCACTGTCACTCTGCACTCACTGTCACTCTGCACTCACTGTCACTCTGCACTCACTCTGCACTCACTGTCACTCTGCACTCACTCTGCACTCACTGTCACTCTGCACTCACTGTCACTCTGCACTCACTGTCACTCTGCACTCACTGTCACTCTGCACGCACTCTGCACTCACTGTCACTCTGCACTCACTGTCACTCTGCACTCACTGTCACTCTGCACTCTGCACTCACTGTCACTCTGCACTCACTGTCACTCTGCACTCACTGTCACTCTGCACTCACTGTCACTCTGCACTCACTGTCACTCCGCACTCACTGTCACTCCGCACTCACTGTCACTCTGCACTCACTGTCACTCTGCACTCACTGTCACTCTGCACTCTGCACTCACTGTCACTCTGCACTCACTGTCACTCTGCACTCACTGTCACTTCGCACTCACTGTCACTCCGCACTCACTGTCACTCTGCACTCACTGTCACTCTGCACTCACTGTCACTCCGCACTCACTGTCACTCCGCACTCACTGTCACTCTGCACTCACTGTCACTCTGCACTCACTCTGCACTCACTGTCACTCTGCACGCACTCTGCACTCACTGTCACTCCGCACTCACTGTCACTCTGCACTCACTGTCACTCTGCATGCACTCTGCACTCACTGTCACTCTGCACTCACTGCATGCACTCTGCACTCACTGTCACTCTGCACTCACTCTGCACTCACTGTCACTCCGCACTCACTGTCACTCTGCACTCACTGTCACTCTGCATGCACTCTGCACTCACTGTCACTCTGCACTCACTGCATGCACTCTGCACTCACTGTCACTCTGCACTCACTCTGCACTCACTGTCACTCTGCACGCACTCTGCACTCACTGTCACTCCGCACTCACTGTCACTCTGCACTCACTGTCACTCTGCATGCACTCTGCACTCACTGTCACTCTGCACTCACTGCATGCACTCTGCACTCACTGTCACTCTGCACTCACTCTGCACTCACTGTCACTCCGCACTCACTGTCACTCTGCACTCACTGTCACTCTGCATGCACTCTGCACTCACTGTCACTCTGCACTCACTGCATGCACTCTGCACTCACTGTCACTCTGCACTCACTCTGCACTCACTGTCACTCTGCACTCACTGTTACTCTGCACTCACTGTCACTCTGCACTCACTGTCACTCTGCACTCACTGTCACTCTGCATGCACTCTGCACTCACTGTCACTCTGCACTCACTGCATGCACTCTGCACTCACTGTCACTCTGCACTCATCATTACTGTTCCTTTTGTGGCATAAAACGGGTACCTCTTCTGCGTGCACTGGTTTATGTCAGAGGAGCTAAGCTTGGTCAATGTCTGAACAAAATGGCAAAATGATATGTTCCTGCAACAGCACAAGGCCGTAGATTAGAAGCTACGAGGTAAGAGACAAAATGTACCCGCAATACCAAAGTACTAAACGTTTCACTGTATCTTGGAGGAATGTACTTACAAAAAAAAAAATCAATCACCCATAACAACGAACCCACCCGACCCGTCCTTATCAAAACAGATCAGACGAAGACTTGATGGAGAGGGCCAGGCACACAACCCGGCCATCGGTCGCCTGGGAAACCAGATCCATCCACGGCTCAGGAGTCCTCTGTGCGTGGACAGGGTGTAATTTTCTCATAAAAAACTCACTGCGCATTCCACCCTCAACGAACAACACGCTTGGCAAAACAACATGCACGGCAAAGGAAACCGGCCGCTCGCACACTCTCCTCTCCTGCCTCCTTGTATCATACCAAGTCACGGACATGCGCAGACGTCGTGATGCGCATTTGATTCAAGTATTTTACAGTTTTATGAAAAATACTCACTGCGCATTCACCAATCAACGCGCGCGGCAAAGGAAACCGCCGCGCACACACGCTCCTTTGCCCTAAGGTAAGCAATTACGGCGGACTCCCGCTTTCGTTTTCCGCCGGCCTGCGAACAGGAAGTCAGGCAGGCCGGGCGGGACAACCGGAAGTAGGAGGGCGGGAGCCTACCCCGCCTCCCACGGAAGAGCCGCGATTGTTTGGCGCACCGGAGCAGGCAGGAGCCTACCCTGCGCCCCGGTGCCGAAGAAGGGAAGAAGAGTCTTGCTGCCGGTGGGAGCCGCTGCACTGAGGATGCCGGTGAGTGGGGCGTCGCCTTGTTGGGGGGGGGGCGGGGGGCATCTGTGTGCGCGCGCGCGGCGGCGGACTGTGTATGTGTGTGAGCGTGCATGTGTGTGTGTATGTGTATGTGTCCTGGAGTCTGTGTGTATGCGTGTGTGTGACGGGGGGGGGGGGTTGCCTGTCTGGGTGCCTGCGTGTCTGTGTAAGTGTAAATGCGTGTGCGTGTGTGTGGAGCCGAGAGGAGAGGGGCTGGTGTGTGTGGAGGGGTCTCTGTGTATGCGTGTAGGTGACGGGGGTGTGCCTGTGTATGCGTGTGTATGTGCGCATGCGTGAGTGCTGTGTATGCGTGTGGCTGTGATGTGCGCATGCGTGAATGTTGACGCGCGTGCACGCAGCTCAATCCACGCTCGTCACAGTTTTGTGTCCCTCATTCCCCCGTGTCAGCCGACTATAAGTCTCCGCCCTGGACGCATCCTTCGGATGCGAATTCCAGGGCGAGACCTAAAAACATGAATGTCCATATTTGCATTATACATAGATAAATGGACAGTTTTGTAGTCAATCATTAGTATGGTAACCTAATTTCTATTAATGTAGGCATTCTTAGGATGTTTGTCAGTGCCCCGTGTCTTACTGCAGACATGAAACTGTTAATTCTTCTTTTATAGAGAACATGTCTAGTGAATCCGGATCAAGACCTTTATAATATTTACCAGTGATGACAGTACTTTACACATCTGTGGGACTGAGATCGCAACACTTGCTGCAGTTTTAGACACAGTTGGAATCTAACATGTAACATACTGCTCAATGAATAACAATACTAACTCATCTGTATCCTGTCTGAATTTCAGTGTACCTTTATACTTTGGTATTCTTTCCTCCAAAAGTAGTCAATGACCTTACCCAGAGGAGGTTTTTTTGTAGTTGCAGCTGAAATCCTTATAACCATAAGCCAAATTCATGGAGCACAGTTTCCAGGTGGTTTAAAATGGAATCCAGAACTGGTTAACTTAGCTTGCCTGAAGATGTCGTGGAGATTATCCCGAGTTTACTGAGAACAACTCAGAATTAGGAACCAGGAAGTTTCACCTAAGGTACCCAACATCTAATTTAGCTCAGCATGCCGACAGAACCAGTAATCATTTGTACCGTATTAAAACATGCCATGGTATTCATGAGGTTGCACTCAAGAAATTAATCTTTTCCCTACACTTTTTCCAGAAAGTGTCAGCCACTCAAATTGAGGAATTATGTTTCTGTATTGAGAGCATGTGCTACAGCAGAGCACACAACAGCCAGTTGACTTTCAAAACGAAGATGAAACAAAAATGCAATCTTTGTCTAAATTATACATCTCTAGAATACAATCTGTACTCATAAGCACGAGTCTGAACTCGACGATCATCATATCAACCCCCCTCTCCAGTTGGCAAGAGAAGCAGAAAACAATAGCTTCTAACCTGTTTTCCAACACAATGATGAGCTCTCCTTTTGCTTGCTTCATTTGATATAATCTTAATACATCGCCCATCACATCTCAACAGTACAGAGTGTGAATGCCATCATTTGGAGTGGGTGTAGCCTATTCACTCAAAATTATATGAGCTTTCAAGGGATTACTTAAGGAATGGAACCCTGCATTTGGCACTATTTTCTTTGCACTAAACGCACCAGTTCATCCAAAACAAACCTGAGGATGCATGTTGTTGCAAGAAAAGTGCTAAATGCAGCAGAACAGCATTAGCAGCAGTTAGCAGCTGCTCCCGCTCTGTTCCTATGTTCTTCGGTATGCATTTTTGTCTCAAATTACTCAAAATTAAGTGAACTGGCATAATCACATTATTTTCAAGAATTTTGCACAACAAGGGTAACAGAAATTTACCGAAATTACTCAGATTACGATAGCGTTTTTAAAATGTTGCCCAGACCTAAATGTAATGTTCATAAACTCCTTCTTTTTAGCAGATACTACTCTTTTACACTGACCACATTTGTTTCGAACTCAGTACGCATTACATCAATAAATTTCTTTCTACTTTCAGATATTGTAAGGTTTTTTTTCGTCTTAACTATCTGAATACATTCCTGTCAATTGTTTTGCACTTTATTGGCACACTGTTACCCCTAACCACTAATAGTTCTTCAAAATATGGGTCTACAGCAACAGTTATTCTCTCATTGCCATCCAGATGCTGAAGCTCAGCAGAAATTGGAAAGATTTCTAAGTTGTTGGGAATACTTCTTTCAGGAAATGTATTGTTATCCAGTTATGCTACCCCTACGCATATTAAGGGTCATATTTTAGATCATATTTTTTCATGTAGAAGCTCTGCCACCTATGCCTATAGTCTAGTCTGACCACTAGATCCTCCCATTTAGGATTAAGAACCCTGTAAAGGTGTTTGGTAAAGTGAGACAATGGTCAGAGCTCACAGAGCACACAAATTTCCGGCTGGATTAAGGAGGCAGTGGATTCTGTAACACCTATAAAACCCTGTAAGAGTGCCCACTTAAATCCTTTAGCAGAATGGTTCTCAGAGGAATTTGCACAGTCTTAAAAAGAGTGTAAACGTCTAGAACACTGCTGGAGGGTGAACTACCAGACAAAGAAAAGCAAAAATATTGTAAGGTGCTTAAGTCATACGACAAACAAATTAGGAGAACGCGCAGGGAGTTCTATACAGAGAAAATGTAGTCTGCTAAAACACCCCAAAAACATCTTTAGCATCATCAAAAAACTCACCTCCTTAGAGCATGTAACAGCGGTTTTCCCGGCTTCCGCAGATTACTGTAATTGAGTAGCAAGTTTTTTCCTGAAAAAATTGAGAAAAAATTGAGAAAATATATGCTACCTTTCCAGAAACCAGTAGGAATTATGGGGCATATTACCAACAACTAGCAATAATTATCGCTATGTGGTTTAGCGGCAATATTTTTATCGCCGAGCTGCGGCGATTTTTATCGCTTAGGAACCTTGCTATTATCAAGGTTTATCTCCTAAGCGATAAAAGTCGGCTGAAATGCATGAATATCGCTGAAAAGTCAGCGATATTCATGCATTACCAAGCTAATGCTCTTAGCCATGTTATCCACCTACCATTGGATAAAATGGCTAAGAACTGCTCAGGGGCAGGTCTTAGCTTTTGGAGATATTCGCGCTTAGCACGAATATCTCCAAAAGTTGGTAATAGGAGATAGCGATGTTAGCGACTGTTTCCAGTCGCTAACATCTTGGCACGCCCACTTTGCATGTCATTGGTGATAAATATCACTGACATGCAAAGCGGGGCCCAAGATGGTCGCTATCTCCTACTAGCTGTCGCTAACTGGTGTTAGCGACAGCTAGGTAATAGGGAGATAATTTTATCTCTGCTTTCTTGGCTTTTAAAGCCAAAAAAGCAGAGATAAACCCCCTCGATAATATGCCCCTATGTCTTTGTTCCTCCAAAAAATGAAACATTAGGTGAGGGAAATTTTATTTTCCACCCACCAATAGAAAGGGACATTCTCTAATTCATGGCAGTAGTCAAATCGGGTTCCCCCATGGATGCGATCCCTCCAAATGTGCTACTACGAGGGAGTGAAGATATTGCACCGTTGCTAATAAACCTGCTGAATATGTCCTTTGACCAAGGGCAGGTTCCAAATAATTGGAAAGACGCTATGGTGGTGCCGTTATTAAAAAGCCCATCTTTAGATCCTACACTCCCAGAAAATCTGAGATCAGTATCATCAATCAATCAATCATATACTTTATTCGGCATTTAAAAAAATACCATAAAAGTGCATAATAATACAAGTACATAGATATTTTAAAAACAAGTTTTCACAATCAGTTAGAAATAACTGAGCCTTTCTCATATGAACAATTGATAGCCTATAAAAACATAAAACCTATTTCAGCAGATCCCTATTGTTTTCCTTAATTTAAGTGCTAACTTCAAAAAGTTCACATTACAAAACAACGTCCTAGGGTCATTGGCCATTTGCAAGAATAATAAGGTAACCCTGGCATGCCTAAACTTGGCCTGTTTTAGAATGCTCAATAAAAAGCGGCACCTTGGCAAGGAATAAAATGGGCATAATAATACAAAACGAAGGGTGTCCTGAGGGGACCGATAGTCGCAACCGCAGGGACCCTTCTGCTCAACAGCTAAAGTAAAACCTGGCAGATCTGCCAGTAAATGATGTAAAAGGTTGAGCCTAAAACGTGTGATTAAAAATATATCCTGCGCATTTGACATAAGGGCTAAGTAGGGTTCCATACCCTCACAGGTCTTCAATAGGCTCTGAGCACGAACAGTGTATTTGTCCCCTTCCCGTGCTTCTCTTCGAGAGGCTACGTAATTACAAAATATCCTCTTCACTCTGTTCTTGTCCTGGCTAGTAATTGCCCTCGGATTTAGAAAGAGGTCCTTACACCCAATTCCCTCTAAAGAAGACTTCACAGACTTCAACCAGTCTGGTTCGATGATACCTTATTGTTTACAGGTCAAATATCAGCTCTGGCAGGTACATGCTTTGGCATTCTAAGAATTCTATTTAAAATCATAGATATCCTCCCATTAGATGCCAAGAGGATTATTGTGCAGGCCCTGGTTACATCTTGTTTGTACTACTGTAATGTGCTCTGTTTAGAGGTTACAAAAGGCAATTTGAATATATTGCAAAAGGTCCTAAATGCAGCGGCCTGCATGATATTGAGTATTCCGAAGCATGCCTTGGTGGTGGCTGCTTTGAGGAAGTTATACTGGCTACCTGTACAGGCAAGATCCACTTTTAAAGCCCTTTGTTTCTGCCACAGGATCTTTAATGAGAAATGGCCCAGGTTTCTGCGCTCTCCATTTACCTCCTACAGACCCGCCTGGAATCTTAGGTCTATGGGAACTGCTAAGTTGGTGGTGCCAAAAGTCCAAAAAGTACGTCTGGGATGCAGATCCTTTAGTTTCTTAGCAGCCAAAGCCTGGAACAAGCTGCCTTTGGAACTGAGGATGCTTCCGTTCAAAGCGATATTTCACAGAAAACTTAAAACTTCGTCACAGGGGGATTGGTGTTAAGTTCTGCTGCTGTGGATACACTGCCGATGTTAGGTTCTGGGGGGGATAGGGCGTTGTGATTTGGCCAAGTTGTCTCAGCGCGGGGACACTCTGTTGGAGTAACCAAGCGCTTTATACTTTTTAATCTAATCTAATCTAAAACAGTGGTTTAACACAACCTGGCTAAAAAACAGATCAAACCGTTCCTCAGGAACTAAGTACACAACAAGTTTGAGCCACTGGACTAGATATATGTCTTCAGTGTTTTCATAAATATCTACCTTTTTTTTACCTTGATGTTTATATGACGGCAACCAACTAATACTATGTCAGGAGTTGTTGTTGATGTTGCAATACATTCAGCGAATTTCTTTCTGAAACTACCTAACACACTCTCTAGAGTCATTCATTCATAGCTAACTTCCACTGCAATTTCATGTTTTTTAGTGCAGGATCCAAGTATGTCATTAGACTATTGTTAGAAATTCCAATCTTTTGAATGGTCTTCCCCCTGATTTTTGCCTTCTTTTGATAAACATGTTTTTGTTAGCATTAGAACTCTGTGCACCTCACCCCTTCTAACCAGAGGTAAAGTGCTTGTGGTCTCCCATCTCAACATGGTATTGTTATCATACACCTAATTGACACATTTAATGTACTTGTAGATTCCCAGTATATGGTACTACATGTATCAAGAGCCTACAAAATAAAGGATACAAGTAGGATGCAAGACTCATTTTTAAATCCACTAAAGTAGCACTGTAAAGTGGATGTATGACGTTACCACGCATACCATTACCACGCATACCATTACAACGCGGTATTTAGAACGCATACCGTTACAACGCATAGCGCTTTGAGGTGCTGGATAGTGGTAAGTATAATTTTATATTCCAACTCCAGTCCCCGTGGACACTAGGGAAGGTGTTGGATATAAAATTAAACGTATTCCCTATCCTAGAGCGCCCCCCAGCGCAATGCGTTGTAATGGTATGCGTGGTAATGCCTGCGTTGTAATTGTAGTGTGTGGTAAAAAATGCGTGGTAAATGTTGTATACCCTGTAAAGTATGTCTCATGGATGCTCTTGCAGGTTTAAAACTGCCATTTCAACCTGGCAAAATATACCTTTTGCAAAGCTACCCCTGTCAGAGGGGAAGGCTCATCCATGCGTGACGTGTCTGGGTCTCAGGATGACTCGTGGCGTGATGCGAGGTGCCCCAGTGAAACGGAGTGTTAAACCGGCGCGTTGGTGAAAAAACACTGAAAGGGGACTAAGAAGCACTCCGTTTCACTGGGGCACCTCGCATCACGCCAGGAGTCATCCTGAGACCCAGACACATCGCGGTATCATTTCAGACCAAGTAAGTACCTCGCACGAGGACCCGCTTACACTCTTACCCCGTAGTTATGTTAGTTAACATTAGACTCAGACTTCGTTTTTGTTGCAGGCTCGACAGTACACACAGTATTCTCCGTGAGTACACCGCATTATGTAATGTGGTTCAGGTGGCGTTACAATTCACTTCACAACCTCATTAGAATCGAGCACTAGCAACCACACGGTTTTAACATCACAACTATCGACTGGTAAGAGCATTAATTCCACCATGCATGTACCTGACTTTACCTGAATTTACACGTTTTATTCAAGCATGTTGCACACATGTTAACCATATACTGCAGCGCAGATTCACCATCTAACCGCGCATTGCGCACCCATAACCATTCAGTTTACCATTACTGATGGGTACCCACTTTCTTTACTTGTAGAGTAATCCACTGACGAAGGATTGCCAGGAAGCCCGAAATGCATTGAGAATCATGAACAGGGATGAATATGTTTTGGCATCATTGATATCTTGAGGATATATACGTATTGGTCACAACCATGAAAATAATGAGTTGAAAAAAGAAAATAGAAGAACAATAAAAATCTTTGCACCTATATTCGTTGTGAAAACTTTATCAAATTCTGAATAAGAGAATTAGACTCTTCAGTCTTTAAAGCGGTGCACGGAGGAGCCTTCCCCTCTGACAGGGGTAGCTTTGCTTTAGTTTTTGTGATCTCCCACGCTGTGGGGTTCAGACAGCGATTCCACTGGAGCACGCAAATGAACAAACCATTCCAGGAAAATAAGAGAATTATCTAGTGGTGCAAGTCCCATCCACTATTATTGTCTCCACAAAATATACCTTTTGCCAGGCCTAAACCTTCTCTAATGCCAAACGTTACCCCCAGACAGGACATAAATGCTATTAGAGCAGGGTGCATGGCATTGAAAATGTAGAGCATGTATATTTAATGTTTTACATGCCCTGGCAGGAAAAAGAAATGAGTTTTCACTGGTTTAAACAATTACATTTAATAAGCTCTAAATTCAGTTTAGGACCATCTAGAACAATATTTTACAGACTCCATTCCATAGTAATATGAGATCCAACTTAATGGTAAAGCAAGATTTGATTTTGCTATTGTGTAAATAACATTTTAAGGAAGTTGCCATTTTTTGCCTAAACCTAAAACTGCCAGTGTCCAGGTGTTACCTGACCCCTGATGGCCCCCGGAGTGAGATGTTTATTCCTCCTAGACAATGGATAAAGGGACTGGGTGTGAAGAGGTGTGAGTCTTCCTGCGAGGACGGTGGTGCAGAACTGTGCCCTTGCCCTGATTACACTTCAAAGGGTAATGGTCTGGTCCTCAAAGAAGTACCTAACACCAGACCTGTACCCCATGCTTTGTTTGACTAGTCAGGCTGGAGCCAATCTCAGAAGAAAGAGAACTAACCAGAACCAGTTTTAGAGTTAGACAAAGGGGTATCCCCCAACCACAGTCTGGCACTGGGAATACAAATGGCATCCCCAGAACCTGAAATAAGAATAATCTTGAAACTGTGAAGACTAAGAAGAAGGACTGCCCTGCTTTCTGAAGCATGAAGAAAGATTGGAACTGTTTGCTTTTAACCCAGGCCCCCAGAGGTAACCTCAAGCATCAGTTGGCTAACCTCATGTGTGAACTACAGTCATACAACAAGTTTGCATAGGCCTTTCCTACCTCTCAGCTGACCCAAACCATCGGAATCTGACCTCTTTCCCTCTGCTGAACTCTGTGGGAGGGAGTCCTGGTCCCCAAGTGCTTTCCTCAGGGTTCAGTACCATTGACTGGAGGATGAGCGCTCGTCATCCTGCCTAACTAAAGGCTTTACCAGATCTGATGCAGAGTGACACAGAGCCGACAAACCTGGTCCTTTATCCGTCCCATGCTTCATCCCAGTCAGCCCAACCTTGTGACTTTGCCCAGGTCCAGCACAACCAGACACCCGCTGTTGGCGCTTCATGCCTCTTGGTGCTATTTTAAACTATGTATTTAAAAACTCATATCTTCAGTTCAACGTATCTCATTTTTGCCATTTAGTGTCAGTTATATATATAAAAGTTTACTTTATTTTTTCCAAGTTGGTTTGAGAATTTTTTGTGTTGTATTTTCTTTTTATTACTGTTTGAGTGATGCATAAATAATTTACACATTGCCTCTAACCTTTCAGTGGACTACTCCCTTTACGCAGCTCCGCATGGTAGCTGCTGCCCCTGAACACCATGCTGCTGATCTACTGACCCTCAGGTCAGTACTTTGAGATCCTCTTCCACCCGCAGGCACTCACCGGCACATCATTCCTGGTTGTCTTGTGGAAGAGCGCATCTGCTCTGCTGCTGGACTGCCCTCTGTCTTAAAATTTCCTCTGCTTTTTTCTGCCTTTCTCTCTGCTTTTTTCTGACTTTTACTGCTGTTCTTCCACTTCCCTACTGGCCTAGTGGTAGCGCATCACAGTACTACTGCTGAACTACCCTCTGTCTCTCTTTTTCTCTGCATTTGTCTGCCTTTCTCTCCACCTTTTTCTGCTTTTTACTGCTTTTCTCCCGCATCACTGGTGGTAGTGCATCTCTACTCCACTGCTGGACTGCCCTCTGTCTCTCTTTTTTCTGACATTGTCTGCTTTTATTTCAGTCCCTTTCACCCTTTTGGCACTTTTCCCTCTTTTCCTTTTTTTTAATCGTGTGCCCTTTTGCTGCGCTTTGCCCATCCCGCTGCGATCCCTGTGACCCAACACCTCCAGTCCCACTTGCCTGCTCCCCGTGATTCCCATCTCCCAGCTTTCCAGCCCCACGCACACTACTTAGTGGCAGACGCGTGCAGCAAGTGTACCTCTGGCATGCCAAAGGAACACCAAAGGCCAGCCTGTCTTCGCCCGTCCTTGTTTGGACAGCACCCAGCGCCATGGACCCTGGTCCTCGAACCTTCCACAGATATGACGCCAGCACCCTCCTCACCCTCAACTCCAGACTCCATGCAGCCTGCCACCTCACATCACCGAAGAACACCCAAGGACCCTTCTCCTACCAAAACTACAGCTGCACCCTGTCCCACCTCCACACTCCAGATCTTCCACCACCCAACAGACCAACAGCAGACCCGACCTGCTCAGCTGCATCCTCCTGAACTTGCGCTCCCTCCACAAACACACCACAGAAATCTGGGACCTCCTCGATTGTGTCTTTCCCGACATTGCCTTCCTCAGAGAAACCTGGGCAAAACCCAGCTCTGGCCCGATCATTGCCACCACCATCCCTGGCGGTTAGAAGATCACCCAAAAGGACCGCATCAACCTACCAAGTGGAGGCATCACCATCCTTCACAAATCCACCCTCCGCCTGTCCACCCACTCAAATGACCCAACAACAATAATCGAACACTTCCACTTCCAGATCCAGACCTACCCCAACACCAACCTCCACAGCACCCTCGTCTACAGACCACCAGACCCACGCTCGCCCTTCACTAAAGCCATCATCAACTTCATCACCCCCCAGGCTCTCTCATCCACTGATTACATCCTACTCGGTGAACTCAGCTTCACCTGGACAACCCCAATGACAAGAACACCGCATCCCCTCTGAAAACCTCACCACATAGCTCTCAAGCAGCTAGTTACTGCTCCAATGCACACAGCAGGACACATGCTTGATCCTGTCATCTCTGCCAGTGTTAACATCACCTACAGCCATCAACGCCCTCACCCCCCCCGCTGCAGCTGGAACAAGGTCACTGAAGAACAGCTCACTGCCTCCACCTGCACTACAACACCGTTGACAGCCACTGATGCCAATTACTCAGCACGCAGCCTCCACTGATGGATCTCCAACTGCTCCAGAGCCCTGGCTCCCCTCAAGAAGGCACCCGGCATGCAACACTTTAGGAAAGCCAGCTGGTTTACTACCACCCTCCATGAGTCCAGACACACCTGTAGAAGACTAGAGAAGAAATAGGGGAACAACAAAACCCCAGAAACCCACAAAGCCTTCAAAGCTGCAATCACGGCGCATAACCTCCTCCTCAAAACCAATATGAAAATGGCCCTCCTGGACAGAATAAACACCAATGCAAACAAGAGTAAAGAACTCTTCACCATTATCAAGGAGTTTGCAAGGTCCAACAGTGAGAGCATAGACGTCCCATCTTCCTAAGACCTCTGCGACAAACTCGGCGCCTTCTTCCACCACAAGATCAGGCAGATCTATGGCAAAACTCAAGTCCCTCCCACCAAGCCTGACACCACTGCACCCAACCATTCCACACCCCAAGAGATCCTTGTCAACTGGACCCTAGCTCACCAATGATAAAACTCTCAAGACCAGGAACAGCATCCACCCCGGAGCCCCCTCTCACCCATGCCCACTCCATATCTTCTTTAGAGCAGCCATTGCCCCTG
The DNA here is from genome assembly GCF_964263255.1 of Lissotriton vulgaris. Taxonomy (NCBI): domain Eukaryota; kingdom Metazoa; phylum Chordata; class Amphibia; order Caudata; family Salamandridae; genus Lissotriton; species Lissotriton vulgaris. The sequence goes on from NC_141694.1 coordinate 1,297,744,613, forward strand.
AACTCCGCTGCACTGACAACTGCTCCATCGAGATTGCAAAGTTCCCTGACAACTGGCAAAACATGTAGAGATCAACCCTCTACTAAAGAAACCAACTGCAGACCCGACTGACCTCAAGAACTTCAGACCCATCTCCCTGCTCCACTTCACAGTTAAGTTAATTGAAAAGGCCATCAAAAACCAACTCTCTAAGTTCATTAAAGCAAACTATGTTCTGGACATCTCCAAATCCAGTTTCCGTAGCAACCACAGCAACGAGACCGAACTTCTCGCCAGCACCAACGGCATCTGCTCCTTACTCGACCGAGGCGTAACCGCAGCCCTCATCCTTCTGGACTTCTCAGCTGCCTTAGAAATCCTCTCCCTCCACACCCTAATCATGAGACTCTGCAAGAAGGCCCTGGACTGGATCCACTCCTTCCTCACCGGTCAAACACAGCAAGTCAGACTACCTCCATTCCTCTCCAAACCCACGGAGATAAGCTGCGGAGTACCCCAGGGCTCCTCTCTGAGCCCCACCCTCTTGAAGGTCTACATGGTCTCTCTCGCAACCATCATCAGAAACGATGGACCCAACATCTTCTCCAATGCTGACGACACCCAACTGATTCTCTCCCTCACCAACAAACCCAAAACCTCCAGAAAGAACTTTCACGGTTGGATGAAGGCCGATGTCACCTGGATGAAAAACAGTTGCCTCAAACTGAACTCGGACAACACCAAAGCCATCATCCTGGGATCCACCCCCTCAGCACTGGACGACTCCTGGTGGCCCTTGAAATTGGGAACCCCACCCACCTCCACAGACCACGAATGAAAACTCAGCATCATACTGGACTCCTCACTCACAATGAAATGTCAGATCAACCCTGTCTCCTCATCGTGCTTCCACACGCTTTGCCTGCTTCGAATGACCTTCAGAAGGTTCCCCATGCAATCAACAGCAGCAGACTCGACTACGGCAATGCACTCTAAGCTGGCGTCACCCAGAAACTCCTCAGAAAACTAAAGAACATTCAAAATGCGGCAGCCAGACTGGTGCTTAAAATTCCCCGCCACAGCAATGTCAACAAACACCGATGTAATGTGGCTAGGCTGTCTAAATGTACCAGCCTCCCCTTTAAGAGCTGTGCACTGAGTCATATCTGTACATAATAAGTGGTTGGCTATGGACGATGGCTCAGTATTGTTGTGGGACTGACCTCTCAGTAAAGATCTCTACACAGAGTAAACACTGGGCTTAGTACAGATAATAACCTGTGGGAGCTTTAGTGTCAGGAGTGAGTGGGTTCACCATGAAAAATTGTAAAATAAACAAAGGGGAGAAAAAGTCAAAAAGTACATATGAAAGCAAATTATATTGCCAAAACCAAGCCACACATTCTACCATAAAATTATGGACCTACATTCAAGACATCTATTTGTCCACATTAGTAGCTGTACTACATTTTTACATTTCAAAGCCATGAATCCCTCAGAACATACTATAGCACAAAAAACACTACTAATACATCATATAGGATGTCATTTTTCACATATCCAACCACAAATACATTATGCGATGTTAAGTATAGTGCGTAGTATGTATTCATTATACAAGACGTTTTACTTAAAGGACCTGCATCCAATTTCATATTGAGTTTACCAACACTAATGGAAACACTTTTCAACATTTACAGAATGTATCTATGCCCTCCAGCACCTAACATATATTGTGTTTTATAAGAAATATTCCAAAAAGATCTCTGAATCGGAAATAGTGCATAAAAGCTTGATTGAAGTCAAAACACTTCTACATTAGTGAAATATATGGCACTTAAATTTCATGTAACTTCCATGCTGCGACAACACCCATAACGACTAGCAAATCAGTGGAACGAAAATATAGCATTTGTTTGAATTATTTTCCTAAGTCAAATGCTTCAATTTTTTTTAATGCAATTTTTTATTCAAATACAATAATGTATAGTATTTGCAATCAAGTGTAAAGAAACCATATTATTTTATATATTCTTGCAGTTCAAAATAAAAAATAAAAAACACTGAGCATAATTTTACTATATTAATCGTCAATTTTTTCAACTGCTTCAAATATGACAAAGGTTATTTCAGTATAATTTACCCACATCTATATTTAAATATGAACAGTAATACGCCCAGTCTTAATGTGCATACAATTTTGTAACAGTATTTTATAAAAGTATCTTAAAAATTATTTGCTCACCCAAATACACAACACATAACTTTTACTATATTTTCCACTACCTACAAAAGAAGCTGCATGTTGACAATAGATGGATGAAGCTCTTTGTGACACATTCAAAATAGAACACCTCTGAGGATCAGAAGCAGGAGAGTTCACCTCTAGCACCTTTACACCATTCAGAGATAAACTCAGCTGACAACGGTTATATATATTTCAAAGCTTCAGCTCTTGTACCCAATCAGATTTAAAAAATAAAGAGGGAAGTTCAACCATTGGTTGGACTTTATGTAACATCTCTGCAGCCTTCCATCAACATCAAAACCCTCTGTAGTACAGCATGGTTTCTAAACAAAGCTAAATACACTGCAATGCACCAGCCTACAACCAATTTCTTGCAAATAACACACAGGAATCCAAGAGAACAATTTCCTGTCCATCTTTTGCTTATGGGGGAGGTTACAGACATTCACCATCCCTTCAGTTAATTTTTTTGTTCTATCCCATATGTCTTGCAAGACTCCTGTGGGACTCAGAGCATACCCCTATGTGATCCCAATGGAGTTCTGTGTGACCCTGTTGCAAGCTTGAAGAGGTGAGGCTTCCAATTTGGTCCTACAGGACTCCCATGGAGTACAAAGAGGTCCGCACTGAGTCCCGCAAGACTCCTTTAAGACCTATGGGGAGGACAAAAACATAAAATACAATTGTTGGATGTATTTCAGGACTTGGATATATAACTGACTTAAGATTGTTTTTTTGTCTTGAAGTCTTGCGATGTCCATGGCACACTATAAGCAAGGTGAAGAGTGCGTGCAAAATGTGCTTGGCCACTCACATTAAATTATTTTCACAACAAGAGTCTGACTGTCTATAATGTATTCGACAGAAGGCAAACAAACCAGTCCGTTACAGTGATAGGAATGACTGATCTCAGCATAAAAGGTTGTACACATTATTAATAATCAATGCAACAAAGACTTGACTTCACATGAATGGTTCATTACGCACAGGGGCTGTTTGCCCATGACCTTTTTCAAAGTATAATTCAATTACTCATATTGAGGAAAATGCACATGGAACCCTTCACTTAAAAGAGCCACTAATCCTTCTTCTTCTGCCAGTCCTATGGAGCAGTTTATTAGGCAAATGACATAGAGCAGATAATAAGCATGGCACCACTTCAAATGTTCTGAAAGCATAGTGTGCTCTATAATAATTTACACATTTACACTGGCAGTTTCTGTGTTCTTTTAGAGACTGCTGGAAAGTGGATTATTAGTTGTAGCAGATATGCATTTACCACTAGCATTAATATCAACACAATATGTGGCTCAGAATGTGTCTAAGAAAATTATTCACACACTCAGCCCTTGGTAGCTTGGCTGAAAACAGGCAGGCTTAGCTTCAAAGACAGGTATGTAAAACATTTGAAAACACCAATTCAGTAAATAATTAAGACAAAATACATAATAAAAATCCACCACCAATTTATAAAAATAGGAAATAGTTTCATCTTCAAAATGACACCAAAACGAAACAAATCAATGTAGGGAGCCAGAGATGTGCATTTTTAAAGATTAAACACTTTCAAGTGCTTAAGAACTAACAGTGCCACTTTTGGATATTTGGTTAACTCTGACAGGTGCAGATACACACTTAGCAACTTTTCTGGAAGATTTCTCACCAGACATTGTCCAGCCTCCTCCAGCAGGCCTAATTCCATGAGGAAATTATTCCTGAAGTACCTCTTGCTGGTACAAGTGTCCACAACTCAATCCAAGGATCTGGAATCTCTAAGAAGGTCCTTGAAAGTTTGTGAATTCAGTTCCTACAATTCAATGGAACAAACCCCTTACAAATCCACTGGTAGTAGTTCAGGCTGAGGATTCTTTGTGGTGATGGTCCAGGTGAGCTCTGTTAACCTGTAGCTTTAAAGGAGTCCACTCTTTAGTCCTTTTGAAGCAAGTTTGATCCACAGGGCTGTCATTTCGGATTGTACATGGTTGCAGCCAGTCAGAGTGCAGGGTCTGGTTGGTGCAAAAGTTAACTTCCAGCAGGGACCCTTCTTCTTTCTTTCTTAAGGTTCATTCAGCAGAAGTGAGCGGCACAGCCCTTCTCAGATATTTATTCTGTGTACTCTTGGGGTCAAGCAGGAGGGCACTCCTGTCCAATGAGGTACAGGGCAACACTCCAGAGCATGACCACTCCCTCCAAAGTGTGGCACAATGATATCACAGAAAGCACTATTTCTGCAAAACGTCAGCATATTCAGTTGGGAGAGAAGAGCTGGCCAAGCACACCTCCAGGATGGTTAATCTCCATAGTCTCTCCCCCTTGCATCTGTTAATTCCTTACTTAAACCTAGCATCTGGCTGGGTTCAAAGAGGAGAGTTGTAAATGAAACTGGTGTCTTCTGCTTGTTTCCTCCTTCTATTGAAGGATATTGTTTGCAACTCCAACCACTGCTCGGGCATTCATGTGTAACATAACTCTGCCCACCCGAAAGAGCTGGCTAACCCCCAGGGCTCTTTTTAAACTCCTCAAAGGAGCCTGGTTAATCCACTCAACTCTGACCAATCAGGAGAGACCACTGAAAGGTTGAATTTTGGCTTACAGATAAGAAAGTCTTATAACTTCTTGGCTGTATATTTTAGGACAAATTCAACAATGCCATATTGGTGGATTTATCAATAACATTCTGGAAGTCCTTGAATGCTATTTTTATAATTCTATTAGCGGGACTTATTAGCTAAAAACATCTTGCCATGTTAACCTATGTCAGCCCACACAAAAGAGGCCTGAGGAGTTTTAACAACCATCAGGGAGCAACTCCCCTCTAATCGAATATGGCAACACAAAAAGCACTCCTAGGTCAAGAGTGACAAAGGTATATGGGAGATCCCTTTTAAAGGATGGTTTCCCTCACCCAGCCATGGGAAGCATGCTTAAGTATTGGGTAACCTCCTTGTACTGAGAACCTAGTCGCAGTGTGGGCTACACCCCCTCTCTGAGAGGGAGGAGCTCAGGGATGTTTTTGATATGTTCAAGACCTATTCTAAAACCTTCAGATGAGTCGGGCGTGGAGGGAGTTTAGAAGTAAAGTGAAGGTGAGGTTAAAACTAACTCCCTGGTATGTCAGGACAAGCTTTATTGGGACATCCATGGTTCAGGATTAAAAAAAGGTAGGGCTCTGGCAGGAGTATTCAACCTGTCAAGGTCTCTAACTGGTCAACATGCTTCAGCCATAATGCCATCCATGGAGGTGCTGTGGCCTTCTTCAGGACCACTGAAAGTGCAAAATAAGGTGAGTCAACCATGCATACCAAATTTAGTTGGTGGTTACAAAGCATACAACAAGCTTGTAGGTGTTTGAACCAATCAAGAATTCTGCTGGTTAGTTTTCCCTACAAAGAGACAAGTAGTACAAGAACAATGTTTAACACATTACACAAGCACTCCTTAAATTCAGTGCCACATGCATACATTGTCAGTGCAACTATGGCTATGCAAAATATCAGAATTTTTAATGGTGATGCTAAACCGCACTGTCGGGTGAGCTAGTGGCACCTTGCTCTCAGCGCACGCACTCGTGGTGGCGTCCAAACCCTATATTAGGAGGGAGAGGGGACAGAAAGGTAGGCTGTGGCATGCAGTCATACATATACATAGCTATACAGCTGGCTGGGTGTCGAATGTGTATGCTGAATTGAAAATGTACCAGATGGAGATCAGCTGGAGAGCAATTCAGCACTCAATGTCCTGGCTCCAACCAACCCTAAATGAGGTGGTGGATCCAGGGTAAATTAGGACAAGTTTAGATAGTTCACTGGGTAGAGCGTGGAAGACAGTTGGAAGGTGAAATGAGCTACACACTCACTACCTTATTTTTGACCATCCATTAAAAAAATGGTTGAAATAGGGCAGAACAGGACGTGGGGCATGGGGGCGAGTGCAGCCTATTGGTGAGCAATGTCCCTAGTGTGCCTCCTTTGTAGATGTAGTACGGGATGCTCGTGCACAAAGAGAGCCACCAGACCATGAGTGGTGACCCTGGTGTGCAGAGTACTGCAAAGGGAGCGAGTCCTGCTTGGCCAAAAAGATGAAGGGACTTGATAAGAATGACAATGACTGGGTGCCCCTTTAGGGAAAAGTGGCAAGGCTTAGTGGTCCCGCTCAAAAGCTGCTCAGCTAAAAGGCAAAGGCCCTAAATACAGGGGTGCTACACCCACTCAGCAGCACGTGATGGTGGCCCAATGCTAGCATGGCAGGTTACGCCCGACCATAACAGTGCCGGGTCTAGGTTGAAATACCAACCGCAGGGCTCCCCCTACCCGTGAATAAATGCCCATGGAGGAGAGGACTCGGAACAGTGGTCCCGGTTCAAGCGCTGTTCAGCCGGAAAGACCCTGAATACAGAGATTTTAAGCCCATCGAGCAGCGCTAGCAGAAAGAAGGAAAAAGTGAAGGTAAGAAACCACATGCCACAGGGATCTTGTGCCAGTTCCTACCTTCAAGATGGACTGTTGTGGCCTGTTCCTGCAACCGGTGAGGGAAACAATCTCAGTCTGGCACGCCTGGTATATGGTGTTTCTCTGAGCCTAAGTCCCATCCATACAATCCAGCGGGAAGAAACTGACAAAGTACTTCGCGTGTGGGGAGAGCCTCCATCTGGGTCCTAAAAATACATTAAGGAGTCAGGTGTACTCCGGGGATGATGCTTGAGACACCTTGCGTGATGGTCAAGAATAGCCGAATTAGTGCTGCGAGGGGTTAAGTCTCAAAGTTTATTGAGAAGACTATGGGTACAACAACAGGGAGGGTAGTGAATGATAGCGGCATGTGCTGGGCATCTGCACAGTCCAAGGTGGGAGAGTGAAAGTGTCAAACCAACATATATTAAAAAACTTTATTGAGATAACGAGGTAGGAGAGTTTGAATCCCTGAGCTTTCTTAAGGTAGCAAATGACAGTTGCACTGGACTGGAACAAAGAGGCCAAGCACCATGGGTTGGGTTGGGCTGGCATTAAGGTCTTGCTCTGTTGAGATAACAAATGGGAGAATTTGAATCTCCGAGCTTTATTAGGATGGCAAATGACAACTGCATTGAACAGGAACAAGGAGGCCAAACACCATGGGTCGGGTTTGCATTAAGATCTCTCTAATGGGATTGTCAGCAGGCCAAAAAAGAATCCAGGAATAGGCTGCACCCAGATATGGTGCATGCAACCACATGGATGCAGCTGCCAATGGAACAGTCTGAACCCTCAAAATAGACATCTGTGACCAAACATGGTCAAGGGGGTCCCATTTGTTGTCTCAACAGAGGGAGACCTTAATGCCAGCTCAACCTGCAGTGCTTGTCCTCCTTGTTCCAGTCAAATGCTGCAGCAACAGGGCTTGCAGTGCAAGGAGGTTACCCAATGATGAAGTATGGCAACCACGGGGGGGCTTTTTTGTGTTGCCATGTTAACCTATGTGACAGGGGATTTGCAATGGGAAAATGACTTGGGCCATTTGTCCAACCCAGGGCTTATAAAAACACATTTTATAAGAACCCTACTTACATCTACAGGACTCCCCACCCCTGAAACACCTAGGGGGGACTTTAGGGGTTCTGGATATGTAATATGTAAAAAATATTGCAGACCCTCTATCCACAGTGTGCCCAGCACAAAAGTTGATTTTGAGAAGTACTTTATCACAACGGGGTAGTGAAATATGCAATTTCACTTAACTCAGGGCATATCAAACTAATTTTATAAGGGCCCTCCTTGTAAATACTTGTACTTGCCCACCCCTGGGACAAATAGGGGAGACCCTGTAGCTACCTAATATACCCAAACATTGTAGTTTATTAATTATTGAGTGCCCCAAATACCAAAGACAAATTGGTGCACAATTTCCATTTTAAAAGCCGTCCTACAAAACAGGGCTGCTTTTAAACTGACCTCCAGTGCACATATGCAAGTGCACAAAAGGCTGCTGGCCTCTAAACTTCCTTGCCACATTCTATACTAGGGACTTAAAGGTAGTTTTAATCATTATAGGAGAGGTCAGGCTAATCACACGGGGACTCTAGCCCATAGCGTACCCTAGTGTATGTAGGTGTTTTCATTGTATTCTAAGTGTCTCTTTCAGCATAGAACTGGCCCTAGACCTGGTTATACAGAGACCAGGATCAATCAAAGTCAGTTACCACCAGTACCAGTCACCAAAGCGTTGTGGTGTACCCATGGCACAGGATGACTTTGCAACAGAGACTGTAACCCTATAGCAGTAAGCATTACACTAAAGACACCCTCCCCTTTCATCAAAAAATATAATGCAAGTAGTAGTTATCAACTACTTAAACTACTATTTTTCCTCACTACCAGCAACCAATCAGAAACCTAAGACTGCAAAAGCTTTTTTCCACTTCAAACTGCATGCTCTTCCAGAATACTCATTTTCTTGTTGCTGACTCAAGGTCTGTCCTGCTCCGGTGCACTGGCATGATGGTATGAGTGTGCATTTTGGGCAGTCCTTTATGAGTTGAGCTAGACGGTATGAAAAAAATGGTGGCATTCCCAAGTGAACATTACTTGGCTTGGCCACAGATGTATGAAAGAGCATAAACTCTTGACAATGGTGAAAAGCATTGTGAATTGTGAGAACCCAGATCTGATGAAAGTGCATTGAGGTGGCAAAGATTTGGGAATAGTCACATAGGTAGATCTAGAAATTCAAAGGAGAGAAACCTTGGCAAGGCTGGTGACTCTCTTTCCTTGCACTGCCTCCGTCTATTCCAACATATGTTAATGGCAGGAGTGGCAGTATTCAAACAACTTTTGTCCAAAGATTGAGAAATCCCAGGAGAATGTCAGCAAATCAATTTCAGCATTTCACCATGGCCACGGGATGAGTCCTGACAACCTTGCATTCTCTGTTAGAAACTCTTGAGGCAGGGCATCAGATTGTAGACCTAGCAGTATTTTATGGTCTAAGAGCATGTAATGGCTTAGGATTATACAGCCAAGCCAACATTCAAGAGGGAGGATTATAAAAGAAATAAGTGCCAGGGCTCTTGTCAGGAGGCCACTGCAGACTGCACCTTTACCCTGCCAGGGTGTCACTGAAAACACCAATACAACTACTAAGCATATCACTCTTAAAGCATGACAATTCAGACTATTCCATGTTCCCAAAGCTATAAGAATGGCTTGGCAGCTGGTAATAGTAATTGTTTATGTGTATTATATCATTAAACAACTGATGTTGTGCTCATCTTTTAAGTACCCCAAGAGCTTCACCATTGTGCACACTGCATGAGTGCTTTTGTCGACAACTAGGTACCGGTATCGAGCACCGTAAAACACCGGCTCAAATTAAGCACTGGTTTTAGGATCTGGCAGGAGATGGTGACATGGAGATTATTGATGGCCAATATAGCTACCATTCTCCTTTAACACTGAAATTGAAAGGGTCTGAAATTAGAGTTCTGTAATGCCCTGGGCGAGCAACATCTATTGCAATAGCCCTGACTAATAATAGAAATTGTTTTTAATGGGTGGTATATATAATTCTGAGAACACCCATAAAGTGATTTATGAAATGGTCTATGTAGCTTTGGCAGAAATCAAAGCTCTGGATTGTATGTCTCCCCAAATAAAGGTAGTACATGAAGATCTGTTTTCCACTTTGAAATTATTTTTTGTTAGCTCAAAATATGTAAAAATGCACCGAAAACCAATGAGTGGTCGAAAAATCACTGCAGGTAGGCAAATATTGATCTGATTAAAGCTACAATAAGTGATATACTCTCTGATATTACGTTTTCCATACAAAAGTACACTAATGTAATTAAGATGAGCAAGATTCAGTGGGAAGCTAAACTCTGGGAAGATATATCAAATGCAGTGAAGTGAAAGGACACCACATTATTCTGGCACTTTGTCACTCACAATGGATGTAGGGATTACGCCCGCCTTGAATGTCATGTTCCTGCAGGGGAGTGGGTCAAGCACTTCACAACTCTTTATACAGAGCGATTGCTGAAGGAGAGCATCCATGGCCCTGGACCTCCCACTACTACTTTGGACAGAGGAGAAGACCTAGTGGTCTTTACGCTAGAAAGTACAGTTAATGCACTATATGCGCAGAAAGTGGATCAAAGCTTCAGGTCTTTATTAAATTCCCTCTGACATGTTTTGCTCTGAACCTTTGATTTGGGGTCCTTAAAGTAATTGTTTATCGAACGCAATATCATCAGGTGCTCCCATATCCATCTTTTGAAAAATGGGCTAAAATAATCCTTGTTTGCAAAAAGGGGCTGTGAATTAATGCCCCATGATCCTTATCAATAATATTTAAATGATACGCAGTAAACAACTCCTGACTAAATTATGAAATTGTATGCAGCTTAATGATGTCCTATAGCACTTCCAAGCAGGCTTTAACCTCTTTGATGTGTCGGATGGCCCCCGGTCGTCCGACGCAACGGTGGGAGTGTGCGTAGGATGGCGAGGGGTCTCCTGTTCTGCGCACGTGTCAAATTCTGCCACACCGTGGTGAAATTTGCGCTGCAACGAAGCAGTTAAACCCATTATTAGTATGGTTGACCAGGTTCTGCGGTTCCTGACCATAATATGGAACACCGTTGACATTGACCAGAGATTGTTATTTGTTGCATTTGTAGATCTATGTGCTGCATTCAATCTTGTTTCTAGAGCTGAACTTTCGAAAGTACTTTGCAGAGCAGGGGTCTGTAATGCTATTAGGAATGATATATTGACCATTGACTCCATTCTGCATAACTGACTCCATTTTCTGTGCTGACTCCATTTTGTGTAACAGTCTCCATTTTCTGTGATTGCACCCAGCTGCAAGGTGGGGAGGGAATGTTTTTGCTCTTCTCTAGTTTTCAATCCTCACCAATTAAAGTGAACTGGAACATGCTGAATGGGATGCGTGCTTGGTACCGTTCAGGGTAGTGATTGTTGCTGCCAGAGAAATGTGTGGAATGTACAGCTGTGTCTCAGAGTCAAAATACAGGGGCCTGCCTAGGTTCTGTCTTGACCTTGACACAGACCAGTGTGGTTTTTAGTAAGAGAGGACAGGGGGCAAGGTTTCTAGAACCTTCGTCTCAAGTTGAGTAAAAGGTATTAAAGGCGGGGAACCTGGGCACCCATACGGGAGCTCACTTGTAGGGCAGATGTGTCGTACAAGAAAACGGAAATTTAAGAGACCTGATCGAGCTTCTGCCTGCGCTGACAAGGGCTCCTCCAGTTGAGTTGGAGGAATGGTGAATGCTCCTTCGGTGATGTATTCTTCTTACTTACTTCATGTACATAATATCTAAGTTTCTTTGCTCCATGTATATATGCTACATGTTATTCTTGTTTTGTGCCAAAGTTACTTCATATTTGGGAGTCTGCATTAACCAATATATTCTTCCTTCCTTTTAAAAGTATTTGATTAATAAATATGTGTTTGTCACTTTAAATGCACCCAAAATGTATTTACTTGCCTCGCCTTCAGAGAGTGTTGGGTCTTGTTTTATCGCCTTGTCTTTTGTGTGTGTGTGTAGGCATTTATATAGCGCACTGCTACCCGTAGGCGTCCTGGCGCTTCGACCGCCGCGAAACCCTTCCTGGCTTCCCTGAGAGATGGTCCCTTAATGGGTATCTCCAGGGTGAGACCAGGCATCCCCGGCGGTCTGGGGGCCGTTAGTGAAGATGAGGCAAGCTAATGCCCAGAGTTGCCGAGTGTGATCGCTGATCAGAGTGGGCACCGAGGCGAGAGAATTATCGAGTCCGCTGACCCTGGTCCAGAAACCTGCCGCGCCGGGAATCGAACCCTGGTCCCGGGCCGTCCTCTGCTCTCGGGTCTGCTGCCTCTAACCAGTGAGCCACACTACTTCACTCGTGCTGTTCCACTCGTGGTATTTAAAGGCGTAGGTGGCGGTGGTGATCAGCCCGACATAAATGCCCCCCCGCCACCCTTTCCCCCCACCACATTACAATGGGGGGGGACCGCAGCGGAGGCAAACACCGCCCGCCACTTTTCCGCCCCGGTCGCCGTGCGGCCGGGGCGGAAAAGGGTTCATATGGCGGCGATGTCTATCAGACACCGCCAGCCATATTTGGATGGGCGTCTGCAGTTGCTTTTCCGTGGCGGCAATGCCGCCACGGAAAGGCAGGCTGACTTCACTCTGGCCCCCAGAGTGAAGGAGAGTAGGGGGGTGAACACGGGGGGTACCTGTGGTACCCCCTTCATTTGCATTTACAAAGCGGCAGGCAACGCGCGGTGCCTGCCGCTTTGTAAATGCAAATGCTGACAAGCATTTTTAGCATTGTGGCAGGCGGTGCAGAGAGCACCACCCGCCACAATGTTAAAAATACAGGATGTGCCCTTCACTGTGGCGGGCACATCCTAATACCCCCCACTGGACCCCAGCCCTTATGGCGGGCGGTCCCTATTACCACGAGGATGGCAGGCGGGCAAAGTCCGCCCGCCATCCTAATGACCCTCTACGTTACCTCATGTTGGACCTAGCCATATGCAAATCAATCCTGATCCTGCTCCAATGTAAATGTTCCAACACAAACTGCCACATTAGGTCCTCCTTGTACCAGCTGTACCCGCTAAGATGGATGTGTATATCTAAATGTGCCACTGGAACCAAGTTACACCTGACTGATGAGCTATATGACTACAACGAAACCGGTCCTAGGTTGATTGTGTTCTGGTTCAGGGAGGACCTGACCTGGCAGTTCAAGCAGACTGGCCCAAATGGAGCAGGGTAAAGACTGATGTGCATATAGCTGGGTCCAAACTAAGGTGGCATGGTGTGTAAATTAATGATGGACTAGGATGCTGCCTGAGTAATTATCAGTGGGAGAGATTAATTCAAGGATTCCAGTCATTAGTATTTGCATACTCAAATGTGTTGTCTTAGGTGGGGAGGGTATGCTGAGACATGGGTCCTGTGCACACTGTGTCCATGGAACCAAGCTATACTTGGCTGATGAGTCCAAACTAGGGTTAAACCAGTCCTCGGTTGCTTGTGTTCTGATTCAGGGATAACCTGGAACAGCAGTTTGGGCCAGGATGTTCCCATTGGAGTAGAGTCAAGGCTAATTTGCATATGGCTGGGTCCAAAATGAGGTGGCATGGTGTGCAACATACCAATTGACTAGGATTGCAGTCCTGAGTAATTACTAAACAGAACAGATAGTGGCTGGGTAGCTCTTGCGCAACAACAACTAAATTAATATTCTCCTAATAAGATTGCTCAAGGGAACAAGGGAAAGCGGCCACCTGCGTCCCCAAAAGAGTCCTCTGCGAACAGAGAATTCAATGACAAAGGATAAGTTGTCCCCGAGCACATATATGCAAGTTCTTATATTGTTTCAAGAGAAAAGAGAACCACAATCAAATCAATGTTCTTTCAAAGTTCATTGAATCAAGTTCCTTTAATTTCCATTTCTTTTCTCTTCATATACCAGAAAATTCTTCACAGTCTTCATCAAGTTCATACAGAATGTAGCCAATAGATCAAAAAGACCAGTGCCAACACGTGTTTCGTCAGAGGGTAAAATAACCCAAATGACTTCTTCAGGGCAGAAATTTAATCCAAATGCCAAATCATACAGGCCAATTCCAGAAGACAGTTGTTCCTCAATTATTAATTAGAACTCAGTCCATATTCTATCTCAGAGTACTTCATGTAGGGTAATATATGATTTAGATCAGGGAGAGTAGTCCTCACGTCGTCAAAAGGGGTTCCATTTTCAATAATAACAAAGCTGTCCTTAAAACGCCGCTTAAGGACAGCTTTGTTATTATTGAAAATGGAACCCCTTTTGACGACGTGAGGAGTACTCTCCCTGATCTAAATCATATATTACCCTACATGAAGTACTCTGAGATAGAATATGGACTGAGTTCTAATTAATAATTGAGGAACAACTGTCTTCTGGAAATGGCCTGTATGATTTGGCATTTGGATAAAATTTCTGCCCTGAAGAAGTCATTTGGGTTATTTTACCCTCTGACGAAGCACGTGTTGGCACTGGTCTTTTTGATCTATTGGCTACATTCTGTATGAACTTGATGAAGACTGTAAAGAATTTTCTGATATATGAAGAGAAAAGAAATGGAAATTAAAGGAACTTGATTCAATGAACTTTGAAAGAACATTGATTTGATTGTGGTTATCTTTTCTCTTGAAACAATATAAGAACTTGCATATATGTGCTCGGGGACAACTTATCCTCTGAGTAATTACTAGTGGCTGAGATTAATTCAAGCATTCCATCCATCACTTTTTGTACACCTTAGTCAATTCAGATTTCGCATTGATGGTATCAATGATGTCATAGACCTTCATGAGTAGTGTAATATGTGACATAATAGTGCGTAGCTTCAGTTAACTATGACTGGTTAATTTCAGTGGTCTTCCAGTTTAAAATGTAACATTTTAACGAACATTTTCACCTAAATATTAGGGTGGGTGGTGAACTCTGCTCCGCTGGCCGAATTTACAGACTTTTACTCACTCTGCGCTCCATTTGGAATGTGGAGTTCAGTGGAAAAACTCTGCCTATCGCTGGTGAAGCAGAGTTGACTGGCACACACAGGCACTCAGCCAATTCAAGCCTCTCCATGTAGAAAACTACACCAACCTCAATTTTCTTTCCAATTTGTACATCCAATCAGCACAGGTTTCCTCTGTGCATGTTCATTTGGTGGGGTCATAAGCATACCTTTTGTCACACTAAATATACAGAAGGCACAGATTGTCAGAGTGAGGCTTGGAAGTTGAAACACAGAAAGATAAAAATTATGCTTCATGGAGCATTTGCTCTTTTGACTGAGTTGCATCAGTTGCTGCTGTCATTATTTTGAAGCTCAGGACAGGCAAGAGCAGCATAGCAGTTCCGCTGAGATTTGATGGGAAAGTGGCGCTTGTGATAGGACCGGGAGGAGGTAAGAGTTCTCCGCAGTGAATGCATCTGTGATCTGCACTGGTGGATATGTTTTTAGGGATACTAGCTCTGTGTACTTCACACAACACCTTTCAGTGGTCATAGTTAGTTTCTTCTACACAATTCGCTTGGTTTCAACCTACTCCAAGCTACTAAGCTAAAGGAAAATGTCAAGGTTCACAGGAAGAAGGATTTAATGTGCACTTAGCACATATCTACATATGGTATACATTCCACTAAAGTATTAATCATTTCTATTCAAATACTATCTGCTAAGCGAATATTATACATTCTGAGTCCGACCCTCAACATCAGATTTCACAATGAACTGCCACACTGTGCACTGCAGTCAGCGCGAAAATGGGATGTCAAGTGTACCAGCCATTTGCAAACATGTCTCTCCATCACACACAACTTTAGGGTATACCACGCCCTACCAACAGCCACTCTTTAGTAGTCACAGCATCCGGTTATGAAGTGCACCGACTAGAGAGCGCCCTCTTCAACACTACAGCTATGCCATTTCTTATCCCATTCATCGGGTCTCTGCCACCGTGTCTTTTTGGTCAGGGCTGAGGGCTGGACACTTAGACATCTGTATGGACAATGCTGAATACTTAGACCGCGGCATTTCTTCCATAAATTATCACCATCGCTTGATGCCTTCCATCCATGTAAGCCGCACACTAATGAGAGGTGGGGCATGCAACCTCGCTCTCCTGCATGCATGGTCTCCGGGCCAACACAGGCAACTGTGATTACCAGCGCGTAGTGGATCACGTGCTTGCCTGGGCTAGGATTGCTCCTCCAGCGCTAGGTGTCGATTAGTGGGCAGTGGCAGCATTGTATGTGCGTGCAGTACTCTTGGTAAGGGGTGGCCAACAATACTCTGCCCGCTGAAGAACTCTGTGGAATTATTCGGAGTGAAACTCTACGAATTCCACTCATCCCTACTAACTATAACTATAACATCACTTTAACTATATATTTTATTCAGTGGATTTCTCCGTTTTCAAAAAATTATTAAATAAAATGGTATAACCATACCTAACTATAAAAACATTTTAACTTTTTTGAGAATTTCAGTTTTTTTTAGCGAAGTATTTTGTTGCCATAGCTAACTAAGCCCATCCTGTGCTACGCATGGCCAGCTGCAGGACTTGGCCTGCAGCCATGTCCTGTGCCCAACCCACTGTGGAGGGGCAACCCCCTGCAGAACATGGCCTTTGGCTGTGTGCATTGTAGGCTTGGCCAGGCTTTCTCCTATCACCTCAAAGGCCATTGACTTTTGGCCATTATTAGAGTTGGGTTGGCTACAGGGTTTGGCCTGCAAACAGGCCCTGTGCCCAACTTCCTACAGGAGGGCAAGGGATCACTGATATAATATTGAAGAGCAAAATATCGACCTGGTAAAATATTGATGAAAAAATATAGAATGCCTGAATATCGAATTCTTATCTACAAACAGGTAAATACAAAAATATCAAATCCAAAATATCATTGTAAATAATATAGTTTGTAAAAAAAATAAAAAATGTAAATGTCTTAAAAGAAATGTGAAATGAATGAAATAATAAATATAATTAACTAAAACATACTTAAAAATACTTACATAACCTTAAAATTAATAAATAATTAATGTAAGTATAAAAGAATAAACATGCATTTTTAATTTTTAATACATATATATTGACTTAATATTAATAAAAAATATTCAATATTTTTAGCGTAGGATAGCGGGAGGGTAAAATGTACTATTCCCACTCCAGTGAGTGCAACAGTAGGGAAAGCTTTGGATAGCGGGAGGGTAAAAATTACTATTCCCACTCCAGTGAGTGCAACAGTAGGGAAAGCTTGGGATAGCAGGAGAGTAAAAATTACTATTCCCACTCCAGTGAGTGAAACAGTAGTGAAAGCGTTGGATATCGGGAGGATAAACATTACTATTCCCACTCCAGTGAGTGCAACAGTAGGGAAAGCGTTCGATATCGCAGGGGTAAAAATTACTGTTCGCACTCCATTGAATGCAACAGTAGGGAAAGCGTTTGATAGTGTAGGAGTACAAATTACTATTTCCTTGCGAGCGAGTGCAACAACAGGGAAAGTGTTGGATAGTGGGAGGGTAAAAATTACTATTCCCACTCCATGAGTGCAACAGTAGGGAAAGCGTTGGATAGCGGGATGGTACAAATTACTATTCCCACTCCAGTAAGTACAACAGTAGGGACAGCGTTGGATAGAGTAGGGGTAAAATTAATATTTCCTCGCCAGCGAGTGCAACAACAGGGAAACCGTTGGATAGCGGGAAGGTAAAAATTACTATTCCCACTCCATGAGTGCAACAGTAGGGAAAGCGTTGGATAGCGGGATGGTACAAATTACTATTCCCACTCCAGTAAATGCAACAGTAGGGAAAGCATTGGATAGTGTAGGAGTACAAATTACTATTTCCTCTCCAGCGAGTGCAACAACAGGGAAAGCGTTGGATAGCGGGAGGGTAAAACTTACTATTCTAACTCCAGTGAATGCAACAGTAGTGAAAGCGTTGGATAGCAGGAGGGTAAAAATTACTATTCCCACTCCAGTGAGTGCAACAGTAGGGAAAGCGTTGAATGGCGGGATGGTACAAATTACTATTCCCACTCCAGTAAGTGCAACAGTAGGGACAGCGTTGGATCGAGTAGGGGTAAAATGACTATTACCACTCCAGAGAGTGCGACAGTACGGAAAGTGTTGGATAGCGGGGGGGAGGGGGTAAAAATTCCTATTCCCACACCAGTGAGTGCAACAGAAGGGAAAGCGTTGGATAGCGTAGGGGTAAAAATGACTATTCCCACTCCAGTGCAACAGTAGGGAAAGTAATGATTTAATATTTAAAAAAAAATAATAATCATCAATACCAATAAAATATTAAGACACATTAATTACCAATTATACCATGTATTGAAAATTAATGACCTATTAATAATTCATTAACACCCAATTAATTTTCAATACAAAAAACGAATAAGTAATGAAATAAATTACCAATTAATAATTAATTACCAGTAAATTAATTATCAAGACACAAAAATAATTTTAATAATTACTTATTTACAATTATATTACTTCCCACTCTATTCCCCTATAAACCCACAACCGGCTCGGTATAATACATTAATACAATAATATAATTATCAATGAATCAATTAATTAAAATTAATTACCAATTAATAAAAAATAATTATCAATTAATAAAAATAATTACTAATTAATAAACATCATTACCAATAAATAAGTGATTAACAATACATGCATTATCAATATCAATAAATAAAAATAAATAATTACTTAATAACAATTAAATGACTTCCCACCCTATTCCCCTATAAACCCACAACCCGCTACAGAACTAAAACGCAAATTAAATTAAAAATAATTATTATTTTGTAGAAATTAATACTTAATTTACTATAATTAAATTACTTCCCACCCTAATCCCCTATAAACCCACAACCCGCTACAGAAATAAGTTTCGCAAAAATTAAATAACATAAACTTCATTACGTTAAAAAAATTCAAACATACATTACAAAAATAATACATACTTTTAAAACCTAACACTTAAAACACTATAAAAAAAATCGATATTTTTAATAACTATATTTTGAAAATCGATATTTCTTACTGAATTTCGATATTCTGCACCACTATATTTTTGTAATTCGAAATTCTGTCCATTCCATATAAAAAAAATCGGGCCTCATTTATGAGGCCCTGCGTCAATTTTGCTCTTCTGATGCATCACTTTTTGTGATGCATTTGC
Source organism: Lissotriton vulgaris (assembly GCF_964263255.1). NCBI lineage: Eukaryota > Metazoa > Chordata > Amphibia > Caudata > Salamandridae > Lissotriton > Lissotriton vulgaris. Next base: position 1,297,763,592 of record NC_141694.1, read on the forward strand.
GGCGTAAAACATGTCTCCTGTTGCTCATTATTTACAAAATGACGCATTTAAGCAGATGCGTCACTTTGTAAACCCCTGTGCTACATTATACCTGCGTCAGGTATAATGTATGCAGGGGGGCTTTCGCCCACAAACAGCCGCGTAGAAGTGATGCAGTGAAATTTATGAGATTTCACTGCGTCACTTCTAGAACGCCATTGTCTCAAAATCTTGCGCCTGCCTCACAGCAGGCGTTAGACTGACGCAGGCCCTTTCACATGGGGCTTGCCCCATGTGAAAGGACGCATTGCTGGGGTTGGGTCACCTTTGTGACACATTCCAGCATTGCATCACTTTTGCGCTTACAGATACGTCGGGAATACTGACGTAGCTGTAACTCCTTGCGACATGATGCGTCATACATTAAATTTGACGATCAGGTATGTCGCAAGAAGTGCGCACTGAGAAGTGACGCATCACTGCTTTCATGCAGCGATGCTTCATTTCTCATAAACGAGGCCCTTGATATTCTGTCCAGTCGATATTTTTTTTCATATTGTGACTGTTCCCCGTGGGCAAGATTCTGTTGACATTATTTTTGTGAACCGCTCTGGTAACCACTATACCACTGCGCGATGGCACAAGGGCCATGCTGAGTGCTGCACTAGTACAGCAGTACCAAGTGCCATGAAATTTTTTTTTTCATTTGACTTCATGGCGGTGTCCTTCCGGGCCCCTGAGCAGCAAGGGCCAGGGGGTTAGCTTACCCTACCTAGTCATCTAATTGCATTCTTTTTTTATTTGTATTCTGTACAACATGGGGCCTGAGTCCTTAAGTCATATAATGTCAGCTTCAAATTACTCTTCTCATTACAATCAGCCAATAATATTGAATGTTTTGAGCTCACAACACCACAGTACTATGAGTTAGTTCCGCAGTTATACTGCATCTCTATATGCATAAATATTGCACCTTAATTTTTCAAAAACTGCTAAATGGATTTACATCAAATCACAAAAAGTAGTCTTTCTTTTTAAAGATCTATCTTTCTTGGCAAGTTTGGTGTCATTCTGTTTAACTCTTTTGATGCTGTTCAATCTTCCTATGGAAATTGCACAGGAAAAATACATTTTGGGACCCCTCTTTGCTTGACTTCCCACTTGACAGATCACCTCCAAAATGTTTCCTAAAGCAGCTGAGATGGTGATCCAGCCGGTCTAAAGAAATTTAGTCTCATATATATAAACTCTATACCAGGATACTCACCATTATTTATTAAAATTATCACTAGGCCCATTCTTACCAGAGATTTGTATTTTGACCTACTGATTCATATGACCTAATTAATCAAATCTAATAAACACTTTAATTAAGTCACATTTAAAGGCAATGGATTAACTAATGGTAACACAAGGAAACGATCAAGGCCAGCTTGTCATTTCAAAAATCCATTTTATTAATTTTATTTCATAAAGAAAGCTTAAACTTTTTATTAGCAATTTTATTTCAATCATAATCCATTAGTGGCACAAAAGTCATGAAAATTCAATGAACCAATCAGCATGAGAAAAAACTCAAACAGTTATTTATTTATTTCTCCATAGCCTATTTCCCTAACTTAGCTAAAAGAAGAAACCTGTAAGTAAAGCAAAATTGTAGAGTCTTACGTGAAAGGGAAAACTGGCAGCGTCTCTGGAGCACAGGATCGATCGAACAATGCTCTTAGCAAGGGGGCAATTCTTATAGTATTTTCCTATCTAAAACTAACTAAAAGAATACAAATATTCGAGCAGAACTGAATTTCATTGGCTGTCAAATGTCATTCGATGCGGTCATCATCTGTTTCTCACATAGCCAGAGTCATTTTTCAAAAGTACTATTGTTCATGAGTATGACACTAGCAGCTTCCAAAGAAAGTAACATTTAACTAAGGCAAAACTTCCTTCGTCCGCTCATGCTTTTCCGTTTTTCCGCTGCCGAACGACAAGTACGGCCTTGACCATGGAACAAACTGAACCAAATGTCCTAAGCTTCCACACAGCCTTTGTTTGCAAGCCTCTCTCCAAGAATTAATGTAGAAAGATATATTTTTTCATTCCTGCGTACTGTGCAAGGCTCACACTGGTCAGTCTTTCAGTTGTCCATTTTAGAAGTAGGCCTCAAGCCTTTTTGCATGCAATGCAATGCAATGAGGGTGTCTAGTATGCAAAGAAACACAAGACAATAATTAATACAAGAATTGATAATTATGTCCCACCATATACTGATCCAACGCTTACAGGAGGCTGGAGTGACTGATGTCGCTCTCCAGTGGTTTCGGTCTTTTCTATCGGATCGATCCTTTAAAGTAGCTATACCACCTGGCCAATCCGCCACTTATCCCCTGGAGCTGGGGGTACCACAGGGATCCTCGTTGAGCCCTACAATGTTCAACCTCTATGTGAAACCGTTGGCTGGTGTCGTCAAACAGTGGGGTCTTACGATGGCCTCATATGCGGACGACACACAGCTAGCGGTGACACTTAGTGGAGACTCTGAGGTGGAGGCCCCCAGATTCCGAGCGGGTCTTGTGGCAGTAGCAAGCTGGCTTCGCACCAACTGCCTTCAGTTGAATGCCACCAAAACGGAGGTGTTGGTACTAGGGAAGCACGCTGAGCTATGGGGTAACCAGTGGTGGCCATCAGAGTTGGGTGTCACTCCTATTCCAGCTTCTGGAGTGAGAAATCTAGGTATCTGGTTGGACTCTGCGCTCACCTTCAGGGACCATACCAAAAAGGTGGCTGCCACGTGCTATGGCATTCTGCGGGGAATAAGGCCGGTTTTAAAGTACTTTGATCCCCCTACCAGACAGCTTGTGGTCCAGGCCTCAATACTATCTCGGCTGGACTACGGCAGCTCACTGATGTTAGGGGTGAATCAAGCGGAGGCCTCTAGGCTCCAAAGGGTGCAAAACGCCACGGCACGGGCCATTGTGGGCCTCCCCAGACATTGCTCAGTGTCTGGTACCATCGCGGCCTTACATTGGCTCCCGGTCAGACAGCGAATCAAGTTCAAAGCGCTGTGTCTGGCCTTTAAAATTTTGAAATCTTCTTCGCCGTCGGCACTTGCTAACCTACTCACGCCCTATATTCCTTTGAGATCCTTCAGATCGGAGGGGCTCCACCTGGCTGTCTGTCCACGCTTTAAACTGAGCAGAATGGGTGGCCGCTCCTTTAGGGTGCTTGCGGCAGGTTTATGGAACTCGCTCCCGGTACACATCCGAGCTCTTGATAACTTGCTCGCCTTCAGGCAGGCGATTAAAACTTTCCTGTTTCCCGTGTCTGGTTAATTTCCTTTTCTTTTATTGTGTGTTATGTTATAGTGTCTGTCAAAGCGCCAGGACGCCCCTTTGCTGGGGCAGCTGTGCGCTATAAAAATATAAATAACATAACATAACATAACATTCTGTTACCCACCCTCTCAACTAAAATTAACCCATTAGCTATGTTACCTAGTTTTGCATACAAACAAATAAACAAACACATACACATGAGACGACAATACATAAATAAAAGCACATTTAAAAGAATGCACATGCTATTATTTTCAAAACAGCTGCAGTTAATAAATAACAAACGAAAGACAAAGTAAATATATTAATCAAAGCTAAATGACAAACATAACAAGAGCACAAATAGTTATACCCGCGTGTTCATGAAGGTGCATATTACTCTAGGTTGAGTCAGTAAACATGAAAATCGTGCAACACACATTAGTAAAAATAAGAATAAAAATAAAAATCACGAGAGCTTCATCTGTCACAAACTCTTCAGAAATAAATCTAAAAGTCCGCTCCATCAATGGCCTAACCTTTTTTGATGGAAAGATTAAAGAAAATTCATCAAATGGTGCAAAAGTTATTAGCAAACCAAACAATCAACATCCTATGGAAACCTTGTCCTAACTTTAAGTACACAGTGGCACAGTGGGAATAAAGCTGTGTGGTAGGTGCAGCAGGAGTACCTCAGGTCATGTGCAGTCAGAGAGTGGATTTCTATGGGGGTTTTGTGAAGAGCCTGGCCAGAGGTTAGGCACTGAAGCCAACCAGCCTCTCTGCAACACAGTGGGTTGGTCCTATAGCCTGCAGGAGGCCTGGCCCTGCAACCAACCTCTGCAAAGCATGGCTGAAAGACCACACAACAGAGAGTTGGTTCATTGTAGCGGGTTTGGGACAGCAACATTTTGTATAGTTTTGTTTCATAAAACTTTATTTGGCCATCAAAAACAGCCAGAAAAAAAGCTAATAACATAATACAGTTAAAACAATTAAAATCTTTTTTGAAATGATACATACAATGATAATTATAAAATTAATTTGCCTTGCTATTACATAATAGTTTTCATCACGTTGATAGATTTCCAAATAAATAGGGCAACATTATAACATACCAAAGGTTCACTTAGAGTCACCAGATATTTCATTGCTACTTTATGTGACCTAATATTCTGTGCAACAAGCATAGGTTTACGATAAAAAACCCTAACATTCTGATAACATGTACAGAGCAATCGAAAGTGCAATGTGCTTTGCTTGCTTTGGTTGTCGCAAGGGCAAAGAGCCGTATCGGTCCGACGGCACTTCCTAGTTAGAAAAGCAACTAGGGGCCAGATGTAGGTGTCCAAATACCAGTCGGAAATGGCCGAAAATACCGATTTTCGGCCGTTTCCGACCGGTATCTGAACAATGGTATGTAGGGCTTTGAAAAACATACAGATTCGGTAATTTTACCGAATCGGTAATTTTACCGAATCGGTAAAATTACCGATTCGGTAAAATTACAGATTCAGTAAATTTTGCAGATTCGGTAAAATTACCGATCGGTAAAATTACCGAATCTGTATTTTCTTATGTAGGTAGCACTTTAAACAGTGCTACAGGGCCTTTAGAATTAGTTATTTACAATGTAATACTATTGCATGGTAAATAACGAATTCCTGTGTACATGCACATCTGTGCATGTACACCTGTGCCATGTGGCACACATACATGCCCTAAGGACATGTATGTGTGTCACATGGCACACAAGCGAGAAACAGGGGTGTAACAGGGTGTCAAAGTGACACCCTGTCCCCCAAGCAAATTCGGTATTTTCACCAATTCGGTAATTACCGAATCGGTATTTGCTATTGATTCCTATGGGCTTCAAGGCCCATGGGAATCAATAGCAAATACCGATTCTGTATTTACCGAATCGGTAAATACCGAATCTTACCGATTCGGTAAAAAATACCGAATTTTTACCTACATCAGATTTACCGATTCTAAAATACCGAATCGGTAAAATTCGGTATTTTAGAATCTGTAAAAATGATTTACCTACATCTAGCCCTAGATGACACACAATGCCACAACTCATTCCTACCAGCACAAAACAATAATGCAAATTAGGCACATATGATAAATAGCTATTTCCTCCTCCTCCAAGTTCAGAGACTTGTAAAAGGCGACTGTTGATTTGTTCCTATTGTTCATCCATCTTTGATCCAGTCTATACTGACAAAAGGTTTCTTTATTCCTCCTCTTAGTTAGAGCTAATACCTTTATAGGATACGACCCAATAAATAAATTAAAAAGCCTAGCGAGGGAGGAGTTAATAAACAGTAGCAAAGGGATACTTAGTGCATCATTCAAAGTTAAACAATCTGAAATAATTATTCTAGTAAAACCAGTTTCTTCCTTGACCCATAATGAAGCTCACAAGAACAGTGGTCTGACTAATAGCACATCCTCTAAAAACTGTAGTCCGACCTCATGATGTAAAATACCACATCATTGGCATGTAACAATAGCTGTATCGGGCAACCAGCCACCTGTGGGGCATCTGCCTGGACCCACTGCAGGTAATTATCTACGCCATTGATAAAAAGGGAAATTAATATTGGTGCTACCACACACCCTTGCCGAATACCTCACCGCCACTTTAAATTTGGTTGAACATTCCCCCTGGGGGCCAAACCGGACTTGACTAGTTAGGTTCTCATAAAGACAGTAGAGAAACCCAATGATTGGCCCTAGTGCACCTAGGGAGATCAGAGTTTACCAGAGTAAGATATGGTCGACCAGATCAAAGGCGCTACTTAAATCGGCAAAGCATAAATAGAGTGTGCCTTCCTGAGCCCTAGTATATTTACCAATTGATAGCTCTAAATTGAGACATTGTACATCACGTTTATGTTACAAATTTCACTCAAAGCTGGTACAAAGCATTAGTAAATATGGGCTAATGTGCAAAACAATGCTACATATGCAGATTAAAATATACTAACAGAATTTAACATTAAAGATACTGACATAACAAACAACCTACATTTTTTCTCAATTTATTTTAACCAAAACAGAAGGTTCATCTGAACTTCTGAACTTGGATCCAAAATGGCGAGCAGCTACTTGTTCGTCCCAAACTCTGTAATTTTGCCCCCCCCCCCCATGGCTATTCTTCTGCAACACTTGATGTAGCACATTCCAATAGGCCATACAGAGGATTGACATACATCTGTGTTACCAGGACGTTTGACGGTACAGAGTCTCCGTGTTGCACACAAGGTCAGTCACCTGAGATAGAATCCTTCTACACCTCTTCTTCACATCTTTGTTTGGCAGCCACGAGTTGACTTGTGTGTCAGGCTCTGTGAAGTTTCAACCACACTGACATGACAAACGTATGCTACCTGTAAGAACCTCAGCTGAAGTCCTTGATGCACAGGTTACCTTTACAGAAACCTTCTTCTCACTAGCCGGTATTGTGAAGAATTGCCAGGGGTTTTAATCTGATATTGTTGTGGGCTCCTCCTGCTACTGAGACTTTTGACTGCCCTTTCTTCTCCAGAAGACATGCTTTTGTTTAATTAAATATCCCCAAAAAATGAAAGCTCTGACAAATAGCACAGGACAGGGCAAAGAATTTTAAACCTTCAATTGTAAGTCGAAGGTCAGGGGGTGGAAACTTCCGCAAACTGCATCAGTATAGTTATTTCAACCAATAAGACATGTTTCTAATGTAAGTCATTGGTACCGTCTACAATTGTTAGGTGCAGTGGTACCACAGCACTTAAAAATACATAAATATTGCAAATAATTACTAGAGATCTTGATTATTTGTGCCTGTGCAGAAACCTCTTGGCTCAAATCTAAAATACAATGACTCCTTCATAGTAAACACTACTTTTCTTTTCATGTCAAAGTCATGTAGGACTCCTATAAGACCAAGAAAATGAAGCAAAGGCCCATAGGAGTGAAGTGGCGCTCTGCCATTAGCCATATGTGTCCCGCTAGCGTACCATGGCACCTTATGTGACATTAAAAAAAAAATGCAAGCATTTGATTGGCCAGAAAGAAATAATTCAGTCAGTCAGTCAGTCAAATTTCTTTATTTCGGTTAATAAAAACCATAAAAGCAATGCAAAATTCATTATTACACATGTTAAAATTATAAAATTATGCATATGATTACAATTCAATATTTACGAAATAAAACAATTAACATCTCTGATACAAGGGCAAAGTAAAATCAGTATCATAAAACCATAGACACACCAAAATTTCAGACAGTCCACAGTGCATTATTAGATGAATAAGTTTGGTTTTTGAGCAATTTCACCATACAAATGAATTCAGCTGGGCGAGTCTCGTTTTGTTCAGGCGCGCTGCCGCTACCAGAAAGCTCGCTAGGCTGTAGGTGACCTGGACAGAATCAAGCATTTGTAAATGTAGAAGGGCAGGCCTCACCTGAACAAATTTTAATTCCTTCAGGATTGGGTATAAAACATTTTTGCGGGCCGCCGAGTAATGCTCACAGAACATTACTAGATGGAGCGTGTCCTGTGTGGAAAAACTATCACAGGTACATGGTGGGGTATCTTCTGGGGTCCCCCACTTTGGATAAATGCCGAACGTAAGGTGAATGAGATTAAACCTAAATCTCACCAGAAGGAAGCGATGATAGGGCTTAGTCACATACTTCAGGTACGGTTCCATAGCTGGGGAGATAGCCAGACCATAAATTGATCTCACTGTGGGTTTGCTAAGTTCAACCTCCTCCCTCTCTAACTCCAACAAATTGCATAAGTTATGCTTAATCCACCCTACATCCTCATTCCTTAGGCCCTGTAGTGATAGATACATTTCCGGACGCCCTAGCCTATCGCATGCCGCTCTAACATACGAGAGCCAAGGTATTCTATCCGCTCTGTCTAGGGCCACACAGTCCTTGAGTATTAAATGGTTTAAGGTGATCTCCTTATTCAGCCAGGTTTTAACCCATCGTAGCAAAGGGGCCATTTTTAGATGGTCAGAAACATACCCCAAGCCCACTTCACAGTAAATCGAAAATGTGGGGGATGATTGTGGGAGTGACAAGAGTGATCTGATAAACTTATTTTCTATCATTTGGATCCCGGGTGATGGCACATAGCCCCAGATATCAGACCCATATGAGGCGATTGCCATACACTTTGACTTATAGATCCTAATCCTAGCCTCCATGGGTCTTGCTCCCAATCTCTTTGAGAAGTTCAAAAGAGCTGTGGTAGATCTAGCAACCACATTGCTCTTGATCTTCAACTGGGGACCCCAGTTCCCCCTTTCATCAAATACAACTCCCAGGTAGCAAAAAAAAGGCACCCTTGAAATTGCTGAACCGTTACATCTAAAGGTTTTAACCTTCATGTTCTTTCTGCGTATTCCTGTCACCATTACATGGGATTTTGAGGTATTAATGTTTAAGTCCAAGGCTTCCATAAAAGTACCAAAGTGATCTAACAATCTCTGGAGCCCCATGCCTGTACGTGCAAGTAGGACAGCGTCGTCCGCGTACAGGAGGACCGGAATACCCGACCCGCCCATGCGCGGGACGTCCAGGGTGGCCAGGTCCAGAGATTTGCCCAAGGAGTTGATACAGATCGTAAATAGAAGAGGGACCAGAATGCAACCTTGTCTGACACCCCTTCCCGATCTGAATTGCTCAGTACACCTGCTATCCCTTGTTACCCTGACAGAAGCCGGCAGGTTCTGATGGAGATCACTTAAGAAATTAACCAGGGAGGCGTCTAGACCCATCTCCCGCAAAATAAACCAAAGTTTTGAAAGATTGACTAAATCAAATGCAGAAGATAGGTCCATAAAACCCAAATATAAAAGCCCCTCCTTCACCACTGTGTATTTGCTAACAATAAAGTGCATATTTAAGCATTGGTCCATAGTCCCCCTGTGAGCTCTAAAACCGTACTGGAGATTAGAGAGAACCCCACTCCCCTCAAGCCAATCCCCCAGTCTCTGTAGGATGACTCTGCCTAGGATCTTGACGGCAGAGACCAACAGGGAAATCGGCCTATAGCAAGCGGGGTCCCCTCTATTCCCCTTCTTAAAAATGGGAACAATGATGGAGGATGACCAGGAAGATGGAAAACCTGCGATGGGTATTGCATTAAAAACATTGGTTAAAATTTTGGACCAAAATTGTGGGTACATGATATACAAATCTGCAGGGACCCCATCAGGGCCCGGGGCCTTATGTTTACTTGTATCTTTTATCGCCTTTTCCACCTCAGAGGTATTAAACTTAATGGGCATAATGTTTCGGACAGCAACAGAGTCAGGGGGAGTTAGGACGCCAAACTCTGTGTCATAGATGTTTTTAAAGTGCTCAAGCCTGCTCTCATCAGCGATTACACAGTCCAAGTCCGATTTCCCATCCTCTGTGAAAAACGACTGATTAATAATGGCCCAGAATTTCTTACTATCCCTCAACACATCTGTTGATTGCAAACTATCCCAGGCCTCTTCCTTAATTTGGTGCTTGCGTGTTGCAAGTGCCAATTTATATTCCTTACGGAGGTTCGCCACTAGTGCTTTGTTCCTGGGTCTGTGTTTTAGTGCTTTGAGTAAGGCTCCATGGGTGAGTGAACACTGTTTGTCAAACCATTTACGGACCCTCCCACAGTGTGTACTGTCACCAGACTCCAGATTCTTAGAAATCTGCGAGCAAATCTCAACATAAGCAGCCACAACATTGACCCCTGATGAAGTAGCATCTAAGCAGACCACCATATTAGACTCGGTTTCCTGTGCGAGTTTCTTAAAAAAGGCTTCTGGGATGACCTTCTCCCACTTAATCCGCCTACCCTGATCCCTGGTTAGCAGGTACCTTGGTGCCTCAACTTTTAGGTTCCTCCCAAACATAGAGCTCCCAAGGTCCACTACCAACAGAACCGGGTTGTGGTCACTAAAAATTGAGGTCACTACCCTATACTCCAGCAATTTGGCTAACACCCCGGGAGATAAAAAGATATAATCAATAATGGTGTTTGCACCCCTACCGATAAATGTTGGTGCTCTAACCTCATCTTTGCCTAAGCCTGATTCAAATAAACTTAAGTTGGAGAGGAGGCTCTCGAGGGCATCTCCCTCCTTACTATGCTCAAAATGGGGCATCCCCTCCATAGGCGACCCTCCATATCCGTTGTTGTAGCAATCCCCCTCACAGGGATGGATATTGAAATCTCCCAGAAGAACCATCTCTGGGGCAGAAATGCAATCATGTTTATAGACTGACAAGAAATGTTCCAGGGTAATCAAATGCTCATTCCCAGATGAGCCTTCCCTAGAATTATAAAAATTAATGAATAAAGAAAAGTTCTGATGGTCCGAGAACGACCATTCAATTGGAAGTGAGTTTCTAGGAGCAGATTCTACTTTCTTAAAAGCCCCTGCCAAATTAAGTGAAAACAAAGTAAGCAGACCCCCTTTGAGTCTTCCCAATATTCCAGGTACTGCTGGGGTAGAGAAGCTGAGAAAACCATCCAGTGAAAAACTGGACGATGTATCCCAGGTCTCTTGAAAAGCCAGTATATCATACTGTTTGACAAACACCTGCCAAATAGGATCAAAAGTTTTAGAACTAAGTCCTGCCACATTCCTGGTGAGAATTTTACATCAAGGTCTCTGTAGGCTTGGCTCCCCTTCTTCCTCAGCTAAAATATCAGGCAGTCAATTGTTCGTCTCCATTGAAGTCAAGGGGGAGAAACGATTGGTGAGACTAATGGCTATTGGGTAGGAACCATCCTGTAACACAGGGCTAACTAAACTAGAAGAATCTCTACCCACCCCTCCTGACAGCTCTCAACCTTTTGATCTTTGTCGTACGATGTTAAAGCGCTGCTGGTCAGATTGGCGTGAGGTTGCACAGACGGGCCCCTCCCGACGAGTCACCAAAGATTTGCCAAACGGTCTTGTTGTCCTACCCGGGGGATAAAAGAAGCCCAGAGGAAGTGGTCTGATACCATTATTTGACAGATCTGAGGCATCCCAGAACAACCTATGTGCGCTGTCATAGTTGTTAAAATTTACAACAAGGCAGTCCCCGTGAATAGTTTTTGGATGGTGCCCCACCCAACTCACTCTCCATTCCACGATAACAGTGCGTGTAATGTCTGTGCCTCCACTACTAAACTCTGCGCAGTATTCCCTAGCCAAACCCATCAAGTCATTACTTGTTTCCCCTTTACCGGCCCTTAGTGGTGAGATCCCTGTGAAGACAGCCACCAGAGGAGACGCCTCTGGGGGCAGATGCAAACATTTTGTTCTATAAAGAGCCCCACTAGGTTCTTGATTATTAGTGTATACACCAGATCTAGTGTGTTCGGGCCCCTCCACAATACCCCCCTGAACCTGGGTATTCTCACATGAAATTTCCCTATGATTGTTTGCTGTATTGCCACCTGCGTTGCTAGTAATACCAGGAGAATGATTAACCAACTTCTCGTTCTGACTTGAATATTGTTTAAGAAGGGTATCAATGTTCTTACACTTAGCCAGTAGTCCCGCTACACATTTGTTTAAAGTGTCCACTATGTCCTTTGCTACTGCTTCCAAAGCTGGTTCAAGTCATTTTAAAAATAGTTTTTCAACGATTTCACAAACATTGTCCCTTAGAGTAACAGCTTGGTGGGTAGATTTCCCATGAGCAAATTTCCTCTTGGCACCCTTTGCATGAAATCTTCGTCTACGCGAAGTAATGAGCGAGGGGGCTAACGGGGTTGCAATTCTTCTAGGAGAGTGTGGAGGTGAAGGTGGGGGACTTAGGTAAGCAATCAGCGGGGCTGCTGGACAGGGGGTATTAATGGTGACAATGGTAGGTTCCAGTGGTATGCGCTGTGCAAGATCAGGGATGAATCTGTGGTCTGTAACAGAGATGTTGTTGATAGATTTAAGACCAAGTTCCTTTTCAGTGTGAGCAATTTCCTTAGTTAATACCCCCACCACAGAAGTCAAATACGAAATAATGGATTCTGATTTCCGTGGAATCTTGGCAACCTTACTTTCCTGGTCGCCTCGACATATCTGTTTTCTCTTCCCCATGACAGATGGAAGAGGGGTGGCCTGACCCGACCTCTGCTGACCCCTGATGAGCACAGATGGCCCGCCCTTTGCCTGGGATTAGCCGCCCGCGCGCGTCCCGCGTGGCGGGAAAAGGTTGTTACCTTTAAGGATATGACGATATGGGGGCGGAGCTTCAGTAGCGGTGTTGGCCCTGCGGTCTCCTGGGCCTCAGAGTCCTGCCAAAGTTCGTTATTGCTGCCCCCAAACGTTGCGCCTGACCATCGAGGCGAAGCGTCTCCCGTGAAGCGGGAGGTGCGAGTAGTTTTTAAAGCCCCGGTGAGAGGGGGGCGGAGCTCCAGTAGCGGTGTTGGCCCTGCGGTCTCCTGGGCCTCAGAGTCCTGCCAAAGTTCGTTATTGCTGCCCCCAAACGTTGCGCCTGACCACAGAGGCGAAGCGTCTCCCGCAAAGCGGGACGCATGAGTAGTTTTTAAAGCCCCGGTGAGAGGGGGGCGGAGCTTCAGTAGCGGTGTTGGCCCTGTGGTCTCCTGGGCCTCAGAGTCCTGCCAAAGTTCGTTATTGCTGCCCCCAAACGTTGCGCCTGACCACAGAGGCGAAGCGTCTCCCGCGAAGCGGGAGGCGCGAGTAGTTCTTACAGCCCCGGTGAGAGGGGGGCGGAGCTTCAGTAGCGGTGTTGGCCCTGCGGTCTCCTGGGCCTCAGAGTCCTGCCAAAGTTTGTTATTGCTGCCCCCAACCGTTGCGCCTGACCACAGAGGCGAAGCGAAGCGTCCCCCCAAAAGAAATAATTGATAAAACTGGATCACAGGCTGTAGAAAATAACTGGAAAAATGTCTTGACAACCATTTGCCATTGCTATTTGACACAGGCAGCTGGAAAACTATAGAATCTAGAGTCATCAGACCATCAAGAGGAAATTTAGTGGTGATGATCATCTAAGGATGTGGATGTAATTGTGGTGCCTCCAACATCCACGGCACAACCATGGAATAGGGCAGAGAAAGAATCCATCATGTGGAAATGTTTTACCTATCCACCAGGGTAAAACAAATGAATGTCCATTCTGTTACTTGCACCTTGTGTAGTCAGGTGCTGTATTGAGGACTGTCAGGCACTAAAGTCAGGCGCTATTCCATGGGGATAAATGGAATGTCGAAGCATCTTTGGTCCCAACAACCAACCCACATTGCTCAGGCTGAGATGGAGAAGCAAAAAAGAGGAGATCATTAAGAAGAGGAAAATGCATCACCTGAGATTCTACAGGAGGCAGAAAAAGAGGATGACCCTTTTATGCAGTACTACACAGCATACTGCATTATTTGTAAAAATAAGTTGTGCCTTTAGGGGAAAACAAGAGCTTTCTCTAAAGCTCTACAACTGGATATGAAGGGAAAATACAAGGACCTATGCAAAACTGTTAAAAAAATAAAACAATAAAAAAAGCCAAAATTAAAATATGTTTACATTTAAGTGTATGGTTAAAAAATGCAGAAAAAATATAAAAACGTTTACTAAGATAGGGAAAGAATGATTGCTGTAGAGTGTGTCATATATCAAATTCCAGAGAAGAAAACAAACTACAAAAATGTTTTTAAAAAAATGAATGTCAACAGGCAAAGACCTGTGTAAAACTATCTCTTCACAGAGCTAGTGGCACTAAAAAAAATGGGTGTGGTTGATTGCATGTAAGTCGTTTGGAAATCAGGGACAGATAAAGTAGGTCTAAAAAAATCAGCCAACGCTGCAGCAAAATGGAAATCCTTTTTTGAGGACAAAGAGTTACTGGCAAAACGGCGGCATGAATAGACCATCCTGAACTGCTTCACAACCCCAAAAATACACGCATATCTAACATGCCACTTCAGTGGTCATCTAAAAAAGTATTTTACAGCCTATCGGATGGGGATGCATGTCACAAAGGATTTACTACCGTCTTGGAAATCACCACACCAGACGAATCAATGTCGCCTTTGCGGGTACAAAACCGAAACACTTGTCCACCTTTTCTGCTTATGTCCGCCCTTGATTAGTCAGAGACGACTCTTCTTGAAACCCATCTTCAATGCTCTAAACATTCGATCCTGCAGACACGCAGTCACAAGCTGGCTCGGTGGTTCCAACATAATTCTAGCATGCCGTGGAGTCAAATTCTTGGCAGAAGCAAGAAAACTTTTAGAACTAATAGAACAGGGAGTCCATCCAGTTGGTGGGCAAACAGGGCCAGCTTAACCCCAGGATTTCACAAGCCCCGTCCCTAAACAAAACAAAGGCTGAGAGACAATAATTTTAGTAACTTTTTTAATAAACTTTGTATCGTAATTTTATTACGCGAATTTTGTAACAATTTTAACTAATTATGCAAATGAAACTTTGACTTGACTTGACTTGATTGCATGTGATATCAAACAAGGGGAAAGAAGGTTGGACAATTTTTAAGGGGGTCCAATGTACTTGTCCTGACAACAATAAACAATAAGAGGTGTACAGAGTTCCCCCAGGAGAGCTCTAGAAAATTAGCTCAACCAGTAATTCTCTCTCACTCAATCTAGACAAAGGGTGAAGTGAGGGTCTCAAGTGTGCGGTGTAGACCCATATTCCAGAATGTAAAGGTACCTCACACAGGCTACCGACAGGACTACAGCTGTAGCCCCAGTCGATAGTCGTCCAGCCTCATCATCGGTACCCTGCTCCTTCGGCAGGCTGGCGGTGCAATGCCCGTCGGGCAGCGATGGAAGCTGCACTTTTGATGGAGATCTTTTATTCTGGGCCAGCGGGTGTGTGTGTGTGAGGGGCCTAAGGGAGTGTAATCGTGAGCGTGGTAGTGAAGTTAAAAGAAGTCAGGGAAGTCCTGTTGGTGAATGTTTTAATAGTCAGGCTTCCTGCTTCAATAAAAAGGTACAGGGGTACTAAGGGGTGGTAAATAATGGAACCAACCCTTACTCGACCCTTAAAGTGCAAGAAATGGTCAACATGTTTCACGCCCTAAGGGCGATTCATCAGGACCTGGATGCTCATAAATTACTCGGGTCCTCTAAGTTTTGAAGGACACCAGTATACGACCTGAGGCAGTGTCGTATCGTAATGGTTCCACAGAGGGGGCCTCCTGGGAACTGAAAAAGAATAAAGAGAGACAACAGTATAGACACGGATAATGGCACCTTTACTTTAACTTACTAGTGACATATTATCTGTGTTTGTGTGCATGATATCCAAAACATGCGTGCCCAGTGAATGGCTTTGCCTAGACATTGACAGCATCAAGTGTTATCGTAGGAAAGAGAGAGAGTCAGAATTCAATTAAATCAGGTGAGTGCGTGGAAGGTGCTCGCACTAAACAATGGTGGCGTGCTAGTTTGTTATGACTGGTGTGCTTTAAACCATGTCGTAAAATCAACACTGCCGCCTACATCATGCAGTCGGTCATCACGTGGCAGGACGCGTGTTCAATCATACACCTCGAGGAGATGCGGCGGCGTGTGACACTGGTCCGCCAAACGTGATAGGTTCGAATCTTTATGCTTAAAAGTAGTGAGAAAGCCACACAGTAAAACCGGAAACGGTCGTAGTTTGACACTCTGTCGGGAATAATCAATCTGTGCACCGGTACAATGGTCATAACGATCAGTACGCCGTGGGGGTGCATATATGCCCGACTCTGATCATGAGAGAGGCGGGAGACCGAGTGCAGGGGCCCTTTACAAAGCCATGTGGCATTTATCGGATCGTTTTCTCCAGTGTCGGCGCACTCACCCCTAATGTTTCCTCCTGGAAACCTCACGCGCCGTCCAAGTGGGGCCGGCAGCGAATGAGGAAGTCCTATGGGGGGAGAGAAAAAGGGCAGACGCCCACAGGGGAATCAGACGGACATGAAAATCGATCCGGGCTGCTAAGGACAGACTGTGAAGATGACACTACGTCAATTCAAACAGCTGATCACATACCCGCCCAACACCTTACCTCTTACGTCGCTGCAGGCAAGCTGCTCTGCACCTACCCCTCCCACTGGAAACCAACGGTCTGGACAGCCGGCATGGTTGATCAGATCGTTTCCGGGTTTAAATGAGGGAGGCAGCGCGCGCATATTGAGGGTGTGTCCGTCCAGTTGCTAAGCGACGGTACACAGAGGTGAAAAGAGAGAAGGGGTCGGTGAAGGACTGCGCAAACCGGGCGCGTTAGTGTGAGCGCCATCTTGGAATGGGGTCAGGTGTATTGTTGACAGGGAATGCACAGAAATGGAAGTAAACGTGGACAACGTGTCCAAACTTATGACTATCTGGCGAGGGTCGTCCAGGGCACCACGTCATTTAAACCCAACGTTTCACACTGCAGTCGATGTATCCATCTTTGTTCATGCTTGAAGAGTGCTTGTTGATTAAGGTGTGGTAGAGATTCAATCACAGTCCATCGAATGCTTTCAGGAGGGTGTTCCTTATCCTTGCAGTGGTCATACAATTTGGTGTGAGATTTATGACATCGAATGTTACTGTTATGTTCCATTATCCTTTGCTTGACAGGGCGCATGGTCATCCCTATGTACAAACAGTTGCAAGGACAGATCAGGGCATATATGCACCTGGAGCTGTTGCAATTCGTATGCTTGCTGTAAGTCCATGAGAAATTGTTGTTAAGGGTAATGGACTTGCCCTGGATGGTCTGTGGACATACGACGCATGTGCCACACCGATAGTGTCCAGTTACAGGGGGGAGGTCCCACAATGTCTTGGTAGTTTGAACAGTGGTCTTCTTGGGGCGAGTGTGGACAAGAGTATCTTTAAGGTTTGCCGTCCTCTTGAAAGCGAAACGTGGACGTGGCATCTCCATTCCTGCAGAGTTCAGGATGCCCCAATGGGTATTGACAGTTTTTTTGATAAATGCGGAGTTCCTGGTGAATGAGGTAACACAGGTGATCTTATCGTCTGGTACCTTAGGGTGCACCTCGAGAAGGGCCTCTCTATTGTTATTGAGAGCTCTTTTGGTGGAGTCTTTCAGGAGGCGGGTGGGGTAACCCCGGTCCAAGAGTTTGGTTTGGAGGGAGCGTGCCTGTCGTTTATAGTCATCGGTTGAACTACAGTTTCTCCGGAGGCGGAGAAATTGACCAAATGGTAGATTATCCCTGAGGGATTTTGTATGGTGGCTGCTATACGGTAGCAGGCTGTTCCTGTCCGTCTCTTTCTTGTAGAGGGTGGTGCTTATTGTCGTGGGTTCCAGCACTATGGTGAGGTCAAGATAAGGGATGTGTTCACTCGACATGGTGCCCGTAAATTTGAGGAACGGGTCTTGTTGGTTTATCCAACCACAGAACGCCTCACAGGTCATCCGGTCCCCTTTCCAGAATACCAGAATATCGTCGATGTACCGACGCCAGCAGGTGAGATTCTCACGGAATGGATTGTGGTCTGGGGGGTAGATGCATCTTTCCTCGAATGATGCCATGTAGATGCAGGCTAGGCTCGGCGCAAAGGTCGAGCCCATAGATGTACCGCGTATCTGATGGTACAAGGACGACTCATATTTGAAAAAGTTTTCAGTTAATGCCAAATGAGCCAACTCCATAATGAGGGAAACCGGTGTAGGTGACACCCACTCTTCTTGTCGGAGGAGTGTTTCCACGGATTCCAGTGTTGCTTGTTGGGGGATGTTCGTGTAAAGTGCTTCCACGTCGAGTGTCAGGAGAAGATCGATGTCCTCTCTCCCATCCATATCGTTAATGAGGCGAAGCACATCTCTGGTGTCCTGCAGGTAGGATGGAATGAGTTTAACCAAGGGTTGCAGGAAGGCATCGCAGAACTGAGAGAGGGGTTCTAAAATAGAACCAATGCCAGACACAATGGGTCGTCCTGGAACAGGGGTGATGCCCTTGTGTATTTTGGGCAGAATGTAAAAATACGGTGTTACAGGGTCTGTGGTCACCAGGAATTCTGCCTCTTTTTTGCTCACCCATCCGTTGGTCTCTGCTTCAATGACCAGGGACATCACGGTGGTCATGAGACGGTTAGTGGGATCTTCTGTCAATAATCTATAATGGTTTGAATTAGACAATTGACGTCTGCATTCCCGATCGTAGTCATCATAATCGAGAATAACAGTGGCACCGCCCTTGTCAGCTTGCTTTATGACAATGGAGGTGTCATTGCCAAGCGAGGAAGCTGCCCGTCTCTCATCATTAGATAAATTGTTGAACGGTTTGGTGGATGGTATGTTCCTCAAGGTTCTCAGAACAGCTCTTTCGAATGTTAAAACCTCAGGAGGGACCATCCCATCGGTTGGAGTAAAAGTGGATGGTTTCCTGAGGCCCGTGTCTTCACAGGGGATGTCCGGTTTGTTGTCGAAAAAAGCTCGGAGACGTATCTTCCTGAAGAATTGCTTCAGTTCTATCATTTCATGAAAGGTGTCGGGGGTCGGAGTAGGGACAAACCCGAGTCCTTTCTCCAGGACTGTCTTCTCTGCAGTGGTGAGGGTTCTCTTGGAGAGATTTACAATCAGGCTCTTCTCCCCCTGGACGTCGTGCTCCTGGTCTCCATCCCCGTTGGTTCTGGCATCTGGTCTTGCCACTGGACACCTTTGTTCCCGCCTCGCTTTCGCCCTCTTCCTCTGCCCCAACCTCTGCCTTGAAAAGGAGGCGGATTAAGGGGGTAGAATTGCGGTGGGCCCTGGGGGTAAAATGGGTATTGCCATGGTGGAGGTATATTCGGTGGGCCATGGAACATTGGTCCTTGATGGTATCCTTGTTGCCATGGGCGGGTAGCTCTTGCATTTCTTGCTGGGTAGCCCCCACTGGAGTCACTACTCGAAGAGCCACGCCTGGTGTCTGTGTTCGAGTTATCATCCGAGGAGTAATTATTCTTTCTACCCTTAAAACCTTCTTTGAGGTAGGGGTATACCTTTTCCTTTGAGAACTTCGCTATATCCTTCTCCAGTTTGGTGGTTTTCTGTTTGAGCAGAAATTCATAGTGATCAGTCATCTCCTGATTAATCTCAGTGAGTTTAGTTGCGTATGCTGTTTTGTTGTTTTTAGAAGTAGCATTTTTCATGGTAGTTTCTAGGGCAGAGATTTTTTCTTGAAGTGCCTCAGCTAATCGTTTAGCTGTCTGACTAATCAGGAACAGCAGGTCCTTGGTGCACTTCCAGGAAACCTGGCACCAGTCTACCTTAAAGCGATTGTCCTCCAGGAACAATCTTGGGACGATGTTCACAATAAGGCCTTGTGGGGCAATATTGCTCCTTAGATACTCAGTCATCATCAGTCCGTGGATCGTTATCCTGATCAGTTCTTTTTTCATCTCGCTCAAGACAGACCACTCATTGGATGTCGCTCCGGATGTTCCTGATGCAGCCGTCGGTGGATTATTAAGTAGGGAAGGTGTGTTCCTTAGTGCTTCAGCTATCGCGTCTTCGTTAAAGCTGAGGCCAGGGACATCCTCCATGTTGGGGTATCGTCTGGGGTGCCCTGAACTCGTGAGCCAGGGCAGAGTGTCAAATAGAAGCCCTAGTAAAGGGTACGTTGAAGGTTCACTGTATGGCTTGGTCCAAAAGGCGGGAAGAAAGACCGCCCCTGGTAACCTAGTTCAACAAATCCCGTGCACAAAGCACGCTAACTGTGATATCAAACAAGGGGAAAGAAGGTTGGACAATTTTTAAGGGGGTCCAATGTACTTGTCCTGACAACAATAAACAATAAGAGGTGTACAGAGTTCCCCCAGGAGAGCTCTAGAAAATTAGCTCAACCAGTAATTCTCTCTCACTCAATCTAGACAAAGGGTGAAGTGAGGGTCTCAAGTGTGCGGTGTAGACCCATATTCCAGAATGTAAAGGTACCTCACACAGGCTACCGACAGGACTACAGCTGTAGCCCCAGTCGATAGTCGTCCAGCCTCATCATCGGTACCCTGCTCCTTCGGCAGGCTGGCGGTGCAATGCCCGTCGGGCAGCGATGGAAGCTGCACTTTTGATGGAGATCTTTTATTCTGGGCCAGCGGGTGTGTGTGTGTGAGGGGCCTAAGGGAGTGTAATCGTGAGCGTGGTAGTGAAGTTAAAAGAAGTCAGGGAAGTCCTGTTGGTGAATGTTTTAATAGTCAGGCTTCCTGCTTCAATAAAAAGGTACAGGGGTACTAAGGGGTGGTAAATAATGGAACCAACCCTTACTCGACCCTTAAAGTGCAAGAAATGGTCAACATGTTTCACGCCCTAAGGGCGATTCATCAGGACCTGGGTGCTCATAAATTACTCGGGTCCTCTAAGTTTTGCAGGACACCAGTATACGACCTGAGGCAGTGTCGTATCGTAATGGTTCCACAGAGGGGGCCTCCTGGGAACTGAAAAAGAATAAAGAGAGACAACAGTATAGACACGGATAATGGCACCTTTACTTTAACTTACTAGTGACATATTATCTGTGTTTGTGTGCATGATATCCAAAACATGCGTGCCCAGTGAATGGCTTTGCCTAGACATTGACAGCATCAAGTGTTATCGTAGGAAAGAGAGAGAGTCAGAATTCAATTAAACCAGGTGAGTGCGTGGAAGGTGCTCGCACTAAACAATGGTGGCGTGCTAGTTTGTTATGACTGGTGTGCTTTAAACCATGTCGTAAAATCAACACTGCCGCCTACATCATGCAGTCGGTCATCACGTGGCAGGACGCGGGTTCAATCATACACCTCGAGGAGATGCGGCGGCGTGTGACACTGGTCCGCCAAACGTGATAGGTTCGAATCTTTATGCTTAAAAGTAGTGAGAAAGCCACACAGTAAAACCGGAAACGGTCGTAGTTTGACACTCTGTCGGGAATAATCAATCTGTGCACCGGTACAATGGTCATAACGATCAGTACGCCGTGGGGGTGCATATATGCCCGACTCTGATCATGAGAGAGGCGGGAGACCGAGTGCAGGGGCCCTTTACAAAGCCATGTGGCATTTATCGGATCGTTTTCTCCAGTGTCGGCGCACTCACCCCTAATGTTTCCTCCTGGAAACCTCACGCGCCGTCCAAGTGGGGCCGGCAGCGAATGAGGAAGTCCTATGGGGGGAGAGAAAAAGGGCAGACACCCACAGGGGAATCAGACGGACATGAAAATCGATCCGGGCTGCTAAGGACAGACTGTGAAGATGACACTACGTCAATTCAAACAGCTGATCACATACCCGCCCAACACCTTACCTCTTACGTCGCTGCAGGCAAGCTGCTCTGCACCTACCCCTCCCACTGGAAACCAACGGTCTGGACAGCCGGCATGGTTGATCAGATCGTTTCCGGGTTTAAATGAGGGAGGCAGCGCGCGCATATTGAGGGTGTGTCCGTCCAGTTGCTAAGCGACGGTACACAGAGGTGAAAAGAGAGAAGGGGTCGGTGAAGGACTGCGCAAACCGGGCGCGTTAGTGTGAGCGCCATCTTGGAATGGGGTCAGGTGTATTGTTGACAGGGAATGCACAGAAATGGAAGTAAACGTGGACAACGTGTCCAAACTTATGACTATCTGGCGAGGGTCGTCCAGGGCACCCCGTCATTTAGACCCAACGTTTCACACTGCAGTCGATGTATCCATCTTTGTTCATGCTTGAAGAGTGCTTGTTGATTAAGGTGTGGTAGAGATTCAATCACAGTCCATCGAATGCTTTCAGGAGGGTGTTCCTTATCCTTGCAGTGGTCATACAATTTGGTGTGAGATTTATGACATCGAATGTTACTGTTATGTTCCATTATCCTTTGCTTGACAGGGCGCATGGTCATCCCTATGTACAAACAGTTGCAAGGACAGATCAGGGCATATATGCACCTGGAGCTGTTGCAATTCGTATGCTTGCTGTAAGTCCATGTGAAATTGTTGTTAAGGGTAATGGACTTGCCCTGGATGGTCTGTGGACATACGACGCATGTGCCACACCGATAGTGTCCAGTTACAGGGGGGAGGTCCCACAATGTCTTGGTAGTTTGAACAGTGGTCTTCTTGGGGCGAGTGTGGACAAGAGTATCTTTAAGGTTTGCCGTCCTCTTGAAAGCGAAACGTGGACGTGGCATCTCCATTCCTGCAGAGTTCAGGATGCCCCAATGGGTATTGACAGTTTTTTTGATAAATGCGGAGTTCCTGGTGAATGAGGTAACACAGGTGATCTTATCGTCTGGTACCTTAGGGTGCACCTCGAGAAGGGCCTCTCTATTGTTATTGAGAGCTCTTTTGGTGGAGTCTTTCAGGAGGCGGGTGGGGTAACCCCGGTCCAAGAGTTTGGTTTGGAGGGAGCGTGCCTGTCGTTTATAGTCATCGGTTGAACTACAGTTTCTCCGGAGGCGGAGAAATTGACCAAATGGTAGATTATCCCTGAGGAGACCTGACTCTCTTTGCTAAGCTCACTGCACGTAGACTTGGGCTGTGCAGCAAGGTAGTCGCCCACTTTACAATGCTTATACACACATGAAAACTAAAATATGATGAAGAAAATCACTGAAAAAACAAAGGTTAAAGTCATGTTATAGTTAAGTATAGGAATAGGACATTAACATGTTCAAAAACAAAAAAAAAGAAATTCACTGGAAGAAAGCAAACAAAATGTTAACGTAATGTTACAGTTAGGTATGGTAAAACGACTTTATCTTTCACGACAAAAAACCTAGGGGCATATTATCAAGGGGGTTTATCTCCGCTTTTTTGGCTTTAAAAGCCAAGAAAGCGGAGATAAAATTATCTCTCTATTACCTAGCTGTCGCTAAAACCAGTTAGCGACAGCTAGTAGGAGATAGCGACCATCTTGGGCCCCACTTTGCATGTCAGTGATATTTATCACTAATGACATGCAAAGTGGGCGTGCCAAGATGTTAGCGGCTGAAAACAGTTGCTAACATCGCTATCTACTATTACCAACTTTTGGAGATATTCGCGCCAAGCGGGAATATCTCCAAAAGCTAACACCTGCCCTGAGCAGTTCTTAGCCATGTTATCTAATGGGAGGTGGATAACATGGCTAAGAGCATTAGCTCGGTAATGCATGAATATCGCTGACTTTTCAGCGATATTCATTCATTTGCGGCGATTTTTATCGCATTTGCGATAAACCTTGTTAATACCAAGGTATGTTTGCGGTAAAAATCGCCGCAGCTCAGCGGTAAATTTTTGTCTCTAACCAAGCAATAATGATAATTATCGCTGTTGCTTGGTAATATTCCCCCTAGATATTCATAAAAAATAAAGAATACAAGGTTAAAGAGACATCATAGTTAGGGGGTGAAGTCACACAAGACATAATATATAACAAACTAAAAACCACTTAAATTCATCACTTATAGTTCATTGAGATAAGTCTAACCAGTGCCCCTATCATGCACTGCATATGACCTTACATGTTACATCACTTATGGTATTATAAATGACATCATGGATGATATCACTGATGGTATCTAAAATGTCATCTTCGTAGGCATATCAAATAGTGGAATAGAGAGAAAGTGAACGAGACAGCATGCCTGGGTTATGATTGGCACCCTAGAACCAATTTAAGTGTATCAAGTGAAAATAAAGGCTTGTGGGTGCACTCATTCCTGGTAGGTGTCTTTTACTTCACCCTACACATGGAATGCCTTGATCGAAGGGGAAATTACAAGTGTAGTATGACTGAATGTGTTAATGATGAGAGAGCCATGTGTTTGTAGATGAATATTAAATTCAATTAGCAAATTTGGATGTGTTTTAGTGTGGTGAACCGTGATGTCTCCGGATGGTATATGCTGATGATCTATTAGTACACCATTCATTACTGATTTTACACTGTCCAACCACACTGCAGTAATCAAACTAACAGTTAAGGTGGATCGTGAGGTCACTAGCTGGCCACACACCTGCAGACAGAACGCCTGATATGTGGCACACCCAGGACACCTGGATAGGATCATAGGGGCTTATTTGCAGGCCCATTGTGCCGGTGTTGTGTCACATTTCTTTAAGCACTGGTGGCGCAGTGTGCCTGCCAATATGTACAAGGCAACATAAAGTCACCCTGCGTGCCTTTCCATGGCATTGTAAATATGGGCCCCTTTCGCCAATTACTCTGCGAGAAAGGACAGTTCCATGGGTGTGGCCATGGGTGTTTCTACGCAGCATCCATGGAACCTGAAACATTCCCAGATTTAGACAGTTGTGTAAACCTGGGAATGCATCAGAATCCTATCTCCTCATTTTTTGCTCTTTCTATCAGCAAAACGCCATTAATTATTGTTTTTGCACAGGAAGGTGTCCCTTCCTCTTAACAACAATTCTCCCTGCAATGCACGCACTCTTGCACCATGGCGCAGAGTTGCTGTTGGGGCACCAGCACAGGGGAGAAGGACAGGATTGCGCCATATCTTGTAGATACGGTGCATTCCTGCCCTTTTATTTTGATGCAGAGCAGCGCAGCAGGAAGGCTTACTGTGGTGCAGTGTGTTAAAATATAGGGGCATATTATCAAGGGGGTTTATCTCCGCTTTTTTGGCTTTAAAAGCCAAGAAAGCGGAGATAAAATTATCTCCCTATTACCTAGCTGCCGCTAACACCAGTTAGCGACAGCTAGTAGGAGATAACGACCATCTTGGGCCCCGCTTTGAATGTCAGTGATATTTATCACTAATGACATGCAAAGTGGGCGTGCCAAGATGTTAGCGACTGAAAACAGTCGCTAACATAGCTATCTCCTATTACCAACTTTTGGAGATATTCGCGCTAAGCGGGAATATCTCCAAAAGCTAACACCTGCCCTGAGCAGTTCTTAGCCATGTTATCCAATGGGAGGTGGATAACATGGCTAAGAGCATTAGCTCGCTAATGCATGAATATCGCTGACTTTTCAGCGATATTCATGCTTTGCGGCGATTTTTACCGCATTTGCGTTAAACCTTGGTAATACCAAGGTTTATTTGCGGTAAAAACCGCCGCAGCGCTGCGGTAAATTTTTGTCTCTAACCAAGCAATAGCGATAATTATCGCTATTGCTTGGTAATATGCCCCATAGTAAATAAGGCCCATAGTTCATGAGTTATTTCAACACGTGAACCCTGCCAGGTGGCAATATTGCAACATGTAACTGCCTACAATGATCTTGCAATCTGCCTCTGGAAAGCACTGTCCTGTGCGAATTGATATACAGCACAGAACCCTGCACAGGAGCCGCCTTTGCGAATGCACACTTTATTTCTCTCCTAAGGGGAAAACATGTTTCTCACCGAGAAGGCTCTTTCTCATAACCCACTGCAATTGTAGCGTGAGCCGTTTCCCTTTCCATCCTGGAAGGGGAGCTACTTCAGTGCTCGACTGAAGTAACTCTCAGACCATTTCACTGGAACAGGTGAAAGATGGATTTGGGAATGCCCACAAACTACAATGGAAAGCATGCTTTGGATCTCCCCTTCCCACCCCTTGAGTGGGTTGGACCTTTGTGATGGACTCAGAACTCATATAAGAGGGCACTGCAGAAGAAAAGGCATTTACACATGCCTGTAAGCCCTGGGTTAATACTCAGCAGATGTAAAAAGGTGTTTTGGTTTATATATGTACAGCTTGATTTAGCTTTGTGAATGGCGCCCATAAGCTTGTGTGTCACAGGTTTTTATGATAAGCAAAGCTGCTGTTTCTGTTCTTCAGTTCCATGCTGGCTGGTTTGTGATAAACGCATTTATTTTACAAAAAAGGGAGGAAGGAGAAGTGATCGGTTGATCTACGGACACTGTTTACCACTCAGGGGAGTGGAAGGTCCAGTCACAGCGTGTGCCCGTATCGGCAGATACAACAAGGAGGGGTGCCGGACTGTTCCTAGGCGTGATTAGGGAAAAAGTTAATTGGCGTGACCGAAGGTGTAAGTGTAACACCCAAGGGCATCCATTTTGTTGGATGGATTTGCCTCACACACCCCGAAGGATGTCATGCTTCATCATCGGCGGTTGCTCCTCGTCGGGGAGGCGGTGCAATCCCCGACGGGCTCACCTCAAAGAGGGGCTCTTTGGCGGAGATCTTTTTCCAACAGCCTTATGGTGAGGTGTGGGTGTGTGGGCAGGGAGGTATGTGACGGTGAAAAGGGATATTTAAAATGTAGCTCAGGGTACCGGAATCAACTTTATTCAGGGGGTCCCTAGCTGCAATTAAAACCAGGGGGCTAGCTCACTAGGACTCAACGAGTAAGGTCAGGTGAACCTAGATGGGGCTAGTGGTGAAGACGGTCGACATGTTTCTCGCTGTGGGCAAAAGTTGCCCGCGATTCATCAGGACCTTTAACAAGGTGATCTAAAACATGCTGGTGTCATGTGTGAGTTTTGTGTGTGTTTACCTCTGTGGGAGTTGTCCTATGCCTAGACATAGAAAGGAGATAAAACAACAATCATTATAAACAATTTGCAGGTAGCAGAATAGGTCACGCCAAGGGAAAGACCTGTGAATAATGTGGCATGCTGTACTAGTGCTTCAAGTAACAGTCATTGCATGCCTCAGTGGTGATGTATGCCGAGTGTCTACAGTGTGGAACACTGAACAATCACTGAGTGGGTGAGGTGGATTGTTGTGACATGTGAAGAGGTTTAAATAAAAAGTTTAAAAGGTTTTAAAATAAAGATATGCAGCAGCTGTCCAGGTTCAAGTGTATAACTGGGTTCATACCATGTGTTTTTGCATCAGTTAAACGCGAGGAGGACACCCATAATAACATCAAAGTGAATAGGTGAAGAGTTGCACACACACTGACTCTAAAAGAGCCTAAGTTTTAACACATGAACATTGTGGACTCACCAATCTGTCAAGAACTAACAGCCACATGAGGGGTCGGCGGGATCCAGCATCAAGGATGAGTCCTTAGGTTGAAACTGGGGTCAAGGTAAACAAACCGCCAGGCAACCATTAGTAAATGGGCAGTGACTAAAACCACATGGAACTCCTGGTCTAGAGCCCTAATGTCCCGCTACAGCACTTACCTCTAATCTCTCGTGCCTTCGCTGCGTGACCTACCCATCTCCGCCGAGCTCGAGTAGATGTGGGAGCTCGGCGGGGAGGGTTATTTACACTGGCGGCAGCGAATCAACACGGATCGCGCGTCTCCGCCTATCGGCGTGTCACGTGGTTTGTGCCGATCGCGGGGCGGCCATCTTAGACTAGTCGATCGGTAGCTACGGGGGGGCTATGACGCTGAATAGCGCACCGCTTTGCAGAGTTAGGGTACCCATAAATCAGCAGCTTATGTTCCATGGGAGCCGGGTTTCGCTCCAGAGTTAAAAAATAATTGGTCGCACATTATTATCAAATACGATGCCGATCAGTACTGCGGCGGCCATCTTAGACTGGTGTTATGTAGCCTAACCCCTGAGTGGATCCATGGACCTAGCATGTTCTAGGCGGTTTTGTTTTTGAAGCTTGTGGTGTGTATTCATCTGGGGTAGAGTGTAGATGGCTCATGAAGGATGATAGTGGAAAAAACTTGGCACAGTCATCAGTTCCGAGTGTGTCATATATAGCCCCTAAAGTGCTGTGACTTTAATTCTGGTCGTGAAGCCGACAGTCTGGGAGGTCGCACCTAACAGTGTGTGTTGTGCTCTGATAGATTGGGTCTCAATGAGGACATCCCGTGGCACTCACTGTGAGCCATCCAAACTCCAACTTATCATATTGTTGCCATGCAGCCTCACAAACAACATCTGGCTGCAATCTTTAATTATACCTCCCCCGACTGGGTTCATATCCCATAGTGAGCGTTACACACAGTGAGCACAACACACACTGTTAGGTGCGACCTCCCAGACTGTCGGCTTCACGACCAGAATTAAAGTCACAGCACTTTAGGGGCTATATATGACACACTCGGAACTGATGACTGTGCCAAGTTTTTTCCACTATCATCCTTCATGAGCCATCTACACTCTACCCCAGATGAATACACACCACAAGCTTCAAAAACAAAACCGCCTAGAACATGCTAGGTCCATGGATCCACTCAGGGGTTAGGCTACATAACACCAGTCTAAGATGGCCGCCGCAGTACTGATCGGCATCGTATTTGATAATAATGTGCGACCAATTATTTTTTAACTCTGGAGCGAAACCCGGCTCCCATGGAACATAAGCTGCTGATTTATGGGTACCCTAACTCTGCAAAGCGGTGCGCTATTCAGCGTCATAGCCCCCCCGTAGCTACCGATCGACTAGTCTAAGATGGCCGCCCCGCGATCGGCACAAACCACGTGACACGCCGATAGGCGGAGACGCGCGATCCGTGTTGATTCGCTGCCGCCAGTGTAAATAACCCTCCCCGCCGAGCTCCCACATCTACTCGAGCTCGGCGGAGATGGGTAGGTCACGCAGCGAAGGCACGAGAGATTAGAGGTAAGTGCTGTAGCGGGACATTAGGGCTCTAGACCAGGAGTTCCATGTGGTTTTAGTCACTGCCCATTTACTAATGGTTGCCTGGCGGTTTGTTTACCTTGACCCCAGTTTCAACCTAAGGACTCATCCTTGATGCTGGATCCCGCCGACCCCTCATGTGGCTGTTAGTTCTTGACAGATTGGTGAGTCCACAATGTTCATGTGTTAAAACTTAGGCTCTTTTAGAGTCAGTGTGTGTGCAACTCTTCACCTATTCACTTTGATGTTATTATGGGTGTCCTCCTCGCGTTTAACTGATGCAAAAACACATGGTATGAACCCAGTTATACACTTGAACCTGGACAGCTGCTGCATATCTTTATTTTAAAACCTTTTAAACTTTTTATTTAAACCTCTTCACATGTCACAACAATCCACCTCACCCACTCAGTGATTGTTCAGTGTTCCACACTGTAGACACTCGGCATACATCACCACTGAGGCATGCAATGACTGTTACTTGAAGCACTAGTACAGCATGCCACATTATTCACAGGTCTTTCCCTTGGCGTGACCTATTCTGCTACCTGCAAATTGTTTATAATGATTGTTGTTTTATCTCCTTTCTATGTCTAGGCATAGGACAACTCCCACAGAGGTAAACACACACAAAACTCACACATGACACCAGCATGTTTTAGATCACCTTGTTAAAGGTCCTGATGAATCGCGGGCAACTTTTGCCCACAGCGAGAAACATGTCGACCGTCTTCACCACTAGCCCCATCTAGGTTCACCTGACCTTACTCGTTGAGTCCTAGTGAGCTAGCCCCCTGGTTTTAATTGCAGCTAGGGACCCCCTGAATAAAGTTGATTCCGGTACCCTGAGCTACATTTTAAATATCCCTTTTCACCGTCACATACCTCCCTGCCCACACACCCACACCTCACCATAAGGCTGTTGGAAAAAGATCTCCGCCAAAGAGCCCCTCTTTGAGGTGAGCCCGTCGGGGATTGCACCGCCTCCCCGACGAGGAGCAACCGCCGATGATGAAGCATGACATCCTTCGGGGTGTGTGAGGCAAATCCATCCAACAAAATGGATGCCCTTGGGTGTTACACTTACACCTTCGGTCACGCCAATTAACTTTTTCCCTAATCACGCCTAGGAACAGTCCGGCACCCCTCCTTGTTGTATCTTGTGATAAACGCACTCAGGGGCATATTACCAAGGGGGGTTATCTCCGCTTTTTTGGCTTTAAAAGCCAAGAAAGCGGAGATAAAATTATCACCCTATTACCTAGCTGTCGCTAACACCAGTTAGCGACAGCTAGTAGGAGATAGCGACAAGCTTGGGCTCCACTTTGCATGTCACTAATGACATGCAAAGTGGGCGTGCCAAGATGTTAGCGACTGGAAACAGTCGCAAACATCGCTATCTCCTATTTCCAACTTTTGGAGATATTCGCGCTAAGCGCGAATATCTCCAAAAGCTAACACCTGCCCTGAGCAGTTCTTAGCCATGTTATCCAATGGGAGGTGGATAACATGGCTGCATTAGCTCGGTAATGCATGAATATCGCGGACTTTTCAGCGATATTCATGCATTGCGGCCGTTTTTTATCGCATTTGCGATAAACCTTGGTAATACCAAGGTTTATCTGCAATAAAAATCGCCGCAGGTCAGCGATAAATGTTTGTCTCTAACCAAGCAATAGCGATAATTATCGCTATTGCTTGGTAATATGCCCCCAATTGCCTAAGGCTGACGCCTTTACTATTATTTTTTAAGGATTCATTTTGCCAAACGTTGTAAGATTGTTTATCATTCATCCCATACTTACACCAAGAAGGTCTCATTGAAAACAAAGTTATGTAAAGGTAATCCTACACTGCCACTCAGTGGTTTTATGTGGTAAGACAACTTGTATAATGCAATATACTTAGTTGCAGGGTGATATTATTGAATGGTAATATTGTGGTTTTAGTTTTACATATCTTTTATCACAAAAGTAATTATGTTGACAGAAAACACTATTACATGGAATTTAAACATTATTGAATGTATTCATCAATTCTCCTGAGTTCTGATGAGGCCAGTCATTTCCTGTAAAAACAAAATCTCTCCAATAGGCTTTGAGGTATGTCATATTTTGAAGTTAAACAAACTCCCAAATCACTTTGTAAAAATTCAGCCTGCCAGACAAGCAATTGCAAACCACCGGTGACCCCAATATTCAGCAGCACGGGCAGCTGGCTCTGAAAAAATGTAATCCTTCATACTTATTTTTTTAACATCTTAATCTCTGTTCCCTGTTTGTATGTTTTTGGAAATGTTGCTGGTCGAACTACGGGCATATTTATGACCCGATTTGTGTCGCCTTTTAACCATATAATGTGGTACATATAGTACGCAAACCTTAAGTGAGATTTATGAAGCCACGCAAGGCCACTTTGCGTGGCCCTGAGTGGCTCCATTAATCTAGAGTAAAGTAACGCAGCACAAATCGTTGCATTGCCTTACTCTGCCCTTGGAAAGGCATTCCATAGGCGTTGCATGGGTGTTCCCATGTAACTCCCATGTATTTTTATGCATTCTCAGATCTAGCAGAATTGGTAAACCTGACAATGTACCAAAAAGATACATCTTTCCAGGTGAGACGTAACAAGGAGAAATATCTTTATTTCTCCTCATTACTTTTTATGTATTCTGCAGCACACATAGAAATAACTAAATGCCTCAGGGGAATGTTTTTGTACAGGAAGGTGCCCCTTAGGCTGGCAAAAGGGTGCCAGAGAATGGAAAAATGCAAGAATGTGCCATACTTACTTAAATACTACCCATTGCTGATCTTTCTCTATCATGCATTGAAGTGCAGCTAGGTGACTTGCTGCACTCCGTGACAATTTCATAAATATGTCCTGACATCTGTAAACAAGCATACCCTTTTCTCATAGATTTAGGCAGAGATGTACCACTCCACAGTTACCATACATGTTTGTGTCATGCCCCACATGCCTACCCTCTCTTTTCTTCCATGTGTGGTAACTGCGCACACAGGGAGGAGACTGTGCCAGGATATTGACATGTTCACGTAAGCACCTCATTCTTTCACTTCATGTCAACCCAGGGAACCCATTGTAACCCATCCTAGGTCTGATGAAGATTACATCTATAACCTGTTGCACGATGAAAAATAATGGTCGCCATTCCCTTGCATATGAGAGCTGCTTGGCTTAAGTGGAAGGGAAACACTAGCTGTGGTGAGTGCTTTGGAACAGGACCAAGAAGATCTGGTCCAGTATAGGTACATTGCTAAACAGCAAACCTGCGAGTGGGGTATGGCCGGGGGTTCAGTAGGGGTTGCAGTACTGAAAGGAAGGAAGTTGTAAACAAAAGCAAAATATGAAGCTCAGTGTGTACTCTACGTCCTCGCCAGCTCACCATGGGTACTGTAAAGGGTCTTGTTTCTAGAACTATGAGAATGCACTGTGTAGGATGATTCTGTTGGTGGCAGTTACAAACTAGAGGTTGGGGGCTGAGTTTTAAAAAAAGAGCTTCTCTGCTTATTTCATTTATTTATTTATTTATTTATTTTTGGGTTTTATAGAGCGCAAACTTGACCCGTTAGGGTATCAGAGAGCTTTACAGGAATCATTGGATTGTACAAAAAAACTTAGAATCACAAGAGTAAAAAATCAATTAGGAGGTGGCGGGGTGCAGAGAGTACATAACAGATAGGACACATATTTACAGATTACATTTACAATTACTCAAGACAAGACCACAGGTTTCTTGGTGGGATGACTAGGTAATCCAAAGGGAAGCAATAGCCAGATGCATATCAGGGTCATAGTGGTGGTTGAAGGCAAAATTTAAACAAGGAATTTACCCATAAGGAAAGTTTTGGTATCCCTTTTGAAACGAGACAGAGAAGGGATTCTTCTGATGTCGGATGGGAGAGAGTTCTTATCACACCAAGCCTTTACGATAATATGTTATGTGTATTTCTAAAGTTCACTGTCATCTGCAAGAGTATCCTGGCATTGAGTTGGGAGTGCCATCGAAGGAGGGTGCAGCAGTGCAGTCTCTCACTTTCTCTTTCGCGATCCAGGATGTCGCACCCACAGTTACCCTGATCCTGCAATGGCAGGGAATGTTCGACACACTGGCTTAGACAGAGCAAACTGTGCAAAGTTTAAGGAATACTCCAGTCAGAAATTTGCCAAATTTACTACACCCTTAATTGTGACACATGGTTTTAGAAGACCCTGTTTTCTGAAATAACCTCATCAAGTTATCACTCACTGGAAATTGTATAGAAATATTTGGGAATTATCTGTGCTTGCGA
Organism: Lissotriton vulgaris; assembly: GCF_964263255.1. NCBI lineage: Eukaryota > Metazoa > Chordata > Amphibia > Caudata > Salamandridae > Lissotriton > Lissotriton vulgaris. Next base: position 1,297,796,594 of record NC_141694.1, read on the forward strand.
TTTTACTAAGTACTCTGATAGTGATAAACTACAAACTTGCACCACATTGCAGTGAGGTATTATCATTGCTAAATGACCGTTGCCAGAGTTACATAAAGACTAAAGTCAGGTTTTTGAGGTATGGCATGCTGCAATGGACTATATTCAACATTAACCCCATTGATGACAGACTGCTGTGATGATTAATCTTCCATGGAACTCCTGACACTGAAAATAACCTTAGTTTCACTTGCTCTTCATTTCTGCATTGGCTGATTGTGATTGTATGAGTTACACCAGGAGGAATGCACACCTAGGATTGTATTGTAAAAAGTGGCCCTGGGGACACAACTAAGGTGGGCCCCACTTGTTGCACACCACAGAGCACTTTGATATTACAGAAGAGGTTACAGACTTGAGCAGTCCTTTCAGCAAATATATATCACGTCAGCACAGATTTAGCACATCCACAAACCCTTGGGGCCTAGCCCCAGATTACATGTAGGAATTCCCTCATGCACGTAAAGAAATCCTTTTCCCCATCACATCTTACAGATATTGGTGGAGAGAAAAAGAGGCTACTAGGTGGTGCACTAACATAGAGGTGGTGCACAGTCAGTATACCCCACAAGGGTGCCCCTTGTGCTGGGTGTATGGGGGTGCCAGAGACCTCCCAACTTCTACCTGCAGGTAGGTGCCGTCACTCATTTACTCATGGTCAAGGGATCCCAGCCCTCCCCCTCCCTTTGTCAGGTTAGGTCAGATACCTTAGTGAAAAACAGACCAATGGCATTTAAGAGTCAGTCAGCCTTTTACGAATGCATAACTTTGAACCTTAACTTTGAACAATGCATTGACTGTAAAAAAGAGCACTACATCCTTCTACATCTAGAGCACCCAGTTAATGGAGCACTGAGGTGCAGAGTGCGACAATGCACCCTGGGGCATATTTATTAAAAAAAAAGTCATGCTGTGCAGTGCAGCAAGTCATCTTGCTGTGCTGCGTACCAGGACAGGGTAATCACAGGAATGTGCTATATTTAATAGAATGCTGAAAGCGTGCCTGTTTTGTATGCAAGATTGTTTTTGTGCAGGTAGAGGCCTCTTCCAGCACAAAAACAATTCTGAGAGACATACTCCTCTTTCTATGTGTGCTTCAGAATGCAGCACACATAGAAAGAGGAACTAACAAGGAGAAATATATATATCTCCTCGTTACGCCTCCCCTGAGAAGGTGTACCTTTTTGGCGCATTCCCAGATCTACTACTTATGGTAAACTTGGAAATACATAAAAAACCATGGGAGTTATGTGGGCCCACCTATGCAATGCCTGTGGAACACCGTCCCAGGGCAGAGTAAAGGCAACACAGCGATTTGTGCTACATTGCATTGCTCAAAACTAATGAAGCCACTCAGGGCCTCCAAGCTGGACTTGCTTGGCTTCATAAATCACATTTTGGGCTTGTGTCGCACTTGCACCACGTTGCTTGGTGCAAACGCGATGCAACCTCTTTCATAAATATGCCCCCTTGTCTGTAACATGACCCCTGATGAAATTGCCGATCCGGCAGAATTGGCTATGATTGGAGATGGAAGGGTGAGTGTCAGTTTTACCTTAGAAGGTTCTCAGTCCTCGCCTCTCTTTCACCTCGATCAAACTCCTCCATCCCTTCCTTTTAGGAGGCTGAACAAGAGGGGGAAATGTCGTACCCCGGGAAGAACCTTAGATCCTGGGGTCACATCAAGAAACATAGCCCACTGCATCGCCATGGTCTTCAATGCACAATAAAGCATTCAGGGGCATATTATCAAGGGGGTTTATCTCCGCTTTTTTGGCTTTAAAAGCCAAGAAAGCGGAGATAAAATTATCTCCCTATTACCAAGCTGTCGCTAACACCAGTTAGCGACAGCTAGTAGGAGATAGCGACCATCTTGGGCCCCACTTTGCATGTCAGTGATATTTATCACTAATGAGATGCAAAGTGGGTGTGCCAAGATGTTAGAGACTGAAAATAGTCGCTAACATCGCTATCTCCTATTACCAACTTTTGGAGATATTCGCGCTAAGCGGGAATATCTCCAAAAGCTAACACCTGCCCTGAGCAGTTCTTAGCCATGTTATCCAATGGGAGGTGGATAACATGGCTAAGAGCATTTGCTCGATAATGCATGAGTATCGCTGACTTTTCAGCGATATTCATGCATTTCGGCCGTTTTTTATCGCATTTGCGATAAACCTTGTTAATAGCAAGGTTTATCTGCGATAAAAATCGCCGATGTGCGGCGATAATTTTTGTCTCAAGTTAGAGACAAAAATTATTGCTAGTTGTTGGTAATATGCCCCTCAATGTTTATGATATTGGAGATGTGCCCTTCCTCTTAACACTCGTGAAGCAATGTTTTATCATGATTAAGCACTGCCTGAATTATGGGTCTTTAAACGTCTTTGAAATGTGTCCTGTACTCTGTCGAGGACACAATCAGGTACCACATAAAGTGTATCAGGTACCACATAAAGTGTTTTTTCAGTTGCTTGTACATTACAGGTATAGGAGGGTCCAAGAGGAGAAACCCATCCTGTCTGCACAGTGTTTCTACCAACCCTCCTCTCATCTGACCTGACTGTCAGTTCATCATACACCACAGCAAGGAGACCAGAACAGGTCAGTTTAAGACATGGGAGTCATTCCTAGGTGAATAATTCAAACTCCACAGCAAAATTAAATATAACAATCACATATAAAAACTGTACCCTTGAACAACGCACTTTCAAGGTGAACACGAAGTTTGCACTATAGGTTCCATAACAAAAAGAGACACCTGAACATACACTAAGGTATGAGACCCTAAAAGCTTGGAAAGCTTCACGTGTTAAATGTAAACCATTACCCATTCAGGATGCTATATTGCAAAGGGCTAGTTTTTGTTTTGTAATTTTTTTTTTTTAAAACAAGGCTAAATAAACTGAAATTTTGCAAAATTCACGAATTTTAATAATGTTCCATTTGTAACAAAAAATCTTTGCCCAGGCCTAATGCTACACAAAAAGCTGTGAAGAAAAGGACCAAAACATGCATTAGTCCATCATCTCAGAATGAGATGGAAATCCATCAAAAGACTTCGAGCTGATAGATGGTAAAACAATAGAATAATAAGAATTTCAATAGGACTTTAAAGTGGGGATGTGGGAGCGAAGGTTCTCAAATTAGTGTGGCTTATTTACAAGGGTCAGCCCCACCGGAACGTCAATTCTTTTTGACACTCTGGTGGCCAAGCCTCTCAATCAGATCTATGAGGCGAAACAAATCCCCCGCATGACTTTGTATGGCCTCATAGATATGGAGTACGGCAAGGTACCACAAAGGTCTGCATTGCCTTACTCAGAATCTAGGAGGTTATTCCAGAGACACTGTGGTGTTTCCATGCAACTATTTTTAACAAAGAAGGGAGGTAGAGTACCAAGTAGGATTCCTACTCCACGGGCACTGATACATAAACAAGAAGAATCCTACTGCTAGTGTGGGGAGAAAAGGAGGGGAAGCACTCAGTGTTGTGTAAAATACCCCTCACACACCAACAGGCCCCTTGGTGTCATGCTTCATCATCGGGGTCTTCGCATCCCGCTATAGGGATGCGGCACGCTGCGACCTACGACTACGTGGGAGCGTTGACAGGTGTTGACTATGTGTGGTGTGTGTTGACTGTGAGTGATAGGAGGATTAAATGTGAGTGGGAAACGTGGTGAGAGAGTTTAAAAAGTACCTGGCTAGTGGGAAAAAGAAAAAACTTTATTTCGTACCCCTAGCTGGTGCTATTAAAAAGATGTGCAGAAAAAGACGAGGTTGATTTGTCTTAATTATGGACAAAACCTCTGGTGTGCGTCAACATGTTTCGGTACGTGTGTACCTTCTTCAGGACGGGGCACAACTCCCAACCCTACTCACGTATTTCTAAATAAAAAGAGGTTATATTTAGTAAAAAGTGAAATCACTCTATTTGAAGTTGGCTACAATGTGCCTACAGCGGTTCTCGGGATCATGTATTTACATGTCCTGCAAAAAAGGAAAAAACCATTAAGTTTGGTTACCATAGGGTATCGGCTCAGACAGGTGCAATCACCTGGAGCCCCAAACAGAGAACAATCTGTAAAGGAAAAGACATACAAGACACACAACATATAGGACACACTTAGGTTTTCTTGTACTTAATGTTTTTCAGACATACTCTTAGTCTTTGATGTCTACTGCATCATGAGCAAATCCTGGGCAACAAGGTGGGTAGGTGGATCCACAATCTACAAAGATAGAGAGATGGACTCAGTGCTGTTGTTTATATTCACTTCTTACTACATCCGTCTACCTGGAAAAGCCTGATTCTGTGTGGGGAGAATACTCACGAAATCCGCCTGTATTGGCCTCCTTCTACCACCCCGTGCTGCTCCGCTGTGAATGGATAGCGGGCGTGTTTAGTGGTATTTAAGGAGAGGCTTGGTGTACTGCCATTGGTTAATTGCCGGAAGTAACAGGGACCATGCATGAAGACTGTCTGTATCCGCCTTAGTACATGTGGTCTAATTAACTTTGGCATGTGACCCAATGTTGTTAGTTCATTACCGGAATGACCATATAAGGTTTTTCCGCTTCTTGGTCAATCATGGGCTGAGAGAGGGAGCGCCGTTGTTTACACGACTGTGTTGTCATATGTGCATGCGCATGGGTTGGTGTCTATGCGCATGCGTACCAGCCGGGCGGGGTAGTGTCTATACAAAGATGTGATTTGTAGCGCTGGCTCATGTAGGCAGATGTCAGCCGTAGTGGTCAAGTGATTTGGCTCCACGGTATGTCATCATTTAGTCCTGTAATGTGGGTGCCCAGGCGGAACACCCAACGTTGTTCCTTCTGAAACAGGCCCGATTCCGAAGGTAGTCGCTCGATGACCGTCCAGCGGAGGTCATTAATGCAGTGCTGTAGTGCCAGGAAATGTGATGCCATTTTGGTTGTTGACTTTTTACAGCGTATGTTTGATTTATGTTCGCCAATCCTAGTTTTGACTGGTCGGGTGGTCATGCCCACGTATTCCAGTCCACATGGACAGTTGATCAAGTATACCACATTTCTAGTGTTACAATTTGAGAATTGGCGCTGCTCCCATGTCGTGCCATTCCTGAAGGTGAGGTTCTTGCTTTTCTGAGTCTGGTGGCAGCAGCTGCAATCACCACAAGGGAAATGGCCCTGTACACTGGTCGGGTTCTGTCTAGCAGTCTGGTTTTCCCGTGGTCTAGTGTGGACCACAATGTCTTTTATGTTCTTGCCCCTCCGGTGCGCATGCATGGGTTTCTCAAAATCGAGGTTTCCACAGTTCAGGATGTCCCAATGTTTGTCGATCACCTTGGAAACCTGTAACACTAGAAATGTGGTATACTTGATCAACTGTCTATGTGGACTGGAATACGTGGGCATGACCACCCGACCAGTCAAAACTAGGATTGGCGAACATAAATCAAACATACGCTGTACAAAGTCAACAACCAAAATGGCATCACATTTCCTGGCACTACAGCACTGCATTAATGACCTCCGCTGGACGGTCATCGAGCGACTACCTTCGAAATCGGGCCTGTTTCAGAAGGAACAACGTTGGGTGTTCCGCCTGGGCACCCACATTACAGGACTAAATGATGACATACCGTGGAGCCAAATCACTTGACCACTACGGCTGACATCTGCCTACATGAGCCAGCGCTACAAATCACATCTTTGTATAGACACTACCCCGCCCGGCTGGTACGCATGCGCATAGACACCAACCCATGCGCATGCACATATGACAACACAGTCGTGTAAACAACGGCGCTCCCTCTCTCAGCCCATGATTGACCAAGAAGCGGAAAAACCTTATATGGTCATTCCGGCAATGAACTAACAACATTGGGTCACATGCCAAAGTTAATTAGACCACATGTACTAAGGCGTATACAGACAGTCTTCATGCATGGTCCCTGTTACTTCCGGCAATTAACCAATGGCAGTACACCAAGCCTCTCCTTAAATACCACTAAACACGCCCGCTATCCATTCACAGCGGAGCAGCACGGGGTGGTAGAAGGAGGCCAATACAGGCGGATTTCGTGAGTATTCTCCCCACACAGAATCAGGCTTTTCCAGGTAGACGGATGTAGTAAGAAGTGAATATAAACAACAGCACTGAGTCCATCTCTCTATCTTTGTAGATTGTGGATCCACCTACCCACCTTGTTGCCCAGGATTTGCTCATGATGCAGTAGACATCAAAGACTAAGAGTATGTCTGAAAAACATTAAGTACAAGAAAACCTAAGTGTGTCCTATATGTTGTGTGTCTTGTATGTCTTTTCCTTTACAGATTGTTCTCTGTTTGGGGCTCCAGGTGATTGCACCTGTCTGAGCCGATACCCTATGGTAACCAAACTTAATGGTTTTTTCCTTTTTTGCAGGACATGTAAATACATGATCCCGAGAACCGCTGTAGGCACATTGTAGCCAACTTCAAATAGAGTGATTTCACTTTTTACTAAATATAACCTCTTTTTATTTAGAAATACGTGAGTAGGGTTGGGAGTTGTGCCCCGTCCTGAAGAAGGTACACACGTACCGAAACATGTTGACGCACACCAGAGGTTTTGTCCATAATTAAGACAAATCAACCTCGTCTTTTTCTGCACATCTTTTTAATAGCACCAGCTAGGGGTACGAAATAAAGTTTTTTCTTTTTCCCACTAGCCAGGTACTTTTTAAACTCTCTCACCACGTTTCCCACTCACATTTAATCCTCCTATCACTCACAGTCAACACACACCACACATAGTCAACACCTGTCAACGCTCCCACGTAGTCGTAGGTCGCAGCGTGCCGCATCCCTATAGCGGGATGCGAAGACCCCGATGATGAAGCATGACACCAAGGGGCCTGTTGGTGTGTGAGGGGTATTTTACACAACACTGAGTGCTTCCCCTCCTTTTCTCCCCACACTAGCAGTAGGATTCTTCTTGTTTATGTATCAGTGCCCGTGGAGTAGGAATCCTACTTGGTACTCTACCGCCCTTCTTTGTTAAAAATAGTGTCTAGGCAGCGCGCAGCTGCGGGAGTTTCCCACAGACATACAAACTCACACACATAGACAGACACACACTTAGGTAAAAAAGAAGCCAGCGGTTCCATCACAATGGAAGACGAACATGGCCTCACTTTCGCGGAGGCCGAAATCGATAAAATTCTAGCAGACAGCAACCTTTTCGAAGGACTATGCAACCAGGACACAGGTCCACAAACAAACGACTGGAATGAACTATTGAATCTCAGAAGAAACCAGATAAAAGCCGCACTACACGGATTGTTCATGACCCAATACCTCCGCAACAAAATGGCACCACCGGGCCTGATTGTAAAAAATGAGCCACTAATTTTCCAGCAGGACATGGTTTTTAAGAAAGAATGGTCACTAATCTCCTGGCACTGTTCAAGGGATTGGTTAGTCCTCATAATAAAAACAGCGGCCAGGATCACTCAAGAACTCAAAATTGAGATAAATAAGATTGAGGTCCAGTTGCAAACATACATCACACCAGAGGAACTGAAAACCAGACTCGAAGAACTGAACCAACAGATGACGGAATTCGAATTCAATCTAAAACAAAGCAAAACAAACAAGCTGACAAAGGATGTAGCTAAATTCACCCCAGAGAGTGCATACCCATACACCAAAGTGGACTATGTCTCAAAAAACAACTACAGCGACGCAGACAGCGACACTTCGGATACCGGCTCATCGGGTTCAAACTCGAGTGGAAACAAGGGGAACAGACAACGGAGGGGTGGATGGAGACAAAGACGCCAACAATTCCCTAGACAAAGGGGATGGCGAGGTTTCCAACCACCGAACCATTTCCAACCTTTCATGGGTCCACCTCAATTCAACCCTTTCCAGTTTGGGCCAATGTGGAACCAGGAATACAGTGATGGTTTCTACGGACAACAACAACCCTATGGAGGCCAACAGCAGCCTTTTTTAGGGGCGCGCCAGAATTCGCGCGGAAAGAATCGGAAAGGGAACAACGTGGCTTGGGAGGATCAAGAACAGCCCAACGCCCGAACAACCCGGAGCATGACAGGGTCACTTCCGAACCAACCGTCGACCAGCAAGAAAGGGACTTAGTGGTGAACCTTACTCCGATCACTTTGACCACCACACAGAAAAACATCCTGAATAAAGGCCTGGGCTATGTCCCCACACATAAACCAGATGTCTTCAGACTCAATGTGGAGCTACAAGACTTCTTCAGGAAGTTGAAATTGCAGGCTTTTTTCAAGGATAAACCCCCTCCTGAAGACAAAACCGATACAGGTCTGAGATTGAAATCAACTTTCACCCCACCAGATACAAGCATCCCGGTGGAGATTCTAACCTTCGAGAAAGCGGTGGTGACAGAGGTTAACAAACTAAACATCCAAGGAAGAAATGTCTTCCACAATACAAGTGGAGAAGAGCAGAGAGCCCTCCGAGAACTAACAGCCAATAGGGAACTTGTCATAAAACCTGCCGACAAGGGAGGAGCAATCGTATTGCAAACACTTGAAGCATACGACAAGGAGTGTCTACGTCTTCTGTCAGACCCACGGAACTACAAGAAACTGGATAATGACCCAACAGAAAGACTACGGACCCGAATCTGAGGCATGGTAGAAGAGGGACTTGCCCACGATTGGATCAGCAAGAAGGAGGCTGATTTCCTACAGCAACCGAATCCCAGGATACCGTATTTTTATTGTATCCCCAAGATACACAAGAATCTTGACAACCCGCCAGGGAGACCCATTGTGTCTGGCATAGGGTCTATCCTAGAACCTTTGTCCAAATTCTCTGACGCTTTCCTAAGACCGATGGTACAAGCCACAAATACATACCTAAAAGACACCAAGTCGGACCCGCAACTCCTGGAAGACCTACCTTTTGATCCGACAATACAGCTCCTAGTAAGTCTCGATGTGGAAAGTTTATACACAAGCTTACCACACGAGGAGACACTAGAGATAATCGAGGAGGTACTCTTCAGTCGACCGTGGAAATACCAAACACCAAGAAACCTAGTCCTGGAGTGCATCAGCATGGCTCTAAAAGACAATTTTTTCCAGTACAAAGAGACACTGTATCTACAAACCCACGGGACAAGTATGGGAAGCACGTTTGCGCCGAGCCTGGCAGGACTATACGTCCACCACCTTGAAGAACAAAAAATCCTGCATGAGAACAATCCCTACCGTTCCAAGATTGGCATCTGGAAACGGTACATCGATGACATTTTTATCATTTGGAACGGTGATAACGACAGTGCTAACAGTTTCTTGACCTGGCTAAACAACCAGAACCAGTATTTAAAATTCACAAGCACCGTTTCAAATAAATCGATGGTCTTCCTGGATTTGAACATTTACAGCGAGGATGGTAGGCTAAAAAGTAATACCCACTTCAAGCCCACCGCCAGGAATTGTCTGTTACGCTATGACAGCTTTCACCCCAGGCACCTGAGGGTAAATCTGCCGTACGGACAGTTCCTGAGATTACGGAGAAACTGTACGGAACTAAGTGAATTCAACCGCCAGGCAAAAGACCTCAGAACGAAACTCGTAGAAAGGCAGTACCCAACGAGGACCATCGAAAAAGCGATGAAACGTGCCAAAAACAACCATAGGGAGGCTCTCATAGAGGAATATCCTAAAGAGAAAGACCTGAACAAAAGACCCATCTGCGTGACAACCTACTCCACAATATCGAACCAGGTTTCCAAGGTGATCGACAAACATTGGGACATCCTGAACTGTGGAAACCTCAATTTTGAGAAACCCATGCATGCGCACCGGAGGGGCAAGAACATAAAAGACATTGTGGTCCACACTAGACCACGGGAAAACCAGACTGCTAGACAGAACCCGACCAGTGTACAGGGCCATTTCCCTTGTGGTGATTGCAGCTGCTGCCACCAGACTCAGAAAAGCAAGAACCTCACCTTAAGGAATGGCACGACATGGGAGCAGCGCCAATTCTCAAATTGTAACACTAGAAATGTGGTATACTTGATCAACTGTCCATGTGGACTGGAATACGTGGGCATGACCACCCGACCAGTCAAAACTAGGATTGGCGAACATAAATCAAACATACGCTGTAAAAAGTCAACAACCAAAATGGCATCACATTTCCTGGCACTACAGCACTGCATTAATGACCTCCGCTGGACGGTCATCGAGCGACTACCTTCGGAATCGGGCCTGTTTCAGAAGGAACAACGTTGGGTGTTCCGCCTGGGCACCCACATTACAGGACTAAATGATGACATACCGTGGAGCCAAATCACTTGACCACTACGGCTGACATCTGCCTACATGAGCCAGCGCTACAAATCACATCTTTGTATAGACACTACCCCGCCCGGCTGGTACGCATGCGCATAGACACCAACCCATGCGCATGCACATATGACAACACAGTCGTGTAAACAACGGCGCTCCCTCTCTCAGCCCATGATTGACCAAGAAGCGGAAAAACCTTATATGGTCATTCCGGTAATGAACTAACAACATTGGGTCACATGCCAAAGTTAATTAGACCACATGTACTAAGGCGTATACAGACAGTCTTCATGCATGGTCCCTGTTACTTCCGGCAATTAACCAATGGCAGTACACCAAGCCTCTCCTTAAATACCACTAAACACGCCCGCTATCCATTCACAGCGGAGCAGCACGGGGTGGTAGAAGGAGGCCAATACAGGCGGATTTCGTGAGTATTCTCCCCACACAGAATCAGGCTTTTCCAGGTAGACGGATGTAGTAAGAAGTGAATATAAACAACAGCACTGAGTCCATCTCTCTATCTTTGTAGATTGTGGATCCACCTACCCACCTTGTTGCCCAGGATTTGCTCATGATGCAGTAGACATCAAAGACTAAGAGTATGTCTGAAAAACATTAAGTACAAGAAAACCTAAGTGTGTCCTATATGTTGTGTGTCTTGTATGTCTTTTCCTTTACAGATTGTTCTCTGTTTGGGGCTCCAGGTGATTGCACCTGTCTGAGCCGATACCCTATGGTAACCAAACTTAATGGTTTTTTCCTTTTTTGCAGGACATGTAAATACATGATCCCGAGAACCGCTGTAGGCACATTGTAGCCAACTTCAAATAGAGTGATTTCACTTTTTACTAAATATAACCTCTTTTTATTTAGAAATACGTGAGTAGGGTTGGGAGTTGTGCCCCGTCCTGAAGAAGGTACACACGTACCGAAACATGTTGACGCACACCAGAGGTTTTGTCCATAAGTAAGACAAATCAACCTCGTCTTTTTCTGCACATCTTTTTAATAGCACCAGCTAGGGGTACGAAATAAAGTTTTTTCTTTTTCCCACTAGCCAGGTACTTTTTAAACTCTCTCACCACGTTTCCCACTCACATTTAATCCTCCTATCACTCACAGTCAACACACACCACACATAGTCAACACCTGTCAACGCTCCCACGTAGTCGTAGGTCGCAGCGTGCCGCATCCCTATAGCGGGATGCGAAGACCCCGATGATGAAGCATGACACCAAGGGGCCTGTTGGTGTGTGAGGGGTATTTTACACAACACTGAGTGCTTCCCCTCCTTTTCTCCCCACACTAGCAGTAGGATTCTTCTTGTTTATGTATCAGTTTCCATGCAACACCCATGGATTTTGATGCTGATCCATATTTACAAAATCACATTAACCTGAGGCAGAGCCAAAAACGTACTCTGCAGCACACATAGAATAAGGAAAATGCCTCCATCGATTGTTTTTGTGCAAGAAGGTGCCCCCGCCTGCACAAAAACAATCTTGCCAACAATGCAGACACCCTTGCACCATGGTGCAAGAGTGTCTGCATTGGTGCTAGTCACCAAATGGTGCACTGGCCGAATGGACAGGAATGCACTGTATCTCGTAAATATGAGGCATTCTTGCCCTTTCAAATTGGTGTTGGACAGCGCAGCAAAATGACTTGAGACACTACACTATACCAATTTTTTGCAAATAAACCTCTATAGGCCATAGTAGTAAAATTTCAGTATACCATGGTAAATATTTTAAAGGTACTGGTAGCATTTGTCACATTGATTTAGGGTTCATGATGAAAGCATGTTTTTGGTTTAAAACTTTAGTTACATTTCTGGCACCAGTCACGGAAGACATTGCACACTAGGCATTAGCATTTAAATGTAATGCAGGACTCAACCTTGAGCCAATGGCAAAACAACTGTGCCTCAGTGACAAACCATGGACACCTTTCTCCAGAAATCAGCTAAACACATGCATTCTATCTGATTTGAAGTTTCTGAAGATCCTCCTTTTTCATACCCATTTACAGGTGTCTCTCTTAGGGTCTTATTTTGAGTTTGCCAGTAATCTGCTCTTCACAGTGATGAAGGGCAATCCTTTGCCATCCTGATGGACCACAGTACGTCAAAGTTTAAGATGACAGCAAGCCCTCCGCTCATCTCTGTACCTTGAAGGAAATATGTTGTCATGGAAGATTCCATTCAAACTACAAAAAGTTTTCGGGAGGGCCACCATCAGTTTTATGAGCCATCCATCAAACCTTTAGGCTTTTTTTGTTTTTCAAAAAAATTATAATCTTAAAGAGAGGGTTAATTTTGAAAAATTAAAACTTAGCGACCTGCGCAGCTTATGAGTTTTCTCCCAGAATGTTGGGGACATTATTGTTTTTTCCATCCCTCACCACCAGGCAGTGACTGAAAGAAAAAAAGGACATTATACCTATCACCCTAACAAGATAGGTGTCTTGCCTGAGTGGAAGCTTTCTGACAATGAGCCAATGAGCTAACAGGGGCTCAGTCAGCGGAAACTTTATGGTCCGCCTGTCTGAAATGAGGTTAGTGGACCAAACGTTTGGGCAGAGAGGATACTGCCATCGCATTTGCAATGGAGTACCCTATCCACAAAACACTACATCATGCCCTAAGTCTAGAAGGAATTTGACCATTGAAAATACAGAGAGAAAATGTAGAGAGCGGGGCAAATATTTTTTTAATATACTGACCATGTGGATTTCTCTCCTAAGGTTACGGCTAGAATTATAACATCATAAATTGTAATTATGTGTTTCTTGAAGACTATTGAGCTGGTCCTAGCCATCCTTTTCTCAGCTAGTTTCAACTTTCTTCTTACCTAGACTTTACTGTTTTCCCTGTCTATTTGTTGTGAACTTTTGTGACCTCCATTCTTTGAACCCTTTCCTTGAATACTTCAATGTGCTCATTTAAATAACATCTCATTGTTTGTATTTTCCAGTACTTAAATCCCTCTTCCTAGCAATCCAATACCACGCCATGGCAAGAGCGTGCAATTAGGGAGATATGTCATTAATGCCCTCATTACGATGGTGGTCAGACGAGCGTCTGACCGCCATCCACCCGGGCAGGTGTCCATCCGACAATGAGTCAGCGGACCCGCTTGCACGATTTGGAAAGGATCGGCAGCATGAGAGTCGGAATGTGCCTTTTTGTACTTCAGCTTGCCCTGTGGCCCAGGAAAAGGGTCCTTTTCAAACAATCATGCACCATGGTGCGTGGATGTTTGGGGGGACTTTATGTGTGCTCCCCCTGGCCACTTAGCTTGCCCACATGGGACAGGGGCCCAGCTTGGTACCCTCAAAGTTTGTTTATGTCTGGGACCGTCATGAAAAGGCAGTCAGAAAAGGAGATCCTAATCTCCCCCACCGGAATAATCGCTCTGACCGCCGGTATTGTAATTCGGCTTTTGGACCGATGTCCTGGATGTCGAACAGACGGCTACAAACAGCCTGTGAGTGTTGGTCGCTTTGACATCAAAATGAGAGCCTAAGTTTGGACTGTAGCAGATAAAAGGTTAATGGTTAACTCAACTTTTTGCTCCTTTATTCTTCATAAAAATGGCAAAGGTCTGTTGAATTAAGATTTACTACTTAGGACGTGAGTTATCTATTGTCACACTGTCCTGTTCTTGCTGCAAGACACCCAAAAAGAACTTGGCTAAACAATGTGTTTTTACTGTACGCTTTGGGCCTAGTCTTATTCTTTATAGTTATATGGGAGAAGTCTACTAAGGAGTTAATTATAACTATTGTTATGGTTCTTAAAGAATTGGACTGGTATCAGCAATTGGCTGTTATTATTTGTTCTCAAATGTACTAGCAGTTTAAATTAGTTTTTTTTTATGCATGGTAATCACTGTGCTATGTGTCAGAGTTTTGTAGCCACCAAGTCTAATAATGTGTTTGCCACTGTCTTGTTTGTGGTACATTTGATCAATAATAGAGAGCAATTTTTCTTTTTGTTACATGTTGATAATGCAATGACTATGTCAGAAATTACTGCCAAGTAAAAACACTGGCCAAGTCTATTGATTTTCTTTTCTTAGTTTATAAGTAAAGTGATTTAAAATAATGCAGCCATCTCTCCTGCCTTTGTGCCCTTTTAGTAAGGAGACATTTCACTGCTCTAAACATTGCTCTGTGTGCCTGCAGTCTGTCTCCAATACACATGTTATGTTATGTTATAACTTTATACAGTGCATGCATACCAAATGTTGTCTTGGCGCTAGCAATCAAGAAGCTAGCAGGAGCACTGTTCAAGGAACAACCAGGTCTTAATGGCTTTCATGAATAATGTCAAAGAGGGAAGATTTCTGACGGCAAGAGGGAGGGTGTTCCAGAGCTTCGTGACTCCCACCATAAAGTTTCTACCTCCCCAGTTTGATTTAAAGAATCTCTGAGAAAGTAACAATTTTGCCCCTTGTGATCGAAGGCATCTGTTTGGAGAGAACCAATAGAGTGACTGCTTCAAAAACTGAGGACCGGTACCGTGTAGTGCCTTATATGTGATGCACAGGGTTTTGAATTTGATACAACTTTTAATTGGTAGCCAATGCAGACTCTGAAGGTGCTTTCCCACTGACTGAAATTTGGGAAATCCCCAGGAGGAGCCTTGCAGCCGCATTTTGGATCATCTGGAGCCTGCGTAGTTGCTTCATGGTTATACCTAGATATAACCCATTGCAATAATCCAGTTTGGAAAGGACTAAGGATGTAACTACAGTTTTCCTGCTTTCTGTTGGAATCAGAGGTAGGATTTTCTTAATCGCTTTAAGAATGTAGGAGCTTGATGATGAAACTGCCTTGACTTTGGCTTTAGGAATTGGTATTAGTGCTGTTCCAGCTCATCAGCCACCAAATCTGAGAGCAGGAGGGGGAATAGTTACCGAACAGTATCAGCTCTGTTTTCCTGGAATTGAGCTTAAGGCAGTGCGATCTCATCCATGAGCTGAAAGGTGTCATGCAGTCCCTAAATCTATTTACTGGCGGTTGGACTTTTTTTACAGATGGGGACAACGAGTTGGGTGTCATCCGCGTAGGATGTTAGTGCCATCCCAAAAGAACCTCTTAATAATGTCAGTTTGGAAACATATATATTAAATAGCGTAGGACTCAAAGAGGACACATGTGGAACTCCACATGGGAGTGTGAAAGACAGGGATGTGTAATTGCCCAGGGCAACTGATTGTATCCTATTGGTTAAAAAAGAGGAGACCAATGCCAATGCCTTTCCAGAAATGCCAAGAGAATTCAGATGGTTAAGCAGCGTCTTATGGTCTACCATGTCAAAGGCCGCCGAACGGTCGAGCAGGACAAGAGCTGCAGCGCCCCCTTCATCCATTACTCCTCTTATTTAATTTAATTTGTGGCCTTTATTAGGGCTGTTTCAGTGCTATGTTCTGCCCTGCATCCAAATTGATACAAGTTATGCTCATATAGATATGATGTGAGCTGGTTGTTCATAACTTTTTCTGGCAACTTAGCTGGAAAATGAAGACGTGAGATAGCCTATAGTTGTCTGGGTCAAGTGCATCCAGGTTGGATTTTTTCAGAAGTGGCAGAATCAAGGCCCTCTTCCAAATAGATGGAAAAACACCTTCTGTAAACATTGAATTAAAAATGAAGGCTAGACTTGGTCCAAGGATCTCAGGGGCTTGTTTAAATATCATAGGAGAGATAGGATCAGGGGAGAGCCAGATTTTATTTTTAAAATATGAGTAATTATCTCATACACGGTTACTGCTCTGAATTCTGCAAAGGTGAGGGCACTCAGGTGTTGTGAGCTTATGGTATTGTGAGTATCTGAATTTACCCCATTATCAAAGGTTGTAAAGATTTGCTCCACTTTGTTTTGAAAGTGCTGTGCAAGTGAGTTACAGAATTCCTGAGAATGATCATTCCCCTTTCTTTCAGGTGGCGTACACAATTTAGTTTCCACCCACAAGAGCTCTTTGGAGGAGTTTTCTGCCTCCTTAATTTGCTTACATAACTAGGAACTCTTTTCTAGCAGGATCATTTTTTTATAATTGGCTAATGGGATTTTGCACTTTACAAGTTCATGTTCATCATTGTTTATTCTCCAACATCTCTCCTGTCTTCTCCACTCCTGTTTTTTAGATCTAAGGATGTCAGAAAACCAGGGGGCTGACGACGGAGTAATCCAATTACTTGAGGATTTTTTAAGGGGAGCTATCTTATTGGCAGCTGCTGTGAGCCATTGATTGAAGTGAATAGAGGCATGTTCTGCTTGTTGCTGGGGTTTTGTTTGTA
This sequence comes from Lissotriton vulgaris, assembly GCF_964263255.1. Taxonomy (NCBI): domain Eukaryota; kingdom Metazoa; phylum Chordata; class Amphibia; order Caudata; family Salamandridae; genus Lissotriton; species Lissotriton vulgaris. The sequence continues at coordinate 1,297,813,264 of NC_141694.1, forward strand.
AGCATGAGAGCTGGAAGTTAAGCTGGTTGTTGTCTACCTGTTTCCAATTATGGTATGATCTAGCTGACGGATTGGATTGGCTTGGTTGGTCCTTAAATAAGTTATCAAGCTCAAAGATGCTGGCACTGTCATCAGTCCAGATCAGTGTTAGAATCGCTTTAATCTCGAGTGAGTCATAGTTAGTAAAAATTCTGTCCAAGATATGGCCGGGCTGATGTGTGGGGCCTTAAATCTTAGGTTTAGACCCCCCAATGTCATGGTATCAAGTAAGGAGATAGTGTTTGAGTCCATGACAGCGTCAAGATGAAAATTGAAATCAACCAATATAACAACATTTTTCTCCAGGGTGTAAAAAGGTAGGCAGATTCAATCGATAACCTTTAAGTATTGCCCGGCGTTAGTCGCCTCTCATACCACTCGATAATTATCCAACAAAGAGGCAGGCGCTGGAGACTGGAAGGCAGGAAACAGAAGTTTATTCTGTCGGAGCAGAACACATCAAATCAGACAACAGGGTATCGTCTCAAGGTGCTCTAACCGCATCTCTGAGGCCTGGCCTCTTATACACAGGTTTATGGCTTTATTGCATGAAACACATTCTTGTTAATACTTTGATGTACGGAAAGACATCCTCGGAATCCCCGCACATATCTACAGTAGAAGTCCCCACCCCGATCTCAGTAGGCGATGACTGTCGCGCAGCTGGACATTCCGCCGGTTTCCGGAATGTGTGCGGCTGATCGGATCTCATGGGGTGGGGGCTTTGATCAGTCGTAGATCCTTTGAAGAGGGGCAGCTTCCTACTGTAGGGAGCAATAAACTGCATCCGCAGGACTAGGTGATGGCCTGGGATCGGGTCGGACAATCGGGCACAGAGGAAGGGGGTTCATCAAAGGATGTGTGATCATGAAAGGGATGGAGGGAGGTGTTAGCCGGGTACGGGATGTGACTCCGAGGCAGGGCCACGCTGAAGGGGTGGTTTATGGCCCAAGCATGTGAGAGCGGGGACTGTCAGTGCGTGGGGGATGCTTGCGAGGTCAGAGAGAGATGCGCTGGCTACCGGCAGTGGGCAGAGAGGCCATGGCATTCAAAATGGCTGCTACTTACGCGCACATATGAGCCTGGAAAAGGACAAGATGGCACCGATAATGTTTACGCCACAACCTAGATTTTAACAGTCCTCCCTTTTCAACATATCTAGCCAGCTTGTCAATCTATGTCTATCCACATTATATTTCTACTTCATATGAAGCTTTCATGCGTTCAGCTTCAAAGTCCAGAGTCTTAGGGCAGATACAGTTAGCAAAAAGTGAGCACAGGGGTGGCAAGCATTGAACCCCCAGGCAGAATCCACATATTACGACAATCGGTATCAATACGATCATAAACAACCTCCACCCCCAGTCCTTTACAGCACTCCAGAACCAACTCCCAAGCGACCATTCTTCTTGTTCCTGATGAACTTCTGAGGAAAGTCTGTGGAGGTGTTCAATGGCTTTGTAGACTGAGGGCGAATTGTCCGGTATGTAGGTGCAGCAGCTGGACCCAATGATACAGCATGCTCCTCCACGATCCGCTAGAACCACATCTAGAACAAGGCGGTTCTGAAGGGCCACCAGGCGGACCGCCTGAAGCTCGGCTCTATTGTTTGTGAGGATGCAAGCTGTAATGTTCATCGTCATTTCAACTGCCTGGGTCAAATGTCGGATGGCACGGCTGTTCGCTAGCGGACCCCAGAGTGGAACAAGTCCCTTCATTGCGTCCAGGAACTGTGCACCGGTGGAGTCGGCTTGCTCAATGTCTCTTGCTCGCTTTTGTCGGTGGTGGTTTGCTGGAGCCACGTAGGTCGGAGGAAGGATGAAGGCGATGTAGCAGGTACCTCCCCAGCCCTTTGGGAGCCAGGTGTAGGCTTTCGTACCGCAGACAAAGTACATGTTCGGAGAGGAAACAAAAGAGGGTGGATCAATTGAGTCCAAAGTTCTGGTGATGCGGCAAGCGCTGTGTCCCACCAACTGTGTCCCAAGGCCTTCGATGCATACAAGGCCCGAGACGTTGACAACAGACAGGGCCACAGTCAGGGTGGCAGCTGTTCGTTTCCGGATGTAGGAGAAGGTGGGTCTGGCTGGGTTGTTGAACACCTGCATTTCAACCCGTTCTTTGGCAGGGATGTCCATGTGAATAGAGGTGTTGGATGTCAAAGGGCAAAAGGGAGCAGCAGTTCTTCCTGTTTTGTTCAGCCAGACCCCATGATAAAAGTGCGACACAGTTTTGCTGGAAGTGGCATTATCCCTGTAACTCTCTTGCAAGAGGATCAGCCAAGCAAGGCAGGAACCATGAACGGAGAAAGGTGAAGGGATGAAGGGGATGGAATGTCCATTGGCATGTGGTAACAACCCACAGATCCAGCAATTTGTGGCATTGGCGGCAAGGTTGTGTTGGTGCAGCAACTGCACGAAGGAGTTGTTCCAGAACTCCTTACGTCTTTCTCGGAGTTAAGGTGAAAGAGAGACCAGGTAGTGTTCTTTCATGGTGGTAGGCTGTGCAGTAGTTAGAAATGTCTTATGAGCTGGAGCGCTCTCTTCCACGATCCAGAGGGTGGTCATGAGGAGGAGGCAAAAGAGAAGGGCGATAAAAAGGGCAGTAGTCTTTGAGCTGTGTATTTTGTCAGTCTTTGGGTTTCTGTAGTAGGTCTTCGGATGTCCGGTTGCTTCCATCATCTTCGTATCAGGTGCTTCCATCATCTTCAAGGGGCTCCGTAGCGGGCAGAACCACAAACTTCGTTTAGTTTCTCTCCTGGTAGCCTTAGTAGTGATAGGCCACCATTCTGAAATTTATAACTTAGTCAGTGGTCTGCTTAGCCGAAGCTCCCTCCTTTCGTCGCAGGTTATACCCTTCTCTGGATGGCACAGTGGGGTCGGGAAATTCTGCCAATTCAAGTGTCTCTGTATCAAGGTAACAGCTCAGGGATGGTCGGTCTTTGTTCAGGAGCTCTTCTTGGGTGGCCACGTCTTCGGTCGTCATCAGGGTCGAGGAGATTTTCTTACAGTGGTGTGCATGCAGCCAGTTTCGCTCCCCCTCCACTTGAAGAGCTGTTCGGGTGGTGATCAGTACTTGCCAGGGGCCTGTCCAACGGGGTTCCAGACTCTTTGCACGCTGGAAGTTTCGGATCAGCACAAAATCACTGGGTTGGTTGTCGTGTCCGGTGCCCCAGGAAGCATCGGGATGGCCTGCAGTACCTGTTGATGGATAACAGACAGTGTTTTAGTCAGATTATACAAATAGTCAGACATTAGGACGTCCGGGACGTCGTGAATGGATGTCGGTTTCGGTGCAGACCAAACACTCATAGGCCGGCCAAAAACGACTTTGTAGGGGGTTAAGTGGTGTTTGGTGGGGGTGGAGCGCATTGACAGCAATGCCAGTGGGAGAGCGTCTGGCCATTTCAGTCCTGTGGTAGCCACTGTCTTTGCTAGTTTGAGCTTCAGCGTGGCATTATGTCGCTCAACCAGTCCAGCAGATTGGGGGTGGAAGACTGCGTGGAACTTCTGTTTCACACCCAACCCCTTCAAGATGAGTTGGATAACCTCGGCTACGAAGTGGGGCCCATTGCCGTTCCACAAAATTCGACAAAGGCCTTTGCGAGGGAAGAATTCCTTCAGTAATACCTTTGCAGTAGCAATGGCAGTGTTGTCGCGAGTTGGATAGGCTTCCACCCACTTGCTAAATGCGCACACGACAACAAGTACATACTTCAGACCTTGGCATCTTTCTAGCTGGATATAGTCAATCTGTAGGACTTCAAAGGGATGATTGGGGACCCTAAACCCTCCCCGTGGTACGACAGTTCCTTTCCCAGGGTTGTGTTGCAGGCATATCAGACATTGTTGGACCAGACGTTTAGCTGAATCTGTGATCTTGTCATTGTGCCAAACTTTGGAGACAAGTTCGGCCATGGGGGCAGATCCTATGTGCGCAGGGGAGTGTGCCATGGTCAGTATGGGGATCAGGTACGAGTTGGGTAGCAACCATTTGTTCGTGTCTTTTGTCCGCCAACAGCCTTCATCGTCTTTCAGTCCCACCTGGGCCCATTCAGCCAATTCATGTGGTGAGCTGGCCATCTGGATGTCCCTAATAGTTTCCCTAGCGCCCTTCCATTTTTCTGCTTGTGACCTGGTCACATACATGCGTGTCGTCGTCCTATTCTCAGCTGTGGTCCGGGCAGTGATGTCGACCAGTGCATTCCCCTGCCCAATGATGTCCGTCACCATTTTGTGTGCCTGGCATTTGATTACAGCAAGTTGTTTGGGAAGGAGGACTGCTTCAGTCAGGGAGGAGACTAGATCACCGTGCAGGATGGGTGTGCTGTGTGAGGTCAGGAATCCCCTCTCCTTCCATAAGAGCCCGAAATGATGAACCACCCCGAAGGCATACTGGCTGTCTGTGTATATATTTGCTGTCGTCCCTGCTGCTAGGATACACGCTCGTGTGAGGGCAATCAGTTCTGCTGCCTGTGCAGATCGTTGTGTGATGCGGGCTGTCTCAACTACAGTTCGGACTGTGGTAACTGCATAAGCAGCTGAGATGGTGCCATCGGGGAGTTTGATGCAAGAGCCGTCCACCCATAGCTCTCCGTCAGGATCTGGGAAGGCAGTGTCTCGGAGATCAACTCTACTCCTAGTCTGATCGTCCGTGAGGGTCACACAGTCATGTATAGGGGACACATTGGGGTCGTTCTCAGGTAGGGGCAACAGAGTGGCTGGATTCAGCGTGGTGCATCTTTTCAGTGTGATGTGGAGTGCAAGTAGAGTCAGTTCGTACCCAGTCAGTCGTGCACTAGTCAGATGCTGCGTCTTAGTCTGGTTCAGGAGGGTGTCAACCGCATGGGGCACTAACACCGTAAGGGAGTTCGAGAGCACGATTCCCTCACTTTGTAGGATAGAGACAGCAGCGGCAGCTACAGCTCGAAGGCAGGCGGGCAAAGCTCTGGCTACAGGGTCAAGAGTGGCAGAGAAGTAGGCACATGGGCGTTGCTTGGGGCCGATGGACTGAGTCAGGACAGACAAAGCGCACCCCTCCCTTTCGTGAGTGTAGAGGGAGAAGGGCTTTGTGTAATCGGGGGTTCCTAGGACTGGTGCTGAACAAAGGGCATCTCGTAGTTCTTTGAAGGAGGATTGGCATTCAGGGGTCCAAGGGAGCGGGAAGGGGACATCTTTAGAAAGCAGGGAAAGTAGTGGTTTTACAATAAGGCTGAAATTTGGCAACAACTGTCGACAGAAGGAGGTGAGACCTCCCAGGGAGCGGACTTGTTTCTGGGTCTTAGGGACAGGGGTTTCTAGAATGGTCTGAATTCGATCGGGTGTAAGCTTTCTCCCGTCTTTGGACAAGACGTGGCCTAGGTAAGTGACCTGGGGTTGGCAGAATTGCAACTTCTTCTTGGAGACCTTGTGGCCATTTTCCGCGAGGAAGTGCAGGAGTTGGATGGTGGCTGTGACTGCAAGTGGAGTGGTGTCGGCCGCCAAAAAGATATCATCGGCGTACTGTATCAACACCACTCCATCCGGTAACTGGACTGCATCCGACTGTCTCTTGAGGGCCTGGCTATAGATGCTGGGACTTTCAGTGTAGCCTTGGGGTGCTCTACAAAATCTATATGAGCGGGCTTTTAAGGTGAAGCCGAAGAGGTAGCGGCTGTCTGGGTGGATGGGGATAGAGAAGAATGCGTTCTTGAGATCGATTACAGTGAAGGTGGTGGCAGTGGAAGGAATCAAAGTTGAAATGGTGGTGATGTCTGAGACTACGGGGTACTGAGGTACAACTACCTTGTTGACCTCTCGTAGGTCGATGATGAAACGGTACGCTTTCTCATCTCCCTCACCCTGATTCTTTACAATGGGTAGGATAAGGCTGTTGCAAACATTGCTCACTACTTCCTCTACCACTCCCGCATCTATCAGGGACTGGATAATCTTTAACAATGCCTTCTCGCCCTCGGGCGATATCCGATATCGTGGAAGTTTTGGGAGTTTTGCGTCCTGTCGAACAGTTATGTGCACTGGGTCAATCATCATGCGTCCTACGTCCGAGTCAGTTTTGGCCAACAGATACAGAGGTAGAGTGTCGAGTAGGGACAGGTCAGCATCAGTGATGGAAAACATGCGTCGTGTGGGACAAGGTGTGAGCAGAGTCGGGTTGTCGTACAGAATGACTCGAACTCCGTCTTGTGAACACCTAATAGTAGCTCGGAAATGTTTCAATAAGTCAAGTCCCATAATGGCGTTGGGGGTGTTGGATGGGAGCAAAAACATTGTGTCAGTGGTGTTATTTTCCAAGTCAAAGGAGATCAGTGTGGACAAGGGATTAGTGGAGGGCATTCCATCAAAACCTATTGATGTTACGTGTGAGCCAGACAAGGGTGCCCTTGGAATCAATCGTTTAGATAACGCACTACGTGTCGCGCCAGTGTCTACCAAAAATGGAGACTTTGTACCCAGGACCTTAGCAGTAACATAAGGACCTTGCTGGTCAACATAGAGCTCGAATGGATCCCTCCCTTGCCCTTGGCAGTCCTATGCGAAGTCGTGGGTGTTTTTGCAGTCAGACTGTTTATACTGGTTCTGTCGGGGACGGTCAAATGTGTTCGGTCTGCCTGGCCTGTCATTGTTGGTGTCATTTGTGTACCCTCGTCCCTGTTCTCTATTTCTTGGCCCACCCGCTACATCTCTTGTGTCCCTATTTTTGTTCATTTCTAGCAGGACCGGACACTGGGACTTCCAATGACCAAATCCTTTACAAAACGCACACTGGTTCTCATCGATGTCTTTACGTCCAGCGTAGGGTGCGGATGTACGGTCTTTAGGGGGTGGATTTCTAGGAGCATTCGATTGGTAACTTCCTTTGTACTGTTCCCTTCCTATAGTCACCCCTTGCAACTGTGGGATCATCACCCTTTCCTTCAGGTCCTTTTTCTTTTTCTCAGTCGCTCTATCGTTCTCGTTCTTTTGATGCTCATAATACTGGGCCATCTGAAGGATAGCCGCAGGTTTGGAGGCCACCCAACTACTCTTGCTAGTCTGTAGTTTCTGTGAGACTTCCTGCGACAGACCTTTAACATAATTCTGGACAAACAGATGATGTCCGGTTGCAGTGGTCATGTCCTGGCCACTGTAATCGGAAAACACTGTCTCAAACCCGGAGAAGTATTCTGATACGTCTTCCTGGGGTTTCTGGCGGCAGGCCGTTACTATGGACCAGTCCACCTTCTTTTCTGGGATCAGGGTTTTCAATTTCTGGACGATCTTGTCTGGGAGTTCTAAAATGGATTTTAAAGGTTTCTGTCCAGGCTCTCGTTGTCTATCTATGCCATCGAGTTGTGACCTGGTATGTCCAAACAGCTCAAGGTGGTCGACTTTCCAGATTTGCTTCCACACATCAGCTGGCAGACATAGCCCGAAAAACAAATCGATGTCCGCTAGGGTCATAATCGTCGAACCCAAGGCTGTACCTAGTTCAGTATAAAAGGCAGTGGGGTTCTTTCGTAAATCGGGCAGGGATTTTGGGAAAGTCAGGATGTCTTCTCGATCCAATGTTTGGTAGACCCAGTTATAAACTACCTTCCCTCTCGCATCTTGGTGGTTAATGTCATCATGCGTTCCCTGTCCTCGTGGGGGAACCCAGTAGGGAGCTGCCTCCTTTATAGGCATCATTGTGTCGGTTTTTTCTGTTCGGGGTTCGGTCGCTACAGGGGTTGTAGTGTTAGTTTCTAGCCTCTGTCCAGTGAGGTGGCGGAAAACTTCAAGCGTACGCGTGAAAAGGTTCGTCACATCACACTCGCCTTCATCTCCAATGTCGACTTTCCTATACAGAGTCGTTAGGCTCTCAGGACCTTTATCTTGGTATTGGTTCTCGTAAGCGTCGTCTGTGGCTATCGGCATATGAATTGTACATATCCGTTACGTATTCTTCGCTCTCCTTCCGTTCCACCAGTGTCTTCACTATCTTATCGACCCCTGCTCGTTCATCTTTGCTCAACCGGTTTATTCTAGTGGAATCTTTCTTTCTAGGTTCAGGGTCATCTAGTGTTACTGTTTGTGCTGTGTTCAGTACAAGGGGCTCGGCCGGCGCGGAGGCCGTGAGGACGGAGGTCCTGACACTATTCTCACCTGCACTTGGGGGCTGCGGGTGCTGTACTAAGGGTTGGGAGGGGGCTTATGGAGGGGGCATATAGATGATTGGGGGACCTAGTAATAAATCATTGTTTGCTCGTTGTTTCGAGGGTAACTCAGGGTAGAGCGTAGAGGGTGTTCTAACGGGACACTGGCCCGATATTTTGGACTCTTGCTTCTGTTTAGCATCCTCTCTCTCCTTTATCTCTTCCTCTAACTTTTTGGCAGCTAGGTGAGCTGCTTTTCATAGCTCTTTCTCTAATCTTACTTCGTTTCTCTTTTTCCGTTGCTCTGCTTCTTTGCGCCACATGCCAAGACTATCAAGCATAGTGGGCGCTGTCTTATTGTTACGAAGGGCTGCTTCTAGCACGTTTATTTATCGTCGTCAAAGGATCCTATCAGTGGCCACTGACTTTCCTGATCCTTACTTGTGTATTTATGCCATAGCTTACTATAAGCCACGGCGACTAATCCATATTTAGTGAACATGTCCTTATTAGGGTGCCTTCCAGTGGAGCTGGATGGTTCATTTCTAATAAGCGGTCAGGGCTGAACCAACTACCAATCAGTGGGGAGAAGATAGGCATGACAGATTACAAAGGGGGACAAAGGTCCGCACTACCTATCCTTCACTACTTGCAAAGACTAGACAGAATATTTCTATTCTACGTTATTTGCAAACAGAGAATATCTCAAAAAGTACCAACCTTGAACAATCAATGTTCGGACAATCAATCAATCAGTGGGGAGAAAAATAGGCATGACAGATTACAAAGGGGGACAAAAGTCTGCGTTACCTACCCTTCACTATCTGCAAAGGAAGAGAGAATATTTCTATTCTTCCCCATTTGCAGGCAGAGAATATCTCAAAAACAATCGATGAGTAATACTAGTATTTTCAAACAATCAAACAATCTCTTCGCAATTTGTCGTGTTACACGACCTTACCCGGACCGCATGGACAGTTTCTCGTCTTCCGCTTCCAGCGCCCGATCGTCCTCTATTCTCCGTAATTGCCGCGGCACTCCTGATGGTTCCCAGTCAGGACCGTAGATCACTCAAGAGAGGTCTGCTCGGAACCGGTGAAGTTCGGATGATCGGCTGCCAGACGAGGGTCTATCGGGCAGGTGCACTCCCGATCGTTGCAGTCGTTCACTCTGTCATCAGGACCTCTCCCACTGGATCCACGTGTCGCTGATGGGCCCCACGCTTGGGACGCCAATTGTAAAAAGGTAGGCAGATTCAATCTATAACCTTTAAGTATTGCCCGGCGTTAGTCGCCTCTCATACCACTCGATAATTATCAAACAAAGAGGCAGGCGCTGGAGACTGGAAGGCAGGAAACTGAAGTTTATTCAGTCGGAGCAGTACACATCAAATCAGACAACAGGGTATCGTCTCAAGGTGCTCTAACCGCATCTCTGAGGCCTGGCCTCTTATACACAGGTTTATGGCTTTATTGCATGAAACACATTATTTTTAATACTTTGATGTACGGAAAGACATCCTCAGAATCTCCGCTTCAAGCCCGTTCCCACACATATCTACAGTAGAAGTCCCCACCCTGATCTCAGTAGGTGATGACTGTCGCGCAGCTGGACATTCCGCCAGTTTCCGGAATGTGTGTGGCTGATCGGATCTCATGGGGTGGGGGCTTTGATCAGTCGTAGATCCTTTGAAGAGGGGCAGCTTCCTACTGTAGGGGGCATTAAACTGCATCCACAGGACTAGGTGATGGCCTGGGATCGGGTCGGACAATCGGGCACAGAGGAAGGGGTTTCATCAAAGGATGTGTGATCATGAAAGGGATGGAGGAAGGTGTTAGACGGGTACGGGATGTGACTCCGAGGCAGGGCCGCGCTGAAGGGGTGGTTTATGGCCCAAGCTTGTGAGAGCTGGGGCTGTCAGTGCGTGGTGGATGCTTGCAAGGTCAGAGCGAGAGAGAGATGTGCTGGCTAGCGGCAGTGGGCAGAGAGGCCATGGCATTCAAAATGGCTGCTACTTACATGCACATATGAGCCAAGGGACAAGATGGCGCCGGTAATGTTTACGCCGCAATCTAGATTTTAACAAGGGTACAGGTTTCCAGTAGTGTATTAAGGAAGGCAAGGAACATATTTTGTTCATCAGGGGGGCGGTATAACAACAGCCCCTAGAATGATAGACGGTTGGCTATTTTAAAGCTGAAAGATAAGGCTTCACAGTCTGTAGAGGAAATGGTCTCAAAGTAGGCTGAATAAGTGTCTTGATAATTAACAGCAAGACCACCCCCTTTTTTGTGCTTCCTATCCTATCTGAATACTGTATAGCCCGGAGGTACAGCAGTACAGAAATCAGGACCTGATACCTGGTCGGCCCAAGTTTTGGTGATTAAGAGCATGTCTAGGCCCTGGGCATCTAGTAACTCAACAATGTCCGATTTATGTTTGGGCAGAGATCGTGCATTTATAAGTGCTCCTCAAGGTATTAGCTTGGGCTTAGTGGTGAAATTCCTGAGGGGCCTATTGTTGAGTGATTTTTACGTGGAGTTGGGCTATGATTTAACAGAAAACCTCAATTGGTACATTTCAGCTGCCTGTTTGTGTACAGTTTGTCCAAGATAAAGCAGGTGCATTTTCAAGTAATAGAAACTGAAGCATGGTTTAGAGTCTGCAGATCTCTGCTTGCATAGGATAGGAGGTCAATCTGGTGGCTGACACGACGACCAGCATCTCTGGCACTGGGCGCGGTCCAGGCCGGATGGGCACAGATGGGCTTGCCTTTGGCACGCCTTTGGCACGCCTTTGGCGCGCCGACTCCGTGTCTGTGCGCGTCCGGCGCAGCATGCTGGTTAAGTAAGGAGCTTACAGCCACAATTGCGTCACCCTACCAGAAGTGGGTGCAGCCCATGGGGGAGTAGTTGCGTTCCTTCACTCAATCGGTAGAGACTGCAACGGCGGACCAAGGATGCAACCTAGGAAGAAAAAATGCATTGTGCAAGTCAGTCGGTAAAAGCCAAACAGGTAACTGATACCCCTCGCTCCTATAGACTAAAACTGCGTAGGCTAGTAGAGTACCTTGAATTAAAAAGTACTTTTTAAAATATATTTTTGCCAACCGGTCAAACTAAAAGTGAAAAAGTCCCTCATTGTGCTAAGAGCAGGGTCTAGTGTGCTGCGCATCCGGTGCAGCATGCTGGTTAAGTAAGGAGCTTACAGCCACTAGTGCGTCACCCTACCGGAAGTGGGTGCAGCCAGTCATTGAGGAGTTGCTTCCCTCCACTCAATCAGCAGAGACTGCCCCGGCGGATCAAAGACGCAACCCAGGAAGAAAAAGTGCAATGTGCAAGTCAGTTGATAAAAGCCAAAAACACATTTGGACTGAGTGACAGCTACACTTTATTCATTCCCTCTAGACAGACACAAACACAGGAAGGTGTGGCTCATCTTTATTCTGAGCACTCATCTGCATTCTGATGGGTTCTCCTGGGCAGGGAGGAATGGGAGCAGCTGACACTTACACTTCAATAGGTAGTGTCCTGTCCACACCCAAAGCATTGGTTCACAACTCCACAGATAGCTTGGCAGACATGACAGGGTTGAAAGCGATCCTTGTGCACTTCAGAGTGTTGTTTTGATGTCATCCCTACATCAAAGGCACTTTTGGGTATAAGTACTGAGTCTCTGACCATACCAAGTGAGTATACTACTAGCCCTGGGAAGAACTCTGCTAGAGGAAAGACTGCTGTGCTGTAAGGATTGCCACTTTGTCTTGACAGACTTGTTCTGAGAGCCTGCTTCTCTGCTTTGCTGAGCTGCCCTTCTGATCTCTTGCCTTGCTGAGGTCCTGGACTGCACCCACCTCACTTGAACCCAGAGTGACTACAAGGGTTTGCCTCTTGATTTCTGAAGTCTCAGGGGCAGAAACGACTTCCTGCAATCCTGCTGGCACTGCTGGACTCTACCTTCTGTGAGTACCACCGTTGCCTGAGGTGCACCCTCCATTCCTGGGCCTCAGAAGAGGGTATTGCAGCTGATTTCTACAAAAACTGCCACATCGCCTGACTCTGTAAGAAATTCTGCTGCATTGTCTTTCGAAACTGATGCAAAGTTGGCTCGATGACAGCGGATCTAGAGCCTGTGCTGCTTAACGACGATGCTCTGCATGGATGGACGACGATCCGGGCCCTCTTTGTGTGGCTTGATGACGCAGTTGGCTCTTGACATCGACACATGCTCCAGCCATGGTATTTCTTCAGCAGACCTGTCTGGGCCCTGTAGCTGGCCCCCCACCCAGTAGATGGCCTGGCTTCTGCCGCGATCAGTCTGAACAGTAAATTTGTGCCAATCTTGTGCAACATCAAGTAACTTTTTGTTTGCTAGTGGCTTCAAAACACTATTTTTTCCTTTCTTCTTTCAAAATTCATATCTTGACTTCAACTGATTGGATTTTTGTCATTTTGGTCTTGTTTTACTCAGTCAAATATTCTCTATTTCTCTCAGTGTGGAATTTTTTTTGGTGTTTATATTGTGTTATTTTGTGCGTGTGCGTGTGTGTGTGTGTTGTACAAATACTTTATATATTACCTCTTAAGCTAAGCTTGTCTGTTCTGTGCCAAGCTACCAGAGGGTGAGCACAGGTTAATTTAAAGTGTGTATCTAGCTTACTCTGACTAGGATTGTGGTCCGGACGCGGACAGGGTACAAACCTTTGCCAACTAGAGACCCAAGTTCTAACAAACACTATATCTGTAAGGAGGCGGAAATTGCCTTCCCATTCCAGGCATCTATGTGGTCGAGCCACCATTGTAGCTCTTGATGCACCTTCTGAGTGTGAGCGATCTGCTCTGATTTGTGTGAGCAATCATCAGTCACTGCAGAGCTCGATAATACAGTGGCCCCAGGTATATTGCTTGGATAAAAGATGCTAACAGACGGGATAGCTTTGCCAACTATCAAAGAGTGATCATTGCGGGGAAGAGAGTCTTGTGGATTTCCTTCTTGATCACTTTGATCCTTTGGATCGGATGGGCTAAGATGGCTGAGACAGAATTTGTGGCAAAGCCCAGAAAGGCCATCTGCTGTGACGACAGGAGGTCGGACTTGTTGTGGTTGATAATAAACCCCAAAGATTCTAGAAGGGTTATAGTAAGGAACAAGTGATCCTTCAAGACATATGGGTCTTGCAACATCAAGATAAAGAGGTCCAGGTACACTAGAATCCCACCACCGGTGTCAGCAGCATGGTGAAACACCAAGGGGCTGATGAGAGCCAACATTTGCCAAAACCCTGTAGGTAAGGGTCCTCCATTGAAACTGTAAAATGTGACAGTGTGAGGAAAAATGTCAATCATCAAGTAAGCGCCTTTTAAATCCGGGTGGATCATGTAATAGTCTTCTCCTTGCAAGTCATGAAGCAAAAGGATTCCTTCCATCTTGAAATGGTGGTACCCTCTGCTTTTTATATCCATGATGAAGATGTTGCTCAGAAGCTCTGAAGAATGAGGAGTGCAAGGAGATGTGGCTTGTTTGTGCAAAGGAAAAGATATTTCCTGAGCTATGAAATGGCGTTTGCAAGATTGGAAGTGAAGTTGATGGAGCATAAAAGGCTGGACGAGGGAGTGTAAAAAGAGGAGAACCTTGAACTGTGTATATTTCCCATGCGCCATTGGTTATGGATTGCTAATTGTGAAGAGAAAAGCAAATCCGGCCCCCTAACTCTGCTTGGGAAGAAAGGGTAAGGTTCACTTTGAAAAAGGGTTGAGATACAGGCCCAATGGAACCTGTGAATGGTAAATGCCCTCTTGAGCCTCTGGTGTGGGAAAGATTGAAAGGAGTTCCTCTCTGACTGTCGTTCCATCCAGAGAATCCATGTCTGGTCTATTCTCTGAAGAAGCCCTGGTATTTAGAGTGGCTGGGGGAGCGGCCCGACCTCAACCAGCCCAAGAAGAAAGGTTTGGGTAAAAAATGTTTTTAATAATGCCTGTGCCTTGTCAAGAGAAGTGAAGATCTTAATGAATTTTGCCAGTTCATTTCCAAAAGAGAAAGTTGGTAGAGGACAGGCCCACTTCATTGGTATCTAGTTTGCAATGTTTTGGATCTAATATGAGAATAGACCAGTGGCGCTCTGTTGACAAGGCACAATTGGCATTACCCAACAAACAAACCAGCCTTTGGGCCCATCTTGCCAGTATGTCCAGGCCAATAGAGATACCATGGTCTTTGGCTTGGAAGGCCATTTCCAAATATTTTGCCAAGGGGCTAGAAATATCGAAAAGCGAGTCCTAGCAAGCTTACCAGGTGCAATCAATCCCCTTTTTTGAGCATTTAACAAACTTTCTCAGGAAGGTAGACAGTTTGGGCTCTATGTCAGGCATCACAGTGACTTTACCCCCCACGGAAGGGCTGGGGTAATATGAGCGCAAGTGGCTTCTAATTTCCCTGGGAAAGAATTTCCGTAATATGCTTTTGGAAATAAGTCACAGTTTGAGGGGACAGGGTTCACTCTGAAGAACGCAGATGCGTAATGTCCTCTGGGTCAAAGGTGTTCTGTAATAAGGGGGTCTGAGAAGAACTAGAAGGGCCATCCTCATAGATGAACCAATCTAAATGCATCTTCTGAGGAGTAGGTAACTAGGACCTAGAATCATCCTCATCGGATTCATTCGAATTTCCTCTTCAATGTTCCCAATCTTGGATCGAGGCAATACTGCTGTGAGTCTTATCCTTGGAATCCAATTTATGAAAGGCAAGGAGTGAAGTTAAGTAGGCCGTTTTCAATTCTTTTAATGCGTCTGCCATAGGCATCGCTTAATGAGGGGTAGGGTCTGACTCGGGGGCATAGGCGTCTCTTGAGGCAGTTTGTAAGGTATCCCTTCAAAGAAGGCTTTGACCATTTCATCAAAAGGGCCCAGTGATTTGGAAATGGCTCTCTGAGCATAATTCTGCATAGTTTGAGATACAGCCTCCCCATCTGGTCACAAAATAAAGTCTGTTACATCCTCCTGCATTAGGTCTACTGCTAAATCAGCAGTGTTTGACCGTGACATCTTAATAAGCAGATTCGACAAAAGTTCTCCCCAAAAAGTACCCTAGAAATACACTGGACTGTCTCCCTTCTGCTTCATGCAAGCCTGGGCATATCAGGGGGATAGGCCCTGGTGAGACAATAAAACACTCATGAATACAAAATTGGGGGGGGTCTTAGGGGATGTTTACCGACCATGCATTGCTACTACCCCTGACAACTATATCTACCAACAACAAATAGCAATGGGTCAATAAAACTGATTAACTGTGTATCTGTGGGGGTGTAACCTCAAAGGTGGAGGTACGACAGCGAAATCGAACCTAGGGTACTTTCTCAATGAGAAAAAATGTTCCCATCAGATTACCGACCAGTACCACCCTGCATCATTTGGGATCCTTCACCATGAAAGTAAGTGGTTGTACCCTCAGTAGATTTGGCAAATCTCAGCCTAATCTCTCAAGTATGTCCCAATGCAAGTGTGGTGTATCTCGGCATCGAGTGGCAATCTGACTAGCAGTGCTGTAAGAGGGAAAATAATAAGTGATTGGTGTGGAACCTCATAAAATTGGGTAATGAAAAGGTGAAAAAATATTTTAATGGGTACCTATTCACTCCAAAAGATTAAAACAGTGCATAGTAGTGTAAAAAAATGACTACTAAGGTAGATGTTGGGTTGACATGTTTCTGCAGTTAACTCGAGGCCAAGAGGTCTCCTACTGCTTCATCAGGACCATGACTAATGCTACTGCTAGATATAAAGTGAGATAAGTGAAACAAAAAAGATTCTATCCCCATAGACAGCCCAGAAGGACGTCCGGGGTACCGACGCACAGAGCGGTGCTCCGTTTTACCTGCGCTGAGGCCAGGTGAGGTGGGGCGAGCATTCCCTACAAAATAGGAGAATTTCAGGTGATATCTTTTTCAGTAGGAGACCTCTTGGCCCCGAGTTAACTGCAGAAACATGTCAACCCAATGATGAGTAATTAAAAACCACCACTACTCACAACATCGGGTTTGCCTCGTCAGTTTTGCTGCTGCATGCTATATATATATATATATATATATATATATATATATATATATATATATATATATATATATATATATATATATATATATATATATATATATATATATATATATATATTCACTGAAAAAAACAGGTTTCAGCGACATTATAGTGAGTTGGACATTTCACTCGTACAAAACCAGAGAAATTCAGCCGTTATAGTTAGTTGAGCTAACTATAACTCGCGCCCCCGCAATGGACTGCTGATCACATCACACATTACATCACTCATGACATGGTCAGTGACATCACTCATGACATCTCAAATGACATCACTGATGACATCATCTAGTGACTGAGTGTTTCTGAAAATTTTAGGTATATTTTATCTATCTATCTATCTATCTATCAATTGATATATAGATATACACCAAGGTATATTGAAGAATGAGTGGGTGTATGAGTGTCTGAATGGATGATTTAGTAGGTCCGTAACTGACTGTATCAGTGAGTGATTAAACGTATCTTAGTGAATCCAAGGGTTAGTGAAAAATCTGTGTGAATGTCTGTATCAGTCTTTCAGTGGGTGTGTAAGTGGCTGCATGGGTTGGTGAGTAGCTTCCTGATTGTCTATATGGGTTAATGATGGGGTGTCTGAGTACCTGTATGTCTGCCGGAGTCTCTGTGTGTGTGGGTGTTGGGTGTGTGACTCCCTGCATGGATGTGTGAGTGGGTGATTCACTGGGTGTGTGGGTTCATGAGTGCATCTGTGAGGGCCTGTATGGGTTTGTGAGTGTGTTTATGGCTGTGTAGTTGAGTGAATGGATGTCTCAGTGGTACATGTGTGAGTAACTACGTAAGTGAAAGGCAGTATCTGTGATTGTTGGAGTATAGAAGTGACTATATCTGAGAATGAGAGATTGTGAGAGTGGCTGTATGGATGAGTGTGTGCTTGTGTCAGTGATTGTAGAAGAGAGTAAGTATGTGTTAGTATCTGTATGAATAAGTGAGGGTGTGTGTATAACTGTACATTGAGGAAATCGCAGTGTGATTGATTCTTTGGGTGACTGATGAGGTCTGTGAGTAACTCTATGGGTGAGTGGCAGTGTGTGAGTATTTTGCATAGGTATATGAGTGCATATATCACTGGCTGTATTGATGAGTAACTGCGTGTATGAGTGACTGTATGGGTGAGCGGATGTGTGTGCAGACCTATGAATCAGTGAGTTGCTATGTAATAACTGGTATTGGTGTGTTCATGGTTTCGAGAGTGGTAGTCTGTATTTTAGAGTAGGTGTAAGAAAGGTTATATTAGGGTGTGAGGAGGTGCATCACACAGTCACTGAAGGATGTCATCAGTGATGTCATTTGATATGTTTTTTTATTATTCTTAGAAGGGGGCTGTGTGGCCACCCTTCTCTAAATATTTTGTGGGCCCTAGGGGCCCGTCTCCCAGGGCCTGATCCATTATTTTTTTTTATTAAAAAAACGGGAATGCCGATTTCAGCCTCGGGGACCCCATCCCCAGGGCATGCCCTTGTGTTTTTTTTTAATGTATAGAGGAAGGGGCCTCAAAGGACCCCTTCCCCAAGCCAATTTTGACCAGGGTGACCCCTTCCCCCCGGGGCCTGGCCTAGTTTAAAAAAGATATATATATATATATATGTATATGGGGGGCCTTGTGGCCCCCATTCCCTGGGTCTCTCCTGGCCCCGGGGACCCCATTACCTGGGACCTGGCCAGCCTATATTTTATTTTTAAAATATTTGGATGAGGGCCCTGTGGCCCCTTTCCTGAGGCCAATTATGGCCCCGGCGACTCCATCCCCCGGGGCTGGCCTTTCGTTAAAAAAAATTATAATAAATTAAAAGGGAGGGGGCTGAGTGGCCCCCCTCCCAGTCCCGGGGACCCCATCCCCAGGGCCTGGCCTTAACGTTGGAGCCCCAATGCCCCTGCAGTCCCTGCCGGCTCCCCGACTCCTGCGTGAGTTCCATTGCTTTTGGACAAGGGGAGCCGCTGAAATGCAGCTCCCCTTATCCAAAAGCAATCAGCTTTGCTTCATGGAAGCGAGAACAGGTTTCCCGCTCTTGCTTCCATGAAGCAAAGCAGTTTTTGCAATGGCTGGGTGGGAGAAAACTGCAATGTCCCGATGATGGGCACCCCGCGAGGCCCTGTGCATAATTAAGAAAAGCCCTGGAGAGGTGTTGTAACCCGGTGCTGCGGGGGCCCATGCGGCCCCTGCATATATTTCACATATTGCCCTTGGGTCCTGGCCCACCTGGGGGCTCATTAAAATGAAGTGTGGGAAACCGCTCTTCATTTTTTTTCATATAAGGATTTTTTTTTCTTTAAATGGTTTTTTGGACCCTGGGGGTCCCTGTGGGAACCCCATACCAGGGCTAGGTGTTCTACCTCGCCCCCTTTTCTTGTTTTTCAACCTTTTTTTGTGAGTCGGTTCAACTGAGTCACAAGATGGCTGCCAACACATCTTAGTTGGAAGTGTTGGCAGCCAATCAGAATCAAGCTCGGGCTTGGGAGGGTTTGCTGTTCCACTGCAGTCACCAGACATCATTTTTTCAAATATGAATATTTCAGGACCTACTGAACGGAGTAACATAATTTTCTTTTTTTTAAAAGAACACTTTCTGAACCAATAGCTACAATTTTGCCAAATTTGGTGTAATTTCGTTTCGCAGTTCGGGCTGTAGCTTTGTCTAAAGTTTCCAATGGAAATTAACATGGAGAAAACACGCTTTGGGACCCACCTTCTTTCTCGGCCCCCACTTGACGAATCACCGTAAAGATTTCAAAACAGGAGCTGACCAGAGCAGTCCATCAGTTTTGAAAATCTCAAGAAGATTCTTCAAACGGCACCAAAGATATTGACAAATCAAAAACCACTTTTTTTATTGAAACTAGGTTCTAACTATAACTACCTATATATATATTCACTAAAAAAACATAGGTTTCACACATGTTATAGTTAGCTGGACATTTCACTCATACAAAACCATTGAAATACCCCCATTATAGTTATTTCAGCTAACTTTAACTCGTGCGCCCGCAATGCACTGCGGATGACATCAGATATTACATCACTCATGACATGGTCTGTGACATCACTCATCATATCACTGATGACATCTCAAATGACATCACTGATGACCTCACTGATGACATCATCCAGTGAATGTGTGTCTTTCTGAAAAATAAATATGTTTTATATATGTATATCTAAAGGTCGATGGAAGAGTAAATGTGTAAAAATGTATGTTTTTTTAAAGAAAATGATTGTATAACTGACTTATTAAGTGTATCTTAGTGAATACATGTATTAGTGAGTAATGTTTAAATATGTAAATATCTCTATCAGTGTCTCACTTTGTGTATAAGTGGCTGCATGGGTTGATGACTAGCTACATGAGTGTCGATATGGGTTATTAGTTGGTTTTAGAATATCAGTATGAGTGTCTGTATGGTTTGGTGGGGGTATTACTTACCGCATAGATGCATGAAGGGGTGACTCACTGTTTGTATGTGTTTTGAAGACAGCATGTGTGCAGGACTGCATGGGTGGATGAGTGTGTGTATGGGTGTGTTAGTGAGTGAATCACTGTCTCAATACTATCTTTATGAGTAATTACATATGTTTTAAACTAGTATATGTGAGTATTGATGTATATAAGTGAATATATGTGAGAGCGAGAGATTGTAAGAGTTCCTGTATAAATAAGTATGTGTTTCTGTAAGTGATTGTTTAAGAGAGTATGTGTACGATTCTGTAGAAGTAAGTGTAGTAGTGGGTGTATAGCTGTATATGCAAGTAAGTGGATGTTTATTTGCATGTGTGAGTAAGTGTGTGAGTAACTCTATAGATGCCGGTGTGTAATAAGATCTATAGGTGTATGAGTACATACGATGAGTGAGTACATGTATGAGTGCCTATATAGAACTGTTAGTGAATGACTGGATGTGTATGTAGATTTTGGAATTACTGAATAT
The DNA here is from genome assembly GCF_964263255.1 of Lissotriton vulgaris. Taxonomy (NCBI): domain Eukaryota; kingdom Metazoa; phylum Chordata; class Amphibia; order Caudata; family Salamandridae; genus Lissotriton; species Lissotriton vulgaris. The sequence continues at coordinate 1,297,833,445 of NC_141694.1, forward strand.
GTTGTTCTAACTGGTATTGGTATCGCCATTTTTTGGAAAATGTTAGTTTCTATTTTGAATGTGTGTATCAAGGGTTATATTAGGCTTAGAGGTGGTCTGCCACTCTTTCACAAGGATGATGTCATCAGTGAGGTCATCAGTGATGTCATTTGAGATGTCAGCAGTGATGTCATGAGTGATATCACTGACCATGTCATGAGTGATGTAATATGTGACGTCATCAGCAGTGCATTGCGGGCGCGCGAGTTATAGTTAGCTAAACTAACTATAACAGGGTAATTTCAATGGTTTTGTAAGAGTGAAATGTCCAGCTAACTATAAAAAATGTTTTAATTACATTACATATTTTTAATATAAATTGAAAAAAAATGTTTTTACAAATATTGAAATTGTATTTTTTTTTATTTAATATTTTTTTAATTAATATATATTTTATATATCAGGCAATGATATCCTATGGAAGGAAATTCATGTTACTGGTAAGTACAGTTAAATTTACTTTTCAGGAGTAGTAGTGAGCTAGATTGGGGAATTAATTCCTCTTCAATCCTGAGGTCCCCTGTGAGCCAACTAGCCCACCTGGTACCTCCAGTATGCGCCAGGCAGCTGTGTTGCAGAGAGGTGTTCAAAGGGCACGCCTCCTTTTTACAACACTCTGTAACACAGCTCCGTGGCGCTTACTGGAGATACCTGTTGGACTAGTTGCCCGCTAAGGGACCTCTGGGTTGAACAGGAATTAATTCCCCAACTTAAAACGCGCCTCAGGGCATGTTTGCACTCACATCACCTCAAGCCCTGCCCCCTACCCTCACCACTGTGCAAATACACCATGTAGAGTGTTCTAAGTTGGGGGATTAAGTCCCCTTGGATACTGGGGGTCCCTGGAGGCCAACTAGCCCACCAGGAACCTCCAGTATGCACCAGGAATGCGTTGCAGAGAGGTGTAATGAGGCCACGCCCCTTTTTACACCTCTCTGCAATGCAGCCACCGTGCGCGTTTGCATGGGGGTACTAATTCCCCTTGCATACTGGGGGTCCCTGGGGGCCAACTAGCCCACCAGGAATCTCCAGTATGCGCCAGGACGCTGCATTGCAGAGAGGTGTAATGAAGCCATGGCCCTTTTTACAACTCTCTGCAACGCAGCCCCCAGGCGCGTTTGCACAGGGGTAACTAATTCTCCTTGCATACTGGGGGTCCATAGGGGCCAACTAGCCCACCAGGAACCTCCAGTATGCGCCAGAGAACTGCATTGCAGAGAGGTGTAATGAGGCCACGCCCCTTTTTACACCTCACTGCATTGCAGCCGCCTGGCGTGTTTGCAGAGGGGGAACTAATTCCCCATGCATACTGGGGGTCCATGGGGCCCACTAGCCCACCTGGAATCTCCAGTATGTGCCAGGGGGCTGCATTGCAGAGAGGTGTAATGAGGCCACGCCCCATTTTACACCTCTCTGCAACTGAGCCCCCTGGTGATTTTTCAGACGGGGATCTAATTCCCTTTGCATACTGGAGGTCCCTGGGGGTCAACTAGCCCACCAGGAGCCTCCAGTATGCGCCAGGGGGCTGCGTTGCTTTGCCCTGGGGGTCGGTCCCCAGAGCAGTGTGGGGGGGATTGGGGCCCCCACCCTTCTTTTTCACTATGCAGCTATCTTGTGCCTCAGTCTACCGAGGCACAAGATGGCTGCCAACACTTTCTTGTTTGGAGTGTTGACAGACAGTTGACAGCCAATCAGCATGCAGCTCATGCTCAGAAAGGTACGCATACGTACGCGTACCCCGCGATTTTTGTCTAAAAGAAATTATTTTTTTCTGGCCTTGGGGGTCCTTGTGGGACCCCCTGAGCAGGCCTAGGAGGTCAGGGTGTTTCTACCCTGCCCCCTTTTTGCGTTCTACATGTTTGTTTTTCTGCTTTCTTTTGCCTCAGTCTACCAAGGAACAAGATGGCTGCCAACACTTTTTGGTTTGGAGTGTTGACAGACAGTTGACAGCCAATCAGCATGCAACTCGTGCTCGGAAAGGTACGCGTACGGTACGCGGACTTGTACGCGTACGGTATGCGTACGGTAAGCGCCTATAGATATATTTATAATTTTACTAAGGAGTTTCTCAGTAACTACTGAACGGATTTACACCATTTAACAAAAAGCCTGATCTGCGAACCGAACTCTACCTTTTTGTCAAATTTGGTGTAATTCAGTTCAGCCGTTCGGGCTGTAGCCCTGGCTAAAGGTCCTATGGAAAATTGCATGGGGAAAACACGTTTTGGGACCTCCCTTTTTTCTCGGCTCCTGCCTCACGAATCACCCCCAACCTTTCAGGGAAGGAGCGGAGCAGGCCATTTTCTTGGAGAAATTTGTGAAGATTCGTCCACCGGCGCCAAAGTTATTCCAAATAGAATGTTGCGGAATTCCTATGGAAACTAGGTTCTAACTATAACTATCTACTGGCGATGACCAGTAGGTTATATATTGCTGATATCACCTGAATAAATAATATCATCTAGCCAGATCCTGTGGTCTGTCTCCTTCTTTGCCTGTCTGTGTAGACCGGAGGGTGTTCGGTGTTGTTTCTGCATAGATAGATAGATAGATAGATAGATAGATAGATAGATAGATAGATAGATAGATAGATAGATAGATAGATAGATAGATAGATAATTGCCTTGCTTAAGCACTAATGGAATGCAGCACAGCAACTTTGGTTGCTCCATTGTGTTGCATGAGAAAGGAGTAAATCTGCCCCATGTATAGGATTTCAAGCCTGAGAATGCAAACTGTTGCTGCTATTGGCTCTTATGTCTTATGCACAAATGGAGGCAACTTTCTCCAATGTAAGCTCTGTCTGGGTTACTGTCCCAAGAACTTACTGGGCCGGTCCCCACTGCCCAGTTGCATAATTAACAGACCACACACTGTTGGTTGTGGCATGGGTGTTTATGAATGGTGCTATGTTTGTAGTCTTTCATCCTGTAAATTTTATGTAATTTAGTGGTAGCGTTACTATATATTCCTGACGGTTTGTCTAGCACTTGTGCCTATTGCATGTAAGAGGGAGAGTTGCTTAACTTTTGACATCTCCACACTGCTCTTCTGGGCAGATCCTCATATTCCACATGGACGAGGTAGAATGGAAAAACTAAGCTGCGAAAGATATTATAAGCATGTTGATAAAGGACAGGCCATATGAAATTGCATATTGTGATAATTCTGCTTGTAAAAGTGTTCGCAATTTTTAAGCAAAATGTGGTGAAAGGTCCACTGCTATCATTTAAAAAAAAAATTGAGGAGGCTAGGTTCCAATTTCTCCAGGGGAAATTAAGGTTTGCCTCTGCTAACACCAAGGGGCATATTATCAAGGGGGTTTATCTCCGCTTTTTTGGCTTTAAAAGCCAAGAAAGCGGAGATAAAATTATCTCCCTATTACTTAGCTGTCGCTAACACCAGTTAGCAACAGTTAGTAGTAGATAGCGACCATCTTGGGCCTCGCTTTGCATGTCAGTGAAATTTATCACTAATGACATGCAAAGTGGGCGTGCCAAGATGTTAGCAACTGGGAACAGTCTCTAACATTGCTATCTCCTGTTACCAACTTTTGGAGATATTCGCGCTAAGCGCGAATATCTCCAAAAGCTAACACCTGCCCCTGAGCAGTTCTTAGCCATGTCATCCAATGGTAGGTGGATAACATGGCTAAGAGCATTAGCTCGGTAATGCATGAATATCGCTGACTTTTCAGCGATATTCATGTATTTCGGACGATTTTTATCTCTTAGGAGATAAACCTTGATAATAGCAAGGTTCCTAAGCGATAAAAATCGCTGCAGCTCGGCGATAAAAATATTGCCGCTAAGCCAACATAGCGATAATTATCGCTAGTTGTTGGTAATATGCCCCCAAGTTATTGGGATATTTCATTACTGTCCCAGTGAAAATTGTGCTTTAAAAATCACTATTTGACCCTATTTTGTTTTTAAAAAAATCTGAAGGTAACTCCTTCCACCCCTCCACAGATGCAACCTAAAATATATGGGCTTGTTAGCAAAGTCCTGTTTGAGGCAGGCATTTGTTCTCCTCCACATAAATAGTTCAAGAGTCATTCCTTTTGCTTTGAACTAGCATCAGTAACAGTGGGTGACATCCACAGGGTAGTGGGCAGTACCAGTGGAGGAAGCGGGCTGCCCCAGCAGTCGCAGAGGTCGATGTCCTGCTAAGAAAAATGTGGGCGATTCAGAAAAGGGGGTGGTGATAAACAGAGTGTCTGAATTGAGCAGACCACTCTTACCCAGTCCAAAGATCAGGGCTTGATCCATCACCGTTATTTATCTCACTGCCCCATCCCAGCTCAGAACATGGCTATATGCAAATCAGTCTGTCCCTGGCCCAGTGCATCATGGGAACAGGGCAGACTAAACTACCAAGCCAATTCTTTACCAGAAAGGAGACAAGCTACCGGGGACCGGTTTCTGGCATTTCAGCCTCTTCGGCCCGGCTTGCTTGAATCCTGATGGAGCAGTGAGAAAGGGACTCATGTCTGAGTATACCCTGCCACACCTATAGTGGCCAAAAACGATTCAGAAAAGGGGGTGGTGCCCTGTTCCCATCATGCACTGGGACAGGAACAGACTAATTTGCATACAGCCAGGTTCTGAAACTGGGATGGTGCAGTGAGCTAAAAAACGGTGCTGGATCTAGCCCTGATCTCTTGACTGGGTGAGAGCTTTCTGCTTAATTCAGAGACTCTGTCCCTCACCACCCCTTGTTGTAAATATTTTTGTCCACCCTAAGCGTGGAAGGGTATTCTCAGATGTGAGACCCTTGCTCATTGCACCATCAGGATTCAAGCAAACCGGGCCGAAGACGGCTGTAATGCCAGAAACCGGTCCCTGGGAGCTTGTTTCCTTCCCAGTGTAAGAATTGGCTTTTGTAGTTTGGTTTGCCCTGTTCCCATCATGCACTGGGACAGGAACAGACTAATTTGCATACAGCCAGGTTCTGAAACTGGGATGGTGCAGTGAGCTAAAAAACGGTGTTGGATCTAGCCCTGATCTCTTGACTGGGTGAGAGCTTTCTGCTTAATTCAGAGACTCTGTCCCTCACCACCCCTTGTTGTAAATAAGAAAAATGTGGGCAACATCACTTATATTTTGTTACAATTTAAACATTGAACTGCAGCCTCTATTTTTGCTTCCTTGATTTCTCCTGAATCTCTTTACCGTGAGGTACTTAAATGATGGTCCTACGAGAATTAGAGTGGTATGAGGATTCTGAAATTACAGTCTTATGAGGGTTCGGAAATGAGGGTCTTATGACCAGTACTGTACACCTGAAACCTCTAAATTGGTAACTACAGAATACAGTACGATATATTTGTGCGTGATTGTGTTGAATCGGCTCATTTTTGTCTTGTTGAAAGTGTAGTGATTTGAACGGTTACAATACGAAGAAAATATACTTACTGTCTTCGTTCCCTTTTTGCCATTTGTGCTTTTGTGGGCTTTTATTAATGCTAGGTAAAGGTTTTATTTTAAATTGACACTGTCTGAATTTTTTTTTCTCAGACTGAAAGTGGCTATTTGCACCGCTGTAGCTAAAGATTTGCATGGCAGAGGAGTGCGCTATTTAGTTTAAAGTCACAAAATACGATTTAAAAATCATTGCAAAAAGCAGCAGCACTGGAAAAAGTATCTACTGTGCACTGTTATCTTCTCGTTTAGTTTTACTAGTCTATGTGAGTGATGCACGTACGGCTTCTGCTGCCTGGGCTGCACCTGTTTTGTCTGCCTTAAGTAGGGTGGCCAAATCGTGCGACCCAAAAACCGGGACATTTCGCAAAAATAGATGAAGAACTACACATTTACTTCAATAAAGTGGCAAGGAATAACAACCCTCATCCTCATAGGAACACAGAAGAAGTACTAAGTAAATAAATAAAATGTAAGTTTGAAAACCAGCATCATACCTGTTAATTAAATTGCTTACCCATAACAGCTGCTTACTAGCTTTGCTTTGGAACACCCAAAAAAGCGCCTCTTACTATGTTCAGTTTACCCTATCAAAAAAACGGGTAAACATCAGTCAATGTTACCGAAATCTGCCGGATTAACTGTTGGAAACCCGGGAAGGTCCGGGCAATTCCGGAACACCTGGTCACTCTAGCCTTAAGGCAAACGTGTACTGTGCTATATGAGGGCGTGGTCAGTTAAAATAAGTCACACAAACCTGCTGCAGACAGTCTTGCTGTACAGTGCATGCAGGCAAGAGCTAGAATCAACAGTGTGATTCCTGTCGATCAGCTGTATTTACCCAGACAGAGGGGATAAACACACCACGAACGAGGAAGCGGCGGTAGCTGCACTGGAATGGGCTCACAGCCTATGGCAAAATGCCAGCAGCTCTCCCCCTAACGGGGGAATCCTGTTACACAGGATAGAGAAAGTCTAATGTTTGCATTTAGTACACGGATGCTAAATCTTCTGACGTATATAACAGGAGCTTGAAAACCTTGAACCTGACAAAGTGGTCTGGGCTAATAGCACCACCGCCTTGAAACCACCCAAAACACGGAAGTGTTCGGTGCCCGCTGCCTTACAGAACAAGTTGTGTGCACTCTTCATTTCCCATTCAGAAAAAAAAGTTTATTAAGGGAAGGAACGAGATGTGCTTTCTGAAAGAACTCAGAGGCATATGTGCAAGCCCCTATCACCACGGGAACGCCACTTTTTGTGACGTTTCCATGGCGATAGGGTCCTTGTCTTAAGTACAAGGCAGCATTAAGCCACCTAACGTGGCTTAACTGTGCCAGTGGCTTAACGCTGCTTGTACATAAGGCACCCTTTTATGCTATGTTTAGCGTGAAAGGGGAGTGCAGTGGGCGTTGTGCAGTGGGCGTTCCACCGCAACACCCATTGTATTTTACGCTGCCCCCTATGTACAAGGATGGCGTACATAGGAGGCAGCACCAAAATTAAGACCAGGAAAATCCTGGTCTTAGGTTGGCAAAATGATTAGAAATGCATTATTTCTCCTCGTTTTTGCTTTTTCCATGTGTGCTGCCTTGTGCAACACACATGGAAAAAGCGAAAAGCCATGGTTAGTTTATGTACAGGAAGGTCCTGTACATATACAAACCTTTTCTTAACCTCATCCGTGCGGTGCAGATTCACCGCCGGTGCTGGGCCCTAATGAAAATGGGTGTGGTCATGACGGAACGGTTCCGTCATGAGCACAGCTTGACCGATGCTCATGACTGAACCGTTCCGTCATGAGCATGAAGGGGTTAAAAAGCCATTTTGTAACTTCCATGTGTGCTGCATGAAGCAGCATACATGAAAGTTACAAAATGGCATTTTAGGATTGTTTATGTGCAGGAAGGGACACCTTCCTACACATAACCAATCCTCCCCTGCACGCAGACAGACACCCCTGAACTATGGTGAAAGGGTGACTGCGTTGGCGCTAAGTTATTAAACTTAGCGCCATAGCCAGAGGAAACGCAAGGCTACACCACATTCTTGTAAATATGGTGCAACCTTGCGTTTCCAAAGTGGCGGTGCGTGTCGCTAAGCCCAGGAGGCTAACAACACGCTCTGCCACTTAATTGTGAGTATCCCCATTTTAACCTCTACTCTATCCAACACTTTCACTACTGTTGCCCTTTCTGGAGCGGGAATAGTAATTTATACCCCTACGCTATCCAACGCTTTCCCTACTGTTGCACTCCCTGGAGTAGAAATAGTAATTTTTACCCTCCCGCTATCCAATGCTTTCACTACCGTTGCACTCTCTGGAGTGGTATTAGTAATTTATACCCCTACGCTATCCCACTCTTTCCCTACTGTTGCACTCTCTGGAGTGGGAATAGTAATTTTAACCTCCAAGCTATCCAACACTTTCCCTACTGTTGCACTCTCTGGAGTGGGAATAGTCATTTTAAGCCCTACGCTATCCAACATTATCTTTACTGCCCTCTGCTATATAATATTTTTTGTATTATTTTAGTTAATGTAGTACATAATAAATGTTAACATTTTGAAAAGTAAATCATTTTTTAAAAATGTGTTATACATATTTATTACATTTTTATTTATGTAATTGTTTTATGTGTATAGATGTATTTGTAATTTATAATATTTTTAAATAATTTATAAGTTATTAAAATAATTATTTAAACTGATTATTAACTAACTTTATATCATATTTATTATATGTATATGTGTAATTAATGTTTCATTACACTTTATATATAACTTATTATTTTAAACATTATGAAATATGTTTAATTATGTTTATTTTATGTTTAGGTATTAATAAGTTTATTTTACATATTTTTTTTCAACTGAAAAAAACAATATTTTTAATAACAATATTTTTGACATCGATATTGTTTTATCGATATTTTTGTGCTTACCATGTTGTAGATATGATGTCGATATTGTTGATATCGATATTTTTGCTTCAGTATTTTTGTAGGTCGATTTTTTGACCTTTGATATTTTGTCAGTGATCCATCACAGACATTGTGTGACTCTAACCAATTGTAGTGGATCTCAATTTGTACTTACTACATGCATGTGGATGAGGTAGGTTGAATAGCGACCCACTATAATTAGTGTTTTGTAAACCAACATATTAATACATACGTTGGTTCAAAAAATACCAATGAATTCAGAAGAAGTCAATGTACAAATTGCAACTACTTCTACTGAATCCATGTCAGAACATTTCTAATAAGAAATTACGAATTACAAATCATTTGATGCAGTTTACTGCTACTTATTAGGAATCATTGTACATAACTCCATATATACCATTCTGTGCCTGGGCACATGTGCAGAAAAGAGGGCATTGCCCACTTTGCAAATGAAATTGCACTACTTATTAACTGTGCATGCCTCAAATTAGTAACTATGGGTTAGATGTACGAAAGGTTTTTGCATTCACAAATTGTCTAAATCGCTATTTGCAAATTAAAAAATCCCTTTCAGAATGAACAAAATGCAATTTGGTCAGGCCAAATTGCGATTCCTTCCTTCTGGAAATTGCTATTTTTGCACTTCCAAATAAGGAATCTCAAATTGGGTTCTCTAAATTGTGATTTGCAATGTGCATGTATAAAGCATAAATGCAATCGCCACCAATTTCAATCTGGTGCTTATTAGGTGCAATCTATATAAACTAGCCCAAAATGCTTCAGACCCTTTCACAATGACAGCATAGTATGTTTTGACAAGGAGGATGAGAATTGTGGCTGGTATGCAGAGGAGGAGAAGTGAGAGGATTTTTAGGGCTAAGGTCAGGCTGTGAGGAGGAGATATTTGAGAAATACAGGCTCAGTAGTCAGGTCATTTTAGAATGAATTGCTGATTTATTTCTACACCTGTAGACCCCACAGATAGAAGCAATGCTCTTCCACTGCATGTGCGGGTACTGTCTTTGAGGGTCTGGAAGTTACCAGGGAGTAATAGTTGTAGCAGGGGGAATGTCTCAAAGTGCACTGACACATTTTGTCCATCGTTTTCTCTATGTTATGCTGTCCAAAATTAATGAGTACATTTTTTCATGAATTTCAACAGGACTTATAGCATGCAAACATATAGGTTTATCATCTGACACATTTTCGTAAGGGTGTGTTGATGGTAAACATATTGCTATATGTCCATCATCTACTGAAGAATTTATTTTTCAAGACCGCAAAATGTGTGTGATGCATCCTTTATAATACAATTTAGAAATGGATGGATGCACAGCTGGTTATATGTAACAAAAGTTCCTTTTGGATTGAAGAGTTGTTAGTTTTTTTATAGGTGCTCCACAAGGTGGCGCCAGGGGTCCAGTGGCGTCGGGTAAGTAAATGTTAGAATGTGGACCTAGAGAATCTCTAGGGTCATCCCTTGTTGGGCACACTTTGCCATTATCTTTCTAAAAAGAAAAAATTTCCATTCTGTTGGTTTGTTGTTAATCAGCAAAATTTATTAATTGTTAACGTATTTTGTTAGTTTTCCATGATCTTTCTACTTTTTGACACGTTTAAAGTACAGGCAATGTCATTTTGTCTTATCATATCCAATGCATTTCGGGCATTATGAGGTCATGCCCTTCATCAGGGAAATAGACACTGTAAGAACGAAAATGGGGTAACATTTACTGATCTCAAAAAACAAAAAACATACATAGATTTCATCACAGTTAAAATAGTGCATCACAGTTAAAATAGTGCATACAGGTCAAACGTGCAATGTGGTCGTGTGGGAGTGGTATACAAGCAAGGGATTGGTATGCGTGCAAGGATGAAGGAACACAGTTACTTACATGCCTTTCTCCATGTAAGTTTCAAATCTGAAAGGAATGGGGAGGATACTGTTAGACTGTATCGCGGAGATTAAACAAAGGTAGAAAAAACAGAGGGTTTGTACGCGAGTCAAAAAGACCGCGTGTGTATCTCATCGAAACTAACCTGGTGGAAGTGTAAGTCCGGTTCGATGTTTGTTGTTCTTTTCGCCGTAGCGGTTCAACGTAGCTGCGGCTGCCAAAGGGTCAGTCCGCGCTTTTCTTATTTTGAAAAAATAGCGGTCATGTGGGGTATCACGTGATACTAGCTAGTGAAAAAAGACTACAGCATTATGAAGCTCTTGTCAGGCGATTATATTAAGCAGTGTTCCAATCATGGTGGGAACTACTAGGAGAAAATGCTATGGTGATATTTCTGATACATACGAAAAAATAATAAAATTAAAAAAATTACAATGAAAAAATGTCGAAAAAACGATCATAGGGGCCACGAACTTATGGGGTCCTAGTACCAAGGTCGACACAGTGAACGGTTGTGCTATAGGAGGTGGCTAGGGGTAGTGGTGGAAAGTGAGGTATGTGTGTACATATGTCGGATATTATGGAAACTACAACAGTATACACAAGCAGCAGTCTGCAGAGCAAATATTTTAAAGGTAACACGAGAATTCAATTCTTTCATTGAGACCCATTGGTTTTTGGGTAAACAATTTGTAAATCCAGTAATTCTCTCTTCTGAGTAAAAATTTCGTATTGTCTCTTCCCTCTATCTTCTGGATAGTCTCAAGAATGATGTATTTGATTTGGGAAGCATTGTGTTGCGCTTCTACAAAATGTGATGATAGAGCTGATTTGGTGTTCTTCAGACGAATGTTAGATTTGTGTTCAATTAAGCGTGTCTTGATGCGACGCTCTGTTTTGCCCACGTACATTTTCCCACATGGGCATCTGATTCCGTATATCAGGTTGGACGATTCACAGGTGCCATTTACTTTTAATTTGATAGGGTAACCTTGTGTGGGATGGCATATTTCGTTGCCTCTAATGATATTGTTGCAACTGCCACAATTCAAACAGGGTTTGGTGCCTGAGTATGTGGTGATGTCAGGAAGTTTGTTCCGGAGGATTTCCCCCAAGTTCTTAGCTCTGGTGAATGCAAAGATGGGTGTAGAGCTGAAAGATTGTTTAAAATCCGGTTCCATATTCAAAATTGACCAGTGTTTCAGAATGGATTGTTTGTATTTTTTACTTGCAGTAGAGTACTTGGATACAGCTACAATCCGTGTTTGCTCAGTTTTTTCTTTTGGAGTTAAGAGTTTGGATCTATCCATATTGTCAATTCTGGTTCTGCTTTCTTCCAATAATGTTAGTGGGTAGCCTCTCGAGGTGAATTTCTTGGTCATTTGTTTGAGTCTGATTTTCAGCGTTTGTTCATCCGAACTGATTCGTTTAACTCTGGCCATTTGTGAAAATGGTAAGTTTTTGATGAGGTTTGGTTCATGGAAACTTGTGAATTGGATCCTTTGGTCAATGTCATTACATTTCTTCAATTGTGTGTCAATATACCTTACTATCATTTTGAGATTAGACAGATAATCTCAAAATGATAGTAAGGTATATTGACGACCTTTTCCTCATTTGGACTAACACTAAGGAAGCCCTAAACACACAATTGAAGAAATTTAATGACATTGACCAAAGGATCCATTTAACATGGGACATATCGGACACTGAGGTCAATTTTCTAGATGTCAAGATAACAATTTCCCCTGAAGGATTCAAAACGGATCTATACACAAAACCAACCGATAGAAACAATATGCTTCTATTCACAAGTTTCCATGAACCAAACCTCATAAAAAACTTACCATTTTCACAAATGGCCAGAGTTAAACAAATCAGTTCGGATGAACAAACGCTGAAAATCAGACTCAAACAAATGACCAAGAAATTCACCTCGAGAGGCTACCCACTAACATTATTGGAAGAAAGGAGAACCAGAATTGACAATATGGATAGATCCAAACTCTTAACTCCAAAAGAAAAAACTGAGCAAACACGGATTGTAGCTGTATCCAAGTACTCTACTGCAAGTAAAAAATACAAACAATCCATTCTGAAACACTGGTCAGTTTTGAATATGGAACCGGATTTTAAACAATCTTTCAGCTCTACACCCATCTTTGCATTCACCAGAGCTAAGAACTTGGGGGAAATCCTCCGGAACAAACTTCCTGACATCACCACATACTCAGGCACCAAACCCTGTTTGAATTGTGGCAGTTGCAACAATATCATTAGAGGCAACGAAATATGCCATCCCACACAAGGTTACCCTATCAAATTAAAAGTAAATGGCACCTGTGAATCGTCCAACCTGATATACGGAATCAGATGCCCATGTGGGAAAATGTACGTGGGCAAAACAGAGCGTCGCATCAAGACACGCTTAATTGAACACAAATCTAACATTCGTCTGAAGAACACCAAATCAGCTCTATCATCACATTTTGTAGAAGCGCAACACAATGCTTCCCAAATCAAATACATCATTCTTGAGACTATCCAGAAGATAGAGGGAAGAGACAATACGAAATTTTTACTCAGAAGAGAGAATTACTGGATTTACAAATTGTTTACCCAAAAACCAATGGGTCTCAATGAAAGAATTGAATTCTCGTGTTACCTTTAAAATATTTGCTCTGCAGACTGCTGCTTGTGTATACTGTTGTAGGTTCCATAATATCCGACATATGTACACACATACCTCACTTTCCACCACTACCCCTAGCCACCTCCTATAGCACAACCGTTCACTGTGTCGACCTTGGTACTAGGACCCCATAAGTTTGTGGCCCCTATTATCGTTTTTTCGACATTTTTTCATTGTAATTTTTTTAATTTTATTATTTTTTCGTATGTATCAGAAATATCACCATAGCATTTTCTCCTAGTAGTTCCCATCATGATTGGAACACTGCTTAATATAATCGCCTGACAAGAGCTTCATAATGCTGTAATCTTTTTTCACTAGCTAGTATCACGTGATACCCCACATGACCGCTATTTTTTCAAAATAAGAAAAGCGCGGACTGACCCTTTGGCAGCCGCCGCTACGTTGAACCGCTACGGCGAAAAGAACAACAAACATCGAACCGGACTTACACTTCCACCAGGTTAGTTTCGATGAGATACACACGTGGTCTTTTTGACTCGCGTACAAACCCTCCGTTTTTTCTACCTTTGTTTAATCTCCGCGATACAGTCTAACAGTATCCTCCCCATTCCTTTCAGATTTGAAACTTACATGGAGAAAGGCATGTAAGTAACTGCGTTCCTTCATCCTTGCACGCATACCAATCCCTTGCTTGTATACCACTCCCACACGACCACATTGCACGTTTGACCTGTATGCACTATTTTAACTGTGATGCACTATTTTAACTGTGATGAAATCTATGTATGTTTTTTGTTTTTTGAGATCAGTAAATGTTACCCCATTTTCGTTCTTACAGTGTCTATTTCCCTGATGAAGGGCATGACCTCATAATGCCCGAAATGTATTGGATATGATAAGACAAAATGACATTGCCTGTACTTTAAACGTGTCAAAAAGTAGAAAGATCATGGAAAACTAACAAAATACGTTAACAATTAATACATTTTGCTGATTAACAACAAACCAACAGAATGGAAATCTTTTCTTTTTAGAAAGATAATGGCAAAGTGTGCCCAACAAGGGATGACCCTAGAGATTCTCTAGGTCCACATTCTAGCATCCTTTATAATACCAGACCTTGTAGCTTGATTTCCAGGCAGCACTCATTTTTGTTCTACCACAAAAGGCTGTCTCGATGCGAATTTGGTTACAATGTTTTAATTGGTAAGCCCAAATTAAATATTTGGTACCCAGTATAGCATTCAAACTAAAAAGCCATACTAATTTCAGTTTTAGTAACATTTTAGGAGACAGTGCATATGCATTACAGCCTTGGATCTTGCCGCCTTAATCCAAGTCCAAATAGTGGATGGAGATACAACCATGCTCACAATACTATATGCTCTGTCAATGAGAGGACATTAGGCATCCTAAAGGACACTTCAGGTGTCTGCGCAAGATTGGTGGAATCCTCCAGTACTGACTCCAAACAGGGTGAAAAATCACAGCAACACATGCAATGCTTCAGAATCTTGCTATTAATAGGGGTCTACACAAAGTGGAGATTGAATCAGATTCTGATCATGAGAATAGAATACCACAAATACAACACCAAGAGGATGACTCTTGTGCTAATGAGGGTAGAGCACGTCATGCTGAGATCACTACTAATTATTTCTAATTAAGTAAAAAGGAAATATTTTAAATGAAAACAATGCCACATGTTTGAGGATGGTTTAAATAAAATTATTCCTTATATTTGGGATTCATTATCATTTTGTGTTGAAAGATCAAGAAATATACATCAGGAACAACTTTTTTTACAATTCTTTTGTATTTATCGTTAAGCAAACATGCTATGAAGTGCAATGCTTATGAAAGGACTATCCCCTAACCATACCTGTGACGGCCCTGATTCTGCACTGGTTGGAATGTTTTCTAAGGAAGATGTAACCTGCACTAAGCAACAGGCTGCATCACTACAACAGTGACACATCTGTGTTTGAATGTTAACAGTGCACCTAGATAAACTGCTAGTAGACTGTGCCAGACAGTTGATAGATTGGCCTAATGTACCAAACCTCACAATGTGCTAGTTATATCTATGCCTTTGTGTTGAGTGGTCCTGTTACTTTGTTGTAACAAGTTTAGCTATAGATTCAATGAGTCTTGCAAAGTTGTTATTCATCATGATCTGACCACTGTCAACTGTTTTTCTAAAACTCTCTTGCCCATCGAGCAATTGGGGCAGTGAAGAGTGCTTGGAGGCCTCTAACTCTCCAAACAATTGAGATGTTGATGAAGCATTTTCCGCAGCAAGGAGGCCAGCATTACGAGAAGCTGTGGCATTACGATTCCTCTGGAAAAGCTTGCAACACATCTGTCTGTCCCTCAAAGGTGTTGCAGTACTTTCTGTGGCTGGGAGTAGTTCAACTCCTAAATCTGGAAACTCAGGGAGTGGTGACACTGTAGGTCTTCTTCTGGTTGTTACTTGCTCTGTATTTGTGGCAGGTACGTCTGTGGATTGCTCAATTTCACAAGGACTTTCATCAGTACCATCTTGCTCTGTATCACACTCTATCTGTTGTTATACATCTAAGAAAAATATATGGTTATACTTTAGTATACTGTTTCTTTTTTACAAGAAACGTATAGATTTATGTAACTCTAATTGTACTTCTCCCATTATTGACTATGTTTATTGACAATATTTTTGAGAGAAAACTGTTTTACATGTGTTATTATTATAATTATTATTAAATCTTGTATAGTGCAAGCAGCTACCCACACTGGGTTTCCCGATGCTTGGAGATAGATAGGGCGTGATTAGAGCCCATTTACTCAAAACATCCAGGTCTTCAACTGTTAGAACTGGGGGTCTCTGGTTGGCTTAGGTAGGTACCTTAGTCCAAATAGGGCCCTCTGCTTCTAAGTCAGGGAAAGGAAGGACACCTTCTCAGATTGCTCTTGCTAACCCCCTCAGTAGCTTGACACAAGCATCCAGGCTTATCTCCAAGGCAAATGTGTAAAATATTTGCAACCACGTTCTAGGTAAAACAGTGATAACACCACATATGGACTTCACACAAGTTTCATAAAAAACAATTATGTGTTTATAAAAAAAAAAGATATACATGATAAAAATCCAACATATGCTTATTTGTAATATTTCACCTTGCCAGTTATTAGGCCCTCAAGCCCTTGTAGGTTCTTGCAATATTAATGAGCAATTCTCGAGGGGGGCGTGGCTAGCCAGGCAGCGAAATGGCCGCTCTGTGAGTGAGCTCCGCCGGCTGCACCTTCTAATCCTTCATTAATCCTGCTCCGGAGCCCTGGGGGCCCCTGCTCTGTCCGGGAGTCGGCAACAGACACCCATCGAATCCTGCCACCGAAGTTTGAAGCACATAAATTGCCGGGTTGCGGAGGTATCGCCGTTGGCGGATCGGCCGATCTGCGCGCCTTCTGGGACCCGCGGCTGCGGAGCCGGAAACTGGACGCCACGGCCTAATACAGGGCGCGGCTTGTGAGGCCTCTGGAGATCCGACAAGACGGGACGCGGGAACCTAACATCGGTGCGCGGCTGGTCCAGCGGGCGAGGGAGGCCTGACGATCCCCCCCTGGGCGGTGGCCTTTGCTGAGACTCCTGGATCGGATCGGCCGTTTTGCTGGGGCGGGAACACGCTGCTCGAAGCTGCTGGTGATCTGCTCGGTGGAAGCGGCCCGAATCTACTTATGATGACGAAGGAGAGTGAGGAGCGGAGAGGATTTGTGGGGGGGGCGGATTCCTACCACTGCCCCCCGCGTGCATGATCTATGGACAGGGCGGGCGTTCTGGCCTTATGAACCAAGCCTAAGCTCACACTCCTTTGGCCCGCGGCGCCCTGCTGTCTGGATCGGAGCCCCTACCCCTAGTCCACACAGTTAAGTGGGCCTCGCTCGCTGCTGCGAGGTCGTGCTGTGCGATTGGTGATCCCGCCATCTTGTGATCTGGGAGCATTCTGGGCTACACACTGCTGGCGGAGGGTACCCTGAGGAGCTGCACGCTTGACATTTTGGGGATCAACCTGGTCATATACACCTCAGGACACTGTTCCTACTGATACTGCACCCCACCGGACACTACGCATAGTACCTGCGTGACGGCGGGGTTTGGGCAGCCTGTCGAGTGCCACACCATTGCCGCAAACATGGGGAAAAATGAAGCTAGGCAGCCCAAGATCAGCTTCGAGAACAAACGCCCGCCTAAACAATCTGCGACCGAGACGGATGGGGGCGAGTCGTCGTCACAAGGAGCTCCGGCAGACATTGACTTTGGGGCGCTAATAATGGAGGTGAGGTCAAGCCTGAAAAGCATCGACACCAAACTAGATGCCATGTCCTCACAGCTGGAATCGGTGAAGACCAAAGTGGACACCCATGAAACCAGACTGGACTGCTTAGAGAACAGGCAAACTGAATGCTGCGAATTCCAACAGCAGACCAAGCAACATATCACGAATCTTGAGAGAGAACTGGAAACCCTACGAGCAAAGTCGGACGATTTGGAAGCGCGTTCCCGTAGGTCTAACGTCCGAATTACGGGAATCCCTGAGACGGCGAACACTGGCAAGATGGAGGTGTTTGTGACGGACCTACTGCACGAACTCTTTGACCCGGCCCTCTCGTCAGTCTTCACGGTCGAAAGGGCGCATAGGTCACTTGGCAAGAAACCACCGGTGGGTGCACCGCCTCGTCCTATCCTTGCTAAACTGCTCAATTTCCAGGACAGAGACCTCATCTTGCGTCTGGCCAGGGAAAAGGGTAAGATCACGCACAAAGGAAACAACATCTCCTTTTTTCCAGACTTTACCCCCCTGGTGCAAGCGGCCCGCAAGGAATTCATACCGGCTAAAAGGCTATTGGTGCAAGCTGGTGTGCAATACTCACTGTTATATCCGGCGAAACTGAAGGTGATACATGACAACGCCACACACTTCTTCACGGATGCGCAGTCCGCGCTCAAGTTTGCCAAACACATCAACGGTCCGGGGGCGAGACGGAAATCGCCCAGGTTGGAGGATAACTCTGCGCAACTCAGTGATAATGACTAATTGAACTGCGGATGTAAGTACTGTGCTGTGACTGCTGGGTTGCCTCACGCCTCACATCGGAGCTCGGATGCTCCTAGCACCCCCTATTGTTGTGCAGGCATTGACTATGGCATGTGATAGGAACTGGTGTGTATCCTCCTGCACTTCTGCCGCTACTAAGGCCCTGTAACCTGTATAGGTATTGCTGGGGAGATGTTGGTCGACCCTGGGGTGGGGGTACCCTCCGGGTTCAGGAGCTATCCACCCACATGCAGCCACCCTGTTAACACAGGGGTGTACGCCAGGAGCACCACGCCCCCATGGGGTGTCTCACACAGTTTTTGATGTTGGTTTTTCATCACGCTTTGCGTGTCTTTCTAAGGGATATGTCACAACCTGATTGGGGGGTTGGTGAGGGAGGGGGGAGGTGGGGGGTGTTCAGAGAGTTGTTGTTTCTAGTTACGAAATGGTGCACTGTGAACTGTTCTATATCTTCCTCTTTGCGCAGGAGGTCGATGTGTGTGACTTGTGCAGCACTTAGGGGTCCGGGGGGGGGAAAGCCTGACTGGAACCCTGCTGCTTCTACGACACTTCCGGCATGGGGGGGGGTTAAACTATGGACCTGGAACATTCGTGGCCTTGGGGATTATAAGAAAGCCCAATTGATGCATAGTATGCTGACTAGACATAATGTGGACATCTGTTTTCTGCAGGACACTCACCTTAATACAACCCCTTCGCCCAGGTTGAAGCATTCGAGGTGGTCAAATGTATATTCCGCCATTTATTCTAACTATGCAAGAGGGGTGGCTATACTTGTACGCAGAGGGTTGGATTGGCGGGAACACACTTGTGTGCTAGATAAAGATGGGCGGTATGTTATACTATATGGTTCCTTGCAGGGGCGACCGATAATACTGTCTGCCATTTATGGTCCAAATGTAGATGATCCGGACTTCTTTAGAAGCGTCTGGGCACAAATTGCATTGCTAGACTGCCACTCGATTATTGTAGGAGGTGATTTTAATGTTGTGTTGGATGATGACATGGACCCGAGAGGTGCGAGTAGGCCCACACATGCTAGAGCGCGTCAGGCCGTCCTGGATGTGATGGGGGAGGGATTGCTGTTGGATGTGTGGAGGGTTAGACATCCGAAGGAGAAGGTGGGAACTTGTTTTACATGCCATCACTCTGCTTGGTCCCGCCTAGACTTCTGGCTGGTGTCGCCTGAGGTGGCGACGTGGGTGACGAGAGCCGACATCCAAGCTAGATCACTCTCAGATCACGCCCCATGCATGTTGGAGTTGCGCATACCCGACACCATACATAGAGCGTTCACATGGTTCCTGCCCCCTCACCCTCCCCCAGATCTGGTGTTCACTGAGAAAATCCGAGCGGATATTGTCAAAGAGAATGAGGGCTCGGCTTCCTCGGAGGCCATTGTGTGGGACGCCTTCAAAGCGGTTATCCGGGGCCAGTGCATAGCGAGACAGGCGGGGGTGCTGCGCACCATCCGTCAGACGCTAGCCGGGATGGAAAGGGAGTTGAAAGATCTAGATCTGGCCTTCTGCCAGGACCCGACTTTGGAGCTTGCTGGCAGCTTAAAAACCAAGCTGCTTGCCTTTAATGAGGAGGCGCAACGAGAGGTAAAGTTCCTGGGAAGACAGGCTGAGGCCCGCAGATACGGAGAGGGGGACA
The DNA here is from genome assembly GCF_964263255.1 of Lissotriton vulgaris. Classification (NCBI taxonomy): domain Eukaryota; kingdom Metazoa; phylum Chordata; class Amphibia; order Caudata; family Salamandridae; genus Lissotriton; species Lissotriton vulgaris. The sequence goes on from NC_141694.1 coordinate 1,297,853,158, forward strand.
GACCCAGTAGAACCCTGGCTAGGTTGATAGCTCCTCGTACACAGTCGCATTACATACATACTATTCACAACAGCGAGGGATCCCTGGTTATGGGCCAAGAAGCAATACTACACGCCTTCACCGAATTCTACACATCCCTATACACTTCCAGACAACCCATTGCCCCTGCATCCCTGGAAAGATTCCTGAATTCTATTGCCCTAGTTTGGTTTAATGATCACCACAGTCAGTACATGGACCTCCCAGTAACCGTTCAAGACATTGTCCAGGTAATCAAAAGCATGCCGGCCAACAAAGCCCCTGGCCCTGACGGCTTGACAACGACCTTTTACAAAACATACGCAGAGGAGCTGGCGCCGAAACTGCACTCTGTGTTTGTAGAGGCCCTTGAACTAAACTCCCTCCCAGACTCCATGCGAGAAGCCTTAATCATCACACTGTTGAAGCCTGACAAAAGCAAACTGTTCCTGGACTCCTATCGACCCCTTTCCCTGATTAATGTGGATGCAAAAATGTATGCCAAGGTCATCGCAGACAAACTGCAGCCAATGTTGCCGATCATCGCACTCCCTGACCAGTCCGGGTTTATCCCTGGCCGTGCCACGTCGCACAACCTCAGGACCATCTTCTCTATCCAACACTATCTGCACCCCTCTGTTCAGGCTGCGGTGGTGTTCCTCGACGCCACCAAAGCATTTGACTCCTTGGAGTGGCCTTACTTGTTCAGGATTTTGGTAGCGGTCTGGAACAAACTTCCTCTTTCCCTGGTTGCGAGGATAGCGCTGGCCAAAATGGTGGTTCTCCTCAAATTTTTATATCTTTTTGTCAATATTCCGCTGCCAATGACGGCGCACTTTCACGCGCGCGTCCGATCTCTGCTTCTGAATCTGGTGTGGGCCGGAGGGCAGGCGAGGGCTTCCTGGGGCCTACTCACGCTCCCACTAAGGCAGGGTGGTCTTGGAGCGCCTGATTTGAAGTTATATTCCCTATGTGCGCAGGCGCAATTTTTACATTTCTGGGTCTTCCCCACTCCTTACCAGCCACAAGTGGCGGTGGAGCTGGCCGCTGTAGCCCCGTCGCCGCTGCGGGTGGCGCTCTATGGTAAAGTCTTGCGCCCTTCGAAAGACGTGGACACTGTAGAAATGATTCGCTGGTCCTGGCGTGAACTGCAAAATAGAGCGGGGCTTTCCTTACTCTATGCGCCAGCTATCCCCCTGCGGGGAAACCCGATGTTACCTTGCTTGTGTGCCAGAGGTGACACTCTCACAATTCGTGGGAAGCGCTTGCACACCTTTGCGGATGTATATCCTGATGATAATTTCGGGGAGCTGGGCGCTTGTGAGGCCGACCAACCGGAATCCTTTGCTGACGCGCTTCTATACCACTCTCTTAGGGAATCTTGTAAAAAGCTGTGGCCCCAGTTCCCGGAGGAACCGCCGACACTCGATGCCCTTCAAAATCTGCTCTCGAGACCCTCCCCCAAAAAACTGGTGTCTAGACTATACAATTGCATGCAGGAGCAGGCCCCGATCACTGTACCTACGGCCAGGCAGGCTTGGGCGGCTGAGCTGGTCGACCCTTTGACAGATGAAATATGGGAATACTGTTGTAAGCAACTCACGGCGTTGTCTCCGAATTATCGGTTGCGGCTAGTCCATTTTAAGTTCCTGCACCGATACTATCGCACACCGGTACTGCTGCACCGCATGGGCATCCGAACTGATGCATCTTGTTGGAAATGTGGTGGGGAGGATGCGTCCTTCCTTCATGTGGCGTGGAGCTGCCCTAGATTAGACGAGTACTGGTCGGACATATTCACTGCCATTAACCAAATCCTGCACAGGACTGATATACCTTCTCCGCTTCTGGGCTTGTTGGGCTATGTCAAAGACACAGAACCCTGTGATAGGAAATTACATGCGCTGCTGCTCCTCTACGCCAAGCGACAAGTGTCACTCCATTGGGGCCGGAGAGCGCTGCCATCGTTCACCGCGTGGGTTAAAGATGTGACGTATGGTCATGCACAGCTCACTCATTACTGGGAGACGATGCCCACCGCTTCCAGACCTAATGACATCTGGGAGCCCTTCCTGCAATGGACTAGGGAGTGTGCGGGCTCGGATGCTTCCGGAAGCTCGCCTGACGTGTGCATTTCAGATGATATGGGGTAGAGGTTTGAGGATGTGTACGTGCTGTCGATGACCTGGTGGTTTCTGCCTGTGCAGATTTGATCTGGGGCTGAGGTACGCTTCACGACTACTACCCTCTGGAATCTCCAATATTGAACTGTCTAGTCATTTCCACCCCCTCTGAGGCCACACGACCCTGTGTTTCACCCTATTCCTCCTTCCACCTCCCCCCCCCCCATGCTGGCGGACGAGACCTGGCAGCCACCCCGCCACTGCCCCTGCCACTGGTTGATGTCCCTTTTACAGTTGCCCAGCACAAGAGCGCACGACCCAATGTATGCGTGAAGTGATGTGTGATCGATATTACAGACCTGCATCAATGTTCGTTGTTCTTCTTCTTCGTTGTTTGTTGGGGTGGGATGGGCGAAAACAGTGTCCGTAGACATATTTCTTCAAACTGCCGTTTCAGCAGGCTAAGGCCTGTTGTTCTCTACAGGGTTACGAGGCAGCACTATTAACTGGAGATCTGTCTGGTTGTTTACGGCGCTGACAAAATGTGAGACCACTGACCGTGCTAATGTTGCACTGCTTGTGTACATGTCCTTACTATATCATGTGTTTCTTCAGTGAATCATGCTTCCCACTTGGTTATGCCACTCCTTATGGTTTAATGCTTTTTATGTGATGTTTTCCTTCATAGCGGCCTGCCTCCGGGTTGTTGGCGTGACGCAGTGTAACTTTTTTTTTGGTGTCAATAAATGTCTTGCGACAAAAAAAAAAAAGAGCAATTCTCGATGGTCCAATGCAGTCCTAATGCAATGCTATGCAGTTCGTAATGCATGAATCAGGCACTTCGAAATGCAAGAATCAGGCACTTTGTAATGTAAAAATAATGCAGTTCTTAATGCAACAATCAGGCAGTTCGTAATGCCAAAATAATGCAATTCAGAATGCAACAATCAGGCAGTTTGTAATGCAAAAATAATGTACTCCAGCACCGATTGAGGTGCTCTGGGCGGTCTCTATGACACTCTTACTGACTTGCGGTCAGCTACTGCCAAAATATGCCCCCAACACTGTTATGATGCAAAACAAAGTGCAGCTCCACACTCCAGCCCTGATACTGCCAATCCTCGCTAGTACGGGCTGTGATACGACCTTGAGCGGAGGCTCATGCTGCAAAGATGGGAAAGGTTGAGAGAGTTTCTCTCGTAGCCTGCACCCCGCCCCAGGCGGTGACACACTCACGCTCGCTGAGCGTTACCTGGGGGGTACGATCTCACTCTCCTCGCGCCTTGGGGCTCCAATGCGACTTCGTTGATCTTGGGCAGTGGAACTCGGACCCCCGAAGGTGATGGTTCGATGTTTCTCTTTGGGAAAGGCAGGCTCGTGCCGGCGGCGGTGAATTCCCACAGCTTCTCTGGGAATGCAGTTCCGGGTCGATGGCAATGACGATCGCAGCACTTCTGGACACGCTGTCAATCGAAGCAGAGAACAAGACTGCTCTGGGACACACAGTCACAGGCAATTTCTCACAAACGTCTCAGGCTGCAACAGGGCACAAACACACAGCGTCGCTGAGACTTACTTGAGTTCTGGGTGCACATGATCAAAGGGCAATCCTCATGAAGGTCCCAGGCTGCACGAGGTCCTAGGTCCCAGGATGCACACAGTGTCGCTGAGACTCAATTGGACTCCGGGTGCACATGATCATGGGGCAGTTCCTACACAGTGTCACTGAGACACACTTGGAAACTTTTATGTTCCTGAGTTTCCACCACAGGGAGCCAGCTCTACTCGGGCCCTTGGAGACATGTTACTTAGGGACACAGCAAACAGCAAAGTTGTTTCAAGAAGGGGGACACAGCACACAGCAAAGTCTCTTAGCCTCGCCTTAGTTAAATCAGCAAACTGCAGGCCAGCCCCAGAACACACAGCAAGGGTCAGTCCTTCTCTTCAGCTGTTCTTCCTTTGGCAGAGGTTCTTCTTGGCAGCAAATTAGTTTAAATCCTTTTTAGTCTTGATCAGTCCAAAGTCCAGGGGTTTCAGCTCTCATAGTTAAACACCCTAAATGTCTTTGAGGCCTTTGTGTTCAAGGGGGCACTGACCCCTGTCGAAACCAGTTCAGGGTGTCTCCCTGCCAGTGACACCTTTTTCCTTAGATAGTGGAGGTCTGGATCCCCAATCACTCAGCAAGGGATGGAGCCCTTGTTTTATGGCAGCAGCCCAGGCCTCCTCACCTCCAGAAGCTACTTCTCCCCCTACACTCCAAATGCAGGTCAGCCCACTGATGTCTCACCTCCTCTCCTGCGTCAAGACATTTCCCAGGTCCTATCACATTCAAATCCAGACAGTCAATCCACAACAATGCAGAGACAAACAGAAATGTTAGAACAAAGATACCAGCCACTTCTAACAGCATGGTTATTAAAAAAACAATTCAAAAACCACCTTCACAAAAAGATGTGTCATTAAATTGTGAGTTAGGGCACTCTAAACTTCACCTCTCCATCCTAAGCCTCCCGTAAGATAGGCTGGAAGCATATTACACAGCCTCCCCTATCCTGTCCTATGGGCAAGATGGCCTTGCAACAGTGAAAAACAAATATGGCAATTTTTCACTCTCAGGACATGGTACACACCTTAGTACATGTCTTACCTTTCACATACACTGCACCCTGCCCAGGGGGGTACCTTTGGCCTACCATAGGGGTGTCTGAAGTGCATAAAAAGGGAAGGGTGAGGCCTGGCAAGTGGGTGCACTTGTCAGGACAACAAGGCAGTTTAACAAACTGCACACATGCACTGCAGTGGCAGGCATGAGATCTCTCTTTAGGGCTACTTGTGTGGGGGGCAAAATTAGTGCTTCAGGCCCACTAGTAGCATTTGCATTACCAGCCCTGGCACACATAGTGCACTTTACTAGGGACATTATTAGTAAGGCAAACATACCAATCATGGACCATCAATTACCATTACACTTTACACAGGGAGCACTTGCACTTCGACACTGATCAGCAGTGGCAAAGTGCCCAAAGCATCTAAGTTGGCAACACCATGTCAGTAAAAAGGTCGAGTGGGAAGGCAAAAAGTTTAGGCACATTAGCCGAAAAGGGCCAAGTCCAACATCAACTGTTTCCAAAAAGAAGCCAGTGAGATACAGATTCTCAGGATTTGTGGAAGGTCATTCCATAGCTTAGGGCCCTGGTAGGCAAAGGACCGGCATCCCATACAAGTCTGTTTCTCTCTCAGAACCGTGCATAAGAGAGATTGCTGGAGAGTAGAATGTGAGCCGATAGATAACCTCTCACCATTCTGTGGAGGTATTCGAGGCCAGATCCTGATCTAGCTCTGTGCAGAAAGCATAGGGCTATTTTTGGATCCGTTCCTCCACCTTAAGCCAGTGCAAGTCTCTCGAGAGAGGAGGCCGACGCACTTTGTTGGGGTTGTCTGTAGAGCAGCTTGGCTGCAAAACATTTTGGACTACTTGCAGTCTTTTTTAGGAGGATTTATCCGTTCCTATATAGAGAACATTGCTACTGTCCAATCTAGATAGGATAAGTGCCTGAGTGGCTGTCCTTTGGGCTGAAGATGGAAGAATCTGAAGTATTTTCCACAGTCACTTCAGGATGGCAAAACCGGTAGTAGCCACCTGTACAACCTGAGGGTTCATGGACAGCTTTTCATCCTGCAGCAAGCCAAGGTTGTTCACCTTTGTGCTGGCTCAGGATGAGCGCCCATGTTTTGAGGCCAGTGCAGTGGGCCCCATAGGGTAAATGGGTGCTTTCTCAGCACCAGTATCTCGGTCTTTTCCGCATTAAGTTTCAGAGAATTTGTGTTCATCCATGCGGCAACCCCAGACTGAGAGAAGTCTAGGCCTCAGAGTTACTGTCCTGAGCAGAAGAAAAAGAAAATGATTTCTGTGTAATTCCCGTAGGAATGTAAGGTCACGCCAAAGCTTTCGACCAGGTCATTCAGAGGTTTTCACGTAGATATTGAATGAGGCTAGACTTAAGATTGAGCCTTGAGGAACCCCTGACGTAAGGGCATGTCGTGTGGAGGAGGCATTCACTGAGGAGACTTGGAAAGTTCAGTCACTCAGGAATATGTGTTTCTCTACATATGATAAATTAATGATAATTTTTATTGCAACTCCCATAATGTTTTTGAAAGTTCAAACAACCACTAAAATTGAAGGACCTTTCTGATGTACATTAATGAAATATCTGTATTCCTTATCCTATCATGATTTAATGAAAATCCTATGAACTCTTACCTTCCAATTTAGATGATGGATTAGAGGTATCTTTGTTGGACACCCCAACAACACTTTCCAGCTGAATTGCTGCCACAATCATGGTTCCTAGGGGTGTTGGTGGTGGCTACTGAGATAGTCCTCCACCTGTCCCATGTGCTTCTGCCCAGTGACTTACTACCTTCTCTTTTGTACACAGTCTTAAGTCAAAGCATCCTTTTTCAATTTCTGGGATGGCATGTTGCGTCACAACAGAGAAATTTCTTTTCTCCAAGATGTTGTTTCAGATGTAATTTTTTGATGATTCTGGCACAGTGAGAGAGTTATTAGCAAAAAGCTCCTCATTATGGCCAACACAGTCCTAAGTGATATCTTCAGCTCCTTCTCCCAAAACTTAAGCTTGCACTTTCTAGCTGCAATGGCTTTGTCTGACTCATCCCTGGACATATTTAAAGTTGTTTGCAGCCAGAGATTCTCACAAGTGTCCACTGATTTACTCCTGCAACAGCATTCATGTTCTCTGTGTTACAGAGCACTAGGAGGGGCATGCATTTTAACATTTCCTCATAGTGATGTAATCACTTTGTTCCCAAAAAGTCAATTTTCTTATCTGTGATTTCCTAATACTGAGACACAAATTGTGAGATTCCCTATTAGAGAATCACGAAATAGAAAATGAGACTCCTACTGAATCACAAATTGTGGAAAGTGAACGTTCATACATTACTATTAGCGATTTTCTAATAGCAATTCAGATAGAAGGTTGATTCGGAAATGGCTATGCGAAACGTACAGACATCTGGCCCATTATGAGACATATTCCTCTACGGAGCCCAATATGCTAACACTTTGCACTGGGTTTCTATTACAAAAGTGACACAAACCCAGCTCAAAATGTTATGTTCGATTTTAATTTCCAATGCAAATCCTGATTTGGTTGTGTTCAGTGGCGGCTGGCACAGGTAAGAGTTATTGAGGCGGAAAGTCGACATATGATGGGATAAGTTAAATTACATGAACTCGCCTTTGTGAATGATGGGCACCATTGATTAAAAGGATGTAGGATTCGGGTGATAGAGCAGAGCAATTCTTTAACAATTCTTCAACAATTAATGCTCAATGCAGAAGACAATGTACCACTTTCAACTTGATAGAGAAATATATTGGTGATTACGATATACTGATATACAAGCAATAGTTGCCTGTGGGAGTATGAATTTAAGAGGAGGTTATGTGCATTCATATTACTATAGCCAAACATAATGTCACTGGAACCTTTGTTTTATTCCAGCAAATTACAGTTTTTTTAATCATGTTCAGTCAACTCCCACAGTGAGCACAGCTTTTGGTCAGGCATCCAGATATTGGGACATTGGAAGCAGGGCCCGGCATCTGGGCATGCCCTACTCCCAACCCAACCAAGGACAACTCTTTCCTCACTGCTCATAGGCTTTGCCATTGTGCGGAGAGAGTAGGCTTCAGGGCAGGTATCCTGCCTGGCCTTACAGCCAATCCCACTGCAGGCAGCTAATGCCCCACTGAGCAAGATCTTTGACCGTGTACAGGTGGGAATGTCCATAGGCTCTGTCAGCTGATTCTCCAGTATTCTTATGCAGATTCACCACAGTGTTCTAATGAACTACTAGAGCACTACAATTGGAAATTATGGTTAGTGCTCAAGTTACCTAAAATGAAGACATATTTCCATTCAATTCTCAAATATCTTCTTCAACACTGTAAGAAAGAAAGTCTGGTATGCTAATTGAAACATACTTCCAACACCAGAAGCTGCCTGTCAGCTCATTCCATGTGGTTCTACGGTAGCTTCACCAAAGTCTTCTAATGGACAACTAGAGTGCTAATGTTCTGTATTTATGACAAAAGTGTGATACAACTGAACGTCATCTTGATGGAATCAAAACTGTAAAACTGAAACCATTTTCATTAGAAAGGAAAGAAATGGGGCATCTCATTTGGTCATTGAAATTACGGTTAGTTCTCTAGACTGGCAAAATAGATAAATATTTTCCTTTAAAACCTCAAATATCTTCTTAATCAATGTCAGAATAAAAGTCTATAATGCTGACTGAAACATGTACTTCCAACAGTAGCAGCAGGCTGTCATTTCATTCTATATCAGGACTGGAGGCTTCAGATTATGGATTCTCCACTTTGTTTTATTTAACAGCAGCCATGTAAAAACACATACAGGAAACCACAGAAATGTCCAGAAAAAAACTACAAAGTCCAATTCTTTCAATTACCACATATGTCATAGTAGAACATCCAATAACCAATCAATCTGCACAGAAGCCAGCCTATAAACCGGTTAGGCATCATTCTTTGCTGCTCGGCGGCCATGTTAAGTACTTTCTTCATCTTTCCTCATATCTGTAACATATCTTCAGGAATTGTGTGTTTAAGGCTATTTGGTGTTACTTGCCTGTATCCTAAACGTTTATGTTTCACAGTCTTTAGCCCTTGCACCCATGTGGACTGCTCTTAGCGTTAGCACTTTTGAGACCTCATTTATGAGGAACTGCGGTGGGGCAGCACCACAAGTCTTCTTGTTTCACTGCCCTACGTCAATGTGAAAGTGCAGGAATGCACCATATTAGGGAAATATGATGCATTCCTGTCTTTTCCTCCTGTGCTGGTGCACAATGTGATGCCTGGTGCCAACGTAGCCAACCTTGCACAATTGTGCAAGTGTGCCTCCGTTGTAGGTAGGATTGTTTTTGTGCAGGAAGGGGCACCTTTCCACACAAAAACAATCCCAAGAGGCCTTTTCCTCTTCCTATGTCTGCTACGGAATGCAGCACACATGGAAAGAGGAAAAACTAGGAGAAATAAAAATATGTCTTCTTGTTAGGCCTTCTCTGGGGAGGCGTAAGGATTTGGCGTTGCCCCAGATTATATGATTAAGTAAATTTGGGGCAGGGTCAAAATCTATTGGTGTTACGTGGGTACACTTCTAACAAGTAGGCTTAGAGGAAACCTCAGAGGACTAGCTGGGGTGCATTTATTTTAGGGTCATAGGATACAACATCTGCATTGCCCTTTTCATATATATATATATTTGTTTTGCTATCTCTGCTCAACCCCGTTAAGAAAGGGATGCCCGGGGTGATTAGTGATTTTTATCTTGATGTAAACACTAAAACCAAATTGTCTTCTAATGCTCCCTCGAATATCGTCGAGCCCACCCTGACCTTTAGGTGTCAGGGTTGACCCAATGATGAAGCATGTCACTACTAGAGTGGGCAAGGGTTATAAATAAAATACCTCAGAGGACTAGCTGGGGTGCATTTATTTTAGGGTCATAGGATACAACATCTGCATTGCCCTTTTCATATATATATTTATTTGTTTTGCTATCTCTGCTCAACCCCGTTAATAAAGGGATGCCCGGGGTGATTAGTGATTTTTATCTTGATGTAAACACTAAAACCAAATTGTCTTCTAATGCTCCCTGGAATATCGTCGAGCCCACCCTGACCTTTAGGTGTCAGGGTTGACCCAATGATGAAGCATGTCACTACTAGAGTGGGCAAGGGTTATAAATAAAATAAAAAAGTTTTTCCTCTTCCCACCTCTGAGTGCCCTGGAAGTATGAATGAACCTTTTCCTCTTCTCTTGACTATTCCCCTTTTGTTGAGAGGATACCTTAGAAGTTACGTGGGAACACCCACTGTGACGTCCATGGAACACCACCTTGAGTAAGGCAATGCACTGACTTGAGCTACTTTATCTTACTCCAATCTATGAGGCCATGCAAAGTCATGCAGGGTGGCTTAGCGTCACTTCATATATTTGATTAGGAAGCTTGTACCACCGGAGCATCATAAAAAGTGACGCTTCGGCGGCACACGCCTCTCATAAATAAGACTCTCAGGGGCATATTATCAAGAAACGCCTTGAAAATACTCCGTAGAGAATTCCCATAGAAGCTCATGTTCACACCAGAACATGGGCTTCTATGGGAATTCACACGGGCGTATTATCAAGCCCATTATCGCCGCTTTAGCAGTAGTTTTCTGCCGCTAAAGCGGCAATAATGTTAACGTCGTTTCTTGATAATATGCCCCTCAGTTTCTTTCTGTCCCTGGCTGGGGTGAACCTTCCAGTCCATGCTACTTCCATATTGGAAGCTCCTGATATCGGCAGCAGATAAGTACGCAGTTTCTCCTCTTTCACCTCCCAAATCTGGAGGACAGCGTCTGCCCAAAAGAATTCTCCTCTCTGCTTCTTCATTTCCCATCCTTCAGGGAGAACACCTTTCGCCACGCCTGAAACTCATCGAGAGTGGAAATAAATCAAAACTATCAAAGCAAGTGCTAAAAGATTATTACATGCTGTAAAAAGAGATGCCAGGGAGGGCTTGTAGGGGGCTGGGTTTCTGTTGCAGTAACACCCCCCACACACTTTTTGCCAGACTATTGATGCACTTTGACTTGATGTGCCCTGGGACCCTGTCAATCATTGGATTGGATGCTACGAGCCGGCCAGTGGGATTCTAGCCACTTGCCCAACTCGCCCAACATGTCTAACCTTTTTGTTTTGCAGGGTTCATTTTCACTGCGCGCCGGGCAGTATCATTCCCCGCTTCTGCTGTCCGCTGCCATATCTTCTACAGCCGTCCTCGCAGGAGATTAATTCCCGCCGGGGCGCACTGTTGGCCGCCATCTTGGGTGAGGAGGGTGAGTAGGCGAGCGGTGCAGCGCTCGGCCCCTCACGACCTCAGCCTATAAAAACCATTTTGTTACGACCTACAATTGATTGGATGCTACGAGCCGGCCAGTGGGATTCTAGCCACTCGCCCGACTCGGGCTGTGCTCTGCGCCCTTCGTGCATGATTTTAACTATTTTAAATACATTTGTGCATGTCTAACCTTTTTGTTGTGCAGGGTTCATTTTCACTGCGCGCCGGGCTGTATCATTCCCCGCTTCTGCTGTCCGCTGCCATATCTTTTACAGCCATCCTCGCAGGAGATTAATTCCCGCCGGGACGCGCTGTTGGCCGCCATCTTGGGTGAGGAGGGTGAGTAGGCGAGCGGTGCAGCGCTCGGCCCCTCACGACCTCAGCATATAAAATGGCGCCCCCTTACAGGGAGCGCAGCGGACGAGCGCAGCGGGCATGCCGTCAGGGCGCCGAAGTCGCGCCTAAGTCCAGCCCGTCTGCGCCCGTCCGCGGCCGGACGGGCCCAGGGGCCAGGAATGCTGCTACTGCTATTTTTTACTCTCCCTCTGTTCTTATGAGTTTACAAACCTCTGCTAGCCCCCTATCACTCGATACCTGGACTCGGATCTCGTCACTTGGAATTGCAGGAAACTCCCCCCCCCCCCCATTTGGGGCCGGCTTTACCTCCTATTGCACCTGCTCTTGCCGAGTCGCAGATCCGTGTACTATACCTAAATACTCACTCTCTGGTCAGACATCAAGCCAACATCTTTCATCTACTCATGACTGAGAGGCCAGACGTTCTCCTACTATCTGAGACCTGGCTTACCGACGATTCCCTTCCCGATATCCTGGCAGCGTTACCCCCAGATTACTATCTGTTGAACACCAACCGTCCGGGGGGCCGCCCCGGGGGAGGGGTGGCAGCGGTAATACGTAAGAATCTAAAGATTATCGCCTCCGCTTCCATGACTCTCCCTGAAGTGGACAACCTGGTTCTCAGTCTTGGGACTGAGGTGGGTGCAATTACCCTTATGGTACTCTACCGCCCCCCTCACCCCATGCCTTCCTTCCCCTCATCTTTCATCGAACAGCTGACTAATCTCGCCACTTCCTCCCCCAGCATTGCTATTGTCGGTGACTTCAATTACTGGTTCCAGCACAAGGACGCTGGTCCCCATGCCTCCGAACTGTTCGAAGCTATTTCGAGCTTGAACTTCACTCAATTAGTTAGGTCACTCATAGTGGTGGCCACATCCTTGACCACATCTGGGTCCACGGGGTCAAGTCCTCCTGTCCGCTCATAACACCTTGTGTGTGGTCTGATCATTTTCTGATTGACACCACAATTTCGGCTGTCGGCCAGATCAGGATCCCCCCGCGGGAGGGCGGTACCGCCCGTAAGTGGAGGGCCGCCGATTCCTCTAAATTGTTATCTCACTTGTCACAAACCCGCCCCCTGCTTCCCAATGATATCGGTACCAACGAGCTTTATGGTCATATTTCTGACTGGCTTACGACAGCCAGCGATATCTTTGCCCCCTAACTAAGTTCCCCCGATCCCGACACAGCAACTCCCACAAATGGTTTACCCCCCAACTTAAAACCCTACAATTGGAACTCCGCCAATTAGAGCGCAAGTGGAGGAGAGACTATTGCTCGTCAAGCAGAGACGTCTATGTGGCCGCCTGCAACAAGTACAAAACAGCCATCTCTGCAGCTAAAAAAGCTTAAGCCTCAGAAAGAATCTTATTAACCCCTTGCAAGTCTAAAGAGATTTTTAAAGTTCTCATCGAATTCACCTCCGACCCCAGGACGCTGCCGACTCAGGACCCCACACAGGAATCTTGTATTGCGCTAAGTACTTTTTTTATTCAGAAAATTGTTTTGATTAAGGACACTATCCCGGTCACCCCCCCTGGCGCTGGATCTGTCTCTCCCCCTCACAATGCCCTTTCTTTCACACAGTTCCCTCCTTTAGATCCCGCATCCTTGGCCACACTGGCCATCCGCATTAAGTCTGGATCTCCAGACGACTGTTGTCCCCCTTCCATACTTCGGGACATCTGCCATTCTTTACCCAACTGCATCCTTCCCTTGCTGAACTCCTCTCTCTCCTCCGGTACGGTGCCCAGCTCCTTCAAGGAGGCCGTTTTGGTGCCTCTATTGAAGAAGCCTGGAGCTGATCCCGCCGTTCCGGCGAACTATCATCCCATCTCCTTCTTGCCCTTCTTCTCTAAAATCTTGGAAGCCCACGTCACCGCCTGTCTCTCACAGTTCATCGAGAGCTCCAACTTTCTCGAGGCCAACCAGGCCGGCTTTTGACCCGGCCACTCTACGGAGAGTGTGATCCTGGTCGTGTCGGATGCCTTGAGAGACGGCGCTGACAAGGGTACCCCCCAGGCCTTGGTATTATTAGATATGTCAGCCGCTTTCAACACGGTGGATCACAACATCCTCCTCCACCGTGTCGAGCAGGCTGGCATCCAGGGCCTGGCACTGGCATGGGTCAAATCCTTCCTGACCGGGAGGTCTCAGACCCTCAGCCTGGGCACTTTCAGGGCACCTAAGGAGCACTCGCCCTGTGGGGTCCCCCAGGGCTCCTCCTTATCCCCTCTTCTCTTTAACCTCTATCTTCGACCCCTTCTTTTTTCTCTGAGGCAGTGGGACGTCACCGTCTTCAACTACGCGGACGACCTGCAACTCATCTTTCCTCTCAACTCCCCTTCTGCTATCCCCAATTTACAGGCAGCTATGTCCCACATCCTCCAGTGGATGTGTCAAAACCAACTTAAACTGAACCACGGAAAGACGGAGCTCCTTCTCCCTGGCAGGAGCTCTACCCACTGGGGTCCGCACTTATGGCCGGCAGAACTTGGCCCCCCTCCCACCCCCGTGGCCACGGTGAAAAGTCTCGGGGTCACTATCGACTCCGGCCTATCTCTTGGGCCCCAGGTGGGGACGGTGGTCTCCTCCTGCATGTACCAGCTGCGCAGGATCAGGAAGGTGGCTTATCTCCTTACTCCTGAAGCCCTTCTGCAAGTCATCATGGCCCTCGTCCTCTCCCGCTTGGATTTTTCGAACTCTATCTACCACGGTCTGCCTAAATCATCTCTCTCCAGACTGCAATTTGTTCAAAACCAAGCAGCGAGATTGGCCTTCGGGATTCCGAAATGGAAATCTGCCAAACCCCTCCTCTCCAAAATGCACTGGCTCCCTGTCATTTCGAGGGCAGCCTTTAAGACCGGCTGCCTCACCTTCAAATCTTTATCTGGTTCTTGTCCCGCCTTTCTGAAATCCCTCATCAGGCCCTACTGTCCATCACGCAATCTGAGATCTTCTCACCTTCACCTCCTGGTCGTCCCCCCTATCAAACTCTGCAGATCTGGAGGCCGGAGATTTGCATACCTGGCCCCTAAACTCAGGATCTCCTTTCCTTTCTCTGTTAAAACCTCTAATTCTCTTATTCTTTTCCGTAAATCCTTAAAAACATGGCTCTTCCCTCAATCCAGCTAAGTTCCTCTGTCCCCTCTGCATCCGACCAGCGCCAGGAAACCCACGGTGACAGTGCGCTTTTCAAGCACCCCTTAACATAACATAACATAACATAACATAACATAACATAACATAACATAACATAACATAACATAACAGGGCCTGTGTTCTTTCCCCAAAACTGTATCTTGTATCCCCGATTGGCACCTCTCTGGTCGCATGTCAGTCCCTTGTAAAAGGTACCATGGGTACCAAGAGCACTGTGGCACACACACACACACACACACTGTGAGTGCAGGTTGCGTGTTTTGGTGCAGAACAAAGTGAAGAGCCAACATGGCACACATCCTTGTGTGCCATGCCTACAACCCACTGCCCTGGCATAGGTCAGCCACCCCTCTAGCTGGGTGCAGTATACCAGTGGTGAGGGTACAGGTGCATATGCCCTGTACCCCTACAGTGTCTAGACTAATTCTTAGACATTGTAAGTGCAGTAATGCCATTAAGAGTATATTGTGCTGGGAGCTTGTCATTACGAACTTCACAGCACCATAATGGCTTTACAGAAAACTTGGAAGTTTGGTATCAAACTTCTCAGCACATTAAACCGACACTGACACCAGTGTAGGATTTCATGACTAATGCACTCAGAGGGCCTCTTAGAGATGTCCCCTGAAAAATGACCAGCCTCTGGTTGGTTAGCTGACTGGTACACACCAGCCTGCCACCAAAAGTCATGTTTCTGGACCCCTGGGGTGGGAGCCTTCACTCTCTGAGCCCAAAAACAAAACCTTTCCTGGGCGGAGGTAGTCACACCTCCCTCAGGGAAGTAAGAGCCATCTGTGGCACAGGAGCTTCAAAGGCCTTGCCGCCTTTGTAATGGGACCCACAGCCTCTCCTGATATCAGGAGAAGGCCCCCTTCCTGTCTCCCTTCCATTTCGGCGGGAAGAGAGGCAGACAAAATTAGCACAGCACAGAAGGTGTGCCCATCTCTTTCAACCCCACCCCTCAGTTGGTGCTAGGCGAGGTGAAGCCCACTCTTCAGTGCCCGCCATCTTGAAGATAGCAGGTGTTGGACTAGGCCTTGTTGGCTAGAGTTCACTTAAACTTTTTACGTTTCCCCTAGACCGTTTTCCTGACAGAGAGCTGTGAAGTTAGATGCTGTAGGTACTTGCCACTGCTAATCAGTGTGCAAGTATAGATGTTAAGTAAAGAAAAAGAGGGAGGTCCCCTTTTGGTCCAGTCAGGGACAGGGGAAAATACTTGAAACCAAAAAGTCCCTAAAAAACAGTTGAATCCTGTAAGGATGTGACACAGACTATTCGAAATTGCTGGTAGTCAAATGTCCTAAACCCACACGGAACCAGTAATGCTACAATGTCAAAAAGCATTTACAATTCACATACAAATTAACAAGTTTAAAAATTACATTAACAAATCATGTGTATAAAAGCAGAATTTATTCAATACAATACCATTTCGTACATATATCATAAAAACATTTAATTAAAAACAGTTGTCGACGCAGCGTTTCGGTATTTGGTTAACACCTTCTTCAGTACAGTTTTTCTAGATAGCAAAAAACATGCACTTAATTACATGTTTTAAAAAATTAGCATTGTTTAAAAAAAATTGACATTGAGAGAATAATTAACAAGCATTATGTCTTTTTTGTTCCTTTGTGGGAAAACATTGCACATATTTAAAGTGACCACAAGCAAAATTTAAACGCGTACTATTTAGTATGACATAATCATAGTTCTACACAAGTTAATTGTCTACATAGTGTAGTCCACTGTCTCACATCAAAACGTTTAACAGTTCATCTACATACCTAAATACGTCAGAGGTGGGGCTTAGAATGCATTATGTCACCCACTTCTGTTTCTTAAAATCATAGGAATTAAAACCATGAGATTAGAGGCAAATGATGACCTTCTCAATGGAACCGACCATTAGTGAACAAAGAAAAATGCAAAACATATCTACTTATTGTGCTTAATTCATTTGTAGCAATTCTAAGTTGTGAAAGTCTATTGAGTAGATAAAAAATGTTTAGAAATTATTACCTCAAAATGCAAGGTATTCACAGTGCATATATGTACACTGGAGCCACCGTTGATGAAATATATTTATAGTGTGCTGTGAAAAAATTAATAGTACATATTCAATATTTCACTGTGTAATAGCTATTATACCCAAGAATTAAAATTCCAAGTTGCCAGAACTAACCAATTAAAATTATTGGACGAGGCCAGTACTGCTAGCGTGCTTGGATAGCTGAGCTTTAAGTTGATATGCAGTATTGAGGGTACTTTAAGCCCAGTCATAGGGTCATAACCGTCCGCCTGTTCTCACCTTTCAATTAACCACCTACAAATGGACAATGTTATTATTTGCCTCGTGTTTATAGTATTGCCAAAATGTAAAGAAAACCTGACTAAATAGATTCCTATCCCTTAGTCTATATTTGATGTGAACACTTTAAAAGGCTTATTCAATATTTTTGAAATTTGGTTATGAATGGGTTTCGCGTGATCGTATTGGTAGTCATGCAACCCAGAGATAGAGATTTTTTAATATTAGGGGAAGTTGTTGATAGTACGGTACACATAAAATAAAAGTGTACAAGTAATATAAGTATGGTGTACCCTTCTCTGTTGTATCATTAATACACAATAATCATGCCCCTTGTTTCTCTTAATCCCATGTCACTTGGGAAAATGTACTTTATCGGGAAAGCAAGCCCCTTTGAGAAAGGCTGCGTGTGGTCCTATTGCTTAATAAGGACTTTGTGTTTTATCCACAATGTCGGGTAATGGCACGCATAGCTACAATCTTGCCGTTCCCTGCAAATTTTAATTTGGTGGGGTACCTCGTTATCATTATACGCCCTGCAGGGCTGGCTGAAACGAACGAGGTGTTATGTCATTGCATGCCAAACGACCTCCTCGCCCCCAGTTCACTACAGATGTCCTTAACATTCTTTGCACGACTACCGCCTGCTTGGCAATTACTCAGCTTAATATTATCATTATTCTACCCCGTGAGAGTCACTTTTCTATAACTCACTCTTGCTAAGTATAGGCAAATGTTGCACAGCGGGAGTAAGCAACCCCGCTCTGCTCCCTTGATTAATCAATCACTAATGCCGGCTTTGCTAACCGCGAGACCTACCACATCGTAAAGCCCGTCCCCATTGCTAAGTCGGCACCAGGTGTGCTTGGCATGACATAACAACAGTAATATTAGCAAATAGTGGTGATGATTCATCTATAGCTACCGTCTAATGGACAGCTCATACAGAGTATCGCGCTTATGCCACTTACCCGAATAATTCATTACGGCCTCCCTGCTCTCAGTGTGCAGCTTCCGGGTCAGGATCACGTAAAATACGAGAATCCTGCCTGGAACTGTTTAAATACATTATTTCCACGTATCCCGGGACTTTACATAAACCACAGGACTGCCCAACGTAGGGAGACGGAGCCTTGTGCATTTTTTTACAAATTTTATTGACACTTGGCAGTCGATGATAAACAAATGTTATATGTTAAAAAGAGTAAATCTGTACTTTTCTATCGCACTGTATAGTGGAGAAGTGTGGCTCAATGGTTAGAGCCGGAGACCCTGATGCAGAGGTCTAGCCCGGGACCAGGGTTCAATTCCCCACCTCGGTGGGTCTTGGGCTCAAAATTCCATGGACCTGATAATTCTCGCCTCGGTGCCTATTCTAATCATAGAGTCCCACTCTGCAACTCTGGGCAATAGCTTGGTTAATCTCCACAACATCCCCCACAATGCTAGGGATGCCAGGCCTTCACCCTGGGGGTGCCCAGGAGTGGACGCCTCACAGGGAAAGCCAGGACGGGTTCCACAGTGGTATTCGTACAAGTGCTTTGAGACCCTTGCGGGTTAGTAGTGCGCTATCCAAGTATCAATTTACTGTGTGTAATTGCAGCATGACACATTGCTGTATTCCTTCCTTGAACAGGGCATGATGGTAGCGAACCGAGTTGCATTATCTTGTGTTGACTCAGTACATGATCTTGACGCTACACATTGCATTGTTTCAATGTGGTACGGTACAGGAACCCATTGTTAAGTAGAACAGTATTCCTAGTATTTTGCAACATGTGTGAATCTAGTGATTCGATGTACCTAACCTGTTGAAAACTGTTAAAAGTCAGCGTAACTGTTGGTTAGAAGCGGTGGTTTTAGGATTAGGACCGGCCAACCCACCGGAAACAATATTACCTAGTGTATATATGTGGGAGTTATATTGTGTGGTCATTTTGTATATCTTTTTATATAAAGTATACTCGTTTTATACAAACTAGTGTGGAGTCCATTTGTGGTGACATTATTGGGATTGCTGTGGGCGTGGTTGCACATACTGAACACTCGTGCCATGGAGATAAGCCTGGCTGCTTGTGTCAAGCTACTAAGGGTATCAGCAGGGCTATCTCAGACGGTGTCCTTTCTTGGCCTAAAGTGGGAGCGGGGAGGTCCGGGATGCGCACTTGACAGCAGCGATGCATGTGGAAATTCTGGCTTTTGAACAGCAAGCACTCTCCAATCAGGTTAGGGATTGTGTCCACTCCTCCATGAAGACGCCCAGCAGAGGAGACTTCAGAGAAGAACCAACTTGGTCCCAGCCCTCCCAGCCCGTTTGCAGTTGTTTGAGACCCTGCACCAAAAGTCACCTTGTCTTGCAGCCAGCAACCTCCAGTACCCCTGGGAGGACTGACTGCCTTCAACAAAGACCGGATATCCTGTGAAGAGAAGCTCTGTTCCAAAGAAACAGCCCAGAAAGACTAAGAGCATGCTGAGGACAAAGAAACCCGATGCATGGAAGCACCACTGCACCTGACGCCTATGGCTCGAATCCGGGTAGCCCACCAGTCCCAGCGAGGTCCCCCAGCACTCCAGAGTCCGAGTCCACCATGGTTAAAACCCTCCAGGACTCCCCGACATCACCTGTAGCCTCTGCACGAAGACCCCAGAAACGCAAGTGGCCTGGTAACTTGAAATCCAACCTCAAGACACCCCTGCATTTGGCCGTTCCGCACCCTTGAGAAGAGTACCTGAGGTGCACCTATGTCCCCAAGCCCTCCAACTTACCTCCCCTGCTGTTGGTTCCTCCCGGATGTCTTCCTGGACCGAGCCTGCAGCCAAAATCCAAAACCGGCAACTCCCATTGAAAACAACGGGGCACCCAATTCCAAAACATCGCCCTACACCCACCTGCCCACTGCTCGGTTGCGGGTGTACTTTGGTTGCTAACTCCAATCCCCCCTTGCCCTGAACATTACACCAGGCGCTTTGCTCCCCCATCCTGGTCGTGACCAGCCACCAACCGGAGGCCCCCTATCCCCCATTGGATAACATTGGCCATCAGCACTCTGCACCCGGCCAGCCTAGTGCTACTGAGGGTGTTCTGAGTGCATCCTTGTGCCTGGGGGAACCCTGGTTCTAATCTCAGAATACCAATTCCCACAAATAAGAACTTACCGGCAAACCGTTAACTTAATTTCCTTCCATAGGATTGCATTGACTGCTTTTCATTGAAAATTATTTTAAGTGTGGAGTTGGTTTGTATGAAACACTGAAAAACTGCAAAGGTACAAAAACTGATTTGTTTACCTTTTCTCCAGAAAATGTCTCAGTGTGATATCTGAATGTATGATGTTATAACGCATACCTTTACAACGCATGCCTTTACAACGCAATTTTTACATCGTAACATCTTTTACAATGCACTTCATTACATCGCATGACACTACATCGCTTTTTTAGAAACTACCTTAACAACGCATTCCATTACATCGCATTATACCTTTACAACGCATACCATTACAATGCATACCTTGCATGTTAAGTAAGTACTGAATAGTATAGGGGTAAAAATTAATATTCGAACACCAGGGTGTGCAACAGTAGGGTAAGTGTTGGATAGTGTAGGGGTACAAATTACTATTCTAACTCCAGGGGGTGCAACAGTAGGGTATGTGTTAGACAGTGTAGGGGTAAAAATTACCATTCTAACTCCAGGGGGTGCAACAGTAGGGTAAGTTTGGATAGTGTAGGGGTACTATGCGTTGTAATGGCTTGCGTTGTAAAGCATGCTTTGTAGTGACATGCGATGTAGTGTCATGCGATGTAGTGTCATGCGTTGTAATGCTTGCGTTGTAGTGACATGCGTTGTAAATGATGATGCGATGTAATGACTGCGTTGTGAGTGTAGAGCGATGTAATGGTTGCGTTATAAAGGATGTTTCCCGTGATATCTAGGCATATCACACTGATTAAAAAAGTTTATTAAAAAGTAATCTAAAAAGTAACATACAAAGTAATCTGTAAAGTAACGGAAAAGCAATTTCGTAACATTGACTTACCAGTAATTCAATCGATTGCTTTTGAACCTGCATTTAACTGTAAAACATTGCTTTCTATTTTGCAAAGCATTTATTTCACGTACCTGCACCAGACTTGACTTGGGTCTAGAAATAAAATAACTAAATAATATGTTTGTACAAACAAATTGGTCTGAGTTCAGTCTTTGAGTGTGTGACATCATTGCTGCCTGAGTGTGTACAACAAATGCTTAACACTACCCTCTGATAAAGCCTTACTGATCACCCACACTATTACAAATAGAGAGAAAGGTGCGATCTACTTTAACCTCTGCCTACCTTTGGGGTTCCACTGGACTCTGTGCCGACTATACCTCATTTTGGTATTGTATATACAGAGCCAGCTTCCTACAGGGCTGAAAAAAGTAAATCATTGGGAGTTCAGCCGTTGGTGCCTTTCATCCGTGTCATCGCACAACAGCCATGATTAAGCCATTCATTATCCCTGTCATCACTCCAGCATTTTCCTAAGTGGCCATTGCCTTTGGACAGCCATCCATCATCATCTTTAGTGGCTTGCCAGCTTTGACTGCTACTTAGTGGCCCCAACAATGAATACACTGGGTTTTGCATGGGGACAACAGCGCATTATGACATCAAGATCATGGAACAATGGGGATGGTTTATCCTGCCAAAGCAGAGCTGTCAGTCCCCTCAGCCGGACCTTCAGTGAACTCAGGATTCCCACCGGAATTCATTAGAGTCGTCTCTTCACCTCTGCTGATCGGCTATAAATGCAGGCTCCTGTCTCATACATGCCAACCCTCCCGAATCAGGCAAGAGGCTACTGATTTCAAGGCTAGTCTCCCGCCTTCTGATTCATTCATCCGAGCACCCGGGGGGCATATTATCAAGGGGGTTTATCTCCGCTTTTTTGGCTTTAAAAGCCAAGAAAGCGGAGATAAAATTATCTCCCTATTACCTAGCTGTCGCTAACACCAGTTAGCGACAGCTAGTAGGAGATAGCGACCATCTTGGGCCCTGCTTTGCATGTCAGAGAAATTGCGATTCTCCTATTAACATGACCAGAGAATCTGGATTTCATTAAAGACACGGAGGCTAACATTATGCAATAATCTTTTTAATGCAGCTCACAGCCGCTTACATCACAAAGGTTAAGAATAGAACTAAATGACATAACAGTGTCCATAAAAGGCGTGTGCCAAGATAAATCAGCCTCTTTTAGAATGCTTGAACGAAGAACAGATCTTGAAACTTGAAGGAGTATACTTGAAACTTGTAAAATCCATACGGGTCATCAATTCGAATTGTCTGAAAGAAAATAAGGCAAGTCAAGAAATGCACAAGGAAACCTTCAGAAGCAAAGAAAAGCAAGGTTAAAGGTATGAAACATTCAAAACATAGTAAACCAAGATAATCCTCAATATCCTTCAAATATCCCTCAAGGGAGGGACGGGAGGGATAATGTTAGCCTCCGTGTCTTTAATGAAATCCAGATTCTCTGGTCATGTTAATAGGAGAATCGCAATTTCATTACAAGACAGGAGGCTACATTATGCATGTTGGTAGCCCTGAATCACAACATCAGAAACATGTTCAATTGGTTTACAATAATGATGAGCGAAGGTAGAGGCATTAGACCAATCAGCAGCTTTAAGGATAGTATCCAACTTACCACCTGACCAGTATGATTTGCTGGCCATTGCACTTCTTAGTGAATGAGCTTGAAATTTTGAAAGGTCAATACCAGCGAAATTCATAGCCAATTTAACCCACCTTGCGATAGAGGAGGATGAGATGGGTTTAAAGGGTTTAACGTAGGAAACGAGGAGTTGATTTGCATCGGGGGGTCGAAGATTAGACATCCTGGAATCATATTCCTTCATGCAATCAACCACACAGAGCTTTTTACAAAAATCAAAACGTGGATAGAAGATAGAATCAGACATGGTCTTAGTTCTCCTAAAAATTTCAAATTTAACACCGAACATCTCATAACATCTATTGGAGATGTCCAAGGCTTTAACATCTGAAACTCTGCGACAGGATATTAAACAAAGGAGAGAGGCAAGTTTAATTGAAAGACATTTCCTGTTAAGAAGGGAATTATCAGGCCAGGAGCAAAAAAGGTCAAGTAACAATTTAACATCCCAAACAGATTGATATTTAGGTCTGGGGGGTCTTTTAAGTCTGATACTTTTAAGGACCCTACAAACAATAGGGTTTTTACCTACCGTTTTACCGTTGACAATAGAGTGACCTGCGGAAATGGCAGACCTATAACAGTTAATGGATCTATAAGAGAGGCCACTGTCGAAAAGTTCCACGAGGAAATTGACTATATTAACAATAGGAGCTTCCACGGGATCCAAGTCCCTTTCCAAGCACCAACTAGACCATTTTCTCCAGATGTTATTATACCTGTAGTGTGTTCCAGGTGCCCAAGATTCTCCGAGGAGTGTAAGAGCAGATGACGAAAGTCCAGACAATTGGTTAGATTGCCTGACACTTTCCAAGCAAGAAGGTTCAGGCTCCCTGAAAGAACCAGGTGGTGATCTTCTCCGTTTGCGTTTAGGAGGAGACCTTGAGAGGCCGGGATTAGGAGAGGAATGTCGTAAGAGAGTTCCAAGGCTGTGGGGAACCATGCTTGAGACGGCCAGAAAGGAGTTATCAGGACCAGGGAGCACTGTTCTTGTCTCACTTTCTGAAGAACCCTCTGAATCATGGCAAAGGGGGGAAAGGCGTGGGGTCTGAGAGGGGCCCAAGGTTGGAGAAAAGCGTTGACAGCGAGAGCACCCGGGTCTGGCATCCAACTGAAATACTGTGGAAGTTGGGAGGACAAGCGTCTCGCGAAAAGGTCCACATCGAAGGGGCCCCAAAGGTCGGACAGGGAATTGAAAATGGTTGGATTGAGTTTCCAATCGCTGAAGTCTACTAGGAACCTCGAGTTCCAGTCTGCGGAGAGATTGGATTTTCCGGGGAGGTATTCGGCCCTCAGGGAAATCTTGTGTTCCAGACAGAACATCCAGAGTTTCTTGGCTAGGTCCGAAAGGTCGGCAGATTTCGTACCGCCAAGGCGGTTGATATACGAGACTGCGGAGACATTGTCCATCTTCAGGAGGACGGATCTGCCTTGGAGAGATTGTCTGAAGCTCATCAGAGCATAGAGCCCGGCTGTCAATTCTAAGAAATTTATGTGGTGGAAAGATTCCGAAGGGGTCCATATACCACCAGTGTCCTGGTCGAGAAGACGAGCACCCCAACCGTGAAGGCTGGCGCCTGACTCTAGAACGAAGTCTGGAGATGAACCAAATATAGCTCTTCCATTCCAGGCGTCCAAATTGTCCAGCCACCAGGAGAGTTCCAGTTTGGCTTCTTCGTCTAGAGAGACTTGGTCTCCATACCAAAGTCCAGATCTGAGAGCTTTGGCTTTTACTCTCTGAAGAGCACGGTAGTTGAGGGGGCCAGGGAAGATAGCTTGTATCGAGGAAGAGAGTAGACCAAGGAGTCTGGCTAGTTCTCTCAGGGATAAGGAGTGATGTTTGAGGACAAATCTGATTTCTTTCCGAATTTTGGCAATCTTCTTCTTGGGGAGTAAGAGAAGACAGGTCGAAGTATCCACGGTGAAGCCGAGGAACTCCAGAGATTTGGAGGGTAGAAGGATTGATTTTTCCCTGTTTATAATGAATCCAAGACTTTCTATGAGGTTCATAGAGGTTTGCAAGTCTTCTAGAATTTGAGAGTGAGATTGGGACATTATTAGTATGTCATCTAGATAAATGATGAGACGGATACCCCTGGCTCTTAGGATGGAGACTATCGTTCTCATGATCTTGGTGAAACACCAAGGGGCGGAGGAGAGACCGAAAGGGAGGGCCTGAAATTGAAAAAGGCGATTGTCCCAGATGAATTGGAGAAAGGACTGATGTTCTATTGCCATGGGAATGGTAAAATAGGCGTCTTTTAAGTCCAATTTGACTAGCCAATCTCCATGGAGAAGAAGGTCTCTGAGCAGATGGATGCCCTCCATCTTGAAATGACGTTAGACGAGGTACTTGTTTACCTCTCGAAGGTTTATTACTGGGCGCCAGCCCTTGTCTTTCTTTTTGACTAGGAAAAGGGTACTCACGAAATTTTTTTGAGACCAAGGGACCTCTATTATTGCGCCCTTCTTTAACATAGAGGAAACCTCTTCTTTGACGATTTCTAGATGCTCCGGAGAAAGAGTCATAGGGTTGGGAGTGGTAGATTGGGAAGGAATCTCTGTAAAGTCTATTTTGAAGCCCTGAACTGTTTCTAGAACCCATGGATCTTGGGTCAGGGATTCCCAAACATGAAGGAAAAGTTTTAGTCTGCCGCCGACTTTTGGAGGGGAAGAGGAAAGCGGTGAACTTACTTGAAGTGGTGTTGTTGGGAGCACCACGAGCGGGAAAGCCTCTTCCGCGTGAGCCTCTTCCTCTTTGTGGGAAGTACTGTCTGGAGTTGGAGGGGTAGAAGCCTCTACCTCTACCGAATGAACCTCTTCCTCTTCCATAGGTGAAGGGCCGGAAATTACCACGGCCGGAAGAACGGCCTCTTCCACCGGCCTGGCCAAAAACACGCTTCATGTTGTTTTGGGCTTTGTCTAAGGCTGTAAAGGTCGCCACGTACTTGCCAAGGGTTTTGATCATATCTTGTCCAAAGAGGAGGCCATTAGGTTTAGTTGTTGGCTCTTTCTCTGCCAGGTCCCCGAGTTTAGGGTTGATTCTGATGAGGACAGATTTTCTCCTTTCAGTATTGAGGGAGGAGTTGGCATTACCCAGTAGTACAATGGCTCTCTGGCTCCAACCTTTAATCAGGTTAATGTCTAGGGGTGTGTTGGAGATATGTGATTCCTCAGCGAGGTCTAGGATTCTGGAAAGGGGACCCAGAAGGTCAAGAAGGTAGTCTTGGCATGTTTTAAGGGCTCTTTCTAGACCTTTTCTTGGGTCCTTGCTTAGTTTAAATAGGAACTTGATTAAGTTGGGGTCTAAATTGGGGGTTTGGCAGACTTTCCCCTCAATGAATGGACGGGGGCACTCGGATCTCATGGTGTTGCGAGATTCTCTTTGAAGAGAGTTTCTCAGCCACTTGGTGACGAACTTAGCTACGTGGTCGTGGGGGTACCACTTTTTGCTGTTAGGGTGGGAGATGTTTTCAGGGGAGAACATTTCCCCACCAAGAGGGTCAAGGATTGCGTCCTTTGACGAGAGGGAGGAGTATGTTTCTGAGAGAGCGTTAAGGTCCCATTCATCGGTATCTTTCTCATCAAGGTCCAGGACGAATTCGTCCTCAGGATCCATGAAGAATTCATCTTCCTCCGAGCTAGAATTGAGGGGAGCACTGAGAGTAGTTGTGTTGCCGAAGGCACTCGAGACAACATTACCTTTTGGGGCGCTTGGGCCTCCCGAGCCTTTTGAGGTGCTTGGACCTCCCATGCCTTTTGAGGTGCTTAGACCTCCCATGCTTTTGGAGGTGCTTGGACCTCCCATTTCAGATGAGGTAGTGCGACCTCCGTCAGTGCTTAGACAGTGTTTGCTTTTTTTGCTAGCCTTAGAGTGTTCAGCTTCTAGATCAGAAGTATCTACATCGGGTAGGAGGGACCTTTTATTAGACATAAGCTCGTGGAAAGTATTTAGTATACAGGTCCTCATTTCCTTTTGAAGGAAAGATTTAAAATTATCACTGTTGTGGTTTGGGGAGCTTGCCATAGCGTCATCTGATTCTAAATCAGACATGGCAGGTAGGTAAATTAACAAGTTATTAAATAAATTAGGAAGTGTATAAACATAAACTATGAAACGATTATAGTAAAATAACTCCTTCCCTCTTTTTTTTTTTTTTTTTATGGTTGAAAATATCAAACTTTGTAAAGGGAAGTCTATTTAGTGTATTTGTAAGGAGTTTGGGGGGGGTTAGGTAGATTAACAGGTCGAAAATGCGATCGAAGGGCTTGCAGTGGAGGAACAGCTGATCGTAGCGCAATCGGTAAAATAACCGAAGCGCTCGAGCAATTGATGCATAGTGGGTGAGGAATGGACCTTAGAAGGCATACGGCGTCGCGCCGCCGTTGCCAAGGTTCATTCCTCAGCCTCGCGTCGGAGGGACTCAGAGATGGCGTTTGTTCCGAAAATCAGAAAGCTTGAGGTGGCTTGCGAGGGGCGCGAGTGTAACAGCAGAGGAGAGCAGCGGTAAATAAATAAATCGTTTGAGCGGCGGTAAATAAATAAGTTTTTGAGGTACTAGGAGCGGGAGCGAGAAGGAGGGGGTCCGCGTAGGAGAGGGAAACCATAGACAACCATAGATTGGAAGTCGAGGGGGTGAAGGGGGGGGATCGCGGGGAGTGGCAGCGATCGAGGGGGAGGTGGGGAACAAGTCATACCACGAAGGCAGAGTAAAACATGGAAATAAGCACTTTCATGTGTTAATCAAGGAAATAAAGTACAAATAATAGCAGTAAGCAATTCGAGTAAAGGTAGTAAACATATCAAGATAATAGTATGTTGTCATTAAATGAGTAGATGGCAAACTGGCATAACAATTAGTAAGGATTGTAAGAGAGTTACTTATCTGTTGTGAGCCGCATTTAAAAGAGGCTGATTTATCTAACACACGCCTTTTATGGACACTGTTATGTCATTTAGTTCTATTCTTAACCTTTGTGATGTAAGCGGCTGTGAGCTGCATTAAAAAGATTAATGCATAATGTAGCCTCCTGTCTTGTAATGAAATTTATCACTAATGACATGCAAAGTGGGCGTGCCAAGATGTTAGCGACTGGAAACAGTCGCTAACATCGCTATCTCCTATTACCAACTTTTAGGGATATTCGCGCTAAGAGCGAATATCTCCAAAAGCTAACACCTGCCCTGAGCAGTTCTTAGCCATGTTATCCAATGGGAGGTGGATAACATGGCTAAGAGCATTAGCTCCGTAATGCATGAATATCGCTGACTTTTCAGCGATATTCATGCATTGCGGCCGATTTTTATCGCATTTGCGATAAACCTTGGTAATACCAAGGTTTATCTGCGATAAAAATCGCCGCAGGTCGGCGATAAATGTTTGTCTCTAACCAAGCAATAGCGATAATTATCACTATTGCCTGGTAATATGCCCCCCGATTCCTCTGCGGGCTTCAGCCAACAGGAACTGTTCTTGTGAGATTTGATGTATGTACTGCCAGTTACCTGCTCCTGCAGGAGAGTGCACAACATTTTTGTCCCACTCTCTCTTTATGCCAGAGTGCTTTCTCTGTGTTCCTGACTTGTAAGGAAAAAAATGTATGTTTTTATTTCGATTATCCGATCCTGCAGCAGCATTCTTGCGGGTCCCATGCATGTCAAGAGAACTGATTCAGACCTCAATAGAGGTCAATGGAGAAAAATACATTCTCCTGACTATTTTTTAAAATCTCCCTCTTCCCTTTTCTAAGATGTGGGCATGTATGTGTCGCCAGCTCTTACAAACAGATTCTGGATGTCACACTGTCCTCCAGGAGATACAAGACAGACTTCATGTCATAGGACCACCCCCTGACGAAGAGAGGGCACAACATGAAGATCTTTTGACCACAACGTAAGCCTTCCCTCTCTTGACCCTATCTGGTGTCAGTGGGTAAAAGGCCTATGAATACAGTCATCCTGATCTACAAAATACGGCCCGTGGACCACATCAGGCCCGCTACAAGATGTTATCCGGCACGCAGCAACTAGAAATATTTTAAAATCTCTAGGCCCTAAACTGTAAAACATTTCACGGGTGTTATCGAATAGTCATCCTGAAATACTATGTGGAAAATCATCCATAATACAACTATAAATTAAATTGTCAAAAATCACAAGAAGGTAAATAAATCTATTGACAGCCAGCCTTAGTTGGTAAAGGCATTTATGAAAATGACGTGTTAACCCCAAAAGATTTGACGCTGCTGGAAAGCTGGCACCTAAATTGTTTTTACATGAAACAAAATCTTCGGTGTAGTACGCTGACTTCTAATTCTGTAGTGCCACCTACTGGGCAAACTTTTAATGTGTATTTTTGAGTTCCTTTTTGTTCCTCTTTTAGTACACAGTAAATTGATACCAAGAGAGGGTGGTGCGAGTGCCAGAGCCCACTATACTTATTTATACATGTCAATGTTTTAGAAGAGAAAAGTGGAAGATTTTGAAAAAATAATCGGGAGACTGTATTTCTCCCATTGGCTTCTATTGAGGCCTGAATCTGGTCAATTGGCTGATGTGTGAAACTTGCAAATGTGCTACTGCAGGATCCGATATCAGAAATGTAAATATACTTGTTTCCTTACCTGTCAGGAGCACAGAGAAAACAATACAGAAGGCAGAGAGAGAGTGACAAAATGTTGTATACTGGTCTACAGCAGCAGGATACAAGCAGTGCATACTCCGAGTCACATAAGACCAGTCCCTATTGGCTGCTCCCCGCTGAGGAATCAGGCTTTTGTATCTAGGAATCGGGAGACAGGAGACTAACCTTGCAATCAGTAGTCTTCCAACTGAATCGCGAGAGTTGGCATGTATGCATGCTAGAAAATATGCCATCACTGAAAAGGCACTGAATACACAGGGGCAGATTTACAAGAACTGGCACATCTCTGCATATTAGCAGAGATGCGCCAGTTAATTTGCGACACATAAAAAAAACTTGTGCCACCATGGATGTATTATATTTACAATGCAGGGCACAGTGGCGCAAGGATAGACAGATGCGTGACCCATCTTTTGGCTTAAGGACAGCGAATTGCTGGTGCCGTGCGCAATCACGACCCAACTCCAGCAATGATCAGGAATGCCTATTCCTATCATGCTGCGTCACTCCTTATGCCTGCTTCAAGCAGGGTTAGTGTTTTGACGCAGTGGTGTCATAATAGAGACTCAGTGAAATCTTGCAGATTTCACGGCGTCACTTTTCCGGGGCTTCCTTAAGTCGGAACGCCCACTTGACGCAAGTATATTGTAGTGCAGGGCTTTACAACGTGACACATCTCACTAAAGGCTTCATGTTGTAAATACGTTGCAATGTGGCGCATTGTTTACGACGCCGCTGCGTCCCAGAAGTGACGCAACGGCGTCGTAAAGTTGTTGCAAGGGGCTTGTAAATCTGCCCCACAGAATGAACCCCCAGAAGATGGGAAGAAGATGAAACATTGCATGAATTCCGAAATGCCATAGACATCTTACTTAATACATATTTTCTGTAAATATCCGGAAATCCCCCCTCTCTAGTCTCACTGTGACCCTATGGCACTGCTCGTAGTTTCTCTCTCTGGTTGCAAATTGTGATCTCTTACTCCTGATCTCTTTCCACAATCAAAAATTGTGACCTCTCCTTCTAGAAGTCCCTACCTGCAATTCAGCTTCATGTACTGTGCTTCCGGACAGGACTCTTTTGGCCTCTCCTCCACTGCCTTTCGCAACGTATCACTGAGCGCATTTTTGTTTGTAAAGCACACACTGCGTAACTTAATGGTTTCTAGATGTTGTAACGTGCATGCAAGTACTGTTTACATCGGCTGCTCAAATTATTTTATATTTAGAATTTGCACGATCTAAGGTTTCTTTCCCTCTTCTTGCTGTACTACTATAGGGTCACCAT
Source organism: Lissotriton vulgaris (assembly GCF_964263255.1). Lineage (NCBI taxonomy): Eukaryota > Metazoa > Chordata > Amphibia > Caudata > Salamandridae > Lissotriton > Lissotriton vulgaris. The sequence continues at coordinate 1,297,883,729 of NC_141694.1, forward strand.
AAGTGCATTTCGTCAGGCACATTGCACCTACATTGTTGAAGCACAAAATCAATGTATCTCCTCAAACACATTACATCAACACTGTTGGATGGACCACGCATTTGTTATCAGCCAGAGGGGTGATCACTCATATTACAATAACAATGTTGTAGGTGAATAGAGGGAAAGATCTGGACACCATCCTATCTATCAAGATATGGTGCTACTGCTCTCTTCCCAAGCGCTGCCACACTGTCAGGCTGATTAGCACCACTCACACATAAAAAATGAAGTGCAAATATGGAAAGGGGAGACCACTCGGTCCCCCCGAACGTATGGATGGGTGCCCCGATCCCCCGGGAAACCATTGTGGGCAGGGGGCGTGTTCCGGCTGGTATGCCTGAAGCGGCATAGCCGTAGCACGCCCATCCCGGCCAGAAGAGGTTGGCCTAGACACCCACCCGGAAGTCCGTGCACGGATGGGCGTACTTGAGGCGGGCCTCCGCCCTCCCGCAGATGGATAAATAGCGCGGGAATCCAACAAAGCTTCCTCTTGTTCCTGTGCTCTGAAGGCTGCACCACTTGTCGCTCGTGAGCCCTCAAGGGAACAAGCTGCACTTTTTTGAGAACTTGTAATCCTTGTCTTTCTCTTTCAGTACCAAGGCGTGTGGGAGATCGAGTCACCTTTGCGAGTCAAGTCGGACGGAGTGATCGAAGACATGCCTGGCAAGAAATCCGGAAAGAGTTCCGAGATGGAAAGAATGCTGCGCACGTTGGTGATGGACCGAAAGTTGGGTAAAGTTGACCAGCTCGGTCGTGGCCTAGCGGCCATCTGGAAACAGGTGGAGGCCCAGAATGCCCCCTCGGGACGGCCTAAAAAGGTCATAGGACCGGCATTGCCGAACGTCACCCCAGGGGATAAGGGTAAGGAAAGGAAGGGGAGGGCAGGTCCCAGCGAGGCCCCAGTCCCAGTAGTAACTCCACCGAGTCCCGTTGCGGACATTCCCGTTGCGCCGGGGGCCAGCCCGGTACCAGGACCGGATGGGGGATTGCCAATTCCCGTGGTTATCACGCCACTGGGGGATGACCAGATGCCCCCAGAATTAGCACTTCAGTTAGCAGCGGTATTACCCTGGCTAAAGAAGGGAGCAGGGGGATCAGCGGCTGCGGGAGACCCAGCCGAGGAAGCCAGATTAATTATTGAACAGCTGCGGCAGTCAAGGGATGCCGGGGCAGCAAATGTACCTTCTATTTCCCCGCAGATGGCGACGGGGGTCACGTCTGACGGTCGGGAGAAGACAACGGACACAGCTGGGAGTTCGGCTGAAGCCGGTAAGAGAGCGTTGGCATTGGTGGGGGAGGGCCCGGTGCCCTCAAGGCGGGAAAGTTTATCTCAACATATTCCCATGGTTACAAAAGAGATGGTGTGGGGAGACAAGTACATTAACATGTTTTCACTTTTGACCGACCATCAGGAGTTAGAATATGCAAAGACCCAGAAAGATCTCTGGCACCCCAGTGTATGGCGGGCCAAGATGGCGGAATTCAGGGTCGATGAGACCATGGTGAACTGGGTCAGGGCCTGTTCTATCTTCGCGGCAATTATCGGGGAGTGTAAACCAGAAGTGTTGACTGACCTGGCATGTTATCAGAACAGGATCATGAATTTCCATGCGATGTATGGGGGAAATGAATGGAAGGGTTATGATGTTGCCTTTAGAAAAGCAAAAGAGTTTAACCAGGCCTTGACATGGGATTGTTTGGATACAGTGTCATGGCATGCTCAGCTCTTGCCAGGACCGGCGGGTACTTCGGTGCCAAGCACGAGTGGCTCTGGGGGATTCCATCTGAAGCCATCACAGCCCTTTCGGGCGAGCGCAGGGGGGGATTCCCAGCCCAGGTCTAGCGGGAATGGATGCAAGCGAGGGGTTTGTTGGGGATTTAACAAAGGAACTTGTAACAGGCCTCAGGGAACATGTAGGTTCCGGCACGCATGCTCGGGCTGTGGGAATTCCTCACACCCGGAAACCAGTTGCCGATCCAAAGCCAATGGCGCGGGAGGAAAGGGGGGATCCAAGCAGGATTGATGCGGTGCCTCGGAAGCAAACATCTTCGCCCGTAGATATCTTGGCTTTGACCCCTTGGCTGAACCGATACCCTAATCATGCGTCCGCCGGGACTTTGAGGGATGGCTTTTTATATGGCTTCAGGAATCCCAGCGGGCAATTTTCGGGGGAGCCCTTCCTGTAAAAACCAGCTGTCTATTCAACACAACCCAGCGGTGGCCGCCAAAAAGATAGCGAAGGAGGTTAGCTTGGGGCGAGTGGCAGGACCATTTGGCGGCCCACCAGTTGCGGAATTTGTGTGTTCCCCTTTAGGAGTGGTTCCGAAGAAAGACCCGGGGGAGTATAGACTCATCCACAATCTATCGGCCCCTAGGGGGGCCTCAGTAAATGAAGCTATTGACCCTGAGGTATGTTCAGTGAAGTATGCATCGTTCGATGATGCAGTCGTACTGTTGAATCGCCTGGGCCCCGGTGCATTGTTAGCGAAATCAGACATTGAATCTGCATTCAGGTTACTCCCGGTACACCCTCAAGACCAGCGCCTGCTGGGATTCAAGTTTCAGGGGAAATTGTACATGGATAAATGCATGCCCATGGGTTGTTCGATTTCATGTGCCTACTTTGAGATGTTTAGCTCCTTTTTGGAATGGGTGTTCACAGAGGCCACAGGGCATAGACAGGTGATGCACTATTTGGATGATTTCCTCTTTCTGGGCCCAGCGGGCACTCAGGACTGTGCGCAGGCAGTGCAAAGCTTCTGCATGCTCATGCAGGGTTTTGGGGTCCCATTGGCGCCAGGTAAGACGGTGGGGCCATCTACCTCACTCGAGTTTCTGGGTATAGAACTAGACTCGGAGGAGGGGTGTTTCCGTCTGCCGATTGAGAAGGTGGCCAAGTTTAGGGCTTCCCTGGTACAATGTCTCCGAAAAGAGAAGGTGACCCTACACCAGTTGCAACAGACAGTGGGTCAGCTTAACTTTGCCTTCAGAGTGATGCCGATGGCTCGCCCTTTCTCTCGTTCCATAGCACAGGCTATGGTGGGCCTTAAAGAGGGACACCACCGCACTAGACTGTCGGCAGAGGTTCGCCAGGACATGCTTATTTGGTTGGCATTTCTGGAGGATTTCAGCGGTCGAGTGGTGTGGAACAAACCCCCAGCCTCGTCGGGGAACTAGGATTGTGGACCGACTCGGCGGGGAGCGTGGTCGGCTCAATCATGGCAGGCGTGGTGGCACACAAGCGGCCTAACAGGTAACATTGGTTTCTTGGAGCTATTCCCCATCTGGGTGGCTCTGATGACTAAGACTTTAAGGACCGCTCAGTAGTGTTTTGGTCAGATAACATGACAGTGGTCAAGTGCATTAATCACCGGGCTGCACGCTGCAAATGGATGTTACGACTGTTGAAAGAGATTGTATTGCGATGCATGAGATTGAATGTACAGTTCAGCGCAAGGCATGTGCCGGGTGTACTGAATAATGCAGCTGATGCACTCTCTCATTCAAACCTGCAGGCTTTCAGGGGTTATCTACCCACAGCGGAACTAGTGGCGGCACCTTTCCCCGAAGCACTATGGCAGATCGGTGCCCCGGACTACAAGACCTCGTGGCAGCCAGTTTAGCGCCCAGGACGAGGAAAGCCTACGAAGGAGCGTTCCGCTCATACTGCGCCTTTCTGGGGCCGGTAGGGGAGCATAGATGGGGGCGGGAAGAGTCCTTGCTCCAATTTCTGGTGGCACTTCATAGGGAAGGCCGGTCGGCGGCAACCGCCAACAGGTATAGGGCCGCCATATCATTTATGGCACAGCTCCACGAGATACGGGACCCGACGAACTCCTTCTTAGTCAGGAAGGCTCTCCGCGGCTAGCAGCACCTGGAAGGTCGCAGACAGGATAACAGGCACCCGATTGGGTTGGATAGATTGTCCACATTACTGGCGAAACTGGTTGAGACATGCTCCTCGCCCAGTGAGGTAATACTGTTCCGTTCAGCTTTCGTATTGGCCTTCTATGGGGCCATGCGGGTAAGTGAACTAGTGGCAGGGAATAAGAAGGATGTCGAGGGAGGTCTACGCAGGGATCACGTTCAAGTAAGGGGCGATTCTCTGCTGATCTCGATAGCCAGGCCAAAAACAGACCAGGAGGCGTTGGGGAGTAGTGTGGTGTTGAAGCGCGCTCGGGGGAACCCCGGTTGTCCAGTAGGGCATGTGGAGGCCCTGCTTAGACACGAGGACGGCACCCCGTTGACAAGATTTCAATTTCGGAGGGTGCTGGCAATTACGATTGCAGCGGCGGGCTTGAACCCGTGTGATTTTGGGACCCACTCATTGAGAATAGGGGCCACTACAGAAGCTATGGTTCGGGGTCTGCAGACAGAGGAGGTGAAACAGTTAGGCCGTTGGTCCTCGAATTGTTTCAAGAGGTATGTGCGCCTGCACATGTTGTAAAAGACTGATGAAATGCACTCACGCTTGTTGTCTTTTGTTTGGATTACAGTTTCGCAAGCCTGTTACGCGGGGCGGAAATTGGGATCGGCCCAACACCAGCTGACCAGCGGGAAGGGATCACCGAATGGAGATCAAGTGGTCTGGGTCGTGGGCCACTCATACGTGAGGCGTGCCGGGGACATATTCAAAGCCGGTGACGCGATCCACGCATCTGAGGAATATGGGTTCAGAGTGACCTTCCATGGGGAGGGAGGCCTCTGTATTGACCAATTGCTAAATTTTGTGGAGGAACTTTTAGGGCGGCACAGGTCACCGCCATCTGTAATCATAGTGCATGTGGGAGGCAATGACTTGGTGAGCCTGGGAAGACGGGTGCTAGTTGAGCACATATTGTCTGCAGTTAGCTGGTTGGCCAAGAGGCTCCCTGGGTGTACGATCACCTGGTCCCACATGATTCCCAGGAGAATATGGCGGGGGGTTTGTCTATGTCAGCGTTGAACCACTCGGTAAAGAGGGTCAACAACAAGATTGAGAAACTGTTTCGCTCCGCTCATCTCCAAAGCATTCCCCATGGGTGTATTAGGGGGGATCACTATTATTTGAATGATGGTGTGCATCTGTCCAGGGCTGGGAATGACTTACTCATAGGTGACTTCGTAGCTTGGCTAGTGGGCTTGAGGAGGCATGACCTTTAGGAGGTGTGGGGGGCGGTTAGTCGGTCAACTATCCGGCCTGTGGCGGTAAGGTCATGATCGGTGAGCAGTGATTTCAAGGTCCCTAGGGGGGGCGCCACCCATTATGGATGGGCGCGCCCGGGAGGAGGTGGCCATTGGCTCCTCCCACGGGGGGGTGGCACCCACTACGGATGGGTCGCCCAGGGGGAGACGGCCATAGGTCCCTCCCAGGGGGAGACGGCTATATGCCCCTCCCACGAATATCCCGGGGGCCGGATATCCCCTCCGGCGGAAGAGAGTGTGGGGAAGGGGGGGAGTCCACGCTGTCCTTCTTACGGATACCTCGCACGGGAACTCGGACGACCTTAAGATGGCATCGAGTGAAAGGGGGCCCCCACGACAAGGGAAGTTACAGTTGGCTGCGAGGGTAAAGTCCTCTGTGCATGCGCCACTCACACCGTGAGGGCGAGAAGTTGGTGATAGGGATCTGACACGGGTTAAAAAGACCTTGCCGTTGGCCCTTAATGCTAGGTTGTACAAATTCTAAAATGTAATGCATTTTCAGGATGCTAGACTCGGCTAGGAATCCTTTGTATTAGAGATTTGTTAAGGTTAGCCAAAAACCTGTCTTCATCAAAATGTAATTGAAGTTGAATTTGTACATGATTCATGAAACGTTTTAGTTTAAAGTTTTACATTTTGTTTCATATTTTAATAAATATGTACGGGGGGCTCGTGAGGCCCCCCCGCCCTCCAAAAGTTTAAACCTGTGTCTGTCTCCTCCCATGGGGATTTGGTGTTGGGAGGGGTGGCGGGCATCCCGGCCCATATGTGTGTGTGATGTCTACTATAGGTTGTGTACTAAAGGATACCATTCCCAAGCATACCTCAATTCTTTCCACACTGTGCATGTGTGCTTGACAGTGCAGCACAGAAGCAAAGGTGGAAACATTTTCAGAAAAACAACTTTTCTCCTTAATTTCACTAATCTGAAGAAGTTGTAGTTTTTTGGCACAAAGCCTCATGTCAAATTTCTAGTCGATAGGGCTTTGCCTCAAATCTATGGGTGATTGCATGTAAACGCCAATGTATCACCCAGGGAATGCCCCCTTGATGCTATTTGTGTAACCTTTAGACACCTTTCTAGCACAAAAAGTTGTTTTTGTGTATATCACATTCATCTGCTCTACATCACCTTAAGATGTCTCCCGCTCCCTATCTGCTCAACTACCTCTAACTCTTTCCACTTCTCCTAACACGTTTTTTGGTTTTATTATTATTACGATCACTTTTTTTCTCAGTCTCTGTTTCATTACCCCTCTTGTATCACTCTTTCCTCTAGAACTCATCTCTATATGCTTTTTTCTCTTCGCCAACATAGAATAAAAGCTTTATATCACATTCTCAACTCTTGCTCACAATGTCATCTTTTCTCTTCCTTAATTTCACGTTTCTTCCCCTAATCTTCCATCTACTTCTTTCATTCGCCAATTTTGCCCCCTTGTGTTCTCTCACCCTTTCTCTGCTTATTCCTAACCGTTTCTTTCTGACTAATGCCTCTCCAGTCATTACCACTCTTTCCAACTTGTTTCTTCTCAACCACTCTACCCTCTTTCTCTCCTTCATATATTATTTCTGGCCCCTATACACCCCTTTGCTTTCCTTCCGTCCCCTCTTGCCTTCATCCCCTTCCTAAATGCCTCTTTCTGTATTTATCTCTCCACCTCTGCTCCCCCTATGCCCATCTTTCTTCTTTCTCTCGTGTGTCCTCTTTCCTTATTTCTGCTTGCATGTCTCCCTATTTATTATTTGTTACTGTGCCTCTTTTTTTCTCTACCCTCCTTTCGTATTGCTGCCTCTACTTCACTCTCTTCCTCTTCTTGTCTGTTGCCGTGCCTCTCTTTCTCTCTTTTATCCTCTGTCTCCTCCATGTTGTCTCTCCTTTTAGATTTTCCTCTGTACCCATCCCTTGTGTATCCTACTTACTGTCCCCCCTCTAACCCTTAGTTGTGTCTCTCCCCTTATTATAATTGCAAACCAATGGGAGAGTTTGCTCCAGCAAATGCACCCACAGACTAGTGGAAAAACAAAGGGGCATATCACCAAGGACTGCGGATATAATTATTGCCGTTTTAGCGTCCGTTGTCGTGCGAAAATTGATGATAATTATATAGCATTATTTGCAAGGACAAGCTAGCGCGTGTTTCCTTGACTCAGCTCCCGTTTTGTACACGCCTCGTTGAGATGCAAAGGAGGCGTGCCTAACAAAATACCATGGGAAAATATCGCCACCAAAGCTCCGTGATATCTTCAACGACGTGTAGCAATATTTTTAATCCTGTTAACTCTGCCTTAACGCAGGAATTTAACGACTGTTAAATTCCTGACTAAGGCATAGCTAACCTGGGAGGTGGATTATGGTGATACGACCACAGGGCCGTATCACCAAGGCAATCTCTGTTTTGGGTGCAACATCGCTGGTTTTCCAGCAATGTTGGCCCATTTCCCTGGAATATTATCGCCCTGGAGTAACGCGTTGTTAATAACACGTTTCCAGGGCGATAAATTCCTGCGATAGAGGGCGATAAATAAACAAGCCCTAAGCATGCTTTGCATTTATTTATCGCCGTCCTAGTAAATATGCCCCAAAATTTGCACAAAGTGAAAACTGCAACAACCCAAAAAATTATTTCCTGTTGATCAGTGCAATTTTTTACACAAGGTATCGGTTCAAATTCCTGTGCAAACGTTATGTTATGTGATCCAATAAGCATTGCTTTAACCAATCATGACTCAAAATATTGAAATGCAGTAACAAGAGACATTTTGGGTCCGTAATTGGTTTATAAAGTCAGGTTCAGTATTCGAGTCTACTGTCCACTTCATTCACCATCTGGCTCTGTTGGTCATGATGCTGCCGAGTTCTGGTCTTCATTTTGGGGGCCCCACATGAATTTACCAATCAGTGCTAGCCTGGGAACTGAAAGCAGCCATGGCAAAAATGATCAATCCAGTTATCTTTCCACCAGCATACATGCACTGACGTGTGGCAGGTCCTTCATATATTAATAATAATAATGTATGTTACATACAAGATGGGCCTGATTTATGTGAATTGAACCTAAGACTGCATTTAATATTAGATAATTGGTCTAATAGGCATAGATCTAGAAATCAAACTAACTTAATGGCAATACTAAGACATATGTGTTTAATTTCAAAGTTGTCTATTGAGAGATTTCATGGTTCTAATACCATTGAAGCTTGGAGAGAAGAAAAACTTTCCCTTTTTTTGATACATGCGTTGTAACTTCAGTTGCAAGTTAAAGAAGACCTTTTAGTGAACTGCCTTAAAAAGAAGGAAGAAAAAAGTAACTCTACCATCCGTGGCTTCAGTATGATTCTATAAAGGGGAATTGTTTGCAAATTTTTGTAGCAAAGCAGAAACCGAGCACAATTGATGCCTCAATGCCCCACAATATATCATTAGTGATAAAGGAATGTAAGGTATCAATGTGGGTGTTGGGGGTAGGCAGGGGGGGTTACAGACACAGACTGGTTACTAAGGGGACATTCTGAATGATTTAGTCCAGACTACTGACCTGATGACAGGGAAACTATACATGGCTTGGAATAATATGAGCTTAGTACACAAATACAGCCATATGCATTACTCCAGACATACTTGGGTAAGGTATATAGTTTAAGGGTAGGGATTTATAATGAAATATGGCTAGGCCTATCTAGTATTTATGCTAATTTGTGTATTATGTCCTGGATCGTTTCCGTTGTTTATCATCATACTGGTACTCATGATTTGTAGTAAAAAATGCCTAGTACATTTTCTAATTACTGTAACATCCCAATCATGTTGTGAGCACACAGATATGAGGTTGCTAAGTTTGGGCTTGATGTTTTTGGTATATTCATCTGCAGATATAAGATTGTCTTGCAGGTTTATCTAACTCTATCTAACACAGCATAACTCGCTAAAGAAGGAGTACAAGGTTGTACGACAGAACAACACAGGTAAAGACGTCACAGGCCTACAACCACGCATGTTTTACATGTATGTTTTGACAGTGGATGCCATTACCACTTATTGTTTATTTATTTAAAAAAAATGTATTTGTCGGGTAGAATTTTATAGTGCATTGAGCAGCTAAGGATGTGGTCATACAAGCCAGAGATACTGATGTAAAGTGATCATTGTAATGAGTGGAGCAGAGTGTGACCTCTCCTTAATTAAATAAGATACCTGAAGATTTGCACAATATGGTGACGAGTGGACTCTGGATGATGAAGGGTGGAGATATTAGGAAGTTGCACAGTGCCTAGCCAGTACATGTAAGGTTGAAGGTATCTCAAAAAGGGGGTGGGGTCGCACACCACTCACTCACCAGCGGGATCGCCCCTAAGGACTATGGTCAGTGTAGTTTTGTATTCCGCGATGTATCTTTCTTCACCATCCCTGGACACGTGTTTCGGGGTATTTACCCCTCATCAGCAGGGAATAGGCCATCTTCTTATCTTCTGGGGTTGCCGGTGGCTGCCAAATATTGCCAGGTCTAGTACCACATGGGCGCGCGGGTGCGGGGTCCCAGGCTCGTCAGCCCGCTTAAATATTTCAAAAAGGGGGTGGGGTCGCACACCACTCACTCACCAGCGGGATTGCCCCTAAGGACTATGGTCAGTGTAGTTTTGTATTCCGCGATGTATCTTTCTTCGCCATCCCTGGACACGTGTTTCGGGGTATCTACCCCTCATCAGCAGGGAATAGGCCATCTTCTTATCTTCTGGGGTTGCCGGTGGCTGCCAAATATTGCCAGGTCTAGTACCACACGGGCACGCGGGTGCGGGGTCCCAGGCTCGTCAGCCCGCTTAAATATTTCAAAAAGGGGGTGGGGTCGCACACCACTCACTCACCAGCGGGATCGCCCCTAAGGACTATGGTCAGTGTAGTTTTGTATTCCGCGATGTATCTTTCTTCGCCATCCCTGGACACGTGTTTCGGGGTATTTACCCCTCATCAGCAGGGAATAGGCCATCTTCTTACCTTCTGGAGTTGCCGGTGGCTGCCAAATATTGCCAGGTCTAGTACCACACGGGCGCGCGGGTGCGGGGTCCCAGGCTCGTCAGCCTGCTGAAATATTTCAAAAAGGGGGTGGGGTCGCACACCACTCACTCACCAGCAGGATCGCCCCTAAGGACTATGGTCAGTGTAGTTTTGTATTCCGCGATGTATCTTTCTTCGCCATCCCTGGACACGTGTTTCGGGGTATTTACCCCTCATCAGCAGGGAATAGGCCATCTTCTTATCTTCTGGGTTTGCCGGTGGCTGCCAAATATTGCCAGGTCTAGTACCACACGGGTGCGCGGGTGCGGGGTCCCAGGCTCGTCAGCCCGCTTAAATATTTCAAAAAGGGGGTGGGGTCGCACACCACTCACTCACCAGCGGGATCGCCCCTAAGGACTATGGTCAGTGTAGTTTTGTATTCCGCGATGTATCTTTCTTCGCCATCCCTGGACACGTGTTTCGGGGTATTTACCCCTCATCAGCAGGGAATAGGCCATCTTCTTATCTTCTGGGGTTGCCGGTGGCTGCCAAATATTGCCAGGTCTAGTACCACATGGGCGCGCGGGTGCGGGGTCCCAGGCTCGTCAGCCCGCTTAAATATTTCAAAAAGGGGGTGGGGTCGCACACCACTCACTCACCAGCGGGATCGCCCCTAAGGACTATGGTCAGGGTAGTTTTGTATTCCGCGATGTATCTTTCTTCGCCATCCCTGGACATGTGTTTAGGGGTATTTACCCCTCATCAGCAGGGAATAGGCCATCTTCTTATCTTCTGGGGTTGCCGGTGGCTGCCAAATATTGCCAGGTCTAGTACCACACGGGCGCGCGGGTGCGGGGTCCCAGGCTCGTCAGCCCGCTTAAATATTTCAAAAAGGGGGTGGGGTCGCACACCACTCACTCACCAGCGGGATCGCCCCTAAGGACTATGGTCAGTGTAGTTTTGTATTCCGCGATGTATCTTTCTTCGCCATCCCTGGACACATGTTTCGGGGTATCTACCCCTCATCAGCAGGGAATAGGCCATCTTCTTATCTTCTGGGGTTGCCGGTGGCTGCCAAATATTGCCAGGCCTAGTACCACACGGGCGCGCGGGTGCGGGGTCCCAGGCTCGTCAGCCCGCTTAAATATTTCAAAAAGGGGGTGGGGTCGCACACCACTCACTCACCAGCGGGATTGCCCCTAAGGACTATGGTCAGTGTAGTTTTGTATTCCGCGATGTATCTTTCTTCGCCATCCCTGGACACGTGTTTCGGGGTATTTACCCCTCATCAGCAGAGAATAGGCCATCTTCTTACCTTCTGGGGTTGCCGGTGGCTGCCAAATATTGCCAGGTCTAGTACCACACGGGCGCGCGGGTGCGGGGTCCCAGGCTCGTCAGCCCGCTTAAATTTTTCAAAAAGGGGGTGGGGTCGCACACCACTCACTCACCAGCGGGATCGCCCCTAAGGACTATGGTCAGTGTAGTTTTGTATTCCGCGATGTATCTTTCTTCGCCATTCCTGGACACGTGTTTCGGGGTATTTACCCCTCATCAGCAGGGAATAGGCCATCTTCTTATCTTCTGGGGTTGCCGGTGGCTGACAAATATTGCCAGGTCTAGTACCACACGGGCGCGCGGGTGCGGGGTCCCAGGCTTGTCAGCCCGCTTAAATATTTCAAAAAGGGGGTGGGGTCGCACACCACTCACTCACCAGCGGGATCGCCCCTAAGGACTATGGTCAGTGTAGTTTTGTATTCCGCGATGTATCTTTCTTCGCCATCCCTGGACACGTGTTTCGGGGTATTTACTCCTCATCAGCAGGGAATAGGCCATCTTCTTATCTTCTGGGGTTGCCGGTGGCTGCCAAATATTGCCAGGTCTAGTACCACACGGGCGCACGGGTGTGGGGTCCCAGGCTCGTCAGCCCGCTTAAATATTTCAATAAGGGGGTGGGGTCGCACACCACTCACTCACCAGCGGGATCGCCCTTAAGGACTATGGTCAGTGTAGTTTTGTATTCCGCGATGTATCTTTCTTCGCCATCCCTGGACACGTGTTTCGGGGTATTTACCCCTCATCAGCAGGGAATAGGCCATCTTCTTATCTTCTGGGGTTGCCGGTGGCTGCCAAATATTGCCAGGTCTAGTACCACACGGGCGCGCGGGTGCGGGGTCCCAGGCTCGTCAGCCCGCTTAAGTATTTCAAAAAGGGGGTGGGGTCGCACACCACTCACTCACCAGCGGGATCGCCCCTAAGGACTATGGTCAGTGTAGTTTTGTATTCCGCGATGTATCTTTCTTCGCCATCCCTGGACACGTGTTTCGGGGTATTTACCCCTCATCAGCAGGGAATAGGCCATCTTCTTATCTTCTGGGGTTGCCGGTGGCTGCCAAATATTGCCAGGTCTTGTACCACATGGGCGCGCGGGTGCGGGGTCCCAGGCTCGTCAGCCCGCTTAAATATTTCAAAAAGGGGGTGGGGTCGCACACCACTCACTCACCAGCGGGATCGCCCCTAAGGACTATGGTCAGTGTAGTTTTGTATTCCGCGATGTATCTTTCTTCACCATCCCTGGACACGTGTTTCGGGGTATTTACCCCTCATCAGCAGGGAATAGGCCATCTTCTTATCTTCTGGGGTTGCCGGTGGCTGCCAAATATTGCCAGGTCTAGTACCACACGGGCGCGCGGGTGCGGGGTCCCAGGCTCGTCAGCCCGCTTAAATATTTCAAAAAGGGGGTGGGGTCGCACACCACTCACTCACCAGCGGGATTGCCCCTAAGGACTATGGTCAGTGTAGTTTTGTATTCCGCGATGTATCTTTCTTCGCCATCCCTGGACACGTGTTTCGGGGTATCTACCCCTCATCAGCAGGGAATAGGCCATCTTCTTATCTTCTGGGGTTGCCGGTGGCTGCCAAATATTGCCAGGTCTAGTACCACACGGGCACGCGGGTGCGGGGTCCCAGGCTCGTCAGCCCGCTTAAATATTTCAAAAAGGGGGTGGGGTCGCACACCACTCACTCACCAGCGGGATCGCCCCTAAGGACTATGGTCAGTGTAGTTTTGTATTCCGCGATGTATCTTTCTTCGCCATCCCTGGACACGTGTTTCGGGGTATTTACCCCTCATCAGCAGGGAATAGGCCATCTTCTTACCTTCTGGAGTTGCCGGTGGCTGCCAAATATTGCCAGGTCTAGTACCACACGGGCGCGCGGGTGCGGGGTCCCAGGCTCGTCAGCCTGCTTAAATATTTCAAAAAGGGGGTGGGGTCGCACACCACTCACTCACCAGCAGGATCGCCCCTAAGGACTATGGTCAGTGTAGTTTTGTATTCCGCGATGTATCTTTCTTCGCCATCCCTGGACACGTGTTTCGGGGTATTTACCCCTCATCAGCAGGGAATAGGCCATCTTCTTATCTTCTGGGGTTGCCGGTGGCTGCCAAATATTGCCAGGTCTAGTACCACACGGGTGCGCGGGTGCGGGGTCCCAGGTAGGCGTGGGCGGAAAATCCGTTCCGCTCGCGGATTTTGCGGATTTTCGGGAAATCCGCAATCCGCGAGATTTGCGAATTTCCCGCAAAATCCGCAAATCCGCGAGCAGCGGATTTTGCTCGCACTGCTCGCACTGTTCGCGTGAGTTCGCGCCCCGCGAATAAGTGCAAAATTGCAGAAATACGATCTTAGCAAAACTGAAAGTAACTACTTACCAGGTTCAAAAGTTCAGGCTCATCATTAGTAGCCATTTCATGGAGTGCTTCCTGAGGGGCCCCTCCAGAGTTCAGTTGCCAGTTGAAACTAGTATGTGACCCTGCTCTGAACCTCAGAATAGTTACACATATGCCACAAAGGTCCTGAATTACAGCTAAGGGAGACAAGCAGGAGCCAGGCTGGAAGTTAAAATCCATTAATCAGCCCCTAATTCATTATTGTCAGTTGGGGCAGGGCAGGTGTTGTAACTAATTTTGCAACAATGAAAGCACTTAGCAAGTGCAAAAGATCACTAATCAGGGCGCACTAAGGAAGCAGGTGCCAGCTAAAAAAATATTCTGTGACACATGAATCAGCCCCAAATTAATTCAGGTCACTTGAGGCAGGGAAGGTGTGCTTTGCTTTGCCGAAAATAATGTACACTGGACAACCAGAGGGTGTGGTGATGAAACAGAGGGTGGCATGGGTGGGCCAGAGGGTGGCATGAGTAGTCAGAGAGTGGCAGTGGTGACAGAGAGTGGCAGTGATGAAGAAGAGTGTCCCAAACAGGCTGGACACGTAGAAACAACAAGTTCGCGAAACTTGCGACCCGACAGGTAAGTTCGCAATTTGCGAAAGTGTACAAAACCCTCGCGAACTGGCAGAAACACGGGCGAACACAAAAAAAAAAAAAATCCGCAAATTCGCGGGAATTCGCGGATTTTGCGGATTGCGAATCCGCAAATCCGCAAAATTCGCGAACGCGAGATCCGCAAAATTCGCTCATGCTTAGTCCCAGGCTCGTCAGCCCGCTTAAATATTTCAAAAATGGGGTGGGGTCGCACACCACTCACTCACCAGCGGGATCGCCCCTAAGGACTATGGTCAGTGTAGTTTTGTATTCCGCGATGTATCTTTCTTCGCCATCCCTGGACACGTGTTTCGGGGTATTTACCCCTCATCAGCAGGGAATAGGCCATCTTCTTATCTTCTGGGGTTGCCGGTGGCTGCCAAATATTGCCAGGTCTAGTACCACATGGGCGCGCGGGTGCGGGGTCCCAGGCTCGTCAGCCCGCTTAAATATTTCAAAAAGGGGGTGGGGTCGCACACCACTCACTCACCAGCGGGATCGCCCCTAAGGACTATGGTCAGTGTAGTTTTGTATTCCGCGATGTATCTTTCTTCGCCATCCCTGGACACGTGTTTCGGGGTATTTACCCCTCATCAGCAGGGAATAGGCCATCTTCTTATCTTCTGGGGTTGCCGGTGGCTGCCAAATATTGCCAGGTCTAGTACCACACGGGCGCGCGGGTGCGGGGTCCCAGGCTCGTCAGCCCGCTTAAATATTTCAAAAAGGGGGTGGGGTCGCACACCACTCACTCACCAGCAGGATCGCCCCTAAGGACTATGGTCAGTGTAGTTTTGTATTCCGCGATGTATCTTTCTTCGCCATCCCTGGACACGTGTTTCGGGGTATCTACCCCTCATCAGCAGGGAATAGGCCATCTTCTTATCTTCTGGGGTTGCCGGTGGCTGCCAAATATTGCCAGGCCTAGTACCACACGGGCGCGCGGGTGCGGGGTCCCAGGCTCGTCAGCCCGCTTAAATATTTCAAAAAGGGGGTGGGGTCGCACACCACTCACTCACCAGCGGGATTGCCCCTAAGGACTATGGTCAGTGTAGTTTTGTATTCCGCGATGTATCTTTCTTCGCCATCCCTGGACACGTGTTTCGGGGTATTTACCCCTCATCAGCAGGGAATAGGCCATCTTCTTACCTTCTGGGGTTGCCGGTGGCTGCCAAATATTGCCAGGTCTAGTACCACACGGGCTCGCGGGTGCGGGGTCCCAGGCTCGTCAGCCCGCTTAAATTTTTCAAAAAGGGGGTGGGGTCGCACACCACTCACTCACCAGCGGGATCGCCCCTAAGGACTATGGTCAGTGTAGTTTTGTATTCCGCGATGTATCTTTCTTCGCCATTCCTGGACACGTGTTTCGGGGTATTTACCCCTCATCAGCAGGGAATAGGCCATCTTCTTATCTTCTGGGGTTGCCGGTGGCTGACAAATATTGCCAGGTCTAGTACCACACGGGCGCGCGGGTGCGGGGTCCCAGGCTTGTCAGCCCGCTTAAATATTTCAAAAAGGGGGTGGGGTCGCACACCACTCACTCACCAGCGGGATCGCCCCTAAGGACTATGGTCAGTGTAGTTTTGTATTCCGCGATGTATCTTTCTTCGCCATCCCTGGACACGTGTTTCGGGGTATTTACTCCTCATCAGCAGGGAATAGGCCATCTTCTTATCTTCTGGGGTTGCCGGTGGCTGCCAAATATTGCCAGGTCTAGTACCACACGGGCGCGCGGGTGCGGGGTCCCAGGCTCGTCAGCCCGCTTAAGTATTTCAAAAAGGGGGTGGGGTCGCACACCACTCACTCACCAGCGGGATCGCCCCTAAGGACTATGGTCAGTGTAGTTTTGTATTCCGCGATGTATCTTTCTTCGCCATCCCTGGACACGTGTTTCGGGGTATTTACCCCTCATCAGCAGGGAATAGGCCATCTTCTTATCTTCTGGGGTTGCCGGTGGCTGCCAAATATTGCCAGGTCTTGTACCACATGGGCGCGCGGGTGCGGGGTCCCAGGCTCGTCAGCCCGCTTAAATATTTCAAAAAGGGGGTGGGGTCGCACACCACTCACTCACCAGCGGGATCGCCCCTAAGGACTATGGTCAGTGTAGTTTTGTATTCCGCGATGTATCTTTCTTCACCATCCCTGGACACGTGTTTCGGGGTATTTACCCCTCATCAGCAGGGAATAGGCCATCTTCTTATCTTCTGGGGTTGCCGGTGGCTGCCAAATATTGCCAGGTCTAGTACCACACGGGCGCGCGGGTGCGGGGTCCCAGGCTCGTCAGCCCGCTTAAATATTTCAAAAAGGGGGTGGGGTCGCACACCACTCACTCACCAGCGGGATTGCCCCTAAGGACTATGGTCAGTGTAGTTTTGTATTCCGCGATGTATCTTTCTTCGCCATCCCTGGACACGTGTTTCGGGGTATCTACCCCTCATCAGCAGGGAATAGGCCATCTTCTTATCTTCTGGGGTTGCCGGTGGCTGCCAAATATTGCCAGGTCTAGTACCACACGGGCACGCGGGTGCGGGGTCCCAGGCTCGTCAGCCCGCTTAAATATTTCAAAAAGGGGGTGGGGTCGCACACCACTCACTCACCAGCGGGATCGCCCCTAAGGACTATGGTCAGTGTAGTTTTGTATTCCGCGATGTATCTTTCTTCGCCATCCCTGGACATGTGTTTCGGGGTATTTACCCCTCATCAGCAGGGAATAGGCCATCTTCTTACCTTCTGGAGTTGCCGGTGGCTGCCAAATATTGCAAGGTCTAGTACCACACGGGCGCGCGGGTGCGGGGTCCCAGGCTCGTCAGCCTGCTTAAATATTTCAAAAAGGGGGTGGGGTCGCACACCACTCACTCACCAGCAGGATCGCCCCTAAGGACTATGGTCAGTGTAGTTTTGTATTCCGCGATGTATCTTTCTTCGCCATCCCTGGACACGTGTTTCGGGGTATTTACCCCTCATCAGCAGGGAATAGGCCATCTTCTTATCTTCTGGGGTTGCCGGTGGCTGCCAAATATTGCCAGGTCTAGTACCACACGGGTGCGCGGGTGCGGGGTCCCAGGCTCGTCAGCCCGCTTAAATATTTCAAAAAGGGGGTGGGGTCGCACACCACTCACTCACCAGCGGGATCGCCCCTAAGGACTATGGTCAGTGTAGTTTTGTATTCCGCGATGTATCTTTCTTCGCCATCCCTGGACACGTGTTTCGGGGTATTTACCCCTCATCAGCAGGGAATAGGCCATCTTCTTATCTTCTGGGGTTGCCGGTGGCTGCCAAATATTGCCAGGTCTAGTACCACATGGGCGCGCGGGTGCGGGGTCCCAGGCTCGTCAGCCCGCTTAAATATTTCAAAAAGGGGGTGGGGTCGCACACCACTCACTCACCAGCGGGATCGCCCCTAAGGACTATGGTCAGTGTAGTTTTGTATTCCGCGATGTATCTTTCTTCGCCATCCCTGGACACGTGTTTCGGGGTATTTACCCCTCATCAGCAGGGAATAGGCCATCTTCTTATCTTCTGGGGTTGCCGGTGGCTGCCAAATATTGCCAGGTCTAGTACCACACGGGCGCGCGGGTGCGGGGTCCCAGGCTCGTCAGCCCGCTTAAATATTTCAAAAAGGGGGTGGGGTCGCACACCACTCACTCACCAGCGGGATCGCCCCTAAGGACTATGGTCAGTGTAGTTTTGTATTCCGCGATGTATCTTTCTTCGCCATCCCTGGACACGTGTTTCGGGGTATTTACCCCTCATCAGCAGGGAATAGGCCATCTTCTTATCTTCTGGGGTTGCCGGTGGCTGCCAAATATTGCCAGGTCTAGTACCACACGGGTGCGCGGGTGCGGGGTCCCAGGCTCGTCAGCCCGCTTAAATATTTCAAAAAGGGGGTGGGGTCGCACACCACTCACTCACCAGCGGGATCGCCCCTAAGGACTATGGTCAGTGTAGTTTTGTATTCCGCGATGTATCTTTCTTCGCCATCCCTGGACACGTGTTTCGGGGTATTTACCCCTCATCAGCAGGGAATAGGCCATCTTCTTATCTTCTGGGGTTGCCGGTGGCTGCCAAATATTGCCAGGTCTAGTACCACATGGGCGCGCGGGTGCGGGGTCCCAGGCTCGTCAGCCCGCTTAAATATTTCAAAAAGGGGGTGGGGTCGCACACCACTCACTCACCAGCGGGATCGCCCCTAAGGACTATGGTCAGTGTAGTTTTGTATTCCGCGATGTATCTTTCTTCGCCATCCCTGGACACGTGTTTCGGGGTATTTACCCCTCATCAGCAGGGAATAGGCCATCTTCTTATCTTCTGGGGTTGCCGGTGGCTGCCAAATATTGCCAGGTCTAGTACCACACGGGCGCGCGGGTGCGGGGTCCCAGGCTCGTCAGCCCGCTTAAATATTTCAAAAAGGGGGTGGGGTCGCACACCACTCACTCACCAGCGGGATCGCCCCTAAGGACTATGGTCAGTGTAGTTTTGTATTCCGCGATGTATCTTTCTTCGCCATCCCTGGACACGTGTTTCGGGGTATCTACCCCTCATCAGCAGGGAATAGGCCGTCTTCTTATCTTCTGGGGTTGCCGGTGGCTGCCAAATATTGCCAGGCCTAGTACCACACAGGCGCGCGGGTGCGGGGTCCCAGGCTCGTCAGCCCGCTTAAATATTTCAAAAAGGGGGTGGGGTCGCACACCACTCACTCACCAGCGGGATTGCCCCTAAGGACTATGGTCAGTGTAGTTTTGTATTCCGCGATGTATCTTTCTTCGCCATCCCTGGACACGTGTTTCGGGGTATTTACCCCTCATCAGCAGGGAATAGGCCATCTTCTTACCTTCTGGGGTTGCCGGTGGCTGCCAAATATTGCCAGGTCTAGTACCACACGGGCGCGCGGGTGCGGGGTCCCAGGCTCGTCAGCCCGCTTAAATTTTTCAAAAAGGGGGTGGGGTCGCACACCACTCACTCACCAGCGGGATCGCCCCTAAGGACTATGGTCAGTGTAGTTTTGTATTCCGCGATGTATCTTTCTTCGCCATTCCTGGACACGTGTTTCGGGGTATTTACCCCTCATCAGCAGGGAATAGGCCATCTTCTTATCTTCTGGGGTTGCCGGTGGCTGACAAATATTGCCAGGTCTAGTACCACACGGGCGCGCGGGTGCGGGGTCCCAGGCTTGTCAGCCCGCTTAAATATTTCAAAAAGGGGGTGGGGTCGCACACCACTCACTCACCAGCGGGATCGCCCCTAAGGACTATGGTCAGTGTAGTTTTGTATTCCGCGATGTATCTTTCTTCGCCATCCCTGGACACGTGTTTCGGGGTATTTACTCCTCATCAGCAGGGAATAGGCCATCTTCTTATCTTCTGGGGTTGCCGGTGGCTGCCAAATATTGCCAGGTCTAGTACCACACGGGCGCACGGGTGTGGGGTCCCAGGCTCGTCAGCCCGCTTAAATATTTCAATAAGGGGGTGGGGTCGCACACCACTCACTCACCAGCGGGATCGCCCTTAAGGACTATGGTCAGTGTAGTTTTGTATTCCGCGATGTATCTTTCTTCGCCATCCCTGGACACGTGTTTCGGGGTATTTACCCCTCATCAGCAGGGAATAGGCCATCTTCTTATCTTCTGGGGTTGCCGGTGGCTGCCAAATATTGCCAGGTCTAGTACCACACGGGCGCGCGGGTGCGGGGTCCCAGGCTCGTCAGCCCGCTTAAGTATTTCAAAAAGGGGGTGGGGTCGCACACCACTCACTCACCAGCGGGATCGCCCCTAAGGACTATGGTCAGTGTAGTTTTGTATTCCGCGATGTATCTTTCTTCGCCATCCCTGGACACGTGTTTCGGGGTATTTACCCCTCATCAGCAGGGAATAGGCCATCTTCTTATCTTCTGGGGTTGCCGGTGGCTGCCAAATATTGCCAGGTCTTGTACCACATGGGCGCGCGGGTGCGGGGTCCCAGGCTCGTCAGCCCGCTTAAATATTTCAAAAAGGGGGTGGGGTCGCACACCACTCACTCGCCAGTGGGATCGCCCCTAAGGACTATGGTCAGTGTAGTTTTGTATTCCGCGATGTATCTTTCTTCGCCATCCCTGGACACGTGTTTCGGGGTATTTACCCCTCATCAGCAGGGAATAGGCCATCTTCTTATCTTCTGGGGTTGCCGGTGGCTGCCAAATATTGCCAGGTCTAGTACCACACGGGCTTGCGGGTGCGGGGTCCCAGGCTCGTCAGCCCGCTTAAATATTTCAAAAAGGGGGTGGAGTCGCACACCACTCACTCACCAGCGGGATCGCCCCTAAGGACTATGGTCAGTGTAGTTTTGTATTCCGCAATGTATCTTTCTTCGCCATCCCTCGTCACGTGTTTCGGGGTATTTACCCCTCATCAGCAGGGAATAGGCCATCTTCTTATCTTCTGGGGTTGCCGGTGGCTGTCAAATATTGCCAGGTCTAGTACCACACAGGCGCGCGGGTGCGGGGTCCCAGGCTCGTCAGCCCGCTTAAATATTTCAAAAAGGGGGTGGGGTCGCACACCACTCACTCACCAGCGGGATCGCCCCTAAGGACTATGGTCAGTGTAGTTTTGTATTCCGCGATGTATCTTTCTTCGCCATCCCTGGACACGTGTTTCGGGGTATTTACCCCTCATCAGCAGGGAATAGGCCATCTTCTTATCTTCTGGGGTTGCCGGTGGCTGCCAAATATTGCCAGGTCTAGTACCACACGGGCGCGCGGGTGCGGGGTCCCAGGCTCGTCAGCCCGCTTAAATATTTCAAAAAGGGGGTGGGGTCGCACACCACTCACTCACCAGCGGGATCGCCCCTAAGGACTATGGTCAGTGTAGTTTTGTATTCCGCGATGTATCTTTCTTCGCCATCCCTGGACACGTGTTTCGGGGTATTTACCCCTCATCAGCAGGGAATAGGCCATCTTCTTATCTTCTGGGGTTGCCGGTGGCTGCCAAATATTGCCAGGTCTAGTACCACACGGGCGCGCGGGTGCGGGGTCCCAGGCTCGTCAGCCCGCTTAAATATTTCAAAAAGGGGGTGGGGTCGCACACCACTCACTCACCAGCGGGATCGCCCCTAAGGACTATGGTCAGTGTAGTTTTGTATTCCGCGATGTATCTTTCTTCGCCATCCCTGGACACGTGTTTCGGGGTATTTACTCCTCATCAGCAGGGAATAGGCCATCTTCTTATCTTCTGGGGTTGCCGGTGGCTGCCAAATATTGCCAGGTCTAGTACCACACGGGCGCACGGGTGTGGGGTCCCAGGCTCGTCAGCCCGCTTAAATATTTCAATAAGGGGGTGGGGTCGCACACCACTCACTCACCAGCGGGATCGCCCTTAAGGACTATGGTCAGTGTAGTTTTGTATTCCGCGATGTATCTTTCTTCGCCATCCCTGGACACGTGTTTCGGGGTATTTACCCCTCATCAGCAGGGAATAGGCCATCTTCTTATCTTCTGGGGTTGCCGGTGGCTGCCAAATATTGCCAGGTCTAGTACCACACGGGCGCGCGGGTGCGGGGTCCCAGGCTCGTCAGCCCGCTTAAGTATTTCAAAAAGGGGGTGGGGTCGCACACCACTCACTCACCAGCGGGATCGCCCCTAAGGACTATGGTCAGTGTAGTTTTGTATTCCGCGATGTATCTTTCTTCGCCATCCCTGGACACGTGTTTCGGGGTATTTACCCCTCATCAGCAGGGAATAGGCCATCTTCTTATCTTCTGGGGTTGCCGGTGGCTGCCAAATATTGCCAGGTCTTGTACCACATGGGCGCGCGGGTGCGGGGTCCCAGGCTCGTCAGCCCGCTTAAATATTTCAAAAAGGGGGTGGGGTCGCACACCACTCACTCGCCAGTGGGATCGCCCCTAAGGACTATGGTCAGTGTAGTTTTGTATTCCGCGATGTATCTTTCTTCGCCATCCCTGGACACGTGTTTCGGGGTATTTACCCCTCATCAGCAGGGAATAGGCCATCTTCTTATCTTCTGGGGTTGCCGGTGGCTGCCAAATATTGCCAGGTCTAGTACCACACGGGCTTGCGGGTGCGGGGTCCCAGGCTCGTCAGCCCGCTTAAATATTTCAAAAAGGGGGTGGAGTCGCACACCACTCACTCACCAGCGGGATCGCCCCTAAGGACTATGGTCAGTGTAGTTTTGTATTCCGCAATGTATCTTTCTTCGCCATCCCTCGTCACGTGTTTCGGGGTATTTACCCCTCATCAGCAGGGAATAGGCCATCTTCTTATCTTCTGGGGTTGCCGGTGGCTGTCAAATATTGCCAGGTCTAGTACCACACAGGCGCGCGGGTGCGGGGTCCCAGGCTCGTCAGCCCGCTTAAATATTTCAAAAAGGGGGTGGGGTCGCACACCACTCACTCACCAGCGGGATCGCCCCTAAGGACTATGGTCAGTGTAGTTTTGTATTCCGCGATGTATCTTTCTTCGCCATCCCTGGACACGTGTTTCGGGGTATTTACCCCTCATCAGCAGGGAATAGGCCATCTTCTTATCTTCTGGGGTTGCCGGTGGCTGCCAAATATTGCCAGGTCTAGTACCACACGGGCGCGCGGGTGCGGGGTCCCAGGCTCGTCAGCCCGCTTAAATATTTCAAAAAGGGGGTGGGGTCGCACACCACTCACTCACCAGCGGGATCGCCCCTAAGGACTATGGTCAGTGTAGTTTTGTATTCCGCGATGTATCTTTCTTCGCCATCCCTGGACACGTGTTTCGGGGTATTTACCCCTCATCAGCAGGGAATAGGCCATCTTCTTATCTTCTGGGGTTGCCGGTGGCTGCCAAATATTGCCAGGTCTAGTACCACACGGGCGCGCGGGTGCGGGGTCCCAGGCTCGTCAGCCCGCTTAAATATTTCAAAAAGGGGGTGGGGTCGCACACCACTCACTCACCAGCGGGATCGCCCCTAAGGACTATGGTCAGTGTAGTTTTGTATTCCGCGATGTATCTTTCTTCGCCATCCCTGGACACGTGTTTCGGGGTATTTACTCCTCATCAGCAGGGAATAGGCCATCTTCTTATCTTCTGGGGTTGCCGGTGGCTGCCAAATATTGCCAGGTCTAGTACCACACGGGCACACGGGTGTGGGGTCCCAGGCTCGTCAGCCCGCTTAAATATTTCAATAAGGGGATGGGGTCGCACACCACTCACTCACCAGCGGGATCGCCCTTAAGGACTATGGTCAGTGTAGTTTTGTATTCCGCGATGTATCTTTCTTCGCCATCCCTGGACACGTGTTTCGGGGTATTTACCCCTCATCAGCAGGGAATAGGCCATCTTCTTATCTTCTGGGGTTGCCGGTGGCTGCCAAATATTGCCAGGTCTAGTACCACACGGGCGCGCGGGTGCGGGGTCCCAGGCTCGTCAGCCCGCTTAAATATTTCAAAAAGGGGGTGGGGTCGCACACCACTCACTCACCAGCGGGATCGCCCCTAAGGACTATGGTCAGTGTAGTTTTGTATTCCGCGATGTATCTTTCTTCGCCATCCCTGGACACGTGTTTCGGGGTATTTACCCCTCATCAGCAGGGAATAGGCCATCTTCTTATCTTCTGGGGTTGCCGGTGGCTGCCAAATATTGCCAGGTCTAGTACCACACGGGTGCGCGGGTGGGGGGTCCCAGGCTCGTCAGCCCGCTTAAATATTTCAAAAAGGGGGTGGGGTCGCACAACACTCACTCACCAGCGGGATCGCCCCTAAGGACTATGGTCAGTGTAGTTTTGTATTCCGCGATGTATCTTTCTTCGCCATCCCTGGACACGTGTTTCGGGGTATTTACCCCTCATCAGCAGGGAATAGGCCATCTTCTTATCTTCTGGGGTTGCCGGTGGCTGCCAAATATTGCCAGGTCTAGTACCACACAGGCGCGCGGGTGCGGGGTCCCAGGCTCGTCAGCCCGCTTAAATATTTCTAAAAGGGGGTGGGGTCGCACACCACTCACTCACCAGCGGGATCGCCCCTAAGGACTATGGTCAGTGTAGTTTTGTATTCCGCGATGTATCTTTCTTCGCCATCCCTGGACACGTGTTTCGGGGTATTTACCCCTCATCAGCAGGGAATAGGCCATCTTCTTATCTTCTGGGGTTGCCGGTGGCTGCCAAATATTGCCAGGTCTAGTACCACACGGGCGCGCGGGTGCGGGGTCCCAGGCTCGTCAGCAGCCTTAAATATTTCAAAAAAGGGGGTGGGGTCGCACACCACTCACTCACCAGCGGGATCACCCCTAAGGACTATGGTCAGTGTAGTTTTGTATTCCGCGATGTATCTTTCTTCGCCATCCCTGGACACGTGTTTCGGGGTATTTACCCCTCATCAGCAGGGACTAGGCCATCTTCTTATCTTCTGGGGTTGCCGGTGGCTGCCAATTATTGCCAGGTCTAGTACCACACGGGCGCGCGGGTGCGGGTTCCCAGGCTCGTCAGCCCGCTTAAATATTTCAAAAAGGGGGTGGGGTCGCACACCACTCACTCACCAGCGGGATCGCCCCTAAGGACTATGGTCAGTGTAGTTTTGTATTCCGCGATGTATCTTTCTTCGCCATCCCTGGACACGTGTTTCGGGGTATTTACCCCTCATCAGCAGGGAATAGGCCATCTTCTTATCTTCTGGGGTTGCCGGTGGCTGCCAAATATTGCCAGGTCTAGTACCACACAGGCGCGCGGGTGCGGGGTCCCAGGCTCGTCAGCCCGCTTAAATATTTCAAAAAGGGGGTGGGGTCGCATACCACTCACTCACCAGCGGGATCGCCCCTAAGGACTATGGTCAGTGTAGTTTTGTATTCCGCGATGTATCTTTCTTCGCCATCCCTGGACACGTGTTTCGGGGTATTTACCCCTCATCAGCAGGGAATAGGCC
Organism: Lissotriton vulgaris; assembly: GCF_964263255.1. Lineage (NCBI taxonomy): Eukaryota > Metazoa > Chordata > Amphibia > Caudata > Salamandridae > Lissotriton > Lissotriton vulgaris. The sequence continues at coordinate 1,297,909,137 of NC_141694.1, forward strand.
ATCTTCTTATCTTCTGGGGTTGCCAGTGGCTGCCACATATTGCCAGGTCTAGTACCACACGGGCTTGCGGGTGCGGGGTCCCAGGCTCGCCAGCCCGCTTAAATATTTCAAAAAGGGGGTGGGGTCGCACACCACTCACTCACCAGCGGGATTGCCCCTAAGGACTATGGTCAGTGTAGTTTTGTATTCCGCGATGTATCTTTCTTCGCCATCCCTCGACACGTATTTCGGGGTATTTACCCCTCATCAGCAGGGAATAGGCCATCTTCTTATCTTCTGGGGTTGCCGGTAACTGTCAAATATTGCCAGGTCTAGTACCACACGGGCGCGCGGGTGCGGGGTCCCAGGCTCAACAGCCTGCTTAAATATTTCAAAAAGGGGGTGGGGTCGCACACCACTCACTCACCAGCGGGATCGCCCCTAAGGACTATCGTCAGTGTAGTTTTGTATTCCGCGATGTATCTTTCTTCGCCATCCCTGGACACGTGTTTCGGGGTATTTACCCCTCATCAGCAGGGAATAGGCCATCTTCTTATCTTCTGGGGTTGCCGGTGGCTGCCAAATATTGCCAGGTCTAGTACCACACAGGCTTGTGGGTGCGGGGTCCCAGGCTCGTCAGCCCGCTTAAATATTTAAAAAAGGGGGTGGGGTCGCACACCACTCACTCACCAGCGGGATCGCCCCTAAGGACTATGGTCAGTGTAGTTTTGTATTCCGCGATGTATCTTTCTTCGCCATCCCTGGACACGTGTTTCGGGGTATTTACCCCTCATCAGCAGGGAATAGGCCATCTTCTTATCTTCTGGGGTTGCCGGTGGCTGCCAAATATTGCCAGGTCTAGTACCACACGGGCGCGCGGGTGCGGGGTCCCAGGCTCGTCAGCCCGCTTAAATATTTCAAAAAGGGGGTGGGGTCGCACACCACTCACTCACCAGCGGGATCGCCCCTAAGGACTATGGTCAGTGTAGTTTTGTATTCCGCGATGTATCTTTCTTCGCCATCCCTGGACACGTGTTTCGGGGTATTTACCCCTCATCAGCAGGGAATAGGCCATCTTCTTATCTTCTGGGGTTGCCGGTGGCTGCCAATTATTGCCAGGTCTAGTACCACACGGGCGCGCGGGTGCGGGGTCCCAGGCTCGTCAGCCCGCTTAAATATTTCAAAAAGGGGGTGGGGTCGCACACCACTCACTCACCAGCGGGATCGCCCCTAAGGACTATGGTCAGTGTAGTTTTGTATTCCGCGATTTATCTTTCTTCGCCATCCCTGGACACGTGTTTCGGGGTATTTACCCCTCATCAGCAGGGAATAGGCCATCTTCTTATCTACTGGGGTTGCCGGTGGCTGCCAAATATTGCCAGGTCTAGTACCACACGGGCGCGCGGGTGCGGGGTCCCAGGCTCGTCAGCCCGCTTAAATATTTCAAAAAGGGGGTGGGGTCACACACCACTCACTCACCAGCGGGATCGCCCCTAAGGACTATGGTCAGTGTAGTTTTGTATTCCGCGATGTATCTTTCTTCGCCATCCCTGGACACGTGTTTCGGGGTATTTACCCCTCATCAGCAGGGAATAGGCCATCTTCTTATCTTCTGGGGTTGCCGGTGGCTGCCAAATATTGCCAGGTCTAGTACCACACGGGCGCGCGGGTGCGGGGTCCCAGGCTCGTCAGCCCGCTTAAATATTTCAAAAAGGGGGTGGGGTCGCACACCACTCACTCACCAGCGGGATTGCCCCTAAGGACTATGGTCAGTGTAGTTTTGTATTCCGCGATGCATCTTTCTTCGCCATCCCTGGACACGTGTTTCGGGGTATTTACCCCTCATCAGCAGGGAATAGGCCATCTTCTTATCTTCTGGGGTTGCCGGTGGCTGCCAAATATTGCCAGGTCTAGTACCACACGGGCGCGCGGGTGCGGGGTCCCAGGCTCGTCAGCCCGCTTAAATATTTCAAAAAGGGGGTGGGGTCGCACACCACTCACTCACCAGCGGGATCGCCCCTAAGGGCTATGGTCAGTGTAGTTTTGTATTCCGCGATGTATCTTTCTCGCCATCCCTGGACACGTGTTTCGGGGTATTTACCCCTCATCAGCAGGGAATAGGCCATCTTCTTATCTTCTGGGGTTGCCAGTGGCTGCCAAATATTGCCAGGTCTAGTACCACACGGGCGCGCGGGTGCGGGGTCCCAGGCTCGTCAGCCCGCTTAAATATTTCAAAAAGGGGGTGGGGTCGCACACCACTCACTCACCAGCGGGATCGCCCCTAAGGACTATGGTCAGTGTAGTTTTGTATTCCGCGATGTATCTTTCTTCGCCATCCCTCGACACGTGTTTCGGGGTATTTACCCCTCATCAGCAGGGAATAGGCCATCTTCTTATCTTCTGGGGTTGCCGGTGGCTGTCAAATATTGCCAGGTCTAGTACCACACGGGCGCGCGGGTGCGGGGTCCCAGGCTCGTCAGCCCGCTTAAATATTTCAAAAAGGGGGTGAGGTCGCACACCACTCACTCACCAGCGGGATCGCCCCTAAGGACTATGGTCAGTGTAGTTTTGTTTTCCGCGATGTATCTTTCTTCGCCATCCCTGGACACGTGTTTCAGGGTATTTACCCCTCATCAGCAGGGAATAGGCCATCTTCTTATCTTCTGGGGTTGCCGGTGGCTGCCAAATATTGCCAGGTCTAGTACCACACGGGCGCGCGGGTGCGGGGTCCCAGGCTCGTCAGCCGCTTAAATATTTCAAAAAGGGGGTGGGGTCGCACACCACTCACTCACCAGCGGGATCGCCCCTAAGGACTATGGTCAGTGTAGTTTTGTATTCAGCAATGTATCTTTCTTCGCCATCCCTGGACACGTGTTTCGGGGTATTTACCCCTCATCAGCAGGGAATAGGCCATCTTCTTATCTTCTGGGGTTGCCGGTGGCTGCCAAATATTGCCAGGTCTAGTACCACACGGGCTTGTGGGTGCGGGGTCCCAGGCTCGTCAGCCCGCTTAAATATTTAAAAAAGGGGGTGGGGTCGCACACCACTCACTCACCAGCGGGATCGCCCCTAAGGACTATGGTCAGTGTAGTTTTGTATTCCGCGATGTATCTTTCTTCGCCATCCCTGGACACGTGTTTCGGGGTATTTACCCCTCATCAGCAGGGAATAGGCCATCTTCTTATCTTCTGGGGTTGCCGGTGGCTGCCAAATATTGCCAGGTCTACTACCACACGGGCGCGCGGGTGCGGGGTCCCAGGCTCGTCAGCCCGCTTAAATATTTCAAAAAGGGGGTGGGGTCGCACACCACTCACTCACCAGCGGGATCGCCCCTAAGGACTATCGTCAGTGTAGTTTTGTATTCCGCAATGTATCTTTCTTCGCCATCCCTGGACACGTGTTTCGGGGTATTTACCCCTCATCAGCAGGGAATAGGCCATCTTCTTATCTTCTGGGGTTGCCGGTGGCTGCCAAATATTGCCAGGTCTAGTACCACACGGGCGCGCTGGTGGGGGGTCCCAGGCTCGTCAGCCCGCTTAAATATTTCAAAAAGGGGGTGGGGTCGCACACCACTCACTCACCAGCAGGATCGCCCCTAAGGACTATGGTCAGTGTAGTTTTGTATTCCGCGATGTATCTTTCTTCGCCATCCCTGGACACGTGTTTCGGGGTATTTACCCCTCATCAGCAGGGAATAGGCCATCTTCTTATCTTCTGGGGTTGCCGGTGGCTGCCAAATATTGCCAGGTCTAGTACCACACAGGCGCACGGGTGTGGGGTCCCAGGCTCGTCAGCCCGCATAAATATTTCAAAAAGGGGGTGGGTTCGCACACCACTCACTCACCAGCGGGATCGCCCCTAAGGACTATGGTCAGTGTAGTTTTGTATTCCGCGATGTATCTTTCTTCACCATCCCTGGACACATGTTTCGGGGTATTTACCCCTCATCCGCAGGGAATAGGCCATCTTCTTATCTTCTGGGGTTGCCGGTGGCTGCCAAATATTGCCAGGTCTAGTACCACACGGGCGCGCTGGTGCGGGGTCCCAGGCTGGTCAGCCCGCTTAAATATTTCAAAAAGGGGGTGGGGTCGCACACCACTCACTCACCAGCGGGATCGCCCCTAAGGACTATGGTCAGTGTAGTTTTGTATTCCGCGATGTATCTTTCTTCGCCATCCCTGGACACGTGTTTCGGGGTATTTACCCCTCATCAGCAGGGACTAGGCCATCTTCTTATCTTCTGGGGTTGCCGGTGGCTGCCAATTATTGCCAGGTCTAGTATCACACCGGCGCGCGGGTGCGGGGTCCCAGGCTCGTCAGCCCGCTTAAATATTTCAAAAAGGGGGTGGGGTCGCACACCACTCACTCACCAGCGGGATCGCCCCTAAGGACTATGGTCAGTGTAGTTTTGTATTCCGCGATGTATCTTTCTTCGCCATCCCTGGACACGTGTTTCGGGGTATTTACCCCTCATCAGCAGGGAATAGGCCATCTTCTTATCTTCTGGGGTTGCCGGTGGCTGCCAAATATTGCCAGGTCTAGTACCACACGGGCGCGCGGGTGCGGGGTCCCAGGCTCGTCAGCCCGCTTAAATATTTCAAAAAGGGGGTGGGGTCGCACACCACTCACTCACCAGCGGGATCGCTCCTAAGGACTATGGTCAGTGTAGTTTTGTATTCCGCGATGTATCTTTCTTCGCCATCCCTCGACATGTGTTTCGGGGTATTTACCCCTCATCAGCAGGGAATAGGCCATCTTCTTATCTTCTGGGGTTGCCGGTGGCTGCCAAATATTGCCAGGTCTAGTACCACACAGGCGCGCGGGTGCGGGGTCCCAGGCTCGTCAGCCCGCTTAAATATTTCAAAAAGGGGGTGGGGTCGCATACCACTCACTCACCAGCGGGATCGCCCCTAAGGACTATGGTCAGTGTAGTTTTGTATTCCGCGATGTATCTTTCTTCGCCATCCCTGGACACGTGTTTCGGGGTATTTACCCCTCATCAGCAGGGAATAGGCCATCTTCTTATCTTCTGGGGTTGCCAGTGGCTGCCAAATATTGCCAGGTCTAGTACCACACGGGCTTGCGGGTGCGGGGTCCCAGGCTCGTAAGCCCGCTTAAATATTTCAAAAAGGGGGTGGGGTCGCACACCACTCACTCACCAGCGGGATTGCCCCTAAGGACTATGGTCAGTGTAGTTTTGTATTCCGCGATGTATCTTTCTTCGCCATCCCTCGACACGTGTTTCGGGGTATTTACCCCTCATCAGCAGGGAATAGGCCATCTTCTTATCTTCTGGGGTTGCCGGTGACTGTCAAATATTGCCAGGTCTAGTACCACACGGGCGCGCGGGTGCGGGGTCCCAGGCTCAACAGCCTGCTTAAATATTTCAAAAAGGGGGTGGGGTCGCACACCACTCACTCACCAGCGGGATCGCCCCTAAGGACTATCGTCAGTGTAGTTTTGTATTCCGCGATGTATCTTTCTTCGCCATCCCTGGACACGTGTTTCGGGGTATTTACCCCTCATCAGCAGGGAATAGGCCATCTTCTTATCTTCTGGGGTTGCCGGTGGCTGCCAAATATTGCCAGGTCTAGTACCACACGGGCTTGTGGGTGCGGGGTCCCAGGCTCGTCAGCCCGCTTAAATATTTAAAAAAGGGGGTGGGGTCGCACACCACTCACTCACCAGCGGGATCGCCCCTAAGGACTATGGTCAGTGTAGTTTTGTATTCTGCGATGTATCTTTCTTCGCCATCCCTGGACACGTGTTTCGGGGTATTTACCCCTCATCAGCAGGGAATAGGCCATCTTCTTATCTTCTGGGGTTGCCGGTGGCTGCCAAATATTGCCAGGTCTAGTACCACACGGGCGCGCGGGTGCGGGGTCCCAGGCTCGTCAGCCCGCTTAAATATTTCAAAAAGGGGGTGGGGTCGCACACCACTCACTCACCAGCGGGATCGCCCCTAAGGACTATGGTCAGTGTAGTTTTGTATTCCGCGATGTATCTTTCTTCGCCATCCCTGGACACGTGTTTCGGGGTATTTACCCCTCATCAGCAGGGAATAGGCCATCTTCTTATCTTCTGGGGTTGCCGGTGGCTGCCAATTATTGCCAGGTCTAGTACCACACGGGCGCGCGGGTGCGGGGTCCCAGGCTCGTCAGCCCGCTTAAATATTTCAAAAAGGGGGTGGGGTCGCACACCACTCACTCACCAGCGGGATCGCCCCTAAGGACTATGGTCAGTGTAGTTTTGTATTCCGCGATGTATCTTTCTTCGCCATCCCTGGACACGTGTTTCGGGGTATTTACCCCTCATCAGCAGGGAATAGGCCATCTTCTTATCTACTGGGGTTGCCGGTGGCTGCCAAATATTGCCAGGTCTAGTACCACACGGGCGCGCGGGTGCGGGGTCCCAGGCTCGTCAGCCCGCTTAAATATTTCAAAAAGGGGGTGGGGTCACACACCACTCACTCACCAGCGGGATCGCCCCTAAGGACTATGGTCAGTGTAGTTTTGTATTCCGCGATGTATCTTTCTTCGCCATCCCTGGACACGTGTTTCGGGGTATATACCCCTCATCAGCAGGGAATAGGCCATCTTCTTATCTTCTGGGGTTGCTGGTGGCTGCCAAATATTGCCAGGTCTAGTACCACACGGGCGCGCGGGTGCGGGGTCCCAGGCTCGTCAGCCCGCTTAAATATTTCAAAAAGGGGGTGGGGTCGCACACCACTCACTCACCAGCGGGATTGCCCCTAAGGACTATGGTCAGTGTAGTTTTGTATTCCGCGATGTATCTTTCTTCGCCATCCCTGGACACGTGTTTCGGGGTATTTACCCCTCATCAGCAGGGAATAGGCCATCTTCTTATCTTCTGGGGTTGCCGGTGGCTGCCAAATATTGCCAGGTCTAGTACCACACGGGCGCGCGGGTGCGGGGTCCCAGGCTCGTCAGCCCGCTTAAATGTTTCAAAAAGGGGGTGGGGTCGCACACCACTCACTCACCAGCGGGATCGCCCCTAAGGACTATGGTCAGTGTAGTTTTGTATTCCGCGATGTATCTTTCTTCGCCATCCCTGGACACGTGTTTCGGGGTATCTACCCCTCATCAGCAGGGAATAGGCCATGTTCTTATCTTCTGGGGTTGCCAGTGGCTGCCAAATATTGCCAGGTCTAGTACCACACGGGCTTGCGGGTGCGGGGTCCCAGGCTCGTCAGCCCGCTTAAATATTTCAAAAAGGGGGTGGGGTCGCACACCACTCACTCACCAGCGGGATCGCCCCTAAGGACTATGGTCAGTGTAGTTTTGTATTCCGCGATGTATCTTTCTTCGCCATCCCTCGACACGTGTTTCGGGGTATTTACCCCTCATCAGCAGGGAATAGGCCATCTTCTTATCTTCTGGGGTTGCCGGTGGCTGTCAAATATTGCCAGGTCTAGTACCACACGGGCGCGCGGGTGCGGGGTCCCAGGCTCGTCAGCCCGCTTAAATATTTCAAAAAGGGGGTGAGGTCGCACACCACTCACTCACCAGCGGGATCGCCCCTAAGGACTATGGTCAGTGTAGTTTTGTATTCAGCAATGTATCTTTCTTCGCCATCCCTGGACACGTGTTTCGGGGTATTTACCCCTCATCAGCAGGGAATAGGCCATCTTCTTATCTTCTGGGGTTGCCGGTGGCTGCCAAATATTGCCAGGTCTAGTACCACACGGGCTTGTGGGTGCGGGGTCCCAGGCTCGTCAGCCCGCTTAAATATTTTAAAAAGGGGGTGGGGTCGCACACCACTCACTCACCAGCGGGATCGCCCCTAAGGACTATGGTCAGTGTAGTTTTGTATTCCGCGATGTATCTTTCTTCGCCATCCCTGGACACGTGTTTCGGGGTATTTACCCCTCATCAGCAGGGAATAGGCCATCTTCTTATCTTCTGGGGTTGCCGGTGGCTGCCAAATATTGCCAGGTCTAGTACCACACAGGCGCGCGGGTGCGGGGTCCCAGGCTCGTCAGCCCGCTTAAATATTTCAAAAAGGGGGTGGGGTCGCATACCACTCACTCACCAGCGGGATCGCCCCTAAGGACTATGGTCAGTGTAGTTTTGTATTCCGCGATGTATCTTTCTTCGCCATCCCTGGACACGTGTTTCGGGGTATTTACCCCTCATCAGCAGGGAATAGGCCATCTTCTTATCTTCTGGGGTTGCCAGTGGCTGCCAAATATTGCCAGGTCTAGTACCACACGGGCTTGCGGGTGCGGGGTCCCAGGCTCGTAAGCCCGCTTAAATATTTCAAAAAGGGGGTGGGGTCGCACACCACTCACTCACCAGCGGGATTGCCCCTAAGGACTATGGTCAGTGTAGTTTTGTATTCCGCGATGTATCTTTCTTCGCCATCCCTCGACACGTGTTTCGGGGTATTTACCCCTCATCAGCAGGGAATAGGCCATCTTCTTATCTTCTGGGGTTGCCGGTGACTGTCAAATATTGCCAGGTCTAGTACCACACGGGCGCGCGGGTGCGGGGTCCCAGGCTCAACAGCCTGCTTAAATATTTCAAAAAGGGGGTGGGGTCGCACACCACTCACTCACCAGCGGGATCGCCCCTAAGGACTATCGTCAGTGTAGTTTTGTATTCCGCGATGTATCTTTCTTCGCCATCCCTGGACACGTGTTTCGGGGTATTTACCCCTCATCAGCAGGGAATAGGCCATCTTCTTATCTTCTGGGGTTGCCGGTGGCTGCCAAATATTGCCAGGTCTAGTACCACACGGGCTTGTGGGTGCGGGGTCCCAGGCTCGTCAGCCCGCTTAAATATTTAAAAAAGGGGGTGGGGTCGCACACCACTCACTCACCAGCGGGATCGCCCCTAAGGACTATGGTCAGTGTAGTTTTGTATTCTGCGATGTATCTTTCTTCGCCATCCCTGGACACGTGTTTCGGGGTATTTACCCCTCATCAGCAGGGAATAGGCCATCTTCTTATCTTCTGGGGTTGCCGGTGGCTGCCAAATATTGCCAGGTCTAGTACCACACGGGCGCGCGGGTGCGGGGTCCCAGGCTCGTCAGCCCGCTTAAATATTTCAAAAAGGGGGTGGGGTCGCACACCACTCACTCACCAGCGGGATCGCCCCTAAGGACTATGGTCAGTGTAGTTTTGTATTCCGCGATGTATCTTTCTTCGCCATCCCTGGACACGTGTTTCGGGGTATTTACCCCTCATCAGCAGGGAATAGGCCATCTTCTTATCTTCTGGGGTTGCCGGTGGCTGCCAATTATTGCCAGGTCTAGTACCACACGGGCGCGCGGGTGCGGGGTCCCAGGCTCGTCAGCCCGCTTAAATATTTCAAAAAGGGGGTGGGGTCGCACACCACTCACTCACCAGCGGGATCGCCCCTAAGGACTATGGTCAGTGTAGTTTTGTATTCCGCGATGTATCTTTCTTCGCCATCCCTGGACACGTGTTTCGGGGTATTTACCCCTCATCAGCAGGGAATAGGCCATCTTCTTATCTACTGGGGTTGCCGGTGGCTGCCAAATATTGCCAGGTCTAGTACCACACGGGCGCGCGGGTGCGGGGTCCCAGGCTCGTCAGCCCGCTTAAATATTTCAAAAAGGGGGTGGGGTCACACACCACTCACTCACCAGCGGGATCGCCCCTAAGGACTATGGTCAGTGTAGTTTTGTATTCCGCGATGTATCTTTCTTCGCCATCCCTGGACACGTGTTTCGGGGTATATACCCCTCATCAGCAGGGAATAGGCCATCTTCTTATCTTCTGGGGTTGCTGGTGGCTGCCAAATATTGCCAGGTCTAGTACCACACGGGCGCGCGGGTGCGGGGTCCCAGGCTCGTCAGCCCGCTTAAATATTTCAAAAAGGGGGTGGGGTCGCACACCACTCACTCACCAGCGGGATTGCCCCTAAGGACTATGGTCAGTGTAGTTTTGTATTCCGCGATGTATCTTTCTTCGCCATCCCTGGACACGTGTTTCGGGGTATTTACCCCTCATCAGCAGGGAATAGGCCATCTTCTTATCTTCTGGGGTTGCCGGTGGCTGCCAAATATTGCCAGGTCTAGTACCACACGGGCGCGCGGGTGCGGGGTCCCAGGCTCGTCAGCCCGCTTAAATGTTTCAAAAAGGGGGTGGGGTCGCACACCACTCACTCACCAGCGGGATCGCCCCTAAGGACTATGGTCAGTGTAGTTTTGTATTCCGCGATGTATCTTTCTTCGCCATCCCTGGACACGTGTTTCGGGGTATCTACCCCTCATCAGCAGGGAATAGGCCATGTTCTTATCTTCTGGGGTTGCCAGTGGCTGCCAAATATTGCCAGGTCTAGTACCACACGGGCTTGCGGGTGCGGGGTCCCAGGCTCGTCAGCCCGCTTAAATATTTCAAAAAGGGGGTGGGGTCGCACACCACTCACTCACCAGCGGGATCGCCCCTAAGGACTATGGTCAGTGTAGTTTTGTATTCCGCGATGTATCTTTCTTCGCCATCCCTCGACACGTGTTTCGGGGTATTTACCCCTCATCAGCAGGGAATAGGCCATCTTCTTATCTTCTGGGGTTGCCGGTGGCTGTCAAATATTGCCAGGTCTAGTACCACACGGGCGCGCGGGTGCGGGGTCCCAGGCTCGTCAGCCCGCTTAAATATTTCAAAAAGGGGGTGAGGTCGCACACCACTCACTCACCAGCGGGATCGCCCCTAAGGACTATGGTCAGTGTAGTTTTGTATTCAGCAATGTATCTTTCTTCGCCATCCCTGGACACGTGTTTCGGGGTATTTACCCCTCATCAGCAGGGAATAGGCCATCTTCTTATCTTCTGGGGTTGCCGGTGGCTGCCAAATATTGCCAGGTCTAGTACCACACGGGCTTGTGGGTGCGGGGTCCCAGGCTCGTCAGCCCGCTTAAATATTTTAAAAAGGGGGTGGGGTCGCACACCACTCACTCACCAGCGGGATCGCCCCTAAGGACTATGGTCAGTGTAGTTTTGTATTCCGCGATGTATCTTTCTTCGCCATCCCTGGACACGTGTTTCGGGGTATTTACCCCTCATCAGCAGGGAATAGGCCATCTTCTTATCTTCTGGGGTTGCCGGTGGCTGCCAAATATTGCCAGGTCTAGTACCACACGGGCGCGCGGGTGCGGGGTCCCAGGCTCGTCAGCCCGCTTAAATATTTCAAAAAGGGGGTGGGGTCGCACACCACTAACTCACCAGCGGGATCGCCCCTAAGGACTATCGTCAGTGTAGTTTTGTATTCCGCGATGTATCTTTCTTCGCCATCCCTGGACACGTGTTTCGGGGTATTTACCCCTCATCAGCAGGGAATAGGCCATCTTCTTATCTTCTGGGGTTGCCGGTGGCTGCCAAATATTGCCAGGTCTAGTACCACACGGGCGCGCTGGTGGGGGGTCCCAGGCTCGTCAGCCCGCTTAAATATTTCAAAAAGGGGGTGGGGTCGCACACCACTCACTCACCAGCGGGATCGCCCCTAAGGACTATGGTCAGTGTAGTTTTGTATTCCGCGATGTATCTTTCTTCGCCATCCCTGGACACGTGTTTCGGGGTATTTACCCCTCATCAGCAGGGAATAGGCCATCTTCTTATCTTCTGGGGTTGCCGGTGGCTGCCAAATATTGCCAGGTCTAGTACCACACAGGCGCACGGGTGCGGGGTCCCAGGCTCATCAGCCCGCTTAAATATTTCAAAAAGGGGGTGGGGTCGCACACCACTCACTCACCAGCGGGATCGCCCCTAAGGACTATGGTCAGTGTAGTTTTGTATTCCGCGATGTATCTTTCTTCGCCATCCCTGGACACATGTTTCGGGGTATTTACCCCTCATCAGCAGGGAATAGGCCATCTTCTTATCTTCTGGGGTTGCCGGTGGCTGCCAAATATTGCCAGGTCTAGTACCACACGGGTGCGCAGGTGCGGGGTCCCAGGCTGGTCAGCCCGCTTAAATATTTCAAAAAGGGGGTGGGGTCGCACACCACTCACTCACCAGCGGGATCGCCCCTAAGGACTATGGTCAGTGTAGTTTTGTATTCCGCGATGTATCTTTCTTCGCCATCCCTGGACACGTGTTTCGGGGTATTTACCCCTCATCAGCAGGGACTAGGCCATCTTCTTATCTTCTGGGGTTGCCGGTGGCTGCCAATTATTGCCAGGTCTAGTATCACACGGGCGCGCGGGTGCGGGGTCCCAGGCTCGTCAGCCCGCTTAAATATTTCAAAAAGGGGGTGGGGTCGCACACCACTCACTCACCAGCGGGATCGCCCCTAAGGACTATGGTCAGTGTAGTTTTGTATTCCGCGATGTATCTTTCTTCGCCATCCCTGGACACGTGTTTCGGGGTATTTACCCCTCATCAGCAGGGAATAGGCCATCTTCTTATCTTCTGGGGTTGCCGGTGGCTGCCAAATATTGCCAGGTCTAGTACCACACGGGCGCGCGGGTGCGGGGTCCCAGGCTCGTCAGCCCGCTTAAATATTTCAAAAAGGGGGTGGGGTCGCACACCACTCACTCACCAGCGGGATCGCTCCTAAGGACTATGGTCAGTGTAGTTTTGTATTCCGCGATGTATCTTTCTTCGCCATCCCTGGACACGTGTTTCGGGGTATTTACCCCTCATCAGCAGGGAATAGGCCATCTTCTTATCTTCTGGGGTTGCCGGTGGCTGCCAAATATTGCCAGGTCTACTACCACACGGGCGCGCGGGTGCGGGGTCCCAGGCTCGTCAGCCCGCTTAAATATTTCAAAAAGGGGGTGGGGTCGCACACCACTCACTCACCAGCGGGATCGCCCCTAAGGACTATGGTCAGTGTAGTTTTGTATTCCGCGATGTATCTTTCTTCGCCATCCCTGGACACGTGTTTCGGGGTATTTACCCCTCATCATCAGGGAATAGGCCATCTTCTTATCTTCTGGGGTTGCCGGTGGCTGCCAAATATTGCCAGGTCTAGTACCAAATGGGCGCGCGGGTGCGAGGTCCCAGGCTCGTCAGCCCGCTTAAATATTTCAAAATCTTCTTCTTATCTTCTGGTGTTGCCGGTGGCCTATTCCCTGCTGATGATGGGTAAATACCCCGAAACATGTGTCCAGGGATGGCGAAGAAAGATACATCGCGGAATACAAAACTACACTGACCATAGTCCTTAGGGGCGATCCCGCTGGTGAGTGAGTTGTGTGCGACCCCACCCCCTTTTTGAAATATTTAAGCGGGCTGACGAGCCTGGGACCCCGCACCCGCGCGCCCGTGTGGTACTAGACCTGGCAATATTTGGCAGCCACCGGCAACCCCAGAAGATAAGAAGATGGCCTATTCCCTGCTGATGAGGGGTAAATACCCCGAAACACGTGTCCAGGGATGGCGAAGAAAGATACATCGCGGAATACAAAACTACACTGACCATAGTCCTTAGGGGCGATCCCGCTGGTGAGTGAGTGGTGTGCGACCCCACCCCCTTTTTGAAATATTTAAGCGGGCTGACGAGCCTGGGACCCCGCACCCGCGCACCCGTGTGGTACTAGACCTGGCAATATTTGGCAGCCACCGGCAACCCCAGAAGATAAGAAGATGGCCTATTCCCTGCTGATGAGGGGTAAATACCCCGAAACACGTGTCCAGGGATGGCGAAGAAAGATACATTGCGGAATACAAAACTACACTGACCATAGTCCTTAGGGGCGATCCCGCTGGTGAGTGAGTGGTGTGCGACCCCACCCCCTTTTTAAGGTTGAAGGTAGGAGCATAAGGCCTGATTCACAGAACTAACTTAAGACAAAATCCTAAACTTACTACCATTTTGGTATTCACTGAAGGCACTTACTCATTTCGGTATTCATAGACGTTAGGAGTCCTAACTGTAGGACTCCTAAATGCCTTTTGTGAATACCTAAAGTCTTAAAGTTAGGATTTTCTCGGTTTAGGAGTAGTAAAGTTAGGGGAGGCAAGTTGGCGGACACGGCCATGTCCGAGTGAGGCAGGCTACGAGTGCTCTCCGATACATGTCCCTCTACACCCCTGGTTGCTGGCGAGGATATGTGAAAGCGGAGCACTTTTGCTAAACGTTGCCGAACGCTGTTCTACGTGTACGGAATGCTGTGGCTTCTGATACATTTTTTATCTTGAAGGACGTCGGTATACCTGGCATTCTGTGGCTCATCGTTTTTTTCGGCGTAGTGGAGGTGCAGCCGGTTCCTGGACTCGAGAGGAGAGAGCTGTGGCGGTGGTTTGGCAGACACAGTTGTGGGGCCCTCTTGAAAACCCAGGCTGGAGCAGGACAACTGCAATGGGTCCCAAGAACGCCAACGCCATTGCTAAGGGGCCGAAGACTCATGCAGCGGCCGCTGTAACAGTTCCTGCTTCTGGTCCTGGCAGGGGTCAAGATGTTATAGCGCAAAATGCAGGCTTGTGAGGCATGGACGTGCCTGAAGGTCCTGAAGGTCCGGAAGCATCCGGTGTCTCGCATGAGGACCCGACTCTCACCCCGGGAGCTGCTCGGTTTACTGATGTCAGTGGGGCCAAGTAAAAATTCCTGGGATTTAAAAAAAAAAGCGCCTGGCAAAAACAAAGCGCCGGCTACAGAACAAGTATTGAGTGTAGCGGGTGAATAAATTCACCTGTGCCCCTGTTAAGACTTAATGCATCCTTTCTGTTAAAAAAAACAAGACGCTGTGGAAATTATGGGGGAAGTTGAGGTGGGCAGCATTTCTGTGCAAGAGAAATTAGATCTTGCTGTAAATAAAGCCGCGTCTCCCCTGCTGGCGTCTGGGACTTTAACCGATGACCAAACTAACCCTTTAAGAGCCCCACTATCGACAGTTGCTAATGTGAGTTCTGATGAATCATATCAAGGGACTGCGACTCGTAGTGAAACTTTTAGCAGAGACTCGACTATTGAGGCCGACTCTGGGGACTCAGGCGGAAATTTTTACTCTATGTCAGATGTGTCTAATACCTCGGAGATTGAGAGTGTTGAAGGTGATTGGGCTGATGACAGAAGCCTGACTAGCTCTGCCCCACTGGATGAAGAGTAAAATAGTATGTTAATTTCTGGGGAAAGAAGCACCGTTCGAAAGGTAAAGGAAACAAAGGAACTATCCAATGCACCGTCCATGGCCTTAATATGTAATGATGTGTCTCCTATTCTGGACCATAGTCTTTTACCACAACTTGAGGGGTTCAGTGGCAGCAGAGGGGGGCCTGTCGATTTACATGGAGGAACCGCCTGTCCTGGTGATCAAATAGAGAATGATGTTACTCTGGCCACTGTTTATCAGGCTAGTATGTTACACCTGAAGCAGACAAAAGCAGAAGGCCTGCGAATGCAAGGTGCAGTCAGGCAAGGATTGGAGAAGCGGAGGGGAGAATTTCCTTGATGGAGGACGAAATCGTACAGCAGAGAGTGGATGTATCATTGGTCTCAAAATAGCAGCATGGGTTTATCCCTGTGCGTGATACTGCAGATCATGTTCGGCGTCTGATATCGTTTGTGGATTGGGCAGAAGCAACTCAGTTGACAATCGGAAAAACCGTGTTGGATGCCGAGAAGGCATTCAACAGGGTTTCCTGGTCATACATGTGGGAGGTTTTAAGATTGAAGGGCTTTGGACCTGTGATGCTCCAAGCGTTGAAGTCATTATATTTGCTCCCAGTTGCTTGTATACGGATTGCTGGTAGAGAATCGGGGTTGTTCGCAATTAGCTGTGGTACACAACAAGGATGCCCGTGTTCTCCTTTATTATTTGCTTCATACATTGATTTTTTTTTTGTCCAAGTTAATTCAATCCATTGATATTAAACCAGTCCAACTGCGGGATATTGATTATAGAGCTCTGGCATATGCAGATGACATTGTCGTTGTTACCAGCGACATTGTCTCCGCATTACCTGCAATTGATGGATTGGCATCTAAATTTGGGCTCTTTTCGGGGTATAAGCTTAACATCTCTAAAACACAGATTTTATTCATAGGTGGTGAACCTCCTGATAATATAACAACTGTCCCAGAAGTCACTTATTTGGGAATCAAAATTTCCTCACCAATCAATAAGATCCCTGAGATAAATGTGAATCCTGCACTCACTAAAGTGAACCCAATGTTGGAGAGATTAGACCATTTGCACTTATCTTTCCAGGGAAGGTCTAACGTTTTTAAAATGTTAGTATTACCCAAATTTCTTTATATGTTCAGAACTATCCCACTCGAATTTCCAGCTTCTTGTTTTAAGAGGTTAGAGAGGATTAGCTGTAGATTCTTGTGGGTTATAGGTGGCAGAGAAGGGCCTGCAAAAAGATGGTACTGCCTAAAAATCGTGGTGGTTGGGGTATGCCTTATTTTTTGTTTTACTACTAGGCAGCAGTTTTGCAATTTATTAGTCCTTTCGCTGTGGGTGGTAGGGCCAAGATCTTGGCTTGCCACAGACCTTCAATATACAAACTTGGGCTGGGGGAGGAGGCCAATGGCTGTTTGGTAAAAGTATCAGAACCAAGTTATTTAAAAAAACTAAATTCAAAATTCTTAAAGCCGCATATTCCGTTTGGCGTTTGGTTAAGCGGCATCTGGGTTTGTCGAATTTAAATGCATATACCTCATTCGTAGATTTTTCGAGATCCAATTTCTTGTAGATGGCACGCAAAGGGAATTCTATGCTAGGAGACTTATGTGCTGATGGACAGTTGGCATCCATCTTTAAGTTACAAGCAAAAAATGGCCTGCCAAAGCATGAATTCATCAAATACCTCCAAATTCGTAGCTACATGAGCACGTTAGGCCCGGGTCTAGAACATCAACTGAGAAATTTTCCTCTAATTGAGAGAATGGGAAAAAAAAAGCCCATCGGCCAATTCTACTTCTATTTGATTGAGGTACTTCCAGATGACGTTGAACAATGTCAACAGAAGTGGGTTACGAAGTTAAATCAAGAGGGAATTAATATTAATGAATCTTTTAGATTGGCTAATCAAGTTTTGATGACCGGGAGCATGCGTGTTCAACACTACATGGCTATTTATGATTGGTATTATACCCCAAGAAAGATCTCTAAATGGGGGACATCAGCGGGGACTAAATGCAACAGATGTGGTTTATTTGCTGCTGATGCAGCTCACATGTTCTTTTCATGCCCCAAATTAGCGGATCTATTTTTGTCTATTGAACACTTCTTAGCTTTAATAATGGGATCACCAGTGTGTATAACTGGGGAATTGGTGCTGATTGGTGTTAATTCAGTCTCTGGGGTTCATACAAGATCCAAAGCAATTACATCTTTTTTGTTTATTTGTATGGCAGTGGTGAGTGCATGTATTACGAAGGATTGGATTAACCGCGATCCCCCGTCATTTGCGAGCTGGCGGGCAAGATTATTTGCTATGTATAATTTGGAAATATAAGACCAAGAGGAGAAGGAAGAGCCCAATGGGAGCTAAGATTTGGGCCGCTGTCACTGACTGGATTGAAGTATAAAAGTTTATAATTTTTGTTTCTTGGTATAAAATGCTGTTCCCTTCTCTTTTTTGCATGCTTTTGCTGCCCTATTTGTATTGGTATTTATCTCATGTCTTTTGACATTACTTATTTGTGTTTGTATAAGATGACTATATATTCCTTGCATAAAATGGGAAAAAACTAATATATATATTTTTTAAAAGGGGTAGTAAAGTTAGGACTCCTAACTTTAGGACTCCTAAACTGAGAAAAATCCTAACTTTAAGACTTTCGGTATTCACAGGAGGCATTTAGGAGTCCTAAAGTTAGGACTCCTAACTTCTGTGAATACCAAAATGAGTAAGTGCCTTCTGTGAATAGCAAAATGGTAGTAAGTTTAGGATTTTGTCTTAAATTAGTTCTGTGAATCGGGCCTATAATTACCACAAAATACCCAATTTGAATTATCACAGGAAGCAGAGGAAGAAATTGAGCCTATGATATATAATTTGGTGAGTCAGGTCATTATCAGAATAGATTCAAACCCATGTAACACTCTCGTTCTCCCTGTGTGCAAAGCTGATGGGGTATCTTGGTGGATGATCCGAGATTTGAGAATGATTAATTATTAATGATATAGTGATCCCCAGATTCCCCATTGTCCCAAACCCTGCTGTTATTCAATCAATCAATCAAGCGTTTGCTAAGAGTGACTAGTCTTCCGTAAGGGTCTCAAGGCGCTGGGGGTTAGGGGGACGCATGTTCAAGTAAATCAAGGAGGTGGTCCGTTGAAGAGCCAGGTCCTGATGTCTCTTCCGAAGATGGGGAGTGATGTTGTCTCTCTGTGGTGGAGCGAAAGGGCGTTCCAGGCCCCAGCCGCAAGTAAGGAGAAGGAGCAGCCTCCCGATCTGGTTTTCCTGGTGTGTGGGGCAACGGCGTAGGAGAGCTGGGCTGATCACAGGGTCCTTTAGGGTGTGTGGAATTTGAGTCGGCTATTCATGATTAAAATCCATTATTAAAAGAAAGAGATATTCTTAAAAATTGAAACATTTTTATGCTGATGATTTATGTTCATTTATCACTTTGTGTATAGTTTTTTTCACAGATGTAAAACACAATTTTGTGATGTCTTTGGTGTATAGCACAATTTGTTCGTTTATTTGAAATGTTTTTGAAAGAATCTGATCTATGGGATGATCATGTTTTTTATCCGTGTAAAAATATAAAATAGATTTAAAAAACAAAAGAAAAAAACAAAATAAATATATTGAGATAAAACATTAATTGGTTTGTCTTATGAGCCAAAGTAGTTAAGCTCCATAAAGAAGATTGAGGTTTAGGTGCACTTCATTGTTTTTGCATATTTTCAACCATTGCATCAGGCAATCTTATTCTTTCACCAGGTCCAACCCAAAATCATTTAACCCTTTCCATGCTCATGACAGCTCCACGCCGTCATGAGCCATGGGCGGCGTGTGCTCAGGATGGCGTGGAGCTGTCATCAACTGCCGCTCTGCCCACGCTCCGCCTGTGCAGCACTAATTTCCCGCCTGTGCGTGCCAATTAGTGAGTGGGCGGGGTCATGGCGGCTCAGCGCCATTATGAGCACACACCGCCGGTGACTTATGATGGCGTGGAGCGCCATACCCACCCCCTAGCCCGCTCTCGCCACGACCAAATTTGCACCTCGGCTAAGAGGTTAATAATATTCTTTCCTTTTGCCATTCCTGTATCTCCTGTGAGGGTGCTGACTTCTGCAGTTCCTGGGGTTTGTTTTACAGTGTAGTCTGCAAAAGCATTATCTTTACCAATATTAGCAATGATTCTCTAATGAGCACTACACTTTATAATGGCCATTTTCTTTGGAAAGCATTCAACAATTACACAATTTTACAATCTTCAGCAACAGTTTTTACTTTGGCAACAGCATATGCAGCAATAGTATGTCTGTTTGGAAATGTGATAAAGGACCTATCTACCCATAGATCCCCATCTCTTTCCTGAAAGGGAACAACCAATTTAGCCTTTTAATCTGTTCTTCGATATGAGGACACCATCATGTGAGATAGCATTTGTCTCCTTATCAGAGGCAAAAGGGTGGCTGGGTTGAAGGTGGTGCATCAATGCAAAATAATATTTGGGCCATACAATTGTAACTCATAGTGTGACAATTGAACATTAGCTAAAGGCTATGTTTTTGTTTTGTTAAAAAAGCAGATCAGCAGCATGTTGAATGTGTGCATGACATGCATTTCCTAATATCAAAGTTTACACCTGTTATAATGATACTACAGCAGCTGCTGTAACTCTCAAACAATTTGGAAGACCTCTAGCTACGGGGTCAAACACCACAGAAAAATATGCACATGGTCTTTTATGATACCTATGTTGCTGAGTAAGAACAGCAAGGTAGCATCCTTCTCTTTCACTTATATACAAATGGTATTCTTTTCGTCATAATCCAGAATCCCCAGAGCTGGTGCACATAATGCTCTTCTAATGTGCTCAAATGCAATCTGATGTTCCTGTGACCATTGTACAGGATCAACTCTTGAAAGGGGTTTGGAAATGAGGGAAACTGTTCAGAATCCTTTGTCTGCAATAACCAGCCATGCCCAAGAAGGATCTGACTTGTTGTTGTGTGTTGGGAACTTGGGTGTTCTCATTTAATCTGAATGCTATTTTAGCTGTCTTCCTCACCCCTTGACAAGAGGTGACTGAAATGGGAAACCTCTTTTTGAGCAAATTGTAAATTATGTCCATTGGTATCTAATAACTTCAATAATTTAATAGTACCCTCAATACAATCATTTTCAGTGTTGCAACATAGTAACACATCAGTGATGTATTGTATTAAAACAGTGAGTATTTATCCTTTCGAATTTCATCATTATCATGCTTGTCAGAATAAAACTGTGCTGTGGCCAGTAATTCCATCAATGGTTTTGCAGTTCAACTAGGTATTGAGGGCCATATGTAGGAAGCCTATTTGCGCTTGCAAATGCTGAAATTCGCAGAATTTGAGCATTTTCGATTGCAATTAGGGCAGTGTGCTATGTAGCAAAAAAAAACCCGCATGCAAATTAAGGAATCGCAAAATTTGCGATTCCTTATTTTGCAATTGCATTTAAGGAATCACAAATAGCGATTCCTTAAATGCAAAGTAGGAAGCACCCAAGTTGTGTGAATTTTTGCTTAAGGAGTCGCAAAATACCACCAACTTCAGGTAATTTGCAATTTCTATGAAAAATTCACTTTTTGGCATTTTTCAAAGTGCCATGTGGGTCACATACATGCTCTTAGGGCATGTATGTGGGCCACATGTGCACAAATGTTGATTTCAGCGGTGCAAAAGGGTGTCCTATTGACACCCTTGCAACCCTGAAATTGCATTCTCCATTTGAACTTGAGAATGTCTTCCAATTCATTCCTATGTGCCTTCTAGCCCATAGGAATGAATGAGAAGGTATTCCTTATTTGAGAAACTCAAATTGCGATTCGCAAATAAGGAATAATAGGGATTTGCAAAAAAAATTGCTAATCCTACCTACATTTTATTTTGAGATTCTCTAATTGCGATTCCCAAAAAATCGCAATTTGAGCATCACAAAACACAAATTACCTACATATGACCCTGGATCATTAATCTTTGTAATCTTTGAACAAAATAGCTAAGTAATGCACTTGCCACTCCTCCCTCCCGAGATCCATGTCACTATGTGCCAAAACAATTTATATACTCAGACATAATAGGCATGGATTGTTTCGACCCTAGTCTACTTGACTTGTGTCATTTTATTCCAGTCTACTTTCTTTCTTGGCACAATCATTTGTAAAATGTTAAAATTAATGTTGACATTTATTGTATTTCATCATGTATGGTCCCACCAACGTTTCTCTCCTTTTTTTTTTTTTTTTTTTAAATTTTTTAAAACCTTTATTGTTAAAAAAGGCAAAACAAATACGGGCCTACAACCATCCGGCCGGCCTCGAAAACATTGAAGTAAAGTTGCAAGTAGACGGGTCCCAGCAGTATCACAGTACAAGGTAGCAAACAGTCCAAGTTACACTGAACCTAGGAGAACTGCCGGGAAACAGGAGGTATGAAGGTTAATTTTAAAAAGTTTTTTTTTAATAATATACTATAAAGAATAGTGACTAAGAAGGATCAGGGACCAAATAACCATCAAGGAGCGGGAACGGGCAACACCCATCAGCAGTAAATAAGCAGGCAAAAACATAGGCAATATAGCGGCATGAAGCAATACAAAAGGACAAGCAACCATTAATCATTTCACATGCCGATCATCACCCCCCCTCCACCTAACCACCCCACCGATCCAAAGAAAAAGAAAAGTGAATAGCAAGAACATAGGAGAAGAAAAATAAGGCCCATAGAACCAAAGACCAACAAAAGCCCCCCCCCCATCCCCCCACCCTACACGCATGCAGAGGCTACGGCCTACCCCCCCCCCTTGCAGTGTGCCTGTCGCCCAAAAAAGAGTACCCGAAATACAGCCAGAAAGAAAGGAGGAAAGGAAAAAAGAGAATCACGAATGAACCGAGAGGAGGGCAAGTTCTATATGCTCCCGGTCACCCCGGCCACACATACATCCTCCACCCCAAGTATCACCAGTACAGCAGCAAATAACAAATACAATTACAAATGGGGAGAGTCATCTCTTATTGTGCATCCGATTCATCCGATTGATATATGAAACAGTCCCAACCCAATCTCCGCCAGTCAGTGAATCAATACTACGGAGGAAACCGCCTAGCCCTGGCCCGATCTCGGATGCCCCCCTAAACACACCCTTCGAGGAAAGCCAACCCCCTCTGAAATAAAGAAACAAAATGGTCGCCAAGAGGAAGGGGGAGACTCGTGAACACAAAATGGACGTCGCCAATCACCAAGAAGTCCGTTGATCTCAATAAAAAGAGCCTCCGGGATATCCTGGTGGCACAGGCTCCACAGTGGAGAGAACGGAGGCCACAAAGAAGGAGCCTTCGAGGGGGCCAGAAGTAGCTTAGCAGGCACCCGAGTCAATAGTACTGGCAGCGGAAACAAAAACTCAGTCCCCGGAGGGGGAAACAAAGTAGCACAGGTAGAGCTGGCGGACGGCCGTCCGCAGGCGCCAGTACAGTCAACACCAGTCTCTTCGTCACTGTGAGCACGTGGAAACACTGTAGCCCCTTCAAGCATCAACAAAGGAAAATCCAAGCGTTGCTGGGAACAGACCCTCCGCTCCCACCCCAGATCAAACACAGTTTCATCGAGCTTCTCACCTAGCATACGGGAGCCATTTTTCAAAGCTGATCGCAGTTCACAAAGGGCTGCCAAGATAGCCCCATAGGACAGTGCAGACTGCGGTCCCCCTGTCTCAAGATCATGAGAGGGTACATGCAATCCGACCCCCAGCTCAGATAGGGTACTGCAGTCCCAGGGCGAGGGTGGGCGATCTTCCCCATGCTGCGAATCATCAGACACATCCATCCTGCCGATAGTCCGATGTGAAAGCTGGGGCGGGTGCGGCATGAATGAGCTACAATCCGAGCCTCTGATGCTGCCAAGGCCAACTGCAGTCAAGCGTCCTCTGCAAGGAGCCGCCTCGGATCAGATAGATAGTCGGGGCAAAGGAGCAATCCGCCGATTTCAGGCAAGCACAGCAATGGGGTCTAAGCAGCACGCCCCCAGGACCGAACAAAGAGACCGCTCGTACAGTACGTCCCTTCCTCACAAGCGCACTACAATCTCGGTGTGCGACAATCCATGGCAGACAGTGTAATCCGGTCCGTGTCCCGTACAGAAGGCAACACTCCCCAGGCTCCGGTAACACACGGGCAGCCCGGCCGCCACCGATCCATCGAGGTCCGGCGGCGGGCAGCGGTTCACGCAGGGGTCCAAGGCAGCAGGACGGTTTCACATTTATCTCCGAGCACCGGACGAGCAGAGATCTCGGAGTAACACGGGCAAAGTCAGCACAACTTCCTGGTCGTACCACCGCTAAAATATATCAGGATGCTAGGCAGGATATCAATGCGGTGCTCAAGGGCTGGCGGAGCCAGGAGCCTACACGTCTGCTCCGGTCGCCATCTTGGCTCCTCCCCCTCTCTCCTTTTTTTTAATGTTACGTTATGTCACTTCACTACCTGTTGGTCCTCTCTCATTTTTTCTATATTTCTGCAGGCAAGATGATGGAACACATCTGATCTAAGTTGCCTATTGTCAACTGTGCTATCTTTAGTATCTTTATGTGTAGATATACCATTCATCTGTATTGTCTCTGCATTAGTCCAAGGTGTGTGTATATGAGACACAGGCTGTGTAGCGTTAAACCCAGGAACTTCTAGCATTTGAAACTAGCAATCAATACAAAAAATGTTATCTTCCCATTTGTGGATACTAAATGCATCAATAGACATGGTGCCATCACTTGAAGGTTGGCAACCCTGGTTCAATATCCTGCAGATTGTCATGTGCTCTGGCCCCATAATCTTTCAAATTTTGAAATATATGTTTGCACACTTGTTCTAAAACATGATTTTTCATGGTAAGGGTAAACTCTCCAGGAAACTCGACTTTTTCAACTTCACCCTAAAAATGATCAATGCCATTGCATATTACATTGTCTGTGAAAATACAGCGGTGGACAATGAGTTACCTACTAATCTTTTAGACCTCTCAATTAGGTTGCTGGGAGAAACAATTGGTATAAGTAATTTTGATGTGCTTGGCTGTACTAGTGATTCACTTCCGTCTATTTTCTATTTTAGGCTGTTCAAATAGAGGGGGCGTATTGTTCCATAGAGTAACCCTTCAATCAGACCCTTTTCATCATTATTTCGAAAGCAGGCAAATGTTTTGGCTGCACCTTGGTATGTATGTTAAATAGGTTACCCATTGTCTTTAATCCCAGCTTGCTATACAGACTGCTGATTGATTAATACATCATAACAAAGCAAAGGAGAAACCTCTGCGATTTCAATCTTATCCGATCTTGAAGGCTGCTTTCTCAATAGTTAGATGGAGAGAGCAAGAAATCAGTCTCATGTCTCAGGGTTACACCGTCTGTCCCTCGGTTAGTGCTGACTCCAGGAAACGCAATCCCCTCTGGAGCTTCCCAGGTGGCCTTGGAGAAACAAAATCGGCCCCTGGACAGTGACTTGGAGAATCCGTCTGAACTGATTCCATTTATCTCAACAGTGCCTCCAGTTGATAGACCAAAAATAATGTCACTGCTCACAAATAGGACAGAATGCAGACATGGAAAATAATCTAGTTCTTATTCATCTGCAGCTCTGCAGAGAGCTCGGTACACTTCAGACCAGCAACTCTGCCACAAGAAACATGCACAGGATTCATATAGGTTCAAGACACCATTAGTTATACTTGAAACAGGTGAGTTAGGAAACAAAAAGATCACAGTGGGTACGGTCATCCTTGAAAGGAAGAGACTAAACATGTTCCTAACAAATTTACCACTTTTGGCCTTCTTAATTTTAGACTTCTTGTCTTTGCCTCATTAGTTTCAAACAGAAATCAGAAAAGACCCAATCAGAGAATTTCCAGGGAAAAATCACATAACTCAGCAGATTTTTCTGCAGCCGTCAGCTATCCCCTCCTGCAGATGAACAAGCTTTGAGCTATTACAAAACAGAAAAATAATGCACTGTTGAGCTGTTTCTGAGTGTCAAGAACATTTGGTGGTTAGTGGTATATGAACAGAATGTACACTTTCTCACCATTCTTCAAGTTCATTCACTGTAAGGATACCTATTGGTATATTCCATGCTCTTTTAACTTTTAAGGTCAATAGGAGATGTCTATTGAGGCATCAGTTCTCTCTGCAACTATGGCAGTCTCAGTAAGTGTGATGTAAAAAGACATGCGTTTCTAAAAGGGGCATGGTCTATGTAATCAAGGCTACCGCTTAATCATGTAAATTACATTTTTGTGATCCCTATAGTGTGCCACTGACCAGTAAATTTGTGCACTATTAAGTAACACGTGAAATATAAACAGGAGCTAAATCAATCACATGGAATACCTTAATGATTTTTACATTAATTGTTCAATAATCGATCAGTGGTATTTACCAGTAAGGTTAAGGATGTGAAAGTAGGGTCCATGTTCTTTTTTTTTAACGTGTCTGAGATCCAGAGGGACACAGTCTACTTTAAGCACTACAGTCTCGGATTACTTCAAGGCTCTGCTCACTCACCTAGATAAGACTCGGGAGTACCAATCTTCTGTTTACCTCTTTGTAACTAATGGGAGTTGGGGTCAGGAAAAGGAGCCCACTACAACTACCCTAAGTAAGTGAATGAGGTTCATAATCATTCAGAGATATTTCACATTGGGAAAAGTGGCCTGACTGATGTTTATGGCTGCTCTAATTGTGGCATGGCAGTCTCATTTACAGAACCTGCTGGGGTTCTATTTCAAGAGATTTGAAGAGCTGCCACTTGCCTTAAACTCGCACATTAACCTCTTGATATACTGGAGTCTCAAGTAGATTCTTTTGGATCTTGGGTTTTGAGTAATGTTTAGTTGTAATTTGATCTGTTTAATAACTTGTATTTGCATTTCATTCTAGTTCTGGTCATATTTGGGTATTGGAGTTGGGTTGCCTGGCTGGCATATCCTCACGTATGTCAGTACTGGAATGAGCAAGACAAATGAGGGGGCAATGCCCCAATTACATACAAGAAACCATCTTTACTCCGATTCCTAGTCTTTCTCATTCCAGTCTCTTGTCATCCTCCCTCTCTTCAGAATTCCTCCTCCAGGCACTTAATCAAGACATTGCTTGGTGTGTGTGTGTGCCTTGTATGTTCAGGTGATGCCTGGGGTGAGGGAAAAGATATGGTTATTGGGAAGGCCTGATGGAGTTTCTGATAAAAAGAGAAAAGATCAAAGATATGGTTGAAGCTTAAAGGCCGGATTTAACATTTGGTGGTATGAATAAAGTTAGACAGGGTGGCAGAGGTTATTATGTCTGCCACCATGCCTTTACCTTGCCCGCCAAATTTAGAGATGTCTGAGTACTCAGGGGAAATCTTTATATATTGGCAAGAACCACTGTCATAAAGGTTCCTGTCAATGTAGGTAGGACACGTTTAACGAATGGCTCTCTCAAACACAAGAACAAACTGTCAAACTTCTCCAAAGCTTTGTATTTTTCAAAAATTAACTCCCAAAGCAGGTGTTTGTTTTTGAAAAATATACAGCTAATAATCCTTCCACAATGAATGTTTTCACCCATGGTGTGGGGATCTTTTTTCTTTTTTTACTGTCCTTTTTACTGTCCATGAAAACCAGGATATAACTAGTGGTGACGGCCAGTAAAAAAAAAGTCATCCGACAGCCCACTCTAGATAGGGAGGTTGGTCGGATTACTTACTTCCAACAGTCCCTACTCCCTCAGTTCGCCAGAGGAAGACTAAACACTAATAGAATACATGTTGCTTCATCGTAGTGAACCTAGTTGTCTGCCCACCCCTAAATTGGGTGAGCAAGCTGAAAAATTGAGGGAGAGGGTATTCCGTCACTGTTGCGGCTGATTACCCTCTCCGCCAAAATCTAATTCGGACTATAAATCTTCTTTCTCCCCAGCCATATACACAACAGCGGTTTCTCTTCATAGGCTACAGGGCTCTGCCCTCTCTTCCTAATAGCTTAATTTAGTATCTAGTGGTACAGAAACTGTTAACAGGCATTGTGCACAGTTTAACATCAATCTTACTTCAGTGAGTGTCTGGCATGGAGGCTGAGTAACACAAGGCATATTTTGCATTCAATTGAGCATAGTCGGGTAGGTGTTTTTTTTTGCAGGGCTTTGTATTTTGCAGCCTGGGTGTGACTCAATGGAGAGCTCATCCTGAACAGAACAAGCTCTTCAGGGATGGACACTACATGTCGATCACTTAGGATGTTCTCCTCTTTTGCCCTTTAGGAGAGTATTCACTATGCAGGGCTGTACATAGTTCACCGATCTGCATTCCCTTTTGAGTCAATAAATGTGTTTTGAAGAAAGTCTTTTTTTCTTAGTGCTATAGTTTTTTAAAGGGTGTGGGTTAAATCAAGATGGAATTAATAAGATCACAGTGCAAATTAAGAATAGCTCTTCTTTGGCTATCTCCAAATATCGGGTCTCCAGTGTTTCCTGTTGCTATGCAACAGAGGGAGTCACTTGCTTGAACCAGGATAAGTTGCTTACCACAGTCGATTGCCTCCTTTTCACAGTGACCATGGTCCCTTGCATCTCAATGACTGTTCCACTCTGCATGGCGCTCTTTCATAATAACCGGTCGCTCACAGACAGGGTTGGGGCAGCCGCATGCTTGGCTCTACTGGCTTGCTTGTTGATTTTCTGTCTTTTCTCTTGTGCAGCTTGCACATCAAGAACCGCCAGCTTAGGCCAGAGGAGATGCTGTCTGGGGTAGTCCGTTGAATCAGTAAACTCATGGGTGCACAGTTCATGGTATTGTGCGGAGTCTGTCCGTATGAATGTAAGAATCTGTGAAGACTGCATTTCCCACTTTCACCTTACTCCACTACTATGCCTAAGGCTTGGTTCAGAGTGCGTATAAACCGTTCCACTTCCTCGTTAGCATGGGGCCACTGTAGAGTCACTTTGCAATATTTTATCTACTTCTGGAATTCTTACCCTTCGAATGGAGGCCCATTGTCCATCTTGTTTTCATCAGGTAGTTCAAATGTACCAAAGACCATTTCTAGTACGGGCTTGACTTTAGGAAACATGGAGGACTTTACCAGTTCCACCCTGGGCAATTGGTGTGGCTGTCGATCAGCACCACAAAGAGCCTCCCACCAGGGAAGCTGCCAAAGTCCATACTGAGATGTGACAAATGTCTAAGGGACATTCTATGAAGGAGTCCGTACTAAAGATTAAGGGCCAGATGTAGGTAATTCATATTTACAGACTCTTAAATACCGAATTTTACCGATTCAGTATTTAAGAGTCGTTAAATATGAAGGGGGGAGATGTAGGTATTACAGATTCTGTAAATACCGAATCGTTAAGATTCGGTATTTACCGAATCTGTAAATACCGAATCGGTATTGCCCATTGATTCCTATGGGCCTTAAAGCCCATAGGAATCAATGGGCAATACCGATTCTGTAATTACAGAATCGGTAAATACCGAATTTTGCAGGGGTGCAGGGGGTGTCACTTTGACACCCTCTGGCACCCCAAAAATAGGCATGTGCGCCATGTGGCACACAGACATGCCCTAAGGGCATGTCTGTCTGTCACATGGCTAGGTGTGCATGCACACATGTGCATGCACACCTGAATTTGGTATTTTAACACCCAATTGGATTGGGTGGTAAAATACCGAATTTGTAGGGCCTTTGGGACTCAGAAGACTCCCACCTACATCTGGGAATTACCGAATCGGTAAAAATACCGATTCGGTATTTTACAGATTCTGTAAATTTACCGATACGGTAAATTTACAAAATCTGTAAAATCTGGCCCCCTACATCTCAAGATGCCAAATACCGGTCGGAAGCGGCCGAATTCGGCCGTTTCCGACCGGTATTTGCCACCTACATCGGGCCCTAAATTGGTTTATATTCCAATATAAGCGCCTTAGAAATAATTTGTTAGGAGTGGTATACTTTTTGGCGCTGTGCAAGTCTTCCTAGAAGTGTAGCACTTTGATGTAAAAGTGCACACGGTGATAGTGTCTTATATTTTAGGGTATATATGTTTTGTATATAATTTGTAGATATTGTAGATGTGATGTATATATATATTTTGTATATTGTATGTATATAGGATGAATGCAAATTAGGGTTGTTTATTGTTGTATAGTCTTTTTTTGACTTTTTCATTTTCTTTTGTGCCCCATTCTTTGGATACATATATATGTTATTGTGATTTATGTATAAAATTGTTCAAAAAAAGTTGAAACATCAGGGTTATTATCTATCCCTGTATGAGAATAAAATATTGAATTGATCCCTCTGTACTACTTGTTATTTTCCCCACATCTTTTGATGTATTTTGCTCATGTATAGGAGGGTAATTTGGGCATAACCCCTATGTGTTTCCTAGCAATGTCTAAGAAAGGCTGCTCTGTAATGACTGGGGCAGGCTGCGGTTCTCCGCCGGTGAATATAGAATCCCACACCATCTCATCAACCAGTGTGTCCATTCTGGGAAAACACACCATGTTGCATAGCTGTGCCTTTGTTTTTGCTACCCTTTGATGACTCTGGTGTGCCAAGTCAACCATTCTTCCCCACAGTCAACGGGGCATCACAATGCACCAGCACCACAGTAGTAGCACTTCCCCACTGGCACTCAGTTTATCCCTGGACATCCAGAGTTGAGTCATTGTTGCCTGGTCCTATGATGTTAGAGACCTTCCAGAATATTCCTCCATTGTTTCTTTGAGAGTGCTGCTCTAGCTTTTGATAAGCTGGAATCCAGCAATGGACAATGCTCTTAGCACACTTCATGGACGATCGTCTGTACCAACCCTTCAGCTCCTTGATCTTTCTCAAATCGGCCACCACTCAGCTGCTCCTGAGAGTTTCGAGATAAAGAGTCAGCTGGGTTGTTGACTCCTGGACAGTACAGCTCATTGAATGAATAGGGCCTTATCTTTCAATGGGAGGAGAGGGGTGTCAGGAATTCTCCGCAAGAAGGGGGGCCTGTGGATTATGGTCAGCGATGACTTCAAAATGCTGTCCCCCCAGATATAGGTGGAAGTTGTGACACGCTTGTAGGAAACTGGGTTGTTGTTGCAGTGCCCCTCTACTGTTTGCTGGGCTTTTGACTGAAGAGCACTGGGCCCCTGCTAAACAGGCCCCTAGTACCAGAGTTTTTCCCCTAATAGTATGCCACAGTTGGTACAACCTCAGTACCCTTTTAAATCCCTAGTAAATTGTACCCCTGGAGCCTAGGGCATTGGCACTGAAGAGGGACCTCAAGGGTAGCAGCACAAAATCTGCTGCCCTAGGATCCTCTCATCAAGAACATGCACTCTGCCATTGCAGAATGCTTGCATTGGTGCATACAAAACCTAGGCGTAAACATGGCACACAGCCCTGTGTGCCTTACACACAGACACTGCATGAGATCATTGGATTCTTTATTCAATGATTAAAAATCACCATAAAAGTACAAACATACAGTATACATTCAGTTCATTTCTTTTTAAAAAACAAACCACCAAATTAACATGAGACCTAGTGTAAATACAACAGCAAAGGCCCAATGAATAAAACATTATAGTTATTTAAAAATAAAAACAATCACGAAAGTCTCACAATTCCCCCCCTCTAGTTGCTCTTAATCGAACAGCTACTTTAATAAAAATTAATAACACAGCACAGTGTTAGAGGGTCCGACGCCTGTTGTAAAAAAATCAAAGCCTCTTTAGCACGTTTTATGTTAGATTTTTTCAGGACGTCTACCAGGAATGTACGCCTGGGTTCAGCATAAAATGGACATAGCAATACAAAATGAAGGGAATCCTGCGGAGACCTATTGTCGCAGCCACAGGTTCCCTTCTGCTCAATAGTGGATGAATACCCTAATGATGATCCAAATAAATATGGTAAAAAATTGAGCCTAAAACGGTTCATTAAAAACCTTTCCTGTGCATTATTTATTAAATATAGGTAAGGTTCCATTCCTTCTGAGGTCTTTACCAGGTTATATGCACACACCGTGGTTTTAGCCCTTTCTTGTTCAGTTCTCTGTGCGGCTTTATGTGCAAAAAACGCTTTTTTAACAATTGTCTTATGCTGGGGGATGATCACTGTTGGATCGGTGAAGAGATTCCCTAGGCCCAGGGTAACCAGTACAGACTTTACATAAATGAGCCACGGGATTCGCGACCATTTATCTCTGCCCAAGCAGTCCTTCAATTTTTCCCTGCTTAGGCTCGCCTCTGGGTTTATCCAGGTTTTAAGCCAGGCTAAGATTGGCCTAACCTTTATCAAATCTTCAAGGTAGGGTATCCCTAGCTCCCTGTGTGCTATTTCAGCTGCTAAACTGTGTGGGGCTTTCAGGACGGAGCGTAGATGTTTGTTCTCCTCCCGCTGCAGTTGGCAGGTATTTACAAACCCCACACCTCTGCCCCATAAATAACTTTAGAGCAGCACATTGAGTTGTACAGGATCATCACCTGTTCGTGGCACCACCTCCCCAGTCTTCGGCCATAACCTGCTAGTGCCCCATTGGTGGCATTCATTTTACGGCAAAGATCCTCTATCAGGGCATCAAATTTTAATAACCCGTCAAATAGTAAGCCCAGATATGAGAAAGATTTGACCTTCTCCATCTTATGACTTCCTATCATGAAGGTACATTTATTAGAAGGTTTTTTACCGACAGATAAAACATAGGATTCACTCAGATTAACAGAAAGGTCTAATGAGCCCATAAAAGAAACAAAACCATCAATTAAAATCTGTAAACTCTTTGGAGTGCGCCCGAGGAGGACCGCGTCATCTGCGTAAAGTAACACGAGAACATGACGTGATCCTACTCGGGGACAATCAGAACCCAACTGTAAAAGGTACTGCTCGAGGTTATTAATATATAGGGAGAATAAAAAAGGCGCCAGGATACAACCTTGGCGTACCTCACTTTTGCATTGGAAAGAGTCAGTGCATCCACCCTCAATGTTATACCTGACTTGTGCTGTAGTGTTACTGTGCAATTCCCTTAAAATGGTAATGAGGCCAACCTCTATCCCCATTGCATGAGATATAGATAAAACACCGGCCTTTATATCCCCTGTAAGGACAAAGCTGCATGAGCAGATATAATCCTGCAATATCCCTGTCGATACTTGGATATTGTTAGTGAATAGGCAGGACATAAAGAGCACATGGGCTGGGCACGCGTAAATATGAGTTCCCCAGCTCCATTATGGTTTCACTGTATTATTGTATCTTTGGAACTTAACATCTCATCTTAATCAACTTGCACTGATTCCAATTTCAGATTTATCAATAAATTGCACCCAGAGGTTCCTTTAGAAGGTTCTCCTGAAACCTACCAACTTCTAGTCTTTTCCTGACTCATCTGCACCTGCCCGCCACTACTAGACTTGTTTCTGGACACATAGGTTGAGAGCCTTTACTCTCCGGTGACAGAATCAATGCCTGCACTGGTCGAGGTGCTTTGCACCTCCGGCAGGAAGGAACAGCTTTCCAGGGTGAGAAGCTTTAAAGGCGATACTGCTTTTGAACTCCAACCCAAGCCTCTCCTTCTAGCAGCAAATGGCAACCCCATGTCCGGACCCCACTTTCAGTAGGAATGCAGACATGAAAATTAGTTAGATAAGGGTCCCCAGTAACACCAACTGAACCTGGAGGGGGGGGAACCACGGGATTCGTTGGGAGAAAGTATGGAGATATATTTTATGGGTATAGGTAATGTGATATATATTTTGGTCTGTATGGTGATAAAATATTAATAAATATGTTTTAAAAAAAATAAGGGTCCCCAGTTAACCTGCACCATCCCTAAGGCAGGGCAGAAGATGTGGTACTCCCCCAGCTCACTTTCCACCATCTTTCCAAGCACTGGCTCCCGGTCACCAAGAGAATCACCTTCCGACTCCTCACCCATGCACACAAAGCCCTACACAACCAAGGCCCAGGATACCTCACCAGCCGCCTCAACTACTACGCTCCCAAACGCCAGCTTCGATCGACCGGCCATGCCCTCGCCACCGTCCCCCGCATCCGAAGAGCCACCACAGGGGGACGGTCCTTCTCCTACCTCGCCGCCAAGACATGGAACTCCCTCCCGACCCACCTCCGCCTGACCCAGGACCACCTCGCCTTCAGGAAGCAACTCA
Source organism: Lissotriton vulgaris (assembly GCF_964263255.1). Classification (NCBI taxonomy): domain Eukaryota; kingdom Metazoa; phylum Chordata; class Amphibia; order Caudata; family Salamandridae; genus Lissotriton; species Lissotriton vulgaris. The sequence continues at coordinate 1,297,942,399 of NC_141694.1, forward strand.
AGACCTGGCTGTTCGAGCAGTAGCAGCCCCCCTCCCCTAGCGCCTTGAGACCCTCTGGGTGAGTAGTGCGCTATATAAATGCTTTGATTGATTGATTGATTAAAGATTGGGAAAATAGTCTATCAGGGTCAAGGGCAGGCCCACTCCGCATGTGGGGTGAGCATTTAGAGGGTGTAGTCACCCAATAGATAGGTTTCCCATCAGCATATACATGGCACTCACTTTAATGCCCCTAAATTTTGTAATTAGGTGGCGCCCCTGCATTTCAGCTTCCATGGACACAAGAAGACCAAGGACAAAGAAGAGCAACTTACCCAAGAACAGAGAGCTTGGACTCGATTGTGGCATGAAAACCTGCCTGCAGCCCAAAGACTTGACAATCATGAAAGCCTCTCTCGTGTAACCCTGGGCGGTGAACTTCGCTCCACTCACAGAGTTTGTGGAGTTTACCGTTCTCTGCGTTATGCGGAGCTCACGGAGTTCCGAAAAACTGTGCTTCACACAGCAGAGTAGAGGTTTTTTGCTCGCTTGCGTTCACCAACGTCAAGTTGGCGAGCGCGACCGATGAAAATCCGCCTCCCGGAGAGATTTTTCCTCTTTCACGCTCACCAACATCAAGTTGGCGAGTGCGATTGTGGAAAATAAACCTCCCGTGAGATTTCGCAACTTGGGGGTGGGTCAGGCTTCTCATTTCGAGTGGTTGCGTATTATCGCAACCGTTCTCGTTGAGAAACTGCCTGTTTGCATTGAGAAAGCTGCAGCTCGTGTAAAAATCTACTCAAGCTGCAAAAAAGGTAAACTTGTGCTGTGCATGGTCCTGTTCGCAATGATTGCACAGTGCGGACAAGTATCCGGCACTGTTCAATCACTGTGAATGGCATTTTTCAACCGTACTCTGCCGCTTACTCTCATCCTGCCATCTAGAGATCAACTACAAACCCCAGGGGTTTCCACTGTAGCCTTTGAGAGTGGTTCCTCAGATGCTGAAGTCCTCTTAGCCTTCAAATGGAAAATAAGCCCAAAATGTGAGTCGGAGATTCCAGAGTGGAATAAACCTTCCACCACCTACTGGTGAATGTAATCCATGCCACTGCCCTGAGAGATACCTGTGCCAGTCACACTGTTGTTCATGACAGGTTGGTACTCTCAACTAGTATATCCCAGGTGAGACAAGAAGAGTAAGGGCTATCCTTGGGGAGGTCACTGTTAGACCTGTGGCTGTACTGCCCCTATAAATAGCTAGTCCCGTAGTTGGAGAAGGGGGTAGTCAGCAAAGACCTCCCCCTTGAATGTTGCATGGGAAATTACCAACCAGAGGTTAGTCTGAGCCAAATTAAGGGGCTGGTTCATTATAAGTCCTCACCCAAGGATTCGGCGAGGGCTGAACCTGCAGCAAATGCAGGTAAGCCCCAAAAGAAAGAGAAGAAGATAAATTGTAGGTAAGAAGGTCAACTGTTAGCCCCAGTTCCAGTGAGCCAAGGAGATTCTGACCCTGTCCCCAGGGCCGATCGCTCCTCGCACCGCGCGGCTCCCTCTGAGTGCGCCTGGTCTCCCCCGCTGCCACTGCGAGTTCGCCGCTGCCCCAGAGGTGTTTTCTTTTCTGTATCTTGTCTTTTTTTCATGCCTGATTATGTTCTTTTGCCCTGTTGTTGCCCCCGTTTATCTCACTGTATTGTTGTGCATATGTTGTGACTGACTCTGTACTTGTGCCCTGCTGACGCCCCTGGTATCAGCTGTTATTTTTCGCCGCCCTTAGGACTGTTTTTCCCGCTCGTTTCACCCCCCCCCGCTCCCTGCGGCTGCTCCCCTGCGGCCCCGCCCCTTTTTCCCTTCAGTAACCCTCCCATTCGCCACCCCGCTCCAGCCTTCCAGCTGCTCCTCCCTCCCACTTCACCACTGATTGCGGAGTACACGCGTACGCGCAGCGTTCACGCGCAGCAGGCGTGCCGATTGTGCGCCAAAGGCGCGCCAAAGGCAAGCCCGCCTGCGCCTGGACTGCGCCCAGCGCCAGGACCCCTGGCCCTCGACGAGGCCGGCCCACCCGACGGACTTCCAACGCCGCCACCCTCCACATTCTCAACACCGGTCGGAACCCCGCCTGCTACCAAGCCATCCCGAAACGCACCCACGGACCCTTCACCTGCCAAGTCTGCAAATTCACCTGCCTCCGAACCTGCACCGCAACTCCATGCCAAACACCAGCAACAATCACCTCAAGTGCATCCTGCTCAACACCTGCTCCGTCCACAGGCACGCCGTCGAACTCTGGAAAATCCTTGACACAACATCACCAGACGTCGCCTTCCTCACAGAAACCTGGATGAATGCCTCCTCAGCCCCGACATCGCCATAGCCATCCGGATGGCTACAAGATCACCTGGAGGGACCGCGTCAACCAAACCGGAGGAGGCATCGCCATCGTCCACAGAAACACCATCCGCATCACGACCAACTCCGACGACACCCTCACTGCAGCCGAGCACCTTCCCTTCCAGATACACACCGACCCCAAGACCACCCTCAGAGGCACTCTCATCTACAGACCCCCGGGACCACGCACAAGCTTCAGCGAAACCATTGCAGACTTCGTCAGCCCGCATGCCCTCACCTCCTCAGACTACATCCTCCTAGGGGACCTCAACTTCCACCTGGAGAACATCAAGGATTGTAACACCGCCGCCCTGCTAGACAACCTTGCCAACCTCGGACTCAAGCAACTGGTGAACACCCCCACCCACTATGCTGGCCACATGATTGACCCCATCTTCTCCTCCAGCAAGCACATCTCCTTCAGCCACTCCACCAGACTACACTGGACAGATCACAGCTGCGTCCACTTCAACTTCAGGAGAACCACGACCCACCACCACCCGCAACAGGTTGCCCGCAGAAGCTGGAGCAAGATCACCGCCTACCAGCTCACCACCGCCCTCAGCCAGAACCCACCCACCCATGCAACAAACCTCAGAGAAGCAACCCGCAACCTCACACAGTGGCTCACCAACTGCGCCGATGACCTCGCACCACTGAAGAACCCTCCCAGCAGACCCGGCAGCAGGAAAGCCTCGTGGTTCACCAACGACCTCAAAAACTCTAAGAAAATCTGCTGCACCCTCGAGAAAGCCTGGCACCACGACCAGACAACAGAAAACATGACTCCCCTCAAGAACGCCACCCGCAAACACCACCAGCTGATCCGCACCACCAAAAGGACAACATTCAAAGAACGCCTGGACAACAATACCCACAACAGCAAGGAACTCTTCAGCATCGTTAAAGAGCTCTCCAACCCCAGCGCCTCTAACAACAACATCATCACACCCTTGCAAGACCTCTGCGACTCACTCACCTCGTTCTTCCACCGCAAGATCGCCGACATACACAACAGCTTCGGCGCACAGACCACACACCCAACCACCGAACCAACGCCCCCCACCACCACCCTCTGCACCTGAACTCCTGTCAGCACTGAAGACACCACCCGCCTGATCAACACCATCCACTCCGGCTCCCCAACTGACCCCTGCCCACACCACATCTTCAACAAAGCCGACTCCATCATCGCACCCCAACAGCTCCTTCGCATCTGCCACCTTCCCGGAGAGCTGGAAACATGCCGAGCTGAGCGCCCTCCTGAAGAAACCCACCGCGGACCCCACAGACTTCAAGAACTTCTGCCCCATCTCGCTCTTCCCTTTTCCAGCCAAAGTCATCAAGAAGACCGTCAACAAACAACTCTCCGCCTTCCTACAGACAAACGGATCCCTCGACTTCTCACAGTCCGCCTTCCGAGCAAACCACAGCACCGAGGCCGCTCTCATCGCAGCTACTGACGACATTAGGTCCCTGCTCGACAATGGGGAAACTGCTGCCTTCATCCGCCTAGACCTCTCAGCAGCCTTCGACACTGTATGCCACCGCACCCTGATACAGCGCCTCAGCAACACCGGAATCGAAGGAGCGGCCCTGGAGTGGATCATCTCGTTCCTCGCCGGAAGAACCCAGAGAGTCCGCCTCCCCCCGTTCCGATCCGCGGCCACCGAAGTCATCTGCGGCGCTTCGCAAGGATCCTCACTCAGCCCCACCCTATTCAATGTCTATATGAGCCCTCTCGCAGCCATCGCACGCCAACACAACCTCAACATCATCTCCTACGCCGACGACACCCAGCTGATCCTCTCCCTCACCAACGACCCCGTCACCGCCAGAGCCAGCCTCCAGGAAGAAATGAAAGACGTTGCAGAATGGATGAAGCTCAGCCGTCTGAAACGGAACTCAGACAAGACAGAAGTCCTCATCCTGGGACCATCCCCTTCTTCCTGGGACGACTCCCCGTGGCCAACTGCCCTGGGCACCGCACCCCAGCCAATAGACCATACACGCAACCTGGGCATCATCCTGGACTCCTCCCTCACGATGACCAAACAAGTCAACGCCGTCTCATCATCCTGCTTCAACACCCTGCGGATGCTCCGAAAGACCTTCCGTTGGATCCCCACCGAAACCAGGAAGACGGTCACCCAGGCCCTCGTCACCAGTCGACTGGACTATGGGAACACCCTCTACGCTGGAACCACAGCCAAACTCCAGAAAAGACTCCAGCGCATACAGAACGCTTCTGCACGACTCATCCTGGACATCCCTCGTCACAGCCACATCTCTGCCCATCTGAAAGACGTGCACTGGCTCCCCGTCAGGAAGAGGATCACGTTCAGACTCCTCACCCATGCACACAAGGCTCTCCACGACATGGGCCCGAAATACCTCAACAGCCGCCTCACATTCTACACACCCACCCGCCAGCTCCAATCCGCCAGCCTCGCCCTCGCCGACGTCCCACGAATTCACAAATCCACCGCCGGAGGACGATCCTTCTCCCACCTGGCGGCCAAGACGCGGAACTCCCACCCCACCCACCTACGGCTGACCCAGGACCATCTCTCCTTCAGGAAACAACTCAAGACCTGGCTAAAAAAAAACAGAAATGGACCGCACACCGCTAGCCCCTCCTCCGGGTCACCCCTAAGCACTCTGGTATGTGAAATGCCTGAAGTTCGAAGAATTACTGAAAGTTTGTAAGTGGTTCACCCATGTAGGTGCAAGTAGATACTTGTTATCCCCCCGATCTCTAGACCCGGGACATGGCCCAAGTTTCGGGATATCTTCCCTCATCAGTAGAGAAAGTCAATAGGGGTGGAAGAGAAGGCCGCCTCGTAACCATCACGGGCCTTGTTGCCCAGCACGCAGGTGCGTCGTCCAGAAGCTCGTCAGCTTGGGAGGCTCATGGGAGCCCTTATGTAGAAAAAACAGAAATGGACCGCACACCGCTAGCCCCTCCTCCGGGTCGCCCCTAAGCACTCTGGTATGTGAAGTGCCTGAAGTTCGAAGAATTACTGAAAGTTCGTAAGTGGTTCACCCATGTAGGTGCAAGTAGATACTTGCTATTCCCCCAATCTCTGGACCCGGGACATGGCCCGAGTTTCTGGATATCTTCCCTCATCAGTAGAGAAAGTCAATAGGGGTGGAAGAGAAGGCTGCCTCGAAACCATCACGGGCCTTGTTGCCCAGCACGCAGGTGCGTCGTCCAGAAGCTCGTCAGATTGGGAGGCTCATGGGAGCCCTTATGTAGAAAAAACAGAAATGGACCAGACACCGCTAGCCCCTCCACCGGGTCGCCCCTAAGCACTCTGGTAAGTGAAGTGCCTGAAGTTCGAAGAATTACTGAAAGTTCGTAAGTGGTTCACCCATGTAGGAGCAAGTATATACTTGTTATTCCCCCGATCTCTAGACCCGGGACATGGCCCGAATTTCGGGATATCTTCCCTCATCAGTAGAGAAAGTCAATAGGGGTGGAAGAGAAGGCCGCCTCGTAACCATCACGGGCCTTGTTGCCCAGCACGCAGGTGCGTCGTCCAGAAGCTCGTCAGCTTGGGAGGCTCATGGGAGCCCTTATGTAGAAAAAACAGAAATGGACCGCACACCGCTAGCCCCTCCTCCGGGTCGCCCCTAAGCACTCTGGTATGTGAAGTGCCTGAAGTTCGAAGAATTACTGAAAGTTCGTAAGTGGTTCACCCATGTAGGTGCAAGTAGATACTTGTTATTCCCCCAATCTCTGGACCCGGGACATGGCCCGAGTTTCTGGATATCTTCCCTCATCAGTAGAGAAAGTCAATAGGGGTGAAAGAGAAGTGCGCCTCATAACCATCACGGGCCTTGTTGCCCAGCACGCAGGTGCGTCGTCCAGAAGCTCGTCAGCTTGGGAGGCTCATGGGAGCCCTTATGTAGAAAAAACAGAAATGGACCGCACACCGCTAGCCCCTTCTCCGGGTCGCCCCTAAGCACTCTGGTATGTGAAGTGCCTGAAGTTCGAAGAATTACTGAAAGTTCGTAAGTGGTTCACCCATGTAGGTGCAAGTAGATACTTGTTATTCCCCCGACCTGGCTGTTCGAGCAGTAGCGACACCCCCCAGCACCTTGAGACCCTAGCGGGTGAGTAGCGCGCTTTACAAATTTGTTTTATTATTATTATTATTATTAATATTATTCTACACCAATTTTGGAGAACTCCAAAGTTGGCACGGGCCAAAATCCACCTGCCCCATAAGAAGTCCTGATTCCTCAGATAGCTGTTCAGCTTGAGATGGTGGCTCCTCAGCTGACAGAAAGGAGGGGGGAAGAAGGGGTTCACTAGAGGATGTTGTGTTCCCCCATTCTAAAGCAGCACAAAGGCAATCACAGGTGTGGTTCTGGGCACTGACTGCTGTCAGTGGCCTCTGCTGGGTGTTAGCCTTTGTGGCTGCACTGTCCTTGACTTGGTGGCCTGACCCCATGTCAAATAGCAAGTTTGGCCCCTTGACCCTGTTGGTCCTGGTGAGATTACTCAAACTTTGGGTAGCCTCATTGGTTAAGCTAGATGTTGCCCTGGCTAAGTTAGAATTTGTAGAGAAGGACATCTGTGATCCCAAACTAAAAAGATTGGGTCAAGATACTAAAGAGATAAATAAAGGGCATTCCAAACCGAGTCCTGAAACTGTTGAGGTAGGTCAGCTCCCTGAATGGACTTACCTAGACAGAAGGATGTAAGGCAGAGTAGACCCTACAACATTCCAACCAGTTATGTTACTCTTCCTCCCCTTACAGACTAGGAAGACTGCCCCAGGTTTGTCTGAGTGTCCTGGCCTGTGGACTGGGGAGGGAGTAAGTAACTCCACACACATGTTGCCTGGCTTTTGATTCTACTTTGACTGAAGAGTACTGGGACCCACTAACCAGGCCCCCAGTACCAGTGTTCTTTCTCTAAAACGATGCCACTATTGGTACAACTTCAGTGCCCCTTGTTAGTCCCTAGAAATTGGTACCCCTGGTACCTAGGGCAATGCCACTGAAGGGGGACCCCAAGGGTAGCAGCATGAATTGTTGCACCCTAGGGTCCCCTCACCAAGGTCACGCACACTGCCATTGTAGGCTGCCTGCCTTGGTGCAGATAAAACTGAAGAGTCAACATAGCACTCAGCCCTGTGTCCCCAAAAACTAGCGAGCATTAGCACCCCATTCCCAATCACACAGCAATATCCTTCAACACTCAACGGACTCCATTTAGAATTTTAATAATTCATTGTATTCCCTTTTACTCCTTAATTCCAGCAAACATTTATTTGTGACTTTCTCAATCCACATGCAAGGCTTCATGTTTTCCCGTAGCTTCAAATGCTAAAGATATGCCTCTCCAAGCCTTTTTCTCTAGCATGTAGGTAATAAATCATTCATGCTGAATAGTCATCTTCGCATTAAACCCAATGCATTTCGGGCTCGATAGCCCTTCACCAGGGGTATTTACAAAAATTAATTGAAAAACAACCATTTGTTATTTTGCTCAATGTGAACATACACTGTCAACACAATTTCTGTTGTCCCTTAATGCAAAAATTTCACTCAGCGTAATATTAAATCAACTCCTAACCCCCTCCATTCGATTAATCAACAATCAAATCACTCGGTGTATCCACATTTTATCAAATAAATCCCCCATTAGCATCCTCATAACTATACATAAACAAAAACCTCAATGTGTACCAGAGAACTCCTTGAACTGTGCTCAATAAAGAAAAAGCCTCAGCTGCTTCCCTTTCCTCCAACATACAAGTGCAAACCCATCAATTTCCACATAATGCTTCCCACTACATATAGACCGGGGTGACCACTCCCACTTGTGTGCATTCAAACTTCCTCCATGACTATGGCTTCCGATTCTGCCCACCTTCACATGCTGAACAAATTGTTCCCTCTCCTCACACAGCCTTCCCCGATGACACTGTGTTGACAGGTAGAATTGCCCAGCTCAAGATTAGATGAAGAGAGTGATTGACTGGGCTATCGGAGACAGGCCAAGAGACTGTGTGACCCCCAGAACTGGGCTGGTGCTGGAAGGCCCTTGGGGACTACTTTGGTGTGACCATCTATTGCCCTCGGTCCGTATTTGCACAGCATCCTAAGGGGTGAACTTCTCGAGTGGCTGCAAAATCACTTTTGCTGACTGCCTCCTAATTGACCTTGTCGCCTACCCCCACCTGCTTCCTGGGACCCTGGCTAAGAGTGACTTCAGCCATGAGTGGCCTAGTGCTTGGGAGAGGAGTGGATGGATTGTCACCAATCTATGGGTGTAGGATAGTTGGGGTGAGTTGGACAGTGGAGGGAAGCTTGGGGCCACAGGGTCTGCAGTATGTAACCAATAGACCTACTGGGTATCAGTAGCACTGCATTATGGTGCTGAGTGCGAATGTGTGCGAGCCTTCCGTACGGGCTTGTCAGATATCTGTTGCACCGCATAGCTGTGCAGAGTGAGTGTATGTGTGAATGTGGGATTGATAGTGGGGAACCACCTGTGATTCACGACACTGGATGGCGGTTTGCTTTATACGTTGATTTCTTGCCAGAAAAGCATTACGTTTGACATTGTTTTCTCCCTGCGCAGCCTCGGAATAAAGTGCTGCTAAAAGGTGATGTAATTTTGTGTATGTACATATGTTTGATATAGTTGTGACCCCAGCCGCACCCTCTAACTGTGTGGTATTAAATTATAAGACTTGCTACGGTGGGCCTGAGGTGGACAACGTGTTGCACCACATAAGAAACCTGGTATCGACTCCTCTGACCTCTCAAACTACAGGCCAATATCGCTACTGCCTTATCTATCCAAAATATTGGAGGCCCATGTGACCAATTGCCTATCAAGTTTTGTGGAAGCCTCTGGCTATTACAACCTAACCAGGCAGGTTTCCGGCCTGGTCATTCTACTGAGGCAGTGATATTGGCCGTTCAGAACACCTTGAGGTCTAATGCTGACAGGGACCTGCACCAGGCCTTGGTGTTATTGGACCTGTCTGCCGCGTTCGACACGGTTGACTATACCATCTTGGTCAATCGTGTCGAACAGGCCGGACTTCGAGACTCGGCCTTGGCTTGGCTCAGGTCCTTTATTTCAGAACGTACCCAGTCGGTTCGACTGGGTTCTTTTACAGCGCCTAAAAACATTTCTTTCTGTGGGGTTCCCCAAGGATCTTCCTTGTCCCCTTTATTATTTAATTTGTATATGCGGCCTCTTCTGTTTTCCCTCCGACAGTTTAAGGTTGATGTATATAATTATGCAGACGACCTGCAGCTGGTTTTTGTACTAAACGCACAGAATGCGGCCGAGGAGTTTCGTGCAACTATGTCCTTTATCCAAAGGTGGATGTCTCTAAACCACCTTAAGTTAAATCCGGGAAAAACGGAGCTCATTCTACCTGGGAAGAGTGAGATCAGTTGGAGCCCTTGTTTTTGGCCATCGGACATGGGCTCGCCTCCAAAGAAATCCCGTACAATAAAAAGTCTGGGAGTGACTCTCAGTGAGGACCTCTCCTTGGAAAATCAAATCGGTACAGTGGTCTCCTCGGGGTTTTTCCAACTGAGGAAGATCAAGAAAATAGCACATCTCCTCACAGGTCTGGCCTTAATTCAGACAGTTAGTGCTCTAGTCCTGTCTCATATCAATTTCTCAAATGGCCTCTATCTGGGGGCTCCTATTGGCCAACTGAAAAGATTGCAATACCTGCAAAATCAAGCTGCGAGACTTATTTGTAAAGTCCCGAAGTGGGAATCGATTAGACATGGACTGGAGACCTTGCACTGGCTGCCTGTGGAACAGAGAGCAACATTTAAGGTGGGCTGTATTGTGTTCAAGGCTTTGGAGGGCAAGGGTCCCATGTTTCTTAGACAACTGCTGCGTAAATATCAACCTCTGCGCAGCCTGAGATCTACCCACAAAGACCTACTTGAGGTCCCTCGCTTCAAAAGGAAACGTCAGGGAGGTAGCAGTTTTCAATTTTTGGCTGCTTCATTGTGGAACTCACTCCCCCTGACCCTGCGACACAGTAGGGACCTCCTTACCTTTAGGAAAGCATTCAAAACTATTCTTTTTTCACAGGCTTACTGTAAATAGTGATTTGTGTCTTTTATGTACTGTTATGTTTGATTCTCTCCAGCGCCAAGAAGCCTCCGGGCGTATGTGCGCTTAACAAATAATAAATAACATAACATAACATAAGGGTGCTGGAGATTAGGATCTTTCCCAAGTGTTCATATTATTGATGTCATTTGAACACAGCTGGGCCTAGTATTGCTAGCGATAATTCCAAATGGGATTTATACCCAGAACTACATGATGTGCCATGTTGTGTTGATTATTATGTGTGTTGAATACAAAGGTATTTATCATGAGTGAGTGCTGTGCCAGTGCTATACTCATTGCCTCTGTGGTAAGCCGGACTGCTCATTGCCAAGGTACCCAAGGGAGAGCACAGGGTATACAGTTTGTGTACTCACCAGCCCCTGAAAGGACTGGTAATTTCTGCCTGGGTAGGGCATTTCCTTATCCAGTCAGAAAGTGCAAGTTCCAACAGAGTGCTGTTTGAATTATGTGTTTAATTCAGCAAGACACAAACCATTGGCAAAGTTAATAGTTCATGCCTTTGCAATGTCGCTAAAACTAATTTTCAAAAGTGCTACGATGGAGCGAAGGCCCATACACATTTTTTCTAAATTAAAAGTGCTTTGCACTGGATGCATCATAGTCCTTTTTATTATTATTTTGAGCTGTGCTGAACAGCAGCACGCTGCTTTACAGCATGGCTACAAATCATTGCCAAAGTCAGCAATTTCCATTCTGTACAAAAGGCAATGGCAGTGGCCAGACCTATTGGCTTTGCCAGTGCTTGTTTTTATAGGTATTGTGGCCCTGTGGCTAGCAGTTGTCTGGCAGTGTCGTTTAATGTCTTGCTGACTTTCTGCCTGTCTTCTCTCTCGCTCTCTGGAGTTCTTCTATTTCATTGCCAAACGCACGAAAATATTAAAATAGTGGCTGTAAATTAAGTGGCTATGTTCTTGAAACTCGATTTTTTCACGTGAAAAGCAACCTGAACACTGCAGCATGTGTTTAAATTAATTCACGTTTCCATTATGTTCTTTATTATACATAGCGTCGCTACCGTATATTAGTTTAACAGTTAATGGCATGCCTAGAAAGCAGGAATATTGTAACCTAAAAAATGTAAACCTAAAACCCCTATTCCAAGGTGCTCTCTGCCAGCGATTATTTGCTTTTTCTTAAAAAGCAGGCAATCGTGTTCAGGTTCTTTCTCCAGCTTTTCTACATTATGTTTTCAAACAGGATTTCACTCCCAGAGTCCCAGGCATGCATAGATTGTGATTTTAATCCCAATTCGACAGATCCTTGGCTTTAATTCGGTGAGATAGTTCAGAGGTTTTTATTCCGGCTGCAAAGATTCAGTAGAGCTTGCTGTTTGCTGTTGCTATTTCAAACTCCTGACATAAAACTCAGTGGGTAAATGCAATTATTGCAAATGGTGGAAAGTCCGTTTACAGAGCTGGACATGTTTTAATCCCCGCAGGTTAAAAACTTCTGCAGCAGAGATATGTGTGTGAATTAAATTGCAGTAATGTTTTTCCGTCATAGTGAGATATATTGGTGGGTTAGTGCACTGCGGTTTGCCTTTGTGTGTCTCCTGTATGACTCTGCCTTCAACGGTGTTGGACTGGCCTATCAGGAACTACCGCATTGCCAGATTGGTTAGTTTAGAAGGGCCAGTGTTTTTTTATTAATCACACCACCGCCCACAGGACCGGAAAAACAGACTGGCCCTTTACAAGATGGCACATCTGGAAGTGACAGGCTGCTCGAGAAGCCGGTCAAATATTGGCCTCCCATAATTGTGAGTTGGCTCACTTCCGGCTGTGCTCTGTTGGCATGGAGAGATCTATGGTATTCAAAAACTGCATGAAGGAGACTGAAGGACAGCGAGTGCATTTCGTGTAACGGTCTCCATTTTGGAGCCAGATCAATCACCCCAGGCCAAACCCGATCCAGACATTTGGTATAAAGCCTTGTTTGGCGTGCCAACCCCAAGATGGCATCAGACGGGAGACAACGGTGGTTACATGAAAAACACTTGTACCATACACTTATGCAATGTATAAACTCATGTTACTTTTGTATTGATCAAATTATTAGATGTTTTAAGCATGTGCCCTCCCTTACGTTCCCTGCCAGACTGCATGACGACTTTGATGGGCTGACTTTTTACTCAGTGAAATGAAAATTTTCAATACTGTGTGCATGAGAATAAGTCTCCATGTGACAGCTGATTCATACAGCGTTTTGTGTTATTCCTATGTGGGATGAATGTGACTTTGAGGTCTGAGGGGCAGATTTACAAGCCCATTGTGACAACTTTACGCCGCTGTTGCGCTACTTCTATGACACAGCGGCGTCGTAAACATCCCGCGACGATGCAAAATATTTACAACGCGACGCTTCTAGGGAGATGTGTCACGTTGTAAAGCCCTGTGCTACATTATACCTGCGTCAGGTATAATGTATGTAGGGTGGGCGTTCCGTCGCAAGGAAGCCTTGTAAAGGTGATGCAGTGAAATCTACAAGATTTCACTGATTTACTTTTACGACGCCACTTCATCAAAACCTTGTGCTGTTTAAAGCAAGCGTGAGAAGTGACGCAGCATGATGGGAATAGGCATTCCTGACCATTGCTGGATTTGCGTCGTGCTAACGATACGACTCCAGCAATGTGCTGCCTTTAAGCCAAAAGATGCGTCACGCATCTGTCTATCCTTGCGCTATGGTGCGCTGCATTGTAAATGCAACGCATCATGGTGGCACAAGGCTTTTTTTCAGTCACGCAAGTTAACTGGCGCATCTCTGCTGATATGCAGAGATGTGCCAGTTCTTGTAAGTCTGCCCCTCAGAGACTTTCCATCTCTTCCCTATACTTGTTTTGCCTATGAGCATTGAGTCAACTCCACTGGAGTTTGACTGAAGTCTGTACCCATCTTTCAAGCCAGTGAGAAAAATGCATCCATTTTACAGCGTTGCATGAAATTTTGCTTTCACCCAATTTTCCTGCCTGGCTTGTAGTGAATCACCGACAAAGCGATGAGACCTGGTATTTAAAGTTTACTTAGCCAGGTAAAGACACGTGAATTTTGCCAATTCTTTTACAATGCTGAACAATAAACAAGAGAAATCCAAAAAATGTGCCTATGCCTCCAATTCACAGTAATTCAAACACTGAATGTATGAAAATAAACCAAAAGTTTATTAGTTTATCCCGACAAAACTTTTTGTCATTGAATCAATACATAAGTTGCACAATTTGCTTTTTAAAGAGCAGACAAAGAGAAAACCATCAACTTCATTTCTAGCCGTATGGAAATCAGTCAGACAATGTGTATATATTTACAGTGAGAAAATTCAAAGCAAAAACATTGCACTAAATCGTACGTTCATGGACATTAATGAATCAAAAAAACTTTTCAACAAACAGATAAACACTTAACAGTTTGAGAAACATAAATGCAAGAAAGTATAAGAGCAGGGGTGAATATTTCAAACAGAACACCTCCTAGCTCATAAACTGGATTCGTTAGTGTGAATGATCAAATAAAGCCCATTTTGTATATATGACTAACAAAAGCCATTGGTGTGGAGACAAATGCCTGAAGTCAAATGCCGACGCGTTTCAAATCCTGCTAATTATTTACAGGATTTTCATCAGGGCGGGAGTCTAGTCCATGGAAACTGTTTTACAAAGAAAATAAATGAAGAGTTTGTTTTAGCAAACTTCATACTAACGCCATATTACTATAATGCAAAATAAAACCGCAACGTGTTGCGGCATACCTTGAGAATGGTAGCCTGTGTGGCTTCTATTTTGGAAATAGCGGTTTATGGCAGGCGGGTCTGGGCTGAAACAAGAGCAAAGCTGGTGTCACCAATTTGAAAATGACACAACGCACGCTAAAGGTAATGTAGCGGAAAAGCTAATTTTACCTTGGGTCTTTAGAACCTTTAGTCAGAATGGCCGGTGGCAGAGATATTTTTCAGATTAAAATCGCTGTGGGGACAGAAATGAAAAATAGCGATAATTTGAGTAGTTGTGCCAGCGCGGTGAAAAGACGGGCACAGAAGCGTCGCCGCTCCAATGGGAACACTTACTTTTTGAATAGTTCAACACGGGCGCAGGGATCGGACCGGTGTTGCTGTGGAACGCTGTCCGTTCTATGGAATAAAAGGGAGAAGGAGGCTAGCTACGGTGTGCTGAATCACACAGTTATTAACTGTAGGCTAACACTCAATGACAGGTGAAGAGCGGGTCAATCGCTTACCAAAAGTCGCCGCGAAGGGCTCTGCTATGACTGCATCCTGAGTTCAACCGGCACACAAAGAGTTTAGTTGTCCAAGGCACTGCCGGTGCTAGTGGCAATAAAAGCATGTGTGCGCTGACACCCAATGGGATGAGTCGCGGGTACTGATGCATTATGGGAGTTGAAGTCCGGGAATAGAGTCAAGCTCGATTGATTTCACTGAGAGTATTTAGACCCTTATTCACGCTATCAAATCGCAATATGAGGTATGCCTCCTTGCGCAACAGCATAGTTTCAACATCAGGGTAGCGTTTGGAGTCCAGCCACACAAGTGGTGTCCATTTAAAATCGTTTTCAGTGTGCTGATTATTTACAAAGTGTTCGACCATTGGTGCAGTCATTACTCGTTTCTTTATTCGAGATCGGTGTTGCGTGATGCGGGCATTGATAGCTTGACTTGTTTTGCCAATGTAGACCTTGTCACAAGGACAGACCACTGCATAAACGATATTTTTTGTTTTACAGTTTGTAAATGCATAATGTGTCCATTTGATGCCATGATTAGTGAAGGTGTCCCCTTCAATTGTGGAAGAACATGAAACACAGTTACCACATTTGTGGTGCCCACTGATTGGTTTGAGGTTCCACTGTGATATGAGGTCACTCTTGGGCGGCGGAATGTGGGTATCTGCTTTTATGAGATGCTGTCCAATACTTGTGTTCTTTCTCATTGCAAAGATCGGTTTGGGCAGAGGGTGCTCAATTGTTTCCAACAAGTGCCAATTGTTTCGAATGATATTTTTAAATTGGTTCGTGTGTTGCCCGAAGGTAGTAACACAAACCAATTGATCTGATTGCTTCTTTTCTTTTACCTGTAGGAGGGTCTCCCTAGGGGTAAACTTGGCCCTGTTTTTTGCATGTTTTAACAATTTTTTGGGGTATCCTCTAGCAGCCATCTCATTACAGAATCTTGTTGCGTGTGATTCAAAGTCCTGTAAACTAGTACAGTTACGTCTTATTCGAAGCAGTTGCCCATAAGGTAGATTATCCTTAAGGCTTTGTGGGTGTGAGCTGGTATAGTGCAGGATTGTATTCCTGTCGGTTGGCTTTTTGTGCAAAGATGCCGTCAGTCTAGATGCACTGGTACCTACTAGGACGTCCAGGAAAGTCATTTCTTTAGAACTTGAGTTCATCGTGAACTTGATGTCTTGGTGTCTTGAATTAAGCCAAGCATGGAATTGATCAAGTTCAATCTGGCTCCCCTGCCACAGGAGCCAGACGTCGTCTATGTATCTCAGCCAATGAGTCATGTGGTGTAAAAAGGGATTGTCCTTATAGATGAATCGTTCCTCATATTGGGACATGTAAAGCACCGCCAGCTCCGGCGCATAAGGACAGCCCATGGCTGTCCCCTTGATTTGTATATAAAAATCACTCTCAAATCTGAAATAGTTGTTCCGAAGAGTTAGTTCAGCCAATTCCACAATGAATGCAGTTGGAACCCGGTGGGGTCTCTCACGTTTTTCCAGGTATAATTCAATAACCTCTAAAGCCTCGTCTTGAGGTATTTGTGTGTAAAGAGAAGCGACATCTAGTGTCACCATCAGTTCCGTTGCCTCATTGAATGAGTGTCCCTCAATTCGGTTAATGAAATCAGTCGTGTCTCTAAGATGAGATTTTACTTGCTCTATGCATGGTTTCAGGAAAAAATCGATATATTTAGATATCGGTTCGAGCACTGAGTCGCATCCGGACACAATGGGTCTCCCCGGGGGTGTCTGCTCATTCTTATGGATCTTGGGTAAGAAGTAAAGAATTGGCGTTCTGGGTGACTTTTTGTTTAAATATTCATGCTCTTTTGGTCCTAAGAAGCCTTCATCCAAGGCTCTTTGAGTTATTTGTGCTATTTTGCCCCGAATCATAAGGACAGGATCCTCTTTAGATGGTCTATACCAATCCCTATTATTTACATGCTGTTGTCCTTCGGTCAGATACATGGGGCGGGGCCATAAGACCACCGCACCCCCCTTGTCCGCCTGTTTTATGATGATCGATGTGTCAGATTTTAAGTCAGTAATTGCCTTTTGGGTGTCTTTGCCAATGTTATTTTTGACAAAACTGCTTTTTTTCTCAAGCTTTGTGAGGGAGGACAGAACTGCTTGTTCAAAAGCAATAATTTGTTTGGGAATGTTTGTCATTGGAGTAAACCTTGATTTAACCCTTAGTCCAGTGGTTTCCTGTGAGGACGTCATTTCGGTACCAGCGAAATAGGCTTTCAGCCTCAATTTGCGACAAAAATCAAGTGCCTCAAGTTTTAATTTGGTAAAATCAGTCCTCTTTGTTGGGACAAATTTGAGGCCCAAGTCAAGAAGCATTTCTTCATTCCTATTCAATACTTTGTCAGAGAGGTTCACAATAGTGGATGAGTCTAATTGTTGTAATTCTTGTTGCGAGTGCGCATTTGCCATGGTTGCTTGAAGGGCGGCCGTGTTTGGCCGCCCCTGGCCAAAAAAGGAGTTGATCCCCTACCCGCGCCTCGTGTTTTGGAATTAGATTGTCTAGAATCAGAAGAAGAGTCGGAGGAAGTGGTATCTGAGAATGTAATGAATTTGTTTCTAGATCTCCCTTGAAATGTGTTTAAGGCCCCTCTCGATTCACCTGAGGTGTAAAAATCTTCCCTGAGAAATGGGTACACTTGTTCAAGTCTGAAAGATTTAGAATCTTTATCAAATTGGGTTGTTTTAATGTTGAGCGAGTAATCTTTGAATGATGCAATCTCTTTTTCTATTTTTTCTAAAAGTGTCTTTGCATCACTCGTGGTTTGGGTGTCATTAATATTTTTGATTAACTCCTCAATCTCCTTCTCTTCCTGACCCATTTCTCAGGGAAGATTTTTACACCTCAGGTGAATCGAGAGGGGCCTTAAACACATTTCAAGGGAGATCTAGAAACAAATTCATTACATTCTCAGATACCACTTCCTCCGACTCTTCTTCTGATTCTAGACAATCTAATTCCAAAACACGAGGCGCGGGTAGGGGATCAATTCCTTTTTTGGCCAGGGGCGGCCAAACACGGCCGCGCTTCAAGCAACCATGGCAAATGCGCACTCGCAACAAGAATTACAACAATTAGACTCATCCACTATTGTGAACCTCTCTGACAAAGTATTGAATAGGAATGAAGAAATGCTTCTTGACTTGGGCCTCAAATTTGTCCCAACAAAGAGGACTGATTTTACCAAATTAAAACTTGAGGCACTTGATTTTTGTCGCAAATTGAGGCTGAAAGCCTATTTCGCTGGTACCGAAATGAGGTCCTCACAGGAAACCACTGGACTAAGGGTTAAATCAAGGTTTACTCCAATGACAAACATTCCCAAACAAATTATTGCTTTTGAACAAGCAGTTCTGTCCTCCCTCACAAAGCTTGAGAAAAAAAGCAGTTTTGTCAAAAATAACATCGGCAAAGACACCCAAAAGGCAATTACTGACTTAAAATCTGACACATCGATCATCATAAAACAGGCGGACAAGGGGGGTGCGGTGGTCTTATGGCCCCGCCCCATGTATCTGACCGAAGGACAACAGCATGTAAATAATAGGGATTGGTATAGACCATCTAAAGAGGATCCTGTCCTTATGATTCGGGGCAAAATAGCACAAATAACTCAAAGAGCCTTGGATGAAGGCTTCTTAGGACCAAAAGAGCATGAATATTTAAACAAAAAGTCACCCAGAACGCCAATTCTTTACTTCTTACCCAAGATCCATAAGAATGAGCAGACACCCCCGGGGAGACCCATTGTGTCCGGATGCGACTCAGTGCTCGAACCGATATCTCAATATATCGATTTTTTCCTGAAACCATGCATAGAGCAAGTAAAATCTCATCTTAGAGACACGACTGATTTCATTAACCGAATTGAGGGACACTCATTCAATGAGGCAACGGAACTGATGGTGACACTAGATGTCGCTTCTCTTTACACACAAATACCTCAAGACGAGGCTTTAGAGGTTATTGAATTATACCTGGAAAAACGTGAGAGACCCCACCGGGTTCCAACTGCATTCATTGTGGAATTGGCTGAACTAACTCTTCGGAACAACTATTTCAGATTTGAGAGTGATTTTTATATACAAATCAAGGGGACAGCCATGGGCTGTCCTTATGCGCCGGAGCTGGCGGTGCTTTACATGTCCCAATATGAGGAACGATTCATCTATAAGGACAATCCCTTTTTACACCACATGACTCATTGGCTGAGATACATAGACGACGTCTGGCTCCTGTGGCAGGGGAGCCAGATTGAACTTGATCAATTCCATGCTTGGCTTAATTCAAGACACCAAGACATCAAGTTCACGATGAACTCAAGTTCTAAAGAAATGACTTTCCTGGACGTCCTAGTAGGTACCAGTGCATCTAGACTGACGGCATCTTTGCACAAAAAGCCAACCGACAGGAATACAATCCTGCACTATACCAGCTCACACCCACAAAGCCTTAAGGATAATCTACCTTATGGGCAACTGCTTCGAATAAGACGTAACTGTACTAGTTTACAGGACTTTGAATCACACGCAACAAGATTCTGTAATGAGATGGCTGCTAGAGGATACCCCAAAAAAATGTTAAAACATGCAAAAAACAGGGCCAAGTTTACCCCTAGGGAGACACTCCTACAGGTAAAAGAAAAGAAGCAATCAGATCAATTGGTTTGTGTTACTACCTTCGGGCAACACACGAACCAATTTAAAAATATCATTCGAAACAATTGGCACTTGTTGGAAACAATTGAGCACCCTCTGCCCAAACCGATCTTTGCAATGAGAAAGAACACAAGTATTGGACAGCATCTCATAAAAGCAGATACCCACATTCCGCCGCCCAAGAGTGACCTCATATCACAGTGGAACCTCAAACCAATCAGTGGGCACCACAAATGTGGTAACTGTGTTTCATGTTCTTCCACAATTGAAGGGGACACCTTCACTAATCATGGCATCAAATGGACACATGATGCATTTACAAACTGTAAAACAAAAAATATCGTTTATGCAGTGGTCTGTCCTTGTGACAAGGTCTACATTGGCAAAACAAGTCAAGCTATCAATGCCCGCATCACGCAACACCGATCTCGAATAAAGAAACGAGTAATGACTGCACCAATGGTCGAACACTTTGTAAATAATCAGCACACTGAAAACGATTTTAAATGGACACCACTTGTGTGGCTGGACTCCAAACGCTACCCTGATGTTGAAACTATGCTGTTGCGCAAGGAGGCATACCTCATATTGCGATTTGATAGCGTGAATAAGGGTCTAAATACTCTCAGTGAAATCAATCGAGCTTGACTCTATTCCCGGACTTCAACTCCCATAATGCATCAGTACCCGCGACTCATCCCATTGGGTGTCAGCGCACACATGCTTTTATTGCCACTAGCACCGGCAGTGCCTTGGACAACTAAACTCTTTGTGTGCCGGTTGAACTCAGGATGCAGTCATAGCAGAGCCCTTCGCGGCGACTTTTGGTAAGCGATTGACCCGCTCTTCACCTGTCATTGAGTGTTAGCCTACAGTTAATAACTGTGTGATTCAGCACACCGTAGCTAGCCTCCTTCTCCCTTTTATTCCATAGAACGGACAGCGTTCCACAGCAACACCGGTCCGATCCCTGCGCCCGTGTTGAACTATTCAAAAAGTAAGTGTTCCCATTGGAGCGGCGACGCTTCTGTGCCCGTCTTTTCACCGCGCTGGCACAACTACTCAAATTATCGCTATTTTTCATTTCTGTCCCCACAGCGATTTTAATCTGAAAAATATCTCTGCCACCGGCCATTCTGACTAAAGGTTCTAAAGACCCAAGGTAAAATTAGCTTTTCCGCTACATTACCTTTAGCGTGCGTTGTGTCATTTTCAAATTGGTGATACCAGCTTTGCTCTTGTTTCAGCCCAGACCCGCCTGCCATAAACCGCTATTTCCAAAATAGAAGCCACACAGGCTACCATTCTCAAGGTATGCCGCAACACTTTGCGGTTTTATTTTGCATTATAGTAATATGGCGTTAGTATGAAGTTTGCTAAAACAAACTCTTCATTTATTTTCTTTGTAAAACAGTTTCCATGGACTAGACTCCCGCCCTGATGAAAATCCTGTAAATAATTAGCAGGATTTGAAACGCGTCGGCATTTGACTTCAGGCATTTGTCTCCACACCAATGGCTTTTGTTAGTCATATATACAAAATGGGCTTTATTTGATCATTCACACTAACGAATCCAGTTTATGAGCTAGGAGGTGTTCTGTTTGAAATATTCACCCCTGCTCTTATACTTTCTTGCATTTATGTTTCTCAAACTGTTAAGTGTTTATCTGTTTGTTGAAAAGTTTTTTTGATTCATTAATGTCCATGAACGTACGATTTAGTGCAATGTTTTTGCTTTGAATTTTCTCACTGTAAATATATACACATTGTCTGACTGATTTCCATACGGCTAGAAAGGAAGTTGATGGTTTTCTCTTTGTCTGCTCTTTAAAAAGCAAATTGTGCAACTTATGTATTGATTCAATGACAAAAAGTTTTGTCGGGATAAACTAATAAACTTATGGTTTATTTTCATACATTCAGTGTTTGAATTACTGTGAATTGGAGGCATAGGCACATTTTTTGGATTTCTCTAGTTTGGCCCTGCCTACCCTCCCTCCCATTGGGCCCAGCCACCTTTGTGGGTGAACAATAAACAAGGCAGAAACCCTCTGAACACATCTAAGGGCAGTTGTGCCTGCTTGTTTGCTCAACTAATTTCATGATTTAATCTTATTCCATACCACTTTCAAATGGGCATATTATCAAGAAACGGACTTAAAATTATAGCCGCTTTAGCGGCAGAAAACTGCCGCTAAAGCGGTGATAATGGGCTTGACAATATGCCCTTGGGAGTTCCAATAGAAGCCCATGTTTTGGTGTCAACATTGGCTTCTATTGGAATTCCCAAGGGCATATTATCAAGCCCATTATCGCCGCTTTAGCAGCAGTTTTCTGCCGCTAAAGCAGCGAGAATTTTAACTCCGTGCTTGATAATATGCCCCAAAGTTCGCAAGCCACCACTGCATATATGGTAGCCCTATCTGTCTCTGGGTGAGGCTTTCTGTCATCTAATTTAGGACTAAGACAAGAACAACTGGAACTTAAAGCAACGAAGAGTACCAGTAAGTAATCATGACACGGTCCTTCACAATTCACTCTTTTCCCACAGAAATGTGCTTGTACGAAGTGCAGCTTTGCTTGTATAGGGATGCGTTTGATATGTGGTGTGTTTCTGCCACCTAGTGGGTAATACTATTTTAACAGAGCAAAAACCTGATCTGAATTTGCATGATGTTTGAAACATAGCATGGTATTATCGGTTTACTCAGCACACATCAAGAAATACCATGACATCCAAGTCAATAGAATAAAGATTCGTTGTCCTGCTTCAACGTTATAGTTTTATTGATGAAAGAGAAGTTCTGTAATCTTCTGTACATTTAGGGGGATATTTTCAAGAAAGTGTGGCAATTATCGCAAAATTAGCTTAACGCAACTCTGAACATCGCAGTCTATCGCGGGAAAATAACGCTGTGTTAAACTTGTATTCACAACATGGCGGTACCATCCAATAGTCTCACGATAACGCGTCAAATGTCCCCGATAAAGTCACCGGGATGGCGATAAAAATGTAAACCCGAACGCGGAAAAAAATGCGAGGGGCCTATCCGCGATAAAAAAAATCTGCGATAAGCTACACCCGGCCAGCAATTTACACATGTCAGGTTGGAAAAATCACTATAAAAGTAGAAAAAAATACAAACAAAAGCCAAACAACAGCGAAGCACAATGGAGGTTGCGGGAGCTTGTACAGAGGACAACCAGAACTCCACAAGCCCCCCGGAGGACCAGCCTGGGACCTCAGGGTCAGGGAAGGGCAAGGACTAGAATGGTAGGAAGAAGCAGTTCAGTCGCAGGAAAACAGGATCCCAATAACCGAGGTGGTAGAACACCAACTACTACTGTTCGTCACCTCCACTGTGTCATTGGCATAAAAAAATGGAATATGGCAGTCCATCGTGGACAAGATGAATGCAGTCGGAGTGCTGAGGAGGACAATGGAAGAGATCAAGAGGCGCTGAAATGATGTGAAGCGCAAAACCTAGCAGGTACGCGCCAACAACCAGGAAGTAGCAATGCAGACTGGAAGTGGTAGTCCAGCGCCACAGGAGAAGCTGGACGAGATGGAGAAAATGGTGTCTACAGCCAACAGTGGGGAGACAGTGGCAGGAGTTGGGGGACCAGACACTACTCAACATGACCTGACACAACAGCACCATAGTAAGTAACAACCAGGGACCTCGGGGGGAGAAAGGGAGATGGGCACAATGACACACATGCACAATAAAGTAGAGCATATCTGCAGACAAACCATGCCACAGACTCCCAACTCCCACCAATAGACCAATGTACCCAAGTATGCAATATGCAACATCTCAGCACTGTATAAACACAGAAGTCAAAGGCACACCACATGAAAGGAAGAAGAGGCAGCAAAATCAGAGCTGCAGGGGTGACTCCCCCCAAAATGCAGCATACACACATAACATGCAGAGCACATCAACATTGACAACAATGTGGTACACGCTGCAACACGTCCACAACAGAACAAAGTAAACAACTGGTGCCGCTTGTGTATGGAAACTGGCCAATCACATTTGGTATAGCAGGGAAATGTGAGTTGAAATGTACAAGTACAAACACACATCCGTGATGTTGTCGAAATGTTCACTGTCCCGCATCAAATAGGTAGCTCCTCCCAAACAGTCACAATGTACATGCAGTCTGTATGTAAATATGTATAATGTGACAACATACATGTGAACATAATGTTAAACTGCATCTCCCCTTCACATTGCAGAGGGAAAACCAACACCTCCTGCAGAGCAGACCGAACCTCTCTTCTCTGATGACGAAAAGGACCACCACACCTACGACCCAGATGCCCTCCAAGAGTTCCTTGACAGCCTCCGCAGCCCACCTCCAGGAGCGAGGCAGCCCAGCTGCATCGATGAGACCCCAACCCCTGCACAGACCACACACCAGGCAGCACCTGCCACCATGGCTGCCTCCCAGGACCCCCACGAAGAACACATGACCCTCCAATGCTGTGTGTTGGGGGGCCAGGAGAAGCTGGCTAAACAGGTGCGTGTGGGATTCAACCGCATGGCTGCCAAACTAGATGCCATACGTGGTTGTCTAAGTCCCATCAGGGACCAATCACAGTCCCTAACAGGTATCCACAGTCCACTCCATGCTTTCCAACGGATCATGGCTGACTTCGCTGAAGTCCTGACTCAGAGACAAGAACAACTTTCCAATCAGAGTGGCTCTAGCAATGTCACTCTGGAGTTGGGGCACATGCGGAGGATAATGGAGACCATGGAGCGGATGCAGGCGGAAAGAGCGGCTGCCACGACTGCACACCAGCGAGAGGTAGCTGGGTTCCTCAATACTCTAAAAACCATCCTCATGGTATTGATGTCACAAGGCCTGGCGCTGATGACTGCTGCTGCTACCACTACATCCACATCTCTGCCCCTGAAGTGTCAGTGCCACACAGTGCGGCAGACATTTACCTACGGCCCCTGAGGTATTACTGCCACACAGTGCAGGAGACAGAACCCCACCACCCACATGTGAGGCACATGAAACAGCAGAGGAGGAAGATGAGGATGAGCCGACCTTTGTGGTAAGAAAGACGCAGTAGCATTCATCTCCGCCATATGGCCGGTTTCTGCTTGGTTCTGCCATCTGCATCATCACCTTCCACTATCCACCTTCCACTGTCCCCCGATACACTCTGCGACACTCATCGACATGAACTTCCATATTCCGTTTGGTCACAAATGACACAGCATTCAGATTATGGACTGAATTATTCCTCTTCCGTTGGACTTGTCATTCCCTGAAGGACTCTGGCTGGCCCTCCACGGGCCAACAATGTGAAGTGGGGTTTGCATGGCCCTGTACTGCTCCAGCTGCAACACTCCACTGACTGTGGATTAAACATTCATATTCACACAGATGTGTCATGCCTATGATCTTTCTAGTGTGGCAGTATGGATGAATGTAGGGTCATTGATTCCCCCTTATGTCCATGTTGCTCATGTCGCTGGACTTTGGTCACAGGGTGAAACATTGACGATTGCGGACCGGGTGGCGCCAAAACTACAACAGAGACACATGCGTTAGTTACTTCCTTGCCCAGACTAGTATGGAACCACGCCCAGAGCCCTGGGGTCATTGTGCACACCCTTATGCTGGACTGGCATATGCCAGGTCAGCTCACTCCGCTTATGCTCACAGGGGGGATGATAACACTACATGTCCCAGGTCTTCCCTGTAGTGAAATGCTGATCACAGGTCTAGTTGTCAGCATGCCAAAGCCACTCCCTCATGGCTGGTTTATACCCACACCACACCCATCCACCACACGCGTCACAGGACATGAGACCCTGCCAATAAAAAGGGTCTGCTGCACGTGCTTGACACCATTTCCACTGTCTATATTGGTGTATCAGTGTGGGTATTATTTATACATGAGTGCCTAGAGCCTTGCCACATCACATTCCCATGGCAGAAGGTGACATGATGGCGTCCGCACCACGATACTCAATCATAGAGGGTCCATGACTTGCGGGCACAGGCTTGGTGGCAACGGATACACTGCATCTGGCACAGGCATACCGCCACGGGAAGGTACCTTTTTGTGCACTGAGGTAGGGGCACCTTAATTGTAACCCCGGGTGTAGTTCGCGTAGTACTGATTTGCGTATCTACGTGAAGTGCACTTCGCACTACGCAAGCCTCGAGTAGCTACGCGAACTGTGTAGTGCACTGTGCAAAATGCTATTCCCACTGATTGCACAGTACAGGATGCTTGTCCGCACTGTGAAATCAGAGCAAACCGCATCTTGCACAGTGCAAGCGGTCCTTTTCTGCTGCTGGAGTAGATTTGTACTCGAGCTGCAGCTTTCTCAAAGCGGACTGGTAGTGTCTCATTGCAAGCGGTCGTGAGCATACGCGACCACTCGCAATGAGAAACATGACCTCCCTGCCTTGCGAATCTCACCAGGAGGTTTATTTTCCATGCTCGTGATCGGCAACTTGATGTTGCTGATTGCGAACGAGGTAAAAATGTCTCACCAAGATGTTATTTTGCTCACTCGCGGTCGCAAAATTGACGTTGAGGACCGTGACCAAGCAAAAAATGCCCGCTACACTACGCGTTTTTGCACTGTGCTACGTTCAATTTGCGTTACACGTAGTTGCGCAAACCACGCAAATTACACAAGCGTAGCATAGTCCTACACCCAGACCTACTTAAGTGCTGAGCGGGTGTGCAGCCTGCGATGATGCCCTGTCCTGGCGGTCCGGACTGATGTGGATTAGTGTAAGCCCTGCTGGACTGCAGTGTAAGCCTGAGCCACGGGGCAGTGCTGGCCTACCACCACGTGGCGTTGCCTCAGGGGTCACAGAGTTAGAGGTACCTAAAGGGCTGAGTGGGTGTGCAACCTGTGATGATGCTGTGTACACTGATATGATCTCTGTCATAGCGAAATCAAGAACTAGAATCAAGTGTGAGACCTGGTGGCCCATGGAGGGGGGCTGCATGATGTGGAGGGAGACATGTTTGCGTGCCCCGGGATTAGGGCTTACACTGGCACGTGGTTGGCCCTCCTGGAGACACCCCGGTGGCGGAAGGTGAGCAGTGAGGCCTGGGTGTACAGGTGAGGGCAGTCACCGCTGGGTGCTTGGAGGGGATGGGTTGCAGCAGCCTGGGTGCTCAGGAGCGGGCAGTCACCGCTGGGCAGCAGGAGGGGCTGGTGTGCAGCAGCCTGGGTGCGTAGGGGCAGTTAATCAACACAGGGCGACGGGAGGGGCTGGTGTGCAGCAGCCTGGGTGCGCAGGGACAGACAGTCACCTCTGGGCGGCTGGAGGGGCAAGGGTGCAGAAGCATGGGTTCACAGGGGCAGGCAGTCACCGCTGGCGGAGGGAGGGGCTGGGGTGAGGAATCCTGGGTGCGCAGGGGCGGACAAACGATGATGGCATGTGTAATTGTATGTACTCTGCCATTGATAGATCTGAACTCTGTTTCAGATGAGGGACCTTGTGAACTGAAGTGCATACCGGCAAGTGGTTGGAGACACACCGGTGCCAGCAGGTGAGCAGTGAGGCCTGGGTGCACAGTGTTGGCACTCTCTCTCCCTATCCCTCTTTTCTTTTCACTGTGTTTCTCTCTCCCTCTCTTTCTCTCTCTCTTTCTCCCTCTCTTTCCGTCTTTCTCTCTCTCTCTCCTTCTCTTTCTCTCTCTCTCTATCTCTCTCTCTCTTTCGCTCCCTCTATCTGTCCTTTGATGAGCGCATGTCACACCTTCTTATCTGGATTTTTGTCTTGCAGGCTGTGACCTACAGATTGTCCAGAGGATACCCACCATGAATCTTCAAAGTTGTTGTTTGGTAATTCGAAGATAAATGAGTGATTCTCCTTTTTGTGATAACACATGCATGGTACTTGTTGTATTTGTGCGACATCAGACGAATTGTTTTGTTCATGATTTTGTGAAGTCGAACAAACATATCTTTGTCCAGGATGGGGGTGCCTGGAGGAGTCCTGGGGGTGGTAGCGGAGGGTATTGTGGCCCTCTTCGGTGTCCGTGCTACTTGATCGTTGGCTCCATGGCATCTGTTGTTCTTCATATGTGCCTGTGGCTGGTATCCCTTTTGTGGTACAGGTTGTGGTCCGACTTTGCACCACCAGGTCAGAGCAGGCGTTAGTTTCCTGCTGCTAACGTGCCTGATCACATGTTTTGTTTTCTTATCGCCGATCGGGCTTGTCATTGAGAATGTTGGGGAGTGGTGTTGTTGCGGTTTTTGGCACAGGAACGCCTACTCTGCATCTCATTAGCGATAGTTGCTGGGCTCATCTGTGGCAATATTTTTAGCGGATACTAGCGCAGGTAAACTGGTGATATCCGCTGTTAGCACCAGCTTGTGAATGGGGCGATATATTTATCACCACTTTGGCTGCGATAAACTGCAGATAACTCACCGATAAGTCCTTGAGAATATGCCCCTTAGTTTTGAAACAGACATCCTTCACTATATTCAATATTGGATAAGAGCCAACACGTGTTTAATCACAAAATGACTTTTTCAAGGTTGTTAAATCATATATAAATACATAACAATAAAAAATGTGAGGAAAACAGAGACAAACTTCATAAGTATAAGTGCAACTCTATGGAAGCATGCTGTACCGATGAATTGGATGGAAGTGATGACATGTTCTTGTATGAAACTCATCATAGAATATATGTTTTTGGTGATGAGTATATAAATGCAATCCATCATGAGAAAATATCCAAAGTGCAACCTTTAAGATAAGAGGAAGAAAGTAAAAAAATAAATCAGAAGGAGAGAGAGCAAAAGTTGCCTAAACTCCATGCTGAAACGCAGTACATGCCATCAAGTGAAAGATATAGTTATATGATAAGTGTTAAGAGATTGTTAGAAA
Source organism: Lissotriton vulgaris (assembly GCF_964263255.1). Classification (NCBI taxonomy): domain Eukaryota; kingdom Metazoa; phylum Chordata; class Amphibia; order Caudata; family Salamandridae; genus Lissotriton; species Lissotriton vulgaris. Next base: position 1,297,970,731 of record NC_141694.1, read on the forward strand.
TTAACGCAAATCAACCTAACACTCGGTACAGTCGCTTGTAAACACGAAAGCTCCAATGAAAATAAATGCGTAGCAAAGTAAAGTTTTTAAGGATGAGTCATTGTTGGAATAGAAATGTTTTAAGCAAATTCTCTATGCATTGTATGATTAAATTAGCATTTGCGGCACCATTTTATAACCAGCGCCATTTTGAGCCATGATCGAAATGGACTTCTATCACTCTCTCTCGCTGTGTCTGCTCTAACTGAAAGCGGCTGTGATCGTTTTCGTTGAGCTTCGCTGTGCTAATGAATACACTGTCTTTGCTAGTACATACCTTTCCCATTAGATAGGCCTGCTCCTACCTTTAGAGCGGCGGGAACAGGCAGAGTGACCTTGGTGCTGAGATAGCATGTACCCAGTCTCAGGACTTAAACCCATCCTTCTGCACCTCCTTTGTTCACCAGCTACCAACTGGAAATTTCCAGTGTGGGCGTGTATTTATTGGTTATGAAAGGTATTTCATGTATCACTATGCCTGCGGAAGTCAGTCCCTCTGCAGCAATATGAGGAGGGTGGTCAGACCAGACTCCACTCAAGTGTACCTGAAATAAAATCTCTTTGATTTGTATTCTCTACTGTCTGATCGACTCTTCAATTGTGTGGAAGGCTGAGAGGTGGTCGCGAGTGACCCGGGTGACTCTAATTGGGTCACTTCCTTCACCATGCAGGATAATTGCTGGCTAAGATGACCGTTTCACTATATCAATGCGAAACAAGTATCAACTGAAAAACAAATGATCATACCATATCATTATATAGTCGAATTTGGTTCTCCATAGTATGGTCCAAGGATATATAAGCAGTGTCGGCTCCTCAAGGAGTGCTACGACGCGAGTATTAACTGCCTCGAGACTTCGCAACGCTACGCCTGTTGCTCAAAACAAGTTGGATAGATACGGACCTCCGAAATCATTAACTTTTTCGGACATCGATTCCCGAACCACGAGGTAAATCGCTGGTGGTGCCTTGACTCGTGATGTGGTCTCTTCTCCTTTTTTAACAACATATCAGAATACAACCTAACCTTATTCCGTTCGGGCCCCCAGATCATTACGAGGTCGGTTGGATCAGACCAGACGCCCGCCAACATGTTCTTCTTTAAAGGAGGTCAGCCCACCGCCCCCCAGTCCTGAAGAAGACCCGCGCTGTAAGGGCAACTAAACCTACATGTTATAGGGTCGAAACGTAGACTTCCTTCGCCTACCTTACCAACTCCTATCGCCAGCAGGATTTGTACAGCTTTTTAGGACTTTGGTTATATAAAAATTGCAGTGACATGTGCCGATCTTTCGTGTGGCTCCGATTTAGGGGGACCATCTCAGGATTGTATATATGAATATTGGCCAATGGTGTATAAGAAATGAATACTGTGTTAATCTTCACCTATTTTCACTGAACTCCCTCACAGCACTTCCCTCTTCCCTTTCCTATGTGGGCACGAAATATTTTGACAAAGTACAAAAATTTGTCTTTGATACATATTGTATAACCATTGAAAAGGTTGATACAAGTGCTTTGTGAATAAAAACATCGCACTTTGGATTTGTTTCTTCCTTCGTTTCTCATCTATGCTATGCTTTTTCCTTTTATTGCACATAATTTGTTCCTTTAAGTCCGGGACCCCTACGTCCATAACACCATTCTAAAATAGTGGCAAAGATCCATTTGCCAGGAGAAGAACATGGCGCAGATTCAGAATCCACTCGTGTGAGGTAAGGGTTGAACAAATTAAATTAAAACGTTTTTGTACCTGCATCCCCATGCATCAATTGCCCTCATACTCATAATCTGGGTGTTCTCAAATCCACCTTTGGCCCTTTGACCTCAAGTGTTGCTTATCCCCTACCACTCAGCTCTCATCTGTTTATCCCATGGACAGCTATCACTTAGGTGACTCCTCATTGTTCCTCGACAGACTAGTACAAGTCAACCTCTGCCTCCCTGAGACCTCCATCGTATATACAGAATCTGACTGCATTGGTTGAAGTCACGTCCTTCTTCTGTAGCCCACAGTTCTCACCTTCCTGTCCAGCCCGGACAGTGCATATCTCCTTTTTCTGACTCATAGCAGTCGGTTTCATCATCGTCTAGACTACAAAGCCCATCCCCTTGCATCATACACATGTTGAATTGTGTGTGGATCTTCCTCTAAAGTCCAAGCTAGTGGTCCATCTGTCGCAGGTCCTTGGCCCCATCCCTGTACCACCACCACTGCTATTCAGAAATAATGCATTTGCTACACCATCCTGCAAGCACCCTGTTGGCCCAAAAACAGTCTATAATGCCCTGATCATTGTGGACTTTTGCTGTTGCTCTTCTTGTGACAGAAGGGGTGCCCTTTCCTCCTCCATCCTCTCTATAGCCAACCAGTTACCTGTCCATTACAGACCACCTCAAAACGTTGTGTCAGGGCTACCCATCCAAGTAAATCTGCCCCTCTGGTCAGGGATCCTGGATGGAATACCCCTTCAGTCTGCCCCTAAGTTTTCTGTGTCTCACGTCACTCAACCTGGGCTGCAGCTGAGTTCGAGAACGCACCACTACCACTACAAACCCTGTCCTGCCTTAGTTTTCTTGTCCAAGTTCTGCCATAGCCATGCTGCCTTGGTTCTCTAAGCATCCTTGTCACAAACCACCATAACCGGGTCAGTGTCAGGGGGATTCCACGTCCTCTTAGCTGTCACTCCTATGTGTAGCTACTCACCCCTTAGTGCTTTGGGCCCTTGTCCTAAAACGGGGTTCTATTGGTAGCAAAGATCCCTGTCTCTGTGCTGCCATGACATATTCCCATATGTACTTGGAACTCAGAGAAAATGGCTGGACCGGCTGGGGAGAGAGTGGTTCCAGTACCTGAGTCGATTTGGGAACATTTTGGCATTTTATAAATTACCTCTTAAGTCTTCTACATACACTTAGCTCTCCTCAACCCAGTCTCTAGCTTTTCTTCTTAACCTTTCTGATACTTTTGTAGTCTCCTCGACTGATCTTTTCTCCTTCATTGTTTCTTTGCTCTCCTCATAGCTTTGACTTGGCCATCTCCTATTTCCTAAGTACAATATCTCTTTAGCCTCTCTTATCTCCTCTTTTAACCTATTGTCACTCCCATTCCAAAGATTTCAAAAGGTTTACAATTTGATGTTTGCTTTCCTACCTTTATGCTTTAACTCTGTCTGCTGTGTAACTACAGATGTTACTTAATTTCTGCCGCCTTAACTCTATAAAAAGACAAACTATCTTCTTTCCTCCGTTTGTATGTTTCATTTTCCATTTGTATCAGATTCTCCCTTCATGTTAACTCTCTCCCCTGGCCACATCCTTGATGTGATATCTAATTCTTACATTTCCCTACCATCACTCTTCTTCAATTGCCCTCACCTAAGACCTTCAATAAGTCTGAAGCTGTAAAGATCACGTCCTTCTCCTTTTCTTACCACCAATCTGCTTTTACATCTTTTCAATCCTTGGCAACTGATCATCCTTTTCGGTTGGTCTTCCCCCTTCATTTGATACCATCTTCGGTATTTATTACATTGAGCAGTGCCAGCTCTAGGGCGGTGTGACGGGTGCCACTGCACCAGGCGCTGACTTAATGTAAGGCCACCCTGTTTGCAAGTAGATAATTCCTTGACCCAGTCCTGAGGCGGAAGCCGGGAGCTGGAGGTACGAAAACATTTGCAATTCTCGTGTTTTTAAACATTTGTGTGGTGTCACTTAGTTTGTTACTCTGCTATTTTAAAAAGTAATCTGTGCCAACAGCAAACCTTCCTCTAGCACACAGCCGATCTGAACGCTGTCGCGCTATCCTCTTTTGTTGAGCAGCCGCCATCAGCCCAGGCGTGCTCGCCGACCACGCCCACTACAGGCCACACCCCCCCACCCGCCTACTTAAACAATGACCACTAGCGTTCTGCATAATTCCTTGACCCAGTCCTGAGGCGGAAGCCGGGAGCTGGAGGTACGAAAACATTTGCAATTCTCGTGTTTTTAAACATTTGTGTGGTGTCACTTAGTTTGTTACTCTGCTATTTTAAAAAGTAATCTGTGCCAACAGCAAACCTTCATCTAGCACACAGCCGATCTGAACGCTGTCGCGCTATCCTCTTTTGTTGAGCAGCCGCCATCAGCCCAGGCGTGCTCGCCGACCACGCCCACTACAGGCCACACCCCCCCGACCCGCCTACTTAAACGCTGACCACTAGCGTTCTGCATAATTCCTTGGCCCAGTCCTAAGGCGGAAGCCGGGAGCTAGAGGTACGAAAACATTTGCAATTCTCGTGTTTTTAAACATTTGTTTGGTGTCACTTAGTTTGTTACTCTGCTATTTTATAAAGTAATCTGTGCCTACAGCAAACCTTCATCTAGCACACAGCCGATCTGAACGCTGTCGCGCTATCCTCTTTTGTTGAGCGGCCGCCATCAGCCCAGGCGTGCTCGCCGACCACGCCCACTATAGGCCACGCCCCCCAGAACTAGAAATGTGCATGCATAGGAAGCGCAGCGGACGAGCGCAGCGGGAGCGCCGTTTGCGCGCCAAAGGCGCGCCTAGGGCAAGCCCGTCTGCGCCCGTCCGCGCCAAGACCGCGACAGGCGCAGGAAACTCTGCCCAGACCACTTTGCACATCAACTATCTTCCCAGCGACCTTCACCTACTACGTGGTACTAACTACTGCTCCTGCAAACTTGATATGTCGATACTTCCCGGCTCTTTCAGCGGCAAACACTGCCGTTGGTCCTCCATCAAAAATCCAGCCCACGCACTCACTCCCTTATCCCTCCCCAAGGAATCCCAGCCGCCATTTAAAGGTGGTCTGATTAATGCCCGCTCTATGTGTAAGCATAGCCAAGACATACATGACCTCATCCGTGACTCTGATCTCGACTGTCTCCAGATAACAGAAACCTGGCTTACAGAAGACAGCAATCCGGATTTAGCCATTGCCCTCCCCCAGGGTTTTTCCTTCTTCAGACAAGACAGGCTGAAAGGGAGAGGCGGTGGAGTTGCCATTATACTGAAAAATACCTTCACTTGTCACACGTTTAATTTAGACCCCCTAAGAGACACTGAAGGCCTAGGTTTCTCAATTAAACTCAATGAATCCGTATCCTTCTCAGGCGGTCTAATCTACCGCCCACCGGGTAATGCCTCTAAGTTTCTCGACACACTGAGCGACTCTCTGGGACACTTCCTACTCAGATACCCACATTTCACCCTTCTAGGGGATTTTAACCTACACCTAGAGTCCAAATCCGACCCACAAACCAACAACTTTCTACAGACCCTAGAAATATTCAACCTTCAGCAAAGTGTCATATTGCCTACCCACTCACTAGGACATACCCTCGACGGTGTCTGCATCAACTTTCCCCTCCTAACTACCTTACCCCCGGTTCCCCATATTTGTACAGACCATAGCCTGATCCCATTCCACATCAATCACATACGCCCTCAAATCTCCAGTAAAACTAATCCTCATTGTGACAACCCCGTCAACTGGAAAAAGGTTCAAGAAAATCTCACCCTTAATCCTATCCCCCAATCTCAGACCCCCTCCTTATCCGGTGGCGTCGAACTCGATGCAAATCTTTTCCATAATTGGATTTCACAAGAAATTAGAACTCGGAATCCCACCAAGCGCCCCCGCAAAACTCATAAATATACCAAAACCAATGCCCCTTGGTTCACCTCTGACCTTGCTACTTCTCATCTACTGTGTAGAAAAGCAGAGCGTAAATGGCGCAGAACATATGACATTGATGACCGTCTCTCATACATCCAACTAAGGAAAAACTATCTCTCTAACATCAAATCCGCCAAAAAAAACTTCTATGTCAACGCTATTAAGGAGTCTAGTCAGAAACAAAAAACGCTGTTCTCAATAGTGAAATCGTTCACCCAGCCCAAAGCTCTACAACCTGAAATTCCCCCATCCCAAGATTTTTGCAACAAAATAGCAGACTATTTTGAGGAAAAAATCGACTCCATTCAAAAAAACTTCCCCCCTGCTCAAACAACTCAAGGTACACTCTCCCCCTTCCAACTAGAATCCCTAACTGGTAGCCTTAAGAATTTCTCCCCTGTCACCTTGACTCAAACCAGAGAAGTCATCTTGGCGTGCAAATCCGGTTCTCCCTCTGACCCTTGTCCCCCCAAAATCCTTCACCAACTCATCGACGTGGTGAACCCAATCATTAACGATATAGTTAACTCATCGCTTCGCACTGGATCCGTCCCCCGCTTGTGGAAAAAGGGTATAGTCAAACCTCTCATGAAAAAGGCCAACAAATGCCCGTCTGACCTCACCAATCTTCGCCCGATCTCACTCCTCCCGGCTTTGGAAAAAATAACCGAACAGATGGTTTATAGAGAACTCAAACAATATCTGGAAACTCATAATATACTCCATCCGCAACAATCTGGTTTTCGCCCCAAGCACTCGACCGAAATAACTCTGATTGAACTGTCAGACTCAATAAAGATGCTGCAAGACCAGAAGAAGAAGGCCATTCTCATTCTTCTCGACCTGACCGCGGCGTTTGACACCATTTCCCACTCCATCCTGATCAGCAGATTGACGGACATAGGGATTTCGGAAATCGCTCTATCCTGGATAGAATCATTTCTTACTGACAGGTTCCAAACTGCCGGTCTCGGCCCTTTCCACTCCAAAGAAAAGAGGGTTTCCTCTGGGGTACCTCAGTCCCCTCCTTTTCAATATCTACCTCATCCCACTCTTATCCCTGATTGAGTCATTCGGCATACCTGTAACCTCGTATGCCGATGACACGCAGCTCATCGTACCATTAGAGGATAACTCAACTAAGGCAGAACTCAACCTCAAAAACTGTTTGACTGCGGTCTTCCAATGGATGGATACCAACCATCTCAAATGCAACTCCAGCAAAACGGAGATCCTCCCCATTGGAAGAAACACCATCTTCTGCCCAGCCCTCTGGTGGCCGGAAGACTCAGCCGCCCCCCCCCAGACCGTAACAACAGCAAGGAATCTTGGTGTCCTATTCGACTCAGACCTATCATTCGACCAGCACGTCAGGACTGTAGCCGGCCGATGCTTCGGAATTATAAAATCTTTAAAAAAGTTTTTCGACTTTCTTCCACTTGATTCCAGAAAAACTGTAACAGTAGCCCTTATAATCTCACGCTTGGACTACTGTAACGGTCTCCTTGCGGGAGCAAAAAAGACTACACTGACCAAACTTCAAAGTGTTCTTCACACTGCTGCCCGACTGGTTTTGAAACCGCCCAGAAGATCATCTATTTCCGCAGCTCTAAGATCCCTGCATTGGCTCCCTCTGCATAAAAGAATATTTTTTAAAATGTTGATTGTTGCTTTTCGGGCTTTTAACTTATCCGGCCCCAAATACCTCACCAGACGCTTCCCCCACTACAACCCGAGTCGATCCCTTCGCTCGTCCCAGGACAACCTCATCCTCCCCGCTAGGTACAACCTGAACACAAAGGGCGGAAAAACCTTAAGCTTCCTGGCCACTAAAGCCTGGAACCTCATGCCCAAGAATCTGAGACAACAAACTCACGAAAAACCTTTCAGAAAACTGCTGAAAACTTGGATTTTTAACCTTACGGATGACTACACCAAGGCAGCCATCTAAACTCAAACTGTTTCCATGATTGGTTTTCGATCCTCCACCAGGAATTTCAGCGCCAAGATGCTCCCATCGGAGCGAACGCTGCGCTTTAGAAATACCCCCTCAAATATCAAATATCAAATATCAAATATCATGGCTTTAAAAGCACCTCCTGGCACATTCTTTGCCTTCAGCAATTTTCAGGCGACAAAAAAAATGTCAAGATAACTCTGGTGATAAATTTTCTTCCTGGAGAGTTTGGAGTTTTGTCTAGCGGATGTTTGAACTCATCAGAGTAGAGGGTTTATATGTCTGCTGTCTCGGACGTGTCCCATGTAGATCACAAAGTGCATATAATGTACTTTTTTTTTTGTTTTTTTTGTTTTGTTTTATATAGCGCTGGCTTGACCCGGAGGTATCAGAGCGCTTTACATAAGGTTCCACAAACTTACACCAATTACAAGTTACATCAGTTACAAGAGAACATTTCAAGAGCTTAGAAGGGTAAGGGGTGGGGTAAGGTGTAGGAGGGAAATAGGATGTAGATAGGATGGATGGAGAGATGAAGCAGAGTCTGCCCAAAGTCTGACTGGGTAGGTGACGGCTGAGGGGGAAGTCCACAGCCCATCTCCTCTACAGCTAACAGGTAGCTCCATCGGGCTACAGTCAAGCGGCTAGGTCTCAAAGAGAAAATAATTAGAGAGCAAAGAGTAGGCATAAATGGAGCATAAAGGAGAAAGTGAGTGGAGTCAAGGGTATGAGGGAAAATACGACAGAGAGACGAAGTAAGGTCTGCCCAATGTCCGGCTGGGTAAGTGACAGCTGAAGGGTAGTCCTCAGCCCATCTCCTTTATAGCTATCAAGTAGCTCCACCTGGCATCGACCAAGAAGCTAGGTCTCCAAGGTCAGAGACAGGTTCACAGATTTGGTATCTTGAAGGGTGGGCCGGGTAGGGGATGTGTACGAAGTCGTTTTTTTTCTCAAGGATTAACACAAAGTAGTAGGGAACACTGTGGCAGTCATCTTGGGGTCTGGCAGTCCCACTGTTTTTAAACAAGTGATCCAAGCTCCCACAGGAAGGAGATTAGCACCACTACGACCCGCAAGGATAACACCTCATTAGAGAAAAGCCCCCTGCCATTAGCTAATCCGGGTTGTTAGTAAAGAAGGATCACCTTTTTTGGTGGCATAAAGGCACCTCAGAGGACTCCCCCTGCCAACACAGGTCGATTCCCCTTAATGAATTGCTGCAATGCGTGGAGTAGTTTTACGTTACCGACCATCCCCTGAGCTAAGGTTTAAGCTATAGGGTCCTGTAATGACTGCAGGCTGCACACGTCCACGAGTTGGCACACTCACTAAATAGGTCTTTGTGGGTTACTGCTTGTGTTCCAGAGATCCTTTTGTAATTTGCAGTTTATAGGCGAAAAATCCTAATATAAAACAGTGAGCTATTAACAGGCATCAAAGAGTTGCATGCAAACTGCAAGGAATAGATTAGAGCGTTATAATTAATTCCCCTTTTTTATTATCCTTTTGTTGCAAAAAGGGTTCCTTTGGGTGGAAACCGATTGTTATTAATAAAGAAAACCCTCAACCTTGATGGTACATTTTAAATTCTGATTTTGGGCTTCTTTAGACCAAACACTCAAACTATATTCTGCCAACAAGTATGTATGATGTGACTTTTCACCTCGTAGTCCTGTCTTATGTTTGTCGTATGATGTAAAGTGCTCTGACATGTTACAGTGGTATGAGTGGCGCTATAAAACAAATTAAATGTATCTGAGAGAGAGTGGTTATGGATACATGAGGGACACTGTTAAAGGGTGTTAGCGTGGACATTTGTGGCAGAGGTGGTCATTGGAGGACAGCAACACACATGGTTGTACTGGGCGCCACCAGTGCTAAAGTCGGCCCTTACATTTAGCAACTGGGTTCTCTTCAGTCATCCTGCTTTTGTTTATTCCTCCCCTGCTTTTGCATCCCCTCAACAGCTTCCTTTGTCTTCCTTCTTCTATGGATTATCAAATGCTCTTGCATGGCCTCTGCTCTGCCTTCCAATGTCTGTGAGTCGTTCTTGCCTCTCCCAGCCCCCCATGTTCTCAATTCTGTTTCTCCTATACCCACCACCCTGCACTTCTAGGTTTTGAAACTCACATCCTTTTCATATTCACTGTGCTCAGTTGATGAACGTGTTATATAAATGTAATAATATTGCAACATAAACATGCATTAACAACGCAGTGGTCCCAGTTTTGATAAGCAGCAATTACCCATGACTGCATTTGCATCTTAGGTCACTAAAGCCAGAGATATTGGGTTTGGTCGTATCAGTGGTGATGTTAATACTTCAATTTCATCAGAAGGATGAGGAACACCTTCACATATTGTTCTAGTTGATTCCTTCACTTATTATATCTTATTCTTTATCATTAATACACTGTAAAGCACCGTATAGGAATATGGACATTTTGTCAATCGTGAAAATATAAATTTGGAGATTTATTAATGGTTCCATTCTTCATTCTATAAATCCTGAGGAGCAGGGAACTTCCTTTAAGCATGTTTTGGCTGTGCTTATGAACTTTATTTGAATAAAAAGATTTCGGAAAACGATAAATCCATGGAATACTGTGAATTTATGATAAACTTGGAGATATAATAAGTGGAGGAATGAACTAGGACAAGATTTGAAGGTGTACCTCTTTCTGATAAAATTAAAGTATTACTAAACCCGCGGGGACTGGTGCCGGGCTACAGATCACTAATCCTAACTCGTTGTTTCTGCAGTGGTAGTAACGTTGGTGATAATGATGTTGGTGATGGTGGCAGCATTGTTGGTGATAATGGCGGCAGTGATGCTAGTAATGGTGGTGGTGGCAATGCTGTTGGTGATAATGACAGACGAGGTAGTGGTAATTGTCATTGTATTGATTTTGCTGGTCGTAGTAGTGATGATGGTAATGCTGGTAGTTATGCTGGTAGTACTGATTTCCTTCACCAGAAGTGTAGGATTGGAATTAGTAGTACCAGCACGCCATCCAGAATTGTATTTCTTTCTATTAAAACTCAACTCTAACACCGGCCATACAAGTTAGCAGTGAATAGGGATAACACAAGAGGTTAAGAGGGCTTTGGCATAGTAAAAACTCAGAGAAACGGTTTCCAATATCTTCTGAATTGGAAAGAGATAATTGGTATTTTAGATGGACTTTCACATTGACAATGAACTCCTTAGAGGGGAAGACAGCAGAGAAACTGATGTTCAGGTAACATTATACGCATTATCACTCGGCACTGAATCACAGTTCATAATAAGGTGAGGGAAATAAAAAGGGTCATGTGGCCATTCCCCTTTGGACTCAAATAGTACCTCTTTGAGGAACCCAATACTGGCTGAAAGCAGGTTGGGATTTCATGTGAGAAAGTCACATATACACACACATCCACGCACACACACTATGACTTTACCGCATAGCCACACTAATACTATTTGTAGAGAGAAGTTATGTTTATTCACATTTAATTTTACTATATTACTTGTAGGATTTAATTTCAAAATGGGTTTTCATCTTTGTTTACTGATGTCAACATTTTATTTTTAGGGAAGTTTAAATGCTATTGAAAACAATGGGGCATATTACCAACAACTAGCGATAATTTTAGTCTCTAACTTGTTTAGAGACAAAAATTATCGCCGCACATCGGCGATTTTTATCGCAGATAAACCTTGCTATTAACAAGGTTTATCGCAAATGCGATAAAAAACGGCCGAAATGCATGAATACCGCTGAAAAGTCAGCGATATTCATGCATTATCGAGCAAATGCTCTTAGCCATGTTATCCACCTCCCATTGGATAACATGGCTAAGAACTGCTCAGGGCAGGTGTTAGCTTTTGGAGATATTCCCGCTTAGCGCGAATATCTCCAAAAGTTGGTAATAGGAGATAGCGATGTTAGCGACTGTTTTCAGTCTCTAACATCTTGGCACGCCCACTTTGCATCTCATTAGTGATAAATATCACTGACATGCAAAGTGGGGCCCAAGATGGTCGCTATCTCCTACTAGCTGTCGCTAACTGGTGTTAGCGACAGCTAGGTAATAGGGAGATAATTTTATCTCCGCTTTCTTGGCTTTTAAAGCCAAAAAAGCAGAGATAAACCCCCTTGATAATATGCCCCTATGTTCGTTGTCCATTTTTCCCATGTGAAGAAATATTTTCTTTTCTTTGTTATCGTTGTTGGATGTTGTTTTTCGTGAATACCACATTCAACAGACTCCAGCAGTATGCAAGCTAGTCCATGTATCTTGTTACAGATGGCATAAGTTTGAAGGATGCAGCAAATAGTATGCAAAACCTTGGGAGCTAATGAGTATATAATTGTATAATTTTGCTTTAACATGATTAGACAGTCTTTTGTGTGGTTGCGTAATGTTAGCGATTATATTTTCAGAAAAGAACAGGAGATTTTTGAGTGCCCTCTCAAAGAGAGGACTGACTTTTCCTTAGTCCTTCCCGTTGAGGTGATCCCATGCTAGTTCGTCCTCTGCTTCGTAAGATTTGATCTATTTTGATTGCTTATTAATGGAAGCATACAATTTCTGATAATAAATTGCTGCTAACCTGTTTTTTACCTTCCATAACCCATTGACATTTAATAAATCTTCATGGTTTGACTAAAATATTCTCTGCCCTTTTTGTGGAGCCTTGTGTGCTCCACATATTATTGAATGTATTGATTTGTTGACCAGGCTCAATTTTGGAGTACCAAGGGGCATATTACCAAGGGGGGGGGGGCGATAGGCTATTATCGCCGATTTAGCGGCCGTTTTCGGCCACTAAGCGGCGATAATTCTATCGCCCTGTTAGCAAGCTGTTGCTAAGTGATGTTAGCAACAGCTTTTAGGCGATAGCGAGGTGTTTGGGGCCCGCTTTGCATGTCAGCGATGTTTATCGCTAATGACATGCAAAGTGGGCGTACCCAACCAGTTAGCGGCTGAAAGCAGTCGCTAACGTTGCTATCGCCTATTAGCAAGGCAGGCGTAGCATTGGAAATATTCGCGCTAAGCGCGAATATCTCCAAATACTAACACCTGCCCAGACCAGTTCTTAGCCATGTTATCCAATGGGAGGTGGATAACATGGCTAAGAGCATTTTGTCGCTAATGCGTGAATATCACTGTATTCTAAGCGATATTCACGCATTTTGCCTCTATCGTTGGATATTTTAGCACAATGGAGAAAAACGTTGCTAATAGCATGTTTTCTCCGCTAACATATCCAGTGATAGGTAGCGATAAAAAAAACGTTGCTAAGACTATTTAGCGATAAATATCACTACTTGTTGGTAAGATGCCCCCAAATTCCCCAGGGAATTGACACAGCTACTGTTCCATCCATAGAAGTGCATTATATTTGAATTGGCAGAAGATTTACTAAGTTTACATGCAATGCAGTGCAGTAACCAAAGTTGCTGTGCTGTGTTGTGTGAAAGAAAGAGAACAGAGGAGCCTCATATTTACCAACATATAGTGCTATTGCTTACTTCTCTAGACCTGACGCACTTAAGGTTGCCTTTCACAAACTTTTTTACACCTGCCTCAAGGAATAGTAGTTATTTTAAACTAATCCATGCCTCCCAATGTTAGTAGATAGAGATGTGTGTCGGGAATTGTGTAAAAAACACAAAGTTGGTTGCATAGGAATGCCCATGTACCACTCAAGGCACAAACCGTGACGTAAAGTAGTGCAAAGTAGTGTCTAGCGTTACTTTGGATTACTCTAGGGTTAGTTTGTACTTGAAAGTAAATCCTAACACAATACTTTGTGCTCTATTATCAATTTGATACAAATTTAGTTTGCCATGGAGCTACTGCCTCAAACAAGTCAACCTCTCTCCCTGTGCAGGGTGTATGCGTGCAGTGGGCCAAACCTGAACTGTACCTTCTCAACTCAGAATGCATGTAGTGACCTTCACCACAACCTGTAAGGATGTCAGATTATGAAAGCATATTGATGCCAGAAGCTTTTGTAGCAGATAGGATTCCTGCGTGAGGGTGAAGGATAGCCACAGACTGCAGACACTGAACACCTCCTGCCTTCAGGAAAGTTGCAGCTGAAGTAGATGTAATAGGAGTGGAAGGTACAGCCAGGAAAGCAGACAATGAAAGTAGACAGCAATGCAGGGGAAAAGCAGAGGCTGCCCTTGGGTTCAGCTATACTGTCCAGTAAGTTTACTGATGCAGATGGCAGGAGCAGTCAGCAGCGATACATGAGATTTAATGGTCCATACAGTTTTAAATCACCTAAACATGTAAGACATTGAGCACTCCGACATGAATGACTGATGTGGTGTTGGAACTGCAAATCCAGGCAAGCAATGAAAGAAGCAATGGTATAGATTTATGGAGTCAGGAATCTGTATAACAATCAATAATCATAAGTCCTATGTGCAAAGCGAGAGCCTATCACCCCCTTTAGGATTTCAAGACGATGGGGGCCATTGGGGCGATTAAGTCAGCTATTGCCCAGAGTCACGTGGTTCTGAGCTGAGCTGCTGCCGAAGCAGTGAATCGAACCAAGAATCCCCTGTTCCTGAGTCAGTCGCTCTGGCTGCTGAGCCACACCTAGAAAGGAATAACACAATTCCTTCAAGTGAGAGTAACCAATGCCTATGAGTCGGCCGCCGCATGACCTGTACAGCAAAAGTAAAAACAAAAGGGCACACTCTTCTTTTGGTGATTCTGCCTTGTCTTCCACTGAGGCTGTGAGCAGGGCTGCTTCATCAATCACCTCCAGTGATGTTATTGTAACTCCACTGCAGACACTTACACCTCCTTCCATTTGCATATGCCTCTTACCTCCCCACACCGCCTCCTCCTTCGGCTGTTCCAGGCAGCCTGAGACCCCCTCTCACCTCTCCCTTGACACAACATCTGTCCTTATGCAGGTTGCAATTGCATTGGACTTACGTGGGGCCAGTAAAACGCCTATTCTTTTGAGAGTAAGTATTATTTTTGTACAATTAGCGGTAGTAATCAAGCAATTCTGAGGTAGGGTGACCAAACATTTAAAGTTGAAAACCGGGAAATTTTACAAAAGAAGAAGGACTACAATTGTACTTAAAGAGAGCGCACAGAATGAAAGCTCCTCAGCAGAGAAATAAAGTACTGGCAGTAAGAACATACATATAATGCAATTTTAAAACACACTAGTTTCCCTTCTAATTAAATTGTTTTCTTGAAACAATTGCTAAATATCCCTGCTGTGTAAAACATAAAAAGCACCTCCCGCCGTTTCAGTCGACCCTCTTTAAAAACCGAGACATGAGCTAAATTTCCTATTATCTGCCTGGACAGCTGGTGAAAAACTGCGACCGCCCGAGCAAATTCGGGCTGCCCGGTCACCCTATTCTGAGGGGTCAACCTTCACTGTTGACTGCATGGCGTGTCCTTTCCGCTATTCCCTGGACTCCTGCAATCATTGGACAAGACCTTAGCGGCTAATGGTTTCCCTCTCTCTCCCTCCGTCTCCCTCCCTCTGTCTCCCTCTGTCTGTCTCTGTCTGTCTCCCTCCCTCTGTCTTCCTCTATATGTCACATTC
Source organism: Lissotriton vulgaris (assembly GCF_964263255.1). NCBI lineage: Eukaryota > Metazoa > Chordata > Amphibia > Caudata > Salamandridae > Lissotriton > Lissotriton vulgaris. The sequence continues at coordinate 1,297,985,987 of NC_141694.1, forward strand.
CCTCTGTCACCCTCCTCCCTCTGGCTGTCCCCCTCTTTCTCCCTCTGTCTGTCTCCACCCTGTGTCTTTCTACCTCTGTCTCCTTCCGTCTGTTGCCCTCTGCCTCCCTCTCTCTGTCACCCTCTGTCTCTGTCCCTCTGTCTCCCTCCCACTGTCTCCCTCCCTCAGTCTTCCTCTCTCTGTTTCTCCCTCTGTCTCTCGCTGTCTCCCTCTGTCTGTCTCTGTCTCCCTCCCTCTGTCTCCCTCCCACTGTCTCCCTCTGTCTTTCTTCCTCTGTCTCCCTCTGTCCGTCTCCCTCTCTCTGTCAACCTCTCCCTCCCTCTGTCTCCCCCGGACTCCATCCCTCTGTCTTCCACCCTCTCCCTCCCTCTGTCTGTCTCCGTCTATCTTCGTCTGTCTGTCTTCCTCCCTCTGTATCCCTCTATCTGTCTCCCTCCCTCCCTCTGTCTGTCTCCCTCCCTCTGTCGCCCTCCTCCCTCTGGCTCCCTGTCTCCCTCCCCCTGCCTGTCTCCCTCTGTCTGTCTCCCTCTGTCTGTTGCCCTCTGTCTCCCTCTGTCTCCTTCCCTCTGTCTCCATCCCTCTGTCTCCCTCCCTCTGTCTCTCTACCTCTGTCTCCCTCTCTGTCTCCATTCCTCTGTCTCCCTCTCTGTCTCCCTCTCTCTCCCTCTCTCTCTCCCACTCTCTCTGTCTCCCTCTGTCTGTCTCTGTCTGCCTCCCTGTCTCCCTCCCTCTGTCTCCCTCCCCCCCCCGTCTCCCTCTGTCTGTCTCCTTCTGTCACCTCACCCTAGCTTCCCAGGCACATGCACAGCCTCACCCGAGTTCTTCACAGGTCTTTAAAAGACCATTTACTTGTTAATGAGGCTTTGTTGTGAATCGCCTGGCCCCCATAGAGCAGAGTGTCTCTGGGTCCGCGCTGCTGCCGCGGTGTTTGCTGACACTTAAAAACATTTTTTTAAAACACAGGTACAATGTCTGCAAGGTCCGCGGGCCGCTGAGGAAGGCTTGCCGGGGCGGACGTACTATGAGTACCCGTGCTTAGCCCATGCCTCTGGGCTTTAGATACCGGGCGTGACCTTCAGGTTTGCCTTGCTCTCACATCCCCGGCCTACACAACAATGCCTTTTGGGTCCGTGTGAAAGGCACTGCCTTCATCCATATCTTCGGCCCACTGCACCTCCAGCAGATTCCGTGAACCGTGGTTTCCAGCACGAAGCATGCTTTCCAATGGGCTCTTACAACAGCGTGTGACCTTTGGCACATCCTGAGCCCAGAACTCAGCTCACTGGGCGCGTGATTTTTTAAAAAGATTTCAGTAATGACTCCCTCGAGGTGTAAAGTGTTTTTGTAATACACCCAGCCCGTGATCTTCGTCTCCTGAGTATCTGTACTGTCATTTCTTGACTCAGTTAAAGAGTGTAATGTGCCCCCTCACTCCAATAATGGCCATTCTATATTCACACAAAAAATGAACAGCTTTAGAAGAGTGGCAAATTACTCATGGTTCAGAATGTGGCCATCTGTCTTTAAGACAGGAAACTTGGTATGGTAATTGGTCTGTGACAAAAGCAGCTATTGTAGAACTGAAACATTTTTTATACAAAACCTTGTTTTGGGCCAGGCAAGTCATTTTTTTCGTTTATTAAAAAAAAAGTATTTAAGAGCATCAGTGCAATCATATCACAACTCGCATGTAATAAAGAACACTCTGTCGTGAAAGACAATATATTAATTACAGAAAGAGGAAATTCCACCCAGTGGTAGTCACTGTAATGCATATAGTGAGAATCAGATCAACAGAGAGCTTGTGACATGAACCGGAGGGCGAGGACAGCGTCGATGAAGACGGGCACACTACCGCTTCTTGTTCATAGGGCTTGACGTCCGGAGGCGAAACCAGCATCCCTTGAATCTGCAAAGAGACGCATATTTATAGAGTGAGATGGACAGAGTCTGTTCATTCATCTAGTCAGAATCCGAGATATCAGACAGAAAACTGATTCATTGCTTAATATTCCGACGCGAGGGAGGAAATCGCCTCCCTAATTTTAGAATTAACAAGCAGATGAACTTCAATATTAAAAAGACAACACAAGATACTGTGAGGGCTTGTTCTTCTCGGGCCTTGTGTGAGTACAACGCATGCATGCTTTACTTCATACCTTGAGCACTTGAAATAAGAATTACTTAATTTATTAATGTATTTTTTTTTCATTTCTATTTTTATTAAGCGCTGCTCTACCAGAAAGCTGTCAGTGGGCTGAAGAAGAGAACAGTATAGAGATGCGTGATATCATTGTTAGAGACCTGGCGTATAAACAATACATGTACAGTGAAAAGCAAGTGATGACAGTGCATTGGCATCTCCGGCCGCATCAGAGACTCGCGCAAAATATATGAATCAATAGGCGTAGAAATAACCACAGCAGCCAGTCAGGGGTGGTTCCTCTGCTGACTGCTGAAATGCAGCAGTCAGAAGAAAAATAAAATGACAAATACTATTAGAGTGCATGTGGAAACAGCTGTATGGGCGGTTGACTGTGTGCATGGGTGTGTTGGTGAGTGAATGGATATCTCGGTGCTACATGTCCAAGTAAGTACATATGTAAAACACAGTGCATGTGAGAGTTGGCATATATAAATGACTATACATGAGGCCAGTGAATGTGCGAGTGGCTGTATGGATCATTGTGTATTTGTATCAGTGATTGTATTAGAGAGTAAGTATGTGTTAGTATATGTTTGAATAAGTAAGGTGTTGTGTGTATAACTGCATAGTTGAGGAAATGGAAGTGTGATTGATTCTTTGCATGACTGACTAGGTGTGTGAGTAACTCCATGGATGAGTGGCAGTGTGTGAGTGTCTGTATAGGTGTATGAGTGCATATGATAGTGTTGTATTGATGAGTGACTGTATGTATGAGTGATTCTATGGGTGAATGAGTGAATGTGTGTGTAGACCTAGGAATCAGTGAGTGCGTATGTAGTAACTGGTATTGGTGTGTCAATGGTTTCAAGAATGGTAGTCTGTATTTAACACTGGGTGTATCAAAGCTTATATTAGAGTGTGAGGAGGTGCATCGTATTATCACATGAATGATATCATCAGTGATGTGATCAGTGATGTCAAATGAGATGTCATCCGTGATGTCATCAGTGATGTCATTTGAGATGTCATCAGTGATGTCATCAGTGATGTCACTGACCATGTCATGAATGATGTAATATGTAACATCATCAACAGTGGATTGCGGGTGCGCGAAATATAGTTAGTACAACTAACTATATAGGAGCAATTTCAATGTTTTTTTAAATGCTAATTCCTGCACTGAGTGGCTACCTCTCCGCTGTTTTTAATTAATTTGTTCACTCTTCCTGTTGCTTAGCTGATTTATCCTATTGATTTAATCTATTCTTAATAGACGCTAATTTTTTTATGAAATGAAATGTATTAATGTATTAATGCATTGGTGTATATTTATGTACTGCTGTTGCTTTAATGATTTTTTTACTGAAATCGAATAAAGCTAATCAATCAATCAATCGACATCATCAGCAGTGGATTGCGGGTGCGCGAAATATAGTTAGTACAACTAACTATATAGGAGCAATTTCAATGGTTTTTTAAATGCTAATTCCTAACTATATAAGGCCTGAAACCTATGTTTTTTAAGTGAATTTGCAAGGTTTTTAAAATGCTAATTCCTAACTATATAAGGCCTGAAACCTATGTTTTTTTAAGCGAATTTGCAAGGTTTTTTAAATGCTAATTCCTAACTATATAAGGCCTGAAACCTATGGTTTTTTCAGTGAATTTGCATGTTTTTTTTAATGCTAATTCCTAACTATATCAGGCGTGAAACCTATATTTGTTTTCATTACATTTTAAAGGTTTTGTAAATGCTAATTCTATTAGCGGATAACGTTTATATATGTTATTATCCTTCTGGGACCACCTGACCAGCCATCTTGTTTCTCAGGAGAAGTGAGGCACAAGAGAGCACAAAACAAGAGTGGAAAACGCAAAAAGGGGGCTGGGTAGAGACCCCCTGACCCCCTAGCCCTTCTCAGGCCCCTTGATTTTTTTTGGATTTTTTTTTGCCCTTGGGGGTCCTTCTGGGACCCCCTGAGAAGGGCTAGAGGGTTGGGGGTCTCTACCCTGCCCCCTTTTGGTGTTTTCCACTCTTGTTTTGGGCTCTCTTGTGCCTCAGTTCTCCTGAAAAACAAGATGGTGGCCAACACTTCATGGTTTGGACAGTTTGGAATGTTGACAGTCGACTGCCAGCCAATCAGAAACTCGCTCGTGCACGTAAGGGTGCACGCACGTACGCGTACCGTACGCGTAAGGTGTGCGTACGGTGAACGCATATAGATATATAATTTGCTCAAATTCAATTTTCCCAACAACTACTGGAGGGATTTTCACCAAATATAGAAAAGGCACTACTGCATACCTGTCCCTACCATTTTGCCAAGTTTGGTGTAATTCCGTTCAGTCGTTCGGGCTGTAGCCGTGTCTAAAGGTCCCATAGAAAATGCCATTTGAAAAATTTCAAATTCAATTTTCTCAAGGAACTACTGGAGGGATTCTCACCAAACATAGCAAAGGCACATGTGCATACCAGGCCCTACCAGTTTGCCAAGTTTGGTGTAATTCCATTCAGCCGTTCGGGCTGTAGACGTGTCTAAAGGTCCCTATGGAAATTAACGTGGGGAAAACACGTTTTGGGACCCCCTTTCAGCCCCCGCTTGACGAATCCCCCCGAAACGTTCAGGGAAGGAGCAGAGCGGGGCTGGCCAAAATTCTGAAAAATTACACGCAGATTCCTCAATTGGCGCCAAAGTTATTACCAATAGAATGTTGAGCGCGTATAGATATATAATTTGCTCAAATTCAATTTTCTCAACAACTACTGTAGGGATTTTTACCAAATAAAGAAAAGGCACATCTGCATACCAGGCCCTACCATTTTTCCAAGTTTGGTGCAATTCCATTCAGCTGTTCGGGCTGCAGCCGTGTCTAAAGGTCCCATGGAAATTAACATGGGGAAAACACGTTTTGGGACCCCCCTTTTTTCTCGGGCCCCGCTTGATGAATCCCCCCAAAGCTTTCAGGGAAGGAGCGTAGGTGAGCAAATTTAAGGAAAATTACACGCAGATTCCTCAATCGGCGCCAAAGTTATTTCCAATAGAATGTTGGGGATTTCCTATGGTAATTAGGTCCTAACTATATATACCTACTGGCGACAGGTAATATATATATATATATATATAAATATAAATATATATATATATATATATTTATATATATATATATATATATATATATATATATATATATATATATATATATATATATATATATATATATATACATATATATATATATATATATATATATATATATATATATATATATATATATATATATATATATATATATATATATATATATATATATATATATATATATATATATATATATCTAGCCCCCCACCTTGGATTGGCACATGCTGCCCCTGCAGCCTGTGAGAGGACAACATAGGAAATTGAGGAGGACAAGTAAAGACTATCAAGACTGTGGACCAGTGGTTGGAACACTGCAGATAAGATGTATATATACCAATACGTCTTGGTGCTGTGGAGAAAAATTAAAAACAAACATATTACTAACATGCAGATCAAGAGATAATCGAAGGATTGAGGGGGTTCGACTGTAAATGCCATTCTTCACGTTGCAGGTTCTGCAGCTTTTATTGAGACCTGGCCAGGGCAGCATCACCAGATTTACCAAGGTGCTGCATGGGTGGAGTGTCACAAAAAGTGACAGAAACAAAACAAAGCCAAATCAAGATTTGAGCTGGAAAGTAGCTCTAAAGTAACGCATAGTATATATTTCTCTCTACTTTGCATCAAGTTGGCATCCCAAGAGAGATGCATTACATTCTCAATCAACTAGCCATGAATTTTGACACAAAGCCCTATCTACTAAAAAAAAAAACAGTAGCCAACGCGCTGCACCAAAGTTTGACTGCTCTTCGAGGAAGGCAAATCTTTTGAAAAAATATTCTTCCCAAAAACGTTATAACTTTGCATGTGTAAAATGCACAGTATATTGTACTCGGAAGTTAGCTTTTCAGTACAAAGTCTATGCTGAACGACATACACACACCCTTACTTTATAGTACAAGGGTGTGTGCGTGGCACAAGACAGCCTACCAAGTTCGGATGGTTCAGAAAATAGTCCCAGGCACCAACATAAAAACAGCCTCATTAGCAAATCAGATAGATAAAAAATAATAGCCCACATTTGCAAAGCTTGAAGCTTTTGAATTCCAAAGACACAGGGGCTAATTTACAAGTCCCTTGCGCCACCGGTGCATCACTTTTAAAATGGGAAAAGGTAGCGCACCGGCGGGGCAAGGGGTTTATAAATAAGCCTCGTTGGGACAGATTTACAAGCCCCTTGCGCCTCTTTTACGCCGCCGTTGTGTCACTTTTGGTGACGCAGTGGTGGCGCAAAAGATGCACCATGCTGCGGGGTATTTACAACGTGACGCATCTGCCAGATGCGTCACGTTGTAAAGCCCTGCGCCAGAAGGAGGCGTTCCATCGCGGGGGGGGCGTTCCGGCGCAGGAACACCTTCCAAAAGTGGCTAAGTGAAATCTACAAGATTTCACTCAGTCACTTTTGGGCCCACGCTGCGTCAAAACCCTGCGCCTGTTTGAATTAGGAGTAAGGATTGACACAGCATTGTGGAGATAGGGCCCCCCAAAGCATTGCTGGAGCTGCGTCGCGCTTGTGACGCCACTCCAGCAATGCGCCGCTTTTACGGCACAGATGCGTGACGCATCTGTGCCGTTTTTGCCCCATGGTGCGCCGCATTCTAAATGCGGCGCATCCAGGGTGGCGGAGCTGCGGTGCACAATAACTGGCGCACCCCTGCTGATATGCAGGGATGCGCCAGTTGTTGTAAATCTGCCCCACAGTGTATAGGTGTGCTGAAGGATACTGAAGACTGAATATATCTGTGCTTGTTGCAGGAAATGTTTGTGGTAATATCTGGTTAATCAATAAGAAAAAATCAGCGCACCAAGCCATAAAACAGACCCACATAAGGCCAGAAAATGGCCGACAAGCTGACTGGTCAGACTAGCTCTCTGGCACCGTCAGAGTACCCTATAGGATAATACGATGCTGCAACTGGGGGATAATAACAAGAGTTCCATATGTTAGTAGATATGGTGCTGTTCTGCTGTCTCCCATTGATGCAGCGCAGTACAGGAAATACGACAGCTGTACTGTGTTGCATGAAAAAGAAGTCCGTTTGGCCTAGGAGTCAATCCCTATATAGCCAAGATCAAAAACCTCACAACAGAGTCGAAAGGGAGCATTCTTCTTCTGGAGCATGACTTTTTACCATTCCAAAGGCCTATTTTTTTTGTGGCTTACATAGAGCTGATATGGCACAAATGGTATCAGAGCAATGGACAGGAGAAACACATGTAAATTATTAATGCAAAGAGCAGGAGACAAATTGGAGTTGTATTGTCCCACAAGATTCTAAAGACTTAGTGTGAAAGGGAACTCACTTACATACCCCATAACAATTGAATTGCACCCTATAACAATTGAATTGTACCCCATAATAATTGAATTGTCAGAAACCTCCTCATAGTGCGGTTCTTAATGGGAATTTGATCACTCCACACCCACAATACACCCTAAGGTGTCATATTACAACAACAAACATTCCTTAAGCACACGCAGAACATACCCCTTCCCAAAATTAGTCCTCCACATTCAGAATTCGGAAATCAGTGATGTCACTTGTCTAGTTTTTATTATCGAACGTGTTTCGTCGAACAGGTATCTTGCCCCAAGACTTCCTCAGGGCTAGAATAAAACAGAACCTCTATTTATATATAGACCACCTCATGTTTCTAACAAAATCTTACAACCCAGTATTCCGAACATGCACATCACCGGGAACGCGGGAGATTTTCCCTGATGAAGGGCTCGTGGAACCCAAATTGCATTGGGACCAGTAAAAGAAATTGCATAAGTATGAAACTTTAATGTCGAAAGAAGTCAAAGAAACATTTTTTTTTCATTGCATTTTTTTATTGCATGAATAAATAAATGGTTAAATACGATTTACAATGCCCAAATGACTGGTATATGTTTTGATAATAATGTGAAAATGCGACCCACCAGAACCGCGCCCAGAGCGACGTTCCCTAACTTTAGAGAACGCTTTAATATAGACATTTCTTAAACACTCCTAAGGCCAGAAAGTGACATCTCCATGGCACGGTACAACCTTCTCAGCACTCAAACAACCAGGCAGTGCGTGTTCAAACTCTTTACTGTATGATTCGTGAAAATCCATGCTCTATTCCATAATGTTCAATTTAAAAAAGACAATCAGTAATAAAATCAATATTCACCAAATATACTAATACCACTAGAACACGTGAACTATACCAAAACCAGTGTGATTTGCATCTCACTTATACCTCCACCATAATTTTTTACCGAAGTAAATCTTGCTCATCAGACATTGGGTAAACTACCAAGAATTACATACATCATTTGTGCCACATGCCCATTGCCCCTCTATCCAAGCCAAGACTCTTAAGCCATTAGTTCCTTTTCACCCCCACTCATTTGAAGCTTGAGGACTTTTTTGGGTAGGTCACTAGGAACTGCATGTGTATAAGGTTTGTTGTAATAATGTACGACAGTTCTTGAATCAATTGGAAACATGTGTACCCTTATACTAGAATTTCTAGTGTGGGTACTCTCTGAAGTGTAAGCAAGCGCGACCTGCACAGGTAAGAGCGGTGGAGCGATGCAGCGAGCGCAAGGTGAGTGGTTTTATGTATGCTTTTAATTAATTTTACCTATCATCTGTCCACTTCCCTCAACCACACCCGCCCTGCCCACCGCTCTTACCTGTGCCAGCCGGACCTGAGTGTAAAAGTTCACAAAAAGATCACGAGGGAAAAGGTTGCCTGGACCCCTCTGAAGATGTGCACAGTGTGGAATAGGGTACAGACAAAATCAGATCTCAAGAGAACTCGGTAGGACTGCAGAAAGAGGAGAAAAAGTGTGTGGAATATTGGATGAGCAGGCTTGAGGTGCAGGGGTATGGATGGCAACCTGTTCACTCAGGTGGGTTGTGTGATGTCAGAAAATAAGCTATGTGAGCAGACGAGGATTAGAGTTAGATGAGTTTAGAAAAGAGGATAAATCTAGAATGTTGGGGAGGGGTTGTAAAAGAGATGCTCAGCCATCAAATCAGTTTCATAGTCTGTTTATGTAAAAAACAGACAAAGGGCCTGACTACAAGTAAACATGCTATTTACCGCACCTGATAAATAATGATACCCTGGGGTTCGTTATTTATTGGGTGCGATAAGTAGCACCTATCACATTTTACTGGGGAATACCATGCAGGTTTTGGTGTTTAAAGCACCATGGGCCAGATGTACGAAATTGCTTGTTTGCGATTTCCTAATAACACATTTTACTGATTCGCTATTAGAAAATCGCAAACTGCAATGCACAATAGTGTGTTTGTCACTGTTAACAATTCACAGTGGCTCTCAAATGAGCCTGCCTCATCAATATTCATGAGGTAGGTCACAATTAGTGAACTATTGTGAATACTACAATCACAGGGATGGAAGCCTGCTGGGGTCAGCAGTTCACCATGTATGTGATTGCTTTTTAGGTCGAGCCTAGAGCCAGTGCAAAACTTATTGTAGAGGAGTAGATGACTAGAAGCTCCGCCCACTCTCTGCCCATATTTGCTATTGCCTTGTGTCATTGTCTGTCCTAAATGCTGGCTTCTGATTCTTCAATTGGCTTGTTAGTTCCTCCGTAGTACCGCCTCCCCTTCATTTGTCACCTCGTATGGCTACTGGCCCCTTTACTTCGGTTGTTACATGGTACGTTTTATTTAGACTGTGAGCACTATTTTCCTTAATGAACTTCTCCTACTTGGTGTCGTCTTGAAGTTGGTAGTGACTGTGAATGTTTTTAAACCGCATTCCCGGTCACAGAACTTTCCTACATGCTAGCGCAACTCACTTTAGGAAGGGACGCTGTTAACACGTCCGTTTCTAATAGCGACTCACAAACACTGGTTTGCGAGTCAGTAATAGATTATCGACTTGCAAAATAGGGTTGGTACATGGCAAAAAGCATTTTACTGGTCTCTAGAGGCCTTATGAGTCATTTGTGAGTGGTAAAATGCTTTGTACATCAGGCCAAAAATCCGAATGATACTGGTAATACCTATGTTTTTCCCAGTTAAATTTCGGCGGGCTTGACCTGCGGAAATGTAATCAATGTTGCAGTATTTAATGCATCCAATGCTTAGTAGATGAGTTAAATACCTTCAAACTTGTAATTCCAATCTATGCATAAACAGTGGTTTACATATAGGTCAGAATTTAGCGAGCAGCTTGTAATCAGTACCAAAGTTGAGGACACTCTTCCAGTAGCACAAATATACTTGCATAGATCCCATCAGTAAGGAGACTGCAAGATGCCGGTATAAAAACTCTTAACATATGTATGCAGGGATGTATGATGATACATCGCAAACACTTACATTGTGTGCCATAAGATCGCAATTGTTACATCGCATGTCCCCTTAGATCGCGAGTAATCACAACGCATACCATTACATCGCATTTATATAGCAATGCATGCGCGATACATTTACATCGCATTCAGACACCCCACATGCTTTTACATTGCAATTTTTACCCGTATGCGCAATTCCCTTAACCGACCCTAAACACTAATCCTTTAAACAGAAAACAGTTCCCTACAATATAGGATGCAAACACTTCCCTAAACCCTACGCCCTAAAAAGTAAAGCAAGCGTACACTACGACCTCAGCCCTAAGCCCTAATCCCAAAAGGCAAAAACATTACCTATACTGCAATTTGCCCTAAACCCTAACACAACCCCATAACAGCGCCTATACTACAAGAAGCCCTAAGCCCTAACGCCATCCCAAAACAGCACCTATTCCCCTAGTAGCCCTAACGCAACCTCAAAACAGAACCTATTCTCCCCGTAGCCCTAGTAGCCCTAACGCAACCCCAAATCAGCACCTATTCTCCTAGTAGCCCTAGTAGCCCTAACACAACCCCAAAACAGCACCAATTCTCCTAGTAGCCCTAGTAGCCTTAACACAACCCCAAAACAGCAACTATTCGACTAGTAGCCCAAAGCCCTAATCGCCAAGCCTAAAACAGTACCTATACTGCAACTAGCCCTAAGCCAAGTACAAGCGGCCTCCTTACCTGTCTCTTTGTCGTTGTTCCAGTGTTGTCTCCCTGTCGTCTTTGTCCCCCGGAGCCCGTCTCGACGCCCCGCGTAACCCATCTCGGCGCACGTCAATTACATGCCATGCATTGGAAATGCATGTGTTCTGAAAGCTCATGCAACGTAATGGCGTGCGTAGACAACGCACGCCTCGTAACGTTGCGTGTGTTGTAAGTGCACGAGATGTCAATGTATGCGTCGTAACACATGCGTTGAGATGGTTGTTTCCCGTAGGCAGAAGCGCAGTGGATGTTGGCTGTAATCCATACAGACCAGTTAAATTTTGTTTGCAGAAAATATTAGAAGTACAGGAGAAATGGATCCATGCTCACCAGGGGGGGCTCCTCTGCTAAGGCAGAGGAGCGTCGCCCCACGGATCTTTGAGCATGAAAAATAACATGATAATAGTATAGTTATTATTGTTTTATTTTTCGCAGGTTTGGGGCTGGGTAAGGGCGGGCTAGAGGCACAAAGGGGATGAGTGGTTTGCAAACGCCAAGTGAGCATGACTGCTTGGCCGGCCTTCCTGGCCCGGCCAAACAGTCATGCGCACTAAGCATGTTTCCTACCAGGCTGCATTACACAGCCTGATAGGGAACATGCCCAGGCCCCCAGTCCCCATCTGAGCATCGAACAATGGCACTCAGACCGATCACAACGCTGTAGTGAAGCGTTGTGATTGGCTATGGGGAGCTTGGGTGCTTCCTGGTTCAGGAGATGTGGAGGAGCGACATGGCAGGTGGACGATGTAAGTGGTATTTTTTTAATTTTAATTTTGTTCCACTGCACACCCCCTCCCCGCCTCTCCACCCTTATTCCCTAACAGCCGCTACTGATGCTCACGCTTTCCTTTGGTTACTCTCATAACTGGTCCACCCAGACTTTGTAGTCGGTGAGAAAACATAGGGGGAATTTTAAGTTTTGCTACCAGCAACAGCTCGGTGAAGTAAGCTAAGATAAAACAATGGCTGACTTACAATATAAATTCTGCCCTCACCCTGCAGTGCCTATCCTCGGAATGCTTCAGAAAAAGGGGGTGGTGATGGACAGAGCATCTGAATTAAGCAGAATACTCGTACCCAGTCAACAGATCAGGGCTTAATCCATCACCGTTTTTTACGTCACTGCACCATCCCAGCTCAGAACCTGGCTACATGCAAATCAGTCTGTCCCTGGCCCAGTGCATTAGGGGAATAGGGCAGACCAAACTGCCAAGCCAATTCTTTTACTGGAAAGGAAACAAGCTTCAGGGGGCCTGTTTCTGGCATTACAGCCGTCTTCGGCCCGGCTTGCTTGAATCCTGATGATGCAGTGAGCAAGGGACTCATGTCTGAGCATACCCTACCACGCTTATGGTGGACAAAACGATTCAGAAAAAGGGGGTGGTGATGGACAGAGCATCTCAATTAAGCAGAATACTCGTACTCAGTCAACAGATCAGGGTTTAATCCATCACCGTTTTTTAGCTCACTGCACCATCCCAGCTCAGAACCTGGCTACATGCAAATCAGTCTGTCCCTGGCCCAGTGCATCATGGGAACAGGGCAGACCAAACTACCAAGCCAATTCTTTTACTGGAAAGGAAACAAGCTTCCGGGGACCGGTTTCTGGCATTACAGCCGTCTTCGGCCCGGCTTGCTTGAATCCTGATGATGCAGTGAGCAAGGGACTCATGTCTGAGCATACCCTACCATGCTTATGGTGGACAAAACGATTCAGAAAAAGGGGGTGGTGATGGATAGAGCATCTGAATTAAGCAGAATACTCGTACCCAGTCAACAGATCAGGGCTTAATCCATCACCGTATTTTAGCTCACTGCACCATCCCAGCTCAGAACCTGGCTACATGCAAATCAGTCTGTCCCCGGCCCAGTGCATCATGGGAACAGGGCAGACCAAACTACCAAGCCAATTCTTTTACTGGAAAGGAAACAAGCTTCCGAGGACCGGTTTCTGGCATTACAGCCGTCTTCGGCCCGGCTTGCTTGAATCCTGATCATGCAGTGAGCAAGGGACTCATGTCTGAGCATACCCTACCACGCTTATGGTGGACAAAACGATTCAGAAAAAGGGGGTGGTGATGGACAGAGCATCTGAATTAAGCAGAATACTCGTACCCAGTCAACAGATCAGGGCTTAATCCATCACCGTTTTTTAGCTCACTGCACCATCCCAGCTCAGAACCTGGCTACATGCAAATCAGTCTGTCCCTGACCCAGTGCATCATGGGAACAGGGCAGACCAAACTACCAAGCCAATTCTTTTACTGGAAAGGAAACAAGCTTCCGGGGACCGGTTTCTGGCATTACAGCCGTCTTCGGCCCGGCTTGCTTGAATCCTGATGATGCAGTGAGCAAGGGACTCATGTCTGAGCATACCCTACCATGCTTATGGTGGACAAAACGATTCAGAAAAAGGGGGTGGTGATGGACAGAGCATCTGAATTAAGCAGAATACTCGTACCCAGTCTATAGATCAGGGCTTAATCCATCACCGTTTTTTAGCTCATTGCACCATCCCAGCTCAGAACCTGGCTACATGCAAATCAGTCTATCCCTGGCCCAGTGCATCATGGGAACAGGGCAGACCAAACTACCAAGCCAAATCTTTTACTGGAAAGGAAACAAGCTTCCGGGGACCGGTTTCTGGCATCACAGCCGTCTTCGGCCCGGCTTGCTTGAATCCTGATGATGCAGTGAGCAAGGGACTCATGTCTGAGCATACCCTACCACGCTTATGGTGGACAAAACGATTCAGAAAAAGGGGGTGGTGATGGACAGAGCATCTGAATTAAGCAGAATACTCGTACCCAGTCAACAGATCAGGGCTTAATCCATCACCGTTTTTTAGCTCACTGCACCATCCCAGCTCAGAACATGGCTACATGCAAATCAGTCTGTCCCTGGCCCAGTGCATCATGGGAACAGGGCAGACCAAACTACCAAGCCAATTCTTTTACTGGAAAGGAAACAAGCTTCCGGGGACCGGTTTCTGGCATTACAGCCGTCTTCGGCCTGGCTTGCTTGAATCCTGATGATGCAGTGAGCAAGGGACTCACTTTGCAGGCTGTGTGTTTTGGTGCAGAACAAATTGAACAGTCAACATGGCTCACATGTAGCATGTAATCAAAGGAGAATGAATCACCCATCCTGTTTATAGCCAGGGACTAGGGTTTTTACCGTCTTTATAAGCAGCTGGCCACCTTCCTCGAGACAAACGGATCCCTCGACCTCTCGCAGTCTGGCTTCCGAGCCAACCACAGCACCGAGACCGCCCTGATCGCAGCCACCGATGACATCCGAGCACTGCTTGACAACGGAGAAACAGCAGCCCTCATCCTCCTAGACCTCTCTGCGGCCTTCGACACTGTCTGCCACCGTACACTAGTGCAGCGACTCAGCAACGTCGGAATCCAGGAGAAGGGACTGGAGTGGATCATCTCCTTCCTCGCCGGAAGGACACAGAGAGTTCGCCTCCCCCCGTTCAGATCTGAAGCCACCGAAGTCATCTGCGGCGTTCCTCAAGGCTCCTCGCTCAGTCCAACCCTCTTCAACGTCTACATGAGCCCCCTCGCAGACATCGCACGCCAGCACAACCTCAACATCATCTCCTACGCCGCCGACACCCAGCTGATCCTCTCCCTCACCAACGACCCCGCCACCGCCAGAGCCAACCTTCACGAAAGGATGAAAGAGGTAGCCGAATGGATGAAGAACAGTCGCCTGAAACTGAACTCGGACAAGACGGAAGTCCTCATCCTGGGATCCTCACCCTCCGCCTGGGACGACTCCTGGTGGCCCCCCGCCCTAGGCAACGCACCCAAACCAACAGACCACGCACGCAACCTAGGCTTCATCCTGGACTCCTCCCTCTCCATGACCAGACAAGTCAACGCCGTCTCCTCGTTGTGCTTCAACATCCTGCGCATGCTACGTAAGATTTTCCGGTGGATCCCCACCGAGACCAGGAATACGGTCACCTAGGCCCTCGTTACCAGCCGTCTGGACTACGGAAACTCCCTCTATGCAGGAACCACCGCCAAACTCCAGAAGAGACTCCAGCGGATCCAGAACGCCTCAGCACGACTCATCCTGGACATCCCCCGTCGCAGCCACATCTCCGAACACCTGAGAAACCTGCACTGGCTCCCGGTCAACAAGAGAATCACCTTCCGTCTCCTCACCCACGCTCACAAAGCCCTACACAAACAAGGACCAGGATACCTCAACAGCCGCCTCAACTTCTATGCTCCCAAACGCCAGCTTCGATCGACCGGCCACGTCCTCGCCGCCGTCCCCCGCATCCGAAGAGCCACCACAGGAGGACGGTCCTTCTCCTACCTCGCTGCCAAGACATGGAACTCCCTCTGACCCACCTCCGCCTGACCCAGGACCACCTCACCTTCAGGAAGCAACTCAAGACCTGGCTGTTCGAGCAGTAGCGGATCCCCCCCCTACCCGAGCGCCTTGAGACCCTCTGGGTGAGTAGTGCGCTATATAAATGCTTTGATTGATTGATTGATTGATTATAATAAACCCTCATTCATGTGAAAGCCGTAAGTGCGGTATATGTTGGTTTTCTGCAAGGATTGTTATGTGAAAAGCATCATCATCAGGTCTTTGTTATGCTATCCTCCACCTGGAGGGAGACCAACTGGTATTCACAGTTGTGATAAGGGATGGTGAGGGTGAAAGTTAAGTGCGTTTAAAATTACGTCCATCTGTCAAGGCTGGTTTTTATCGTGTTGATGATGGGGTAAAGTTAAAAAGGGAGATGGTGCGTGAATAGAAGTCACTGTTTAATAGCACCTGCTTAAAAAACGTGAGTGGTCGACATGTTTCAGCCCTTGTGTGACCAGTCAGGTCATTGGGCTTTCTTCAGGACCAAGTGGTTGCACGCTTACTGTTTCGTAACATGCCTAGGTAAGTAATGCACTTACCCTTCTTCTTACGCACGCTTAATAGCACAATAACTGGTTGTAGGTGAGTTGTTCCCTCAGGTTTTTCAATTCACAAAGATGGACGTAGAATTTTTATATTTATCTACGTTGGTCGGGACCGAGGGTAAGACGAGGCACCCTGAGGGAAGACGGGCGAAACCTAGTTCAGGGTATGCCCATGAAAGGAGGATCTTACGGCTGGAGGCCCCTAATAATAAGGGGAGCTGATACGACTGACTTTGGCTCCCTTATATAATTTAAAGAAAATTGCACCAGTGTCCGATAATAGCAACGAATGACCTGGCCCTGACGAAATTGCCTGTAAGATTGAATGGCAATGAAACATGTCGGCTAAGAAAGGAAGTGGTCTACATATATGCAGCTTGTTTTAAATCTCTGAATAACGTACAAGAAAAGAATAAAACTGGTAATCTGTGCGTCTTATTTCAGTTTTATACTGTATTGTGTCTTGTTTGGTTTTGGTAGTCGCAAAGCACATAGGGTGTGTTTTTTTTAATCATTTGAGCACTCTTTTTTTGGAACACTTAGAAGTTTTAGCAAAATGGTTACCGACAATGATAAAAGTGAGCATAGCTGGTGAGTTCCAATCAGCAAGCTCAACTGGTGGTGAGCACGTGAGGTGCCATTATGCTTTTTTCACATTTTTGAAAAATGAAACACATTTATTGGTGGTTTTTTTGGGGGTATATATACCGTTGTTTCCCATCTTTAATATTTGATGGGTTATGACCGTCATTTAATAAAAATACAATTTTATTAAAAGAAGGAAAATAAAGTGGTGGGACACTACCTTGTAAAAAGTGAGGAGTGACCAACGTAGATAAATATAAAAATTTTACGTCCATATTTGTGAATTGGAAAGCCTGAGGGAACAGGTCTTGTGTGTATTCGACTAATTGAGAGGAGTGGGACCAGTTATTTTTTGTTCCCTCTACAGCTCCGTATGGATAGAATGGTAGGTGAGTACCTTTAACTCTTTTATGTGGCAATTCAGCTCAGTCGGGGGACGGGCGGAGAAAGACTATCTCACTGAGACGTCTTCCCAGCGACTTGTGCTAACTCCACCTGTCGTGCCCGGGGGCATGGCAGATGAAGCACACGTAAGGAGAAGGGTAAGTGCAGATTTTGTTGTTTAAAGCACCATGTGCCAGATGAACGAAATTGCGTGTTTGTAATTTTCTAATAGCACATTTTCATGATTTGCTGTTAGGAAATCGCAAACTGCGATGCACAATAGTGTGTTTGTCACTGTTAACAATTCACAGTGGCTCTCAAATGAACCTGCTTCATCAATACTCCTGAGGCAGGTCGCGATTTGGGACCCTTTGTGTCTGCTATAATCACAGGGATGGTGGCCTGCTCGGGTCAGCAGTTCACCATGTCTGTGATTGCTTTTTAAGTCGAGCTTAGAGCCAGTGCGAGACATATTGTAGTGGAGTAGGTGACTAGAAGCTCCGCCTACTCTCCGCCCATATTTGCTATTGCCTTGTGTCATTGTCTGTCCTAAATGCTGGCTTCTGATTCGTCAATAGGCTTGCTAGTTCCTCCTTAGTACCGCCTCCTCTTCAATTGTCACCTCCCATGGTGACTGGCCCCTTTACTCCAGTTGTTACATGGTACGTGTTCTTTAGACTGTGAGCACTATTTTCTTTAATGAGGTTCTCATACTGCTTTAGTGTCTTCTTTACTCCCCCCTCCCCCACGCCCTCCCTCCTGTTGTCCGTGCCTAATCCCCCACACTCCCGTTGTTCATGCCTTCTCCCCACCGCCCGCCATCCCTCCAATTGTCCATGCCTTCCGCCCTCCCTGCCGTTGTCATGATGCCTACCATTTGCAATGCAATAGGTCTCGCGTAAATGCGAGACCTATTGCATTGCAAATGCTTGTTTAATAAAACAATATTTCATTTTGTAATGCAGCCTATTTTCCTTAAAGGACAACACAATGCATTTCAAACATAAAAATGAATAGCTACCTTTTCAGTTTTTAAGAGAAGGCAGTGGTGCTTGAGACCACTGCCTGAGGACCACTGACTGCTCTTAAAAAATATCTGCGACCACATTGCTTTGGGACCCCTTCCCATTTGTGAATGGATTACCACCAACTTGAAGTTGATGGTAACTGCAAATGTTTTGCAACCACATTCCCAGTCACTGAACTTTCCTACAAGCCAGCACCACTCACTATTAGTAAGGGACGCCTTTAATAGGACAATTCCTCATAGCGACTCGCAAACACTAGTTTGCAAGTCAGTAATAGGTTACCGACTTGCAAAATAGGGTTGGAACTTGGCAAAAAAAACATTTTACCGGTCTCAAGCGGCCTGATGGGCCATTTGTGATCAGTAAAATGCTTCGTACACCTGGCCCCAAAATTAGAATGGTACGGTAAATAACAATGCTTTTCCCTGTTAAATTTTGGCAGGCTTGACCTGACTAAAGTTAATGAATGTTGCAGTATTTAATGCATCTGATACTTAATAGATGAGCTAAATACCTTCAAACTCATAATTTCGATCCTTGCATAAACAGTGGTTTACATATAGGTCTTAATTTAGCAAGCAGTTTGTAATCAGTGCCAAAGTTGAGGACACTCTTCCAGTGGCACATATATACTTGCATAGAAACCATCAGTAAAGAGAGCGCAAGATGCCGGAAAGAAAACTCTTAACATCTGTAGGCAGAAGTGCAGCGGATGTTGGCTACAATCCATACATACAAGTTAAGTTTTGTTTGCTGAAAAGTTTAGATGTACAGGAGAAATGAAGCTATGCTCACCAGGGGCGGCTCCTCCGCTAGGGCGGGGGAACGTCGCCCCACGGCTTTCTGAGCAGAAAAAATATATGATAATAATGTAGTTATTATCATTATATTTCTCACAGGTTCGGGACTGGCTTAGGGTGGGGCTGGAGGCACAAAGGGGATGAGTGGTTTGCACACTCTAAGTGAGCATGACTGCTTGGCCAGACTTCCTGGCCCTGCCAAACAGTTGTTGGCACTAAGCATGTTCCCTACCAGGCTGCATTACACCGCCTGTTAGGGAACATGCCCAGCCCCCAGTCCCCATCTGAACACCGAACCACAGCACTCAGACCAATCTGCACTTATCCTTCTTCTTACGTGCGCTTAATATTGGTTGTAAGGGAGTTGTAATTGTAACTCTTTTATGTGGCAAGTCAGCTCCGTCGGGGGACGGGCGGAGAAAGGCTGTCTCTCTGAGACGTCTTCCCAGCGACTTGTGCTAACTCCATCTGTCGTGCCCGGGGGCATGGCATATGGAGCACACGAAAGAAGAAGGGTAAGTGCATCACTTACCTACCCACATTATGAAACAGTAAACGTGTAACCACTTGGTCCTGAAGAAAGCCCAACCACCCAACTGGGCACACAAGAGTTGAAACATGTCGACAAATCATGTTTTTAAGAAGGTGCTATAGAAAAGTGACTCTTCTATCCACACCAGCTCCCTTTTTAGCTTTATCCCATCATCAACACAATAAAAACTAGCCTTGAAAGATGGAGGTAATTTTAAACATACTTCACTTCCACCCTCACCATCTCTGATCACTACTGTAAATACCAGTTGCTCTTCCTCCAGGTGGAGGAAAGCATGACAAAAACCTGATGATGATGCTTTTCACATAACAATCCTTGCAGAAAACCAAGATATTCCGCACTTATGTCTTTCACATAAATGAAGTTTTTTAAGGACGGTAAAAACCCTGGCTATAACAGGACGAGTGATTCATTCTCCTTTTGATTACTTGCTTATCGGATGGAAGCCGAATGAATCTCAGCTTCTCTTTCCCTCATTTGATTATAAGAACACATCCCTGTGTGCCATGCCTACAACCTACTTTCCCGGCATAGGTCAGCCACCCCTCTAGCTAGGAGCACTATACCAGTGGTGAGGGCACAGTTGCATGAGCCCTCCACCCCTACAGTGCCTAAGCCAATTCTTAGACATTGTAAGTGCAGTAATGCCATTAGGAGAATATGGTGCTGGGGGTTTGTCATTACGAGCTCCACAGCATCGTAATGGCTTTACTGAAAACTGGGAACTTTGGTATCAAACTTCTCAGCACATTTAACCCACACTGATGCCAGTGTGGGATTTATTGAAAAATGCACTCAGAGGGCATCTTAGAGATGCCCCCTGAAAAATAGCCTAACACTGGTGTACAGGCTGAGTGGCTGCTCGCCAGCTGCCACCACCAGACATGTTTCTGGAACCCTGGGATGAGAGCCTGCTGCTCTCATGGATCTGGGACATGATGCCAAGCCTCCTCCCCCAGGAGGTGCAGGGTCCACAAAGGGGAAGCTTCAAAATGTTGCCATCCTTGTGAGCTGCCTCAGGACTTTGCTGCTTCCAGCAACTGGCCCCCACTGGTTCTGACCCCCGCTTTGGGTTGGAGAATCAGAAAACCAAGTGAGGAATGGAGTTGTGGCCACCTTTGCCAACCCTACCCCTCACGTGGGGAGGCGAGGTGAAGCACAACTCTCATTCCCCGTCTTCTTGCAGGTTGGGGGACCCAGCCAACAAGAGTGCAGCATATGCCCCACTCCCACTGAAGGGTGGCATAATACAGGGTGTACCCACCCCAAGGAAGGGATCCATTGGTCCCAACTTTGACCTACCTGTAATGCCCTGAAATCTAGTATTCAGATGCAACCCTGAACCTTGTCTCCTCAGACAAGAACCGACAAAGAAGAAGAGAAGAAGAAGGACCGAAGAACCTGTGCTGAATTAAGAAAAGGAGTCCCCACCTCAAACTTGCCCAGCGAAATCCCAGTGTGTGTCCTGCAGCCAGCGACCTATCGAACTCGCAGGACCTGCCCTGCCTTCCAAAACCAAACACTTTGTTTCTCGTGAGCACCTGATTTGCTCACCTACAGACTCTGGCCCCAGCCTAAACCGTGAGTCTGCACCACTCTGCACCCGATGCCTACGGCCTGAGTTTGAGTGGACCAACACCACAAGGAGGTCTCCCCGGTGATCCTGACCTGAGATCTGGTGATCTCTGACCTGACTCGACCCTCCAAATGGTGCCTGCAGTTACTTTCTTGAGCACCCCCGACCGTGATCGGAGCTGGTAAGAAAAGCTGACGCCTAAACACACCCCTGCACCCGAAGTCCCACGGCCTTGAGTGGTGTCCCACGGCCTTGACTGTGTCCCAGCATCCCCAGGCATCCCAACTTACCTCTCCAACCAGTGGTCTCCTCCAGTAGAACTTTGTCCCAGAGCCTGCATTCTTTGTTGCAACAGGAGAATCCCCATTGAAAACAACAGGGCACCGAAGCCAAACCAGCATCCTGCACCCGGCCATCCTTACACCTCTGCGGGTGTACTTTGAGTGTTAACTCGGATCCCCCTTTGCCCTGAGCCTAACACCAGGACCTTTGCTCTCACAACCTCGTGGCCTGTTCATGAGCAGCCACCAACCAGAAGCCCCCTATTCCCTATTGTTTAACATTGGGCATCAGCACTTTGCACCCAGCCACCCTAATGCTACTGAGGGTGCTTTGAGAGTGCATTCCAGATCCTGGGGGAACCCTGGTTATAACCCCAGAATACCAACTCCCACAAACTTGTACTTACCTGTACACCTTTGACTTCATTTTTCTCCACAGGAATACATTGACCATTTTTCCTTGAAAATTGTTCTGTGTGGAGTTGGTTTGTATGGAACATTCAAAAACTGTCTTTGTACTAAAAGTGAATTACTTACCTTTTGTCTAGGAAAAGTCTCAGTATGATATCTAGGCATATCAGTGATTAGCAAAAGTAATCTGAGAAGTAATCTACAAAGTACCGTACATAGTGATCTGAAAAGTAACTGAAAAGTAATTTCAAAACAGTGACTTACCTGTAATTCATTCAACTGCATTTGAAGCTGCACTCAATTGTGACACATTGTATACAATTTTGCAAAGCATTTATTTCACGGATCTGCACCAGCCTTGGCTTGGTTCTAAGAAATACAATAACAATAATATTTTTGATACAAATTGGTCTGAGTTCAGTCTTTGATTGTGTGACATCATTTGCTCTCTGAGTGTGTACAACAAATGCTTAACACTACCATCTGATAAAGCCTTACTGCTCTCCCACCAAACCACAATTAGAGAGTATGGTGCTTTCTACTTTTACCTCTGCCTACCTTTGGGGTTCCACAGGACTCTGTGGACACTATACCTCATGTTGGCATAGTATAGACAGAACTTGATTCCACAAGTGAAAAAGGGTCCAAGGGAACATGTTCACCGACCCACAACAGATTCAATCCCCAAAACCTCAATATTACAAAAAACACAAGGAATCTGGTGGTTAAAAGGGAATAGCTGAACTAAGATACAAGAGGAAAAGCAACTACTGATCATGCGCCTTTCTGACAAATGTGTTAAAATAATAAAGTTTCTTCAATTGAGTAAACCCTCTGTAACCTAGGGAAGTGGCTATTGGATTTCCATAAACTGCCCTTCGTGGCCAGTGTCATCATCTGGAATTCCAGCTTCCCTGTCACAGCACCCCATTAAACCAGGAGGTGACTCTGGGACTGTAGGCTTTTCAGGTACATACTTTTGAACTACTGGTTTTCGGCTTTTTTTTTTTTTTTTACTTTATTGTTAGGAAGGAATAGTGGTTAAACAATTGCATACATCTGGTTGGTAACCTTGCATTGTGCACAATTTATCTGCGTAATAACTGACAGGTTACATTCTCGCAAAGAAGACATGGTGTCTGCTGTATCATGGGTCTCTCTTAAGCTTTCAACATATGACATTCGGTCGTAAAGTGCGCTCCCTTGTTAACCTTTCCCTCAACTGCAGTGATGAGTACAATTTTTTTTGTTTTTTTGTTTTCATCACGTAACTTATATAAACTAACTACCCCACATACCCCCCCAACCATGTGTCATCGTATCCCCTGCACGTTCCCCACAGTTCGTAATACCCTGTGCTGTTATTCGTATTGCATTAATGGCCAGTGCATTGCCGTCCACTCCGTCGTGCCACAAGTCCGAGGTCTTCACCCCGCAACTGTTCAGTTACTCCTCCTCTCCTTCAGAGTCTGAGTCCTCACCCTCTGGCAAGGGCTCACAAAGTTCCCCTCTGTACATGTTCCATGCCGCCCATACCTTGTTCCATTTCCGGGGCGCCGCTCGAAGCACATAAACCGCTCTCTCTGTCACCATGAGGATGTCCATGTTTTTAGCCCATCTACTGGCGGTGGGCAGTTCGGGCGCACCCCATTTCTGTGCTATATCCCGTTTAGCTACTGTTAATGCCAGCGACGCCCAAATCAGTTCATACCTACCCAGGTCATTTGGGTCCCAGATGTTTAGAAGGCATTTACGTGGTTCGGGTAGAATGGAGAGTTTAAGGGCCTGGGAAATGGATCGTAGTACCTGCCTCCAGAATTCGCGTATGTGTGGGCATTCCCATAGCGTGTGGAACAGTTTCCCTTCCTCCCCGCAGCCTCGCAAACAGAAGGGGTGTGGTGCTCTTTGTATTTTGTGCAGCAGTGTTCTGGTGTAATAGATACGGTGTAAGATTTTAAGCTGCACCAGTCTGAGCTTACTAGAGATTCCTACCTCCTTCGGAGAGGCCAGGGCCTCATTCCATTCAAATTCGTCTGTCTCACCTAGTTCCTCCTCCCATTTCCCTTTGAGTTTTAGTGTCGGGTCTTTGAGATTGTTGATCAGCTTTTTGTATGTAAGGGAGGTGGCGCTTTGGAGCATGAAATCGGTCAGTATTCTATCTTCTAAGGGGGAGGAGTCTGGTAGTGTGGTGCCGGCAGGGATTGCCTGTAGTAATGCATGCCTAACCTGGACGTACCTAAACGTTTCTGTGGGTCCGAGGTTGTACTGCTGTTGTAGGTGTGGAAATGGTAATACTGAGTCATTGTCCCAGAGGTCTCCTATCGTAGAGATGCCTATTGCGTCCCACCGCTCGAACCCCTTACAGTTTCTCAGGTTCCCCAATGCTTTAGTGTCCCATAAGGGCGTCATTTTAGTGAGTCGGCCTGCCCATCCCAGACGGGCCTGCGCCATGTGCCACAGCGCCGCCGTGTGCTTAGTCGGACCGATCAGTTCCTTTAGTTGTGACTTGTTGTACAGCACGGACAGCATACCATCCGTCCCAAGTTGCGACCAGTCTGCCCGGTAGGCTGGGTCTTCCCTCGGGGCGTGGATCCAGTAGTTTATAATCTTGAGTTGGGCCGCCCAATAATATAGCTGGATGTTGGGGAGCGCTATGCCACCTTCGTACCAGCTCTTCACCAGCTTGTCATATGCTATGCGCGCCGGGCCTGTGCCCCATAGCAGGACCGTGACCAGCGCCACAATTTGTTGGAAGTAGCGCTGTGGTACCATGTGAGGAGTGTTCTCCAGTACGTAAAGAAGTCTTGGGAGGGCCATCATCTTGTACAATGCCGCCCTGCCCAGTAGGGTCAGGGGGAGGGCTGCCCAGTGCCTGACGTCCGCTCGCAGGCGATCTATGGGTGGTTTCAGGTTGTTCACGAAAAACTCTGTGTCCCCGCTCGCGATAACAATACCCAGGTACTTGAAAGAGGTTGACGTCGTAAGCGTTGGATAGTTCCCCTGCAATCTTGGCTCTGGGCCTTTTAGAGTGTAGACGGTGGATTTCGACCAGTTAAGTGTGTAACCCGATGAGCGCCCGTGTGTGTCACAAAGGTCAAGTAGGGCTGGGATGCCGGTCTCGGGCGAGGTCATGTATATGAGCATATCGTCCGCGTATAGCGAGACTTTGTCCTCCCACCCCTCCTCCCACTTGATGCCCGCGAATCGAGGTGTCGCTCTAATCTGGATGGCCAAGGGTTCAAGAACTAGCGCGAAGAGTAGGGGGGACAGGGGGCAGCCTTGTCTGGTTCCCCTGCCCAGTGGGAATCTCGGCGACGTGTGGCCATTGGCCACCACTTGTGCTACGGGGTTTGTGTAAAGCAGCCGTATCCATCGTATATATTTTGGCCCAAAACCCATGCGTTCCAGTACCGTGAACAGGTATTCCCATTCTACTAAGTCGAACGCCATTTTGGCGTCGAGGGAGAGGATTACCGCCTGCTCTGTGAGGAGGTGTGCACGGGCCAACACTCCGTGGACTCGTCTAAGATTTAACGCCGTGCTCCGGTGGGGCATGAAGCCCGATTGGTCAGGGTGGATCAGAGTACTGAGATGGGGCAGCAGGCGGGTGGCCAGAAGCTTAGCTAGTATTTTGGCCTCGATGTTCAGTAATGATATCGGGCGGTACGAGGTGCATTCTGTCGGTGGTTTTCCGGGCTTAGGTATTGCTACAATCGTTGCTGTGCGTTGATCTAGCGGCAGTTCTAGTCTGTCTCTGCTCTCCAAATACATGTCCAGCAACGGGGCACTAAGGTCTGCGGCCACGGACTTATACCACTCCACCGGTATCCCATTAGGGCCCAGTGCTTTACCTGACTGCAGCGCCATGATCGCTAGCTGGATTTCCTCCCCCGTCGGATCTAGTTCTAGGGCGTCACTATCTTCTTGTGCAATGCTGGGGATGGTAATGTCTGCGAGTGTTGCCATTGCCATTTGCCGGGTGACCCTCCGTCCCGGTGTATAGATTTCCTGATAGTGTCTAGCTAGTTCGCCTACTATGGCCTCCGGGTGTACCAGTGTCCGCCCATCCCTCGTGTTGAGCCTATGGATACCCCTCACTCCATTCCCTCGCTTGTCCAGCCACGCTAGCATACGTCCCGCTTTGTCGCCCACATCATAGATCCTATGTCGAGTGTTCGCGATGTATCCCTTCTCTGTTGTTTTGAGGTGGGCTAGGTATTGTTGCTGCCGTAGCATGAGTGTGTGTGTCGCGGTCGGAGAGGGGTCTGTCATATGAGCGTTATTGGCCGTATCTAGTGCAAGTTCCAGGTCTGTGAGTTCCTTCCGTGAGTCCCTTTTGTGTCCCGTGATCGCCGCAATGGCCGCCCCCCTGAGGACAGTTTTGTACGCCTCCCATAGGATGGATGGCGATTCTACTGTGCCCGTGTTCTCAGTAAAGTATAGTGAGGTCGCCAGTTTGAGTTTCTTGCGAATCTTGGGGATTTTCAGAAAATTGGGGTAGATTGGGTATAGACGTGCATTCCGTTTCCCTCCGGTGGTCAGTGATAAGACGATTGGGGAGTGATCCGAGACCCCTCTGGGCAGTGTGTCCACCCTCTCCACCATATCCAGTCCCAACCCCAGTGTCATGAAGTAGTCTATACGAGACAAGCTGTTGTGTACCGCTGAGTAGTAAGTGTAGTGGGTGGCCTCTGTGTGTAGTTCCCGCCCGAGGTCTACAAGGCCTAGGGCTTCTGTAAAGTCTGACAGTGGTGTAGCACCTCGTGGTCTTGACCTGGTGGGGTAAGTGTCCTTGAGTGGATCCATGACTGCGTTGAAGTCCCCCCCAACAATCATGTCGCCATCAGGGAGACCAAGAAGGAATTTGCCTAGTGCTGGTAGGGCCACCGAGTGTAGGGCTGGGGGAATATATACTGAAACCACATTCAGGGCCTTGCCCTCCCATTGGCCGTGGATTGCGGCATAGCGACCCTGGTCGTCTGCCACGTGGCTGGACACTAAAAGGGGGGAAGATCTTCTCACCAGTATGCCCGTACCCCTGGAGCCAGTAGTGAAGTCGGCGTGTACTGCCATTGTGTACCCACGTCTGTCTAGGGCTTTGCAGGTGGAACCCGTAAGGTGGGTTTCCTGTAGGAGGACCACATCCGGGTTTTGCTGCTTCACTGCTTGAAGGACCAGGCCTCTCTTGATTTTGTCACCCAGGCCCCGTACATTCCATGTCATTATGCGCAGTGGAGGAATCTGCCCGGCCGCGGAGGAGCCCTCGGCGGGCGTGTGATTAGGTGGTCTGGCCATCAGGCTGGCGAAGGAGTCTTGCACACCACGTGTGCTGCGGCACAGCCCATGCGTCGACTAGTGTCGAGCTGTGTAGGAGACGTGTTAATGCCAGGGTGATACTGTTGTGTAGGTGGTGAACGATGACTACAAACAAGTGTAAACATTTCAACAAATAAACTTCAAACCCTTCCCCCCTCCCTGCTACCCTGCTCCACGGACAAACTCCCGCCCGCTTCCCCAACTGTGCAGAGTGCTTCAGCCCCTCCCTATACATCTTACTTGCTCGTAGGGTTGGTGAGTCCCCTCCAGGCACCGCCTGTGCCCACCCTACTCAGCTACGTCCGAGCCACGGTCCCGCGGCCCACACAGTCTCGAAAAAGAAAGCAGTTAAATGTCACACCGGAGCCACTTGTCCAGAGTCCAAAGGATCCCTCTCAAGGTCCGATTCAATTTCTGTTTCGCCTCCCTGGTGTGGTCGGTGGGGGGAGTGATTGGACGGTGTCTGGTCAGCACGGTGTCGCTGCCGGTCTTGCTGTGAGCGTTGCCTTCGCCCCGCTGGTCGCCAGCCCTCCAGCCATTCTTGAGCCACCTCTGGCGTGTCAAAAAACCAGGTCTTCCCCTCGGCCACTATCCGCAGTTTAGCTGGGAACATCATAGAATACGGCAGTTCTCTATCGCGCAGTGCCTTCTTAACCTCCGTAAAGGACTTGCGACGCCTGGCCACCTCTGCCGTGTAGTCTGGGAAAAACGCCAAGGTGGCATTTTGAATCCGCACTGGTGGTGAAGTCCTCGCCGCCTGCAGTATTGCGTCCCTGTCTCTGAAGTTGAAGAGCCGGGCTAGCACCGGTCTCGGATTCGCGCCCGTCTTGGGCGGGCCTCCTGGGACTCTGTGCGCCCTCTCCACCGAAAAGAAGTGTGACAGGCCCTTGGGCTGGTGCTTGTTCCTGATGAGGTCTTCAACATATAGGTCCATGGCCCCCTTCCCCTCTGTCTCTGGAAGCCCAAGGATACGAACGTTGTTGCGGCGTGAACGCCCTTCCTGATCGTCCAGCTTGTCATGCAGGAGTTTGGTGACTTTTTGCATCTTTTCCATGGCCAAATGGAGCTCTGAGGTGTCTTCTACGAGCGATTTCGTGACCACTTCCACCTGCGATACCCTCTCCGCCATTTTGTGAAAGTCCGCTCGCAGCAGAGATACTTCTGAGGAGATGGCGCCCACCGTGGTTTTAACTTCTGAGAGCGTTTTCATGATGTCCTCTAGTGTAATTTTAGTCGTTTTTTCTGCTTCCTGGGCAGGGCCCGTGGAGGGTCGTCCTGTAGTTTGCTGTTGCCCTTGGTGTCCATACGCGAATTTATCTAGTTTGGCTTGCGTGGATCCGCTCCTAAGGCCTTTTCCCGCCATGGTGCTGGGCCCTGCGAGTGCCAACGATACGCCCCTGGTGACCGCTGCCCGTGGGTCGATTTAAGTTCCTGATAATCGGAAGCCGCCTGGCAGCAGTGGGTCTCACTAGATGATGGTGTGAGAGCCTTGGAGCCGCTGATGTGTATCTTGTACAGGTAGCCATTCAAGGTCTCATACAATCACGCCTTGATTTTAATAATGTACTCTACCTCGGCGCCCCAGAATATACTCTACGCAGGCTGCAGATTGTACAGAACTGCGCAGCGCGTCTTCTGCTCAAAATCCCCCGTAGACACTCAGTGAGGGCTGGACTGACTAGCCTTCATTGGCTACCAATTCGGCAGAGAGTTTTGTTCAAGGCACTATGTATAGCCCATCAAGCCTTCTGGAATATGGGCCCTAGTATCACCCGTGATCTGGTCACCCATTACATCCCAAACCGAAGTCTTCGTTCCAGCCAGACCTTCTTGGCAGTGGTGCCAAGAATAAAAAGATCTAGATCTGGCGGAAGGACGTTCGCATATAACGCGTCCAAGACTTGGAACACTCTCCCACTCCATCTCAGAGCCAACCCTAACCTCACAGTATTTCGCAAGCAATTAAAGACTTTTCTGTTCACATCCTCTTACTAACTGCCTGTCCCCCTCCTTTGCCTATCAGTAGGTTTGTGGCTTTCTCAGCGCTTGGACGCCTCCGGGCAACAATTCGCGCTATATAAATCTGCAAGTTTACAAGTTTACAAGTCTTGTTTCTGCTTTCGGTCGCTTTTTCTCGGGGTGGAGCGGGCACTGTGTTTCCCCCTCGATGTTCCACACTGCTCCGTGCCTCGTGCACAGGACCGGCCGTCGCGGGCTGGGGTACTCCTGCTGTGTCGACGCTGCTGGTAGCGGGCCTGGGGGTTGTCCCCTGTGGCCCCGCGTATGAGGCTGGTGTTGCGCCGTCCCCCCGGGGCACCGTCCACCTGGCTTTTGTTCTGGTCCACCCACTGCTCCCTCGGCCCTATGCGGCGTCCGCCTTTGCCCCCTGCAGTGTTGCTGCGCTTGTTATGGTCACTGTCGGGGGGGGGGGGCCCTCGTTGTAGGGTGCTGTCTCCGTGCCGCGCGGCCCAGGTCTGTGGTACACTGACCTTCGTGCTGGTCTGGTCTTGCTTGGTGCTCGCGGCAGCCCGATTTCTATCGGAGGATTCCGCCAGAGGCTATGAGCTTGGTCCAGTCTTTCCGAGGCGCACCGGGGCGTGTTCACTGTTCCGGCCGGCTCCGCCGCACTTCCGCCGGGGTCCAGATTGTACGCCAGGCCGGTGCTTCACCCCTGGTCGTAGGCCCCAACTCGCCACACGATGCAGCTCAGGCTCCGGTGCTCGGATTTTTCCGAAACTCGGACCGGTGACACCGCTTGTGTCCCGGACTCGAACGCAGCCGCTTCAGGCGCGCTAGTCGGCGGATAGATGTGTCGGATATTGTGAAAGGCTGCAGTGCCCTCGGGAGCTCTCACACTATGCGGCCGCCATGCTTGGCTGCTAGCCACGCCCCCCTGGTTTTCGGCTTTTGCATGATATACTTAGTTCACAGAGTCACCTCCTGATGACACTGGCCACGAAGGGCAGTTGATGGAAATCCAAAAGCCACTTCCCTAGGTTACAAAGGGTTTATTCAATTGAAGAAACTTTATTAATTTAACACATTTTTCAGAAAGGCGAATGATCAGTAGTTGCATTTCCTCTTGTATCTTAGTTCTGCTATTCACTTTTGACCACCAGATTCCTTGTGTTTTTTGTAATAGTATAGACAGAGCCAGCTTCCTACACACTGTAGAGTGTGCGAATTTGCAAAACAAATTCAATCACTTCAGCTATGGTGAAGCAGCTGGTGTAAGTTAGGGTAGTGCAGGACATCAGCATGGTAGCCTCTGTCTAAAATAATTTTCATTCAAACGTTTTGCACTCGACAGCTGTGTCAGTGGGCGACTGGCAGCCATGCGGATTCCCATCCCATGAAGCCCATCATGCACTGTAAAGAAGGAGGAAGGACCATGGAGTAACTAACTTCTTCCAAGTCTACATACTAAGGTATACAGAGTTTGTGGAGGTTTCCACACTCCTCGGAGCATGTGGAGTTGTGAAAAACGCTGCCCCAATGCTAGATCACCTTCCAGCAAGATTTCTCAAAACGAGCAGTCGAGGATAGTTGCTACCACCTTCAGTTAGTGTTAAAGAAGCTACCTATCGAGTAGAACTTCTTTCTATTCGAGCAACAGAAAGAAGCAGCAGCCACTTGTGATGCACATGCTGCAGTTCGAAATGATTTTACATTGTGGGACAAACATCGGGTGCTAAAAAATAATGAATGACCTGGCTTCGAGGCTGGCGTATTTGGGAAGGCTGTTGTGGTGGATGCTTACTCAGTCTAACCTGGAAGATATCCAGGGATGGGTAACGGTTTTATGACACGCAGATCAAATCAAAGGCAATGTTTATCTCAGGGTTGTGTGTGCAAAGACAGCATGACATCATCAGTTTAGCTGATTTACGTTTCTAAGGCAATCCCTGGTTAAAAACGATCCCTAAATTTGGAGGACAGGTACAGAAGTAGATCTCAGTGAGGGGTGATAGAGCAGAGATTTCATCTAATGAATTTTATGACAGAAGAAATGATTATGACAAACTTTACATTAATGATGACTAATGTGTGATACGTTCCACAGGATAGTCATGCTCACACACTATCACTTACACACATATTTAAACCTGCACATGTGTTCATGTCAGTGTGGTAAAACAAAATGATGCCCCCCCCCCCCCCCTCCTGTAGAATGTGATGAGGAGCCCCCGACTCTCCCATTTCTTCCAGATATTCTTTGGCCTTGGGCTTCGAAGGGTTAGAGGCCCATGGAGGTCCGGGCCCTACTGTGCCGCCGTGGCTTCACGGGCCTGCGTCACGCGTCCCTGGCTCTCGCAGATATTCCTAAATGCAGAAAAGCATTCAACCAGGCATGCTACAAACACCCTCGACATCCGTTCCTCCCAAATAGACTAACTAAACAGCAGCAGTAACTATCAATGAGTTTTAAATTACTTGCTCAGGCTCCTGCTCTCACCAGTTCCGTTTACCTCATGGCGCAGCAAATCTTCCAGTTCCACAGTTACTCTAACTCCAAAGACAAGAAAATAATTACATGCTGGAAAGATGGCTGCAGGCAGCACCAGTCATTTTGAACTTGCGACCTACATTGACCAATATTAAAATACGTGAAGTTTCCACAGCATTAATGTCTTTGTTTCAACTTCGTGTTAATCGAATTGTGTTAATACTATTGTGCATTTAAGCGTAACCCTATTTCAGTCCAAATGAAAACTATTTGTGAGGCATATTCTAGAAATGGAAATGTATTAGCACTTTGCCGCTGGCCGCGCGACGCGAAGGGGAGATAACGCGAGACAGCGTCCTAGTGACACATGCCTCGCGAGCAAAACGTCATCAGCGCGACGGTCAGGGTGCCGCCCCCTTTAGGAGGTGGCCAATGCAGGGCGAGCATGTAAGGTGGCGGGCGGTCCTAGGGCCAGTGAGCTGGTGGTAAGGTCCAAAAACGACAGGTCTGGGAGAGCACTGGACATGTTAGACGTGAATGCCAGGGATTCTCTGGTCCTATGGTTGCGCAAATCCAAGACTGATCAGGCTGGGAAAGGAGTGGCCATAACATTACATGCGTTCGAGGACCCCAGATATTGCCCGGTGTCTTTGGTTCGGGAGTACTTGAAAATTAGACCTCTGCTGGCTGGACCTTTCCTGATCCACGCAGACGGCATGCCACTAACTAAGTTTCAATTTGAAAGGGTGATGGAGAAAGTATTGGCAAAGGCTGGGTTGGCAGCTGCTGGGGATGGCAAAAAAATTTCCAGCCATTCTTTCAGAATAGGTGCAGCCACAGCAGCATACAGGGCGGGTCTGGGCGAAGAAGTGGTCAAAAGAGTGGGGAGATGGTCATCAGCATGTTACCAAAGATATGTACGCCCGTGAATATAGGGGCATAAGAATGTGAATGTTGGCATTTTATTATCCGACCCGGGCGGGCAAGGATGTTAGCTAATGGATGGGTGGCTTAATAAAGGGGTGAGACCATTTGCTCGTTCAATGCAATGCCGATTCTGATCAGTTTCCCCTTTGAACCTTGAATTTTTTGCAAATCAATTCTGGTGTGCTATCATTTGATTTCATTTGCTGTGCAGTGAGTTTTGAATAAAAGTATAATACCAACGGTGTCTTTTCTTACAGTCGACGGCTGCGTGTGGGTGATGGGGCATTCGTACGTTTCCAGACTCGAACAATGGGCGGCATACAGGAAATGGGAGTTGACCTTTGCAAAGACTCGGATAGTATGGATGGGGTCACCTGGAATGAAGTGGGGTCAGCTGAAGCGCAGACTGATGCAGGGTGTGGCAGCCTTGGGGGGGCCGCCCAACATTCTAGTGATACATCTGGGTGGTAACGACCTGGTAACCATGGGGAGGCGAGCCTTAGTGGATGCCATGCAGCGGGAATTCACGGCGATAACGAACGAGTTGGGAACCACGGAATTGGTATGGTCAGAAATTGTCCCACGCAGGACATGGAGGGGAGCACGGTCACCCCTTGCCATCGAGCAGGGCAGGAGAAGGGTGAACAGGGCTATGCAAAAATTCATGGAAAAGAGGGGTCTGGGATTTATTAGGCATGCACTAATACAGGACAGGACTGTGGGTTACTATGAAAAGGATGGGGTTCACTTGTCTGGGATGGGTATGGATGTGTTTCTCCTTGACTCACAGGAAGCGTTAGCGGCAGCGGGGTGCGTTTGATAAGAAGGTGCTAGGTATAAAGTATAAGGTGGCTAGGTGGTGGGGGGCTCTGTCATCGTCGGGGGCCTCATCCAGAGCTGTGGCGGAGTACAGGGCGATCTGGAAGCAGATGGACAGTAAGGGTACCTCTGCGGCAGAAGGAGACAGCAATACCTCTGCCTGGCACAGTAGGGGTGCCCGAGCCAAGAACCTGGAGCCGAGGGGGTTCCAGGAAACAACGTTGGCGCCCCGTTAGCCCTTCGGGCGGTCGGGGGGCCTAAACAGACCGGGGGTGTGCCTCATCGCTCCGCCCCGACAGGGGGGGCGGGAGTAAACAAGATAACCATTAAAGTATTGCACCGTCAAGAGCATCGACTTACCGTGCAAATTGGCTAATTAGGCAGGCGGGTCAGCGAGGGGCTGCCGTCTTGGATCGCCTGTAAGATGACCCACCTATCTGCTATTGCATGCAAATAAACCTGCACCACCGTTTTTCCCACAATTATGTCTCACGAGTCTTCTTGGTTGTAAATGTATTGGGTGCATGTGGAGCGAGCGATGGCGGTGTGGGCGCTATACTTTATTCCCACTCTGATGGCATTAAATGTATAAATGTGTGGAAGAATGACGCTTTTCAGGGATTTTAACATATATCACACTGACTACATCCAGATGTTTACAACAGACACATAGCCTAGTGAACGATTCCTCGGGTTTGAACCATGTGGCTTGCAGGTTACTCGAGGAACTTAATAATGACTGCAGAAACCTACTCAGACATCTAACTACAAATGGAACTTGTGACATACAGGTTACAGACTGTACTACACAGAAGACACGTTAGCATTGCTACTAGACTGTATGGATTTGGCAAAAAATGGCATAAAAGCAAATCCAAATATGTGTATGGGCACATATATGTGTTCTGTGTGTGTTTGGTCAAGACTTAAAGTCCAAATTTGGCTTGGAGCAAAAGTGGCCCACTAGGAGCTGCAGAGCAACGAAGGGCCTGGGGTGCTCGATGGATGCTGGGGCCTGGATGCTCGCAGGTCAGGGAGGCTGATTGTAGGTGTTCGGTGCCTTATGAGGATTGGGAGCGTGGCTCTGGAGGAAAAATAGAGGTTACATAGAAATGGGACTGGTGGTTTCCTGGGTTGCACAGGGAGGGTCTGAGGGCTAACTGAGGTGTTTTGCAGATATCTTGGGCCTCATTTATAAGAAATGACGCATCACTGCGTGAAAGCAGCGATGCGTCACTTCTCAGTGCGCACTCCTTGCGACATGATTGATGCGTCATATTTATAATATGGCGCATCATGTCGCAAGGAGTTACAGATACGTCAGTATTTCTGACGTATCTGTAGGTGCAAAAGTGACGCATTGCTGGAGTGTGTCACAAAAGTGACGCAACTACAGCAATGTGTACTTTCACGTGGGCAAGTCCCATGTTGTTAGTGCCTGCGTCAGTCTTACGCCTGCCATGAAGCAGGCGTAAGATTTTGACGCATTAGCAGCCAAGAAATGGCGCATTGAAATCTTATAGATTTCACTGCGTCACTTCCATTACCCTTTCTTGCGTCAAAACGCCCCCCTTGCATGCATTATACCTGGCGCAGGTATAATGTGGCGCAGGAGTTTACAAAGTGGCGCATATACCTAGATGTGTCACTTTGTAAATATGGCGCAACAAGGTGCATTTTTATGCCACTTGTGCGTCATAAAAAGTGACGCACCGGCAGCGTAAAAGTGACGCACAGCCTCATAAATGAGGCCCCTTATGTTTAGGGGAGAGTGTCTGAAAGCAATTTGAGGTGCATTTCATGGCAAGGTGATAGGCTGTAAGAACACAAGGTGGAGGTCTCACGAGTCCGGAGGCTGTCGGGGTGGGCTTCTGGGTGTCTCTATCTTAGACTATAATTGCTGACGTTTATTTGCGGTTCTCTTAGGCTGGCTGATGGTAGTTATGTAGGGGCAGATTTACAAGCCCCTTGCGCCACTTTTGTGTCACTTTTAACATGGGAAAAGTGACGCAAAAGTGGTGCAAGGGGCTTGTGAATCTGCCCCGTAGTGTCTAAGAGGCTATGAGGGGCAGATGAGTATGTATTGGAGCGGACTAAGGTAGTGCAAGCGTAAGTCTGCAGTGGTAAATTGAGGGGCCTCTTGCAGCTGACTGAGGGGACTGAGTGCAAACTGTGGAACTCCCAGGGCCTGTAGAAAAGAGGATAGATCACCTTCCAAGATACTCTCGCGGCAGACGGGTGTTCTGGGAAAAGACAGGGGATTCTCCGGCAGGCTTGTGCCCGACATTCTGAGCCCAGTCCTGCCCCCATCTCCCTCCAGCATACACTGCCAGGGCTCAGAATACACCGCAGCTCTTACACTCACCCTAGCACACATCGTCATTGACAGACGGGCACTGATACAGCAGTGAGGGTCTGTCCCCCACCTCACCTACCTGTATCCCCTTTGGATTTAGAATACCACATTAGGCTCTAAATCTCAAACTGCCCTTTATTTCACTTACTGTATGAGTTTGGTCAGTGAGGTAAGCTTGTGATGCTGGTGCCCGTTCATACAGTACCTGTTTTGCATGCTGGTTCAATGCTATGGCAACCTTTACGGCATCATGTAAGGTTAGGAGGCAGGGCACAAGTCCTAAAAAAAGCAGTGAGGGGGACGCTGTCACCGGAAGTGACGTCACAACAGGAAGTGACGCCACGAAAGGTGCCGAGCTCCTCGTCCCAGAGAGGCCAAAGAGTGAAGTCCGGCTGTTTAGCAGGGGGGACGACGTCCCCCCGGTAAAATAAGTGGGAGGACGCCGTCCACCCACGTGGTACCCCGACTCGAGCTCTGTTAGGAGGGTTGCAGTTGGACATGCGGCAATGAATATCAAATTTCGTCTGCTGTCTATATCCCGCAAAACACCCCTCATCCCCTGAAACGAAATGCCGACCATATTCAAGGTTCACAGTTATACATTTTAGTAGGTTTCTTCGTTTGAGGATGAGGTTAATTTCTATTTTTTTTGTTGACTCAAGGGTGAGGATGAGGTTCATTTCTATTTTTTTGTTGACTCAAGGGTGCTGAACATTAAAAAGTTCAAGGGTTAGGTTCTTATCGGCTTCCAGGCTTGCATTTATCAAACTTACTAGTAGGAGGTGGTGTTAGCACTTGAAAACAATATTCAGATATATATCTTGTAACCAGATTCACGTCTGGGCTACAAATGGAGTAAATCTTTTTACGAAATCACAAATTAGGTAATGGTCCTGGCAGTGCCGGAATGTGGTTCCTGTGTTCTCTACGACTCAGTGCAGTTTAGAGTGAGTGTAGACATCCAGAAAGCAATTTTTTTGCACAAAGCAAAGCAGAGAAATGCTCTACAAATCAGAGAGCGGTGGATTATTACTAAAGCTCAACACATTCGTAAAAAGATAATAATTTAATTCTGCGATTAAAGCAAGGAAAATCATGAACCACTAAAGAAGGACTTATTCAGAAGAACCTTCCAAAGTGCTTGCTACGTAAAGATAAAATGTCATTAAAACTAAAGCAGAGCTAAAGTAAAGCGAAGATAAAATCGTATCGAGCACAAAAAAAACAAATCTTCCATTTTCGGGATTGCAAGGTAGAAAAATGAATGTTAATGTATTCAAATGTTTAAATTAAAATTTGTGCCAATTTCATAAACATTCCTCAGAGGAAGCTGCTTGCTGGTCATGTCTCCTATGTTATAAATCTTAAAATTACATTTATTAATTATTTTTGGCACTTTTCCCTTTTTTGTGTTATGTCTGCTTTGTGATTACACTTGTCCAAATTGTGTATCCTAAAGTTTGTACTTTCTTATTAGATACTGAAAATCTGCTCCAGACAGCTGGTAAATGTCAGCATGGGGCAGTGTGAGTCTACTTGGGGAAGGGATGGGGGGCTTCAATATAAGCATGTTGGTTGAGAGCAGCGCCTGCCCTGGCTTAGGGTAGAGTTTTCTGCTTCTCTCGTAGGACAGGGATGTAAATTGATACTTGTATAGCGCACTACTCACCAACAAGGGTCTCAAGGCGCTTGTATGAATACCGCTGTGGAACCCATCCTGGCTTTCCCTGTGAGGCGTCCACTCCTGGGCACCCCAAGGTGGAGGCCAGGTATCCTTAGCGTTGTGGGGGCCATTGTGGAGATTAAGCAAGCTATTGCCCAGAGTTGCAGAGTGGGACTCCATGATTGGAATAGGCACCGAGGCGAGAATTATCAGGTCCGTGGAATTTTGAGCCCAAGACCCGCCGAGGCGGGGAATTGAACCCTGATCCCGGGCTAGACCTCTGCATCAGGGTCTGCCGCTCTAACCATTGAACCACACTTCTCCACTGGAGGCATTGGTTAAAATGTAGCTCCGCCCTCTGCCCCAGCCCCTCTCCTGCCATGACTTTACCAGGTGTGTGTTAGAACTGGGGGTCTCTAGTTGGCTGAGGTAGGTACCTTAGTTCAAATTGGGACCCTTGCTTCTAGGCAGGAGTAAGGAGGGATACACTCTTTGATAACCACTGCTCACCCCCTGGTAGCTTGGCACGAGCAGCCCTGCATATCTCAAAGAAAATGTGTAAAGTACTCCTAGTAGCACAGTGATAACACCACACTGGTTTCATAAAAATAGCAGTATCTTCATAAAAATGAATATGATGAGACCAACAATGGAAATCCAAAATATGCGTATTCCTAATATTTCACTTGGCCGGTCATTAGGCCAACAATCACTTGTAGGTTCTTGTGGTATTAATGAGCAATTCACGATCTCTAATGCAGTCCTAATGCAATGCCATGCAGTTCGTGATGCAGTTTGTAATTTAGTAATAAGACAGTCCTTAATACAATAATAATGCGGTTCGTAATGCAAGAATCAGGCAGCTCGCAATGCAATAAAAATGTGGTTCGTAGTGCAAGAATGAGGCAGTTCCTAATGCAATAATAAGGCGATTCGTAATGTA
Organism: Lissotriton vulgaris; assembly: GCF_964263255.1. Lineage (NCBI taxonomy): Eukaryota > Metazoa > Chordata > Amphibia > Caudata > Salamandridae > Lissotriton > Lissotriton vulgaris. Next base: position 1,298,024,369 of record NC_141694.1, read on the forward strand.
AGAATCAGGCAGTTCGTAATGCAATAATAATGCAGTAAGCCAATCTGCGTGGTCAACTCGGTCCTTACTAGTCCCCAACAGCAGAGACAACAGTCGTGAGCTTAAAGGGGTAGCCCCACTACCGCTGGGCAGGTACAGGCCACTCCGGGACTCAGCGCGTCTAATGCAGTGCTGCGGGAGAGAGCTCGGAGCACTCCTGTACTCCTCTTGCACGCCTCCCCAGGCCACACACGCTGGCGGCTCCCGACCAGAGTCCAAGCCTTTCCTGAGGGGGTGCGCTGCCTCGCTCTCTCTCTCCGCTCATCGGACATCCTGCTGGGTGATCGCGTTGCAGCACTGTTGCTAGGCGACGCTGTAGCCGGACGAGTTACAGCGCAGCCTTCTCCTTCGTTGACGATCTTGGGCAGATTCCTTACTCACAGCCTCAGTTACGATGACAGCTTGAGCCACAAACAGCAATGCAGCAGATGGTACGATGTTTCATGCTGCGGGGGCAATGCGGTCATGGGGTACCTAGTAAACAGCAAAACGGACTACACAGCAGTCTCAGGCTCGCAAAAGCACACGCACACAGCATCGCTGAGACACAGTCCTTAGTTTCAAGTAAGCCTTTAGCACGTTGCGGCTCGGGCCAGCAGCGGCGATCTTTACTCACAGCCTCAGTTACGATGATGGCTCGGGCCACAAACAGCAAGGCAGTAGCGTGGATGATGTTTCAAGCTGTGGGGGCAATGCGGTCACGTGGGCATCTCGTAAACAGCACCACAGACCACATGGCAGTCTCAGGCGTGGAAAAAGCACACACACGCAGCGTCGCTGAGACACACTTGGAAACTTTTATGTTCCTGAGTTTCCACAACAGGGGACCAGCTCTCCTCGGGCCCTTGGAGACAAGTTACTTCAAGACACAGCACACAGAAAAGTCCTCTCAAGCAGGGGGACACATTACACAGCAAAGTCCCTTGTCTCTCCTTGGTCAAATCAGCAAACTGCAGGCCAGCCCCAGAACACACAGCAAGGGCAGTCCTTCTCTTCAGTCTCTTCAGCTGTTCTTCTTTGGCAGAGGTTCCTTTCAATCCATTTTCAGTATGGATTTCAGACTTCAGTTCAGGGATTTCAGCTCTTACATTTATACCCCTAAATGCCTTTGAAGTTTTTGTGTTTAGGGGGCTCTGACCTTGGTCCAAACCCGACCTGGGTGTCTTCCTGCCAGTGCACACCCTCCTCCATTAATGGTCAGGGTCTGGGGCCCAGACGCTCAGCAGGAGGTGGAGCCATCCTCTGGTGGCAACAACAATACCATCTTCACATCCAGGGGACTACTCTTTCCCCGCATCAAATGCAGGCCAGCCTGTTGCTGTCTCAGCTACTCCTCCCTGGGGTCAGGACACTTCCCAGATCCTGTCACATCCAAACCCAGGCAGGCAATATACAACCAGGCAGAGGCACACAGGATGGTTTAAGACAAGAAACCAGCCACTTCTAAAAGCGTGGTTTCTAAACACACAATCCAAAAACCATCTTCACAAAACGATATGTTATTAAATTCTGAGTTCAGGCACACTAAATGTAAAATATAAATGTAAATTGATACTTGTATAGCGCACTACTCACCAGCAAGGGTCTCAAGGCGCTTGTACGAATACCGCTGTGGAACCCATCCTGGCTTTCCCTGTGGGGCATCCACTCCTGGGCACCCCCAAGGTGGAGGCCAGGCATTCTTAGCGTTGTGGGGGCCGTTGTGGAGATTAAGCAAGCTATTGCCCAGAGTTGCAGAGTGGGACTCCATGATTGGAATAGGCACCGAGGCGAGAATTATCAGGTCCGTGGAATTTTTGAGCCCAAGACCCGCCGAGGCGGGGAATTGAACCCTGGTCCCGGGCTAGACCTCTGCATCAGGGTCTGCCGCTCTAACCATTGAGCCACACTTATCCACTAAACTCCATCTCCACACTTCTCCACTAAACTCCATCTATCCATCTTATGCCTATGTGAAGATATGCAGGCAACATGGGACACAGCATTTCCCATTCTGTCCTATGGGCAAGATGGCGTTGCAACAGTGAAAAACGAATTTGGCAGTATTTCACTGTTAGGACATGGTACACACCTCCGTACATGTCCTACCTGTCACATACACTGCACCCTGCCCAGGGGGGTAACTTGGGCCTACTATAGGGGTGTCTGATGTGCATAAAAATGGAAGGTAAGGCTTGGCAAGTGGGTGCACATGCCAGGACAACAAGGCAGTTAACAAACTGCACGCAGGCACTGCAGTGGCAGGTCTGAGATCTCTTCTTAGGGCTACTTGTGTGGGTGGCACAATTAGCGCTGCAGGCCCACTAGTAGCATTTGCATTACCAGCCCTGGCACACATAGTGCACTTTACTAGAGACTTTACTCGTGAGGCAAACATACCAATTATGGACAACCAATCACCATAACACTTTATACAGGGAGCATTTGCACTTTGACCCTGATTAGCAGTGACAAAGTGCCCAAAGCATCTAAGTCAGCAACATAAGGGCAGAAAAAGGTCTAGGAGGAAGGCAAAAGTTTAAGGAACTTTAGCTAAAAAAGGGCCAAATCCAACAGTGCGGATCTGCATTTGGTAAAAAAAGGTATTCTATTTTCCAACATGGTATTTTCCAGCAGACTATTTAGGGCAAAGCAAAGTGATCTCCCCTGGCAAATATAGCTTTACCGGGAATACCCCTTTGCCATCAGTAGCACAGCTAGTGTGTTATAGGTCCTAGCACAAGGAAGGAAATTGCCCCCCTGTTTGCTGTTTGAATTGCAAGATATACCAGTAATCAGAGTTCAGTTTGTCCCTCACAGGCATCTGGGCCCCCGGTGCCACTGCACCTGCTGCACCAATGAATGTTATGCGCCTGTTTGTCATACTCATTATGAGAACGTTTGAGATTTAATTTTAATAGGTTTGAATGATTGTGTGGTGTTATTGTTATCTTGACTTGTAGAGCGTGACAGCTGCCCCAGCAAAGGGGCGTTCCGGCGCTGGTGTGAGTGTAAGAAGAGCTTTTATTTGCATGTGCAACCCGAGAACCACAATACCTGTAATTAGAAAAAATTAGGCTGGTATGGCAGAAAATGATACCTTTTTTAAATGGTAAGCACTTAGATGAATAACATGCTCAGTGAGACACTGCTTAGAGTCATGACAATAAGCAGCTGTCATGTGAAAATCGCAGCGATGCTCGGGAGGCATATGAACCTGCTGAAAGTTACTTCTTCCTGGAAACGGAGTGTGTGTTTGATGTAACACTTTAAGTGGCCAGGGGCATGTCCAGACTTGAGTCCCTTGCACACTGTGCTACTGGATCCAGGCTAAACAAGACAGAAGAGGCACATTCAGGCCTTAAGTGGTCTTGGGTTACTTATGTTTCGGCTCAGAGAGGATCTGGTTTGGTAGTTCAGGCTAAACTGTTCCTATTGGAGCAGGACCAAGACTGATTTGCATATGGCTGGGTCTAATCTGAGGAGGCATAGTGGCCAAAAAATAAAATCGATGGGATTGGAAATCTAGTACTTGCTGGTAGTTTGACCTATTATCCTTCCTCCAGTCACTTTTTGTGTGGTTGGTGTAATGTTCTAAGTGGCCAAGGTTCCTCCCAGACATGGGTCACTTGTTCACTGTGCCACTGGAAGCAAGCTGCACCCAACTGAAAAGGGCCAATTAGGTTAAAACTGGTCTTGGTATTTGTTGAGGACCTGTTTTAGTAGTTTAGGATGGACTGTTCTTTTTGGAGCAGGAAGAAGCCTGATTTGGCTTATTGCAAGTATCCTCCAAACACCTTTTGTGTGTTTGATGGAACACATTAAGTGACCCAGGTTATGGTGAGACGTGACCCCCCAGCTCACTGTGCCACTGGGATCAAGCTACCCAACTGAAGAGCCCCAATAAGGGCAAAGCCGGTCTTGGGTTGCATGTGTCCGGTTCAGAGAGGACCTGGCTTGGAAGTTCAGGCTGGATTGCTCCCACTAGAACATGACCAGGACTGGTTTGCATATAGCTGGATCTAATCTGAGGCAGCATGGTGGACAACAGAATGATGGGTTGGAATGCTGCCCGAACTATTGCCATTCCTTCTGTCATCTTTTGTGTGTAAGAGGAAGAAATATGTCTAACAAATGTGCAAGCAGAGCTTAGCTAGACACATTTGAGTTCTGAATCTTATATTAATCATTCATATATGAAATGGATTTGTGTGAATTTTAACAAACAGTCGCAGAGCTGCTTAACAGTAACTAAATAGGAGTCTGGTGGCGCGGGTAAAATTGCTGGGTCTGGAATTACTGATTATGGGCAGTTAGTTCAGAATGGGGAATAACATGCACACTGTGGTAAAGAACATTCTTTTTTCAGCTCCCATTTACCACCTGATTTGAGTAGGTGTCAAGTGGGAGAGGAGTAGTGCTTTATTTGAGCCAGTGGTTGCCTGTGGGGGTCACCAGCACTCATTTTTGACCACTTATTTTAACTTGTCAGACATTTCCTAATAGCAAGAGAGGGGAAAACACACATAGGTACAAAGGAGGGACAGAAAGTTGGAATGAACATTACCAAGGAAGGAAGCAGGAACCTGCAAGAGAGAAATAAAGGGGCAGGCAGTATCTGGCAGTGGATTAAAGAGGCCTGGGGTGTACTGAGGACTACGCAGCCTTGGTTTTCAGGCACTGATATTCAATAGTGCCAGCCGCTGACTTATGAGCAGTTTTGTAAAAGACAACAGGAGTGTAGACCCATCAACCTTGTTGGGATTGGGGTAGAGAATTATATACAAGGAACAATATCCCAACCGGTATTAATTTGCAGACAATTTATAAGGATATCTATACAGTATTATCCAGACAGAAAAAGGAGACTCAGTTTGATTCTTATATGTGCTCAAGGCATCATTTTTATAAACATTCTGAGAGGTATAGGACAATTGACTCTCTAGCGAGATTCTAGACGCCTTTCGCACAGTGGTTTTCGCCAGAAATGAAAAATGAATAACAATCTTCTGGAACCATTCTGAAACCACTCTGTTGTTTTTATTTTATTCACTGTACATAATTGCTCACTATATTCCTTGCGCCGTCCACGCTGCTTTCACTGTCACTTGTGTCGCCGTAGTGTCACTCACCTTTGCACTCGTGCACCTTGTACAACCTTGGGCTGTCACGTATTACTTAATAATTGCAGTGTTGATATTAACTGTTAATTACGATTGTCCTATACCTCTCAGAATGTTTATAAAAATGATGCCTTGAGCACATATAAGAATCAAACTGAATCTCCTTTTTCTGTCTGGATAATACTGTATAGATATCCTTATTAATTGTCTGCAAATTAATACCGGTTGGGATATTGTTCCTTGTATATAAGACTTCTGAGCAGGGCGCCGGCACTCATTATTTTACAAAGGCAGCACTGGAGAGGGAGATCGTTGCAGGTGGTTGAGACAAGGAAGTCAAGGGCAAGGTAGGCCGGTGCCAGCAGGAGTGGCCCTTCCATACTCCCTCTGAGCTATAGGAGAGAGTCGGGAGTGGGCCAGGCTGCAATTAGCACCTTCCCCATTTACATTCGATTTGACTTGATGACTCATATGAACAGTAATATCGGACCTGGTGTTCCCACACCTGATAAATCCAGATGCAGAACAGCCCTCTGTGTTTGAGAAGTAAGACACCCATACTGCTTCGTTTGTCTCATAATTGTGCCATTAGTCTTATAGCTCAGCATTTGAAGAGCGATCCACAGTTTGCTCAGTGACACGACTTATTAACTTCAAGGCCTTCTATCAATAAAATGTTTACATGTTTTCCAGCAGTATCTAGCTCTTGGAGGAGATAACTATCAGGTTATAAATGAACAATTTAATTCACACAACAGCGCCCAGTGCCTAATTTGAGCCGGTGGTTTCCGGTGCCCGCACTTCATCATCAACAAAGTAGCTTTTCTGGAGAACCAGTTAAGCACATTCATTTACAGGGAGTTTAGGTGATTGGCCCGGAATCATAGTATGTTGAGCTTCGGCAGAGACTCGAACGTCGTTCCCCTGCTCCGATGTCGACAACTCTGGCCGCTCTCCCCGATTTCATGGTTGCTTGTTAGTTCTTTTTAAGGCGGCGCTAAAGGGAGGAATGGGCTGATGCAAGCTGCATTCTGTTTTTTACCCACTGACCGGCCTATAGTTCAAGCACATGATTGCTGGCTTTGAGATGAAGTAGGTCATGGTCTATTCCTTGCGTAAATACAACCTCAAGTAGGATTAAATTAATACCGGAGGATGTTGCACATCATTTTAGTGTATTATTATGTCCCTGCCTTTGTTAGGAAAGGCTTGCCACCTGCGAATACACACCTTGATAAACACATGATCTGAAATAATTACTGGCACAATACTCATTCTGGAAATCCCACTTTCCGGGCATTTTTACTGGTTCACAAAAACAATACTTAATTCGTTGTTGAGACATGCATGCCTGAAAAGGTGAGGTGAAAGGGACTTTCCGAGGTGCTAATTAAAAAGGGAAGCAATGCTATAGTCATGTTGAAAGCTCTCCACCGCAAGTGGAATGTCTCCTAAACCAAACACTCTTCGTATTTGATGTTTATAGTTCATTTGATTTTCCTGCATGATTGAAAAAACGTGCCTTGAGTTTCACAATTAGTGCAGATTTAGCTTTGACACAGTTGTTTAGCATTTAGTGGCATTTCTACATACCTCAGTGATTTCGTGTGAGATGCTACATTATTGCAAAATTATAAAATGTTACCACTTTGGCATGACAGAAGGTTTGCAGGAGTATGGCGAGACAGTGTATATTTTCTTTGTACTTTTGCTCACATCTCTTGTTTCAAGAGCATACATGTTTAGGTCGAGCCTATAGCGCTTGAGCTGCAGCATGATCTGTTGTCTGTTCTTGATGGCGTCTGACTTCTCCCACGCTTTGGATTGGCTTTTGTATGTGTCATTTCCAAATCGTAGCCTCTAAATGGCTAAAGGTTGGTGTATGTCCCACCTTTTTTAAAAAGTAAGCTCCGAGCAGCTGCACGTACACTCCTTGCGTGCCTTAATCTTGTTGTCATTTACACATTGCCTTTTGTGCACCGATCTTGACAGTTGTGCTCGCTTCGCTGTCCTTGCTGCTGGCCACGCCCTCCAACCCTTCCTGGGTTCTGCCACTTCCTCAGGGTCTGCCTGTGATTGCTTCTACGAACACACCCTTTACTTTTTCAATTCTATGACCGTTTCGGCAGTGTTGAAGTTGCTTGTTACAATTCTGCCTCTATTCACTGCTTGCGAGGTAACAGAGGAAGCCGAGGACAAAATACTATTTTATGACTCCATTTGTTCTCAAAATACAAAATAAATATGTATAAATACAAATAAGATGGCCAAAAACGAAATATGGATAAATACAGATAGAAATGTTAAGATAATACCATAAAACTGGGATTCCCATTCATAACATTAGGTAATTACCTGCAGTCTGTTGCATTAGGAATAAAATCCATACATTAGCACATTTCACTGTACATGAATAACCATAGGTATACTACAACCTCATCCTCAGGTGATCGGGCACCTCACTCCTGTGCTCCTATTAAGTACTATTCAGTAGGTTTCTCAACATTTTGGTGATAGGTACACCTGCACACCTATCACAGGAATTATGGTAATTTGCCTGGTGCTGAGGAAGCACCCATGTGTATCTTAATCCTGGCCCCTATGGACCGGAAAGGCAGCGTCTCCTGGCCCCTCAGCACCTTCCCACCGGTATGTACTGCCAACTCAAGCAGGCGGGCCTGTTTGGACATCTTATTGCTGAGGGTCAGCCAAGGCAGCTGCCTGCATCCCTGCGGTTCAGCTGCGACCCCAACACAATCACGAGAATGCCCCAGGACAGGATGTGGGCACACCCACATTGTGAAACAAGCAGGGAGACCTTCCCCGGTCTCCTGCCTGCCACTTAAAGCAATGTGCAGCTGCCCGCGAAGAAGCGTAGGACACTCGCACCTCTCAGCAGCAGTATTGGCTCCTGCGTTGGGGGTTCCAGGATTCCCGGTGAATGGGGCAAGGCTGCGTGATGTCAGTGGCAGCTTCCCCAGGGGCCATAGTGACTCTCTCAGCCCTAGTGAAGCTCTGTGCAGAAAAGGCTGGATGGCATTGGTAGCATCGCCCTTTTCTTTGGTTTTAGCCCTCCTGGTGGGGTTTCCAAGATGTTGCTGTGGCCCACTATGGCTTGAAACGGAGTGGGTGCCTCGGTACAGCCCTCCTCAATTCCACTACCACTCGGCTGCAATAGGGAGCACTCTACATTCATGGAAGCCCTCCCCTCCCTGGCCATCAAACAAAAAGGGCAGCTGATAGTGCCAACCCTGCACAGGAGACAAGAAACCAGGGCACAACCATGCAGGAAAGCCAGGAGCAGAGATCAGTGTCCACCATATGCTGATCTTCTGTTGGGAAAACAAGCTCTCACCACGTGCTGGGTAAGATAAAGTGCTCCTCCCATTCTTAAACATAAAAGGGGGAAGAACAGTACAGTCCTTCTCCTGCTCCAGACAGGAGCAGCAACTGCAGGCCATCCCACCCCACACACATTAGGGGCAGCACTCTTCACAAAGTTCTCCAACCCTCCTTCCAGGCAGGTTCCTTTTAGACCCAACAAGGATCTTTCCTGAAGTCTTTTATATCCCTGAGTCTTCCAACAGGAGCTCAGCACACAAGCCCTTGGAGGTTCTTCTCAAGCAGGATACCACAGTAAAGAAAAAAGAGACAGCCATTTCTCCCACTCCAAATACAGAAGCAGCAACTGCAGGCCAACCCACCCCTCACATAGAAAAGACAGCGCTCCTCACACAGTCCTTCCACTCTTCTTCTTGGTGGGGTCCTCTTGTTTCTTGAAGTTATCTAAAGTCTTGGGGTTTTAGGTCCAATATATATACCCCCATTTTGTCTTTGTTCTCTTTGTGGCAGCGTCTCAGAGGTCAGTCCAAACCAGGTCTGTCCTCCCTGGTCCAGCATGACCACAGGGGGTGGAGAGAGCATTTTACAAAGGAGACACAGCCTATTCAGATGCTAGTGAAACTCCTACTACCACTATCAGTGCAGACCAGGTCTCTTCAGCCTAGCGATGAGTCGCCCAGGCAAGGCAGGACACAACTCAACCCCCCTGTGACCGTCTAGAGTGAATGAACATCCCCAGCTCCTGTCACTCCAAAAACAGGCACTGAATACACAAACAGTCAGAGGCACACAGAATGGTATAGCAAGAAAATGCCCACTTTCTAAAAGTACTATTTCAGAGAGTGGGCCGGCACACCGTGAACTCTGTTAGATTATTCAAATTATAAAGATTATGTACTCAATTTTATGCCGCTGTTTGGCGTGCCTTCACGCTATGGGATTTAGCCCTATGTCCCTCTCAGATATGACTGTGTAAAACCAAGGCCGTGGAAGACCACAGTCTGCGTGAAGCACAGCTAAAGACAATAATGTTTCCAAGGTTAAACGCTTTTCAAAAGATTCTTATGCAGAAAGTCATTTATAACACAAACTCAGTAAACAACTCTGATGCGAGTTAATGCCACTCTGATATATTCAATGAATTTTACAATTTTTCGATATCCATACTGCATTGAACATTTTTTGCTTCATCACTAATATGGTACAAGCAAAGAAAATCAATCTATTTCCAATTTACAAAAAACAGTATTAAACCGTTAAAAAATCAATCCCAATGCTTATCGGGTTTATGATAAACCCTTCGTCAGGGGATGTATGATAAAGTAATAGCAATAAATGATTAATTTATCTTGATGTCCTCCGTCCAGAGCTACAACAAAAAATCAAAGGAATATCCAATGAGACACTGGTTCAACATCATACATGAACAGTATTAGGATTTGCACACAATAAGGGTTTTGGGGTTGAGGGAGGGGTAGTGTCATACAATCTACTGTGTATGAACCAAGACTAAGACCTCTGTGAAAAACCTGCACCATGAAGGGCGTTTAGTGAAGTAACGTGTGAGACAGTTAAACTCTCTACATTACCGCAACCTGAGGTGACTTTGTGCATATGGAAAATTATAACAGCCAAAGCTGCTTACCCCAATGTGCACCTCGAAATTCCAATTCCTTCAATGCTAGTCTGGCTGGAATTAAAAAGACGCCTGGTACTTAGACAATGACCGCGCCATAAATTGAACAATCAAAAACATGCCCACCTCCCTTGTGACTCAATTCTTACCCGTATATGAAGCTGAGCCTCACATTGACCACACAACAGTTTGAACGAAATACGTCATTGCTCTGCAAAACAATAATGATGAATATCCCGTCAGTCCTCCCGCAACAATGTGGCATGACTACAGTGGTACAAGTACCTATTTCAAACCTTCAAAGACTCACCGAGTTCGAAACCATGAATGAACGTCCATATTTGTGATAAGACGCCATCAATGTACGCAAGGTACGCAAATGACGTTGTGCCGCGCTACTGGTGTCTTTATAGGGCCCGACTGAATGAAGAAGAAGCTAATAAAACTGAGAAAGGACGACCATGCTACCTCAGTGAAAACTTTATTATACCGAATCCACTCTTGACAAACACAACTACTGATGCTTATGAATGTTATGCCCTGCTATCTACAACTATGACAACGGTCCATAATTTTGAGCCAGCTGTCATAAAACTGAGACAGAAAGCTATACGGGCGCCCCTTAGAAATAAACGACCTTCACGGCCATGCTCATCCTATTTTGACTCCCTTCCAATTCATGAAAAAATGTGTTAATTCATCGGTGTATGCACTTAGTCTCCTACCTAATTTATATATATTTGTAGAACACAAAAGTAGGATTAACAACAAAAACACAAATACATCATTGGCAGCACACTGGGTAAACGCTTCACAGACAATTCCCCAGTTAAGATTTATTATTCTTGAACAAATTCACACGACCCCAGGGATTGAAATAAACACAGCTCTAGCACATAGGGAGACCCATTGGATTTAATATTTAGGTACAGTGATCCCCGGGGGGCTCAATGATCATTATGAGTTATTATGTCTCTTATGAAGAGGTTCATTAGATACATTTATTTGTTTAATACATCATGATTTGCTACCAAGTGTTCACATTGTACAGGATTTGCACTTATTATCCCTCTTTTTATCTTCCCGTTACTCTTTGATAATGCATTGAGTTTTATTCTTAGTGGACACTACTACATAAATTAGGCAGGAGAATAAGGGGCAGATGTAGGTATCCTAATACAGGTCGGTAAAGGCCGAAATTACCGAATTTCGGTCGTTACCGACCGGTATTATGCTATTGAGATGTAGGTGGCTACATTTTAGATTAGGTAATTTACCAAATCGGTAAATTTAAGGAATCGGTAAATTACTGATTCCTTAAAATACTGAATCGGTAAATTACCGGATCTGAAATGTAGGGAGCACTCAAATTAGTGCATTACACAGTTAAGGATTCGGTATTTACCACCAAATAAAAGTTGGTGGTAAATATTGAAAACCTTTGAAAAAGCAAATTTGTGCTTTTTCAATGGTGCCATGTGGCAGACATACATGCCCTTAGGGCATGTATGTGTGGCACATGAGCACCCATGCACTATTCAGGGGTGCAACAGGGTGTCAATGTGACACCCTGCCACCCTTGAGAATGTTCCCCCTATTACAGATTCGGTATTTACCGAATCGGTAATAGTGAATGGCTTCCCATTCATTCCTATGGGCCCCCAGGCCCATAGGAATGAATGGGAATTACCGAATCAGTAAATACCGATTCAGTATTTACCGAATTTTACCGATTCTGTAAAATTTACCAAATGATTACCTACATACTATTTACCTATTCTTAAATACCGAATCGGTAAAATTCAGTATTTAAGAATCGGTAAATAGTATTTACCTACATCTGGCCCTTAGGGCATACACCGATGACTTAACAAATTTTTTCAGGAATTGGAAGGGAGTCAATATAGGATGAGCTTGAAAGTCGTTTATTTCTAAGGGCAGCCCGTATAGCTTTCTGTCACAGTGTTATGACAGCTGGCTCAAAATTATGGATCGTTGTCATAGTTGTGGATAGCGGGGCATAACATTCATAAGCAACAGTAGTTGTGTTTGTGAAGCGCGGATTCGATATAATAACGTTTTCACGGAGGTAACATGGTCGTTTTTTCTCAGTTTTATTGGCTTCTTCTTCATTCAGTCGGGCCCTTTAAAGACACCAGTAGCGCTGCACAACGTCATTTGCGTACCTTGCGTACGTTGATGGAGTCTTATCACGAATATGGACGTTCATTCATGGTTTCGAACTCGGTGAGTATTTGAAGGTTTGAAATAGGTACTTGTACCACTGTAGTCATGCCACATTGTTGCGGGAGGACTGACGGAAGATTCACCATTATTGTTTTGCACAGCACTGACATATTTCGTTCAAACTGCTGTGTGGTCAATGTGAGGTTCGGCTTCATGTACGGGTAATAATTGAGACACCAGGGCGGTGGGCATGTTTTTATATTGTTCAATTTATGGTGCGGTCATTGTCTAAGTATCAGGCATCTTTTTAATTCCAGTCAGACTTGCATTGAAGGAATTGGAATTTCGAGGTGCACGTTGGGGTAAGCGGCTTTGGCTGTTATAATTTTCCATATGCACAAAGTCACCTCGGGTTGCGGTAATGGAGAGAGTTTAACTGTCACACACATTACTTCACTAAACGCCCTTCATGGTGCCGTTTTTTCACAAGTTTTTTCACAGAGGTCTTAGTCTCGGTTCATGCACAGTAGATTGTATTACACTACCCCTCCCTCTACCCCAAAACCCTTCCTGAGTGCAAATCCTAATACTGTTCATGTATGATGTTGGACCAGTGTCTCATTAGATATTCCTTTGATTTTTTGTTGTAGCTCTGGACGGAGGACATCAAGATAAATTCATCATTTATTGCTATTACTTTATCATACATCCCCTGACGAAGGGTTTAACATAAACCCGAAATGCATTGGGATTGATTTTTGAACTGTTTAATACTGTTTTTTGTAATTTGGAAACAGATTGATTTTCGTTTGCTTGTACCATATTAGTGATGAAGCAAAAAATGTTCAATGCAGTATGGATATCAAAAAATTGTAAAATTCATTGAATATATCAGAGTAGCATTAACTCGCATCAGAGTTGTGTACTGAGCTTGTGTTATAAATGACTTTCTGCATAACATTTTTTTGAAAAGCGTTTAAACTTGAAGAGACATTATTGTCTTTAGCTGTGCTTCAAGCAGGTTGTGGTTTTCCACGGCCTTGGTTTTCCACTTTCTAAAAGTGGCGTTTTCAAACACACAATTTAAAAATCACCTTTAATAAAAGGTGCCCTAATAAATTGAGTTCAGAGAGCATAAACTCCAATTTTCCATCTTGTCCCAATTAAAAGCTACACATGTAAAATTTTAGAGCATAGCCTCAATGATAGTCTAGGGAACAAACAGACTTTCAAATGTAAAAAAATAAATACACAGTATTTCACTATCAGGACATGTCACACACACCAGTAAATGTCCTACCTTTTACATACATGGCACCCTGCCCATGGGAATACCTTGGGCCTACCATAGGGGTGCCTTACATGTAAGAAAAGGGAACGTAGCGTCTGGCAAGTTCACCCACTTGCCAGTTCAACATGGCAGTTTAAAACTGTGCACGCAGACACTACAGTGGCAGGTCTGAGATACATTTACAGGACTCCTCATGTGGGTGGCACAACCGGTGCTGCAAGCCCACTAGTAGCATTTGATTTACAGGCCCCTTCACACTCAGTGCCCTTTACTAGGGACTTACCTGTAAATCAAACATGGCAATCAGGGATAACCAATCATATTCACAGGTTATACAGAGAGCATATACCCTTTAGCACTGATCAGCAATGGTAAAGTTCCCAGACCCATATAGCCAACAAAAACAGGGTCAGAAGAATAGGAGGCAAATGCAAAAAGTTTGGGATAAACCTGCAAAAAGGGCCAGGTCTAAAAACCGCATTAAAGCTCTAACCGTCTACTCCCTTTTGTTAGTGGATATGGTAAAATGAATCTCTACTTTATGACCACATTCCTTTTACATTTAAATTGGACCATTGGATTGAAAGGTCTCAGTCCATGAATTTGGAGACATGTTCAATCCTTCCATTTAACAACTCATCACCAGATTAGGGTCATATTCAACCCAATATGCTATGACTACAGTGTGACAATATTGTAAAGGAATCAGTGTGATGGTACATTAAAGGCTGTTTAGTGGGAAACCCTCATGGGCATTTTAATAATAAAATGTTTTGTACGCATATCAACATTAACAAGTAACTAGACAGACCCTCCAGCTTCTCGTGATTTCGCGATTTGCAAAAAAATCGCGAAATCGGCCGATCTGTGGAAGTGCCGCGATATTTGGGCAAAAGCCCGCGAAATTTGCCGTTTCCGCCGTTTCCGCCTTAGATTTCGCGGCGAGAAGGAGCGAGGAGGTCGAGGGGGGTCTGACTAGGTCGCAAAGATGCATCACATGATCGCGTGGTGCACCACGGCAGGCTCTCAGGCAGGCATGAGGTACGGTAGTGATTTAACTGTGAGCAAGGGTTTTAACTGCACCCTCTTTTGCAGCCGGATATTAGGGGGCCTGATGGAGGATTCTTAAAAATGCTGCGGGTGATAATGAACGCGGCTGCTCGTCTCGCCTGCTGGGAGCAGACAAAGCCTTTGTTGGCCCAACAGGCGAGCTTCCGGCTCCGAGCAGCGCGTCCACGTCCAGGTTGTAATGGAAGCGCCTAAATAAACCCAGGATGGCTTCGAACGGCAGAACAGCTGCTTTTGTTTTTTTTTTCCATTTCAGAAGCGAGGCAATCGGAGGAGTGATATTGGGAGCTCATTTGTAAGGGGTGGCAAATGAGGCTGGAAACATTAAGCATTGGCAAGCAGTTTGTAGCACCCGGGGGAGGGATAGGCAGTAGTTGTCATATGGAAAGGGGGGGGGGTTACGAGATACAAAACAGGGAGAGGTGAGGAGAGAGAATGGAGGGAGAGACACAGGAAAGAGAAACAAGAAGAGGGGGTGAGTTACAGAGCGGGGTGGGGAGGGGAGAGGGGAAAAGAAGGAAGTGAGGATAAAGAGAGAGGGTATGAGATACAAAATGGGAGAGGGCGAAGTGAGGGGAAAGAGTGGAGGGAGAGAGGAAAGGTAAACAGAGAGAGCGGGAGAGGGGGTGAGAATGAGAGAAGGGAGGGAGAGGATGGGTGAGGGGAACAAGGGGAATTGAGGAGAGAGAGAGGGTAAGAGATACAGAGCTAGGAGGTAGTGAGGAAAAGGAGAGTGGAGGGAGAGAAAGAGGAAACGGAATCAGAGAGAGGGAGAGAGAGAAAGGAAAAAGAAACAGAAGGAGATGGGGTGCGACATATGGAGGACGGGGTGAGGAGAAAGAAGGGAAGAGAGAGGAAAGAGAATCAGAGAGCGAGAGAGTGATGTGAGAAAGAGAGGAAGGGATAGAGGTGAATGAGGGAGAGAGAGGGAAAGAAAGGGTAGTGAGAAAGATCAGTGAGAGTGAGAAGGAGAGAGGTCAGTGAGGGACAGGGTAAGGAGAGAGAAAAAAGGAGTGGGAGAGAAAGCGAGAGAGATAATTGGGAAAGAGAGGTGGGAGAGCAGCGAGAGAGAAGCAGGAGATAAGCACAGCCGAGGTGAAGGTAAGGCAGGGGAAGGAAAGAGGATAAGGAGGAGAGAGGAGTTGGAAAATGGGGAGAGCGAAGAAGCAAAGAGAAGGTGTGGGTGATAGGAAGGGGACATGAAGGAAAGAGAGGCGGGCGAGAGAGGGGGAGAGTGTGGAGGGAGGGGAGAAAGGGGGTGATAAGAAAGAGATAGAGAAAAGCGAAAGAGGGAGACAGACAGAAATGTGGGAGAGAGAATGGAGAGAGAGGACAGGGAGAAAGAGAGGAAGAGAGCGGTCGAAGATGAGGGAGTGAGGAAACAGAAGGGGAAGAGAGAAGAGGGCACGAGAGCGGGTAGAAAGGAGAGAGATGATAGAAGATGTGTGTGGGGGTGTGTGCGTGGGCTTCATGTTGTTAAATAACTAAAAAAAAGTAAGATATTTGTGTTTGTTGTAGGAAAAATGGCCACATAAAATGCCGCAAATTGCCGCTAAATTTCCATATTTGTGCCGCTAAATTTTCATTTTTGTGCCGCTAAATTTGCTAATTCATGCCGCTATATCCTGGGGGGTCTGACTAGAAAATGTACTGAGAGTCCACCCTTCAACTAACTCTAGTGAATGTAGGCCTGTATTTTTAAAATGGCTCATTTTAGTTGCGACTTTGGTTTGTGAAACATGAACTTTTATTTTCTACTTGATGTGTAAAGCTTTCCTTGTTTCTCATGTAGAAACAAATGTTTTGTTCTTTGAGATTGTAATGGAATTTCTTAATTGAATTGCAGTCTTTTAGCTGCACCTGCAAGTGCAAGCAGCCTGTATGTCTTTTCTGTTAGTTTTAAGCTTGTTTGAGAGAATGTTTTGTATGTTTTGATGAGATTGAAACTGTATCTTTGCTAGGAAGATGGCGGACAAGAAAGCTGGTGTCCTGAGCCCCCTAGGACCTGCCTGGAGCCCGGCAACAAGTGCGATGCTGATGGGCCCTTCCCGTTCCCACTGCCTCCGAGGGATCAACGCTTGCCAGGTGCCAGCGGGGGGGGGGGTGGTGGTCTGTGCTTCCTGTTATATCCAACGTTGCAATGGATGTTGGAGGTTGTCTCTCTGGTCTCTAGCGCTGATCGCAACTCATCGCTCTGGTCCTGAGCCCCCTGCGACCTGCCTGGAGCCCGGCAACAAGTGTGCTGCTGATGAGCCCTTCCCGTTGCCTCCGAGGGATCAACGCTTGCCAGGTGCCAGCAGGGGGGGGGGCTCTGTGCTTCCTGTTATATCCGATGTTGCATTGGATGTTGGAGGTTGTCTCTCTGGTCTCTAGCCCTGATCGCAACTCATCGCTCTGGACCTGCCCAGAGTTCTGGCAACTTATTCTGGTGAGTCCTTCACCCCCTCTGCTTACTACCTGACCTGACTCTTGGGAACAGTGCCTGGCAGCTCTTTACGGGGTCACCGGGAGTGACTGCTGCTCAGCCTGGGTGAGGGGCTGTGCCGTCCAGGCCTGTGAGCTCCCGACCCATGCTGGTCCCCGTTCACCTGGCCCAATTTCAGAGCTTGAGGCGCTGGGGCACCCCCTGTGATGGTTCTGACTCTGTCTCCAACCGCTGCATGCTCTAACAGCCACCACATCTGTTCCTAGGTGGGCCTTAGCAGGGCTTTACCATGGCCTACACAGGGAGCTACAGAGGCCTGGACATGACGTGCCTGACCTTAAAATGGCAGTCGACTCTGCCTTCATTTCCTCAGCAGCTTAAATGGCAGTCCCCAGCTCCTTCTCTGGATGGCTTTTTACTCCCTGCCCCTTTTCTTTTACCTCTGCCCTCTAGTGGGGACATGTTCTTCCGCTACTCAACTGTAATCTATGTATCCATTCTAAACTATTTTCCCTGAACGCTTTTTGTTTATTGTACCTTACTATGCTCTTGTAACTGATGTAACTTGTAACGCAACGATCCCCTGGTAAAGCACTCCGATACCTCCGGGTCTAGCCAGCACTATATAAAACTTTTCAAACTTATCAAATCAAAACTGTTTTCCTGAACGCCGAGACCTGAGCAACATGGCTGATGCCGGTGGAGCTGCTAGACAGCTATAGAGAAGATTGGCCCTGGTTTCCCCATCGACCGCCACCTACCCAGCCGGAAATTGGACACAGTCCTCCTCGTCTCCCTGCTATGGCTCCTTTCTCCCCTCACTCCTACGAATTCTCGCAACATTGTTTTTGTTTACTGTACCTTACTATGCTCTTGCAAGTGATGTAACCTGTAGCGCAACAATCCTAAATGTAAAGCGCTCTGATACCCTCTGGGGTCTGGGTCGCACTACATAAAACTTTAGAAATAAATTCAAATAAATAGATATGGTGAGAAGATACTGATACGGATATTGAACACATTCGAGGGAACTTACCTTGCTGAGATTGTGGAAAGATGCTGGTTGCGGCCATTGCCGGATGACTGTTGCTTGCGCCCCAGGTTGATCGCTGGTAAATCGCCCAATACTACTCGGCTGTCCACTGGTTGAGACTGGCCATGGTCTGGCTTTCTTGCTGGGCAGAGACATGGCCCCGCCGAAGACTGTGGTGAGAGGGGCATGCATGGCTCGCCTTCCTGTAAACCTGGGAGGAAGCTCGGTGGTGGTAGGAGCCGAGGAATCATCGATGACAGCCCAGAGGACGAACGCTCCAAGAGGTACCTCAAGAGAAGGTAAGCCACTGCGGTCTGGCGAAGCTGTGGACTTGTTTACAGCTGGCGAGTTATCAGAGCGGTCAGAGGGGGATAGAAGTGTTGAAGTTCTGTTGGAGGCTATACCAGTGGGGCAAGTAAATTTGGGTGACAGCCAAAATGAGTGCCAATATGTCAGGCCGACAGGTCCTGTGCGGGACCTAAACTGTCCGGGGTCAATAAGCTGTCTGCATAAGGTGGAACAAACCAAGGATACAATGTATTTACTTGAATCGCTGCCTGAGATTGGGACCAATGTTGTAAGTAAAACCGGCTGTAGTGGCTGTGAAGAACAGGGGGAAATTAGCACAGGGTCCAGGGGGGAGAAGTCAGCATCTAAAGAGTTGGTTGGATATGAAGGGGATAACGTGGATGCTGGTGCATTTACTACTAATACTGACTACTCAGCACAGTCAGCGCTACAGAATTCACCTTAAATCAGTGAAGGGTCACAGGAGATACAAGGTGAGTGCCAGATGAAATGTTACTCCGCATTAACCAATTCGACACGCTCTAAGCTGGCTCCATCCCAGGTGACTGACAAACTAGCAACGGAGGCCCTATTTGGATCCAGTTCATCTAGTTTATATTCTGTGAAAAAGAAAGGGAGATCTAAGCCCAAAAAGGTTTGGAAGAAATCTTCTGAATTGTATGGTACCCACCAACATAACACAATTTCATGAAGTAAAGCTACTTCAGTGGGTAAATGCAAAAAGAACAATTGATGGACAGAATGCAGAACAATGTCATGCATTCATTCCAGTACAGAGATCTGGGGCTAAATGATTCGTTTTTTGTTCATCATGTCATTCTAGTTTGGACCCAGCCTTATGCAAATCAGTCTTGACCTGGTTCCCAATGGTAACAGTCCAGCCCGAACAGCCAGGCCAGGTCCTCCCTGGACTGGAAACAAGCATCCTAGGACCGGTTTCGGGCTTTCAGCCCTCATCAGCCAGGATAGCTTGCCTCAAGTGGCATGGAGAGCAACGGACCCTGGTGAGTGTCTGAAAAGTTTCAGCACTTCGTTCATCTCCTTGTGTTTGCTTTGTGTGCCCTAAATTGGCAGGGTATGCCCAGACATGGGCCCTGTGCTCACTTTGCCTCTGGATTCAAGCTAACCTGGCTGATAAAGGGTGTTACCCAGAAACCGGTACCAGGATGCTTGTTTCTGGTTCAGGGAAGACCTGGTTGGGCAGTTTGTGCTGGACTGTTCCCATGAGGCACAGGGTCAAGACTGAGTTACATATAGCTGGGTCTGAACTGATGTGGCAAAGTGCGCTAAATAATGATGATGGATTCAGCCCAGATCTGTGACTGGGGGTGACTGTCGGAAAAGTTTCAGGTCTCCATTCATCATCTCCTTGTGTTTGCTTTGTTCGCCCTAAGTTGGCACGGTGGATTCAATCTATTCCGGCTGATGAAGGGTGTTACCCAGAAACCGGGCCCAGGATGCTTGTTTCCGGTTAAGAGAATACCTGGCTTGGCAGTTCGGGCTGGACTGTTCCCATGAGGCACAGGGTCAAGACTGATTTGCATATATCTGGGTCTGAACGGAGGTGGCGAAGTGAGCCAAAGAATGATGATGGATTCAACTGAGATCTGTGACTGGGGGTGAGTGTCTGAAAAGTTTCAGCTCTCCGTTAAACATCTTGTGTTTGCTTTGTTCGCCCTAAGTTGGCAGGGTATGCCCAGACGTGGGTCCCTTGGTCACTTTGCCACTGGATTCAACCTAGCCTGGCGGATATGGGGTGTTACCCAGAAACCGGTCCCAGGATGCTTGTTTCCAGTTCCGGGAACACCTGGCTTGGCATTTCCGGCTGGACTGTTCCCATTAGGCACAGGTCAAGACTGATTTGCATATAGCTGGGTCTGAACTGAGGTGGCGAAGTGAGTTAAAGAATGATGATGGATTTAACCAAGATATGTGATTGGGGGTGAGTGTCAGAAAAGTTTCAGCACTCCGTTCATCATCTTGTGTTTGCTTTGTTTGCCCTAAGTTGGCAGGGTATGCCCAGACGTGGGTCCCCTGCTCACTTTGCCACTGGGTTCAAGCTAGCCTGGCTGATGAAAGGTGTTACCAAGAAATAGGTCCCAGGATACTTGTTTCCGGTTCAGGGAATGCCTGGCTTGGCAGTTCGGGCTGGACTATTCCCATGAGGCACAGGGCCAAGACTGATTGTCATATAGCTGGGTCTGAACTGAGGTGGCAAAGTGAACTAAAGAATGATGATGGATTCAACTGAGATCTGTGACTGGGGGTGAGTGTCTGAAAAGTTTCAGCACTCCGTTCATCATCTCCTTGTGTTTGCTTTGTTTGCCCTAAGTTGGCAGGGTATGCCCAGACGTGGATCCCTTGCTCACTTTGCCACTGGATTCAACCTAGCCTCCCTGATGAGGGGTGTTACCCAGAAACCAGTCCCAGGATGCTTATTTCCAGTTCAGGGAACACCTGGCTTGGCATTTCGGGCTGGACTGTTCCCCTGAGGCACAGGGTCAAGACTGATTTGAATATAGCTGGATCTGAACTGAGGTGGCGAAGTGAGTTAAAGAATGATGATGGATTTAACCCAGATATGTGACTGGGAGTGAGTGTCTGAAAAGTTTCAGCACTCCGTTCATCATCTCCTTGTGTTTGCTTTGTTTGCCCTAAGTTGGCAGGGTATGCCCAGACGTGGGTCCCCTGCTCACTTTGCCACTGGGTTCAAGCTTGCCTGGCTGATGAAAGGTGTTACGAAGAAATCGGTCCCAGGATACTTGTTTCCGGTTCAAGGAATACCTGGCTTGGCAGTTCGGGATGGACTGTTTCCCTGAGGCACAGGGTCAAGGCTGATTTGCATATTGCTGGGTCTGAACTGAGGTGGCGAAGTAAGCTAAAGAATGATGATGCATTCAACCGAGATCTGTGACTGAGGGTGAGTGTCTGAAAAGTTTCAGCACTCCGTTCATCATCTCCTTGTATTTGCTTTGTTTGCCCTAAGTTGGCACAATATGCCCAGACGTGGGTCCCTTGCTCAATTTGCCACTGGATTCAAGCTAGCCTGACTGATGAAGGGTGTTATCCAGAAACCAGATCCAGGATGCTTGTTTCCGGTTCAGGGAAAACCTGGCTTGGCAGTTCGGGCTGGACTGTTCCCATGAGGCACAGGGTCAAGACTGATTTGCATATAGCTGGGACTGAACTGAGGTGGCAAAGTGAGCTAAACAGTGAAGATGGATTCAACCCAGATCTGTGACTGGGGGTGACTGTCGGAAAAGTTTCAGCACTACATTCATTATCTACTTGTGTTTGCTTTGTTCGCCCGAAGTTGGCAGGGTATTCCCAGACGTGGGTCTCTTGCTCATTTTGCCACTGGATTCAATCTAGTCCGGCTGATGAAGGGTGTTACCCAGAAACCGGTCCCAGGATGCTTGTTTCCGGTTCAGGGAAGACCTGGCTTGGCAGTTCGGGCTGGACTGTTCCCATGAGGCAGAGGGTCAAGACTGATTTGCATTTAGATGGATCCGATCTGAGGTGGCAAACTGAGCTAAATAATGATGATGGATTCTACCCAGATCTGTGACTGGGGGTGAGTGTCTGAAAAGTTTCAGGTCTTCATTCATCATCTCCTTGTGTTTGCTTTGCTCGCCCTACGTTGGCAGGGTATGCCCAGACGTGGGTCTCTTGCTCATTTTGCCACTAGATTCAATCTAGTGCGGCTGATGAAGGGTGTTACCCAGAAACCGGGCCCAGGATGCTTGTTTCCGGTTCAGGGAAAACCTGGCTTGGCAGTTCGGGCTGGGCTGTTCCCATGAGGCACAGGGTCAAGACTGATTTGCATATAGCTGGGTCTGAACTGAGGTGGCGAAGTGAGCTAAAGAATGATGATGGATTCAACCCAAATCTATGACTGGGGTGACTGTCGGAAAAGTTTCAGCACTCCATTCATCATCTACTTGTGATTGCTTTGTTCTCCCCAAGTTGGCAGGGTATGCCCAGGCATGGGTCCCTTGCTCACTTTGCCACTGGATTCAAGCTAGCCTGGCAGATTAAGAGTTTTACCCAGAAACCGGTCCCAGGATTCTTGTTTCCCGTTCAGGGAAGACCTGGCTTGGCAGTTCGGGCTGGACTGTTCCCATGAGGCACAGGGTCAAGACTGATTTGCATATAGCTGGATCTGAACTGAGGTGGCGAAGTGAGCTAAATAATGATGATAGACTAACCCAGATCTGTGACTGGGGTTGAGTGTCTAAAACGTTTCAGCACTCCGTTCATCATCTCCTTTTGTTTGCTATCTCCCTATTAGATGCAAGGAGTAGGCCGTTAAGGGAGCGAGGTGCTGTGAGCTATTATAAGCACTGGTCCCTAAAATATGAATATGGCGATCAAATTGGGCAGGTGCTTGCCCATCAGGTAGCAGACAACAGAGCTAAAACTCAGATAAAGGCTATAAAAGGGACAAATGGTTTTGCATACACACCCATAGGCCATAGTTGAGCAATTCTCTAAGCTTTATCAAAGATTGTATGCACAAACTACACTGCCAGATGAGAAAGGTTTGCAGCAATATCTCAAGGTCAGAGAAATAACAGAGACAATATCTAGCCTACCCTCTGGGAAGGCTGCTGGTTAGGATTCCATATCAGCCGAGTTTTACATAGCTTTCAAGAGCATCATTGCCCCACCTCTGGGGGAGGTTATACAATATATAAGGTCTAGCGATAGGGTCCCTGAATCTGGGTATATGACAAATATAGTCTTTTTTTTACAAAAAAAAGGACAAGCCACCAGAGGAATGTGGTTCTTACCAAACAATTTCTCCCATTAACTCAGACACAAACATTTTTGGTAAAATTTTGGCTACTTGACTTGCCCCTATAATGCCCGGATTGGTATCCAGTCAGAAGCATGGCTTCATCCAGGGTAGAGATACTACTGCTCATGTCATAACTGCAGTGGGGGCTTTTGATCTAGCTAGGAAGTCAGCAGTGAGTCTGGGCATGGTCCTTTTAGATGGCAAAAAATATTTTGACCAGGTTGTTTGAGACTATTCATGGGCTACACTTGCAGCATTTGGTTTGAAAGGGAGATTTAGCCAATAGATACAAGTTTTGTGTAGTAAACCTCAAGCCAAACTACTCTATGCTAGCTTACAATCAACACCTTTTCCAATATTAAGTGGTACCAGGCAGGGATGCCCCTCTCTCCTTTGCTATTTGCTCTTTATATTGAGCCATTTTTTCGGGCACTGCATTCCAATTCACAAATCGTACTGCTGACATCAGGATTAAGTCAGCTTAAAGTCACTGCCTATGCAGATGACATAGCTGTCTTCACTACCGAACCTGTAAATGTAATAAATCTTATTGAAGATGAAGCGAGTGCATTTGGCCTTTTTCAGGCTACAAGTTAAATGTCAATAAGACACAAGTGCTTCTCAACTACCTGCCTGACAGAACTACAGTGGGTGTTTGCCCTGTAGTCACGTACCTAGGGGTACATATTACGTCGCAGATAGAACGTATACCTACAATAAAATATGAACCCTTGTTGGAAGCTACAACTAAACGATTGAAAAGCTGGCATAAGCTCCCAGTTGGTATAGCGGGTGGTGCAAGATTATAAAAATGAAAGTACTCCCAAAGTTTCTGTACTCCTTTTTCAGGAAGCTAGAAGGGTTGTTAGGCAGTTTTTTGGGGGGTATAAAAAAGCACAACGGCCAATAGAATTATTGAAGCTTCCGTTTAACCAGGGCAGGTTAGATTTTTGGATTTTAAAATGTATTACTGGGCAGCATTTGTGGGGCGTCTTCGCAGTCTCCTGGATCCTGAAACCCAATTTTTTGTCATTGCTTGGTCTTGGGGTCTGCCTGTTGAATGTTTCTATACAAAGCCAATGACCCTAATTATTTCAAACGGGTTCAGTTTAAGACCATCAGGGACAGCGTACACATATGGCGAGCAATTCTTACTAAATGTGCTTTGTCGCTTTTCCATGACAAACTTCCATTACGGGGCAATCCCATGCTTCCAGAGGTATTTCAGGATACAATTAGCAGATGGTGGGCTGAGTATGGGATTAATTGTCTGGGGCATTTGGATGATCACAACGGCTTTAGTACATTTGAAAACCTACAGCTCCTTTTCAATCTCCCTGGTCATATGTTTTTTAAATATCTTCAGATCAGGGACTATTTTCTGAAACATCTAGCCTCAACAGCAGTATCTATTTCTGACCTGTGGGAGTGCGACCATGGGAAGAAGCCGAAATCAGCAATTAGTATCATGCATCAATTTCTTGGCAAGTTTAGACAGAATGGTTGTGAAAAGCTAGCCGGATGATGTAGTAGGAACCTGGGGATACATATTACTCCTATAATCATTAATCAGGCACTAGGAACTATAGACGGATCAATCCATTCTGTTAGTTTAAGATTACAGCAGTTCCCTGCACTTTGTATGCTCTATTTCAGCCCAGAGAAGATTGCTAGCTGGGCTCAAGGGGGTCAAGGAGGGGACCGAAATAAATGCCCAAAATGTGTGTTGTATGCTCCAAACATAATACACATGTTTGCCACTTGTCCAGAGCTAGAAACATTTTGGCAGAAGATAAGCCATGCTATGAGGCTACGTTTGGGGACAGAGTCCCCCTCCTACAGTCATGGAAATCATGTTGAGATATAAAGAAAAAAGCCATAGATTGAGACGTCTTATCACAATCTTATTGGTTGCTGCCCAACTTACCATAGTCAGGGCCTGAATATCTCCTAAACATCCTTCTGTCATTGAATGGTGGGCTACAGTGAAGGAAACTTATTAAATGGAGAAAGCCCTAGCTCGGGCAAGAGGAGCTCTCTCCCTGATTAAATTTGATTCTATATGGGGTAGCCTATTATTAGATACGTAACATTGATAGACTAGATAGGGGGACTGAGTAGAATGTAATTGGGAGAGGAGCCTTCCGGAATTTGGAATTTAGATGCTAGCCTTAAGTTTATTATTATTATTTTCAATTGTATGTCCTACGTATGTTTATATATGTGTTTTGTAATGTACTTGTATTGATATTTTTTTATAAATTATAAGACACTTAAAAATAAGTTGTAATAAAGCTCCCTTATTGACAATAAAAATATTTAATACAAAAAAGAAAAGAAACTGTATCTTTTCTGTCTTCACTTGATTGGTTGTACGCTTGAGAAATGACATGTTACTGATAATGTTAGAATCCAGTTGTTTTAAGAATGTGTTGGCAGTGTTTGCATTCAGA
The DNA here is from genome assembly GCF_964263255.1 of Lissotriton vulgaris. Classification (NCBI taxonomy): domain Eukaryota; kingdom Metazoa; phylum Chordata; class Amphibia; order Caudata; family Salamandridae; genus Lissotriton; species Lissotriton vulgaris. The sequence goes on from NC_141694.1 coordinate 1,298,050,055, forward strand.
TTCCCTTCAGACTCACCCTTCTCCCACACTGAAGATTTAGATTCCTTTCTGCCTGCCTTTAGATTAAGAATCCTTTCGCTTCCTTTAGAGTCAGATTCCATAATTCACTCAATTCACTCAATTAAAGAAGATGCCTTGTACAGCCTTTCAGAGGCTTTCTGGCAAGATCCCACTTTTATAATTTATCTATCTTTTCCCTAGATTAGCAGTGTAGGGAGTTCCCCTTTATGGGAGAATGGATTGGCTCCAGTCTATTTAGGCCAACTTTATAATAGTTTGTCATTCCTCCTATGATTTGGAATTGTTTTGATTATATTTTGACTAATGCGTTGATGTATTGAATGTAGAATTACAGTTAATCCTGATGAATGAAGTTTGTAACATTGCAAATCTTTTAATAAACCTTTATGATTTTGGATGTAAACATTTTGTCTTCCTTGTGGATTGAAATGTGCTTTGTGTTATTGAAATGAACTGAATTTGAAGTCAGCCTCAGTAGGAGCTCAAAACTCATTCATCAAACAGCACTTATTGAAGCAGACTTTGCATGGAGCAAAGTGAACTTACAGCCCTCGGGTACCTTAAATGAGTTGATTCTCCCTAAACCAACAATATCCAGACAGGTCTTTCACTCCCGAGCTTTGAAAACTTATGAGGTAAAGTATGCTCTATTCATGCCTTCGAGGCTTGGGAAAGTAACTGTGCAATCTCAATAGAAATACTTGCGGATGTTTACGTTAAACAAAACACAAGGCGTATTGGTGATAGCTAAACTTCATTCCTTAGTACTCCATTCTTATATGCCCAATTGGGGAGGCACATTAGAAACAGTTTTGTTATTCTTCTATGTTTGTTCCTTCCAGTATATGAATTGAGAGGCAGTGGGAGCTGTTTCTTCAACTTGTAGTCTCTGCTTCTATTGTAAAGACATGATAAGTCATGTGTTATGTGGTTGCCGTTTTTGTTTAGGGCAGCTAAGAATTCCTCAAGTTGGGAATGAAAAAATATAATAGGAGTCATGTAATGACCAGTAAGAGAGAACACTTTTAGGTACTGTTTGAAAACTCTTAGTTGAGCCTACAATGACTTCACATGGCACCCATGCTCAGCCACACCATCAACCGCTCCCTGGCAGCCACCTCGTTCCCCGACGACTGGAAACACGCCAAAGTCAACCCCCTCCTGAAGAAACCCTCGGCTGACCCACCGACCTCAGAAACTACAGACCCATCTCCCTGCTTGCGTTCCTGGTGAAAGTCATCAAGAAAGCCATCAACAACCAATTCGCCACTTTTATTGATGAGCACAACATTCTTGAATCCTCGCAATTCGGCTTCAGGGAAAACCACAGTATGGAAACCACCCTACTCGCTGCAACAGATGACATCCGTACCCTACTGGACAAAGGAGAAACAGTAGCCTTCATCCTACTCAACCTTTCAGCGGCATTTGACACAGTCTCACACCGCACCCTGATAAGCAGACTCCATGACTCAGGGATCCAGGACAAGGCCCTCGACTGGATCATCTCCTTCCTCAACGGCAGAACACAGTGGGTCAGACTCTCCCCTTCCTCTCGGACCCTACACCAACCACCTGTGGAGTCCCTCAAGGCTCCTGCCTTAGCCAGACGCTCTTCAACGTCTACATGGCTCTGCTCGCCCCCATCGTCAGAACCTATGGACTCAACATTGTGTCATACGCAGACAACACCCAACTCATCCTCTCCCTATCCAATGAACCCAACACCGCCAGACACAACTTTCGAGAAGGCAAGGAAGCCGTCACCAAATGGATGAAGAATAGCTGCCTACAACTAAACACTAACAAGACAGAAGTACTCATTATGGGCCCAAATCCCAACACCTGGAACGACACCTGGTGGCCCCGCCCTCGAAAACCCACCCACCACCAGGGACCACGCGTGCAACCTGGGAATCATCCTGGACTCCGAGCTCAAAATGGACTGCCAGATCAACTCAGTCTCGGCCTCCTGCTTCCACACCGTCCATCTAATACGCAAGACCCTCAAATAGATCCCCCTAGAACACAGAAAGACCGTCACTCACGCCCTGGTCACCAGCAGACTGGACTATGACAACCCACTCTACGCCGGAATCAACAAAAACCTCACCGCAAGCTACAGAACATCCAGAACCCCGCAACAAGACTGTTCATCAACCTGCCAAAACACTGCCACATCTCCCAGCACCTGCGCACACTCCACTGGCTCCCCATCGAGGCAAGAGTCACAATCAAGATGATCACCCATGCACACAAAGCCCTCCACGACACCGGACCAGCTTACCTGAGCAGCCGACTCAAATTCCACACACCCCAAAGGACCCTACGATCAGCCACACTCTCCTACACCATGGTCCCACGCACCAGATAAACCAGATCAGGAGGCCGCTCCGTCTCCTACCTCGCGGCCAAAGGCTGGATCGCCCTTCCGCTCCACCTCAGACAGACAACATCGCTTTCCATCTTCGTAAGAAACCTCAAAACCTGGCTCTTCAACTGACCCCTCCTTGATGGACCGGAACCTGCACCCCCAACCACCAGTTCCTTGAGACCCTTACGGGTGAGTAGTCACACTTAACAAACACCTGATTGCTTGATTGACTCTATTATTATTTGTAATTTGCTTTTTACCTTTGGATTTCATATTTACATGATTTTAAGATGTCTGTGAGTAAAGATTTCTTAGTTTTTATAATTGCTGAGTGTATTGCTCCTCATTTCTTTTCCACCTTTGACAAGGTTTTTATTAACCAATCAGTAAACCTTTTTTTTTACCTTCGTAAATACAATGAGTGGGGTCTTCAACAATTGTAATGTACTTTGCAAATTGACAGTTCTTAAGGTAGATATCACAATAGCCTTTTCTGATCTCATTAAAAAGTTCTAAAGATCTTTTGAAGAGTTCGGTGGTCTGTGGATCGTTGTCTCTGCGGTAGCAGTCCGACAGCAGTGAGCCATCCGCCGTATTATGAGTAGGACAGATGGGCTGTGCGAAGACCGTGTATTGTACAGCCAGCCGGAGTCGAGGTCAGGGGAAAGCAGCCTCCATTGGGCAGTACAGAGGTGCAACACGGATGTCCATATTACAAGTTGACTTTCAGACAAGCCAACCGCAGTGGTCGTACCGCCACCAATAGGTCAGAGGAAAGGAAGGATTTGGGTTAAATACTTTCCCCTTTCCAGTTCTTTCCAGCTGGGTTTGATGTTGATCCCTTTCTCCAGCCTCCCTCTACAGAGGAGCATCTTCAACCCAGAGGAATGCGACCCCATCTTTGGCGAAATACAGGTAAATGTTTTGGTACCATGTACCTATTACCAGAACTGTGCACGTATTGTCTGGACTCTGGCAATGGGTAGGTGGCATTTTTTAATATATATCATGCATATTTGTGCCTTCGAGTCATTTGCATTCGAAATGTACTCCCAGGCATCAATATATATGGAAATACATTGTCCACCACCGTGGACTGCAGCAGCCACACTTCTAGTCCCATTCCAAAACTCTGGATATAGTGCTCAGAAGGCCACAGATGCAGCGGTTGCGGTCGTTCTGCGCTTGAACCATTAAACTGATAATAGGGGCGTGGAGCTACCAATTCTTGGAATGTTTAAACTAAAGCTATTCTAGGATGATATACTACACTATCTCAGGCCAGAAAGACAAAACCTTGAAGAATTATTGGTAGTATTTCATTTTATTCAAGCAATAGGGGGATATAAGATCAATCATAGCAAGACAGAAATGCTTGTATTTAATGCCCAGCATAGCGTATTCCCTCTAAATCTTCAGTAACAGCCAATGCATAATCAACCAATTTGCTATCTAGGGGTTAGAGTGACAAACCTTTATGAAGAACTTTATAGACTGAACTACGAACCAACGTTGAGTAAAATCAAGGAATTGTTGAACAGATGGACATTTCTCCCTCTTACATTGATAGAGCGTATAGCACTGATCAAGATGTCTATTTTACCTTTATTGATTTTTCTCTTTTCTAATATTCCGATTAAAATTAATGGTATATTTTAAGGAACTAGAAATGCTTCTTAGGCAATTTATCTGGCAGAACATCCAAGGAAGATTCAGCGATCGTTGTAAGCTGTTTTATTTTGGATATCTGCAGATCCCGCATTGTTTAAAAATATGTATATATATATATATATATATATATATATATATATATATATATATATATATATATATATATATATATATATATATGTATATATATATATATGTATATATATATATATATATATATATATATATATATATATATATATATATATATATATATATATATATATATATATATATATATATATATACCAACGAGCTCCATCTCTTCACCAACACCAACTCCTCTTTTTAATATTAGAATGAAAGGGATAGGAAATTGATATTGGCTATTAAGGAGTCAAATGGAATGGCTCCTGAAAATTCATTTCTGGAGAAGATATCCTTGACTACCCAGTGTATTTTTTTCAGAAATAGAATGACAGATGATTTCAAAATTTGTAAATTCAGCTATAAGACCTGCACATTCCAAGATAATGTATTTTTTAGCTCGCTGGATGGCATATTATACCCCTTGAGCCCTGTCAAAGATGTATCCAGAGATGGAAGATCATTGTTTTGAAGCAGAGACTGGCTCCATATTTCTTTTACCTGCCCTGGAATAAAAATGTTTTGGGAACAAGTGTTTGAAGCCTTGAGCAGGGGGCTAAATATACAGATACATCCTGATGTAGGGGTAGCACTATTTGTGCTTAACACCCAGAGGCAATGCCAATTCATGAGAAAAGGTGCTGATGTATTCATAACTATTAATGTCTTTAGTGGCTCGCTCCTTGATCCTCCAGGATTGGAGGACTAAAAGAACACCAACTTATCAGGAATGGCAAACTTAATGATTCAAACTCAAAAACTTTGTGGAAGCAATTGCTAGCAGGGTGGGGGGCCTTAAAAGGTTTGCCGCTTCCTAGCAATTTATGATAAAGATCTGGAACTGCATGTCCGGACCTTCTCCCATAACAATAAATATTTTATTCCCTAAAATGCACACAAGCACTTTATAGGATATAATCATATGGTATCGATAGCTGCTAAATTTTTTATCTTTGCACTTTAAGAATTACATATGCTATATATGCAGGTATGCACATTTGCACTTTAAGTATAAGATACTCAAGGTTGGGACTTATGCATAGATGCACTTTCTAGATATATTTATGATTAGATGCATTATTAAAATTATAATGATGAAAAAGATTGTATCGGATTGCGTAATTTATTTACATGATGTTTTTATAACATAATATAAAAGACACTAAGGGTAAGAAAGGTCTGATAAATGAATTGGAGGTCTATTTCTATTGTATTGCAAATTCAACTGGCTTATCTAATAGTGTATGAATACTCTGCTATTTTATTGAAATATTTGGATACGCCTCTTGTTGAAGCTGAAATAACCATGACAAATTTGATGTATCTGTTTTATCTTCTTATTTCACTAAAATAAAACTTGAAAACCTAGTAGCAGGGTAAACTATATTTCACAAGCTAATCTCTAAATCGCAATGGCATTCTCCTGTCTCAAGGTATTTTTGCATACCTCTTCTCATGAAATGAATTAAGCCCATATTTCTTTAAAATTCAGTATCTATCCAGAATAACTCATGATTTGGTCCACTGATGAGAGAGAGATTTACAAACCTAACCAAAGACCACTGCTAATGCATTTCATTTTCCGCCAGTTGTAATGCAAAGGTCTGTCTATTTGCCTGCTTCAAAACCTTTAGAGAACTCTCGGGATTTTCCACTATCCTCACTAAACTTGTTGATGTTAGCAGTTTGTAAGGAAAATAATATTTTAATTCAGTGTTATTTGATGCAAGAAAAATGCTTTCTTGTTAGAACACTGCCGGGTGGGTGTTTAAACTCACATGATTCTACGGTTGCAATTAGGTCCTGATTACAATTTTGGTGGTCCATCCCGAGGTGGAGGTGGAGTGGTGGTCGGGGACCACCACACCAGTGGTCCAACCACCTTATTACAAGAACAGCAGTAGGACCATTTTGGGAGCACAGCAACTCCCAGGGAACAGTGTTACAGCATTCATTTATTCATTTAATTATTACTTATAGAGGTCATGTACACAAACTAGCTTATTTTATGACTGATGATATATTTAGTATGTTTAATGTGTGGCTGTCTGAATAAACTAACTTGAAAGTGTTCTTTGAAAAAATTACTGAAGAATTATGGTGTATGAATACTGAATTGGCTGAAGCCCTGGAATGACCATATGGATCAGGACTAGGGAGTTTGCCTTACTGTAACCTATTAGTGTGATGCAACAGATGAACTCTGAATAACAGTAGGCACCAGAATCAAATTAAGATTTAAAAAAAAGCAAATATTACATCATAGAGGTATTGATATTTTTTTAAGTGCAGCCACAGCTGAATAATCTGGATTCAAGTATAAAATGCAAGTTAGAAATCCTGGAACTTGAAATGCAAAAATGCTTCCTGTGAGTCTTATTGAACTTCTTACTCAAACTTTATTTGTCACAGATGCAGTTATCTATAAGATCAGCCTCCTAAGAGTATCACTTGAATACTACTGATGCCATTGAGGACACTAGTATCTCTATTTTTAAATAAATCTGAATTGAATACAAACTTACCGACCACTCTTCACTCTCATGCTTTGAGCATCTCACATTTACTGGCACACGAAGGATTCGCTCGTTAAATGACATTCCTTTCTTTTTAGACCATTGGTAGGTGTTCATTGCCTCCACAAATGTTAGATTGTTATATCTTTTCGGACTCTTGATAAGAAAAGGCCACGTTCTAAATGGAAAGAAAATTAAGAAAGAAACATATGATGATTAACAAAGCAATATAGCCTTTCTTCTGTCCATCACTTGACCACTACTGATGTATGTTTTGCTGTCAGAAGTGGAGAAGTAATTCTTGAATCTAGTGGAATACAAAAGGAGAGATCTAGAGTCAAAATCTGAAACTGATAAAGATCTTTAGAGGCACCACATGTGGAGTAGTGAAGAAATTGAACATCAAGTGAAGCACATTTTGCCTTCCTAGACTTTAGATAGGCAACATAAGGGAAAGCTCTGTATACACATTGATCAGAGTAATTTGAACCAGTTATTTTTATGGAAGAGTGATGGGAACAGGGTCGGACTAGCTGTAATGGGCATTGGTGGTTTTCATCGTGGGCCGGAAGGGTGGGGCCGGTTTTGGACCGGTGGGGGCAGTTTTTGGTACAGGGTGGCGGTTTTGCAGCAGTGCTGCAATATCGCCTCCTGTACCAAAAGCAGTAGCGTTGTTTCCCACCAGCACCCGTCCCAACACCCCCTGCCCCCACGGCTTATCCGAGTTAATTGCAAGGCTGGTTTCCGTTCTTAGCCAGCCCTGTTATGTTATGTTATGTTATATGTGGATTTATAACGCGCTCTGATAGTCAAGACTGTCCTGGCGCAGGGAAGAAACTGGATCAGAATGGAAAAAGGAGTATGCTATTCATGAACTTGAAAGAGGTGAGTTTTAAGCAGTTTTTTAAAATTGGTCAGATTGGGAGCGTGTCTAAGAGCGTCTGGCAGGGCGTTCCACATTTGAGCTCCCTTTACCGTTAGGGATTGTCCACCCAGGCGGACTCTTCAAAATCTGGGGACGACCACCTGCTTTTTGGAGGTAGATCGCAACTGACGGGTCAGGAGGTAGAGTGTGAATCTTTTGGCTAGATAGGAAGGGCACGGTCCATTGAGGGCTTTATAGACGATGACCAAAGTTTTAAAGCGCACTCTTTGTGCCACAGGAAGCCAGTGAAGCTCCTTCAACTGTTTGCGAACGCAGAGTCTCCTAGGGATGTTGAAAATGAGTCTCACCGTAGCATTCTGGACTACCTGTAACTTTCTGATCATATAGTCAGGAGCCCCTATATAAAGGGCGTTTGAGTAGTCCAGACGGGAGAGTACCAGAGCTCTGGCTACCGTTTCTTTGGCCATTTGTGGAAGGAGGGGAAAGAATTTGCGAAGAGTGGTCAGGGTTCCAAAACACGTCCCCGCCAAGCGCGAGATCTGGTCGCGGAACCATAAGTCGGATCCGAACAAAATACCCAGGTTCTTGGCAATCCCACTCTCTCCCGTTGGGCATCTTGATTCACAGGGCCAAATAGACTCCTTAAAGTCAATGGGGAATTGGCCGTAGAGCAGAATTTCTGTTTTATCCTCGTTGCATTTGAGGCATGATTTAGCTAGCCAGGCAAATACAGAGGATAGGCATTAGCGTACTCCAGAGGTGCACAAGTTCTCCTTTTTCCAGGTGAAGAGAAGCTGGGTGTCGTCGGCGTAGGCCATTATCTTGGCACTCCAGCTCTCTGCCAGCTGGATCAGAGGAGTTAAATAAATATTAAATAAAAGGGGACTTAAGGTCGACCCCTGGGGTACTCCAGTTTCTACCCTTCCATTAGAGGAGTGATATGGGGGTAACCAATTCTGTTGGGTACGGTCAGATAGGAAAGACCTGATCCAATCTAAAACCGTGCCCGAGATGCCTATGTCCTCCAGCCTAGATAAGAGCTGGAGGTGGGGCACCGTGTCGAACGCGGCAGAGAGGTCCAAAAGAATAAGGGCCGCTCTGCCGCCTCCGTCAAGGCATTCCCTAATGGCCTCAGCCATTTCCACCAATGCAGTTTCAGTACTGAAAGAGGTGCGGAACCCTGATTGGGCCGGATGAAGAGCTTCAGAGGATTCCATAAATCTCTCAAGTTGCCGGAATGCCGCCTTTTCGCAGACTTTGGCAAGGGCTGGTAGGAGTGATATGGGCCTGTAGTTGGAGGTGATCGATGAATCAGCAGAGGGTTTTTTATCAGAGGGAGAAGTTTGGCTTGTTTCCACTTGGTGGGCACAGTTCCTGAAGTTAGGGATTCATTAACCAGGGCGGTGACCATGGGGGTAATTACTTCAGCTATTCCATTCAGGACCCTTGCAGGGCAAGGATCTATAGGTGACCCTGACTTCAGATTTTTTAATATGGCCATAATATCTATACTTTCCACCTAAGTGAATTTGGTCATTTCTGCTTTAACCCTTGATATTAGGGGACGTGAAGGTGGAAGAGGTTGGCAATTTAAGGCTAGATCCAATTGCGGGGCAAGTGGTTGGTCAGGGTTATTCAGACTGTCTTGAATTTTTTTGAATTTTCTCGATGAAGAAAGTAGATAGTTGTTCGCACCAGTCTGTGGAGGGCAGAATAGCCGTCTTCTCTGCTACCGGGGCAGTAAAGCTTTTAACTATAGAGAAGATTTCTCGACTGTTGTTTTTAGCTTTTTGAATTCTAGACGCGTAGAATTCCCCTTTAGCTGTTTTAATCGCTGCGTAGTAACTTTTTTGGGCTGCGCGAAGTTCCGTTTTCGCAGTGGGACAATAGTTCTTTCTCCATACTCGCTCTAGCGCCTTACATCCTGTTTTTAAAATTTTTAGTTGCTCAGTATACCAGGGGGAAGTGGGGGTGATCCTATGGTTGTTTTTACCTTTGCTTTTTGGTAGTGACTTAATGGAGGAGTCTATCCAGGATGAGAAGTTGTCTACAGCTTCATCCAAGTTATGTGCTTTCATTGGGGTGGAGTGGGTGAGGGCCTCCACTAGATCCGGAATATTAATTCTTCTAGGGCGTTCCTCAGTCTTAAGTGTGGGTACCACACGGGTTTTGTTAATGAGCCAGGAGAAGTGAACCGGAAAGTGGTCTGACCATGAAATGGCCCTGAATGTGAACCTATTTTAGATGTGAGGTGGATGGTTTATCTTTTCTTGGAGGAATGGGATCCTATGATTCCTGGAGTGTACTTTATTTGTGGACAGCATGCATATTTTAAATTGGCCAGTGGATGGCATGATACATGTTATCTTGGTATAGTTTTCCCAAAGATTTACCATGTGGAATATTTTAATGAACCTGTTGGGAAATGTGACCTAGAACTAAACGAGGTGCTAGTGCAGAGGACATAGTAGGAGATATTTTTGACCCCATAATCCTGTCTGTAGGAGTAATTCTGAATGGTCTGAATATCAGAAAGCTGCCTACCATTGTGGGTAATTTGGCTACCAGTGCTGCAAATTCTTTATTACTTCTAAATACTGAGATGGTTGTGACAAGGTCTAAGGTTTTGCAAAACGTACTTGCACTAGACCTTTTACTCACAAAAGAGGGTGGAGTCTGCAGATGTTAAAGGCTCAACAATGCTGTACTTACATCCCATAAGAAAATAAGGATCTAGAGAAATATATTCAGAATATATCTGGGTTTACAAAAGATTTGACAGTGTTAGAAGTGAAAGGTGCTTGGGCAACTATTGGAAGTATATTTGCTTTAATAGGCAAGTGGTTTGGAAACTTGGGAAATGGAATTCTGGATGCCATTTTGAAACATCTTTTGATAATCGCCCTTTTTGTGATATTTCTATGATCTTTAAGAGATATAAGTATGCACAAGTTAGTCAGATTGAAGAGGAAGAGAGTGGAGGTAGAGTTCAAGGAGAGTCAAAGTAAGTATTATGATGACATAAAACATCTGGACATCTCTAGACAAAAGATGCTCTAGACCACAAAGTTTTAAATGGTCCATCTGATATGATCTGACTGTAATTTGTGTTAATTTGATTCAGCACCAGAGGGGGGACAGCAGCAGCATAATTTTGGCTGCACCCTTTCATGTTTGACCAGGCTGTACATACATATACATACATTTTTGCACATGACATCATGTGATGTGATATAAACTTTATTAATGTAAAGTGGTGCACTAACACTACAGAATGTGCATTCACAGTGTAATCTTGAAAAATATATCTGTGTCTAAAAGTAATGTTTTCATTACAGTAACATCGAATTTCAATCCTCATATATATATCTGCATTTGTGTGGTTTGAATAACATTGTTAACTCCTATATAATCATGTATTCATTTTAACTGTACTCTGCATATGTATTTTATTGTATATGTATTTATAATCATGCATGTAAACATGTATTGAGATGCTTGCTATGTTAACATGACCAAAGACCCTAAGCATTTGGATTTTTTAACGTTTAACCTTCAATGTGAAGGTTTACTTTGCATGCTGGGCTTTTCCCTTCTCTACAGCTTGCAGTTGTGTGATCCTACGATTAAGAAAAAGGCGCATTGTGTGAAAGAGATAGTGAGGTTTGGGAGGAGTACTTTTCCCAAGGACGAGAAGCCTTAACGAATAAAGAGAGGGCTTCTGTTTGTACATAATTGGGAGACAGGAGGAATCCAGGGATGTTCTGATGTGCCGACCAAAGAAAAGGAGTTTCAAGAGTAGTTGCCCCAGTTTTACTGTGTGAAGGTGGAACATAATGAGACACAGGTTTCTTGAATATTCTTTTTGGGGGTTAAATTGGAAATCACACTTTAGCTAGAGTCAGATTCCCTTTTAGACTTTGAGAGGTACAGCCCTCTTGGCAATATTTCTGTTCTGTGGCCTCATTCTATACCATATTCCTTTCCTTTAGATAATTTCTAATGAGGTTCTGCTATGCTGACAACGTTCTCAGTTCATGGATCTAATTAGGGGTTCCCCAACCAGTATTATTTAGAGTAGATTTAGATTAGGAGACTTAGATTTTCCTCATGCATGGCAAGAGAACCACAAATCATATACTGATCATCTAATCCTTTTTTTGATACTATGTATCATGATTACTGAATCTTTTGTATGTTTTATGTTGCTAAGGCTAAACTTCATTCATCATTATGCCTTGCCTGTAGCAATATTGTGTTTTTACAATATATTCCTCATCCTTGTGAATATCAGCATGGTTTTGAATTTACACTAAATTCATACGTAATCCCATCTTCAACTCAGAGTTTTACTGTGTAGCCAAATGGGTTACACCGTGGTTGTTAAATAATAATTGATCCTAACTCCTGTAATTCCACAGGCACCTAGAAAGTTCCATTGCAAGGAGCAAAGAAGAAGGAGCCTGAATACTATGTGTTAGCGGAACCCCACTCCTGATAAACCATTTTCTTTGGCAAGAAGCCAAAAGCACCAACACAGTATTTTACCTCTGGAGTAGTATCATGATGCCTTTTTTGCACAGATCCCTTCTGCGCCCTTGCAACAGCACAGCACATAAAACAGGATCATGATACAGCCTCAGACCAGTCTGCTCAATAACTTTCACCTGGCAAAAGTTAACCAGGAATCCAATCATATTTGTCCAAAATGTATTCAAAATGTGTAGCACATCTTCCAGCAATCTGAACAATCTGAACAAAACTGGTGAGCATTTAAGATTTTCATTTTATGTAATCCATATTTCGTCCAACAGTTTACACACCAATGCAAGCACCTATGTTAATGGAAATTAACTTTAAAGGAAACATTCCATGGGAAGACAATTTTTTTAATTTTCTTGTGACACAATAAGAATAGATTCAGCTGTCAAATGCAGATTAATGTTGTTCTTGTTTCATTCGTTGCTCATCCTTTAACAAATTAATAAGCATAAGAGGCTCAAAGGTGTTTTTTTATGTAACAGCTATAGATGATTTTCGCACAATATAAAAAAATCTATGAACCTGCCATTTGGAATGTGTCAGTGTGGCTGAGACAAATATCTTCGGATAAAGAGTCATTTGATACTGTAGCTTCCAGGAAAAGAAATATATTATAGAAAAATGTCCTTCATGTTCTTGAAAATACTTTGAAGCACTGAAATTGAGCCTCCAACATTCTTCCAGTAACACAAGAAACATGCTTGAATTGAGTCACAATGAGCAAGCTTGAATAATGCCTTTTAAAAATGACTGTTCTGCCTAGGGCACAAGAAAAGCCAAGTGCATTGAAAACATTCCGGTCCGTCAGGGTAAAAAGAATTCTTTAATTTAAGAATTCACTTATACTGCAGGATGAGGCAACTGTGACAGAAAAGTTAAGCAATACATTTTGTTGCGTTCATCTTCTTTCTAACCCATGTGTCTCATATAGCGTTTGAAGCTGCTGTTTTGCCCTTTCTTTGCCCTATAAATAATTACTGGTATTACTACAGAACAAAAAAGTAGGGGCATATTTATGAGAGGCTTGCATCATGTTTGCACCAGGCAAAGTGGTAAATTCAGGACACAAGCCTGTAAGTACATAGCTGCCAAGGTTTCAGATTACCATGTGTGACATTTTCATAATTTCAGTGTAATTATGAGTGACATTTCAACGACTATGAGTGACACTTTCTTGCGGACAAAATTAGGCAATGAAGATGATCAACACATGTAAATATCAGAAATAACACCACAAAGAGTGTTCCAATCGAAACACGTCAGTCTTTTGAATAAACTTTTGAATAAACTACTACGGCAACTATATCTCACAATGCAATCTTTCCTCTGTGTGTGACCACGACGCTCTCGCTCTATCTCTCCCTCTCCTCTCTCTCTTTTTATCTCTCTCCTCTCTCTCACACGCTCTCTATCCCTCTCCTGTCTTTATCCCGCCCCTCGCTCTCTCCCTCTCTTTATCGCTCTCTTTATTCCTCTCCTCTCTCTTTATCCTGCTCCTCTCTTTTGATCCCTCTCCCCTCTCTCACACACTCGCTCTCGCTATACCTCTCCTCTCTATCCTCTTATCCCTCTCCTGTCTCTCTGTCTCTTTTTATCCCGCTCCTCTCTCACGCGCTCATCTCTAGACCTCTCCTCTGTCTTTGTTGCCCTCCCCCTTGCATGCTCTCTCTCTCTCTATCCCTCTCCTCTCTATCCTTTCATCCCTCTCCTATCCTTTTATCCCTCTCCTGTCTCTTTTTATCCCTCTCCTCTCTCATGCGCTCACTCTCTAGCCCTTTCCTCTCTGTCATTATCCCTCTCTCCCTGTCCGTGCTCCAGCAACCCCCAATTGCACTGTTTGTTTTGATCGGAAAACGTTAATTTTGAGTCCTTTTGCTCTATAGAGGCCGCCTTGCAAATACAGATGAAGCACCATTTTCACACAGTTGTTGAAAAATGTCACCTTGCCTTTAAATATCAGTCATGAAAAATGAAAACATTTTTGGCAAACAGCTACGCACCTGCTCTCACTCAGCCTTAGCTTGCTCAGTGTAAGTTGCTGTTCCAAAAATCCCAGCAACGCTCTGAACTACCCGCTTCTCTTGGGCCTACCTTCCTTCCACAGAGGCACCTGCTCCAATCTGTTTTTTACTGGTCACAACTTATTGCGCACTTTTAATTGTTGCGCATGACTGACATTAGTGGTCCTGCTCTTTGATTCTCTGAGTGTGTTGTCTCGACTTATACTCCATTTTTTTAAAGGCTCGAGTCTCTGTATACCAAGACAGAAAAGGGGCCCATTCGTACTGCAGAGACCTGTACAGCTGCAATGAGCAGGAGCAGCAGCCTCACACTGCCTGTACCTCCCGTCAGACACAGGCTCCAGCACTATCCCTCGACCGGCCCCCGGGTCGGAAATAATTATTTACCGGCAGGGGGCAGCCATAGATATTTTAGCCCCACTGCAACAGACTGAAGGTGCGATCTGTAGTGCTGCCAGCCAGCCGAGCACCATGATTCCGGTGCACCTGCCGCCCGCAAACCAGTGAGCTCTGCAGCCAGCCTCTACCTCTCAGTTGGGACGGACCCCCCCTGGGGCCGGCCCGGCCGACCTGGTGCCAACAGCCATGATGAGAGTCTGTGAGTGTGAGCAACTGAGGCAGCCTGCACGCTCGCTGTAGAGTCAAAGACCACGGAAATTGTTGATAAATAAAGTAAGTTTAATTGTGGATAAAGAAGCACTCCCAGCAACACACCTGAAGGCTCCGGACAGTCAGCAGCAACTGTCCTAACAGTAACTGTACAGCGTGGAACGGCACGATAACATATCGTGCCGTGTAGCGAGACACATGCAATCAAAGAATAACAAATGCACGAGGTACAATTGAAAAGAAATACAAGCGCGAGAATTAACACGCCGCAATGATGTACTTAGAATCACAACCAATGGGACCCATAATGTCCATAGCAATAGTTTCCCATGGATTGTCAGGAATAGTATGCACACCCATATTGGGTTTATGAGTAACCAAGGACTTATCAGAATTCGCGCAAATAACACAATTCCTAACTAAGCGTTCAATAAACACATCCATGCCTGGCCACTAAAATAAATGCTTAACTTGTTGCTTAGTTCTGACCATGCCACTATGACCTTCATGACCCTGTAAAACTATGACCTTTCTCACACCCACCGGTGGAACAATACGTTCACCTCTTTTAATGACATTGTCACAATATGAAAGTTCTGATCTCACCTCCCAGAAACTCTTCAACCCTGAACTAAGATACTTCTTATCAGGCCAAACACCAGTGATGTAACTTGCCACATTCTTCAAAATCTCATCATCCTCAAATTTCTCCTTCCATAGAGTCTGATCAATAGAAATGGGACCCTCATCATGAATCATAGCAATCTGAAAATCATCCCACTCATTGTGCAAATCTTCTTGAATGGGTAAAGGCATCCTTGACAAAAAATCAGCAGAAACATTTTCCCTTCCAGGTACATATTGTATATCATAAATAAAATCCTGTAAGCGCATGGACATGCGTGCAATGCGGGCTGAAGCTCTCAGCATCCCTTCAGTAGTGAGAAGACGTACTAAGGGTTTATGATCACTCCTCAATATATAAATGAAAGGATCTCGCACAGCTGATGTAATCCAAGATGGTAATTTCTTTTAAAAATTTGTAGTGTGCAACGGGGAAACACTGTCTGGCCAGTCAGTGTTGGAAGGTAAACACTAAAGAGAAGCTCTCCCGCCTAGGGAGAGGGCGCCCCTATGCACAACTGAGGGAGGACCAAGGGGTCTGGATCAATTCATCCAATGTATCCAATGAAAGTGTTCACAGCGGAGATATTTACATATATCCAGTTTTATTGGGATATCATGTTTTGGGTATTTTCAGTTGTATAATGCATTTCAAGATTGGTAATCCAAAACAACATGCATGATTCCAGGTATGTTCATAGTCACACAGCCCAATGCATTTCGGGCGGAGCCCGTCGTCAGGGGGTTACTCTATAACAACAAAAAACAGAATGGCTCGCTATAATTGCGTAGCAGAAAACTAAATGATACTGACAATATAAAAACGAAAAACACACGGTGTGTATAACATGATGAAAAGTGAGCAAGCAAAGAAAAAAGAATAGGGGTATCTGAGTTACGTTCTAAACACCAAGAATTGAATACACCCGGTGAAAAAAGACGGACCTGTGCTCTCGAGGGATGACAGCCTTCACCCTAACGTGATCTTTTAAAAGACGAAGCTGCACCGTAACTACAAACCGAATGGATTTCCCCGTGAATGCACTGCCAAATGATTAAAACGCTCGAATGATACTGCACAGCAGGGCAGGGTAGCGTACTTACTCGTGTGACCGGCGTCAGCGGACTACGCGGAGTTCCGTGAGGTAGACGAGACAGTGTGCGGAGTTAGCAGAACAAGTAGCGAGAGGTGAACAGGAAAGAAGGACTAGAGTAAAGCAAAACGGCCCAAGGGATCAGGATAGAAGAAACGCGTGAGCGCCATCTTGTAACAGGCAAAACTAACAAACAATATACAATATAGATGAAAGAAAAAACATAAGGAAAAATGACACATGAGAAATAACGTGAGAGCAATGATGCATACAAGAAAAATCTAGTTCACAATTAAAGGTAGCACAAAAATTCAATGCGGTCGTTAAGCCCCAAGGGGGCCATTGTGGACAGATATCGGATCCAGAAATTTTCCCTCATCAATGAGAGAACGAAGAGGTATCTCATACCAATTAATCCCAAGCCTCCGACACTGTACATGTTACCTAAACTCCACAAACATCCCACTAATCCGCCCTTCCGACCGATTGTGTCGACGAGAACAAGCATCCATGAGAATGTAGGGAAATTCTTGGACAAATACTTCCAACCATTCGTCTCCACATCAGCTTCTTTTGTAAAAGATACTACAGATTTCTTACTCAAATTGGAACCCATCATGAATCTACTCAAAGAGTCTAACCTCATCATGTGTACTGTGGATGTCAGTTCCTTATATACTTCAATCCCACATGACGAAGGGATAGAAGCTGTTGAAAACACATTGGCTCAATCAGACCTTGACCAGGATCTAAAAATATTCTTGATGGAACTCACCTTATTCACACTATATCACAGCTACTTTACCATCTTTGACAAATGGTTCCTACAGCTCAATGGCACGGCCATGGGAAACTCGGCAGCTCCTTGCTACGCCAACATCTTCATGCGAATATTCGAAGAAACCCACATCCTAAACAAATCTGATTGGCAAGAACACAGCCGGTTATACCTCCGGTACATTGATGACATTTTTCTTTTATGGACTGGCACAGGCGAAACTCTGGTCACCTTCCTCAACACCTGGAACCAGGTTACACCAAGGATACAATTTACATGGGATTACAGCTCATCCTGCGTCCATTATTTGGACGTTAAAATATCAAGAGAACTGGGTGACTGGTCCACTTCCATCTTCAGAAAACCTACCGACAGAAACTCGACATTACACTACCAGAGCTTCCATCGCATGGGATTAAAAAACAATCTACCTTATGCCCAGATTCTGCGAGTTAAACGTATTGTTTCTAAACCCGAGGAAAGCAAGATTCAAATCCAAACAGTCCTAGAAAGGTTGAGAGCTCGGGGATATCCCACCCCGATACTAGATTTGGCCATACAGAGAAGTGAGAAATGCACCAGAGCCTCGTTGCTACTTCCTAAACAGAAGACACCCCCCGACCGGCTAGTAGTTGTATCCAAGCACTCTAAAGCATCTGCTCAATTTCAGAAAATCATCCGTAAACATTGGCCCATACTAACAATGGAAGCTGACTTCAAGGGTCTATTCGCAGAAACACCCATCTTCGCATTCACCAGGGGCAAAAATCTAAAAGAACTTTTGAACAACACCAGTACACCCAAATCTAATGTCACATACTCTGGTCTCAAACCCTGCCACAATTGCAGCAATTGCAATAACTGTATCCTAGGGAACCTGATTAACCACCCCATGAAAGGCAACACCATTAAACTGAGAGTCAACGCCACATGTAACAGCAAGAATGTCATATATGTTTTGAAATGCCCTTGCGGCAAATGCTATGTGGGACACACGGAACGCAAGATCCGCACGAGGATCTTAGAACATAAGAGCAATATTCGCACTGGGAACTTAAAATCTACAGTTGCCACTCACTTTTTGGAAAATAGACATTCAGTAGCCCAACTGAAATACCAGATACTTGAACAAGTACCCATCACCTTGAATAATAAGAACTTACTCCTGAGAAGGGAAAATTTCTGGATCCGATATCTGTCCACGATGGCCCCCTTGGGGCTTAACGACCGCATTGAATTTTTGTGCTACCTTTAATTGTGAACTAGATTTTTCTTGTATGCATCATTGCTCTCACGTTATTTCTCATGTGTCATTTTTCCTTATGTTTTTTCTTTCATCTATATTGTATATTGTTTGTTAGTTTTGCCTGTTACAAGATGGCGCTCACGCGTTTCTTCTATCCTGATCCCTTGGGCCGTTTTGCTTTACTCTAGTCCTTCTTTCCTGTTCACCTCTCGCTACTTGTTCTGCTAACTCCGCACACTGTCTCGTCTACCTCACGGAACTCCGCGTAGTCCGCTGACGCCGGTCACACGAGTAAGTACGCTACCCTGCCCTGCTGTGCAGTATCATTCGAGCGTTTTAATCATTTGGCAGTGCATTCACGGGGAAATCCATTCGGTTTGTAGTTACGGTGCAGCTTCGTCTTCTAAAAGATCACGTTAGGGTGAAGGCTGTCATCCCTCGAGAGCACAGGTCCGTCTTTTTTCACCGGGTGTATTCAATTCTTGGTGTTTAGAACGTAACTCAGATACCCCTATTCTTTTTTCTTTGCTTGCTCACTTTTCATCATGTTATACACACCGTGTGTTCTTCGTTTTTATATTGTCAGTATCATTTAGTTTTCTGCTACGCAATTATAGCGAGCCATTCTGTTTTTTGTTGTTATAGAGTAACCCCCTGACGACGGGCTCCGCCCGAAATGCATTGGGCTGTGTGACTATGAACATACCTGGAATCATGCATGTTGTTTTGGATTACCAATCTTGAAATGCATTATACAACTGAAAATACCCAAAACATGATATCCCAATAAAACTGGATATATGTAAATATCTCCGCTGTGAACACTTTCATTGGATACATTGGATGAATTGATCCAGACCCCTTGGTCCTCCCTCAGTTGTGCATAGGGGCGCCCTCTCCCTAGGCGGGAGAGCTTCTCTTTAGTGTTTACACTCCTCAATATACACTCCTTACCCCAAACAAACACTCTGAAGTGTTCCAAAGCCCAAATGCACGCTAAAGTCTCCCTTTCTATTGTGGAATACTTTTCCTCAGCAGGAGTAAGAGCTCTGGAGGCATGTGCAATAATGACTTCCTTTCCTTCCTTAGTTCTTTGAGTAAATACAGCCCCAAGCCCTTTTGAACTAGCATCAGTGGTAATAATAATTTGTAAAGAAGGATCAAAACAAGAAAGTGCATTCGCAGAACAAATAGCACTCTTCACATCACAAAATTCCTTCTCACACTCATCTGTCCATTCACAAGCAACTCTATTCTTAATCAACTGTCTGATATTAAATGTTCTACATGAAAAATCAGGTACATATCTGGCATAAAACTCAACTAGTCCTAAAAAGGATCTTACATCATCCTTAGACTGAGGATGAGGCGCAGACTCAATGGCTTCTAAAAGAGAAGATTTTGGTTTGATACCTTCTTCACATAGTTCATGGCCTAAATAATTAACAGAATGAACACCAAATTTACATTTCTCATACTTAATGGTAAGACCATGTACATTGAGTGCACCTAACACCTCTTCCAGAGCAGCAATGTGCTTATCCTTGTCATCATTAAAGACCAAAATGTCATCTTGGAAACAGATGGCATTTTTGCAATCCTTTAGAATGTCCTGCATAACCCTCTGAAAAATTGCTGCTGCAGACGCCAAACCAAAAGGCATCCTGTTAAATCTGAAGCACCCAAATGGTGTGATAAATGCAGTTAGGTCTTTACTTTTCTCATTAAGCTCTATCTGGTGGTAAGCAGCAGATAAGTCAATGGTTGAAAAGAAATTTGAACCACCAACAACCGATAACATTTCAGAAATGCGGGGAAGGGGAAATTGATCTACAACAATATTATTGTTGAGATGGCGAAGGTCAATACAGAGTCTGACCTTGCCATTGGCTCGTCTGGCAACCACTATGGGCGAAACCCATTCAGACGATTCAATTCTTTCTATTATGCCACCTTCCACTAAAGCATCTAATTCATTCTTTACTTCCTCTCTAACAGCAAAAGGAATATTTCGAGCTTTGTGTACTTTAGGACAAGCATTTTCTTTTAAGCGAATTTCATGTTTAAAATTGGTTAACCTCCCAATGCCTTTTGAAAAAACATTAGGAAACGTATTCAACATCAAATTAGAAATTCCATTTTGTTCATCAACCAACATTACAGGATTGGGACTATTAGGATTCAATATGATATCTAATTTGCCCTGGTCAAACCAGCTAAGCACTGAAGGGCCTTTTTTTGAAACATACAACTTTGCAATACACTTTCTGTTTTTGAATCTGAAAACTAATGTTCTGAATCCCAAAATGTTTATCCTTCCACCAGAGTACCCTTCAGGATTGATATCACTTTTCTCCAAGTGACTACCTAATCTATGCACAAATAATTTTTTTCAGACAGATTCACACTCAATAGAATAAGGTGAACCCGAATCAGCATACATGTTGATTTTTACACCTCCAATAACCATATCACATAATGGCTTTTTCTTAATCCCAGTATCATTTACTTTCAAAATCACAGACTCTTTTACATTTAACACAAAAGAACAGTTGTTAGAGTCATTTGCGAAAGTTTCATCATCACTATTGTCACTTTGCTCAATACATTTCTCCTTTTGGTTAACTTTACCCCTTCTGCAAGCAAAAGTAAAATGTCCCATTAAACCACAATTTGAACATTTCTGTTTTAAACCAGGACAAATTTTGTTATTTGCCAAATGTGATTTGCTGTTGCATCTGAAACACTTTAAGTTACCTTTGAACTCCTCAGAATTCCCTTTAGAGGAAAATGTTTGTTTCTTTTTTGAAAAATCCTTATTCTTATTATCATATTTAGAATTAATCTTTGAAACAATATCTTTACTAACAGAAACTTCTTTGCCTTTGACCTGTTGCGCACTCCTACAGGAAAGTTCTGCTTTTCTTACAATGGATACAACAAAATCTAAATTTTCATCACCGTTGATCCATAATCTTTCTTGTATGGTTTCATTACTTGAGTGCATAACAACTTGATCTCTAATAAGATCTTCTTGTAAATTTCCAAATTTACAGTCTAAAGCTAAAGTTTTTAGAGAAGACACAAAATTGTCTACAGATTCTTCACTTAACTGTTTCCTCTGAAAAAAATTATATCTGGAGATTCCTATACATACTTTAGGAGAACAATATTTGTCAAAATCATATACAGCCTTATCAAAAACATTCATATCACCGCTAGCTTGTGATATGGGCAATTGATTAAAAGCTTTTAATCCTTCAGGTCCTAAGCAATGTAAGAAAATACCTTTCTTTTCTGGAGCTTTCATCTTCCCATTGGCATCTAAAGTTTCAATATAGTTTAAAAAATAAGCTTTCCATTCAATCCAAGGCATACAAGGAGAACCACCTGCTGACCAATAACTTTGTGGTGGAGAAAGAGTGTAACCCTGCGCACACATAATGAAGAAAATGTGAAACTAAAATTACACTTAGTATTAATGGTCTGTATATAAGGTTAATTAAACAAGTAAATAGTAAAAGAAATTACTATGTAACACTCGGTTAAATAAATAAATTTTAAAAAAACGATGTGTCAAATATATTCACGAGCACTTAATGAGTACTGTCAATGAAGGAACACAGTACTTGTCAGGAACACAATAGAACAAGAGGATGACTGTTCATCGTAGAAAAATAAACAGTCACACGACCCTTGAAGGTGTGGATCACTTTTCCCTTTCACGTCGTATTTTGTAATCAAACCGGAAGAAAAATGAAGTCACCTCTTTTCTTTTCGTTTTCACCTCGCAGTTTGTAAACAAACCGGAAGAAAATGAAGTCACCTCTTTTCTTTTCGTTAAAGAAAAAAAACGGAAGAGTAGCGTCCTAATTGGAATAAACCAATCACTTCAGCCCAAAATCATCTATACGTCAGCACGGTAATCACGAAGACGATATTCACGCACACAGCGCAAAGCAGAGAACTGAAGAAGAGACGTGTCGAAGTACGAAGAAAAGGTGAGTAAAGGAATTCCAAACCTCACTTTGTTGATCTTCGTTCACTTTGTAGATTACGGAAACATCATCAGCATTCAAAGACGTGAATGTAAATTTTCGATGCTCATAGGAAATGAGTTTTAAATATAAATTAAGCCAGGAAATGCTTCTAAATGGTCCGTAAATGCTCCGTCCCTCGTCGCCAAATTGTAGAGTCAAAGACCAAGGAAATTGTTGATAAATAAAGTAAGTTTAATTGTGGATAAAGAAGCACTTCCAGCAACACACCTGAAGGCTCCGGACAGTCAGCAGCAACTGTCCTAACAGTAACTGTACAGCGTGGAACGGCACGATAACATATCGTGCCGTGTAGCGAGACACATGCAATCAAAGAATAACAAATGCACGAGGTACAATTGAAAAGAAATACATGCGCGAGAATTAACACGCGCATGCATACACAACACTCGCTCAGATTCCATTGCGCCGACTAACTTCCTGTGTTCCTGGCGGCCGCCGGACGTGACGGGGGAGTACCGCACATCCGGATTTAATGATCGGACCCGGCCTACCTGGTGATACGTTGGTGCTCATCATTGGCTGCACTTCGGACTAGGGCAGGCAGCCCGGGCCTGCCCCCTGCTGTCATCAGCTCTCCTGGCAGACAGAACGGTGCAGTACTCAATACATTTTAGCACCGGCTGAGAGCTGCGCAGGGAGTCTGTGCTGTTAACTGTTTGGGACACAGGCAGCACCTCGAGCAGCAGAGAGAGAGCCACGGTGACTGAAGGGCACAGTGACCGGCGCCGTTGGCTCGCCTGGCAGCATGATGCGTGACATTTCATTTCAGTGCGGTGATGCGGATCACCGCACTGAAATGCGTGGGCGTCACACGTGTTGCGTGACGCTTGGCAGGACTGTAAGTAAGATGTATGAAGTCACATTGCGTGTCTTTGAATGGTTACCTAAATCTGTAGTAAGGCAATGCAGAGCAAATTTCTGTGTTACCTTACTTTTCGTAAATGTGGTATTCCATGGGCAATGTGGTGGCTAGTCCTATACAAATCCCATGGTTTTTGACGTATTCCCAGATTTACAATACTTGGTAAACCTGGAAATGTGGCAAAAAGTTGTGCCTCCCTAGATGAGGAATAACAATGCGAAATATCTTTATTTCTCCTTGTTTTTTCCTCTTTCTATGGGGTACATTTATGAGTATAGTGGCGCATGGCAGTGCAGCAAGTCACTTGTAGCGCTGGCCTGTGCCACTGTGAAAATTGGAGGAATGCACCGTATTTTAGCAATACAGTGCATTCCTGTTCTTTCCCCCTGCACTGGCACCATTTCAGCAGCCCAGCACCAATGTAGGCAGCCACGTACCATGATGCAAGGGTGCCTGTGTTGTAGGCAGGGTTGTTTTTGTGCAGGAAGGTACAATCCATGGAGGCATTTTCCTCTTTTTATGTATGCTACAGAATTCAACACTGTGTACCGCCCTGCGTCACTATTTACAAAAATGTGCCCCAGAATTTAATAACCTCATGCCAACATCAATTACAAGGGTGTAACTCACTGAGCTATCCCACCAGTTATCATTGTACACCTCATGGGTTACTGAAAAACGAGGCATGGGGCATGGCATTTGTGCTCTATTTAACACACATGCCTATAAGAATCACTGACTCCTCCAGGGGCTTCAATTCAGATGAACTCTGCATTTGGACAGGAAAGTAGGAGATTTTAGATAGAAAATCAGGGAATTTATTTACCCTTTGACTTCTTTTGAAGCAAAGCAATTTTAGGCAGCAAACAGCTAAAGAACACAGCTGAAAGAAAGTGATTTTTGGCTTAAAAAATTGGGTGTGCTTAGCAGTAATTGGGTCTATAGACTTTCATGGACTTTAGGGGTCTCCAGGGGTCACATTTGTGACCCCTGGCGTGCCCCTTTGCGACCCCTGGCACTGCTTCTGTTACCCCTGGCATCAAAGGTGGGAAAATCAGTGGGAGGAACACACTGGTAACTTAACCTTTTAGTGTTTGGTTGGGGCTCTATTTCCCTTGTTTTTTTCTCAATTTTTTATTACACTAACAGTGAATAATGAAGCATTCTTCAATATTAGTGTAATGAAAACTGAAGTACAATTAGCTGGAGTATGATCTTCCCTGGCAGTTGAGGTAAAAAAAAGAAAAATTATTTTAAATGTATATTGTGTGAGAGCTTGCAGATGAGTGTGAGTGAATATGTCTGTGTAAGCTAGTCTGTGTGAGTAAAATTGAAGGTCAAAGGGCGAGTGATGTCGCTTCCTCTACCTCAGTCTTTTTATTTTTTCAAAGCACATTTTATTAGATTTCCTGCTACAGTATGGCCCAGGGGAACTGGACTCATATACAATGCATCTCTCAATCATTGACTTGGCATTACTTCCTATGCTTTGACCAAGCAGTAATGCAATGAAAAGAAGAAAAATACAAATCAATGACTTAACTATGTACTCTTTAATCCTCCAGTGCCCCCCGTGTCTACCCAGCCCACAGCCCACAGCCCACTGTTGTGTTCTATCTAGGACCCCGATCAATATTGTGACATCATGCCCCTATACGGCTATAATCAATTGATATCCCTATAATGGCATAAATGATCAGAGCCATATTTCAGTAACTCGTCTCTGCAGCTCATTACAGTACATGACACAGCAGAAGCCACTTCCTTAGATTCCTAGACAACACACCGAGTTCTTTCAACAGATAAAACCCCCAGCAACCTGGGAAAGCCCCGCTTGCTTTGTTTTGATTAGTAATAGAACTCTAATGAGCACTGTAAGAACGACCTGTTCTTAGTGACATCTTTATTGACGTCTTATGTCCAAAAACTTACGTCAAACTCGGCACCTTTCAGGTATAAATGATACCAACGTTGCCTTAAGCAAACACAGCGATGGTGGTGGTGAATACAGGAGCAGAACAGCTGTCCCTTGCAGAGCCCAGCAGATGCGAGAAGCCCACAGACGCTGCCCCTCCTCCTCCTTGACGCGCTGAGAGAGACGCTGTCTTTTCTCCTGCCGAGAAAATACAGCTCCGGCGTTTCCAGCCTACCCTTGCGGGTAACTGGAATATCGAGTCCTGAGAGGAGATACCAGACCTCCAACATTCTATTCCAGAGGTACGGTGCTGACTAAACCCTTAGAGAGAATTCTTGAAGCAAACCCTTGGCAAAACCAACTTAACTTAAACTGCTACTTCCTTACTCCCTCCCACGTATTAGGCTTAGGTCAGGTACACTGGGGTAGGCGTAGTTAGAAGCACCAATTGAGGACGTTAGCCAAATGTATATATGAATGTATATATTTTACTCATTTTAACTATCATATGGCTAAGAACTCATATCAATGCTTTTACAGTATTATTTCGCAATACTCCTTTTACTGTACGCACTTTTTATAATAACAAGTCTTACAATTGTGGCAACTCATTTCTCTTGCATGAGAAGAAAGACTGTTCAATAAATAATACCTTTTTATTGAAAACGCCTGTCTCTATTCTCTGCATCCAGGTGAAAGTAATTTTGCACAACTGACTGAGTGAAATAGCTGTCTATTGTTTCACACGACTATAGAGATTGACTCTTATTCTGAGGAGCAAAGTTGTCATGTTAATGCGGTTGTTGGAAAACTGAATCCCTTCTTGTCTGAGCCAGGGAAGCTGATCACTTCCTATTCAGTCAAAAAAGTTTCCAATGACCTCTGAGCTAGCTGGTACAAACCCAATTAGGTCTAACATAGTCAGTAGAGACCGAGGAGACCGCACTCCTACGTCTACACTGCTGTTTATGTTATTTCAATGCGCAGGGCCTATAGGGAAAATAGGAACTACACTACACCACAGTCCGCCGTATACTTGAGTTATGAAGCAGCATATATGTCCATGCCACATTGTTGAATTTCAGACTCTATATGCATGTCCACAGGGTAATAGGCTCAAGAGTCAAGCCACAGCAGTCTGCCCTCCGCTGCCAGATTTTGGGATGTTTCTGTGGCCACTTGAAATACAGGTACCTCTCGGCCCATACAGAAATCCATACCCTTCTTCCAAACTCCCAGCAAGGCCTGAGTCTTGGCCTTCCAAAGTCTTGCGATGTCTCGATTAGCAAGCGTAAGACCGAGAAATAGCCAGTGACCTTTGTATCTGTTGCCACCTATCCCTTCAATGCTATGTAATAATAGTAGTTTTGGGGACATGGGAGATCCCAACCCAGAACCTCAGCCAGGCATGCCACAACCCCCCTCCAGAAACGAACAAGAGTTCTACAGGCCGACACTGTATGTAAGAAGGTGTCATCTCCTTCACCACACTGCCGACAAACGGGGGAATTAACAAGACCCATTCCCCACAGCTTACGTTGAGTAAAGTAGGCACAATGTAAATATTTAAGTTGAATCAGTTGCAGGCAAGAGGATATTGCAGCCCTCCACACGGACTCCTATGCCACGACCAATCATCGTCATCAATTTGCTCCATATTCCTCTGCCACGCCGCCCAAAGGGCATCTAATGTGATAACCCTATTTGTGATGAGATTGGTAGATTTTTGTTATTTGATGGCCACCAAGGTCTCCCATTAGGAGTTTACCCTCTAACAGGCTAAAATCTGGAAGGGCTAACAGACTGTTGATATATGGGATTACGGTGTGATGGAATTGTAGGTATTGGCTGCAGGACATTGAGAATTTGGATTGAAGTTCCTGGGAAGATTTAGGGATAAGGCTGCGTATCATGTCTCCTAAAGAAGAAATTGCAATGTAATCCTATCCCTGAAAGCCTGCAGACCTGCCATTTGGAGACTTGGTCTGTTCTGCCACAAAATCTCCACCTAAGGCGACCCCACCAACCATTCCTGAGAAAAGATTGCAACCATACCAGGATCAACACTCTTGCTGCCATGTGGAGGGATCTCACATCTGATCTACTATATAGATACTCGTAAAGGGATAGTTCTCCCATCATGCAGCATTCAACTGCATATGCAGAGCCATCTCTGGGGCTTTACCACCATTTGTTAAGCACCTGTAGGTGTGAGGCTGCATGGCAAGACTAAACGTCTGCAGTTGCAATGCCTCCACAGTATGCAGAATGAAAGTATGTTCGTAGAGCCACCTGGGAGGCTCCACACTGACCCAGTATCTCACTGATCTGCCGAAACCACGAAAGAGAAATCGGATAGGGGTGATTCAGCAGTTGATAAAGGAGGCAGGGAAGGTATACCATCTTGAAGATGGCGGATTGGCTATAGAGGGACAAGGGCAAATGAGACCGTGATCTAACCTCAGTACTCACACATTCTGTCAGAGTAGTCAGATTGTGGTCCCAGGAAATCGACTGAATGAACAAAAGACACCCAGGTACTGCAGACCATCCACTGCTACAGACAAGTCCACCGGACCCATGCTATCGACGGGCGACCCCCCCGAAGCAGCCATAATAATGACTTGCAGATGTTCATGTATAATCCTGATGTTTCCCCAAACACCTGCATTATTCGTAGGATCCTGGGGACTGATGTGCACGGGTCTGTGAGGAAGAACAGGACATTATCGACATACAGCACAATGAGGTCTGAGACTAAGGCATCAATTCTTACCCATACAGCCAATGGCTCCATGGTCTAAGCAAATAAAGAGGGGATGGGGGCATCTGATGGGAAGGGGGAGGAGACCGAGTCTGCCATACACACACAGATTCAATGAGGTCTGTACATAGCAAGTGAATGTATGAAAGTAAGCGAGAGCCCATATTATGTCGCCACAGAAGTGCAAATAGGTATGTCCAAATAACGGAGTCAAATGCCTTATCTATATCTTCTAAGAGTAAGGCTGCTTGACATCCCAGGCGATCCACGGTTGCTATTGCGTTTTGAGCCCCAAGGATGCTGTGATGCATAGCGCGATGGGGCATGAAGCTGGCCGGATGCACCAGGTCAGCCATGTGAGCAACAATCTATTAGCTATGGTGTTTGCCAACAGCTTGGCCTCTATATATAAGAGAAAGATTGGATGATATGAGGAATGAAGCTCTGGGGGGTGCCCTAGCTTAGGAAACACCACTATCTCAGCATGTCGCCAGTCCGGGGGCATGTGCAATTCCAGCTAATGACTTATGTCCAGGTAATGACTGCCCAGCAGCGGCATATATGCTCTAAAGGAACTTGCTGGGAAACCCATTCGGGCCTGGGGCTATTCCCGGGTGCGGCTCTGACACTACTGTAGACAGTACTTCAACTGTAAAGGAGGTCTCTAGCGACACCCTAGCAGCAGCTGACAAAGTCTTCAGGGGTAGATCATCTAAAAAAATGTGAGACCTGTGCGTCAGTCAATATGTCCCTATTTGCGTACAGGGCCCAACAAAAACCCTGCAAAACTATTGGCCACCGCACTTGGTTTGGTGAACATCGTGGCATGATTGTCACAAATCGCGAAAACATGAATTGGCATCAGATCGTTCTGACACAAAGGGTGTGATAATTTCCCAGACGTATCTCCCCATCGATAGAGCCTGCTCTGAGAGGCTAGCCATGCATACTTAGCCTCTTCCAGCCCCATCTTTTGGTACTGCTGTTGAGCGTGGCCCAAATGTTGGCGTGCCTGTCCCTCTTACTCCTCCTTCCTGTGGCTCTCCTGTTCCAGAATTTGGGTTTCAATAGCCCTGGCCTTTTGGTGAATTGACATCCAATGCTGGTATGTATGGATTAATGGAGGCCCATTTTGTAGCATAGGTTCGCACTGCCTGAGTGTACTCCTGCAATGCAGTACTACTGGTCAAGACCTGAATGGCAATTTTACCCAATTCAAAGGACTGAAAACATTGGAGACTGTTTTTCTAAACTAAATGGATGCCACTGAGTTCAGCTCCATCTTATGGCAGCAGGTATAATGAGAGCATAAGGAGAGAGAGAGAGCGAGTGAAGGAGAAAGAGAGAGACAGAAACAGAGAATGAGAATGAATTGAAGGAGAGCAGAAGGAAGTAGGGGCTGGTTTGAATATTTTTGCCAGGACTACTTTTGGTACCAGTCTGAATCTTACAGTGGCAATCGCACGAAAATATAGAGGGTATTTTGGTCATTTAACAGAGTGGTGTGTAAAGTTGAAAACTGTCAAAATGTGTGTACTAGTGTCAATTTGTGCTATATATATATATATTTTTTCCTCATAAAAATTGATTAATTAAGAAATACTATGCAGAAAATGGCCAGTGTTCTTTGGCTTTGCAATGCCATTGTGCATAGAAAACCTCTGTAAATTTGCGGAAAAAAATATACACACTTTTCCGTCACAGAACTGTATTGCAAAAATACAGGTTCCCTTATCCAGTTCTCTAGGTTTTGCACAGAAAGGACCATACTAGAACACACATGAAAAAAAACATGAGGCTGACGGTAAACAAAACTGTGATTTTTGCTAAATTTTGAACAGTGAAATTCGTGAATTTCACCAAACTAGACTAGTGGACAAACAATTTATACAGAAGCCTATAATGAGATTCTGTGATTTCCCATCTCTCATTCCATGTATTACAAACTTAACTTTATCGTTTCATGTGCCACAATCGAAAATGACCCTCTGAAAAATTGTTTTGCCATTGTGCAACATTCCGTCCATCATCTTGTGTGTTTTGCTCTTCACCCTATGTGGGAAGGGTATGCCCAGACGTGGGTCCCGTGCTCATTACGCCACTGGAGTCAAGCTATCCTGGCTGAAGACGGCTGATAGCCAGAAACCGGTCCTAGGATGCTTGATTCGGGTCCAGGCAAGACATGGCTTGGCAATTCGGGCTGGACTGTTCCCATGAGGCACAGGGTCAAGACTGATTTTCATATGGCCATGTCTGAACTGGGGTGGCTTGGTGAGCAAAATAACGATGGATTAAACCCAGATCTGTGACTAGGGGTGAATGTTTTGCCATTGTGCAACATTCCGTCCATCATCTTGTGTGTTTTCCTCTGAAAAATTCGGTACCATTTTGCTGCTAGTGTACTGTGCATCAAACTGAATTTGCAACCAGTCGATATAACAGGAAGCATTTTCAACCAGGGCAAAAATGGAAGAACATATTTTAAAACCCTGTGCAAAAAATGCTACTTTTAACTGTGTCAATGAGTAGTTAAGGAAGAAACCTCCGTAAAAAGTAACACATCATGATGTTGCTCTATTTGTAGTCCTAAGAATGATTGTGTCTCAAACACAGAACCAACTTTTTAGGATGTAAACAATAAAAAGTGTGACTGAATATTATTATGGTGCAAACTGTTTGCTCCGTTTCCGTTTCCTTTTACGAAACAGAGAAAGTGCTACAAATTGGATTTGTCTTGCTTTTCGGTTGCATCAGTGCAACGTCTCTTTGGCCCAAACTCTTATTCTAAAAGTGTACCCTCTCTCTGCAGGACTGTGTTAACAATTTGAGTGACCACAAAGAAAAAAACACAACCCCTACAGGCTCGCTCACATGCTGCACAATATCGCCAGTTCCAACCTCAGTCCCAACTAAGGACCACATTACGATGTCGGGCGGGCACCGTTTCGGTGAGGGAACCACCGACCATAGGTGCGGTCACAAACTTCAATTTTTCAATGGGAGCTTGTGCGGCAGGCTGAAAGCACCTGTAGCGCAAGCTCGCATTGAAAGATTGACGTTTTTGCACATCCTTGCACTGTGTGGCACACAGTGCAGGGATGTGAAGGGAGGCACCAAAGCTGCCTCCCAGGGCCACAACCAGAGGGCCGGGGGGAACAAAGGCACTTTTCAACAGCAGTTCGTTGTCAGAAAGGCCAACATGGAACTGCTGTCGGAAAGTACCATCATAATCCCAACGAGGAAACGTTGGGGCATATTATCAAGGGGGTTTATCTCTGCTTTTTTGGCTTTAAAAGCCAAGAAAGCAGAGATAAAATTATCTCCCTATTAACAAGCTGTCGCTAACACCAGTTAGCGACAGCTAATAGGAGATAGCGACCAACTTGGGCCCCGCTTTGCATGTCAGTGATATTTATCACTAATGACATGCAAAGTGGGCGTGCCAAGATGTTAGCGACTGGAAACAGTCCCTAACATCGCTATCTCCTATTACCAACTTTTGGAGATATTCGCGCTAAGCGCGAATATCTCCAAAAGCTAACACCTGCCCTGAGCAGTTCTTAGCCATGTTATCCAATGGGAGGTGGATAACATGGCTAAGAGCATTTGCTCGATAATGCATGAATATCGCTGACTTTTCAGCGATATTCATGCATTGCGGCCGTTTTTTATCGCATTTGCGATAAACCTTGCTAATAACAAGGTTTATCTGCGATAAAAATCGCCGATGTGCGGCTATAATGTTTGTCTCTAAACAAGTTAGAGACAAAAATTATCGCTAGTTGTTGGTAATATGCCCCGTTGTTCGTTAGAGATTATGAGACGCTTCGACTGGCCCGTTGACTCCCTGAGCCTGTCAGAACGCAGTCGATTACCCAGCCAGTTTAAACTCCAACCGCCAATTCCGTAATACAGCGGTCGAAGTTTAATCTTAGATGTTGGTCGAAAAGGTCGGAGGCTTTCTGGCCGACATCCAAATCAGGCCCTAAATGTCTTTTTCTAGGCTGCAAGCATATCACACTGTAATAAATATTTCCTGCTTTTCACTAAAATACCTACTGAGTCATTTTAGCAGAGCAAGATGTATGATTTAAACTTACAGCAGACATGTATTTATCAAACCAAATGTGTTTTTGGTTCTAATTTATGATAGTTGATTAGGCTGTAACGTGTATTCTCTTTACCACTGATTCTTACACCCTGTTCTAGAATATTACTACCATAGATTCACATATGAAACAAGGATGCAAATGTAAAGGGCCAGTGTTGGAAGTGGTAAGAAGGTTCCCACAAATTGGGAATTTAGCTTAGGAGCAAAACTAGGCTAAGTCATGAGGAGCAGAGTCAATGAATTATGCCTAAGCAATTTTGGTTATTTACAAACTAAACTAAAGAAATTGGAAATTTACCTGATTGTAAAGCTCTCGGTACTACTTTATTGCTCACATACAAGCTGTATTACCTGTTAAATGTGATGAGCAAGGCATCTCCCAAGGTTCGGGCTAGGACAGAATATAATAAAGGTGATTCCACCCGCTTCAAATTGGGTAGGGAAAACATGGCACACATTTGGAAAGCCCCCCCTGTGGCTCATTCAGTATTCCGCCTTATTTGGGACTTCCACTCCAAAGGTATGAACATCCTACCTAGCCAATTAGCCACTACTAGTGTTTTGAGGACAATTTGGCAACAAACATTTATTGATAGTTCCTTTAGCCTCCCATGAGCAACAGAAGGATAGAGTTGGAGAAATGTAACTTAGGGAAGTTAAGTGTGCAACCGCCATTGAGGGTCAGGTGGTAGTTGAATTATTTTCAATAGTAGAACTCCACCATCTGCCACAACACACTCAATTGGGCATGATACCACGTGACACACCCACCCCTTGCTGAATGGTGTGCTCAGTGACACCTACCATCTTCTGCACAGCGCTGTCTGCTACTGTATCCTTATATACACAGATGCCCATACCAGCAGCCATACATCTGGCCCCCCTCCCAACTCTTACCTGGCTATTCTTGTACAGATCTATGTGTATCCAGCTTTTTCATCGTAAAAATGTAGGATGACACCTCTGGGATTTAACACATTTGCTGGAGTGGTCTATTTGTAATCTCTGATGACCAGTTTGATTCATCAAGCAGGAAGGTCAGTTGGATAATGTAATATGTAGGTCACGTATTTCTTTCAGAATTTCTTGAGCTACTTACAGGCCATAAATTGTAATTCTGGTACTATGTCTCAGTGAGTTATGCCTCCACTCCAATCAGCTACATACAAGCTGCAAGGCAAAATCTTAAACATTGCATAGTATTTAACTCAGCCTCACATTATTTTGAGTTTGCTAGTAGGTTATTTTAAAGTACCAATTAAGTTCTAATTGTGTGCAATAAATTAATATTATTAGAGCAATTATAAAGACAGACATACCTGGCATTCCATTTTAAGATTCATTAGTAACATGATCTGGCACAACTTTCAATGCTATTCTCTGCCTCCCTCTCTTATTTTCCACTATCATAGAATCTGAGCAACCATCTTCGTGCCTGTTATTCCTACACCATATCCAAGCTGAGCCCTTGTTTTAATTCGCCTGCAGTGTGTACAGTGAATTCCTTAAACCCAGAATTTCTCTAAGTTAGAGCCTGATTTTTAGAAAGTACATCGAGGATACAGTAGGGTTTTCCTGTTTCTGACTCTGATCTTTGCTGTCGAAAAGAATGCCCTAACTTGAAGACATATCATTTTAAAAGCCTCATTTATGGGATTTTAGCTTAGGGCAACACAGCAAGGGACTGTGCTGTGCTGCACTACACCACAGTAAAAGGCCATGAATGCACCATATTTATACAAAACGGTGCATTACTGTCCTTTATCCCTGCACTGGTGCCGTTTCGGCAACCTAAGGCAAATGTAGATACCCTTGTACCATGGTGCAAGGGTGCCTTCTTTGCATGCAAAATTGTTTTTGTGTAGAAAGGGACATCTTCCTGCAAAAAAGCAATCCTAAGAGGCGTTTTCCTCTTTGTATGTGTCCTGCAGAATGCAGCACACAATGAAAGAGGAAATAAGAAGAAGAAATAAACATATTCCTCCTCGTTACGCCTCACCTAGGGAGGCGTACAGGTTTGGTGCTTCTCCAGGTCTACATCATTTTGTAAATCTAGGGCAGTATCAAAATTCATGGGTGTTGTGTTTCATAAATCGACTTGAGAGCCCTATGTCATGCATGTACCACTTTGCGAGGTGCAAAAGTGATGCAGGGCTCTCATAAATAAGCCCCTAAGTTTACACGCTCCAGGTGTATAGACACAAGTGCCTGTCTCTGCGCTGAGGCAGCACAGTCTATCATGCTGTGGACGCTAGGTGTGTCAAATATCTTACTGCTCTTAGAGCTACATAGGACTGCACCTGTGCTCCTTCTTAAATGTTCTAAACCATTATATTGCACTAGCACGTTTCTCCATGCCCATTTGTCAATGTACGTCTTTGTATTTGATAAACAAGCTCACTTGCTTTGTGCCAAATCCATAATGCAAAAAAGCATACTAAGAAAGCCAGCTACTAGGAAAGCCAGCTACTGAAGACACAACTGCACTACATACATTTAAGCGTAATGCTTCATGCTTCTGTTACTTACACGACTGGTTTATATATTGTTTTCACTCCAATAAACTGAAGTTGTTCTGTTATCTCGGGGATACTTTCACAGCGTGCTAGGTTTATTCGTGGGTAATACATTAAGTAGGAGAGGCACATTTCATCTCTCGTGCTCAGTCCACCCTGGAAATTAGAAAATGGTGTTGGTTAGAATCCATGAAATAGAAATCACTGTCCTCATTTTTTTTTTAAACAGGCAAATATGTCACATTAAGACATGCACTTTGGAAATCAGTAAGGACATTTAAAAAAAATGCTACACACCAGTAAAAAAATCATAACGCTTGATGAAATGATTTTTAAAAGTTGACTCATTACGATGGCAGGTGGAAAGCCACCTCCCGACATTCGGATTCCCCTAGACCGTGCCTGAACCCTTCCGACCCACTCGGTTGGTTTACAATCCGACAGACCAATTACGCTGTTCGCAGTCGGGTTGTAAACCGCACTGTCTTTCCGAATCAGTTCCGACTGGCTCTCTGAGAATATTTGTCGGTCGGTCGTAAAGTTCTAGGGACTGCGTTACCGACCGAGTGATTTCGATGTCCGTTTTCAACAGCCTTTCCAAGATGGCCTGTCTGACATGAAAAGGCTGTTGGGAAAAGTGACTTTTGGGGCTACTAGCAGGGTGCCCTTCATTCTGCGGCCTACTTTTTTGGCCGAGGTGGTACCTAAGGTACTGCCCTGTAAAAACCTGCACTGTGGGGCAGGCACCATGGGGGGTGTGCGGAAAACTCTGCACTCTGTGCTGCCACAGAGTGCAGAGTTTTCCGCACACCCCCCATTTCCCCATAGGAGTCTGTGTTGTCAGGCAGAATACGGTTTCCCATACGAGTCAATGGGAATCCGACCAAACAGTGTTCGGTCGCATCGTAATCGGTTGGACTGAACCGCTGACTGCGAATCGGTCGGTCCCGCTTCCAAGTCGGTCTTGGTGTTTGGACATCGTAACGAGGTCCTTAGTTGAAATGTCTATATCATGAAACTATGCATGTCATATAAGTGATTATAAAATGAAGATATTCCCAGCTTGCAAGACATCTTTCAATGTTTTAATTGGTCTGAGGGTGCTTGCTCTGTTTTCAGAAAAGGAGAGTTCAGAAAAGGATGTTCTACATGATGAGAGGAAGTTGGCTGAGTCTAACCATAGACACAAAAGGTGACTTGGAGATTTCCATGAAAACAGATAGATAGGAATTGGTTAAAACCATGCTTTTAGCCTCTAGTGACTAAGGCTGTTAGCCTGAGGTGAGAGGATACACTCCTGTTGTGTGCTGTGACTGAGATCCTAGAAGCTCCAAACCATCTGACTTATATAAGTGAACTGGTGCAACAACTAGGCAAAAACAATTGTGTTAAAAATCAAGAAATTATAGCATCCATAGTAGTTTTAAATTTGCAAATCTACACAATTCATAACATATTAGATCACAAATAAGTCATCAACTATAGGAATGTTCTCCAAAAAACATTGAACTTAGGCACCTTTTTGCTTCTCAAAACTTCCAGCAGAGCAAGGCTGGAATCTTTAGCCAGACAGGGCTCTGTGAAGTCAGATACCATGTTTGGAATGTTCTGCAAAACCCATTTTTAGTACAGTTAAAAGCTGCACACTGATTTCCACACCCACCTTATTGTTGTCCTTCCTGGTCAAGCCTCAGCACCTTGTTCCAGTCCTCCAAAAAACAACTAAGTACCATGTTTATGTAAAGTGCTGAGACATTTCCTCCTGGTTTCTTCTGCTGCCCTCAGACAGGCTTCTAGGCACTGGGTCTCTCTTCAGCCAGGGGGTCTGTTTCTCTCATCAGGTGAGCCCAGTTGAGTAAGGAGCTTCTCTGCTCTTTTGTTTAGTTGGAACAAGCAATCATGAATTCAGTCACCTTATCTTTAGAGAGCAGTTCCTGTCACAGGGAGTCAGGAACATTCAGGAGATTCTAAGTCTTCTTTTGTCCAGTATGCCTTATCTCTTCAGGTGTAGTCTACCCAGGTCCATGGAGGCTCTAGGTGACATGAGAATTTTCTCTGTCGAATCCTTTCTTCTTTCTTACTCTACGCTCACCTTCTTTTGCAGAACATCCATTATGTAAAGACTACCAGAATCCCTGAACCCAAAATGGCTTACCCTTTTTTAATCAACGCTTCTCTCGGTCTCTCCTGAACCACTCCACTATTCGGATGAGGTCTCATCCCCCTGTC
Source organism: Lissotriton vulgaris (assembly GCF_964263255.1). Taxonomy (NCBI): domain Eukaryota; kingdom Metazoa; phylum Chordata; class Amphibia; order Caudata; family Salamandridae; genus Lissotriton; species Lissotriton vulgaris. The sequence goes on from NC_141694.1 coordinate 1,298,087,021, forward strand.
AGGACCAACAGCATTGTCCTATGGAGGGCATGGTCACTAACTTCCAGAAAGTAATGCGTATTGAGTAGACAACTAGTTCTAACCCAGTTTAGGCTTAGGTAGCACACTTTTATAGGTTACATTTTTACCAAATTTTCAAAAAATAGTATTCACCAATAATTTGGATTTTCAAACGCAAGCAGAGGATTACTTCAATTTATTTTGCTGCCATTTTCCCAGGCCAAGATAGGCAATTTGATAGTAATTATAGCTGGACTTATTCATGGGCAATGTAGCGGAAGCTATGCTGTGTAAACAACTTATGGATATTGTGAGGACCAACCAACCAAAATATTTAGGGCCTCTTTTAAAAGAGGCCTGCGCCACCGAAGTGTCCCTTTTCATAGTGCTCCAGTGGCACAGGCCTCTCAATCATATATATATATATATATATATTTTTTATTTTTTTTTATTTTTTTTACAAAGGAGAATACCATCATCAATCTCTCGGACAGGATACTCACTCCAAAAGAAGAAGAACTATTAAAACTTGGACTTACCTTTTGCCCGACTCCGGCATTTAGTTACACACAAACCAGGATAGATCTTTTTAGATTTGTCAGAAAACTTAAACTACACAAAATCCATACTTTGAACCCGAAAGCACCTGATATCATTACTACTGAAGGAGAAGATCCGCTCTCAATGATGACAGGACAAGACCTTGAGGCAATTGCGGTAGCACAAACACTCATTGGGACCAGCAGTTCTCAGGATTGGGAGGCTCAACCTACACAGACTCTGGAAGACTGTGGCATTACTCAACAAGGTTGCAAGAGTGATATGATCATAAAATCAAGAACTAATCCGAGAACACCACATGACGGAATAGATACGTTCCAGGAGATGGTCATTGAGGAACTTAAGCATCTCCAATCGGAAGGCTTCAATACCAGTAAGAAGAATTTGACCAAGGAGGAATGGGCAACGATTCAAAATTTGAAAGATGACAATAGTATAATCATCAAACCCAGTGATAAAGGGGGTAACATTGTAATCTTAAAACGAGAACAATATGAGGATGAGGCCCTATCCCAACTGAATAACAAAGAACATTATGTGGAGATCAAACGCACAAAATATATTGAAAGTGTGAAAGCGTTCAATGACCTTATTAACAACTGGAAGGATAAAGGTATCCTGGATCTCAAAGACTGGAAGAATCTGAAATGCGACCACCCACAAATTGCGACCTTCTATCACCTGCCTAAGGTGCATAAAAGTAAAATTTGGCCCCCAGGCAGACCGATTGTGTCTGCCAAGGACAGCCTACTAGAAAGAACTTCAAGCTATATCGACAGCTTCATTGCTCCTTTCGTGAAGGATCTCAGTTCGTATCTGAAGGATACGAAGGACTTTCTGCGGATCATACAGGATGTGGTTTGGGAAGAAGATTGGTTCCTGATAACTCTGGACATTGCCAGCCTGTATACGTCAATCAAACATGAGGATGGCCTGATGGCAATGAAAAGCTTCCTTGAATTAAGACCCATCAAGTACCGAAGCCATAACCATATGCTATTAGAACTTACGGACTTCTGTCTTCGTAACAATATCTTTCTGTTTGCAGGAAAATTGTACTTGCAACTGCAGGGGACTGCGATGGGCACGTGCTTCGCCCCCAGCTACGCGAATCTCTTCGTGGGCTGGTGGGAGAAGCACGTGGCCTGGGCAGGGACTAACGAACGGTGGATGAACAATATTGTTCTCTGGACCCGCTACATCGACGATTTGTTCCTGGTGTGGCGGGGTTCACAGAATGAGGCTGAGGAGTACATCTCAGATTTGAACAAGAATAGTCTAAATCTCAGCTTCACAAGCAGCATTAGTCGAAGTGAGGTGTTCTACTTAGACCTACGGGTCTACGTGGAAGATAAGAAAATACAAACCGCCATGTTTAGAAAACCCACGGCAGGTAACACCATACTACACTCACGCAGCTATCATCCCCGAAGTGTGATTAATAACATCCCCCTGGGAGAGTTCTTGCGAATGAAACGCAATTGCTCGACCACCAAGGAGTTTGTAAGTTCTAGGGAACAGTCCAAAATGAGATTTTCTGCAAGAGGCTATGGGAAAGGAATTCTCACGCAAGCAGAGCTGAGGAGCAATTTGGTCGAAAGAAAGGATCTATTAATTGATCGATCCAAACCTAAAGATGACAAAATCAGGCTTATTACTGACTTCTCTGAAAAGTCTCCAGAAGTCTTCAATGTAATGCGGAAGAACTGGAAGATTTTAAAAACAGATCCAATAATAGGGAAGTCTCTATCTGATCACCCCTTAATAACCTACAGAAAGGGGAAATCTTTCAAAGACCATCTTGTAAATAGCCACTTTGAACAAAAAAGAAAAACTAAACCACCTGTTTCTGGCTTCTATCCTTGCATGAAGTGTAAGGCCTGTAAGAATTCACAGAAAGTCAAAGAGTATTACATACCTGGTCAAAAGAGGAAAGGAAGAATAACTAAGTTGTTGAATTGCAATTCCGACTACACAGTCTATTGTTTAACATGTCCCTGTGGGAAGAGGTATGTAGGGAGCACGGTCAAACAAACCAAACTCCGGGTCTTAGAACACATGCGGGCGATTACATCCAAGGACCCTAACTACCCAGTAGCCCGTCATTTTGAACAGGAACATGATAGCAATAGCAATCTTCTGACCTATTACATCCTAGATCAGTTGGTTAGAACAGAAAGAGGGGGCAATTGGGTAAAAAAGCTGAGAACACTGGAATCAAGATTCATTATCCAGTTACAGACCAAGACCCCGGGAGGGATGAACAATGAAGAAGAGATGTGGACACACATCTAAGCATCCCTCCTGTTGTCTCCTTTTCTCTTTGTTGAAGAACCAGTAATGTAAATTTGTATATAGTTTCCTTAAAACAGAGTAGGATGCTGTACCATTAATGTCGAGCATATTATTTCCTAATGTGTTGATTAATACATATGCAGTCATTTATCAGTTGATCAGATTTGGTCATTGATGAAATGCCTATTCAAGGCTAGAATGTATATAATGTAAATGAATGCACATGCCCATTCAGGGCTGTAAATGTAAATATGATAACTGCGATGCAAAATATGGTGACGCTAAAACCATGTGAACATAGACGACCTTCACGATAAATTTGAGTGAAACTCGCACATGTTGGTACAAGCGGCACACTGGCCGTCTAAATTGATGGGTTAAAAATCTGATAGAGCATCTACATTAATGAAATGTTTCGTTTCTAAATGCTAGAATGGACAAGATAGTGATTCAATTATCATTTGTTTGAGTTTGCGTTTATTTGTACATATGTAATATATAGGATTGCATATTCAAAGATGGCCGCCGCAAAAATAGAGAATGCATTGTTTAAAGGTACCTTCGTTTATGTTTATGTCAATGAACTGACACGTGACCAATGACGACCACGTTGTCACTTGATTTAAATTGATGTGTAAATAATGTCAGTTACACTGACGAAGGCGGAAACGCCGAAACGCGTTTGCTAGCTGACTATCGAGAGGTTTATCGAATAAAGCTTGGCTGACCTACGCTACATCTGCTTTGAGTGCTCTCATTGTTCGAAACCCGGGAGCTTTGGGGTTTCTGAGTCCTGTCAATATATATATATATATATATATATATATATATATATATATATATATATATATATATATATATATATATATATATATATATATATATATATATATATATATATATATATATATATATATATATATATATATAACTTATAACTTGAATCTTCATGAAACTTTACAAAAAGGTGCTCTTTTTCGCCTAATGTGTGCATGGAAAATTTTGAGGTGATTCGTCATGCAATCTCTCCTCCTCAGTGACTATGGCGGCACAGACAGAGGAACCAGAAGCCCATCAATTTATAGTGCAGGAATATTTCAAAATGTATTCAAAGTAAAACAATGGTCGAAAGGGGAAAATTAAAGCCAACACGATTACTGTGGCACTATTTTGTACTAGCAAACATTGTTTGTCCTTCATCCCTTTCCATGGACCCTTATGACTACAATGCTCACGCCTTCACATTCATGGGATTGCTTGGTATCCATTTTCCAGCATATCCTACCTATACATTTCATTTACACATATCAACAGGTTAAAAATGTACACAATGCAAATTCATATTCCCTGTTTCCCACATTGTGTATATTCAATCCTGATTGTGATACACTATATCATTTCTTCATTCCGCTGTCGAGACATATGCTTTTGCAATTCTGCCCTTTGTTGGCCATTCTTAAAATTCAAGATTCCTTATATATTTTTCTATTCCCAACCCAAAATACAAAATCCAGTTGTTCTCTTAAAATACAATATAATACAAGAACCCTAATATATTCACTTTGTTGCATTAGTTTTCTCAAAAGTGCATGTAATTTTTTAGTGGAGATAAATTAAATTGCACATATCCATGAAAAGAGAGCGATACTCTCCTTTTTGTCTTAAAATGCTTAATCTTCTTTGCACTCAAGACTAAGACTCAGTACACTCACTAGGAAATATTATCCCTCCAAATGTGTTGTACACAATTTCTGAACCAAAAACTCGAATTTCCTTTATGGAAATTTCCGGGAAAAAAATTAAGTGCATTTGTTGTCCTAAAAGGAGGGGATATTTTTATGTCCATTGTAAACGCACCCATCATTTCCTTTAGAGTGTTGTAAACATTTTATTTATACCCCTCAGCAGGCCTACATTGCATTAAATCTATCAGAAATGTAGAGAAATGTCATACTTTCATTGCACTATTTTTCCAAAATTGTAATAATGTCCATATGTTTTCCCTGAGATAAAAGGCCATTCCTTGCACTGTTCAGCAAGGAAATAAAGAGTGTGGTGCATTCCTTCCAAATGTGTTAAATATTACAGCAGACTTAAAATAACTGCAAAGAGAGGTCACCATGAAGAGAAAAAGATTTCATACTCCTATTGCATTATTTGAAAAAGAGATAGAGAGCATCATTTTTCTATAACAGGAGGAGGGTATTCGATCCTAATGCATTTATGTTGTCAATGAAATAAAGTGCATAGTGCATTCACTCCCAATATACTAATTGATGCACAGCATCTAATATGACTACAAGATATTTGAGATGTCCATAAAGTAATATAAGTATGGAGGATAATTTAAGGGGGATAGATTTGATCCCATGCTCATATTACGCTGTTTCATGTTGAGATAAAGTCCCCAGTGCTTTCCTAATAAGAATGCACATTTGTTTAAGTCAAATAGTGCGCATTCCAGTTTACAATCCCTTTCAACAGATCAGAAATCTCCTCATTTTAGCACCATTCCATAATTTATAGGTGCACATAAAGTTCAGCATCTGTGTTTTGCCCCCAGGGTATTTCAGTGCCCAGGGTTAGAATCAGTTTGTGACTCTTGCCTTCCTAACTCCTTCCCACTGTCTCCTCCATGGGGAGGCACTTTTATATGTCTAATTCCATGAAATGAGAATCCCTCTAATGAGCCTTGATGGTGTTGCATACAGTGATTACCCATAGGGTCTACTTTGTTACCCGTTTTCAATTGCTCTTATATGTCGTTTTTTTAATCATACTTCCAACATACAGCTTTCCACATTTTTACTTATATTAAATATTATAGGCCTGATTAACAAAGTTAAAGTTAGGCCATCATTACTACTTTTTGGTATTCCCAAAGATAAATTCCTACTAATACCTTTACGACTTGTATAGTGTAATTATACTACTAGTAACTTACCTTTGTGAATACCAAAAAGTAATAAACTTATACTTAGTAAGTACAGTTAGACAGAAGTCTGAATTGACTAATTTTTGGTAATCACAAAGGTAAGTTAATACTAGTAACTTTACTAATAGTAACTTTACTGTTAGTAAAGTTACTAGTCGTAACTTACTTTTGTGAATATCGAAAAGTAGTAAAGTTCGACTTTTGGTCTAAGTTAGACTTTTGGTTTAATTTTACCTTTGGGAATCATGCCCTCTGTGTTACAAGTTATCATGTCCCATATAGTGATTGCATGTCCTCTTAAAGGGTTTATAGCTTTTTCGATTTTGTCCATACTGCCAGCTTTGCACGTGTTACATTTGGTTAAAACTTTTCCACTTTCCATTCAACAATCACTTCCAATTTCTGAGTTTAAAAAACTTTGCTTTAAAATATGACCCAAAGATATTGTTTTCATATAGTTATTCTTGGATTCGGGCATATATATTTCCTTCGATGTTGATCATATTCCAAGATATGCCGGTTCTTTTTTTTTTAAGATCTTTCTAATCTTTGTTTTTGCTTGATTAACTTCCAAGAATAATATGTCAGTGTGCATAGATAAATTGATAGATAGCTAGATAAATAGATAGATAGATAGATATGGTACAAAAATATAGGTTTGTAACTTGCATCTGCTTTAGAAACCGCAACATTATTTTATCGATATACAATTATTATATATATATTTAAGGCTCCTTGTTTTCCGTTCTTACAGATTTTACAGATAAATACAGACCGAAAACATTTATTTTCTTGTCTGTATTTATTTTTAAACGTGGATAAAGATGGAAATTGGGTTGCTTTTTGAGTAATTCTAAATTCTGTCTGGCATGACTGTCAGGCCAATAGCTGTGTGGATTGATATGTAAGGGGGTTAAAAAAGAAAGGTATTTTAGTAAAGAGACTTTAACAGTTGTAGATATGCACAAGGTTGATACAGAAATGTGCATATTTTCATATAATTACATTGATGAATATTCTGAGTATGTTCACAGAATTGAAACCTAGCAGGCATTCAAGAATAAGGGCATATTTATAGGTTAGATAAATGTGGAAATATACAAATTTTAGCTTCATTTTTCCACAAAACCCAAAATAAATATGGATAAATACAGATAAAATCAGCAAAAAATAAATATGGATAAATACAGACGGAAATGTCCAAAAAATAAATACCATAAAACCGGGATCCCTATATATATTATACGCACATGTGCACAATCCTCATGATTGCACGTTGTAGGTGGCCCCACCAGTTTTATCTGTGACCACCTTGTGTGTCCCCTAAAAATCCCTCCTAGAGACACTGAGGACACAAATAAATAAATTAAAACACCCCAGTTTTGGGAAAACAAGAAAAACAAACAAGGCTCATATGCCATGTTGTACTCCAGTTTTGGAAACTGCCTTTGTGATCTCTCAGGTTACGGGTCCCAGAGGCAGTGTCGGGGACACAAAGAGCAAGTCAGAGTTCACAGCTGTGACCCCTGGCAATACCTAAATGGTGTCCATGCCTGTATCATTTTTCCTTTAGGGAGTAATTGTATAAATGCTCCCAGGTGGGTGGGGAATCCTTGAAATATTTTATTAATTGGAAAATGCAAAATGCCAATCATTTCTCAAAATAAATGTCTCAATCTTACCCATGTCATGGAGGTTCGACCTTTAGTGTTGTACCGACATTCAGTTATTAGGTTGTCACCCTGCAAAGAAAATATAAAGGCTATAAATCGGGACACACATTAAGTATATTATTTTAATTTTAAAAGAAATGTATAGTTTTTAGATATTGCCTCAAACAGTAGGATCATGCTACAGGAGTCGTTAAGTGCTGGATGTTTGTATAGCTCCTGCTTATCCCTGAGGTCATCTTGGTGCTGAATAACAGATGTTTATTGCTGCCTAACTAAGTGGCACTGATTTTATCAATTTTGGGAGGTTGAAAATCTGAGTGGACCCATCAGGATTAGAACCTGTGATAATGAGGTGAAACAAAGGTTCGAGGAGTGAAGGGCCGCTGGACCCATCATAAGACATTAAATGAGTTAGTACATTTTCATTTTACTTCTAAGACATATGTTATTTGTTTTCGTCAATGCAGTGTATGCCACTGTTGGTTAAGCATCACTTCCCTTTTCTTGGGGAGTTAAAATAGCCTTATAGCCTACCATAGTGGGCTACATGGCTATTAAAGGCCCACTCCAACAGTAAATGTCTGAGCTGAAGGCGAGAGCCTTTAACAAGAGAGTGGACCTTTAATGGCCGTAATAGCCCAACTACAATGGGCTATAAGGCTACTAGAAGTGGCAACACTTAAGATTAACAGGCACATCAGATTCTAAATTCATTGAAATCTTCAGCAGATCCATAGACTACATCCATAGACTACATCACAGTGGTGAAAACAGAAAATCATATAGACAGAGTTGAAGTACATCACTGAAGGAATATGAAATCAGCATAAAGTCTGCCAGCAAAATGCAGGGGGAAATACAATGTACATCAGGATGACATATGCTTCACCAGTGGTAATTTACTCCAAAGGTGATAATGATGGCTGGGATTCATATTTATGGAGCTCACTGCTATCTCTTCAAACTAGTCCTGGTACTAGTTTGAGGCTTACACTGACCAAACCAACACACTTTTCAGCTGTTTGGATGGCACAATAGCAGACATACTGCCATGGTAAGCTGATTACAAAACCTAGTGGCATGAAAGGAGAAGAAAAAAACCCCAATAAACAGTTTGTGAATTTAAGAGGTAATAAACAGATCAGTGTTTACAGAGGGCAGTTATTGGGTGGGCTATAAGGAAACAGCCAATGTTACAGATACATATGGTGTTAATCACAAAGGTAACTCTCCTTGGGAGGAAGCAACACCTGTATCTTTACTCTTATACTTTTCAGTAACTTTATTACTTTTGTCTATTCATTTTTTTAAAGTTACTCAAAAGTGTAGATTTACATATCTTTGCTCCCTGTAACAGTTGAAGGAGCCGAACCTTAGAGTATAAGTTACTACTGCCAAAAAGGAGCAGAAGTAATTCCAACACCATTCATGGCCAGCCACTGGTACTGCAACATCCTCCCATGGAAAATAATGGAGACAGGGACTTAATAGAGACCCACAGTGATAAAATACATTGATCTAACCACTGTCCTGGTGGTGGAGAAAGCTGCTTACAAAGGAAAAGTAAGTAACAGTAACTTTACTCTATTAGACTAATTTTGAACAAATATGTAATTAATTTATATAATTTAAATTTAAATTAAGTTAAAACGTTCGAAAACAAATCCCACCTAAATTAATATGTTTGTTTTTACTATTATGTTTTTAAAAATAACAACAGGTCATTAATAGAAATAATTTTAAAATTCATGTAACTTTCTTCATTAGTTACATTTATTTTTGAATTATAAAATGTTATTAAAATATTTTATCATAAATTAACATTTATTTTCATTTATATGCAATTTTCTAACATGAGATTACATTAATATATATTTTTTAAGTTTGGATAAACTAATTAATCTTAAACTTATTCGCTATGGGTTTTTTTATCTTAAGTTCCTATTCCATTTTCTATGAGAGGGTTTTGCAGTGTAGTGGTTGGCCATGTGTGGCACTGGACTTAATCCAGGGTAATTTTTGTCTGTAGTAACTTTACACTAATAAGGCTGATTCAGAGGGTGCAGACATGTAAGCTTATGCTGTTAAGTACATTTACACTCGGAAATGGTGAATAGCCAAACGTAGTAAATACACTACAAAGCCTATGAGTGAATTTATATGAGTATATTTATTCACATATAAATAGACCCCATGGGAGGTTGAGATTTACACTTGTAGATGTGTGAATTGCATTTTGTATTAAGTACTAATACTGAAGTACTATTTTACGTACTACAGAATGTAGTTTGCGAATAAGTGTGTTTCACAGCTTTTACAAAGATAGAGGTGTAAAACCAGGGCAGCCATAGGAAACCAGGACAATGGGGACAGGATGTACATGTCTTTACACATCTGAATGTGAATATTCATTTACACACAAAAGTGGCATTTTCTAGTTTCCCAAAATGATACTTGAAAGAAATTGGATTACTGGTTGTGGGAGTTGTATGCCTACCCTCTCAAAGGGAGTGCCAATGACAGGTCATAGGACCAGGGGAGCTTTTAACTTTTCCCTGACTTCTCGCTGGCCTGCCAGATGGGACAGGACCAACAGAATGCACCCGAGGCCCTCTTTATCCTGGGCCAATAGAAGTGGGCACAAGCCTGATGAAGGTCTTGTCTTGCCCTCAATATCCTGCCAGGGGTATGTCATGAGCCAACTTCAGTAGGAAAGGTCTGTAACACTGGGGGACGATCAGCAGTTTAAACTGCACATCTAGGCTCAGCAGTGGCAAGCCTGAGGCATGTGTAAAGGGCTACTTAAGTTGGTGGCAACATTAGTGCTGCAGGCCCACTAGTAGCATTTAATTTACAGGCCCTGGGTACATGGAGTGCCACTTTACTAGGGACTTATAAGTAAATGATATATGCCAGTTAGGGTAAAGCCAATAATATTATGTTTTAAGGAGTGAACACATGCACTTTGGCACTGGTCAGCAGTGGTAAAATGCTCAGAGTCCTAGGTCAAGCTAAAACAAGATCAGTAAAAATGGAGGATAAAGGCAAAAAAGCATGGGGGAAGACCGCCCTAAGGCTGATAAGGCTTGCAGTGGGCTTTAAGCAGACATATCGAAATAAGTTTAAATGCTTACATTGGCTCCCTAAGATTTAAGCTACCAAAAAAACGAATAACATAAGTTGGAAGAGAATTTTGCAATCAAGCTTTTTAACCTTTATCTAATTTACATGGTCTTTTGATCACACATACTCTTTAAAATGTTGCTGAGTAAATGCCTGGACAAAATAAATATCTTTGAGTACATGCTCAAAGCAAACCTAAGGGTGATTTTAAAGAGAATCCCTACAACGTGTGTGCCAACTTGGCAGTAAACTAAAGTTGCAATCACCTAGCTTCAGGGGCTAACTAAATCAAAAGAGTCCACATCCAATATCTGAACCTTTACAAAAGTAGAAAAAGACATTATCAAATAGTTTTCACAAAACTTCTTGGGTTGAAATTGGAAATTGTTATATTGAAATCAGAGGTTGCTCATTCATTAAGGCAAGCAGGATTTCTCACAAGGATCCTGCGATTTCTGACATATGGGAAGGGAGGTAGTTCGGTTTAGTAGCCAGGTCTGCTGGATCAGTGGGCCAATGCAGCCACTGCACGAATTTGTGTATGATATTGAAGTCACTTCAACTAGAAAACAATTACGAGGATGTTAGCATAATCAATTTTTTTAATTAAATACCATGAATTATTTTTAAATGATTTTAAAAAGAGCATAGTTTGAATTTCTTAACACCATCGCTGTTTGACATATTTTTCTTCTGTGCTGAGGACCAATATAAATGGGTGTGGTCATGACAAGCTCAGCTCGTCATGAGCACACGAGCACAGTGCCTCATGACGAGCTCAGCTCGTCATGAGCACTGAAGGGGTTAAAGACTAACGGAGCTCTATCAGAAATAAGAATTCTAGCATCAGTTTTAGCGAAATATATAATGAAATAAAGATTCCTACAGGCAATATTGTCCGTTCCTCTGCTAAATGTTGGAACTCCTGGAAGTTGAAATCAAACTCGCTGTCAAAGGCAAGCATCTTTTGTTCTTCTCCGTTTCGAAAATGGCGCGTCATGATTGCTTCCCCTGCAAGGTGGGCATGCAGCAAAACAGCAAACACGTGGATCCCACTCGGCCTCTCGCTTCCCAGGGCCTGTTTGGGAAAAGAAATTGTTTAGCGAGTAATCACACTGGTTCAAAGCAAAACTTTAGGGTGAGTTACAGCATCTCTCAACAAGAATAATGAATACCCTTATAGTATATAGTATGACCATCAATAGTTAGAAACAACCCTGCACTTCATTTTCTATAAGAGCCTATTACTCATATCAAAACTATTCTCCTGAGACATATTACTGACATCATAATACCTCTTTTGATTATTGTGGCACTTACTTATAACCTGCTACCTCCTCTGTTGTCCATTCTGGGTCTAGGTGACCAATGCTTTTGGGCATCTGACAATAACAAATGTGCTAAAAAAAATCATATGTGATTCAGGCCCGTATTTATCATTTTTTCACACAGTGCAAATCAGCAAGCCCCCTTCCTGCGCTGCATGCAAAGGAAATGGCAGGAGTTTGCTGTAATTAACATCATAGGGCATATTCCTGTTCTTTTCGAGCGCTGGTGCACTTTTGGCTATCTAGCACCAACACAAGCACCCTAGCATCATGGTGCAAGCATGCCTGCCTTGTAGGCAGGATTGTTTTTGTGTAGGAAGGGACACCTTCCTCCATAAAAACAATCCTGAGAGGTATTTTCCTCTTTTGATGTGTGCTGCAGAATGCAGCATGCAGCACACGTATGAATTGGAAAGAATTAGGAGAAATTAAGATATTTCTCCACGTCATGCCTCACCAGGAGTGCTTTAAAAATATATGGTAAGCTCTTCTAGGGTCATGGATTCAATGACCCAGGAGATTTACTGTGTTCTTTTTTTTGATATTGCTATGGAGCTTCTGTGCTCCCTGCAGCCCTCCAGAATATTAAAAAAATTCTTGGTGGTAACCCTGCCCCTTCTGGGGGCACCACCAGGAATACATGAACAAAAAATAGTAGTAAATAGTAGTAAAAGCCCTCATAGGCCAATATGTGGAATTCCTTGCCTGGATCAGTGAATAAAAAGTGAGAGATCCTGCCAATAATTTGTTATTCTTTTCTTTGTTTTTTTAAATGTTTTGGGTGCCCAAGTCCCACCTGGGATACCCACACCCCGCAGCCCCTGTCGACTCCCCAGCACGCATCTGTTGTGGGTGTTGGCGGGAGATGGACATTTAATTTTTACCATGTGTGCCCCACTGCCCACACAGGGCATCCACATTTTTTTTATTTTTTTTTATCTAAGTTGTGGGCTGAGGGGGACCCTAAATGACCCCTGTGGCCGCTGCCAGCTCAACAGCCAGCCCCATGGAGGGTGCCGGCGTAAGTTAGCAAATATTTTTCCTGTGGGTTCCCTGGTGCCCACCAGGGGCATCTGCAATAGAAAAAATGTTGGTGATGTCTGGGGTAGCCCCAAGGACCCTATGGTCATTCATCCAGGTGCAAGCGGGCAGCTTCCGGTGCTTTGCTCCCTTCGGATGGGATCAACTTTTTTCAAAAGGAATCTGTATTGTATAGCTCTGTAGGATATTGCGTGCTTTCTGTCTGATCCAATGAAGCTTTCAGTGCACAAGTGGACTCTGCTGAGCACTTCATTACTCAGCGTCAGATCCAGTAGAGCTTTGTATTGATCCAGTTAAGGTTTCAGCTGTGCAGTGAGGCTCTGCGTTGCTTCACAATGGATCTGATGGAACCTGCAATTAGACACAGAGAAGCATACTCTGACTACATCTACGGCTCTATGACCTTGAAGACAGCACTTGGGAGGTAGGACTCACTCCCACAGAATCCAGCAGAAGGGTCTAGTTTGGCCCGATGAGCTGGAAAGCAGCTTCAAGAGGAGGTACATCAACTGACCCTAGGAGTCACTTCCACAGTCCTGATTTCAAGGCAATCTTGTCCAGTTTTCCTTCTTCTGATAATAAAGCAATCCTTCTTCTGAATCTCGCGAGGTCCAGAAGTGTTCTGATGAGAGGTTCAGGGATTGCCACTTTTATGCCATGCACCAGCCTGTGGGTGAGGAATGTCTAACCCTAAAACTGGTTCTGGTTAGTGCTTCTCTTTCCCCTGGGTTTGGCTGCAGTTTGTCTAGTGGAGCAAAGGGCAGGCAGGTGCAGGTGTGAGCTGCATGTGCCAGTGACAGCGCAAGTATCCTCTGAAGTCAGGGAAGGACTGGGTACAGCCCTTAGGCCTCTCTTTGAATCTTAGGAAAGAGCAGGGTCTAGCCCACAGGCTGTACTGCATAGGAGAGGAACACCTTTCCCACACCCAAAGCCCTTTGTCAAATTTCTGAAAGAAATACACATCACACCACAGGAATGCTATTAACAGTCATGTGACCCCACATACTGGTAAAAAAAGAGTATTGGTTTTAGGCAGGAAAATGTAAACTTTCTAAATGTGGGATTTTTCAAAATAGTAATTTCAAATCCAACCTCACCCTTAAACACCTTTTAAAATTACAACTAAATCAGTTGAGGAAGTATTTTTTCTAGCTGGTTCCATACTGAATTTATCACTCATTAAATGTAATAACATATATCAGGAAGGCTAGCCTTGCCACAGTGAAAAAAGACTTTGAGGGCTTCTCCACAATGGAACACGTAAAACGTAAGTGCACATGTCCAACTTTTTAAATATCATGCACCCTGCCTATGTGGTGTTAGGGAATACCTTAAAGGATGATTTATAAATATTTAAAAAGGAAGGTTTAGGCATGGCAAAAAGATGTCCTTGCCAGGTGGACATGGTAGCTGAAACTGCACTACAGGCTACAGTGGAAGGCCTGAGTCAGATTTTACAATACTAGTGGGTGCACAATGAGGTGCAGCCCACTTATAGCATTTGATTTACAGGCCCTGGATACATATAATACCATTTAATATGGAGTTATACATAAATCAAATGTGCTTAATAGTGGTGTACAAATTTTAACATGTTTGGAAGGAAGAGCACAAACAATATATCACTGGTAGCAGGAGTAGATTGTCCAGAGTCCTAAAGCCAACAGAGATGAGATCAGTAAAAAATAATTGTTAGTGAAGGCAAAAATCTGGGGGAATGCATACAAAAGTACAAAAGATAATCATTCATGTATATTATTGCAACTCCAAAAGGACGTTGGGCATTCAGAATGCGTGTACATACAATTATAATATTCTCAGGATGTGTTTGGGCAACAAGTTGCCTTTGTCAACATAGTCAGTGCCATTTTGCTTTTGTGTTTCATATTCACATGTGATACCATAGACATAAAGATTAAATTATATACATGTGTCAATAAGTACGTAGAAAATCATGATAGAATAAAATGCTGTCACAGTACATACGCTTAAATTCAGCATACCTTCATGTTGTAGGGCCTTGCATACGAATATATGACTTTACAATGCAAACAATTACAATGCATGCTTTTACAATGCAGTTTTTACATTGCAGCTACCATTACATCGCATGATTTTACAACGCATGCCATTACCACGCTTTTTAAAAACTACCATAATAATGCATTCCATTACTACGCGTACCATAACAATGCATACCAACACAACGCATAATTCTTTTAGGGCAACATTAGGGTAAGTGTTGGATAGTGTAGGGATAACAATTACTATTCCCACTCCATTGCAACAGTAGGGAAATTGTTGGATAGCATTGGGGTAAAAATTACAATTCCCATCTACCCCAAATCCAATACCCACCCTAAAACTAAAAAATCTCCATTACTTATCTTATAATGTGTTGACCTGGAACACGTTGTAATGGTATGCTTTGTAATGGCATGTGTTGTAGTGACATGCACTGTAATGGCATGCGATGTAAAGGCAGTTGCGTTGTATCAGTTGCGTTGTAAAAGCAGTGCATTGTAATGACTGCATTGTAATGGATGTTTCCCCTCGCATACAGTTCTCAGTGTTCGGGAAGCTACCCACAAAACATAACAATATGGATGGATTCACGAGTTAGGCACATGTGTACTGGTGCCCCTGTAGGCTTATACATAGAAAGGTAGGTGTCAATTTCAAGTATTTATGTACACACTGCATCGTAGTCAATTTCATGTGCCATGCATAGATGTATATATATTACCTAGTGGCAGACGCCATTAGGTCGTTATAGTCAGGATTGTATTTGTATATGAAAAGTGCTTTTTCTTTCTTCTTATATCCTTGTCACAATGTTATGAATCTCCATGAAACTTTCCAAAAAGGTGTTAGTTTTAACTAGTTTGTGCATGGAAAGTTGCGAGGTGACCATTAAGTGAGGGCCAAGAAAAAAAGGGGTTGTAAAACACAAAATAACCATACAATTTCCATAGAAGACTTAAGAGAGGCTACCCCGAAAACTACTGAACGGAATTACAGAAAATTTGGCATGAAGCTAGATCTTGGTCCACAGATTGTGATGTTTGCAATTTGGTGTAAATTAATTCTGTAGTTTTTGATAAATTAAGGATAAAAAAGAATTACTGGAGGGTTGGGACCATGAGAGGCTCGAGTGACTTTTGCATGAGAGCCAATTTAAAAATGGAGTATTCTGATTGGCCCAGGAAGCTTCATTTCCCTTAGGCCAGACTCTGCGGGAGTGAGTGCTCTGATTGCCTGCCAATATGAGGGAAATGTTACTAGTAGCCATTATAGGACTCAGGGACTTAATCCCCCTGTGCTGAAAAAATATAGATATATAAGGGGACAGGATATGGTTACACTGACACCCTAAATTCCATTGAAGGGGCACAGAGGGACTCTCCACGGGGCAAAAGCAAAGAAAAATTGTCAAAAAGGGATCCAAAAACAATTGCGGCAGAGCCTCATTTATTAGGTATATACACCCAGGGAGCCTATCCCCAGGGCTGCATTTATAAAGAGGAGGGGGCTGCATGGGCCCCATCCCCAAGCCATATGAGTACAAAGGAAGCCCAACCCCAGGGCCAAAATGCGCATGCTGGGGCAAGGGGGGGGCCTGAGCCTCCAGAGGCCCTGGGAAGCCCAACCCCATAGTCCAAATTAATTTATATGGGGAGGTGAACCACAAGCCCCCCCCCCTTCCTGAGCATCCAGAGGCCCCAGTGAGCCAGCGTCTGGGGTTGGAATTAGTTTATATGGGGAGCAGGGCCAAGCGGTTCCCCCTCCCTTGGTCCCTCTAAAGACCCCAGGGAGCCCACATCTGGGGCTGACATTTTACAAAATGGGGATGAGGGCTGAGCTGACCACCTCCCTGAGCCATTAATTGGCCCGGGGACCCCATCTTCCGGCCCAGCTCACAAGCAATGTCCTGGGGAGCCCACCCCTGAGACATAGGGGTTGACCAGCCCACACCAGCATGGGCAGGAAACCTGTGTTTGCTCTCGCTTGGATGGGCGGGGCATTTTCAAAACTCCTACCAAGCGGGAGCAAAGAGGAAGCCTGACTCTAGTTGTCTGGAGCTCTGAAAACGCTTCCGCCCGCTGTGTGCTGATTTTTGATGAGTTTTCCTGCCCGCACTGAAGCATGCAAGGAAATAGATCAAAATATTGTTCCTGCTTGGAGGGAGCAGCATTAGCAGCTGCTCCCTGTGGACAGGAGCAATACTGGTTCTCACTGCATGCAAAGAGCTGGCTGGGGCCTTGTGGCCCTGTGGCTCCCCCTGCAGCCCCCAATAAGTATATAGTGTGTGCCCTGGGTGGGCACTATGCCACCCACCTTTAAAACATGTGTGCCCTGGGGGTGAGGCTGATAGTGGCTGGGTATGTGCAGCCCCGGCTCCCATTAAGTTTTAGAAACAACCCTGGGGGGTGGGGTAGAAACAGCCCAGGGTGATGGGGGGTTTCAGGTCCTAAGAATCCTCATGGAAGGGAGCCGTGAGGCTCCCCTCACCTGTATGTAAATGAATGGTCCTGGGAGATGGGGTCCACAGGGCCTAACAAGACTCAGGGGGGCACATGGGCCCCTTCCCATTTATGTAAAGGAGTGACCCTGAAGGATGGGTCCCTAGGGCCTAACACAGCTCATGGAGAGTGGCAACTTGACTCCCTCCCCTTTTTTTTAGAATGGTCCTAGGGGATGGGGTCCTCAGAGCCTAACAAGGATTGGGGAGAGGAGTTATCCTAACGGCTAGGGTGGTCGACCTCGACTCTGGGAAACTGGGTTCGAGTTTTGGCAATGACGCGGAACATCCTATGATTCCGGGCATGTCACTTAATCTACCCGTACCTAACAAAAATGAATGTGTCCTCATGTAATGCAACAGGTGCTATGTAAGGCGCTCTGATACCCGATTTCGGTCAGGTTCACGCTATATAAACCTCGCCCTCGCCACCGTCCCACGGATTCACAGAACCACCACCGGAGAAAGATCATTCTCCTACCTAGCAGCCAAGACAGGGAACTCCCTCCCCACACACCTACGAATGACCCAGGACCATCTCACCTTCAGGAAACACCTCAAGACCTGGCTCTTTGAGCAGTAGCAGCAGCGGGCTCTCGAACAGCAGCATCCCCCCCTTTTCTCCTTCCAGCGCCTTGAGACCCTCTCGGGTGAGTAGCGCGCTCTATAAATGATTGATTGATTGTAAAAAAAAAAAGGATTGGCGAGTGGGGACGCATGGGCCCCCTCCCCCTTTATTGAAATGAGTGGATTTGGGACATGGGTTCCCTAGGGCCTAATAAGGCTCAAGGAGGGGAATAGTTTGGCCCCCTTCCCTTTATTTGTAGTAATGGCCCTTGGGTAGGAGGGCTCAGGGAGAGGGGCCACACAGCCTGTGTCCCCTTTTTTTAATATAGATGGCCTTGGGGGATGGGGTTCCCAGGGCCATAATAGGTTCGGAACCAGGCCGTACACAACTTGGGAATGGTTGCATGCGGTGAATCTCTCCTGTGCATGACTGAAAGCCCTGCGCAGTGTGGGGTTGGCTGCATTCATGGGGTTGGCTGCCTTTACGAGGATTGAACGCAGGGTTCGTTTTACATATGGTAATTAAATATTACTTTACATTTAGAAATCCTTGAATTCACTGAACAATTCAAAGGTTAAAGTAACATTATAGTTAGGTGTGATAAAAAGAAATGCTTTGTTTAAAAGAAAACCTTAGAAATTCACTGAACAGTAATGTTATTGTTAGGTGAATTTATCAGTGACAACATTAACCATTAGAACTAAAATAAAACACAGAAATTCACAAGTTATAGTCAGCAGAGCTATCTATACTTGTGCCCCTACCATGCACTGCTTATGACCTGACATATGACAACACTCATGACATGTTCTATCATATCATTCATGACATCAATGATGTGGATTTGTATTAGGATGCCCATCCCTAAGCCGCCTTAAATTTCCCTTAACTGCAGTCATTTTCAGTAACTAGTCTCCATTTTAACACCAAGCCCTAGGTCCCTCCCATATTTACTACAAAGTAAAACAATTATGTATTTGGAGATCTCCACCACTGTGGAAGAGAGCTCCACAAATAAAAGAAAAGAGAGGCAATGGGGAGGTCTCCGGCCATGGGTTTGTGAACTGCATTCTGTAGTACTACTTTATGCTCTACAAAATGCACTTTGTGAATCAGGCCTCAAATGCATGAAGCTCTTCTCTGGTTGCTGCCTTACCTCCATTTGGAAGAGCGTGCTGAAGAAAGAGAGGATGCAAAATTGGCTGGTGTCAGCCATAATCTCCTTTAATAAAATGTTCGGAGTCCTCTATGACTGCTGAGATTACAAATAATGCACTGATGATTGACATAATGGTGGGAGCAAAGGAATAAATAAATATATTTGCTGATGAGCCTCACATGGCAGGCCTTAAGAAGAACTGACGATAACTAAAGCAAAGTAGCACTAAATTCTGAAGGATATTTTACAGCCAATGCGGAGGCACATTACATTTGTTTTGCCCTCATATTATTAAATTTCAGTCACTAAGCGTTCTGTAAATGTCGAGATCGAGTCGAAGAATTATTTTCTTTGTTTGCTTTTGTTTGTCCTTTTAAGCATTCGAACAAGGTGTACTTATTCAAACCAGCCATGAAACATGCCCAGCTAGCTTTCACGTTTTCTTGAACACCATGTACCAATCAAAAGTGAATCTATTGCTTTACATGCATGCACCTACCTCTTCCAGGCACTCCATCGTGCAGTGACCTTCAGAGAGGAAAGAAGGCATGCCTGGCGGGATCATATGATGGAGGCTAACCCACACACCTGTCTCTAGGACCCCAGCGTCGTGTTTTCTCAAATGTGGGGTGTAAAACAATCGAAGTCCAGAGCTGTCAGTCAATCCTGTGAATAGAGAACACCATGACGCGCACTGACGTAATACATACAGGATGCCAATAATAGCCAACCGGAAGGAGCTCATTAGACCGGTTTACACATTTGATGGGAGTGAGAGACAGAGACCACACTGTGCTGTAGCTGGGACAGAGGCTCTCTTTCACACATACTGAAGTGAGGATCCCTGTGAGACAACAATATCAAACAGTCCAGTACATTTTGGTGGTGACCCACCTATCTCCTGAAGCCAAAACCCTGCTCTGATAGGTGCAATTAATTCGTGCAGCACAATGACGCATCACATTATCACTACCACTGTTAGATGGGACTGCTGTCACTAAGCATGGGCCATGCAGCAATTATTTCAGGTCAGAAAACACTCTGGAGCATATTTACAAACCCCTTGCGCTGCCAGTGCATCACTTTTTGTGATGCACCAGTGGCGCAACGTGCTGCCCCATATTTACAAGGACAGGTAAAGATACCCTGCATGGCTTTTCGTGTCCTTATAAATATGGCCCCTACTCACGCAACACTTTATGTGAAAGGGGCGTGCATGGGTGTTGCTATGGGTGTACCCAAGCAAAACCCATGTATTCTGCTGCATTTCCAGATTCACGAGAAATCGTAAACCTGGAAATGCGTCAGAATGTTATGCCACTCCAGGGGAGGCGCAGCGAGGCGCAACAAGGAGAAATATTCACATTTCTCCTTGTTCTTTCCTCTTTCTATGTGTGCTGCATTCTACAGCACACATAGGAAGAGGAAAACACCTTGAGTTTGTTCTTGTGCAGGAAGGTGTTCCTTCCTGCACAAAAATATCTCCCGCCAGTGCAGGCATCCTTGCACCATGGAGCAAAGGGGCCTACGTTGGTGCACGGCATCCAACTGTGTGCCAGCAAAGGGGAAATCCCAGGGATGCATCATATTTTTGTAAATATGACGCATCCCTGTGCTTTGAAATTGCTGCAGTGTGGCAAAAGGGTTTCCACTTTCTTGTAAATAAGGCCCTCAGTCTCCCCTAGGTATGTCATCACATACTGATAACATCTACAAAAGTGGTTTCTTGATTCCTCCTTTCTCAGAATCTTCTTACAGCAGTGCCCAAAGCTGCGGTTTCCATTCCCTTAGAAAACAAAAACATATATGGATGCACTTGATGCTAATGAATTTCAGTGTTTATCTCTAACCTTTCTTAACCAACCAGGGCACTGGTAAAACAACTGCAGGGGTAAGTTGAGTCCACTGACAATTTCTACCTTTTGTCCGGTCTCAGTGAGGTGCTGAGTTAGTTCTCGCAGCAATGAGGCATGGCTACCATATACTGGCTGATAAAGACATTGTTATCAGGGCTCTGGTCCTTTTGCCTCCATCAGCCCCTTTCAAGAACGTCCACAGTAACATTGTAGTGTCTACAAGTGGGTACATTAAGGTCCATCAAGGTCAGACAAATGGCATAGAGCAGATGTTTTCTTTATTTTGTTGTGCGCATTCAGAATGTCGCTCTACTGAATCGTCATTGAGATCCATTTCAATAGCACGGCATAGTGTCAGTTTTGGCCTATCTCCACTCTCTTACTACTATAGTTGATTTACCCTCCTTGGTGGTTCATTTTTGTTTCTTTACATTTTAAAGCTTTTCACCCAGATTGTTCTGGAAACAGTTGCTTATCCTCAGTTGCCCAGCTCCATTAAAAATGTCCTATTGTCTTTAGATACATTAATGGGTCTAAACATTCTCCAATTACAATCTAACAATGGTCAAGATTCTGGTCAAGGGTAGGTTTGGGACAAGTATTCAAACTCTATGGTCAGCATCCTTAGAGACCTGCCCTGAAGCAGCCCAAGTAGTCAAGAAACCGACTGTGTCACCACTATCACAATGCCAATCAGTCAGAGGAACAGGGCTTAGGCATGTGCAGCATGTACATGGGCGTTACAGACTGACTACACATGGCTGTGAAGAACAGGTAATCACCATGCCGTCTTACCAATAAGTGTCTGGCTTCCTGTTAATTGGGAATAGAGCCAAGTCAGAGAGTACCAAAGCTTTAACATAACAGTGGCAAGTTCACCAGCAATCCCAGCTAATATCATAGTTGCTCTTGCACTTGACTGAACATAATGGAATTCATTCTCATAGTGAAACCATCCACTTTAGGCTAAAGTCTAGTAAATTGAGGCCTGAAATGTGGAATATTCAATAATGGAAGATTCATCACGTATGATGCTAGTTATTCTTAAATCAATTTAGTGCCCTTGCTTTCGGCGCAGAGTGTCTAAATTCCCCATTCAAGTTTATATGTTTTATAAGTGACTTTTAACCAGACTTTAAGAGTATGTTGTGCTAAGGGCAAGATTAGATGGATTGAGCCTGGTTGCCCTCTTGCATTTATATGTGTATAAACGGGCATGAGTTGCCCTTTGCATTCTATTATTAGCAGTGTCATATGTGTCCTTGCTAATTAGCAAAGGCATATTTTGTGTAATCTACACTGAATAAGTGCACTGCAATCCTGATAAGGCCAGCAACATATGTTTTCAACCTCTTGAGTATTTTGAGATCCGCAGGAACTCTCCATACCTGTGGTGTTCCAGCTAGTGAATACAACTGCTCTGGAATTGGGAGAGTAATTACTTATTTTCAGGGTAAACCCTGAGGATCCCACTTGCAATCTTTGGTATCTCCACCTCCTCCAGAGTTACCAATGCCCATAGTATTGGTAACTAAGGGGATGGAGAGAAAGGGGGTGGGGTAGTGAGGACGTCATAATGGGCCCTCGGGATACATGACCTACAGTGAAGCACTTTGGCAGACAAAAACTATGTTTATACCGAACTAAATTTTACCAAATTGTACCTTTGTACCTTTCTTGCCAAAAAAATCACGTTCTTTCAGTAAGATATAGGCAAAATGTACCTATACTATTAAACAAAGTCAAATTGTAGTGCAGTACATAATAATGTCAAAAAGTGCTAAAAGGAGAGCTACATGAATAAATCTATGCAGCTGCCCATTATTTGGACAACAGAGGCGGCAAGCATATTACTATGACAAAAATACTTATAGGTCTTCTATTACTTTTAATTATTTTTTTTAAACAACAGATTTCAGTTTTCAAGACCCAAAATCAAGTTTACTTCATTGGCTTCAACGTCCGATGGTTATGATACCACTATACATAGTTTCTGTATATGCACTTACCTTCCTGAAATGTTGGATTATCGTAATGCACTTCCATAAGGACATACTTTGGATCTGTTGATGAACCAATGGATAGACCAACATGAGGAGGATATGTAAAACCCTGGCAATGAGATATACAATTGTGCTTTAAAGATGTATTACTGCATTCAAGTTTGAGTTTTTTGTTAAACAAGAATAATAAGTTGATCAATTAATACCACCTGCAGTGTGTGAGTATAAAACATCAGTTTTTGAATATTTCATTCTGAAGTTATTTAAATTTGAAAAAGATAGAAGAGAAAACTTCTATATGGTGAGAACAGAAGGCTTTGAATGTGAAGCCTCCATGATGGCATGAAAGCACTGCATGATTTCTTCATATTCCTGTAATTTTACCTCTGAAAATTGATCAGTGGAGCCCTTATTTTTCACAGTTCTGTCTTGATTTTACAGAAACTGATGAAGACCTATGCATCTCAGGAGACATATTTATATCAGTATACCATTCACATATTGTGTTTCATTCCTTAAAAAAAGGAACACATGTATATAGGGCATTCACAATCCAATTATTACATTTTAAAATCTAGGGAATGAGCATTGAAGTAAAAAGAAGAAAATGCTCGTTAAAAACAGCTCTTACTCTGCACATGTTGTCTCAACATTATGTTTCTTGCTACAAACCTGTATGATAATTGTTTACCTTTTCTTTGTTTTGTTTTGCTTTGTTTTTGAAAACCTAATAATAACCCTTTGTACTAAAAAACAGCTCTTACAGTTGTCAGGGTTTCTAGCCAAAAGAAAGAATTTTGATATCAAGGAATCAATAACTAAAAACTATAGGTATAGATGGTGCCAATCCTCAAATGTTCAAAGGTACTCATTATGAGTCTGGCATAACGGAATTACAGCATGGAATTTTGCTCTACCTGATTTGAAGTAGGTTAGTTGTTCCACACACCCAGTTTGACTAGAAATGGTAAAGCCATCTCTAATTTTACCCTGTAGTAATTCCTCAAGGTAAACATGCATGAGACTTTGGTGCAGCAGCAACCACACCTGTTGACCTTTTTTTTTACTTCTTCACATGGTGCATACAATGCTCCCTGCTGGAAAACAGCCATCCTTTCCGACCTGTACTCCCCCAACCCCCTCGCTCACACCCCCATCCCAATGAGAGATCACTGCATACATTTACCACCTGCTCAGAGCAGGTATTACATTTACAATATTAAAACCCATTGAATTGGAAATTCCTGTTTGTTTTACGATCTGAGTAATCAGTTCCACAGAGTAATTCCTTATTTCCTGGGGATTAACCTGTAACTGCACAGTACTGTGGTGAATTTTCAGCATCTAATGGTAAAATTGCATGTGCTTATACCATGGCCCCAGTACTGTGAAACTCAGAAGGAGAGTCAAAGCACAATTGTCGATGAGATGCTTGAAAACCTCCCATAGAGACAACAAATAAGAAGGCACGAGAAAACCCTTTTGTGCGTCCATCCATAGGATTGTTCACTTTAGTATCAGCAATGATAGTGAGTTGTGTAAACAGCTGCAGCCTACGCAGGTAAGAGTGGTGGGGCTGGGGTTGGGGGTTTCGCCATACTACGACGAGGTAAAAATAATTATTTATTTATTATTCCCTCATGGTTTGTCAAAACCTGCCCCAACTAGGCTCCATCGCTCTTAGCTGCACGGGCCACTCCTGGGTGTAAAGCAACTCCCCTCAATATGTAGCTGGTTACAGATATGCAAAGTAGATCTCTATCATGATTCAACCCAGATATAATATCTTATTGTTGTGAGTGTGTAAATGCATGGAGGGGGGAGATCATATAATGAGTTTGAAGTGAATTGTCGTTTAGACGATATGCTAAATTGTATGTATGATAATCGCACTGAGATAATGTTGATAAATTGACAATTAAATGCAAGAAGTGATCGGAATAATATCCTGTATAATTAGCTACACTATGCTCCAGAGAAGACACCGGACTGAAAGCATGAGTCATGTGGAGTAAACACCTTGAAATGCCGTTTCCCTAGTAGAGCGATTTAAGGACTTAAACACAACCTTGTGCCAGAGCAAACCACAACAACCATATACCACAAGCCTTGCTTCAAATACAGAGTTTTCCTCTTTTTATCTGCAAAAGTACAGAGTGTTTCCCACCACTTCGAACATAACTGAATTGCCAATTATCACCAAAACCGAGCGCTTGAAGCCAATTCCCATATGGTTTCACCAAGAAATTTTGATGTTTGGTCTAAAGATTGGACAATCTTGCTGAAGCTTTGTTTTGGTTCCAGGTCCTGAGAAGAACCCCCCTTAGAGTACGTATGGGTTCAAAATGCGTTGACCCCGTTTATCGACCAAACGAGTGAACATGCATTTATTATCAGGCTAACTCTTTTATGCACTTATGTTCAAAAAATTGTTTTACAATTTACTGAAGAAACTACTTGGGTTAACTAAATATTACACTGTTTGGCCAAAGTTTAGACTAGGATTGAGTTGAAAAAGTAGGACATGTATTTCTCAAAAATACTCTCCAACCCTTCTGTTCTGTTCTTTTTCTCTCCCCCCTTGTTTTCGTTGCATTTAAGTAATTCCTTTATGTTGTATGAGAATTTTGTTTTGAACCTTAGCTTGCCTTATTGTTGTTTATTTAACATACATTTGTTGTCCTTTCAATGTCTAGTGTTGTCCAAAATATTTGAATATATACACTATATGAAATATGTGTTATGTTATTTTCTGTGGTAAATTGAAAATTGATTAATAGACTATTGTGCAAACAAATAAGATTGCTTCACAAAATTGGAACCACAAATTCCTCTGGAAACCAAAGAATAAATACATTATTTTTCTTTTCAATCACAATTTGTCCGTGTGATTTGAGGAAGTAATTTGTTGATCTTGTATCAGTATTGGCATGCGTGTTGTTGCTAGTTTTTGTAGATTGGTCTAGCCTAGTCTAGCCTGGTCTAGCCTGAATATGGGCCAGAACCCTCTGTTGGTGATCATTATAATATCTCAAAAGCAGTATATCCGGTCACTAGTTGAACGAAGTTAGATATGTTATGGCTAAAGGTGATGTAAACTCTAGGATTTTTGTGTGTGAATGGGCTTTTCCCAGCAAACGCACAATCATCCCAAACCTTCCAGGTAGGAGCACAAAAATGTCTGATTAATTACATATTTGTCCCAATATGGTATTTCTGTTTAGTTGCCGAATTCCGAGTACTTATAGTAGATGGCAGTAGGGGCGTGGCTAAGGTGCCAGAGGAAATGGCCACAGTTTTGGAGAGCTCCGTCAGAACGTAGTCACGAGAGCTTTCCAGGTGTTGCGAACAGCCCCCCGGTTCTAGAAACTGCAACAGTCAGCAGTAGAACGCTCACAGTCTCACAGGAGCGCTTTTTGGTAAGCGAAGCAAGAGGAACATGCCATATTTTACAATCTCCTCATCAGCGGATCGCGCCTGAAGAGCGGCTCCCTACGCTCAATTTACCTCGCGTTCCCTTGTAAACAAAGGGCTCTATCAGGAAAACGCCTCAAGATTGGAAAAGCCTCAAGATAGAAATGTCCTCATTACCAATAAATAGGGTAAGAGGTTTTTCATTTTTCAGAGACTCTTTGTTGTTTGGTATTTCACAGCTGAGGAATAACCGCCACTTTGATGTGGATATCGCATCATTTCTTTGCCACCTATATTTCACATTCTGACCATCGGCAGATTGCACCTGAAGAACAGCCGTTATTTGAATGCTTCAGTGATCCCCTGTGTTCCCTGCGCATATTTTGCCTCACAACATCCTGTAAAAAACAGGCTTTCCATCAGGAAAACACCTCAAGTTTAGAATGTTGTCATTACCAATAAACGGGGTCAGAGATTGTCCATTCTTCAGTCTCTTTTTTGCTGTTTTGTAGCTCATGGCTGAGGAAAAATCGTCATTTTGATGTACCTAATGCAGCATTTCTTCACCACCTATTTTTCATTTTATGCCACATCACGCTGAATTTTGACTTGTGCATTCTGTGGTAATTGGAGGAAGAAGATTTTTTCATATCTGAGGAATGACCACCAGTTTGTTCTATATTGTTCTATTTTGTTACCCTAACAATACAGTGTAGGATACTGTTTTCCTCTTCAACAAAGTAATATCTTGTCTTCATGCGGTTAATATTGGACTCATTTCAGTAGTATGCTGGTTTTTGACTACCATATATGGGAACTTTAACACAGCTTTTTCTATATACGTTTTAATAACCAAGATCTTCTATATCTTAAGGGCAATGTCACACTACAACAGAAATTCACCACAAATAAATAAGTCCAACGTGTCTTTGGAGGACATTAATCCATTCAGTGTTTTGCAAGACAATATGGAAGATGCAGCTAATGACGTTCCTAACACAAAAAAATGCCTCTCCACATAGCTCTCTCCCAAATTCAAAAATTTCTTCTTCTAAATTAACCTCTTCTTCTACTTCTACAACAGGGAAAAGAGTCAAAATGAATTCTCCATCTCCTACGAATACCTCCTCTTCTATCTCTATGGAGTTCCTACTTGAGGGAATTCGTTACCTTAAACCTTACATGGCAGAAACAAATTCAAGTCTTCAAAACCTTGAAAATAAATGGTCACACACTGAACAAAAAGTAGAGAATCTTGAGAAGAAATTCACTTCAATTCAAGTTATCACTAACCAAGTTCCATGTATGCCCAGAGAAATTCAATATCTTAAGCAACAAGTTGAAAACTTGGAAAATCGAAATAGGGGTAACAACCTACGCATCTACGGACTCGTGGAAGGCCTTGAGGGATCGAATACCATATCCTTTCTTCAATCATTTTTGCCTACGCTTCTTGGTCTCCCAAATTCTCCAGCTTTGAACATTCAACGAGTGCACCGGTTAGGTCCAACTCCTTTTTCCTCTACTTCCTCCTCTACTGCAACAAAACCTAGAGGTATCATCTTGTACTTTTTAGAATATACTGATCCACTTAAAGTTCTTCAAGCTGCCAGGCAGAAAGGGAAGATTACTTGGAATGGTTCTAATCTTTTCTTTGCACAGGATTACGCCAAAAGCACTGTAGATCGTCGATAGAAATTTCTGGAGATGAGGCCTGCTCTCCGATCTTTGAATGCTTGTTATGGCCTATTCCACCCTTGCCTCTTTAAAGTGACTTATAACAACAAGACGATGAATTATGAAGATCCAGCGATACTTCAACAATTTCTGGATTCTTGCAGAAATGATGCTATGGGCATCCTAATAATAATAATAATAATAATAATAATAATAATAATAATAATAATAATAATAAAGAGGTTTATAAAGTGCCTGGTGACTCCATCTCGGCGTGTCCCCGCGCTATGGAGAAGAGAAAAGTTACGTGAGATAGGTAGGCCCCGCTCTATAGATTGTAGAGGTGTGTTTTTAGGAGTTTTCTAAAGTTAGCCTCTGTTTCTAGTAGCCTAAGGCCAACCGGGAGTCGGTTCCAGTTGTTGGCTGCTAGCACTCTGAAAGAGCGGCCTCCCAGTTTAGCTTTTTTTACACGAGTCCTCAGTAGGCCTGTTCCCTTTGAGCGAAGTGCTCTATTTGGCTCATAAATTTGGACAAGGTCCTGGAGATAACGCGGAGCCTTGTGCCATATGATCCTGTGGCACATTAACAGTGCTTTAAACATGACTCTCTTCCTGATCGGCAGCCAGTGTTGAGCTGCAAGAGAGGGTTTAGATGCTGCTCTTTTGGGGAGTTTTAGGACCAAACGTGCTGCTGTATTTTGGAGGACTTGCAGACGCCCCAATCTTTTTTCAGTGGTACCTAGGAATAACACATTTCCGTAATCCATATGGGAGGTTACCAAAGCTTGAGTCATGGTCCATCTGGCCTCCACCGGAAGTAGATCTAGGGTGCGATTGAGAGTTTTAGCACTCCAAAGCATGTTCCCACTAGTCTATGAATATGGCCTTCATAGGATAGTTTGGGATCGACCCATATCCCTAGATTTTTTGCCTCTTTACAGGGAGTGGGCATAGGGCCCAGGCAAGATGGCCACCAATCAACCGTCCAGCTCGAGTCATTCCCTCCGATTACCAGTACCTCCGTCTTGGAGCCGTTAAGCTTCAAGCAGTGAGAATTCATCCATCCTGCTAGGTCCTGCATGCAGGCCTTGAAGTTTGCTGCCGCAATTGTTGGGGCTTGGGACAAGGAAATCAGCAGCTGGGTGTCATCGGCGTATGAGACTAATTCTACACCGTACGTTTGCAGCACATTTGCTAGGGGGGCCATATATAAGTTGAACAAGGTGGGGCTCAGGGCCGAGCCCTGAGGCACCCCTTGTTCTGAGGCTATCATATCTGATGTAAAAGAGCCCCGCTGGACCTGAAAGCTACGGTCTGTAAGAAACGCCTTCAGCCAGCCCAGTGCGGATTCAGTGACACCTGCTTTGTTTAGACACTGTAGCAAGATGGAATGTGCTACAGTGTCAAACGCCGCACTGAGGTCCAGCATGATCAGTGCCATGGTGTGTCCAGCATCTGCCCCTTGTCGCAAGGTCTCAGTTGCTCTCAGAAGGGCCGTCTCTGTAGAGTAGCCCGGCCTGAAGCCAGACTGAGAGGGGTGTAGGAGGTTGTTCTTCTCCAGATGTGACATTAACTGACTGTTAGCCACTTTCTCCGCCACCTTGGCTAGATACGGTAGTAAGGAGATTGGTCTTAGATTTTCAAGTGTTTCATGGCTGACATTAGATTTCTTTTTGATGGGGAGAACAATCGCTTTTTTCCAATCCTCCGGGAGTCTAGCGGAGGCAAAGGAGACCTGGAGCACATGCCTAATATACGGCTCCAGTACCGTGAGGCTCTCGCCCAGCACCCTAGGCGGAGCTGGGACTCGAGGGGAACCAGATTTAATACCCTTACATATACTGCTTAATGTCTCTGGTGGGGGTACCGAGAAGACCTGTAGACATGCCTCCACAGAACTTACTCCTACTATTTCTTCAAAGTCACGTCCAGATATCGTATCCTTCGGGCATAATTATTTTTCTACATTCCCAAGTGATGTTATGTCATGATGTTTGTTCTCTACTTCTCCCCAATGTAGTTTGTATATTGTTCCATTGTGACTTTTGTTGTTAATATTATATTTTTCACTCTCTAGAGGAGTGCACCCTCTCTCCTCTTTTGTTTATACTAACCTTAGAACCCTTTTTAACTAAAATTTGATTGGATAAAAGATTACTGGCTTCCAACTTGAATCCTCTCATGTTAAATGTCCATTTGTTCCGGACGATATACTTGTGTACTGTTCCAATCCAACTACCTCCATTCCTTCTTTTTTATCTCAAGTTGATATTTTCCCTCGATTATCTGGATATCCTCTCAACTCAGATAAGTGTGAGGTCTTGCCTCCTAATGTTCTCAGCCTTAAACAAGATTTTATACAAACAGGCTTTTCCTGGCAAACCTCTAAGATTAAATATTTGTGCTTATGGTTCTCCTTCACCATCTCAGACACGTTAAATATACGTTTTGATAATATTATAAAGACTCTATCAGATTCTGTTGATCGCTGGCACCCACTTTTCCGCTCTTGGTTGGGACGTTTAGATTCTATCAAGATGATGCTTTCTCCTTTGATTCTTTATATTCTTTCTATGATTCCAGTTCACATTCCTGCTTTCTATTTTAAGAAAATTGACTCTCTTTCAACCAAATTCCTGTGGAAGAATAAACCTTCTCAGATTGCTTTGTCTGCCCTAAAAGCAGATAAATCATCTTGAGGCCTTACATTTCCTGATTTTAAATCATATCATTGTTCCTTTTCTCTAAAACAATCTTCTTGCTGGCTATCTGAGGATCAACATATTCATCCTCTTATTTGATTGAATATAGACTTTTTTTTATCTCCTTTTGAATTTAAAGAATTGCTTGCATTTACTAACAACAACTCTCTTTTTCGCACACCAGTCATCTCCCATGCACGTAAAATCCTTGCACCTGTCCTTCCTTCTTCTTATCCTTTCTCTTCTTCGTTAGATCAACAACCCATTTGGTATAATAAGTCGTTACGTATTAATGATCACACAATTTATTGGAAAGCATGGAGACTCAAGGGGTTGCTTTGGATCTCCCAACTATTCATTATTAACGTCTCCATATTCTTTTTGGATTTACAATCAAAATTTGCATTACCATCCTCTTGTAAGGCTAAATATGCCTTACTTTGCTCTTCTCTCTCCCAATATCTACATTCTCGACCGGTTATTTCCACGCCTTCATCCAAGTGCTCTAAAATGTTTCCTTTACTATCACCCTCCGCATCGGCTTCTTCTTTATATAAATGTTTATTTTTCACTCCGACTAGAGACAAGGGGAAAGCTGAATTGGCTTGGGAAAAAGACTTAGCCGAATGTTGGCCTATCTCCCTTTGGGATAAGCTATGGCTAAAAGTTCACAAAACATCCAGAGCTGCTAACACTTCTCAAACGGTATACTTTATTTATAAAAGCATTTTATTTACTCCTGCAAAGTTGGCATCTATTTCTCCTGATTCAACTCTCGTATGCTGGTCTTGACCTTGTGTAGAAGCTGACCTAAAGCACATGTTTTTTGAATGTCCTCCCATTTCTCGTTTCTGGGGCTTGGTCTGATCTCAAATTAACAAAATCTTTCAAACCCAAATCTCTTTCTCACATACTAACATTTTCTTATGTTCTTTATCACCGGCCTGGGTTACGTCACCTTCCATTTCCAAATTAGTTGATTTATTATTAGCAATAGCTTTACATTTGACTACTTCTAACTGGAAGCAGGCAGATAAAGTCACTTTCAACGCATGGTGGAATGCTGTTTGCTTTTATCATAGACTGGACACTAACTATGTTACTCCTCTTTCTCTTTCCATCAAAAGATAATTTTATGGCTCCCATTTATCCTCCTATTTAACCTGCATTGCATCCACCAACATTAAGCTAGTTTACATTTCTGATGAAGTTCGGAAACCTCCTTGATGTAATTGTGTCTTTTTGCTTTTCTCATATTTATACTCATGGTTACTCCTTTCGCTGTATTGTTTCAATTACAGTTAGTTTATACATTTATTCTTTTTCTAATCCTATTATTTCAATGCTCATAATTTTAGACTCCGGTATTATGACTAATTTTGATGATGTAATACTTATTGTTTTTTGCTTCCCTTGTTTCTCTTCCCCCTTACTCCCCCCTCCCTGTTTACCTCTTCCTTTTCCCCTTCCATAAATTGTTATTGATGAAGATTATATATCTTATTATGTTATATCTCTTTCTATATATGACATTTTTCCTTTGTTTTTTCAATTTTTTCTTCAATAAACTTAAACTTTAAAAAAAATAGTAGATGGAAGTGATCAGCGGCTCCTGAAATCATGTTTTGAGGTTAGGTCTGCTGGGGAAAGGGACAAGTTCCTGATAGCAGATCTTAGTTGCCCAAGAAAGTTAACTATTAGAATAGTGGAAAGAGATATGGATCTGCTTGGAAAACTTTAAGTATAGTGTAAAGTGGAAGAACAGAAATTAAAGAACTCAGAGGTAGTGAATTCTTACAATGGGCTACTTACAGAGGTTATCAAATGTATAACAACTGAACGTAGGAAGATCTATAAGACGACCATAAAGAAATTCAAAAGGCAATTAATTTAAAGAACGCGGTTCACTTGGATTGTAAAAACTATAGGGTAAGCTAAGGATGCTTGAGAGGCAAGGTAAATTGAGTTTAGGAAGAATATGTGGACAGGGAATTACATGGATTATGGATAGGTTATAAATACATGAAGAGAGAAAAAAGGGTGTATTATAACCCAAAATTGAAAATGAAATGAAATAGATTTCATGGTATCGGAAGAAGCATGGATAAATCAACCTGAAGACACCTACGCAAATGGCTGTACAGCATCTTCAGGAGGTACCTATGAAGTGGATAAGGAGCTCTTAAAAAGAATTACCATTAAATACACAAAGGTTGTTGCAAGCAAAGGGTCTCTCTCCAACAAGAAAGGCAGCATTGGATAACTTCCCAGTGATAGCAATAAAAGTAAATATTGGTGGGGGGGTGAGAGCCTGCATAGGCTATAAATAGGAATAACTTTAACAGAAGTGGTGCCTGAAAAATTGAAGAGTGCAATCTTTAAATCTATTCATAAAAAGAACCAAGAATTATAGATCAATCAGCTTTGTGGATATGGGGCAAAAGTTTGTAGAATTTAAGGAATGGGCTGATGAGACTGCTCTGATCCCAATTGAACAGGAGGGTGTTTAAGTAAGGGCACTTTACAATTGACCAATGTTGTAGCTTGTGGTCATTTGGCAGGAAGGTAATTGATTGTAAGAGGAACTTATTTTGTTTCTTTGTAGACTCCAGGGAGGCATTTGACTTAGTAAATAGTGAGATTCTGTGGAACAATCTAGAAAAGGTTGGGATTTAAAGAAGGTAGTTAGGGATCCTGAAGGAATCCTACACATGGAAGAGTGGAATTGGATACAGATGGTAGTTTCTCAGAAAATACAGAGATAAAAAATGGCCTACAACAAGGCTATTCGTTGGCATCAACACTATTTGCACTTTACTTAAGGGATTTACCTAAGGTTTTAGAAGGAACTGTTAGACCTGTCAGACATAGAGATGGTCTTCCCTCAAACATTTTGCCTTCACTTCTCCTGTTTTACTGAATTTCTTCTTGTTGGTCTTAGTACTCTGCACACTTTAAAACTGCTAATCAGAGCTTAAAGTGCTTGTTCTCTCTCCTTCAAACATGATGAAGTTGACTTTCACCAATTGATACATTTGATTTACTTGTATTTCCCTACTAAAGGGGTAATACAGGTACCTAAGGCTTGCAATTTGAATGCTAATAGTGGGTCTGCGGTACTGATTGTACCATCTACTCTTGAAGCCTTTTGAAAATATGTCATATGCCCCCTACCATTGCAGCCTCTGTGTGCAGCTTAAACTGCCATTTTGATCTGGAAAATCAATCTTTTTCCAGGCCTCAATCATATACATTACCCCTAGGGTAGGCCCTAAACAGCCAATAACAAAGGGTACATTGTGTATAAAAAGTTTTGGAAGTGAAAACTCTCAATGTAATTTTTTATTATTGCATGGCCTATCTCTATCATACAATAGCATTAGGTCACATTATTACATTTAATCCATGATAACTTTTTATTGGGAGCAGGCAGGAAACTCATGTTTGGTGGCTGATGGATTGTAATGTAAACCTCTCTTTAATGCAATGCTAAAGTCATATTTTATAATACAATTCTGAAAATGCCACTTTTGGAGATGTTGCTATTTCCATGTCCTAGCCATTTGGTGCATGTACCTGGTTCCTTGGTCAAATGATTACGTGTAGTTAAGAGTTGGCCTTTGTTTATTCCTCACAGACAGTGTCATAATAGTGGGTTTGGAAGCTGGCAGGATGAGTAATCTTTGGCAGGATGGGGGTGAAGTTGTCACCTATCACAAATGCACTTCAATGGGGCTGCTTCAACACACCCAAAGAAATTTAAACTAGCCTATTGTGCTCCCTGGAAATCTGATGTCAAGGTAGGGTTGCAGGAAATTCCAGGAAACCTCTGTAGGGGGAAACTCCCAAAGCTTCTCCCACTTCAAAGTGGGACACCGATGGTTACAAAACCCCGGAAAGCTCAGTCGCACAGCTTCCCTGGAACCAGCACTGGACAAAGCAAAACCTTGTTCCCCTATGCTGTGCAGACTGTGCACCAAGGACATAAGGTAGAATTCTCAGTGGGCCAGACTTGGTCCTGTGCCCGACCTAAACTCCATTGTGATAGGTCTGAACTTGTAACGTTGTCCCGAACCTTAACAACGAGATAACCTAAGGTGGCACTTTGCACCTTTTGGCGCTGCTTTGATCTAAAATCTTTAAAATTGCATATCTCAAGTTCTACTGACGGGTTTTTGTAAGTTTGGTCTGAAACAACCTATTACATTTTATTCTATTTTTCAAAATTGGTGTTGGATTTATATGGTGTTGTGTTCTCATTTTATTGCTTTTTGAGTGCTGCACAAATACTTTACGTATTGCCTGTATGTTAAGCAAGACTGCTTTTGTGTCAAGCTACCAGAGGGATAAGCACAGTTTAAATGTGGTCACTTTTTGTGGTTTACCCTGACATGGATTGTGGCTGCTGCTTGAGAAGGTCTCACACATACCCTCAACAAACAACCCAATTTCTCATAGCAACTATCTTGTTTTCAACTAAGATGGGTGGCCGACATGTGTCTTGTCTGGCTTATACTGATGACCTAATAATCATGGACAGGACTCAAATTGGCCTCGAGAGAAAAATTAGATACATTCACTTGTTTCTGTGTAGATAAAAGACTGGAGGTTAAAATTGAGAAAACAAAAATATTAAAATATTGGTGCTTCGGTACAAGAAAAATTCCTCTAAGTGGTAACTAGGAAAGAAAAAAACTGATGAGGTGAATGTGTCCCAATAGCTCAGTATGCATATTTACTCCAATCTAAGTTGGAGAACACATTGTGAAATTATAAAAGTTAATGCGCTCTAGAACATAAAGGGCTTGGTAAATGTAGGAAGGAGTGTGGAAGGCCTGATATAGGGCCAGTGTTAATTGCTTTCAAAACAATGGTTCAGACTAAGTTCATGTACAGATCTGAAATTCTATTTTTGATTGGCATTCAGAACTGAGAAAGATTAGAAGGGCAGTATTTGAAAATCATATTGATATTACCTAAACCAGCTATGCTTCAAACCATAAGTTTGGAGACCGCCCTGAAATCCTGGGTCTGTCTCTCCAAGCGGGCCAATTGAGATTTTTGAATAGACTTATAGTGCAGGTGATAGCATCGTACTGTAGAGGTGAGATCATGAAAAGTGAATTAAAGTGGGCTGTGAGGCTCCACCAGTGCAGGAGGGATGAGGATGAAGGGGAGGACCTACAAACATGGATTAAACGCCTAGTAAGGTTTGGGGAGGAGAGAGAAAGAACTGGGACAGATGCGCAAGATATCAAAGCCTAATAGCTATGCAAGGTGAATGTATGTCAATGCTCCTGTTTTAATGGTGATCTGAGATGCTACTTAACTCACCTGGATTGTTATTGGTACACTGTTATTAATGTACTAATTGAAACGAAAATATAAAGTCTTAAAACAAAAAGTGGGCTGTGAAGCTAAAAGAGCCTGTTGTAGATATAGAAGATCCTTTTTCCTTCTGCTCTCAGATCATTTCACTGCCTGTAAAATTCCCAAAAATTAATTGCACTTAAAAATGGAAATAAACTTTAGAGATAGGGACTATAGGTACATGTTAACTGAGAAATCCGTAACACAACTTTGGGATTCATGGTATTTTAGCTTATAATGCCCTTATTTAAATTCCTTGGCTAACCAGGACGTAGTTGAGGTTGCCCGCTTGAGCGGTTGATATTTGATGACCGCAGGCATCAGTGGGATGCGTGACCAAAAGGTGCAGGATCCTCATAATGGTGTGTTGCAGATACGAGACATGACAGCAACCACTTGGTAAAATAAATAGGCAACAAAACATGTTGGCCTTTCGTCTTTAAAATGGCCAAATACATTCCTTTCTTTTAATTTGAGGATACTAACTGCACCGGATAAAATATATGTTTTCGCAAGTGAGGTATACCTCATTTTAATACAGAGAAGTCAATCTCTTTTCTTCACTATTTGGTCCATTGAGTAATGAATGACACTAGCTTAAATAGTGCATCTGTACACATATCACTGTTTTTCTTTCTTTGCTTTTCTTCACCTCTTAGAAACTTGGACACATTTTTTCTTTCTTTATAGTCAGGAAAGTCATCGATGATGATAACGTGGGCAAACTGGTGAGTACCAACCAGCAGCTCCCTTGGTGATGCTTACGTGAAGTGCTTTCTTATCTTTCACTCATTTTTCCATTTTTTCTCTTGATGCTCACAAGATGAAATATAATATGGGGTATTGACGAATATTGAAAATTGAACAATTGGACCTGGAGGTGAATGACATTGAGTCTGTCCCGTGAGCAAAGTTTAATGTTCTAAGCTGCTCCTGTTCTCCAAAAAGATAAATGTTTATAATTGATCAGGTCTTTTTTGGGTTTATAAGTTACTGAGTGGGAGGTGACCTGATCAATAACCCCTGTATGCTCCGTTTTGTGTAGAAGCATCAAATAAGGCAAGATTTTTTTAGATTCAGAATTTGTATTCATCCTTCATCTGTAGAGATGACCATATTTTTAAATGAGAATGACAGTGTTTTTAATTATGGGTTGAAGGTGAAATCTACTAACTACCATATTTTATTGGATTGCCTATTTTTACGACGGAATGACAGAGAATTTGAAAACTAATTTATGGAAATATGATGTGTTATATGGATGGGAAACTGATATTTTTATTTTGTATGCAGATTTTCAATGCTGTAGTATGCTTTGTATTGTCTATGATGAGCAAAAACTTTGTTAAAATGTAATCATCTTGGTGGCAACAATTTGACGATGACCCTCAAGGGCTAGTTTAATTACTTATGATCACAAGCTTTCTGGAATGACAATTCTATACCACATAATATGAGACCTTCTTGAGTCACAGAACCTTCTTCGCTCACATCATTAAACTTTTGGTAATAAAAGTCATCCGTAAGAGGTCAAATGTGTTTCTTCCATGACTGCTGAGTAATAATGTCTTTGCGAACACACAGATCCCGTTCTGTATTTGCAGCAGCAAGAATTAGCTCCACTGAAAGAGCTGCAGGTATGCACTTGACTATGAAGTTAAAGTAGGCTTCAGCTGCCTTAGACATTGTACTCTGACACTGTACTGGCACTCATGAAAAATAGTTAGCAGTATTATTATCTTTTCCCGGCCTATGCACAGGAGTGTAATCATATTCGTTCAATCGCAGCCCCCACCTCTCGATGCAAGGGGGCATTTTGGATTTCAGGTTCCCAAAAATGATGAATAGAACTTGGTGGTCGGTGACAAGGATGAAATGTTTTCCATGGAGCAACATATGAAGGCTTTCACAAGCCCATTTAATATTTAGACTTTTTTTCTAAGGTTATCAATAAGCAAACTTGATCTGTGACAGACTCTGGCTCGCATAAGCCTCATGTGCCTTTGAGCATGGTCATGCTCTTTGTGATGGGCAAGGATCGCACCCAACCCCACTGAATTGGCATCCAGTAAAATCTCAGTGTGAAGTTTTGTAGTGTTCCCAATTGCATGTTTGATTTTCTGAAATCTTGGGATACATTCAATAACCACTTGAGCAAGGCATTCTTTTTGGCAAGTCTCTCAACTGGGCACTGACTGTGGCAAAGTCATGGATATACCTAGAACAGTAACCAGCCATGCAAGGATCGCAGCATTGTTACATCTTGTGGTGATGTAGTGACAACAAGACTTGCACTTTAGCCGGATCTGATGTCTTCACCTTATCAGAGAAGATTTGCCCAAAGAACTTGATTTTTGTTTGGTGAAAGCCAAACTTTTCTGCATTCAAAGTAAGACCGGCATCAGTCAGCAAGCGGCATACTCGGGTAAGGGCTTTGTCATGTTCTTTTCGATTGCCCCAAATACCAATATATCATACCTGTAATTAAAAACAAGAGTGATGACTGTATTATGCGGTGAATGACATCTTGAAAGATTTCTGCAGATGACGACACCTGAAAACGTAGTCTTTTGTATCTGAACAAATTAATATGGGTTAAAAAGGTAGCAATGTACCTGCAGTTATCCCCCAATTTGAGTTGATGGTAACCCTTGTTCAGATCGAGACAAGAAAAGACTTTGCACAGTTTAGCTGTGTTTTCATATCTGCAGAGTGTGAAACTGGATGTCATTCTCTCTCAATTGCCTTGTTAGCTTGGCGAAGGTCAACACAGATGTGCACAGTACCTCCACTGTCATTTTAGGGCAATACCACTATGGGTGACACCAGTAGAACATTCAATAAAATGCTTCAACAGGGCCTCCAAGTCTTTCTAAACAGATTCCTGCAAATGAAAGGCAATACAATGATGCTGTTGAGCAACAGGTCTCCCAATGTTCACCAGTGAACACCATCATCGCACAGCCATCTTCTTCACTGTCACTAGACAATGACGTTGAAGAACCTATGGAGGATGAATTTGATGACCATTGACTTTGTTTAGCTTCCACTTGCCTCACTTGATGTTGCTGCTTGTTCTTGTGGCCGTGGCCAGAGGATTTCTGGAACTCTCTGGCATCCAATATTCAATTTGTTGGCAGTATCGAATGGGAGAGGCAGTTTCAGAAAGGTGGTGGCACCATATTTGACACTCGTTTCTGCACCCATTGGAGCTTCTCAAATCTTGAAAAATTTACTTTGAACTGAGTACAATTATGTTCTCCCTGTCTAAATGCCTCTGCTTTCCTTGATGCACTTTTCTGCACTTGGCTATTGTGTCCTTCTGTGCTTCTCTGTACCTGGACATTGCTGCCTTTAGCAATATCGTACTGTTCGCATGCAGCTCTGTGTTATATTGTGGCACAGTACCTCTTCTTTCAGCCTTACCAGCAGGTTCTATGCTGACTACGACTGAACTTTCCGTAGGGCCTTTGCCTTCCTTGAATGCCCTGTACTGGCCGGAGTGACACTTTGACTCCACATCCGGCAACTGTTGACTGCTTCACTTCAACTGTGGAAAGCGTGGCATGCATAAGCTGTTTCCTGGACAGCGGCAAACTCTGAGGGGGAGCACTCTTGTTACTTCAGGTTGCAGATTCTCTAACTTGTCGCCAGTAGTAGCATCCTCCCCAACCTGGTAGATTGCAAATGACTATGCCACACGTGGATCTCTATAGTGCATGTCTTTATTTTTCAGAGTGCAACCGTTAACTAACTGTACCCATTGCGTCATCAAGTACATTACCACAGCCAGACATACATATATGATTACATCATTTCCACAGAGTCCATTAGTCCAGAGTACACATATACAATACACTACATGGATGGATTTCTTAAACACTTCTACTGAGGGTGCACTTTATGTTATCTGATAGTATGCTGTAGAGGTAGTGCTGTTCATGTGCATCCATGTAGTGAGGGGGATTTTACCGGCTTTTCAGCTTTCATTAACATCTGCGTGTCACAGTCCCATGCTGTATGCCACTTGGTGATACTTCTAGTCCCACTTAATTAGATGAAGCAAATACAAGGAGATGATGGACGAAGTGCTGAAACTTTTCAGACACTCACTCCAGTCACAGATCTGGGTTGAATCCATCATCATTCTTTAGCTTACTTCGGCACCCCAGTTCAGACACAGCTATATACAAATCAGTCTTGAACCTGTGCCTCATGGGAACAGTCCAGCCCAAATTGCAAAGCCAGGTCTTCCCTGGCCCGAAAACAAGCATCCTGGGACCGGTTTCAGGTTAACAGCCCTTATCAGCCAGGCTAGCTTGAATCCAGTGGCAAAGTGAACAAGGGACCTGCGTCTGGCCATACCCTGCCAACTTAGGGCGAACGAAGCAAACACAAGGAGATGATGGACGGAGTGCTGAAACTTTTGAGACACTCACCCCAAGTCACAGATCTGGGGTGAATCCATCATCATTTTCTAGGTCACTTCTCCACCCCAGTTCAGACACAGCTATATGCAAATCAGTCTTGGCCTTGTGCCTCATGGGAACAGTCCAGCCCGAATTGCTAAACCATGTCTTCCCTGGACCGGAAACAAGCATTCTGGGACCGGTTTCGGGCTAACAGCCCTGATCAGCCAGGCTAGCTTGAATCCAGTGGAAAAGTGAG
Organism: Lissotriton vulgaris; assembly: GCF_964263255.1. Taxonomy (NCBI): domain Eukaryota; kingdom Metazoa; phylum Chordata; class Amphibia; order Caudata; family Salamandridae; genus Lissotriton; species Lissotriton vulgaris. The sequence goes on from NC_141694.1 coordinate 1,298,127,915, forward strand.
CAAGAGACCCACAACTGGGCACATCTGCCAATTTAGGGTGAAAAAGCAAACACAAGGAGATGATGGATGGAGTAATGAAACTTTTCAAACACTCACCTCCAGTCACAGATCTGGGTTGAATCCATCACCATTCTTAAGCTCACTTCGCCACCCCAGTTTAGACACAACTATAATTAATTAGATGAACAGCGCATATGTAATAATCTGCAGGTGAGAGACAGTCAGAAGCTGGTCTATATGAGAGAGTTTGTACCTATGGAGCATTTATTTGATTAGATAAATGGAGGGGATGTGGCCTAAGGGCTAATGTTACTAACCCTGGAATTGGGGAACCAGGTTCGAGACCAGCTGTCTGTTTAACATCCTGGGATTATGGGCAAATCACTTAATCTTCCTGCGCAGAAAAAATATTAATCTGCCCTTTTGTAATGTAATCTGGTGCTAAAAAAACATTTCAATGCGATTGGGCAGTTATTGTGCTATATAAAACTACTAAAAAAATATGGTGCAGAGATGCCCTCACTCAGTTAACAGCTTCCATTTGAAGAGCAGATAGCGTGATTGTGCTCTGCAACTTTGTTTAGAGTATGCCAGAGCTTGAACCTTGTACCCCAAGGGATGTAACCATATGGTTTTGCCATCTGAAGCGGTCCAAACATCCTGAAAAAGCAGACGGAAACAGCCTTTGAGGGCCGCAAGCAGGGCCCCTGTTCTCCGTGGGCCACTGCCAAGTGGCCCTGTGGAACATGTATTGCCCCACCACACATCCATGCACCGTATCCCAGGACCTACATGGTGCCTGGCACATGATGCATAGATGTGACAACATGCTTTTGTTCTACTGCAGCTTGTGCTGTGGCCCTTTCATGGGCCACAGCAAAGGCTTCAGCAGAAAATTATACGCTCTCTGATCATCTGCACAGCGGCCTCATCCTAATTCGGAAGATGGGACTGCCGACTCATTGTAGGGTGGTCTACTGCCTGCTGTGATGGCGGTCAGGTGTCTGACTGACCGCCAACGTAATAAGGGCCTTCGTTTTTTCTGCAGATTACTTTCAATCATTAAATCTCTTTTTCTTGTCCTTTCTTTTACGTGATTGTTATTTCTGTGAAACATTTGCCTGCAAAATTATACAAAGTTCAGACATGTACTGAGACATTATATGTGGCATTTCTTTTGCCAATTTTGTCCTTGATTTTGTGATGTGTATATGAGTAGAGTGAGTGTTTATTAGGCCCACTTTAATTTAGTGAATTCCAATAACTTTACTACTACTAAACTGAGAAAAATCCGAATTTTAAGACTTTCGGTATTCACAGAAGGCATTTAGGAGTCTTAAAGTTAGGAGTCCTAACTTTACTACTACTAAACTGAGAAAAATCCTAATTTTAAGACTTTTGTTATTCACAGAAGGCATTTAGGAGTCCTAAAGTTAGAAGTCCTAACTTTACCACTAATAAACTGATAAAAATCTAAATTTTAAGACTTTCGGTATTCACAGAAGGCATTTAGGAGTCCTAAAGTTCCAAAGGGAGTAAGTGCCTTCTGTGAATACAAAAATGGTAGTAAGTTTAGGATTTTGTCTAAAGTTAGTTCTGTGAATCGGGCCATATGACCTTTAGAGGGCGAATGTGGTATATACGTTGAGTTTTCTAAATTATTACATTAGTCGAGTATTTGTAGGGAGATGTTTTGCCTAACATCAAATTGTTATTCCAATAAGAGTCAGATATAATGTGAATGTGTGGCTGCCCCCCATAACTCACTAAGGTTGTTAACCCTCTTGTACTTCCTTGCCTCAACCTGTCTTGCAGTGCTTTACACCATTGTTTCCTCCACAGGAGTTATTAGTTTTGCAAATATTGTTGCACGTAACCATTTCCTGGAATTAATAGTACAATTGTTTTTTTTTCCATTGGCATAGTTTAGTTTTTTGCAATCTTAATGTGGCTTTTCATGATTGCAATGCACTTGGTTCAGCAACACATATGAATTTTTAAAATCCTATTATATTTTCTCCTAGCCTAATCTAATAACTAACTGGATTCTTTTCCTGACCAGCGTGAAAATGTTTGTGCTTTAAACTGCTTTTATTCCACACGATCACAGTTTTTCAATTTCAAATATTTGGTTAAATCATTACTCTTATTCTTTTCTCATTTCATTGACAAGTAGCATGTATAATAGGCACATGAATGACAAATCTTCTGACAGTTATATATGAGCATTCGTAGGGTCTGACATTAATTATTTTCACAGTAGGAAGAGGTTTGTTAATTCTGCCCCATTACAATTCTTGGCAATTAGCATGGTCAGTGAAGAATGACCTAACCTCAAATGTTGCCTCGCTTGTAATTTTCACTGTGGTCCGTTTTTAAGATTTGGGTGAAAACAAATTCTGCAAGGCCACAATACAAAAAACAGGCAGGGACAACCTAGTGTGTTCTCTCGCTTTCTGATACACCAGAAGATATAATATGTAATGTTTACCACTTGTCCAACATGAGTCTCTCTACTGAGTGAACCTGAAGGGGGAAGCTTTAAATGATTTGAAAAACGAATGAGTGGATGTATTGTTTTTTTTAATTACATTACGTTTTAGATGTTAATCTATCTGTCTAGGCAATGTTACATGTATAATAATCTTGTGCAGCTGTGTGCTTGTAATGAATTTGGATCAGCCTTTTACATAGCCTTGCAGGCCACCATGTGTTTTTTGGGTCACTCGTGTGGAATTGTAAAAAAAAAAAAAATGCTCCACCCAAGTCTACAACATATTGCATTTCTTGATCTATTTTCCTTAATTATCATAATTCCATGAATATGGAGAGTAGAGTAGGTGCGCTTTAGCACATACAACACAAAATAGAGTTACAATTCCTAAATCTTTGTACATATCTATCATAAATCTTTATTTTAGCAAGTTGCCATCAATTAATATGATAAAAAAACACAGACTAAAGGCCCGCGTACAATGCGGTTTGGAAATCATTCCAACCAAATCAGTTTGGGAATGGTTCCTGACTGATCCAGATCGGGAGAGTCCAACCGACCAATTCCAATGTATCCGGATGCTTCCAGATATGATTCAGTTGGTTTCCCATTGAACTCAATGGGAGCCTATGCTACGACCAAATGCATAGGCTCCCATATAAGAAAGAGGTGGCTGGGGAAAATCGGGCACTCTGTGGCGGACACCCCTTTTGTGCCTGCCACACTGTGCATGGCTAGTAAGGGGGACCCATGGATACCCCCACAGGCCCGACTGGGAGGGCTCTGGGGTATGGGGGGCCTGCTACAGGCCCCCAAAGTCTGATTTTGACAGGCAGTTCAAGTCGGACGGCACAATTTGCAACGGCTCTCCGAATCCAGCATCGTAATCGGTCGTTCGGCAATGTGGCTCGTAGAGACGTACAAGTCTGCTCCGTACAACTTGGTCATTCCAAATGCCATCAGGTTTGGATTATGATATTCCTAAAGCCTAACTCACATTGTAATCAGTCAGTCGAAAACCTTTCTGATTAGGTCAGAAATATACGTTTCCGATCTGATTTGGACCTAGGGTGTAACACAGGCCCCTGCGCCCCGGCTTTGCAGAGGGGCCCCTCGCTCCAGGGGCCCCCTCCGAGGCTGCGCAGCCAGCACTTACTTTACGCTCACCATAGATACCTTGATGCAACATCTTTAATAAATTAGTGCTACGGTGTGATTCCGGGTTCAGCTGTGAGTTTGCAGCGGCTGGGTAGTGGGTACTGCTAGGGCCTCCCAGGACCAGAAAAGGAGAGATTGTCATAGATATACTGACACCCTGTTATGACACATTTGGTGCTGGCTGGGATCTTGGCACAGCTTCCCATTCCTGACTTTATTGCTACCCAAAGCAGGCTGTAGGAAGTCATAAGTATTTCGACTTCTTTGACCTTTGTGCACATGAGGAACCTGTGCTCGGCCCCTTGGCTGCTGCTACAGTCCAGGATCCTCTGTCTCACTCGTCCTGCAGCAGTCACAGAAGTCTAATGCCTGGAGAGGAGGCTTCTCGTGCACACTCTGTAAGTGGCCTATATTTGTATTTAGATGGAGCAAAATTATATTCCATTAAATAAAACACAAGAATGTTCTTTTGCAGTGCATATCATAATCACCAAGAGGAATGGTGAAATAAAATATTTGCTTAGGATCACGAAGTTTGGTGAAGTTGGGAAGTCGGGATTACACATTGACATGTGTGGGAGGACTGCAGCAGAGACACGGGTCCAGTGCAGCAGAGACAGGTGCAGGCTGAGACAGGTGCAGGCTGACTGCATCAGAGACAGGGGTCCAGTGCACCAGAGACAATTGAAAAGAGACTACAGCAGATACAAGGGTCCAGTGCAGCACAGACAGGGGTCCAGGCCAGTAGAGACAGGGGGCCAGTGCTGCAGAGACAGGGAGTCCAGTGCAGCAGAGACAGGGGTGGGATGACTGCAGCAGAAACAGTGCAGCAGAGATAGGGGTCCAGAGCAGCATAGACAGGGGTGGGGTGACTGCAGCAAAGACAGAGGTCCAGTGCAGCAGAGATAGGGGTCCAGAGCAGCAGAGACAGGGATGGGGTGACTGCAGCAGAGATAGGGGTCCAGAGCAGCAGAGACAGGGATGGGGTGACTGCAGCAGAGATAGGGGTCCAGTGCAGCAGAGACAAGGGTGTAGTGCAGCAGAGACAAGGGTTAGGTGACTGCAGCAGAGACAGGGTTCTAGTGCAGCAGAGACAGGTGCAGGGTGGCTGCAGCAGAGACAGAGGTCTAGTGCAGCAGAGACAGGTGCGGGGTGACAGCAGCAGAGACAGGGATCCAGTGCAGCAGAGACAGGTGCAGGGTGACTGCAGCAGAGGCCCCCGTAGCCCCTGCATTGCGAAGGGGCCCCCACGCTCCAGGGGCCCCCTCCACTGCCATGCATCCAGCTCTTACTTTACGCTCACCATAGATACCTCGCTGCAGCCTCTTTAATAAATTAAATGGTGCACAGAGCGCACAGGTCTCCGCGTCTGTGTGGAGTTTGTTAACCATTGTCATACGCATCGCGCAATTAAAAGTGCGCGTGAGGAGGTGAGGCATCACCGGAGACGACAGAGGGACTGTGCAACCCCCGGCCATAATTTAATTATTGCTAGCCCCTGGCAAGCCTTGCCCTGTCTTCTGCTGCACGTTATGAAGCTGCAAGCCAGGCATCAGGTGAGTGCCGGAGGAGCGAAGAGTCTCAGAGGTTGGGGTGGGATGCATCATAGGGCCGGGATCAAAACGTAATATAGGCCCCATAGCAGCCTCTAGGGGCTCCATCAGAGCTGTCTGTAGCGCATACAGACAACACTTCACTTCTCTTGGCATTGGTTGCACCAGTTGAAATGCCTCATAACAGTCCTCCCTCATACATTAAATGGTAGTTGCGGTGGGAGCAGGTGACCTTAGCTTCCAGGCCCAGCAGCAAGGGGGTTGAAGGCAACTGCCTCTCAGCCAGAGACCATTTGCATATTTTTATTTGCATAGTTACATACTTTGTAAACTTGTTACAGAGGTTTCGTTTTTTTCTGGTTCCAGTCCCCCCTGGGCCCCGACTCTGCCTATTCCTTACATTTAAAATGTACATTTACTGCTGTAGTGTGAGAATGCATTTCATGAAAAGGAATATAAAGTAGTGTTGCCAAAAGAAAAATGCTAGTGATGCATTGTTTAAAGAGCCTGGAAAGACCTTGTGTTGACACTGTTATAAACAGGGCACAAGTTGGGGATAACGTGGGTGGACAGCGTACAGCCACTATTTTCACAGGGTGGACAACGTTCACCCTGCCAAGAAGTTGGGCACCTCAAGAAAAATATGCTAAACGAGTCCCAGTGTAATTTGCAAACACCAGGACACATTCAGCAGTGCTTGCACATTGTTGTCTGCTTTCGATCGCAATAACGATCAGGCGGGGATGGGGATTTCTTAGTTCAGACTCCTGCTGCGCTTATACCAAAGGCCAAATCTGAGGGGTCATCAGAACTCCTTTTGTTGGAGTCTCATGTTTGCAGGAGTCAGTAGCATCACACCTAGAGGTAAATTCAGCAGAGGGGAAACAAAGGCTCACACCTTTTTAGCACTTCGCACATAGTTAAAAGAGGCAGCTTTTCACTTTTCTCAGGCTCTGTTTAGGGAAGAGGCATGCGCTGTAAGAATGTCAGATGTGTTGGTCTTTCCCAGTATTTACATAAAATAAATAGTATTTATGTAGTGCTTACTACCCCTGAGGAGGTGCTGTATTAACTTAAATATCACAATTGTTTTTTTGTAAAGCACTATGGGTAGAGGATGTTTACACTGACAAAAGGCATCACTGTTTTATGTGTAGCTTACAAATGTGCAAATCTTCTGCCGAAATCAGGAGGGATTCCCTGTATCCTGGAAATGTGATTTAATCTACTCATGATAGACATATATGTGAAGGCTTAAGATCTGATGTCACTTCTTATGATGCCACTTCCTGTGATGTCACACACCATGATGTCATGCACTGTGATCTTACATGCCATGATATCACTTGCATACTGATTAACTAGGTTAGCGCCCCCCCCTTCTTTGTTTAGGACTTGTACCCTGGTTATGAATACAAAAAGTATATATTAATTTGTAATGTGACTTTTCTATCTTTGTTCTCTTTAATTATCACTCATGGATCATTCAGGCAGCCCTAGAACACAGTTAAAAGTGCTTTCTAGTTATATTTGGTGTTCGAGGTATGCACAGATAAATTAGTCTGGGACATCAAAAAAATGTGCTGGCAACCCTAATCATAAGACTGGAAGTTTGTTGCGGAATCAGCACATTATTTATTTCCTACACCCTCAATCCCTATTAATACCAAAATAGCAATAGTTTAACTTATATTTGAAACCCTATGCCGTCGTCAATAATATGCTGAGTTACTTCAAGTGTCTGGGAATACACTCTGCATTCAGATAACTCACTCCTCATTCTTGCCCTTCACTTTTACGTTTACCCTACACTCACAGCGATCACAATGCACTCACATTGATCACCATGCACTCACACCCTTCACTCGCTCACCCTGCACTCACAGTGATCACTCTGTACTCATAATGCACTTGCGCTGTTCACTCTGTACCTCACCCTGCAGTCACACAAGGACACTACTCAACCTTCACTCACCTGTCCCCCTCATTGTTCAATCTACAATCTCACTCAAACAATCGTGCATTCTTTCGTCCCACTCTGCACTTAGATCCGCACCCAAATTCATATGGTCACCTCACTCACCCTGCAGTAACGCCTCTTACCCTACTCTCATACTGTTGCACTGCTCTTCATGCTCTCACATGGGCACTCCTGCCACCCACAAAACACAGAGAGTTAAAGTGCCTGCTACAAAGAACATGTACCATTCAGATCACAGAACTAAGTGTGAGAAGCGCTATAAAAAAATGAAATGTTTGTAAGAAAGGTACAATAGTGAGATGAGGTGCATTGTTGGTGAGTGATAGTGAGGGAATTCATGGAGAAGGAGGAAATGGGAGAGGGGGCACCAAAAAAGACTAACAGCATGTGCGACCAGTGCTAGAGCCAGCCCTGGCTGGGGGTGGTAGCCCTCCCTGAAGTTTTGGTCTATTTGCGCCCCTAGTTTCAATCCCCCAGCCAACTTAGGACTTTTGTTCTCGCTTCCCTGATTTATTATCTGAGGCTTAGGTCGGAGATGGCCACTGGGGAAGCACGGGGCAAAGCCAATCTGTGAATGGGCACAGTGCCACCCCCAGCGCCACACCTATTTGATCTCCATAGTATAGATATGTCTATCTCTGGACATTATATAATACTTCCCATGTTTTGAAGCATGAGTAAAAGCTCACAGAGTCGAATATGGACGTTTATTTTTTTAAGCACACTGCTATGCTAATACAGAATTGCCAACTATGTTGAAAATATTGAGTTGTTCGAAAATTTATATTTTTTGTAGACAACAGTGTGTATGATGTGAGGGCACATAAGTCTCTTGCTGCTCCCAGTATTGATGTTAATTGTTCACCGGATGTGCAATATTCATCTCCATTTTTGAAGATCAGGGATTCATCTTCACAATAGCCTCTCTGTAGAAAAAAGGATGTGTCCATCACTCTGCATAACCAACCCCTTAATATAGTTTGCTTTACTCCCTTCTAAAATTCTATTGCATTCATCAGCAAAAGAGAAAGGAAGGTGATCGGAATCTTTACTTTGAACTAACCACGTTATCATCTACAGCATTACTCTGAACATCCTAAAACACTTCAATATAGACTTGCTCAGACGGAGAGATGTTAAATTGGAATAGAGTGTATTGGAAAAAAAGATGTGTGCGCATATTTTAAAAGCGAGCTTACAACTAGCTACTATTTGTTTGAATTCATTTGCCGCTTGAGCAGCTTTGGTTGCTTCTAACCAAAATGTACATGCCTTTGTTTTTCTAAGTTGCGAACCAAAGTGAGGGGCTGAAAGAAATCTTTTCAAATTATTTAGGTGTGTGGGTTTCGGTGCCCATTTGCCTGCAGGACTGTCTCTGGCCACCCTGTTACTTCCATTTACATGCCCACCATTTTGTGATGGACTGTTATCTTCCCTCACACTTCCTTTCACAAGCAGTAAATGCACAGCTCCTGTTTCATGCCAGGGTGCTCTGCCACGTATCATGTTTGCCGCGCCATATCCCTGGGATCACCTCTTGCCAGGGCCTTCTTTAGTTTCCCCAGGTCACAATGGCCGGCTCTTAAGCTGCCATTACTGGATGAGAGATTGCTGCAACTATTAAAGGCAGATGCCATCCAGAGACGTTTTAAGGCATGAGCAAAATGGGCTCTGGCACCTTTATGCACAAATGAAAGGGGCATTGTTTGACTGGAGGGGTTTGATGTTTACGCTGCTAAATTGTATTGCTTTACCAGGTACTTTGAAATATGTATGCCTTCATGCACAAACAAAAGGGGAATTAGTTTTATTAAAGAGGTTTGATTTAGATATGCTGCTGCTTGCTGTACTTGTTATTGATTTACCAGTCACTTTGAAATATTTGCACCTTCTTGCACAAACCAAAAGGGCATTTGTTGATCAAAGTGGTTTGATTTTTGTATGCTTGTGCCTGCTGCACTTGTTACTGATTTGCCAGTCACTTTGAAATATTTGAGCCTTCAAAAAGGGAACTGTTAGTCCAAACCGGTTTGATTATTGTATGGTGCTGTAGTTGTTATTGTTTACCAGTTGCTTTGAAATATATGTTCCTTTATGCAGACACCAAACGTATTATTGTTTGACTAACCTCGCTTCATTTTTGCATTCTGATGGACTTGTTTTTATCATGCGCTTTGAAAGCATTTTTACCTTGATGGAAGAAAGTTTGATTGTTTTACAAATCAAGCTTGATTTTTTTATATTGCTGGACTGGTGATTGCTTTATTATGCACTTTGGAGTTACTTGCACTTTTCTTTTGCTTTACCAACTAGATTCTGTCATTAGGTACTTGCAGATATGGTTTGTTTTTATTGTACATGCAGTGTTATTTATGGTGTTGCTTGCACTTGTTTGTAAGAAGTGTGCCTTAAATCTTGTATTTAGCATTTTTTACACTACAGAAATGATAAATTCAGACAAACATCTGCATCAATGATCTGAAGCATCCAAACAGTTTTCATCCTCAGCTTTGTTTGCCTGTCTGTTTTGTAATGCTTACTAATAAAGACATGATGGTAGGAATTGAAGTTGCTTCCTCAGTTCACGTTATTATCATGCACAACTCTTGACAGTCGCTAGTGTGTGGCATGCATATAATTCTTCAGTCTTTTTCACTTGACTTTCGCAGGATACAGATTTATATCTTGTGTACTTCTCATGTATATTGTCAGTTAAGTTTTTATGGAATTGCAGGTTTGAGTTTGTCTTTCAGAGTTTCAAGTTATTGTCCATTAATGTCAATTCTATTTCAGACCCTTCATAGTTGATTTTCGTTCTTCAGCTACAGGCAGTTCCTGAGACAATAGGATGACTCCTTGGCATTGTTCTGATTACTGCCTCAGTTAAATAATCTGCTCTTGACAGTATTGTTAAGAGTGTTTCCCACTTTATCATTAGAGCTTTGAGTCAAGGCAATATAGAGGCATTTCATTAAATGTCGGAGGTTTCAAATTAAAATATACCAGATTTTTGGGTGGTAGGGCAAAGTGGAAGGTGGTGGGCTGGGCTGCCGGGAGGGCCCCCTCCATGTGCTTTGCATTGGAGCCCCCTCAAGTTTCGTTACACCACTGATTCGGACAGAGCAAATGCCATTAGTAGGCCTTCCAAACCACATCGTACTCTGGCCCTAAATTGATAAAGTCTACAACAGATAAAGCAAAAATATAACAAATATTTTCTTAATAATACGATAAAATTCATATATTAAAAGTTTTATCTCATTATGACAAATATAAGATTTGTGCAGATTTCATTATAATACTACTAGAATCTTGATTTGTACCCTTGTTTTAATAAAATGCTGTAAGACTTGATAAAATAAAACGTTTAGTGCACATGCATTACTTCAGTAGTGCCTGGTTCTATTTGCTGGATCCTCAGCTTCAGCCTTATTCTCCACATCAACAGCAAATACAGAGGTACTGTAAAGACTATGCATTGCCTGGTGTCAGATTTCAAAATTATTAATACCTCTTTGTGTCAACTAAGCATGGGCGGAAAATCCGTTTCGCTCGCGGATTTTGCGGATTTTCGGTAAATTCGCAATCCGCGAGATTCGCGAATCTCCCGCAAAATCCGCAAATCCGCGAGCAGCGGATTTTGCTCGCACTGCTCGCACTGTTCGCGTGAGTTCGCGGCTTCCCAGTACAACTTCGCGCCCCGCGAATAAGTGCAAAATTGCAGAAAAACGATTTTAGCAAAACTGAAACTACTTACCAGGTTCAAAAGTTCAGGCTCATCATTAGTAGCCATTTCCTGTAGTGCTTCCTGAGGGGCCCCTCCAGAGTTCAGTTGCCAGTTGCAACTATTATGTGACCCTGCTCTGAACCTCAGAATAGTTACACATATGCCACAAAGGTCCTGAATTACAGCTAAGAGAGACAAGCAGGAGCCAGGCTGGAAGTTCAAATCCATTAATCAGCCCCTAATTCATTATTGTCAGTTGGGGCAGGGCAGGTGTTGTAACTAATTTTGATACAATGAAAGCACTTAGCAAGTGCAAAAGATCACTAATCAGGAAGCACTAAGGAAGCAGGTGCCAGCTAAAAAAATATTCTGTGACACATTAATCAGCCCCAAATTAATTCAGGTCACTTGAGGCAGGGAAGGTGTGCTTGCGTTGCCACAAGAATGTACACTGACTGGACAACCAGAGGGTGCTGTGATGAAACAGAGGGTGGCATGGGTGGGCCAGAGGGTGGCATGAGTAGTCAGAGAGTGGCAGTGGTGACAGAGAGTGGCAGTGATGAAGAAGAGTGTCCCAAACAGGCTGGACACGTAGAAACAACAAGTTCGCGAAACTTGCGACCCGACAGGTAAGTTCGCAATTTGCGAAAGTGTACAAAACCCTCGCTAACTGGCAGAAACCCGTGCAAACACAAAAAAAAACCCCGCAAATTCGTGAGAATTCGCGGATTTTGCGGATTGCGAGTTCGCAAATCCGCAAAATTCGCAAACGCGAGATTCGCAAAATTCGCCCATGCTTAGTGTCAACCTAACACCTAAATTTCAGGACATTGGTATAATCCATTTTTTCAAGTAGGCTGGGCAGAGAGATAAGGCATATGGGCAGAAAGATAAGGCATTCTTAACTCTTTCCTTGGACACTCCACAGGAAGGGACTGAGTCAGTCTACTGTCTTTAAGTGGTGTGCCCGCAGAGCAGTAAATGATAGATGCGGTAGGGTTCCATATTGAAAATGGAAAAAGAACTAGCAGTTTCAGCTTCAATCTCATATAAAAACTGCTCTTCTTTACATTCATCCTTCATCATAATGAAGGTGTCCTTTAGAGAATCTAATTTAGACTGCCCCTGCATGATTCTCTTTTTGTACAGCCAGTAATTACTCTTAATGGATAGTTTAGTGGTCACACAGACCTCTCTGGGGGCAGCCCTTATTCTCTCATTCCTGATCATTATGAGTTGCTCTTTTGCATAGTTAATCCAGAGAATGTTACCTGATCCTGAGTTGGGGAGAACTTCTTCTAGGACCTGTCTTTAGGAGCATAACTCAGGGGTGGCCCAGATCCTTCTCCAATACAGGCTAGGTCTCACTCCAATCCCATAGTAGATTGGTCTGAGACCTATCTCTAGCCTGAGAGGAGCAAGGTGGTAATAATAAAGAGACCCATCAGTTGGCACAGATATTGATTTTCAACTGCCACCAGGGCAGTCACATTCTGGTGGCCCCATAGCTCCGCACCATGTAGAGCTGCTCCTATGGCCTGATGGATTAACATTTGAAGTGCCAGGAAAATAGGGTGGAATTGATTGCCTCGATGCATTTTCAACATTCCTCCAGTGGATTGTTCGAGTTTAATCCTACGCTGTGCAATGTCAGTGTGCCAGTCGAGGTGCTCTGTTAGTCTGATCCCTAGATATTGGAAGGTATGCACATGCACTAAATGGGTCCCCTTCAATGTGGGATTAGATCTTGTGAAATGGCAGGGATTTAATACCATGTACTTAGTTGTCCCTAATTAATTCCCAAGCCCCTCTGTCTGCAGAAGCAATAAAAGCAAACTAGAATTTTTTTGCAACTTTATTGGTTATTTAGAGAGTAAAAACGTATCATCTGCAACTATAAGTACAGGGACCTTAGTGCTTGCCATACTTGGGCATTCTTCTCACAATGGTCAGGTGGGCTACCAGGTTATTGATAAATAATGTAAATAAAGAGGGGGCAAGAACACAACCCTCACTAACCCATCTATTAACATGGAGTGGGTCAGTCAATTTGCCCTGTTGGCCACGACTGACCTGTGCATAATTGTGTTTGTGGAGTCAAATAATAATATCCAAGTGATAGTTGTGAACCTTTACATTTTCTAGCACCTGCTAGTGTTTGGCTCTAGGCACTAGGTCAAATGCAGACCATAGCTCTACTAAGACCAGATAGAGATAACCATCCCCTTGAACCACTGCTTCCCAAAATAAAATTAGGAGTCGAAACACTTGATCTATAGTGGTAGTGCATTCTCGGAAACCAGCTTGCAAGGGGTCAATATCTCATTTAGAGTCATCCACTCTTGCAGCCTATCGAAAATATTTCTATAACAACTTTTGGGAGCTATCTATAAGGCTTATAGGGCTATAGTTTGTCTGGAGCGATTAAGAAACCTTTTTTAGTAAATCTGTATTATTTGTGCCGCATCCCAAGATACAGGGCTAGGTGCTCCTTTCATGATGGCATTAAAATACAACTTGAAGTAAAGGCTCCAAATATCAATCTCATCTACATACAAGTCACTAAAGATCTTATCTAGCCCTGGTGATTTATTAAGTATGATCTTCTTAATTGCATTACTTATTTCCAGGGTTGAAATAAGGGGGATCTCCACACATTCACTCACACCAATTGTTCTTGCTACTTTTGGGCCTAGTAGACCACTTAATGGATGTTAAAATCTGCCATGTAGAATGCAAGCAGGAAAAGTGGGAAACCCATTATGGGGCTGCAGGATGATTCTTGGTGGAGAAATACCCATCTCGACTCCCCATGGACAAAATATTGCAAAAGGATCGACGGTCTCCACCTTTGGTCACAGCCAACAATCCTTCCCATTTCCTACACCCTCAAGCTCTGTTAGCTTTTTTGACAGTGTTTTTGTACACCACCCTCATAACTATTATCAGCATCATATCTTGCTGCTTTATTGCATTAGTGAATGCAGCCCTGGTTGCATTCTTTATTATATCAGGAGGGAGAATTTCCTACCTCCGGCCTGTACATCTAATTATGTATGTTGCTAATCCTTTCTAAGGTTTCCATTTGGTCTCGTACCAGATTGAAGAGAAGCAAACCCCTATTGCTTTCAGCAACATGTTTATAAATTGCCCCAACTAGCTCTATGGACCGAGTCATGGCACTCCACTTAACTCTGTACCGATTATTAGTCAGTCGCAGCCTTCTATCAAATAGCTCAATGCATTTAGCTTGGCTAATGCGAGCAGACATCTCACAAGCAAGGATTAGAGCATTGTGATCACTATCTTGGTGGAGTATTGTGGCCATGCCAATTAAGTTTGATGACATCCTTACATCCACCAGTATATAGTCAATAAGACTAGTACCTTGGATGTGGTTGGAGGTGTGATTTCCCTCCCTATATGAAATAGGTCTGCTGTTACAGGTTCGTAGATCTTAATAAAATGTTTGTGAATTTAATTGAAGTGCCCGGGGGACCATTTCTTAATGGGGCTGTTACTAATTCTGGTATTGATCACACTCTATATTCCTCATGGGTGAAAGTTTCACTATTAGCATCAAGTGGTTAGAAATTGACAAAAAATGTCCTTTCCCATGATTTTTAATGCCCCAACCAGTAGTGTTGCTAATAGGGAGTTCAGTAACTCTATAACTGGGGATTCAGCTTTATTCCCAGCCGATCTGCTATACACATTGTAAATGTTGGAAACTACATTCTGAGGAAATGTCAAACTAGTACACAGAATATCAGACTAACCCATCTTAATCTCCTTAGCCGCACAAGTAAACACAGTACTAACCCATATCATAAGTCTCCCGAAGGGCCTGCCTTTTCCCGTTGTTAAAGTTTCCTGGTTGAGGTTAACAAAGCCCGTATGAAACACAGGTTTTAAATACCAAGTCTATTGAAAGAGACAAAGGTCATACATGCCTATAAATCGACACCAATATAGGGAGTTTTGTTTGTAAACTAGCCCTGCTATGTTCCATAAACCTAGCTTAGTAGGGGTAGATGTGTTACTTACGCCAGGATGCCCATCATTGCCTGGACAGGGTGGCATGCCCCAGTCCTCTCTTATTTTAACAAGAGTGGGTAGAGTAGCACTATCCCTAGCATGTCTATCCCCCATTCTGTTAGTGAGACCACATTGATGCTTTGGTATTAACTTTTGACTAGGATGTTCTCATTGATTTTGCTTTTCTGACCCTGTGGTGGCTATTTTATGCTCATACCCAGACAACTCTGTGGTGTGATTAGTGGCTAGTAGCCCTGTTTCTGCTCTTCTTGGGATACTAATATATTCAAGCCTAGTCCGGGACCCAATTGTTTTGGCACACTTTACTTTGTAATCACAATGATTAACATCACCCTGCTGTACCCTCCCAACACCCTGATAAAAAGTACCTCCAATACTATTCTCTATTATGCTGACATTAAATGTGAACATATGGGAATCACAGATATCACAGGTGAGACTGTCCACACCTGCTAGAACATCAAAACAGTTTGAGATTGTGACTCTGTATACATCATGATCACTTAAAAGAAGGTGTGTGACACAACCAGATACAAATGGTAAACAGACTCCTTGTTTCTGCAAAGTAGCGTCCAGCCAGGAATAGTAGATTGGTTCATAAAAATAGCCTAATGGCATTAAATCACTACTCGAAACCGGCTATCTGTTTGCTCAGTACACCAAAGAGTATGGTTTGCACTATCAGTGATAGATCTAAAACTAATGATGACACAGTCACTTACCGTGTCCACCGGCCCTGGTCCAATCCATCCCACACTACAAGTCAGTAGGATCATATTTGCCAGAAAAAAAGGAAAAGTCTTCCTTATACTGTGTGAGCCAGTTCAGAGTTGTATTGGTGAGTTCTTCATAAGATTCCCTCTGGTCCTCACGCAGAGAGGGGACTCAAGCTCATATTGTCACGTAAGGGCAAGATGCAGGTGGAAGAGTGATCACAGGATGGTTTTAACTTTTGGGATGTCCACTAGCCCCAGTCTTTCCTAAGGAAGTAACTTTGCAACTTTCTGACCCCACATGATGGCTCACGTTTTAACCTTGAGGTGGACAGAGGTTACGGTCAGTTGCAACTCCGGTTGAAAATGGGATTAGAGGGACTGGTTGATGGCTATCCGAATTGGTACTGGCAAGTACCGCAAACCCTATGACAGATGGGGGACATCAACGAGGAATCTGTTACTGGCTAGCCCTAGGGACCACCCTTAAGACTTGAGTAGCTAGAGTCTGGAATTGCTTTACATCATTCAGTCCTTGATCAATGGCTGTCAGGCAGTCTATAATAGGAGAAAGTTCTGCTAGTAGGATATCCTTAATTTTAACAAGGCAATCCTCCAATAAATGTACAGCCTACACTATTTTAGAAGCAGTGTCTCCTTCTTTGACCTTCTCAGGTGATAAAGATGACTGTACTGAGACAGAAGGCATGGGGGGGGGGGGGGATTGGTTTGGCTAGCAACCTCCAAGGGACTGTTTCGTTCTGTCCGCCTGAACAGTTTAGCAATCATAGCTGGCTTTATGACAATGTCTAAAATTGGCTAACCCATTTTAAGTATTAATCATAATGATCCTATCTGTTCAATATAAGTGTTTATAACCACAATATATACTTTCCTGATGACGTTTAGTGTGTGTTACAAGTGTTTCATAGGTTTTGTAATGTTACCTTATTTCAGCCGTCCTTCACAATGACGTCAGGAAGCTTTTCACTTTCAATAAACTGATTACTTTGAAGGGTATGACATACAGCACCTTATCAACAGTTGATTCTCTCATGATTTTCTCGATATGAAATTGACCACTTACCTAATGCACACTTTATCTGCTTAGTGTACTGTTTGCTGCGGTCCATTTTTGATGCATGAATAATATTGTGCTGCTTGTTTTTTTCTGATTTCAATGGTGAAATATATCATTTAAATCCTGCCCATTAAGAGTGTTCATCTCAAATTAAGTTTTTTTTTGTTGTGAATACTCCGATATTCATTAAAAAGATTTTCACCTCCATGCAGCACCAGAGGGATATAACTAAGGATCTCTGCAAGTATCGAAGTAGGCAATGCTGTTGTCAAAGGGATGGTGACTGTGCTACCTGCTCTTCCAAATTACCAAAAAAGGTTAGCAAGGGTGGAGCAAATATGATACCCATTACCTGCATCTACAGCAATAATATCATATTGACTATAAAGTCATTATATGATATCGAGAATTCAACAATATCCAGTGATATCTAGTTATGGTAAAGGATAGGTGATCTGCTTCCTCTTAAGTGCTGGAATGCAAACGGTCTCCCCTCTCTCTTAATGTATATGTGAAAACCCATAACATGAACAGTTTTCCTTATATATATATATAGTTATAGATGGCTAATTGTGAATAAGAGGGGTGTTTTTGACTGAGGGGTTATGGGTTACATCAAACAGACAACAAGTGTATAGCTTGAGATGTCTCCAATGTCACTTAGTGCTCAAAGGTGAAAAATATCCAATGTATTCACAGTTACACATATACATTGTTTTGAGGAGTCATGGGGGACCACACTTAACATGACCTCACCACCATCAGCCGCTAAATGCCATGTTTTATAAACGTTAATAATTGTATCCTGCAACCCACCCGACCAACCTTCTTGCCATCACTCCTCTACCACAACTAAAACTTTCAAAGTATTGCAGATGTCCAGTCAGTCATTCCCCCCCCCCTTTGCCTCACTCACCCTGTCTCATCCTGACAATTTAAATATTAGGGTAGTATTTACATTTAGATTCTGTCACAAACATCTTGGAGTACCCTGTAAGCAAAACTCAGTCTACCCAGTCTATTTAGAGTGAGGTGCATCGCCATGTTTGCATTAGCGAACTCTCCCTGACTTGCCAAATGACATTTGGAAATTGGTTAAAGTACCTTAGACTGTCAGTACTAGAAAAGTCAGACATTCTGGTGTACTTCTTTCCTGTTTGGGGATGCCAGTGAAAGCATGGTTGTCCCAAACCGGAAAGTAAAAGGTGAAAAGAGAAAAGTTCCCAATAGACATTTATTTTTTGATTTTCAAAAGAAAAAAACCCTTTAAGAAGTTTTTCTTTGAGGAACCAGAGACTTTGCAGAGTGGCCCCATTAAACGTGGTGGCCACTCAGCAAACTTATATGGTGGCTCTTCTGAAGGTATCTCAATTTCCCCTGTGAAAAAAATGCAGTTCAATTTGCCAGGGTTAAGGTTTATAAAGTTGAGCTGAGAAGATTGGAAAGGCAAGTTTTCAGAATGCAAACATAATCAAATAAGGCCACTTAGTGGTTCCATTTGTAAAGTTAGCAAAGTAGTAGCCAGGATTTAATTTTTAGGAACACCACAATAGATATTGGATCCGAAGTGAAAACACCTAGCCTCACTAGCTCTTTAGGGTTGATTTGAAAAAATCTGGAACAACTGAGAACTTTTCCTTTGAAGCCCACATGATTTTGCAGAGGGAGAATTAGCTTCCAAAAGACTGCAGTTAGATCAACAAAGTCCAGAACACAGGCTTCAACTTTCTCAAAGATGACGTGTCATCTTAAATTTTCGGCATGGCGGAAGCCCTTGCAAAACCCAGATTGATTTTAAGCTTGTCTAGAACAGTAATTACTTGATGAGAAACACACTTCCCTAACACTGTGCTTTACTAATATGCCTACAAAGTTTTGGCCCATGTAGTGTCAGCATAGGAAACATCCAATATCCAATATCTCTTCAAATGGGTCTACAAGGTATTATTGATAAATGACCTAATAGCATTGTTTTCCACCTTTAGTTTTGCTGTACATAGGAGTTGATAATGACAAGAAAATAAGTTTAGATTTTATTGGAATGGATCCAGTGTCTTGTATAATATAGAGCATTAGCATTAATGTATAAGGTTTTGTAGTGGTTTTGGAGAGCCTCACATCTAAAAGATATATTCCAAGACAATGTACGTAACCAAAAATATGCAATATGGAAAAGATGGTTTTGGAAAGAACGTCTGCATGCACCACAGAAATTGAAAGTTAACCTTTATTTTAGTTAGTACTGCGTACACTCATAAAATGGATTTAGATTCAGTGTGGAAAACAGTCGCTGGCATTGCAGGTAAGAGTGCAGGAGTGTGGGGGGTGAGTTAACAGACCACAGAATAGGGAAAATAAAATTTAAAAAAAGAAAACCACTTATCTTGTGCTTGCTGCATCTCCGACTCTCAAGGTAAGTTTAAAAAAAAAAATTGTTTCCCTATTCTGTCATCTACTGACTTCCCCCCGCCCGGCCCACCCCCACCATGCCCTACCGGCTCACCGCTCTTACCTGCACCAGACGCGTCTAGTTGCATCATGTAATTTCAGTTTTTGAAAATAGTTGTGAAGTATTGATAGTTAGACAAATGATAGTGTTGAACATACAACATAATTATTTTGAAATTAAAATTAAACATGTGAGTCCTACCTCTCCTCCAATGGCCCAGGCAAATAACACTGTTTCACAGTAAAGGAAGGCATCTGGCATATTTGGGTGGTAGCACTCATGACCATAGTCCAGCAGTGTTTCATTCAGGGTCTGACCGCACTCATACAGCAAAATATGGTGCACCAGATTTTCATGGCCTTGTTGTATTACTGGCTCTACCTAGAGAAAAATACAATTTACACAGAGCTGTAATGGCATAATATCAGCATATAATATTACAATTATTTGTAACAAGTAAGCTGTATTGAAATAATACTACAACATTTTGGGCCAGATGTGCGACCCTTCCATTTTGTGAGTCGCAAATTGCGTTGGTTTGTTGGTTTGCGACTCGCAAAATGGAATGTACAACAGTGTCTAAGACACTGTGATTACTAATGTGGTCGCAAATGAACTACCTCATCAATATTCCTGAGGCAGGTCACATTTTTTGACCCATTGGGAAGGGCCAGGACTCGCAGGGATAGTGGCCTGCTAGGGTCAGCAGACTACCACGTCTGTGACTGCTTTTTAAATAAAGCAGGTTTTTTTTAATATGCAGCCCGTTTTTCTTAAAGGAAAACTGGGTGCATTTAAAAAACAAAGATGAAACGTTTCTGTTTCATTTTTTAAGAGCAGGCAGTGGTTTAATATACATTCACAAAGGCTAAGGGGTCCCCTGGGGACACCTTCACGTTTTTAAGGAACTTACCAACTACTTGAAGTAGGTGGTAAACTGCGAGTGATTTGTAACTCCAAATGCGGTTGCAAAACAATGGTAATACCATTTGGACTCGCTATTAGGAAGGGCCGCCCTTGGCATGCCCCTTCCGAATAGCGACTCGCAAATGCTATTTTGAAAGTCACCGACTTGCAAAATAGCGTTTGTACATAACACCACAATTTTTTATGGTCGCAAATGAGCCGCTTTCCCGTTTGCGACCGCAAAAAAACAGTCATACATCTGGCCCTTTGTGTGTTACACTTGCATTGTAGGTTATATATCTAGCATCTGTTGGCCTGGTTCACAAAGGTAATCATATACTTTTGTGTAAGTTTACTATTTTCATGATATTCACAAGCTACAAATTTAATTTTAACAATAGTAATTTTATGATGACAGAGAGTCCACAGTTGGGGTGGAGAACTCTGCACATAAAAATATAGAGCAGACCTATCCTTTTATGTGTAGAGGCACTGCATAAAAGTGTAATTTCACCTTTGTGAATCAGGCCCTGTGTATTTTGTCCAGTTATATTGTATCAGGATTTTGGTTTACAGTTAAAGGAAAGGTGAACAGCATGTGCCAGACTGTTACACCTTGAATTAGTACGGGGGCTCCATATGCATTTCTTTTCAACGTTATGCACCAATTAGATTGCATTTATGATATTCTTGTGGCAACATGGTCAAAAGTTCCACTGTTTGGTAAGGCCTGAAAACCTTGAAATAAACATACTTCTTTTCATGATTGATTTTTATGGAACTTTTTCAGAGCAGAAATGTTGTATCCTGATATTTATATTTCATTTGGCCTGTGTATTTATGCATTAAACGTGCACATACATTTCCACCAAAGGTTTGCCCTCAAAGGGTAAATAACCAGGGAGTTGATCCATCTGGTGAACTTAGTGGAAATTGAACTAACATTAAGGATACCCAAGTCAACTGGTCAGGCCACCAAACATGGAAGACGAGTCAATGATTCCCTCACTATCACCCTCCAACAGTGCCTCTCATCTCTCCACAGCCCCTCTCTCACATGTATTTCCTTTTTTTATAGCAACTCTTACACCAGTGCAGGGTGTCAGAGCATGAATCATATTTGTGTAAATCAGTGTATAGAAAATTTTACATAGCACAACGAGAACTACAGGGTGTAAAATTCACATGCCATGCATACTCGTAGGCATGTTTTAAGAGTCCTTGGTCTGGGGAAGCACAAACACAGGATTCAGAATGTAACACAGTGGTGATGGTTGACTTTACTAATAAGAATTGATTTCTGCCCAAACAAACCCTTTTAAATAAAAATTACGATAATAAAAAACTGGGGAAATAAACAGAATTTTTAACCTCGATTGCGATTGTAACCTATGAACTGCACAGTAACAAAAGGTTCTCTGTGACAAAAGCAGTAACCCACTGAGCTATTCACATAAAATACTGGTCTGTGATCTACATAGTACACGCTCTTTGGCATATTGACTCTCTGTGCTATGTTAGATGAATCAAAACCGCCATTAGACAAACCTCAAATCTATTTTCCAGCAAGGAACATTAATCACCAGAATTATCCTGGCTCTTTTATTGTTGTGTGAAAACTGTTGCATATACTGTTACATATAGACTGTTGAACTGCTACAAAACCGGTCCCCAGTGACAAAAGCACCAGCACCCTCTTCTATCCTCCCGGGGAAAACCCCAATGCCTTGTACAGATAGTCTGGCCTCAAATATATGAAATTAAAACACGAGAAGCCTAATTACAAGTCTGGCAGTCTGAGGACCACCAGACTCGTGGTGGCACGGCGCTTAAAGTCCAGCCATCACTGCACAGGCTGTCGACCACCCCATTATGACTTGGGAATGCTGCGGGCGCTAAGAAACTGCTGTTCCATGGCATTGGAGTGGTGGCCTTGAGGCCGCAATATGCTTGGTAGGACTGCCGCAGTCCCGTCAAGCATTTTACCACTTTCCTTTCTGCCATGATGCCATGACTTTGAAGAAGGCAACCTGTAGGATTGCCATGCTGCCCTCCCACTGAACCACTTTTAAGTTGTAACTTGGTGGATGGGTGGTAGTGAGACTCAGTGGTGCAGGAGCATGGTGGTGGCGGCCGCACTGCCTAAACACGTAACCACACCCTACGTCATTTACCATAGACACAAGTAGCTTATCTGACAAAGAGAGAAATTTGTTTTCCATGATGTGAATATTCATTATTTCACAATGGAGAGGAAAATGAGTTTGCAAGTTCTGCAATATTCTCTTCAAAGTTTAAAGTGGTTTACAGGAGGCATATTTTATTAACTCAATAATAACCCAACCCCTTGGCACACTTATTGTTGAACGCTGTAGTCAAATTGCAATAATAAAGTCCCAACACAAATATATTAAATGATAATTCCCTGTGACCAATTGAAAAATAAATAGTTTGTTGTCAAGCATTAATTTGATTCCACAAGAAATTGTTGTATCTCCAAAATGTGCTAGCTATGCCAGCTTTCAAGGTAAATGGCTGGATGAATAGTAACATTCTTAAAATTAGAAAGAGGGGGCTCTTGAACATAAGTGGATTTGTTCTAATGAGACAACAGGCCAAAGGTTATATGGTGGTGATGTTAATAGCATAAGTGAAGTTGGTGATAGTAATGGTGGTGGTGATAAGAGTGGTGATAGTGGTAATTGGGGAGATGCTGGTAGTGATAGTACTGGTGATCTTAGTGTCATTGTTGAGGGTGTCAGTAGGGATGACAATGGTATTATTAGTGATGAAGTGATAGTGGAGATGATGATAGTGATGAAGGTAACAGATATGGTGTATAACTAATAGTGGATATGATGTTAATTATAGTGGTGACGCTGATGATAGTAGGGGTAAAAACAATAAGGTGATGGATGGAATGCTTGCTTTAATCTCAGCCACTGGAAATCGCTTAGGCTGCATCACAATCCATCACTTGTCATCCACTGTGCTACCTCAGTTTGGACCAAGCAATATGCATATCAGTCTTGACCCTGATTCTCATGGAAACAGTTCAGCTAGAACTGCCTGGCCAGATCCTCCCTTAACCGGAATGCAAACATCCTAGTGTTGGTTTCGTAGATATTAAGGCTCTTCAGCCAGGTGTAGCTTGGTTCCAGTGGCACAGTGATCCTGGTAGGGGTTGCAGTTGTGGTGGTGATAGTAGTGGTAGTAGAGTTGGTGGATATGTTGGTCATAGTGGTTGTGGTGATAGGGTTGATGGTGGGGATAGTAATACTAATGGTGATGGTTTTGGTGCAGTTGGTGATGGTGGAGGTAGCAGTGCAGTTGTAGTGACAAGTATTTGACAGTGGTAGTACATATGATAGCAATGCCAATGAGAGTGGTGAGGATGGAGATAGTATTAAGAGGCAGGTGGTAGTGATATTGGTGATGTGGGTGGTGGTGGTTAAAGTGGTGACCGAGGTAGTATTGGTAATAATAGTGTTGATGCTCACTGTTGGAAGAAATTAAAAGACTGGCAGACATATTTGAGGAGCTGCTGGGTGCTCAACATTGGAAAAAAGACTTTATGCAAGCATATTAGATGAGCTTCTGGTTGTTGAATGTGCACAGAAGTCAATGAATCACGGTAACAAAGAGGGCACAGTCACTGTGAGCCCATTGAAGCCCTAACAAGAAGTGCAGAGCTGATTGATGTGAACATTTTTGCTTGTCAGTGTCCGTCCCTACCAGATGCGGGAGAGACTAAGGATTCACAATGCTATCACTCACACTGTGGCGCAAGCCACACAGCTGATGGCTGTCCTTTAGGCTCACACATTCAAACCAATAAATGTCTGAAGGGGGCTGATCCAGTTTCCCACTTTATGACTGCTGTGCTGTGGGCTAAACTAAAGTATGAATGACACTCCAACAGAGCAGTGGCTGGCGTAAGCTGACCCAAACCCCACTCTGCATATAGTATTGCTAAAAATGCACTCTTTTTGAGATTACAATAAATTAGTGAGACTGCAAAAGATGTCTCTGGAATACCTAAAAATCATACTTTTAATTCTGCATTGCATAGCCTGTAATCTCCTCTAAATATGTGTGGTGGCTCTACCATGACTGTGCCCCAAAATGTCTACAAATCATCTTGCTTCTCTGAGAAGTGTATGTAAACTGTCCTGCAACAAATACAATACTACTCAACAAGTATCTCATAATCAATCCTTCACCCAGCAACGAAGATTGAGAAAGACATCTTTACAAAATCACTTTCTGCGAAATTTTCATAGTTCAAGAAGAAGCAGTTACGAAACTTCTACCTTCTTTTGAAAACTCACAAAACTACCTCTATCATCAGTGGTGTTCCCCAAAGACTGTCACTTTTCCTTATACTCCTGAAAATTATCCCTCTGGCCAACATTCTGCAAGCCCATCATGATTTCCATGATTTCACTGTCTACCTGAAGCTGGACGAGGGTACTGGAAACTGCTATCAAGTAGCTAAGTACTTCATTCTGAAATGCCCATGTATACAGATGCAAAGTTCCCACACTAAAATTACCAATACCATGTAGATTGGTATTTCTAAAAGTGCAGAAATAACTCCTCATTCTGAGTTGTATCCTAAGAAGACTTTCCAGAGTAGGGAATTACTTCAAGAATGTATGTTCACTTATTTTCTGCAGCAATTCCTCATTTTCAGACTATTACCAAAACCTGCCTGCACCTTTCATCTGCTTTGAGCAAGTGAAATGTTTGTAGGAGAGATGGGGCATCTGCAGTGCCATTTTAGAACGTTATCCTGGTCCTTTAGTATTGGCTTTTAGCAGCCCAATCAGGATTTTCTCGAACAATTAAAAATAAAAGTCTCCCTATCTAAAATACATCTAGCCCCAGGTGTATGCCAATTGGCTATGTCATCGTGGTCAGAAAATAAATACATTGTTCAGAGGTCCAGTGACGATTCACCTGGTTCACTTCCGTAGGATTTCCACCCTTACCAGTGATATAGGTGCATAACCTAGAAATAAACATTGACTGTAAAAAATGACATTTCTTAGACTACAGGGAAAACTTCCCTTCTTCAAACTCCTTGCAGAATTGCCTTGACATTAGCATTTGTGATTTCTAGACTTGGCTATTGCAATTTCTTTTACACCAGACTCCCTAAAAAGCATCTTCCATATATGCAGAAAGTACAGAATCTGCTTATTTCGTTCATTATTTTTTCATAAAGGACATGATAGGTCTGAAAATGCTCCATCAGCGCCCTGTCAAGAAACAGCGCCCTGTCAAGAACCAATCAGGGTTAATCACCCACCAGGTGATTCATACCCACACAGAGAATACTTTGAAGGGCTGCCACTCAAAACAAACAAGTCATTCATGCAGGCAGACTTAAATAATTTAGAGGCAAAGATAAATCCCTACATGTTGGCAGCTACCCATCAATAATGTTTGGCCACTAAAGAAAAAACTCAATTAAAAATGTTTAAGTGCATCCCTAAAAATAACAAAGATGTTTCATAAATGTCTGAAGATGTTTTCAGCCTGACATGATTCCGGCCACAAAGCTGGCAGCATGCTTACCAGCAAACATGCTTAAAATACCTTGCTCACAACACAGTAGAAGGTGGATAGATGAATATTTCCATCAGCAATTATGCTTCGGTCCACCTCCCACACTGGAGCCTTGGCCATGAGTTCAAGCAAAGTCTAATTAAAACATAGTCATACTAGGGAGCCATCTTGGCTCATATGAAAGATAAAATATTACTTTTGAGTACGCTCTCTGGAAAGAAAAGGCAAAGGCGAATAGTAGTAAAAGGGAGAGTCACTTGGCATCAGTGGTCAATATCTTTAGTACAATGAGCAAACAATGTCACGTGAATAGTTAGAGAAGGTTGGTGTCCAGCCCACTTGGTAACCTATAAAACACACTACATTAACATAATGTAAACACGTACTCCTATTATTACTCAGCTAGAGGCACAACACCATTTTCCCAGCTTGAACTTTGAGGTGTCACCCTTGCTAAGCAATTTTTGAAAGGCTTCAATTAACAACCACTGATTAATCTGATAACCACTGGTTGTGCAATGTCAATATTTGTGAACATTGTGATGACTGGTGTACTTTCAGCCCACCACCAGCTGAACCCCCACGTCCTTTGTGTTGACATGCATTATATCCTTGCCGAAGCCGCAGCTCACCCAGTAAGTTAAAAGGATGTCCAAGCTTTCTCTCTACTAGTATTCACCATCCTCACTCAATAGCTCCTCAAGTATGTCTCCCACAACCTTCTAAACATATGTTGGGTATCAGCTCCGAAGGATAGAGGATGGAAAGGCTGCCAGTGATTTTACAGCTGCTCCCTTCTGCCGAGTCTATTGCCCAACAAGTCTGCTACTGCTTCTGACATACATATTTGAGGGGACATTTGTTTAAAGATCCTCTTCTGTCAGTCGTAGCAAGTGGGTCCTGTGCTCTGCATAATATGGTTGAGTGTGGAGCCTGAGTACTTGTTTTGAGGTTTTGGGCAGGTAAACCAAGTATAGGTCCTTTTTTGAGTTCTGCAGGAAGAAGACTGGGCCAAATAAAGTGCTTCAAAAGACACAATTGTGTGCTGCAAAA
Organism: Lissotriton vulgaris; assembly: GCF_964263255.1. Lineage (NCBI taxonomy): Eukaryota > Metazoa > Chordata > Amphibia > Caudata > Salamandridae > Lissotriton > Lissotriton vulgaris. Next base: position 1,298,154,663 of record NC_141694.1, read on the forward strand.
TTTCCACTTTTGGTACTGCAAAATTTGCTTGTCCACAACGTAATATCCCGGGGAGTCATTTGGTGCATAGGTGTAAACACATATCTATAAGCACACGGACTGATGGTTCTGGACATTAACAAAACTAAATAAAAAAGAGTGTTATAAGTTCATGGAAATCCTATGATATGTGAATCAGCGTAAAGAGTCATATATAATGGCGAAATGAACTGGTCTCGGTGAAACCTACCAGCACAGGCTAAAAAGGCAGCACATAAAGGGAGACATTGGTTTCAAGTGAGAGCCAGTGATTTCAGTCTTAGAGAAATGCACTGATTTGACATGGTTTCATGAAGAGGGGTTTATTCTTTGCTTACCTGCCGACACTCATGCCCTATGCAGCTTTGGAGTACCCAACGGTAAAAGAAACATATCTTAGGGAAAAGAAAAGCTTTAAGGGGCATAGCTTCAAGGGGCATTTGGTGTGAGACACCCCTAAATACATCCATTCTAGGCTTGATAGTTGTGTCTGGGGACTCTTGTCAGGTCTGTTATCTCAGTGTTGGTTTACCTCCTCCTGAGCCAAGAATGAAAGACAAAAGAGTGACTTTTTATGTAAATGTGAGAGATGGACAGAAATAGATACCCATCTGGTGGCCGAATTTAAACATTTTAAACCAGATAATCTGGTTTCCTGTTTGTCCAGATTGTATGATCCTAGACAAATATTGTATTTCAAAAACCCCTTTTTTTCTTTATTATCACATATGAGTGCACTTTTAAATACTTCAGGGTTTGCGATATGTAACCACCTCATCTTTGATGTAATCAAATATAATGTTGCCCCAACTACAATAAGGATCTAGGCTACATTCAGGGTTTACATGATTACTGACTTGCTTCTTAGTTCACTAATAACATTGGGATGAGCCAGCAATGTTTTTAAAAACTATCACTTTTCATAAATGTCTTTCAATGCAGTGATAGAAACCGATGTTCTAAGGTGAAATGCATTCATATGTTAAAGAAATACACTTTTTAACATTTATTTGATGAGATTGTATCATGCGTTTACATTATGGTTGCTGCGCGATATGAATCCCAAATGCTTTCATTATTCGGCTGATGCATCAACTACTGGAGCCAACCAGACTCATGGCTCAGATCTGGCTTAGCTTGCTCTTTTAATTTGCCTGCCTGCCTTTCTCTTTTTGCAACTCGATCTTAGTACATGGAGCAATCAGTCACTTGATAAAATGATTTGTGAAAGACGAGGGCTAGAAACATGGAGCCCTGCCATATGCAGAGATTTGAACATTTTACAATCAAGATCTCTCGCAACAGAGATGAAGAATAGTGCACACAGTGAAGAAACATTTGAAACAATTGATCTCAAATCAGTGACTCCAGGCCATTGTGTTGTATGTGACCGTAGAGATGAACTGCCAGGGAGAGCTATCAAGCCCAGGTAGGGTGGGCAGGTGCAGAGCTTCAGCAGGAGTGGTTGGGATGTGACACCCTTCAAAAGCATTCTTGTTTTGGTAGTTGAGTCTGAGGGTCCTGACTTGGATATGCTATGTCTGCTTCATTTTTGCTTATCGTTCTCATTTCACCAAAAAGTTTTAACTTTTTCATTTTTTGTATCGTGATCTTAAATGTATATAGTGACAACTTTACACAACATGTAGTAAACTTAGACCTATAGAAGTATTCATTGAATGGGTGCTAATGTACCCTGTTTTGGAATTCACACACATTGTCAGTAATGGGCTTGAAAAGTGCACCAGTCTCAACTTTTCAGATATACTACTCACAATCAAACACCCAAAAATTGATAGGATTAATGCTTGCACATAATGTAACCGGTGGCAATTGCTCAGGTAGCATTCCAATGCATTGGTTTTGTTTTCACTTACTGTGCCACTTTATATATAAGCCCACTTAAGGAAATTCAGTACTGGTTCTGCTCATGGTGGAAACAGTCCATCCCAAATTCTGGTCATCTCTTTACTCCACCCTGCAGCCCATACATTTTTTAGTAGGGAAATTTGAGATTCACTTAGGCCGAATCTCACTAAGCTATGCCCCTGCGTATATGTATTAACTTCACGAGATTTACATATGAATACTCTAGTAATACGTGCATGGACCTCCATATTTTGCTGTGCATTAATCAAAAATGTAAATATATGTGGTTTATCTAAGAGATACGTTTTTGGATTTGCATGTTTTGCTGTACATTATTAAAAAAATTAAACAAATCTGATTAATGGGAATTAATGTTAGGTAAAAGAGATGCCTACTTTCAAAATAAGGGGTGTTACCACACGAAATGGAGACTGGAATCGAAAATCAGACCCCCAGGGTCTAGAGGACAACTACAGGAGATGTATCACCCTCATGCAGCAAATCAACTTTTCGGGGATGCAACACAATTACTTTTCAGAATGTCTTCTCTTGTCTTCTGCCTGCTTTTCTATTTGTAGCCACAAATACTGGCAATTTTCATATTGTGGCATTTGTGGTTGGCTTTGAAACTTAACGCTGTGGATTTTCTTTGCGGATTATCCAATTGTTACAGTCTTGGCATTCTAAATCCGTCTTTTGAAAAAAGATTTTCACAAGGATTTAAGGAAATTGCTTGGTAAACCGAAAGAGCTGTTTGAAGTAACTTAGTGATATAACCTCAACAGAAACAAAAGGCAAAATATCCTTCAACTCTTAGGAGGAAGGAAGGTTGCTCTTTATATACCTGAATCACCAAGCCAGGGAATGTTTCCTTTGACAATCCTACAAAGATGTGTGTAGTTCCTCTATACAATTAGGCCAACTCTAAATTATTCCTAATGAATTGCGACTAACTGAAATTATAAAACTAATGCAAATTATTACGCTGATATCGCTCTGATAAAGATGAACTTTGAACAGGAAAGTTTAATAAATAAAAAAAAGAGTTGAAGTCGGTATGAGCAAAAACTCCTCGCGAAGGGCCAGATGTAGGAAGGCAAATACCGGTCGGTAACGGCCAATTTCGGCCGTTACCGACCGGTATTTGGAGTTTGGGATGTAGGGGCATGTCAAGATACAGATTCGGTCATTTTACCGAATCGGTAACTTTACAGATTCGGTAAAATACAGATTCTGTAAAATTATCGAATCTGTACCTTGACATGTAGGTAGCACTGTAATTAGTGATACAGGGGTTTAAGAATTCGTTATTTACCACCATCTAGAAGTTGGTGGTAAATAATGAAAACCCTTTAAAAAGCATTTTTTTTGCTTTTAAAACAGTGCCATGTTGCAGACATACATGCCCTAAAGGGCATGTATATCTGCAATATGTGCACCCATGCACAATTGAGGGGTGCAACAGGGTGCCAAAGTGACACCCTGCCACCCTTCTATGTTTCCCCCAATTACCCAATCGGTATTTACCGATTCAGTAATTGACATTCATTCCTATGGGCCTCCAGGCCCATAGGAATGAATGGCAATTACCGAATCGGTAAATACTGATTCGGTAATTACCAAATCATACCGATTCGGTAATTAAATCGGTAAAATTACCTGCATCCCAATTGCCAGTTACTAAATACCGAATCAGTATGATTCGGTATTTAAGAATCGGTAATCTGGGATTACCTACATCGGGCCATAATTGTTTTTCATTATTTCCCATATCATTTCAGCCACAAAGACATATTTATTGTCTTTCCCTTCTCATTGATTGAAAGAATCTTTACTTGATTATACCTCATAATCATAAAAGATAAAAACATGGAAAACCACATAAATACATTAAAAACTTTAAAACATACATGTAACCATATTTACCTCAGATCACATACTCTAGCACTTAAAAAGAGAGCACCGCAAAATGAAGAAAATGCAATCTATAAAAAATTGGATCAGAATATAGCAGATAGGATTATTAGGGATTCATAATTTTATTCCAGAATAAAGCACCTGTTAAATAAGAAGAGGCAGCCAACATCACAGCATAGCCTTTTAATAACTGTGGATGTAAAAAGGCTGTCCGGAATTGCCGAAACACTCTGGTTTTCAGAACTGGTGTTAGATACCTTTTGCACAGAAAATGATCAAATTTGCAGGATAAAACCAAGTGTATAAAGGTTTGAGGAGAACAACCATCGCAGGGGCATTCCAGGATTGAATGGGGATCAAACTGGCCCTGCAGTCTTTTCCTTCTTTAAACTGAGCCATTCTTGCTCGTTAATTCCACCTCAACCTCCTCAACTTCCCCTGCTGCTCACTTACACCTATTACATATTAAGTTTGGATTAATCCAATTCAGACTTATTGTAATGCCTTAGGGACTCTGGATAATGTGAATAGTTGACAACAGTGGGCAAGGGAAAACAAAATACCCTTGCTATGAGCAAGCAGTCTTCTGCCACTGCTGGGCTGTATGTGTTTTGCAAAACATTTCAATCATGACAGTAGATGAGAGATCAGTTGTGGTGTCATGTTAGCTGTTCCCTTTATTAAGGAGTGGATAATTTCTTTCTGAGGATGCTATGATGTAATAGAATGTAAGAAGTATTATGATTTCAAATCGAACAGGATGATAACATCTGTCCAGGTGGAATCTGTCTATGAGGCTGAGGCATCACATATTAAACCTCATCTTTTATATTTGGATTCATATTCTCTGAAGATCGTAATCTTGGCAAAGACTGGAGATGGATCTCAAGATGACCCATTTTTTTTTTTATTTTTTATTACATGACACCTGAACCCTCATGTAGTACTTTAGGCAGCTAGCACTACAGGGAACCTTGTCTCCTGCTGATATAGGCCTGTAAGATATCAAAACTTTGGAGAAAAATTGCTTATCCACAAATGCAATTTACGATTAAGTGTACTATGTATTTAGTGTGGATCTTCTTAATGAAGCAGCTGAGGACCCTATTGTGCTTATTTTGACCAGCTTTTAAAGAAGCCTCTTTGTCTCCCTGTCACATGTTTATTCATGCAATAATATAATCAGCACTCTTACAGCTGTTTGTTAATATTATTGCACAAGTAGAGTATGTGGTGTTACCTGAACACTCTCAGACTTTGGTGCAGATTCATCATTTCTGAGGCATTCCTGGTCATGCGCAAAATATGCACACAGTGATGTCATATGCATAGGAGTGCATGTTTTGAAATCAAGAGATGTCACCCCAGTACAGCTGCATGCAGAAGAGTGTGGAACTCGAAGTCAAGCGACATCAAGCGTGCACAGGAATGGTGAACTCATGAAGTCTAGGAACATGAAGCATAGGAAGGAAAACCTAGGTATTTACAGTCTGAATGTAGCTTCTGTGAAGAGAGATAATACAAGATCTCCCTCTTAAACTCTATAACGATCAATCAGGAGTCTTGCAGTTGGGAAGTTTGACGAAACTAGACCTTATGTTAATGAATTAGTGAGAAAATACTATTTCTGCTCCATTGTTCTAGAGAAACATTCTTCCCATGTTGACTTATGTTCTCATGTTATCACACACATGTGCAAATTGAATTAGATTTTAATTTTTATAGCTTGGAAACAACTGCAAACTCAGGAAACTGCAGTCTATGATTCTTTAGAAAGATACAGGATATATTTGTAACTGAGATGTCCGGAATTACATAGGGACCAGGGAATCTAGAGTAGGGGAACAGGCAGTTGTGAATAGACTCGCACTTGGAAAGGAATGGGAATTGGATGTAGATGTGGACGCTGGCCCTCTAGTAAACCATATAATTTAATGAGCATGTGTCCTGTCATCCCTACAAGTTGCTGGCGAGTGACTTACCTGCTTCGTGCTGTGTTCCACCGGTCATGGTTGGTTCTCTTGCATCTGGCAGATCAAATTGGCCTACCTGTTGTTCTGGTGGTGATAGTAAGCAGAGTCTGCAGAACTGCTGAATGTGACGGTTCAAGAACTGGGATGTATTCCAGTGACCTGAGCCTGTATGTGCTGTTTTCCCATAAATTATAAATTTCAATACAGACTATGGACCACCTTGGGCCAGGAGCACAGAAAGTAAGCTCCTGTGATCGCACATATCCTTGCACTGTACTGGCTACGTGACACCTTGGTCCGCTAGCACCTGTCTAGAGCTCCTGTGACCGAGCACATCCGTTGCCATTCTGCAAATGCATTGGGACCTCCTCTTGTGAGGTCACACTGCATGCTCTTAAGTCGCAGTTGTCTTCGATTGGGCCGCGACGCAGTGATACACAAACCTTTATGAAGCGTATTACTTTGTGTAACACATGGAGCGCTTTTCCCTGAACAAAATCTTGTGATGCAAACACATCCGTAAAGCTTCCTTTCTGTTTCTTACAGTGACACCAAGTCTATCTGGTGAAGCATGTTAACTTCTGCACCCACACATCTTAATATTACTATTCCTGACTGGCTAAACTATAATCACTGCAATTGTTCTACTTACAGTGATGAGTGACCAAACCATTAAACTCAAACTCCTGCTACCTTTTCTTCCATTTCAATGTGAGCGGCAGATGAAATGGCCAGAATGGAAGGATTACGTCTTCAATGACATATCAGCTATAGAAGAAGAAGGTACTAAGGACTTCATTACACTGCAGAAAAATACAGCTTTGCTACATAGTCTTGGTCCAGACGGTTTGTGCCTCCATGGCTAAATGGAAAAGAAAATTATAACCGAGGGTTAAATTGATGTTTTAAAACATGCTGGAGCAGACATGGACAATTAGTATCAACTGACTGTAAGTGCAGCTATAGATAGGTGCAATTTTTCAGCGTAAGCAAGATAGTTATGATACTGTGGAGGACTCTATGTATTTGCACCTAAGATGTTAGCTGTTTCATGTAAATTTGGAGCCTTACAGGAAGAGCTTATTAGAGACCAGATCATTAGGGACATCAACAATCTTAACAGTCAAGAGAGGCTAACGGTGACTGAAGAGTCTTCACACAAAGAGGTTGTAGCTATAGTGAAAAATGCAGTAATGTCAAAGTGATGTGCTAAAGCAATTATCAACAATTCTTCTTCTGGAAAGGAACCTGGAATTGTTTGTAAGGGCTTAGGATGCCCTTCTAAGAGTGGAAATTAGAATTGGAAACCAAAGGTTTAAACCGCACATGGTCAGAATAATAAGTTGGGTAACAGCAAATGTCCTAGATGTTACAGATATGGTTACAAGGAATACTTGGAAAGAAATAAAGACTGTCCTGCTAGTTGGTTGAAACGCTCTTATTGTGAGGTGATGGGCCACTTTGATAAAGTGTGTAGGAAAAAATTTACAAATCAAAATGTAAAGTATTTACCATTGGAGTCTGGTTCTGGGCAGTCTGATGTAGCAATGGAAGATGAAGGAAGCTTAAGCCTTGATGCCCCATACTACGCTTAGACCGTAAAGCTAAAGACAAACTTGCATGCCAGATGTAAATTGGAGATGCAGAAATACTATTTGTAGTGGATTCTGGACCACCTTATACTGTTGTTGACAAGATCGTTTTGGAAGACAAATTTGCTAATGTTTTAGGGGCTTATGTGTTTCCTTTAGATATTCATCCTCTGACCTCCACAGGGGAAAGATTACCATGATAGAATATAGAAACTTGAGCTTTGAACTTAAGCTTAGGAGAACAGTGGGAAAGTTGTATGTGGCAGAAAGAGGACCTTCGATCTTAGGTTTGAATAGACAAAAGCCTTTTGTATTATCTTGGATCTGAACAGTAAGGAACAGTCACTGTTGTCAATTGATTCGAAAACAGTAACAGGGAAGGTACATTTCCTAATGTATTTTTGGGTGCATTGTGGAAACTCAAAGGATTCTCCCATTAAATCATACTTAAGGAGGATGTCTAATCAGTTAGTCACAAAAAAAGGAGTATCCCGTTAAGTGTGAGAGAGAAAGCTGCTAATGAACAGTAGAAACTGGAGCGTTATGGAATCATTGCTGCTCTGGAGTGTGCAGAATAGCTGGTACACATCGTAGTCACTAGGAAAGCTAATGGAAAAACAAGATTATGCATAGATCTGAGTGATCTGAACAAAAAACATTGTGGTAGATAAGTTTAATTTGTCAAGCATTAATAGATTGCTGCCTGAGACCAAGGGCATGAAACTGGTTTCTGCAATCAATTTGACTTCTGCATATATTCAGATACTGTTCAAACCTGCTGGTAAGAATGCTACTGACTTTATTACCCCATTTGGATGCGTGCTGGTTTGCTTGACTTCAGTGGCAGCTGTTTTCCAAAGATCCATGTATAATATGTTTAAGGCTCTTAAGGGAATAACTTATTTTCAGGATGACATATTGGTCATGGGGAGAGATACGTTAGAGCATGATCGACTTTGAGGACTGTTTTGAGGAGGGTGGGTAATGAAGGGATGACTGCTGAATGGAGGAAATGTAAATTTGTAATGAATTATGTTATGTACTTGGGACAGTCAGACTTTCTCCTGAGTAGGAAATTATTGAGTTCATAAGTGATGCCCCTGCACCTACTTGGAAGAATGAAGTAAAATCCTTCATAGGTATGCTGGAGTTTTACTCCAACTTTGTGAGGAACTTTGCAGAGAAGAGGTTTGGTTTAAGATAGGTATTCAAGGATTGCCAAGAATTTGTGTGGAGAGTGGATTTGCAAATGGATTTTGAGAGTATAAAAAGGAAGATTTGCACTTTTGCTTCTTTACAAGGTTCTGATTTATCTTCCTGAAGCATATTTACTATGGATGGAAGTAGGAAAGGACCTGGGGAGTTTCTATCACAGATTTCAGAGAAAGGTTTAGAGTACACTATGGAATTTGCCTCTCGGTCTTTTCCACCTACAGAAGAGAAATATTATGTGATAAAGTGTGAAATGCTGGCATGTGTATGGGCTATGGAGAAACTTAGACAGAATCTGTGGGGTACAAAATTCACATTGTGCATTGATCCATTGATCCTAGGTCACTGATTAAAGTTTTGATTCCAGAAGGTACCAATATACCTACTCCCTACATTGCCAGAATGTCCTTAAAGCTTATGGACTATACATATGACATTGAGGGGCAGATTTACAAGCCCCTTGTAACACTTTTGCCCCGCCGTTGCGTCACTTTTGTGATGCAGCAGCCGCGTAAAAAATGTGGCAAATTTACAACGTGACGCATCTAGGGAGTCGTCACGTTGTAAAGCCCTACATCACAATATACCTGCGTCAGGTATAATATATGCAGAGTGGGAATTCCCACGCAGGAAAGCCTTGTAAAATTGACGCAGTGAAATCTACAAGATTTCACTGCGTCACTTCTAGGACGCGACTGTGTCAAAACCTTACGCCTGCCTGAAGCAGTATAAGGAATGACGCTATGTAGTGGGAATAGGCCTCAAAAGGCATTGCTTGCATTGCGTTGTGCTTGCGACATGACTCCAGCAATGTGTGACTTTTGCCCCAATGGATGCGTCAGAATTTCTGATGCATCTGTCAATCCTTGGGGCATTGTGCACCATATTCTAAATATGGTGCATTCATGGTGATGCAAGGGTGTCGCAGGCTGGCACAGAGAAAGTGACACATCTCTACAAATGCGTCACTTTCTTGTAAATCTGCCCCTGAGTATTTTCCAGGCAATAAAAATAGTGCAGCAGATTACTTGAGTAGGTCAAAACTGTCCTTACTGGAAGCTAGTTTAAGTGATTAGGGCACATACTGTTTAGTGGTGGTGAATGATGATTATAATGCTTTCATCAAGGAACACTGGAAAGTGGGATACAGAAGCGGCTGAGGTTTTTGTGGGGTGAAGAGGTATGTTATACATGACTAGCCTAGAAAAAGTAGGCTAAAAGACGAATGTAAGAGGTTTTGGGAGCTTATGTATGAGCTATTCGATAAAGGATTTGTCTTGAAGGAACATGGGGTAGTACCTCCTAACCTCCTCAGGTAGACAATTCGGTGTAATAGGCATGTAGGACACATGGCCATAGTAAAATCGAAACAAGTGAGAAATCCTTGTATTTGTCGGCCGTGATAGATTCTGGTATGGAGAGATTGGTAAGATCTTGTGAGAAGTGCATTTATTAACACAAATCTCAGTCAGTGTTAAAGGCTTCCATTGGGCCTTATTCAATGTCCCGGTAATTCATGGGAGATGTTGGCTACAGATATCCTTGGTCCTATTCTTGACTCCACAGGGATACCGAGGTACATTCTTTTCCTGTTAGACATGTATTTTAAATGGCATGAAATTGATATTCAAACCAAGGTTGATTTTGCAAAGGTTGCTTCTTACCTTGAGAGAGAGTTCTTAAGCAAAGGGACCTCCAAGTCACTATTAATTTATAATGGTCCTCCGTTCACAGCTGGAATATGTGAACAATTTCTCATAAGAAATAGAGTTAATCCTAAACACACTTCAATATATTACCCTGAGGTGAATGGTATTGTAGAGAACTTCAACAGAGTGATAATGGGGACTATTGAGGCTGCCAATATTGTTGTTGTAATGGGAATTCAAACTATACAAACTTATTTGGACTTACAGAATTACTCCAATACTAATAGCTACAAGAAATCAATTCATTAAGAACTCTCAAGTACATGGTCTCCTTCTGTTGTAAAGGGTAGCTCTGTGGAAGCGCATAGGATTTATACGGTTATTATCGCAGGAAACGTGGCATTAAGGAGGCCAGCCTAGAAAGGGGAGACTGAGTCCGAGTAAAGATGGTGCTCAAAACAAGCAAGGCATGTAGTAAGTTTACAAAACTTTTGCAAGTAATGGAAGTGTATTCACGTTCTGTCAAACCTAGTGATGGTAAAGTGTGGCATTTTTGGTTGTTGTCTAGATTCAATAAAATAATGTCTTTGAATCAGGCTGGAAGGAATTATACTGTTCCAAATGAAAAACTGGTTATGGGATGAGGGTGATATGGGAAGTCCTGTTCCGATTGTGACTACCGGAATCGAATGGCGAGTGAAAATGATGTGCCAAGTGATGGTGTGGAGGAAGCAACTGATCAAAATTGGGAGTGTGCTGGAAACAAGTTCTGGTAAATCTATGAGCTTGATTCTTAACTCTGGAAGGGTAATTGTTATGCCTGGGAAGCTGAAGGAACTATCGGCAGGGTGAATCTAATGTAACCATTATTGAACATGAACTATGGTATTCCAATGTAATAAGCAATGTAGTTACACTGCATTGGTATTTATTTAATTCTGTTAACTTATTGCATTTATTGTTGTAAGGGGGAAGAAAAGTGGTGTTTGGAATTCCAGTTGCCTTAGGGCGTGGGGATTCGGGAGTGGGAATAGACTGAGAAGGAACAGGAGTTGGATGTAGACACGGATGCTTGCTCTTCAGTAAGCCACTTAATTTACTCTACATGTCTCCTGTCATCCCCACAGTAACCTTTAGTTTATAAGTATTATGGGATGCGGAGTTAAGCTGAGTTGCAGTAGGACAGGATACTTTTAGTGTCTTTTCAGACATCGGTAGCAAAGAGGTTTTATTTTCAGATACATTTTGCACATCAGAGTTTCTTTTGTTGTTAGCTACATGTCTTCTTGTGGTGATAGAATGGTGACATATACCAACTGTTGAAACTTGCTTTCACGGGTTGCAAGTTAATCAAATCATAATATGCAGACTGTGACATCTCCCCCGTTTTTCCCACTTCGCCCAGAGAACCAACTCGAAAGTGGGGAAAGTAAATTAAAGGTTTCATGCCCCTATATTTGAGACCTCTTTGAGTGCTGAGGAAAAATTATGTATTATTACATTGTTCAGGCTCTTAGGGGCAAGGGGTCTTGGAGAATCTCTCAGAATTAACAAGTTGAAGAGGCTCATGTGCTAAGTGAATATTATGTCTGTATGAAGAAATTGGACTTACACTATCAATTAGCCTCCCGTTTTGCCAAGGGGACAGTTTGTAGCAGTAGCCATGACAGATGAAAACTATTTGGCTGTGAGATTGAGATGTCATTTTCCTAAAGTATTTTTTTTGATCATCTAGGGTACATTGAAAGTTATGTGTACAAATTTTGCTACAAGATAGATCAGTAGCAAAATTATGAAGAGTTCCGGGGATACCCATCACTGTGAGGCACGCAATGTCAAGGAACCAGAGACAGTGAAGCGTATTAATGAGGAAGCTGAATACCCCAATTGGTAGTCGCGCCCGTGAACCCAGTGGTAATGTCAGTTTGAGAACTTAACCAGTGTTCAGTAATGGGTAGTAGTTTACGGTGGATGGCATAAAACATGGAGTAAGTTTGAGAGAGGTGTTGAGTAGTTTGAGAGATAAAGGTTTGAGTCTAAGAGATGCAGTAGCGATCGGTGGTGGGAGTAGCTGCGGGCCGTGATGTGGGGAGAGGGAGGAGCAGGCTGGGGCGTAGTAATCTATGGATTATGGAGGATTACAGGTAAGTAAACATATAAATAAATAAAACAAATTGTGTTGCGTGCACTGCATCACATTTGGGGATGCAGTGTGCGCAACAACATTCGTTTTGAATCTAGTCTTTGAAGCTAGTCTTAATGGAGTCTAATGTAACCAGTCCAATACTTCAGAGTCTGGTGTGCCAGAGAACATTAGGGCTATATCTCTGGAAAGCTGAAAATTATCTACTTGCCTAAAAGAAATAATGTGGAAGTCTTAAACAAATAGGTTCACCATGGGCAAACATGTGTGCCACATGGGAGGCCCAACCTTCCAGATACACTGTAGCCCACGAAAAGTGTGGTACAAAATCTCACTCCAAAATAAATAACACAAGTTTCTGGGCGAGGACGTAATACCCATCACATCACTATTCCTGTGCCAGTCCATCAAAACATTGTGTGCTGTTGACATGAACGCCAGCTTTTCAGGGTTGCTGTATGCCAGGGTACTTCTCAATGCGCCAGCTGGTCAAGGGGGATAACTGATGCTCAGCATTGTTTTGTGTTATTAATTGTGACAATCAAAAGCTCATTGTGATTCAGGGGCTTTTCAGGACACAAGGGTTATTGTTCTTGATGAAGTGCCTGGTGAAGGCTATTCTTTTTACAGGCTCAGGCATCATACATTATAATTCTTTATTAGGTTAAATGTACTGCTTTAATACTATAGCTTACCTTGAGAAAAACACACATTATCATTGCAAATTCTACAGCAATTCTACATTGCTTTAGTATGTAAAACACAATTGCCATGTGGGTAGCTACATTGTGAGGCTACGCAAAATAACAGTGCCAAGCTAAACCCCGCGTTGCCCACACCAGTACAGCACCACTGCCAAGTCTGAAACCACATCGCATGGGAATGTACACAGTGTTATGTAGTAAAACACCAAACTATTCCACTTTTTAAAGCACCACTGTAAGGAAACTCTTGGCATAGGCTTGGTGGGTTCAAAACCATTGGCAGTACTGTGAGAATCCAGGTTTTCGTGGCAGGTACAGCACCTTTGCCATGCCAGATCCGACATTGCATTGTTATGAACAAGGTCATTGTCATGCAAGACACTACACTGCGCTGTGATGAAAAGTTCAATTTTATCACAAGCACCTCTGCTTGCATGCTATATACCCGAACTCCTAACCCTTCCTTTCTCCTCATTAGCCACACTCTTATTCAAGGGGGCTGTACTGCACTGGAAGCCAGGTGCTTAGGCCTGGAACTGCAAGCACTTAGGAGTGCACAGGCTGTTCTTTCAGAACTCGCCTCATTTTCAACTGTTCAGTACACTGCTGCAGATTTGGATGGAATCCAGTGCATGCTTCTCCTGCGTATGTTTGTTTCTGATCCAAGGCTGCAGGAGTTAAAGAGGGTTTTCCACTTCTACTTTCGTCTATCTGCTGAATACACCTGTGATGATCCACCTAATATCATCTCAAAATATAATGGGACCATAATATTTTGAATACAAATATATCATGGGCAAAAAAAGTCAATGAATGTATATCATTTGTTTTTTTACTTTATTGCAATATTAATGAAGTATAAACTATTGTATGAGATGGGTTTTCAGTCGAACCTGAGACAGCAGATGCACTGTCTCTTGTGAGATCTTTTGTTAAACAAATAAACTTAAAAAGAGCTTAGAGCTTGATAAATTACCAATATGTTTCATTACCACACTTATTTCTTTGCTTCTCATTGGTCCGCACCTGCTAGTTTCATTTTCTGTTCCTTTTCTCTTCTTGTGTTCCTTGTTGAGTGTCCCTCAGCTCTTATTTTGGAGGTGACTTTTTTTTTAACTTTAGGTAAATGACACAATAACAGTGCATGGGTTTGCAGTTCATCTCCTACATTTCACGTTCTTGCTTGGTCCATCCCCCTCATCCCTCCTCCTGTCGCTGTCCGTCATCACCACAATTGTATTGTAATTGCATTTATATAGCGCTTACTACCCCTGGTGAGACGTCGCAGTGCTTTTTCGGCAAGTAGCATGCTACTCTGGAACTCATAAAGGATTAGTGGTGAATTAGTAGAGTGAAATATGAAAGTAATTTGAGTGGTGGATATGTTAGTCAGTTATTTGGATTGTGAAGGATAGTGGAGAGATAAAAGAGGGAAAAAGGTTTGCATGTATATAGCGCTTGCTACCCCTGATTGGATGTTGAAGAGCTTTTTCAGCGAGTAGCACGCTACTCTAGAACCTATAAAAGATTAGTGGTGAATTAGTATAGTAAAATATGAAAGTGAATTAAGAGGTGGATATGTTAGTCACTTATTTGAATTGAGAAGGATAGTGGAGCAAAAGCAGAGGGAAAAAGGTTTGCATTTATGTAGCGTTTGCTACCCCTGATTGCGTGTTGAAGCGCTTTTAAGGTGAGTAGCATTGAACTTCTATGATGCTTGCTCCCTCCTGCCCTCCTTCCACTGTCTGTCTTCACGCTGCCATTTCCTGCACTACCCAGATCTCTGTGGGGTTGCTGACCCCACCAACCCTCCTCCTGCTGCCCCCTGTGTTACTTCCCCTACTGCAGTCCATCATCTTTCTGACCCTTCCAGCTTTCTCCCTGCTGTTCCGTTTATTTATGCCACCATTCTCCCATTGTCCTTGTTGGCTCGCACCAACCCCTTATTACAAAAAAAGCAATTGATGTGACCAGTGCTGGCCACATTACAGCGATATTTTTTCTGACTTTTTTATATTTTTGTTCCCTAAGTACATTGATCACTGATATTAGAATGAAAAATAAATGCATTTGAAAAGCGTCTGACAACTTGGAAATGCTTACACACACATTTTTCCAGTACATGCACCAGACTGCCCTGAACAGCTCCTGCTGCAGAACCTCAGGGATTAATCTTTGTTCTATTAAATGTGTTTTTTTGTTTGTTTTTGAAACGTCCCAGCATTACAGAGATCGTCCCATTTGGGGGAACAAGTGAAGCTCTCTGGTGCGATGACAGAGATGGATGCATTTAATACATATGTGATGATATGCTGTGTGTTGCTTCTTCTCCATGCTGGGTACCCTCCAAGGACTACGCCACACATGGAGCTTAATATTACCCTTCTTTATTCTGCTGTGTGTAACTGGGAACTCAACATACTAAAACAGGCTTTCATGGCACTGTGCTCTGACACCTATGTCATAGCTTACGGAGGGCAATCACTAAATCTATCTTTATTTCAAAGTTCGTTACATGTTGCCTTCCATCGGCATACACTTTCATCTTTTTCTTATTAACTAAGGGTCAAATTATCAAGAACCGGTGTTAACATTATCGCAGTTTTATCGGCAGGAAACTGTCGATAAAACGGCGATAATGGGCTTGATAATACGCCCTTGTTAATTCCCATAGAAGCCCATGTTCTTGTGTTAACGTGGGCTTCTATGGGAATTAACAAGGATGTATTAGCAAGCCCATTATCGCCGTTTTATCTGCAGTTTCCTGCCGATAAAACGGCGATAATTTTAACAGCAGTCCTTGATAATATGCCCCCTAGTCCTTCATCCGAGTTGTACACTCACATCCTTCCATTTTGTTGGTCCATAGAGGTAACTTGGTTGATATTGCTCTCCCAAAGTAGCAGGACTTTTGTCTGTAGTTGAGTGAGGTATTGAACGATAGGGCCGTTTGGTGGAATTCCAAACAGTTTTCAAACTGAGCCTCTCAAGAGTTGCATGCTGTACTGCTTTTTAGCGTACCCATAAAACACTCAATTAGTCAGCTTGTCTGGTGCCACAAAGGTGTCCTCTCGATGTTTCGAGGCTCCAGGAAATCCTTGAATTGTTGAACGGCAGGCCATAATTAGTCTTTAAAATGGCTGGAACGACCAATATTCCAAAGATGTCATGAAGTCTCTCAATGGTTTGCTAATGAGTTGAGGAAGAGAGATCCTCTGTTAAAGGAAGACGTGAGTACTCATCCACAGTTACCATCAGATGATGTCCATTGTCGAGTGGACCAAAGAAAGTGATAGCTATTCTCTCCCATGCATGCTTAGCGAGTTCTTACATAGTAAGAGTATGTTGAGTAATGTTTGTAGAATGGCAGCACAGAGATGACAGGCCTTGAGTTCCTTTTCAACCCTCTGATCTAAATATTGAAACCAAACTCGATCTCGGAGAGCTCTCTTGGTGGCAAGAATACCATGATACCCTTCGTGAGACACTTCAATTATTTTCTGTCTCAAATTCCCTGGAATTATGATTCTCAACTCTTACAGTATAACTCACTCCTTCCTGAGTTATAGAAAGTTTATTTTTACTACCTTTGTACTTTTGGTATTCTCAATCACTGATGAGAGGTCTGGATTGAAATAGGCCATTTTTCAGTAGCAGTTTCAATAGTTTATTTGATTTTTTGGAAATTTCTCTCACATTCTTGTGACCACTTGAATGAAACATTTTTGTTTGTTAACTCTTGAAAGAGAAGGGGGCACTTATGGTAGCAGAGTCTCATATGTGTCTTCAACAGCACCTGGCCATGTCAAGAAATTAGTATCATAGAAACATCTTGTGGTGAATCAGCAGTTGATAGGGCTTGTACTTTGGCAGGATAAGATGTCTTACCTCCATCTGAAAAGATAGGCCATGTAATTTTAACTTTAAAACTCACACTTGTCTGCATTCAAAGACAGGCCTGCACCAGTCAGTAAATGACATACTTGGGTGAGAGCTTTATTATGCTCCTTCTGTGTAGCTTTGAAATTCAATATGTCATTGCTATAATTAAATTCATTGTCAACTGGCTCTATGACACGTCAAATGATGTCTTGGAAATGTTCTGCAGCCGGTGACACACCAAAACTGAGTTTCTTATATCGAAACAGACCAACATGTGTAGAAAAGGATGTAACATTCCTTCAATCTTCTTGAAGTTCCAATTGATGATAACCTTTATATAAATCAAGGCAAGAGAAGACCTTGCCACCATTTAATTGCGTCATCATGTCAGCAATATATGGATCTGGATGTCCTTCTCGTTTAATTGCGTTGTTTGCTTGGCACAAATCAATGCATACGAGTACAGCTCCTTCACTGTCCTTTTTGAGCACTTCCACTATGAGATAAACACATTGCCAACAGACCGATTGAGTGCTCAATAATGTCATGCTTAAACAATGACTCAAGTTCTTTTTCAACAGCTTCTTGTAAATGAAAAGTAACTCATCTATTATGCTTAGTAACATGACAAACATCATCATAAATAAGTAACTTTCCTTTCATAGTATTAAGCTTTCCCAAACCATGAAATAATGAAGGAAATTGACGGACTGTTTCAAGCATTCATATTGTACCTCACAGAAATCAGTCCCATATCAGCAGCAGTACTGAAACTAAGTAGACATGCACTTGCCTCTGTTCCTTGAAGCTCATGGATTGGTGCTCGCACCTTAGTTTTCTTGAGTTTCAGTATCACAACAAATGAACCTTGACTTTTTACAGGCATCGATGCAGCTAAGGAGTAGACTTTGGTTTTCGATCGTGTAAGTTCAGGCAATGGAGATAATTCATTGTATTTGTCTTCAAGCATTACTTTTATCAATGCACCACTGTTGATGATGTAAGTTATCATGCAATTATTTATTTTTAGTGTCATTTTCAGAAAATGTTCAAATAACTTTGTTGCTTTGGCATGTTGACTTTTCTTTGACTAATATTTTTTCTCACATGCAGCAAGTCCAACATGCAAATATTTTTTCAGTGGTAAACATCGACATGGCGCAACCATCTTTGTCACTTTCACTGAATATTGAGGCAGATAAAATGTTTGACGATGATTTAGATGATGATCTACTTCGCTCAGTGTCAATTTTCCTCAAATGATGTCGCTGATTGATCTAGTGGGGGTGCCTCTCACGTTGCCTCTGCAACGTTCTTGAGGCCATTTTGTCTTTGCGCCATGACGCACTTACGTTTTCCTTCACTTTACAAACCATCAGAAAATGGTTCTCTTTTCCACAGCCTTTACATATCTGTCCAAAGGTGAGATATGTACCTTTGTGTAGAAATGAAAATCCACATCCAAAACATAACTTATTTTAACGTGTAGACATCACTTTTTGTCCTTCAGTCTTTTGCTCTTGTTTACTTTTTATACTCGTGCCAAAGCATTAAGGGCCTCATTTCGATGTCAGGCGGAATTCCTTCCGCCCAGCACCGACTCGGTCCTGGGACCAACCGACACCCAGTCAGTGGTCCCGACCGTCTCATTAAAATATGACGGAACACGGTTCAGTCGCATTGCACTTTACTCAGTGGGAGTTCGTATTACGGCTGGAAACCAGCCATCACACATGCTCTCAACGAGAAAAGGGAGGTGCAGTTCATCCCTGTACTCCTCAAGGTGCCTTCCACGGGTTGCAGTGATCAACAGGGGTGCCCCCTCGGCTCCAATAAGGGGCCATGCACCCAAAGCGGCCCTGCAGTGGGCCACCAAAGTTGAGTTCTGACAGCCTTTCTGTGTCAGAAAGGTGGCATGGAAAGGCTGTCGAAACCCAAAATTGTAATCTCAAGGGTGGAAATGCCTACCCTTGAGATGACAGGCTGGATTCCCATTGGCTGATGGGCTCTCCGAGCACGTCAAAGGCCAGCAAGAAAGACCAGCAGCTTTAGTTTACAATTGTCTCCTTTGTAATGAGGCGTCATAAAGTAAACCTATTTTAGTTAAAGATTGTTTTGGCCTTAATTTTTGGTAGCTTTGTCCTTGTTTTATATATATGATTAGTTTGTGGAGAGTTGGTTGTGTTCTTCCTAGTGTGGCTTGGAAGGCATTACATCATCCTCCCACTGTGTTATTAATTTTAGCTTTTTGTGCTAAGGTGCTTTCATAGACATTCCTCGTGGGGATGTGGAATTTGGGTTGTCTTCGGTGTCTGATCTATGTTGTCTCTCTACCAAGGTATCTTCAAAATAGTCGGGAAGGGTGTTAGTTTCGCTTTGTTGGCTTGGTAAAAATTGACTTTCTATGAGTAAATAGTAGTAGATTGCTACCTCTGTTGTGGGTACATAGGCTAGGGCTATTCGTTTTTTTATTTGGTATACAAATTTGCTGATTGTTGCATATACTACACTTAGGCCGATTACGATACAGCCGTGAGAAGAAGCACACAGCTAGGCAAGATGATGAAAGATGTTCTTCTTTATTTCCAGATCATACAATAGAAGCGTCCTACCCACAGGATACACAGCAGCGACTGATACTAGAGTACTTGGTAGATAGGCACCAAGTACATTCCACACTCTAGAGGTGCCCCCATGAGTGACACACATTAACTAGATAAATAACAAGGGGTACATACAAATTAGTATTATAGGTGAATACCACACACCACCCCCCAGACACAAACATATAAACAATGGCTGATATACTCAGTTGCCCATGTGCGGGTACTCCTACGCAGAGGAGAAATACACTTGGAAGAATTGAGTTGAGAATGAAATGAGAATCGGAAGAAACAGAAAGACGTACAAGAGCAATCCTACCAAGATTCCAAATGTGCCCATCATCAAATTTCACTACATTAAGGAATAATTGTATAGAACTATGTACCTCCAGACTTCTGTGGAAATCTTACTCTCACACAATCACCTACTTTAACTCTAGTGTTTGCAACAGCATGTCTGAGAGCAAAGTTGGCTTTACTTTTTGCAGACTTTAGATCATGGAGAGAACACCACTGAAGATCCTCAGGAACACTAATGTCAGCCCCATTCCCTCTCATCCAAGATTGAAACAAATTGGTATTAGGTGTACGTCCCCTAAACAACTCAAAAGGAATTTTTTCAGTGGTAGAGTGAGGAGTCAATCGGTAAGCCATAACCTTCTCAAATATTGTGGCTTTCCAGTACCGACCTTGTTCCTAAGCTGACTGAATAGATTCTTATAAATACACGGTTGAATCGCTCAACCATCCTATTACATTCTTGGGGATAGAGAGAGCACTGTTTACGAACAATTCCCTTCTTGGCTAGAAAGTCCTCCATTTTTCTCAACACCAGTTGTACACCATTGTCAGTCAAGAGAGACATCCTCGTCGCCAGTGTGAAGAAGTACACAGGATGATGAAACATGTTCTTCTTTATTTCCAGATCATACTACAGAAGCATTCTACCCACAGGATACACAGAAGCAACTGACACTACAGTACTTGGTATCTAGGCACCAAGTACATTCCACATTCTAGAGCTGCCTCCATGAGTTACACACATTAACTAGATAAAGAACAAAGCAGTAACCTAGGTGAATACCACAAGCCCGTAAAGGCTCTGACCTGTGGTCAAAGCCTTTAGGGGCGCTTCATAATAGGCTACTCAGTTTCCTTTCTGACCACCTCATTATGTTGGAGGCAGTCGGAAAGGAAACCAGCCGGTCACTACAGCTGGCTTCTGATGGGTTCGGAGAGCCCATCCACCAGTCGTATATTGGCAAGTAATCTCCAGGGCAGGTCATTCGACCTTTGAGTTTATGATCATGGTTTCCAATGTGGTTTCAAAGCCAGTCTGTCCAAAATGGAAACCATGTCGGGAAACGTGTTTGGAGCTCACCAGCAGGGCCCCCTTTGACGCACTGCCTCTCGTTGGAGGCCGAGCTGGCACGTATGGTGACCCCCTGTTGGTCCCTTTAACTTGTGGCAGGCAGCTTGAGGGAAATGGATTCACTATGGGAGCATGTATTGCAGCAGGTTTAAGGCCATAATGTATGCTCCCATAGTAAAATATAGGAATGCGACCGAACAGTGTTCGGTCGCATCCTAATGAGGCGGTCGAAATCACAGACCGGGTGTAGGTTGGTCAAAGTACTGAGTCATTGTCGATTGGAAGTAATCATTAGGGCTGGGCGTAGTTCGCGAAGTAGAGCTATGCGAAGCTACGCAAAGTGCACTTCGCACTACGCGAGCTACGTGTAGCACTACGTGAACTGTGTAGTAGCCTGTTCGCACTGTGCAAAATGCTGTTTTCAATGATTGCCCAGTGCGGACAACATCCGGCACTGTGCAATCATTAAAAACGGCATCTTGCACAGTGCGAGCTGTAGTTTTCTGCCACTCGAGTAGATTTTTACTCGAGCGGGTACTTTCTCAACGCGGACTGGTAGTTTCTCATCGCGAGCGGCCGCGAGCATACACGACCATTCGCAATGAGAAACCTGACCTCCCCGCATTGAGAATCTCGCTGGGAGGTTTATTTTTCATGCTTGCGATCGGCAACTTGATGTTGCTGATCGCAAACGAGGAAAAAGTTCCGCCGGGATGTCATTTTGCTTGCTCATTGTCGCTAACTTGACGTTGAGGACCGCAAGCAAGCAAAAAATGTCCGCAGCACTACGCTAAGCTACGCGTGATTGCACTGTGCTACGTGCAATTCGTATAGTGTGAAGCAGCGGAAACTTCGCAAACTACGCGAGCGTAGGGTAGTGCTTTGCCAAGGTCTAGTAATCATAATTAGCCCCCTAGTGTTGATTTTTGGAGATGCTTCAATACATTTTATTAAACACAGTAATATCATCCTTGTATTGCTGAAAGTGGATACATTTTTAAAATTGCTTGGGTCATTGCTTGCTCGAAATCTATTCTTATTTTTTGGGGGGAAGACATTTTCTGTTTGATGTTTAATTATTGTTAGTAGTTCTATATAGGTTGTACTTTGTTTGTTGGGAAGTGGGGTGTACATGAAAGGGATGCTGGTTTCTTGGTATTCGCCATTAATAGCGTAAAGATGATAGGATGGCTTAGGACAGACTTTAAATGTGCCATTCATTATCCATGTTTAAGATTGTTTTAATTTTTGGATATTGATGTTGGTGGCAAAGATGAGAATTCTTTTTTATGACTATTATCATAAAGTATGAATTGTTCATCTTTGTGTGACTGTATATTGGGGTAGTAGTTCTATATCTGAAAAACATTTGATGGGGTTTAGGATTTTTTTAAACTTTATTCAGTTATGTTTTACAAATAATTAGGAAATATACTTACTTGATTTTTGTTAATGTTGATTTTCATAATCTTTTTGGGAACAAATGATGTATGGGAAATTCCTATATAGTGTAGACTTTTGATAAAGTTTAGACTATAAAATATCAATAGAAAAAAATGCTTTGGTTAAGTAGGTTTATATGTTTAATTATTTTTAAGTTAAGATAGGGTGCTTTTGTTATTTTAAAAGTTTTGAATGAGAGGCTTAAGGTGTTGAACTATATGTAGATTTTCTTTTGTTGAGTCTTGTAAAATAGACATCCACAAGATGATGATTATAAGTAGTGGTTTATTAAGAATAAAGATCCCATCCACAGGTGAACATCCAGTCAGCATCCAAGCCTGGTTGTAACTGCCTGCTGAACAAAGCATAACATTCCATGAGATGTGCAGGTGATTCTAGTGCCTCATGACATCACCGCAGCTATGTCATGAAGCACAGACACAGAGAACCAGGATGCCACACATCTCCCTTCTAACAAGAGGAACAAAATTACAAAGAGCAATAAGTTAAAATGAAAACATAAATCATACAGTTATGTAGTCCTTTAAATACTCAGGAGAATGACAAACCCTTGCAGACTTCCGAGGAAGTGAGGAAGATTGATCACTAGTTTGAGAATTACGACTACAAGACGCTTCCACAATATCATTACTAACCACCACCACCCTGTTCAAATTCCAAACTCGATGGTCTGCAGTTTTGATGGCGTTCTTAAAAACCTTGATGACACGGATAGGTTTTTTAAAAGTAGCAGAAAGGGCCTTATTGTTTTTGCAGGGATTTTTAATAAGTACCCAATCGCCCACCTTGACAGGAGTGAGTTTTACAGAATTCCTTGCATCAAAAATTCTTTTTCTATTCTCAATCCTAGAAGATTCACGCACCCTCCAATCATCCCTGACATCATGAGGACATGGCTGTAAGTCATTGACCCATGCGGGTACCACAAGTGTATTAGGAGTACGTCCCCTAAAAAGTTCAAAGGGGGTCTTCCCAGTAACAGCATGGGGAGATATCCTATAAACCTTAACTTTCTTAAAGACATCTTCCCTCCAATCCGTGCCAGCAGACTTAGCCATCCTAATGGTTTCTTTAAGAACCCGGTTGAATCTCTCAACTGTACCGTTGGTTTCTGGGTGGTATAGGGATGATTTTTTGTGTTTGATACCATGTTCTAAGAGGAATTGTTCCATGTCCTTAGATACTAACTGAGGACCATTATCAGTGAGAATGGTGTTAGGAATGCCTTCTCTTGCGAACAGTTTGGCCAAAAATGCCACCACATTTTTAGTCTCAATCCCACGAGTAATGGCAATTTCTGGCCATCTGGAAAAGAAATCAACAAGGACAAGAACATACCACTCACAACCACCTGAAACTATGGGCCCCAAAATATCCAAACCGACCTCTTCCCATGGTGCATTCGGTCTGTCTCTAATTACCATGGGCTGAACCTTGGGTTTCGCTACTCTTTCACTAAGAGCACAGTCAATGCAATCTCTAACCTTACGTTCCACTTCCAAATCCATATTTGGCCACCAATAAGATCTCCTCAAAATCTCCTTGGTTTTTGAAACTCCTAGATGTCCTATATGTGCTAAAGACATAAGCTCATTCCGAAGAGCTACAGGTGGAACTAACCTAGTGCCCCTAAAAAGTAAGCCATCTTGTTCTGAGAGCTGATCTTTGACATGCCAAAATTTCTCAATCCCTTCATTAGGCTTCGGTTTAACCTTCCACCCAGTCATTAATAGATTAAGTACTTCCACAAGAATCAAATCTTCTTGAACCATCCTCAACCACCTTTCTTTATCAATAATAGCTTCCTCAACAACACAAACCATTTCATCATCATCATCATCCAAATCATCCTTACCATCAGCCTCACAAACAGGAACAAGGCGAGACAAAGCATCTGCCACTTTATTTTCCACTCCAGGTAGGTATTTTACATCAAAATCATAATCTTGTAAACCAACAACCCATTTCGTGATCCTACCTGACACTGCATCAATACCCTTTTTCTTTAAAATTTCACAAAGCGGCTTGTGATCCGTCCTAACCTCAAAGGTAGTTCCCCATAACAAATTTTTGAGCTTCTTGACCGACCAGTAAACAGCGAGGGCTTCACGCTCAATCACGGAGTATCGAGTTTCAGCTCCCTTCAAACTCCTTGACAAGAAAAGAATGACCCTCTCAGTGCCCTCAAACTTCTGTACAAGTACCGCTCCCAAACCTTTCAAGCTAGGTGTTGAGATCTTTTCTTCTTCTTGTAAATCCCATCCTCGTCGCCAAATGTAAAATAGACATCCACAAGATGATGATTATAAGTAGTGGTTTATTAAGAATAAAGATCCCATCCACAGGTGAACATCCAGTCAGCATCCAAGCCTGGTTGTAACTGCCTGCTGAACAAAGCATAACATTCCATGAGATGTGCAGGTGATTCTAGTGCCTCATGACATCACCGCAGCTATGTCATGAAGCACAGACACAGAGAACCAGGATGCCACACATCTTCAATCTGGAGTTTCGTCCTTCTCCAATGTTGTCAATTTTGAGGTAAATTTAGGTTAACTAATTGGTTACTTTTATAGTGTTAGGTTAATTAGTTGCAGCTTTCTATTGGTTTTACTTGTTATAGTTTAATTTTATTGGTTAGAATAGGGTCTGTGTAGTCTTTTTGGCAGTTATAATTTTATTTACTTTAAGCTATATGTATTTATTTAAAAGTGTGTTTTATTATATATTACAATATAGTTAAAATGTGTTTTTTTTATATGTTATATACTTTTTTTATTACATGGTATATATGTTTGTTTATATTTGATGGTGCTAATATTTATTTTGGGTATTAGATTTTGTGTATTTTTTAAAATATGCTTGTTTTAGTTTATTAGAAAGTAATTTGGTTTTTGCGGTTGTTAATTAATTTTTTTATGTATCTTTTGATGTTGAAAATGTGTGTTTTTTCCAGGTTTTTTCGAAGGGTAAAATATATTTTATTATGTTTAAATGTTATTTTTATTGTGAGTTAAGATGTATTTTAGTGATGTTTCTTTTTTCGATATTGTGTATGTTGATATTTTTGTTGAAGTATATGTTATGTTGAATTTTCCAATAATTTTGTGTACGATAATTTTGTAGTCTATATTTTTGTAGTCGATATTTTTTAAGATGATTTGTTTTAAGGATATTTGTGTAATTTTAATTTTGGGGATTGGTATTTGATATTTTTGAACATAATATTAATGACTCTAATTGTGTGGGTCGATATTATGGGGGTCGATATTATGTCAATGAGCCCACTCCACTATATGCAGCTCCACTGTATGCAACTCGTGTACACCATTCATCTCCATATCACTGCATTCTACGTTAGTCCATTGGATGCAACTTCACTGTATGCCACTCCATTATATACTATTCAACTCTACCCCATTTTGATGTATGCCACCCCAGTCCACACCAGTCCACTTTACAACACTCCACTCTACACTATTCCACTGTATGCTATTACACTCTACACTCCTCTGCTCTACACCACTCCATGGTACTCCACTCTACACTATTCCACACTACGCCACATCACTCTACGCTATTACACTGTACACAAGTTTAGTCTTTGCCACTCTGTTGTATAGTATCCCACTCTACCCTATGTGACTATACGCACACTGCAATTAAAATCTATCCCACCCCACAATACACCATTCCAGTCCACACCATTTCACTGTATAGCATTCCACTGTATGCACCTACACTATATATTCTTACACTCTATGCCTCTCCACAGTATGCCACTGCAGTCTGCGCTACTGCAATTGAATGCCACTCCACTGTGCACTTCTCCACAATATGCTATTCCACTCTATGACGCTCTACTCTAAACTATTCCAAATTATGCCAGCCATTGTATGTTACTCTAATCTACACCCCTCCAGTGCACTCTCCTCCACTCTACAAAACTCTACAATCGATGCTGCTCTATTAGACTCTAATGCACTCTATTCCAGTACACTCCACTGTCCAAATTTGTGCTTGACTCTGTGCCTATATACTCTATTGTGCAACACTCTACAACAGTTTCCAACACTGCAAAATACAGTTCTCTACTCTACTGTGGAGAAGTGTGGCTCAATGGTTAGAGCGGCAGAGTGGAGAAGTGTGGCTCAATGGTTAGAGCGGCAGACCCTGATGCAGAGGTCTGGCCCAGGACCAGGGTTCAATTCCCCGCCTCGGTGGGTCTTGGGCTCAAAATTCCACGGACTTGATAATTCTCGCCTCGGTGCCTATTCCAATCATGGAGTCCCACTCTCAAACTCTAGGCAATAGCTTGCTTAATCTCCACAACGGCCCCCACAACGCTAAGGATGCCTGGCCTCCACCTTGGGGGTGCCCAGGAGTGGACACCTCACAGGGAAAGCCAGGATGGGTTCCACAGCGGTATTTGTACAAGCGCCTTGAGACCCTTGCGGGTGAGTAGTGCGCTATACAAGTATCAATTTACATTACATTACTGTATGAGGCGGCACTCCAGTTTCTAACAGTTTCCACACCTCTACCCTATGTCACTTCAGTGAACGTCACCCCCCACTGTACCCTTCTCCACTCAATGCTACTCCACTGTAAAGCATTCCACCCTACACTATTCCAGTCTATGCCACACCACTCATCTACACTCCATTTTACTGTATTCCACTGTACACTATTTCACTGTATGCTACCCCACTTTACAGTAATCCACTCTACACCACTAGAGTACACCACTCAACTCTATGCCACTGCACTGTATGACACTCTCCTCCACTCTATATAACTCCACTCGATAGAAGTCTATCACACTTATGGAAACCTATAACATTCTAAGCTATTCTGTCCCAATACACTCCACCGAACAACTCTATACTACACTCTATTCCACTATTCAACGCTTTTCTATAAACCATAGCACTCCTCTCCACTGTATGAGACCCCACTCCAATTTATAACCATTTACTCCCTATGCTACACCACTACACTCCATGCCACTCTACTCTACGACACACCTATACACTATATTGTACTTTAATCCACACTATGTTACTCCACTCCACTTAATTCTGCTCCACTGTATAAGACATTACCTCACTCTACACCACTACACAACAATCCACTCTATGCATCTCCACTGTTTGACACACTACTGTACTCTATCCAGCTCAACTCTACAACACTATACGCCACTTTCTGAATCCTCTACCATCTATACCCTTAAACCCTGTTGTATAACACTATACTACACTGTATGTCACTCTACTACAATCTACTCTACGCTTTGCTGCTCTACAATACTCTAGTCTACTATACAACACTGTAAGCATCTCTTTGCAAGTCATTGCACCCTCTTAACTTCACTCTACTCTATGACACAGTTACTCCAGTCTACTCCACTGTACTCCACTCAACTTTATGCCCCTTTATTCCATTGTACTCTATAGCACTGTATTCCAACACTGTACTATACACCACTCCACTGTACAAAACTCAACTAGACTGTATGCTACTCTCATCTACTGTAGTCTACATCACTTTCCAAAACTGCATGACAAACCACACCACTCTTCTGTGCAACAGGGTACTCCAATTTATGGTACTTTAATTGCCTGTATGATGCACAACTCCACTCGAATGCACGCCACTGTAGTCTATGATATGCCACTCCACTCTATGACACTTTACTCTACACCAACCCACTCCAGTGTATGCCATTCCCCTATACTCTTCTCTATTATAGGTTATTCCTTTCTATGCCACTGTACAATACTCTGATCAATGCCCATCCACTGTCGGACATTCTATTCTATGGTATGCAACTCCACTCTACCCCACTGTATTATACTCTATGCCCATCCATTCTAGGCCTCTGTACTGCACTCTATGACACTTGACAACACACCACTCAATTTCTTTATGAGATATGCTACTCCACTATTTAACACAGCACTCCACTCAATGACAATCTACTCCGCTGTCCTCTATGATACTCTACTTGATGATATTTCATTCTACAATGCTCTTCTTCACCCTACACTAGTTGAAAATGCTCTACTCTACTCTATGACAGTCAACGACACCCTACTCTAAAGTTCGACATGCCAATCCACAGTACAGCTTGCTGCTCTAGTTTATAAACTTAACTCCACTATTTGAGACACCGGCCCACTACACTGTATAAAACTTTACTACACAGTCTGATACATCACTACACTCTGCTCTACTCTACTTTATTCCAATCTACAATGCTCCACTCTATGACAATAGGCTTTACAGCACTCTCCTCCACTGTATTGTCCAACACGCCACATAGCAACTCTCCACTCACAAACACTCTATGATCTGAAACACGTTTTTATTAAACCTTTTAAAACCATTAAAATTCAATGAAAAAACAAACGTTAAAGCCTAGTTATAGGAAAAAATAATTCCCTATACAAACCAGCTCAAACTTTACAAATTAAAACAATTCTACAGTTAAAGTTATAACTTTTTTTACAGCCAGACAAACTAACTATAACTAGCCACTCTACCACTCACCAGACTGCAATAATTTTAACTCAAACCTCTGCCATGCACTGTGTTGTCAAAAATTATGTAATTGAAGATGTTGTAAGTGCTGTCAAGAATGCTATGGTTTCACATGATTGCACATGTTATAAGTTATGTAATAACTAGGGCTATTACCAGTGCATAGAGAAGGCATGTGATATAGTTTGAATAATCTGGGGAACGAGGTCAGCCGACTGTATACAGAGGTGCGCTACTTATAGTTAGTTGAAGGTGGTACATACATTATAAATGTAAGTTAGGACTATGAGTGTTGTAATTTGCAGGTGGTGCAACATTTATTATTTTAACTTTTATCTATGATTTTAGAATTCCTAATGTTTGTGTATTTTACGTTTTGGTTGAATAGAAAGAATAAAATATGGTCTCCCAACTATAACTTCTCCTTAACCTTTGTTTTTTTCATGGAATTTCAATGGTTTAAATAGATATAATGATGCATGTTTGTATATTTTCTACATTATTAATGTACATGAAATACTTGGTAAGTTATAATATCTTTTTTTGTTTGCATAAAGTATATGATTTCTATAGTGACATAATGTTATACTATAAAGTGGGAGGTAAAGTACCTTTGAAATTGTTATGTTAATCAAGTAGGCAGCTGATGTGGTAATGTACTACTAATTTGGTAGTTTTGGGCTAGGTACATAGCCCAAACAAAAGTTTAATTTCCTTTTTAAATGTGTGTGTGTGTTTCAAATCTGCATATGTTGTTATATTGAAGATATTGGTGTGCAATATTGATCTTTCAATGTTTGTGTCTTATAAAGTTAAGGGAATTCAATTTCTTTTTAAATTTCATCTGTACTGTGGTTCGAACTAGCAATTACTGAAGTAGAACCACAGTAGTTCTTGATTGTAAAAAATAATGAGAGTGGCTGGAAAAACAATCAATCATAATAAACTGGAAGTCTATATCCCTTACTCATCATTTGGAGCGAAAATCTCCAAGGAGAAGGTGCGCACTTAAGAAGCTCTAACATCTTCATACTGTCATTTGCTGTTTGGGATGGCTGAACAGCAGGATCCTGGACATCAGGAGGGACAAGAGGAGAAAGTGCTTCCAGTAGAGGCTGAATTGGACAACAGGAAGAAGAGTCTTCTTGAGTCGTGGTCCGACAGTTTTGTAGGCTGCCACCGGGGGAGAAGAAAGATAATTCTCCCCTGGTTACTTGCAACCTTTACTGTATGGTCATTTCTAGAGGCACCTGGCAGAAATATTTTGTAACCACTGGAATAAAGAGGCACTTGGTTTCCATGCCACCTCAAGAAGAGGACAGGCTTAAAGAAATAAGTAAAAAGAGTGAAAGAGTTGTCTGAGTAATCTTTATCTGTGGGAAGTCAAGTTGCCTCTGCCGCTTCTTTCGCTTCAGCAGCTTCCAAACCACCAGCACCATCAACCACTATATCAGCTGCTGTTTTGTCTCTTCTGCTGGCAGTGTTTTGCCTGTGCACAGGTTGAGGCAAGACAAGGACGTATAGGATCTGTATGGAATTACTAAAACATACTGCCTTCTGTGCCACAAAGTGATAGTGGCGGGTGAGAGAGATGTCAATTTAGTTAGGCAATATGTTATTTGCCATGAATGCACTCTTAAAAATCCTTAGATTGTTTCCCCCTCCCTTGCATGTGTCTATTGCTACTTTCAATCATGATTTTGTTTGGTTGGGTCTGTTGACCTATTAGTCAGAAAAGAAGGAAAAACAGTTCTTGTCAGAACTACACAAAAAGTTCAAGTACTACAGAGCTGATACCACTAATAGCCATATTGTTTACAGGTAACCTACATACATAACTGCAGAGTATGTAGAAAAGAAAGGTAAGTAGAGGGTAATCTTTACATATGACATAGAAGTATTTGTACTTTATGAGCACAAATATATAGGTATATCAACTTTTATTTCAGGTCTTTCTGTGTTTCTGTCATCACTTAGGACCTCAACTGATGAAGATCATCTAGAAATACTGGGAAAATAAACAAATATTTTGGATTGTGAAAATATCCATAAATAATGTGCATGGCCAACTGTTTCCTCATCTAATCAATGATATTCATAAATGTCATGTAAAGAGTCATAATAATTCTGAGCAGATTCCTTCAAATATGATCAACCAGGCCACATGAGGATATAGGCGCTGAATGATGTAACTGCTACTCTACAATACCTTTCTACCTTTCTTTAAAGTGTTGTAGTGGAAGACAGAATTTTATATGTAGAATTAGTAGGTAAGAGTGTTGCAGAGTTTTGGGCAGCCTGTGCTTAAATTTCATCAAACATTCTGCCCACCCTGTGTTTTTTTTAAAAATATATTGTGTTAGTGGCCTGAAACTGTTGTTTCTCCTTGATGGAATATAATGGCATACAAATAAAAGTTTGACTGGTAAATGACATTTGTGTAGCTGTGAAGTTAGAAATCAAGTTACTGATTTTTCGGTTATCCATAGAGCACATTTGAATCATGAACATTGAATTTTTGTTACCATAGTTAAACGAAGCGAAGACACTAATTGTGATCTACAGTTTGGACAAAAATTTGATTTGTAATATTACAATCTGGGATTGGTAGACATAGAAATCTATTATTAAAGATGTTTAATTCAAGCATTTTAAACATTCACATTCCCAAAAGTAGCTTACACCAAAAATGCCAATATTAGGCTGCTTTTCAGTTGCAATTTTTTGTAGAACAACCATACAGAATTTCTGAGCATTTTGCTTTTGATTAATTGAGAACTGAACAGCACCTATGCACATATCAAGCATATATTTAACACTTGCTTGTGTGTGATAATTAGAGCATGAAGAGTAGTCAAAATGTTGGAAAAAGGATGATGAGCCAGTTGGTATAGTTGTTCTTTCACAGATGGTAAGTAAAGTACAGAAGTAGATTTACAATGACATTATTTAATAAACTGATATCCTGTTATTTTCATGTTATGAAGTTTTTTATTACCTTGCTTGTCTCTTCTCAGTGGCCTCCAGTTCCTACTTGTTCCAACCTGAGCAAGGTGCTGCCTTTTGACCAAATGACACAGCTGCTGCCTGGGTTTTCCCACGTGGTTTTATCCCACTCACCTTACTTCCTGCCAACAGAAGCCTCGCTCACCCCAGGACCTACTTAATGCAGGCCATAACACAAGCACATTAGTCGGCACCTGGGCCCCTAGCTTGCCACTTGCCGTTGGCCTCCAGTTCCTGCTTGTTCTAGCATGATCCAGTTACTGCCCTTTGACCAAGTGACACCTATGTTGCCTGGGTTATTCCCACTCACTGTTTTTCCTACCAACAGAATCATGGCCCAACCTAGGACCTACTTTATGCATGCTGCAGTGTGACTGCACAGCGGTCATGCGCAATGGGTGTCCCACTGGTGTGCCAAATGTGCTGCAAACCTATCTGTGCCCATTTGCACTTGAACCATGCCCAGCACCAGGAACCCTGGCCCTACAACCATCCAATGCAACACCACAGCATCAGCCACCACCAAAGTCACTGAACACCACCACTACTCCTCCACCATCCTCCACGATCTCAACAAAACACACCAGCAAACAAGCTGATGTTTTGCATCCTCAGCACCATTGTAGGACCCTTCTTCTGCACCTGTTGCGATTTCACCTGCAACAACTCAGACACTGATACCACCAGGTCCAAACAACTGATGTACACCATCACCCCCACACCAACTGTCTGCCATGCTCTTCAATGACCAGTCCCTCAGAAAACACTCCACTGAAATCTGGGACCTCCTCAACAGCAACACAACTGACCTTCTCTTCCTGAACAAAACATGGCTCAACCCAGCCTTCAACCCGGACATCACTGTAGCCATCCCACCTGCCTACAAAATTATACACCAGGACCAAACCCCCATACCAGGTGGAGGACTCACGATCATCTACAAAACACGATTGTCAGCAACACCTCCACAAATTTGGACACCAACCTCATGGAACACCTCCACTTCAAAATACAAACGGACTACAATGCTACCCCTAAGGAGAAACCTTACCTAACATCCCCTGGGTCCCCGAGTGGAATTATGCAACCACATTGCAGACTTCATCTCTTCCCTTTTCATCAGATTAACCAACTACATCATCTTCAGGAGCCTCAATGTTCACCTGGAACACGCCACAGACCTAAATGGCCCTCCTTGACAGCTTCAGTAACCTCACACTCACCCAGCTCATCCAAGGACCCACCAACACAGGAGGAAACACCCTCAACTCTATTTTCTCCTCCAAACACAATCACCACCATTCCCATAACCCCACTCACATGGTCCGACCCCTACATCATGTATTTCAAGATACCTGCCCATCATGTCACTCCACCAGAAAAACCCAAAGCGCCTTCAAGACACTGGGGCAAAATATCCAAAGAAAACTGGACCAAGACCCTAGATGAATGCCACCCAACCATATTGGGAACTGCAACGTTGACACCAAGCTATTCAATCAAGGGCTCACAGTTTGCATCAACCTCACCGCTCTCACCAGAAACCTGACCTACAAAAACAACAAACAGCCCAGCTGGTAAACAAATTACCCTAGGGAGTCCAAGCACCACCACAAACAACTTGAGAGAAAATGGAGACTCAACAAAAACACCAACGCAAGATACACATACAAAGCCGCCCTCAACCTCTACGCCCAACAACTATGAGATGCAAGAAAAGGCCCTAACTCTCAGGCTCACTGCCACCGCAAATAACAGCAAAGAACTCTTCACCATCTGCAAGGAGTTCTCCAATCCTGCAACTGCCAACAATAACATCATCCTATCCCAAGCACTCTGCAATGACGTCTCAAGCTTCTTTGAACAGAAGATTGTCAAAATCTACAACACATTTGACCCACAGCATATCGATAGGATCTCCCCCAACCAGCCCGACACCTCTTTTATCTCCAAGCAACAGCTAAGCAACTGGAAGCCCCTCTCAAAGAAACCACCGCCCTGATGAATACCATCCACTCATGTGCTCTATCAATCCCATTCCCCCCCCTACATGTACAACCTTGGAAGAACCATCCACACCCTGTGCCAACCGCTATCATCAACACTTTCATAACCACTACCACCTTCCTGTCTTGCTAGAAAAATGCAGAAGTCAATACTTTATTGTAGAAACCAACAGGGGACCCCAACATCCTCAACAACTATAGACTCATCTCCTCCTGCCTTTTCCAGATAATGTAATGGAGAAAGCCATCTCCCAGACCCCCTAGAATTCCTTCAACTCCTAAACAGTTCTCATTCAGACTTTTGCACCAGCCAGCGTACAGAGATGGCTCTCACTGTGGCCACAAATAACATCAGAAACATCCTCGACAGAGGAGAAATGGCCACACTCATCCTCCTCACCCTCTCCGCAGCTTTCAATATGTTCGCCCACAAGTCACTCATCAGAAAGCTTCAGCACTTGAGTATTGGTGGACTGGCCCTCAAGTGGATATCTTCCTTCCTCACAGACAGAACTCAAGGAGTTAGACTTTGCCTCTACACCTCAGGACCCAATAAACTCATTTGCGGAGTCCCTCATGAATTGTCTCTCAGCCCAACACTTTGCAAAGTCTACATGACACCCCACACAGACATCGTCAGAGCACACTGCATCAACATAGTATCCTACACTGAAGACACACAGCTCATCCTCTCCCCTACTGACTTAAATAGCACAGTCAGAGAAAACTTCACCAACTTCATGAGCAACAGTGTTGCTTGGATAAAAAACAACTGCCTCCAGCTCAACACAGAAAATTACAAAGTCATAATCTTTGGCAACCACAACTCCGCCCCGGATGCCTTTTGGTGGCTCACCAAACTTGTCGCCCCACCCACCCCTGCTGCCCAAACCAAAAACCTCAGGATCATTCTGTACATGAAACTCTACATGAGCAGACTGATCAACGCCATCTCCTCATCATTCTTTCATATCCTGTGAATGCTACACAAGATTTTCAAGTGGATCACACTAAACACCAGATGAACGGTCACCAGGGTTTTAACAATAGTTGATGTCATTACGGAAATGTCCTAGGAAACCCCACCCCCTGTATCCAGACCATGCAGAACGGTGCCAGACTCATCCTGAACATCCCATGAAATAACCAAATCTCTCTACACATCAACAATCTCCACTGGCTCCCAGTCCCAGGAAAGATATAAGTGCAGGCAACTCACCCACATCTACAAAGCTCTCAACAGCATTGTGCCAACTTACCTCCCCAACTTCTACCAACCCACCTGACACCTTCAATCTATGTCCCAAGCAAGAGCACACCTCCCTCACATCAAGAAAACCAGAAGTGGAGGATGTTCCTTCTCATACCTCGCAGCCAAGACCTGGAACAATCTGATGAAACACTTCAAAACCTATCCCTCCCTCATAGACTTCTGGAGGAACCTCAAGACATGGCTATTCCAGACAAATTAGGCATGATGTCCTCCTCCCCCCTCAGGCCTGCCCTACTCACCACTCAAATACCCTCACAGGTGATTAGCTGTGTGTCAGATAACATAACATAACATAACAAGGTTCTTTCAGAGATTCTTTGACATTGGTGTGCAACATCTTGGATATTCTCTGAGATAAGTAGTATACATACTTCATAATTTGTTGTATTCACTGAAAATGAGCTCACTGTTTACAGATGTAATTTGTATCAAGTCATACAATTGCATATTTCCCTCAATAGAGAATCACAAGATATCCTTTGCACTCCTTGCATCGTAAGTGAACAAAAGCCATCATGAAGTTGGAGACTATGCTGACCTCATCTATAATCAAAACTTGGAATTTGTTAAAATGCTACAGAGTTCTTGACATGTATCACTATTTAATTTTAAATATTCCAATGTATTATCACGCTGCACAGGTAGTAACAATAGACGTTTTATGTTATGTTCTGCTAAACCATTTGGAGCAGTAACTACACATGATCATTTTGTAAAGAGAGCTTTATATATGTAAGCAGTTATCACTTTGATGAAGAAGCTTTACCCACTTTCCGCTTGGCCTGCAATATATTGCAATGTAGGTTTAAAATGACTACATTGACATAATCCATGTTCATTTGAAGTAAGTCCATGATCTACAGACTGCTGAATTTGCTTGTGTATTTTATGTTGCTATGCATTTAGATTTCGATACTAGTACTTCAATATTTTCTGGGTCGTTCTGAACTTGACAAATTGAAATTTCAAACTCATCCATTCTACTTCTTGACACTTTTACAGCTATTTATACCTTAACACCAAGAAGACATTATATAACCATTTGACTCATATGAAACAGATTTTCATGCATACAAAATGACATCTTCACTGCCACAATTTCATACATACTTAGAAATACTCAAACAAGAGATATCAGAAGAGAAGCAAATTAATTAAGAATTATTGTGTGATACTGCAACAAGTAATACCCTTTCAAGTTGTACAACTGCAGACCCATTTGGGTAACTAAGCGTTGTTAATGAGGCTACTGCTACTTTCTAGTTTATGAGGGATCTCAAAAGTGACATATTGTTCAATAAAAAGTAGAACAGATTCATCTGAGTCATTTCCAAATTTAGGTGCATCTTTAGTCCACAAAAGCTTATGAGTATGTGGTGCACCTCTTGCTTGCTACTCTTCTCCCCAAAAGAAAACAAGTACTTTTTCAAGAGGATTATTATTCTTGTTAGTTAAATAGTTATGCATAATCTATTAACATTTGCAGGATATAAAGCATATAATCCACCTGTTGTCTTTGAGGAACTGTCTGGAAGATTAGCATTTGCTTCAAGTAGAAATATATATAAATTGCCCCATAGGTATTCAGCACAGCTTAAAGACAAAAACCAAGTAGGAAGCTGTATGTTTATGAGCATACGTTTTAATTATCTATGTCTTTGACACCAATATTCTTTGGTTCCTCACTGAAATGCATAATATTGATCAAGTTATATTCTAGATTTTCATCATTGTTTTGCACTTTTCCATAAACATTTTTTAGCAGTTATGTTAGTAAGCACAGTTTCAGAACACATCATGAGCAACAGCATAAGAAGAAACAGGCAGCTTCCTTTCATACAATAGAGTGAAAATGTAATGAATATCTTTGCAAAAGCATGGGTCGTCTGAATATAATCTTGTT
The DNA here is from genome assembly GCF_964263255.1 of Lissotriton vulgaris. NCBI lineage: Eukaryota > Metazoa > Chordata > Amphibia > Caudata > Salamandridae > Lissotriton > Lissotriton vulgaris. Next base: position 1,298,191,795 of record NC_141694.1, read on the forward strand.
TCTCAGTATTTGGAAGCAGAAATGTATACAGGATCATCTTCATACTATACTCTTATCCCAGTAGAAAATACGTGTGGGTTTCTAGATACTAACTGAATGCCCACTTCATGAGCATCACCCTTTGCATCTCTAGAGTGTAGAGTGTGTATACATTAATGTTCATATAGTTGTTCACTATATGATAAACATTAATAACATCTCTTTCATCCTCAATGAGAAAAATAGCAAATTTTCTCCATGCTACTCTGTCTTTATTTTGTGTTTTTTCAAGAAGACCAGTCCTTTTTGTGATTTTTTGTAATTCAATCTTCTACAGCAAATGCATATTTTATTTGGTATTTCCAAAATAATTTCTCAAAATTACAGAATATCCATTTTTATAACTCTCTAAGTTCAGTAAAGGTATTTGTAATGGACTGTGAGTGTAGACAACATCTGGTTAGTTATAATTTTCACAAACTGAATCAAAATATTTTGATTGCATGTAGTCTGTAATAGAGTTACCATCAATTGAATTTGCGTGAAGTAGAGCATAATTAGGTTGTTACAATTATATTGTTGGCCCTTTGACAAGATGTATTGTGGGTAGAAGGTTTTTGTCCTCTTTTTTATAGTGGAATTATTTGTGAAGACCAATTTATTATGTAGCAAAGTTGAATTGCACATCTAATTTTCTTGAAGGCATTTTAAAGCATCAGAAATATCCTCAGTTTCTGAAGGGAAATATTTTCAATATTGCACTTGGAAGTGCAATTTCACTCTTAAAGAGTTTTTCTTTGTTCTTTTGCTTTTAAAATCGTCTTCAGATAGACTTGCTTTTAATTCAGTGTTTTCTTTGCCTACAGAGTACCCTGTAACACTTCATAACAACTTCCTTTGAATGCCACAGATAGGATTAAATTAGTGTATTGATGGTAAATCTCTTGATAAAGAAATGGTTTCATGCTAGATTTCCTCTGAAAATATTGCAAAAGTTTATTGTTGTTAGTTCTTTGTCATGAAGCTTATGCATTTTATAGCTTCCAATTAAACATTCCAGGCTTTTCATGCGATTCATAATAGCAATGAACAATTTCCTTTTTCCATGAAAGCTTTCTCAACAATGTGATGAACATATTGTTTCTGTATGAGTTTGTCTGTGTTTTTCCTTGCAAATTGACTTTTTCACAATAAATCAGCAAGTACATATATTTTACATTGTTTTGATATAATATTCCTAATTCTGTCCCTTCTTGTACAACTGTGTAATGTGATGAAATGCTCCTTTTTTATTTTGCTGTTATGGTCAGCGGACATATATAATGTGCTTAAAACCTTTTTGTCAATAACAGGCTTCTTATCAATAATATGGTAACCAGAAACAGGCAGACATTTTGCAACAGGCTTACCAGTACTCTTTTTCTTTCATGCATATTCCATACATATTTCCTTTTTTCTGTGTTATCTGTTTGTGCTTTATCTCTCTTGGGTAAAATTGTATTTTTTATTTTTTCACTGTAATGTTTGGTAGGCGTTATCAAAATTTCTAGGAAACCTGTTGATGAAAAGAAATAGAAGTGTTGTTAATATTATTATGTTGAATTAAACACTTCCCTTGTTGTTGTATAAATTAGCAATTTGTCTTGCTACCACTACTATGTAGAATTATTTACCTCTAGTATTTACAAATTATGTGCGGCAAATGTCAAAGTTTTAATACTTATTACAATATTTATGTCTGGAAAGCCAGTTAGGGTGTATTCCAACAGTCACCACAGTGGTTATGGATGTAGTAGGGTAATTAGGTAGTAGTAGGCTGTTTGTAGCCCTCTTAATCTTATAGTCCAAATAGATTATGTGTATCTTGTTGATTGTATTGCTTGTCTATGTTTCTATTTGTCTTTGCTTTCATCTGATCACTGAATGTGTGTACTAGAGGCAACCCATGTTTGTGATGTATTGAGATGAAATAAGGAATGAGACAAATGTGCTGCATTTCATGTCTAATATAATGTTTGTATTGGTTGACATTATCATGTGACCAGAAACCTGTGTGTCAATGGTGTAAGTACTGTGTGATATATTATATATATATGCAGTATAGTTTATTTCTCAGTATGTGTGCTTCTTTAGTTATTACTGGGCTATGTTAGCAGTCCAACAAAAAGGAAAACCAATTATTGTGTTTGTTTCAAATGTGTGAAATGTTATTTTTAGTATCCCATTGGGGGTTCGCCAACCCCAGGATATATATATATGTCTGTTTCAAAGGTGAGTGTTTCTTAAAGCTTTATGTGAGTGTGAAACAAACATGGTATTTGTTTGGGTTGTTAGAAACATTTTCGCTTTTCCAGCCAGGGAGTATGCTAAAAGATGCGGTTTTGAAACTGATTTTGGTTTAAAAGAAGTATATATCACATGGATTGGTGAAAGAGGCATGAGATCTATTGACCTCTTGAATACCAATATCTGTTAGTGCTTGTGAACATCAACAGTTGAGGATCACCCATTGTTGAGGAAATGATATAGGTCCCCTAACTGGTGTTGCAATTGAAGCAGAGATGAAAACCACTTTTGAGTGTTTAATGAGTATGCTTACAAAAACACATTTTGGTTTTTCAAATGTCAAGACACGTGAACAAGACTGTGTCAGCATTCTTTAAAGATCTTAGGATGCCATCAGTTTAACACTTGAATATTCATTTTCCTAACCCACTGCTGTATTGTACAGATGCTGTCCATTCACAACACATGGCAACAATGTTTCTGTCCATCAAAAAAAATGGCTTGTACATATCTAGCAGCACATTTTTAACATGAAACCAAAGCCTTTTTCAAGAGCCATCCTAAAGTATATGTAATTCATGAAGAATAATGTGTAAACATTTTATTTAATGGTTGTTATGGTACTGCAGTATCACCTAGATTTTCTGTGGAACTACCACAGTAGTCCTTGCTGTATTTATTTTGTAAATACACATACAAAAGGCCAAAACTCTTCCACTACTAGCGTATATAGGGTACATGATGCCTACCTCTAAAACATATATCACTAGTTCATACTCCTATTAATAATGCTGAGCACACAGAAACACCTGCCAAATCTGTCTTGCAAAACAAGACAAAAAAGAACAAATGATGGGCAGAACACTAAAAATATCAAACATTCACCCCGAGTCACAGATCTGGGTTTAATCCATAATTTCTCTGCTCCCCACGCCACCCCAGTTTGGACCCGCTTCCCATGCGAACAGTCCAGGCCGAACTGCCAGGACATGTCTGTCCTGGACCCCAAACAAGCATCCTGGGATGTATAGGTTTGTGATGTAAATTCGAATATTCTTGAGTGGAACGTTGCAGAGTTGAGTGGCATAGAGTGCACTGGTATACAGTAGAATAGAGTACATTGGAGTGTCAATAAGTGGAGAGCAATACAGTAGAGTGGAGTATGGTGGAATGGTGTAGAGTAGAATAACGTTACGTTTTACTGGTGTACACTATAGTGACATTGAGTGGAATGGTATATAGTGGAATAGCGCACAGTATAATGGTCTACAATGGAGTCAGTGGAAAAGGGTGGAGTGTAATAGGGTAGAGTGGAGTGGCAAAGAATTGACTGATGTATAGTGTAATAGGGTACAGAGGATTGTCACAGATTGGAGTGGCATACAGTGCAGTAGCATAGACTGGAGTGGCATAGAATGGAGAGGCATAGATTAGAGTGGCATAGAGTGGAGTGGGGTAGAGTTGAGTGGCATCAAGTGGAGTTGCATAGAGTGTAATAACAGAGTGGAATGTCATACAATGGAGTTGAGTACAGTGGAATAGTGGAGACATGTATATTGTAATATCATACAATGAAGTGGCTTATACTGGCATGTCATACAGTTGAGCAGTATATATTGGAATAGTGTACAGTGGAGTGGTGTAAAGTGCATTGGCATACACTGCATACGTTAGAGTAGAGTGGCGTACAGTGAATTAGCTTATAGTAGAATGGCATACAGTAGAGTGGCATAGACTGGAGTGTTGCACAGTGTAGTGTAGTACAGTGGAGGGGAGTAGAGTTAAATAGCATACAGTGGAGTGTTGTAGAGTGGAGTGGTGTACAGTAAAATAGAGTAGAGTGAAGTGGCAAAGAGTGGAGTGTGATAGAATGAAAGAGCTTACAATGGAGTAAGATAGAGTGTAGTGGTGTAGAATGGAGTGGTGTACATTGGAGTGAGGTACAGTGTAGTGACATACAGTAAAATAGTGTAAAGTGGAGTGTCATGGAGTGGAGTAACATAGAATGCAAGAGTGTATAGTGGTGTGTCATACAGTACAGTGTCGTAAAGTGTAGTGACATAGATTGAAATGACATATACTGGAGTGGCATAGAGTGGAATGGCATAGATGTAGTGGCGTGGAGTTTAATAGCGTAGAGGGAAGTGGCGCAATTGGAGTTGCATGCAGTGGGATAGAATAGAATGGAATAGCATAAATGGGATTAGGATAGGGTGGAATAGTGTAGAGTATAGTGGCTTAGAGTGGAGTGGCATAAACTGGAGTGGCATAGAGTAGAGTGGAGTGGCATAAAGTAGAGTGGGGTTACAGTAAGTTGGCGTATAGTGAAATGGCATAGAGTTGATTGGAGTACAGTGAAGTGGCATGGAGTAAAGCGGCATACAGTGGAGTGTTCTAGAACTGTCTGGTGGCGTATTGTAGAGTAGAACACCATGCAGGGAAGTTTTGTAGAGTGCAGCAGAGTAAAGTGTAGTGGGGTAGACTGTATTGGCGTACAGTGTAATAGCATGCTGTGGAGTGGTTAGAATGGAGTGTTCTAAAATGGAGTGTCATACAGTGGAGAAGAGTACAGGGGAGTGGCTTAGAGTGTAATAACATTGAGTATTACTGGCGTACAGTCTAGTGATGTGGATCAGAGTAACATATGGTGGAATAGCAAACAGTAGGGTGCCATACAAAGTGTCATACAGTGGAATAGTGTAGAATGTAGTACAGTATAGCGGATTGTCAGAGAATGGGTGGCATATACTGAAGTGGTGTACAGTGCATTGGCATAGACTGGAGTGGCATTGATTGGAGTGGCTTAGAGTGCAGTGTCATAGAGTGGAGTACGTTGGAGTTATAGTGCAGTGCATACAGTGGAATAGTGTATATTAGAGTGCTGTAGAGTGGAGTTATCCTAGAGTGGAATGGAGTGCCGTACAATGGTGTTGACTACAGTGAATTAATGTGGAGTGTATTGGTGTATACTCTAGTAGTGCATAGTGGAGTGGTGTAGGCTGGAGTGTCCAACAGTTGAGCAGCATAGAATAAAATAGCATATAGTGGAGTAAAGTGCAGTGGCATAAACTGGGGTGTGTTAGAGTGGAGTGCTGTAGAGTAGAGTAGCATAGAGTAAAGTGGTGTTCAGTGGAGTTGCACAGAGTGGAGTGGCGTACAGTTGAGTGTTATAGAGTGGAGTGGTGTTGAGTGCAGTGAGGTACACTGTAGTGTAATACACTGGAATAGTGTGGACTGGAGTAGAGTATACTGTGGACTGTTCCAGAGTGGTTCCAGGGACTGTGTATTGGGAGTGGTGTAGGATGGAATAATGTTGACTGTTATTGGCGTACAGTGTACAGAAATAGAGTGTAGTGGCAAATAGTGCAATGGCATATAGTACAATGCCATTGAATAGAATGTTGTGAAATAGAATAAGATAGAGTGTAGTAGAGTAGAGTGGATTGGAGTGGAGTTCTGGAGAGTGGAGTGGTATAGAATGGAGTGATGTACAGTGTAATAGCATACAGTGCATTGTCGTAGAGTAGAGCAGCATATAGTGGAGTGCTGTACAGTTCAGTTGCGTACACTGGAGTGGCATAGAGTGGAGAGGAGTAGAATGTAATGGGAGAAGAGTGACATAGTCAAGTCAAGTCAAGTCAAAAGATTTATATAGCGCGCTACATACCCAGAGGGTCTCAAGGCGCTTGTAGAAGGGTGGGGAGTTACTTGTCAAATATCCACGTTTTGAGTTGCTTTCTGAATGCTAGCTGGTTCTGAGTAAGGCGAAGGTGAGTGGGAAGTGAGTTCCAAGTTTTAGCTGCTAGGTAGGAGAAGGATCTACCTCCCATGGTGGTTTTGTTGATGCGAGGTACAGTGGCAAGGGCTTGGTTGGAGGATCGTAGCTGGCGGGAGGGGGTGTAGAAGGATAGTCGTGTGTTGAGGCATTCGGTCCGATTTCGTAGAGTGCTTTGTGTGCGTGGGTTAGGAGCCGGAAAGTGATCCTCTTATTGACGGGGAGCCAGTGGAGGTTTTTCAGGTGATCAGAGATGTGTTCTTTACGCGGGATGTCTAATATGAGCCTGGCTGAGGCGTTCTGGATGCGTTGTAGTTTTTTCTGGAGTTTTGCGGTGGTGCCGGCGTAGAGGGTGTTTCCGTAGTCCAGTCGGCTCGTGACCAGAGCGTGGGTGACTGTTTTTCCAGTTTCGGTAGGGATCCAGCGAAATGTTTTTTTGAGCATGCGAAGAATGTTGAAGCAAGATGAAGAGACGGCGTTGACTTGTCTGTTCATCGAGAGTGAGGAATCCAGGATGACGCCCAGGTTCCGTGCGTGGTCCGTCGGGATGGGTGCTTTTCCAAGGGCCTCTGGCCACCAAGAGTCGTCCCAGGCGGAGTGGGAGGTACCTAAGATGAGGACTTCTGTTTTGTCTGAGTTCAGTTTCAGACGGCTGTGCTTCATCCATTCGGCTACTTCTTTCATTCCTTCGTGTAGGTTGGTTTTGGCCGTGTTAGGGTCTCTGGTGAGTGATAGGATCAGTTGAGTGTCGTCGGCGTAGGAGATGATGTTGAGGTTATGTTGGCGTGCGATGGCCGCGAGGGGGCTCATGTAAACGTTGAAGAGGGTGGGACTGAGTGAGGACCCTTGAGGTACGCCGCAGATGACTTCAGTGGCCTCTGACTTGAATGGTGGAAGGCGGACTCTCTGGGTTCTTCCGGAGAGGAACGAGGTGATCCATTCCAGTGCTTTTCCTTGGATTCCGATGTTTTTGAGGCGCTGTAGAAGGGTGCTATGGCAGACTGTGTCGAAGGCTGCGGAGAGGTCGAGGAGGATGAGGGCGACTGTGTCTCCATTGTCCAGTAGAGTTCGAATGTCGTCTGTTGCTGCGATGAGGGCGGTTTTGTTGCTGTGCTTGGCTCGGAAGCCGGACTGTGAGGAGTCGAGGGATTTGTTGGTTTCGAGGAATGCGGCGAGCTGGTTGTTGACAGCTTTCTCGATGACTTTGGCCGGGAATGGGAGGAGTGAGATAGGGCGATAGTTTTTGAGTTCGGTGGGGTCAGCTGTGGGTTTCTTCAGGAGGGCGCTGAGTTCGGCATGTTTCCAGCTTTCCGGGAAGGTTGCGGAGTTGAGGGAGCAGTTGATGACGTCTCGGAGGTGCGGTGCAATAATTGAGTCTGCTTTGTTAAAGATGTGGTGAGGGCAAGGGTCTGTGGGGGATCCTGAGTGGATAGAGTTCATCAGACGGATGGTGTCCTCAGTGGAGATTGGCTTCCAGTCATTGAGGATGTTCAGGGGGGTGGGGGTCCTGCAGGGGAGTGGGTGGGTTGGTCTTCGGGTTGGTTGTCGAAGCTGCTGTGGATGTCTGCAATTTTGTTGTGGAAGAATGAGGCTAGGGAGTCGCAGAGGGCTTGAGAGGGGGTGATGTCGTTGGAGTTGACTGAGGGGTTGGTAAATTCCTTGACGATGTTGAATAATTCCTTGCTGTTGTGGGCGTTGTTATCTAGACGGTCCTTGAAGGCTGTTTTCTTGGCATTTCGGATTAGTTGGTGGTGTATGCGGGTGGCGTTTTTGAAGGTGTCCTTGGTGCTGGTGGTTGGGTCTTTTTTCCAGGCCTTCTCGAGGGAGCGACAGAGTTTCTTAGATTTCTTAAGATCATCGTTGAACCAGGAGGCCTTCTTGCTGCCTAGTTTGATTTGTCGTTTTTTCAGTGGTGCTAGGGTGTCAGCGCTGTTGGATAGCCATTGGGTGAGGTTGGTGGCTGCTTGGTCTGGGTTTGAGGAGTGGGTGGGGGGCTTTTGAAGAAGCGATGAGGAGATCTGGTCGATGGTGATTTTGTTTCAGTTTCTTTGCAGAGTGGGTTGGGGGTTGTTGTTGGGTGTGGGTTTGTTGTAGGTGAAGTGAACGCAGCTGTGGTCAGTCCAAAGGAGAGCTGTGGTGTGGCTGAAGGAAACATGCTTGCTGGAGGTGAAGATAGGGTCGAGTGTGTGACCTGCGATGTGGGTGGGGGTAGTGACAAGTTGTTTAAGTCCGAGGTTGCCGAGGTTGTCCAAAAGGGTGGTGGAGTTGTGGTCGTTGTTCTTTTCAAGGTGAAAGTTGAGGTCTCCCAAAAGGATGTAGTCCTCAGAGGGGAGCGCGCGTGGAGTGATGAAGTCCGTGATGTCTTCACTAAATTGTGCGCGGGGTCCTGGTGGCCTGTAAAGGAGGGTGCCTCTGAGTGTGGTCTTGGGGTCGATGTGGATCTGGAAGTGAAGGTGTTCAGAGTTGGCGAGATTGACGTCTGAGCTGGTAGAGATGCGGATGGATTTCTTATGGACGATAGCGATGCCTCCTCCTGTGTGGCCGGAGCGGTCCTTGCGAATGATCTTATAGCCTTCCGGGATGGCAATGGTGATGTCTGGGGCTGAAGAGGCATTCATCCATGTTTCTGTTAGGAAGGCGACGTCCGGAGAGATGGTGTCAAGTAGATTCCAGAGGTCAATGGCGTGTCTGTGGACCGAGCGGGTGTTGAGCAGGATGCATTGTAGGTGGTTGGGATTGGATATCTGTTGTGTGTTCGTAGATGAGGAGTTGTTCTTGGTGCAGTCGAACTTGCAGGAGTAGCAGGAAAAGGGTCCATGGGTGTGTCCAGGAGCGGCTTGGACGCAGATGGGGGAGCGGCCAGGGTTAAGGGCTGGGAGGGAGGAGGCATCGTAAGTAATGCGGGAGGGGTGGGCATTACGAGGACCAGGGGCTCTGGCGCTGGGCGCGGTCCAGGCGCGGACGGGCGTAGACGGACTTACCTTTGGCGCACATTCGGCGCGGATGGGGCGCGAACGCTGCGCAGTGGTGGACAGTGGAGTGGAATACATTGAAATAGTGTAAATTAAAGTGCTATAGAGTGGAGTGTCATAAGGTGTAATGGCGTGAAGTGACGTACAGTGGAGTTGTGTACAGTGGAATAGTGTAGAATGTACTGGTGTATAGTGAAGTAGTGTACAGCGAAGTAGCTTAGACTGGAGTGTTACTCAGTTGAGTAGTACAGTGGGGTACACTGTAGTGTGTTAGAGTAGAGTGGCAGACAGTGGAGAAGCATAGAGTAGAGTGGCTTACAATGGAGTGGCCTACAGTGTAAGAGTATACACTGGAGTTGGGTAGAGTGGAGTGGCAATGAGTGCGGAGGTGTAGAGTGTTATAGCATAGAGTAGGGAGGCATAGAGTATGATGGAGTACAGTGGAGTAGCACAGAGTAGAGTGGAATACAGAGGAGTGAGATACAGTGGAATAGCATAGGCTGGAGGGGTGTGGAGAGTAGTGGCATACAGTCTAATGGCGTAGAGTGGAGTGTTGTGGAGTGGAGCCCGGTACAGTGTAGGTGGGTAGACTGTAGTAGGGCACAGTGTAATAGCATACCGTGGAGTGAGGTAGAGTGGAGTGTTGTGAAGTGGAATGGCGTACGGTGATATAGCTTAGAATGTAGTGCTGTAGAATGGAGTGCCATACTGTGGAGTATCATACAGTAGAGTGATATAGAGTGGAATAACAATGAGTGTTACTGGACTACAGTGTAGTGACATAGAGTGGAATAGCACATAGTAGAGCAGCGTAGAGTAGAGTGTTGTACAATGGAATAGCATAGAGCAAGGTTTCCCAAACTGGGGTCCGCGGACCCCTAGGGGTCCGTGACACATCCCCAGGGGGTCCTCAGGCAGCAGTTTTAAAAGCACTGCAAAGTTCCAAGTATAATTAGAAGTTTTCGAGCGACAATAAAAGTGTCAAGATAACACCAGTGATTAATGTTCCTGCTGGAGAGAGATGAGTTTTGTCCAGTCGCAGCTTGACTTACTTAGTGTAGCACAGAGGGTTAATATGCCTCTTGAAAAGAAAGTGTTCCTGCATTTTCTTTTTAAAACACTGTGCTTGATCTGAATAGAACAGTGGGTTACTGCTTTTGTCACAGAGATTCTTTAGTTGCTGTGCACTTTATAAGTGACAATCGTGATCTAGCACAGAGACGTATAAACTGGCATCAAAATGTGTTTGTAAACTGCATGGTACAAGATAGTAACTTAAGTTTTTCCCAGTCTTTAATTATCCTGATGCTGCTAAAAAGGTTTATTTGAATGGAAATAAAGTTTCATTGTTAAAGTCAATGCTAAACACTGTGTTATGCCTACCAATATGAATGACATGTGAATCCTACAACTTGTAGTCGCCTTTGACTTATGTAATTACATGTACGATTCATTGTCTCTATGGAGCAGATTTACAAGGAAATTTACTCAGTGAGTGGTGCAAGCAATTTGGCTGCGCCCCACTTAGTCACTTTCAAAGCACAGAGATGCAACATATTTACCATAGTATGTTGCCTCTCAGTGCTCTCCCTGCGCTGGTGCACAAACTGCTGCGTACACCGGCACAGGCACCCTTTTACGATGGTACAAGGATGCCTGCGTTGTCGGGAGATTGTTTATGTTCAGGTAGGATTCCCTTTCTGCACATAAAAAATCACTAGAGGGGATTTCATCTTCCTAAACAACAAGGAGAAATGAATACATTTCTTCTTGTTGCACCTCCCTACTCCTCCCTTGGGGAGGTGTAGCATTCAGACACATTTCCAGATTAACGATTTCTCGTAAATCTGGAAATGTGTCTGGTTTCATGGGTGTTGCTTGGGAACACTCACAGCAAAACCCATGAAACGCACCTTTCACGCAAAGTGCTGTGTGCAAAGGGGCCATATTTACAAGAACAGGAAAAGTCACACAGGGTGGCTTTTCCTGTCCTTATAAATATGGGGCACTGAAATGCGCCACCGGAGCGTCACTTTTTGTCACGCATCGGTTGCGCAAGGGGCTTGTAAATCTGCCATATATGTGTGTGTGTTGTAAAGTGCTCTGACATCCTACAAGGGTATGAGAGATACTAAAAAAAGAAAGAAAATACATGTGACAGAGGAACTATGGAGAGATGAGAGATGGAGTGTGATAAAAAGGGAATCATTGAAGAACCCGAACAAAGATTATCCTATCCTGGTGCATAGTAAGGTCATCATTTACTGTTCTTTAAAAGCTAATAAAATTCAATTAATAATGATAAATGTGTTGTAGAATGCACTATTATTTCCTAAATTGTCTTGGGGGAGAGCCTCCCAAAGTCCCCTTTGTAGTGGTTCGACTCACTCACTGCACTTGGTGTGCACCCTGTGGGGACTGGTCTGAAAACATTTGCCAGGGCTGCTTGGGTTTCCAGTCTGGCCCTGGCAGGAGCAGGAGCCTCATACTGTGAAATAAAACCAACCATTTAAAAGTTAGTCATGGAGATGCAGCACCAACCTTCCCTATAAAGTTTTTTGTAGATTCTTTCAATATAAAATACTAAAATCCTTAGTAATTCGACTATTTGTATTGTGTGCACACCTGTGTTTATTTTTTTTCGAATTACTGTTTTAATGTTTGAAATTTAAATCATACAGATTGCTTGGGGGTCCCCGGCTTCCAGTGCTGACTCAATGGGGGTCTTCAGGAGCCAAAACTTTGGGAACCACTGGCATAGAGTGTATTATGGTAGAGTGGATAGTTCTCGAGTAGGGTGGTGTGAGTGTGGTGCCATGGATTGAAGTTATGTACAGTGTAATAGTGTACAGTGGATTGCTAAAAAGTGATGTGGTGCATAGTGGAGTACCGTACAGTGGAGTGGTGTGAAGTGTAGTGGCTTACAAAAGAATAGCATAGAGGTCAGTGGAGTACATTGAAGTGGCATACAGTGGAGTTGCATGGAGTAGAATAGCATAGACTGTGGTGTCCTAGAGTGAAGTTGTGGACAGTGGAATAGCTTTAGATTGGAGTAGCGTTGAGGGGATGGCATGCACTGGAGTGTCATAAAATGAATCAGAATGAAGAAAAGAGAATCCCAACTCATTACAGAGCTTGAAACCCCTCATCCTCGAGGTCTGAATCAGGACGAGGAACTCAAAATACATCTTCACAATGACTGATCATGTTCTGTTGCCACTCCGATTGTTACTCGCTGTGTTTTGTATTAGCCATGTGACCTCTGCCTCTGTGATGGTGTAGTTATATTCTTTAATTGGTTTTATCCTCTGTGTATTTCTCTTACAGGAGGAAAGGAAGGTGTACTCCTGGACATGCACACTATAGAACGTATGGGTCCCCCTACACTATTCGTCATTACAAGTCACGGTGTTGATGCACTTCAGATAAGAATATTACACTTTATTTGGTTAGGTTTATGTTTTGCACTTTGGGTGCCATTATCTGACAACATCATATGTTGACATTTTATGCCCTTGAGTTAGCCTGGGGATGTTTATTTACAGTATTTGCATGGACTGTATCATTACATATGGACCTCAGTCTGCACAGTGACATTCTGTGGAGTACATCCCTTTTCTTTAATGTGTGAAGAATTCTTGCACCTAACTGTGCTGCGGGCACAGCTTTCACTACTTATGTAGCTGACTCTTGCTTGATCCTTTCAGTTGTTAATTTCGAGTTTGTGCACACTGTGACGTGAACCACACAACTTTGGAACTTCTACTATCCATTGCCAACTTGGGCATGATTAACTGTACTTTATGTTTTTGCTGATTAATTGACACATACTTTTTGTGAATATATGTTGACAGCACTGTGCATTGTGTACCAATCTGTTATAATGTGTATATCCGATTCAGATATGTGTTGCCTTGATACCTTTGCCCACGGAGACTCTACAGCCTCTATGATCACAATTACATACAGTGCACTGCAGTGCATTTAATTGTATTTTACTTTATTTTCTAAGGCCGGCTTAAGCAGGACAATGGGTTCAGTTGTGCACTTTCTACAACCATGGTATTTATTTGTATCCATATGTTTCCCCTCTAGACCTACTATTATGGGTAGGTACTAATAATCCCCTTTGTGCATGTTTTTTATGGTTAGCTCCTTCACACTTTACTTATTCCATTGACATACACATTTCTGATCATATGATAATGTCAACCAATAAAAACATATATTAAAAGTGAAATACAGTACTTAACATTTCTCTCATTCGTTAATTCATCTAACTACATCACAAACACGGGCCAGGTCTAATACACACATAGAGTGATAAAAAGTCAATTAGGAACATAGATAAATAAAACAAACAACAAGTAATGCACAGTCTTATTGGATTAGAACAATAAGTAGGCTACAAACACAACCCAATACTACTAAATACCTCTGGTGGCTCTTGGAATACAACCTTACTGGATTTCCAGACATACATTTTGGAAAATCCTTAAAAAATAGGCTTTTGCTGCAAATTATTTGGAAGTGTGAGAGGTAAATAATATAACATAGCAGTGGTAGCAAGTCCAATTGCTAATGGTTAATGTATACTACAACAAGGGGAGTGTTTATTTCAAACTAATAATATCAACAATAGTTTCTGTTTCCTTTTTTGTCATCAACAGATTTCCTAGAAATTTGGAATATGCTACCCCCAGGCGGGGGGGACCCAGGGACTTTGGGTTCCATGGGGGTGAACACCTTGTCTTCTTTTTCTCCACTGACTCAGCTGGAGTTTGAGGCACTCTGCTCAAAGATTAAATCTGGTTCACCAGCGGATCCACACACGCCTGCTCACTTCCGCCAATTCCATTCGCTTCTTGTTCCGCTGAATTTCAATCTGGTCAACCTTTCTTTGGCCTCAGCGTCTGTCCCTAGGGCCTGGAAACATGCCAAGGTTATTCCTTTGCTTAAAAAAAAAACCTTGCTGCATCCCGCAGAGCCAGCTAACTATCGCCCAATCTCCCAACTGCCATTCCTGGGGAAGGTAGAAGAATTGCATGTGAATTCCATACTATCCAGGTTTCTGGAGCCGAATGACATCTTGACTCATCCCAACATGGCTTCCGTGCCCGACATAGCACTGAGTCTGCGTTATTGGTTGTCACGGAGGCCATTCGGGCGAACCTGGATGTCGGAGACTCCGCGGCTTGGTCCTTTTGGACCTAAGTGCCGCTTTTGACACTGTCTCCCATGCAATACTCTTACAACTCCTGCAGGAAATTGGCATCAGAGACTTGGCTTTGGAGTGGCTTCGGTCTTTTTTGGAAGGTAGGTCCTTCCAAGTCCATGTTCCCCCTTTCCAGTCGCAAGAGTTCGCCTTACGCCAGGGCGTACCGCAAGGTTCAGTGTTAAGTCCCCTGCTGTTTAACATTTATGTCCAGCCTCTGGCTGTGTTGGCGAAGGAAAGGGGCTTGGCACTGGTATCATATGCTGATGACACCCAGCTAGTGATCGCCTTTTCCAAAAAAAGCGTTATAAACTTGATTACGTTTAAGGAGGATCTTGCTGTGATTGCGGACTGGATGGCAGTGAACTGCTTGCAGCTTAATGCTAGCAAGTCAGAGATCCTGCTGTTTGGGAAAGATCGGGGGTTGTGGTCTGAGAGTTATTGGCCCGACCGTTTGAAACCTTCCCCCTTGCCCAAGGAGACAGTGAGAAATCTAGGCATTTGGTTTGACAGTGGCCTAACATTCGACACCCAATCCAAAGCAGTGACTTTGACTTGTTTTGGTATTCTGAGGGGCTTGAAACCGTTGTTGGGTTTTTCCCCCCCGAAAGTCTGCCAATCATCCTTCAGGCGACTATCTTGTCTAGATTGGATTATGGGAACTGCCTATATTTAGGCGCGAATAAGGCTAGCGTCAAGCGTCTGCAGAGGGCACAGAATGCTGCTGCCCGCATGCTGTTGGCCCTCCCGTACACTTGCTCGGTCTCTTTGGGCAACACTTGGTGGCGCTAGAGAGCAGAGAGAGACTCGAGTGAGAAAACACCAGACTGCCATTCTGACCAGACGCCTGATTGGTTTGCTGCCCTGTCCGTGGTTTTCAGAAGCTGCCGCTGCCTCTGTGCCCCTGTGCCGCTGCTGTGCCGCCATACCCACGCTGAGGCCTAGAGGTCTGGAGGTCTACCCGCTTGCCATCGCCTCACTACCTGCATCGGCGGGTCCCGGGGCCGGGGAGCACGGTGGGTCCGGCTCTACGGTTTGAGCGGAGCGGAGCGGCGAGGCAGCGGAGAGGGGAGTCACGGGCAGTCTTCCGGGCATTTCCCGTTTAGTCGGTCGGCCCTTGCTCTGACTCGTTCTGATTCACGAGACCGTGGAATTGTACGTCAAGTACTGCAGTGGTTCCTTCAGTGGCTCCGGGTAGTTCCCACTGTGCTCCCGTGACCCGGAGTACAGTACAGTACCGCACTGTGTGCCGCGTTTGTGGTTCCTAGTGGCTCCCAGTGGCCCTGTGTGGGGCATCCTGCCTTCTGTCTTCCTGTCTTGCAATTAGCCACGCCATATCCCCTATTTGCCCCCTGCAGCCCCTGCACCCCTCCTGTAGCATTTCAGCGTCCTGACAGCTGACTGGGGGTGGAGATCTGTGACTGAGGCTCTGAAGAGGCCAGGGTTATGATAATGGACACAGACTACTGGATATAAACCAGGATACAGACCATGAATTACCCAGCAAATAAAACAGATGGGGAAGAGGCGGACTGACAGACACAAGGAGGATAATTACCGGGCATTGGACTGGAACGGTAAGCCCCAACAATCATAGAATTACTTATTTTAATAAAACTACATGCTGCATGGGGAGCAACAAGCGCTTGCAGACACAAGGAGGGGCCGCCGCACAGACCTACCAGGACACCGCTGCGCCGCTGGGTCCCTGACGCTGTGGTCGCCCCGCCGGCGAGCAGTCCACATCGCACGGCCGCAGAGCGGGGCGGACCACAGTTCCCAGCCTGCCCCGGTACAACATCGCCCACTTCCTGTTTCCTGCGCCTGGAGGCGCACAAAAGGCAGCAGCTCCCACTGTGGAGCGGGGGAGCAACAAGCGCTTGCAGACACAAGGCGGGGCCGCCGCACAGACCTACCAGGACACCGCTGCGCCGCCGGGTCCCTGACGCTGTGGTCGCACCCGCCGCCGAGCAGTCCACTTCGCACGGCCGCAGAGCGGGGCGGACCACAGTTCCCAGCCTGCCCCGGTACAACATTGCCCACTTCCTGTTTCCTGCGCCTGGAGGCGCACAAAAGGCAGCAGCTTTCTCCGCGTCGCGGACGCGCGCGGGAATCGCCAGGCAGAGCCCGGGCAGAGGGCGGGCTGTCTGTGGCCGTCACGGGACGACAGAGGACAGGACAGGCCACGTCCCTAAAACCTGTGCCGCCAGAATGGGTAAGAGAAAGCTACAGACCTCAATTACAGGGGGCACTAGTAAAGTTAAAATTGCACGAAAATCTAATGCTTCTGAAAATATCATGACTTATCTAACATCAGCGGTGGGGAAGCTAAATAAAGAAATTGTGGAGAAAGAACGGGAACTCGGGCTGGATAGTGCATCCTTAGACCCTATAGAGTCTCCTATACCCCTGAGACAACCGATACCTCTAGAACCCAAGATTAACATTGTTACTGCAAATGATATTGTACATGAGCACCAAAATATAATATGTCAAGATAACCCCAAAGCAGACACAGATGTAAATGAGCATGACCAAACTCTGGAGGGGGAAGTACAAAATATGCAAAAGGCCAGAAGAATTGGAAAAAACCATAAAATCCAATCTCAGAGAAATAGACATAAAACAAAACCACAGTAACCTCCATCTAAGTTTGAAAGCACGATAAAGGAAATGATTGAAAGGGACCTAACAGACACCATTGAAACAACATTGATTAAGATCTCCAATGATATCGTGGAAACGCTAAAAGACTGTGTCTCTGATATATTGGACAGATGTGATAGAATGAATACACTGTTAATCAAAAAGGTCACGGAGCATTTATCCTTGGAGCCACAGCAGACTCAAATTCAACAAGCTCAACCAATGGAAGTGACAAAAAACAGTGACCCAATAATCTCACATTTGTCCCCTTTACCTCAAATACCTATTCTGGACATTATAACTAAAACCAAAACATCTGACAAAGTATCACATATACCACTCCAGAATACGTCTAAACCCCAGTACAATAAAAGAGTTAACCCCAATGAAGAGGGTCTACCTAAAGGAACTAGCCAAGGCCTTGGAAATGGACAACGTCCAAAACCTTTGGCCAATTTACCACCAGAGGCTACTCCTTTTGTGGCTGTATTGGTCAATGTCCCGATACTCAAACCAGGAGAGATAGAAACCCAGGCCACCCTAATGGAAAAAATAAAGAGATGGAGCGACACAAACTGCTCAGGACCAAGGGATGTTTCATCATTTATAAGCACGGCAAGAAGAGTCGCTTGGCTGGGATCCACAGGAAAATGTTTCCCTGGTGACTGTGTCATAATAAACTTCAACAAACCTCACGTTTGTAATAGGCTATTCTGGATGCGACTAACATAACACCGGGACAAATTCGAGCAGTCCCGCTGGGTTTCTTCTATCCCCGTCCACAGCAACAAACTCTCCTGCAGAATACGAATGCAGGAACAAGCATCCCAAGACATAACACCCGCCTAGCTACCTGGGCAACACAGCCGCCAAGTTTCCAAATGAATTACACCAATAAACATACTGTGGATACTGTTACTAA
The DNA here is from genome assembly GCF_964263255.1 of Lissotriton vulgaris. Lineage (NCBI taxonomy): Eukaryota > Metazoa > Chordata > Amphibia > Caudata > Salamandridae > Lissotriton > Lissotriton vulgaris. The sequence goes on from NC_141694.1 coordinate 1,298,209,590, forward strand.
CCTAGAACTGATAAATAGATTTGCAGCCCTATCAGATCTTGATGAGAACAACTGACTGTCATACCAAGAGAGGGAGGAGGAACAGTTTTGTGCAACCCCCAAAAACTTGCCGACAGAAGGGAGAAACCTGAAAATAATGACTTGGAACATTGCTGGTCTCCGATCTAAAAGGGAAGATAAATTATGGTTAGAGACTATAAAACAGTATGATGTGATTGCGTTTCAGGAAACTTGGGACACTGAATGTAATTTCTGGGTAGAAGGTTATGCATCCCATTTCTTACCAGCCCAAGAGTCACACATAGGTAGAAATAAGGGAGGGCTAGGGTTCTTAATCTCAGTGAGTCATATGGGGACGATGAAAGTATTAAATGCAAATTCCCCTACCTGTTTAGTCTTGGAAGTATCCATGTGCACCGGAGAAAAAATTCTATATGTAAATTTGTATAATGCTATAGACGGTACACATGGCAGCGATAATATTGTAATGCTGACTAAATTTTTAAATGAGTATAAAAAGGGTCAATCTACTCTTGTTCATTTTATACTTTTGGGCGATTTTAACACACACTTATGCGAGTTGAATTGTCAGTATGGAGCTTGCTTGGAGGATGATTATTTGGCCCATTGGCACTTTGAACACTCGGCAAAAAGGGGTGCCCTAGAAGAACTTCTGATAGATATTGATCTTTCAGAACCAGAATTTGTAAACCCCAAAGATAGAGTGGCAACATATAGTGCGAGGGGCAGTAAAACAATAATAGATTTTATTTTTGTGTCACCTAGCATGCTTAAGAATGCTATCTTCTATAATGCACTACAGTCGACATTTAGCGACCACAACCCGGTAATTATGGAATTAAGCAACAGCAACCCAACCATAATAAATAATGGAACCCAACCTAATTATCCTATAAAAGTTTGGGCCCATGACCAGGGTAGATGGGTTAAATGGTCTAAAATTATTCCTGATGACTTTTTTAACGAACTATGTGGAAAAGTGGGAACAGAAATAAGTATTTGTAGAGACCCACTGACTGTTGGAGGGAATATCAAAAATGCCTTTGAAATAATATGTAAAAATGCAGCACAGTCACTTACGTGTAAACCAAACCATAAGCCTCGCAAAATGCACGGGTGGTTTAATGCGGAGTGCTCAAAGGCCCATAAAACCCTGCTAGACGCTCTGAAAAGTACACCGCGTGACACCGTAGAAGTAACTAGACTGAGGAAGATGTATAAAATAACGGTTGAGGCACATAAGAAAGAAATTTAGGCAAAGGCCTGGGAGTCACTCTATGATAGATCAACCCTGAGGGATAGTGCAAAGTTCTGGTCCATAGTGAACACGCCTCTGTTTAATGGTAGGGAAAATGAGGTGATGGAGGTTAACATTACAGAGAAGCAATGGCTGGACCATTTCGAGACTATCTATGGCAGTAACATCGCTATACATCCATTCACCCCTACAGAACCTACGATCTCAGAGATCCCGCTGAGATTTTCGGTGAAGGATGTGCAAAAAGCCATAGAAGACACTGCGGGTGGCAAGACCCCTGGCCCGGACGGGGTCCCTGCAGATATGTATAAGGCACATTCCCACATATGGTCTGTAGTCCTTGCAAATGTTTTTAATTTAGCATGTATGGACAATTCTAGTATACCTTCCTCCTGGTCTTACTCCATCATAATTCCCATCTTTAAAAAAGGCCAAAGGGGAGACCCAAGGTGCTACAGACCGATATCATTGATTGACTCGTCTTTCAACATATTAGGTAAAGTCATCCTAGAAAAAATTTGCAAGTGGGAAAAAGAAAATGAAATTTTGTGTAATGCCCAATACGGATATAGAACTGGGAGAGGCACGGAGGATCAGTGCCTTAATTTGTACCTGACCTTCAGTAAATATACTGTTGCCTCCAGGGGGTCGATCCATTTGGCTTTTATGGACCTGTCCACAGCCTTCGACCTAGTAAATAGGTCGAGGCTGTGGACAATGCTTTTGGAGCTGGGTATGGACCGGGCTCTTGTAAACTTTTTAGCATACCTACATAGAGACCTGAGAGCATCAGTGCGTATGACATCGGACGGGAAATGTACTGCTGGGTTTAGATCAGTCAGAGGTGTGCGCCAGGGGTGCATTCTGGCCCCCATGCTGTTCTCCTTGTATATCAACTCACTGAACAAAACCTTATCTTCAGTTACCCCAGATATACCCAGGATGGGAGGGACTCCACTACCTGTACTGTTATATGCCGATGATACGGTCCTAATTTCTAGAACCCCAAATGGCTTACAGCAGCTCCTCGATTCTTTTGGGGCTTTTATGCAGAAGTTAGATCTGGTAGTGAACATGGAAAAATCACATGTCATGTCACTGGGGAAAGGGAAGAAAAATACGAAAACCCTACACTGTAATGGCGTAAGGTCAAAATATTCACCTATCTAGGAGTAATATTCGATGACATGGGCTCCTGGACATCCCAGATTGCAAATAAAGCGATGGCAGTGCGAAGATCGTCGGCTGCCATACTGGGTTTTGCGAAAAGGTTGGGAGGGAAACCCATAGAAGCTATACTGACCTTGCATAGAGCTAAAACATTGGCTCTAGCAAGGTATGGTGCCGCGATATGGGGTTTTAAAGATCCTACCCTAATACAGAAAGAAGAGAACAAATTCCTGCGTCTACTATTGGGCTTACCACACTCTACCCCATCCTTTGCAGTACATACAGAACTTGGGATAGGCTATATTGAGGACACACTTAAAATGGCCCCATTACTCCTTTGGATGAAAATATGGCTGAACCCAAGTTTAACATTAAACCATAAAATTATTAGTGATTGTATGGGGCGAGACAGAGCAAAAGATATACAATGGCTGACACACATTAAAGCTACTGCTACACAACTGGGTCGGCCTGAACTTTATTATAATCCCGAAAGCCTGAGCAAAGATGATATTTCCTGGGTAAAAGTTCACTTCACGAATAGCAGAAACCTCTACCCAGGAAATTGAGAAACCAACAGTAAGGGCACATTATTCATTGATATCTACTATGACAATACAACCCTACTTGACAATCGTGAACAGACCCTACCACCGATGGCTTTTGACGAAATTTCGTTTTAATCAGGTGCATCTTTTACTGGGTGAATATACGAAATGGTGTACCCCAAGGGAAAATGATCCATGTAAATGTGACAGCTTTTCGGACCAAGACTTGATACATTTAGTATTTTTCTGCCAGTTTTTTGTAGAGGGCAGAAAGAAATATATTATACCACTTCTGAGGGACAAGGGATTTAAGCAGGTGAAACCTGCTTTGAGGTTCTTACAACTTATGGTGTCCCCTATAGTGATGTTTGGGGTTGCAAACTTTTTGGTAACGTATATAGTTGCTAGACGGAATAGACTGTTGAGAACTCCAATGATGGAATGTACACAAGTTTAGTATAATTTTATTCGTCAAGAGTAGTCGATTTTGGATTATAAGGAATTAGGTAACCCTGTAAAATGAAATTATAGATAACTTCTGTTAATATGAGAGGTTACGAAAACATGAAGCTTTTTAATGTTTTTTAATTGTTTTCTATTTAACTGTTTCTTACTTGTTCTTAAATTATGACTTCCCAGCAATTGCTCTATAATGAATTGAATCGATGATTTGTGTATATATGTATGTGTAGTATACTTTTATGATTTTAAATTAATCGAATAAATTATTTTTGACTCTGACTCTGACTCTTTGCTCGGTCTCCCATGTACTGCAGAAACTTCACTGGTTGTCGATAGAAAAGCGTATCCAATTTAAGACGCTTTGTTTGGCGCATAAGATCTTATTACCTCAGGCACCGGCCGGACTGAGGGGTCTGCTAGAGTTCTATGCACCATAACGTCCTTTAAGATCTTCCACCTTAGCGCTGGTATGCACCCCACGTGTTTGGAAAGCCAGAGCGGGTGGCCGTTCCTTCCGCTGCCTAGCCGCGCAACTTTGGAACTCGCTCCCAGTGTCCATCAGAGCAATTAAAAATCATTTTGCGTTCCGGAAGGCCATTAAGACCTGGCTCTTTCTGGCTTAATGCTTTTTACATCGGGTTCTCGTCTGGGAGTTTGTGGTCTGCGCTGGGACGCCCCGTCGCTGGGGCAGCCATGCGCAATACAAATCCAATAAATAAATAAAAACATTACTGTGAAAAAATAAAAATGAAATTATATTCAAGAGTGATAAGGCACAAACTGATCACACAGAAAAATGAAAATATGAACTGAAGAAAAAGAGTACTGTTAAGCCTATTACAACAAATCTGCCTGTTTCTGATGACAATATTATTGATAAGAAGTATGTTAGTGACAAAAAGGTTCTCAACACAAGCTATAATAACTAACAATCTAGGCAAAACAAAAAAGGAAATAACATCACATTACACAGTTGAACATGAAAGGACACCATTAGGTATATTATATGAAAACTATTTAAATGTATGTACTTGCTAATTCAGTACAAAACAATACCTTTGAAAGAAAACAGACTGACAAACTCATACAGAAACAATATGTTCATCACAATGTTGAGAAAGCTTTCATTGTAACAAGAAAATTGTTCATTGATATTATGAATCGCAGCAAAAGACTGGTACGTACTATTGAAAACAATAAAATACATAGGCTACGTAACAACCAACTAACAACAATAAACCATTACAATATTTATTGAGGAAATTGGAGACATACATCCAGCACGGAACCATACTTTCATCAAGAGACTTACCATCAGTACATTAATTGGGTTCTATCTGTGACATATTAAGGACTTTATTATGTAGTATCACATTATACTGTAGTAGGCATAGAGGAAAAATATAATGAGTATCTGAAGAAGGTTTTGAGGACAAAAGGAGAAAAAAACAGTTTATGTGTGGAATTGCACTTCAGTGTGCAACATAAAAAATATTTCCATTCCTAAACTGAGGATATTTCCGATATTTAAGCAATCAAAAATCCAAAAGAAATTAAAATTACTACACAATTTGGACAATCACCCACCGAGGAACATTACAAGCCTACAATGACATTCCTTAGGATGCCTTCAAAACGAGATGTATAACTCAACTTTCCCTCATATTAAAATGCTCTTCACACATCATTCCACTATGAGAAAACTGGTACGCACATTATACCCTGTGAAAGTAACAGTAATAGAATTGGAACAACTTAAATATGCTCTACTTCACTTACATCCAACTGAAATTCTATTACAGACTATATATAATCAAATTCTTGATGCACCTCGCGGAAATTATAACTGTTCAGATGTTGTCTACACTTACAGTCCATCACAAAATCTATTACTCAGATTGCAGATTTATAAAATGGATATTCTGTCATTTCAAGAAACCATTTATGAAATACCACAGAAAATATGCATTTGCCGCAGAAGAACCTATTATGAAGAAACACCCAAAAATGATTGATCTTCTTCAGAAAAACACAAAATGAAGACAGACTAGCAATGAAAAATATAACTATATTTTGAATTAGGAAAAAAACTATGTGATGTTTGTTATTATCAGATTGTATGCATTTACTGCCTAGGAAAACTTCACCATAACTTCATGCCGTCACATACAATTCATACCAATTTGGAAAATTCTCAAATACCATCAGAACTAAGGACACTTAATTTATATGATAGTATTTTAATCCAAACTATACATCCTTTTCAAAACATTATTGGAATGCAAACATAATCTTGCAAATGTCAACCTCATAACTTAGTAAATTCACTGAAAGGAAAAGTGGTTTTCCTTTCATTGGATTTCCATAAAAACTCGCAGACTTTTGAAGTAGAACACAAATTAGAAGAACCTTTACTTGTATTAATCAATGGAGGGCCTACAGAAGGAAAAACTAGTTGGCAAGAATTAATAAGTTTTGACAAAGTTCAAAAAGCCACATCATACCTTAATAAAAACAATATCACTATAAAAATGTAAAGGTTTGTTACTTTACCTCTGCTACTTACTTCCCATCTACACATACACAAATAATTGTGCAATTTGAAAAGATCAATATTGAATACCCTGAACAAATATATTAGCATTACAGTATGAGTCCACTAAATTCTAGAGGTAGGGTTGGTGATGTTTTAGAGCTCTATCAAATGAGACAAGCTAGAGGACATCCAGTTATATCTAACACTAGGACCCAGATGTTTACCACATTTAGTTCCCTCTGAAAAGGAAGGATGGTATGATGATTGGCCTGTTCAAATTTCTTCTTCTGAATACTGAGTTACAAGATTTGATTCTGAGAACCCACACTTTAGCCAACATATTACTTACATAGTATTGTATGGAAGGGAACTGGCTGTTACTTTTTATGCAATTGATCATGTGATGCGAACTGGAACTGTGGTTACTAACATACCTACTGAATATTTTGTGAAGAGGTGCAAAGCAATGACAGAAATCTAAAACATACCTTGATCAATATTGTAGCATATCAGAGAAGAATCAATGAATATTGCTTTTGAAGAAATGTAGACTAGAATGTATGAACAGAAACTTTAAACTGTGTTGAATACCTCTGGGACAACTTATATACCTTTCTACTTGAAGCAAATGCTAATCTTCCAAACATTTCCTGAAAGACAACAAGGGAATTATGGGGAATATTAGCAAGAACCTCGTAAAAAAATTATAGCCGTTTTAGAGGCAGGAAACTGTTGCTGAAACGGCGATAATAGGTTTGCTAATATGTGCTATAGAATTCCAATAGAAGCCCAAGTTAGATGTGCAGGACAAAGTTCTCATGAGAAATGTGAAGATGTACAGTCAATCAATCAATCAATCAATGACATTTATAGAGCGCGCTACATACCCGTAGGGTCTCAAGGCGCTGGGGAGGGGGGGTGCCGCTACTGCTCGAACAGCCAGGTCTTCAGCTTCTTCCTGAAGGAGAGGTGGTCTTGGGTCAGGCGCAGGTCGGATGGGAGGGAGTTCCAGGTCTTGGCGGCCAGGTAGGAGAAGGACCTTCCTCCTGTAGTCGCTCTTCGGATGCTGGGGACGGCGGCGAGGGCGTGGTTGGCTGATCGGAGGTGGCGTTTGGGAGCGTAGAAGTTGACTCGGCTGTTGAGGTAGCTCGGGCCTAGGTCGTGTAGGGCTTTGTGTGCGTGGGTGAGGAGGCGGAAGGTGATTCTCTTGTTGATGGGAAGCCAGTGAAGGTCTCTCAGATGTCCGGAGATGTGGCTGGATCGTGGGATGTCGAGGATGAGTCTGGCTGAGGCGTTTTGGATCCGCTGGAGTCTCTTCTGGAGCTACAGTGTTCAAATTATTTTCAGTTCACCACATCTCATGTGTTTCCCCTCTGAGTTTTTCAACAGTTTGCATTTCTGATGCAAATCTTTTCCTATTACCATCCAAATGACTCTTTGATAATGAGTTTTTTTTGTTGAAGGGGGTTCTCTGCTTGGTAAATTCAAGCCCTATGCATAGCAGCTCACCCATGCATCGGGATCGTGTATGGTCAAGATTCAAGTTGACGCCCTGATGATGCCCTCCACTTAAAAGCATATGTATTCCCAATCCTCACAGAGGTCGAAACGTGTTAGCACAAGATTTGGGGAAGAATGTGGAGATCCTCCTCATTACATAAGTGCACTTGTCGAGATAAAAGGCATTTAGAACAAAACAGAATTTATAGCAGGAGAAGGAATCCAAAGAAAGTATTTTTCATCCACGGAGGGGAAACACATGAGATGCAGTGAACTTAAAACTGGTTTTTCCCCAGTGTTTCATGGCAACCACAATATTTTGATCATCTTCACCTGTTCAAGTAATAAAGGCCCGATTATGATGGTGGAGAGACTGCCACCGACAGGCTGTCGGTGGCGGTCTGCCAGCCATCGTAACCAACTTTACTGCCCGCCATATTATGATGGTGGGCAGATGTGTGGTGGTTGTAAAGACCAGCCACAACACATCCGATGGGCTCCTTGAGCCCACCGGTGCGGCAGAGGGGCTCGTAGTCCCTACAATAGTGGCGGTGCCTACCAGGCACCACCGTAGTGGATTACGATGTCCCTTTCCTCCTGACTGTTCATAGTCGTTAACCTGCCTTAAACAGGCAGGAAAAAAAGGACTTTGGAGGCCAGTAGTGGGCCTCGCTTACTCCTTGTCCCCCAGACAAGGGACCTGGGGGCCACCGATGGTCCACCCTACATATCCTGTAGCCAAATGGCAGGCATTGTGACTGCCATGTAGTGCAGGGAAATGTAAATTTTCTTTTTTTTAATTGCTGACTGCAGCCCCCGCCACAATGCAAAACATAGGCAATGCGACTGCCTAGGTGGCGGTTGCATTGTAATTCCTACTGGGAGACTGCCACCTTATAGGCAGGCAGTCCCAAATACAAAAAAATGGCGGATGGACTGAAGTCCGTCCGCCATTGTAATAAGCCGCTAAGTGATGGCTTCAGTAACATTTTGTTACTTCTGAAAATCCTGATATAAATGGGGATATACCCATATATTTATGTTGATAATGTACAAGTACTACTATTTTAAATGTCAAACTTTCCTTCAACTTACCTTTCCTTGCTATTTACTCTGCAGTGACATATGTAAGTTACCTGTAAAAAATAGGTTTATAATTGGTATCAGCTCTGTATTACTTGAAATATTTTGGTGGTTCTGAAAAGAGCCATTTCTTTTATCTTTTCTGATTCGTTAAATGTCTTTAAAATGTTTTCAACCAAACAAAAGCACAATTAAAAGTAGCAAACAACAAATGCAAGGGAAGGGGGAAAAACTAAGGATTTTGGGGAGGGCAGGCGTGGCTAATAACATTTTGCCTAATATCTGTCACCCACCACTATCACTTTGTGACATAGGAGGCAGTAAGTTGCAGTATTTCCATACTGCTCTAGTATGTCCCTGTCTTGCCTCAACCTGTGCATGGGTATCAGTAGAAGGGACAGAAAATACATCTGATTTAGTTGCTGAGGGTGCTGAAGCTGCCTAAGTGGAAGGTGTGGCTCAGGTGACATAACTTCCCACAGATAAACCTTTCACAGCCAACTCTTCCACTATTTTTGCCGCCTTCTTTGGAGCATGTCCCAATCTGGAGGAGTGCATGGACACCAGATGCTTTTTCATTACAGTGGTCGCAAATGAATATTGATCCCTGACACCTCTTGAAATTACCTGTTGGCTCAGGTTGCAAATAACCAGTTGAGCATTAACTTTCTTCTTCCCCAGTGCCAGTGCAAAAAACCACAAGACCACCGACTCACAAAGCGTCTTCTTCCTGCTATCCTGTTCATTATCTGCTACCAGTACTTCCTCCTCTTCTTCTCTCTCCTCCTTCCCCTCTTGATGTACAGGATCCAACTGCTCAGCGATCCCAAACAGCAAATGAAAGGACACCTATGAAGATGTTAGAACTTCTCACAAATATACCTTCCCCTTACAGATTCTCACTTAATATGATGAGTAAGGGAATTAACCTCCTGTTTACTCTGACTGGTTGTGTTTCTAGCCAATCACAATCTTTTTTCAATTAAGAATTACCGCAGTCTGATATAGTTAGGTTTGTATCGACCCTTGTTGGTATCATTGATGTCAGTGGTTTCAATCTTATTACTATTGTTGTTGTTGTGGTGCACTTGATGAGGCACCTTTTTCTGTTCCTCCTTTTCTTTCCTGATTTTTTATTCATGGTCCTAGATTTTGGAGTCTGTCGGCATGTAAACAATTAAGCTCACTGACGACAGAGGAAACATCATGTCTTCCACACAGCTCACCATGATCTGTTTCAGTCTCCGACATAACAAATGGGGCTGGCTGCAGATGCTGATGTTAAATCGCATTGATTTTTTTCCTGACTATGTTTTTTTGTTTTCTGACAATCTCTGTTGTCTGATTGTATCAGATCTTCAAGCAAAAGTAAATATCTGCCCCCACTCATAATAATTTTTGTCACACATGAATTTCTGCTCCTTGCGATTCACTGTAATGCTCTCTTGTTTATCAATGCCTCTTACATTTCTGCTTTGAAAGTATTGATCTTAATCTGTTCTGGTAACACAGCTAATTCAGCATTGAATAATTAAATTTCTTGCATGATGCTTTGTCCGTCGATTTCTGCATTTTGACAAGAATTTGTACCAGCCTTACTGACGCCTCCATATTGCTGTGTGCCCATTTTTAAAGCATCTCTGGAGACACATTTTCAAAACCCTGAGCCAGGAGAATTTGCAATCCTCTAGATATTCTGGCTACTTATGAATATCTTTGGAGAGACTTGCCCTCCCACCATTCAGCTAACTCAATACAAGTCATTTTTTCCAGTTTCTTTAATTTAGCTGCTAAATCTGTGCGGTGTCTTCCACTGTAAGCATTAATGCTTGAACTGGGATCCCACGCTGTCATCATCTTTGAATGCCTTTCTCACTCATTCTTCTCTGCTGTGCATTTCCTCGGCCAACATGTTAAGTTATACATTTATCTTATATTCAAATTTCTGCATTAAAGACTCTTACTCTGTACTTCTTTCCAAGTGCCCCTCTCCCTTATCCACTTCTTCTACCTGGAACAGTGTCCCAATGAATATGCATCTTCCGACACCTCAAACTGCAGCTCCAAACTGGCAGGATCTGTCTCGCTGTGGGGAGCTCAGGTGCTTTCCTGTTTCCAGAAAACTCACTAAAATACGCCATTTAGCAAGAGGTGCTCCAACCAAGTGTGGGGTGGATCCATGGGTTCACGCCGCCAGCCAAATATTTTACCACAGCGTCTCAACTCGTCTCCTAGTTAGACATCCATGCACAAGTTCTTGTTGTAGAAAGATATTTTATTTTATATCCCCATAATGCGTTTCAGCGTCAAAGAAGCCTGGATAATTTAAAGGGAACCGCCATTTTCAAAATACCTATTGAGTCTTTTAAAATCATGTGATTACCTAGTGCCACTACAACAGAAAACATACTATGTCGCTAGTTGTTTTCTCTTCATTTGGAAATAAATTACTTATAGTTTCACTTCACACTTGGTACATCGATTTTACAAATTAAAAGAATTAGTGCATGATTAATCGCAAGCCTGTTAACCCATTGTCCCAGCCTAGGAATTAGTGGCTCCTTTCCATACTCGTATCACTGCTTGTGAATGCGGGGGCATTCATTTTTCTGTAGTTTTCCTTTGTAGTACTCCTGGGTATCCCCTCTGTCCTATCACTAAGTGATACACACCTTGTATGCCGGCTCATCTCTGTCTGCAAAGAGCCAATCATTAATTTTTGCAATCTGTAAGGCCCAATAATATTTTTGGAAGTATGGAACTGCCAGGCCTCCTTCATAAACACTTCTCTAGAGTTTAGTTAGTGCTATCTTTGAGCCTCCCCATTCCAGAGGAGCCTCCTCAACTCACTATCCACTTTTTCCAAAAACTTGACTGGTATCTTGCATGGGGTATTTTGTAGGACATATAGCATGCGCTGCAATGTCATAATTTTAAAGAGGCCGCTGTTCCCATCAAGGAAAACGGTATGCTCCTCCAATGCGTCACATCTCTTTTCAGGCGCTCCAGCTGGGTCATCACCTTTTCCTCTAGAAATTCCATCTGCATGATGAATTTATCTTTGTTTTGGAGGTTGATCTCCCTAGTAGGTGGTGGTAGAACCCGGTCTGTGAGTCCGAAATCCTATACGTATTTTTAAAGTCTTTCATCACTGTTTGTGATGCTGTCATACTTAAAAAATGTATTGAATCACCACGGAAGTCATGTTTTCAATACCTGTATAGGGTTGAAATGCGTCTGTGGATTCTGCTTGATTAAAATACTTGCTGCAGATTGTTTGGCTGGTATGGCTCATTCCTTATCCTATATGAACGTGGGGTGTCTTTCGAATTTTTCATGCTTTGGCATCCTCCACAAAAACCCCGACCCTAGAGGCTGGGTATTCTCTCCATCCGTTAGTTTCTTGCAACAATATATATTAACCCCTTGTATGCTGGTGATGAACCCCAGCCGTCATGCACTACGGTGCTCGTGTGCTGATGACGGCTGGGGTTCGTCATGGCCCACCCCTGTTCATTTGTTTACCGCACAGCGGCGGAAAAGGGCCAGCAGCGAAGGGGCTAAGACGCTGCTGCAGTTTTTCTTCTCCTCGCTGCTGTTTGGGGGCATTGCCCGGATCCAACACACCCTGGTGGGACCGTAGTCCCAGGGTGCACCATTACCAGCAGCTGCCCATATCTCCCTAAGCGCAGAACACCCGGGTGGGAACTACCAGTCCCAGGGTGCACCACAGCCTCAACCCGGTGCCGCTAGCGAGGGGGAGGTGCCAGAACCAATTTTGCGCATAAAGTGCTGCCTCACCTCCGCAGCGTGGGATGCTGCTGCGGTTTTTCTTCTTCTTGCTGCTGTTTGGGGGAAATTGCCTGGATCCAACAAACCCTGGTGAGACCATAGTCCCAGGGTGCACCATTACCAGCTGCTGCCAATATCTCCCTAAGCACAGAACACCGTGGTGGGAACTACCAGTCCCAGGGTGCAATGCAGCCTCAATCCTGTGACGTAGCGAGGGGGTGGCGCTAGAACCAACTTGCCACATAAAGCGCTGCCTCACCCCCCCCCCCCCCCCGCGGGGCGGGACGCTGCTGCGGTTTTTCTTCTCCCCGCTGCTGTTTTGGAGCAATGCCTGGATCAAACAAATCCTGGTGGGACCATAGTCCCAGGGTGCATCATTACCAGCAGCTGCCCATATCTCCCTAGGCACAGAACACCCTGGTGGGGAATACCAGGGTGCAATGCAGTCTCAACCCGGTGCCGTTTGCAAGGGGGAGGCGCCAGAACCAACTTTGCACATAAAGTGCTGCCGCAACCCCCCGGCATAGGCCATGCGTGGGCCGCACCCGGACAGAGCACAGGCAAAGGGGGAGCTGCCCTTGCCCGTCATTGACAGGAAGAGGCAGGGCAAAGCTGCCCCCCTTTTCATTTGCCGTTAGGATCAGCATTCAACTTGGGTAAGACGTTTAAACTTTATCCCTAAATTCTAGAAGAAACTTTATGTGTCTTTTAGTAACCAACAAACAAATAACTTTCTGGGACAATAACTATACTGCTGAAAGTGTGAAGCAAGGCCTTTGGACAAGTATCAAACTGTACCATTCAGATATCCATTTTGTGTTGTGATAATGCTTTGGGGTTATTAAGGTTGAGGTGATATGGTAGTCTATTGGTGCAAATTAACATACTGTAGGTGCAAACTAGGCTAGCTGAACAAAAAGTATTGGTACTTTTATTGTAAAGCACTTCTTGTAAATCTTGTTGTTGTATTAAGAATAAGCTAAATACAGAAGTAATATCTAAGAGCAGACATTATTAGATCATTGGGAAAGGGTAGCTTACACCTATCCACACCATTCAATTCAATCGCTATAATGGGAAAACGAAAGGCCACTGAGGGCAAATCCTCAAAAATAAGAGAGTGCAGCAGAAAACTGCTCCGTAGATGAAATCGATAATTTGACTGAAGAGGTTCAATCGATGCTAATTAGCAAATGTAAATCAATTAACAAGAAAAAATAAAAAAATGACTGCCTTTTACAATAAACGTTCAACAAATCCCCAGGCAGAGAGCACTATCACAAAGGGTCAGACAAAAGTTATAATTGAGCACCAGCCCTGCATTTCAGACACTCTCACCCCTCAACAAGAGAATATCAGCTAGAGTCATCATACTTTTTACCAGGAGCCTAACAGTTATTTGCTGGCTGAGATAAAAGAATCTGAGAAAGGTGTAGAGTCCCTGACTGATTGCCATTATCTCCCAAGATAAACACAAAACCACAATACATTGATCACACATATGGAACATCTATGGAACTGAAAGACTCTTTAAAAGGACTGGTAATGCAGGCAAATAGTCCATTAATTAATCAAAGTTCGCAATTAATAGAAGACCTTTTGGCTAGAGAAGACTTACTAACCAAAGAGGTCACCAACCTTAAGGTAATCATATGTAATTTAACCAGTCCCCATGATACCCGTAGGTTGGCTGAACTCTGTTCGAACTGTGCAAAAAAGCAGTCTGCATCTTGTTCCATAGAAATAAATAAACAGAGACCCTGTGACCCAATGAAGGTAGGGGCAAACAAAGAGAAGGCCCAAAACCAGTCTTTCCATGTAATATTTATGGAGATGAACATGGTTGTGATAATAGATTGTTTCGCACTTCCAGAGGGGTTGGATTACAGAACGCGACCACATGGAGGTCAGGAGACCAGAAGGATACCACCTATATAAATGCACAAAGTAACAACAGGCAGAGTTGCAAATTGGCAAAGTATGGGGAGGACCAGGATTACCAAGCTGCACCCCATATGAGCGACACATCCAGTAACCATGCGAAATACAGGCTGACCAATTCCACAATTAGGAAAACTGGTTGGAGACTAATATTCCAAAGCTCACCCTCTCCTCATATAGGGAGGATGAGAAGCCATTGAAAAACAAAGTTACACATTGGATTTGTCATAAATGTGATTGTTTACCGGTAATACACTCAGACCTACTGGAGGTGGATTGCTTATCTAGTAAAAACTCACCCTATGACAATATATTACTCACATTAAGAACAAAAGATATAGCTGATGGGTTAATTGCACTTGATCTGAGAACCGGATCACACAATTGCAGTCCGGTGACATTTAGATCACATAACCCTAGCGAAACACCAAAAGAAAGCAACTATAACTTTGTCAATTGCAGACAACTTTCTAACTCTGAGGCCCCGTATAAAAACTAGGAGGCAGTCGATTGACAGCCAATGCCGCCTCTCTCACTTAATCAAAGTGAGGGATCCCCTTCTTTTTATAGGATAAATCCACCAACACCCCCTCTTAATGCCACATACATAGATGAGGGAGAAAAAGGGACTAACTTTGATCAAGGTAATACCCAGCTGCGGAGAGAACTGATACTGCCTTCCCAACTACGATTGGTATCCAGGAACATAGTGGGCCTGAAAAGGAAATTGAAAGATTTAGAACGAAATCTGCCTGTTACAAGAAAGCTGGTTACTTGAAACTCCACATAACTTGGGTAAAAAACATTTAGCACTTGTGCAACACCTTCAGTTAGAGGTAGACCTTCTGGTGGCCTTGTCACATGGATTAAAATCACTCTAGGCGCAGAAACATCAGAGTTGGACATCCCTTCACAAGATATACTAGGCATAAAGGTATTATCCAAAGACAAAACAGAAATATACATATTAAACATCTATAACAGACCAACACTAGCATGCATCAATCTCGGCATTTGCGATTCCTTAATTGCGATTTTTAAGGAATCGCAAATAAGGAATC
Source organism: Lissotriton vulgaris (assembly GCF_964263255.1). Lineage (NCBI taxonomy): Eukaryota > Metazoa > Chordata > Amphibia > Caudata > Salamandridae > Lissotriton > Lissotriton vulgaris. The sequence goes on from NC_141694.1 coordinate 1,298,224,962, forward strand.
GCAAATGGCTATGCATCAAGAAATCGCTAAATAAATAGCGATTCCTTAGAATTCCTTATTTGCGATTAGCATTTTGCGAATCGCAATTAAGGAATCCCTTCCCATTCATTCCTATGGGCCTAGAGGCCCATAGGAATGAATGGGAAGACAATCTCAATTTGCGATTCGCAATTAGCTAATCGCAAATTGAGATTGCGATTTCAAGGGTGCAGGGGTGTCCAAAGGACACCCTGTTGCACCCCTGAAATAAAACAATGCACATATGTTGTGTACACACATGCCCTAAGGGCATGTGTGTGCACAACATGAAAGTTAAAAATATGAACAAAATTGCATATTTCTAACTTTTCGCAAAATTACCATGAGGTCCAACCTCATGGTAATTTTCTCTCTCTAATTGCGAAATCGCAATTTTTTTAAGTTTCATGCATTGCTTTTAAGGAATCGCAAAATTGCGATTCCTTAAAAGCAATCGCACTTGAAAAAAATCGCTAATATAGCGATTTTTTCACTTTTAGGTTGATGCATCCCAAATAGTGATTTGGGAATCGCAAACGGCCGAATTTTGCGATTCGCACCGTTTGCGAGTCCCAAATCGCTTGATGCATGTGCCTGTCTGTCCCTCTAGCAAGGAATCCCAAGTGGTAGAGCAGATTGAAAAGTTTTTCAGCACAATTGATCCAGGGGCCATAATAATCGTAGGCAGTGATTTTAATAGAAAATGTGAACCCTATAGTGGGACTGGATAATATCTGTGAAGAAGAGGATATGGAAAACAATATACCATTGTTAGAAGTTAGATCTGCAGTGCCTTGCACAGTAGCCACCTCATATCTCATCCAGCTAGTTGCCGAACAGGGACCAAGGGCCTGCAATGGAAGTTTGCCATCTGACAGACCGAGTGCTTCTACATTCATCAGGGGATCTACTAAGAGTAGTTTTGACTGGTCCAGCACGTATGATATCAAAATTGATGTTATAAACAACAGTGACCATCTCCCGTTATATCTAACAATAGAAGGTACTCTCTTTGAGCCCTTAAGCAGCAGAATTAATACAAACGATTCATCTTCAATTCAACCCATAGTCAGTAATAATCGGAGATCTTTTAAATGGCCATCAATAGTGGACAAAGTTGAGACCATGACAAACATATACAACACTTTTTCAGAGTTTACTCTTCCTTACATTGAATTGCCCTAGGCAGAAATCCCCATTGTGAATATACATCAAATCAGTATAGATAAATTAAAATTGATCTTGACAAAAGCACCTAGAGATAACAAGATGGGGAAAACAGAGATCACTAGTTGCTCTAACCAGTGGTATAATAGCGAATGTCGTAAAGCAACGTTGGAGCTGTTATTAGCAGCAAAAATCTAATAACACAGAGGCACTGAGAGATAAAAGGGCAAGGTATAAAAGGTTACTAAACCAAACGAAGAGTAACAGGGATGACCATCTATGGTCCGTGTTGATTACAGCAGCTACAATTAAAGACCATGTGGCTTTTTGGAGCCTAATAAGAAAAAGAAATAAAAAAGGAAGAAACAGTTTGAATCTTTTTATGGATCTAAATACTTCGGTGTATCATTTTACGAAGCTCTATGCCGAGCTTACTAGTGAAACAGTTCATATTTTTCATAGAACCACACAAATCACCCCTGCATCTCCCAAAATGGCACAAAATTCTACCCTTGCTTTTAGTCTAGAGGAAATGTTGGCAGAAATAGATGCTGTCAAGCCCAAGAAAGCACCAGGCCCCAATAAAAATTCCAGGAGATCTGCTGATACATGATGAAGCTATTTGGGGGCCATATATCAACCGCCTTTCCATTGCTGTGGTGGCAGGAGCCCCACTACCAGAGTCCTGGAAGGGGGTCAAAATTATTAAAATTTTTAAAAAGTGAGAGCGTCCCATAAGCCTTATTGACACCCTACAAAAGATCTATACAAGACAGCTTTTATCAAAACTTAATGATTGGTTAGAGGGAAACAACATTTTGACACAGTACCAGGCTCGTTTTAGAGCTAGAACAAGTCGAATTGATCAGGTTTTTAGACTTCTTTGTATTGGTTGGAAATATACTATTTTAAAGAAAGGGCACTTGTACATCGCTTTTATGGACTTGAAGGCTGCTTTTGACCTTATTCCCAGAAATTTGCTTTGGAACTCTTTAAAAACACAAGGTGTACCCGAGGATCTTCTTGCTCAGATAACAAGACTACATGAAGAGAATTATCCGAAATTAAGGTGGGTTCCAAGGGGTGAATTAACTGAAGCAATCCCTATAAGGAGGGGTGTAAGTCAGGGCTGTGTGCTGGCTCCCACACTCTTCTCACTATTTGTAAATGACGCCCCGAGATATCTTTTGGGGTGAAGTCACGATTCTCCGAAGTTATGTGGGGTCACTGTTCCAGCCCTATTATTTGCTGATGATTTTATTCTAATTTCACAAACCCTGAAGAGCCTTCAAAATCTATTGAATTCATTTAGTGACTATTGTGCTACAATAACACTAAATTTATGGCAGTTAAACCACAAATCATTCAAGAAAGATATTACCATCCTGGAAAAGAGGGTAGAGTATGTGCCGAATTTTAATTATATAGGTAATATATTAGATACAAAACTGATGTGGTCCCCACATTTGCATAAAAACAGGACCATTCTGATCCAGAACTCTGCACCAATACTAAAAAAACAAAAGAATAGCATTACTAAAGTTGTATCCCCTGCACTTGAAGCATACAAATATAGGGCACAATCTGGTGCAGAACTCAGGGGGGTTTCTTGCAGGAACACGTTTGCAGGGGTAGAAAATATGTTTCTGAGGATGTTACTATGCCTCCTGTAAGAATACCCATGATCCCTATTATCATTGATCTGAATTTAAAGTGCTTAGACCATCAAGCAATTTTATGACCCTTGTTATTCTGGGTGCGCCTATGGAGCACTCCAGAGTTAGCTAGGTATAGAGAAGGATTAGAAGAGATACTAAGACTCGATCAAGCGGTCTGTCTTCCATCGGTCAAACATGTATGCATATGGTTCTGCAAACTAAGGCTCACCACCTTTTGGAAATCCCTCCTTTAAGAACACCGTCCGCAAAAAAGATACTGAAAAGCACATTTTGGGTGTACAAGCAAAAGAGTGTCTCCAATAGTTCTGCAATTAGTCGGTTGATGCATCAGTTTCTTTTATCAAAGCCTTTTCCGCTCTTCGAGCCGTATCTGGACGAAGTCCATCCCCAACTCGCAAAAATATTATATATGAAGTTCCTTACAAGTGTACTCCAACAGAGCCAAATGGGGTTGTGAAAATGGTGAGTCCAATGACAATGGCTGTCGTTTGTGTCAATCTAACTCACCAGAAGATGACTCCCACATAATGTTTTTTGTCCAAGGCGAAAATGGATAAAGCCAATATGTCGGAACCTGGGAATCAGATCATGTTCTGATAGGACAACAGTTTTAAAGACTGACACTACCCAGAAAATAGTTTTTAGTGTTAGTAGATTTTTATTTGCTGTTAATTTAGTAACAACAAAAAAAGGTATGAAATTCTAATGTAATATTCTGACATGAGATTGTTATATGTATCTACTTGCACCCTACAAGCTTTTTAGCAGTTACCTACTAATTGAATAGAGGGTGCTCTGCAATAATTAGGATTTACTCTACATCCCTTGCACGTTATACGACTTGCACTTTCATCTCGCGGACAGAGATTATACGAATTATCTAGAAGCCATATGCTTTGTTCTAAAGGAAAATGTTTTAGCAATTGTATTTATTTGCACCTTAATAGTTCTTAGTGGTTACCGCCTATTCATATAGAGGCTACCGTCGAGTAACTAGAAACTATAGATATTCTGGCACTTTATAGCATTTAAACTGTTTTCTCATGGGTCATGAGATACATCCAGGAGTAACATGAACTTCTGCACCTTCTAGCACTTGTATTTTAAACATACCTCAAACTCTTGCAATGAAGAGATATTTTTGGTTGTCTCAAACTACATGTTCTAGCAATAGTGAACTTTATTTCTCACCTGGAAGTTTGAAATCCTCAGTCTCAATTGAACAGACTTGCAAAATATCTAATCTTTCTAGTGTATTTCAATCGCTTTTACTGAATTTGGTTTTCACATTAAATGATACCCAAAAATGATTTTAATGATTGCTTAAAGAAGGGATTACTGCATTTGTGATAATTTAGAATGTTTTAGAATGTTTACATGTTGCTATCTTGTATCTTTTATGGTTTTTTCAAACCAAAAAAAGATTATTGAAATGAAAAATAAAATATTAAGGCTTGGGAAATCTTCACAAAGCTTTAAAAAAAGAGTTCCTTTTCGTTTAGCTCCTACCTGGAAAGTTTCAGGGTGATTCGTCAAGTAGGGCTGACAAAACAGGGCTTCCCTAAATGAAAAATCTCCATGCATTTTTCATAAGGTTTTTGGGAATGTGATACCTCAAAATCTGTTGAACAAAATTACATCAAATTTGGCAGAAAGATAGCTCTTGGTCCAGAAAATGGGTTTTTGTGCTTTGATGTAAATCTGTTCAGTAGTTTTTGACAAATTAAGATCATATGTATTTGTATATCTAAACAGCTGGTTCGAGGGACCCTCACATTAGTCCTCAAGCATAGCTTCAAAACATAAAGTGTTCTGATTGTCCAAAGCAGCTTTTTTCCCTTGGGCCATCTCACTCCCATGGGGGAGAGTGCTCCGATTTCCTATCCGCAACATGAACAAAATGCTGCGGAGGCCATGACAGGACTCAGGAATTTAGTCACCAGTCCTGAAAATATGCGAAAAAAGATATAAGGGGCAGGGAGGTATACCCTGTTCCCCATAGACCAGAGGGACCCACACTGGGGCCAACATTTAAAAAAAAGATTTTCCAAAACATTGGGGGGAAAAATGTTGGCTGCCACGCAGAGGTCAAAACATATATATTGATTTGAGGAGGGGGGCTCATATGGAATACCTCTAGGCAAGCCTCTTAAGGCCCCAGGGACTTGAATAGGGAGTGAGCTGCATAGCCACCCCTGAACCTCCAAAGGCCCCAAGGGCCGCATCCCCCAGGGAAAACAGATTTATTGAAATAGGAGAGGGGCATTCAGCCACTCTTCAGCGAGCCTCTAAAGGTCTCACAGACCCAGGGCCAATGCATATATTGAAAGTTGAACAGGCATGTGGCCCCTATCGCCAAGCCTCTCCAGGCCCTGAGAACCCCATCACCACTATTAAAACTGGAAGAAATGTGGGTTTATGTTTTACATGTTCCAGAAGTGAAAAACGCCTAAAGACAGTTTTCACTATTGCAGGCCTCTCTTTTCTATTGACTAACCTGGAGTTATCATATTGCATTTAATAAGTGATAGCTTTTGATTGGGATATGCTGTTTAGGCTCAAATTCATGGGTGGGCGAAACACGCAAAGTTACCTAAATACTCTGCGAGATGTCGCGGAGTTCTGATAGCGGGTGGAATCGAAACATCAGGATGATTTTTAGCGGCAGGGGCTTGTTCCACGCTGATAAATCAGCACAAGCAGCACCATGTGGTGCACCAGAGGGTACTGCTTCTTTGCTGCTGTCAGAGTAGATTTAGTGGCAGCTTTCTTACTGCAAGAGGCAGCTTTCTCCATGAACAGTTGTGACTGCCCGTGTTGAGAAAATCTTGCACGTTGCAGTTCTAGTGTCGGAAAATCATGCTAGGGGATTAACATTTTTACCTGCCAATTTAAGATTGTGACCCTCTTGTGAGAAAAAACTCTGCCGCGGTTGGGGGAGTTTTGATGGAATGTTTCGGCAAATCTCAACGAACTCCACTGGTGGAGGAGAATTTATCTCCCACCCCTACTCAAATGCATTGTAATTTAAAATTATTAATGGAAAAGATGGATTTTAAGTCACAAATCTGAGAATGTCACTTTTTAGAAAGTGTTTATTTTTCTGCCCCATTTTGAGCCTTCTGTTAGTATCCTGGGTCACATGATTGGGAAAGGCTCTGTTGTTGGGTTTTGTGTATTCCTGCCAGCCATTGAAAGAAAGGGGACTGGGTGTAGGCATGATGGGATGTTCTGCCTAAATGGTTGGGGTACAGCACTCCCCAGCCCCACGTACATTTTAAAGTGGAGCCTTTACAGGGGAAGGGATGAACTCTCTAGATGTGGGGTAAAATAGGGAATCCTCCAACTTCAAAGGCTTACACCAGTTATAAATATTGGACTTCCAGAGGCACTCTTCAGTACACTCCTGGACCTCTGCACATTACAGAAGAAAGACTGTATATATTTTGGGGGATGGTTTTGTATAGCGCGAACAAGACCCTTGCGAGGATCAGAGTGCGTTACAGGGCAAATATAGGTGAATGATTTCTACATGTATATACAATGAATTATGTGAACCCAGTACTGGTAACTATTAGAGATTAGCACATATCTGCAAGAGTGTATAAGAAAAAGTTCAAGTGAATTTGGATATGAGAATCAATTATGATGAGCATGTTATATGTAACAGGCGTGCTCTGCCAAGATTCCTTTGACGTTAAGGAGGCTGGAATATTGGGCAGCCACATTCCTGAGGAGGCAGTTGAAGGAGATAGACCTGGCCAATCTAGTATAGAACTTTACTTTCTGAAACTCATCTAATGATTGTGGAAAACCCTTTACCTGGTTAACATTTAAATTTATGACAGACTACCCTGTTACCCAGAGAACTGTACTGCTGCTTGTGGACTGCCTTGTTCCCCAGAAGACAGCATTGCTGCTTCAGGCCTGCCTTGTTTTCCATAGGATTTACTGCCCTACTGCTTGAGGCCAGCCTTGTTCCCCAGAGGACTGCTCTGCTGCTTGAGGCCTGCCTCACCCCCTAGAGGACTGTCCTGCTGCTTGTAGCCTGCACTGTGCTCTGAGTAGGAAGCTTCCTTTATCCCAGGCTAGCTGTGTGACTCCAAGGGTCAATTGTCTGACATTCTGTTCTGAGCTCCAGAGACCTCCCTGCAACTGCCTAGCTGACGAGCTGTAACTGGATCTGCCTGGACCTGCAAATGGACCTGTCTGAGCCCTGCTGGCCTCCGCTCTGCTAGAGTGAGTCCTTGATCCCTAAGAGGTAACTCCCCAGTCCCAGACCTTTGGTAGCTACCAGAGGTCACTCCTCTTGAAGTAAAGAAAAAATTCTGAAGTTTTGGGTTCTACGTGACCGCTAATGGGCCAGTTCACGCCATGGCTCTGCCGACCATTATGATCACCAACACAAAGCTATGTGAAACCAATTAATCACACTACAGCAACCGCCAGTGACGACTGGCAACCCGACATTTGGACCTCACACTACTGCATAGAGAGTTGGTGGTGATCACCAATGTGAAGCTCCAGCAACGACTGCAGCGCTGCTAGATCTTCATGCTACAGTGAAGACTATCCTCAATGCCGGGTCTGCTCTAGAACAGTGACCAAATGCAATGCTCTCCCTGCTCCTCAGGGTCTCCTCCCCCAGAAATGGAATTGTTCGCAACAGACTTTAAGAAGGTGACTTTTACAGTGGGGGTAACCTGGTCCCTTTATCTGGTCCATGCTCCATTGCAGTCAGCCTGAACTTGTGATTTCCCCCAAATCTAGCATGACCAGAGGACCATGAGTGGTACTTTTTACTTTTTGGTCCTATATTCAAATAAATCTTTGAAACTGAATATCTCTGGTTTTACTGATTGGATTTTTTTTGCTCATGTATCATTTAATTAATTAAAATGTACTCTATTTTTCTCAATCAGTTTGATATTTGTATTGTGCTCTGTTTTCACTTTATTAATGTGTATGTGCTGCATAAATGCTTTACTCTTTGTCCCTAAGTTAAGTCTGACTGCTTTGTGCCAAGCTCCACAGGTTAATTTATTGACTTGTGTGGTTCACCCAGAGAATGATTGTGGTTGTTGCTTGAGTGGGGATTCCACCCCCTCAACCAATCACCTGATTTCATAGAGCGAGCAATTGTTTTTGGAGTTTGTGTTACTTGTGCAAATGGTTACATACATATAAATATGTGTGTTAGGTTTTTGTCTAGAACTACAGACTCCTGGGCAGAGAAGACCACTAATCTCCTGTGGAAGAGGAAGAAGTGATGACAGGAAGAAGTGGTGAGGAACGTTCAACTCTTAATGACTACTACTGCATTTGTTAAGGTATTCCTTCCTTTCTTTCAAGTCCAGTTAGGATTGGAATTCTTTTATAAATTATCCAATCTCCCATGTTACTGTCTTATCCTCTGTTGAATTGGAGCCCACTGTCCACTTACTTGCGACCTATTTCTGTCCCAGCAAGCCCACAAAATGTAATTCCATCTCAGCATGTGCTATATTTTTCCACAGTTTCTGCCCAATTGACTACTTTTCATGGCTTCCATTACTGTTTTATCTTCTACCTTCAATTAACCATGCAACTAAACCTGCTCGTACTTGATTAGGCTGACACCCAAGTGTATAGCCAAACCTTTACCTAGCCCGAGCCCCGTAATTATACCTACCTTACTGTATGCTTCTTTGCGCCATTGACAAAAAGAAAACTTATGTAGAATTATATTTGGGGTGTGGGCTGTAGTGTGACTCACTGTTGACCCCAGGGGGGCCTAGGATGAGAGCTGGTCCATTGGAATGTAGGATAACATGCAATTAGCTCTTCCAAGGCAAATACATGCTGTCCAGCCACAATGGCATAATTAATGTTACACATATATAGTCAAGGAAATTGTGTAGCATGAATTTAATGTGCCATTTCAATGGTAATATGTTATTTATATTTGTAAGCTAAAAAAGTATTATATTATTAGCTGTAATACACTTTAGGTGGCACCTCTTGAAATCATTACAACATAATTTGGTTTGAAAAAAATCTATTTTTTATTATGGTGGTAGTCATGGATTAATTTATATTGAGAACTGCTGCTGCATTGAATGAAGAATTTATAGGGTAAAATCTTGGTCCTGCTGGATAACTAACACCAGAGGCTTGCTATTAGCAGGAGACAGACACTTGAATGTGCCTTCAGTAAATGGAGGCAACAGTGGCAGAGTATCTGCTGGTGGTCCTTGAGAAGGAGGCAGCAGCTGCACCCACCTCTGACTTGGCCGCCAGCCGGTCCGACCCCATGAACATTAGTGCCACCACAGAAGGCAGCTGAGGTTATCAGCCACTCATCATGTAGCAACACCAACATCTACTGTCCTCACAAAAATTGCGTAGGACATGAAAAAGATCCAGAAAGACCTTTCAGAGAGACTGGAGGCTATGAAGGCCTAACTTTTATACAGAAGGAAGAGGTGTGACCGTTGTTTTGGGAGGGGAGGGGAGAAACAGTTTAGGACAGAGAGGTTGGACTTTTGAGTGTGGGGTGAGCTTGGTGTGGAAGGAAAGAGTGGTAAGGACAATTAGAGAATGAGGCTAGGGTACTGGTTGCATTTCAGATTTCTTCAATAAGGAGGAGGTAAGGGTGAGAGTTACATTTTGTAATAAATGGGGTTAGTTTTTTACTTAAGTATCTATCTTTTCATTACTAGTTAGTGTAAGATAAACCGCTAATTAAACAGGAAGCACTACTAATGTAGTGGCAACAGGCTGTCCTCTCCGCCTGTGGCATCACAAAGCAAGACCCTTACAGTGTATATCACAGGACCAAAACACAAAACTGACTATGACCACACAAACTTCCAACCCTTTATGGCATTATCAGACTATGATGCATTCATCTTTCAATCAATATTAGGTGTATTGTACTTACTCACTGACATTTCCCCACCCTCTGCAACAAGTATCCGCTAATGTGGTATGTCAACATACACCAAAACAACAATCACTCCTCCCTAAGGACTTCTTTCTGCCACCTCTCACAATTGTCCCATATCTCACTTCATGATTTTCCAAAGGGCCTACTTAAAGCTGGTTGTGGGGGTAAGAATACATCACAGGAAACAAGGTTCTTCCTAGTGTGAATGATGCTGGTGAGTTGACATTTCCAAAGCATTATTATGCACCACAAGTAACAAGAATAAAAGAAAACGCAGAGTGAGTGGACAATCCAAGACTGAGACCTCCATGACAAAACAAAAACAAACAACATAGTGCTGCCTTATGTACTAAAGTAAGTATAATAAAGCCCTCAAGTCACAGGAGTCAGGATGCAGAAGAAAGTTACTTCAGTTGAGTCCATAGTGCATAGATTGTGTAAAAACATTGCTGTAATTAAGTCTCTGCTCTACGAAGTTCATTTCATGCTTGTGTGTGTGTGTGAGGGGTTGGGAAAATGAGTGCATTTTGATAACCACCTCCTGTAACAGTTGGTATTGCTTTAGCCACATCTGTCGCGGCAAGTGTAGGATTAGTTTATGGTAGAAATTAACATATACCTCCACCGGTCACACACAACCTGGGACAAGAGAGTTAGGGGTTTCATGAATGTATGGGTATGGAGAAAGGTGAGAGATAGATAAACACAACATTCATCAAGTTGATGAGCACATCACATCATTTGTAGAAGGAAGATGACAGTTCAGTTACCGAATGCAAACAGTCCTTCGGCTCCTAGATGCCCAACTTTTCAAATCGTTTACTTACTTACGCTTGAAAAGTGCAAAATAAGGAGGACCTACACAGTACAAATATAGTTATAGTTCGAAAAGAAACATTATACTGTATACAGATGTATTCCACATCTCCAGTCTTCTGTCATTGTCCACCTTGGGTGCAGGGCTAAACCGCAAAACTGAAGAAGTATTGAATATTCTTGTAGAAGTGATGGACTGTGCAATTCAAAAATGAAACATCAGTGTTGGATTATCAAGGAAAAGGATAAGCATAATGATGCATTCAGAGAATGAGGGTGGTGGGTAAGCTGCTGCAGTGGTTTGCATTTAACTAAGAAGTGAGAGGAACCTATGCATTGCCACTTATCCCATACTACTAGCTGCATGTACCCGGCCGATCACTCTAACAATAACATTTTGCTTTGTGCAGTGAAACAGACCACAAGGCAACCACATAGAAAATTGTTCTTCTTCTGGTTATTGTCAACTGCATTTTAATATTTAACCCAAAATATATATTCACTTAAAAATCAAAGGTTACAGGGACGTTATAGTTAAGTTCTAAATCCAATTGTACAACACCATAGACATTCAGCAGTTATAGTTATGGTTAGAGAAATTCCGCAGTAAATAGTTATGGTTAGCTGCAGTAAGTATAGCTTATGCCCTAGGGTAACTATTACTCGCACCCCTGCCATTGCCATGCACAGTTTTCTCTACAATAATATTACAGCAAATGTTACTGGGATATTATCAATAATGTTGTCAAAGATGTCATGAGTGTTGTAATATGTCGGGTAATTAGCAGTGCATGGCGAGAGCACGAGCTACAGTCACCTTAGGGCATGGGCAAAAAAGATTTTGCCTATGAGGGGTCCCTCACAGATTCCTCCATTAGACCCATGGGGTCGGGTTACCTCTACTCTTGTCTCTTCCATCAGTTTTTTATTTTATATTACCCACTGGGAACTGAGTCCCAATGAACAAAATGGCGGCCGCAAATTTTTTCTCAGGTTACGGCCAGCCAATCACAGCATTGCTGTTGGGGCATGGATCCCCAAATCCACAGACGATCCGAAGAGGATCCACTGAGGGTCCGTGTCCCTAGATATACAAGTTTGGTTTTGGATTATTATCTCTAAAATTACTGAGCAAATTTACACCAAATTATAAAAAGCGTGCTTTCTAGACCAAGACCAATAGCTAACTTTCTGCCAAATTTGGTGTAATTCCGTCCAGCAGTTCGGATTGCAGTTGTGTTCAAAATTTGTTATTTCTAGCTCAAAGTGTCTTTTTTGAGAAATGTGGCATGGAATGTACACTGTTCTTGGTAGATTCTATTGAATACTCTGTGGTGTATTACTCATGAGAGTCCCACTGTTTACAAACAGTGTGATATTGAGTAAACTCTCTCCATAGACTAAACACTCTTTACAGTATTCAGTTTTTTACTGATATCAAATTAATTTCTTATAGTTAGGTTTGATGAGTGTCAGGGGTTGGATACAGAAAAAATCTGACTGTAATATGACACTTGTTTTGGAAATGGCATTCCCTATTTCGGCTTTCTCTGTTACAGATTGAACACCATGAGGATTTCCCATGTGTCTGCGGTTGATTATTAATGTGAAGTATGCTACATGTAGAGCAATAGCAATTTATAGAACAATATGTTGGAAAACTATTCTTAGAAAATGTCATCAGTGATGTCATCAATTATGTCATTTTGAGATGTCATCAGTGATGGCATAAATTATGTCATAGCACATGTGATGAATGAAGTTAGCAGTGCATGGTGGTAATGCAAGTTATAGTTTGTGCAGCTAACTATAACTGGTGAATTTCTGTTGTTTTTTTGTTGAAAATGTTAACGTTAACACTGACAAAATTACCTTCACTATAGCACTACCTTTGTTTTTTTCTGTGAATTTCTAAGGCCTTTTTAAATGAAAACAGATCTTTTTATGACACTTAACTATAACGTAGCATGAACTTTCATTTTTTGTGTGAAATTCTATGGTATTTTCTTACGATATGCAAAGCCAACTCTGTGTCTATGGTCAGGCCTGCAGCAAACGTTCCACAGGCAGAGAACCCACATTGTGCACGGCTGTAGACCATGCATATCAGGGTGTTGGAAACAGGACCTTGCCAACTCACATGGAAGCAGCCAACCTCACACTGCTCAGGGCCTTTTGCCACACGTGGTGTGGGTTTGGCCACAAAACCTGTGTTGCAACTGTGTGGTTCCCCCTACCCACCCTTAAAAGGCCCTGGAGACCCAATCCCCTAGGTCTGTATTTTTATTCAAGGGGTGGGGGCTGCATAGCCCCTCCCCCTATCCTCATTAGGACCTGGCGAGCCCATCCTCCAGGGCTATATTTTTTTCACAGGGAGGGGCCTTTTCAGCCCCCTCCCAGAGCTTTCTCAGGCCCCAGGGACCCCATTTGCTTTTAAATGTGAGAGGGCCTGTGTGACCTCCCCTACCCCAGTTTCTTTAGGCCCTGGACGTCTCTCACCCCCAGGGCCATATTTATTTTAAAGGGGGTGAGAGATCCCATGGCCCCCTACCCTGAGCCTCACTGGGCCCTGGTGAACCCATCCTCGAGGCCTATTTCTTTTTAAAGGAGAGGAACTCCACATGGCCCCTCTCTCCTTGACCCTCATTAGGCCTTTTGGACCCTTTCCCCCGGGGTCTTGTGTATTTTGAAGAGGAGAGGAGCCAAGTGCCTCCCCTCCTTAACCTCATTAGAATCTGTGCTTTGTGTATTTTAAAGATGAGGGGAGCCGTGTGATCCCTTCTCCCTGAGTCTCATTAGACCCTGGGCAACAAATCCCCCAGAGCCCTTTTTTATTATTTTAAATTGGAGGGGTGCTGCATGACCCCCTCCTCTTCCTCTTGCCTATTATAGTGACCTCCATCTCCATGGCCTTTTAATAATATAAGTGGGTGCCCTGCTGCCCATCCGGGGCTCCCACAATCAACATTTTTAGGGGGGCATGGGAGCCCCCGGGCCCCGTGGCCCCATCCGGCTCCCTGCATGCTGCAGGAGCTGGGATAGCTCCTACCAACATGGAGCAGCTGTTTATTCTGCTCCTTCAGGGCAGGGGCAATCTGTTGATCTGTTTCCCCTGTCCACATCAGTGTGCGCAGGGCAACAGATCTGAAATCTTCTTCCAGCCAGCTGGTATATTTTTAAAGCTCCCACCCACTTGGAGTAGCCCCACGAGCAGCTCTGCTGCCCCCGTCCTTCTAACCTGAGTAGAAGACCTGGGGGAAGGGGTCCTCAGGGCTTTTTGAAGGCTTGGGGAAGGGGCGTGCATTGCACCTCACCTTATTAAATCCATTGGGCCACAGAGATGGGGTCCCCAGGGTCAAATGTGGCTAGGGGAGGGGGTATGCTTGGTCCCCTCCGTTAATTATTTAAATTGGCTCCTGGGGGCTAGGCGCATGTCCCCTTCCCTTTAACAAATGCCTAGAGCCCCTGGGAATGGGGTCCCCGGGCCAGAAATGGCTCAGTGAGGGGGACCGCACAACCTACCCACCCTGTTAAATAAATTAGATACCAGGGGAGGGGTCACCACATCCAAAAACAGCTCCCCCTTCCCTCAATGAAAGAATGCGGCCCCGGGCTGCCATTTTGTTTTTTTATTTTTGTTCAATATTGTGGGAGTCCTGCTGGATCATGGCAACAACTGCTATTTTCTACATTTTAGCCCCAGAAGAGGACCTTTTGGGTCCCCCTCATGAGGTTTGGGGCGGCATGGTATCCCTACCCTGCCCGCTATATATTCTTTTCTATAACTATAGGGCAGGGGACTAAAACCCTGAGTCCAGAAATGGCTGCTTGCAATTTTCTCATGTTGCTATCAGCCAATAAGGGCACTCTTTCCTGTGGGAGTCAGACTCCTGCGAGAGTGAGATGGCCAAAGGCAGAAAACTCCCTGGGCCAAGTTGAAAACTCCATTTTAGGTTTTGAGAGACGTCTGTGAGTGTCCCTTGTACCCAACTGTCCAGATATACAAATATTTTTAAACCATATTTTCGCGTGAAGCCAGCTTTTTCATCTTTTTTATTTTTTAGAAGGGGGGCTGTTTGGCCCCCCTTCTTTTACTTTTTTGGGGACCCTGGGGACCCCATCCACCAGGGCCTGCCCCCTATTAAAAAAACAAAAATGGGAATGGGGCCACTTGGTCCCCCTCCTGAGGCCAATTTCGGACCCAGGCCTTCTTTTTTAAATGTATTCATTGGGAAGGGGGGCCACACCTTCCTAGGCCACTTTTGGCCCCTGGAACCCCATGCCCGTGGCCTGGCCTTACTGTTGGGGACTGTGGGGGGAGCACCAATGCCCCCACGGTCCTGCCGGCTCCCAGCCTCCTGCGGGAGCCCGTATTGCTTTGAGCAATGGGAGCTGCTTACATGCAGTAACCCTTGCTCAAAAGAAATCTGCTTTGCTTCATTATAGCAAGTGCAGCTTTTCCTGCTCTCACGTCAATGTAGCAAAGCAGAGTTTGCTATGGCAATGTCCCTGGGGTGGGCCCCCCGGGACATTTCAGGAGCTTGCCCTGGGGGGTGACGGTCTCTAGGGCCATCAAGGGCTCCAGGAGGAGGGGGGGGGGGCACATGGCCCCCGTCCAATGTTTCTAAAGCCATGGGGAGGTGGTGGTTCCCTGGGCTTGGGGGGGTCAGTGAGGCCCCCCACACACATTTCTTAATGGAGATTTTAACTCTTGCAGGTGGTGGACCGTGAGTCCACGAGGAGCTGCTTGCACCAGCGCCTATTTCAATAAAGCCTCTGGGAGGTGGGGGTCCCAAGGGCTTTGGGGTCCTGAGAGGCCCCCTGCATCTTATTAAAACAAGCCCTGGGGAGGTGGTGATCCACGGGGCCTCCACGGGCCCCCTATATAATTTGGCATTGCCACCGGGACTTGGCCCACCCGGGGGCTCACAGATAACGAAACACAGGAGCCTCCACTTCGTTTTTTTTAAAATATTCTCAGCATCTCAGCAGTATTTACGCACCCAGCACGAATTCTGACGATTATTTAAAAATATTAATAATTTCTTGGGCCTTTTTTTCACTGATTTCTTGTGACTCAGTTACAGAGTCACATGATGGCTACCAACACTTCCAGGTTTTCAGTGTTGGCAGCCAATTAGAATGAAGCTCGTGCTCGGGAGGAGTCGTGACTCCACCTTGGTACTCAGATATCGAAAGTTTTCCTTTTTTAATTTCTCAGGAACTACCAAACGGATTTACACCATTTAAAAGAAGGTCGCTTTCTGGACCAAGAGCTACCTTTTTTCCAAATTTGGTGTAATTCCGTTCAGCAGTTCAGGCTGTAGCCTGTTCTAATTTTTCCTACGGAAATTAACATTGAGGAAAACAGGTTTGGGGCCCCCTTGTTTCTCGGTCCCTGCTTGAGGAATAACCCCTAACCTTTCAAGACAGGAGCAGACTGGAGGGCCCCATTAGTTTTGAAAAACGGATCCAAAGATATTGGTAAAAAAAAAACGATTTTTGAATAGAAACAAGGTTCTAAGTATAACTACCTACTGGCGACCGCCAGTGGGTAATCTATATATATGTATATCAACAACAATCGTCTCTCCAGCTTGCACCTCAATGGGTTAGAGAGACACGGACCACAGGAAGGTATGGCTCAGATGTTATTTTAATCCTAAATGACGCGTTTCAGACTTCACCTGTCCTTGATCACATATACATTGAATGCAGTTCGCCATTTTTAAATTTTATTGCTACACCACGTGATTAGTGACCACAGTAAAAATACTATTCACCACTTTGGCATATCCTATTGCATGTAGTCTGTTTTTTACCATGGGTCATCTAGTACACACAAAACATCATCCATATCTCAGTAAAATACCTTTTAGATGCTGTATCATAAATAAATAAATAAATAAATAAATATATGCATATGAAAGTAATTACATACATATTATAATTTATATATCATAAATAGTGATGCCAACTCTACAATAAAACCATGTATTAATATAGATTTAAAACCATAGTTATAATATTTGCATGTGCAAAATCGCAAAGTTACTATTAAATACTGGCTGATTTATCCTAATTGAATACTTTCAATTTACCTCAAACTTATTGGAGCAGTAACAACCTGAACCCTGCTGGTAATCAGACTAATAAATTACAGTAATGCCAAAATGTAAAAAACATACATGATACCTATGTGTATCTGTATTTCCCTAGAAAGTGCAAGTGCTACCTGAAGACAGTTTTTATCTTTTAAAATCTAGTGTAAACGTAGTATGCCGAATCATCAATAAATAAAGTGCAAAGAAGCGTAGAATTTACATCATAATCGATATATATATTCCCAGCAGATCCCGGTAAAAAAGCAGAGGCTGTCCTGCGGGGCGGTCCTTTCACTTGGTACCGGAACCCCTACATTTTCCAATCCACAGAGAGATAAACGGACACCTTGGAGTGTCGCAGAAGAAAATCCAATTTATTGCTGCAGAAAAGACACAACGCGTTTCAGCTTTCGACTTGATCACGCTTGAAACACTGAGTAACATAACATCATATATACTCAAAGTTCAGTCTAATAGGAAGAGGACTGATACCACCCAAGTGCAATATTATGGGTGCCATCTTTGCATGGTGTCTTAGTAAAGTTTTATACAATACAAAAAGGTCTCAGTGGCTAATAACGTCTTCTGTTCTAGCTCTAATATTGTATTATAAATTGACACAACCAGTTCCCCAAAAAAGGCACATGTTTAGAATGCAAAAATTAATTTACGTGAAAGTACATTCAACTTAGCAGCACATGGCAGTTCCGGCATGCTACAGATTTGTATTGTTGATCACTAACTCTCTGTGAGTTTACAAATAGTATAACGCCAAGATACCTCCTTGACATTTCATTAAATACAATATTGTGGCAATCGTTAGAAAAGCGATGTCTCCTAATAAATAGGAGAGACACTCATTTTGCCACCAAACATGTTGATTATGCCCAAGTGGGCAATAGGGAGAGTTTGTGAACATTAACGCAACAAAATAATGATTCAATGCATCAAAATTAAGATATCTTCATGGCAAACATTGTATGTAATATTTCATTGTAACGGCTGTTTCCCTGGTAACCAGACCGCTGCATGAAATGCATGCGCAAATTAGTGAGACAGTCAAAACAGACAACTCTTGCCCAGTGGGCATTCCATTATACTGAGACATGACTGGTACTACCACATCCACCAAAGCCAAGCCCTAGTAGGCAACTATAGATAATAACATTTTCACCATCTCATCGATGAACAGCCCAATAAAATGATTAACCCATACCTATAAAAAATAAAAAATATAAAATTGATTAAAATCTGATGGAAAACATTACAACCAAAATTCATTTCAAATCTTCAAATTACAGTATTTCATTTAATCATGCAAGTGGACTGCTAATTCTTCACTCAAATGTAACCCCAATGGAGTCATGGTTTCCAACTCCACAATATATATTGACTCTAATTGTCTTAAAGTCAGGACTCTATTGCCTCTCCGTACATTCTCAGGTACTGTATCAATTACAAACATTCTTAGAAGTTTCTCATTCTGAAAGTGATTGTCAAAGAAATGTCTAGCAACCGGGTATTGGCCGTTGTGGTGTCTAATCGCCCTAACATGTTCCAACACCCGTTTTTTAGCATGATTAATTGTGCTACCTATGTACGCTTTATTGCACGGGCAAATAATGCGTATACACAATGTGTTGTGTTGCATGTCAGGGTTTTTTTGATTTCCCATTCTCTATCAATACTCACGATAGATAGCATTGTACAATCACTGCTATTACTGCAAGCCTTGCAGTTCCTGCGGCATCGAAACCCTGGGCGGGAAGACAAGTTGTTTTTACTCTTACTGGTTATTGAGTTGGGGCACAATTCATCTCTCAAAGTCCTGTTTCTTTTAAAAGTAATCTGAGGACAACTACTCAGATGTTTCCTCAAATTGCTATCTGTCAACAAGACATGCCAATGTTTTTGTAGTATCTGGCGAATATCTTGTGATTGCCCTGAGTAGGTCGCAATGAACCTCAATACTTCAGATTCAGTAGATTCCTTCACTGGGTGCAACAGCTGATTCTGAGTAACTAAATCTACTCTCTAACATGCATCCAGTATAGTTGCCAGATCGGAGTGGTCTGAGAGGCAGAGGGCGAGGCGGCAGAGGAAAAATAAGAGGAACAAACAAGCAAAACAGAAGAGCAGGAAACAATGCAGGAGCCCCAGTGGAAATGGTGACAAGGGGCAAGAATGCTCAATAATGACGGTCATCAACCTCTCACAGCGAGTTCTTTCCAAAGAGGAAATCGAACTCCTTGTACTAGGTTTGTCTTTCTGTCCCACCACTAATTTTAATTTTGTACAGACTAGAATTGACTTATTTTAGTTCTCTCGAAAGTTTAAATTTATAGTTATATTTAAATTTAAATATTTAAATTTAAAGTTATTGTTAGGACCTATTTTCCATAGGAAATCTGCAACATTCTATTCCTAATAACTTCGGCGCCGATTGACGAATCTTTGCAAATTTTTCAAATCTTATGGCCTGATCCAGTCCTTTCCTATCCTGAAAGTTTCATGGTGATTCGTCAAGCGGGGGCTGAGAAAATAGGGGGGTCCCAAAACGTGTTTTCCCCATGCAATTTCCTGTAGGAACCTTTAGCCGCAGCTACAGCCCGAACTGGAATCACACCAAATGTGGCAAAAAGGTAGCCCTTGGTTCAGAGTCATGCCTTTTTGTTAAATGGTGTAAATCTGTTCAGTAGTTGCTGACAAAATCATATATATCTATTGCAGCGCAGAATCCGCGCACCCTCCCGATGACAAGCTGTATGCTTATTGGCTCTCAACACTCCAAACCAGGAAGTGTTGGCAGCCATCTTATGCCTCGGTAGAACCGAGGCACAAGATAACAGAAGAAAAACACGCAAAACGCAAAAAGGGGGCAGGGTTTTTTTTTATAAATGGCAAGACACGCCAGGGTGCGTAGACCCTGCTGATAAAAAAAACATGAAGCGCAGGAGCCCGTGCTTCGTTGGTGATTAGCCCCCGGGGGGCCAAGTCCTGGAGGCAATATTGTTATGTGAATGGGGGCACTGGCGACTGCCACCCCCGGGGCTTTATAAATTATGTGAGGGGGCTCACAGCCCCACCCAGCCCCAGGTAGCGCCGCCCCCTGGGGCTTCAATATGCATGGGTGGGGGGGCTCAAAGGACCAGAAGTGGCCCCGAAAACAGAAAAAAATGAGGCAGAGCGGCAGGGAATGGGGTCCCCGGGGCTAAAAGAAGCCTCAGGAAGGGGGCCACCCAGCCCCCCTCCTTGGTAAAATTATTAAAATTAGGTGGCATGCCCTGGGGATGGGGTCCCTGGGGCCATAAGTGGCCTGGGAGGGGGGCCACGCGGCCCCCCTCCACCAAAAATGTAAAAAAAAATGAGCTAAAGCCCTGGGGGATGGGGTCCCTGGGGCTAAAAGAAGCCTCAGGAGGGGGGCCACGCAGCCTCCCTCCTTGGTAAAAATATTAAAGATTAATTGGCCGGGCCCCCTTCCTGATTAAAAATGTAAAAAATGTACAATTTGGGGTCAGGCTATGGGGGTTGGTGTCCCCAGGGCCCAATAAACAGTAAAGGAAGGGGGCCACAAAGCCCCCCTCTAAAACAGAGTGTTGTATAAAAAGGGGCGTCGCCTCTGAGCTCCTCTCTGCAACGCAGCTCCCTGGCACATACTGGAGGTACCTGCTGGGCTAGTTGGCCCTAAAGGACCCTCAGGATTGAAGAGGAATTAATTCCCCAACTTAAAATGCGCCACAGGGCGTGTTTGCACACATGTCACCTCAGGCCCCGCCCCCTTCCTTTACCATCGTGCAAACGCGCCCCCTGGCGAGTTGTAAGTTGGTGAATTAATTTCCCTTCAATACGGAGGGTTCCACCAGGTATCTCCAGTTTGCGCCAGGGAGCTGCGTTTCAGACAGGTGTTCAGAGACCACGCCCCTTTTTTACACCTTACTGCAACGCAGCTCTGTGGCGCTTACTGGAGTTACCTAGTGGGCTAGTTTGACCGTAGGAACCCTTAGGATTCAAGGGGACCTAATCTCCCAACTTAAAACGGCCACAGGGTGCATTTACACAATGGTGAAGGTAGGGGACGGGGCCTGAGGTGAAGTGTGCAAACAAGCCCTGTGGCATATTTTAAGTAGGGGAAATAAATCCCCTTCAATCCTGAGAGCTCCTGGGGGCCAACTATTCCACCAGGTGCTTCCAGTAAGTGACATGGTGCTGCGTTGCAGCGAGGTGGTGCAGGCTGTGCCCGTTTTTACACCTCTCTGCAACGGCGCTTGCTGGAGGTACCTAGTGGGCTAGTTTGACCCTAGGGACCCTGAGGATTCAAGGGGACTTAATCTCCGAACTTAACACGGCCACAGGGCGCGTTTACACAGTGGCGAAGGGAGGGTATGGGGCCTGAGGTGACGTGTGAAAACACGCCCTGTTGCGCTTTTTAAGTTGGTGGAAATAATTCCCCTTCAATCCTGAGCGCCCCAGGGGGCTAACTAGCCCACCAGGTGCCTCCAGTAAGCGCCACTGTGCTGTGTTTCAGAGAGGTGGCCCAGGCCGTGCCCCTTTTTACACATCTCTGCAACACAGCTCTGTGGCGCTTACTGGAGGTACCTAGTGGGCTACTTGGACCCGAAGGACGCTCAGGATTCAAGGGGACTTAATCTCCCAAATTAAAACAGACACAGGGTGCGTGTACACAGTGGTGAAGGGAGGGGATGGGCCTGAGGTGAGATGTGAAAACACGCCCTGTGGCGCATTTTAAGTTGGGAAATAATTCCCCTTCACTCCTGAGAGCCCCAGGGTACCAACTAGCCCACCAGGTGCTTCCAGTAAGTGATACTGCGCTGTGTTTCAGAGAGGTGGCCCAGGCCGTGCCTCTTTTTACACCTCTCTGCAACGCAGCTCTGTGGCACTTACTAGAGATACCTAGTGGGCTACTTGGACCCTAGGGACACTCAGGATTCAAGGGGACTTAATCTCCCAAATTAAAATGGACACAGGGCGCGTTTACTCAGTGATGAAGGGAGGGGATAGGGCCTGAGGTGACTTGTGCAAACACGCCCTGTGGTGGGTTTTAAGATGGGGAAATAATTCCCCTTCAATCCTGAGGGACCATGGGGTCCAACTAGTCCACCAGGTGCGTCCAGTAAGCGCCACCGGCTGCGTTGCACAGAGGTGGTCCAGGCCATGCCCTTTTTTACACCTCTCTGCAATGCAGCTCTGTGGCGCTTACTGCAGGAATTTCAATGGTTTTGTATGAGTGAAATGTCCAGCTAACTATAACAGCCCTGAAACCTATGGTTTGTTCAGCGAATTTCTAAGGTTTTTTAAATGCTAATTCCTAACTATAACATATCTGAAACTTACTGTTTTTTCAGCGAAAAAAAAAATATATATATATATGTATATATATATATATATATATATATATATATATATATATATATATATATATATATATATATATATATATATATATATATATATATATATATATATATATGAATCCACAAATTGCCCTAAGCATCCTGGAAGGCACTCGACAGTTCTCTCCCCTCCGGGCTGTAAGTTGGCATACCTTTCCGCCTCCTTTCAATAATTGATTGTGCCCGACGCGTTTCGGGGTTTGGAGCACCCCTTCCTCATGGGCTTGCAACAAATGACACTCGGTAACAGCATTACTTGCATTTCCGGCACGTTTTTATTGTTTTCATCAAGCCCCCCAGTGGGCGTGTGTTGCCTGTTAAGTCTCACTGGCGTCATCTGGGACTTGTAGTCGGTAATGCTGTAGGTTCGTTCATCCTTTCAGTAAGGTCGAGTATTCTTTTGTTATTTTGTGCAGTCCTTTAAATACCTTGAGTAGGCTAGGGTGCGGTCGAGTATGCTGGTAAATAACGAGTCCTGTGCTCCAAGTGTTCTATTAGTTAGAATCTCGAGCCTTGTGCTGACCGGTGAAGCCTTTTTTCCCAGCACACAATGGTGCCTTCCACACGGCCGGGCCGCCGTGCAAAATACAAATCCACAAATTGCCCTAAGCATCCTGGAAGGCACTCGACAGTTCTCTCCCCTCCGGGCTGTAAGTTGGCATACCTTTCCGCCTCCTTTCAATAATTGATTGTGCCCGACGCGTTTCGGGGTTTGGAGCACCCCTTCCTCATGGGCTTGCAACAAATGACACTCGGTAACAGCATTACTTGCATTTCCGGCACGTTTTTATTGTTTTCATCAAGCCCCCCATTGGGCGTGTGTTGCCTGTTAAGTCTCACTGGCGTCATCTGGGACTTGTAGTCCGTAATTCTGTAGGTTCGTTCATCCTTTCAGTAAGGTCGAGTATTCTTTTGTTATTTTGTGCAGTCCTTTAAATACCTTAAGTAGGCTAGGGTGCGGTCGAGTATGCTAGTAAATAACGAGTCCTGTGCTCCAAGTGTTCTATTAGTTAGAATCTCGAGCCTTGTGCTGACCGGTGAAGCCTTTTTTCCCAGCGCACAATGGTGCCTTCCACACGGCCGGGCCGCCGTGCAAAATATGAATCCACAAATTGCCCTAAGCATCCTGGAAGGCACTCGACAGTTCTCTCCCCTCCGGGCTGTAAGTTGGCATACCTTTCCGCCTCCTTTCAATAATTGATTGTGCCCGACGCGTTTTGGGGTTTGGAGCACCCCTTCCTCATGGGCTTGCAACAAATGACACTCAGTAACAGCATTACTTGCATTTCCGGCACGTTTTTATTGTTTTCATCAAGCCCCCCAGTGGGCGTGTGTTGCCTGTTAAGTCTCACTGGCGTCATCTGGGACTTGTAGTCCGTAATGCTGTAGGTTCGTTCATCCTTTCAGTAAGGTGGAGTATTCTTTTGTTATTTTGTGCAGTCCTTTAAATACCTTGAGTAGGCTAGGGTGCGGTCGAGTATGCTAGTAAATAACGAGTCCTGTGCTCCAAGTGTTCTATTAGTTAGAATCTCGAGCCTTGTGCTGACCGGTGAAGCCTTTTTTCCCAGCGCACAAAGGTGCCTTCCACACGGCCGGGCCGCCGTGCAAAATATGAATCCACAAATTGCCCTAAGCATCCTGGAAGGCACTCGACAGTTCTCTCCCCTCCGGGCTGTAAGTTGGCATACCTTTCCGCCTCCTTTCAATAATTGATTGTGCCCGACGCGTTTCGGGGTTTGGAGCACCCCTTCCTCATGGGCTTGCAACAAATGACACTCGGTAACAGCATTACTTGCATTTCCGGCACGTTTTTATTGTTTTCATCAAGCCCCCCAGTGGGCGTGTGTTGCCTGTTAAGTCTCACTGGCATCATCTGGGACTTGTAGTCCGTAATGCTGTAGGTTCGATCATCCTTTCCGTAAGGTCGAGTATTCTTTTGTTATTTTGTGCAGTCCTTTAAATACCTTGAGTAGGCTAGGGTGCGGTCGAGTATGCTAGTAAATAACGAGTCCTGTGCTCCAAGTGTTCTATTAGTTAGAATCTCGAGCCTTGTGCTGACCGGTGAAGCCTTTTTTCCCAGCGCACAATGGTGCCTTCCACACGGCCGGGCCGCCGTGCAAAATATGAATCCACAAATTGCCCTAAGCATCCTGGAAGGCACTCGACAGTTCTCTCCCCTCCGGGCTGTAAGTTGGCATACCTTTCCGCCTCCTTTCAATAATTGATTGTGCCCGACGCGTTTCGGGGTTTGGAGCACCCCTTCCTCATGGGCTTGCAACAAATGACACTCGGTAACAGCATTACTTGCATTTCCGGCAAGTTTTTATTGTTTTCATCAAGCCCCCCAGTGGGCGTATGTTGCCTGTTAAGTCTCACTGGCGTCATCTGGGACTTGTAGTCCGTAATGCTATAGGTTCGTTCATCCTTTCAGTAAGGTCGAGTATTCTTTTGTTATTTTGTGCAGTCCTTTAAATACCTTGAGTAGGCTAGGGTGCGGTCGAGTATGCTAGTAAATAACGAGTCCTGTGCTCCAAGTGTTCTATTAGTTAGAATCTCGAGCCTTGTGCTGACCGGTGAAGCCTTTTTTCCCAGCGCACAATGGTGCCTTCCACACGGCCGGGCCGCTGTGCAAAATATGAATCCACAAATTGCCCTAAGCATCCTGGAAGGCACTCGACAGTTCTCTCCCCTCCGGGCTGTAAGTTGGCATATCTTTCCGCCTCCTTTCAATAATTGATTGTGCCCGACGCGTTTCGGGGTTTGGAGCACCCCTTCCTCATGGGCTTGCAATAAATGACACTCGGTAACAGCATTACTTGGATTTCCGGCACGTTTTTATTGTTTTCATCAAGCCCCCCAGTGGGCGTGTGTTGCCTGTTAAGTCTCACTGGCGTCATCTGGGACTTGTAGTCCGTAATGCTGTAGGTTCGTTCATCCTTTCAGTAAGGTCGAGTATTCTTTTGTTATTTTGTGCAGTCCTTTAAATACCTTGAGTAGGCTAGGGTGCGGTCGAGTATGCTAGTAAATAACGAGTCCTGTGCTCCAAGTGTTCTATTAGTTAGAATCTCGAGCCTTGTGCTGACCGGTGAAGCCTTTTTTCCCAGCGCACAATGGTGCCTTCCACACGGCCGGGCCGCCGTGTAAAATATGAATCCACAAATTGCCCTAAGCATCCTGGAAGGCACTCGACAGTTCTCTCCCCTCCGGGCTGTAAGTTGGCATACCTTTCCGCCTCCTTACAATAATTGATTGTGCCCGACGCGTTTCGGGGTTTGGAGCACCCCTTCCTCATGGGCTTGCAACAAATGACACTCGGTAACAGCATTACTTGCATTTCCGGCACATTTATGACAAAAGAATACTCGACCTTACTGAAAGGATGAACGAACCTACAGCATTACGGACTACAAGTCCCAGATGACGCCAGTGAGACCTAACAGGCAACACACGCCCACTGGGGGGCTTGATGAAAACAATAAAAACGTGCCGGAAATGCAAGTAATGCTGTTACCGAGTGTCATTTGTTGCAAGCCCATGAGGAAGGGGTGCTCCAAACCCCGAAACGCCTCTGGCACAATCAATTATTGAAAGGAGGCGGAAAGGTATGCCAACTTACAGCCCGGAGGGGAGAGAACTGTCGAGTGCCTTCCAGGATGCTTAGGGCAATTTGTGGATTCATATTTTGCACGGCGGCCCGGCCGTGTGGAAGGCACCATTGTGCGCTGGGAAAAACGGCTTCACCGGTCAGCACAAGGCTCGAGATTCTAACTAATAGAACACTTGGAGCACAGGACTCGTTATTTACTAGCATACTCGACCGCACCCTAGCCTACTCAAGGTATTTAAAGGACTGCACAAAATAACAAAAGAATACTCGACCTTACTGAAAGGATGAACGAACCTACAGCATTACGGACTACAAGTCCCAGATGACGCCAGTGAGACTTAACAGGCAACACACGCCCACTGGGGGGCTTGATGAAAACAATAAAAACGTGCCGGAAATGCAAGTAATGCTGTTACCGAGTGTCATTTGTTGCAAGCCCATGAGGAAGGGGTGCTCCAAACCCCGAAACGCGTCGGGCACAATCAATTATTGAAAGGAGGCGGAAAGGTATGCCAACTTACAGCCCGGAGGGGAGAGAACTGTCGAGTGCCTTCCAGGATGCTTAGGGCAATTTGTGGATTCATATATATATATATATATATATATATATATATATATATCGGACTCGAGGAACTAATAAATCATCAGGACGCCACACTGTTTATTGAAACAGTGGGTACTGGGAAGAGCAGTGTGGACAAAAGGAATTAAAAGTGGAAATCAAAAAAACTAATGCAAGAACTGAAAAGAAGCGACTTGTTGGGGCATTTTATGAACATTTGCAGTGGATGATGGACATTTTAGTCCTGGAAATGCTCTCAATTAAACCGAAGGAATGACATTCAAGCATGAGTTAAATATCTGCACTGTTGCCTGAAAATGGTAGAGAAAGGTCATACACTATCCTGAGGTTTGTGACATTTGTAATGTGGGAAAATGAAAACTATTTAAACATTCTGCTCTGAAACCCGGTTGCAAGTCCTTCTTTGCTCTTTGTTAAACTGAAATGCACTTAAACCCTGCTCACCTGCTCTCCGAGGACGCATATGATTAAGACCTGCAGAGGTCGAAACCGGTAATGCTTTTCCTGGTGAAATAAAAGCTGTTTCCTCGATGTCCGACTGGTGGGCTAGATTTCTGCGCTAGAAGTAAGCGTGAAAACCCGTGTGCTATATATATATATATATATACAGCAACAATCCTCCAAACAACCATTTTCTGGAAATGAAGGAGACGGACCTCTTGGAACCAGGCAGGAAGGTAATTTTATTGTTCCCCCGCTCTGCTGCGACGCGTTTCGAGCACAGCCGTGCTCTTGCTCACACAAAGTTTTGACAGCAAATGTGGTATTTTAAATTCATACAAACTCCGCCCACAGTGCACGTGATCATGTGACGTTTTTTAAGCATGAACATAGAAGACATACTAGTGCTGTTTGCCTCTTGTTTTCTCAGTGCAGTACAACATAATGTAATTCTCTTGTCCTACATTACCTACAAAAGCACGAGTTGTCTCAAAATCCCATGGGGCTCTGTACAGAGCCTCCCTCAACACCCTGATGGTATCATCCTGCGGGATGCAGGTGTAGAGGCTTTCAATGTCCATAGTTACAAGAAAACAGGGGTCAGCGGGCATTTTGGTCGTTCTGAGTAAATGTAGAAAACTCTTAGTATCTTTCAAATAGGTACTCGTGGATTGAATGATGGGCCTATTTCGGATTTTGAGACAACTTGTGCTTTTTGTGGGTGACTGCGCCGCTTTGGCATTAAAGAGGAACTGTTTTGAATATGAGGGCAACATCTACCTCCAAGTAACGGGCACTTCGATGGGCAGCACATTTGCCCCCTCGGTGGCAGGCCTGTATGTGTACGAATCCATTCTCGACCAATATCATCTTATGGCAACGCTATATTGATGATGTGTTTATGATTCAGCAGGGGGAGGAAAATCTTTTACTCAACTTCTTCGCATGGGTCAACACGTGTGATCAAAATCCTAAATTTAGACATGAGCACTCTTTGGAGTCAATTACATTCCTGGATGTCACCATTAACTGACAGGGTGACCATTTGGAGACCAAAACTTATTATAAGCCAACGACGAAAAACAACTTACTGCATTTCAAAAGTTACCACCCTCGTACCTTATGGGAGAATCTCCCGTACGGACAATTCCTCTGGATATGCCGAAATTGCAGCAGCCTATCTGATTACAAACTACAGGCAGGCAAATAAACAACTAAGTTAGAACTAAGAGGATACCCAAAAGGCATAATTGGGAAAAGCCAAAAGAGAGTTTTGTCATTAAGATATAGCAACATATCCATTAATTTTAATTCATGGTAGACAATTAATCTAAGTCCCTGTAATTTAGAAATTCTGAGCCTCTACCACAGCCTAACAGTTGCAATCATAGGGCCACATTGTTTGTCACTCTTGAGAAAACTGATTAAGTTAGGATTTTCTCTTTGAGTTTTTAGCATGGTTTCAGATCTGTTGACTAGGTCACTTATCAAGATTATTCTATATCATATAGGTTCTGACATGTGCATTTGACTATGAATAAAGCCATCTAGTGTTTCATTTTCATTTCAACATTTATGTGTGTGTATTAGAGGATACATTATTATGATTTGAAAGTAAGTGACTTTCCTACACTTAAAATTGGTGTGTTAACGTGTGGAATCATCAATAGTTGCTGGAATGATCACAATTGATATGTACCATTTCCAAATAGAGTCGCTTTTAATGAACTTCTTTGATTGTTTCTTCTGATATGATTTGCACCTGTACTGATGAGATGCATAAAGATTGTATTAATTTTGTGTTTTTCTAATGTGTTTGTTATATTTTAGTTTAAGATCGGGTGTAATATTTGAATATTTAGAGTCTAGATTATTAGGTAACTGTAAATATTTTTTGTTTCATGTTATCATATGACAGTACAAATATAAATTATACAGTCCTGAAGATGGTCTCACAGATGGACACATAAGAGACCGAAACGTCGACCATCGCCTTCTCCTACCATTAATTGATCTATTAATTTGATTTTAAGGAAAGGTGTCAGCAGTACCTACAGTGTTATATATTAATTTACTACTGATATCCCTGTAGGCCTGTTTTCATATTTGTATATAAATATTTTTTGCCTTGCTTACTTGATGATAAACTCAATATTTTCATATACACCCGTTCAGCTTTTCTTCATTTTTGCTTCTGTTTTGTTCTTTGTATTTGTTTGTTGTTTGAAATTAATCTGCACTGTATGTAATTTATGTGTTTCAAAAGATACTGGTATTGATTGCTCAAACCTTGAGACCATTAATTTGTTTCCCTGACTATTTCAGATTTACCTAAATATAATTTTAGAATAAATTCCCTTGAAGGCACCTTTTACCTTTCCATTTATATTTACCCAAGCCCTCAAGGGTAGTTTGGGATGCTCACTGTTATAAACCCCCCGAGGAGTGAGGCGACACCCTAGGACCCCTGGGCAGATGAGGTTAGAGCAGTGGGGAGCTGAAGGGAGACCCCCCCCGGAAGCCTGGTCTGAGAGGCCACAAGCAGGCTGGTCAGTTCTGCCTGAATGGCAGACGGAGGCAATCAGTGGCGAGAGAAGTTTGGGCAAGCCGGGGTTTGAGGAAGATATGTGCAGCTGAGGACAAGGGCCTTGGGATAATAATGAAGTTTCACACACACCAGAGCCCAAGAGGGGATACCTAATGCCAGAGGACAGAACTAAGACTATGCTGAGAAATTGACCGTCTCTGGAGGTGCGGGTCTGGGGGGCCTTGGGGTGCTGATGCCCCTTGCGGGAGTCCTGGAGGGAAACTCTGGTGAAGAACAGAGGGGCTAACAGCAAGTTCCCCGCACAAGGGAGCTGAACCCTTGGTGGGGTTGAAGTCATCGAGGAGGGATACTTCAGGCATTACCCAGACAGGGATGTTGGTCATACAGGATATCGCGCGACACAACTGGCCGGTCATCATGGGGAAGGACAAAGCGACAAAGGCGCAATCCAATAAAATATCAAAATATGCACAGCCTATATCTCATGGCCCAGATGACAAAAAATGCATCGGGCGTCCCACTCCCTCCCATGGTTCCCCGTGGACCACCACCTCCCCAGGGCCTGAAAATTGAACAACGGGGGGCATGCAGCCCCCCACAGCCCCGGGGACCACCACCTATATTTTAGAGCATTACTGATGTGGCAACTTGAAAATTCATTATTATAAATCATAATTCCATACTTCAAGGTCAAACAAACCTTAGACCCAATTACACTGTTGCACTATTTTCAATATTGGTCTAAATCAGCATACAGAATTGCGCCCTGTATGGGCCTTTTTGCACCAATGGTTGACAGTCGCATCAATCAAATAAAATTGTGTTTACCGTCCCCACTGTAATAGAGAGACAATTCATGAAATAACACTTTTTACGAAAAACACATATGTGTGAGAGTAAGACCTGAGGACAAATTACGCCCTCAATTCCATCATTGCATCATTTTATCATCAGATGAATTTGTCCTTACAGTCCCCATTGTATGATGGGCAACTGATTTTGGCCTAACAAGAAAACACATTTCACAGGAATATATATGGGTAAAAGAAAGACCTACAAACAAATTGTGCCCTTGATGGGCAAATGGTCAGCTACATGTTTTCAACCCACAAATGACCAGAGTTCCTCCTCACTGTTGAGCCCCTAGACAGTACGTGTTCGAAGCTCAATTATATTTCTTGCCTCTAGCTGTCAAAACAATTTGGCCCTTATATCCTCCCCTCTCTTTCACTGGGACCTGATCCAGACAGAAATAGCGTAACTTGTCACTTCTGGAGTTATCGGCTTCGGCAAAGTGTCTGGCCACTGGATAAGAATTGTCAAGAATTGTGATTGCCCGTGTGTGCTCCAATATACGTTTCTTCGCAGGATGGATTGTAACTCCCAAAATATTGGAGACCACGTGGGCAAACCAGACAATACATGTGAGAAAAACAAGGACCCCCTGGGTACCAATCTGGATTCCTAGGGCAGGGTAAACACCTATGTGAGTAAAAACGCCTAGGACATCAGCATAATTAAGTGACCAAATTAATTTAAGCCAGCAGGTGTGAAGAATAAACAAAAACTAAAATTGTATACAATATATAAATTTAATAAGTATTGATTAAAAATCATATAGACAGGCAAACTATATGATGGGGCTAAAAATACAATTCATTAAAACCAAACAAGAATGTCATACTACACTGCAATTCCTCAAAATCATACATATAGTGCAAAAACAATACATTTATATACTTAAATGACATAAAAAATACAATCATAAAGCAACTCGATGCGCGTTTCGGCAGAAAACCGCCTTCTTCAGGAGTCTCTGCTGATAATCTAAAGAAGCAATTATAAAGAAAAAAGATATATGTCACACAAGACTAGATATTTTTCACATATTTAACATACTTGTTTAACAGATTCTAAAAACTGCTAGCTTCACTACAATCTTCCAACAAATGAGTATATATTCTGCATCGCGACTACGTCTAAACTCACACCTTCTAGAATTAAACATTATACAATTTTGGTCACCTCATGTCAATTGATTGACAGATATTCACAGAACTACATTATACAGTACTTATCCGTATTAACATGCTGTTATTAACATATATATATTTTTACATTATAGAAAACTTCATAAATACATATAGCCAGAGCCACTTGATTAAATGCTAATGCCTGATCAGTGATAGAACCTTTGTATGGGCATATTAGATGGAATAGGGAAAAAGGGAATACTTTGAACACATAATGGTAAAGAGACCAGTAATGAGATGTGAGTTGAATATTTTACCTGATGACATATATTGCTTACTTTGGTGTATCTTCTCTAACGGCTTTATTCAACTAGAGAGGTTTCAGACTGATGGCTTTATTACGTAGGCGAGAGATCAGATTGGTGACTCGCCCATATATCTTTCCTACTAGGAGCCAAGTATTACCTTATATTGTACAGATAGCGTCCTATTTTTCACTTGATTTTCAATCGTGAACCTCAAACGGGTAGTTCTGAGGTGCGGGCGATGATCAATGGGTCATTTGATATTATCCCGGTACTCTGATGATACAAACAAGACAACAACATAGGGTAAGATGTATGCCTAGCTGTCTAAATAACTTAAAATTGTTGACTCACTGAAAATGAATCATTGTATAGAGGAGGGAATTACAAAGAAAAAGGGGGGAATTACCTCTAAAAATCTAAAGAGAAAGCTTCGTGAATGGCCGTGGTTACTGATGCTGCCAGGTAAGACACTTGATTTGTAGCTGTGAATTCGAAAAGAAGGGACTGTAATCAGTAATCGTAGAGAATAGTGACCAGACTGAAAGAGGTGACTGATATCTACTGATCTTTGCTTTATGGTGGGAAAAGCATATACCTACCTCTCGATTTCGCAAGGAAGATCTTATAGGGGGGTTCTGAAAACGTAATTGGTACAGCTCGGTGTTTCCGAAAATGGCGGAACCCGGAAGCCTGCAAAGATATGAGAATGGTTTCTAGGGTGATAGAATAACCAGGATTGTCAATTTATAAAAAGTTGCGGATGTTACAAAAAGCGACTTTCTGTTTTAGGCAAGTAAACAATAGCTAGGGACTAATGGTGTCCGCTAGTTGTGCAAAAAGTGAGCACATACCTTTCAATTTATAGCAAGTGGCAGATGTTACATAAGGCGACTTTCTGTTTTAGGCAAGTAAACAGTGGCTAGGGGCTAGTGGTGTCCACAAGTAGTGGAAAAAAGTGAACACATACCTTTCGTGTTTCTAAAGAATTTATTTTAAGGATTCTTGATCATGGCAGTCAATATTCGGCGTACGGGAGATGGCGATAATGATGACGCTAAAGGAAATATAAACAGAACGGTTTCAGAGTGGTGCGCTCTGTATTTATCTAGTTATTAATATTAACAAGGGTGGGTTTTCTGGGTGATAAACCAGCAGAGTACGGGATCCCTCAAACTAAATGCGGTAGTTCTTACCTTGTTCAGACGATAAATCAGACGGACAGCAAGATGGTGCTGCTCCAATCGGACATAGACCGTTGCATCGGGTTCTTTAGCCGTGAAAGTAAAACAAGTTCAAATGGGCTTGTATTTAAAGCCCCAATATTGGCGCGAACCAAACGAGTAGGTGGTAAACAGAGATGAAGGACTGTTTAGCCACGGCATGTAAATATATCGGACCGTTTCAAAATGGCGTATCGAATCGTGACTACCATGATGAATTTAGTTAAGAAAGTGAATCATAATGATGCTTTCATTTAGAGATAACAATCTAAATTCACATGATGCATAGCTAGACGATGTGTGTACGCAGCCAAGTGTAAAGGCACGATAATACACAAAAGTTCCGTAGTCGTCTTCCAGAAAGGGACTCATTTCAAGATGGCACCCCATTTAGCTGTCAATGTTCATTACCTTGGCCGGATATTTACAAATAGACCGAGATACAAATGATACGAGCCGATGGACTGACTCGGTAATTGGTTGCTATATGGACAAAGAGTTATCCCGATATTTGTAATGTCCAAGGGATAAGTCGTGTCTATTTTAAAAGGGGTAGAAATAGCTGAAGAAGACATTTCCAACTTTTAATCAATATATTAAAGCGTTATATAGATCGTTACACAGATAGATCTATGCTATGTTGTTAAACAAATACTGTGAAGTTAGCAACTATTAAAGATGGATAATAAAGTCTAGGGATGATTAATTAAATATACCTCATACCCTGTGGGTCGGCATATTAAGGCGCCAATAGGTCGGTATGTAAAGGTGCCAAAATGTACATAGATACATACTGACTAAATATACATATACAGTTAGCAGTTAGCAGGGGTTATGGTTTGTGTCGTGAAAGAGTCAGGCTGATGCATTATATAATAGGTAGTCGTCATTCAACAGAGTGGGTCACTTAAGGGGGACATATGAGTTACCAGTAGTTGAGAGGGGTTAGAAGTACTGGTAACCCTGAATAGTCGTTTATCTGTAGTTGGTTGCTAATTTAAGTGATAGCGTTCTCCCACAGTATCTCAGCATTTAGTCCTCTTTTGAAGGTGCCCATGGCAAAAATCCAATAGACTTCTCTTTTTCGTCTGACTTTGTCGCCACCTTTGTTGTCAGGGAGTCTAATCTTTTCTAGAATACGCCATTTAAAGTCATCGGGTCCATGTTGTTTCTCTGCAAAATGTTTGACAAGGGGTGCCAGAGTTTTGTTTGTACGAATGGCAGACCGATGTTCAGTAAGCCTGGTCTGTATGGGTCTAGATGTTTCACCCACATAGCCCAGAAGACAGGGACACCTGATAAAATATATGCAATTAGCTGTTTTGCAGTTCCACATGTCTTTGGCGCTAACTAGGCAGCCATTGTGTTCAAAGGATTCTCCCGTGATGATATTATTGCAGGACTTGCAGGATGAGCATTTAACTGTGCCTCTGACCGGAAAATTGTTTGTAAGAGATCTTTGGACAAATTCTAAACAAACGCTATTGTTGGTGAAGCGGGAGTGCACAATCAGATCCTTAAGATTTTTATTCCTACGATGGGCGAACATTGGTTTATCAAGTTTACAGTTAGTTGGGTTCGAATTTAAAATGTGCCAGTTGGAGTTTACAATGTGTCGTACCGTGTTGTCAAGGGTAGAGTGTTTCGTGATGCAAACTAGCTGTGTGTTTGTATTGGCGGGTTTAGGTCTGAGGAGGGAGTCTCTGTCATAAAATCTAGCTCTCTTGTATGAGTCTCTGACTAACCTATGAGGGTAGCCTCTATTCAGAAATTTTTGTCGCATATTGTTCGCTTGGATATCAAAGTCAGCTAAGGTTGAACAGTTCCTTCTGACCCGAAGGAATTGGGAGAAGGGTATACTTTCTCTCTGGCATCGAGGGTGGAAACTCTTGAAATGGAGAAGAGTATTCCTAGCAGTTGATTTTACGAAAAGATCCACAATAAGTTTGTCATTCCAGTGTTTTATAATTATGTCCAAAAATTCAATCTGGTTGTTGTTGTATTGTGCTGTGAATCTAAGGTTATCATCAGCTAAATTGATCCACTCTAAAAATTCACGAAGAGTCTCTTCCCCATTGGTCCAGATAAAAAAGATGTCGTCAATGTATCTGGACCAATGGGAAATGGACTCATAAAAGGGGGCTATTTCATTGTGGATGACCCTAGATTCGAAAGCTGCCATATAGATATTGGCGATAGATGGGGCAACAGAGGCTCCCATGCTAACGCCTCTAATTTGGCGATAAAGAGTGTTGCCGAATTCTACAATATTCTCAGTGAGAACAATATGTAAAAGATTCAGGATAAAGGCTTTTGGACAATCAATGTTAAAAGTATCTATGAACCAACTGGTTGCAAGAATAGCCTCCTTTTGGGGTATATTGCTATATAATGCCTCGACGTCCATAGTTACTAACAGATCTTTGTTGGGGTCAAAGGGCAAATATTCAACTTTGGATATCATAGCGCTTGTATCTTTAATATACGAAGTAATCTTCGGTATATGAGGTCGTAGGACTGAATCAATAAATTTAGAAAGGGGCTCTGTGTTTGTACCTATTGTGGACACAATAGGTCTGCAGGGTGGGTCGATTGTACTCTTATGAATCTTTGGCATGCCATGAATACATGCTGTTTTAGACTGATGGTGGTTCAAAAATTCAAATTCTTTTTGGCTGATATCTCCATTGGCGAGTGCTGAAGTAGTTAGGTGTCGGATTTTGTTGGAAACAGAAATTATTGGATTACTTCTAACAGGGGAATAGGTGGTTAGGTCAGAAAGCATAGACCTCATTTTTTGTTCATATTTTTCCGTATCCATAAGGACAATACCGCCCCCTTTGTCACAGCTTTTGACAATTAGGGTATTGTCATGCCTAAGATTATTAAGGGAAACTGATTCTTCTCGACTGAGGTTATATATAGGTTTAGGTATATAACGAAGGGCTCTTTCGAGTTGTTGAAGGACCACCAACTCGAAAGTCGCAACCTCAGGACCTAATTGGTCTAATGATGGATTGAAGGTAGATGGTAACGAGAGTTGTCTAGTTTCTTGGGGATTTTCATTAGTATCTGTTTGCATAGAAAAATATTTCTTTAACCTAATTTTGCAAAAAAAGGAAATGATATCTTTTTGGAGCTCAAAAACATTGACTTGCGAATGCGGAACATAGGATAACCCTTTAGATAATAGCGATTCTGTGGATGAATCGATGTTTTTTGAAGACAAGTTGAAGATAGGAATTATGTCCCTTGTCCCCAGTATTGTCGGTTGCGTGTTTCGCGGATGAACTGGGGTTGTATGTATCTATGTACATTTTGGCACCTTTACATACCGACCTATTGACGCCTTAATATGCCGACCCACAGGGTATGAGGTATATTTAATTAATCATCCCTAGACTTTATTATCCATCTTTAATAGTTGCTAACTTCACAGTATTTGTTTAACAACATAGCATATATCTATCTGTGTAACGATCTATGTAACGCTTTAATATATTGATTAAAAGTTGGAAATGTCTTCTTCAGCTATTTCTACCCCTTTTAAAATAGACACGACTTATCCCTTGGACATTACAAATATCGGGATAACTCTTTGTCCATATAGCAACCAATTACCGAGTCAGTCCATTGGCTCGTATCATTTGTATCTCGGTCTATTTGTAAATATCCGGCCAAGGTACTGAACATTGACAGCTAAATGGGGCGCCATCTTGAAATGAGTCCCTTTCTGGAAGACGACTACGGAACTTTAGTGTATTATCGTGCCTTTACACTTGGCTGCGTACACACATCGTCTAGCTATGCATAATGTGAATTTAGATTGTTATCTCTAAATGAAAGCATCATTATGATTCACTTTCTTAACTAAATTCAACATGGTAGTCACGATTCGATACGCCATTTTGAAACGGTCCGATATATTTACATGCCGTGGCTAAACAGTCCTTCATCTCTGTTTACCACCTACTCGTTTGGTTCGCGACAATATTGGGGCTTTAAATACAAGCCCATTTGAACTGGTTTTACTTTCACGGCTAAAGAACCCGATGCAACGGTCTACGTCCGATTGGAGCAGCACCATCTTGCTGTCCGTCTGATTTATCGTCTGAACAAGGTAAGAACTACCGCATTTAGTTTGAGGGATCCCGTACTCTGCTGGTTTATCACCCAGAAAACCCACCCTTGTTAATATTAATAACTAGATAAATACAGAGCGCACCACTCTGAAACCGTTCTGTTTATATTTCCTTTAGCGTCATCATTATCGCCATCTCCCGTACGCCGAATATTGACTGCCATGATCAAGAATCCTTAAAATAAATTCTTTAGAAACACGAAAGGTATGTGTTCACTTTTTTCCACTACTTGTGGACACCACTAGCCCCTAGCCACTGTTTACTTGCCTAAAACAGAAAGTCGCCTTATGTAACATCTGCCACTTGCTATAAATTGAAAGGTATGTGCTCACTTTTTGCACAACTAGCGGACACCATTAGTCCCTAGCTATTGTTTACTTGCCTAAAACAGAAAGTCGCTTTTTGTAACATCCGCAACTTTTTATAAATTGACAATCCTGGTTATTCTATCACCCTAGAAACCATTCTCATATCTTTGCAGGCTTCCAGGTTCCGCCATTTTCGGAAACACCGAGCTGTACCAATTACGTTTTCAGAACCCCCCAATAAGATCTTCCTTGCGAAATCGAGAGGTAGGTATATGCTTTTCCCACCATAAAGCAAAGATCAGTAGATATCAGTCGCCTCTTTCAGTCTGGTCACTATTCTCTACGATTACCGATTACATTCCCTTCTTTTCGAATTCACAGCTACAAATCAAGTGTCTTACCTGGCAGCATCAGTAACCACGGCCATTCACGAAGCTTTCTCTTTAGATTTTTAGAGGTAATTCCCCCCTTTTTCTTTGTAATTCCCTCCTCTATACAATGATTCATTTTCAGTGAGTCAACAATTTTAAGTTATTTAGACAGCTAGGCATACATCTTACCCTATGTTGTTGTCTTGTTTGTATCATCAGAGTACCGGGATAATATCAAATGACCCATTGATCATCGCCCGCACCTCAGAACTACCCGTTTGAGGTTCACGATTGAAAATCAAGTGAAAAATAGGACGCTATCTGTACAATATAAGGTAATACTTGGCTCCTAGTAGGAAAGATATATGGGCGAGTCACCAATCTGATCTCTCGCCTACGTAATAAAGCCATCAGTCTGAAACCTCTCTAGTTGAATAAAGCCGTTAGAGAAGATACACCAAAGTAAGCAATATATGTCATCAGGTAAAATATTCACCTCACATCTCATTACTGGTCTCTTTACCATTATGTGTTCAAAGTATTCCCTTTTTCCCTATTCCATCTAATATGCCCATACAAAGGTTCTATCACTGATCAGGCATTAGCATTTAATCAAGTGGCTCTGGCTATATGTATTTATGAAGTTTTCTATAATGTAAAAATATATATATGTTAATAACAGCATGTTAATACGGATGAGTACTGTACAATGTAGTTCTGTGAATATCTGTCAATCAATTGACATGAGGTGACCAAAATAGTATAATGTTTAATTCTAGAAGGTGTGAGTTTAGACGTAGTCGCGATGCAGAATATATACTCATTTGTTGGAAGATTGTAGTGAAGCTAGCAGTTTTTAGAATCTGTTAAACAAGTATGTTAAATATGTGAAAAATATCTAGTCTTGTGTGACATATATCTTTTTTCTTTATAATTGCTTCTCTAGATTATCAGCAGAGACTCCTGAAGAAGGCGGTTTTCTGCCGAAACGCGCGTCGAGTTGCTTTATGATTGTATTTTTTATGTCATTTAAGTATATAAATGTATTGTTTTTGCACTATATGTATGATTTTGAGGAATTGCAGTGTAGTATGACATTCTTGTTTGGTTTTAATGAATTGTATTTTTAGCCCCATCATATAGTTTGCCTGTCTAAATGATTTTTAATCAATACTTATTAAATTTATATATTGTATACAATTTTAGTTTCTGTTTATTCTTCACACCTGCTGGCTTAAATTAATTTGGTCACTTAATTATGCTGATGTCCTAGGCGTTTTTACTCACAAACCAGACAATACACCACAAAATTGGTGTTACAATTGAGAAATTTACTGATATTTTGTTTGAGTTTCTTTCCTGGAACTGAATAATCCTTTACCTTGATACTATTTTTGCATGCCTTGCAGGTAGTGCAGTGATAGGACCATGTGATAGGTGTTCTCCTAGCTGCTGTCTCTTCTGTTAAATGGCTTTGAACTAAAATATCTTTTAGTGAAGAATTTGTCCTGCAGGTGATATCTGGTCTGCTTGGCAATAGTCGTCCAATCACACTATCTGTCCGCAGAACTTTCCAATTCAGCTGGACAAGACCTCCTACCTTGTGTGACTCAGCTGAAAAGCCAATAATCAACCTACATACTGATGCATCATCTTCAGAGTCAGATGCTGTAGATGGTTTGTAGGTAAGTAGCTCCTTTCTCTCTTTCGATTGTTCCTTGACATCAGCATTGTGTAATAAATGTTTCTTATACCCTCTCTTTCTAAACCTACTGAGTGATTCACTTGCTGCTTTAGAAAATTCATCTGCAAGTGAACAGTTTCTTTTAAGTCTCAGTAATTCTCCATAGGGGATGCTGTGAATCAAACTGCGTGGGTGCTGGCTTTGTGAATGTAATACAGTATTGCCTGCCATTAGCTTCCTATACAGTTCTGTGCATATTCTGTCTTTTGCCACAAAAACTTAAGAGATCTAGAAAAGCTACCTCTTTGCTGCTGAAGTTGCTTGTAAACCTTAAATTCAGTTAGTTGTTATTCAAGATCTAAATATATTCCTCAGCTTCTGCAGAAGTGCGTCTCCAGATGATGAAAAAATCATCGATATATCTCACCCATAAGTCTATCTTATTGGCCCACCTTTCATTTTCCTCTGCCCAGGCCACGTGCTTCTCCCTCCAGCCTATGAAAAGATTTGCATAGCTGGGGGTGAAGCACATGCCCATTGCAGTTCCCTGGATCTATAGGTATAGTTGCTCACCAAACAGAAAAATATTGTTGTTCAGGCAAAATTCAACAATCTCGAGTAGCATTCTACTGTGAGCCTGAAATTTTATTGATCTTGTTTTAAGAACATTTTCAAGAGACGACAGGCCATGGCAATGTGCAATACAACTATAAAGGCTTGTAATGTCCAAGGTGATTATTAGAAAGTCTGATTCCCAGTGTATATTCTGGATCCGCTGTATAAAATCTGTTGTGTCCTAAATGAAGGAACTCAAGTCTCTCACCATCAGAAAGAAAATTATCTGCATACATGGATGCTTTTTCAAAAGGCTTCCTTTAATGGACACAATAGGTCGTCCTGGTGGTTTAGTCAAGTTACTATGGATTTTGGGTAAATGATAGAATGTGGGAAGCAGACGAAAATCCACTTTCATATAATGATATTCATCCTCCTCCAGGATACCAATAGTTATCTATCTTGCATTGCATTGCAGTCCTGAGATGTAAAGGAAGTGTGTTCCAGTTTTTGGTGGAGATGAAGGAGAAAGCGTGTCCCCCTGTCTTGCTTCTGCCAATGCAGGGAATTTGTGGGAAGGAGAGAGTAGTGGAGCTTAGCTGTCTGGAATGTTGGTGGAGTTAGAGTTGGTTGTTGAGGAAATCTGGTCCTGGGTTATGGAGGGCTTTGTAGGCATGGATGAGCAGCTTGTATCTGCTGCATAACCAGTAGACCTGGGTGGAAATGAGGGAGTTTCACCATGTGAATTCTACAACGTTACAAGAAACCTCAGTGAGATTCTGTGGAATTGAGCAAACAGATATAAATAGGCAAGTTGTGCTGCTCACGTTGTTATTTTGGCCAGTAGCTCTTTCCGCTCTGAAAAATCAGTACAAATGGCGCCATGTGGCGTGTCAGATTATGCAGCTTCTCTAATTGATGTGGCTGCTGCACAAGTGGATTTTCATTTAAACAGTAGATTTCAGGCAGTGAACAGTCACAACCTCCTGCATTGGAGAAATCTTGCCTGGTGTTCTCCTAGGGACTGAAAATCATGCTAATGGAACCCCAAATCTCGCTTGTGCTCCCCAACTTTCCATTTTCAAGCTATATGCAAGACAAAGCTCCATCATATGATGGCTGACAGAATTTGTCCAGAACTCTGGGTACAAGCAAGACGCAGAGTGGTGAAAATTCTGCAAATTTCCGCCAGCGGAGCGGAAACTATCACTCACTTTGAGTGTATCTGAAGATGTCTAGGATAAGTCTGGCGGCTGTTTTTTTCGGTGGTTTGGAGCCTTTGCGTGAGTTGGTTGGAGATGCAAATGTAGAGTGCATTGCCACAGCCGAGTATGCTGGTGAAAAGGATCTAGGTGACCATGTGTCCTTTTTTTCCTTCTAATTTTTGGTGTCTTTATATCATCTCTAATCAGTAATAAGCACCATTCCGGATTCTGGAGGCCCACGCGATAAAAATATTAGACTCTTCTTTAAGCAAAATTAATAGGCTACCTCAGGTACGACTTACTTCCTAGCCTAACTGATTTAAGAAGATGTTTCATTAAACGGGTCAATATATTAAATATTCAACATATCTAAAAAGTCACCACCATCTTTTCTCTTGTTTTTCCACCTATCAATCTTCTAAATAAGATAACTAAACTTTTCCAACCATGCCAAGAAGGTGGGAAGGCTTGAATCCATAATTTACATACATCCCTTCTCACAATCAGAATTATATAGAACATCAGATTACTTTGTTTTAGGTTTAGAAAAGAGTCCCTTAAAGTTATAGGTAGTGTCTGGAATGCTAAACTCATGGCACATTTTCCATGAGTTCACAGTTATCTTCCTCGATCATGTCAGTATAATATTCTGAGATGCAGAATGAAACATGTACTACCAGCGGCAGTTTGACAGTTAATCCCCCAATGATCAACAGCAGCTTTACCACAGGGCTCTAAAGAACAACCATAATGCTAAAACTTGAGGAGCAAATTGAACTAAATAAGCATTCAGATGTTAATGCAGGTATACAACTCAAACTAGCAGGTTAATAATGTGAGTTGAGGTATGGGTTTTTAATAATTTGGGGCATAATGTATTTTTAAAGGGACTAAAATTGTTAAAGAACAAGATGTCCTCAAAAGTACAGCATCCACTTTCCACATATGTGTATCCACCTTTTTCATTTTCTGAGTCATTCAACAGCTCCCTAGTGTTCAAAAACGTCACAATTTAGTATGAAAACTTTGTAGTGGGCAGTGCTGCCAATTACAACTCATTAGAGCTTTTCATATTGCATTTTAATGCTCATGTCCGCAACACCGCATTAAAAGGCTTAGTCATGCATAATTAAAGGACATGCATGACAAGCAAGATGCTTCTAGTGTCAAAGCCATCATACTCAGCAGATTTATTTAGCTCACAGGCACTTACCCGTCCACCACTACAATGTAAATTAATTTCAGGAAGCAGGGGGAAGAGGAAAGAAGACATTTGGAGACAGAAAACAGAAGTATGGGCAGCAGAGAAGACACAGTGAAAGACAAAAAGCTGGCAAAGCGTGGGAGAAGAGAAGACCAGACTGCACTGCAGATGGCCAGTGTTAGACCTGCCAGCCTTAGGGTGGCGTTCCCCCAAAGGTTTAGGATTCCTCTTCCATTTTTGCTAATCTGTTTTAACTGGCCTTAGGGCTGCTCCCTAGTGCTAAAGTGCATTGTCTCACTCCTTCAAACATGGTAACATTGGCTTACCCTTGATAGGGATATTTAATTTACTTATAAATCCTATTAAATTGGCA
Source organism: Lissotriton vulgaris (assembly GCF_964263255.1). NCBI lineage: Eukaryota > Metazoa > Chordata > Amphibia > Caudata > Salamandridae > Lissotriton > Lissotriton vulgaris. Next base: position 1,298,267,607 of record NC_141694.1, read on the forward strand.
CTACTTGTATCCAGGGCCTGTATTTGTACTGCTACATGTGGGCCTGTAGCACTTATAGACCCACCCACTTAGGTAGCCCCTTGCACATGTATCAGGTCTGCCATTACAGCCCGTGAGTGTAGTGTGTTTAAAACTGCCACTTTGACCTGGCAAAATAAACCTTTTGCCAGTCTTAAACCTTCCTTTTTAATACATATAAGTCAACTCTAGGGTAGGCCCTGGACAGCCCGGAGGGCACAGTGTACTGTATTTAAAAGGTAGGGCATGTAATTTTAAGTTCTACATGTCCTGGTAGTGAAAAACTCGTACATTCATTTTTCGTTACTGGAAGGCGTACCTCTCCCATAGAATAATGTTGGAGTAACCTTATTACATTTAACACGCTTTAATTTCTAAATTGGAAGAGGTAACCAATTCATGTTTTGAATGTTTGGAATGATAATGAAAAATCCTCTCTTATAGTAGCTGGATTTTAAATAACAATTTTGAAAATGTCACTTTGGCATTTTCCTTCCTGTGCCATTTGGTGTCTGTAGCCAGCTACTGGGTCACATGACTGGGTGTACCTCACAGTTGAGCTTTGAGTAGTCCTCCTAGACAATCATGCACAATAGAGAGCTTAGGGATGCCTGGATGGGCCATCACAGGCCGGAAAGGATGGTGTAGCTGGGAACAGCCCTACTTACACATGAATACATTGTGTCCTGCCTCCACACAAAGGGTTGCATACCCATATAGTTAGTGTGGAGCCAGGGCAGGGAAGGAAGGGTGCCTGTGGACTTCAAAGGGAAACCTCCAGAAGCCTTCGCCACTTCAATGGCAGAACTAGATATAAATATTGGACCTCAAGCACCAACTCTTTGGTACACTTCTGGACCTGTGAATACTCTGCCAGAAAAAAAGACTCCTGTCCTGCTAAAAGGTTGCCACTCTGCTGGACTGCTGTTCTGAAGGACCGCTGTCCTGACCTGTTGCTTGCTGCCCTCTTGCCTGGGTGAGAAGGACTAGACCTGCCTCTGTAGAACTTAGGTCCTCAAAGCGACTCTAAGGGCTAATGGCTGATGTCCTGACTACAGCTTCTGGGACAGAAGACTGGAACAACCTTGTATCCAGCAGCTGAACTCTGCTGTCTGTGAGTCCTACCCTGCCAAGTGGTGCCACCCCAGTCCAAGACCCTTGGACTTGGGCCTGATAGTGGTCTGCCAGCCCATCTGTGGGCCCAGCAGAACTGACACATTGCTTCTGCTATGCAGCACAATTCAGAGCAGAACAGCCACAAAGCCTCTGCTGCATAGGCTTCTCCCAAGGCAAGGACTCCAAATTGACCCTGCAGCCTGCATTGGAACTGCCGCTATGGGAAGCTTTATTGACGCAGGTCCTTGCATGGCAAATCTCTCATCAATATTAGTCTCGACAACAACAGAGGTTCTGGCATCACAGCCTCACACCTCCTCAGAGCCAAGGCATTGCCTCAACTGTGTGTCACATCTTTGACGCTGGACTTTGATCACAAGTCGTCATCAGTCAATCAATCAATCAATCAATCAATCATGTTTTATGAAGTGCAGCTAATCACCCAAAAGAGTATCCATGTGCTTGGAAGTTTCAGAGGCTTTTTCAAACAGCCAGGTCTGAGTGCCATTCAGAATTCTGACAGTGAGTTGATGGTCCAGAGCTGCGTGTAGAGGCAGTTCCAGGTCCTTCCTGCAATGTGTTGAGAAGGAGCATCCTCCACTCCTGCTTCAGTAGATGCAGGAAGTATGGGCAAATGAGAGGGAGATGGAGTGTAATCTTCTCGACAGTTGGTGAAAGTTCAGATAGTGGTTAATGTAGGTGGGTCCTTGATTGTGTAGAGCCTTGTGTGCGTACATTAGCAGCTTGAATTGGCATCTCTTCTGTACAGGGAGCCAGTGGAGTTGCCTGGGGTTAGGTTAGATGTGGGGTTTTCGAGGAAGTCTGAGGATGAGTCTGGCTGTGGCATTATGTAAGGTCTGAAGTTTCCATAGTAGGGAGTGGGTGTGCGTCCATGGTATGATGGCACCAGGAGTCATTCTATGTGTTTGCTACTGTTGTCAAAAGTCAGTACTTCCATCATGTCTGTCTGAAGGCAGTTGTTCTTCATCCAGTTGGCCATGTTGATAAGAACTGCATCGAAAACGTAGGTCCTCACACTGCAGCCTTGCAGGAATCTGAATGATGCATCGCCACATCAATGCGATGCTTCCTATAAGCAGATCCCCCACCAATTCCTGCAACCAGGCTTTAAGGTACTCTTGGTCAGTGGGCCAACTGGTTCCCTGTAGCTGGCCCACGCTCCATCGCGGTCAGCTTGAACTTGCGACTTGGTCCCAGTGTGACTGGACCAGATATTCACGGTTGGCACTTCGTGCTTTTTCATGCTATTTTTATTGAAATCTTTAAAATTGCATATCGCCGGATCTACTAATTGGATGTTTGTTATTTTGGTCTTGTTTTATTTATTAAAATCTACTCTATTCTTCTAACCTGGTGTGGGATCCTTTTTGAGGTGTGTTTTCATTTTGTTACTGTTTGAAGTGGTGCACAAATACTTTTCACAGTGCTTTTAATTAAGCCTGATTGTTCTGTACCAAACAACCATGGAGCTGATTTATTTGGGGTTTAATTCTAACTTCGTCCTAACAAGGATTGTGGTTGCTGCTTCAGTAGGGTTTTCCCTCCTCCACCAGAAACACAATTTCTTACAGTCAGTTGAAGGGGCTCTTACGGCAAGTCACAGGGCAGATTAATGAAAATGTTGCTGATCACTGAAAGCAGATCAAGAACTCTGCAGTCATATGAATTCCCTTCACCTCCCAGAAGTCACTGCAACTCCAGTCATGGAAAATCCATTCCAGTTCAGAGGACTACACCAAGATATGTTCTAAAGTTTTGGAGATAGTTTGTCTCTTACTGTGGCCCTGCCCAGACATGTGGCACTGCACACCCTGAGCACCCTGGCTGGGATTGTCTTGCACTGCAGTTCAGGGTGCTTGATTGCTGGTGATGCAGAGCACACCAAAGCAGGACTTGTATGTTAGTCTGCAAGGAATTATTTTCTTCCTGGTAGCCTCTCCTGGCCATACAATGGGGTTGGGTGTCAACCACTCACTTCAGAATTTAAGAATAAGTGGACATGTGGGTCACAGACTTTCCCACTAATACCTATCCCCTTCAGTTAACATGCACCTCTTTCATGCCAATTTCATAACTCAGTGAGCTACATTTCTAAGATTATTACTTGTGACCTACAGGTAACCCATGAATCTCTGAAGCAGAAGCAGTAATCTGCTTAGCTGAAAGCATAAAACACAAACCTGTGACCTATTGAACTTTGCAACTAGCACATTTCACCTCTATGCTATTTTAAGCCAAACCTTTGAGTAGAGTGCACTCCGATTTTTCCAGCAAGTACATTAACTACCACTTAATTTAGTGACCTTCCATTTTGGGGGTCTTGCATCAGTGTTAAGGCCTTGATAGAGCTTCCCATTCATCAAAAAAGAGCAAATTCTGATATTTATGGCTTTACATGGACTTCATTGCTTGATTTTACTTTCATGAAAATGCCACTCAAAATAGCACATATTTGGCAGCAGAATGTTACTCATAGGTAGACTATAATCTTGGGAATGTCACACATCAACAATCTAAACACTTGGCAGATATAATCCTAAACTTCTATTTGATCTTGGGTAAGTACACCCTTTCACATCCTGGGACTATCTACATGGCCTTCATGGACCTTTCCTCGGCTTCCGACTGTGTCAACCGGGGAAAGCTGTGGCAGTCCATGGAGGCCATGGGGGTAGAGCAACACCTGGTGAACTTCCTAAAAGATCTACACAGAGACACAAAGACAAACGTTAGATACACCATGGATCTCAAGGTAACAAGAAATGTTAGTACTAGCCGGGGTGTCAGGCAAGGGTGCATCCTGGCCCCCTTTCTTTTTAACCTTTATATAAATGACCTTGAAGAAACACTGGTTGACACGGGGGTGGACTACCCCTATGTGAGACGTCGGGGATTGCCCGTTCTGCTGTATGCTGACGATGCCGTGCTTCTAGCCCGCACTCCGAAAGGGCTACAAACTATACTCGACGCCTTTCACGGGTTCATGGCTAGCCGCGACCTATCCATAAACAATACAAAATCCTATGTGATGCAGGTGGGGAAAGGAGAAAAAAAACAGTACTCATTTAGGGTTAATTGCACCAGGGTGCCTACATGTACCTCTTTTTCCTACCTGGGCATTTTTCTGGATCATCAGCTGAACTGGGCCTCACTTTTGAATAAGAAAAGGGAAGAAGTTATTAGGGCTAACGCAGCGCTCTTTGATTTTGATTTGATTTTGATAGACCAGTGGTGGCTATGTTGAAGGTTTATCGTGCAAAGAGCGTCTCGATAGCTAGCTATGGAAGTGAACTATGGAAAGGGGCGACCATTCGTATGGCGGAGTACCACGATCCCCCCGGGAAGCCAACTTGGGCGGAGGCGAGTCTCGGCTGGTATGCCCGAAGCGGCGTAGCCGGGGCGCGCTTTTTCCCGCCCTGGAGTGGGCTGGCCTAGACACTGACGCGGCCGGCCACGCCCTTTGGGGCAGGCAGGGGCGGGTTTACGCCCGCCCTGAAGACGGATAAAAGGAGCAACAAGCCAAGAAAGCATCCTCTTGTTCCTGTGCTCTGAAGCTGCACCTCCTCGCTGCACGTGAGCTCGAGACGGAACGAAGAGCCAATTTTGAGTGTGGTAATCTTTCTTTTGTCTTACAGATACTCTGTCGGAGAATGCCTAAGAAAGTCGGAAAGCGAATGACTACCGACCTGATGCTGCGTATACTCATGAAAGAAGTTACCGATCTGAAGAAACGGATGGCGGATAGAGACGGGGAAGGGGGACCGAAACGACCTTTGGCAGGAGCAGCTCCGGGAGGAAAAGGCAAGAGGCCCAGAAGGGGAGCAGCTGGGGGGGACATCCCGGTTCCCTGTGCCCCACTCGAAGAGCCAACTCCGGTGCCGGCAGAGGGGAATCCGATTCCCGTGGTGATCACCCCCGTGTCCGGGGGGGATATGCCGCCCGAGCTGGCAGCACAATTAGCAGCGTGGTTGGGGAAAGAAAGCGAGGGCGCCACGGCTGACGACGCACGGGTGTTGATGAAGCAACTACGTGAAACGAGGGAGGCGGCGAAGGCATCATCGCCAGTTATCACGCCGGCTGCGGCAGTAGAAAAACCACCAGGAACAGGTCCAGCCGCAGATACAGCTTTCGGTTCAGGTAAGCGCCCATTGCCGATTGCGAGGGATGAGTCTGCACCTTCACGAAGGGAAAAGTTGGGTCAACATGTCCCTCTGGCTATTAAGGAAAAGATATGGGCAAATGAGTATATAAACATCTTCTCGTTGCTTACCGATCATTATGAGATGGAGCATGTTAAGAGCCAAAAGGAGCTCATGCATCCAAGTGTTTGGCGCGCAAAGATGGCCGCCTTTAAAGTTGATGAAAACATTGGCACTTGGGGGAAGGCGTGGGGAATTTTTACCTCCATCATGGGCGAACGTAGACCCGAGTTGCTGTCCGAATTGCCGATATACCAGACACGGATCATGGAATATTCCGTATCATATGGGGGCAATCAGTGGTTCTGTTACGATAATATTTTTAGAAAAGCAAAGGAACACGATAAAAACTTAACTTGGGATTGTTACGATTCTGTTTCGTGGTCAAAAATGGAGAGTACTGGTATGTTAAAAATACCATTAGTAGGGAGTAGCGGGGGTGAATCTTCCCGCCAATATGCTGGGACCCCCTTTCGATCGGGTACAGGTAACGAATACAACTCGAGGCCGAACGGCAACACAGGTAAAAGGGGGATTTGTTGGAACTTCAACAGAGGTAAATGTACGAGGCCCCAGGGGTCATGTAAATTCCGTCACGAATGTGGAGGGTGTGGGCAGCCATCCCATCCGGAGTCCATGTGCAGAGCCAAAACGGGTGATAACGGGGGGAGAGGAGGCGCCAAACAGGTCTAAAATAGTCCGAGGGGCGCCTTTACCTACTCCGGTTGATACCATGGCAATGATTCCTTGGCTCAGCGAATACCCGGATCACGCTTCCGCTGGGGTGTTGAGGAACGGGTTTTCATATGGTTTCCGCATCCCAGTGGGGGAGTTTCGGGGTGTAAGAAAATGTAAAAATCAAATATCGGTCTTGCAACATACGACCGTGGTACAGGAAAAGATTGGGAAAGAGGTTACTCGAGGTCGAGTCGCCGGTCCATTTGATGAGCCACCGTGTGCTAACTTTGTTTGTTCTCCTTTGGGGGTGGTCCCTAAGAAGGACCCGGGTGAGTTCCGACTGATACATAATTTATCAGCCCCACGTGGTCTGTCCGTAAATGATGCAATAGACCCGGATGTGTGTTCGGTGCGGTACGCATCTTTCGATGAGGCCGTGGCCATGTTGAATCGCCTAGGGCCCGGGGCGCTGATGGCAAAGTCAGATATTGAGTCAGCGTTCCGGTTGCTCCCGGTACACCCAGACGATCAGCGTCTCCTTGGTTTCATGTTTCAGGGTCAGTATTACATGGATAGATGTATGCCAATGGGTTGCTCTATTTCTTGTGCATATTTTGAACAGTTCAGTTGTTTTCTGCAATGGGTCTTCACAAAGAAGACGGGTTTACAGCATGTCATGCACTATCTCGATGATTTTTTGTTTCTGGGGGCGGCCGGGGGTCCGGAATGTGGACAGGCTTTGAATGAATTTTGTACTTTAATGAAGCATTTCGGTGTGCCATTGGCACCAGGTAAGACTGTGGGTCCCTCGACTTGCCTCGAGTTCCTGGGGATCGAACTCGACTCTGTGGAAGGTTGTTTTAGATTACCTAAAGAGAAGGTGATAAGATTCAGGGCTGCCCTGGAAGCTTGTATTAGCGAGTCCAAGGTCAGGCTGCATCAGTTGCAACAATTGGTGGGACAGCTGAATTTTGCCCTGAGAGTCATGCCGATGGCCCGCCCCTTTTCCCGCTCGATCGCTCAAGCCATGGTCGGCCTGAAGGAGGGTCATCATCGCACACGGTTATCGGCAGAGGTTCGTCAGGACATGCGCATTTGGTTGGCATTTCTGGCGGATTTCAATGGTCGAATTGTCTGGAACAAACCGGCGGTGTCCTCCGAGGAGCTGGGGCTGTGGACAGATTCGGCAGGGAGCACTGGTTTTGGTGCCATATTCGGCACACGATGGTCGGCTCAAAAATGGCCGTTATGGTGGCATGAGTGTGGACTGACAAGTAACATTGCCTGTTTGGAACTTTTTCCCATTCTTGTGGCCCTGAAAACTTGGCCCGAAGGGTTCAGAGATCACTCTGTGGTGTTTTGGTCTGATAACATGACCGTGGTTGAGTGTATCAACAGCCAGGCAGCACGATGCAAATGGATTCTGAGATTGCTCAAAGAAATTGTGTTATTGTGTATGCAGTTGAACGTACTATTCAAAGCAAGACATGTGCCAGGGGTAATGAATAAAGCGGCTGATGCGCTTTCTCGTTTTCGTGTGCAGGCCTTCTGGGGTTCTCTGCCCACAGCGTACCCGGTGGCGGCACCCTTCCCCGAAGCTCTCTGGTCTCTCGGTGCCCCGAATTACAGAACCTCGTGGGAGAGAGTTTAGCACCCAGGACGAGGAAGGCATACCAAGGGGCGTTCCGATCCTACTGGGCCTTTGTGGGGGATGCTAGGAGGGAGCTTTGGGGCCAGGAAGAACTAGTAGTGGATTTTCTGCTGTCCTTACATCAGGCAGGCAAATCAGTGGCTATGGCCCAGAGGCATCGGGCCGCCATTTCCTTTATGGCGAGGGCTCATGGGATCCAGGACCCGACTGCGTCTTTCGTTGTGCAAAAAGCGCTACGTGGGTGGCAACGCCTTGAGGGTCGCAGAGTAGATGAAAGGCGCCCGATAGGTCTGGATAGCTTGGCTTTGTTGTTATCTGTACTTCCTGCAACGTGTTCATCCCAGTATGAAGCAGTGTTATTCCGAGCCGCTTTTGTGCTAGCATTCCATGGGGCTATGCGGGTAAGCGAACTAGTGGCAAGGAACAAGCAGGATACCATGGGGGGACTGTGCCGAGAGCACGTTCAGGTCAGGGGGGAGACAATGACTGTCTCATTTGTCAAGTCCAAGACCGATCAGGGTTCGATGGGGGACTGCATAATGATACAAAGGATTCCCGGGTCGTCCATGTGCCCGGTGGGTTGCGTTGAGGAATATTTAGCGCAAAGGGTGGCATCATGGGGGGGGACCTTGTTGAGACACGCTGACGCCACCCCACTGACGAGGTTTCAGTTTCAGCGGGTGCTTGCGATGTCGATTTCTGCCGCGGGCATGAACCCCGGCGAGTTTGGGACCCATTCCTTTCGGATAGGGGCTGCTACCGAGGCTACAGCCAGGGGTCTGAATGTCGATCAAGTAAAACGTGTGGGGCGTTGGTCCTCGAATTGTTATAAAAGGTATGTGCGGTTGCACATGTTGTGAAGCTGTAATGATGTACTCACGCTTCTTGTTTTTGTTTGGTTTCAGTTGCGCAAGCCTACGAGGCGGGGCGGACTGTGCAGTCGACCCAACACCGGGCCAGCGGTCAGACATCACCGGCTGTGAAAAAGGAGGTGTGGGTTGTGGGCCACTCATACGTGAGGCGTGCCGCGGACGTATTCAAAGCAGGTGACATGATTCACGTGGCTGGGGAATACGGGTACAGTGTGTCCTTCTACGGAAGGGGCGGGCTCTGTATTGACCAGTTTCAATCATTTTTTGAGGGTTTGTTAGGGCGGACGAGGTCACCGCCGTCTATAGTCATAGTACACCTTGGGGGCAACGATTTGGTGACCACTGGTAGACGACTTCTTCTTGAGGCGATGCTTTCCACTGTAAGTTGGTTAGCGAGAAGAGTTCCAGGGTGCACAATTGCATGGTCCCATATGATCCCACGAAAAGTGTGGCGGGGGGCTCTCTCGGTTTCAGCTCTGAATCATTCAGTAAGGAAAATTAATAATAAAATGAGTAGATTGTTCCGTTCAAATACACTGCATTCTATTTCGCATGGTTGTATTAAAGGGGACAGTATGTATTTAGGGGATGGTGTCCATTTGTCCCGGGTGGGGAACGAGTTACTCATAGGAGACCTGATAGCTTGGCTAAGGACTTTATGACATGACCTTTAGGCAGGAGTGTTGTGGGGGGTCCGGATAGCCGGTCAACTATCCGGCCTGTGGCGGTAAGGTCATGATCGGTGAGCAGTAATTGGAAGATCCCTAGGGGTGGGCGTCACCCATTACGGATGGGAGCGCTCGAGGGAGGTGGCCATTGGCCCCTCAACGGGGAGGCGGTCCCTTCTAAGGATGGGCCGCCGAAAGGAAAGGAAAGGCGGTCAAGGCCCCTTCCTGGGTAGGAGGGGTTACAGCCCCCTCCTGGGGAATTTCCCGGGGCCGGGACATCTGCGACGGCAGATGTGGTAAGTTGTGTGGGGTTTGGGAGGGGGTCTACGCTACCTTCTAGATACCTCACACGAGTCCTCGGACGACCTTTAAATGGCGTCGAGTTTATTGGGGCCCCCGTCAAGTCAAGGGAAATTGGTAAATGCACTTGAGGTACGCCTCTGTGCGGTCGACCCTCACAAGTGAGGGTGATATGTCTGGTTTAGGGATCTTGACACCGGTTACGACCTTGCCGTTGGCCCTTAAACGTTAGGATGTACAATTTCAAGTTAAACGTTTGGTAGGATGTTAGTTCGGCTAGGAGAACCTTTGTATTAGAGAATATGTTAAGGTTAGCCAAACATCGCAATGTGGAAATGAAATTGTACATTAATATGAAACTGTTATTTTAATGTTTTAATTTTGTTTCATATTTTAATAAATACGGCCGGGAGGGTCACTCCCTCCCGTCTTCCAAAAGTTCAGAACCGTTTCCGGTTTCCCATTCTTGGGGAGTGTGTTGAGAGGGGGTGGCGGGTATCTCAGCCATATGGAAAGGGGCGACCATTCGGTCCCCCCGAACGTATGGCGGAGTACCACGATCCCCCCGGGAAGCCATCTTGGGCGGGAGGCGAGTCTCGGCTGGTATGCCCGAAGCGGCGTAGCCGGGGCGCGCTTTTTCCCGCCCTGGAGTGGGCTGGCCTAGACACTGACGCGGCCGGCCACGCCCTTTGGGGCAGGCAGGGGCGGGTTTACGCCCGCCCTGAAGACGGATAAAAGGAGCAACAAGCCAAGAAAGCATCCTCTTGTTCCTGTGCTCTGAAGCTGCACCTCCTCGCTGCACGTGAGCTCGAGACGGAACGAAGAGCCAATTTTGACCCACCCACCAGCCCCTGAGGACAGCAAGTGGTTTTGAATAAAGTTTGATGTGGTAACACTAATTTTTGCAGGTTGTGATGACTATCGTGATAACTTTGATTATGCAATAAAGAATGGTCGTATTGTAATATGTTTTGCAAATAAAGTAATTATGCACTAGTGTTGATCAGTAATCATGCCTTTTAATAAAGTTGTAATTGTTACTGTCTTTTAGTAATTTAGTCATTTAGTAATTTAGTTAGAATTGTCGTATTTATTTTGGTCGGGCGGTAAGGTCATGATCGGTGAGCAGTAATTGGAAGATCCCTAGGGGTGGGCGTCACCCATTACGGATGGGAGCGCTCGAGGGAGGTGGCCATTGGCCCCTCAACGGGGAGGCGGTCCCTTCTAAGGATGGGCCGCCGAAAGGAAAGGAAAGGCGGTCAAGGCCCCTTCCTGGGTAGGAGGGGTTACAGCCCCCTCCTGGGGAATTTCCCGGGGCCGGGACATCTGCGACGGCAGATGTGGTAAGTTGTGTGGGGTTTGGGAGGGGGTCTACGCTACCTTCTAGATACCTCACACGAGTCCTCGGACGACCTTTAAATGGCGTCGAGTTTATTGGGGCCCCCGTCAAGTCAAGGGAAATTGGTAAATGCACTTGAGGTACGCCTCTGTGCGGTCGACCCTCACAAGTGAGGGTGATATGTCTGGTTTAGGGATCTTGACACCGGTTACGACCTTGCCGTTGGCCCTTAAACGTTAGGATGTACAATTTCAAGTTAAACGTTTGGTAGGATGTTAGTTCGGCTAGGAGAACCTTTGTATTAGAGAATATGTTAAGGTTAGCCAAACATCGCAATGTGGAAATGAAATTGTACATTAATATGAAACTGTTATTTTAATGTTTTAATTTTGTTTCATATTTTAATAAATACGGCCGGGAGGGTCACTCCCTCCCGTCTTCCAAAAGTTCAGAACCGTTTCCGGTTTCCCATTCTTGGGGAGTGTGTTGAGAGGGGGTGGCGGGTATCTCAGCCATATGGGGATACTGCAACCTAGAGGGTCTCCAGGTGGTCGAAAAAAAAATCCTAAAACAGCTCTTGTGTGTCCCACAGGGGACATCGAATATGTCTGTGCATGAAGAGACTGGCATGCCTTTTATCAGTGACACCCTGTCCTTGCGACCCCTTACCTTTTGGCTACAATGCTGGCTCAAGAAACAGCTTGGTCTAACTCATAGCCTCTTAAGAGAGATATTGAGCCTAGATTGTATGACCAAAATTCCTTGGACGAAATACCTTAAAACTAGTTTTGGTAAGGAGGGACGCTTGGATTTGTTTTTAAAACCGGAAGGAATCACTAGAAAAGACATAGCATATATTAAACAGTCTTTCGTTGCACGCAAAATAACGGAAAGGCAGGAAAAGGGCCTGTTGAAGCCCAATGTGCGTCTCCATATGATGCTCAAAACCTCGCCTGGTGTGGAACCATATCTACTTTGGCCACTACCAGCCTATGAGCGTTTTTTTATTAATTAGGTTTAGGTTTAATTTGTTTCACCTTTTAATAGCAGTCCCAAGGGGGTGTCATAGAGGGACAGTGTTAGCACACTGTGGCTGCGACAATCTGTCTCCACAGGATCTGCTGCACTTTATGTTTCTTTGTAAATATTATGAATTCCCCAGGGCTTTTTATCTTAAACCTATTTTAAAAAGACTGAAATTTGTACAAGCACGCCCTGCACTACTTTATTTACAATTGTTAAAACCTGATTGCATACCCCATGTGGCCGGCTTTTTAAAAAGCTCAATGAAGTATAGAAAATGTCTGGACACCTAGAACTGTATAAGTAATCCCCCGAATGATGCTCTCCTTAACGTGCAATATCTGGATTTTAACAATATGACATTTTTTTTGTTTTAACTGGCGTATATTGTATCATGTATTTTAACTGAAAGCTTGAAATATATTTTGTTCCATGAACTTTTATAGTTTTGTACAAAAAAATATTAAATAAAATACTTTGAAATTGAAATAGAAGCGTGTTGGGCACTAGGACTATTTAGGTTATGATCACAAAACCTAGAATTTCACTAAAAAAACAAAGGTTAAAGTGATTTTATAGTTAGATGTTGAAATTAGATCATTGTAAAGTTAAAAAATCTCCAAAACATGGAAATATGGCAATGAGAGTTTAGTCAAAATCTATAGCTTGTATCCCCATTATGCAGTGTTTATGACCTCACATATTACATCACTCATGAAATGTTAAACAACATAACTGATTACATCACTTGTTGGATATAATGAACAGCATTCTTTAGATTATCAATAAAAATGGCAGTCCCCAAAAACAATTTAAAGAAAAAAAGGTTTGATAGGGATGGGGGATGAGAACATGTGGCGGTTTGGGTAAGTTTGTTTTGAGTGATGTAATATGTGAGGTCAAAAGCAGTGCAATATGGGGTGCAAGTTAGAGTTAGTTGACTAAACTATAAGTGTCATATTTCAGCATTTTTTGGGCTTTGTAAAGTCAGATCTTGTCTCATTTCAACACCTAGATATAACATCACTTTAATCATCATTTTTTTCAGTGAAAAAAACGATTAACATTATTGTTGGGTGTTGAAATGAATTAAAAACTAACCCTGGATGAAGTACTACGCTATGGTCGCATAGCGTGCACTACTTTGCACTATGCGAATTGCACGTAGCACAGTGCAAACACGCATAGAGGTCATTTTTTGCTTGCTCGCAGTCCTCAATGTCAAGTTGGTGACCACGAGCAGCCAAAATGACATCCCGGCAAGACTTTTTCCTCGTTCGCGATCAGCAACATCAAGTTGCGGATCGCGAGCGTGAAAAATACATCTCCTGGCCAGATTCTCAACGCGGGGAGGTCAGGTTTCTCATTGCGAGTGGTCGTGTATGCTTGCGACCGCTCGCAATGAGAAACTACCAGTCCACGTTGAGAAAGCGGCCGCTCGAGATGAAATCTACTCGAGCTGCAGAAAACGACCCCTTGCACTGTGCAAGATGTGGTTTGCACTGATTGCACAGTGTGTACAAGCATCCGGCACTGTGCAATCAGTGCGAACAGCATTTTGTACAGTGCACTATGTAGTTCGCGTAGCTATGCATAGCTTGCGTAGTGCAGAGTGCACTTCGCATAGTTCGCGTAGCGCTACTACGCGAACTACGCCCAGGGTTATTAAAAACAAGCATTTGAAAAACAAAAAAACACAGTAATTTGCCAGTTGTGATTCAGTGGGCTATCTCTTGCTTTTCCCACCACGCACTATTTATGACCTCACATATCACATCACGCATGACATGTTAAATGACATAAACGAGGACATCTCTGATGACATCTCAAATGACATCATTGATGACATCATACAAGCAGGAATTGAGGTGGATAAACTTTTTTGGGAACATGATATGAAGATTTGTCAAATTACGTCCAAGTTATTATCAAAACCATAACACTCTTCCCATGAAAAGTCTGACCTAACTGTAACTACACAGCGGCAACTGTTATTGGGTAAATATCAACACTCATTGACTCCTAGAGACAAAACAAATGACAGAGTGTGCTGCATACACGCAGTAATAAATATTAAAGAGCTTTTATGTTTTTTTTCCTTATAGATAGGTAACCCAAAATAGAAAAAAACTTCTACATAGTTCCTCCGACTTCCTGACAATTTATTTTTTTTGCAAATCATGAGCCGAAACATGCCCTATAAGTGACTGCAGTGTAAAACACACATTTGTAAACACCACAGTACACCATACGCAATAGTTGTTTGCAGCATCTAAGCCCACATTATATAACAGATTTTATTAAAAGATGTAGTCCAGGCACCCGCCTTCATGGGGATTCCTAGAATCCCTTTGGATCGTGCCAACGCAGAGATAACACTGCTAAGATGATTACATAAGGGGCTACACAGGCTTCTGCAGTGCCTTCTGCAGTAGGAAAGTGCATTAAGGACGCATAAAACAGGTGAACAAATTCAGCTGTGTCCCAGAGTTCTATGTATATTGTGGCACTAAATTAGTCAACAGGGACACAGTTATAAATGGCCAAAAATAGACTTGAGGTAGTATGAACTGTGCAGCTCTGTATATATACTTTACACACGCTCAGTGTTAGACGGACCGGGAGGGTCGGCCGAGAATAAGGGGAGAGGTCTCCGGAGAGAGCCGTCTCCAGCGATCGTACAGACAAGTAACTTCCCCCCCACAGACGGACACCACACAAGGTTAAAGTTCAACGAGACTTTATAGGCAATTCTTTAAGTTACGATGAAATGATACAAGGAGGTCTGGACTCAGGGGTCCCCTCGATTCTGGTCTCTGGTTTGGGAAAAGGGGTAGCGGGACAGTCTTGTTACCAAAAGATGGATATAGCTCTCAATCCTCGAGCTCGGCGTTCTAGATGATCGGGCCGCGGCGGAGCCAGCAGGTCCCGAGATGGACGAAGGAAACGACGGTCCGCGGCGGAGCCAGCAGGTCCCGGTGAAGATGACGGTTACAAACGGTCCGCGGCCACGCCAGCAGGTCCCGACGACGATGAAGGATATGAAGGTTGCGAAGGTTGCGGCAGCGCCGGCAGGCAGGACGATGGTGCACAAGACAGAGCTACGGCAGCGCCAGTAGTCCGTCTAGGATGAGTTCCTCTTTGCGTCTCTCGACTCCAAGATACAACTGCCTTCCTGCTCTGGAGCTGCCCCAGTTATAGGGCTGGTGTGCTTTGATGTCCGGACCCTCGCACTTGGAGGTCGGGAGGTCCGGGATGAGGGAGTCCAGACACCCAGCAGGGGGGTGGAGCCAGCGCCCGGGGAGGCGATGGGCGAGCGGCACTTGGCGGGGGAGAGCCATCGACACCTCTTTCTCCCATTGACTTGCCAAGTAGCCCGCTCACCTCCTGGGTGGATGGTGGTGCCGGGGTGTCTGAGGCCGGGCCAGGCCCAGGGTTGAGGTCGATCGGGGGCCAGGCGGCCTCGTGGTGGAGTGTCCAAGATGGCGCCCCAGGATGGGCGCGTGGGCCGGCAGTGGATCGGACCCACGAGGTCGACATGCTCGAGGGCAGGGGTCCCTGGGGGGACGGAGGACGTGCAATGGTGGTGTGTGGTACTTGCGTGACCGGCCTCGGGCCTGGTTGGGCCGGGGGAGAGCGGCCCTTCATGTGGCCTGTCCAACATGCGTCCCCCCCAGCTGAAGGCGGGGAGAGTTACCCATCCTCTTGGGGACTCTCCTCGTCGAGGCGGAAGAACCGGGACAGGCCATCCGCGTTGGCGTGATCTGGCCCAGGCCGGTGTTCAACTGTGAAGTCCATACCTTGTAGGGAGATGGACCAGCGTAGTAACTTCGGGTTTTCCCCCCGCATCTGCATCAGCCACTGCAGGGGTCGGTGGTCGGTCTGTACCCGAAAGTGTGTGCCAAAAAGGTAGGGCCGGAGCTTCTTGAGGGCCCACACCACAGCGAAGGCCTCCCTCTCTATGGTGCTCCAGCGTTGTTCCCGTGGTAGGAGCCGCCGGCTGATGAAGGCCACCGGTTGATCAAGGCCTTCGGTGTTCACTTGAGACAGGACTGCCCCAATGCCATGGTCGGAGGCATCCGTCTGGACGACGAACTCCCGGCTGTAGTCGGGGGCCTGGAGCACAGGGACGGAACACATGGCGGCTTTCAATTGTTCAAATGCAGCTTGACACTCTGGGGTCCAGTTGACTTTCTTGGGCTGATTTTTTGACGTGAGTTCTGTGAGGGGCCCCACTATAGTACCATAGTCTTTCACGAACCTTCGGTAATAGCCCGTGAGGCCCAGGAAGGCTCGTACCTCGGTCTGAGTGATGGGGGGCTGCCAGGACTGGATGGCGGCAATTTTTAGCTGCAGAGGGGCCACCAGGCCGCTTCCCACCTGGTGCCCGAGGTAGGTTACAGACCCTTGCCCAATTTGACACTTGCTGGCCTTGATCGTGAGGCCAGCTCGCTGAAGGGCTTGTAGCACTGCTCGGAGGTGGTGGAGGTGCTCGGACCAATGGTGGCTGTATACAGCGATGTCGTCTAGGTAGGCGGCGCTGAATCCTTCGAGCCCCGCCAGGACCTGATTGACGAGCCGTTGGAATGTTGCTGGGGCATTCTTCATGCCGAAGGGCATGACTGTGAAATGGTAATGGCCATCGGGGGTGGAAAAGGCAGAACGTTCTTGCGCCCGGGGTGTGAGGCCGATTTGCCAGTAGCCCGCCGTCAGGTCGAAGATACTGAGGTAGCGGGCAGCTCCCATGCGGTCGATTAGTTCATCTGCCCGGGGGATGGGATGTGCGTCTGTTCTGGTGACCGCATTCAAGCCCCGGTAGTCGACGCAGAACCGGAGTTCTGGTGTGGTGCCGGGGGCAGCTGCTTTGGGGACCAGTACTACAGGGCTGGCCCAGGGGCTGTCTGAGGGCTCGATGACCCCGAGCGTGAGCATCTTGGCTACTTCTTCCTGGATGCAGGCCCGTACCCGATCTGGCACGCGGTAGGCCCGGTGGCGGATAGGGGGGCTGTCCCCCGTGTCCACATCGTGCACACACCAGGAAGTGACACCTGGGGTGAGGGAGAACAGGCTGGCGAACTGTGACAGGAGGACTCGACACTCCTGGCGTTGCTCTCTGGTGAGGGCCTCCGAGAGTCGGACCCCATCCACGGAGCCGTCTTGCTCCCGAGTCCGTAGGAGGTCAGGGAGGGGCTCGGAGTCTTCTTCAGCCCCATTGTCTGTGGCCATCAGGAGGCTGAGTTCTGTACGCACAAAGTGGGGCTTCAGTCTGTTAGCGTGGAGGACCCGGAGGGGGTTCCGGGAAGATTCCATGTCGATGAGATAGGTGGCAGGGCCCTTGCGCTCGACTACTTTGAAGGGCCCCGTCCATTTGTCTTGCAGGGCGCACGGCTCGGTGGGGGACATCACCCATACCTGTTGGCCAGGTTCAAATTCAATGGATGAGGCATTCCGGTCATACCACTTTTTCATGTCCTCTTGACTGGCCTCTAGGTTAGCTTTTGCCAGCTCCCTGAACCGCCGGGTCTGGTTGCGGAGGGTTAGGAGGTACCGGAAGACATCTGGAGGGTTCTTTAGCGGAGGCATCTCCCAGCCTTCTTTGACTAGGCTGAGCGGCCCCCGCACTGGGTGTCCATATAGCAGTTCAAACGGGCTGAAGCCCAGGGATTTCTGGGGGACCTCCCGATAGGCGAAGAGGAGGCACGGCAGCAGCACATCCCACTGGCGACGGAGGGGCTCTTCCAACCCCCCGATCATCCCTTTTAGCGTGCGATTGAACCGCTCAACGAGTCCGTTCCCTTGAGGGTGATAGGGGGTCGTGAATCGGTAGGTAACCCCGCACTGTTGCCAGAGGGATTTCATATATTTAGAAATAAAGTTCGTGCCTCTGTCGCTGACGACTTCTCGGGGGAAGCCCACACGGGAGAAGATCCCCATCAGAGCCCGGCCGACTACCGGGGCTGTCACAGTCCGCAGGGGAACAGCCTCAGGGTAGCGGGTGGCGTGGTCCACTAGCACCAAGATGAATCGATGGCCTTGTTTTGTGCGCGGGTCCAGGGGCCCCACGATGTCTATCCCGACCCTCTCGAACGGGGTGGTGACCACGGGAAAAGGTTGCAGGGGGGCCTTTAGTTTGCGGCCGCTCTTTCCACTGGCTTGGCACGTGGGGCAAGATCGGCAATGCTGGTGTACATCGTTCCTCATTTTGGGCCAGAAGAAGTGGGTCACTAGGCGACTGTAGGTTTTATCTTGTCCCAGGTGTCCTGCCAGGGGGACATCGTGGGCCAGGTTTAGCAGAAAGTCTCTAAAACGGAGTGGTACCACTAGGACTCGGCTGGCCCCCAGCTCTGCGATTCTTTGCTCACTGTACAGCAGATCATTGTCCCAGTAGACCCAGTGAGTTCCGGAGGTATCCCCTGCGCTTTGGGCGAGCGCTTGCTGGCGGAGTCCCTCGAGGGAGGGACAGGTCTTCTGTTCTTGGCGAAATTGTTCTTGCGTGGGCCCCCCTCTTGAGGCCACTGGTCGAGGTTAGCGAGGTCGGAAGGTTGAGCTGGTTCGGGGGGGACGTCACGGTCGGTGGTTTCGGCTGGGGCGACCGGAGGCGGTGGCGCCGGCCATTCGGGTTCTTCTGGGTGGTGGTTGGCACGGGCGGCCATGGACCGGGTGGTGACGCACGCCCAGTCCGGGACGCCTAACATCCCCAGGTGTTCTCTTCGTTCTACGGCTGCCCACGGAGAGCTTTCAAGGTCATTCCCCAGGAGGCAGTCTACGGGGGCATCGTCTCGGACCGTTACTTTCAACATGCCGGAGACCCCTCCCCATTCGAAGGGGACGCAGGCCATCCGACACAGACTTTCTGAGTTATCGGCTGAACGTACAGGGCAGAGAATGTTCGGTAGATACTGTTCTGGAGTCACCAGGTGACAGCGGACGGCTGTTACACTGGCCCCGGTGTCACGGAGGGCTTCGGCCCGGCGTCCATTGATGCTCACCCACTGGCTGTACTTCTGGGTGTTAGCGGGTAGGGGGACCCGCGGGATCATGTCTTTCCCCCCTAAGCATGCTAGAGCCATGGCGGCTGGCTCCCATTCTTGATGCTCTTGTTCATATTCCTCTTGTTCCTCTGTGATCTGTTCCTCCCCTAGAGCAGCAGCGGCTACTTGGCGGGGCCTTGGGCTCTGGTACTGGGGGCAGCTTGGGTCGTTTGCGTAGTGGCCGACTCGTTGGCATCGATGGCACGTAACATTGGCTCGGTATCCCGGTCGTGCCGGGGTGCTGCCCCGGTTGGCCGGGGGGGTGGTGTTGGTAGCGGGGGCGACCGGGCCGTTGTCTCTTCTGCGTCCTTGGCCCCCTCCTCCTCCTCTGGGTCGGTGCTGACCATTGTTGTTCCGGTTCTGTTCATAGGACCCATTCCGGCCCACTCTGGTGATCTCCCACCGGTCAGCTTCGGCTGCGAGCTGCCGGGGATCCGTTAACTTGCTGTCGAGGAGGTGCTGGCGGAGTTCAATGAAGCAATTGTTCGACAGATGCTCCCATACCATAAGATTGAACAGTTGTTCGTAGGTTGTGACGTTGCTTCCTTTGATCCAGCCCTCGAAGGCTCGGCTAAAGTAGTTGACATAGTCCACCCAAGTTGTACCCGGGATGCGGGTGCAGTCTCGGAACCTCTGACGGTACATCTCGGGTGTGAGGCCATAGCGGGTGAGGAGTGCAGCTTTCATATGGTCATAGGAGGTCATCTGGTGGTCCGGGAGCTGTAGCAGGGCATCGCGGCCCTCATTGAGGAATCTCCCCCATAGACCGGCTCCCCAATCGCTTCTATCGATCCGGTGTGCAGTCATAGCGATTTCATAGGCCTTAAACCATTGCTGGATGTCGTCCTCTCGGAAGTATTCTCGGACGACATCCTTGGGGATGTGTACCTTTTTCTCTGTTGCCCCTGGGGTGTGGGGTTGCTCGGGCACCCCTACTCCTTTATTCTGCTTGCGTAGGTTGATCTCAGCTAGGTTCCGCTCGTGTTCGTACGTCAGTTTCTTTTCCTCGAGCTCCCTTTGACTCTGTTTCTCCTCTCTTTCCTCTCGGAGAGTGACGCAGGTGCTCTAAGTTGATTTTTTGTTCGGCCAACTTAAGTTCAACGTCCATTTTGAGTCGGGCCATTTCCAGCTCGTGTAGTCGGGTTTTTTCTCTTTCCTGGATCTCGTCTTGCGAGAGACCCGTTCTTCGCTCTTCAGGGGCCGTGGTGGTTTTTGCTGCGGTGCTTTGATCGGGGGTTCCGGCAGCCCCGGTTTCTGCCCAAGATTCTAGGGCATGCTTAAAATCGTCTTTGGTACTTAGTCCGGTGGTAGCGATACCTAGTTCGATGCAGAATTGTTTTAGTTCACGATGGCTGTACTCATCCAATTTCTCCATCTGGAACTTCTCGGTTGATCCGCTTTCTTTAGTTGTCATTGTGATTTCGTCGTGGGGTGAGCTACTCTCTGTACGTTTATGCGGTGATTCGGATCCCACCGCTGCCACCAATGTTAGACGGACCGGGAGGGTCGGCCGAGAATAAGGGGAGAGGTCTCCGGAGAGAGCCGTCTCCAGCGATCGTACAGACAAGTAACTTCCCCCCCACAGACGGACACCACACAAGGTTAAAGTTCAACGAGACTTTATAGGCAATTATTTAAGTTACGATGAAATGATACAAGGAGGTCTGGACTCAGGGGTCCCCTCGATTCTGGTCTCTGGTTTGGGAAAAGGGGTAGCGGGACAGTCTTGTTACCAAAAGATGGATATAGCTCTCAATCCTCGAGCTCGGCGTTCTAGATGATCGGGCCGCGGCGGAGCCAGCAGGTCCCGAGATAGACAAAGGAAACGACGGTCCGCGGCGGAGCCAGCAGGTCCCGGTGAAGATGACGGTTACAAACGGTCCGCGGCCACGCCAGCAGGTCCCGACGACGATGAAGGATATGAAGGTTGCGAAGGTTGCGGCAGCGCCGGCAGGCAGGACGATGGTGCACAAGACAGAGCTACGGCAGCGCCAGTAGTCCGTCTAGGATGAGTTCCTCTTTGCGTCTCTCGACTCCAAGATACAACTGCCTTCCTGCTCTGGAGCTGCCCCAGTTATAGGGCTGGTGTGCTTTGATGTCCGGACCCTCGCACTTGGAGGTCGGGAGGTCCGGGATGAGGGAGTCCAGACACCCAGCAGGGGGGTGGAGCCAGCGCCCGGGGAGGCGATGGGCGAGCGGCACTTGGCGGGGGAGAGCCATCGACACCTCTTTCTCCCATTGACTTGCCAAGTAGCCCGCTCACCTCCTGGGTGGATGGTGGTGCCGGGGTGTCTGAGGCCGGGCCAGGCCCAGGGTTGAGGTCGATCGGGGGCCAGGCGGCCTCGTGGTGGAGTGTCCAAGATGGCGCCCCAGGATGGGCGCGTGGGCCGGCAGTGGATCGGACCCACGAGGTCGACATGCTCGAGGGCAGGGGTCCCTGGGGGGACGGAGGACGTGCAATGGTGGTGTGTGGTACTTGCGTGACCGGCCTCGGGCCTGGTTGGGCCGGGGGAGAGCGGCCCTTCATGTGGCCTGTCCAACACTCAGACATATGCATAAATAAATCCAAACGTGCGACGGGAAATGGGTCCATTCACAAATGAGTTTCTCCTTCAAATAGGCAGATAAAAAGGTAGGTTTTGACAAATGTAATTTATGCTAATATTTTTTCTGATATTGTTCAGGTGTTTGAGCAAATGTCGCCCCTGAACGGCCAATTACTTCATTGCTGCCACACTGTCAAACTTGGCGCTTAGAGAAAAGTGGTTTGTGACAATTATAATGAGATGTATCATTCTTATGTTTGTTGAGCTAGGAACTCTCTATAGGAAACCTCATGAATCTGTATTTGATGAAAAACCTGTATATAAGTCTGTTGTCATAAGTGAGTTGATTTGAATCTAATTGGCATGAGTTGAAGTCTTAAGATTTCTGGTCCAGATTGATAAAGCTAAACTTAGACCTGGTGCCCTATTACAGATGGTGCCCCAGGGGCACATTGGGCCTTTGTGCCATCTTTGCGCACTTCGGGGGCACTTTTGCATTATAGAAGGGGATGCAAATGTTTGTATGTCGCCTTCAATAATACCGATAGAGCTGGGGCACATAAAGAGCCAGCGCTTTCAACAGAGGGTGTACCCTCATTTGCACAGGGGCGTGCCCTGTGCAAATGAGGGAATTCCTTTGACTCTGCACTCACACCATATCACCATATTACAGATGCAGGCGCGCAGGGGTAAATGGGGTCCCATGGACCCCCACCATACATCCACTTGCAGGCGGGTGCCGTCGTTGACTGCACGCGCCTGCAAAGGGATCTCTAAAACCCTTTGGAAGTGCAAGCAGATGCCGCCTGCACTGTGAAAACATGGAGCGGCTGCTCTGTGTTTTAACATGAATGTGCTGCCCTGGGGGCAGTGTGAGTTTGCGGCTGCCTTGGGGGCAGCACATACACCATGAGGGGGCACAATAATCACTGTTTGCGCTGGGAGCACCTTTTGAAAGCTGTGTCGGGCACAAACAGTGATAATGTGTAATACGGCCCCTGAAGTCTAAGGCCCAGATTCACAAAGATAAATTTACACTTTCATGTAAAGTTACGTTTTTTTTGGACTTCACAAAGGAATTTTACAACTGCCTATATTTTGATGTATGCAGTCTCTGCTCCGCACTCATAAAGATACTATTCATAAACTTCCTTTGTGAATTCCCCAAAAAATAGGCTTACTCTAAAGTGTACAAATACCTTTGTGAAACATGCCCTGAGTTTAGATCTGAAGTCTTAGTTTAGACCTGAAGTCTAAGGGCCCAATTCATAAAGTTTACCTTTGTGGATCGGTCCCTCTTTGTATGTATCATACAAAGATGGACAGAATCAATCTATTTCCAATTGTCTCATTTATCAACAGTAACTGTGTGCTGCACTGCCACTTATCTCTAAACATTTTAACCTTGTTTCATTGTAAGCTGAAAGATGCACAGGAACGCATGGTTCATTAATTTGTAGCTTGCCCTAGGCAAAGTGCTTGCTTGAAAAGCCTGAATATTCCCAACTGACCTTCTTCAGGAAGCAGTGAAGAGATGGAAAAAAACATACAAATGTTTTCTCAGAAAGTCAATGGTTCTAGAAGCTTCTTCAGATAAAAAAGGACTTTAGTGCTTCAATTAGTTAAGTGCAATGTGTCATCAATTTTTCTGATAGTAGCAACATGAATTTGAAATGGGCTAACCTGACAAAAAGTCAGATAATCTACACTATCTGAATGGAAATGTATCTGCAGCCAATTTCACTTTAAAAGGCTTTGATTCTAGGCAGAGAGTATATAACTAAAGGAAGACATAACATTATGAAAACCCTATAGTAATGACACTAAACAGTTGCGAGCTCCTTGAAAAAATCATCTATCAATCAATCAATCGATCAGCTTGTGTAGAGTGAAACACTGTCACTCCTGGGAGTATCTGGGGTAAACAAATGAAACTACACTGACAGAAATCCATCTTCAGCTTCCATACGCCAAACAATATAAATCCACCCTTATGTCACAGGCAGTACCAAATATTGCACCAACCTTTTTATCATTTAACATTTGTAGAGCACATAGCTACCCTAGGGCATGCCAGTACTAGCCACTAGACAGAGGGGAAAAGAGTGGGATTATAGGGTGGATTGTTGAAATAACTAGGTTTTAACCCCTTCCACACTCATGACGAGCTGGGCTCGTCATGGTGTAGCCTCCTCATACACTGATGACGAGCCCAGCTCGTCATAAAACAATGAAAATAGCAATTTCCCAGCACAGGAGGGGAATTGCCTTAGCAGCCATGGGGTTAAGAAGTTTACGAAACAGGAAGTGGTGGGATTCAGCGCCAAGGTGTGGGGCAGTGTGTTCCAGAGTCTTGCCACATTATAAGAAAAGAATCTTCCTCCACTTCTTACCCTACTGATTTTGGGGATATCTGCAAGGTTGAGAGTTTAGCCAATCGTAGGCATTTCTTGGGGCAATAGGAGGTGATGAGGGAGCTGTTGATGGCAGGGCCAGTTCCCCACATGGTCATATGAGCCATGAAGCAAGCCTTGAATTTTAATCTTTCGGAGATTGGCAGACAGTGTGGGGTCTTCAGAGCTGGCTGAGAGTTTTTGGGATCCCGAGCAACATCCTGGCGGCACAGTTCTGTGTGACTTGGAGCTTCCTTATCGTTGCTTTGGGAGCTCCTAAGTAAAGAGAGTTGCCATAGTCCAGTCACGATAGGACCAAGGCCTGTATCAGAATTCCTTTTGTAGCCATTTGAAGGAAAGGGAAAACCTACCGAAGTAGTCTAAGTGTGCCAAAGCAGGTCTCTGTCACCCTCACTGCTTGATGGTCAAACTTGCAAGAGTTGTCTGACCAGATGCCCAAACTTTTAATCTTTGTCTTGGGGGTTGGGGGGGGGGGCAGGCACTTGGGCCATATTTGTTCGAGGTCAATGCAGGGGTTTGTACCCAGGAGCATAAGTTCTGTTTTATGAAGTTTGATTTGTGAGTGTTCTATCCAGGAAGCCACTTTCTCCAGACATGTTTCAAAGTCGGAGGGGAAGTTACGGGGACCATTGAGTGTGATCACCAGCTGCATGTCATCAGCGTAGTTGACAATTTGGATCCTGTGAGGCAAGATGATATCAGCGAGTGGCCGCATGTGTACATTAAATAGTGTGGGGCTCTGCGAGGATCCTTGCGGGACTCCGCAGCTGAGCGCTTGTCTCCTGTACGTTGAGTCCCCTGAGAAGACCTAGAAGGTTTTATTGCCTAGATAGGATTGTATCTAGGTGATCACCTCACCTAGAATCCCTAGCCTCCTGAATCTCTCTACTAGGATCGTAAAATTGACTATGTCGAAAGCTGAGTTTAAGTCAAAGGGGATGATGGCAACTGCTCCTCCTTGGTCAAGGATTCATTTAGTGTCCTCGACCACCTCAAGAAGAGCCAGGTCGGAACCCAGTATGGGTGGAATGCAGGAGGTCATGGGTTTCTAGGAAGTCAGAGAGAGTAGAGTTCACATGTTTTTCTAGAAGTTTAATGATCGCTGGAAGCAGCGAGATGGGACGATAGTTATTTAAGTCATCTGGATCTAGGCTGTTTTTTTTCAGTAAATATTAACCATGGCGTGCTTCCATGGAGGGTGACCGATCCGGTGGAAATGGACAGATTTACAATTTCCAAGATGGTAGGGAAGATCACGTTTCCTGCTTTGTGTAGGAAGTGTGGGGGGGCCTGGATCTAGGGGGAGCCTGATTTTATTTGGGGAAAATGTCTGACAATTTCAAAAAGTACTTCAACAACTAAAATGTAAACTATTTGAACTCCTTCAGCCTATTACTCTCCAAAGCAATTCCCAACACGACATTATATCAAGCAAACCAATACCAAAGCAAATCTCCTCAACATCAAATAATTCCAATACTTGTGATAAAGTTGCTACATTCACATTCTATTATGTATCAGTTGACAAAACAATTCAAATTATCAAAAAAACAGACCTCAAAACTTCATCAAACAAAATCACCTCCTACCTACTTTGTAAAGAACTGTGTCCAATCTCTACAGTTCTCTTTTTAGTTTTATCATGCCTCCTTTACAACAATAAATTAGTACCCCAATGAAGGAAGCAATCTCTGGATTTACTTACAACACAATATCCACTTGGGAACATGGGCACAGCAAGCACACCAATTGAAGAATTGGAGATCACCCAAGCTACCTCAGATAACTGCTAACAACGGAAAACAAGCCTTAATACTCTCTCTATTCTTTCATTGCGACATAGGGGATTGCAAGTAGTACCCTCCAAGGCTACACAATGACAAACTCAGAATTCCTCCTAGGCTCCCAATATCAGTGGACCATAGAATTCGGACCCCTACACAAACATCTATTTACGCAGGGCCGGACTTATAAGTTACGCTTACTTTATTACACCCAGTAAACTATGACACCTGAATGTATACTTTTGCAGATCAAACATGCCAGAATTTAGTATAGGAAACATGTCTGGACAAACAAATTTTGCAGTGGTAAGCATTAAAATCTGTATGTTGTAAAAATTGGTGCTTTTTATTTCACAAAATAAATTCTTGCAACTCTTATCTGGTTCAGTGGGTGTCGCATCTTCCTCCAGGTGGATCTGAGTGCCGGATGTACAATACCCTTTTAAAGCTAAAAACTCTTTGATTTGCATAATCACATTGTTTGCAACCGCAAAATAGAATTTTCATATACAATAAAACCCATTTTCAATTCCAAAAAGCCTTTCTGAATCATAACAATGGTTTGTGTTTCAAGCGTAACAGCAATTAGAAGGAGGCAATAAAATGGGCTTAAAATGAGCTTTCCGAATGGCGATTCTCAATGAGATGTAATAATGGTTTGTAATCACAATTGTTGCAAATCATTGAAAAGTTACTAACACCTCTAAGGAGGTAAGATCTCATGTACAAGGTAGAATCATCCTTGTTGGACATTTTCTCCTTTGAGAATGGTGTTGTACAGCCTCGGTCTTGGTAAGATGGCTATGGTACAGGGGAACAAAGCTTGCACCCCAATTTCTTCCCATAGGGGTAATGTTTTTTTTAAATTAGCACTGGTACCATTAAGGATCACTAAGGAAGGCAAAGATAGTGGTGTGCTGTTCCTTGCAGGCCACCATCCCTGTTCTCATAGACAATTACAAGGGATTTTAAATAGCTAGCTGCCTAATTAATATTCATTAGGCAGGGCATTCTGTGATCAATTAATGGATATTCAGCAATGTGGCTTATTAGTGCTTAGGTTCCAAAACATAATTACAAACAGGTCACAAAAAAGTCGGGGCATAACTAGTACCCAATGTTTGTGATCCTTCTTTATTACATCATGCCCTAAGTAATACTACTATAAAATGTACCCAAGTTCAAAATACTGAATTTCCAGACAACATACATATTGTCATAGTGACTCCAGTGCCTGATCACTGACACAGTGAACCACCCTCCTCTTGCCCATCAAGGCCTGTTGATAAACCCAAACTGGACTACTACAGTCTGCTGCATGTAGCACCACATACAAGTTGATCACCTAAATGAAAAGGATTTAAATGAGTGTAGCAAAGAGGAGAACATATGCCAACCCTTTTCTAATCACCATCAAATTCATCACCATCAGACACGCATCTATCAACAGATCCTATAGTCAAATTTACAGAATTCTCTAATTACCAATCTCTTCTCTACACACCTCAGATTTCCAAATCCTCTGGAACAAGATGGGCATTTTGGAAGCAGGATCAGTCCCTGGAAGAAACTTGCTGAAAAGGTCACCAAAGAATCTAATCAGATAGCCTTCAGAAAACAACTCGGGATTCAATCTTCTCACCAACGCGACATTCCATGATCCTACACTAACAAAACCCTTTATTGCCCCAGTAGGGGTATTGCTCACATACAAATGCAGATGAACACTATTGCACAGTTGTTTTTTTAAAACATATTTTTATTGGTATTTGATATAATAGCAGTTAGACAAACAAAATTGCAGCATTGCATGTGACACCATTTTGAGTACAGCGTAATATACTAATAAGAGGCACACACAGGCCAAATCTTATACAACCAAACTTACTAACACCTTTTGCCGAGGAACTAATGACATGGTGCATAGGGTAATAGCAATATTCAGTGCCTGTAGAGCAACCAGAGTTAGTTGTAGCAATGCAATGCATTAGCTAGTCTTTATGTATTTTACGACTTTTAAAATAATCCAACCCAGCCAGGGAAGGAGCCTCTGAGGGGATGCATCCTATTTGATACATAACAAAAACAGCAATCCACCAACTTGTGCAGGGTGGTCCAAGGATTGCAATAATCCAGCAACAGTATGGGGAACTCTGCATATGGGGAGTGGGAGTCTGGGGTCCCTCCCCTCCAAGCCACTGGCTAAGGGGCTATTTCAAGCTTATCATATATAAGAATAGAGGAGACTAAGGGGCAGATACCGCTCACGCCCCGCTCAGATGCAGAGGTGCACCAATTCTCTGCCCCAGTATCTTTCCTGTTCTCAGGCTTTTCAACAGGGGCCTTCCCTCATACTAGACTCCCCAACTGCAGGAATGCACTCCCCATCTGACTAGTTCCCGTCTTGACTCTCCTCCTCACAACTATGATCACGCCTTGGGTGTTCCTCTGCCCCCAGTACCTCCTCCCACTGCTATGCGATGTGACGCCATTTCAGCTCCCTCAACTCCTCCTTATTCAAAACGTGTTCCTCTGCCCCAGCGCAATGAGTCACATCTTGGTCCAGATCCCCACCATGGGCCCACCAATGGAACTCTAGGCCATTGCTATCCTCCTTCTGTCCAGGACCAAGGAAAAATCAATAACCCTGTTTCCCCCCTTCCGTTTAGGTGGTAGTGGAAAAAAAGCCCCAGCACACAAACCTAAACCAAGGAGCCAAATGCACACCTAAGTTGTACCCACCACTGCCAATACCTCATCCCAGAACCGGTGCAATTCGGTGCAGTCTTAGGTCATGGTTGCAAAGTCAGCATCTCTATATTTACACCTCGGGCAGTCACAAACTTCACCGTCATAAGCAACTTGGAGTCTATGGAGTGTCATGTAGGTCATGTGCAAATAATTAAACTAAGTGTATTTCAACTTCCTATTTCGCTAGACCTCCTTAAGTTATGCCAGAATTCTGCTCCCTGTCCAACACTGTTTCCCACCATTTGCGTAGCTTTAATAAAGGGTTGCGGGTCATCCAAGACAGTGAGCTATAGAACCGCTACATCAAATGCTTACGTAGTTTACGTAATCATTTGCCCGTGTGATAAGATCTATATCGGGAAAACGAACCAATAGGTCAATGCACGCATAGGCCAGCATAAATCTCGCCTAAAAAGGAAAGTACTCACCGCCCCTATGGTCGAGCACTTCATTGAAAAATCACATACTGACAACGACTTTAAATGGTCTGTACTGTTCACGATAAACAATACACAGTGCCCTCTTGATATTGACAAGGTGTTGCTGCAGAAGGAAGCATACCTTATCTTAAAATTTAACTCTACCCTAACTGGGTTTAATAGTATGTCTGAATTAGCTAGAGTGTGATAGCATCTGCATACTGGATCATTGGATCTTTAACAATTCCTGATAAATGTGCCCGGCAATGTGGCTGCTGCCTCTGCATTTTAACTGATACCCATATTCAGTCGCGCTCACGAAAACCAAGGTGGTTCTTTCCACTAACCTAAACAACTACATCTCCCAGAATCCTTGAGGGCTCCATTTGCACCCATAATTCTATTCTAAAATGGAACCCGCAGCTTTTTCACTCAATCAGACGGCTCCCGACTTCTAGCGCGAGCGGATGACTGCAAGCTCGGCAAGGACTAACTAATAAGTAAGCACACGTCCGATTACCATTTACCAATTTCAGAGCTTCATTCCCCATGCGAGATAGTAATTTTTCTTCCTCGCGTTTCATTTATAACCAGCGCACAGCGTATACAACCTGGACTGCCATCCATGTATACTCATCAGAGAGCTACTAAACAGCGATCAAGTGCGTCATGGAGACCATGAATAAAAAAAGGTATGAAGCCCTCGTCAAGCCACATAACAAACTTTGTGCTACTCAATAACCGCCCTTGCCAAGTTATGTAACAAACTTTGTGCTACATATAAATGCCGACTGAGCTTGATACATATCTGTTTTTACAGAAAATTAACACACAGGACTCCATAAAAATAATGAGGTACGTTATTCCCTGGACTAACAGTGACAACTAGTTTATAGTCTCCCAGTGCATAAACGAAAACTGATAGTGACAGCCGTGTTTTTAATCTAGGAGCAGCAGCAGTTAAACATGGCCACACGGGTGGACTAAATACCACATGCCCCCACCCCCATCTTTCCCCAGTCAAGAAGCTTGAGAATACACTGCTTCTCTTCTAAAGAACACAGGTACATTTTGGCATGCAATAATTTTTCGAATATAAGGAGAGACAAGGCTCTCAGATTTTTAACTATAGGTCATTATCCTTTACATCCCATACAGATTATTCATAAGGCCCTGATGAGAGTTTGGAAACCTTTTGGCCCCAACTCGAAACGCGTCGGCATTTCAAAGGGAACAGAGTATTATATTGAGTACACATTAGGATTAATGAAATAGTTCTCAATGTTCCTGAGTTTTGACGTTGTCTTATGATAAGTCATGAAATTGATGTCTGTCTGTAAATGTTAATTGTAATGTTTATTATTTGAATATTTGTTGGATGTTTTTCTTTTTCAATTTTGTGTGAACAATTACTTTGCTTTATATTTAATGTATGTAAATGTATGAAATGTACACATAAGCGCTACATGATAAGGTGTACCCCCTTTTTTCTGTCAAAAGCACGTTTGAAATTTTGTTAAAAATAAAAATCTTGTGGTACAAATCAAGGTACCTGATCGAACGAAAGTAAGTAGTAGTTTGATCTTTGTTTGATTAATTTCGTTACAATAAATAAGGAGGGGCGGGCAATTCGTTGTTTTTCTCTGATTGCAAAAGGTCCAGCCGGCCCCTGTCCCGTCAAGGACCTAACTCCCTTGGGTGTCAAAATATTGAGCAGTTTGGCCAACAATAAGGTGGGACGAGTCCCAGACTTCGCCAAACCGCCTCCTCCAGTCCCAATCCCCCAAGCCACTGCACATCCCACTGTATCTGAGAGGCCAGAATGTATAGCTCGAAGTTTGGCACTCCCAGGTCGTACTCCATCATGGGGACTTGTAGTGTTTTTAAAGATACACTCCGCTGCCCCTTATCACATATAAGATTCCGCAATACAAATTCTAATTGAAGAAACCAACAGGCAGGCATTGTGGTTGGGAGGTTAATAAAAAAAATTGTAGACGTGGTAGCAGAACCATCTCAGACAGTGAGATCCTAGCCATAAACAGCAGTCGTAAAGAACACCAGAAAGTGACACAGGATCTAAGGGACCTAGGAGTCCTCCAGAGGTTACCCTTTTGCAGGTCCTCAAGGGAGCCAGTTAAGATCTGCTGGGAGGCCCGGGGGTGACTTAGTGCAGGGGACATGGGGGACAAATAGGTCTTGTTTCTGTTAACCCTCAAACCCGATAGGTATTCAAATCTCCCTATGAGATGCAGTGGAGTAGCAGAACCCACCATAGCATCCATAAAAAAACAGGTGGTTGTCAGCGTATAAAGAGATGATAAGTTCATGTCCTCCCACAGTGAGTCCCACACCATCACCTCCCTGTCTAACCAACACGGCAAGAGCCTTAATCGCTAAAGCGAACAAGAGTGGCGCTAAAGTACAGCCCTGTCTGGTGCCACATAAAATCCAGTATTGTGAGGACACCATTTTACCAGTCATAACACGCACTGTGGGGTTTTCATAAAGCAACTTCACCCACCTCACCCAACCATCTCCAAGACCATGCTTCCCATGACCTTGAACCGGTAGTCCCACCGTAGTGTGTCGAAAGCCATTTCCAGATCAATCAACAAAAAAGGCTGGTTGCGGAAGAAGCTGCACCCCCTGGTGGTACAGCACAGAATATAATCTGCGCAGATTAAATGAGGTATTACAAAATGGGATAAACCACTTCTAATCAGTATGGATTAGGGTAGGCATGTATGGAAGCAGGTGAAGTGGTTTAACATCCATGCTAAGCATGGAGAGTGGTCGGAAGTCCGCTGCACGGGCCCCCTGCGCATCTGTCTTGGGTAGCGGGCTCATTACCGCATCCTGTGTAGACTCGGGTAGCAGCCCAAGCCTCAAAGACTCCGCATAAAGAGTCTCCAGCAAGGGGGGGGGGCAGGCTCAAGGCATACACAGAGTAGAATTCTGCAGGGAGACCACCTGGGCCTTGAATTTTACCAATGGCCATGCTTTTAATAGCCACGTGAAACTTTTGTACCATCACAAGTCCTCCTAGTGTTTCTCTCGCCTGACGATCCTGCACCGCAGCTGTAATTCATTCAAAAAAACTCTCAGGACCACTGATGTGGCAGGTGGTGATGTGTGATTTAGGTCCTTGTAATAGTTGTGGAACAGAGCATTAATTGCCTCATGATTATAAACGGACCCACCAGCCCCGGATTTGACAAAAGTGATCGGGGACCCACAGGTCTCCGGTCTAACCAGCCACGCCAACAAATGACCAGGCTGCCCCTCCTCCTCTTGTACTTTTGTGAGATAATCTTTATAATTATGACATCTAAGCTGCTCGAGCTCTTCACTATAAAGTGTGTGCACCACCCGCAGACTTTCAGAGTCAGCAGCTTCTGTTCCCTGTGCGATGTCTAGTCTGTGTAATCGATCTTCAAGATCCCCCAATTCCTGATGTGCCCCATCCAGTCACAGAACCCCACTGCACTGTGGTGGGCCTGAGCCCTTGATAGTAGGGGGAGTGAGCGACCCAGGGTAACATCAGCCATACAACTAAAATCTCTCCCAAACAACATGTCCACGGTTTTTGATTCACTGATGGGAGCTGAGAGACTATGGAGAACAGGTATCTGGCCCTGGTTGGGGGCATACAAGCTGCAGGGGTGATATCTTGACCAAACAGTCTTCCAGTCAATAATACATATCGACCATCCTCATCTATCAATGTGTGAAAAGGTTCAAAGGGGACTCTTGCTCTTACCCACATTAGCACACGTCTGGCATATACCGAAATGGAGGTCGTAAATATCTGCCCCAACCACCTCCGGCTCAGCTTCTCTACCTCACTTTGTAAAGGATGTGTCTCCTACATCAGGGCTATCTGCACTCCCTGCTTTCTTAAATATCTGTGCTCATAATGCCACTTAGGAGATTAAATGAAAGATTCAAATCAGATCTGTGACTGGGGTGAGTGGCTGAAAAGTTTCAGTGCTCCATCCACCATTTCCTTGTGTTTGTTTTGTTCAACCTAAGTTAGCGGAGTGTGCCCAGATGTGGGTCCCTTGTTCACTTTGTCACTGGATTCAAGCTAGCCTGGCTGATGAGGGGTGTTACTGAATACCGGTCCCAGCATGCTTGTTTCTGGACAACGGAAGACCAGGCTTGACAGTTTGGGCTGGACTGTTCCCATGAGGAACAGGGTCAACACTGATTTGCATATGGCTGGGTCTGAAGTGGGGTGGCAGAGTGCGCTAAAGAACAATGATGGATTAAAACCAGATCTCGGACGGGGGTGAGTCTCTGAAAGGTTTCAGTACCCAGTCCATCATCGCCTTGTGTTTGCTTTGTTCGCCCTTAGTTGAAAGGGTATACTCCGCCTTCGGTCCCTTGCTCATTTTGCTCTGGATTCAAGCTAGCCTGGCAGATGAGGGGTGTTACCCTGAAACCGGTCCCAGGATGCTTGTTTCCTGTCCAGGGAAGACTTGGAATGGCAGTTTGGGCTGGACTGTTCCTATGAGGAACAGGGATAAGACTGATTTGTTTATGGCTGGGTCTGAACTGGGGTGGCAAAGTGAGCTCAAGAACAATGATGAATTCAATCCAGATCCGTGACTGGTGGGTGAGTCTCTTGAGAGTTTCAGCTGTCTGACCATCATCTCCTTGTGTTTGCTTTGTTCGCCCTAAGTTGGCGGGGTATGCCCAGACGTGGGTCACTTTGCCACTGGATTCAAGCCAGACTGGCTGATGAGGGGTGTTACCCCAAAAACGGTCCCAGGATGCTTGTTTCCAGTACATGGAAGACCGGGCTTGACTGTTCCCATGAGGAATAGGGTCAAGGCTGATTTGCATATGGCTGGGTCAGAACTGGGGTGGCGAAGTGAGCTAAAGAACGATGATGGATTCAACCCAGATCTGAAACTGGGGGGGTGAATGTCTGGAAAGTTTCAGTGCTCTGTCCATCATCTCTTTGTGTTTGCTTTGTTCACCCTAAATTGGCAGGGTATGCCCAGACGTGGGTCCCTTGCTCACTTTACCACTGAATTCAAGCTAGACTGGCTAATGAGGAGTGTCACCCCAAAACCATGAGGAATAAGGTCAAGACTGATTTGCATATGGCTGGGTCTGGACTGGGGTGGTGAAGTGAGCTAAAGAACGATTATGGATTCAACCCAGATCTGCAACTGGGGCTGAGTGTAAAAATTACCCTCTAATAAGGCCTTTCTGCTTGCTCACACTACCACAAATGGAGAGCAAGGTACTATTGACTTCAATCTCTCTCTACCTTTGGGGTTTCACTGGACTCTATGCACAATATTGCTTTCTTTGGTATTGTATATACAGAGCCAGCTTCCTACATTGGTAGATCGGCGTCGGAATATACAAATTTGCATTTGTTCGACTGACTTGGTCAATACCTGATTACACAAAAGAACTCTTAAATTGTCTTTAGAATTATGATTTTTGGATTTACAATTTTTTTCCAAATTACTAAAACTCTTGTTAGGGCCTTGATTAAGAACATTTAGAGTATTAGAAAAATAAAAGCTCACTATAGTTTGGGGTAAAATGGATTAGAATTTATTTTCAAAATGTCTCTTAACTAGAACCCAAATGTTAGTGATAACAACACTGATGACATAGGAATATGGTTGAGAAGCTCAACCTCACCCTTTATCTCCATTTAGCATTTAAGGAGCTAAGGTCTCTATGCAAACTTAAAAATATTGCAATGGGGTCCCATCCCTCCAATAAAGGATCCAGGAGCTGTTGGCAGGGTATGCTAAGGGCCATCCACCTGAGCAAGGTGAGGACCTGTCAGATGGGAAAGAGGATGGAGGGGATGAGGATACCTTCCAACCCACCTCATGTCCTAGGAAGAACAGGGTGCCTGTGCCCCTAACTCCAAGAATACAGCTCACAGTACCTAGATCCAACACAGGTGGGTCAGGTACTTCTGAGTCCATTGAGGACATCCTCAATTAGGAGGTCTACTTCTTAGTGAGGTTGACCAAAAGGTTAGATCTAGAGACCAGACACCTGGTTCTGTGAAAAGAAAGAGCAGAGATGGGTTTAGCTCCCATCAATGTTGGCAGCAACATTCTAAATTGGGACAAAGAGGAGTTTTATGATCCCAAAATCCCCAAAGGGAATGTCCCCGAATTTGAGGATGGGAATGTCATCACCAAATGGTTCATAGCTTTTGAGAGGGCTTGTGCAATGAGGAAAGTGAGGCAAGTCACACAGGGGGGACCTCTTTTGGGAACTGTTCACTGGTAACTACAGGGACAGACTCCTGACCCTTACAGGGCAGTGTTGGGAATTAGGCAGGGATCTTGTTTTTCCTCTTTCTCTGTCCTCTCTCTCTGCACATGCAATTGGCCCCGCCCCCTCTCCATCCGTCCCCCTTTCCAGTCCCAGTGCTTTAAATACATGCTAGAGTATGGACTCTTTGCTTGGTTTCTACTCTAGTCGCATTATTTCTACCAGTGTTTGGGTCCCCGTCTTGGTGCACTTCCTGGCAGTTGCTGAAACGTTTTTCACGAAGTCTACAAGGATCTTTGAGGCAGAGCGAGGCTTCGTTCTGCAAGACAGACTGAAGAGGATTTGTGGACTGCTTTTTGGACTTACCTTCTTCCTGGGTTATTTTGGTGAGGATTCAGGGTTTGGACACGACCTTTATCCCACTTTGTTACCGGCTGTGCGCGGCTGGGGGGGAACATCCTTTACAACGCGGATGTTACCCCGCAGTGCTGTTACGATGCGTCTTTTACAACACAAGTCGTTACTACGACTTGCGCTGGATGGCGCTGTGGGATAAGGAATCTTGTAATTTTATATTCCAACACCTTCCCTACTGTTACGGGGACTGGTGTTGGAATATAAAATTACAAGATCTCGAAATCCGCACCCTCCAACGCAAGTCGTTGTAACGACTTGCGTTGTAAAATCTGCGATGTAAAGTACCGCGTTGAAAACAACCACGTTGTACTGACATACATCCGCGGCTGGGTGCAGGCTCGGGACTTGGATAACTGGAATACTTATTTCCGGGTGTTTTTGGGATCTATCGTCCTCGTTGTAGGAAGGTTTGGACGCTTTCACGGAGGTGAAGATTCAAGCGTCTCCGGTTGCCTTCTTTTTCTTTTTTCTTCGATTTTCTTGTTGTGGCCACAATCGTTTTTTTTTCCCCTACTGAGAAGAAGTAGCGGTACATTCTAGGGGTTTTTTGGTCTGGTGACTTTTTCTCCTATTTATGGATTAAGAGGGAATTCAAACTTTTCATTTCTGGAACTGAGGACCAAGGCAGTACGATTGTGCCAGTTTTCCATCCCGGTGACTCGTTAAAGGCAATTCGTTTGTACAGTACTGGTAAGCAGAGGGAGGGGGTTGAATTGCCAGACTATATGTGTATGTATGTGCAGAGAGAAATGACATTGGGGCTGTTCTTATGATCTCTTGTGTTTCTTTTCTTTCTCTCTACAGTTTATCAAGATTTAGCAGTAGCGAGTCCTGAGGGTGACGAGGTCGACCTGGGTCCATTGGTCTTTCCCTCTCTTTTGTTTATTCCACCCTCTCCCTGTGCTAGGTCTGTAGATTTCGCTGTTGAAATCTTGGCGAACTACGGTCCAGTGGGGCTAGCGAATTGGGCATCTCCTCGCTTCTGCAGTGTGGGTCAAGTTGGGTGACAGAAAACCAAGCCCACAAATACTTACACTGCCTGAGTGAGGATGGATGTGGAGGGGGATAGTCAGGAGGATAGAGTCCCTACCATGCAGGAAGTAATGGGGGTCAGGTGCAAGATCTGAAGCAAGAGAATCATGGTTTAAGGCAGGAATTAAGTACTGTGAGGACAATAGAACAGGGTTGGGGGTCTGGCAAACCTGTAGTATTACGCGACTTTTCAATACGACAGGGGTTCTGGAACTAGTGGTCCACCCCTGACTACAATAAACGTTACTACCCCTGTTCCTGTTCCTTTGGCAGTACCGGAGAGATTCACAGGAGATCCCAATAAATACGCTGTGTTTATGAACCAGTGTCATCTACACTTTGTGTCGTCCCACTGCATTTCCGGATGACTCCGCTAAAGTGGCGTTCGTCATTTCATATTTAGCAGGGACTGCTGCTACATGGGCTGTCCCTTTGGTGGATAATGATTACCCTGCATTATATAATTTTTTGGCCTTTAAAGAGCAAATGCGTTGTCTTTTTGCTAAACATGCATTTATGCAAGCCAGTGATGCTGAACTGTTGAAATTAAGGCAAGGGAAACAGGATTTGTTAACTTATGTGTCTACTTTCAACCGCTTGGTTTCTGAGACTCATTGGCCTACAGACAAGAGAACATCTTTGTTTTACCAGGGCTTGTGTGAGGAGCTAAAGGATGTGGTGTCACAGGTGGTTAATCCCCCCGAAGACTGCGTGGAATTCAGTGATCTGGTGGTAAAACTGAATCATAGATTACTGGAAAGGAGGGGTGAAAGAACCCGTTTTCAGGTATCCCGAGTGGTACCAGTGAGAAGTGAAGCGAAGGGGCTTATTGAACAGAAACAAACGCCTGAACCAATGGAGATTGGTGGGGTGAGGGGTCCCTTGTCCAGTGAGGAAAAAGGAAGACGGCGAGCCAAGAATTTGTGTTTATATTG
Organism: Lissotriton vulgaris; assembly: GCF_964263255.1. Taxonomy (NCBI): domain Eukaryota; kingdom Metazoa; phylum Chordata; class Amphibia; order Caudata; family Salamandridae; genus Lissotriton; species Lissotriton vulgaris. Next base: position 1,298,305,085 of record NC_141694.1, read on the forward strand.
TGGTCAAGGCGACCATTATGTTCAAGTTCAAGTTCTGGCATTTGCAAAGCGCGCTACTCACCCATAGGGTCTCAAGGCGCTGGGGGAGGGGGTTCATTGTTTGTCGAAAAGCCAGGTTTTAAGTTCTTTTCTGAAGGAGATGTGGTTCTCAGTAAGGCGGAGGTGAGTGGGGAGTGAGTTCCATGTCTTGGCCGCCAGGAAGGAGAAGGATCTGCCACCCATGGTGGATTTCCGGATGCGCGGGACTGCGGCGAGGGCATGATTGGACGATCTAAGTTGGCGGGTGGGTTTGTAGAAGGACAGTCGAGTGTTGAGGCATTTGGGTCCTAGATTGTAGAGGGCTTTGTGTGCGTGGGTGAGAAGGCGGAAAGTAATTATTTTGTTAACGGGAAGCCAGTGGAGATCTTTTAGATGTCTGGTGATGTGATCTTGGCGCGGGATGTCTAATATGAGTCTCGCTGACACGTTTTGGATGCGCTGGAGTTTTTTCTGTAATTTTGCTGTGATTCCGGCGTAGAGTGTGTTCCCATAATCCAGTCGACTCGTGACCAGTGCGTGGGTGACAGTCTTTCTAGTTTCGAGAGGGATCCACCGGAAGATCTTTTTGAGAATGCGAAGTACGTTGAAGCAGGAGGACGAGACGGCGTTGACTTGTCTGGACATCGAGAGAGAGGAGTCTAGGATGAAGCCAAGGTTGCGTGCATGGTCTGTGGGTGTGGGTGCTGCGCCCAGCGTGGAGGGCCACCAGGAGTCGTCCCAAGCTGAGGGGGAAGAACCTAGGATGAGTACCTCCGTTTTGTCTGAGTTGAGTTTTAGGCGGCTATGTTTCATCCATTCGGCTACTTCCTTCATGCCTTCGTGAAGATTGGTTTTGGCGGTGTTGGGGTCTTTGGTGAGGGAGAGGATTAGCTGGGTGTCGTCGGCATAAGAGATGATGTTGAGGTTGTGTTGACGCGCGATGGAGGCGAGAGGACTCATGTAGACGTTGAAGAGGGTGGGACTGAGTGAGGATCCTTGAGGTACGCCGCAGAAGACTTCGGTGGCCTCTGAGTAGAATGGGGGAAGTCGGAATCTTTGAGTTCTCCCAGCGAGGAATGAGATGATCCAGTCCAAGGCTGTTCCTTGAATGCCGATGTTGCTGAGTTGATTTATGAGGGTGCTGTGGCAGACAGTGTCGAAAGCGGCGGACAGGTCGAGTAGGATGAGGGCCACTGTTTCACCGTTGTCCAGGAGTGCTCGGATGTCGTCGGTCGTAGCAATGAGGGCGGTTTCGGTGCTGTGTTTGGCTCGAAATCCAGATTGAGATGAATCAAGGGAGTTGTTGGATTCAAGGAAGGTTATGTCTTACCAGATATCCGGTATAGTTAAGAGGGTGCCGAGACATTTTACTATTACCGTTTGTCTGGTTATATCGAATAGTCACAGAGCTCCTGTTTCTGCGCTATTAGATTCTGGTGCCACTGGCAACTTTATGGATATAAAGTTAGCAGAGAAATTGAGTGTTCCCTGGGTCTATAAAGAACAGCCAGAACCCGTGAGAGCTATAGATGGTACTGAGTTGTCCTCTGGGACGATTACCCGTCAAACTGAACCATTGTGTATGTTATGTGACAACAGGCACTCGGAATTCATTGGGTTTGACTTGATTGATGCTCCCTCTTTTGGGGTAGTCTTGGGAGTACCCTGGCTACAGACCCATAATCCTAGAATTGATTGGAGTAGGCGGACTGTGACCCTTGACTCTGCACACTGTTTACAGAGTTGTTATAAGGTTGCCATGGATTGGATTACACCCTTGACTTGTGCAGTGGGGACCGGTGAGTGTGGTGGTGACACAAGAAGGGTTCCCGATTCCTATTCTGAGTGTAGCGAAGTGTTTGACAAGGGAAAAGCTAATGAACTCCCTCCACATCGATCTTTTGATTGTCGGATTGATTTGGTGCCTGGCGTTACATTACCATGCTGTTGTATCTTTGCCTTATCTGGGCCAGAAGAACAACATCTTAAAAGTTATATCGAAGAGATGTTGGCCAAGGAGTTTATCTGTCCCTCCTCTTCCCTGGTGTCCTCAGCTATCTTTTTTATACCAAAGAAGGAGGGAGGTCTTCGGGCATGTGTGGACTACAGGGCGCTCAATAAGGGTACTATTAGGAACAAGTACCCTCTTCCCTTGATACCTGTGTTACTTGATCAATTGAAGCATGCAACGGTTTTTACAAAATTAGATCTTAGGGGCGCATACCATCTTATTCATGTCTGCGAAGGCAATGAGTGGAAAACTGCCTTCCGGACAAAGTTTGGTCTTTATGAATACTGCGTCATGCCTTTTGGGCTCTGTAATGCTCCGGCTGCTTTTCATTCTTCATAAACGAGGTGTTAAGGGAATACTTGGTTTTGAGCGTCATTGTCTACATTGACGATATCCTAATATTTTCTAACACTGTTGGGGAGCATGAGGCGCATGTGGGTCAGGTCTTACGGAAACTGAAAGAACATCAGCTACTTGTAAGACTGAAAAAATGCAGTTTCCACACGTCGAGTGTAGAGTTTCTGGGATTTATTGTTTCAGCTGAGGGGATCAAGATGGATCCTCATAAGATCGAGGCCATAACATCTTGGCCGTCTTCTACCTGTGTTCGAGATATTCAGGTCTTGCTTGGGTTCGCCAATTTTTACCGGAGGTTTATCTCGCACTTTTCGGACATCGTAGCTCCCCTGACTGTCTTACTGAGAAAGGGAGTGCTGTTTGTCTGGTCTGATTCGGCGCAGATGGCTTTGGATCTGTTGAGCGAAAGGTTTACCGCGGCCCCTGTGCTTGTTCATCCTGACCCTGCCCTACCTTTTTCTGTTGAGGCTGATGCTTCCTTATGTGCTGTAGGGGGGGTGTTGTCACAGAGGGATGTGGATACTGGATTTATGCACCCTGTCGCCTTTTTTTCGAAAACCTTATTGCCAGCCGAACGTAATTATACAGTAGCTGAGCGGGAGCTGTTGGCTATTAAGTTATCTTTTGAAGAGTGGAGACATCATTTGTGGGGGGCTCGGCATTCGATCACGATCTTTACGGATCACAAAAATCTCGAGTTTTTCCGTTCTGCTCGAGCCTTGACCCCGCGACAAATGCGTTGGGTATCCTTCTTCAATGAATTTGATTTTATTATCACTTATAGACCTGCAGCTCAGCAGTTGAAGTCAGATGCTTTGTCCCGGATACATGTGAATCAGGCAGAATTGGGGGGGGGAGAAGGAGATGGGGTCCTTCATAGCACAAGACAGAATCATAGGCAGTGTTTCAACAGAGAATTTCTTGAATCTGGTACAGCAGAAACTGGGATCTTTAGACCTTACCCCATGGTTATCTCTGCCGTTGTTCTCTTTGAGAAATGGGTTGTTGTATTACAACGAATGTTTGTTTATTCCTCCTGAGCTCCGGGATACGGTGTTAGAGTGGTGTCATACTTCATCGCTTGTGGGCCATCCGGGTATGAATAAGACCAAGGAATGATGGTTTTGGTGGGATACTTTAGCACATGATGTCCAGACATATGTTTCATCCTGTCCTGTATGTGTGGTTAGTAAACCAACACACACTAAACCTTCTGGGTTATTGCAGCCCCTACCAGTACCCCCTGCTCCGTGGCATACGATAAGTATGGACTTTGTGACTGATCTACCGCTTGAATCAGGGTTTACCGTCATACTGGTTGTGGGAGATTCCTTTACAAAGATGGCACATTTTGTTCCTTTGCCTAAGTTGCCTACAGCTAGTGAGTTAGCTCTGATATTTGTGTCTTCAGTGGTGCGGTTACATGGCTTGCCATCTGCTATAGTGTCCGCCCGGGGGGCCCAGTTTATATCTCATTTCTGGACTGAGTTGTGTGCTGCGTTACGGATGGAACTGTGCTTATCATCCGCTTACATCCGCAGTCGGATGGGCAAACTGAGCGCACCAAACAAACCATGGAGCAGTATCTGAGGTGTCTTTTAACGTCTTTGACATGTAGTTGGGTGGTGGCTCTCCCATTGGCGGAATTCGCATATAATAACAGTGTTCATATGGCAGTGGGAATGTCTCCTTTCTTTTGTTCGATGGGGTTCCATCCAAGAGCCATCCCCTTCCAACCCTCAGGACATGTACCAGCAGTGAACGCTTTGGGTTTAACGTTGGCTCAGATATGGAACAAGGCACATGAACATCTGTTAAAGGCAAAGGAGGACATGAAGAAGCAGGCAGATAAACATAGGGTTTTGGCCCCTATATATGGGATTGGAGATCAGGTGTGGTTATCCACTAAAAATTTGAGAGTCGAAGGGTCTCGTAAATTGCAGCCCCGGTATGTGGGTCCCTTTCCTATTATAAAAGTGGTGAATCCTGTGGCAATGAAATTGGGTTTGCCTGATGAGTATCGTGTTCATCCTGTTTTTCACACTTCTTTGTTGAAACCGTACACAGATATTACCCAGACCTTGCCCCCCCTCCTCCTCTCTTGGTAGATGGGGTAGAAGAGTTTGAAGTGAATGCTATCATTGATTCCTGAAGAAGGGGTGGGAGATTGATGTATTTGATTGATTGGAAGGGGTATCCGCCTGAGGATCGCACCTGGGAGCCTGCGTGTGGGGTTCATGCTCCTCGCTTGGTGAGGTTGTTCCATTTACGACATCCTACAAAGCCTCGTCCGGTTGGGAGGCCTTTGAGGGGAGGTACTGTTGGGAATTAGGCAGGGATCTTGTTTTTCCTCTTTCTCTGTCCTCTCTCTCTGCACATGCAATTGGCCCCGCTTTAAATACATGCTAGAGTATGGACTCTTTGCTTGGTTTCTACTCTAGTCGCATTATTTCTACCAGTGTTTGGGTCCCCGTCTTGGTGCACTTCCTGGCAGTTGCTGATACGTTTTTCACGGAGTTTACAAGGATCTTTGAGGTAGAGCGAGGCTTTGTTCTGCAAGACAGACTGAAGAGGATTTGTGGACTGCTTTTTGGACTTACCTTCTTCCTGGGTTACTTTGGTGAGGATTCAGGGTTTGGACACGACCTTTATTCCACTATGTTACCGGCTGTGCGCGGCTGGGTGCAGGCTCGGGACTTGAATAACCGGAATACTTATTTCCGGGTGTTTTTGGGATCTATCGTCCTCGATGTAGGAAGGTTTGGACGCTTTCACGGAGGTGAAGATTCAAGCGTCTCCGGTTGTCTTCTTTTTCTTTTTTCTTTGATTTTCTTGTTGTGGCCACAATCGGTTTTTTTGTCCCCTACTGAGAAGAAGTAGCGGTACATTCTAGGGGTTTTTTGGTCTAGTGACTTTTTCCCCTATTTATGGATTAAGAGGGAATTCGAACTTTTCATTTCTGGAACTGAGGACCAAGGCAGTACGATTGTGCCAGTTTTCCATCCCGGTGACTCGTTAAAGGCAATTCGTTTGTACAGTACTGGTAAGCAGAGGGAGGGGGTTGAATTGCCAGACTATATGTGTATGTATGTGCAGAGAGAAATGACATTGGGGCTGTTCTTATGATATCTTGTGTTTCTTTTCTTTCTCTCTACAGTTTATCAAGATTTAGCAGTAGCGAGTCCTGAGGGTGACGAGGTCGACCTGGGTCCATTGGTCTTTCCCTCTCTTTTGTTTTTTCCCACCCTCTCCCTGTGCTCGGTCTGTAGATTTTGCTGTTGAAATCTTGGCAAACTACAGTCCGAGTGGGGGTAGCGGATTGGGCATCTCCTCGCTTCTGCAGTGTGGGTCAAGTTGGGTGATAATCTGACAGGCAGATGGTGGGTCTTATGACCTCATGAAGAAAGCTCTGATTTATGGCTTGGGACTCTCAACTGAGGAATATAGGATTAGATTCAGGGGGGCTCACAAAACCAATCCTGGATTAACTTTGTTGACTACTCAGTTAAGACACTATAGGGATGGTTCACTGGAAACAATGTGCTTGATTTTAATGGCCTTTATAATCTGTTTATGAAAGAACATATTTGAGTAATTGCATGCACGAAAAGTTACATCAACACCTGGTAGACTTAGGTCTAATTTCTCCCCAAGAATTGGGAAAGAATGAAGACTACTGGGTCAAGACTAGGGTAACCAAAACAACCACTGTGGGTACCCAAAAGAAAGGGGATTACAAAACTCCCCCAGGGAAAAGGGGGTGGGAATCTCAAAGATAAAAACACTGTCTTCACAAGTGCCCCAAAAACCTGCATAGGAGGGTAGGTCCCAAAACTCTTCCCAGTCCAAAAGTAGGTACAAAGAGAAAAACTTTGATCCCCAAAAGGCGTAGTGTTTCAACTGTATGAAGTTGGGACACTTGACTGGAGATGCTACTTACCCCTAGTCCTCCTCCTGTAAGTACTTGTGTGGCTAGTCTCCAGTTGGGATCAACAGTGTGCCCAGAGCAAATCGGGGTTTACACTGAAGCAGTTCTAGCCACGGAGGGTGAAGTTGAGTTTTCCACTTTAGCTGTGTGGCCACCCAAATTAAAGAAGTATTTACAATATCACTGGATAAATGGCACTAGGATAGAAGCCCTGAGAGAGACAGGTTCCAATGTCACTATGGTGAGAGTCACACTGGTTTCCCCGGAGCGAAACCTGATTGGGAAATCTTACCCAGTCATGAACGCTGACAGTGTTACTTCTAACCATTCCATGGCTATGGTGACATTAGACTGGAGGGCGGGGCCTGAAACAGATAGTGGTCTCTCCATAGCTTCCAGCTGCCTGTATGCTTGGAAATTACCTGGAAACCTTGGCACGGGCATAGGTTGAATTAAAAACCCATGCAGCAATGTTGGACATCCCTGAGATTGTGTGTGTCAAGACAAGAGCACAGAACCAAAAGCAGGGTGAAAAAGAAGTGTTTGAGCCTAAAATAATGGCCCAAACTTCCAAGAGAAAACATAGAAAGACTGGAAACCCAGCTTCTGAACAGCAAAAGACTCAAGACCCCTCTCCTCAGGGAGAGGACTTGGAAGTCCCAGAGGGAACTGAGCCCATAGAACTTGACCCTTACCAGGTTGAGCTCTTAGGCCCAGGAAGATCCTCCAGGAAACCGCTGTACATTGAACAGCAGACCTGTCTAACTCTTGAAAGGCTGAGGCAGCAAGCTGCTGCACAGGAAAAGGGAGATGTCAGTGGTACCAACCGAACCTATTGGGAGGAGGGACTCCTGTACACTGAGGCCAGAGACCCCAACCCTGGTACCACTAGGAGGGTGGTAGTGCCTCAAATGTATAGGGAGTTCCTACTCAATTTGGCTCATGACATCCCCCTAGTTGGGCATCTTGGTCAGACCAAGACTTGGGAAATGCTAGTCAGCCACTTTTAATGGCCTCAGATGTCCCAAAAAGTAAAAGTTTGTCAGCTCCTGTCACTCCTGTCAAGCCAGTGGCAATACAGGTGGGCACCCAAAGGCCCCCTTAATTCCACTACCAGTGGTTGGGGTCCCCTTCAAAGGGGTAGAAGTGTACATAGTGGTCCATTAGAACCTCCCCCAGCATCAGGAAACAAATCTATTCTGGTGGTAGTTGATCATGCCACCAGGAATCCTGAGTGTGTCGATTTCCCTTAGGACTAATACAGCTCCTGCAGTAGCCAAGGCCACAGAGGGTCAAACTTACTGTCTACATATCTCAAACACACGTGGAAAGTGTGGAGTGCAGTATATGTTTACTACACCCTATCACCCACAAACCAATGGTCTTGTTGAAAGGTTCAAAATACATTGCAATGCATGATCATGGGGTTCCCTGAAAATATCAAAAGGAGATGAGATGTCCTCTTGCCATGCCTGCTTTTTGCCTACAGAGAGGCGCCTCAGAAGGGAGTAGGGTTTTCCCTCTTTGAAATTCTGTTTGGCCACCCTGTTAGGGGACCACCTTGTCTTGTTAAAGATGGTTAGGAGAAGCCTCTCCAAGAACCCAAATAGGATAGTGTGGACTATGTACTCGGCCTAAACTCCAGAATGTACATGGAAAAAGCTTCCAAAAAATCTTGAGGCCAGCCAGGAGCTCCAGAAGCACTGGTATGGCCATAAAGCTACACTGATGGGGTTCCAACCAGGGCAAAAGTTTTGGGTTCTGGAGCCAGTGGCACCAAGTAGGGACTCTCCAAGACAAATGGAGTGGCCCTTACCCTATCTTAGAGAATAAAAGCGAGGTCACCTATTTGGTAGACCTGCATACAAGCAGGACCCCCAAAAGAGTGATCCATGTGAATCGCCTAAAGCTTTTCCATGACAGGGCTGACATAACCATGCTGATGGTTAGCGATCAGGAGACAGAGAGTGAACCTCGCCCATACCTCCTCTCTTACAGCCCCAAATATGAGTCAGTGGATGGAGCTGTCTACTCAGGCACCCTCACTGCCCAACAGCAGGCTGACTGTAAGCAAGTCTTACAGCAGTATGCTAGGCTGTTTTCCTTGTCCCCTGCTCAGAAAAACTGGTGTACCCATGATGGGGACACTGGAGACAGTGTACCTGTCAAAATCAAAATCTATCGACAGTCTGATCAAGTCCAGGAAAGCATCAATGCTGAAGTCAACAAGATGCCGGAGTAATGGTTTATTGAGCCCTCTGAGAGCCTCTTGGCCAGCCCAGTGGTTCTAGTCCCCAAACCTCATTCACCTCATTCACAAGGTGGAAAGAGAGAAATGAGGTTCTGCGTGGACTATAGAGGGCTCAACACTGTCACTAAGACAGATGCTCACCCTGTCCCAAGGGCTGATGAATTGATAGATAAATTGAGTGCAGATAAACTTCTAAATACCTTTAACTTAACTGCAGGGTGCTAGCTGATTGGCATTGCACCTACAGCCAAGGAGAAAACAGCGTTCTCCACACCTGATGGTCATTATAAGTTCATTGCTATGCCTTTTGGTCTAAACAATGCCCCTGTTGCCTTCCAAAGGTGGCTGAACCAAGTCCTTGCTGGATTAAAAACCTTTCGAGCAGCCTATCTTGATGATATTGCTGTCTTTAGCTCCGCCTGGCAGGATCACCTGATCGACCTGGGGAAGGTTCAAAAAGCCCTGAAAACTGCAGGCCAAACTATCAAGGCATCCAAATGCCAGATAGGGCAGGGAACAGTTGTATACTTGGGCGACCTTGTTGGTTGAGGTCAAATGCAACCTTTACAACCCAAGATCCAGGCCATCCTCGGAGGCTCCAATCACCCAGACCCAAGTCAGGGCATTCTTTGGCTTGACTGGGTACTATAGGAGGTTTGTGGAGGTGCAGGGATCCATTGTGGTATCCCTCACAGAGCTCACCTCTAGGAAAATGCCCAAACAGTTAAACTAGCCAGTTAGCTGTCAAAAGGCTTTTGACACCCCGAAAGAGGCAATGTGCTCAGCACCAAATCTCAAAGCTCCAGACTATACCAAGCAGCTCATTGTGCAGACTAATGCCTCTGCACTAGGGATAGGAGCGGTCCTATCCCAGACCAGTGATGAAGGCCAAGACCAGCCTGTTGCTTTTAAAAGCAGGAGGTGAAAATCCCAAACCTTTGGGGTGGTCCATCTCACTACAGGGAATGGACTGTACAGCAGAACACAGACCTGGGACTGCCCATGCCAATGCAGATAGACTTTCCATGTTCTTCCACTTAGACAATGAAGACTCTCTAGAGAAAGGTTAGTCTCATCCTCTTTTGTTTGGGGGGGGGGGCATTGTGTAGGAAAGTGCCTCTCTTTGCATGGTTGCCCTAACTTTTTGCCTAGTGTTGATGTGCTTTGACTGAGTGCACCCTGGGTTCCGGCCAACAAGGTACCCAGAGCCTATGTTCTTTCCCTAAAAATGTAATGTTGCAAAACCCAATTGGCAACTCGCTGTCTGCCATCAATGGCTCCCAAGCAACACCCTCCTCCTATCGCACAATTATAGTACCATCATTTTTCATAAATGCTAACCTAGCAGCTCAAGCAATGATAAGAACAGTGCCAGATTGATTCAATGTTTGATTGCTTCTGTGCCAGAATTAATTAATGCCATTGTTTGCCATCAGTGACAATAAGTTAGCTTTAGAAAAAGGGAACTGCAGCCAGTAACAGTAATAGACACTTAAAGGAAGTTCATTTACATTAAGTGTAACAATGATAATAATATTGATAATAATAATAATACATGAAGTCACTGTAATAATCGAAAGGAGGTGCTGTCACTAAAAGAAGGTAAATATCTTTGTATTTGTCTTAGCTTGCATGGTGTGATTCCACAAAGGAACTAAAACAATGAAAAGCCACTAATAAATAGAAGTCAGTTTATCACAGAAAGTAAACAAGGGCTCTCAGATTCATGTTTACTTTTTGTTACTGTCACTGACTTCTTATCCCCTTGAGATTATGGGCACAGCCAAGGATACAGAAGGACAAGCCATGGGTACAATCTGCAACTCATGGCTACCCCTAATTGGCGTCCATGACCTGTTACGGTAGTAGCTTGGAATATCATGGAAACCATATCAAATGGACATGATATTGTGACTGAAATATTAAAGTATTAAAGGTTAGAATCGAATATTGTGGAGGCAAGTGCAATGAGGAAAGATTTTCTGTTCTTAACTCCACATATATATATATATATATATGTGTGTCCCCCCTGCCTGAAGTGCTTGTTTGCCCCTTGGTATTGTATTTGCACTGTGTAATTGTCTTTTTTCTTTCTGTATTGCCGCCTGACTCTCGCTCCCCGCTTCCCGCCACCACCGCTGACCACGCCCCTTTTTCTTCTGTACCCTCCCCGCTCCCGCCTCCCAGCTGCTCCGCCCTCCCGCGCACTTGGCCATATATGGCGACCGTGCGACACAGGTGGGTGTGTCCTAGTTTAGGACACATCCCGCGCCGCACGGCCACCAGCTGCTACGTGCGTTCCCCGCCTGCCTGCCTCGCTGCCCGGCTGCCTCCATGTGACCACGCCCCCTTCCACCGAGCGGCGTGGCCTCGCTGTGCTCGCCGATCCTGCTGCCATTGTTCTGTGTCCCCCCTGCCTGAAGTGCTTGTTTGCCCCTTGGTATTGTATTTGCACTGTGTAATTGTCTTTTTTCTTTCTGTATTGCCGCCTGACTCTCGCTCCCCGCTTCCCGCCACCACCGCTGACCATGCCCCTTTTTCTTCTGTACCCTCCCCGCTCCCGCCTCCCAGCTGCTCCGCCCTCCCTCGCACTTCGCCATATATGGCGACCGTGCGACACAGGTGAGTGTGTCCTAGTTTAGGACTCCCCCCGCGCCGCAGGGCCACCAGCTGCTGCGTGCGTTCCCCGCCTGCCTGCCTCGCTGCCCGGCTGCCTCCGTGTGACCACGCCCCATTCCACCGAGCGGCGTGGCCTCGCTGTGCTCGCCGATCCTGCTGCCGTTGTTCTCTGTGTCCCCCCTGCCTGAAGTGCTTGTTTGCCCCTTGGTATTGTATTTGCACTGTGTAATTGTCTTTTTTCTTTCTGTATTGCCGCCTGACTCTCGCTCCCCGCTTCCCGCCACCACCGCTGACCACGCCCCTTTTTCTTCTGTACCCTCCCCGCTCCCGCCTCCCAGCTGCTCCGCCCTCCCTCGCACTTGGCCATATATGGCGCCCGTGTGACACAGGTGAGTGTGTCCTAGTTTAGGACACCCCCCGCGCCGCACGGCCACCAGCTGCTGCGTGCGTTCCCCGCCTGCCTGCCTCGCTGCCCGGCTGCCTCCGTGTGACCATGCCCCCTTCCACCGAGCGGCGTGGCCTCGCTGTGCTCGCCGATCCTGCTGCCGTTGTTCTCTGTGTCACCCCCTGCCTGAAGTGCTTGTTTGCCCCTTGGTATTGTATTTACACTGTGTAATTGTCTTTTTTCTTTCTGTATTGCCGCCTGACTCTCGCTCCCCGCTTCCCGCAACCACCGCTGACCACGCCCCTTTTTCTTCTGTACCCTCCCCGCTCCCGCCTCCCAGCTGCTCCGCCTTCCCTCGCACTTCGCGTGCCGATTGTGCGCCGAAGGTGCGCCAAAGGTAAGCCCGTCTGCGCCCGTCCGCGCCTGGACCGCGCCCAGTGCCAGGACCCCTGGCCCTCGAGGACCCCTGCCCACCAGCCTGACGTACACCGCCGCCACCCTCAATGCGCTCAACTCCGGCCGAATCCCAGGATGCTACCGAGCAACCCCGAGGCGCACCCACGGACCCTTCAGCTGCCACGCCTGCAAGTTCACCTGCATCCGGACCTGCCGCGCACCAGCACCCGCCAAACCGAACACCAGCAGCAACCACCTCAAGTGCATCCTGCTCAACACCCGCTCCGTCCACAAACACGCCATCGAACTCTGGAACCTCCTCGATACCACAGCCCCTGACGTTGCCTTCCTCACGGAAACCTGGATGAACGCCTCTTCAGCGCCCGACATCGCCATCGCCATCCCAGAGGGCTACAAGATCACCCGGAGAGACCACACCGCCAACCAGATGGGAGGAGGCATCGCCATCATCCACCGGGACACCATCCGCATCACGACCAACACCGACGACACCCTGACCACCGCCGAACACCTGCACTTCCAGATCCACACCGACCCGAAGACTACCCTCAGAGGCACCCTGATCTACCGACCCCCGGGACCACGCACACAATTCAGCGAGGACATCGCTGACTTTGTCAGCCCGCATGCCCTCCCCTCCGCTGACTACATCCTCCTGGGGGACCTCAACTTCCACCTGGAGAACAACAGCGACCGCAACACCATCAACCTGCTCGACAACCTCGCCAACCTCGGACTCAGGCAGCTGGTGTCCACCCCCACCCACCTCGCCGGACACACACTCAACGCCGTCTTCTCATCCAGCAAAGACATCACCTTCAGCCACGCCACAGGACTCCACTGGACGGACCACAGCTGCGTCCACTTCACCTTCAGAAGAACGACGATCCACCACCACCAGCAACAGGTTGCCCGAAGAAGCTGGAACAAGATCACAGCCGACCAGCTCGCCGCTTCCCTGAGCCAGCACCCTCCTGCCAGCTCAGCGAACCCCAACTGCGCGGACGAACTCGCCCCTCTGAGGACCCCGCCCAGCAGACCCGGCAGCAAGAAAGCCCCATGGTTCACCGACGAACTCAAGAGCTCCAAGAAGAACTGCAGAGCCCTCGAGAAAAGTCTGGAGAAGGGAACAAACACCGGACAACATGACCACCCTCAAGCTTGCCACCCGGAAGCACCACCAACTGATCCGCGCCACCAAGAAAACTGCATTCAAGGACCGGCTGGACAACAACGCACACAACTGCAAGGAACTCTTCAACATCGTGAAAGAGCTCTCCAACCCCAACGCCGGAAACAACAACATCACCCCATCGCAAGACCTCTGCAACTCCTTTGCCTCCTACTTCCACAACAAGATCGCGGACATACACAACAGCTTCAGCATTCAACCGACGCACGCCACGACCGCAGCAACGCCGCCCACCACCACCCTCTGCGCCTGGACTCCGATCAGCACCGAAGACACCGTCCGCATGATGAACTCCAGCCACTCCGGATCTCCGACCGACCCCTGCCCCCACCACGTCTTCAACAAGGCCGACGCTTTCATCGCACCCCACCTGCGGGACATCATCAACAACATCCTTCGACACCGCCACCTTCCCGGAGAGATGGAAACACGCCGAACTCAGTGCTCTACTCAAGAAACCAACAGCGGACCCCACCGAACTCAAGAATTACCGCCCCATCTCGCTCCTCCAGTTTCCAGCCAAAGTCATCGAGAAGACCGTCAACAAACAGCTGGCCGCCTTCCTCGAGACTAATGGATCCCTCGACCCCTCACAGTCTGGCTTCCGAGCCAACCACAGCACCGAGACCGCCCTCATCGCTGCCACCGATGACATCCGAGCCCTGATGGACAACGGAGAAACAGCGGCCCTCATCCTCCTAGACCTCTCCGCGGCATTCGACACTGTCTGCCACCGCACCCTAGTGCAGCGCCTCAGCAACGTCGGAATCCAGGAGAAGGCACTGGAATGGATCATCTCCTTCCTCGACGGAAGAACACAGAGAGTCCGTCTACCACCGTACAAGTCAGAGGCCACCAAAGTCATCTGCGGCGTCCCTCAAGGATCCTCGCTGAGCCCCACCCTCTTCAACGTCTACATGAGCCCCCTCACGGCCATCGCACGCCAACACAACCTCAACATCATCTCCTACGCTGACGACACCCAGCTGATCCTCTCCCTGACCAACAAACCCGCCGCCGCCAGAGCCTACCTTCACGAAGGGATGAAAGATGTAGCCGAGTGGATGACGACCAGCCGCCTGAAACTGAACTCAGACAAGACGGAGGTCCTCATCCTAGGCTCCTCGCCCTCCGCCTGGGACGACTCCTGGTGGCCCCCCGCCCTGGGCACCGCACCCAAACCGACGAATCACGCACGCAACCTGGGCTTCATCCTGGACTCCTCCCTCTCCATGACCAGACAAGTCAACGCCGTCTCCTCGTCGTGCTTCAACATCCTGCGCATGCTACGGAAGATCTTCCGGTGGATCTTCCGGTGGATCCCCACCGAGACCAGGAAGACTGTCGCCCAGGCTCTCGTCACCAGGCGACTGGACTACGGCAACGCCCTCTACGCCGGAACCACCGCCAAGCTCCAGAGGAGACTCCAGCGGATCCAGAACGCCTCAGCCAGACTCATCCTCGACATCCCACGAAACAGCCACATCTCCGGACATCTGAGAGACCTGCATTGGTCCCCGTCAACAAAAGAATCACCTTCCGTCTCCTCACCCACGCACACAAAGCCCTACACGATCAAGGCCCGAGCTACCTCAACAACCGCATCAACTTCTACGCTCCCAAACGCCACCTCCGATCAGCCAGCCACGCCCTCGCCGCCGTCCCCCGCATCCGAAGAGCGACAACAGGAGGAAGGTCCTTCTCCTACCTGGCCGCCAAGACCTGGAACTCCCTCCCTCCCGACCTGGGCCTGACCCAAGACCACCTCTCCTTCAGGAAGAAGCTCAAGACCTGGCTGTTCGAGCAGTAACGGCACCCCCCCCCCCCCCCAAGCGCCTTGAGACCCTACGGGTAAGTAGTGCGCTCTACAAATGTCTTTGATATGTATATGTATACATACATACATAAATACATACATATATCTATAAATATCTTCGTAAACTGCTTGTGTGTGTCCAGCCGCTTCTCCAGAGCAGAGTGCACATCGTCGTGCTGGACCACCCAAGCATGGTCCAGATTCTATTGCCACTCGACCTCAAAGAATAAGGCTGACGATGCTGTGTCTTCGACCAAAAATGTATTTAATTGTCGGTTTTTGTTGGACGCGTTTCGCCTGCACAGCAGGCTTGCTCACCAACAAGTTAATAACGTTTTTCAACAATTTTAAACATCTCTTCAAAATGTGTCACGTGAAAAAGACTGTAGTGTTAAAAGTGAAGACAGACTGGTATTTTTTTCTGGATATTAGTAAGATGCATTGAAATTGCAATATTCAGAGTTGCAAGAATGTTTGTTACAATTTCATCATCTTAAAAATTAATTTCTAACTATTAGCAGCCACATGAGAATATGATCAATTTATCATCTCTTGTAAAACATTTTAAAACTGATTATTGCATTATATCCCAAGTGGACATTATAACGTAATTAAATTGGTTAACAGATGCATATGTAAATTTTACAAATTATCAACATACAAATGCATATACAAATATTTGTGTCCTGCCCAAGTGGGCATTTTAACTCATGCAAGGCGCGGAATCTGCACAATCCATTCCTAATTGTATCCTGCCCCCGTGGACCAAATGGTAGCATTCAATTCAATTGTCCATAACGGTCTGTCTGAAAAAAATGCTCGTGCAAAAATTATAACTCAACAAAACATACAAACAGTTAAAACCACAGGGAATAGAGGGAAGCATTGCACTACAATTTGTACAGGTGTGCATGGAAATCCTTTTCCATGTTAAGGCCTTTCGGGTCTTTAGTGGTAAGTTCAATAATATCACACAATTCTAATCTTCTCAGTTTCTTTTCCCGGTTCCGACCCCTTATGTTTGGTGTGTGGTTTTTGCCATGATATTGCTCAAAATCTCATGTCACTGGATAGGACTTATCACCATTTGTTGTGGCTCTCAAGTGCTGAAGAAGTATTTTATGCAAAGGTAAGATAGTGCTGCCCACATACTTCAGGACACATGGGCACTGAAGCACATAGACTGCGAAGTCTGTTTTACAAGAGAATTGACCTTTTATTTTCTTCTCTCTGTTTGAGAGACTTGAATTATAGGCATTTAGGAATGGATTATGCAAATTCTGCGCCTTGCATGAGTTAAAATACTCACTTGGGCAGGACTCAAATATTTGTACATGCATTTGTATGTTAATAATTTGTAAACTTGACATAAGCATATTTTAACCTATTTACTTACGTTATAATGTCCACTTGGGATAAAATGAAATAATCGGTTTTAAAATGTTTTACAAGAAATGACAAATTGATAATATTCTCATGTGGCTGCTAATCGTTTAAAATTCATTTTTAAGATGAGGAAATTGTAACAAAGATTTTTGCAACTGTGATTATTGCAATTTCAATGCATCGTACTAATATCCAGAAAAAACTACCTATCTGTCTTCACTTTTAACACTGCGGCAGTTTTCATGTGACATACTTTGAAAGAATGCTTAAAATGGTTGAAAAACTGAATTAACTTGTTAGTGAGAAAACCTGCTGTGCAGGCGAACAATTAAGTACATTTTTGGTAGAAGACAGGGCGTCGTCATCCTTATTCTTTGAGGTCAAGTGGCAATATATATATATATGTATATATAGACATATATATCTATATATATGGCTAATTTCCATAGAGCCTTTAGATACACCTGCTGCCTGAACCAATGGATGCAATTACACCAAACTTGGCAGAAAGGTAGATTTGGTTGCCCAGGTTGTGCTTTTTGTTATTTAGTGTAAATCCGTTCAGTAGTTATTGAGAAATTTTGGAAAATACAGTTAGTGATATCTGTGGCCACAATGAGTTTGTAAAAAATTACGAGCTCATGCAGGGAAATGCGGAGCTCTGATTTACTACCTACACTTAAACCAGGAAGTTTTGGCAGCCATCAATAAATGTTAAAAAAAGAAAAGGGAGCAGGGTAGGAATACCCTGACCCCAATCCTTGATCTTGGGGGTCTCCCTGGGACTACACCACGGCTTAACAGCATTTAAAAAGAAAAATGCAGTATATTTGCACTATTCATTAATTCACTGGAAAAATGCAAAAAAGAAGCACAGGCTTCTGCGCTAGCTTTTAAATAGCCGCCCAGGTGGAGCAGGTCCTGCAGAATAGCATAAAAATAGGAGGGGGGCACCGAGCACCCCTCCAGGAGCTTACGAAAGCACCGGGGACCGCCACCTCCACACGGCATTGCTTTTTATATAAGCAGGGGATGCCCATGCAGCGCGAAGCACGCTCCATACCCCGGGACAGTTACCTCCCTGGGGCAAATGTTTATAAAGTAATACGAGTCAAGTTCCCCCCTGAGGCCCTAGGGAATACCACCTCCCCATCACACTTCAAATATATGTGGGTGGGCCTGTTGGGCCCCCGCACCCCAGGGACTGCCACTTCCCCAGAGCACCTACAAATATGTATGTAAGCAGGCCCCCTGGGACCACCCCGGCCCTGGGGACTGTCACTTCCCCAGGGCTAAACATATAAAATGAATGTGAGGGTCACATGGCCCCCCACAGCCCTGGGTACCACTCCATCATCGGGGCTAAAATAAATTAATTTAGGGTGTCCATCACAGACCTCCAGCCCTGGGGCCAGCCACATCCCCGGAGCTAAGTTTAGGAAGGAACCATAGATGGCCCTGAGGACCACCACTCCCCAGGGCCATCTCCTGCTACCTCCAGAGGTGCCCACCCTCGGGAGGTAGCTGTTTGCTTTCCTTGGTGGGAACTGACAGCTCTCATCAAGCAATAGCATACATAACTCTGCTTTCTGCAAGCCGCAGCTATCAAACAACTCGGGCTTTCAGAAAGCGTAGTTTTCATCTGTTTCCCTGCATGCAAATATGCGACAGGGAAACAAATTAAAACATTGCTCTGACAGACAGAGAGCCGCCTTTCTATAGCCCCCCATCTGAAGGAGCAATGTCTGCTCCTGCCTGAGGCGGGTAGCAGGCTGGTACCTTGAGACTCTCCCCGCTGCCGCATTGCCCACTGGGTGCCCTAGGGGCACCCAGGAGACATGACTGAGCCCTGGAAGTTGGGATCCCTGCGGCTTAAATCGGCCCGGGGAGAGAACCTCGAGGCCACCCTTTCCTATAGAAATATAGGAGTAGAAAGAGGCAAAATGAAGCAAACAATGAGCAGAAAGAGACAAAAAAGACATCAGAAACGAGCAGGAAGAGGCAAAATAAAGGTCAGAAACAATCAGAAAGAGGCAAAATAGAGATCTGAACTAGAAGAAAGAGGTAAAATTAACGCCAGGAGTGAGCAGAAAGAGGCAGAATATAGATCAGAAACAGGCAAAATAAAGGTCAGCAACAAGCAGAAAGAGGCAAGAAAAAGGTGAAGGAGATTCAGAAAGAGGCAGAAAAAAAGTCAAAAGGAGCAGAAAGAGGCAAAACTGAGGCCAAAATAGAGCTGCAAGAGGCAGGCAAAAGGTCAGAAACGACCAGAAGGAAGCCATACACTCTTTTACAGAATCACTCATACTCTCTCTCACTCACTCACAGATCAACTCAGAGACACACACACCGACTCACAGGCCCTCTCAGAGAATCACAAATCCAATCACAAATTTAGTCAGACACTCATATACCAACTTAAAGACCCACACATACTCTCTCACATCCACTTACAAACCTACTCAGAAACTCATACACCCATTGAGCCACTCATGCACTCAGTCATACATTCAGTGTCAATGGTTAGTGGTTACAGTTAGGAATAACATTTAAAAAATCTAACAAAATCACTAAAAAACAAAGGTTACAGGGATGTTGTAGTTAGGAAATAGTATAATAAAGAACTAGAAATTCACTGGAAAACTCAAAGGTTACAGAGACATTACAGTTAGGCTCAGATTTCACTAATACAAAACCAGTGAAATTCAGCGGTTATAGTTATCTAAGCTAACTACATCTTATGCCCCTGCAATGCACTGCTTATAAACTCAAATATATTATCACGCAAGACATGGTTAGTGACATCACAGATGACAGTTCAAATGAGCATCTTCTACAGGACCACTCACACGCCCATTCACATCCCAAACAACCTTTCATATGCCCAGTCACACACACACACAACCACTCACATAAACATTCACAGATCATACAAGTGCTTACATAACCACTCACTTATCCATAGAACCACTCACACACCCACTCACTCACTTATACAACCAGTCACTCACCCAGTCAGCCATTTACACAGTCATACACTCACCCATACAGTTACTGACACACCCAGTTATTCACCTATACAGCTTCTCACACACCCACTCATTCACCCATACAGTACCTCAACAGAGCCATTCATGCATACAAATACGCACACACTGCCTCACACACCCACACAACCACTTACATACCCATTCACACATCCATACAACAGCTTACACAGCCACTCACTCACCCATATAGCCAATCCAACAGATGCTCACTCTTATGTACAGCCACTCACACATTAAATCACTAAACCAAACACCCACACACAGTCACTCATTCATACAGCCATTCAGACACCCACTCACTCGCCCATACAGGCACTGACATACCCACTCACCCACCCATACAGCCATTGGCACATCCTCTGACTCACCAATACAGCCACTCACACAGTCTCTAACTCACCCACACAGCTAATCAGACATCCACTTATACGCCTATATAGCCACTCACACACTTATACAGTCACCCAGACACCCACTCTCACACAAATACACACAGTCATACAGCGACTCACATAAACTATGTTAAAAAAAGAATCACTCATTACTCATTAGTAGTGCACAAAATATACTAATTCAACTTTTGTGGTACCATAATATATACGTTTAAAACTCAAAAACCTTTGGAAAACACTCAGAAGTATTGGATGATGTCATCAGTGATGTCATCAGTGATGTCATTTGAGATGTCATCAGTGATGTCACTAACTATGTCATGAGTGATGTAACATGTGAGGTCATAAGCAGTGCATTGCGGGGGTGTAAGTTATAGTTAGTTCAGATAACTGTAAATGCTGATTTTCACTGTTTTGGATGAGCGAACATCACCTCGGCCTAATTATAACGTCCCTTTAACCTTTGTTTTTTTAGTGAATGAATATATATATATATATATATGTAGATACGTGGATGTGGCGTTAAGTATAGAAAAACAAGACATACTTGACTGATGATATTTTGGTCTTCGATATTCTAGTTACATTCAGAGAAAAAGGGGAGTTTCTGTCTGCACCATGTGCTGGAAAGAGCTGTGAGGCTCTGAGGGGCAGCTTCCTTTGTGACAAGTCATTGCTTAATCTGGAACAGGGGGTCTTTGTTTTGTCACACAGGGTCTTCGTGGCATCAAAGCATTCCAAAAGAAGGCTTACTAGCTTGTACTTCTTAAAAGACATTAAAGGAACGCAGCCTCCCTCCTATTTGAGATCTGTATTCATTTTTTTAATTAAGCTTACTGCTTGGAAAGACAGCCTTTCTCAAGAGGGATTAATTATCAGAGGATCATAATAGGTTTTTGAAGCCTGGTTATAATTAAGAAACTGGATATTATAATTTTCAGAATGAGCTGTACATTCCCTTTGCAGTTCAGACAAAGGGATTTTTGGTGGCTGAAAAGTGTTTAGAACATATTTATTTCGCTAGCATGAGTAAATAATGAGCTATTTCTCAGTGTATAAAATAGTGTATAAAATAGCCTAAATGGACAAAAAAGGATGTGTGATTTAGCTGGTGTTGTGCCTTGGTGGACTAATATGTTTATGCCATGGGTAGTCAGGGTAGCACTCAACCTTTCATCTTTCTGAGGTCAATAAAATATGACGTACATATGTCACCGTGAGTTGCCTTCACCAATTTCCAGGTCGATGGTGTGTAGGCCTTCTGGTGACTTAGTTGGAAAATCTGCCACAAATGACAGCTTCATGGTATAGAACAGTATAGTACTACTCATATTTTGTGTTCAGAGTTGAGGTTTTGGAGGAAGCCCTCATCTGCCCATCCACAGTGACTTCTGTTTGTAACAATAAAAACACTGTTATCAGCAACAAAACTCTTAGTGAACGAGTTCTTTAAAAAATCTGTTCTATATTTTACTTAAACTCTCAAGTGCCATAAATTGACATGCCACAGGTTTTCAATAAGAAATATATGAAATCACAATTCCACCTAGAAAATTTTGCAAAGTTGCCAAGATTTGTAACTTAACAAAGTTGTGAAGTGCTTGACATTTACCAAACTTTAAGTACTGGTAGGATATCGCCCAACCGAATTTTGTGACACGTTTGTTGATTCTTTATTATTTATTTTTGGATGTCTTGTGGAACAACAGTAAGTTTTGTGTTTCCTTTTTTCTAAAAAAAACTATATTTTGCATGAGTTTTAATCTGTATTTTTTAATTTCTCCAAGTTGTGAAGTTTTAAAATAAACGTTACAGTTTTTGAATTCGACATCCACAAACTTTGCAAAGCCTAGCTTCAGTTTTGAAGTTCTTCAAAACAAATAATGCAGTTGCTGCCCTTTACGTATTTCAGTGCTCATTCTTTGGAAAGTTCACAATTGATTAGCTGTTCAATGAAAATTAAACATCTTATTAGCTATTCTGTGTTAGCCTTCTTTACAATAGCCTGAACGATGCGGGGTGTGCCCAGAAAAGAGTACTCTAATTTCTTGATTGCCCTCTGCACTATATCAACCAGAGAGTTATGCTATGTTTAGTTATGCTATACTATGCTATGCTACGCTACACCCTCGGCACTTTTGTAATCCTTTCAATCATTTTTATGGAACTATAGAGCTTTGTTCATCGAGAACCTTTTCATGTGGATGTAGATTAACCAGCATTCGATGAACTGTTATTTGTTGGTTGTGTGTAGTTAGTAGAGGTTTTTTCACATTTTAGTTTTGCAAAGGTATAACTGAATTAGTGTGGAAGTTAAATAAGTTGAATCTTAGGGATACATGCATCAAAATTGTAAACTGCAAATACTTAATTGTGAATTCCTGAGAATCGCAATTAGGTCATCGCAATTTGCAATGCATGAAACTCACAGAGTTTCAGATTACGATTCCTAGGGGGTCACAAATAGCTCTACTTCATTAATATTAATGAGGTAGATTGCAATTTACGACCCCCTAGGAATCACAAAAGTCACGGGGATGGTGGCCTGCTGAGGTCTGGAGACCACCATGTCTGGGATTGCTTTTAAATAAAGCAATCTTTTTTTGTAAAGCAGCCCTTTTTCCTTGAAGGAAAACGAAATGCTTTACAAAAAGTAAAATGAAAAGTCTTCTTTTAATTTTTTTATGACCACTGCCTGCTCTTAAAAATGCTTTTACAACCATTTACAAAGGGGAAGGGGTCCCTTGGTACCCCTTCCCATTTGCGAATGGGTTACCACCTACTTGAAGTTGGTGGTAATATGCAAATGTTTTGCGACCGCATTCCCGGTCACAAACATTCATGCATACAGTTAGGATTCGGTATTTGGAAGGGACGCCCTAAACACGCCCCTTCCATATTCAAAAGCGCAAACCCATTTTGAGATTTGGTAACAGGTTACCAAATCGCGAATTGGGGTTTGCTGCATCTGAAAAGCATTTTTTGCACTCGCAAACTGGCCGATACGCAGAATCAGCCTGTTCGCAAAGGCAAAAATGCTTGATGCATGTGCCCTAAAGTCACTAATTGTGACATTTCATTAGTATAGGTGTATGAATCAATGGACTTTTCCACTTTTTTTTAATTAGGTGCTCTATTGTCCATTAGCCTGTGCTTGTTGTTTTTATTTATTAACCACCAGATTTCTGAAAGCGGCTACTCTTCCTCGTCACCAGCCCCCATTACTTTAATGCTCAGCTCTTTGACTGCCTGAAAACCGTAACATAACCAAACACTGCCCACAATTCTATGGTGAATAGTTGCATTTGCAATAGAACCCTAGCACTAGTGGTCGTTAGGGGTAATGGAGGTAAATTCAAACACGAATAGATTAGTGCATTCATTGCACTTCATTTAAGTTCACATGAGTTCTAACACGCTCTTTTAGACCTAATATGCGTTCTTCTTCATTAGTACTACAGCGAGGAATCAATGCATTTTACAGAAGTTGTCTTCTTTTTAAGTATAATTGTATTTGATTGCGCTAGAGAGCAAAAAGCAACAGGCAGCCCATTATTTCATAGCAACGGATTTAGATGAAGCATCTGCCGTTGGATACCTTTTTTCTTCTGACTTTCAACTAACAAGGCACTTAACTTCAGTTATACAGCAACATTCCGGTCATGGCTTGTTTGTCAGGAAATGCTGCTTAAATCCATAAACAAATAGTTGCTTCACTGCTTAATGACAATCATTTCATGTTGCTTTTGTAGACCTCATAACTCTAATAAATTGCTTTAGGCACTGTCTCCCATACCTTTACAACATGATGTTTTTTGTTCAGGGCAGGCATCTTGAACATCTGACACCAATATGTAGTGTCTTTGTATGGGATAGGCACCTGTCTTGAAGGAAATAAAAAAAGGCACAATTAAAATATTTGGGTGGATTTGAAAGGATTAGAAGACACATAAGTATTGCAATGGGTTTCAAATTAATACCTGTTTGCTCATATAAAACTAGATAGTTGAGTTGGATCTGTGGTACTGCAAAAGGGAAAATACTTTAAAGCTTCTTTAAGTTCTGACATGTGAAAATGAGACAAATTAAGTAAACAGAAGCAGAAAGACCTTACAATACATGAACTTGGATAAATTGTAACTTACGTCATTATTTGTGAGGTTAAAATAAGGCATGTCTGGCAATACAGAATTTGCATTCTGTGGGTTTAACAAACGTAGACTTTTCCTCCCACGATTTGATCCATGATATTTTGCACCTTCTGCACCAACGTCGTCTGAATGATAGGCCCAAATCACTCTAACTGTGCTCTCCTGTAAAAAGAAAATACCATTTAGAGTTATAGAGTAAAACACTGCCATACTACATTATTAAATTGATAGTTTTAGCACAATGTCATCTAAGAATCAGTTAGTCAAAACAAAAAATTGCTAGAACATCATTCAGCTGAAGAAAAAGAGTTTCTTTATGCTCCAAATGGTTCGCTAAGCGATTTGCTCAGCCAGGAAATATTTTAATTTGCAAAGAGTGAACAATACTTGCTTAGTTAATCTTGACTTTTCTTTAGAAAAACTTGAGTGTAGAGTTGATCTTCTCCAGCTATGCTTCTTTAGTACTTCAATTCATTCTTAAAAATGCTATCCCTAGAATTGGTTTTAAACTTGATAGTGAACACTGTTGGAACGTTGTAATGTATATATCTTTTAGCAATATCATATTGTTTAAGCAGCTCAACTATACTTATCTTTTGCTTTGAAAAATAATGTAAGAAGATTTTGTTAACTTCTTACCACTGACTGGCTACTTACCACTGAAAGCGTATGTAGGAAAATGGGCAGTTTAGGGTAATAACCATTTTCTGTGTGAAAAATGCCATGGGGTACACAAGACTTATACCATGTACTCATCATTTGCCCAGCTCTTGCAGGACCTAAGGGATTTTTTAAAATCCATTCAATTTTACAATTAATATAACACGAAGGCAGAATGTTATCAAATTGATTTAATTTCTACCAAATGAATGTGTCTGTTACAATCTATTTACATTTTGAGGAGTTTTCTATAAATATTTTAGAGGTTATTTATATTGATGAATGTTACTGAAATTATAGACTGATGTAATTTTATTATTGACATTAGTGAATGTCTCAATCAATTTTAATAAACTTTGAACTTGAAACTTGAATTTCCTTATGCATTTAGCTTACAGAATGAATCATAAAAACTGATATTATATCAAAATCATGGAAAATAACTGCAAAACAAAATATTGAGAAAATGGCAACAGGTTGCTGTCAGATTTTGTAGGCTATGAAATTAGCAGATTGCTAATAAAATGTACACAGCATATTTTCTAACTTTGCAGCACATTCCAAATGTGATATTTAATCAATGTTTTAAAATTATACTATTAAATTAACATTTGTGTTTTATGTACAACATGAATGGGGCACTCACCACTTAAATATTCACTAAAGAAAGAAGTTATTTTTTTGTTTTTATTTTTTTTTATTTTTTATATCAGTTCACACAAACCACATAAACAATCCAATTAAATAATCTGTATCATTCAAGAACATTATCATAAATTTGAAACAAATCAATAACATAGCATTATCAGAATTACATTTTTTTGGCATAGGTGCAAACAAAATTAACATTAATAATGAACAAATCACTAAAGCCCTTTTTTCTGATCTACTAGGATTCCATTTGCAAAAAGTGGTTGTAAATTGTGCACCAACTTTTTAAAAATAGAATCTGATTTTGTGAACCGACCTATGATCTAATAGTTCATAAAATAACAAATCAAAGGAGGTCACAGAATGACCTGCCTTATTATTATTCATTGGGCAGGTCACAATTTGCAGCCCCCTTGGGCTGGCTGCAATCACATGGATGGTGGCCTGTAACAGACAGCAGATTACCATCCCTGTGATTGCATTCTATAACTGAAATCTTTTTTGAAGCAGCCCATGTTCCCTAAAGGACCTAGTGCTGCTTTAAAATAAGTTTTAAGGAGGATCAAGCAATTGTCCTGCAGACCATTGCCCGATCGACCAGAGGTCGACACTCTGCTTCCCAAAGTGAAGGGATCCCAAGGGCGCCCCTCCCTCAATGCAGATTAGTTGTCACTTTGTTTGGAAGTCCATGACTGGTCCATGGTTTGTGACTGAAATTCAAGTTGCAAACCATTGTGACGAAAGATATCAAACAGCAATTAAAGCCCTTTTACTTATTTGCGATTTGGTATGGCATGTAGAACCCATTTTATGAATCAGAAAATGGTTTATGACTTGCAAAATAGTTTATGTACATTAGTGAAAGGGATTTTACAGCAATAAAACCAGTGATTCTGTGAATCTCGGGGTTTGCAGTCACAACATCCTTTTGTGCATCTGGTTCTTTCACTTCAGATGTGAAATCCTGCGGTAGTGGCAAATTATCGACTCAGATTATTCAATTTCTATTTTACATAGATTACATATGTAGCTTGTGAGAGGTATTCCCTGCCAAGCATCTTGAACTTCCACAAAATAAATTTGTGTGAATCTAATGCGCATAATTTTCTACATTTCTGGGGCAGTTTAGCAGTTTGCATTGCCTCAGGTTAAGTTTACATTTATGTAAGTGCAAATAGTCATTGTGTATCCTATCGTTGCTTAGTATCCCTAAGTAAGCCTTGTTTTGGAGTTGATTGATACAATCATGCTCTACGCTTTAACACTACAGAAAATGTATAGCAGGGTCATAGAGCTGAGTATAAATATCAAGTACGACTAGCCAGTGGCCATGGCAGCAATGATAGTCATAGGATTGCCCTCTTTGGTCAATAGGGAATTTACTATATGCATAATAACTGAACTTATTTGGGCTAGTTCTGCTGATTGTGACTTTCCATTCTAAGGTTATACCAAAAGCAGGGGGCGTGGCCAGCCAGTGTGCAAGATGGTCATGTTCAAGAAATATCCTGAGCCACTGCCCATAATCCATATTCATCCTGGCACACAGGGGTTCTCTCGATAGATACAACTACTTGCTTTGTGTGCAGCGGAGTGGAACAAGCTCTAACCTGCTCCTGAAGTCTGCTGCCAAGAACGGAAGTGGGACACAGCTGCTGTGTGTCTACTACTGATGCTGTCAAAGGCTTGTGCTTCTGTGCGATGCAGAATGAAACACCAAAAACCTGGGGAACGTGGGTAAGTCCCTGTGACACTGATGAAAGCACTAATGAGAGAGCTGCAGCAGACACCGGGTAGCCCCTACAAACATAGAGAAGCCGAAGCTGCATAGTGTGGCCTGCAGCTACAGTCTGGGTGGGCCCAGTGAGCATTCACTGGGCACGGTCGTGCAATGAGCTCACAACTGTCCAGCACCGCTGTGTGGAGCGTAGAGAGAGCTGTTGCCTAAACCAAGCAGACCACTGCATCAACCTGTTAGACCTGGAACCAGACCTATCTGCCCCCACTGCATGGGGGAGGACTTAGACGTGCTGGGAACTTGGCATGGGTTCCACCTCAGCAAAGCCACCCTCAACAAAGAAATGGTTGACTCATGTTTGACTATGGCGGGAGCAGCAACCATCTTGAGTGCCCTGCTGCTCGGCCAAACTAGACACCAGCTCTGTTGACAACAGGACGGGGATGACACTGCTGCACTGAACCATCCCTGTTGAGCCTGTGCAAGCCCATCATGGATGTGATACCGCATCCTGGAAGGGACACACGCCTGGCATTCATTGTGGCTTCCTTCCTGGGGACTTGCTCCCCTACTAAGGACAGGGGAATCAACCAACATCCGGGTACTGAACTACAGTGTGAGGGAGATGGGAACACTACCAATCCTGGACACAGACCCCACCAGGTACAGCAGTGGCCTAGAATCTGTGTGAGGAGCCCTTCAGACCCCCAAACGGTGGTGAATATGGGCAGGAGCCACCCAATGAAAGGTGGGGCTAGAGTGCTAAATCAGGGAAGGGTAAAGAGGACTCAGAGGAGCTGGACACAAATGATGAGGAGAAAGGAGCACCACAAATGTCACTGAACTATAAACTTGATCAATTTCTGACAGCAGTCAACTCCACAGAAGACACCTTGGAGGCTAAAATAGATAATGTCTCCATTGATCTTGGACTGCTTTATGAGGAGCACAAGAAACTGTCACACATTGGATGAAAAACACCCACAGTGTTAACACTACAGTATCAGATGGAGATCCTGATGTGCAGGATAAACCTACTGGACAAGAGAGCTGAAGACGCAGTGCACGTTAACAAGAGAAATACCATCAGGATAGTGGACTTGGCAGGGGTGGAAGGGACAGCCTTGATTATCTGGAGACACTGTAATCCTCAGAGGTGGCACTGCAGGGTCTATTCAAATTCTTTGCATTGGAATGCACACACAGAGTACTGACTAAGGGCCCCCAACATGGTGGGCCAGCTTGAATGATGTTAAATTGTTTACATCACTACAGGGTCAAGGACCTGATCCTACAACAGGCTCGCACACCTGGATATCTGCAAGTGGACAAATCCCAAGAAGCCATCTTCCCAGATTCTAGGCTGGAAGTACAGTGCAAGAGAGCATCATTCCTGGTGGTCAAAAGTGGGCTACAGGATTCTGGAATAAAATATATTCTGCTGTTGCCATCCACTTCAAAGGGAATGTTGTTCTTTGACACTCTTGATGCTACATGGGACTGGCTAGAAATGCAGAGAGTGGGTGTGTATAGTGCAATTGGGTCCCAGTCACCACCTTCTAAGAAACCGTGACAATGATAGCATGCCTGATAAGTCACATGAAGCAGCAGGTTTAGTTGGAAAGAGCTTCAACAGTGGAAAACTTGAAGGCTTTCAGAACCCTGGAGACACAACCCTCTCTTGCACACGCTTCTGAGAACTCACAAAGCGACTGCGACTCAAACACCCCGGGGGGAAACCCAAGGACTCCCACAGCTGATGCTGAGAACAGCAGATGCCTTATGAATGACAGTAATGAGATGGGGGCACAGACGGCTACACTGACAGTGGGCAAGTATTGATGTGACGCATACACATATGGAGGGGTGGACGAAGCCATTGTGCTTTGGATATGGATCTGGGTGGTTAGCAGAGGGAACTGCACTATGTGCATGGCCTTCGCCTACCCTCCCCTTCCATGTTTGAAAGCAATATGGTAGAAAAGACAATACTCTTTAGTCGGAATAGCATAACTGAGTGAATTTCCATCTTTTTTCTCCACATGTGAGAGGTAGTTGGAGATCATTGTTTTGTTTATGCCTGGCCCAAACAGTGTGGCAACTGAGACTCTGTAGTGGCTGCTCATTGGGCAGCAAATCATTAAACACACACATAGATGACTGCACTATGTGAGAATGGTAGGAGTGGGACTTCCCCCACTGACCACATGAAGGGCTAACATAATCTAAATAACATGGCTCACAACACAAATAACTACTTGCCTCATGTGGAATGAAAGGGTTTATGAATATGCTGTCCAAAAAGACATAAAGTCCCAGCATACCTCAAACGGTGGAGATTAAATGTGGCCTTCTTGCAGGAAACACATCTAGTAGGTCACAAAATTGCCAAATTGACAGGGACAGGTATATGCTACAGGTTTCTCATCCCATGCCAGGGGCACCTTAATGGGATACGGGCTGAAATACTGTTTGAGTCGACAACTACATATGTAGACAGAGAGGACTGTTATGTACTAGTGAAAACATGACTAGATGTGTTCCATGTACTTTTGGGCAGCATTTACATACCAAACATAGGGCAATTAGTATGTCTCACCTCTCTAACATGATGCTATCTGATGGGTTGCAACTACCATGGGTACGTGTTGGGAACTCAATTGTGTGGTGCTCCTAGATACAGACCACTTCTCTCTTCCACTTCCACACTCAACTACCGCTCAACTGGCACATGACTTCGAGGCTTGGACTTCACACTGCGGAGTGGGTGATGCTTGGAGACTGCACAATGGGGACCGCCTGGACTACTCCTATCATTCCCTTGTATAGCATGCAGTCTGACTCAATGTGATCCTGTATTCCTTTAGACTCACAGCCATGATCAGGAATGCAGAATACCTCTGCCACACCCTGTCAGACCACAACCACTACTGTTGTACCTGCTCTGGGGTTGAGGGATAGCTTCAATACTAATGTGGAAATTACTGATGCATTTTCTGCAGGACCCCGTATTCAGGAACTCATTTGGAGACATTATCTGTGATTATTTTGCTTGCAATGAGCACACCACAGACTTGTGGGGCACTGAGTGTAGGGCTTTCAAGGTGGTGGTCCGAGGTCACTGAATTTGACAGACAGTGGGGTATGGAAGTCGCTTGATTCAGAGAAAACTGCTGCAGGAAGAGTCATTTGAGCCTTACAGGAGAGGGCACAGAGGTGGGAGCCCTCTTAGGATGCTGTATGTGTGGAAAGGTGCTGACACACAGCTACTAAGGAGCACCTTCACTTCACCTTTACTCTCAGGGCGTACACCACATTGGCCCTGCAGAAGGTGTCAAGGTGGATGGACAGTTCATTTCTGGAAAGGCTGGCACTGCCTACTATACAGGAAGCTGCCAGATAGACTCGGGTGAATGCATTACTGACAATGAAGTCAAGGCAGCCCTAAAGGCCCTACCTAATGAGTAATAATTAGACGGGAACCGATGGACTGCCTGCTGATTTTTATCAGTTGTATTCCCAAAACACCCACTACATGAATCGACAGGTCTATGAAAAAGACACCCTGCTGGTGACCACCAGGAAGGCACTAATACTACCTGTTCCTAACCCTGGGAAGGAGACACTGGATGTCTCCTCCTACAGAAACCAGTCCATGCTTAATCTCAACTACAACATTCTCAGTGAGTTAATCAACTGATTTAGTCCTAACACATCCCACCACTAGTGTTATGAGCAGGAACTAAATGGGACACAGTCACTTTCAAATACCTCGGGATGGATTTGCCCTAGGGAAGAAGACATCCATGAAGGCATTTAGGAGGTATGTTGAGAGGCCTCTGTGACAATATAGAGTCTATGCAGTTGCTTATTATGGCGAGGATCACCTTATCCTAAATACTGATGCCATTATCATTAAAGCGGACATTGCCATTACTTGTATTACCATGGAGGAAATCGAAGGGGCGGAATGTTTGTTTTCAGGCCACTTTGTCCCTACATCATTGCCTTGCGGGAGCCCTTGTGTACAGACCCCCAGGGCATGAAGGATTTTTTAAGTCTATTGGCGAGGTTATCGCTACTATGGCCCTTAGATTTAAACACTTTTTTTTTTAACACACACATGGATCGACAAGACACCTCAGAGTCTTTCTCCTTGTTGGAATCCTTGGGTGCACTCAATATTGTGCCATATATATATTTGTCCCCATGCATTAGGAAGGCCATACTGTTGATCAGGTTTTTGCAAATTGCTTAATACAGACAGAGCCCCCCTACCCCAACTCTGGTCAGATCACTTTCTGATCAGCTTTAGGTTTCCTAAAGTGATAAAGCAAGCATGGGCTCAGGTTAAGCAGCCATCTTCCACCTCCAGACCTTTTTATAAGATCACACCAGATGCTATTAAATACGAAGAAGACCTTCATCCGCCTATGCTCACTGGCGACATAGATCTTGCTGAAGCTCTGGTAAAATAAATCGCACAAGGTACTTTGTCCCTTGCCCCTCCTATCCCGTGCCCCACTCGAATACTCAGATCCTCAGCTCCCTGGTTTAATGACACCTTACTGTGTAGAAAGGACTGTAAACATCAGAAAAGAGCTTGGAGGAAGGATTTTAAGGCGGAAAATTAAAAGAGCTATAAAGAAGCTTTAAGAGGCTACCACAAAAGATGCAGGCAGCTAAGAAGAGCTTCCTTGCTTTAAAGATTGATTCTGCAGGAAATAAAAGCAGAGAGATATTTGACATTGTCAAAAGTTTCTCTTCACCTAAGGCTGCAACCAGGTTTGCCTCCCCCTCTGACGAGTGGATTGGGAACTTAGCCAATTTTTTTTACAAAAAGATAGTAACTATACAATCCTTGTTTGATGGCCCAGACATGAAAGATGTGCTGGCCACTCAATGGGCTGTCCCCCAGTACCTGGAAGAAAGGCTCTCCCTCTACATCTTTCCGCCTATGACCTAGTGACATCCCTGGCAATAATGAAGGGTCTGAAATCTGGCTCGGCTGCAGATCCATGCCTGGCCAAATTTTTGGCTTCCATGGCAGAGATTTTGAACCCCACTCTAAACCGTGTTTTGAACACGTCCCTCCTTAGCGGACTGGTCCCAGTAGGATGGAAGAGTGTGAAAATAATCCCTTAATTGAAAAAAACATGTCAGATCTCATGGTCTTTACTAACTATAGACCCATTTCTCTTCTGTCTTTTTTTGCAAAAACAGTTGAAAAATACGTCCACACAGTAATCTCCAATTTTGCAGAGGCTAACAATCTGTTTCATCCGAGCCAGTCCCGCTTCAGGCAGAATCTCAGTACTGAGACGGCATTTTTGGAGGTATCTGAATCCATCAAGGAGACCATGGACGCAGGTGGCAAAGCGGTCCTGGTGCTCTTGGACCTGTCTGAGGCGTTTGACACCATGCCCCACGGTCACCTCCTGCAGAGATTGAGGAAGTGTGGGTTTAAGGGCCCGGCGTTGAAGTGGCTTGCTTCCTTCTTAGAGGGTAGAAACCAGGAGGTCTGGTCACCTCCCTTTTCGGCCAGTGTGATGACTTTGAGTGTGGGTGTGCCACAGGGATCTATTTTGAGCCCAATACTTTTTAATCTGTACATGGGCCCCCTGGCTACCTTGGATGAAGAGAACGAGGTCACAATAATATCGTACGCCGATGACACTCAATTGCTGTTCACCTGCAGGAAGGGCCTGAAAGAAACGTTTGTCTGGTTCAAACATAACCATCTGAAATGTAATACAGATAAGTCTGAAATCATTTTTTTCAGCTCCCCCTCATTGGACGTCTGGAAACAAAGTTGGCCTCAAGGCATTTCTCCTCCCCAGGCTGCGGTCAGGACTGTAAAGAAGTTGGGAGCAAAAATGGATGACGCCCTCTCGATGGTACCTCAGGTTCAGTCAGCAGTTGGGACTTGTTTTGGCCTCCTGAAGATTCTCCGGAGGTTTTTATTTCAATTACATACCGGGCATAGAAAAATAGTTATTCAGGCCCTCATCATCTCAATGTGGGACTATGCCTATGTCCTCTATTTGGACCTCCTGGAGTTCTTACTTACTTATTTATTTATTTATTTATTTATCCGCTACCTTAAGAATCTGCGCTGGTTACCGGTGCGCAGTAGAATCCGCTTCAAAGCTCTAGTCCTAGCCTTTAAGGCCCTGCACGGTATAGGAGCAAAATACTTCTTTAGAAGAGTCTCTTTCTATGTACCTGGCAGATCTCTCAGATCTGCCAATCACCATCTAGTGGTCACCCCTAAATATCTTCGAGTCCGCAAAGGCGGTCGCTCCTTTCAAGTGCAAGTGGCACTAGTTGTTTCAACAAACAATATAATCACTTTCCGTCTTCTTCGGGTTTCTCATTTTCTCTCTCTTGACTCCCACTGCATTTTTGGTCCTCTTTGTCTTTAGGCGTGGGGACATTATATTGAGTAGCTGTGCGCTCTAGAAACATAACATAACATGCTCCCACTCATGCTCTAACACTTCATGAACCTGGTTTAAACGGGCTGACATATTGCTAAGGGACTTGATTAAGAATAGTGGCAGACATAGAGTATCACTTACCACCCTGCAATGGTTCACAGAGATGGATGGACTTGGAGCCCCCAGTTTTAAATGATATTTTCTGGTGGGCAAGCTACAGTCGCTAGCCAGGTGGCTGGGTGGACTAGGACTGGCTGATCTGGGGCCAATGAATGACAGACAACGGGAAGGTGCACTAGTTGCCCTGCTAATGGAAGTTCAAACATTCCAAGAGGTCAGTAGTTTTCCTCTAAGGTAGGAAACCATACGGGTGCACCCTATGATTACACTGTTTTAACCTTAGCCTTTGTATTATTCAATCAAAGGCTGGATAGAGTAGTTACTGAGAGACAGTTTTTATTAACAAGTAAAAACTGTTTTTTATGTGTGTTTAAATTAACATCACTAGGCAGCAATTCTACATTACTGGGTTTCAGCCTGGTTGCAGTGAAATCCACGTTAAAGTTGCTGAAGAAAACGTGTTTTTTTCAAATTTCATGAATAAGTTCCCATGTGCACGTTTCACTTCTGTGTTTTTCCTTTTCATAAAAAGGCCGAAATGGGATTGACGTTACAGTGCTGTTTTCTTGAACTAAATAAAATGTATTGATTTGTGCTGCCTGAGAAGGAAGCCATTCACTGTGAGATGTGCCACACAAGTAAAATTATTTTCAAGGCTCATATTCACAAAGTAGACTCCACAATAGTATGTTTATATGTCAGACTGTTCTCTGATTATACTTCTTGGAGTATATTTAGACTCTTCATTGAAGTAACCACTGAGTGAATTTATAATAGTTCTTTGCTCAACAATATTTCGGTTCTGGCTAGTTCTCCTATGTTATGACCTCTCACAATTGTATATAATTTTGGTGTTATTTGAATCAGACTAACTTCTATTTTGCTTTCTGTAAAGATACTTAAATTTTGAATACAGCTGTAGGGGTTTGACTTTGAATTCTCTATCAAATATTTGCCATGGATAGTTCTGCATTCACCTTTTCTAATTTCGAACTGGTTAGGTGCCAGTTGGCAAGGAACAATGTTACCTGAAGATTAGTATTTTAGGTTTATTGATATTGTCATTCAATGCTCTGTTAAGGACATATTAAACAAGCAAAATGATGCATAGGAAATAATAGCCATCAATCTATTTCCCAGGACTGAGAAAAAATAAATTATCCCTTCCTATGTGAATTATATCATAACCAAAACAAATCTAAACTTTGTGTTCATCCGAACCCAAACTAAATGACAAAAGAAGTACTGAATAATTCTTGTATATACATTTATTATTCATTTTATATTCGCTATTATATTTTGTCATAGGCAAAAATTCATTATTTCTGTTACTCAATTCAATTCAATTTGACTTTATTCGGTTAAAAGAATAATAACCATAAAAGTACATAAAAAACTGTTCATGATAATACCGTGTCAAACTCAATACATAGTACAAACAGGAACAAAAATACAGGTTAAACATGGATTAAATTTAAGTGCAAATTGATTTACGTAATCTAAAAACATTGCTAAAAAATTCCGAGATGCAGGCAACATTAAAAATAACATCTAATTTCTGAAGTTCCAGGAAGGCAACCCTACAACGTCTCACACCCATTTCCCTTAGAATTGGAATAATCAATCTTTTCCTGGGTAACGTATAATATTTACAGAAAAAAGTGATATGGATGTCAGACTGTTCCGATTGGTCATCACATGGGCATTAAGTGAGATTACAGGACCAACAATTCATTGCGGGAAACATTAGGGCCCTAAAGAGGATGCCTAACCTAAATCGGGTCAAAATGAACCGCAAAAATTCTGTCAAAGAAAGGGTTTAGTATGGTTGGATTTTCCCTTGTGTTGATACAGGTAGATGGGCTAAGACAGTTTTCTTCTCATGTTCCACTGTCATTCTACGTTTTTCCAGGTGTTTCATACATTTTGTTTTTAGTGCCTTTCTCGTGATGTTACACATGGACAAGGGATTGTCATAGTAGCCCATACAGCCAACACCTCCAAGGAAGTCCCTAATGTATGTGAACCACCTTATCCTCCCAGCATAATCCAAACTTAGTCCATCAGTTAGGATAGCACGGTTTAGTTCACATGCATCACTAGTCCAGGCCCTATGCCACAGCAGTATTGGTTGGATTCTAATTATGTCTTCAATATAACATTGGCCCAGTTCCGTATGACAGATGTAACTAGAGGCACTCTCAGGTACAGCTAAGATGTGTCTCAGGAATGTGTTTTCGGCCACTTGTATAGATTTGACATTTTCATACCCCCACAATCCCGCACCCTAGACCGCAATAGAAACACTGGTGGCATTGTAAATTTTCAAAAGTTCTACAGTTGTTTTTTTCCCCATCTTTTTTCCGAAATTTTTAAGGGCAGTGATAGATTTGCAGAACAGGGCTTTCCTTACTTTTATCGCTTCTATCCAGTTCCCTGCTTCGTGAAATAAAATGCCAAGGTAAGAAAAGGTGGCAGTATAGTCTGTAGGGGTTGCATTAATAAACATCCGCCTCCTTCTTCTGCTAGCTCCAGGGCCACAGTTCATAGAGAATGTCTTGGAGCAGTTAATTTTCAAATCCATTTAGTCATGAATGCATTAAAAGATGTTACAAGACATTGCAGAGCCACCGGGGTGCGAGCCATTAAGACCGCATCGTCTGCGCATAGTAACGCAGGAATTGGTCTTTTAGCTACCCTAGGCATATCACAAGTTGTTTCCACTAGGGCGTTCTCTATTCCATTTATATAGACCAGGAATAGGAAAGGTGCTAAAACGCAACCCTGGCGTACCCCACGTCCAATATCAAAAGATCTAGTGCATTCACCTTTTTTACCATAACGCACTGTTGCGATGGCACCCGAATACAAGTCCTTAAGAAAGGCGACTATATTTCCTTCTACACCAAGAGATTCCATAATGTCCCATAATTTGCTATGTGAGACACAGTCAAACGCTGACGTCAAGTCAACGAAGGTGAAATAAATGGGCTCACGTCGTACCTTGGTGTATTTCTGCTGGAGGATAAATAAGTTTAGGCCCTGATCTACTGTCCCCTGCCCCTTTTGGAACCCGTATTGAAGGTCACTGATTATAGAGTTGTCTTCCGACCATTTTTGTAGCCTACCTAGTATTACTCTTCCTAATATCTTTACAGTGCTGTCCAATAGGGAGATGGGGCGATAGCACATAGGGTTTTGCCTGTCCCCTTTTTTAAAAATTGTAACAATAACAGACATAAACCATGATGGAAGTAGGCTCATCTTTAAGGATGCATTAAAAAGTTGCACTAAGAGTGGGCCCCATAGATCGATATTATTTTTAAACAGGTCTCGAGGTATGCCATCTGGACCTGGGGCTTTACCGCCCCGTGTTGCTTTGAGGCTCTCAGTTATTTCTTTTAGGGTAAATTTTAATTTCAAGCCATTTGCTCTCATTTCCCCCTGATTAAGTATTGGTAATTGCAACGGAGGAATCTACTCGTCAGTTGAGGTACTATACAGGCTGGAATAATGGCCCACCCAAGAGTCCTCGGTAATGGCAATTTCAATACATGCTTTTCCTGAATCAAAGAAGAGGGCATTTACTGCTTTCCAAAAAGCACAAACATCCTTTCTCAATGAGGCCTCACAGAGCTTCTCCCAGGCTTCAGTTTTAATTACCAACGTCCTTCTTTTCAATGCATTCTGATAAGATTTCCGCGCCACCCTAACCCTTAAGGGATTACGGGGGACAGCATGTAAAGCTCTCTTAAACTCAGAGTGGGCCTTTGTACAAGTGAGGTCAAACCATTTTCTCGTCTTTTCCTTACATGATTTAGAAGCCACCCAGAGGTTACCCTTAATTTGAGAAGCAACAACCTCAAACTGTTTAAGGATCTCCTGACTAGTCGCACTTTCTTCCAGAATGGTCAAGAAGCTAGGCAAGCATTCGGTTACCAGGTTACGCAGAAAATCACTTGGGACCACCCTGTCCGACTTTAATGCGTAGCCATTTTGTTTTGCCATACTAATATCAGAGATGTTCTGCACAGATCTCCCCTCTATAGCCACTGCCTGAAAGGGATTTATGATCTCCATGATTATCGGGTAGTGATCGCTAAGTGGGGTATCAAGAGTCCAACACCTTTTGACCATATGTCTGTGCCTAACGGAAGTTATTACAAAATCTATTATAGACAAAACACCCCTGCCATTAAACGTAGGGGCAAAGGGGAGCTCTATTTGACCAATTTCATTTGCGTACCTTAGATCTTCAGAGTGAAGAATCTCATTTAATAGATCTCCAAAGATGGGATGTTTAAAGTGTGTTAAGTCAGTTTCCGGGTCCAACATAAGCCCACATACTCCTTTCTGGCTTTTTTTTACATATAGTACAGTTAAAATCACTCCCCAAATGACCCAAACATCCCTAGCATTTTTATCTGTTTCTTTACCTGGATCATTACCTAGCATCTTAAGAGTCGGTTCCAGGTCAGCAGGAGGGATATTGTTATAAAAATGTATAATTAAAAGGCACAGTTCCTTACTTGCATCGATCCGCACTAGCTGATAATATGGGTTGTGGGAAGAAAAGTGGATCTTCTTGCAGTTTAAGGAGTTAGATATAAACGTCGTCAGTCCCCCTTTAGCCCTACCGTGGTGAACCTCTACTGCAGGTGTAAACAGTGTTTTATAGCCTGGAAGATGGAGGGGTTCTAAGGTCCAAGTTTCCTGTAGACAAAGAATCCCAATCTCTTCTATTGTTTTTAACCAGATGGGATTCGATAATTTGGACCTGAGACCCTGCCACATTCCAGAACATTATGCTAACAGTTTCCCTGTTTAGTGAATTAACTGCTAAGCAACTGGGTTATTAATAATATTGGTTCCCATTCCCTGGAAGGATGGGTACACCGGAGCAACAGTGGGGGGGTTACAAGAGTGGGAATAGGAGGAGAACTGATGCCAGATGTTACACCAAGACCATTGTCAGAAGTGACTGGGTTTGAATCAGATGTTACACCAAGACCATTGTCAAAAGTGACTGGGTTTGAATCAAGGGCTGAGGGCAGTCAATCAACCCCGTCCAGTCCATTGAGACAAATAAATCGGTTGTAGTCATAAAAAGGTGTCTCCGGAGGTCGGTAAACCGGTCGTGCAGCATACCCCCGATATCTAGCTCTCCGTTCAACCCTCGTCCAATTGCCTTGTGCTAAATCATGGTGCATATGGATAAGGGGGAAGAAAAAGGACACTGGCAGAGTCTGTATGGTAGAGTCAGGAGATCTGTTTGACCCAGCACATATGTGTGAAACTGTCCTAGGATCTCGAAAACTCACCATGATACAGTCCCCTATTATTGATTTTCTAGTTTTCCCCAGCCAGGGTACCCTTCTCACCATGATAATTTCGTTGTTGAGATGGGCCGGAAGGGGTCTGTTCCAGTTCAACCATTTGATAATTTTTCTTTTAAGTGAGTGGAAGTTCTCACCTTTGCCCACTTCAAGAGGAGGAGCACCCGCCATAACTACCGTAAAGCTATTAGCCTCAGGCGGCAAGTCGGGTCTCCGTGGTCTGGGGGCAGGTTTCTCAGGGAGTGGGGGAGTAATGCTATCATTAGGTATAGCCCCAAAGGTAGTCACAGGGGGAACTGGGCCTACTGGTTGTAGAGATGGAGTATTGGCTTTGCTAAATGGTGTTGGGGCTAAGTTGGCCATGAGAGGTTGCGGAAGGGGGGGAGCAGCAATAACCAAGGGAGGTCCCGCATTTACTGAAAGGTTTTGAGTGTTGGGGGGACATTTAGGAAGGGGATTAGACTCAAGGGGTCTGCCCTGTTTAATAGCCGAGGTTTTCAGGCTACTTATAGTTGCCTCCAAGATAGTGAGTCTGATCTCCACTTTCTTCAAGCTCTCACTGATGGGCAGAAGCAGTGATCTAAGTAAAAATTCTATATTCCCTATAGAGGTAACGGGGGGTGATATATTAGGTGGATTATCCCCTGGGACGCTAACAGGATCAGTGCTATTAGTACCCTTAACAGGAGACGCTTTATGCACATCCAATATTATCCCATCAGAAATGGAAGGGAGCTTAGGGACTTTTCCGAAATCGGAATGGGGGATTTTGGTCTTGCCCTGCCCTCCCCTCAACTTCCTTCTACGCTTGTTCGGTGGTGGGCCATGCACCTCTGCCACAACTATTTGCTTCGGCTTAGTTTTCCTTATTTTAACTACAGAGGGCGTTTGAGTGACTAAGCCATACTGCTGGGACTGCGGGGGGGGGGAGGGTGACACCAGAGGTCTGCTCAATAGATAAGCAAAGGTTAGGAATACCATTCCGCAGTAGAAGAGGGACGCCTTCTTGGGATAATAGATCCTGGCTAATGTTAAAGGAGCCTCCCTCTTGAGAGATAGGATAAGGAATAATATCACTAAGAGGCCTATTTTTCATATTCTCAATAGAGCGGCGGCGCTCCGCCCTGCGCTCCGCCAAGGAGGTTTCTTTATCCCCATCACCCTGTGCCCGTGTAAAATAGTTATCCAGAGTCCCATTTCTAACTCCCCCCACCTTCGCTGGTGTTCCTTCCATAGCCGGTGATGGCATGCCCAATACCCTTATCAAAGTCCATGAAAAATCAAAGGAATGCAGGCGAA
Organism: Lissotriton vulgaris; assembly: GCF_964263255.1. Classification (NCBI taxonomy): domain Eukaryota; kingdom Metazoa; phylum Chordata; class Amphibia; order Caudata; family Salamandridae; genus Lissotriton; species Lissotriton vulgaris. Next base: position 1,298,345,302 of record NC_141694.1, read on the forward strand.
AGAGAGTAGGCCCAGCCCGGCCTACTCCGGCCCTCGACGGCCACAGACGGTCCCGCCCTTGTCCCAGCTTCTCCCGGTTGCTCCCGCGCTGCGGGGCACGGCTGTTGAAAATATACAGTCAGAGTAAAAAGGGGAGGAGCCTGCAGGGAGAGCGTCCCAGGTGGTGGCAATTGGTAGTTGCGGGCGCTCCTGGGACTTGTAGTCCTGAGCCCACAACACGCTCGCAGCCCTGCTCCCACTAGCAATGTCCCAGCAATGAGAGGCTGACTCCTTGAAAGACTGTCTCCTCAGCCGCGCTGACAGCCCCACACGAAGCGGGACCCGCACAGCGGGTTCCGCGAGCAGTTGACAAAGATGCGGGGAGAAGATCTGCAGCACACACAGTCCCGGCGTGGAGATAGAGCAAGATTAAAGTGATCCACCAGTGAAACAGCGATGACTGCTTTTACCGTGGGGCTGATGGGGAGGAGCCTGCAGGGAGAGCGTCCCAGGTGGTGGCAATTGGGGGTTGCGGGCGCTCCTGGGACTTGTAGTCCTGCGCCCACAACATGCTTGCAGCCTTGCTCCCACTAGCAATGTCTTAGCAATGAGAGGCTGACTCCTTGAAAGACTGTCTCCTCAGCCGCGCTGACAGCCCCACACGAAGCGGGACCCGAGCAGCGGGTTCCGCGAGCAGTTGACAAAGATGCAGGGAGAAGATCTGCAGTACTGAATAATTCTTTTATATACATTTATTATTCATTTTATATTTACTATTCTATTTTGTCATAGACAAAAATTCATTATTTCTGTTACTCAAAGGATCACATATATGTACAAAAATAAACACATATATATATATACACCACATTTATAATCGTTACAAAAAATATATATATTCACAATATATACATTAACACACTGACATCAATATTCAAATCTTTTTATCTATTATAGCCCAACATTTTAACAAAAAGGATGCTTTACTGAAGTAAAGACAAGCATTCCTATGGACCGAGATCTACCAAAGAAAGGAGCCAAGTTGGTATATATTATTTTAACCTATCTAATTTTGGAAACTCCTTGTCATATCTACTTATGCAACATAAACATTTTGGAATGTGTCTTCTCAGAAGTGTCGACGCGTTTCAGCCCAATAAATACGAGCCTTATCAGGACGAGGGCTATTAATGATCAGTCATGGTCTGTATCCTCAAATGACTAGAAGCGATGTGTCTCTAGGGGCGTTTTAAAAGATGTATAAATGCAGCCACAAAAAATTCTATGACACTTGAATGTATATACTGTTTCTTCCTAACTTTCAAGATATTTCACTGGAAAGACTGGTTGCAGGCCTACCTTCTCCCGAATAAAAATGCGCAATAAGTCGCATCAATATCGCGAATTACTGTTTCTCAGGGAAATTCCCCCGCTATGTATATCCTGCAGGCACCGCTAAGCATGCATGCTCCACACCATTCCGATTCTCTGGCGTTTGGTGTTAAGCACATAGGCATTCAGAATGTCTAGCATACACTGTAGCATACTGCAGTCATGTCCCATAGCTAAAGATTGTCAAATAATATGTGTAGCAAATATTGAAAATAATATTAGGATTACTGTGTCACTTTGGCAAGATTAAAGATTCAAGAGTGGAGGATACTATTCCGGCATTCAGCGGGTAAGCCCAAGGACCATATCTTGAGCAGCTGTGCTGTCTCAGCACTGAGCTGAGCACCTGTTTTATGTACTTGCACTGCTTGAAGTTCATTCAATTAACCCATTATTTCTGCAAGTTAGAGCTTGATTTTCTGTTAGCACTGTTCAGAAACAGTGAGCAAGGTTTGCCTCTATTTGTTTCCAAAATGTGCTTTCTCAATTTATGTGCTAAATTGGAGGAATATTGTTTTAAATTAATGCACTTTATACAGTGCAAGCACACAGAAATATGCACTGTTTATGATATGTACCCAAGCCTTTGAATAAAATGTCATTAAAATATTGATTCTACCTATGAAATTGTCAAATAGGTGTGATTTTTTCCATAGAATATTGCCATCAACAGGGCTGCTTTTAGCCCTGGTGGCAGCCGGTGCGACAATCACTTTTGACGCCCCTGCATCCCATGACCACCTCCTTGGCATCTCTCACTGCCACCTGCAAAAGTGCACCTTATCTCTCCTATCATGATATAGCGAGGCACAGCGCCCCCCTGAGGTCGCAGCGCCCCCCTCCACAGTTCAGTGTCCAGTGCGGCCGCACCAGTCGCACTGCCCTAAAGCCGGCCCTGGCCATCAATAAGATCAAAAGAAAATGAGAAATCAGTGAACTAACAAAAAAGTGCAGGAGAATTTTGGGCTTTTTTGCTGGTCGGTAAAGGCATATTCGTCCAGGAGTAGAACTGAGGTTTTTATGGATACCTAGTTGTGTAAAGAGCAAGATATTATTTGCTTCCTTCCAGGATTCTTGCTCAATCACTATGATTTTTTCAAAACAGTTTAGCTGATGGACATAGCACAGTTAGCAGTTTGCACTTACCAGCGTTACATGACTAGGTAGTTTGATGCCTTTAAAAACAGAAGTGAGCATTGTGGCTAATATCGCTGCCCAACACCATAGGTCAATTTTTTAGAATGTTAATGTATATCCCATCTTGACATTTAGCATTGAACAACTGTTAGGAGTCCTAACTTTACTACTACCGGTACTAAATTGAGAAAAATCCTAATTTTAAGACTTTCGGTATTCACAGAAGGCATTTAGGAGTCCTAAAGTTAGGAGTCTTAACTTTACTACTACAAAATTAAGAAAAATCCTAATTTTAAGACTTTTGGTATTCACACAAGGCATTTAAGAGTCCTAAAGTTAGGAGTCCTAACTTCTTTGAATACGGAAATGAGTAAGTTCATTCTGTGAATACGAAAAGTAGTAAGTGCATTCTGTGAATGCAAAAAGTAGTAAGTTCATTCTGTGAATACCAAAAGTAGTAAGTGCAATCTGTGAATACCAAAACAGTAGTAAGTTTAGGATTGAGTCTTAAGTTCATTCTGTGAATCGGGCCCACCGATTCTGCCATGTTGGCCAACCCTCCAGAAAATTATGTCAAAGTGAGTAAGGTGCCCTTGGGAACTATATCGCTTTTGGTTAGAGAATTGTTGCTGGATGTCTGCATTCTAAGACCACAACAGCGCCATAGTGGACCACAAATTCCTGTGCCCAGTTGGTTTGTTTGCAGAATGCTCATCTCTGGGAATGAAGAACCCTCTGGCATGAAGGGGGCAAGATGAAAAAAGACTTTGTGTGGCACATTTATTATCCACTTTATGACTTAACCTAGCGGTTCTAGTTAAATGCACTGGCTGATCTGTCAAACGCGGACTGACGTTGCTGTCTGGTCGACCATGAAAGGAAATTCTTAAAGTTGCACCTCTGCAGGGCTTCACTAATATCAGACACCCAGGAGATCTAACAATATATTCAGTTTCTGGAGCCTACAAATGAAGAGAAAAGGAAACGGCTCGGTCATGCGAGCGAAGCCCCAGCGTGCCTGTTTTTCACTGTAGGCCCGTCCGTTCAGCCACCGGCAAGAAATTGATGCTGGGAGCCCGAGGAGGTGGAGGAGCTCTGCTGACATCCCACTGCGAGCGGAAATGGAGGGCCACCAGCAGCAAGGTGGGACCTGTGCCCTGTGAGGGCTCAGGATCAGCGAACGCCCCTCACCCGGGGTCGGGCCCCCAGTGCTCACTCTTTCTGCATCGCAGTCTCACAGGCAGCCATGCGGATGCTGAGTCAGGAGTGGAGGGCTCAGCGAGGCCTCCCATGTTTCCTACTTGTAGTAGGACATTGAAGCCCCGGACAGCCCTTGACTGCGCTGCTCCATCGCAGGCAGCTGCAATATTATAAAACTTGGGGGCACTTCAAAAGTTGAATGGTGTGCAGAGTGAAACCTCAATGGAGGCCTCTGCTGGGAAGTTGACCATGTGCTGGGGAAGCCCCCATCGAGCTTGTGGTATACGGCCACCCAGGATCACTGGTGCACTGGGCTTCTGGTTTCACTGGAATTACAGTGAAAAACCTGTTAGGTTAAAGTACAATTTGATTTGTAGGATCTACATATTTTGTGCAGCAATTATGTTTTTCTTAACATGGGCAAGTTTTAAATATTTGCCTTATTGCCCTAAATATTGCGTTATGACGATGGCCTAACTGGCAAAGTGATCCATGGCCTGTAATATTATGACCAATGCTTAATTGGCAAAGTGTTGTAAGACCTATGTATTGTTATAATTGCTTTCGGAAAAATGATTTATGTGATTGTGGTCTAATGTGTTTTGTGTATATTACAAAGGATATTTTTTATATACCCTTGTCTGGAGTCTATTTTTGAGGCATGCCTAGTGTGCCACTGGTGTGTGTGTCTTGAGCACATGCTCTACACATTGCCTCTGGGAGAAGCCTGACTGCTCTGCCAAGCGACCAAGGGGGTGAGCAGGGGTTATCTTGAAAGTGTAACTCCCTTACCCTGACTAGAGTGATAGGTTCTGCCTGGCTCAGGTGCATACCCTAGCCCACGAGAAACCCAATTTCTAACAATATAGAACAATATGTTTGGGGGATCAACTGTACAAGCTTCAAAGGGGCAGACCCTATCACAGGCAGATGTACCTCACACATAGGCCTGTGTAAGTAGCCAGAGTGGCACCAATCCCAGTGCTGGGAAAACCTGTCCCACTACTGGTTTTGCATGGGAAGTACCACATTTCCCTTGACATACCTCAGGGGTGTACCCCGAGTTCTGACCAAGGGAAGAATGATTCTGCCATGTTGGCCAACCCTCCAGAAAATTATGTCAAAGTGAGTAAGTTGCCTTTGGGAACTATTTTGCTTTTGGTTAGAGAGGCACCCACACCCATAAGATAGTGACAGGCATAAAAGTGGCACAGTTGGCTACCTTCTTCAGAACCCTGCCAGATCTGTGGAGGACAGAAGAAGGACTGCACCTGCTGAACCCTGACTTCCGCAAGAGGACTGCAGCTACTGTAACCTGTGGAGAGAAACCCAAAGGGTTTTCGCTTGGTTCTTCTCCTCTTCTCTCTTCTTCTGTCAAACCTTTGGGGATCACTCTCAATCAACACCTTACTCTTCACTCGCACGTTAGCACGGTGGTCTCTTCTTGTTTTTTTGTGTTGCGTACCATTCGCAAGATTTCACGCTTTTTCTCTTTTTCAGCCCTTAAACTTATTGTCATGGCGATGGTTCTCTCTCGCCTTGACTATGGTAACGCACTGTACAATGGCATTCCCAGTTACGCCCTTCGCCGGCTCCAGCTAGTGCAGAACCAACCTGCCCACTTGGTCCTTAGGTTACCTAGATCCCAGCACATTACCCCGTTTCTTTGTTCTTTACATTGGCTCCCTATCAAAGAAAGAGCCCTGTTTAAGCTTGGATGCGTGACCTTCCAGGCTCTTGCCGGGACAGCTCCAGCTTTTATCAAATCTAACATTCACTATTACATTCCTAGTAGGCAATTACGTTCCTCCTCCCTATCTCTTTTAGTGGTACCCCGATTTAAGAAAAGCAGGACAGGAGGCTGTAAGTTTTCTGTCCTTGCCCCATCCTTTTGGAACTCCTTACCCCTCTCCATTCGAACATCAGCATCTTACATGGAGTTTCGTGAGAGACTGAAAACTTTTCTGTTCTCACAGGCCTTCTCATCTTGATTCAACTCTGTGCCTGCTCTTGAAGTTGTATTGACCAAGCAGCGCCATGAAACCGCTAGGTAAACGCGCGCTATACAAATATTTTTAAATTCAAATTCAAATTAAAACTGCTCCCACTTGAACACAAGACTAAATAGTAGGGTCCAAGGGCTAGCTGGCTACAGTATCACAAAAAGCTGAAAGAAACCTACCTCCTTGAAGATGCCAGCTGACGAGATCCAACTTGACTTGCCCTTGACCCTGCTGATGCCTCTCTTGAACTGAGTTCTGACAATCAAGTAGTATCCTTAAGGTCCTGGCGTCCTTCGATAAGTGTCAAAGTGTACTTCTCCTGTGTAAACACAAAAGCTGAGACTTTGACCCTGATTATGATCTTGGCAGATGAGACACTCTATCCCATCTTCTGTATTACCAGTTTCATAGGAAATAATGGAACTTGTAATACAGCGAATAGGATATCTCTCACCTCTTTGATAGAGTATCCCAGCCACCAAGATAATCAGGCCCTTAGAAACTTTCCCAAGGATTTTTTGCCAAATGAAACAGAGGCTACCATAGGACTGCCACCAAGCCGCAGCTGTCGACCTCGCTTTGCCAGTCATATTCACTTGGTGGTTTGCTCCACTGAAAGATGTTGGACTTCCAAAAATGTTTCTTATTCCGAAGGCAGAGATCCACACAGGGAGAAAATGCTGAAAATATCCGGCCAACGGAAACATTCCCTGGGCAATAAGTTTAAATTTCTCCCATTCGAGGCCAGCTGACCTTGTGGAACCCTTCTGAACCACAGCCTGCTGCCTTCAGAGGTTGAGGATCTTCATCTCCCAAAAAGGTTTCTAAGTCAAAAGGTAAAACTTTCCACTGGACCGAACTTGGTCCCAGTATCCAAACTGCTCTCCATTGCTGTTGGCTTATTTTTTCACTTTGACCTGGTCTAGCACTAGATATCCGCGGTTGGAGCTTTGTGCTTTTTTGTGCTTGCAACATCTAAAACCTTTGAAAAATCATATCTCCGATTCTCTACATCGTATTTTTGTCATTGTGGTGTCTATTTGCTCTCCATATTTTACTCTATTTAAATTAATTAAAGCAGGATTTTTATTGTGTTTTGTTTCCTAATTTTTACTTTTTTTGGTAGTGATAAAGACTTTACACATTTCTCCTAAGCTAAGTCTGTCTGCTCTGTGTTACAGCTACGAAGGATTGAGCACAAGTTTAAATTATTGAGACCTGATGGGACCTAGTAAGAAATGTTGCTGTTATGACTTAAAGCGGGCTGCCACCCATTTTAACTAATTACCCACTTTCTCCCACAATAAATGTACAACAATTCAAGTGAGCAATACTGGTGGTATCTTTTACGTGGACTGTAGCACATTTCTATGGCTGTGCCACTGCACCTACAACTTGGCTACATGTAAGTAAAGGCATTGTTCTACTACAAGTGCAACAACCTGGCTGAAAAGTGATGGTTCTGCCTCTCCTAAATAAAGATGTTTTTCCCAGAAGTGGCTGAGCTGCTACTTTCTTAGTTTGCATATGTGTGACATTACTATGTCTTATTTGTGACACTTTTTTTGCAAGCTAAGGGAAGCATTAAGATCTATGCATTACCAATAATTTATTAATAACACAATTATTTCAAAGCAAAGTGTTCTCTCAAGCTAATATTTACGTTCAAATCTGATGTAGTCTATCTTCCATAGCCTTTAGATAACCTCTCTCCTCCATCGCATGCAGGTACATTCTCTTCTGCCTTCCCCTCATGCTCTCTTTTCCATCCCATCTCAAGTGTCCTGTACTCTATTGCTGCTCAAGATCTAGAGAAAATCTCTCTTCCATTCTCAAGGGAGAGCTGCGTCTACCTCCGCTCAGACTCTTTCTCACCTGTATTTCTACACATTGACATTGCACTCTGGAACCAATTTTTAATCTAAGGCTTTCCCTTTGCTATCTCAATATCACCCTCAGTTACCTACCATGCTACTCCAGCAGTAATTTGTTACCCAATCCCTAAGGAGCTCCCTATTTCACTCCTGTATCCTCCACTACCCCCACACAGTAACCTGATTTCTCTCATGTTATTTTCTACATCACACTTTAAATCTCACTTAAATTTTTCTTATGCACCCATAATTCCCTTTTGGTACCTTCTGTACCCTTAAGTAACCAATGTGCCATTGATAAAAGTCCTTTCATCCATTCCACTAAGGTACCCTCCACCGCTCCTCAATTCCAAAAAGGGGACACGGGGGGCGTGGCCGAGACAGCGATGTGAGCAGACGTGTCTCGAGCGAGCTCCGTCGCCCCGCTGCTCTATTCAGCCTGTTTTAGCGTAGTTTCCGGGGGGCATCCGCTCCTGGAGACCCCCTGTGCACCGCCGACCCTGCTGGTGTCCCTTTCTGGTGGTGAGCTGCGGCTGCGAGAACACACGCGGTCACTGCACTAAGCTCCGGGGCCCCTGTGATCGGCCGCTGGCCGCCATCTTGCAGCGGGGCCTGCTGCCGAACCGCCTGGACCGGCCCCCACGGAGAAGACCGACACTGCGGTTCGGGTGAGGCTCCGATGCACCCCTGACCCCTCCTGCAGCTCCACCTCCTCAGCGGAACCTGCCTGACGCCAGCGGAGACATGCCGGAGCTACCGGTGCCGGGCTGCCACCAGCGGGGCACAAAGCAGCGGCCTGGACGCCGCGTCTACGCGAGCCCCCGGCTTGGGCGGGAACACCAGGCCCGGCCCGGAGGGGTTGCCGGAGACCCAGCCCCTGCCCACGAGCCCTGGCCACGGCTCCCTCGCCCATCGTTGGACTCATCCGGTGAGCTGCAGCGCGCCGCCCTCCCCTCCCTGCCATCTCCCAGAGGGGCCCGACGCCAGCGAGGCCCGGCTGCGGACCTGCCCGCCATTTTACCCTCTTGGTGGGGGACTGGCTCCAGCGTTCAGAAGACCCCTGCCAGAGTGCTCCCTGCTGTCCTGGACTCGTGGGCGGTGATCTGGGGAGAAGGCCCGACGCTGCGTGTCGGTAGGACCTGCGCCTTGGTGGGCCCCAGCACTGCAGGCCTCACCCCCTGGCCGCCTCTCCGCTGCAGCCCGGCCCTGCCGAGCTTGGTGCGCTACAGACTTGACGGCCCTGCTGCGCGCCTACAGGGACCCACATCTTCTTCCCCTGCTCCTGGGCCTCTTGCAGCTGGGACGCCCCGGGGGGACCCCTTTGGACACGGCCAGCTGGGCGCCGCGCTGGGGGTGGATCCTGACCCAGGCGGGACCGGGAGGCTGCGCCACATCACGAACCATCGGAGGCCCTCCGTCTGCGGGCCCCAAGCCCGGCCTGCTGTGAAGCACCTGCTGCCATCGCCTCCCTGACGCCTCTCCGGCCTACACGCTACCTTGCCCCCCTGGCTGCGCCGCTTGCCCCTGCTCCAGCGGCCCCTTCACATCCTGGACTACTACTGGCCTACTACTGCTTGAGTGCGTCCCGCGTTCTGTCAGCGAGCGCACCGCCATCTCCTGCCTCGTGGCCTTGAGCCCCTGACCGTGGGTCCCGGGCGGCTGGATCACAGAGGCGCCGACGCAGCCTCCCCCAGATTATCCCCCACCACCGACCAGGGGTTGTGTGCAGTGACTGACCCAGCCTCCCGCTGCCCCTCGACGCCCTGAGTGGACTATGACCCGCGGCAAGGGGAACAAGCCGGACCCCCCGTCCACGACGACCAGAGGAGCATCAGTGGCTTCCATGTGGGGCAAGGCGGGCTCGCCATCATCCTCCGGGGGCCCCCCATCGTCATCGGGGGGGAAACTCCCACCGCCAGCCAACTCTCCACCGGTAACGCAGGCCTTCATGTCCTCCTTCATGGCTGATCTAAAGACTGAGATTGGGTCCCTCAGGACGGAGGTCCATACATGCGTCAAAGAACTACGCAGGGAAGTCACCGATCTTGGCGACCGGGTCGACGGCCTGGAAAAGACGGTAGACTCCCGCACCGAGGACCTAGAGCAGATCTGGCAGAGAGTGGCGACCCTTGAAGAGCAACATATCCAGCTCCAGATCAAGCAGGAAGACCTGGAAAACAGGGGACGCCGCAACAACCTCCGCATTCGGGGTGTGCCACTCGGAGAAGAGGGGACTGATACCATGGCCTACGTGGCCCTACTCCTGCAAGCGGTGTGGGGCGAGGAAGACGCCCCCCCGCCGCGCCTCGACCGCGCACACCGAGTCTTTGGAGCGGGAGGTAAAGCGGGCCTCCTGCCCGACATCGTCACCAGACTCCATTACTTCACTGAGAAGGAGGCCATTTTGAGGGCGGCTAGGGACAACCAGGACCAGCGGTATGAGGGCCACAAGATCCAGATTTTCCAGGACTTAGCCCCCACCACACTCCATAGACGGAAGGTCTTCCGCCCGGTCACAGAGAGGCTCCGGACCCTCAACATCTCATACCAGTGGGGCCATCCTTTTGCACTCATCTTCAGGTGGGAGGGCAAGCGCAGGGCCCTCAGGTCCTATCGAGAAGCGGCACAACTGCTAGGCATGCCGGAATCCCCAGACCACAGTCCAACTCGCCCTCCCCACTCGGAGAAGGCACCTCCACGTTCAGAATGGTCCATTGTGCGCAAACGTCGACGGTCCCCTCCGGTGGACGCACTCTCTACCTCGCAGACCAAGCAGGACATCATTGCGCACATCCGCTCCCTTGAGGGCGATCGCGAGGAGCAGGCCTCCCAGCCTATCGCCTCTGGCTCTGAAGGTGGGGATCGCCCCTCGACCCCGGAAGGCCGCTGACCATTGCTATTGTGACTCAAGCTGCCCTGAACACACGCTTGCCCTCTGGGCACTCTGGTCTGTCCTCATTCACTATGGTGACTTAACCCCACTGTTCCTGGGGGTGGGCCCCCCCGCCTCTCACTAGTGGGGGTCAAAAGGAATGGACGACACCCCTTGCCTCTACCAGGCCATGTGCCACACCAGTGAGCCCCAGCGCCCTATAGGCACCTGCATGGACTATGTACACCCCACGGCTCGACACACCCCCGGACTACCTTGAGGCAGCGGGGTGCACGGACTCTGAGACGACTTGACTCCATTTCACCTTCCCAAATCTCTGCCCCCTCCCTTTGTCCCGTAGGAAGTGACATTCCTGAGTTCATCCAAACCCTCGGGTAGAGGATGTCCGGTACCTGGGACAATGTGCACTGGCCCTGTTGGCCTGTTTTGGTTCTGTTTCTTCTCTGCGCCTCTTCTCTTTTTTCTCTCTTTACTCTTCCTACTTCTCTCTCACACTGCCCTCTCTTACTACTCTCTTCCTGCGCTTGCGGAGGGGTGGCATGGTGGGTCCTGCGGGGGTTGGCGCGCTGGAGGCGAAATGAGGCTGCCGCTGTCCTCTCTGCGGGGGGGTCTGCTACGCTGGGTCCTGCGCGACTTCACTCCCCCTTAGTGCTATGACAGCGAACATTCCTACACCCCTGAAGGTCCTCTCCCTCAACGTCAAAGGGCTCAACTCCCCCAACAAGCGGAAGCAAATATGGTGCTACCTCCTACACCACTCCCCTGACATTATCCTCCTCCAGGAGACACACCTTCTCAGGGGGGACATCAAACGCATGGCGCACCCTAGATACCCCACACAATTCTGGGCATCCTCTGACACCAAGACAGCGGGGGTGGCAATCCTCTGCAGGGCTGGCATTAGGCGGGGATCCGTGAAACCCTTCAAGAGCGCTGACGGGCGGTTCCTCCGAGCCACGGTACAGACGGGCTGTGCACAGCTCACTCTAGGATGTGTGTATGCGCCCAACCAGTTGCAGGACAAATACCTCCAGGCACTTCTGCGGGATCAGTTCCCATCGGGCGACACCAATGTGATCCTGGGCGGAGATTTCAATCTTGTTTGGGACCCAGAGTTAGACCGTGCGGGAGCCCCCCTTAACGGTGCGGGAGCGATGTCCTCTACCCTTAGAACGCAACTTACCGACCTGGGACTCATGGATGTGTGGCGCTACCACAACCCAGGGGCCCGAGACTACTCCTTCTACTCACACTCCCATCGGACGTACTCCCGGATCGACTATCTCTTCACCTCCCTTGAATTGGCCCGAGACTCCTTAGCTGCCGCTATATCCGACATTTCCCTGTCGGACCACGCTCACGTGGAGCTCTTGCTTCAGGATCCCCTGGCCCGCGCCACTCGTGAACGCAGGTGGGTGCTCCCGCCGAGGGTCCTTCGGGATCCGGACGACGTCGCCAGCATCCGTGACGCCATAGACTCGTATTTCGCCGTTAACGACACCCCCGACCTGCCCTTCCACACGGTCTGGGATGCCTTCAAGGCCACCATTCGGGCCACATCACCTCCCTGGCGGTGGCACGGAGGAAGGAAGCGTTCAAGATGGAAACCGACCTGGCTGCCGAGATCAAACTGGCGGAGGCCCGGGACCGGGACTCCCCTTCGCGGGCATCAAAGAGGACTCTTGCCAATCTCAGGGGGCAACTCCGCACACTGCGCACCAACAAGGCGGAGCACTCCCTGCTAGCGCTCAAGCAGCGGTATTACGAGGGAGGGGACAAGGTTGGTCGCCTACTGGCCGGCAGGCTGCGGGCTCGTGCCGCTAGGGCCCACATCGCCAATGTCAAGCGGCAGGATGGCACCAGTGTCACCTCTGAGAAGGCCAAGCAGGCTGCATTTGTCGATTACTACTCCTCTCTGTATGCTGAGGAGCCCACCTCTGCGGAGGCACGGAAGGCCGTCCTCGCGGACTTCGAGGGGTCTCCACTGTCCCCGGCGTGTGCAGCCTCGTTGGTGGGTCCTCTGCTGGAGGAGGAAATAACGGAAGCTGTCAAGGACCTCCCTATGGGGAAAACCCCGGGGCCGGACGGCCTGCCGTTGGCCTTCTATCGCCTGTTCCTGACCCAGCTCCGCCCGCATCTGCTGCGGCTCTACGGCTCCTTCTCTGACGCCTCTGGCCCGTCCCCCGATATGGGTCTGGCGGAAATTGCCCTGATCCCCAAGCCTGGGAAGGATCCCGACCTCTGTGCCTCCTATCGCCCCATCGCCCTCCTTAACACCGATCTCAAGATTTACACTAAGATCCTGGCCAAACCGCTGGACCCACACATGCCGGGATTGGTGAACCCGGACCAGGTGGGATTTATTCGAGATCGCCAGGGAGCCGACAACGTTCGCAGGCTGGGGCACTTGGTGGGAAAGGTGCACCATTGGAAAATCCCGGCCTGCCTCCTCTCACTGGACGCAGAAAAGGCCTTCGACCGGGTCGACTGGACCTTCCTACGGGCGGTTCTCAAGAAACTAGGTCTTGGCCCTAACATGATTTCCAGGTGCATGGCCCCTTACCTCGGGCCACAGGCCAGAATTCGGGTCAACGGCCAACTGACATCGCCGCTTTCGATTCACAGGGGAACACGGCAGGGATGCCCGCTCTCGCCGCTCCTGTTCGCTCTAGCGGTTGAGCCGCTGGCGGAGCTGATTAGGCGCGCTCCTGACATTCATGGCATCCCCCACGGGGGACGCACCAACAAGGTAGCGTTATTCGCGGACGATCTGATTCTTACTCTTACGAACCCTCGGGTCTCCCTCCCAGCGGTGCACAAAGCCCTCTCACTGTTTGAGCAGGCGTCCGGCCTTAAAATTAACCATACCAAATCTTGGGCACTTAACCTCACCTTCCCTGAAGAGGAGGTCTCCTTCCTGAAGGGGGTCACGCCCTACCGTTGGGCGGATGACCACATTAAATACCTGGGTCTGGACATCACGCCCCACCTCGACTCGTGGTCCTCCAGAAACTGGGCCTCTTGCCGCAAGGAAGTCCTGGCGGACCTGCGGAAATGGAAACCCTTGATGAAATCCTGGCTGGGGCGGCTCAATGCGGTCAAGTTGTCGGTCCTCCCCCGCATTCTCTATGTTTTCCAGTGCCTCCCCACTCCGGTCCCGATCCACTGCATCAGGAACCTCCAACGCGACCTCACGTCCTTCATATGGGGAGGTAAGCGGCCCCGGTTTTCGCAGAAAGTCCTCATGGAACCGAGAGACAGGGGTGGCCTCGCCTGCCCGAATCTCCTCCACTACTATTGGGCGGCACACCTCCGGTTCGTGATCGAATGGGGTGCACGCGAAAGCGACAAACACTGGTTCCACATGGACCGAGTGGTCACGGGGCGCACCATATGGGACCTGCCTTGGTTACCACGGGTGGCGCGTTCCAGAAGCGCATATATGGCAGTCCCCACGAGGACGGTGCTTGAGGTATGGGACCGAGTGGCAGTGTCCAAGGGTTTAACCACGTTCCCCTCTCCGCATACCCCCATTGCAGGTAACCCGCACTTTCCCCCTGCTGCCCGAACCCGAGCTTTCGAGAGCTGGACACAAGGAGATTGCAGGGTTGCAGGGGATCTCTTTCTTGGTGGGTCGCCTAAATCATGGCTGGACTGCAGGGAAGAATTTAGCCTCCCTTTAACCGCCAGCTTACAGTATGCGCAGCTGCACCACTGGATCTCGGGAGACAACATGTATCAGGCTGCTTCCAGGGCGTATACTCCATTTGAGAAGTTGGCACGCTCCCTCGGGGGACTGAAACGACTCATCTCCCAGATTTACAACATCCTGCAGCACCCTTCCACTCCGCCCGCACATCCCTACCAGAGGCAGTGGCAGACGGCGACTGGCACTGAAATCACGCCATCTCAATGGTCTAGGCTCTGGAATGACATCCCCAAAACCTACCGCAGCATCCTGCAGAGGGAAAACGCGTACAAGATGCTAACGCAATGGTATTACACCCCCCTGCGACTCAGCAAAATGTTCCCCGCCTCCTCACCGCTGTGCTGGAGGTGTGGCACTGCGACTGGTGACTTCATACACATCTGGTGGTCGTGCCCTGCCCTGGCTGTCTTTTGGAAGGAGGTCCTCAGTCACATTAAGAAGGTGTTGGGTTTTCCCCTCCCTGAAGAGGTTTGCACACTCCTGCTGGGCATTCGACCCCCCACACTTAAAGCACTCGCGCGCAGCGACTGGATCCTCACCCTTCACATGTTAGGCGCTGCCAAGCAACTCATTGCTCTGTACTGGAAGCGGGCTGAGGCACCGCCGATAGCTTCCTGGTTCGTGCGCCTCTGGCAGGTCCTGACCATGGAGCTGCTCATGGCGCGGATACAATCAAGGGGGGTACGATTCAAGGCAGTGTGGGAACCTCTCGTGCGTCACCAGTGCTCCATCAGCTATGCCCGCCACATGCCTCCCAGGCTCCGCGCTCTGCAATTGTTCGAGGACGCCCTCATCCCTGCTGATCCAAGCAGGCTAGGCTCATAGTCGCTTCCCCCAGTGCTGGTTTGCGTTTTACACCTCTTGTAGGTGACCGCAGATACACCTCCCTGGCCCCTCTCCACCTCACCACTGCTCTCCCTCTTCTGACTTTTTCTTCTTTCTTGCTTGCCACTCCGGCTTCCGCCCCCCTTTGGGGCAGTTTGGTCCCTGTTGGGCCTTTGAAAATGTGACACCACTGCTCTCCTTCTCATACGCGCCTCCCCCGTACAACGACACATTGCCAGCACATGGCCACCTCTTGCTATATTCTCCCTTAAGCCACGCAGCTGGCCCCCCCCGGGGGTTGTAGGCAGGGCGCTGTGTTAAGGATTCCACCTCCCCTGGTTAATTACTCCTACTGACTTTTCTCTGCGCGGCCGGCCCCGATAAGGGGTTGTAGGCTTATCGCTGTGTTCACAATAAAAACAGATTTGAACAAAAAGGGGACACACCTGTCTGAGGCAACTCCACCTCTGTACTCTGAATGCACAAATGCTTGCTCACCATTCACTTCAAAGCAAACAGCTTAATGTTTCCCCAACCTTCATCCCTCCCTACCACACCCACTTCTCACAAACACAACACTCATATGTAGATTATTTGTTGAAAATAGTTAACCATGTGAAGATATACTAGGTGAATGATTTTATAAATGCACATCTAGCTTTTTCGAATGAACAGTGCAGAATCATCTGTGAAGGCTATTTTGACAGTCTACAGATAAGGCAGCTAATAGGTCAGTGCTGGACCTTTTTTTGTAGTAGGAGGGAAAAGACCATTGTTATGGCTAATACTCCATAGTGAACCGTCTCACCGGCTTCCTGGGCAGTGTTCTGCCATGCTATTGTCCCATCCAGAACAGTGATTCCGCAACTGGAATGCAGGCGGCTCACCTGAAGCCGAAAGTCGGCTTTTTTCGATATTGCATCCCAGAGATTTGAGCCGCGACGTCCCTGTCAGTTAGTCTGCAAGTATGGCGCATGGGGAGCTATGAGTTAGCACCCAGTGGCCGAGTGAGGTGCTCTGTGATGCCATAGATGGTGACGCAGATACATGAGGGTCCGTGTAGCAGCAGCACGAGGCCCGCTGGAGACAAAAGGAAGTCTCGATCTCCCTGCATAATGATATGCAGGCGGACATCGAAGAGGTGAGCGCACAGACATCTGTGCAGAAGTGAGGGAGAACAAGGAGCTGTTGGCAGGTACAGAACTACAGAGAACGGCCCGGGGGCTCAGGTGGGCGGATTCTGTGGTGAGGCCCTTCCTGAGTAGAGAGCACAGAACTGACTACGGTGTTGGGGCAGACACCGCTGACCGGGTGATGCGGGCCAATGCGGCCGGTAACGTGCTGTAGTGCCCCCTGTGCTCACCTCCTGGGACACACGCAGCAGGAGGTGGTGAGTGTGGAGCGCAAGTGGGAGGATTGCCAAGCCTCAGCGAAGAGCAGGCCCCTGGGATCGCAGTATATGGTGGTATATGGACCCTTGTTAAATGTGGCATGGCTTGACGTGATGAAGAAGATGGCGGCGTCTCTTTAAGCTCTGTTAAGCCTCCATCATGTCGGCTGGCCCTGACGACTCCTGAAGCCACATAAAACATTTCTCATGCAGCGCAACATATTCCGATCAGAAAGCGACGGCTCTGGGGACCATATCCCAGCGAAGCGTGCTCCCTGGAATGATCTTACCTGCAGCATGTAGCACTCAAGATGGTGGCTTTATGGACCTGGCCCAGGTAGGTTCGAGGAGCGGGCCTTGCACTGCGGTGGGTCAGGGCAGGGGGCCCTACCTCTTCCCTCCCTCACTTTTTCTCCCTCCCTTATTCCTTTCCTCTCTCCCCTGAATGTATCTCCCTTTGCCTGCCTTTTCCCCTATGACTGAGCCTTGCTTCTGTAACTCATAAATATAAATATATGTACATATGTAATATATATTTGTCCAAGCCTAATCACTGTTTAAATGTAATGCTGAGTGAACTTACTATTTGTATATATAGAACTCTAACCACTAGTATATGTAGTAGACCTTTACTTACTACATTCCTATGTGATTTTAGAGTTTTCTGTTTGCATCTCTTTCTTGAGGGACTTTACAACTTCTACATTTGCAATTTTGTCCTGTTTATATCTCCTCCTTGAATGACTTTAAAACTTGTTCATTTGCAATTTTTTCTGTTTGTATCTCGTATGTAACTCATGTAATCCAAAGTCCTTATGTAACGCAACTGGTTCTTCCAAGCACCCTTGTCCCCTTTCCCTCTTTCCTCTCCTGGGGACTTGTTTCTTCTGTATTGGACTTTTGCAACTCTAACTATTGTAAGCATGTGCCCTTTACCAAAGCACTCCTTCTCCCCTTATTGCAGAGGGATCCAGCATCTATACCCCAGAGTCTCAGAGACCCCTCTGAGAGAGTCTACAGCATCAAGGGAGCCACACACAATGGAGATGTAGGAATGGCATCCCTTACCAAAGCACTCTATCTCCCCTTGTTGGGGAGGGATCCAGTATGTATGCCCTGGAGTCTCAGAGACCCCTCAGAGAGAGTCCACAGTGTAAAGGGATCCACACACCGCGGAAGTGTGGGAATGACACAATTTCTACTGGGATCACAGCACACCGGATGTTGGACACTGTTTTTCCTCGTCTCCTGGTTGTGTTTCTTTCACCCTCCCCCACCTCTTTCCCTCTTTCATTCTTTGTCTACCTCCCCATCTCCTATCCCCTCTTCCGTGAATCTCTCCCCTTACCTGCTTTTTCCCTTACGTATATGTTTTTAACACATGTAACTACGCGCCAGCAACTTGTAACTGTGCTCTGAAAATCAGCCATGCTGAATATTGTCAGTACAACAGCCGTGATAAGAAATGCTGCTCTTAACTCAATAGAAATACATCAACCATTCTCAAATATTCTGGCACTGTCCCAATATAAGCCTCAAAATAAAAGTTTGGTCTGGTGGCTCAGTGGACTAAAGCGTCCACTGCAGGGACCTGTCTAATAACCCTGGGCAGAGTTTGCGGAGTTGCGCTACAAAAATCTGTGCCGCTCTACGCGAAGCTCCGCAAGTGATGTAGTGCGGTAGAAAAATGCAGTTAGCTGTGATTTTCAGATGCTTGTCCCCACTGTGCAATCATCGCAAACAGCACCATGCATAGCGTAAGTGAGCGCTGCTTCACTTTCTGCGGCTCGAGTAGATTTTTACCCGAGCGGCATCTTTCTCAATGCGAACGGGCAGTTTCTCAACACGAGCAGTCGCAAGCATACATGACCACCGGCAATGAGAAACCTGACCCACACCCGCGTTGAGAATTCTCATCAGGAGGTTTATTTTACAAGCTTGCGCTTGCCAACATGATGTTGACGATCGTGAATGAGGAAAAATAGCCCTGGGAGGTGGATTTTCCTCGCTCGCACTCGCCAACTTGGAAAAAAACTCCGCTGCGCAAAAGCAAAGTTTTTAAGAACTCGGCGAGCTCCGCGTAGGGCGGAGTGTGGAAAACTCCACAAACTCCGCAAGCAGAGCGGAGTTCATCAACCGGGGTTACTCTCTAGCTGATGTATATTTGTTCACCTGCAGAGTTGCCATCTTGAAATAGTTTTCCTTTTCTATCCTTTTAGGAAAAATCATTCCGTGATGGCTATGTGACAAGTAGCAGCCATCTTTGAATGATGTTTTTCTTTCAACAAAATAATAAAAACATTCAAAGATGAATGCCTTGCTTGCACACACAAAGGTTTCAAATCTATTACCGATGGTCACCTGCTGATAAAGCATGGAGAGCAGGAGTAAGCTGGAGGAGACAAGTAGACACCGGGGATGTAGTAATGTAGTGTATTTTGTAAAGCGCACAGCTGCCTTCTCGGCGCTGTATAACGCTGTGGAACCCTTTCTGGCTCTCCCTGTGAGTTGCCCCTCCTGGGCACCCCCAAGGTGAAGCCAGGCATCCCACTGTTGTAGGGGCCATTGTGGAGATTAAGCAAGCTATTGCCCAGAGTTGCAGCGTGGGACCCATGATTAGAGTAGGCGCCGAGGTGAGAATTATTGAGTCCGCGGACATTGAGCCCAAGACCCTGCCGCGTCGGGACTTGAACCCTGGTCCCGGTTCTGATGTCTGCTTTAGATCTGCCGCTCTAACCAGTGAGCCACACTTCTCCACGATTGGGGATTGGGGTCTACTAATGTATAAAGAGAGAAAAAGGCCCACAGAAGACGGGAGAGTAGTGGGGAGAGACACAAAGGAGAAAAATAGTCTCTCATGAACTGCAATGAAAGTTTATGGCATCAGCAGGGAAAGATACAATTTATAGAAATCAAAACATGTTCAGACCGAAATGTTCCTTGGGAAAGACAAATGCAAGAATTGGAAGAAAAGCCACTGAGAGATCAGCAAATTGCAGACAGAAAGGAGAAAGCCTGCTCTAAGTCTGCATGGTTACACAATATATGTTTGTCAAGAGTATCTAGGGTCTAGAAACTGTCTGTTTGAAAGTCAAATATATTATATAGTAAAACACTTGAAACGTTCTTGTCAGACTTTGAACGTATGCATCTCAAGCATACTTACTGTTATCAGTTTATCATTTTTGTCACAGGTGTTTAGATCTCTGCTAAATGCAAGGACTGTGTGCGTGCTGTTCTCCGTGGCATACTCCAGCCGATAATCTTGGTGAGGGTCCATCTTCACTTCTCGACTCCTGTGAGTGAAACAGTCCTGTGAAAATAGAGACCAGTTAATGTTATTCATTCGCGTCTGTAAAATACATTCTTACATTTCATCCACTTAAGCAATGTGACAAATCGAATTACTTGCATGCTTTAAGCATCTGTCAAGAGATTATTAGCGTGTTTGCAAAAGGAACACGTTTTAAGAACAGGGCGGTATTCCAGGAAATATATGTGAGACTATTCATTAGTTGTAGGAATTCATCACGTTCCCTCTCAGGACTTTTTAATATTATAACTTGATATCCAAACACGATTATGGGGGGGGGGGATGTCTGAGATTGACAGGACTTGAAGTTGAGAACTTAAACTTTGTTAGAATAACACATATCATATTAACCTGATGGCCTCAACGTCTGTTACTTCTTGAAATCAACAACCTTCCTAACTGTTCCAGCAGATTGCCTCTCCTATCACTCTATTCCTCTAGGAATTCAATGAAGCATTTGTCAATGTGCACACCAGGGCAGCCTTTCTTTGTTGCACTGTGTGGTCTTCAGTATGCGCCCTCCTAGTGACACCATGGATGCTTCATATTTACTGTACGGCGCTCCATGTCGCAAGGAGAATGTGGACTGTCTTCCACTAGATGTTCGACGAACAGTTCAAAGGAAAAAAAGCTAAGAGGAATTTACTACACAGATTCTTAACTTACACCAGTTTTTAACCTGGGCTCTAACCACAGCTCTTGAACCACCAGGCTTTTGGGGTTTCTCTGTACAACCCTCCTATACCTTTGGGTCATGCTCGCGCTTTAGAGAACTCTTGAAATAAACTCAGTTTTAGGAATTCGCACCCCTGGCACTCACTGCTCCTGCTCTTCATGCCTTAGTTTACCCTAAATAAGTTCTGTTATTGATACTATGTTTATTGATGTCACAGAACACTGCTGCTGAATGCCCTCTGGTAAATGCACATTAAGCCATTTTGTTCTGTTGTGTCTCCAAACGACTGCTTTCAATTATCATAAAGCTATGAAACGAGAAACATAATATCCTGTGTAGTTATCTCATGATCTGACTTTCAAACAATTGGTCAGGATAACCTGAACCAATTACTTTAATGAGAGCTATGTGTCGGCCAAAAATCCTTAAGAGAGGCTTTTTCAATGTACCGTAAACTTGCTCTTGCAGATGCTGCCTCTACTTCTGTTATCCCTGTTCAACAGCTATGCCCTGATCTCTTTCAAGATAAAATGACACAGTCAGTTCTATGCCCTTCGACAAGACTGTCAAACTCTCTCCTTCCCTGACAATAAACTTATGTTTGAGGCTCCTAATAATACTCTCCTCCATGTGTATTTTGTGCTAAAGATGATCAGGATATTCCTTCTACTATTCCCCAGGTCCTCAAGGAGAGCTCTGGTTCAAGCTAATCCAAGTAAGATTATTGTGATGATGTGCTCCTAGATCTGCCCAGCTACCTTTTCCACAAGCAGCAGCTTATCCAAAAAGCTCCAGCTTCGGCTTAGTAGGAAAGTAAGGGCCTCATTTACAAAGGCCATTGCACCACTGGTGCATCACTTTTTGCGATGCACCGGCGGGGCAGTGTGCCTGCCTATATTAACAAGGCCACATAAGGTCACACTGTGTGCCTTTTCATACCTTGCAAATATGGTCCCCTTTCTTGCATTACTCTGCATTAAAGGGGCGTTTCATGGTTGTTGTTGTGGGTGTTCGATTGCAACATCCATGGAACCTGACATATTCGCAGATATATAAAGTCTTCTAAAGCTGAGAATACGTCAGGATCATATGCCTCCACAGGGAAGACATAGGAGTGGTCCAACGAGGAGAAAAACTTTTATTTCTCCTTGCTTTTTCCTCTATCTATGCTTGCTGCATTCTGCAGCATGCATAGAAAGAGGAAAATGCCATCAATGATTGTTGTTTTGCAGCATGGTTTCCTTTCCTGCATAAAAACAATCATCCCCGCAAAGCAAAAACACTTTCAGCATGACACAAGGGTGACTGCGCGGTGCATGCCAGCCAATTGTGCACCAGCGCAAGGGAAAGCACACGGATGCATGGTATTGTTGTTAGCACAACGGATCCTTGTACTTTTAAAATGATGCAGCTCAGTGCAGCAAAATGTCTGGCAGAGCCTTGCTGCGGATTTGTTTTGTACAATAGGCCCCAAGTGTCTATGTCCATCTTTCTACCCTCTACTGTCCCCATGCGCAAACAATGTCTTTTTAAGTCCCTTTGTCTCTGTCATAAGGCTTTGCAGAGTCTGCCTCCCGAAAGCTACTTGACCTTTCTTTCCTCCTTCTACACTCTGTCATGCTGTCTCCACTACAACACAGCGTACATTGTTAATATTCTGGACAGTTTGGATAGGTGGACGCTCTTTTTTGTTGGTCACCTCTCAGGCTAGGCCTGCTCTCAAGTCAGCCACTCATGAACAAAAGTGTGGTCTCTTGTCTCATAAGCTTTGCAAAACTCATTTATTTTCTTCATACCTTTGTTACAGGGCAGTTCTTCAAATCCAAGGATGAGAAAGAATTTGGAAGAGAGTTCAATTCAAATAATTTGAAGACCTGGTTCTCCTTTTCATATGAATTTACATGAAAAATATGTAATCAAGACAATATGGCACATATTAAATGCAGCCGGATTGTCTATCTTCTTGTGTGACCAGTGGGTCCTAATCAGATTCCCATCAATCCCTATTGAAAAAGCAAAATATTCATGTAAGTGACGATTTTCAGTTTACTTTTGTGGCTTTACTGTTTACCCTGAGTTCTTCATGAGTGTAGGAACTGGTTCCCTGTTCATACGAGTTTGTATGCAAAATGATACACGTCGTGCCAGGTAAGAGCGGTGCAGCCAGGAAGGAGGGGGGGTGGGGGGATTTCGACAGACGATGACGAGGGTGAGTTAATTATTTATTTAATTTCCTCTCGTGATCGTCTGTCGAATCCCCCAACCCAGCCCCACCTCTCTCGCCTGTACGGGCCGATCCTGTGTAGATCTTTAGGGAGCTCATATTTCATATTAATTTGATCTGCTCTGAGAATGCATTTAACCAATTCAAGTTTTCCTCAAGTAGTTCCCATTTGTACTTCTGATCCTTTCATATAAATCGAATGGCGGGGGAAAACATGAATAAATATTTTCAGATAAACACACTGGCCCATTGCAGAAAGGTCAATCCATGGGTGAAGACCACTACAAACACAGGCGTATATATGTAGGAAATATCTTCCTAAATGCAATTCAGCCATTCGGGGCAGACAGTTCTGCATCTCCTTTAAAAGAGGTAAGGGTGAACATTTGACTGAAAAATAATACTGTGGTAACTTTAAAGGCATTTTTAGATGTTAATATGCAAAATATGGATCTAAGTAGAATTTGAAAAAGTAACAAGCAACCAGGCATCACCTGAAGGAAATAATACACACCTGGCATGCTTCACAATTGGAAGCATATTAATATAGCCGACTCTCTGGGCTCTGGAGCCAGTCATAAGCTACGGTTGTGCTAAGGTACATTCCATGTGTTTCTGTTTCTTAGACATAAAATATGTTATGATATATATTTGCATTTGTATAGACTAGTGCTAAATGTGAGATGACTGGTGTTTTTGTATAATTCATTAACAAGTTACATATTTATAGTTTTCTATGTATTTACAAATGTTATGTTTACACATCTACAGAGTAATTTAGTATAGGTGTTAGCAATGTTGAAAATTATATCACTATTTTTTCAGAATGTATTTCATTTAATTTAATTCTTAATTTCTGTTAACATTTTTACAATGTTTTAATGAATTGTCTGTAGTGTATACATTTATTTGTCTTTTTTATTTATTCTTTTTATTCTTTTTAGCTGTTGGGCTCAAAAGTAGTAGTGTTATTCCATTGCTCCGTTGATTTCTAGGGGATTCCATGCAGCACCTTAATTGGCCATATTTGTTATGCAACTTACCTCAAGGCATGGCAGAAGTAAATATGAGCCTTTCAAGGGGGTAGTCCTACTGTTGTAGATGTAGGTTTAACTTTACTGTGTGGCAACCAAGTTGCCTGTCTGTACATGCATATTTGTATGCATTTCCCTGTACCCCCTCTTCATTTTCCTTGCTTCCTTCCACTGACAATAAATATTCTTTATTTTCTAGCAACTCGTCCTTGCCACGCCCATATTTACACCTAAAATGTGTACATTGTTTGGACTTCCAAGCACTTTTTTGAGAATTCCACAGATAAAATGTAGGAAATGGCATTGACAGCGATCACAAGCTGCTTTAAACCTGATTTACAAAGATTAATGGGCCACATGCATGAACACATTTTTCCATGAACACAGAATGGTCAAAATCCTTTGCTGCAATCGGCCCAATATGTGTATCAGTACAATGGTAGAACTACTGCACATAATCATAAATTCTATTTGAGTTGAAAGTTATGCTTGTCGTGGGCAGAACATATAGCCACAATGAGAGACTGTTTCTGTTTTTGTTTAAGCAGTAACTGTTTAAGGGGCAATTGGATACAATTTTTCTAGCAATCCTTAGCCAATATCATAAGTTAAGTGACTGTCAAACTAAAGCCTATATTTTGATGAAGATGTCACTCTAATACCAATTTCTATCAGCAAATTTACTTGGACCGGTATCAAAGAGAAACCTTAAAAACAGATGTATGACGTTACAACGCATGCTTTTCCCACGCATGCCTTTACAACACGTTTTTTACAACGCATGCCTTTACAACGCATAGTGCCTTGGGGCGCTGGAGAGTGAATAGTTTAATTTACTATTCCAACTCCAGTCCCCGTGGATAGTAGGGAAGGTGTTGGATAGTACATTAAACCTATTCCCTATCCTAGAGCGCCCCCCAGCGCAATGCGTTGTAATGGTTTGCGTTGTAATGGTTGCGTCGTAATGGTGGTGCGTTGTAAAAGTTTTGTTGTAAAGGATGTTTACCCTTAAAAACACTGAGAAAGTAAAAATTTGATGAAGGACCACTTTTCAACAAGATCAAGTAATAGTGTAAATAGCAATGAGTTCACATTCATGCACTGTGCTCAGTTTTACAGAACAACAAACTAAGAACTGTTATTAAAGTACACATTATGGCCATGAAATACTAGCAGAAAAGAGAAACCATGTATCTGGTAAAGAGAAGAGCAGTGCAAACAGACACCATCTGTGTCCAGATTGAGTCTAAGCATAATATCATCCTCAAAGTCAGGATTAAACGTGTGTCATTTTTTAAAATTATGTGATTGCATTGTCGCACAGACGTCATTAGTGTTCTACCCATAACTCATTGAATATCGGCATTTCCTTATGTTTGTCTCCTATGTTGACCTGTAGCCAGCCGCGGCACATGCAGGTGAGAGCTGTGGGGCAGTGTGACCGGGTGGAGGGGATTTCGAGGGACGATGACGAGGTAAAATTAATTATTGTCATCATCTCTTGAATTCTGGCCCCACCGCTCTTACCTGCACGGGCCGGAGCTGCCTGTAGCTCTCTTTGATGTGAGAGTTGTGACAGGAAGACGTCACCCAGTGTGTTTGTATTATTTATCGAAATTCATTTTGAGTGCATTTTTTGGCCTGCAGCTCAGTCTGTTGATCCACAATATTTGTGTTGCCTGGTGGAGGAGCGGACAGTCAAGTGTTGCCATGCAGGGCTCTATGAGATCATTTATGCTTATTAATGAAAGGTGACCATAGGGATCTTGTGTTAAAAAAGTACTACAACTCATACACAGCATGTTCAAGACCTACTGTTCAAGTGGGACATGTGCAACCGACATCAGAAAAAGGCCTTTGTAAATATTCTATCCGTAGGCCAGAAGCATGGTAGGAAATTCCTTGTAATTTTGACATTTTAGAACAATATTTCTGATGCCACCTGCACAGCAGAATTCTGCTGTAAATTTCCTACCTTACACTGTCACTTTATGTGTATCTGTATTAACAGTAGATATTTATTAATATAATTAGATTTGTAAAAGAAATGTAAAAAACACCTTCACTGAACAAATAGCTTGCATGCGGTGTGCAGGTGAAAATGGATGTGCAAGACAGACAAGCACCACATATCATTTAGTCATATCACAAGTAATTCTTTAAAACAACAAAGTACCCATGAAATAGGACACACAACATAAATAACATAGAAGACGTTGCGCATTTGTAAGCAAATGATCAGCATGTGCAACTACAATCTGCAAAAGAAGGAGGGGTGGAATGACAACAGGACCTCAGCAGAGGCATACCTGCAAGCATCCTTTTTGTGAGGTACAACACAAGCTTCCAACTAGCAACCAAATGCAAACATCACTTTAGAACGTGAGACACCAGTGCATCAAAACAATCTATCCACTGCACACTGTGTTCTGTGAATTTTAGAATATTCAGAGAAAGACCTTACATTTCCACCATGTCCCATATGTAAAGCCCCAGAACCAGAATAGAGTGACAAAAACATATACAACGAATACATTTAAGAGTGGTTGATAAATTCTGCTCGGCCGGCGTAGTTCTCTGTGTTTTGGCCACTCCATGCTAATCTTGTAACAAAGAGTTCCAGGCAAACTCTGCCAACTGCTGCATGGTGGAGGTTTTTTCACACATGGCTCCCAAGTTGGGGAGTGAGAATTGGCACCCCCTAGTATTGGGAGTAAAACATGTGTTTCCAAAAAGAGAAGCAGACTGTCATTTGATTCCCCATTGTTGTACTGTAGCTTCACCACAGATTTCCAATGAAGAATTTGAGCACTAACATTCTGTATTTATGCCAAATATGTGGCACATCTGACTGCCACCTTAATTGAATCAAAGCTGTAAAACTGAAACTGAAAGCATTATCTACAGAGGATACTGCTGTAAATTAACAAACTGAGGATGTTTCTTTTTGTCATAGAAATTATGTTTAGTGCTCAAGGATGCTAAAATGAGGACACATATCCTATAAATTGTCAAACATCCTATTTGTTAATGTCAAAAAAAAGTTTGCTATGCTGAGGGAAACAGGTACTTCCAACACCAGCAACAGCCTGCCACTTGATTCCTCATCATTCTACTGCAGCTTCACCATAGTGTTCTAATGAACAACTAGAGTGCCAACATTTTGTATTTGTGAGAAAAGTGTGTCACAGCTAAACATAATCTTGATGGAATCTAAGCTATAAAACTGAAAGAATTTCCTACATAGGGTACTGCAGTTACTGAACAAAATGAGGGGTTTCTTTCAGTCTAAAAAATGATGGTTTATGCTCTCGGAAGTTAAAATGAGGACACATGTTCTAAAAAGCTGAAATTAGTTTCCTCATCAATGTCAGAAAAAAAGGCCAGTATGATGAGTGAAACATCTATTTCCAATTTCAGCAGCAGCCTGTCAGTTACTTCCACGGCTGTTAAACCACAGCCTTGGGGTGGTCTTCCCTCCAACTTTTTGTCTAACTCCTCATTTATTTTTCTGATCTTGT
This sequence comes from Lissotriton vulgaris, assembly GCF_964263255.1. Taxonomy (NCBI): domain Eukaryota; kingdom Metazoa; phylum Chordata; class Amphibia; order Caudata; family Salamandridae; genus Lissotriton; species Lissotriton vulgaris. Next base: position 1,298,372,472 of record NC_141694.1, read on the forward strand.
TTTTGTTGGCTTTAGGACTTTGAGTACTTTACTATTGCTACCCAGTGCTAAAGTGCTTGTGATCTCTCCCGAAAACATGGAAACATTGGCTCATACCTAATTGGCATATTTGATTTTCTTATAAGTCTTGAGTAAAGTGCACTACAAGTGCCCCAGGTCTGTAAATTAAATGCTACTAGTGGGCATGTAGCACTCATTTGCCACCCACTGAAGTAGCCCTTTAACCATGACTCAGGCCTTCCATTGCAGAGCCTATATGTGCAGTTTACACTGCCATTTCAACATTGCAAGGCCGAATCCTTCCTTTTTCATACATACAAGTCACTCCTTGGGTCGGCCCTACATAACCCAGAGGGCAGGATGCGATGTGCTTAAAAGGTAGAACGTGTCCTTGTAAGCTTAACATGTCCTGGTAGTGAAAAACTCACCAATTTATTTTTCACTACTTCAAGGCCTATCAATCCCATTGGTTAACATTGGGATTCTCTTATTACATGTGTATGTGTAATTTCCAATTGGGACATTGTAGACATTCTGAATTTGGTGTCCCTTGTCTCACAATTAAAATCACAACTCATGATGAAGTTGGACTTTAAGTTGCATGTCTAAAAATGCCACTTTTAGACAGTGGGCATTTTCTTTAAACCATTCTGTGCCTTTTTCCTGGCTCCAATACATGTCTGGGATGGGTGTCTGCTGGTCTTTGTGCATTCCCTCTAGACAGCCACGGACAAAGGGAGCTTAAGTGTGCCTGATTGGACATTCACTTCCTTATGGCCCATCACCAAGCTGATGGGTCTTCCTGGGCTGAATAGGAAAGAGCAGCTGACAATTGTACCCGAAAGGGCAGTGTCTGTCCCCACACAAAGAGCTGCGTAATACTGTAGTAAGTCTGAAGCCAGGGCAGGAAGGGGAGGGACCTTGGGCACTTCAAAGCTTTTCTTTGAAGTTTCCCTCACTTCAAAGGAACAACTGGGTTTAAGTACTGGACCCCTTACACTACCAACTCAATATACTCCTGTAACTACTCTGCCAGGAAGAAGGACTGCTGTGCTGGTGAAAGGAGTGCCACTCTGCTGGAGTGCTGCTTCGCTGAACTTTGCCTTGCTGTGTCCCTACCTTTCTGAGCTTAACTGCTAGCTGCTGTTTCCCTGCCTGGGTGAGAAGGACTGGACATGCATCACTTGAACCTAGAGTGGGTTCAAGGGCTAGCTTGCTTGCCACCCGTTCCTAAGTCTTAGGGACACAAAAGACTTAGAACCCTTCCGTTTCTAACCCTTTTTATTCTTCAGAGTTTTATATAGCGATAACTAGACCCGAACCGAATCACGTATCAAAGCGCTTTATATAGCACCAGTTACGTTACATGAGGACACACATTCATTTTAGGTACGGGGAGAATAAGTGATTTGCCCAGAATCACAGGAGGTTTTGGTGTCATAACCGAGACTCAAACCCAGTTCCCCAGGTCCGAGGTTGAGCACCCTAGCTGTTTGGCCAACCCTTGGGCTCATCTGCTTGTGAATGTGTCCTGCCAAGTGGTGCCACCCCAGTCCTGTACACTTGGAAATAGACCTAGGAATTTGCCCCAGTGGAACCAACAAATCCTACGCTGCAAGAGCAGAACCAACGTATTGCTGCTGGTGCGGGAACTGGACTGGCACATCACACTCGGAAGTGCCACATCACACTCAAATCCACCGCTTCAGAACCGATGCATCACCACTATTGCATGGGGAAGATCGACTCATCGCCTCTTCAGCGTGGAAAAACCCAACACATCACGTACAGAGCGGGCGCACTGTGGAACCAATGCTTCGTTCATGGACCCTATGCATCACTGCAGTTGCATGGAGGAATTCAGAGCAACACCTCACCTGAGTGGGGATCAATGACACACCTCACTCTTGCGACCAGGATCAAGGTACTTTTGCTCCAGGGGCCGCATAGGTACTGTATCCGGCCCAAGCTCCATCGCGGTTGGCCTGAACTCTTGACTGTGTCCCCGTCCAGTGTAACCAATTAACACTTTGGGTGCTAAATGCTTCTAAGCACTATATTTTGCATGTAATCTTAAAAAAAACATATCTCTACTTCTAGTAGTTTGATTTATGTTGTTGTTGTCTTGTTTTATTTATAAAATCATAATCTATTTTTCTAACCTGGAGTTTAGTCTTTTTGTGGTGTTTTCTTGTGTTACTGGTTTAAGTGTTGTACAAATTCTTCACACATTGCCTCATAAGTTATACCTGCTTGCTCTGTGCCATACTACCAGATGGTAAGAACATGATACTTAAGGGTGTGTTGTGACTTACCCTGAATAGGAATAAGGACCCTACTTGGACAGGCTGCATACCTCTGCCAATTAGAGACCAAGGGGTATATTTGCAAGAAAATGCCTGAGTGTGGTGTTTTGGCAAATTTGGCAATGCCGCGCTCCTACATTTTCAAAATGTAGACACAAGACACACCCCTGAGTTTCCCCTAGTGCTATAAAAGCTGCCTTGTTCCAATGCAGGCACCCTTCAGCCATGTTGCAAGGGTACCTGCAGTGCAGGGGCAATTGTTTACATGCAGGAAGGGACACCTTCCTGCCCATAAACAATCAGTAATGTTGATTTGCTCTTTCTATGTGTGCTGTAGAAAGAGCAAAACATGAGGGGAAATTAATAATTTCCCCTTGTACCGCCATCCTAAGATTAGGTATTAGGTGGCCTTAGTTTTTGGCACTGGCCCAACCTTGTAAATCTGGGGAAGCATCAAAAAGCAAAAGGTGTTCAGTGGAACGCCCACAGCATCTCCTCTTGCCCGCCCCTTTGCCGCAGCAGACTGCTGTGGCATGGACCTTATTTGCAAGCTGGCATTAAGCCACATTAAGTGGCTTAGCAGCACCCTGTAAATATGAGGAATGGTGCAACGCCACTGGAGAGTCAGAAAAAGTGATGCTCTGGTAGCTTATGGGGCTTTTAATTATGCCACCAATTTCTAACACCAGAGCCTTACTGTAGTTTCACCGCTAACACTAACATTCTATATTTATGACAAACAAGTGTCCCACCTGAACACCATCTTGAAGGAATTAAAGCTAGAAATCTAAAAGCATTTCCTACAGAGGATGTTGAAGTTAAAGACCAAAATTTGTGGTTTCTTTTTGTCATCGAAATTATGGTTTGTGCTCTAAAACGCTAAATATAAACACATTTTCTATAACTTCTCAAATATCTTTTATATCAATGTCAGAAACAAAGTCTGAGTGAAACATACTTCCAACAATAGCAGCAGTTTGTCAGTTAATTCCTAATTGCTCTACTGCAGCTTCACCACAGAAATCTAATGGACAAGAGTTGCATTAACACTTTGTATTTGTGACAAAAATGTGGAACACCTGAACACCATTTTGATGAAAGTAAAGCCTAAATCTGAAAGGATTTCCTATGGAGGATACTGCAGTAAATGAAGATATGAGGGATTTCCTTCTGTCATAAACATTATGGTTGATTTCAAAAATCTTTCTCATCCATGTCAGTAAAAATGTCTGACATGCATATTGAAACCTACTTCCAACACCAGCAGGAGTCCATCGGGTAACTCCCTACTGATCAACTGCAATTTCATCACAGAGATCTAAAAAAGAACTACAGTGCTAATATTTTATATTAAATACAAAATTGGGACACTCCTGGATGCCATTTTGTTGGAATTGGAGCTGTTTAATTTAAATCCTTTCTTGAGGAGCAGGTTATGTAAATGAGCATTGAGATTTTAATGCAGGTATGCAACCAGCAGATTAAAAATGTGAGGAGAGGTATTGGTTTTTAGTACTTTGAGGCTTAACATATATTTTTAATGGGTTACAATAAGTTAAAGAGGGAGAAGACTACAGAAGTAGAACATTCCTTGTCCACATGTTAACTCATACTACCCAATTTTCTGAGTTGCTTAACAGTCCCATAATTAAAAAAAATAAAAATGTTGGTAGACATTCTTTGTGGAATGAAACCCATGGAGGATTGTGTGCAAGTCCAGCGGCAGATCAATGCTGTGCAAGGTCAGAGGCTGCTGTTCAGACGGGGTTGGGCCTCCTGCTGAGGTTTTGGCGGAGGGGCTGACTTTGGGGTAGTCCATGCGGAAAATCGTGTTTCCTTTCAAAATCAGACATGTATAAACGTGGCAAACTTAGGGCAAAGGTACTGCCCATACTAGTCCCTTGGGTCTGGTGAAAAGGTTTGTCCTCATATTGAAAGACATTTTCTGTGAGGTGTAGTGTAGCATACTCCATAATGAAGCTGATTGGCGTTGGAGAGGTGCAATTGTTGGCCCTCAATATGTTTTTGATAACCTTGAGCGTAGCCATCTGGGGAATGTTGGTATATAAAGCATCTACATCAAGGGTGACAGGGAATTCTATCTTTCGTCTATTGTTGTTAGTGCTCTCATTTAAGTGTAGTATGTCTCTTGTGTCTTGTACGAAAGACAGTGTTTTCTGGACCAACCGTTGTAAAAAATGGTCACAGAAATTTGAAAGGGGCTCTAAGAGGGACCTTATTCCAGAAACGATGGGTCTTCCTGGTGGTGGCATGGTACCTTTATGAATCTTCGGCAGGATGTAGAAGTAAGGGGTTATATGGTTCTTATTTATCAGGAAGGCAGATTAATTCCTAGAAAGCCCCCCCCCCCGGATTTCAGCACATGAAGCTTCACTAGTAATGTGTGTAAGAAGTTGGTGAATCAGGTCTTCTGTAATTGGTCTGTAGTACTGCTGACTTGACAGTTGACATATGTATTCTGTCTTGTAGTCACTGGCAGACAAGATAACAATGGCCTCTCCTTTGTCAGCCTGTTTTATTACAATACTAGTATCATTGGACAGCTAAGGATTCTGTGTTAAGAAGATTCTGAAAATGCTTGGATTTCTTACTCTTATTCACGTCTTTTGGGACAGTTTTTCAAATGTTAAGAGGGCATTAGTTACTATGCTTGAGCTCGGGGTAAAGGTGGAGGGGTTGAGTAACCCTGACTCTGTTGTTTTTGGTTCTGATCTATATGAGGAGAAAGCTTGTGATCATATTTTATGAAAAAAGTTATGTCGTTGACAGTTAGTTTTAAATATGACAATTGTCGGGGTGCTAATAAAACCCAGTCCTCAACAATGCCGTTGTTTTAGCTTCTGTGAGGGTTCTGGGGGAAGATTGACAATTAGTTTTTCTTCGATAGGGAGCTCCTGAGTTGCACGGGTTGTTGCTGAGGTGGGTCCTGCCATTGAACCTGTTTTAGTTGCTACTGTCCCCCTCTTCTTCTTCCTCTCCCCCTGCCTTATCAAATCAAGACTTATTATGGTCCAACCTGTTGCCTATCATCCAATGAGCAAATCCCTAATACAGACGTTTACCTCCATAAAGCTTCCCAGAATAACAGCAGGGGTACTTTTATATACAACTGCACAACAGGATCCCTACCCCTTATTTTTGGAACTCTGAGTGACAATGAATTGTTCATGGCACTCTCTAGATCATGTAACACCAGGTAAGTAAATAAAAGGCACCCCTAGAGTCCATCTCTGAGCCGTCAAAGCTGTGCTCACATAAGAAAAGAGAGGAAGTTGGCGATGACAATGATGTTAAAGCACCCAGCTTAGAATTGAAATCACAAGCCAGTATTAAATAAATGAAGAATCCAAACATAAGTTCCTGTTGGCCACTTTGCCTACGAAATAAAAAAAAAAAACATTTTAGTGTTTTTTTGGGTCCTTTAGTCATTGTCTCAGTTCAACACCTAATGATAACATTAGTTTAACCTTTGTTTTTCAAAGCTTTTTTAGTGCATAAACACTCATTGGTTAAAATTATGTTATCATACAATACTTCTTTACACAAATTAGGAAGTGGACCAGGTGGTGATGGTCAATACTACATATTTTAAAAATAAAGGTTTTAACATGTGACAGCACCAGGCTCTAAATAAAAATAATCCATCAAAGTAAGAGACCATGTTAATTCATAATTTAATGCGCACAAATATTTCCTTTCATTGGCCACCCACGACCCAGCTCCTCAACTTTCTCCAAACACTCTGAGATTTCTAGCAATTCATAGTTAATGAAAAGTCACTACTTTTAGAGGTTAGTCATTTTAAAATAAAGGTGATAGTTCCCGTGGGTCCAGGAGTTGAAGTAAACATTGGGTCAAGAACACGCAGGTGACATTTTGCACCTCCAAATCCCAACTGGAAGGGACATCACATTCTACTCACAACATGCTATCAAAAATAGACTACATTCTGACAACCACCTACTGACTCCAGCTGCTGTTGCTTCAGCAATTGAACCAATCAGATCATGATTGCATCTCAGTGGATTTACAAATCGATCACAAACACCCTAGGAGGAATTAATGAAGATTCAAAGAAGTGGTTCTTAACCCCTTACCTGCGGTCGGAATTCCGCTCCTGTGCGGCACATTCCGATCGCGGGCGTGTACGTGACGGTTCCCGGCTGTCATTAGCACACGAGCACTGTATGCCATGACGGACGGGAGCAGTCACCAGCATGCAAGGGGTTAAAGTCACTCATTGACAAAATAAAAAACTCTATGGATAACTTTTTCATTGAAAATGACTCCAATCAAAACTCTAAAGAAACCATATGAGATGCTCTGAAGATTGCCATCATGGGAGAACTCTTTAACATTATGTCCAACATAAATAAATGCACTAACAAATGAAATAATGAAATAGAACATTCAATTACATAACTAGAGAAGAAATTCTCTATTAACAAAAATCAGGACATTCTGCAACAACCTAAGACACTGAAATAAGACTATAGCAATATTTTCATGTAGCAGGGCGCACACCTAGGTCCAACACAGCAAACTTCAAAGATTCAAATATGGCAGGCAAACCACTAGCAAATTATTAACATTATTAAAAAGAGCTTAAAATATATCCCATATATTGGAAATAAATCTGGAACAACTATCATTGACCCTACAGAAATAGCTAACACCTTTAGAGAGTTATATAACGACCTTAACAATCCTAACAAAATGACAACAACCTCTCAGAATCTAACCACATTTTTCTCAACCAACCCTTCTCTCGCTTGGGCTAGGCAAGGCATCAGGGGCAGATGGGTCCGCAGACAGCGTTTACAAAACCTGCCAAAATAAACCAAATACCCATTTCATTCACTTTGGTAAATCAGATAAAACCACAGGCACAACCTCTGAAGCCAACATTACCGGAAATCACAAAGAGGGGAAGAACCTTCCAGAGGTCAAAAACAACCCATTTCTCTCCTAAACCTGGACTGTAAAATATATGCAAAATCTCAGCACCCATACTAGAAAGTACTCTCCCATCCCTAAATCATAGTTCATCAAAGGTAGACATGCCTCTGACAATGTTAGACTTTTCTGCCACATCACTGAAAAGCTAAATTATTAGCATCACCTATAACGGCCATAGCTCTGGTTGCAGAGATGGCCTTTAATAAGATCTCCTGGCCTTTCCAGGAGGCTGTCCCAAGCAACGTTAACATCGGAGATAGCTTCATTTGCCAAATATTTGCTCTATATGCTTAACCCTTGGCCCATATCAGAGTAAATGGGATCCGATCCAAAAAATATACTTGGCTCAAAGAACTAGAAAAGGTTGCCCTCTTTGTCTCCATCAGAGCAAACACACTTATAAAAGGCATCTCTAGTGGACACACTCCCTACAGAATCTCCACCAATGCTGACAATATACTCATATTTTAACAAGAAGCCGATACTGCTATCCTGGCTATCCTGTCTGAAATCAATTCCTACACTAAAGTTTCAGGCTGTTACCTAAATCTTGAGAAGACCAGAGTTTTCCCTTTGAATAACATAACTCTCTCTTCCGTTGTGAACAACGCCAGACTACACTGGGAATCCTCGCAGATCAAACACCTAGGCCTCTACTTTAAAAGTAACCTAGAAGGCACAAGGAAAACAAATGAGGACTATCGCCTAAAGAGAATCAAATATATTCTGACAGCATGATCACTAAAAGTTATGGCATGAAGGGGTCACATGGAAGGAATTAAAATGATGATTTCCCCTCCAATAAATGTTATGTCGTCCATGATCCCCTTACAACTATCAAACACCTTCTTTAATAACATAGACACCATATTTCTGAATTTCTCTGGAAAGGTAAAAAAGGTAGACATTACACAGAGCCTACTGGACTCCTGAAAAACTCTCCAAAGTAGGGTTTTGGGAATAAGACATTTTCTGGAACTGCCAAAACTCCCCATGTACCCTCCTCCATATGCTATTCAATTGCGGTAAGCTCCACAATATCTGGATCGAAATTCAGAACACCGTAAATGCAATCTTCAACATCGATATCGCCTTAAATTTCCACACAGCCACCTTAGGCCCCTGGGCCCATTCTGCTACCTTGAAACTAAACCAATCAGCCATATGCCTCCTATTAATGATAGAAATTAAATGCATCCTATGAGAACGAAAATTGTTCCAAAACCTCTCTTATCACATATGGTGACTGTGGGTCTGCTTAACGAGAAGTGTAGATAACACACACGCTAACAATGTCTATGCTAGCCAGACATCTCAGAAACTATGGAATATAGTAGACCTGTATATGCAAAAAATAAAACCTCCTTGAACTACAATATTCCAACACTCAACGTTTGGATTATCGCAACCCCCCCCTCTTGCTTTTAGGCTTTTAGCAACAACATCTACCATCACATCACCAATAGTTCTTCAATCTAGACATCTTTCTCTGTCTCTCTCTCTCTCTGTCTCTCTCTTAGGGCGCCACATATTCAAATAACATTTAGCTTCTTAGGTACTTCTGGTGGGGCATCTTGGGTAATTTTACCTAGAAAATCAGATTGTTTCAAAACACATATTGGTGTATTATGCTGTGCAAATGAAAATACCGTCAAAAAGGCACTACTGGGTCCAAATTCAGTGACATATTCAGTAGTTGACTGACGAAAAATATTAGGAAATGTATTATCCCAAGCATGACAATAATAACCATGATGCTTCTGGGCTTGAGCATATGGATTGTCAAGCCAATGAAAGAATGCAGTTGGGTTGTAGCAGATGAACTGCAAAATGTCTCTACGAAGTCCACAGGGCAATAAACATTCAGAAAAGGTGGAAAGGGCAATTGAAGCCATTAAACACCCCTTATGGACAAATACTATTTTGTTGAAGTGCACCTGGAGTGAGTGTTTTGCAAAAGAATGAACTCAAACCTTTTTTTATTATTATTTGTTAGTATTACCAACCTTAATGATACTGAATATAGTTGTTAATGGAGAGTGAAAGCCTGAATCACCTCTGCCTGGATCTGCATACATAACCTGCATGTAACACATGACTGTCGGTAGATCGCATATGACACCCTGAGTTATCTTATTAAAAGACAGCCTCATGAAGAACAATTCATACAGTTTTATATTGTCCATTTGGTACAAAATATTGATTTGTGGTAAAGGCTGTTAGTGGCAGGTATCAATATTAACACACATTTAATGGAATATATTTGATTTGTGTCACGTAGCTGAACCAATCTGTGAACAGGCTTCTCATATTCTAACCTTCAGACTGAAAACAAAATCCCGTTGACATTCAGATGGAACACGACGTTATGTGAAGCTTTTGGACAGGGCTGGCTTTAGCACCAGTGCGGAAATCTTTTTTCGCCCCCCCCCCCACCACTCCTTAGATTCCCCCCCTATCTCCCAGCAAAAGGGCCACTCAACGCTCCTAAACCCTGTCTCACACACATTATATTTGTTTTAAAAGGCTGGCTTTACTAATCCACCCAGCTATCCACTTCAAATACAGATCTGTTCTTTGCAGCAGGCATATTAACCCCCTGCTCTACTTTTTGAGGAGTCAAAACTGCCACTTGACAAAACTCCGAACTCTCTGTCTAGAAGGAACATTATTCACAAGAGTTATCTTGACATTCTTATTACTGCCTGAAATCTCAATGCACAGGGAACTTGGCATTAGCTGCTTTTAAATTGTAAGTTATTGCTCTCCACCTGAGGTCAGCCCCCCCCCCACCTCCAGGTCAGCTCCCAGTGCGGCTGCACCGGTCGCACTGCTCTAAAGCCGCCCATGCTTTTGGAACGAGTGATCGCTTTTAGTTCATAGATGTGGATTCAATCAGTAATCCCTTTAGGAATTATTCTTTGGTGGTTGATGAAGTAATTTGTGAACTCAAAAGGGGAGGTTTACCACGATTTTGCGCCATGTTTGCGTCAGAAAAGTGACGCAAAAAGGTGCAAAATAATTGTTTCCTAATTTACTTTCTAGCGCTAAACTTGTTTTGTGCGGGAAAAACGTAAAAGTAATGCGAAGCAGCACGTAGCGCTACTTCGCCATACTTTGCACCATGGGGGCATGCCAAGGGTGGTGCATGGATGGTCCCATGCAACCACCCAAAGTTTCTCATGCTAAACCCAATTTACCAAATACAGTAGATTGGGTTCAGCATGAGAAATCTGAACCCTTTTCAACTAGGGGCAAGGAAGGAGAAATGCTTTAATTTTTCCTTCCTTTTCCCACTGTCCAAGTGTACTGTGCTGTACAGCACACATACACAGAGGGAAAAGCTTTCCCTCATGTCTAGGCATAGTATTTTGCACAGGAAGGGTATCCTTCCTGAACAAAACCTATGCAATACTCACACACACACACACCCTAGCGCTATGGCACTAAGATGTGTTGGTGGGGCACAGCCGCAGTAATCAGCGCTTATGCAAGGGACAGGGGAGGAGAGAGCCATATCTCCTGCTACCTCCCTGTCATGCAATGCAATGCAGCCCCATGGGGGACTGAGCTGCGTTGTGTGGAGATTTGGTAAATCTCCCCCTGAGTTCTCAATGAGTTTTTGGGACTGTCCTATTTGTTTTAGTAGATACACTATCATTGTTAACCCCTTTGGCGCTTATGAGGCACAGTGGAGCTGTGCTCATGACAAGCTGAGCTCGTCATAACTGCTGCTGAACGCCCACGCGGGGCTAATTCCCCTCCTGTGCGGGCGTACCACAGGACTGGGCGGAGTCATGACGAGCTCAGCTCGTCATGAGCACAGCTCCGCTGTGCAGGATGGTGAGCTGGGCTTCTCATGAGTACCGCGGCCCCCCTCCTCCGCACCACGGGGAATTAGCCCCGCGTGGAAGGGGTTAATAGGTTGCTACTAGTACCTGGTCCTGATGAGGACCCTTTATAAATTACGCCATTGATCGAACCTTCGATGCTTTTAGCCATGGGCACATATGCAGGGCACACAGTATGCCCCTGAATTCAAAATGAGTCGGTGCGGATATAAGGATTTCTAGCTAAAGTGGCCATTACATCTGCTTTTTTTTTATTGTAGTGCGCATTTCGCTGTACCACTTAGCACCTCCACGGTGCCTCCACCCTAAGCACCTTTCTGTTCTTTAAGCATATGTTCAAATTGGGATACCTTTATACCGTTTAAAACAAGTTAAAACGATAGAAGTCAATACATGCAATTCATCAATCTAAAAACTTTATGGGGCTTATTTACAAGCCACTTGCACTGCCAGTAGGTCACTTTTTCCCATATTAAAAGTGAGGCACCAACGGCGCAAGAGGCTTTTAAAGGAACCCCTCTATTCCTTTATCTAAGGGCACCGATTGAAAAGCAAGCAACATCAAGCAGATAATGACCTCGTCCAACAACTGCAAGGACAACAATGCTAGTCTGGCGTGTCTTAAAATTCTAGTCCAACCATACAGGTATTAAAAAGCACTTTCACAAATACATATAAAAAGAGGAGATCAGGACAAAGTGCTGCACATCCTTTATAGATGAATAATCCCATTGACAGGGACCCCATCTCTCATTTGTTGACCAGCCCCTTGGCTTGTATAAAATATATTCAGTTTTAAAACGAGTCAGAGGAAACCGATAGGTAACAGACACGTTTTATAATAATAAGTATGGTTCAATTAGCGTGGTAGTCTTTAGCATTATGGCGACCTGACAGGGGGTTTCAACAAGTGTTCTTCCCGGTTTAATAACGTAAAAGTATTTTTGACCCAGTCTTTATTTCCTTTAGTTATACCCTCTGGGTTATAGAACAGATCAGGACGCCGTAACTTTCAAAAACTTGTCAATACGTATCTGAGCCAAGGTATTCAGGAAGCATGAATGAGATCCAAACACTCTTTAATGACCATCCTATTGGGATCTTCTAACTCAGGCTTCTGCGAGAAAGATCATAATCTTGCTCCAAGCCTTCGTGGACAATATAAGTGGCTGTGCTTATGGGGAGGGATACTAATTGGTTGAGGAACTTATTTACATTGAACTGAAGGTCAGTGACATTACAGTTCCGCCACACCTCATATCCATACGCAGCCATAGCAGCCCGATTTCAGGAGCGCCCATGCAGGTGAGAGCGCTGGGGCAGAGTAGGGGGAGATTGGACAGACGACGTCGAGGTAAAATTAATTAAATATTTATTTCATTTTCCCTCGTCGTCCTCTGTCGAGAAACACCGCTCTTATCTGCACAGGCTTCTCGGTGCACAATTTGCCTCGTAAATCCCCATTACACCGCTGCGAAACCTTTACCCTTCAATCTTGTAGCAAAATTGAAAATGTAAGTTATACTTCTAGCGAAAGCATCCTTCAGAGTTTTAATGAAGGGCAACCTACTAAGAGAATAGGATTCTTAAATACGGGAAAGTATTCACCCTATTGATAACACTTCCCGTGATCCATTGTGTTCAGCTCATAGGAGCTCTAGGCCCTATTACTGTGGTGTGTGACTTGTTAATGTTAGTGCTCAGATCCCAAACTATCCATGCCATTCAAAAATTGTATCTTTCAGCGTCTGCAAACCTTGAGCTGTTCTGGAAACCAGACAGCATTATCTGCAAAGAGGAATCCCGGCAGGCATGGATCATGCACCAATGATGAGTATATCTCATTCACCATCTATCAATATTTGCTGCAGTTTGTTAACACATAAAGTGAAGAAAAAAAACAACCATGATGCAGCACTGTCTGACCCCCCCCCACCTCTTTAGTAGGAAGTGCACATTGCATTCCCCTTTTTCCCTTTATCGTATAGAAGCTGAAAGGTTGGAATGTAAATCCATCAGGAAGAAAACAATGTTATTTTCTATTCCGATTTCCAGCATGATGGACAACAACTTGTCTCTATTAACCATGTCAAATGCAGAGCTTAGGTCCATAAAGGCCAAATGTATTGCCCCTTCTTTGGCCACATTATATTAGATAATTAAAATGTATACGTTTAAGCATTGGTCCAATATCCTTCTAGCATTACGGAAACCATACTGTGCTTCAGACAGAACTCTGTGTTCCCTAACTCATGATTTTAACTTTTCAAGAATCACATTCCCATTTACATTGACAACAGAATTTATAAGACAAATAACACCATGCATCACCTTGAGAGCCCTTTTTATTGACTGATATAATAAATGAGTTAGCCCACTCTGCTTGAATACTATGTTCAGTAGCTGTAATTAGTAATAATGGAAGCCCAAAGTGGGATATTGGACTCCCAACGGGACCCCATCACGGTTTGGGCTTTATTTTTGGACAACCCATCCATAGAATTTCAAACCTCCTCAGATTGAAAAATTAAGGTAGAAATTACAAGAGGGCGGCAATAAGGAAGAGCTAAGTGAAGTAGTGTGGCTCACTGGTTAGAGGCGGCAGACCCGAGAGCAGAGGACGGCCCGGGACCAGGGTTCGAATCCCGGCGCGGCAGGTTTCTGGACCAGGGTCAGCGGACTCGATAATTCTCTCGCCTCGGTGCCCACTCTGATCAGCGATCACACTCAGCAACTCTGGGCATTAGCTTGCCTCATCTTCACTATCGGCCCCACCAGACCGCCGGGGATGCCTGGTCTCACCCTGGAGATACCCATTAAGGGACCATCTCTCAGGGAAGCCAGGAAGGGTTTCGCAGCGGTCGAAGCGCCTTGGGACCCTCCGGGTAAGTAGTGCGCTATATAAATGCCTATACATTTACATTTACATTTACCATTTTCTGAAAGGCCTTTGCCCAGAGTTTTATAGATAGTCTCGAAATGTCTAACACAGACTTCAGGCAAAAGTTGCTGTGGTGGAAGATAACCTGGATCAGGCTTGAACAGGGGACGATTTACATTTCTCCCAAAATGTACAGTTATAACTACAAGGACTTGCAATGGTCCAGTCTTCCCAAGTCTCCTCCCTCAAGGACGTTTTCCATTGTGTAAAAGCTAATTTGTAGGCAACACAACAAGATGCTACTCTTGCTCTATACCTAGAGGGCTCTTTCAACTCCGTAATAGGTCCACAATGGGTCTTCGAACATGGATGGTCAAGCCAGCTATATGATACAGATAATAATGTCCCCATAGTGGTACGTAAAGCCCAAACTACCTGACTAATCTCCTTAGAAGAGCTAAATACATTTTTGTCTCTCTGTCATCAAGACAAACCATTAAAGCATCAGAACAATTATTAATCAGTTTTGTATGAAAAGTGTGTGGTCAGATATTCTTTCATTTAAGTCTCTGACCCTGGTCACTTGTGGATATCATTCTGCAATCGGATACACCACAGGTACCAAAGTATGTACCCATGAAAATTAAGCATTTAAAGGGTTGGTATCAGTCCGGTAATGCCAAAGAACTTCATACTTTAAAATTTGTAATGCCAAGACTGAAGGCACCAATATATAAACAATCACCGACTGGTGGCCCTCCAGCCTGGGTCAGGCCCCGCTCCCGAAACAGGTAGTAAAAAACCTGGGGGTTCGTATAGATCATGACCTTACCCTTTTCCATCATGCCAGCACTACGGCAGGGTCCTGCTTCCACATTATCAGCCTCCTTCGGAAAGTGTTCCCCCTTCTACCAGATAATACACGGAAGACCCTGGTCCAGGCCCTCGTTCTGAGTCGCCTGGACTATTGCAATGGCCTATTCTTAGCAGCCAATGCAGGAGTGCTCAATAAACTGCAGGTGGTGCAGAACACCGCGGCACGGCTGGTAACTAACACCCCCCCTAGAACGCCGTCCCTCCCCCTCCTTAAGGCCCTTCACTGGCTTCCCATCCGGAAACGGGTGGAATTTAAGATCTGCTGTGTGATACACAAGAGTCTACACAATCTGGGACCCCACTACTTGGCAGATAAATTTGTGTACCATCGTCCTTCCCGCAATCTTAGGTCCAGTAACCAACTGTTACTTCAGGTTCCCAGACATTACAAGACCAGACAGGGAGGCCGTGCCCTCTCCATCATGGGCCCACGTCTTTGGAACAACCTCCCCCTCTCCCTTAGAGAATGCTCGAGTCACTCAGCTTTCAGGAAACACCTAAAGACAGTACTATTCTAGGAGGTGCTTTGCTCGACCTGTTTACCTCACAGCTCCGCGCGGAGATACACCTTCGGGTGTGATGCCTGCGCGCTACAAGCCCATAAATAAATAAATAAATAAATAAAATCACTGTGAACTGTCTCCTGCCTGTAAAGGTAGGTGTAGCCCTTTTGGTGCCATGGTCACTATAGGCCTTTTACAGCAGATAAGCAAATTGGGTGAACCAGTGTCCAACTGTTGGACTTTATAACTAAGACTTATAGCAATCAGGACTTACAAACCTAACTTGTGTCTACCAATAAGCGGACCAGTTGCTGGAACTGAAAAGCCACGACACCCATGCACGAGTACGCTGTTACTGACCTCCCATGTTTCTTGAAGAAATATAATAATATTTAAAAAACAATTAAGTTAACCAGCTATGGTCTCCTTTCTGAGTCATGAGTCCTGCTATATTCTGTTACAGAATCAGCTATATTCTATTACAGAATCTATAAGGTTAAGGGCGGGGCACCTTACTACCTCCCTCTCTCATTATAGTGTCCCTATTATTGGACGATGAAGTGGACACACATTCGCTAGCATCTAAATTGCTCAAAACTTTAAAGTTATTTCTAGCTGGGACATTAAAGGTCACGTTATTACTTTGAGTAGCTGTGCGTAGGGTGGAACAGATTTTCTTGGTCAAAATGACTGCAACAAACCCAAAGTAAAGGCATAATACCAGAGACATGACTCTGTTTAACACTGAATTCTACTAGCAAGTGACCAGTAACATGAGCATTATTAAAGTTTACAATTACGCAGTTGCACATCGTGGTTTAGGGTCCTTGCCAATCCAGGAAACTCTTATAACCATATTAATGCTTTCGTAGAAAAAAGGGTATGTGACCCAGTAACCCTTCAATCCAATGTATAACTTTATTTTTCTGAGAGAGAATCTCTGAAGATCCAAATTTCAAAGGTGGAGCTTTAGCTAATACAACCACATATGGGGTGCTGCAAGTGGTAGGTCAATTATATCTTTCTGAACAGTCTTACCTCCACCAGGAAACACACAGAAGGTGGTGGGAGGCTATTTGCAATATGTCTAACCACTGGCAATTGCTCGGGAAGCACTCCAACCCATTGTTCTATTGCTCACCATGTCCCCTCAGTTTGGACCCAGCGGTATTCAAATCGGTCTTGACCCTGCTCCACATGGGAACAGTCAAGCCCGAACTGCCAAGCCTGGCCCTCTCTGGACCAGAACAGAAGCAACCTAGAACTGAATTTTCCCTACTCATGGGCTAATCAGCAAGGTACAACTTGGTTCTAGACACAGTGGCACAGAACCGCATCTGGGCATACCAATGCCACGTAGAGCTGTACATGAAACACACAAAAGGTGATGGGAGGCTGCTTGCAATAAGTCTAACCAATTGCTTGGGGTAGCACTCCAACCCATCCAGAACACAAAGCCCTTCCCCTCTGGCTTTCTTTTGATCACCAAATGATGAAACTAACAAACCATTATTGTGTGAATTATCCACATTTTCATGGGCAGTAACACTGTACTCTGTGCCTTCCCTTTGAATAAACCTTGTGTGCCCTCCAAAGTCAACCCCCAGTGTAGGTCTTCTTACCCCTCACAACCCTACCTGGCTGTGGGAAACTCAGTACAAACATTGATCTGATATATGCATCGATCTTGTTGTTGTTTGTTCTTCTGTGGTTGTTAATGGCCCCAAATGAGGGCGACCGGGAGTAGTTATGCAGGTAAAAATGTTTCCTATTTGGCAAGCCTCTCATTATGAATAGCAAATGATTTATTAACAAATGTTTCAAGTTTTTCAAAGAGTTTACTGATTTTAGTATCCAGGTTTTTGTTTGATACACCATCTCAGCCTAGGCCACCAAACATTCATTGTTTCGATCCCATGGCCCTCTATTGCCTTTCGTCTCATACTGGAAGGAGCAGTGGGCCACCTGTTCCAAGAGTTGGTGTATATTGGCTTCTACAGTGAAAGTATTACCAACTAATAATGGGGTAGTACTGAGACCTGTACTAATAGTTCCAGATACCCTTATGAGATCCACAGTTTCACAATCCTCGATGGCACTTGGGGAAATAGCTCCTAACCCTAACACCTCTTCCATAGTTATTTCGTCAGTAATAGCCCCCATCGCAGATGTCAGAAAATACATTACTTTAGAGCCCCTAGTTAAGCTTCTCCCACCTTACAGAACCAGGGCACCATTGTATAACAGAAGGACCTGAGGCACCAACTGTTCAGTACACCTCTGGACCTGTGGATGTCCTGCCAGCAAAAAGGCCTGCTGTGATGATACGAGGACTGGCCCTCTACTGGACTGCTGCTTTAGAAAAACTGTTGCCCTGATGTGCTGCCAATAAGTTTGTAGGGCAGTGAAACATGTTGGCTATGGGTATTGGTATGCGATATTAAGCTACCAGCCTTTTTAATTCACCGGTACACACCATAACTAATAATAAATTTGTAACTTTGGTGTGACTGCTGATTTTAATCACTTTTTCTGTATCATATCAAGGAGTGATTCCTTGGATGGTTTTGTCTTGCACCTGTCTGTTTGCACACAACACGTATGGTTCTGTTTTTGGACACTTTATTTTGAGGAGGTAAGGCGACCGATGATGAGAAAGGGGCAAGAAATTGGTAAACATCTGCCAAAAGGCCCGAGGGTGTTCTCCCGTGAGGTGCCTTTCTCCTCACCACACATTTTTTATGTCTGTTTCGTTTTAAGTGTGGGACTGCGTACTGTGTCAGTTGAGCAGTCACTGGTGGTCGTGTAGAGTTGAAAAGCAGTTCTGGATTCTCCCCCCTTGTTTTTATGTTCAAAGAAACAATAATTTGTTTTGGGAGGATTGGCATTTGAAGGTAAACGCTTAACTCAAAGTTCTAGTAGCCGGGTGCTTAGGAATCAAATTGTATAACTTCCAGCACAGTGATATGCCTCATTAGATGAATACTAATCCGAATCTAGGGTACAGGGATTTTTTTGGTATTGATGCCCTGATGTGCTGACCTGCTGTCCTCTTGTCTAGAGAAGAAGGGAAGAACTGGACCTGCAACTTCATCTAGACCCCAGAGTGACTCAAAGGAATAATCAGCTGGCCTCCTGATCTGAGCCTCAGGGACATAACAGGCTCCCCCACAGCACCTTGACCCATCCCCAGTGAGTTCCTGACCCCTAGGTGGTGCCTTTCAGGTCCTGGCCCTTGGTGTGGCTCCTGTGCTTTTGAAGTCAAGCTTTTAAGCTCTTCACAAATGCGATCTGGCCCATTTGCATCGGAACCATGCCGCTTGCACCAACATCCAGTACAGACCATTGCCAACCAGTCTCTTTGCACAGCAGCATAGACACCCTGGGGGGACAGCCATTGCGAAGCTCCAGCCTGCTCTTCTACAATGCCCGGCCTGCTCTTCGCACCACGCCGACTTCACCCTTTGCTCCTCGCAACCCTCTCCAATGCAACCGGGACACTTGGCACAAAACTTGAGAAGACAGAACTTCAGTGAGACTAATCAGGGACAGTATCCAACCTGTGCTCCTTCATGGTCAGCCTGAACTTTTAACTTTATCCCAGTCCTGCGCGACCAGAATTCCCCAGCTGGTGCTTTATGCTTTTATGTGGGGGGGTTTTCAATGTATTTTTAATAACATCATAACTTCTGTTCTACAGATTGGATTTTTATTCTTTTAGTGTCAAATAATGTATTTTATGTTTCTATATTGGTTTGGGATCTTTCCTGTGTTGCATTTTCACTTTATAGATGTTTGTGTGCTACATAAATGCCTTATACATTGCCTCTAAATTAAGCCAGACTGTTTTTTGTGCCAAGCTAAAGCTACCCATGGTTAAGCACAGGTTCATTTTGTGAATTTTCGTGGTTCACCCTGCAAATGATTGTGGTTGTTGCTTGACCAGGGGTCAGACCCCCAGTCATCAAACAACCCAATTTCTCACAATTTGGCTCCCCATACTGTGGGATTTTTTTTATTGACTCCGAGAGAACCGTGGGTGTCTTTGGATTAATAACAAAATATTGTCAGCAGCAAGTGCATTAACGGCAGGCACAAGTAGAAGAGGTCAGCTACAATGATGATTTATAAAGTTTGTGACACAGAAAAGGGTACACTGAGGCTTTATTAAGAGATGTTAATGTGTGCCAACTCAATGGTGCACAAGTTATCACACTTGAAAGGATGAAACACTGAGTTGCTTATAATTTGATCTGAACTGCGTTGAGTTGTAATGCATACATTCTTACAGCAGGTGGAATAATTCTTAGATATCCTAGTGCAGATTTCTTTACACAATCTTATCTGGATAACATTTCTTTAAAAAGTTGTTCTCCTCTTGCCCAATCCCAGTACCCAATAGCCCCAATCACCACTCTACCTTCCAAGGTCTCATTTGACCTTTTTCATAAAATGTCTACTCCAATTCTAGAACTTCCCCTCTAGAGTGTCAATGTTTAGGATAGTGTTCATATCCTACTTACATTTATTCAAAAAATGAGGGTCACGTGGATATTTGGCAGAGACTGTCAGAAATATTCACCCCACCACAATAATAGAAATGCCTACTAAAAATAAGGACAAAGTATAGTAAGTCCTACGTGATGGTGTTATGCAGCAGTCCTCGTCGAAGGTACAGGCTGTCAAATCATGCCGCTTTGATATCAAATCTTATAAAGATGATACCCAATTAATTATTTCACTGGGGCAAAATCCAGATAATGTGAAAATCTGATTTATGGACTGCATGAGTAAAATAGCCACTTGGATGACACACAATTGTCTACAGTGTAATGGAGACAACACTGAGATTATGTTGTTTGAAACGCTTAGATTGGTGACCTCTTGAGCTGGGCCCTGCATCATGACCCAGGAGGGTCCTTAAAAATCTTGGTTTCATGACTGATGACAATCTCTCCAAGAAAGAGCATGTTCGGCCTGTCTGTGGTACCTGTTTAGCTGCCACGCGTTGCTCAAGAAAGTGTTCCAATGGTTACCATTGAGGTCCAGGAGAATTCTAATCCAAGTTCCATTAAGAGCCACCTGGACTACGGTAAAACATTTTACTGGTAGTTCCCAATGAAGCCCTTCTTTCTATAAATGCAGGTGGTACAAAATACAGCAGTGTGTGGTAAACTGTGAGTGTTTAGCGGCCGCAAATGCCGCAAACTAGTACATAGCATGTTGACTCGCTATTAGGAAGGGATGCCCCTTCCTAATAGCGTCAGTCGCAATGCTATTTTGCAAATCACTGACTCGCAAAATAGCATTTGTACATGCTATTGCCCTTTTTTGCGTCCCCAAACTGGAGGTTCTGCTGTTTGCGGCTGCAAAAAAGGGTCTTACACCTGGACCGGAGTCACCAAGTATTCAGCGCTGTTCTAAGTCAATATTACCAAGAAATCAGAAGCCTCTCGGAGGCTAAATGTAAAGCGAAACAACATGCAGAACTCGGTGGTACTGGTACAGCACTGATTTCTGCATGTAAACCTGTGATTCCGGATATATTTCTGGGTAAGTATGGCACCTGTTTTAGAAGGTGGACATGTGTGTAAAATTTCATGCAGGATCACTGCACCAGGGAATACCGGGTGTACCAAGAAAGGCCAAAGGGTTTATCTATGAGTTTCCCATGTTCGGATGGGATAATTATTTCATCCGATAAAATCGGATGTCAAGGGGTTTGGAATTTATCAGGAAAGATAAATATAGCCCATTCCATGTTTGACCAGAAAATGGGCCACGGCGTGCATATTATGGTTCTCACTGCACGAAAAGCTGCTTGTGGTTGTTTTTGGGTCTTTTTTTTACTTTCTGAGTTCTGGAAGATTTGAGGTGCTCAAATTCAATCAAGTGCAGACAGACTTTATGGCACTGGGTAATTACTGGGTGTGATAAACAACACACAACTTATAATAGTGATCCCTGCGCAACCAGATGCATTTGCTGGGGTGCAAATTTATGGGACCTCTCATAATCATTCACAAAATGGGACACCTCGGATTAGCAGGCCACTCGTAATGAGGATATTAGTGACTGTCAAAGATGACTTTGCTGCTCTTCGTGAACAACAAAAAACTGCAAAGTGCCAATGGAAACATTGTAGGAACCACCAATTTAATCAGAATTCCTTAAAAATAATTTCTAAAATGTTCTGTGCAGCACCAAAGAGGCAAGAAAACCGGATTTAATCTTCCATTTTTCCAAAATAAGTGGAAAAACATTCAATAAAGATGCATCTTATTTTTGTCTACTGGTCTGGCTCTGGCTGTAATGAAGTTGCTGTTGTGGGTAAACATGAACTTATTATGGGTATCAGTATCAGCAATACCACAAAGGGTTTGTAGTAGGGTGCATGGAAATTAAACATTGAAAAAGGCTAGTAACTACCTAAACCAGACTACTTTAATTTATATTGTCGTGCGGTACAGGGACTTTTTAGATCTCCTTTTTTTACTGTGCCAAAAGACACGGAAGTAAACTAGATTATGTTTCTCGTGTACGTTTAAATCAAAAACATTTTTTTTCATTAGCAGCAGGTAATTGTGGAAATGGATCTTAAACTTCTCTGCACATTTAAAACGTTCCATCAACCATAGCTGTGGGGCCAGGAAAGTACGGGCCTCTTGCCTCCTTTCTTCTAGCATTTAATGCGACAGAGACTGGTGCTCCGGTATTGTTTTGCCGACACTGATACTTTTGCACTGTATCCCACTGGCTTTAGCGGATTCCCTATGGCGGGTTTCCTTACGCATCTGGCACAGCTGTTGTAGCATTTGTCTGGGAGAATTCAAGTGTTATACCCCCCATGTGTTTTCTTGGTTTCATATCTGAGTCCACAGCGGCTTATTTTACTCGGCTCACATTTCTACAACCCCCGGCTACCACTGGCTATTGTGGATTACGCCTCTTCACCGGAGGTTGTGAGACTCTAGGTATGCCCAAGCATAACTGATTGAATTTCTTCCCTGATCAGAGGCTCGCGTGAGTCACGTCCTTCCTTGGGGAAAGGGGAGGGGGGGGGGGAGGGGTAGGGGAGCACAGAAGAAGGAGGATTTGCCGCTCTTCTGAGGCATTCGTTTCTAGCTGCCAGTCACAGCGTAGTCGGGGCATGCAGGAGCGACAGCAGAAAGAAATGAAACTTGAACCATTTGGCTTGGACCTCACATTAACTATGATTAGCACTCCAAACGTTTCATGCGTGCCTAGTCAAAGGCCTTGTTTTCATGCGCTTCATACTGTAAATTTGCTGTTCCGAAGCGCTCTAAATAATAGGTTTTATACTGAAGGGGAACTTTTCCGAGATCTGGGTCCAAACTGTAAAAATGAGCGTCTTAACCAGTGGCGTCCATGGGCATATCTTACTTTTGGACTGAAAGGATCACTAACATAATATCGATTTCAAAAATATAGACTTACAAAAATATCGAGGATAAAATATCGAATACAAAAATATCGAATTCCTATCTACAAACAGGTAAGTACAAAAATATCGAATCAAAAATATTGTTTTAAAAAATAGTTAGTCAAAATATCGATTTTTTTAAATATCTTAAAAGTAATATAAAATCAATGAAATATTAAAAAAATAACTAAAACATACTTAAAATTATAAAAGAATTAATTTAGGTTATAAAAAACACAATTTTATTTTTTAAAACATATATATATATATATATATATATATATATATATATATATATATATATATATATATATATATATATATATATATATATATATATATATATATATATATATATATATATATATATATATATATATATATATATATTCCAACAACAATCTCCCTCAAAGAGATAAGTGAGTCGCACACAGACTTGCCTTCAATGCTTTATTGCGTGCAGAAACAAACGGGACACGGCATCTGCACCTTCAATGCTTTATTGCGTGCAGAAACAAACGGGACACGGCATCTGCACCAACATGTTTCGTTTCAACTAGAAACTTCTTCCCAGGTGTGCCTGCTCCAAAAATCAATCGTTCGTGTCTTACAGGTGAGCATTACAAAGTTTTTCATTTGCCTCCTTCCGAAGTTCCGCCCCAATTATGGAAGTCACTTCCTTTTACAATTGCCTTCTGGGACCTGTGGTTTACCAACGACTGTCACATTTTTATATTTTTAACCCTCTAGTGGGTAATGCATTTCTCCCGTTTTGGTCACAAACCATTTTCCTCTGCTGTGTTTCACTGCGCCAAAACCAATCGTTCGTGTTTCACAGGTGAGCTTTACAATGTTTTTCATTTGCCTCCTTCCGAAGGTTCAGCCCCAATTATGGAAATCACTTCCTTTTACGATTGCCTTCTGGGACCTGTGATTTACCAGCGACTGTCACATTTTTGTATATTTGAACCCTCCAGTGGGTAAAGTATTTCTCTCGTTTTGGTCGCAAATCATTTCTACTGCTATATTGCGCTGCAAGTTTCCTCGATATCATCCAATTTTGAGGACTGATTTGAGGGCCAGACAAATATATAAATTCAAAAACTTCCTTTGTTAAGAAGCAAGAAGCATACACGGGACACCAGGGGCTGTTTGCTTGCAATTTTAATCAGGAACTCTAGGCATCGACCGGTTTCGGCGTGTGCCTTCATCAAAACGCCATAGTCCTTATGCTGCAAAAACGCCCACTAAACATTTCATTTATGCTTCTCCCTCCTAGTGGTGGAGGGCTCACCTGTAGCGGATTAGTCCAGCTCGCATCTGTATTGGGGACTACCAGTCCCAGAGTGCAGCGTGCTGTCAGTTCGTTGCAGGGTGGTGGATTTTCGCTGTTTTAAATGCCCTGTGGCTGCTCAAGCCCCGTCTCTCTGCCACTGTCTCGGAGGAATCACACCTTCAGCACGGATCCAGTGCCAGCGTCTCTCTGCACTGTCTGTGCTCGATGTCCCAAAGCTGCTTCACTTCCCTCCGAGGCTTCAGTGGCGGGCTGCAATGTCTGCCGACCCCTCGGTGCAAATTCAAAGTTCATTCCAATAATTGTTGCAGCCGCTTGTAGAGAGGGTCCCCTGACCGTGTTACTGGAACCGCGGTGAATATAAATTCAAAAACGTCCTTTGTCAAGAAGCATACACGGGACACCAGGGGCTGTTTGCTTGCAATTTTAATCAGGAACTCTAGGCATCGACCGGTTTCGGCGTGTGCCTTCATCAAAACGCCATATTCCTTATGCTGCAAAAACGCCCACTCAACATTTCATTTATGCTCCTCCCTCCTAGTGGTGGAGGGCTCACCTGCAGCGGATTAGTCCAGCTCGCATCTGTATTGGGGACTACCAGTCCCAGAGTGCAGCGTGCTGTCAGTTCGTTGCAGGGTGGTGGGTTTTCGCTGTTTTAAATGCCCTGTGGCTGCTCAAGCCCCGTCTCTCTGCCACTGTCTCGGAGCAATCACACCTTCAGCACGGATCCAGTGCCAGCGTCTCTCTGCACTGTCTGTGCTCGATGGCCCAAAGCTGCTTCACTTCCCTCCGAGGCTTCAGTGGCGGGCTGCAATGTCTGCCGACCCCTCGGTGCAAATTCAAAGTTCATTCCAATAATTGTTGCAGCCGGATGGGAAAATTATCTCATCCAATAAAATCGGATGCCAAGGGGTTTGGAATTTATCAGGAGAGATAAATATAGCCCATTCCATGTTTGACCAGAAAATGGGCACGGCGTGCAAATTATGGTTCTCACTGCACCAAAGCTGCTTGTTGTTGTTTTTGGGTCTTTTTTTTACTTTCTGAGTTCTGGAAGATTTGAGGTGCTCAAATCCAATCAAGTGCAGACAGACTTTATGGCACTGGGTAAATACTGGGTGTGATAAACAACACACAACTTATAATAGTGATCCCTGCGCAACCAGATGCATTTGCTGGGGTCCAAATTTACTCGACCACTCATAATCATTCCCAAAATGGGACACCTCGGATTAGCAGGCCACTCGTAATGAGGATATTAGTGACTGTCAAAGATGACTTTGCAGCTCTTCATGAACAACAAAAATCGCGCCAGGACAGTTTCGACTAACAGCGCTCGCTACAAATAAACATATAACATAACATAACATAACAAGAAGTCTTGGCCAAGATGGCGGGCAAGTAAGACATACTCTGCTCTCCTTCATGCAGTGCAGGGCACATAAGCAGTCAACTGTGATTAAAGGGGTCTAGAGACAACAGGGAATCAGCAGATGATGATCGTTGACTGGCATGCAGTTTCAGTGACTTGGAGAGCCTTGAGAGGGAGGATTGAGGTATATGATGCCGCTGCTACTCAAAATGGCAGGTGCAGGGTACCTGCAGGTGCAGGAAATCTAGCAGAGCACCTAATTCCACTGAGGATGGAGAGTCTGCCTGACACTGGGCCTGCTCCAAAACAGTGTTGACCCACAACAAAGTCCTGCCTGATTATGATGTTGAGACACGCATTTGTATATTTGAGGTAGGCCCTGAGGGAAATGCTGGGACAGACTGGAGGCCTGGCTCACTCCATTAGGTCTGCCACATGATGGCCGCTGAGTAGCAGTGAGAGTTGTGCTCATCAATAGGTGGACTGGAGGCATGGAGGCTGTACAATAAAGACCTGGAGCCAAGCGGCTCTGGGACCTCCGATGAGCTAAGTACTTAAAGAGCCAAGTGTCGCATTCAGATAAGACACAGAGAGGAAGTATTTTGATAAAGGATCATTTAATGCTTTAGGTCTCATCAAAGGCTAGTCTCTGAATAACGTTACACATAATGATCACCAGCGAACATCTCAAACGTTCTAGGATATGCCAACTATAGGAAAGGATGGGAAGGGAGAAAAGGGGCGATGAGAAGGATAAGGGCATACAGATAATAAATATACATTTTGCTATCACATGCAATACATTTAAAAGATTTAGGACATGACACAGCTCCATTCTTCATCAACATTTATTTAAAATCCTTGCATTAGTTTTCAAGATGGTACTCTTGCACGAAGCAGGACTTTGACCCTTTCGGCAATAGCATCAGAGTACCCAGGAGGAGCATTCTCCATGTTGAGGTCCCTTTCCATTGAACTCAAACTTTTGACACCTCCCTCATGAATGGAACAATTGTCTTTATCAATGGGGGCAGAATTACTCAAATCAAAAATATGATTATCATCACAAACATTATCATTCTAATTGCCAAGGACCTGTTCATTATATGCTGCAAGTGAGCTTTAGAACTTATTGTGCCACCTACTAAATTAGCACTGTAAAACATGTTTCAGGCCTGCTACTGCAGCTTGTAGTGTGGTTTAAAACTGCTATCTCGACCTGTCAAAATAAACCTTTTGCCAGGCTGAAATCTTCCTTTTCAGGTCTCCCAGACCTAGCGCTAGAGCGCGCATGCGCTCCTCGCTCTGCGAGGGCTAATTGTTATCGATACACTTTCCGAAGGGGACTTGAAGCCCCGCCCCTTATTCCCATTGGCTTGCATCATAGCTTAGGCTAAACCCTGGCTTTCTATTGTGAAGGAGGCTTTTTAGTCACTCCTTGTTACCGCCCTGTCCACTTTTGGCCCCGCCCACCCAGACTGGATCCATTACTTGCGGTGTGATAATGTCTCCTTTAATTAGTGGGAAAGAACTTTCTTTTTGCCATTCTGGCTGTGAAGCGCGATGTTCTAAGTTGCATGTGGACACCACGCTCTGTTTATTTATTTATTTTTTTACTTTCATTCGGAGCGAGGTGCCCGAATTAGTGGGTAAGCACTTTTTTCTATTATTATTTGCGTAACTCCTCATGGAGTGCGTTTCATTTGCATTTATTACCACAACACAGTGATTTTGCGCTCAACTTGTCTGTATTGTTTTAACCCTACCGTTTCCTCCTCATGCCGTGCCATCCGCAAACATTAATTTCTTACTTTTGAACAGTGCACACCCCGCACTCTTTTAACCATCCCGCAGTGCTTTTGGACTCAACTTGTCTGTGTTGTTTTAGCCACGCCGTTTCCACCTCATGCTGTGCAATTCACAAACATTAATTTCTTACTTATGAATGGCGCACACACTGCACTTTCACTTTCATAGGAGGGAAGTGCTGGGTACTTAAAATGGCGGCTGCGCTTTTGTTTTCTGCACAGCTGTAGGAGAGTAGGGTCTGCTATCCTATGGTCACCCCAATTTTTGCTTTTTGCTTCACTGGTTTTCGACTTACTGAGGCTGTGGGCCTGCTAATCAGACCCCCAGCCTGCTGTTCTCTCTCTAAATTTATAATACATGTGCTATAGGCACATACCACAATTGGAAATGGACTCCTTGTCAGCCCCTGTACCATGCACTATAGGTGCTCAGGGCATAGGTGCCACCAAGGCCTACCAGGGGCTGAAGCATAGCTTTTGCCACCCCTGGCTGGTTCTTAAATTGACACAACTGGCTGATCACTCAGCTGGGGCAAGTGGGTGTAAACACCCCTTGCTTAGATATAGTATACCTATATCTAAACCTATATCTGGACACATATATAGCCTGTAAGCCACTCCTATGGAAGGCCTCATCAATCCTGGAGGCAGAGTGCGTGGTTTTATGTGAGATGGAGCTCTGGCATGAGCTGAGCCTGTCTGCAGCTGTCGGGAACAACTCCCTAAGCTGATCCGGGATAATGCCATACCATATACTCTTAAGCGCCTTATAATCCTCGCGGTTATATAGCAACTTTGGTTTGGCTTTATCAAAACATGTCGTGTAAGGTGTCATACGAATTGGAATACTACCCCCTCGCCAGTTCTGGCGATGGGGGTAGCATTCTACCCTTCTAGAGGGATAAGACATGTTACTTTACTGAAACGCGGTTGATTTAAAATGAGCCTCAGATCCACAAAATGGATGCCCCTGCCACAGACACGGGTCTGGCCTCCTGCTGCTGACCGAAACTCAGCAAATGGTGGCCTGGACAAAGGGTTTCCTGTCGCAGGGCGGTGTTAAACCACCCCAGACAGGAGATAGTGGATTGCAGCAGGGAGGTTTCAAAGAAACCAGACACTGCCTGGGGAGCACAAGGCTGCCCCTTGCATAATCCGGCCAAACCGGTTCTGGGGCCTTCCAGCCCCAGTCCCAGCGCGGCCTGGATCAAAGGAAAGGGGTGTAACCACCCCCTTCCTGGGTCCCACCCATAGGAGGGGACCTAGCAGAATGTCCAGCCCACCAGATTCAAATAAGAGTGGGAGCAGTGCCAATGCAACTCAGATCATCCTGAAGAAACATAAGAAACGAATTCTGGACCCTTCGACATTCTATTCGACATAGAAGCCTGAAGAATCTCCCTTGTGGTCAAGGAGTGACCACCCTGTGCAAACAGGCACCATCCAGCCCTCGACCCTTGCTTTGTTGCAGTTCCCGCCGGAACTCGAGCAACAGAGATCGACGAGATCAAGCTTGCCTGCCTTCTCCCAGCCCAATCCACAGTCCCTGCAGAGCTGAGACCAGTGGAGGCGACCGGAAGCGTGGGGCACGCCATCTTGAAAAGGCCACAAGACGCTGACCGTGCAGCCCACGAGTGATCCTCGAAGCTGTGCACCAGGGTTTGAGAAGCCCCCACCCCGAGCTACACTTGCACCAAAGCTACCCCCTCCACACTTGACGAGTGCTGCGTGGGGCCCTTCTGCTTGTGGCAGCTCGACGCGTTGGCCCTGTCACTTGCCAGCTGGCTTGTGGCCCCTGTGCCGACGAAACTTTGAATACGACTTGTTTTTCTGGTTGCTCCAGATGTGCACCAGCTCCTGTGAAAAGGAGCCCCCACTCTGACCCTCCTGGTTCGAGTGATAAGCAATCTCCCGGTTCCGCGTGGATTGCTTTTGCCAAGTGCTGTTTGCTGCAATCTTGAAGCCGACGGTGCTGACGGCGAGAGCCTACGTGGGACAGATCGTGACCTGCTCCTGGACGTCGCAGATGCCCCAGAGCCCACGTGACAGCGGAGAGAAGCCTATCAACAACCACCTGATTGCGCCCGACATTGCCTGGTTCCGTCCTGGTTCCACCCTGGTCACTGCTGAGTGACCCAGACTCTGTCCCCTCTGCTTTCAGGTACTTTTCTACTTCGATCCACCCTTGGATCGCACCGGACACTTCTGCTTCACATCGCCTGCAGCTGCAACAGCTTCAAGCACCAAGAGCCTGCGTGTCAAAACCCGACGCCACTTCGACCCTGTGCACCCACGGCCTGTGGGTGAGGTAACATTGCAACGCCAGTGTTCCTACACTGGTACACACCTCTAGGGTCTGTGTCTAAAGTTTTGTTCCTCTAGGTTCAGCTGAAGTATCTTTTAACTCACTTTGTGTAACTTTTACGCACCATTGACATTGCATTGGTGCAAGCCGCACTTTCCGTGCTGCACCCGAGTTCCGTGGGCTACTCCCGACTTCAGCATTGCTAGTCCTGACTGCTCCCAGCGAATCTCTAGGCCCTAGGCCTAACCACTGTTCGATTGGTATCTCTTATACCACTTTTTTAGTATATGGTTTAAGTGGCCACCGGCCCTTATCCAAAATTGTGCAACTTTGTATGTTATACTGTGCTTTTGATTTAACGCTTGTGCCCCTTTCCTCATAAAGAGTACTGGGGAGTAATTTAGAAATAAATACATATATTTTTATAATATATACTTGTGTGGTGTCCTTTCATTTGATTACAGGATTGTATGTGGTAAAACAGCTTGCTTAACACGACCTCTTAAGTTAAGCCTTTAAGGCTGCTTAGTCCATGCTACCACTAGGATAGCTTGTCTAACAAGGTTGACTTACAACCAGACATCTTTGGGGTTTGTTTGGACTGATACCAAGTGGTTCCAGATTTGGAAACACTACATATCAGGCCAACTTCTCACAACAGCTCACCACAAACTACTTTACAATCATTCATTTGTTACTTTAGACCGTGCGACTTACATCGCTTTCATTTTCATAGTAGTGGGCTGCTCTATGCCTTCCAACGCTGCTGTGTCCCAGGACTCTCATGACACCCCCTTCTCCCACTCCCACGACTCATCAGGGGAGGCCGGAGCAGCTGTGTCACCCGGTCTCAAACGCCATCCTACATAAAGAAGAGCGGTCGGCAAGGGCAACAACTGTTTATGCTGGGGCAGTAGGAGATTCGCATTAGGAGGCCCGCCTAAGGACCGCACATTTGTAACTCCTGATGCAGAGTGAAAACCAACATGGCTGTTACAACTGACTTTGGCCACGAGTGCACAGCTGTCAGGTTTAATTTCTCCATGGGGAAATGGCGCCCATTGAGACGGAACACCACACAGGGCTCATATATTTTAAAGTTTGTCCAGTGCTTTCGTCTAGTACGTGAAAGTGAGTTTAGTCAAATTTATATTAAAAATGTCCTCAACCCTGTATTCGAACCAGTGCTCTCAGTTTAATTTTAATAACAACGCCACTAGAAAAGTCTCCAAAAACAGATTACTCTTAAAGCTTTGAAGCTTGTTGAATGGCAGAATCATTATATCCTGTTCAGGCAGGTGCTACAGTACTGTGGGGGAGAGAGGGCCGGGAAAAAGGGTGAGAGAAGGTGAGTGTAGCATGGAAAGAGATAAAAAGCTGAACAGAAGGAAGAGTAATAGAGGGAGAGAGGAAGGACGACTGGAAAAGGAGGGAAGTGGTGGAGGGAAAGACCAGAAGGGGATAGGAGGTGAAAGGAGGAGTGATGAGATAATGGTGAAGGAGAGATGGGTGAGAGGAGGAGAAGGTCCAGAAATGGAGAGGGGACAGAGGTCATGGTAAACAAGAATTTGCAATGCAATAGGTTTCACATTTGCAACAGTTTGAACTTTTGGCATTGTAAATGACAATGCC
Source organism: Lissotriton vulgaris (assembly GCF_964263255.1). NCBI lineage: Eukaryota > Metazoa > Chordata > Amphibia > Caudata > Salamandridae > Lissotriton > Lissotriton vulgaris. Next base: position 1,298,403,724 of record NC_141694.1, read on the forward strand.
TTTTATTTATGTGTTGGATTTTAAAACATAAATAAAAGGCAATATAATGTACAATGCCAATAACTCTCGCAAATGCTAGACCTATTGCATTGCAAATGCCTGTTGTTACTTATAAGTCACGCAAAGTTAGGTACTAAAGGATCATAGGTCAGGGGGGATAGTATTTAAAAAGTAGGACATGTGTACTTAAGTTCTACATATCCTGATAGCGAAAACTCCTTAAGTGGTGTTTGACTGTAGCTAGGCTACCACTTCCATAGACTAACACTGGGTTACCTTATTACACTTAATAAGTGATAACTTCAGTTTGGGAGCAGATAGATACTTACTCAGCTTATCTGAATAGTAATTTAAAATCCTCTTCAATGTAAAGTCAGATTTTAAGCTACTATTCGGAAAATGAAACTTTTAGAAAGTTGTAATTTTCCTGCATAAACCAAATGGGGTATTTTCTAGTGTCCAGGTTCATATGACTGTTAATGGTTCTCCTGTGTTTTGAAGTGTGCTCTTCCAGATATGGAGGCAAACGTTTCTTGGATGTTGGGAAGAGTGTTCCTCTTCTGAGCAAGAGGGTCTGGGGGTGTACTCAGCCCTCATGAACTCTAAAGGGTAGCCAGAGGGCTGTTGCCATCCCCGTCCTGATTTCTGAAGCTGCCTGCCCTGTCACCCCCCAAGAGTTGTCTACCCAGGTTCTGGACCCTTGATTGGGGTCAGAGTACACTCCTCCAACCTACAAACGGCGAAAACTGGACTCCAGGTGAATATCCAGAGGTTTTAGGCTCTTTGTGCTGGAATAAAACCATCCTTTGTCTCTTTGTGACTGCAAGCAGGTTTTTCATGTCAGCAATGTCTGCCCACATCTCCTGCCATCGTGAAGCTCTAATGGCCATCTATTTTGAGATTCATTCTGACAAGGATTGCATGTGTTACTTGAGTGGGGCTCTCACCCCTCTCAAATAATAACCCAATTTACTACAATATTCATAAGTCAGTTCATTAATAAGTAATAATACCACACTCATATCAAAGATCGTATAGGCTGTATAACGTTTTGGACATGAGCTTCACATAAACAGTACTTAGTGATTACCATCACACACATCTGAGGGAATTTAGTCTGACCACATACAAAATAGTATAGCTCATATAACAGTATTGGTCATAGAAACCCACGTGTTCTTTTGCACTCTGTTTTTCAAAGAAATAATGGAACATATAGGAGTCAAGTGCCGAAAGACACAATGTGCCAAATTAAAGCACACATAAAAATAATATTTATCTTTCAAATGATGCTTCAAGTCATCAATAAACCATGCACACTAATAATGGTAAACAACAAAACTAATTAAAACCATTAAGTGCATTCTGAATATGTGTAATATACATTATGAATAACAGGAACTGAAAAAACTAAAAAGGCCTATTTTTCTTGCATTCAATCCTTCTTTCATTAGCACTGATCTCCAGTCATATTGAACAAGCAGTACCATCTTTGTGAAAGTATATTTGCATAATCTCATAATCGCCTGTCAGATCCTGACATTATATTGAAAAAGAAGAAATGTCATGAAAGGCTGTGAATTTCAAAATAGCACTGATTCATTCCGAGGGCCAGCCAATGGTCCTCGGAGGGGCGTCATCCCAGATGTGAAGGGTTGAGACAAAATGCATTTATTGAGTATCATGGTGACAATTCGTCTGACAGAAACCTGGCAGATACACATTGGAACCCACTATCTCTCACACTACGTTCTGTCAGCTCTAGCCAGGAATTTAAAAAGTAACTCAATACCTGGATTGTCTAAAAAATGTCCTGTTCCTATTTGTCTCTCCGGTTAGTCCAGTACTTTGGTACCACCCCACTATCCTTGTTAAGGTGATATGTACACTTAAACAATCCTACTAACATAACATGACAAAAAACACACAGCAGGTATGTGCCTTGTTTAATGCCAAAAGGGTATCTGAATGGACCAAAGAGGCTCTTAATGGCCGTATCTGAATTTGCACGAGTTTGATAACGCGTTTCTATCGATTGCAACTTTAAAATATAGGATTGAGAGCTACCTAGTGCCACTTAGTAACTACAGAGCACTTAAGAAGAGAAATATTGGAAAAATATTTTAAATAACAGAGAACAGGACAGAACTAGCCGGGAGAGGAGCACCGGGCTGATCCCGAAGGGTTATGGTCTGGCGGCTCAGTGGACTAATGCCCCCACTCCAAGGGCCTGTGCTCAAAGCCCGGTGGGTCCACTCAGACTCCCATCCTTTCTAAGGTTGATAAAATGAGTAACATTGACTTGGGCAACCATGAACATATGGGTTTTTTTTTATGGGCCCTTACGTCACTTTTGCCCCGCTGGTGCATCACTTTTTGTGACGCACCAGCGGTGTAAAAAATGTGCCACTTTGCGTCATATTTACAAAGTGACGCATTTAGGCAGATGTGTCACATTGTAAACCCCTGCGCCACATTATACCTGCACCAGGTAAAATGTATGAAGGGGGAGTGTTCTGACGCAAGAAAAGGTCGTAGAAGTGACGCATTGAAATCTACCAGATTTCACTGCACCACTTCTAGGACGCAAATGCGTCAATATCTTACGCCTGCCTCATGGCATGCGTGAGACTGATGCAGGCTCATTTAACTTGGGACTTGCCCATGTGTAATGACCCATTGCTGGAGTTCCGTCACTTTTGTGACACACTGCAACAATGCATAATTTTTGCGCCTACAGATAAGTCAGAAATACTGACCTATCTGTAACTCCTTGCAACATGATTCGGCATACTGTAAATATGACACATGCAGGGCCGGACTGGCTACCGGGCGTTTTGGCATGCTGCAGAGCTGGGGGCTGATGTCACTGCGGTGGGGGCTAATTTCGTTAATGGAGACCTGCGTGTGCTTCGAAAAAAACAAAGTAAAACGAATTTCGTTCAGCACAGGCAAGTCCCCATCAGCCCCCAGCTCTGCAGCATGCCAAAACACCCGGTAGGCAGTCCGGCCCTGGTCGCATCATTGGTGTCAAAAGGAGGGCGCAATGAAAAGTGACACATTGCTTTTTTTTCCCAGTGATGCGTCAATTTTCATAAATGAGGGGCCTATTATTCAGCACCAAGATGAACGTGCGCTTTACAAATACACCTGTGAGGTTAGGTGTGGGTGATTATGGACAAAGAGACAGCACGGGTGACAGGGGCTCTCGGCATCATTCTAAAGAGACATTCTGTCCCTCGCATTGCATATTTAAAAGTCAGATTGAGAAAGCAGTGCAATTTGCAAGACAAGGCATTTACGTAATTTCACCAAGCTAATTGCCTTATAATCACCAGTCACTTCCAGCATTTAAGGTAATGAAATGCAAGGCTTTGGATTTCACAGTGGCATTAACCAACAGAATATGTGCCGTGAATACGAGTGCTTCTCAGCGATGCTTATCCACCAGATGAAGGTCAGATTTGGACACTCTCTCGCTGTGGACAATCATATTGTGCAGAAGTGGTTCGATATGATAATGTCACCTGTCAATCTCGGAACAACGTCTGGAGAGGATCATTGTGGACTCTGTCTTCAGCATGAGGATGAAATACAAAGATAAGGCAACACTTTGCTTTAAGGCTGATAGGGGTTTGAAGAAGTTTTATATGTACATGCACGCTCCTAAATTCTGTGACTCCTTATAAGTGTCAATATCACTGAGGGCTGATAGTTTAGCCATTCAAAGCTCTTTTTTTCACTAATTTTGAAGTTACATTTATTAATTTAGAATGACTTGTGGCGAGGTCAGTGGTAAAATATAATTGATTTCGCAAAATAAATTAACCAAATTGCAATGCTGGTAACAATTCAGTAACATATTTGTTCAGGTTGAATACAAAAATTCTGTTGTAACTGTATTTTAGTTCTGAACAAGTGATGAAAAGATTGATTGATATTTACCTTTGTAGGTGGAACTTCCAGAGAAAAGCATTAGTATATTTTATAAAGACCTAAATGGATAAATAATGAAACCACGCACCTGCAAAGGAGTGTAGTTACATTAGCGGTCATAATACACACATAAGACTTGAAACATCCCGAAAAAATTTACATTCAGAAAAAATTATGGTTTACTGAAGAAGGTGAAACAGTAGTTATTTCTAGAATGAAAGAACTACAATGTTGTGCGACGGTTTCACCTGTGGCATAACGTAAAATGGTGAGGGACCCTGCAGAATTTGAAGAGGGGTCCTTTAGTCTCGCATATCTCACATATATTTATTTGCTGTAGGCAAAATAATCCACCCTTGAAGGGTGGAGGGGCCCCTAAAGCGCTGGGGCCTCTGACTGCACCGCAGGAGCTGCAGGGCCCTGCCTTACTCCCTTGGGTCTCACTGTTATCCCCTTCAAATGACAATCTGACAGGCAGGATTATTCCTAAAATATATTAAAAGTGTTTTTAACATGTCGAACATTTTCACGGTTTATTTTTAGGGCAGATGATTGTGTAGTCATTAGTTTCATGCTAGCTTCACCCTGAAGGAAGAGTCCCTTGTGGGTGTATTTTCACATTTGTATGGGGACCAGGACCGTGAACACAATCTCATTCGGAGAGTGTCGCCCTCCAGTCAAGTAATATCTCTATCAAAGTCTCCAGTGCAAACACCTGCCCTGGAAATCATCCTCACCCTCCCAAAAATGTTTTGTCTCCATCCGTGGTTCTGCCATTAATGCTATTATCACTGAAGTCCTAGAGACTGTGAAAAATCCAAGTCTCACACAAAAACGAAGTGTAGCAAATGTGTCACAACCGACCAGCAGGAGAGTGGTAAGGGTGTGGTATGGAGCCGGTTGTGCATTTTGGAGCACGATAACAAAACCTGTACCAGAAACCTCAATAATGTGGGATTCGTGGCTTTTTTTTACATGTGTTTTATTGTTTTATCCACTGGTGTGCATTCAGCTTAGTGAACTGTGATCGGATTCATCGCAGACAACAATATCATTGTCCGTTAAAAACTTAGGGCCCGATTCACAGAACTAACTTAAGACAAAATCCTAAACTTACTACCATTTTGGTATTCACAGAAGGCACTTACTCATTTTGGTATTCACAGAAGGCACTTACTCATTTCGTTATTCACAGAAGTTAGGAGTCCTAACTTTAGGACTCCTAAATGCCTTCTGTGAATACCGAAAGTCTTAAAATTGAGATTTTTCTCAGATTATTAGCAGTAAAGTTAGGACTCCTAACTTCTGTGAATACCGAAATGAGTAAGTGCCTTCTGTGAATACCAAAATGAGTAAGTGCCTTCTGTGAATACCAAAATGGTAGTAAGTTTAGGATTTTGTCTTAAGTTAGTTCTGTGAATCGGGCCCAGTATTTCTAGTTTTATCTTTGGAAAACCCTACTCTAGACAGGAACATAAACTTGTTTGAAAATAAACCTACACAGGATCTCATATTAGAAGATTGCACCCACCCTAGAGTCAACATCCCTCTTCGTTATTCAATGAGTTGGTATGAGTGGGGGTCTTTAAAAGTTTAATGAGTAGGTAGTCTTGTTTCATGTTTCATTTCAAAGAGTGATCCTGCATTTCTATCTTCAACATCTGGTATGATGTGCTAATGGCGTCAGATGATGAACAGCAAGCACTGCCAATGCTATTAGATTTCTACTCTGTCTTGCTACAGTGGAAGATGCTATTTTTCACAAATGGTTGCCAACCCTTTCAACACTTCGTGGAAAATTATGACTCGCTTTTGAGTAACAAGGTGAAGATAGAATAGGTAAGCTTCTCAGTGAGCACATTGTACCCCTGAGCCGTGTTTTTAAAATGGCTCCCATCTGTCAAGAGTGTGCCTACAACGCATTTCAGTGTTTGTAGGATACTCTACATGAATAGGGTCTTCTACAATTATGTCTCACAAGCATTTTTAGTTGTTAGGTCCTGGAAGTCTGTCTAAGTGGCATAGATTTCCAAGAAACTTGATGTCTTAATGTATTACATTTCTAGATGATACTTCTATAGCATGAAGCTAGCTAAAAGGTAGTGGAGCACTTTATAGGGTCAAAGACAAGCATAAAGTCAATGAGGCATAGGAGAAGGAGCTGGTTTTTGCACAGTTAATGAATTGTGATGCAGTGTTCTTTGAAGAGGTTCGTCTTCACCACTTTCCAAAAATAGAGCAGCATTGGGGCGGCCTGATGGATACGGAGATGCTAGCTCCTTCTTTATTTTTTACACTTCTTATTATGAAGTTTGAGGGTGTCCTGACAGCAAGTGTGACAAGAAAATACAGAGATGGTGAGCTTATCTGGAAGGTAAATGGGGTGCAAATCCTGCCAGCTTTGTAAATGATGAAGCTGGTCTTGAAGAAGGGGTGGACTGACATGAAGAGTCAAAGGAGTTCCATAAGAATAGGGATGATGTGCTCATATTTCTACCAGCCCAGGTGAGATGTGCTGAGCATGCAGTAGGCCCTTTGGTGGTGGCAATGTGGAGTCTGGGAGGCCACAGAGCAATGTGTCACCATCATTCAGATGCCAGAGCACTGGGGCCTGAACAGACGTGATGAAGATTCTTTCTGGAAAAAAAGGTTTGCTTTTTCTTTAGAAGAGAGTGTTATGTTCTCTTTGCTGTGTTCTAAGAATCCTTGGCAGAAAGGTTCCTAGGCAAGCTCAAGTTTCTACTACTGGAATGAAGTTTGTTGGATTCCAGGAGAAAGAGGCGGAAGGAGTTGCAGGGAGACTGACTGCTGGGGGTCGTTGTCCAATCTATACTAATATAATAAAGAGAGAGCCCAAACCTTTGACGCGGGTAATCTCAGAAATCACAGCACCAATCACAACACCCAATACATCGTTGGAAAGGGCAGTTGCAGCAGAAGGACATAGGCTATGCAGACGCCCACCATATACATTTAAAAGGTAAAAGAACGTGCCAGCAAAGTAGTCCCTTGTGGGTGTGTCTGCGTTGTGCTGGGGGCGTGACAAATGCTGGGGGCGTGTGGTACGTTCCGCCCTTCATGCCGTGTCTCATATCGTGTGCTAATCCCACCCTGCTCCCTTTAAATACCCCTGCACCCCATAATCATAACCCACCGTTACTCCTTAAAATACCCCAACACCCTTAAACACTAACCCATTTTAACCCTATAAATATACCTAGTAACCCAAAACCCAAACCTATCCCTAAACCCTTATATACCCCTGTACCCCAAAACCAAAACCTAGCCCTCAACCCTAAAAATATCACTGTACCCCAAAACCCAAACCTACCCCTGAACCCTAAAATACCCCTGTACCCTAAAACCCGAACCTAGCCCTGTGTCAGAACACAAAATGCGACCTCCCCAGGAACAGACGCTAGTCCCCAATACCCCCTGACCAAACACAGGAGACAGAGATTGAAACACTAATCTCCCGAATTCAATCAGAAGGGAAAGGGGAAGTGGAAGACAAACAAGAGAGACTTCAATGGTGATGGTATCAACCAGACTCGTCTTTCTTCGGTTATTCTCTTCTGGCAATACCTGTAACAATGACAATAATGTAACTCTATTCTCAAACTATAAGATTCTGACTCTAATTATTCTTTAGATATTACTCTCCTTACCCTTTTTCACCAATGACTTTGCCCCACTCTATGTTTGCCTGAGCTTTTCTTTGATCAGTTGTAAGAGCTTCAGCTCCCGCTCAAGAACTGAAGAATGCAGTTGGAAAAAGGTTCTTTCTCGCTTTCGCGACAGGAAGGTTGAAATTATAAATTCGATTCTCACGAAAGGTTGAGCAGTCTTAAATTGAACACCAAGTCTATATGTGCTTCAGTGCACTTAATTCCTGAGGCAAGAGGATTAGGAAAGTCTCTTGACAGTTGAAACTCAGTCACTGAAATCCTCACAGAATGATGAGATGACGCAGTATTCAGTTATAAACTGAAAGTCTTACTTGGTTCTGAAGATTGGAAACCTTCTCTTCACAGAAGGCGTTCCTCCAAATGATTAAGCATATTTCATATCCTCGACTTCGCACTATCTCCAGTACTTGACAAATACAGTTCTCTGACGACCAAAGGACTCTGAAGATGAATTCGTGAAAAGAACAAATTACCACAAGACTCGAGTGTAACTCTAGAAATAGTTCTGAATACTTTCCTGGACAAAACTGCTCTGAAACTCTGAAGGTGCGCACTAGAATTCAGGCGCGCTGAGGAAACGCTGCTCTCTCGTCGATTTATTCAGTTGAAGTGCGCAGTTACCTGGGCGCGCATGCGCCAACTCGATGTTACTGATCTCGCGCTCTGGAAGACTAGAGCGAGAACCTTTGTCTTCTTGCCGTGGCATAGCTGGCGCAACTGAAGACAGATTTAAAACCCTGAGAATGGATTTCAGAGTGGTCTTCCAGGTAGGTCCTTGACGTAACCAGTGTGGATATTTATTAAATGATCTCTGGTTCAGGCATTTTCGTTTCTTGACCTTGCCGACAGTGGGACTATGCAGCGGGGTCATGACAGTACTCCCCACCAAAAGGCGTCCCTTCATTCTCGGCTTGTTTGGATTTGACTGATGAAACTCTCGCACAAGTCTAGGAGCATGAACGTTGTCAAACGGCTCCCAAGAGTTCTCTTCAGAGCCAAAACCCTTCCAACTGATCAAATAATGCAATTTACCTTTTCTGATTTGAGAATCTAAAATTTTATGTACCTCAAACTCATCTACAGAATCTACTTCTATAGGTTTAGGTGTGGATTGCATTCTTAAGTGCTGTGGACCCTTCTTTATCAAAGATACGTGGAAGACTGGGTGAACCTTCAAATATGATGGCAAGTGTATTTTAACTGAGACTGGGTTGATCATTTTTTCTACCTTAAAGGGTCCGATAAATCTGGGTTGAAACTTGCGGTTTTCTTTTAACCTAAGGTGTTTGGTGGATAGCCAAACCTGGTCTCCTGTTCTGAAGGGGGAATTTTTTCTTCTCTTCTTATCAGCCTGTGCCTTATAACTGTTCTTGGCTTTTTCGAGATTTTCTTTGGCTTGACTCAGGGAATCCTGCATCTTTTCTACAAAACCCTCAACTGCTGGAACTGGAGCCTCTTCCCTACTCAGAATAAAACTAGGATGTCTACCATAGTTCAAGTAAAAGGGGGAAAACCCGGTGGAGGAGTGTTGAGCATTATTGTAGGCAAATTCAGCTGACCAAACTAGATCTGACCATCCTCCCTCCTGATTCATCAAATAAAGTCGCAAATATTGTTCTAACTCTTGATTGACTCTCTCGGTTTGTCCATCAGTTTCTGGGTGGAAACTGGTCGAGAAACGAGCGTCTATTCCCAATCTTTTGGTGAAGGCCTTCCAAAAGTGGGAAACAAATTGTGACCCTCGATCTGTGACTATGACTTGAGGAATGCCATGCAGTCTGACGATATGCTGAGTAAATATTTGAGCCAACTGAGGAGCTGAAGGGATACCTTTTAGGGCGACAAAATGGGCCATTTTAGAAAAAGTGTCCACCATCACTTATATCGTATTCAACCCTTGACTCATTGAGAGATCTACAATAAGGTCCATGGACACCGTATGCCATGGATGAGGGGGGGTTGGTAAGGGCATTAACTGTCCCAAAGGTGCCCTTCGATCAGTTTTGCCTCTCAAGCATCGCTCGCAGGTGGTAACATACTGTCGTATCTGTGATCTCATTTCCGGCCACCAAAAATTTCTTTCAATTAACTCTATGGTTTTCTGGATTCCCTTGTGACCAGCTAAGGCTCCATCATGGCAAAACTTCAAAGCCTTTTCCTGTAACTCCTTCGTAGGAAGATAGAGGCTATTCTGATGATAAGGCAATCCTTTTCGAATATCTCTATTGGAGTCTTCTTTGGACCACATCTCCATTTCATCTGAAGATAACGCCTTCTGTATCTCTTCGGTGAAATCTGTTGTAATGGAAATGGCAACAATTTTCTCCTCCGGAATGATCGATTGATCATTTGGATTAACATCTCTGGAATTAGAGTCAATTCTGGAAAGCGCATCTGCTTTTACATTACTGGTACCTGGTCTGAAAGTGATAACAAAGTTGTAATCCGCGAAGAACAGAGACCAACGAAGCTGACGTGCTGTCAATGTCTTTGCTGACTTTAAAAATTGCAGATTACGGTGATCTGTGTAGACAGTAACCTTGTGAGCTGCGCCAAGTAAATAATGTCTCCACTCAAGAAAGGCCGCCTTAACAGCTAACAATTCCTTGTCCGAGATGGAATAGTTACATTCAGGAGGAGTCAATTTCCGAGAGTAATAAGCCACGGGGTGCAACTGACCTGTAGACGGATGGCGTTGAGATAAAATCCCTCCTATGGCAACATCTGAGGCGTCAGCCTCCACAAAAAATGGTTCTTCAGGCCTGGGATGCAATAGAATGGGAGCCTGAGTGAAGGATCTCTTTAAAAATTGGAAGGCTGTTTCCGCTTTCTCATCCCACTCAAACTTAACTCCTTTTCTCAATAAGCGTGTAATGGGGCTAACCTTATGAGAAAAGTCTGGAATGAATCTCCGATAAAAATTGGAGAAACCAATAAAACTCTGAATTTCTTTCACACTTGAAGGGGAAGGCCAGTCTTGCACTGCCTTGACCTTGGACACATCCATGCTGACTCCTTTGGGAGATAATACAAATCCAAGGAACTCCACTTCTTCCACATGGAAGGCACATTTCTCCAGTTTTACAAAGAGATGATTTTCAAGTAGTCGAACAAGAATTGATCTGACATGGGAAATGTGTTCATGAACATTTTTGGAAAAAATTAATATGTCGTCAATGTAGACCACAGCTATTCTGTCCAGAAATTCTTGTAGGATGTCATTCACAAAATGTTGAAAAGCTGCTGGGGCATTACATAAACCGTATGGCATCACCTGATACTCAAATAATCCATGTCGAGTTCGAAAAGCGGTTTTCCATTCATCCCCAGCAGCAACTCTGATTAAATGATATGCTCCACGCAAGTCTAATTTGGTGTAGATTTGGGCATCTTTTACTTGGTCCAGGAGCACAGAAATAAGTGGGAGAGGATATCTATTTTTAACTGTCACCTGATTGAGCGCTCTATAATCAATACAGATTCTCAATTCACCATTCTTCTTTGGAATGAAAAATAAGGGTGAAGAGACAGGCGACTTGGATGGCCGAATGAATCCATTCTCTAAATATTGCTCCAGATATGTCTTTAAGTACTTGTTCTCATCTTCTGTCAATGCGTAGATGCGACTACACGGAAGCACAGCTCCCGGTTCAATTTCTATCTTGCAATCATACGGGCGATGAGGAGGAAGTTTTTCCGCCTCTCTCTTATCAAAAACTGCAGATAAATCCCGGTATTCCGCTGGAATCTCTTGGGTTTCAATTGAACAAATTAAAGCTGGATGATCGGCCAATTTTCGTGCTGGGGAGTCATCTTCTACCGAGGGGGATTCAGAAAAACAATTCTCCTTGCAAAAAAAGGAGTCCATATCCACTGTTCTCTTCTCCCAATCAATGCGTGGATTGTGCTCCGTTAACCACGGAAGACCCAATATAAGCTGAAATTGAGGAGCATCGATAAGGTTAAAAATTAAGGTTTCAGTGTGACCCCTCAACCCAGTTAATTGAATCTTCTCAGTTTCATGAGTGATTGGGCCAGATGATAAATTTGTTCCGTCCACTGCTCTCACCGGCTCTACAACTTTCTTCCGAATGAATTGAATCCCAATCCGTTGCGCATACTTAATGTCACAAAAATTGCCCGTTGCCCCCGAGTCAATCATCACAGTGACTTCACTAATCTTGGAATTCCGAAACTCGATGGTAAATGAAACTACTAAATGAGGAGCAGAGGATTGAAGTGTATTAACAATCTGTTGAGAATTAGAAGCTGACTTTGGTTCTGCTTCCACCTGTGCAGCTCCGACTACAGGTGAAGCCGATCTTTTACCTGCTGCGACATCTTTGGCCTCTTTGGACAGTCTTTGACATAGTGGCCCGATAATCCACAGTATAAACACAATTGCCCGGCTCTTCTTCTTTCTTTTTCTTCTTTGGATAAAGGCCCCCTGATAGATCCAATTTGCATGGGCTCCTCTGACTGAGAACTTTCGTTGACCCTTTGACTCTCAGTTTTCATGCGATCGAATCGAGGTGGAGGAAGACGAAAATCTCTTCTCTTTTCACTCTTCCGCTCGTTGAGCCTATGATCCATTTGTAAAACTAAATCAATAAGCTCGGAAACTTCTGTGGGTCTTTTTGGAATCTGCGCTAGAGCGTCCTTGAGTTCATCTTTTAACCCTCGATAAAAGATGGCAGCTCTCTTCGCTTCCGGCCATTGAGTCTCCACATTCAATTTATTGAATTGGGCTAAATATGCCACCAAGTCTCTATTGCCTTGTTTTAGATCGAGTAATTCGTTATCTGTAGCTTGTGACGCTGAACGTCTATCGAAGATTCTCAGAAACTCCACTTTAAATTCCTCAAACTTGTACAAAATGGGGTCGTCCTTAGTAACTAGAGACATGGACCACGCAGCTGTGTCACCAGTCAGATACGACAGAATGAAAGCCACCTTTGATTGATCCTTAGCAAAAATTACGGGCCTGCACAAAAAATGTAAGGAACATTGTGTGAGAAAGATTTGGGCTTTCTGAGGGTCCCCGCTAAATCTCTCAGGAGAGGCTAATGGAATGATGGGTGAAACTGCATGAATTACTTGAGTTGAGATATCTGAGGGTGATGAGCTACTAATTTGACTTGTCAATGACTTAAAACTTGGACCTGCATCTAACAACTCATCTAATCTTAATTTTATTTGCAAATTTTCTTGACTAGTTCTTTCTATCTCTGCCCTGAGATTCTTATTGTCTTCCAATGAATTATTTAATTGTTTTTGCATACTATCAAGGACTGTGGCCAAAGCCTTGACATCTAAACCTTCAGCCATGTCTGCTCGGGGAGAGGTCTGTGCACCTCAGAAAGAGGCATCTGGGCACTTCAATCTGTCAGAACACCAAATGCGACCTCCCCAGGAACAGACGCTAGTCCCCAATACCCCCTGACCAAACACAGGAGACAGAGATTGAAACACTAATCTCCCGAATTCAATCAGAAGGGAAAGGGGAAGTGGAAGACAAACAAGAGAGACTTCAATGGTGATGGTATCAACCAGACTCGTCTTTCTTCGGTTATTCTCTTCTGGCAATACCTGTAACAATGACAATAATGTAACTCTATTCTCAAACTATAAGATTCTGACTCTAATTATTCTTTAGATATTACTCTCCTTACCCTTTTTCACCAATGACTTTGCCCCACTCTATGTTTGCCTGAGCTTTTCTTTGATCAGTTGTAAGAGCTTCAGCTCCCGCTCAAGAACTGAAGAATGCAGTTGGAAAAAGGTTCTTTCTCGCTTTCGCGACAGGAAGGTTGAAATTATAAATTCGATTCTCACGAAAGGTTGAGCAGTCTTAAATTGAACACCAAGTCTATATGTGCTTCAGTGCACTTAATTCCTTGAGGCAAGAGGATTAGGAAAGTCTCTTGACAGTTGAAACTCAGTCTCTGAAATCCTCACAGAATGATGAGATGACGCAGTATTCAGTTATAAACTGAAAGTCTTACTTGGTTCTGAAGATTGGAAACCTTCTCTTCACAGAAGGCGTTCCTCCAAATGATTAAGCATATTTCATATCCTCGACTTAGCACTATCTCCAGTACTTGACAAATACAGTTCTCTGACGACCAAAGGACTCTGATGATGAATTCGTGAAAAGAACAAATTACCACAAGACTCGAGTGTAACTCTAGAAATAGTTCTGAATACTTTCCTGGACAAAACTGCTCTGAAACTCTGAAGGTGCGCACTAGAATTCAGGCGCGCTGAGGAAACGCTGCTCTCTCGTCGATTTATTCAGTTGAAGTATGGATTTCAGAGTGGTCTTCCAGGTAGGTCCTTGACGTAACCAGTGTGGATATTTATTAAATGATCTCTGGTTCAGGCATTTTCGTTTCTTGACCTTGCCGACAGTGGGACTATGCAGCGGGGTCATGACACCCTGAAACCTTAAAATACCCCTGTACCCCAGAACCCAAACATACCCTTGAACCCTAAAAATACCCCTGTACCCCTGAACCCTAAAAATAACCCTGTACCCCAAAACCCAAACCTAGCCCTGAACCATAAAAATTCCGCTGTACCCCAAAACGCATAACTATCCCTAAACCCTAAAACTACCCCTGTACCCATAACCCAAAACTATATCTGAACCCTTAAAATACCCAAACACCCCAAAACATATACCTCAGTACCCCAAAACATATACCCCTATATCCATACTTACCTTATCCAAACATTAAAAAAACATGCTTTTATCATTCATGCATTTACAACGAATTTCATTGTAAATGTATGCGTGGTAAAAGCATATAAAATGTAATGCCATGCGTTATAATGGCATTGCGGAGTCATGGTACTTTTGTAATGAAAGTATGCGGAGTGATGGTATGCGGAAAGAAAGTTGCGGATTAATGGGTGTGTACCCTCCCCCGGTAAGTACATTGGTGGCACGGCGGCCCACATCTCCAGCAACTTACTCATATTTTTTCACCACCCATTTGAAAAATGCACAGGTCTCTCTCATTGATGGCCAGCACCGACATACACTTTTAGACACACATCCCGCCACAAGTTCTAGAATTGCGAACTTTAGAGCTGGGCAGCTTTGTTCGAATCTCGGCATCAGCTCAACATCCTGTGATTCCAGGCAAATCGCTTTGTCTCCCCGTGCCGACCACAAATGAATGTGTTCTTCTGTAATGTAAATTGTGCTCATGCCATGTTGTCGAGTCCGCGCTGTATAATATTGCAAGGAAAAATAAAGTAGGGAAACTTGAGTTTACACACTACTGAACGCTCACTCTTAAGTGCATCAGCAGTGCACTGTGAATCGGAGCGTTTCACAGGCCTGTCACAGATAAGAAATGCTATCAAAACGAAATCCTACAAAACAATATACTACTGGCCGGCAGCAATTCATACCCGGGCAACGTCGGGACAGGCTGCTAGTAAAATATAAAGTTTTGTTGTGAAAGTCAACCTGGGGTAGGTTTGTGAGTGCTTTAAATTATCAAAATTACAAGTCTGGGGACTAGGTAACCACATTTAGGGACAAATTGATTGTTTTTCATACAGGAAACTAGTTTGATCTTTTCCCACACATCATTTTAATGTCTATTTTCAAATTTCTTTTCCCATATGTACTGGGGTGATTAGGGCCAACTCCAGTGGTTTATTCGCAGTGTCTACCTGAAGCACAACACAACTAAGACAGAATTACTGTTATTTGCCAAAACCAAGACAGAAACAGTACAGACCTGGCTCAGTATGTTGCTGGAGATGTGGGCCGCAATGCCACCAATGTACGTATCGGGGGAGGGTAAACACCCATTATTGCGCACCTTTCTTTCCGCATACCATTACTCTGCATACTTTCATTACGAAAGTACCATGACTCCGCAATGCCATTATAACGCATGGCATTACATTTTATATGCTTTACCACGTGTACATTTCCAACGAAATTTGTTGTAAATGCATAAATGGTAAAAGCATGTGTTTTTTAAATGTTTGGATAAGGTAAGTATGGTTATAGGGGTATATGTTTTGGGGTACTGAGGTACATGTTTTGGGGTGTTTGGGTATTTTAATGGTTCAGATATAGTTTTGGGTTATGGGGTACAGGGGTAGTTTTAGGGTTTAGGTATAGGTATGGGTTTTGGGGTATAGGGGTATTTTTAGGGTTCAGGGCTAGGTTTGAGTTTTGGGGTATTTTTAGGGTTCAGGGGGTAGGTTTGGGTTTTAGTGTACAGGGGTATTTTAAGGGTTCAGGGCTAGGTTTGGGTTTTGGGGTACAGGGTTATTTTTAGGGTTCAGGGCTAGGTTTGGGTTTTGGGCTACAGGGGTATTTTTAGGGTTCAGGGGTAGGTTTGGGTTTTGGGGTACAGGGTTATTTTAAGGGTTCAGGGCTAGGTTTGGGTTTTGGAGTACAGGGGTATTTTAGGGTTCAGGGGTAGGTTTGGGTTTTGAGGTACAGTGGTATTTTTAGCGTTCAGGGCTAGGTTTGAGTTTTGGGATACAGGGGTATTTCTAGGGTTCAGGGGTAGGTTTGGGTTTTGAGGTACAGGGGTATTTATAGAGTTCAGGGCTAGGTTTGGGTTTTGGGGTACAGGGGTATTTTTAGGGTTAGGTTTGGGTTTTGGGGTACAGGGTGTAGGAAGGTAGATACCCGACTATGGTTACCCCCAACTTTTTTCCTGGTGTTTTGCTGGTTTTCCGACTTAGTTGACCTGGGGCCCTGCCATTCAGGACCCCAGGCCTACTGCTCTCTCTCTAAAATGGATTCCATGTACCTTAGGTACATTTCCGATTGGTACTGGGCCACCTTATCAGACCCTGTAACTCAGGGCCTAGGTGTACCCATGGCCTACCAGGGGCTGAAGCATGTATTATGCCACCCCTGGATGGCTATCTAAATCTGACACAACTGGCTGCGCGACAGCTGGGGCAACATGGCGTACTCGCCCGTTGCTTTAGGTATAGTATCCCTATATCTAACCTTAAAATGGACACCCGAGTTCCTATCAGTCACTCCTATGGCAGGCCTTGACAATCCTGAATGCAGAGTGCATGTAATCGTGTGAATTGGGCTCTGGCACGGTTGCAGCTTGCGGAACCAAGACCCAATGGCTGTTCCATGATAACGCGTACCATATTGGTAACTTCTGTATCGCATTATCAAGACATGTCGAGTAAGGTGTCATACGAATCGGGATGCTGACCCCTCACCAACTCTGGCGACGGGGTTAGCATTCCACCCTTCTAGAGGGACACGACATGTATGTAACTGTGAACCCCGGTTAAAGTTAAACGAAGCCTCAGCTCCACAAAATGGATGCTGCCACCCCAGACACGAGTCTGACCTCCTGCTGCTGGGAGTCCTTCCAGCGAGGAGAGCTTGGACAAAGGGTTTCCTGTCCGGGGCGGTGTTCGCACCATCCCAGACAGGGTTTTGTGTATCCTGGGTAGGCAGGGCTTTACAGGAAGGTGACTGCGGAGTGGCACCCCGGTGCTCACTACGCATCTGCCGGCTAGAACCAGTTCCAGGGGCACACCAGCCCCTGACCTGGGGAAAGCCCGGCATGGGAGAAGGGTGTAACTACCCCCCTTCCTGGTCCCACCCCTAGGGCAGGACCTAGTCACGTACCCACCCCTTTCTTTAGGATAAAGGCAGGAGCAGGGACCCTTCCAAATCAGATCATCTTTGAATCAAGAACTACTTTCTACGAAAGGACATTCAAGACTCTTCTCAAGATTTCTCCCTTGTGGCTAAGGAGTAGTCACCCTGCATCCGCAGGCACCATCTAAGAACTCTGCGGTTTGCTGCAAGTCCTTCCTCAGGAATCCGACTGCCCAGCTCGACGAGAACCGGCTTCCCTGGCACCTCCGACCTCTACCCACATCGTCAGCTCAGCTGAGATCCGTGGGTGCGACGAGACCTCGAGGGACCGGCCATCATCAAAACCTGCGCGATTCTTAAACCAGCACGACCGCCGAGGGATCCTCTGGTGAGTGCTCTGGGGTCCGAGAAGCCCCGACCCTGAGCAGCTCCAGCACCGAAGTGTAGCCTCCCAGCATCTCCACGATCTGCGTGGGGCCCTTCTGCTTTTGCCACTCAGCACGTTGTCTGGTTACTAGCCGCTGGCTTGTGACCTCCTTGACGACATCCGACAACCAACGCTGCTGGTCTGGTTGCTCCAGACCGGCCTTTGCTCCCTTCTGCGAGAGGAGCACCCCGGACCCTCCTGGTCCACTCCAGACGCCATTTTAGGCCCACCACATGGCCCTGAAATTTGCCAAGGCTTGTTGCCCCAATCCTGGGCTTAGCGACGCCTACAGCATCAACCTTCGTGGGACAGCTCGCACCTCCATCCTGGTCGCCGACAACGCCTCCTGGTCCGTGAGACTGCAGAGCCTAGCGTCGCCCACTCACCTAGTCGAGGTGACGGCCAACCGGTGCCCTCCTGGTACCCTCTGACTACTGGCTAGTAGTACGAACTTGGTCCCCTCTGCTTTCAGGTGTCATCCATCTCTGATCCAGGCTTGGATCTCTACGAACTATCTCCACTGGTCGCCGGCCAGCAACTCCTTCCTTCCGGCTCCTGGTTCGTCAGCGAGGACTCCCGACGTCTGTAAAGACTTGTGCAGCCGCAGCCCTTGGGCTAGGTAACTTCGGCATTTTGGTGCCTGCATAACCTCCTTATTTAAGGGTCCCGAGTCCCCACCGCCTCCGACTTGCCTTATCGGGTCCGCCCGAGACCACTAAACTTTCCGTGCCCTCGGGCACTTGTATTGCTTGTGCACTTGAAGTATTTTCCTAAGAGTTTCGATGTGTGCTTAGTACCCTGTCCTCATAAAGAGTACAGGGCTGTTGTGATTCTAATAAATACACTGTTTATTTTCATAACACTTGTGTGGTGTCCTTTCACTTGGTGTTCAAGGGGTATGTGATGGTATAACAGCTGTCTTAACACGCCCTCCAGAGTTTAGCCCGAAGACTGCTCGTATCCACGCTACTAGGATAGCTGGTCTAAGGTGGACTTACAACCAATCACCATAAGGGTCGTTTGGACTGATGCATAGTGATCACTAGAATAGTGAGCACTGCATATTGGGCCAACTTCTCACATTGGTGAGCAGCGGTTGGGATTTGAGATTGCTGTTGTTTTACTACGCGTATCCTAAGAATATCTTGTGAAAGATCGCATAAGTAATCCAGGTACATATAACTTAGCTTAGAATACTCTGAGTTCTACTGAACCAGCTGTTGTAGCTCCTCAAGGCTTAGCACACCTTGGCTACAACTCTTAGCAAGGGATCAGTAGGTAAACATATAGTGTAGGTAGGTGCATCACTTACACCACACTAGAAGCAGCATGTCAGACAAAGGAGGAAACTCTGAGTCTCTCCTTGTGTCAGTCGACCTTCCACAGGTCACCTCCAGATATGCTGCACTTAGCTTTCAAGAGATGCGACAACTCTGTACATCTCGGAAGCTAAAACAGGGTGCAAACCCTACAACTCCGTTTCTGATTGGTCACTTGGAGACCTATGATGCTAGGAGGGCGGGTAACACCGACCCTTCTCATCCAGAAGAGAGTATGCCCCCCCTCGAGGGAACCGCAGGTGACCCTGACCTTATCCATCTCTCGGCAGAAGGTGAAGAGGAGGATGAGGAGCCAGAGACATCTGAGGACGAGGCAGACAAAGGTCCAGTAGTAGTTAGCCAGCTAACTAAGGACAACTTAAGCCGGCACGAGAATGGTACTCTCAGGCCATCTTAACATTGGGAACGGACGAGTTAGGTCTCTGTCGAGAGGCTCTAACAGATCCGCTCGTACCAATGGCTCTCGAGGCTCTGCTCGAAGAGGGATGACATCCCCTCAGAGGAGAGTGTACGAAGCGAAGGAGCGGGAAGTCAATATGCGGATCGAAAGGGAAGAACTTGCCCTGGCCAAAGAAAGACTCGCCTTTGCTAGAGAGCAAGAATTGAGTGGGACCAATCCCACTGGTGGCAGCATTCCCCCACGGGAAAACAGGAGTTTAGACACTAGACACCTGAGTAAGATAGTGCCCCCCTTTAAGCAAGGGGACGACATCCACAAATGGATTACTGCTTTGGAGCAGGCCTGCACGGTACAGTGTGTCCCCCAGAGTCAGTGGGCAGCTATCTTGTGGCTCTCCTTTGAAGGTAAAGGTAGAGATAAGCTCCTCACTACAAGAGTTGAGGATGCTAACAATTACCAAGTCCTGAAGAATACACTGGTTGATGGGTTTGGTTTAACCACTGAACAGTACAGGTTGATGTTCAGAGATACCCAGAAAACTCAGTCTCAGGATTGGACTGACTTTGTTGATTGTGCCACTAAGGCTTTTGAAGGCTGGCTACTGGGAAGTAAGGTTACTGATTTTAAAGGATTGTACAATCTAATTATGAGAGAGCAAATCTTAAGTAATTGTCAGAACCAGTTATTTCACCAACAACTGGTAGACTGACCTCTGTTTCTGTACCCGACTGCAGCACTCCCAACGGACCGCCCACATCGGAACTCCTCGGCGCTCGTCGCTCGGCTTCCGGTTGACCGAGTAAGCGCATCGCCAGGAACGCCTCGAACGCCGACTGCTTTTTCGGCCGTCGCAACCGCCGCCTGTTGCATGAAAACAGAACCCTCTTTGGAAAACGCGGCAAATATTGAATCTGCGCTTTTGCCGCTCTGTAAGGAACAGAGGGGGCGCGGCGCCCGCACCCCCCATCGGGGGTCCACAGACTCTGGACCCGGCGCGCTGACAGCGACGCAGCACAGGAAGCGCCAAAGGAAAGTGCTATCAACGAGGGGAAGAGAGTGGGCATGTTAACTCCGAGTCTGTAGTATTCGGAGAGAAGCCGCTAAGAGCATACATTTAAGAGGCGGATGGTGGCAGAAGGAAAGTCTCAATTTACCAGGAGAGAATACTGATATTGAAGCTGCTGAGGTGCCCGGATTTCATGTGGTGAGGGGAGGAAGGAGTGCGGGTCCACAGAAACAGAGGTAAGTGAAGGAGGCAAGTCTTCCTAAACTTGAACATTCTGCCCAAAATTAAATAATTAAGGGAAGCAATCTGGGGGAGAGGGTAGTTGCCTATACACAAGAGACAGAAGCCTTGCTGTACATCCAAGCTCCCTTGTACCCCCGGCTACGTAGCAAAGAAGAATTTGAAAACAAATGGCCTTAGGGAAAACAAAACCACGTAAGGCCCTGAAAAACCCTAAAAAAGCAGGAAACAAATCCGGAACGGTGGACGTGGCAAATGCATCAAAAAGTCTGGAGAACGCAAAAACACCACCAACCGGCAGCAGAGTAATGACTAATGGAGAAATCTCACCCCCGAGTTTAACTCCTTTGCCAGCACTTGCATCCTCTAAGTCAGCTGGCGCAAATGGGGGGTCGGCGGTATCAAAAACCATTAAGGATTTTATCGGGAAACATTTTAAAGGGAAAGAGACAGTACGTAAGGAGTCAAGTGTATTAGAGACCCCGCAAACCATCGAAGACTCGGCAGAAACTAGCTTGGAACCCCTGAACCAGT
Organism: Lissotriton vulgaris; assembly: GCF_964263255.1. Taxonomy (NCBI): domain Eukaryota; kingdom Metazoa; phylum Chordata; class Amphibia; order Caudata; family Salamandridae; genus Lissotriton; species Lissotriton vulgaris. The sequence goes on from NC_141694.1 coordinate 1,298,424,915, forward strand.
CAGTCTTCAATATCGCTGAGATACCATTGGAACCTCGATTGTCTTCCTCACCAAGGTTGTGGCAGTCATTATTCACCCAGGTCACAGGAGCAGAGGTGGTGAACGAGGATAAAAGAGACAGTAGCAACCACTTGGGTGAAGAGAATTCTGCTGAGCGGGAAATCAGTGTCAATGGACAACAAAGACTAAAGAGCCCAATTGTTAGCGGATTAAATGCTACAGACGGGCCCCTATGCAATTTAGAGGTGACTGGATCTACTAGCCTATCCATGCTTGAAGTTATGTTGATGCTCCAAAAGACCTTGCAGGGCATTTTAGAAGTCTCAGTCCTAAATAACGACATTATAAAAAGACAAGGTGACCAATATAAGGATATTCTTGGAGAATTGGTACAGATTAAAAATTTGATGCCCGCCTTAGTAAGACCAGTAGAAGATCAGGAAGAGATTATAGTGGATAGTGGGGATGTAGCGAGAAGGGAGAGTAGCCATTCAGAGGATGCACCCACAGAATACATATCCTATCGCCCAATGATAATAAAAAGGTATGGGGAAAGGAGCTATAGAAAGCAAATAACAACAAAGCAAAGGAGGGGGAAAAAGGCCCCAGTTAACAGCAACCCCGAAAAGCACCAGGAGCAAGAGAAGGGGGCCACGCCAGTCTATAAGTTAAAGGATAAGGAACTAAGGCAAGGAGTTAAGAAACTAAATTTTGCAGAAACAGGAGCAAGTAGCAATAATTCAGCCGATCCAAGCAGGAGGATAAGTAGGAAGAGATTGGGAAATGGTGAAAAGGCTACCAGGAGGACCCAACCAGGGGTAAAGGAGAACTCAGTAGTAGGTTGGGGGATGGACATACCTGTAGATGGGGGGCCCACAAACCTAAACCAGGTGATGGGGGACAGAGCTAGAGACAGAGAAGAAGTAAGTAGGCATAACAGGGAAGAGAGGTCAGAGGGATTACTACAACACCGACAGCTAGAACTCCCTACAGATAACTGGGTGTTTGTAGAGCCATTAGGACAGGAAAAGGGGGGGAAAAGAACAAGGAAATTAAACCCTTTAAATCGTTCACAGCTCCTATCATCTTTTGCAATGTGTCCCAGCCTAAGATATGTCAGCACCGCAGATTTAAAAGAAGTTGGGTTCATGGTGAATAGCAAGGGGAAGGAAATAACAAAGGTTCTACTCCACTCAGCCCTAATAAAAGATGCAATAGAAAAGGCAGAGTCTGAGATGCGTTGGGAAGGAATTCGAATAGTAAAAAGGGAAGAGGTGTTACTGAATAAGACAGGGAACTCTTTCCTTAGGAACCACGCAACACTAGATGAAAGACAAATAAAGATGATTAGCCTGGGGAGAGGCAAGAAAGATGCCCTTGAAATTACGATAAAACCAAAAGATCAGAGGTGGAACGTGGAAGATGTCCTTGCGGGGAATAGATATAGAGAATTGGCCTATATGAATGGTGAGGAAGACAGCTATATGAGTAACATTGATTAGGAAGAAGGGTCGTTGCACAGCCTTGCCATTCTGTCCTGGAATGTAAATGGATACAATAGAATAAAAGCACAGAAAGATTTCAAAAACATCTTGAAGAAAAATGATATTGTATGCCTCCAGGAAACATGGCTGTGCGACGAAACCCCTGTTACGGAAGGCTTCACTCACCATGTAAAGCCAGCAAAAAAGAACCAATCAGGTAGACCGTCAGGTGGCCAAATGACGCTGATCTCAACAAGGATAGTTAAAGATATGGAACCCCTCGAACTTAAGTGCAAATGGGCGTTGGGTAGTAGAGTGTGTACCGTAAACAACATGCTGGGGGGTGAAAACCTATGTATTATAAATGTGTACATACAGAAAGAGAAATCAAACGAATATAAGACTGATCTAGATTGTTTAAAATCAGACCTGGAGTACCTATGTGATTGCTATCCAAGAGATGTACTAATATTATTGGGGGACTTTAATCATAGACTAAATCCCATCAAAACGGACTCCTGGTTGAGGGATATGTTGGGAGTATATAAAATAGAGCTCGCACATTTTCCCCATTGTGAGATCTCCACTCAAGACGATGAGCTTGGGCAACTGCTGGGGGCCATAGGTATGGTCTGCGTAAATGGAAGGAAGGAAGCAGACCGGCCAGCAAATCGTACTTTTAAGATAGGACAACAAATGTGCCCAATAGATTATGCATTCATTCAGGCCTGGAACTTTTATTTAATCAAACAATTTGCAATTCTTAGGCTTGAGGGTAGTGATCATTACCCTCTACAGGTAGAACTCCAGGTACGCAGTTCCCCACATAGACAAAAAGTGCTTCAAGTAGAGGTGGAATACCCCAAACGACTTACTACGAGAATTACCGATGAATATATAAAAAAAACTGAGTGCACACCAGCTAACGGTGAATTTAGATAATCTAGCACCAGTGGAGGGCATAATATGGTATGAGAATACAATAAGGGATATGGTGGAATGCCTCAGGTTAAAATTAAAACACGGTAATCGTAAAGTAGTAAATAATATGAAACCATACCCCGATAGTACCTCCCATTGGTTCGATGATGAATGTCGTAAGGTCAAGGCCACTATTAGAAAACAGGAGAGATATCTAAGAGCTTATTATAGTGATGAAGCGGTAATAGAACTTAAGAAACTAAAAATAAAATATAAGGCCACCATTAGAGATAAAAAAAGGACATTTAAGGACAAATGTTGGGGGAATTTACTTGAGACAATTGAAGAAAAGAATGTGAGAGGTTTTTGGAAGTTAATTCAGGAATGTACGGGGAAAGCCTCAGGAACCCCACACTGCTCGGTCCCAGAGGACAAGTGGGTGACATACCTGAAAGAAATTTATGGCATATGGCCAGAGAGGGAGGGGAGAACGGCCAATGATTGGCCTAGAATAAGGGAAGAAATTAAAGCACACTTCTCCCCAGATGCCATTAGAAGTATAATAAAAAGGCTAAATCTAACACGGGCTGCAGGACCTGATAATTTACCAGCAATTATAATAAAAACGAATGTAGATTGGTGGGCGGAGTTTTTTTCTAATATGTTTCAAGAGATCCTAAATACAGGCAAGTTCCCAGATAATTGGAAAGGGGCAATCGTCAGGCCAATACATAAGAAAGGAGACGTAAACTCCCCAAAAAACTATCGCCTAATAAACCTATTGGATATAGGAGAAAAGGTCTTTTCAAAAGTAATTTTGGGTATACTAAAGGACTGGGTGGATAACAAACAGATAATACCACCAGAACAGGGAGGGTTCAAAGAAGGCCACTCAACTGTTGACCACTGTTTCGCTCTTTGGTCCATTGCACGGAAGTCGATCGATCAGGGGGGAAAATTATTCGCCTGTTTCGTGGACTTCCGTGCAGCTTTCGATCTGGTGGACCGGGTGCAGCTGTGGACATCACTGGTTGGCTATGAAATACTGGGTGATCTGCTAGCCATAATCCAAGAACTGCATACAGGAAACTGGGCACAGATAATCCTGGATAAGGAGGGAGGATTGACAAAGAGAATCCCAATTGGGAACGGTTTAAGGCAGGGTTGTGTACTTGCCCCCCTACTATTCTCCCTGTTCTTAGCAGACCTGCCTCAAAAGCTGAGAGAGGTTAGAGGGGCAAACCCAAAACTGGGAGGAAACCAGATATCATGCCTCCTATATGCTGACGATCTGGTAATCATGGACCAGACGGAGATTGGGCTCCAAAGAAAATTAAATCGATTCAAAGAATACTGTACTACCAAAAAACTAGTAGTAAATATGGAGAAAACAAAAATTGTTTGTTTTGGTAGGAGAAAAACAAAGTTCTCTTGGTACCTGGGCACAGTATTACTCGAGAGGGCATCTGAATATAGATACCTGGGAATGTGGTTTTCTGGTACCCTGAAATGGCATACTCATTTACAAGCACTAAAAATGAGGGCATTGGCTTCCGTGAAAGGTCTAAAAAGATTCAACAATATATACGGAGAAATGTCGGACAGACCGGTCCTGAAAGCCTATCAAGCAATGGTGCCCCCTCAATTCTTGTACGGAGCTGAAGTCATTTATTTAAGCAGTAAGACCCCCTGGGATAGAGAGGAGGGTAATATATTAAAAAGCCTATTTGTACTGCCTAAATCTTCTATGGTACAGGCGGTTAGACTTGAGTTGGGAATTACCTCGTGGGCGATAACCGCCTGTATGGCCCTTGTACGATTCTGGCAGCGATTGGGAACAGATGAGCTCCTCAAAATCTCCCAGTGGGCCAAAGAGGAAATTACAAAGAGCGACCTACCCTGGGCAAAGGAGGCTAGAGCATCAATAAGGAATGCATACAGGGTGCTCGTTCTGAAGGTCTGCCCACTACAAGATCATATAATAACAGGAAAAAGAGAGCTAAGGCTCCAAGGCACGGATATGTCCCGCACTTATGACCGGGAGTACCTCTCACAAAAAAGCTCAGTAGCCCACATGACATCTGCCTGGGAGCTTGACCAACACTTTCCGTATGTGGACCGGTTACCAAGTCATAACTTAAGGCGGGAAGTCCTAAAAATGAGAATCGGAATAAACCCATGCTACGCGAATAATGGAGCCCGAAATCAAATGATAAGTTGTAATGGGATCTGCACTTGCACTTTAGGTACTGCCTGTAATATTATACACATTTTATTAGATTGTATGTGGTTTTTAGATTTACGAAAGGAGATTTTACGTCCGATTTTTAAAAATTATAATATTGTAAATAGGATGCAAGCTGCTAAATTGTTGATGGAAATGGAGAACTTAGATATAGCCTGTGCCTTGGGGAAATATATGAAAAAAGTTAAGGTATTCCTCAGCTGCACAGAGTAAGATCTAATAATATAAGCCCTTGACATCAAATAAACGTGAAACAATTAGTGATTAAAATAGTGCTGTATGATTAAGAAGATGATGTATAGATATGATTTGAGCGTCTCATTTAAATTAATTGTGATAACATTCCGGTTTTAAAAACGATAGTCAAAGTATATGTATTTTAAGATGTAATATGTTTATTGATACCGTTGTGCTATGTATTTACTGTTGTTTTTATTTTCCCTGTTTTAGTAAGATAAGAGGTAAATTGTACTTTTATGGTTGTAACAAACCAAATAAAGTTTGTTTTGACTTGACTTGAACTGGTAGACTCTGATCTGACCTCTCCACAAGAATTGGGTAAGAGGGCAGACAAATGGGTCAGAACCAGGGTCAGGCCTAAGAACCAGGGTGGTGACCAAAAGAAGGAATCAACCAAGCCTCAAGAGAAGGGTGGGAATAAATCTTCTGATCAAACCACAGGGCCCCAAAATTCCTCTGAAAAGGGTGGGTCCCCAACTTCTCCCAAAACCCAAAAGAAACCTTATTGTCATACCTGCAACAAGGTAGGCCATTACAAAAGTGACAACAGTTGTCCCAAGGCCAACAACAATAAGGAGACCAAACCCCCAGGTAATACTCCCAGACCTCCTGTTACCACTAGTGGTAATCCCCCAGGTGGTGGGAGTGCCCCCAAGAATGTAGTGGGCATTACTTTGGGAAACCAGGAGGACTATGGCCTAGCCAGGTCCCCTAACAACACTCTTGTCTGTGAGACTGGCATGGGGTTTGCCAACTTCACTACTGGTTCCCACATTTTGGGAAAGTATAGACAAGAGCCCTTTATCAATGGTCAGAAAGTTGAGGCATACAGAGACACAGGGGCCAGTATCACCATGGTGATTGACCATCTGGTCCCCTCTGCTCAACTCACCCCTGGTTTTCTTTATCAGGTGACAGATGTTCATGGAGTGAGAAGAAGGCATCCCATGGCAGTAGTCAAGCTCAGTTGGGGTAATGTCACAGGGCCCATGAGAGTGGCAGTGACAGATAACCTACCTGTAGATTGCTTACTGGGGAATGACCTGGAACTCTCAGCATGGGCTGAGGTGGAGCAAGAAACTCACTCCAGGATGATAGGCCTACCCAGAAAGGTTAGTGGGGCAGTAATAGCTACAGCCCCAGTCCAAGCACCAGTCCTCCCTGAAAAGGTTGGAAGAGCAGTGGTAGCCACTGCCCAGGCTCAGACAGACTTTCCTGGACAGGATAGGAGGGCTGTGACAGTCACAACCCAAACACAAACTGAGTGCCCTCCTGAAAAGGTTGGCAAGGCTGTAATGGTCTCAGCCTCTACTCAAACAGATAGTGAGGTTGTGAAGCCTGAAACAATGGATCACTCCACTCAGACAGAGAGCATTGAGGAGGAAGAGAAATCTCCCTCCCACCAGACTCTAGGAAAGGATCAGCCTCCTCAGGGAACTGATCTGACCCCTTGTGAAGGAACTGCCCCAGAGGTAGTCAGGCCTAGCCTGGCAGAGCCCCTGATGTCAGTGGACCCTTCCAAGGTGGGACCCAGTCTGGAGCAGGTAACCTGCCCCTCTCTACCCTGCCTCAGTCAGCCCAGGGCTGTAGAGGTCAGGGAGGCCAGTGGTGGACCCCAAAGGGCCCCCTGTCCAAAAATCTCCAATCAGCAGATTAGGATCACTGAAGCTAGTAGCCCTAGCCAAGTGAAAATAAAACAAACTCCTGAGGGATCCCCCTTAAACTTAGTCAGGGAACTCCCACAGCTGGACACTGCTGGGCACAGCCAAACCTGGGGCCTAAAACCCCCAAACCTGACCTGTCCCTCCAGTAAGCCAAACAGAGGTACTCAGCCTCCAGCTTTAGGTAGCCAGAGGTTGACCCTGAGAGCTCATAGCAACTCAGTACTGGAAAGAAAGGCACATATGGTGGATAGTGATTGGAGGAAGTTGAGCCCAACAGTAGTGGAGTCTCACTTCAGTACTCCATTCCCACACCAGCCTTTTACTTTGCCAAAGCACACCACAGGTAGTGATTCCCTATGGTGGAGACCCTCAAATACCCTTAGGGTGAGGGGTTGCTTAGTGGACCATGATACAGGGGGTAACCATGCCAGTGCATGTACCACCTCATATGGCCACTCAGGCAATATAGGCTTACCTGGTCAAGGATAGCCTTATCTCCTTTCGTTTGGGGGGGGGGGGGGGGGGGGTTGTGTAGGAAGGTAGATACCTGACTATGGTTACCCCCAACTTTTTTCCTGGTGTTTTGCTGGTTTTCCGACTTAGTTGACCTGGGGCCCTGCCATTCAGGACCCCAGGCCTACTGCTCTCTCTCTAAAATGGATTCCATGTACCTTAGGTACATTTCCGATTGGTACTGGGCCACCTTATCAGACCCTGTAACTCAGGGCCTAGGTGTACCCAGGGCCTACCAGGGGCTGAAGCATGTATTATGCCACCCCTGGATGGCTATCTAAATCTGACACAACTGGCTGCGCGACAGCTGGGGCAACATGGCGTACTCGCCCGTTGCTTTAGGTATAGCATCCCTATATCTAACCTTAAAATGGACACCCGAGTTCCTATCAGTCACTCCTATAGCAGGCCTTGACAATCCTGAAGGCAGAGTGCATGGAATCGTGTGAATTGGGCTCTGGCACGAGCCGGGCCCGGTTGCAGCTTGCGGAACCAAGACCCAATGGCTGTTCCATGATAACGCGTACCATATTGGTAACTTCGGTATCGAATTATCAAGACATGTCGAGTAAGGTGTCATACGAATCGGGATGCTGACCCCTCACCAATGCTGGCGACGGGGTTAGCATTCCACCCTTCTAGAGGGGAATGACATGTATGTAACTGTGAACCCCGGTTAAAGTTAAACGAAGCCTCAGCTCCACAAAATGGATGCTGCCACCCCAGACACGAGTCTGACCTCCTGCTGCTGGGAGTCCTTCCAGCGAGGAGAGCTTGGACAAAGGGTTTCCTGTCCGGGGCGGTGTTCGCACCATCCCAGACAGGGTTTTGTGTATCCTGGGTAGGCAGGGCTTTACAGGAAGGTGACTGCGGAGTGGCACCCCGGTGCTCACTACGCATCTGCCGGCTAGAACCAGTTCCAGGGGCACACCAGCCCCTGACCTGGGGAAAGCCCGGCATGGGAGAAGGGTGTAACTACCCCCCTTCCTGGTCCCACCCCTAGGGCAGGACCTAGTCACATACCCACCCCTTTCTTTAGGATAAAGGCAGGAGCGGGGACCTTTCCAAATCAGATCATCTTTGAATCAAGAACTACTTTCTACGAAAGGACATTCAAGACTCTTCTCAAGATTTCTCCCTTGTGGCTCAGGAGTAGTCACCCTGCATCCGCAGGCACCATCTAAGAACTCTGCGGTTTGCTGCAAGTCCTTCCTCAGGAATCCGACTGCCCAGCTCGACGAGAACCGGCTTCCCTGGCACCTCCGACCTCTACCCACATCGTCAGCTCAGCTGAGATCCGTGGGTGCGACGAGACCTCGAGGGACCGGCCATCATCAAAACCTGCGCGATTCTTAAACCAGCACGACCGCCGAGGGATCTTCTGGTGAGTGCTCTGGGGTCCGAGAAGCCCCGACCCTGAGCAGCTCCAGCACCGAAGTGTAGCCTCCCAGTATCTCCACGATCTGCGTGGGGCCCTTCTGCTTTTGCCGCTCAGCACGTTGTCTGGTTACTAGCCGCTGGCTTGTGACCTCCTTGACGACATCCGACAACCAACGCTGCTGGTCTGGTTGCTCCAGACCGGCCTTTGCTCCCTTCTGCGAGAGGAGCACCCCGGACCCTCCTGGTCCACTCCAGACGCCATTTTAGGCCCACCACGTGGCCCTGAAATTTGCCAAGGCTTGTTGCCCCAATCCTGGGCTTAGCGACGCCGACAGCATCAACCTTCGTGGGACAGCTCGCACCTCCATCCTGGTCGCCGACAACGCCTCCTGGTCCGTGAGACTGCAGAGCCTAGCGTCGCCCACTCACCTAGTCGAGGTGACAGCCATCCGGTGCCCTCCTGGTACCCTCTGACTACTGGCTAGTAGTACGAACTTGGTCCCCTCTGCTTTCAGGTGTCATCCATCTCTGATCCAGGCTTGGATCTCTACGAACTATCTCCACTGGTCGCCGGCCAGCAACTCCTTCCTTCCGGCTCCTGGTTCGTCAGCGAGGACTCCCGACGTCTGTAAAGACTTGTGCAGCCGCAGCCCTTGGGCTAGGTAACTTCGGCATTTCGGTGCCTGCATAACCTCCTTATTTAAGGGTCCCGAGTCCCCACCGCCTCCGACTTGCCTTATCGGGTCCGCCCGAGACCACTAAACTTTCCGTGCCCTCGGGCACTTGTATTGTTTGTGCACTTGAAGTATTTTCCCAAGAGTTTCGTTGTGTGCTTAGTACCCTGTCCTCATAAAGAGTACAGGGCTGTTGTGATTCTAATAAATACACTGTTTATTTTCATAACACTTGTGTGGTGTCCTTTCACTTGGTGTTCAAGGGGTATGTGATGGTATAACAGCTGTCTTAACACGCCCTCTAGAGTTTAGCCCGAAGACTGCTCGTATCCACGCTACTAGGATAGCTGGTCTAAGGTGGACTTACGACCAATCACCATAAGGGTCGTTTGGACTGATGCATAGTGATCACTAGAATAGTGAGCACTGCATATCGGGCCAACTTCTCACACAGGGTATATTTATAGCGTTAAGATGGGTTAGTGTTTAAGGGTGTTGGGGTATTTTAAGGAGTAAGGGTGGGTTATGATTATGGGGTGCAGGGGTATTTAAAGGGAACAGGGTGGGATTAGCACACGATATGAGACATGGCATGAAGGGCGGAACGTACCACACGCCCCCAGCATTTGTCACGCCCCAGCACACGCCCACAGCACAAATAAGACACACCCACATGGGACTACTTTGCTGGCACGGTTCTTTTACATTTTAAATGTATATGGTGGGCGTCTGCATAGCCTATGTCCTTCTGCTTCAACTGCCCTTTCCAACGCGGTATTGGGTGTTGTGATTGGTGCTGTGGTTCCTGAGATTACCCGCCTCAAAGGTTTGGGCTCTCTCTTTATAATATTAGTATGGATTGAAAATGCATAAGAAATATAATCAAAACATATAACAAAAACACAGCAATCATCAATAATTTCTAATAACATCCTACCCATACAATGTAATGACGGTTGCAAAAAAACAAAAAATGTGCAATACATATGGGAGATAGTCCAGTACAAACAGAGGAGGGATACGTCCAACCTCCACACAGTCCCAAAAGTGGTATCCGTGAGATTTTCAATCATTCCGACTTCTCCAATTCATGAGGTCGAAGCATTTGGGCCCACAGAGTCGGGCATCATCAGGACATGGGCATAAGGTAGACCGCAATGTTGTGTGAGGCCACAAACTGGGGAAACCACCCAGCCGGGCGGGGTAAAACCTCCTAATAATGCTCTGCACTACGTGTCACCAAAAGAGCCTAAAATGGCTAAAGTCATTCCTTCAAAGAGAGCACGCTAGAGGGGGCTTTATAACGATAGCCAAACATTCCTGTTCAAGCAAACACTTAAATGTAGAGGAAGGCACTTACCAGAGGACATGCTGCAGCATTGAGTGCACATCTCCCAGACAGAGCCGCCGTGTTTTCGCCACATTCCACTAAACATAAGTGATTGCTGGTACATGAAGTGAGGCTATTGTTACAAAACCTTTTTAAGTGTGTCCTCTGGGAAGTACGTTCCACTACACTTAAGGGATTGCTTGCACAGGAAAGTTTTGCTATTGTTACAAAGCCCCTTCTAGCATACTCTCTTGGAAGAAAGGACTAATTTATTGTTTTTGCTACAAGAAAATAGTTTGATCTTTTCCCACACATCATTTTATATCTATTTTAAGGTGGACACTGGGTATCCAGGTCTGGATAATGTGAGTGGGAAATGGCATGTCACAGCTCTGTGGTGTTGAGTGCAACTTGCTTGCGTAGGGTGCAGGACCAGGGGAACTTATGGATACAGCAATGTACCCTCCCTTCCCACATGATGGATGCTGTAGATTGTGGGAAGAAGAATGCCTACAATATGTGAGGATGTTGTGGTTAACCATGTTTCTGTGATAAAGAAGGTGCCATACTTGTGATATGTGATGAGAACTTTGATGCCTGGTACATGGAGGGAGTACTAGAGAGTGTTAATGAGTTGGAATGTGAGTTCTGTAGTTTGAGTGTGTGTGGTAGTTAGTGGGATGTGTACAAGGTTGGATTTATGTGTGGTGCATATGCTAGGTGAGTGCCTGTGTGATCTAGATCTGGATATGGTTGTGAGGATTGGCAGTATGGGTGCTGGGGGAGGCATATGACATGATCTTACCTTGTAAGCTTCAGTGGAACATGGGTTCTAGCCAAGGTGCCTTCTGTCAACTAACAAGCCCAAACAGTCAATACCCTTGCCTGTGTTCACCGTTTACTGGGGACGGCTAGGGGATGGGACGCTCTGAAAAATGTACTAAGGTAGAGATAAGGCAGGAAGTTATTTCAATTCACTTGCAGCTGGGTGGTGGGAAATTCAGTGATGTCACATCCTATGTATTTGGAGAATGGGGAATAATTAAAGTCCTATTGCTTGGCTTAATTTAAATATGGCTTTGTGGGAAACCTGTGATGTCACTTCCTTTGTGGATGGACCGTGGGAAACACCGTCATGTCACTTTGTGTGCAGGTGGATGATAGGAAATGAAGTCTTCTTGCATGGCATCTTCTTTTAAATATGGGTTTGTGCAGAAAACCAGTGATGTCACTTCCTGTGTCATTAGATGATCAAAAGTGATCAATATATCACTCTAAAATATCTTACAAACAAACACCAGTTTCACTCAATATACTATTATCTTGAAGCTTTCAGTAAGAAGAATATTAATGCAAAGGGTGAGGTCAGATTTTGATGATGTCTTGTCAAAGGAATGTATTACCAAATATGACAATCCCTTGCCATGCCTCTAATGGGTGTGATTTGTAACAGCACCCATGCTATCACAAAGTCCACAGGATAAGGTCAAGGTGTATGTCAGCTTATTTGTTTAACATACTTTACTGGTGGTAAATATCCCACCATGAGCACAGATGGTTATTCATCTCGGCCAAGGACCAGTTGTGACAGTACCAGTTAATGAGTTTGCTTCTCCATAGAACTTCTCAACATCAATAATAAATGTAACATTGGCATCAATCTTTGGAGACAGGAAAACAGACAATATAGCAACCTACAGAATTTAAACATAACTGCATTTATATGGATCTTACCCTTGATGAGGCCCTAAAGTGTTTTTCAGTGAGTAGCATGTTTCTCCATAACATAATGTTAGTAGTTAATCCAGTGATTTGTGGTTATTGGGTTAGCTTTGTGCTCCCAAAGAGGCCATTCCATGCATTTACTCCGGTCTGTTTTAAATTAATACGAAGAGTAGTTCATCAGTTTTTCTATGGAATTGTTTTTAAGTCCATGCCAAATCTTGGCTTAACTAAGTCTTCTGAAAGAAATTGAAAATAGGTTACCTATTCGGTGATCAATTTTGCGTTTAAATGTGTCAAATGCTGATTATAATAAGAAGTTATGCTTTTCCTTCGACTACCAGATCATTGTACGTCAATGTGTTCACCAGGTAGTTCCACAGTCCTTGTTGTAAAATTGAAATAAAAAAAACCTCAAAATTGTCGAAGAACCATAGCGTTGCCCCACTGTTTTTAAGCAGTGTAAATAATGGAAACAGTAAATGATAATCACTCAAAGTTATTAAATTGTTCTGTTTCCGTGCTGCTTTTCGGGCGGGCAGGGCTGCTCTACTCTCAGAGCAGGGCAGGGAAGGAGTGGTTTGCCAACTCAAAGTGCGAAATGTCTGTTTGGCCAGCCCTTTGGGGCCAGCCAAACAGTCATGCGCACTTAGCATGTTCTCCCTGCAGGCTGCATTACAGTATGCGTGGAGAACATGCCCAGGCCCCCGGGCTCCATCTGAGCGCTGAACCACAGCACTCAGACCAATCACAATGCTGCATTGTGATTGGTCAGGAGAGCCTGGGTGCTTACCAATCACAACGATGCATTGCAGCGCTGTGATTGATCTGGGGAGCATGGGTGCTTCCTGGTCCTGTTCGGCAGAGTCCTGACACAGACGAGAGTGGGGGAGGCGATGAGGTATGTTATTGATTCTTTTTTTTTTACATTCCACCCTCGCCCCTGCTGCCTCACCACCCGATCTGTGCCAGCTGCCACTGGGAAGAACACCCTGACGTTTTTCAAACTGTTTGAGCAATAGGCTCCATCACTGCATTGATGCTCTTCTCCTGTAAATCACCTGTGAAATATGCAGTGTTAATCTTAAAATCTGTATGGATTTGTAATGCTACTATTAAAATTATTGACAAAGCACCTATCAGTTCTTTATTCATGGGTTTCTGAAAAATACATTTAACTTATTATGTTTTTATTGTCCCAGAATTTAAGTTCATCAAACAAGTATCTAGCGTTTATTTTTTATTTTTACTTGGCTGCATAGATTGGTCATTCATTTTCACACTGGCATTTTATTAAACAGCTGTCTCCTCTGTAATTCACTTTCTGATAAATTACTTTTGTGTGTTATGATAGTTTGTAATCATGCTCTATTACAGCAGCTCACACAATGAAAGGAATGTGTTCTTTAACAACCAAAGGGTAATAAGAGTACAAGTCTGTGCATAGTAATTTTTATCCTATTAAAGATATTTTGCATTAAACTGGCACATTTGTCATATAGCAATTAGTGTAGAGCAGGTGGCACTAAGTGACACACAACGTGCCCTTTGCTCTGTTTACACTAAAAGATACTGGCATATATCATTGTGTACCAACTTTTAGCCTGTTACTAGAGCTGTGCAAAATTATAATTAGAGCTTAATTACTACGAATATATGGGTGTTGCAAAATGTGTAATACCAATGTCACTGGTGACATTTTGGATTTAAAATAAATAAACAAAACATGTAATTTGCTTCACCTGAGTCTCAATGCGGGTTCATTTAAAGCTTCAAGCCCAATTAGGCCTCTGGGAGGCCAGATTCATTCTTATAACTTTCCTCCCTCTATCACTCAGTGTGCATAGATTACATGAATGAGTAGCGCTCTTGCGGGCCAAAGGGAAGGACCCCCAGACCTGGTGTTCATGCGCCAGTCAGCTGTGTTGCAACGTGCCTGGGAAGGCATCCAATAGGCCCGGGGGGATCCCCTACTTAGCCAGGTGAACAAGCTCTGACCAGGCCTTAGGACAGAGCTTCAACTGTCCCGGGGCTGGAAGCCTCCATCCCTGGGCTCCATTCTCTGGAACACTGTGTCACAAAGTGTCCAGGATAGGGTCCTGCTTTGGCGCAATGGAGAACCTCTGACCAGACCCCCCTGTGATGAAAGGACACATCCCCGGCTCAATTATCTAGGTCCCATACATTGAAAAGTGCCCAGGACAAGGGCCTGCAGGCCCAGGGAGGTCTCCCCTGTCTGCCCAGGTTAAGAAGCGTTGACCATGTCCTCAGTAGGAGCTCTGGCTGGCCCAGGGCTGGGAGCTTCCCTTTTCTGTCCCATTGTGTCACATGAAGATGGAACAGGGTTGTCTTCTTCATATCCAGGTTAAAAGCTCTAACTGGGTCCTGGATAAAATGGCGGAAGCTCCTGGACCTGGGCTCGGTTCTCCGGACTGATGTGCCTCAAAGAGCCCTGACTGGCTCATGCAGGCCCAAGAAGGCCTCCTCTGCCTGCATGGGTTAAATAACTGTGATTGGGTCCTGGATCACATCTCTGGCTGGCCCAGAGTTAGATGACCCCAGCCCTAGGCTCCTTTCTCTGGCTTGATGTCCCTCAAAGTGCCTCGGACAGGGCTGGTAATGCCTCCCCTTCCTATTTTGGTTAATAAGCTCTGACTGAGCCCTAGGTCAGAGCCCTAGATGTCCCTGGGGTGGAAATTCTGGGCTCATTCTCCAGCGCTCCAGGTCACACAGTGCTCTCGAAGGGGCCATGCACTCCTGGGGATTTCTCCCCTACTTGTATGGGTTAAGAAGCTCCGACCAGGATCTGGGTCAGAGCTCCTGCTGGCCTGCGGATGGAAGGACCTGGCCTCCATTCCCTGGCCTACTGTGTAATCTGGAGCATGTAATCATTTTCTGGGTTACTAGGCTCAAAGTACTAGGGCCCCCTTGCCATCTGGTTTTTCTCCCTGAGTGCTGCAAGTACCCAGGCTGTTCTGTCCCAGGGGCCTGGTTCCACATCTGCTTTCCAGCCCTGTCTGATAGACTTTTCCTCCAAGCCTGCCTTCCTAGAGAACAGCCAGGGGTATAAACCTGACATTGCCATGCAGGGTGGACTGCTTGAGGGGGGGTCCTGCCAGCAACATACTCTGATGGTCCATTTAGGGATGGACTATGTATTCAACCTCAGCTGTGGTGTCAAGTAGAGAGCTTCCGCCCCGCCTGGATCTGTCTGACTCAAAGGTCTGACTTTCACAGAGGCCCTCCATGCCCTGCCGGGTGAAGGCTAAGCCGTCAGCAGCTTCACTCCCTACCAGTATCGGACCATTGGGAGGACATGGGATCAGGTAGCTCTGGTACCGGATGGTGCGTGGTAGTGTGATCTCTGCATGCCATATCATTACCCTTCTCCACCCAACACATATTCCACAACAGCTAGGAGTGCCTGTTTTGTGTGGCATCCCACCACCCATGCCGGAAGCACTACATCTTGCTCGGGCTGCACCACAGCCTGCCTTTCCCTTATGTCGGGGCCAGGCATGTGGATCCTCCTCCTGTCCAACAGGTGCCGCTACCTGGTTGATCCTGCAGGCAACATGCTGTTTCAAAGATTATGCCACAAACGTCTAAATACATATGGATGGTACAGTGAAACTGCAAATGGCTCATTAAATCAGTTAAGGTTCTTTTGGTTGCGTTTTCTGTTACTTGGATAACTGTGGTAAGTCTAGAGCTAATAGCCGCCAACAAACGCAGACCTCCAGAGAATCATTAATTTATCACAGCAAGACAATCTGGGCTTGCCCCACTGCTTTGGTGGCTCTAGATAACCTCAAGCCAATCACACATTCCTGTGACAGAGAGAATACAGTCGGACCCTATCAACTTTGCATGGTACTTTCTTTGCCTACCATTGTGACCATGGGAAAAGGGAGTCAAGTTTGATTCAGGAGGGAGCCAGAGAAATGGCTACCACATCCAAGGAAGGAAGCAGGTATACTATTTACGCACTCCCAACTTGGGGCGGTAGAGACAACAAAAACAATAGGACTCTTTTGAGGTTCTGTAAGAATACTTGAAATCCATTAATGAGTATCCTTTGGTGGGTAACATCTGGTGCCAGTAGCTACAATAATTACAGCTCCAATAGGTTATATTAAAGTTGTTGCAGTTAAGAAATTAGTAGTTGGAGCTTGGGATTGAGCTATCAGTCTAATGAGAGACAAATTACTGCCTGTCTCCGCCCTTGCCTCTTGGCTACAACCTTGATGCTCATGACAGAGCATTTACTTTGAAATCATTAGAGTATTCAAAGCAGGACAGTTACCTGAATACTTCAGCTAGAATTAATGAAATAGGCATACAGTTTTATTTTGTTGGTTTTCTGAATTTCAAATCAATTAAGAGGGACAAACATGGGCGTTCATATTGTGCTGCTGGAGATGAAATTCTTGGACTGGCAAAAGATGAAGCAAAGTGCAAGCATTTGCCAAGAATGTTTTCGTTAATCAAGAACAAAAATCAGAGGTTCTAAGATGATCAGCTACTGTAGTAGGTCCGACCATAAACTATGATGGCTAGCAATCCAGGGCGTTATTCCCATGAACCGCCAAGCAGATTTTGGGTAAACAAATTCTTTGGGTCCAGGGGAAGTATGGCTGCAAAGCTGAACATTAAAGGAATTGACAGAAGGGCGACATCAGGTGTGGAACTTGCAGCTTAAGTTGACTTGACACAGCAAACCTCACCTGCCAGAACACATAAAGGACTGACTGATTTATAATTCTTTCTCAATTCTGTGAGTGGTGGTGCATGGACATTCTTATTTGGTGAAGTGATTTAATTAATGGTGACAATGAACAACATTCTTCTATGATAACTAGTTAAGTGAACCCCTTTGGTCAGTGTTAAACTTCTTAAAGGGACAAGTGACTTTCAGCCGCATGATATCGAGCAATAACAAGTCTGTGATATCTTTTGATCTCTAGGGCTCCATTTGCACCATATGTTCAAAACAGCAGTATGTATCTACCTGTTCATGATAGAGATTGGGAATTGGAATTATTTTCCATGAACGAGGAATTACCAGCAAGTGCGGGTCACTGCCCTTCATACATACCGCCCGTCACTACTACTAAATGGACAGTTAAGTGAGGTTGTTGGATCAGCTCTACCAGGGTTGGCAATGCCCCTAGCATGGCACTGAGAAGACGATCAACCTTGACTATCTAAAGGAAGTAAAAGTCGTAACAAGTTTTCCGTAAGTGAACATACAGAAGGACCATTAACGGCAGAGCAGCCCGAGTGACTGCTGGTTTGAGTCTGAACCTTCAACTGCCATCCAAGTGGAACCCAGGGCACAGTGACTGGCCATTCTCTTGCGTACCCTGTCCAGAATAATTGCCGAGTACACTTGAGCAAGGACCAGCCATTGAGCAGGCTCCTCCATCTGGAAGAACCCGATCGGCACTTGAAGGACTGGGGCGACTGACGCCACCGGTTTCAAGCTAGCCTGGCTGATGAGGCTTGTTTCCAGGTCCAGGGAGGACCAGGTCTGGCTGTTCGGGATTGACAGTTCCCATGGGGATCAGGGTCAAGCCTGATTTGCATGTGGCTAGGTCCAAATTGGAATGGCATAGCGAGCAAACAAAGTGATGGATTTAGGCCCAAATCAGTGACTGGAGTGAATGTTTGACAATATTCAGCATTTCGTCCCTTATCTTTTTGTGGTGCGAGTTACCCTGGACCATCCAGGAGGGGGGCAATGTGGCAGTCAGCCCTCCAGAGATGGAACCCATGTTCACGACGCATGACTGATTCACAGACCTCCCTGGACTGGTACCACTCAAAGGTCCTGCCTCCTGGCCTTCCCACAACCGAACCCATTCAGCAAGATTTAGAGTGACCAAAGAGTGGCCCGTCACAGCCTGAATGCGAAGAAGACAGAGCCACAAGGGAATCCTGGTTCCTTGAAAACCCAGGGGGGTTGTTTATATCTCGTGCTGAGCTGTGCTAATTTCTGCAGCAGGCCTCCAAGGTGAATAGCCTCTTGCAATTTGGAATAATGTACGTAAGGGCAGTCAGAAAGTCAGATCACTAACTATGAGATAACAATTGGATCTAAGGGCTAGGTCTGTCGGTCAGGGGGCATAAAGTAGGGCAGGGTGAATCAGTCGGGTGGAGGCACGAAGCAGGGCTGGTTGCATGTTTCATCCTGATGAGGCATCCATCTCTGGGACGGAAGAGACACTGGTTGCATGCAGGGCCCTTGCTGTGTATCACCCCAGATGGGATGGGCTCCATATATCGATTTTATAGTTTCTAGTACTTTGTGGATTTTGTAAGATCTCATTGGACTATAAGTCAAGCATAGAATGGCCCTAACACTTGAGCCTCAGGAAACACAACCTGAACACCTTGGGTCTTCATGTGAACAATTTTGTCTTGGTGGTGTTTACATTTGCCAAAGTTATTGGCCATAAACAAATGTGTCTCTATTAGACATGTCAGCCTTAAGGTGGTCTTCCCCAAACTGTTTGCCTTCCTTCTCCATTTTTGCTCATTTAGTTTTGCTGGCATTAGAAGTCTGTGCACCTTTCGCTGCTAACCAGTGGTAAAGTGCTTGTCCGCTCTCCTTTAAACATGGAAGAAGTGGCTTATACTCAATTGGCACATGTAATTTACTTGTAGGTCCCTAGTAAAGTGATATTACATGCACCCAGGGCCTGTAAACAGTATGCTGCAAGTGGGTCTACAGCACTCATTGTGCCACCAACTAATGCAGCCTTTTAAAACATGTGTTAGGCCTGCCACTGCAGCCTACAATGCAGTTCTTAACTGCCATTTATAACTCATAAAATAAACCTTTTCCCTGGCCTAAACATTCTTTTTTAATATATATACGTCAACCCTAAGGAAGTCCCTAAATGTTCATAGGGCAGGGAGCATTGTCATTTAAAAGTAGGACATGTGGGTTCATATTTTACATGTCCTGGGAGTGAAAAACACTTACATTAATTTTTCACTGTATGACCTATCTCTCCCATTGATTACCACTGGCTCAACTGATTACATTTACTAAGTGCTAACTTTGGATTGGGAGAAAATAGAGATATGCTGTTTAGACTCAAATGCTTCTGAATTTAAAATCCTCATTAAGGGTAAAGTCAGATTTTGAGTCACAGTTCTGGAAATGCCACTTTTATAAAGTTGCCAATTTCTTGTTCTAATCATGTGTGCCTTCTGCCAGTATTCTGGGTCACATGATTGTGTATTGCTCTGTTGTTGAGGTTGTGTATTCTTACCAGACAGTGACACAAAAGGGACTATGTGTTGGAAGGATGGGCCATCATGCTAGGATAGCTGGGGTGGAGCAGTGCCAAAGGGCTTGCATCCAGCACACACCAAGGAATCTGACATCAGGCTTCCCCTGTCTTTTGTCATCCCAGACTTCTTGGAACCTTGACTGGGCAAGGGAAGAACCAGATGTGCGAGTAGTAATGGAATTTCGCCAACTTCAAAGGCTGGAACGAGGTATAAATACTTGACTACATAGCCACTAATCAGTACACTCCTGGAACTGTAGACATTACCCAGAAATCGGTCTCGGGATGCTTGTTTCCGGTCCAGGGAGGATCTGGCTTGGCAAATCGGTCTGGACGGTCCCCATGAGGCACAGGATCAAGACTGATATGCATATGGCTGGGTCTAAACTGGGGTAGCATGGTGAGCAAAAGAACAATGGATTTCACCCAGATATCTTTACTGGGGGTGAATGTATTATTTAGTCAGCATTCTGTCCATCATTTGTTTGCGTAGCACTTTTCACTCTAAGTGGGATGGGTATGCCCAGACGTGGGTCCCTTGCTCACTGTGCCACTGATTTCAAGCTATCCTGGCTGATGAAGGGTAACACCCAAAAACCGGTCCCAGGATGCTTATTTCCGGTCCAGGGAGGACCTGGCTTGGCAGTTCGGTCTGAACTGTTCCCATGAGGCACAGGGTCAAGAGGCACAGGGTCAAGAGTGATTTGCATATAGCTGGGTCTAAAATGGGGTGGCATGGTGAGCAAAAGAATAACAGATTTAACCCAGATCGCTTGACTGAGGGTGAATGTATGATTTATTCAGCATTCCGTCCATCATTTGTTTGCGGAGCACTTTTCTGCTAACAGAGGACTGCCCTGCTGCTTGAGGATTGATTCAACCTGGTTCCTTCCTCCCAGGCTAGCCTGAGAGACGTCAAGAGTCAGTTGGCTGATCTTCTGTGTGATCTAGAGGGACACAGCAAGTTTCAGAGGCCTCCTTGCAACTGTCCAGCTGACTTGCTGCACTGAACCTGCCTGGACCTGTAACTGGACCTGCTGAGCTTTTCTGGCCTCTGATGGAGTGAGTTCCTGATCCCCAAGAGGTTCACTCAAGATCCCGGACCCTTGGCTGACATCCGTTGAGCTCTTCCTGTGAAGTAAGTTAAAATCCTGGGCCCTTTGTGCGCTGACGCCAAGACTCTGCCATGGGCCTGCTGTCCTCTTTAATACAGTGCTGGGGTCTCCAGGGCCGATTGAGGCTCAGGGAGAAAGGCCACCCTGCCCTATCCCCTTTTAAAAAAAACCAATACAGTTCAGGGACCTTCAGGGCCCTGATAAGCTTGGAGAAGGAGCCATGAAACCCCCCTCCGTCATCCAACAATAAATAGTCCCAGGTAATGGGTCCTCAGGGCATATGAAGGCTTGGGGAGAGTGGCCACACTGTCCTGCCCCCTTTTTCATTGGTTTGTCCCAGGGGAGGGAGTCCCCGGGACCTAATAAAGCTGGAGGAGCGGTGCTGAATGCCCCCTTCCCTTAGAATTTGTCATTTGGGATGCAGTCTTGGGGTGGGTGACCGCATGACTCCCCTCCCAATTTTTATAGTATTTGGCCCTGGGAGTTGTGGTCCCCTGAGCCTATTAGGGCTAGGCAAGGGGAGATGTACACCCTCCTTCCCTGTTAATTGTATTTGACCCAATGGGATGGGATACCCAGTGCCATTTAAGGGTTGGGAGTGGCTTCACGCCCACCTGCCCTTAATATATAGTTGTTGGCCACAGGGTATAGGTTCCCTGGGACTCAAAGGCCAGTCCTATGCTGCGGCTGCCAAAATGTGTGCGCGGGGTTGGGTTGGCTGCCTGCTGGGGGTTTGAATGCAGGGCCTGAAGGTAGGGAAAACCCTGTGACTATCCCCAGCTGCACACAGCCAAAGTCTGTGAGCGGGGTGTTGGAAGCAGGTCCTTTCTGCAACACAGGCAAACTTGCCCATACCATACTGCACGTGACACAAAGCTGTGTGCAGTGTGGGGTACGCTGCCTTCAGGGGGAATGGCCACAGGCCAGGCCTGTAGCCAACCCCCTGCTGTGCACAGCCAAAGGCGTGCACATTGCAGGGTTGGCTGCCTGTTGGAGTTTGCCTATGGACAGCCCCCGCTGAATATGCACAATTTCCATGCGCAGTAGGGGGTTTGCTTTACATACGGTAATAAAATATTACTTTATGTTAAATATAACCTGAAAATTCACTGAAAAAAACAAAGTTCAAAGTAACATTATTGGTAGGTTTTGTTTTTAAACAAGTATTACAAATTCACTGAAATAAACAAACGTTAAAGTAACATTATAATAAGGTGAATACGTCAGAGAAAACATTAACATTTTGAACTGAACAAAACACATCAATTCACCAGTTATAGTTAGCAGAGCTAACTATGACTTTCATCCCCACGATCCACTGCTTTGACCTCTCACATTACATCACTCATGACACATTCTATGATATCATTTATGACATCACTGATGACATCTCAAATGAAATCATTGATGGCATCACTGATGACATCATCCAAGCTTCTTATTTACACGTTTCTCCATAAACTAATATGGTATTAGAGGCCTGAAAGTAAGTACAAAATAGTTCAGAATAATATGCCATCACAGATACAACTCTCTTAACTGTAGCAGGCAGGTGTTATGTGCAACATGGACCATATACCATACACTTAACTCTTAGACTACTTGACATTGACAATTAACCACAGATATATGTGAAATCCTCATTTCACACACTATTCAATATGTAGACAACTGTTCAGGCAAAGCCCCTTCCCCAGGTAGTCACCGTCTGTTCCAAAATGAATAGCTTGCAACATTAACAACAAAGAGTTAAACCACTCACAGTCACTGAACCTACATTGAGAAATGAAGTTGATATGAGTTGAAAAGTGGGCACTGTAAACAGCGTTTATTCTATGGGCAGAGCTTACACTATACAACACTGTTTGCAACAGTGAAACTCTTGTGAGAAACACACCATAGAGTATTAAAAAGTATCTATTAAAAACAGTGTGCACTGTATGCAGCGCTTGCGAAAAAAGACCCTATTTGCTTAAAATAGCTGCGTTCTCAAGGTGTTAGAGATTATACTAACTTCAGCCTTCATACTGTAGTGCAAACTTAACAGATATCCAATCTTCTGAAGGAAAAGAAGCATATCTACATAGGTTAGTACCTGGTGCACACAGTCTTCTATGTTATATGGAAATTGTCATGTTGAGACGTGTCTAATAACTCAAGGATGCTTACAATACTAAGGGATTGATTACGATGCCGTTCGGAAGGCCTCCGAATCGGATTTGGGTTTTCCGAATCGGATTTGGAAGGCTTGTTTCTGACTGATTCGGAAACCATTCAGAATTACCAATTAGGATGTTCCGACTTCCGAATCGGTTCTGAATCCGAACCAAATGTCATTTAGAAAGTCCGAATCGTTCAGAGCCAAAACATGTGTTTCTACAGGTCGTGTTTCTGAACGGAAAGAAGCTTTCCGAATGAGCGATTACAATGACAAATTCTGACAGCCCTTCCAAATCGGTTGTTCCCAAACAGATTGGCTGTAAGAATCTGGCTTTGGGGGCTTGTAGCGGGCCCCCTTTCACCCGGGGCCTTCCGAATCGAGCCCGTGGGGTACCCAAGGAACCCCCTTCTGCAACCATGCACAGTGTGGCAGGCACCAAAGGCTTCCCACCACAGGGTACACTATTTTTCCCAGCCACCCCATTCTTCAATGGGATTCTGTGTATTAGTTTGGAACACAGGCCCTCATTGAATTCAATAGGATTCCAACCTAATCGCATCCGGAATATTACTGATGCAGCGTAATTGGTTGCTTGGACTACCCGGATCTGATTCAGTTGGAAATCATTTAAAGACTGATTCGGTCGTAATGCTTTCCGACCGAGATCGTATTTAACCCCTAAGTATCTAGTACGCAGAATCTTTGCCCTGTGGGAAGCTTTATCTGCAGAACCAAAAAACCTGTGTGGAACATGCCCAAAAGAAGTCCTCCACTGTCACCAGCACACAGAGTTACTGTTCAATACAAAGAATTATTTTCATGTTCAATACCTCCACACACCTATGATGCATTAGGACATATGGGTTTTGTAAACACCCCCATTAGCTGGACACAG
Source organism: Lissotriton vulgaris (assembly GCF_964263255.1). NCBI lineage: Eukaryota > Metazoa > Chordata > Amphibia > Caudata > Salamandridae > Lissotriton > Lissotriton vulgaris. The sequence goes on from NC_141694.1 coordinate 1,298,448,563, forward strand.
TCTGCACAAAGTTAGGTAGAAAAGTGATATGGTAGCTACCCACCACTATGTAAACTATAAAACAAACTAACATACTCACTTGATAATGTAATCAGTGATGTCATCAATTATGTCATTTGAGATGTCATCAGTGATGTCATACATTATGTCATTGAACACATCATGAGTGATGTAATATGTGAGGTCATAAGCAGTTCATACTGGGGGGGGCGCAAGGTATAGTTAGCTCTGTTGTAACATTTCACTTGTACGAAACCAGAGAAATTCAGCCGTTATAGTCAGTGAGCTAACTATAACTCATGCCCCTGCAATGCCCGGCTTATGACCTAACATATTACATCACTCATGACATCGCTGATGATATCTCAAATGACATCACTGATGACATCATCCACAGAATATCTCATGCAGACAATCACACCTCCATATAATAATTCATACAACTACTTCAACTACCACATTTCCATTCTCAAACCCAATCACACACATATACTCGTATTTGCACAGCCACTCACTGATTCATAGATAAACATACACATCCACTCACTCACCCATGCAGCCACTCACACACCAACTCACTAATACAACCTCAGACATATCGACTCATATACTCATACAGCCACTCATACTCAGTCACCCAAAGAGCTACTCAAATACTTACTCACTCAATCATACAGTCGATCACACAAATCCTTACTCATCCATACAGTTACACAAACACAAACCTGCTCACAATCACTCACTCCCTCACCCATACAGTCACTCACATAGCCTATCACTCGCCTATACTGCTTTTCACATACCCAGTTACTCACCCATATACCACTGACACATGTACTCACTCACAGCCACTGCCATACACACACTCATTCACCCACATAACCCCTCACACACACACTCAGTAACCCACACAACGACTAACCCGCCAACTCCCTCATCTATACAGGTAGTCACCCCCCCCCCTCACCCACCCACACAGACTCTCAGACACCCATACAGGTACTCAGACAACCGATCAATTACCCATACAGCCAATCACATACCCACTCACAAAAGTATAGAGCCAATTAGACACCAACTGACAGTCTGATACAGACATTTACACAACCTAGTCACTAACCCATACATTCACTGAGACACCTAATCACTTACTTATACAGTCAGTCATGCAACCAATGAATCACTCATACACCTACTGATTCACCAATAAACCTTGGTATATAATTTAGCACTCAAAGTTTTTTAAAACACTCACAGTCACCAGATGATGCCATCAGTGTCTTCTTTGAGATGTCCTTAGCAATGTCATGAGTGATGTCACTGTCCATGTCATGAATGATGTAATTTGTGAGTTCATAAGCAGTGCATTGCAGAGGCGCAAGTTATAGTTAGCTTGCTTACTATAACAGCGGAATTTCGCAGGTTTTGTACAAGGGAAATGTTAGCCTAACTATAACGTTTCTGTAACCTTTTTTCAGTGAATATATATATATATTCAGTTTTGCCAAATTTCTTATAAATCCATTCAGCCGTTCGACCTGTAGCCAAGTCTAAAGGTCCTATGGAAAATAACATGTAGAAAACACGTTTTGGGACCCCCCTTATATCTCAGCCCCCACTTGACCAATCCCCCCAAACTTTCAGGGAAGGAGCGCAGCGGACCGAGCCATCTTCTATGAGAAATTCGCTAAGATTCTTCAACCAGGGCCAAAGTTATTCCAAATAGAATGTTGAGGATTTCCTATGGAAAACAATCTTAACTATAACTACCTACTGGCGACCGCCAGTAGGTAATATATATATATATATTAACTATAACTACCTACTGGCGACCGCCAGTAGGTAATATATATATATATATTACCTACTGGCGGTCGCCAGTAGGTAGTTATAGTTAAGATTGTTTTCCATAGGAAATCCTCAACATTCTATTTGGAATAACTTTGGCCCTGGTTGAAGAATCTTAGCGAATTTCTCATAGAAGATGGCTCGGTCCGCTGCGCTCCTTCCCTGAAAGTTTGGGGGGATTGGTCAAGTGGGGGCTGAGATATAAGGGGGGTCCCAAAACGTGTTTTCTACATGTTATTTTCCATAGGACCTTTAGACTTGGCTACAGGTCGAACGGCTGAATGGATTTATAAGAAATTTGGCAAAACTGTAGAGTCCGGTTCGCAGATTACGCTTTTTTCGGAATGGTGTAAATCTGTTCAGTAGTTGTTGAGAAAATTAAAGTTAAAGTCAATTATATATCTATAGGCGCGCACGCGGAATTTTTTTTTGCTGCGTGACGTCTGTTAACGTTCGATTCGAAGGAAATCAGGAAGTTTTGTTCGCCATTTTGTCACTGCGAGTAAATATATTGTTCATTTCAAAGCGTTGAAACATGGAAAGGGGAGAAGGTAGAGATTGTTTTGCTGCGTAGCTTTTCTCGGGGTGTGCAGTAAGAGCGTTAAACGCAAAAAGATATAATTTTTTCCCGAAAAAAAATACGGGGTGCGCGCACCCGGTCGCGCACACCTATTTACAAGAGTGTGAAAATGGAGATAAATCAGAAGTTTGAGTGGTTAGATATAAGGTGGCTCTGAAAAGAGCCCTTGTGTTAAATTAGTGTTTTCTGCATTTATAAGTAAGTACCGATGCAGAGCCTGATGTTGCAGAGGAAGATTCTGTTTCCCTCATTCGTGAAATGAACACCGTCTCTCCTATAGACGTCTTGCATGTGGTATCGCAAGTTGTTGTGGTAAATAGAACCCATGCTATAATCTCTGAGGAACGCAGAAACAGATTTATTTACATGTCTCCTTGCTTTCTCAAATTGTGCACAATGTTGATTGGACCAATTCCATTTCTGTCTTTGGCATATATTGGAATATACCAAGGCAGATCAAGGAAAAAGTGTCATCAATTGTCGAAAGGTGTCTTTTAGAAGCATTTCCAGACCTACCCCAGTGATTGTGCCTAGATCGTTCCCACCACAGTGCACAATTATAAGGTCTGGTTCTGGGAGATGCATAAAAGTTTTCACCAATGGAATCAATTGGTGACATTTCAATCCTCTTTTGCCAATCCATGTTATGTGTACATTTGGTAAGCCGAGGTTGCAAATTCGTCTGCTTACTGCATATTTTTCACTCCAGTGAATATAACTGTGTCCTATTAGCCAGACCTTCATTTTCAAGGGATTTGTAGTCGTCCTCCGATCGGTTCTGGAAGTGGAATGGGAGTTAGAAGTTGAAATTCTAAATAAAGAAAAAGGAAGAGGCTGGGTGTGGTTAAAAAAATAAAAATGATTGGTTGATTGTAATAAGTGGAGATTGAACAGTATGTTGCATGTTAATGTTTATGTTAAACGAAAAGTACTATTGGGTGTGAAAAAACAAGACATGTAACAGAGCTGTGGATTGGCAGTTGTTTCTGGAGGGAAAATAGTCTTCTTAGTTTGTTGTAGAACGTTGAGACATGAACTTTTGACCTGTGCTTTCAGCAAGGTGCAGAATGAGGTGTAACCATGGAAACAGCCGGAGATGGCAGTTGGTGATGGGTTCACTCTTTGGTGCCTCTGCATCTGCACTCTGTTCTGTGGTGGCAGGCGGAGAACTGTTTGTTATTGTGGAGATGAAAGTGTGATAAGGAGAGAAATACAACATAGCGTTTGGCCTGTAGAAGCGTGGGAGCAGTGATTAAGTCTGAGTGAAGCGGAACTGTGGCGGTGCTTGGTAACAGTAAAAAAAGATTTTTAACAGTGGTATAACTGTCTGTACGGTGCGCGACCTACTAAGAAAGAGTTCACGGGCCGTAATTGGCTTGCAGGTTCTAGTATCAGTAAGTGAGGTCGAGAAAAGAAAACATTCAGGACTTTATTTATGAAGGCCTTGCGCCACCGGTGCGTCACTTTTTCCCATTTTAAAAAATGAGGCACCGGCGGCGGAAGGTCTTCATAAATAAGGTCCTCAGTGTCTACAGTTAAGGTTATGTGGAACCCATGAATAGTTTTTCAATATGAAATCATTTCAGTTGAGATTATGGATTAAAAGAGAAACCGTGAATATTTGAAATGTTTATTTAGAAATGTACTGTTTTAAAGGCAAATCATTACGTAATATGAGTACAGAAATTGCAAAAAACACAGTAATTGGTATTGTCAGTAGTACATGGAATACAAACGCTATAGTTGAAGAAAAATGAATATAGTTGGAAAAAACATTGTACACTCTTATAAGGAAGTATATCATATTTTAATAAATGGAAGAAGGTCTCTGGCCTTTCAGTTAGGGAACGATATATGAAAATGCAAGTGGTTATACATCATTACTTTATCAATCAGCTGTCTACATGCGAAGCACTATCAAGTTTGTGTTATGTTACTGTGTACGGGGAAAAAAAGGCGCCAAAAGCGACAAAATGGCGAGAGGTGCATGTATGTAATCTGTTGGATGGTGCGCAAATCAGTATTGAGGAGAACTACTGTATTGATATATCTTTTGAAGGTTGCAGTATTGCATTTGAAATACAGCACAAGTAACAATGGAAATATTGTTGAAAGAACATATTTTTCTGTAAAGTATTTTAAATTAATAATTTTATAGAAAATTAAAGGAGCAGAGGCGTGTGAGGCGGAAATAAGCAGTTGAGATGCGAAATGGCGTTTACAGTTATAAAAAACTCGTTTAAAATTTACACATTAATTAGGGTACATGTAGCATATATTAGCGAGTTTTGCATCGAGTACGTTTGAAATAACCTTACATAAGATATGCAATAGAATTGTTGAGATTAGACTGTAAAAAAATAAAGTTGAAAATCGAGTAGCTGAAGAAACAAATGTAGTCCACATAAAAGATCAAAATTTAAACAACACGAAATCATAATGTCCACTGTTAGTAAAGCCAATAGGTCTGTTCTTCAAAAGAAAATATGGAAAAGAACGTGAAGAATATAGGGAAGCAAAAGGAAATGAGGACGTCAATGGTTTGTATAAGAGTTATTGAAGCATTGTTTAGGCAAAATAGGTAGCTTCTGCTTGTAACAGGAAATCACTTTTATCATTTGAAAGTATGTCAGCCATCCAATGGAAAAGAGTAAAGCAGTACTCATGATCTGTTAAAATCGGAGCCTCTTTTACCATCAGAGGGCAGCTCGGTGGGTTTTCGATGTAGTTCTCTATTAGGAAAGAGTTAACCGTCCATTGTGTAGGCAAAGTATGCAGCAAGTGCTTCTAACAGGAAATCACTGTTATCATCTGAAAACATGTCAGCCATCCAATTGAGAAGAGGAAAGCAGCATTCATGATCTGTCATTATTAGAGCGTCTTTTACCATCATAGGGCAGCTCGGTGGGTTTTTGATGTAGCTCTCTGTTAGGAAATCTTGCGCCGCTGCGAATATATTCCAATGACCCAGAACTCCTTGTATTGCTGCAAAGGCCATAAACCCTCTGTTGTAACAAAGCTGTTCATGATCAATTAACGGATTCATGAGGTGATTGTAATTCGCTTCAGGAGGTACCAAATTGCAGAGACATAAATCCAGGGCCCACGTGAAATCACAGCTCAGGCAATGAAATACAGGCTGCACACAGGTGATATACGAATATCGAAATGATAATCGATATGAAGTATTCAAAGTTGAGAGTGGTAAGGTGCCGTAGTACAGAAGCATTCTCTGTCGAAATAGTTCTAAGTGGTCCGGCTCGTTTGCGAAGGCAGGAGGGACATCCATTTTGAATTTCCCAAGATGGTAAAGGAAACGGCGCAGCACTGCCGGTTGTATAGCAACTCCACAGAATTAGGTCGCCGGCTATGCAGTGGAGAGGAGCAGAATGACTTGATAAATTTCTAGGAGTCTAGTCACTTATATATTGCTTAGTAGTTATCAAAAAAGTAGCTTTTCTTGAACTGGAGGATGCGTTAAAAAATAAGGGAGTAATTTGAGGAAGTTGTAAAGCAAGGTCAATTTTTTTTTACATCAATGCTGTTTTCTGTGAATGTTAGCTAAGTGAAAGATATGTGTGTGAGCAGATGCAACGTTCAGTTTTAAATGTGACAATGGCGCTCTTGTTCATGTCTTCCGATTCAAGGTCGGTATTCGCTGCCAAATACAAAGATCAAGAAACGCATGCGTGGGGTAGATAGTCTGCATTCTTAAAGGAAAGCAAATGAAGGGTTATTTTTACCGCGTTAGCATTGTCGTTTAAAAAGTTACAGTTATTTCCATTATATGTTAAGAAAGTGTCACTGATGAAGACTGAAAATAAATCCTTATAAATAACAGGGACTGGTGTATTTTAGAAAAGGTGTGTAACATTACATGAATTGTGAAAAAAAAATAATGTAATTGAAAGTGTATGGTTTGAAAATGAAAAGTAGAGGTTTATAGTTCACGTTTTGAAAGCAGTTCTAGAGGGTCAGATGCATGATAGATTTATAAAAAATAGAACATGTTTTTCAATAGTATTATGGAAAAAATATGTGTCTTTATGTACTATTTACATTATCTGCCTGTTGCCTATTCTTTGAGTTTTAGTAATCCTGTGTCTTATAAGTTTTCCAGGGGCGGTTTGAGGTTCATGGTGGGTTTGGGCAGGGAGGGTAGGTTGGGGGTTTGTAATAGGGGGTCCGGGTGGGATGGAGTGCGGAGTTTAGTGAAGAGTGAGGGGGGCGGGGGGTTAGGGTGTTTGGTAATGGAGCAGAGTCAGAGGACGCCACATTTCTGTTATGGGGTGCCACGGAAATATGTATTTATTCTCAGAGGTTTATTATATTAAGGATATATATCAACATGGTGGCTCTTGTCGTTTTGTGGTTCTGTGCATGTTTATAATGCTGGCCCTGTAGTTTTTGTTTATGGACCTTATTACGACACACAGGGGAGCCACGTTGCACAGTTGGAGATCAGAGACTTAGGAAATAAAACTTTATAATTGTAGGGCTCTAAGCGATACAAATCGCCCGTTCTCGGTGTAAAAAATATCACCGCTATTGGTGGTATTTTCTACGGTGTTAGTGCTCGAAGGAGAATAGTAACATATATGTGAAAGAAAATTCTGTAACAGGCTCAGCATTTCACATTATCGCGTGAAAACAAAAGTTGTTCTCACATAGCAATAAGTCTCTTGTAATTAAGGGACGGAGTGTATCTAGTGCTATTTACTACACTGCTATGTGAACTATGTCGAATGTTTCATAAGGGGAGGCTTTAAAAGTTTTTCGATAAACTGGTTTTCCAGGGAAGTGTGTGGAGTGTTCCGTGTAAATTGCAGAATAGAAACTAGTAAGAACCAATTGGAAGTGTTGTTTTAAAGTCACATGACTGCACATGCGTGTCTCGACGCCTGTACGCGATAGGTGGGTGCACGCACCCGGTCGCGCACTAAAAGAAAGCGGCGAGAAAATATCAGGTAATATGCTCTTGAAGCTTGTTTTGGTACAAAGAGTTAGTTCTGAAAAGAATTTTTTTTTTTTTTTTTTTTTGGGAAACAAGTGTTATGATGCTTTTGATTTCTTAAAGTTGCTACGACATTTTTCAGTATGTCATACTATCCAAATAAAGTGAAGAAATGTAACTTTTCATGGAGCATTTATGACTCTCAATTTTGTGTTTAATTAGAATAAAGCTTTGCTCTCCGTATACAAGAAGTTTTCCACAGTTCTTGCATTTTATGTGCACGTTCGCCAGATATGGTTTCAAGTCCACTTCAGCACTCGATGGAGATACAGGTGATCCACCGGAAGATGTGCTGATTATTTCTGATGGTAATAGCGTGGCCTCCGTTTTTCTTGTCAAAGGTGGTCGCTCATTTCCTTCAGATTCGGAAGATGAATGCGGAACGGTAGCCATTGTAGCGAAGTCTTCGGGAAGATGTTCGACGTTGTTCTCTCTTGAGAGTAGAAAAGAAAGTGATGGAAGTGGGTGGAGTGCTGCGTGTAAATTCCAGAATAGAAACTACCAAGAACCAATTAGAAGTGTTGTTTTGAAGTCACATGACTTCACATGCAAGTGTCAGGTCCTGTACGCGATAGGAGGGTGCGCGCACCCGGTCTCGCACTAAAATAAAGCGGCGAAAACACATTTCATAATATGCTCTTGGAGCATGTTTTGGTGGAAAGAGTTAGTTCTGAAAAGAACTTTTTTTTTTTTTTTTTTGGAAACAAGTGTTATGATGCTTTCGATTTCTTAAAGTTGCTACTACATTTTTCAGTATGTAATACTATGAAAATGAAGTGAAGAAATTTATCTTTTCTTGGGGCATTCAATTTTGAGTTTAATAAGAACGAGGCTCTGCTCTCCATACAAAAGAATTTCTCCACACTCGTTGCATTTCATGTGCACCTTCGCAAGATATGGTCTCAAGTCCATCTCAGCACTCGATGGAGATACAGGTCGTCCACCAGAAGATGTGCTGGCCACCTCTGATGGTAATAGCGTGGCCAGGGCTCTTGTCGATGCTTTTGCATAATGCTCAGGGTGCCTTTGTTTAACATGCCGCAGCATGGTGTGTATAGAAAAGGAATATTTTCTATTTGGATTTCCCCTTGAGAGCTCCGAATTGCATATCGTGCAGGTTACTTTTGGCGCATTCACTTTCTTTTGATCTTCAGGATAAGTAAAAAATTGCCAAATGAAAGATTCCTTTTTTCTTCTTAACGGTGGTCGCTCATTTCCTTCAGATTCGGAAGATGAATGCGAAAGGGCAGCCATTTCAGCAAAGTTTTCTGGAAGATGCTCGACGTTGTTGTCTCTTGAGAGTAGAAAAGATTGTGAGGAAAGTGGGTGGAGTGCTTCGTGTAAATTCCAGAACAGGATCTACTAAGAACCAATTGTAAGTGTTGTTTTCAAGTCACATGACTTTACATGCACTTCTTAGGACGTGTAGGCGGTGACACTATGTAGTTACGAACGTGATTTCATACTTAGGAACTAGCATTCAAAAAACCTATGAAATTCACTGAAAAAACCATAGGTTTTACACACGTTATAGTTAGGAAGTAGCATTTAAAAAACCTATGAAATTCACTGAAAAAACCATAGGTTTGACACCAGTTATAGTTAGCTGGAAATTTTACTGACATAAAACCAATGAAATTCCACGTCATAGTTAGTTGGACTCACTATAACTTGCGCGTGTAATGCACTGCTGATGACATTACATATTACATCACTCATGACATGGTCAGTGACATCACTTATGACACCATCCAGTGAATGTGTGTCTTACTAAAAAATAAATATGTTTTATATATGTATATGTAAAGGTCGAGGGAAGAATAAATGTTTACATTATTGTCTTAATGAATGTTTTTTTCAAAAAGAAATGATTGGATAACTGGCTTATTAAGTGTATCTTAGTGAATACATATATTAGCGAGTAATGTTTAAATATTTAAATATATGTATCAGTGTTTCACTTTGTGAATAAGTGGCTGCATGGGTTGATGAGTACCTACATGTGTGTGTATATGGGTTATTAGATGTTTTTTTAGTATCAGTATGAGTGTCTCTATGGTTTGGTGGGGGTGTTACTTATCATATACATCCATCAATGACTGACTCACTGTTTCTATGTTTTTTGAAGACAGCATATGTGCAGGACTGTATGGGTGGATGAGTGTGTATATGTGTGTGTTAGTGAGTGAATGCCTGCCTCACTAGTGTCTTTATCAGTAACGAGATATGTTTTAATTTAGTATATGTGAGTATTGATATATATAAGTCAGTATATGTGAGACTAAGAGATAGAAAGAGTTCCTGTTTAAATAAGTATGTGTTTCTATAAGTGATTGTTTAAGAGAGTAAGTATGTATAAGTTTCTTTAGAAGTAACGTGGTAGTGTGTGTATAGTTTTATATGCAAATAAATGGATGTTCAATAGTTTATTTGCATGTGTGAGTATGTGTGTGAGTAACTTTTGGATGATTGTCGGTGTGTAACAGGATGTATAGGTGTATCACTACATATGATGAGTGAGTACATGTATGAGTGACTATATAGAACTGTTGGTGAATGAGAGAATGTGTATATAGATGGTGGAATTACTGAATTGGTTGTTGTAACTGGTATGGGTATCTCCATTTTTTTGAAAATGTTAATTTCTATTTTCCAATATGTGTTTTAAGGGTTAGATTACACTTAAAGGAGGTCTGTCATCAGTGATGTCATGAGTGATGTCACTGACCATGTCATGAGTGATGTAATATGTAATGTCATCAGCAGTGCATTACAAGCGCAAGTTATAGTGAGTCCAACTAACTATAACGTGGAATTTCATTGGTTTTATGTCAGTAAAATTTCCAGCTAACTATAACTGGTGTCAAACCTATGGTTTTTTCAGTGAATTTCATAGGTTTTTTAAATGCTACTTCCTAACTATAACGTGTGTAAAACCTAGGGTTTTTTCAGTGAATATATATATATATATACACACACATATATATATATATGCACACACACACACATATATATATGTGAACAAGGCTCGTGGAAGCCGAAACATCATGGACTTTTTTCTGCACTGAATAAATAAGAAAAGTAACTTTACTGGTCCGTGTCCGAGTGGTGCTTACCCTGGCTGGGTGTTACTTCGGAGCTAGGTGAGACGGCGGAATGCACAATATATATATATATATATATATATATATATATATATATATATATATATATATATATATATATATATATATATATATATATATATATATATATATATATATATATATATATTCACTGAAAAAACCATAGGTTATAGGCCATATATAGTTAGGAATTTGCATTTACAAAACCTTGAAAATTCACTGAAAAAACCATTGGTTATAGACCATATATAGTTAGGGATTAGCCTTTTCAAAACCTTATTTTACTCACACAAAACCATTGAAATTTCATATATAGTTAGTTCCACTAACTATATATCGTGCACCCGCAATCCACTGCTGATGATGTCACATATTACATCATTCATGACATGTTTAGTGACATCACTGATGACATCACTGATGACATCTCAAATGACATCACTGATGACATCACTGATGACAACATCCAGTGACTGTATGTTTCTGTAAAGTTAAAATATGTCTTACATATTGAAGAATGAGTGGATGTATAAGTGTCTGGATGAAGGATTTAGTAGGTGCATGACTGACTGTATGAGTGAGTGATTAAATGGGTCTCACTGAGTGCATGGGTTAGTGACTAAACTGTTTTAATTTGTGCATCATTATATCTGTTGTTCTACAAACTGCTGCATATGTTGATCAGTAGCTATATGAGTAACTGTATGGGTTATTCATTGGTTGTCCAAGTATTTGTATGGGAAACTGAGTGTGTGTGTATGGGTGGCTGGGAGGTGTGTGACTCTGTGCATAGATGTGTGAGCAGTTGATTCACTATATGTATGGGTTCAAAAGTGCATGTGGAAACAGCTGTATGGGCGGTTGACTGTGCATGAGTGTATTAGTGAGTGAATGGATATCTCAGTGCTACATGTCAAAGTAAGTACATATGTAAAACACAGTACATGTGAGAGTTGACATATATAAATAGCTGTGCATAAGAGCCAGTGAATGTGTGAGTGGCTGTATGGATCATTGTGAACATGTATCAGGGATTGTATAAGAGAGTAAAGTAAATATGTGTTAGTATATGTTTGAATAAGTAAGGTGTGTATAACTGTATAGTTGAGAAAATGGAGGTGTGATTGATTTTTTGCATAACTGACTAGGTGTGTGAGTAACTCCATGGATGAGTGACAGTCTGTGACTGTCTGTTTACACTGATTGTATCTAAGGTTATATTAGAGTCTGAAGAGGTTCATGGTATTATCACATGAATGATATCATCAGTGATGTGATCAGTCATGTCAAATGAGATGTTATCAGTGATTTTATCAGTGATGTCATTTGAGATGTCATCAGTGATGTCATCAGTGATGTCATTTGAGATGTCATCAGTGATGTCATCAGTGATGTCACTAACCATGTCATGAATGATGTAATATGTGACATCATCAGCAGTGGATTGCGGGTGCGCGATATATAGATAGTGGAACTAACTATATATGAAATTTCAATGGTTTTGTGTGAGTAAAATAAGGTTTTGAAAAGGCTAATCCCTAACTATATATGGTCTATAACCAATGGTTTTTTCAGTGAATTTTCAAGGTTTTGTAAATGCAAATTCCTAACTATATATGGCCTATAACCTATGGTTTTTTCAGTGAATTTCATTGGTTTTTTAATAGCAAATATCAAAAGCTGTAAAATGTCAAGTACGTGATAGGTAAAAACTTTTTCGTGTTTATGCACGCTGATGTGCTTTGAACGCTGCCCCCCTCCCCTCTTTTCTCTTAGTAGTACTCTCTCTTTGCAGATAGTGAAGAGTAGTTAACGCAGGCCTTTACCCCCGTTGTAATCCGTCGTGCCTGCTTGTCTCTCCATTTGATTGATTGTTATCCAAGCATTTACTGTTTTACAATTGATTCTCTTTGGTTCATTCTCTATTTACAAACAAGCACAAAGTCGCAATACTCTGTTTAGTCTTTGCAGATAGTGAAAAAGCGTGAAAAATCGTGTAAAAAAATAAAATTAATCGAGCAAAATCAGTAGGCCACTAATTGGATCTCTTTTTGACCTCGCTAAAATAGAAATATTAGGAACAACCCTTCATGAGAAATACGAAAATAGTGAGATGAACTGAGCTCCACACCATGAGGGCTGCAAGACAGCTTGGCTCCGTCACCCACCCCGCCCAAAAAAACGACAAACCCTATGCAAATATTAAAAATATATACAACACACCAGCAAAGAAACAGGGTAAAACATTTTATTAAATAACTATTTACATAACTATTTTATACTTTTTATTGCCCGATCCGGCTAGCTCAATCGATCGAGCATGAAACTCATGCACTCTGATAGCAAGCGTTGCTACTGATGCTATGCAGACCAAAACTGGTTTTCAGTTTGTACATTTTTCTATATTTTTCCATCCAAGGTTGGTTGAGTTTGTAGAATGATGGCTTCAGATTTTCAACATACGGTGTGGTGGCGCGGACTGGGAGGGGGCGCTTCGCTCCTGCCCCCTCCCCAAGTAAGATTTTCATACGTGAAAGTACGTTAATGGTTTTGGTCCCTGAGTTGCTTCAATGTCACTGCCATTCTCAAATGGCATAAGTTCTGGATGTTGGGTGCCATAGTTCAGAGTTCTGAGCAGCGCTTGTAACACTGTCTGAAGCTTATTTCCACCTACTGCAGCTTCACTATTCTCAAAGTAAGTGAGTGTCATTTGTGGACCTGACTGCATTTGAAAACAATGTGATATGGTACCTCCCTAAACCGCTTGACGGAGGCCCCCGAGGGGCGGTGTGATGGCACGGACTCGGAGAAGACGCTTGGCTCCGACCCCCTCCCCAAGTCTTATAGCACCGGTTTAGCCTGAGATCGCCCCCGACATAGGCGGCCGGCTCCCGGGGTCCGGCGGAACTTTTTGCCTTTTGATGACTCTTCTATTCTGGACCTTGTCCCACAATCCGTTTGACCTGAAGACACGCTGTAGTGGGGCGCCCCTTTACCGTTTTAGTTGCCATTCCGGCCGCTTTTGCTACACTGTGCCTCTTCCGCCATTCAGCTGTTTACCGCCCGCTCTTGCGACTACAGCGTCTCGCTCACCATGTAGTTGAGTTGCTCCCGCTCTTGCGATGCAACGATAAGCGACTGCCACAGGACTCTCAAAATGGCGGCCGGCTCTTCAGATTTGGGCGTGGTCCACTAAAATGGCCCTGGGACACCTTGGAACTCGGACGCTTCCCTGATAGGGCTTGGGTCCCATTCTCGAAAGCGTCCCCTCAGCCGTGAAGATTCTACAAAAGTCTTGGGGGCCCCCGACTCCCGCAGGCTTCTGGTGGGGAGCGGCTGCCATGTTTACTCGTGGAATGGCCACGACGGACCTACGAGATGGTAGTGCTCTCATGCTGACGCCAGCTTTAGTCTGAAACATCCAGAAACACTGTAGACTACCAATTCGATCAGTTCCGGTAGCACCCCAACATGACCCGGTAGAGAAGAACTTGCCCTCCCCTCTTTGACTGATGGTTCTTGTTGCCTGTCCCCTCTGTTGTCATTTTACAGAACTTTTTGGACTGCTGAAAGGGGTTGTGTTCCGAACGCTGGTTGGTGGAGACATTTTGACTATATTCTTGACCTACGTTGTCGCGTAATGGGTTATATGACACGCCGCGTTAGCGCACCCGGAAGTGATCCGGGGCGCGGCGCGCAGCGCGTAACGTAAGCATAACAGGTCATGTGACTTGTTAATAAAACTTGTTATTGGTTCATTTTACTTTTGTTATTTTAATAATGAAAAGCTTGGTCATATGACCTAAAAAATACGCTTTTTATTGATTTCGAACTTTTTTTTAAAAAACATATATGTTATAATATTCCAGGCTAATGTACTTTCCCGGAAAATTTACAACTGTCCTGCAAGTAAAATATATTCCTTTTTCGAGAAAAAGGGCGTTTCTTCGTTCCATGACGGAGCCGTTGAGTAAAAGAGACTCGGCCTGCTGTCTTAGTCGCCGATACGCCTGATTATCAGATTCTTATCGATCACTTTATGTTGCAGGAGTGGAAAACACAACTGCCCTTGACCATTTATCTTTACTGCGTTCCTACATATTATACCTTTTATCCGTCATGTAATTGGACTGCTTTATTTCACTTGCCTTTTACTGATTCGAAAACAGTGACTAAAAGTAAAAACTTTACCAATGTAAATACTACTACCATGTTTTGTTTTAAAAACCTTTATTGTGAAAATGTCAGTATACAAATACGGGCCTATAACCACGTGGGCCGGCCACGGAGCAAACTGAAATCGTATATGATGAGGAGACATTTACATTATAGAGGAACGTAACGAGCGAGCCATTAGGTTGCAAGAACTAAGGTGTCTAACAGTTGCGGAATCGGTGGACGTACATTTTGTAATTAAAATACGACAGGGCCACTTACAAAAAAGTTATCTAGATATACATTTGCGTGCAAGTACCATGGATGACGTTAATTCGAACTTTCAATAGTACAGTAATCAATAACACATCAGAACTTAATATCAATAGGGATGTCGAAATATTCAATCAATTCTCGTCCCCGCCCGCAATGAGCATCAAAACTGCATTCATATCTCGTGATATCAAGGTTGTTCAACCAGTACACAACAAGGAGTTACGAGTCCCATTTATACCGGCGCCATTTTGGGCGAGGCCGGGCAGGTCCAAGATATAGTCAAAATGTCTCCACCAACCATCGGCCAGACCAGAACCCCTTTCGGCCCTTTATGCTACAAGATGGTGTCTTCCATTCAGAAAATATTGTTGGCAGCATTTTGAAAGGAAAGATAAACAGCCGTTCTCCTAGTGAGTCTCACATTGTTACATTTAGGAAGAATGTTGAAGAGTAATATGTGGAAAATCTGAAGCCATTTTTCTACAAACTCTCAATCAGCCTTGGATGGAAAAAAAAATCCTGAAGAATGTACAAACTGAAAACCAATTTTTGTCTGTATAGCATCAACAGCAACGCTTGAGTCAGCTTTGTGTCAAGCCGCCATTTTCATTCAATCAATAGCGTCCCCCTGCACACATTCAGGGACCTGGTTGTGTCTTCAGATGAAACGGATTGTGGGACAAGAAGCAAAAAGGAAAAGGAAAAAAGTTCCGCCGGACCTCGGGAGCCGGCCGCCTATGTCATGTGCGACCTTTGGCCACACCAGGGCAATAGTGAAGCTGCAGCAGGTGCAAATAAGCTTCAGACAGTCTTACAAGCACTGCTCAGAACTCTCAACTATGGCACTCAACATCCAGGACTTGCCATTCGGATCTTGGCGCCTTGTGCTGGTTCCGACCTATTCACACATCGGTCCACTACTGACATCACCTCATAAGCCAACGGGGCACCCCACGCCGATTTTCGGCGCAGCATTGTAGGATGGCCACACCAGTGCAGCAACTTGCTGGACACTAACTCGGTGCCATCCGGATCTTGGCGCGTTGTGCTGCCTTCGGCCTATTCGCACATCGGTCCGCTACTGACGACGCCTCACGTGCCAACGGATTTTCTACGCTTTTTGTAGCCCTATGCCGCATAACAGATCATGTGACTTGTTTATAAAACTTTTCATTGGTTCATTTTACTTTTGGTTTCCTAAAGATGGATGGCTTGGTCATATGACCTAAAAATAACACTTTTCATTGGTTTAGAACATTTTTTTTCCCCAAACCATGAAAGCCCCACCTTGTTTCTGGATGATTCAGACTGAAGCTGGCGTCAGCATGAGAGCACCACCATCTCGTGGCTCCGTCGTGGTCATTCTGCGAGCAATCATGGCAGCCGCTCCCCACCAGAAGCCTGCAGGAGTCGAGGGCCCCCAAGACTTTTGTAGAATCTTCACGGCTGAGGGGACGCTTTCGAGAATGGAGCCCAAGCCCTAGCAGGCAAGCGTCCGAGTTCCAAGGTGTCCCAGGGCCATTTTAGTGGACCAGGCCCAAAACCGAAGAGCCGTCCGCCATTTTAAGAGTCCTGTGGCAGCCGCCTATCGCTGCACTGCAAGAGTGGGCGGAAGTCAACTACATGGTGAGCGAGACACTGTAGCCGCAAGAGCGGGCGCAACTCAGCTGGATGGCCGCCACCTGGGGAGGCCCGTTCACGCCGCCTCCCTCACGCCCCCCCCGGGCCGCCCCACGCCAATTTTCGGAGCAGCATTGTAGGATACCAAAACCAGTGCGGCAGTTTACTGGACATCACCTGGGTGCCATCCACATCTCAGCGCGTTCTGCTGCCTTGGGACTATTCGCACAACAGACCGCTACTGACGAGGCCTCCCCCCACACCACCCGGGACGCCCCACGCTGTTTTTCTGAGCTGCATTGTAGGAAACCAAAAACCAGTGCGGCACCCAGGTGACATCACCTGGGTGCCGTCCAGAACTCAGCACGTTGTGCTGCCTTGGGACTATTCGCACAAAAGACAGCTTCTGACCATTGTTGCTTTTTTTTGTTAAAAAATGTTTAAATGTATTTACAGTTTTTGTTGCGTTCGTTATATTTAAAAGTTAATAAAGTTTTATAATCCTACTTTGTTGGAGTGCTATATATTTTTAAAAAATCGGGTGAAAGGGGCCTTGAATCGGGTTATTGTCATGTGTGGGCTTTGCAAGTGTACTGCTTCAGGATCGGACATTTCAAACTCAAATGCACGTTCTTTTTCTTACCTTTCCGAAGCATGGACCGCAATAGCAGGCAGAGAAAGGGTGATGCATTAATAATAATTAATTAATAATTAATTGATGCAAGTGTTAAACACTGCCTGGCCTGGCAAGTTGCTGGCAGTGCCCCCCCCCCCCCCCCCGCCCGCTCCTGAAAGAGGGCACACACACACCGCCGCCCCAAGTACTTCACAGATCTTTAAAAGACCATGCGCTTGTTCATGAGGCTTAAGGTTTATCACCCCTTCTAGAACCCCTGCATCGACCCTCTGACGTTTCCTGGAAGAATTACCACGTAACACAATACCAAGCCCTGTCAGCTGAAACCCCCGAGGAATCGTGGGGCATATTATCAAGGGGGGTTTATCTCCGCTTTTTTGGCTTTAAAAGCCAAGAAAGCGGAGATAAAATTATCTCCCTATTACCAAGCTGTCGCTAACACCAGTTAGAGACAGCTAAAAGGAGATAGCGACCATCTTGGGCCCCGCTTTGCATGTCAGTGATATTTATCACTAATGACATGCAAAGTGGGCGTGCCAAGATGTTAGCGACTGGAAACAGTCCCTAACATCGCTATCTCCTATTACCAACTTTTGGAGATATTCGCGCTAAGCGCGAATATCTCCAAAAGCTAACACCTGCCCTGAGCAGTTCTTAGCCATGTTATCCAATGGGAGGTGGATAACATGGCTAAGAGCATTTGCTCGATAATGCATGAATATCGCTGACTTTTCAGCGATATTCATGCATTGCGGCCATTTTTTATCGCATTTGCGATAAACCTTGCTAATAGCAAGGTTTATCTGCGATAAAAATCGCCGATGTGCGGCGATAATTTTTGTCTCTAAACAAGTTAGAGACAAAAATTATCGCTAGTTGTTGGTAATATGCCCCCGGGTTTTTGCTTGCAGAAATCGGGAGGCGGGAGACTAGCACTGAAATCAGTAGTCTCACACCTGAATCGGGAGGGTTGGCATGTCTGGATTCTCTACAGCTGGGGCCATAAACTACATCCGCAGGGCTAGGTGATAGCCTGGGACCGGCCCGGCATCTAAAATGGCTGCCGTGCACGACAAAATTTCGGCATTGGAAAAAAGGCAAGATGGCGCAGACAATGTTTATCAATAAGGATTCATTTATAACAAAATATTTTATCGCACTGACAAATTGGCGGTCAACACTTCCTGATTTCCATCGATTCGAACGTTAACAGACGTCACGCAGCAAAAAAAAAAAAAAGCTCACGCACAGCCGCTGGAAGACATGTATCAACATATATGAGCCTCCTCAGCCACCCTCAGAAAACATAAGGGATCAGGATACGTCTCCCGCACCCCCTTATACCTAGTAATTTAATTAATACGAAACACAAAATGGCGAATTCCCGTTTCGCTACCAGTTTGCGGCCCGGGAAGCGCTTCTACCGTGAAAAATCATTTTTTTTCCCCACGGGACCCTTTAATAACCCCAACATCATTCCTAGGGGGTCAAGAGGGGAATACCTTGCCCCCTTTCATTAAATTCCCCCTTCGTTTTTCACCTCTTCTTCTCTCTCGATCCTACCGAGAGACAAGATGGCGCACGCACAGCCGCTGGAAGACATATATCAACATGTATGAGCCTCCTCAGCCACCCTCAGAAAACATAAGGGATTAGGATACGTCTCCCGCACCCCCTTATACCTAGTAATTTAATTAAAACGAAGCACAAAATGGCGAATTCACGTTTCGCTACCAGTTTGCGGCCCAGTTTGCAGCCCAGTTCGCGGCCCGGGAAGCGCTTCTACCGTGAAAAATATATATTTTTTTATTTTCCCCACGGGGCCCTTTAATAACCCCAACAACATTCCTAGGGGGTCAAGAGGGGTATACCTTGCCCCCTTTCATTAAATTCCCCCTTCGTTTTTCACCTCTTCTTCTCTCTCGATCCTACCGAGAGATAAGATGGCGGCCGCTCCGGACTGTTTAGAATGTTGACAGACACCGGGGAGCCAATCAGCTTCGCATCGCAAAGTTCCGTTTCGCGAAAAGTAAGCGGACCGGAGCGCAGCCCGGAGCGCTGTTACAGATATATATCTTGTTTTGAACGTTAATTTCTCAAATCCACTGGAGCACATATATTGAGACCTAGCAAAGGCACATCGGGCTAACAGTCCCTACAATTTTGCCAAGTTTCGTGCAAATCCATTCAGCCGTTCGAGCTAAAAGTGAGGCCAAAGGCCCTATGGAAATTAACATGGGAAAAACGCGTTTTGGGACCCCCCTTTTTTCTCGGCCCCCCCTTGACGAAACCCCCCCAAATTTTTAGGGGCTGCTCAGAAACAAAATATGCCATTTTCCTGAAAATTTCAGCCGATTCCGTCCACAAACGCCAAAGTTATTAGACATAGAATTTTCAAAAGTTCCATAGACAAAAAATCCTAACTATATATACCTACTGGCGACTCGCCAGTAGGTAATATATATATATATATATATATATATATATATACAGTTGTATTGGCTAGAACCTCCATTGGACTTAAGACCCTTCTTGATGGCTTTGTTGATGATATGGAGGGTCTTTATAATGGTTTGTGGCACCAGGAATTTGAAGACTTGTACAATCCGCATTAAAGCAAAGTGAATGAAGAGAGTGTGATCCTTTCCATATTTAGGCATCACCTTTGAAGAAAATTGGAGTTGGACCTTGTGCGTGGCTGGTACTGGGTCGATTTTTAAAGTTTCAGCGTGTATTGTAAACACGCCTATCCATCTGCTTATTAAGATCTACAAATGTAGATGTGTGCCTGTTTTGACATATGGTGCTGTATTTGGGGCTGTTCAAATATGGACCTGTTTCCCTATGACCTGCAGTCATAAGAAAACAGTGTGCTGTGTAAGCTTTTAGATGTTCCCCCCAGTAGTCGTAATTTTAAGGTACATGACTGATCTTGGTTTAGATTATTCTGACCACTATATTAAATTATCTCCTCTGTTGCTTTGGTGTTCTATCTGGTGTAATGCACAGGCCACCCTTAGCAGAGATGTAATGGAGGTTTGTCTGGTGTGTGCCTTGGGCCCTTCGCTGCCCTGGATACACTCTATACAGAATAACATTTCCAGTCTTGCAAGACGCAGACTCTTTGCCAACCCTACATCCATTAGAAAGGAGGATAAGAGGTTAGTTAAGGAAATCTTCCAGTCGAAACGATCTAGGGTAAGGGAAATAGCCTTATCCACCTCTGACTACTATAATAAATATGTGCTGATTCAAACGTGTCCTGGGATTGAACCATACTTAGAGTAGGTTAAGTACCCTCGGGCGGTCTCTCCTTACCAGATTTCATTGGATTCTGTTAGGTGGAAACTGTGCTTTTTACCCGGGTCAGTATGATGTCTCCACCATCTGTTGTTGACTCAACGATTAATAATCATGACCCATAGGTCATTGCCTTTTTCTCTAAGTTAGCATGAGCTCTGTAGACAGTGCGCAGCTTTGCGCATGTTACTACATGACTATTTTTCCAAAGACTTTCTTGGGTCTTTTCACATGAGAAATGTCTGTTGCGTTCGCTTTCTCCCTGTTCCTGGGATTAGTCTGAACATGATGTGCAAGGTCGAACAACAATACCCCTTGTTATTCTGTTCTGATCAGACCCTAGCAACTAGACAAAACATACCAATGTAGCTATTGTTTGGAACTCGTACTTTGATATTATGGAGAAACATGCATGAGGAGCAGGCACTTGGAAAGGGACCTATCCAGGGAGAAGAGCGAGACAGCACAAATGACCTAGAACTTTCATCTATAGTCTGAGGTATGGGGTCTGCACACAAAACCCAGAGATCTTCTGATATATAATAATATTGCTTCTTAGTACAGGGAGGGAGTTTAGGCTCTATTGTCTCTTCATTTTGACATCTCCTTTATGATATATGGACTAGCTGCTATGTTGAATGTATTTGTGTTATGCGTTTTTCTCCTCATTGTAGCACGCATACTGCATTTTAGAGCACGATAGTTGAAATAAATATTTTAAACTGTTTCATATCTCTGTCAGATCTTATTGTGGACAGGTACAAGAGTGCGAGCAAAAGGGTGTGTCTTGCAACTGCATATCCTAAGAGATTCAGGAGTGTTGTTTTCTGGCATGTCTAATCTCTTGTTTCTCTATGAGTGAGTAGGAGGGCTAGTGAGACACTAAAGCTAGTTGGTCCTGGGCTGATGGATATTAAGGTGGTAGGTAGGATGACTCAGTTCCTGCACACTAAGGTCCCGTAATCCTACGCATAGTTCTGTTCTTGGGAAGAATCCCTGCAACAATCTGATAAAACCCTACTGCACTTCTGTAGGTATTACAGAGGCTTGTCTAGGGACTTGCTAATCCCAGCACTTCGGAAAGCAAAGATCAAAAAGTGTGAACCTGCACTTTTTTATTTACAGTGACTGTTATCTCAGGACGTTTGTTTTAGATTGGGATTATTTTTAATGAATGCTGCAAAATTACGTAATTCCCTGCTGTTTTAACCTGCGTTTTTATTTAACCTTTTTAGCATCTTATCGCCCTGATACGAATTAGGTGGTTTATCTGTGAACAGAAGTTTTAATATTTTATATTGTATAGTCTTTGTTGATTATTCCTTTGTATGTGCTTTTATAGTCATTATTTAGTCGAAATAAAGATGATTCTTGATTCAAAGTTCCAGCATCAGTTCATTTTAAGAGTTTGTGTGAGAGGCAAGATAGCAACATTACTCAAGGCCTTTCTGCAGCATACAACACAAAAACACCTACAGCTCTAGTGGAATCAAATGGATATGTACAGCTCCTACTAGATTCCCATCCTTCTAACCTTTGCCTCAAAGGCTGTCACATGGAATTGGCAAAACAATAATTTGAAAAAGACAACTTGCTGATGCAGTTGAGCTTCCATCATTCATTCGTCTAATGGCGAGTGCTGATAGATCAACACAGAGTCTTTCAATAGCTGTAATTTTGTAATGAGTAGTTTCTGTTGCAATGTGCTGGTGCAGCATTCTGACTAGCTGCCTTAATCATGGCCTTACCTTAATGTGGTTGTTTTGCTATTTGTATGTACTGAATTGTCAATAAACAGTTATCTCTGTCTTACGCCATCGTATTTTTGTCACTTAAACAAGTTATCTTCCTTTTTAAATTGATTATGGTAAATGACTTAAAAACATACATATTATTTATACGCTTTCAAGTCAGGGTACTATTTAGCCTTATAACCAGATAATAAAAAAAGCATAAGATGTAAAAAGGATTGTAGTGTTTATGTAAGAGTCAGTTGGACTAAATCACAAAATATCTGTAAAACTGCATTAGTGGATAAAAGTACTTCTATGCATAGGTGTGGATTTATCGCCTGCATAGTCACAAATATTTCTTCAGGATCGAGTGGGAAGCTGCACCAGTTTCAGGTTTCAAAGGGGGAGATTTACTAAGATTTAGTTTTGTGTTTGCGTCACAAAAGTGACGCAGATTAGAGCAAAATCTTTCCCTATTTACTCTCCAGTGCTAAACTTGCTCAGCGCTGGAAATAAAGGAAAACTAATACCAAGTAGCGCATAGCGCTGCATCGCATTACTTTGCCCCATAAGGGCATGCAAAGGGTGGAGCATGGGCGGTGTCATGCAACCACCAAAGGTTTCCCACGCTTAACACAATTTACTAAATAAAGTAGATTAGGTTTAACGTGAGAAAACTGCGCCCTTTTCAAGTAGGCGCAAGGAAGGAGAAATGCTTTAATTTCTCCTTCCTTTTCCGACTTCGCATGCAAACTGCACTGTGCAGCACCCATACAAAGTAGGAAATACTTTGCATTGTGTCTGGGCATCAGCTAGTCTAATGCACACACCCTAGCGCAATAGCGCTAAGGTGTGTGCTTGGCGCACAGCAGCTGTAATCAGCACCAATGCAAGAGAAAGGGGAGGAGAGACCCATATCTCTGAAGATATGGCGCTCTCCTGCTCCCATTGTGTCGCGCAGCACAGCCTCTGGGAGGGGGGGGGGGGGGGGTCGGCTTCGGTCGGTTGTCAATCTCCCTCAAAGCGTTTTACTTAATGTTGAATAGCTGCATCTTTTCTATTCATGATTTCCTCCAAACTTCCTTCAACCACACCCTCATAATGTTTGATGGCATTCTATTTCTTCTCCCATCTGGAAGTCGATTTATTTTGGGTAGTATTGCACGGGAGTAAAGCAACTTACAAGTTCAAGGTAATATTTGTGAACAGTCTATACTCATTTTCCCATGTTACATAGATTTATGACCACAAATGCCTTTGAGAGCCAGGCTCACTGTCAAGCAAAGTACCTCAATTCCTTCTGAGCATTTTCAGCCTGCCAATGATTTTTACCCAACAGCACTTTCTAAGAGCAGATAATTCATTCCACACTTCTAAACAGTAATAAGTCCCAGAGAGCAAAGTGCTGTTTTTTTATAATGCTAGACCACTTCGAATGCGTCACACGCTATATGTATGGAGACACTTGCCATCTATGTCAGAATTTGAAGGATTTGTAACATTTTTCACTGTCTAGGGCAGTCTGCCAAAGACTTTCACACCCTGCAGGGGGAATATGAAGCAAAATGAATGGAAGGTGAAGAAATTAATGCAACATTTGTAAAACACCGGTTATTGACGGTTATTTTCAAAGTTTACAAGTGGGCAAATGGGTTTGCTGAAATTCTAAACCGTGCTGCGATTGACTGAAATTGGCTTGTAGAGTTGCAGCCAATCTAATGAGAGCGCGCCTGCATTCATTAATGCACTGAGGACCGGTTTCAGTCATCGTGATTTAATGTTCTTCAGTTTATTACATGATGACAGGCCTTTTACACTGATTGGTTGACGTAGCACAATCAATTTGCATGAATTTGTTGTATTTGCTGTTTAGTATTACTTTTATTCTCCCCACATTCTGTGAGCACGGGCGATTCATCTTGTTGTGTTTTAATATTATTTTAACTCATTTCCCTGGGTTCTTTTATGATTTCAAAATCTATTTAACTTTTGCTTTAAAGATGCATTTTTGTCAGTATCTTAAGTTTGTGTATGTTTGGTTTGCATAATGCTGTAAACTAAGGGATTGTAAAAAGGTTAGCATTCACATTTAGAGCTTGCATGGTGGCCTGACTTCTCACCAGGTCAGCGGTGGCTAAGCACTTCCCGCCATGTTTAGAGATTACCACGGTCGGACTGGAACAGATAATAGGTCCGGGCACCAAAATACCAGTGGTCCCCTTTACTGAAAAAGATGGCTAAAAATGTGGCCCATGTTTGCAATTGGTGCAGTTTTGAACTTGGGAAGACATGCTGTGCAAGTATCTTGCAAGGTATGAAGGACTGGATGGATTTGAGTTTGATACAGGCAATGTTTGTTTTACTATCAGGGAAATCAACAGTAATAATCTGCCCAACAAACCATAACATAGGCCAACAAACAGCAAAAGCTGGCCCACACAATGACCTGTCAGAACAGCCAAAGTGAATACTTCCTGATTGCCCCATAGGCCAGTCCAGCCCTGGAAAATATAGCCAGCCTAGCGCCACTGAATATTTAGCATTGGAACATAAGCGACGGTATGCATGCAACATACTCAGATGTCATAGTTCTGACCGTAGCATAAAGGATCATTTGTATGGTTAGCAGGGGCGGCTCCTCCACTAGGGCAGAGGAGCATCCCCCGACTGCTTTCCCGCAGTACGAGTAGCAGAAACTAAAGATGGTAAAACTACCATTTTATGTTTCTGCTTCTCACACTATGAGAAAGCAGAAGGGTTTGGTTGGGGTGGGCGTTCCTGCGCTAGGGCAGGGGAGGAGTGGCTTGCCCACTGCTGAGGGCGCTGACCAGGGCCGGACTGGCCGTAGCGGGCACCGGGCTTTTCCCTGGTGGGTCGCTAGGATGGGGGCCAGTTTTGGCCCCCTGGGGGCCGGTTTTGTTAGCTGGGACCTGCAATATCAGCCCCTGTAACAAAATTGGCTGAAACCGGCCCTTTCAAACAGCTCGGCCGCACCCCTCCGGCTGAGCAGTTTTTAAGGCCCGTTTCAGTTCTCAGTCTGGCCCTGGTGCTGGCTGCATGGTCGGCCTTCTGGGGCCGACCACACCAGGTGTGCGCACTATGCCTTTTCTCTATGCAGGCTGCATGCAGCCTACATGGAGAAAATGGTCTCCCCATAGGCGCCTGGCATGTCGGAATCCCGACCAATCACAACGCTGCCATTGTAGCGTTGTGATTGGCCTATGGGAGGGAGGCGGCCTGCTTCCTGTTCCTACCGGAGGCAGGCGACCAGAAGCAGGAGCCACGAAAATGCAGCACCAGACAGACGAAGGTAAGTTAACTTTTTTTAAATGTTATTTTAAATTAATCACCCATGCCCGACCCCGATCCCACGCCCCCCCCCCCCACCCTTGAGTCTTGCCGGCTGTGACTGATAGTTAGCTTCTGGGACCTTTTGGGTATAAAAAGAATGAATAGGAAAGCACTACAACATTTCTACAACAGAGGATCACCAGACATTCCCATTGAACAGACATTGATCCTTGGAAATTTTAGAGAATGTGGGTATCTCGCATTTTGATCTCTTTCAAAATTAACTTCTTCTGGAAAAGTGTTCAGGGACAATAACAATATGCTCTCTAGGCAGCTCCTCCGCTAAGGTGGAGGAGCGTCACCCCACTGCTTTTCAGCAGTGCAAAAAAGGGGGAAAAAATGATATCACAATGTTATTATAATTTTATTTTTACATGTTGAAGCCAGTTGTGGGGCTGAGTGGGGCTTGGATGTCGTCACAGCCAGCAGGGGAAGAAGTGGTTGGTGCAACTATTTGCCAATGGCACTTTGGCTGGCCGTCTTGGGACGGCATAACGGTCATGCGTACTAGGCATGTTCTCCAACCCGGCTGTTTTGAACAGGCTCCCACTTCTTGACTGAGCGCCTAACCAGGCCACTCGGACCAATCACAACGCTGCTGTCATGAGGGTGACAGCAGTGTTGTGATTGGTTAGGTGAGTCTGGGAGCTTGTGTGACAGAAGAGGACAGAATAGAGGCCGCGGACGGCCTGCGAGTGAGTGATGTTTGCTTTCCTTTTCTTTTTAAACACCCCCATCTCCATGCCCACCACTACTGCCCCAGAGCGCATCCACTGTCTAATTATGAGAAAGCTGGACCAGTGATAATGATTAGCATTCTGGATGCCTGCTGAATATCATCTTTTAAATGGGTAAGATCGCCATTTTGCAGAGTAGCTCACTCTGTGGGGTTTTCAACATGTGTAATTAAGCCAAACAAGGCAAAAGACAATATTCCATTGGTATGTATAAATCATTCTGAAACGTGTTCTGAGATTCGCAATGACTGACATGGATATCCTGAAGTGTATAAATATGAAGAAAGCTCGATCATCTTTTCTTCTAAAGTTAATAAACAGGGTATCTAAATTAATTGTAATACTTCTTCCCTGCAGTCACATGCGATGGATCAACGTAATCTAATTTCGGTCTGAAACATAATACAACCTATTTTCAAAAATTGTGAAGTGAAATTGTCCAACTTTTTAAAGTAATGTTTTAAAACTGCCATTTTCATGAAGTTAGTAAACTGTAAAATGATATGTAAAACATTATGCAAAGCCAAGAAAAGGTGCAACAAATGCCTTTTTGGGTGAATTCTCCTGCAATATAATTGCCAGGATTACCGATAATATCAATAAAAGTTTTATTTTTCATGATACATGATGCCTGACTAAATACAACATACTACAAAACCTATGACACTTAAAATGAAACACAACACCCTATCTTGAAACAGTTGAGTAAAATCATACTAAGACACTGGGAAAAAAGCACGCTATAAGGGAATCATTACTCTTAACATTTCTCTTTAGGTTTTATGTTATATTATTTATGATTGTATCCCGCACAACCAACAAGGATTCTCAGTCCCGTAGAATAATAACAAAACCAGAGAGGCACGAACAAGACAAAGATAAAAGAACCTAATTTATTTAATCAAAATAAATGATTTTAATGTGCTCCTAAATGCAGTTGGAGAGGATTTTGCATGCAGTCCAGTGGGAAGTTTGTTCCATCTCCCCTCTCTAAAGCTATCAGAAATGCTCTATCCCTGAAAGCAGATCATTTGTTTTTGGGAATTTCCAGAAGGAACTGACCGATGGAGCAGAGAATTAAACTATGTGAATAGAGTTTACATTTGTGAAGCAGGAAATGAGGTGAACCATTGGGATAATTTTAGACACTGTAATTTGTGCTTTCATGTGCACTCAGATCTTTATTAGGAGTGAATAGAGTGTTCTGAAGTTGAACGGTAATGGATCCTGTCACTGGTTGAGCAGTGACGTTCTTTTTGTTTTCAAACTTTATTTATCATTTTAACATATCACAGCAATGTGATCATAGGTGTTCACTGTTTTGACATTATAATCAAAAAAGATACAGTGGGACAAAAAATAGCAATACATATTCTGTCACTGCTTGTATCGATAAGGAGAATAGTAACAGTTAGGTAGTTTAAGATTAGAAGGAAGACACAATCTCTATGGCCTCCCCAGTGTCCCCCTGCATATATCAATTCACCATCCAGTAGCGGGTTTCACAACCCTATCCAGGCTCCTCTACCACAGGAGAGACCACACAGTGTAAGGGAACCCACCTCTACAGGACAGGGAATTGCAGTGGGCACTAATCATTAGCGGTTCATGAAACTGCC
The DNA here is from genome assembly GCF_964263255.1 of Lissotriton vulgaris. Taxonomy (NCBI): domain Eukaryota; kingdom Metazoa; phylum Chordata; class Amphibia; order Caudata; family Salamandridae; genus Lissotriton; species Lissotriton vulgaris. Next base: position 1,298,476,558 of record NC_141694.1, read on the forward strand.
TAACCAACCCCAGCAGGGACAATGCCCAACTCCAACAGTGAGTCAGAGGCATTTCAAAGGGATTACACATAGGACCTTTATGGTCCCCAAATATCCTTGGGACGTGAGGAGCAGGGCAATGTATTGGAATATGCTTCACTATTGTTGTTACAGTAGGAAAGACTATTCAACCAACTTTGCAAGGTGTGGACTGCCTTGCGACCCCAGTTGATAGCAATTTCTCGCTTGTGGTACTCGAACGTACAGGAATGTGTCATCCGCATATAGTAAGACCAGAAGGGGACCAGTGTTAAATTGGAGACCTATCTGCAGGTGCCTCTCCTGAAAGTGACGGATTAAAGGGTCCATGGCAAGAATAAATAATAGAGGCGACAGAGGACATCCCTGGCATGTGCCGCGGGAGAGAAGGAAAGGTCGGGATAGCGTGCCATTCAGGTGAAGTCTCGCCGTGGGGCAGCTGTAGAGCAGTGCCGTAGTAACTATGAATCTGACCGGCATACCCATGCGGCGCATGATAGACACGAAAAAAGGCCACTCCAAAGTATCAAAGGCCTTCTCAGTGTCGAGAAGGATTGCAGTGGCGGTAACCCCTGGGCTAGTTCTGAGGAGGACCGAAAACAGTGTCCTAAGATTCAAAGAGGTCGTACAGTGGGGGGACGAAGCCGGATTGAGCTGGGGAAATAATGAATTCCATCAATTGGGATAAGCGATTGGCGATAATTTTAGCGAGAACTTTGTCATACAAATTGAGTAGGGACAGAGGTCTATAGGATCCACAGAGGGACAGGTCCTTGCCAGGCTTGGGGAGAAATATGACAACCGCTTTGCGGAGTGTGGGGGGTAGAATCTGTTTCTCCAGGGCTTCAGCGTTTACTTCGATCAGTTGCGGTTCTAACAAGTCTTTATAGGCCTTGTAGAATTCTCCAGTAAAGCCATCCAGCCCAGGTACAGACTAACCTCGGAGAGAATAGATGGCTTTGAGCACATCAGCCTCGGAGATTAGTTCCGCCAGAAAATCCTGCATGCCTTTTTCTAGATAAACTAGGGTGATCCAGTGCCGTAGGATCCCGCCCAAGTTTAGAGGTGTAGAGAGAAGTAAAATAAGCCAAGAATTCATCACAAATATCTGTGGTGGTGGTGAGTACTAGGTTAGTGGAAGAAGGTAGCTCAGTGACGTAGGCTTTACTGTATGGAGGCCGAAGTATCTGAGCCAGGACTTGTCCTGGACGTTGACCCTCGCCACATCGCTGAGCGGGTTGATATTTGCCCAAAAGAGTATCTCACAATCAGATTCATCTCTATACTCAGTGAGGAGAGCCAAATGCCGACCTACTGAGCCCTGGCAGGGAGCATGTTGCATCTCATTGTTGAAGTCTGTGAGATCTTGCTCTAATCGTGCAAGTGTCGTTCGGAGAGCCCTGTGCACTCCCGCAAGCTTGGCAACGCATACTCCCCTAATGTATGCCTTAAATCCCTCCCACAAAGCTGCCCAAGTGTCAACCGAGCTGGTGTTGATGGTAAAATAGTCTTCAATGGCTTTGTGCACTTAATTCTGGGAAAGATCATAGAGGAGGGCGCAATTAGGGAAGCGCCATTGCCTAAAAAAACCCGTCAGGTTGCGGAACCCGAAAAAGGAGTTGGACAGGGGAGTGGTCAGAGTATGTTCTAGGGAGTGTCGTCAGTGAATGGTACCAGGAGGAGACAACAGGGGAGAGTAGCCAATGATCAAGTGTTATGTCTAATCCATGTGTTATGTTGGCCCGTATAATGTGTGAAGCCAGTGAGAAAAGGGTTACGCCTGTGCCAAATATCGAGGAGAGAAAATTGGTCGCAAAGGTCAAGGAGAGCACGGCGCGCACGAGGTTTGGTGTCAGGGGAGTTGGCAGTGCTATTCAATTTGGGGTTAAGGAGTAGATTAAAGTCCCCATCCACCAGTTGCAAGATCAGATCTAGGTTGGAGAGCTGGTGGTGTAGGCAATTAAAAAATTCCGGGGAGTCGGTGTTCGGGGCGTAGATGCCCATCAAAGCCACACTATGACCCAATAGTGACCCTACTACGATGGTGTATCTACCCTCACCATCACTGATGACCAATCAGGGACTGAAGGGAACCCTCTATTGTATGAGAATAGCCATGCCTCTGGCGTAATTAGTACATTTGGCTAAATATCTGTGTGCGCCCCAGCCTGAAGCAAAGTGCGCAGGGTCAGATTTAGGCAAATGCATCTCTTGCTGAAAAGCAATGTCCACATTGTGCTGAAGTAAATAATGAATGACCTGTCACCTTGTACGATTATCTTTGAGACCCCGGACGTTCCAGGACATCAAGGACAAACTGGAGGGGCCCTCAACAGTTCCCAACTGAGCCATTTAGTAATTGTGAAATGTGCACTCCACCATGAATCCGGGGGTAAAGGACTCTTTCCCAAACATGTCCGACAATAGAGTCTCGACAAATAGGTCAAGGCGGCCAGTGGCGGTGGATTACGGCACTCCCAGGATGCGGAGGTTATTGCGCTGACTTTGCGCTTAGAGGTCTTCGTTTTTAATAGCTACCTTTTTAAGGATACACACCACCCATTCCAGCCTTTTAACGGATTGTGCAGTGCCATCTTTGATATCAGAGATATGTGCCTCTGCAAAGTCCAGGCATCTGTCATGGACTTGGAGTTTGGCCCCTAAGGTCTCAAGATTCTTGTCGAAAGCGTCAAACCACCCATCTAGTGCCTGAAAACCCGCTCTCATCTCTTCGAGTAATAAAGTTGATGGAGTGGAAGGATCGTCAGCACGGTCTGAGCCCTGCCCACTCTCCGCCATGGTGGAACTGTCTTTGGCAACCTTCTTCAGTAGTTTCTCAAAGGGAAGGGTCTTCTGTTTGGGATCCCTGCTGCCCATGCTGTAGCACAGTGAGATGAGACGGGCCGCAGAGAAGCGACCCAAATAAGGGATGTGGAGTGGGGAAAGTTCCAGGCCAGGGAATGGAAATGTGAGGGGCGATGTCACCTGTGCATAGGATGGCAAGTTACAGCGCGGCAGGCGCTAGTCACCCCCTCGGAGCACCACAGGGAGTGAGCACGTTAATCACACCTTGTAGAGTCAGCACAGAGATCAGGTCCTGGAGATGGCACAAAGGGGTGATGGGTCCTCTGCAGAGGTGTGCCGGGGGCCGGTCAGGCTCCACTTTTGGGGCGCAACTGCATGAACTTTGAAGGCGGGAGCACCGGGCCCTCCGCTCAGAGGAGGTGCAATGTTGGGATTCAGAATTCACGTGCAGGGAATTTAAGGCACTCCAGGGGGGCAGGCAGGAGTCAGAAGCAAGCTAGTTGAGGGGCGCTGTCGGTGGAGTGCAGCCCCGGTCTTGCTGCACAGGCGGTCCACGCTATGATGGCAAACCACGCTGCTGAACTGGGGGGGGAGTTCCTGCAGCGGGAAGCTGCTAGATGAAGCGCTGGGCGGGCACAGGCCGTGTTAATAGAGGTGATGAGGTGGCGGAGGTATGGCGGGAGACCGCAGGGCACAGGAAGCGACAAGCCGCCCCTAGCTTCTACCCTGCTCCACGCCCCATGATGACCAGATGGCCACCTTTCAGGCTTTCCCGCGGGCCCTTAGGGAAGAGGCAGGAGCGCGAGCTGTGCTCCGGGGGCAGCCAGAGGAGGCCATGCCCCGCTCAAGCAGTAATAGCGCAAAGGGGGGAGAGTGAGGAAGTAGACTCAAACCCGCACCCTGTGTACTCACTGCCGCCAAGAGTCCCCTCACCATGCAGGCCTCACCCGCTGTGCTACACCACTCCTCCTCAAACCCACGGTCGAAGGATCTGGCAGCAGCCGCCATTTGCTCAACCCTTCTTTTGCTGGTTATCAGATCGGCATGACAGAGGCACTGCACCGTGTCCTTCGCAGGTCTCTGTGTGCTGCAGGACATCAGCCATGCAACAGTATCGCGTCGGGGTGACTACTGCAAAGAATGTGGGGGATATAGCAGCTTTGCTGTGTTGGCTGGTGGAGCTTTAATATCGCGTGGCCATCTTGGTCGGTCGCTTGGTCACACCCCCAACCAGTGACGTTCTTAACCAGATGTAGATTTTTGAAGGTTTTCTGGCAGTGTAAGATAGAGAGTGTTTAGTGAAGGTTGTGGCAAATGTTTACATTATACACTAAGTCTATCATATTGGTATTAAATGGATATGATAAACATAGTTGTAAATTGGAAAGTATAGGCAAAACTGCATCTTTTGAGGCACATGTAGACAAACAAATCAACGGTGGACAACTACGCCCCGCAACGCCCATTCACGTTGCGTTACGCCGTTTAGCACGCCCATTGAGGCACCACATGCGGGAACGCCCCCCCCAAAACACGGAAATGCCAGCTACTTAACTACACATCGGAGCCTCCGGTATTATCACACAGTGCACCGAGGAGGTCTGATTGATAGGCGAAACAGCCAACACTGATTCACCACAAGTAAGTTAACATTCCGTAGCGGGTGGGCACCGCTTAGACCAACCCTTTTTGATCTAATCATTTCTTTTATTTTCCGACTTAGATTGTTGCAGGATCTTGTATTTGCAACCCCGACGCCCATGAAGCATGCTATTTTAGCGCTTCAAGTAAGCGTCACGCCCTCACCGCTATCCCTATAAATACACTTTTGGTTGTTTGCCCGAATGCGTTGTGCTGGAATATATGCCCTTCTGAAAAAGTATGCTGATCTGCAATGTTTTAGTCACGCTCTCATTACGATAGTTCAAGCTTAGACACCCACAATTTGAAGACTAATCTCGAATGTGTGCTCAGGAGTAATTGGGGGGCGACTTTCACTGCCCTTTAAACAGCACTTTTTATAACTGACTAACAAGTTCTATGAAGGAATCTGTGAGTGTGGTATGAGTGCACAGACACACAGCATTGGGCGGGTTGTCATATAAAATCACGGGCATTTTTGGAAGCCCTATGGTGCCTCTACTACATGAATGGCACCCCGGCATGACCAACTGTGAGCCATGCAATCACATCCACCGGTATCTTAACACAACACAGCTTTGGATGTCGACCAAGAGGAGCACTTTCAACACGCTCTGTATTTAATGTATTACACTTTGCAATTTTTTTTTGCCTTTTCAGGTTTTTCTATTCTAGGAACCCGGAAAAGAACCATTTACCACCACTGTGAGTATTAAGTGGGGTTTTCACGTAGTCAAGGGTAGGGTACACCTTAGCGAGTGTATAGCGCCCGGGCTACCATTACTGGTCCTGACGAAAACCTTACAGTTACTGAAGAGGTTGAAACATGTAGACCAATTTTATCTCAAAACTTAACTTGTGACACTACAGGCCAACCTAACTTGGCATGGTGTCCCACTAATATTTTTAATGTTGCCCATTTACTCCGGAATAAAGAGATTTTTGTAGTGAGTATAAAACTGGACAACTTTTAATCACCTCTTTTTTTCACCTACAAAAAAAATCCAAAAATTAACCCGCTCCACTGTAGGCAGGTGTCACAGCACACTCGGATGGCACTCTGCTATCCGGGTGGGACCCCAATGATGAAGCATGTCACCAACTAGGTTGGTGATTGAGAGGTCTTCTAACAAATGATGAATCTGTCCTTTTCTTTCCTTTGTGCACCTCCATCTCTCTGGTGGAGGCATTGAGGTGCCTCCAGGGGGTACTCCTTCAATTCTTTTTTGACAAACAAATCAACACACCTGCCAACTTGAACAAAAATCTCACTTTGTGAGTAGGGGGGTGAAGCCTTGGAGGGGGGGGCTGATGCCTAGATGTATCTAAGAGGCACTTTTGAACCCCACTCTGTCCCTAACCCCCTCCTCCCACAAACAAAAAAGCTTGCGGAGGCTGGTGGCTGGGGTGTTTTCATCAGCTGCAGCCTCTGCAGGTAAGAGCGGTTGGGCTGGCTGCGAGGGATTTCGAGATTTGACCACAAGGGAAAATGTATTATTTATTTACTTTTCCCTTGTGATCGTCTCTCGAAATCCCACCCCAGTCGGCCCCACCACTATTACCTGCAGCAGCCATAGCTGGTGAAAACACCCCCTTAAATGGACGTCAGTAGTTCAAAGCCTCGGGTAATAAGCTGGAAAACCACTATTTACAGTGATTTTCAGCTGGTTTTCTCTGCCACCGTGGAATATTGGCTCCTCACTGGGTGATCGCGTGACGGGAGCCGATATTGTGTGTCACACTGTGGCACTGTGTGAATTGGCAGGTATGCATCAATCACAATAGCATTGCATTGCAACAAGAAAGACCTGTGCCATCCAGAGCACTGATCCTAGAGCCCTGAGTTATAGTCCACTGCTTACTTCCACAGCCTACAGCCACAGTTTACGAGTCCTGCTAAATACAGCAATGAATACTGCATACCCTGGGTGTGAGCTTGAGACCCATCCTCCTTACAATGCTCTCGGCCTTACACTCCTACAGGTCCTGTTGATTCTACATCCCAATGTTCATTAGACGCCTCATTAAACAGAAATTAAGTGAAATGCCATCAATAACTAAGCCCTGAGTCTCCTCAGTCCATCCAATACCCTCTGCTGCTACCACTGCTCCATAGACAATATGCGCATTAGCACAATGAAGATTATAGCACTACGAGGGAGATTGGCTGGTCACAAAATAAATGATGAGTAAACTGAGAAACTATAATTCTACCATCAAGAGAATGAAATGTGGAACTCATATTTAGGTTATGGGTAGCTCTGGACAAGGTTTAAAAGGTGGAATCAGAACGCCATCAGGAGAAGTCCTGTCACAGTTGCTATCAGTGAGTAACAACATGTCACTGAACAGCAGACACAATAACTAGCCCATTCACCCAGACCAGTTTGAAAATGGCCTACCGCTGAGATGTAAGCATTAATAGTGAAAACACCCAAGGAATTGGTGGGAAAGCACAATGTAAATAGAAAACAACTAGCAGATGAACTAAAAAAAAGTCTCTGGAATGATTGCTGTGTTGACAGGACAAACATATTTGTCCAACTCCTGAACTGGACATTGCTTGTAAATCTGAGTTCAAACACATGTACAGGGCCATCTAGGCATATTGAGGGAAAATCCCAATCACAGGAAAGAGGTTGTTTCACATACCAACGCTACATTCATCCATCCCAAAAACATTCTCTCTTTTCTCATGATCTGGCTGGAGAGGCATTCAAATTTCTACCAAAGGCCAAATTTTACAGCACTGCAAAAATAAATTACAAACCACTGCATGCATGTAAGTCACCAGTCTTACCCGTCTATCAGAATCATTACCTGCAATGGCACAAAATAAACAAAACATTTGAGCTAATCATAGCCACCCTGCCTCAACACTCATATAAAATGGAAGTTCAAATTGATCTTCTGCAAACAATGGCTTTGGAAATCATTGAATTAGACCATAGAATTGTAGTTTTGTCATGCACAACTAGCCCTGTGATGTTAGGAATCAGTCAACCCTTACTGATTGCCTTTTCTTTTCTACCTATTCAGGTCTTAATGGTTTTTTTTCTGCCTCCCATCCCTCAACCCTTCAGTCGCCTACCATGATGCACCTACTATGCTACTAATACTAACCCCTTCTCTCACCCGGCCCAAACCCTAGCCCCACCACAGTTCCACCACCAACCTCCTTCACATCCTCCTCTCTGCCCTAGCCCACCACCATCGCATAGCACTGACCCCCCTTACGAACCACATACACACATCGCCCCATAACGCCATATCACGTATTAACAGTACTTGTCCCATTATGGAGCTCACAGGCACACATACCTACACCATCATCTACCCCCAAACTCTCAAGAAAAGCATCCAAACGCTTTAAACACAATTTGATTAAACTACACCCTGAAACACCTATCTCTGATCCCTACTTCTCAACAAACAAAGGGCATATAGCTACGGATATCATCTTTTACACTAAACGAAGAGCACAATGGAGGAAAGCATTCCTAGCTATATTTATGATATTCTCCACTAGGAAAACCGCTCATGGTCTCATTATCTCGATCTCCCACTCCCAAATTTTTAAAGCGAAGGCAACCATCACCATCTATAATAAAGGAACCCTTCTCGTGCAATCCACAGACCGCAGCCTAAACCTGCTAGATAACCTCTTTCCCATTACCAAAGGACAAGTGACAAAACCCCAAACCCTTCACAGGCAACTCCTTCCACCATCACACAACCTTTCCAGACCTTTATCTACATCCAAAATCTACGCTCCCCTCCTTCCCACTCGACTCACTCATAGGACACTCCCCCTTCCTACTGCACCAGTATGTACACCCATCACAGACTCACACACCACCATATTGATATCACGACCATTAGCTACAATTCAGCTACCCACCCTATTACAGTCCCCCATGAGACACTCCCCCCTCACTACTGCACCACCTTATACACCCTTATCAGACTCAGCATCCTCCCTGGGAATGTAGATGTTTCCCTGCTTGTCAACACTATCCCCTGCAAAACCAACACTCCCATGACCACATCCCCACCGCACCCCTCTATGCCTCACATGTCCATCCCTATTCCAGTTCACCCCTCACCGATCTGGAGAGGGAACCAGATATGACGCCTCACAACAACTTAGAAGACGCGCCTCCCTCCTCCAACCCACATGACTTAAACACACCTCCCACACCCAAAATACATCTTCCATTTTTGCTTGCACCCTCACCCAACTCTAGATTTGACAAGATCATACTCTTGTTACGGCAAGTCAAAGAAGAATTACAAGTTTTATCTGAGCTTCTTCTGAGTCAACCTTGGAACTCCAGATCTACACGTCAGACTAAATCTTACCGGCACTGGACCCATTCAGTAGTCACTTCAAAATTTTTAGCCCCCAGGTGGAAATCAATTCCTTCTCACAATAAATCAACCCGCCCAATCCGGAGTACTAATCCGCTTTCGGAGAAAGAGTTACTCTCTCTACTCCAATCCTATGAACACTCTCACCGGAATCACAACACTCTGTTTCCAGAACACCCGCCCAATATGGCACCAATCCCAACTATTACCTCTAACACTCACAGGACCACTAAACACAACCCTAGAGGCATCATCAAAAATAACCTTAGACAAGTTCCCCTCATTCAGGAACCCAATACATCACACAGCACGCCCCATCTGAAGTGTACACTCCTAAACTGTAGATCGGCCTCAAGACACGCAGCTGACATAGCTGAACTCATTCTCACACAAGAGCCGGACTTGCTAATTTTAACAGAAACTTGGCTAAAGGTATCCTCCACACCCATCATTGGCATACTAGTACCCCCAAACTATGACATCATCAGACTGGATAGAATTGATAAGACAGGGGGTGGTATCGCCTGCACACACAGTAATAATATTGCAGTAAACAGATCCTTAAACCCTGTATTCCCTTCTTGTGAATACTTATGCCTCGATATCACTAGTAATGACAAACCAGTATGCTCGTTACATACCCTCTATCATCCACCAGGTGATAACCTCACCTTTACCGAACATTTCATCGATATTGTCTCCTCTAATACCGGACATCTAAATCCCTAAATATTTTTCGGAGACCTTAATCTCCAATGGAATGACCCTAATGATGCAGTGGTCAATAGTCTCAAAAACTTCCTTTATGACCTTGACCTCACCCAAATTTGTAACAGTGCTACACAAGATAAAGGATCAATCCTGGATTTAGTAATTTCTAAAGTTGACTCCATTCAGTTATATACAATACATCCTTGTGACTGGTGCGATCATCATATTAACACCTTCTTCGTCAATGAAACAGTGAAACTTAACTTAGTTCAACCCACAAGACATAAAGCATGAAAGGTGAATTTGAAAAACATTGACCCTAACCTAATCAAAACTTCCAGCTATAACCTACTTCTTCACCCTGAAGGGATATCTGAAGTTCATGATCTCACCAATCACTAATTCAAGTCAATTAACTTGATACTAAATGAGGTAGCTCCCCTTCAACTAAAGAGAGTCTCCACAAAAGATTCAAAGCCTTGCATTAATGGAATACTCAGCGACGGCACACAATCCCTAAGAACAGCTGAAGGCACATGGAGATCAGCCCCATCCGCCAATCATCTCAAGACACTTAGAAAGAAGAGAAACACATACTAAAGAAAGATTAAGCGCACTAAAGCAGACATCTTTAGCCATCAATTGGACCTGGCAAAAAATAGTCCCCAAAATCTTTCCGGGTTAATCAAAACTCAATCTAAGGATGCACCTCTCCGCCCCCAAGATAATTTACATCCACAACCCAACTGTGAAGATACAGCTTCCTTCTTCACTCAGAAGACTGACAACATTAAGAAGGACCTTCTCAATGATCTAATCGCACACTCTTTCTTACATACAAACCTATCACCATCCCTTCCAATTGCACCACATCAAATCTCGTCAAAGTTCATCCTAAACAATAATGCCTCTTGGTCATCTTTTAATACCCACAATGAAGAATCTGTTTGCAAAGTGCTTACTGCCCGGAACCCTGCCAATCACTTCACCGACCCTCACCGAGCAAATGCAGTAAAAGACTTCACCCCGCTGCTACTACCGCTCTGGACCAAGATCATAAATAACTCTTTAACCCCTCCGATGCTAATGACGAGCTCAGCTCGTCATGAGGCACGGTTGAGCTGTGCTGATGATGAGCTGAGCTCGTCATGAACAATGGTAACTCTGTGAGTACAGCACCGGGGGGAAAACCTCTAGCAGCCAAGGTGTTAAGACAAGGTTGCATCCCGGACTCCCTCAAAGCCGGGCAGGTATCCCCCATTCTAAAGAAACCCATGGCTGATCCTGCAGACTTAAACAATTACCGCCCTATATCCAACATCCCTACCTTGGCCAAGCTCTTAGAAAAATGTGTACACCTCCAACTGATAAGTCATATTGATAATTTTGACCTACTGAACAAATACCAATCAGGTTTCCGTACTGGTCACAGCACAGAATCAGCCATGACCCATATAATTGATGATGCTCTACAAATCCTAGACCAGAATGGAGCCTGCTCACTCATCTTGCTTGATCTTTCCTCAGCATTTGATACAGTCAAACACGACAACGTAATAGATCTTCTGAAACATAGAATGGGGTTATCCAGATCGGTACTAAATTGGTTTACCACGTTCCTCCAAAACAGATCACAACGATTCAAGGTCAACCACTCCCTGTCCAATCCCGTCCCAGTCACCTTAGGAGTCCCACAAAGGTCTTCACTATCTCCGACACTGTTCAATCTTTTTATGGAACCACTCACCGAAATTATTGATGCTTCTAACGTGCAATATCACTTGTACGCTGATGACACACAACTATACCTTAAGATCCATACCATCGAAGACCTCAAATCGCTCAACACAACTCTTGGAAAAACTCAGACTTGGCTTGAAGAAAACCTTCTAAAATTAAATCCCCTCAAAACCGAATTCCTCCTAATCGCTCTTCCCGCCCAAGTGCCCATAATGCAAGACTGGATCAAACACATTACTGCACTCAACTTCCAACCTATCATCGTGGACTCAGGAAAATCGCTGGGAATAACACTTGACAGGAACCTTAATATGCAAAAACACATCAGCCACGCAACAAAAGGGGCAAACTTTCAGATAAATACGTTGAGAAAGCTGAAACCTTTCCTGACGGAGAAGGACTTCAAGCTGGCAGTACACGCTCTAGTCATCCCAAGAGTGGATTACGAGAGTGTCTCTCTATGCCGCCTGCCCAAAGCTGCAATGGCCCCTCTAAGAGCATCAATAAATGCCGCAGCAAGACTCATCATTGGCGCAAAAAGAAGCTCCCACAAATCTCCTGACCTAAAATCCCTTAATTGGCTACCTTATGAAGCCAGAATTCATTTGAAAATAGAACGCATGACACATAAAGCCATTCATCACAATACATCCAGCTATCTGGCACAGAAACTGGTGCCCTCCTGTGGGGTCAGATCTTCAAGAAGTGCTAAAAACCTGCTAATGAAACCTCAAAGATTCAATAAGAAGACAACATATAACCAAACCATTTCAGGGATAGCGTCCAGTATCTGGAATGCTCTACCCCCAGAAATCAGACTTAACCCATCTACTGCATCCTTCAAAAAAGAATTGAAATCGCTTCTCATGGTTAAATTCACCTGAGCATGGATTATTGATATTAGACGACCCAACGTATCTCTTATATGAAACCTTGTAATACCTACTGGCCATCCAGATATCTTAGCTATTATATCTATATTATGCTGGATATAATGGGAATGTTTTGTTTTGTACCTTCTAACTATGTAGCCTCAATATGACTTGTATTCTATCATCAACCTGCATTGAACCCTATGTCATTTAACTGTACTATGTAAAATAAGACACTTACCTTGTAAAGCCCTCTGATACCCGTAAGAGTCTTGTTCGCTCTGTATAAATCTTTCAAAATAAATAAATAAATTTCCTGGATAAACTCCAAACTCCACCATTCTTACAGCAAACACTGAAAGAAGATCTAAAACAGGGAGCTTTGCCAACTGCCCAAACATCAAATTGCCTCCTCAATTACACATCAATGAAAATGTATGTACAAATAACAAATTTAAAACAACAAAGAACACAGGGATGACCATGACAACATGGGGTCAAATCCTCCATCTTACTATTCAAGCAATCGCCAAACAATTGGGAAAGGCTTCAACAAAAGCATCCCAAACCTACGAACTGCGCAACCATAGTTGATGAAATAATAACAACTGTATCTCAAATCACTGACTCTCAGGCAATGACCAAGATACAAGGTCAAAAATGCAATGATCTAAAGGCAATGCTAAGGTGTACAAGTCATAAAAGTCCCTTTGGTTTTGAACTTGTGCTTTGAAATAAATGCAAAGAGCTTAAAAAATTAAAAAAAATAAGAAAAAAACACAAACTATTTGTGCAAGAGAGCATCAAATAAAACTACACAAAACTGATGGGTGCAGTATAAGAAATCAACTCCTAAGTCCAGTGCACAAAGTTTAAAAATTGCTACCCCTGATTCTTCACTCACAACCATTCCAGCAACTTTAAGTACATCTCCTGACCTTCTATCTGACCCGCAATGGCAAAAGCAATTAATAAGTAACAAGGAAGGCAGGAGTTCTGTCCCCAACCTTGGTTTTAAATCTGAGACACAAAGATTTAGGACCTTATTTTGATCTTTACGGGACTACTCCATCAAATTGACGGCAGTCTGCCCACTGTATATAGATGTTGTGGCAATCAAAGTGAGACCGCCACAGTGGTGTTCTTTTCTGCTGGCTAACAGTACTCCATCGACGTCATACCAGTGTAATAATGTGGAAAGAGCTGTGGCTTTGACATCCACCAGTCGGTTTGCGCCATGTTGGCGATGCAATGGCGGTGGAGTCCTGATGAAGTGAGGCCATGGTGGTGTGGAGACAGGTTAGTATCACTTATTTTAATCACAATACACATATATGTTGTATATCTGTCAAGATGTATATGTAGGTAACATATACTGCCCATATTTTCAGCGCATAGCATTGCACACCAACAACATACACAAACCATTAAATGTACAACCGCACCCACCACAAAGGCCTACCTCAGATTGCAGCGATGACGGCATGGCTGAGCATTGTGGTCAAGTAGCACCCGCAGAAGAAGGACCTGAACAATAGCTTTAAGACAGAATCGGTGGTGGTAACCTGAAAGATTTTGAATTTTCACGCTTTTTCTTCGATTCTGCCTACTCGAGCTTGCAGGTTTCCCTGACAGAGTTGCCTTGACAGAAAGGCACATCGTAATTTGGACAGTTGGAGTCTTGGCAGGGCTACCTCTGAAAGCTGTTTCTGCCTCTGATGCCAACAACACAGGCAAAAGATCCTGGCAGATGCTGCAGGACTGCTACAGTCTTCCCACCAGTTCCCAGCCAACATGTAAAAAGAAGCAGCCTGACCTCCAAGTTGGCATTTGGGAAGACCATCAAGAAAGAGACGGTGGGACCAGTTCCACCAAGATCCAATTCAAGCCCTGAATTTGCAGATCCATAGCAATGAGACTACCAGCCCTAAAACTCACATGCAAAGGTTTTATTCTGTCCCTCTAAAAAATAAGAGGGTGCAAAAAAGGGTGTAGCATTAATTGCTCCACCGAATGGTAGATAATCCACTAGCAGGGTTAAGCCACATGCCACGCATTCACAAATACCGCTGTGACTAAGAAAACTCAAGACACGCTGTCCCCTGAGATGATTATTCAGAAACTATGCAAATCACAGTTCATCATGCAACAGAGGAGCTATAAAACTAAGACTGTATCAAAGATATGGACAACTACTATAAACTGTAGAAAAATGTAAGAAAGGCTCATGGTTTCAAGACAGAAAGCATCCAATCCTCTTTAACAAGAAGTTAAAAAACGTATAATTCAACATCAGTCACGTATACGATGTAAAGTGGCAAATGCACCTCTTGTGGATTATTATGTAAACTTGGCTCATGCCCCTAATGAAATAAAATGGTTTGTTTTGGGGATGGTAAGGGGATCAAGGCGCAGGCAGTATGTGAATGGTCTATCTACAATCAAGGAAATGAAATGGATCTGGATTGCTAGAACAATGGAGAAAGGTTTAAATCAATATATTGAGTGGCAAACACTGCCATACTTTGAGGGAATACTGATTGCTGGATTGTCTTGAGGTAATAGGATTCTCATAATGTGTGATACAGTGTAAGTTCTGTATTTTGGCTCTTTATATTGGGCCATTTTGTGATTAAGAATGGATTTCGGCTTTAGTGAGATTCTTTACCCCTTTGTTGAAAATGATATCACCCGGCTGGGTTGATAGATTGTAAATGTTTTGTAGATTTTGTACCATATATTGAATTTTATAGCATCAATACATGGCGAACGTTACCTGCGCGGAGTAGGGCATTCTGATTTTGTATTCGGTATATACAACAAGTCGATGTGTAGATTCAGGCCACACACACATATATTTCACTAATCTTTGTGTGTATATATGGACCATGCGTATGTATCCATACAATTCAATTATAGTAAAAATTGTCTGCATGCCCACATGTGACATGTGATATTCTTTTACTTTGGTCTTCTGTTGCACCTATATGGTGGCGAGACCGTCTAATATGGGCAACATGATTTATGAATATTCACGTGATCTGTAATACTCACGTGATCTGCTATGGGTGTGTTTTTCAAATGTGTGTTGTTTCTGCTACTTTGTTGTGAAACCGTTGGGAAGGATCGGAGTGTTTACCCGGATACCTTGAAATGGAGTTCTAGTAAGTACTTCATCATATTAATATTTTTCGGATACTAATCTGACAAAGATATTCTCAGGGTGCTTATTTCGACTTTGGCACATTGTGGAATAGTTAGGCCCCTATGACCAATTGGAATTAGGTAAGACTTATGAGCACTTGCCCAGCTGAGGGTGCACGTACTTCGTGATTGTTGTCCTATAAGTGACTGTAGCTCTGGTTTTTATTTTATTTTGTAGCACGTTACATACAGTAGAGCCGCATTTTGTATGGAGTCATTGTGTTGTTAAAAGCCAGGTATTGTGATATTGGTAGTGCTTGTTTTGACACAGAATGCATTTTATTTATTTATTTATTTATTTATTGGCACTCTCTAGTGTTTTTAGTTACAGAGTTATGCACTTGGTAGTGATTTTTTTCACATTTAGGGTTTTTTTCTGTAGATAGGCTGACTAGATATTTTGGTTCCATTATCATTAACTGACAGTTATGTTCATGTCAGTAAATACACAATTAATTGCACATTGTACCCTGAGTCTTGAGGATGGTCTCCCGGACCCTGTTGGCCATTGGAGACCGATACATTGATAAATAAATCCTTAGGGAACATTTATGTGATTTAACTAGTTTACCAAGTTTCGTAGGGAAGATTGCGTTGCCCTATGTTGTTGTATAACACTTTTTAAAAGTGGTATTTTTAAACACACAATTTAAAAAACAGCTTCACTAAAAGATGTATTTTTACATTATGAGTTCAGGAAACCCAAACTCCAAATAGCTATCTTTTCCCAATTAAAAGTTATACTTGTAAAATGTTACAAGGCTGCTCCAATCATAATCTATGGGAGAGAGAGCCCTTACAATAGTGAAACACAACATTGGACATATAGTACTATCAGGACATGCAAAACACACCAGTATATGTCGCACCTTTCACATACACTGCGCCATGCCCAAGGGGCTACCATGGGTCTTCTTTAGGGGTGCCTCACATGTAGAAAAATTGAAGGTTGGGCCTGATAAGTGGGTGCGCTTGCCCAATTAGTAAGGCAGTTTAAAACTGCACTCATAGACACTGCAGTGGCAGGCATGAGACTTGTTTGCAGGACTACTCCTGTGGGTGGCACAATCAGTGCTGCAGGCCCACTCGTAGCTTTTGATTTACAGGCCATGGGCACATCTAGTGCCCTTTACTAGGGACTTACCAGTAAATCAAATATGCCAATCATGGATAACCAATTCGAATCCCAATTTATACAGGGAGCACTTGCAATGTAGCACTGATTAGCAGAGGTAAAGTGCCCAGGGTACACAAACCAGCAAAAACAACGTCCAGAATTCAGTAAAAAATACAAGAGATAGAGGTAAAAAGGCTGGGGATACAACACCAAGGATGACAGGTCGAACAGCACCTATTTACTGGAAGCCCATGCAATGATGACATTAAAGTTCAAGATTCCGTCAACGCATTCCAGCTTGCTTAACCTCAAATCAAAAAAATAAGTCAAAGCAAATGATTTCAGAACTTTCCAATACAATCCAGGAGTACACTGCACTAATGGCAGGCATCCCTCAGATAAACCAGACAATTTCACCAGAATCTCTATTCTTAGTGCAAACATGATGACTATCCCCCTGCAGGTCTCCTTCTATTAAAAAATATAAAGGACTTTGAAGTACTGGAAAACTTTGACAGCAATCTGTAGTATTCTGTGTTTGTGCCCTTATGGCACTGGTAGTTGGAACCCTGAGTGTTGGGAGTTCTGAGGCTGGGAATGGAATGCTGACAGTTTGTCAGTTGGATGCTGCACTATGTTCCTGTCGCTGTGCTGCTCTTGAGACGAATAAACCTATTCACAAGCTTCCTGTGTCTGTGACCATTCATTGACACTACAGAAATGATAGCGACGATGCTCAAGAGCATGAAACGGACCTGCAGTCTCACCTCGTAAATTTTGCTGAATCGAGAGAGAAGGTCGGAGTGTCTCAGCGCCGGCGAGGAGGAGGAATCGCGTTTTGGGAGAAGAGCTGAACCCCACGGAAGGAATCTGTCCTGAGCGGAGCGCAGGACGACGGACATTGCCAGATAAGTGTTCCGTTTTGGTTTCTCGCTCTGCGCATCCATCTGGGGGCGGAGAGCTGCTGCGCAACGGTCGTGGTTGGCGCTGAGTGGAGCGTGTGGTTGGCAGCGTTAGGCACGTTGCTTACGACCTGTCGGCCATTTCGACAGTGACGTCTGTGGTTGGCAACGCGGGACCACGCACGCAGCGGCCATTTTGACTAAACAAATAAGACTGGTTGGCAAACCAATTCACGATTAAACTACAAATACTGTTGTGTGCTACACGCTGTGGGGCAAGGATCTATTAAAAAAAAACGTTCTCCTCCATAACGCTCTACTGTTAAACGAACAGCGAGTAGAATCAAAAGGAAATCAATAAAAGTAAAACGAGCATTTACTGCTGCTTTCAGTTTTGCTACATTACTAGCCTGCAACCAGTGTATCTTCCCAAGCCATCTGGTTCTCAGAACGTTCATAGAAAAACATTGTTTTTCAATTGGCACAGCGACATCACAAACTTGTTTTTTTTTTCTTTTTCACTCAATTTCGTTTTCTCGCAATGCAGTCAGTTTCGCCTCCACCTCCTTTCCTGGAGACACCAGGGAATCCACCGATAATTTGGAGGAAGTGGTTTGACGCCTTCGGGACCTATCTAGGTGCCATAGGCGCTTCTAGATATCGCGCAGAAAGGAAGAAGTGTCTTCTTTTGCATTCTTTGGGTTTCGAAGGGAGGGAAATCTTTAAACACTTACCTCCTATTGCGAGAAACAACGAAGATGATATCGATGAGTATGTTGAGACAAGGATGAAATTGGAATTGAGGTTTGACGTAAAACCAAGTCTCGTTGTGATCAGACATAAGTTTTTCAAAAGGGACCAACTCCCAGGCGATGTGGAAACCTATGTTTCCATTCTGAGACAATTGAGCGCAGAGTGCGAGTTTGAAGGATTCAGAGAACAATTGATTAGGGATCAGTACATCTGCAAGTGCACTGACAAGTCGATCCAACAGAAGTTGCTTACGTTAGGGAATCCTACTCTGGAAGAAATGATCCGCACAGCCAAAAGTATTGAATTATCGAAGAAAGAGGTTAAAGAACTTGAAAGAAAGAACGAAGAGTCAGTCTCCATTGTGAGGTCCGAGGAGAACAGAGAAACCAGAACTAGTCCTGGTCAACAACCTTTTGAGCAGAACTTTCCTCCCAATCCACAACGCAACAAAAGAAATTTGTTTTCTAGACTTGACATTTGTTATAGATGTGGGAATCCTTCCCATAATAAGGATAATAAGTTCTGTCCGGCTAGGAGTGCTACTTGTCGCACCTGTGGGAAGTATGGTCATTTTGCAAAAATTTGCCAAAATTCAAGGCAGGGAAATATGTGTTTTGTCAATAGGTCTCAGAGTCAAGTTAACGCTACTGGGGTAGGAAGTGTTGCAGAATGCTATGAAAACACCAGCAGGGGGCAAGATCACATTAGTACCATCCAAGATGACCTTAGGGATATGGTTGTTGCGGTTCGTGAGGGGGAGAATCCCGTTGATGTGCCTACCAAAGTCGACAAAGACATGGTCATAGCTGTGCGTGATGATGGTGTCATTGTTGGAGATCCTTCGGATTGTGTTGATCCTTATGAAAATTTTGGTGTAGGTGATAAAATCATTTCTTTATTAGTAGATTCAGGTACAAGGGTCACTATGATCACCCAAGAGCTTTTTAATGAGACTTGGCCAGGAAGGAAACTAGAACCTCCCGACAGAGCTCCTGTATCCTTTGAGGGGCGCAGAATAGCATTGGATGGGTATTTTGAAGATGTTATTCAGTTCAGGGGGAGGAAAATTTTGGGGAAAATTTATGTGGCTATCAAGGGTCTTAACATTTTGGGTTGGTTCCATGGCGGATTGTTTCGGTTAGTATTAAGACCAGGTGCAAAAGAACAGGTTGGGATGGAAGAGGATGGTTTTATTTTATAGAGTTTAGCAGTTGTAGAAACTGATGACTATGTTGTAGGTTTGGCCAATAAGTTTCCTTCTGTCTTCAGTAAAGGGCTTGGAACGATTAAGGATTTCAAACTCGAAATCAGAGTAAAAGAGGGAGCCATTCCTGTCAAGCATAAGGTAAGGGGTGTCCCTTTTAGTGTCAGAGAGAGTCTTGAAAAGGAACTTATGGATTTGTGCAAAAAGGGAATTATCGAACCTATCGAGTCATCGTTGTGGTTGTCTCCCCTTGTTGTTGCTAGGAAAAGGAATGGAGATTTGCGTGTCTGTGTCGACTTACGCAGCCTTAACAGAAACATCTGGGTTGACTCGCACCCTTTACCTAAGATCACCGATTTATTGTCTCTTACCAGGGGTGCTAGATGGTTCACCAAGTTGGATCTAGCATCTGCATATCACCAGGTGGTGTTGAGCGAGTCCTCTAGGCATTTAACTGCTTTCGTTTCGCCTTTTGGCAGCTTTCAATACTGTAGAATGCCATTTGGTCTTGCCTCTGCGGCAGCAGTTTTTCAGAGGTTAATGAGTCAAATGTTCAAGGACACTCCCGGAGTGATCGTTTTCCAAGACGATGTCTTAATTTTTGGGCAAAGCAAAGGGGAACATGATGTTTCTTTAAGTCGAGTGTTAGGCATTATGCAAAGTAAAGGTGTTGACCTTAAGAGAGAGAAATGCGTTTTCCTCAAAGAGAAAATGGAATTCCTTGGTCATGTAGTCTCATACAATGGGGTTGAACCACGTCCAGGGTTAGTAAAGGCCATTGTTGATGCCTCTCCTCCCCTGGATAAATTTGGTTTAAAATCCTTTATAGGTTTGAGTGAATTTTACTCTAGATTCATCAAAGACTACGCGTCTAAGATTCAACCTTTAACCAACATGCTCAAGAAAAATGTACCTTTTGTGTGGAATGAGAACTGTGATGAAATTTTTCGATGGATCAAGTCTCAACTTGTGAGTGACAGTGTTCTTAGAGCTTTTGACCCCAATAAGGAATGTGTGGTGACTGTTGATGCTAGCGGGTTTGGTCTAGGGGCTGTGCTCACCCAGAAGAATGGTCAGGTTGACAACACCATAGCTTATGCGTCAAGAGTTTTGCGTGGGGCAGAAATTAATTTCTCGGTCATCGAGAAAGAGTTGTTGGCCTGCTGGTGGGCAGTCAGAAAGTTCAATTCTTTTCTCTGGGGCAGTCATTTCACCATACGCACGGATCATAGTCCTTTGGTCTCAATTTTGTCTGGTGAAAAGGAACACACCCCTAGGATTGCAAGATTGTCGACAAAGCTACTTCAGTATAATTTTGACATTGCCTATTTGCCAGGAGCAAAAAATGTCAGGGCAGACTACTTCTCACGTTTTCCCATCTCTGGTAACGACTCTGAGGTTGAGAGGGAAGACGATCAGGAGGATTGTTTTGTAGCGGCGCTAGACTTAGAGGGCATGTGTGCTGTGAATGAAACTGAATGGAGAGGAGAATTGGCAAAGGATGTTGTTCTTACTCGTGTCATTGAATTTTTGAAGTCTGGTTGGCCGAGGGAGAAGTATGTCTCTGGACCGTTTCAGACGTATGTTAAGGTTGCCGATGAGCTCACTGTAGAGGATGGTATTCTTTTGCGATGTGGTAGGCTGATTCCTCCGGAGAGTTTGAGGGAACGGCTTATGGATGGTGCGCATGAAGGTCACTTAGGGAAAACTTTCACCAAACGCAGGTTGCGTGATGTGTTTTGGTGGCCACAAATGGATGCGTGTGTAGATTCAATGATTGATGGTTGTGTTATATGCAACTATTCCGACAAAAGTCTTAAAGTGAGGACGCCCCCCCTGGAACCGGTTCAACTTCCAGAAAGAGCTTGGGAAAAAATTGGAATTGACCTGGTCGGTCCTTTTAACCTCTTACCACCCACCTCACGATATGCAATCGTGGCCATTGATTATTATTCTAAATGGCCTGAGGTTCGTTTCATCAATGAGCCTTCCTCGGCAAATGTCATTCTTTTCCTGAAAGATATTTTTCTCAGAGAGGGTTTTCCTTCATGTGTCATGACCGACAATGGGGTACAATTTGTTAGTTCTGATTTCGAGTGTTTTCTCAGTCAATGTGGCGTCTCTCACAAGAAGAGTTCTTTGTACCATCCCCAGGCCAATGGTCTTGTCGAGAGAATGAACTGTGTGTTGAATAACTGTGTGCAGTGGGCCATTGCCAGTAAATGTGTGCTCGAAAATGCTGTTCGCTCCATGTTATGGTTTTACCGTACGACCGCACATTCTTCCACTGGTTTCTCCCCATTCGAGCTTTTAAGAGGGAGGAAACCGTCGACTAAGATTTGTCCAGGTTGGATGTCCAAGTGGGTCAAGATGAATGTCATAGATGGCATTGATGGTTTTGTGAGGGAAAATGTTATCCGAGCACAGGCTAGGCAGAAAAGTCAATTTGATGAGAGGAAAAGGGTGGTGTCTCATAGTTTCTGTGCTGGTGATGTTGTTCGCATTAAGAATCCTGATCATGTCACCAAAGGCAGGAGTAAAATCTCTGAACCGGTTGTTGTCAACAAGGTGTGTGGCAATGCTGTGCGAGTTAACAACAACCATTGGTGGAATGTCTGTAAGGTTGTCAAAGTTAAAAATGCCTCCTCTGAAACCACCAACTCTGGCAACAGTTGTTGTAAAGATAATTTGTCGCCCACACTTCGCAGGAGTTTGAGAGTACCCAGGATTCCTGCCAGGTTCAGATAGTTCAACTTTTCTTTCCTGCTATGCTATGTTTAGCGTTTACCTTGTTTTGTGTTTTGTCTAGTTTTCTTTCCTTCTTTCGTTTCTCCTTTGTTTCTCAGTCTTCTCTGTGTGTTTCTTTATCCTTTTCTTTTCTTTCTTTTGTTTGCAGAAATGAGGATTATGTAGTATTCTGTGTTTGTGCCCTTATGGCAATGGTAGTTGGAACCCTGAGTGTTGGGAGTTCTGAGGCTGGGAGTGGAATGCTGACAGTTTGTCAGTTGGATGCTGCACTATGTTCCTGTCGCTGTGCTGCTCTTGAGCCGAATAAACCTATTCACAAGCTTCCTGTGTCTGTGACCATTCATTGACACTACACAATCACTCCATTCAGAGCATTGAAATACCTATCAACATACCTGATAATGGCAAAAAAATAGATTTAGATGAATTTGCAGGTATGCATAGAATAGAAAGGGTAAAATGGGAAATAAGCACTGAGAACCTAGAGGTGTGGAGAAATGATGCATCGACGAACAGATGGAAACTTTGATTGAATTCAACACTTTTATACACTAGTGCAAAAACACCGCCTGTATTTCAGGTAGGCACTCACTGCAAACATTTCTTAATATAGATTGCGGTAACATCATATATACTTGAGTAAAATATCAACAAAGTTCCTGACATAATCGGGAAAGGCAAACAAAAAAGTGATAAAATCTGGTTTACCGCAGCACTTCAAGTGTATAAAGAGAGAACCAAGCAAACTAAGGGGTAACACAAAGCAAAACAACAACAATCCCAAGACTTTAGAAGTCTATAGCATTAATGAGGATTACATAGAAAAAGAGATATAGGAGGCAAAGCGAGCGCAAAAAGACCAAGAATGGGTATCACTATTGGCCATCTGACAATCTAGAGACTGCAGGAAATTCTGAACACATAAATATTCATTTGAATGCACACATAAGACCTCTGGGAAACAGCATATCAGCAATTGAAAGCAAAGTGCATGTCTCATCTCTATATGACCTAAAAGAAAAGACCTGTCAACTAATAGTAACAGCATCATGAAAGAGGCAACAATACCAGCACCTTGGTGCACAAGACAAGCGGTTGCTAATAGTATCAGGAATACTAGCGCCGACAGGGCATCCAGCCCAAATGGCATATCAGCTAAATTATTTAAATTAGAAGTCGACTAAGGGACATAGTGGCTTAATCAATTTTATAATGCCTGTTTCTCCACCGGGCTGAATCTGCCATTCTGGCATGGCTCAATCCTGAGTCTACTGCTAAAAAAGGTTAATTTATTGGCCCAGCCAATTGCAGTATGATTGCCTTATTGGGTATAAATGCAAAACAGTATGCCAGCCTACTCCTAAATGATCTTAAAACCTAGGCAGATGAACAGGAGCTGATCTCACTGAACCAAACAGGCTTCAGAGACAATTATGGCACTTCTGAGAATATCACGATTCTATCAATGCTAGCAAGCAACAATTACTTTCTGTAGCAATTCTATATGCCTGGTTTATTGACTTCCAAACTGCTTTTGTGAAATAGACCAAAATGTACTCTGGCTTAAACTTACAAGATGGGGAATTTCATATGAATTATTAAACACCACCCAAGCATTATACACAGTTATATAAGTCAAAGTAAAACTGGGCAACGCCAAGTCACTGACAAAAATGACTCCATTAACAAGAGGCCTTAAATATGGCAGTCTTACCACCACTACTTTTTAACTTCTATGTTACCAATATCAGTGTAGTGTCTTTGATATAATGCATGCTAGGACCCTCGCGAATCTGGGAGGACTCAAAGCAGTAATTGTGTAGTCTGCTGTGAGGTGTTAAGGTGTGGTTATCAAAGTTATGAGGCAATGCGTACACAGTGTGATCATATATTGATGAAAAAAGACGTGTGTTACAGAGCTCCATGTGTGTTGCATTCATATGCATGCTCCCGTTCTGGGGAACACCCAACAACTGGTGATGAGTAGGATATGTGCCACAAATAAACAAGGCTGCTCTCCCTGAGAATTTGTAAAGGTACAACAAACTGCTGGTGTGTGTCATGTGTGCCCCACATTATGCAAAGCTGTCTGCGGTTTGCATATGTGGAGTCAAAGCCCTGCTCCAGCTCATACACAGTCATCGAAGAAGTTGAAGGCCCTGCAGAGGAGCGCATTTAAAAAGTCCACCAGAACCCACTGGTGAGGCTGAAAGAAGAGATACTGCATTGCGCCATAACACAGAGCCATCATCAATATGAAATAAATGCTAAAGGAAGTGACAACCAGGCACGAAAGAAGAAACATACTTCCCGGCACATGCGAGTTAAAAGCTATACGATCTTAAAATCAGACAAAATGACCCGACCCAAGCTGTGGGGATGTTGCATGGAGAGTTTGCTGCTCCTGCTGTGCATGATCCCAATGGTGACAGGAGTGAGATGTAGTTACATTTCTGAAGCCATCATCACCATTTGACACAGTGAAGAAACAGAACATCAGTGCCAGGTGGACTGCTTGGATTGAAACATTCGATTACTTTATAGATGGTCTATCAGAAGAGGACGATGAGAAATTAATTAAATATTTCTTAAAAAATTCTGATTATAGAGCGAAAGAAGTGCTAAGCAAAATCTGATTCAATATTGTACCAAAAGATAAAAGAAGCGTTGGAAGCCAAGTTCAATCCGATGCTGAATGTCAACTGTGAATTGTATATCTATAACCAAGCATGACAACACATTGGTGAAACTGTGGATGAGGTTTTGAGAGACTTGATGCACTTATCAAACACTGTAAGATCTGTAACTTTAATGATGAAGAAGCCATGTGCCTCAGAGTCATTGATGGCTGTCTGTCAAATTCCTTTAGGAGACATATGTTGAGACAGACACTCAGTTTAGAGAAAATGCTGAAGGCTGCAAGGTCAGAAGAATCACCAAACAGTAAACTGCTGGTTTGGTAGCAGGACAGCGCATAAGGAAACAACAGTGATCGTGTAAAGTAAGCATAAGCACAGAATAGATCTCCACAAGTCGACGCACCTGTGGACCCCCTTACTTCCCACCTCTACCATGACTTGGATTGCACGACTGAAGCCTCTTTTCTGCTACTTCTCGAACTTTAGCGGCACTGCACCAACATCCCTGTTTCATGTACTGGCTCACTGCTGATTAGGCTCTGGTTTTATTTAGGGATTTGTTTTTTGTTACCTGTGGTTTTTATGTCGATTGCACAAGCGACACATGATCCCCCTTCTTGTGAGCCCGAACAAATGGTAAGTGTACCACCATCCCCCTTCCTTTCCAAACATATCTGATAATTCGCTTTGCCACTAAATGCACCAAATGATTTCTCACACTAAATGTACAGGGGATACATTCAGCACACCGCCGTTACTTAGTATATGCTTACATTAAAAGACACATAGATTAATTTCCTGCAGGAAACACATCCCACTAGCGATGAACTCCAGCACCTGAGTAAGCGATGGGGAGGTACAGTTCATGATACAACACATTCCCCATAAGCCCAGTGTGCACTGCTCTGGATACACCCAGGTATGCTTTTTCAAACCCAAAACATAGTCATTGATAAGCAAGGTAGATATGTTTTTTGGAGGGCCAGTTGGATGGTGAGCCCATCCTAGAAAGATTTATCTATGCACCGAATTCAGAGCAAATTACCTTCTGGACAACTCTATCAAGAGTCGGAACTCAATGGTTAGGTACCCCATTGATACTAGGTAGCGATTATAACAATCTACTCGATACTTCCCTTGACCATTTGCACCCCCAACTTCTTCATGGCCCAGCTCATCAACACTCCATGCAGTTCTCTGAAGGGGCCCACAAGGGGTCCCTTCTCGGTGTGTGTAGAGCCTGTAACCCACACCTATGCCTTTATTCATATTATTCAGCCTCACATAATATTTATAGGACTTAGTCCCACGTCTTCTCCACTCAGACTACCTGGGCCGTGTGATATCAGACCATGCTGCATATGTAGTGGACATCGAGTGGGAGCTCACACACCACTTTCTACCTGGAGGTTACCCAAAGATACACTAGATGACCCGGTATTTTGTGATACCCATTTAACCCACATAGAAAAGTACTTTCAGGAAAATCATGGCACAGCCATTAGCTGTGCTGTTGAATGGGATTCCTTTAAAGTGGTTTCTAGGGGCTTCTGAATTCAAAACACAGCTGGGGATCACAGGGAATTGACCAGGGCCCTCTGAGATGTGAATGAGGCAGTGTCCGCATTGAATAACCACCCCTTCTTGATGAGAGGATGCACCACACCCTGATTGATGCCAAGAAACAACAACCTGCCTTAGTACAACGCTTCCACTTTTACAATTCCACAGAACACACAGCCCGCATTCACGCTAAGGGGGACAAACAAAATGTTGAATACTCGCATGGTTGACCTGACAGAAAAGAAATTTCCTCCATCACATAAATTGCCCCTGCCGCAGACCCAACTTTGAGATCCAAATTAGCTACATTTCAAGGAATTTAGTTCAGACTATAATGAGATATACAGGGCACTTTCCATGCCACTCCCTGGCACAATAAGACGTTTCCCATCACCCCTACCGCTGCCCACCATTAATGCTTTGCTACAAGAGGAGTTAGAGAAACTCATTACTGTGGCTAAGGTAAAGGTAGCAATACAAGACCTAGCTCCTAATAAGACCTCCGAGCTAGAAGATGGGTTTCCAACTGAATACCATGATCGGTTCTCAGGCAGCCTCCCTCTACTAGTCTCTTCTAGTATCTATGCCAAAGCCTGATACAGCAACCTGCCTCTACTCCAATTGCTCAGTGGCCTCATCGGGCACCGATTATAAAATACTTGACAAAATCTTTGTTCATTAATACTTGAGTGTACTTTGTGCCCTTATTCACCCTGACCAAAATATATTTGTACCAGAATGCAACACGTCTAATAATATTAGACTACCCTTCCATGTAATGTATCAATCCTTGCTGCATTGCCCTCATTTTAGATCTTGAGAAGGCCTTTGAGTCCTTATCATGGGAGCCTTTAAATATCTAATTAGGGTTTTCTAGTTCATGGGTAAAATCACCCCATACTTCCCCATAATTCCCCTTCAGGGCCTAGTGGGGCGCTTAGGTCCGCATACATATGAGCAGCTGTCAGAATGGCATGCACACTCCATTGAAACGGAGGGAGACCTTTCAATAAGCATTGATGAAGGAGATTGATTTTAAACCAATCCATTTGCTAAGCCCTTCATGCTTATTCATCAACTTCTCACGCCACAACTGCTGAGAGTCCTGCCACCATGTTATTTGGGAGAGCCTTTGGAACCAAGCTACCACAATGGACAGCGTACCAATTGATGAATGGCGATAAGGTTTGTGTCAAGGACACTTCTCAAATGTGCAAAATGAAAACATAGGCTCATCATCACCGACACACCAAGGAAATAGTCTTCAATAAAGGGGACTGCTTACTGGTCAAACAGAAACGGAAGTGGAAAAAGGATATATCATTTGCTAGCAACCCTTTGAGAGTTGTAACATGCAAAGGACACATGGTGACTGTACCTCATCCATCTTACAGGACTCGTCACACTTTAAACACCTATCTCAATGTTCAGCAGCACTTGAGATCACGAATCAAGGTGCACCTCAACTACCTCATACCACCTTCAGGGTCTCATTGAGGAAATATGATGCTAATTTTGGCTGCACTTATTATTTAGCAAAGGGGGAGATGTATTGTATTTAATACTATGCATGGACTTTAAAAAGGAATTACGTAGTCTGCTGGGAGGTGTTAAAATGTGGTTCTGAAAGTTATGATGCAGTGCATACAGAGTGTAATTGTATGTTGAAGAATAAAAACGTCTGTTGCAGAGATCCGTCTGCTGCATCTTGATTTGCATACTCCCGGGCTGGGGAAGACGCTACAATCAGAAAGAATCTGCTCAAAAAAGAGCAAGCCCTGCAAAAAACTGGAGGGAGATCAATTCAGATAATAATGTGTGAGGATGACACCATGATTTTCCATCAGTCTGGCATTGGACTTCACATGCTCTTAAGTAATTTGAATCATATTGTTCCAAAAATCATCTGACGGTAAAGTATGAGAAATTGAAGGTCCAGTACTTTGGAAGCCAAAAAATTAAAAGATTGGATGGTACATAAACAGCCAAATAATAAAGATTGCTGATTCCTATAAATATGTGGGCCTCTGGGTTAATAACAACAGATCTTTTTCAAAGCAAAAAGATAAAATGAAGAAAATGTGCACGTAAGCTGACATGCACTCTGTTGAAACTAACAACCTAACAGGCCCATCATTACAGCAAAATGTATCCTGGTGTTACGATATGGCTGCTTAGTCTTCCCAGCACCACTGATTAGGATGTTAAAAACAGCACTTGTAGCCTGTTCCAATGGCATTTTACTCTCCCCTCATCCTCATCCTAAACTTAAATCCGCTTGGAATTCAACCTAATAAATCAGACTGCATAGCAAGTAGGTTGCATCTTTAGTTTCTAGCATAATTAAAAGATGGCACAGCAGAGCTCACTTAGGTCATTTTAATAGGATGAAGTCTGGTGTGGTAAACAATTAAAACAAACCAAATTTATAGCCATGACCAGGGGTTGCTCCTCCGCAGTGGCAGAGGAGTGTCACCCCACTGGTTCTGAGCCAGTAGGTGGAAAATAAAATAATTACCTAAATCATGTTATTTTTCATCTGCCGGCTCTGAGCCAGTGCATTCAGTGAGGGACGGGGCTGAGGCATGGCAGGGGGAGGAGGAGTGCTATGTACACTCTCTGGGTGGGCATGGGTGCTTGGCCGGCTGTCTCAGGCCGGCCAAACACACATGCACTTAGGTTTCTCCAGCCTGGCTGCATTGAACAGCTGGCTGGAGAACATCCATAGACTCTCTGGTCTGAACGGAGCTTCATTTCAGCTCGCTCAGACCAATCCTCATGGTGCCCTCCTAACATGAGAGCAGCGAGGGAATTGCACAAGAAGTCTGTCCCAATGTATGCTGATAGCCTGGGACCAGGAAGAGATCATCAAGGCATGATGAGGGGGGCAGCTGCAGCTCCAGGTAAGAGTTTTTTAAAATGTGTTTATTATTAAACCCCCTTGCACGCTCCCCTCCCGCGTTCTCCTTTGCCCCCTTAACCCGCCCACTACCTCTTCATTGCGTCGGCTGCCGCTGGCCATAACTAAATCACTTGAACTCTTGAAAATGTCTAACCATCTGCACCTTGCAATTTGTAGTACTCACTTTATGACCACTGTGAGTAAACATTAGTTTCTTTGCTGTTTCACTCTAGACTACTCAACATGTTCTAGAATAAAGCAAATTGTCACTTTACTGAACCCTTATGACCAAAATGAAACCCAACCTTATGTGCTGGCAGCACTAGCAACTGGAATGATATGAAACTTCACAATACTCAGATTTGGCCTATTTGTTGTGGGTTAGATAAGACAACAATGGAAATAGTTGAGAAGTGGAGAAGTTTGGCTCAATGGTTAGAGCGGCAGACCCTGATGCAGAGGACTGGCCGGGAACAGGGTTCAATTCCCGACGCGTCAGGGTCTTGGGCTCAATGTCCACGGACTCGATAATTCTTGCCTCGGTGCCTACTCTAATCATGGGTCCCCACTCTGCAACTCTGGGCAATAGCTTGCTTAATCTCCACAATGGCCCTTAAGCGCTGGGATGCCTGGTTTCACCTTGGGGGTGCCCAGTAGGGAGCATCTCACAGGGAAAGCCAGGATGGGTTCCACAGCAGTATACAGTGCCAGGATGCCTGTCAGGTGATAGTGCGCTTTACAAGTATACATACATTTACATTTACATTTACAATATGTGTGCCATTCAACTAATAGCTATTTTAGGTCCGGTATTAGCCAATACCTTTTGATTTAAAAACATTTTTTTATATATGTACAATTTACTTCTTTCAATGGGCTTTCAACTAGCTTACTTCATCAATTGGACTGTTGGCATGTCAATCCATTTTTCCTTTTTTTACTCTTTCGTTACTTCTTTCCATTCCTGGTTTCCTTTTTTCTTTCATTCTTTCATTCAATGCTTTTTCTTTTTTTCATTTTTCATTCTTTCTCATTCGTTCTTTCCCGGTTTCTTGGTTATTTTTCCTGTTTCCTTCTTTCTTTTTACATTTTTTTATTTCATTTCTTCTTTCTTGGTTTCTGGTTTTTCTTTCATTCTTTCATTAATTCTTTCCTTATTTTGTGCTTCATTTTTTTAATTCTTCCATTACTTCTTTCATTCTTTCTTGTTTTTTTATCCATTTCTGTTTTCCTTCATTCTTGCTTTCTTTCTCTCATGCCTTCTTTCTTTCTCTATCTCTATCCTTCTTTCTTTCTTTTATTTCTTCTTTCTTAATGTCATTCCTTCTTATATTTCTTCTTCCTTTTTCTCTTACCTTCTGTCTTTCTTTCCCTTTTTCACACTTTCTTTTTCTTCATTTTGTTTTCCTTAATTTCCTTTATTTGTTTTTCTTTCTGACTTCCATTCCTTCTTTCTTTCTTTCTTTCTTTCTTTTTTTCTTTCCCCAGACGCAAGAGGCTGGCAGCTGACAGCATAAAGTTTGGCTTTTTTAGGTATGTGTTAGCCAAAATGACCTTTTGATTTTACTAAAACAATGTGTATGACATAGCTTACTTATTGTAATTTTCACCCACCCTTCATCGATTTGTCTGTGGATATGCCATTCACATTTTTCTCCAATCCACTTTACCAAGCATCAAGGGGAAACTGGTCACTCACTTCACTAATTGCCTTATGTCACTGCAAGTTAAGGCATGTTGCTCTTACACAAAGAGCACCTCCACACACAAAGTAGTTTCCATCAGTGCCAGGGATCACTATGAGATTATGTGCTTTTTGAGACCCAAAAACATTGTTGCCTTTGGTCAATGTTTTTATTTTTTTTATTTGACAAATGTCCAGCAGTTTCCCAAACAATAGAGTTTTGCAGAAGCCATACAAGACAAAACAAGAATTGACAAAAGAATTGGTTGACGACACCATAGCTATTGGCTTTGCAAATGCAGGTTTAGCTCTAAGCTAAGAACGTTTGCTTTTACTCAAATAATATGTATTATGTACTCACTTAAAGGGGCTTTCACCCTGCTCTCTTCATCCTTTTGTCTTTTGTTGTGTCCTTCACATTTTACTTCCATCCACTACAGAATAGGTCAGCGGGTCAGCCTACTTCAGCCACTTAGTGACTGTGTTTTGCTCTTTCATAAGGAGCACATCCACAACTTAATTCCTTTCAGTGCCAGTGTTTTGTTTTCACTTTATTGTTCAGTGTTGCTTTTGTGTTTACAATGTGTCGTGAGCAAGGGATGCTACCAGATGTAAGCATAAGTACACATTTCAGCCTAATCAGTTCCTGTCTCCTGATAATGCTGTTGTAAATTCCTTTTGAGTGGCCTTTCTTGATTTGACTTCTGATGTTCCCAGGATACCAGACTGTGTCCATTTGAAAATGTTCTTTATAAAGTTGTTGTCTTTTTAATTATGCACACAATGAAGTTCATTTATCACTACACACGTGTGTCATGCAGGTATGTATTTTAATTGAAGGCTACAATTATACTTGTAAGCTAATTTAGCCAGCTTGTTATGCTTATATGTCCTTCTAGTTTGCATTCAGTGCTCTCATATGCCTCGCTTGTATAGACATTTAACTATTATATTACATATTAAAGCTGTGTATCTGTCTACCTACATGTTTATCTATTTAACTGTTTGTTTGTCTATCTACCTGTCTATGAACATGTTGGTCTGTCTACCTACCTAGCTATCTATCTAATTATATGTCTACCCATTTATCTATCTATCTTCACTGCTCTACCAACTATCTATCTATCTTTCTATCTATCTATCTATCTATCTATCTATCTATCTATCTATCAATTGGTCTGTTGGCATATCATTCACACTTTCCTTTTTTTACTCTTTCGTTCCTTCTTTCCATTCCTTGATTCCTTTTTTTCATTTTTCATTCTTTCTCTCATTCATTATTTCCTTGTTTATTGCTTATTTTCCCTCTTCCTACTTTCATTTTTGTTTTTTTATTTAATTTCTTCTTTTCTTCTTTCTTGGTTTCTGGTTTGTCTTTCATTCTTTCATTAATTCTTTCCTTCTTTCGTGCTTCATTTTTAAATTCTTCCATTACTTCTGTCCTTCTTTCTTGTTTTTTTTCATTCATTTCTGCTTTCCTTGATACTTGCTTTATTTCTCTCTTGCCTTCTTTGTTTCTCTCATTCCTGCTTTCTTTCATTTCTTCTCTCTTAATGTCAATCCTTTTTTTCTTCTTATATGTGTTCTTCCCTTTTTTCTTGCCTTTTGTCTTTCTTTCCCTCTTTCAAGCTTTCTTTTTCTCTCTTTTGTTTTCTTTCATTTTCTCCCTTTGTCTTTCTTTCTGGCTTCTATTCCTTCTGTCCTTTTTTCTTTCTGTCATATTTTCTTTCTTTCTTTCTTTCTTTCTTTCTTTCTTTCTTTCTTTCTTTCTGTCATATTTTCTTTCTTTCTTTCTTTCTTTCTGTCATATTTTCTTTCTTTCTTTCTTTCTTTCTTTCTTTCTTTCTTTCTTTCTTTCTTTCTTTCTTTCTTTCTTTCCCCAAATGCAAGAGGCTGGCAGCTGATGGCATAAAGTTTGGCTCTTTTTTAGGTATGTGGTAGCCAAAATGACCTTTTGATGTGTATGACATAGCTTACTTATTGTAATTTTCAGCCACCCTTCATCAATTTGTCTGTGGTTGTGCAATTCACATTTTTCTCCAATCCACTTACTAAGCATCAAGGGGCGACTTGTCACACCCTTCAGCCATTGCCTTATGTCACTGCTAGTTAAGGCATGTTGCTCTTAGTAAAAAGAGCACCTCCACACACAAAGTAGTTCCCTTCAGTGGCCGGGACAACATTTTTATTTAGCCTTTGGTCAATGTTTTTTTTTTAAATTGGCAAATGCCCAGTAGTTTCCCAAACAATAGAGTTTTGCAAAAGCCATACAAGAAAAAACAAGAATTGACAACAGAATGGTGGACAACGCCAGACTTATTGGCTTTGCAAATGCTTGTTTAGCTCTTAGCTAAGAACTTTTGATTTTACTCAAATAATATGTATAATATACTTATCTAGAGGGGCGTTCAGCCTGCTCTCTTCATCCATTGGTCTCTTATTGTGTCCTTCATATTTTGCTTCCATCCACTACAGAATAGGGCAGCGGGCTAGCCAGCTTCAGCCACTAAGTGACTGCGTTTTGCTCTTTCATAATAAGTGCCAGTGTTTCGTTTTCACTTTATTGTTCAGTGTTGCTTTTGCTTTTACAATGTGATGTGAGCAAAGGATACTGCCAGATGTGAACATAAGTGCACATTTCAGCCGAATCAGTTCCTTTCTACTGATAATGCTATTGTAAATTCCTTTCTAGTGGCCTTTCTTTATCTGACTTCTGATAATCCTCAGGATACCAGACTGTCTCCGTTTGAAAATGTTCTTCATGATCATAAAGTAGTCCTCTTTTGAATATGCACGCAATTAAGTGCATTTATAATTGTACACGTGTGTCATGCAGGTATGTATTTTAATTGAAGTCTACAATTATACTTGTAAACTAATTTAGCCAGCTTGTTATGCTTATATGATATGTTATGTTATATTAATAAGAACTCTTATAGCGCTCATTCACCAGCAGGTTTCTTGGCGCTGGAGGACTTACTTTCCAAAAGGAGTTACCGGTAAGGATGGTCCAGGTCTATCTGAAGGCTTGAGTAAAGAGCCAGGTCTTCAACATCTTCCTAAAGCGAAAGAGATCTGACTCGAGTCTCAATGGGGGTGGAAGAGCATCTCAGAATTTGGGTCCTAATATTGAGAAGCGTGAGACTCCTGTTCTTTTGCGTCTAAAATCTGGGACTTGAAGTAGTTCATGTGCATAGGTCTTAAAATACGGTGGGGGATGTACTTATGGATTTTTGATGAGATGTACTTAGGGCCAGTCCAACGCAAGGCTGTCTGCCTACCTAGCTATCTATCTAAATATCTGTCTACCCATTTATCTATCTATCTTCGCTGCTCTATCAACTATCTATCTATCTATCTATCTATCTATCTATCTATCTATCTATCTATCTATCTATCTATCTATCTATCTATCTATCTATCTATCTATCTATTTGCTTGTCTTAGCAACCATACCTATCTGTCAGTTTATCTATATATCTGTTTATCTTAGCCACCCTATCTATATGTATTTTACCAATTCTATCTACCTCTAATTGATCTGTTCGGCTCTACCTATCTCTAATATATCTTTTCAGCCCTATATACTGTTTTGCAAATCTATTTCAAGGACTGATTACGATCTTGGTGGATGGGATACTCTGTCACAAACGTGACAGATATCTCATCCACCAACTTACAAGTTTCAGAGGATATAATGGGATTGTAATTTGGTGGATGGGATATCTTTCACCTTTGTGACGGAGTATCTCATTTGCGAAGATCGTATTCAGGCCCTATATCTGTTTTTGCAAAGCTATCTAGCTCACTATGTGTCTGTCTTTGCACGTACCTCTATCTACCTTTTGTTGCAAGCTCTCTCTTGGAGCCTCATTTATGAGGCCCCTGGCAGCACCAGAATGCCACTTTCTTGGCGTTCCAGAGGCACAATGTGCCCGGCATATTTACAAGTCCGCGTAAAGCCATTTTGCACGGCTTTTCATGGCCTGGTAAATATGTGCCCCTTTCATGCAGACACTGCTTGAAAGGGGTGTTCCATGGGTGTTGCTGTGGATATTCCCAGCAACATCCATGGCTTTTTGACACTGCCCCAGGCTTATGAGAAATCGTAACTCTGAGGCAGTGCCAAAATGTATGCCTCCCCAGGGGAGGCGTTAGGGAGGCACAACAAGGAGAAATACCTGTATTTCTTCCCGTTTTCCCTATTTCGCACACATAGAGAGAGGAAAAAACCTCTTATGATTGTTTTTGTGCAGGAACCCACAATGCAGGCACCCTTGCGCCATGGTGCAAGGGTGCCTGCATTGGCACATGGCAGCCCATGGTGGGCCAGCGCAGGGGAAAAGGACAGGAATCACATAGATTCTGCACATTCCTGCCCTTTTGTTTTGATGTAGGGTAGGGTAAATAAGGGCCCTTGGTCTTTACAAGTCACAAGAACATTATGAAAACAATTTGCAAAGGCAAAATGCTGACAGCCAATTTCAGAACAATTGGCTTTTTTAGGTCTGGTGTTAGCCAAGACGTTTTGATTTTACTTGAATTATGTGTATAACATAGTTATATGAATTTTCAGACAGAATTCCTCCATTTGTCTCTTGTTGTGTCGAAAAAAAAATTTTTTTTACCCAGCGTACATCATGGGGCAATGGGTCAGCCCTCTTCAGTCAATGACTAAGTTCACTGTGAGTTACGGCATGTTGCCTTTCACAAAAAGCACATCCACACACAATGTAGTTCCTTTCAGTGCCAGGGACTTCTATGGTAATTTGTGAATTTTTGAGATCAAAGAAATGTTTTTGCCTTTGGCCAATTTCTTTTTTTTTCAGATTGATTCGGGCCCGTCAGCTCCCCTAACAATATGTTTTGCAAAAACTTTTAGAGATCAAAATAGGAATTGTCAAAAGGCTGGCGGCTATCGCCAGACCTATTGGCTTTGCCAGTGTTTGTTGTATTATTAGAAGGAATCACTGCCCATGTATTTTGCTGCTGTCATGGCTTTGTAATTGACCAATCCATATTTATACATCCATCCTTTATAAGTTTTAGCATCAGATCTTGCTCATTGGCACTGAAGGAATGTTTTAACTTTAAGGACATGAAACAGGGCTAGCAGTTTCATAAAATGTTTAATCTTGTTTTGGACACGCTAGAAAAAATAGGTATAAAAAATGTCACAGATATGGCTATGCAAACCGCTTACCTACTTGACATTACTGCATATTTTATAGTTCACACAGCCTGAGAAGAATTATGTTTTTGACCTACTACTTTTAAAAGTGTGTGTCACTTTTTATATTGCCTTGAACTACACATATTTATGTATTTATGTGTATAGGTGTTTTATAAACCATACATTAAAGTTTGACTCTTCTTTTAGCATGAATTTTAAAGGCATTTCTATGTGCCCACAGATAACTGCCCACAGACGATGATGTAATTTTTGCTAGAGAGAGGAATTACCTCTTTCAGGACCCCACTAGGGCACTAAAGCATGCCAATGCTGCAGAGCCTTCACAATGGTACAGTAATGCATTTTACCTGTTCTCAACAAGTAGGCAGCGGTGCACATTTGTGTCCAATATTTGCAGTGCTTTAGTAAAGTAATATACATTGTTGCCAAATTTTCTTAATCCACACTTTTTCGCAATTTTCAGTGCTACAGGAATGCAAATTTTGACAAGCACGTGTTTTTGTTGTTTTTTTTACCGATGGATGGCTTGCTCTGTGAGTGCACTGATGCTGTATGATTTCCGTAGAATTAGAACCGGAGACCATCTCTCTACGCAGAGATCCTGGCTGCTGGCATATTCATCAGTTAACTACATGATCAGAATTAAAAGGAGTGGCATGCAGATTCATCATAGACCTGCAATAGATAAAGGGGCATATCAGCAAGGTCCGGCGATAATTATTGCTCAGCGCGAGGATAATTTTTGCCGGCTAACGCTGCATTTTATCACTGAGATAGCGTGCTATCAGCAACGCTTATCTCAGCAGCGATAAAATTCCAGGCGCAAGCTGCCATATGTGCGATTATAGCTGGAAATCCAGCTATAATCGCACAAATTATGGCGATAGCTTGATTATAGGGCTGGTGCAGACTCAGCCATGATATCCACCTTCCATTGGATATCATAGCTAAGTCAGACTGCAAGCAGGCGTAAGGAAAGTAGCGATAACCGCGGTTAGCACTACTTTTCTTATCGCTATGCATGTTAGCGTGCAGCTTGATAATTGGAGAAATGTTGGTTAGCAACATTTCTCCAGTTATTTTGGCAAGGAACGCCCACTTTGCATCTCATTAGAGATGCAAAGCTCGGCGTTGAGGGTAAGGGCGCTAAGGCAAGGATTCACGCGATAGCATGACCTTGCTGATAGGGCACTAAGATTATCGCCGCTTTAATGGCAAAAAGTGCCGCTAAAGCAGTGATAATGCCCTTGATGATATGCCCCATAGTTTCCGCATACACCCCCTTACAACATACAAAACCTTTCTATGTTTCTGCTGTTTTTTTTTTTCTCTTTCTTAGACCTTTGGCTTGCTACTCCATATAGCTTTGAAGATCTGTATCCTTTTCAGATGACGACTCTCCTTCCAACTTTCATCCTTCTATACATTTTGGTTGAATTATCTTTCTTTTATTTGAGTTTATTAATTCCTGTTCCACTTTTCAAGCTTTGTTCTTTCGGTTGTGCATTCTCTAGCTCCTGTTATCTCCCATCCTTTACAAGTGTTTCAACTGTTTTCTTGATCTTCACGTTACTTGCCATTTCTTGCCCTTTCTGTTACCCTTTATTTGATATTTGTTCCCGCAGTTTCTTATTCACCTCTCCTCTTCTTTTTTTTTGATCTCTCCTTTTCCCATTTCTTGCTCTGTCTCCTCCTAGTCTTTCTCGTATTCTTTTTCTCAGCTTTTTATTGCATTTTTGTGTTCAGAGGTGCTCGTGAATTTCAAGTCCTTTAGGAAGCTTTTCATAAAGCAGTTCCTTTTGAGTTTGAAACGTTCGGAGTACAGTGCTCACAGGCAGTGAGGGGCACGAGAGTGCCCGCCCGGGGGAATAGCCTTGAGGCGGGCCAAGGGATGGGGCTGGATGTGCCTTAGACTCCTACAAGCTTAGGGCCACGGGACCACTGCACCTGCTGCAACGTTGACAAGAACACCACTGAAGTTATACACACTTCAGCCAAGATTCTCAAAGGTTTAGCATCATGTTAGCATTACTTTTTTAGTGCAAACCCGAATCTAAACCTGTTTTGGGATTATCAAACCAACGCAAATTGGTATTTGCACGGAAAAGTAATACAAAGCACCTCAAAAAGCTGCTTTGCATTGCTGTGCATCACAGGGGTGTTATATGGGTGGTACATGAGCGTTCCCATGCAACCACCCATGGTTTTTTATGCTAAACCTTATCTAGGAACATTGGCAGACAGGGTTTAGCGCCAAAAATGAACGCTGCTGGACTATGCTATTCATGACGTTAAACATGGAAGAACAAGCCAATTTTCATCGTTCGAAGTAGCTGTTACACAAAGGTCCATATTGTTAGTGACATATTAGTGGAATTCATTGTGCAGGCTAATGGAAAGGCATTCACAAATGATAAAGTGCTACAGTGCAAACAATTCCAAGTTGGGATAAAGGATTCATCACATTGGGCAGGGAATAAGAAGTCAATCTTCAACGTTCAGAGAAATATTTACATACACCTGTTCATTTCTTTAGTGGCAAATTTTCATGTACTTGAGAAAGTAGAATGTCAGTTGCCCGGAATCGCCTTTTAGGCAAACATCCACTACATTTACACATGCTCTGCTAGACAGACAGCTGAACATTGGTTTCGGCAGGTATTTCCAAGCAGCTGCAAATTAAAGACATATACAAATAACATGAACTAGTGACTCGGAAGCCGTCCAGCACAAACGGCACAAAAGTTCCGAGCCCTATCCGAGTCCACTGTACCAAAAGACTCTTAAGTGAAGAAGCCCCATGCGATATCTCAGCAGAGCTAATATTCATTCAAGAGGCCAGGGCTGCTTCAAATAGTGAGTGACCATCAAAGAGTCATAAAGAGAGAGAGCATACTTGGAGTAGTTGTTTTGCTCAGGACCTCAGTGGAAAGCGTAGCACAATTCCTTATGAGGGACATAAGGACAAAACCACCCTACACTGAACTACTAGAACAAACCTAACAAAAGCTCATACTAGAACATCTCTAACCAAAATAAAACCTAAAATATCAAAGCAAACTAATGAAATGCACAAAATATTGCAATGCAAAGTCCAAATATTTGCTAACAATCAAGGCATACCTTACCTAGATTCCATAGCAAGAGCATTATTCTAAAAAAAATCTGAAATACCAAACTAAACATAA
This sequence comes from Lissotriton vulgaris, assembly GCF_964263255.1. Classification (NCBI taxonomy): domain Eukaryota; kingdom Metazoa; phylum Chordata; class Amphibia; order Caudata; family Salamandridae; genus Lissotriton; species Lissotriton vulgaris. The sequence goes on from NC_141694.1 coordinate 1,298,515,814, forward strand.
TATAACTTGCAACAACAACAATTTAAAAATATATGTAGGCCTAAATAGTAATAAAGCAATATTACTAATGAGTCAAAAATATATACTTAACTTACAAAATTCAGTTAGACTAAAGAAATTGCTGAAATAAATATTTATAAATAAAAAATAGACAAATAATTAAATAACCAGTACACCACACAAATTGCAACTTTTAAAATAACAACCCAGAATGCAAAGAGCCAAAAATAAATACAATGACCAAAACATTCTAATATAACCTTCTATAACTTAGTGATAATATAATATGATGCAAGTTTGAATAAGAGATTCCACAAATGGTATCCCAGAATTCATTAGGTAGCTCACAAAAGTCCCATGCTTTAGTGTCTTACAAGCTACCTACTAAATTCAGGAGATTCAAATTTGTGCTGTAAATGAAAGCTAATGTTGGAACTTAAAAGCGACCTCTACAATTCCACTAGATATGTATTTCCTGCTAAAATAGAATAGAGAAATTCAGGAAATATGATTCAAAGTAAAGAATTACCTAATTTCCGCTGTACCACAAGATACACACATTTAGTTAACAATGGAAGTCTGCATATTGCCCTAGTAAAACTGGTTTCTGCAAAACACATTCTGGTTGATGTTTGTGTTAATTTCAAACTAATGGAATGATAGAAAAAATATTAGAAAGAATTCTTGGATAATAGAGTGAAGAAGATACACAACATTTGGATTAGCAGAATTTCTAACATGGATTTTTGCATATTTTATTGTGAACTGGATTTGTGGAAGCTTTGTATTTGAAGTTGTATCATATTATATGAGTACGCTTCCTCAAACAGTAGAGCGTTGTTATATGAGTAAAATCAAGGGGTATTGATGTTGGTGGGAGTTTCAGCCCAGAGCTATATATGAATGTCCAGATCTTTTGTCTAACAATATGGTATAATATAATCAAAGAAAGAACTTTAAAACACATAAACATTTTACATGTATAAAAAATAAAATGTAACTTAATTTGTTTTAGCTAAAGTCCATAAAGGTAAACTTACCCTAAAAAAATAATCCACAAAAACAGAGAAACTTAATCCCCACAAATTATGAAAAATAGAGGAAATTAGAAATATTGGTTATTGTACATCCAAACCTATTTCCTTTAAATAAAAAATTGTGTATTAAAAAGGGGAAAATCTAGGACCCAAATGAAACCCACCCACACAAATCAAACTACTGCATAACCATGGTAAAATAAATAATAACAACTCTAACAATATATTTAACTCTAAAAATGTGTACATATAATACATTTTAAAAATATATGAAAACATACAAAATAAGATAAGAGCTACCACACTAGACTACCATAACTAAAACAACAACCTAACATGTTAGCTTTGTCTCAGCGAGAATATGTCTAGGTAGCAATGGATGTAATATTTCGTAAACACATTTTATTCAATTGATTTGCTCTGATTTTTATTTAAACAGGCACATTTGCATTTTTCAATGTTTTTAATATTTGTATTCTGCACTTTTATGGTTCAATGCTTGCTAATCAACAACCACAAAACACTAACTAATATTAACTATACAAATCCTACACATATTCCCCCCTTACTTAAGCCTCAAAAAGGACTTAGAAATAATCTTACATCATCTGGAGACCCGTAACAGTCAACCATGTCTATACAGAAGATTGAACAACTCAAAATGAAGTAGAAAGACAGCAGAGTATAAAATGGGCACTAAATGAATATATATAAACTAAAACTCGTTAGAAAAAAAATAAAAAAATGTGTAGCTTATATTTACCTTAGTGTCACCTAAAAATGTTGTAAAATTCATAAAAGTGCATCTTATGTTCATAAAAATGTATCCATTTAAAAAAGTTAAATGTTAGTAAAACATAAAATCAAACATATAAGTGTAAATAGCCAAACTAAAAAGATTTTTTGTTACAAATGTCTTCTCTATATGAAAAGATTGTACACAGAATAGTATAATATGTGAAAAAATGTAAAACAAAATGTTCGTAACAATGAATAGTTTTGTAAATATTTAATAAAATGTGTTTAAAAAATACTAAATAAACCATGCTAAAATGTATAAAAAATATAATACTGTATTAAAAAAATAGCTTCTACTGTAATAACAAACCTTATGTTACCAAGCAATATGTCATGATTTGAAATGAAATTCAATTACACATTTACTATTTCCATATGAAACTAACCCCATCGGGAAAAGAGTTGGACTTCATAAGGGTTATATTTACCATTCTCACTTTAACAGAAGCTATATTGGGGAAAGTGTTGACTTTGAGTGGGGTATATTTACTGTTCTCTCTCCAACGTAAGCCAGATTGGGCAAAGGGATGGACTTTGAGGTTTACTATTCCCACCGCAATTTAAGCTATGTTTTGGAAAGTGCTGGACTTTGAGAGGGGTAGGTTTACTATTCCCACTAAAAACTAAGAAATGCTGGGGAAAGTGCTGGGCCTCTAGAGGAGTAGATTTACAATTTCCACTCCAATCTATACCAAAATTGAGAAATGGAACTAGAAACAATAACTTCCATTTTTAACAAATCTTAAACAGCATAAAAATTGTGATAATTATGTCAAAATATTAATTTATAATATCAAACCAAATGTTATATGATTTAAAATGATATTCAAATGATATAATGTATGCCAAATATAAAACATGAAAACAAATATATAGGAGAGCTCTAAAGTGAAACATAAGAGAGGTCACACAAGAGGTGAAGTTGAAAGAGGACAAGGAAAACCATGAGAGGTGGACAAAGAAGGAAACAAAGGCCCAGTTGGAGTGCAAATAACGGGCTGCAAGGTCAGAAAATGATAAATATTCTAATGGTAATGAATCTCTCCAATAGATGTTCAGCAGGGCATGAGTTGGAGGTTCTGGGTTTAGGTCTATCTTTTTACCCAAGTAAATGGAATGATAATACAGATGTAAGCATTGATTTAATTACATATATTTGCAAATTGAAATTAAGAAAGTATTTTGATTTCATGCAGGAAAGATCCAGAAAGACAGAAGATGTACCCAGATGTGGCACGGAACCCTACACTACACTTGCAGTAGGAGATGCTGACTCTTCAACCACATTGATTGAACTGTCCATGGAGTCTGACTTTGACACTAGAGATCTCACTATTTGTAATGATTGTGATGTGGTTTTATATAGATGCAGCCCAAGTGGCTTTCAAATGAAAACTACCTTTGTCCTTCCTTCCTCCACAGATGCAATTGATGTCTTCCAGATGGGGGGGACAAAATGATGCAGGAAACAATGTAGAGTGAATGGTAACATGAGCTGGACCCAATGGCAGAAACTGAGAGCATTGAAAAATGACCACTGTACTGTGACAAGTCCTTCTGACAAAGGTAGCAATGTTTTGGTGTCACCTAAGAATATGTATTCGAGAGAGGTCTATCACCAACTTTCTGACAAAGATTGGTACGTGGTTAGCACAAGGCAACAGTATTTAGCTGCATGCAAGGGATACACTCAACTAATAGGAGAACGGTGTAATCAATGCCTTATTGAACATGAGGAGTATTGATTTCTGAAGGGTGATCACCCTACTCCTCCTATCCTTTACCTGTTGCCCAACGTTCATAAGGATAGCATCAATCCACCTGGGAGACCTATAATTTAATCCAAATGTAGTTCCTTAGAGAATACATGCTTCATTTTTATTTTGTTTAGATATAATTGACATAGAAATCCAAATCAAAAAAGGGAATGTGGATGCCCCACTGGTAGGTATAGGTCTTTACCAGCGCTCTTATATGCGGCAACTGTGTATTGATGTCCAGAACCGGAGTGGGGCTTCAGAGGCTTTTGACTAGTTTTAATTATTTAATGAACAATCTTGGCCTAAAAACTAATGTAGCAAAATCACATATTATGGTGGTGGGCAAATCACCGAAGACTTTAAAGACCTGCTATATAAAAATGAAAAATTGTTGTATGTGCCGACATTTTTCTACTTAGGGATTTTGTTCACTCAAAAAAGTTCTTGGTGCCACTTAGTTGTGGCTAAGATTAGGGGCTTTAATCAAAATGTGGAGGCCATCTTTAGATTTACCAAAAGGTTAGACTCTAGGCCCATCAAAGCCATTATCTACATTTATAAAGCCTGTATGTGTGCTGTTACTCTGTATGGGGCCGGAGTCTGGAGCTCAAGTAATATTAAGGGCCTGCAGAGGGCAGAAAACACTTTCATGAAGTGACTCTTGACGGTATCCAAAAGTGCAGCTGCGACAATTTGCCATAAAGAACTTGTTGTGACTCTGCTGTCATTTCGCATACAACTAACTCCGTTATTGCTTTGGATTGACATCTTGGCAAAAGGGGAAGCAGCCTTAAATTGTGCACTTATCTTAGATTGTTTGAAATTGTATCATTTTTTAAAAATCCCTTGGATTACTTACATTAGTGACCAGCTTGAGAACCTGGGATTTTCAGACTGTCTTAAAAGCCCTGGAAATATAGTCAAAATATCTAAAATAAGGATGAAAAAAGATGTTCAACCCATTTATATCAGGCTAGAGATAACCCAGAGAGAGAAAAAATAAGGGTTGTTGATCATTCTCTGTTAGTCTATACTTCAGGTATTGCGCCCTATCTCCCTTTCTACTTTAGTCATGCTAAAATGTTTTACCTGATAGGATTTGGGATGGGCACCTCCCACTTATTAGTGTCATATCCATGTAATGCGTACTGTGATGCTAACTTGGATGTGTGTCCTTGTGACTCAAAGTTAGTTTAGAGCACCTTGCATTTTATGTTTTTTTGCAAACTTTATGTGAAAATAAGACGTGCCTTTTTTAAATCACTTTTACTATTTTTAAATATTCGAAAGTCTCTGGCTGCGCTACATCATTTACAACTTTTAAATGATTAATTCATTTGTATCATGGTGTATAAGTATATTTCCTCAGCTGTCAGGCATCAGAATATTGTTGGAAAATGATCACTGTGCACCTTTGTTTATAGTTGCATGCCTACAGACTTAAGACTATTTATGTGGAAATATAATATGATATTACTTATCTTGGTAAATTGATTTCAACACTTATATGGTTTTTGTTCATGGATGTTAAACCCTGTGCCCGGTATTAATCAGACTAAAATGCTGATATGTTTTAGCTTTACACTTATCAGTGACCAGCTCGCCACAAGAGACTGACACCGGGCTACCTCTAACTGTTATTGCTATTGATTTATTTGCATTTTTATCACGTGAAATGTTTTTAAGATGTTCTCTTTTATGGCTGGCATACAGCTGAATAAATAATTTTGACTGACTAACTGAGAGAATACATCAACGTATGTGGACTTTTTCCTATACCCTTTTGTGGAGGAATTACCTTCATATGCTAAAGATATTAGAGATTTTTTATACATCAACTATAGATGTATGTACACTTTATACAAGCAGTGATCACTTCATTTGTGAACAAGCAGGTAAACATGTTTTACATTCTAGGTCTTTAGCATGTGAATTACACATGGAGATACTGTTGTTTATGATTTCATTCTGCCTCCACAAAAACAATTTCTGTTTCATGATAATTTGTATCTGGAGTAATGGGACTGCTATGGGCATCTGCTTCACCCACAGCTATACCGGTTTGGTGATGATCTAGTGGGAGGAGCAGGTGGTCTTGGAGACCAACGTGGAGAATACAATTCGCACAATGTGACCTGGATAAGATACAATCTTGATCTTTTTTCATCTGGGAGATGACAGACTCTAGAGCTTTGCAAACTGAGTTTGTCAGGGTTATGAATATCAATACTTATAACTTAAGGTTCACATGCAATATCAGAAGTGAATTTTTTTACTTCCTGGATTTGAAAAACAGTGTCACAGGAAATACTTTAAATACAAGTCTGTTCTGTAAGGAAACGGAAGACAATAGAGAAAACTATTGCACATTAACCGAAATTGCAGAATTACCAAGGATTTTGAGCATGAACAACTGAAGATGAGCCATAGATTCTAAGCTAGAATGTAATCATTTGTGTTTCTTAGTAAGGCTAAGACTAGGCTCGCTCCTAAGGATTGGAAGGAATTAATATATCTTTCCAACAGCTATGGCAAGACAGAGGAAACACCAAGGTTTATCACTACTTTTGATAGTCAATCTAAAGAAATACAACAAATTATGAAGAGAAATTATTGGCACATACGGTTATCTGATAACTTTATTTAGAAATGTATTGGTACCTAAACTGAGTATTACTTATAGAAGAAGAACTTCTTTGATGGACAAACTAGTGAAATAAAATGTGACCAACAGTGAAGATCATGGGAACCAAAATCAAAGGTTTCCAATGTTGTAGTAATTGCAAAACCTGCAAACATAGCAGCAATGTGGTCTTTTATAGTGTTTCATATTCAAATAAAATAGTGAATATTTAAAATTTTTACACATGTAAATTAGATTACGTGCTCTATGTGCTAGTGTGTCCATGTAAATTGAGTTATATACGGAGTACTATCCATCAGTTTAGGACAGAAGTATTGGACACCTTAGAGCTGTACCAAACAGGAACTGTTTGTTCCCAGTAGCATGCAACTTCCATGAGAAACATACAGTGGCACGTAAGTTAAGGTTTTTACTTATAGCCAGATGAGGAATGGAGTCAAGGTACATTATCAATCTGGAAATGAATTTCTCAAAAGGTTTAAACTAGGAAGAGGAATTGGATATACAAGTGAGCGACAGATCCTTATTAAAGTTATGGATAATATGTACATGTAGTTTTAGGCTTTCTGGTTTACACCATGTCTTGGTGACACCTTTACTCTTGGTTTCAGATGTATATTTGTAAAGTTTATATCCCTGTGGTTTAAAATGTGATTATTTTATATACACTTGTATGTTTTCAGTAAGGAGGGATTTTGAGATAATGAATATGTGTCAGACGCAGTGTCGCAGATCAGCAAGATTAGATTTGATTTCTTTCACATTTTATTCTTTTTGGGTGTTACTTTATTCCCTCCCCCTCTTCCCTTCCCACTCCCCCACCCCACTCCCACCTTAAACCTCTCTCTTTTGCCTAGTTTGTGATTGTGAGGCCTATGCACAAGCCATTTCAGTTCCCTGTAATCTAGTAGCTATGATTAGACCACTTGCGCTTAATGTTGTATTAGACATGATTTGTATTTACTAGCAAGTGGTGTTTGTAAAGGAAATATAAATATGCTAATACTTACATTTTAAAGATGAAAATCATCAAAGTACACAATAAATCATAAAAATATAAAAAAATCATTAAAGTTCTTCTAAAATATTATTTTTGAAATAATTAAATTTAAAATTCAATCCAACCAAATATCATAAAATAAAAGATAAAACTCTTCCTACCCAGTTCTCCTACAACCCCTTCATCTTACATTAAAAACATAAATTAGTTAAAAAGCTTACCGTTACACATATCCAAAAAAGCCATCTGCTGACTAGAAAAACATAGTGTTCACTTCATACTTTTTCTTGGTGAGTTTGCATAGTTTTTCATCAATGGGTAATGATTTATAAAACACATTCCGGTCCAGGATTTCTTTTTCCAGTGTTTCTCTCTGGGTTTGTGCCTGCAGTTTTTGGATAGCTGAGCCTTTGTATCATTAAGCTCCTACAACCCCTTCATCTTACATTAAAAACATAAATTAGTTAAAAAGCTTACCGTTACACATATCCAAAAAAGCCATCTGCTGACTAGAAAAACATAGTGTTCACTTCATACTTTTTCTTGGTGAGTTTGCATAGTTTTTCATCAATGGGTAATGATTTATAAAACACATTCCGGTCCAGGATTTCTTTTTCCAGTGTTTCTCTCTGGGTTTGTGCCTGCAGTTTTTGGATAGCTGAGCCTTTGTATCATTAAGCTCCTAATACAAGGTTTCTCAATGGTCCATAAACTCTGTGAAGAGGCATTGAATCAGCGCTCAAGGCCAGAAGATCTTGTACTTGGGAGCAAAGTTGTTTCTTCGCAAACTGTTGTCAGTAATGAAAAGTATTCATCTTCCGAGTGTGTGCCGTGGGGTGAGGACCTGGAGGTCCAGAAGCAATTGTAATTGGAGCATGGTCAGGCTGTCTGGCCACCTCGATGCTGCAGCCCATTGTCTTTGGTATCAAAGCAGTAGTCACAAGAAATAAGTCAATCTGTGTTTCAATTCTCTGTGGGAATGAAAAGTATGTGTATTGCCTGGCTGTGGAATGTTGTAAATGCCATGAGTCCAAGAGTTTATGATCAGAGATTTAATCATGTGCCTATCCTAATTGTTGCTCAAATCAGGTGTCCCTACTATATCCAGGTTTAGATCAGTGGATATATTACAATATTATCCAGTAAGGAGTTGTGCATGGCCCATGTCCATGCACATTCTACTATCCAGTAAGAAGTTGTGCATGGCCCATGTCCATGCACATTCTACTGATCCTGGAAAGAAAGGTGCATTTATTTATATTAGGGACAGAGGCTGAGCCTACTGCCAGTATCCGGTTCTGAATGGGGAGTTTTGTTTTTCAGCATCAGACCAAGTACCTAATGTCATGATCTTCTAGTGTTTGTGAAGGTGTTTTGCTACTCCTCTTTTCCAATATTCAGTAAAAGGTTCAATAGAGGATGACGTTTGTTTGGATGGTCATATGCTGAGAAAAAAACATTTACCACTCGCTCCATTTTCAACCTTTTGGGTTCCAGAGTAGAAAGGTGGGTATCCTGCAAAAGGATGATGTCTGGCTTGTGTGAGGTAAAACAGGTCTGCACCATTTTAGGTTTAACGTATGAGGAAATGCTATTGACATTGAAAGACCAAATCCAAATTTTTTAAAAGTTCCCCCTACCGATGATTGACAAGTGTAAGCTATTAACTCGTGCTAGATCTTTATTATGGTGTTCATTAGATTTTCATAATTAAGTTTACACATATTTTGGACCTTTGGACTTATACATACCCCTGATATACAGCTGTTTCTGCTTTTTTTGGAATCAACATAGTCAATATTATCGGTGCATAATATGATTGTTTTGTCCTTATTAAGGGAGTATCCAGAGTAGTGACCATATGTCTGTGTGATAACCTCTATTTCTGTAATTGCTTCAGACGGTTTTGGTGTTAATACTGCCACGTCAGCGTAAGCTAATATTTTTCTTTCATATATACCAACAGTAACAGGTTTTATTACTTGGCTCTATAGAAGTTTCAAAATCAAGGGATTTATGTACAAAGCGAACAATATCGGGGAGCAGGGGCAGCCTTGCCTTGTTCCTTTCGATATCCTAATTGCGCTGGATTCAATACCCATTGCTTGAAGCTTAGCTGTTGGTTCTTGGTACATTGCTCTAATTGACTTAACAAGGCTAGGCCCAAGGTTGTTAAACTCCAATACGCCCCACGGAAACTCCCACAACACGCGGTCAAAGGCTTTCTCAGCATCTAAAAGGATCATCGACATATGGCCCCCCGTCCCAGACATGATGTTGAAGAGTGAGATAACTGTTCGAGTATGGTCCGTAGTGCCCTTGCCGGGAATAAAGCCATGCTGTGAGGGGAGACCAGATGTTCGATAACCCTCCCCAGTCGATTAGCCCAGATCTTAGCATTTAGCTTTGAATCAGAATTAATCAATGAGATTGGGCGGTATGATAATGGAAGATCAGCGGGTTTACCCTTTTTAGGAAAGATAATTATATTTGTTTCTTTCCACGACTCAGGCGGAATGCCACTCCATTGTACCCCAACAAATAAATCCAATAGGAAAGGCAGTATCAGTTCTCTAAAGGGATTTTATCGGGGCCTGCTGCTTTCCCTGAAGCAAGGCTGGATAGAGCAATTTGTAGCTCTGTAATAGTAATTTCTTTCTCCAGGTCTTCTCTCGTTATAGTATCTATGGCCCTACTCCATCCTGTATTAGTTGTAAATTCCCTTAAAATCTTTTTTATTTCATCCACGTCAGCTATACTATCCTTTTGATAAAGTTTTTGATAAAATTGTTGAAACACTTCAACTATATCCCCTGGTTTTGTATGTTCGTGGCCATCTGTCTTAATAGATGTAATCACATTGTAAGAAATGTTCTGTTGAGTACGCAGAGCAAGTTGTTTTCCAACCCTCTCCCCATTCTCATAAATATTACTTTGGTGTACTCGATAGGTTTCTGCAGCTTTCTGGGTCAGCCCACTGTTTAGATCTGTTTTTAATAGTAGCATTCGGCGCATTGTATGTTTCCCGTCCTCCCCACAAGTTATTAATGCGACATGTTCTTCCTCTGCTCTGGCTAGTTCTAGCATCCGTAGGCGGTTTTCATTGTCATGTGGCTTTTTTATTCTAGCCACATAACTAATTGTCTCCCCCCTAAGGGTAGCTTTAAAGCAGTCCCATACCACCCCCCTAGAAACACTGAATTGATTTGTGTCGAAATATCCTTGAGCCCAAGTAGTTATGAAGTTTATATAATCTCTATTAACCAAGAGTTTCCTATTGAATGTCCAGTTCGATTGTTGTCTGGTAAAACTAATTAAATCAATTGTGAGAATTAAGGCATTGTGATCAGAAATTATTTTCTGACAGTTAAAGACTTTTGCTTGATTAGACAGGTCCCTTGTTACTAATATTTCATCAATTCTAACGTATTTATTGTGGGAATGTGAAAAATATGTGTACCCCAGGTCGGATGTCCACAAGGTCATAGCTATCTCTAAGCTGACTGATAGCACTAAATACTCTTGGTTTGCAGCCTGAATACCTTTGTTGGCTCTGTTTTCTAAATGCAGACCCCAACGAAATATTAAGGTTGCCGCAAAATACAAGCGATCCTGACCAGGAGGAAAGTTCCAGCTCTGGATTTGCAAAAATAAGAGGGTCATCCTTGTTTGAGCCATAAACTGAGCAAACAGTTATACCCAGAGCCAACTCTATAATAACCCACCTCCCTTGAGTGTCCGCTGCCTTACGTGTTGCTTAACCTAAGGAGATTTTTGGCTAAGATAGCTATGCCACGGATACTCGATGTTTGGGTGGTGCAGGCCAACAGATTATAACCACTAATTTTTAGTAGATCTTTCTTATCCCAGGGCAAGTGAGTCTCTTGGAGACAGATTATATCAGCAGAATTTTGTTTAGTTATTTCGCTCAGACGGGCGATTTATTTCTATCATTAGGCCCTGCCACATTCCACGAACATATCGTTATTTTCCCCATTATATTTTGTTATTTAATTTCTTGAGCGCCTGTATTCCCAGCATTGTGACAGTTTTTTGCGAACATCTTGATCCTTTTGCTAGTTTTTTATTAATATTGCACAATTAAATATATCAGTAATTATTTCCGTTTTCAAATTGAAGTTGTTTTTTTTGTGTGCTTTTACCCCCTGCCCTCCCACCACCATTCCCCCACCCTTCCCTCCTCCCACCCCCACACCCATTGTGAGGCGTACAGACAGTATGAGAGTCTGGTTGTGATGAACATGAAACACATGATCAGAGCCCGATCTAAAAATTTCCCTTATATACATACAAATACAGAATTATTCATATCATATATTCTAATGCCGGGCTGTAATATTTTTCTGTATGAGAACAACCACTTAGTATTTTAGGTACTTATTCATTTCATTCTTAATCCCTTCACATTGCACATATTTCTGCAAAAATAGCTTAATTTAGCCCATCGATGTATTCTTTAGCTTTTATTTCAGAAAGGAAAAATTTTGTTTAGCCCCCGTAAATTACCTTAAGCCGTGCAGGATTGTAAAGATAGGCCTGTGCCTTTTCGTCTTGAAGCGGCTTAATTAACTGGCGTAGCCTCCACCGTCTTTCGACGGTAGAATGGCAAAAGTCGGGGCGCACAAAATAGGAGACCCCATTGCTAATGCGCTAAGCCTCAGGCCTGGCCTTCTCAAAAATCATCTGTCGGAGCAGGAAATTGCCAAAAAATACAAGGATAGCTCGGGGGTAGGCCCCTGGTTTCGTCAGCAATTTCAAATTAAATGTCATACGGTGGGCTTGCTGAACCTCCACATCCCAATTCCAGCCCAAAAGCTCGGTCAGAGAGTCATGAAGGAGATTAACCACAAATAAGCGTATATCTCCCCCCTCCACTGTCTCAGGGACCCCCAAGATGCGTAGGTTATTTCTACGCTGATGGTTTTCAAACTCCTCCAGTTTCCATCTGACGTCCGCCAGCTCAGATTCATGGGATTCTACTCTTTCTTGATTCATTGTGAGCTCTGATTCATTAGATAACATCCTAGATTCCAGCTCAGTCAGTCGGGCCCCAAAAGTACTGCAAGTTTTAGTTAGCTTTCGCACCACACCTTCTACCTTACGTAGGGCTGCCTGTGCCTAACGCCCATCCTGCGAGGTCTCTTCAAGATGTGATGCAATAGCTTGAAGAACAGTGTCAAGGGTTGGAGCCGGTGGATCTACGAGGGCCGGGTGAGCAGATTGTTGTGTCAGATTTGCCAGGCAAGAGGGACTAGTGAGTTGATTGGTCGGGGTATAGTCCCAGGCAAGATCTGTCCCCCCGGTGATGTTTCTTTTTCCTCTTCAAAGCCGTTTTGGGTCTGACACTAAGAGCTTCTGCTTTCTCAACGCTAACAATCTCATCTGTCAGACATGACGTGGTATCATCAGACCACTCTGCCTCATCAGAAAAAGAGAAAAAAACACCAGGGTCTTTCTCAAAGTCTGCATTAACATCAATGTTCTCCATTTTCGTTTTTTTCAAATCAGCCACTTTAGTACTGCTAGTACTTATTACTGTATTAAGGTCCGCCACCACAGATTGAGGTATTTGAGGAGCAGACGCCGGCTTTTGTAAAATCTGCACCTGATCGTTACTATCAGCCAATTTAGTCACACCCCCATCATCTCCTATGCCAGTATCACTCTCTGCAATCGTTAGAGAAGGAGGAGAATACAACCCTTTGTTTATACTAATGTCTGCTTCGTGAGGAGCACTTGTGCAGGAAGCAGGGGTTGATAGCACTCCATTGTGCTTTTTGGATGTCGTTGAAGTCAGTGCCTCGAGGTTGCCAGAGGCAGCGACTCCATCTGGTTGCGTTTCCCCCACTCCGGGAGCTTCGTTCCGCACCAGCCCAGCTAAAGTGGCAGTTAGCTCCGTGGTCCTCTGCTCGTCGGGGGTTTCTGCCTGGCGCTTCCCTTCCTGATCCGGAAGCAGTCCCGGAGCCCTCGCAGCAGATCCGCCACTGATGGGCCGGTCGCGCTTCCCTTCCGGGCCGTAGCCCCTCCACGCTTCGGCGTCCCTGCAACCGAAGCAGCCTTCCCCACATTTCCTCTGCTGCTCCCAACAGTCCGCTCAGCAATCTCCCGCTGTGCCAATCTTGCAGCTCTCGCTCGAGCCGCAGCGGTTGCCGACAACACAGCGATCTTCTGAGCCATATCTGCATCGCACCCGGTCTTGGTGCGCCCCGCAAGGTAGGCTCTAGCATCAATTCACTTTTGTGCCTTGGGGATCGTCTTCAGCATATAACGGAGAACGTCCAAGCCAATCACCGAACCAAGGGTAAAAATGTGATTATAAACCGGCTTTACCACTTTCTCTTCTAGCATCTCCTCTCCTCTATTTTGTCTCAGTATGCTTTGAGCCTCAGCACCATTTCACTGGGGTTGTCGGTACACTCTGTATCAGCCATTGGGAGCTCTGATCTTGCATGTGCACTACGGTTTCTGACAAAGCGCCATCTTGACTCCGAACACTCTTTAGTTCCTATGAAGCAGGTTTGATCCACAGGGCTGTAGTTTCAAGTGGTCAAAAAGTTGTGTGCAGAGTGCAGGCCTTAGGAAATGCACATAAGACTTCCAGCATGGCCCGTCTTGCTTTCTTAAGTTTTAAGCAGCAGATCTGAGAGGCACCGCCCCTCTAAGATACTTATTCAGTGTTTTCTGGGGTCAAGCAGGATGGCACTCCTGTACAATGAGCTGTAGGGTTCGCCTCAAAGGTCCAACCACTTCCAGCAGAGTGTGGCAAAGTGCTAACCCAGACACCACTATTCTTTCAAAATTCAATATGTCAGAATTTTCAGCAGTGAGAGAAGAGCCGGCTAAACCCACCCCTAGGATGGCTAATCTCCATAGTCTCTCCCCCTTGCATCTGCTCATTCCTTTCTTAAGCCTAGCATCTGCCTTGAGGAAATGAAACTGATGTATTTTGCTTTTCTTCCCCTTCCCTTGAAGAGCATTATTTACTGACCCTCCTCCTGGCTCTGGCATTCTTATGTCCAGCAGCCTCTCCTCCCCTGGAGGGTTTCTATCCCCAGGGGTCATTAATCACCTCTTCAAAGCAGCCAGGCTCACCCATTTAACTCTGACCAATCAGGGCAGAGCAGTGCAGGGTTGAATTTTGACTTACAGACAAAAGGAATCTTATAACTTTGTTATCATTACCGTTCTACTGAGTCCTTTAACCCCTTCGGTGCTCATGACGAGCTCAGCTCGTCATGAGGCACAGTTCTCGGGTGCTTCTTGACCACACCCGTTTCTATTGTGGACCAGCACAGGGGAAGAATGTCTCGAGCAGCCAAGGTGTTAATCCTAGTTGTACGACTTTTCTTTGTCCAGTTATTAACTAATAACCTTTTCCAATGTTAACCTATGGCATGGGATTTGCAATGGGAGAAGTGACTTGAGCCAATTTTTCAGCACCAGGGATTACAAAAACATATTTTATAAGTACTCTACATATATATAGGACCTCCACCACAGGACACCTAGGGGAGACTTTAGGGGTTCTGAATATGTAAAAGTATTGCAGATCCTCCCTCCACAGTGCTCCTACCACCAAAGTCGATTTTGGGCAGCACTTTATCACAATGTGGTGAGTGAAATGTGCAATTTCACTTTACTCAGGGCATATAAAACTCATTTTATGAGGGTCCACCTTATAGATACCTGACCACCCCACCACTGGGACACCTAGGGGAGACACTGGGGGTACCTAATATGCCCAAACATTGTAGGTTAACCATTTTTAAGTGCCCCAAACACAAAAGTCGAGTTTGGGCACAATGTACTTTTTAACAGCGTCCTGTAGCACACAGCCACTTTAAAAAAAGATCTCAGGCTTCAGCTGTGCACACTAGCAAGTGCAGAAAGGGCTGCTGGCCTCTAAACTGACATGCCCTATTATTACACTAGGGACTGATAGGTAGTTTCACCCCCCTGCCCTAATATGTACTAGGGCTCTACAGGTAGGTCATACCAATCACAGGGATACCCCAACCCTTAGTGTACCCTAGAGTATGTAGGTATTTTCACTGAATTCTAAGTGTCTATTTCAGCATAGCACTGGCCCTGTGCCTAGTTAGTCAGAGTATAGGGTTAGTCAGAGTCAGTTACCACTGTACCAGTCAGAAAAACGTTGGGGGGTGCCCGGGGCACAGAATGACTTTGCAACAGACATCATTAATTACTGTAGGAACTCAAAATACTTAGATTACCAGGGTCGGACTGGGACATCAAATAGGCCGGGCACTAAAATAAAAGTGGCCCTCCTTAGTGAAGCAGATTGCTAAAAGTGATTATTTAGGGGAAATCCAGGTATTAATTTGAGCTAGTGTTTTCCGGTTAACTTTACACCCTAAATGGGATGGGTATGCCCAGACGTGGGTCCCTTGCTCTCTGTGCTACTGGATTCAGGCTAGCCTGGCTGATGAGGGGGTAATACCCCAAAACCTGTCCCAGGGTGCTTGTTTTCCGTCTAGGGGAAGACCTGGTATGGCAGTTCGGGCTGAACTGAGGAGCAGGGTCAAGGCCGATTTGCATATGGCTGGGTCTAAACGAGGGTGGCATGGTGAGTAAAAGAACAATGGATTTAACCCAAATCTCTTGACTGGGCGTGAATGTATGATTTATAAAGCAATTCGGTTGGCACTTAATTATGAACACAGGTGCTTATAGAGCACTTGACCCAAAGGTATTGGAGGGCAGACACATTCATTAGGTCTCGCCCTGGCGAAAGCGCAAAGCGCGCTCTCGCCCCGAGACTATAGCCGTCGGCTCAGCCAACAACGAGTGGAGACAAGAGATGGCCACGCTCAGCATTGAGAAGCATGGCAGAGTCGGATTCCTACGCGTGCCTTGGGATTGGGTCGCGCGCGTCGACGCGCGCCTTGGGATTTGGTCGCACGTGTGAGCTTCTATCGTAGACAGCTCACGTCGCGTGGCTTGTATGTTTCAGTTTCGTTTTTACTCGTTACTCGTTACTCGTGCGTGTGGCCGGTGGAGAGGAGCCGGCGCCTGCGGAGTCATTGCTAAGCGCAGGGGGGAGACAGAGTCCTGGATACCAGCACGTCCCCACGAGGTAGCGACCACCCTGTTGACGTGCACAGAGGAGTCGGAGCCCACCCTACTGTGAAGCGCTCTGACGCCTTTGGGTAAAGTCTGCGCTATATAAAAACGCATAAATGAAATAAAATAAAATAAAAGACAGATCGCACCCTGCCAGCTCGTATCCCTGCCGGGGAACGGTGGTGACACCGTACACTGCCTCCTTGTGGCCGGCGGGGGGCCAGTGCACGGGTGGAGCATGGTACACAGTGCAGACTTGGTGCACTGCCTGCCAGCCTGTGTCGTGCCAGCCCCCTGATGAGCATGCTCCATGCCCCAGGAAGCACCTGGGAGTGCAGTGCTGCTGCACAGCGAGGGCTCAGGACACTGCCTCCTTGTTTACCTTCTGATGGTGCCAACTATTTCTTGAAGTGCAGTCTCGAGATCACCATTTGCAGTTAACTTGCACAAAGTAATTTACATGTTGTGAAAAACAAGTCAAACAATTATCCATGTTAACCTAGTTCAGTTATGTCACTTCAGCGCATAAACACTGGCATTTCCGTTTGATTGAACATACGACGGCGGCGGCAACCAGCACTAACTGTGGTGATTCTTAAAACTAGATAAAAACAATAGAGAAAAGTGTCCCACTATCAGGCATTTAAATGAAAAAAAAGTGTTTCTATTTAATAAATAAAAAGTGTTGTTCCTCTGTCCAATTACAGACGCATTAGAGAGAAACAATTGAGAAATCTGACATTCTCCCACACAAACCGTGATGTAATAATAAGAAATGCTTCGAAACACTCCCTGCTCGGTCCTGGCAGCCCAGATATGGCATATCTCCTAGTCTCCTAGGAAAGGGGTACGTCAGAAACGGGAAGCGGGCTGAAAGGCAGGCGTGTGAAACGGAATAGACTGCGAAGGGCAGAGCAGCCAGCTGCTGCAGAGAGCCCCGCCGACCGTGCAACAGTGTGTGAGGCTCTGCCAGGGGCGCAAACTAGCTCCAGCAGGCAGGGCTATCACTGGAAGCCGCACAGACTGAGGCTGACATGGAAAGTAAGGCCCTTATCAAACAATCCTCCAAGTTAATGAATAATATATATTTTTTAAAGTGGAAAGCAAGGCAACACCACGGAGAAAACATAAAGCCCCACTTTCTAAATATCCTTTTGTGATTTAACCACCACAACGTATCCATTTCTTTTAGACTTGTAAGTTACACACACTTAGGTCTACTCTGGTCTAGGACAAGAATACATCTTCCTTCCATTAACACGATAAACTATGGTTGATTCCCACACAGGTCAAACTCACATCCCAAAACAATGCAAGGGCCAAGAATATAACGCTGAATCATTCTATCCCTGGGTCCTCTTCTATTTCACTGCCCCTTTAAGTGTTTCCCACATAGACCAAACTACAAGGCATCGCCCTTCCAACAAAGCGTAATCTGCGGGTACATGGCAGTTCTAGACACATTTCAACTAGCCCTACCAGGTATCAGCCGGATCCCCCGGCTCCCGGTAGTTCTGTGTGATGCTGTCTAAGGCAAATGCCCGTCCACCTTGTGATGGGAAAAGTAGCATAGACATGGCCGAGCGTGGCCCTGCGGGGGAGAACGATACGATTTGTTTCTTGGGAAGCATGCTCATTATAGAGTGCATAATAATTGGATCTACATTGCAGATCATGTCCCAGGGCCAAATGTTGATGTTCTCTAGCCGACGCCTCTTTGTGGCTCTGCATCAATGTGTAATCTTGTTTAAATCAGCATGCTTATAACAAGCAAGACTAGCACTCTATCTTACTGCCAACTTTGCTTAGCATAAGCAACAGCTAACCATTCATTACTGCCTGACTGCCCCAAAGGCCAGTCCAACAGTAGTTATTACTTCAGTCCTATATTCAAACTGCCTTGATGTGAAATTTCTGAACTACACTAAATGATCTGATGAACTATTTTATGTCTAGTATACTATACAATTCTGCTTGATCTCCAGTGATGTGGCAATCTCATTATGGCAGTATTTTGCAAAAGATCTTGGTCAAAGATTACTCCCTACTTCCAAACCGGCTTTCAGCCTCACAGCCTGCAAAGAAAGAAGGCTACGTATAGTTCCACCTATTCCGTGCTCCCCCCTCCCAACTAACCTTCAGTCTGTTGCACACTTCTTTGTGGTACTAGGTTTATCCTATTTACATTTAAATGTTGCTAATATATATGGTGTACTTTTTATTTTGAGTGCATATTTCTGCTGCCTATTGGAAAGCATGAAAAATGAAAAGCTTGGCTTTTCTCAGAATGTTAGTCTGTAACTTGTCCTTTTAATGTGCAGTGCGGCCTGCGATTTTGAAATATTTCCTTACCTTGATTACCACCTTCTACGGAACTTTTTTTACTTTTCTGCTCATTACATTAGCAATTGAGAAAGTGTCAGGCTGGGTTTGCGACATTCGGATCGGTATTAAGAATCAAGGAATGTATTATTTCATTATTAGCGGAGTAATTAAGCAAAATTATGCAATACCAAATCAAGCAAGTTATTTTTAGTGCCATTTTGTAATAATGAAAAAGACCATAAGAATCACACATCAATCAAAGGCTCAAAATATGTCCTAGAAATAAGGCAGAAATTACCTGCAACAAAAATCAAGGAATTACCACAGAAAAAACGTTCTCGTCAAACTTATTTGATTCACACAATAATTGAATTATTCCAATTTGAAAATGTTATTCTGGTCGTGAATAGTCATGACGCTCCTGCAATTTGATTTTTCCACGAACTCAAGGAAAATTGCATATCGTATAATGGTGCAATTTCCATTTAGCCTAGCAAGGGGGACAGGAAATGTCAGAATTTACGTCAGATTGTGCCAGCGTAAAGATAATTTGACCCAGGCCTATAATTAGGTCGTCTGGGGCAGATTTACATGCCTTTTGCAACACTTTTACACTTTTGCACCACCGTTGTGTCACTCTTGTGACCCATCGGTTGCGTAAACAATGGGGCTAATTTACAACGTGACGCATCTAGGGAGATGCATCATGTTGTAAAGCCCTGTGTCACATTATACCTGCATCAGGTATAATGTATGCAGGGTGGGCGTTCCCACACAAAAAGCCATGTAGAACTGACACAATGAAATTTACAACATTTCAGTGCATCACTCTACGCTGTCCCTGCGTCAAAATCCGTACGCCTCCTCGCCTCCTCAGACCAGGCATAAGGATTGATGCAGGGCTTTTTGAATGGGACTCACATATCTGTTGTGGCGCATTGCTGGAGTTGCGTGACTTTCACGAGCAACTCCAGCAATACGTCACTTTTGGGCCAAAAGGTGCATCCACATTTCTGACACATCTGTTAATCCTTGCACCCCATGGAGCACTATATTGTAAATACAGCGCATCCATGTTGGTGCAAGGACATTTGGCACTGGCGCAAGAAAACTGATGCATCTATGCAGATGCGTCAGTTTCTTGTAACTCAGACCCTATGTGTTTATTCAATATTTATAAACATATATAATGATTTCATGATTCACAAATTTTCCAAAATATTTGTAAAGTCCTGCGAAGCCCCGTACTTATATTGAGGGGCATATTTACCAGCCCCTATTGCCACCACAATGTCACTTTTAGTGACGTGTGGTGGCGATAGGAGCTTCGCCTTATGTACAAGTCAGCGTTAAGCGACTTAACGTGGCTTAACACCGCCTTGTAAATAAGATCCCCTTTCAAGCTACATTTAGCGTGAAAGGGGTGGGCAATGGGTGTTGTGGTGGATGTTTCACTGCAACACCCATTGATTTTGACGCTACCTCCTATTTACAGGCGCAGTGTCAATAGGAGACAGCGCCAAAATTAAGAACAGGGAAAACCTAGTCTTAAACAGGAGAAATGCTTTATTTCTCCTTGTTTTTGCTGTTTGCATGTGTGCTGCATTGTGCAGCGCACTAGAAAGAGCAAAAAGCCAATAATTGTTTATGTGCAGGAAGGTCTCCCTTCCTGCACATAAACAATCATTTAAAAAAATGCTTTTTTGCAGCTTCTATGTTTGCTGCATGAAGTAGCACACTAGAGGTTACAAAACGGCATTTAAAGATTGTTTATGTGCAGGAAGGGGGACATTCCTGCCCATAAACTATCTTCCCCTCAACACAGGCACTCTTGCACTATGGTGCAAGGGGGCCTGCATTGGCGCTAGGCAGCTAAATTTGGCGGCAACTTAGGGAGAAACGCAGGGCTGCCCGGTATTCTAGTAAATATGGTGCATCCCTGCGTTTCTAAAGTGACGAAGTGTGCCGTTAGTCTTCTTGGCTTAATGACAAGCTTTTCCAATTATTGTGAAAATGCCTCAGAGTTGCTGTGAAAAACTGAAACGCAAGCACATTCGCCTGTCGTGTTGGTTTTGTTGTACCCTTGCTACTTTATTATGAAAAATTACACCTTGCTATTGGCTCTAATAAGCTGCAAATCATAGCGTGCCTCTGCGTGTCTTCAGTCAAACCTTCATGGAGGCATGAGCGCGCGCTTTCTCCTGTAGCTGCATCACTTGGCCACAACCTGCCCCTGAGGACGGGCAGTGATAAACATCAGAGGTATGCTCGCAGTGAGAGAGAGACATGGCTTTACTTCCCGCCTCCTCCACACTGTGGGAATTGCTTTGAGGAGAGAGCACGGACTCCTTCCATGACTTTTTAATTATTTATTCTCTATTGGTGCAGCATGTCTTGTTGACCCACCGGAAAATGAAGAGCTGATAAAACTTACGATTTTGGGCAGAAATCATCAGAACAGCACTCACAATGAAATAATTGTAAAAGTTTAACTCCTTTTCAATTGTTCACAACCAAAAACATCTGCACAATTTCTTAACAAAAGAGAGCTTATTTTTCATTAGTAGAGTGTGGCTCAGTTTCTGTTATCAGCAAAAAGAGAAATTATTGAAGAAACTGGTAAACTGGGGGTAGGTAAGCCTTCATTTGTGAAGCAAAGCTAAATATAAATTATGGATATTTTTCTGTATTTGAAAATGTTCATGATTGTAAAATTGGGACAGAGGAATAGTCTATTGGAAGGTTCTCAAACAATTGCCTATATGAAGGAACCTACCAACAGGAGTGTGAACGTCTAGAATAATTATAAAAATTTAAAACAGATCCTCATCCGCCAACCTATGTGTCATGCTTCATCATAGTGTCATCTCAGTCGGCAGTTTGTTATGGGGCGGATGGGTAGGTGGTCATTATCTGCCCACCTCTTGATTAGGGCAGGGATCTGGTTGCAAAACTAAAAATCCCTTGCAATGAAACCCATCCTCTATGATTTAGTCAGTGATATTTTCCTGTGTGGTATTAAAGACAGAATACCAGGGACTATAGGGGATGTCACTGCTTCCAAGTCCCTGGAATAGACATATTTTTGCCTTTCTTATGGTCCTGTAGAGTTTTTGCAGCCTTATTTAGGACTGAGATCCCTCAGTATAGCAACTCTCAACCACAATCATTCACAATCAAGAACTCTAAGTTTATGAAGAGCCTGGTACTCCCTGGAGAGGTGCCACAGTTGTCAGTAGCATAGACCCTGAAAGATAAAGGGAGAAAGACATATCTAACACATGAAAAAACTGCCAGGATTCTGTCATGGTTCCTGGGCTACAGCGTCAATTGACAGGTATAAGTTGTTTGATGCCACATAAGGAAGAGGCTCAGCACAGCAATTCCATGCAGCACTTGTGGTTATTGTGAAACAATGCAAAAGATAACAAACGTGTGTAGAACAATGCAAGTTAAAAATTGAAATTGCACATACATGTGCATCTCTTTCAATTTCTTAAATAAATATGAATCACACATAATTTTACAGTGTTACCATATTTTAGATATATAGCCCCTCATGGAGGCCCTGACATGTCCTGTAGTCACACAATGTGACCCAACATATAATCCATAAAGGTAGGTGGGTTAGTATGAACCGGTTGTTCGGTAGAAAATATCTTTATATTGTTGTTGTTGTAAATCTTTATTCGAGATATATACTCATAAAAGCACAAACATACAATTAAAAATACATGTAAATTAAAATCCATATTTCATACATATAAATACATTTAAAACAATTGTGCAAGCTTTAACAGAAAAAGGAAAAGAAAAATGTAATTTAAAATTTATATAACAATATCAATTCATATTAGCAGATAAACCCCTCTGCCTAATGGACCATGCCCACCCCAAGTACTTTGCTGTTCCCAGCACAATGGTCAGTGGAGGTACAGATGATTCTTAGCCCCTCAACACCACTAGATGCCCCAAGGTTTCTACAAACTTAGGCCAACCATACTCTCCTTGGGATAGCATAGGCCTCGCACAAAAATAAAAAGTGGCCTACGCTTTCATTAGTTACTCCACACACCGGACAGCATGAGGTACTCGAGCTCCGCCACCTACCCGTCAAGGATCTCAGGGGAAGGGAACCCGACCTTAACTGAAAAAATAACTTCCTGTCCATTGGGACAGTAATACTGTCCCAATATTGTTCTAATACAGGTCTCATTTTAATTTCCAAAAATCTTCCCCCCATTGTTTCAGATTTTGTACTCCTCCAAAGTCTTTCTTCTATGTAATCCCAATAAAGGCTCTTAATGGTGTTTTTACTTGGGAATACTTCCCCAGATGGATTATCCCAAAGATTATGGAGGCCAAGCTCACCCAGAACGACCCTGAGTTTCTTCAACCATGATATTTTATGGAAGGTATCTGCTTTAATCAGTGCTAGAAACCCGTCGGCATAGTGTTGAATCTCTGGGGTTGTCCATAGCCGTCTCCAATAGAGAATAGGCCTTAATCGAGCTCGGTCACTAACAGATCTCCTCCCTAGATCAAGACCGAGCGGGATTAATGGCGCACTCTGCGGGAGACCCGTAATTCCCCTAAGAAACCTATTCTCTGATGTTTGTAGAGTAGGGAACCTCTCGAAACCCCACACTTCTGCCCCATATAGGGCTGACCCTATATCTTTGGCATCATAGACTAGAAGAACCGGTTTTATAGGCTTGGTTTTTGATTTTGCTTGCTCCACCCGAAGTGCCCCTGCAATCTGCTGGTGCCTCAGTACCGCCTTTTCTATATGGTGGGACCAACCTGGCTTACTAGATATCTCAACCCCAAGATAGGTAAAGACACTTACTACCTCGAGCTCAATGTTGTTCAGAGATATCCTTGGTCGGGGTCTACGCCTTTGAGAGAAGGCCATCAGCTTGGTCTTGCCAACATTAACTTCAAGGCCATGCTCCCCACAAAAAACATCAAATATATTTAGAGCACGCTGCAGTCCAGCCGGGGTTTTGAACGCAATTAGGGTATCGTCAGCGAACATCAGGATCGGGACCCTGATGCCCGCTAGCGAAGGTGCATCCACGCTTGCGTCCAACATTCTACCCACAATTCCATCAATAAATAGTGAGAAGAGCAAGGGTGCCATTGCACATCCCTGTCGTACCCCCCGTTCAACCGGGAAGTCGACAGTGGATTCCCCATTCAGCCCCCATTGGACTTTGGCAAAGTTGCACTCGTGAAGCCTCATTATCAGAGTGAGCAACTCAGGCGGTACCCCCATTCCATTCAAAACTGTCCAGAGCTTGCTACTTGGGACCAGGTCGAAGGCAGCCCGCAAGTCGACAAAAGTGACGTATAGGCTGCCTTCGCCAAGGAGCACCGTCCCCCACCTCAACATAGTGAAACGGAATATTTGGTCTACCGTACTGGTTACTCGCCTGAAACCTGCCTGGTAAGGGGAAAGAGCATTGTTCTCCTCTACCCAGTACATCTGTTTGTTTGCCACCATCTTCCCTACCACTTTTGGGACAGTGGCAATCAAACTTATTGGCCTATAATTGGCCGGGAGTGACCGATCACCTTTCTTGTAGATGGGTATAATTATTGCTCCCTTCCATATTTCTGGGATTACAGCCCCTTTTGCTATTGCATTTCCCAGTAGGGTCACATACCTGGCCCACCGTACTTTATCGTTTTTGAATATGTTAGAGGGTATCCCATCTAAACCCGGTGCCCTTCCCCCTTGTAAGGAGCAAATTACCAATTCTACTTCTTTAGGGGAAAACAAACTTTCCGTACAGAATACTACTGGAATTGCTTCTAGAGCCACGGCCTCCCTAATCTCAGCGTACTGGGGTTTAAAATACTCCACCCAGGATGCCTCGTCAACGTTGTTATCTGGTTTATTTGGGGTGCCACCTCTACCCCACTTCACAACTTTCCAGAAAAGCCTGGAATCCCTTGCCCCTGAGGCCTCCAGCAATTCATCCCAATACTCTTCATCCCATTTTTTCTTAGCAAGGCGAACACTAACTTTATAGTGTTTCCTGGCTACACCAATCATAGCCCTATCCCTGCTTCTAATTGCTCTACCCAGTTTTAATCTAGCTGCCCTACACTGTTTATTGAACCACCTAGCCGGTTTGGGTGGGACTTTCCT
Source organism: Lissotriton vulgaris (assembly GCF_964263255.1). Taxonomy (NCBI): domain Eukaryota; kingdom Metazoa; phylum Chordata; class Amphibia; order Caudata; family Salamandridae; genus Lissotriton; species Lissotriton vulgaris. Next base: position 1,298,540,640 of record NC_141694.1, read on the forward strand.
ATTTGCCTTGGACGATCTCATGAAGTGTGGTTTTAAAAGGGAGAAAAACTTGTCATGTATGGCTGTGATTACGCTAGACCCAGGAATTACGGAGCTTGCTATCTCCATGGCGGCGATTGCAGCATCCACCTCGGAACTTATATAGTCCATAGATGCTACATTCGCCAGCACATTTGGCCATTTGACTCTACGCATGTCATTGGCCATAACAGGTAATACTCCACCACGAGGTTGTGAACTGCCTGGCATGGCCGTCCACCAAGTGTGGGTGACACAAAGGGGATTGTGATCGCTTTCCAATCTTCCCTTTATTTCCGTATCGCATATCCCCTGCCATAAATTGAGGCTACAAATGACATAGTCTATTCTACTTTTGTTGTGGCCATTGTCGAATGTACAAACATCTCCCTGGTCACTCTTTGTCCTTCCATTAAGAGCCCTCAACCCGTATTCCAGGCACATTGCATTTAATAGCAATATATCCTTCGTCCACCGTTTGACCGGAGTTAGGTTTAGAGTCGGGACACCCCATTGGACATCTTCCTCTTGCCCTAATGGATTTTCCGTGTTATCCAACGGTTCGAAGGTCCTATTAAGATCACTAGCCACTACCACTCTGTTTCCCAGGGACTGTGATTCGAAGTGGACAGGGCCCCTAGGGTGAGGGAGCTCCTGTTATTAGTACCCCTAGCATAAATGTTGTATATGTCTATCGCACCCCACTTATCCGATGCCATTCTTAGCAATTGGATATCCTTGCAACCCAAGTCCAGCACTTTCACTTTAATTTGTAAACCTCGTTTGACCCAAACTGTTAAACCTCCCATAGGTCGACCCCTGGCACCTCTAATCGCTGGAATGGAAAAATTTAAGTAGCCTGGGAGGAAGATGGGATCGCAAGCCCATGTCTCCTGAAATAGAGACACTTCGAACTATCTTTATATGAAACAGGATAGAATTATTTACTTCATCAAGTGTAGACTCGGGGTGAACTCTACTGAGTGTTCGTCACATCGGAATCTTGCTGGCAGACCGGGAGATTGGCTTAAAGGGGAGAAAACACACTACTTCCTCCGAGGAGCGCAGCATGTGACATCATTATGTGTGCAATGTCATGTGTGTCATGCACGTCAAGCATCTGACACTGGAAATAGCTGACATGCGCCTCTGGTAAACACAGTGGAAAGGAATCCTTGTATACACTGTGCGTGCCAGAAATATAAATTATGGAGAGAGCCATGGCGCATCTCTACTGTTAAATTACCATGAGACTACTGAAGCATAATACTAAATGTCAATAAACAAAATGGGGAATCCACCGTCCAACCATACATTGTAGTGCTGCGTCTACACCTATTACTCCGGTGTTCGAGTATATCAGTCCTAACTTTCCTTGTGGTCATTCCTATTCACCAGAGATTACAAGGACATGACACCATGTAGATGACGTCAGCAGTAATACAATTACTGTGCTTTTTTTTTATCTACCGCTGTCCCGTTGTCCCTCGATCTACATCTATGGGTGCCTGTATATATGGGCATATAGAGCATCTTCTACAGGAGTAGTGTCCCATTACTGGAGGTAGACCACATAGGGGGATATCAGGGTGTTCTGGTGGTTTCTTCCAAGTGAGTCATGTATGTACCACCATATCCTTGATGTTCTGACTCTTGTAAGAGAACAGGTTCGAATCCCAAGAGATGCCAGTGGCCTTGAATACTCTTTATTGTCTGGAGCTCACTTGTTGTACATTATTCGATAAAAGTGAGAAAGTGGAACACAAGCTATCCTTCCTGCTTCTGGTTTGGCATATGATTCTAAAAATGCATCCCTGTTGCTGCTGCATGCTATTTCAAGGACTGCCTAATCATTCGCTCAGGATATTATTTGGCATGTAATATGTCAGATAGTTCAAGTGCTTGTTCATTTATTTTTTGATGTGGTAGAACAGTTCTGATGTATGCCAAGGTGTTGACATAGGGTAAGTGTTCACTATAAGTATGTGGGTTGAAACTATCAAGTCTGAGGAGACTATTCCTGCTTGTTGGTTTTTGATACACTTGTGTTTGTATCCCCTCTTCAGTTGGTGTGATTTGTAAATCAGGAACTGCTTTTGTTGTTACTCCAATGGTGCGAGTACATTTCAGATATGAGTCGTGGTTACTAAGCCAAGTACCAAAATTCACTACTGTGTCAATATCTCCTGCACATATTATAAGAAAGTTGTCAGAATATATCCATGGGAGAGGTTAATACTGAGTAAAAAGTTGTTATTATTATAAGGAATTGGATTATAAATTGAGGGGGTGAAAATTTTACTGAAGCAACAACCACAATCCTCTCAACTCTCAACAGACTCACTCCAATCCGCCCACGCAACCCAATGCCCACCCTGCACTTATACTCAATGCATCAAGTACCACATCGGTCCCCTGTGCTACTAGCCATCCAATGCCCAGATGTCCAAGCCAACCATTCACACATTTTATTCATGGCAACACCGTTCAAGGCTAAAACCTTAGCGTACAACAGCATAAAAGTGATATCTTGGGGACATGAAGCTTTTGGATTTACTTTCACCGCCCACCTGCAACTACCCCCACCTGTTATATTATGTTATGTTAAAATCACTTCTACCGCGCACGGTCACCAATCGGTTTCACCTGTAAACCATAGGTTATAAACCTCAGAGGCTTTTCCCCTCGAGCAAAGGCCCCCCTAAAGACTGTCAAGTGCTAAACCAGAGAGTCGCCCAGTGGCTCGTATATAAATCAGGCTGGAGAAAGGACTTGGTGGACAACATTTGCGTGGCTCAAAGGGTTGGATCAGAAGGGCATGCCCCCAAGTCTATCCTTGGAGGTTGTGTTGTCATAAAGTTTAGAAGACCCTGGCTGGTTAACTCCCTACTTCATTGCTTTTCTTATTTAGCTACTGGCCATGCTTAGATTTGTGCACTCCCCCTTGGTTTCTTCTATCACCCTGTATTTCCATCAAGGCAAACTAGTGGGGTGTCCAGGCAGGAGGTTGTTGTGTCCAGTTACCATCAGATTCATATGTGCACGAGAATTGTTTTGCACCACTTTCTGGCCTCTCAGACAATGACTAACTTGCTCCACTATTAGTTTCCACCCACACCCCTGTGGCCTTGGGTGAACTTTACTCTACTGGGGCCTCGTAATCTGACACCATTATACATTCCAAGTTAGTCAGGCCAGGCGGCTTATAGTTTCTTTCACGGAATGTAGCTGGGATCAACAAGAAACTGGGCAATAAAGACTGTCTAGAAATTGTTAATCAGGCCATTGTGGTGTGCTGCCAAGATACATTGTCTCTAAAGAACTATTATGTAAGTGGCTTCCAGTCCTTCTGTGTTCCAGCTGCACCTTCTTTCTCTGGGAAACCAAAGGGTGGGCTGGGTGAGCTTATGTCTCTTAATTTGTCTAAAGTTACAACTGTTGAGCTGCAGTCTACACCCTGCTATCAAATTTTGTTAATAAGCTTTCCTTGATACCCCACCTTCCGGCTGATAAATTTCTATTTTACCTTCTTTGCTAACTATCCAGTCTTATTGATTTGGGAACTAGATAGCTTTAGCTCTGATTTTTAGGGAACAGCCCTGATAGGGTGACTATTATCTGATGGGGTGATTTTAATCTATCTAAATGCTGTCTGTTAGACCTTGCATCTTTGGCGTGGTTCCCCTGACTTTTTGCCTCTACCTCCTGTATTTTTGACGCTGTGCTGGATTTAGTTTTTGCTGGTTTAGATGCTTTTGGCACTCTGCCACTGCTGATCAGTGTCAAAGTGCAAGTGCTCCCTAGGTAAATTGTTATTGTGATTGGTTATCCCAGATTGTCGTATTTGTTTTACCAGTAGGTACCTAGTAAAGTGTACTGAGTGTGCCAGGGCTGGTGATTCAAATGTTACTAGTGGGCCTGCAGCACTGATTGTGCCACCCACATAAGTAGCCCTAAAATTGTGTCTCAGGCCTGCCACCACAGTGCCTGTGTGCAGTTGCTAACTGCCATGCTGATTTGACCAGTGTCCACACTGGCCAGGCCTAACCCTTCCCTTTCTGTACATATTGGACACCCCTATGGAAGGCCCAAGGTACCCCCCTGGGCAGGGTACAGTGTATGTGAATGGTAGAGCATGTACTGGTGTGGGTGACATGCTCTGATAGTGAATTACAGCCATTTTCGTTTTTCACTATTGAAAGGCTATCTTGCCCATAAGGTAGAATATGGAACGCTGTGTATGATGTTTACCCACATATCTTATTATAGGAGCAAGATAGAAAATTAAAATCTGGTATCCCTGAACTCAGAATTTAATAACCCATCTTTTAGGAAGGATGTTTTTTAAATCCCGTGTTTGAAAACAGCACTTTTAGAAAGTGGCTGTTTTCTTGTCTGACCTTTTTGTGTGCCGTTGCCTGTTTGTGAATTGACTGCCTGGTTTGTGTGCGACAGGGGCTGGGGTGGCTCCATGAGGCTGACTGGGTCAGCCCAGGGCTGAATAGCTCCATCTGCACCTTGAGTGGTGGGAGGGGATAGCACCTGGGCCTGAATAGGGCTGTGCCTGCCTTCTACAATGCTGGCTCCACCCCCTCCTGGGCGGCTGACGACTCTGCCCCTCTCTCTCAAAGGAAGGAAGAAGTCAGGTAAATAAAGTGCTCCAGGACTGACCAGAACTGGTTTGGACAAGGCAAAGGCCTCTCTGCCTTCAGAGAAACAAGGAAAAATTGGTATACAAAGGTAAAAATCTGCTCCTTGGTATACCAACTCTCTAAAAGTAACACTAGGAGAAGTGAGACTCTTAGAACGTAAATGGCGACGCCATTATAAGAGTGATGATCTGGAAAACTATAAAAAGGCTAGGAGGAACTACCATATCTCTATCAAGCTTTCTAAAACAAATTATTATACAAATCTGATTGAGTCGACTAATAGTAATCAAAAAGAGATATTCCAAATTGTCAACGGTTTTAGAAAACCCAAAATATTATCTCAGGAAATCCCACTGTGAGAAGTTGGCCTGATATGCAGTGCTCACTATTCTAGTGATCACTATGCATCAGTCCAAACGACCCTTATGGTAATTGGTTGTAAGTCAACCTTAGACCAGCTATCCTAGTAGCGTGGATACGAGCAGTCTTCGGGCTAAACTCTAGAGGGCGTGTTAAGCTAGCTGTTATACCATCACATACCCCTTGAACACCAAGTGAAAGGACACCACATAAGTGTTATGAAAATAAACAGTGTATTTATTAGAATCATAACAGCCCTGTACTCTTTATGAGGACAGGGTACTAAGCACACAACGAAACTCTTAGGAAAATACTTCAAGTGCACAATCAATACAAGTGCCCGAGGGCACGGAAAGTTTAGTGGTCTCGGGCGGACCCGATAAGGCAAGTCGGAAGCGATAGGGACTCAGGACCCTTAACTAAGGAGGCTATGCGGGCACCGAAATGCCGAAGTTACCTAGCCCAAGGGCTGCGGCTGCACAAGTCTTTACAGACGTCGAGAGTCTTCGCTGACGAGCCAGGAGCCGGAAGGAAGGAGTTGCTGGCCGGCGACCAGTGGAAATAGTTCGTAGAGATCCAAGCCTGGATCAGAGATGGATGACACCTGAAAGCAGAGGGGACCAAGTTCGTACTACTAGCCAGTAGTCAGAGGGTACCAGGAGGGCACCGGATGATCGTCACCTCGACTAGGTGAGTGGGCGGCGCTAGGCTCTGCAGTCTCACGGACCAGGAGGCGTTGTCGGCGACCAGGATGGAGGTGCGAGCTGTCCCACGAAGATTGATGCTGTCGGCGTCGCTGGGCCCAGGATTGGGGCAACAAGCCTTGGCAAATTCAGGGCCACGTGGTGGACCTAAAATGGCGTCTTGAGTGGACCAGGAGGGTCCGGGGTGCTCCTCTCTCAGAAGGGAGCAAAGGCCAGTCTGGAGCAACCAGACCAGCAGCGTTGGTTGTCGGGTGTCGTCAAGAAGGTCGCAAGCCAGCGGCTAGTGACCAGACAACGTGCTGAACAAAAAAGAGCAGAAGGGCCCCACGCAGATCGTGGAGATGCTGGGAGGCTGCACTTCGGTGCTGGAGCTGCTCAGGGTCGGGGCTTCTCGGACCCCAAAGCACTCACCAGAGGATCCCTCGGCGGTCGTGCTGGTTTAAGAAATCGTGCAGGTTTTGATGATGGCCGGTCCCTCGAGGTCTCGTCGCACCCACGGATCTCAACTGAGCTGACGATGTGGGTAGAGGTCAGAGGTGCCAGGGAAGCCGGTTCGAGTCGAGCTGGGCAGTCGGATTCCTGAGGAAGGACTTGCAGCAAATCGCAGAGTTCTTAGATGGTGCCTGCGGATGCAGGGTGACTACTCCTTAGCCACAAGGGAGAAATCTTGAGAAGAGTCGAGAGGTCCTTTCGTAGAAAGTATTCTTGATTCAAAGATTATCTAATTCGGAAGGGTCCCCGCTCCTGCCTTTATCCTAAAGAAAGGGGTGGGTACGTGACTAGGTCCTGCCCTAGGGGTGGGACCAGGAAGGGGGGTAGTTACACCCCTCTCCCCTGCCGGACTTTCCCCAGGTCAGGGGCTGGTGCCCCTGGAACTGGTTCTAGCCGGCAGATGCGTAGTGAGCACCGGGGTGCCACTCCGCAGTCACCTTCTTGTAAAGCCCTGCCTACCCGGGATACACAAAACCCTGTCTGGGATGGTGTGAACACCGCCCCGGACAGGAAACCCTTTGTCCAAGCTCTCCTCGCTGGAAGGACTCCCAGCAGCAGGAGGTCAGACTCGTGTCTGTGGTGGCAGCATCCATTTTGTGGAGCTGAGGCTTCAGTTAACTTTAACCGGGGTTCCCAGTTACGTACATGTCGCGTCCCTCTAGAAGGGCGGAATGCTAACCTCGTCGCCAGCATTGGTGAGGGGTCAGCATCCCGATTCCTATGACACCTTACTCGACATGTCTTGATAACGCGATACCGAAGTTACCTATATGGTACGCATTATCATGGAACAGCCATTGGGTCTTGGTTCCGCAAGCTGCAACCGGGCTCAGCTCGTGCCAGAGCCCAATTCACACGATTCCACGCACTCTGCCTTCAGGATTGTCAAGGCCTGCCATAGGAGTGACTGATAGGAACTCGGGTGTCCATTTTAGGGTTAGATATAGGGATACTATACCTAAAGCAACGGGCGAGTACGCCACGTTGCCCCAGCTGTCGCGCAGCCAGTTGTGTCAGATTTAGATGGCCATCCAGGGGTGGCATAATACATGCTTCAGCCCCTGGTAGGCCCTGGGTACACCGATGCCCTGAGTTACAGGGTCTGACAAGGTGGCCCAGTTCCAATTGGGTAATGCACCTGCGGTACACATCAATTTAGCGAAAGAACAGCTAGGCTGTGGGTCTGATTGGCAGGCCGACAGCCCGAGAAAGTCGTAAACCAGTGAAACAAAAGCAAAAAATCTGGGTGATCATAGGATTGCAGACCCTACTCTCCTACACCCACCATCCCAATCTCTCTGTGATACAATCGCTGAATATTTTGAACAGAAAATCATAAATTTCACAAAAGAGTTCCCACAGATCAATCAGAAAGAATTAGATACAGCTTGCCCTATAGCTCCAAAGGAAACACTGGGAATCATAACATGGGAAAGCTTTGCCATGATCAGCCCATCTGAGTCCTTCCAAGCCATCTTAAGACTTAATTCAGGTTCCCCACTTGATCCCTGTCCTCCACTGCTACTTAAAGCTATAAAAGATGAGGTTAATCCAATGATCAATTCCATATTAAATTCCTCATTACAAACAGGAGATATTCCCACATGCTGGAAGGTGGCAGCGGTTAGACCTCTCCAAAAAAAGCCATTCAAGACCCAACAGTATTGTCAAATCTCCGGCCCATATCACTTCTTCCAGCACTATGCAAACTTGCAGAGACATGCATCAACAAACAACTCACAGCATATCTAGAGGACAATAATCTTCTCCATCCAAACCAAGCTGGCTTCCGTTCCCATCATTCAACAGAATCTGCCCTCCTCTTTTCTACGGAAACAATCAGAGCTGCTTTGGATCAGGGCAAAAGAGCAGTCCGGATCCTATTAGACCTATCTGCAGCCTTCGACACGGTGTCCCACGACATTCTGATTCATCGCCTAAGAAGTGTAGGCATAGTGGGCACCGTGTTGAAATGGTTTACTAACTTTCTGAGACAAAGAAAGCAGATCACCATGTTAGGGCAATACTGTTCGGAGGAAAGGGAAGTCCAGTCTGGGGTACCTCAGGGCTCCAGTCTAAGCCCCATCCTATTTAATCTCTACATGGTCCCATTAATGAAGCTCATCTCCTCTTTTGCTATAAGTTCAATAGCATATGCCGATGACACTCAACTAGTCCGAATTCTAGATGAGGATGCGGCAATTGCTGAACGTTCCCTTAGAGACTGTTTGAAAGCCACTTTTGAGTGGATGAATACCAACCATTTGAGATGTAACACCGCAAAGACCGAAATTCTACCCTTTGGGAAAAACAATCTGTTTTCGCCCCAGACCTGCTGGCCATCTAATGCGGAAGCCCCGCCGAGCATTATAAAGAGTGCCCGAAATTTAGGAATTAAATTCGACGAGGCATTGTCCTTTAAGCAACAGACAAGTGAAGTGGCAGGCTATTGCTTTAATGTAATAAAGGGTCTTAGAATTTTTTTTGATTTTCTCCCCCTATCATCCAGGAAAACGGTAGCGGTTGCATTAATTATATCCAGGTTGGATTATTGTAACAGTCTTTATGTTGGGGTTAACAAAGCAGCCCTACATAAGTTGCAAATGGTACAACATGCCGCAACAAGATTAGTGCTTAAAATGCCAAGAAAGACCTCGGCATCCGCAGCACTTGATACTCTTCACTGGCTCCCCATACAAAAGCGGATCCTGTTTAAAGTATTGATAATTACCTTCAGAGCATTCCATAAACGAGGCCCAACATACTTGTCCAAAAATTTCAATCGTTATTACCCTGGCCGTCAACTGAGATCTGCAACGGCCAACCTGATGGTCATCCCAAAGTTCCGGCTCGCTACGAGAGGAGGGAAATCTCTAGCGGTAAGAGGTTCTAAAGCATGGAATAAACTCCCTCACCAAATTTGTGAAATCTCCTGTGAGAGTAAATTCAGGAAAGCCATCAAAACCTGGATCTACAACTTCACAGGCTCAACCTGCAAAGCCCTGGTTTAGGATTCAAACGCCTCTGTGGGTCATTACATCTCCCACCACCGGGAATACACAAGCCATAAAAGCGCCAAGATGCTCCTCGGAGTGATAGTGCGCTATAGAAATTCCCTATCACTATCACTATCACTATACCCAGACCCCAGAATGTTAGATCATCCTGGAATCAAGAAGGAACCTCTGCCAAGGAGAAAGCTGGAAGACTGAAGAAGAAGGACTGACCTGCTGTAAGGCTGACCTGCAGTTGCTTTTCTGCCAAGGACAGGGGAAGGACTTTGCTGTTGCTGTGTCCCCTTGCTTGAAGACATCTCCAAGGGCCTGAGGAGAGCTGACCTCCTGTTAAGAAGTCCCAGGAACAAAAGGACTTCACCCCCAGCTTCCCCCTGAACTCTGCTTTGTGAGTTCTGACCTGCCTGGAGAGCTTGATTCATTTGTGGGGCCTCTGGAGGTTGTTTCCTTCTGTTTGGGGAGCTGGAAAAGAAGAAAAGAAGAAGATCTACAATTTGCACGCATCGCTCGCTTGTGGAGCGCATTGTCGACAGTGCGACAAAATTCCCGTCGCCGCAAAGATCGTCGCAGCACCTATTGCCGCTGCAAGAACCGACGCATTGTTCGCTTGCGGAGTGCATCGCCACTGTGCGGGAAGATTCCTGTCACTGCGAATATCGTCGCAGAGCCTGCCGTCGCTGTGAGAACCATTGCACCGCTTGCTTGCGGATAACATCCCATCGCTGCGAACATCGTTGCAGAGTCCAGCGCCATCGAATCGAGGACCCACGGCAGAAGAGGATCAATGATGCACAGCGCATTGCCGCAGCACCGAAGCTCGTTGCAGCCCGAAGATTGTAGCATCATGCCTGTGCCAGACACATCCTACCGGAGAAGCTGCGCGCCGGAATCCACACAAGGTATCGCAATGCTCCCCTTACACAGCATTCAGCGATATTGTCGCATCGCCTCCCCAGGGTCACAGGAATGACGCATCGCTTGTTTTTCTAAGGTCCAGTTGCCACTTGGACCTTTTGACGCATCTACAGGCACTTTGGGCTAAAAGTAACACAACTGGATTATTTTGTCTGTCCTGCCATTTTACAAAACAGCAAAAATAAGGGAATTTGCATTAAATGGAAACATTTGTACCAGGAAACGTTTTGAGTGACCTTGTAAATGACAGGAGAGAAGATGTGATGTGCTATCTTTCTAAGGTAACTGAGCCACAGTCAATTCTGGATTGTTTTAATGATTGTATAAATCAATGGCTAGCATGATCACTCCAAGAAAACCCCCATTGAACCTCGATGGTTTAATCATGCCTGCTCTGTCACCTCTAAGAACCTAAGACTGTCAATCAAGACCACTCCCAGAAACATTGAGGATAATAGGCAAGCCAGGAAGTCCTATAAGTTGGCCCTTGAAGCAAGGAGGCGGGAAATTAGCACAAAAGCATGGGAGGGTTTACTTGCTGCTGCAAAATTCAGGGATCTCAAAGCCTCTTGGGATGTTATAAATCACCCCTATTTCTTCAACAAGAATCTTTCTGGCCGTAGGACGCTGCACACTTTACCACTGCTAACCACAGGTAAACAGTGCTAAAGTGTGTTTGCTATCTTCCTTAAACATGGTAGAATTCGCACAGACTGATTTACGTATTTAATTTACTTGTAAGCCCCTACCCGTACTGAGGGACCATAAATTAACCGCTACCACTGGACCTGCAGCACTAATTTTAGATAGCCTTCTAAACATGCCTCAGGTCTGCCATTGCAGTCTGTGTGTGTAGTTTTAAACTGTCATTTCGATCTGACAAAATAAACCTTTAGCCAGGGCTAAACTTTCTTTTTTAATACATATAAGTCCCCCTAGGGTAGCCTCTAAACAGCCCATAGGGCAGGGTGCAGTGTATTTAAAAACATTGGACATGCAGTTTATCTTTTACATGTCCTGGTTGTGAAAAACTCTAAAACTCATTCTTCACGGATACAAGACCTAACTCTCCAATTGGATAACATTGTGTTACCTTGTTACATTCAATAATTAATAACTTTCAATTGGGAGCAAGTATGAATTTCGAGTTTAGTGGCTAAAGAATTGTAATCTAAAGCCCTCTTTAATGGTAAAGTCTGATTTTAAGTCACAATTTTGAAAAAGCCACTTTAAGAAAGTTGTCCTTTTCATGTCCGAACTATTTGGTGCCTGCAGCCTGTATCCTGGGTCCCATGATTAGGTGTAGCTGGCAGTTGTTTTTTGTGTATTTCTGCCAGAAAGAGAGACAAAAGAGGAATAGGGTTCAACACAATGGGCTTTCTCTGACTTCATAGGGTGGCGGAGATTTCACCTACCACACTTGCGCATCACAAAGACTCCCCAGCACACTTACAAACAGTATCGACTGGAGAATGTGCTTGCAATTCTTAGACAAGCTGGGGTCAGGGCAGGGAGGAAGGAAATTTAAAGCACTCTAGTGGTGGGACCTTCTAGAAATATTCCTTACTTCTAAGCTGGCACCAATGCTAAATAACGAACCCTCAAACCCAACTCTACAGTACACCTCTGAACCTGTGGCTCAGAAGGAGTGCAGTACTGCTCTGCTGCAAAAAGGATTGCTACTCTGCCGACCGGCTACTCTGCTGCCTGCTGCCTGTGTGATAAGGAATGGGCCTGCTTCTTGAACCCAGGACCACCAGAGGGACTCCAAGGACTAGTTGGCTGGCCCCTAATTAGAGCCTCAAGGACAGAAAAGGCTCCAACTCTCTTCAAGCCTGCACCTGGACTCTGCCTGTTGTGAGTCCTAACCCCCAAGTGGTGGCCCTCCATTCCTGAACACTTGGAAGTGGTGATAGAAGAGCTTTGCCATCCCAGCTGTGGTCTTCACCAAATCCGAAGTGATGCAAATCCCCAAAAATGGCTCGCCTCACAGTACATGCTTCATTGGAAGGGACGCCGAGCAATGCAGAGTCCTTCAGAACCTCGTCGCACAGCTGCCAGCCTTAACAGAATCAAAGCCAAGCAATGCAAAGCCTTGCCAAGCCTCACAGCTCAGCTGCCAGCTTCATTGAAACTGTCACAACTTGACGCAAAGCCTTGCAAAGCCTCACCACACAGCTTCATCAAAACCAATGTAGCTTGGAAAGACCCAATGCAGTACCTCACATCATGGCTGTCGCAGCCCCTCAGAACTGACACCTGATGACATGAAGCCTCACAAAGCAATTCCATGCATACCCCACACAAGTATTTATACTACTTTGTCTAGCGAGCCAAACTTGGGCCCTGCAACCCGCCCGCCCTCCATTGCAGTCAACCCTGAACTGGTGAAATTGTCTCTGTCTATCTGGACCAGATAATCACAGCTGGAGCTTTGTGATTTTATGCACTTTTTCTACTTAAATCTTTAACATTGCACATCTTTAGCTATTCTGATTGGATTTTTGTTGTTTTGGTATCAAATAATGTATTCATTTTCACTCTATGTTTTCTAAATTGATGTGGGATTTTCTTGTGTTGTGTTATCACTTTATTACTATTTGAAATGCTGCACAAATGCTTTACACATTGCCTCTAGGTTAAGCCTGACTGCTTTGTGCCAAGCTACCAGAGGGTTGAACCCTCAGCTCAGATTCCAAATTTTGAAATGTTACATGTGTGAGTTGCCAAACACATGTACTAAAGCATGGCAACTGGAGGTAGTTCTCCACCTCAGATCTACCTCAAACAGTTGGAGTAAACAATTATGACCATCCACATGTCTGGAGTGAAAAACATTAAAGAATGTCTCGAGGTGGGAGGAATCCATGGTGAGAGACGAGCGTTCTAACCGAAGTACATATATTTGTTAAAAAGTTGACTTGGCTGAGAATCATCATGATTGGGGAGTGATCAATTTAATTTGTTATAAATATTAACTGTGATCCATGTATGTGATGTCACAGGGGCTAACAACACTCTAATAGTACTGATGACATGTATTGAGATTAACCCTGGGCGGTGAACTCTGCTCCACTCGCGGAGTTTCCCGCACTCCACGTTACGTTGAGCTTGCGGAGTTCTGAAAAACTCTGCTTCGCTTAGCGGAGCATAGTTTTTTTCCTTGCTTACGTTCACCAACGTCAAGTTGGCGAGCGCGAGCAAGGAAAATCCATCTCCCGGTGAGTTTTTTTCTTGTTCGCGATTGCCAACATCAAGTTGGTGAGCGCGAGAGTGAAAAATAGACCTCGCGGCGAGACTTCTCAACGTGGTGGGGTCAGATTTCCCATTGCGAATGGTCACGTATGCTCGCGACTGCTCGCGTTGAGAAACTGCCAGTTCGCGTTGAGAAAGCTGGAGCTCAAGTAAAAACCTACTCGAGCGGCAGAAAAGGTAAGCTTGCACTGTGCACGGTGCTGTTCGCAATGAATGCACAGGGGCGACAAGGATCCGGCACTGTGCAATCACCGCGAACGGCATTTTTCTACTGTACTCCACCGCTCGTGGATCTCTGCGTAGTGCGTCAGAGTTTTTTTTTCACCTCGCATAGCTTTGCGTAGTGCAACTCAGCGAATTACGCCCAGGGTTAACTGAGATTCACAATCATAATGTATTGTAATCTTGATGAAGGGCTGATTCCTCTGCCAAGTATGACTAATGTTGCTTCAGGATCATTACATTGTAGTTTTCTCAACAGCACCTAACACAGAGGCTAAGTATATACAGATGCACATCACACAACAAGTACACATAAATAGTGTGATTCATTTTATTGTTTCAGCACAGTGGTCACTGCCTACATGAGGCACTGAGGTATAAATGAGTGCAGTTAACTGATCGTCTGCCGTAGCATAGATGTTTGCTTTGCTGGCATTATCGGTGTTGGTATCCAGGGGGGCGTGTCTTGCAGCCCAAGATGGTGGTCGCTTAAGTGACGAGCTCCAGGGCACTCAATCCGTTCATTCATCTGTTACCTCGCCCTTTGTTACCGGCTGCCTGTGGCATCGCGAACTCGGACAGGCCTGGAGACTGTGGAGAGGGTACTGCTGGGTACCGTTTTGGACTGCTGTCTGTAATACGGCCTGCAAAGGATCTTGACTGCGAGGCGGTGCCTGTGCAGTGGGAGTGGCCTTGAACACTGCATGCTCTCCTGTAGCCTGAGCGGGCTTCGGTGGCTGTGGAAAGCATGCATCTGCACACACGACCCCAAATTTTGGCCTTGGCGTGCCGGTGCAGATCCGGCAGTTCGGGAGGCATTGTATTGGGCAGCTGTGAGTTGTGAGACCTGCCGAATGTTGGAAGGCACCTGTAACACTGGAGTGCATAAGGCAACCCTATTTTTGTGGTTGGGGTGGAGCTGCAGAGTGATCGGAGAATAGTCTCTCACTCTCCTCCAGCCTCCCTACTAATGCAGGACCAGCTTGCATGGGAGACGGCCTCCCGGGTCTTTTATTGAATGTAGCCCTGCACTGGTTCATCCTGGAAACGATCTCCTTGGGCCCTGTGTTCTTGCCGAGATTGCTTTACTGGCGGTCTTGTTTGTGACCTGCTATATATCTCTGGGGTGCTTCAATACAGCTGAACACTTTGGTACAGCCACACAGATACCCAGCCACCCACCACCGGGTGCAGCACTCCTTGGCACCCGTATCCCAAATACATAAGGGCCTGCACTGCTCTGAGAATGGCGTCGCCCTTAGCGCTGTCGCAGGTTGCGACCTTGGAGGGGTACTGGGCGCCATTGCGGTCGCCACTCAGCTGCTTTTCTGGGTCTTGATTTCATTTGTACCTATGCCCAATACTTGATGTGCACACTGATTTGAGTGGCATTGGATACCTCAGTTTGGATACGTAACACATACCCGGCTCAGGTGCCTATAAACATGGGCAGAGGGAAGACCAAAACGGCTTTGAGGTCTGGCAGGGCTGGATCCCACTCCTCCCCCCTTCAGAGACCTAGTCTGGGTGCTCTTAGCGGGTGGAAGAGGGGGCCACATCCACTTCCCCAGTTGATAAGCTGAACATGATCCTGCAAGAAATTTGAGACCCCGGATCTGCAATCGAAAACCAGTTGGGAAGGATTTTGGTTGAGCTTAATCTGCTCAATGACGACCACAGGAAATTTACTGATTAAGTCAAGACCACGGTGCAAACCCTAGACACAGTAGTGCCCCAGTTGAAAGAACATGATGAGCAGTTGAAACACATGCGCCACCAAATCAAAGCCTTGCAAGCCCCCTCGGATCATGCAGAAGGCCGGGCCTGGTGTAACAACCTCCGAATTGTGGGTCTTCCAGAGGGCCCTAATCCAATAATCTACAAGGAAGAGTGGCTGAAATCCAGTGTGGCTCCTATAGGCCTGCCCACGCATTTCACTGTGGAGCGTACCCACCGGGTTCCCACACGTCGACCTATTACAGCAACAAATCCCAGACTGATATTGGCAAGGATTTTGAATTATAGGGATCGAGACCATGTGTTACAAGCGGCGAGGGAAAATGGTTCACAGCAGGTCGACAATGCTTGAATTTGCATTGTTCTGAATGATATGCTAGTGGTACAATGTAAGTGCTTCTCGTTTATGGAGGTATAGGCGTGGGTCTGCAAAGCGGGCCTCGCATTCGCGTTGCTTTTCCCAGCAAACTGAAAATCATTCACAACCATTGTTCCTTGTTCTTCGACACGCCGGATAGTGCATGGGACTGGTTGGACAGGAACTTCCCAGACTCAGTGCCGTCTGGGTGCCCTGAGGCCTCCCCCACCTCGCCAACTGGTTATGGAGGGTAGAAAAGAGGCCCTCCGGTCCGTCACTGCCTTGCAGACTGTCCGTCCACCTATCTGCACCAGTCCTTCTGAAGAGGTGTACTCTGACTCAGACTCAGAAGGGAGTGTGGCATTGTTCCCATCAAAAACTATGCAGCTAAGTAATGATCCATTGGGCTGACCCAATAATTTACATGTTGGGGAGGTTCCTCCTCATGTAACTCTGATGTTGTATGTATCCCCTACATCCTGTCTGTACATAATGTTAATTAGTCTCTAGCCAGCACATGTTACACTATGGTATGGATAGAGCATTAGAAGGGTGTAGAGAGGGTGATTGATGGATGAGATCCACTTATCACAAATGTACACAGCTTACCCCCACAAGCTAAAGCAGTTGTTTACAGTGAACTATGTTAAGTTTCATTGCACAGTTTGGTCGAGCGAAGTTGAATAGTTGGACTCAGTATTGGGATAAGGTTGTATTGATTAGAATGTTGCCACAGTGTCCGTTTACAATTTGTGGGGTGGTGGTCCGGGGGCAGGGGATGGGTTGGCAGAGCTTTTGTTACTATGGGCCAGATGTAGGTAATCTCGATTTACCTACTCTTAAATACCGAATCATACCGATTCGGTATTTAAGAGTAGGTAAATGGGATGTAGGTAATTTCACTTTTGAAATTACCGAATCGGAATGAATCGGTAATTACTGAATCGGTATTTACTGATTCGGTAATTGCCATTGATTCCTATGGGCCTTGAGGCCCATAGGAATCAATGCCAAAACCGAATCGGTAAATACCGATTCAGTAAAATTACTGAATTTGCAAGGGGGACAGGGTGTCACTTTGACATCCTGTTGCACCCCTCAATTGTGCATGGGTGCACATGTTGCTGACATACATACCCTTAGGGCATGTATGTCTGCAGCATGGCACGTTTTTCAAAGCAAAAAAATTTTTTTTTTAAGGGTTTTCATTATTTACCACCAACTTCTAGTTGGTGGTAAATAACGAATTCTTAAACCCTTGTAGCACTGATTACAGTGCTACCTACATGTTGAATTACAGAATCAGTAATTTTACCAATTCGGTATTTTACCAAATCGGAAAAATTACAAATTCGTAAAATTACCGATTCTGTAATTTAACATGCCCCTTCATCTCAATATCCAAATACCGATCGGAAACGGACGAAAACCGTATTTTTGGCCGTTTCTGACCGGTATTTGGATACCTACATCTGGCCCTATATCTTTTAAATGATGTTGGTTGCCAAAACGTATATTGTTATTTCCTGGAACGTTCGGGGGATGGGGGCAATTCACAAATGTCATAGAATGGTAGCGCAGTTACACCGACGTAAAGCCCAAATAGTTTACCTCCATGAGACACACTTAATACCATCCAAAATGTGTAAATTACAGAGACGCTGGAGAGGCCAGCTTAATGCAATGGCGTATTCCACCTTCTCAAGGGCGCTGCAATTTGGTTACGGGCCGGGGTTCCCTTCTCCCTCGCCGAGAGCAGAATTGATGAGCAAGGTAGATATGTGCTTCTCCGTGGAGCCCTAGATGGCAAACAAGTTGTGTTAGGATCGATCTATGCTCCAGATGTAGACCAAGATGCTTTCCTATCCAGTGTTGCATGCTCTCTCAGATTGGACATCATACCCTTGGGTGGAGATTTGAATGCAGTGTTTGATGTATGCCTCGACCGGTCTCACCCTCCCCTACCGGGCACTAACGCTACCACACAGGTCGCCAATCTGACTCGATGGGCGCAGCGGTGGGGTATATTTGACGTTTGGAGATCACAACATGTTATTATGCGGGAATTTTCCTTTTATTCCCACCCACACAACTTGCACACTCATTTGGACCATTTCGTTTGTACACAGGTCTTATTCCTAGTGATCAAATAGATCTGGGTAAGACCATATCTGACCATAATCCCATAGAATTGACACTAGGCTGGGATCGTATTCCCACACCTATTCCGACGTGGTGGTTACAGCCCCTGTACTTGGAAGATCAACTGTTTTGCTCTACATTAGCACAATACCATCACCACATACTTTGATGAGAATGAGGGCACTGCCACGACTAGATCACTGAAAGGGGAGGCTTTTAGAGTGATGGTGCTGAAAGTCTCTATGGGTCCTTGGTAGGAGCAAGACAGAAGGTAACCAGAAACATAACGGAAATAGAAGATAATTTGCAGGTATTAGAACTGGCTGGTCAGACTGACACAGAGGGAGCCGGAGACCTACGGGAGGCTAGGATAAAACATGCTGAACTCTTACAACAATTAAGAACAATTGACTTGAATGCTTATACACTACGCACACATGCGGAAGTGGATTGGGCCATTACATTATTGATTAAACCACAAACATCTCCTACACCAATTCTGGCACTTAACGCTACCCACTGTCATTTGATTACTTTTCAAGATGACATAAATAGAACATTTCAAGAATTTTACACAAGTCTTTACATGGCTCCTCCCCTTGACACAATGGATGCAACTGCACTTTTTCTTGGAACTATAGGCCTTCCCACCATTTCAGATTCAACAGCGGAGGAATTGGCAGCCCCGAGCACTTCAGCAGAGATCCGTAGTGCTATAAGGGTATTGGCCCGTAATAAGACCCCTGGTTCAGATGGGCTCCCCAATGAATTCTTTTCCACTTATGCGGCGACATTAATCCCGAAGTTATTGCAACTTTATACCACTTCCCTTACAGAGGGCATACTGCCTCCCACGACCAGGGAGGCAATAGTGACTTCCTTATTGAAACCCGACAAGCCCCCGACTGACCTTACATCCTATAGACCACTATCAATTCTCAATACTGAATATAAAATACTCAGCAAGCTTTTAGCATTGAGACTACTTCCCCTGCTCCCCAAACTGATACATACAGATCAGTGTGGGTTTATCCTCAAATGCAGTACCTCCTTAAACATACACTGTCTACACGACCTGATATATGCAACATCAACACTAATTAGGCAAGCAAGATGTTTATATTTAGACATACGTTAACCATTTGATACCCTGAGTTGGCCGTATATGTTGGCCGTACTGACCAAGTTTGGATTACACCCGGAATTCTACCAATGGCTGAAACTGTTTTATACAGATCCCATGGCTCGTTCTAAGATGGGTGCCACCATCTCCTCAGCATATCAAATATTCCGCGGGACACATCAGGGTGCCCCTGTTGTTTGTGCGTTGGATCCTCTGGCGCAACTTCTTTATCTCACTATGGCCCCATATGGCATCCCAATAGTCAAAGAGTGGACATGCCTCCCATGACCACATTATTCTCAAAGTTCAGTGAGGTGTCTGGCTTATGTCTTAACGCCTCAAAGTCTGTGGCATACTCCTTTTATGACACTTTTAACAGGCCCAGTCTGCAGTTTGGCCAATTACAGTTTAGATTAGAGCCCACTACATTCAAGAATCCTGGAATACACATCTATAGGACAAGCACTGACACTATAGATGGAAATGTGACCAGGACTATTACCTCGCTCCGCTCTCAGGTGGCGTTCTGGACTACCTTGCCGTTAACAATAGTTGGCCATCTGGCAGGGTCTAGAATGGTCATGTTGCCCAGACTCTTATATCATTTTGGGAATCTCCCGGGTATCCTCCCGGCATGGATTTTTAGAACGCTTGACATATTATTGACATCATTGCTTTGGGGAACAGGCCGCCATAGAGTCGATTTGGCCAGAATGCAGTGGCCAAGTTCTGTGGGAGGTGTGGCGGCCCCTGATTTTAGGGCGTATTGCATCGTTGGCCAGCTGCAATGGCTGGCGTATTGGTTGGCAGACCTCAATCTATTCGAAATAGGTTATTCTCCTGAATGTCTGCAGTTGGGAACACTACAGGCACTGTTATGCCCCGAAGCTGATAGGGTGAGAGATCCTCCTTTTCTCCTATATACTGCCCTACATAACTAGAAGCAGGCATTAAAATATACCAAAATCCATATTTCTTATGTTCCGAATATTCCACTATGTGGCCTGCCCACCAGGCGTGGAGTGTTGTCAACTGCCAGAATTCGGAGCTGGACACAGGCCAGTACAGAGAAGGTAGGGGATTTATTTTTGGATGGTAGTCTGGTGCCCAATGTTGAGTTTGTACGCACTAATGCAGTCCCGGACACCTTATTTCTGACACATGTGGCTGTTATGCAGTTTATTCGAAAGTATTGGTTGGTGGACCAAAGGGAACCCCCTACCTTTCAATTGCTGCGGGCTGTCCACATCATGGGTCACGGGAGCCACCTGGTCAGGTGTTTATATTGGGGTTTAATAGAACATCTGTGCACCCCCCCACTGGCCCTTCCTCAAAAGTGGGAAGTGGCATTAGCCAGGGAACTGAACGACAGAGAAGGGGCACTGGTACTAGAACATCCCAAGCCGGTCTCCCGTAATTTCTGACTAAAGACAATACAGCTGTGGATATTACATAGGGCCTACTTCATGCAATTGGCAATACAGAAAATGTGCCCTACCGCTTCCTCAGACTGTCCTAAAACGTTCACGCCCGGATGCGGACTTCATTCATATGTTATGGGCTTGCCCCTCTTCGAGAGTGTCTTGGTCCGAGGTCACCCAGGGTCTCGACCGGTTTACCAAATGTTCCCCTTAGGCCACTTTGAAGCCTGTCTTTAGGGCCTCTTCCTTATTCCAAGAAAAGCAACTTTGTTGCACCATTTTGTGGGACTGGCCGTGATGCTTGCTAAAAGGCTAGTTACACAACGCTGGAAATCCTGCACAGCTCCGCGTGAGGGTAGATGGAGGGAGGAGGTACTTAAATGGGCCACCGCTGTGAAAGGGAGGCGCTACAGAGTGAAGAATATAGAGAACTGAGAAAAAAGCCAATCTCCTTGGACTGGGCCCAACTGATAGAACAGTTTAGATCAGAGGCGGGTGAGGGGGCTGAAGATTTTCAGGACGCACCACATGACCCTACATGTAGTATGTAGTGCTTGATTCATAACTATATCACAGAGCGCAAATATGTGCCTATTCCCCTCCCCTTCCTCCCCCCTTTTTTGTCCCCCCCTTCCCCTCCCCCCCTCGCACCCTCCCCATGCCGGGACTCTCGCCCCGTTTGACAACATTGTGGGACAGGACAGATTATTTTAATGCGGCCAAAGTTAAGGGTATGTTTTTGGGAGGGAATACTGTGGCAGGGAGTTTAAGGGAAGGGATCAAAGCTCCTTTAAAAATGTAATGATGCCATTTAATTGAACAGAAGTTTGTTTGTAAGTTCAAGAATTGTCATTGCCTATTAAAATACGTACATAATGTTGAGTTATTTCATGATGTATATGTCTACAGGCAAGAATAGTCTTCCGATGTATGCACAATGTTAAAAGTAATAATGTGCTGTAATTCTTGCTTGCAAACCATGATGCCTAATAAAATATGTATTAAAAAAAAAAGAAATCAGCATGGGCGTCCAGGGGAACTGTATATGCTGCTTGCTCACTCTCTGTAAAGCATCCATCGCTTAGCACAGTACTTTGCTAAAGAACGGAGAAATGACGCTCACCAATTCTACTATTAGAACATTCAGAAAAGGGGAAAGCCAGTGGATAACTATGTTTTAGCTCCAGGATATCCATAGTGATGAAAATGTGTTTTGTATGGTGCCCATATTGAGCCCGTGTATCCACTAGATCTCAAGCTGACTCTTGTTTATGGGTTCCAGTCTTACTCTGTCAATGATGGCTCATATTCAGTTTAGCTCCTCCATTTGCAATCAATGATTGGTGCATGATTTCCATCCTCATTCTACAGAGTTTGTTGTAGCAGAACATGGATCTGGCATAGCATGATATAGTGGTCCAGCCGTGTTGCAGTCATGGTGGTGGGCTGCAAAATGAAAGTGCGAGCTTCTGCAGCCAACCTGTGAAAGATTCACCTGTCCATGGCTGTTTTTGTAGGTCTGACCCTATGAGCAGATGTGTGTGAAATTTTACTTTTTTCAAATCAAACAACTCATGTGTCTTTTTTAATTACTGTGTTGGTCTTGGTTTAAAAACATGTTTTAGTGCTTTTATTTCATTCCTTACGTTGGCCGGATTTTTTAAAACCTGCTTTGACTGAAGGTATTTTAAGTTGGTATTTTCCACTGATTTTTAATGACCTCTTGTTGGGCTTTGCCCTTTTTAGCTACAGTTCCCTAAACTTTTTTTCTTCCCCAGACCTTTTCTCTGACATGGTGGTGGCAACTTAGATGCTTTGGGCACTTTGCCACTGCTGATCAGTGTCAAAGTGCAAGTGCTCCCTGTGTAAAGTGTAACAGTAATTGGTTGTCCATGATTGGTATGTTTGCCTTACTAGTAAAGTCCCTAGTAAAGTGCACTATGTGTGCCAGGGCTGCTAATGCAAATGCTACTAGTGGGCCTGCAGCACTTATTGATCTTATTGATTAAGATCAACGATGATCTTAAGAAATCGAAGAAACTCTGTCGCTCCCTCG
This sequence comes from Lissotriton vulgaris, assembly GCF_964263255.1. Lineage (NCBI taxonomy): Eukaryota > Metazoa > Chordata > Amphibia > Caudata > Salamandridae > Lissotriton > Lissotriton vulgaris. Next base: position 1,298,563,109 of record NC_141694.1, read on the forward strand.
AGAAGGCCTGGAAAAAAGACCCAAACACCAGCACCAGGGACGCCTCCAAAAACGCCACCCGCATACACCACCTACTTATCCGGTCTGCCAAGAAAGCCACATTCAAAGACCGACTAGACAACAACGCCCACAACAGTAAGGAACTATTCAACATCGTCAAAGAATTCACCAACCCATCAACCAACTCCAACGACATCACCCCTTCACAAGCCCTATGCGACTCCCTAGCTTCCTTCTTCTACAACAAAATCGCAGACATCCACAACAGCTTCGACAACCGACCCGGAGACCAACCCACCCAACCTTCTGCAGGACCTTCACCCCCCCTGAACACCCTCAACGACTGGAACCCAATCTCCACTGAGGACACCATCCGCCTGATGAACTCCATCCACTCAGGATCCCCAACTGACCCATGCCCCCATCACATCTTCAACAAAGCAGACTCCATCATAGCACCACACCTCCGAGATGTCATCAACTGCTCCTTCAACTCCGCCACCTTCCCGGAAAGCTGGAAACACGCAGAACTCAGCGCCCTTCTGAAAAAACCCACAGCGGACCCCACCGAACTCAAAAACTACCGCCCCATCTCGCTTCTTCCATTCCCTGCCAAAGTCATCGAGAAAGCTGTCAACAATCAACTCGCCGCCTTCCTCGAAACCAACAAATCCCTCGACTCCTCACAGTCCGGCTTCCGAGCCAAACACAGCACTGAGACCGCACTCATCGCTGCAACTGACGACATTCGATCTCTACTGGACAACGGAGACACAGTCGCCCTCATCCTCCTCGACCTCTCTGCTGCCTTCGACACAGTCTGTCATAACACCCTTCTACAGCGCCTCAGAAACGTCGGAATCCAAGGAAAAGCACTGGAATGGATCACTTCGTTCCTCACCGGAAGAACCCAGAGAGTCCGCCTCCCACCATTCAAGTCAGAGGCCATCTTCTCTCAGCCCCACCCTCTTCAACGTATGCATGAGCCCCCTTGCGACCATCGCTCGCCAACACAACCTCAACATCATCTCCTATGCTGACGACACTCAACTGATCCTCTCACTCACCAAAGACCCTAACACCGCCAAAACCAACTTACACGAAGGAATGAAAGAAGTAGCCGAGTGGATGAAGCACAGCCGTCTGAAACTGAACTCCGACAAAACAGAAGTCCTCATCTTAGGCACCTCCCCCTCCGCCTGGGATGACTCTTGGTGGCCAGAGGCCCTTGGAAAGGCACCCATCCCGACAGACCACGCACGGAACCTGGGCGTCATCCTGGACTCCTCACTCTCGATGACCAGACAAGTCAACGCCGTTTCATCATCCTGTTTCAACATTCTTCGCATGCTCAAAAAAACATTTCGCTGGATCCCCACCGAAACTCGTAAAACGGTCACCCATGCACTGGTCACTAGCCGCCTGGACTACGGAAACACCCTCTACGCCGGTACTACCGCAAAACTCCAGAAAAAACTCCAACGCATACAGAACGCATCTGCCAGGCTCATACTAGACATCCCACGTAAAGAACACATCTCTGGTCATCTGAAAACCCTCCACTGGCTCCCCGTAAATAAGAGGATTACTTTCCGCCTCCTAACCCACGCACACATAGCACTTTACGAACTTGGACCTGAATGCCTCAACACACGACTGTCCTTCTACACCCCCTCCCGTCAGCTACGATCCTCCAACCAAGCTCTTGCAACTGTACCTCGCATCAACAAAACCACCATGGGAGGCAGATCCTTCTCCTACCTGGCAGCTAAAACTTGGAACTCTCTTCCTACTCACCTTCGCCTTACTCAGAACAACCTAGCATACAGAAAGCAACTTAAAACTTGGATATTCGACAAGTAATTCCCCACCCCTCCTCAAGCGCCTTGAGACCCTATGGGTATGTAGCACGCTATATAAATCTTTTGACTTGACTTGACATTGTGCCATGCACACAAGTAGCCCTAAAGATAGAACTCAGGCCTGCCACTGCAGTGCCTGCGAGCAGTTTGTTAAACTGCCTTGTTGTCCTGACAAGTGCACCCACTTGCCAGGCCTTACCCTTCCCTTTTTTATGCACATCAGACACCCCTATACTAGGCTCAAGGTACCCCCCTGGGCAGGGTGCAGTGTATGTGAAAGGTAGGACATGTACTAAGGTGTGTATCATGTCCTGACAGTGAAATACTGCCAAATTTATTTTTAACTGTTGCAAGGCGATCTTGCCCATAGGACAGAATGGGGGAGGCTGTGTAATATGCTTCCAGCCTATATTACCATAGATTTACGATGGAGAGGTGCAGTTTACTGTGCCTGAACTCACAATTTAATAACACATATTTTTGTGAAGGTGGTTTTTGAATTGTGCGTTTAGAAACCACGCTTTTAGAAGGGTCTGGTTTCTTTGTTTTAACAATTCTCTGTGTCTCTGTCTGGTTGAGGATTGACTGTCTGGGTTTAAATGTGATAGGATACGGGGAATGTCTTGACTCAGGGGAGGAGGTGAGACAGCAACGGGCTGACTTGCATCTGGAGTGTAGGGGGGATGATTAGCCCCTGGAGGTGAAGAGGCCTGGGCTGCTGTCATAAAACAATGGCCCCATCTCCTGCTGAGTGATTGAGGATCCAGGCCACCAATATCAAAGGAATAATGTGTCACTGGCAGGGAGGCACCCAGAACTGGTTTGTACAGGGGTCAGTGCCCCCCTGAACAAAAAGACTTCAAAGACATTTAGTGGTATAACTATGAGAGCTGAAACCCCTAAACGTTGGATTGATCAAGACTGAAAAGTATTGACAACTACTTTGTGGTCAAGAGGAAACTCTTCCAATGGAAGAACAGCTGAGGAGAAGGACTGACCCTTACTGTGTGTTCTTGGCTGGCCTGCAGTTTGCTGATCTGACTAAGGAGAGGCTAAGGGACTTTGCTGTGTGCTGTTTTCCCCTGCTTGAAAGGACTTTGATGTGTGCTGTGTCCCGAAGTAACATGTATCCATGTGAGCTGTTTCCCTGTTGTGGAAATTCAGGAACATAAAAGTTTCCAAGTGAGTCTCAGTGACACTGTGTGCGTTTTACAGCCTGAGACTGCCCCGTGATCGTGTACACCTGGAGTCCAAGTGAATCTCAGCGACGCTGTGTTCGTGTGCCTCGTACAGCCAGAGACCTTCATGAGGATTGACCTGTTATTGTGTACACCTGGAGCTCAAGTGTGTCTCAGCGACGCTGTGTGCATGTGCTTTTTGCAGCCTGAGACACACCGCATGACTGTGTACACCAGGAGTCCAAGTAAATCTCAGTGACGCTGTGTGCGTGTGCGTCGTGCAGCCTGAGACCTTTGTGAGGATTGCCCTGTGATCGTGCGCACCCGGAGTCCAAGTGAGTCTCAGCGACGCTGTGTGCGTGTGCTTCGTGCAGCCTGAGATCTTCATGAGTATTGCCCTGTGATTGTGTGCACCCGGAGTCCAAGTGAGTCTCAGCGACGCTGTGTGTTTGTGTTTCGTGCAGCCTGAGACCTATGTGAGGATTGCCCTGTGATCGTGTGCACCTGGAGCTCAAGGGAGTCTCAGCGACACTGTGTACGTGTCCCGTGTTGCAGCCTGAGACCTTCGTGAGAAATTGCCCTGTGACTCTGTGACCCGGAGCACTCCTCTGCTTCAATCGACAACGTGTCCAGCAGTGCTGCGATCGTCATTGCCATCGGCCCGGACCGGCATCCCCAGAGGAGCTGTGAGAATTCACCGCCGCCGACCCGAGCCTGCCTTTGCCAAAGAGAGACCTCGAACCATCACCATCGGGGCTCTGAGTTCCACTGCCCAAGATCAACAAAGTCACATCAGAGGCCCAAGCTGTGAGGAGAGTGAGATCGTACCCCCAGGTAACGCTCAGTGAGGGTGCGTGTCTCACCACCTAGTTTGGGGTGCGGGCTACGAGAGAAACGCTCTCAGCCTTTCCCCTCTTTGCAGTGCAAGCCTCCGCTCAGTCCGTTACGCACCCGTACTTGCAGAGTAGTGGCAATACCAAGGCCGGCGTGTGGAGCTGCCCTTTGTTTTCCATCATAACCGTGTTAGGGGCATATTTGACTGTAGCTAACCGCGAGTCCGTAAAAGTGACATAGAGACCGACCATAGTACCGCGATCGATGCCGGAGTACATTATTTTTGCATTACGAATTGCATTATTTTGGCAATACGAACTGCCTGATTATTGCATTACGAATTGCACTTTGTTTTGCATTATGGACTGCCTGATGTTACATTATGAATTGCATTATTAATGCATTCCGAACTACCTGATTGTTGCATGACGAATTGCATTATTTTGGCATTACGAACTGCCTGATTGTTGCATTATGAACTGCATTATTTTTACATTATGAAGTGCCGGATTCTTGCATTACGAACTACATAGCATTGCATTAGGACTGCATTGGATCATCGAGAATTGCTCATTAATACTGCAAGAACCTGCAAGGGCTTGCTGGCCTAATAACCAGCAAGGTGAAATATTAGCAATACGCATAGGTTAGATTTTTATCGTGTGATCTCATCATATATCTTTATTTTTAAAAACATATAATGTTTTTATGAAACTCATTCGGAGTCCCTTTTTGGTGTCATCAGTGGGTTGCTGAGAGCGTGGTTGCAAATACTTTACACATTTGCCTTGGAGATAAGCCTGGCTACTCATGCCAAGCTACCGAGGGGGTGAGCAGGGGCTATCTGAGAAGGTGTCCTTCCTTTCCCTGACTTATAATCAAGGGTCCCTATTTGGACTAAGGTACCTACCTCAGCCAACTAGAGACCCCCAGTTCTAACACCTCTCCTACTTGAAATTGGGTGGCATTTACCACATGCATAACATTTCACTTGTGCAAAATATCACATGCAGTATTTGGCTTGTGATCAGACGATTCGTCAAAGTCATGCACTGTTTACAGTGGCATGTGCTAATTTCCACTGCACCTAACTCATGAACCAGGGCCTTAGTATTTCTCCTGGGAAAATAAGAAAAATATTTATTTTGTGGCTAATTCAGCACATGTACAATTTCCAACCATTCACATAGGGATAGTGGCTCTTGCACAGTTGGAGAACCATTGATCAGGACATAATGGGTGTTGGGATGCACAAGTCCTCTGCATGGCTGTTAGAAATTGGGTTACTGGTTGATTGGTGGCGTCAGTCCTGGTGAAGAAGCACCCACAACCCTACTCACGGTAAGGCACGTATGATCTCGGAATTAATCTTTGCTCAACCCCCTGGTAACCTTGCACAGAGCAGTCAGTCTTAACTTAGGGGCAATGTGTAAAGTATTTGTACAACACTTCAAACAGTAAAAGAATGAAAACACCACGACAAGAAGGATCCCACACCAAGTTAGAAAAATAGGGCTTTCTTTAAAAAATAAAACAAGACCAAACCGGAAAGAAACAAATCAGTAGAACCAAAGACTTTCAATTTTAAAGTTTTAGTTCAAAATAAGGCCCAAACAGTACAGATTGCCAACTGTGGATATCTGGCTGCAAAGGACTGGAAAAAAGTCATATGTTGTGGCAGACTGTGATGGAGCGCAGGCCGGCTACAGGGACCCAGTTAGGCCTGATGAACAAAGTCCCCTAAAATCGGGGTTGAGGAGTGAAGCGTGGATTCACGTCAAAGATGCATTGCACAGCCGAGGTGATCCGTCTGTTCCTAGATGTGGCGGGGCTTCACGGTGTGAAGTCCTGTTGCATCGACATTGAGGATCCTGTCAATGGTGAGTTACAATGTGAAGTCCAGCGTCAAGGATGCGGCACGCAGTTGGCGCAATGTGTCAGTTCCGAAGAGCTGCAAGGCAGCGATGCTGAGTCTGTCATCATCGTCGAGGTTGTCGTTGATGAGAGATGTGAGGACCTGCGCTGAGGATGAGTCATGGTCCAATCCATGAAGCAGCAGAGATATATCAGTTATGCTCGGGACTGCACAGCAAAGTAGAAGAGATATGTCAGTTCTGCTAGGTCCACAGAGGCTGGCAAAGCACCTTAAGCCCACTTCCAATGGCCCAGGACTGGGTGGCACCACTTCGCAGGGTAGACTCACAGATAGCAGAGTCCAGGAGTAGGGCTTCAGATCAGGAGGCCGCCAACTAGCCCATAGGGCAACTCAGGGATCTGGGTTCAAGAGATGCAGCCCAAACCTTCTAACCCAGGCAAGAGGGTAGAAGACAGCAGGTCAGCAGGGCAACAGTTCCTTTGGAGCAGCACAGGAGAGTGGCAGTCTTTTCAGCCGCATAGCAGTCCTTCTTCCTGGCAGAAAATCCACAGGTTCAGACATTTACTGAAATGGAAGTGTCTGATGTCCATTTTGTTTATGCACAGTTGTCCATTTGAAGTGGGGAGATACTTCTAGAGGCATGCCCTTGAAGTGGGCCAATGCCTTGCTTTCCCTGCCCTGGCTCTAGGCTGCCAGTGATAGGCCATCTCGTCAAACCTAAGCTCCTATTGTGTTTGGCTGTCTAGGAGGAATACATAAAGCTCAACTGCCAACTACACCCAGTCATGTGACCAGAGACAAGCTGCAGGCACCAAATGAATATGCAAGAAAATGCCAACTTTCTAAAAGTATTTACAAAAAGGGGGTGGTGAGGGACAGAGTCCCTGAATTAAGCAGAAAGCTCTCACCCAGTCAAAAGATCAGGGCTAGATCCAACACCGTTTTTTAGCTCACTGCACCATCCCAGTTTCAGAACCTGGCTGTATGCAAATTGGTCTGTTCCTGTCCCAGTGCATGATGGGAACAGGACAAACCAAACTACAGAAGCCAATTCTTACACTGGGAAGGAAACAAGCTCCCGGGGACCGGTTTCTGGCATTACAGCCGTCTTCGGCCCGGTTTGCTTGAATCCTGATGGTGCAATGAGCAAGGGTCTCACATCTGAGAATACCCTTCCACGCTTAGGGTGGACAAAAATATTTACAAAAAGGGGGTGGTGAGGGACAGAGTCTCTGAATTAAGCAGAAAGCTCTCACCCAGTCAAAAGATCAGGGCTAGATCCAACACCGTTTTTTAGCTCACTGCACCATCCCAGTTTCAGAACCTGGCTGTATGCAAATTGGTCTGTTCCTGTCCCAGTGCATGATGGGAACAGGACAAACCAAACTACAGAAGCCAATTCTTACACTGGGAAGGAAACAAGCTCCCGGGGACCGGTTTCTGGCATTACAGCCGTCTTCGGCCCGGTTTGCTTGAATTCAAGCAAGCCGGGCCGAAGAAGGCTGAAATGCCAGAAACCGGTCCCCGGTAGCTTGTCTCCTTTCTGGTGAAGAATTGGCTTGGTAGTTTAGTCTGCCCTGTTCCCATGATGCACTGGGCCAGGGACAGACTGATTTGCATATAGCCAGGTTCTGAGCTGGGATGGGGCAGTGAGATAAATAACGGTGATGGATCAAGCCCTGATCTTTGGACTGGGTAAGAGTGGTTTGTTTAACTCAGACACTCTGTTCATCACCACCCCCTTTTTGTAAATCATTTTTGGCCACTGTAGGTGTGGCAGGGTATACTCAGACATGAGTCCCTTTCTCACTGCTCCATCAGGATTCAAGCAAGCCGGGCCGAAGAAGGCTGAAATGCCAGAAACCGGTCCCCGGTAGCTTGTCTCCTTTCTGGTGAAGAATTGGCTTGGTAGTTTAGTCTGCCCTGTTCCCATGATGCACTGGGCCAGGGACAGACTGATTTGCATATAGCCAGGTTCTGAGCTGGGATGGGGCAGTGAGATAAATAATGGTGATGGATCAAGCCCTGATCTTTGGACTGGGTAAGAGTGGTCTGTTTAACTCAGACACTCTGTTCATCACCACCCCCTTTTTGTAAATCGTTTTTGGCCACTATAGGTGTGGCAGGGTATACTCAGACATGAGTCCCTTTCTCACTGCTCCATCAGGATTCAAGCAAGCCGGGCCGAAGAAGGCTGAAATGCCAGAAACCGGTCCCCGGTAGCTTGTCTCCTTTCTGGTGAAGAATTGGCTTGGTAGTTTAGTCTGCCCTGTTCCCATGATGCACTGGGCCAGGGACAGACTGATTTGCATATAGCCAGGTTCTGAGCTGGGATGGGGCAGTGAGATAAATAACGGTGATGGATCAAGCCCTGATCTTTGGACTGGGTAAGAGTGGTCTGTTTAACTCAGACACTCTGTTCATCACCACCCCCTTTTTGTAAATCGTTTTTGGCCACTATAGGTGTGGCAGGGTATACTCAGACATGAGTCCCTTTCTCACTGCTCCATCAGGATTCAAGCAAGCCGGGCCGAAGAAGGCTGAAATGCCAGAAACCGGTCCCCGGTAGCTTGTCTCCTTTCTGGTGAAGAATTGGCTTGGTAGTTTAGTCTGCCCTGTTCCCATGATGCACTGGGCCAGGGACAGACTGATTTGCATATAGCCAGGTTCTGAGCTGGGATGGGGCAGTGAGATAAATAATGGTGATGGATCAAGCCCTGATCTTTGGACTGGGTAAGAGTGGTCTGTTTAACTCAGACACTCTGTTCATCACCACCCCCTTTTTGTAAATCGTTTTTGGCCACTATAGGTGTGGCAGGGTATACTCAGACATGAGTCCCTTTCTCACTGCTCCATCAGGATTCAAGCAAGCCGGGCCGAAGAAGGCTGAAATGCCAGAAACCGGTCCCCGGTAGCTTGTCTCCTTTCTGGTGAAGAATTGGCTTGGTAGTTTAGTCTGCCCTGTTCCCATGATGCACTGGGCCAGGGACAGACTGATTTGCATATAGCCAGGTTCTGAGCTGGGATGGGGCAGTGAGATAAATAACGGTGATGGATCAAGCCCTGATCTTTGGACTGGGTAAGAGTGGTCTGTTTAACTCAGACACTCTGTTCATCACCACCCCCTTTTTGTAAATCATTTTTGGCCACTATAGGTGTGGCAGGGTATACTCAGACATGAGTCCCTTTCTCACTGCTCCATCAGGATTCAAGCAAGCCGGGCCGAAGAAGGCTGAAATGCCAGAAACCGGTCCCCGGTAGCTTGTCTCCTTTCTGGTGAAGAATTGGCTTGGTAGTTTAGTCTGCCCTGTTCCCATGATGCACTGGGCCAGGGACAGACTGATTTGCATATAGCCAGGTTCTGAGCTGGGATGGGGCAGTGAGATAAATAACGGTGATGGATCAAGCCCTGATCTTTGGACTGGGTAAGAGTGGTCTGTTTAACTCAGACACTCTGTTCATCACCACCCCCTTTTTGTAAATCGTTTTTGGCCACTATAGGTGTGGCAGGGTATACTCAGACATGAGTCCCTTTCTCACTGCTCCATCAGGATTCAAGCAAGCCGGGCCGAAGAAGGCTGAAATGCCAGAAACCGGTCCCCGGTAGCTTGTCTCCTTTCTGGTGAAGAATTGGCTTGGTAGTTTAGTCTGCCCTGTTCCCATGATGCACTGGGCCAGGGACAGACTGATTTGCATATAGCCAGGTTCTGAGCTGGGATGGGGCAGTGAGATAAATAACGGTGATGGATCAAGCCCTGATCTTTGGACTGGGTAAGAGTGGTCTGTTTAACTCAGACACTCTGTTCATCACCACCCCCTTTTTGTAAATCGTTTTTGGCCACTATAGGTGTGGCAGGGTATACTCAGACATGAGTCCCTTTCTCACTGCTCCATCAGGATTCAAGCAAGCCGGGCCGAAGAAGGCTGAAATGCCAGAAACCGGTCCCCGGTAGCTTGTCTCCTTTCTGGTGAAGAATTGGCTTGGTAGTTTAGTCTGCCCTGTTCCCATGATGCACTGGGCCAGGGACAGACTGATTTGCATATAGCCAGGTTCTGAGCTGGGATGGGGCAGTGAGATAAATAACGGTGATGGATCAAGCCCTGATCTTTGGACTGGGTAAGAGTGGTCTGTTTAACTCAGACACTCTGTTCATCACCACCCCCTTTTTGTAAAACTTTCTAAAAGTGGCATTTTCCGAACCTTTACCATAAGTTAGGATTTTATATTAGGATCCAAAGACATCAAACATGAACCAGATACCTCTTCCCATTTGTAAATTACACTTATAAAATGTAATGAGGCAACTCCAATGTAATCCTACGGGAGAGAAAGCCCTTACAGTAGTGAAAATTACTTTAAGAGTTTTTCCCTACCAGAACTTGTAAAACTTAAAAGTACATGACCAACTTTTAAAATACACTGCACCCTGCCCTTCGGGCTGTCCAGGACCTAACTTAGAGGTGACGTATATGTATTAAAAAGGAAGGGTTGGGCCTGGCAAAAGGCTTATTTTGCCAGGTCAACAAAGCAGGTTAAAACTGTACACACAGCCTCTGCAATGGCAGGCCTGAGGCATGGTTAAAGGGCTACTTAAGTGGGTGGCACAATCAGTGCTGCAGGCCCACTAGTAACATTTGATTTACAGGCCATGGACATATGTAGAACACTTTACTAGGAACTTGTAAGTGAATTAAATATGCCAAAAATTGATTAGCCAAAGTTACCATGTTTTAAGAAGAGAGCACAAGCACCTTAGCAATGGTTAGCAGTGGTAAAGTGTGCAGAGTCCTAAGGCCAGCAAAAACGAATTCAGCAAAAATTGGAGGTCTGAAGGCAAAAAGTTAGGGGCGAACCACAGAAAGTATGCCGGGTCTAACAATGGGAATAATTGTGCAGCCCTGCCCTGAGTGCACTACTGTACTGATTTCTTGGTACCTATTGCTGATTTTTACTGTCATAGGCAAGCACAGATTGTGTGTGTGTGCCAGGACATTGGCCATTCTCTTAGATTGAGGTCTTGTTGGACCAGGAGAGCACCCAAAACTCCACCCTTATAGTGATCGAAGGCTACTGCCTTCACCAGAAGGTAAGCAGCACGATGGTGGCAGCACACCATGTTGTGATCCATAGAAGTGAATAGGTCCTTTTTAACCTGTCACTCGAGTGAAACATATAGGGTCTCGCATTTTCAAAATTTTGCTGTGTTATGCTTAACTCACCATTGGACTACATCAGTTGGTTCTGATGTGCTGTGCAGCGCAGAAGTAGTGTATCTGTGCTGGGTATATTTTTTCCTGGTAAAATACAGAGATAATGCATTGCTGTGCACTGTGTGCATGGTGAATCCATGTGCTGAATGTATGCATGTGTATGAGTGGTACTACACATGAAAGATGTAATACTGTACAGTACATGCATGGTGAATGCATGTGCTGGATATATGTGTGTCTATGAGTGCACAGTACATGAAGGATACAGTACTGTGCAATGCGTGCATGGTGAATGCACGTGCTGGATGCATATGTGCCTAGGAGCAGTAGAGGACATGGCGGATAAAGGATTGCGCAGCATTTGGTTGACTGTATACATGCACTGGTGTGTGTGTGTGTGTGTGTGTGCGTGTGTGCGGGTGTGTGTGTGTGTGTGTGCCTGTGAATTATGCAATGCATGAAGGGCCCTACATTTCATTTTGGGAGAACCAGGTCTATATGGTGTCATCCACAGTCTTAAAGTGGGAAAGGCCCTTGGTCCAGATGGATACTCAGGGAAATTTTACAAAGTCTTTATGGACAAATTGATAATACGACTCGAGACCTACTGCTGCCACCATCATAGTTATTTGTAGGGAAAGGAATAACCACTTAGACATTAAAAATTTCAGGCCCATATCCGTTCTCAATGTCGACTGCAAAATATATAAAAAAATCTTCACCTCCCGCCTTGAGAAAGTCATGTAGAATCTTAGTCATGCAGCTGGAACTGACGTTCTCAAAAGGGAGACTGGCCACTGATAACATCAGCATATTCTGCCACATATTAGACAAAGGTAAAACAATACCCTCCCCAGTAGCGGCTAGGGCTCTCGATTTGGAGGTATTGAGGTATCATGGACCTTCTTATGTGTTGTTCTAGAGAAATATTGTCTGGATGTTGACTATATTCGGATGATTATGGCACTGTAAACAAACTTGGAAGCAAAAGTGAGAGTCAATGACCACCTCTCTCACCCATTTTTACTGATGACAGAACCTCTACTCATAAGCCTTTTATCTAATGTCAACATTATATGCATTTGCTTTCACAAAGGTAGACACCTAGTTGCAGTTTATGCAGATGATGTTTTAATATTTACTGAAGAAGCTGACAGGCCATTCCGCTCATCCTACCGGAAATTGAACAATGATTATTAGTATTAGGCCGCACCGTCAACAAGGATAAGACAGAAGTCTTTCCCTTGAACTGTTACTGCTCCCTCAAAATCGTAGGAACGTCAGGGATAAAATGGCAATCCACTTAGATTAAATACTTGGGACATTAGTTCACTCAACGAAAATAGGCTACTATCTGAGAAGAGAACTCTTTTGCTCTTCTGGTCACCCAAATTCATTATGTGGTGGAGCAGAGATGAAGTAATCAAGATGATGATTGCTCCTTTGATTTACTTTTTATCTAGTATGTTGACAGTATTTCTCTCATCAAACGTCTTTAAGACCGCTGACAAATATATCACTGAATTCCTTTGGAAGGGCAAGAGAGCTGGAATAGACTATAATGCACTTATAATTAATAACCACAAAGGCGGCCTTAACTTACCAGGCTTCTGTTGATATCATGAGTCTTTTATATCTTGCCATGGCTCTTGGTGGTTCTCAAACTATTGCCAAATTTATCCACTGTGGCTACAGGCAGAATCTCAATCACTTGACCATATTACTCATAGTTTAACCCTCATACACCAAACTTCACGCCTTAACCTACAACATTCGCAAACAATAATTCTTGACAAACATGCTAAAATACTTAGATAAAACACTGAAAAACTGAAAGTATGCATCAACCTTGACATCATTATGGCACAATAAAAAGATACCAATTTGAAACAAATCTCTATTTTGGGAGAACTGGGCAAGGGCTTGGATTCACTTTATCAGTGTTTTAGGCTCATGGGAAGATCCCATACTCTACTACACCTTGAGAGAGAAATTCTCTTTAAGGGACTTGGAGTTTTATTATTTCCCCAAACTTTAAGGGGTACTCAGGAAACTGACCAAACCGTATCTACTTGACCTCCCTTCTCTACTGGCAACTTTAGCAAGAGTGGTAATCAGGCCTCAAGAATATATACGTTTTTGGAACCACCTAAATTGTCACCTATTCAGCAATTACAAACCAAATGGGAACCATATATTCGTACCACACATATTAGTCATTTTACAGACCCAATCTGGAAGGCAATCTGGAATGCTTTTTTCAATGCTAATATCACCATAACCTTGCTTCAATCTCGTTTATGGATACTACACAATACATACTGGATACCCTCACGTCTACAGAAACGGGGACATACTAACTCAAACATATGTTAGATATGCGGTACAGATCAAAGTACCATAGATCATATGTTATACAGGTCTACTAAAATTGGACCTTTATTGTATATTATTCAGTTTCTGTTCCACACTCTCACAGGAATTACTTTTGTGCTTGACTTCTTGACTTTTGCTTTGGGTATCTATGCTTATCCATTTTTCCCTTACCATATAAAAAAGGTTTAATCCCTAATTGATTTGTTACTAACCTTGGGAGTAAAGAATGGAAATTGATCATTTGTCTCCTTCAAGAAATGGTGGGTTCTACTTTGTACTTCTAGGAGCAATGGTGATATACTATATGCTAACCCTCAGATGCATCAACAAACCAATTTGATACCCCTTAATAGCGAAAAATACCAAATCGCTATTATGGAATTGCAAAATGGACTGCATCAAGAAATCACTTAAAAAATTGCGATTTCTTAGAATTCCTTAATTGCGACTCGCAATTAAGGAACACCTCCCCATTCATTCATATGGGTCTAGAGGCCCGTAGGAATGAATGGGAAGACAATCTCAAGTTACGATTCGCAAATTGAGATTGCGATTTCAAGGGTGCAGGGGTGTCCAAAGGACACCCTGTTGCACCCCTGAAATTGATATGTGCACATATGTTGCGCACACACATGCTCTTAGGGCATGTGTGTGCGCACACATGTGTAGGACATATAACTTTGAAAAATGCACTCTAGTGCATTTTTCAAAGTTTTTGCAAATTACCACGAAGTTGTACTTCATGGTAATTTGCGTGCCCTATTAGCGAATTTGCTATTTAAACACTTTCATGCATTGCATTTAAGGAATCTCAAATTGAGATTCCTTAAATGCAAATAATCGCAATTTAGCGATTTCTAAAATTGCGATTTTTGCATTTGGGATGATGCATCCCAAATGCAAAAATACCGCTCGCAAAGGGCCAGATTCTAAGAATCTGGCCCTTCGCGAGTGGATTTTTGTTTGATGAATCTGGCCCTAGGTTCCATGCTTCTTCCAGCTCCGGTAGGTAGTGGTGAAGCTGATAGTTTTGTATCATTCCGCCAAAAAATCCAAACCCCTCTGAACTTAAAGATACCTTTCAAACAAACCGTTGTCATTCTTTGTATAAAAGAATGTACCTCTGTTGATGTTTTGGTTGACTATATGATTATCTTCAGTCAATAAATTCAAATGTATGCGTTATTGTTTAAGTTAATAGAAACCATAACAATATCCTAAAAAAGAGATTAAGTTAATTAACCAGCATTTAAATTATTTAAAAGACAATTTCATATCACATAAAACAAACTAAAATAGAAAGTATCATAAAAGTTGTTAGCAATATTGCCATCACATCAGTACTCAATATAAAGTGCATTTGTACAGTTAGCTTAAAGTTTTAAGTGTAGTCCAGGGATTCTTTGGGGCGTGTTGTCTTTGTATATAGTATCAAGAATGTCATCTTACAGTTCAATTGAGAATCTGTTGAGTCTAAACCTTTAACTCCTTCCATGCTCATGACGAGCTCAGCTCGTCATGAGGTAGCCTGGAGCTGTGCTCATGACGAGCTGAGCTCGTCATGACACCAGCAAAATGGCAATTCCCAGCACAGGAGGGGAATTGCCTTAGCAGCCATTAATATTGGGTGATCTGCAAGTTCAAATGCCCCTGTCATTGAAGGATTTCTTCAGTAACAGAGTCCGAATACATTTTAAAAAGGGCACTCACAGATCAGATGGATACAATCTTGCCTCTCTTCAGTTAATAGTTTGCACTACGAAACTTTGCATATTGCAGTTCTGCACTGAGTCATATCCAAAGTATGTATTATTGGCGAATGATTTGTACCAACTTGATCAGGGCCGGACTGGGAACCACACCCAGCCCTGGCAAAGTGCTCGGCCGGCCCCCCTCCCCACTCGGGGGGATTGGAGGTGCCGCCTAGCTCTTTTCCGGGGCAGGTTCCTAGACGATTTTGTTAGAGGGCCAATGTTGCAGCTATGCTACAAAACGGCCCTGTAACAAAAACTGCCACCAGAAACCAGCAACCACCTATGCGGTGCACCGGGGAATTGCCCGATGCCCGCTATGGCCAGTCCGGCCCTGAACTTTATAGCCGGGTTCCCTGTCCTTCCCTTCTACTCTTTCCCTATTTTTTTCGTTTCAGAATAATGAAACTAGAAATAGCATATGGTAGCTGTACCAGTTCTACCTATGCAGACTACAGACTTAGAGTTGGAATGAGTAATGTTGACTTTCTCCAACATATCATTTCTGCAGTGGTCACTTACTTGGCAGTCTCTGTTGTTTCAACTGCTGATATTACAAAATGTTGTCAATTTCATATCCTGCTTTCATTATGATTCATTACTGCTGCTGCTTACATTTTAAGCTGTGAGCCCTTTTTCACTATTGTGTATCCACACCTGCCCTCCCAGGAAGACTTGAAATGCTCGACTATGTTATTACAGATGAGGTACTTGGTCCCATTGCTCAGAATATATAATAAGTCGAGCCTCAACCTTCCTCGGTTGGGCCCATTAACCATTGCTCGCCTGGAGACCTTCTGAAAATGGCATGCAATGCAGTTTTGAGATTATATGCACTTATTAATTTATTACATTCATTTTTGAGTACCAGGACTTAGAGCCTAGTTTAGAGTTGGGCGGATGGATTACTGAGTGACACATTTGACGGATATCCAGTCCGCCATATTATAAGTGCATTATATCCATTTGAATTTGTAATACAGAGGGTGGGATATCCGTCAAGTTTGTGATGGAGTAACCCGTCCGTCAAACTCTAAATCAGGCCCCTATTTGTAATCATCAGACTTTTGTCCACAACAAGTAAAGGGGAGCTGCGTCGCGCTGCAAGGAGGCTGCTAAGTTGGTGCAAAGGACTCAAAGTCCCAATGGGCAGCTGTTGGAGTTTGGACACTCCTGAGGCTACCACACTCTTTATTACAGCTCGCCGCTTCCGCTTCGCGGGAGCCGCGTCGCGCTGCAAGGAGGCTGCTAAGTTGGTGCAAAGGACTCAAAGTCCCAGGGGGCCGCTGTTGGAGATTGGACACACCTGAGGCTGCCACACACTTTATCACATCTCGCCGCTCCCGCTTCGCCCGTTCGAGACTGCAAGAGGCTGGGCAGGGCCCTCTCCCTAAGTTCTTCAACAGAATCGCCACCATGGACTGCCAGTAAGTGATTTTTGGTTACACTTCTTGATTGCTCTTGTAACTAGTACACTATCGCGTTGGGTAATGGCAACATGCGAGGGACGGACAAAGAAAAACCCTGGACTGGGCTATGTGGCAGGAACATTGGACCAGTTCATTACAAGGGCATCATCCGTTTTAGCCCACGAGATAGCGATCACTGAACATAGACTCTCCTTTCATCCTACATTATCAAAGAGGTTGTCATTGGGGGGATATCCAATGCTCGCTCACCGCTGAATGTTCCATCCCCCCCCCTTTTTCCAGCTTCGCAGCTGTTGACTTCAAGTCCAAACCGAAATGATACCTTGCATAATATTACTGAGAGAGAGGTTCTAAATCCCTCATTGGACCGTGGTGAGTTACTGGCAAATGTTCCTAAAAACATTGTTTTATGCACTGCTTTGGTCCACAACCAACCTGTTAATTCCAAGCAGGATGCACAGGGGGTAACCTCCAAAAGGGAGAGAAGAGGAGCCCAACAGAAGGGGAAGAGCGTTAAGAATTCTAAGGCATCTAAGCGGAGTAAACCAGATAAAAGCCTAGATGTGGTCACTGAAGTGGAGGCTTCATCTCCAGCACCCCCAGTGGTAAATGTTGAGAACATAGAAGAGAGGACCACCGAACTCTTGAACATTGATGAGCAATATTGGTAAAAAATGGATGCTCTAATAGATGCATCTTTAAAACCACTGTTAACAAGACTGTCGATAATTGAGAACAGGCTCTCGCAGCTTGAATCTTCACTTAGTACTCTCGATAATACCGTTAAGAGCAATTTAGTGGTTGATGTACAGGGCACCGATCTTTTGAGGGAGGGAGGAGGTAGGGTGGTTCCGGGTCACACAGGCATCAACTCACTAGCAACTGCAGGTGTGCCCTCAACAAGTCCCGAATAATGCTAAGAGGCCAGAAACAACCGATAAAGGAAAATTGATGGCTGTAGAGCCAAGGGGTGGGGGATTGAGGAAAGCCCACGATGTTGAAAATGTTCGCCATCATCTACATCTTCCCCCTGAGTGTAACCCCTATGTTACCGTTCTGACTGGCGTCCCAGAACTAAGGCAAGGGTGCTCCGAAACTCATGACCAGTTAAAAAATAAAGCCATACACTGGTTAAATACAAAAAGACCACTCCCCCCCCCAGGCACAGGCTAGAATCTTATTTGTAAGAATGATGACCTGAGTAGGAACCAAGCAGAAAAACATCCAAGGGGATTGTATTGTTATCAATTTCAACGATCCAAGGGCTGCTTCGCATGTCTGTGGGGGTGTATCTGTAAATTCACAAACTCACATACAGGCAAGGGACCTGGGTTACTTTTATACACCATCAGCAATTCAGCTGAACCATGGGAACCTAGAGTATGGGGATAATAGAAGGGCACATTTGGATGGGAGGTTTATTGGGCCAACTATGGAAAATGACACTTGATCACCAGCTATCCCCCTTTATAATAGATTTAGTGCCTTAGACTCAGTGGACTGACTGATTACGGCCGGCACTGACCAATCGTTAACTATGGAAAAAAAGGAAACTATCAATGCACAAACATGTCAAAATACAGATGAGCCATCTAGACTGGTGTCATTAATGGGTGGTGGCAAAGTAATACCATCAAAACTGGGTCAAAATGGGGTCGATTTATGTGAAATTATGTCTCTACAGACAATAAGTACCAACAATGAAATAGCTTTCCCCCAGGGTGTTGAAACCCCACTAATTACGG
This sequence comes from Lissotriton vulgaris, assembly GCF_964263255.1. Taxonomy (NCBI): domain Eukaryota; kingdom Metazoa; phylum Chordata; class Amphibia; order Caudata; family Salamandridae; genus Lissotriton; species Lissotriton vulgaris. The sequence goes on from NC_141694.1 coordinate 1,298,581,372, forward strand.
CTGAACATAATAATCGAGGGATTACCTCTGAACCGTGTACTACAAAGAATATTTATAGAAACACAGTACGCACTGTTGTAGGTAATCTGTTAAGCGAGGGAACGGGGTGGGGGGCACCTGTACAACTAACCACTGGTGGCTCAAGAATATTATCTTGGAATATCGCGGGGCTTGTCTCTAAACTTGACCAAGCAGATTGGGGGGAATATATCGACTCCCACGAAGTATGTGTGTTCCAGGAAACCTGGGTGGTAGGTCCACAGTTTTGGGCAGGCTATGAGGCCTACTGTGAGGGGGCTGTCAAGGGTCCCCTCGGGAGACCGTCCGGGGGCCTTTGTATATGGGTGGCCTCACACATGGGATGTAAAATTAAACAAGTTGAGACACACTCCCCAGATATAACCTGCATCCTTCTCTCTAATAAGAATGACCAGAAATTTGCTATTGTTAGTGTCTATTCCCGCCAGGTCCAGTATGGTGGGGCATACCCAACGATTGAGAGCTTGTTAAACGTCTTACATAGGTTGGTGGGAAACCCAAATCTCATAATATGTGGTAATTTTAACTGTCATTTTGAACCATTAAGCGGTGTTATACACCCAATCACTGCTGAAGAAGATTCTACTTGGTCAATCCCCCCCCCAATATGTATCCAACCAAACGATGGACTCCGTTAGTCCTCCAGTTAATCTCTCTCACTTTGAGTTTTTCCATTGAGGGCCTGTAATGGCCGTTTCCTTGGTGACAATCCTTGGCATCCAACCTTTAAACGGCCAGGCCAGACCACGGTCATTGACTATATCTTAATTAGTGTAGAATTATGGCATAAGGTGGTTGACTTTGCTGTAGAAGAAAGATGCGAGAGCGACCACAATCCTATAGTCATGGTCTGGGACTTCCAGTGGAGGGCTTCTAGAGGACCCAGCGACGAGGCACCACAAGAGAGTCTCGAGATTGTAGAGGGAGGGAGACGGATTAGATGGACCAAGTTAAAACAATCTGAGGAATCACTTAATAAAATATATGCCAGTGTTATCCCCGTATTGGAGATAACAAGTAAAATAGTTTCCAAAACATATTATCCTGGGTTTGAAAGCCAGCTAGGTGTACTCCACCTAGCCGACCATTGCTATATTGGCTTTGGCTATGGCGTACAGTAGAATTGAGCCATTACAGGGATGAACTCAGGGCACTCCTAATGTCACCAGGAGTTGTGGAAAAAAAATGGCTTGCTTTTGTGAGAGACTCCTTCACTGCCATTGGTAGGGAGGAGCTATGGGCTTCACCGGAGGAGGCGTGCTTAGCTATTACAAAAAAATGTTATTTAAAGAGCTGAAAGTCTATAAATTGTCAACTTTGTACCATATGGTTAGCTCTTCAAGCTTGACCTATGGGTTTTTCGATTTTAAATTACATTACTCATTTGAACAGGTCCTGGACACAATATACCCCTCGTTTACCCGGAGGCTTTTCCTCCAAGTCAGATATGGGACCCTTCCACTGTTTGCAACAACAAATAACTGGCTGCCTAAGACTTGTCATTTATGAGAAACACCCATTACATCGATGTACATAAATCGGGTGCTATCGCACCGCAACTTTTACATTGCAGGGTCGTTGACATCGCAGCCTTTTAGTCCGCATGCTACAACTGCGCGATGGCATTAACATCGCATGCAATTGCAACGCATGCGATGTTAAGATGCCATTACAACGCAATAGAAAATGGGCATTTCCTTGTCAGAACAGAAACAGTGCATGCCATTAACGGGCTGAGACAACTTTAAAAAATGATGCCATTACAATGCATGCAATTAACGGGATGAGACGGGCTGAGACAACTTTAAAAACTGATGCCATTACAATGTCACTTACATGCCCAACTCTATAAAAATGCAGAACAGAAACGGTCTGAGATGCGACGCATCAACAAGGCAATTAAAAAAAATTATGCCATTACAATGCATGCAATTACCAGGCTGAGACGGGCTTAGACAACTTTAAAAAAAATGCAGAACAGAAACGGTCTGAGATGCGACGCATGCAATGAAACAACCGAAACGCCTAGTGATGCTTATGTGAGTGTTCACTGGGATCCAAGACCCACCCAGTCAGAAGTTTCAGGCCCTTTTGAATACAGTAACTATCAGGGGTACAGTGAGGGATGTGCCCAGACATTCTGTCCATGTACTACATTATTATCCAGGATCTGGCTTTCACATTCTTAGAAGCTATACTAGCAAATGCCCTAAAGGAGCCTGTCTCTCAGATACACCTATGTATGCACACCTAAGATTGTCATCAAGTTGACAGATGCCTCAAATGTACATTTCCCTCTTTATAAATATTTATAAATGAATTCACCTCTGGGGAAGGATCTGATTTGCTAAATATTTTCACCTTTGAGTTTGCCTGTGTTGGCAGTGCCTTCCAGATAACAGGACACCATGTTTACATGTCTATATTTGTCCTTCAGCAACCGAGAACAGGAAATCCCAGTAAAGTCTAGTGCCACAAAGTGCAGCTAATACGTTGTCACATAGCATCCGAGGGTCGACACCTGGCGGGTCTGAGAGGAGTCTCCAATCTGAGCAGCTGGGTGGTTAGCGCCTGGATGCTTCTCTAACGCTCTGTGAGGCACATTAAACATGGTGGCCTCCTAGGAACGTTTAAGTGACTTCAAACGTGCTGGGTGCAGCTACAGTGGCTGCTCTGCTGATGGCACAGACATCGCCACCTGCCTGAAGGAGACCTCCAAGTATCCCTCTGTTCTTCTAGTGGACCTACGGACAAGCCGCCATACTCTAATCGATGGCTGAAGACTCCAGCTTTTATTATGTACTTGTATGTGGCTTCATCTCGATTGTGTGCTATAATTCGAGTGGTAAAAGCTTAGTTAGTACCAAGACCCAGCTAGAACACATGACAATATTGGTCAAATTTGCTTGTTATAAGCTTGAAAACAGAGAAGTTTTTTTGAAGGTTACAGTTTCCCATGTGCACCTGCGGTGACCCGCTTACACATATACTCAGGACCTGGACACCCAAACAGAGGGCAGAAGGCCACAGAAATCGAGGGAAACTGAGGGCAGAAGGGCACGAAAAACGAGGGAAACATGAAAAACGAAGGAAACAGAGGGCAGAATGGCACGAAAAACAAGGGGAAAACAAATGAAACAGAGGGCAGAAGGCCACAAAAAATGAGGGAAACAAAGGGCAGAAGGGCACGAAAAACGAGGATGTATGACGTTACAACGCAGGCTATTACAACGCCTGCCTTTACAACGCGGTTTTTACATTGCATACCTTTACAACGCATAGCGCTTAGAGGTGCTGGATAGTGAAAAGTTTAATTTTCTATTCCAACTCTAGTCCCCGTGGACACTAGGGAAGGTGTTGGATAGAAAATTTAAATTATTCCCAATTCTAGAGCGCCCCGAAGCGCAATGCGTTGTAATGGTTTGCGTTGTAATGACCGCGTTGTAATGGTAGTGCGTTGTAAAAGTTTCGTTGTAAAGGTTGTTCACCGAAAAACGAGGAAAACAGAGGGCAGAAGGGCACGAAAAAAGAGGGAAACAGAGGGCAGAAGGGCACGATAAACAAGAGAAACAGAGGGCAGAAGGGCACGAAAAACAAGGGAAAACGAGTGAAACAGGGCAGAAGGCCACCAAAAACAAGGAGAAAACGAGTGAAACAGGGCAGAAGGCCACAAAAAACGAGGGAAACAGAGGGCAGAAGGCCACAAAAAACGAGTGAAACAGAGGCCCCCGCCCCTCTGCCGCCGCGCCCTGTACCCCACCCCACCCTAAACAGTACAGAGGACCAGAAAGCTAGGAATGCAGAATAAATCCAATGTATTTATTACTGCTTAAAAAATGGCTTCTATGTCAGAGCAATATTGTTATTCTCGATTTGAATTTGAAAACCATGTTTAGTGCTCCCATTTTTTATTAGAGTTAGAGAGAAACTCAATCTCCCATTGTTCTGCTGACACAGTAAAAACATTAAGATCGAGCAGTTCCAGAAAGGATGTTCTCTGCGAGCTGTATCTGCCTTTGCTCCAGTTGGCCTATGCACATTATCATGGATGTTGACACATATCTGTCCAAGAGATTAATGGCCATGCTGTTTAATTATATTTGCCTGAGGATTTTTCTAATACAAAGACGCGCTCCTTGGAAAGAAAGAAGGCTAATCATAAGGTATCGCTACAGAAACTAACATAAAAAGCACATTGCAGAAACGATCTGCACGGGGCTGGGTTTCTGTAACTTCGCTCGGCGCGGTGGTTAAACAAAGCAGCTAACATTTCACCATCATTTTCAGCTCCGCTTGGCGAAAAGGGTGCATAATTTGGAAATTAATCAGGGGATAGGCTCAAACATCGCGTTGTCATGTCGCGCGATGTAAAGTTGCCAATGTGACACGCGATCCAATTACATGGCCGCATTTGCGTCGCAACAACATGCGATGAGAAAATTGCTGGTGTGACTGCCTTTGCGATGTAATTGCCGCAATGATATTGTGGACGATGGATCGTCATTCAACCACCATATTTATGCCCTGGGTGCCACATGGAAGAGGAAACCGAAATCCCTGTAGTTTGCTTCTGCCCGGCTTATAAACAGGCCAGGAGCAAATGGATTGTACAGCTGTGCAGGAATTTGGGCATAAGGGATTGTTTTGCACTACTCAGAATTTTAAAATCTGATATGAATCCATTATTTGTCATTGTAATCCATAACAGCCAGATTCATCAAGCGAAAAGCGCTCGCAAAAGGGCCAGATTCTGAAAATCTGTCCCTTTGCGAGTGCAATTTTTGCATTTGGGATTCATAATCCCAAATGCAAAAATCGCTAATAAAGAATTCGCAAATTTGCGAGGATTAGCATTTAAGGAATCTCTATTAGAGATTCCTTAAATGCTATTCATGAAACATTTAAAAATTGCGAATTCGCAATTTAGGACCGCTATTACCACGAAGTCAAACCTCGTGGTAAATAGCGAAAACTTAGAAAAATGCATTTAAATGCTTTTTTCTAAGTTGCACGTTACACACACACATGTCCTTTGGACATGTGTGTGCGCAACATCAGTCTACATTTTCATTTCAGGGGTGCTACAGGGTGTCCTTTGGACACCCCTGGCACCCTTGAAATCGCATCCTTATTTGCGATTAGGAATGAATGGGGAGTTATTCCTTATTTGCGATTAGCAATTTGCTAATCGCAAATAAGGAAGCTGTAGGAATCGCAATTTATTTTGCGATTCCTACATGTATCCCATTTTGCAAGTCCTTAATAGCGGTTCCTTAATAATCGCTATTAAGGACTTGCAAAACGGGACAATGATGAATCTGGCTGTAAATTCCTCCAGGCTATGTGGCTGAAACAAAGGTTTCTATTAGAAATTGATATTTAGATCCAGGACTGTGCTATTTAGCATTATTAATTCTGGAGTGTTTATTACTTAATTCCTATAAAATGTTTAAATAACTTTTTTAATGTATTTTATATTAATTTATCTCAATTTTAAAAATAAATGCCGTTTTAAATTTAAGAAAAGTTTCGGAATATTTTTGATGTACTGTAGTTTCCAATGCAAACCGCCTGAATTGAGGTTACTTTTGTATAAACCTGCACTGTTCTTTTTAACTTCTGTGCTTTTATGACTGTAAAGTGTCGCAATAAAGTTATTATGATGATGACAAGTAAAGGGTTGAAAACGGATTTTAACATAAAGGTGCAAGAGAAAGTTAGGACAGCTTGTACAAAAGAATAGATAAAGCAGAGAATAAAAAGAATTTGTAGGAGAAAGATAAAGAGACAGGAAATTATGTATGGTGGAAGAAAGGTATGAGCTCAAATTAATGGTAGGCAGGTTTGGTATTTGGCAAACCTGGCATTCAGTAGAGTCAACAGTAGGAACCAAAACTAATGTTAGCCCCTGCATTTATTTATTTACAAATTAAACCCTGCTGAAGTGAATGAGAATGAGTACGGCCGTTAATATAAAAATCTAACATTAAATTGGAAGAATTTAACATGAGAAGGGTATGGATATTGAATATTATTTGTGTCGAGTTTCCTAAGAAGACATAAAGGCCCAGATGCATGAAGCTAAAAACCGCTCGCAAAGGGGCAGATTCTCAGAATCTGCCCCTTTGCGACCAGTATTTTTGCATTTGGGATGCATCATCCCAAATGCAAAAATCGCAAATTAAGAATTCGCTAAATTGCGATTACTTGCAATTAAGGAATCTCAAATCCAGATTCCTTACATGCAATGCATTAAAGTTTAAAAAATAGCGATTTCGCTAATAGGGCTTGCAAATTACCATGAAGTTCAACTTCATGGTAATTCGCAAATACTTTGAAAAATGCACTAAAGTGCATTTTTCAAAGTTTCATGTTGCGCACACACATGCCCTGTGTGCAACATATGTGCACAGATCAATTTCAGGGGTGCAACAGGGTGTCCTTTGGACACCCCTGAACCCTTGAAATCACATTCTCATTTTGCGATTCGCTAATTGCAATTCGCAAATTGAGAATGTCTTCCCATTCATTCCTATGGGCCTCTGGGCCAACAGGAATGAATGGGGAGGTATTCCTTAATTGCGACTCGCAATTTGCGAGTCGCAATTAAGGAATTTTAAGAAATCACTATTTTTAAAGTGATTTCTTCTTGCAGAGCATTTTGCTATTCCTTATTAGCGATTCCTTATTATTCGCTAATAAGGAATTGCAAAATGGATGCTTGATGCATCTGGGGGAAAATCCCTAATACAAAACTAGACTACTTTTCAGCTAGGTCAGCAGTTATTTTTTTTTTTTTAGCTAAGCCATGCCAAACACATGAAAAGGCATAGATGTCAGCCTTTATCGAGACTACTTTTAGAATTATGACAGGAAAGCATCGACGTTCTATTAGGAGACAGACATAGATGAAAATGTACGAAAAACAACAAGGGCACTTTTCTCTTCTCCAAAGGGAAAAAACGAGAACCAAGTCTACCAGCATCTATTTGGTGTATGCCATTTTCTTATGATGGCCGCCATCCAGACCTCCCGCAAATGTGCAGCAGATCAGCCCACCTTTTCCCATCTGATCTGCTTCCGCACTGCTGCTTTCCATTCCCTCCCTCCCTCGAGACTGCACGCGCGAGGTCGAAGAAATGATAATGTTGCTGCACTGTCAGGCACAAAAACACTTTTGGCCTTTACTGCCGGCTCAGACTTTCGCACTTTCAATTATTCCAGGGACCCCACTACAAAGTGCATTCGCTTCCACCATACCGGGCTTGCTTTTTTTTTTCTTATTGGCATTGTTTATGTAAATACATATTTATCATCGTTCGCGTGGCATCTAAAAATGTGTCTTGGTTCAGTGCACATCAGTGGCACACCATTCATTTCCTGAAGGTTTTGAAGATTTTGCAGCCCTGAAAGCTGCATGAACTCGGTGAATGCATTCACTGCTAGTTTGCTCATGCACCCAGCCAGTGGCAGATTGATTCTACAGTCCAGATCGAGGATGGGCATGGTTTAAAATGTGACGACGAGATGAGGACAATGGCATATTCTTAGGCAATGCAAAGTACATTTAATACCGAGAAATTGGACTTTTTCAAAACTGTACATGACCTAATTGGCGCGTACCAGAGAGATCCAAATAAGCGCGTCTAGTGCTGTTTTCCTGAGTAGTAATTACATATGCAATTTTGTTTGCTCTGGGGGGATCTTCTGAATCATAACTTCTTTTTCTAAGCTTTAAAAATTAATATACATCTTGCCTCAAGATGTGGCAGCCTAATGATACAAGCCAGGCACCGCCGGAATCATGGAAATGTGAATCCATGCAAGAACGGTACTGGCCCCTAACAGCATGCGTAGGGTGTGCGAATTTACTAAAGCAAAAACCAGGACAGTCCACAAACATAAAAGTAGGACTATAATTTTTCATCGACTTAAGGAGCGTAGAAAGACTTAATTAACAGTACATACAATCGTAGGAAAGACAGACAGTAGGTACTAAAGGGAATTAAAAGCAACGTTAACACAGTATTATCTGTGCTACTGCGGGGAATGAGATTTTGATATCAATTTATGATTATGATAAATTTAATAAAGAATCCCATTCATCTGTTTTGGACCGCTCGTATCTGTCATTGAGGAAAGGACCACCCCCGCATTGGTTAGACAAACCCCATTAACTGACGCCACTCTGAAGAACCACTTACAACTGATAAAGTTTTAAGAGTTTTATATGAAGTAATTTTGAATGCAATACAATCCACTCAGGATAAAATCTCAAAGTATACAAAATACAAAATCAGTTACAATATCAGAATCTCATGCTTCGGTGTGAAGTGGTTCCTTCTGCGTCATCTGCAGTAAGATAAAAATCATCAAGTTAATCTGTCCCTACTCTATGCTATGTGACAACCCTACTTCGCAAGTTTCTTCCCTAAAAAGGTGTCAGCAGTTTGACTCCCAAAGAAGTTCAAACTCTCTTTAGCCTCTAAAGTTTCAGAAGCAGAACCCTATCTGCCTACCCATCCGCTCTCTAAGGGTCCTCGGCCTACTGCTCCCTTGCGCTCTGATGTCTCAGCACATCTGCTCAAGGCATCTACCCTTGTCTTCGCTCTCGCCTTAGCCTAATGCTAATTGCTCTGCTCTCCTCCCCGGGGTGCTGTCCCTAAAATACACAATCACCGTGTGGGTGGAACGCCCCTTGACGCCCACCACGGACTTTCCCCGATGATGTCAACTTCCTGCTTCTTCCATTGGTCCACTCCTTGCGTCGTTCGTTAAGTTGACCTTTTTCTTAGATGTCATCTTCATCATCTCATCGTCGACTTTTATTGATTCTTTCAGATCGAGTATCATACGAATTTAGACAAGGCTTTAACTCTATGTCTCTTAGCTTGACCCTGCTAGGTCCTGTGAATGGTCTTGTCAAAACATAGTCCACATTCAAAGTGTCTCTCCTCACGTTCAAGCAATAAGCTCCGTCCGGCATTGTCACCTTAAATCTAACAAGTACTAGACTTCTCGGCTCTCACGTCCACATCAAGCTATTTACGACTTTTACAAGCCCTCTAAATTACATACATTTGACTATGCTCCTGCGAACTCTTGACCAGTTAGGTTACAAACACAAATGACCTAAACTCTTCCAACATTCCTACAGAAACCCTCTACACAGTATAACCTTTGGCATACATTTATATATTCGTACTTTAGCAAATTGACTTAGTTATACTTGAATACATTTCACATCGGATATATACTACATAGAATACGATTGCGTAGAGTATAACTTATGCACTCTCCTTGGTTACATCGTCATGTAAGTTCCTTATACATTCATCCACGTTTCTCCGTTTAAAGTTACACACGTATATGAATTCTACTGTGCACGTTCTATATTTCCTAAGCATTTCTACATTACCCATCATGTATACGGGCCTTCTAAATCTACTGCATTTTAACATGTAAATACATTTACATTTCCTATACCATGTTATCACATTCGTTGGCTTTTATGCTATAATCGCCAACTTAACATTACAATGTGCGTTTCATTCCTACGTTTATGACATATACGTCTAGATATGGCTACGATATACTTTGCATTCAAATTGCGCTCTCTCAGTTCCCCCCTTTGATGACTTTTAGGAGTCATCACTAAAAGCAATTTGAATACATCTCTTATACCGAACTAGTTACATCAGTTCCTCTTTTTATCGATTCAAGTGTTCTCAGACTTTTATACTGTTGATCTTGTAAAACAGCTAGTCTCCTTTCTTGGTCTCTCATCGATCTTTGTAACTGGTTCGACCTATACCATTTATACAATTTTACTAATCCCAATAATGTAATTATACAAATTAATACTATTAATACAGGCTTTAAAATATACCAAACTATACCTTTGCCTAGATTAGCAAACCAACTTCCAACCTTTCCCACTCCATTTCCTACTTTTTCCCAAACATTTACTTTTGATAAATCTTCAATTTCTTGATGAATCTGTGTAATGTTCTGTATGACTTTCTCAAGTGGTTTTGAATTATCAGGAATATATGTACAACATTCCTGAACCTTCAAAGCTTTACAAACTCCGCCTTCTTTTGCTAATATCACATCTAAAGCAAGCCTGTTCTGTAAAACCATTGCTCTAATCGACTGCATCTCACCTTCTACTAACATCAATGATCTTGCAGTACTGGCAGACAACCTATCCACGACTGTTGCTAACCTTCTAATCTTAACATCGTTAAGAATCAAACCTAACAATGGAAACATCGCTCCAAATACATCTCCTACTACTTCTGCATCTCCTACTTCCCTTTTCGTTCTCCTCGAAGCCTTTCCTTCTATGATCGCTAAATCCTTTGCATGATATATTTTGGGGAAGACAATTGCCAAGTAACACGAACCATACCAATTGTCAGGCAGTTTTACATAGGCATTTCTCCCACATACAAAATACACATTCGGAATAGCTTGCATTCCTTTCATAAAATCTTTCGTGTAGTACTCTAGTTTAAAAGAGTGCTCGCAACTAACTTCACCTACAAATTCACTCTCATAATACGTTTTGCTTCGAGCTAAACATAACTTTCCTTTCTGCGTTCTATCCAATGCTATTGGACCATTGCTACCTTTCTTTTTATGTGCCTTCTCTTCTTCGGTCCAATCTGTTTTCCATTGTCCTGACATTTTTAGAATCTTCTGCCGTCTGCATCGATCATCTACTTCTGCTATAAACCTTTTCTCTACCTCTGAAACTTTACAAGTCAGATTATTTCTACGTGCATACGAGGTATCTAATGTATCCCAAGGAAGAAAGAATTTAGCCAGTCTATCTTCCTTTTTGTAGTAGTCCCACTTATTCATTTGCTTATAATTCGGAACTTCGGGCAGTACCGAATCATAATTTGAAAAGTAGTACTCAAATCCTTCTCTACCATAAAATATACTAAGCAGTAAACTACAGGTTATCCCATAAGTCAATGGGAGATGGTGATATCTAATGCCTTCGTCTACAGAAGCCGGCAATTGCATACAAACGTAGCAATCTTTGGCCTCCATGGCATCGATATATTCGTACAATAATTTAGCATATGCATTTGACCTAAAGTTTCCCTGTGACTCATCTATGTGTAATCTACGAGCTTCATCTGTAAGTAAAGCCTTTTCACGTATAACATTGCTCTCCTCCTTCTTTCCCACGAGAGCAGGTTTCAAAGTCGTTACAGTTTTTACATTTGCTATTCTTTTATCATTCTCATGTCCTGTCATGTAAGATATCGTTACTACTATGATTATGAGAAATATCACTATTGCTATAAGTGTACCTACTATACATCTAGCTTTTCTGTTTGGGTTGCCGTTCTCCATGTTATCAAAACAGCGTACCTCGTTCTCTAGCGAAAATTCTCTTTCCAGTCTTTGGTTGCTTGTTTGCTTTCACAGTCTTTAAAGTGCTTTTTATCAACAGGTATCTTTTTCACCACAATGTCTTTTTCTCTTCTTAGCAGCAGACAACCCTAGCCCTTCTCCGTCCTCTAAATGTAATCCCTAAGTTTATTCTTCTTTCCACTCGGCGCTAGGTTATCTTCTTCTTTATAACATACGTACAAAGTCTTTTATGCATCAACAATTATTTTCGGACCTGCAGCTTTCACAACAATTATTAACAGTTCAAAGCGAATAACTTTTTCTTCTTCCTCTGACATTTGCTGACCAACTGTTGGAAATTGTAATCTTTTTAGCACTAAATCTTGGATTTTACTCAGACGTGGGGGTATGGGAAGTGTGAAAGTCAGTAACCCCTCAGTCTCGAGTCCAGGCGCCAACATCCATATCTCCACTGCCACAAATGGATCGAGATCGATTACTTTCACGCTCTTCACTCTCCCAGATTTCTGTCCCCAATACATCTGCTAGATAAGTCCACTCTGGGGTGGCGTACCTTCTGCAGGGCACACGTACCCTTCTCGATCTTCGTGGACTCTCAGTTCCTGAATCTGTCGTCTCTTCCTCCTGATCCGATTCTTCAGCGATCGGGGCAAGAGTTCTTTCCTTTTTCCTTTCCGAACTTGGCCTTTTCCTTCTCTCCGGCCAACTGGCTTCGTTGCTTTCCGTCTTTCCGCTCCTTGTTCCAGGACCCGTCTCTTGGTCACTCTCAGTTTGCTCGATATCTGTGTCGGACTCCCAATTACTTTCTTCTCCTGAGGCGACTTCGGTCCCACTAGTGTCCTGACCTTCGTCGCCCTGATCCAACACAGTTTCAGCTTCTTCGATCACCTCCACAGCTTGGCTTTCCCCCTCTATGGCTTCTCCGCTTCCCGCCGGATTCTCATCCGAGAGAGGAGCTGTGTCTTCTGGAGGTGTTGGCACTCTCCGGGTGTGTGAGGCATGTATCCAGTTTGGCAGACCTCCACACTTCACTGCGGTATTCGTTACAAGTATGACTTGAAACGGTCCTCGCCAACGCACGTCTAAGCAGTTCTTCCTGACATGCTTCTTCACCAGGACCCAGTCTCCTGGACTCAGGTCGTGGCACAAATCTTGTACTGATGGAACCTCTGCAGCCTGGACCTGGAGGGACACAGAATTAACGGCATCAGATAGTCCCTTGCAGTAGTCCAAGATCAAATCGTCTGTGATGTTCACTAGCGCTGCAGTCGGAACCGATGGCAATCTCATAGCTCTCCCCATTAGCACTTCATGTGGAGAGAGGCCTGTTCTTCTATCAGGTGTGCTACGTATGCTCATAAGAACTACTGGAAGTGCGTCTGGCCAACTCAGGGATGTCGATGAACAAACTTTAGCCAGTCTGGACTTGATAGTACTGTTAATTTGCTCTACGATCCCTGAAGCTTCTGGTCGATAGCTGCAGTGTAACTTCTGATCGATATTCAAAGCTGAACACAGCATCTTCACCACTTCGCTATTGAAATGAGTTCCTCTGTCCGATTCCAAAGAGGATGGCACCCCAAACCTCGGTATCAACTCTCTAAGTAACAATTTTGCTACTGTAAGTGTATCGCACCTACGTGTAGGGTAAGCCTCAACCCATCTAGAAAATATGCAGACAATCACTAACACGTATCTGAGTCTGTTGCATGGAGGCATTTCTATGAAGTCAATCTGCATCCGATTGAAAGGCCCCCCCGACCTTCCTATGTGACTCAAGGTAACTGGTGTTCTCTTTCCCACATTTAGTTGCTGACAGATCGTACATCGCTGACACACTGCTTCTGCCGCTACTCTAAACTTAGGATTGAACCACGTTTGTCTGAATACTCTCACCATAGCATCTCTCCATATGTGTGCTGATCCATGCAATTTCCTTGCCATTGGACTAACAAGCTCATTTGGTAATACTGCCCTTCCATCGGCAGAAACCCAGAAATTCATCTCACTTTTTTCACACCCTGCTGTTTCCCAGCTCTTTTTCTCATCATTTGGTGCATTTTCCTGTACAGCTCTCAATTCATCCCACGTATCCACAGTGTCTAACAACATGGTCAATTCAGTTCTCTCCTGGATTCCCCCCACTCTGGCATCAGTGTGAGAATATCCCTGCTCTGCGCAGTAACGCGCTACTTCATCTGCGTATTTGTTTCCTAGTGATACAAAGTCCATATTTTTTGTATGTGCTACACATTTGACCACAGCTATGGCCATAGGTTTTTGCAAAGCCTCTAACAGTAGTTTCACGAATTCTCCATTCCTAATAGGAGAACCCGAGGAGGTCATATAACCTCTTTGAGACCATAACTGCCCGTAATCATGAACTACGCCGAAACCATACTGGCTATCGGTGTATATAGTGACTCGAAGTCTGTCGCCTGCTAGACAAGCACGAGTCAAAGCCACAATTTCAGCTACCTGTGCGGAGTGTACTCCTTCCAGGCAAGCGGCTTCTATAACTCTGGTAATCGTGCATACTGCATAAGCTGCTCTCAGCTGACCGACATCGTTTCTTACGCATGAACCATCAACGAAGAAAATTTCGTCTGGGTCTGTCAATGGCTCATCTACGATATCAGGTCTCGGTTTGGTACATAGTTCAGTCACATCGAGGCAGTCATGCTCTGTACAATTTTCATCGTCCACTTCATTCGGAAGTGGCATCAAGGTTGCAGGATTCAAGACAGAGCATCTCTTTAGGGTCACATTCTCGGCAGCCAGTATGACCTGCTCGTAGCGTGTGAGCCTGCTATTCGTCAGATGCTGAGTCTTAGTCCTGGTCATTAACAGTTCTACAGAATGTGGTACATACACTTCTAACTGATGTCCCATAACTACGCTTTCAGATCGTTCAATGCTGACACCCGTTGCAGCTACGGATTTGAGACATCCGGGCAACGCTGCGGCTACTGGATCTAATGTAGCCGAAAAGTACGCCACTGGCCTGCGCGCATCTCCATGGACCTGTGCTAATACCGCTAAAGCGCATCCCTCTCTCTCGCAGCAGTAAAGCAAAAAAGGTTTAGTGTAATCTGGCATTCCTAAAGCCGGGGCACGACATAAGTCCTCCCTCAGCTGCAAAAACGCCATCAAACAATCTTTGTCCCATGGTACCGGATCACTTACTCCTTTGTGCGTCAGTTGTAATAATGGTTTAGCCTTCAGTGAAAAGTTTGCTATCCACTGTCGACAATAACCGACCATGCCTAGAAACATCCTGACTTCTCTTTGTGTCGTAGGCGCGTTCATTTTCATAATCGCCTCTATTCTGTCTGGAGACACCTTCCGCTTTCCCTTTTCAATCCTGTGGCCCAAGTATTGCACCTCAGTCTTACAATATTGCAATTTGCTTGGAGACACCTTGTGTCCGTTCTCGGCCAAGTGATTTAACAAGGTGATGGTGTCTTCTCTGCAAGCTTCCTCAGTTTCTGACGCAACGAGGAGGTCGTCTATGTACTGGACCAGAACTGACTTCTTGGGCAGTACTAGACTCTCAAGATTTCGTTTCAATAACTGGTTAAAGATCGACGGGCTTTCTGTGTACCCCTGAGGGATACGACACCATGTTAAAACGCGATCTTCCAGCTTGAAAGCGAAAAGATACTGGCTCTCTTCGTCTAACGGTATCGAAAAGAAAGCCTGGCACAAATCTATCACGGTAAACCATTCAGCTTGGAACGGTATCTGAAACAATATGACTGATGGATTCGGTACCACTGGACAACATGAGACAACAATGTTATTAATCTTTCGAAGATCCTGCACTATTCTGTATTTTCCACTAGGTTTCTGCAAACCCATGATCGGGGAGTTACATGGACTACCCACGATCTCTTTCAGTATTCCCTGCTTAATCATGGATTCGATCACAGGCTTGATCCCTGCAATTGTCTCTGGCGTTAGCTTATACTGTGGTGTTCTTGGATACTCAGCATGGGGTCTTACCAAGATTTTTACCGGTTCCACTCCTTTGATCAATCCTATTTCTTCCCCAGTAAAATCCCATACCTCCGCTGAGACTTTCTCTCTCAAGTCTTGTGGAAGCTCCTCCACTGTTAAGGTAGGATAAAGTTCCACACACTCTTTTGAGTTTACAACTTTAAAATCAGCGTCCTCATCATTGGTCTGCACTTCTACTCCCTCAGGTGTGCAATGTATCGTGCAATTCAGTTTACACAGCAAATCTCTCCCTAGTAAGCACACAGGACTAGAATCGCAGATCACAAACTGATGTTCGTCACTGTAATTCCCTATCCTTACTGACACTGGTTCGGTCAAGGGATTTGTCATCCTTTTGTTCGCGACTCCTACCACCTGAACCGTTTCTCCTGATATTGGCAGACCCGGGACCACCGCAGATCTTAACGTGGATCGAGTGGCCCCTGTATCCACCAAAAAGGTTGTAGGACATCACGCTATTTCCGCCTCTACGTATGGTCCTCTCTGATCTACTTCCAAAGCGGCTCCTAGAGTACAGTCTTCCTCCCTATTCGCCCGCTGCCCTGTAAGAGGATCAACGTAGTAGCATTCCTCTCCTCCTACAAACAATGGCATCTGTCTGTAGGTTTTCCCTCCGTTTGAGATGCGAGGTGGTTGAGGAAACGGGGCTCGAGGAGTCTGAGTCCCCCCTTTGACAAACTTGCCCTTCGGGACTGTGGCTCCCTTAACCACGTTGTTCTGAACCTCTTCCTCCTCCTGCTCAAGATCCCCTGACTCAACATTGTAAGGACACTCGCGTCGCCAGTGTCCCACCTCATTACACTGATGGCATCTTGTTGTCTTTTTCAGTGTCGCGATATCCATTCTCGGTCTCTGTCTTTCTTCCTCGTCTCTGCTCTGATTATTCTGTTTCTTTGCCTGCGTTCCTGTTCCCTGCTGCCGCGGTTTATCCTTTCCAGCAGCTTGCATTTGCACTAGCATTAACTTTTCTTTAAGTTTCTTTGCCTTAGAGTCTATCTCGTCACTACAGTACCTTACATACCTCAGAATTTCATCCAAAGGCTTGTTCTGCCAACAGATCAGATGCTGCTGGATCATTAGACATATTTCTGGTCTTAATCCGAGGACAAACTTCGAAACAAACTGTCCTATGTCCTTGGGATCCATCACATCTAACCCGCTGTACTGCTTGAATGCTTTCAGTAATCTCTCATAGAACTCATGAACTGTCTCGTTCGGCTCCTGAGTAGTTCGATCTATCTTTACCCAGTCTATGTCTTGCACCGGCACTTTCTCTTTTAGCCATGTTATTACTCTCTCGTATTTTTCCATGACTCTGACTGATGGACCATTCGTCCGGGTATCTCTCGGAGGCTCGCAAGTAGGCCATTCAACACTGAGCTTGCACGCCGTCCACAAATCTCCGGGTACTACGATATCGAACAGTGTGTTCAAATCGATCCACAGTACCTTCGAGATCTTCACGAATCTTTCTACCTGCTTATACCACTCGACGGGATTATCCCTAAGCTTTGGGAAGGAATTGGTGAATGCCGCCAAATCCCCCCTACTCCAAGGCACATGAACGTAGCTTCCATTCGCGATTTCTCGCAAAGGGAAGGCTTCCATTCGCATCAAGCCTGCGTCCTGGGACTCCTCAAGCACACTCCGTCTGACAGAGCCCTTTCTGGACCATCTTTCCTCCCATCTATCTAGATCTCTCCATATTCTGATACTTACGATCAATTCCCTTATGTGTACTTTCAGCGCGATCGTTCTGCGATCATCCAAATCCTGATCCGTGCAAGTTAGCCTATGGTTACTCTGTAAAGCCTTAGTTCGTGACAGGTCTACCATGTACCTGTTTGCTAAATTAGATAGGTTCTCATGAGCTGACCTCGCCCTCCGAGTAATATCTTTGGATAGGAACAGTATCTCATCTGGTGTATACGAGGCTAATCTCTCTAATGGCACTGTACCATCAATCAATTCATCCAGATCTGCCTTCAAACTCATTACGTCAAGCCGTTTTGCTTTTATTTCCGCTTTCAGCATTTCAGTTCTATGTTCTTCTCTCATATCCCTCTCACCTCCACTATGCGCCCTACGCCTGAGCACAGGTGAGTTATGAGGAGTCTTCCTTCCATCTCTTCGTTCCCACCCTTCTAGATCCCAAGCCTTTCCATCTCCACGTGGGGTATGGTGGAATAAGGCTCCGTCCCCCAACCCTACGTTCCGATTTTTAGGCTTGGTTTCTCCAGATGTGAGATAGGATCCACCGTTCTGCTCTAACCCCCTATAACTCTCTTGCTGTCTGGTGTCGCTTAATAAACGATAGGGTCCGTCACGACCCTCCATGTTCCCGTGATCTCTTTCGCGATCACCGGATGGATGGCGAGACGTTTCGCGACTTCCTATGTTCTCCTGACTCCGTCCACTATCACCGGATGCATGTCGAGACGCTTCGCGACTCTCCATGTTTCCGTGACTCCAATGTCTCACATTCTCACCTGGGGCATGGTGTGTGCACCTAAAGGTATTCTGGTACTCCTGTGTCCTACGTTCCCCTTCACTGAAGGTGACGCGAGGCACTTCGCCACACCCTGCACTTCTGTCTTCGCACATTAGCCTATTGCTGTTATCAGCAGGATAAGTATCTCTTCTGCTCTCTTGGCTTCCTCTCTCCCACTCGGGGCTGCTTTCGCCAGCTCCACAATGAGAGAGAATCCTGTTATCCTGCTCTCTCCACTCGGATCCCGTTTCCAAACTTTTATTCCGAGCCTCTTCGGCAGCGTCCCATTCTCTCAGGTATTCCCTTAATTCCTTATGGGTTTTCGGTTTAGGACCCCTCAAATCCATTGGTCCTCTTCGACCTCCCTGTTCTACCCTGGGACCCGTTGCGGAATCTAATGGGGTACTCCGACTTATTGGTGCTCGTATTTGCCTGTGGGGATTCATTGTGGCATTCCTATTCTCCTCTTCTGCTCTTTCATTGTCCCATCGTGCCTGTTCCTCCTGCTGGACCCCTTCTGGGTTATAGATTGACACAATAGGGCCTATGGTGACCGGGACCTGCAAAGCGTCCGGCATTTGGTATGACCTAGCGCATTGCGTCTCCGGCACCTTCTGGACCACAAATCTTCCCACTACTCTCTGTTCAGAACTAGTTTGGGGTATTTCCTCAGTCTTATTAGCGTCCCACTCTGTTACCGGGATCGACTTATACTCCCCCCACCTAGCTCCGTCCGTTTGCGGTAATATGGGACTCGCAAGTTCCCCGCTGTATGGAGGTGGTCTGTCTGTCAATAGCCTCTCTATCAGATCCTCCTCCGACTCGCTTTCCTCATCTTCTTGTTCTAGAGGTTTCCTTTCTCCCGTAGCCTCTATCATGGTGAACAGTTTGTCCGCTTCTATCTTTTGTACCCTCCATTTCTTAGCTTCGTCGTCCCATTTAGCATCCTGCACTGCTTTTACCGATCTTCTCACTCTTTCTTGTCGCCTCTTTACGCCCCTTTCGTGTGCTGTTCTAAACCACACACCAAGAGCTTCAAATTGTGTTGGCCTCGGTAAAGGTCTCATTGAAAGCATCGTCGCCTTCAGTTGGTTCAACACTTCTAATTTAAACGTTCCAAATCTTGGAAACGCCAGTTCTTTTTGCCCTTCAGTTAGCCTGTGCCACTCGGAAATCCATAATATCGAGTGTAAGCCTACATTTACTGCCATATGATATGCTGGTGTGCCTTCTGGTGGAGCTTCTTCTCCGACATATAAATTTCTCCTTTTTCTTTTAAAGATTTTTCCTAAACCCTTGAAACACTTCATTTTGATCACGTATGATATTTCTTACTTATTTGCGTCTTGATAACAACCACCAATCCCTGTACGACTCTCGCTAATCAGCCTATCCCAGCACAGTTCTATGCTAACTGACCAATCTCAGCACGGCTCTACGCTGACGTCACTTCTCTCTTCAGCAGCTTCTCTCGTACCTCAACTCGTCTCACGATTTCACATGCGTTTTCATTCATACATTGAAAAATGACTACTTCCGTCCAAGCGATCACTTTTCTCTGACTGTACGGCCACAGTCTAACTGTAATTGCTACCTCAACTGGCACAGCGTCTTCCCTCTTACGGTCGGACACTTGCCTCAACTGATAGGTTACTTACACACAGTAAACGTACGACCAGCGTCCGCTACTCATTCACTCACACATACGCTCCCCCTATCATCGGTCTGTCGGGAAATCAATGGTACCTCATGACCCCCTTTCAATGGTAGACAAATTACTCTGGGTGTTCGATACACCCGAACCACTTAAGTCCTCTGGACATAAGATTTCATCCGGTTGCGCGCGCTCACAACCTTCCCCCAATCACACTACAGGCATTCAACTCCGCTTGACATTACAACACAGGAACAACATAAAACACCGCAATCTTACAACGCATGACCCTTATACTCACTCTCGACCGACTCTGCTGCTTTTCTCTCGACGCACCATCAGCACCGTCTTCGGCTGCAATTCTTCTTCTGGTCGACGATGACTAGGGACCTTGGGGTAAACTAACCTGGCCTAGGTCGTCTTCCTCAAGAAGATAACCATCATTACTCTGCTACCAACTGCGGGGAATGAGATTTTGATATCAATTTATGATTATGATAAATTTAATAAAGAATCCCATTCATCTGTTTTGGACCGCTCGTATCTGTCATTGAGGAAAGGACCACCCCCGCATTGGTTAGACAAACCCCATTAACTGACGCCACTCTGAAGAACCACTTACAACTGATAAAGTTTTAAGAGTTTTATATGAAGTAATTTTGAATGCAATACAATCCACTCAGGATAAAATCTCAAAGTATACAAAATACAAAATCAGTTACAATATCAGAATCTCATGCTTCGGTGTGAAGTGGTTCCTTCTGCGTCATCTGCAGTAAGATAAAAATCATCAAGTTAATCTGTCCCTACTCTATGCTATGTGACAACCCTACTTCGCAAGTTTCTTCCCTAAAAAGGTGTCAGCAGTTTGACTCCCAAAGAAGTTCAAACTCTCTTTAGCCTCTAAAGGAAATCTTAAGTTTCAGAAACAGTACCCTATCTGCCTACCCATCCGCTCTCTAAGGGTCCTCGGCCTACTGCTCCCTTGCGCTCTGATGTCTCAGCACATCTGCTCAAGGCATCTACCCTTGTCTTCGCTCTCGCCTTAGCCTAATGCTAATTGCTCTGCTCTCCTCCCCGGGGTGCTGTCCCTAAAATACACAATCACCGTGTGGGTGGAACGCCCCTTGACGCCCACCACGGACTTTCCCCGATGATGTCAACTTCCTGCTTCTTCCATTGGTCCACTCCTTGCGTCGTTCGTTAAGTTGACCTTTTTCTTAGATGTCATCTTCATCATCTCATCGTCGACTTTTATTGATTCTTTCAGATCGAGTATCATACGAATTTAGACAAGGCTTTAACTCTATGTCTCTTAGCTTGACCCTGCTAGGTCCTGTGAATGGTCTTGTCAAAACATAGTCCACATTCAAAGTGTCTCTCCTCACGTTCAAGCAATAAGCTCCGTCCGGCATTGTCACCTTAAATCTAACAAGTGCTAGACTTCTCGGCTCTCACGTCCACATCAAGCTATTTACGACTTTTACAAGCCCTCTAAATTACATACATTTGACTATGCTCCTGCGAACTCTTGACCAGTTAGGTTACAAACACAAATGACCTAAACTCTTCCAACATTCCTACAGAAACCCTCTACACAGTATAACCTTTGGCATACATTTATATATTCGTACTTTAGCAAATTGACTTAGTTATACTTGAATACATTTCACATCGGATATATACTACATAGAATACGATTGCGTAGAGTATAACTTATGCACTCTCCTTGGTTACATCGTCATGTAAGTTCCTTATACATTCATCCACGTTTCTCCGTTTAAAGTTACACACGTATATGAATTCTACTGTGCACGTTCTATATTTCCTAAGCATTTCTACATTACCCATCATGTATACGGGCCTTCTAAATCTACTGCATTTTAACATGTAAATACATTTACATTTCCTATACCATGTTATCACATTCGTTGGCTTTTATGCTATAATCGCCAACTTAACATTACAATGTGCGTTTCATTCCTACGTTTATGACATATACGTCTAGATATGGCTACGATATACTTTGCATTCAAATTGCGCTCTCTCACTACCTACATTTCTTTCTGATAAGGGCTAATAATTAATCCTGCGCCAAATTAAATGAAACCTTTCCTTCCTTTGTACCATCTACATTCTGGGGACATGCCTGAACCATGCAGAGAAATTTCGTGAGAAAACAGGCCTACCTCAGCAAATCCAGGACACCAGTACACAGCTAACTATAATGACTTCACTAATTGCCATGGAAGGACCACACTGGCTTGGTTTTCTTTTTGAAGGTGAGACAGCATTAAAGTTGTGCCCACACCCCACAATCAAAATAAAAAATGGTATAAACAGTATTTTCATTAAATAGACCCTCTCCTTTATTCCCAGATGTTGTGATCAACTTAAGGAGACAGCTCAAAAGCTTGCGTGTCGACTAAGGGTCTTTTCAGATTCTGATGTGCCCTCTTTATATCCTGCTGTGTTGCTTCAATGTCACTGCAGAGACCAAATGACAGGAGTGTACCCGTATAGCCAGTTGAGACCTGGGTGATGAACGTATGTAACAAGAACAATGTCTCAACAGGTGATATTCAATTAGGCTATTAGATAAGCATGCACATATAGTTGCTAAAAGGACCGACAAGGGAGACTCCATGGTTAAAGGATGTGCCAGAGGCACTATATATTTAAAGCAAGTGTTGTAAAACAGTTTTATCAGCACTGTTTACACTGACTTTAAGTGTAACCTGAAAACACTTTGCTTACATTAGTGATCGTGACACACAAGGTAGACCGTGCAAGTAAGAAGTGACACAGCGATGAGCGGCGCAGGGTGAAAGATCTTCAAGTAGATCCTCACCCACGCACTCATCAGCACTAGACTCAACTGCGACAACGCACTCTAAACTGGCATCAGCCAGAAACTCCTCAAGAAACTACAGAACATTCAGAAGGCCTCCGCTAGAATTATTGCTAAATATCCCCCTCCGCAGCCACATTACTGGCCACTTGAGAGACCTCCACTGGCTTCCAGTCAGCAAAATAATCAACCTCATGCAAACAAAGCCCTACACAATGCGGGACCTGCGTACCTCAACGACTGCCACATATTCCACGCACCTACCAGAGACCTGTGCTCCACCCAACTTGCCTTGGCCGCCGCCCCACATATCCGCAAGACCATGGCAGGAGGAAGATTTTTCTCCTACCTCACAGCAAGGACTTGGAACACCCTGCCTCTCCACCTCAGGCAATCACCGTCACTGCCTCAATTCAGGAAGGACCTCATGACCTGGCTCTTCGACTGAACCACATCGACAGATCAGCAGTCCCCCCTCCGCCCACCGCCCCCACCCAAGCACCTTGAGACCCTTATGAGTGAGTAGTCACGCTTAACAAGTCACCTGATTGATTGATTCAAATAGAG
Source organism: Lissotriton vulgaris (assembly GCF_964263255.1). Lineage (NCBI taxonomy): Eukaryota > Metazoa > Chordata > Amphibia > Caudata > Salamandridae > Lissotriton > Lissotriton vulgaris. The sequence continues at coordinate 1,298,604,388 of NC_141694.1, forward strand.
TAAACAACACCTTAAAGCACCCACATTGAAGTACAATCGCCTTGAGGCATTCAATAAACGTGCATGGTGAAATTGTGGATTTTTTTTGTCACAAAATATTATATAGCATGTATTTTATTGGTCCTTTATGCGAAAATGTTACATACAAAGTCACATGGGATACTAGCAGCAGACTGGTTTGAGCAAAAAAAATATCTTTTTGCAGTTGCACACATAAGTTGAATTTCAGTAAAATGTTTTGTGCTCGAGGAAGTCTCCTGTGAAAATTCAACAAAAAAGTGTCACCAGACAAGAAGAAAACCAAATAAGTGTAAACCAAATTGGGAATGATGCAAAATTAGTAAATCTGAATGCAAAAAATTTCACCAGGGCCTTGACAAGGGATGTACGACGTTACGATGCATGTTTTTACCATGCGTACCGTTACAACACGTTTTTTACAACGCAAGTTGTTACCACGACTTGCATTGTAGGGGTGCGGACTTAGGAATTTATTATTGTACTATTCCAACACCAGCCTGCGTACAGTAGGGAAGGTGTTGGATAGTAAATTAAATTATTCCTTGTCCTGTAGCGCCCACCAGCGCAAGTCGTGGTTACGACTTGCGTTGTAAAAGACTCGTTGAAAGGGTACTGCGGAGTAAAATCTGCGTTGTAAAGGATGTTCCCCCTTGTGCTCTCAGTCCAACTAGTTCTATGACAAACTGTACCTGTTTTACAGTTAATACTTCCTAAGCACCAACTATACAGAGCTATGAAACAAGCTGATGTTACCTTACTAACAGTGATTTAACTAATCCAAAAAATTGACAAGGGTCCATAACTGACCACCCTCTTTCACCATACATGTACATTATTTGTAAAGTCCCTGTCAATGAACTATTAATGCAAATTAGAACATTTCTACATTGCATGTCTCTTATGGATACAGAAAGCCTCATTAAGATGTCTGTCGGAAAGCCTCAGAGCGACAGTCAGATTCCCATAAACCAATGCTGGAACCCATCCGCCTGACTCGGTCGGAAACAATTGCGGCCAACCTCTTTTAATGCTCGCAGTTGAAAGGAGAATTCTGATTCAGTTCTGACCAGCATTAGGAGAATCAGAGTCGGCCAGAGACGATTCGTACAGCTCAAAGGCCAGCATTTCTGACCGACCGATTACGATGTCGGATTCCAACAGCCTTTCCAAATCAGTCGGTCCAAAACCAATGCTGGAACCCGTCCGCCTGACTCGGTCGGAAGCAATTCCGGCCAACCTCTTTTAATGCTCGCAGTTGAAAGGAGAATTCTGATTCAGTTCTGACCAGCATTAGGAGAATCAGAGTCGGTCAGAGACGATTCGTACAGCTCAAAGGCCAGCATTTCTGACCGACCGATTACGATGTCAGATTCCAACAGTCTTTCCAAATCAGTCGGTCCAAAACCAATGCTGGAACCCATCCGCCTGACTCGGTCGGAAACAATTCTGGCCAACCTCTTTTAATGCTCGCAGTTGAAAGGAGAATTCTGATTCAGTTCTGACCAGCATTAGGAGAATCAGAGTCGGTCAGAGACGATTCGTACAGCTCAAAGGCCAGCATTTCTGACCGACCGATTACAATGTCGGATTCAAACAGCCTTTCCAAATCATTCGGTCCAACACAGAAAAGGCTGTCAGAACTGAATTTGGGGGCCCCTAGCAGGCCCCCCTTTCATCCTGAGACCTCTGGGTTGGGGTCCAAGGGGTACCAAAGGGACCCCTCTGTAGAACCATGCATAGTGTGGCAGGCACCATGCGGTGCCCACCACAAGGTGCAAGGTTTTCCGCAGACACCCATTTTCCCCAACAGTGTTCAGAAGCATCATAATTGGTCGGGCAAAACCGCCAACCGTGATTGGGTCGGAACTGAATCAGTCAAGGAGTCAGGCAGTTAAGGTTCCGACCGACATCGTAATGACGCCCAGAATGTCTATCTTTCAAATTTCTAACCTGTTCCTGGCAAATCCAAAACACTAGTTCTATGTCAAACTGTACCTGCTTTAAAGTTAAGACTTTCTAAGCACCAACAATACAGAGCTCTGAGACAAGCTGGTGTTGCCTTACTAAGAGTAAGTTAGCTGGTCTACAAATTGACAAGGGTCCTTAACAGATCACACTCTTTCAACATACATGCCCACTATTTTACCACACATGCACACTATTTGGAAATACCCAGGCAGTGTACTATTAATGCAGATTGAAAAAATGTCTACATTGCTTGTCTCCTACAGGTGTTGAATGTCCATCTTCCAGATTTCTAACCTGTTCCTGACCATGCAAAAACACAGTGGTCTACCTCACAGTAAAACTCAGGTCGCCTCGGTATTGAGTGATTAATATGTGAGGTCATAAGCAGGGCAAGGCGGGGTTACCACCTGTAGTTAGCTCAGTAAACTATAACTGGTGTCATTTCTGTGTTTTTGTTTTTTTAAACATTAGGTGTGACCTCATTTCAACACCTACTTATACCATTATTTGAACCTTACATTTTTCAGTGAATTTGTTGGTTTTAGTTACGTAAGCTAAAACCTTATTACCATACCTAACAATAACATCTATTTACAGTTTAATTAGTCAGTGAATTTCAGATTTTCTTTTTAACATAAGGTAAAATCGTATTATACCTCAGTATAATGTCACCTTAACCATTGTACTTTTCAGTTAATTTCTAGGATTTTTTTTTGACATAAAGGAAAATGTTATTACAATACCTAACTATAACCGCACTGTGAGAAATTGAGTTGCTGGTTTAGGAGGAGTGAGCTCTTCTCAGGCAACAGCCACAATCAGTGTCAGGGTGAACCACAAAAGTCACAAAATTAACTTCTGCTTACCCCTCTGGTAGCTTGACATAAAAGAAGTCAGGCTTAACCTAAAGGTAATGAGTAAAGTAGTATGCAGGGCTTAAACAGTAATACAGTGAAAACATAGCACAAGAAAAATTCCACAACAATTTAGAAAAATAGATTAAAATCTAATAAATTATTTGAAATCAAAGCGATGAAAATCCAATCAATATAATGCCATTTGAAAGTGCTACGGTAAGTATGGAACTTAAAGCACAAATCGCCTGATGCAGTTATCTGCTCAGGCTTGACTGGGACAAAGTCAGAAGTTCAAGTGAACCACGATGGAGTGCGGGCTGTATACAGGGACCAGGTTAGTCCCACTGAGAATTGTATCTTATGTCCTTGAGGAGCGTTGTGTCGCCCTGCGTTACTCTCAATGAGGAGCTGCAAAAGCTGCTATGCAAGGCCCTGCAATGAGTTGCATCGTGCTGCATCGGTTCCAATGAGGATGCCAATGAGGGGATGTGAGGTGCTGCGATGCAAGGTCCGGTATCTTTACTGCTTAGAGATGAGTCATGCTGTGTTGGAGCTGACGGAATCCATAGGTGGGCCAGGAGGAGAACTCTCTGATGCCAGCCAGGAGGCCAGGACTGGGAGGGTTGCACCACTCGGGAATCAGGACCCACTACAATAGAGGCCAGCAGCAGGGCATAGGCAGTTCCAGTTGAGTTTGAGGAGATGAAGGACAGATCTCTGGTGTTTGTTTTGTTCCTACAACTCGGAGCAGGAGGCCAGTCAGCTAGACCTTGGAGTCATTCTGGTGGTTCTGGCTTCAAGGAGCAGGTCCAATCTTTCGCCTTCAGGAAACGGGGAAGCAGGGCAGTCCTTCTTGCAGCAGGGTAGTCCTTAGAGCAGCAGGGCAGCAAGGCAGTCCTTCTTCCTGAGGTCTAGAAGTTATCAGAAGAGTGGGTCTGATGGTTCATTTCTTATACCTGGTGCTACCTTTGAAGTGGGAGAAGATTCTAGAATTGTCCCCCAACAGGGGTGCCAAGAATTTCCTCCAGTCACAACAGTCTGGTGTGAAGTTCTTGTGTGTTAGTGAGGTAGTGTTTTTGTAGTGCAAGTGTAACAGGTGTCAGTTTCACACCTCTCGTTAAGTCAGGATGGCCATCTTGCCACCACCCAAGCCCTCCACTGGGTGGCTGTCTGGTAGGAATAAACACAGGCCAACTGCCAACTACTCCTAGTCATGTCCCAGGAAACAGGCTGGTTAGGACAAGAAAATTCCAACTGTCTAAAAGTGGTATTTTCAGAATTGTGACCTAAATTCAGAATTACGATTGAAGAGAGTTTCAAATTATAATTCATCAGACACTAAAAATGACATTCCTCCCTTATCCTACACAAACATTAACACTTATATCATGTAATAAGGTAACCCAATGTTATCCTGTGGGAGAGGTAGTTAAGTTTCAAGAAAGTGCTGACTTGAGCTTCCAGCGTGGCTCGGAAGCATTGTACTGAATGTATGTAGACCACTATTGTAAGGTAAATGCTTTATTGTACAGTTAATAAAAACCATTACAAATAGCTATTAGTAGTAAAAGAAAATGATCAGTTAAAGGAAAACGGTTAAAAAGGTCGGTCTAATACCATTAAAAATGGGACAATGATCATCCAGCATTAAGTACAGGTAAATTTCTGTTTTAGATAAAAAATTGTGCATATGTCCGAGCGCTTGCTTTCGGCAAGTGGGTTGTTCTATATCCTCCGCTCCCCTTCGGACCGGCTTCTCCCAGAGTGTTCGTGCTTCTTGGGGAAACTACTGGAGGCGGATGATGTTGTATAGGTGATGCCAGTGTCCGCTTAGGCTCTCGTCGTTTTGAGCCTGGTTTCTGCCAATCCTAGATATTTTACCAGTCGGCAGGCCATTTGCACATCGTCTCCTCTAAAGCAGCTCAAATCTGCTTCTCTGCAGGACCTTGTTCCTTTGTTTAAAAATAAGGGTCTCAGTAGGTTCTTCCGGTCTTGCTGCAGCTCTTTGCAGATGGATATGAGGTGTGTGATATTTTCCTTGTGCATTCCGCACTGGCGGCATTTTGCTGGTTTTGATGGTCGCAGCCACGGGGCCATGTGGCCCGCTGCTGGTATCACTCCTAGTCGTAGTTTTAAAAAAGATTCTTTTGTTGTTTTGGAGAAACTGTTCACCAGGTACGCCTGAGGAGTAAGTTTGTTGTATGTTTGCACAGTCAGCCAGCCGTGTGCTCTCCTGGCTAATGAGGCTTTGTCTTGCAGGAGGGATTCTTTCTTGATGATTTTGTTAATAACTTTTTTTAAACCTGACGGGCTCCCTTGGAGATCCCACAGCTGCCTTGCCCCAAGATGATTGATGGCATCCTCCAGGAACTGTCTTGCTGGACAGTCATTTTTACTTTGTAGATCTTTCCAGAGGAGTGCGTTAAGGGTATTTTCTTCTCCTCTGCTTATCTTGTGCCAGGTCTTAAGGTAAGTTCCCTTGTGTGCCAGTTCTTCTTTGGCCAACCCAAATTCTAGGCGGATCTGCGCCAGTGAGGTGTATTTCGGAAGACCGAACATGATCCGCATTGCTTTTGAGACTACTATATTCAGGGTTCCCGAATCCCTTCCTCTCATTGCTTCACTTCCATATGTGATAGATGGAGTCAGCTTGGCTTGGATCACTTGTAGGAGCGGAGCAAGGTTTGGGCCAACGATTTTGTTTTTGAGGTTCCTAAGTGATGCTGCTATCATTAGGCCTCTCCTCTTGATCTCCTCCAGTTGTGGTTTGAAGCTACCCCTTTCGTCTATTATCACTCCCAGGTAACAATATTTGGTTTTGGTTTCCAATTTGTTCGAGTCCAAGTACCATCTGAATGGTGATTTTTGCTTGCGATAAATAAGGGACATGATTTTTGTTTTACTGTAGTTGATACAGAGTTTATTATCTTTGGAGTGTTCCGCAGTGATGTTGAGGAGCTGCTGAGGAGCTGCTGTAGCCCAATCTGGGTCCGACTGATCAGCACCGGGTCGTCGGCGTAGAATAGGCAGGAAAGCTTTTTGCCCCCTAGTTTTGGAGCGTGCGAGTTGTTGGCGTTAAGTTTTGTAGAAAGGTCGGCCATGAAGAGGTTGAATAGGGTTGGCGCTATTGTAGAAGATGTCAATCTGAGATTCCTCAGTTCAAAATTTACTTTTTGGCTCAGTTTCATTGCATTATCTGCCATGTTGGCCAGGACCTCACTCCAAGATTGCTTGTATTGCTTCATGATAATGATTGACATAACCTCTTTCAATTCTTTGAGGAAAAGATGTATGTGGAGCAGATCCCTTGCACTGTCTGTTTTTGTTCCTGTTTCAGTGTAAAATCAATAAAATACAATTTTCTCTAAAAAGTGGCACCATATATACCTAAGGCCTGTAAATTAAATGCCACTAGGGGTCCTGCAGCACTTATTGTGCTATCCACTTAAGTATCCCTTTAAACTCGTCTCAGGCCTGCCATTACAGCCTGTGTGTACAAGTTTTAACTGCCCTTTACGGCCTGGCAAAATACAATCTCTGCCAGGCCTAAACCTTCTTTTTTAATACATATGTCACCCCTACGGTAGGCTCTATATAGCCAGAGGGCAAGGTGCAGTGTATATAAAAAGTTCAACATGTACTTTTAACTTTTACATGTCCTGGTAGTTAAAAACTCTTAAATTTGTTTTTCACTATTGCAAGGCCTACCTCTCCCTTGGGAGACCATTGGCTTAAGTAAGTGGTAACTTTAAATTGGGAGCTCGTAAGAAGTTTGCGTGTAAAGAATTGTCATTTAAAAACCTCTTTAATGGTGAAGTTGGATTTTAAGTCACAATTCTGAAAATGCCATTTTTAGAAAGTTGGCATTTTCTTGTCTAACCATTTGGTGACTAAATCCTAGGTCACATGACTATGAGTAGCTGGCAGTTGGTATGTGTGTATTTCTCCCAGACAGTGAGACAAAGGTCAATAGGTGTTAGCAGGATGGGCCATCCCTGATGTGATGAGGGGGAGGAGCTGTCAAGTACCACACTTGCACATCACAAACACTCTGCCCAGCAGTCACACAGTCACAAAGCTGGAGCCAGGGCAAGGAGGCAGGCAATTCCAACCACCCGAGGGGGTGGAAACCTCCAGAACCTTCCTCTACTGCAAAGCGGGCACCAATAGTTAATATGGACTCTCAAACCCAACTCTTCATTCTACATCTGGACATGGGAAGGACTCTGCAGGACCGCTGTGCTGCTCTGCAAGAAGTACTGGTACTCTGCTATCCTGCTGCCTGAATGTGAACAACTGGGCCTGCAAGTTGAATGCAGGACAACCAGAGTGCCTCCAAGGGCTAGTTAGCTGGTCTCCTGTTCAGAGCCTCAGGGATCGAAAAGGCTCCAACCACCTTGAACCCAGCACATGGACTCTACCCATTGTGAGTCTTGCCCCCCTCCCAAGTTGTGTCCCCCCTGTCCTGGACCTTTGGAAGTGAGCCTGAAGGTGCCACTTCCAGCCCAGTTATGGTCCAGTGGGCAGAACTGATGGAGTGCTATTCATCCCCCATATCAGAAGTCGCATCGCAGCCTGCAGTCTCCTCAGAATCGCTGCTGCATGACGCTTTCTCGATGCAATCTAATCCATTTTTAATTTTGCATGAGTGTGCCAAGTCTACAAAGGGCTTGTTCTATATTTCTATTTAAAAAAAGATAATGTGAAATGTAGCACTTCCAGACCTTTTATTGAGCATCTAGTATAAAGCAGTTGTATTGTACTTTCGTCGGAATGGTTTCAAATGCATTCAATAAGGTTAAGATTACAGCAATGGTAAAGTGGTTTTATTATTTAAACATTTCATTTAATGCTTCACACAAAAAGGCAACTTCAACAAAGAAAAGTTTATTATTGAGGACGCAAAAAAGTAGAGCTTAGTCATGCTTTTTTCACAAGTTTGAGTTAACACCATAAGAAAAGCTATCATGGCATACCTTTCAAATGTGACCACAGCAGCTCGGTTTGAATTCAAAGTGCAGGATTTTGGAAAGACAAACCCTTTGTTATATTGTAAACCACATTCCCTTATGAAATACATGTGCTGTCTACACCCAATAAAACAGGTTATAAAGAAATGTGTAGAGTTTAGAATGTATATCAGCCTGCATGTCAATCGCTAGTTTTGTGGTTGTGTACCCTGAATATCAAATCCACATTATTGATTAAACTCAATATTGAGAAATAAAACATTGACAAGTACATATGTCTAGATTTTCTATTCCTAACTCCATCACATATATGCACCTATGCTGTTCATATATCTTAAAGCTATGTAGATGTGGAGTTATGCATAGTAGATCTATACTTCGGTGTATGCACTTACCCTTTGATATTTTGTCCCTCTATATTATGTCCTCAATTTTCTCCTACCATGATATTGTGGTGTCGCTATAGTACAATCAGTATAATCACGTTAATGGCCCTTATTTTGTACTTGCCTAAACATGACTTTGTCGAAAACAATTGTAAGGTACTCAAAATGGACAACTGAGCCAAGATTCATCTGATATAAAATGTGAAAATGTAGCAATATGTGCTACGTTTTCCAAAAATTCCACTATTGAAAGTCTATATTTAAAGAGATAAAAGATGTATGCCCCTGATGCATGCTTGATAGATACTATTGGCTGTATTTAAGAATTCATTTGGAATAAATATCAACTTCTTAAAGGAGGATATTATTTTGATTGTGTATTGGGCCAATTCTTGGTAAATTCTCATCTGGAGAAAAACGGGAGATAAAAGAGAATTCAGCAGAAAAATAAGTATTGCTGCCCGAGTTATGAAATCCTATTGCCATACACTCTGTCAGGGACTATGTGAACATACATTAAACCCTAATTTCTGAAATGTAAGGTGTATACTATAAAATAAACAGTGATGGTTGGTGCATAAAAGGGGGCAAATTAGTCCCATTACAGTGTTGTTCTTTATCCAGAATTGATGGACTCTGCAATGACTGTAGAGTAACCCTGGGCGAAGTACTATGCTAAGCTTGCGTACTTTGCAAAGTTTGTGCTACTTCGCAATACGCGAATTGCAAGTAGCACAGTGCAAACACATGTAGCGTAGTGCAGCAGTCATTTTTTGCTTGCTCGCGGTCCTCAACGTCAAGTTGGAGACTGTGAGCAAGCAAAATGACATCCCGGCGAGAATTTTTCCTCGTTTGCGATCAGCAACATCAAATTGCCGATTGCGAGCGTGGAAAGTAAACCTCCCAGCGAGATTCTCAACGCTGGGAGGTCAGGTTTCTCATTGCGAATGGTCATGTATGCTCGCAACCGCTCGCAATGAGAAACTACCAGTCCGCGTTGAGAAAGCTGCCACTCAAGTAGAAATCTACTCGATTTGTGCAAGATGCGGTTTGCACTGATTGCACAGTGCGGACAAGCATCCGGCACTGTGCAATCAGTGCGAACAGCATTTTGCACAGTGCACTAAGCAGTTCATGTAGCTACGCGTAGCTCGCGTTGTGCGAAGTGCACTTAGCATAGCTATGCGTAGCGCTACTACGCGAACTACGCCCAGGGTTACTGAAGAGACAGTAAAAAAAAGTACCAAAAAAAAGCTCTATTAACTTTAGGAAGAAAGAACTGAACTGGTTTTAGATTTAATGTGGTGATTATTTTACTTATACTTTATTAAACCGATATTACAGGTACTTACCACGATTAACTTCATGATTTTTGGCCATAATATCAAAGCTATAATACAGAAATACATGCATGTCAAAAAGTAAAATACCAAAAATGAAGTCCTTAAAATATATTTAACGTGGAAAAATACAAAAACCCCAACATAAAATCCTTTAACAACTAAAAATAATAACATAAACTAGGGGCCTGATTTACTTACTTTGGTGTAGGCTTAGGCAATAATTACTATACTAGTACTAATGAACTTCAGTGCATTTGTGTTACTCTGGGAATTCAGGATTAAGTCATGAGTAAGTCACTGCAAACTTTTTTTTTGTTTCGCATTTAAAAGCAAGAGTAAAGTGAACCCCTTTTTGCCTCTTCTGACTTTCAAACCACACTTTAGCAGATAATCCATACACTAATAGCCAATAAAAGAATAAAACAAAGCATTGCCTGGTTGGCCAATGGAAGAACAAAGGGGCATATTTACAAGTCCCTATCGTCACCACAACGTCACTTTTCAGGACGTCGTAGTGGCTTCGCCTTATTTACAAGGCAGCATTAAGCCACTAAACACAGCTTAATTCTGCCTTGTAAATAAGTCCCCCTTTCACGCTACACTAAGCATGAAAGGGGTGGGCAATGGGTGTTGCAGTGGGTGTCCCACTGCAACACCCATTGATTTTGATGCTGCCCCCTATTTACAAGGGTGGCATAAATACGAGGCAGCGCCAAAATTAAGACCAGGGAAAACCTGGTCTTAACCTGGCCAAAAGAGGCATTGTTTTTACTGTTTCCATGTGCAGCACACTTAGAATCAGCAAAACGCCATTGATTGGGACAACTTCCTGCACATCAACAATCATTTTTTCTTTTTTTTAAAAGGACGCTTTGCAATTCCTATGTGTGCTGCATTAAGCAGCACACATAGAAGTTACAAAACGCCAGTTAAAGATTGTTTATGTACAGGAAGGGAGACATTTCTGCACATAAACAATATTCCACCCAATGCAGACACCCTTGCACTATGGTGCAAAGGTGGACGTCTGCGTTGGCACTAGGCTGCTAAATTTAGAGCCAGCGCATGGAGAAACGCTGGGCTGTGCCATATTGTTGTTAATGTGGTGCAGTCCTGTGTATCGGAAGTGGCAAAATGCGGCATTAAGTCAGGAAAGCTAACTCCGCACTCCGTTACTTCTTAGTAAATATGCGTCAAAGTTTTCAGGAGAGAAGGTACACCACTACCCCCTCCAATTATATGAATGGGTGTGAAAGATTACATGAATGGGTGCAAGACATGTACTAATACACCTGGAGAATGTACAGTTTAAAGTTCAATTGTTAAAGTCAAAATATTAGTATCGCATATAGGGCCAGATGTAGGTAAATGGCATTTACCGATTTGTAAATACAGAATTTTACCGATTCGGTATTTACAAATCTGTAAATGCCATGTATGTAAATATTCGGTAACATTTACCGAATCGTTAACATTCGGTAATTACTGAGGCCCATAGGAATCAGTGGCAATTACCGAATCGGTAAATACCGATTTGGTAAAATTACCGAATTGTCAATAGGGACATGGTGTCACTTTGACACCCTGTTGCACCCCTGATTCTGTCTTGTGTGCCATATGACACACATACATGCCCGTAGGGCATGTATGTGTGCCACATGGCACAGGTGTACATGCACAGATGTGCATGTACACTGGAATTCGTTATTTACCACAAAATATTATTTTGTGGTAAATAACGAATTCTTAAGGGCCTGTGGCACTGTTTTCAGTGCCACCTACATCTAGATTTACCGATTTGGTAAATTTACCGAATCAGTATTTTAGGATTCGGTAAATTTACTGAATCGTAATATTTAGACCCCCTACATCTCAAACTCCAAATACCGGTCGGTAACGGCCGAAATCGTCCATTACCGACCGGTATTTGGCCACCTACATCTGGCCTATAGACCAGTGCTGATTTTGCGGCAAACCGCGAAATCGCAAAATCGCGAAATTCTGGAGGGTCTGCATAGTGTAATATGCATAGTGTATTAACCATGAAGTTCCCATTCCTCGCTTGATCAAGCACTTTACGACGCTGGTAGATTTCACTGTGAAGTCACAGAGAATGGTCTAGTAAAGTGCCTTTTATTCCAGATGATTGAGTTCATTCTGCTTCTTTTTTACAATACAGAGAACATGTAAGGTGATGACTATAAATGGTTATTTTTAGCCTCGTAACATTCTGTTACAATTATTTGATTTCCATTAGCAGAGCTTGGATGTTCTGAGAAGCTCTTGTCAGAACACAGGGATAGAAAAGAGATGCCGTGAATGTCTCCTTTGTTTGCTGCCGAGTTCCATCGAGGAGTATAAAAGAGTCTCCAGCATAAGATCAACTTTAAAACTGAATTGTTTAGTCCAGCCAAGGACTGAAATGAGAGGAAAACAACATATTTCCTTCACCCTGAAACATTTACATTGGATTTGAAAGAGGGAGAAATGATTATGTCTTGCTCAAGAAAGCCTTCCTCTACATTTTCATATCTTGAACCTGCCATGCATTATCCTACTAGGGTTGCCCTTGGAACTGCTTTTTCATGCATTTCTGTAATTAGCAGTAATATGCACTCTTTGCAATGACAAGCATTTATTGTCCAGCAGGACCGGCCTGGCTACAGGGCATTTTGGCAATCTGCCGAGCTGGGGGCTGATGTCACTGCGGTGGGGGCTAATTTCGTAGATGGAGACCTACGTGTGCTTCGAAATCAACAATGCAAAACAAATTTTGTTTTGCACACGCAGGTCCCCATCAACAAAATCAGCCCCCAGCTCTGCAGAATGCCAAAATGCCCGGTAGCCAGTCCGGGCCTGTTGTCCAGTTTTTTTTTTAATAGTGGCAACTTGGCCTAGAGGCATTAGAGCGCTTTATAGCAAAACAAAACTATGTTACACTTTTGGCAGAGGGAGATTTCGTGATTTGACCATAATCCCAGGATGCTTAGCCAAGGCCAACATTCTAGTCTGATTCCCAACGTTCCAAAGACAGTAGCTTTATCTGTTAGGCCACATCTCCTCCATAAGTGGCCGAAGGGCTAGAGCAATTGACTTTGAAGCACGGGAACAGGGTGCGAGTCTCGACAGGGACACTCAACATTCGGTGATCCTGGGCAAATTACCCATCTACCCGTGTAACAAAGTGAATGTGTCCATCTGTAAAGCAACTGGTGCTCATGTAAAGTGCTCTGATACCTTCGGGTCGAGTTCGTGCTATAGAAAGCTCCTCTCAAAAAGTGCTCCTATTTGCAAATTTCTCTTTTGTTCGATCTACAAAGACTTCACTGCCAACTATTTCTGACTCATCGATCTCTCTGTTTCTCCTTAAATGCACATATGATTCACTCAATTCACTCTTTAGTCCAGTGATTTTCCAATCTCCTGATCGAAGGGTCTATCCGAAATATCTACTCTTCATCCTGGTGTAATTATAATTTCAGGCCCCGCCTTTTGATGTGCCTCAGGCCTTAATCTCCCTGGAACCACTCCCTAACACTATTTTATCACTGATAGCTAAATCCTCTGCCTCTCTTGTTCCTTCTCCCTCATCACCATGATATAATTCCTGACTGTACTATCACATTTTGACGTTGCACAGCAGCCTGCGGCTTAAGCATTGGACGTAACAATCTTAAATGATTGAATGCATATAATCCACAGATATAATCCACAGTACTTCAAAGCCTCAAACCTCTTATCCTACCCTTCCTAAAAGCCTAATTTAGATCTTGGCGGATGGGTTACTCTGTCACAATGGTGTCAGATATCCTGTCCGTCGAAATATAAATTCCATTATATCCTATTGGAGTTATATTTTGGAAGACGTGATATCGGTCACTGTTGTGACAGAGTAACCCGTCTGCCAAGATTGAAATCATGCCCTAAGTCTTCTATCACGTACATCTCATCAAGGAATGTGAGAATTCCATTTTACAGCTCCATGCACTGTTTCAGCTTAGTCTCCTCGATTGCTTCCTCATCTCTAGTCATTTCTTCAGCATCTGCAAGATCCTTCCCTACCATACCTTGCTGTCAACTAAGATCTTCTCAGTGCTCAAATTCTCAGGATCGCAGCTGTAGTACTGAAAAAACCTTATCATCGGTGTCCCATACTATTCTCTTCCCTCTCTGTTCAACTTCCATAGCTCCTTTGATTCAGATAATAGTCTTCATTCAGATAGAAAGTTGTTTGTTTCACAAAATTGTCGGTAAATATATTTATTGTAGCCTTCTTTTCATCCTCCACTTTTAAGTGAATCCTGCTTATTCCCACACTTTCGGTAACAGTTACACCTGTATCTTCCATTTCTAACTTTAGTGTGCAGATAAACCTTACCTAAGTGGGTGTGCTTTTGCATGATCTTGAATCTGAACTCACATAACTCTTCCCTCAATAACCCTGAGCTATCCACTTGTCTCAGGAATGCAGAATGGACCCAATTAACACATCCCATGTGCCACCTTAGGGGTTAGTTACTTTCCTCAAGTGCTGATCTACTTAAACACCAAACAGCAAGGCTGCAATCAATAACCAGCTTCTCCAACTGCAAGGCAATCCATCTGTTCTCATATTGCTGCCATGGTCGTAATAAACAATAAGGTCCCTTTATTTAAAATATTTTGTCATTGTATGTCTCATCCACATCTCCCTAAAACCTTTCTCCAAAATATTAAAGTTACAGTTGCAATAATCCATACAATTAAAATTGCTCTCAGATTCATGCACAGCATTTTTGTAAAGATGATTACCACTACAGTAGACTTGCAAAGACTCAGTGTTAGACCTGACATCTGTGGCACGTTTTTTCCCCAAAACCTTTTGCCCTCCCTCCTCTGATTTGGTGGTTTTAAGGACTCTTCACATTTTACCACTGCTAATCAATGCTTAAGAGCTCCTGCTCACTCCTCATAACATGCTAAAATTGGCTTACATACAGTTGGCACATTTAATTTACTTGTAAGCCCCTAGTAAAGTATTGATACATGCACCCAGGGACTGTAAATTAAATGCTACTAGTAGGCCTGCAGCAATCAATGTGCCACACTCTAAAATAACTTTTTAAAATACATCTCAGACCTGCCATCGCAGCCTGTGTGCAGTTTTAAACTTCCATTTCAACCTGGTAAAATAACCCATGTGCCAGACCTAAACCTTAATTTGTACTACATATAAGTCACTCCTACGGAAGGCCTGAAACAGCTGATTTTAAAGCATGCGTTTCTGTTGCACTGAAAAGAACGAGGTAGATTGAGCCATCACAAAGTACAGTAACTGTCCACAGCTATCAGACCAACCCACACACATACGTAGGCCAGACCATCTGGTACAAGTTGGTACATCTTGAATTATTGCTGAAATATTATTTTGAAACATAGCTTGCACGAAGTAAAAGCCGCAACCTCTCGCAATAGCAGTACCTGTCGTAAGTTCCGCTCTCACATATATTTTTAGAGATATGTACAGGACAAAATGTTCTTTGTTTATGTTCTGCTGTCAAGCATGGCCAACCAACCATGGGGACACCTAACCCTTTCCGATGTCCTAGGACGCATGTGGTTAGGCCATCTTTCCGATGTCCTGGGACACATGCGGTTAAACCACTTGCACCAAAAGTGCTTAAGCAAGGGCGTCATCATAGGAGCCTGGTTTCGCATTTTTAGGTATATCAGACCCAACCATCAAATTTGAAGTCAGAACTCTACTGCGGTGACTTTCACAGGCGTTGGGTTCTCCGGCTAGCCGTATATCTGACTTGGGACATCAATGCCTCTCTCTCAGGTGGTAAAACTCCCAAGCTAGATAACATTTCTGCTTTTTTTGATCTCGGACTATACTCAAATTTTCCATTCACACCCAATTCCTTGCATTTCAGGTTTCTTTGAGTGATGAGGCCTTGTGTGGCTAGCTTCCCTGGTTAGGTCGGCTCAAGACACTTGATTTTTATAGATTGTGTTCTGCATTCTCTAAACTAATTTCAATTGTGCCTTTTAAAAGACCCCAGTCCTTTCGCTCCTTGGGTCTCTTTGGAATGTTAAACTTGCATGGATAATTCTCTTCAGAAAAGCACATTTTTAGGCACTATGTTTTCATAGAATGTATTCTGTGCCTTTTGAATGTCTTACTGATTTCAATTATACCGTTTTACAGGTCCTAATTCAAGCCTGTTTTTAGGCTCTTGCACATAACAAATGTGAACTTGTGTTTTTAATCCTGACGGATTGAAGTCAGACTTTCAACGTTTCCTTGGTCATGCTAATTAATTAATGCATTTTCTGATGTACTTAAGAGTTAACAAATAAAATGCCCCTTCAAATGTGATCTTTTTTTTCTCATATCATTGTTCCTTGTCGCTCAGTGAAGTGTTGCGTCGGTGGCCTGTGTCCACATTTGAGGTGACCACACCCGAAAGGAAACGTAGAATTACCCTTTCTCAGGGCAGGGTGCAGTGTACTTTGAAGGTTGAACACATACATCTAAATTTCCCATGTCCTGGCAGTGAAAAACTTACTGTAAGGCCAATCGGATAAAATTGGTATATCTTTTTACATTTAATAAGTGAAGGATTTTTTTGGGGGGCAGGTAAAAATCTCATGTTTCGTGTTTAAGAAATTGTAATTTAAAACACCTCTTTATGCTAAGGTCAGATTTAATTCACAATTTTAAATATGCCACTTTTAGAAAATTGTTATTTTATTGTCCTAACCATTTGGTACCTGCACCCTATGTCCTGAGTCACATGACTGGGTGTAGTTGGCAGTTGGCCCTTGTGTATTTCTCCCAGATACTGCCACAAAAGGTGAACAGGTGTTGGCAGGATGTTCTGTTCTGAAGCACAGGGACACAACAAGCTCCTAAGGCCTCCCTGCAACTGCCCTACTGACCTATTGCACTGGACCTTCACCTGTGGTTGCCTGCGCCCTGCTGGAGTGAGTTCCTGATCCTCTAGAGGTGTCTTTCCAGGTGCTGAGACCTTGACTTTCATCAGGGAGAACTCCTCTGGGCCTAACTGAAGGTGCAATCAAATCTGGCACGAAGCAATGCGAATACCCACAAAACCTCGCTACAGAGCAGCACAGGTTCCTTGGAACCAACACAGAGTAACGCAAAGCACAGCACAACTACAAGACTCATCAGAACTGATGCTGAGCGATGCAAAGCACCACACAGCTGCAAGCTTTATTGGAACCAATGACAAACAGCGCGAGGCACTGAGAAGCCTCACTGCACAAGTACAAGAATCATTGGAAACAATGAAGCCGCAGAGAACATTGCAAAGCTTTGCCACAAAGGCCGGAAGGAATAAAACCTCCTAACTTAGGGCCTCATTAGGATTGCGGTTTCCGGTCCAGGGAAGACATGGCTTGGCAGTTCGGGCTGGACTGTTCCCATGAGGCACAGGGTCAGACTGATTTGCATATAGCCATGTCTGAACTGGGGTGGCAGAGTGGGCTAAAGAACGGTGATGGATTAAACCCAGATCTTTTGACTGGGTGTGAGTGTTTGATTGATTCAGATGCTCCGTCCATCACCACCCCTTTTGTACCGCTTTTGGCCGCCATAAGTGTGGCAGGGTATGCTTAGACGTGAGTCCCTTGCTCACTTTGCCACTGGATTCAAGCAAGCTGGGCTGAAGACGGCTTGAATTCCAGAAACCGGTCCTCGGAAGCTTGTTTCCGGTCCAGGGAAGACATGGCTTGGCAGTTCGGGCTGGACTGTTCCCATGAGGCACAGGGTCAGACTGATTTGCATATACTCATGTCTGAACTGGGGTGGCAGAGTGGGCTAAAGAACGGTGATGGATTAAACCCAGATCTTTTTACTGGGTGTGAGTTTTTGATTGATTCAGATGCTCCATCCATCACCACCCCCTTTTGTACCACAGATATGTTGCAGCATTCTTCATAGTACACATCTGAAGCCATAGTCCAAATTGAGAAAAATATTAAAATAAATCCAACGCTGCTTGCTCTGAAGGCCCTTTAATATGAGTTGGCTTCGAATGGATGGCTGGGGATGTGTTAGTGATATCGATTTAATTTTATTTAAATTATATATGGAATAAATTACTCTGCCATACATGGTAAGAATATTGAAATTCTCCAAGGAGTTCTGTGGGGACATAGAAGAAAAAGGCCAAATACTCAGTTCCTTTATATGATCACAGAACTCCTTTAATGCACAACAGAGGGCGTTTTATTCCTTCTAATACATGTTCATGTTATCACCATACAATAAACTGCTTAAATCTTTGGTGCATTGCTGCTTCATATGAAAGAGGTAGTATGGTTGCAGACATGAAACCTAAAAGTGGAATCCATGGTGCAAAACAAAGCCAACCCAAAAAGTAGTAATTTGTTGCAAATGTTAGAATCAGTTTTATGTAAATCAGATTTTTAAAGTCTTCAGCTCGAATCAGTAGTAACATGAAGAGAAATGAATTCTTCATCGTAATGAATTCTAATGTGGGGGCATTGTGCCAACACAACTGTAGAAAGAAATTGAAGTTGAGTAGCTACATGATTAGGTCGAAGCCTTTCAGACAGCACAGCTGTCTGGTTACACAGACATAGTAGGGACATGCTAAAAGCTGTCTGACTGGCTGCGTGCATTCTTCAACGAGTGCTTGCTTTCATTGAACAATGTTTCTGTTTTTTCATGAGGCACTCCACGAAAGTGCATGTTTTCAACTGTCGCCACTGAAAGCTAGTTCAGGGAGAAGTAAATGTGCTGTATTTCTTGGAAGAGGTTCCTCCCTCTCTGTCTTTCTGCTTGACTGATGATTCTACTTGTCTTTGCCACTTTTATCATCAATCTTGGATTTCTGTTCTATCTACAAGCTTGTTGATTTTTCTTACTAATAGCATAACATGAAGAATACTCTTCCTCAATTTCACAAACGTGCCATAAGCACTGGAAGTAGGTGAGTGGGTGTGCTGAAGCATACCTAAAATTACCATGCTGGAGTTCAGAAGTAAATGAGCAATAAACAGGCCTTTAAATGTTGTTTTAAACTTGCAATGTGAAAGGCTGTGGGATGTAGTGTTTTTTTCTAGCACAAAACAACATTTCAACACCAGTAAATAAACTGTACAAATATTTCAGAATATATCAGAATTAGGAAAGGAAAAATGAACCACCTTTTTCGTAATTTTAAAGTGTGGTGGAAACAAACATTTTAATATGATCAAAACAATTCAATACTCTAGGTGATCCCGAATTCTACACATTATCGTTTGTGCTCTATATAGTTTTCTCATTAAAACTGCATGTCTGTGCAAATGTAATGGTAATTTCAATTGAAAATGTGTTGCCTGTAATGGCAGTGCACTATTACACCGGGCATACTCCAGTCTATGCCACTTTACTCTAGGACACTTTGCTCCACACCATTGTACAATGCTTTACTCTACTCTATGCCACTCTACTCCCCTCCACTCCATGACACACTAATACACTCTACGCCACTCCACTCTACAACATTTCACTCTATGCCACTCCACCTATTGCACACTATGCCACTCTACAGCACCCCCCTCTATGCAACTTTACTACGCTCTACGTCACTTTTCTCCACTCCAGTCTATGGTACTCTACTACCCTCCACTCTATGACCCCCCACTCTATTCCACACCACTCGGTGACATTCACTCTATATCACTGTACTCTATTCTATGCAATTCCACTCTATGCCACTCCTCTCTATGCCACTGCCACTCTATCCCACTCCGCTCAACACTATACTCCACTTCACGCCACTCTTCTCCGCTCCACTCTGTCACTCGACAACCCTCCACTCTATGACCCTCCACTCAATGTCCCTCCATTCTATGCCACTACACTCTACATCACTCCACTCTACAACACATTTCTCCACTCCACTCCAGTATACAACACTTTACTCTACTCAATGCCACTCCACACCACACTATGGCACTCAACTCTATGACACTTCACTCTACTCCATTTTACACCACTCTACTTAACGATATTCCATACCACTTTACTCGACTCTACACCACTCCTCTCTACTCCACCCTACACCACTCCACTCTATGACACTACTCCTTTCTACACCATTTCATTGCACCTCACAACACTCCACACTACGATACTGCACTCCATACTACTCCACTCTACAACACTCCAAGAATCATATCTTCAGTTCACCTGATTGGATTTTTGTTGTTTTATATTTTATATCTACACTACTATTATAAAGAGAGAACAGTGTCCTTTGAGCCAGGTAAACTCGAAAAGTACACCACCAATCCAAACACCCAATACATGTTTGAAAACGTCAGGGCAAGTAGAAGGACATTGGCTATATAAATTTAAAAAAAAAACGTTATTTAGAAAATTTATATTAAAAAAAAGTAGTCCCTCCAAAGTAGCGCCTGCCGTGACGTGCGTGCCCACGTCAGGAGCACTGGGAGGAGCGGCGTCCGAGGAGCGACGGACATGGCGCGGGGGAGGAGCCGTGACCTGACGAGCAGCGGACAGGCCAGCGGCGGTGTGAGCAGCAGAGAGGCGGACATGGCGCGGGGGAGGAGCGGCGGCGGACAGGCGGTGAAGAGCAGGGAGGCGAGGAGCGGTAAACTGAGGAGCGGCGGATCAGGTAAGCCTCCGGGGACAATGTCGGGGCAGGCGGGTGTCGGGCCACGGAGAGGAGCAGAGAGGCGAGGAGCGGTAAACTGAGGAGCGGCGGATCAGGTAAGCCTCCGGGCACAATGTCGGGGCAGGCGGGTGTCGGGCCAGGTGGGGGACGGGGATCGGCTGAGGAAAGTTCACAAGATGCACAGATACTCCTGCTACCATTTGGGGGTACTGCAACACGCTGTAGTATGTAGGGCCAGGAGGGGGACGAGATGTTGGGATGCACAGATACTCCTGCTACCATTTGGGTTACTGCAACACGCTTTAATAATGAATAGATGCATGTGTGTCTTTATGGAGCACAGAGGCGAAAGTCAGAGTCTCGGGGGCATAACAATCACCACCTCATCTGTCTTCCCATTCACTGTCAGAATCTACTTGGTAGTAGACCCCACGACAAAGACAGGTGAACGCAACGAACACTGGGGCAGCCGGGAGTCAGGGCAGGCGGGGGTAGGGGAAGCCTGAATGTTCCCGGACAAGGTCGGGACGGGCTGCTAGTTTTTATATATTGGAGTGGAGTTTTTATTGTGCTGTGTTTTCTACTTTTTAACATTTTTTTCTACTTTTAAAAACGTTATACATTTTCTTAGTTTAGGCATTCCTGATCTGTACCATAGCTACCAGGAGTTGAGCTCAGGTTAAAACTTTTTCCTGAACTAACAATAATAGCGGCATTAATAATTGTGGTGGACTGCCATCCATGTCTCTTTGTCTGGCTGTTTTGCGATGGCCAGCCCGACATGAATACTTTAAACCTCTCAACTCAGCTGTCTTTGACAGCTGGGTTAAGAGCAAGCACAGGCCTTCAGTCTCCTCGGGAGTGCCAAAAAAAAAGGCCACCCCGACCAATCCTGGTGCTTCTCTTGTGCTGTTTAACAGTTTGCCACTGGATTAAAGTTAGCCTGGCTGATGAGGGCTGTTAGCCCGAAACTGGTCCCAGGATGCCTGTTTCCGATCCAGGGAAGACATGGCTTGACAGCTCCAGCTGGACTATTCCCATGAGGTAGAGGGTCAACACTGATATGCATATAGCTGTGTCTTAACTAGGGTGGCAAAGTGAGCTAAAGAATGATGATGGATGCAACCCAGATCTGGGACTGGGTGTGAGTGTCTGAAAAGTTTCAGCGCTCCGCCCATCATCGTCTTGTGTTTTCTTGGTTAACAGTATGGGAGCAGTGCAGGATCGGTTAAGGGAGTTTGCCTGGGGCCTGTGCTGGAGCCTGGTCAAGAGAAGAAGAGGACTGGAGCAAGGAAGACTTGTCATCATGCAGCATTCAGGGTAAGTGGCTTTTTATTTTATTTTATTTCATAGCACCTTGCATGTAGTGCATGAATGCACCCACCCACCCTTTGCCCACCCCACCACTCTCAGAGTTGCCAGGCACCACTGTTCTAGAGGTTCTGTCTTGACTCCTGATACTTGTAGATCCTGGACCCTCTTTCACACTCTGATCCCCATATGTTCCACCCCTGAGGTGAACCTTGATTGATTCCATTTGATCAGCAGAATTGTACCCCCAGATACTAAAATGATGTCATGTGCTCTTTTAGAGTTCCCCTCATTCTCATCCTTGCCTCCCGCACTGCAACCCAGCCCCAGGTGTTGCTTCGGCTCAAGTAACAGCACAAAATGGGCAGGTGATCTTTAGAGTCATATCAGGTTGGGGAATTTGCATACGGAAACCCACAAGAGACTCACTTTGCCTTAAATTAAATGGTTTTTCCTTCATACAAAAATCTTTTTGTCAAAACTGTAATGCATTCGATCTGTTCCTCTAATCCCCATATCTCTACAGAGGCCTTTTGCTTGTTCATGCAATCGAAATTATTTGTTATGTTTTCACTTATCATCCTGATTCATCCTTTTATAAAGGGGTTAGTTGATAAACTAAAGCACATTATTATACCACTGAGCGACTGCAGCACAGGTAAAAATGGAGCGTTCCTGGGAACCCCCAAACACCCTTTAAATATGGGTACTTACAGGGTGCACTGACTGTGTGCCAACTTTATATGGCGCATAGTCTTTGCTCTTTCTGATGGCCTCTTTGCCTCTGCACCTGCATCTGTAATATAGAGCAGGAACACAGACAAAGGATTAGCTCTTTTGCAAGGGCAAGGTCCACTATGCAAAGTATGGGAAAGTCACTTTCTTTTCATGCAGCTGCAGCACTTTGCAAAATATGGCCCCTAAATTTTTCACATTACGCATCTAATTTTGGAGACACTGTGCCTAAATTTAAATGGGGAAGACAAATGACAATTTTTTACATTTTAACAGAAGTATTTAGTACCCTAATTCCATTAACTAATGTGAAATTAAAAAAAGGCTAATATACTGAATCAAAAAATGAGTCAGTTCTAAATGCTGTGCAATCACATCAGAAAGAAAAGGCAGCTGTACTAGGATAGCGCAAATATGAGTTAAAGGAGCACTTCTGTTCTCAATAGAGTACTATTGCTCCTGGTTCTGCAATGGGATGTCATGTTAAGTTCTCTAGGCTCACCAGGCCATTTCTAAAGTGCACAGCTACAAGGGAATAGATAGGGCACAGGCAGAGAAGTGTGACTGCTCTCTCTTCCAAGCTCACAAAGGGATCAGTGCGTAGTTCCTCAGCCTTTTCGATGGAGCAATCATGTCAATACTTCCTATTCAGGTGGCAGACTAACGATTTCTAGGCTAGTGTTCCACCTCCTGATTCCTGCATGCAAAAACCACTTTCCGCACCCGGCAGGGACTGGTCTTGTGCAACTCGGATTATGCACTGCTCGTATCCTGCTCCTGCAGGCAAGTGCACAACATTTTTGTCATGCTCTCTCTGCCTGCGTGGTGGAACAACGGGCCGTTGACCGACTTATAAATTGGTCTCTCAGTCAGGTGGTGGATGCTGTCATTCAATCAGTTAGGCATGGTGATGAGTATTACGTCCCTATGTGAACGACATAAACCCCTTCCCTGCTAGGCATATTCCCCCCTGTGCTAGGACTTTTTTGGCTATTTGGAGTAGGTTGTGTTTAGACCCTGGTAACTTTTTGACCCCATAAGGTATCCACGCCAAAATTGCGTATTTTCTTCCAACATCATTGGAATTTTAAAGGTACTCAGGGTTTGTTGATTCCATTGGAGTAGACCTAGAAATTAGCCAAAATACAGCTAAATTTTGTTTTTGGGGGTAAAAATGGGAAAGAAGTGCTGCAGATGAATGCGTCTGTTTTTTTCCCAACAAAGGGTATCAACAAAGGATATGTGGTACTGAAATCACCATCTTCCCAGCTTTCAGGGACTGACAGACTTTTGTCAGAAAACCAAAAAGTTTTACACAGATTTGGCATTTTACTGGGACATAGCCTATTTTTGTGCTTTCAACCTCCTTCCAGTTAATGATAAAAACGGGTATGAAAGCAATAATGGATCCTGGAAAGCTATACATTTCTACAAGTGAGACAAAATTCTTAATTCCGCAAGGGGTCATTTGTGTAGATCTTTGAAAGTTTTCTTATAGAAACTAACAGTTGAAAATAGGAAAAATTGAAAATGAGTTGAAAAAGCAGCCATTTGTGCCAACGTTTTCACCTATAACTTCTTCTAAGTATGACAGATTTTTTAAAGCAATGTACAGTTACATTTGCTGGTCCCTTATGGTTGTGGGGATATATAAGACTTGTACCTTCACCAAGAACCCGAGGACATCAGAGCCAATAACTGAGCAGCTTCTTGCAATGATTTTTTATTGTGTACTGGGTATATAGCAATTCATTTGGCAAAATATAAATAGTGAAGCATCAGTATGAAAGACACCTATGTATTTCTGAAATGAAAACAAAATATAGAGTTTAGAAACAGTAGCTATTTGCACATCTCCAAAATTGTGGGTAGCCATACTGGCATGTGAATTAAAGGACATATTTCAAAGTGACTTCTTTTTTGTTCATTGTCTTACATTCGGAAGGCAGAAATGCATCAAAAGTCAATCTTCTACAATTCTGTGTTTTCCTAAGTCTTCCAACAAAAATGTTACCTCACTTGTGTGGGTAGACCTAGTGCCCGCAACAGGAAACAGGCCAAAATGGACATACCACATTTTTACAGTGAGAACTGACCCTTCTTTGCAAAGTGCCTAGCTGTAGATTTTGAAGCCTAGCTCTGCCGGCACCTACAAAAACCTAGCAGCCCTATACATTTTATAAAACAAGACACCCAGTGGAAAGCAGGATGGGGTGGCTTGTCTGGCTCTCCCCAGATTCTGTTACCCAGAATCCCTTGCAAACCTCAAACATTTTGTAAAAAAAACACATCCTAAGATTTCTGTGATGGAAAGTTCTGGAATCGGCGTGGGTCCCCAAAATTCCACCCACCCAGCATTCCCCATAGCCTTCCAATAAAAGTGGATCCTCACTTGTGTAGGTAAGTCTAGAGCCTGTGACAAGAAACGGCCCAAAACACAACGTTGATACACCACATTTTTACAGTGAAAACTGACCCTTTTTGCAAAGTGCCTTGCAGTAGATTTTTGACTCTAGCTCTCCCGGCACTTAGGGAAAACTACCAAACTTATACATTTTTAAAAACTATACACCCAGGGGAATCCAGGATGGGGTAACTTGTCTGGCTCCCAACAAGTTCTGTTACCCAGAATCCCTTGCAAACCTCAAACATTGTAAAAAAAGCTAATTTTCCTCACATTTCTGTGATGGGAAGTTCTGGAATCCGCGTGGATCCAAAAGATTCCACTCACCCTGCATTCCCCAAAGTCTTTCAATAAAAATGGTACCACACTTGTGCAAGTAGGCCTAGTGCCCAGGACAGGAAACAGCCCAAAACAAAACATGGACACACCACATTTTTACAGTGAAAACTGACCCTTTTTGTGCAAAGCGCCTAGAAGTGGATGTTGAACGCTAGCTCTACAGGCACCTAGGGAAACCTAGCAAACTTATACATGCTTTAAAACTAGACACCCAGAGGAATCCAGGATGGGGTGACTTGTCTGGCTCTCCCCAGGTTCTATTACCCAGAATCCCTTGCAAACATCAAACTTTGAGAAAAAAACACATTTTCCTCACATTTCTGTGATGAAAGCTCTGGAATCTGCATGGATTCACAAAATTCCACCCACCTTGCATTCCCCAAAGTGTTCTGATAAAAATGGTAGCTCACTCATGTAGGAGGACCAAGTGTCTGCAGCAGGGAAGGGCCCAAAACGTATTGTGGAGACATCACAATTACCTACCACAAAACAACCTGGTTTTGCAAAGAGGGTCACCTGGGTTTTTGTCCCCAGGCTCGGCATCCATCTAGGGAAACCTACCAAACCAGCACATTTCTGAAAACTAGACACCCAGGGAATTCCAGGAAGTTATGGCTTGCGTGGACCCCCAATGTTTTACTACACAGAATCCCCTGCAAACCTCAACTTTAGCTGAACAAAATCACATTTTCTACATATTTATGTGTGGATCCCGTGCTAGGTGGCCATTGGAGGAAACCTACCAAACCCACACATTTCTGAAAACTAGCCACCCGGGGGATTACAGGGAGGTATGGCTTGCATGGATTCCCAAATGTTTTCCTACCCAGAATCCCTGCAAACCGCAAATGTAACTAGAAAAATCACATTTTCCTTATATTTTTATGTGGGATCCCCGCACTGGCAAAAATGTCCTACCACACAGCTTTTCCCTTGGTCTCCTGATAAAAATGATACCTCACTTGTGTGAGTGTCCAATGCAGAATCGCATAAAAACGTATTCTAAACAAAATATATAGCGCTTAGAGTTTGCGGTGCTATATCCTCAATCCCAATGTTTTTGGCCTTTCCCAGTCGCAGGAACTTGGCCCACCCACACAACACAATTGAGGTATAATTTTACTCAGGAGACTGATGGAAGCACTGAGTGGTGGGACATTTGTGCTGGCGAAGTGATTCCAGCCAGAAATGTGAGGAAAATGTGATTTGTTTAGCTAAATTTAAGGTTTGCCGGGGATTCTGGGTAGGAAAGTACTTGGTGATCCATGCAAGCCATATCTTCCTGAACTCCCCCAGGTGTCTAGTTTTCAGAAAAGTCTGGGTTTGGTAGGTTTCCCTGATGGCTACCGAGCGCGGGACTAAAAACGCAGATGCAGAAAGACTGTGTTTTTTGGGGGGGGGGGGCGGACATTGGGATG
This sequence comes from Lissotriton vulgaris, assembly GCF_964263255.1. NCBI lineage: Eukaryota > Metazoa > Chordata > Amphibia > Caudata > Salamandridae > Lissotriton > Lissotriton vulgaris. The sequence goes on from NC_141694.1 coordinate 1,298,630,798, forward strand.
CCCATTCTGGGCAGCCCCCCCACTACATAAGAAATCCCTCATATTTGCTGGCACCTAGTGGGTTCTCTGCCCCTCCCAGGGGTCAGATCAGGGACTATTGCCCTAATCTACCTCCTGGGAGGTCAGAAAGACTGTGGCATCTTTGTTAGGGGTGGGGGCATTGGCATACCCATTCTGGGCAGCCCTCAATCCTGAATTGTTAAAAAAAATAAAACACTGGGGCCTAGTGGGCTTTCTGCCCCCCCCCCCCCGAGGGAGGATATAAGGTGCTTTTTGGGGGTGGGGACATTGGCATGCCCATTCTGGGAACCCCCCTCTGTTTTAAAAAAATGATCCCTGGTGCCTAGGGGGCTTTTTGCGCCCCACCCCCGGTGGGGCAGATGAGGGGCTACCACCACCCTCTGCCTCCTGGGGGGGGGCAGCTAGACTGTGGCAAAGGTTTGGGGGGTAAGGGCATTGGCATGCCTATTCTAGGCAGCCCTCACCCCAAACTCTGGGGGAAAAAAATCCCTGGTGCATAGTGGGTTTTCTGCCCCCATTGGAGGAAGATTAGGGACTACTGCCCCCATATGCCTCCTGGTGGGGGGGAGAAAGGCTTTGGAATCTTTTTTGGGGGGTGGGGGCATTGATATACCCATTCTGGGCAACCCCCACCCTTGAATTTTGAAAAGAATTTACCCCTGGTGCCTAGTGGGCTTTCTGCCTCCAAGGGGGCAGGTAAGGGGCTATTGTCCTCATATGCCTCCACGGGGTCAGAAATACTGGAGCAATTTTTGTGGGGAGGGGGTATTGGCATGCCCATTCTGGGCAGCCCCCACCCCTATGTATAAAAAACGTAATCCATGGTGCCTAGTGGACTGTGGAAATTTTTTTGGGAGGTGGGAGCATTGGCATGCCCATTCTGGGCAGCCCCACTCCGAACTTTGGGGGGAAAAATTCCTGGTGTTTAGTGGCCTTTCTGCCCTCCGAGGGGCAGATAAGGGGCTATTGTCCAGTCTGTCTCCCAGTGGGGGCAGAAAGATTGTAGCGTTTTTTGGGGGGTTGGGGTGGGGGCAGTGGCTTGCTATGACCCCCCTTTGCACCACAGGTGGGGCAGAAAGACTGTCTGTGGCAAACGTTTAGTGGGGGAGCAAAGGCTCTTGCCCAAGGGGCTGCTGCTCCCTCCCTGGTGTCAATGGGTGGATCCCTGCTTGGAAATCGCCCTCCTGGGGCGATCCCTAACCAGGGATCCACTAGGAAAGGGAGCCATTGGAAAGGGGAGATTCTCCCCTTTCCCACGATACCTCTCCCATGTGTTTCGGTGCTTGGGGGGGCTAAGATAGCCCCACAAGCACCGAAACTTTGAAACTCAAACTAAGTTTCAGTTTTGTTTTCGTTGTAATGACAACAGCGCACCATGTGCGCAATCGTCATCACAAGGAGAACAAAAACCGTGCTTTGGGAGGTTGGGGAAGTTCTTCCCCACCTCACAAGGCAAAAACAATTGGAAATCCCTCGACTGCTTACAGCAGAGGGTTTTTTTGCAAGTGTGCTCAGGACGGAATGGTTCCATCATGAGCACACTTGCAATTGTGCTCATGAAGGAACCATTCCGTCATGAGCATGGAAGGCGTTAAGGTCCCTGAGTCTCAGTTTGATAGATAGCCACGGTTATGATGTTATAATACATGGGATTCTGTAATCTTTGTATAAATGACAGTCACAAATTTCTTTATATTCAGCGACTTGTGATGCACCAAGTCACTGATTATAAAGAAGTCAGAAGCCAACTATTATAAGGTTATTACAGTTGAGTTCAGACGTCACAATGTCTGCTGCCAGAGCCAGCAGCCAAGGTGAAAGGCAGGTTAGGTCATAGACCATAATTTCTTTTTTTGATAGCAACACTTTAGTCATTTTAGTATAAACACAGATGAGCAAATACACACATAGTGGGCCTGCACAGTCACGTAGCATAAATAAAGCAGATGTTTCAAGTACAAACAGACATTGCTTTTCTTTACTCTGCTCTATTTTGATAGCTTACAATGACTAGCAGAAAGAGAATATTTATTTTTTGCACTCCTTAGATAGAAAGCTAAAATTGTTCTTCATGTTTCTACACGTTCTGTTTTTAAATGAAATTGTATTGGACTGTTTCTAATATCTGTTGCAACAAATATCTAACAGGTTTTTGATGTCTTTATCTTTGTACTAGAGGTTTGATTTTTATTCATGTTTGCAAACATGCTTGCTCCTTCACATTAAAGAGGTATGCACCAAGGTTTTAAGTGGTTTGTGGGAAAGGTGACCATTTATTATATGGGATAAAGTACCCAGTGGCATACATGATAAGGATATTACAAGTCACCTGTGGAGAAGTGTGGCTCAATGATTAGAGCGGCAGACCCTGATGCAGAGGTCTAGCCCGGGACCACGGTTCAATTCCCCGCCTTGGTGGGTCTTGGGCTCAAAATTCCATGGACCTGATAATTCTCGCCTCTGTGCCTATTCCAATCATAGAGTCCCACTCTGCAACTCTGGGCAATAGCTTGCTTAATCCCCACAACACTAAGGATGCCTGGCCTCCACCTTGGGGGTGCCCAGGAGTGGACGCCTCACAGGGAAAGTCAGGATGGGTTCCACAGCGTTATTCGTACAAGCGCCTTCAGACCCTTGCGGGTGAGTAGTGCGCTATACAAGTATCAATTTACATTTACATTTTACCTTGGAGTACCACAATTTGATAAAGAAACTTGGCCTTTGGCCCAATTCCTTTATATGGTTATGGAACTTCTCAATGACTTGCAATATTCTTATGATGTACGCCAGGTGGTGCTTTATCCCATATACATTATACAAATACCGATTTATGTATATCTCTGTAAAAACTACCACCAGGGGAATAGTCACATTGCCTTCAGGAGACAGATATGCATAATTGTCTTAGATCTTACATTGAGGGCTGAACCATTCCTGCTTGCATACTCCACTTTATACGCTATCCTCTGTTAAACAATTAAGCTGGCTTGAAGAGACAAGTTGAATGTGATGACAACTGAAGTCTCAGAAATAGGAGAAACCCCACTGCCTAAACTCAGAATCATGTCCATGACCAAGAACATTTATCGCTGAGAGCAGTTCTGAATGTCAAAATTCTAGCTCATAGGATGGGCTTCATCATGACATGATTTTATCTTGGAATTTGTCCTTCATAGTGCATAACTCATGTAGATTTGACATTCTGATATAAATAAAAAGAAATTGCAATGCTGCAAGAACCTTTACTCCTGTCCTCTCTATAGCTGAACACATGCAGTGTACTTCAAAAGTAGACCAAAGTCGAGCATATGGTAACCTACCAGTAGCAGTCTTGCTTGGGCTGTTTACCTCTGCTACCAGACTTGAAGTGGAAGAAAAATATTGCTCAGTGCTAGAAATCGATACCTTTGCCAGCTTTAAAGTACATATCTGTTTATTTGTAGCGAATATTTATATCCCTCCATCTGTGGATAACAAAGTTATTCTTGAAAATTGGAAGGTAGAATGAGTTTGGGAATGACTGAATTCCACAATTGTATACTAATAATGAGTGATGACTACAATGTCAAGATGATGGACTGCAAGCTGTCAGTGACAATGCAATAATATTCGGTACAAACACTGAGTTTCACAACATCTAGGCTTGACTAGCATGGAAAGTTAATTCTTAACTACCAGTTTTATTTCAATATGAGAATGATAAAGGATGGCACAGGAATTTTTTTCAACCATTTACAACTTGGGCATACGTAGGGGCAGATTTATGAGGCCCTTGCGCCACGTTTACGCCGCTGTTGCGTCACGCAAGGCGGCGTAAACGTGGCGCATCCCTACGAACGATTTACAGCGTGACGCATCTAGGCAGATGCGTCACGTTGTAAAGCCCTGCGCCGCTTGTGGGCGTTCCGGCGCAGGGTGGGCGTTCCGGGGCAGGTGCGCCTCGCAAAAGTGGCTGAGTGAAATCTATGAGATTTCACTCAGTTACTTTTAAGCCAATGCTGCATCAAAAGCCTGCGCCTGCTTGAAGCAGGCGTAGGTCTTGACGCAGCATTGTTAAAATGGGGCACCCTCGAGCCTTGCTGGAGCTGCGTCGCGCTTGCGACGCAATTCCATCAATGCGCCACATTTCCGGCACAGATGCGTCACGCATCTGTGCCGTTTTTGCACCATGGTGCGCCGCATTATAAATGCAATTCTTAAACAACAAGGGACCCCAATCAAGTCAAACAGGGACCTCGGGGAACAGTTTTATGGAAACAACAGTGGTCCCATGCTTATGTGATACAACAAAACAAATAAATATAGACGAAATCGCTTCTATATTTTCAGAAGGACATGTCCAGCCGGACAGAGGTCTTCCAGGTTTACTTAATAAACACAGTTCTTCAATGCGGCGCACCATGGCTGGCGGAGCTGTGGCGCACTGTGGTGCATGTTAACTGGCGCATCCCTGGGGATGCGCCAGTTAACATAAATCTGCCCCGTAGATTTTAGCACTGTTAAAGGAGTGCACTGAACAACTCATCATGGATGCTAAGCACAAATTATTAAGCTACTAACATGGGAAAGAAGCATCACGCTCTTTATAAACTGGGTCAACAATCAATCAACTCAATAAAGGCTCGAGGTAAGGGATCCATCAAAGGAAGTTGGCCCTGATGGTTGGACCATAACTAAATTTTAAGGATTTTCAAATGGTGAGCACTTGTCTGAGTAGGCTAGTCATGCTGTGACCAGACATGGATATATGATGAAACCCTGTGAATGTAAGATTATTGTTCATTTTCAAAAAGAGTGAGAGAGGGTATCATCTTAAATGAACTGTAAGACTGGATGGCCACCATTTCTTGTACTGTGACACTAAATAGAGCCAATCAGATCATTTGACCTCTTTGGTTATGCCTCTTTTTAATCCAACTAGGCTTTTGTGCTGTTTTTCTCCTACATTTACAGAAGATTTCTCCTTACTCATCAACAATAGCAGATCCTCCAGATCCTGAGCAGATATCCTTCCTGCTAAACTGCACCGAAACCTCCTGTTCTTGCAACATACCAAGCCTAGGTTTCTTCTCAGTGCTTCATTTGCATCATAATGATTTCCTAACGGTTGTAAACTGGTTTGTGTTACCCTTTTAATGAAAAACACTTGCTGGACCCATGAAGATCTAACTAACTAATGCCTGTTTTCCAACTCCTTTGCCTGGCCAAGTCCTGGAAAAAGGCAATGTTTATCATGCTGGCAAATCATGTTGAGTATAACAGTCTTCTACACCCTTTGTATGTAGGGTTTCTTCCTGGTTGGAGTACAGAGTTGGCTTTGTTGGCTGAATTGGCCGTATTTTAATAGTGCCACAATGCTGCAATATGTTCTAAGGGAGAAGCCTTTGTGTTCATACACCGCTAAGCCAGCAATGCAAAAACAACAATTGATGGACAGAATGCAGAACAATGTCATACATTCACCCCAGTACAGAGATCTGGGCCTAAACCCATTGTTTTTTTGCTCACCATGCCATTCCCGTGTGGACCCAGCCATATGGAAATCAGTCTTGACCCTGCTCCCAATGGAAACAGTCCAGCCTCAACTTTCAGGCCAGGTCCTCCCTGGACTGGAAACAAGCATCCTAGGACCAGTTTTGGGCTTTCAGCCCTCATCAGTCAGGATAGCTTGACTCCAGTTGCATGGAGAGCACAGGAATTTTAAAAAGTTGGCATTGCTCTTCTCTTAAAGCTCTGTGTGCCTGCAGTCTGTCTCTAATACACGCCTGGTGTGGGTGACAGATGTACGTTGTGCATTCCCTTCAGAAAGCCACACAATGGAAGGGTAGATGTGACTGAGTGCCCATCTGCATCTTGGACAAGATAGGAGGGAGGAGTTGATACTTACACCTGAATAGGCAGTGTCCTATCCTCATACAAATGGCTGATTACATCCTTGTAGTGAGTCTGGAGCCATGGATAGGAAGAAAGGACCTCTGTACACTTCAAAGAGCCTTTTTGAAGTCACCCCCATGCCAAAAGCATAACTGACTATAAGTACTGGGTCTTTGACTCCACCAAATCAGGCACTGATGGACCTGTGAAGGAACGTATGCTCTGGAAGAACTGCTTTTCTGCAGTGCTGCCGGCTTCCCTCTGACCCTGCTGAGAAAGAACTAGAGTCTGCTTGAACCCAGAGTGATCTCCAAGTGCTAGTTGGCTAACCTACTGTTTTTGAGATTCTGAGATATCAAAGTCTCACCGCCTTCTTCTGTGCCTGAGCTATTGGAAGTGAAACCAGGTGCTTGATCCAGTTGAAAAGATGCATCTCCTATCTGCCTATAGCAGAATTGACGCATCATCGCTGTTGCAGGAGCAGAATTGGTGCATTGCTCTCAGAACCAGTGCATCGCCTTAAAGAACCAACACATCGGAAACCAACACATCGCTGCCGCTCCAGTGTGGGTAGATCAATGTATTCTCTCATCTGCGTGGAGAAAACTGGCACATTCTTTACAGAACCAAAGCCTCTCGGCTCGGCGCTTCGTCTTTAGAACTGGCGCATTACTACCACTGCGTGAAGAGAACCGATGCATCGCTCGGCTGCACCCGCATCTCACTGTTGCGACCAGGATCAAGGTACTTTGTTCAGCGTGCTATTTTTACATTTAATCTTTAACAAATAATATCTTAACTTCTACTTATTGGATTTTTTTTGTTTTTAACTTGTTTTATTTATAAAAAGCATATCTATTTGTCTAACCTGATGTGGAGTTGTTTTCTTGTGGTGTTTTTACTGTGTTACTGTTCGAAGTGATGCACAAATACTTTACACATTGCCTCCTAAGTTAAGCTTGACTGCTCTGAGCAAAGCGACCAGAGGGTGAGGACAGGTTAATTTATGGCGTGCATCTGACTTACCCTGACTAGTATTGTGGTGCCTGCTTGGACAGGGGGCATACATTTGCCAACCAGAAACCCAATTTCCAACAATCGCCAAGACCCCTCCTGGTGAATGTTCGCCCATTACAAACGTTTAACTTGACCTCGCCTTACATATAGCATAGCATAACTTAATATAACATAACATAGCACAACATAACATAACTAGTGTATCAAAAAGTGTTTTAAACAAATCTGCCCAAACAGTCACAAAAACTCATACTGGTTGAAGGTAACTTGCAACAAAAGTAAAATCATCTGTTAGTGACAGTCACAAGATATTCTGAGGGAAGCAATGAAGAATCTGCACATAGATTGTGGATGAATACAATAGACTTATTTAAGAGTGATTTAAATCTGAATTTGGAGATAACTAAAGAAGGCAAAGAACAAAATAGTGAAAATTAGTTAGGATTGTCTGCTAAAGCGAGATCTCCTAAACCCTTACTTATAGCTTACAGTCCCAAAATAATTCCTTATCTAGTCCATCTAGGCTGAATCATACCCATTCTAAGTTGATACTTTTTAGGGGTTTATGCTCAGAATGGCTATGGTATTTCTCAAATTAATTGAGCATTGTCTTGCTAATATGCGCATTTTTGCAGGAATTCTATAACGCATATTAGCAAGCCCATTATCGCAGTTTTAGCGGCAGTTTCCTGCCGCTAAAACTGTGATAATTTTAACGAGGTTCTTGCTAATATACCCTATAATCACTTAAGGACAGCATTTCCGCATCGGGATTATGATGGCACTTTCCAAAGCAGTTCCATGTCGGCCTTTTCGACATAGAACTGCTGTTGTGAAGTGTCTTTTGGGGCCCCCCATTTGGGCCCCACTTCCTCCCGGCCCTCCACTTCAGATCCCAGCACCATAAGGTGTCTGCCACATGGTACAGGGATGTTTAAAAACTTACATTTTTCAATGGGAGCTTGTATGTGGGCGTTTTCATCCTGCTGCAAAAGCTCCCATTGAAAAATGGAAGTTTGCAACTGAACCATGTGCAGTAGCATCCTAATTGCGGTTACGGAACCGAAGGCCTTAGGTCTGTCGATTCCCCATCCACAGCGATGTGGGTCGAGGCAACTCTGACCGACATCGTAATCAGGGCCAAAGTGTCTAGATTTGTATGTGTGGCATTTTCTAAACTTTCAAAAAGTTACAAATATTTTTAGCGTTTTTAAATGTTCTTTGATAAACCAAATAAACAATTTTAAGGTAATTAAAAGAAATTGCAAAAACATGGACCTTATGGTGTGTTAGATAAGAGGATGTCTACTGATGATTGGCAATCTTTAATGACATCATTAATATACAAGTCAAAGCTTTCCAACGTTTATCACCACCTTAACTAGGAATACCCACAATAAAATAACTGAATGAACTCACCCACACAAATGCCAAAAAATATTGATGGACTTTTCTCCAATAGGCAAACCCACCACTTACGAAAAATGCAATTGAGACTCAGAACCAAGTTAAGAGGCCAAATATATGGTGATTGTTGTTCAAACAGCGCATGACATAATTGGAAACCTTATCCAAAAGTCCACCATAGAGGTAAAAGTTGAAACTATGAAAAATAAAGAATCTTAAAGAGCCTTAATGCTGACAAAACATCAGCTCATCATCCAAGTGCTGAAAAGTACCACTGAAAAGGAGAAACTACTTAAAAAGCTAGAGATACCATAACCCAGTTCAAAACTATAATTGGGTGAGAAATGCAGTTATATATGAATTTTCAAGAACTGTAACTTAAATATTGCTTCTAAAATGTGTACAAGTATAACCCGTTGTGTGAAGTAATGGTTCATGCTTAAACATTTCATCTACTAATTGCTTTGGGGCAGTTTAATGAATCTGCATGAAATATGACTAATAATAGCAGGTTAAGCATAATGGAGACATCTCAGGTTTGATACAGATTAAACAAGGGGGGGATTCCATAAATCAATGAGTTGCTAATAACTTTGGCACAGGTTGACAATAATCATAATGCTTGGCAGACACTTAGCATGTTTAGCTTAACCTTCATAACTCGCTTGTACCTTTGGCATGCTTTAATGAAACTGAATGAATTTTTGCATGCTGATAGCAGATTAACACCATTGCATGGATTTCAGGTTTCAATGGGATCCACTCAGCTTGAGGCAAAGGTCTAGGAAGGAAGGCTCATAGAATCTTTAATTTGTTACTTAATGTAGTGCCATATTATGGATCTTCCTGAAATTTGTCGCACTCTTGATATTTTTAAACATATTTCTGATACTTTGAGTTGCATGCAGCTCCTCAAGAGGCGGGGTAAAAAGAGGGGAAATAAATGTTAATTTCTCAATAATTTAGAGGGCCTTTGACAATTCTGTGCAGATCTGACAACTCTGACAAAGAAGAGAGTTAAAATTAAAGAGGGATAAAAAAAACTTAATTTGATAAAAAGAATTCTTTTCAAAATGTATTGCGTGATTAATTAAAATCTTTACAAAAGTTTACTAAAACATGACAACTTTTGTTATAAAATCGATCTTAAAATACATTCTACAACATTCAGTGATATATGTTAACAGAAGTGCATTAAGCATTAACGTTCATTCGACTTACGATTTCTACTCAGGACATGAAATGAAGGTAATACAGGCAAGTGTCCATAAAGTATACCATACAGGAAATGCCAATAGGCGTTACTTATCACAAAAGAAGATAACCACATATTAAATATCATCCCAAACAAATTACAAGAGGGGGAAGACACTTTCTGTTGGATCCTAAATATACAAGTACTGAGATGTAAGCATTTCCAACAAAAATAACATCTAGAGCAGTGATACTCAAAGTACGGCCCAGGGCCACTTGTGGACCTCTTGACCTTTATATGCGGCCCCCTTTATAAGCTGCTGTTTAGTTACTGAGCACTAACATTCAGAATATTTTTTTAATAAACAGGCAAGCATTTATTAACCTGCAAATTAATGCTTCCCCATTTATTTAAATTTTTTTTAGATCTCCTTACACAATCCCTGACCCACCCAGGCCCCCTACCGCCACCCTGCTGGCATCAGTGCAGCCCTCGGTCACACCACAGACTGTACTTTGTGGCCCCTGGGCAAATGTTTGAGAGTACCCATGATCTAGACCAATCTTAAAAACCACAAAGATATATCTGAGAAGGGAAACAGATGAAAGGGAAGCCCAACATTTAGCTTTTATATCTTGGGACTTGAGCATGGACATGAGTATAGCATGAATTTTTCTAATGTGCTGTTTTTCGGATTCAAGGTAGCAATTATGACTTGCCTACATGTTTGAACTTTCAAATTGTTAACCTCTGCCAGTAGAAGCCGCCTGCACTCTTCTAGTAACACGGGACACAGGCTAATTACATAAATTACAGTTTTTTCGGCCTTCCACCATAACCTACAGAGAGGGTTTGGAGGTCGCAATTGCCACTTAAGGTAATAATCCAATGTTGGGAAGGCCCCCATATGAAAGGCCATTAAACAGCTCTTAATATGCCTTGACTAGTTCAATTCCAAATACATTTGCCGTCCTAATAAGTAGTAAGATGCTTGCACCCTCCAGGCGTGAGACCGGTGGCCCAACGTTTCCTTGTCAAGAAGTCTACTAACAAGACGGTGTAGGTGCTGACCACTTTGTAAAAATTCAGTTTGGCTGATTCCCAAAGACCATGCCTCTCAGATGTGCAGGTCATCCAGAAAAATCTCCATGGACCAGGCACGGGCATACTTACCTCCAGATTCTTTTAGCTCATCCCATAATACTCCATTCAATAGGTTGGAATTTGTAGCTCCGAACTTGTGGCACAACTTAATATATGCAGATTTCTTGGCCATAAATTGTTTAAAGAGACCGCACTGTAGGCACATTTGAGCTGGCGAGTCGTAAATCAGTAACCGGAAAATACAATTATAGAGTTTTATCATCAAGGCGTCAACCATCTTAGTATCGGAACCCAGCATGATTTCAGTACCGTGAGATAGAGTCAGAGTAGCTTTGCCTGCATAACTTGCAGGATTGGGTTCATACTAGTGCACCACAGTTAAGCAGCTGAACTAAAAAAAACACATGGAGGGCATTGGCCTTACTTGTGATGATAATTTGCTAATACCGTTTGCATAATTTGACAGATATGCACGAATATCGAAATACTGGAATTGGGTTTAACTTGTAAACTGCATGTGCAGGGGGAGTTTGGCCCCACGGGAGGTTGGCTGCCTCTAGCAATCAGACAAAGTCTGCATAGAGTGGGATTGGCTGACCACAGAGGGCTAGGTACCAGGTCTGGCCAGAGACCTGTCAGGTCCTGAGAGAAAACCCTTCTGTGCTCAGCTGGCGGCCATTCACAATAGCGGGTCGCAGCCTATGGATGGATATGTTTTTATAGAATATGGATGTAGTAATTTTTTTATATACTGTATTTAGTTTTCATTACTCCAACATATACCACCAATAATACATTTATTGCAACATTGGTCTGTTACAACTTATAGCTATGCAGTAGCAATCAAAAAATGGGAAATTATCAATCGAGAAATACTGTAAAAGATCCGGAGTTTTCAGATTCCTCAGGTATTGTGTCATCAAAAATACAGCTGTATTGCTTAAAATATTTGCCTTAATAGCTCCAGAAGACAAAACCACTTCTGTGGGCTGGAATCCGGGGACCTCGACTGAATTATTATTGGAATCTGGGAACCCTTCCCCCCGAGTCATTCATGGAAGCGGGGACCCCAGACTGAACATTTCCGATGATTTGAATCGCGAAAACAAACACAAAAAATACAGAAACAAGCATTTATCAAACAAATACACAAATGCTAAAATATTTTATTCAGTTAACAAAGAAAAATTTGCTTTAATAAGGATTGGAACTTTTCTAAATTAAATTTAGGCCACTAAATGATCTATACTATAATCTGTTTAATGCACATGCTCTGTTCCCCCAATTCAATATGAGGATTCTAATTTAGGGCCTGATTAGGATGGCGGTCGGACCACCACGACAGGACGTCTTGGCCGGTCCGACAGACAATCATCACATCGGTCTGACCGCGGAATTAGGATGCGATTGGTCAGACAGCATCGGTCTGAGGGACCGACCGACACTTACGAAGGGCCCTAGGAGCCCCCCGGGAGAACGTCGGTTGAATCGTATTCCTTACAATGGCAGCTGTGCCTGCACATAGACCGCCATAGGGATAACAATGTACCTTTTCAACTGCTTTTCCATGGCGATCCAAAAGGCTTCCAGAAAAGGACTTTAAGGGCTCCTAGCAGGACCCCCGTCCACTCTGGGCCTCCGCTATGAGGCCCGGCGGGCACCTGTGGTGCACCCCCAAACATCTATGCCCCATGTATCAAGCGCAACATGGTGCCTGGCACACATGTGCTTTGCCACTGCAAAAAGGCGGCAGTACAAAAGGCAATGGAAAAGGGGATGTTTCCGTCTGCCTACTTGGCGGTTGCATCTTTATGGGGCAGGTGGAACCGCCTACTTCATGTTCGTTGGTTTTCAACCCGCTGTGATGGCGGTTGGACGCTTGTCCAACCGCCATCAAAATTAAGCCCCTAATTTTTAACCTGCAATTTCTAATTTCTTCTCATTTACAGAATGCTTAAACTTTACATTTTGCTTCTTTTTTTTATACACTATTAATATATTAATATGATTGCATTTTCCAAGCAGTCGCTGAGCCCTTGAGTAGGCTTTGTGGACCCCCCAGCGGTCCCCAGACCACAGGTTCAGAACCACTGCACTATAGCATTCCTGAAGAAGGATTACATATTAGTTGGGATGATGTAACCTTGTAACAGTGGTAATTTACGTTTTGTAAGAGCCTTTCTCAATTCAATTATACTAAAAAAGTGTTTATTGCCTACTTTTTGTTTTCATTGTTACCCAATATTATTGCTGTGGGGAGAGGAAAGAATCTGCCCTTTACTATCCATAGATGGGCATGCCTGTGATACCAACTCCCATACTCCGGTTTCCTCAAACTCAGTGTCACTTCCCCTTTCGTTACACTCCATTCAGTAATTTTTTTAACCCAGTCTCACAGAGTAGGTTCATCTGGGGCTTCCCAGCTCATTCATTATTATCGGCAAGCTAATATTAATGCCAAGTTTACAAATCTGTATGTGACAGTGTTCGCCTTAATCCTCAGAAAGAGACCAAGGAGACAGGTCACTGGGGTTTTGGTGATAGTCCCGTGTAAGGTGCATTACCAACTACAAGATTGAACCCGACACTATGTGATAAAAGTCAGCTCCCTCTATGTCAAATCTTGGGCATGCTGTGTGCTCATAAGGGAACATGATGTTGAGCCTTTTAGAGGTGACACGCTGTGTAGGTAATAGTACTGAATTAATTAAAATCTGGAATTCCTGGAAGTACGAGGGTTATATTTTAAAATGGTAACCCAATCACCATCATTAAATGGTATCCCCCTGTCCTCGGCCTAGTGATCATCCCTGTTGTCAACTCACACTTGGATTGCACATTCTGTGCTTTATTTAAAAAAAAAGGCTATTGCTTTGTGTTTACCATCAATCGAGCATATGTCGTTTAAGAAGTGACTCCTTTCCACCAACTATGTATTTTAACTGCTAGTGCTCCATGCAACAAGAAATGCTGTGATGGGATCCCATATTTGCTGATATTTCCTTGAACTCCACTGTTCTACCACTCTCAAACAGTAACCACACCACAGTGGTCAGTCGCCTCTCCCCCATCCATGTAAACTCTTCCAGTTACCCTTAGTAAAAGTACTCAAGAGCCTAAAAGGAGCCTGCTACATCAGAGTGCTTTTAAAGTAAATATAACAACATGTCTATCATATATAAAGACATATACAAAGGTGATTTATGAATTAGAAGACTGTGATCATCAAAGTCAGCGGTTCAACTGCTATAGCAAACAACACTAGCAAGAGTGGGCAACACTGACTTGTGCCCCGTCAATCGAGTGTATGTACAAAATGACCCTCAAAGCCATAATGCGGGCCGTTGAGCTAGTGTAAGACAATTGAGTCTAATTTAGGCAATCACTGCCTGGCCCCATGCTTCCCATGACCATATAGAGAAACTGGGAGATGAAGAGAGTCTAAGGCCTTTTCAATATCTTTGGAGGTTGCTAAGGCATCAGATGATCCATCAAGTGAAAATGTTATAGCTTCACTAGTCTTCTTATGTGGCCCCGTACTACATGTAAGAACAAACTGTGATTGATCAGGATGGATCAAACCACAAATTTTAGGGTGCAAGTATTTACCATAATTTTGCTGAGTACCTTGTAATCCACATTAAGTATAGACAATGGCCTATAAGAAGCCGCCTCTTTCTCACCTTGTCCTTTTTAAGTTATATAACATTCAATGCTTCTAACATCGTTGATGAGAAGGAGACCAAGGTCCTAGCTTCATTATACAGCTTTGTTTGGGAGACAAGTTGTCTACATAGGCTACATAAAATTCTATGGGTAGGTCGTCCGACCAAGGCATCTTATCCATAGCTTATTGTTTATTGCACCTCGCCCTTCCTCAACCAGTATGTAGTCTGTGTGTCATAGCAGCCATTACACAGCCATTTAAGTCTGAATATCGTAAGCATCCCTTGTGGCAAGTAGACCCTTAAAGTTGTATATTGAATCTTTTTTATTGGGTAACCTCTCTTCTCTGGACTAGCTCCCCATGCTAGCGAACCCCCAGTTTTTCCCTTTCATATAAAGAATCTCCAAAGAACAAAGAACTTTTCAAAATCCGTTAAGAGGGCTAAGGCCTTAGGATAATCTATCAGAGGGAAATGAAAGGCTTCACTAGTCTTCTTATGTGGGTCACATAAGTGGAAAAACAAACTGCAATTGGTCAGAGTGGATCAACTCACGAAGTTTAGGGTGCAATTTATTTACCAGAATCTTGCTAAGTACCTTGTAATCCACATTAAGTATAGATTGTGGTCTATAAAAGCCACCTATTCCTCATCCTTGTCTTTTTTAAGTAATGTTACAATCAAGGCCACCATCATTGATCACCTTATCGCTTCATTTCTGGCTAACCGTACGCAGGCGGTGAAACTGGGCACTTTCTACTTGCCTTCCTTCACCCTTCCGTGTGGGGTGCCACAGGGCTCCTCGCTAAGCCCCACATTTTTCAATATATATGTGGCGGATTTAGCAAGGGTTATCAAAGCACACGGGCTGCGCTTAACCACCTATGCTGTTGACACCCAACTGGTGTTGGCGGTACATAAGGATGGACCAGCCGTTGCTGCAAGATTGCAGGAGGGGATGTCGGCCATTAGCTCATGGATGTCAAGTAACTGCTTGAAATTAAATTCGGACAAGACCGAGGTGATGACCTTTGGCAACCTTTCACCTGTATGGTCCTCCATTTGGTGGCCCACTGAAATGGGTTCTCCTCCCACTCCTGTTGCCAAGGTCAGAAACCTCGGTGTCATGTTCGATGACAAGCTGGTTTTCAAGCACCATGTGAATGCAGTGGTCGCATCCTCCTTCTACACGCTGAGGAAGATCAAAAAGCTCTTGCCATATCTCCCTCCAGCTGCAAGAAAAACACTGATCACCACCCTTGTTTTTTCCAAGATGGATTATGGCAACGCTCTCTTCCTCAATACACAAGAACAGGTTTTAACCAAACTGCAATCAGTCCAAAACGCTGCAGCCAGAATTTTGCTCGGCATCCCTGGTCACCGCCCCACCTCTTCGGCCATACATCACTTGCATTGGCTAAGGGTCAAGAGTCACATAAAATTTAAGGCACTCTGTATCGCCTATAAGGCAATCCATGACTCAGGACCCAGGTTTCTTAAGGAAGCTTTTCGGATCTACGCTCCAAAAAGATCACTTCGCTCATCCTGCACCCATCTTCTCCCCGTCCCAAGTACCAGAACCGCTACCTGGGGAGACAGACGGTTCCTAGTAGCTACCCCCAGGCTATGGAATTCTCTCCCTCTGTTTATCAAAACCAGCCCCACTCTCATCATCTTCCGCAAACTTCTGAAAACCTGGTTATTTAATCAATGATCATCTGGTTGTTTTCTGTCCCAGGAAGTCCTACATGAGCCGAGACACCCCACGGTAGTTGTGCGCAATAAAAATGTCATAAACATAAAAATAAACATTGTTGTGTTTTAAGGAATATGTCTTCCAGCACAGAGATCCCTTTTTCACTTCAGGTTAAAGACATGTGTTATTGAACATGAAACAAGGTATCAATTGATATTTTATCAAATGCACATTTCTGGCATGTGCTTTCATTTTGTAAATGTATAATACATATGTCTGATAAACAAGATGAATCAAAAACATATTCTATGTTAGTGACAATTTAGTGACTATTTAGCATAGAACCTATACCAGGAATGTCATAAATGTTATGCCTGTTTTCCTCTATATTGTTGTGTGGCGTTTTAAGCTCCGAGTGAATTTTCCTGATTCATGCCCTTATACAGGTACAATTCACAATGCCCTTATATAGGCATAGAAAACAAGCCCTTATTTAGGCATAGCCCATGCTACCCAAATACAGGCATGGCTACTTCCACCCGTACCAAACGTCACAACGACTTCTTGGAAAACCAGCTTATGCAGTCAGGGACTTCCCCTTGCTTGAATATTGATTTGTCCAAGAACTCAGTTACTTTACAAAGAACAACTATTTCCTAGGGGTTCTTTCCTGACGTTCATATGCCCAACTTTACGTCAAACTATGGCATTCCTAAACACCTTCAAGGTATAAATATAGCTTCACTTGCTCTAGCAAGATACGGTGGTTCGGAGCAGTTTGAAGACCTACTTGCCGGACGCAGCTCGCTACAGCAGGTGCAGAAGGAAGCCGACTCTCCAGCTGACGCACTGATCAGGAAGCTGCCCTTCTCCTGCAGAGTATCCAGCTCCAGTGTTTCCGGCTCCTCTTGCAGGGTGTTGGGAAATCGAGTGCCGAGACAGAGATACCAGACCTCCTTCATTCTAACAAGGCATGGAGCTGATTAGAACCGAGAGAAACTTTGGTAGATTCTCGGCAAAAACAAAACCTATGCTACACAATACTTACTTCTTCCCTCGTACTAGACTTAGGTTAAGTACATTGTGGTAGGTGTATTTTAGAAGCACCAGTTGAGTATTTTAGTCAATGGTATTAATGTATGTATTTTTGTATGGCCTAGAAACCAAACAATGCTCTTACAGTATTATTTTATTTTACTATTTACGCTGTACGCATTATACTTTGCAGTCTGCATAACGATTGTAGCAGTTCACCTCTCTTGCATGAGAAAGAAGACTGTTCAGTAAACCCTTTTTATTGAAAACGCCTGTCTCACTATTTCTCTGCAACTCTGTAGAAATTAAGCATGCCCGATTGACTGAGTGAAATACTCATCTATTGTTTCCGCGACTCCGAGAGATATATTCTTATTCTTGGGAAACAAAGTTGTCATGTTAATGCGGTTGTCAGAACCTAATCCTTTCTTGTGTATTCAAGAAAGTTTCTTGTGACCTCTGAGTTAGCTGGCACACACAATTAAGTTTAGTATATTCGATAGAGACCTAGTTGAACTCATTCCTACGTCAAATCTATAGGATACATTTTTCCAACGTGCAGAGCCTATTGGGAATATAGGAACTACACTACATTGTGCCCAACATTTGGTAAGGCACTAATTTAACGCTAGATACTAAAGTTACTCAGTCGTGCTTTTCTCAGAGACCCCTTTTTTCTGTAATACTCCAATAGACGTCTGGAGTGGGTAAAGGGATAATATCCGCCATAACTGAGTAGGACGAAAATCCTATATATTAGTTTTTGGTTTCTTCCAAAATATTGTGCACCTTATCTTTGTTTCCTTGAAAGTTGCTTTGCAAACTTTCAGTCAACAAAATGTCCCTCGATAATAATACCAAGGCCTGTGGAGCTGCAGGCGATGACGCCGTACAAGCTTTAAACTTTACAGAAAACAACAAGGATGCTATATGCATTCCAAAAACTTTAAGGAAAACCCCCACTATAAAATGTATAGAAAATGGCCTATCCGCAAGAGGTGGTAGGGTAGTTTTTGATAGAGGCACATGAATATCATCAGACAGAGGTATTCTATTCATGGATAGTCTTCCCTGAAGCAAAATCAGTAACAAAAGTATTTTACTTCTACAAAGAAGATGAACCACCAGAAGAATACATTCCTTTCAAGGACATTGAAATTCCAATAACATACCAAGAGCATGCGCTCTGGTTTAAAGGCGCCCTAAAACATATACATCACATTACCAGGCTCGGTCCACTAGGTAGACCAGGAGCAACATCGCCGGTATTAGTAAGCTATACACCACATCCTGCCATTGAAGAAATGTCAGATGAGGAATTCTTTGTTCAACTCAAAGAGCTAATCAAAATCTACAGAATATTGGTTCAATATGTCATGCGGACTTCACGGTCCAAACGGCAATAAGGATTCCACAACACACCCCTTACTAAAGGGAAAACAAATTACACCACCGACTCTACATTCATCCGTTGGTAAATTACCCACAAAACGGGAACAAATTCCATTCTGGATAGCTCAAAAAATTACTCAAATCGAGGCAGTATTTCCTGACAATCTGTTTACCAATGGGGAGCGCACCACACCTGGAGGACTGCGACACTAGAGGTACAGTCTTTGCTGCCATCTACATTGAAACACATGGTGTTCAATCTATGGTGGTAATACCAGACATCCTGAAACAGATTCAAAATGAATACGGGGCAGAGCCTGCACTAAATCTAGGTATGAAACTGCTGAAAGATTTCAAACAGTTCTCAACAATAATATATGCTAATATTAAAGGTGAAGCAGCATCCGTGGCGATCCGCCAAAAGCTAAGAACATTTGATGTAACTGAGCAACCACGTGAACTGGCCAGAATAATTGAAAAATCCAAGGAAGAATTAGGCAGAGACAGCTTGGGTGGGAAACCAGTTAAACCTCAACTGTCAGAAAGTCCTGAAAAGGTCTTTCTTAAAAACACTCCTACTCCTCCTAAAAAAAGTGGGAGAACACTAAACAAACTTCTAAAGAGAAGCGTTCCCAAACCCGAGGTAGGTCTCCTCAAAAGGAGCCCTCTGAAAGGAGGTATAACTCAAGAAAAGGGATAATTTGAGAAAACCTTTCAGACTTCGTCACAGAAATTTGAAAGAAGAGGACGTTCAGAACACAAGGAAGAACGCGTGAAGTCCAAAGACGATCAACACGTTCAGAAAAATAAGAAAACTCAATTCACCAAAAAGAATGTAGCAGTTCTAAAAATCAAACATGCCGAGGATCTTGAGGGCACAACTCAAGAACGGGCTCAAACAATGTTGGACAGCGCAGCAGAAGTCACCATAGCTCGCAAGAACTTGAAGGATCATCTGGAGACAGTGGACTTGAATGAGCACATCCAATTTGAAACTGCAGATACCAGGGTTAGTCACCCACATAAGTTATACGAAGTAACACTCTGGATGGAGGGGGACATGACTAGAAAAATAAGAGCACTCTTTTGGGAGTGACTCTCTCAGGATTATGACATTCTTCTAGCTGAACAAGACTGGCCACCTGAAATTGTCAGGGAGTGCCCACATGGTGGAGAAATCATTATGCAAGCTTTCTCCAACCACATTCCAATTCATTTAAAATATACCTATGCCAGGAAATGGGAAGTAGCCCAGGCTCCGGCATTATATAAAAATCACGTAGGATGGGATGAGGATTCTCCTCACTATAAAATCGAATTAAAAAATCAACCGACTGCACAAAGGCAGTATCCAGTTAAGCAAGAAGCTAAAAAACAAGTCTGGGAGATCTTAGATCAACTTGAATACCAAGGGGTGATTGAAACATGTACCTCGTCAATGAACAATTCTTTGTTTCCTGTCTTCAAACCAGACAATACATATCATCTAGTTTTGGATTACAGAAATCTAAACTCTTATTTCAAAACCTTTGCTGTACAAAATACACACAGTACAGCACTAATGAATAACATTGTGCGTAGAAAATACAAAACCACATTAGATATTTCTAACGGTTTCTTCTGTCAAAACATTGCATCAGAAAGTAGGCACTTGACCGCTTTCTCAATTATAGTCCAGGGTTATTTTCAGCCAGAGTAACAGAGTTACTACAAACCTATGATGATAATGCATTATCATATGTCGATGACATCTATCTAACAGACGATGACTTGGATAGACACTCGAACAGGGTGAACACCATAATATTGGGCTTCGCCTTTAAAGGGTACCAATTCTATTTCAAGAAATCGAGAATTGCCCATTTAAACGTCCTTTTCCTAGGATATGAACTTTCAAGTGAAGGCAAAAGCCTGGCAGCAAACTTTCTAGAGAAATGTGCGCTGCTCCAACCTCCAAAAACGTTGCAAAACTTTCAGTTGATTCTAGGTTTCCTGAATTTTGGAAGAATTTACATTCTAAACTACGCAGAAAGGGTTAAACCTCTCTACGAATTAATCAAACCTGATTTCAAAACAGTTAATTGGACTCAAAAACACACTGAAATTTTGCGTTCATTGCAAACAGACATGTTAGCGACAAAACATTTACAAACACAGGTAAGTAAATATACTCAACTTCCGAATCATTCCAGGACAATGCAGATTCACATACTTAACCTTTAATTACAGAGAAAAAGTACCAATAGTTTACAAATCACATTTTTATACACAAGCAGAAATTAAATTCACTTCAACAGAAAAAATTCTGACAGTGGTTCAAACTGCAGTAGCAAAAGAGAGAGCAGGGATAGATACAATGGGTTAATTCTCTTGCTGCAACAGACGTTGAATACGTTTTTTGACCCTTATTTGAAAACACAAGCATTCCTACAGTATGAACAAGAATGTCCTCTGCCTACTGGGATTCTGCCTCTAGAGCAGTATGAATGTATAATTTATACTGACGGATCAGCCCAACCCGCTAAGGGGGTAGACAAGGTTATAGTGCTGCGTGCGCCATTGTTAAAGGTCGCTGGTGCGATGGTAAATTCCGACCAATGGTCACTAAAACGCATTCTCTAGGAGATTGTACAGCTCAGCGAGCAGAACTACAAGCATTCAAGATGGTGCTTGAAAATAGAGATCGCGAATTCCCCACACTCATAGTGTGCGATTCGTATTATTGTGTTCAATCTTACAATGAATACTTGTAGAACTGGATTCAAATCGGTTACAAAGATGCAAAAGGTGGCACAATTAAGCATAAATTGCTTTGGGAACAAGTAGTTCAGTTACAACAAGAACTAAAAAAGGCTCACGTGATACTGAGTCATCAGCGTGATGGCGTTCACGTTGCAGGGAATTCATTGGCTGATGAAGCCGCAAAGGCAGCTGTGCAAATGGCTTCTGTAGCTGCAATCACTCGTTCAAAAACGAAAATAGACGGCAAAATATTGCTAGCTGTCAATACGACAAGCAAAGGCAGCGGTGCAGAGTTACCTCAAAACTATCCACTCAAATGCTCATACATAATTGACGCAAACTCCGTTCCTTTTGCTCGAATTACTGGAGTGGGGGATAGAGTGATTCCAAACAGGAAACATAGAGTAGCTTTGATACACGAAGCACATTTGGGAGAGGGTCTGATACAGCAAGGAATCTCTAAGTCTATACTAGAATTGAAAGAGACGTACTAGTGGCCGGGGATTAATGCCCACATTCACACATTTGCAATTAATTGCCATAACTACAACAGAGATTGCAGCAGGGAACGCCGCCAGATACCTGAATACAGTGTAGCCAGCCCAATACAGACACCATTGTTAGACAACATTAGACTATGTACACGCAGACGTCGCTATGGACAGATGCAGTCCCACAAATATTAGGATAGATTTATTTGGATGTGGCCTCAGCGCTCGGCTGACGCTCAAACTGTTATAAAAGATTTGCGAGTCTTTATCGACACATACGCACACTGCACGCTACATTCTGACCAGTGTCCTGCGTTTAGCTCTCGAGCTTACAAGGAGGCCATTGCCGAATTGGGCGTTGCATTGCAGTACTCTAGTACATTCCATCCTGAGGGAAATTTGGTAGTGGAGAGAAAAAAACAGGAAATAAAGCAATCTATAACAGCTAGGGTATTAGGTTCGGGTGATGGGTGGGTCAAACATCTAATAAGTGTCCAACGTAGTCTTAATAATCTTCCAAGAAGGTCTCTAGGGGGAATTACTCTATATGAAATCCTTTCTGGAACAAGAATGGTTATTTTGGATCTCGATTGTTAGACTTCAGTGGTAGAACAAAAACCCTTTGATATCAAAGATTGGTTGGCTGTTTAGCAGGACTTAAATTAAATAAGAAAAACCCAAAGTAATGTGTTCCTGAAGCCAACAACCACTGAAGAGAAACCGACCATCCCAGCAAGACCTGTCTGGATTCTAAAGATAGGGAATCTAGTCAGAGAAAAGATCGCGGACAAGAAGGAATTTGGGCCTTCTTACAAACAACCAGTACCTGTCCTAGCAATCAACAGATCAAGAACAATATTACTGCTGCCCCTTGCTGTTAAAAGGGAGAACAGGTTCGTGTCCATCGACCTGGTAAAACCACATCATGTGGACGATCGTAAGCAGTAGGCCAAGTGGACTCCAAAGATGTAGCAGATGCCCTAATCTGGTTACTGTCCAAGAGGTTCAAACTGAGAGACTGATCACCTTTGAAGAATCTGCAGTGTGATAAGAAGGACTATGCAACAAAACAATGGAACTAGTACCTCTTGAGACCCAAATAACAGTTTGTCAAGAAACGCCTGTCCACAATGAAATAACATCTGACTATACAAATGTAACAAGTGATCAAGTGGTTCCGGCGATTTCAACGAATCCTGATGCAATCCCTACAATTGACAGAATGGCCTCTGGCTATTTCATTAACTTTGATACGTTTTCCGCGGATCCCAGCGAACCTGAAACAACGCCAGTAAAAAGAACTTTTAAAGAATAAGCAACAAAACTTTTTCATCGTCTGGAAAAGACTTATGTGGTCCCACCATGGATTGATCTTTGGATTGTGTTGGATATACAATTTCTTCTACTCTGGTTAACTCTTGTAATAACTTTGGGAATGCTGATACATGGAAGATATGTTAAAAAGGACACAGCAAGTAAGAACATCAACTCACTCCTCAAGCCACACAAATCATCTCATCATGAACAAAGAGACTTGTTATCAGTGAACATCACAGCCGTTCCTATACCTGGTGGTATAGCTAGGGACAGAACTGATTATGACATTTTCGGTCCGGCAGAGCTGTTGAAGATTCCACACCAGTTCAAGATTTCCTTAAATGACTTTGTTTCATCTTGTACCTTTTCTGATGATTGAGACTTCGAGACTGTTAATAATATGATGTCAGACTTAGAAATGTCTGCTGTATTTACAAATCATGAACACTTAGAAATTTCATCAGATTATGAACAAATGTATTGTTATAATCATTATGGTCATCATTTCTTGCCCAAATCTGCAAATCCTAGTAGTGTATTGAAATATAACCAATGGGAATATTGTCCAACGCCACAAAGGGTAGCTCAAAAACATTTTATGGCAAATTTCCATACTTTTCAGGTTTTAATGTTTCAAATCCAGAATCATTTAACTTTAAAAATGTTCATAGGACAGGAACGAAAAGTATGTTGACAAATACCAAGCAAATGTATTCTGCGGCCTTTTATGCTCAGCTGTCTTCATTAGGTTTCGACTTTTGGAAAGACAACAATGAGATAAAAACTATCTGGGGCACAACAGACTGGCAGGTGCAGGGATTGGAAGCCTTATTTAGAGCCTGCATCATTTCATAGCAAATAATGTTTTTGAATGACAGTGTCCAACAGATATCTTGTCTTGGGTTAGCCACGATAAAAGATTTAAACAATCTGTCAATACCTACACCTACACCTGATAGCAGTAACACTCCAGAGGGGGAGGTCGACGTATATACTATTTTGCTTCACAACAGAATAGATCCAGATTGGAAAAAATGGTTAATCTGGGCCACAGACACAAACAACTGTCAAGATAGATTCCTATGTGAACAAGGGTTCACATTCACCAGGCCAGATCCAAGATATGTTCAGAGACAGCATCCAGGAATAGTAACAACATACAGTGTAGTGAAACTGTGCCTTGAATGGCTACACAAGTCTACACTAAAGGAAGTAAAACAACAATTTTCGTTACTCAAAGATGGCGCTGATCTGAGGGACTTCTTACAAGGACCTACTAAACCTAGTCATAAACATTTTATATACGCCGGTATCTATGCTCTGTATAATGAATCATGGAAGATTACACAAGCAGAGACTTCAGAACGAATACGAGAAATTGATCGTATTAATTTAGAGAAATCTCTCTCTGTAGTTGACAATGGGTTAACAACCCTGTCATCCAGGATATATTCTTTGGACAACATAGTATCCTCTGCCATAGACATAATGGAACAGGACTTGGTCATGTTGCAACATGGTCAGTCGCAATTACTTTCTATAATGCTATTAGGCTGGACGTTACAAAACCTTTGATCAGGCTATGTGCCTTGGCGTTTAATCAATACCACGTCACTGTTTTCAGAATTCAATCTCACTGATAAACAGATCAAACTGGCACAGAGGGGAGCAGGCTATACGGTGCTGAGCAATGAAAAACTGGAAAGATTGCCATTTACTATAGCTGAAAGGCCAGCCAATGAATGGATAATACACGGAACAATCACTCTGCCTGTTACAATTTTCCATTTTCAGTATTGCTTAAAACATATACCGGCAGGCATATATGAAAGGTTGGGTGAATAATACATCAAGACATCCTGGGAATTACCATACACACACAAATGTTGGAGTTGAGGGAAAGAAGTGTTTCTTAGTGGTAAAAATTGTGAAAACGCACTAAGCGGTTCTCTTCTTTGTCAGGGTATTAATTTTCACGGGCCTGTGATGGTTCCTCTAGCAATTTATCCTGCCACCTGCAAGGTTCACCAGCTGCAGTGATTGATCTGATTTTTAGGCAACTTTCTAATGGAAGTTACATTATGTTGAATGATCACAGCTGCTGTGGCATGTTGCCAGGTTTAGCCTATCTCGTAACTGTGTCTGCCAGGGTCACTTGCTGTATGCAAGTATTGTTTCCAAAAAACCAAGACAGACCGGAAGTCGCGGTTATGGCCTTCACTGAACATCTCTTCTATACGAATTCATACTTTAAACAGAATGAAAGACATTCTTTTGCAAAATACTGTGCCACTGACCTCGGCCAAAGAGACCTATGATCTGCAAGTCTCAAGGACGTCTGCAGAGATACACACCCTATTAACTACAAATTGCCCTGTACATTTCTCGGAAATGTTAGGTCGTATCTTAAAATCAGGGAAGGTGCCCAAACCAAGAGAGGAGTTCCATATGTGTAGCAACATGAACAGCAGAGTGAGCTACTTCCTTCCATATTTTGGGGGGGGCTGGGGCACCTGACCTGCACTTCAGCAACTCAGCCAATACTTCCTGTTGAGAAATAGTATCCGTGTTTGGCTAGGTAGATTACTGCATATTGAAAGCCCAACTCATGCCACCTCTTTAGAGCTGTATATGAGTCCTGTTTCTTCTGCACATTTGTCATAAAATCTGGTAATACTGAAATCTTCATGTTCTCTACAATGATGGAGCCCTTTGTGTGTGCCTCATGGAGAATGAAGTCTTGATCCCTAAAAGGCAATAGAGAAGCCACTACTGGATTAGGATGGTCCACCCTGCCAAGGAGGGCATGATAGAATCACGTGTGCCCGTTCAAGAGCACAGAACTCGGAGAGGCCCTCCGATGCGAACACATCTTGTATCCAGTCCTCAAGGTAAGCAATCATGGAGGTGCCTTCAATATTCTCCAAAAGGCCAATTACCTTAATGTTATTTCTTCTTCTGTGACCCTCTTGGTCCATTGCTCTAGGAACTAGTGCTTGTATTCAGTAGCTGGCATTGGTGTATTTTTAGGTCCCCAGTGGTTGAAGTTTGGTGTGATAAAACTTTTTACATTTTTACCTCCCGCTCTGACATTCGTTTGTGATTACCCCATGGAAGGCGCAATTCAATGGTCAGTCTATTTTTCATTCCAAAAGGTCTCTTGTGGCTCCAATGGCCAATTGTAAAGAATTCAGCTTATCTCCTGAGCAGCAGTTTCTGGTAAGCTATGTGACCCATCTCTGCAACTGTTTTTCCCACCTTAGTTGGGATTTAACCTGTGGAGTCTTCCTTGCATCTTTGGCTTTTGCCCATCGTTACCTGCGTAGGAGTTCAGTGAAACAGCTGTTGCCTACAACTATGCACTAAGGTTACCTACTCTTAGTACTGGACAGTTGATTTGGAGGACCCAGCAGCACCCACCAGGTAACCAGTGCTGTCCATTAACCCCTTCGATGCTCATGACGAGCTCAGCTCGTCATGAGGCACGGTTGAGCTGTGCTCATGACGAGCTGAGCTCGTCATGAACAATGGTAAATCAGGGAATGCAGCACCGGGGGAGAATACCTTTAGCATTGAAGGTGTTAAACGCATGTGTAGTTTACCAAAACAGATTGTGCATTTTAGGACCTCTCACACATTTGGATATTACACTTCAGTACCATGTGATTACCTGCTATGAGGACCTCTTGTTCTACATGTCACAGATCATTTCAGTTTTGCTGCTGGGTAAATACTGCCCATGCCCTGATTATGTACCCAGTCTCCCCCTGTGGTGAACAGCAGGTGGCAGAAGTTCAGCAATTGGACCCCAAGTGTGGTCTTTTGCTTGCCACCACACACACCATTTAAAAGTCGATTCGCTACGCATGTCCTGCTCTTGGCCTTGGGCAGCCACTTTGCTCTCCAAGTGCCCCGACTGAGCCACCACACACTGAGATAAGTTGAGCCTTTTGCTAAGTTGTCCTAGCGTCAGATGTCAAAGTGGGAGGGATAGATGGGGCACGATGTGTCAATACGTTTAGATTAATGAAAAACAGTTCCCCTACTTTTTGTAAAAAGACAACCGTCCCAGGAAGGTTAAATCAGATAGTTTAAATGCTTCAGCTGGGATGTCATTCAGTGAGTCTCCTGTGCTGTGAACCCAAAGCCAGGCACACAGCTGAAGACATCTGAAGGAGCCATCCTGTCAGGGTACCTACTTGCCTGAAAGAAATGCAAATGTGTACATCGAGTTCATCTGAAAATGCCAAGGGTAATCTGCTGGTGTAAACAATGCTTGGGAGCCAGTACTGACTTTAAGTGATTGCATCACTTGAAGCTTTGTGATGAATATGATTTATTCTTTTTGAGAGGTAGTGCAAAGAGTTAACAACTTACCTGTTAAGTGCGTACTTTTAATTGCAATTATATAGTGATTACTACCCCTGACGAGGTGGTGAAGGGACAGTTATGTGAAAAAGATTACATTACGTATAGTCTGGGTAATGCTAAAATCTATATTTTGTAAGCACCAACTTAACTTAAACCTTTTTGTGCATTTTGTAGCAGTATACCATATCGTCTGTGCAATGCAAGTTTAAAATAATGACACTCATTCACAGTGCTTGATGTCACAGGCATGGCCCTGTAGCACTGAAAATAAACGTCACAATTGTCCACTGCACCAACCAAGATTTCATTATTTGCCTCTCTGGTTACACACAGACCTCTGAAAAACTATTTGTTTTTTTTCAGCCACACCTTTGACCCTGCCCCTACACTCACTGACCTTGCATGTAGCATCAAAGTACCCATACTTTTTTTTCAGGTGCAGCTTCTCCACAATGGCAAAGGATCATCGCCTCACTTGCTCAGAGCCAGCAGCTGACAAATAAAACAATATTTTACTGTTGTTTTATTTTTCAGCTGCTGGTTGAGCCAACGTGTGCAGAGAGGGGTGGTCCGGGCAATGGGGCAGAAAAGCTAAGTGCACATGCCAGTTTGACCAGCTATCTCACGCCGACCAAACTGACATGCTCACTTAGGTTTTCTAAGTTTTCACAGCCAGGTTGGAGAAACAGCACAGACTCAGTGTGCCTGAGCAAGCGTTATTCTAGTCCTCTCGGGCCAATCCCCACACTGCTCTCATGCTTGAGTGCAGTGCGGCGATCGGATGGGGAGTTGTGATGCTGTCTCAGGAACTGCTGGGACAAGGAACTGGCAGCAGAGGAGAGTGGGGTGGCCAGCAGCACCAGATAAGTATTTTTTTAAAGAAATAAATTATTAAACCCCCATCGTGCGCTCCCCCGCGTTCTTCCCATCTTCTCCCCCGCGGTATTTATCTGTTTCAGCGGCCACTGCTTTTCTTAATGCACTTCGACCACTGCAAGGTGCTCAACTCACCTCCTAAGACACACTCTCTAAGTGCATCCATTCAGCTCGCAGGATACAAATGAATAATGAGCATAGGCAAGAGTTGCTCTTTATTGGGACTTCCATCACTTCTCCCTTCAATGGAGGTGCACCACGCTCCTCCGTTGCTGATTCATGTTTTTTCGTCTCTGAGTGGAACCTGTCCTGCTTTCTTTAGCAGCCCAATCGAGCCCTCTGTTCCCACAAGCACGAATTACTGAAGTATGCACTGTTGGGAGCTTCCAGGCGTTAATATCCATATATTATTCCCATGGCTCCACCCTTTAGAATGTGGATGTCGTATAACGTTAAAAAAACGAAAAAGAAATTCACAGTGGATAGCTTTGGTCATAATGGCTTAATATGTATTTAACGCCTTAACCGCGGCGGTCTTTCCGCCGCTGTGTGGGCGTTCTAAAGGGTGGGCGGGGCTCCATGTGCCTGAGCAAGCGTTGTTCTAGTCCTTTCGGGCCAATCCCCACACTGCTCCCATGCTTGAGAGCAGTGCGGGGATCGGATGGGGAGTTGTGATGCTGTCCCAGGAACTGCTGGGACAAGGAACTGGCAGCAAAGGAGAGTGGGGTGGCCAGCAGCACCAGATAAGTGTTTTTTAAAGAAAAATATTATTAAACCCCCTTCGTGCGCTCCCCCGCGTTCTTCCCATCTCCTCCCCCGCTGTATTTATCTGTTTCAGCGGCCACTGCTTTTCTTAATGCACTTCGACCACTGCAAGGTGCTCAACTCACCTCCTAAGACACACTCTCTAAGTGCATTCATTCAGCTCGCAGGATAGAAATGAATAATTAGCATAGTCAAGAGTTGCTCTTTATTGGGACTTCCGTCACTTCTCCCTTCAATGGAGGTGCACCACGCTCCTCCGTTGCTGATTCATGTTGTTTTCTTCTCTGAGTGGAACCTGTCCTGCTTTCTGAAGCAGCCCAATCAAGCCCTCTGTTCCCACAAACACGAATTACTGAAGTATGCACTGTTGTGAGCTTCCAGGTGTTAATATCCATATATTATTCCCATGGCTCCACCCTTTAGAATTTGGATGTCATATAACATTAAAAAAACGAAAAAGAAATTCACAGTGGATAACTTTAGTCATAATGGCTTAATATGTATTTAACGCCTTAACCGCAGCGTTTCTTCCGCTGCGGTGCGGGCGTTATAAAGGGTGGGCGGGGCTCCGTCGGCCGTTGGCCGACAGCAGCATTGGGTAGGTAGTTGGCCGACAGGAGCACGGAACGGGTTAAAGGACCTCTGAACTTCACTGCAAGAGTCATAAAAAAAGTGCAGTTATCTTTAAGAAACAAACCTGAAAAAACACACCGCCAAACATTGTTGCCACACCTGTTATGCAAACCATAACTCACACACTTAATACAATGGTTATCATCACATGTTTATGCCAGTAAATAAGCGCGCTTTACTTTCTTTTCAATAAAATGTGCTTTCCATTTTCATGTCTCAATGTTAAAAATAAATCCTAAATTAATCAAAAAGTAACACTTTTTTTAATTGCGAGTGTTCAAAATAAAGAACAAATCACATAATGCACTGGGAGGATGTATGCTCGATTCAGTCACATTGTGAATTCAAGGGCAATAAAAATGGAAGGCTGGCCTTATTTTTTATTGTAATTAAATATTTCAATGTATAACTAAATGAAAGTAATCTCCATCCCAAGTATGATGTTTGTGCGCCTTCTTTCCCTCAGAGCTGGATGTGAAAAGAATACCACAGAGTGTAAAGGGAAACAAAGGTCTTTTGAATTATTTTTAGAGCAGACAGAAGGGTAGAGTTCAGAACTGTCAAGGAAATGAAGAGTGGAAAGAAGGGGGTAAGTAATGATGTGACAATCTAGGGTTTGTTAGCAAGTTACACAAAAGCAAGAGCAAAAAATGAAGATCACAATCAAATGATTGTCAGATATTCGGGTGCAAGAGATCTGAGTACAGCACCAGTAAACATTAAGTTGCATTGCTTGAAATAGAAGATCCCAATAAAGAAAGCAATGAGAAGATGATAATGTACGCACAACGGCAAGGAAAAATGTAAATGCTGATAAAAGAAAGCATATATATATATATATATATATATATAAATTCGAAAAGTTTCGCCAACTTTGGAAAAGCCCACAAACAGGTAAACTTTGCCGCTTTTGTTTATTAAAGGTTGCCGTGTACAGGAAACAAGAGTTACAGCCTGCATAAACAATTGTCCAAAGGTCAGTCCGACGCGTTTCATGCTCTGCCGCATTTCATCAGGGACTTTGGTTTCTGAACATGCTGAAAGCATTGCGTGTTTTAAGCACTTTCATTACATCACAAGTCCCCGCCTCAGTGGGCGTGTCCACGTAGTGAATCCTGGTACTTGCAGTGCCTTATTTCCACAGTGGGCTGCTTGCTTTCACTCGTCCATTTATCCGATGTGTTACCCCAGTGGGTTGAGGCATGTGCTCATTCCTCGTACCGGCATCTCGCAACCTTTAATTTGGCTCCTGTTCCTCACGCCGCCTCACCATCTGGCGCTGCAGCAGGTCCGTTTTTCCAAACAGCGGGGCTCCTCCGCGACCCGGGCGTGGCCGCCAACATAAATTCGAAAAGTTTCGCCAACTTTGGAAAAGCCCACAAACAGGTAAACTTTGCCGCTTTTGTTTATTAAAGGTTGCCGTGTACAGGAAACAAGAGTTACAGCCTGCATAAACAATTGTCCAAAGGTCAGTCCGACGCGTTTCATGCTCTGCCGCATTTCATCAGGGACTTTGGTTTCTGAACATGCTGAAAGCATTGCGTGTTTTAAGCACTTTCATTACATCACAAGTCCCCGCCTCAGTGGGCGTGTCCACGTAGTGAATCCTGGTACTTGCAGTGCCTTATTTCCACAGTGGGCTGCTTGCTTTCACTCGTCCATTTATCCGATGTGTTACCCCAGTGGGTTGAGGCATGTGCTCATTCCTCGTACCGGCATCTCGCAACCTTTAATTTGGCTCCTGTTCCTCACGCCGCCTCACCATCTGGCGCTGCAGCAGGTCCGTTTTTCCAAACAGCGGGGCTCCTCCGCGACCCGGGCGTGGCCGCCAACATAAATTCGAAAAGTTTCGCCAACTTTGGAAAAGCCCACAAACAGGTAAACTTTGCCGCTTTTGTTTATTAAAGGTTGCCGTGTACAGGAAACAAGAGTTACAGCCTGCATAAACAATTGTCCAAAGGTCAGTCCGACGTGTTTCATGCTCTGCCGCATTTCATCAGGGACTTTGGTTTCTGAACATGCTGAAAGCATTGCGTGTTTTAAGCACTTTCATTACATCACAAGTCCCCGCCTCAGTGGGCGTGTCCACGTAGTGAATCCTGGTACTTGCAGTGCCTTATTTCCACAGTGGGCTGCTTGCTTTCACTCGTCCATTTATCCGATGTGTTACCCCAGTGGGTTGAGGCATGTGCTCATTCCTCGTACCGGCATCTCGCAACCTTTAATTTGGCTCCTGTTCCTCACGCCGCCTCACCATCTGGCGCTGCAGCAGGTCCGTTTTTCCAAACAGCGGGGCTCCTCCGCGACCCGGGCGTGGCCGCCAACATAAATTCGAAAAGTTTCGCCAACTTTGGAAAAGCCCACAAACAGGTAAACTTTGCCGCTTTTGTTCATTAAAGGTTGCCGTGTACAGGAAACAAGAGTTACAGCCTGCATAAACAATTGTCCAAAGGTCAGTCCGACGCGTTTCATGCTCTGCCGCATTTCATCAGGGACTTTGGTTTCTGAACATGCTGAAAGCATTGCGTGTTTTAAGCACTTTCATTACATCACAAGTCCCCGCCTCAGTGGGCGTGTCCACGTAGTGAATCCTGGTACTTGCAGTGCCTTATTTCCACAGTGGGCTGCTTGCTTTCACTCGTCCATTTATCCGATGTGTTACCCCAGTGGGTTGAGGCATGTGCTCATTCCTCGTACCGGCATCTCGCAACCTTTAATTTGGCTCCTGTTCCTCACGCCGCCTCACCATCTGGCGCTGCAGCAGGTCCGTTTTTCCAAACAGCGGGGCTCCTCCGCGACCCGGGCGTGGCCGCCAACATAAATTCGAAAAGTTTCGCCAACTTTGGAAAAGCCCACAAACAGGTAAACTTTGCCGCTTTTGTTTATTAAAGGTTGCCGTGTACAGGAAACAAGAGTTACAGCCTGCATAAACAATTGTCCAAAGGTCAGTCCGACGCGTTTCATGCTCTGCCGCATTTCATCAGGGACTTTGGTTTCTGAACATGCTGAAAGCATTGCGTGTTTTAAGCACTTTCATTACATCACAAGTCCCCGCCTCAGTGGGCGTGTCCACGTAGTGAATCCTGGTACTTGCAGTGCCTTATTTCCACAGTGGGCTGCTTGCTTTCACTCGTCCATTTATCCGATGTGTTACCCCAGTGGGTTGAGGCATGTGCTCATTCCTCGTACCGGCATCTCGCAACCTTTAATTTGGCTCCTGTTCCTCACGCTGCCTCACCATCTGGCGCTGCAGCAGGTCCGTTTTTCCAAACAGCGGGGCTCCTCCGCGACCCGGGCGTGGCCGCCAACATAAATTCGAAAAGTTTCGCCAACTTTGGAAAAGCCCACAAACAGGTAAACTTTGCCGCTTTTGTTTATTAAAGGTTGCTGTGTACAGGAAACAAGAGTTACAGCCTGCATAAACAATTGTCCAAAGGTCAGTCTGACGAGTTTCATGCTCTGCCGCATTTCATCAGGGACTTTGGTTTCTGAACATGCTGAAAGCATTGCGTGTTTTAAGCACTTTCATTACATCACAAGTCCCCGCCTCAGTGGGCGTGTCCACGTAGTGAATCCTGGTACTTGCAGTGCCTTATTTCCACAGTGGGCTGCTTGCTTTCACTCGTCCATTTATCCGATGTGTTACCCCAGTGGGTTGAGGCATGTGCTCATTCCTCGTACCGGCATCTCGCAACCTTTAATTTGGCTCCTGTTCCTCACGCCGCCTCACCATCTGGCGCTGCAGCAGGTCCGTTTTTCCAAACAGCGGGGCTCCTCCGCGACCCGGGCGTGGCCGCCAATATAAATTCGAAAAGTTTCGCCAACTTTGGAAAAGCCCACAAACAGGTAAACTTTGCCGCTTTTGTTTATTAAAGGTTGCCGTGTACAGGAAACAAGAGTTACAGCCTGCATAAACAATTGTCCAAAGGTCAGTCCGACGTGTTTCATGCTCTGCCGCATTTCATCAGGGACTTTGGTTTCTGAACATGCTGAAAGCATTGCGTGTTTTAAGCACTTTCATTACATCACAAGTCCCCGCCTCAGTGGGCGTGTCCACGTAGTGAATCCTGGTACTTGCAGTGCCTTATTTCCACAGTGGGCTGCTTGCTTTCACTCGTCCATTTATCCGATGTGTTACCCCAGTGGGTTGAGGCATGTGCTCATTCCTCGTACCGGCATCTCGCAACCTTTAATTTGGCTCCTGTTCCTCACGCCGCCTCACCATCTGGCGCTGCAGCAGGTCCGTTTTTCCAAACAGCGGGGCTCCTCCGCGACCCGGGCGTGGCCGCCAACATAAATTCGAAAAGTTTCGCCAACTTTGGAAAAGCCCACAAACAGGTAAACTTTGCCGCTTTTGTTTATTAAAGGTTGCCGTGTACAGGAAACAAGAGTTACAGCCTGCATAAACAATTGTCCAAAGGTCAGTCCGACGCGTTTCATGCTCTGCCGCATTTCATCAGGGACTTTGGTTTCTGAACATGCTGAAAGCATTGCGTGTTTTAAGCACTTTCATTACATCACAAGTCCCCGCCTCAGTGGGCGTGTCCACGTAGTGAATCCTGGTACTTGCAGTGCCTTATTTCCACAGTGGGCTGCTTGCTTTCACTCGTCCATTTATCCGATGTGTTACCCCAGTGGGTTGAGGCATGTGCTCATTCCTCGTACCGGCATCTCGCAACCTTTAATTTGGCTCCTGTTCCTCACGCTGCCTCACCATCTGGCGCTGCAGCAGGTCCGTTTTTCCAAACAGCAGGGCTCCTCCGCGACCCGGGCGTGGCCGCCAACATAAATTCGAAAAGTTTCGCCAACTTTGGAAAAGCCCACAAACAGGTAAACTTTGCCGCTTTTGTTTATTAAAGGTTGCTGTGTACAGGAAACAAGAGTTACAGCCTGCATAAACAATTGTCCAAAGGTCAGTCTGACGAGTTTCATGCTCTGCCGCATTTCATCAGGGACTTTGGTTTCTGAACATGCTGAAAGCATTGCGTGTTTTAAGCACTTTCATTACATCACAAGTCCCCGCCTCAGTGGGCGTGTCCACGTAGTGAATCCTGGTACTTGCAGTGCCTTATTTCCACAGTGGGCTGCTTGCTTTCACTCGTCCATTTATCCGATGTGTTACCCCAGTGGGTTGAGGCATGTGCTCATTCCTCGTACCGGCATCTCGCAACCTTTAATTTGGCTCCTGTTCCTCACGCCGCATAAACTGGCGAAACTTTTCGAATTTATGTTGGCGGCCACGCCCGGGTCGCGGAGGAGCCCCGCTGTTTGGAAAAACGGACCTGCTGCAGCGCCAGATGGTGAGGCGGCGTGAGGAACAGGAGCCAAATTAAAGGTTGCGAGATGCCGGTACGAGGAATGAGCACATGCCTCAACCCACTGGGGTAACACATCGGATAAATGGACGAGTGAAAGCAAGCAGCCCACTGTGGAAATAAGGCACTGCAAGTACCAGGATTCACTACGTGGACACGCCCACTGAGGCGGGGACTTGTGATGTAATGAAAGTGCTTAAAACACGCAATGCTTTCAGCATGTTCAGAAACCAAAGTCCCTGATGAAATGCGGCAGAGCATGAAACGCGTCGGACTGACCTTTGGACAATTGTTTATGCAGGCTGTAACTCTTGTTTCCTGTACACGGCAACCTTTAATAAACAAAAGCGGCAAAGTTTACCTGTTTGTGGGCTTTTCCAAAGTTGGCGAAACTTTTCGAATTTATGTTGGCGGCCACGCCCGGGTCGCGGAGGAGCCCCGCTGTTTGGAAAAACGGACCTGCTGCAGCGCCAGATGGTGAGGCGGCGTGAGGAACAGGAGCCAAATTAAAGGTTGCGAGATGCCGGTACGAGGAATGAGCACATGCCTCAACCCACTGGGGTAACACATCGGATAAATGGACGAGTGAAAGCAAGCAGCCCACTGTGGAAATAAGGCACTGCAAGTACCAGGATTCACTACGTGGACACGCCCACTGAGGCGGGGACTTGTGATGTAATGAAAGTGCTTAAAACACGCAATGCTTTCAGCATGTTCAGAAACCAAAGTCCCTGATGAAATGCGGCAGAGCATGAAACGCGTCGGACTGACCTTTGGACAATTGTTTATGCAGGCTGTAACTCTTGTTTCCTGTACACGGCAACCTTTAATAAACAAAAGCGGCAAAGTTTACCTGTTTGTGGGCTTTTCCAAAGTTGGCGAAACTTTTCGAATTTATGTTGGCGGCCACGCCCGGGTCGCGGAGGAGCCCCGCTGTTTGGAAAAACGGACCTGCTGCAGCGCCAGATGGTGAGGCGGCGTGAGGAACAGGAGCCAAATTAAAGGTTGCGAGATGCCGGTACGAGGAATGAGCACATGCCTCAACCCACTGGGGTAACACATCGGATAAATGGACGAGTGAAAGCAAGCAGCCCACTGTGGAAATAAGGCACTGCAAGTACCAGGATTCACTACGTGGACACGCCCACTGAGGCGGGGACTTGTGATGTAATGAAAGTGCTTAAAACACGCAATGCTTTCAGCATGTTCAGAAACCAAAGTCCCTGATGAAATGCGGCAGAGCATGAAACGCGTCGGACTGACCTTTGGACAATTGTTTATGCAGGCTGTAACTCTTGTTTCCTGTACACGGCAACCTTTAATAAACAAAAGCGGCAAAGTTTACCTGTTTGTGGGCTTTTCCAAAGTTGGCGAAACTTTTCGAATTTATATATATATATATATATATATATATATATATATATCCGGAACACAGTCAGCAATAAATCGGTGTCAGCCGACACAAGCAGGAGCACACGCAAAACAGGTCCGTGAAAAAATGTATTTATATCATTACTAGACCCCCTCAGTATTGACAAGACATGGCAAGAGAGGACGAAGAGGTTTCAACATCCAGGTTGACCCGCAGCAAAGGCAACAGGGGCAAGAGATAATATAAAAAACTGTCATCAACTTATCGGATCGGATCGGATTTTAAATGAAGAAGAACTTAAAGTACTCTAATTGGGACTTACATTCTGCCCAACATCCGACTTTAATTATGTTGAAACTAGGATAGACCTGTTTAAGTCTATTCGTAAACTAAAGCTTCAAAAAATAAATCTACTACATCCCAAAAAAACAGGAGAGACTGAAACATCAACTATGTCTCAAATTGACATTCTTACTGGCAATGATTCAGAATCATTAAGACTGCTCCAAGGCTTAGAAACATCGAAACATGTACATGACCCTTATGATGGAGGGGAATAGAATCTAACTCACCCTATGCAGGAACGGAGCAGGTCAGTGGCAACAGTGGACTGAAACGAAAAGGGCTGAAACACAAATCTAGAATGTGCCCACAGACGCCATTTGATGCCATTGATGTCTTTAATGATGCTATAATACAGGACTTGAAAAAGCTGATACAGATAGGCATTTTAACATCACTGCAAAACAAGGGCAAGCCATTCAAAGTCTGAAACATGATAACTCAATAGTAGTACAACTGTCTGACAAAGGAGGTAACATTTTGTTCTTTTCGAAGGAACAATACATTAGGGAGGCTCTCAATCAATTGGAATACTGCGAGTGTTATCTACCAACCACTTGGAGAGAGTACTCGAACTGTGTTGAAACCTTCCATCAGAACCTGTGAGAATGGAGAGATGATGGAATGCCGGACATTTAAGAATTTGATATGTGAATACCCTACATTACCCATGTTTTATCACCTCCACAAGGTTCATAAAGACCTACTGTGGCCCCCTGAAAGACCAATAGTTGCATCCATAAATAGTCTTCTTGAGAACTGTTCTATTTATCTGGACTTATTTCTTACGGCTTGGGTTAAGAACCTGAGTTTATATATTGGGGACACTCAGGATTTCTTGAGAACGCTTGAGGGCGTAAAATGGGAACCAGATATGTTGCTTATCACACTCGACATTACTAGCTTGTACACTTGTATTAATCATAGTCAAGGTATAACATCTGTCAAGTGGTTCCTAAATAGGCGCCACCTAGTACCAAAACCATAATGAAATGCTTCTGAAAATGTTAGCCTTGTGCTTAGAAAATAATATATTTATTTTTGGAGGTCCGCTATATAAACAACAGTGTGGTACAGCGATGGGCATGTGCTTCGCTCCCAGCTATGCAAATCTTTTCGTTGGCTAGTGGGAGGAGCACGTGGCCTGGAGAGAGGTACCAGAGAGGTGGATGGACAAAGGGGTATTTTGGACCCGTTACATCGATGACCTTTTCATTGTATGGAAGAGCTCATACTTCTCGGCTGAGGAATTTATAACATTTCTCAACACCAATTACCTCAATTTAGTATTCAGCGGCCATATAAGCAGCACTCAGGTCTTCTATTTAGATCTAGAAGTTCATCTTAAGAACTTGGGGATTTTAACACGACTTTACAGAAAACCGACTGCCTGGAACGCTTAGCTTCATGTCAAAGGTTTCCACCCAAAAAGCATGATTCATAATATTCCTTATGGAGAACTTCTGCGCATGAAGCAAAACTGTTCATAGCAAAAAGGGAGGCATGCGTACGTTTTAAGGCAAGAGGCTATACAGATGGTTCTCTAGATATTGCAATCAAGAAAGTAGAGAAAACGACCAGAAGAGATCTTCTGGCTGTTAAAACTATCAGAAAGGGTACTGTCACGAAACAATCTAAATCAACACGTATGATTACATGCTTTAATATGCAGTCTGCAAAAATAGTACAAATGTTCCGTAAGAATTGGCATATTCTTAAAACTGACAACATCCTCAGAAATCAAATTTCAACACAGCCATTAATAACATACAGAAGGTTGAAATCCATCAAGGACTTATTGTTTTCTAGCCACTATGAATCTACAGCTAGATATAAAGAACCAGTAAATGGGTTCTTTCCCTGCATGAAATGCAAGGCATGTAAATATAATCGCAAAAATACATCTTATGAGATACCTGGTAAAAGTGCAAAAACCATGAGAAGCATTAACACACTACTGAATTGCAAATCAGAATTTACTGTGTACTGTTTAGAGTGTCCTTGCATGAAAAAATATATTGGTAGCACTATAAATGCAGCAAAGAAGTGAGTACATGAACATATGCGGGCGATAACTAAAAGGGATAAAGCCTATTCAGTGGCTCGTCACTTTGAAGAATGTAATTCAAGTAAACGTGATCTTCTAAAATTTTACTGCTTGGACCAAACACCTAAAAGTGAGAGAGGGAGGACAGGGTTAGAAGACTACGTGCTCTAGAGTCCAGATATATTTATTTATTTATTTATTTTAAAGTTTTATATAGCGCGAACAAGATCTTTGCAGATATCAGAGCGCTTTACATAGAAGGGTACATGAGGGAACATAGTCAGACAAGTACATCAATATATCACCCAGTACAAATAGTACAAATAAATGAGTGCAAAGCCAATCATATGAATAATAAGACAATATGAATAATAAGACAATAATATGAATAATAAGAGAGTATGAATAATAAGACAATAATAAGACAACTCAAACAGATAAGTAAAGGGGTCAAACATGTAGTTCAGATCGGTGCAGGGTGTTAATATGATTCGAGAAAGTAGTTCAAGTGTATTTAGCCATGAGGATAGCTTTTACTTATTTTTTAAAGAGTGTAGTGGAGGATATAAGCCTGGTTTCGGGAGGGAGTGAGTTCCAAATTCTAGGCGCCATTCCCGAGAAGGAGCGCTTGTATGTTTTTTCCTTCCGGAATCTTCGAGGTTTCAGCAGAAGATTGTTTGGGCCTCTTGTGTTTCTAATTCCCCCAGAGATTGTCAGTTTCTGAGCAAGGTAGCCGGGTGAGTTTAGGTGTACCGCCTTGTGTGTCATGCAGGCGATTTTCAGATGTATTCTGGCTTCAAAAGGCAGCCAATTCAGGGATTTCAAGTCAGGGGTAATGTGGGAGTGCTTTTTTGACCCAGTGATGAGTCTCGCTGCAGCATTTAGAGACGCTTTTAGTGGTGCGGTTGTAGTTAGGGGGAGTCCGCAGAGGGCGGTGCTGCCGTATTCAATTCGTGGGATGACTAGTGCTTGTACTGCAGTTTGGAAGTCTTTGGCTGGAAGGTAGGGTTTAAGTTTCCTCAGAGTATTGATCTGGAAGTTCGCTCCCTTTGTTGCCTTGCTGATATGTTGCTGCATGCTGAGATTGGTGTCGAGTGTTATGCCTAAAGATTTTGCTGAGTCCACGATGGTGGGTTGGACATTGAGTGCGGTTAGGTTTTTAAGCCAATGTTGAGTGGTGGATATCTTCGCTGGGGGTGAGATCAGAAGGAACTCTGTTTTCAGGGCATTGAGTTTGAGGTGATTGTCGGCAAGCCAGGATTGGGTGTATCTGATTGTTGAGTTCAGGAGCAGGATGTCATTGGGTGATTGTAATTTGAGGTAAAGTTGAGTGTCATCGGCGTACATGTGGAAGTGTACATTGGATGCTTGTAGCAAGGTGGTGAGAGGTTCCATGACTAGGTTGAACAAAGTTGGGGATAGAGAGGATCCTTGGGGGATGCCTAGCGTTACAGGTATTGGCGAGGACATCCGGTTGTTGCTCTTGAATTGCTGCGACCTGTTGTGAAGAAAGGAAGTGAACCACTTGAGGACAGTTCCAGATAGGCCCATTCTTGTGTTTAGTAGTTCTAGTAGATTCTCATGTTTAACGGTGTCGAATGCTGAGCAGAGGTCAAGAAGAATGAGGAGGCAGGTGTCGTTTTGGTCTAGTATTTGAAGTGCATCATCAATTATGTGAGTCATAGCAGTTTCTGTGCTGTGTCCGGCATGGAAGCCTGACTGGTGAGGGTTGAGGAGATCGAATTGCTCAATGTGTTTAGTCAATTGTAGTTGTGCGCATTTTTCCAGCAGTTTGGCGAGAGTGGGGATATTGGTGATGGGACGGTAATTATTGAGATCAGAGGGGTCGGCTGTTGGTTTCTTTAGTAGAGGTGTGACCTGACCAATTTTGAGGGAGTCAGGTATGCTTCCTTGTTGGAGAGAGCTGATGATGATTTTAGTCCAGAGAGGGAGAAGCAAAGGGGTAAAGTCTTTTACTGCGCAGGCAGGGAGGGGGTCCGTGAGGTGATTGGATGGTTTCAGGGTGCTGAGTAATTTGCCAATTTCTTCTTCCGAGTATGTGCCAAAGGTTGACCATGTAGCATTGTTTTTTGGTTCAGTGGGTGCTAGGCATTGGGGTTTGGAGTAGAGGCTTGCGTCAGTGAGGAGATCGCTTTTTATTTTGTCAGTTTTTTGGGTAAAGAAAGCAGCGAAGTCTTCACAGGAGGGTGCCTCACGCCCAGTGTTGAGTGGTTGTGGTTGCTCCTTGGATTGTGACTTGATTAGCTCAAACAGTTTTCTCAGGCGTTTTTTTGCTTGGTCGAGTTGGAGGCTGAAGAAGTCCAATTTTGAGCGTTTTATTTTCCTGAAGTAGGCGTTTCTCTTTTTCTTCAGATCTTTTAGGTGCATTGCGGAGGGAGCTGATCTCCAGGTCCGTTCTGCCATTCGCATGTCTCTTCTATCCTCGTTGAGACTCCCGTCGTACCATGGTTTGGAGGTTTTAGTAGAGACTCTTTTTAGCTGCATAGGTGCAGCCTCATTAATTATGGAGGTCATAGCATTGAGATAGTGGTCAGTCAGAGTTTGGACGTCCGTGGCGCCTGAAGGTGGGAGTAGGAGATTGCAACTGTTAGGGGGCAAAGAGCCTGGGTTGAGCTTTTTCGCGTCTCTTTTCCAGACTTTAGGCTTGGGGAGTTGAGCCGGGTTGACTTTGACTTTTTCATTGATAAAGAATGTGATGATATGATGATCTGAGCAGTCACAGGGTTAGATGGATTCGAGTTGGATAGAGTCCTCTTTGGAGATGATCAGGTCTAGGGTAGAACCTTTCTCGTGTGTCGGGCTGTTGCAAATTTGGGTGAGGTTAAGGGCATCGAGGAAACTTTTAAGACTATTTACCACCGCTTCGTTGCGGTCATTCCAGTGGAGGTTGAAGTCACCAAGGTATATTTGGGTGAGCTGCCGTCCGGAATTCGTTGAGATCATATCCATGATTTGTTGGGAAAAGGTGAGGTTGTCCCTGGGTGGGTGATAGATGCTGTGATGAAAGCATATCGGTTTGCCCTCACTAATAATGTCAAGGCAGATGTATTCCCAGGATGTTGGGGATGGTAGGGATGTGGAATTGACTTTCTGAGCAGAGAGGTTGTCCCTGTATATGCATGCGATTCCACCACCTATTTGGCCTGTTCTGTTGAGCCTGATAATGTGGTAGTTGGGAGGAACCAGAATGTCCATTATGGGTGTCAAAGATTCAGTTAGCCACGTTTCAGTCAGGATGATTAGGTCAAGGTCCC
Organism: Lissotriton vulgaris; assembly: GCF_964263255.1. NCBI lineage: Eukaryota > Metazoa > Chordata > Amphibia > Caudata > Salamandridae > Lissotriton > Lissotriton vulgaris. The sequence continues at coordinate 1,298,672,750 of NC_141694.1, forward strand.
GCGATAGGAGGAGTTCAGCAATGGCTGCGGAATGTTTCGTGGCCGATCTGCAGTTGAGAAGAATGCATTTGAGACGGGGTGTGTAGAGGGTGGTAGCTGGTTCTATCGAGAGAGGGACTTTTCTAAGATTATGGGGGATGGAGAATCTGCTGTTTAGTGTGGGTGGTCTAAGGGGATTTGGGTGTATCGTGGGAATGTTGCAGTGTGGGGTGCTTGTGTCAATTTGGGGGGCTGGGTCATAGGAGCGGAGAAGGGTGAGTGTGTCGAGGTCAGAAGAAGAGTTGTGGGTGCGGTGAGGGCGGTTGTTGCGATTACGAGCTGGGATTGAGGTCAGATTGGGGGATAGCTGAGTGCGAGAGTTGGTCGGATGGGTGGGAGACAAGTTTGGCGGGGGTGTAGGTGTGTGAGGGTTTGCAGGGGCGATGCGGGGGACGGGGGCAGTAGCGCCTATGAGCAGGGATTGACGCCAGGTGTGGGGCGTGATGAGGGTGGGAGTCCGCCGGCGGAGTAGGGGACAGGTTGGTAGGGGGGGAGGAGGTGGGTGGGGGGTGGGTGGGGGGTGTGTGGGGTGTGTGGAGAGTAGTTCTTTGATGGCGTGAATGTCTTCTTTGATCTGAGTGAGGGTGGCCGTGATGTATTCCATCGTAGGGTAGGTGGTGGGAGTGGCAGTCAGGGGTGAATGTTTGACCAGGGATTTTGTGTGCAGGTGGGAGGGAGGGCTGGTGTTCGAGCAGGTCTGCGTTGTGTTGGTGTGCGGGATGGAGTTAGGGAGGTGATGAGTTTTGGGCGGGAGGGGTGTGGATGAGGTAGGGAGGAAGTTGGCGTTATGGTTGATGGCATTGGTGGTGGGTGGGTGGGTCAAGGTGTAGGCTGGGAGACTGGTAGCCATGGTGGGTGTGTAGGGAGGGTAATGGGGGCTGAGAGTAGGAGGGGAAGTGAGATTGGAGATGGTCCTGTTGAAGGGAGGTGGAGTTAAATTAAGAGAGGGGGTATGTTCTGCGACGTTGGTTAGAGGGTAATGAGGACTGAGGAAGGGGGGGGATAAAGGAGGGAAATTGTTGGAGTGCGTGTTATTCTGTTGCTGGGCTAAGTGAGGTGTGTTATGGGTGGGAGCTGTGCTGTCAGCGGCGTTATGGTTTAAATCAGGTGTGTTATGGGTGGGAGCTGTGTTGTCAGCGGCGAGCGGGGTGTTACTGCCCGCTGTAGTTGTGATAGGAGTGTTGAAGGTATGTGTGGAGGTCCGCAAGTTGGTAGAAGTGGCGGGGGAAAGAGCGGTGTATGAGGGGGAGCGATCTGTGTCTGTGATTGAGTGCTGAATTGGGATAGTGGGGTTGTGGGTAGGGGATGGGAGGTCAGGGGTGGTGGGTGTGTCCCTGCTTGAAGAGTATGTAGCTGTGAAGTCAAGGTTGGTATATCATCGAAATGGGCACAATGTCCCCTCAGGGCCTGAATAGCGATGAGTAGTTATGGGCCATTTGGAATAAATCCTAAGCACTGGTATACATGGCTATGCACATCAGTATCATTTATGACTACAGGGTCTATATGTAGTTTCTCCTTTTTAATAATCCTTTGTAATTATTTATTTTTCCAACTAGGGAAGCTCTATAATGGTACATCCTGTATGGATTATCGAGGTGAAATAATGGAGAATGCTGTGTTTCTGTTATTTTAAGTATCTACACTGTATATGTGAATCTAATGAAACTTGGCTGCTTATTTTATCATTTATATTTTATATTGTGTATTCCTCTTAGGGTTGAAATTAGGGGTAACATTCATTCACTTGCCAGATAGATTTTAGAGATAGGAATCAAGATAGAAAAACTACTGGGTGCTCCATTCTGACAATGTATAGCAATGTATAGCAATATTAATATGAAGATGAACTTTGCCTCCTCCGTTCCACATTTAATCAAGCCCACTCAATGGTTTGGTATAATAGTCCCATTTCTTCAGAAACTGTGGTGCAAATACACATTTAAAAAGAAAAATATTTGCACACACAATACTGTCGCTATTAAATAATATAGAAAAGGGAGTACAAATCCATACAAATGAGAAGAGTAGTAAACTCATGCTTCTCTTTTTCTAAAAACACTATTCTGATGTATTTATTTATTGTTAAAATTGGGACATTATGTGTTTTGCTCTATGTATAACGTAACGAGTAAGACAACACCATGGACTCATTCTTTTAATTATACAGCATTATATGTTAAGATGGCCGCCATGAAACTATAGCATAGAGCATATATTATGCCGTCTTCTATGTTTTCCATTTCTTCTTTCACTTGCACTTTTCACTTTAAAATGGTGGTCTAGTAATGAAATAAATAATTTTTTTCACGGACTTGTTTTGAGTGTGCTCCTGCTTGTCTCGGCTGACACGGATTTATTGCTGACTGTATTCCGGTCGTGTAACGCAGCTCACCACCGTGTACAGGAGGCACCCAAGGTGTGTGGTGCAACGACGGTGAAACATTTTTCACCACCTACCAAGAGGCAGAGGAAGAGGGAGAGGCCGAGGAACCCCCAGTCGAAGAGCAAGAGGGAAAGGGCAGCAAGTAACAAAAACAAGCGATGGAAAACAAGAAGAAGCTCAAGAAAAAAAAAAGTATACCATCTTCGCAATCTGGTAACAAAAACCTAGAAAAAACAGAACTGACAGATCTGTATCTCAACAACAATCTTTAAAAACATGTACTGACACGAGCCGAGGAGAGTCGACTGAAGAAAGGACTAACATTTTGTCCAGAGAAGCATTTTGATATGGTAGAAACAAAAATAGACCTCTACAAATATGTTCGTAAACTTAAACTGGCCGAATTTTGTAACAAGCAAGAAAGACAAAGTGGAATGTCAATTGAAACATCAGAAACAGCTACTGAAGGTCAGACACAACAACTGATGATTGCAGAAATTTCTGGTTTACGGACAGCATATAGCTTAGTGAATGAAATTGATGATGAGAATATTACAGACACACAAATTCTACATGACAAGGGCCACAGGACAGATAAACAACAGATTACCAAATTCAAAAATAAATCTAAATTCTGTCCCACATTGCATCTGGGGAACAGTATAGATTCCTTTTATGATTTAGTAATTATGGATTTGGAAAAAATGAGTAATGCTAAGCATGGAGTAAAGAAAGAAAATGTGAACAAGAAAGAACGCATTTCTTTAGAATAACTTAAGTACAACAGCTCAATAGAGATGAAACCCGCCGACAAAGGTGGGAACATATTGATAATGGAAAAAGAAGAGTATGTAATGGAAGCCATGCGACAACTTAATGATACCAACAACTATGAGAGGCTCAGAAAAAATACAATAAATGACCTGGTCATGGATCTAAATAAGATTCTAAAAAACTGGCATGATCAAGGTTTACTAAACGATCAGGAAGTACAATTTCTTACTAATAATGACTCGATCATACCAACTATTTATTTCCTTCCGAAGGTACATAAAACCCTAAGTAAGCCACCAGGAAGACCAATCATCTCGAGCTGTGGATCGCTATATGAGAATATCTCCACATATGTAGATTACTTTTTAGCTGCATTAGTACCAACACTGACATCGTATATCAAGGACACCAGGACTTCTTGAGAATACTCATGAACACTGGATGGAACAAGGGTTACCGGCTGGTAACCATTGACGTAGTGTCACTTTATACGTCTATCAATCATGATGTAGGCTTTAAAGGAATCAAATATTTTTTTAAACAAAAGCCTATAGAACTGCTGCAACACTTTGAGATGGTCATAGAAATGATAGAACTATGTTTAAGGATCAATATCTTCCTCTTCAATAAGACCTACTACTCCCAATGCTGTGGCATTGCCATGAGAGTTTCGTTCTCTCCAAGCTACGCCAACCTGGTAATGGGTGGGTGGAAAAAGATCGTAGCTTGGAGATAGGAGAGTGACCATCACATAGCCGAGGTGGTACTTTGGCTACGTTTCATAGATGACCTCTTTCTAATTTTGAATGGTACGGATTAGGACTTCCAAGAGTTTTTTGATGTGCTCAATAACAATGAGGTTGGTCTCAAATTTACTCATATGATCAGTGCCAGTGAAATTGTATTTTTGGATACAATAGTATATGTCAAAGACGACCAAATTGAAATGACAGTGCATAGGAAAAGCACAGCAACAAACAGCGTGTTGAATGGAAAAAGCTTCCAGCCAGAAACATTAAAGAGAAACATCCCGAATGAGGAATTCATCCGAATGAAACGTAACTGTTCAAACACCAAAGAGATGAATAAACAATTTAAAGACACCACAAAACATATCCTAAAAAGAGGCTAACAGTTTAATGACGTAAAACAAGGTTAGTTAAAAGCAAGAAGTCAGACCAGAGCTGAAACACTGATAAATAAAAAAGATCAGAATGTGGAAGAACAACCTAAAGAACCTATAAGAATGGTACTAACTTACAGCAAAGAGAGCTATAAAAATCGTAAAACCTTAAAAAAAAGTATTGGAACATCCTAACTAAAGACCCAGATATTGGAAAAGAATTAGGAAACCATCCACAACTAACCTACAGGAAAGCGCCATCACTGTCTGACAAATTGGTCAGAAGCCACTTTTAAATAAAACAACCTAACACATGGCTGCAAGAAATACAAAAAGGATTTAAGAAATGCAGCCAATGTAAAGCCTGTGGAAGAACTATGAAATCTATCAAGGACCCGAAGGCACAATATTCAGTATTAATAACATTATAACATGTAAAACCACCTATGTGGTTTACCTGCAATCGAAGAATGAGGAGTGACCGAGGAGCAGGCTTTGAACGCTGACGAGAATTTGCACCTGAACCACCAGTAACGAGGCAAACTATACGCTACGAAAAAACCTGCCAACCGTCAGAGCTCCCTTAATAAGTCCTATGAACACTCCGACTATCACTAAAGGAGACCCATGGGGCAACTATAAATAACCATAAAGAGGATACAACCAACCAGTGTGGCTTCCAATTAGAGGGAAGGAGGAAAAATTCTTATTTCATCTATACAGAAATCCTACTATAAGATATAGAACCATTTTTAGCCGGAAAATCATCCTACTGTTCCAAAGTGCAAGTGCACGTGGCATGCTACACTTGAGCACGGTCACCTCTTGGCAAGAAATATTTGAGCCGATTGTAAGAAGTATCCCCGTATGAAACAGTGTCCTGAAGATGGTGGCACCATATCTATTGGCCCAAGCCACCAAAACGCTTTGATGCCTTTTGTCACAGAAAGAATCCAAATAAAGCCTGGGAAACCATTGATACAAGGTAACTCCTGTACTAGGTTTCCTGTACAAGATATTGAGGACTATTGGATCGTAAGAATTATGAAATAGAGCATTAGCATTGCTTAAAGAACAGGGGAGAGAATAGTGGTCACTATTAGGAGTGGGGAGTATTTTCTCTTTTTCTCTTTGTCTTGGGAACAATATTTTTGCTGGTACAAGAATATGTGTGATGTATTTCTTTTCAATGTATTTCTTTCCAATGATATGAACGGATATGTAATATTGTAAATGTATGTAAATCATTTTTAATGTCAATATATTTTTATGTATGTCCTTTCGGAAATGTTACCGAAATTTTAATTGCTAAGATAACCTTTTTATATAAATAAAAACTTTGCAAGCGCTACAATTAAGTTTGACATAATACTTAGTACAAAAACTGCTGTGACATGACTGTGTGATGAAAGACTGAAAGAGTGGTGTAAGGAATCATATGGTCTGCTTCCAGGGATTTCCCTTCAGGCTTATATTACCTGCTAGAGAGCCATTGCGGGAAACAATACATTGGAAGCGCGATCTGTCCATTAAGTAAACATATCCTTGAACACATACAGGCCATACAAAACAAAGATAAGACTTATGCCGTAGTAAAGCATATGATCACGCATGAAAACAAAACATGGCTGGATATAAACTATAGTGGCTTGGCGACTATACCAATCAAAGAAAGAGGTGGGAATAGAACCCTCACGTTGAGACGCCTGGAATCAAGGCTAATCATCAGATTCAGGACCAAAATCCCGATGGGGTTGAACGGGGATGAGGAACTGTAGATACATCTATAACAAATCAGGGTCAGAAAAGAACAAAAGGCGCACGTTTGGATGACAGAGTGAGATCTAATAATGAAATGAGTGCACAACAATCCGTGATGTGTATGAGAGACAACAATGAAGAGGAAATAAGTAATATAAGACGTATGGGGGAATGATCGCCATGAACATACATATTAAATGAAGACCATCAGAAAGTAATACTTAACTTTATAAGGGCACTAATTCCCTAAATTAGGAGACCTCAAAGGGTCAAATACCTATGAACGTTCAAAAATGGACACTAAGCCAGCAAATGAATGATTTGCCCAATGTCACAATAGAGTCTCTTAAAAATGACCATTCGACCGGACTATCCTGTTAGTGACATCTAATCCAGATTAAACTTTTAAATGTATAATCTATGACAATGCAATATGTAAAAATTCAAGTAAAAATTCATGATACTTATGATGGCACACATACATGAATGCAATGGTATATTTTCATTATATTACATTTTTACTTAAAGTTTGTTTGCCTGATAACACATATTAATTGTTATGAGTAACAATATGTATATAGTGTCTCAAACTACCATACTCATGATGCATCATAATGTGCTAATAGGGATTGCGGTATTTAAGTGAGACATTGAAGTAGCACTATTGTTGAACACAGTGACTAAGACCTGTCGGTTGAAACACGTAGGTGGGAACTGGTAATAGCCTCGAAATAAACCTTTATCTATAAATCCAATCTGGGAGAGTGCAGAGTATTTTACTTTGATGGTGGATATATATATATATATATATATATATATATATATATATATATATATATATATATATATATATATATATATATATATATATATATATATATATATATATATATATATATATATATATATATATAAATATATATATATATATATATATATATATATATATATATATATATATATATATATATATATTACCTACTGGCGATAGCCAGTAGGTATATATAGTTAGGATTTTTTCTCTATGGGACTTTTGAAAATTCTATGCCTAATAACTTTGGCGTTTGTGGACGGAATTGGCTGAAATTTTCAGGAAAATGGCACATTTTGTTTCTGAGCAGATCCTGGAAATTTGGGGGGGGTTCGTCAAGGGGGGGCCGAGAAAAAAGGGGGGTCCCAAAACGCGTTTTTCCCATGTTATTTTCCATAGGGCGGTTGGACTCACTTTTAGCCCGAACGGCTGAATGGATTTTCACGAAACTTGGCAAAATTGTAGGGACTGTTAGCCCGATGTGCCTTTGCTAGGTCTCAATATATGTGCTTCAGTGGATTTTGAGAAATTAACGTTTAAATCAAGATATATATCTGTAACAGCGCTCCGGGTAGCTATCCGGTTAGCGAACCTTTCGCGTAACGGAACTTTGCGATGAGAAGCTGATTGGCCCTCCGGTGTCTGTCAACATTCTAAACAGTCCGGAGCGGCCGCCATCTTGTCTCTCGGTAGGATCGAGAGACAAGAGGAGGCCAAAACAAAGGGGGAAATTACCATAAGGGGGCATAGTAGATCCTCGTTGACCCCCTAGGTTTTATGTGGAGGTTTTAAAAGGGCCTAGGAGGGTCCAAAAAAAAAAATTTTTTTTTGCGTGGTAAGCGCCAAGTTCGCGAACCGGATAGCTTTCTGGGCAGCGAACTTTATGGATAAAAGAATGAAAGACTTTTCTAATACTGTATGTTAATTGTTTGTTGTTTTTCTTGTTTTTTTTTGTTTTCTTTGTTTATTTATTTTTTTTATTATGATTGTGTTTCATACTTTATTAAATTTTCTAACATTTCATTGTCAGAAATGTCATAATTTATTATAGGGTGTAATTGTTTTTCATTTTGAAGCAAGTTGTCTACTGCTTCAACACATTGTAGAAGTTCGTGGTCTCTACTGTCATCCATAAAGTCATCAAGTTTGTCTTGGCTGCTCTCTTTCAGTTCAATCGAAAATGAAACTTGTTGTTCGCCTTCCATTTTGCCTGAAATTTTGAATAAGAAAATATATATTAGTAGAGATAGGGCACTGTTGGGATTAATTTTAGATAGGCAGTTTTTATCAGTGAATTTATCTTTTGGCAGTGTATAGTATGAGAGTGGAAATAGGACTATAAAAAAGTGTATGTGATTTAACCAAGACAAGCCTTACTCCATTGATAACTATAACAGAGAAGTCTATCTAAATACATTACTACTACAGAGGGATAGTGTATATCTAGCAGAAAAAGTCTACTATATTAAGTCATAGTGCACAATATATTAAATTATAACTTACCTTCACAAAGAAGTTGAAGTTTTTTGAAGCTTTTTAAATAGGAGGTACAACAAGAAGTAGTAGTCAAAATGGCTGTGTTTCCTTCTCTCCCTTTATATATATACAGGTATATAACCAATCAAATGTCAGGTAATAAAAGTAGAAAATGAAAGTAACATTTTCATTGGTTGTCAATTCCAACAATTCAGATGTGTTTTGTGAAGTAATTTACCTCACGGTACTTGGAGAGGTCTACAGGCTAAATGGCTAAATGGAATTTCAATGAAATTTGTGAGAATGGAAGGGATTGTTATGTAGTATGAGCTAATCTATATTTGGTGAGAGTGTCTCTAGTCGTTTTTCTGTAAATTACTTTCCCGCCTTTTTTTAGGACCGCTTTCCGGGAAGCTGCCCGGTTAGCGAACCTTAAGCGTCACGGGAGTCCACCATTTTGTGTTTCGTTCGCATTAAGATACAAGATGGAGGGCAAATAATGTTTAGAATGGGTAGAAGGGGTCATGGTAGACTTATCTTGACCCCCTAGGTTTTCTGAGCGTGGCTGAGGAGGCTTATATGTGCGGAAAAAAAAAACTTTTTTTTAAAAAATTCCGCGAGGTTAGCTTTCGGTTAGCGAACCGGGTAGCGCTCCGGGGAGCGAATTTTGTGGAAAATTAGTGAAAAAAGTTAGAGAAAAATAATAATTGTGAGTGATCAGATGTAGGGTAGCTCTGAGAAGAGCTTTTGGGTTTATGGTACATTTAGGTACTTATAAGTAGGTACCAATGCACAGTCTTAAATTCAGAATGAAAATTCTGTTGCCCTCATCTGAGAAGTGAACTCCATCTCCTCTGTAGATATCTTGCATGTAGTAACGCAAGTTATTGTTGTACAGAGAGCCCATTCCATGGTCTCTCATGTAAGCTGAAACAGATTTGTTTACATGCTTCCTCGCTTTCTCAATTTGTGGACAAAATTGGTTGGACCACCTCCATTTCTGTCTTTGGCATATATTGGAATATACCAAGGCAGTTTGAGGAAAAAGTGCCATTAATTGCTCCAAGGTGTCCTTTAAAAGCATTTCCAGACCTACCCCTGTCAAAGTGCCCAAATCATTACCTCCACAGTGCACTATTAACAGGTCAGGTTTTGGCAAATGCATAAAGGTTTTCACCAATGGAATCAATTGGTGACATTTTAATCCTCTTTGGCCCAACCAGTTAATTTCCACATCTTGTAAATTGAGGTTGTGTAAATTTCTGCTCTCAGCATACCTTTGAGCCCAGTGGATGTAACTATGTCCAACAATCCAGACGTTAAACATGGTGGAAGAAGGTTGTTCTGCAGTCAGATGAAGTGTGGTAATGAAAGGGCAGTTGAAACAGTAGGAGTTTCTAAAGAAAAAAAACTGTGGTTTTACTATGCTAATGATTCATTAGCAGTGATTGGTGCATTTCCATTTCTGAAAACAGAAAGTTAGGGTGCATGGATGTGTTCTTTGAAAGATGTAATTTGAATGGTCAAGGAAGAAACAATTAATGAAAGATTGCACTGGATACGCAGGAGCACTGAGAGTTCAGAGTTCAATTGAAACATTGTTGTGTGAATTTGCAAACATGAGAGGTCTTCCAGGAGGTGGTTGCTATGGAAACAAGGCAGACAGGGCAGAGGGGGGAAGGGTTTTGATTTGAAAAAAGTGAGGGAAGAGGTATGATTGGCTAATATGAGAGATATGTGAAAAGAATATCTGTATTTCTGTGCTTTCAATAGCTGCAGCCTTTGGAGTGCATCCTTTTTCTTCTGCTGAAGACAATTTGGTGTATTTCTGAGACTGTTTTCAAAACTCAAAAAATATTTGCTAAGGTGAGAAAAGATTTATTTAATTTAGATAGAGAATAGTATGATTTAAGGAGAAAATGATGAAGAAAGCTGTGTTTTTAAAATGTGGTTTTGTCTCTAGTGATATACTAATAGAATTAGTTTCATAGAGAAATTATAATTGCATATTTGGTGTAACATTCTGGCATGCAGTAACACAAGATATTGTAATACATGGAGGCCATTTCATGGTCTGTTATGTAAGCTGAAACAGATATGTTGCTTTTAAAAACGATTTAAGAAATCAATTACATTTCTGGATATGTACTGCTAGAGCTTCATAGGTTGTTTTGGGCCATATTTATAAGGTATTTGAGTGTCTAAGATGTTGTGTTCGCCTTTTAAAATGTAAAGTGTTCCTCATGGGGCAAGTGTCTTGTAAATACAGTCCCACTTGTGCTTGGCAAATTTAGATTTTGATTATGGGAGTTACCTAGCCATGTTAATAGTGTCCCAAAAATGGTGCTAGGGCATTCCAGAAAACACTTTCATGTGTCTCAAGGACATTTTTAGTTATTTCTTCATGAATGCAGGTATACAATTGATTTATATGCTGTGTTTAAAAACGAATTTTGAAATGAATTAAATTTCAGGATATGTACTGTTAGAGCTTCATAGGTTGTTTGGGGTCATATTTAGAAGGCATTTTAGTGTCTTTGAAGTTATTTTTCCCTTTTTAAATGGAAAGCGTTCCTCATGGGGCCCTGAGCAGTTCTTAGCCATGTTATTTAATAGGAAGTGGATAACATGGCTAAGAGCATTTGCTGGAAAATGCATGAATATCGCTGATTTTTCTGCTATATTCATGCATTGTGGCCGTTTTTTTTCACATTGCTTCATAGGTTGTTTGGGTTCATATTTAGAAGGCATTTTAGTGTCTTTGATGTTATTTTTCCCTTTTTAAATGGAAAGCGTTCCTCATGGGGCCCTGAGCAGTTCTTAGCCATGTTATTTAATAGGAAGTGGATAACATGGCTAAGAGCATTTGCTGGAAAATGCATGAATATCGCTGATTTTTTCTGCTATATTCATGCATTGCGGCCGTTTTTTTCACATTGCTTCATAGGTTGTTTGGGTTCATATTTAGAAGGCATTTTAGTGTCTTTGATGTTATTTTTCCCTTTTTAAATGGAAAGCGTTCCTCATGGGGCCCTGAGCAGTTCTTAGCCATGTTATTTAATAGGAAGTGGATAACATGGCTAAGAGCATTTGCTGGAAAATGCATGAATATCGCTGATTTTTCTGCTATATTCATGCATTGCGGCCGTTTTTTTCACATTGCTTCATAGGTTGTTTGGGTTCATATTTAGAAGGCATTTTAGTGTCTTTGATGTTATTTTTCCCTTTTTAAATGGAAAGCGTTCCTCATGGGGCCCTGAGCAGTTCTTAGCCATGTTATTTAATAGGAAGTGGATAACATGGCTAAGAGCATTTGCTGGAAAATGCATGAATATCGCTGATTTTTCTACGATATTCATGCATTGCAGGCCTTTTATTATCACATTTGCAAGCACTTCTTAGCCATGTTATCCAATGGGAGGTGGATAACATGGCTAAGAGCATTTGCTTCAAAGGTTGTTTGGGGTTATATACCATTTTTGGGAAATTATTAACATGCCTATCTAACTCCCATAATCAAAATCTAAATTTGCCAACCGCAGGTGGGAGCGTATTTACAATAAATTTGCACCATGAAGAATGTAAAATAGCATACTAGATACTCAAATAACTTATAAATATGACCCAAAACATCTTATGAAGCACTAGTAGTGCATATTTCCAGAAATGTATTGGTTTTCATTTAATGATTTACTTCATTGGTAGGCCTTCACATGTTTTTTTACCTTGGTTTTTTTTCAGTGAAAATCTTATCTGCAACCATGTGTTGGCTTCACCTCAAATAAACAAAACAGGTGATGGACTGAATGTGGATCAATGACACACATTCACCCCAGTCCAAAGATCTGGGCCTAAACAAACCTTTAGATAGGCTACATCTTATCGTCATCCTGAATTAATGATTTAAAATATTAGGGAGTGATTTATGAGTGTTGTATGCCTGTTTTGTACCATTGAGTGTCATTTTTGTGATGCAGTGCTGGTGGAAAATATTTGCTATGTTAAATAATTAGTACGGCATTAAGTTTTAGATGACTGTTATTTATTTACTGTTTGGTAATAGTGGTTAATAACATTTTATATTATATTTTTTCACAGATTCAACTGCAGATTCTTTCATAGTTTGGAAAATGCCTTCCAGAAGTCGAATACGAAAGGCTAGAAAACGTCAAAGACAGCAGGATGATGTTTTATTGCAGCAGTCCTCTTCCCCAAATACTTGTCAAAACACCAAGAAAGGTCCGGGTAAGAGCACGAAATCATTCTTAAGAAATATTTGTAGTAAAAAAAATTTTGCTCAAAAAAATGTGTCTGTTCACAAAAAGAAAAGTAATTTAAATGGAAAGGAGAGACACATCACAAATGTTACTGGTAGAGGAAGAGATAACTCTGTGCATGATAGTAGAAGGAAACAACAGTTTAGGGACATTCGACAACGAATGTTCCGTAATAGGATATTAGTTAATTTATTGAAAAATATTAAAAAGAAAGGCCAACAGAAAGCGGCATTTTATAGGAAGAAGAAAAATGTAGAGAAAATTATTGATCATGCTTTTGAAATCAAGCGAAAGTTGTTTATTTTGGTAATCAATAGAATTAGGAAACTAAGCAAGGTAATTTCTGATTTCAAAACAAAAAGTAGATGGAAGAGAGTAGTAAATCGTACTAACTTTTGTGAAGTTTTTTCTGGAGAATGGATGCATAGTTCAAGTTCTGAGGCATTTTTTAATGAGGAGACTTATTTTCAGGATAATGATTTGGTGCATGCAGTTGACATCAGTGGTCGAGCTTATGAAGTGAAGGATGGTTGTCCAGTTGTAAAAGAACAACTTGTGACAACAGAGACAGAAGAGGCGCTAAGTGATGAGGTTTTAGGAAGACGTCCTAAGGGTCCTGTGTACATTTGGAAGTGTAGTTCTATTTGCAGTGTGCGACAGGTTTCCATCAATTTGCTTTGTGATTTTATACGGACATTTAATAAGAAAAGTTTGAAGCAGAAAATGAAGTTGTTGCAAGATTTAGATCCTTGCAGAGTGAGACAAATGACAGGTTTGCGTGGTCATTCATTGGCTTGTCTTTCCAGGAGAGTATGCCAGAGTGTTTTTCATCATTTCAGGATGCTAGCAGTGCATCATAATAAAGTGAGAAAATTAGTGAGAATGTTGTATTATGCTAAGAGTCCAGCAATTATGCTTAAACAGTTATGTGCTGCTCTTTTGCATGGTTCTGAAATAGATGTGAAGAATCTTTGTGAAGAAATTGAATTTTGTTACTTTGGTAGTAAAGATGAGAATGTTCAAATTGACCCTGAAGTAGAGGGTAATGTGGTAGATAATGTACAGGTTTCCAGTACAGATAATTTTCAGAAGGAAATTGCCACGTTTCAGATGAAATCAAGTGAGAGGCCTAATTTCACTTGTGTATGTTGTCGACGCACTTATTATAAGAATCAGACTAAGGTAGTGGATTTATATGCAAAAAGTGAAAGGGAAAATAATAGTGAATGGAAGGATTTAGCCACATACTTGATGGTAGAAAATTATTTTGATTTGGGATCGGATCAACGTGTGTGTACTTATTGTTGTAATAAATTAAACCAAAACCAGATGCATGCTAGGGCAGTTCATAATAATCTGGAATTGGTTGAGATTCCTTCTGAATTGAAGGATTTAAATACTTATGAATCTATTTTGATTCAAAGTATCCATCCCTTTCAGGCTATTGTAAGAATGGAGCCAAAGACAGGGAAGTTGCCTCCAGCAGATTTACAGAGAGGATTAAAGGGAAGAGTTGTTTATTTGCCTCTAGATTTAAACAAAAACATTAACACAATTGGAATAGAAAAAGTGGAAGAGGAACCTCTGGTTATCTTGGTTAATGGGGTTCCGACAAAGAATAAGAAAATATGGCAAGATTTAGTGGATGTTAGGAAAGTCAAAAAGGCGCGTTTTTCCCATGTTATTTTCCATAGGGCGGTTGGACTCACTTTTAGCCCGAACGGCTGAATGGATTTTCACGAAACTTGGCAAAATTGTAGGGACTGTTAGCCCGATGTGCCTTTGCTAGGTCTCAATATATGTGCTTCAGTGGATTTTGAGAAATTAACGTTTAAATCAAGATATATATCTGTAACAGCGCTCCGGGTAGCTATCCGGTTAGCGAACCTTTCGCGTAACGGAACTTTGCGATGAGAAGCTGATTGGCCCTCCGGTGTCTGTCAACATTCTAAACAGTCCGGAGCGGCCGCCATCTTGTCTCTCGGTAGGATCGAGAGACAAGAGGAGGCCAAAACAAAGGGGGAAATTACCATAAGGGGGCATAGTAGATCCTCGTTGACCCCCTAGGTTTTATGTGGAGGTTTTAAAAGGGCCTAGGAGGGTCCAAAAAAAAAAATTTTTTTTTGCGTGGTAAGCGCCAAGTTCGCGAACCGGATAGCTTTCTGGGCAGCGAACTTTATGGATAAAAGAATGAAAGACTTTTCTAATACTGTATGTTAATTGTTTGTTGTTTTTCTTGTTTTTTTTTGTTTTCTTTGTTTATTTATTTTTTTTATTATGATTGTGTTTCATACTTTATTAAATTTTCTAACATTTCATTGTCAGAAATGTCATAATTTATTATAGGGTGTAATTGTTTTTCATTTTGAAGCAAGTTGTCTACTGCTTCAACACATTGTAGAAGTTCGTGGTCTCTACTGTCATCCATAAAGTCATCAAGTTTGTCTTGGCTGCTCTCTTTCAGTTCAATCGAAAATGAAACTTGTTGTTCGCCTTCCATTTTGCCTGAAATTTTGAATAAGAAAATATATATTAGTAGAGATAGGGCACTGTTGGGATTAATTTTAGATAGGCAGTTTTTATCAGTGAATTTATCTTTTGGCAGTGTATAGTATGAGAGTGGAAATAGGACTATAAAAAAGTGTATGTGATTTAACCAAGACAAGCCTTACTCCATTGATAACTATAACAGAGAAGTCTATCTAAATACATTACTACTACAGAGGGATAGTGTATATCTAGCAGAAAAAGTCTACTATATTAAGTCATAGTGCACAATATATTAAATTATAACTTACCTTCACAAAGAAGTTGAAGTTTTTTGAAGCTTTTTAAATAGGAGGTACAACAAGAAGTAGTAGTCAAAATGGCTGTGTTTCCTTCTCTCCCTTTATATATATACAGGTATATAACCAATCAAATGTCAGGTAATAAAAGTAGAAAATGAAAGTAACATTTTCATTGGTTGTCAATTCCAACAATTCAGATGTGTTTTGTGAAGTAATTTACCTCACGGTACTTGGAGAGGTCTACAGGCTAAATGGCTAAATGGAATTTCAATGAAATTTGTGAGAATGGAAGGGATTGTTATGTAGTATGAGCTAATCTATATTTGGTGAGAGTGTCTCTAGTCGTTTTTCTGTAAATTACTTTCCCGCCTTTTTTTAGGACCGCTTTCCGGGAAGCTGCCCGGTTAGCGAACCTTAAGCGTCACGGGAGTCCACCATTTTGTGTTTCGTTCGCATTAAGATACAAGATGGAGGGCAAATAATGTTTAGAATGGGTAGAAGGGGTCATGGTAGACTTATCTTGACCCCCTAGGTTTTCTGAGCGTGGCTGAGGAGGCTTATATGTGCGGAAAAAAAAAACTTTTTTTTAAAAAATTCCGCGAGGTTAGCTTTCGGTTAGCGAACCGGGTAGCGCTCCGGGGAGCGAATTTTGTGGAAAATTAGTGAAAAAAGTTAGAGAAAAATAATAATTGTGAGTGATCAGATGTAGGGTAGCTCTGAGAAGAGCTTTTGGGTTTATGGTACATTTAGGTACTTATAAGTAGGTACCAATGCACAGTCTTAAATTCAGAATGAAAATTCTGTTGCCCTCATCTGAGAAGTGAACTCCATCTCCTCTGTAGATATCTTGCATGTAGTAACGCAAGTTATTGTTGTACAGAGAGCCCATTCCATGGTCTCTCATGTAAGCTGAAACAGATTTGTTTACATGCTTCCTCGCTTTCTCAATTTGTGGACAAAATTGGTTGGACCACCTCCATTTCTGTCTTTGGCATATATTGGAATATACCAAGGCAGTTTGAGGAAAAAGTGCCATTAATTGCTCCAAGGTGTCCTTTAAAAGCATTTCCAGACCTACCCCTGTCAAAGTGCCCAAATCATTACCTCCACAGTGCACTATTAACAGGTCAGGTTTTGGCAAATGCATAAAGGTTTTCACCAATGGAATCAATTGGTGACATTTTAATCCTCTTTGGCCCAACCAGTTAATTTCCACATCTTGTAAATTGAGGTTGTGTAAATTTCTGCTCTCAGCATACCTTTGAGCCCAGTGGATGTAACTATGTCCAACAATCCAGACGTTAAACATGGTGGAAGAAGGTTGTTCTGCAGTCAGATGAAGTGTGGTAATGAAAGGGCAGTTGAAACAGTAGGAGTTTCTAAAGAAAAAAAACTGTGGTTTTACTATGCTAATGATTCATTAGCAGTGATTGGTGCATTTCCATTTCTGAAAACAGAAAGTTAGGGTGCATGGATGTGTTCTTTGAAAGATGTAATTTGAATGGTCAAGGAAGAAACAATTAATGAAAGATTGCACTGGATACGCAGGAGCACTGAGAGTTCAGAGTTCAATTGAAACATTGTTGTGTGAATTTGCAAACATGAGAGGTCTTCCAGGAGGTGGTTGCTATGGAAACAAGGCAGACAGGGCAGAGGGGGGAAGGGTTTTGATTTGAAAAAAGTGAGGGAAGAGGTATGATTGGCTAATATGAGAGATATGTGAAAAGAATATCTGTATTTCTGTGCTTTCAATAGCTGCAGCCTTTGGAGTGCATCCTTTTTCTTCTGCTGAAGACAATTTGGTGTATTTCTGAGACTGTTTTCAAAACTCAAAAAATATTTGCTAAGGTGAGAAAAGATTTATTTAATTTAGATAGAGAATAGTATGATTTAAGGAGAAAATGATGAAGAAAGCTGTGTTTTTAAAATGTGGTTTTGTCTCTAGTGATATACTAATAGAATTAGTTTCATAGAGAAATTATAATTGCATATTTGGTGTAACATTCTGGCATGCAGTAACACAAGATATTGTAATACATGGAGGCCATTTCATGGTCTGTTATGTAAGCTGAAACAGATATGTTGCTTTTAAAAACGATTTAAGAAATCAATTACATTTCTGGATATGTACTGCTAGAGCTTCATAGGTTGTTTTGGGCCATATTTATAAGGTATTTGAGTGTCTAAGATGTTGTGTTCGCCTTTTAAAATGTAAAGTGTTCCTCATGGGGCAAGTGTCTTGTAAATACAGTCCCACTTGTGCTTGGCAAATTTAGATTTTGATTATGGGAGTTACCTAGCCATGTTAATAGTGTCCCAAAAATGGTGCTAGGGCATTCCAGAAAACACTTTCATGTGTCTCAAGGACATTTTTAGTTATTTCTTCATGAATGCAGGTATACAATTGATTTATATGCTGTGTTTAAAAACGAATTTTGAAATGAATTAAATTTCAGGATATGTACTGTTAGAGCTTCATAGGTTGTTTGGGGTCATATTTAGAAGGCATTTTAGTGTCTTTGAAGTTATTTTTCCCTTTTTAAATGGAAAGCGTTCCTCATGGGGCCCTGAGCAGTTCTTAGCCATGTTATTTAATAGGAAGTGGATAACATGGCTAAGAGCATTTGCTGGAAAATGCATGAATATCGCTGATTTTTCTGCTATATTCATGCATTGTGGCCGTTTTTTTTCACATTGCTTCATAGGTTGTTTGGGTTCATATTTAGAAGGCATTTTAGTGTCTTTGATGTTATTTTTCCCTTTTTAAATGGAAAGCGTTCCTCATGGGGCCCTGAGCAGTTCTTAGCCATGTTATTTAATAGGAAGTGGATAACATGGCTAAGAGCATTTGCTGGAAAATGCATGAATATCGCTGATTTTTTCTGCTATATTCATGCATTGCGGCCGTTTTTTTCACATTGCTTCATAGGTTGTTTGGGTTCATATTTAGAAGGCATTTTAGTGTCTTTGATGTTATTTTTCCCTTTTTAAATGGAAAGCGTTCCTCATGGGGCCCTGAGCAGTTCTTAGCCATGTTATTTAATAGGAAGTGGATAACATGGCTAAGAGCATTTGCTGGAAAATGCATGAATATCGCTGATTTTTCTGCTATATTCATGCATTGCGGCCGTTTTTTTCACATTGCTTCATAGGTTGTTTGGGTTCATATTTAGAAGGCATTTTAGTGTCTTTGATGTTATTTTTCCCTTTTTAAATGGAAAGCGTTCCTCATGGGGCCCTGAGCAGTTCTTAGCCATGTTATTTAATAGGAAGTGGATAACATGGCTAAGAGCATTTGCTGGAAAATGCATGAATATCGCTGATTTTTCTGCGATATTCATGCATTGCAGGCCTTTTATTATCACATTTGCAAGCACTTCTTAGCCATGTTATCCAATGGGAGGTGGATAACATGGCTAAGAGCATTTGCTTCAAAGGTTGTTTGGGGTTATATACCATTTTTGGGAAATTATTAACATGCCTATCTAACTCCCATAATCAAAATCTAAATTTGCCAACCGCAGGTGGGAGCGTATTTACAATAAATTTGCACCATGAAGAATGTAAAATAGCATACTAGATACTCAAATAACTTATAAATATGACCCAAAACATCTTATGAAGCACTAGTAGTGCATATTTCCAGAAATGTATTGGTTTTCATTTAATGATTTACTTCATTGGTAGGCCTTCACATGTTTTTTTACCTTGGTTTTTTTTCAGTGAAAATCTTATCTGCAACCATGTGTTGGCTTCACCTCAAATAAACAAAACAGGTGATGGACTGAATGTGGATCAATGACACACATTCACCCCAGTCCAAAGATCTGGGCCTAAACAAACCTTTAGATAGGCTACATCTTATCGTCATCCTGAATTAATGATTTAAAATATTAGGGAGTGATTTATGAGTGTTGTATGCCTGTTTTGTACCATTGAGTGTCATTTTTGTGATGCAGTGCTGGTGGAAAATATTTGCTATGTTAAATAATTAGTACGGCATTAAGTTTTAGATGACTGTTATTTATTTACTGTTTGGTAATAGTGGTTAATAACATTTTATATTATATTTTTTCACAGATTCAACTGCAGATTCTTTCATAGTTTGGAAAATGCCTTCCAGAAGTCGAATACGAAAGGCTAGAAAACGTCAAAGACAGCAGGATGATGTTTTATTGCAGCAGTCCTCTTCCCCAAATACTTGTCAAAACACCAAGAAAGGTCCGGGTAAGAGCACGAAATCATTCTTAAGAAATATTTGTAGTAAAAAAAATTTTGCTCAAAAAAATGTGTCTGTTCACAAAAAGAAAAGTAATTTAAATGGAAAGGAGAGACACATCACAAATGTTACTGGTAGAGGAAGAGATAACTCTGTGCATGATAGTAGAAGGAAACAACAGTTTAGGGACATTCGACAACGAATGTTCCGTAATAGGATATTAGTTAATTTATTGAAAAATATTAAAAAGAAAGGCCAACAGAAAGCGGCATTTTATAGGAAGAAGAAAAATGTAGAGAAAATTATTGATCATGCTTTTGAAATCAAGCGAAAGTTGTTTATTTTGGTAATCAATAGAATTAGGAAACTAAGCAAGGTAATTTCTGATTTCAAAACAAAAAGTAGATGGAAGAGAGTAGTAAATCGTACTAACTTTTGTGAAGTTTTTTCTGGAGAATGGATGCATAGTTCAAGTTCTGAGGCATTTTTTAATGAGGAGACTTATTTTCAGGATAATGATTTGGTGCATGCAGTTGACATCAGTGGTCGAGCTTATGAAGTGAAGGATGGTTGTCCAGTTGTAAAAGAACAACTTGTGACAACAGAGACAGAAGAGGCGCTAAGTGATGAGGTTTTAGGAAGACGTCCTAAGGGTCCTGTGTACATTTGGAAGTGTAGTTCTATTTGCAGTGTGCGACAGGTTTCCATCAATTTGCTTTGTGATTTTATACGGACATTTAATAAGAAAAGTTTGAAGCAGAAAATGAAGTTGTTGCAAGATTTAGATCCTTGCAGAGTGAGACAAATGACAGGTTTGCGTGGTCATTCACTGGCTTGTCTTTCCAGGAGAGTATGCCAGAGTGTTTTTCATCATTTCAGGATGCTAGCAGTGCATCATAATAAAGTGAGAAAATTAGTGAGAATGTTGTATTATGCTAAGAGTCCAGCAATTATGCTTAAACAGTTATGCGCTGCTCTTTTGCATGGTTCTGAAATAGATGTGAAGAATCTTTGTGAAGAAATTGAATTTTGTTACTTTGGTAGTAAAGATGAGAATGTTCAAATTGACCCTGAAGTAGAGGGTAATGTGGTAGATAATGTACAGGTTTCCAGTACAGATAATTTTCAGAAGGAAATTGCCACGTTTCAGATGAAATCAAGTGGGAGGCCTAATTTCACTTGTGTATGTTGTCGACGCACTTATTATAAGAATCAGACTAAGGTAGTGGATTTATATGCAAAAAGTGAAAGGGAAAATAATAGTGAATGGAAGGATTTAGCCACATACTTGATGGTAGAAAATTATTTTGATTTGGGATCGGATCAACGTGTGTGTACTTATTGTTGTAATAAATTAAACCAAAACCAGATGCCTGCTAGGGCAGTTCATAATAATCTGGAATTGGTTGAGATTCCTTCTGAATTGAAGGATTTAAATACTTATGAATCTATTTTGATTCAAAGTATCCATCCCTTTCAGGCTATTGTAAGAATGGAGCCAAAGACAGGGAAGTTGCCTCCAGCAGATTTACAGAGAGGATTAAAGGGAAGAGTTGTTTATTTGCCTCTAGATTTAAACAAAAACATTAACACAATTGGAATAGAAAAAGTGGAAGAGGAACCTCTGGTTATCTTGGTTAATGGGGTTCCGACAAAGAATAAGAAAATATGGCAAGATTTAGTGGATGTTAGGAAAGTCAAAAAGGCAACAGTGTATTTGAAGAAAAATAATAAGTACTATAAGAATGTATATGTTGCAGAAGAGGAAGTAAGTGATGAAGAGGATAGCGATTTGTGTGCTGGCCAAATTGAGAAAGTAGAGGCCTCTAAAAGTGAAGAAATATATGAACATTATAGTGTTCATCCTTTGCATTCCAAGGAAGTCATGGGGAATGCTATTGAGTTGTTTCAAATGAAACAAGCCAAAGGGAGTCCCATTAGTGTTTGGGAGGAAAGTTTGGAAGCTCGGTGTTTCCCACAGCTATTTCCCACAGGTCAAGGAGGAAGATATGATGAGCGACCTCGTGAAATTCCTGCGTCTGAATACCGGACTTTACGATTGTATGCAGAAGATCCTAGGTTTCGGCAATGCATTCCCTATTTGTTTCATCTCCTGTTTGAAAGCGATCTGTCTGGACTTTCATATGCAGTGAACCACATCTTAAAAAGTGGTATACAGATGCGAAACATCTCGGCAAGTGACTTTATGCATAAAGTCAATGTCCAAGACAGTATTTTGGATTCTCACTTAATTAATCTCATGGCGTGTCAGCGTGGTACTAATGAGTACTGGTACCGTCGTCATGGTGATTTAAAATGTATGCTGAGGAACTTAGGAACTCCGACATGGTTCCTCACTCTGAGCTGTGCCGAGTATGGCTGGGATGACTTACTTGAATTTCTACGAGAGGCAAATGGAAATATTGAAAACATTGAATTCAAGACACCTGGAGAACTGTGTTCTTTGGATCCTGTGAATGTATGCAGGTACTTCAATCATAGATTTGAAGCTATGATGTCTTTCATTACAAATAAAAAGAATCCACCTCTTGGAGAGGTGTTGGATTTCTTCTGGAGAAAGGAGTATCAAGCAAGAGGTGCCCCTCATATACATATGTTGCTGTGGATCAAGGATGCACCTAAATTTGGAACAGATCCGGATGACTTAGTGATGAATTTCATCGAACAGTATTCTACGTGTGCTGTTCCAAACGCAACGGAGAAGAAAAGTCTAAGAGAACAAGTTCTACGTTTCCAAAGCCATCGTTGTGGAAAGTACTGTCGTCGTAAATTCAGAAACAAGGACAAGTTCTACACCAAATGTCGTTTCAACTTTCCACGACCGGTGATTTCTAAAGGAAGAGTGAACAGTTTGATGTCTTCGCTGCGACATAATGTGACGAGGAAATCACCCAAGAATACATACAATTTGAAAAGGAACGAAGAGTCCAAGTACATCAATGACTACAACCCAGTGATTTTGTCCATGTGGAATGCCAACATGGATATACAGTTTGTGGCTGACAACTGTATGGCTGTGGCTCGGTATGTGACATCTTACATCACCAAAAAAGAAAAGACCGAACTGAAGGATATGTGGGAGGACATTTCCCATGAAAAGAGCCTCAGCAAGAAGTTGTACAGTTTCAGTCTGAAGATGTTGTCGCATCGAGAAATCGGAGCTTACGAATGTTCTGATCGATTGTCTTCAGCAAGTCTCTATGCCAAATCCAGGAGTCTCGTTTGGGCGAGTCTTGGTCTTGCTGCAACGCGAAATCGAGTTCTAAAACCTGTTCGGGAAATTGAGTATTTGGCAGAAAAGGAACCAAACAGTACCGACATTTTGAAGACCAACATGTTGGATACATATTATCCAAATCGAAGCAGTCACCTTGAGAATGTTTGTCTATATGAGGTTCTCCAAAATTATATATTCAAGAGGAACATCAAAGAAGATATTGAGAAAGGAGTGTATGCTGTAATTGGAAGTGAGGGATGCCTGGTCAAGCAAAGAAAATGCCAATTAGTAAACCATCGAAAATTAAGTGGCGAATCTCCAGAAAAAAAGGAGTTTTTCTATTTAGCACTTTTGCAACTTTTCAAGCCTTGGCGTGCAGAAGAGGAACTGCTTGGAGATTTCCTCTGTTACGAAGACTCTTTCAATGCAGCCAAGGAGTCCATAGAATGTCCTGCTTTTTCTAAATATCAAGAAATGCTAACTTTGGAAATTGAGCAGGAAGCAACGATTGCAGCCGAGATTGCCAGAGACAGTTCTCAGGACAGTCAGAGTTCTGTTTCATTGAGTCAAGATCCACTTGGAGGACCTATTATCGAAAATGAAGCTGCCACTGCTATGAATGAAGTAGAAAGAGCCATGGCACATGCTCAGGAGGATTCAGTTAACTTACAAGACTTGGAAAAACAACTCAACGTTGAGCAGAGGAAAATATATGATGAAGTTACCAAGGAAATTGAGCACGGATTAAGTCATGAGAAGAAAGAGTGCTCGTGTACGTCGTTGAAGCCTGTCCGACTGTACGTGAGTGGAGAAGCGGGAACTGGAAAAAGTTTCCTCATTAAAGCAATCTCTTGTTATTTGCAGGAAAGGACTGAGTCATCGCTGTCTTGTGTTGTCACCGCTCCTACTGGACTGGCAGCACATAATATTAAAGGTATTACTTTGCATCGTCTATTGATGCTGCCGGTGGAGCATGACAACAAATTACAATACAACAAGTTATCTGGAGATGCTTGCTGTGAAGTTTCAAGAGTTTTGAGGAAAATGAAACTACTTATCATTGACGAAGTAAGCATGGTTTCCAATGTCATGCTTGCCTTTGTGCATTTGAGAATGCAAGAAGTACTTAAAACTGAATATGATGTCTTATTTGGTGGGAAACACATTATTGTTTTCGGAGATCTTCTACAGCTGACACCAGTAAAAGGTCAACCTGTGTTCAAAATACTCACGCATGAAGATACCAGGAAGTGCCTAGGGAGCATTGGCAACGTCAATATATGGTTAAACTTCAATTATGCAGAACTGCATCAAAATATGCGTCAGGCAAAGGATGAAGATTACAAGAATATTCTACAAGATATTAGAATTGGAAAAGTGACCGAGCATGGGAAAGAAGCTTTAAATGCACGGTTACTGTCAAATTTGTATCCCAAACAAGAGATTGTGCCTGAGAATATTTTTCAGAAAATTACTGAGAAGAAATCCGGGATATGTCTCATGCCAACTCTTGCAGAATGTGCCATCTTCAACAACAAAATGTTGAATTTAGAAAAGCAAGACATTGTGAAACTGGAAGCTATCGACAAATTAGAGCATATGGGATCAACAATTATTTTGTCAGATAATTTGAAATCAAAATTGGATTCATTAGAGAAGACTATATCTAAGACAGCGGGTTTTGAAAAGACTCTGAATGTGTGTTTAAATTGCCGAATCATTTTGAGACGGAATTTACATGTAGAAAGAGGTCTGGTAAATGGATCAATGGGTAATGTTGTTGATTTTGAGAAATACAGAAATAGAGATGGAATAGAATTTTTAAGAATTAAATTTGATGGCATTGAGGAAGTACAGCAAATTGGTCGTTGTTCTGCTAGGTTTTTGCTTGTTAAAGATTTATATGTTCGCCGTAAACAGTTTCCTGTTTGCTTGGCATATGCGGTGACAATCCATAAATCGCAAGGTTTAAGTGTAGACTGTGCATTGGTGAATATTGGCAGTTCAGTGTTCAAGGAGGGTATGGCATATGTGGCATTGTCACGAGTTAGAACTTTATCGGGATTGTACTTGATTGACTGTGATGTCACAAACATTTGTGCGGATCTAGATTGTGTTAAGGAATACAATAGGTTAAGAAGAGAGTATGCGCCACATTTGCCTCAATATCCTTTGTTTGAGAAACGTGTGGTATGCCGGAAACGTAGAAATAGCATTAATAGTAGGGAGGTTGTTGCAAAAAGACCAAAAGTCAATGAACCGAAAATTGTTAGCAGAAAGAAAGTGGATTCTGTTGAAGATGTTGTTGGTTTTCAATTTGAAAACAGTTCTGGTGTCAACTGCTATGCAAATGTAGTGGTTAATGTTCTCTTTTCACTAGAGAGTTTAAAAGAACAGATTCTGTTGAATTCAGAACAAATTTTATGCTGTTTGTTGAATTCTGTTTTCGAGAAATGTAGCAGTGATCGAACAAAAGTAGAAAGTGTGTCTGAAGTTCGTTATCTTTTAGATGAATGTTCAGGTCAAACAGACTTCTCTGAAAATAATCAGCAAGATTGTCAGGAGTTTTTAATGTATATGCTTGATATATTGCAAGTTGAGGGTGTAGATGTAGATCAACTGTTTGGGCTTTCTTATCAATGGCAGCATGACTGCGAGAACTGTATGGTATCAAGTACTACTAGTGTAGACTCAGAAAGATTTATATATTTAACTTTGCCAGACAGTAAATCAGTGTCCTTTAATAAGCTAGTAAATGCAGCGGATCACAACATGGAGTGTAGGCAATGTAAATGTGATATGATGTCAACATTATTTATACGTAGATATGGCCAGTATGTCATTTTAATGATGCAACGATGTAGGCCTGATGGATCAAAATTGTCAACTTTAATAAAACATTTTGTGGCTTCTCAGCTGTCAATATCAGGGAGGACTTTTGTTACTGTAGCAATTATCTATCACGATGGTCCATCAACAACATCAGGACATTATACAGCTTACTTAAAGTCTGGAAACGGCTGGTCATTCTGTAATGATTCTGTTGTAACTTTCAAAAAAAAATTGCCGTTTGACCTTAAAAATTCTTACCTGGTGTTTTTAAAACCAAAATTTTAAGTAGAGGGAATGTAAGTCTGCAATGCTGTCTCGATTAAAAATCCAACTATATAAACCTGATGCAAGTAAGTCTGCTTCATAGTAAGCAGTATCAGTGTCATAGGAAAAGGAGAACATGAGTGACAAAGAAGAGTAAGATATTAGTAGTCCAGGATTGTGAAAATAATCTCAAATATTTTATTTTTGAAAGTTGCGAAAATAGAAAATGTCGGGATTTGATTGGAAGAATTACAAGACTTGCGAATCGCGGCAACATGATTTGGCCTAGTGGAAACATGTGATATAATGAGAGAAGTTTTTTTTCTATGTAACATATTTCACGTATCGATGGAGGTTTTCTTTCAGAAAGTGGCGGGCTGAAAATATTTAAAGCACAACAGAGTGGATGCTGTTTATAGGAGATCGTTTGACGTCATTGAAAGTAAGTTAATTTTAAGAAGTTTTGAAATCAGATTTCTTAGGTTGTATGGGTTTTTTAAACACAGTCATTTTGATTGTGTTTTTTTTTCCCTGCTGTTACATGATGAATACCTTCAAGTCACTGATTTAAGTGAAATTTGATACATTCTGAGAACAGCAAAAATAAACCATTTAACATGTATAATTAATGTTATGCTTTTTGTCCTTATGATATACATTTAGAAATGTGTGGTACATATGGGTAAGCTGAGTTCTGTAAATATCAATTTTAATGCTTAGAGTGCTGTACTTCTGGGTAGTGTTTTTTTTTTTATAAAAAAAAGAGGCCTCACCTCAAAGAAAGCTCTTGAAAGCACACATCTTATTTGCATCCTAAAACAATCATTTACAATGTTAGACACAATTTTATTATGGCTTTACATCTTTTTTGCGCTGCTATTGCATCACTATTGTGAGACATTAGCAGTGCAAGAAAAACATCATGTTCCAAAATAGGCCTCAGTTCAGCATCATCAAGATACAGTTTCTTTCGAATATATATCTTTAGGATTGTGTAGGGGACGTAGAGAAGCAGAGACTTCTGTAAATGTCAAAGTTGTTGAAAAACTGTTTGTTTTTGAACCTTTTCCCTTGTCTTTTCTAATTTTTAAATACATGTTTTAATATTTTTTGAAATGTTTGTTCTTTGTTTTACAGATTGAAAGTATGAAAAAATATTTAAAAAAGGTAACAAGAATTATAAGGTAAATGTTTTCCACTCTTTTTACCCACAATGCACTGCTGATGATGTCATTGACACTATCTCTCATTTACTCTCTCTAGCTGTCTTTCTTTTTACATTATTCTCTGATTACTTCCCTTATACTAACTCTTCTTTTTTTAAAAAAAATATTTTTTTAGTTCGCTTAAAGTTCGCGAACCGGTCAGCGAACTTGAAGCGAACCAAAAGAAATAGAGCTTGCCAGAGTGATAAACATTCTAGCAATTTTGTTTGAAAGGGGAGGTAGTTCTGAAAAGAACTGTTTTTTTTTGTTTTTGTTGTTTTATATTTTTTTTTTATTTTTTGAACATTTTTTGATTTTTTTGTATTTTTAAAACTGTTTTATGTTTTTTTTGTTTTTTTTATGGAGGGGAGACAACAAAAAACAGGCTTTCAAAACGGCTCAACTGGAGCAAAAAAAAGAAAATTACTTTTTGGGTGCATTAGGGCATTTATGATTTTCATATGCAATGTTCATGAGGTTGATACTCATGTTGCCATATGACAGCATATCACCACAGTAAACACAAGATAACTTTATGTGCTGGAAGTTAGGTTGGATGTTTGGCACAGTCTCTTGTGCCTCTCTTCCCGTCAAAGACAATGTAGATGTAGATCTTGCCACAGGAGTTGCCGTCGGATTGTCTACAAGATCCCTTAACTCAGCCCGGCTGTAGTTCAAGGGATGCCACCTGCTCATGTGACGATGCATTGTATAGTTCCCCATACTGTACTTCTTTTCTGTGCCTCTCGACAATCTGTGGTCACAGATGAGGCAGGTGACATATTTTGCATTCACTTTCTTTGTTCCAGGAGGGATGGTGAAAAACTGCCAGATGAAACTGGATTTTCGTTTAGAAACCCGGGGCAACTCATCAACAAATTGTTGTTCCTCTCTCTCCTCTTCTTCTTCTTCCTCATCTTCCTCCTCTCTGTTAGTCATAATTTGACTAGGTGGTCCTCTCTTCTTATGAGGAGGTGGAGGTGGTGGTGGGGGTGCACCAGCTGCAGCAAGAATGGAAGCCATTGTGGATCTTCAGATAAATGGTCTTTCTCTCACCAAGATGAAAGTCAGAGTGAGGAAATAAGGAGGGGTTTACATGATTTGGGGAAAACAAAAGTTCTGAGCCAATGAAAAGTGTTATTTTTAGGTCACATGACCTAGTCATACATCATTTGGAAACCAAAAGTGAAATGAACCAATGAGAAGTTTGATAAACAAGTCACATGACCTGTTCCGCTTACGTTACGCGGCGCGCGCCGCGTCCCAGATCGCTTCCGGTTCGCGGTCCGGAGCACTTCCGGGAGCGCTAACGCGACGCGTCATTAGACGCATTACGCGATAACGTGATATGTCGCGCTTCCGCGACGCGTCACTGTTCCGCTAACGTAACGTTGACCGGTTCGCGGACTAGATCGCGGCATCAAGATGAGCTAACGGAAAGCTTCCCGGTTCGCGAACTAGAAGCGAAGAAAAAAATATTTAAAAAAAATTATCAATAAATATCTATATATATTTTGGGATTTAAAGAATAATACATTTTACAGCTACAGATGTTAGCTTTTAAAAAACCAATGAAATTCACTGAAAAAACCATAGGTTATAGACCATATATAGTTAGAAATTTGCATTTAAAAAACCATTGAAATTCAATGAAAAAACCATAGGTTATAGACCATATATAGTTAGGAATTCGCATTTACAAAACCTTATTTTACTCGCACAAAACCATTGAAATTCCATATATAGTTAGTTGCACTAACTATATATCGCGCACCCGCAATCCACTGCTGATGATGTCACATATTACATCATTCATGACATGGTCAGTGACATCACTGATGACATCACTGATGACATCTCAAATGACATGACTGATGACATCACTGATGACATCTCATTTGACATTACTGATCATATCACTGATGATATCATTCATGTGATAATACGATGAACCTCTTCAGACTCTAATATAACCTTAGATACAATCAGTGTAAACAGACACTCACAGACTGTCACTCATCCATGGAGTTACTCACACACCTAGTCAGTCATGCAAAGAATCAATCACACCTCCATTTCCTCAACTATACAGTTAGACAAACTTTACTTATTCAAACATATACTAACACATATTTACTCTCTTATACAATCCCTGATACAAGTTCACAATGATCCATACAGCCACTCACACATTCACTGGCTCTTATGCACAGTTATTTATATATGTCAACTCTCACATGTACTGTGCTTTACATATGTACTTACTTTGACATGTAGCACTGAGATATCCATTCACTCACCAATACACTCATGCACACAGTCAACCGCCCATACAGCTGTTTCCACATGCACTTTTGAAACCATACATCTAGTGAATCAACTGCTCACACATCTATGCACAGAGTCATACACCTCCCAGCCACCCACAAACACACACAGTCTCCCATACAAATACTTGGCAACCAATCAATAACCCATATAGTTACTCATATAGCTACTTATCAACACATGCAACAGTTTACAGAACAACAGACATAATGATGCACAAATTAAGACAGTTTAGTCACTAACCCATGCACTCAGTGAGACACATTTAATCACTCACTCATACAGTCAGTCATGCACCTACTAAATCCTTCATCCAGACACTTATACATCCACTCATTCTTCAATATGTAAGAGATATTTTAACTTTACAGAAACATACAGTCACTGGATGTTGTCATCAGTGATGTCATCAGTCATGTCATTTGAGATGTCATCAGTGATGTCATCAGTGATGTCACTGACCATGTCATGAATGATGTAATATGTGACATCATCAGCAGTGGATTGCGGGTGCGCGATATATAGTTAGTGCAACTAACTATATATGGAATTTCAATGGTTTTGTGCGAGTAAAATAAGGTTTTGTAAATGCGAATTCCTAACTATATATGGTCTATAACCTATGGTTTTTTCATTGAATTTCAATGGTTTTTTAAATGCAAATTTCTAACTATATATGGTCTATAACCTATGGTTTTTTCAGTGAATATATATATATATATATATATATTAGCAGCCCGTCCCGACGTTGTCCGGGTATGACTTGCTGCCAGCCAGTAGTATATTGTTTTGTAGGATTTCGTTTAGATAGCATTTCTTATCTGTGACAGGAATGTGAAACGCTTCGATTCACAGTGCACTGCTGATGCACTTAAGAGTGCGCGTTCAGTAGTGTGTGAGCTTGAGCTTCCCTACTTTATTTTTCCATGCAATATTATACAGCGCAAACTCGACAAAATGGCAGGAGCACAATTTACATCACAGAAGAACACAATCATTTGTGGTAGGCACGGGAGACAAAGCAATTTGCCTGGAATCACAGGATGTTGAGCTGATGCCGAGATTCGAACGTAGCTCCCCAGCTCTAAAGTTCGCAATTCTAGAACTTGTGGCAGGAGGTGTGTCTAAAAGTGTATGTCGGTGCTGGCCATCAATGAGAGAGACCTGTGCATTTTTGAAATGGGTGGTGAAAAATATGAGTATGTTGCTGGAGATGTGGGCCACTGTGCCACCAATGTAAACACCCATTATTCCGCAACTTTCTTTCCGCATACTATCCCTCCGCATACTTTCATTACGAAAGTACCATGACTCCGCAATGCCATTATAACGCATGGCATTACATTTTATATGCTTTTACCACGCATACATTTACAACAAAATTCGTTGTAAATGCATGAATGGTAAAAGCATGTTTTTTTAAAAATGTTTGGATATGGTAGGTATGGGTATAAGGGTATATGTTTTGGAGTACTGAGGTATATGTTTTGGGGTGTTTGGGTATTTTAAGGGTTCAGATATAGTTTTGGGTTATGGGGTACAGTGGTAGTTTTAGGGTTTAGGGATAGGTATGGGTTTTGGGGTTCAGGGGTATTTTAAGGGTTCAGGGCTAGGTTTGGGTTTTGGGGTATGGGGGTCTTTTTAGGGTTCAGAACTAGGTTTGGGTTTTGGGGTACAGAGGTATTTTAGGGTTCAGGGTAGGTTTTGGTTTTGGGGTACAGGGCTATATTTAGGGTTCAGGGCTAGGTTTGAGTTTTGGGGTACAGGGGTATTTTTAGGGTTCAGGGGGAGGTTTGGGTTTTGGGGTACAGGGGTATTTTAAGGGTTCAGGGCTAGGTTTGGGTTTTGGGGTACAGTGGTATTTTAGGGTTCAGGGGTAGGTTTGGGGGTACAGTGGTATTTTTAGGGTTCAGGGCTAGGTTTGGGTTTTGGGGTACAGGGGTATTTTTAGGGTTAAGGGGTAGGTTTGGGTTTTGAGGTACAGGGGTATTTATAGTGTTCAGGGCTAGGTTTGAGTTTTGGGGTACAGGGGTATTTTTAGGGTTTAGGGATAGGTTTGGGTTTTGGGGTACAGGGTATATTTATAGGGTTAAGATGGGTTAGTGTTTAAGGGTGTTGGGGTATTTTAAGGAGTAAGGGTGGGTTGTGATTATGGGGTACAGGGATATTTAAAGGGAGCAGGGTGGGATTAGCACACAATTTGAGACATGGCATGAAGGGCGGAACGTACCACACGCCCCCAGCGTTTGTCACGCCCCCACCACACGCCCACAGCACAATGCAGACACGCCCACAAGGGACTACTTTGCTGGCACGGTTCTTTAACCTTTTAAATGTATATGGTGGGCGTCTGCATATCCTATGTTCTTCTGCTGCAACTGCCCTTTCCAACGCTGTATTGGGTGTTGTGATTGGTGCTGTGGTTCCTGAGATTACCCGCCTCAAAGGTTTGGGCTCTCTCTTTATTATATTAGTATGGATATATATATACATTGTTTTAACTGCTAAAAATTGCCTGACAACTTTGATGAATAATCCCACACCAAGACAATGGCATTGCACGTAAGAACATTAATTCCGTAATGATGGTGAAAGAAAGATTACTAACTTTCAAAATAATGGCTTACTATGTGGTTGCAGTGCATTGCGGGACTTATATTTTTTATGCACTGTCAGGCGATGGATATTTCTTTAAAAGCAGGCACACACGGACTTGCTAATTATGTGTCAAGACTTCCAGCTGTGATCAAGGCTCCGGCCAAAAAGTTAGTATTTGGAAGAATGCTGCGCTGCTAACTGCCTGATTAAAAACCTCTTTCTCCAGCAGTGGGCCTCACTCTTTGTGTTACACTTGTTGGTGTCTTTGATGGGTTACTCCGAGCCCATTCTCTGTGAGGCCGCCTTGAAGGGTCGGGGATTCCAGACTTGGAGAATCTCTTTTTTGCATATATATATATATATGTAACCCATTCATATTGGATTTTATCCAATTATTTACATTTATGCAATTTTTGCACAGAATGGCACTTTGACACTTTATAATGCTGATAATACAAATTGCACGTCGCACTTGCACTTTATCAGGATGTTTACTTGCATATTTGCACATGATTGCGCAGTTTGCACAGTGTGTGGGTTTTATTTAAATGAATTATTCAGTTTCTCTTTGAATGTATGTCAACAAGGCTCTCTTCGCTTGGGTCTGCTTGCATTATAAGCAATCATTTTATTTGCGTCGAAATGTATTTACTTTGTCGCATTTATTGGCCATTGAATATATTGTTATGAATAATGGATTTTAACTAATTCATTTTTTATATATTATGGATTTTAACCATCTAATGTGTAGTGGAGATTAACTGTTAACATGTATGTTTGGAAAACAGACTTTGTAGTACTTACAATGGAGTATGTCCTTCCTTCCCATGATCACATGGTGTAGTGTTTGAAAAAAAGAAAAAAATGCCAATGAAAAAAATGTTAATTGACACATTGAAAAAAACTGTGAAGCTCTGGGTACTTAAATGTGAATGCCGCACTAACTGACTGTCTGTGAGCAAGGGCGGATGCCTGAAACGCGTCAGATTTTGTTGGACTAGACTTTAATAAACCCTGTGCCTTCATTTACGTTTTGGATTCGTGTGGTCTCTCTGGGTCGATGGAATGCGGAGCCCTGAAATACTGCTGTTGCTGTATAAATATATATATATATATATATATGTTATGTTATTTGGATTTTTGAGCGCACAGCTGCCCCAGCTAAGGGGCGTCCCGGCGCTGTTATGTTATTTGGATTTTTGAGCGCACAGCTGCCCCAGCTAAGGGGCGTCCCGGCGCTGTAACTGGAAAAGGTAACATAACTAATGACACAGAAAAAGTAGGGAGTGATTAATAAGACAGAGGAAAGAGATGGGTTTTGACAGCTTTCCTAAAAGCAAGAAGGTCATCCAAACAGCGAATGTAGGCAGGAAGTGCGTTCCATAGTTTAGAGGCCAAGACCGTAAACGATCGGCCACCCAATCTACATTTTTGAAATCGGGGGACAAGTGCCAGATTTTGGCCAGCAGAACGAAGACTGCGCGAAGGGGTGTACAAAGACAAAAGGTGCTGAAGGATGATAGGGGTGTCAGATTTAAGAATTTTGAACGCAAAGCAGAGGGCCTTGAACTCTATGCGCCTGATTACTGGCAGCCAGTGCAGATTGAAGATTGTGCTACAGGCTGAGCAGAAGCGTGGCAGGCCCACCAGGGCTCTAGCTGTCGCGTTCTGCACCCGTTGAAGTCGCAAGACTTCCGCCTGGTTGGCGCCCAAGAGCAGTGAGCTTGCGTAATCGAGCCTCGATATTACACTGGCTTGGATCACCATCTGGCGGATGGGGGCATCAAAAAATTTGAGGATAGGCCTCAAGCCACGCAAAATGCCGAAGCACATGGATGCCACCTTCTTAGTGTGGAACGAGAAAGTTAGTTTGGAATCCAACCAGACGCCAAGATTTTTGAGTTCGGAGACAGGTTTTGGGGGAGGTCCCAGCTCCTTAGGCCACCAGCTAGCACCCCACCGATCAGGATGTTTCCCCAGCACCATCACCTCAGTTTTGAGGGCGTTGAGTCGTAAACAATTGGACGTAAGCCAACTAGCAACGGCCCTCAAACCATCCGCAAAGTTCGACGCTAGTTGGTTAGAGTCCCCGTTAAGAGCCACCGCCAACTGGGTATCATCGGCGTATGATACCATAGTGTTCAGTTCAGTTCAATAAACTTTATTCGGTTAAAAACAAGTAACCATAAAAGTTACAGACATAAAGCAAAAACATTGATTACAATAGTTACAATAATTACATCTCATGATTATTGGTGCAGTGAGGTAGATCAGTAGGAGGTCTAAGCTATTTCAATTAGCATTTGTTTCCTAAATTTAAAAACACTTTTTAAATAATTTAAAATCACAGTAACAGTTAAAATCGTGTCCATTTTCTGTACTTCTAGAAAAGCTGGGCGACATCTGGTTAAATTCATGTTTTTTAAAAAAGGGACAATGATTTTCCTACGTATGGCACTATAAAATTTGCAGAAAAAAAGGATGTGAATATCAGATTGTTGTGACGTACCATCACACAAACAGGTGGGCAAAATGTGGTTCCATGAGTTCATGCATGGAAAAGACACTAATCTAAAAAATATACAAAATCTAAAACGAATTAAAAGAAAACGATCATAGTTAGTCATGGACAGGGATAAATATGGCTGTACAGTGTTAGTCTCACAGAGAGTAGGAAGATGAGAGTGTACTGAGGGTTTCAAAATTTCCACTCTCTTCCTCTTATCCACCAGGTGGTCCAGACAGATGGTTTTTAGTGTCTTCCTGGAAATGGTATCCATTGAGGTTGGGTCCGAAAAATATGAATGTAATCCAATCTCGGTTAGAAAGTGCTTTACATAACCCAGCCATTCCATTCTGTCCACGTGGTCCAAGCTGAGGGTGTCACGTATCAGGGCCCGGTTCATAACGCATTCATTAGTAGTCCATACCCTATGCCACAGTAGGATAGGTTGAATTCTGATAATGTCCGTTATGTAAGGTTGGCCAAGTTCAGCGTGACAATTGAATGTGGCTGCACACTGTGGAACTGCTAGAACTCCCCTCAAGAATTTGTTCTCTACCAGCTGGATTTGATCAACATTTGCATATCCCCACAAACCTGAGCCATACATAGCCACAGACAAGCAT
The DNA here is from genome assembly GCF_964263255.1 of Lissotriton vulgaris. NCBI lineage: Eukaryota > Metazoa > Chordata > Amphibia > Caudata > Salamandridae > Lissotriton > Lissotriton vulgaris. Next base: position 1,298,707,999 of record NC_141694.1, read on the forward strand.
GTAGCTTTATAGATGGTTAACATTTCTTTTATCGGTTTCCTGCCCAGTTTTCTAACGAAGTTCTGTAAGGCCATGATCGTTTTCATAAATAAAAGAGTTCTAGCCTTAATTGCACTTGTCCAGGAACCTGACTCATGGAATAAAATGCCCAAATAAGAAAAGGTTGAGGTGTTATCTAGTGGCACATTGTTTAAAAACATACGCTTCATCAGTTTACCTGGCTTAAGGCCACAATTCATTGTAAGGATCTTACTGCAGTTTACTAGTAGGTCCAGGTTCAGCATAAATTTCTCGAAACTGACTACTAGTTTTTGCAGAGCGCAAGGAGTGCGTGCCATGAGTACTGCGTCATCCGCATACATGAGCGCAGGGATTTCCCTCCTCCCCACCCTGGGCATATCCCTACACTCTTGCAGCAGGTGACGCTCGAGCCCATTTATATAAAGAAGAAATAAAAAAGGTGCCAATACGCAACCTTGCCGCACTCCGCGACCTACACTAAATTGTCTGGAGCATTCTCCTCCCCTGCCATAACGAACAGAAGCTGTGGCTCCACTGTAGAGTTCCCTCAAGAAACAGATGATGTTATTATCCACTCCCAAACTTTTCATTATGCCCCACAGTTTAGAGTGTGATACACAGTCGAACGCTGATGAAAGGTCGACAAAAGTAAAATATAAGCGTTCAGATTTAATCCTTATATATTTATGCTGCAAAAGCATTAGGTTTAAACCTTGCTCAATTGTGCCAATCCCTTTTTGAAAACCAAATTGCAAATCACTAATAATGTCGTTTTCCTCTGCCCAGCTTTGAAGTCTTGCCAGCACAACACGTCCTAAAATTTTTACTGATGAGTCAAGAAGGGAGATTGGTCTATAACAGGCACAACTGTTACCATACCATAGTGAGACCCCAGCTCTTCGCAACCTCCGCCAAAGGTTGAACGTAGAGGTTGAAGAGAGTGGGGCTCAACGCCGAGCCCTGCGGGACTCCTTGAGCGATGGCATGGGACTTGGATCTGAACGGTGGCACTACAACCTGAAAGGATCGTTCCGAAAGGGACGATTGAAACCAATCCAACGCCCTGCCTGAAATACCAGCCTCACCAAGCCTTCGAATAAGAATGGTGTGAGATACAGTGTCAAAGGCGGCACTGAGGTCCAGGAGGACCAGTGCCGCCGTTTGACCTGCATCTAGTACAGAGCGGAGATGTTCGACCATGAATAGAAGTGCCGTCTCTGTACTATGTCCAGATCTAAAACCATTCTGTGTAGGATCTAGTAGATGTGCAGATTCCAGATGGTTTGTTAAGATGTTATTAACATGGGCCTCTGTAATCTTTGCCACCCAGGGAAGGAGAGAGATGGGTCGATAACTCTCCGGCTTCAACGGATCCAATCCAGGCTTCTTTATGATGGGCATGACGCAGGCAGCCTTCCAACTAGGTGGAACTGAACCGATGGTAAGGGATTGTTCCACCAGATGGCGGATAGGAGGAAGGCAAACGGACGCCGAGTCCATAAACTGGGCAGGTCTCAAAGGGTCATCCGGTGAGCCAGACTTGACCTTGGCTGCTAGGAGATTAAACTCCTGCTCCGATGGTATAGAGAAAGAGGCCAAGCACTGAGAAGTACGCAATGTCAAGGTCGTACTGTCAGGGTCAGCTTTGGGAAAAGAGCGGTAGATGGCATTTACTTTTTCCACAAAGAAGCTGGCTAACAACTCACAGTGGGCGAGGGAACAGATCTCCGTAATAGGAAGTCTGTTCACTGTGAGCTCCTTCAAGACTTTGAAAACCAGTTTGGACGGGTAAGAGCTCGCCTGGAACGGGTTAGAGCTCGCCTGGAAATATATATTCACTGAAAAAAACATAGGTTTTAGGGAAAGTTATAGTTAGTTGGACATTTAACTTGTACAAAACCAGAGAAATTCCCCCCTTATAGTTTGTTCAGCTAACTATAACTTGCGCCCCTGCAATGCACTGCTGATAACGTCACGTCTTACATCACTCATGACATGGTCAGTGCCATCACTCATGACATCACTGATGACATCTCAAATGACTTCACTGATGATATCATCCAGTGACTATGTGTTTCTGAAAAGTTTAAATATGTTTAATATATAGAGGGAAAGGCGTATTGAAGAATGAGTGGGTATAGAAGTGTCTGAATGGATGATTTAGCAGGTGCGTGACTGACTCTATAAGTGAGTGATTAAACGTATCTTACTGGATGCATGGGTTAGTGACTAAACTGTGTGAATGTCTGTATCCGTTTGTCTGTTGGTGTGTAAGCGGCTGCATGGGTTTGTGAATAGCTACATTTGTATCTACATGGGTTATTGATTGGTTGTCTGAGTATCTTTATGAGTGTTTGTGTGGGTGGGGTGTGTGTGACTCTAGGCATAGATGTGCGAGTTATTTTCATGACTGAATAGGTGTGTGAGTACCTCTATGTGTGAGTTTCTATATAGGTGTATGAGTGCACATGATATTCCTGACCATAAGTATGAGTGACTGTACAGATGAGTGAGTAGATGTGTGTGTAAATCTAAGAATCAGTGAGTGGGTATGCAGTTATTGGTGTTAGAGTATCTATGGTTTTTAGAATGGCAGTCTGTAATTTAGAGTGGGTGTATCAAAGGTTATATTAGGGTATGAGAAGATGCATCAAATTATCACATGGATGATGTCATCAGTGATGTCATCAGTGATGTCACTGACCATGTCATGAGTGATGTAATATTTGACGTCATCAGCAGTCCATTGCGGGAGCACGAGATATAGTTAACTGAACTAACTATAACGGGGGAAGTTTTCTGGTTTTGTACGAGTGTAATGTCCAACTAACTATATCTTTCCCTAAAACCTATGGTTTTTTTTAGTGAATTTCTATGTTTTTTTAAATGCTAATTTCGTACCATAACATGCCTAAAACCTATGTTTTTTTCTGTGAATTTCAAAGGTTTTTAAGTGCTAATTTCTAACTATAACATGCCTGAAACCTATGGTTTTTTAAGTTAATCTCAAAGGTTTTTTAAATGCTAGTTTCTAACTCTGCCTACAGAGATAGGACATTTGAAGAAAGAAGAAAAATCGCACAGAAAGAAGCCAAAGAAATTCAGAAAGAAGCAAGAGAACTCCACAAAGACGAAGGAAAGTGCAGGAAGCAGCAAGACATGTGCAGAAATAACCAACAGAGGAGCAGAAAGAGGCCTTGTTGCAAAATCATCCTGTGCCCAAAACTTTTTCAGACGGGTACTGGTGGTAACTGACTCTGACTAACCAGGCCTAGAGCCAGTGCTATGCTAAAAGACACTTAGAATATAGTGAAAACACCTACATACACTAGAGAACACTATGTGTTGGGGTACCCCTGTGATTAGCATGACTTCCTCTGTAAAGCTCTAGTACATAATAGGGCAGGGGGATTAAAACTACCTCTAAGTCAGAGGTGCAGAAATATGCTATTTTAACTAGTAGTCGCATTTGCAGAGTGGTGGAGAAATGGTAAAGGGCAACCACCCAATGCTCAGGAATTCCGCTGCGTAGGACTTACAGGAGGTACCAGGAGGGATTCTTGGCCCCAAAACTCCCTCAGGACTAATTTGGATTTCATCCCCATCCCGTACTCTGCCATGAGGCATGTTTACAAAGTGGTAGCGAAAGGGGGCCATGGCCTCCAAAGACGTCTTATCAACCCCACTGTGTGGGACTTACTGGATGTAACAAGAGGGGTAGTTGGCCCCCAAGGACATCCTTGGGGTCAATTTCCCAAAGTATTGCCTCCAGTCAGTCCCACATAGCAGCACTGGTAAGTACTCGTACCAGGCCACGCCCACTTCCCCCACCACTCTACAAACGCGCTCCTTGGCTCATAATTGAAAGGGAATTAGTGCCTCAACTTAAAAGGCGCCACATGGTGTGATTGCACAAATTTCAAATCATGCCCCACCCCCTCCCTTCACCACTGTGCGAACACGCCCCGTGGCACGTTTAAAGTTGCAGGATAAAGTTCCCTTGAATCCTGGGGGTCCCTGGGGTCCAACTAGCCCACCAGGTACCTCCAGTAAGCGCCACAGAGCTACATTGCAGAGAGATGTAAAAAGGGGCATGGCCTGGACCACCTCTCTACAACGCAGCCCTGCGCTGCTTACTGGAGGTAACTTGTGGGCTAGTTGGCCCCTAGAGACCCTCAGGATTGAAGGGGAAATCATTTCCTAACTTAAAACACACCAGAGGGCGTGTTTGTACACATGTCACCACAGGTCCCGCCCCCTCCTTTCACCGCTGTGCGAACACGCCCCTTGGCATGTTTAAAGTTCTGGGATAAAGTCCCCTTGAATCCTGAGGGTCCCTGGGGTCCAACTAGCCCACCAGGTACCTCCAGTAAGTGCCACAGAGCTGTGTTGCAGAGAGGTGTAAAAAGGGGCATGGCCTGGACCACCACTCTGCAAAGCAGCCCTGTGGTGCTTATTGGAGGTACCTGGTGGGCTAGTTTTCCCCCAGGGACCCTCAGGATTGAAGGGGAAATAATTCCCCAACTTAAAACACACCAGAGGGCGTGTTTGCACATATGTCACCTCAGGTCCCACCCCCTCCTTTCACCACTGTGCAAACCTGACCGTCGAGCATTTTAAGTTGGGAGCTAAAGTCCCCTTGAATCCTGAGGGTCCCTGGGGTCCAATTAGCCCGCAAGGTACCTCCAGTAAGTGCCACAGAGCAGCGTTGCAGAGCGGTGTAAAAAGGGGCATAGCCTGGACCACCACTCTGCAACGCAGGGCTGTGGTGCTTACTGGAGGTACCTGATGGCTACTTGGCCCCCAGTGGCCCTCAAGATTGAAGGGGAATGAATTCCTCAACTAAAAATGCGCCACAAGGTGTGTCTTTGATCACGTATCACCCCAGGTCCCGCCCCCTCCCTTCACCACTGTGAAAACCCGCCCGTGGCGCGTTTCTAGTTGGGGAATAAAGTCCCCTTGAATCCTGAAGGTCCCTAGGGTTCAAATAGCCCATCAGGTACCTCCAGTAAGTGCCACAGAGCTGCGTTGCAGAGAGGTGTTAAAAGGGGCGTGGCCTGGACCACCTCTCTGCAATGCAGGTCTGTGGCACTTACTAGAGGTACCTAGTGAGCTAGTTGGTCCCCAGGGACCCTCAGGATTGAAGGCACATTAATTCCCCAACTTCAAATGCACCACAGGGAGTGTTTGCACACATATCACCTCAGGCCCACCCCTGCCCTTCACCACTGTGGAAACACGCCCATGTCTCATTTTAAGATGGGGGATAAAGTCCCCTTAAATCCTGAGGGTCCCTGGGGTCCAACTAGCCCACCAGGTACCTCCAGTAAGCTCCAAAGAGCTGCATTGCAGAGAGGTGTAAAAAGGGGAATGGCCTGGACCACCTCTCTGCAGCGCAGGTCTGTGGTGCTTACTGGAGGTACCTGGCGGGCTAGTTGGTCCCCAGGGACTCTCAGGGGTGATGGGGAATTAATTCCTTAACTTAAAACTTGCCACAGGGTGCCTCCGGCACCATGACGGTTTTTTTTAATTTCTTTTTTTTTAGAAGGGGGGCTGTGTGGTCCCCTTTTTTTTGCTTTTTTTGGGCCCTGGGGCCCCCATCCCCCAGGGCCGGACCCCTTTTAAAAAAATAGAAAAATCGCAACGGGCAGGGGCCGTGTGGGCCCCCCCTGTGGCCAATCCAGCCCAGGGGACTGCATCCCACGGGGCATGGCCACATTTACTTATTTTTTTAATGGAGGGGGGCTGTGTGACCCCCCTCCTGAGGCCTCTATTGGCCCCAGGGACCAAATCCCCCGGGCCGGCCTTTTTTATTTTTATTTATTTATCTGGCCCCGGGGACCCCATCCCCCGGGGCCTGGACATTGCTTTTTAATTTATTTTTCATCGGGGACCGCGTGGCCCCCCTCCTCAGGCCAATTAAGGCCCTGGGGATCCCATCCCCTGGGCCGGCCTACCTTTTAAAAAAATATATATTTGTAGGGGAGGGGGGCTGCGTGACCCCCCTTCCGGGCCACTTCTGGCCCTGGGGACCCCATCCCCTGGGACCAGCCCTATCCGTTGGGGACCATGGGGGGACCCCAATTCCCCCACGGTCCCACCGGCTCTCCTCCTCCTGCGGAAGACAACATTGCTTTTCCATAAGGGGAGCTGATGGCATGCAGCTCCCCTTATGGAAAAGCAATCCTGTTTTGGTTTATTGAAGCGAGAGCAGGTTTCCCTGTTCTCGCTTCAATGAAGCAAAGCAGTTTGCAATGACAGGGCGGGAGCCACGTGGCTCCTGCCCTGTCATTGCAAACAGCAATGTCCCGGCGTGGGCACCCCTGGACACTGCAGGAGCCGGTGCTGGGAAGTGGTGGTCCCAAGGGCCATCAAGGGCTACAGGAGGGAGGCCATGCGGCCCACCTCCATACGTGTACACAGCCGGGGGTCGGGGTCCCGGGGGCTTGGGGGTCTGTTACAGACCCCCCAATTAACATACTTAGTGCCCCGGGGAGGTGGTGGCCCCTGGGGCATATGGGGGGCCATGTGCTCCTGCAAATATTTAAGAAAAGCCCCGGGGTGGCCGGTCCCCGGGGCTTGGAGGGCCTTGCAGGCCCCCCACACATTAAAAAAACACACCCCGGGGGTGTCAGTCCCCGGATCTGCAGGGGCTGTGTCCCCCGCAAATATTTAAGAAAAGCCCCGGGGTGGCGGACTACGGGTCTGTTGTCTATGTTCACTCACTTGTAGTTTCACATTTGAAATTGGTGCCGGTTAAAAGATTGCCGGAAAGGCTACCTCGGCATTGGTGAGCAAGGCTGGGATCAGTTGAAACGCGTCCGATGGCGGTTTGACCAATAAAACATAGTTTAAATCACACATGGCGTTGTTTTTCTTGTCTAAGGATTGTTGCAATTGATTGGATTTTCCTGCAAAATCCCTGTGACAACGCGCCCTTCATTCTGGTGTATAACAAGCAAGTGCAGGAACCAACGGAAAAATATATATATATATATATATTTTTTTTTACTGGAAAAAATCAAGTAGCCAGTAGGTAGTTATAGTTAGGGTCTAGTTATAGGGAGAGTGTCTTTTGTTTTGCCAATAACTTTGGTGTTTTTGATGAATCCTCTATAGAGGGTGGAGGAGAGATATATGCTCCCCCGACTGCTGCTGGATGATGGTGTGTACTGTGCAATGTTGCTGCCAGGAGCTTCTGCTTTATAGCAAGTTTTACAGACCCATTGTCTCTACAACTGGGATTATCAGGTCTGGGTTTACAAACCGAATGATTATTGGCCTGGACCAGAGATTTTTAAGGCATGGGTCAAGTGCCCAATTGCCCAAGGCCTCACCTTACAATGGCCCTTCTGGGAAAGTGAACTTTCTGTCTTGTTCACCTCTTTTATTGTAGTTCGTTATCTAATCTTGTCTGCTTGACTTTACGTCTGACTCTCTCTCTATCTGTGCCATCTTAAAGATTTTGAGGTACAAGGAAAGACGTTTTTCAACAAAGACTAAAATGTAATTTATTAGAATTTGGCTTAAATTAGCAGGAAACTTGGTAATAAGATTCCAAGTTTTCCCAAACAGTGGCCCCAAAATTATGTTTTGTCCGGTGCCACTAAAATTCTTAAGATGACACTGACCTTGACACACTTGTAATGGGGACTTGAATTATTTCACCCCGAGTTATCACTTTGGACGTGATCACCCAACTCATAATGAGGCCCTATACCTACAGCGCGTTGGTCATTCTAGATATGCAGCAACAGATGTTCCCCACTCTCAGCTAATACAAGGCATATTACTTCTGTAGGAACTGCAACCACGTACACCCCTTTGCTACACAAGCACACAATGAAATGGAACACCTTTGTTGGACTGTAGCTCAGTAATAAACAAAGGTAGGAGACCCTTAAACTCTTTAATGGTAGATGTATTTGTAATGGTTTTAGTGTAAAAATAATATAAGAAAAGTGCTGCTAATACAATTCATGTACAGAATGTCACGGATGGTCACAAAAAAAATAATCTTAATTGCTTTAGTTACAGAGTTCATAGGAAGCAAGAAAGAATGCTCCTTTCCTCCTAATTGTGGAAATCGAGTAGCAACGGGCAAGCTGTCCTTTTTGCACTGGCAGTTGCAGGTGGCACGTTTAAGAGATCAACAACAAAGTTAACAACATTTTAGACTTGTAGTGTGTCTTAATTAAATCTATTAAATATGCACCTGTACTGTCAAAAATTCACATAAGATTTCCCACCAATGTTCTTCCTCCATGACAAGCATACATTTCACTGGTATATTTTGTATTTATACAATAACTCCTACAGGCGTAGTCATCAATCTTCAGCTCAGGCGCCACGTCACATGTTAATGAATAGCTTTAAAGAGAACAGCAACTACATGCAGACACACAGAGGAATCCAGGGCAGAAAGAAAAGTGTTAATTAAAATTAATGATCAGTAAGGTATCTGTAACTTCAAGCTTAAAATGTTTTGATTATTTATAATGAATGCCTTTTTCCCTAGGCATTAGCCTCTCAAATATCTTCCTTTTTCAAATTCACATTGGGGGATTATTAAAAAATCATGCCGGGCAGAAAAAAATGTAAACATTTTGTAAATGCTTTTCAGCTTCTCAGCAGTGCCAAAGAAAACAAACATAGACAAAGCCAGTCTAGTTGCCGGGAGGGCACCTCCTTATATTCAACATGCCTCGGCGGCCGCGCAGCAGACGGGCACAGCGGGCGCACCGGCGGCGTGCCGAAGGCGCGCCAAAGGCAAGCCCATCTGCGCCCGTCCAGGGTTAGGGGCCAGAACCCCTGCCGGTCCAAAATCGAGGCACCACTATAGTCCCCGAAGGCTTCGGGCCCTCTGCCCCAGCCTGATGGATAAGTGCAAACATAGTATTAGGCTGGATGGTGGGAGTTGGCAATGTAGCCACTATTCGTTCTGGCTGACCGCACGAACAGGTATGGGGGAGGGAGGTCTTTCACTTAGGCTATCCCTAATTAATTGTAGATCCTTGAGGAAGCACAGACTGGAGCTATACGATCTTTTATCGGAAAGTAAAATCGACGCCATATCCCTTACGGAGACATGGCTGGACGGTGACTCTGCACCTGAAATTTTGGAGGCCCTCCCAAATGGTTATGGGATATCGAGAATCGATAGACAGTTGGGGCGGGGAGGGGGCATTGCAATTATTTACAAGCATGACATTCGATGCTCTCTCACCCCTGCTGACATAGTCGATAGCGAGGCAGGTTTTTTTTACAATCTGCACTGCCACTAACCATGTTGTGAAGGGGCTTTGGTGTACAAACCCCCGGGACCTCACTCGAGGTTTACACCAAGCCTCACTGATTATCTTGTCCAGCCTGCTCTGCAGTATGAAAAACTACTGCAGCTAGGCGATTTCAATCTGCACTTTGACGATGCTACTAGCCCAGGGGCACAAGAGTTGTGCCAGGAATTGGAAGTTCTGCAACTATTTCTAAAATCTGTACTCCCTACCCATAAGTTGGGTCATTTACTTGACCCTATCTTTGCTAACTGAGATGCGCTGGAATTAGAGCCTCCGCTCCCGGTGTTGTGGTCAGACCATTTTCTGATTACATTTAGAGTAAAATTGCCCCGTTCCAAACTACAGGAGAAAGCCAAACCCGGTCTGAAAAGAAGAAGGTGGGCGAGCTTCTCACAAGGAGCTTTTGACCTGGCCTTTCAAAAAAGGGGCCCCCCTCTGGCCACGAAGTATGTAAAGATCTTGGGAGCCGAAGAATTGAGGCTCTGGATTGTACCGCATCTTGGTCTATTAAACCTTCTATTAACAGATTGGAAACCGCACCCTGGTTTAGTGAGGAATTACGGACCGCTAAATCGTCCTGCAATCATCTAGAGAGGTGCTGGAGGAAAAATTTCTCAGCGAACCTGGAAGCAGAATATAAAATCTGCCTAAAGAGCTACCATCGGCTCATTAGGAAGACAAAGTCTGCTTACTTTAACGGTAGGATTCAAATAGCGGAAAATTCTACTAAAGAGCTGTTTAAGATCTTTAAGGAAATCGCCTCCCTGGCATCCATTGCAGAGCCTATTATTAGCTCTGTTGAGACATGCAATTGAGTGGCTGAATATTTTGCAGAGAAGGTCGAGAAGATCTCCTCCTCTTTCCATGCCTCCGCTCGGGCTGGAATAAGTGGGGGAAAGCAATCCATGGGTGCTCCTGAAGCACAGGGCCTGTTTGAACTAACTGTGCCTCCACAGGATACTCTTAAAAATATTGCCATTAGCATTAGATCAGACTCCCCCAGGGACCCAGCAACCCTTAGGCTGCTTAGAGGTAGTATTGACGTAATGGAGCCTCACATCAGACATCTGGTGGAGTTGTCATTTATCTCAGGAATGGTCCCGAAAAGCTGGAAGGAGGCTGTGGTTCTTCCTTTACAGAAGAAGCCGAACATTGGCATCGACCAGCTGGATAACCTGCGCCCCATTTCTCTACTTCCGTATTTTGGCAACATAGCAGAAAAGATTGTAAACTCCCAATTGACAGCTCATATTGCTAACAACCTTCTCCATCCCTCGCAATCTGGCTTCCGAGCTCTCCATTCTACTGAATCAGCTCTGCTCTACTCCACTGAGATTATCCGGAAGCTTGTGGACGAGAGGTAAACAGCAGCCTTAATTATTTTAGATTTAAGTGTCGCTTTTGACACTGTCGCCCATCATACCTTACTGCACGATCTAGAGAGCGGAGGTGTAGGTGGCAGAGCATTAAAGTGGCTGGAAACTTTTCTATCTGGGCGGAGCTTTCAAGTCATGCAAGGTAGCCATTACTCTAAGAGTATTAAGTTGGCCCAGGGGGTGCCTCAGGGGTCCATTTTGAGCCCTACTTTGTTTAACCTTTACGTTGCCCCTCTGGCTAAGATCGCTATCACTTTTGGGATTAATGTCTTGTCCTATGCCGACGATACCCATCTGGTGGTCTCTCTGACCCAAGCCCGGTCGGATGCTGCCTCCACTTTTGTATCCTGCCTTCAAGAACTGGCTGTCTGGATGGCAAATAATTGCCTAAAATTGAACGGCAGCAAGACCGAGGTATTAGTAATAGGGAAGGTTCCATCAGTATGGTCCTCGGCATGGTAGCCACAGTCATTGGGCCGCCACTCCGACCCCGTGCGTGCAAGCTAAGAATCTCGGGATTTGGGTGGACAATGAGTTGTCCTTCGACTACCACACCAGGTGGGTGGCAGGCGCCTGTTTTGGTATCTTGAGGGGACTACGGAAAACCTTGGACACCCTACCTACGTCATCTAGGAAAATCCTTGTGCACGCTTTGGTAACCTCACTACTTGATTACGGTAATCTGCTGTATCTGGGCGCTAATGTTAAATGTTTGCAACGTTTGCAGTCCATTCAAAATGCAGCAGCAAGGCTAGTTGCTATGCTCCCGAAAAAGGCCTCTGCCTCTGGTGCGTTGGCATCTTTACATTGGCTCCCTATTAGGGGAAGAGTAAAGTTCAAGGCCTTGTGCGTGAGCCACCAGTTTCTACAGAAAAAGGGGCCAAGGTACCTGCATGACTTCTTAATCCCCTATCTTCCGTCTTGACTCTTAAGGTCTACTGGGAAAGGGAAGGTGCTTGTTCCTAAAATCCGAAGAGCTAAAATGGGTGGCCGCTTGTTCTGCTATCTGGCAGCTCACCTGGGGAACTCGCTTCCTCAGACACTCCGGCTGGAGTGTTCGGAATCCACCTTTCTGAAGGGTCTTAAAACGCACTTGTTCCCTGCCCTCTAATCTGTTCTGCTGAGCTGTCTGTTGATTGTTGTTGTCTTTGCTCCGCAGCGCGGGGACACACTGGCCTCGGTGTAACCAGGCGCTTTACAAATGTAATTAGTATTATTCTTATTATTATTATTATTATTATTATTATTATTAATAACTATCTCTATTTAATTCGTTATTTTTTTTAACATTGGCAAGTTTGTGTATGTTTCAGTGGATCAAGCTGAGAATGTGTAAACACCTGAATGAATGTGAGAGTGTATAGCTGGATGAATAATTGATTGAATATTTGGTTAATTAATAGTTTTCAGTGCATAGAGGTATTGCTGAATGAGAACTGTGTGAACAAATGGTTGCATGAGCGACTGCATGGGTGGATGAGGCGAATCTGTGAGTGCATCAATAGATGAAGACAGGATATACCCATCTTGGAGGCCAATAAGATACCAATACGATGCAACATCAGGGTAACACAACAGAATATTATATCATCCAATCACAACAACCCATAACAAAAATACAACCATAACACAATAAAAATCCACATCACGAACACACAACACACATCTAATGGAATGTGTGAGCTAATTTTATTTTAGGAACATGAGGAATTGTTGTTGCCATTCACCTATGTGTAACCCCATGACATTGTTACCATATTAAAATTGAGACTGGCAAGGATTTTATTCAGATCCTTATTTAATGTTGGTTTTCTGGGAAGACACTAAGGTTCAGATTTAGTAAGACTTTGTGCCAGCACAAAGTGACACAACATGCTGTATGATATTTTCTATCCAGTTCAAAAAAGGTGCTTTGAATTGGAAAGGTGGCCTACTCTTACAGCAAAAAAACGCTTCTAGTATAATTTTGCAACAAGGAGGATTTAGTCTGGTGGATTTGCGCAAACACTCTTGGGTTTTGAAGCAAGTTCACTCTACTAAGCTAGCCAGACTAGGCGTTGCGTCAAAAAACGAAGGGCCATATTTACAATGAAGTAATGCAGCATGGTGCCACAAGCCATTTGGCTCCGCCTTGCTGATACTTTCAAAGAAAAGAGATGGGTCATATTTACAACAATATGACGTATCCCTCAGATCTCCCCTGCGCTGGCAAACAATTGTGCCAAGGCAGGCCCCCTTGCACATGGTGCAACGGGGGCTGCGTTGCGGGGATGATTGTTGTTGTGTGGGAAGGAACACTTTCCTGCACAAAAACAATCACCAGAGGTGTTTTCGTCTTTCTATGTGTGCTTCAGAATGCAGCCCTATTAAAAAGAGGAAAAGACGAGAAGAAATAAAAGTACTTCTTGTTGTTGTGCCTACCTACGCGTAGGATACTGACGCATTCTCAGGTTCACAAAATGTTGTAAATCTGGGAATGTGGAAGACTCAATGGTTGTGGTGGGGAACATCCACAATAACACCCATGAACGCCCCTTTCATGATAAGTGCTGCGTGAAAAGGGGTCGTATTTACAAGGACACAAAAAGCAATGCAGGATGACTTTACATGTCCTTGTAAATATGGAGCACCACACTGCGCCACCAGTGCTTCACAAAAAGTGACACATGGAGCATTAATGGCTTGTAAATATGCCCCTTACTCTATCTGGAAGCCGGTATGAACAAGGCAAATGTGTTCATTTCTCAAGAGAAGATGCATTGCCTTTTTGATTATGCAGTGTGCAGCACGTAACCTGTGCATGGGATCCTGCTGAGAGTGTGTACTCATGGAAATGTGTATTAATTGGGTATGCCTACAGTACAAATGCAATGCTAGATAGTGCACACTCATCTCTGCCCCATGATGCCTGGATGCACATGACAGGAGCAGCTGTTTGTGTGCCGGTGCAAGGGATGACCGCAGCAACAGGCTAATCTGAGTAGACAGAGCTCTGTGCTGTTGTCTTGCTTGTGCAATGTAGCAAAGATATGCTTTGGAGGCAATGCTTATAACCTAAAACACAATGCACAATAATAGAATGGAAACATTTACCTGACGGGCATATCACAAGGATCTATTACTATAATCATATATGCTCTACAGACTCAATATTTTTTAATTGAAGGGCTCCTCGTCATATACATTTCAATAGAGTAAGTGAAAGGACTATTTCAATTATGGTTAATGCAAGTCCAGGTTTATGTAGTTGGAGAGCATTATACACCACCCAAACGGGGGCCATATATGAATATGATATATGTAGGAAGGGGGAGGCTCTAGTTGGCGCAGTGCAACACTAGCGACAAGCAGGGACTCTCTCTTCCTCGTCAGGGCTGAGGGTTACCTTCCAGACAACCTCTGCTTACCCTCTAGGTAGTGTGGCTTAAGCAGTCGTAGGCTAATCTTTGGGGCACATAGGGTTAAACACTTGCCATATTACACCGTCACAACCAACCCACCACACAATGAGACCAGACTGTATTCTGTAAAAATATATATATATCTTTATATAGACTTCAAGCAGGCTTCTGAGTACAGTTATCAGACTTTCAAATAGCGGTTCCAAGTTACTTAGTTCAAGTTGCCACAGTTCGTTCTAGCAATAAGAGTTCTTTAGGGCCTTCTGCCCAGTTCAACAAAGTTCTTGTGGAGCAGGCGGCTCCCAGGGGATCTGTCCCACGTCGCGTTGCCTTCCCGGGGTCGCTGTTCGTTGCGGCTCTCAGCCGAGCAGTTCACGGGTCATCCGGGGCAGCGGTGTTCTGTGGCGGCAGGGTCCTTTCCTCGTCGTCCACTCCGACCCTGGAGGCGGCGGTTGCGTGGTGGCGGCAAGTGGCAGTACGGTCCTCAAGTGCAGGACGTACCCAGCCAAGTGCCGGTGCAGCTGTGCGCTCACAGCTGAGCTGTCGGGCAAGGTACCGACCTAGGGGACTCTCACAGGGCGGCTGTCCGTCTTTGCAAGTGGATTGGCTGCTCGTTGCGCAGTCAACTCGAGAGCTCGGACCGGACGGGTCCTCCTTCGCTTTGCTCTCGGGCTCCCGGTGCAGTTGCGGTCACGGTGTTTGGGCCAGCGGCGGCTGGTCCTCTCTTTGCTCTCGCTGTTGCTCTGGGCCCCGGTCACGGTGGTCAGGTGGATGTCGTTGCCTTGGAGGAGATTCCTCCATCGGTACTGCCACGAGGAGCAGTACACGCAGTTGCTTTCTTCAGGGTGTAGCGCCCACTGGTCCTGGGGCGCTGGTCAGGGGGCAAGTTCAGTTTCAAGCCCTTGGAGATCTTTTAGCAGAGTTCGGCACAAAGTCTTGTAAAGCAAAAGTCTTTTCGTAGTCTTTCCTTTTTCCTCTCCTTCGGCAGCAAGGCACCAGACACAGGCAAGAGACAGCACTCTTCCTTGTCCTTCCCGGTCCTTCTCGTCGGGCAGAGTTCCTTCTGTAGCCCAAACAGGATCTAATTTTCAAGGAGCAGGGCTCCTTATTTTATATGGCATTTCTTTTGTTCTCGCAGGCCAGGGGGTCCTTTGCATAGCCACTCTCAGTCCTCGAGTACCCTGGCGGGTGTACTCCGGCTTCTGCTTTCAGTGTGAGGGGCAGGCGCATCAGACGCCCCACAGGAGGTGGAGCCAGCATTGTGCGGACAGGGGCAGCCAGAGTACCTTGTTGATGGGGGCTTCGCCCTTCCTGGGCCAGGTGTCGGCTGAATCATCCGACGCTCCCCAGGAGGGTGGAGCCAGCATTGTGGTGGCAGAGCACAGCAAGATCCAGAGTCAAGAGCCACTCCTACCTCCCACTAAGGTGTAATCGGCGCATTCACCACCTGTCATCCTCCCAGCCCTGTCACTCACACGTCCCAGACAGTCAGATACACATACCAGCAGAGGCGGGCTGAAATGGTTAGGCAAGCAAAGGCTAACTTTCTAAAAGTAGCATTTGCAAACCCAGGATACTAAAATAAACTTTACTAAAAGAAATATTTTATCATCCTGAGTTCAGGCATACTAAACACGACGCGCTACTATGCTCCTTGAGCCTGCTGGGCTTATAGGGTGTAATAACTCCAGCAGCTCAGTCTGGCCTAATGGAGCAGGTAGCCTTCAATAGTGAAATACGGTTTTGGTTGTAAGTCACTACTAGGACATGCCACACACATCAGGGCTTGTCCTACCTTACACCTACAACGCACCCTGCCCGCAGGCCTACCATAGGGGTGACTAATATGTAGTCAAGGGAAGGTTCGGGGGCTGGCAAGTGGGGGCACTTGCCCAGCTAGCGTGACAGTACGAGACCGCACGCGGGTTCTGCGGTCGCAGTTCCCAGACACATCTTTACGGCTGCTTCGGTGGGTGGCGCAACCAGCGCTGCAGGCCCACCAGCAGTATTGGCATCTACAAGCCCCGGCACTCCTAGTGCACTTTACTAGGGACTAACAGTAAATCCAATGAACCAATCATGGATACCAATTGCATGCATAATTTACAGTAGGGAGCACTTGCACTGCGGCACGGGTCAGCCGTGGCGCAGTGCCCTGAGTATCAGAAAACCAGCAAAACATCGGAGGCACATCAGCAAAAAGTGGAAGGGAGACTCACGCCAAGGTGCCAGGTCTAACATGTGTCCCCTCCAGCTGAAATGTGGGGGGAACTACCCTTCCCCAGGGAGTTCCACATCACTAAGGCGGAAAAATCTGGACAGACCGTCAGCGTTGGCGTGATCGGTGCCAGGGCGGTGTTCCACCGTAAACTCCATACTCTGTAGAGAAATGGACCACCTCAACAGTTTCGGGTTCTCACCCCTCATTTGCATCAACCATCTGAGGGGCCTGTGGTCCGTCTGAACTCGGAAGTGAGACCCAAACAAGTAGGGTCTTAGCTTCTTCAGCGCCCAGACCACAGCAAATGCTTCACGCTCTATTGCACTCCACCTACTTTCCCGTGGAAGTAACCTCCTACTTATGAAGGCTACGGGTTGGTCAAAGCCCTCCTCAGTCATCTGTGAAAGAACGGCCCCTACACCATGCTCTGAAGCGTCTGTTTGCACTATGAATTCCTTGAAGAAATCAGGAGCCAGGAGCACGGGCGCCGTGCACATGGCAGTCTTCAGGGTGTCAAAAGCCTTCTGACAGGGCTGCTTCTTCGAAGTCAGCTCTGTCAAGGGGGTCACGATCGTGCCATAGCCCTTGACAAACCTCCTGTAATACCCAGTGAGCCCCAGGAAGGCTCTCACTGCAGTCTGGGTCTTGGGGGGTTCCCAAGCCAGGATGGTCTCAATTTTGGGCTGCAAGGGTGCTACCTTGCCACTCCCAACTTGGTGTCCCAAGTACACCACTGAACCCTGCCCAATCTGGCACTTGCTTGCCATGATTGTGAGGCCTGCTCTGCGCAGAGCCATCAACACTTCCCAGAGGTGTCGCAGGTGTTCTGGCCAGGTGCCACTGAACACCGCGGCACTGAACTCGTCCAGCCCAGCCAACACCTGGTTGACCAATCTCTGAAAGGTGACAGGGGCATTCTTCATTCCAAATGGCATAACCCGGAACTGGAAATGCCCATCTGGTGTAGAGAATGCCGACCTCTCCTTTGCCCCATCGGTCAAGGCGATCTGCCAGTACCCAGACGTCAAATCAAACGTACTGAGGAACCGAGCAGCCCCTAGCCGATCAATGAGCTCATCCGCTCTGGGGATGGGGTGCGCGTCAGTCTTCGTGACTGAATTGAGTCCTCTGTAGTCCACACAGAACCGGAGTTCTGGTGTGGCTCCCGGCGCAGCAGCCTTCGGAACCAAAACCACGGGGCTGGACCAAGGACTGCTGGAAGACTCAATCACCCCCAGGGCAAGCATCTTGGAGACCTCCTCCTTGATGCAGGCCCGGACCCTGTCAGTCACCCTGTAAGCCTTATGCTTCACAGGTAAGCTGTCTCCAGTGTCCACATCATGGACGCACCAATCTGTGACACTCAGAACCAGGGAGAACAGATCTGGAAACTGCCCCAGCAACTGGCGGCAGTCTTCCCGTCGTTCGGGGGTCAGGGTGGGTGAGAGGTTAACTCCATCCACTGACCTGTCTTTCTCACAGGCCACTAAGAGGTCAGGGAGAGGCTCCGACTCCTCCTCCATTCCGTCATCAGTTGCCAACAACATGCCCACTTCGGACCTTCGCAAGTGTGGCTTGAGGCGGTTGACTTGTAGGACCCGCAAAGGGTTCCTGGGCGTCTTCATGTCCACCAAGTATGTCACGGGGCTCTTGCGCTCCACAACCTCGAATGGGCCTGTCCACTTATCCTGAAGGGCACAGGGCTCCACTGGGGCCAGGACATACACCTCTTGTCCAGGCTGAAGCTCGACCAGAGTGGCATTCTGGTCGTACCACCGCTTCATCTCTTCCTGGCTGGCTTCCAGATTTGCCTCGGCAAGTTGTCTGAAGCGCCTGGTCTGGTTTCTGAAGGCCAGCATGTAGCTATATACATTCTGGGGAGGTTTCCTGGGAGATTGCTCCCAGCCTTCCTTTACCAAACTCAGTGGTCCTCTCACGGGGTGACCGTACACTAGCTCAAAGGGGCTGAACCCTAGGGACTTCTGGGGTACCTCGCGATATGCAAAGAGTAGGCATGGTAAGAGGACGTCCCACATACGCCTCATCGGACCTTCTAGGCCCATGATCATGCCCTTCAGGGTTCGGTTGAATCTCTCAACCAACCCGTTACCTTGGGGATGGTAAGGCGTGGTGAACTTATACGTTACGCCACACTCTTGCCAAAGGGACTTCATATACTTGGATATGAAGTTGGTCCCCCTGTCGCTCACCACCTCTAGAGGGAATCCCACTCGTGAGAAAATTCCCATCAGTGCACGTCCCACCACGGGGGCCGTCACTGTCCTCAGAGGGATGGCTTCAGGGTACCGGGTGGCATGGTCCACCAAGACCAGGATGAACCTGTTGCCCATGGCTGTCTTGGGGTCCAGAGGCCCAACAATGTCAATACCCACTCGCTGGAATGGCGTACCGACCACAGGGAAGGGTTGGAGGGGAGCCTTCTTCTTCCCTCCGGTCTTCCCACTTGCCTGGCAAGTCGGACAGGTTCTGCAATGAGCGTCTGAACTCTTATGCATTTGGGGCCAGTAAAAGTGGGTGACAAGCCTGTCATAGGTCTTGTCCATCCCCAAATGTCCTGCTAAAGGCACATCATGAGCCAGACCCAGTAGGAAGGCTCTGAACTTCTGGGGTACCACCAGCACACGGGCTGACCCAGGTTCAGCAGCCTTAGGCTCTGAATACAGGAGGTCGTTCTCCCAGTACACGTAATGTGTTTTGGCCTGAACACCATTGGCCTGGTCTGCAGCCTGCTGCCGCATATCCATGAGAGAGGGGCATTCCTTCTGCTCCTTGCAGAATTCCTCCCTGGAGGGTCCTCCTTCTTGCTGCCAATGGGTCAGCTCAGGCAGGTCCCCCAGGTCGGCGATCTGTTCCCCTGTAGGCTCCAGGGCATCCCCCTCAAGGTCTGCTTCCTCCTGGACCATGGGAACCTCAGGGGCCGGTTTCCCGCGCCCCCTGCGCCCTCTCCCTAAGGCCGGTTCCTGGGCCTCTCCTTCAGGCCCCAGGACCTCTTGATCACCCCTACTGGCTGTCATTGACCGGGTGGTCACGCACGCCCAGTCAGGCAGACCCACCATCCGCAGGTGAGTCGTTTTCTCCACCTTTTCCCAAGGGGAGTGCTCCAAGTCATTCCCTAGCAAACAGTCAACAGGCATGGTTTTTCTCACACAAACCTGCAGAGTACCAGAGACCCCCCTGCAGTCACACTGGCTCCTGTGTCTCGAAGAGCCTCAGCTTCCTTGCCATTGATGATCACCATCTGCACATATTTCTTAGTGTTAGAGGGCAGGTAGTTCGTAGGGATCATCTCACTGTCTCCTAGCGAGACTAGGGTCATCTGAACGGGATCTCCACCCCCCGGGACCATCACTTCTTCTCCTAAGTGAACACTAGTCACTTGACGGGGCGGAGCACCAGTGGGTGCGGGTTTTCCAAACAGGCGACACTTGGGGTCACTGGATATGTGCCCAGGCTCGCCACATTTGTAACAATTGAAGGGCCCCTTTGGAACAGGTTTACCTGTCGGGGCCCCATTCTGCTTTGGGGGTGGGGGAGGCTGAGAACCTTGCTGCTGGTTCCCCTGGGAACTACTTTGGGGGCCTTTTTGGAACCCTTTCTGTTTTCCCCCCTTGTCCCCCCCACTCTTCTGCTGGGGACCCTGCCCACTCTTGGCGGAGTCTCCCACGGGACCCTTGTGGACCCTGGTGCTGAGCCAGCGGTCCGCCTCCTCAGCAAGCTTCCTCGGGTTGGACAGCTTGCTATCGATCAGGTGTTGGCGTAACTCAGGAAAACAGTGATCAGACAAGTGCTCCCATGCAATTAAATCAAAGAGACCTTGAAAATCATTCACTTTGCTACCCTTCACCCAACCATCCAGTGCTCTGCAAAAATAAGTCACATACTCCACATACGTATTCCCAGGCCGCTTAGTACATCCCCTAAACTTCTGTCTATACATTTCAGGGGTAAGCCCGTACCTGCGCATTAAAGCTTCTTTCATGTGGGAATAGGATCTCTGTTTCTCAACGGGCAACTCTAGCAAGGTATCTCGCCCTTCGCTAAGGAACCTTCCCCACAACCCCGCTCCCCAATCCTTGTCAGGGACCCGTTGGGAGGACATGGCTACCTCGTATGCCCTAAACCACTGTCCTATGTCATCCCCCTTAAAGAACTCCTTAACTACGTCCTTCGGGATGTGCACTCTTGACTCTACCTGCACTGGCGATGTGCTGCCACCAGAGGGAGGACGATCCAAGTCTCTCTCCTTGAGACTTATCTCCCTCATTTTCACTTCATAATCCATTTGGTGCTTTCGCTCTTCCAGTGCCATTCTTTTGGTTTCCAACTCCAGTTGGATTTTCAATTCTGCCAGCTTTCTTTCATGATTCCTTGTTTCCTTCCTGTCTGCCAGCTCCTCTGGCGACGGGCCTTTACCAAAGCTGTGCACGCTGTCTTGCCTTTCGAGATCCACCAGATCCATAGGTGCATTCTGCTCTTCAGTCGCATCTTGCTCCGCGAGGGCATCTTGATCCTCCGGGGCCTTTCTGGACTCTATCCAGGCTTTCAGGGCCTTGTAGAATTCTGGCTTATTCTTGCAACCAGCGTGCGGAACTTTGAGTTTCTTACAGAAAAACTTCAGCTCCGTCTTTGAGTATTTGTCCAGCTTTGCGGCGTCCCACTCCACCTCCAACACCTCAGAGGTCGTGGACTCCGCTCCATCCAGGCTCTTCGTGCCCGGCATGGTTCTCACACTCGGAATCTTCTTTCAGCGAAAAGCAAAGTCTGTGGCTAAGTAACTGGACTGAAATCACTGTGCAATGGTCGGAAGCTAAGGTATAGATACCGCAAGTGTAAATTCGAAAAATCCTCACCGCTGCGTCCAATGTAGGAAGGGGGAGGCTCTAGTTGGCGCAGTGCAACACTAGCCACAAGCAGGGACTCTCTCTTCCTCGTCAGGGCTGAGGGTTACCTTCCAGACAACCTCTGCTTACCCTCTAGGTAGTGTGGCTTAAGCAGTCGTAGGCTAATCTTTGGGGCACATAGGGTTAAACACTTGCCATATTACACCGTCACAACCAACCCACCACAATGAGACCAGTCTGTATTCTGTAAAAATATATATATATCTTTATATAGACTTCAAGCAGGCTTATGAATACAGTTATCAGACTTTCAAATAGCGGTTCCAAGTTACTTAGTTCAAGTTGCCACAGTTCGTTCTAGCAATAAGAGTTCTTTAGGGCCTTGTGCCCAGTTCAACAAAGTTCTTGTGGAGCAGGCGGCTCCCAGGGGATCTGTCCCACGTCGCGTTGCCTTCCCGGGGTCGCTGTTCGTTGCGGCTCTCAGCCGAGCAGTTCACGGGTCATCCGGGGCAGCGGTGTTCTGTGGCGGCAGGGTCCTTTCCTCGTCGTCCGCTCCGACCCTGGAGGCGGCGGTTGCGTGGTGGCGGCAAGTGGCAGTACGGTCCTCAAGTGCAGGACGTACCCAGCCAAGTGCCGGTGCAGCTGTGCGCTCACAGCTGAGCTGTCGGGCAAGGTACCGACCTAGGGGACTCTCACAGGGCGGCTGTCCGTCTTTGCAAGTGGATTGGCTGCTCGTTGCGCAGTCAACTCGAGAGCTCGGACCAGACGGGTCCTCCTTCGCTTTGCTCTCGGGCTCCCGGTGCAGTTGCGGTCACGGTGTTCGGGCCAGCGGCGGCTGGTCCTCACTTTGCTCTCGCTGTTGCTCTGGGCCCCGGTCACGGTGGTCAGGTGGATGTCGTTGCCTTGGAGGAGATTCCTCCGTCGGTACTGCCACGAGGAGCAGTACACGCAGTTGCTTTCTTCAGGGTGTAGCGCCCACTGGTCCTGGGGCGCTGGTCAGGGGGCAAGTTCAGTTTCAAGCCCTTGGAGATCTTTTAGCAGAGTTCGGCACAAAGTCTTGTAAAGCAAAAGTCTTTTCGTAGTCTTTCCTTTTTCCTCTCCTTCGGCAGCAAGGCACCAGACACAGGCAAGAGACAGCACTCTTCCTTCTCCTTCCCGGTCCTTCTCGTCGGGCAGAGTTCCTTCTGTAGCCCAAACAGGATCTAATTTTCAAGGAGCAGGGCTCCTTATTTTATATGGCATTTCTTTTGTTCTCGCAGGCCAGGGGGGCCTTTGCATAGCCACTCTCAGTCCTCGAGTACCCTGGCGGGTGTACTCCGGCTTCTGCTTTCAGTGTGAGGGGCAGGCGCATCAGACGCCCCACAGGAGGTGGAGCCAGCATTGTGCGGACAGGGGCAGCCAGAGTACCTTGTTGATGGGGGCTTCGCCCTTCCTGGGCCAGGTGTCGGCTGAATCATCCGACGCTCCCCAGGAGGGTGGAGCCAGCATTGTGGTGGCAGAGCACAGCAAGATCCAGAGTCAAGAGCCACTCCTACCTCCCACTAAGGTGTAATCTGCGCATTCACCACCTGTCATCCTCCCAGCCCTGTCACTCACACGTCCCAGACAGTCAGATACACATACCAGCAGAGGCGGGCTGAAATGGTTAGGCAAGCAAAGGCTAACTTTCTAAAAGTAGCATTTGCAAACCCAGGATACTAAAATAAACTTTACTAAAAGAAATATTTTATCATCCTGAGTTCAGGCATACTAAACACGACGCGCTACTATGCTCCTTGAGCCTGCTGGGCTTATAGGGTGTAATAACTCCAGCAGCTCAGTCTGGCCTAATGGAGCAGGTAGCCTTCAATAGTGAAATACGGTTTTGGTTGTAAGTCACTACTAGGACATGCCACACACATCAGGGCTTGTCCTACCTTACACCTACAACGCACCCTGCCCGCAGGCCTACCATAGGGGTGACTAATATGTAGTCAAGGGAAGGTTTGGGGGCTGGCAAGTGGGGGCACTTGCCCAGCTAGCGTGACAGTACGAGACTGCACGCAGGTTCTGCGGTCGCAGTTCCCAGACACATCTTTACGGCTGCTTCGGTGGGTGGCGCAACCAGCGCTGCAGGCCCACCAGCAGTATTGGCATCTACAAGCCCCGGCACTCCTAGTGCACTTTACTAGGGACTAACAGTAAATCCAATGAACCAATCATGGATACCAATCGCATGTATAATTTACAGTAGGGAGCACTTGCACTGCGGCACGGGTCAGCCGTGGCGCAGTGCCCTGAGTATCGGAAAACCAGCAAAACATCGGAGGCACATCAGCAAAAAGTGGAAGGGAGACTCACGCCAAGGTGCCAGGTATAACAATATACACATATTGGTAAGAATTATTGCTTGTGCAAATGGAGTTATTTTTTTATGTTGGCTGATTGACATGTTATGATGAAGTACGAGATGGTTAATACATTTTATTTTCAGTTTCTGTTTTAATTCTATGAAGAATGGTAGCATTTCCTTGCCTAGTATCTGATCTATTTGATTTCTATAGTTTAGAATAGATTATTTTATTACTAAGGTGACAGTGATTTAGATGTGACCACCAAAATAATTTGACAAAATTAATAATTCGAAGACTTTTCACAAGATAATAGCTAAGGGGAAAGAATATAGATTACAGGCGACGGTGGCTGTTGTAAGAAAGTGGCTAAATGAATGCAATTAATGTATTTGTACATTGTGTAAATATGTATAGAGACGATGTCATCTTGATAAATGTTTATTACTTTTTTTATAAGTTTTATTAAGAAAGGCAATTCTGGGGGGAACGGCTGATGGTCAGGGAAAAGTCAAATCTGTGTGAAACCCCTCTATATCCTTGTTGTAGCCTAGTACTGAGTTGCCATCAAGTCACTCTGTTTTCATCTTCAGCAAGGAGGAGCATTTATCTTTCTGCCATTGTTGGTTGCACTTCTACTATTGGCGACTGAAGTGAAAAATTGGTGTGTCAGAGAGGACTCCCCAGTACCTTTGTGCACGTTTGGCCAGGCAAAATAATGGCGATGTGCCAAGATCTGGCATGTAACTAGTGCTAAATTTGAGCTGGTGTTTGCAGGTGGGCCCCATTGGCACTCATTTCTGGAGACCAATACTTAATTTTGCTCAACAACCTTTGTTCAAGAGCAAGAGAGAGAAATACAAAATGGGAAAGAAGAAGGGAGAGACAGTCAGAAAAACAGTGATGAAGAACAACAAGGATGAAAAAGAGTCTACAAAGGTAAAATAAAAAGGCAGGGAGTGACTAGTGATGGATTAAAGAGGCATGCGGAGTAATCAGGACTATGCAGTCTTGGTATTAAGCTCCCAAATCTTAAATAGCATTATCCTGGACAAACTTTAAGAACTAGCACTTATTCTTTTACAAATTAAGCACTTCACTCAGTGTAACATACAGTAACAGTGTGGACTGGTTTTGGCACCGGAGATAGATGTTTGAGTGTATTGACTGACAGCAGCCCACAATGGTAGTGTAAGGAACTGAGGCACCAAAGTAATGTGGCCCAAGGTCTGTAGTTGTTCCCTAGGGCAGCAGTATCCTGAAGATGTGGAGGAGGTGTAGGAGACAATGGCTAGCCTGGGTAGAGCAATCTGTGAAGAAACAGGAGAGAGCACTACAGCTCCAAAAAAGGGATAAGCTTGGGAGGCCCCGAAATTGGGTCGCTCCAGGAGGTTGAGTTTGAAGATTCACAATCTACAGCATGGTATGGTGAAGCGGCGGTGCCTTCTGGCCTCCTAAGGATGTGGGCGGGGTGAAAATAAACGTCTGCTGTGTGCACCTCCTTGGTCCAAGGGGTGCACTTTATGAGAGAACAGTAGCACCTCTATGGAACATGAAATCTGCACTCTGCTGTTATTTATGTATTTTAACTGGATTGGTTTGTCTTGAGTGGGGATATTAGTTAGCTATTGGGCCAGTGAACCAATCTCTTGCTTGTCTTTTTTAGCTTTAGTCTATTTCATGCTTGTGAGAAGAGGCCCAATCTTTTCGGAGGGTTGCTTCTATGATCTGTATGCAGGGCGAGAATGATTTTTAAAATTACTTTTAAGGCTTTGCAGAAAAATATGTGCTAAGATGGGTGCACAGACATAATATTGAGTCCAAAATATCGATTGGACATAATATCGAGTTGTAAATATAGACTGGACAAAATATCGACAGGACAGAATATAGATAACCAAAATATCGTTTTTAAGGTAAGTGATGTAATATCGACTGTTAAAAATATAGAAAGTTAAAATATCGAACTATATAATATAGATAGTTAAAAATATCGATTTTTTAATAATATCTAATTTTTTATAGTGTATTTTTATGTTATAATATGTGTGAAAAGTGTGTTTTTATGTTATAATTAATTTTAATTAATTAATTTTGTTTTTATAATTATTGCGTAATTTAATTCTGTAGTGGGTTGTGGGTTTATAGGGGAATAGGGTGGGAAGTAATTTATTTATAATTAATTAAATATGTAAATTTATTTATTGATAGTAATTTTTAATTAATTGTTAATTAGTTTATATTTCTTAATTAATTGAATTTTAATTGGTAATTAATTTTAATTAATTGATTAATTAGTAATTATGTAAATTTTACTAATTTATTTTCTGTAGCGGGTTGTGGGTTTATAGGGGAATTGGGTGGAAGTAATAAAATTATAATTAATTAAATATGTAAAATTATTTATTGGTATTTATTTAGAAGTAATTATTAATTAAGTATTTATGGGTAATTATAAAAAATGTATTTGCCAATTAATGTCATTTAATTGATTCATTGTTAATTATGTTAATTTTTATAATTTATTTTCTGTAGCGGGTTGTGGGTTTATAGGGGAATAGGGTGGGAAGTAATTTATTAATAATTATTTAAATAATTAAATGTATTCAAATTTATTTAATTGGAAATAATTGTTAAATAATTTTTAATTATTAAATAATTAATTGTTAGTTTTTAATTAATTTGTATTAATAGGTGATCAATTGAAATAATTATTGTTAATTAGTAATTTTAATATATTCATAATTATATTATATAACAATTTTAAATATTTTAAATTAATTATTAATAGATATTCATTTTTAAATTTTTAAATAATATATGAAGTATTTACTTTCCTTAATGTTGTATTCTCTGGAGTGGGAATAGTAATTTTAACCCCTACGCTATCCAACGCTTTCCAAACTGTTGCACTCTTTGGAGTGGGAATAGTAATTTTAACCCCTACGCTATCTAACGCTTTCCCTACTGTTGCACTCTTTGAAGTGG
This sequence comes from Lissotriton vulgaris, assembly GCF_964263255.1. Lineage (NCBI taxonomy): Eukaryota > Metazoa > Chordata > Amphibia > Caudata > Salamandridae > Lissotriton > Lissotriton vulgaris. Next base: position 1,298,734,494 of record NC_141694.1, read on the forward strand.
GAATAGTAATTTTAACCCCTACGCTATCCAACTCTTTCCCTACTGTTGCACCCACTGGAGTGGGAATAGTAATTTTTACCCCTACGCTATCCAACGCTTTCCCTACTGTTGCATTCTTTGGAGTGGGAATAGTAATTTTAACCCCTATGCTATGCAACGCTTTCCCTACTGTTGTACCCACTGGAGTGGGAATAGTAATTTTAACCCCTACGCTATCCAACGCTTTCCCTACTGTTGAACACACTGGAGTGGGAATAGTAATTTTAACCCCTACGCTATCCAACGCTTTCCCTACTGTTGCACTCTTTGGAGTGGGAATAATAATTTTAACCCCTACGCTATCCAACGCTTTCCCTACTGTTGCACCCACGGGGTGGGAATAGTAATTTTTACCCCTACGGTATCCAATGCTTTCCCTACTGTTGCATTCTTTGGAGTGGGAATAGTAATTTTAACCCCTATGCTATGCAACGCTTTCCCTACTGTTGTACCCACTGGTGTGGGAATAGTAATTTTAACCCCTACGCTATCCAACGCTTTCCCTACTGTTGAACACACTGGAGTGGGAATAGTAATTTTAACCCCTACGCTATCCAACGCTTTCCCTACTGTTGCACCCACTGGAGTGGGAGTAGTAATTTTTACCCCTACGCTATCCAACGCTTTCCCTACTGTTGCACCCACTGGAGTGGGAATAGTAAATTTTACCTCTACGCTATCCAACGTTTTCCATACTGTTGCACCCACTGGAGTGGGAATAGTAATTTTAACCCCTACGCTATCCAACGCTTTCCCTACTGTTGCACTCACTGGAGTGGGAATAGTAATTTTAACACCTACGCTATCCAACGATTTCCCTATTGTTGCACTCTTTGGAGTGGGAATAGTAATTTTTACCCTCACGCTATCCAACGCTTTCCCTACTGTTGCACTCTTTGGAGTGGGAATAGTAATTTTTACCCTTACGCTATCCAACGCTTTCCCTACTGTTGCACCCACTGGAGTGGGAATATTAATTTTTACCCCTACGCTATCCAACGCTTTGCCTACTGTTGCACCCACTGGAGTGGGAATAGTAATTTTAACCCCTACGCTATCCAACGCTTTCCCTACGCTTGCACTCTTTGGAGTGGGAATAGTCATTTTTACACTTTTGTTATTGTACGTCAATAATATTGGCTATTATTTAATTATATTTTGTTACTATATATATATGTTTTAACAAATATGAATTAAAAAAATAATTTAACTTTCATTAATTATTTAATTATTATAAGTTAATTTAAGTATATTTTAGTAATTAATTTTTAATATTAATTTAATTTAACATTGTTTTTAGTAAAGTCGATATTTTTAAAAACTATATTTTAGTAAACGATATTTTTAACTCGATATTTTTGTACTTACCTGTTTGTAGATAGGAACTCGATATTTTGTCTGTCGATATTTTTTCAACGATATTCTTGATGGTCGATATTCTGTCCCTCGATATTATGTCAGTGATCCGCTAAGATGCAATGGTGGGAGATTTGATTATTGGAAGGAACGGGAAATTTGGACCACAGCAGTGGCCACCCACTTGCAGGTTTATTGTGTATGTTATTAATTAATGCATACCTTACGTTTTTAACTGTGACATGTGAGGTATAAATGTTTATGTCAAGAAACAGAGCCCTCTCATTCCGTAGATCACAGGTTGGTGGAATATATTTTCTGCAGAAACCCATTTAGTTTTCTAGAATGTGCTCATATGGCAAAAATTGCTTATTTCTTGTTCTTACTCGCATGCTTACCTTCCTAGAGAGGTGGTCATCTGGATTAATAGTGGTTACCATGTAGAGTATTGAAGGGGTCTCAGCACAGGATGCAAGATAGATCATAGTCTGTAGTGTTTTAGAAGGAGGGTATGTGTGTTTTCTTAAAATAGATGCAGCAAATATGAAGACTATATCCTTCTACATGACATTAGTTTGTGTTGGTTGATGGTGGTCAATTTAACTGGATACCTTCTTGATATAGGCAGGGAATTTTAATTGTGTGTTGTCTGGTATGTTAGATAGAGCTATCTCGCAGGTAGGACCCTAAGATAAAGTCTTGCTATAATTATCTTCCTTGTTCAATAAGCTGAACAATGTAGATGCCTGGAGAGAATATTACAGATAGGGAAAGGTGTATTCATGTTTTTCAGCACCACACGGCTCGTACAGTAGAATAGACAATTTTTTATTATCTGATAAAATATGTGACGAATGTCAAGAAGTTACATATCTAAGAAGAATCACTGCCCACTCTTCCATGATCTTGATTTTTACCCTGCAAAGGAATAAACCACGTATACCAATATGGCAACATGGGTGATGGGTTTAGGTCTTTTATACCCACGCACCTACGACTGACCCAGGACCATCTCGCCTTCAGGAAGCACCTCAAGATCTGGCTCTTCGAGCAGTAGCGGCAACCCCCCTCCCAGCGCCTTGAGACCCTCACGGGTGAGTAGAGCGCTCTATACATTTTGTGATTGATTGATAAAGAGTAATTCACAGCAGGAGGACATATAAAGATCAATGAATACATGATTGACGACTTATAAACATCAATGAACAAGTGATTAACACTTTTGATGACGATTACTATTACATCAATCAGGCTCACATGTACTATGAAAGTGGTATTTCAACGTGTGCAGTATTCTTTGACAAATTAATTTAAGACACAGGATTCACATTGTTATGCGGACTTCTCTTAGGCACAAAATGGCAGCTGCCTTTATCAAGTGTTTTAAACCCTCCTTACAAATGGGCCAAGTGAACTTGATTTTGACCTTAAATTACAGAAAATGTTTCTACATTTTTAAATATAAATGTAAGGGTGAATGTGTGATAATGTGTGTAAGGGTAGCTTTTCAAGTTTCAATCTTTATTTCGATCAGTTAGACCATCAAAGATATACAAATAATCACATTCATTTAAAACATTGGTTTAAAAATTGGGCATGGCAATATAAAAATAGTCCATCAGCAATAAGTTGAGCAAGATGAATGAAATAAAATAAAATAAAATGTAATGAAATTGTTAAGGTCCCAGCTCCGCTTTCAAGATGCGGGTGCGGATAAACCACATGGCTGTGAGGTATTTCGCCATTGCAAAGACAGTTGGAGGTGAAACATCAGTTTTTAGAATTCTGTACATGGGGAGAACTGTCTGCAACCAAAGTTTCTGATAAGGGGGACAAGCCAGTATTTTCTGATGACTTGGTAGGCCTTACAAAATAGAACCACATGTAAGTCATTTTCCACAGCGAGAGCACATGCCGGGCGTTGCTTTGTAGTTGGTGGCGTTGTCCAGGAGCTGGTGAAAGACCTAAGGGGCAATGTACTGTATCTCCACTGGAGAAATAGCTTCCTGGTCAACACAGGGGTCATCCCATCCAGAACCTTCTCCAGGCAGTAGGAGTCTTTACTTTGGATGAATAGAGTTGTCAGTGAACCCTCACGCTTGCTGTCTAGAGCAATGGTAAGTTTTAGGTCATAATAAGCCTTCGACAGAACTTTGCGTGGTATCCTGGCAGATGCGTTAGCTGGGTCAGTCCATAGTTCTGGGAACCCTAGACTCTCACACGATGATTTTGTGTATTTTAGCCAAGGAATCTGCATGGCCTTTGGTTGGTTTAGAAACACCTTGAGCTCAGACCTGTACTTGATAAGTTCCTCGCTACTCCATAGCTTTCGCAAAAATGTTAAAGGTTTAAGACCTAGTTCCTCTATAATTGGTCTAAGTCCTATATCTAGCCTCAAGGGGAGCAGCGGCGTGCTTGATGGAAGTGCAACCAATTGTCTAATGAATTTATTTTCGGTTGTCATCAAGTTTAGGGCTGAAGTGTGACCCCAGAGTTCATCCCCGTAGGTTACAGCACCCCGGGCCTGGGCTTTGTAAATCTGGATGACTGGGCCCAGTGGACGATGTGTTGATTTAGTCATCATCCTTGTTATACCTCCGGCGATCTGCACCAATTTCAAGTTGTCCTTGGTCTGATGTGCCCCCCATGTCATGTTCTCATTTAAGGTTACACCTAGATATTCAAATGTAGAAACCCTCTCTAGTCGTGATGGACCAAGCAATGGATTTGAACGTGTCTTTGGGGTGGGATTTAGTATCATAAATTTAGTTTTTAGAGCATTGATCTCTAAGCCCCTCTCCGTACAGAATACCAAGAAAGAGTCAAGAATTCGCTGAATCCCCATTGGGGTTTTGGACAGCAGCAGGGTGTCGTCCGCAAACATGATTGCGGGCACCCTGCTGCCATTCAATTTGGGGGCATCGGTGTGTTCAATCCCATTCAGGTGGGCGATTACCCCGTTGACAAAGAGGCAGAACAGGGTCGGTGCAAGCACACAGCCCTGTCTCACCCCTCTGCCAACGGGGAATCTATCTGTTAATTCGCCTTTTCTTCCACACCTGACACGCGCAAAGTTGTTCCTATGCAGTCTCTGTAGAATTTCAAGGATATCAGGTGGAACCCCCATCTCAGCAAGCACACTCCACAGTTTCATTCTAGGCACCAAGTCGAAGGCGGCTCACACGTCCACGAAAACCGTGTACAAGCTGCCCCCTCGAATAGCGCCGTCCTCCAATAGATGAGGTTTAAGCGGAAAATCTGATCTATTGTGGACACCCACTTTCTAAATCCTGCCTGGTAAGGACTAAAAGTGTCAGTTTCTTCCAACCAGGCCTGAAGGCGATCCAACACAAGCCTGCCAAAAAGCTTCTGGGGCACCTCTATTAAGCTGATGGGCCTGTAGTTGGCTGGGAGCAGAGGCGAGCCCTTCTTAAATATAGGAACCACCTCTGCCCCCAGCCAAGTACTAGGAATCTCCATGCCCAACAAGACAGCATTAAATATTGTGACAAGATAGGGGGCCCAAACATCAGGCTCCTGTTTAAACAGGTCACCTGGGAGACCGTCCAATCCAGGGGCCTTACCAGATGCCAGTCCCGCAATGGCTGCTCGCACCTCCTTTAGTGTAAACAAGTCGCCCCTACAATGGATGGGCGCACTTGGGAGTGGATTATAAGTGTCCCTAACATCAGAGGTGTAGAGCGACTGAAAGTGCGCCTGCCACACCCCTGCTGCAATATTTGGTTCAATTGCTGAAAGTAAGTGGCCAGAGCCCCCATTGACAATTTGCCAAAACTTGCGATAATCCCTGGTAGCTAGGGAGCTAGAGAGTTCCTCCCACTGGCCCTCCTCCCATTCAATCTTGGCCTGGGCAACCAGTTTCTTATATGCCCGTCTACTCGCCTGTATCTCCCATCTGCCTTTGCCCTCCTTAATACATAAGAGGAGTTCTCCCTTTGCCTTACGGCATGCGGCATTGTACCATGAGGACTTGCAATGTGGTCCCCCCCTTTTACATTGGACTTTGGTAAAGAGATCATCCGCCACGGTCCTAATAAGATCCTCGTGAGCCAAATATATTAATTTGTGAGTGTCCTCATTGCAGATTTCATCGGTTAAGGCACCCACTTTTTCCAAGATTGGAATTATTCCAGCATAGAGCTTTGGGAGCTTCTCTCGGCTAGCAACTAGTTTTTCCCACCTAATTCTCCTTCTGTTGTTTTCAAGGAGAAGCTCAGGTTTGGTCGCCGCCATACTTTGATCACTGACCTCCATACCAGGGTGGGCAAAATCTAGTTCTAGAGCATTGTGGTCGCTGTCAGCTCTTTCTACTACCCTAAAATGAATGATATGCGACCATTCAGAAAGTTGTACAAGGACGTAGTCGAAGCGGGACTCCCTTCCCACTCTATTGTAAGTGTGTCTGCTCGGTATATCAGATTTGATACGCCCATTGCAGGCTCTAACTACATGTTTAAGGGTTAGGGCAGTAATCTGTAAGGCTAGAGGTGTCCAAGCTCTGGGAGGAGGTGCCACTGCGGGGGGAACCGCCCACCTTCCATCCTCTTCCATGGAAAAACCATCCAAGAGGCCTGCTAGGGGCTCAAAATGTGAATTCAAATCCCCACCAACCAAAAATGGGGTGCCCCTCGGAATTTCACTGAGGTAAGCCGATAATTCCTCAATGGTGGGTGATTCACGTGTAATGTTGACCGTCCTTGAAAAGACATTTATCACAGCAAGTCTGGCTGAGTTAGGCCATTTCAACAAAACCCCTAGTATGTCCTCAGATGCCAGGGGAAGACGTACTGCCTGACAGCCCAAGTGGGTCGCCACCCACGTTGTGAGTTCGCCAGAAGGGCGGCCCCTTCCCACCCACTTTGCGGGAATGGAAAATGCCAGGTAACCCCGTCGGGAATATTCTTCCCTCGCCCAGGTCTCCTGGAACATACATACATCCCCGGTATCCACAAAAGCAGTCCATTCCTGTAGATCTAGCTTATTGCCTAGGCCAGCCACATTCCACGAAATTAGCTTCAGGAGTGGTGGTTTTGAGATCGGACGTGAGTCCCTAGCTCATTGCACCATCAGGATTCAAGCAAGCCGGGCCGACGACGGCTGCAATGCCAGAAACCGGTCCCCGGAAGCTTGTCTCCTTCCCAGTATAAGAATTGGCTTGGTAGTTTGGTTTGCCCTGTTCCCATCATGCACTGGGACAGGAACAGACTAATTTGCATATAGCCAGGTTCTGAGCTGGGATGGTGCAGTGAGCTAAAAAACGGTGATGGATCAAGCCCTGATCTCTTGACTGGGTAGGAGTATTCTGCATCATTCAGAAACTCTGTCCATCACCTTTTCCAAAATTGATTTTATCCACACTAAGGGGCTCATTAGGATTGCGGTTTTTCCTCATCCTCGGGGCCGGCGGAAGCCACCGGCGGCCCAGAGGATGCGGAAAAACCGCAGCGGACTGACCAAAGACCCACCGCCACATTAGGATGGCTGGTGGGTCCTGGTTTCCGTCCGCAACTTTTCTGCCGCGGTTGGCTTACAACCGCGACGGAAAAGCTCTAATCTGGTGACGGGGTCTCTCAGACACCGTCAGGCAGATTAGGATGGGATGTAAAACATGCTTTTCCACAGCGGCTTTTCCGCTGTGGAAAAGCATGTGTAACTTCACTGCGGGGGCCCGTTGCGGGCCCCCTAGGTGAAGGGGGCTGGGGGGTGCACATGGGGGGTACCTATGGTACCCCCCTGCATTTGTATGCAGAAAGCGGCAGGCACCGCAAGGTGCCTGCCTCTTTCTGCATGCAAATCCAATGACTGCATTTTTAACATTGCCGCGGGTGCAGCTTGAAGCCTCACCCGCCGCAATGTTAAAAATAGAGGATGTGACCGCCAGGGTGGCGGTCACATCCTAATCGCACAGGAGGGGACTCCCCAGCCCATGCGGACGTCCCCTCCTCCTCAGTGATCGCGGACGGACGCAAGTCCGTCCGCGATCATAATCGGCCCCTAAGTGTGGGAGGGTATACTCAGACATGAGTCCCTAGCTCATTGCACCATCATGATTCAAGCAAGCCGGGCCGACGACGGCTGAAATGCCAGAAACCGGTCCCCGGAAGCTTGTCTCCTTCCCAGTATAAGAATTGGCTTGGTAGTTTGGTTTGCCCTGTTCCCATCATGCACTGGGACAGGAACAGACTAATTTGCATATAGCCAGGTTCTGAACTGGGATGGTGCAGTGAGCTAAAAAACGGTGATGGATCAAGCCCTGATCTCTTGACTGGGTAGGAGTATTCTGCATCATTCAGAAACTCTGTCCATTACCTTTTCCAAAATTGATTTTATCCACACTAAGTGTGGGAGGGTATACTCAGACGTGAGTCCCTAGCTCATTGCACCATCAGGATTCAAGCAAGCCGGGCCGACGACGGCTGAAATGCCAGAAACCGGTCCCCGGAAGCTTGTCTCCTTCCCAGTATAAGAATTGGCTTGGTAGTTTGGTTTGCCCTGTTCCCATCATGCACTGGGACAGGAACAGACTAATTTGCATATAGCCAGGTTCTGAGCTGGGATGGTGCAGTGAGCTAAAAAACGGTGATGGATCAAGCCCTGATCTCTTGACTGGGTAGGAGTATTCTGCATCATTCAGAAACTCTGTCCATCACCTTTTCCAAAATTGATTTTATCCACACTAAGTGTGGGAGGGTATACTCAGACGTGAGTCCCTAGCTCATTGCACCATCAGTATTCAAGCAAGCCGGGCCGACGACGGCAGAAATGCCAGAAACCGGTCCCCGGAACCTTGTCTCCTTCCCAGTATAAGAATTGGCTTGGTAGTTTGGTTTGCCCTGTTCCCATCATGCACTGGGACAGGAACAGACTAATTTGCATATAGCCAGGTTCTGAGCTGGGATGGTGCAGTGAGCTAAATAACGGTGATGGATCAATCCCTGATCTCTTGACTGGGTAGGAGTATTCTGCATCATTCAGAAACTCTGTCCATCACCTTTTCCAAAATTGGTTTTGAGATCGGGACCAGTTTTGGGGGCATAACGTTGTTGCTTGAATTGGCCACACATGTTACCACGGGAGTCCGATCACCACTAGGGGGCCTAGTATCCCTAGGTACCCTTGTCTCAGAGTTTGTAGGGGGGGTTTCTGCATTAGTTCGATTTTTCTCGACAGACTGGCCCAAATCTAACATTGGGGCAGATGTATGTCCAGGGAGAATAAAATCTGTCTCCGCACCCTCCCTAAGATACAAGTTATCCCCGGTGACATTCTGCCTGGACTGTCAATCTATCATGTCCAAGTAACTGTACCTATTGGACAGAGGGGGATATGTATGGTGTTGGAATCTGGGGTGGCGAAAATCAACTCTCTTTCTTCTCCTCCAACCGCCTCCCCCTCTTTGACAAATTTCCCATCCCTCTTCTTCGGTGTTTGGGGGATAATACACCTGTTGGTGGCGACTTGGATAGTAAAAATCTCCTCTCCCACCTGCCTCAGGGGGGCTCCCCCATCCCTCTTCCTCATAGGTATACGGCAGCCGGGGATAGAAAAAGGATAGAGGTAGGGACTGAATGTTGGTTCCCTGATCCTCATAATGCCAGCCACAGATATGAGAAACAGTCATTGGGTCTCTGAAGCTAACCAGGACACAATCTCCTTTGATAGTTTTTCTAGTAGTGCCCACTCATGGGACCCTTCTTACCATAAGGACATCACTAGTTATACCCTGCGGTAGAGGTCTATACTTGGATAGCCAGTCCAACGCCTTGTTCTTGAGAGAGGCAGTGGATCCTATCAGCGTTGTTTTTAACTCTGGCACCCCCGCTAAGATTACTGTGTACTGGCTGGCCTCCAGCGGCAAGTTCACTACTCTTGGCTTTTTTTTGTTCACTAGAGCCTTATCTGTCAGTGTGACTGTTTTTTTAGGTAGGCTAGAGGCAGGAATGTTAGCCTTAGGCTGATTAGAAGTGGTTTTGGGAGGGGGGACCTGTGGGTGGTTGGGAGTTGGTATGCTAGTACTAGATTGCATGGTCTTATTTGAGGGGGCAGTTGGTTTGTCCTGCTGTATTAAAGGACCTGTTCTTTTCCCCGTCTTGCTGTTGGCTGGGGCACCGCTCTTAGTATTAGTCTTAGTAACTATCCCTGGTCTGCCGCCCTTGTCCTCTATTTTACTGTCAGTTTTGGGATTATCAGCTAATAGGGCCGTAAATTTCTCAATGTTCACTAGCCTGGCTTCCATTTTAATAAGCCATGCTTCTAGAGGGCACAATAAGGTTCTCAAAAGTGATCCTATGTCGGCCAAAGTAATATCTTCGCCCGAGGTGTCATGGGGATTAATAGTGGTATGTTCTAAAGACACAGCAGTCTGAGGCTCTGGTAGGATTGCCTCGGCTCCCTCACTAGGCGTAGTCCCCGCTATGCTTGGTTCATGACTATTTATCTTCGGGTTGGGGTTTTTCTTTGTTGTTTTTTTCTTCCTCCCACCACTTTTCTGTTCCCTATTTTTCACTTTAGGTACTGCTCCCTCCCTTAGCCCCTGCAGCGTAAGTCTATAATTTGTGTCTACTAAGTCGTGGTCGGAGTTGGAAATTTGGGCTTGCTGGGGTTGGACTAGTGGGAGGTTTAACAGGCTCAGGTCATCAAAGTCACTTACTTCCTTTAGACTAGTGTGTGAGCTAGAGATGCTCAAGTCTAAATCCATAGTGTGCTCGCTGTTCCTAGTTGCCCCATTGCTAGTGCCAATTGGCTCAGTACAATTGGGTATGTTGGTTGGGGTCTTGGCTTGTGCAAGGGTGCCCATAGAAGACCTTCTCACCCAGTCAATTTCTTGGGAAATGCGCCTTTCAAGTATTGTAATTTCGTCGATCAATAGTGACCCCGCTTTAACAAAATAATTGTCCAAAGTACCTTTATTGGCTCCAGTAGCCGCTTGTGTACTTTTGCTCCTTGTTTCCATCGTAGTCATCCTTGGGCACGATAAGAAGCAGTAAATTCCTGGAAAAAGGTTGAAAGGGAGGTGGCCCGGTCCGGTCACAACCGACCTCTAACGGCCTCAAACGGCCCGCCCTTTGCCCGGGCTTAGCCCGTGCGCGTTCCCCGTGCGCGGAGAGGAAGTGACTTAAGTAGCAGTCGGGCGTTGTCGGGAAGAGGACCAGTCCCGTGGGGCACCTCCGATGTTACTGTTCGCCTCCCAGGTGTCAACTCACCTCCCCTGAAAGCAGCAATAAGACGGGCTGAGTTCGCCTCTACAAGCGGCTCCCGCGAAGCGGGGGCCGCGGAGGTAGCAAAGAAAGCAGGCAAATATGACGATCAGAAAAGCCGAGTCCCACTCCCAGGCTTAAAGGGCACCAGTCAGTAAGGGCGATGAAGGGGGGTTTATCCAGGCAGTCGGGCGTTGTCGGGAAGAGGACCAGCTGCGGCTGATGAAGCGCCGCAATGCAGGCTGGTCCTCGCAGTCCCGTGGGGCACCTCCGATGTTACTGTTCGCCTCCCAGGTGTCAACTCACCTCCCCTGAAAGCAGCAATAAGACAGGCTGAGTTCGCCTCTACAAGCGGCTCCCGCGAAGCGGGGGCCGCGAGAGGTAGCAAAGAAAGCAGGCAAATATGACGATCAGAAAAGCCGAGTCTCACTCCCAGGCTTAAAGGGCACCAGTCAGTAAGGGCGATGCAGGGGGGTTTATCCAGGCAGTCGGGCGTTGTCAGGAAGAGGATCAGCTGCGGCTGATGAAGCGCCGCAATGCAGGCTGGTCCTCGCAGTCCCGTGGGGCGCCTCCGATGTTACTGTTCGCCTCCCAGGTGTCAACTCACCTCCCCTGAAAGCAGCAATAAGACGGGCTGAGTTCGCCTCTACGAGCGGCTCCCGCGAAGCGGGGGCCGCGAGAGGTATCAAAGAAAGCAGGCAAATATGACGATCAGAAAAGCCGAGTCTCACTCCCAGGCTTAAAGGGCTTCTCTTAGGCACAAAATGGCAGCTGCCTTTTTCAAGTGTTTTAAACCCTCCTTACAAATGGGCCAAATGAACTTGATTTTGACCTTAAATTACAGAAAATGTTTTTACATTTTTAAATATAAATGTAAGGGTGAATTTGTGATAATGTGTGTAAGGGTAGCTTTTCATATGATGATAAAGGATCAGTACAACTTTAATAGCAAAATGGTAATTTATGACAAGCCTTTTTGGGCTTTCTCCTATCACCTATCTAGTAAGAAGCGACTTTCTTCAAGTGAGACTCGTAAGCAATATTTAAATTACCTTTTAGGTTGGATCATGTTCTTTTGAAGTCATTGACAATAATTACATGTTTGCTGGTCCTTTATTAATTTATAGACATATCAGAGCCCAGGCCATAAGATTGCAGTTTGACTTATATATATATATATATATTTTTTTTTTTTAAATAAGAATGTGAGCAAACACTGAGTTTTGTGGTAGCGGTTCATGCCCAAGAGAATGCAGTGTAATTGCCTGTGGAGAGTTAGTATTTTAGGAAATGTAAATGTGATGATTATTATTGAAAAATATGATTCACCACACTGCATAGACTGACTGTCACAGTGTTATATAAGAAATACAGCTCGCAATGTACATATACAATAATAGTTTATGCGGTGTATACTGTTTATACAAAGGAAGAGTCCCAAGTTGTGATGATATTTTGAACTAACCAGCAGTCATCTTCCTGAATGAGCAGAAATGAGAAGAGAAGTATGTTAATGGCTAATGACAGTATGAGAATATAATTTGTAAATAGAATTTGAACAATAGTTGTATAAAATTTGGTTGATAAGTATGGCAGTTAAACAAAACATTTATTTTTAAATTGATACTAAATTTAAAAAAAATGTTCATGGAAAAAATAAAGTTGATATGCAGATAGGTATGGATGCCCTGACTAAGTCTTGATGTGAAAGGGACAGCCCATATTGGCTTATTCATGATGAGATTTATTGTAATTGAATCTTACAATTGCCTTAAAGAGGAAGAATTAAATGGGTCTGTTTCAAACAAACATTACATTAAAGCACATTGTTAAATTGTGTCACTTGGTGAAATGGAGTGCAATACAAGAATTGTAAATTGAATTTGTCATGGGGCTCAGTTGTTAAACTCATAGTGGTGGTACATTAGGCTAAATTAAAATAGCTACTATGAATGCCAATATTAGGTACGGACACTGCAAATTTCCATGTTGAACATCACTTACTCCAGTTGTTCATTTTTCTGTGTCCATTGCTGGGAGCAATTATTTTTTTCATATGATGTGGGTGTGTCCTGTAAAGAGGGTGTGCTGGGACAAGATTGTGTCCCAGCTGTGTGTAGTTGGAACGATAGTTTAGATAGCAGTGAAACATTGCATATTGAGGGTCCACCCGAAGCCAAAAAGTGGAAAATTGGGAACAAAACTATGGCATTGTCAATATTATGAACAAAAAGACAGACTACCTTGCATTAGCTGCAGGAAGGCAGCCAGCCTTTAAAAAATTGTGTCATAACTTTAAAAAACGGTTGTCAGCAAAAGAATTATGAACGGTAAGAGTGAGAATAGTTGAAAAAGTGAATAAGGATTTGAGAGACTGGATAAAGTTTCAGAGGAAGATTCTGAACCCCTGTCGACCCCGCTGATATGATCAAGCATGGTTGAGACATATTGTGTGTCCTCCACCTGTTAATGACTCTGCTCTTTCTTTTAATGGAAAACATGTATATGTAACTTTTACATTTGCAACTCTACCAGTTTTTGTCTGTTGGTTTAAACTTTTTTGTTGTCTTGAAAATAAATAAATAACCAATTTTTTTTAACTTTATTTTATTAGCTGAATACATTATGTTTATATATTTTTTCTGCTAATATTTTGTTATTTGTATGCTTTTATCAGTTAATTTTATTGTCATAAACAGACGTCTTTCAAACATCTCAGTAGTGTATTTTACTTATTATGGGAAATTCACTTTTAATTTGCTTTGATGCCATGTTCCTTTGTTAGGGTTTGAGCGCTAACTCCTTTAATGTTTTGCCGGTAAAGAACTTAGGCTAAGCAACAATTATCTGGTTAGCAGAAGAACTGTCTGTGTAGACCCACTGGCCACAGAAATATGTTGAGATGGCCAATGTCAAAGAAATCAAGTAATTTAAAAAGTTGTGGAAAAACTCCATTCCAAGAATCTAAACTGCAGTCAGACTAAGATTTGCATGAACCTTACTGGATCTCTTCCAAAAAATACACGGTTCCCATCCTGAGGGCCAGGTTGGATCCCTTCACCAGCAACTGACTTGGGTATATATTCTAGCAAAGTGAGTTAGAGTAATATGTTCGGCTAGACTTCCAGTGGAAGCTCTACACCAATGAGTAATGAGAACTCTTAAGTTCAAAGAAAATCATACAGAGGGCCTGATTACGATGCCGGTCGGACTGGGTTCTGCGGTCTTGTCGGAGGCGGTCCAACCACCACTGTCTCATCAGAAGCAGTCTGTCTAACCAGTGGATTACGATGCATTCCTCCTGTACTTCGACCGACTGCTGAAAGATCGATGAATCCGACAACCTTTCTCTGACCGCCGAGATGATGGTCGGAGAAGAACAACATTTATAGGGCAGTACAGGGATCTCGGACCACCATCTGGATTACAATGTGGGTTTCCGATGACCCGACCATTGCGGTCCGACCGCCTGCCTCGAGTCGTTGGGAACGATGGATTTAGGGTTCATATTCACCCAAATCAGCTTCTCCTTGACAATCTCTGGCATGGATCCCTTTGTCCAGGCCCCCTCTGAAACACAGCAGCTGAACCCCATAGAGTACACCCTGTGGGCACAATAATACAGATAAGTATGTAGGTGGCATGAATTCCCATTGACTGTACTGTGCACGGGTCGCCACACTCCAGCAAAGGGGTACTTGGTGCACAAAGCATATCCCCACATATGTCATGCATGTGTGTACAATTCACATTTCCTATAAGTTTGCATGTATCTGCAGCAACATATTTGAGGGTATGTGCGCTGCCATAGATGAGAACTCCATGGTAGCAGCGGTTGCTTCGTAATATGGCAGGGGAAACTTTCATGGACTTGGCAGTTGTAATCAGAACACGGCAACGGCAGTCAGGCGGTAGGTCCGACCGGCATTGTTTATCAAGCCCGGAGCTACTAATACTTTTAGTTTGATAATACTGATCCCAACAAACAAGATTGCATTAATGGCCGCTCCATGCAAGATTACCAGCAGTGATCACTTCTGTGCATGAGGCAGGGTTGCAATCAGTAATCTAAAAAAGAGTTTATCAATTTGAACTGCTTCTGCATGATTAATACATATCAGCTGTAGCTGTAATGCCCATGACACCAAGGTAATAATATTTATAATAAGTCTCCCCAATGCCTCATGATTTAACACTCACATATCAGCTTTAAACATAATGTATATATATATATTGGAAATACAACCATTTTTATCCAAACATCATTCTTAAAAGATACACACACTTTTGAATTTTGAGATGCACATTTTGTTTTTCAACCAAGCAAAATGTTATAATGTAGGAGGTTTGGCTGCATACAGGAGAGCTTCTTACAGGTAGCTGGAGAGCTACTAGTTGCTCACGAGCTACTTGTTTGAGATACCTGCTCTACACCCTCCTAGAGAAGGATTGCACCAGTGATAGGCAGAATTGCTTTTCCCTACATGGGTCGGGACCAGTCTCATAGCAATGGGAGGGGAATGTTTGCTGAAAACTTGTGTGGAGAAAGATGTAACCTTCCCTGTGTGCTAACTCCTGTCTTATTTACTCAGAGGAACCAAAGTCTAGCTAGTAGTATACTTATGCAAGTACCACTGCCTGAAAAGTGTAGCATTTCAGAGATCAGCAGCTTAATCTGCTGCCCGGTTCAACCAAAGACAACTGTTTCAGAAAGTGTTAGCTATCATCAACATCTACCATACGTAGAGAGAGAGAGAGAAGAGTTCAAGACATTAATGGAGCTTTCCACTTTGTGACTCAGCTTTGCTGAGGTGCTCATTGTCCACCTGGGACCAGCATGAAATATGTGCTAAATGCAATGTGGGACTCTTTGGAGACATTCTTTGCCAGCCCTAGGGTAACATTGCAACTCCGAAGACCTCTACTCTCGGTTTCCTCCTTTCTAAGGGCCTGATTCACAAAGGTAAACCTACACTTTTGTGTAAGTTCACAATTTTTGGGGTATTCACAAACTACACGTTTATTTTACTAATAGTAATGATATGACTGCAGAGACACCACACATAAAAAGGTGGGCCTGTCTTCTGCTTTTATGTGTGAGTTCACCACCCCTATTACAGAGTATTTACTGCTAGTAAAATTAAATAAGCAGTTTGTGAATACCAAAAAAATTGTGATCTTACACTCTGACAGCCGTGACCTTTCTGCCTGCCATCTGCCTGCCATTGCTGTGGGAGATATTTACATGCATTTGAAGCACAAACCAACATGCAAGAAAAAAATTGCAGAGAATCACATCTACCTATAAAGAACTATCAGAAATGTTCACAAGAATTCTCTTATTTTGCCCAGCAGACTACAAATCGCATTGCACGACTCCCCTATATTTCGTAGCTCTGATCTCTTAACGTTAATGCATGCAGTGCCCAACCTCAGGGGCCGCTCTAAGCTCATGGCGGCCCTGGGCAGGAAGTGTAGGTAGGGGGCCCCGGAAGAGGGGGTCCGAGTGGGGCACAGCGCGTAGGCCAGAGAAGAGGGGGGGGGGTCAGGGTGTTTGGAAGTGGAACAAATCCCTGCCAGGGGCCGCCATGCAAATATGTATCCATCCTCAGAGGATTATTATATTAAGGATATATATTGGCGTGGTGGTCCCTGGGGTTTTTGGGCCCTGTGCAGATGCACAGCTTGCACATGCCTAAGGCCCCCCCTGCCAACCTTCTTACCATGGGAATCCAAACTGTCCACATTTTTACTGTTGAACCTTACTGTGCGGCATTATTTTACTGTGCAGATGTACCTTTATTGCCAAAATGTTTTCCACCTTTTCAAAAGCCATAGCACTGACCGGCCAACAAATTTGCTGTGCTTTATTCAAGCGTTCTCTGCACCTCAATGACATCAGCTTTCAAGATTTCACCTTGACTGCTTCCCATTGTTACCCACTGTGATTCAAAATCTTAAAGGAGGTTTTTGGCATTCAGTGATCTTACATTAATCTGACTCCTGTCGTCCCAGGGATGACGGGCAATATTTGCTACAACGATTGACAAGATGATGCGACTTTCCTACGCCACAGAGAAATGGCCGGATGCCCAGACTAGTACATTTTTTTCACTGACTGGTATTTTATCTTCTGTAGTTGGCTGTGTTTACCCTTTGGCTGTAATTGCTGTGTTTATGGCTACCGGCCAGCGGACTATACTGTGATGGGTATCCAAGTTCCATAATCAGATAAACAGAATGTGTCTTGCCTTGGAAGTATTGTTGTGGGATGGCTGAAGTGTTATGAAAATTGTGAGACTATGGCATTTTCTAATGCTCAACAATGTAGAAAAGGAAATCACATGTACATTAAGGTGTAGAAATCTCCTACATAATGTGCACAATAGAATCAAGCATAAAACTCTCGCAAGTTCTCTTTTAAGCACCACATAGCAGTTTTATGCACCATGACATTAGCATAAAAACAACAAGTTTAGTTTTGCCAATGCCTTTTGAGTAAAAAAAGAACCATTCATAGGATCTCTCCTGCCAGATAAACAGCCTGGAATCTCAATTTGCACTCATCTAATCTCTAGAATTTTTGGAGGGCCCATTTAAAAAAAACAAATGTAAAAGTAGGTGCAGAAATTTTTTTCTCCACTTAACCTACTCCTTTTGGATTTCACAAACCTTTAAAGGTGTACTCCTGAAAAAGTCTTGTCAACTATTAGACACTGTCTTTTTACCAATATGGAACTGAACACACGAAGAAATTGTGCAGTGGGGAAACCCCATAAGTGTGTTTGTTTACAGGCACAAATGCCTTAAAGTATCAGGCCCTTTGTCCCGCAAGTGATTTTGCTATTTGTCACTAAGTAGTTAGAAGTAGGTCAGAGAGTTCATAGGAAGGGCGTTTTTTTGTTTTGCTAATACCTTTGGTGCACTTTGATGAATTTTCAAGAAAGTTAAAAAAAAATCCTGACAGCTCCTTACTAGGACGTTGTGAGATAATCTGACAAGCAGGGACTAGGAAAAGGAGGGGTCCGAAAACACTTTTATCCCCATGCAATTTCTATAGGGAATTCTAGACAATGATACAGTAAAAACGGCTGAACAGACTTACGCCAAATATTGGAAATAGCTAGACTTTTACCCTCAGAGCATACTTTTTGTGATTTGGTGGAAATCTTTTCAATCGTTTTTGAGAAATTATGGTTCAAAATTAGAAATAACTGGACAGTTGTTTCTGAAGTAGACCTGCTGGACCACATATTCAAATATAAAGCAATCTGATTGGTTACAAGGACTTTTTTCCCCTGAAAGTCATCCTGGTTCAGTGGAATCCAGTGTTCATGTGGTCCCAAGGACTCTGATTGACTGGTGGCACATGATTAGAAAATGTTGCAGCATACCATTACAGGACAAGGGGACTCAGCCCTTGTATCCTAAAGCAATTTTTAAAATAACTTATAAGGGGGAATGGTAAGGGTACCCAAACTACCCTGCCTTTGTGGGCACCTTTTTTGGGGGGGGACTCACCAGTCCCACAGTAATTTCCAAGGTTTTTTTTTAATACAAGTAAAAAATCTCCCTATTTTATTTATGTATAACTACACTTTAACCTTTATTTTTCAGTGAATATATACGTACACATATATGTATATGCATATATACACAAACACAAATACACACATACCCATATCTATGTATCTATACATATATATATTAACTGAAAATAAAAACTATAAAGCAACTATATAGTTAAGTGAATATGTCCATGACAATACTCACGTTCTGAACTAAAATAACACAAATTCACCGCCCCACCAAGCACTGCTCATGACCTCACATTTTACATCCCTCATGACATATTCTATGACATCATTTATGATATCACTGATAATATCACTCATGATATCCATAGTCTTGTTAGACTGGGCCAAAGTTGAAAAATATGGCATACTGTAGTGAAACACAAGTCGGATACAAGAGGTGGATTGGGCCCAGTCGACATTTCCTTTGAACTTAGAAGAAATGTTATGAAAGAATGTCAGAGAAGGTAAAGTTAATCGGGGCAAGGCTGCAGTCTTTGCCTGAGGAGGAGGGATAGTAGTCGGGGAGCCACTGGACAAAATCACTGTGAAGATTTCTACATTGGGACTTCACCTCTTTTTTGTAAGTCAAAAATCTCCAATGGGACGAAGCTGCAAGCTGTAGCCAACAAGGGCAAGGCTACTTTGTATGCTACTTTATCTGATTCTTTATATTCTCTCCTCCAAAGTCGCTCCGCCTGTTTACAGTGAAGTTTATGCTGTCCAAGGTCTTCAGTGAACCAGGCGTTGGTTCCTCTGGGTCTATCCCTCATTTTCCTTAGTGGAGCCAGCTCATCCAGAGATGTCGAGATCTGCTGGCAAAGGGCCGAGTAGCTCTCATCCACACTATCCTTCACCGTAAAAGGTATAGGCAACAGTGAAGGTCTATTTGGATGTTTCAAAAGGCGAGACCATTGCCTACTGATCTTAGCGACGCCGGGGTCGCCTGTCCTTGGGGAGTCAGGCAGTGAGATAGATATTGGCACTAGTGCATGATCAGTCCAACATTGATCCACGATCTCTCCAATTGTGACTAGATCCTCATTGGCAAATACAAGATCTAAAGTATTTCCTTTAAGATGAGTAGATGACATAACCAACTGTGATAGTTGTATATTACTACATGCTTGGCAAAGTTCTCTATACGCCAGATCTTGGGGTCCAGACGGCCAAAGGTTAAAATCACCTAACACTATGAATCTAGTGTGGGAATTCGACAGATCGTAAATCAGATCAATCAATGGTTGAAGGGCCGTGGTGGTTGAAGCGGGCGGTCTGTAACATAAAAGACCCGTTACCAGAGTGCCTCCCTGGGCCGTGATGGAAAATCCCATTAGCTCGAGCCCCAAAACCTCTTTATTCCTCAGCTGCGTGAGAGAAATTGTGTCTTTGTGAATATAGCCTATTCCACCCCCCTCTGCCAGATGTTCGAGGAGCATGTTTTATAAGGTAACACGGAGGACAGGCCCACCCAAGTTCGACCCCACAATCTACCTTAGTCCAGGTCTCAGTAACAAAAAGTATATCTAAATGTAAGGAGTCTATCAGAAGAGCAATTTCAGCGTGATGCTTTACAAGCGATCGGACATTCAGTAGTCCACACGAAAGAACTGTGGAAGGAGGAAGGGGCAAGGTACTATGTTTACCGGCATTGTTAGGCATGAGCGGAACCTGGGGATCCACTAAAAGATCTGCCACACGAGGGATAGCCGAGGTGTACGCACCGGGAGCGCCCGGGACGCGAACGGGCGCAAACGGGCTTACCTCTGGCGCACCTCCGGCGCATCTACGGCGCTTCCGCTGCGCGCATCCGCTGCGCGCCTGTTCATTCATGCTAATTTATACAATAACGCTGCGCGGTCTTCCGGCGATTAGAGCCACTAGACCGAGCAATATGGCGCCTGAAGGTGGCCCAAGCACAAGCACCCACCCAAGATGGCGGTCGGGACCACAACAGCCCGGATCCCCTCTAACTGAGTCCCGTCAAATGCGGGTGAAAACCGATTAAAATGCGGGTAAGCCTACCTAATTCCCAGGTAGCAGCAGTGGCGAGCGCCCAAATGATAGCAAGAGACAAAACTGAGCACTCGCGTGCAGCGCGTTAAAAAGTGTCCTAAATACACCCAATACACAACACAAGTTTTAAAAGTGCCCAGCACAGCAATGCGCGCGAGGAATAAAAGGTCATACCAATCTCTAACCAAACTTTCAAAGCCTTATTCACTTTTCATCTGTTCTCACGCATACCATTCAGTGAAGTAGAAAGGGTGCCATTGGTCCTAATGCCAGTGAAGAATTGACCCTCGTCCCCACATTTTTAAGCCAAGAACAGCAATTAATTGGGGACAGGCGGGCCAACACCCCTTTGGGGTCTGGTGCATTATACCTGCTGCTCTAATGATAGCTACATCAATTGCCAGTTCGTAATTCTTCTGCCAACAGGAAGTGGCGTTACAACTGCTGACTTTAGAACTGTGGACCAAGTTTGAGTCCCAGCATTGCTCAACATCCTGTGATTCTGGGCAAAACACTTAATCTGTCAGTACCTAAAAATGTAATCTTACCTTCTGTAATGCAACTGATGCTCATATAATGTGCTCCGATGCCCTTGGGCAATGTTTGTGAAATATAAAACTGCTAAATTAAAAAACAAATGCTTCAAAGAGGGAGTGCAGTTCTGCAGTTAAATTGTGCCAATCGCTCAATTTGTTAATAATATTGATAAAGACACAAATTTGTACTCCATATTTCCCCTTTTTGGCTCGGGGTGGAGTGCCACTATGCAATGTTTCCATGTTCTCTGAACTATCCTTCCCACTACATCACAACCATGTCTCAGGACACTCACCACAGGGCACGTCAAAATCATATGAAGAAAATCACTACTCCTAGCCAAACTATCTGAATGATTGGGGTACATTTTTGAGTACGTGAGGTAACTTCTGTGCAGAAATGTATAGTTTGCACATCTAAAACTGACATTACTAGTTGCTACCCCAGGTTTCATTTATGGCTAAATTCTCTTTTGCAAACAACAATATTACAGCAAATTAGCCTACAAATTTTGAGTCAAAAAATTACAGTGCCAAAAACAGTAAAATACTGGGACAAAACTGATCACAAACCATCTTACCTACCCCAGCCTGTCTATGCCATGACCGCGCTGCTTCACATCAAATGAAGAGCAATACCACATCCATACTGCAATTTCAATTTACGCATTACACTGATGAGTGGCCTCACCGGATATATGATGTTACCACGCATACTTTTAGCACGCATACCATTACCACGCATTTTTTACAACGCAGGACCTTTTACAACGAATACCTTTACAACACATTACACTACAACGCAGGTACTATTACAACGCATACCATTACAACGTAAGTATAGGTAAGTATATAATATTAATAAATAATGTAAATAATAATTATTGAAATATTTTAATTAATTATTAAATATTTTATTATTAAATATTGTAATTGATTATATTAATTTTTATTTAATAATTTGTAAATATATATGTTAAAAATACCCCTGTACCCCTAAACCCAAACCCAGCTCTGAACCCTAAAAATACCCCTGTACCCCAAAACCCAAACCCAGCCCTAAACCCTAAAAATACCACTGTACCCCAAAACCCAAACCCAGCCCTGAACCCTAAAAATACCCCTGTACCCCTAAACCCAAACCCAGCCCTGAACCCTAAAAATACCCCTGTACCCCTGAACCCTAAAAATACCCCTATACCCCAAAACCCAAACCCAGCCCTGAACCCTAAAAATACCCCTGTACCCCAAAACGCAAACCCAGCCCTGAACCCTAAAAATACCCCCGTACCCCAAAACTCAAACCCAGCCCTGAACCCTAAAAATACCCCTGTACCCCAAAACCCAAACCCAGCCCTGAACCCTAAAAATACCCCTATACCCCAAAACCCAAACCCAGCCCGGAACCCTAAAAATATCCCTGTACCCCTAAACCCAAACCCAGCCCTGAACCCTAAAAATACCCCTGTACCCCAAAAGCCAAACCCAGCCCTGAACCCTAAAAATACCCCTGTACCCCAAAACCCAACCCAGTCCTGAACCCTAAAAGGTTAAATTAAATGATATACTTACCTATACTTATACTTACGTTGTAATGGCATGCGTTGTAATAGTATCTGCGTTGTAATGTCTTGTCTTGTAAAGGTATGCGTTGTAAACGATCCTGCGTTGTAAAGGTATGCGTGGTAATGGTATGCGTGGTAAAAGATGCGTGGTAACAGTTACATACCGTCCTCACCCATTGTGAATCACTATATAGGAAATGAAGAAGAGATCATGGGTGCAAGTGGTTCTGTTATCCCTGATGCTGGGGATGGATGGTGAAGGTATGAGGGCTTTGTGCTGCATTTTCTTGGCATCTGACCAGCGACAGCCGGCACAGGAATGAGCAGTGGGGCGAGGGGAGTCGACAGACGACGACGAGGGCAAGGTAAGTGGTTTTCTTTTTTTATTTTCCCTTGTTGTCATCTGCTGACTCCCTCCCCCGCCCACTGCTCTTACCTGCACTGGGCGTCACTTCGTCTTGACATTTTGTTACCTGCAGTGAAGAGCATAATTAAACAGTGCTGCAGTTAGAGGTGGAGAAATGTCCATAGGAAGAGGGGAGTGGGTACAACCTCCGTAAAACAAATACAGCAGTCACCGAGGGCCAAACCGGAGTCAAGAGTGTGTTGGTGTTTGCCCCACTGTGAAATGTCCGCAAATCTCTTGGTGATCGACGTATTTAGAAGCTACCTGAGAGTGTCTGGGTGAGTTTGAGTTGGGATGTATGACTGGGCATTAATGAGAGCTCTGGAGCTAAAGCCAGTGTGAGTTTCTCACAGTGCTGGTTAGTGGGCCTTAAAAATGTTCAGACAAAAAAAGCACATCCCAAAAAAAAATAATAATAATAAGCACATCCATTCCTTGGCTTCTCTGCAGCGTGCAAACTGTGCAGGCCACATATGTGCCAACTGAAACTGTGAATCAACGGTAAAGTATGTGAAAGAAGTACACAGCTGTCAAAATATTGAATGCATCAAAGGAAAAGAAAATGCAATGCCTACAGGTGAGTGAGTGGGTCATGAGTGTGCGGGTGTCTGATTAGGAGGGTGAGATTAAAGGGAGTATGTGCAAAAGAAGAGAGAGTGAAACGACAGTGCTGAAGATGAAAGAGGCATGGAGGAGGACGAATTCAGAATTATGGGACTAAAAAAGGGTGGGTCTAAAAGACGGAAAGACTGCAGATGAAAGTGGTGTGGAAGGGAGCAAAGAAGTGATAAAGACACTCTTGACGGTCACTGTCCTTTTCAGAAATGAAACATTTTCAATCTAAATTATTCACAGGAAGGTCCTTGTTGTTACTACTAATAAGCATTGGCATAGGCAATAGGTCTGACTTGTTTTAGGTGCATGTTCATTATTGTGTTCTCTCTGGATGCAATAATAGAAAACCCAAAGAGTGACATTCGAATTCTGATCAGGTGGCCTTTTGTGTGACTCACAGAATTTTTGTTTACATGTTTTAAGTCACGGCTTTGGTTACATTGGCTAAGTTTCTACAAAAAGCCTCTAAGTTACACTCAAATGCCACGTCCCCCTTTTAGAGGGGCACGTCCCTCCTTTTTGAGCCCACTAAGCACTGGTAAAAATACAAAGCGGCCGCAGTCCTTCTTATTTGTACTTATTGTCAATGAACTCTCATTTCCCTAATCTTTTTGATGTTTTTGGGGCAATTGTAAGAAGGCATCTAAGAGTAATTAAAATGGTACTTAAAATGCTGCTGAGGCTGGGCTCCAGAGTATTTCATTCCTTATAGGATACAGTTCCAGAGAGGAGTGTAACGGTTACGGCCCCTGGAGCCCCTAGGGGGCAGAGAGCCTGGGGCCCTCCAAGGGGCCCCCAACCCGTCACCCCGAGGCCAATTATTGTCTGTGAGACATGGGAGACTCGGGGCCCCTCATCATCTTCTACAGGGGGCACCATCATTTTACGTTACGTTACTGCTTCGAGATTCCCTCTGAAAAGCTCAGAGACCCATCACATGGAGATGTTATTGCATTTAGAGACTAAGCTAACGTTGCGACCAAAAAGCGCCTTTTGGGAATTTCCGTGTACCACGCAGTTTCACAAAACAGGCGTAGGAGCGCCCGGCGTCCCACTCTCGCCTTCAGTGCCCACGCTTAGACAAATACATTTTGAGAATCCGGAGATTATGGGGCGGGTTCTCGTCCGGCTTCACCCGTGTGTTTTTTGTCCTTAATGAAACTCGCTCTGCAGGCGCTTTTTTCTTGCATCTGCAGCACTTCTTTAGCAGCGTTATAACTTGGCGTTTTTTAAATTCCCTTTAATTTCAAAGTGCGTAATTGCACTGAAAGCATCCAACTCCTCATGGAGGGCAGCTGCTGGCCGTTGCCGACGGGGACTGGTTGGCGCTTCTAGGGAGAGTCAGTGCTGCGAGGCGCGATTAATTACAATACATTGCTCCAGAAATATCTGTTCTATAGTTCTTAAAAGATTCGCCAAGCACGCCTGGTGCATTGGCATCTGTAACAGAGCGACCCCGACAGAAAGAGGAGTCCAACGGCAAAGGCGCGAATTCAAAACGTAATCGAGGAACGAAACGACAGGACTTCTCAAAATTATTACGTCTTTTGTGACCCTTTAAAACATTAATTGAACAGGAGGTCACTGCTGGCGCTCTCGGGCTAGGTACGTACTATAACAAAAAAACACCTATGTATGACTGAAGGACAAACCGTGTGCACGCGAACGTGTTTTGGGGGACAGGGGAGTATACGACGTGTGGCAAAATCACATCATATCTATCTTGAAGAAGCTCCATTCACACATCATCAATGGAAGGCCCATTCTATGGTACATACATACTGCGTTAGGTTGCTATTGGATGGACGGGACTCCGTTATGCTTGGGAGGCAATCTAGTGTAAATTAAACTGTTTCCGATTAACAGAACATAGGTACAAAAGTGAGAAGGCGCAACGTAGCTACATCAGAAGGCATCATGTCACTATCCAATCAGGCGACTCCATATGTGAAAGTGCAGCATCAGCAACATTTCACAATAGTCATGTAAGTCTCATTTTCAGAGTGCGATACTCATTGTTGCCCCTAAACGACCCTGTCCGTTTCACGTCACTCTCAAAAATTTCAACCGCTTTAAAACATCAATGAACAGTCATATCTTTCCTGGATTTAGGGTTCATGCGCCCGGTAGTACCAAAGAAACAGAACTGTTCAGCAGAAGTAGGTAACAAAAGTTTATTTCTAGATGCCCTGGATTGCAGCAATAAACACGTCAACGGTGGAGAGTAAAAGAAAGCGTACGTTATGGCGTAAAAGAAGGGAGTCTTTATCCTAAATATATAACTGGCTGCAGAAGGAAAGTTAGGTCTAGAGGTTTCGGACGTTTCAGCAAGCTATGCTTTGAATCATACAGTGGCGAGGGTGGTGGAACTAATGCAAGCATGGAAATGCGCCCCCTCCCCCTGTACTAAAAGACAGGGTAAAACAAGGTGCATTTGTCCCAGTGCACGATTGAAAGCTCCAGGGGACACGTGAAACCGGCAGGTCTCAATCTTGCTTCTCCAGAGGGCGTCCCATGGATCCCAGCGCTTTGCAAGGCGCGGAGTCCGCACTGTGCTCTTACCTGCAGGTAGGGCTTGCCGTCCTGCCGCACACCTCCGATCACCAAGTCCGAGGAAGCCATGGCCCCCGTGGTAGACAGCCCAAAGCCCACATAGCCCAGGGTCTGCACCTCCAGCAGGAAGGAGATACGGTCCCCGTGCCGGCCCCAGCGCATCTGGAAGCGTCCCTGGGGGTCCAGCACTGCGCCGTGCCCGAGAGGCGCCAGCCCCTGGGCAGCCGGCCAGAACAGCGCGGCCAGGTGAAGAAGAGACAGCGCATGTCGCGGCCGCAGCGCCGAGCCCGAAGCCGACATCCCGCGCTCTGCAGCCTCCTGAGTCCGCACGCTCACTGTGAGGAGAGGACAGCTCTCTCCACCCCTCTGGCAGGAGCACGGCGGGCGCGCGGGGCTGGGCGAGGGGCGTGTGCCAGGCGGCAGCCCTGCCCAAGGCTCTGGGACATAGATAGATTGATGATGGTGTCATCTCTCCTCGCGCACAAGGCTCAACTCAAGGAACGTGCCGGAGCACGAACGGGATGACAGCATTACATTCTCACCTCGAGTTAGCCTCCCCGTGCATCCGAGTGCCAGCAGCCTCCTCCCACGCGGCTCTGTGGAGTGCCACGCTCCATCCGTGCCACCACATAGCCCATTAGCCTCGTTTGGTGGATCCGGCCCAGTGACTTACACGGAAATAGGGAAGTGCGGCTCTCACTCTGCCTCTTTGTCAGAGAGAAGTGCCACTGCTAGTGCTTTCCCATTGAAGTGTTGCTCTCCTACTGACAAGTGACTTTTCCCCTCTTTAAATAAGAACGCGTTTTGTGAAAGAGGAGCTGAAATTTATCCCTAAGAAGGAGGATTCTGGCCACATACTCAGCAGCCAGAGCAGAGAACAAGTGTGCTTTCACTCACATTCCTCGAGGCCCAGACCAGGGGCGTAGGAGACACTAAAATTCTGGGGGGGACAGGGACAACCTTGTGGACTTTCCAGTGACCCTATACAAATCACCGCCCGTTAAACAAATACAATCGCATACTTTCGAAGTGAAATATTAAGAAAAGCAGGCATGTTTAACAATTTTCATTTATGCTTTATTGTTATTTACATTCATATAGTAATCAGACCAAATGTTAAAAAAAATGTATATGAATCATCTTGATGCACCAAGCAAACATAGGTGGCTGACTTATGGTGGGGGCGTCGTGTTTGCAAGTGCATTATGATTTGAAAAGTACCTGCTGCTGCATTCCTGGTCTCCAGCAATTTTCAGGAAACAATAAAAATGTGAAGATAACTTTGGTGATTAATGTTCTTTATTGAGAGAGATCGAAGGTTTGTCTAGTGGAAGTTTGGACTCTTGGTAAGGTAGTCACAGTGGGTTAATATGCATGTTGCAAAGAATGTGTACCACGCAGATCACAAAATGCATATCATGTAAATTGGTAAGTGAGTTACTGCCTTTGTCTGAGAGATTCTGTTGGTATTTGCAGTTTATAAGTTAAAATCCTAACATTGAACAGTGAGCTATTAACCGTCATCAAAGAGCTGCATGAAAACTTCAAGGTATAGATTAGAACATTAGGATTTTTCCCCAGTATTTCCTTATCCTAATGTTGGAAATGGGTTCATTAGGATAGAAATCAATTCTTATTATTAAAGAGAACCCCCAACCATGGTGTTATGTTTTAAATTCTGAGTGTGTGCTTCTTTAGTGTTGCAAAGCCATCCTGTGCCCTGGGCACTCCCCAACATGTTGCTGACTGGTACTGGTGGTACCTGACTCTGACTGACCCTGGCCTCGGCCTGAACAGGCGCAGGGCCAGTGCTATTCTGAAAGAGACACTTAAAGATACTGTGAAAACACCTACATACACTAGGGTGCACTATGGGTTAGGGTACTACTAGGATTGGCATGACCTCTCCTATAAGGCCCTAGTTCATAATAGGGCAGGGCGATTAAAAACGACCTTTAAGTCCCTGGAATATATTAGGGCATGGCCAGGGCCGGACTGGGAACCGAAACCGGCCCTGGCAAAGTGCTCGGCCGGCCTCCACCTCCTCCCAGGGGGGGGGATTGGGGTGCGACCGTGCTCTTTTCCAGGGCCGGTTTCGGCCGATTTTGTTACAGGGCCGTTTTTGCAGCTATGCTGCAAAAAACGGCCCTGTAGCAAAAACGGCCCCCTGGGGCCCAAAACCGGCCCCCACCCATGCGGCCGACCGGGGGATTGCCCGGTGCCCGCAACGGCCAGTCCGGGCCTGGGCATGGCAGATAAGAGGCCAGCAGCCCTTTCTGCGTTTGCATGTGTGCACTGCTGAAGCCTGAGGTCAGTTTAAAAGCAGCCCTGTGTTGTAGGACTGCTTTTAAAATGCAAATTGTGCCCAAACTCGACTTTTGGGTTTGGGGAACTTATAAATTGATCAACTACAATACTGGGGCAAAATTAAGTTAAGTGGAAAAAAAAATCCACTTAACTATGGCTGTATCAATTTCAAAACTTTATTCAACAGCAGTCATAAAAGCAATCTTACAATATTCCCTATACAATAAATACTACAGAAGAATTAAGAACATTTCACTTATTTAAAAAAAAACTCATTAAACATAATGCTGTCATTTAAAAGATTGACTACATAGAATCATACAATCAGCCATATCAATAATTTCATTGAACAATAGCTAGCTGTTGTAAAGTGCGGGTGCGTAGGGTCCATGACCAACCTAGAAATGTTGCCACAGCAATCGCCAGAAAGGGGGTACAATCAGATTCTAATATTCTTAACACCTCTATGCACCTGCGTGTTCCTAAATTTTGGCAAGCTGGTTTTATCCATTTACGTCGAGGATTAACGTACAAGGGACAGACAAACAGTATATGGGCCGTGGTCTCTAGCAGATCTTTACAGTGGGGACATTTATCATCCTGGTTTATCGACCATTTTCGAGTGAACGCCTTTGTAGGTAGCGTCCCGATTCTAAACTGAAAATACAGTTTTCTATCGAATGGTTTTTCGATAATGTCCCAGTAGGGCTCACAGGATGGTACAGATTTAATGTTTAAATAGCGTCCTGTTAAGTTTGTGTTCGAGCCTTTACATTGGGTGGACATCCATACCATTTCCCAGTACATGTTCTTTAATGTGACCTTTGAAGGGAAACTTTCAACATTGGATGAATTCCACAAATGATCTAGTTCCAGCTTAGTAAGCAGCCCTTTTATTTCTTTTAGCCACACAATCAAGTGAAATCGACCTGCCCTAATAATATCCTTTAGGGCAGTTGCAAAGTGCACAAGTTCAGGAGTGGTCATAAGACGTCTCCAGTAAAGTAGCGGACGTAATTGTGCCAGGTCCTTGATATGTTTCCTACCTAAGTCATACGCCAATGCCACAGTAGGGGTACTTTGGGGGACCCCAATCAGCCTTCGAAAAAAACTATTTTCTGCCAATGTTAATTTATTTAGATTGGAGAAACCTCAAAGTTCCTAACCATATAGAGAGGCACTGATGTCTTTCATGTTGTATATTTCAAGGGCAGAGGTAATGGGCTTTGTCTGTGAGGCTTTATATTTGAGAGCCACTACTCCTGCCAGTTGATGGAACTTTAGGACAGCCATATCAATATGGTTTTTCCAGGTCAGGTTACATTGGAGGTTTATTCCTAGGTATGTGAATGCCTCAACTTGTTCTAGGGGGATACCATTAAAGTTTATTGAGCCCCTGTAGGTGTTCCGCAGATTTAAGCACATGAACTTGGTTTTGGATGTATTTATTTTAGTCCATGTGCTTTGCAGAACTCTCCGAAGGCATTTACTGCTTTCTGTAGCCCACTAGGTGTACGGGAAACTATGAGCGTGTCGTCCGCAAACATGAGAACAGGCACACGCTCTCCAGCCAGAATCGGTGCATCAGTGGGCGTACAGCTTAGATGTTTTACAATACCGTTAATATAGATGGAAAACAGTGTCGGTGCCAAGACAAACCCCTGCCGAACCCCTCGTTCTACTGGGATTGTGTCGGTCACCTCGCCCTGAGCACCCCACCTGATTCTAGCGTAATTGTTCTCATGCAAACGGACGAGTAGCGTCAATAGTTCCGGGGCCATCCCGGCTTCAGCAAGTACCCCCCAGAGCTTGGAACGGGAAACTAGATCGAAAGCTGATTTTAGATCTACGAATACACGTAGAGGGTTCCTTTAGTAAGCATCACGTTCCTCCAATAAAGGGCTATGAAAAAAAAGACCTGGTCTACTGAACTTGTACAAGGGTGAAACCCGGCTTGGTAAGGGGATAGAATGTCATTTTCATCGATCCAGGTTTATAGTTTATTTTGAATCATACGACCTATTATTTTTTTGTGCAGAGTCTATAAGACTAATTGGTCTGTAGTTACTGGGTAATGATTTATTTCCCTTTTATATAAACTGGGAGGATTTCTGCTCCCTTCCAGGAGGTCGGTATGGGAGCACCTCTGGCCACTGAGTTTGCTAACCACTCAAAGTACTGGCACCATGTTGGACGGTCACTTAGGAACACATCTGCTGGTATGGCGTCCATTCCTGGAGCACGACCCCTTATCACGCAGTCCAGCACTAAGCTAACATCTTTTGTAGTAAAAAGCTGGCTTTGATAGAAAACTGTAGGGGGTAAAGAATATTCCCCTTCAGTTGGCGCACATGCATATTGGGGCCTAAAAAATTCAACCCATTGATTTTGGGCCACATTGTTTTGTGGGGGTTGGGCCACCCCTCCTCTATCCCATTTGACCAGAGCCCAAAATTGGCTCTGGTTCTTTGCATCACATGCGGATTTCATGTCCCGCCAGAGGGCCTCATCCCAATTTTTCTTAGCCTCTCTTTGAGCTTTCCTATAGGTGTCCCTCGCTTTTCTCACCCCTAGGATATTCTTATTTTTAAGTTCTATGCTAAGATTCTGGCGGCCTTCTCTACAAGACTTATCATACCATCCTGATTTGGGCTTTATATTTTGGGGGTTTCCTGGTTTCTTCTCCTTCTTAAAGAACTCCTGGAGCTTGATAAAAAAAGTCGTATGGGCTTCAAGCATAATTTCAGAGAAATTTCGCTTGTTAATGTGTCGATTAATCTCAGCTATTTCTTCTAACACAACTTTTTTAAGCTCCTCTAGTCTCTCTACGTTCTCTATTAATCTACCCCATTTGATGTGACGGTGATTATTCGAAGTTACAATATCTAGGGTGGTTATGGCTCCCCCTTGACTTGTTTTTCTTGATCCTCCAATTGCTTTAAGGCCCATACAAAGAGGATTATGGTCCCTCTCCAGTTGGGTTTTAACTTCCATGTCAGTCAACCTATGCCATAATCTAACATCCACTAGGATGTAATCTATTCGGCTACAGGATCTACCGTTATCAAACGTTTTGCTTCCCTGTCGATCCGAGGGGGTTCGTCCATTTGTTGCTCTAAGTCCTCTAGCTAAACATAGGGCCTTCATTTGGATAGCCACCTCTGTCCATCTGGTAATTGCCGGACGCTCTAGCTGCGGGATACCCCACTTACTATCTCTTCTTCAGTTAAGATTTGGTCTTCTAGGCCGAGAGGTTCAAAGGTGGTGTTAACATCGCCCCCAACAATAAGGAACAGATGATTTGGGAGAGATTCGAGCTCATGATCAAAGGCAGTTATAACTTCTGATGTTTGTGTGCACTGCTGAAGCCTGAGGTCAGTTTAAAAGTAGCCCTGTGTTGTAGGACTGCTTTTAAAATGCAAATTGTGCCCAAACTCGACTTTTGGGTTTGGGGAACTTCTAAATTGATCAACTACAATACTGGGGCAAAATTAAGTTAAGTGGAAAAAAAAATTCCACTTAACTATGGCTGTAACATATTTGCCGCATAATACATCATCTGCTGCATAATCTAACGATTTGACCCAAAACAATTTTGTAGCTCAAACAGTCAAAAAATTACTAAAAGAAATGGGACTTATGTGGCTGTGAAGTGTAGGGCCTTTTGCAAAGGTTGACTGGTCACCTTTCCCTGTGCTGCATTTGTATGTTACACAGGTACTAATGAGGCAAAAGCTTTGCAGAGGTTGTTAGTATGTATAAATATGTTAAAATAATAAAGTATCATAAAATGCACCACATTACGCTGCAGCATTTTTATTGTTGCATCATTTAGTCAACACTGCAACATAATTTTGGCCTCCATTGCTGCATAACTCCAATGGCCCGAAAGAAGGCTCCACATGTTAAAAGTGTTTGTGCATGAAGCAGAGACCATGAAGTTTGCAAACTTGGGGGCGGATTACGAAGGCAGGCGGACTCCAGTCCGTCTGCCATCGAATCGGGGAATGGGACCGCTGGCCTTCAAGATGGCGGCCCGACGATAGGCATTACAATGCAACCGCCACTATGGCGTTCTCAGTGCCTATCTTTTACGTTGTAGCAGGTGCTGCTGGCTGCATCATCTGCCGCAATGTAAAAACTGATATGTCAATCAATCAGTCATAGCATTTGTAAAGCGCACTACATACCTGTGAGGGTCTCAAGGCGCTTGGGGGTGGGGGTGGGGGGGGGGGGGAGGGTGCTACTGTTCGAAGAGCCAGGTCTTGAGGAGTCTCTTGAAGGTTAGAAGATCTTCGGTTTGTCGTAGGCCGATGGGGAGGGTGTTCCATGTCTTGGTGACGAGGTGGGAGAATGATCTGGTCTCTCTTCGGGTGCGGGGGACGATGGCGAGGGCGTGGTCTGCAGAGCGGAGCTGGCGGGCGGGGGTGTAGAAGCCGAGTCATCTGTTGAGGTACGCCGGTCCGGTGTCGTGCAGTGCCTTGTGTGCATGGGTGACGAGCTTGAAGGTTCTCCTCTTGTTGATGGGGAGCCAGTGCAGGTCTTTCAGGTGGGGTGTGATGTGGCTGCGGCGGGGTACGTTGACGATTAGTCGTGCGGAGGCATTCTGGATGTGTTGCAGTTGTGACAGGAGTTTGGCCGGGGCTCCTTCGTAGAGTGCGTTGCCATAGCCCAGTCTACTGCTGACGAGGGCTTGGGTGACCGTCCTCCTAGTTTCGGTGGGGATCCACTTGAAGATCCTGCGAAGCATGGGGAGGGTGTTGAAGCAGGTGGAGGAGACGGAGTTGACCTGCTTTGTCATGGAGAGTGTGGGGTTGAGGATGATCTCTAGGTTTCGTGAATGGTTGGTGGGTGCTCCTAGTGCTGTTGGCCACCAGGAGTCGTCCTAGGTAGATAGGGTTGAGCCGAAGATGTGGATCTCTGTCTTGTCCGAGTTCAGCTTCAGTCAGCTGTCCCTCATCCAGTCGGCGACAGCCTTCATTCCTTTATGGAGGTTGGTTTTGGCAGTGTGGAGGTCCTTGGTGAGCGAGAGTATCAGTTGGGTGTCGTCGGCGTATGAGATGATGTTTAAGTCGTGCTGTCAGGCGACGTGGGCGAGTGGTGCCATGTAGACGTTGAACAGCGTTGGGCTAAGGAATGAGCCTTGGGGTACGCCGCAGATTATCTCTGTGGTTTTGGAGCAGAAGGGGGGAGGCAGACGCTCTGTCAGGTCCCATGTCTGGGGGCTGAGGGGAAAGGGGCCAGCTATGGGCCTCCAATGTCCCTTTCCGTCAACTTTTCCATGGCGGGTGAACTGCCATTGATAGTTGGCGGGTAAGGGGTATCGTAAGCCCTACTGTGGTGCCTGGTAGGCACGACCAGCATTGTAGGAACCAAGAGCCCCTCCACCGCACTGGCGGGCTCAAGGAGCCAGTAGGGTGCATGGCGGTTGGTCTTTCCGACCGCCAGGAAAGCACCCGCCATTGTGATATGGTTGGCGTTGATGCAGTCACCGATGGCAGTGGGACCGCCATTGACGGGGTGACGTGGCGGTTCCACCTTCATTATAATCACCCCCTAAGTTTGATGTGCATGCAAATCCTACATTGCCAACTCCTGGTAAGTTGCACCACTACTGCTGAAAAAGGCCAATGGAGGTACCAATGGGTGTGGTGGACTGGCCTCAAGGATCTTGTGACTTCAGTGACGGTCACTGTCGATTTAGGGTGTGCTTCTTTGTATGCCTGCTCGCAAGACTGGAGGTGAACTGCAGTATGGATTGTGGTGGACAGGCCTTCCAGGTTAACTCACACTTGCCACCGTTGGGGTCCACCTGCGGGTGCTAAGACACCAGGGCTTCTAAGGTCTATCAGGCCTTCTAAGGTGTAGCATCGGAATGAGCTCTGTCAGGAATGCGGTCTGGTGGACTGGTCATGAAGGCTGAAAATGGTGCTCCAGTTCCGAATTCAGCAGCTCTCGTCAGAGTGCCACATCCTCTCCCACACTTAACACCATAGTGCCCCACTGAGAGAAACTTGCACTGCCTTCAGCTACAAGTCAATTGTGCTGCAACTAAATTCGAATTATGCATTAGACAACAGTAAAATGCTGCCTGAAAAAAATGAATAACACCCTGAAAAAAAAAACCACTCATAAGGAATGCAAGAATAAGCAAATCATGGAAAATGTATTCAGGAACAACATGGTTACCGTAACAGTTTTAAACTCATTATTCAGAAATCAGTAAGTGATTTTGCCTGAAAATTCAGGACATGGCTACAGGACCAGGAAGGGACCCGTTTCAATGTCCATCTCTTATATCCTTTCAAAATGTAAGCAGTTCGGTAAAAAAAAAAAATTACATCCCCGAACACAGAGCTGCAGTACACATTTTATAAGCTAAAATAATTAGACAGTTGAAAACGATCATATTAAACATTTTCACTCCACTCATCAACCAGGTATTACAGTCCCTTTAGAAATTGTGCATTTCCCGTGGGAAAACAATGTTGTTCAAAGAAAGAAGAAAAAAAGAAAGTAGCGCTTTCACTGGCAAACTCTGTAAAGTGGTTCTAATGTGTGTGGGTGTAAATAACAATCTGGCCTGTCTGCTGACCACTCTGTATTGCTTAATTTAGGTATTTCATTTTTTTTTCTCTCCGTCCCGAGGTTTTTCTTTGGAATTATAAAACGGTCAGTAAATGAGGAAATATCCAGCCAGTGTCCGCCTATTTTGGATCCATTTCACAGAGAAACAAATGAAGAAAAGGAGATGTAAGAGAGAGTAATAAGAGCTTTTGAAATCATAACTTGAGGAGGAGCGAGACAAACACAGAAATGGGCATAAAGGAAAAGAGAGTTTTTTTCCCCTTCTCTGCTCTTCCCAGGCCTCCGAACCTTCCTGCAGCATAACAAAGGGCAGAGGGCGGGTGGCCTCTGACTCCAGGCAGGTCAAGTGCAGGGCCATTTGGTAGCGTTTTCGCGTGCTAATGGCCCTGCTGAATAACAGAAGGGAGAGGGAAAATTCTTTTGTCCCTCTCGTCCCCCAAACCCTTGTCCCCCCACTCCAAAATCTGGGGGGGGACATATCCCCCGCATTCCCCACACTTCCTACGCCCATGGCCCAGACCCCTTCGAAGCTGCCAGGAGACACACTCCTTACCCTCTATTGGGTTGAAAAATGCAAAATCTTGCGTGGACGTCCCCAACTGAACTGCAAACATGAGAGGCCAGAGCAGAGACTAGCCTAAAACACTTAACCTTCGGTAGTGGCTCCTTCCTGCTGGTCTCTACAAACGGAATCAAGTACAGGGGCTCCCAGCGAGTGGCAGGTCAAGAATGACCCAATGAACGAGCTGAGAGAAAATCTCTCCGCACACAGCATTAGCTAAGAGGACAAAACTCCTCAGCATATGGGACAAATTCTACGCTTTATAAGATGGCATCCGGCACAGGGGAAAAAAGAGCGCTCAGTCAAGGATCTCCTCCTCAAGACGCCTCCTCTAGCACAGAGACTCCGCCTCCTCCTCTGGAGACCTTACCAGACACGGGCCCTGGGACGTGGAGGCCCCCATCACACGTTCTTTCCTAGAGACTATTTGTCTCCTTAAAAGAGGACCTGCAAACTATGAAAAAAGAGATCGCACAAGAAATTAGAAAAGTCCGCAAGGATCTGGACGCAATAGGTGACACATTGGTGGCACAGGACTGCTCCAGGATGAGGAGATAAAGCTACTTCGACAAGAGATCATCCAATTACAAGATCAGCATATTGACCTTAGACAGAACATTCGAATCCAAGCTATTCCACAGGGAGCGGAGGGACTAGAAATGTCTTCATTCGTGCAAGAATTCTTTTGCTCAATCCTAGGGGCCCGCCGGACCCAAAAAATAAAGCTAGACTGCACGCACCAAAGGGGCCTGAAGAGACCTTCTCCTCGGTTCCCACCAGCAGACATCTACAACTTTCAGCTGAAAGAAAGGCTTCTCCTCCAGGCGAGAGACAACCACCCCATCGAATTCCGAGGATACCACCCTACCTTATATCAAGATCTAGCGGCATTCGCTTTGCAAAAAAGGAGAGAGTTACAACCAATAACAGCCCACTTGCGGTTCATCGTAGTCCCATAGTCCTGGGGTCATCCTTTCCAGTTGATATTCCACTGGGAAAAGAGAAATTAACCAGATTCGTGCCCTAAGAGGAGACTCGACAGCGACTGAATATCACAGAGGAGAATCAGGAAGCTAACATATCGTCCGACAAAAAGATAGATCTCTAAGGAGCCAGAAATGGCAAAAAGCAGGTCGCTTACCAACTCGCCTTCACCCAGACAATAGCCAAAGAAAGAAGAGAAGTACTAGCCACACTGGAAGAAGATACCAGCCTCCTAGAATAGAGAGGGCACCACTTTTAAAGCACTTCATGGGGGACTCGAATGACAACCGGGATCTGCTTGTCTGCTACCACCTGCCCTGCTAGCAATCGGGGCCCGGGCGGGACAGGCAGAGGATGGGTCCTGCTGACATCTCCCGTCCCTGCTCATGGGTCTAGACACCCAGGACCTTTAGAGACATCTCCAGTTATTGTTATCTGTTAGTTGTATAGTTATGGGGTTACACAATCCTACTCCCAACTCAGACATATATGATACATCCGGCACGCAGCCCTGTAGAAGTAATACTAGGTTTAGGCAGCCTCCCAATTAAACAACAAACTCCTCTGTTGGTTTCACTCCACGTCCCAGGCCTACACTGCTATCTGGGTAAACTGACCATATGATCCTGCATTTGAGAGTAGACTCACTGAAAAAGGCCTGAATGATCCAGTTAAAAGACGCGCCATTCTGTCCTATCTTGAAACACAGCAGCACATGTATGCCTCCTTCAGGAGACACATCTCCTGCCATGAGACACACATAAGCAGCATTCAAAGGCATTTTCTCACCAGCTTTTCTCGTCTGATACCACGAAAACAGCGGGGTAGCCATTCTTATTTCCTAAAATTCACAGGATGGATGGGACCCAAACAAGCAGAAATTAAGGGAATATTACTGGCCTACACTTTCCAGCTAGGTTCCAATGCTTTAAACATAGGCTCAGTGTATCTGCCAAATTAGGGGTATGAGGGGTTTTTAACCCCTTCCCGGCTCATGACGAGCTCAGCTCGTCATGAGGCACAGTGGAGCTGTGCTTATGACGAGCTGAGCTCGTCAAGAGCAATGGTAAATCTTGGTTTGCAGCACAGGAGGGGAAAACCTCTAGCAGCCAAGGTGTTAAATAAGGCGATATCCAAGATGTCTAAATCAACAGACAGGATGCTGCTTATGGGGGTGGGGGGGCTGGGGGGAGCCTTAATCTCACCTTTGACAATGACGCGGATAGATCAGCTCAACAACAGGGACAATCAGGGGTTCTCACAACAGAGGGAAAGCGGACACTGACAGGATTAACAGATGTCTGGAGAACCTTTCACCATACAGACAGAGAATACACATTTTACTCACACTGCCACAAAACCTACGCCAGGATAGATTACTTTCTTGAATCTGCAACAGTTATGATTCTGGACATATTAGCTCACTCACTATCAGATTACTCAGCAATTAGCCTGACGCTGGCCCTTACTGATACTCATCCCCGCTCCATACCTGGCACCTGAGAGAAACAATGCTCTATCACCCAGAAGTGGTGTAGCAAATCACAAGAGCAATAAACTATCTAGAAGTGAACCCAATGCAATAGTAATCCTTTGGGATGGCCAGAAGGCAGTTATCGGGGGGGGGGGGGCTGATTGCTATTGCTACATCGGACAACAAACACTGTAGAGAAAAAAGAGACCAACTCACACAGGAAGTACAGGAGGTGGAGCAAATACACCAGAGAACGGGCACCCCTAGGATCTGGAGACATCTCGAGGTGGCTCTGGCTCAGTTGGCAGGACTAGATCTATTTAGGGTGGAGTATGCCATGCTACGTCTGAGGCATACCTTCTACTCAGGAGGGACAGATGTGGGAGATTGCTGGCCGAAAGGCTTAGGGCACAGAGGCAGACCTCCAGATTCCCATCGGTGGTTAACCCACAAGGGCAGGAGCAGAACACAGATAGGGGCATGGCTGAGACATTCTGTCAATATTATGCGGAATTATATGGAGCACAACGCCTACCCCCTAACACCTCAGCTCAATACCTGCAAATTATGTCTGAACAGGCTGAGTCTCTCAAATCCCCAATCAGGCTGGAGGAAGTGATTTCCGCTATCTCTAGACAGAAAACGCTTAAGTCCCCAAGGCCCAGGTGGCTTCCTGTCTCTCTTTTATGAAACCTTCTGCTCCACACTAGCTCTGATACTCACAAGGTTATACAATGAAATTGAGACATATTCCCCCCTCCCTTCAACGATGCTAGAGGCGTCGGTAGATGTGATACACAAGCTTGGCAAGGACAAATGGCAGCATGTGTCTTACAGACCAATATCCTCCTTAATGTTAATCTCAAACTGTTCACAGGGGTCCTTGCACACTGCCTCTCTCCCATCCTATCAGAAATGATCGACCCTGACGAAGCGGGCTCGTACCCAATCAACAGTGCACAGATAACACAAAGCGCCTCCTCCACATCGTTGACAAAGCACGGCGTTTCAGCACAGAGCGCATGATTCTCTCCATCGATGCTGACAAAACGTTTGATAGAGTACATTGGCCCTATTTACAGGCAACGTTGAGAGACTTCGGTGTCCCAGAGAGGTTCCTGGGCTGGGTGCTCAGCAGCTACAGTAAACCAACAGCGACAGTCCGAGTGAATGGCTATACATCTACCCCTTTTCTTATACAGCAGGGCAGGACGCTTATCTTTGCCTTTTACATGAAACCTATGGCCAACAAGGTCCATAGCAACCCCCTGATAACTGGGGTGACTGTTGGAGTGGAGGAGCACAAGATTAGCTTATACGCAGACATCGTAGTGGTAACCCTGGAAAACCCCTGGGTGTCTATATCTACCTTTATGGTAGAGCTGGAGCACTTTTCGCATGCGGCAGGATTCAAAATCAACGTTCACAAATCTCAGGCCCTTAACCGGTCTCTCCCTAAAGCCACGGTAGCAGCACTGCAGCAAGACTACCAATTACTGTGGTCCCAAGAAGCCATACCCTACTTAGGTATCCAAATCACAGCAAGCATACAACGCACTACCTCACTGAACTACATGGCATTACTTCAGCAAATCCGAGAATGATTGTGACGATGGAAGCCCTTTTAGTTCCTCCTGTGTTCCGTCTCGTCTCTGTCTAAACTCAGCGCTTGGACGCCCCTGGGCAGCAACCGCGCTTAATAAATCGATAATAATAATAATAATAATAACACAGTATCATGGCTAGGCCGCTTAACATGACAATCCTACCAATGACTCTCCCGTTGGAACCGCCCCCAGGAGGGATCCGTCCATGTAGTGGGATCTCAAGCATTTCATATGGCGAGATAAGAGGTTCAGACTACACAGGGAACTATGCTATAGGACGCAGAGAGAGGGAAGCTTGGCAGTCCCAAGTATGCAGCACTACTACTGGGCAGCGCAGTTGAGAGCCTTGGTTTAATGGTCACAACCAATATCCGAAAAGCACTAGCTTTTCATGGACAGAACCATAGCTAGCCAACCCTTGTGGGGAATCCCTTTCCTCCGCAAGGGAATGAGCCCCTCCAATCTTTATCTTTTGATGATCACACAAACCCCACTGAGAACTTGTAATAGGTGGGCTACGACTAGAGCAATAACGACATTCTCATCGCCGCTAACGCCCATAGTCAACGATCTAGAATTTACACCAGGGATGGCGACGGAGATTTAAAACCAATGGGCACGTGAGGGGTGCAGGTCCATTGGCCACTGCTTCGACAAAAATTTCCCTTTGACGTTTGAAGATTCACGCACACAACAGAATCTCCCTGAGACAGAGCACTTTTGCACCCACCAAATCAAACACTCAGACTCTCGCTTAATTTCGGAGCTTTACTGCTTGCTCATGTGTCCCCCTAGGACAGATAAATCTCCAGGCCAAAGGAATTGGGAAAAGGAACTTGGAAGAGTGTTATAGGCCAAAGAGTTGGAAGGCGTATATTACCAGTCCTCACCACACACAGCCATAAAAATCGCTACCTATTGGTATCTGACCCCGCAAAGACTCCTTACCGGCAACCTTACCTGAAGCCCCCCGTGCTGGAGAGCCTGTAGCTCACTAGGCACACTTGTTCATCTTTTATGGGAGTGCCTTCAAATTTCTGGATACTGGGCACAAGTATTAGATGATATTGACGACCACTTTGACATTCCGCTCCCTTGCTTTCTGGCATACACCTTACTAGGGCTGCCCATTGCCCTTAGATTTCCGCTTAAATCGCACAAAGGTCAACAGATTGCTCTGGCGTGAAGGGCCGCCCTACAGAAAATCTTAACACTGGGTGGAAATCGCAATCCCAACCCACATGGGTTGGCTTCATTG
Source organism: Lissotriton vulgaris (assembly GCF_964263255.1). Classification (NCBI taxonomy): domain Eukaryota; kingdom Metazoa; phylum Chordata; class Amphibia; order Caudata; family Salamandridae; genus Lissotriton; species Lissotriton vulgaris. Next base: position 1,298,775,152 of record NC_141694.1, read on the forward strand.
CCTCTGGTACATATTAGGGATGGAGAAGATATCTCTGTCCCTTGCTAATCAGGGAACCCATTCCGAGAACTTTGGAAACCCTTTCTAACATTACTCACTTCTGAATTCAAGGAGCTTACTTATCCAAATTATATGCGCCTATTATGACTCGCTGAACCCGCGCCAACAGCTGCTTGAACAATTTATATTTACATATTCATATTGGACTGACGTATGGGCTCCATAGAAGGACCGAGACGGGGAGGATCTTTGGATTATATTCAGTTTATTTGGTTGGGTTCTTGGTATTATTTTATTCATAAGTCATCTTTGCTTCCAAGAACGACAATAGAATAATGCATACTCACAGTACAGTTCCTAAACCTTTTTTGTTTTTGAAAATCAATAAAGAAATATAAACATAAAATACATTCCAATAGGAACAAAGGAGGATAAACCAGATGCTTTAACAAGCTGGCCTACGCTGTACAGCAGCCCCTTCATGGAAACTCTCCCAATTGCTTTTTTCAGCAACTCATCATATCTGGTGGATCCACAACACCCCAAGAAACTAGCCCCCTAAGCCTCGAAACCCATTCTTTTAATAAGCACGCACCCTCAACTAATACTTCTCTTGATGTGCTCCCAAAGTTTGGAACTCCACTCCCATTCCTTAAGAACTAACTACTTGCGTCACCTTCAAGAAAGAACTTGCAGTACTGCTATTCCAAAGATACTACCCCAGCCTGCAGAACGTCCTGTGCAAAAGGTAATGCCAACTCGCTCACTGGCTTACAAAATGGACACCAAATTGAAGTCATTTCTAAATCTGGTGAAGGTAGAAAAATATTGTATACATTGCTACCCCACCGAACTAGCACCCCTAACTGTGTGACATATTCAATAGAACCTTCCCTTGTAAGAACTGTCCAACACCCATTTTGCATTTATGAACCGTGTATTCCATGACTCCTGCAGGCTGTTCTGTACAGCTCTAAGCAGTGCATTATGAAACGCATGCCCAGTAAGACGATATGTATATTGTTCTCATATGTAACCTTTGTTATACCAACCGGTTTGATATAAAGTGCTCTGTTACCCCCAAAGGGGGCTGGTGTATATTATATACTGCAAATAAATAAATTAGATTAGCATCTCTATTGTTTTCTAAACAAATCAGGCATGAATTAACAACACTGAAAAGCAACAAATTAGAGTTAATTAACACAGTTAATCCCCAAACAGAAATAAATAGCATATTAAAAAAAATATTACAAAATTCCCTAAGATCAGTCATCACAACCAGCATCTAATCTAGTAGAGACCTATCTAAAAACAGTACACATCAATGCTCTTCTGGAAGAACAGGGAGAAAAACTAACAACCTGTTTCTGCCCAGGAAATTAAAAATGCTATTAAAGAAATGGGTAGAAATAAACAAATAAATTACTATTAGAATAGTATAATAAAATCACATCCAAACTATGGTCTATATTGCTAGCTGTATAGAATGATTCAGCCATCCGCAAATGAGTAAATTACAGTGATGATCCCTAACAAGGGACAGATCCACTTAAAGCAACTTCATACCAATCACTATTACTCTTAAAATTGGACTATAAGATGTTAGGTAAAATTATCTCAATTACAATATTACAAGTATTAACTTCATTGGTTGTCCAGATCCGAAAGAGATAGTTCCAAGTCATAGCTCACCATTTACCTTAAGACGGTTATTTCTTGTTATACCTAGCATTTCAATGGATGGCACTATGTCAGTCGTGGATGTATGGGACATCAAAAAAGCTTTTGATTCATTGGCACTGGAATGGACACATATGTCCACAGACCTGAGAAATATGAAGTTTGTTCCGCAAGTAATACAACAAATAGAACTTCTGTATTCATCCGAGTCAAAATAAGATATGAGTATTAATCACAATAGAGAGCGTAAAGAGAGAGGCAGGCAGGGTTGCCCACTCTCCATGATATTTTCATGAAGTCTCTATTTTAATGAATATTGCTGTTGTTCTGATGTACTGCTTATCTTGCTTCTGCTCATTCCCCTCCCAATCAATGTCCCCAAATGTCATCTCCCCAAGGCTTTTGCAGTCTTTGCAGAGAACCGGACACTCACGTAGCTGGTTATTTTCCTAGAGTGAGTGCATTATATAGAGTTTTCTTCAATGTTGCAGAGTGTCTAAGGACACTTCTGATGTAGTTTCACTGTGCACCTGATAGAAACCATTAGTGTATTTTTCAATAGTTTAAAATATTTCATAATGTTCTGCATCTCCAGTCATCAACACAGCAGAATATCCTGTAGTCTTACGAAGAAGGGGTTATATGCATTAACTTAGAAATTGAGATTTTGTATTTGTTAATGTGTTCTCTATGATCATGTCATGCTGAAATAACTGTTTTCTACTATTCTATATGCTCAAAATGTGTACAATACCCCATGGTTTTGGGGATGAGGACGAGAGATTTTCCTTTGCTTCCATTTGTTCCCAGACTTTAACTTTTCCATCAAAGATGGTATCCATTTCTTTTATGATTGGTTATTCACCTGGGACATAGAACAATTCTGATTTTTGATTATATACTTTGCTTTTATGTCTCCATGCCATTTTACTTTTATTTTGTACTGCCTACTGTTTGAGATTTTGTAATAAAACTTTCTCTAACCTAGAAATCAGTTATTGAGTGGTCCTAGTTACTTATTTTTAATTTGCTAAACTGATGTTGGTTAATATTGAAGAGGGTGATGTATCTTATTGCAAGATCAAGGGTGCTGGAGCAGAGCACCCGAGGTAATTTTTGGGGTGCATTAAAATTTGGAGTTTGGGGTTCTGCCTCCACACTATATTCACATGGTATGGTGCAATCCCATACAGCTTACATATTGGAAAAAGTATTAATTAACACAAACATAGCTGCTTGGTTCACCTGAAGTCTACCTGGTTCACCTGAAGTCTGCCTGCAGGGAAGGTATCAATAGTGTTAACAAAAAACTCCTGAAAGCAGATTTGCGAACCTACTAGCAAAGAGTTGAAAAGCTTTCATGCACAATCAATTAATATCTTCAGTACAGATGTAAGTCATTGGTCAGCCACAAAAAAGGCATTTTTGTAGAAAATAATGAAATCAAGACATATATGTCTTTCTCTAAATACATAGGAATTGATCCTAGATGGATTTCCCCAAAAAAATTAGACATCTTACCCCACTTGCTCCTGTTGTGACCGTAAAGTGTGGATGGTTGTGATTGTGGGATGAACAAAGAATAAGAAGGTGGGACAGGAGTATAAGAAAGGGAGATCCCAACAAAGACATTTCCAGTGGACATGATGTAAGAAATATTACATAATGTGAAAAAATGAATGGTATACCGATATACAAAATGGATATTACCAGACACTGTTCCAAGTATAAGTTCAAGAAATTGATCTATAGTCAGTCCTGGTACTGTTTTTCAGAAATTACCTAAGCCGTCTTTATACGCTCAGATGGAAGATGTGGTACAAAACTTAATACCATGGAGGAAAAAATACGCTTTAGGGATGAGAACAGATTCTGTTCCTTGCTAATGTTTCTATTTCCCTTTTTGATTGCTTACCTTTCCATTCCATAACACTATAAATGAAAAATCTAAAAACTGTTTAATCAACATTAAGAGAAGAGAGAAAGACAAAATGTGTGATGCTTCTTGTTAAGTTTGAGAGGCCAGTTTCATGACTATTTTTGTCATGTTTGAGAGGCCAGCCTAATTTTCAATAGAGAGTATGGTAGAAGTGTACCAGAACCACTGCAACATGTTGCTTCCATATCCTGCCATAAGCGTGGCAGTACATCCTCATGAAGTATTGAAATTCTGATGTATTTGTGGAACCTAGCTAATTTTAGGTTTGTAGATATATTTACTTTTACCATTTACTCACAGTTGAAAAATTCAACTTTTTTTAGGCCTTGCATTTCGAAACACTGCTGTCAGATATACTCTTGGCATCACAGTCCATGAGAATAAGTCTGGACAACTTACAAAATGTAAATGGTTACCTATTAACCAAAGGGTATCATTTCAAGCTCCTTATTTGCTTGTTTTAAGATTAAATTGCACTTGTCCTCCTTTTATGAAGGAAACCCATGAAAGATGGACCAAGTGTTTTTCTTACAAATACAATACAACAGGATAGTCAGTGAAGAGGCAGACACTCAATTATTTCATGATTCAGTTCAGAATTACCAGCCTTAAATAAAGTGTTCACCATTTCAGTCTGAAACGTGATTGTCAGAAACAGACACCAAGACAGGGGATTAGTTAAAAATGGCCAAAGGGGAGTAATGCTGGAATACTCCAAAGAAATTCCAGGATTATTTACTTTAAAAAAGTCTTTGATATGACTTGAGTGAGTTTCATGGTTCTTTCGTAAGCTGCCTCACTCGTCACCAGCATTAGCGTGAACCTTCTGAGATATTGTTCATGTCATTGAACTGACATGGTTGCTGAAAGCCAACTGCATAGGAAGAGAACCGGAAAGAAGCAAGTTGCAGCTGTGGTTCACGCATTCTAACTATGAGACAAGAAAAAGTGTGCGAGATCACCCATAGATGAATGCAATACTGTTCTTCCTCATGGATGAAGGTCAACTCTAACATTTAATGGAGAAAAAAATGCAGGTTCTTATTGTTAACAAGGACCATAACATATGGAGCTATCCTTGCTTACCAGCTGAGCTGTGCAGACTCCTAACCCTACTTCCTTGGCCCACAACTAAGTGGTCTCACTTGACTGGCTCACACTCTTTTGAAAAATCATGTTACCAAGGTCTTTTTATTTTCTTTTTATCAAAGTTTTCATGAACGTCCTTCCACTATTTCAAAGCAATCAACACTAACAAGCTGTCCAGTTGCTCATATCATAGAGGCTAGTCTCCTGTCACTCTTTTCTCCTAGGTGCACCCACTACTATCTTGAAGCATCTCCTACTGGTCCAAAACTCAGCAGCTTGTCTAGTGTTAAATCTCTACCAGATCCTTCACCTTTGATCATATGAATAATCTTCCCTGGCTGCCAAGTCAGAAGTGCATTCTTTTCAAGATATTCTGTATCTCTCACTGCACTCTACACAGGGTAGGGCCTTCCTAATTGCAGGATGAACGTATTCTATAGACATCCAATTGGACATTATGCTCCAACCTTTTTCTTGTAATCCAGCGTAAACCCCCCTCTAAAGCTCGCACAGGTCGGCATTCCTTCTTTACAGCCACTAGACACCTGAACACCCCACAAAACTCCTTATGCTCCACTGTTGAACATCTCATTTTTCATTTTCATTTGAAAGCCTCCTTTTCTCAGACACTAGTCACTAATTGTTCTCAGTATGTGAAGTCTAATTTCCTAACTGCCAGGAAACCGTTTGGGGGTAACAGTGTGTCCTAGAATTATGGAACACCTGCTCCAGTTTTAGGACAAGCACTGTGTACCACTGTCATTTTGCAACATATTAACAAGAATGTAATGGTCTCTACAAATTCTGAAATTGCTCAAAAACCGAGAATCTCTCTGTTTAACAGTCCTATTGTTTTCTAATTCCTACACCAATCACTCTTGGAGACCTGCCTTATTCTTTACCTTACTGTTTGGAAGAGTGACCACCCCCCTACCCTGAAAGACCCAAAATGGAAAGCCCAAGTTGGGGAGACCACCATGCCGATTGTAGATCATGCATCATTCTTCAAACCTTAGTTGCAGCAAAAGATAACTCATCTGCATGCCTAATCTTCCCCACAGGCCAGATTCACCCTTCATCCTGTGTCCTAAACATTTTTTTTGCTGTTAAATTTAGGAATGTGGAATTGTTATGTAGGTCTTTCAAATTTCAACTATACAGGCTTTGGGTGATCGAATACAAAGTATAGCTCCATGGAACAGATTGAGGATGTTCCCACATGTATAAGTTTCTAATAATACGACAGACAGTAGGTATGTGTGATTTTGCAAAATTCATGACCTGCATTTAATGTTACAACTAAATGGAAATAAATCAAATCTGAGACACTTTTCTCTGCAATCCTGATCATATAACCCTTCTGATATTCACCAGGGTCAATATATACAGTGTGACAAGTGCAGAGGACACAGTGCTCAAAAATGTTAATTTACATGTATACAGGATTGTCCACAAACACTATTAAAAACCCATGGTTGCTCATACATCAAATAATTGATGTATGGATACTGAATTTAGTAACACCGTTTTTCCAACATAATTGAATTAAAAAACACCCATGGAAGGGGGTGTTGCTGTTTGGACGAGATACGATTTCACAGGTCTCATTGGGGCCTAGTCATCTGTGTATTGCACCACTAGAATTATAAATCTCCAAACTCTAGCTCCAGGAACAACTTCCATAATACATCTTACTTTTATTTCGCTGGGTGAAATTAAATGCCCAAACAATGGTGCAAGGACAAATCAGTAACCAGATCCCAGGACACACCTAAATATCCAACCACTTTGTTAGCAAGCTGTGTCACACTATCCGCGTTCTCGCAGGAATAGAAATGTCAAGCTTTTAGTAGCCAGTGAGTTGGGCCGCAATTCCGGTCTGTGCTGAGTCAGGCACCTCTCTCGTTCAGCATCTTAATGGCACTAGCTGCTTTGCTGCAAGCAGATCTCTTTTACGAAAATACGAAAAACAAATAAGTACAAATAAAAACAAATAGGTAAAACGTAGAAATAAACCACATATATGTAAACAAAATTCCTCATTTAATTGAAATGTTACTGTACATCTACTGACTGCGAGCTGAGTAACTGTCAATAAAGAGAACATGGCCATACAACACCTGTTCTACAGAAAGAAAAGAAAGAGGGTAGTATATACAGCATGTGTTTATGCAGTCTTACCATTCTGCATTTTAAGTTTTGGCATAGTAGCATGTTTTTACCAGTAGTAGTAAACAGTTGCATTATTGTTACAAGGAGAGTGGGCCATAGACACAGAAGGAACACAACTCACTGCATAGTGTTAGGTTCTTGCAAACACTGCCTTGCATAGTGCACCTCTGTACCCCTGTCTAGAAATGTTATATGCAATGATGTTTAAAGTAGTGTGCTGGCCACACTAGAAAAGAAACTGAAGCCATCATAGTTCCTTTAACATTTCATTTACCAACAAGGGTGTATAATTGCATTTTTCTATTCTATGACAGTACTCTTTCTTGTATCTATGTATTGTTTAAAGATTTACTGGAACCATTGTTTTTGTTGATATATAACCAAGAATTTCTCACAGGAACAAAGGTTAAAAGCCTTATTCTTAGTATATTACAAATCCCGTTAGTAATTAAGTGACTGAATATAGATTCCAAAGGATCACATGAGATGCCACATAAGTAGAGGAGTCTAGTTCTGAGGTGCCTTATGGATTAGTTATCACATGTGCCAATAATTCAGAACTATATTCTTTGCAGCACAGCATGTACACTTTGATAGTGAATGGACAGAGAAGACTGAATATATACTAAGTGTGGGAGTTCACAGTAGATAGTTATTGTTCATCTGACCAACACAGTACTACTATTACTACTACTGTCAGATCACAAATTGATATATGAGGATCAGACTTCTTTGGCAATGCACTCCAAATATTTCCTTTTTTCTTTACAGGCATGTGTGCAAAACTAGGGACAGCAAGGAAAAAAACACTTTCACACAAAGGAGGCTGAACTGAAAAACTCAGGTCAGAAGTCGGTATTCAACCTCATCCCTAGGCATAAATTATGGTGTGTTCTACAGGAGCTGGGCCTTCCTTCTGAGATCCTTGTGTTCGTTGTTGGTCTTCATGAGGACAACTACACAAGGGTTCGCTGGGGATCACCAAGTGCAACTGACAGACTCGATCAGAGTTGACAGGGGGGTCCGACAGGGCTGTGTGTTGCCTCCTACTCTCTTTTCATCAATGGAGTGGTCTAGTCCCCGCTGATGCCCCCTCTCTAGGAGGTGTCAAAGCAAACAACCTTATTGTTTGCGGACGACACGCTAATAGGCTCGAAGACCCCCAGCAATCTGCAACTGCTCCTAGACCGCTTCGAGGCCTTTTGTGGGATGAGAGGCTTAGAGGTCAACACCTTGAAGACTAAACTCCTACTGTTGAATGCCCACAAATCATTTGAAGGCAAATAGCTATTGGGGGGATCCCAGCGAGAGTGGTCACCTTTGACTATCTGGATGTAACTCTCTCTGAGGAAAGGGACTAAAAGCACCACATTATGAATCGGATTCTTCAGCAGACGCAGATCATTGGGGCCCTGATTAAAGGGCATAGGACCTCCTAGACCAAACTAGTAGCAGCCCCACTCCAGATTTACGACTATAAGATAGTGGGCTTTGCACTGTCCAAGGCTGTACTTTGGGGGATTTGAAAATTTGGAAAGTCTTTTTGTCACCGAGAACAAGTTCTTGTGAACTCTATGCTCACTTCCCCAGAGCACTCCCCTTCATCCATTAAGACTAGACATGGGCAAACCCTCAATTGTGGATAATGCAAGGCTTCGACCCCTGCACTTCTGGCTGCGCTTGAAATGAACCCCAGAGCTCTCCCAATATGCAGCTGCTTTTGATGAAGTTTGCACACTCGACCGGTTCGAGAAAACTGCGTAGTTTACCATGGTCAGATCACTTGTTTCATGAGCTCCCCAGTCCTATCTCTGAAATCAAAGATCCTAGATTACTGCCCAATTTTATTGGGGCGTAAGCCTTCGTTCACACCTTTTATTCTCTGAACTGTTGTTTTAATTTTCATACAATTGGCCGGTATAAATCAATTGGAAATTGATGTGTTGTATTGGATGAACTTTTGTCTTTATTCCGGATTCATGTACTGCATGCATTTGCACTTTTATGGTCGAAACGACCGAAATAAAAGTTTTATGAACGAAAGAAACACTGGACTCTTAATAAAAGTAAGAAGTAAATAATGAAGTCAGAGGCAACGCATCACTGCACATGCAACAAAATCAAAGAATAACTAATAACTACGAGTTGTACTTCCTCGATGCTCCCCTACAAGGACAAACTGCTACATTTTGTAGGAAGGCGTAATACACAGGATGCGTCTCCTTAATTATTTGTAAAGACATTGATGACACCTAGCGTGGTTGCCATTGCCCAAACTGTTTGAATAATGATGCTGTAAACTTTGAAAGGATGTACATAATGCCACCAACAAACAGCTAATACAATACTTGACAGACAAAAATGAAGTTTTAGGTCACATTATTCCACTGTGACTGATTACATCACATTATACCAATACTTGGAAAAATACAAAAAATACCACACAATCAAAAATAATATCTTACTTTATTTGGAAACCGTGTGCTTCAGACTAGTATCTAAATACTGTTAAAAAGTGTAATTTATGCATGCTTAATAATAAAGAATGCTCATTTATGGGAAATATAACGAAATATCAATATATGTTTCACACCCCTGGAATGACAGCACATTTTATGCAAAGTGATTTCTCGCTGGAAAACCAACCAGAAAAGGTTATGACACTTCACCTCAGTCCTACTTCATTTTATCTTGATATGTTTGTTAAATGCCATTTTTGGATACACGTAAACCAAAAACCTAAGTCATAGTGAAAAAGCGCAATGCAAGACAGACCAGATATTTCTACACAGTGTGGGTTAAATAAACTGCTTTTTAGCAGCAGAAGGCACTGCAAAATATGTATTCCAGCATATGATCGAGGGAAACATGGCTCATGATTAATTCTGCAGTGAAGTAAATGACTACACATACATGGTCTAATGATGAATGCACATACAAGGATATAAATATGCGTATAGGCAACCAGCACACAACATAATTTAGTGCGTTAATTTCACATTTGTCAATGTTATGAAAACCCATAATTCAAGGACCTGCCTCACCCCGTACACATTGGCACATTTTCAAGCATTGAGAAATACGTTAAACAAGTGATATACAAAAAAATATATATACACTTGGTAAACTGTGCTATAGCCCTATAATGAGGGATGGGGACATGTACAATCACACTCCTCATTCAGTCAACACCCAAAAAGAAGATGCATGATTTAATGGGTGCTTCGAAATTACCCAACTTAAAATGATGTGCATTTACAATAATTGCAGTTGGTCCATTTGGGTGTTTTTCTTTCACCACTCAATGCTCAAAGAATTCATTTTATATTTTATGTCACGAAATATGAAGGCTTTTAATCTCATCTTATTATTCATTCTAGTACATAATATTACTATATAATCATATTAGTGTAATTTAAAATACATAAAAACGAACACAAAAAGGACCTTCTCCCTTCAAAAGGGAGTACGAATGCAAGATATGGCAACGTCATTCGCTCAGGGATATACAATCATTGACTGTGGAAGTCATTCACCATAAATGATACAACACAAAGGCAATTTCCATTTTTTCATTTTGTGGCTTGCCAGATGATAATTCCCACAACCACTGCTACGACGACCAGAACCACAATGAGGATACAAATCTTTTTTCGAGACTTGCTCTGAAAGAAATGGAAAGAAATGTTTTTAAATATATTTTAGATCTTTTCTGTGCCCACTATAAAACTACTTATTGTTTATATTTGTATTTTAAATAATATTATTTGAGAATAAATTAAGCATATAAACATGTATCAAATTAATCACAAAAAAAACAATTCACGAGACCAAGCAGCAATAACTCTTAACAATGTGTGACAATCCCTATTAAATTGAGGCCTAGAACATTTAAAAACAATTTAATAAATATGTTTATAGAGTTACACCCATACACAGTATCAATTTTCATCTCGGCAGAATATAGTTCACAATGATTGAGAAAGATATGTAGTTCACAATGATTGAGAAAGTAATGACGGCAGTTTTTCAGTAAAGTTCCAAGTAGTCAAAGTTGGGGCACTGAAACAGGACAAACCTTTAGGTGTTTTTATCAAACCCATTTGGTCGATACATGCGGACATCCTTCGGAGTGACTCATACGTCTAAGAAAGGAAGTATATCCATGTGGAAATAAATGCAAGTAACCTCTTCTGTCCTTAGGATTGCAGAGGATTCCCAAGGATAGCTACAGTTTTTTAATCTTACATATAACTACAAATGTCTGCAATGTCCCCACTGTCTGAATAACATTCAACTTGGCAAAACAGGTGAAGTATCCAACACCTATGCTCAAGATTTCCTTGAAAGTAAACTTAATACAGAACTGATCATAATTTGATTCTGATACACATAAATAAGAGAACCACTTCCTATAGAGCGTCATAGCATAATCATCCATCTTATTACTAAACGTCCCCATTAGATGCTTTTCAAGAGGTACAACAGAAAATCTGGATATCACAATTCAGCTATAAATATTAGGAATTTTATCAAAGCAACTATACAACTTAAGTGGCCTACAATTTCCAGTCTGAACGTTTCTAGTACTGCACGTTCCCAAGCCCCAAGGATGGCATCCACAATGAAGATTTCATCAAAGGTAAGCTATACTTAAAAGTGGGGGTCGAAGTCATAGCCCAATCCATCACATGTGGGATAGAACAAGCAGTGTACATTTGTTTCATAGCTCCCTGAACTCCTTGTGAAAATGGCAGTGAGATAATTTCATACAAAGCCCTCTACATAGTTGCCCATCAACAGACGGTAAACATTTAGCAACAACAGGTCAATAGCCTTCATTCCCTCATGCCCCCCAGAAGTGATACTGAGATGGATGCTAGATCAATCCAGACCACTACCAATCATTTTAATTGCAACAGTGCCACCTGGGCAGTACACTGACCTGGAACCTCAAGAAAATGGGGACCTGTGACACTATGGGCAACCCTGTTCTGAACAACTTGTTTGCACCTTGGAAAACCTTTGGGCAGATCTGGATAAAAGGAAATCTCCAAATTAGGGAGGAGAGTCAACACGTGCAGAAACAGTAAAAGCCTTGCCAGATAAAGTAAGGAAATGAAGAATCATCCACAAAGAAATAAGAGCGAGAAGAACCAGCTGAGAACACATCGAAAATATGAGTGTCAATAGAGAACACAGAATCAGTTATGGAGGCAAGATTCTAATCATCTTTAGGTTTTCAGGAAGTTCTCCAAGTCTTTGTACCCTGAAGGCAGGACCCCGGAGATCATCATTGATAACCACAATCACAAACTCCTTTTGTCAGTATTTAGTATGAATCCCTCCCTCTGTGGTCACTCAAAACCTGGTCAGTTCCTCACTCTCTGGGATTGGTGCCTGGTTGGCTAGTGTGCCCAAAGACGGATCAGTCCAGGCATTAGCTACATCTGCCTGTAGCAGGTTGGTTTTCTTTGAAGTTACTTGAGTTCCCAGGCACTGCCCAGATGGTCAGAGGAACGAAACATCTCCCACATCTAAGGCCTTGGTTACAACTCTGGGAGCAAGTTCACACCTCATCAAGGGGCTATGCCGCTCCCGGGTGACAGTTGGAAACTCATGCAAATAGGCTTCTAGAAGTAAAAGGTGACTTTTAAAAGTACAATTTGAAAACAATTTATTAAAAATGAATTTGATTTGTTATAAATATTTTAAAAAGTCCAAAAAGTAATTTTCCATCTGGTTTCTCGGCTGTGAAAAGATCATCGACTTTAATTACTAACTTTAATAACATATCTCTACGCTTTCGTATGGAACAGCTAACATTGCAACAGTGAAAACAGCTTTTAGGGCATAGCCACTGCAATGACACCTTTACATGTCAGGCTTTAAAATATCATGCACCCTGTCTTAATGATATTTAAGGCTTAATAATGGGTGACTTAATATTTAAAAGGAGGGCTTAGGGCTGTAAAAAGTGGTTATAGTGAAAGGTAAAATTTACAGTTTAGACCTGCCCAGCCAGATTACTTGTGGCAGGCCTGCAGCCATGTTATGTATTGTCATGTTAGTGGTGGCACAATGTGTACTGCAGTACACAAGTGATATTTATCTTACTGGCCTGGGTAAATTTTGTACCATATATTAGCAGCTTATGCATATGTTCAATTTGCCAATTAGGAGTATAATCAATTTCAACATGTTTCTGAGGTCTGAACAAATGCAATGGGGTCCTGGTTAGCAGAGAAACCAGCAGCATGAGTCCATAAAAACGTGGACATTTTCTCTCAGTAGACCACCATCCACCCCAACTAATAATCCATTATAGGCCTCTACACAGACTGATCTTAGCACTGAGAAGGTGGTGATGTATGGAACTGTACAACAAATGTCAGATGTTAGGAAATTAGGAGGTGACTAAACAAATGAAGATTCGATGGAAATAAAAATAAAATTTGACACTGATAATTTAATAACCCTTATGAACTGTACCGTTATATTGTGTAATGATAAAAAATATGTTTCATTTGAGTGCCTCTGAGACTGAAATAAAGTAAACTGTCTATATGTCCAGCATATGGATAACGTCTGGCATCAATCTCGCTAAGCAGGTAAGATAGTGGACAAATTAAGCACCTTGGTTACAACGCCTTTGTCTCATCTAAGTCACCAGTTTAATCCAAAACACAATTGTTTAGTATGTTTTTCCAATACCTATGTGTGCAAACATATAATTATGTGACCAGATAAATATATACTATTGATATAAGCAGGGTAAACCAAGCTCTGCAATAATCAAGGTCTATTTTTAGGTGTTTAAGCAACATAGCTATCTCAGCAACTTACTGAGATGAATCTATGTGAACTGGTAATAGGTTAATTCCAATAACTATACAAACAGACAACTACAGTTTATATTATTTTTGCCAGCTTTATATAAAACCTAACAAAAGTATACATTAAAACATTGGACATTAAAAAAAAATCTTTCCATCCCTTTAAACTATGCAAACAGATGTATTTACTCTACAGTACTATGTTCCTCAAATGTATGGTCGTTCCATATCCAGGATAAGACAAAACATGGCATTCCAGAATTGTGACCTATAAGTGTTGGAAGAAAAATCAAGTTCACAATGCAAAGTGCTCCGGTGCAACTGCTGTGTACCCTTTAGGACTGATGTAATGTGCTATAGGAAATGTGACCGCCTGTCACCCAAGCAGTCTTAAAGCATGGCCCCAAAATACACCACCGCCAACTCATAGCTGCTAAGCTCATATCACAGCCCACTGTTCTCCCTGCCACATAGAAGAATGGAGAGCTACGCTGGGTTGTAAATAGTACGCAATATGGAATATGAGTGGGGGAACTAATTATAGTAATAAAATATAATAATGTCATTTATAAAGCGCTCGGTTACTTCACAAGCAGTGTCCCAGCACAAGGAATAGGAGTACAGAAAAGAATTGAGCACAACAGGAGGAGCCTAACAGAAACCAAAAAGCAAGGTTTTCAGTTCTCTTTCTGATTACTAATTCAGAGGGAGCCAGGCAAAGTCCCACAGGTAGTGAATTCCAAATTTTGGGAAACAAGTAACTGAAGGCGCAACTTCCAACTCTAGCTTTCCTGAACCTGAGAACGGAGGCAAGTTTGGCCGCAGTTGACCCCAGAGTTCTGCCTGGAGTACAGGGAGTAATTACATCTTGTAAATAGGAGGACCGTGGCAGGAAAGCGCTGTGTAACAATAACAGATAGCCTTAAATGTAATTATCAGTTTCACTGGCAACCAGTGCAGTTATTTTTAACTCATATCTACAATTGCTGGCACTTTAAAGTGTTATCAATTAATATATTATTTTTATGTTTTATTAAGAACTCTCCTTCAAACAATTTTTCTGTGAGGTTTCCTCATTTGGAGCTGTGTTACCAAGCAACACAAGCCGAGTTCTAGTTGTTCTGCCTTATCAAAAGCTTTTAATTGAGGGGGTGGCATCTCCCTTTCACTAAATTCACAATGAGATCTAAAAACCTCTCATTTATTGTTACATTCTATATTTGCTCGCCTTCAAAGTGAGATGTAGGCTATCTGCCACTCCTGAGTAAGGTCGCAATTGTTAATTGTTGTTTCTGGCACACTTTCCTTTGCACTGACCCTACCCCTAAGCATTAACTCTAACCGTATCCCCACCCTGCATTTGATAACTTACTCTGTCTTACTCGAACCCAAGATTACAAAACACTCATTGTAAATGTAAATGTAAATGTAAAAGTAAGTGTACAGGAAAATATATAGCGCAAATCACCGAGCGGTTTCTAAGCGCTTGGTTAGGGAACCCGTCCTGGTATTCCCATGTGAGATAACCCAGGCAGGGTATTCGCAAGGTGAAAGCCAGGCATCCCGCCGCGAGGGGGCGTTGTGGAGATTAAGCAAGCTATTGCCCAGAGTCGCAGAGTGTGAACCCGTGAATCGAGTAGGCACCGGAGCGAGAATTGTCGAGTCCATGGACATTTTAGGACTCAAGACCCCGCCGAGCCGGGAATTGAACCCTGGTCCCGGGCTGACCTCTGCTTCCAGGTCTGCCTCCTCTAACCAGTGAGCCACACTTCTCCACTGTACTAACTCGATCCACACACTCATCCTATCTGTTACCCTAACTAAAAATAATACAATGTTACAAACATTACTTTGGAAAAAGCATGGAAGGCACACAAAATATTAACCAATCTGGGGTTCATCACACTGGTATTACCTGATATTCCGATGCTCTTGCAAGCTGTTGGTTCGCCTGCTGAACGTGCACTTCAGAACTCTCCACATTGGCCTCTATGCTGTCTAAGATATGAAAACATATGTTCATTTTCAATTAAAATCATTGTGTGATCCTTACTTTAAAAATGAAAAGCATGTGCATTTAATGTACTGCTACTCAACAAAAATATGCAGATCACATAGGAGATTATAAACTCTTATTCAGGAACAGAACTCGACAAGTATGGCCCTTTCACCTCTTTTCTCTTTCTAGATTGTCTATATATAGTTTATGTACAACTCCCTTCTGTAACTTGAGCGAAGTCATGAGCAAACTCTTATTGTGACACGTAATAACTAATGGGTGTTCCAGGAAGTTTGACTAAATACTTGAAAATATTAACAGACTAAACATAGTTAGGCATTTTAAAGTTTTCCCATTCAAAATGGAAAGTGTTCACTGACCAGCCTTAAAAGATGCTCTAATAATCTACTGTGCGTGAACAATTTGCCCTGTTGTTTATGCGGATAGCCAAGAGACCACTTTGCATGGTAGGTGGAAGTATACAATAATATCCATATTTATATCAATGATTTGTTATGCATCTGAACAGTCTAGAGTTGAATCAGTCTTATTGCTAAAGTGTCAAAAACAGTTCTGTAAATCATATGGCCAATCACATGCAAGGTATGGGTTTGAAATAATGAAAACAACAGGGCAGGCAGTGTCCTGATAGTTAGAACTAATAACCCGATGACCTTGTAGGTAAAATATCATAAACTACATAGAAACACAGTAGCAGACATCTTCCTTGGACAGAAAGTCAAAATATAATTTGCCGGAGAAGGGAAATTATGTTTTTTCTTAAAATGGCATTGTCTCTTTACTACTGCTGAGATCTACACCCAAAATGTTTTTCAATTCTTTTTTCACCATTGGCCAGTGGAGAAAATGATATTGCCCCTTTGTGGCAATCCCCAGTTGCGTGTTGCAGCTCAGTGGACCAATGGAACCACTACAGGTATCTATATTTTAGCTTTTGGTCACAAGTTCGAATACTACAATGCAAGTCCTATCTTTCTTCTTCAGAAGATCGATACAATAAGTGCCATTGAGTTGGTGGTTAACAAAAAATATGTTATAAGCATCAGTATACTCACTCCGAGGTAATTCAAAACTACAGTTATTTTGTTATACTAATAATCAGTTTATAAACTCCCTAATCAAGATAATTCAAGATAATCAAGATAATTCCCATTTTGGAAAGCACACACATGCATACAGCCACTATGAACCAAGCAATTAACACTCTCCAACAAAAATGTCCAGCTTTTCTTTGAGATCCAGTATGTAATATTATTCTATGTGGAGTCCTTTCAATTTATGGTCCGCTGACTTTTAGCTCTGTTTTTTAATTCCAATTTCTGTAAATTATGTGAGCTCAGGGAACGAACAAAAGCTGGATTATAGCAGCCTGTCTGAGGCCTGGAGAAACTCCTGAAGGCACTGTAATTGAGATTTAAATGAAATAAATTATCATCTGAACATTTTCTTAAAGGCAATACTTTAGCAGGCTTTCCTCAAGTGAGAAAACATATCTGTCAGCAGATTTATAAGGAAACTCAATTAAATAAGCCCCACATCTGAATATTATTCAATTTAGTATGCAACAACAAAACCTCAATTCAATTAAAGTAGTAAAACTGCAAAAATCATTCCCTTAAATAGATATTTTGAAACGCTCAAAATGATTTTAAAGGTTGAGCAACAGCCTATCGCACATATTTCTTTTAGTCAATAGTTATATGACAGCTGAGAATTTCTGAAGACCAACTCCCAATTTAGATAGGGAAATGTAAAGCAATAATCTGATGAAACACAAAGTGCCTTTCTATATGAATAAACTGAGATGGACACAACTCAATGACAGGTCTTCTAAATTCTAATCTGCATATCATTTAAAAACAATTAGGAAAGACCTTAACGGTTTATTAGCCATACTAAAGATACTCTTTAGAAAATAAAAATGTAGGAGATACCTTATTTAATATGTAACCTAGTGACAGGATACAGCAGTTCATTGTTGTGCTCCAAATAACACTATCCAGATAAATGGCAAGAATACACTAATTCAAAACAATTTAAGATGTCCCCTATTTTTTCTCAAACTTAAGAAGTCAGCATAAATGCACATATCTAATCAACAAGGGGATAATAGGATTAGTTCAGTGAGATGAGTAGAACCTGGAGGGGAAAAAAGTACTTTTTCTCTGTAGATACATTAGAAGACAAGCAATTCCAGTGCCGGATTTTGAATAAAACAGATCAATTAATCCGGTGTATAGATGGTTGAGCTCAGGTTTGCTTTTACTGCGCATAGAGAGTGGAATAATGACAGTTATACCTATTGGTTCAAACACTACTTTTAAGTAGTTGTATCTTAAATCTATAAAACAGCAAGGGATAAGTCTTAAATATATGCACCAAATTATTACTCTCATTTTCGAATGTAAATCTGACAGATGCGCTGCTATTGAATAACGATAAACTGTAAAAGATGAAGCATTAAGTCTTTGTTTTAAATATATGTAAATAATCTCTACATGGTTGTAAAGTAGCTTCATCACAGATTCAGATCTTACTATGCTTTACTACATTTCAATTCTATATTTCTCTCTGAAACATCTCTCAATTTGGTATATTTCTGGGATGTGTATTATCTTCTAACTGTTTTGGTCTCTTTAAATGTTTGTGTAAAATCCTTGGGCTTATTTCCGCTTCTGCTCAAGGAAGTGTTGTGCAAATACTTACTACTTCACATTTGGTTTTCAGAAAAGTTTTGTAACTGGGAGTCTAGACGTCACTGCGAAATAGACTACAGATTGCGCACAATGCTGCCTGCAGACTCTTGTGTCATGTTCCTCTGTCCATCGCGGTTTCAATCCATCTGTGTTAGCCTCATCGACGGACTATCAAGAAGTGGGCCAAGTATGAAGCATTGTGCTTTTTTTACAGGGCTATGAATCAGAATGCACCAAAGTACCTTAATAGATGTGGAACACCATATGTTCCTAACTATTACTACATTCTCGCAGTAAGGCCTCGCTGTTATCCCGTGGGTGAAATTGGCGAGGCAGTGGGGACGTTCCTTTAA
The DNA here is from genome assembly GCF_964263255.1 of Lissotriton vulgaris. NCBI lineage: Eukaryota > Metazoa > Chordata > Amphibia > Caudata > Salamandridae > Lissotriton > Lissotriton vulgaris. The sequence goes on from NC_141694.1 coordinate 1,298,793,940, forward strand.
ATACTTAGAACACAAACTGTGGAATGCACAGCCTCTAAGGGTAAGACCCTCTACCTCTCTAGATATTTTTCAAAAGAAGGAGAAGGCCTGGCTAATTTAGGTTCTGCTTGGGCAGCCACACTCTTTATAAATGCAATTCAATGTTAATGGTTTTTTTAACCCCTTGCATGCGGGGCTCATTCCCCCGCTGTGTTGGGGGCGCGCACTGTGCCCCGGTGCTCATGACTAGCTCAGCATGTCATGAGCCATGGTGCTCGTGTGCTCATGACGAGCTAAGCTCGTCATGACCACACCCGTTTGTGTAGAACGTTTGCAAAGCAGGGGAATTAGCCCAGCGTGTGAGCGTTCCAACTGTCATGACGAGCTCAGCTCGTCATGAGCACACGAGCACTCTTCAAGGGGTAATCTACGCGAAGCTAAGCTGATATCCTCATTTCTTATTTTCTGTGTGACAATGTGAACTGTCTAAAAATCCATTGTTTTGATGAAATATTTCAATACGACATACTGCCTTGCTTCCTGGACTGGGGTCTGAAATCACCATTTGACAAGTGCATTGGAAGGAACTTAGGGAAGACACAAAGCAGAGACTAGAAATTAAGAGGTGGAAAAAACACATGGTGCAGGATGATTGCAGCAACATGAAACAAAAAGATTGGTTACAATGACAGGATGGAGGAGAAAATAAATTAGGTGCTCACTGCTGAATAAATACGAAACCAGAGGTCACAGGGGGTATCCCCTGGGCTGCAGAGAAAAACCAGGTGTAGAAAAATGGGAGGCATGGGGGGATAGCCCAGTAATGCTAAGCTTGGGGATTTGGGTGTTGCTGGGGTGGGGTGCCGCTGCATGGAAGCCTCTCTGCAACAGTGCATGTGTGTAAAACAGATGGGGGAAACTGATCAATGTGATTCAGGATAACATTGACTTAGATGCAACAAAACCTTCAGCTTGAAGCAAAAGCAGAAAGAAACCTAGATTCATATTTTAATATTTTGTAACTGAAATGAGTGGGAGGGGGTGTAGAACTAGACCTACAAGAGAAAAAGGATAGTGCGCTTACCTATCATATCCCCTTGTTCATGGATCATTGCTCCCAAATCCTTAAATATTTCATTTATGTTCAGGATATCTGCCTGGAAAAAAAACAATTCATTGTTATGTTGGATTTAATATCATTTATACTCAAATATGCAGCCACAGTTGTGTTGAATTACCAAATATATCCATCGTTTAAAGTGAGCCAGGAGCATCGGTTTAAATCAAATGTGGCTTCTTAAACATATTAAGCATTTACTTAGGGCCGTAGAGGCAGAGTGGCATTATCAAATCCAATTGTGCATTTGTTACGTCAATAATTTCATTCTTTGCTCGTAATGAGAGTTGCTGGAGTTATGGTGTTCCATTGGCTGCATTTATATAATATGTTGAATGCAGAAATCTTATCTTTGTATCCATACTAATCACTTTGTTTGGGGGCACTCTCTGTGTCAGCCCTCCAATTATCATCTTTATTTATATATATATATATATATATATATATATATATATATATATATATATATATATATATATCATACACAATCACCAAAGGTATAGACGTGCATTACACTGTAACAGTCAATGCGACTCAAGGTCTTTCATAAAACTGGAATTTGAGAACAAGGAGAAAGGCAAAGAGAATTGGGTGAAGAGATAGGATATATAGAGGCCAGTAAACAAGAAGTTATAGTGGGGCAGGGGACTATCAGAAGAACGAGGGGAGTTATAGTAGGGAGTGGGAGAGAGAAGGGGAGAAACATTTTGTTTAACGCTCCGGCTGCTTCCCACTTGGCAAGTACGTGGCAGTAACCCTGAGTACATGCATCTTACAAGGGGTCCAAAACTCTCAATGGGTCGGAACGAGAAACAGCAAAAGAAAGGCCTGATTAGGTTGTGATGTAGGCCAAATAAGCCCATCCCGCTAACGTGGCTAAAGCATACTCAATTTTTTTAAAAATACTTCTTTATTAATTTGGAGTAGAAGAGCAGTAGCAATGTCAAGCAGTATATCTTTAAGTTCCCTCTATAACGTTCAAAGAGATGCACTCACGGGTTTTGAAGCAAAGAGAATGGAGTGTTACAATTAGTGATATATAAATGTTTGTGATGACTGTACATAAGTCACAGAACTCAGTCTATACATTGTATACATAAAACAAAGGAGCCATTGCAAAGCCCAGTGTACCGACTCGGTACACTGGGCTTTGCAATGGTTCCTTTGTGCTATACTGGACTCGGTACTACAGAGTCCAGTATAGCACTTCAAGTGCTCACAGTGGCCTGTTGCCAAACTAGGCCTCCACCCTCTCCAAGTACTTTTGCCAATCAGGGGGGGGGACGGCACCGAACTCCCATAACTACCTTTCCTCAATGCCTGCTGTTTTACTAGTATGCCAAACCACAGATCTGTCAGCCACAGTCGCGTGGAGGGAGTGCAAGCTGATTTCCAGCTCATGGCGATCCTGCGGTTGGCTAGAGCCAAAGCTAAGTCGATAGTAATATTTGTATTTGTAATATCACCCCTCAAAGGTTTCAAGGTGTTGGGGACCGTCAGGCAGATTAAGTGAGCTATTGCTATTGCCCAGAGTCACATGATGCTGCGCTGCTACCGGCGCCAGAGATCGAACCGCGAGCCCCGCACTCCGGAGTCAGCCGCATAAGCCACTGCCCCACACCCTCCCTCCTAAATCGAAGAATGTATTAATAGGCTTACGGGCTGCATAGCGAGAGGTGATGCCCAATAAACAATTTAGTCCTTTCCTCTGGAGTAGGGAGCCTGAGGCCTCCGAGAGGAACCCCAGTATTACGTCCCAGTAGGAATCCTATGCAAAAGCACACTCTTTATGAGACTAGTTTCTGAAAATGCTAAGACACTGTATCAGATAAATCTATATTTTCTCTTTATAGTACTGTAAGTTACACATTTTTCAAGTCTTTCGTATTTGTATTCTTTTACATACTTTGGCTGCGTATATTAACCACTTAAATGTGATCATTCGAATGCATTAGTATTTTGTAATTTTTTTCTCCTGTTACAACAACATTTCGTGTACTTTGTCCTGGTGTTTAATTTTGCTTTTATCTTTCGGAAGTAGAAGGAATGGGCTTTTAAAGTACATTACCAGGATCATCATGTATGTAGTACCCAGGAAGAGGTGCTAATGCGCAGTACTGATTTCTGAAATACAAGTCGGCCGGTAGAGGAGATTGACAATCATTCTTTTGAAATTGCACTGCTAATGGGAAGATAATTTATGAAGACACAATAGAAGTACATTGAATGAGAAAGAAAATCCTCAAGCTACATGTTGAGGCTTCCCCTTTCAAGATCCTTTAAATAATTACAAGTAGTCGTTATAACTGCAGAAATGATAAAATCGGACTACCGCATAGCTTGGGTTCCCTCAGATTAGCTGTTCCATAATACTATAACAAACAGATGCTGTTAAATCCAGTCAACTCTACACTGCGCCTATAGTATTGGGTCAGGCTGTCGGATACCAGCCTCTGGGAGGGATTATCATAAACAACTTACTAGATAGGAAAAAGAGTCTCTTTTAAGTCCTGAAATCGCTAAAAAAAAAACACAGTACATCAAATACAGCAGTAGACAGGTGGGTAATTCAAACTAGGCCACAGGGGGCCAGATATTTAAATTACACCTGTAAGATGTAAGATCTTAGCAGAAAGAAAAACATATTTTGGCTGTATCATCAAGTTTAAAGTGAGTATAGACTGGGATCCCACCATGCAAGTAGGTTCAAGCTATTGTCCTGCCTGATAGGCTGTAGCATGCAGAACATTTGTACCCAGAAAATGCAGTGCCAGCGGTGTACCAGCCACCAGTCTTTCAATAAATCAGCTCTTTTTTAAAAAAAGAAACAGAAATCTCTGAAAAAGATTAAAAGAATAGGTGGACTTAATTCCAGCTAATATTTTTTTTATAATTCTTCCAAGATCATCCTTATGTAGTTTCAACTGGGACCAAATTCACGCAAGACTCTGCGTAGTTTCCCACAGTTCACAAAATCATTATTCTGCACGCATTGTTGTAGGTACCATCATGTGCTAATGTTGCATATGCAACCTCTCTCCGTGTAAAGCTGCACACATTGGAGAATTCTGGTAAGGGAAGACTTTATAATATGTCATCCCATGGTACACAGCAATGCCCTTTTGTTCTGTGGTGGCTGCTCCATTTGGGCATGGAGGTGGGAAACAAATAAACAACACCCAATCTAACACAACATGTAGGCTAGCTGATATCTAGAACTGTGTAAAACGCTATCAAATTAGTCAAAGCTCTTAAGGGGGTTTTAAGTGTCATTGCAGAAACTGACAAATATTTGTGTTTTATTCTGTGGAACAGACGCAGTGTTGCCACAATGACTCTCAGATTTCTGGTTATTGCGTGGTGAGAACCATCTGACTCTCCCTCCATCGCCTCACCGTCTGCGTGTCCTAGTTGTATCCCCATGTAACAGAGAAGACACTCTAGAGCCCCTCTTACTGGCTCTTCAAAATTCCACTTCCATCTCTCATTCTCAAGAACGGTCATCCGTTCTCTTTTGGTGTTGAGTCGTTGAGGGTTATTAGTATGTGCTGTGTCAATGTAATAAGCTGCATTTTCAATGTTGTTGGTATATGATAGCGAAAAGGGATGTTTATAAGCATGCTGTGCAAGGGTGCACCACGGGTACATCAAGGATGTGTTCTCAGTCACAGGAACAGGCTGCCTGTAACCTGTGCATCACTGAATAAATGTCCTTGCCCCATGCACTTGCACAGCCACCCATGTTACAACCTCCTCCTCGTTTCCACAGAGACGTGTCAGCTGCATCAAGCTCAGCTGATATGGGGAGTAGCAGGCGACATTCTGGACTGAGGTATATAAGATCAGCAAAGGATTGAGCTTTCTCTCACTTAGAGCATCCAGTTTTGAGTAGTCACGCCTGTTTTTGGACAAACTAAAGTTAACAGAAATGTTCGATTACAAGATGCAGTGTTTGTTGGCATCACCAAAATCCCTGAATTTCATGAATGTATTGCAAGTCAACGGTATGGCTTTCGCAACGAGTGACCCAGCAGTGTAGCCTTTAAGAACCGCTGTACAATATGTGCTTGGCAGGCTCGGAGAGTACTGTGTTGATGGGTCCTGACCGGTTTGTGGGGCAGGTGGATTCATGTTCAGGACACCATCGCGGTTACAAACACAGGCAACATAAACACTGTAACTTTACCTACTGCCAATGAAACCCTCATTGAATAATTGGGAACTGAGGCAGGTCTACTTGAAACATAAATCATTTGTCAGTAGAGGTGAAACATTGTTTTTGTACACGCAGAATTTAATAATAGGAAATTGGAAGTTGGTGATAGTATAGTAGTCAAATTTCAACAAAGGGCAATCAAGTGAACATTAATAACAAGACAATGGATGCACAGTCAAACAACATTTGAGGGGCAGATTAAAGAATTGAGACTGAAAAGTGGAATAAATAGCAATCTTTTCTTCCACTTAATAATTAAAGCTGTAATAGGCTTTGTACCTAGTTACATTATAAATAAGAGTATTTTCCAATTACTCTGCCATACGTGTGCATCTAGGAGTGATTCAGGCACATTCTTATTTTGTTTATATACCAAATATGTACTGCTTGTAAGCATCCAAAAGTCTTTGCACTTCTGCATTTTTATCTTCAAGTCCACATGCTCCTTGGTTTAAACAGGTGGGTTAAGGCTATAGTGTCCCTTCTGTTCTGTACATTAGAGAATTCTACAGTTTAATGGCGTACCTCAAGTTGTCTGATAGAGGTCTCTCTCTCTTCGATGAGGCGAAGATCATCTTCTGTGATATCTTCATACTGTGATTGAGCTTGAGGCTGGCTCTCACTGCAGATACACAAATACAAGTTTGGTTTAAAACCCTTGCAGCATGAACATATCATTGAGAGATATTCAAGAAGGTTAGAAGAGTCATTTATTTAAAAAGACAAAAAGGAACTGATTTTTTTTCCCCCTAATCAACAAATGGCACCTTAAACGACCTTGCCCACGACACAGCTTTTCCCCATATCCCACACATAAGGAAGACAAGGCACCGCAGATAAATTACATTGACTTTTAATCACAGACTGGGTTTAAGGGGCACTAGACCGCGCCACTATTAGGGGGTTCACGTTGGTCACAACTCTGATGATATGACAAAAAGCACCGTAAAATATGGGACACACAAAGGGGACTTGCATAAATGTCGATTTCACAGGAGGAAATCACAGTAGTGCAGGGGAGGAAATCACAGTAATGCAGGGTAACAAACAGGCTATAACAACAGAGCTTTTCCAAGACATGCAGAGCACTGTCATTCCCAAAAAGTACACAAAAATATCCATACAAAAATTGAGCAATATATTGGGTTAAGTTCCTTGACAGCTAGTATAGGTATGGCATCATGCCAACAGCAAGAAATAACTTTACTGGTCACCTTAAAAATGCATTACTTGCAAATAATAATCTGAGTATTTGTATAAATATAACACCTCGATATGTACCTTTTCACACCTTTTCATTAAATTCATCGCTTTTATGGGTTGATGGAGTGGCAATTTCAAATATATAGGTAATTCGTTTTAAAAATCCAAGAGTATACAAATCTAATGTTTGTTTGAAAAGTCTCAGGGCCAAGAAGTTTTTAGGAGTCTGGAAAAAAAGTTTTTTTTTCTGTACTGGAAAAAGAATGCAAGACTCCAAATCTATTAATGTTTGGAAGAACTGACAAAATTAGCCACCTAAGAAGTGTGTCACTTGGAATAAAAGGTAAAGAAACTGAATTTAGAAGCACTTTAAATGTTGTCCGAGATATTTGTTCAGGTATCATTGACGTTGTTGGCTCCCCGATAGGGAATGCGCACTAGGAAATCTCTTTGATGTGCATGTAGTTTCTTGACTGTTCCTATGAGGCACAGGGTCAAGAAAGATTTGCATATGGCTGGGTTCAAACTGGAATGGCATGGTGAGCAAAGAAAACGATGGATTTAGGCCCAGATCTCTGTACTGGGGTGAATGTATGGCATTCTTCTGCATTCTGTCCTGTAATTGTTCCTTGTTTATGTAGTTTTGGGCGTAAATATTAGGGCTAGGAGGTTTAGGTCAATTCAGCTACTGATTCCACACAACAGTAGATTTAGTGTCTTGATGAAAATGTTAACACTAAATAGACTGAGCAGGTTCAGATTTTTCTACACACGTTTCAAATAGCTGCTCCCCTGGTTTTTATGAAATGGTCATTGATGTGAGAAATGGTGAAGGGGTATAAACAAAACGTAGGACATCAGCCACAGAGAAGTGGTAAATGCAAACCCTTTGGATATTACAAAATCATCAAATTAATAATATCTTGTTGAACTTTTTCTTCCAAACCCATCTGTGACTGTATTCCTAATGGGATCGTTAGGACAACCTTACATATATAGGAAGCTACAGCCCTCCCACGAATTTTGCAGGATAAAAGAGGTTGAATATAGAACAGAACTCCGTATATTTTGAGTGATCAAGAAAGGTCTTCTTAAGGAAAGAGGGACTTTCCCAATATTATTTAAATAAGGACAGAAATGGACCTAAAACCATGAGGGCCAATTTGCCAACTACTGGCTTACGATGTCGGGCTTTGTGTCTAGTGGACTCTATGACGGGCAACTAAATGCTGTAAATGAATCTACAGACCCAGGGTTAAAGGAGCAAAGCTTGTGGAAGACGACATATTAGAAGTACAGTTCCAAACTACTGACAGAAGGTTTAAAGTGGGTTCTGATGCACACCAGCAGATTGCATTCAAAGTATTCACAGGACTATCTAGGAGGTCACTCTCTCAGAGTAACTGCACTTTATCAGGTATGACGAATGCTATCACCTTGGGATGATGGGAGTTGGATGAATGAGAACATCTGATTTCCAAAAAATTCTTTAAACATTTTCAGAGATTTAACGCAAGACTCTGAACCTTGAAAGAAATTATTTTTGACAGGGATAATTTATAGGTCAAATTTTATGAGCCAACAAGACCTGTTGGCACTATCTGTTACCTTCCATCAAACGTGTGAAAATCTTTTAGTCATCGGAAGCATATATATTATTACAGTGAGGATTGACGAGTTAAATTAGCATCCATGTGTCAGTACTGGACCTGGTTTGACCGGTTAAAGGTAGGGAGGATCGCAGATCGATTGGTATCCTCAGGAACACTGGGAAGAAATGCCCAGAGAGTAACAAAGATAGCAGCTGCAGCAGAAGATATTTTCAGATAAGCGCTAGACAAAAAATAAGGTGAATAGTCCAGCTAGGTTAAGTGACCTGTCCTACCACTGATGCATGATTTTGTATACTTGCAAGTGTAATATCTAAAATACTTGCTATGTCACTTGCTCTCGAGAAATGTGCCTATTCCGTCGGCGCAATAACTCCCTCAAAACACCTCACTTCAAATTTAGGAGAAAGGACATGCTGATGTCCACTGAGTTTCAGCAGGGAGCTGGCAGTGGTGAGGGCTTAGAAGTAAAGACAGCCAGGAAAAAAAAACATTTTTTTCCCACAAAAATGGCTTAAAGAGGAGCTCAAACAAAATTGGGGGAGACAGTTTCGGGGACATTTGGGATTACTGTCAATATGACTTCAAAAAGTAATCTCTGGATGGAAACCCTTTTATTATACGGTCAAAATAAATATGTATCCATAGGCTGCCTTTTACCATATCCCTATTTTTTCCAAATGTACACTTGTATAATCTCACCTATTTTTCTGGAAATAATTAAAACACAATTTTCGACTTTCAAGGTGCAGTTCCAGACGAAAATACCACTGAAGAACAATGAACGTGTATCCATGCAAAAAAAAGTGAATGAATTGAATGAACCATTTTTAAACAATAGTGAGTAGTAAGCCAATCCCTAGATCAAATCAGGTAACTGAAATTGCTAGGACATTCTCTAGGACACAAATAAAGAAGCCTGCATTATAAGAAAAGTATAAAATAAAAATAGGTATACTAACGATTCCCAGGACACTAGAGCTGCTTCTGTGGAATTATCGTCAGGCACACCCGTCTGGAAAATGAAAGGAAATGCAATATGGTTGAACCTTTAAAGTAAGGGCAAAAGAAAAGGATTGCAAAAACACAGCACATAAACCCCGATGCATAAAACAAGTTCCCTTTTCAGACAGGAGAGTTGCAAGACCTGTGATGAGGAGTGAACCATAGTCCCAAAGCATGCGTAGTACTTAGCAGAGTGCCCACCACCCAACAGATCCAATCATGGGCCACCACACGGTGTTTAACCAGTACAGGAACTTGGTTAAAACATTATCCACCCTACAATAGGAACACTGATACAGGATGGACGAGCCAAGCATTGCTTTAGTCAGGGTAGTACTACAATCGGTGGTAGGCTAGCTTCTATGTTATCAACTATGAAACCAAAGATCTGGTACTCCTTGTTCCTTAAGTATATGATTGCTAAGGGTGTGAGTTTCTTTCTACAAACTATACAAAGCACCAATAGACAATTTCAGTCAATAGTGTAAGAAAGTATTAGGGTCCCACTTCCTGCAGGGATGGTGCATATGGAATACCCATACCCTCGAGGTGACAAGCTGAGGGGACCACTCTTTAAGTATAGAAGTTTGCCCCCCTTGCCATGGCGGCGGCAGGAAATTCGTTATGTCTCTGCTTTCAGTTTTTATAGTAATAGTTTTATGGGTCTTGACTTGCTGTGAAGTAATGTGAGATGAGTGTAGCAAAGCAGCTGTATTTCTAGGGGCCACATAAGTCCGTGGTTGCAGAACTCACACTTACAGGGAAGTCTGGCTGGCCCACCATGAAAGGTGCAACCATGTCATTACTGCTACCGACTAAGCCCCAGTGACCCTAATAAGCAGACTTATTTTTGAGTAGTGTGGAAGGGCATGTGGACAGTTCGATCCCAGAACAAAGGGCAGGACATCATCTCGTTGCAAAGTGATCAAATGCTTACAAGTCCTAGTATATTTCTAAAGTCTGAAGGGGAAGCTGGATGCCTATGAATAAAACTACTGTACATTTCATTTGCAATAAATACTTACAGATACCCGAGAGCTTGCCCGAGCCCGGGCCACCAAGTCTTTTTCTTTATCAGCTGCTTGCCTTTGGATCTTCTGAAAGTTTGTCAGTGCTGTGGTTAGCTCATTCAGAAGGCGGTCCTTCAGCAATTTCCTCTGGCGCTACAAAGAAGCGAAAACACAAACAAGTGTTTTCAATCTTGTAAAACTGAACCTAAAGTATCACACCCTAACATGGTAGTAACCTGTAACTGCATTGTCTATAAGGTCTAAACATTAAAAAATGATTTAGTCATTACAAAATTGCAATGTAAACGTTGTACCCATAAATATATAGATTTTGTAGTGAATGATACAAAGCATCCTTGGAATAACTGGATTAAAAACAAAGCCGGTTTAGATTTTTTTTTTAAGTCACTGAAAAACAGAAAAAAAATGTAGAAATAAAGTGCTTTCACTTTTGACATCGCAAAACTTAATCTGAGATTTAGTGATCTTTAGTATTATAAGTCAACAAGCCTGCCCAACCAATGGAGAAGGCAAGAGCTCACACTTCGTTTTATAAGCTACCTTCTTTTGAAGGGGGCCCCTTCATGTATACTATCATTCACAGGTAAATACCTTGTTTTCATATAGACCACTTACCTCTCAGAGTGCTATTCTTTCTTGTGTTCTCAAGTCAGTCCAAAATAAGACTATGGATGACCTGGATCTGTTGGCTAATTACAGCAAATAATTTGTAATGCAGATTGGTCCTAAATTAGCCAAGTCCTATAGTTTCATGATAGGGGCCATGCCGATCTCCAAGACTGTTTTTTTCCTACCTGGGGGTAGTATTTGATGTGGATCTGAATTGGCCCTTTGATAAGATGAAAGGCAGGAGATTTGGCCTGGGCGAACGCCGCTGTTTTTAGGTCGAGCGACCTATCTCAATGCGCATGCGCATTGAGCGGGAGCTCGATATATAGCGTCTTAAACAGACTTTACCTAACTGGGCGATTTGGTGCTGTGCCCGTGGCTTTTAGGTCATTGCGCAAGCGCATTGACCTAAAATGCGGGTGCACATCACCAAATCGCCGTCTGTTCCCTCAGCCGCACTCCTCCCACACCTTTGAAGTGAAGCTTAGCTTCACTTCAAAGGCCCCTGCTGCTTAACACCCTCTCCCCACTCCGCCCCCTGCCCGCCGTGTCGCATTTCTCCTCCCCCCCTTCTCTGCCTTCCCTCCGTCGCTCGGCCCCCTCCCCTCCCTCTGTTCCATCGCAGAATTAAGTAGCAGCCCACGCAGAAAGCAATTTAGTTAACACAGATGACTCGGTGTGTTAGAGTTTTATTTTATACCCTTTATTTGCTCATTGAATGTGCTTTCTGTGGTGGCAGGCTCTGTCATTTGTTATTCTGTGCCCTTCTGTGGATCCACAATTGTATTCCTACTTCTGTTTGTGTAATGTCTCCGTTTTTGTGTTTTTTACACAATATGTTCCCTCTTCTATAAATTCCCTTCACCTAGCAGCCTTTATCCCACCTGTCACCCCCCAATGAGCTGACCAACGCTTAAGCATGAGTTGCCGTGATTCCCTGATTCACTAAACCTTCTCTCTTTCCCTCGAAGTCAATCCTATGTATCACTGACATGATGTCCAATGCTCGATTGTTTTCTTCCGCATATTTTTTGCCAAACTTCCGCGACCTTTTTTGCAATGGATAAACCTGAATTACTGTTCAAACATGACACTTACCTAGCTTCACTCCATGAACATGGCATGAATGAGAGAGAGAAAGAAAGCGAGCATTCGCAAAGCCAGTAACCGAGCCTGTCATCCTTCTGAGGTTGGTAAAGTGAGTGGTAAAAGCAACATCTGTTATTTTACAATGCTTATTTTATTGATAAATTATTAGGGTGCTTTCAAACACCAGGTCTCGTATGAAACGCTCTCTCTATATGTGCAAGCATTACAGGCATACATGTTTATTACTGCAGGTTCCTAAGTAATGTGGCGCAGTTTTACATATGGGTGTGTGGGTCTCTATAGGTGGCACAGGCTGATGGGTGCTATGGCGACATCTCTCTTTTCCATCGCGTCGTCACTGCCATCTCTCTTACCTTCTCCCATGCCTCTCTCTCACCCCTCAGACCTTCTCCCTACCCCCTCTCTCTCTCTGTACCCTTTCTTTTTATGGCCCCTCTCAACGCTCTGCAGGCTACAGCACCAATTCCCCGTTGGGCGCTTGGCCTGCCTTCTCAGCCTTCCATGGAGCGAGACCGTCCAGGCCACCCCTGCAGCACGGTCCTCAATGGCCTCTAACTCACAGCAGGATGCTTGGTTTTTTTCGGGATGGCTTCGACCGGTGGTTGTGTAATGTACTCTTTGTTAGAAATTCCGGAAGAATTGGATCTGTCTTAGATACAAATACAGACACAAATTTAAATGTTAATGAAATAAGATCATCTTTTCTCTGTCACAAACCCTTATGGAAGCCACAGGACCACCACACCCACCACCACTACACCCACCACCACAACCACCACCCCATCCACCACCACCACCACCACCGCATCCACCATCACCACATCCACCGCATCCACCACCACCGCATCCACCGCATCCACCACCACACCCACCACCACTACTTCCACCACCACATCCACCACCACCACCACCCCATCCACCACCACCACCGCATCCACCATCACCACCGCATCCACCGCATCCACCACCACATCCACCATCAACACCACCACCACATCCACCATCACCTCCACATCCACCATGACATCCACCATGACATCCACCGCCACATCCACCACCACATCCACCACCACCACATCCACCACCACGGCATCCACCACCACCACATCCACCACCACCGCATCCACCACCACCACCACACCCACCACCACTACATCCACCACCACATCCACTACAACCACCACCCACCACAGCATCCACCACCGCATCCACCACATCCACCACCACCACATCCACCACATCCACCATTTATTTGCAAGTTTGTACCGCGCTGGCTTCACTCCCGGAGGAGTATCTCCGCGCCTTTGGCTTCTACAAAGAATTAAGAAGGGCTATTGCAGATGTTCTAATCTACTGTTTAAACAGGAAGGGAACCATCACCACCACATCCACCGCCACATCCACCGCCACATCCACCGCCACATCCACCGCCACATCCACCGCCACATCCACCACCACATCCACCACCACATCCACCACCACACCCACCACCACACCCAGCACCACATCCACATCCACCACATCCACATCCACCACATCCACATCCACCACCGCATCCACCACCACATCCAAATCCACCACCACCACATCCAAATCCACCACCACCACCACATCCACCACCACCACCACCACATCCACCACCACCACATCCACCACATCACCACCACATCCACCATCACATCCACCACCACCACCACATCTGCCATCATCTCCACCATCACCTCCACATCCGCCATGACATCCACCACATCCACTACCACCACCACCGCATCCACCACCACTACATCCACCACCACATCCACTACAACCACCACCCCATCCACCACTACCGCATCCACCACTGCATCCACCACCACATCCACCACCACATCCACCACCACATCCACCACCACATCCATCACCTCCACATCCATCACCTCCACATCCATCACCTCCACATCCATCACCTCCACATCCACCATGAAATCCACCGCCACATCCACCGCCACATCCACCGCCACATCCACCGCCACATCCACCACCACATCCACCACCACATCCACCACCACACCCACCACCACATCCAGCACCACATCCAGCACCACATCCACCACATCCACATCCACCACCGCATCCACCACCACATCCAAATCCACCACCACCACATCCAAATCCACCACCACCACCACATCCACCACCACCACCACCACATCCACCACCACCACATCCACCACATCACCACCACATCCACCATCACATCCACCACCACCACCACATCTGCCATCATCTCCACCATCACCTCCACATCCGCCATGACATCCACCACATCCACTACCACCACCACCGCATCCACCACCACTACATCCACCACCACATCCACTACAACCACCACCCCATCCACCACTACCGCATCCACCACTGCATCCACCACCACATCCACCACCACATCCACCACCACATCCACCACCACATCCATCACCTCCACATCCATCACCTCCACATCCATCCCCTCCACATCCATCACCTCCACATCCATCACCTCCACATCCACCATGAAATCCACCGCCACATCCACCACCACCACCACATCCACCACATCACCACCACATCCACCACCTCCACCACCACCACCACCACCACATCCACCACCACATCCACCCCCACATCCACCACCATCACCACCACATCCACCATCACCACCACCACCACAGCCACCACCACCATATCCCCCAGATCCACCACCACCACATCTATGTGTGTGTGGCTCTTTGTGTGTGTAGGTGCAAATGCAATGTTCTTGGATTTTCGTCACAATAAAATACACTGAACATAATCTTCACAAAAGTTATTTACAAACGTTTAAGCTATTGCCATTATAAATTACAAAAACTTATTTAAGTATTAATTATTTACAAAATTAAAAGCCATTGTTATTTGTAATATCAATACATCTAAGTCATGTAAATACAACACACATTGCATTACAAATGCTATAGGTGTCACATTTGCAAAAGTCAAAACTATTGACATTGTAACTGACAAAGCTATTAATTTTGCTACTTTCAAAACCAACAGATAAATAAAAAAAGTGTCATTTACAATACCAATAGCTCAAACTTTCCTAATGCGAGACCTATTGCTTTTCCAATGCTTGTTTTAACTTTGCTACTAGACTGGGAAGCAGACTGACTGGGGGACTCCTGCAGATCTACAAAGATAAATTCATCTCAAAGGTTACCTATAGGAGTTGAGATCTGGGGCTATACCGAGCAGGGTGCATTACAACTTGTCGAAAATACCTTCCTGAGACGGACACTGTTTACCGCCGGCATCCCAACCTTTGTAATGCATGAAGAGCTAGGGTTGGCCTTTCTCTCTGATGTGTTGGCTTTTCATCGCATATCGCTGTGGATGGAAGCACCCTTAGTAAGGAAATTTTAAGTGGCTGTTTTCCCTTTATCATACTAACTGCATCTGTTGGCTCGAGTACATCCGAGAATGTTTCATGCGTCTGGGTAGGGCAGTTCTATATGAGTGTTCAGAGGAAATTTGTTGTAGGGATTTGATCTGGGTGAAGGCAAACTTTTTTAAACCGTACCTGGGCCAGAAAAGAAGTAGAGTTTATGAAGTGTAGTGTGCGTAGATACCTTTTGTTGAAAACTGTGCCATCAACTGAACCTTATCTTGCTTGGGTTAAAAGTATTTATGGCTGTTTTATATTGACATGATTTCAATTGGACCTCTTTCACCATCATTTGGCCTAACCTTGTGGTGCGCGTAGAGGGCAGTGCCTCCCACCTTGTGGATGCGATGGAAAATCGCCACAAGACATGAAGCTCTTTTTTAATGTTTTGTAGTTTTTACGAGGCACCTATAAAGTCTTTTATTATTCCGATACTTATAAAAGCAGGTTTTAGGCAGATTAGGCCTGATTTTATCTTTTTACAACAGTTTTCAAGCTATTCAGCTTTGCATGTTCTTAGCTTTTTAAGGGTTGCCATAAGGCTCAGGTCTAGCTGTGATTAGCCTTTATGAACAATTACTTGTCACTGTGATAAGATCAATTTGGTTTTAACACGATCCTGGTTTATAATCTTATATTTTAGGAGGCTGTGATGGATGTTTTCATTGCACTTGAAATAATCTTTACCACCAATAGTGTATTTTAATGGTGTCCATTGAGGTCCTTGATGTCCATACCAATTTTATACTCTCCACTTTTGACATAGCACTAGATTAAAATCCTTGCACATATGGGCCATTGATGGTCATATTACACTGTTGTCTTATGTATCAGATGGAGTCTTTTATTTGTGTTTGTTTGACTTTTACGGTTTTCACACATGCTCATATTAAAATTGAATTGGAATTTGTAGGTATGTTAAATACTTTCAACAAGAGCAATGTTCATAGGGACTTGTTAATTGACAACGCTCACAATAAACGACTAGTGTGTTGTGACATCAGTAGCAATAAAATAACTATAAACAAATGAAGATATGGTCGGATATGCAAATATGCTGGATAAATCAGAAATGCATTCAATGACTATAAAATAAATGAATTAAATATTAATAGAAACAAAACATCTGACGTCTAACAAAAAGAAGATATACTGCCAGCATTTCAGTCAGCGCTTGTGTGGGTGTAGCAATAGTGCTAAATACAAGGGTAACAAAAAATAACACCCAATCTCAATAATGAGGATAGAAGTAACAGCTGACCAGTACAGAAAATATAAATGACAATTTTACAGATTTTGATAGAAATGAAGAGTCAATTTTTTGATCCAAATGCCAAGTAACCAGAAGCGGACCATTCAACATCAAAAGGTTACCACTAATCAGTGGGCCCCGAAGGAAATTAATGGATATTGTATACGAGGATAGAAACCACAGAAGGAACTGAAGGATTTTGCTAATGGTAGCTAAAGGGTTGGGACCGAACTATTTATGAGCACCAGTCTGCGTACTCCGATTAACAGTCAGAATTCATGCACTGACCACTGTGCCAAATAAATTTTACAATAAAATACACTTTTGTGTCAAAATTTTATTATTTTCAATATAATAATACTAAATCATTGTCATATAACCAGTTATTACAAGAAAAACTTAAGCATTTAAATGGTAATACAGTTTCAACTTACACTCCTATTATAGCCCGAAAGCCTGGTGAAGAGAAAATAAAGCCCTGTGTCAAGGGATCAGTATGCCAATCACCAATCCAATCTTAATATCACATCGTATCCATGCAGGTAAGAATCTGAGTTCAGCATTTACTCAACTATATTCTCTATTGCTGAAACATAGTCTATCATTAAGCCACAGAAATGATAATACAGGCATTAATAAATTGCTTTCGTATATCATTATGGTCTCAAACTTGCAAAACTTAAGGTGATCTATCCAACTTGAGCAACTTAAGGTGATCTATCCAACTTGAGCATAAATCTTTAACAGAAGTCAGTGGGACAATAGTGACCGAACATGCATGCTGTGGAGCTGTCCTAAGCTGAAACTAGCATCAGAATAATGAAGTAGTAATTAATACTACTTAAGAACCAGAACCCTTTAGCTTCTTACAGACTGTGCTGGTCCACTGTCTGGGATTATCTCAAGTGGGGCTACATGAGTGTGTTAAACATTCATGTGAATCCCATGCACTCTTTATGCTTTACTTTTTAGTGCCCTTCATTTTTATCATAAAAGTAAATGCCTCATTACGTCAAGGTACCATCCCAGACTCCTTAAGTCTGGACCAGTAACTCCTATTTTGAAGAAACCCATGGCAGATCAGGCGGATTCAAACAACTTCCGCCCAATCACTAACATACTAACCTTGGCAAAGCTCCTGTAGAAATGTGTGCACACCAACTAGGCAATCACACAGGACAATTCCAACTTTTAGACCAATTCCAATATCGCTTCCGACAAGGACATAGCACTAAATTGGCTCTAATGCACATCGTAGACGATGCGCTATATATACATGCTGGGTCAAAATGAACCCAGCCTGCTAATTGTCCATGAACTATCATCAGCTTGTGACATGGTTAGACAGGACAGTGGCCTAGACTTACTTGAACATAGGGTGGGGCTATCTGGGTCTGTCCTTAATTGGTTCATCTCATTCCTCCACAACAGATTCCAATGAATAAAGGTTAATCAGTCTTTTCAATTTTTCAGTGGTCACACTTGGGGTCCCACAGGGATCAATGCTCTTTAACCTGTTGATGCAGCCACTAACTGAAATTCTGAAGCTATCCAACATCTATCACATGTATTTCAACGGCACCCAATTGTACCTGAAAATGCGTCACCCAGAAGATATCCAAACCTTTAAAACAACTCTTCAAAAAACTGAAAACTGGCTGTCATGCCACCACTTCAAATTAAAAGCTCAAAAAAGGAATTCCTTTTAATCGCCCCCCTCAAAGAATCTTCTGATATTGGAGAATGGATGAAGCATTCTTTTAATTGCCTTCTACACATTATAGATTCCAAAAGATTTCTGGGAATAACCCTTGACAAGAATTTCAATTTGCAGGAGCGCATCAGTACTGCCACTAAAGGAACTAACTTCCAGATGAATATCATAAGGAAAATAAAAGCCTTTCTCCTCCTCGACGACTTCAGATCAGTTGGTCAAGCCCTAATGATTTCCAGGTTGGACTATGGAAGTGCAACCCTCCGCATCTTACCTAGATCAAATTCTGCTTTTCTAAAAGCTTCTCTTAACTCAGTTGCACAGCTCCTCACAAGCTCTAATAGATACAATCACATCACTCCTGATCTACAGGCTGTAAATTGGCTCCCCAATTAGGTAAGAATTGAGTTAAAATTGCCTGCATGAACACTACAACACCTTCAAGTAACTTGAACAAAAACTGGAGTTATCTGGTGGTGGTAGATCTCCTAGAAGCGCTAGCACCTTACTGCTGGTACCACAGAAGTTCTATTTAAAACAAATTATCAAGCCTTCGCGGATATTGCCGCAAAAATCTAGAACTCCCTTCTCCCTGAAATCAGGCTGATCTCCTCAACCCTATAATTTAAAATGAAGTCAATGTGCTACTAATGAACACATTTTTGCTTTATGGTTCATGTACTCTATTAGCGGGACACATTAGGCAACATTTGCTACACCCATGTAAAGTATTGGATTGCTAGGATCATGTATATGTATATTTAATGGGCATCAGTCTCTGTGGTGACCTCCTGCCTCTTTTCAGGACCCAACCATCCTGTTTCGAACTAGATTTGATTCTTTTTTACTGTTTTTCCTTCTTGACTACTTCTAAAGTGCTCTGATACCCTCTTGGGTCATGTTCACTCTATATAAAACTTTATAAATAAAAATAATAAATACAATAAATACATCCATCAGCAAAGTTGTCTACAACAGTAAAATGTGTTCAGCACAGAATACTTCTTAGATCCGCATCACTTTAAATGCCCCTCCTCTTCACAAACCTGCATGGAACTAAAAATAAAGAGTAAGTTAAACATACAGGCTGGTAATTGGATGGTGGGAGCAGTCACTAATTAGTTTGTGTTAGAGTCACTGGTTATTATTTTGTAATCAGAACCCCTACACTTACATTTTAACTATTGGTATGTTTTCTTATTTCACTGAGGTAATATAAAATCGGTTTACATGTTGAGGAGTGGAGAGAGAGGTGTCCCTATTAAGAGCAGGGGGCTCAGGTTTGTACCCAACCCCTGGCCGAGATTCAAAGGATAGCATGGGACTGTACCCAGCACCTTCTTAGCTTCAGAGAGTCCCTACCCTGCCTCCTACAGATTAAACTCTCACCTTGTTGGCCTGCTCTTTGTCTCTTTAGATAGGCTTTCACTCATTCAGAGGGAGGGAAGGAAGGAACTGACCTGAATTGGCTTGAAGGTAGGACAAAAGGAAATGTGCGACCACCACCACTGGCTGGAACTGCTTGTAAGAGTGGCAGATCTACATCCTCTTTTAAAAAGCTCCTGGATCTGTGTGAATCAGATGATGGACTGCCCAACTGTCTGAAGAACCTGAAGGAATGTGGGACCTGCTTGCCTTGCACCCAGAACCTGAGGACTCCAGGGGTCAACTGGCAGACCTCCTGATTGAGCTACTTGGACACAACAAGTTTCCAGAGGTCTCTCTTCCTGAAACTGTCCAGCTAACCAGTTCCATATGAACATGACCTTCAACCCTGCTGCTGGCTTCAGATTGAGAGAATCCTAATCCCCATGCCAGCTCCGACTATGTTCTCTCAGTATCAACAAATCCGGTTTAGTGGGATCTCCAGATAACTGTATCTGGCCTAGTGAAATCCTCTTTGGGTACAGCCTGCAGCCTCACCCTGCTGGAAAAATCCAAGCCCCTGAAAAACGTCTATGTTTGAAGGTAGGTATCTTCGGCGGGCCAGACGTTGAGTAGCACCCCATTGACTAGGACAACCCCTAAACATGAAATTTTGACTTTTCCTTTCATGACCTTTTTTCACCTTGGTTGATCCTATCTTTGGATACCGTCTAGTGCCTTGCCATGCTGAAGATTTTGCCTTCTCAGAATTTCTTCTAAGTCTGAAGGCAACTCTTGGACCAGACCCAACCTGGTCCTTGAATCCGACCCTCACTCCACCATCGTCTGCCGTAATGTTTGATTTCGACCCAGTCTGGCACAACAAGATAACCAGTGTAGGCACTTTGTTATTTTTCGTGCTAGGTTTTTATAAAAATATGCATCGCTTTGGTTTTATTGATTGGGTTTATGTCGTTTTTGGTTGTCTTTTTATTCAATAAAATATAGTATTTTTTTCAAATTGGTTTTGGAGTTTCTTGGCTTGGGTTTTTCCTTTACTACTGTTTATGTGCAACATAAACATTTTATACAGTGTCTCTAATTTAAGCCTGACTGCTTTTGAGCCAGATCACCAGAGGGTTGAGCACAGGTTTATTTAGTGAGTTTTGAGGTTCAACTTGACAAGGATAATTATTTTAGGCGATTCTCACCCCCTCAACTAATGCTTTAATTTCTTACAATTACTTTTGTTTCCCTCTGTGACATCTTTCTTGGGAGAAAGCCAAAAGTTGCAGATTTTCCTAACAAAGTAATATCTACCTTTACTTTTGTATCCATCAATATGATCCAGAGTATTGACCTTCCCTGCTCAAATTTGACTCCACTGACTAACACAGCTGACATTCAGACAGTAGCCCCAGAACCTATCCCAGAATCTATTAAGTACTAATTAACTTGTTAGCCCCACCAGGGTATTCTATTTTTCACTATGACTAGAAATGGAAAAAACTGCTGGAGGCGTCACAAAAAATCCAAAGACATAGTACTGAATGTAAAAATGTGAAAACAATCATCTCACCATCTTTCAGTTCCTTTGGGGAAATAGAGATAACAAACCCAAACCCACTACAAACTGCACGAGATGCATCATTCCCCTTAGGAGGCCTCATATTTCGTTGAACATCTCATGGAGTTAAATCTCTGAAAGATCACTCTCCTGTAACAACAAGATATTCCTTTGAGACTTGCCGAACTCTGGCAAAAGGAGAAAGACTTTGCAGTTACTGAACTCTCAACGTGTCTTCTAATAACGTCCTTGAGCAGCTCTTTTGATAGCTCAGCCTCCGATTGTGTAATCATGACAGAATAGAAAGTACAACCCCTGTTGAATGGCCGGACCTATAATTCATCCCTTTCACATTCTATACCTCTACAATCATGATCCCATCACACCTGAGAAAACATCCCCAATGGATCAGAGACTTTAAAAACATCAATTACCGTATGATCCTTTGGAAATAAAATATTATTTTCCCTACCATAATTACCACTAGATAAAAGCGACAATGAACACGCTTGTCAGTGTACTGAGACAGAGCACCACAAAAACTGGAAAAAAATAGACACTAAATGATAAGCCCAATGGTCCCCCGTGGAGCTAAGTGAGGAGATGAAGTTTGTTAATAAAGTGGACCATATATGGTATTATTATCTTCACTGAAAAACCTAGAAAGTCGATGTAATGTAAGCAAGAATTAGGAGAAAAAAAACATCTGCCAAATCGGCACATGTAAGCCAGGAAATTCACCTAGCAACACAAACTCCCTCCAAAAGTTTGGAAAATGCAAAACAACATAACAACCCCTTAGTTTTGATTACTTTAAATAAACCACGTTAAAACTTTTAGAAATCTCGGCTCGGTTCCCGGTGACTCGGGGCACGCGTCAGGAGTGTCCGCTTTCCCCCTACCTCTTTGCGCTGGCCATGGAGCCGCTGGCCGCCAGGGTTCGCAATGATGCGCTGTACCGTGGCTTTGTCTGGAGCGTGGATCATGCAGACCGCATCGCCTTGTATGCGGACGATGTGCTGTTCTTCATGACCGACCTGCAGAATACGGGCCCGCGGGTTCTGGAATTGATGCAGGGCTTTGGTCAAGCGTCGGGGCTCTTCCTTAACCCACGCAAGTCGACATTATGGGTGCTGGGTGGTGGCGCTGTGGACTTTCCATGGGCTGCATCCCTTCGGATCGCAGTGGAGGGAGTGAAATATCTGGGAGTTTTCCTCTCTGCCTCGCCCACGGTGGCGTGGAGCCGGAACATTCAACCGGTTTGGGACCGGGTCCAGTTGGACATCAAGAGGTGGACACGTATGCCTCTTAACATTTACGGTCGATCGGCCATCTTTAAGATGGTGGCCTTGCCCCGTCTCCTTTACCAGCTGCAGAATCATCCCTACCTGGTTGATCCGCAGTGGTTTCGCAGTGTTGACTCTGTGTTGGGCAGGTTCCTGTGGGCTGGAGGTGCCTCCAGGGTGGCGCTCCGTACGTGCTTCCTCTCTACTTACTGCGGCGGCTTGGCTACCGCGGATATGCTGTCCTACTATCAGGCCTCCCATCTCCTGGTGCTCAACGAGTGGTGGTATGGGGACCGCTGTGACCCGGCCTATGCCCTGGAGCACTCTCTAATGGGCGACGCCTCCCTTCATACGTTGTTGTACTCGGCCAGGAGGAGGCGGCTGCTCCCACGAGTCACCCAGGTGGTTTTTGCTGTCTGGCGGAGGGCCCTGCACCGCATGGGCTGGTGGGGTAAACTAACGGCGGAGACTCCGTTGTGGCGTAATGGCCTGCTGCCGGCGCTGGCGTCGCTGCAGGGCTTCGACGGCTGGGACGCAATAGGGGTCTCATCCCTGGGGCATGTCCTCTCCGGCACCACTCTTAAATCCTTTCAGGAACTGAGTGCTGAGTTCAACATGCCCAGGTCCCAGTTCTTTCGTTATCTCCAATTTCGTCACGCTCTTACTCCTAGCCTGGTGGGGCTGGAGCAGCTCCCAGACTTCAGTCCCATAGAGGCGAAGCTGTTTATGGGAGATTTGGGTGACAAAAAAGTCTCCCAGATTTACCGCTCCTTGGTCACGCACTGCTCCCCCTCGACACTGAAGGCCCTATGGGAGGCCGATGTTGGCCCCTTGGACGAAGACGACTGGCGCGAAGCCCTTGAATCCCCCGGGGGGCTGCCATTGCAGTCCGCCTCCGCTTCATTCAGTTCAAATATCTGCATCGAGCTTATTTCACAAGGGACCGTTTGTGGCGGGCGGGCCTGATTGCAACCCCGGAATGCCTGAGATGTGGTTCGGAGAGAGGCACCCTTTTTCACACTGTGTGGTCTTGTGTGCGGTTGACTCGGTTCTGGGCCGGGGTCTGGGATTGCCTGTCTGAGGTGCTGGGGTGGGACCTGCCCCGTACCCCTAGGTTGGGCCTTCTTCACGTCCTAGAAAATGTTGGGGGCAACATATACAAGCGCCATCTGTTGCTGCTGGGGCTGGTGGTAGCGAAAAGGGACCTGGCACAGGCCTGGAAGAGCGAGCGAGCCCCCCCCTCAGTGCCTGGAGGGCGGGCCTAGACTTCATCATGGGTTTGGAACAGCCAGTTTTTGAGGCTCGGGGCTGTCCCCGCAAACATTTCAAAATATGGAAACGGTGGGCAGACTATAGGGGCCTACCTCTCGACCCTCCTATGGACATGGACGATGCATTACCACAGCATGTTGACCCTGCACCCTAGGCCGTTGGCCGGCTCCGCATTTGTACACCTTCTCTTATGGTTGACTCATGATCACGTGCACAGGGTTAGGGTGGGATAAGGGGTGGGTAGTGGACGGGGTTGGTGGGAGTTTTGGGGTAGGTGGGTGGGAGTATTTTTGAAAAATTCGCTTCATGCATTGGGATTCGATGCTATGACAATGATGTGTCTTTTCGTATCTACTGTTGACAGTCTCCTCCTGATTGTGGAGGGCTGTGCTTAAACCTGATCGAACTCCTAATAAAAATGGTTTTGAAAAAAAAAACTTTTAGAAATGTGGCATCTTCTTTAAAGAAACGATGGGAAATACTGAACTGTCCCTTTTCAGCAACCTGAAGATCAAATGCAAGCTATTCAGATACAGTAAAATACCAAAACGTGATCTTTTCCGGATAATCACCCCCATAGAAATATTAATGGCCACTGCCAAAACTATACTATCCTCCTATTTTTGAGAATCGGTTGAAACCAACATTCTGAAGGATATAAAACCATCTGTGACACCCTCCTTCACCAAGTTGATCAAAATTGTACTAAAGCAAGCAAAGGTCCAGGACTGGCTAAAGACAGGCAAGCAACACCATTGAAGAAAAATAGAAAAGTACCAATATTAAAGATATTAATAATTTCCAGTGTGTATCTACTAGTCTTGGCTACGGTTTTAGATTAATGCATCGAGTCACAACACAAAGTATGGCAGTCTGTGACCCTAGAAAGACTATTGGCCAGGATTCAAGTCAGTATGCGGCATATATCCACCATACTTTGAATAACCTAATAAATTAAAGGGATACATGTCTTCTAAACCCATTGCACACTTCTATGTCATATAATGCATCTAAACCCTGCTCTACATTGAAAATCTTCATGACAGAGTGGGTATAAATGAAGTGGCACTCAACTGGTACTTCATACCTGGAAAAAAAAAGAGTCAAACATTAAAATGGTGATTTCACTAACCCTTAGAGGGTCCTACTTGAAGTAATCCTTTCTGCTACTCTTTTTAACATTACCTTTGGAACCTCTGAACCCCTCTTAAAAAACAGAAAAATTTCATATCATTTCTGTGTTGATGATAGCCAGCTTTACACACATCTTCTACCCCAATAACACTATATTGACTAGCAAAACACTAAAATGTATACATGAAAAACACAAAAACAAAGTGGAATCCACTTGGGCAGTTTGAGTTAATTCTCGTTAAGTGGCAGCTACCGCAATCTCCACAGGGATAGTGTCCTTGCAAACCCTGTAGTCTGGTTTGTTGGTTTGGTGTCATTTTTGGTCTAGTGTGGACCAGGACATCTTTCAGGTTCCTCCCATGTCTGTGGGCGAACAGAGGTTTCTCTAAATCCAGAGTGCCACTGGTTAGGATCCTCCAGTGTTTGTTAATCATTTCTGAAACCTGGTTTGAATGTGAGCTATATGTGGTACCACATACTAGTCTCTCTTGGTTGTTTTCTGAGGATACTTTGCCCTCCAGGAGGGCATCACTGTTATTGTTCCGTGCCCTTTTCATTGCAGAGTCAATCACTCAATCGGGATAATGTCTCTGTTTGAGTTTATTTTTCAGATTCTAGGGCCTGGGCTTTGTACTTGTCAATGTCACTGCAATTACGTTGTAGACGCAAGAACTGCCCATAGGGTAGGTTCTCTCTCAAGTGGCGAGGATGAAAGCTATCAAATTTATTTTTCTACCCCACGAGCCAGGTATTTTTTATCTTTCACTCACTTTAACTCACCACCCACATACGTCCTTGTACCCCACACACATTCACACATAGTCCAATAGAAAGTGCTCCCACGTACTCATTGGTCGTAGCACGCCGCATCCCCTAGAGGGGTGCGAAGACCCCGATGATGAAGCATGACACCAAGGGGCCTGTTGGTGTGTGAGGGGTATTTAAACAACACTGAGTGTTCCCCATCAGTATAGGGATTAACTCAAACTGCCCAAGTGGGTTCCACTTTGTTTTTGTGCTATACCCGGGGAGACTGAATCCACTTTTTCCTCTCCCTCCCTCTTTTGTTAAAAGTACATGAAAAACACAACACAATCTCAAATTAAATCACACTAAAATAGAACTTGCCCTGATTGCCACTTTAAAATGCTCCAGGCACCAATAACACTGGCTTTTAAATCTGATAGTACTAGATTAAAAACATCTTATTGTTGAGAAGTTTCCTGCTCATAGGAATCTCCAATTTCCACCAAGCCCCATTGAAGTTGCATCTCTATTTTGCGGCCAAGCTGGCCTCTGTGCATGGAAATATTATCATACAACTACAATGATAATCACCCACCAATGGCTTCTTGTAGACACAGGAAGCTTTTTCAAATAAGCCTGCAACACCTCCAAAGTGATTCATAATAGAAATCTGAACTACATCACACCTAAAACTTCAAAGTCAACAGATCTCAAAGTGCCCAAAGCTTGTTTAAATATGTGTCTGAGGTTTTGTATCTTGCGACATGAAAGAATTCAGTTGAAAATGTCCTTTATGATGAACTTTAGTGTATATGAATACATGTTTGTGCACCCACCAACTTCTAGATGAGGGGATTATGGCAATATAAGCCTGTTTGCACTTAGTGGGGTCAGACGTATGTTTGTATATTTACAGCAAGGGAGTTGGTGGTTTGTCAGTCTACGTAGGGGTAGGGTGGCGTACATCAAGACAAACACCAAGTACCGACACTGAAAGCAATACTTAAATAGGTCTAGTACATTACCTTTTCGGAATGTTTGGAGTATAATTTTGCTGTTCTGGCCGTCTCATTTCCTTGCATAGGAGACACATTGTGGAGACCTCTTAGGTCTCTATGAATGCAGAAGGCTGAGCTTTCTTTTCGTGCTTTTCTCTGGAGGTAAATGCGCCTGTGCAATGGGGGTGGGTGTATATAAATATATATATTCACTGAAAAACCATAGGTTTCAGACATTTTATAGTTAGGAATTAGCATTTAAAAAACCTTAGAAATTCACTCAAAAAACATAGGTTTTAGGGGTGTTCTAGTTAGCTGGACATTTCACTCATACAAAACCATTGAAATTCCTCTGTTCTAGTTAGTTGTACTAACTATAACTTGCGCGCCCGCAATCTCCAGCTGATGATGTCATATATGACATCATTCAGGACATGGTTAGTGACATCACTGATTACATCACTGATGACATCTCAAATGACATCACTAATGACATCATCCACGTGACAATCTGATACATCTCATCATACACTAGTATAACCTTTCAACACTGATTATAAAATATGGAGTACCATATGTGAAACCATTGACACACCAATACAAGTTTTAAAAAAAATACTCCGTGATTCCTACATGGACACACACATGTAAACACTTACCTATAGATTCACTCAAACATGCTAACAAAGAACTATAGAACAGTATTAAATATACTAGTGTATGATGAGATGTATCAGATTGTCACGTGGATGATGTCATTAGTGATGTCATTTGAGATGTCATCAGTGATGTAATCAGTGATGTCACTAACCATATCCTGAATGATGTCATATATGACATCATCAGCAGGAGATTGCGGGCGCGCAAGTTATAGTTAGTACAACTAACTAGAACAGAGGAATTTCAATGGTTTTGTATGAGTGAAATGTCCAGCTAACTAGAACACCCCTAAAACCTATGGTTTTTTCAGTGAATGTCAAAGGTTTTTTCAATGCTAATTTCTAACTATAAAATGTCTGAAACCTATGTTTTTTCTGTGAATTTCAAAGGTTTTTTTATGACAATTTATAAATGTATTAATTGTTATATTTATTTTTTGATATTGACTTACTACATTTTTTTAAACTATTTATTTTTAGACATTTTAGTTTTTAAATTACATTACATATTTTTAATATAAATTGAAAAATGTTTTTAAAAATATTGGAATTCTGATATTGTTTTTATAATTTTTTATTTTTTAAAAATATATTTATATATATTTTATATAGCAGGCAATTATATCCTATGGAAGGAAATTCAAGTTACTGGTAAGTACAGTTAGAATTACTTTTCAGGATCAGTACTGGGCTCAAACATGCAGCACTTAGGTCTCTCCAGATAACAGGTGAGTAAATAGGAATTCGTAGTTCGGCTGATTTTAGAGGAATATTTGTAAGTTTCAAAAATCGACACAAACTTTTTCAGCAAAAAGCAGGCAATGATATCCTATGAAAGGAAATTCAAGTTACTGGTAGGTACGGTTAGAATTACTTTTCTGGATCAGGACTGGGCTCAAAGATGCAGCACTGAAGTCTCTCCTGATAACAGGTGAGTGAATCGGAATTTGTAGTTGGCTGATTTTAGAGGAATATTTGTAAGTTCTAAAACTCCACACTTTGAAGAATTTCCAAGTGAAACCAGTCAATGTTAGCCTATGGAAGGAAATTCAAGTTACTGGTAAGTACGGTTAGAAATACTTTTCAGGATCAGTACTGGGCTCAAAGATGCAGCACTGTGGTCGGAATACGTAGTTCGGCTGATTTTAGAGGAATATTTGTAGTTTCAAAAATCGACACAAACTTTTTCAGCAAAAAGCAGGCAATGATATCCTAGGGAAGGAAATTCAAGTTACTAGAATTACTTTTCAGGATCAGTACTGGGTTCAAAGATGCATCACAGAGATCTCTTCTGATAGCAGGTGAGTAAATCGGAATTCGTAGTTTAGCTGATTTTACTTCGGTCCAGTACATATAGAGCCACTTCCCTACACCATCCCCTCCCTTCACCACTGTGTAAACACGCCCTGTGGCGGGTTTTAAGTTGGGGAAATAATTCCCCATCAATCCTGAGGGTCCCTAGGGTCCAACTAACCCACTAGTTACTTCCAGTAAGTGCCATGGAGCTGTGTAGCACAGAGATGTAAAAAGGGGTACAGCCTAGACCACCTCTCTGCAACCCAGCTCAGTGGCGCTTACTGGATGCACCTGGTGGGCTAGTTGGCCCCCAGGGTCCCTCAGGATTGAACAGGATTTATTTCCCCATCATAAAACGCGCCATAGGGCGTGTTTGCACACGTCACCTCAGGTCCCGTCCCCTCCCTTACCCACTGTGTAAACATGTCCTGTGGCCGTTTTAAGTTTGGAGATTAAGTCCCCTTGAATCCTGAGGGTCCCTAGGGTTAAACTAGCCCACTAGGTACCTCCAATAAGCGCCACAGAGCTGCGTTGCAGAGAGGTGTAAAAGGGGGCGTGGCCTCTATACACCTGTCTGCAACGCAGCTCCCTGGCGCACACTGGAGATACCTGTTGGGCTATTTGACCCTCAGGGACTCTCAGTATTGAAAGAGAATTCCCCAACTTAAAACGCGCCACGATGGCGGGTTGCACAGTGGTGAAGGAAGGGGGCCTGAGGTACCTTGTCTGCAAACACGCCCTGTGGTGCATTTAAGTTAGAAAATTAATTCCTCCTCAATCCTGTGGGTCCCTGGAGGCCAACTAGACCACCAGGTACCTCCAGTATGCACCAGGGGGCTGCGTTGCAGAGAGGTGTTTAGAGGCCATGACTCTTTTTACAACACTCTGCAACGCAGCTCCATGGCGCTTACTGGAGGTACCTGGTGGGCTATCTGGCCCCCAGGGACCCTCAGGATTGACAAGGAATTAATTCCCCAACTTAAACTGTGCCACAGGGTGTGTTTGCACACATTCGAATTCAGGCCCCAACCCCTCCCTTCACCATTGTGCAAAAGTGCCCCATGGTGCGATTTAAGTTGGGGGATTAACTCCCCTTGAATACTGAGGGTGCCTGGGGTGCAACTAGCCCACCAGCTATCTCCAGTAAGCGCCACAGAGCAGCGTTGCAGAAATCTGTCAAAAGGGCCATGGCCTTAGAACACCTCTCTGCAACGCAGCCCCCTGGCGCATACTGGAGGTTTCTGGTGGCCAGTTGCCCCCCAGGGACCCCCAGTATTCAAGGGGAATTCGTTCCCCATCTGGAAACGCGCCAGGGGGCGCATTTGCAGAGTGCTGCAAGAAGGGGGCGTGGCCTCCGGTGCGATGCCAGTCTTTTCTTTTTTTTTCCTTTTTAAGAAGAGGGGCTGTGTGGTCCCCCTTCTTTTTCTCAGTTTTTTGCCCTGGGGACCCCATCCCCCAGGACCTGCCCCCTAATATATTTTTTTAAATGTCAAATTCGGGAAGGGGTCGGATGGCCCCCTTCCTAATGCCATAATCGCCCAGGGACCCCATCCCCCGGGGCTGGCCTTTTTCTTTAAAAAAAAAAAAACCATTTTGAAGGAAGGCTGCGTGGCCCCCCTCCTCCGGCCTATTATGACCCCGGGGAACCCATCCTCCAGGGCCGGCCTGCCCCTTTTTTTTTGTTTTATTATAAGGGAAGTGGGGCTGCGTGTGGGCTGCGTAGCCCCGGAGACGCCATGCCCCGGGGCTGGCCCTCTTCGTTGGGGACCGTGGGGGTTTCCCCAATCCCCTCATGGTCCCAGCTGGCTCCCCGCCTCCTGCGGGAGCTGGCATTGCTTTTCCACAGGGGGAGCAGCTAACATGCAGCTCCCCATGTGTAAAAGCAATCTGCTTTGCTTCATTGAAGCGAGAGCAGGTTTCCCTGCTCTCGCTTCAATGAAGCAAAGCAGCTAGCAATGACAGGGTGGGAGCCGGTAGGCTGCCGCCCGGTCATTGCATACTACAGTGTCCCGGGGGTGGGCACCCTGGGACACTGCAGGAGCCGGCCCTGGGGGGTGGAGGTCCCCAGGGCCACGACAACCCTCTCACAATTTACAAAGCCCCGGGGGGTGGTGGTCCCCGGAGATTGGGGATCCATAATGGACCCCCAAATTAAAAAACTTAGTGGTCCGGGAAGGTGGCGGTGCCCGGGGCGTGTGGGGGGCTCAAGCCCGCCACACAGGTTTCTTTATTTTTCTTAAAAAGCCTGAGGGGTGGCGGTCCCCGGGGCTGTGGGGGGCCATGAGCCCCCTCCCGCATATATTATAAAAAAGACAGGGGTGGCGGTCCCCGGGGCTTGGGGGGACTTTGAGCCCCCGCAACCACTTATGTTAAAAGCCCCAGGGGGTAGCAGTCCCCGGGGCTGGGGGCCCCTTTGGGCTCCCTACCTAAAAGATTTCATTGCCCCTAGGATTTGGCCCTCCCGGATTTACACCATTTATCCAAAAGGCACGACTCTGAACCAAGGTCTACCATTCTGCCAAATTTGGTGCAATTCCGTTCAGCAGTTCGGGCTGTAGCTGCGATTAATGGTCCCTATGGCAAATTGCATGGGGAAAACACGTTTTGGGACCTCCCCTTTTTTCTCACCCCCCACTTGACTAATCACCCCGAGATTTTCAGGATAGGAGCGGACCGGCGCTGGCCATAAGTTTTGAAAACTTCGCAAAGATTTGTCGACCTGCACCAAAGTTATTCCAAATATGATGTTGCGGGTTTCCTATGGAAAATAGGTTCTCACCAGAAGCATCCACAAAAGTAGAAAGGGCACTCACTGCCAACCCTCGTTGAGACAGTTTGACCTCCAGCCACTGGTTTTGACAAAAGGCTCAACAGAGCTTGGAGGAGGAATGCAGTGAAGGGCATGCAGGGGGCTGGAGGAGGGTGCACATAACGATGGACAGCGGGAGGCGGGCATGATGGGAAAACAACATGGGGGAGTGCAAGCAAGACCATGGGAGGAACGAATTAGAAAGCTACACCACAGACAGCGGGAGGAGGAAGTGAGCAAGTAACTAAAGTAACTAAACAGACAACGAAAGGAGGGTGGGATGTGGCCAGAGCAAGCACCAACAGTCGGCAGGAGGGGGCAAGACACACCACAACAATGGGAGGAGGGGAGCACATGTACTCTTATGAAGTGCAAAAAATAAATAAAATAAGTACCTCCAGAAGCACGTGGCCAGTGGAAGGACGCTAGCTGCAGACAGTAAGCTTTGATAAGTTCATGTTCCAATGCAGGGACAGAAGCCACAGGAAGAATGCATGAGGAGGTGAGCAGCTGATGGCATGATCATTAAGTAGTAAGATAACAAGCATGATATGGATGCCAATCAATGGTAAGTGGTGGTAAGTAATGGACAGGCTCGCCTAAGACTGTTTTTATTAAGCTTCTTTTTTTGTTAACAATAGCTTTCGTTGACAGCTTATGCACGCTATAGGAGGAACCTAAAAGGGAACGAAGAACTTTGCAAGTCCAACAGCACTTCTGTCTGTAATCTGTTCTCTAGGACTCTGAACTGAAACAGTAGTATTCAAAAATACTATTAGACTCCAGATATCCATTTATCTGTTAATATTTTTTTTGTCCAAGTGTCCCTAAGTTTTGTCCCATATGTGTACTGTTTTTTTTTATTTTATTTTTTTACTTTTAGATGATTCAGTTTTGTAACTGTGTTCAATCTGGTGAATGAAACTATATATGTTATCCTGTCATCCAGTTGAGGACTGGTTGAACATAAACCAGACCCCCCCAGGATATTGCGGCATAGACTGCAAATTTAGCAGCACAAAATTGGAAATTGTGCAGCATTATTGCAGCGCTTTATTTTACTCCCTTTCAGCCTTAATTCAATATAAACTTTTAGCAGTGTATTCCACTTTGGAATAGGCACTTTTAAAGTGTCTGAAAGGGTTTGTTTGCTATGTTCTCCTTTGTGGCAACATTCTTTAGCATAGCTAAAGCCAAGCACAATAGCACAGGGTTGCTAGTCATCCTGTTATCGGTGGCATTGTGCTGGCTTTGAGCTAATCTTTCCAAGTACCAGAGCAATCTGTGGTAGGAAACCAAACCTCTCCCTCAGGCACCTTAGGGAGCAGGATCGCAGTGGCTGAAAGTGCACTGCCACGGCTCAAATAAGCATGTTAAATATTGCAGTATTCTAACGCAAAACAATACTTAGCATATTGGTGGCTTACCTTACCTAATCAGTGGAAATCGCTGCATACAATGGGCATTTCTTCATGCATCTTTCCATCAATCCCTGCCTTCCCTTATGCCTTAACTCCGCCCCCCCATTCCTTACCCCTGTACACCCTTCCATTCTCTCCCACATCTGGCTTCCTTCATGCTCACTTTTCCCTGATGCATCTCTATTTTCCCCTTCTGCTTCTATATTCATTGTACCCTGGCTCTCTTTTCTGGTCTTTATTCCTCTCTAACCTTTCTTTTAATCATTCACTACTCCCAATCACAACAACCTCCTACGAGTGGATTTGGACCAGCAGAGCACTGTGGTGCTTGTGGACTGATCTCCAGTTGTCAGCAGTCTTTACTGACATCTACTTAAAGAGAGGCAAAGAAACAGATGTATGTGACTGTGTTTCCTAGCATCTTTGGGATAGGCACTCAGGCCTCACAATTTTATCTACAGGTAGGTGAGATGATGTGCACAGTACACCACCTTAAAATGAATCACTTCTAGTATGCCTAAGGTATCAATGTGAGTTTGCATAGAATGATCATATACTCTTAACTTGTCAACATGTGGCAGAAAGGCAACTTAACAGTACCATTTGATGGAAGATTGATCAGGATCACATGATTTTTGTGGAGCTGGGACTCAACTCCAGGATTCCGTGCTCCAGGGTCATCATCATTGCTTCACCCCATATATTTCAGTCACCCAGTTTACACACAAGTGCATGGATACTGGGGACACTTCTACAAAGCATGCCAAAAAAGAGCTGTAGTTAGAAGATGCCGCTGTGATCTTTGCAATAAACAGTCACTAATGTTAAATGGCTCTCGTGACAGGAAATCTGGCCTGAATTTGTCATTTCACATTTTTACTTTTGTGAAGTTTTGTTTATAGAGGGCAGGTCATTTGGTAGTCCCAAATAGTACATATATAAAATGCATACATTCATTGTACACTAAAAGATGCGTGTCTGGATCTAGGTTTTGTAAATTTAATAGTGCAGTCTTCTACCAATATCCATTCAGCCAACACTAACATTTTGATGACTGGTGTAGCTTTTGGTAACTGATGGCATAGTATTCAAATGAGGACTCCTGAGGTGCTCAGTAGGACACGACATTGACTGACTAATCTCCCCACTGCAGTATTCAGAGTATACCTTCAATATTCCCTTGGTGTTTTGACACTTCTGCGTTCAGTCACTTACTCAGAAATACCTGTACTAGTAAATAGTTAACACTTTTGGCGCTCGTCATGAGGCACAGAGGAGCTGTGCTCATGACGAGCTGAGCACGTCATGACCGCCGCGGAACGCCCACGCAGGGATAATTCTCCTCCTGTGCAGGGCATTCCATTGAGTAGGCGGATTCTCATCATGAACACAGCTCCGCTGTGCAGCGTGACGAGCTGAGCTCGTCATGAGCACCGCGGCGCCGCACGCGGCCCCCCTTTCCTCCCTGCCCGCGGTGGAATTAGCCCCACGGGGAAGGGATTAATACAACAGTCCAAATAAAAACAGGACGTGCTTTTCTTACACAGTGCTAAAAGTGTGAAGGAGAGATTGAGCTGTGTCGAGGTGTGCAGAGGAGACACTTTTAAAGAGGAGACTGTGTG
This sequence comes from Lissotriton vulgaris, assembly GCF_964263255.1. NCBI lineage: Eukaryota > Metazoa > Chordata > Amphibia > Caudata > Salamandridae > Lissotriton > Lissotriton vulgaris. The sequence goes on from NC_141694.1 coordinate 1,298,828,404, forward strand.
CAGAAGCAGCTTGCTCGGATTCTACTGAGGTGTTCGTCGGTGTAGAAGTTCCACAACTGTAAATAGAGTGAGTGATCTGTAATATCTGTGCCTCCCAGTTATTTCTACAGACGTCACTAGACATTTATGCTGCAGCAATGACTTTTTCATTTTCTGAAATGCTCCATTTCTTCATTGCTCATCTGTGCCCGTTATTTTAAATCAACACCTACACAGAAGCCCCCTTTAATTTCACTTTTTACAGTTAGCACTCTGATGCTGTGGTCATCTTGCAGGATCCCCACAGCTTGAAACAACTCGTTAACAAATACTTTCCATAGTGCATTTCTGGCAGATGCTCGATGCATTAGAATTTCGGCTACTCCTGCGTGTTCCCCATCAGGAGCTTGAGCTCCCGAGCTCTCTGCCCCTGGACAAGCGTCACCGCTGCCCCCCCCCGACGGTCCGGAATCCAGAACCTTCAATGGGTGCATTAGACTTTCCGCTTAGGAAGCCCAGGCAGCATGCCACAGAATAGGGGAGCAACCAGACCCAAATTGGGGGAAGGGGGGGGGGAGGGGGAATAACACCTTAAATGCTGGGGGCGGAGCCAAATCCAGAGTCGGACTAAAAATTGATTGTGGGTCATTCTGTCATTGTAGTGGTATAATACATAAGGGGTCCTTTTTTGCTGATAAATCACAGCTCCATTCATAAAGCACTGAGCTCTAACATTAATGTATTCATAATAGTATTTAACGACTTTTACAGTATGTTTAGGACTATCCTTCAAGGAATTCTAGTGGAACAAATAGTAAATGTTGTATTTTAGTGCACATTTAAAGAGTTTACCTACTTTCACATGACATTTACATTTATAATTATAGTTTTGGCAACAATTAGTGACATATGATGCACTGTAAAACACCCGAGGTCATTGCATTGGCCTCAATCCATTAGCCCTTCAAAATAATTTTAGAAGATATTTGGGTTCCTCCATCTTCACACCTCCCGAGTGTTTCAAAAATTGTGGCAACAACTTCAGTTAAAGCACATTTCTATAGTCACTGTTCGACCAAATGAAATGAATTATTGAAAATAATATGTAAAGTGCACTTATACCCTAACCAAGCAGCCTGGAGCGGAGCAGTAACTGAAGGAGAGGTGGAGACTACACCAATGTGGAAAAGGCAAGTTTTTTTGTTCTTTTTCTAAGGACAGAACACTGGAGTCCCTGGAGGTGGGGAGTCCGAGCCGGAGAGTTCCAGTACGTTGATGCCAGAAAGGAGAAGCATCAGCATCCAACAGGTACATGCCTAATGTTAGGAAGATTCAGGCAGTTGGCTACTGGAAAGCATAGGATTTCGGAAAGAATATAAATAGTGAGAGCACCAAGATCTAGGCACACCACTTTACAGTTACATCATTCTGCGTTCAAAAGGCAATAGATATTAGAACAGCGAGATGAGATTGTGAAGCAAGGGGGCAGTCCTCAGATGAGGCATGCAAGAGGGTTTTGGATTATTTGAAAGCAGGAAGCCCAAGCCAGACTTCCATTATTTAGTTGTGAGAAGATAATTGAATTTACAGCAGTCCTATGATTGCGAGAAGGGATGATTTTGCATAGCATGAGGATGTTGTTAATGGAAGTTGAAAATGTGCCTAATCTGTTGAAAGAATGAGAAAAAGTAGTTGAAAATGAATCCAGGATTTTTTGCTGCATCAACCCAGATTGGGCGATAGGTCCAACTCCACCACCACCAAAGGGAAGACCGTATCTATTCAGTGAAGGTTGCCTAAAGATGAGGCCCTCTGTGTTGTCGCTATAAGGTTAGAGAATGTTCTAACAAATAAAACAAAGCATTCAGGGAGCGCAAGGGGATTGAAATGCCGCACAGGCTCCCTGAAGCCTTTGATCACAGCCAGAGCTGTGAACAAAAACATTGGAAAGCTGGAGCTCAGGGCTTATACCTGCCATTATAAGCCTGGAGCACTCCATTGTTTTCAATTGAGCTACCTACATTTCAATGTTCTAATTTGACTTGATCCAGGAGGCAACTGTTAAAAAGAAAGATCAGAATTTCTCTTGGGCAGACCTCGGATATTGCTAAAGAAAATTATCCTTATTATATCATCTGCGTAGGACATCACAGAGAAACTAAAGGGTAATATAAATAAAACAAACATAATAAGATAAATAGTAAACAATGTAGAGCTCAAAGAAAAGCCCTGTGGGATTCTGCAAGTGAGAGGTCTTGAACAGGACTAAAATAGGGGGAAGTGCCCTCTCAGATGGAAAAAAGGTAAGCCACTCCAGAGCAGTACTTTCAATGCTACACTGCTCCAAAAAATTGATATTTTAATAAACATTTTTATCAAGTTTTAAAACAATCTTGTTATTACAGTACATATGAATATCACCTTAAATCACATCTTATCAAGAATTTATACAGCGCACGTTCACCCAAGGGTTTCATGGCACTAACCAATATACTCTGGGAAACTACTACTCAAAGGCTGAAGGAGGACTAAGTGTTGTTTAAATACCCCTCACACACCAACAGGCTCCTTGGTGTCATGCTTCATCATCGGGGTCTTCGCACCCCTCTACGGGATGCGGCGTGCTGCGACTCACGGCTACGTAGGAGCACTGAAAGTGGACTATGTGTTGATGTGTGTGAGTGAATTTAATGTGAGTGGTGAGGTGAAAGATAGTGATTGTTAAAAAACACCTGGCTCGTAGGAGAAAAAATAATAAAAAGTTTTTATTAAGCCCTCGGCTGGTGTCGTTAAAAGAAGTGCAAAGCGAGGTTGTTGGTAATATTAAGGTACGTCAACCTCTCAAGTGCGTCGACATGTTTCGGAGTCACACGGACTCCTTCTTCAGGACGGGATGTGCACTAATATCCCCACCTTACTCACATGTATGTAGATGTCAAAGTGTGCTCTACAAAAAATAGGATTAGGTGAAATGTACCTAATTGTGTTATGGATGTAGTCTGTTGCGCCCAATTGGCGTAGTTAATACAGAACTTTTTTGGTAAAGGCTAAATGGCCCCATGAGCCAAGGCGTGGTATTGGGGGTTCTTTTTTCTTCTTGCCCAATGTAGCAACGGTTACAGCCAAATCTGATGGTGTTCCTCCCCTCAACGCGGCTCCTTCGGACGTACCTTAATATTACCAACAACCTCGCTTTGCACTTCTTTTAACGACACCAGCCGAGGGCTTAATAAAAACTTTTTATTATTTTTTCTCCTACGAGCCAGGTGTTTTTTAACACTCACTATCTTTCACCTCACCACTCACATTAAATTCACTCACACACATCAACACATAGTCCACTTTCAGTGCTCCTACGTAGCCGTGAGTCGCAGTACGCCGCATCCCGTAGAGCGGTGCGAAGACCCCGATGATGAAGCATGACACCAAGGGGCCTGTTGGTGTGTGAGGGGTATTTAAACAACACTGTGTGCTCTCCACCACTGTAGGGATCACTACCACTACCAAGAGTGGATTCCTTTTTGTTTAATAACGATTACCAGGGTAGTTGGAATCCACTTCCTCCTCTCCCTCCCTCTCCTTGTTGGTTTCTTGAAGGAGGACTAAGCATATGCATGGACAAACAACCATGTCTTGAGAAGTCGCCTAAACTGAAGGAGAGTGACACAGGATTGGATTTCTAAGGTGAGGGAGTTCCACAGTTTAGTGGCAAGTGTTGCAAACATGCATCCTCCCTTACGTTGGACTTTATAAAGAGGGACGGTCAAGAGGATTTGTGATGCAGAACACAGGTTGCACGGAGGAGTATACTTGGGCAAAAGTTCTTGAATGAATCTGGGGTTGCGTGCGTGAAGGGACTTAAACGTCATGCAAGCAGCTTTAAAGAGTGTGCGCTGTGTAATAGGAAGCCAATGGAGTTGCTTCAACAACGGTCTTGCAGATTGCCAGCGCGGGAGACGATAAATGAGTCTGGCTGCCTGATTTTGAGCCATCTGAAGGAGTTTACTGAGGGCAGCCGGAAGGCCCAGGTAGATGGCGTTGGCGTAGTCTAGGTATGACAGCACCAAGGCCATCACAACCTGGGTCAAAGCGGGCTGGGTGAGCATCCGGCTGATCTTTATTTTCCGGAGCTGGAAGAAACACTATGATACCACTGAGTTGACTTGAGGTTTTAGTGATAATTCTTCATCAATAAGTACCCCTAGGCTTTTGACAGAGCTGGATGGGTTAGGGAGAAGGCCCAGATTGGGAGGCCAATTATGTGGTCCCCATAGGAGCTTACTTTTACCAAAGAGAACCAGTTCTGTCTTCTCTGGATTCAGTTTCAATTGAATGCTGTCCATCCACTGGCATATGTAAATGTAAATGTAAATGTAAGGTGTTTTGTAGCGCGCTCAATTACTACCGGAGTATCCTGGCGCGAATGACCGCTGGGGAACCCTTCCTGGCTTTCCCTGTGAGATGGTCCCATGCTGGGTATCTCCAAGGTGAAGCCAGGCATCCCCGGCGTCTGTGGGGGGCCGTTGTAGAGATGAGGCAAGCTTAATGCCCAGAGTTACCGAGTGTGATCACTGCCCAAAGTGGGCACCGAGGCGAGAATTATCAGTCCGCTGACCCTGGTCCTCGACCCTGCCGCGTCGGGAATCGAACCCTGGTCCCGGGCCGTTCTCAGCCTCCGGGTCTGCCGCCTCTAACCAGTGAGCCACACCTCTCTACACTCTCTACATATAAAGAGCACGGTGGACTGGAATTGATGGACAGATTCTGGGGAGTCATCGATAGTAAAAGTGAGTTGCAGATCGCCTGCGTAATTAAAAGTAGTGACTTTAAAAGTTTTTAGGGAGTGAAGCAAGGGAAGCATATAAATGTTAAACAAGATGGGTGATAAAGAAGAGCCTTGGGGGACCACACAGGTGATGTAAAGTTTAGAGGATGAGAAAGGCGGCAGGCCGACTGCTTGCGAGCGGTCACAAAGAAAGGACCTAACCTAGCCGTGCGCAGGGCCGCAGATGCCGGCTAGTCTGACACGGTCGAGAAGGATGTCATGGTCGACCGTGTCAAACGCAGCCGACAGATCGAGCAAGACCAGGGCCTGAGGAGTGCCCAAGTCTGCATTATGGCGTAAGGAGTCCAGGACTGCTGTAATGACCGCTTCAGTTGAATGAGCCGGACGAAATCCGGCTTGTGCAGAGTCCAAGATGTCGAACTGTTCAATAAAGCTGGAAAGATGAGACTTTGTGTGGGCTTCCAATACTTTGGCCAGATATGGCAGCATAGAGATTGGCCTGTAGTTCGATAGAATAGTGAATTCCACGCCTGATTTTTTTGCAGGGGCAACACCACTGCCTCCTTAAATGAGTTGGGTCCCACACCTTGAGTCGGAGAGGAGTTAAGAAGACCCAGTATGGGAGAAGGAAAGGCAGTAATTACATTTTTTAAGACATGAGGGGGGCAGCAATCTCGTGGGGAGCCCGACTTGATTCTAGCCGTGAGAGCAAGCAAGGACGGAGCGTCCATTAGGGGGAAGTGATCAAGGGAAGGTTTGCTGGGAATGTAAGTGAAATCAGGGGGGGGGGCAGGAGAGGTAACTGGGATACTAGACTTAATAAGTGCAATTTTATCCAGGAAGTACTGGTGGTGGGTATTACAAAATTCTTGTGTAGCTATAAGTTTGGGCTGAGTTCTTGCAGGATTCGAAAGCTTATCAACGATGGAAAAAATGTCCTTTGATTTATTATTGGACATTTCAATTGCATTAGAGAAAAATTCTGATTTTGCTAGAAAAATGGCCTTCATGTAGGCAGAACGGGCAGCTACATAGTTGGTCTTTCCGAGAGAGTCATAGTTCCTTCTCCACTCACGCTCCTTTTGACGAACATACATTGTTTTTTTAAAATGTACTCTTTATGTGACAAAGCATATCCTTTCATAAGTACAGACAATAGATGTAGATCTCAGTAAACAATGCAAACAATATGTGTTTGGGGTCAGCTTTAACCGGGTGATCACAACTATGCCAAACCATAGGAGACGGATTTTGACCCCAAGTAAACTGGGTCTTTCACTAGTGGTAAATCTATTAAACTCAACTGTGTGTCTGCTCTTCCGGTGAGAAGTGTGTGTCCATCCCTTGATTATCTTCTGCCTCTTATACAGGCTTTATTTAATTGTTAACCACACACTTGTATAGTGTGTTATGCAGCTGGGATGGCCCGTCATTCAGGGCGGCCTAAATTCAAAAAGACTTTACAATACAATAAATACAATAAAAATTTGTATAGCGCGCTACTCACCCGACTCCATATCTTTCTGAGCTTCCTTGGGGTGAGATAGGTTTAATGAAGAAAATTAAATTGTGTTTAATTTGAACAGGGCATTGATGCCACTAATGGTAAGTGTAAAAACATCTAAGATGGCTGCCATTGAGTAGACCACTCTGAAGGACTGGGTTCTTTAAGACCCAGCGGTGCCAGGGGACAACACCTGAAACCTTCGTGGGTAACCTGCTCCGGCGTACGAATGACAGAGACACGGGACACTTCCTTCGGCGTCAAAGATTCAAGGTTTATTTGCTGCAGGGAAACACAGAGATCACAGAAGTACAACAAGTGTAGTTCAGGGAGGCTGCTTCAAATTGGTTCTGTGGATCGCTCCTTTTATACACAATTTTCCCATAGGTTTGCATAGCAGACAAAGGTTTACAACCCGGTTCCCACAATTATCCCCGAGAGGGGTCGCTTTGGTCACTTTGATACTCATAAGGTCCGGAACATAAGTGCGGAAACATTTGGCGGTTCCCAACTGTAAAAAACCCATCTTCCCACCATTAGTACATTCCAATCAGCAGTAAAACAGATCGAAATAGGAACAAGGACAGGTGCAGAGGAAGATGGAAACAGTGGGGAGATTGGAAAGGGTGTAAAAGGGGAGGTATCGGGAAACACGAGCTACAGGCATCAAAGGGACGTGCCTAATGAGATGCACGGCTAAGACAATAAACCGGCACGGCGAGATGAGCCTCGAGCGGGGCCATCTGCCTTACAGTATCATCCCCCTCATCATAAAGACACTTACAAAGAACATGTGTCTTCCGCAAATATCTTGGGAGTCCCAGGGTCGCGAAGCGGACAACGTCCGTTCGCTGGCTACTTGAGGGCAAGAGACAAAATGGATGCCGTATCTAAGATGGAACCCGTGGGTACAGATGAAAAACCCACGTAGCAAATGAACGGTTTAAGTTAGCACAGCGAAACTGCGCACACTTACTAAACTCGTCATTTGCGGTTCGTAGATACCAGACTCGACCATACTCGTGCGAGTCGAAAACATCACTTACAATTGTCATGGAACCTCAGACGCTCCTTTTGCCCTCATGTAGGCAAGCACTAGTCGGAATCATACTCGATATTCATCAGACCATCTAGATGTTGCTGTAGCATAGCTCTGTCCAAGCGAGTTCCATTGGTAACAGGCGGCTGTCTCATACACGTTGTAGCACAGAGGCCACATAAGGCAGGACCGCACTGCACACAAAGGCAACACGTGAACAGGAACGCCACAACGACTCCGATGATCATCAGAATCTTCCAACCCCAAGTCGACATCAGGCCCCAAAACCACCCAAGTAGCGTCCAATCCCCTACATCCACGTGTATGGATTCGGAGATTATATGCAACTTCGAGATGGCTTGATAGACAGTCGGAGCGTTATCAGGAATAAAAATACAGCAGCTCGAATGGATCACCTTACATACCCCACCTCGATCTGCTAAGATCACGTCTAAAACCATACGGTTTTGTAACGTCATAAGTCTATCCGCCTGAAGTTCTGTGGTGATATTACCAAGGGCACTGGCAGTAATATTAGCTGTCGATTCTACCACTCGAGTCAACTGTCTCAGGTTCCTACTATTAACCATAGGTACCCAAAACGGGAGGAAACCCTTGAAAAAGTCTCCTGCCTCTTGACCGGCAGTATCCTCTTCGCTAATTACGCCTCTCACAACTCTAGTCTTGTGATAATCTGCATCTACAGTGAACGTCGGAGGCAACAAGTTTGCGATAAAACAGGAGCCCATGAAGTCAGAGGGCAACCATGCATACGCACGATCATGACAGATAAAGTATGTATCCTTGGCAGCCAGAAACACAGGGGACGAGACCATCGGCAGAATGTAATTTTCAGTGCAAGCACTCTCTCCAAGTCGGGCTTTCGATCTTCGGCCACGACCCATTAGACAAAAATTACCAATGTGGGGTACGACCCATATCGGAGGCGAGCTTTTAAGCTGTTTTTCACTAGTGAACACACTATACTCGCCTCTACTCAGGACCCTATAGGCTTGTACCTCTTCTTCTGGAATAAGCGAGGGATCATAGATATCGCTATCTAAGTCTGCAATCCCTATAGACAAAGGTTTTTGATACGAGCTAGGACCAGAGTAGGGGGAACGTGGTTCTCGAATGGGGTGGAAGCCTAGTGCGCTTCGAAACATTGTTTGAAATGCTCGAGCAGACCCTTGAGAACTATACGGTAACACCAGATATGGAATTCCCTTATCCGTAGTGTGTGGCATCAACCCACACACCCAACAATTAGTAGTGTTAACCACTAACTGATGCTGATGAAGGAGCTGAATAAAGGAATTGTTGCGGAATTCTGCACGTCTAGCCTGCTCGTGTTCAGGTAAGATATGAAAAGAATGAGGAGAAGCAGTGGAGGTGAGTTTAGGGTCAGGGGTAGGAGTAGGTATGGCAGAAGGTAAGAAGTAAGACATCGTGTAATACACCCCACCCGCCAATAATGCAGAAACAGTCAAAAGCAATACGAATATCTGGAACATAAAACATTTGGTACGACTAAGTTGTTGCAACTTGAACCTTTTCGCCTGAGCTCCTTCCAAGTCCATCAGCTTCGAAAATGCCATCCCCTACGACCGTCCGCAACGTTTCTTGACGCACTTCGTTCTGTGTAGCAGTAGTCAATCCCTAGGAGTTCCCAGGAACCGACGGTCTTTAACCTAGTGTCAAGACCTACTAACCAGAAGGAAGTACACGCGCGGCCCTACGGCCTTTATTCACAATTATGTGTATGCAAAAGTGTCTCTCAGCTGTGGAAGCAAAAATATGAGGAACAAAACTCAATGTATATATACAAAATAATTACAGTGATACGAGTGTTCAAACTGATCGTGGAAAACGGGATAATGCAATTGTCAAGGGACAGAACAGGATCTTTTATTAGTCTTTAGTGCTGGATCGCAAAAAGTATCGGGTTTTCCCAGGACGTGTCTGTTTGTCAAACAAAGGATCCGTTGAAGAGACAGCGTTCTGTTGATCAGTTGAATGTTCTGGTCTTGAGTCTGATGACAAATGTTCAACAGTGTCTTTCTGCTGCACTGAGGATTCTCCGACAGGTTGTGCGTCGCTGAAAGGTACAAACGCCGGCAATCCTTCAGTTTCAGTTGATGCAATGCCTCTCCTCACCCACGAGTCTGCTGGCAACGGAATAGGGACTTTTTTGGTATGGGTGGCATGCACCCAGTTTTTCCGACCCTCTAGACGAACTGCAGTTCTCGTGGCAAGGAGGACCTGATAGGGTCCAGTGAATCTTGGCTCCAAGTTTTTCTTGCGCGAAAAATTCCGCGTCACCACCCAGTCTCCGGGCTGGAGCTGGTGGCCTGGACCCTCCGTCTGCGTCGGCAATGCTTCGTAAACCTGTTGGTGAATTAACCTCAGTTTAGCAGTCAAGTCATGAAGATAATCGATCAACATTGGATACTCAAGGTCACAGAACACACCCGGCCTAGGGACCCCCCAAACATTGGCAGGACGACCGAACACTATTTCATAGGGACTGAGCCCTACTCGGGAGTGTACAGTTGCCCTTGTTGACAATAATGCTAAGGGTAAAGCGTCAGGCCACGAGAGACCAGTCGTAGCCTGAATCTTTGCTAGCTTTAGTTTAAGGGTGCCATTGTACCCTTCAACCAAACCAGCTGACTGGGGATGATTGGCGCTATGGAATTTTTGATTAATTCCAAGGCCCTCACACACACTCTTCATCACACTCCCCAAAAACTCACTTCCGTTATCGGACCACACAACTCTAGGCATTCCGTACCGAGGAAAGTATTCCTTCAGTAGGATTTTCGCAGTTGACAAAGCAGTGTTGTCCTTAAGAGGGTAGGCTTCGATCCATCGGGAGAACGCGCAAACCACAACTAAAACGTATTTCAGGTTATTGCATCGCTCCATATGGATGAAGTCTAATTGGATCACCTCAAAGGGACATGAAGGGGGAGCAAAACTACCAGGAGGAGTTGGGGTTCCCTTACCAGGATTGTACAACATACATACCATACAATTCTTAACCAATCGTTCAGCACACTTCGTGATACCATCATTCTTCCACACAGGAGACAACAACTTGCAAATACCTTTCGCGCTAATATGTGCTAACCCATGCGCCATTGTCACAACAGCCAGCACATATGCATCAGGCAACATCCATCTTTTCTGATCTGATAAATCAATCCAACAACCATGCGCATCCAACTTTCCCGTACTTTCTTTCCACTTCATCTTTTCAGTCTCGGTGGCCTCATCCTGAATTGCTTTCACACTCTCGATAGTGTCCTCACACATACTCGATTCTGTAGGCCACCTAACCGAACTCGTCACATACATTCGAGTGCTAAGGTTCCGGGCAGTCTCCTTAGCAGTCTCATCCGCAAACGCATTACCACGACCAACATCATCCGTCACCTTACGATGTGCACTACATTTAACAATCGCCACTTGCTTAGGCAACGTAAGTGCATCCAAAAGATCATTCACAAGCTGGCCATGCTGAATCTTCGTACCATGCGATGTTAGAAAACCTCTCTCTCTCCACAACCGTCCAAAGCTATGCGCGACGCCAAAGGCATATTGGCTGTCGGTAAACACATTCACACGTTTCCCTTTCGCTAACACACACGCTCTGGTGAGAGCGATCAGTTCTGCAGCTTGGGCAGAATTCTGATTTAATCTTGCAGTCTCAACAACAGTATTCAACGTTACAACAGCATATGCAGTAGTCACATCGCCATTCGGTAATTTAAAACATGAACCATCCACATACAGCGTTCCATCTGGGTCTTCCAAAGGAGTGTTTTTAAGGTCCACTCGACCTTTTGTTTCCTCTTCTGTCCTCAAATAACAGTCGTGTTCTGTTATTTCATCTGACTCTGAGCTAATTGGTAACAAAGTCGCCGGATTCAGGACATTACAACGTTTTATCTGAATGTGGCTTGCCAGCAACGTCAACTCGTACCCAGACAATCTCGCACTCGTCAAGTGCTGGGTTTTCGTGCGATTTAAAAGAGTGTCGACTGCATGCGGAACCATCACCGTAAGCATATTATCCATGACCAGTCCTGCTGATTGTCGGATGGACACCGCAGCTGCCGCTGTTGCTCTCAAACAACTCGGCAATGCTCTAGCTACCGGGTCCAAGGTCGAGGAAAAATATGCACATGGACGTTGCTTACCACCAAAAGGTTGCGTTAAAACACTCAAAGCACAACCTTCCCTCTCGTGAACATATAATGTAAACGGCTTGCTATAGTCAGGAGTACCTAACACAGGAGCCGAACACAATGAATCACGTAATTCAGAAAAACTTTTCTGACATTCTTCCGTCCATGGTAAAGGAGTTGAAACATCCTTGCACGTAAGAGCTACCAATGGTTTTGCTAGCAATGAAAAATTTGGAATCCATTGCCTGCAGTACGACGTGATACCTAGAAAGGCACGCACATCTCTTTGGGTTGTTGGCACAGCCATTCGTGCAATTGCTGCAATTCTCTCTGGGGTCAACCGCCTTCCCTCCTTTGACAATAAGTGACCTAGATAGGTTACTTCTTGACAACAATATTGGAGTTTAGAAGGTGACACCTTGTGATTTAACTCGCAGAGATGTTGCAGCAGCGATACCGTAGCAATTTGCAAATGTCCTGAGTATCTGCAGCTACCAATAAGTCGTCGACATATTGGATTAAGGCCGCACCAGCCGGCAACCTAAACGCATCCAGTTGACCCTTCAAGGCTTGACTGTAAATCGATGGACTCTCACAGTAGCCCTGAGGAGCGCGTTTAAACCGGAAGCTGCGTCCACCAAGAGAGAAACCGAAAAGGTCTCTGCTCTCTTCTGCAATGGGAATGCTGAAGAACGCATTCTTCAAGTCAATCACCGAAAACCACGATGCAGAAGCTGGAATCAGAGTCAGTAGTGCCGTGATGTCAGGCACAACGGGGAACTGAGGAATCACAATTTTATTCACCTCCCGTAAATCGATAACAAAACGATAAACAGGTGGTTTTGAAGGATCAGTACGTTTTAGAATGGGCAGTACAGGACTGTTGCACACGTTCCCCCGCGTCTCCTCAATAACATCTTTCTCGATCAAATCATAGATGATCGCTAACAATGCTCGTTCACCATCAAGAGAGATACCATACTGGGGAATACGTGGCAATCGCACATTAGATTTCAACTGAACAACATAAGGGGAGATGTCAAGCAGGCCCACGTCATTGGGACCTGTTGCCCACAAAGATGCAGGAAGAGAACTCAATTCCGGTGGAAGCTTATCGAGAGACAAGTACATAGGAGAGACAACCCTCTCTCCCAACGTAAGCTTTACACCCGCAGGGGAACAATACAGAGTTGCATACAAACGTTTAAGAAAATCCAGACCCAAAAGATTTTCACCACAACCAGTAGTCACAATCAACGGAGCTTCTAGCTCACAAGGCCCAATTGTAAGGGGCAAAGGGCGTGAAACTGGATTGCTAACGGGGGCGCCAGAGAATCCAACGGAAACATTTGTTAAGCCAGACAAAGGTGCGCCAGGGAGTTTCGAATGCTTTATGGAACTTTTCGCTGCACCAGTGTCCAACAGAAAAGGCTCAACGACGCCCGATGTAGCAACCGCGACGTAAGGCCCTCTCTGATCAACCGGAACTGATACCACTCCCTCTCCTTGTCTTCGGCTGTCCTAGTAATTACTGTCGTCAGTTCCCTGATCGACGTAATAATCGTCTACATTGTACTGCGCAGATCGTCCTTGCGATGATCCACGTTGATCAAAACAATTATCGGAATTTGATGAGTTATCTGAACGGTCATTTTGAGCACCACGACCTCTACCACGTGACGTCTGCTGTGAACCACCACGACCTCCTCTAGATGAATTACCACTATTACGATCGTTTAGAACAGGACAATTGAATTTGATATGACCCTCCTGTCTACAATAGGCACATTGATTGTACCCTAACGAAGATCTTTGGGAAGAGGAGTCATTACGAGATTGTGATCGGTTCGATTGCGACTGCGATCTATTTTGTTGCGAAGCATTCTGATTCGAACGTGGAGGATAGGCCTGTTGTAACAACACTTTAGTTTTGAGTTCTTTCGTCTTTTTATCAGCACGGTTGTTCTCTTCTTTCTCTCTATTCTCATAATACTGCGCCGTAGCCAATATTTGAGCTGAAGTAGAAACGGCCCACGCACTTTCTGAATTCTTTAATTTATTGCTCAAATCGGGCAATAAGTTTGAAACGAATTTGTCCACAAACAACCGTTGACCACCCTCAGTGCTCATATCCTGACCACTATGGTCGATGAATGCCTCCTCGAATCTCGTAAAGAAGTCGGAGACACTCTCGTCCTTCTTCTGTCTACAAGCCGACAATTTATCCCAATTCACTCTCATAGCTGGCATAAGAGTTTTCATGAGCGTTATTATTCTTTGAGGAAGAGCAGCAATCAGCTGCTCGGGTTTAGCACCACCAGTTTGCAAACCATCTGCCGCTACAATGGCAGCCCAATCACCACCTAATTCATTTGGACGATTCTCCTGACGAATCTTAGCCCATACCGGTTGAGGCACAACATTGCCGAACAACATGTCGATATCGGCAAGATTCATTATCGTAGCGTCTACGAGCTGCGATAATTCTTTATAGTACCCTGCAGGATTTTTGCGAGGGTCAGGCAAAGATTGCTTTACCTGTAACACTTCTGATCGTTTCCATGGGAGATGTATCCATACTCTCTGGAAATGTGGCAGAATGATAGGAATAGCATTAGCTTCACCTGGCATCCATACTGGTGGAACTTCACGCATAGGAAATTGGCCAGAGTCATCTGGCTGTCTTTCAACATCCTCAACAAACAAGGCTTGAGGTATAGGAGTGGGATGAAAAGATAGCAACCGCTCAACCGCACGTCGAACGTTGGTATCCACTATCAGTCCAGTCGAGAACTGAAGTTGCAAATCAGACAAAGCGGTCAGCACCTCGTCAGGTGCGTCGGCCGATATCTGATCACGAAGGACCTTACACATTTCCTCGAACACAAATATCTGGGTTGGTATATTGAATTGACAAAACGTGTCGAGCACAATACGTGGTGGATTTCTAAGGGGATGCGTCATCCAACCCATCGCCATATTATATAGCGAAGCGCGTTCCCTGTTACCTGGGAGCTGACTACGTCTCTGAGGACCATCGGAACCAGCGGACCCAAGAACAGGTCCGAGAGAATGAAAGAAGCTAGCTGCAAGAGGAGAAGTACGACTACGAGTAGAGGGAGAAGTATAGGACACAGGACTAACAAGCGAAGGAGTAGAGATAGAAGCAACAGCAGGAGTTAACAGAGCAGTAGCGGGAGCAGGAGTATGTGGAAGCGGAGGAGCAGTAGGGATAGCAACGGGCAAAGGAGCAGGAACAGTCGGAAGAACGGGTGCAGGTTGAGGAACAGGTGGAGGAAGAATAGGTGGAAGAATAGGTACAGGAGGGACCACAGGAGCTGTGGTACCCTGTACATATGGAGGTGGCGACTTCATGAGATAAGACATTAAAGGATCCTCAACTGCGTCTTCCTTCTTTTCCGACTCCGTAGGCAAAGTAGGATAGCATTTATCTATAGTCATACGCTGTAATCTATCGAACACTTCCTTTTCCTTAACCTCCTTATCATGCTGGAATTGCTCTGCTTTCTTTACAATGGTAGCAACACTATCTCTCTGATTTCGTTTAGTCTGTCTGATTTCTTTCTGTCGGGCCTCTTTACGCCACAACCGAAAGGCATCAAACATGGCCGGCCTTGACTTTTTCGCGAACAATTTAGCCTCTAGGTTGTCTAAAATCGGGGTCTCAAAGCTACCATGAGGTGGCCAACTAAGGACACCGTCCTTCTTTGTATAGCGAATCCAATAATCATTAAAAGTAATCGGGCCTAGCCCATGTTTACTGTACAGTTCATAAGTCGGAGGTATAGGACACGAGTCCTCCAGTCGGGAATCCGCACCACAAGGTCTGAAACAACTAAACAAAGTACTGCGAACAGGCATCTTGCACACTAGCCGAGTTTCACAAACTTCAAGGGTTACGGGATTTACCAAGTCCCAGCAAAGAGCAAAAACCCTCGGTTTTTGGCGACTGCAGACGTCAAACAACACAACAAAGTACCAAGAACTACAAATGCAATGGAACCATGCAACCACTAAGCAACCACAACCAAGAACTCTGGGAGCGACCCACAAATACTTAACTCAAAGATCGATGGCGTCACCAGGAAGGCCCGTCAATCGTCTCGCTCTACCAAGGTCTACGCCAGGCGCCAAAACAGGTCTACAGTCAGGGCAGCAGTCCGTCGCAGCCGTCAGGAGGCGGGAATCTTCGCGGAAAAAGTCTTCGGGCCACTTGTTTCGACAACAGGATCGATGAAGCGGAGTGCACCTTCCCTCGGAGATTTCACACGAAGTTCCTCACGATCGTCGGGCTTGGACCGGTACCACTGATGCAGCCCTACGTTGGGCGCCAACTGAAGGACTGGGTTCTTTAAGACCCAGCGGTGCCAGGGGACAACACCTGAAACCTTCGTGGGTAACCTGCTCCGGCGTACGAAAACAGAGACACGGGACACTTCCTTCGGCGTCAAAGATTCAAGGTTTATTTGCTGCAGGGAAACACAGAGATCACAGAAGTACAACAAGTGTAGTTCAGGGAGGCTGCTTCAAATTGGTTCTGTGGATCGCTCCTTTTATAGATAATTTTCCCATAGGTTTGCATGGCAGACAAAGGTTTACAACCCGGTTCCCACAATTATCCCCGGGAGGGGTCGCTTTGGTCACTTTGATACTCATAAGGTCCGGAACATAAGTGCGGAAACATTTGGCGGTTCCCAACTGTAAAAAACCCATCTTCCCACCATTAGTACATTCTAATCAGCAGTAAAACAGATCGAAATAGGAACAAGGACAGGTGCAGAGGAAGATGGAAACAGTGGGGAGATTGGAAAGGGTGTAAAGGGGGAGGTATCGGGAAACACGAGCTACAGGCATCAAAGGGACGTGCCTAATGAGATGCACGGCTAAGACAATAAACCGGCACGGCGAGATGAGCCTCGAGCGGGGCCATCTGCCTTACAGTATCATCCCCCTCATCATAAAGACACTTACAAAGAACATGTGTCTTCCGCAAATATCTTGGGAGTCCCAGGGTCGCGAAGCGGACAACGTCCGTTCGCTGGCTACTTGAGGGCAAGAGACAAAATGGATGCCGTATCTAAGATGGAACCCGTGGGTACAGATGAAAAACCCACGTAGCAAACGAACGGTTTAAGTTAGCACAGCGAAACTGCGCACACTTACTAAACTCGTCATTTGCGGTTCGTAGATACCAGACTCGACCATACTCGTGCGAGTCGAAAACATCACTTACAATTGTCACGGAACCTCAACTCTCAGAGTTCAAGGAAGTTAAACTGCCCAAAATGAAGCCATTTTTATCTTGAGTTGAGACAGAGTTTAAGGGCAGTAATCTATTTGCTAGCACCTTCTCCAGGATTGTTATTGTATATTCATCATATAGAGTGGTCGCTTCAAAGTCCTATCAAAACTATCACAGCCAGATTGCAGAATCACTACTAGAACCTCTATTGTTTGTGGAAGCATGAGTAAAGTTTTAGCCTGATTTTAGACATCCAAAAGCTGAGGAGCCAGAAGTTTTTTTGTATGTTGAGTAAAATTTGTTCTGCAAGCCATCTGACACTGGGTTATGACCCTTAGTTATCAGTTCTATAGCTTTAATCATTTCAACCAGGGCAGGTGGTGCCTCCAAAGCAAGTCTTTGATCTTCTGGTGAAATAGGAAGAGCCTGATGTCCATAGAACTTCAGAAAATGTGTTCTATATCTCACATGGTAGCACATCCAAAGAGGTGTAGTAATTAAAAACAATCATTTATGTTGGTCTGTGCATAGTACACACTCCTGATTATCTCCTCACAGGAACGCCACTGGAATTTGGAGTACCTCCAAAGTCAGGAAGCTTGCCAACAACCTGCCCGATCTATCACCCACTCAGAGTTCCTTGGCTGTTTATTCCTTGAAAGCAAATAGGGTTCAATATGTGTTTAATCGTCCTGTACCTTTCTCTACATGCGAGTAATCGATCATTGCTCTTAATGTCAACCCCATGGCAGTTTCTCTCTTGCATACTTCCCTCTCTAGCAGCACTCGAGCCTAAATTACTATCCGGATGCACACTACCCAAAACATTAGCTTTAACACTTCTAATTCAATCAGCACGCTCACTAATGTACATCCACTTTCCCTACAGTAGTCCACATTAGCATCTCTCCCAGCCCCAAAAAAAAGTTGCAGCTCACAGCTCATTTTTACATATAAATACAGACAGAAAACCATTTTGTTTTCTGTCTTTAATTATTTTCACATATGGATAAAAACGAAAATTAGTTTTTTTTTTAGATTCTAAATGCTGCCATTCATGACTGCCAGGCCAATAGATGTACATATTGACAGGTAAAGGGTTAAAAAAAGAATGGGGTTTCAGTAAAAGTCTTACACAGCAGTAGATATGCACAAACCCGATACAAACATTTTTTTTTTTTATAAGTGAATTGATTTATCATATGTGGGTGTTCCCATCACTGAAATGCACATTTATCAGTTACATAAATGTAGAAAAATACTAGTTTCAACTTCATTTATTCACAAAACGCCTAATAAACCTGGATAAATACAGATAACATCAGCAGAACATACATATGGATAAATACAGACGGAAATGTCAAAAAAATAAATACCATAAAACCGAGAGCCCTATTTATAGTGAGCAATATAGGTTACATATGTTAGCAGTGACAACAGTTCACCACTTACCTCCATGCTCTAATTTTCAACTGTCAGCTCTTACCTTCTCTTGCGTGGTCTGCCAATCTTTCACGCTTTTCTTCCCTTCCTCTTTGTTGCTGATTATTACTTTTTTCACTGATTATTTCCCTCGTGCACTCACCTTTCCCCCTGCTCCCTCCCTCACTTCTATAGCCTGTTACTTTTGCTTAGTGGCTCTGCCCCACTTTCATCCATTTTTCCCTCCATACTGTAACTTCCCATAAGACTGCCACCTGGCCAGTCTGTTATCTAAATAGCGAATATTTTTAAGTAACGGCCATAAAAATAAAAAACATTGGAACTCAACAAAAGCTCATAGTTATTCTTGTCTGAAATACAAGGTTCAAGCAGTTCATTCAAGTATATATCCTGGGCCACTGAAGTTAGGCAACTGTATGGCTGTGGCGTTTTTCACATAGTTGTATATTTGGTGCATTTGCCACAAAAAATATCATCTGCCTCATCTGCAGATTCTAACAAAAAGGAAATTGTTTATAGCTTAAACGGTTCAAACGTTACTAAAAACAAAGCAACATGGCGCAGTGGAAGGACCTTATCAGATGGTGACTGGTCACCTTTCTGTTGCTTATTTCTAGATTTGTGCTTTAAACTGGTATTAATGAGATGCAACTTATGCTTAGACAGTGTTAACAAGTGTACAAATTAAACATTAATATAGTAATGATATCACAAAACGGGCAGCATTATGCCACATAATTTACTCAACCTTGCTGCATATTTTGGCACTCCCGGCTGCAGAATCCCAGTGGATCTGCATATATCACATCAAGATTATTTCCAAGCAACATACATTATTCCTAAATTATTATTAAAGTTAAAAGAGTATTACTCTTCACTGTTCAACCTTTATCTCTAAACAGTTCTGATGATCTGACTTGATAACTTCGATACTCAGTTGTTCAATGCAATAACTGCTTGCTTCACATTCACTCTGCTACACATGATGTCTTATTTTTGTCTATAATTCCGAGTGTGCATTGTTAACTCTTCGGGGCTACTATATTTTCTGAAACACTAACTGTACTTTGTTCATTTTAACCCCCACTGTCATTTTAGGTTGGTGACATTATAAAAATAAAATGAAACTATCTGATCAAAATAGTTAAGAGTTGTGATTAAAGTTTTTTTTTTAAAGGCTAACAGCAGATTGTTCAGTCCTGCCAAGTATCACGCATCAGACGTGACACTACCGCATTTCAGTGTGGTGAGCCGCATCACCGCACTGAAATGCATTGTCACACAATTTAATGCCACTTACTCTCTGTAACCAGCTCTGAAAGCAAATGGCAATGCCAGGCTGCTAGCGTGCGCAGCAGGCTCTGCTGCTCTCTGCAGACTTGCCGGTTGGGGCGCTACCATCAGCACAGGCTCAGTACAGTTTGTTAATCTTATGCGCTGCTGCTACCAGGTAACTGTTTAGCCTGCTGCTGCATTGAAATTCCCGCCCGGCGCAGCAGAGTCACTTGCTGACTATAGCCAGGCCAGGCCTGACGTCACCCGGGCAAGGTAGTGCGGTGCCCAGTTATACCAAGACACACCCAGGGCTGGGCCTGACCCAGTCTGCCAGTTGATGTGATAACTGGATGTGGCACCGCGGGGGCATTGAACAATGTGACCTCACCTCCTGGAAGGAACCTCGGATTCAAGCGCGAAACTGGGGAGGCATGTGTGTCCCGACAGCGTCTGACTGCCTTACCGCCGCGGTGTGGTTCCCAGCTTCCTTTAACACACCTGCCTGTCTGAGGTATCATGCACGGTGGCCGGCATTGCTGTGGGCGATGTCAGAGTCGGTTTGTGGTTGCTGCTGGACACCACTAACTATTCGGTCTTGCCGACCCTCTTGACGCAGAGAAAAAGTAAGTCAGTGCCCAGCCTAGCATAGCTATGCACGCCTTCACTTGTTTATTAATGTGTTCAAGTTTGTTTTATTTAGCACGGCCAGCCACAAGTGGGGGAAAAAACAAAATTCCTAAGATCAGCTGTTCCCTTGCCCCACCTCCCCCACCCCCGGCCTCCACAACCACGTGTATCAAGTGTCTTCACCAAGCGCGGCTGTCGGAACTATCAGGCAGTCTGAACTGGCATCTTGTTGTTTATGGGGTCACATGCAAGGGCTCGCCTGGCCGTAGCTGGTTTCCCAGCTTGCCAATACTTGGCCAACTCGTGTCCGCTCATATAAGTTGGAGCTGTAGGCCTCGTAGGTGGGCCTGTGCAGCAAAGCCGACATGGTGAATTATCTAGATGATTTTGTTTTTGCTGTGGCATGAACCACGGGGAAGTCAGGCGAGAGCATATCTTTAACATAGCTCTCGTGCTCCTGGCTTCCCCCGCCCCCCAGACTCAACATAACGACTGTTTGTCTGTGATGCTGCTTGTTGCTCTTTTTGTTCACACCAAAGGAGCCTACATTCCCCACACATACCGCTTACTGATTTATTCTATGGCTAATACTTTGGTTCATTGCTTAAACTTTGCCCGCCCTCTGTACTAAGTCGTCAGCAGCAAAAGAGAGCCATGCTGCAGCTGGGAGCATTTGCCATCCTGGGACCGTAAGAATGAAAATGTCTGTAAAAAAATAATCATATCCTATTAACAGCAGTACTGTCCATTTGTTTTGATGTATAGTTTTCTCCCTTTGACAAAATATGTACCTCTAATTATATTATTATCCGAATTGAGATATTCTTAGTCTTAATGAGCCGCACTGGTTTAAATTGGTGACTACTTCTGCAGCCATTAAGAATGTTTACACATTTTGGTCTCTAAAGAAAAAGGAATATTGGTGAAAACTATTGTCAAAGGCGTTCTCACTTTGCACTGCAATCTATGGGTTATGAGAAAGGCTGAATGCAAGAATAAGTTATTTTTGGACTTCGCCCTTTTGTAGGTTCACCCCTAAACTTTTTGCTTTTAATTGTGACCGGATACTAGTTGTTTTTGGCTTCTGCACACTTTAACACTGTGTCCCAGTGTAAAGTGCATGCGCAGTCTGAGTGCATGTGGTGAGATTGGCCTGCCCTCCCATAGGAATGCATGGGGAATGTTTGTGTCCATGGTAGTTCCTGATGTGTGGGGAGTGCAGGGGCGAGTTTGGTATGTGCGAACTCGTGAGATTAAATGCTGCGCGATGGTGTGCGCAGATTTAATGTGTCTAGTGTAGAAGTGCCACTTCTAGAAGTTGTCAGGTCTGTGCAATAAATGTGAATTGACTGTCTGGTTTGTGATTGGCTGAAGCTGGCTGGTATGCCTGGCTCCAGGAGTCAGGATGGGTCTGCCCGGTGGTGAATGGGGAGATCTGCATGTTGATGGGAGGGAGGAGTGCACCTGGGACCTGAATAGGGCTGGGCCTTCCCTCCACAATGCTGGCTCCGACCCTGTGGTGTGTCTGATGTCCCTAGCCTGTCCTGTGAATGGGGAGAGGGGCTGGGCACAACAAAGTGCTCAAGAACCAGTTGTAACTGGTTCTCCCCCTGCCCTACATCCTTGGACAAAGGGTAATTGTGTATAAAAAGCGGCTGTGACCCCATGAAAGATGTTCACTCTTGTTCCTGACTTGAAGGGGGCCTGCTGCTGTTCGGTGCCAGGAGGAACCGCCACTGGGGACTGCCTCCCTGCTGGAGGGCCCTGTGAGCTGGCCCCTGGGCCCAACCTTTGCCCCCCCCCTGCCTTCTAAAGGACTTGTTCTTGGACTTTAGCGCCAGGGAGCGTCTTACTTCAAGCCCCTTTGAGCACTGTATTTGGTCCTCGTGGAGAAGCGCTTTACTTTTATTGGGAAGAGCGCTTTGCTCTGGGCAGCAGGGAAGGAGCTGGCGGTGTGTAGCGCTGAAGTACGATCCCTTTTTGAGGGAATCCCAAAGCAGGGATTCCCCCACTTTTGCAGATTTGTGGGGCGGTTGCCTACCCAGCGTCGATACCTCCAGAGCGGGTGCCTACCCCGCATTGTGCATCGTTTTATATCCCTAGTGGGTTCCCACCATGCCAGGGACCTTGTGCCACGGGTTATATCCCCAGGCGGGTGCCCACCCCTCCAGGGACTTCATATTCAATTATAACGGGAGCCTACCCCATATTGAAATACCCGCCAGCGGCCCGGGAGCTCCGTGGGTGCCACTCCCCCTCCATTGCTGACGTCAGGGGATCGCCACACTGGGATTGGCCGCAGCGTTGGGCGCCCCCTAGCAACCCAGGGGCTTGACTGTGAAGGCATTGGAGGAGGCGTCCCCTGAGCCTGGAGGCTCGACCCCCTGGGCCGCGCTGCCATTGGCTGCCCGCAGGAGAGGCCGGAAGGTAACAGAAGCCCACCCCGCGCTCCAGTGCACCAGGGTAACACGGGAAAGAAGCCGGTGAGAAGAAGGGCGGCGTTTGCACCTTGTGCCCCCGAGAGCGAGGGTGAGCCCCGTGTTGCAGAGGGATTCCAGGAGGATTGCTGCAGTGGCTGGCGGGGCTCCTGTGTGGAGAAGAGCGCCCCGCCTGCAGCTGGCCCAAACCCCAGGGAACTAGTGGACCCCCACCGGAAGAGCAACCAAGACAATCCGTTGAGTGGGGTCGGAAAGGGAGCCTGCCCTGAGCACAAGCCCCATGGGGCCCGACCGCAAACAGTTGGTGCCCGCTTCAGGGCACATTGTCGGTGCCAGTGGCATATTTATTCTTAGAGCCTGGCGTGGCTCTATTGGGGGCAAGTGGTTTCAGGAGTCCCCTGAGTGGGGGCCCCCACAGTGGTGCCTGTGCAGATGGTTTTAAGGGCACATTCACTCTTAAGTCCCAGAGGGGGACTTGGGGTCATTTGAGATTTAAGGATTCCAGA
This sequence comes from Lissotriton vulgaris, assembly GCF_964263255.1. Taxonomy (NCBI): domain Eukaryota; kingdom Metazoa; phylum Chordata; class Amphibia; order Caudata; family Salamandridae; genus Lissotriton; species Lissotriton vulgaris. Next base: position 1,298,851,457 of record NC_141694.1, read on the forward strand.
GTGAGGCTCAGGGGGGCACGATGGTGTCCCTGTTCCCTGCCACAGCTGCCCAGCACTTAGTGGGCCACTGCAACGTTTAGGCTGTGCCCCTGTCCCCTTCGCTCTAGCTGCCTGCGCAGCCTGCCCTGACACTGTTAGACAAAGGGCGTTTAAGCCCCATGGAAGGCCAGTTGGCCTGGGGTCAGTTTCCAATGTGATTTTGGCGCAAGGTGATTGCCTACTGTAGTTGTGATAATAATTGCCTAAGGTGATTTATGTGTAATGTGCAATGCCTTTATGCCTGTGATACCTCTAACTGTGTTTTTATGCTTAGGAGGTTGTTTTGCCTAGTATAGTTTATACTAGTGAGTTTATGTGTCCCTGCGTGATCTATGCCTAAGGTGATTAGTATTGCGTATTGTTTACCTACCTTTTACCAGTGGTTACTAGTTGTGTTCTACAATTGTTATTTTGTGCTACAATTAACCTATGTTCTCGAAGTGCTATTTCTACTAAGTGCTATTTCTGATGGTGGCCCGTGAGGCCCTGTCCTGTGTATATAATCCCCTGTAAATACTGCCCAGTGCCAGTTGGCACAGTGTAATTGTGTGATTATGATGAAGGCTCCCTGTTTTCCGTTTTTACTGGTGTTTACAGATAAATACAGACAGAAAACATTTATTTTCTTGTCTGTATTTATTTTTAACTCTTTAAGTGCTGCCGTCGGCCAACGGTCGTCGCGAGCACTACCTTGCCAGTGCTGCGCAGGACCGTTGGCCGACGGGCCAGCACCCGTTATTCGAACGTTCAGCACTGGGCGCTGAACGTTCGACGCTCTTAAGGAGTTAAATGTGGATAAAAACGAAAATTGGGTTGCTTTTTGAGTAATTCTAAATACTGTCTGCCATGACTGCGTGCCAAAATATGTGTGCATTGATAGATAAGGGGGTTATAAAAAAAAGAAAGGAATGTTTGTAAAATGGCTTTAACAGCAGTAAATTTGCACAAAGTTGATACTGAAATGTACATATTTTCCTATAAGTGCACCGATTTATCTTTTGCAGGTGTTCACAGCACTGAAATTTGGCAGACATTCAAGCATGGGAGCATATTTATCCGTTAAATAAATGTAGAAATATACTAATTTGAGCTTTCTTTTTCCACAAAACCCAAAATAAATATGGATAAATACAGATCAAATTCGCAAAAAATGTCAAGTCAAGTCAAGAGATTTATATAGCGCGCTACATAGCCATAGGGTCTCAAGGCGCTTGAGGAAGGGTGGGGGAATTACTTGTCGAATATCCAAGTTTTAAGTTGCTTTCTGAATGCTAGGTGGTTCTGAGTAAGGCGAAGGTGAGTGGGAAGAGAGTTCCAAGTTTTAGCTGCCAGGTAGGAGAAGGATCTACCTCCCATGGTGGTTTTGTTGATGCGAGGTACAGTGGCAAGGGCTTGGTTGGAGGATCGTAGCTGACGGGAGGGGGTGTAGAAGGACAGTCGTGTGTTGAGGCATTCGGGTCCAAGTTCGTAAAGTGCTTTGTGTGCGTGGGTTAGGAGGCGGAAAGTAATCCTCTTATTTATGGGGAGCCAGTGGAGGTTTTTCAGGTGACCAGAGATGTGTTCTTTACGCGGGATGTCTAGTATGAGCCTGGCTGAAGCGTTCTGGATGCGTTGGAGTTTTTTCTGGAGTTTTGCGGTGGTACCGGCGTATAGGGTGTTTCCGTAGTCCAGGCGGCTCGTGACCAGTGCGTGGGTGACCGTTTTACGAGTTTTGGTGGGGATCCAGCGAAATGTTTTTTTGAGCATGCGAAGAATGTTGAAGCAAGATGATGAAACGGCGTTGACTTGTCTGGTCATTGAGAGTGAGGAGTCCAGGATGACGCCCAGGTTCCGTGCGTGGTCTGTCGGGATGGGTGCTTTTCCAAGGGCCTCTGGCCACCAAGAGTCATCCCAGGCGTAGGGGGAGTTGCCTAAGATGAGGACTTCTGTTTTGTCTGAGTTCAGTTTCAGACGGCTGTGCTTCATCCACTCGGCTACTTCTTTCATTCCTTCGTGTAAGTTGGTTTTGGCGGTGTTAGGGTCTTTGGTGAGTGAGAGGATCAGTTGAGTGTCGTCAGCGTAGGAGATGATGTTGAGGTTGTGTTGGCGAGCGATGGCCGCAAGGGGGCTCATGTATACGTTGAAGAGGGTGGGGCTGAGAGAAGATCCTTGTGGCACGCCACAGATGACTTCAGTGGCCTCTGACTTGAATGGTGGGAGGCGGACTCTCTGGGTTCTTCCGGTGAGGAATGAGGTGATCCATTCCAGTGCTTTTCCTTGGATTCCGACGTTTCTGAGGCGCTGTAGAAGGGTGCTATGGCAGACTGTGTCGAAGGCAGCGGAGAGGTCGAGGAGGATGAGGGCGACTGTGTCTCCGTTGTCCAGTAGAGTTCGAATGTCGTCTGTTGCAGCGATGAGTGCGGTCTCAGTGCTGTGTTTGGTTCGGAATCCGGACTGTGAGGAGTCAAGGGATTTGTTGGTTTCGAGGAAGGCGGCGAGCTGGATGTTGACAGCTTTCTCGATGACTTTGGCCGGGAATGGAAGAAGCGAGATGGGGCGGTAGTTTTTGAGTTTGGTGGGGTCAGCTGTGGGTTTCTTCAGAAGGGCGTTGAGTTCTGCGTGTTTCCAGCTTTCTGGGAAGGTGGCGGAGTTGAGGGAGCAGTTGATGACGTCTCGGAGGTGTGGTGCTATGATGGAGTCTGCTTTGTTGAAGATGTGGTGAGGGCAAGGGTCTGTGGGGGATCCTGAGTGGATGGAGTTCATCAGGCGGATGGTGTCCTCAGTGGAGATTGGGTTCCAGTCGTTAAGGATGTTCAAGGGGGGTGAAGGTCCTGCAGAAGGTTGGGTGGGTTGGTATCCGGGTCGGTTGTCGAAGCTGTTGTGGATGTCTGCGATTTTGTTGTGGAAGAAGGAAGCTAGGGAGTCGCAGAGGGCTTGGGAGGGGGTGAGGTCGTTGGAGTTGGCTGATGGGTTGGTAAATTCTTTGACGATGTTGAATAATTCCTTGCTGTTGTGGGCGTTGTTGTCTAGTCGGTCTTTGAATGCGGCTTTCTTGGCAGACCGGATTAGTTGGTGGTGTATGCGGGTGGCGTTTTTGAAGGCGTCCCTGGTGCTGGTGTTTGGGTCTTTTTTCCAGGTCTCCTCGAGGGAGCGACAGAGTGTCTTCGATTTCTTAAGATCATCGTTGAACCAGGAGGCGTTTTTGCTGCCTAGGATGTCGGCGCTGTTGGATAGCCATTGAGTGAGGTTAATGGCTGCTTGGTCGGGGTTTGAGGAGTGGGCGGGGGGGGTTTAGAAGGAGTGATGAGGAGATCTGGTCGGTGGTGATTTTGTTCCAATTTCTTCGCAGGGTGGGTTGAGGATGGTTGTGGATTGTGGTCTTATTGTAGATAAAGTGAACGCAGCTGTGGTCCGTCCAATGAAGAGCTGTGGTGTGACTGAATGAGACATGTTTGCTGGAGGTGAAGATCGGGTCGAGCGTGTGACCTGCAATGTGGGTGGCAAAAAAATAAATACCATAAAACCGGGAGCTCTAATTATGATCTAATGTGTTTATGGTAATACAAAGGCTATTTTTATATATAACCTTGAGTGGAGTTCCCTCTTGTGGTGTGCCTAGTGTGATGCTGCTGTGTGTGTGTTGCACAAACGCTTTGCACATTGCCTCCGGGATATGCCCGTCTGCTCGTGCCAAGCTACCAAGGGGGTGAGCAGGGGTTATCTTTGGCGTGTAACTTCCTTGCCCTGACTAGAGTGGTGTTTTCTGCCTGCTTTGGCGCAAGCCTTAGCCAACCAGAAATCCCAGTTCCAACAATGATGAAAAAATCAACATAGATATTAGGAGCTGTCTTTAATTCGTTACAAAGTATTACATGCGAGGCATCGAAACATTACTCATAAATACCCTGAAAGCCTATAAATCTCACACAGGAGCTTACTGAAAACCTGGCAGCTATGCCCATGCCAGCCACAAAGCAGACCATCCACCCACTAACTAAAACAACTACTGAAACTACAGAAAACGAGTTAACTGACTGGTGAGATCCAGGCAGAGAAAGGCACAGCAGAGTTATCACAGGGCTCTTTCTGTCACTGCTAAACATCCTGTTGCTTCCTCCAGCGCCAATTGCTCAAACTGCCATCACCAGTCAACCCGTGTACTCTATATCAATATCGCACAATCCGCATGGTGCAGCTAAAATAATCTTAGTGCCTGCGTGCCCTCCGTTACAGAGGACTGAAGTCAAACATTCTATCTCCCATTAGTGTCCTTCCATTTCTGGTGCTTTGCAGCAGTTTTAAGATATTCTTAGAGTTTTTTGTTGCTCAGTGGGAAGTAATTTCCAATATTTGTACGTTTCCTTCGTCTTCATTGCTTGATTTTACTTGTGAGAAAGTATCACTCATAGTCCTTGAAATGTCACTCACACTTGCACTGAAGCTATGAAAATGTCACACTTAGCAATCTGAAACCTTGGCAGCTATGATTGTTCCATGAATTGCTATGCACACCTATCATATATTCACTTTCAATTCACCTCTCACATATATTCTCTGCAAAAGCATGTTGTGATGTGGGTGTATTCTTTTTCGTGTGTAGGATACTCTTTGATCATTCATGGAAGGGGAGGGCTGGCTTTACTTTAAACCCTTTAACTCTGCCAGTCTTGTAGCTGATGTCATGCAGATACAGCCATTAAGCAATTAAAGTTTCGTGCCTGCCAGACCGTCGCTCTGCCCAGAATGTACGCTGCACGGAAAGCCCGAGCCCTGCTGCTAAAATCCCTGGGACCACAGGATGCACAGCAACATTGAGCACGCACACGTTATTCCTTTCTTTCTGCAACACTAAGACTGTGTTAGGGCGCCATCTCGCGGCTGTAATGTATTATCTCTCTGAGTCTTTCTCAAGTCTCATCAAATTTTTCTAATTTCGTAGCCACTTTTGTAAAAAGGGTAGCTTTTTTACAAACTGCTAATTTTGCAATTATTTTGCAAAATGCGAAATCCTGGAGGGTCTAATAAACCTGCGGCACATTAATAACTTAAAGAGTAACAGTAACAGATGTTTCCGTTTGTAAGATTTTTTATTTCACTATTTTCTTTATCATTAAATTAAATTATATTGTGACAATTTGATTAATTGTCTTCCACATGAAAACCACAATTTCATCAGCTCAGGCAGCGGCATCCTGACAATATGACAGAACCACCACACGCAAGTATGTAAAGCTCGGTTTGCGAGTCGGAAGAGCAGCAGTTGACTTTTCACTTTTGGTAAACACAATCAGACAATTAAATATCAATGTGCTATCAGCACAATCAAAGCATTTGTTTTATAATACAACTGATATTTGTTAATTCTTTATTAGTTGCCCAAACTATTTCATTTTAAAGGGTACGTTAAAATTTAAGTCTCCCAAGAAATGTTTGGTGTTTGTTAACTTATGGGATATCTGAAAGCTATTCAGTTAATTCTGACGTACCCGATGCTTACCTGTTACTGGCAGGGAACATTGGAATATTAGTCTTCAGTTATTAAAACTCAAAATATGATAAAGACACATGTTTATGAATTTTAGTCAAGCTCCCAAACATTCTCATTTTGCATTTCAACGTCAATCTTCTACACATATTAGAAAAACATATTAACTTTTATGCACTACATTAAAATATATATTTACCTGCTCACTTGTTGATGGTAGAGATGCAAACTCTTTTAGATACCGCTCAGTTTCTTTGGCGAGCTGGTTTGTTAATTGTATTTTCTGCTGACTGAAAAAAACATGCATTTATTACTTGGTGCCAGAGAAACATATTTAGGAACATGTTATGAGTGCTTGTTGAGGCACATGTGAAGACCATTCTTAAATCGTTTGGAATTTGATTGAGCAAAGCCAGAAACTGAAGTTCTTATATCAGATACATTTTCTTTCTCACAGTATACCTCCTCAAACAGACACCTATAATAATCATGATACCACTAAATTGTTTCTGATATGGAGAATGGGAAACCTTCAAAAACCTGCATTCCAAAATATACTACAGTTCTACCCGGACCATAGATTAAATGACTGCTGGCTTTGCACAAGGTTTAGGACAGTTTTCAGAAGTTCCAGCAGATTTTAACCTAAAGTACCCGTACCAAGGATTTTTCTACCTGCTGACACTGGTGCAGTTAAAAACAGGAGGTCAAAGAAAACTAGTAACACAAAACCAATCAATTTCTAGCAAACCACTTCAACTGGTTACAAAAGGATATTTAAAGACAAAAATCTACCTCGGTCATTCCCAAGAAAACTATTAGCTCACATGCTCAACATTTTGCAGTCACACCACTGACTCAAACCCCTATTTTATTCATCAAAGGAATCCTACATCAACCATGCAACATGTTATTATGAATAGTCCAACATAACATAGCTAGCCATTGTGGTTTCACAAGCTATATATTGGAATGGCACAAGTGAAAAGTTCGATTTCCTCCTTGAATTATATTCCATATATTTTTTGCTGTATTTTCACCATTATATACTTTATTTTCGTGAACCACAAAGGATTCAGTGAAAGGCTGCTACAGGTATATGATGAGTGATTGAGGTATCCCGTCCACTTTGCTCATCTATATTCTCCTGGTTTAAAACCTCTGTATTCACAAAATAAAGGTTTAACCCCCCAAACAACATCAAATGAAACCTGCAGCAGTTACAGATTATTTCTGCACCTCTGTATGAAGTCCAAGCACAACATACGAATGAACGACAGCACATTTGCATGAAGAGAGGTTTTCAACCTGTGATATCTCCTACAACGATTGCTAGTTATGACAAGCCATATCATAAAATATGAAAATAGAAGACACCACGAGACAATCTACTGCACCAAAACTTCATAATTATGTCTTAAATATCCTTACTAATGTCCCAAAACTGATAGAAGGAAATACTTGAACTAATGTGGGTGAATTCTATGCCATTGTTTTTGTACTTGTGTGTGTCATAATACAAATAGACAACCAAATGCATATCCCCTTTGGTTCTTCTACAGTAAGACAAGCCAGCTTAAACTCCTACACCTTGTTCCTTCCTAAGCGTCTTCATTTATGGATTTGGTCCTTGATAGGCGGGACTCATGTTGAGTCCTTTTGCCAAATACTCAAATCAGTGGGGTGTGGGTCACAACAGATTTTAACATGGGTGGTCAATGTAGGGTGCAGCTAGACTTCCGAAGGGCTGATGGGAAAGGAAAGATCTTAGCACGTAAGTGGAGTAGCGAAGGGTCTGATCCTCAGCAATAATCAGACGTGTTCCCAAAAGTAGAAAGGGCACAGCCAGGGACCACGTTTCAGATCCAGCTAGTGCAAGTCAACTGAGTGCTTAACTGTTGATCAACAAAGAAGGAAACAGAAGACCCCTAAATGTGTCTCAAGAACAAAACATCTGGCACAGAGTCCACTGAGGTTGATGGGCTTGAGCTCATGCCCTACAATAACTAGACTGTTGGGTTCCAGGTATAGACAAGATGGGTAGGTAAAAAACAAAGGATGAAACAAATGAACACATCTTGTCAGACAGAGGGCGTATTGGGTGTAAGATAATTTTACCATGTTTGAAAGAGAGAGAACAAGCACTTTAGCATTGGTAAAGTGCAAAGGACTAAAGTGCACTGAAAAGGTTTGGGGTTTACCTTGAAAAGAGGATCAAGTCCAAGATAGATAGGCTGATAGCTAGACAGACAGCAGAGTAAAGGGAGATGAGTAAGGATTCTAAGCATGCAATATTTTAAGACATGCAAACATAGCTGAAACAGAAAGGAATAGGAGATCATAGGAAGAGACATTTACGTAACTTTAACAAATATGTAGCTTGTAACTCTGACCATATAGTGTACTGTATTATGTCCCTGGGTGACAAGAACATGTTTTGGAGTTGACTATTGCATTCACACACATCTTAAAATATGATTTCTCAGCAACAAAAAAGCATGCAATGTGATAGTCCATGTAATGTCTACTTTTTTTTTAAACCCAAATTAGCTTCAAAATCTGCTTTGTATGCATGTTCACTGGCCCAAACAAGGAAACTGTACCCAACAAGCCAAACACCAACCATCTTGTCCTGCACAGACATACAAGAAAGAGGAACACTCAGCCAATGAAACAAATCTATAAAGGATTAGATGATTGGTCAGTTGGAAAGTACTTGACATTGACAATTTTAAAAGGTGGACAATGATTGGCTTTCATTCATTTTCGGGTACCAATGTAGCACAATACCACCAAAATCATGTCCGAAAGTTCGAAAGTTAACCAGTCTGCACCTATGAATTTTCACAAGTAGTACAAAGACATGTAAAACACACATTTCTGGTTACATGACAATGAAAGTTAATAGACAAATACAAAAGAAGTACAATTAATAAAGTATATCACTAGTTCTTGAAACAAAGTGGACTGTACACACAGCTTAATACTACTAAACACATTTTTTGTGACATGACATTGAAAACAAATATGAAGACGTACATCAACATGTCATTGGTTTACAACATTAACTGGACCAATGAAAACAGCCGAATACTTAACAGCTACAACAATGGCCACTCTGGTGACTGCTGACAACCAATAGAGCTCTATTTCTCATTAAAATATATTAGACAATTTGGAAATAATACCTCGTCCCTTGTACTTACATATTTCTTTCAGAAGAAGAAACAAGATTAGGAATAAAACTACAAGCCAGTTTAATGAACGTGTCCTCAAAAATCTGCTTCATACTATTCCTTACATAATAGTAAGATGGACAATCTTGCACAGCGGCTATATGTTCAACATACTGTGGAAAAAGCATTTGTTATGGTAATGAATCACATCAGAAACCTGGAACATTTCATTTCAACCTATAAACTAAATAAATTAGGAAAGATATAACTAACAACTAAATTTCTGCAACATTTTCCAGGATACTTGGAGACATACCTCAAGCACTGAACCTTATGTTCATGAAGAGAGTTACCATCAACAGAATAGTTGTGTCCTTTCGGTCACACATGAAAGACAATGTTAAGAAGTCTTTTATGAGAATGTAGTAGGCAAAGAAAGAGATCAAAAAAGACAGAAGAATTCATATATACTGACGATTTGTGAGAGGAAAACAAATAAAAACCCGTATATGAATGGAATTGCACTTCTATGTGTAATATTTAAGATACTGCTATTCTGAAGCTAAGGACATCTCTGAAGATGTATTCAAAGTTATCACAGCCTAAACAAGCATTTGTAATGCAATAGCTCTCGCAGTTACGAGAGTTAAAGCGATTGGAATTTTAATGACAATGCCTATTATTTATGTTTCTAAAAGGAAAACAAAATAAAAGGTATTGTTATTTGCAATGTTAACCTCTTGTGCGCTGGCCAAATTTTCACACTGTGCGGGCAAAATGGAGAGTGAGCGGAGTTCGGACATCCCCCGCTGTCTTTAGCACACACCCACAGTGACGCGCGAAGGCCGGGGGGCCGTCCTCAGTACCGAAGGGGTTAAGGGCTCAAACTCGCGTAAATGCAAGACCTATTGCATTGCAAATGTTTGTTTTTTCAAATTGATGCAGTTCTGTTAAATGAATTCTGGAAATTGCTTAGGAAAAATGTTAACCTTTTTTTTTTCTTCCAAGTACTTGGGCCAAAAATACTAGTCGTCCTTGGGATCTGTATGCTGTAAGGATCCAGTGGCGGACAGACAAACCTCAGCGTCCCTGCCCATGGAACATGAGTAGTGTAACAGTGCCCACAGGGGCAGTGTTTGATTTACAAGGTAAATGGTAGGGCAGTAGTACAGCACATGGGAGGCTTTAAACACACGTCTTTACCTTAAAGGAGTCTAAGAGGAGGAATGTGGACACCTTTAAGGAATCGGCCTTTAACAACCAAGGAATAGACCATATATCTGCAGGAGAGGGGGTTCTAAAGCCTTTATTGCAGCCAGTGTGCGCTCACTGACAGAATGCAATCCATGCTGCGCACTTCGTAGATCACAGTTTTAAAAGTTTCTGCTGACTTATCGTCCTTCAATCTTGTTGTACTTAACTATTTAATTCAAATTGTAATTTTACCGTGTGTGTTTCTCTTGCCACATGTTTAAATTCCTAAATCCAGGTAATAACAGCTCAGTATAACTGAGGTGTGAAGTGGCACACCACTGTAGAGTCCTTGGGAGAAACATGCACAGCACGAGGTAGTGTTTCCAGAATGAGCTGTGCATAAGAAGCTGAGCATCCACCCAGCATAGAGCCTCGAGGCCACACCAGTGAACAGAAGCGCTACATTAACATTGCAATACAGGATTTTGGGGTCACTGTATGTATTTAAAATCACCCCATTCATTTGTGGCTACGTTCGTGTATTTGACATCTCTATGCAGACATAGCAGCCTGTACCATCTGCAAACATGGCTGCTACCAGTACTTCACATGCCACGGATGGGCTGTGAGATGAGCGATCAGCTCAAGCCTCCTGGTGACGCGGCACAGTCTCTAAAGTGCCTAGAAGCCCCCTGCCTCCCAGCAGGAGCCAGCCGCACTGCTTTAAGAGGCATAATGTGGGATTGTGCGCGGCCTTTACTCGCTTAAGCAGCTCGCGTGCTATTTATTCACTCATAGAAGGGAAACATCCTGAACAACAACTCCGGAACAATGAGTTCCGGAGTAACGAAAGCGGAAGAAAGATTAGCCTGAACAACGACTCAGTCTTAACCACGGATGTGCGTGGTAAAGGCAGGTTCGGTCTAGTGTTCAGGCAAGACGGAGTTCCGCTTCCGTCGTTGATCAGAAAGAAACTGCCTGCTCTATTTCCGTGTATGGAGAACTTCCCCGTTTTGTGTAAACCTCCCGAAATTAAACAATTTGAATCACCAAACACTGTTGCCCAATAGGTCGCACTGCACCGTCTCATATGAACATGCCTGCTGTATTAACATGTGGACTAACTTACATGCATGAAAGTCAGGGCTTAATTTGAGCCGGAGCTTGCCGGTGCTTAGCACCGGCACCTAATTAACAGGGCCGGGTCTACAGTAAGTCACGCAGCTCACACTCATTACGTGCACCGTCAGTAATTGACCGTCGTGGCACTGGCACAGAGAGCGTGTGCTGTGCTGCTGCTGCTGTAGTACTAAGTGCTGCTGCTGTAACTTACTTAGTGTTACCGTGACCGTCGTGTTGATGACAAAACACTTACTGTGTGTCTTAAACAGTGACGACGTGACGTTCTCAATTTATTTACTTTCACTTTCACTTTAAGACAGTTCCGGGTGCAGATCAGTGTTGCTGGCCCACTAGTGGGCGGGACACTGAGTTGGGCAGGTCTTCTTCGGCGGGGGTTGGGGCTTTGCGCGGTAGAGGCAGCGACGTGTGCGCAGATTTTGAATGTGCGCGCATTCGCTGCTTTAATTTTGCCAAGGCATGCCCGCCCCAGCATACCCGCACGGCCGCACCAAGTACTTCAATGCCGCAGCCGGGACCTGGTTGGACGACACGACATCAAGGTTGGCTAGACAGACTACTACTGCATAGCTCTGCTCAACAAGTGAGGGAGGGCGAGCGAGGCATGGCCTGGGGTAGGCCAAATGTATTCGTTTCTGTGAGCTGCACAGCCTTACCTGGGGGTTGTATATCCGAGGGCCTGCAACCACAAATATTTCTTTAAACTTTACAAGTGTTGCTATTAAAATAAATAAAAAGCGGCGCAGCGTCAAATACTCTGCGGTAGTAGGAAATGGTTGCGATGGGACTGGGACAATGCAAGGCGCAGCTCGGGGCTACAGCACTGCTCAGCAGCCCCCTCCAGTCCCCTGACCGATCACAGTCGCTCTCCCACTAGCAAAGCTGACAGGCTGATCCAGCTCTCGGCCCTGCCCCCACCGCTGCCGGCACTTGTCCTTGCAGGCCTGCATAGGGTGACACTGACCAGACATCCTAGATACCCTGTACAGCGCTGGCGCTTTGAGAATGGCCTCGACATCCCGACTCAATACTTTTCGTAAAAATAAATACATATCCCGTTTTGAGAGAGGGCTGGTTTAGCACGCACATTTAAGCGCTATATAAATGCAATTGCAATTTATCAGTGTGCTGTGAATGCTCACTGATACTACAGCCCTCTGACAGCAGGGACAGGGTCTCCTGCTGTGCGGCGTGACCTCATTGAGGCAGCACAGCAGGATGTAATGAGGGATGAGCCTCTGCAGAGCTCATCATCCCAGGCCGGGTCACAAAACTTTCCTTGGAAACCACTACAGCATGGCTGAGGGAGTCTTTAATTTAAAATGCTACAGAGGTACGAATGTGTACAAATATATATATGCAACAGGGAAGGGCCAAAGCATGCGGCAGGTTTGAGTAAATTATGTGGCATGATTAAGCAAATTATGCTGCGTAATGCAACACATTTTTCTGTAGTATTGCTTCATTATTTTGTCATTGTTAACACTGCCTGTTCATTCGTTTAAATAACACCAGATTGTGCAGTAGATGATGGATTATGGGGCAAATGCGGTCAATTTACAATTGTGCAAAAATTACTGCGCACGCACAATCCCATAATTTCAGTGGCCCGAGTGTCTCCGACAAACATTTGAGCACCTGCACTTCATTTTTTACAAATTAAGCAAATACACTGCCTGATGAGAAGCGCCCTGCTATGCAAGCATATGAACACCACTGTGCCAAACAGATCAGCCAGTTACATCCGAAATAAATGGCTGGTGAAAACAATGTACAAAGAAGAAAGAGACAGCCGCTGCGCAATTTTGAATACTGATCTTTCCTCCCATCGCGAGTTCGGAGTAGCGTCGCAAAGGAACAGGTAAGAAAGGTTAATTTACAGTTGGTGGAGGGTTTGGGGTTAGATTTAAGGGGTTGGGGTTTATTTAATAGGTTTGAGGGTAATCATGTTTATTTTTAGAATGACGGAATTCGTTTTAAGAGGGCATAGTGTTAGGAGATAATATACAGGGGTTGGGAGGCTTCGAGATTAGTTTGTAGGGGTTGGGGTTAGTATATAGGGTGTGTGGGTGATCGTGTTTGACTTTAAGGTGTGGGGAAATCGTTTTAAAGAGGTGGGGGGGATCGGGATACTAATTAGAAAGCATTTTTTTTTTAAACGCATTCCTTCACCGAAAAAAACGAGGTAAAGGAATGCGTGATAAAAAAAATTGTGGTTTAGACGAGGTCGTGGTTTAAACCTCGTTGAAAGGGAAGTCGTTGTTGGGGAAGTCGTTGTTTCGACATACAATCCTCATAGAATGTTGCGCCCCACAACCAGCGCATTACGGCGAAAATTGTCGTGAAAACTGCATTACAACTTTATTGCTGGCAAATTGGGAGCAAAGCTTGTCTGTATTTCAATTACTCAGAGTTATCAGCTAGATAAATCCCTTTGTTGTTCTGTTTTCCGTCTTCAGGCCCAAACTTGGAGCTGATCAGAAAGCCCTTATTACAACTTACCCACTTCTCGAGATTTTCTGAGCAATTTGTTAAAATTGACAATTTAGGTCTTGGTCTGAGGCTGGCAAGCAGCAGCCCCAAAACTGCCTGTTCAGGCCGAGTCTGAGGCCTCGGAGGGTTCATTATCCCTGGCTCGGGCCCAAAGGGCCAGACCCCTGGCCCCAGAGGCAGCAGGGACTCGACGGCCCGGTCCAGGGTCAAAGCAGTGTCCTCGGAATACCTCTTATTTTTAATCCGAGCTCCAAGCACATTTATTCTCAACCTCCCCCTCGCAGAGGCGCTGAGAAGAGAATACATGTATGCAGGGGAGCTATCTGTCTGTTCACCCGCCTCTACAGCCGCAGAAATAAATCAATCAGCAACAACCCCCCTCTCCTCTCCTCTCCTCCCCACCACACAGACACACACACACACTCAGTGCGGAGTCGCAAAACTGCGCGTGTGCTATATGTATAATGCAGTGTTTTTTGAGTAGCGGCGTAAACACCTTACACTGTTTGGTAATAGTTTCTTTAAAATGTAACAAACAGGGGCACAGAATGGAGGGAGGAAGGAGTGGATGGAAGGGAAGGAGCGAAGGAAGGGCAATTTAAAGTGTGTGCGGGAAGCTGTTTTAAATAAACGTGTGAGGAACATCAAAAACTGCATGGGCATGCGTGTGGGTGGTGTAGAGAACGTAAGCCCCAATTATTTATTATGGCGAAAGTGGAAAGTGTAGAAGTGTTTTAGGAATTAGGTAGTACGCTTGTCCGTGGGGGAATGCTATGCTGTAAGAGTATTGTTTTAAGTGCAGGCAGTTTAACAGGTTTGCTTGCGTATTGACTAGCTGCAACATATAATAAAGTGACGGCGGGTTGGAGGGCGAGAGAAAACCAGCAAGGAGTGAACAGAAGTATCCTGTGGGGTAATGTTTGATTTGCATTAGCAGTTTAAAAGCAGTAGCGGCACAGAACACCAACGATTTGTATCCAATATTTTGCCGCTACAAGAAGAGAGCACACGCAGGGGGGGGGGGGGGGGGAGGGGGGTGGGGTGGGGGGGGGGGGGGGGTTGCAAATCACACAGATGCATGGAGGTGCATACTATGCGTCTATACAATGGTGGGAATGCAAAATTAGCAGAGGGTGAAGGGCATAAACATAAATAGAAACAAACTATGCAAATAAAAGGAAAGCGGAGAGTTAAAGTAAACACGGGGAGTAAAGAAAGCGAAAGCGAGCCATGCGCGCGCCCTGCTAATAACCCAAGCAGAATGAAAGCAAAGCAGTGCGCTGTGCTCCTACAACATTTGCATGCATGTAGCCTGTCTGGGCACGTTTCACGTGCACATGCCCTGTCCAGGCAGGCACGCTCAGCGAAGACGGGGAGGGAACCAAACATGCTTCCCACCCAATAGAAAGCACGGATTTGACAGGCGCGCCAATGAGAAGCGTGGCTGCAGCTTCCACCTTTGCTTCGCAAGCTAAAGCCATGAAAATATAGCTCACCAGGAGTGAGCAGTGCATGCACTGCGTCGCTAAGTGAGACCTAAACATGTAGTGACTACAAACCTTGTGTCTGCCCATTTTGGACCATTTTTAACCTTCAAGGACATTCTTTAGATTGTCTCAGAAATCACCTGTGTGATGCTCTTCACACATCCTTCAACATTAAAAAAAGTGTGCAGGCATTATACTTGAGAAAATGATATCCTTGCAGTTATAACTCAACTGTGCTCTACTTCCCTTTAATCCAACACAAGCCAAAAGTATTACACATTACATCCAGTCTAAATCCTTTGATGCCCTCTCTCACAACATTAATTGTGCAGGGGTTTTCTTCACTAAAAATGAATCCGAAAATTAATTAATGGACTTGGGCAATTACAAATCGGATATCCTTCAAAATGAAGAAAATTTCAGAACTACCTAATCAGATTTAGAGTCAGTCATAAGCTTTTATTCGATATGCAGAGATATCTTATAAGCACATTCATAATACAATCAATACAGTATATAAAAAATTAATGCCACAGAGTCAGTAAGAAATATTAAAACGTGATAAAAGGATATAAAGTCCGTTAATAATTTAGCTAAAACGAGGATTAAACAGCTACTGACAATCTCTTACATCGAATGAGCCAAAACTGCTTTAAAAATTTAGCTATTCCACAGACTATGGGGGGGGGGGGGGAGTATCCGTGCTTAGGATACGCAAGGCTACTAAATGACTGCGTGTGCCCATGTTGCGGCAGAGTGGTTTCAGCCAAGAGCTCCTAGGCCTAGCATAATCAGGGCATTCAAATAACACGTGCGCAATAGACTCAATCTTACTTGGGCAACATGCACAGTTGGGAGAAATACGATCCGCTGTTGACCATTTAGATACCAGAGCGCCTAGCGGGAGGGAACCAACTCTAAATTTAAAGTAAAGAGCACGGTCAAAGGGGAGAGTAATCAAGTCCAAGTAAGGTTCAATTGCCACAGTGTCTTTAATTTGTAAAAAGGTGGCAGTGGACCTGCAGTGATTGGAGCTAGAGATTAGACGCTCAGCAGTCCATTTCCAAAAAAGCGCCTTGACAACTTCTTTTGGAGGGGCTGAGCGGGATGACCAACAATCCCCTAGTCCTATATTCTCCAACAGCTTTTTGGTGTCCTTTAACCATTTTATCTTGGCCCAACCCCCCTGGCTCATTATGTCTCTCAGGGCATCAGCATAGGATTTTAATTCTTCGCACCTCCAGATCCTTGTCCACAACAGGAGCGGGCGAAGCTGGGCCTGGTCTTTAATGTTTTTGCATCCCGTGTCCATCCTCACTGGTACTGACGGTGTGCTCAGAGGAACAGCGATGAAGGATTTTAATAGCTTGCTCTCAGCAGTAACTAGGGCATCCAGTCGGCAGTGGCCCCACAGTTCTGCCCCATACAAGGCTGATGTCGCTACTTTAGCCTTGTAGATGTCGAGTACTGGGGTAAGTGATCTCCTAGTTGAGGCCCTATATTCCCTCATGAGAGCTCCTCCTACTCTCCTGTGGTTAAGGACCATTTTTTCAATGTGGTTTGCCCAAGTCATCCTGTCCGTAATCCGAATGCCAAGGTAGTCGAATTCGGCTACTTTCTCCAGGGGAATAGAGTTGAGTGTAGGTGGGCGGCCCAATTTTTTAGGTGGGTTAACAACTAGGTATTTTGTCTTGTCCACATTTATTATTAGCCCTTTTGCAACACAGAACTCCTGGAATCGTGTTAGAAGTTTCTGTAGTCCTTGTGGGGTCTTCGAAATCAGGAGCGTGTCGTCCGCAAAAAGCAGGGTTGGAATACGGACACCTCCAAGACGGGGGGCGTCGGCTGGTTCTTGTTGAAGGTGTTTTACCACCCCATTCAGATATAACGAGAATAGGGTGGGTGCCAAGACGCAACCCTGTCTTACGCCCCTGGACACTGGTATCTTTTCTGTGAGCTGTCCGTTTTTACCCCATCGGACCTGTGCAAAAGTGTGGGCATGAAGGCTTATGAGAAGGGACAAGATGTAAGGTGGTAGTCCCAACTCACAAAGGACCCTCCAAAGCTCTTCCCGGGGAACTAGGTCAAAGGCAGTCTTCAAGTCTATAAAGGCTAGGTAAAGACTACCCTTGCCTAGTTCCACCACCTTCCACCCCAAGAGGGACAACCTGAACACCTGCTCTATAGTCCCCATACCCGCCCGGAACCCTGCCTGAAAGTCTGATAGGATTTTATTCTCCTCCACCCAATGGAGGATCCTACCAAGGATAGCTTTGCCAGCTATCTTTTGGGTGGAGTCCATCAGACTTATTGGGCGATAGTTTCCCGGGGTTTCCCTGCACCCTTTTTTATAAATGGGGACAACCACCGCCCCTTTCCAGGATTCTGGTACTACTCCTCCCCTCATAATGTCATTTAGGAGAGCTGCTATGATCCTTCCCCATTCCGCTGGGTATGCCCTCATGAGATCACCCGGAAGGCCGTCCGGGCCCGGTGCCTTGCGTGGTGCCACCCAGCCTATAACCCCCTCGATCTCTAAGGGAGTAAAGAGGTCATAGGCATGAGGTTCGATTGCTAGTGTGAGATCCCTCCCCGCAGACAGTTCCCCATCTGGTGGGAGGTATAAAGACCCAAAGTGTTTTGCCCAACTTTGAGGCGGGATGTTGCAGGGTCTCACGGCCGCGTCGGATTTACTCCGTTTCCTTATGAGACTCCAAAACACCCCTGAATCCCTAGTTTTGCTAGCCTGGAGTAGGTCTTCCCAGTAATTTTCTTCCCACTCCCTTCTAGCCAAACTAAGGGTCTTTTTGTAAGCCTTCCTAGCTTCCTGGATCACACCTTGGGATTTAGATTTAACTGCCTCCACTAGCTTTGCCTTATGGGACCTGCACGCTTGGGTATACCACCCCCCAACAGATTTTTTTGTTCCTGTATGGCCCAGCTTTTTAGGGTACAGGGTAAAGACGTTAGTTAGGGCTTCAATCAGGGAAAAAAATATCCCACTCACTTTACCCACCCCTTCTAGCGAGCTTCCGAGAGATATTACCGCGTGGTTCAGATGGGATTGAATTTCCCCAACCTTCGCCTCGGATAGGACCAGTTTCGCCCATTTAATTCTTCTACCACATGGGGAGACTTCAGATTCATCTAGTGGTACGAGTGCCTCTTTAATGTTGGCCTTCCTTAAGGGTTGCCACCATTGTTCCATTTCTAGGGAGAGTGGGTTATGATCGCTTTCTGTCGAAGGGACCACCTGCATGTCCCTTACATAAGGCCATAAGCACACATCAATTAGGACATAATCCAGCCTAGAGGTGTGCCCTGGTCTGTTGTAGGTATGTGCACCCCCCCTATCCAAGGAAGTCCTCCCATTCGCTGCCCTTAGATTAAATTCAAGAGTAAGGGAGTATATTTGGAGGGCCACTTCTGTCCACCTTTTAATCAGTGCGATGTCCAGAGCCGGGATCCCCCACCTGGTATCCTCCTCATCCTGGTCGAGGGAAACGTCCGAGCCCAAAGGTTCGAACGTGCAGTTCATATCACCTACAACCAGGGTGCGGGTCTTATGGGGGGTATTGTTTAACAGGGTCTCGAGAAGAGCTATTACTTGAGACTTTCTCCCACCCTTTGTACCCCGAGCATACACATTAAAGATGTTTAAAACAATTCTTCCCCTTTGGTCTATAAGGGTAATATTTTGTATGTCCGGGGAACCTGTGGGATAGTCCACTACTCTACAGTTTAGAGAAGCCGCAACCCAAATAAGAAGGCCGCCCGCCGGACGGCCTCTCCCGGATTCCGAGACCCGCGCAGGAGAGGAGTATGAGGAAAAGCCCACCCTATGGACCGGTATCAGGCTCCAAGTTTCCTGGAAGAGGCAAAAGGAGTGCTTATCAACCCATGCAGTAAAGTCTGGGAGGGCCAGTTTTCCAGCAATCCCTGCGACGTTCCAGCTGAAAACCTTAAAGACTAGGTCCGTCACAGCTGGATGGTCGCTGGGCGCCTGAAAGCCCCTATCTATAGGGCTCCCCCTATATGTCCAAGGGGAGCAGGGATCTTGTGGAATTATTATAGGGTCTCCCAGTCCACTTACAAGGTTTATTTGGGTGGGTAGTGCTTCTACTTGTTCTGCTCTGCTCGCTGATTCCAGTCAGCAGGGGCCAATTGCCCACATTTCTTTCTCCCTATTGCCTCCTACAACCCCGGCCCAGTTTTGGCCAGAATTAAGAGAACTTACACTTCCCCCATTTGGGCTAACAAGATGCCTAGTGTAAAAATATGAGAGGTCTACCAGTTTAACCCCCGGGGCCGCCATGTTTTTAATAGGAGTACAAATGGATGGCACCACTCTGTAATCTTGAAAATTTATAATTACACAGTCTCCCTCCAGCATTTTTTTCCCTTGCCCTACCCATCCCACTCTACGGACACTTAGGATAATGCCGTCCATGCCCGGGGGGATTGGTTTATTTTCCTTCAGCCAGTGGATACACTTGTTCTTGAGTGATTGGTGATTTTCCAACTGACCTTCCTTTAGGGGAGGCACATTAACCATGACAGCAACAAATGGTTGACAGTCTGGTGGGAGATTAATTGGGGGGGATCAGTCGTGGGGGGATACTGGGGGCCTGTGGGGAGATAATTGGGGCAGAACATTGTGATGCAGGCCTGGGGGCTTTCATAGTCGTTGGGCCACTGGGTTTACTCCTACCATTTAATTTTTGTTGGACTTCCTTATTACCATTAGTTGTTTGTTGCTGTTTTTGAGGAAGAGATTTTGGCTTATTTTTCTCAGGCTCTTTATGTGTTAAGAGTCCCTTGTGGCTTGGGCCTGGTATCGGATGGGGAGGAGATTTAGAAGTTGGAATTACTAGATTATTAGGAGCAGCTTTGTTTTGGGATGTTAGGGGCTTAGGGCCTTTCTGCGCTGGTAGATCATTCCCTTTTACACCCACGTCCTTATTTACAGTCACTCTAGTTGCTTGTTTGATTGTTGTTTTGAGTGAGTGTAACCCATCCAGAGTTGACTGCTCTAGTTTGTCAATCCTCTCCCCTAGACCCTTCACTTGTGTTAGTAACGGATTCAAGAGGGTATATACCTTCTCCAGAATATTTTCGACCGCTACTAAGTCAGCTAGCTTTGAGACCTTGGTTGCATGAGGGCCCTTTGGAGAAATCAGTACAACCCCTTCTATGTCGGTTTCATTCAGCATAGGGGCACCCCTTGTAATTCTTGTGTTAGATACAGGAGATTTCCTCACTCTTTGGTAGAGGGCGGCCTGTCTCACTAGCCTACCCTTCTTGTGCTTGCGCAATTTTTTTCCTACGAGGGGAAACTCCTGTCTAGTATCAGGAGTATCAGGAGTCACGGTAATAGGTGGTGCCTCAACTAGCTTTCCATCAGGTACCACTATGGTGGGTGCAGGCAAATTTGGGGACTCGGGATCTCTAATGACATCACTTGTCGGAATAGGTAGTAGTGATATGGACAGGTTATTAGGGCCACCGTCTTCCATTGTAACTATAGGAAGAAGAGCGGCCAGATTTTCCAGCCTATCTATACTTTGCTCAATACCAGTCAGATGGAGGGGTTCTGAGGGAGCACTGACCATACTAGGGGGGGTACCCGCTTGAGCCCGGGCAATAGCTGGTGTGAGTGACTGGGCGACTGCCCCCAATGATGAGCGTCTTGCAGGGAGGTATACTTCAGATAGACGCCGCTCAGACATGGCGATCTCCTTTTCAATCACCGCCGTTACCCTGGTAATGAAACGGTCCATTGACCCTATGACAGGGCTCGCAACATTAGATCCCCTTTCGACCTCACCCCTGAGAGACTTACCAGAGCGTGTAGACATGATTTGAGCAACAGAGGGGCAACAGGCACCGAGCGTGAGCAGTCGCGGTTGGTAGGAGGAAAGGGACGTGGCCCAGCCCAGCCTCCGTCAGCCCCTGACGGCCACAGACGGCCCGCCCTCTGCCCGGGCTCCGCCCGGCGCTGCCCACGCGCGTCCCGCGACGCGGAGGGGTTGGCCCGCCTTTGTAGCGCCTACGGGCGCGCTGGCTGCGGGAACCGGAAGTGCACGCAAAGCCCGCTGGGAGCTGTAGTCTCGAGCCGCCGTGAGTTGGTGATAGCGGCGAGACCTACAGCGTTCCTGGACCCAGGGGCAGAGGCTGCGTGTGGCGAGATGTGCGTCCAGGTAGGGTTCTGCAGGCTGGCAAGCAAGAAAGAAAGCCTCCCGCTCCACCGAGGGGCTGGCCCGCCTTTGTAGCGCCTCCGGGCGCGCTGGCTGCGGGAACCGGAAGTGCACGCAAAGCCCGCTGGGAGCTGTAGTCTCGAGCCGCCGTGAGTTGGTGATAGCGGCGAGACCTACAGCGTTCCTGGACCCAGGGGCAGAGGCTGCGTGTGGCGAGATGTGCGTCCAGGTAGGGTTCTGCAGGCTGGCAAGCAAGAAAGAAAGCCTCCCGCTCCACCGAGGGGCTGGCCCGCCTTTGTAGCGCCTCCGGGCGCGCTGGCTGCGGGAACCGGAAGTGCACGCAAAGCCCGCTGGGAGCTGTAGTCTCGAGCCGCCGTGAGTTGGTGATAGCGGCGAGACCTACAGCCTTCCTGGACCCAGGGGCAGAGGCTGCGTGTGGCGAGATGTGCGTCCAGGTAGGGTTCTGCAGGCTGGCAAGCAAGAAAGAAAGCCTCCCGCTCCACCGAGGGGCTGGCCCGCCTTTGTAGCGCCTCCGGGCGCGCTGGCTGCGGGAACCGGAAGTGCACGCAAAGCCCGCTGGGAGCTGTAGTCTCGAGCCGCCGTGAGTTGGTGATAGCGGCGAGACCTACAGCGTTCCTGGACCCAGGGGCAGAGGCTGCGTGTGGCGAGATGTGCGTCCAGGTAGGGTTCTGCAGGCTGGCAAGCAAGAAAGAAAGCCTCAGATTTAGATTTGTTGCTAAAGAGCACACTATAAGAAGCAAGTTAAAATGATTAATCTTTTTGACAAAAATAAAAAATAAGGAAAAATTGGCATGGAGAATTTTGACTCTCCAATTGCTGCCTGTGAATATCACCTAATCGGCATTCACAGCCTTGGAAAGCTAGACTAAACTTGACGCCTTCATATGGAATTCATAACAATTTTGATAAGTATCCAATAATATCCTAACTACTGCAACTCAATTAATATGAAAACATTTTAATTCAAACAGTCCATCCCTCTTAAGCCATTGTTAGAATGCAACAAAATCTGGAAAATTTCAACAGCGTGAATTAGTGCATGCACTGAAAGGAAAAGTTGTTTTCATTCTATTAGATTTCACAAAAAACATAACCATTCTTGGAATCAAACACAAAACCGAGGAACCGTAATTGATTTTAGTCAATGGCGTACCTACAAAAGACAAAAAAGGTTTGTCAAAAATTATTAAGTACTGGAAAAGTTTTTAAAAAAATACACAAAAACATCATATACTTCAAAGATTTGGACATAGATAACTTCATCTCGTCTACATACTTCTCATTTGGAAAAGAAAATCGAACTGGACCGTTTGAACAAATATATTAGCATTTCAGTATACACCGAATGCACTCCAAAGGCATGATGGGTGATGCTTTAGACGTCTATCATCTGAGGAGAGCTAGGGAAGAGCCAATTAGTTTCTTGTAAGAAACACCACTAGAACCATAATGTTTTTCAAATGTATTCCATATTTCAGCGGTTTCCAATCTGTGTGCCGCGGCACCCCGGTGCGCCATCAAAACTAGCCACCGGCTCCGTGAACTGATACACACCATACACAGTTTGAGGAACCACTGCAGGGTAAGGGGATAACACGTTAGCCAAAGGATAGTGTACAGTTCTTTAAACATGCTGGACAAAAATGCATGTAAAACTACAGAAAGATCTACATATATACCACAGGCAAGGAGACATCTTCAACGAAAATTGCACGGCTATAGGTTTAAAGAACACCAATCAACTATGAGAAAATTAAAGCAGTCGGACCCATATATTTAAATTTCAGATCCACAACTTGTTTGCCTCCCAGCTACACACTATTCAGACCTTCCACTCTGGTTATGTGCCTTTTTTCTCTGCAAGGATGTCCTGACATGCTGGCAGAGAAAATAGGCACATGACCAAAGCAGAGCAGCATCACTTTCTGACTTGAGAGTCTAGAAAAGTGCATGCTTAAAGACCCTCTGCTGCTGCTGTTTTAAAGCAGCGAATAGCGACCCCGGAAGTGTCTTCAGAGCAGCATTGGTTGCAGCGAAATTCTGACTGCGACATGTGATGCCGCTGCTGGTCTGTGGACCTACAGGAGGGCACCATGGAGCTCGCCCTTTCACAGGAGCAGTTCAAGAGGCCTGGAAGGCTGGACTCGCCTATACTTTAAGGAGGTAGGGAAATCTTCACAGAGTCGATGGGAATTACAATCTACCAGCTCTATGACAAGGTACAGCTGCTGCAGTCTCTCGTACTTTCACATTGTAATTTCAGTGGTGTCCATTCGTTAAATATAAACCATTTAATTATGACCCTCAATGTCAAGAAGAATGAATGTTTGAGAGGATTTACTGCCAGTCGTTGTTGGCACAATGGCAGAGGGCTGTGAAGGTCAACATTGTTTTACTTTCGTTTTGTAAATAATTATGCCTAGAAAATGAAATGCAGACAGTGTTTAGGTGTACGAAGACCAATACTTGGAAACATTTGAACATCTGTTTACTTAAACTAATGAATGCAATATTTACTGGGGCTGCATGTTTGGAAGGAATTGATCAGCCCTTTGGTGAAGGAAGTAAGGTTAGGATGCTACCCTGATTATTTTAATTAATTGTAAGAATTTGTATAGCGTACAGCACCAGTTTTCAGTTGGACCCATTTCACTGGGTGACATTCAAGATGAGAATTTTAGGAAATAAACTACAAAAACATCAGGCCCAACCTGGGTACATGGTATGTTTGGCTGAAAGCCACCATAATGACGTGGAGCCAAAAATAGTCATATATTTATTTGTTTTAAATCTATTTGCGCAGCACCCGAATTGTATTCATGCTGATTCAGGTCCGCTTAAAAATGTGCCTGAAATGGCATTTGAATAGCTGCTGGTATTTTTTTAAGTTTAAAAAGAAAGTTTATTGAATATGAAGTAAAACAAAATAGTAATATTTATTTGGAGTTTTATATAGCGCGTAGTTACCCTCGGGCATCTCAGCGCTTGTCCAGGCATCAACCAACAAACCACAGAGCCAGATCAAACACATTAAATAGGGAAAAGATGTGTCTTCAGAAGCTTCCGAAAACGAAGAGTGCAAGTCTCTAAACGCATTCTCAACGGAAGCACATTCCAGAGAGTGGCTGTGTGAACCGAAAATCTTCTGCCACCAGTACGGGCCTTATGAACTCTAGGAACCTGAAGCAGATGTTTCTGGTCAGAGCGTAGGGCTTTGTTCACTTTATAGGGCATCACTAACTTCCTTAGGATAGGGGGTCCTTTCCCCTGGAGGATTTTGTGTGCTGTGCAGAGAGCTTTAAACTTAACCCTCTCCCGCACTGGGAGCCAGTGCAATGTTTTCAAAGCGGGTTTAGCTGACTGCCTCCTTGGCACATTCGTCAGTATCCTAGCCGCAGCGTTTTGCACCCGCTGAAGCTTGCTGAACGTAGCTTCAGGAGCGCCAAGGAATATAGTATTACAGTAATCGAGCCTTGAAATAATCAGCCCCTGAATGAGTAGCTTCCTCGATGTCAAAGGGAGGAGAGGCAAAACTTTACGGGCTGAACGGAGGAGCCCGAAACAGATCCCTACCGTTTTCTTAGCCTGGGTCTTGAAAGTAAGGTCTTGCTCCATCCAGACCCCCAAGCTCTTGATCTCCTGCTTAGGGCTGGGGAGCTCGCCCAGGCAACTGGGCCAGATCGTCAAGGGGAGTGAGGGAGTCTTGTGCCCTAGCAGCATTATTTCGGTCTTAGAACAGTTTAATTTGAGCGCCGATTCGCACATCCAAGTGTGTACATTGGTCAGGCATAGGCGCAGCGAATCCGGATTCTTCACCAATTGGGACAATGCAACCACCAGCTGAGTATCATCAGCATAGCTGACAATTTTTATCCCAAATGGGACAACCACATCCTCCAGGGGGGCCATGTAAACGTTAAACAATGTGGGGCTTAACGAAGAGCCCTGTGGCACACCACACTGGAGGGGGGGATAGATGTAGACCGTTCGCTGCCTTCCCAGACCTGATAGGTACGACCACACAAAAATGACCGGAGCCACTGCAACGCCACTCCTGCAACCCCCACATTGGACAGCCGTTGGATCAACACTTGATGGTTTACAGTGTCAAAGGCAGCACTGAGGTCCAGGAGGATCACTGCCACTGACCATCCTGAATCCAAAATGCTCCTGGCTTCCTCAACGACTGCCAATAGGGTGGTGTCTGTGCCCTGCCCTGGCCGAAAACCCATTTGTGACTCTCGCAACAGACCGTTGGATTCCAGAAAGTCTGACAGTCGGTGATTAACCAGTCTTTCTGCGATCTTACCAACCCCCGGCAGCAGAGAGATGGGCCTGAAGTTTGCCAAATCTGATGAGTCCAGATTAGGTTTCTTCAGGAGAGCCTTTACAACTGCTCTTTTCCAGCTCGGCAGCACCACACACTGGGCAAGAGATGTATTAATCAGGTTCGTAACAGGGGCCGCAACAGAAGATGTCACCTGTTTCAGAAACCTCATTGGGGCCGGATCCCCAGCTCCTTTATGACTTCTGCAACAGGAATTGGACCAAAGGTGTCCAATAGGGCACAATTTCCTCCTATCTGACTGCCCGTGTCTGCGCTCTGCGCGACTTGAGGCAGCGCACTTATGATGTTCTCTATTTTTAAGTAGAAGTACTCCGCTAGCTCCCTACACTTCTCAGCTGGGTTATCCTGAATGAGCGGGGGCTCAGGAATTTTGAGGAGTTCCTTTACCACTTTAAAAGTTTCTCTAGAAGAGTTGGAGGAGCTTTTTATTCTTTCCTCAAAAAATTGGGCCATGGCACAGCGGAGGGCATTTTTATATGCTCTGATTGCTACGCGATATTCGTTCCGACTAGCCAAACCCCAATCTTTCCTCCAGGCCCTCTCCAGCCTCTTACATCCTTTCCTAAGGATTCGCAATTCCGGTGAGTACCATGGGGCAGACCCCGTCCTCTTTCCCCTCTTTGCCACTCTCTTTTTAGGGAGGATGGCATCCAGGGAATTGGTCATCCACAGCTCAAAGTTCGCATCAGCCGTTACCGGGTCCGAGTCTAAGGGAGGGCACGAGCTCTCAAGTTTGGTGATCCAGTTATCAACTGATAACCTGGACCAAGCTCTTTCCAAGGTGTAGACTCTCGGAGAAGGGGCGGTTCTTGGATCAACTTTCAGACTAACCGGGACCAAGAAATGGTCTGTCCAGGGTAAAGGACAAGCGGGCAGAGCCCTAAGGTGCGGGATGTTCGAAAAGATGGGATCAAGGAGGTGGCCCTTGGAATGCGAGGGTCCTGGGTTGCTTAGACTGAGATTATAGGCCTTTAAATCACCCAGCAAATCAGCAGCCACTAAGTCCGCCGGTTCATTGAAGTGAAGATTCAGGTCACCTAACACCATAAAATTAGTCGTCGAAGAGGCCAACTGCGTGACTGTTTCCATCAGGGAGCTAACAAAGCTTCCCATGCCCCCTGGAGGACGGTAGATCAGAACGCCCGACACAGTCACCGTGGGGGACGTCCGCAGTGAAAACTGACAGCTCTCACAGTCCTGAACATCACTATTCTGCGCCCTACACACAAACATGTCTCTGTATATAATGGCGATGCCGCCCCACAGGTCTGTCCAGATGGTATATTAGGAAACCTGGGGGGAGGGCTCGAACCATGTCCGCATCTGAACTGGCAGAGATCCAAGTTTCCGTCAGAAACAGGATATCCAGATCGTGGTCTTGTATCAGGAAATTAATTTCAAGCGCATGGCACGGGAGGGATCTACAGTTAAGCAGAGCCATCGACAGGGCGTTCTTTCCCTTGTCTGGTTGAATGAGCTGACATGTCCTACAGGCAGAGTAAGGTTTAGATCCTTTGTTGATATACTTACACGACACCTTTTTAGGAGTGCGCAGCGACATGATGTCCTCACGGGAGTATGTTATCTGCATTTCAGGAGATTGGACCAGGGATTCTGGCCCTGGGCCCGTCTGGGCACAGACGGGCTGGACTCTGGCGTGACTCCGGCGTGCTCACGCTGCGCGCAGGCATGGCCGTTTTAAATAGCTTAGTGTGTTCTCGCCGCCTAGCACGCTACCCTGAATGGCGCTGCCGTGCTAAATTACACCCAAGATGGCGCTACCTAAAATACAGCAAGGGAAGAAGGACCCGCAAAATGCGGTGATAGCCGATTATGGAGCAAGTGAGGGGGGCTAAAAGCAAGGTAAAACTAAAATAACAATTAAATGAGATACAAAAACTGGTATTTTAAAATCATTCACGAGTGCAGGGCTATCTGCATCAAATGCGCTGCTGATCTAAGCGCTGTGCTCAAATTAGCGTCTTGCCTGGTCAAATAGAACATAATATCTAAATATAACATAGTGCAAATATATCAATAAGGAGGAGAAGAAACAGAAAAAAAAGAAGGGGGGAGGATAGAAAAGGGAGGGTATCAAAATGGTATCACAAAACTTATGCATTTAAAATATAACAATTGGCATACAATCCTCCAATAAAGACTTATAAAACAATCAAGCAATAAAAATACTATATAAGAAACAATCATTAAGAATCGCTGCTAGTATAATATATTTCTAGCCCAGCTTTGAATACTTATGAGTTACCTCAGTGCTGCTGTTTATCACACATTCCTCACACCGTATTGCTTCCGTATAATCATGGCATGAACTACACTGCTCCTTACAGAGTTGAGGCAGCTCCATAGCCATGGTAAAATACCTCCTCCCCATTCATTGCACAGCGGAATTGCCCCCTTCTTTCCATGAATAAACACGACTCTGGCTGTATTGAATACAGATACAGGAATAGCTGCTCATTCTGTATTGTACCATGTACTGCATTGTGACATTTATATAGCGCGTTCCCGCCCTAAAAAAGCCTCAATTCTTGCATTAGATGTCCTACAGGGCTAAAGATGCTTTAAGTAAGTAACCAATCGGCATCTATTTATTTTAACAGAAGAGAAAATAAATACCTGCTGTCTGGGTGGTACGTAAATTACTTGTGTTTCTTATTCATGGCATGCTACATACATGCCAATGTTTAAGTATTTGGTCATTTAACAGCAGGGTTTGAAACTGAAATAATTATCAGAATTCCTTGTTTCTTGGTCAACAATGGGCAGGCGTTGGTATATTTACGGTTCCTGAATTGCGACACTGAAGGCTCGGCTTTTGATCACACAAGTATTAGTAAGCGGTGACTGGCTGATCGTGATAATTCCTCTAGGCAGGTGTTCTTCCTTCAGCGTATCTTTTGTACTCTCACTTAATCAGTTGAATTAGTCAAACAGCCATCATGCAGGCATTGTATAATGCGCTGAAGTCTGGGTATGAGGTTTGTACGTATGAAAAGTGTAATGTTAAGCCATTTGACCATTGGAGTACCTGCTTTACTAGCCAGTCAATTTGAAATTGGGGCTGTGCAATGTGCAGCGAAACAGATCTAGATGCACATTACTGCTTTCTGCTGGCTGGTTTGGAGTAATTTGTAGGACAAAAAGAAACAGCTTTAGCTGACACTTTGTATATGAAGTGGGGAGAGCATGGATGACTGCGATGAGACGAAAGTAATGAAGACGAAGCTGGTGACCTCATCAGCGAAAGACTGGCGGGGAGCTAGGAAGCGATGGTAGGTGTTTTCACAATATAAGGAATCATTAATAGTTCACTTCTCCGAGAAGACTGTGTCCCCCCAATCAGTCGTTGACACTGCATGGGGGCTCTGCAGTGGATAGTATAGGATTACATCTAGGACTATAATAACTTCATCCTAATTAATTTCAGGGAGGATAATGGAAACACTCTCAAGGCCGGGCATAAATCCCCCGCCAAATAAAGGTAACATAATGGGGAGCTGTGGCCAACAGCCAATAGATCAAGGTTATCAAGGGTCGAAAAGCTTGGGAACCACAGCCCAGTAGAAAAGGTGGACGATGATGATGATCACCTAGTTCAAATTTCTGCATCGGAGTACTGGCCAACAAGATGCTATTCAAAGTATCCACGCTTTCGGTAAGAAATTCCGTATATTTTCACACTACTGTATTAAAGTGAAATTTCAGTCACTTCATATGCTGTGGCACATTATGCAAATATAACAGGGAAGGATTTTTTGGGAAAATGTGCAAGACAAACATGCAAATCTAGGCTATAACTTGATCAGAATTATGGCATGTCAGTGAAGGACAAATGAATGTTTGTTTCAAAGACACAGAACAATTTAATATATGCTCAAAAATTAAGGACCACCTACTTGATTTATTACATGAAGCTGTGTTGAGTACAAATGGGATGATTAGATCAATTTATTTATACCACTGCAAAAAACACCTGCTGAATTATGTTTTATGAATCCTGCCAATGTTTGCAGATATTTCAACCACAAATTTCAAACTATGCTTCATTACTAAACCTACTAAAAGAAAAATCCCATTGGAGAAGTCCCTGATTTCTTTTAGACAACAGAGATAAAGCAAAAGGTACACTGCACATTCATATGCTTCTCTGGATCAGAGATGCACCTAAGTTTGGATAGGACTTTGCTAAATCTGTTCTACATTTAATTGAATTTTAAGTCACTTGCAACATACAAAAGAAGGAGATAAACAAGAAACTATTTGAGCTTTTATGATTTTAATGCATATTTGCAGTAAATACTCCTGAAGAAAATATTGTAACAATTCTAAACATTACTCAAAATGTTGCTTAGGAAGTGAGGAATCAACAATTTAATGCAGTCTGTGAGACATGCAGTTACTGGCAAATCACCAAAAAGTACTTAGAATCTTAGTGGACCACAAGCATCACAACAAATCAATGACTACAGCCCTTTAATTCTAAATATGTGGGATGCTATCATGGATATAAAATTTGTTGCAGAGAACTCTACAGTGGTTGCACATACATTACTTGCTACATTACAAAAGGCAGAAAAACTGATATGAAGGTAGTGTGGAAAAAGATATCTGCTGAGCAAACCTTAAAAAAAAGGTTATACAAATTTACCTACCAAATGCTCTCTCACTATAAGGTTAGCAGCTATGAATCCTATGAGGGTTTGAGTTCATCAAGCTTATATTGTAAAGCATGGGCAATCATCTGGCTTGGTTTAGGATGATCATCAAGTAATGGAAAGCCTACCTGAAATTGAATATCTTCCACAGTTTGAGCCCTCTAACATGTTGAAGTAATGTATTATCTTTTTTTGACCATCACAACCTGTGGTTTGATTACTGCCAACTGTTAAGAAATGTGCTCAATTAAATTATGAAATGCTACATCTGGAAAAAGAAAAAAATTTACATCTTCCGTGTAAAGATAATGTAGAGGTTTATGGAGTAAACATAGCTATAACCGAAACGTTGGCTACAAAATTACAAAAGATGGAAAAATGTGTTCCAATTTAAATGTAGAAGAAGGACTAGTAAATAGAGCCAGGGTACTGGTAGTGGCCTTTGTGACTTCTGAGAAAAAAACAAAGAAATTGAATGTATTGTGGTGTAATTTGATCACATTAAACAGCAAAAACAAATCTATTGATGTGCAGCACGATTCTTCCTTCTCAAAGATACATATATTCTAAGAGAACAGTTTGCTCTTTATTTGGATAAAGCCATAATAATACACAAAGAACAAGGACTTAGCTTAAAGTATGGACCAATTAACATTGGCTTTACAAGGTTCAAAGAGGGACTGGCATATGTTTCTTTAACTAATGTAATAAAAACTAATATGTGGAAGTGGCCTAGCAGAGAATTGAGTAAGACACATCTTGTCTTGGCTCTGAACTCCCACTGGTTTTCGAGCACCATCAAAGCACCAGGACCATGTCCGAACAGCGCAAAACTAGCCAGGGTGATTGTACAACACACCCCTGCATACCGGGGGGAGGGGACAGTAAGCCCTATAATAGGGGTCTCAGCAACAGTGCACTGCAAGCAGCCTGACCCAAGTTGCGACAACTGCGGTCTTGTGCTAGGGGTGCCACAATCGGCTTGACGGACGACAGTGTGAGACAGGTTTACCGGACCCTGCCGATCATAGAGACTGGTGCGCTAACCTGTTGTAGTGGACCCGCATCTATCCCCACGGCTGCCCTGACGGTGATTCGCAACTGCCTAAATCGATCGATCCCTGAGAGGTCGCCATCTTGTGAGTGATCTTGGCAGGTCCATCTGTACGGGTCTCCTGATGGGAGCAAGGAGAGAGGGGGGCCGGGGGCTGAGGTGGGGCGCTATACCTGATCCAGTGAGCGACTGCTGTGCCAGGCCTCTGGGACAGACTGCTGATCACCACTGACAGCTGGGCCTGGATCAGTCATGCAGCCTGGGAGCCTGGAGCACTGCAAGTGGCTAGACCCAAGCTACGAGACCTGCCATCTTGTGCCAGGGGTGCCACGACTGGCCGGCAGACCACGGTGTGGAACAGGTCACCTTTATCCTGCCTGCCTTGGAAACTTGTTCTCTAAACTGCAAAATCAAGAGCCTAGTCCCACAGCTGTCATGACGGCAAACTGGGACTGCAGAAATTGGCTTGATCCCGGAGAGGCCGCTATTTTGTGAGGAATCTTGGCAAGCCTCTGTGCTGGTCTCCTGATGGGGCGAGGAGAGAGGGGACCCAGGGGCAGAGATGCCCCCCCCCCCTTAACCATATCCTGTAAGAGACTGCTGTGCCGGGCCTCCCAAGGAGATCACAGATCGCCAGTTACAGCTGGGCTGAGACAGGTACAGCAGCCAGAGAGCCCCAGTCTGTGTTGTCACTGCCCTGCACTGAGAACCCACCCAGTGGGGGGAACTCTGTGGGCAGCGGTGGCCAACAGACATCTGAGCACCCCTCTTCCTGCGCTCCAATGCACCTACCGGTGTAAGAGTGCTGTGACTGAGTCCCGACAACCGGAGGGGTGAGAGTTCCACACACAAGTGAAGGGTCTTGGCGCCACCCCTCATTAGCTCATGGGCAGCAGAGGAATTACTACATCCTGAACCAACTGCCCTGGGGGTACCCTGACTGCAACTAGGACTGAGGTAAAAGGGAGCACTGCGAAGATGGAGGACCATTTGACCCCCTGGCCTTTTCAGCCCCAGTCAGTGGAAACCCTTGTGACTGCACCAGGGATCTCCTTGCTCCTTGCTCTTTGCTCTTTGCTATGCCATATTATTGGTGAAAGGGTCAGGCTCAAAATCTCGGTGGCTGGGGGCCTCGTCTGTGCGGAGCGGGTGGAAGGCTGGCTGACCGTGCCCGTGGAAGAGGTCTGGGGTGCACGGACCTCCGCCTCCCCTGAAACTTGCGTACCCATTGTAGCTGGCCTTCAGGGAACAGGGAACTCATGGTGCAGCCTCTTCTGAACTGGCTGAGAGGGTCAGAGATTATAGAGGCATTCAATTGACTGAGCACTTGATTAGGATGGCCCCCTGGCCATCGCCAGTCCTTAGGCCATTCCCACCTAATCTTCCTGATGCCTCTGAGGTGGGATTGGTGGCTGGGAGATACTGCTGCTCTGTCATCCCCTCCCCCTGCTGGGCCTTTTACTCGCCCTTTGAGGCCTGTGCCCCTTAGGAGACCATCCCCTAGATTACCGTTAAGGGGTCCTTGTTGCATCATCTTGGGACCGCCGACTCGGTGCCTTTGCTGATCCACTGGGCGATACAGAAGTGCCCACACCACCCCAGAACAAAAGCTGAGAAGACTTACCCCCGGGGAGCTCAGGAGCAGCTTCGAACTGACACCAACGATATCCCTCCTGAACACCTCTTGGGTCACTACCATGCCCTACTATAAGTCTGCCAAGGACATGCCTATTGGCTCTTCCAAGGATAACCCAATCACCTCACTTTGGAATAAAGTGTCCCCAGTGGACACAGAGCTTTTCAACCCTCCTTCTGCAAATGCGGAAGGTGGCAATGAGTCAATGCCCATATCTCAGAACTATATGGACCTCTTCCTGAAATAAATCTGTTCTGGAATTAGTTCCCTGAAAACAGACTTTAAATCCTGCTCTTGACATTAGACGTGATGTTTATGAGAATGGAGGATGTGTTGATGGCCTAGAATGCACCATGGATGCCCGATCAGAGGGCCAAGTAATGCTCTGGTGCAGGGTGGGGAAGTTGGAGGAACAGCTTATGAGGAGCTGGTGAGGAGTAGGGTCTAACCAGCTCCCTTGTTGCCAGTCGCTCCTCCTTGCTGCCTGGCTGCTCCTGCCGCAGTCAACCTCAAGCAGGTTCCCAATAGTCTGCCTGCCTGCTCCTCTGCTGCTAGCCTCACCTAGGTTCCTCTGCCCTACGCTCAGCCCCCAAGGTTCCTGTTTTGCTGGCTCCAGGACTTAGGGTCGGTCCCTTTTCCAGCATAATTTTTCCTGCAGTTCTACCATTTTTCTGCACCCTGCATCCCCAGCACCCATCCCAGGAACTAGTTAATTAAAGCCACAGCATGGCCCCATTGGGCAATCCTCACCAGCTCCCCTGCTGCCAGTATCTTGTCCTTGCTGCCAGGCGTATTCTGCCTCAGTCAACCTCTCCATAGGCTGCTCCCCTGCTGCCAGCCTCACCTATGTTCCTGTACCCTGGGCTCAGCCCCTGAAGCTCCTGTGCTCCAGGACTTAGTGCCACGTGCCACTCCCAGTTTCCATGCTGTTTCCCCATGATCTCCTGTCTTCCTGCTTCCACCTCCCCAGATTCTCTTCCAGGACCTACATAATGGAGGCCATAGAGAGGCCATGCAGCGGACGTGTGCAGCATGCGTGCCTCCAGTGCACAAAAGGCAATCCTGTCTGCGTCTTGAGGCACCCAGGACCCTTTGCCCACTTGCCACCTGCTGCTACACCACAGAGGAGCTTGACCCTGGCCCACAGACACTGAAACAACAGCTGCTGCAGTCCTACATGCAACCACCTGAAGGAAATTATGCCCCTGCCACTTCTCCTTCAACACAGCACTGCCAGTCCACAGTGGATTCTGCGCGCCACTTCCGCTCAGAAGACGACAAACAACTCGGAGCCACTCCAATGCATCCTGCTCAATACCTGGTCCCTCTCTAAACATGCAATAGAAATCTGGGACACTATCACCACCCCCCCACCCCGACATCACTTTCATCAAGGAATCATGGCTCAGCCCCTCCTCAAACCCTGACATTGCCACCACATCTCCCGATGGCTGCAAGATGATAGTTCGAGACTGCACCACCAAACACGATTGGGGCATCGCTATCATCTTCAAGGAAACCATCCAATGCATTGCCACCAACGACGACCCCACACCCCTCATGGAACACCTCAACTTCTAACTACAGACTGACGCCAAGACCACGATAAGAGGCATTCTCGTATACAGATGCCTGGAACTGGACAGGCTTTCTGCGAAGCCATCTTCAACCTCACCTTCTCCCTAGTTATCGACTCCTACCACTGTGTCCTACTCAGTGACCTCAATTTCCACATTGACAATGCCAACTCCACCACCCTACTGGAAAATCTGAACAACATCGGCCTCACCCAACTGGTCACCAAACCCAAGCACAAAGCCGGACACACACTCGACCCCATTTCACCTCCAGTGAATGAATCTAATTTTGCCAAGTTACAGAACTCACCTGGACAGAAAACGCCATTGTTTACTTCACCATATCCAATGCTCAGCACACCATCACCAAGCCTCACAACTCCTCCCATCACAACTGGGGTAAACAAACCGACACAGTGGGCACAGACCCTCAGCACCACCCAACCTAAAGCTTTATCATATCTCGACCACAACGTCCACAACATCAATGATAGGATCACCAAATGCGCAGAAAGAGTCGCCCTGACTAAACCAGACAAGCATTTGCAATGCAATAGGTGTCGCATTTACGTGAGTTTGAGTTATTGGCTTTCTAAATGAGAATGCCTTTTATTTATGTTGTGTTTTTAAAACAGTTAAACAAAAGGCATTGTCATTTACAATGCCAGTAACTTAAACTCTTGTAAATGCGAGCCCTATTGCATAACAAGCGTTTTTTTTGTAAAAGTGCCCCATGTCGTGGTTTCACTTTAATAGCGGTCGCACACCTTCATTAGATGTGGCTTGTTTAACGAAAGGGGCGCGCCCGCCATTAACATGAGAGCTCTGTGTGGGTCACTTGTAAACAAAAAAGAAAAATAAATAGGAAAAAAAAACACGTGCCGCATTCAGCGCCGCAAATAAACCAAAGGCGCAGCCTCCACCAGTGTATCAGCATGGCGTGCTGTGCACAAAAAAAAGTGTTGCAGGAGTGCATGTCATACCTGCCACAGCAGCAGGCACATGATAACCATTTAACAAAATAGTGCTTGGAGGCTGTAATTAAAGCCTACCAAGTAACAACACATGAAATAGCGGGTGTCCTCATGGAAGGTTACAATATTAGACTAGGCGGTACTAAGGAGGGACTACTAAGCTTATTGACCAATGAAAAGCCACAGTTTACAAAAGACACCCACACAAGCCAACTGAAAAATATGGGCTGAGATTAGGCGGAGCTTCAAGTCCATACCTGAATACAGCATGCCTCACAGAGCAGCACATGCACTGCCCAGGCGCATCCTAAAAATTATTCAGCTAAGGTGTTAAGTGCATCACATAAAATGTGTCTGGAATTTAGATGAAAGATTTTAACATTTGAGGCAGTCAAATGTCTGCTGAGCCTGGAACCTACAACCTGCAATGCTGGCTCTCAGCAGTTTGAATAAGTCCACCATCAAGGCTGGGATGTCATGGTGCATGTGCATTAAAAATTATTTCAAGGAGATTAGCAGGTGTATGCCTGACTTGATAATTAATTAGGATGTGGCCGGGCTGCTGCAAGTGAGACTGACTAATATGTTTACATTCCTGTAACTCTCTTCAATAGGTGGAAAACTAGAGAGTTATCACGAATTCTGGACTTTAGTTGGCGTTCCTGCAAAGGGTTTGCTCCGCAGATATTAACAGCAGGTCCTCTAATAAATATTGCTTAATGGAGTAAAAACACTTTCTGTTACCAGCGCAAGTTTAAAAAAAAGTAGTAATGCGGGAGACATAACCATCACAGGACCCTGTGTCTTAGTGTGAAAGAGAAACCGAGAAATGCACGCGAGAAAAAGAGGCACAAAAGATTAGGGAGCTTGGAAGAAGTGCAGCAAGATTGTACCTGGCAAGATCACGTAAGGGGAGGAAATTAAAAGGAAAAAATATCCGAGGGATGGAAAAGCATGTGAGGGAATAGTTTTAGTGAATTTGTGTGGGAGAAAATAGGTGTGTGAGAACAGGTGCATAACAGGATTGTGTGGGAGAGGAGCATGTCAGGACTGGAAACCGAAACCGGCCCTGGCAAACTGGCCGACCGGCCCCCGGTGGAGGAGGGGTGCGGCTGAGATGTTTGCTCATTTTGTTACCCTTGACCCTGCCTCCAGATAGGTCGCCCCCCTAGCCACTGCGTGGTCCTCCCCGTGCTGTGCGCTGTTGCGACGCTCTGACCACTGTTGTTCCTTGCTTCCTCGTGGTAAACTTGGGCCGATTTATTGTCGTTTTTCCCCTGCATTGCCCTTGCCTTCTGTAATCTGTAATTGTTCACCCCTTCGCCGTCTGTATCCTGTGTCTGGTTCCCATTGTGTCCCTTTTTTGCCTTCTGTAACCCTGTGATTGTGTCCCCCTCGCTCCCCCATTTTCCTTCTGTGCCCCCCGCTTCCCGCTCTTTCTCGCCGCTGCTCCCTGCGGCCCCGCCCCCGCCGTTCCCATTCGCCACCCCGCTCCCGCCTCCCAGCTGCTCCTGCCTCTCTCTGCCCCTCATATGGAGGCCGCATGGCGAACGTGCAGCGGACGCACGCAGCGGGCGCGCCGAAGGCAAGCCCGTCTGCGCCCGTCCGCGCCTGGACCGCGCCCAGCTCCAGAACCCCTGCATCCCGTCGACGCCAGACTACACGACAGACCTACGACGCCGCCTCCCTCCACGCACTCAACGCCGGCCGAAGCCCCGCCTGCTACCGAGCCACCTCGAAACGCACCCACGGACCCTTCACCTGCCAAGCCTGCAAATTCACATGCCTCCGGACCTGCATCGCACCCGCCAAGCCGAGCACCAGCAGCAACCACCTCAAGTGCATCCTGCTCAACACCCGCTTCCTTCACAGACACGCCGTCGAACTCTGGAACCTGCTCGACACATCATCAGACGTCTCATTCCTCACGGAAATGTGGATGAACGCCTCCTCAGCGCCCGACATCGCCATCGCCATCCCGGACGATACAAGATCACCCAGAGGGACGGCATCAACCAGACTGGAGGAGGCATCGCCATCGTACACAAGAACACCATCCGCATCACGACAGCTTCGACGACACCTTCACCGCCGCCGAACCCCTTCACTTCCAGATACACACCGACCCCAAGACCACACTCAGAGGCACCCATCATCTACAAACCTCCGGGACCACACACACAATTCAGTGAAGACATCACAGACTTCATCAGCCCGCACGCCCTCCCCTCCGCTGACTACATCCTCCTAGGGGACCTCAACTTCCACCTGGAGAACAACAAGGACAGCAACACAACCACCCTGCTGGACAACCTCGCCAACCTCGGACTCAAGCAACTGGTGAACACCCCCACCCACTACACCGGCCACACGCTTGACCCAGTCTTCTCCTCCAGCAAGTACATTGCCTTCAGCCACTCCACCGGACTTCATTGGACTGACCACAGCTGCGGCCACTTCAACTTCAGAAGAACCACAACACCACCACCCGCAACAGGCTCCTCGCAGGAGCTGGAACAAGATCACCGCCAACAGGCTCACCACCTTCCTCAGCCAGAACCCTCCCGCCAGCACAACGGACCCCAACAAAGCAGCCAGCAACCTCACACAGTGGATCACCAACTGCGCAAACGACCTTGCGCCACTAAAGACCCCTCCCAGCAGACACGGCAGCAAGAAAGCCTCTTGGTTCCCCGACGAACTTAAGAACTCCAAGTAGAACTGCTGCGCCCTCGAGAAAGCCTAGCGCAATGACCAGACCACAGACAACATGACTGCCCTCAAGCACGCCACCCGCAAACACCACCAGCTGATCCGCACCACCAAGAAGACAGCATTCAAAGAACGACTGGACAACAACGCCCACAACAGCAGGGAACTCTTCAGCATCGTCAAAGAGCTCTCCAACCCCACCGCCGGAAACAACATAACTCCCTCGCAAGACTTCTGCGACTCACTCGCCGCGTTCTTCCACCGCAAGATCGCTGAAATACACAACAGCTTCGGTGCACCAACCACGCACCCAAGAACCATCAGGTGGGGAATCCACTTATGCACAGAGTTTGCATTCAGTAGGTAAACTCTGCATAAAGCCTAGTCCCTCCAGAGACACAAGTCTCATTAGGTGGGGAAGCTCCTATTAGCAGTTTGCGCTCAGTGTGTAAAGTGGCATAGTGCCCGCTCCTTCCAGAGATCGAACACCTGTTAGGTGGGAAGACTCTACAACGCGCAGTGTACGATCAGTGAGCAGACTGCGCATAAAGCCCACTCCCTCCAGACATTTAATTATACTTAGGTAGTCAAGCCACCACTAAGCACAGACTGCACTCTCTGTGCTGCTCTTTGCAGAGAGCCCACTCCCTCCAAGTACTCATGCCCAATTGTGTGGACAAGCCACTACTACAGAGAATTTGCGCTATCTGTGCAGCTCCTTACAGAGAACCTAGTCCTAATACTCAAGCCTCCTTACATAGCAAAGGGCATTCTGCAAACAGATAAGTTAGTAGTATTTTCTTTACCATAAACAACCCTATAAATTCAGTGAATAAATAAAGATTAAAGTGACGTTATAATTAAGGGTAGTAGCAATGTTAAAGTAAAGTTCTAGTTAAGTAAAAATGTCAGTCAAAATCATGATTTTGAAAAGAAAAAAAACAATGAAATTGATCAGTTGTAGTTTACGGAGTTAACTAGAACTTGCACCTCTGCTATGGATGGCTTATGATCCCATATATTACATCACTCAAAATACTATTGATACCATTACTGCTGACATGCCAAATGGCATCACTGATGACATTATCCTCTATACTGCTGTTCAATTTACTCCATAAACCATTATGCCTTTGAAAGAAGTACTAAATGGCACAGAATCATGTAAGGCATAAATTATATAAACATACGTTCTTATTTAAAATATTTAGATTGTATTGCACTGCCTGTAGAGGCTTAACCCCATTATGTAGTCAAACTCCTAGTATGTGCCACATTTCCCCACAGCAGAGCTCCTCAGAGAGACCCCATTCCCTCAGAGTTGATTAGGTAGCCTTACCCCTACTATGCACAGCCATCGATCTGTGCACAAGCTTTCATTGACAGCCCACTACTTACGACTCTCGAACACTGTGGGTGGTGAAGGCTCTAGTATGCACAGCCTTTGTCCTATGGAGAACTCTTCACAGGCAGCCCACACCCTCCACAAGAAAGAAACCTTGGAAGCCAATCTTTACATCAATTAGCTGTAGAGAAGCTATCCAAAATATGCTCTAGATGTAGCTCACTAAATAATGTTTAGTGTCAGAAGCGGATAGCAAACTGTCACACTCATTAGATGATGTCAGTGATGTCAATGTCGTTATTTAAGAGGTCAGCAGTGATGTAATCAATTAAATCATTGAATATGCCTTGGGTGATGTAATATGTGGTGTCATAATCAGTGTATCCTGCAGGCTTGTAAGTGTCAGGGGCTATGACAGTGCTGCCTTAGCTCAAGATGTACTGACCTTGCTCTATGGTGAGGCTAGGGTGTTGGCTGGTAAGGGGAAGCTGAAGATGGGGATAGCAGTGGTTTGGGTGAAAGAACAGAGAGGATTGCATATAGGCACATGGTTAGTCTTCTTGCAATGGAACATAGGGTCCAGTTTGAACCATTTTCAGAGCAAGGCATTGCCCTTCCTTTTTCTTCTCTACCAGAGGGCAATCATACATTGAGATATTCGGAGGCACGTTCTCGCTGTTTTATCTCATTTACAGCATTGACTGATTGAATATCTTAGGTTTTAAGATAAATTCGGGGCAATGCTTGTTTCTGTATTCCCTTTAACTTCCACCACAGAAAGTAGACCACGGGGGATACCAGTAGCTTTTCTTTTAACTACTTTATCATTCATCTGAGCTTTTGGTATTGCTCATTTGAGTACATTCTTACTCTAGAACCTAAGCATTAGGACTATATGGATGTATTTGGAGTTATGGTCAATCCAACATAAAGGATCAAGCACCACTTCAATGATTCATGTCTAATAATTGTGCAACTGTGACGTAAAAGGAAGCCTGGAGCAGTTTTCTTGGGAAAACATTGTAACACCAACTGCAACTGGTCCTCCGAAATTCGGACTTGAATGCTAATACTCCAACCACACACACACACACACACACCTTTCTCACCCACATGTTTCACCCTATCAAGCGTCCAGCATTACTTTATGAACAATAAACAGTACAATCAGTCTGCTGTAATATAGATGGAAAATAATCAATTTACATGTTTTTTACTTACAGCTGATGCCGGAGTTCCGGCGTGTCCAGGGAAGTTCCAAGTTGGTTTACTATTCGTTGTATTTCTGATGCTGTTACAAAAGGCAAGCAATAAAAACAAATTAAAAAGATTGTTGATGATTTTCTAAAGCTCATTATGTTATACACAAAAATAATCAAGCATGGATAGAAGTAATAAACTAAATAATATGATTTTCCTTTGAACTATTCACGTTTTGCGTTTTTGACTCATCTGTGTACTCAGATTTTAGATTTTTTTTTCTTTCGTCTGCTATCTGACAATTTTGTACTTTTTTTAGCTGCAAGAATCTCTGGCATTAATCTTTCTGTTTCCATTGTTTCCCGTAGAAACACAGATGTGGAAAGTTTATCTTTTAAGTATGAAGGAAGTCCTGTGTGAATAACCTTGCACATTATACAGGTTTTGTTAAAGATGCCAGGTTCCTACTGAAGCCAATAGAAGGGTTTAAGGATCCGCATACCACGGTTCGATTTTATGGCAGTTGTGACCAACTGAGTTGCAGAACGCTTACAATGCGTTCCAACTGACAGCTAAATACTATAGCTACATCACTAATTGTTTATTTTTTTGTAACTATTTTCATATTTGCCCCTTGTAAGTAAAGTTTATCATACGTAAACAAATACTCCTAAATCAGGCACCCCCTCATGTTTTAAGGGGAACTGACATCATGTGGGTGAACCGGAAATTGCTGGTTGAGAACTGCATGGCCTGTTAATCCGTCTCCCAAGGACTTACTGTTCAACTTCTCAATGACTCAGGCCTAGGGTGGACTTTAGCAGCATAAGATGGCAAGTTCTATTTGTAACAAACAGAATGCAATAATATATTTTGTAAAAAACGGATTTCAAATACAGAGTGGCAAGATCCTGACCTTGCCTAAACATCCCCCTAAACCAAAGTTAGGGCCTGTCCTAAAGCCCTACAGACCGAGAAATCATCTTCTCGAATATAATATTAGGACAGTGCTGATGTGCTATTGTAATTAAAGTCCGGGCATACATGGAGGGCGTGCTTTATAACGAAACCAAGTAAAGGTCATTATATTTTTATAAGGAGATTCATGTAAGGTAATGACTTTGGTAGTAGTAATGTCTAGGTTTTAGCAGAATAAGTTTGCGGTCTAAGTTTTTACACGCAGTCATGCATTGCACTTAAACATTTATACATTTTGTTCCCATCTGTATTTTCTCCTTTTATAAATTGGTTGGAAGCAGCTACAACGTGGTTTTAGGAATGCGTTTTTCTCAACAGCTATTTGTAATCAGCTTCTGATGAGCAGCAGTAGTAAGTTTAAAACGTACCAAAAAGACTGCTTAAGTCATTGTAAGATATTCGTACCTATAGCTACATAATTGTACGTTGTAATTAGTAATAGGATGCTTATCGTTATAAAGTAGATTTAAGACCATCATTTGCGAGTGCCCGGGCTTGTTCTTTAGTAGGTCACAAAATAATATGTGTAATGGATACACTTGCAAGACCATTAAGTGATTTGAAAATAAACTCTAGCCAGCCCCACTCTAGAAACGAAAACACTGCTGAAAGATTATAAAAGATGCTCTCTGCCACAAATCCACATTTCCCAAAACCATAATCGATGTAAATACATTACTCGCCCAATGGCAGAAGTTGATAAGACCACTAAAAACAAGCATTGGAAAAGGTCTGACGTCAGCTGGAAAATGTTGGCTTTGTCGAAAAACAAAGGAAACGAAATATGAGGCAAATAAAATATTCTTTATGAAAAGTAGAAATAATCCAATTACTAATAGCAGGAATATAATCAAAAGGGTAAGCAGGAGCAATTGCCCTAGAAATAAAATCGATGTCTATATCACAACCAAGAGAAAATTAAAAAACGACAGCAGATGGTTGTTCCCAAACCAATGGATTAGTCATAAAAGGAGAAGTGTGGCTCAATGGTTAGAGCGGCAGACCCTGATGCAGAAGTTTGGCCCAGGACCAGGGTTCAATTCCCCGCATCGGCGGGTCTTGGGCTAAATTTCCTCGGACCTGTTAATTCTCGCCTCGGTGGCTATTCTAATCATGAGTCCCACTCTGCAACTCTGGGCAATAGCTTGCTTAATCTCCACAACAGCCCCAACAACGCTAGGATGCCTGGCTTCACCTTGCGGGTGCCCAGGAGTGGGCACTTCACAGGGAAAGGCCAGGAAGGGTTCCTCAGCGGTATTCGTACAAGCGCCGAGATGCCTCCGGGTAGTCGTGCACTATACAAGTGCGTAATTATCATTTTATCATTATAAAAGGAACACTTGCGACAACCACATGAAGCGCTTTTAGCATACTTAGAGAAGTAGTATAAACATAATTGTTCAAGAGCATTGTTGGTGACTGAACAGGCTTATTAGAGTTTCATTTTTGGTCCCGGTACTGTGGGTAGTTTCATACCTAATGCAGGGACGAGGGTTCTTTTCCCAAAGTAATTATTCTAGTTTACAGCGCAAGCACATACGATATTATTTGGGACCTGCGGCATTTCCTTCTCTGTAGATATACTTGCAAGGTTCCTGGTTCAGTGTCCTCATTTGGTATTTTCCACTGTTTGTACTAAAACTTTTGGCTAGTTCCTTATGGAGATTTCAGTGACATCCACATCAAATTCTGATTCAGTGCTGGAGAGTGATGCCCAGTTTTTTTTTTTTTAAGATTCTTTTTATTAACCAAAAAACAAATGCTTCAGAAGACATTACAGTATACAAAGTATGACGTATACAAAGACAATGATTACTGCAATTCAACCTTACCAGTGGCCCACCCAATCAGATGTAGGGTACAATCATTCAGCTTGATCCCTAGAGTGCCTAATGCCCTGGTAATAAACTTGGAGCTGTCCGGTTCTGTAGCTCACCCAGCCCCCATATCTTTTCCCATTTGCGTGGGCACCCCCTGCTCTGGTACACTACCTGCTCAGCCCGTTGGCACCAGTCCAAGTAATTTTCCCAGGAATCTACAGTTGGGACTGTACTGGCACCACATGCTCGGGCGATGCCCTGATTTTTAGGCTGGAAACTAGTTACCAGGAATATCAACTAATCTCAGCTACTCAGTGTCTGAAACTGATATGAGATGTACTGGCATGCCAAGTACGACCATCATAGGGGGGTATTCATTTCCACATCTTGCTTCATGGCTTCTACTGTCTGCACTTGGTGTAAGGTACTAGTTGCTATTAAGAGAAAACCCTGAAAGCATAAGAATTTTTTGATTTAGATTAAAGACTTCTTTCATTCCACGCCTGAAGTAAAAATGAAAAGTGGCTCCCATGAAGCAGAGACACATACAAGGTACCCACGATCCGGAGTTGTTAGGCAATCCTTGTATGCTGGTTCATGAGCTTTAAGTGATGGAGCAGGGTTTTCGTGAAAATAAAACCTGCTCGGATTGAACCCTCAGTAACATTTAGTAACTGTGTGTAGTGAAAATTATACGGAAAAGGCTTAACATGAAGGGAAAATGCTACTGCGCAAGCATGTACTAAAAGTAGGTCGCAAATGCTTCTTGACTAATGAAAATAAAAAGGGACTAATGCTGCTTATGTGCACGTTATTAACGCCTGCTAGGAAACTGGTAAGTACCAATATTGGTTGCGCATGGGTAACTGCAGCATTGGGTTTGTGCGTAAAGAAAAGAACATTATAAGTGAATAACAATGTCTGTGTTTGGTTTCCTAGAAGCATGACTTTCTATTCTGCAAGACAAATAATGGGTTCAAGAGTGGTCAGGATCAAAATGCATTAAGTAATGGAAAATGTGCACGAAGAACAAGGTGGAACATTATTCTGTCCTTCAAGTCCTGAGAGTCTGCCAAAATCAGTATAAAAGAACAATGCGACAAACAGAGGGAAGCTTCCTCTGTAGAGAGGCACTCAGGGAGAAAGATATACAAAGATCGCAACATTTTTCCGGAGAAGAGGAAGAAAATGACGATAGTTTGAAAATTGTATTTCCTGGGGTGGAAGCTTAAGTCATAGATTAAAGAAAAACAATGGGACATTTGGAAAG
Source organism: Lissotriton vulgaris (assembly GCF_964263255.1). NCBI lineage: Eukaryota > Metazoa > Chordata > Amphibia > Caudata > Salamandridae > Lissotriton > Lissotriton vulgaris. The sequence continues at coordinate 1,298,896,258 of NC_141694.1, forward strand.
CCTGTCATGCTGAAAGTGGTGTGACCATACACCCCCTACCTTAACCAATTAAATGCGAAGAAAACCTGTAGTTTGTTATATGTGAGGGTTGGGCATTTGGGTTTTAGGGTATAATTGAGGTGTATGTTGGGAGGAGTTGTAATATTGCTCTGTTGGTGACAAACTCGTAAGTCTGTTGGGAGATTGTCTCGGTCATCGGTTTGCTGTCCGGTTCCTGTTATATTCCTGACTTAGTCATTGCCTCTTCAAATCTTCTTGAAGGGACTTGCTGCTCTCATGGCCAGAGAGCAGATTTCCTATTTCCTAATTGGGTTAGTATAGACTGAAATCTGAATTTGCAAAATCATTTGCAAATGTATTTTCATCTCTGAATCTTTGTCTCTTCGCCTGTTCACTCCTTTATGCATTGTCAATTATGTGAAATATTTTCTTTTCTTTTCTGATTTTGTTCTCTTTGTGACGATATATGGAACATGCTGTATGTTTTTGTTAGAAATGGGATTTCTAGCTAACTTAGAGTTGCGCCAAAGCAAGGCAGAAACCACCACTCTAGTCAGGATAAGGGAGTTACACTTTTTAAAGAAAAGCGGATTACCCCCTTTTCTAGTTTGGCACGAGCAGCCAGGCTTATCTTAGAGGCAGTGTGTAAAGCATTTGCACATACCCAACAGAAGGACACCACACCAGTTTAGAAAAATATCCAATTTTTATATACTGAAGACAAGACCAATACGATAGAAGTCCACAATACTATACTTCAAAATCTTCACTTATCAAAATATGCTTTTAAAAATAGTTCCTTGATGTAGATAGCTCTGTCCGGGGCTATCACGGCGTCGTGAACAACAAATCCAAAAACACTTCTGGCTGACCGTGGTGTCAGGAAGACCCGCAAACAGAAGCTTTCAGAGATGCAGGGTGGTGGGGCCCTTGAAGACACTCGTGTTGCAGGTTGAGCTCCTTTCTGATGGGATCGGCACGCTGGCGCCAACAGGCGTCGGGTGCTGCGGTGGGAAGCGCAGCGGTACGGCGTGCTGTGCCACCAGCTCGCAGTGCGAGCAGCGGCTCGGTGGCGGCGTCAGATGGAGTCATCGGTAAGACCAGGGTAGCGGTGCGAGATGGAGGCAGTGCTTGTCGCCGTGCTAGCAGGTCACGGTGCAAGCAGGGGCGTTGTCGTTGCTGAAGCACTGTCGTCGACTGACGCACTGGAATCGATCACGCTGGCATCGCTAGGCCAAGGCTGCGGTGCGGGATAAGGGCGGTGCGTTGTGTAACTTACGAGCGGTGCCTTTGAACCACGGTGCAAGCAGTGGCATTGATTTCCGCGGGAAGTGGCGGCATCAGTCCAGCCAAGGCATCCTCGTGAAGCAAGGCGGTGCAGAGTGCGGTGCCCCCAGATCGCGGTGCGAGGAGCGGCTCAGAGGCAGTGTCAACAGGCGTTGTCGGTGAGACCAGGGTCGCAGTGTGGCATTGCGGCAGGGCTATCTGCGGTGCCAAAGCTTTAGTGTAAATCGAGGCAGTGCGGAGTGCGGTGCCCACAGGTCATGGTGCAAGCAGCGGCTTGGTGGCAGCGTCAACAGGCGTCGTCGGTGAGACCAGGGTTTTGGTGCAGCATTGCAGTGGTACCCTCTGCGGTGCCAAAGCTTTGACGCGAAGCAAGGCTGTGCGGAGTCCGGTGCCCACAGGTCGCGGTGCAAGCAGCTGCTCGGTGGCGGCATCAACAGGCGTATTGTCAGAGGTAGACCAGACCCTTTGAGGTGCAAGGAAATCTCTACCCCTTCCCCCCAATCGCAGCCCAGGTCTAATCAGCCCTTTCCTGACCTACCTAGGCCATCTGGAGCCCCTCTGGCCCCCCAGCCTTCTGTCATCAAAACCCAGGCAGGCAATCCAAATTCCAGCAGATGACTGTGCAAGAAAATACCCACTTTCTAAAAGTGGTATTTTGAAACACAGAATGTAAAAATCACCTTCACTAAAAGATGCATCTTTAGATTCTGAGTTCAGGCATACTAAATTCTATTTTCTTACCAAATTCCCGGGGCCAGTTAGGTTTATAAGAGGTTATAAACAAACCTCCCATTCTATCCTATGGGGAACTGGTAGCCTTACAATAGTGAAAAACGAAATTGGCTGTAATTCACTATTAGGACATGCCACACACACAAGGGCATGTCCTACCTTTCACATACACTGCACCCTGCCCACAGGGGTACCTTGGGCCTATATGAGGGGTGTCTAACATGTAAGAATAGGGGAGTTACAAACAGCACGCAGACTCCGCAATGAACTATTGCAGAGATTAAAATTTTCCTGCATATCTGCTCCCATTTCGGGCAGAATAATATCAGATATTGCAAAAAGCTGATGAAAAATATATATACAGATACATACTTGCACAAATTCTTGTATATTCTTTATTCTTATCTATTGTATTGTTACACTATAGCTTCTAGCTCTGTTATATTGGTGTCTAAGTGAAGGCACATGAATCATTAACAAAATGTAATTTGAATGCTAATAAGAAAAGATGTTAGAATTAAAAAATTGATATCTTCAGTGTAGTTTTTTATTGTTTTTAGGTTTACCTGTGGCATCTCCTGTCGAAGGCGCTGCTGGCGCCGAAACGCTTGTCTGAGAACTATTTTCTGCCACTCTTAAATTTGAATTGTTATTGTTTTGGTCAATTGTGTATAGATACATCAAAACATTATCAAGAAATAGAATGTATTATGTACCGCCGTCAAATTGATGTCTTTTAAACAGTAAATAGTTTTAAAATGAATTTTATATTGGTTTTTTATAATTGAAATAATTTGAACATTATCATTGTCAGTCACGATGAGCTCGTTTCTTATATTATCTTCATTTCAATAAACTAGTTTCATTGTGATCGATTGTATATTGCCTAGGAACTTTAATTTCAACTACAACAGAGACAGATATCCTGTCTGGCAAAATTGTATTCCCATAGGATATAATGGGATTTACATTTCAGCACTTGGGATATCCACCACAGTTGTGAGGAGTAGCCATCCGCCGAGATCTACAACAGGCCCTTAGTCAACCTCTTAGTTTCATCAGTAGGGTCAGTTTCTCTCAGTGTAGATTCTTTCTCCAGCCGTCACCAGTGTTGTAAGGGAAAGCTAAGCACTTGTAGGCAAGCATCCAGGTAGCCAGTCACGTTGGTTATATGAAGAAGGTTTATGGTTTAAGATAAATCTTAGTTATAGGCTACAAATAAAATGGCAAATGCCCCTCCAGGGCAGCATTTTTGCTGCTCTGCCCACTCTCTCCAACTGACATTCATCTACACCAGGCACTCATCAGCATTCCATTACATCACACTCACACTGGCTGAACAGATGGCAACTGGTTACAAAGGAGAGGATGTATAGCAACAATGCAAACCCCAACAATAGGAGATCATGTAAAATGCCACATAGGAATAAACTAGTTGAACAAAGAAAATTAGTTCAGGTGAATGGCTCCTTTCTTGAAAACCAAATATTCTCAGAATATTGCAACAATCTTGTTACTTGCAAGACAAACCAAATAGTAAATTTCTAAATGTGAAGTAGCAAAACTTTGTATGTGTCATGCCAAAGTAAGTGTTCAGTCAATGCATGGTATTTTCCGGTTTTCCACATACTAGCTGAATTCACCACTGCTGAAGATAGGCTGAGAAATGGATGTTCTATGAGTGTTTGCCGACACCCTAGGACGTGAAAATACTACCAGTAACCTCTGCTGAACCTCCTCTACTATAAGCAGGGAGACCATGTTGCAGCTAGGCATTGTGTCAGCAAAACAAGAATCCCTGTTCAAACAGTAATAGGCTAGAGTGGCCAGACAAAATAGTGCTAGACGGGGTAGGAGATATATAAACAGTTCTCCCTATACTTTTTCATTCATAGCTACCTATGTGAGCAGGCAAAAAATGAACATTCACACAAAATTATCCGAAAGTATACTCAAAAGATCAATTTTTGTTGGTTACAAAAAATAATACAATTTATTACCTCCCAAGATGGGTTACATTCTAAAACATAATAAAAACATTAGGATTAAAAACCACCGGCGGTGGTGAGGCAGTAACTATGTAATTGAATCAAAAGTGAACAAAACAGTCGGCGCGGCGTTTCGGTGTTTTCTAAGTCTTCACACCTTCTTCAGGACTTTTGCAACATATTGACTCAATATCTGATTTAATGCGAAAAAGGATTAAAATTTCCTTCCATCTAGATTTGGATTGCTTGTATTATTGGTCTTTCACAGGCTTCATGGTCGATGGAGTCATGAAGTTTGAAGCACGGAGGAGCAGGGAGGCCGCATCCTAAACCCAAGACTACTTCATTAAAGCAAGAAGGTGAAGCCTGGGACAAAGAGATTGTCGCCTTTTGATCCATACTTTCAAGATCTACTGAATAAACATAAACAGATCCAAAGAAAGAGAGGACCTAATCCTGATATTTACGGTGGCTCCTCCGTGCACACGTAGGCTTGACTCCATCGACCGTGAAGCCTGTGAAAGACCAATAATACAAGCAATCCAAATCTAGATGGAAGGAAATTTTAATCCTTTTTCGCATTAAATCAGATATTGAGTCAATATGTTGCAAAAGTCCTGAAGAAGGTGTGAAGACTTAGAAAACACCGAAACGCCGGGCCGACTGTTTTGTTCACTTTTGATTCAATTACATAGTTACTGCCTCAACACCGCCGGTGGTTTTTAATCCTAATGTTTTTATTATGTTTTAGAATGTAACCCATGTTGGGAGGTAATAAATTGTATAATTTTTTGTAACCAACAAAAATTGATCTTTTGAGTATACTTTCGGATAATTTTGTGTGAATGTTCATTTTTTGCCTGCTCACATAGGTAGCTATGAATGAAAAAGTATAGGGAGAACTGTTTATATATCTCCTACCCCGTCTAGCACTATTTTGTCTGGCCACTCTAGCCTATTACTGTTTGAACAGGGATTCTTGTTTTGCTGACACGAACACCCCCTTCCCTGTTATATACACCAGGGGTACCTCCTTTTTTGAATTCTAGCAGCTAGGCATTGGCCAACCACTGTGTCAGGTTTGCAAAGCTCTGCCCTCACAACAAGGCTATAAAGGGGATAGTAAGCAAAAAAAAGAAACAACATATTTGAAAATAAGATTAAGGCAGAGGGTTCCCTTAAAGCAGAAAAGGGTGCTAGGTGAACCCTACTAAGAGGAATCACTGCAGTGCATTCAGTATGATGGATCTGGGAGCAAAAAACGGCAACTCTGTTACAGAGTATAAACTGTATAAACTGTATTCATTAGATTGGTTTCTTCTTTTATCCAAACGTACTAATGGTATGAGCCCCCACATAAGGAGCTAGATAGGATGTCATTAATGTAGATGCAAAAAATGTGGTACATTCATAATCTCTAAAGCAAACCAAATGGACAGATTCCTTCAACAAAACCAGGGATCCATTTCCTGGTCAGGTATTCGAGAATAATCCACTTATATGCCTGAAAACATCATAAAGCGCAAGAAGGGAAAATGTGTTGACTGTCCTGAGTAACAGATGTCCCAATCTAGACTTTTAGACCATCTATTTAATGTTTTGCTCTCTCTAGTGGGTGGAGCAAAGGTAATGAATGTGGATTTTATGACACTGACAAGAAAAAAAATCAAGAGAATCAGGATGAAGTGAAGGGGAAATCTTCTTGGTGAACTTAAAAAAGAGACCTGTAATCTTCCCAACCAATATTACCAATTCTCCAACCAATATTACCAATTCCCTCCTTCTCCACCTCTGCATCTCTGTTAAACTCAAAGGTATTTCATATGCACTTGACATTTAAGGCTAAGCAGTGGATTCATTTAATCACTCACTTGAGGACCACCACTGATATCAGGTGAGACCCAGGCACCAGAATCCATTGTAGAGGAGATTCCGAAGGTCGCATACTCAACCTTGAAAGAAGTACTAAGAGGACTTCTGCGAGATGGCTCTGAGCTCTGAGCCGTTGACCCTGCGGAGCACTGGGCTTACGTAATCTCGCGACCCGTGCCGCAGAGGTGAGCAATTGTTCTGCGGCCCCAGCCTGTCGCTGTTGTTGAGGCATAAGGATCCGAGCTGGCTCTCTGGGGGCAGTGGCCCGGTGTGTGGTACACTTCTGTGCTGTATGCGGATTGCTGTCCCACGGGAGCCGGCGGCCAACAGTTTATTTGTTATTAGGCGGACTTCTTCACTGTAAGGCACTCACACCGCACTGGCTGACATCATGGTTAGGGGAGTGCCGCTGCTGCGGCTGCTACTGCTACACTGGCTAAATACCTTGGTGGCCTCCGGCGCCAATTGCACGCCTTCCTGTTCTTGCTTCTGCAGAATGTGTTGTGAATCCACACACAGAGATCGTTGTGTGCCTGGCGGTGGACTTTCATAGCCTACTTTAGGACTTTGGTGGTGGTGTGAATAATTAAAACCACCTCACGAGCGGACAAGGAATTGTTTTTGATAACATTACTAAGGGGAAACTACAACTCCCAGAGTTCAAGCTGTGGCACTCGGCCATCCACGCAACCAGGAAGCAACAGGAGGCGCTTCAAAGGGCTGAAGGAGGCTGGGCTAGGCCACGTTATTTGACGTTGGCAGAAGCCATTCATGTTGTTCTGACCCCTGCTTTGGGATTCTGTAACCTGTCTTGGACTTGGACTTGAGACTGGAAAACAAGGACTGGGATGCAACGTACAGGGTATTTGTTTTATTTGCTATTTTTTTTCTTGGGACTATGGCGCCGAAGGAACTATCTAAGAAGAAAATGATGGTAGGTCAGGGGGTGGTAGGCACCTTAGATACCTTTCTATCAAGGGCAAAGTCCGTCCTAATTCATGAAATTGCCCTTACCAAGCCTAGACTTTCTCTTGAGCCCCTTCTCCCCATTTACAAGTTGACACTTCCAGTTGTATCAATCCAGACACTCACTCTGACCCGGTTTCCCCTACTAGATCACCTAAAGCCCAGGCAACAGTCATTCTGGCAGACCAGGGCACTGTGCTTTGCACTGCCCAAGTGGGAAATGATCTAGTCGTTAGACCTAAAGTTTATACTAGGAGCCAAATAACTAAAGTTTCCCAAGGGGGCAGCTCTTTACCTCAGCCCAAGAAACGGAAAGAGCTGGGTTCTGGCAAACAAACCTTGCCATCATCTAAAAGAGGGCGCAGAGGTGCAACGAGAGAGGCTGTCGAGGATGGTGAGGTTACATCTGGTCTCATAATGGATAGTTTTGCCTCGGCTCCACCACTTTTACCCCCTCTGTCAACTATTGATGGCGAGGAGTTCTGGTCTAGAATGGGTAACGTTTTATATGTTTTATTGAACCCACTGATGCAAAAGCTGTCTAATTTGGAAAAGGCCATTGATAAACTTGCAAGTGCTGCCTCTTGATTCGCAGAAGCCGCCATGCCCTATAAATGTCCATCCCCCTCAGCCCTTCCTGGCCAGAGCATCTTTTGCTAAATTTGCTCAGCTGTCTGGGACTAATTGCAGTCGCAATGATGAATTCTCTAACCCTGGCATGGACTCTACACCAGTTCAAAATCCTGTTCCATCTAATAGTGAGGTCAACAGGTATACAGGGATATCTCTATCAAGAGCCAGAGATCTGGCTCATATCCCATGAATGCATGAACTGTGCCCTAATTCCCATATAACAACTTCCCATAACAAGCAAAATCATGCACACACTGAGGTAATACAGCCTCAAGGGATGTGTGGTTCCTGCGTTAAACCAGGGAGTGATACGAAAGGTAACGATGTGCTTCATCTGCCTCCTGAGGCAACTCCGTATACAATAGTTTTGGCCAACGTTTCTACATGGTCTCTGGGAGCGCAGGAACACTGGTCTAGTTTGAAAAATAAATCCTTATTTGAGCTAAATAGGAGGACTAGAAAAGGTAACCCGATCCACTCAAACTTCAAAATGGTGAGACGTGTTGGATGGGTAGGTAACTTGAACAAGACTAGAGAAGAGGATTGCGTGGTAATTTCTTTTTGATCACCCGACCTAGTACATGCTATTTTAGAAAGGGCGGGTAATTGGTCAATGGCACGAACAGGGATCAGCATTTTACCTCTCGGGTATTTTTATAAACCTTATTGTATGACTTATGCACCATTTAGGGGATTTTCAATGGAGGGGCAGAGGCAGGCCAGATTTGCCATCCCAGTCAATAACCAGTTTGATGTCTTAATCACATTGATGAAAATGATTGACTGCCCGAATTGAACATAGCAGGTAGAGGACCTTCTGAACAAACAGAACTGGTTGGGGGTAGTTCTCCCAAAGTTCATCCTTGCACTTATGTGAAAATTGCGGGGACCACTGGCATGAGAGAGGAGAATATGGCTTGACCTGCGAAATCTATTACTGGTAGTGTGCACCAAGAGAGTTGGCTCACTCCTAACTTACACATAAATGAGTTGCACACTGCTATCCCGAATGCCGTCTACGTTCCAACCCTTGAGCCCCAGGATGTGGATGTTACAACCATTGAAGAAATACCTGTAAATATAACTGATGGAGCAGTTGGTGTTTCAGGGCGCTCCACTGTTAGTAGACCTAGGCCAACCCACTGATTAAGTATATTATCCTGGAACTTAGCAGGGATACAGTCTGAATGGTTTACGTCCATGGGTAACATTGATATTTATGCGTTTCAAGAAACCTGGGCTGTAGATACGGTTTATTTTAATGGCTATACCTCTTATTGCATGAATGCTCTCCCTCCAAAAACATCTGGTAGGGCAAGTGGCGGACTGATAATCTTGGTTAAAAACACCATAACCTGTAGTTATAGACAACTCTTAATAAACTCCCCTGACATATTGGGTATCCAACTCACCTTCCCGTCTGGTTTAACCTCTTGACCTTGCTTAATGTGTATGCCAGGTCAGAACCTTTTAATAGTGAATCTGCAGTAATTTCACTTCTAGATGACCTAGTGGGAGGATATCAGGTGAACTCTAAAATTATAGTTGCAGGAGATTTTAATGCTGCGTTCGAACCCTCCACTTTACTAAGTGCATCCCTAGAAGCGGAGGATGAGGTTTGGGGTATACCCAATTTGGTAGCTGGTAAATCCACCCAGCGTCAGTCTAACGTTTCTCTGCAGATTGCTACCCTATCTGCTGGGAGGAACTTGAGGGCATGCAATGGGAAAACCCCATCAGATCTAGGAAGAATGGCTACTATTAAGAGGGGCACCTATACAAGTATCATAGACTATATTTTTGCTGATGTTAGAATATGGTCTTTAGTGGAGGACATGATAATTGAACCGAGGACAGACAGCAATCACAACTCTCTGTTTATAAAATTAAAGCGCAAGGATCTGTTTAGGGGTGCTTATTGTTACATTTCTAAACTAATAGAGCCAAGTCCAACTAATAACCGTAGGACAGTTATATGGCCCAAAATCCAAGCTGAGCAAGATCGTTATACTAAATTATATAAGTCTGTAGCGGACACCTTAACTTGCATGTCCAGCCAAAAGGAGAGCACTGGTTTGTCTAACACTTTGTATGTTACTGCGGCACACAAAAACCTTTTTGAGGAGTTGCAGTTAGTCTTTTTAAAACCTAGGCGAGCCGGGAAAAGTGTCAGTGTAAGGTCTCACAATTGGTTTAATGACGACTGTAAGAGTGCCAAGAAGGCACTACAATTAGCAGTCAGAGGGCGTTCTAGATCAGATTTAATTCTTGCCCTTAACAAATGTACAGCCCCTCTTTGTAAAGCCAAACGTGAATACGCTGACACCAATTGGAATGTCTTAGTTTTAGCAGCAAAGGTAAGAGATTGCCGCAAGTTCTGGTTGATTGTGTCCAAGGGTACTGCAGAGTATACCACTTCTAATAGTCATCATATCCAGCCGGAGGTTTGGGTGGATCATTTCTCTGGCTTATACTCTCATGATAGGGTCTTTATGGATGCCTACGCTGATCAGTCAGTGCTGTCTTTAGATGTCACTGCTTCTGATGGGCCCACACATAACCCCCTAAGAGTTTTCAGTCTTAAGGATACCTTGTCAGCAATCCAGAAACTAAAAACAGGTAAAGCACCGGGACCCGACCGGATACCAGGGGACTTGTATAAGTCTGATCCCGCAATATGGGCACCATACATTAACCTTTTATCTAAATGTATTTTAGCTGGTGGCGATATTCCTGAAACGTGGAGGGGGCAGAGTAAATAACCATCTTTAAAAAAGGTAAACCTGCTATCCCCTCTAATAATCAGTTTGATTGACAACCTACAGAAGGTTTTTGCTAGACAAGTTTTAGATAAGCTCCAGGACTGGATGGATGAAAAGATGACACTATCCCTAGCCCAAGCTAGCTTCCGCGCAAAAATTAGCGTGTGCGACCAAGCTTTTAGATTTTCTCTGTTAGCATGGAAGTATGTGCTTCTTAGGAAACAGCGGCTTTATGTAGCTTTCGTTGACCTGCGGGCTGCATTATATTTGGTACCACGTAACCTACTGTGGAAGACTATGCTTAATCAAGGTGCGCCGGCTGACCTGGTGTCCGTGCTTGCTAGATTGCATAAGGACAATTATGCCCAGGTTAGGTGGGGGGCAAATAGAGGAACTGACAGAGAGGATTCAGATTGAACGTGGGGTTCGTCAGGGGAGTGTCCTCGCCCCCACATTGTTCTTTCTGTATATTAATGATGTGGTGAGTTGTCTATTGGATTGTAAAATTGACGCCCCTTGATTGAATAATGCAAAAGTACCCAGTTTGCTATTTGCTGATGATTCATTATTAATATCCACTACTCCTATGGGTTTACAAGTTTTATTGGATAAATTCCTGAGCTTCTGCAAGGAGAGGAGGCTGCAATTGAATACTACGAAAACAAAATTTATGGTGCTCGGTAAATCAAGCTGTGGCATACGACAGTTCAAGATCAAATATGAACCATTGGATTGAGTAAAATATTTTGATTACTTGGGCATTGGCATAAATGAGTCACTTAGTTGGGAATATCAGCTGTGGAAGAGCCTCTTAACCCTATGTCAGAGATCGAAATCAGTTTTAAGATTTTTTTAAAAATCCTACACTCAACCCCTGTCCCCGGCTCTTGAAATATACTGTGCAAAGGCCCAACATGGAGCTCTGTATGGAGCGGAGATCTGGGGATTCACTCCTGTAAATCAGTAAACGGCTTGAGAGAACAACTTCGCCAGGGCTTTGATCGCACTACCTATCACACCACTTATTCCACTTTTTTTGTGATCTTGGGCTAAAAAGAATTGGTGATCTGGCTGCCCTTAAACACTTAACCATTGGTTGAGTCTATGGACTACCCCCCAACTAGCTGAATTACGCAATTCTCTTCGGGAGGAACTAGCGCTTAAACGGGATAAACAACTTCCCTGGTTCAAGCCCATCCCTAAATGGTGCAAGCTATTGAACCTAATGGGCCTATGGGAGTATCCAGAAAGGGCCACCAGCCGTGACATTTTGTCTTTCAAAGCTACTTATTGGAAGGTGGTGGGCGAAGACTATATGAACAACCCAACTAGCGGTCAGCTAACTACAAACTTCCTAATCAAAGAATCTTGCTCCCTATTTGAACCGTTCCTTGACCTGATCTCGCCCTCACTCGCTAAAAGCTTGTACATCAGGTTTAGGTATGGTAACCTGTTGTTGAAATTTTCAGGGAAAGAGCTGAAGGGCCTAACTATAGAAAACTGCCTGGCCTGCTGTGCAGCTGCCGAAACTGAAGAACATACTTTGTTAGTCTGTCCCAAGTATAGGCAGGTACGCAGAAGGTAGATTAGACCTATAAGCCTTAACATGAGTATTAGGAAGTACAAGATTGCATTTAGAATTTTAAAAACTGACACTTCTGGACCAATTGAGTTTTCTCTTAGTCGTTTTCTGTTATCTTTTTGGTTGATTCGTGAAAATTGTCTTTGCGAATTACGACACCTTTTTTACCTATCCGTTTATGATATATATGTATCTTACATCTATAGCTGACTCAATGGTTTAGTTTTTGTATGCTTTGTGACTGCATTGTGCTCCTCCCATAGCATGATTAGATTATTGGTACATGTATTTATGTTCTTAAAATGATTCAAGATGTAATTTGTATTTGAGATTGCAATGGTTTAACACTATTTTTAATTGTAGATACATTTATGTTTTATTCCTTGTGTATGCTGATGTTTTTTTTAGAAATGACCACATAAAGATATTAGGATGATGAACTACAAAGAATCCAACGGCCAATACCACCAATCTGCCATGAGCAACAGTTAAAAAGAAATGGGTTTCTTAATGATTCTTTTGTGTAATCCATTGTATTTACCCCTTTCATACACCTCAGTGAAGAATATTCGCCCTAACTGTGATATGGGTTAGACCATTATCTGAAGTTCAGACAAATCTGGTGTCTTTAAAGCACATCTTATATGACCTAAATACTGGATAGAAGAAAACTAGTTTCAACATCATTTACTTTCTCAATCATCTTTACTTCTTGCATTGTTGTGGCTGAGGAGAGTGTAAAGATTGCTTTACTATAATACATTCCTCGAAAAACCACTCCATTCTGTGCTAGATTCATAATAAAAATGAATTGCATCTGTTCTCTAGAAAACTAGTAATATATCCAGGGAGCTGTCACAAACTTCTGGATGACCTTTAACAGGCTGAGTATGCAATAACCTGGTTGATGTCCGGTGAGTGTGGGTGGCTGAAGAATAGTTAATGATCTACACAGAACATTTTACCAGGACTGGGATTCAGGTTTACAGTTCCCAGTCTCACACAGTGATCAAACTTTGTATCTTGTCTCAAACACGCTACAGATGTAGATATGAAATCTATGAATCTTAAATGGTAAGCAGTTCTGTCCTATAATGAAAATCAAACTTGAGTGTAGTGTCTTGTAGGTATGAAAAGCAGGGTCCTTCTGGTTCCGGATGTGCTCCGTAGGAAAATTACATAATCAGTTGAGTGTGTCTGGTGTGGTTAATGAAGTTTATGACACAGTACGTGCAGTTAACAGCTGCACTCTGAAAAATAAAGACTTGCATTACAGAACTCTATGTGAAACGTGGTCCTTTGAAAGCAACCGGTCTGGAGAGGATGCTAAAACTGGCGACAAGGGTGGAATACGTAACCCGAAAAAAACATACTGCTCTCTGAGTTTTTGGAGTCCCAGTAAACTGCTAATGCATGCCACATGTGCCTCAGTAGAAGTGAAGCAGGCTACATTTGGTGTATGTTGAGTCAAAAGTGCTATGCCAGCCAGTGTAAGATTTTTGAATAAGGCAAAGACCTTAAGGAGAGGCCTATTCACAGTCAGCCAGGAATCTGCTGATAAAGCCAAAAGATGAGGTACTGAGCCACAACATACCACATATGTACAGAACAATAGGGTTAAGGCAGCGACGACCAGGTACAGAGATTCACTGAAGATCGTCACAGCTAGGGGCATATGCGTGCCAAAAACAGAAGCATCCAGGCTCACAGAAATGCTAAAGGAAATTGCAACCAGGTGTGAAGAACACAACTGCACTTAGCGGCGAAAACTAAGAAAGAGTCATTCGGCATAGAGTCAAGCCTTGGTCTAAGACTAGTATGTGCAATGGAGCAAGTAGCAGCCACAGTGATCCAAGTGAACACATGAAGGTTGTGCATTCGGAGCTGGTGGTACTTGAAGCAGCAGCCACTGAGTTCCCCGGCTGCATGCCGCCAGGAAGAGGGCCAAATGTGGTGCCGCCACCTTCCTGAAACCACCTCTTCCATGCTATACCACCAAAAAGCAGAATATTGGCACTAGAAGTTAATAATGTACCTGCAGTTTTCTTCTAGTTCGAGCTGATAAAACCCCTTGTTCAGTTCAAGGCAGGAAAAGATCTTGGCACCATTCAGCTGTGTAATCATGTCTGCAATCTGGGGACCTGGATGTTGTTCTCTCTTGATTGCCTGCTTGTTGCATATCAACACAAATGTGCCTAGTACCGCCACTGTCCATTTTTGGCCGTACCACTATGGGTGAAACCCATGGTGTTGGACCAGTCGGGCTTTCAATGATATCATGCTTCAATAGCATTTCGAGGTTTTTATGAACAGCTCTAAAAGATGGAAAGTAATTTGACGATGTCATCGAGCAACAGGACCAATGTCCTCATAAATTTGAAGTTGCAATTCATTGTCTCAAGCTTCCCTAGTCCAAGAAACAACAGTAAGTGATTCACCATTTTAGCATGTGCGTTCGGGTTATAATTGATAGAGATCAGCCCCATGTCAGCAGCAGTTCTAAAACACCATCTTGACAAAGTACCTTGAAGAACATGAATTGGCACTTGTATTTTTGTCTTCTTGTGCCGCATGGTTACTACAAACATATCAGCGCACTTTACATGAGCACCAGTTACGCTACAGACAGTCACATTCATTTTGCTAGGCATGGGGAGATTAATTGATTTGCCCAGAATCACAGGATGTTGAGTGTCCCTGCTGAGACTCAAACCTGGTTCCCCAGCTTAGAGGGCAAGCACGTTGGCCATTAGGACACATCCTCTCTTCAACTTTGACTTTGCAATGGCGAGAAGGCTGCCCACATGTATACCTTAGTCTTGATTGTGTGCGACAGGGCACCGGAGACCGTTCGTTGTATTTTTCTGCCGGCATGATGTTTATTAATACACCACTGTCTATGATAAAAGGTATAGAGCAACAATTTTCCTGTAGTGTGACCTTGGGGTACTGTCAAATGATTTTTTTTATTTCATGTGGCGATCTCTTTTGGACTTGGGCTCATCTCTGCATGCACCCACAACCTACATGTGCACATTTAGTGGTTGACACACTCATCGCACAGCCATCTTCTTCACTGTCACTCTACAATGTTGTTGAAGATCATTTAGACTAGGACTTTAATGATAATGGACTTCATTTAGTTTCCACTTGCCTCAATTAATGTCAAAGTCAGGCATTGTGGGCGTAGCTAGAGTGCTGAAATTCTCTGGTGTCTATTTTCTCTTCTCGTTGTGACGTAGTTTTTTCTTTCGCTTTGCAAACCGTTATGAACTGGTTTTTTTTTCTGCAGCCTTTGTAAACCTGTCCAATGGCGGGACATTTCCCTTCATGTCGGAGGGAGAATCCACATTGGAAAACAACTTATTTTTCCTTGGAGACATCACTTTATGGCCCATGACCTTGGGACTCTGCTTACTTTTTCGAATGCTGATTCGCTCAGGATTATTCCAGCTTCCATATCAGCAGCTTGTCGATCTGCATGTTTCTCCGCTCTTTCAGCCATTAGTACTTTTATTAGACTAAGCATCACTCATTGCATCCATCAGCTGAATGAATCTTATAGGCAACCATCGATGACTGAGATGTATGGCTTCTTCATCATTAAATTCTTTGAAGTTGCAGAACTTAATGAGGGTATCAAGTCTTTCAACAAACTCATCCATCGTTTCACCAGCTTACTGTCTTGCCTGGTTAAAAATTTGCCTTTCTTAGTAGACAGTCGGCACTGGATTCAAGTTTGTTTCTAATGCCTCCTTAACTTGATGGTAGGATATTCCATCACCTTGTGGTATTTTCTTTATCACTTTTTTTACTCCAATACTTGCAAGGTTTTTTTAAACTATTTATTGTTCTTTTTGTCATCGGGTTCTTCTAGCACGTCAAAGAAATCATCAAATGTTTCAATCCATGAAGACAGGTTACATAGTCAGAAAAAAAAAAAGATTAACCTTCGACTAGACAAAACATTAGCAACCAGATAAAGAATTTGTTCATCATGGACAAGATAAAAACTAAAGTGCCTATAATGCAATAACATTTAAGACTGGGTGAAGCTGAAAGTATTGCCCAAAATAAGGCTACTAATGGTGTTTTGGCGTAATAAAGATCAAATATGACATCCCCTGCCTGTTTTAAAATGAGCTAAGGTGTCTATAGTGCATTAGATACATTAAACTATAGAAAAATATCAACACATTTGTTATAATGAATGTTTTGTCATGTTGGCACAAGTTTGACTATTTATAAAAAAGAAGCTAAAGTGTCTATTGTGCAATAAAGTGTTGTAAAATAGATGTGTATAATGCAATAACATGCAAGAGAGTTTACAAACATGTCAACACATACAACATTAGGTAAAATTTCTGCATATTAGGACAACCTTTAAAATGTAAGCTCTTTTAAAATTCATCGACATGGACCAACACAGACTTTTTCAAACTTCTTAATTCCCCAATTCGCAATGCATACAAGCACTCACGGTTTCTGACCCGCTTCATTTTCCAAACCCATTCGTATTTCGTTGGTACCAGGTCTGATGCCATATCTGAAGCAAGAGTGTCCTGGCAACCGCCATTGCAATATATAATAGTTTAACCAACTTATCAGAAAGACGTAAGGAAGGGTCATAGCCAGGGACTTTCAGCCAATTGTTGGAGTTTATTGAGATTAAACATTTAGCCTCCAGATGACAAAAAATATCATTCCAGAACCCCTGAATTGAAGGGCACTGTGATATATTATGCGTCCAATTGGCTATCGGATGATTTAAGCAGCAAAAACACTGACCGGATTGACTGTGGTAGACCTTAGATAAAAACTGTGGGGTTCTGTATACAAGCCATTTGCTAGAGAATAGCACCCGGTGCCAATTAGCTCCCCTTAACATAGTAAAGTTATGTTGATTTAATTCAGACCACATTCTCGCTGTAACCTCCAACCTCCGTGTTTTTCCCATTTTGTTATTGCTTTCTCAGTGAGATCCACACCCTTGATAGGGGCTAAAAAAAATGTACTCCCCTGATTTCCTAACTCTGATTTCTTCAATTAGTGTGTATGCCATATTTTTACGTTCATTAATCTGTATCAGATCCAAATTGCTAAGGAACTTGATAAGAACATTAAATGACCCGAGAAGAAGGAAATCATGCCGGATTAAATAATACATTTCGGAAAGGTTTAGCCACCTATCGATCCTTATGAAATCTGAGATCTTCCTAAAGCTGGCCTTTGCCCATTTTTGAATAATTTCAGTCAATTCTCTAATGCCAAATACTGAAGGGAGTTCGGATACCGGGGTTGAACAGTTAATTACAAAATTGTATTCTATGAAAGTCCTGACGTTTATGAAAGAACCACTGCATGCACTTAGAGCGCACTCATTTAGGGGATTTCAAAATTTTCAATGGACAGCGTATCTAGTGCTCTTTATGGATTAAATTCATAAAATAATTTACAAATAGTCCTATATTCAAGTCCAACTTAAGCCTAGCCATATATTGTGCAAAATACGCAAAATAATAATCCCTGAGATTAGGGAGTTCTAACCCACCATTCTCCAATTCCTCCTATAAAGTGATTAGTGCAATATGGGCAGTTTTCTTTCCCCAAAGAAAAGGATGCAAACATGGACTCTAATTTGGCCTAAAAAAAAGGTGCTGTTAAAACACACGAGTTGACAAAAATAAAAAATGTAATAGCGGGAGAACAGACATCTTAATCAGTGAGACCCTGCCCATAATAGTTAACGGGAGCGAGTTCCACCAAATCAGTAAATCCTGTACTTTCAGTAGACGCAGGACAAAATTTAAACCATACGTCAGCGATTCTAGACAAGAAGAAAACCCCAAGACATCTTTTTGGTTTAGAATTTAGACAGGACAAAATGTATGACATCGGGCTAGCATCCACACTGGATCATTTCTGTTTTCTTTTTGTTAATTTTATACCCGCTGAGCAATTCAAACTGCTCAAAAACCTTAAAGACTTTTGCTTGGACCCCCTTATTGCCTTTGTAATTTTAGTTGCCCCATAGTAGGTAAAAGGGGACGAATATCTGCATTATTTTGAATAGCGATAGCCAAAGGTTCAATTAAAAAAAACTAAATAAATGGGGGACAACGGACAGCCTTGTCTGGTCCCCCGTTTTACACGGATTTATCCTGCCTCAGAAGCATTAACAATAATAGTTGCTTCTGCGTTAAGGTATATTCTCTGAATCAACCCCTTGATCTTAGGAGGTATACCAAAAGGATAAGGAATAAAGTCTCCCAAACCACGAGGTCAAACACCTTCTCGGCATCTAACAGAAGCACCAAGGCTGGTATTTTTCTGTGGAACAAGTTCTTGTTACTAAGAACAGCGATCGAGATATGCTTGCTCTCAATTACATTATTGCACAGCAATCCTGGAGGAAACATATTCGACCTCTTATGGATGACTTTGAATAACAAAAGTAAAAAAATGTCAGAGAGGTACTTTGTTACTAAACAAGGCATCATACTACAAGGTTTGAGAATTGTCATTCCCAAAAGGTTGAGACAACAAGTCATTGAACTAGCACACAAGGGTCACCTTGGCATTGTCACCACTTAGAGAGCTCTCCAAGACACTGTGTGGTTTTCTTCCCTTGATAGAAGAGTTGAAAGAGAATATAAGGCCTGTCATTTGTGTAACTGTTTATCTCCCAAAACAACACAGCATTCACTAGTTATGTCTGATCAAGTGTGGGAGAGGAATGCAGTGGATTTCTTGGGACCGCTCAACAATGGACATCCTCTCATGGTGGTCCTTAATGAATACTCACGATTTCCCTTCATAGAAGACCTATCATCAACCATGCATGACAAAGTCATTGGGACATTAAATTATGTTTTTTCAAAATGGGGTGTTCCTTCTATTCGTAAGTCTGACAACGGCCCACCTTTCAATAAACGGAGTTAAAGCACTTACTCACTAACATGAATGTTAAACATCAAACATCAAAAAAGTAAACCTCTCTGTAAAATGGCGTTGTCAAACAATTCTTGGGCACCCTAAAGAGAGTAGTTCAGCGCACTGCGCTAGAAGCAAGTGATCTCAAGTCAACTTTATGTTCAGCCCTTCGTACTTATAGGTCAACTCCACATTCCTCAACAGGTGAAAGCCTCACCACCTTAATGTTTGTGAGAGCCATGGGAACATAACTGTCACACTGGACCACTAATAGCTCGACAGATGCTGATGAGATCCATACAACGGATTCCTTCCACACGTCCAGAAATGAAGACCTGTGCTGACAAACGCCAATGTGCTCGGGACACAGTTTTTAAGGAAGGAGACTGGGTCCTTGTCAACAAAAACAAAAACAGAAATGCAGTCTATCTCGTTGGTGCTGACCCACTGAGGGTTGTGCTGAGCAAATGACACGTGGTGACCGCTCCATATCCCAGAAAGTACATCACAAGTGACCCATCACATTTCATACACCTACCTCAATGTTAGTTGGCTCCAGATCTAGAAGTGAGACATGACCACCTGAGAGTCCGGAGAGCCGAACTTCTACACCTGCCTCTACATCACTTGTACCCGAGATAGGCCTCTCTCCTACGCCTCATTAATCTAACACAAGATCCGGAAGAGTGGTTTGAGCGCCTCGATGATTTATTGAAGAAATATAATGTACATAAGTAATATTTGCACTTCTTATTTTACAAAGGGGCGATGTAGTGTTTTGTGAATATGTACAGTAGGACTCTTCCGGTTCCTGATGGCCTCCGCATGAAACTTAAGAAATCAGTTGGGTGTGTCTGGGTGTGGTTAATAAACTTTATGACGAAGTGTGTGCAGTTAAGGGTTGTACTCTGAAGAATAAAGACATACACTACAGAGCTCAGTGCGTGGATGGTCCTTTCAATGTTATAGGGCTGGGGAGGATGCTACATTGAAAAGATCCTTCTCATCAAGAATGCAGCCTTGTTTAACAGAATTCTGTCAGCAGACCCGGAAACCTGATCATATACTTGTTGAAAAACAAGTCACACATTTGGTGAGACATTTCCAGAATATCCATTCGATTCTGCAGAAACTGCGACAAAAAGCAGCCAACATGTTTATCACAAAATGTTAAGTGCGGTTTCTGCTGGAAATCATTTTATTACAGTTGCCTTTTATATGTTGGATACATTTATAGCACGCCCACTATTAGCCAAATAAAGGCAACGGAAACCAAGACTTCCAGAACGTGTGGTGTGGCAGATTTACTAAATAAATGCCTCATGCAAGAGTTTTATCTGATTCAGAGAAATCTTAAAAGTACTTCACGACTTTAAAAATTAAATATAAAAGATGTGCCCTAATATCAAGCCTAGGCTAACATTTCATTCGAGCTTTAGCCACTGCAAGGTTTAGTAAATGTGCAATAAAAATACATTACAAAAGAATAGACTGGTCACAACATAAGGAAACTACTAGGTCAGAAAAGCTAGCATATGCAATGCAGCCGACTTTGAGACAAGTCATACTTACAGTTTTTGGTTATCTTCTGTATGTTAGAAGTTATACTTTGAGAAATTTTGTTGGAATCCTCAGTGGCTCCTAGTTTATAATCCATGACAGGAATCGGTTTGTAGTTCAGTTCATCAACTGTTTTAGACTAGATGCTTTATTGTTGCAGTGATCAGCAACCTAAAAATACACACAAAAACATTTGTATTTAGTTTTGATTTATCACTGCACTTTGTGCTTTAAACTCAGTTGAAAATAAACGGTTACTTGATACACATTTGCCTGCTAGAGAAATTAACAAAATCAAGCATCGCAAAACCGAATGTTTTTTGCTAGACACCCCCTTCCACCATTTCTATTGCCCTCCCCTTAGGTCCCACGTGTACATTTTTGTGCAGTTGGCTTTTGTATACTCTTTTGTACACATCTCTTCCTGCCTGTTATTCTGCACATGCATAAACGAACCCTTGTGCAATGTAAAGCACTCCACTGCAGTTTGGTTCCACTATGTGATACCCTAATAATGTGATCATAATTCAATAAAACAAACTTATGATCCCCCTAAGGATCCATCACATCAATTCAATAGAGTCCATTACTCTTCAACATTAGTAGTCAGGAGTCACTAGTTGCAAGGAGAGATAGTACTGTGCCCATAGGTGTGGGAGTCCTAAGCAGTCAAGGGGTGCTGGGGCAGCTAGGACCCCCATTTAACCAGTGCAACAATGGTACCCAGATTCCACATGCACCAGAGACGCAATGGAAAAAAAGAGAACGGGTCCCCAGTGGAAAAAGTCTGATCCGCCAGTTCCCCAAGGTAAGGCAAAGCCTGAAAATGGTCTTATTATTATGGTACAGAGTAGCACTCTGGTGCTAAGTTACAATTGTGCCTAAGTACGTGTCAGAGACACTTGTGGTTACTCGTGTTTTTTTCCAGTGTCAAGTTCCCATTGATGGTAGGGTGCTGGAACCCTTTAATGTATATAAGACATTCGGCTCTAATTGTTTGTGACAAACCATGTTCTGGAGATTCCTAACCCATGCTGCATTGCTCCATTGCTGCCCGATAGAGCAATAAAAGGAGCACAATGGCAGTAATGACTGACACCAATGACAGTATCACAGACATACACTCATAAACAGTAGGGGAGAACACGTATGATGCAAGAGACAGGGATTCTTTGACTAAATTGGGGTGGGGAGAATCAGTAATTATGGCAAGGGCTATGAGAATTGACAGTGTGGGTTTGATCACAGTTAGTCATGGTGATACTTGGATGAAGAATTTCAGTTTATTTTTTATTTTTTAGATAACAACTGTATTGAGTTGAAAGCACAGAGTCATCATGGCGATATCATATTACACATCAAACATGGTAAATAACAATACATCGATAAGCATGTGTTACATAAACTAGACACTTGGAAGAATGTTGTTCAGTTTGTCTGAGCATCGCCATTTCTTCCGTCCGTGATGTACATATCTCCACCCTAAAGGCGTTTCACCCACTTCTTATCCCACTTCTTAGGGCAACCCCCCAGTTTGTAGACCTCCTTTTCTGCTATCATTCATCAGTCGATCTCTGCCATCCATACAATCATTCAAGGTCGTTTATCAGATCCCCAGAACGTAGCTGTGGCCCTCTTCACTAACAAATGAAGAATTGCAGCATGAACCTAAAAAACTGCAGCCTTAACTCTTCCAGACAAAAAAGTGTAGAGTAATGGTGCTCTTGTGGGTGATCAGCTGTTGGGGGTGGGGAGGGGGGGTGGGGGAATCATCGCTAAGCTTTTACTGGGCTAAATGAGAAAGCAAGGTGTAGAGAAATAGCATCCGCCATGGCTGCCATTATTGAAAGCCTGGTGGTGAAAAGCAAATCAATGGTCCCGGCCCGGAGAAGATATGGGTGAGCAAGACCAGAATAAAGTAGGACTGCCATAAAAGCATGTTAACGATTATAAAGCTGGATTTGTGCTGAACCGAATTGGACAGGGTCACCAGATGCTTGCTATCACAACTACATTCCACTCCCACAATGCCTGCAACAGTAAAGAACAGGCTGGGCCAAACTCTAGAATGCAGTCCCGTGTACAGCCCTACCATGGCCAGCATTGGCCGACAGTGACAAAATACAGGACAATAACCATAAAAAGATTTACATTGTTCAAAACATTTGCAAAAATAATAGGAATCCTAAAAGTATTGCAGGAAGTATTGAAAGTAAATTCAAAACTAGAGGTAAAAGGCACAAATGCAGCAAGAAAGTAGTTGTACAGATGATACCATCAACAATATTTCAAAAGCTGTGAAATCATGATCAATCTGTTCCGATTACAATGCTTTTCATTGTCTCAGAATACGCTGCAAGCTCCATTCGACTAAATGCCCAGAGGCGTACATTTATGTAATTTTTATGGACTCTACTACTACTGCAAATTTTATATTTTTTGGCAGTGGATCAATCACAGACGACAAGGAGAAGTGGGAGAGGATGTCAGATGACAAAGGCATCTGTAACGCTAGTATAATGGAAGAGAAGACATATTTTCAGTTTCTGTGCATTCCATTCTTGCCTTCATTCAAACTTGGGTATGTATTGTCGCTGAAAAACATCTTTACAAATGTTAGAAGGTAAAATATATAAGTGGTTCTCTATGGAGGTTTTCCAACAGGAACACATTTATATCAAAAATGTATACAAGTACTTGTGCCTTCCCGTTAATTC
The DNA here is from genome assembly GCF_964263255.1 of Lissotriton vulgaris. Lineage (NCBI taxonomy): Eukaryota > Metazoa > Chordata > Amphibia > Caudata > Salamandridae > Lissotriton > Lissotriton vulgaris. The sequence goes on from NC_141694.1 coordinate 1,298,919,290, forward strand.
ACAATGCCACAGATCCTTAGAAGTAAGATCTCATTTTCATAAAACTTTAAGCATGTTCTTTGCATATGCAACATTTGATCAGGCTTCTAAAACCAGGAGCTACAAGCTCAGTGTAGTGCAAATAACTTTGAGTTGTGCATATATAATGAAGCCTCATACCCAACCCATTGGCTCCCTCACTCGCATCTACTATCACTTCATCACTACCTACAAACTATTCACTATCCCCTCTCTCGGCTAAACAAAGGAAAAACACCTTCCCTTGGTAAAGTAATATCTTCACCCTTCCTCATTCTTTGCTCTCTTAACCCCGTTTCCTAGAGCACTCTCCTTGCCTGTATGTTATACTTCTTTAGTAGATCGCACTGATAATCTATAGATGGTCTGCAAAATATATACACCTGGTCAATAAATGCATACAATGTAAATGGTCAACATATAAAATCGCTCACGTCAACATGCAAGTCTTAGGTCTTTAAAGCCCAATCCACTTTGAATAAAAATGTGCAGCCTTCAAGGTCTTTGTCACGATTTAGTATTTACCTCCAACTCACACTGCTATAGTTTTAAAGACACTTATTAGAACTGGGGGACTCTAGTTGGCAGAGGTAGGTACCACTGTCCAAATAGGGACCCTTGCTTCTAGTCAGGGTAAGGAGGAAACCCTCTTCAGATAGCCCTTGCTCACCCCCTTGGTATTGAAGGCAATGAGCAAAGTATTTGTACCAACACTCACAGTAACACAGTGAAAACACCACAAACTGATTCCACGACAGTTTAGAAAAATAAAGGTATTTAATCTAAACTACACAAGACCAAAACAACAAAAATCCAACATGTACAGTGCAATAATATGGTTTCAAAAGAGTTCTTAGGGTTGCGTTAAGATAATCCACAGTTGCGTCACGTTTTATCCAACAGTACCTTTAGATGCAACAAAAGTTCAAGTGAAAAACTATAGCGTTGAAAAGCAAGTGATGCGTCACTCCTGAGACCCTGGGGAGGCGATGCGACAACCCCGCTGGACACAGCGGGCGTGTTGCGGTGACTCCAGTCTGTATGGGGAGGGATGCGATACCTTGCGTGGATTCCGGTGCACAGGTTTCGGTGGAAGCGGCTTGCAAAAGGTACGATGCGACAATCTTCGCGGCGGCGACAATATCCAGTGTGGCGGCGATGCGCGGCTCAGTGGCCATCTTCTACTCTCGCAGCCCCTCGATGCGATGGCTCTGTGACAACTCTTGCAGCGACGTGATGCAGTCCGCAAGCAAGCGGTGCGATAGTCTCACCCAGTGACGACAGACTCTGCGACGACACTCGCAGCGATAGTAATCTTCCCGCACCAGATTGGTGCGTTCCGCAAACGAAGGATGAGACGACTCTGGGCGGCAAAAGGCACTGCAGCAATTTCGGCCTTCATAGCGGCGGGAATTTCCTCGCACTGACGGGGATGAGCTCTGCAAGCGAGCAATGCAATAAAACTTGCAGAAAGTCTTAAAAATCATGGTTTCCAGCTTCCAAACACAGGTACAACTTCCAGAGGCACCACAACTGGCCCAAGCACTCTAGGAAGGACATAACTCTCTCAGCAGAGTTCAGGGCAGCTGGGGGTGAAGTCCTTTTGTTTCTAGGACTTCTTAACAGGGAGCCAGCTCTTCTTTAGGCCCTTGGAGATTCCTTCAAGCAAGGGGACACAGCACAAAGCAAAGTCCTTCACCTCTCTTTGGCAGCAAAGCAACTGCAGGTCTGTCCAGCTAAGCAACAGCAGGACAGTCTTCCTTCTTCAGTCTTCCAGCTTTCTCCTTGGCAGAGGTTCCTTCTTGAATCCAGGATGATCTAAAGTTTAGTGGTCTGGGTCCTGTACTTATACCCCAAAAAGAATGTGTTCCCTTTGTGCAAGGAGGGCTCTGAGCCCGGTCCAAACCAGTTTTGGAGAACTCTGTTTACAGGACTCCTTTCCTTTCACAGTGCAGAGCAGAAACATCAGACGCCCCACATGAGGTGGAGCCAGCATTGTGGAGGGAAAGCACAGCCCAAGAGTACTTTGTTGACATGATTCCTTCTCTCCTTTCAGAGTGCAGGGCAGAGACATCAGACGCACCACAGGGGGTGGAGCCAGCACTGTGGGGGGCAGGCACAGTCCTATTCAGGTCCCAGGTGCAACTCCTCCCTCCCATCTAGATGCAGATCTCTCTATTCGCCCCTGGGCGGACTCATTCTGTCTCCTGAAATCCCCCAGCCTGTCACTCACAAACAAGACAGTCAATTCACAAAACAGGCAAAAGAAAACAGAAAGGACAGACAAGAAAGCAGATACTTTCTAAAAGTGCTGTTGTCAAACACAGGATTTCAAAAACATCCTTCCTAAAAGATGCGTTATTAAATTCTGAGTTCAGGGATACCATACTTTAATTTTCTATCTTGCTCCTATGGGAAGATATGCAGGTAAACAATATACACAGCATTCCCCTTTATAGCTTATAGTCAAGATAGCCTTTCAATAGTGAAAAACGAAAATGGCTGTAATTCACTACCAGAGCATGTTACCCACACTAGTACATGCTCTACCTTTCACATACACTGGACCCTGCCCAGGGGGATACCTTGGGCCTTCCATAGCGGTGACAAATGTGTACAGAAAGGGAAGGGTTAGGCCTTGTCAATGGGGACACTGACCAGGTTGACATGACAGTTCACAGACTGCACACAGTCACTGCAGTGGGAGGCCTGAGACACCATTTTAGGGCTACTCAGGTGGGTGGCACAATCAGTGCTGCAGGCCCACTAGTAGCATTTGAATCACCAGCCCTGGCACACTCAGTGCACTTTACTAGGGACTTCTTGGTGATACAAATATGCCAATCATGGATAACCAATTATAATAACAATGTATACAGAGAGCATATGCACTTTAGCACTGATCAGCCGTGGTAAAGTGCCCAGAGTCCTATTGCCAACAACCACAGGTCAGGAAAAATAAGGGAGGAAGAAGCAAAATGTTTGGGGATAACCCTGTAAAAAGGGCCATTTCAAACAACACTTCACAGTTTTTCAGTATTTGAGCTGACTAATCTGGCTAATAAGGTTTTGTTGTATAAACAAATTCAAGACCATCAGAAGCTGATAACCATGAATCATGACCATGATTCATGACAGAAGAAGGAGAAAAGAAGGGGGTTGGGGCAGGGGGTTAATAAAGGTAAATGTTTAAAAAAAACTGCGCCCAACTGAAAACCTTGGAAAGGTTCAAGCAGAGGTAATTACCACACTTAAACACCACAGGAGAAATTAATGTTCTCAAATGCAAACCTTGGGTGTCCACAGGAACAAGAGGACAGGATAACTGAACTTTGCCTAACCCTAACTTGACAATGTATAAAAAAAATTTTTTTACTGGAATGTTCAATTAGCTTTAAATTAATTGCTCTCAGGACAACCCAGTGGAATGAAAACAGGCATGATTTATTATGAGAGTTCAGATTTTAAAATACTGCCTGTTCCAAAATTCTTCACACATTTTCCATCACATAGCTAATGGTGGGATGTGGTCTAAGTGGTGAAACATCAGGTAGTCTTAACAACATAAAGGGGCAAGACACGTTTGTGTAATCGTTCCCTTTTTATTTTCCCTAAAAGTACCCAAGTAACACACAAAACTTCTAAATCCAGCAGTGGGTCGCCAAAGTAGGTCAGGTAATAAAATCCTTTTTGCATATAAAGAAGATGCAATCTTGATTTTTAGCACTATTAATTTGGACAGGCAGAGATGTGCCTCATTTATTTATCACGGTTATCGGCAATTAAAGAATACAAACAGAACTTTGATTTTTGACAAGAGAAACCACAAAAAAAATTCATGTTTTATGCACCAAAATAACTAAGACAAATAAATGGTCCATAAAACCAAAAACCAAACAAAAACCAACAAAATACCTGCCTGAAGGTTTTAACTCGGTGCAATAACAATCTGTCTTTAAAAGCATATTTTCTTTAATGTATGTTTTATTCAATAAATAGGCCAGGTCAATGATGCTGCCAAAGAAAAATAGACACCCTAAATTATCCAAGTTATCAGATATACTTTAATAGCATTACAATGCCATATGTGTACCCCTGAAAGTTCAAGATTATTAGCTGGAAAAATAAACAAAACCATGACAGCTGAGTGAAGGGCTAGCACTTTTTTGTGGAAGCACACAACATCTTCCCAATCAAAAAATGCACTCCTGGTCTGCAAAATGCAGGCCATTCATGGTAGTGCTACGTAAAGTCCTTGTTTACATTCATTACATAATTGTCTGGCGACAGCTTTGCTGTCAAGCCAACCTAAAAAGTAGGATGTGCAAACAGATAAAGTGACTCAGGATTAGAATACGAAAGGGGTGGATTCAGAGAAAATGTATTCATTTCGGCATCATAAAACTGCTCCAAAGATGGATATACATAGAAACGTTCGAGGGACAACATATGAAAATGACTATTCTTAAAAGTTAACTGCATAAAGAATCACAATTGTGTTAAAGACAAGGAGGCTAGCATTATGCATCATCTTCATTCACTCCTTCTGAGCAGCAACACTTAAAAGCTTCAAGCAACAGAACACACAACAACATCACAATGAAATAGGATCTTGTTGCTCAGAAGGAGTGAATTAAAAACATGCATAATGTCAGCCTCCTGTCTTGCCATAAACTTGAAGAAAAAGTATCCCTTCACTCTACTATAAGAATGTAAATAATCTACATAAATATTTGTATGAAATAGAAACAGATTAGATACTCTTTTTGAGGTACAGGTAGATTAGTACAAAGTATTATAAACATGAAAGAAGTAGGTTGCCTTTACCAACAATATGAGCAGGAGCCCCCATGGTTGGATACGGATGCGGTTTACCGCAATTCATGTGGGCTCTTATTAGACCCAGGAGGGCATCCTTAATAGAAGGGAATGCTTCAAACACAATACTGTGTCATGCTGCATCCTCTCCCCACCCCGGTAAGGTGGTACTACCAGGGAGTTCTACCATAAAACGTACAGAACAAAATTGGGATCCAGTTTACTTAAAAATACCTTCACTTGCCTCAATTATCACCTTTATTGATGAGGACCTGAGGTACACTAAGAACAAATCCAATGATCAAACCTTACGAAAATAATGTCTCTAGTCCATCTTACAGTCTACCAACATGTTTCTGCCCACACTGGAAGCCTAAAAGGTCTGGAGCATTCGTCAGGGCTGTTGGATCCCTACAATAACACTATTCGGTGTCCCGTGTGTCCCCACATGCTAATGTGTGGGAGTACACCTAAGATTTAACCCAAGTGAATCCTACCTGGGATACTCCTATGCGCAATACATCATGGATCCCTAGACTTTAGAAGATACCAGAGCCTCGGCCAAAGGAGAGGTGGTGATCTTCGTAGTCACACCTTCATCAGAAGGCACGCCACATGGGAGAATCTACATCTGTCCGCTCCCTGCAGCTTTGGTACTTAGTGCAAAGTAACTTCTTCTAGGAAAAGTAATGCATTTATGAACTCTATTAAGCAGGAAGTTCTCATTTCAATATTTGTTAATCATAAAATAAGTGTTGGCAATTTGTTCCAAAATAGGCAATGCAATGTCATAACTTGAATGGCAGCTTTGTTCAAGTTAAATTCTGAATTACTATACTGTAAATCTAAGATTTAATAAGCCATCCTAGGGGAATAATGTAATGCATACAGCACAAATGAAAAGAAAAAAAAAAAAAAAGAGTACCGGGAGAATAAACGTGATTGAGTAGTCCGATCATTAAGAACCTCCAATATAAAAACACAGCGGGAGCAACATAACTGGTGAAACCACTGTTGCTAGTCAAACTCCAGGTAGAACTGCATATTATGGAAATGCACAAAAATCTTAGATTTACATGTACATTCATAGTCCGAGATACTTATTCTACCAGACTGTGTGTAGTCAGAAATATAAAAAAGCAATCTTCCTTTTCAGACGTCGTAGAAGATTAAATATGTATTTGAAAGAACTAACAACATCATTATCTTGATACCCTGAATTGCATTTGCAAAGGTCGATTTTACTTGTCAACCAAGATACCCTTACTAAATGCACTAAATGCAAAAACATAATTTACACATCTGTGCACCTACAGGATTTGAGGACAGTGAGCTCGAAACATCAGACATCACATGACTGATTGCCCAGACCCAGATGCCCTGGTGGAATACAATGAAGCGGTTAGACACACTGTAGCTAGTCACAAAACTATCTAAATGAAATGGAAACCCTGCATGCAACCTGTAATTTCAACAGAAGTCAAATAAGGTCTTAAAAAACAAACATATTAACAATAGGGCAATTTACAGGACAGTTCTTGATGTGGTAAATTATACACATGGTTTGTCAGATGTGCATCCCACACAAACTCAAACTGTATAGATACATTTTTTAGGAACATAAAAACATTTGAAAGAGACAAATAGTTTGAAACTTATAGCTTAAAATACATTCATGTTTAAATGGTTAGATTTCCACTCCCACCAAACACAGATCACACACTATCTTTCTCTCTCTCTGGTACACAATTTTTCTAATTTCTCGCCAGTGCTGAATCAAAGTCGGTTTAATAGCAGGAATGAGAGAAGTCTTGTATTCTCTGCTCGTTTCCAAAAGGCCACCATAAAATCCTTTTCTACATGCAAAAGGGACTAGGCTGTTACAGAAGCGGACTTCCTGAGCTATGCTCAGCTGCGTATTGGTGGCTGAATTCTCTTAACAATGAAGCAGCAGTTAGTCCAAAAATCCCCTTCAACAACGTCGTGGCTGCATCATAAGAGACTAAATAGTTATCTTCCTCTTGCAGAAGATCATCGCATCACCACGGGAGGCCAGGTGGGCAACCTTGAGAAAATCAGTATGCAATTTCAGTCACAATTTCGCACCCTAGCAATGGGAATTTGTAAGAAATGCGGTTATTAGTAGAGATGGGTGGAAACACCATACAAATAATAAACACTTCCCACCAGGGTGACCCACAAGACTCACTAAATAAACATGTGTTTAAACCTCTGGTAGCTTGGGACAAAAGCAGTCAGGCTTAACTTAGGGGCAATTTGTATAATATTTATGCAGCACTCCAGCAGCAATATAGTGAAACCGCAACACAAGAGAAATCCAAAACCAATTTACACAAAGAGAGCACATTTTGATAACAAAGACAACACCAAAATGACATAAATCCAATCAGTTGAACCGATGATATGATTTAAAAAAAAAAAGAATTGTGAAAATAGAGCCAAAAGCACAGCACCACTCTAGTTGACCTGTTTGTTGGAATCCAGGTCGGATACAGTGACCAGGTTTATTCCGCTGAAAGTTTACCTTCTCAAGTCTGTGTGAGGACTGCTGTTTGCAATGGCTGGACCCACAAGGAAGTTGTAAGCAAGAGGAGCATGTAAAGCATTGTAAACAGTTACTGATTTGGCGCAGTACACTCCAATTACAGCCAACAGAGCAGGACCGGAGGGGCACCGCTTGGAGACGAATACTCCTAGTAGACGCCAGCAGCAAGACTCGAGAAGGTCCAGTTGGGGCTGGTCAGCTGGGCAGTTGCAGGGAGGCCTATGGAAGCTTGTTGTGTCCCTATAGCTCAAACAGGAGGTCAGACAACTGACCCTAGGAATTACTCCTGTGGAGCTGGAGTTCAAAGCAAGCAGGTCTAGTCTTCTTTATTCAGACAGCAGGGCAATACTTCTTGTGAATCTTCCACTGGTCCAGGAGTGTTCTGATGAGAAGCTCTTATGGTGTCACTTTTGTACTTGGTACCAGCCTTTGTGTGTGGGGGATTCATGGCCTGCTCCAAAACCTGGTTCTGGTCAGTTCTTCCCGGTCCCCTGGCCTTGGCTCCACATTGTCCAGGGTGACAAAGACCAGGGCAGTCCTGGAGTCGGGTTCCGTTGTTCGTGCTCCAGGCAGTGCCATTTGAAGTGCACATCTCCTCACAGCACACCAGTCAGAAAGACTCACTCCCCTCACACCTAAGCCTCTTTTGCCCCCATGACTGGGAAGAATACACAACCCACAACAGGAGAGCAATTCACAGTAATGTGGCCCTGGACAATGGCAGAAAGGCACATTTAGTTTAGTCAGAAAATGCCAACTTTCTAAAAGTTTGAAGAACTAAGGAGTTAGGCCCATACAAGGGGTGGTGTAGGCTGGACCCTATAATATATTAGCAAACACAAAATGCCTGCCCCAACCGTTCTTTTCAACACTTATTCCAACCAGTAGGACAAACAAAACTACTTACGTTTGACCAGGTATTTTATTTTATACCCATCAACTTCAATTTTTTCGATATTTTTTGTAGAAAAAAGTTAATACAGAAAAGAAACAAAAACATTCAATAAGTTGCGCTTGGACCTGTACAAGAATATTTACAAGACTGACATTATATACATTTAAAAAAACATTACAATTCTCATGCATTCTACATATAATATACATTACAAAACAGGAACAAAAACAGAAAAGTGTGACAAATTGATATTCAACAGACCTAATCTGTGTTCATAGAAGAAAGTAAGACAAAGTGATCCCTCCTTAAATAGCTGACCCCGGCTTGTTCTATTATGGAAGACAGACTATCTCTCAACATGGTGGGGAGAAATTAGAATAGTAAGACAACCCCAATCTTTTTCTAATGATAAGCCATGTTTAATTTTTTTGAAGAATTTCTGACTCCCAAATTTGAACATGAATCCGTCTACTGCTAGATTCGCCCCCATTAGCATAGCTCTATACATTGACCCAGTAGGAAGATTAGATGGCGTTTTTAAAAGCATCCTAGAGTGTGACATCTGGAAGGCCCATGCATAGTATAATAGATCCGGCAGAGCAAGACCACCCTTCTCTCTTCTTCTCCTCAACTTTTTCCATGCTATTCTGGTGGATTTGTAATTCCAAATGAAGGAGTTAATTTCTCGCTGACATTTTTCAATTGTTTTAAGGTCAAATGCCATGGGGATAGCATTAAAAATGAACGTGAACTTTGGAAGAATACACATTTTGACCAGATTTTCCCTGCCCATTATAGAAAGTGGCAAGTGAGTCCAAGATTTTAAAAGTCTTTTACTCTCACTGTATATTCTGTCCAAGTTGGTTTGTCCAATGCTGCCCACTTCTTGGGTGACTCTTATCCCAAGATAACGCATGGAGGTTGAGATATTTACAACACGCTGAATATCTGATAAGTTCCATGCCATTATTTCACTTTTACTCGAGTTAATATCATAAACCGAAATATGGCCAAACACTTCTGCCCGCTGAATGAAGACTGGAAATGCCTTTACTGGGTCAGATGTAAAAAGCAGGATATCATCTGCATAGAGTGCTACCCGCCTTTCCCATTCTCCAAAGCTTAAAGATGGAATGTTAGCCTCCTCCAGCAAAATCAGGGCAAACGGTTCGATAAATAGGTTGAAGAGGAGGGGGGAAAGCGGGCAGCCCTGCCTTGTACCTCTGGTTATATTAAAGGCATCCGTCAAAACCCCATTGACCAACAACCTGGCCGAAGGGGCACCGTAAAGCTGGTTTATAGTTCTGCAAAAACCCTCCCAACAGTTGAATTTTTTAAGTAAGTCATTTAGATAGAACCAGTTGACTATCAAAAGCCTTAGTTGCGTCTAAGGATGTCTATGGCCCCTATCAATTCATGTGTTAAGTCTGATAGTTGTCAACCTTTAATGAATCCTTTTTGATCTAAATGAACTATAGTACCAATAACACTAGCCAATCTTGCTGAAATAATTGTTGTAAACATGTTATAGTCATTATTGAGTAATGATATTGGTCTATATGACACGCACTCAAGGGGAGATTTCCCTGGTTTGGGGATAAGTACGATTGTAGCCTCCCCCCAAGATTTAGGCGATAAATCTTCTTCTATTAGGATACCAATAAATAGGGCCGTCAGCGGGGGGCGGAGCTAGCCAGCGTCGATGGCGGACGCGTGAGCCTTCGGCTCCTCGCAAAGCCCCAGAATTATCCTGCTTACCTATCCTTGCTGTGCTCGAAAAAGCCGTAGCTGACTCCAGAACATCAGCTGGCACCCCCGGCTGCGATTGAGGACCTCTTTAGCCGACTACGGGCGAGCTTTCCTGATCATTTCGGGGTATTGTACCCGGAGGCGCGGCAGTGGCGGACTAGGCCGAAAGCAGCGCACTATCCTGGAACAGAGGCCGGGCGACGTCACTGGACGTGCGGCCTCAGCACTGGCAGTTGTCGGGCTGCGGGCGAACTGTCTCGCAGTTGGGACTTGTCTCGGATCGAATCGTCCTCTGCCTACTATTCGACAAAGACCCCGTGAGAGAGGGGCCTGGAGACTCGGCGGAGTGGTGAAGCAAACAACACCGGAGCCCGGCGCCACGAGGTGGGGCGGTCACTGGCTCGGTGCCGCAGCCTGATCGTTACTCTGCAGTCCTGTACAGCTCTACCGACCGCTCTTATCCTGTTGAGGGCTAGGTTGCCTGGGGCTGGCAGTGTGGACCTGGCCGCCTTTGGAACTGGGAGGTTTTGAGACTTGTGAACGGAAGGGTTCTGTCCGCCATTACAGTCGCCATTTTCGGCGCACCGGACACTCGAATACTGGTAGCAGTGTATCGAGAGCCAGCGAAGATCCTGTCACTGCCTGATCGGTCTGCCCTCTTGTTCGGTACTATCACACATCGGAGACTACAATGGGGAAGAACGATGCAACTCAGGGGAAGATCTCCTTTGAACGGCGCCGTCTGAAGGGATCGGAGGTGGCAGCACCGGACACGTCACCGAAGGGAGCTGCTGCGGCGTCGACCCCGGCGCCCACGAAGATCCGGGACATGTTGGCCGCAATGGAGAAAGGCATCCAGGATAGCATTGCAGCGGTGGGCACCAAGATAGACGCTCTGTCCTATCGCATGGATCGAATGGCGGAGCGAGTGGACAAGCATGCGGAGCGCCTAGACATGGCGGAGTGCCGGCTCACTGAGGCTGAGGAAGCCCAAATGGAGTGGGACAAAGAACGAAAGCAGTTTGATAGACTCCTGACTGTTATCAGGGACAAAACGGAGGACTTGGAGGCGCGTTCCCGCAGATCCAACCTCCGTATCACAGGAGTGGCGGAATCCACACAAACGGGGAAGATGGAATTATACGTGGAGAAACTGCTGAAACTGCTACTGGGTGAAGAGGTCTTTTCCCCCATGTTCATTGTGGAACGCGCGCACCGCACGTTGGGCCCACAGCCTCAACCTGGCGCACCACCTCGCCCCATAATCGCGAAACTGCTTAACTATCGCGACAGGGACACCGTTTTGAGAGTGGCGAGGGAGAAGGGCAAACTCCAGCATGAGGGCATGGATATTTCCCTCTATCCGGACTTTACAGCCAGGGTGCAGGAAGAAAGACGACAGTTCGCGCCATACAAGAAGCAACTCCGTACTCTGGGCCTGGACTATGCGATGCGGTATCCCGCCAAACTCCGGATCAATACTGGTGGGAAGTCGTATTATTTCACGGACCCGAAAGAACTCCATAAATCCCTCAAGACCTGGACACGGGAACGGAAGGAGACCCGACGTGGCCAAGAAGACGAAGCCGGCTCGACATCGAACCTGGAGGAACAGGACTGAGGGCGGTTGGGGTGAGGATTGGCACTCTTCACTGCTGATGGTTCATGGGCCCTGACGACATGTACGCTCCAGCTTTGTAGAGGCGTTTGCCTTATTGTTTGGGGATGGGAACCTTGATTAAACAATGGACTCGTGCACTGCTGGTAAGGTGATGTGAGCATCAGGGGAGAGTACCTTGGACAAGCGGGGCAAGCCCGGGGGGGGGCCAGTTTGGGTGGGAAAGGGTCATACCTCTTGATATGCTTTGGGCACTGACACTCGAATGGGGCTGGAGGGGGCGCTGTACAGACACTCTCTCGGAACAGTTCGTGGTGTACTATATTGGTGCGCTCTGCCCTGGTGCCTTTGGTTGTCTTACTCTCTGAGGGGTTAGTGTTGGACTATTGAACAATACACCTGTTGAGGGTACATGGGGGGGGTGATTGGGGTCTGTCTGACCAGGTTGGGGGAGGTCGGCTGTGGGTGGGTTGATGTCCTAGGGGTGGGAACTAGAATTTGGACGGTTGGGGAGTGTGATTGCATGGGGTTGTTTGTGGGGTTCGACTGCGAGGTGTGTGAATTGCAGTGTAGTGCTGTGCCTGTTCGGAAGCGCCGGCTGGCGGCTTTGAGACTATGTGACCTGCTGCGTCCTGATTTACCTATCCTCAATGACTATGCACTAGAGAACCTTGGTAATGGCTGATACTGCGCCAAGTTTGCAGGCACGTGCCCCGAGTGAACTGAACCTAATGACTTGGAATGTACGGGGCCTGAACGACTTCCGTAAAGTGAGGAAGGTCCTTAACTATCTCAGTAGACACCATGTAGACATAGCTTTGCTGCAGGAAACACACCTGCCACTCTCCAGCAAAATGCTAAAATCCAGGGGTCTGGCCGGGAACATAGTTGCTGCGGGATTCACTACACATGCCCGTGGGGTGTTAATTTGGGCCAATCCCTTGTCACAGCTGCGACTCATTCCTGTGCACGCTGACCCGGAAGGCAGATATGTCCTAGCGAGATGTGTGGGTAAGGGGATAGACTTGATGATAGTGAACGTTTATGGCCCTAATTATGATCACCCTGAATTTTACGCGACTCTGTCCGCTCTTGCTAGAACATATGCACAGCCTTGGATGTTGTGGGGCGGGGACTTTAACTTTGTGTTCGACCCAGCTCTGGACCGCTCTGCGGGCCCTAATCGGCGACCTGTGGCCTCGGCCTCGTACATGGCAGCTGAAATGATCAAATCTGACTTGGTAGATGTCTGGAGGGAGAGACATCCAAAGAAGGGTGGGTTTACACATTACTCAGCATTCCACGATGTTCATACTAGGATAGACTACTGGTTGGCGCTAAGCATGGGCGAGTTTTGCGAATCTCGCGTTCGCGAATTTTGCGGATTTGCGAACTCGCAATCCGCAAAATCCGCGAATTCTCGCGAATTTGCGGATTTTTTTTGTGTGTGTTTGCGCGGGTTTCTGCCAAGTCGCGAGGGTTTTGTACAATGTCGCAAATTGCGAACTTACCTGTCGGGTCGCAAGTTTCGCGAACTTGTTGTTTCTACGTGTCCAGCCTGTTTGGGACACTCTTCTTCATCACTGCCACTCTCTGTCACCACTGCCACTCTCTGACTACTCATGCCACCCTCTGGCCCACCCATGCCACCCTCTGTTTCATCACAGCACCCTCTGGTTGTCCAGCAGTGTACATTATTGTGGCAACGCAAGCACACCTTCCCTGCCTCAAGTGACCTGAATTAATTTGGGGCTGTTTAATGTGTCACAGAATATTTTTTTAGCTGGCACCTGCTTCCTTAGTGCTTCATGATTAGTGATCTTTTGAACTTGCTAAGTGCTTTCATTGTTGCAAAATTAGTTACAACACCTGCCCTGCCCCAACTGACAATAATGAATTAGGGGCTGATTAATGGATTTGAACCTCCAGCCTGGCTCCTGCTTGTCTCCCTTAGCTGTAATTCAGGACCTTTGTGGCATATGTGTAACTATTCTGAGGTTCAGAGCAGGGTCACATAATAGTTGCAACTGGCAACTGAACTCTGGAGGGGCCCCTCAGGAAGCACTACAGGAAATGGCTACTAATGATGAGCCTGAACTTTTGAACCTGGTAAGTACTTTCAGTTTTGCTAAAATCGTATTTCTGCAATTTTGCACTTATTCGCGGGGCGCGAAGTTGTACTAGGAAGCCGCGAACTCACGCGAACAGTGCGAGCAGTGCGAGCAAAATCCGCTGCTCGCGGATTTGCGGATTTTGCGGGAGATTCGCGAATCTCGCGGATTGCGAATTTACCGAAAATCCGCAAAATCCGCGAGCGAAACGGATTTTCCGCCCATGCCTAGTTGGCGCCCCCCCTGGTACTTGGCAACATTAGTGCATGCGCAGTCCTCCCACGCACACTTTCGGACCACTCCCCTATTCTTCTCCGCCTCGCTACAGCCAGGAAGGGGATCCCGGCCTTCACGTGGCGGTTCCCGCCTTTTGCGTTGCTTGATGAGGCTTTCAGGGGGGAGCTTGCTGAAGACATAGAACAGTACTTCGCGACGAACATAGGCACTGTGGACGACTTTTTTACGGTCTGGGAGGCCTTTAAGGTCTACATCAGGGGGGTGGCGATGTCGAAACATTCTAGTGTGTTACGATCCATTCGGCGGGACCTCACTACTCTGGAGAATAAGATAGCGGAGCTTGAGGCTAGGCGACTGCAGCTGGGCGGCGACGCGGAGGGACAGGAGATCTCCCACCTTCTGTCCGAGTTTCAGGCGCTGGCGGACAGGGAGGTCCTCTATATGGGCAAATATGCCACAGCTAGACAGTATGGGGCGGGGGAAAGACCTGGAGCGCTGCTAGCACGCATGGTCCGCAGTACTAGACGCCCACTTGTCGTTGAGGAGCTGAGGACTCCGGAGGGAGACACAGTGACGGACGAGGAGCAGATACTAGAGACTTTCAGGAGATATTACGCAGATTTATACCAGTCCAAAACACAGGGAGTGGAGAGCGAGATGGATGACTACTTAGATCATATTGCCATGCCGTTCCTCAAGAACTCAGATAGGGAATTCTTGATGGCCCCCTTCCACCAGGATGAAATACTAGAGGCGCTGGCAGGTATGCGCTCGGGAAGCGCACCGGGCTCGGATGGCCTCACGGTTGGTTTCTATAAGGCCTTTAAGGACTTGCTGTTGCCACACTTGGTCGCACTGTTTGATGCCATCTGCGAGAACGGCGAAATGCCGACTACTATGCGTGAGGCGCTGCTCAGAACTATACCTAAACCGGGAAAACCGCCTGATCTTTGTGGCTCGTACAGGCCGCTTAGCCTACTCAATGTCGATGCCAAGATTTATGCTAAGGTACTAGCCACTCGACTGGCCCTATTGGTTCCTGGGTTGGTCGCTCCGGAGCAATCCGGGTTTGTCCCGTGCAGGAATCTAACCTACAACATCCGCACAGTGTTAGGTGCGATGCAACATGTCAAGCAGGAGAACAGCGCGCTGGCTATCTTCCTTGACATGGAAAAGGCGTTCGACTCGGTTGAGTGGCCCTTCATGGTTCGCGTGCTGCGGAAACTGGGCCTGGGCGAACTGTTCCTAAGCAGATTGGGGCGCTGTACCATCGACCCTCTGCCAGGCTGCGTCTGGGAGATAGGGTGACGGACCCGATAAGCATTGGAAGGGGCACGCGACAGGGCTGCCCCCTGTCGCCGTTGCTTTATGCACTGGTGGCGGAGCCCTTGGCGTGTGCCATGCGGGAGTACCACAGCCTGGAAGGTATTAGCTTCCCCACTTATAAAATAGGGATATCGACTTATGCAGATGATACGTTGCTGTACGTTAGAGACCCGGAAGTCAACTTGCCTGCGGTACTCCGCGAGGTGGTCCGCTTCGGCTCGCTGTCGGGCCTGAAGGTGAACTGGGATAAATCGATCGCGTTCCCGCTCACCCCGGTGACACGACCGTTCGCTATGGAGTACCCATTGCAGTGGTCCACCGACTCGGTTCGCTACCTGGGCATCCGCCTCCATACGGATCCTGAGGTCCTTGTCCGAGACAATTACGGGGTGGCTTATAGCAAATTGGTCGATGATGTGGATAAGTGGATCAGACTCCCGCTCTCCCTTTCAGGTCGAATCGCTCTAATGAAAATGGTGGTACTTCCCCGTTTCCTGTTTCTCTTCCTGAATTTGCCTGTGGTATTATCGAGGGCCTTCTTTCGGCAGCTCACCTCGGTGTTGGTGAGGCTGGCCTGGGGGGGCAAACAGCCCAGAATTCGTTGGACGACTCTGATACTCCCTGGCGAGATGGGGGGACTGGGAGCACCAGACCTAGAACGCTATTATAGGGTCGCTCAAGCGTCGCATTTACATTCGTGAGTGCACGGTGATGCTCGGACCCCGCACCTCATATTGGAGCGGTTGTTTGCAGACCCGCTTCCTCTGCCTGCCACTGTTTGCCTGCCCACAGACCGCGCGATTGGCCGGATGGACTCGCTGAAGGCGACCAATCACGCCTGGAACTGCTTGGTGAGTTCTCGTGGCTGCACATTGTTGTACTCCCCACTGCTGCCTGTGGAGTGGGCCCTTTGGCTTGATCCACTAGGTGAGAAAGGAGTGATTAAAGCCTTGCGTTCTCTTGGTATAGTAAAAATGGAAGACCTGTTAGAGGGCGGCATACTTAAATCATGGGACCAGTTGACTGCCACTGAGGCAGACCACACCCTGCTACAAAAATTCCAATATCACAGGCTCTGCTCAGCATTTCGTGAAATACTGGGCTCAGAACTGGAGGAACCTGAGGAGATCCCGGAATTGACCTATATACTTAAGTCCACCTCTTCGGCGAAGCTCATTTCACAGCTTAACAAGCTGGGTGTGACGCAGCAGCGACTGCAGCCGTCAAAGGCCAGGGAGGCCTGGCAAGCTGACCTTCAATCCCCCATAGATGACGGGATGTGGCGATACTGCTGCTCCAGCACGCGTAAGATTTCCCTGAACGGCAGGCACCGCTTGGTGCATTTCAAATATTTACAGTGAGTATACTATACTCCTGAACGCCTTCATCGCTATGGTCTACGTACCACGGCTGACTGCTAACGCTGCCGGACAATGGTAGCAGACTTTTTCCATTTGGCATGGCAGTGTCCTGGGGTGCAGGCATTCTGGGGTGAAGTCTTTGCGGAACTCGATCAGATTCTGGGGGAACCCCTACCTCGCACTCCTGCCCTGGCGCTTCTAGGTTATTCAAAGCCGCTAGCCCCGGGATTACGTCGCCTGGTGGACATGGCGCTGCTTTTGGCAAGGCGGGTGGTTGCGGCGTGCTGGATGCGAGGACCCTTCCCCACAAAATCTAGATGGTTAAGGGATCTACAGTACTGCTGCACCCAGACAGAACTGTACAGCGACCTGCTCCCGCCCAGAAGTAGGCCCAAGAACCTCTGGGATCTTTACAAAGAGCATATACAGAAGGGAGAGGAGGACCGCTCTGACACCACAGAGGCGGTGGAACTGCAGGATAGAATAGAGGAGCTCGATTCTGACACTGTTCACTGTGGCACGGGGGAGGGAAGGAGTGGGGAAGTTCCTGGTTAAATGGGGGCGGCTGTGAGAATCCGGGGATGCTTTGGTGGGGGGCTGCTGAGGAAGGGCTGTTCTTTATGGGGGGGATGGGCGCGGGTCACAGGGTAGGTACACTCGGGAACTTGTTAGTTGGGACAGGATAGGCAGACACACAGACACACACTAGCGGGTGGGGGGGGGAGTTTGGTGGGAACTGTTTATTTTCTTGTTGTCGCCTCGATGTTAGATCGCTGTATTGCACTTGCACTAGTTGATTGCCAGTTGCCGCACCACACCAGCACGTAGCTTGCGATATGACCTCAGAATTGGCACAGTTGTACTGTATATGCATTACCTCGCCGCCGGGCCTCCGGGATGCCGGCACAAAGGCTGTGTACGAATTGATCATTGGCTGTTTACGAGAAGTTGGTACTGCATCCGGGGGTACACTGTGTTCATGTGTTACAATTGGTGGTGTCAATGGCTTTGCTGTCAATAAAGATCTTTTGAATAAAAAAAAAATAGGGCCGTCAGCACGGGGGCGATGATATTTTCCAATGATCTATAAATCTTCCCCCGGCAGACCATCTGGACCTGCCGCTTTCCCTTTTTTAGATTGACGAATAGCTTTTTTCACCTCAGCCTCTGTTATCTCAGTCTCTAAGGACTTACTCTGTGTTGTTGAGAGGGTTAGAAGCGTGATAGCTTCCAGCCATCTATCCCTTGCCTGCTGGTCATTGGGAAGATCTTTCCTATAGATTGCCTCAAAGAAGGCTCTACCTATATCTAGGTTAGTGGATCTTGCCGTGGCCTCTCCCTCTATCCTGATGTCCTTAATATATTTGAGGGCTTGGTCAGATTTTTTTTCCATGGTAACACTTTCCCTGCGGCTTCTCCGAATTCAAATTGAGAAATCTTGCTCGCTTCCCACCTTTTATTTACTCTCTCCTGTACGATATTTTCCAGTTGGGATTTTAACTCAGTTCGTTTTTCCTGTTCCTCTGATGTTCCGGAGGACGGGTCGATCTTTAACTCTAGAAGTTTCATGTCTTGCTCTAGGCTAGCTACCCTTTCTCTATACATTTTTCGCCTATAAGAGGCTCTGTTAGTAATATGACCTCTTAAAAAGGCTTTGAATGTCTCCCAGACAACAGCCAAGCCTGCAGAGTCCCTATTTATATCAAAACATGCTGAGGACTCAGCACAAGAAATTTCACCTCTGAATCTTCGAGCAAGAGTGTCCGGTCAAAAGACCAGGATGGGTGTTTAATGATGTTTTCAAATCTCAAAGTGAACGTTAATGCAGAGTGGTCTGACAAGTGTGATGGTAGATAGTCTATCATTGTCAGAGTGTCCTTTAAGCAATAGCTGAAAAGAGCATAGTCAATTCTAGATTTGTGTTTGAAGCAACAAATCCGGAAGGACACCCCTAACTCGTTGCCAACTCTTTCTCTCCACAAATCCGCCCAGCCAAGTTGTGTCATAATTGTAATAAGGGTTTGCCTAGATTTGGCGGAGCTACAAGTTCCAGAATTTGTCGATTTATCCAGCATGGGGTTAAGGACGGTGTTAAAGTCCCCCATCCAGATCACTGGATCCTGGACTTATACTAGTTGGTTCCTGACAGCATCCAAGTGCCAAGGATCATCTGAGTTGGGACCGTAGTAACCCACTAAGGTACGGATCTGACCATCCAGCGAGACTCTCACTAATAGCCATCTCCCTGTGTGGTCTTCTTTGCGGTCCAGGATTGGCGCTTTTGCGCATTTAAAAAAAATGAATATTACCCCCCTGATGTTAGCATTGTGGTCTGTGTAACAGAATGTATCGATCCACCTCTGTTTTCTAAGTAGGGTAGTGGCCTCTGTTTTAAGGAGATGTGTTTCCTGGAGAGCTATGATCTGCGCTTGAGAGTCTCTCAAATATTGTAGAATAGTATCTCGTCTACCTTTCACACGCAGACCATTGACGTTCCAGGACATATAATGAATGATTGTCATGCTATAGATACTATCTCTAACTCCTTCCTTCTTTTATACCCAGTTTGGTGACATCTTGATTTTAGCATGTTAGAAGTCTGATTTTGGAAAAAGGGACAGGCTGAAAAAATAAAAAGGGCAGACAGAGGAGGATTTTAGCTATATTAACCTTTCTTACCCCCCCCCCCTCCCCACCACCTGGGAAACCCACCCTTACTTACTCTGGCCTGGTGTCTGGCCAGATTTACGCCCACCTACAGCCTTACCCTTCGACCCCCCCGCTACTATGTTTTGAGGTAAGAAGCTGCTATTGCCGACCAGTATGGACACAAAATAAACCGTTAATAGTATCCGAAAAAGATGTTTGGACATTACCTTCATTCTTTTAAGTATATATATATATATATATATATTATATATATATATATATACACATACATAAACATATACATACATACATATTTTTTTTTAGATAACATTTTTTTGTGGATTTTAATTTAATTGTTTTATTTATTTGTTATATATATTTTTTTCTCCCTTTTATTGTATCATTTCATTCAGATTAGTGCAGGAAGTTGAGATAATTTACATATAGGGACATATAGGGACCTATAGGGGCCCAAATGGACCTCTGTACTACTAGTCGCACCTACGTTATTTTGTACTCTGGGCCTGGGTGTGTTCTCTGATGGATTCTAATAAGTCATCAGCATCATGTATAGAACGGATGTTGTGCATCTTGTTGTTGTACATGATCCGTAGGAATGCTGGGAACCTCATCTGCACTGTGGCTCCTAATGACCTAAATTTGTCCATGCGCTGCCCCAACTCCCACTGTCTATCCAGTGTGGTTTTGGAAAGGTCTGAACGTATCTCAAAGGAGAAGTCTGGGCCCTTCATCGTTCTAGCTTTCAGAGCAATATTTAGGATTTTTTCTTTAAGTGCGTAAGTCAAGAAATTGATTAACACCTTTCTGGGTTTAGTTCTTGCCGGGTTCATGCGAAACGGATCTCTATGTATTCGCTGAATATCCATGTCTAATTCTTCAGCTGTTTCGTCAAGGTTAAGGGAGTCCTTTAATAGCCGAATTATAAAGCCTTTAAGGTCAGCACCTTCCTTGCCTTCTGGGATTTTCAGAAGTCAAATGTTATTACGTCTTGAATAATTTTCCAACACTTCGATCCTCTCTCTCATGTTCTCTCCATCTCTTTGGAGGGTGTGTATTTTAGATCTAGCAGTCTCTACATTTGTAGTCAAAAGACCTACTGAGCTTTTCAGTATTTCAGTTATTTCACATAGGCCATCCACCTTTTGACCTAGTACCTCACATGTTGCTCTTATTTCATTCTGATTAGTTTTAGAAACTGCAAAATCATGTCTCATCTCCTCCCTCATTGCAGCAATAGAGCTGACTAGGGCCTCAAGTGCATTACCTGCTCCCAGATCTTCCTGACCCCGGTCTACTGCATCCTACTTCGTCTCCTTTCCTGTTGCTGTTGCATTTTGTGTCCCTTCATCTAGCATTTTATCTTGTTGAATAGACGTTTTGCTGACAGTAGCAGTCTCTATGACCGTTAACGAGTCAGGCGGGATAGGTACGAAGGGAGCCTCGGGCGATACCACTTCAGAGGATGGGTTAGAGGAGGAGACTGAGCTGGAAATAGCAGTAGATGTACTCTGCCTTTCTTGCTTATCCTGCTGCAGGCTTTCTCCCCTAGATGCTGCCATATCCTGCGTAATCTCTAACACTTGGGGCAGAGCTTTGAAATAGGAGCGCAGTGATGGGGTTATACCTCCTGGGGTTTTCAGATTTTTGTTTTTGGTCTTTTTTTGCCTAGTGTTTTTTTCCCTCCTTCACAATCTCTCCCTCCTGACCTATCTTTGGAGCCAGCCCCAATGTGCACTCTGGGAGCTGTAGTTTGCTCTCTTCCAACCTGAACTCCGTACCTCGATTCCTGGTCTTACTCCTTGTGATCCTTACTTGCAGGTCTTTACTTTTATTACTGCCTGTCTTAAGTCCGTCCCTAATCCAATCAAACACCTTACTTTCAGTTGAAGAAAAATCACCCCGGTCTTCTGGCTCCTTCGAGTCAGCTGCCGCTCCGACTGTTTCTGGCGCCGATGTTTCTCCAGTGAGGGGAGAACTATCCAATGCTGTGTCCCTCGGCGTTGATTCCCCTCCTCCTCTGCTGATCGAAATTGCGGCGTGGAACCCATGAGCAGCGGCCGCGCCTAAACTCCACGGCTGCCCGTCTCCAACAAGGGAGAAAGGCAGAGGCAGGAGAGGGAGATACCACCGGCAGACACATTCACCGGATCCTGCCGTTCCACGATGTCAATTTCCCTCGGAATCCTTCGGAATCAAACACGCTCCGTCATAGGAGCTTTCCGCGGGTCAAACCTGTCGGCATAGCCTTGAACTCAGCAACGCAGCGGCGCGGGTCTCGGGAGGCTGATCGGAGCGCGCGGACCGCTCTAGCTAGCGGCCGCCATGTGAACATCTGGGAACCGAATGAGCTCTCCATGTACGGGCTGATATGGAGTGCCTTGGCCATGCTAGTGGCGAAACGAGACATAGCACGAAAATGGGGGTCCTCCGATCTGCCCACAGTGGCACAGGGGTGCAAAAACATGGACCTATTAATGATTACGGAACAAGCAGTATATGTAAATAGGGCATGCCCTCGTAAATGGAACAAGGTTTGGTCCTCATGGAACTCATGCAGGGGTGACCAATGTGATCCCCTACCGGAAGAAGATGATACCGGCTCGGACGAGGAGATGGAGGGAGAGTGGGAATAGTAGGAACATCTTTGGGCCAAGGTCGAATACATGGTGAGACGTTCTATTTGATACACTGTGGGTCTACTCTAATCCCAAACGTGACTTTACTCTTACATCTGCTGGGACTATTGTTGTGTTACATGTCGACGAGTTTGTTTGTTTAAAGTTTTATATAATGTACATTATGAGACAAGACAGACTACAATGAGAAAAATGTAGGCCTTTTTAATGGTCCGTTGTACACATTGAGTAAATTATGTACATCATTCTTTGCGCTTGTGATTATTGCAGCCGGACCCTGGGGGTTGTAGGCCAATAGCTGTGTTATTCTGAAAGTGTGCAATAAAGGTCCTTTAAAAAGAAAAAAAAAATCCCCCAAAACATATTAGAGAAACCTCCTTCAATTCTCTATCAAATTTTTCTTGGGGAATTTCCTCAAAATCCTCAATAATCCCCACTGGTTGAGCCCTGAAAGATTTATAGTAAAAATTGATTTAGGTGATATCAAACTATTTGGGTTACGAGACCTTCACCAGTTGAAAAAAAAAGAGGGTTAAAAAAACAATTCCTATACTTGAACATTCCCCACTGCAGTGGATACCAGAATTAGGAGACCACCCTTCCCATGTCAGCAAATTAAGAAACAGCAGGTGAACAAAATGACCTGAACCCATTTACTGTAATATGTTCATAGGTGCATCATTCCTGGCAACATACGAGGTTAAAGGTTTCAACAACATTTTACTAATCATTATTGGAAATCAATTGGTGGATCCCTGCCACATTCCTGGAGAGAATCCGCAAACCCTTAGCTATCTTCAGTTAGGATAGCGACCACCTAAATCAGGGGGGAGGGGTTGTTTGAAGAGATCATCAATGATATGGGCTAATTAACGTTCCCAATGCCCAGAAAACCCTTGTGCAATAACCCTGACCTACCATCGGAGACATGGCAACTAGCTATGTTGGGGGAGAGCGCTACGGTCGCTATATATGTTTCCAGTCTGGCAAAGTCAATTATCCAGTGATGTTGCTCTTTTGAGTGGGCCACATAGGGATCAAGTCAGTCATTTGCATCCAGCTCAGAGAGTTTCTGGAAAATGACGTTGCCACTTGTCAAATATAATGTGGTACCACAGAAGTATTAGATTACAAAGAGCTCTAATGTCACATATTAAAATACCTTCGGTGATCCACTTAAATGTGTCGATTAACTTTGGGATGCATTAAAGAAAATTTTTAAAAATCAAGCGTCAGAGCAAATGATTGAAACAGATTAGTAACAAGAAAAAACATGTGGTTGTCTTGTGTTTCTCCCTTGTTAAAGTTACATTTATTTGTGTGTTTTTCTTTACAAAAACAACCAACTTGTATGAATTTTAGAAACAAGTGTTTTAAAGTGTCTGCACTGTAATTTGCAGACTATGTTTAATTGTGTTACATAACATTGTTAAATCTACCAACTAATATGAAGAGAGTTATGCTATGTAACCATATGGTCTCATGGAACCATATGTATTTCACAGGTGACATTAAAGCTCTTTGAAATGTAATACTTCTGTGGTACCACATTATATTTGACTAATGATGACATTACAGTGCTGGCTTGTCTGTCTTGGCCCATCACCAGATTATAATCCTGGATAAATGGCACTCCATCATTTCCCTTAAATAATCTGTACATCAGGCTCTCAAACACTGCAGCTGCAGATGCAAGGCCAAATACCATGTTTGAACCTGTAACATCCAAAAGGAGTGGCAAATTATGTTAACCTCCTGCAGGATGGATGCAATTGAATCTGGCGATAGGCCGAGGTTAAGTTTATTGTCGAAAACCACATGATGCTCCAAGTCTGTGACAAGAGTTTGTCAATTCTAGGGAGAGGAAATTTGCCAACAACAATATTCTTGGTTAAATCTCTGAGATAAATGCATAATATTTTGTGACCATTAGGTTTCCGAGCCACAATTAAGGGGGCTATCCACTCCACACTCTCTACAGGTTAAATGATCTCTTTACTTTCCAGGGCATCCAACTCCTCCATTACACTTTCTTTTACTCCTAAAGCGATGTTCCTAGCTCTATGGCATACAGGTACTGCTCCCTCCTTCTTGTGGAAAACTCCTTCAACTTCCCCATCCTGCCTGAAAACACACTTGGAAACGGTTTCATAATTTCGTCTTGCATGGGAATCACAGGTAAACGTAGTCGCAAAACTTGGCTAATGCTGTTGGGATCGAGGGTAATAACCAATGCCCCCTGGTCTACCCACCCTAGCACTGAGGGGCTCTTTTCTGCTATGTATAGCTTCCCCTGAGAGGTCCTTCCCTTAAATTCAAGTGCAACAGCTCTAAACCCAATTATAGGGATATTTGCACCTGTAAAAGTAACAGGGTGCAAATCTGTAGGACTTAACAGGTCACTTAAGGCATTTACATACTTGCCCATTCATACAGAGCACTGCACAATTGCATATGGCAACCCCAAGTCTGCACTATCTGTAGGTCTACTCTGCCAATGGTCATGTTACACGCAGGTTTTTTTCTTGTTACAACATTTACATTCAAAACTGCATCCTTAAACACTGCATCATTAATACTGAGGATGCCTTTGGCACTCAACAATTCACTCTCTCCCTCCTGTTTCTTCTCATTATCCAACACACGTTTTTAAATTTGTCCCCTTTGTTTTTCCTTTTTCTGTAGATCTTGACAAAATGGCCAACAATCCTACAATATGCACATTTAGAGTTCATAACAATAATAATAATAACTGCATTTATAAAGCGCCTAATTACACTAGACTAGTATGTCCCCATGCTGCAATACGACAGTAACTAGAGCACCACAACTAAAATTACATCCAACCCCCCACTACATAGCCCCGGCCTATTCTTTGGGAAATAGGCATGTTTTTAACTCTTTGCGGCACATCAATTCGGACGTCTCCATTCGGAGTCTAGGAGGAAGTTTGTTCCAGTGTTGAGCTGCCAGGACGCGGAAGGAGCGCCCTCCTATTCTCGCTCTTCTGAAGTTCGGAACCTTAACCTGCCCTGTCCCGCTAGATCTCAATTGCCGGGTTGGGTTGTAAAGGGTTAGTAGGTTATGGAGATAGATGGGGCCTTTCCTCAGTGTAATGTGATGAATGACACATAAGGCTTTGAACAACACCCGTTCCCTGATCGGTAGCCAGTGAAGCGTTTTCAACACCCTCTTCGAAGAGGCTCTCTTGGGCAGCATCAGGACCAGGCGTACTGCTGCATTCTGTATCCGCTGCAGCCTTTGAGTGCACATAGTATTCGCTCCCAGGTACAGGACATTCCCATAGTCCATCCTCGATGTTATTAAGGCATGGACCATGGTTTTCCTGGCTGCCGTTGGCAGCAGGTCCAGAGTCTTCCTGATACCCCTCAGAATGGCGAAACATGTGCCTGCCACCCGTCTTGTGTGATGCTCAAACGAGATCTTAGTATCTAGCCATCCCCCCAAATTCCTAACTTGTTCAGTAGGTGAGGGTAGCGGGCCCAGAGCTTGAGGCCACCTAGCTGAAGTCCACACCAAGGAGTCTTTCCAACAATCAGCACCTCAGTTTTATTTCAATTTATTTTGAGGCAATTGTTCGCCATCCAAACTGCCAATTCCTGCAAACAAGTGCTGAAATTGCTGGCTACCTTCCCCTCTGGTTGTGTCAGAGCCACTACCAGCTGAGTGTCGTCTGTATAGGACACTATTTCCATCCAAAATTTCTCCGTGATCTCTGCCACCGGTGCAACATATAGGTTAAAAAGAGTTGGGCTAAGACTGGACCCTTGTGGCACCCCCTGTTTCAGGCTAATATCTTTGGATCGAAATGGTTCTTGTGCCACTTGAAAACTGCGATCTTGCAGAAATAACTCCAGCCAATCCCACATTTTACCTGCCACTCCTCCCTTTTTTAGACACTGTAGCAGCGTGTGATGAGCTACAGTGTCAAAGGCGGCACTTAAATCCAGCAGGATCAGTGTTCCCATTGGACCCTCATCTACAAATTTCCGTAAGGTTTCAGTAGACAGGAGCAGCGCTGATTCTGTAGAATGAAGAGCACGGAAACCTGATTGAATGGGATGGAGCAGCTTATGAGCGTCAATATGGGCCGTCAGCTGAAAGTAACAACCTTGTCCGCGATCTTAGCGAAGTAAGGTAACAGCGAAATAGAGCGCAGGTTGTCTAATAGCTCCAAACTAACGTTAAGCTTTGTTTCAAGGGGAGCACCACTGACTTCTTCCAAGATTTCAGCACCTTTCCTGAGCTAAAAGATAGCTCTAATAGGCGTCTGATGTAGGGCTCTAAGATCTCCCCACTACTTCTCAATACTTTAGGTGGTGCAGGGTCTTTAGGCGACCGAGATTTTATGTTGACAGTTCTTATGCCTAGAGCGTCCCGAGGAAGGACTCTGAAGGTCACTAGGCAATCCGTCCCCTTCAGGTTGATGGAAACCTCCTCTACAGTGCAGCCTTCTCGAGCTGCCTCCGGGAAGGAGGAGTAGATCCTTTCCAACTTGTCCGTAAAGAACTCTGCCACTCGGTTGCAGGATTCCTCTGACCCGGTCACCGGTGCTACAGTACTGGATAGATCAGATATTTCTCTAAAGACGGAGAACAATTCTTTCACTGAGTTCCCTGCTCCCTCAATCCTCCTTCTGTAATATCAGGGCATGGTATCCTTTAAGACTGTTTTTATACTCACTCCTGTCTATCGCTGAGAAGCCTTTCCTCCAGTGTCTCTCAAGGCGCTTGCATGCTGCCTTCTCCTTCCGAAGTTCGGCCCGAACCATGGGGCAGATTTAGTTTGTCTCCTTGGTCCTTTACTCGACCAGGGAACAGTGCTATCAAGTGCCTCTATAATGCGTCTATTCAGAGCCTCACACGCTGACTATCTCAAGCCCACCTGGAGCCCCACCCTGGCCAAGGGCCTTGTTAAACATATCTCTGAGGAGAAACCTGCCCATTTCCTGCATCTCTCCTTGATTTCCACCTTCCCCCATATATTAACTGTCGGGACAGCCACCTTAAAAGAGATCAAATAATGATCTGACCAGACCACAGGTGTCGGGGATTTGATTGTCAACATCTCCCAATTTGCAAAAATCGGGTCAAGTAGATGGCCAAAACAGTGTGTAGGCAGTTCTGATTTTAAGGTCATTTGTAAGGTTGCTAATTCCTGACGGATCTCTTGTGCCTCCACATCAGAGGCCACGTCAAAATGGAGATTCAAATCTCCCAGGAGTAAAAGCCTCTCATACCTGAGGGCTGGCTGCGTCAAGCAGTCGATCAAACTCGAAGCAAATCGCACCCTTGATCCCGGTGGTCTATACACTAAAAACCCTTTTAAAATGGGATTGTCGGAAACGGAGATTGAGAAGAACCCAGCTTCACTGTGTGCAATATTGACAGTTTCGAGGGTGCACTGAATCTCCTGTTTGTAGATTATGGCAATTCCCCCCCGCCCCAATCGGTCTATCTACCCATCTCATTCCATAGCCGTGAGGAAGTGCTACTAAAATAGCATGGAGGCCTCATCCAGCCAGTTTCTGTCAGGAGGGGTACGTCCACTTGCCCATCTAGCAGGAGGTTCTGTATTTCGGCAATGTGCTTACTTAAAAGATCTACAGTTGACCAAAGAACAGCTCAGTGACTGGCCACTGTCCCTGATCTTTAACAGATGACTTACAGAGAAGGAGCAATAGTGGCACCTCTTATTATGACTATCTAGCGCCATACTGTTTCTAATTTTTCCCCCAACATAGGGCATAATGCATACAGCTGCTGAGAAGTGTATTGTTTCCTTGAATCGAAACCGGCAGGGGTTCTGGCCCCTGACCCCGGCCGGGCGCAGACAGGCTTGCCTTTGGCGCGCTGGTGGCACATCCGCTGCACGTCCTCTGAGGCATGTGACCCTTATCCCGTGTGTCACCCAGAAGCTAGAGCGCTAACCGCTGTAAGCGGAAGTGCCTGGCTCTACCTACCCCGCCCTCCGCGCAACGGTACGGGGAATTTTTATCTCTGGCCATATGACCCTGGTTACCACATCTGAAATATTCAGGCCGCTTGTCATTCATTACACGCTTACTCTTATCCTTCTGCTTCTAGGCAGGGCTTTTTCCACCCTGTTTCTCCATCTCCTTTTCATTCTCCTTGGCATTGGTTACTTTACACACCAATTCCACTTCACTCCCATTTTTCAATGCCGCTTTGGCACACCTCTTTGTCATCTCGTGTTTTTTAATGACTTTAATTTCATTAAGTTGCATGTTACCACACACTCACAATTTTTCTTGTATGCCCACATTGTTAGAATGCATGACGATTTGACCTCTTGTGATATTCATGCAAGGCACCAAATTGACACAATGTAACTAACTTCTTGAGGGCAGCTACATATTCC
Organism: Lissotriton vulgaris; assembly: GCF_964263255.1. Lineage (NCBI taxonomy): Eukaryota > Metazoa > Chordata > Amphibia > Caudata > Salamandridae > Lissotriton > Lissotriton vulgaris. Next base: position 1,298,947,697 of record NC_141694.1, read on the forward strand.
TCCACCAACTCTGCTTTTTACCGCTTAAAAAAAAAAAAAAAATAAAAAAAATTATATATATATATATATATATATATATATATATATATATATATATATAAACAGCTCCAAAACACCAGCCTGCCGCAACTTTGAGCGGGTGCCTGCTTAACGGGGGTGTACCCGTTACATATACCACGCTCCAAACATCCTCCAGGAATCTCCTGAAATAGATAGCAGCACTCGTAGGGGTGGTTCCAAAAGATGTTTATTAGGAAACCAACAGCACTTCCACAAGACGTGTTTCGGCGTATAGCCTTCGTCAATTGTTTAACATATATATATATGCACACACCGTAGGTTGATAGTGGGTATCAAAATCCTCAAGAGCATCCTTAAATACATCTGAGCTTGCAGCAGGTCTTGGGTTTTTCTCCATATGTCTATGTACACATAAACCCTCAGGGTCAAGACTGTGTAGAAAGGTAATCGAATGCACATTTTGGTTTTGACATGAGGAAGTTGTACCCAACCACAGATTATTCTTGGAACACATTGACAAGTTAAGTAATACATAAATTATAGAAATGAGTATGCAAAATGTTGGCCTCACTCCACTAGTACCATTTTTTCCATGTGCGGGTGAACCACAGACTAAATGGTCAGACTGAAAGGAATATTTTATTAATGACATGTCTGCCATCAAGGAAGAAAATGCCAAAGAATGTACATTCTCTAGGAACACATTCACTCGTCTGGAAGGCACATACTTTGCTCCGCTTACTTTCTGCAAAATTCTTCCTGTAGGTGTCTTCAGTGAAGTAGTTTTATCCTATTCATCATTGTCAAATTGTAAAAAAGGAAATAGGGAAATTGAACAGCAATACTAGAAAAAAAACAGCAGAACGGAAATACACCAAATTTCGGGGAAAGCTAGATTTTTACCCAGAAATTTGATTGGTGTAAATCCATTCAATAGTTTTTGAGAAAATTAGGTTCTAAATTTATGTGTATTTTATTTCTCTCCTAATAGGGTGCAGTAAGGATTCCCACAGAAAAAATCTTATATATCCACAGTTTTGTCAGAAGGAGCTGCCAACACTAAACCCCTTGTCTATTACAGTACTTTATAAAACTCCATGTGACAATACAGTGTCCTAAAGGATTTAATCTAGAGAAATAAGCAACCACCCCTAAATGGAATGATTTTAACATATGCTTTTCACAATAAATGTGTTCGGTTTACTGCCTTTATCTTTAAGTTTCATAATAAGCAGAGCAGGCCTATAACTATGGTCACTGGCTTGTCTCCATAACCAACTCAGTCATGCTGTATTGAGTAAATGCTTTGCCACAAATGGAAGCGCACAACTTCGACCTAATCAAATCTTGTACTCAGGATCACGAACATGTGGGCGTACTCGCATGTTACAGCACATGCCATTACTGCAAGTCTATTCCATGCAGCCTTTAGCATGCATGCCTTTCAGATAGATAGATAGATCGATCGATCTGGGGGGACAAGAACTCCCCCAAACCTCCCCATGTTTTTGTATTCACTCCTAACCACCAATACACACTAAAATTACCCTTACCTCCCTGTAGTTCTACCTACCCCTAAACCCTAAAATTACCCTTACCTCTTTACCACTGTCCACCCCAAACCATAAAATCATCCTTACTTCCTTTTACCACTACCCATTCCTAAACTTTATTTTAAATAACATAACATTTGTATTATTTAAAGAAAATACCTGTGTGGTAAAGAAATGTGTGGGAAAGGTACAAATACCTGCTTGGTAAAGACTGCATGTTAAAGGCATTGCGTGGAAAGAATGCATTGTAAGGGCTGTTTCTCCTTTGTCAAGTGTACATAAGGTGAAGCAACAGGTGTACTCTCAAACCAAAAACTTGCTAAATGGACTTGGAAAACTTGGCACCTATGAGCATTTATCTGCCAGTCATAATATTGTGAATACTTCCCAGGATCTCCTAGGAACTTGCAGGTAGATTCATCAAGCCGAAATCGGCTCACAAAGGGCCAGATTCTGACAATTCTAGAAATCGCTAAATTGCGATAAATTGCATTTAAGGAATCTCAATTTGAGATTCCTTAAATGCAATTCATTAACCATTTTAAAATTGAAATTCGCAATCTGGGGCCGCTATTTACCGCGAAGTTTAACTACGTGGTAATTAGCAAAAACTTAGAAAAATGAATTTTTCTAAGTTGTATTTTACACACACATGTCCTTTGGACATGTGTGTGCGCAGCACCAGTGTACATTGCCATTTCAGGGGTGCTACAGGTTGTCCTTTGGACACCCTGGCACCCTTGAAATTGCTTCCTTATTTGCGATTTGCTAATTGCTAATCGCTAATAAGGAATGACTCCCCATTCATTCCTATGGGCCTTTAGGCCCATAGGAATGAATGGGAAAGCCATTCCTTATTTGCGATTAGCAATTAGCGAATCGCAAATAAGGAAGCAGTAGAAATCGCATAAAATATTGCGATTTCTACATGCATCCCGTTTTGCGAGTCTTTAATAGCGAATCCTTAAAAATCGCTAATAAGGACTCGCAAAACGTTACTTTGATGAATCTGGGGGTTGGTAAAAACATTTCATATTTCCGAAAAAGGAATGAATGTGTCAGATAATTTATTTATTGTTCCTGGAGAGAGAATGCTTAAAATAATGTATGTCATTTTCCTGGTGTGCCGAATTATTATTACCTAATGTTCTGAATTATTAGCTTTCCTTACTTTTTATTATATAAATCTAAGGGCACAGACAAGTCCTTTCTCTAATCCATGATCGGAAACATTTTTCAGCAAAAAATCCACATGGGGCGTTACAAATACGTGTCTCTGTGTCAGCCGTGAGCATCATATTTATCTACTGTACGCTTTAATATGTTCAGTTTGTCTTTTTTGTAATTGAAAATACTGTGCTACTACCCCCGAACTTAAAGGAACAAAAGCAGGACTGATCTAATGACTTGCACCCACCATGGGAAAACTGGGGCTCTCTCTAACCAGGAGGACAGCTACACAAACTATGGATAAGATGAATGAATAGAGCGATATCTCCCCCTTTCTGTCAAGAGTTGCCCAATTCATACAGCAAGCCTTGATAAGGTTGTATTTATTGTCTACTGCAGTTCACAGATGAGCGACTAACGTGATCGTGAATATCCCAGAAATAACGGTCTTAATTCTGCCAAACTGGAAATCATTTACATTTAAACAAGAATTTACAAATATGGTATACCACCAGGCACCTTATGCTGGGCCACTACTTACTGATAGGATCAACTTTGACAAACAGTCAAGGTTAATCTTCTACGCCTGGAAAAAAACAGAACCACCCCTTCCAACTCGCAGAGCTTAGGCAAGTTGAAGTAGTATTTGCTTTGTCAAAGTCAACTTCACGATTACATATAACAACCTCATGCACGCAGTTCCAACTGATAACCCACCCTTGCGCTCATGAGAATTTCCGAACAAATACCGTACATGTTCTGAGGCAGGGAAGAGCGCGGTTTTACAGAAGGATACTTCATTATGACGACATAACTAAATTAAATCATTTCAGCCCGAATCTTTTTCCTTATTCTCCGACCTGAACATCTGTACACTGCTAAAGTAGAGCAGCATACCAGTCTTCAGAAGACAAGTTTCCTAAAGGGGCTAAGGGAATCCAAAGTCTTTCCTCGCTTTCCATAACTCCTTCAAATGAGTGTTTTCTCACCTCAGGTCCATATCCATCGAGGTCAACCGCGCTTATATTCTGCAGCCCTTAGTCAATCTTGGAAAGGATAGAGGTTCAGCAATGGGACATGCAAAGAATGTTACCCAGGATCGCTAAACCCAAACCTAGGTATCAACAAGACCTCCTTTAGGTGCGTGGGAGCTTGTAGGTGGGAAGATGCTCCAAAGTGAAATTGTGCATACAGTACACAAATAATGGAGATAAAATAGCCACAGGTTGTTAAAGTTGCCCAAATAGCCAATTCTTTCATATAACCTTTTTGAGCAGTATGTGTTTACTTATTGGTACAGAGACACTACACTTTGCAGGGAGTTTATAACATCAAAATCCTCTAACAAATTACAAACCGCAGCCCTCTGCAACCAAACACAAGTCTGCCTGTAATCACTCTGGAAGGTACTGATTGCTACGATGCCACACTATTAGCAGCTTCATGATGTACAAGTACCAGACAACCAAATGTAACACTTAAACGACCTATTCTAAAGAAAATGTGAACGCCACCCAGCCCTCCGTCAATGCCATATAATTCTATTTGTTAGACTAGACATCTCAACTCATTTGAATAAAATAACATATTTGTGGTTAATGATTAATACTATACAAACCAACAGAAGTGTTGCCTTTCAAACTATTTCTTAAATTTCAAATATCAGGGTGGTCACTAGGGGTATTGGGTAATAGCCCCTTTTATTTTGGCCCCAACCGTATAGGTGTTACATATTCTTCCTTCTTGCTTTGATCATTATAGCTCGCCAACATTGCCACCCTATATGCAGGGCCACTGGAATTATGTGGCAGTAGAGGGACAAATTATGCGGCAGGGTTGAGTAAATTATGCGGCAAGAGAAGGCACATAAAGTGTCTCACTGTGGAACATCTTGTATTACTTCATTATTTCATCATTTTAAAACTTTGTGACACTGTCTGAGCATTGGTTGCACCTCATTAGTATCAGTTTAGCACCCAAATATAGCAATAAGCAACAGAAAGGTGACCGGTCCACCTTTGCAAAGAGCTTTCCACTGTGTAACAACCTGTACGGTTGCATTTTTGTAACTTTTGAACCATTTGAGCTAGAATTGTTTTTTGTTAAAATCTGCAGATTATGGGGCAGATGATGGATTGTGTGGCAAATGCAGTAAATCTATAATTATGCAAAACCTGGAGCAGCCGCACAATCATATAATTCCAGTGGGCCTGTCTATATAGTACAAAAAGTTCTTGTTAGCCTGTCAGACTTAAGGCGAGTATGTCGCATTAAGCTGCCTTCTTCCTTTCCTCCAGCCGTGTGTCTTGATTCGGGCACCAAGTCCACTTTAGGGAGACAGCCATTTCATACGATATAGGTGGGTAACCATATACATCATTACCAAGAAAATCAATGGGTTGGGCCAGTCCTCTTTTTTACACTTAAACCCTCAGTTTTTTCTTAAATTCAGGCCGTTATGTGAACACCTATAACTTCTGATTTATTTCACTGCCTGTTGTGTTCATCTTATATTGTGGTCAGCACAACTTAAAGATGCGTTTGTATTGTGCAAACTTAAGATGTGCTTTTCTCAGCCCATTAAAACTGCCATTCGCAATCTTGTGACACTGTAAATGTTAACGTGATTTTTGCCATGAGTTCCATAGCTTATGCTTCCCAAATATTGGGCCTATCAAGGTTTATCTACTTGCCTCTACTTCGTGATTTCAATTCATATACTTGAGCTCCTACTAGTAAATTTATCTTTTTTTTTTACTTTTCTGCAACACAACATCCAATCCGCAAATGGAAGTAATGCTGCATCCTCCTTAGGTTGTTCAGCTCACAAATCTTTTCATAACGTGACTTGTTTTTTCTGCACAAAATGCACCAACGTTTAGAATTCGTGCTCTTCCGGACCTCCACTGATCATCTCAACTCCAATATTTACCTTTTTACCATTTTCCATTAGTGGCTCGACAAATACATGCCAGTCCGCTCCCACTAATGAATGTGAACTATTTTGATCATATTGGGATTTCTGGCGCGCCTTGTTTTTCTGGTACTATTCAACCAACAATGGAACATTTTCTTAATTTCAGCCAGACCCATTTTTGTAACCACAGTTAATAGCGTTGTAATATGGGCAGCTGTAATTATCCTGCCTTTGTATTAATTCACAGCTTAACTTCTCAATCACATAATTGTGTACACTCCACCAAATCCTCTTCCCTGTGCAGCTAATTCAATGTATGAGATGTGCAGGTGGAGACAAGTCCTGTGGAAGCCATGACAGCAAATTAAGCATAAAACATATAATTTACCTGGTTTTCTGCCGCCTTGTGCTCTACCCTCCCCCAAATACTTGCAGACTAGTACCCACCCCTACCATCCTTCCCTCTCCCAAATAAAAAAAATAATTATACCTGGAGTCTTGCCACCCTCACACCACCCTCCAAAAGCACCCAATCTCCACGCCACCTTAAATATTTTTTTAAAAAGCAACACCTGGCTCTGAGCCAGTCTCCCCCACACACGTATGGCTCCCTACCCATCCGCGCCTGAAGTCGGGCTCCCTACTCTCCATTGCAACAGAAAACAGAACCCATGCTGACACTTGGTCTGTATAAACCACTCACCAGCATGAATGGAATGGCCAGTCAGCACAATTTTACTCAGACCCCTATTGACAGGGGAGGTATCGTCTGGTATGTTCATATGGCACTGTTAGACCTGTCTGGCTTTTTGGCGAAGTCCCTCCTAATTTTTATTTATTTTGTCCCCTTTTTGCCCCTCAAACCCTTATTAATTTTTGTGTCTACTGACTTTTTGTAGGTGTTGGCCAGGGGGATAGGTGTTCCCTCTCCCCCTCATAGTTTTTTACCTCAGGTCCAGAGGCCTGTTCTGACAGGAAAGTTGGCACCACCTAAAATGGTGGCCACCAACTGCCCCAACTGTCACCAACAGAACTTGGCCATAGCCTAACATAGGGCATTCCAGAACCTTCTGTTCCATTCTGGACCATTGAAGGGCAGCCTATATAAGGCGGAATGCGGGGCAGCCATTTGGTCTACCTGTGGAAGTCAGCTGGAGGACAGGCTGTAACCAAGGGTGGGAGAGGTTAGACATAGGGTTGACCTCCTAGATAGGGAAGCTGCCTTGGGTTGTCACCTCAAAATCCCCCTTTTGGGTTATTTGTCCTGACCCCGCTGTGAAGGATTACTGGAGACCCTGGGCGCCTAGCTTGCCCCTTTTCTAAATCAGGGAGGGGAAGAATTAAGGAGAAGGAGACTGCAGCCTGCGGGGTGTGGTCCTCTGCCCAGTTAGAGAGTGTGGTGGAAAGTGTACCCTTACCCCAGCCACAGTCCAGAGACTGGTAAATGCTCTAAGATTATCTCTTACATCGAAATCCCCTGGAGCGTCATCTCTCACCTGCTGTGGTGGAGCGCCACTGAGGAGAGCCAAGAGAGATCGGGCTGTTCCGCCCTTTCACTCCCCAGTTCAGTGTGGAGAGCGGCGTCGCTGTGGACCCGAATCTGCCAGCCCTGAGGTGAGGAATCGGCTTGTGGTGGTTGCCCCGGTCCTGGGAGTGAGAGGAGGCGCCGTCGCGAGTGCGCGATCTCCAGGAAGGAGACGCTGTTCCCTCGCGCATGCCCCAGCGCTGTGACATCCTGAGTGCAGGAGGGGCCTAGGGTCGAGCAGGCCCGGGTGGACGCCTTCTTCCGCTGACGTGCGCAGGGCCGAGGAGAGCAGTGCCAGGGCGAGCGCTACTGCGCAGGGCCGAGGAGAGCAGTGCCAGGGCGAGCGCTACTGCGCAGGATCAAGGGAGAAGCGGCCCCGCCGAGCACCGGAAGGAGCGCCGGCCGTCGAGGGAGCACCTTTGTGAGGAGAGGCGCCGGGGAAGATTGTGAGGAGCGCCGAGTGATCCTGTCTTCTCCTCCTGCTCGAGCGCCACACTGAAGAGCTGGCTCGAGCAGGGAGGGGGAGCTAAGAGGCCCAGAAGGGGCCTGGGGGCATCGTGAATCGGTCCCTGACACCCCTTAAGTGGGAGACCCACCGAGGAGTTGGCCCACACCCAATAACACCGAGGAGACCCCTGAGGTGAAGAGAGCCTCTGCAACCTCGGTTCCTAGCCCCTCCTTTTCTGTGTCACCTTTCCCTCTTGGCGCAGGACCACTTCTACAACAGCTGAAAACAAGTAAGGAGGTGTACTAGAAAGGGGGAGAGTGGCACTAATGGTCAACTGGAAATAACTCACATCCTATTAATTGCCACAGCTGAGTGACACACAGGAGGGAGTAACTTGAAGGGATCATCAACAACTGTGTAATAGGAAGTGAGGGGGGTTGGTGTTGGGAGAGACCATTATTGGGCACAATACAGTAATCAGTTGTATTTACTCCTGGGGTCTTATGAAATGCAGAATTGAAGTGGGAGTCTACTGTGTTATGATTAATTCATTGATAAGTGTATTGTTTTATTGAACAAGATTCTAGTAGAGTGATAATTAGCCTGATTGATTCTAAGGTACAGTTATCCTAATGTACAATTGCAATAGGAGCTCAAAGATATAACAACTGCTTGAAAGACAACGTGATAATCTGCTAGTAAGTTCAAAAGTGTAACTGCTGATTCTAGAAATGCCTTGAAATGTTTTGAACTATTTATATGTGAGCTACTGATATTGGACACCAAAGAGCATATTATTTTTATATAAAGCAGCACGTATTTTCATATAATTTTGGTGTAGTGTTTTCTTTTTGAGTGTTATTGCGTGGAATTACTTTTGGGTGGTCTGCAACCTTTACACTGTGCCTCTGTTATGCTAGTCTTGCCCTAGGCCAGGCTACCTAATTCCAACATATTGGTGCCAAGCGGTGGGATTGCGGACTTGGTTGCAGCTACTTACTAGTAATTTGACGTAATACACCCAACCTACACCAGGAGTTTTCTCCTTGCGGCCCTCCCAATTAGTCTTTTTGTTTTTTCTAAATTTATTCCTGGTGGTGGGTGGAGTTGGCTTAAGGTTGCCCTTGCCCCTTTGAAATTTCTGGTGTGTATCCAGGTTTGCCAGACTCACAATGGAGTTTGCAGTGGAAAACCTGGAAGTCTATTCCGTGCCCCAATTGAGAATGTTCTGCCAACAAATGGGGGTCTTTTTCAAACATGGTGCCAGGAAGGGGGAGCTCCAGACTAGCCTTAGGGCCTGGGTGGAGGCACACCAAGAGACAAAGGAGGAGGATGAAGAGGGTGACCAGGACACGGTGGGGGAGGTAGAAGAGTTATTTCGCCATGAGGGGGAAAACTTACTCACCGGACCAGTGTCCTATTCCAGAAAGGGCAGTAGCATCTCTGGGAAAAGCCTAACGGAAGCCGAGCTCACCGATAGGAGGGAGAAAAGACAGCTAAAGTGGGAGTTGGCTAAGTTGGAGCAGGAGAAAGAGGAGAGGAGGATGGTCCACGAGTTTAGACTGAAGGAACTGGAGCTCCAAAGTCTGCAACGGGGGTCCTCTCCTGTTAGGAATGGTGGCAGCGAACCGAAAGAGTCAGCCAGGGAGACCAAACCCTATATCCCAAAGGACCTGATAGCGAGCTTCAGTCAGGGGGACGATGTAGCTAAGTGGCTGGCCGCTTATGAGGTTTCTCTGAAGGTTCATGGAGTGCAGGAGAAGCACTGGGGGGGTAGTTTGTACAAGTACATGCCTCCTGCTGGTCGGGACACCTTGCTGGCCCTGGATCCAGAGGAACAGACAAACTACCCCACCATGAAGCTGGCGTTATTGAGGAAGTTCGGGCTCACCCCAGAAAGGTACCGACAGAAGTTCAGGGGGAGCCACAAGATGGGTACTCAGAACTGGGTGGACTTCCTTGATTACGCCAGAAAGGCCTTAGAGGGTTGGGTCAAGGGCAGTGAGGTAAAGGATTATGAGGGGCTGTACGATCTGTTTTTGAGAGAACACCTCCTCGAGAAATGTTTTCCCGAGCTGCGCCAACACCTGGTAGACAGCAAGCTGACCAATCCCCGGAAGCTTGCAGAGGAGGCGGACATCTGGACAAGTACCCGGGTGTCCACCAAGGGGACTGGAGGGGAATCTCAAAAAGCCGGACAGGGCGCCCCCCAGAAGAAGGAGGGGGGGGAGAAAAAGAAAGAGTTCTCTAAAGGTCCCCAAAATAACTTCCAAGGGAAGGGAGCAGGTTTCACCCCTAGGGCAAACCCGCCCCGGAACCCTCATCCTGGCCAGAGCCAGCAGCCCAGGGTTCTCCACTGTTTTGAATGCGGTGGCGTTGGACATTATAAGGGAGATGTCAGATGCCCAAAGAGACCACCCCCTCCCACCGGAGGAAAGTCACCGGGAGTAGCTAGTGTAGCGCTCGGGGAGGAGATGCCCTTAGATAAGGGGGGTGAGTGGGCGGGTGTCACCTTAGTGTCCCTGGGAGAGCGGGAGATGGTGCCAAAGATCCAGGTGCCCCCAAATACTACAAAGTATGGGCAATGGGTTACCATCAATGGCCAGAGAGGGGAGGCTCTGAGGGATACAGGAGCCAGCATGACTATGGTGAGAAGTCAGCTGGTGTCCCCAGAGCAGGTTGTTCCTAATGTACTCCACCCCGCCGCGATGGCTGACGGCAGAATGGGCCACTATCCAGTGGCTGAGGTTCCCTTTGAGTGGGAGGGGGTTGCAGGTTCACTTCGAGTTGCCGTAAGCCCTGCCGTGCCAGTCGATTGTCTGTTGGGGAATGACATGGAACACAACACTTGGAGAGAGGTGGAATACCGGACGCATTCTGCGATGCTGGGTACACCTAACTGGGCCTGTGTCAGCACACGGTCTGCGACTGCCCGGAGAGGGAGTTCGCCTGGGTTGGAGCCTGGAACAATGGCCCAACCCGCTGCTAAGAAGGGACAGACCCGGAGACAGAGAAAGCCTGCTCCGGCTTCCACACCCCATGGGACAGATCGGCCACCTGCGGTGGTGGACCAGGAGTCCGTGGAGGGGGAAGTAGACTCTCTGGAGGATTTACCCATCCCTGCGGAGTGGCATGTGGAGGGAGGTCCTACCAGGGAGGAATTCTGTAAGGGGCAGAGGGAGTGCCCCACCCTTGAGGGACTGAGGCAACAGGCTCAAGCCCAAGCAGCAGGTGACGTTACGGGACATTACCATATTTACTGGGAGGATGGACTCCTCTACAGTGAACCCAAGGTACCCTTGCCTGGTTCATCAAGGGCCTTGGTAGTCCCGCAACAGTACCGAGCCTTTCTTTTGGAACTGGCTCATGCCATACCCCTGGCAGGACACTTAGGTCAGGACAAGACCTTTGCACGGCTTGTCCTCCACTTTTACTGGCCTCGAATGAAAGTGGCGTCCGACACATACTGTAGGACATGTGTAACCTGCCAGGCCAGTGGGAAAACAGGGGTGAAGCTAAAGGCTCCCCTGGAACCACTTCCAGTCGTTAGCACACCCTTTGAGAGGGTGGGCATCGACATTGTAGGGCCTTTGGATCCACCAACAGCAGCTGGTCACAGGTTTATCCTGGTACTGGTGGATCATGCCACACGGTACCCAGAGGCAATACCTCTGAGGACAGTCACTGCACCTGTAGTGGCAAGAGCCCTAATGGGAATCTTTACCCGAGTGGGATTTCCCAAGGAAGTTGTGTCCGACAGGGGGACCAACTTCCTGTCAGCTTACATGCGGGCAATGTGGAAGGAGTGTGGAGTGACCTACCGGTTCACCACTCCTTATCACCCCCAGTCAAATGGACTGGTTGAGAGGTTCAATAAGACCTTGAAGGGCATGATCAGAAGTCTGCCCGAGAGCCTGCGGAGGAAATGGGATGTCCTCCTACCCTGTTTACTCTTTTCCTACAGGGAAGTGCCCCATAAGGGAGTGGGCTTCAGCCCCTTTGAGCTTCTGTATGGGCACCCTGTACGCGGTCCTCTCAGCCTGGTGAAGGATGGTTGGGAGAAATCTCCCAGGAACCCCCCCCAGGATGTGGTGAGCTACATGCTGGCCTTCAGGAGCCAAATGGCGAAGTTGTGGAAGCAAGCTTCTGACAACTTGGAGGCCAGCCAGGCAGTCATGAAGGAGTGGTACGACCACAATGCTCACCAGGTGGAACTGGAGCCTGGACAGAAAGTGTGGGTGATGGAGCCTGGAGAGCTTAGCGCCCTCCAGGATCGCTGGACAGGCCCCTTTGAGGTGTTGGAGAAGAAGGGTAAGGCCACATACCTGGTGGACCTTAAGACCCCTCGACAGCCCCTACGGGTGCTGCATGCCAACCGACTCAAGCCCCACCATGAGAGGCCCGAAGTCATGCTGATGATGGTGACTGACGGGGAAGAGGAAGCGGAAAGCGAACCTCTCCCAGATCTCTTTTCGTCCCAAGAGAAGGATGGGTCAGTGGAGGGAGTGAATCTCTCTCCTACTCTCACTCCTGAGCAACGGGAGGACTGCCGCCAGATACTGGAGCAGTACTCTTCGTTGTTCTCCCTTGTCCCGGGAAGGACCCACCTGTGTACCCATGATGTGGACACAGGAGACAGCCCACCAGTGAAGTCCAAGACCTACCGGCTGTCTGACAAGGTGAAGGCTAGCATACATGGAGAAGTTGCCAAGATGCTAGAGCTGGGAGTAATTGAACCTTCCAACAGCCCTTGGTCCAGTCCGGTGGTGCTCGTGCCAAAAGCCGCACCCCCAGGCACCACACCTGAACTGAGGTTCTGTGTGGATTACCGAGGACTGAATTCAGTGACAAGGACTGATGCTCATCCGATCCCTAGGGCGGATGAATTGATTGACCGGCTAGGAGCTGCCCAATATCTGAGTACCTTTGACCTCACTTCAGGGTACTGGCAGATCTCCTTGACAGATGGAGCAAGGGAAAGGTCAGCCTTCTCCACGCCTGAGGGACACTACCAGTTCTGTGTGATGCCCTTTGGGCTCAAGAACGCCCCTGCCACATTTCAGCGGCTGGTGAACCAGGTCCTCTCTGGAATGGAGAGTTTCTCTGCTGCTTACTTGGATGACATTGCTGTCTTCAGTAGCAGTTGGGAGGACCATCTGCAGCATTTGCAGGCCGTTCTCCAGGCCCGGAGACAAGCTGGATTGACCATCAAAGCCAGCAAATGCCAGATTGGGCAGGGGTCGGTTGTGTACCTTGGACACTTGGTGGGTAGGGGGACTGTGCAGCCCCTGCAGGCGAAGATTGAGGCAATCATGGCCTGGGAACCCCCCAAGACACAGACTGAGGTCCGAGCTTTCCTGGGCCTCACAGGATACTACCGTCGCTTTGTGAAGGGGTATGGCACTATTGTAGCGCCCCTCACAGAGCTCACCTCCAAGAAACAACCTCGACGGGTAGTGTGGACAAAGGCTTGTCAGCAAGCCTTTGAGAAGTTGAAACCGGCAATGTGTGCGGCACTGGTCCTGAGGGCCCCAGACTTCTCCAAGGAGTTCATTGTCCAAACGGATGCATCAGAACATGGCATTGGGGCAGTGTTATCGCAACTCAATGAAGAGGGTCTGGATCAACCTGTAGTCTTCTTATCCAGGAGGCTGCTTCCCCGGGAACAGAGGTGGAGTGCCATTGAGAGGGAAGCTTTTGCGGTGGTGTGGGCTCTGAAGAAGTTGCGGCCATACCTCTTTGGCTCGCACTTCCTGGTTCAGACTGACCACCGACCCCTTCGTTGGCTGATGCAAATGAAGGGGGAAAATCCCAAGTTGTTGAGGTGGTCCATCTCCCTACAGGGAATGGACTTCCGGGTGGAACATCGGCCTGGAGTGGACCACGCCAATGCAGACGGTCTCTCCAGGTATTTCCGCCTTAGTGATGAGGACTCCCAAGGGGTTGGGTAGTTCTCCCCACTTTCAGCTGGGGGGGACGTGTGTTAGACCTGTCTGGCTTTTTGGCGAAGTCCCTCCTAATTTTTATTTATTTTGTCCCCTTTTTGCCCCTCAAACCCTTATTAATTTTTGTGTCTACTGACTTTTTGTAGGTGTTGGCCAGGGGGATAGGTGTTCCCTCTCCCCCTCATAGTTTTTTACCTCAGGTCCAGAGGCCTGTTCTGACAGGAAAGTTGGCACCACCTAAAATGGTGGCCACCAACTGCCCCAACTGTCACCAACAGAACTTGGCCATAGCCTAACATAGGGCATTCCAGAACCTTCTGGTCCATTCTGGACCATTGAAGGGCAGCCTATATAAGGCGGAATGCGGGGCAGCCATCTGGTCTACCTGTGGAAGTCAGCTGGAGGACAGGCTGTAACCAAGGGTGGGAGAGGTTAGACATAGGGTTGACCTCCTAGATAGGGAAGCTGCCTTGGGTTGTCACCTCAAAATCCCCCTTTTGGGTTATTTGTCCTGACCCCGCTGTGAAGGATTACTGGAGACCCTGGGCGCCTAGCTTGCCCCTTTTCTTTTTTTTGTAAAAATTTTAATTTTGCAGACAGAGAAAAAATAACAATAAACAAAAGGTACCACATTGGGCACGTAGAAGGTCCCACACAGTGGGAAGGCCTAAAAGGAAGATGAGGCAGAGCAGCAAAACAAAAAGTCTGCAGTTGCTGGTAATGTCGGCAGTCCCGGATCAGTCCCCCTCCAAGGGGTAGCTCAAGTAGTGCAGCCAGCAAATAGTCCAGGAGCGCTCCAGTGTTCAATTAAGCCTCATCTCGGCGATGTAACTGTCCCAATGTAGCAACCCACCCTTCCCCCCCAAGAACTCCCCCCCCCCCCCGTGACGGCGCCGCTCGCAAACCACATTCATCCAACAAGCATACTCTAAAGCTGAAATAAGTGTAAATTCCTTAACGATGCTGGGCACACAGCCGAGGGCAAGCCCGCAGAAAGAAAGGTCACCAAGGGGCCCCACTCGTGCTTGAAGTTTTTGTATTTGCCTATAAATATATCCGCCATTCTCTCGAGACTCAAGAGTCTCCACAGTCTAGAGTGCCAAAGGGAAACCGCCGGGGCCTCCTTCCGTTTCCAGGCCGAGGCCAACGTGAGCTTGGCCGCGCCGAGACACAGCCATAAGATCTTTTTATCGGCTCGTGATTGGTGTTCCAGGCCGGGGTCTCTCAAACCCAGCAGCATGAATTCAGGGGAGTCATCGACAGGGTACTGCAGAATGTCCTTAATATGGGACAAGATCTCGACCCAGAAGGGCTTAATGATCGGGCAATCCCACCAAATGTGGCGGAAGTCCCCCAGAAGGCCACAACCTCTCCAACACCTGTCCGTGGCTGCTGGGAAAATGCGATGCAGTCGAGCCGGGACCATGTACCATTGCGTAAGAGTTTTGAAATGCGCCTCCCTCAGGAGTATGGAGTGATTAAACTGCGTCATGTCCTTCCAAAGCGCCGACCATTCTCCGTCGCTGATATCTCTCCCCACCATCTCCTCCCATTGCTCCATGTAGCGCGGTCTAGGGGAAAGGGCCGAGCGGAGCAGCAGCTGATATAGAAAGGAGATGGTCCCCTTCATGGCCGAGGTCTTCAGGAGAAAGGCCTTAAACTCGGATAAAGGTCTCGTCGCCGCCTCCCGCACCGCTGGCGAAGTGGCCCAATGTAGCAGTTGCAAATGCCGATACCTTTCCCCTGGCAGCACTTGGTAGTCCCGCATGCAGTTCTCAAACGTCAGGGGATCGGGGCCATGGAACAAGTGAAGTAACGCCCGGCATCCCCCCTCCCTCCAACCGTCAAAGGGGCCCTCGGCGAGCGCCGGAGGGAACTCTGGATTAAAATGCAATGGAGTGAATGGGGATGGAAAGGTCGTCCACCTCTCATCGCCAGCCAGAGTGTCCCAAACTTTCAGCGTAGTCCCCGTGGGAGTACTAATATACGCGTTAACCGGGCGGTCCCGCTTCGGCTTCCATGCAAGGTCCCAGATGGACCGGCCTACCACACTCCGGTCCATGTGTAGCCAGTGTTTGTCCGAGAACTGCTGTGACCACTCTACCATAACTCTAAGTTGGGCCGCCTTGTAGTAGAGGTTGAAGTCCGGAAGGCCTACCCCCCCTTCATTCCGCAGGCGCTGCAGGAGCGTAAACGAAAGCCGCGCCCGACCACCCTGCCAGACAAATTTCAACATCATCGATTTGAGGTGGCTAAAAAAAGTGGAGGGCAGTGGGATTGGTAAGGCCTGGAATAGGTAGAAATACTTGGGGAGAAGGACCATCTTGACAGCGTGTACCCGTCCTAACCAGGAGAGGAATTTAGGCTTCCACCTCTCCAGTTCCGCGCGCGATTTGGCCATAAGGGGCGGGAAGTTGGCCGCGAAGAGGCCGCCAACCGTAGGAGTGAGGTGAACCCCTAGGTAAAGCAGGGAGCCCGAGGCCCAGGCCAACGGTGTCGTCGCCTTCAACCGAGCCACCTCGGCCTGAGATAGGGTCAGGTTCAGGACATGCGACTTGCCATAGTTAATCTTGAAGCCGGCCACCGCCTCAAATTCCAGCAGTATATCACGCACACACGGGAGAGAGTTAGCGGGGTCGGCCACCGACAAGAGGACATCGTCCGCAAAAAGGGTGATCTTGTGCTGTTCCCCAGTGAACGGGATGCCCTTCACCCCTTCATGCTCCCGGATAGCCAGCGCCAGAGGTTCAATACTGAGTGCAAACAGCAAGGGCGAGAGGGGACACCCCTGCCTAGTGCCCCGTGAGTGCTGGAAGAAGGCCGACAAATGGCCGTTCACCGCCACCCGGGATCGCGGGCTGCAAAAGTTGGCTCTCACCATCGCGATGAAGCGATCGGAAAAACCAAACGCACGTAACGTGTGGAAAAGAAAGCCCCAGTCCACTCGGTCGAAGGCCTTCTCCGCATCCAGCCCCACCAAGACCGCCGGGATGCGGAACCTGTCCGCCTTCTCTATAAGGTGGATTACCCTCCTAGTGTTATCATGCGTCTGGCGGCCTTTGATGAAGCCAGACTGATCCGCATGGATAATCGACAGCAGCAGGTCCTGCAGGCGGCTCGCTAGAATAGCCGAGTAGAGCTTCGCGTCTATGTTGAGCAAGGCTATGGGGCGGTAAGAGGCACACTGCTCTGGGTCCTTCCCTGGCTTCGGCAGGACCGTGATCACCGCCTCCGCAAGGGTCCCAGAATTCACCCCAGATCCAACCATATCGTTAAAGAGGGCGACCAGGAAGTCACACACCTCAGTCGCATAGGTCTGATAAAAGACAGCGGTGAACCCATCGGGGCCGGGGGCTTTGTGTAATTTCAGGTTCTTGATGGCAGCGAGGACCTCCTCCCTCGTGATCGGAGCATCAAGTAGATCGTTCCAGGCCCCTGATACCTGCGGAAGCGACAAGCGCTGTAGGAATGCACGCTGTTCAGCAGTGTCCAGCTCTTCCCCCTTGTACAACGCGGCGTAGAAGCGGCCAAAGACATCAGCCTTCGCCCCGTCACTGTGATGGAGCACTCCCGCCGCGTCCCTAATCCCACCCACGTATTCACGCTCCCTCTTATCTTTCAATTGCCGGGCCAGGTGTCTGCCAATCTTGTTACCCCCAGAGTAGTAGTGCCGACCCAGCCGCAAGAGGGTGAGTTCAGCCCTATTCGTATAGTGCGCCTTCAACTTGCCCCTCACTGCCGTCAGGGGACGCAGGGTCACCCTCGAGGGATTAGCTTTGTGCTCCCTCTCAAGCGTGAGCACCTCTGCCTCCAGCGCCTCCCTCTCCTTCCTACGTAAGGCGTTCAATTGCGAGTTGAGGCCCAGGCACGTCCCCCTGATCGTCGCCTTGAAGGCGTCCCAGGTGGTCATTAGGGACGTGTCCGAGGGGGGGTTGCTATCAAAAAAGTCCCGGATGGCCTGACGCAAGGCCTGATGGGACGTCTCATCCCTGACCACCGAGGCCGGGAAGTACCACTTCCGGTTCGCGGTGTCCGGAGGCGACCACCGAAGCGTGAGCACCAGGAGACTGTGGTCCGACACAGAGATCGGGAGAATGGCGGCATCTAATATGTTCCCTCTAAGTGATTGGCTGAGGAAGACGTAATCCAGACGGGAGTAGGAGTGGTGTACATGGGAAAAGAACGTATAGTCCTTTACATCAGGGTGAAAAAACCTCCAACCAGACCCATCTCTTCCACCCCCCGCTGCGTAGCCCCCGAGAAGACCCCTGTGTCCGCCCTCCGCCCCCCCGAGCTATCCACCTCTCCATCCCAAACCAAGTTAAAATCACCCATCATGAACACAAGGCCTTCCGCAAAGTCCCCCACCTTCTCCAGCAGCTCCTGCAAATACTTATTCTGGCCCGAATTAGGCAAGTAGAGCACCACAAATGTACACAGCCTGCCCTGGACGTGCCCCTTGCCCATCAACCACCGCCCCTCTCTATCGTTGCGGACCCCCACAGGCTGAAAATGCAACGCTGCCTTAAACATTAAAGCTACCCCCCGGTGCTTCGTGGCAGCTGAGGACCTGTACACAATGGGGTACGCCCTGTGGCGGAGCCGCAGTTCATCCTTTCGAGCCAAATGGGTTTCCTGCAGCCCCACAACATCAAGATGATGGTCTACAAGATATTTCAGGACCTTCTGTCTCTTCTGAGGGGAGTTCAAGCCCTTGACGTTCCAAGTGCCTATACTAATCGGCATGATAGACACCACACATAGAGCTTGCTATCAGAAATGCAAATGGCGCCCAACCCTCATTCCTCCCCTCCCCCAACCACGTGCTCCCAAACGTTTCCAGAACAGTCGTAGGATCAGCCCCTCTACAGCATGGCGCGCATTCCACCACTCACACTCAGCATTCAACCCCAAAGGCCTGCCGTCACGGGCCCCCCCCCCAACCCCACAGTCCCCCAACCAAACCCCCCCCGAACCAACACAGAACATTGTACAGAAATGGAAAAAAAAGTGCAAAAACCATACTCAACAAGATCAGCAGGCCGAAGTCCGTAGGAAGCCCCCAATCAAGTGACAGGCCAGAGGAATGAAACCACTATTCCCCTTGGCCGTAATCGAGGTCGTCTCCCACCAGAGTACTTGCAGAACCCTCGATCAGAAGGCCCGAGCCTCCCCGGCGCCGATCCGCCATTCTTCGGGGATTACGCCGCCCCAGAGCTGAGCTGTGAGTCGGCCAACGTGGCCGAGGCCACCGAAGCGACTGCCGCCCCTCGTTCCTGCATGCTGGTAGAAAGGTCCGGACGCTGTCTAGTAGGGGATCCGGCGGGGGAGCGCCCCACCCTGTGCCATGAGTTCGAACGGCGGCGCCGTCGAGACGGAGAGGCCGCCGTGGCCTGCGAGGACGGCACATCCGCCAATCCCAAGAGCTCTTTTGCCGCCTGAAGTGTGCGTACTTGGGCCAGGCGATTCTGCCATCTGAAAATTATTCTGAAAGGGTGCCCCCAGGAGTAGGCGATCCCCCTCTCTTTCAGGAACGCTGTGATAGGTCGGAAGTCCCTTCGCTTTTGTAGGGTAGATGCGGCCAAATCCTGGAAGAGCTGTGGCCGATGGCCCCGAAATTGCAGCGTTTCGACGGCCCTGGCCTTCCGGAGTATCCTCTCCTTAAGTTGAAAATCGTGGACGCACACCAATATGTCGGGGGGAGGCCCCCCCCCTCGCCGTGGCAAGCCCACCCGGTGCACTCTGTCCATCCGTATTTCCGTCGTGTCCGCCTCATCTAGGACCTGGAGAAACAGCTCCTGAACGTACCCCCGGAGATCTCCCGCCTCACCGTCCCAAGGCACCGCCTGTATACGGATGTTGTTTCTACGGGAGCGGTTTTCAAGGTCTTCCGTGTGCAGTTGAAGGTCCAAATTCTGCTCGGTGAGGCGGATTATATCTTGCTGGAGCATATGAACGTCGGTGGCCACGCTCAGGTCCCTGTCCTCCAGGGTCGCCACCCTCTCTCCTATGCCGTCCATGTCCCTCCGCACTTCCCGTAGGTCGGAGGCGAGCTGCGTCCTGAGTTCCGATATGTCCTCCTTGATGGATGCGAACAGCTCCGACATGAAGGCCTTCGTCGCTGGGGCGTCTTCATCAGAGTGCCTCGACGACCCACTTGCTCCAGGGGAGGCCGGTTGTTGGGAGGCCTTGTCCTTCCCCTGGTTTCGTTTGCGCTGCACCGTAGACATGGCGGCTCACCGCGCCCTGTGTCGGCCCCACGTGGCCAAGGGAAGTAGCGGGGCCTGCTGGCGGATCAAGTGCTCGGTCCCCTCCGTCGCCTCCAAGCGTTTCCAGGCCCCCCACACACAGGCACTCGACCCGGGAGCGTCTCCCGCGATCCAGGCGGGAATCCCAGGGAGCCGGTGACCTTCCGCCTCGGCCCCCGAGCCTCCGCTCTCCAATAAGCGATAGAATCACTCCTGGGCCCCGCCGCCGTCCGGCTCCGCGCTGCGACCAGGCCCGGGGCTACGAAAGTTCAAGCAGGCCGCTGGCGCCACCCGCGAGGGGAGGGCCGGTCGATGGCGATAGTAAGGCGCCACCAGTCGTGCAAGTGTCACTGCTTGGCCAGGGGTCAGTGCCCCACCTCCCCCCAGGTGTGGTGGGGTATGAGCCGGGTCTCGTCGTCAGGACCTCCCTCGTCCAAGCTCTGGTCCGAACAGCCTTCCGTCTGCCCCAGTGCCTGCAGGCGGATCTAGGGCCCCGCCCTTCGACCACGCCGGGCCGCGATGGCTGGAAAGCTCGGGGTCTCACAGGCCGCGAGTTGCGGACGCTCTCGCAGGTGCTCCCAAGACCACACCGCCTCGGTGACCCCACCAACGTCCACCGCTCTGCTAGGCGAACGTCTCCGCCACCGTAGGGGCTCGTGGGCACCCCCAAAATCGTGCTGTTAGATGCTTTGTTGGATCAGCGCCGGAGCGGCACGAAAAGGCGTCCTACTCCGCCGCCATCTTGGCCACGCCATGCTTGCCCCTTTTCTAAATCAGGGAGGGGAAGAATTAAGGAGAAGGAGACTGCAGCCTGCGGGGTGTGGTCCTCTGCCCAGTTAGAGAGTGTGGTGGAAAGTGTACCCTTACCCCAGCCACAGTCCAGAGACTGGTAAATGCTCTAAGATTATCTCTTACATCGAAATCCCCTGGAGCGTCATCTCTCACCTGCTGTGGTGGAGCGTCACTGAGGAGAGCCAAGAGAGATCGGGCTGTTCCGCCCTTTCACTCCCCAGTTCAGTGTGGAGAGCGGCGTCGCTGTGGACCCGAATCTGCCAGCCCTGAGGTGAGGAATCGGCTTGTGGTGGTTGCCCCGGTCCTGGGAGTGAAAGGAGGCGCCGTCGCGAGTGCGCGATCTCCAGGAAGGAGACGCTGTTCCCTCGCGCATGCCCCAGCGCTGTGACATCCCGAGTGCAGGAGGGGCCTAGGGTCGAGCAGGCCCGGGTGGACGCCTTCTTCCGCTGACGTGCGCAGGGCCGAGGAGAGCAGTGCCAGGGCGAGCGCTACTGCGCAGGGCCGAGGAGAGCAGTGCCAGGGCGAACGCTACTGCGCAGGATCAAGGGAGAAGCGGCCCCGCCGAGCACCGGAAGGAGCGCCGGCCGTCGAGGGAGCACCTTTGTGAGGAGAGGCGCCGGGGAAGATTGTGAGGAGCGCCGAGTGATCCTGTCTTCTCCTCCTGCTCGAGCGCCACACTGAAGAGCTGGCTCGAGCAGGGAGGGGGAGCTAAGAGGCCCAGAAGGGGCCTGGGGGCATCGTGAATCGGTCCCTGACACCCCTTAAGTGGGAGACCCACCGAGGAGTTGGCCCACACCCAATAACACCGAGGAGACCCCTGAGGTGAAGAGAGCCTCTGCAACCTCGGTTCCTAGCCCCTCCTTTTCTGTGTCACCTTTCCCTCTTGGCGCAGGACCACTTCTACAACAGCTGAAAACAAGTAAGGAGGTGTACTAGAAAGGGGGAGAGTGGCACTAATGGTCAACTGGAAATAACTCACATCCTATTAATTGCCACAGCTGAGTGACACACAGGAGGGAGTAACTTGAAGGGATCATCAACAACTGTGTAATAGGAAGTGAGGGGGGTTGGTGTTGGGAGAGACCATTATTGGGCACAATACAGTAATCAGTTGTATTTACTCCTGGGGTCTTATGAAATGCAGAATTGAAGTGGGAGTCTACTGTGTTATGATTAATTCATTGATAAGTGTATTGTTTTATTGAACAAGATTCTAGTAGAGTGATAATTAGCCTGATTGATTCTAAGGTACAGTTATCCTAATGTACAATTGCAATAGGAGCTCAAAGATATAACAACTGCTTGAAAGACAACGTGATAATCTGCTAGTAAGTTCAAAAGTGTAACTGCTGATTCTAGAAATGCCTTGAAATGTTTTGAACTATTTATATGTGAGCTACTGATATTTGACACCAAAGAGCATATTATTTTTATATAAAGCAGCACGTATTTTCATATAATTTTGGTGTAGTGTTTTCTTTTTGAGTGTTATTGCGTGGAATTACTTTTGGGTGGTCTGCAACCTTTACACTGTGCCTCTGTTATGCTAGTCTTGCCCTAGGCCAGGCTACCTAATTCCAACAGGCACTATAGGGTCTGCACAGGCCGGAGAAATTGCAGCCTGTGAAAAGCCATTTCCCCCGCCTTCCTCAAGTCTCTGTGGAGGCTTGGGGACTTGGATGTCGCCATTCATCCACGCACTGGTTCCAGAGCACAATTTTTCCCTTTTCTGACAACACTGTAGTTAAAAAAAAAAAAATATATATATATATATATATATATATATATATATATATATATATATATATATATATATATATATATATATATCCACCACGAGTCCTCACCAAGGCACTCAGAGCCGCAGTAAGCCACGCTACCTTGAAGAAAAGACGGCAGGACCAGGAAATCCGTGAGTTGAAGTTTTTATTGTGCAACAAACGGCAGCATAACGTTTCGGCCTCTCGCAGGCCTTGATCACATGGTGTTATGCAGACATCCGGCAGAATTTAAAGTGCTAGTGCTTTAAACGGGAGCCAACCAGAACAAAGTAAAGTGCATGGTGCAATCAACATAGTTGAAATACTATGACATTTCATTCGTTTTTTTAAAAAAAATTTGCCACGCACTAAATCACACAGTTAATCATGGTATGTCATAAAACAGTATTTGGATCAATCCCATGCCCCAAAATTACTGAGTAAGCATTGATTCATACTATATGCATGTATGTGAATGCAAAACCACTTTTAGAAAAAATTCCCGGATCAATCCGTTGGCTGCATTAGGCACAAGGGCTAAGCACATAAGCAGACAATTACCATGCACGCCTATCCAATGGATTAAAGACAGAGCTTACCCTCATTAATTATGATTCATTAATATCTGGATAAATCCACATGTCAACACATGACACATTGTCATTTTGCCTAGTGCACCTATTAGTTTTAGCCTTGCTTTGAAGAGCATGCATGATTAATAACCACGATTTTAAAGTGCAAATGCTTAACCATCTAAAACATTGACATGGATTAAATTTATACTGGTTGGAAACCGAAAAAGGTGCAATTGAACGTGAATGTGATTAAAGTGTGTTTAAAAAAACAGATCCAAATCCGATTATACCTAGTTCTTAAAGCTGAGTATAGTATAATCATTATCTGTAAGACTGAAACAGTAGGAACACTGAATGGGGACAATGACACAATCTATATACATGAGTCCCTGAAATAACACCTTGGTCAAGCTGAAAATACTAAATAAGGACCAATCTGCTGGTTATCTAACATAGGACACCATCAATTATACCACAGAAAATTGGAACATGGGGATTGTATTGTCAGAAAGTGAAATTACAGACAGGTGTACATATCTTCTGTAGTATTCAGCCCATTGGGAAATTTGCTATCTAACATGAGAATGTAGCGTGTTTCTAACCTTCTCAACGCAGTTTCCCTGTTGCCACCCCTTCTCATTGGTGCAACCGTATCGATGGCATAATATTTCAGAAGAGAGCTGTTGCTATTATGCTTCTCTTTGAAATGCCTGGCGACTGGGTATGCCTGGTCGTTAGATTTGATGGCCCGTAGGTGTTGAAGGACCCTTTTGTGCACCTGTAGTTTCGAGCTGCCCACGTAGCGAAGGCCACATGGGCATTCCAAAACATACACGCAAAATTCACTCTTACATGTGATTTTTTGCTTAATCTTATAAGGGGTGTCCGAAAATGGGATGTGGTACTCAGACTTGTTGATTCCTTGGACACAGGCTTTGCAAGAGGCACATTTTCTGAAGCCTTTGCTCCCCGCCAACCAATTTTTTGTGTTCACCAACTCAGGGCTTGATGTTACAAGTGCATCCTGCAAGGAGAATGCTTTCCTATAGGTAATTGCAGGCTTTGCGGGCATATGTTTACCTATCGTTGGATCACATTTAACCAGACCCCAATGTTTGTTTACAATTTTCCTGAGCGCCCCATGCTGATTGTTAAAGGCCCATATGAGTCTAGTCGGAGGTTGTGTTGGGGCTGTGGCGGAGGTCTGTTTTCTCCTGTGTGCCAGGGCTTCAGATCGGGGTATAGCATTGGCTTTCCTAATGGCAGCTAGGATCACCTTTTTGTCATAACCCCGGGCCAGGAAACGTTCTTTACACTCTTCCTGGGCTAGCTGGTTCTGTGCCTCCGTGCTGCATGCTCTCCTGATTCTTAGCATTTCCCCGTAGGGGATGCTACGAATCAGGTGAGGCGGGTGGTGGCTCTGTGCATGCAGCACTGTATTGCCTGCCGTAGGCTTTCTAAACAAGGATGTATGAATCTCCCCATTAGTGATGTTGATTGCAATGTCCAAGAAGGTGGCCTTTGTGGAGCTGATATCAGATGTAAATGACAAGTTGAAGTTGTTGTTATTCAACCTGTTGATAAATTCCGTGGCCTGTTCGGTGGTTCCTTTCCATATCATACAGATATCATCGATGTACCTGAACCACCGAACAATATGATTCCTGCAAGTTTCAGAGTGCTCTCCATTGAGGACCTGTCTCTCCCAGTACCCCATATGGAGACAGGCGTAACTGGGAGAAAAGCAGGCCCCCATGGCCACACCCCTGACTTGCTGGAAATGCTGCTTGTTGAACATAAAATAATTATTGTTCAAACAGAATTTTATCATTGATAACAGCATCTTGTTGTGTTCTACAAAGGCAATCGGGCGGAACCCCAAGTAATAAGCTACCGCCCTAAGGCCGCCCGCATGGACGATGCTAGTGTAAAGGGCAGAGACATCAAGGGTTACAAGCAGGTATGAAGGATCCCACTGCACAGTGCTTAGCTTTCTTAAAAAGTCACTGGAGTCTTGGACATAAGAGGGTAGTCCTAACACATATTCCTGCAAGTAAGAGTCCACATAGATTGTAGTATGCTCAAGTAACCCCCCGCATGCAGAAATGATTGGTCTACCGGGGGGTCTCTGGGAGTCTTTGTGGACCTTGGGGATTATATATATATATACAGGGGAATCTAAAAAACAGAACACAAAACTGGTAGGTGAGTAGTTGGGAATAACCTGTAGTTTTCCAAATCGTGAATCCAAGTGACAACGATGTCAAACCATGTTTTGTTCTCCATTTGGTGTCGCCTTACCCAACAAATGCTGTGGTAATCCATCAAAATTTGTGTTCACAAAGAAATGATCAGGGTGTCAATATCGATTGAGGTAGGACAGTGCAGTATGCCCAGTTTATATTGCATCACACATGCCCCAAAAGCTCCGGAATAAGAGTAAGAAATAAATCACTGCTTTGTTGTATTCCATCAGACCTGTTTTTAATAAGTCCTTTAGCATGTGTAAAGGTTTAATTAAATTACATGCATACTTAATATACAACACTTTATTTACACTTCCTCGTAGCACTGGTCTTTGTTTGAAAAAATAAATAGGTCTTGTGTACTGACTGACAACAGATCTGCGTTGAGCATAGTCATTAGAATTGTGTCAATGAAGAGACATGGCCCTTCTACCACTGATCACTTAACAGCTATGATTTCAAGTGTTTACATGTGTTAGAAATAGTCCGTCTTCATCGCTAAAGCACCTGCCAACTTGGCACTCGGCCATAAAATGACCGTCCAACTTTCAATTTAAAGTTTTAATTTAAACATAGAAGTAGTCAAATGATTGCACTCAGAGATAGATAAAATTCAATCTCCGGGATATATTTTTTAGCCCATGAAATTAAAGGGAATCTGTGTAAGCCTTTGTTATGGTTCAGACGGTATTTGGGCTTTAGAATTACATGATAAAATATTTTGCATATAAAGCACTGGTAATTCTGTTATTATAGCTTAATAGTCTTTAAATAAATTAGCCAACATTCAGTGTCTTTCACTTTGAATTACTGATCATACTATTCCGAGCTACAAAAGCATGCAATTCAAAAAGGTTCAAAACACAGGGAGATTAATATATTAAAGGATATAAAAGAGAAGCAAAAAGAGAGAGGAGAAGCTTGCAAAGTAGAGGATTAACATGGTCTACTGGAAGCCCATGGAGAGATCTCAGAGCTAGGAAGATATGCCCCCATTTTTTCATTCCCCATACCAGGCTAAAAGTCACATTTTTGGGCTTTCTAGAGTTTAGCGAACATGTCTGCCAGGTAATTTCGTACCAGATGCCATAGCAGCAGTCTACCCTTGAAATCAGAAATATGCCCACTACAATGGCGCTGTTCTTTCTAGGGAAGAGTGGTGCATTCCAACTGAAGATAAAATTTTAAAAAGTGTCCTTTACAAAGTAGGTACCACTTGGGGTTCCGGAGGCATCCAAGCATCCTTCATAAAGCCCTAAGCCCTTTAAAGCTTCATTTTGTAGTTTTTGACCTATTAGTAGGGAGGCTGTTATTGAATACTCATGATTATCCTTCACAGCAAACAGATACCACTGCTTTTTTACAGGATTATTAATGGTAGCGGGAACTCGTCCACTTTTGGATTACCGCCCGAGACTTAACTAGATGATCCAACAGGTTAGCAACAGGTATCGCAGCCATAAAAAATAATCACCGGTGCATGGGTGCACCACCACCAGAAAACCTTTTATCAGTGCCATAAAGACTTTTTTTTCTGAAGTAGCCTTGTTTCACAGTATGTGCAATGATCTATACCAAGCTAAAATTTCCTGGGCTATTTGTACCGTTTCTAGATGGAGCACCCTTTATTGATCACTACAGACATTACCTCCCAGGTTATATTTCCTTTTAACTAGGCTTGTCTTGATTTCTTTCCTGTAAATTGTAAATGCATCAGAGGAAAAGCCTTAAGCTGCCACCAGCATTCAAGAGGACTAGAGTTCTCTTTCCTTGCCTTGCTCCTTTTCAGATGTAGGACCAAACTTAGTGGGTCTGTGTTTTCATGACTTGGATCAAAATATTCGCGAGGAGCAGATTGTCCCTTGCAAATGTAAACTTATGTTTTCTGAGCCTGTAAATCCCAATTCTGAGATAGACTATCGGGTGAGGGGAGTGCAAGGAAATAGGTATAGGTGCTGTATTTGCCGACTTAGGCCAACCCTGCATGCAAGTTGGAGTGTGGGGCATCTCTTTAATGCTTCACCACACATTGGTTCAAATGAGCTACTTGACCAGAGTCACAGGGACTTCTGATTATAGCAGGCTCACAGCCCTGCTCCCATATCAGCCAGTTTTGATACAAAATTACATAAAAAACATGCATAGGTGTGATTCACGTTAAATGTTTACCCCCTTATCTAAGGATAAGAAGTTTGAAGTATTGCTCCACTGTTCATGGAGTCATGCCATCAGCAGTGGAGCAAAGGGGTTTGCAAAGCTGATGGTGGACTTTTCACTTCCCTGTAAATGTTGGACAATCGCCAGCATCAGGTTAAGGTCTGCTTGTCTCCCACTAAGAGCTACAATGGGGACACAGGTGGGCATACATAATGATGAATGCATCTAGCCTCTCAGTGCAAGTGGAATCCATGAGGTCAATCATGTGGTCTTTAGCATGTTTCGAGTGTACAACACAGAATATTTTAACGACCATTATTTTTAAAATCATTTGCTGGTCCAAAGTTTCTGCGGTCTTCCCAAATGAGCTACACAAGCTTTGCTATTTTTAAATGTTTCTTGAATTTGTATTGATCTCAAACTTTTATACATATATATGCTATAAATGACTGAAGTTGTGGTGATCTTAGTTAAGGTCTAAAAAATGAAGAACTAAATTGAACAGGATCATTTTGATATGCAAATATCTGCAAACCGGGTTCCTTAAGGAGAAAATATACTTGTTGCACCTCACTATTTTCGTAAGTATTCGGTTTTGTCGCTCCAGGCAATCCTATAGTCTTCAAATTTTACAATGTCAGGAATGCCATTTATCACATTTTCTAAATCTGCCTGCCACATTAACAAAGTCGTTTGTAGGGAAACAGTGTGGAAAACATTTGCAGACCATGTTTAGTATGTTATTAGACTTTTTGATATAAAAACCAATACAAAGTCGATTAATTAACATCAGAGCACTAATGTTCCCTCAAAAAATTGTGAAATGTATTTTTGGCACAAAATACTTCCCCCCCCTCCCCCCCCTCCCCCCTCTCCCCTAATATGTGTTGGAATGTGAAGGGAGATCAACCGTTTCTGCTGTAATCCCAGAAGATTAGCTTTATTTATATCCAGAAATAAGAAGATTTGAGGTCTTGGGCAGCGGGTCCTTACCATGGACTTTTTTATCTCTGCAAAATAGAGTTAAACAAGTTTGCTGCAATCAAATGAAAAGGCTACTTTTTTAAAAGTCTGACTATGCTTAGTGATGTTTACCAATGCAAAGTCTACTTTAAATGGAATGAGACTTGAGGTTCTGTAATTCTCGAGTCCGACTCCATTTTGTTCTGTGCCACCATTTTGTGTTGCCCTCACGTAGGCCTGTGAAGGTAGCCTGGCGATCAAAGTGGCCTGGCCTTCTTAGTCCATGTATACATTAACTAAGGTTTCTTTATGGACTCTGAAATGAACTGTAAGAGACTGACCTCTTCACCTGAAACTGACCTCACAAAGCCAATTTCCCTGATCGATCATTGTCTGAGATCGCCAATCAATGTTCAGGACATCGTTAACTTTTAGTTTCCTTGCTCATGCCTTATCTTGTTCATCATCTGCTACTGTTTCTATTTATGTTTCTTCTATTACATGGGTTATGCTTTCAATTATAGGTTTGCCCTGCTTTTGGAGGTTGAATTTGAAACATTCTTAATGATTAACTTTTGGGTTTGGATACTGTATATGTAATCATGCCATGCCCTGCAGTGCCATCTAAATCGGATTAACCTTTGTGAACTACGTAATTATAATGTTTTGCCAATATCCTGCTAAAACCCCAAAGGCTACTCACCTGCTGACCCTCCAGATTTTTGATTTGTTTAGGAATGTAATTGGTACAACTCCCTTACATGCTTGGGGCAGGATAAAGAGTATATAACACGTGAAGTAAGACCCTTCTAACAGACTGCCTCATTCAGTTGCTACGGCTTCTGTGTGACATAGTCTCACTTATTTGAGGTTAATAAAAATGTACTTTTATATTCCAGCGTCTGTGTCAAGTTCTTTGTGAGTTTAAAAGAACTAAGTATCAGTGGAACCCCTGAGAAGTGGATTTTTGATTTTTACAGACTCAGGGTGCAGCATCTTTTCGATTAAAGTTTTCTAAAGTTTGGAAATACCTTCATTTCAGATTGGAACTTTAGTCATATTTTTATTTATTTATTTATTTATTTAATGCGATTTTATATAGCGCAAACTTTACCTGAAGGTGTCAGAGCGCTTTACATAAGAACCAGTTGCAAAACATAAGGACTTAGGATTACATGTGTTACATAAAAGATACAAACCGAAAAAAATGCAAATGTACAAGATGTAAAGTCACACAAGGAAGAGATACAAACAAAGAAAAATTGCAAATGTACAAATAGGAAAAGTCACTCAAGGAAGAGATACAAATGGATATACTCTAAGAGTCACATAGGAATGGTAGAGAGTACAAAGGTCTACTGCATATACTAGTGATTAGAGTTCTCTCTATATACATATATACACATATTAGATTTTCTCAGGTGAAGACCCCCAAAAAAAAAGAAAAACAGAAGAGCAGAGTTCCATTAAGTGGGGTCGGGGGGGACGCAGTCACAGCACCAAGGAAGGGTGGGAGGGATACAAGAGTATGGAGAAAAGGCCAATCAGAAAAGGGAAGAAACATTTGAGGATCGTCTAGGGGGAAAAGGGTAAAGGTCGAGGGAATGGACAAGATGGCGGGTCAGGGTCCAGAGAAAAGGGGCTGAGAGCAGCAGCAAAATGGCGGCCAGTACAAAAGAAAAAGTAAAGAAGTCCATGAGAGTCCGTGGCGTAGTTTCTTTCATTCGAATGTGGCTGCAGGGCTGCTGCCTGCATCTGGTGTTTTCACGGCCCCGTTGCTTTGTTTTGGGGAGGGTTGTGTGTTGCCCAAGGGCCGCTCCACACGGGCCCTTTCTGCTAGCCCAGAATTGCGGGGGCTGCTGCAGCCGCAGGGCGGCCGGGGAAGGCGGCCAGGGCTCACCTTTCCCAGTGGTGGCTGCATGGGGATCCTGCAGGTCCGGGAGAACCATAAATCCCTGGTGTAGAGAGGAGCCTCCGGCGCTGCTCTAGCCCCCGGGGTCACGGGAGCCCAGGCTCCGCTTCAGAGCGACCCGGGGCCGGGGGAAGCCGCTGTTGTTGAAAGTGCACAGCTGGCCGGCTTGCGGTGAGCTGTACATACAAGCCCCAGTGGGCAGGGCATGCTTGTTGTCTGAGGACAAGCTCTTAGCAGTAGAATCAGGAATTAACTTGGAAAAAGAAGCGAGGGCTGAGGCAGCCCTGCGAAGGGTGGTCACGGGTGCCCGGTTCATCGCAGTTGATATGAGCGCCACTTGGGCTGAGGATGAGGCTTCTAGCTCGTGTTCACCGATGCGCCTCAGGGCTGGGCTCAGACCCTGACCCAGGGCAGGGCAGGTCAGACCCTACCCTGGCTCTGGGGGTTTCTCTTGCATCCTGGGGCTGCAGTCTGTGCTTCCTCGGCGTCTCTACATTGTCAAACTTCCATGGGGTCAGCTGTATAGCCTTAGCACCCCACGCCACAAACTCCAGGATGTTCTTCTTCCTGTGCTGTGTATCTCTGTGTACACACTACGCTCTACACGTTAATCTCGCAATATAAAATAGTATATTTAGAATGAGCAAAAGCGCCAAGGGTTTTCTAAAGTAATGATAAAAAGGGGAAAAATTACTGTGGATTTGAAGACATTGGCCACAAGTGCTAATACCTGGACACCTGATTTGTCTTTGAATTAAACGTTCACCAAACCTTTCATAGGTTCTTGGTAATTATTCATAAATGTTGAGTGACTAAATTCTACTTCAGAGAATTTTTCTACACAACTATATTTAGGTCACAGGGTAACTCTTGTCCAAAAGGCCCAATATATACCACTAGGCGGCTTAATTCATTCAATGCTTGGCACCTGCCTAGTCCGAAAGTTAAAAACCTACAGCCATATTTCAACAGACACTCAGAATAAAGTGGTATTCTACAAGTAACCCTGCCTCCAATCGGATAGCAATGCTTTTGTTTTATTTTATTCCTAGGTGACTAACATGTTTATATTTTGGAATTTGTCTGAACGTTACATTCTTTACCTCTGGAGGGGATATGGATTGCAATATGCCCTCCCTTGTATGCCACATCACATCCTCCACTGTTGCAGCCTTGAGTTTGATCATTCTAAGGGCACCTTACAGAGGCTGATTTCAAGGGTCTATGAATAGCTGTTTGTATGTGCTAAGGAAGCATTAATAGTCGTCCCTAAAATCAGGGATGCAGCTCATTCAATAACACTAGAGGCGATGTTAGTTTGAGGTTACCAACAAGCAAGGAGGTGTACACTACTTTCGAGTCATCACCAGAGTGTTCACTCGGGCACGGTCATGAACACTCACCCATAACGAGATGCCTAGAGACAACTTGGTTTCTAGAAAATAGTCATATGTTACATGAATAAACTACAGAAACACAACATATGGAAAACAAATATACTCTTAGGGAAAGAAATGTGAAGTTAAAATGAAATGGAGTAAGGGACTGCATTGCTATTGTGGATTATCAGTATGCTTTCTACAGCCTTTGTTGGGAATTAAAAGAGTTGTTTTTACCTGTCAAGGACATTAATATAGGACTCCATTGCAACCCATTTAAAAGACAGTTTTTAATTACTACTTCATGAGAGACCTTGCAGGACCCGGCCCAATTAAAACCATGCGGGGCCCATCAAAGTGGATTTAATGACATGAGCTCAGCCCTGCCTGCAAATCAAGTATATCTTCATAGGTCACTCTATCATCGCAGGTCCAATCTTAGAGGTGGACGAGTTACTAAAAGCTCAAGCCAGATACTTGGCTCTGCTTCACCTCAAGGTCCTCTTGCATCCTCGAGCCCAAACAGAGTTAATCTTTTATGTGGCATCCGCTTGCCCTCAAGTAGAAAGCTCATGCTCCAAGAATTAATAATAGCACAGAGACCTTTAATGTACAATGGCAAGCGACACAGATACCAACTAGTAGCTGAATTGCACAATGGGAAACCAGACAATCTGAGATCAATCCTGACTTCCCAGGTTGAACAAATTGTGTGATCCTAGGGATATATTTTATTTGAGTCAGCACTTTCTTCATTATCACATATAAAAGTACCTTCAAATGAGTGTATTCAGAAATTGCACTGTATAAAAACCCTGGATTTGACTTAAACAACTATAATGTTGCTCCATCTATAATTATAATTTAGGCCACATACAGGATAGACACGACAACTGACTGACTAGTCACTAATCTCACTGGTGCCATTGTCATCAGGGCAGAGTGTGCATGAATTCTTTTTTTTTAAATTTTATTTATAAAGTTTTATATAGCACAAACTTGATTCCGAAGGATATCAGAGCGCTTTACAATTTGAGGCAAAGGTAACACATCAGAACATTAGTGTAACGATCACAACCTACAAGAAAATGAGGAATGAAAGAGCTCCAGGGCCAAATAGATTGCCAGCACCTGTATTCAAAATAGCGCCGGACTTTTGGGCAGTAATCCTCACTCCACTCTTTATCAATATCTTTTCCATAGCAAAGACTCCAGATTATTGGAGGGGCTCTATTCTTGTCCCCATCTTCACAAAAGGCGACCGCCTGAAAGCACACAATTACAGGCTTATTGCCCTTCTTGACCTTGAAGCAATGGCCTATGCTAGACTACTTCCGAAGGAGCTGGAGTCCTGGGTACAAGAAAAAGGCATCATCCACTTCTACCAATCCGGCTTCAGGTCACAGTCGTCAACTTTGAACAAAATCATAGCGCTTGCTCACTGGTCAGTTCAGGTGGCGAGACGAAAAGCCTACCACTGTTCTGCAGTTTTATTGACTACAGCACAGCTTTTGACAAAGTGGACCACACAAGGCTATGGTGGAAACTAGACAACGGGGAATACCATTCAAAATAGCGAACCCAATAATATCACTATACTTGATACCGGGGTACGGGTTAAAACTTTAAAACTATCTCTTTTAATAAATGCCTCCCAAAGCAGTGATACAGTCTGAAGTACTAAGGTGAAACGCTTCCATATGTTGAAGGAATACACTTTCTTAAAATGTTGAAATAACTTTATCAAGTTATTGCATGAGGTTTATTGCAGGACACAGGCTCTTAAAGTGAAGCCCGATCCTTCCCTTGTTATGTCTTGGCCCTGGCTCACCCCCCTTTATTGAGTCAGCAGCGATAGTGACTTGATGTCATTGTTGAAGTAGACGGCTGATCTCATTGATACTGCCAGGCCAAGAACAGACTATGAAATTATTAGGGTTGTGTCCCACCCCATACACTCCCCCTGAATCTACATCCCTGCCTCAAAAACTCTCTCTCCCATCTGTACTCAGCCAATACCTTTTTCATAGAATAACAAAAGGTGTCAACATGTGCTCTGTCTCGTTGAAGTTCCTACTGACCTGCAGTGTATTCGAAGAATGAATGAACTGGAAACACTATATAATGCGCTGGGAATGTAATCAATGCCCAGGAACCGTCCAATCAACTTTTAAAATGTAATTTTATTAATACATGAAATAAAAAGTCTATTGTAAGGGTAGTTATCCCAACGGGGTGCACTTATACAGGTAACAAAAACACACAGAGGCAGAAAAGTGCTTGACAAAAATACTGCTGCACCCACTGATCAATTGAATATTGTATTGAAGGGTAAGAGTCATAAGGTCGCCGACGTTTTGAGCCACTTAAATCTAGGAAACAAAACAGGTGATGGACAGAATGTGGATCAATGTCACACATTCACCCCAGTCCAAAGATCTGGGCCCAAATCCATCGTTTTTTTGCACTCCACACCACCCTGGGTTAGACAATGGTGATATGCAAATCAGCTCTGACCCTGTGCCCCATGGGAACAGTCCAGTCCGAACTACAAAAGCCATGTCCTTCCCAGAACGGAATCAAGCATCCGAGGACCGGACCGGTTTCGAGGTGACCATCACCACCCCCCTGTTGTTTAATTATTTTGTCCACCATAAGCGTGGAAGGGTATACTCAGACGTGAGTCCCTTGCTCATTGCACCATCAGGATTCAAGCAAGCCGGGCCGAAGACGGCTGAAATGCCAGAAACCGGTCCCCGGGAGCTTGTTTCCTTCCCAGTGAAAGAATTAGCTTGGTAGTTTGGTTTGCCCTGTTCCCATGATGCACTGGGCCAGGGACAGACTAATTTGCATATAGCCAGGTTCTGAGCTGGGATGGTGCACTCATGAAGCAGGCTCCCCTTCATGAATTAAGTTCCCACACGTATAATATCAGATAAACTATATAACAGAATCAAGCCGCAGATGTGAGAACCCAATATAAATCACTGGAATCAGAGAATGGGAACAATACTGGATAACAAAAGTTCAGCCCTGGGCACATTGGAAATTCAAGGCCTGCTTGGCTTTGCGGTGTCCACATAGTACGCCGAGAAGGAGCGTACTATATGAACACAGCTAAGCCAAGCAAGCCTTGAGAAGCAAAAGAGGTTATGAGTCACCATATGGTCGGCCAATGCATGCACATATTTCTTTTTACAAACTGCGCCCCTATAGACATTTTAAGATAGTTTAAGATTTTAAACTTACATAATTAATGCACTTGGAGGCGAGGACGCCAAGAAACCTCTAATCATCATAAATCAACTTATTAGGGTTAATGTGCCTTCTACAGAAAATTATGTTCAACATATAGGTCACAGGTTTGTGCCCTATGTAACTGTACAGTTGGCAAATGATTGTGTTGCACAAATTCTGTGTACCTCACAGGTCTCAAACAACAATCATTGTAAAATAGGTTAGGGTGTTATATGCAGTAGCTTCAAACGGCTACTTGTTACATACTAAGAATACTTTTTGAATTTTTTAAGGTACTCACTTTTTCACGATACTCAGGTTAATAAAAACTGGATCCATTGTGTGGTTATAAACCATTTAAGAGCAACAAAATATTCAATTGGCATTCTTAAATATATAAAATGCAACTATTAGTATAAATCATATATACACTCACCCCCCTTGATGTACGGCAGAAAAAAACCATTCTATATAAATTCACAGTTTGCCTAAGTCATACAAACACTCAACCTTGTTTTTCTTTCCATCATGCAGTGACAGGTTCGTCCTTCGATCCCATCAGGTAATAATTCTGGCTACTAATGTGTGCATAGGCGTCATAACCGGCCCATTACTACACCTGGCAGAATCCTGCGGCTTGCAACTTATAGCATAGCTGCCAAGGTTTCAGATAGCTTATGCGTGACATTTTCATAATTTCAGTGTAATTATGAGTGACATTTCAACGACTATGAGTGACACTTTCCTGTG
Source organism: Lissotriton vulgaris (assembly GCF_964263255.1). Lineage (NCBI taxonomy): Eukaryota > Metazoa > Chordata > Amphibia > Caudata > Salamandridae > Lissotriton > Lissotriton vulgaris. Next base: position 1,298,983,295 of record NC_141694.1, read on the forward strand.
AGCACAATCAAGTATTGAAGACGAGGGAAACAAATAAATATCAGAAATGAGACTTATTTGATCAAGAAGAAACTCTAAGAAGATCCTTAAGCTTCTGCAAAGCACCAAAAATGGAAGGGCACCAACTTCAGAGGAGGCCCAGTAGTGATAAATGAACTCAAAATTGGCAGTAAGATTTAACTGGTTCAATATTAAAGTAAAAGCTTGTGAAGAAGTGCACCACAGCTACAGACTCCAGACCACTGCACACTGCCATTGCAGAGATAGCCTTGCAGCTGAGCAGTGATTCACACATTACAGCTCTCAACTTCTCTCAGGCCAGCTCTACTCTCTGTAGGTCTTGCAGGTCTGCTTGATGGTGATGGCGCTGTCTAGTGACAGGCTGCCTTTCAGTTGTAGTATCTCTCTCCCATGGGTTATGTTATGGATGCAATCAGGGCCTCTTATCTAGACTATGCCAAACGTGCACGACTGGAGGCCATCACTGGTAAGGGTGAAATTTAGATCCGTCTAGCCTGCTGATTATGTCCAGATGGGCTGAAGGGGTCGGCTGCAATTAGGTAAAACATCGTTTGCCGAGTCCACCAACACAAACTGATCACAGTACACCAACGTTAGTGTCATGCATGGCGCCAACATGACAACAAAGGAAAAATGCAAACTAAGAAGATTTCATGTAAATTCACCCACTGGGAGTGAAAAATGACAATATGCCAAAACCAGCTGTAGGTCTATTGATTGCACAGGTCCAATAACATGTGAATCATCACGTAGCACTCCCTAGGGTAATGTTTACCCAAAGTCACCAGTCAATTGTACAGAAAGTCACAAAAAGATTGTTTACTAGCGACACAACCAAAAACTTTGCAAAGGGAATAGTAAATCTTAAAGCAGTCAGATTTGAGGCTTACCTGACTGGAAAGCGAGTTCAAACAGCTACTAACACTGTCTGTGCATCTTTTGGCACATGGTTTAGGCCAGTGAAGGTGTAACTGACACAGTCCCTCACTTACAATCCCACTGCCGTTTCTAGACCTCTCCTCAGGGTCTAGACTCTATCCATACAGGCACGGTCGGTGCTACGTGTCACTGTGCTGCCACCCGCACCCTCCAGTGCCTCCCGGGGACTGCGTCTATGCCGCCTCGGGGTTTCTAAAGTCACACTCCTGACAACAGCTAGCTCCTTGTAGTGAATGGGCTTTGTTTCCCCAAAAATGAGCGAGGAGGGCAACGACTGTCACGATCCATAGCCGACTGCTACCTCGAGAAGTACATGCAGGCCTCCGTCCCCAGGGCAGTTTCTAGGTGTTTTGCCGCCCTAGGCGAGAATTGAAAAATGCCGCCCATTCCCTTTTACTACCATCACTCTCTCCCCCTGTCATCCAGGCTAGAAGAATTAACTGACAGGTGAGGATCGTGGGTGCCAAGGAACATCACTCCGGTTCTATACATGCTGATAAGCAGGTGGCGCAGCCCAGATATAGTGTCCCGAATTCACCCACAATAACTGGAATGCACTTTATTTTATTGAATGGCAATCATTGAACTACAATTATTGGGCACTATGATGTGGGTGTGTGTTCGTGCAGGGCACATGTGTTTGTTTTTAGTTGAATTTATTGTGACTTTTAAGCTGGGGACTAGGTTGGAGTCTGGAGGGAGGCTCAATCATCCTGTGATTTTGGGCAAATCACTTAATCTCCCCGTGTCTAGAAAAGAATAATGTGTCCGTCTGTAATTCGGTAATGCAACTGGTGCTCCTGTTAAGTGCACGGATACCTTCAGGTCAAGTTCGTGGTATATAAACTGCAAAAAAAAAAAATGTACAAACACTTAATCTCGGAGGATGTGCAGCAAGCAGCATAACTAGAATGACAGGCAGTCACCACCCACTGTTATCAAGTGGTGCTCCCTGCAGCACATGTTATAACCCTGAAAACAACCCGAGTTTACTGTATGAAAGTGCCTCGCATAAACAGGAAGACATCAGTGCCCTGCGGGATCGCATGCCTTCATGACACCACCCCAGATCTTATCCAGGGGTTTAGTATTGCTTGTCGTCATCTCACATAGTTCTGTTTATATTTCACTTAAACCTGTTTACCACACATACATCTCTCCTGCACAGTGAGCATGCACAATGCAATAGTTTACTGGGCCTCGCCAAAGACTGTAAACAGAAAAAAGTGCCTATTTTTCTGATGTGTAACGCATTACATTTCTAGTGAGCAGTAACGTATCGTAATCTTCCACTTCTGTATGTTTGCTCTTCTGACAACGATTCCTGTCGGAATACAAAAACTCGCCACCTGTAAGCGCTGTACAAAATGTTCTTAAATCATAGACAAAATTTGCCATTGTACACAACAAAACAGCAACAAGTATATACACATAACCATACTACTCGGAAAATCAGTAAGTACATCTAAAGTGGACTTTCAATAGTTATCAAACCTTGTGTCTTTTATCGCTGATGTGGATATGACTTTTAGTACAGTTCTTATTCTCTGCCCATATAAAAGAGTAAAATTGGGGGCCATATTAGCAACAAACTGTAATAAATATTGCAGAGCACGCTTAGCGTGAAATTTTTTATTGTCAGCTATCGCTGGAATATATCGCCATGCTAACGCTGTATTAGCAACAATTAGAGCTATGGCGATCAATATTCCAGCGATAGCGGGAGGGAAGGGCCAACATCGCGACAAAACCAGCGATGTTGCATAGTGAAGACGGAAAACCTTGCTGATACGACCCCCCATGTTAGGTATGGTTAAGTCAGGAAAGTAGCAGATGTTAAAAAAACGGCGATAATCCCAGTTAGCACGACTTTTCACTTCGCTAACCGGGCCAGGGCCTCCTTGCTAATAGGCAATAGGCCTGTTAGTGGCTGTTTCCCTGGTCTGTTGGTCGGGAACGCCTACTTTGCTTGCCATTAGCGATAAATATCGCTGACATGCAAAGTGGCACCCAAAACGGGTGCTTTCGTCAGAAAACTGTTCCTAACTGCTGTTAGCGACAGCTTGCTGATAGGGCGATGGAATTATCACCACTTTAGCGGGAAATGGTCCCGCTAAAGGGGCGAGATTGCCCTTGCACATATGCCCCTTAATTTTTTGCCTATAGCTACATAAGTTTTGTCCTTCAGATATATTTGTTTTCAACGGTTCGAAAGACATCTCAGTTTGTTTATAAACATAAACACCTTATTGACAGACACTGTATGCAAAACACAATAACTATCTACCGTGAAGCATTTTGGTGCCTGCACTCTGTGTCGCCCCTGTTTGGGTTTCGCCTGCCGAAGGCTGCGCTCTGCGCAGCTTTTCGGCGCAGGCGAAATCCATTGACTAATAAGGACTTCAGGAACGTCCCCCGGCTCCCACTGGCTAGCTCCATAAATGGAGGCTAGCTATTGGGAGCCGGATCTGTCCGTCAAGGCCGGACCAGATTCGAGGGCGTTCCCGAGAATTTTTCTCTTTTGCCCACGTCATGCGGCAGTGGGCGGGGCTTTTTTTTTGGGCTCATCGAGGTTTGTTTGGGCCATTTTGCGGCCGACCGCCGGCCGAGGAAGTCCAGGTGAGTGGTTCCTTTCCTGTCCCCCCTCCGCTACTGACGCTATACATAATAAATATGGCTTGTCCGGTACAAGTTTGGTTCGAAGGAAAGTAAATCAGGTTTAAAACTTTTAAGGCACCCCACAAGTTTGCACCCTTGCCCGCCATGCCCACACACTCACAGGAAGATAAACAAACTGCTTGTGCAAATATGAGTGTACTCACAAAGTCACTAGTGTTTGTACATCTTTTAAACTGTTCTTTACAGGCAATGGCTGTGGGAAGGAAAGGGGGCCGGGAAATGACAATGGACGGGGGCACCTCGGCGGTGCAGTCAGTTCCTGCACATTTCCTTTCTTTCTGCTGCCGCTGGGAGGAGGGGAGGGGGCGGGGTGCGGCATCTGGGATGGGGCTGGCAAGTTTGCTGTTCTCTCTGAGCCCCGGTGTAGTGCCTAGGGTGCAGCAAATGAGAGCAGCTTGCACGAGGCACCCTCCCTGGATATTGTCTCTGCCGGCAGAGAGCGGGAGCCTGGGCTGAGGGTCCCGGGAGATTGATCCACCCTGCGGGCCCCCCTGCCACCCCTGGGCTGGCGGGGATGCGGCATGTGTGGAAGCAGAGGCGGTAGATGCCGGGAGAAGGAGCGGCGGCGGCTCGGGGAGCTGTCATGGGGGGAGCAGCCTCCTCTCCCGCCTGGATTCCTTCCAGTTCTCCTGCTGACCTGTCTGTGGACTGAGCCGGTGTCACGAGGACACTTCCGGCTCCTGGAGCCGCCCGCGGTCGCAGGATGGAGCTCTTGCAGCTGCTAACCCTCACGAGGATCCGAGGAGGTAAGGTTGGGAGGGGACCTCGCAGTGCATTTATTAGGTGCTACCGGTTTCCAAATTAATTCTACTGAATTTATCAGCCTCGGTAGGAAGGATTGCCAACTTGGCCCTGTTGGGATTCAAACTTGAGATCTGCAGATCACAACATATATCAGTGATGACCGTTTAACTCACTAATGCGAAGGTTATTTCTATGTATAGGAGCGGTTTGAGACTGTCTAACAGTGAGTCTGTGATCCAAGCCGTGACACTAAGGCCCAACAGGTGAGGTGTATGTGCCGTTCACTTTTACAATACAAAATATGCACTTGTGTCTTAACCTGCACAACGAGTTCCTAAGTGTGGTTATTAATGGGACCAATGGGCGACATACAGCAATGTTATTGAGAAGAAATATGACTGACCCAGAGAAAACCTCTTTTCACTTTTAGATAGGGGTCGCATCCCTGAGACTCAAGATTTGTCCTAGGAAATTCCCGGTCTGGAAGGTTGGGGCATCTGTAGTCTTGGGAGCATTAAACATAAAGTATAGAAACAAATGAGTGAGGTGAACTCTCCCCTTCCACATCCCGCGGGTAGGGGTGCTCAGTAAGAGAAGCAATCCTGTAGATCTCGACCTCAAACTCACAGAGGCATCACTGGCTAGCTGTCTGTCCTAATTCACCCCACTGGATTCCCTAGGGAAAGCAAACATCTGGTCAGAAATCTACTTCACCTGGCACAGCTCGTTGACATAGGGTATGGAACTTGTTCCTGCTAAATCAGGCACGACTGTGACCCTTTATTCAGTCCTCCAAACCATTCAGGTATTGGTTTCTAGCACAGGAATGAGCTTTACCCACTGGATTTGCCCAGGACAACAACCCTCTTTTAATTGTTAATCATTGGTGCCTTGTTGGTTTGTGGTTGATGGAGACTTAAGTTAAATATCCAGTGTTGTTTCCATGGAATGACTTGTGAACAATACAAACCGTCTTAGATTGTGAGTTTTCTTTAATTGGTGTGTTGTGAAGGCATGTGTAGTGTTATGTGATTGCTGCATTGTGGGCTGTGAGAGCTGTGTGGACTGTGAGAGCTGTGTGGACTGTGAGAGCTGTGTGGACAGTGAGAGCTGTGTGGACAGTGAGAGCTGTGTGGACAGTGAGAGCTGTGTGGACTGTGAGAGCTGTGTGGACTGTGAGAGCTGTGTGGACTGTGAGAGCTGTGTGGACTGTGAGAGCTGTGTGGACTGTGAGAGCTGTGTGGACTGTGAGAGCTGTGTGGACTGTGAGAGCTGTGTGGACTGTGAGAGCTGTGTGGACTGTGAGAGCTGTGTGGACTGTGAGGGCTGTGAGAGCTGTGTGGACTGTGAGAGCTGTGTGGACTGTGTGGGCTGTGAGGGCTGTGAGGGCTGTGTGGGCTGTGAGGGCTGTGTGGGCTGTGAGGGCTGTGTGGGCTGTGTGGGCTGTGTGGGCTGTGAGAGCTGTGTGGGCTGTGTGGGCTGTGAGAGCTGTGAGAGCTGTGTGGGCTGTGTGGGCTGTGAGAGCTGTGTGGGCTGTGAGAGCTGTGTGGGCTGTGAGAGCTGTGTGGGCTGTGAGAGCTGTGTGGGCTGTGAGAGCTGTGTGGGCTGTGAGAGCTGTGTGGGATGTGTGGGCTGCGAAAGCTGAGCGAGCTGTGTGGGCTGAGAGAGCTGTTGGCAATGTAAATAATGCCATTTATTTATAAGTAAACAAAAAAAAAAGAAATGTCATGAGCAATGCCAATAGCTCTAACTTTTCCAAAGGCGAAACCATTGCATTGTAAATGCTTGTTAAGTTATTGTCAACTACATTATGTTTTTCAGAAGCGCTTTCTCTAACGAGCATAGACTACACACGTGGTTGGTTACAAATGAACCAGCCTTGTGCAATTTTGGATAGGGTCAGCACAAACTCATGTCTTTTGTCGCCCTCCCCCTTTTGCCGCCCAAGGCGGCCGCCTAGTCTTGCCTAATGGTAGAAACGGCCCTGTCCGTCCCAGATATTGTGACTGTGGGCAGCGGCATAGGATGCACCTCAGTTTGCTGTTTGCTTACGGGCATGAAGAAGAGGCCAACAACGCATCGGTGTTCAGTGAGGAACTGTAATTGGGACAGCTCTTGGCCGCAACTCCCTCCTTTGTTATTCTTAATGTAATCACACATTTTTTGCGGTGTCTAACAATTTCAGGAACCCATATAATACATGTCTGAAGCCACGGCGGTTCAACGCAGTACAAGCAGGCGCAGGAGCTTGCAGGCTGCACACTTCTGTTTGAAACTTAAACTGTCCACTGTGCTCACGTGCCGCAGGTCATGTGACTCACCTATAGGTGTGTCTCTGTGGCACATGAGTTTGTTCTCATTGACTGGGCAGTAAACATAGGCCAAAATCGGACGGACATCTGTGATGTCTGTGCTGAATGCCATAGTGAGTAGGTAACATTATATCCAGTGTCAGCTCAGCTGAGTCAACCCCTAAGCCTGCGTGGATCGAGCACTGCCGCTAGTTTGCCAAGTCAGTCACACAGTAGTGCTAATTAGACCGTTCCACTTCACAGCTGAGGAGGTGCTAAAAATGCGTGACTTTGCATTTCATTGCAGTGATCGCGTTAGTCTAACGACTGATGCTTGGTACTTGGCAGGGCTGCTATAGGGATCCCATGTGATGTTTAATTTCTGAAAAAGAAGAGGAGAGGAGGAGGAGACTATGTGGCTTAGCAGCTAGAGTGACCGCCTTTAAGCAACCAGGTTCAAGTCTGGTAGAAGGCTCATACATCCTCGGATTCTGGGCAAATCACTTAATCTCCACGTGCCTAGAATGAATGTGTGCGTCTGTAATGCAACTGGTGCTAATGTAAAGTGTTCCGATACCTTCGGGTCGAGTTCACGCTGTATAACACGGCAAAACAATTCCTCTGTAGTTGAGCCTGCTTGCATTGAAAGCATTGAACAAAGCTAAAGCGGCGGACTCAGGTTTACACCCAGGGCTTTAAGTGGGATGAAAAAAACTGGGGGGGGGGGTTCTCAAGTGGGCGTGGCCAATGTAATTAAGGGCGTGGCTTAAAACACGTAAGCTAAATGTTTGTGTTTAGCATAGTGTGCCGCCCAACTGGTATTTTGTTGTTTCTGTCATTGCATCCTGATATATGATACAAAAAGTAACATCATACTTACAACAAGTCTGGACTATTGGCTTTGTCAATGGTTGTTAGTTGCAGACGATAAATAAGCAGCAACTGTGGCTGGTATATAATAATGAAAAAGCTTCCACATAAAGCCCTGGTGACACCACGACAATGTTGCTGCTCCTTAGTTCCAAAAAGAGAAGGGAAATCCAGAGAGAAATTACTCTCTTTGAAGGTTTTCCCTTCCTGAAGGATTTCCCTTCCTCTATAACGCTCGAAAAAACGGACATACTGTGCCAGGGCACAAAACAGAGCCCGATAGAGACCCGTTTCGAGGCCTCCTTAAAAAAACTGCCGGTGCTCAGACCCGGTGAGACCCGGCCCACTTTAAGCCCTGGCGTTTACCATAACTTCCGGTTGTGTTGTCAGGCAGAGTTAAGCACATTAATGCAATGTTGCAAAAAGCAATGAGCGGACAGGTCACAGGTTCAGTAAGGAAACAGTTATCAAAAGGCTGGCGCCACAGAGATGGGTCTCTCAGTGTATGTATGTGTGCATTGCTGGAAACAAACAATGAGTTTTAATTTGCCCAGAGCCGAGAGCTTAAGATGGCGAGTATGCTGAAATCAAGCGGAACCGACCAAAGCATGAATTGCTTTAAGAGGTACACGGCTTTGCCCGACTATAGGGTGACCAGGCGTCCCCGTTTTGCCAGGACGGTCCCAGTTTTTAACCAGCTGTCCCAGCAAATTTCAAGAAATGTAGCTCATGTCCCGGTTTTTAAAGTGGGTCGACTGAAAACGGTGGGGGGTGTTTTTTATGTTTAACAAAGCAGGGATAGTTAGCAGTTGTTGCAAGAAAGCAATTTAATTAACAGGCAAGCTACTGGGTTTAAAAATTGAATTTTATGTATGTTCCTACTGCCTGTTCTGTAATTCTCTGCTGAGGAGCACTCTTATCGCTTGAAGTAAAATTGTAGTCCTTCTTCTATTTTTGTGAAATGTCCCGGTTTTTGGCTTTAAAATTTTGGTCACCCTACCGACTAGCACTGCTGCTGCTAAAGATCTGATTTCAAGTTTGGAAGTCAATGCACTGTTGTTTTTTTCAATGCAATACAGAGCAAATGCTGCGGGTGACCTTTGATTGGTAAATCAGCAATTTACTAAGTGCTGAAATGAAGGGGCAAGCATTTACTGAAAATGGATCACAATGAAACACAATATCTAGAAGACATACACAGTAAAAAATGTAAATTGATACTTGGATAGCGCACTACTCACCCGCAAGGGTCTCAAGGCGCTTGTACGAATACTGCTGTGGAACCCATCCTGGCTTTCCCTGTGAGGCGTCCACTCCTGGGCACCCAAAAAGTGGAGGCCAGGCATCCTTAGCCTTGTGGGAGCCGTTGTGGAGATTAAGCAAGCTAATGCCCAGAGTTGCAGAGTGGGACTCCATGATTGGAATAGGCACGAGGCGAGAATTAGGCGAGAATTATCAGGTCCGTGGAATTTTTGAGCCCAAGACCCACCGAGGCGGGGAATTGAACCCTGGTCCCGGGCTAGACCTCTGCATCAGGGTCTGCCGCTCTAATCATTGAGCCACACTTCTCCACACAGTACACAGTGGGTATTTTGGTACAGCTAGTCGGCATTTTCAAGAAACTGAGCATAAATGTCATTACCAGTTGATAATACTAATATCTGTAATTTACAGAGATTAGATATTGTAGAAATGTGGATCCAAGAGCTTTATAAAAAACAAGGTACCATTAGCATTTTTATCATTATTAACTTTTTTTTTTAGAGCGCTTTGGGGAAACAAAAATAAACTTCTAGATAGATATACTACCCACACTTGTCCAAAAAATCACTGAAAACACAAACTGATCCAAAAACATAACTAGTCAACAGGCTTTTCCACCATGGCTTCGGTTTTATCATTATTATTATTATTATTATTATTGATATTATCCATGGCTTGGGTCCAGGCAGCGTGTGCAAACGGATTTTGAGAGAGAAGAGTCTGCACATTTGCTTTCATGAGGCTGTACGAGGGCATTTCAGGCCACACCTTGCCCAATAGAGGTTGTGCCTGGGAAAACTGAGGTTCTGGATGAACATATGAACGTTTTGCCTAAGCCTATAATGATGCGACTTGAAAGTGGATTCTATATCTGGGTGTTACAGACTACTGGAAACAGTGGTTGTACTGGAGCATAACATGGTTGCGTCATGCCATGCACCATTGCTGACTGATGCGGTCTCCTCAGGCATACAATGCAGCGTCCTGCTTTATATATAGGGGAAAACCTAAATAGTGTTATCTACTGTAGTGACTTTTCCATTGCTAGTATGGTAACATGCTGTTATTCTAGGCCTTTCAAGTTTAACAATATCACTTCCCTGTAAGTTAATCGATGTTGAGGGTCATTGAATCACTTCCTGTGAAGTCATAAGGGGTGAGTGAGGTCACTTCCGCTACCCAGAGAATAATTCTAAAATAAATGAAATAGTCAATTTTAAAACGCAATTTTCACATAAATCTTTGTAAATACTGATGGCACTGAAAGAATACTCATTAAACATTCAAATCCGTTCATGGTGAGCCCAGCCAATAAAACCGGAAATCCCCAGGTTATGACCCTATTTTGTGTTTCCAAATAGCCTGCGAGTGCCCCCAGGTGTCAAAAGCTGTAATTACCATTGTATGCTAAATGTTGGAGCAAATATATCATGTATGTTATATTATAGGCACCGTTTCATGTGCTGGGAAATCCTTAAAGCTAAGTCAGAGGCTCGATATATAATAATCCTGTGCCCATCCAAGATATCCGCTAGCTCGTGTGGTTGGCATTAGAGCTCGGCAACCAACATCTAAAGCCAAGAAGCGAATAGAAAAGACTACCCCCCTGTTGCCCTATCCTAATACAAGAACCAAGCACTACACGCAAATACTGGGTGCCAAGGTAAGGAGCAACAGTTTCTTTATTTGTTTTTTTTGTGTTCATTAAAGACATGGTGCAATATTTTAAAGCTTTATTTGTGCTCGTAAACCATGTCTTCATTCAGAAAGCACTTTGTTCATGACAGTTTGCCACAATTGTGATGATTCTCAAAGTCAGGTTTGAGTGGGCCTATCGGGTATTCAAGCTCTGCTAGACCAGACGATGTTCCAGCCTGTGGTATGGACGGTTTTGGGTTGTGTGTAGGCCGGTAATGTACATGAACATTTTCATTTTTCATGAGAATGCACTGGCTGGGGAAGCAATCAGACAGATGGGCCCCAGCTCTGATGGCCTTTAGGACACTCACTTCATTTCGGGGCCTTGCGTTACTACAAGAAAGAAGTGTGCATACATGCGGAATAACCTGATGAGGAGTGCAGTATCTGTGTGTCTCTTCAAGTTTGTTTTCCGATGTTTAGCATTGATGGCATTGTAATTAGGGTTTGGCGATAAACTATGCTCTGCCAGAGAAGTTCATGGAAATCCCCTCCTACACATTGTAACATGGAGTTCTGCCAAATATGACAACCGGCATGCAACAGAGTTTTTTCTTGGCGGGGTTTTTTCTCACGCACAGCTCACCAACGAAAAGTTGGCGGTCGAGAACTGGCATCCCCTGGCATGAATTTTCGGTGCTGGGGCAGCACGCGGAAAGATTTTCTCAACGCGGGTGGTCGTAACCATTCGGGGGTTGAAAAAGCTGCCACTAGAGTAGAACATCTACTTGAGCAGCAGCAAAGAAGCAGCGCCCTCTGGAGGGCTAGATGGTGCGGTTCCAACTGATTTTGCAGCGCACAAGCAGCTCCCAGCGCTAAAAATCAGCTTAAGCAGCTTGACAGGCCGATTTCACCCACTCGCAGAACTCCAAAGAATCTCTCACAGTTTTCATATAACTCTGTGGAATTCCGCAGAGTGAAACGACGAATGTTCTGCCCATCCCTAAATGTAATTTTTTGTACCGAATTAGAATACTGTGGGTGCAGCTACCAGAGAATATCACGGCAATATGTCGGATTTTTTTTGTTCTATCATTTGGAGCAGGTAGCATTTCAATCAGAAAAATGGTGCTTAGAATGATTTTCAGTTGATAGAATATTTGTCTTATTGCGGACACAATAAATAGTAGTAACAATTATCATTTTATTTCATTTTTTTATTTACAAAAACCCCATAATTTTCCAAAACACAGTGCGAGTGTGAGATCATCATTTATTTCACGGATCCATTTTTGAGGCGCATTAATGCTTTTTCTTACGCTTGTCTTTACGATAGTGGCAGACCTTACATTTTGGGGATCTTCTTCCAAAATCTTGCCATTAAATGTTGGTACCAACTTTTTCTGATTGGTTGCCGAATATAAAAGTAACGCCTCGTTTACAGAAAAGGAAGTTTAAAAGCTATGATCGAGAAATTGAAGACAGGGAAACGTTTTACAGTACACAGTAGAGCTGCCCCGGACGCAATGATAAACTAGTTGCCGCCACATGTTGCATTCTGGGGGGCTAATGTGAAATCGGTCCTCTTTTTTGTCCTAAATCGTCAGGCTTAAGGTTCACATTCCATAATTATACTTTGCAATACGTCCCTTCGGTAATCACGTTTCAGGTTTTCTTTATGGTATATATAAAGGTAAACACCTCTCTACCAGTATGTATACAATCATTGGGACCCCCTCTGAGGTGGCTTTGTGTGAAAGTGTCAGACGATTGTAAAGACCAGGCGCTCCGACTCCCGATCATGTGTTACTAAAAAAAACAGAAATAAATACATTGCATTGAATAGATCGGCTAGGATGAAAGTCTGTGTGGTCCTGCCTGAATTCGAGTTTGTAGATTATGACAGACCTCAGGAGAAAATGCGTAACTAACGGTCTAGCTTAACCAGTGACACTTAAAAATTGCTTACAAAGCACCTACAAGTTACTCCCAGTTTCATGAGACAAGAGAAATGCGAAGAAAAAAAAAAATCTGCCTGAAATCTTGTAACCTTAATATTTTGAATATTCAATGCACTCACAGTAACCACGCTAGACCTGGATCTTTCACCTTTAAATCTGTGCTCAAGGCGGTTGGAAGGAGACTCCATTCAAATAAGTAAATACCAATGAGTATCTGTACTGAAGGTTTATTTGTAGCAGACTAGAGCGTTCTTTGTTCGCGTTAGGCACGCTTTAACCAGTCGTATCCAGTGCATCCCATTGGTTCTTTATTTGTATGACATGTGCTCCCTTTTTTGCAAGCCACGCTGTCTCTGAAGACTTTCCTGTTCATCACCACCTCGCACGGGCCTGGGTTTCTTCCCACTGACACACAGCCCGTGATAGTAATCACAAGAGCATCACACCAGTCTGAATGTTAAACACTGTCCGCCAGCCTCACAATAACAAAAAGAAAGTCTCCATAAAGCAACTGGCACCATCACATACTCCGAGCAGCCTACCATCTATGGTCTGGAGTGAGGCAACTCTGGTCAGCAGAAGAAATACTGACGAGCTTCAAGGGGAAATGGGAAAGTGATAAATGATTTGGAATAATTTGCCCCCAGAAACGAGACTGGATCCCTCCCCTGCATTCTTCAAAAAAGAAGTGAAAGCTATACTCATGGCTAAATTTACCTGATCTATTTACATGTACGTTACCTATAATTTCCCTGCTAGTATGGTTTAGTAATATTTTTGTGTAAGTCTTACCTACATTTTTCTATGCGTGTAATTGTTTACTTACATCGACCTTGTATAGCGCTCAGATGCCCGTAAAGGTCTTGTTCACGCTATACAAAACTTTCAAATAAATAAATGATCTGTAGCTGGGAGAGAGGTGAAAAGAAGAAGGAAAGTACAGGAAGAGAGGGGAGCGGGAAATGATGGGGAGAAGTGAGAAAGGAAAATGCAGGTACGGGGTTCTGAGGAAGAGAAAACTGCACAGAGAGTGGAAACTTCAGAAGAGATGGGAGGGAGAACTACAGCAGCACAGGGAAGATGTTGAAAGCTGCAGGTGTAGGGATATGACAGAGAAGAGGGGCTACAGCAGGAGAAGTAAGCAGCACAAATGAGTAATGCAGTTTTTAGAAATGACAGGCACAACAAAGTTGCAAGGAGAGAGGTGACAGGGAGAAAGTGTAGTTTCTATGGCAGAGGTGAAAAGGAATACCTAAAAGAGGGAAGGCAAGATTGTACAGGAAGCGTTGGGGGAACAGACATGGGTTATGTTGGGGAGAGTTCCAGGAAGACAGATGAGAGGAAGAAGGTACAGCTGCAAGTGAGGTGACAAGGAGAAGTGATAAAGCCTGTAGGTCATCTCTTCAGTGAAAGAAGAAAACTTAACAGGTAGTGATGACAGAAAAGCATGCGCATGGTACCAGCTCAGCTAACACTACCACCACCTTATTGCTCAAGCAGGGCAAGCCTATCTGGGGCTGCCAGCCACAGAGGGGAAAGCTCTTGAAGGTACTGGGTGTACATGATTTTAATCATCTGCGCGCGCGGCTGTCAGAGAATAGCAGAAAAAGTGTTCTATAGTCAGTAATGGCAGCAGAAGATGACAACACCGCCATACTCCAAACCCACGTGGACCCAACTGGCAAAATGCTCCAGGAGACACGGTGGTACAGGGAGCAGCGTCACTCTTGTGTTGGCAATGGGACCATTTCACACAGAGGTCGCTTAGGCATGGCGGCTCAATGAATGTAAGTAAGAGATGACTGATCAACATCCATGAGATGTCAGGTATTTTAAGATCCCAAGAACAAAAAGAGCAATCAGTGACCCTTGGCATAAGAATGGATCCCTATACAACTGCATGGTCAATCTCATAGAAAGTTCCAGATCTGAATGGCAAGAAATCAGTTTGCCAGAAAGAGAAAACTCTGATCTACTTTGTTGCTTGGCACAGAGTCCTTGTCAAGTTAAGACCTGTATGGAGTGTCAATTGTGGGAATTAAAAAAAAAAAAAAATACCTTCATTTGACAGTATTGTATAGGGATCACATGACTAACAGAACTGTATAATCGTCGTAAACAACGATTCACCCTGTAAACGTGGTGTTGTTATTTTTACGTTATTGTTTTCATTTGTTCTGCTAGACAATTACTTTAGCTTCCTGTTTTCTGCTAAGTGCACTCTGTGTTATCATGGCTATGGCTAGATGTCACAGATACCATTATTTCTGCCACGAGCAGGAGGACCGACCACTGCTAGAGGGAGACACTGGGAAAAACGGTTCCATTCATTTCGGGTTGCTGTTTGAGATGACCTTTTATCCCCTGCTAGGAAACAAGGCAGTTTCACAATGCGGGCACTGAGGGCAAAATACTTGAATGAAGGCACTGGGAAGCGGCTGCGTGCAAAATAGAGGAGGAAGCCAAGAACATGTATGAAAGGTCACGATAGAAGGGCTTTCTGGGCAACTAGTAATATTGTAGCAGAAAGTAACATTTTCGCACAACAAAGCAGAATTGAAATAATAGGAAATTATGTAGCACCCTTAAGGAACATTGCCAGTACGCGAGAGTTTGGTGAATTAACAGAACTTTTATCCATGATCAGGTAGTAAAAAGCACCAACAATAGAATATGTAAAAAAAAAACTGCTACCAAGTACTCATGTCCTAAAAACAGACCACCGCAATTGTGAAATAAATGAGATTTGCCAATACCAGTGCTGCACAGGTAGCAAAATTAAAGTAACAAAATTGTGATGTAAGAAATAAATAACAGAATGGAATGGATACACGTAAAAAGTCTGTGTTACAGAGGATGTTTTAATGGTACAGATCTGGTCGCTATACTTAAGCTTCCACAAGTAGGAATTGTTTTGTATTCAGTTAAACAAGCGGAAGATGTGGTAAACACGGATAATATGCATAGCAAGGAAGGATTAGCAAAGCCAGTTGGTCTCGCCTATGCAGGATACTGGAGGGGGGAGGGTGTTGGGCTGGGAAACCAGGTTCTAGTCTCAGTGTCCGCTCAACATCCTGTGATTCTGGGCAAATCTTATAAACTCCTTTTCCTTAAAAAATAAAGAATGTGAAGCTGTGGAATGTAATTGGTGCTCATGTAAAGTGGTGATAGCTTTGGGTCTGGTTTGCACTATAACATAAATTCCCCAAAAAGAGAACCTCACTTACAACACTAGCAGTGGAGGGACACTAATTAAAATTGATTAATCAGCATTTGGTTCATGACCTCGCAAGAAAAAGGAAGTGACGCCTCGCATGTTCTGCTGAATTAGAAAGCAGCAAAGAAGAGTGATAAGGATGTCAAAGAATGGTTATAATGAGTGGGCTAAAAGGCCTATTTTAAAAGCTTGTTTTTAATAGGCACAAGAGATTGTCGCCATGGCGACAGTGCATGCGTGTGGCCTGCAGGAGAGACCTAAAACGGTAGAAAGTATGGTGCAACAAGTGGATGAAGTACAAGATAATCCAAACATAATCATCTAGCGTGTTACTAATGTTGAGGCTGTTTGAATGTGTTGAAGGAAGGGGGATCATGTGAGAGTGTGGCACACACGGTAGGGTAAACCTTTAAACATTTTTGCAGATTCAGGGAAAGTTTTTGGAGTTGATGGCAAAGTTTTACAGAAAGTGGACATCTAACAAAGGGGGTACGGTGAAACCTGAGATTGAGTTCATCATATTCTCCCCTATAAAGATAGCGCCCACAAGCAGAGAGACTGCAGGCAAAGGAAATGTGGTCAAAAGGGGGGATGCTTTGTTAGGATGCAGGCCCCCAATGTGATTTTAATGTAAGCTTGAATTTAAATGAAGTAAGGCTAAGGACTTTTGAACAACTTTGAAAACATTATATCTTACAAGAAAGGGGTAATACTTGTGGGTCACAAAACGAGGGAAGTGCAAAATCTGATGTTTCAAACCACACAGGATGGAGTTATGCAGTTTAAAAGAGTTGGATATAAGCAAGATAGTGCCCATGGACTGGTCGGCTCCAGTAACAACTGAGTCAAAGGATGGCGAAAAGAAGACCAGAATGTGTTGCCCTTCACAACTTGACATTTGGGTTGATAGACCGACACTTTCCAACATCTCACATGAACTGGCAATTCTGTGAGAGAGACAGGTATTTAGTGTTGATAAACTTATCATCAGTGTACTGCCAGGTGTTATTACAGGCAAAGAATAACATTTCTGACATCATTGTGACACCACTGCAGGTATATCACATATTAGAACATTGGAATGTTGGGAACTCCATTGAAAACAATGGAGTGCTCTGGGCTTATAATTGCTTGTATAAACCTGGAGCTCCAACATTCCAATGTTTCTTCGTTCACAGCTCTGGCTGTGAACAAAGGCTTCAGGGAGCCTGAGGGGATTCCAATCCCCTCACGCTTCCAAAAGGCTTTGTTTTTTTTGTTAGAACATTCTGTCCTCTAGTGACAGAATGTTCCAATAGCCTTATAGCCCTGCGTAGATGGGCTATACCGCTATTAAAGTCCCTCTCCCTTGTTAAAGGCCCTCGCCTTCGGCTCGGGGCCTTTAACGCGGGCTATAAGGCTATATTCATAATGCCTTTAGTCATGGCATCTGTAGAAACATACTTCCAGAGGGCTAATTGTTGGGAGTAGACCGGGAATTGTTCTTCTATGATGATATCTTCATGTCTAAGAAGAACAGAGAAGCGCATGAGGAAGTTTTCATCTTTGTCTTGTAAAAGGTAAAGAAAAGTGGTCTTACAGTAAAAAGGGAAATTTATCAATTTTAGGGTGGCACAGTGTCATACCTGGCACACACCATCTCAGGAGGAATAAGCCTGAAAGTAGATCTGGTTGAATCCATCTTAATGCCAGTCCCCGAAGACAAAGATAAGCTGCGCTCATTCTTGGGCTTGTAAAACACTACTGTTAATTCTTTAGGTGCTTTGCCAGCATAGCACTCCCTCCAAGGCATCTGATTGAAATTAGAGATTCATCTGGTTGATAAGTGGTGGCTGTGCACATCATGGAAGAGACGATGCACACATTGGACCCGTTTGATGTCAATAAGAAAATGGTGTTGGTAGCAGATGCAATCTTGTGTGGTTTAGATGGTATTAACAACACGTTGAGAGTGGCGAAGAGAAGGTGACTAAATTGGAGTCTCATTTGCTTAAAGGTACATAAATTAGCTACTCTTGGATTGAAAAGGAGACCTAGTAGGTACGTGGGCTATTTGACACTTTATTTTCTTTTGGTTGGCATACCTTTTGTTATTAGGACTGCCCATTGCCCTCTTAATGCATTGTCTTGTTAGAGAGAGAGAGAGAGAGAGAGAGACAGAGAGAGAGACAGAGAGCGAGTGAGTGATAACAATGTCTTGTATAAGCGGATGGATGGAATGAGTGGCCAAATTTAATTGTAACTGGAAGTAAGATGGTGTAATGAAGGAGTGCCTGCAATATGCTTATAATGATGACAGTAAAATAACGAGCCAGGTTCCATTATCACAGATTAAAGTTTCCCAATAGCTGTTGTTAAAATTAGGGATGGACATTGTGGGTTTGTTGGAAATGGCCCTTTTTGCAGGGTTAGCCCCAAGCTTTTTGCTTCTTCCTCCTATTTTTTCTTGACTGGTGGTTGTTGGTTTTAGGACTCTGGGCAATTTTCCACTGCTGATCAGTGCTAAAGTGCATATGCATTATGTGTAAATTGTTATAGTGATTGGCATATTTTTTTACCAGTAGTTTCCTAGTAAAGTGCGCCGAGTGTGCCGGGGCTGGTAACTTAAATGCTACTAGTGGGCTTGCAGCACTGATTGTGCCATCCACATGAGTAGCCTTTAAAAGAGGTCTCAGGCCTGCCAACGCAGTGCCTGTGCGCAGTTTGTTACCTGCCATGTCGACCTGGCATGTGCACCCACTTGCCAGGCCCTACCCTTCCCTTGCACATAGGACACCTCAATAGTAGGCCCAAGGTACCCACCCTGGCAGGGTGCAGTGTATGTGAAAAGTAGGACATGTACTGGTGTGTGTAACATGTCCTGATAGTAAAATACTGCCAATTTCACTTTTCACTATTGAAAGGCTATCTTGCCCATTGGACAGAATGGGGAATGCTCTAACATTTTACAAGCATATCTTCCCATAGGAGTTAGATAGAAAATTGGAGTCTGGTATCCCTGAACTCAGAATTTAATAACATCTTTTAGTAAGGATGGTTTTTAAATTCTGTGTTTGAAAAAAGCACTTTTAGAAAGTGGCAATTTTCTTGTTCAACCTTTCTGTGTGCCTCTGCCTGGTTGTAGATTGACAGTCTGGCTTTGGAGCGACAAGGGCTGGGGAGGTGCTGTGGCTCCAGGAGCCTGGATGAATAGGGTGAATAGGCCTGATCGGCATTTGGAGTGGTGGGAGGAGTAGCACCTGTACCTGAATAGGGCTATGCCTGCCTTCCACAATACTGGCCCTGCCCCCCTGTGGTGCGTCTGAAACCAAGGCTCAGACTGACAAAGGATTTTGTTGTGCACTGGCAGAGTGCCCCCAGTAATAGTTTGGACTGGGCTCAGAGCCCCTTGCACAAAGGGATCAAAGACATTTTGGGGTATAAGTACTAGACCGTAAACCCCCGAACTTTAGACTACTTTGTGATCAAGAGGAACTTTTGCCAATGAGGCCAGCTGAAGAGACTGAGGAGAAGTGCTGCCCTTGCTGTGTGTCTGGGGCTGGCCTGCAGTTTGCTGTTGCTGCTGAGGGAAGGATAAGGGACTTTGCTGTATGCTGAGTCCACTCCCTGCTTGTTGAGGAGACTCCAAGGGCCTGTGTGAGCTGGCCTCCTGTTGCAGAAACACAGAAACACAAAAGTTTCTAAGATCATCTCTACGACACTGTGTGTGTGTGTCTGCGTGCAGCTGGTAACCTTTGTGAAACCTGCATTGCTTTAAAGTGCTTCTTCCCAAGACTGTCTCGAAGACGCTGTGTGTGTGTGTCTGCACACAGCCTGTGACCTTCCAGAGGCCTGCAGAAGCCGTGACTATCAAGATTGCTTTGTGCTCAGTCACTGCCTTGGACCAGAGTCATCAGCAAGATCGTCATCTCCAGAGAGGAAGCTATACTGAGATATTGGTTGTGAGGAGTTGCCTGGCAACCAGGATTGCTCTGAGATGCACCACCACTGACGAGGGAGTCGCCCTGCAGGACATCAGCGTTGAGCCGGAAAGTGAGGCCGCGCTCGAACCTGGAAGGGCAGCAGCGAGAGACCAACTCCCAGGTAATGCTCAGATCTGCGATCTGATCTTCCGCGTGTGTGCTACCTGGGGTGGGTTGCGGACTGGCAGGACACTGTAAAGCAGTTATCTGGATAGCGGGCCCCCTCTCTTGGTGATAATTACGGCCGTACCTGCACAGAAGGGAGTCACGGTACCGGGGCCTGTTATACCTAAATCCGTTTGTTTCAAGCATTTAAAAGCATAATTCCTTCACGGCTGACCAATGGAGTCAATATTGCAGTGGCGAATGGTTCAGAACAGCAGGGGCACCATCTATCGATGCCAAAGTGACATGTGCTTATAATACTATGATTTGTGAATATCATTTACTTCAACTCAAGGACTGTTTTACGCTAGTATTTTTTCACCTGAAGAAATACAGTCCCTACCAGGTTATTTTTGTAACAACCTTAACAAGGACATTTTACTGAATATCTTCCCCTGTGTGTGTTGGATTTTTGTTGTTTTGGTCTTGTGTAGTTTAGCTACTTTATTTTTTTTTAACTGGTGTGGTGTTCATTAGTGGTGTTATTGTTTGTGGAGAAGTGTGGCTCACTGGTTAGAGGAGGCAGACCTGGAAGCAGAGGTCAGCCCGGGACCAGGGTTCAATTCCCGGCTCGGCGGGGTCTTGAGTCCTAAAATGTCCATGGACTTGACAATTCTCGCTCCGGTGCCTACTTGATTCACGGGTTCACACTCTACGACTCTGGGCAATAGCTTGCTTAATCTCCACAACGGCCCCTCGTGGTGGGATGCCTGGCTTTCACTTGCGGATACCCTGCTGGGGTTATCTCACAGGGGAATACCAGGACGGGTTCCCTAAGCAAGCGCTTAGAGACCGGTTGGTGATTTGCGCTATATAAGTTCCTGTACATTTACATTACATTTACATTTATCACTGTGATACTGCGAGTGGGATAACCTTATCTTCTCGTGTCAAGCTACCAAGGGGGTGAGCAGGGGTTATCTGAGTGTGTATTCCCCTTACCCTGACTAGAAGCAAGGGTCCCTCTTTGGACAAACGTACCTACCTCTGCCAACTAGAGACACCAATTTCTAACAGGGTTCAATTTGACTTTTTACATCTATCCAAGAGGTATAGCATTTTAATTTTAGGTTATGTCACAAAGTGTTCGGGAGAGAAGAGGGAAGAGTGGCGTGGGAAATGAGAGAGCGAGAAACTATATAGTTACCACTAACATTAGTTTTTGAGAATCTGAAGGAGGAATAAGGCTGTAAGGCTGTAAGAAACTGGAATTTTACTTTGGGTGGGTGACTTCCCACCTCAAGGAATGATCACAATCCTTGTCACAGTGAACCCTCAAAGTCTCTAAATTTTCCTGAACTCAACCCCCTGATGGTTATGACACAGAATAGACAGGATTAACTTAGGTCGATGTATATAGTTTGTATGCACTATCATAGCAGTAATACAATTACAATGGAAAACAACACTAATCCTAAAAATAGAGTTACATTTAATAAATGAGATGACACCGAAAAGTGAGTCAGCACCAAAGAGTACAGAGCACCAATGAGAGTCAAAGTTCGCAATGGACCAGGACCTAGTCACAATTTGATGCTAACTGTAATAGGAAATGGGTACGATGCACCAACCAGGTTCGTTTTGGTCATAGATTTTACCTTCTGACTTAGTTCTTCAAGACCAAATCCATCAAGGGAGTAAACTTCTATAGCCCCTAAAGACCTCAGGGAAGTTACTTAGAGATTCACACCATGTTAGGCATAGGCCTACAGCAGGGTCCAGTCCAGGTCCAGTTGCCACAGGTTAGTTGGATGTTTTCAGGAAAAGGTCTCTCGTAGCTTGTTTCACCCCTGTAGCTTGAACAAGAGATCAACCTTATGACCCTCGAGCCAACTAGTTTGCCCTGAATACAGGAGAGAGCAGGCCCAGTCCTTCCAGGCTTCTCTCAGGACACCGGTCCAGTCATCTTCTGCAGGTCCAGGAACGTTTCTGAAGTTGGTGCCTGAAAGTTCCGCTTGTATGCCTAATCAATGGGGTAAAGGTCCCTGAGGCAAGAACTACCCACATTGGGTATTTTCAAGATCGTGAACTCTTCAACCACACTAAACTTGCGCACTGAGAGATGGGGTGGGTGTGGGGTGTATGCTATGGTAACCCTACTGTCCTTCTACATCCAACACTAAAATCCAGTTTGAGGCACCCACTTATAATCACAATAAACCACAAGACAGAAGACGGGTAGAACAAAAGAAGACAGTGGATCTACAAGAATTGTTTAGGTATTCTGTCCTCTTCCCTTTCAATTGTTATATGTGAACCAAATAGCCATGTCAGGCAGAATCTGACACTGTAGTGGGGAGATGAGGACCCCCCACACTGCATATTTAGGGAAGTAATATCTGCCCATTCAAGTCAGCCTATTGTTTGCTCGAGGGAGGCATTTCACTCCTATTCCAGGGTAGCTTTTTAGCTGTGAGAAGCTAGTAAGCCAATGCATATTAGCCACCACAACTTCTCCTTAATGTTTATTATAAACATGACATTTTAACTTTTAAAATAGGTGTTTAATAATTTTTCTGTCTGTTCCCATTCCTGAGATTCAGTATATAGTATTTTAATTTTTACTCTGCAATTCTACATAGTACAGCTATGCCTGCCCCAGTGAAAATAGCTTTTAGGTGGTTGTCACTCTAAGGACGTGAAAAACTAAATTTTCAATGATCTCTTCTTTAAAATACTATGCACCCACCTTGTAGACTACAAGGCCTACATAGAGGTGAAATATTAATATTCAAAAGTGACGTTTTATCTCTCAAAGGGGTTGCTTTTTGACAGGTCGAATTTCAGTTTTTACACTGCTACAATCATGTTGCACTGCCACTGTACTGGATGGCACAATATGCTTGCAGTCCACTAGAGGTATTTAACTTCCAGGCCCTGGGTACATTTTGTGCCATATACGAGGGATTTTCTAGACAAGTAAACTACATCAATTAGGAGAATACCAAATTTAACCATGTTAAAAGAGGGAGCACACACACATTACTACTGGGTTGCTGGGTTAAAGTTCACAGAGTTCTAAAGCCAGAAAAAAAACAGAAATGGTTAAAAGCTGGGGTACAACACGCTACAAAATGGCAATTTCCTACAGAAGGAATTTCTAAAGTATTGATAATGGAAAATAGACCTAATTTTCAAGAGAAAAGCATGACTTCATTAGGCAATTGCCCATCACACACCAAAGAATTGCCCTGCATGTTGTTCAAGTAAATGGGTTAGCTGAATGAACAGATTCATACGGTGCGAGGGAGGCAACAACTCGGAATAATGGAGGAGGACATTGGAAATCCTCAGGGGTTCAATAGTGATAGGTCCTGATTTGCTAGGTGAGATTTCCTCCATCAACGACCTCACATGAGAGATATAGAAGTAGAAGGAGCATCACTATCTCTTTAATAACGGTTACTAGCCTTAGGGTTGAGAAGAAGATTTAGGGTATTTCATATGGTAGGTATAATGCATTGTGTTTCACCATTTTAACCTGGTTTGCCTCATCGTTCCAAGGGTATGGGCTACACAATTTAACTGTCCCTTGTAGCAGACATTGTAACATGCATGGCAAAAGTGAAGCTACCAGCTCTATGTATGCTCTTATGAGAGTTTCGTCAACTGCACCTTAGAGATTGACCGGAGGACCAGTGCAATTGAATCTGCAGGTGATACACTGTCATAGATATACTTGTGTGAGGTGCCAAATAGCTCTGTATGAGTTTGCACACTCTTACTCATTGTGAGCAAAGAGAGGGCCAATTTGAATGAATGAAGGCTATCGTCCTTAGACTGGAAAGCATTTAGATTAGGCTAAAAACTCTAAGCTGTACGAGATGCTCTACTTGGAATGCAGACTCTAACTTTAAGTCCAGTATACGGTTTTTGGTGGATAATGTCATAGCATTATTTTTTAAATTCTGAATTACACAGGGACCCTTGCTCAACAGGTTTTTCCAGCTCAATTACTAGGAAGTTCTGCCCAGTTTCACGTTAAAACACAACAATGCACACTTAATAACATATCCAACTGCACCATTGTTTTAGGTGCCTTTCTCTAGTGGTGACAAACAAGAAGTTTTCTTGAGGGAGTCTTTATTTGTAGTGATAATAAAATAGACCAGCAGTGTATCTTTCTACAGGGTGTAGTTGGATGAGGCCTGTGACCAGAAATTAAGAAATATATTGGGAGATATATGGGCTGCAGAATACGGAACTGATCCATGCAGGGAAACAGTGAGGGGGAGGGAATGACTTGAAAATATGGTATTACCATCTTCCAGACTAAAGAACACTATAGTGCCAATGGGACATGAAAAACGTTTTATACAGTGAGGGATACCATATCGACAAACAGGGCTCAGAGTTATGCCGAAAGCTCTCCCAAATCATCACTTCCATTACGAGTGCAACAAACATTTGTCAAGCCAAAAGGTTTGGGTTTCGCAGGCAGTCTTCTGGCTTTCCCAATGTTTTGTCATTGGTTTTTAAAAACGTCATTGTTGAGAAAACTGCCTGGCCCTCATAACTCTTAAAAACCAATGGCTAAATCAGATATATTTTTAGGTCTCATAAAATCACACATTACCATAATAATCGCTGCCACATAAGTGAACAATTTTGTCTGTGAACATGCTCCTCGTGAAAGAGAAGAATATTGTCCTGCACACTGAAGTTAGTCAATGGCTATATTGGGCTGGACCATTGGGCCACGCTCTATACTGTAGCAGGCAAATAAATAAATGAGAAGAACACAGCAATAGACCTACAGATAAAGTGGATTGGCTGAGAGCTCCTATAAGCAAAAACAAGAAAGCAGATTAATAATTGGGATACATGGGAAGCCACCAGAAGGAACAAGGCCATAGATTTGTTTCGTTCAAACAGTTTCAATAATTCAAAACTGGGCTCAAGCCCCTTGTACCCGTACACAGAGCAGTCACGCTTAACTCAAGTGAAATGTGTAAAGTATTTAGCAATTTATAAAATAAAAACAGGTTGTTGGACTTAGCCCTTTTTGGCAGGTTCACCCCTGAACTTTTTGCCTAGTCTGTAACCTAAAGTGCGTGCGCTCTCTGTGTATGTGTGGTGCGATTAGCCTGCCCCTCCATAGGAATGCATGGGTGATAAGTGTGTCCTTGGTAATTCCTGGTATGAGAGGAGTGCAGGTTCGAGTTTAGTATGTATGAACTCGTGAAGATAAATGCTGCGGAATGGTGTGCGCAGATTTGCCACTTTTAGAAGTGGGCATTTCTGTGTGCTATGTGTCTGCCTGCCTGATGTGAATTGCATATCTGGCTTGTGAGTGACAGGAGTGGAGAGGTGTGGGTGGCTCCAGGAGGGGCAGGGTGAGTCAACGCTGAGCTGAATGGGACACCTGGAGCTAGAGTGGTGGCAGGGGTAATCCCCTGACTCAATAGGATGTGTGCCTGCCCTAGTGAATGCTAGCTCTGCCCCCTGTGGTGCGTCTGATGGCGAGCCCCCACCTGACAAAGAGGAAGAGGAGCTTCAAAAACAAAGTGCTCCAAATCCCCCCTGAATCAGTTGCATCTGGTTCCCTCATGCCCTGCACTTTAGACAAAGGAGGAAGGGTGTATAAGAGTAGGGGCTGTGACCCCCATAATGTTGATCTGTACCTGACCCAAGACCTGCGGGGGCATGCTGCTGCTGGGGCCCAGGAGGACCTGCCAGGAGGGCCTCCTCCCTGGGCCCAGCATGGCCTCCTGGATCCCTACAGGAACTTTTTGACTGACTTACTCTTCTGTTGTAGGAAGGACCCCTTTTCTGCAGCGAGTGAATGGGGAGCGCTATATTCTAATTTGAAGGACAAGGAGAACGTGTGGGCTGCGCAGCTCTGATCTGCAACCTTTTGAGCGGGAATCCGGATGCGAGGGATTCCCCTGCGATGCTCGAGACAGCGTATGCCCATCCCGCTTATGGGATCTCAAGTACAGGTGCCCACCCTGCATAATGGTGCCACGTTAGCGGGAGCCCACCCGGCTTTTTATTTTAAACTAAGAGGGAGCCCACCCCTCGTTGCCGCCGCGCAGAGGAAAGTGACCACGATCCACGGCCCGCCTGGTTGTGTGCGGGGCCTGTGGACGGAAGCAGAAGAGGCCGAAAGCGTGAGTTACGTTCAAAGACCCGGGCGGGAGCCTACCCCGCGCCGGGACATGCTGAGGACGACAGGAGCCTACCCCGCCTCCACGAGCTCCGTTTAGAAGTCCTGGGTCCTAGGAGGGGACCCGGGTGAAGGGGAGAGGTGGCCGGAGCAGGCCGCAACTGAGTGATATCCCAGGCGGGGCTCCCTTGGTAAAGAGGGAGCCCTGCCGGCAGCCGCAGTGCGACCGGGAGAGGAGCAGAGACCCCATGCAAAGCCCTGGTGAGTGAAGCGGCCACTTGGCACCTTGCCCGTCCCAGTCCTTAGTTCTGAGCGGACCCGTGAGAGAGAGCGGGCCGCTCCTACGAGGGGGCAGATTGGTTTTCAGAGGGCCCAATGTACCTCCCAGTTCTGCCATGGCCACAGCTGCCCCACCTGCTAGAGGGCAGCTGCGCTGAAGATGGCCATTATGTTAAGAGTCCGAAAGTGGGGCTCAGAGGGTACGTGTAGTGCCAGTGCCATGTCTCCAACGCTAGGGGCATTTTGGTGGTAGAGCCCCAGTGGGGGACCCAGAAGGCATCGTGATGCCAGGCCCCTGTGCTTTGTTGATTCACAGCTGCGCCACACCATCGCGGGCAGCTGCAACTTTGCTGGCATAATTGAATATTTGTTCTAAGGGCACAGTGAGTGCCAGGCCTTCAGGTGTGGCCCACAGCTGCGCAGCACTTAGTGCCAGCTGCAAAGTTTAGGCCACAGTTCTTTGGGGGCATTGTGAGAGATAGGAGTGAGTTACACTCCTCTGCCCCAGCGCAATTGCGCATGTGCAAACTATGCTGCATTGGCAGCAGCCCTGAAATGCTGTATGCAGGGCGTTTGAGCCCTAGAGAAGGCCAGTTGGCCAGGGGATCCACGATTTATGTGATAGTAGGAAATATGATGCCTTACTGTGATTCATGCCTCTAAATGAGTTTCGGGATGAGATTATGTGTGTAATGCGTTTATGCCAGTGAGATTATTTCCTACTGTGAGTATACCCCTAATGAGAGTGATGCATAGGAGGTTAGGGTCTAATGTGTAATGGTGTGCAATATATTTGGCGCCTAAGGTGATACTGTGCATAATGTGGTTTATGTTACAGGGTAATGCTGAGGACAATGGTTACCAGTGATTACTGATTGTACGTTTATGATATGTCTTACTTGTACTAGGTTCTTTGGGATGGTTCTGACAGTGGTCCAATGGGCCCTGCCAGGTGTAAATAATCCCTTGTAAATATGACCTAGTGCCAGGTGGCACAATGTACATTATGTGATACTATTCTAATGTGCTATGAGAATACAAAGGCTATTTTTGATATAACCTTGTGTGGAGTGGCTTTTGTGGTGTGCCTGGGATGTTGTTGCTGTGTGCGTGCACAAGCGCTTTACACATGACCTCCGGGATAAGTCTGACTGCTCGTGCCAAGCTACCAAGGGGGTGGGCAGGGGTTATCCTTGCCCTGACTAGAGTGGTGGTTTCTGCCTGGCTTTGGCACAAGCCTTAGCCAATCAGAAATCCAATTTCTAACACAGGTCAAGAGTTGAAGACACACAAAATCCCACAACCAATTTAGGAAAAGAGAGAAAAGTGTAATGAGTAAAATGAAACCAAAATGACAAAAATAAAAAAGGGGTAAATATTTAAGGCAAGAAGTGTCAAAAAAGTCACATGCCAATCAGTAGTCACTTTTTGCAGTTGACTAGAATCAAGGCACAATTTAAGGCCAGAACTCAGAGTATGCTGTTGCTTTACAAAACTCAGTGGAACACTATATATGCACCTGGAACATAAGTGGTCGGTGAGAATGTTTTCTAATTGGAGCAAAAGCCCTCACCCACCTCTAGCAGTGGCATGCCACATCATCTGACAGCTACTCGTGGGGCTGGCGCTGCAATGCCCATCCGGCCCCTGAAAGGGTCTATTTGCAACCACAAAAAAGCATGTTTGGAAACACCATGTGGGTTTGTCCCATCAAAGATTTTGACTTCTGACTTAGTGTCCGAAATGAAAGTCAAAATCCTACTATGGGGCAAGATGTTAGGCTGCATCTGACAAAGTCTTCTCAAAAGCTGCCTGTAGATGGATAAGGCCCAGTTGAAGCTCTTGGTTTTTACTGGAAAAGCTCTGAGTGGGAGAAATTCTAATTTAGTTGCCGCTAAATTCCTTGCATCAGCAAGATACTTTGAACCTTCGCCTGTTCAAGATTTCTACCTGCAGTTGTCGTTTTCTTTTCATGGATCTCAATATCTTCCAGCGGGACAAGCCTGGAGCTGAATCCAATGAAGTTCTCTCAAAACTTGCCACGGAGTTCATCACGCTGAAGCTCTGGAGGTCTTGGAAGTCCAAACATTTTTAAGTCCCAACTTTTCAGAGTTTCTAAAGCAGCTCCAATTGTTCACTCCTAAGCCCCCATGTTCCCAAGGACAGCAATTCGGGATATAACTCCCTCCATCTGAGGCCACCAACAAGGTTCACTTGCTACTATTCATGTGGGCAGTCCAGTGAAAAGGCCTCTTGCAGCTTGTTGTTTCCTTGGAGCCACACCGGAGGCCAGCAAACTGATCCCTAAAGTCCACTGCCAAGTCTATTTGTTTCAGTAGGAGCAGTTCACCACACAGGTCTCAAATAGCAGGTCCAGTCCATTTCTTTTCTTCCACAGTTCCAGAAAGTGTTCTGATGAGCTATGTATGAGGGGCTACTTCTGTAGGATTCACTAAGCAGGGGGTGGGGGTGACACCTGGACACTCCCTAATCACGGAGGAAAAAGTTGCCAGCGATAAACCTTTGCAGGAAATCCTCTTTTCCTTCCTTTTCCGCCTTTCAATTGCTGTGGCCTGTGTGCCAACAAAGGATGTGTTTAGGGAAATCACCAGTCCGCTCATCAACTACACCAAACTGGTGCGGAGACCAACTCCCCTCCCACTAGGCTGGTGCCAAACTGACTACAGTGAGACTAGGAGACAAAAGACGCATCTTCCGTAGGTATCCCTTTATACTTCCCAGCACCATGCCTCACAACCAGTCCACCCCAAAAAAATGTCTAAACCATTGTTTCTAAACCATTGTTTCTAATGTGGGAACAGTTTTCACACCTCATTAGGTGAACACTGGTAGGGCCATCTGTCAGCAGACGAATACAAATTACCCTACCAGAAGTTCAGGCAGACAATATCTATAATTTTAAAAAGCAGTTTTTCCTAAATATTTATTCCAAGTCAGACTTCTTCAATCAGTAGGATTTGTACTAAACATTAAACTTATTGTTTGAAATATTCTAGTATTTTTTTCGATCCAGAGATAAGAGTTTTGATTTTATTCTGAACTTTAGTTTTTATCATAAGACATCTACAGCCCTTCCCAATACACATATCTTTTTGTTAATCACTGTAGGTACATGCCAACATTAAATTCTTCCATGTACCACTTTTAAATTTTAGACACCCTACCTTGTGGGCTACTTAGGAGTGGCTTATTTCATATATAAAAGTAGGGTTATTTCCTGTCAAAAAAGGTTATTTTGACAGGTTCGACCGGCAATCAATTAGTAATGTGGTTGACAATGTAAAAAGCAGCCCTTACATTGCACATACAACTGTGGTAAAATCAAATAAGGTCTCCAAAAATGCCAGGCCTATCAAATCCCTACTTTCTAACTCCCCCCCCCCCCTCCATAAGAACTTGTTTTTAATTAAAGTCAAGCAAGAGAATGCTCTTTTAAATATGAATTACTGCGAAAACATCATTTTCAGGGAGGCTTTCAGGCACAACCACCCTAAATGTATGCAAAAGAACGGTCCGGAAAAAGAAAAAACATAAAACCCACGTTTCAATGCATATTAATATTTAAGGTTCTTAATTATTCTGGTGGTTGATTCCCCGCAGGAACTTGAAGGAAGGGATCTAGCTTTTTATAAACTCTGTTCTACGTAATACATTATCTTCCTTTCCTGGAAGGCCAGGGAATCCTCTTCAGCAGAAAACAAATATCTAAAAAAAAAAAGTACAAATGTGATAACAAAAGAGGAAGTTGATATTCATAGCCAGATGCGATTTGCATTTCTCAGCAGTTGAAGCTGAGACGACCTAAAACACAGTGCCCAAATCTACTAAAAAAATAAGATGGAAGAACAATGTTGCTGGACTAAAATAGCCAAAGGAATAATAAAGAATGATGTAAAACTGGTCTATAGCTTTATTGCTCAAAGTTGCTCAATCTAGAAGGACCAGATTTCTAAAGACGTCACAGTGGGCATGCTTTTGGGGTCCCATTTTCACAATCATTGAGACGTGTGTCCTGTGAGGACACCGAAGTTTAATGGCAATGTATCGACAACTAATTTAAGGCAAGTCAAATGAGGCATCAAACTTGTTGTGAGAGACAGACAGACCCTTGTAAGACTTTCCATAATTTTATTTGTTTCCCAACCATCAACCATGGGACTGACCTGCGAGCGAGATGTGTAGTCAGGGCAATTACAAGTGGATAACAAATTCAGGAACGTGAGCAATAAAGGTCCTTAGTAGGGGGAGTACCAGGCCATATTAGTACAGGCATCCATCGCCCAGCCTTTCGCCCCATCCCTGCAAACAGACAACCATGCCAATTATCTGCTTCACGGGTCATTTTATTCTCACTGAATTTAGAATGCGGTAAATCTGCAGCAGTTCATTCCGATTTTCTAGCACACTAAATAGTCTGAGTGTGCTATATATATCTGGTATATACTTTAGATTACAGCGGTCTAGGGAACAACATTTCGACATGATCCATATTGTGAATTCTTAGGACGAAGCAGCAGTTCCTTTCTTATTAGTTGTTTTTAATTGTGCATCAGTATTTAATAACAGAAACAACCAAACACTCATGGAAAGTCCTCATCCTTCTAAAAACAAGGCACGTCTATCTTATTCAGTATCGTGAGTATCTTAGGGAAGACAGTGTTCCCATAATGCTCGGGTTGTTTATGCCAGATTCACCTACATTTGTGATACCATCTTTTACCAGGCTCGAATGAATTTGGGCCCATCTAGTGGGAACTTCTGCTGTGTCTTCCTCAAACAGGAATTACAGGTGTCTCTCTCGGCATCCATTTTATAGGAACTGCCCGTTTCACCAGAAGGAAAGCCAACTGTTCAAATCCCACTTTACATACCACTATTGTCAATATCAGACCACGGTTGGTGAGCCTGTTCACTTTTTCCCATATAGCATTCCACACGAATGGACGGCATTTCCATATTTCGTTAACGAGCATAGCTTTTGCACCTGGGCACGTACGGCAGTTTTTCTGTTCATGCCACCTTAATCAAATGTAGTTTGTGTTACTGAGATGCACCAAGTGAATCGGGTTGTCCTTGACCTGTGGAACACACTAACAACATATTCATAACTGAAACCCACGTACAGTGAATCTAAAGTTACATTTTAAATTCAAACTGCATGTGTGCCAGGGTATGCAGACCTAAATTACGTTTTTTATTACTTCTAAATCTGCCAACTCTGCAAGACCATGCACATCAAAGCAATACCATGCCATGCCCCGACCTCGAATAAGGTGCGAAGGTAGAGCAGATCTTGAAGTGACAGAGACAATATTACTGAGCCCCATTTTACATACCGTATTTTCCGGCGTATAAGACGACCCGGCGTATAAGACGACCTCCTACTTTGCCTGAAAAATTTTAGGTTTTGTGCTATACTCGCCGTATAAGACGACCCCCCACTTCCAGCGCAGTCCAACGCAGTCCTGCATAGCCATTCCGAGAATGTACCGGTATTTTGAACTTACCGTATTAGTCTAGTCCTCCTCCCTGTGGGTGAGCAGTAAGGCTTTATCAGTGGGCAGTGGGTACCTATAAGCGTTTATTTTACAAACTCAAAGACTGAACGCAAACAAATTGGTTGTATAAACAATCTTGCTTTACTCGGAATATTTTTATTTAAAACCATATCAAAAACTGTCACTTCTGAATATACCGGTACGGTACGGTAAACATAAATTAGTGCATGAAACAGTGCAAGTGGATTAAACTTTCCATAACTTTCCATAAATCCAAGCGATTTCTACAGGATTTATAACGTTCCCTTTAAAAGCCTTCAAAATCCTCCTCTTCGTCATCTGATCTCATAAGTAAGTCAATGAGATCTTGTGGTACATCTGTAAGGCAGTCATCGTATGGATCTTGTACCAATTCCGTATCAGATGATGTGGTCTCTTCTTCTGCATCCTCTTCACCTTCCCACAGATAGTCGTCCTCCATACCATCTAATGAATTTGATATGCCACACTTCTTGAAAGACTTTATTACAGTTTCTGCATCAATGTCGTTCCAGGCCTTTATAACAAAGGTGCACAAAACATCCAACTGTGGAGCACGCATGTTTCCTCCTTTTGTGAATGTTTTTTCACCGCTAACCATCCACTCATTCCACTGTTCTCGGATGCGATCTTTAAATGGCTTGTTTAGGCACACATCCAGTGGCTGCACCAACGATGTCAATCCTCCAGGTATAACTGCAGCATCTGTTTTTAGTCTTGCCAGCCTTTGCTTATTGCTGGGAGTTAAATGAGCCCTGAACATATCCCACACCAGTAGACTACGTCTTTGTAGAAGTCCACCTGGTCGCCTGCTCCATACGTTATCAAGCCATAGCTTTACCCCTTCTTCATCCATCCATCCTTTCTCATTCACATGCACAAAACAACCAACAGGAAACTTGAGTTTCGGCATTGTTTTTCTTTTAAAAATAACCATTGGTCTCAGTTTACCACCATCAGCTGTGCATGCAAGTACCACTGTGAAACTGGACTTCTCATGTCCTGTTGTTTTTATTAAAATTGTCTTTTCGCCTTTTTGATGGACAGTTTTGTTGGCAATCATATCGACATTCATTGGAGTTTCATCCATATTTCCGATGCTACTTAGCGCATAGCCATGTTCATTGCGCAGCCTAATAACGTAGCGATGGAAGCTATGTATTTTGGCATCAAGATCCGCAGGTAATTTCTGGGCAATTTTTGTCTTTTGTCGCAATACCAGATTATGCCTTCCCAAGAATCTGGTACACCAGGATACAGTGGCCTTAAATCTGTGGCTGAGATCTGGATTAGATTTGGCCCACTGAAGTGCAACCAATCGGATTTTATTTCGGGTCACGACATACCCGCTTTGCCGATGCTCGGCCACCATGTCTGCTACATGCTTTTCCAGTTCTGGCCAATGTGGGGTGCCTCTTCTTAGTGCACACTTGCCCCTTGGCATACTCCGTAATGCTTTCTCATTTGCTCTCCAGGCCCGAACCATCTTTTCTGTCACTCCATATTGTCTAGCAGCAGCACAGTTATTATGTTCCGTGGCAAAATCCACAACTTTAAGTTTGTAACTGGCTTCATATTTCCTTCTTCTTGCCACTGCTGGAGCCTTGCTGAGTTCTTGCCTGCCAGCCGTTTGCACTGGATGCGCTGCTGGAGCCTTGCCGGGTTCTTCGCTGTCTGCCATTTGCACGGAATGTGCTGCTGGAGCCTTGCCGGGTTCTTGACTGTCAGCCATTTGCACTGGATGTACTGGTGCTGTACAGTATGAACAGGTGCAGAGACTGTCTTCAACACCACACGTACGGTACGGCAAATACGCTATCTGCTCACCAGACTGCCTTTCCTCTTCGCAACAACCAGCCAATCACGGCAAGTGCTCTACTGCCTTCGGTAACATTCGGGAACATTCTACAGTCCCCTTTCTATGCCACGCCCATGTCAAGGGGAGAGGTGCGCGTGCCAAAACGTGCCAAACGTGTCAACACACTGGGCGCTGCCATCTTCGGCGCTGGCTGCCCATTACCATATACCGTGTTTCGGACGTCCTGCTGCCTCGTCCTGCTGCCTCGTCTGCCTGGGGATGTGCAAGCGGTTGGAGGCGCGTGTACAGCGGCAGCGGCAGTCGAGGTAAGACTCATGGCGCCATTTGCTCGCTTGTGAAGCGGTTTGACACCTTCGAGTGAAGTCCTTGCTATGAAAAAAACGCTCGCTTTCGATACTTCATGGCGCGGGGCCTGGGTGTGGACGTTGCCAGGGCCGGTGGCTGTATTTTTTGACATAAGGTGTGTTTCTTGTTATTTCCTATTGTGAAGCGGTCTGACACCTTCGAGTGAAGTCCTCGCTATGACAAAAAAACGCTCGCTTTCGATACTTGCACAATTCATGGCGCGGGGCTTGGGTGTGGACGTTGCCAGGGCCGGTGGCTGTATTTTTTGACATAAGGTGTGTTGTTTCTTGTTATTTCCTATTGTGAAGCGGTCTGACACCTTCGAGTGAAGTCCTCGCTATGACAAAAAAACGCTCGCTTTCGATACTTGCACAATTCATGGCGCGGGGCCTGGGTGTGGACGTTGCCAGGGCCGGTGGCTGTATTTTTTGACATAAGGTGTGTTGTTTCTTGTTATTTCCTATTGTGAAGCGGTCTGACACCTTCGAGTGAAGTCCTCGCTATGAAAAAGCGCATGAAAACATACCATAAAATTTTGTATCCGGCGTATAAGACGACCCCCGACTTTCCAGAAAATTTTAAGGGGTTAAAAAGTCGTCTTATACGCCGGAAAATACGGGTAGTTTCTCATACACCTAATACAGATGTCATCGATGTGGGCAGATGGTTTTATCGATGTGCCGTAAGAGGGGTGATCGCTCACCTCTGTTTTGCACACAGGCTTGTGTTCCTACTGGGTCCGTAGGTTTTCATGAAAACCTTTAAATAATCCTGAAAAGTGTAACTATGTGGCCCAGTAGTAGTAAATGTATTGTGAACTGAGGGTCTACCATATTCCTACGGTAGATGTGTTGCTGTTAATTTGACTTATTCTACCACCTGTGCATGTTTAGATTGTCTTTACATTAAAAAAATGTTTCAGTGTACAGTAGGGGGATTTGTGAATTTATACAAGAACAGAAATACAATTCTAATAAATATAAGCCACCTGGTAATGCAAAGCGGTAATGTGCTCAATCTTGGCACAGTTTAATTTTGTCTAGGAGGATTTGTCAAATATTTATTTCACAAAATGCTTCCTCTGTAAGCGTAAATGCAATTCATAGGTAAATAAATTAAAACTATTCTATCTTGACTCCAAATGCCCGCTGAGGTGCACTCTCACATCAGCTGACATATCTTGGCCTTTGGCTAGTTGGCCCTAAACCCACTGTGGAAAAGAAATCTCAATTTGTGTGCAGTACCACTGGTTTAGAATTATGGGCTTGTGATACAATAAATAAGACGTGCTCTGCCTACCACATCACTGACAGGTCAACAATTTACTACATTCTACAATCAATTTTCTGATATGGATACGATTATGAAGCGGCTCCCTGGAGCCAAAGTACAGTCAAAGGGGCTGCAATGATACAGATGTATTCTCAGTCACAGATGATCTACAGCGCCAGTCCTAAAGAATCTAAAAGAAGTTGACATGTTGGAGCGCAGTCTTTTTTAGTCAATTTGTAGAGTTTCGAACAGTAGGAATCTATCACTTGCATCGTCAGATGGAATAGAACATGTGGCACAGCTTTGGACAGTAACATTATAAAGCACGCACTCTAGCTTGCGATAGGGAGTATCAGCCCCCAGTTTGAGCTGCCTCTTCAGGATATAATGTGGAACTGACAAACAAGTAATGTTCCAAGCCAATTAACCCCACCGGTACGCTCCCCTCATATTATTCGGATGTGCCCTGTCCGCTGGATCACCAAAAATCGTTCCTAAAACCACCTGTCTGATGTAAAGTCCCCAAAAAGACACAGTGCCAAACAAAATGTAGTGGGTGCCTGTCATAGCTTGCGCTTTTCAATAGGAGGTTCTACAAGAGATCAAAGTGTTCCAAGTTAAAAGGGGTTACAGACCACAGGACACACAGCCATAGCCAAAAGCTGGGTAGAATCCCCTTTACCTTGTATTCCCTCCTCTGTAGGCCACAGCCGACTCACAGTTCTAGAGTTTCTAAACTAAAATGCAGCAGGCTTTCAGACCACGTCGTGAGGCCATCTGAATTGTGATTGTCCGATTTGAAGTTTCCCAGCATTTCTAAAAACAGAGATTCTCAAATTCAGAAACATCTTTAGGACTGTTTTATAGATTGGAGCTAATCTGCGTCTTTGAAAATCTTGCCAGTGTAGAGAAGGCCCTGCGATTTCAACTCCTTTTTTATGGTACAAAAACATTTAAGAAGCTTGACTGATCATCAGCCATATCTTTAAGAATTTAACTTGCCTCGAAAAAAGGAACACAGAAAAGCAATAATGGAATACAGGCTGAAAAATGTTTAAGCTGCCTCTACCAGTAAGAGTCAGAAATGAAAAATCCATTTAAAGGTGTCTTTAAGTAAATAATATATACCTTGCGCAGCAAGAAAAGAAGTCTAAAAGTTCTAAACTTTTTAAATATTAAGTCCCCGTTATTTCTTGGGCAAGCTAAGTTTCTTGAGTGAAATTTCCTTCTCCCCGTGTGTGCCCAAATTAAGTCTGATTCAAAGGTACCAATCTTTCTGAAACAAAATAGAGACGTCCTAAGTGGGTACTTTGTAAAAGTTAGTTTAGCTATTTTGGACTTTAATATTGCCAACTTACATGAATGAAAAGAGAACATATTTACAAATATTTTACAAAATAACGCAAGTTACATAAATCTCTAATGTACAAATAAGTTTACCCAATGCAAATAGTTAAAGTTTTCCAAGGTTAATATGTGGAAATTATAGAAGAAATAGGGAGAATGAAATCAAAGTAGTGAGATTTTGCAATATATAGTACAGTTTCACGGGAAAGATGGTGAAGAGTTTAAAGGGAAGAGGTCTAAGAAGGAGGTTTCAGAAGGAATATGAAATAGGATACGTTATCTCGACTTTTGTGCTTCTCTGTAAGACAGGCAAGGCTTTGTGAGGCAAATGATAATGGGTTCAGGAAATAATGAATGTTTGGCAAGAAAACAATGGGTAAGTAAAATTCTGTCAAGAGGACTTGCATAGCCCTGGATGAAATTGTAACTATGCTTGAGTAATTAGTGTATTTTGGTATTTTCCTGTAATAAATTTTAAGCAAAATTACTGAAATTACATCATTATGCTACAACCTGTGATACAGACGATAAATTTGAATTAAAGAAGTATCGTTCAGGTAAGTTTTGAAGGCAAACAGAATTTAATGTGGATTTTTCTACACGAGCAGACTGTTCGGGGAATTTTTGCCCACAAAACTACAAATCCGAACATGAACGGCAATGTTTTAAAAGCAAGCCCCTTTAATGTGTGCTCGGGGGTGGGGGGGGTCAACAAACATTTGAGGTAGATTTTTAACCCAAGCTGAATATTCGGGTTATTTTTTAGCGCAAAATTACAACCGGCACTGTTTTGAATGCTAGCATCTGGAAATCAACTTGAAATTACATTTTCAAGTTGAATATTTACCTGATTGAGTGCTAGAAGTATTTTCCATAACTGTGTCTTTTTGCATTATTTTGCAATGATTTTGCATACTTACGCACGCTTCAGCAAATTATGCGAGTTTCACGCACCCCTGAGTCTTGAGGGAGGTACACTCCTATGAGTCGGGCATCACATAGGTTCAGGAAAAATAATATTTGGAGCCCATGAAGAACTCAAGGATCCTAAACAGGATAGACAACACAGCTAATTGCATCACCAGAGAAAAATCAGGGCACTACTAATAGACTAGTTTAATACTCAGTTGAAGAACAACTACATATTGACTATAGTACAACTCCATCACCAGCACAATCACTCACCACCATCTGTGAAAGGCAGGTAATAAACAGCCTGCACAGTTAAGGGCCCAGTGAGATCCAAGCATCAGACTGCACTTCCACACCAACCTGTGGGTATGTGGAGGGTCTGATGAACAGCAATCTCATGTGTTAAGTGAATACGTGTTAATACACTGGCAGTCCAGTGCTTTATTTATTCCCGCAAAGCTCTCAAGCTTCTAGGAACATAAACATAACGTGTATTTGTAAAGCGCACATTCAGCTGGAGGCACCTTGGCGCTGAATAACAGATGTTTATTGTTACCCAACTCAATGGTACTCATTTTAATCAACTAAAAATGGGTGAAAGGCTGAGTAGACCAGCCGGGATTTGAACCTGTGACCATGAGGTTAAACACAGGCCCCCTGCAGTTGACGCATTAGTCCACTGAGCCATCGTAACCCAATTTGGAAGTGTCCTCTTCTTTAAATAATATTTTCGCTTTCTGGGTCCATTAGATGGATTACTGTGTAAATTTGTTTCAACCCTGACTCTTTTTATCGGGATAACATTTTGTCTCTTCACCTGGAAATGTATTTTAGAGACCACTTTTTGGATTGATCATCAATTTTTAAAATTTACATTTTAGTCCCGAATATTTTAAGGTCTTATATTTTCAATGTAAACTATCCAGACGCAGTTTAAGACTGGTTATGAGCAAAGTGTCTTCAATGGTGATATTTATGTTAACGATTTATGTACAGAGTAGCCAGAAACATTTTAGAAGCTATTGATGTTCTCTGAGATTTAACTGGAAATAATACTCAATTAAGCTCCTTGCTTTCGATTTTAATTCCCATCCTAAAGAGCAAGTGCTTGTCTGTTCTCACTGTGGCCCATATCAGCACCAGCTTTAAGCACGGACTCCTGATTCTGAAACTGTTGGGGGTGCAAGGCACATCAAGAAATTACAGCAGCGCCAGGCACTATCTTGGCTATTTTTGAGCCAACTAATTGACATTACACTTACCTTACAGTGTGATAAATGTCATTACCTGTCTTGCCATCTACCAATCACAAACCAAGACAAACTCTATTGCATAGCAACAACTTGTGTAAGCAAAGTTTAATTTCTCAGAATATGCTGCCCATATACAGACCCAAGAAGGGTAAATCTAATTATACATTAAAAAAAAATGAACTGGCATACCCGTCAGATGCACACTTGGGTCAAAAATAACAAAGGTGCAAGGTGTTATAGTAAGGATAAGAAAAAGTGGAAACTAAGTTCATAATACAACCATGTGGCTCTCCCACTAAAAGCAATTAAAGAAAACTGATCACTAATGAGAAACACTTAATCAGCAAGTCAAATTCTTACATCAGCATAAAGGACTGTCTTGCAGCACTAACCAATACCGTGTAAAAGCCCCAAATCCGACAAGGCTCCAAATTGACTAACTACTTTGTTGCTGCATGAGAAGAACTAACGAAAGAGGGAACAGTTGAGCATCACTTCTTGAAATTGATACATAATTGACAAACTATTGCACAGCAGCTCAGAAAAAAAGCAGAACTGTTTTGAAAGTTAAAGGAGCAATAATATTCTCAAGGGGCTGATTCTCGACGGCCAATTTTTCTCTGGGCACGGGTGGCATGTGTTAACGGTTAAATGTGCCAGCTGGCTAGCCTGCAGGTTAAGATGTGGATCGGTGGCCATAAAATCTGTATTTGCTTCGAAGGTGACATGTTTATTGTGGCGAACATCCACCCACAACACATGTGGATAGTCATATACATTTTAAATGGCTTTACCAACAATGGCTGCCCTTGTAAGCCAATGGCTGACTCAAGTAGTTTTAGGAGATGGAATGAGTGAGAAAGAGCCAAAAACGCTTTTTAGTTCTCCTCATGATCTACGGTAAGGGTATTTATTCTTGTAGAAAGAATTTTCCATGAAAAAATGTGTGTGACCTTGTAAGTTTAACTAAACTCTATAGCCCTGGGTTGGCCGCTCTACAAACAATCATCAGTCAGGGGGCTGACAAGCAAGCGCTCAGGGAACAACATACATTTTAATTTCCCTAAAGTAAAGTTTGCAGCAACACAAAACACAAGCAAATACCAATACAAATCTAAGACAATTAATGCTTCAGCCTAACCCTTTTTAGGTCGAGCCTAGAACCAGCGCGCATGCGCTGCAAGACTTATTGTAGATGAGTAGGTGAATAGAAGCTCTGTCTACTCTCCGCCCATATTTGCCATTGGCTTGTGTCATTGTCTGTCCTAAATGTTGGCTTTTGATTTGTCAAGAAGCTTGTTAGTTCCTCCTTAGTACTGCTTCCTCTTCATTTGTCAGCTCCCATGGCAACTGGCCTCTTTACTTCGGCTGATACATGGTACGTGTTATTTAGACTGTAAGCACTATTTTGAGTATTGAGGTTCTCCTACTGCAGGCACTACATGCTTTGGTGCCTTCTTTACTCCCCCCCCCCTCTCGTAGTCGAGCCTTCTCTCCCCCTCCCTCCTGTTGTCCGTGCCTTCTCCCCCCACCCACCCTCCAGTTGGTTGTACCTTCTTACCCCCGCCCGCCGGTTGTCCGTGCCTTCTCCCCCCGCCCTCCCTTCCATTGTCCGTGCTTTCTCAGCCGCCTGCCCTTCCTCCCGTTGTTGTGATGCCGACCATTTGCAATGCAATAGGTCTTGCGTAAATGCAAGACCTATTGCATTACAAATGCTTGTTGGATCTGGCCTAGAGACAGCTCTAGGTGTCTTACCAACCTCTTTCAATTAACAATATATAAATGGGGCCTGACCAAGAGTAAAGTGAAGCCTTACCCTTGGATGGGATACCGCTTCGACTGATCATGTTATGTTAATGATAGAGCGCAACTGTTACCAAAGGTGTCCTGGTGCTGTGTGAAGTCCTTTAGGGGCAAAGAGACAGAGTGACTGTAATTGGAAACTACGCCGAGAAGAGCCAAGTTTTTAAGGCTTTCCTAAAGGCAAGTAAATTGGTCATGCATCCGAGCTGCAATGGAAGACCATTCCAGGCCTTGACTGCGCAGGCCACAAAACTTCATGAATGGCCCAGTTTTCCTGCACCGTTTTCCTTGGTGCATATATCTATGAATGACATACTGTCAGGTTTTTATATAAGTAGCTGTGTCTTACTCCTGCATTTGATCTGAATTATACCAGTCTATCCAGGCCTCCTACACAAAATATTTGCCTTGAGCACTTTTGTCTTAGTTTCTTAATTGGCCTATTCACTAAGAATCTCTAATCTTTTTTTCTGCAAGTAAGTGCTCTTCCTCCTGAGAACAAGTAACACAGCAGATGTACAACATTTACCCAGAAAAAATGTGCCCTGAATTATGCCCAGAACTTCGAGGTTAATTCACAGCCAAGGCAGGAATAAGAAACAACTACCCATCAAAAAAGATTGACATTTGAGCCATGAGATAATTACCATCTGGCACAAGGTTAGCCAATTCGCCCAAAAACACACACCACTTCTTTACAAGGCCCATGAGCAAAGGTAGTGCTATCCTATTCAGCCACTAAAAGAGTAGCAGCTCCATTGAGAGGTACAAGTACTCTCCACTAAAGTATAGCTGTCTTGCGGGACGTGTTGGTATTTTGTGGAGTAACATTCAGCAGGCACGCTGAGAAGTGCTGGTACTGACCCATTAAACATAGACTGGGCCTGTTGTACTAAAAAAAACGCCATAATAAAGGTCGAGCAAACTTGGTTTGAAGAACTTATAATACCACATCACACATCTAGCAGACATGGTGAGAAGTCGCAGACATTTTTTTTCTTCAACTTTCTTTTTCTTGGATATAGGGGGGGGGGGACACACATTTATGAATCACCCCATGATTTGTCATACAGTGCATTGAACATTGATAAAATGTAAGGTCTCTCCAATCACCAACATAGGGTATCTGATTTGTGCCACCCTGGCCACCACGCCACTGGTTCACCTAAAGTCTCCTCATTCAGCTTTTCCCTCAGTCCTCTGATGCTAAGGTATCTATCAGTAGTAAAGCAAACCTGCTGCAAAGTGCCGGTACTATCCACAAAAAACAAAACAGCCCTCCAGAGAGGGCTGTTCAGTTAAATTTACAATAGGTCTGCTGCCAGTGCAGGAAATATCCAACTTAATAAAGAAGAGCCATATAGGGGTTCTAAAACAGAAGGATGGCTAACAGGAATGTGGAGCCAGCTTCATGAGGCGTGCTGGTACTATCCCTCCGAAGGTAGAACAACCTTCCTGAGAAGTACTGGTGTTATCAGTCACTGGAAGAATGAATACACACGCTGCGCCTGATACTGCCTGTCAACCCCAGCACCGATTGTTACAGGACTCCAGCAACCAGTTCAAGCGTAAACATGCTTGTACTTTGAAAGCACTCATGATTACCGGTGAGGCGATGCTGCTCTCGCAGGAAGCATATGGTTAGTGAGTGTGTGTGACAGAATATGAAAGTAAACTGCTAATGACTCACCAGGTGCGGAAGAAGCAGGGCGGCCAACTACGTACTTGAGTGATTCTGCACAACAAACTGTAGGCACGAACAAGACGGAAACCCCCTTTTATAAGTAATATACCAAAACATTGAAAAACAAAACAAACGGCTAAAAACAAAAACAAGGACACTGAAATATCCAAGGTGCACGTTATAGTATTGAAACTGCGGCAGTGCCAGCAACAGTACGTAATGCACTAACATAATAAACACCCTGCTTTCAGACGTTTTGGTTTTTTTTTTGAAGAGAACGAAAAGGCTAACAAGAAACCACGAGCAGAAAGTGGCGAAATCCACGCACAGGAGAGAGCCGCTCCCAACCTCCTGCCCCGGAGCCGCCGCTGGACTCGCAGGTCCCAGGGCAGTGGGCTGGCAGCGCCGCTCTCTGACCAGCCCACCCCCCGACCCCCTCCGCAGTACGGAGCTCCGGTGCGCAATCTCGGGGCGGCTCCCGTAGATGCCGTTACGCCACTGCTCTTGGGGCGCCGGTCTGCTTCACTTACCGGCACTTCGGGAGGCACGTCCCACGCTCAGCTGACCGGAAATCTCATGAGTTCAGACAGAGAGCTCTCTCCTGGCTGTCGGGGGCGGGGAGGATCTCAGGCTGTCTCTTGCCTCATCTGACAGGGGCGGAGGGTAGCCTGCTGAGGCTGCACCCTGGATCTCCGGCTCCGCCCGCCCAGCTTACTTCCTCCCTTTAAGTGTCACATGCCTCCACCGAGCTCCCTTCCCTTTTACACATTCCAGGCTACCTTTTCCACCGAGAACTGTGATTGAAATGCGATGTATTTCGTCTCTCCTCTTGTTTGAAGGACCGGGGCGTTACAGATATTTAGCCTACTTATCACTATGTTAGACTACGTGGAACTTGGAAGCATGTCATTTATTTATTTAAAAAGAAAACGTTTCTGTAATTTTTTTATTGCAGTATAGTTTTGATCTCGCTAGTCAACTAACAAAAACAAGCATTTGAAATGTAATCGGCTTGCATTTGTTAAAGTTAGAGCCTTTCGCGCTGAAAATGACAATGTGTTTTACTTTTTTATTTGCAGTGGAGTAATCCTATTTATATAGCTGTTGGGAAACGAGGCAGTATCTGTGAGGCCTGCACAAATAACATGAATACATTTGTTCTTCACTGGGAACCAAGCACCCAATTGTAGCGCCTGACTCTCAGAGGGTAGCATTGCAGTCTGAGGCTTACTCAAGGGAGGTGGTGTGGGCTAGTAATCGCCATTACAGGTGCGCAGAAATAACACTCAATAATTGATTGTCCAGACCTTGGTCCCAGGACCTCACTCTCCCCGGCATCTCCACGGTGCTCTGCTTCGCCTTGAAGCCAGCCAGCAGCTCTGTGCAGGGTATGAGGCCACCCTTGATCCCGGTTCTGGTCTAAGGTTTATTTTTCTCGCAGTTTCACTCCTAGTAGCGTCTTGCTAACTGTGATTTGTCTGCTTATTGTATTTATATTGAATTTCCGTACTGTGCCTGTGATTGTTTTTTTCTAGCTTGGCTCATCTGTTCTCTCTGTTGTGTTCCGGGTTCCCTGACGTTTTTCCCTCCGCCGCTGACCCTCCCCTTCTGCTCTTCCCTCCCCTTCTTATCATGGAGGCCGCTGCATGGCGCGCCAAAGGCAAACCCGTCTCCGCCCGTCCGTGCCGGGACCGTGTCCAGCGCCAGAACCCCTCGACCCCGCCAACGCCACAACTCCAGAATCCACTATGACGCCAGCACCCTCCACGCACTCAACACCGGCCTAAACCACGCCTGCATCCAGGCAGCCTCGAAACAAACCCGCAGACCCTTCTCCTGCCGCACCTGCATCTTCACCTGTGACTGAACCACCAAACTTCCAAGGACTGGACCCAACCACCTACGCTGCATACTCCTCAACACCCGCTCCGCACGCAAACACGCCGTCGAGCTCTGGGATCTGAGCGCCCGACATCGCCAATGCCACCCCAGATGGCTACAAGATCACCCGCAGGGATCGCGCCGACAGACCCGGAGGAGTAATAGCCATCGTCCACAAGTCCACCCTCAAGGTCGCCACCCACGCAGACGACACCCTCAACACCGCCGAACACCTGAACTTCTGGATCAACACCGACCCTAACACCACCCTCAGAGGAACACTCATCTACAGACGCCCCAGATCCCGGGCTCAGTTCAGCGACTCCATCGCTGACCTTGCCAGCACCCACGCACTCGCCTCCACGGACTACATCCTCCTCGGGGACCTGAACT
Source organism: Lissotriton vulgaris (assembly GCF_964263255.1). Taxonomy (NCBI): domain Eukaryota; kingdom Metazoa; phylum Chordata; class Amphibia; order Caudata; family Salamandridae; genus Lissotriton; species Lissotriton vulgaris. Next base: position 1,299,027,700 of record NC_141694.1, read on the forward strand.
TTCACATCGAGAACAACAACGACGTGAACTCCGCCACCCTGATCGACAACCTCGCCAACCTCGGCCTCAGACAACTCGTCACCGCACCCACCCACACAGCCGGCTTCACGCTAGACCCCGTCTTCTCCACAGGCTCCCACATCACCTTTGACCACACCACCCAACTCCACTGGACCGACCACTGATGCATCCATTTCACCTTATAGAAACCAACCACACACCACCGCACCCAACAGCTCCCTCGCCGCTGCTGGAGCAAAGTCACCAATGACCAGCTGATCACCACCCTCGCCCAGAACCCACCCACCAACCCCACCAAACCAGAGGCTGCAGCCCGTAACCTCAGACAGTGGATCGACAACTGCGCCAACACCCTCGCCCCGCTCAAGAAACCCTCCAACAGCCACATCAGCAAGAGAGCCACCTGGTTCACCGACGAGCTCCAGAACTCCAAACGCGCATGCCGGAAACTGGAGAAGACATGGCTCAACGAACGCACACCGGACAACCACGCAGCCCACAAGGACGCTACCCGCAGACATCACCACCTCATCAGATTAGCCAAGAGATCCTCCTTCAAAAAATGCATGGACAACAACGCACACGACAGCAAAGAGCTCTTCATCATCGCAAAGGAACTCTCCAACCCCAGCGCCAACACCAACGACATCCTGCCCTCACAAGAACTGTGCGACTCACTAGCCATCTTCTTCCACTGCAAGATCGCTGACATCCACGACCGCTTCAACACCACGACCGCCCCGAATACGCCAGACACCACCTCCCCTGTGAACTTCACCAGCACCAACCGCCTGACCTCCTGGTCCAACGTCAACGACGACGAGACACTCAAGGTCATGAACTCCATCCACTCATGGTCTCCGTCACACCCGTGCCCACACCACATATTCAACAAAGCAGATGCAGCCATCGCACCCCAACTATGGAAGGTCATCAACATCTCCTTCGAAACAGCGACATTCCCGGAAAGCTGGAAGCATGCCAAAATCAACGCCCTGCTCAAGAAACCCAAAGCGGACCCCAAGGACCTCAAGAACTTCCGGCCCATCTCCCTGCTCCCGTTCCCGGCAAAGGTCATCGAGAAAATCGTCAACATGCAATTGGCCCGCCACCTGGAAGACAACAACATCCTAGACCCGTACCACTCCGGATTCAGACGCAACCACAGCACGAGACAACCCTCATCGCCACCACAGACGACATCAGGCGCCAACTAGACAATGGCGAAACATCAGCCCTCATCCTCTTGGACCTCTCAGCCGCCTTGGAAACGGTATGGCATCGCACTCTAAGGACACGCCTCCTGGAAGCCGGAATCCAACAGAAGGCCCTTGACTGGACCACGTCCTTACTCTCAGATAGAACCCAGAGAGTCTGCTTCCCACCCTTCTGATCCGAAGCCACCGACATCATCTGCGGCGTCCCCCAGGGCTCACCCCTCAGCCTGACGCTTTTCAACATCTACATGGCCCCCTCGCACAAGTGGCCCGCCATCACGACCTCAACATCATCTCCTACACCGACGACACCCAGCTCATCCTCTCCCTCACCAAGGACCCACACACAGCCAAATCTAACCTCCACGAGGGAATGAAGGCCATCGCCGACTGGATGAGGAGCAGCCGTCTGAAGCTGAACTCGGACAAGACGGAGGTCCTCATCCTTGGACCAACCCCCTCAGCCTGGGACGACTCCTGGTGGCCGACCGCAATAGGAACAGCACCAATTCCCACTGACCATGCACGCAACCTAGGATTCGTCCGCGACTCCTCCCTCTCCATGTCTAAACAGGTCAACGCAGTCTCCTCCTCCTGCTACAACACCCTCCACATGCTCCGCAGGATATACAAGTGGATCCCGACCGAAATAAGAAGAATGGTAACACACGCCCTCGTCAGCAGCAGACTGGACTACGGCAATGCACTCTATACAGGAATCCCAGCCAAACACCTACGACGACTACAACGGATCCTAAACGCCTCCGCCTGACTGATCGTCAACATCCCCCACCGCAGCCACATCACCCCCCACCTGAGAGACCTACACTGGCTACCCGTCGACAAGAGGATCACATTCAAGTTCCTCACCCATGCACACAAAGCACTCCACAACACCGGACCAGCCTACCTGAACAGCAGATTCAGCTTCCACACCCCCACCCCCCAGCTCTGCTCCGCCAGCCTCGCCGCTGGGCCCCGCATCCAACGTACGATCTCCAGCGGCAGGTCCTTCTGATACCTCGCCGCCAAGACCTGGAACACCTTCCCTACCCACATACAGCAGACCCAAGACCTACTCGCCTTCAGAAGACTCCTCAAGACCTGGCTCCTCGAACAGTAGCAGCACTCCCCCCTCCCCTCAGCACCTTGAGACCCTCACGGGTAAGTAGCGCACTTTTCAAGTACTCTGATTGATTGATTGATAAAAGTAAGTGTTCATTTATTAAACACATACTACTCAATACTATGGATCAATTTACACATATACATAAGCTGTTAGATTTACTCTGTGACATTGCATAACATCTCCACCCCTCCCTCAGGGGGGTGGGGTCTGGTACTACCACTCTCATGTATGAACATCATCTTGCCCCCAAATGCAGTTAGTTGAACCTTACCTGGAGCGAGGGCCTTGCGCAATGGAATCATCCCAGCGTCGACAGACTCAAGTGCGAACATGCATAGGATCAGGTCCTCCCCTGGTAATGGCCAAAACCAGTGCTCTAACTCAGAAAAGGGTCCCTCTATTCCTGTCATGTTTAAAACACGTAAAAAAAAGTTGCAACACCAACAAAGATAGTCGACCAAATGTAGCTAGGGAGATTGATTCCACGGTTAGCGCTTCTAATCAAATACAGTTAAATGACAGCCATTCCCAAATCTTAGAGCCCATAGTACTTTGTTCTAATAGGTATGCTATATTGTCAGATACCCAGGGAGAGGGAATTACGCAGCCCCCGTACTACTTCCAGGCATTACCACAGCTGGTGGGCAACAAAACACCGGAACTGAAGGATATACTGAAGGTGGTATGCTCACTTCGAGATGAAATTGGGTCCCTGAGGCTGATGCTACAGAATTTCACCGTTGTGGTTGGGAAGTTGAGTGTAGCAGGGCCCCGTGCACCAATTTTGCAATGAAAGAAATTCCTAACCCATCACCACCTAGTCATCCATTTGCGAAGGCCAAACCTGCAGCTCTGCAGACCACTGATAGCCAGAAGAAAGCCACCCCACAGCCTGGCGATGTGATTAAGCGGAAATTACCCCTAACATCTTCTCCACCGTACCCTATCACAAATTACGCATCTCCTTCTACTTGCACTAGCACTAGGCTTCGCAGTACTGAAACATCAAAATGGTACCCATTGCATGGCAACAGAATTCACAGGAGCACTAACATCAATACAACTTTATGCACAAATAATCAACACAGCACACAGGGAGGTGGGATCAGAGTTCAGCTAAGGCATTTAATAGACATAGAATCTTTATGGTGAATGTTCCCAAGCTGGACTGCAATAAAAGCCAAGAAAGTGTGTAGTCACTGACCAACAAGGCAATCCACTGGATTCGCAATGTAAAGGGGTGTCGGTCAGTAATCAGAGAAGATATCACCAAGGTGCGTAGACTCACTTCCCCTTTAAATCGTTTGGACTGCATAGCATTAACCCTGCAGAATGAGGAGCTGGTCGGAAATGCATTCGTTCTTGAATTTCTAACCAGTTCCCCTGATTCCTCATCTATCCAATTGAGGAGGTCCCCGCTTGTAATTCCGACTAGCAATCGTCTGGGGCAGCCACAGATGGGAAGGATGGGTAGCTCTTCATTAGAGGGTATAGATTGACTGTTAGGTGAGCCTGGATTACATCAAGGTTGTGTTGACTATCCAACAGTCTTAAAGGGTAGGCACCCGACCATGAATTTCTGCAGCAATAGTAGCACCGCCAAGTTCCCTCTAAGTGTTCTACCAGTCCCATCTGAGCTAGTATGAGCCTAGTCATAACCACCTATTAGAGCCAAATGGACTAGTGACCATACGTCAAGTATTCAAAGATGTTGATACCCTGGAAGCTCATAGGGGCAGCCACATAGTCAGGGATTCCAACTGCATCAACATATCTATTAAGCCCATTGAAAGGGCATCCCCATCTTCCTTTCAGTTAATGGGCCAGAGTGAGCCCTACCAAACCACACCAGTGAAGCCATACAGCCTATTATGTACCCATCACACCAATAGTCATTGTTCAATGATATCATGGAATATCGTGGGACTGAGCACTAAACTCATAGCCCCGGATTGGTTGACTTTCATTAATTTTTTTGACATCTGTCTCTTCCAGAAGACTTGGCTTTTGGCACCTAAACACTGTGTAGGCTATCTAAACTATCATATACCGGCAACTAAAGGATCAAAAGGCCGACCGTCAGTAGGTTTGACCATATGGGTTCGCCAAGACCTGGACATTAGCATAAAGGTGCTCCCCACTAAGAGCATTGACATTCAAGCACTAAGGCTTATAATAGACCAGTTTGTGAGAATTGATGTTTATAATGTTTATGTGAGGGGAACTAGAGGAGGAAAATGCCAAGTTTTAGCAGCTTTGGACAAGCTCCTCGAGTCAAACTCATTGGGCACCTATGTATTGGTTGCGGGTGATTTTAACACAACATTCAAACCACCAGAGAAGGGAGAATGGCATCTTTCTGCTGAAGAAGATGCCCTGTAGGAAATTCCGAAACTGGAACTAGACTCTATAAAAAAGTGGTCGCAGATTGTTGTTCAGACAAACTCCATCTGCCTTGAATATGGGCTGAGGGCATTAAATGGTAGGACACAACATGAAAGGCAAGGGGTGAATATGTTCAATAATGGGCATAGCATGAGCAGGATAGACCATATCCTTGTGAACCTTAAACTCTGGCACACAATCATTGACATGGTCGTTAAAGACCGCCCGGAAAGTGACCACAACCCGCTGTGTGCATCCTTCAGATGGTGGAAGCACAAACAAATGCAAGAGGGCAAGGTTGAACTGCATTCTCATGACTTGGATCCTACCAATAACATGAGACGTCTCAAATGGGAAAGATTAGCCGTAAACTCTGTTACTATGGATAGTATTTCCAAGGATGTCGATGGTGCCTTAACAGAGCTAGACAAAACTCTGCCCAGTAAAGCCCAGCTGGTGCTCGCCATGCAGGCTCACAAAAGTTTCTTGAAGCACCTAATTGCCTATTTTGTTAAGCAGTATAAACCAAAGAAATCTGCAGACCAAAAGCCAAGTAGCTGGTACAACAAAGAATGTAGACTAGCAAAAGTGCTCCTTGGGCAGGCGATAAAAGAGGGAGACGTTGTGTTGGTATGTAGAGCCAGGCAGGCTTACAAGAGAGCTATGTTCAAAGCCAAACGCTTCTGGGACGAGAAACGCTGGCAAGAGCTCAGAGAAGCTAGCACTCAGAATAATAGCAAATTGTTCTGGAGCATCCTAAAATTGGATCGGGGGATAGAGGGGGGGCAACCCGAACAACCTCAAAATCATGTTATGAAGGAAGACTGGGTCAAACACTTCAAACCGCAATATGAACGCAGCCAGTTAGAGAATATTTTCGTTGATCTCAGTCATGCACTTTACATTGAAGATGTTTTTAACATAAATTATGTGGTTTTAGCTCTTTGATGCAGTAACAGACGGGAGAGCGCCTGGCCCTGATGGCATCCTCGCCGATGTCTTTATTTTTGATAAAGCAAGATGGGGAACATACATCACAACAGTGGCCAATGCAGTTGCCCAAGCCGCCCCCGTACTGGACTCCTGGAAAGAAGCCAAAATAATTCCAGTGTGCAAAAAAGGGGATAAATCACAAGCAGGCAACTACTGACCCATTAATTTGAACGATTAAATGCAAACGATTGTAGGTAGAACGATCCTCAATAAGGTCAACGATCGGATAGACGAATATAGCACACTGACCCCCACTGCAGGCTGGGTTCCGAGCTTTCACTAGTACCATCGACCAGGTGTTTCGGTTCATCTTATTACTGTGGAAAACAGTGGTCCTGGGCAAAGGCAGAATATATGCTGCCTTTGTTGATTTACAGTCCGCATTCAATCTCGTCCACCGTTCCTGTCTGTGGATGAAGTTGCGGGATATGTGGTTGCCTAATGATCTCCTTACACTCATAATGAGACTGCACAAGAACAATTTTGCCAAAATCCGTTGGGGTACCAAGAGTATGGTCACCAGTGCGTTTTCAATTGAACGTGGGGTACAACAGGGGTGTGCCATGGCTCTTACCTTATTTTTTCTCTTCATCAATGGAATTGTTGATTACATGGCACCAGAAAATACTGATGCCCCAACTCTAGCAGGGGTCAAAATACCAATCCTAATGTTCGCCGACGACACGTTGATAATTTCGAACACTCCGAGCGGGCTCCAGTGTGCCCTATCAATTTTTGAAGGGTTCTGTTTGGAGCATGGCCTCGAAGTCAATGTGTCAAAGATGAACTTCCTTCCATTTAACCCACACAAAACTTTTAAAGGCAATATATATTTGAATAATCTACCATTGGATTGGGTAGGAGAGTTTACATATTTGTGGGTACACATACAGAGTAACCTGAAGTGGAACCAATAAATTGACCTGGCATCACTCAAGCACCAGCAACTGGCGGGAGCACTACATCTAGAGCAAACAAAGTAACTTACAAAACCCATTTGACCAGTGCTCCAGGTCTATGACATGAAAGTGGTCAGCTCAGCCATCTATGGGGCTGAATTTTGGGGGCTTGAGAATACATCTGAACTTACAGTGTCTGAAAATAGGTTTCTACGTAATATTATTAATCTCCCTCAAAGCACACCATCGTGCTCACTACACTACAATCTGGGAAGAAAGTTTTTATCAGACATCATAAAACTATCCCCAGTCTTATATTGGCACAGGCTATGGAAAACACCGGTACTAAATGATTATGCAGCAGGTTTTGTGGATATTATTAAATCTGACAGCTTCCACAAGATCAAATGGCTCCGGGGTGTTAGAGATATTTTGGCTGACCTCGGCCTAATATCACTCTAGGAAGATCCGTTGACGGCTAGTTTTCCCACAAAAAAAAAGTACTTGAAGGAAAAATATTGGGAGAGGATCACTTTTAACACCTGGGGACATAGTGAAGCAGCCACATTGACAGGAAGATTTCTAGAATTTAAACACACTACGCACTTCAAACCTTACTGGGATATTATAACAAAAACACAAGAAAGGAAGCTGTATTTCCAGTTGAGGGTGGGTTTGTTACCCTTGAGATCTTTCATGGCAAGGTGGTCTAATCCAACTCACAATAAGTGCCCATTTTGCCCGACCCATAAAGAAACAGTAAATACCAAAACTGGATTTGGGCTCCAACCAGTAAGGCTGAGCCTCGCAGTACCTGTGATAATATTGGCTGCGCACTGTCTGTATTGCTTTGGCTGTGTTGAAATTTAGACTGTGTCACTATTTGCTCTGTCTCCGCGCACGAACTCGCTCCCACCACGATAGTAGCGGTAACATCATTTGGCCCTCATAGCGCCCCATTGCTCCTTGTTGTTGTTGTTCGGCCATTTTCCAGGTTGACCCGAGCCCTCCCTCGACCTCGCTCCCGCCTCCCTGCTGCCCCTCCCACCCACGAGAGCTACAGGCCGTCCTCTCCCACACAGAGAGCTGTGACCATCTTGCCTCCAACGCGAGTGGTCGCTCCCCTCGCTTCCTCCCTCACCTGTGGTATCGTAGAGCTGATATCTGCTTTGGCTGACTGGGCATTGTAAATATACTTGCTAGCGCGCACTTTTGCTTAAATATTTTCATAGCGCTTTGGCTGACTGTGAACTGTTATCTTATTTACGGCGCAGTACCTGTGATAATATTGGCTGCGCACTGTCTGTATTGCTTTGGCTGTGTTGAAATTTAGACTGTGTCACTATTTGCTCTGTCTCCGCGCACGAACTCGCTCCCACCACGATAGTAGCGGTAACATCATTTGGCCCTCATAGCGCCCCATTGCTCCTTGTTGTTGTTGTTCGGCCATTTTCCAGGTTGACCCGAGCCCTCCCTCGACCTCGCTCCCGCCTCCCTGCTGCCCCTCCCACGCTCTGCCCCCTCCACTATCCATTTATGACCAATGATCCAACGCGCAGTGTCCACGCGCAGCGTTCGCGCCCCAGTCGCGCCGAAGGTGCGCCAAAGGTAAGCCTGTCTACGCCCGTCCGCGCCTGGACCACGCCCAGCGCCAGACCCCCTGGCCCCCTTCCCCCCCCACCCACCCCGCATTACTTACGACGCCACCACCCTCCTAACCCTTAACCCCGGCCGACACCCCAACTGCGCTTAAGCCACTCCTGGACACACCCATGGACCCTTCTCCTGCAAATCCTGCAAGTTCGACGGTACCAAGAACAATTCCTCACCCACGAACACAAAACAGATATCTGACTCCACCCACCTAAAATGCATCCTACTCAACACCCGCTCAGTCCACAGACACGCCATCGAACTTTGGAATCTACTAGACACCATCTCTCCCGACGTCGCCTTCCTAACAGAAACCTGGATGTAAATGTGTAAATGTGTAAATGTGCTGGACTTGTAAAGCGCACAGCTGCCCGTAAGCGTCCCGGCGCTTGCTTAGGGAACCCGTCCTGGTATTCCCCTGTGAGAAACCCCGGCAGGGTGTCCACAAGGTGAAAGCCAGGCATCCTGCCGCGAGGGGCGGTAGTGGAGATTAAGCAAGCTATTGCCGAGAGTCGCAGAGTGTGACCCCGTGAGTTGAGTAGGCACCAGAGCGAGAATTGTCGAGTCCGTGGAATTTTGAGCCCAAGACCCGCCGAGACAGGGAATCGAACCCTGGTCCACGGTCGATCTCAGCTTCCGGGTCTGCCGCCTCTAACCACTGAGCCACGCTTCTCCACTCGCCTCGTCAGCCCCTGACATCACCATTGCCATCCCGGAAGGATACAAGATCATCCGTAAGGACCGCACCGACCAAACAGGAGGAGGCATCGCTATCGTCCATAAGAATTCCATCCGCATCTCAACCAGCTCTGACGTCAACCTTGCCAGCACCGAACACCTTCACTTCCAGATCCACACCGACCCCAAAACCACACTCAGAGGCACCCTCCTCTACAGGCCTCCAGGATCCCGTGCACAATTCAGCGACGTTATCACTGACTTTATCACCCGACACGCCCTCCCCTCCAAGGAATACATTCTACTGGGAGACCTCAACTTTCACCTGGATAAGAGCAACGACAGCAACGCCACCTCCCTTCTGGACAATCTCGCCAACCTCGGACTCAAACAACTTGTCACTACGTCCACCCACATCGCAGGTCACACACTCGACCCCATCTTCACCTCCAGCAAACATGTCTCCTTCAGTCACACCACTACTCTCCATTGGAGGGACCACAGCTGCGTACACTTTTTCTACAATAAAACTACCACTCACAAACATCCTCAAACTACTCTGCGAAGAAACTGGAACAAAATAACCATCGACCAGATCTCCTCATCGCTTCTTCAAAACCCCCCTGTCCTCTCCTCAAACCCCGACCAAGCAGCCATTAACCTCACCCAATGGCTATCCAACAGCGCCGACATCCTAGCACCGTTGAAAAAACGTCAAATCAAACTAGGCAGCAAAAACGCCTCCTGGTTCAACGATGATCTTAAGAAATCGAAGAAACTATGTCGCTCCCTCAAGAAGGCCTGGAAAAAAGACCCAAACACCATCACCAGGGACGCCTTCAAAAACGCCACCCGCATACACCACCAACTGATCCGGACTGCCAAGAAAGCCTCATTCAAAGACCGACTAGATAACAACGCCCACAACAGCAAGGAATTATTCAACATCGTCAAAGAATTCACCAACCCCTCAGCCAACTCCAACGACATCACCCCCTCTCAAAGCCTCTGCGACTCCCTAGCTTCCTTCTTCCACAACAAAATCGCAGACATCCACAACAGCTTCAACAACCAACCCGGAGACCAACCCACCCAACCTTCTGCCGTACCTTCACCCCCCTGAACATCCTTAATGACTGGAACCCAATCTCCACTGAGGACACCATCCGCCTGATGAACTCCATCCACTCAGGATCCCCCACAGACCCATGCCCTCACCACATCTTCAACAAAGCTGATTCCATCATAGCACCACACCTCCGAGACGTCATCAACTGCTCCCTCAACTCCGCCACCTTCCCGGAAAGCTGGAAACACGCCGAACTCAGCGTTCTTCTGAAAAAACCCACAGCTGACCCCACCGAACTCAAAAACTACCGACCCATCTCGCTCCTACCATTCCCGGCCAAAGTCATCGGGAAAGCCGTCAACAACCAGCTCGCCGCCTTCCTCGAAACCAACAAATCCCTCGACTCCTCACAGTCCGGCTTCCGAGCCAAACACAGCACGGAGACCGCCCTCATCGCAGCCACAGACGACATTTGAACTCTACTGGACAATGGAGACACAGTCGCCCTCATCCTCCTCGACCTCTCCGCAGCCTTCGACACTGTCTGCCATAGTACCCATCTACAGCGCCTCAGAAACATTGGAATCCAAGGAAAAGCACTGGAATGGATCACCTCATTCCTCACCGGAAGAACCCAGAGAGTCCGCCTCCCACCATTCAAGTCTGAGGCCACTGAAGTCATCTGCGGTGTACCCCAAGGTTCTTCACTCAGTCCCACCCTCTTCAACGTATACATGAGCCTCCTCGCGACCATCGCACGCCAACACAACCTCAACATCATCTCCTATGCTGACGACACTCAACTGATCCTATCACTCACCAAAGACCCTAACACCGCCAAAACCAACCTACATGAAGGAATGAAAGAAGTAGCCAAGTGGATGAAGCACAGCCGTCTGAAACTGAACTCAGACAAAACAGAAGTCCTTATCTTAGGTACCTCCCCCTCCGCTTGGGATGACTCCTGGTGGCCAGAGGCCCTTGGAAAAGCACCCATCCCGACGGACCACGCACGGAACCTGGGCGTCATCCTGGGCTCCTCACTCTCTATGAACAGACAAGTCAACGCCGTTTCATCGTCATGCTTCAACATTCTCCGCATGCTCAAAAAAACATTTTGCTGGATCCCCACCGAAACCAGAAAAACAGTCACTCATGCACTGGTTATAAGTCGCCTGGACTACGGAAACACCCTATACGCCGGTATCACCGCAAAACTCCAGAAAAAACTCCAACGCATCCAGAACGCATCAGCCAGACTCATACTAGACATCCCGCGTAAAGACCACATCTCTAGCCACCTGAAAAACCTCCACTGGCTCCCCGTCAATAAGAGGATTACTTTCCGACTCCTAACCCACGCTCACAAAGCACTCTACGAACTTGGACCCGAATGCCTCAACACACGACTTTCCTTCTACACCCCCTCTCGCCAACTACGATCTTCCAACCAAGCCCTTGCTACCGTTCCTCGCATCAATAAAACCACCATGGGAGGTAGATCCTTCTCCTACCTCGCAGCCAAAACCTGGAACTCACTCCCCACTCACCTTCGTCTCACTCAGAACCACCTAGCATTCAGAAAGCAACTTAAAACTTGGATATTTGACAAGTAACTCCCCTCCCTTCTCCCAGCGCCTTGAGACCCTCCGGGTATGTAGCGCGCTATACAAATCTCCTGACTTGACTTGACTTGACTTGACTCATACAAAGAATGACATGAAATGCCAATAATGATGCCTATTCACAGGGAATTATTCCCAAGAAAACCACATTGAAATCAAACAACATGTTTCTCAGACCTCTTTTTTTGTCTGAATTAATCCAAATTTTATTTATAAAATCACATTTTTTTGAAGCATGATACAATTATTCAAAGATAATAAAAACATTCAGCATATTAATTCAACATCACACCACTCCTATCAACCAATTCAAATATACATCTTACTACCATTCATCAATTCACTTACAACCCGCTTCACTCTATTCATCATACATCCAAACGTCCTCATCAACCAACACTTTCAATCACCACCTCATCCAGCAACCAGACTACCAACACCACTATACACAGAAAAACAATTCCTAGAAACTCTTGAATTCTTTCAACAAGGGCCAAAGGGAAACAGCATACACAATATATACATAGTTCTCAATCTTTTTTGGCCCAAAAATCGGGGCTAAGCGTTTCGAACCCCCTTAAATCCCGGGGTTCTCGTCAGGACCTCCTAGCTGAAACAAAGAAAAAGAGCACTCTTTCAGTTAAAATACATTCTCGGGGCCCCTCTCCTTACACTCTGCACTTCTCAGAGCTCCCTTAGCTTACCTCAATCGTGGTCTAGATCAGCCGATCTAGCAGTTTAGTGGTGGCTAATTCCTGAAATAAAAAAATCAGTATCAATGACACTTTCTATGTGGCAAGATGTTGGACTACAGCCCTGAAACAAATGCTTCTCTAACTTTCAGAGTGTCCTTAGTTTTGTGGCACTGTTAAGCAGTGCCTAAAACTCATAGTTGTGTTTCAAAACGAGGGGATTACTGCCTGTGTATGCAGCATGAGGGTGTTCAGGGATTGAAGCATGTGCAGAAGAGCAGTGAACATTAAGCAAGCAGGATGTTGTAACACACGTTTAAAAGTGCAGCAAAAGAAAACAGCTGATAAGTATCACATTTAGGGGCTGATTAGGATGCCACTTGGAAACTCTTCCAACCGACTCGGTCTCAGAATCATTTCCAACCAACTCGATTTCAGGAAGTCCGACTGAACAGACTGGACAGAACATCTTTTGGTCGGGACTCACATTGACAAAAGCTCTCGTTGGCAAAAGGGGGGTTGGGAAAAACCTTGCACCCTGTGATGGACACCTCATGGAACCTGCCGCACTATGCATGGTTTGAAAGGCCTATGGGTGAAGGAGGGCTTGCTACCGGCCCCCACCGTCAGATTCCGACATCCGTTTTGAGTCGGGCAGACCTATTCGGAACGACTGTCACAATCGACCATCGTAATCACTCGGTCGGAAACTGTGTCCCTAGAGCTGTACGATTCAGCTCCAAACGATTCAGGGTGTTCAAATGCTGATCGGAACCAATTGGCACAGCCCAAACGGTTTCATTGCATCATTATTCGGTTGGTCGGAAATGTATCCAATTTGGTCAGAAACATAGGTTCTGAATCGATTTAGGAGAATCTGAATCCAGTTCGGAGCCTTTCCGACCGACATCATAATCGGCCCTTAAATGTTTTCCACTGTACGCATCAACCATGTATTGCAGTACCTCCATCAATGGTGCACTTCCCTATCTGGGGAAAACAATGTTGTTCAAAGAAAGACAAGAAAATGAAAGTAGTGCTTCACTGTTAAACTCTGCAAAGTGGAGCTAATGTGTGTGGGGCTCACTCCGTCCATGGGAAATACACGTTCCTGTTAGATGATGTGCTCAGCCTCCTGGTGAAAGGAAACAGAGCGCAGAGTCAGCAGTTATCCACCTATCCCGGAATGGTGGCTGTAGTGGCCCTGCTGTAGATAACGGCAGCACCAGGCACAAGTGCGAGTTGGAGAGGCTGGAATGTATGCTTCAGATTTCAGAACTTTATTTTTATATTATGCGCAACGGCAGAACAGCATTTCAAATAAACAAACCTTGCATCCCTTGTGCATCATATAATAAAAAGCATCAAAGAATTGCAGCAGATATAGGTCACATGAGAACCTCAGCAATAGGCAAAGCTTTGCACTCACAGTCTTAGTTCAGTGCCTTTCAAGCCACACAGGACTAGTTCCATGTGAAAATATGAACTTAACATACACACTGCATCATTCACTTAAAAACAGCAATGACTCGCAACAACTATGTATAACGAGCAGGAAATAAAAGAATGAGTCCCCGAAGGAGCATATAAACACCTACAGTGTAAGGCAACTGTAGTTGGCCAGTAGTCCTGAGCTAAAAACAGAAGCAATGTGCTGAGAGCCCCAGTCAATTAGAAGCCAGCAAAGAAGAGCGATGCATTGGTGAACCAATGATAACCAGTAGGCGGGATTACACTCCGAATAGTGATTAAAGCAGGTCTTGCCGACCGTGCATGTACTATGCCTGGCTCGACCTAAAAATGTAGAGGTGGGCGAGGCCTTAAAAGCTCGAACCTTGCTTGAGCCAGATGCCCAACTCTAATGCAGCTCTGGGTGCTCACAGACACTCAAGACCTGCACATCCGCGTCCCCATTACCTCTTTTTAGTAAGGGAACTGAGGCTGTGAAAGCTAACTTTGTGAAATAGAAACATTGACACATTGTCTATTGCAGTGGTTCCCAAACTTTGTAGAACCATGATTCACTAGAACAACAGATTTTCGTGCCCCACCTAGCTTCAATGGACACGAGGCAGGAGAATTTTGAATGTAACTAAAGCATTGTGTGGTAGTGCATTGTCATTTACAGACAGCACATTTTCCATTGAAATGGTCACTTAGGGCGAGATGTACAAAAAAGTTAGTTTTTGATGAACTAATTGTGAATTTTTGTGATTCCCAATGTAAAAATGCCTCTTAGACACATGTTGTAATTCCCAGTTGTTTGCAAATAGACCTACCTTGTTAATATTCATGAGATAGTTCTCGCTTTGCGAATCATTGGGAATGCCTGCAATAACAGAGATGGTGGCCTGCTGGGGTCAACAAACCACCATGTCTGTGATTGCTTTTTAAATAAATCATTTTTTTTGTGATGCAGCCCGTTTTCCTTAACGAAAAATAGGATGCATGTAAAAAAAAAACAAGCATTGGCATAGCCAATAGATCTCGCCTTTGGGACCTTATAAGTTTTTAGCCATGCAACAGTTGAAGTTATTGCACCAAGGATATTGTGCTGCATAACTAAATACTTATAAGGTCCCAAAAGCGAGACCTATTGGCTATGCCAATGCTTGTTCCTCTTTCTATGTGTGCTGCATTAGAGTGCTTGTGTTGGCGCTATGCACCAAATTGTGCGCTGGCTGAAAGGACAGGAATGCACCGTATCTCGTAAATAGGGTGCATTCTTGCCCTCTCAATTTGGCATAGGGAAGAACAGCAAAAAAACACTTTTGACACCCCCTATGCCAAATCTCTGTAAATGAGGCCCTTAGTGCAAGAAAGTCTGAGAGAACCCTTCTAGAAGAAGCTCATTGGAATTTAAACCAAGGATCATGCCTCACCAATTTTAAAGGCCATCTGCTGCCACTGTAGACCACACTGTGTATATTGTCAGTGAGTTTAGCTAGATATTATATAAAGATGTGTATACGAAGCTGTCCTTAGAAGGCGCAGAGCTCCAGGATTAGAAATGCTTTGCATCAGGTTGGCGTTACTTTTCTAATGCAGACCCAACGCAAAGTGTTTAGGCGGGATTTGCGATCCAGCACAAATTAGGACTGCAGATAGTAACTCAAAGTTTAACAATGTGATGTCTTGAGATAGTTTGGGTAAAGGGGACATTATTGAGTTGGTGGATGGGCGTTATGCAACCACCTATCTGGTTTGACACAAATACCTATTTACAAAGAAATATAGATAGGGATTTAGTCACAATGAGGAAACGGGTTTTAACTTCTCCATGTGTTTCCCTCTTTGCATGTGTGCTGCATTGTACTGGACACATACACAGTGGGGAAAGCTTTAAAGCACAGGCTTTGCACTGGAATGGGCCCCTTCCAATACAAAACATGTGCTTCAGACAACACAGATGCCCTTGCACCATGACCCAAAGGGTGTCTTTGTTGATCCGTGACTTTCCGGCATAACACGGTGTCAGAGTGAGTAGATACAGGGCGCACTCGCCAGACCTTTTCCTATTGTGGATGGTGCCAAGTTACTCTTGTTTTGCCTAAAGAGGCGTATTGATATTTAAAGGATACGATTGTGGCATACAAAGCCAGTTTCAGGGACAGAAGCTAAATAGTATTACCTTCCTCAAGAGATTTACTGAAGCTTTGAAAAAGAGAACTTATGCATCGGAGCGATTGTTAAGACCCACTGGGTCTGAAGTATCACCAGCCGAAAGGTCCGAAGACTTGCTATGCTCCACCCGAGCCCTGAAGAAGTAAAGGGTTATACACCCAATGATGAAACACGTGTTGCCTGGCCTGTGAAGCGATACACCAATAAATCGACACCCCAAGCTATAACACTTTGTCATCATTTCTGAATAACGTTCACCTTTATGCTGTATTTACTCCTATGTGTGTGCACAGGACCTGTTGTTATAGGGTGCCTTTGTTGATGCGTGGCTGCATAAAGTGTGCCAGCGCAGGGAGAGAACAGAACAGAATCACATTTTAATAGATAGGGTGCAGTTCTGCTCTCCCTTTTACGCAACACAGCAACCTTACTTGATGTGCTGTGCTGTATGACTTCTTGATAAACCTGGCTCAGAGACCACTCAAGAGGGGACTCTACACATTGTGCCATCGCAGGTCACATTAACCCACACATCTTTAGACCATTAAATCATCACACATCTACACGTACTGGTTCAATTTATAGAATTCTCTAACACTAAGCAGAGACCATGGCCTGTCAAGCACTGAGCTCTACCCCAGGCCCAATCTCCTTTTGTTAAACTCAAACTGTCTGGTTTGGCTGACATTACCAAGAAGAAATGAGATATATCTCTACAAACAGATTAAAACAATGGGTGAGGATGTCCCCTCTCTCCTCTTCTTTTCTCACTCGCTCTTGAACCTTTGGCAGCTTGGATTAGTTGGGAGCCTTCTATCTGGGGTATTCGATGGTCCCCAGTTTGGGAGGACCGAATCTCCCTGAATGCCGGACGACATTCTACTTTATTTGACCTCGCCCAGAAAGTCCCTAATTGTCGTTTGTGATGTGTGTTATCCTTTGGTAGGATTTCTGGGTTGTCTATAAACTGGGGGAAGTCTCTCTTGTTCATCTTAGTGGAGAGACTCCAGTCCCTCCGCGAAACTTTCTGATTCAAATCGCTACAGGCGGTTTTAAGTATTTGGGGATTTACATTTCCTAGGACCCGGCGGTCCCGTATGCAAGGAACCTCCTTCCCCCGTTGCAGAGACTAAGGTGCGATACGATTAACTGGAAGAAACTTCCACTCTCCCTCTTGGGGCGTGCAGTCCCCTTTAAAATGATGTCTCTGCCTCGGTTTCTGTATGCCCTTCAGAGTACGTTAGATATAGTGCCTGCCAGTTATTTTCGTGAGGTGGAAGGGTTGCAGCATAGTCTACTTTGGGAGGGCAGACCCTGTATTGCTTTGGCAAAATTGACGCTTCCATGGTATGGCGGCCATTAACCCGGGCACATACGGGCCTGTCGCGGATCCCGGATACGCGATGGATAGGTGGCTTCTCCCTGGAGGTAATTACAATAGAGCATTGTATGCTAAGTCAGTGAAATTGCGTTTGACAGGGCCAACTAAACATGCGGTCCGGATCTGGCACAACGCCACAAGTTCGTTGGGATGGAGGGACCGATTGACATTATCCACTCCACTGTTTGACTCTGAGAAACTGGGACAGCTTTGGAACACAAGAGGTTTTGACAAGTGGGATTTCATTGGGATTTCAACCATCGGGGACATCTGGGATAAGGGGAGGATTAAAACATATGAAGACCTGCAGGCCGAATTTGCCCTGAGTAGAACTGAGTACTTTCACTATGCACCGGTCCAGCATGCATTAAAGGCGGCCCTGCCTGCGGAGGCGGACCTTACAGAGGCTTCACCCCTTGAGGATAGGATTCTAGATGGCCATTTGCCTGATAAGACTATCTCCCTGATCTATAAGAAATTGGTTAATCATCGAGCAGATCTCCTCGTAGCTTTGAGGGATAAATGGATGCGGGACGGCATTGAATTGGATGATGAGGACTAGCAATCTTCTGTGTCCTCGCCGAAGGAAGTAGCGATCTCAGCGCGACTGAGGCTTGTTCAGTTGAAGATACTACACAGGGTTTATGTCACAGGGCCTGCTTAGTACAGATGGGGCTATCAGCAACAGAGCTGTGCAGACGGAAGTGTGGTCTTGTGGGTACGTTCCTCCATGGCCTTTGGGAATGTAGGTATATACTGGAGTATTGGGGTGGGATCCACAACTCTATGCATGAGGTCTTGGGAGTTGCAGTATTGCCGGAGGCAAGGAGATGCCTCCTGAATATTTGGGAGCCCACGGATCTTAAACTAGCTTCGACTAATTGAGCAACATTCGGTTATATGGTTGTGAAGAGAAATATTGCTCAGCTGTGGGGATCCGAGCGAGTTCCTACCCTTGAGGGATGGAAGGAAGACATGGATTGGTGTATGTTTCGGGAAAAGACTGCCTATATAGCGAGCGGCCGGCCGCGAAAGTGGGCGTCAGTGTGGGGACCATGGAACCGGTATAGGGGGGAGATCTGTGTACCGCCTAGAGACTCTGTTATTGAATTTCCCAGGTACCCTTGAGTTCTTGATGTGTATGTACCCCGCTTCCCCCCCTACTTGATGACGTATTGTAATGTGAAAAGTGTCTCTTCTGTACTGTGTTTTAATTGTTGATGCCTTGTCTTAATAGAAAGAAAAAAAAACAATGGGTGAACTGCCATAGGCCAGAGTCAGACTGGGAGAGAAAATAGGCCTATATGTTTGAGGCAAGTGCTTGTGAAAGCTTTGGAGAAGCGTCTACAAATCAGCTTTCTAACATGTGGTGAAAGCTCATGCGGAAAAACCGGCATTATTGTTCCCTGATGAAGGGCAGTATCGGATGCCTGAAATGCATTGGATGTAAAATAATGCCACATATGCAAGAAGAATGAAATGGATTGTAAATGATCAAGAAGAAAAACGAATTGAGAAAAATATAGCAAAAATATTTTAAAATATATCATGTGAATAAAACATTGAATACTATAACATCAACATGATGTAAAGAACACTCATTTCATACGGAGGGGAGAATGGTGTGCCCACAGGGATGTTTCTAATGTTCCATTAGAAGCACTTTTTTTGTTTCAAGAGAAAATAGGCCAATATAAAAATGCCCCCGTTGGGAAATGAGAAACCTGAAAAAACAGCAGTAAAAACCAGTCCAGAAGACAATAAAATAGGCCCACTAGTTGCCAAAAAACGGCCCATAGAGTGAACTGTTCGACAGCTCTTGATTGTCCTAAGGGTCTGTCCGACCCTGGCTACAGTGCCACACCCTCAGAATCAGATGGACACAAGGCGATCCAGTGTCTCATAACGTCACGGTTTGAGAGTGTACAGTTCCGGAAGTACCAAAACTCTACACTTTCAACGTGACGTGACGTCATGATACACTATGCAACTGGTGAAGCAGTGTTCTTATTATACGAATGCTCTAGTCTCGAAATAAAAGAATATCTAATATATTAATTTATCGTGAAATTTCAGTGCACCATTACACAATCATTAACGTTACATTGAGAATTTAGAGAACAACTAATCTGTATTTTTTTATTTATTCTAAAGGGCCGATGGTGATGAACAGATTTTTAGGAAAATATTATAAACTGGATTTAGCTTGCAAAAATCCCAGAGGTCCAGTAATGGTTCTTATCTTTCAGACACAGATTATTAGGTGTGTGTAAGTAAACATGTGTGCTTCTGTTAGCCGAAACTGTTTAAAACGTCCAGTGACATGAGTTAACACTGCACAATGTTCCTGCCCTTTACTGTTATCATTCGGATTAACAAATGCGGGAAGAGCATTTCTTGAAACATTCTACTAAACATGTGTTCTGGAGCTCCATTATCAGGGAAATCCTCTTAGTGGGGACTTTCAAAAATGTTTAGTTTTGGCATGTTTACACAGTTTAAAACTACTAATAAAACTGTACAAACACGTTACAGAATAACAGTTGGTACCTTCCAGCTGTTTGTGTTGATAGATCATTATGGATTCGTTCAGTAAACACACAGTCTCGCTTTTGCCGCACAGCACCATTTTTTCCTTTATAAATATTTCACTCTTTGTCAATAGAGGAAAGTGGTAGCAGAATGACTTTGTGTGCCTAAATAAACTCCAGGACAAAATATTACCAGAGTCGCAGTGCCCTCCACAGGTGAAAAGATGGTACTGCGTAAATGTAATATTAACCACATGAAAACGTATACGAATAACGCTAAACAAACAAGCATTGGCCGTGAGGCAGTAAAAGTAACGCCGCACGGCCGTGAAAGCAAAAGTTATCGCGATCGCGATCACTCTGAAATCAAAAGTGATCGCGATGACGTGCTAAAGCACGCTAGGGATGCGCGCGCGTGCTTGTGCGCGTGACAGTAAGCTGGTGGCCGCTTTGCTAGCACTTTTCAAAGCAGCTACTAAATGTCTCGGCCAGACCAGCGCATGCGCTGGATAAGGCCGAGACCTAAAAAGAAAAGCTGCCTTTTTATTGTTTAAGAGTAGGCAGTGGTCTGTGGGACCACTGCCTGCTCTTAAAAAATGTTATCGTCCACATTCACAAATACGTTGCCACCAATTTAAAGTTGGTGGTAACTGCAAATGCTTTGTGACCGCAATCCTGGTTGCAAAACTATCCTACATACCAGTGAGAATCACTATTAGGAAGGGATGCCTTTGACGCGCCCCTTCCTAATAGCGACTCACAAACTCTATTTTGCATGTCAGTAATTGGTTATTGACTCTAGCAAAAATAGGGTTGGTACATGTCAAAAAGCATTTTACCCTTCCCAAATGGCCCTATGGGCCGTATGCGACCGATAAAATGGTACGTACACCAGGCCCTAAATTTGCACAAACATCAGTTTTACCGATAAAACGATATAGCGCACAAACAAAAATGTGTGAAAATCGGGTTTGTGTGAATATAATTTGTACATCACCAAGGCCTCTATTAGGATGTCGTGCGGATCGCCACCGCCCGGCCGGCGGTGGTGATCTGCATGACATCACAGCACAATTTACCCCGCCATATTAAAATGGCAGGGGGTACCGCGGCAGACGCAAATTTGGATTGCCGGCCGGGCAGAAAAGGCAGAAAATATGGTGGCGGTGACTGCAATATTATCACATACATTTTGAAAGGCCTTTTCATGGCGGCAGCGGTACAGCTCCCTACCCCAGGGGGGTGGGGGGCTGCACCATAGGTCCCCCCCTTCATTGGCATACATAAGGTGGCAGGCACTGCATGCCGATGCACAACATGCATATTTTACAGCACCGCCCGTCGCAATGTAAAATATACGGGATGCGACCGCCAGGGTGGTGGTCGATCCTAATGGGCCTGGCGGAACTGCCGTACCTCTGGCAGTTGGTCCTGTTTACCGTTAAGGTGTCCGCCCACCATCGTAATGAGATCCCAAGTGTCTTGATTTGTTTTGATCTTAATAAAATCTCTGTTTCCAACACACTTCAGAATTACAAAAAAAGTTTTCTTTCTTTCATTCTTAACTGCTTGATGCATACAGTTAATTTAGATGTATTTACATTTTGTTGTGTACTGAAAAACAACATCTTATATTGTCACATATTTCACTTTAAAAACTCCTCTCACTTTCCAGTCAGAGAGAGAAAATTAAACATCGATACCCATATTAAAGGAATAAAGCAGGTAGATATTGATAAATGTCTTAGTACCTCAAAATATAACTAAATAATGTTTTGGTTGGGAGACTTTAATGTACATCCCTGTCACCTATCAAACTCAACAATCTGTGGTTTTAATAATGATGAGGGTGACCACCTGCACCATTTTAATCATAATTACTATGGAGAAGCCCTGAATAGATTATTAGAGAATAATAACTTAGAAATGTGTAACCCGGTCGATACTCCATCAGGTACACTACAAAAAACATTTGGCACTCCAGATCAGGATACCACGATTGATTATATATTCATAGCGGAACCTCTAAAAAAACTACTTCTTAGTGGCGAGATTAAGTACCTAAATTTCAGAGACCATGCTGCAATTACTGCCAAACTGAATTGGGCAGGAATACATGTGGGGCACCAAAGGCACGTCAAGCCAACGATGAAAAAACACTAACGGGATTACCTTAAAATGGACGATGATAGATAAATCGACTTTTGTCTCAAACATACTTGTAAAAAATCAAAATGACATTATAACATGTTTAGAAACATCATCTAGTCCAAACCAGATAATTATGGCTTTTGATTCTATAATTTCGGAGATCAAGTTCCAATTAACACGGAAAAAGTCAACCCCTAAAATAGCGGGCTGAGATAGTTCGATCAATCCTGTACTAAGTGCCTAAAAGCCCTACATCAAGTCCTCTGGTTAAATCCCAGAGATATAGCCCTAGTAAAATGTGCTGTGAAAATTAGAATAAAATCCCTAAAGGAAGGAGCATGGGAACAAGTTCACCTAGCTGCCATTACCAAAAATCTTTTTGGAGTATTATTAATGCTCCATTCCTTAAACCATTATCAGATTTATTCCTGGATTGCCATGTAGACGAGGAGGCGTTGGTCTCATATTTCTCTAGTATATTTGATCCTAATTTGGAGGGCGAGAACCCACAGTCTTTATTTAGGTGTTATCCTAGCAAAACTCCCCTGATCTTTGATCACCACGAGATAAAAGTAGCCCTTATAAGGTACTCTGGAAACAAAGCGCCCGGACCAGATTGTACCCCTATAGATTTCTTCCTTGATCAGCCTGACTTATGGGGTCCAATGCTGACAAACCTCTTTAATGTTGTAGCGAAGGTGGTTCCTCCAGACTCATGGAAGAAATCTATTTTAGTTCCATTTATAAGAAAGGGGACAAAGCTGAGGCCAAAAATTACAGGCCAATCTCGCAGCTAGATAGCACAGCTAAATTAATGGGAAGGGTTTTATTAAACAGACTAGAGGAGTGGGCAGCCAGCAATAAGGTCTTAATCCCAGTACAATATGGTTTTAAAAAAGGTATGGGCTCTCGGCTATAGGCTAACAGCTAAAAAGTAGGAACTTGAAAAAGCCCTCAGCTCCTGTGAGAAGGAAAGACTGCAGAGGGAGGGCCATTCCTCAGATGAAGACCCTTAAGAGGGTGAGGATGATCCCCTGTCCCAATGCGATAATTATTGGCAAGAAGGTGATGATCACAACTCTCCACCCTTTCCCAGATCTCATTCACCAGTGGGAAGTCACTCTAGTAGACCCCCCATGGCAAGGTGGTAGGATCCCTTGATGAAAAACCTTACCTACTCTCATTGGAAGAGAAAAAGCTTGAACTCGAGGATAAGAGACTAACCTGTAAAGAAAGAAAGGTTAAGATGGCTTGAGGTCCAAAGATGGTGGCAGCAACAGTAATAGGGAAAAGGAGGAGTCCTTTGACCCTAAGATCCCCAAAGGGTTTGTCCCCAGGTTAAGGTATTGTGATGACATTGTTAAGTGGTTTGCAGCCTTTGAGAGGGCCTGCAGAATAAGGAGGATAAGTTGTCAACCCTGGGCCTCTCTACTTTGGGAGTTGTTCTCAGTAAAGGGCAGAGATAGACATATGACCCTCAACTAGGACGTGGCTGAGTCCTAATATCATATGAAAGAGACAGTAGTGTAGTTCCTATATTCCCAATAGGCTCTGCGCATTGGAATAATATATTCAGCAGTGTAGACGTAGGACTGAGGTCGACTAGGTCTCTACTGACTATATTAGACTTAAGGTTTGCCAGCTAGCTCAGAGGTCACGAGAAACTTTCTCGAATAAACGAGGAGGAGTTTAACCTCCCTGGATAGACAAGAAGGGATTAGCTTCTGACAACCATAAAACATGACAACTTTGCTCCCTCAGAATAAGAGTGTATCTTGTATCTCTAGAGTCGTGTGAAAACAATAGACAGCTATTTCACTCAGTCATTCGTACGTACTTAGTTTCACCAGAGTGCAGAGAAAAGAGAGACGGCGTTTTCAATAAAAGATTTACTTTATTGAGCAGTCTTCCTTCTCATGCTAGAGAAATGAATTGCCATAATTGCAATACTTAATGTAAAGTAAAGTGTGTACAGTAAAAGGAGTATTATGAAATAATACTGTAAAAGCATTGATATGGTTTCTTAGCCATAAGATACTTTAAAATGGATACAATATATACATACATATATACATTGACTAACGTACTCAACTGGTGCTTCTAAAATACGCCTACCCCGGTGTACCTGACCTAAGCCTAATACGTGGGAAGGAGTAAGTAAGTAGCAGTTTAAGTTAAGTTGATTTTGCCAAGAATCTGACTCAAGAATTCTCTTTAAGGGTTTAGTCAGCTTGGTACCTGGGTAATAGAATGCAGGAGTTGTGGCATCCCTCTTTCAGGACTCGATATCCCAGCAGCCTGCGAAGGCGGCTGAGAACACCGGAGCTGGATTTCTCGGCAGGAGAAAAGACAGCGTCTCTCTCAGAGCGTCAAAAGGGAGTGGCAGCGACCGTGGGCTCTCACATCAGCTGGGCTCTCGGGCAAGTAGATAGCTGCTCCGCTCCAAAACCACCACCGTGTTTTTGCTTAAGGCAACGTTGGTATATTTATACCTGAAAGGTGCCGGGTTTGACGTAAGGTTGGACATAAGACGTCAATAAAGATGTCACTAGGAACTGGCCGTTCTTACAGTGCTCGCAGGAGTTCTATGACAAATCAAAACAAAAGCCATGGGGATTTCCCAGGTTGCTGGAGGTTTGATTTGTTTAGAAAACTCGTTGTGCTTTCTAGGAGTACGGGGAAGTAGCCTTGCTTAATGTGAGTGCATGGGCTACAACTAGATATGGATATGATTCTTATGCCATTATAGGGATATTATTGATTATAACCATACAAAGGCATAAAATAGGAATATCGATTTAGGTTCCTAGATAAAAACACAAGACCCACTCCACGATCTAATGTCCATCATTACTAAAACTAGGCAATAGTAAACATTTAAAGGTGCATGTGTATTCCAACCCACCCCAAAATACATTTTTTGCATTCGAAATGGTGTATGCGAAATACACGAAAATGATTATTGGTACTGTACGCTTCTCAAGCAGTGTAATCATTCAGTTAAACATGCTTATATATATTAGCTGAACGATTTACGAAAATTACACATGAAATGGCTCTTTATACAGAAAAGAAGGTCGAGACCAATCCATCACATACAAATACAGTTGCTGTAAATGTGCTAGAGGCTGTGGTAATATATTGTCTCTAGAGTTCCAAAAATAGAAGCTCTGTTCTCTACGAATAGTTCTACTTTAAGCAAAGTACATGTGCCAGAAAAAGGTAAATATTTTGGAAGTGGAAAAAAATATAATTTCGCTTTCACAGGAGAAAATAGTTCCAAATGTTTTTAGTAGCTTTTGTTTATCAAAGCTGAAGGCCGAATTCAGAGTTCAGGGGAACGCTGTGTGCTCGTTGCTTAAAAGTTATTCCTTCTGTTCAGGGGAGAACATCATTTCAGACAGACTCGCAAAAAATTGGTCTACGACGTCAGGTGAAAGTTCGACCAAGTTTGAAAGTGCAGCAACAGTGCAGTTGTGAGAATGATTGCTATCATCAATGTCAGGATCAGCAATGCTCACAGAAGGTCTGTGGGGGGTGGAGAAGCAGACCAGGATACACAAGTGTCTTTTCTAGTGGATTTATTGTCACTCAAATTATTATGGGACAAGTCTAGAGTTTTATCACAAAAACAGTCATTAAATCAAAGGTAAGCACTCTTCGGGTGTAAGGGCTTCTGGTACATGAAGTCAACTGCAGCGCTTCTCCTCTAGGCTGGCTGGGGTCTTGCTCGTCAAGAAGGTGGTCGGTGCTCCCAGAAAGGAAATAAGAAAACAAAAAGAGCCCTGTAAGGGGGTGGTTCACGGTACAGGCTTTTACGTAGGGAATCAGGGAAGTGTGGGGAACTGTCACCTTTACCGCCACCAGTGGTTCACGCTGCACTGCTTTATGCCACACTGCTTTAATACGCTGAGGACGGCCCTGCTTCTAGTTCGCCCACTTTATTCCCGCCCTTGTTTCCCTCCAGTGCGCGGCCCCAAACCGAGGAAATGCGCCCCCGTACCTTGTAGAGCCACGTCCCTCCGGGGCCGTGGCTCGAGTTGTCCCGTTGCCAGCTAGGGTCTGACTGCCCGTCTGTTCCGTCCTCGAGTTCGGCTCTGCTCCGGTCCTTCTCCGATGACGAGTCTGCTTCCTCCTCATGTCGTCTTCCTGCTTGGTCCCACGGCAGCACCGAAAACGTCTCCGCAAGTGTCCTCTCCTCGCGTTCTCCGTCCGTTGGTCCTAGGGAACGCCTCCTTTCCTTGGGGCCATCCCATTTGAAGAACTCCGCTCCACGTGACCACTGCGATTCCTCCGAGAAGCCTGACGCCTTAAAGGGCCAGCGGTCCTCGGTCAGACTCTGAAAGAACATGAGAGAAGACGGGGAAAGGTAATGGGGGAAATGTTCCACGCTTGGCGCTCCGGACTGTGCACTCAGTTCCTCACCCGCTCCGGACTGTGCACTCAGTTCCTCACAAGGTCGTACCTGGGTGATGCTGCTCTCATCTCGTACTTCACTGCCACCTAATCGTAGTGGTGAAGTCTCAACGAATGCTGTCATCAGATTGGGTAGCCGCTGGGGACAACACGATGCATGAGCCGTTACCGGACCTAGCAAAGTATCTGTATCCAATGGTACTGCCGATGGTAGTGTAAGACAGATGTCCAACACGCATTCTTCTCCGCATAGCAATCATCGAAGCACAGGTAGGATGCAATTTTGCCAGATTGGTCTGAATGAAAGAAACCAGGTCATATTCAGATCTCTTAGGGCTAATCCAAGGACTTTAGTTATGCGGTCCCGATAGCGTATAGCTAGGATCGTTTCTTCCATCGTTGCTGGAGTCTTGTCTGCGACTTGGCTTGCCATATCGGAGCAGAAGGATCAAAAATAGAATTCCTGCTACGAGTCCCAAAAGTAGTGGTAGGCCGCCAAAGACAGAATGGACAAAATTGGGAAAAATGCCCAGAACTGTTTTGAAGGGTGTTAACAGTCCCGAAAAAATATATGTATATAAAATATAAATATATGTGGGATACCACTGGTATCAGACATATTTAGAATTTGGCTTAGCATTTCCGCGAAAGGCACGGGGCAATTTTTTGATAAAAGGGTATGTATCTCTGCCGTTGTCCTTGCAACCAGAAGATCATACGTTTCTTTTGATGGCGTTAAAGGCACAGTTGTCTGTAAAAGAACAGACTTCATTCTGCTTAAAGTATCAATTCGAATAGAAGAGATATTCAAAGAAGGCCAAATGTTTGCCTCCTTATCTGGAGTGCTGTTTGGATACAATACTTGCATACAGCAAGTGACCGTGGAACTAACGCTTACGAGATAGGCTCTCCCTGGCACCATGTCACAACAGCTGTGGTCCACTATTAGAATATAGCTCCCGATAGAAAGCCACCTAAAGAATGCTCTATTTGTGTTGCAGGTGTGCCGTGCTGGTGACATGAAAGGTTATTTGAAGTCCCCTCACAGGCCCCATGTAAATTAATACCTTGGCACAGAAGTATACCGCTTAGTGATTGTTTACAATTGTTACCACTAAGAAATACATTCTGTTTCTTTTCACTATAACATGTGTGTGTGTAAGGCAATTTCCATGATGACTTAATGTACCCTTTACCCAACCTTTCATACTGGCCCGCTGGTATATACTCTTGGCAGTATTTAAATTGGAAAGTTGTTATCGGAATTGTAATTATTCCGTGTATTATCCATTCAATGACAGGTCTTTCTGACATTGTCAATGGTAATCTCTCAAGTCTTTCAATGCTCAGAATCGTATAGTCTGCTCCTTTTTGTGCTAAACTGATTTGATTGAGGGAAAACGTGTTTCTAATGGACCACTAGAAACATCCCCCTGGGCACACCTTCCTCCCCTCAGTGTGAAAGGAGGGTTCCAGATATAGTATGTTTGATATTTTATCCTCTATTTTATTCACCTGTTTTCATTTAAGTTGATAGTTATTCATTCTTCTTAAATCACTCTCATTTTTCATTCATTAATGTTCCATGATTTTCAAATTAACGGCATTAATCTCTCATTCAATCCAATGCATTTCGGGCATTTACAAATTGCCATTCATCAGGGAACAATACTGCAAAAAAAATTAATAACTGTTGTGTCACAAATGAAAACGATCTCCATGTTTCTTAATGTCATGTCATCATGTACTAACTTAATGTGCTTAAACCATGCGTTTTAACTGTGTGAAATGAAACAAAAATGTATGTTGTGTTTTTAATCTTAGGCTCACTGAGTCACCTCACTATTCATTATAACCTGTGTAATATTCAAAGTGTGGCCTTACAGCCGACTCACATGCCGTTTTTGTCACAAAAAACGTATCTCCGAGTAATCAAAGGCTAACCAAAAGCAAAAGATAAAACCAAGTTAACAAAACAAATCTTATCACAACGTCATTCTTGTTGTCATTCTAATCGAGCTCAACCATTGTTTCATGATCGCAACTAACCTGATATAATCTTGCTTGACGCTTTCTTCCGTACACGCCAGATGTTTCAGAATTCAATTGACTTCCGCCTCTCCACTATTTAAACTATAGCCATTCTCATTGGTCCTGGTTCCGATCACGTGGTAAGAAAATAGACAACAGCAACTGCTTTGCAGTTCGACTCTCGACTATCATACTGCCAATCATGACTTACTCAAACTAAAAATAGATTTCAAAAGCTCAGTGGGTTCCAAAAACTAAATTCAAATTCATACGAATAAAACTATATGGGAGATTTGTATAAAAATTCCGAACTGAAGATGTGAACCCTGCCTTGTAAAAAGTGTTCTCTCGAAGTGCCTAAAGAAGTGAGCTATACTGACGATGTTATTGTGTAGGTGAAGTAAGGCTGATGAATGTTATGGTTAGTGGTATACAGACAGAAAAGATATATAAACATAACAAAAAACTACTGACTTGCAAATAAGATATATAAGCATTGCAGGAATCAACTTTTTTACACCAAGGTTAACTCATTAGTTCATAAATAACAGGATAATTCCAATCGGTCATTGAGCCCGTTAGGCTTGTGGGTACTCAATTTTTTAATCCAAAAGTTCTCTCTTTGTAGGAGATGTTTCGTATTGTCCCTTCCTTCTTCCCTATTAACTGTCTCCAACACAATGAATTTTAACCGAGATATATTGTGTTGTGCCTCTACAAAATGTGCAGCTACTGTCCATTTCATGTTTTTTGTCCGAATGTTTGATTTGTGTCCAGTGAGTCGAATTTTTATGCGTCTTTCTGTCTTTCCAACGTATAGTTTGCCACATGGGCATTTCAAAGCATAAATTACATTGGATTTATCACATGTAGCATTAGTCTTCAATTTGATTTCATTTCCTTTCATAGGGTGGTTGATCTTATTCCTTTTTATGATGCTATTACAGTTTCCACAATTTAAGCAAGGTTTCATTCCTTAGTATTCCACCTGTTTTGAAGGTTTGTTTTTGAGTATTTCTCCTATGTTTCGTGCTCTAGTATAGGCAAATAGAGGGGGTTTTTCAAAGATCACATTGAAGTCTGGTTCTAGGTTCAAAACTGACCAGTTTTTCATGATGGTTTTCCTTAACCGTTCAGTCGACGTTGAGAATTTTGAGACTGCCACTATTCTCGTTTCTTCAGGCTTTGTTTTAGTTCTCAGAAGTTCATCTCTGTCTATTTGATTAATGCGCTTCCTTGATTCCTCAATGATGTGTTCAGGATATCCTCTTTTGCGAAATCTCATAGCCATTTCATCAATTCAAAGTTGTGATTTGGTTTTGTCAGAAGTGATCCTTTTGACTCTTGCCATTTGTGAAAACGGTAAATGCTTTTTTAAGCTTGGATTGTGAAAACTTTGAAAATGAAGCATATTGTTTCTGTCTGTGTTCTTTTTATATATGTCTGTTTCAAAACCGCTGAACACATCATTGAGGAATCAAGGAAGCGCATTATTCAAATATATCTGAAACCCTCATTTCACACTGAGGGGAGGAAGGTGTGCCCAGGGGGGTTTTTCTAGTGGTCCATTAGAAACACGTTTTCCCTCATAATTGAAGCACCTCAGGACGTCAGTCGCTACCCGTCGAGTACCCAGAGACATTCAAAGAATTTAGATTTGATCATTAACCAAGCTGTGCACTGGCCTCATCACTCAACAAAACTGATTTGATTATCAGTAAGGTTAAAGATAGAGAATAATGACGTTGTGTTGATTAAACGCCATGGCACGTAGCCTGAACGCAGATTTTGCAACGTCCAGCCGAGCTGTACAATAGAACGTAATTGGGACTGACTGTGTTGTAACATTAGTAAGTCCTGATCTATTATATCGATAGCAGATGATACAATACTGTCCAGTGAATATATTCTGGAGGACAGAGTCATTAACCCATTGTCCACAACAGAAAGTGATTTTTCCAAATTAATACGATCAATTTCCCGTATTTTTTCTGCTGTTTCAATTTGCATTACTTTCCAAGCTTCATTGTACGCAGCGTATATACCGGCCACTATGAAACGTTTTTGACGCTGTTTGCGTGGTCCCATTATGAAATCACGCAAGTCAGCACCGTCTTTAAGTAAAGTCAAGTGTTGCTTAATTTCAGCCAGTGTGGATTTTTCTAGCCACTCAAGGCATAGTTTACCTACACTGTATGTTGTTACTATCCCCGGATGTTGTCTCTGGGAGTATCTAGGGTCTGGTCTGGTCATTTTGAACCCCTGTATTTTGTTCAGGAATCTATCTTGACAGTTATTTGTGTCTGTTGGCCAGATCAACCACTTTTTCCAATCAGGATGTGTTCTGTTTTGGTGGAAAATATGGGATACTTCTATCTCCATATCAGTAGTGCTATTACTATTAGGTATGGGCTTTGGAATAGACGGTTTGTTTAAGTCTTTAATCTTAGCTAGATACGGGGTCCCCGTAAGAAAAGGTGTGTTGTACTATCTGTACTAGCACTTAACAAAATTCAAGAACAAAGTTCACAATTTTAAGAAACTTCCAAGTATTGAAGTTTATTAACAACACTGAGCACCTATAATGGTGACATTCACTTTATATTAATTGATATTGAATAGGAAGCCCCAAGGTGAAGGGGGAAAGGAAAAGAAAGGGGGGTGCTTAAAGATGTGAAGTTCAAAAAGAGATAGGCACATTTAGTCAAACCTACCATTACTACCCTATGGAACCTGCCCCATCTGTTGGGACACTATAGATGTGGGACTTGTACCGCTTGTGATACCACTATTCAGACCAGGAGTTTTGAGCAGGGAGGGCACACATTTCACTTGAAACACCACACGAACTGCAACACGGCCTGTGTAATTTACATTATTATGTGCCCATGCAAACAGATCTATGTAGGCCAGACTCAACAAAAGGTAAATGCGAGGATTTCATCCCATAGTAGCAGGCTAAGATGTAAGGTGGTAGGGGCCCCATTGGTGGACCACTGGCAAAAAACTGGCCATCTGGTAAGTGATTTGAGGTGGCTGGTCGTTGAAAAGGTAACCCTTGGCAGGAGAGGGGGTAATGTAACGACAATATTAAACACACGTGAATCAAAATGGATGTCCCTTTTGGATTCAATTAAAAATGGCCTTAATGAACAGGACAGTAGCTTGTCCCAAATGGCAGCACTTGGCTAATAGTGGGATACTTAAAGACCTTGATCTCGCATGTTCTAATAAGGCTGTATGTATTAATCACATGTTCTGAGACTACAACACCCGGTTACACTCTCGTGTTAGAGAAGTGCCCGAGTCATCCATCCATTACTAAACTAACACAGATATGAAACTGATATCAGGATAATGTTATCCGTCAGATACCTTGTGATGTTATAAATTACGTGTTGGACCTAATCCGTTTACAAACTCATGCTTGAGAATTGCACGGTTACCTCCTATGGAACTTAAAAGGTGGTCTAGTTCCTGTTGACTTATAACCACATTTAGCCCTTAGATGGTCTCCCTATATGTTGCATAGGTGTATTACAAACATTTTGGTAAAAGGATTGATTCAAAATCGTCTACAACTCATGCTAGAGAGTTTCACGATTTTTGCTTATAGAGGGATTTATTTATATCATGTATGGTATCACAGACACCGTTCCCCAAAATTTACATATGACTTTCCATCCGAATCTTGATCGGACATACTGTGGTTGTTATTTACATTTCTTTTTATTTTTTATTCATATTTCTCCTCGAACATAAATTTTCTTGCCACAAGTTGGCTCTCATACATTGACCTAAAAATTATTCAGAACCCATTTATGCACTCGGGTTCTTGTGTATAGATTTTTGTCACTTTGTAGAGACGCATCGTTTGCTTTGGCAGTGAAGTATGTCTTCACTCTCTATTATGGGTTGGCCACGTGACCCAGTATTCTAAAACTACGCGTAGTCAACGGCGCGTTGACTTGGCGTTCGGTGATCTGACGGTTGGCGTTCCGAGATCAGTTACTTGACGGGCCAATGTAAGTTTACTTTTAGCATGTTTTCTCTTCTGAGTAGAATGCATTGTCACGAGAGCTAACTCATGCTGATTCAATCAGCGAGTGACGGACTGTCTTCCGTGTGTTTGCTTTTTCCACACAGTGTTAATCGGATTAGACGTGAAAAGCAGAATAATCACCGCACTATGCCTTTAGAATTATGTAAGTAACCCTCCCCTTTTTCGGCATGTCTTGGTTGATTTACGAACACCGGCCACAACGTGGAAGACCCTTTTAACCAAGGCAAGTTTTCCTTTGGTTTTTAGTGCCTCACTGATGCGAATTTTGGGAACAAGCGGCCGCCTTTGATTCTAACACTCCCAGTCCATAATAGTAAGTGATTACATCGTACTTGACAATGTGGTGCTGCGATATTATTCGGCATTGTACTGTCATACCCCTTGATACAGCATGGCTGAAATCATTTGATTAGTTTTACCTTCCTTTGCCCACAGCACGCCTTTCGATCATACGCCTTTGAAATAAGGTGCCATTGTCATATGTGACTCTCGAGGACCGTAAGTAGGAATTCTGTAGTCCTATGAAGAAGTCCGGTTTCTATAGATGTCCTAGTCTTTTCAAATCAAGGGTGAGCACACCGTTTATGCCTTGATTGCAGTTGGTGTTTTATTTCGTTAAATCTTATAATTAGCTGGGCTATCATGATTAATGATGCAATTAAATCTATTTGTCACCAGCCTTTTACTGTATTAGATCTTGAGACCACTCTAATTTCCACTCTATCAGTTGAGACCACACCTTTTGTATGTTGTGATTCGTTTTCCTCAAATGACCAGTAGCCACTCTGTTCGCACGTAATCTCATCATTCTGATGTATGAGGTTTACCCTCTGTGAACTGATTTATTAAGCTGTATAGTTACAAGGATCATTTGGAACTGAAACGTGTCTGATAACAAATCCTTTTCTCTCACTTAAATTCCTCTGTAGTTGCGAATTTGCTTCGCGGCTGCTGTCCACTACATCTGAGTGGTTCATCCGAGTTCCCTCATCAGAGCCCCCTGAGGCCTGTTGACCATGGTAATTGTCATTAAAAGAAATTACGGCGTCGTGCCTATGACGTTTTAAATCAAGCTGTAATCTAGTTGTGCCACTTTGAATGTTTAATTTTCTGTTTTTAACTTCCCAGATATTATTGCCCCACTACCTCTTTCCTTTTTTTGTCCTGATGAAGACCCCGCTTAAGGACCTAATCTGACCTATAAAACAGGGGTCGAAACGTCGACAGCTTTTTTTTCTTTGGACATCCGGCTCAAGTCCCTGACATTTCCATTTATAGGCTGTGACCGTAGAATGTCTCCTTTCAATATTTTATTAATTTTGGCCACAAATTTCGGTTTGTTGCATTTGAAATGTTTGATCCTGTATTGATTGTGGTATCAACATTGTGTTTTTTTTGACTAAATGTGCCTATCTCTTTTTGAACTTCACATCTTTAAGCACCCCCCCTTTCTTTTCCTTTCCCCCGTCACCTTGGGGCTTCCTATTCAATATCAATTAATATAAAGTGAATGTCACCATTATAGGTGCTCAGTGTTGTTAATAAACTTCAATACTTGGAAGTTTCTTAAAATTGTGAACTTTGTTCTTGAATTTTGTTAAGTGCTAGCACAGCTAGTACAACACACCTTTTCTTACGGGGACCCCGTATCTATATGTACCACATAGCGCCCAGGTCTCCGTGACTGCATGGGTAAAACCCCCCTTTAGTGTAATGTTTAATTTTAGCTAGGCCAAGACAAGTGGTCTGTTGAACAGTGTCATTCAAAAATATGATTTGTTCTGGGATCATGCAGGCTCTAAACAATGCTTCTAAACCTTGTACCTGCCAATCTTTTGTACCCCAGATTGTTTTTGTTTCAATGTTGTTTTTCCAGAATTCAAAACCAAATGTAATCATTTTTTCATAAAATGTTTCAGAATAGATCAATTTAGTATTTATCAACATTGTTTTTATGGCTGTCTTATTTAACATTTTGAAATAAAACGTTTCTGCATCACTTGTGTTAAACCCTGAGAACTATGGGCATTTCTCCTAAAATGTTTTCGAACTGCTTTTAGGTGGAGTTGCACAATGTTCCCATTGATTATACTTAAAAACATTTCTAGGTTGAGCAGATTTATGTAAATAGTGATGTGCAAAGTGATTGTAACAATACATTTGTTCATAATTCGAAGAACCCTGTAAATAATCATGTTCTGTAAATTTTGCTGACATTACTAAATCTGACATCATATTATTTATGCTTTCAAAGTCCCAATCATCAGAGAATAAACTTGGTTTTACATAGTCACTTAATGAAACCTTGAACTGATGTGGATATTTCAAGAGTTCAACCGGGCCATAGATTTCGTAATCCGTTTTGTCCCAAGCTACCCCACCGGGTATTGGAATGGCTGTGACATTCACTGATGATAGTTCTCTTTTCTCGATGTGAGATGACTTGTGAGGTTTTATTACCAAGTTGATGTTCTGGCTTGCTGTGTCCATTGTACTGTATTTTCCCTCAATGAATTTTCCCAAACAAAGTACCATGATGAGCCAAAGCAGGAGGAAAAGTACACCTAACACAATCTAAAATTCAATCCATGGAGAAATCAGATAGGTTTCTTTGAGTTGATGAAAGAGTTCAATTGCTTTGTCTTTAAAAGTTTTGTTGTTGGCGTTTCTTCAGGTTCGCTTGGATCTTTAGAAAAGTTATCGAAATTGATTAAGTAGCCAGATACAGTTCTGTCAATTGTTGGAATTGCTTCCGAATTTTCATTTGCTTTTTCATTTTTTCTTTCATTAGCTTAGTCTGAGGCTACATCGTTGTAGACCGGTGTTTCTTGACGAACTGTTGTGATTTGGGTTTCAAGAGGCACAAGTTCCATGGCATTGTTGCATAGTC
Organism: Lissotriton vulgaris; assembly: GCF_964263255.1. Taxonomy (NCBI): domain Eukaryota; kingdom Metazoa; phylum Chordata; class Amphibia; order Caudata; family Salamandridae; genus Lissotriton; species Lissotriton vulgaris. The sequence continues at coordinate 1,299,063,148 of NC_141694.1, forward strand.
CTTTTTTATTCACTGCAGGTTTATCAAATGTGATTAGTCTCTCAGTTTGAACCTCTTGGATTGTAGCAAATTTTGGTATTCTGCTATTTTTTGGGAGTCCACTGGGCCTACTACTTATTATTGGCCACATGATTGTGGTTTTTACCAGGTCGATGGATACAACTCGGTTCTCCTTTTTACCAGCAAGGGGCGGTAGTACAACTGATCTTGTTCCGCTGACAGCTAAGACAGGTAATGCTTTTCTGTAAGAAGGCCCAAATTCCTTCTTCACCGCAATCTTCTCTCTGACCAGATCCCCAATCTTTGGAATCCAGACAGGCCTTGCTGCTACAGGCGGTTTATCTTCAGTGGCTGTTGGCTGCTGTTTTAACTTTATGTTGCTCAGGGCTTTTCTTGTTTCATTTAAGTCCTATAAAACAGCCAAACGATCTTTGATATCAAAGCATTTCTTTTCTACCACTGAAGTCTGACTATCTAAGTCCTGAATATGCATTTTAGTACCGAACAATAGTTCGTACGGACTGAAACCTTTTAGAGAATTTCTTGGCAGGTTATTAAGACTACGTTGGACACTTGTTAAATGTTGGACCCACCCATCACCTGAACCTAATACCCTCGCCGTTATAGATTGCTTTATGTCCCGGTTTTTTCTTTCCACAATCCATTTCCCTCAGGATGGAAGGGACAAGAGTACCGCAATGCAGTGCCCATGCTGGTCATGGCCTCCTTATAACCTCGAGAGCTAAAAGCAGGACCCTGGTCAGAATGTAGCATGCCAATTGTGTATGTGCCGATAAAGACTCGCAAATCTTTTATAACAGTTCTGGCGTCAGAGCGCTGGGGCCACATCCAAATGAATCTTGTACAGGAATCCACTGCGACTATGATATATTTATAGTTACCGTCCCTTTGTAAGGGGCCACAGTGGTCCAGGTAAACACATGCTAATGGTTTATCTGAGATTAGAAGGGGCGTCTGTGCTGGTCGTTTCACTGTTGATACTTTCATTCTTTGGCATATTTTGCATTCTAGAACATATTTCTTAGTTTGTATTCTCATGCGCGACCACCAATATCTCTGTTTTAATAATGATATTGTGGCGGAAACATCAGAATGTGCAGAAGCGAGCCCTTCGTGTGCTGCTGTGATTAGTCCTAACCTGTGTTCTATGTTTGTAATTGCCCTATCCCCCACTCCAGGGATTCGAGCAAAAGGAACATTATTCGCATCAGTTATGTATGAGTACTTTACTGGAAAGCCTTTCGGGAGTGTTTTTCTGTCCTGTTATATTGACGCACTGACAGCTTGCATTATACCGCTGTCTATTTTTGTTTTTGACAGGGTGATAGCAGCAACGGAAGCCGTTTGCACAGCTGCCTTCGTGGCTTCATCAGCCAATGAATTCTCCGCAACGTGAACGCCATCACGTTGATGACTCAGTGTATGTATCATGTGAGTCTTTCGTAGTTCTTTCTGCAAAAGAACTACCTGTTCCCAAAGCTTCTAATGCTTTATTGTGGCACCTGTGTCATCTTTGTAATCGTTTTGAACCCAGTTCTGCAAGTCATTATTGTAAGATTTGACGCAGAAATGTGAATCGCACACTATTAGTGTCGGGAATTCACGATCGGCATTTTCAAGCGCCATCTTTAAAGATCTGATTTCAGCTCGCTGAGGCGAACATTTTCTCAGTGATTCAGTTTTTGTTATTTTTGGTCTGAATTTACCACAGAGCCAGCGACCTTTAACAATCGCGCACGCTGCATTGTAGGATTTATTATCCACATCGTAATGTTGTGCAAATCTGTCCATATAGATTACACAAGAGTACTGTTGGAGAGGCAGAATTTCGATTGGCGGAGGATATTCTTCTTCATATTTTAGATCTTTCAGTTTTTTCATGTTCGGGTCAAAATAGTATTTCACGTTTTCTGCAGCAAGAGAATTTTCCCACTGTATCCATTTTGGATCTAATGCCACCGTTTTTAGATTAACTGGGCTTAATAACGCCTCAAGGGCTGATTCTGCTGTATAAACAGTTATTCTTTTGCCTTGGGCTTGGGCTCTTTCTTTTGCTACAGCAGTTTGAACCACATTTACAATATTTTCTGTAAGACTGAATGTTTTTTCAGCTTGTGTGTACAAATGTGATTTGTAAGCTATTGGTACCGTTTCTACCTCCTTAGAGGTCAGGTACGTGAATTCGCAACTTCCTGGGATGACTCGGATTACAAGGTTGCGTGTGTTGTCGCGAGTTTGTAATTTTGTTTTAGCTAACATGTCTGTTTGCAATGATCTCAAAATTTCTGTGTGTTTCTGAGTCCAATTGATTGGTTTAAAATCAGGTTTTATTAATTCATAGAGAGGTTTAACCCTCTCTTCATAGTTGAGAATGTAAGTTCTTCCGAAATTCAGGAAACCTAGTATTGATTGTAAGTTCTTCAGCGTTTTTGGAGCTTGGAGTACAGCACACTTATCTAAGAAGTTGTCTGCTAGGCTTTTGCCTACACTTGATAATTCATATCCTAAAAACAGAACAGTTAGATGGGCAATTCGTGACTTTTTAAAATTGAATTTGTAACCCTCTCCTGCGAACCCAAGTATTATGGTGTTCACTCTTTTCAAGTGAGTATCCAGGTCATCATCTGTGAGGTAGATGTCATTGACATAAGATAATGCCTCATCATCATATATTTGTAGTAACTCTGTTACCCTTGCTGAGAATAATCCTGGGCTATTCTTGAATCCCTGTGGGAGTCCACAGAAATTTTTCTGTGAACCCATTATTGAGAAAGCGGTTAAATACCTGCTTTCGGGTGCAATTTTTGACAAAAGAATCCATTAGAGATGTCTAATGTTGTTTTGTATTTTTTGCGAACAATGTTATTGATTAGTGCTGCACTGTGTGAGTTTTGTACTGCAAATGTCTTGCAACATGAGTTAAGGTGTCTGTAGTCCAAGACTAGATGATATGAATCGTCTGGCTTGGAGACAGGAAACAAAGGATTGTTCATTTGAGAGGTGCATGTTTCGATCACCCCTTGGTATTCAAGTTGATCTAAGATCTCCCTGACTTATTTTTCAGCTTCTTGCTTAATCGGGTACTCATCCCATCCTACATGATTTTTATATAATGCAGGAGCTTGGGCTACTGCCCATTTTCTTGCATATATGTATTTTCTATGAATTGGAATATGATTTGAGAAGGCAGGCATAATCATTTCTTCGCCATGAGGGCACTCCCTGACAAACTCTGGTGGCCAGTCTTTCTCAGCTAATAGGAGGTCATAGCCTTTTGAAATGTTATCCCAAAACAGACCCCTTACTTTCCTAGTCTTATCTCCCTCTATAGGCAATGTTATTTCGTATATTTTATGATGTTTGCTAACTCTGGTATCTGCAGTTTCCACCTGAATGTATTCATTCGTGTCCACTGTCTCCAGATGATTCATCAGGATCTTGCGAGCTATTGTCACTTCTGCTGCGCTGTCTAGCATTGTCTGGGCCCACTCTCTGTTTTTCAGCTGTGTCCTCAGTATCCTCGGCATGTTTGATTATTTTAATACTGGCTACCTTCTTTCTTGGAAATTGTAATTTTTTACTTTGAGCAGGTTCCTTGTCTTTGGACTTGACGTGCTCTTCCCTGTGTTCTGACCGTCCTCTTCTTTCCGATTTCTGCGAGGAAGTCTGAAAAGATCGAGAGGGACGTGTATCAATATCTTGATATCTATCAGGCTTTTTCAAATTATCCCTATTTCTAAGGTTGTATATTTTCTCAGAGGGCTCCCTCTGGGGAGACTTGTGTCCTTGGTCCGGAGATCTTTCTCTCCGCCGAGGAGACCTTCCTCTGGACTGGAATCTTTTTTCTTTGTGAGTGGATTGTTTATTTCCATCCCAGCTCTTTTTTGGAGTGTTTAGATTATTTTTAATGAATATCTTTTCAGGATTTTCAGTTAGTTGGAGTTTTACCGGTTTCCCACCCAAACTATCTCTACCTAGTTCTTCATAAGATTTTTCTATGATTCTGGCTAGTTCAATTGGTTAGTCTGCTCTATCTGTTTCTTTCAATTTCTGGCGGATCGCCACAGATGCTGCTTCTCCTTTTATGTTGGCTAATAATATAGCTGAGACCTGCTTGAAGTCTTTCAGTAATTTCATACCTAGAGTTAAAGTAGGTTCTGGACCGTATTCCTTTTGAATCTGTCTTAATACATCTGGTATTACCGCCATGGACGGAACATCATGTGTTTTTGTGTAAATGGAAGCAAAGACTGTGCCCCAAGTGTCACAGTCCTCCACATGTGGTGCGATCCCCATTGGAAGGCAGATAGTCAGAATTCTGTGTTTCTCACTAAGGATAGTATCCGGAAATACTGCCTCTATTTCAGTTATCTTTTGTGCTAGCCAGAATGGAATTTGTTCCAGTTTTGCCGGTGTTTTACCAAGACATGATTGTATGTTCTGTGGTGTAATTTTGTTTGTGTTTCCCTGATGAGGTGTCAACTGTGGAATGTTAACAGCTGGTTGGACTGTTGAAGTCCACATTACATATTGGACTAATTGTCTATGTATTTTAATTAGTACTTTTGGCTGGGCTAAAAGTTCCCGGTCTGACATTTTTTCGATGTCTGGATGTGGTGTGTAGCTGGCTAGAACCGGCCACGTTGCTCCTGGTCTACCTAGTGGACCGAGCCTGGTGATGTGATCATTATGTTTTAGGGCGCCTTTAAACCAGAGCAGGTGTTTCAATGGGATTTCAACCTCCTCGAAAGGAGTGTATTCATCCGGGAGGTTCCTCTATTTTGTAATAGTGGAACTCGTGTGTTACAGCGTTTGCTGCTGGAAAGTTTATCCATGAATAGAATACCTCTGTCTGCCGATATTCATGTGCCTCTACCACGAATATGACTGTACCACCTCTTGATGTCAGTCCGTTTTCTATAAGTTTAAGAGTTATCGTTTTTCTTATGTTGACCGGAATGAGTATAGCATTCGGGTCAGTCTGTAGGAGACTTGTGTCTTCCTCTAGGAGTCGAGCTGCTATTCTAGCTGTCTCCCTCTCGTCTTCACTTTCCCCCATTTTACTGGCAGAAAGGTTTTTGTTGCAGATCAAGTTTCAAGGAAACAAATATTAGGTGCACAATATTTTGGAACACTGTATCCTTCAACGTTGAATAAACCATAAACTATACATAGGAATCTCTTCCTACTACGTTCCGGGGGATTTTAACCTTTTACCCACTCCAGACGTCTTTTGGAGTATTTATGGGAAAAAGGGTGTGTGTGAAAAAGCACGACTGAGTTACTCTAACGTCTTGCGTTAGATTTATCGCCTTACCAAACGTTGGGCGCCATGTAGTGTAGTTCCTATATTCCCAAAAGGCTCTGCGCATTGGAATAATATATTCAGCAGTGTAGACGTAGGACTGAGGTCGACTAGGTCTCTACTGACTATATTAGACTTAGGGTTTGCAAGCTAGCTCAGAGGTCACTAGAAACTTTCTCGAATAAACGAGGAGGAGTTTAACCTCCCTGGATAGACAAGAAGGGATTAGCTTCTGACAACCATAAAACATGACAACTTTGCTCCCTCAGAATAAGAGTGTATCTCTAGATTCGTGTGAAAACAATAGACAGCTATTTCACTCAGTCAATCGTGCGTACTTAGTTTCACCAGAGTGCAGAGAAAAGAGAGACGGACGTTTTCAATAAAAGGTATAATTTATTGAGCAGTGTTCCTTCTCATGCAAGAGAAATGAATTGCCATAATGGCAATACTTAATGTAAAGTAAAGTGCGTACAGTCAAAGGAGTATTAGGAAATAATACTGTAAAAGCATTGATATGGTTTCTTAGCCATAAGATACTTTAAAATTGATAAAATATATACATACATATATACATTGACTAACGTACTCAACTGGTGCTTCTAAAATATGCCTACCCCGGTGTACCTGACCTAAGCCTAATACGTGGGAAGGAGTAAGTAAGTAGCAGTTTAAGTTAAGTTGGTTTTGCCAAGAATCTGACTCAAGAATTCTCTTTAAGGGTTTAGTCAGCTCCGTACCTGGGTAATAGAATGCAGGAGGTCTGGTATCTCTCTTTCAGGACTCGATATCCCAGCAGCCCGTGAAGGCGGTTGAGAACACCGGAGCTGGATTTCTCGGCAGGAGAAAAGACAGCGTCTCTCTCAGTGCGTCAAAAGGGAGGGGCAGCGTCGGTGGGCTCTCGCATCAGCTGGGCTCTCGGGCAAGTAGATAGCTGCTCCGCTCCAAAACCACCACTGTGTGTTTGCTTAAGGCAACGTTAGTATATTTATACGTGAAAGGTGCCGGGTTTGACGTAAGGTTGGACATAAGACGTCAATAAAGATGTCACTAGGAACTGGCCTTTCTTACAGTGCTCGCAGGAGTTTTATGACAAATCAAAACAAAAGCCATGGGGATTTCCCAGGTTGCTGGAGGTTTGATTTGTTTAGAAAACTCGTTGTGCTTTCTAGGAGTCCGGGGAAGTAGCCTTGCTTAATGTGACTGCATGGGCTACAACTAGATATGGATATGATTCTTATGCCATTATAGGGATATTATTGATTATAGCCATACAAAGGCATAAAATAGGAATATCGATTTAGGTTCCTAGATAAAAACACAATAAGACCTTGACAGAAGGGTTTGGGCTCCCCACAAAAGAATACATATTGAAGTTTAGGGACATCCATAAAGGTTAAAACCAGACATGGGTGGACTTTGTGGGATCTTCCGGCATAGCACTAGAAGGCTGGATAAAAGTCAATGAGGTGGAAACTTATGATGGGCATTATAATTTAATTATGAAGGAGCACATTTTAACTAATTGCACCACAGAGAAATGTAATCAGCATTTGGTGGATTCCAAGTGTCTTCTCCCAGAAAGTTAAGGAGTATAGATGACAAATGTGTCAGAACCAGGATGCCCAGAAAGACCCATGGTGGGAGTGACCACAAAAATGGTGCTCAGACTTTCCAGAATGGGAAGGAGGTGAGCAGCAAACAGGATAAAAAGAATGAGTTTGTTAAAGGCCCACAAGTTCTTCTCAGGAGGGGCGGTAGGCTCAAGACTTTTCCCAGACCAAAGGGTATCAGGGTAAAAACTGGGATCCAGCAAACGCTTCTGGGTTGTGTCCTGATGCCATCAGGCAGGTCATAAGGACGGTGATGCAGCATGCTCCAAAAACTCCCCCAGTGGTGGACAATCCAAGAGATTGGCTAACATAGGAGTGGGGGTGGAGGTTTGCTCTGGAGAGGCCAGAGAATACACTGAGGCTACTTTAGTTTCCTTGCTTCAGGTGGGTATTGAAGCATTGACTGTCTTAACTCCACGCCTGGAGGAGTATGGACAAAGGCCTAACATCAATGGGACTGAGGTAGAGGCTCTGATGTATACAGGTGCCAGTGTCAATAAGGTGAAAATTGCAAAAAACACAGTTGATGGACAGAATGTAGAACAATGTCATACATTCACCCCAGTACAAGGATCTGGGCCTAAATCCATCGATTTTTTGCACTCCACACCACCCTGGGTTAGACACTGGCTATATGCAAATCAGCTCTGACCTTGTGCCTCATGGGAACAGTCCAGTCCGAACTACCAAGCCATGTCTTTCCCAGACAGGAATCAAGCATCCAAGGACCGGTTTCTGGCTATCAGCCTTCTTCAGCCTGGATAGCTTGACTCCAGTGGTGTGGAGAGCCTGGGACTCACATCTGAGTATAACCAGCACACTCGGGGTGAAAATTGCAGAAAACACAGTTGATGGACAGAATGTAGAACAATGTCATACATTCACCCCAGTACAAGGATCTGGGCCTAAATCCATCGATTTTTTGCACTCCACACCACCCTGGGTTAGACACTGGCTATATGCAAATCAGCTCTGACCCTGTGCCTCATGGGAACAGGCCAGTCCGAACTACCAAGCCATGTCTTTCCCAGACCGGAATCAAGCATCCAAGGACCGGTTTCTGGCTATCAGCCTTCTTCAGCCTGGATAGCTTGACTCCAGTGGTGTGGAGAGCCTGGGACTCACGTCTGAGTATACCCAGCACACTCGGGGTGAAAATTGCAAAAAACACAGTTGATGGACAGAATGTAGAACAATGTCATACATTCACCCCAGTACAAGGATCTGGGCCTAAATCCATCGATTTTTTGCTCTCAACACCACCCTGGGTTAGATACTGGCTGTATGCAAATCAGCTCTGACCCTGTGCCTCATGGGAACAGTCCAGTCCGAACTACCAAGCCATGTCTTTCCCAGACCGGAATCAAGCATCCAAGGACCGGTTTCTGGCTATCAACATTCTTCAGCCTGGATAGCTTGACTCCAGTGGTGTGGAGAGCCTGGGACTCACGTCTGAGTATACCCAGCACACTCGGAGTGAAAATTGCAAACAACACAGTTGATGGACAGAATGTAGAACAATGTCATACATTCACCCCAGTACAAGGATCTGGGCCTAAATCCATCGATTTTTTGCACTCCACACCACCCTGGGTTAGACACTGGCTATATGCAAATCAGCTCTGACCCTGTGCCTCATGGGAACAGTCCAGTCCGAACTACCAAGCCATGTCTTTCCCAGACCGGAATCAAGCATCCAAGGACCGGTTTATGGCTATCAGCCTTCTTCAGCCTGGATAGCTTGACTCCAGTGGTGTGGAGAGCCTGGGACTCACGTCTGAGTATACCCAGCACACTTGAGGTGAAAATTGCAAAAAACACAGTTGATGGACAGAATGTAGTACAATGTCGTACATTCACCCCAGTACAAAGATCTGGGCCTAAATCCATCGATTTTTTGCACTCCACCCACCCTGGGTTAGACACTGGCTATATGCAAATCAGCTCTGACCCTGTGCCTCATGGGAACAGTCCAGTCCGAACTACCAAGCCATGTCTTTCCCAGACCGGAATCAAGCATCCAAGGACCGGTTTCTGGCTATCAGCCTTCTTCAGCCTGGATAGCTTGACTCCAGTGGTGTGGAGAGCCTGGGACTCACGTCTGAGTATACCCAGCACACTCGGGGTGAAAATTGCAAAAAACACAGTTGATGGACAGAATGTAGAACAATGTCATACATTCACCCCAGTACAAGGATCTGGGACTAAATCCATCGATTTGTTGCACTCCACACCACCCTGGGTTAGACACTGGCTATATGCAAATCAGCTCTGACCCTGTGCCTCATGGGAACAGTCCAGTCCGAACTACCAAGCCATGTCTTTCCCAGACCGGAATCAAGCATCCAAGGACCGGTTTCTGGCTATCAGCCTTCTTCAGCCTGGATAGCTTGACTCCAGTGGTGTGGAGAGCCTGGGACTCACGTCTGAGTATACCCAGCACACTTGAGGTGAAAATTGCAAAAAACACAGTTGATGGACAGAATGTAGTACAATGTCGTACATTCACCCCAGTACAAAGATCTGGGCCTAAATCCATCGATTTTTTGCACTCCACCCACCCTGGGTTAGACACTGGCTATATGCAAATCAGCTCTGACCCTGTGCCTCATGGGAACAGTCCAGTCCGAACTACCAAGCCATGTCTTTCCCAGACCGGAATCAAGCATCCAAGGACCGGTTTCTGGCTATCAGCCTTCTTCAGCCTGGATAGCTTGACTCCAGTGGTGTGGAGAGCCTGGGACTCACGTCTGAGTATACCCAGCACACTCGGGGTGAAAATTGCAAAAAACACAGTTGATGGACAGAATGTAGAACAATGTCATACATTCACCCTAGTACAAGGATCTGGGACTAAATCCATCGATTTGTTGCACTCCACACCACCCTGGGTTAGACACTGGCTATATGCAAATCAGCTCTGACCCTGTGCCTCATGGGAACAGTCCAGTCCGAACTACCAAGCCATGTCTTTCCCAGACCGGAATCAAGCATCCAAGGACCGGTTTCTGGCTATCAGCCTTCTTCAGCCTGGATAGCTTGACTCCAGTGGTGTGGAGAGCCTGGGACTCACGTCTGAGTATACCCAGCACACTCGGGGTGAAAATTGCAAACAACACAGTTGATGGACAGAATGTAGAACAATGTCATACATTCACCCCAGTACAAGGATCTGGGCCTAAATCCATCGATTTTTTGCACTCCACACCACCCTGGGTTAGACACTGGCATATGCAAATCAGCTCTGACCCTGTGCCTCATGGGAACAGTCCAGTCCGAACTACCAAGCCATGTCTTTCCCAGACCGGAATCAAGCATCCAAGGACCGGTTTCTGGCTATCAGCCTTCTTCAGCCTGGATAGCTTGACTCCAGTGGTGTGGAGAGCCTGGGACTCACGTCTGAGTATACCCAGCACACTCGGGGTGAAAATTGCAAAAAACACAGTTGATGGACAGAATGTAGAACAATGTCATACATTCACCCCAGTACAAGGATCTGGGCCTAAATCCATCGATTTTTTGCACTCCACACCACCCTGGGTTAGACACTGGCTATATGCAAATCAGCTCTGACCCCGTGCCTCATGGGAACAGTCCAGTCCGAACTACCAAGCCATGTCTTTCCCAGACCGGAATCAAGCATCCAAGGACCGGTTTCTGGCTATCAGCCTTCTTCAGCCTGGATAGCTTGACTCCAGTGGTGTGGAGATCCTGGGACTCACGTCTGAGTATACCCAGCACACTTGAGGTGAAAATTGCAAAAAACACAGTTGATGGACAGAATGTAGAACAATGTCATACATTCACCCCAGTACAAGGATCTGGGCCTAAATCCATCGATTTTTTGCACTCCACACCACCCTGGGTTAGACACTGGCTATATGCAAATCAGCTCTGACCCTGTGCCTCATGGGAACAGTCCAGTCCGAACTACCAAGCCATGTCTTTCCCAGACCGGAATCAAGCATCCAAGGACCGGTTTATGGCTATCAGCCTTCTTCAGCCTGGATAGCTTGACTCCAGTGGTGTGGAGAGCCTGGGACTCACGTCTGAGTATACCCAGCACACTTGAGGTGAAAATTGCAAAAAACACAGTTGATGGACAGAATGTAGAACAATGTCATACATTCACCCCAGTACAAGGATCTGGGACTAAATCCATCGATTTTTTGCACTCCACACCACCCTGGGTTAGACACTGGCTATATGCAAATCAGCTCTGACCCTGTGCCTCATGGGAACAGTCCAGTCCGAACTACCAAGCCATGTCTTTCCCAGACCGGAATCAAGCATCCAAGGACCGGTTTCTGGCTATCAGCCTTCTTCAGCCTGGATAGCTTGACTCCAGTGGTGTGGAGAGCCTGGGACTCACGTCTGAGTATACCCAGCACACTCGGGGTGAAAATTGCAAAAAACACAGTTGATGGACAGAATGTAGAACAATGTCATACATTCACCCCAGTACAAGGATCTGGGCCTAAATCCATCGATTTTGTGCACTCCACACCACCCTGGGTTAGACACTGGCTATATGCAAATCAGCTCTGACCCTGTGCCTCATGGGAACAGTCCAGTCCGAACTACCAAGCCATGTCTTTCCCAGACCCGAATCAAGCATCCAAGGACCGGTTTCTGGCTATCAGCCTTCTTCAGCCTGGATAGCTTGACTCCAGTGGTGTGGAGAGCCTGGGACTCACGTCTGAGTATACCCAGCACACTCGGGGTGAAAATTGCAAACAACACAGTTGATGGACAGAATGTAGAACAATGTCATACATTCACCCCAGTACAAGGATCTGGGCCTAAATCCATCGATTTTTTGCACTCCACACCACCCTGGGTTAGACACTGGCTATATGCAAATCAGCTCTGACCCTGTGCCTCATGGGAACAGTCCAGTCCGAACTACCAAGCCATGTCTTTCCCAGACCGGAATCAAGCATCCAAGGACCGGTTTCTGGCTATCAGCCTTCTTCAGCCTGGATAGCTTGACTCCAGTGGTGTGGAGAGCCTGGGACTCACGTCTGAGTATACCCAGCACACTTGGGGTGAAAATTTCAAAAAACACAGTTGATGGACAGAATGTAGAACAATGTCATACATTCACCCCAGTACAAGGATCTGGGCCTAAATCCATCGATTTTTTGCACTCCACACCACCCTGGGTTAGACACTGGCTATATGCAAATCAGCTCTGACCCCGTGCCTCATGGGAACAGTCCAGTCCGAACTACCAAGCCAGTCTTTCCCAGACCGGAATCAAGCATCCAAGGACCGGTTTCTGGCTATCAGCCTTCTTCAGCCTGGATAGCTTGACTCCAGTGGTGTGGAGATCCTGGGACTCACGTCTGAGTATACCCAGCACACTCGGGGTGAAAATTGCAAAAAACACAGTTGATGGACAGAATGTAGAACAATGTCATACATTCACCCCAGTACAAGGATCTGGGCCTAAATCCATCGATTTTTTGCACTCCACACCACCCTGGGTTAGACACTGGCTATATGCAATTCAGCTCTGACCCTGTGCCTCATGGGAACAGTCCAGTCCGAACTACCAAGCCATGTCTTTCCCAGACCGGAATCAAGCATCCAAGGACCGGTTTCTGGCTATCAGCCTTCTTCAGCCTGGATAGCTTGACTCCAGTGGTGTGGAGAGCCTGGGACTCACGTCTGAGTATACCCAGCACACTCGGGGTGAAAATTGCAAAAAACACAGTTGATGGACAGAATGTAGAACAATGTCATACATTCACCCCAGTACAAGGACCTGGGCCTAAATCCATCGATTTTTTGCACTCCACACCACCCTGGGTTAGACACTGGCTATATGCAAATCAGCTCTGACCCTGTTCCTCATGGGAACAGTCCAGTCGAACTACCAAGCCATGTCTTTCCCAGACCGGAATCAAGCATCCAAGGACCGGTTTCTGGCTATCAGCCTTCTTCAGCCTGGATAGCTTGACTCCAGTGGTGTGGAGAGCCTGGGACTCAAGTCTGAGTATACCCAGCACACTCGGGGTGAAAATTGCAAAAAACACAGTTGATGGACAGAATGTAGAACAATGTCATACATTCACCCCAGTACAAGGATCTGGGCCTAAATCCATCGATTTTTTGCACTCCACACCACCCTGGGTTAGACACTGGCTATATGCAAATCAGCTCTGACCCTGTGCCTCATGGGAACAGTCCAGTCCGAACTACCAAGCCATGTCTTTCCCAGACTGGAATCAAGCATCCAAGGACCGGTTTCTGGCTATCAGCCTTCTTCAGCCTGGATAGCTTGACTCCAGTGGTGTGGAGATCCTGGGACTCACGTCTGAGTATACCCAGCACACTCGGGGTGAAAATTGCAAAAAACACAGTTGATGGACAGAATGTAGAACAATGTCATACATTCACCCCAGTACAAGGATCTGGGCCTAAATCCATCGATTTTTTGCACTCCACACCACCCTGGGTTAGACACTGGCTATATGCAAATCAGCTCTGACCCTGTGCCTCATGGGAACAGTCCAGTCCGAACTACCAAGCCATGTCTTTCCCAGACCGGAATCAAGCATCCAAGGACCGGTTTCTGGCTATCAGCATTCTTCAGCCTGGATAGCTTGACTCTAGTGGTGTGGAGAGCCTGGGACTCACGTCTGAGTATACCCAGCACATTCGGGGTGAAATTTGCAAAAAACACAGTTGATGGACAGAATGTAGAACAATGTCATACATTCACCCCAGTACAAGGATCTGGGCCTAAATCCATCGATTTTTTGCACTCCACACCACCCTGGGTTAGACACTGGCTCTATGCAAATCAGCTCTGACCCTGTGCCTCATGGGAACAGTCCAGTCCGAACTACCAGGCCATGTCTTTCCCAGACCGGAATCAAGCATCCAAGGACTGGTTTCTGGCTATCAGCCTTCTTCAGCCTGGATAGCTTGACTCCAGTGGTGTGGAGAGCCTGGGACTCACGTCTGAGTATACCCAGCACACTCGGGTGAAAATTGCAAAAAACACAGTTGATGGACAGAATGTAGAACAATGTCATACATTCACCCCAGTACAAGGATCTGGGCCTAAATCCATCGATTTTTTGCACTCCACACCACCCTGGGTTAGACACTGGCTATATGCAAATCAGCTCTGACCCTGTGCCTCATGGGAACAGTCCAGTCCGAACTACCAAGCCATGTCTTTCCCAGACCGAAATCAAGCATCCAAGGACCGGTTTCTGGCTATCAGCCTTCTTCAGCCTGGATAGCTTGACTCCAGTGGTGTGGAGAGCCTCGGACTCACGTCTGAGTATACCCAGCACACTCGGAGTGAAAATTGCAAAAAACACAGTTGATGGACAGAATGTAGAACAATGTCATACATTCACCCCAGTAAGAGGATCTGGGCCTAAATCCATCGATTTTTTGCACTCCACACCACCCTGGGTTAGACACTGGCTATATGCAAATCAGCTCTGACCCTGTGCCTCATGGGAACAGTCCAGTCCGAACTACCAAGCCATGTCTTTCCCAGACCGGAATCAAGCATCCAAGGACCGGTTTCTGGCTATCAGCCTTCTTCAGCCTGGATAGCTTGACTCCAGTGGTGTGGAGAGCCTGGGACTCACGTCTGAGTATACCCAGCACACTCGGGGTGAAAATTGCAAACAACACAGTTGATGGACAGAATGTAGAACAATGTCATACATTCACCCCAGTACAAGGATCTGGGCCTAAGTCCATCGATTTTTTGCACTCCACACCACCCTGGGTTAGACACTGGCTATATGCAAATCAGCTCTGACCCTGTGCCTCATGGGAACAGTCCAGTCCGAACTACCAAGCCATGTCTTTCCCAGACCGGAATCAAGCATCCAAGGACCGGTTTCTGGCTATCAGCCTTCTTCAGCCTGGATAGCTTGACTCCAGTGGTGTGGAGAGCCTGGGACTCACGTCTGAGTATACCCGGCACACTCGGGGTGAAAATTGCAAAAAACACAGTTGATGGACAGAATGTAGAACAATGTCATACATTCACCCCAGTACAAGGATCTGGGCCTAAATCCATCGATTTTTTGCACTCCACACCACCCTGGGTTAGACACTGGCTATATGCAAATCAGCTCTGACCCTGTGCCTCATGGGAACAGTCCAGTCCGAACTACCAAGCCATGTCTTTCCCAGACCGGAATCAAGCATCCAAGGACCGGTTTCTGGCTATCAGCCTTCTTCAGCCTGGATAGCTTGACTCCACTGGTGTGGAGAGCCTGGGACTCACGTCTGAGTATACCCAGCACACTCGGGGTGAAAATTGCAAAAAAAACAGTTGATGGACAGAATGTAGAACAATGTCATACATTCACCCCAGTACAAGGATCTGGGCCTAAATCTATCGATTTTTTGCACTCCACACCACCCTGGGTTAGACACTGGCTATATGCAAATCAGCTCTGACCCTGTGCCTCATGGGAACAGTCCAGTCCGAACTACCAAGCCATGTCTTTCCCAGACCGGAATCAAGCATCCAAGGACCAGTTTCTGGCTATCAGCCTTCTTCAGCCTGGATAGCTTGACTCCAGTGGTGTGGAGAGCCTGGGACTCACGTCTGAGTCCGGTTTTGTTCTGCACTAGCGCCAGGACGCCCCTTTGCTGGGGCAGCTGTGCGCTCAATAAATCAGGATAACATAACATAACATAACATATACCCAGCACACTCGGGGTGAAAATTGCAAAAAAAACAGTTGATGGACAGAATGTAGAACAATGTCATACATTCACCCCAGTACAAGGATCTGAGCCTAAATCCATCGATTTTTTGCACTCCACACCACCCTGGGTTAGACACTGGCTATATGCAAATCAGCTCTGACCCTGTGCCTCATGGGAACAGTCCAGTCCGAACTACCAAGCCATGTCTTTCCCAGACCGGAATCAAGCATCCAAGGACCGGTTTCTGGCTATCAGCCTTCTTCAGCCTGGATAGCTTGACTCCAGTGGTGTGGAGAGCCTGGGACTCACATCTGAGTATACCCAGCACACTCGGGGTGAAAATTGCAAAAAACACAGTTGATGGAAGGATGTAGAACAATGTCATACATTCACCCCAGTACAAGGATCTGGGCCTAAATCCATCGATTTTTTGCACTCCACACCACCCTGGGTTAGACACTGGCTATATGCAAGTCAGCTCTGACCCTGTGCCTCATGGGAACAGTCCAGTCCGAACTACCAAGCCATGTCTTTCCCAGACCGGAATCAAGCATCCAAGGACCGGTTTCTGGCTATCAGCCCTCTTCAGCCTGGATAGCTTGACTCCAGTGGTGTGGAGAGCCTTGGACTCACGTCTGAGTAAAACCAGCACACTCGGGGTGAAAATTGCAAAAAACACAGTTGATGGACAGAATGTAGAACAATGTCATACATTCACCCCAGTACAAGGATCTGGGCCCAAATCCATCGATTTTTTGCACTCCACACCACCCTGGGTTAGACACTGGCTATATGCAAATCAGCTCTGACCCTGTGCCTCATGGGAACAGTCCAGTCCGAACTACCAAGCCATGTCTTTCCCAGACCGGAATCAAGCATCCAAGGACCGGTTTCTGGCTATCAGCCTTCTTCAGCCTGGATAGCTTGACTCCAGTGGTGTGGAGAGCCTGGGACTCACGTCTGAGTATACCCGGCACACTCGGGGTGAAAATTGCAAAAAACACAGTTGATGGACAGAATGTAGAACAATGTCATACATTCACCCCAGTACAAGGATCTGGGCCTAAATCCATCGATTTTTTGCACTCCACACCACCCTGGGTTAGACACTGGCTATATGCAAATCAGCTCTGACCCTGTGCCTCATGGGAACAGTCCAGTCCGAACTACCAAGCCATGTCTTTCCCAGACCGGAATCAAGCATCCAAGGACCGGTTTCTGGCTATCAGCCTTCTTCAGCCTGGATAGCTTGACTCCACTGGTGTGGAGAGCCTGGGACTCACGTCTGAGTATACCCAGCACACTCGGGGTGAAAATTGCAAACAAGCATTGGAAATGCAATAGGTCTCGCACCATTAGAGTTAGTGCTTTTAGAATTGTTTATGGGGTTTTTTTTGTAAATGTTTAGCATTTTTGTTTCCTGTAGCCAATGCTAAAGAATTACAAAGAAAAAAAGCCATAAACATTTCTTAAAGCTCTAACTGAAATGGTCTGAGACCTATTGCACTGTGTGAGGGTGAGGGGTTGAGGGTGAGTGAGGGTGAGGGTGAGGGGTTGAGGGTGAGTCAGGGTGAGTGAGGGTGAGGGGTTGAGGGTGAGTGAGAGTGAGGGTGAGTGAGGGTGAGGGTGAGTGAGGGTGAGGGTGAGTGAGGGTGAGGGGTTGAGGTTGAGGGTGAGGTGTTGAGGGTGAGTGAGGGTGAGTGAGGTGTTGAGGGTGAGTGAGGGTGAGGGTGAGTGAGGGTGAGGGGTTGAGGGTGAGTGAGAGTGAGGGTGAGTGAGGGTGAGGGTGAGTGAGGGTGAGGGGTTGAGGGTGAGGTGTTGAGGGTGAGTGAGGGTGAGAGTGAGTGAGGTGTTGAGGGTGAGTGAGGGTGAGGGTGAGTTAGGGTGAGGGGTTGAGGGTGAGTGAGAGTAATTGAGGCTGAGTGAGGGTGAGTGAGAGTGAGGGTGAGTGAGGGGTTGAGGGTGAAGGTTTGAGGGTGAGGGTGAGGGGTTGAGGGTGAGGGAGGGTGAGGGGTTGAGGGAGGGTGAGTGTGGGTGAGGGTGAGGGTGAGTGAGGGTGAGTGAGGGTGAGGAGTTGAGGGTGAGTGAGGGTGAGGGTGAGTGAGTGTGAGGGGTTGAGGGTGAGTGAGGGTGAGTGAGGGTGAGGCTGAGGTGTTGAGGGTGAGTGAGGGTGAGTGAGAGGTTGAGGGTGAAGGGTTGAGGGTGTGAGGGTGAGGGGTTGGGGTTGAGGGTGAGTGAGGGTGGGGGGTGAGGGTGTGGTCACTAGTTAGGAAGGAATGTTTCCACCGCTCCAAGAGTCGTAAATCTAAAATAGGCTCAAGTATGACTCACGTGGGGGGTCGTTAAAATGACCACAGCTAGTTCATTGTGGCTCGCAGCGCATAGGGCAAAGCTTTTCTGAGGCTCTGAACTGCAGACAGGACATCGGCACTAACATCAGCAAGCTTTTTTGGGGGTAGGGTAGGGAGGGGGTACGAAGGTGCCTCTTAAGTACTTCTTAGAAGGTGAAGAGGTGCGCTCCGATCATGGCTTTTACTCTTGTTTAGATTAAACAACACAAGTGTCTCTTTTAATGCCAGACTGAACCGCACAGGCGTTCTGATTTTCTGCTTCGGATAAAATGGCGGCTTTTCCGGTGTCGGAAATAGTCATCCCTTGGTAAATGCCCAAAACAAACAGGGTCAGCTGACACTTCTACTTCTGGGTCATAATCGCATGCCCATAAGAAAGATGGCGCCCTTGGTCAGAGCGATGGGGGTGGGATTATTGGAAGTCACTTCCTGTTACGGCCCTGCCAGAGTTAAAGATTGCGGCCGTGGGGGTGCTGGAAAGGGTAGAGAAGCTGCAGGCAAGACTGACCGGTGACGGCGAGCCTAAGAAGGTAAACACCGGGGCGACACGAAGGAGAAACATAATCGGGGGAGGGAAGGAGAAGGATCAGCTCCGAGATCAAGGCGGACGGGGCAACCTGAGGAGTGGGTGGTTTACGAACATGTAGTTTTTTTTGTGCTAGTGAGTTTGTGTTTGGTTGTGTGGAGTGTGCGCGCTGTTCTGTGGTGTAGGACTGCGTGACTGCCGTGTCGTGAGATGCTGACGTGTGTGATGTTAGTGTGAGTGTGTGTTTGTGTGAAGAGCGCTGGTGTCTTTATTTCCGATTATGTGTCCGTTAGCGTGCCTGCGCTTCTGTGCAGTTCAAGTGTTGGTGGGGTGCGCCCGTGTCCAGTTAGCGTTCGTGTGTTGTTGTCTTGGTGTGCCTACCTCAGAGCGTGTTTGCGTACCCTGTATTTCCAATGCATGCTACGCGCGTGCGCTCGCGTATTTTAAGTATGTTTTGTAAACAATGGTTGTGTTGCTGCCAATGCCTTTCACATTTCCAAGCGCCGTGCACACTACACAATTTTAATGCCTCCTTTCTCATTGATAAATACAAAAAACTGGGGCACAACCCGCAACATTTGAACCCAATGTCTAGTACATAGGAATCAATGGTCTGTGCATGTCCTTTTACATATTGTTCAACAAAGAGAAGTGACGCGCACCTAAAAAAGTCAGGGTTGTAGAAGAAACACTTTATATAAAATGCAGTAATAGGCGGTTAAGTTCCAATATGTTGACAACAACACGTACTATTTGCGCTGGTCTCCATACAAAAAACATAATATTTAGAAACAAGGTTGCAGCGGAAAGACTGTAGAAGAGTGCTGGGAGAGAGAGAGTGGGGAGGAGAGTAGGAGGAGGAGGGGGGAGGGGAGTAGGAGGAGGAGGGGGGAGGAGAAGGGTAGGCACGGCGAAGTGAAGAGACAAGACGGAGGGAAGGCAGGGGAGGGGGAGGAGAAATGCGACACGGCGGGCAGGGGGGGGGCGGAGCGGGGGTGTGGGAGGAGTGCGCCTTGAGGGAAAATACGGCTGGGGGCATGTGCACGCGCTTTTAAGCTCAATGCGCATGCGCATTGAGCTTAAAAGTCACGGGCACTGCAAGGAATCGCCACGATTCCTTGCAAGTTGGACAAAGAGTGGATAAGCCCCCATAGTCACGCTTGCTCGATGCGCATGCGCATCGACAGGCGAGACCTAAAAACACAGTTGATGGACAGAATGTAGAACAATGTCATACATTCACCCCAGTACAAGGACCTGGGCCTACATCCATCGCTTTTTTGCACTCCACACCACCCTGGGTTAGACACTGGCTATATGCAAATCAGCTCTGACCCTGTTCCTCATGGGAACAGTCCAGTCGAACTACCAAGCCATGTCTTTCCCAGACCGGAATCAAGCATCCAAGGACCGGTTTCTGGCTATCAGCCTTCTTCAGCCTGGATAGCTTGACTCCAGTGGTGTGGAGAGCCTGGGACTCAAGTCTGAGTATACCCAGCACACTCGGGGTGAAAATTGCAAAAAACACAGTTGATGGACAGAATGTAGAACAATGTCATACATTCACCCCAGTACAAGGATCTGGGCCTAAATCCATCGATTTTTTGCACTCCACACCACCCTGGGTTAGACACTGGCTACATGCAAATCAGCTCTGACCCTGTGCCTCATGGGAACAGTCCAGTCCGAACTACCAAGCCATGTTTTTCCCAGACCGGAATCAAGCATCCAAGGACCGGTTTCTGGCTATCAGCCTTCTTCAGCCTGGATAGCTTGACTCCAGTGGTGTGGAGATCCTGGGACTCACGTCTGAGTATACCCAGCACACTCGGGGTGAAAATTGCAAAAAACACAGTTGATGGACAGAATGTAGAACAATGTCATACATTCACCCCAGTACAAGGATCTGGGCCTAAATCCATCGATTTTTTGCACTCCACACCACCCTGGGTTAGACACTGGCTATATGCAATTCAGCTCTGACCCTGTGCCTCATGGGAACAGTCCAGTCCGAACTACCAAGCCATGTCTTTCCCAGACCGGAATCAAGCATCCAAGGACCGGTTTCTGGCTATCAGCCTTCTTCAGCCTGGATAGCTTGACTCCAGTGGTGTGGAGAGCCTGGGACTCACGTCTGAGTATACCCAGCACACTCGGGGTGAAAATTGCAAAAAACACAGTTGATGGACAGAATGTAGAACAATGTCATACATTCACCCCAGTACAAGGATCTGGGCCTAAATCCATCGATTTTTTGCACTCCACACCACCCTGGGTTAGACACTGGCTATATGCAAATCAGCTCTGACCCCGTGCCTCATGGGAACAGTCCAGTCCGAACTACCAAGCCATGTCTTTCCCAGACCGGAATCAAGCATCCAAGGACCGGTTTCTGGCTATCAGCCTTCTTCAGCCTGGATAGCTTGACTCCAGTGGTGTGGAGATCCTGGGACTCACGTCTGAGTATACCCAGCACACTCGGGGTGAAAATTGCAAAAAACACAGTTGATGGACAGTATGTAGAACAATGTCATACATTCACCCCAGTACAAGGATCTGGGCCTAAATCCATTGTTTTTTGCACTCCACACCACCCTGGGTTAGACACTGGCTATATGCAATTCAGCTCTGACCCTGTGCCTCATGGAAACAGTCCAGTCCGAACTACCAAGCCATGTCTTTCCCAGACCGGAATCAAGCATCCAAGGACCGGTTTCTGGCTATCAGCCTTCTTAAGCCTGGATAGCTTGACTCCAGTGGTGTGGAGAGCCTGGGACTCACGTCTGAGTATACCCAGCACACTCGGGGTGAAAATTGCAAAAAACACAGTTGATGGACAGAATGTAGAACAATGTCATACATTCACCCCAGTACAAGGACCTGGGCCTACATCCATCGCTTTTTTGCACTCCACACCACCCTGGGTTAGACACTGGCTATATGCAAATCAGCTCTGACCCTGTTCCTCATGGGAACAGTCCAGTCGAACTACCAAGCCATGTCTTTCCCAGACCGGAATCAAGCATCCAAGGACCGGTTTCTGGCTATCAGCCTTCTTCAGCCTGGATAGCTTGACTCCAGTGGTGTGGAGAGCCTGGGACTCAAGTCTGAGTATACCCAGCACACTCGGGGTGAAAATTGCAAAAAACACAGTTGATGGACAGAATGTAGAACAATGTCATACATTCACCCCAGTACAAGGATCTGGGCCTAAATCCATCGATTTTTTGCACTCCACACCACCCTGGGTTAGACACTGGCTACATGCAAATCAGCTCTGACCCTGTGCCTCATGGGAACAGTCCAGTCCGAACTACCAAGCCATGTTTTTCCCAGACCGGAATCAAGCATCCAAGGACCGGTTTCTGGCTATCAGCCTTCTTCAGCCTGGATAGCTTGACTCCAGTGGTGTGGAGATCCTGGGACTCACGTCTGAGTATACCCAGCACACTCGGGGTGAAAATTGCAAAAAACACAGTTGATGGACAGAATGTAGAACAATGTCATACATTCACCCCAGTACAAGGATCTGGGCCTAAATCCATCGATTTTTTGCACTCCACACCACCCTGGGTTAGACACTGGCTATATGCAATTCAGCTCTGACCCTGTGCCTCATGGGAACAGTCCAGTCCGAACTACCAAGCCATGTCTTTCCCAGACCGGAATCAAGCATCCAAGGACCGGTTTCTGGCTATCAGCCTTCTTCAGCCTGGATAGCTTGACTCCAGTGGTGTGGAGAGCCGGGGACTCACGTCTGAGTATACCCAGCACACTCGATGGATTTAGGATCAGATCCTTGTACTGGGGTGAATGTATGACATTCTGTCCATCAACTGTGTTTTTTGCAATTTTCACCCCGAGTGTGCTGGGTATACTCAGACGTGAGTCCCAGGCTCTCCACACCACTGGAGTCAAGCTATCCAGGCTGATGAAGGCTGATAGCCAGAAACCGGTCCTTGGATGCTTGATTCCGGTCTGGGAAAGACATGGCTTTGTAGTTCGGACTGGACTGTTCCCATGAGGCACAAGGTCAGAGCTGATTTGCATATAGCCAGTGTCTAACCCAGGGTGGTGTGGAGTGCAAAAAACAATGGATTTAGGCCCAGATCCTTGTACTGGGGTGAATGTATGACATTGTTCTACATTCTGTCCATCAACTGTGTTTTTTGCAATTTTCACCCCGAGTGTGCTGGGTATACTCAGACTTGAGTCCCAGGCTCTCCACACCACTGGAGTCAAGCTATTCAGGCTGATGAAGGCTGATAGCCAGAAACCGGTCCTTGGATGCTTGATTCCGGTCTGGGAAAGACATGGCTTGGTAGTTCGGACTGGACTGTTCCCATGAGGCACAGGGTCAGAGCTGATTTGCATATAGCCAGTGTCTAACCCAGGGTGGTGTGGAGTGCAAAAAACGATGGATTTAGGCCCAGATCCGTGTACTGGGGTGAATGTATGACATTGTTCTACATTCTGTCCATCAACTGTGTTTTTTGCAATTTGCACCCCGAGTGTGCTGGGTATACTCAGACGTGAGTCCCAGGCTCTCCACACCACTGGAGTCACGCTATCTAGGCTGATGAAGGCTGATAGCCAGAAACCGGTCCTTGGATGCTTGATTCCGGTCTGGGAAAGACATGGATTGGTAATTCGGACTGGACTGTTCCCATGAGGCACAGGGTCAGAGCTGATTTGCATATAGCCAGTGTCTAACCCAGGGTGGTGTGGAGTGCAAAAAACGATGGATTTAGGCCCAGATCCTTGTACTGGGGTGAATGTATGACATTGTTCTACATTCTGTCCATCAACTCTGTTTTTTGCAATTCTCACCCCGAGTGTGCTGGGTATACTCAGACGTGAGTCCCAGGCTCTCCACACCACTGGAGTCAAGCTATCCAGGCTGATGAAGGCTGATAGCCAGAAACCGGTCCTTGGATGCTTGATTCCGGTCTGGGAAAGACATGGTTTGGTAGTTCGGACTGGACTGTTCCCATGAGACACAGGGTCAGAGCTGATTTGCATATAGCCAGTGTCTAACCCAGGGTGGTGTGGAGTGCAAAAAACTATGGATTTAGGCCCAGATCCTTGTACTGGGGTGAATGTATGACATTGTTCTACATTCGGTCCATCAACTGTGTTTTTTGCTATTTTCACCCCGAGTGTGCTGGGTATACTCAGACGTGAGTCCCAGGCTCTCCACACCACTGGAGTCAAGTTATCCAGGCTGATGAAGGCTGATAGCCAGAAACCGGTCCTTGGATGCTTGATTCCGGTCTGGGAAAGACATGGCTTGGTAGTTCGGACTGGACTGTTCCCATGAGGCACAGGGTCAGAGCTGATTTGCATATAGCCAGTGTCTAACCCAGGGTGGTGTGGAGTGCAAGAAACGATGGATTTAGGCCCAGATCCTTGTACTGGGGTGAATGTATGACATTGTTCTACATTCTGTCCATCAACTGTGTTTTTTGCAATTTTCACCCCGAGTGTGCTGGGAATACTCAGACGTGAGTCCCAGGCTCTCCACACCACTGGAGTCAAGCTATTCAGGCTGATGAAGGCTGATAGCCAGAAACCGGTCCTTGGATGCTTGATTCCGGTCTGGGAAAGACATGGCTTGGTAGTTCGGACTGGACTGTTCCAATGAGGCACAGGGTCAGAGCTGATATGCATATAGCCAGTGTCTAACCCAGGGTGGTGTGGAGTGCAAAAAACGATGGATTTAGGCCCAGATCCTTGTACTGGGGTGAATGTATGACATTGTTCTACATTCTGTCCATCAACTGTGTTTTTTGCAATTTTCACCCCGAGTGTGCTGGGTATACTCAGACGTGAGTCCCAGGCTCTCCACACCACTGGAGTCAAGCTATCCAGGCTGATGAAGGCTGATAGCCAGAAACTGGTCCTTGGATGCTTGATTCCGGTCTGGGAAAGACATGGCTTGGTAGTTCGGACTGGACTGTTCCCATGAGGCACAGGGTCAGAGCTGATTTGCATATAGCCAGTGTCTAACCCAGGCTGGTGTGGAGTGCAAAAAACCATGGATTTAGGCCCAGATCCTTGTACTGGGGTGAATGTATGACATTGTTCTACATTCTGTCCATCAACTGTGTTTTTTGCAATTTTCACCCCGAGTGTGCTGGGTATACTCAGACGTGAGTCCCAGGCTCTCCACACCACTGGAGTCAAGCTATCCAGGCTGATGAAGGCTGATAGCCAGAAACTGGTTCTTGGATGCTTGATTCCGGTCTGGGAAAGACATGGCTCGGTAGTTCGGACTGGACTGTTCCCATGAGGCACAGGGTCAGAGCTGATTTGCATATAGCCAGTGTCCAACCCAGGGTGGTGTGGAGTGCAAAACACGATGGATTTAGGCCCAGATCCTTGTACTGGGGTGAATGTATGACATTGTTCAACATTCTGTCCATCAACTGTGTTTTTTGCAATTTTCACCCCGAGTGTGCTGGGTATACTCAGACGTGAGTCCCAGGCTCTCCACACCACTGGAGTCAAGCTATCCAGGCTGATGAAGGCTGATAGCCAGAAACCGGTCCTTGGATGCTTGATTCCGGTCTGGGAAAGACATGGCTTTGTAGTTCGGACTGGACTGTTCCCATGAGGCACAGGGTCAGAGCTGATTTGCATATAGCCAGTGTCTAACCCAGGGTGGTGTGGAGTGCAAAAAACAATGGATTTAGGCCCAGATCCTTGTACTGGGGTGAATGTATGACATTGTTCTACATTCTGTCCATCAACTGTGTTTTTTGCAATTTTCACCCCGAGTGTGCTGGGTATACTCAGACTTGAGTCCCAGGCTCTCCACACCACTGGAGTCAAGCTATTCAGGCTGATGAAGGCTGATAGCCAGAAACCGGTCCTTGGATGCTTGATTCCGGTCTGGGAAAGACATGGCTTGGTAGTTCGGACTGGACTGTTCCCATGAGGCACAGGGTCAGAGCTGATTTGCATATAGCCAGTGTCTAACCCAGGGTGGTGTGGAGTGCAAAAAACGATGGATTTAGGCCCAGATCCGTGTACTGGGGTGAATGTATGACATTGTTCTACATTCTGTCCATCAACTGTGTTTTTTGCAATTTTCACCCCGAGTGTGCTGGGTATACTCAGACGTGAGTCCCAGGCTCTCCACACCACTGGAGTCACGCTATCTAGGCTGATGAAGGCTGATAGCCAGAAACCGGTCCTTGGATGCTTGATTCCGGTCTGGGAAAGACATGGATTGGTAATTCGGACTGGACTGTTCCCATGAGGCACAGGGTCAGAGCTGATTTGCATATAGCCAGTGTCTAACCCAGGGTGGTGTGGAGTGCAAAAAACGATGGATTTAGGCCCAGATCCTTGTACTGGGGTGAATGTATGACATTGTTCTACATTCTGTCCATCAACTCTGTTTTTTGCAATTCTCACCCCGAGTGTGCTGGGTATACTCAGACGTGAGTCCCAGGCTCTCCACACCACTGGAGTCAAGCTATCCAGGCTGATGAAGGCTGATAGCCAGAAACCGGTCCTTGGATGCTTGATTCCGGTCTGGGAAAGACATGGTTTGGTAGTTCGGACTGGACTGTTCCCATGAGGCACAGGGTCAGAGCTGATTTGCATATAGCCAGTGTCTAACCCAGGGTGGTGTGGAGTGCAAAAAACTATGGATTTAGGC
The DNA here is from genome assembly GCF_964263255.1 of Lissotriton vulgaris. Taxonomy (NCBI): domain Eukaryota; kingdom Metazoa; phylum Chordata; class Amphibia; order Caudata; family Salamandridae; genus Lissotriton; species Lissotriton vulgaris. The sequence goes on from NC_141694.1 coordinate 1,299,089,333, forward strand.
CCAGATCCTTGTACTGGGGTGAATGTATGACATTGTTCTACATTCGGTCCATCAACTGTGTTTTTTGCTATTTTCACCCCGAGTGTGCTGGGTATACTCAGACGTGAGTCCCAGGCTCTCCACACCACTGGAGTCAAGTTATCCAGGCTGATGAAGGCTGATAGCCAGAAACCGGTCCTTGGATGCTTGATTCCGGTCTGGGAAAGACATGGCTTGGTAGTTCGGATTGGACTGTTCCCATGAGGCACAGGGTCAGAGCTGATTTGCATATAGCCAGTGTCTAACCCAGGGTGGTGTGGAGTGCAAAAAACGATGGATTTAGGCCCAGATCCTTGTACTGGGGTGAATGTATGACATTGTTCTACATTCTGTCCATCAACTGTGTTTTTTGCAATTTTCACCCCGAGTGTGCTGGGAATACTCAGACGTGAGTCCCAGGCTCTCCACACCACTGGAGTCAAGCTATTCAGGCTGATGAAGGCTGATAGCCAGAAACCGGTCCTTGGATGCTTGATTCCGGTCTGGGAAAGACATGGCTTGGTAGTTCGGACTGGACTGTTCCAATGAGGCACAGGGTCAGAGCTGATATGCATATAGCCAGTGTCTAACCCAGGGTGGTGTGGAGTGCAAAAAACGATGGATTTAGGCCCAGATCCTTGTACTGGGGTGAATGTATGACATTGTTCTACATTCTGTCCATCAACTGTGTTTTTTGCAATTTTCACCCCGAGTGTGCTGGGTATACTCAGACGTGAGTCCCAGGCTCTCCACACCACTGGAGTCAAGCTATCCAGGCTGATGAAGGCTGATAGCCAGAAACTGGTCCTTGGATGCTTGATTCCGGTCTGGGAAAGACATGGCTTGGTAGTTCGGACTGGACTGTTCCCATGAGGCACAGGGTCAGAGCTGATTTGCATATAGCCAGTGTCTAACCCAGGCTGGTGTGGAGTGCAAAAAACCATGGATTTAGGCCCAGATCCTTGTACTGGGGTGAATGTATGACATTGTTCTACATTCTGTCCATCAACTGTGTTTTTTGCAATTTTCACCCCGAGTGTGCTGGGTATACTCAGACGTGAGTCCCAGGCTCTCCACACCACTGGAGTCAAGCTATCCAGGCTGATGAAGGCTGATAGCCAGAAACTGGTTCTTGGATGCTTGATTCCGGTCTGGGAAAGACATGGCTTGGTAGTTCGGACTGGACTGTTCCCATGAGGCACAGGGTCAGAGCTGATTTGCATATAGCCAGTGTCCAACCCAGGGTGGTGTGAAGTGCAAAACACGATGGATTTAGGCCCAGATCCTTGTACTGGGGTGAATGTATGACATTGTTCAACATTCTGTCCATCAACTGTGTTTTTTGCAATTTTCACCCCGAGTGTGCTGGGTATACTCAGACGTGAGTCCCAGGCTCTCCACACCACTGGAGTCAAGCTATCCAGGCTGATGAAGGCTGATAGCCAGAAACCGGTCCTTGGATGCTTGATTCCGGTCTGGGAAAGACATGGCTTGGTAGTTCGGACTGGACTGTTCCCATGAGGCACAGGGTCAGAGCTGATTTGCATATAGCCAGTGTCTAACCCAGGGTGGTGTGGAGTGCAAAAAACAACGGATTTAGGCCCAGATCCTTGTACTGGGGTGAATGTATGACATTGTTCTACATTCTGTCCATCAACTGTGTTTTTTGCAATTTTCACCCCGAGTGTGCTGGGTATACTCAGACGTGAGTCCCAGGCTCGCCACACCACTGGAGTCAAGCTATCCAGGCTGATGAAGGCTGATAGCCAGAAACCGGTCTGTGGATGCTTGATTCCGGTCTGGGAAAGACATGGGTGGTAGTTCGGACTGGACTGTTCCCATGAGGCACAGGGTCAGAGCTGATTTGCATATAGCCAGTGTCTAACCCAGGGTGGTGTGGAGTGCAAAAAACGATGGATTTAGGCCCAGATCCTTGTACTGGGGTGAATGTATGACATTGTTCTACATTCTGTCCATCAACTGTGTTTTTTGCAAGTGTCAATAAGGTGGCTGCTAGACTGGTTTCCCCAAACCAAATGATACCTGGTGCTAATCACCACATGACAAATGCTGACAATGAGGCTAAGCTCCATCCAATGGCCTTGGGAAGCGTAGAGTGGGGAGGGGTTACTGGCCCAAAGAAGGTGGTTGTGTCCCCTGCCATCCCAGTTTAGTGTCTGTTGGGAATTGATTTGGAAATGTCTGCATGGGCAGAAGTGGGTAGGAAGGCTGAAACAGAAGGAGTAGTTTCTTTTCTGTAACTCCAGTTCTGTAGTAGGGGTATCTCTGTTATAGTCATAATCTAGTGAATAGTCCCGCCCATGTGCATGGACCCCGGAGCAATCAAAAATAATCTCTAAAGTGTCGAAAAAATGCAGAACTGCACAGACACTTAAGAGAGAATTTAAAGACATATAATGCAGCCTATAAAATGCTACACTGTCCAGTACTTCAGCTAGAAATTCCACCAAAAATCCACAAAAACAGCAAAGCCTGTCCAGATTTCCTTTGTCTTCAGTACAAACCCCTCTGGAAGATAGAGAGGAAGGCATGGACAGACAAGCCCCATAGGCTGCCATTATGTGGCTCAGAACAGGATACTGTGCCTTTAAGAGAACTTTCCAGAACTTCACAGTATCCCAGAATGCCTTGCAGGTCTCTCTTACTTTCAGTTCTTTTTGAAGGCGTAACACGCCCGACCTGTAGCATTCCTTACATGAACATCTCTCCACCGGGGAGGAGGGCGGGCGCTTATGACTATAACAGAGATACCCCTACTACAGAACTGGAGTTACAGAAAAGAAACTACTCCTTCTGTAGTAGGGGATCTCTGTGTATAGTCATAATCTAGTGAATAGAATGGCAAGCCCATCCCCACACCAAAGCGCGGTGGAGAAAAGAAACCAACCACTACTGTGCAAACAAATTCCGCAACGAAGCCTGTCCAACCTGAGCATCTGCTCTGGCATCAGCGTCCAGACAGTAATGCTTAGCAAAGGTATGAACCGACTTCCAAGTGGCGGCCTTGCAAATTTCTGCAATCGGCACATTACGGAGCAAGGCTGTCGTGGCAGCTTTGCCCCTGGTGGAATGAGCCTTAGGCTTACCCCCTAAGGTCTTATTAGCTTTCTGGTAACATAGTTGTATGCAGGACACAATCCACCTAGAAATGGACTGCTTAGAGGTCGCAAGACCCGTCCTGACTGATCCGTAATTGAGAAACAATTGGTCTGACCTACAAATATCTTTAGTTTTATCCAGATAAAATTTCAACACCCTCCGAACATCCAGGGAATGTAAGGACCTTTCCGCTGGAGATGAAGGATTCTGAAAAAACGTAGGCAAAGTTATAGTTTGGTTGACATGAAAGTCAGAAATAACCTTGGGAAGAAATTTAGGGTGAGTACGCATAACAACCTTAGCAGCATGAAATACAGTTTAAGGTTCATTACAACACAACGCCTGAATTTCACTCACCCTGCGGGCCGATGTAATGGCCACGAGGAACGCCGCCTTCCAGGACAGGTGCTGCAACGAAGCCTTATGAATGGGTTCAAAAGGCTCCTTCATCAAACTGGACAGCACCACATTCAATTCCCATGAAGGCGAAGGAAGCCTGACAGGAGGGAACACTTTCTTCAAGCCTTCCAAAAAATCTTTGATCACAGGGATCTGAAAGAAGGAAGTCTGTGAAGGGCTTTTCCTGTAGGCAGTCAATGCAGCGAGATGAACCCTAATAGAGTGAACATTAAGGCCAGATCGCGCCAAATGTAGAAGGTAGGGAAGGATGACATCTTCCTTGCACGTAGTAGGATCAAAGTTCCTGGACACACACCAGATACAAAACCTCTTCCACTTGTAAGCGTAGCACTTCCGAGTGGAGGGCCTCTTAGACTCCTTCAGTATGTCCATGCAATCTTCTGGTAGATTCAAATGGCCATATTGCACTACCTCAGGAGCCATGCCGCCAAACACAAGGATGAGAGGTTGGGGTGCACCATCCGCCCCCCGAACTTCGTGAGAAGGTCCGGCCTGCACGGCAACCGTATGTGTGGAAGGAGGGACCGGTGTAGAAGGTCCGTGAACCACCACTGTCTGGGCCATTCCGGGGCAATCAGGATCATTCGTGCCCTGGACCGGGACAGCTTGATGAGCACCGCCGGAATCAGAGGGATGGGTGGAAAAGCGTAAACAAAGCTGTTCGACCAGTTGATCCAGAGTGCATTCCCCAGCGTCCCATGCTGGTAGTACCTGGAGGCGAAGTCTCGGCATTTGCTGTTTTCGGCGGTGGCGAACAGATCTACGTCTGGAGTCCCCCACCTTGCGAAGACTTCTCCTAGTACGTCGTTGTGTATGACCCACTCGTGGTTTTCCAGAATCAGTCTGCTCAGTGCGTCTGCCTGAACATTCTGCACACCCGGCAGATGTGTAGCCGTTATCGTCAATCCTCTTGCCAGAAGCCAGTGCCAGATCGTCTGCGCCTCCCGAGACAGGGTGCGCGATCTCGACCCCCCCTGCTTGTTGAGGTAATACATCGTGGTCGTATTGTCCGTCTGTACAAGCAGAGAGTTGGTCCGGAAGGACGGATGAAAGGCCTTCAGTGCCAAGTGAACAGCTCTGAGTTCCAGGAAATTGATGTGATACGTGGACTCCGTCTGAGACCACGTGCCTTGGATCTGTAAGTCCCCCGAATGCGCTCCCCAGCCCTGGAGAGAAGCATCCGTCACGATCGTCTGAGTAGGAATGTCCTTGTGGAAGGGAACTCCTCCGAGGAGATTCTCCGCTGAACACCACCACTTCAGAGACTGAAGAGCATGCAGAGACAGTCGTATCTTGTCGTCCCAAGATCCTTTCCTCTGGTCCCATTGGTCCTCCAAGCACTCCTGTAGAGGTCTCATGTGTAGTCGTGCATGAGGAGTGAGGAAGATACAAGAGGCCATCGACCCCAGTAGAGAAGACACCGTCCTCACTGTTGTAGATGGAGCGGTCATAAGAGCCTGAGCCTTCCGAAGGATCGATCTCCGTCGCTCCTCCGAAGGAGACACGCTTGCTGACAGCGTATCGATGGTGGCCCCCAAGTATTGAAGACATTGGACCGGGATCGGGACAGACTTGGACATGTTGATGTGCAACCCCAACTTGTTCAAGAGAACGCACGTCTTCCGGAAGTCCGCTTGGGCTTCTGAGAAGGAGGAGGCCTCGATCAACCAATCGTCCAGGTACGGGTAGACAAACACCTTGCCTTTCCTTAGGTGTGCCGCTACCACTGCCATGCACTTCGAGAACGTCCTGGGTGCAGATTTCAGTCCGAAAGGCAGCACCGTGTATTGGTAATGATTGGTGCCGACTTGGAACCGCAGAAACTTCCTGTGCTTGTGCGCGATGGGCACGTGGAAGTACGCATCTTGTAGGTCTATGGCACAAAGCCAGTCCCCCTGTTGCAACTGAGGATTAATCTGATGCAACGACAGCATGCAAAACTTTTCTCTGCGAATCCACTTGTTTGCCTGCCGCAAGTCCAGAATGGGCCTGAACTCGTTCTTGTCCTTTTTGCGAACCAGAAAGAACCGGGAGTACAGATCTCTTCCTCTTTGAGACAGAGGTGCGTCTTCTATCGCCCTTTTTCTTAACAGAATATCGGCCTCCGCCTGGAGCTCGCGTAGTTGATACTGCGAGCTGACCGGAGGGATCGCTGGAGGAGGGCTGATGAACCGAAGACTGTATCCATTGCAAACAATATTCAGGACCCACTTGTCCTGAGTAATTTTTCTCCACTCTGCCAGAAAAAATTGAACGCTTCCCCCCACCGGAGTGGGTAACGGATGACGGGGAAGTAACCGCTCAGGGTCGAGACCCGGCCGGGCCCTTGTTCGCGGTAGAGGGCTGCTGCCCACCTCTACCCCTCTGACATTTTTGGAAAGGTCTTCGGAACTGCTGCTGTTGTTGCTGCTGCTGTTGTCCCGAAGACTGTCCTCTTCCTTTCCCTTGCGAGCCAAACCGCCGTTGGAACTGGCGGTAGGGTTTCTTGTCCTTGGGCTTCTCCAAGCCCACCGCCGTCAGGGTTTCTGCCTCGGCCTTCATCCGGGCCATCTCGTCATCTGCGTGTTTACCGAAGAGCGTGTCCCCGGAAAACGGCAGGTTGGCCACTCGCTGTTGTGCCTCAGGCTTGAGAGACGTAAGTCTGAGCCATGCATGGCGGCGCTGGTTGATGCCGTGGCAGTAGCCATGTGCAGCTAACAAGGAGATATCCGCTGCGGCACTGATGGCCTGGTTCGAGACCAGCATCCCCTCCTTGACAATTTCCATGAAGTCCTCCCTCCTGTCACGCGGCACAAGGTCCGCGAACTGCTCCATGGAATCCCAAAGCGCACGGTCATATCGTCCCAGTAATGCCGAGTCGCTGGAAGCCTTCATTGTGGTGGAAGAAGTCCCACATGCCTTCCTTCCCGCCGAATCAATCCAGCGGCTCTCCTTGTCCGGAGGCACGGTGGAGGACGGGGAGGTAGAATGCTGTTTCCTGGCCGCCGTAACTATCACTGAGTCGGGGACTGGGTCCATCCTCAGGAAGGCAGGGTCTGAGTCCGGTGCCCTGTACTTTTTCAAAAGTCTAGACGGGGCGGCCTTCACCACCGCAGGTGTAAGAAATAGTTCTTGTGCCGGTTCAACCAGTCCCGGAACCAAGGGCAAAAGAGGGCGAGACAGGTGCTTCTTGTGCAAAGTCTTGAATATCACGGACGTCGTAGGTGTAGGAGCCGTCACCGTGATACCCAACTTCGCGGCCCCCCTCAGGAGAACCTCCTGGAACGTACCGATGTCATCGATAGGAGACACTCTAGTCTCCGGTGAATCGGACAAAGGAGGGGAATAGGAGCGGGTCCTAGAGGACGTATCGGTCCTGGATCTATGTCTCCTACGGTGCCGTCTGGAACGGGTGGCGGACCTGTGCCTACTCCTCGATCGTTCCCTCCGTCTGGAGCGAGACTTCGATCTCCTGGGCCTCGGCCGGTCCACCGGCTTCTCCGGGGTGGCCGACTTGGGCTTACGTGGTTCCTTAGACTTAGGAGTCTTCTTAGGAGGGGTCGGGAGATCGGGCAACGAGACCGACCTCGGCGGAACCGGTGGCGGCTTATCAGGCAGAGGAGGCAAAGGAGGAGGGGTAGGAGTCCTCGGACGCGGGCCTCTAGGTAGCGGAGGAGGAGGCGGAACAGACTTCTTTGGAGTATACACCTCCGAGTACACCGATCCCGGAGACCCACCATCCTTCCCAGGCTGAGGAGAGCCCCCCTCAGCCCTAGGCCGCGTAGTACAATCCTTCAACGCCACCGACTGGTGTTCAGGCGTCGACCGTCGGCCCCTCGACGTCGAACGACCCTTCGGCGTCGACCGTCTCCTTCTCTTCGGCGTCGAACGGCTGCCGTGTCTCGACGTTGACCCGGACCATCTCGACGACGACCCTCTGCGTCTTGACGGCGATCTCTTGCGCCTCGACGGCGACCGCCTCGACGTCGTCTTGGAGCGTCTCGACGTCGACCTCGACCTCCTACGCCTCGACGGCGAACGCCTCCGTCTCGCCGGCGAGTGCTTCTGCGTCGACGGCTGGCTCGACGACGAGGATCCCCTCGACGACGATGAAGCCTTGTGTCTTGAGGGCGATCGACGGTATCGCCTCGGCGGCGAGCGGCGACGCCGATCCTGTCGACGCCGGGAGCTCGACGTCAACGCCGAAGACAGTGACGATGACAAAGTCTCTGCGTTCGACGGCGGCCTATGCAGGTCCCTCGACGTCGACGGGCGACGTTTTCTCGACCCAGAGCCCTGGGGAGATGGGGAGCCGGCCTTGGACTTCCCCCTCAACGTCTTGGTGGGTGCCACCGACCCAGACGGAGAATGGGGACGCGTGCTGGGCTTCCTGCCCCCGGGGAGCCCCCCAGGGGCCTCAGCATGGGCAGATGAAGCCCCTCCAGACCCACCTTGCGTCTTCTGTCTTCTTTCTTCTAGTCCCTGAAGCCTGATCTTCAGTCTGTCCTTCAGGGTCCTGCCAGAGAAGCCTTGGCAGATCTCACACTCCTCAGGGATGTGGGAAGAGGGAAGGCAGAGGATACAGACCTCATGGGGGTCTGTCTTGGCCTTCTTCCTGGAGCACTCCGGGCATTTGTCAAATAATGCAGGCATTATAGACAACAAAAGGGTGCAAAAAACCAAGAAGAAAGTCACCAAAGTACTTTAAAAGTACACAAAATCGAATTCAGTGAAAAAAAACCAACAAAACCCTTGAAAAGGGAGAGCTCAATGCTCCAGGGTCCTGCTAGCAGGAGCCGGAAAAAAGAACTGAAAGTAAGAGAGACCTGCAAGGCATTCTGGGATACTGTGAAGTTCTGGAAAGTTCTCTTAAAGGCACAGTATCCTATTCTGAGCCACATAATGGCAGCCTATGGGGCTTGTCTGTCCATGCCTTCCTCTCTATCTTCCAGAGGGGTTTGTACTGAAGACAAAGGAAATCTGGACAGGCTTTGCTGTTTTTGTGGATTTTTGGTGGAATTTCTAGCTGAAGTACTGGACAGTGTAGCCTTTTATAGGCTGCATTATATGTCTTTAAATTCTCTCTTAAGTGTCTGTGCAGTTCTGCATTTTTTCGACACTTTAGAGATTATTTTTGATTGCTCAGGGGTCCACGCACATGGGCGGGACTATTCACTAGATTATGACTATACACAGAGATCCCCTACTACAGAAATACTGGGTCTCCCCGTCTGGTTGTGTGTTACCACAAGAGCACAGGCAACATGTCAGGGAAGCTCGGGCCCTGAAATAATGGACCAAGCCCTCAAAAACAAGAGGAAGGGCAAGAAATCTGCTAAGGCATTTTGTAAGAGGTCCTAGGACCAGGGGAGAGTTCTCTTGAGAAAGCTGCCCTCGTGCCTAAGGACTGCTGCTGATGAAATCTGGCCTTTCCTGGCAGAGCTTTTAAGTACAGGGGTCCCTCCAGAGAGGAACTATGCCAAGGGCAAAAGCAGTGCCTACTCTTGAAGGCCTTAAGTAGCAAACTGCAAGGCCAGAGGAGGGTAATGTCCGTGGAACACACATGGTCTACTGGAAAGATGGGATCTGTACAATGAAGGCAGGAACCCCAAACCAGGGGCTGCCAGTAGAATGGGGGTCCCCCAAATGTACAGAGAGTTCATTTTGACTGTGGCCTATGACATCCCCTTAGCTGGACATCTGGGATAAACCAAAACCTGGGATAGGTTGGTTGCCATTTTCTTGGCTCAAGATGTCTGAAAATGTGATTCAACTTTGTCAGTCCTCTATGACTTGTCAAGGCAGTGGCAAGACAGGCACACAACCAAAGTCTCCCTTGAACCCACTTCCAGTGGTTAGGACTCCCTTTGAGAGGGTAAGGACTGACATTTTTGGAACTCTTCACCCGCCTCAAACTGCACCTGAGAATATATATATTCTAATGGTAGTGCACCATTTTACTAGGTACCCAGAGTCAATTCCTTCTGGACTGTCACTGTCCCTGCAGTGCCAAAGGCCCTCCTTGGCATTTTTACCACAGTTGTGTTTCCTAAAGGGGCGATCTCTGATAGAGGGACACATCTTATGTCTGTATATCTTAAGTCTATGTGAGGTGAATGTGGAGTGAGCTTCAAGTTCACCACCTCCTATAACCCTCATACACATGGTTTGGTTGAAAGGTTCAACAAAACCATGAAAGGGATGATAATGGGCCTCCCTGAAAAACTCAGAATGCGATGGGAAGGCCTGTTACCCTGTCTTCTGTTTGCTTATAGAGAGGTGCCACAAAAGGGGGTTGGAGCCATCCCTTTTGAACTTTTGTTTATCCATCCTGTAAGAGGTCCTCTAAATCTAGTGAGGGAAGGATGTGAGAAAACTCTCAAAGAGCCCAAACAAGACATAGTGAACTATGTACTGGACCTACGTTTACGTATGGCTTACTACATGTACAAAGCAAACAAGCAACTGCAGGCCAGCCAGGAGCTTATCAATCATTGGTATGATCAAAAGTCAGTATTTGTTGAGTAACAACCAGGTCAGTTGGTGTGGGTATTGGAACTATGTGGCACCTAGGGCCCTCTAGGAGAAGTGATCTGGACCCTATCCAGTCTTGGAGAAGAAAGGGAAAGTAGCCTACTTGGTAGACTTAGGCACCCCAGGATCCTCACAGAGGTCTTCATGTCAACCACCTAGAACCCCACCAGGGCAGAGGTGACATGACTATGCTCATGGTCAATGATTTGAGATCAGGAGGAGGTAAGTGAACTTCTTCCTGACTTACTGTTAAATAACTCACAGGATAGGTCAGTTGAGGGTGTTGTTTTGTCTGACACTTTCACTGCACAACAACAACTTAACTGCAGGCAAGTCCTAGGTCGGTTTGCGGTGTTCTTCTCTTTGACCCCTGGTAAGACAACATAGCAAACCCACAATGACACTTGTGACAGCCTCCTAGTCAAGGACATGATGTACAGATTGTCAAACCAAGTCAAGGCTTGCATTAAAACTGAGGTCAGCAATAAGCTAGAGCTAGGGGTGATTGAACCCTCTGATAGTCCCTGGGCTAGCCCAGTGGTATTGGTCCCCAAACATCATTCCAATGGTGGGAAACCTGAAATGAGGTTCTGTGTGGATTACAGGGGTTCAAATGCAGACACTAAAACCAATGAACACCCCATCACAAGAGCAGATGAACTAGTTAAAAAGCTGGGTGCTCAGTCGAAAGATGCAAAAACCAAAGTTGATGGACAGAATGCAGAACAATGCCATACATTCACCCCAGTACAGAGATCTGGGCCCAAATCCATCTTTTTTTGCACTCCACACCACCCCAGTTCAGACATGGCCATATGCAAATTAGTCTGACCCTGTGCCTCATGGGAACAGTCCAGCCCGAACTGCCAAGCCATGCCTTCCCTGGACAGGAAACAAGGTTCCGAGGACCGGTTTCTGGCATTCCAGCCGTCTTCAGCCCGGCTTGCTTGAATCCAGTGGTGTGGAGAGCATGGGACTCATGTCTGAGAATACCCATCCCACTCGGGGTGACAAATGCAAAAACCACAGTTGATGGACAGAATGCAGAACAATGTCATACATTCACCCCAGTACAGAGATCTGGGCCAAAATCCATCGTTTTTTTGCACTCCACACCCCCCCAGTTCAGACATGGCCATATGCAAATCAGTCTGACCCTGTGCCTCATGGTACAGTCCAGCCTGAACTGCCAAGCAATGCCTTCCCTGGACCGGAAACAAGGTTCCGAGAACCGGTTTCTGGCATTCCAGCCGTCTTCAGCCCGGCTTGCTTGAATCCAGTGGTGTGGAGAGCATGGGACTCACGTCTGAGCCTACCCATCCCACTCGGGTGACAAATGAAAAATCACAGTTGATGGACAGAATGCAAAACAATGTCATACATTCACCCCAGTACAGAGATCTGGGCCCAAATCCATCGTTTTTTTGCACCCCACACCACCCCAGTTCAGACATGGCCATATGCAAATCAGTCTGACTCTGTGCCTCATGGGAACAGTCCAGCCCAAACTGCCAAGCCATGCCTTCCCTGGACCGGAAACAAGGTTCCGAGGACCGGTTTCTGGCATTCCAGCCGTCTTCAGCTCTGCTTGCTTGAATCCAGTGGGGTGAATGTAAGAAATTGTTCTGCATTCTGTCCATCAACTGTGTTTTTTGCAATGCTCAGTCGAAGGAGCCATCCACTCTACTTACCGCTGCCAAGGCTTATTCGTCGCCAGTCCGGCAACCGACCTCTGTACTTGACCCTGCACCTAAAGGAAACTCAATCCGAAGTTCATCCGACATCAGCAGCGGCCCTGTTCTTGTGTTTTTGCATCTTGTGCAACACCATGAAAGCGGTGAAGCAGCTCTCCCGCAGCTCCCGTTCAGCACGAGGGACATCCAGGACAACTCTGAACGCAGGCTCCATGGGCCAGGTAAAATTGAACTGACTGTTGTGGTTTGGTCTTGGCACCTGAATCATCTTTACCCTCTGTAGGTTCCACGCAACTCGACCTGCAAGTGACCGATTGTCACTAGTGGTTTTTACTTATAGCTGCAATTATAACGTTTCACACTATTAATTACCACTGATTTTACATTGCTTCTAAAATCCACAACTCTGGTTGTATGTATCTGATTTAGTTATGGTTGGTGTGTAGATTAAGATTAAGGGCCAGATGTATGAAGCTCGAATAGGTTCGCAAACGCCGAAATTCACTGAATTTCGGCGTTTGCGAACTCATTTGAGCAAAATGGTATGTATGTAGCAAATTTCAGTGCAAAATAAGGAATCGCAAATTTGCGATTCCTTCTTTTGCGATTGCATTTAGGGAATCTCAAAATTTGCGATTTCTTAAATGCAATGTATGAAGCAAAAAGAAATTGCTAATTGTCCTTAAGGAATCGCAAATTACCACCAATTTCAAGTTGGTGGTAATTTGCGAATTTCTTGAAAAATTTCTATTTTTGCATTTTTCAAAGTGCCATGTGATGCACATACATGCTCTTAGGGCATGTATGTGCACCACATGTGCACCCATGCTTATTTCAGGGGTGCAACAGAGTGTCCTTTGGACACCCCTGCACCCTTGAAATTATTCTCAGTTTGCGATTAGCAAATTGCGAATCGCAAATTGAGAATAATTTCACATTCATTCCTATGGGCCTCCTGGCCCATAGAAATGAATGGGAAATTATTCCTTAATTGCGATTAGCAATTTGCTAATCGCAATTAAGGAATTTTAAGAAATCGCTAAAAAATAGCGGATTTCTACATACATACCATTTTGCAATTCTCAAATAGCGATTCCTTAAAAATCGCTATTTGAGAATCGCAAAAGTGTATCTTGAAACATCTGGCCCAAAGTCTGCTTTATTTTTATAAATTGGTGTTGGATTTCTTTTGAGTCGTGCAAAATACTTCCGTCCATGTTGGTGGTCTGCAATGCTTAACACATGTTCCTCCAGTAAAGCCTTATTGCTCATTGCCACACTAACAGGACATGGCTAAGGATTTATTAGTGTGAATCCAAGGATCATCTCTGGGATTTGTGATAGTTAGACCAAGGCGAAGTTCGTGGAGTTTTACTCCACAGAGCTCCACGAAGAGCCAGAAAAACTCTGCAGCGTGGGGTCTGTTAAGTTGCGCTGCTTGCACTGATTTTTAGCACACGGACTATGCCCCATGCTATAAAATCAGTGCGAATGGCACTGCTTTCTGGTGCTCGAGTAGACACTCTACTTGAGTGGCAGCTTCCTCAACGTAAGAAGCAGATTTCTGAACGTGAATGGTTGTGACCTGCCTCACATGCCCGCGTTGAGAAATCTCACTGGGAGGAGGTCTGGCGAACAATTTTTTCTTGCGAACAGTTGCCAACTTAAAGTTGGCAAGCCACTCAAAGGAAAAAACCCCGCTCCGTGTCATTTTGCTGAGTTTTGCGGATTTCAGTCCGGAGTGCGTAAACTGCGAACTTCGCCACCCAAGCGGATTTCTTCACCCACTCCTAGTGATGTTACTGCATGGTGAAGCCTAACCAGCATCACCAAATAATACTCCAACTTTCTACACCTGGGTGAGAAGGGCTTGGCCTGTATCTTTTGAGCCCAAAACCTAAAGTGACTCCATGGGCTAGTTGGATGTCATCCTGATCTGAAGCCTGAGGTACATAACAGGCTTCCAACCTCCCGCACCTGGACTCTGTCATCTGTGAGTCTACCCTGCCAAGTGGTGCCTCCCCATTCCTGGACCAATGGAAGTGGGCCTAAGGTGCTTGCCAGTAGAAGCAATACATCTTCTCTGCTGTGCGGACCATGCCTGAGAATGAAGCCATGCATCTCTGCTGCTGCGTGGATTGGACCCATCGCAAAAGACCCACATCATAGCCTTGCAATTCCTCAGAACCAACACATCATTCTCACTGCAAGGAACATCCACAGCCCAGATCCTTGCATGCCTGGTCAACAGCATCCTTCACAATGACGCTGGACTCCCTATTGCAGCCTCACAGCTCCTTGGAACTGATGCATTTGCAACTTTGCGCCACATCCACGGCGCTGTCCTTTGCATCACAAGCCCTATAATATCTCTAGTTCTACTAATTAGATTGTTGTTGTTTTGGAATTGTTTTATTTATTAAAACTTTCTTTTCTAAGCTTGTTGCAGGTTCATTTTGTAGTATTTGTCAAAATACTTTACACATTATCTCTAACTAAAGCCTGGTTGCTCATTGCCAAGCTACCAAGGGTTGTAGCACAGGTTAATTTGGGGTTTGCTTGTGCTTGACCCTAATAAGGAATGTTGTTGCTGCTTGACTCAGGGCTTACACCCCAGTCACCCAACAACACAATGGTGTCAACTGTTTTACAGAACTGCACCAACACCTGGTATTTAACAGGCTTGCTAACCCTAGGAAGCTTGCTGAGGAGGCAGACCTTTGGGTCAAAACCAGAGTGTCCAAAACGGTATCTGGTTTTGGCCCCCTGAAGGGTGGTTCATGTTCCCAGCAGAGAGAGGAGAAGGTCTAGGCAGACACAGAGAAGTCTCAGGTTAAGGCAGAAGGAAATGGTTCCTGTGCCCCTTCTAAGAAGAAGCAGGGAGGTTCTAGAAGGTGGTGGACCAGGGCACCACTTTCAAAACCGGCTACTTTGATTGTTTTCAGCTAGTTCACAAGCTTGGGGACTCTGAATGTCCTAAGAAAACACCTACTGGTAGGACCACGACTGGGGTAGCCAATATGGCCTTAGGGGTAGGTAGTCCACAAGGGCTGGAAGCAGATCATCCCCTAATCTCCCTTAGGTGGGAGGTGAACACAAAGGGTAGACTAGTGTTCACTGAGGGTGGGTGGAAGTCATCACTTCCACCAGGTCATGGTGAATGGGGTCCCTGTCACGGCTCTGAGGGACACTTGGACGAACAAGACCATGTTGGTGAAAAGACTGGAATCCTCAGAGCAGTACACTGGCCAGGTGTGTATGGTAATTTAGACAAGGGTCAGGACTTTATCTACTTCATGGCCCTGGTATCCCTGAAGTGGGTTTGGGTGGGTAGGTGACCCAGAGAAGGGTCATACATAGTCAGTCCCCAGATGCCCAGTGACTGAATTCTGGGGAATGATTTGCCACTGGTGACAGAAGAGCTCAGACTGGGCAGACAACTCAACAACAGAGGGTATATACGGCCCAGCTGGAGTGGTGGGAAATAGAATGGAAGAAGGGCAACTAACACCTGAGGCAGTTGCCCCCTTACTCTAAGAAACCTCAGTGGTCATAGACTACTGAATCGCCAGACTCTTGACACTGACAGCTGCCAGTGACCTCTGTTTGTCGTTGTCAATGTGGACAGAGTTTTTCTTGTGTTGGGGACAGAATTCTGATCCAAGGGGTGGAATGGGCCACATCACGTTGATGTCCATTGTGGTACAGTCTGCCTACTGAGATAAATCTGTGAGCAAGTTAAGTTTATGTTCTGCACAGATGGGGTTAAAATATGAGGAAAAGGGGTCCCCATGGGTCAATTCAGTGGCTCAGGAGAGTGTAGACAGAGGGATCCAACTGAATTCAGATGGGCATAGAACTGACCAGTGCCTCTGCAATAGAAGGTCACTGTCCATGTTCTACCGCCTAAGGAGAGAAGCCCATTAAGGTATTGATTAGCGATATTACGAGGATGCAGCAGTGGAAGGCATATAACCGCACACGGATCTCCTTACAGATGTGGTCAGTACATAAGAAGCAAAATTACATAGTGTTGCCTCAGACTATACCCCTGCTACAATGAGGTGCGAATGAACCACCTGTGAAAGTAATGACTACTACATTATATTCGGCTACAGTCCTCTGCTCCATCCCTATTGGAGATTTTTAGCTTCCATTTCACAGACTAAGTCTAAACTTAGTAATATTCATCCCGGCTTCCACCCAGGGCTAGCCAACATTGATGCTCCCTAGTCAGACACCTCCTGCATCCTTACCCCACTCTACTTTACCTTCTCAGAACAGTTTTTGTCCTAATTTTGTCTAAGTCCAAAGGGAAACAATGATCGGGTACAATCCTCTTCTTGTATCAAACCACGCTGCATCGCGGTTGGCCATATTCTTTTACTTTGACCCGGTCTCATGCGACTAGATGTCAACGGTTGGCACTTTGATCTTTTAGGTGCAAATATTTGCTACAAACTTCAAAAATTCCTAATTTCCAGTCTACTGGTTGGATTTTTGTCATTGTGGTGTCAAATAATTTGTTAAAATGTACTCTATGTTTCTAAATTTGTTTGGGATTTTTCTGGTTTTGTGTTTACACACTGCCTCTAAGTTAAGCCTGACTGCTTTTTTGTGCCAGGCAGCCCAGAGTTAAGTACAGGTTAATTTTGTGAATTTTGTGGTTCTATCAGCAAGGAACTGTGGCTGTTTTTTGACAAGGGTTCACATCCCAGTCAACCAGCAACCCAGTTTCTTACAGTGGGGCATTATCTATGTAACAGGGCTTGAGTGTCTGGAGGAAGTTGGTTTTCTCTGAACAATTGTATACAGCTTCAACACCCTGTGCAGTAAGAGTTGCCCATCAATGTGTGGTTCATTGTCACAATGCGCTCAGTTACCCATGAACTGTATAGTATTGTGCTGTAACCTGGGTGCAGCCAGTGACCCTCGTGGTTCCATCAGCATGGCCTTGTGCCATAATTCTAAGAGTGTGGTTTGGGTTGCCAGGGGAGGTTAGAATGTGGTAGATGACGGTTGAGAAAGAAGGACATTATGGCTGGCTGTCTTGCTGGTGGAATAAAGAAGTTGTGAACTCATGCCTGCGTACAGTGTACTTCTCAATATACAGGCTCAGTTTTCCACATATGAGAAGCTTGCTTCACTTAAGGGTATGGTATGTGTAATGACATTAATGATGCTTTATATTATTCAGAGCGATTTTCTACTTACTTTCATATCTCTAATTCCATATTCTTAATAGGGTAATATGTACAAAAGTAGTTTTGATTATGTCATAAGTGATGCCATCAGCAATGTAATTTGAATGGTCATCAGTGATGTCATAAATGATGTCATAGACCATGTCATAGGTGATGTGATTCACGTGAGGTCATAAGCAGTGCATGGTGAGGGTACAAGTAATAGTTAACCCTTTTAACTATACCTTGAATTTCTTTGGTTGTTTGAGTTCAAAATAATACGTTGCCACTGACAACTATAACATTACTTTAACGTTTGTTTTGTTTCAGTTAATCATGTGTGTGTATATATCGATATATGGATATGGAATTGTTAGAACTGGGGGTCTCCAGTTGGCAGAGGTAGGTACCTTTGACCAAATAGGGACCCTTGCTTCTAGTCAGGGAAAGGAGATTACACTCCTGGATAACCCTTGCTCACTCCCTTGGTAGCTTGGCACGAGCAGACAGGCTTATCTCGGAGGGAGTGTTTTAAGCATTTGTGAAAAAATACTGTAATACAGTGAAAACACTACAGATGGACACCACATAGGTTTTATAAAAAAAAAGGATTCTTTATATAGACTTAACACAAGACCACAAACAACAAAAATCCACAATACTGTACCCAAAATACACTTAAAGGTGGTAGAAGTAACTTAGTTCAAGTTGATGATAAATGTGACACGTTTTTCACAACAGTTCTTTGGATGCGAAACACAAAACAAACAAAAGGTCCGGAGGGCGGGTCATGCATCAGCTCTTTGCTTTGGGGAGGGGATGCGTCGCGCCTCAATGCTTGCGCAGAATAGGGGATGTGTCTGTTCCTTACCGGAGAGGAGGTGATGCGTTGATTCTCGTACTGCGTTCTGGTTGCAATGCGGCAAGATGGCGCCTCGATGCGATGCGACAATTCGGTGCGATGCAATAAGATGGTGCACTTGATGTGATGCAACGACGTGAAGACTATGCGTACACGCCGACGGCCGTGCGTCGAACTCTGTAACTTTGGAGCCGCAACAGGCCAAGCGACACGCTTCTCCAGTGATGCGACGACGACCCTTGTGGTGGTGACACACTTTTCCGGTGATGCGACGGCAAACAGCTGTGACGAAGACATGCTTCCCTGGTGATGCGGCAGTGGCCTCTGCGGTGGTGATATGCTTCTCCGGCGATGCAAGGGCAACAGCTGCGGCGGCGACACGCTACTTCTCGTTGAGTCACGCTTCCAGCTCCCAGCTACACGCAGTCTTCTGCAGACAGAATTCCCAGCAAGGAAATTCAGAGGAGAGCTGGTGGTGAAGTCTTGTAGCCCTGAGACTTCAGCAGGAGGCAAGCACAAGTTCAAACCCTTGGAGAAATATTCTGCAAGATGAGGAAAGTTCCTTAAAAGTTCCTACTCCTTTCATTGGCAGAAAGAAACCACTGAAGATCAACCCAGTAAACAGCACACTGGCAGAGGGGCAGTCAAAACTCCTGCTGCTTCCTTAGTTCTCCTCTTTGGCAAAGGTTTGTCTTGTTTTGCCAGAAGTGATCTAAAGTCCTGGGGCCTGGGCCTCAATATTTATACTGCAAAATCCTTTGTCTTCTGAAGGCAGAGGGTCCTGTACCTATTCCAAACCAATTTTGTGTAGTCCTGGAGCAAGTTGTTTACATTACTCATTCTTTTCTTTGTCAGGGTGGGCCAGGGTCCTCAGACATACCACAGGAGGTGGAGCCAGCAATGTGGAAGGCAGGCACAGCCCTACTCAGACCCAGGTGCTACTCCTCGCACCACTTTACATGCAGATAGGTCTATTCAGTCCTGTGCTGACTCACCCTGTCTCCTGGAGCCACCCCAGCCCCTGTCACTCACAAACCAGACATGGAATACACAAGCTAGCAGAGGCAGGCGGGATGGTTAGGTAAGAAAATACCCACTTTCTAAAAGTGGTATTTTCACACACAGAATGATAAAATCAACTTTACTAAAATATTTGTTTTATCATCCTGAGTTCAGGCATACTAAATTTAAATTTCTACCATGTTCCCTGGGTCAGTTAGGATTATAAGAATCAAACGGCCCATTCTGGCCTATGAGGACAGGTAGCCTTGCAATAGTGAAAAACGAAAATGGCTGTAATTCACTACCATGACATGCCACACACATGAGGGCATGTCCTACCTCTTACATACAATGTGCCCTGCCCTTGGGCCTACCTTAGGGGTGTCTGATATGTAGAAAAAGGAAGGTTTAGGGGCTGGCATGTAGGTGCACTTAGCAAGTCGACTTGACAGTACTAGACTGCATACAGGCTCTGCAATGGCATTCCTGAGACACACTTTACAAGCTTCTTCTGTGGGTGGCACAATCATTGCTGTAAGCCGAATAGCAGCACTTGATTTACAGGCCATGGGCAGCATGGTGCACTGTACTAGGGCCTGACAAGCAAATTAAATATGCCAATCATGGAGTCACTAATCAGCATCTTAACCAGCAAAACATATAAAAAACAGAGGAGGCAATCAGTGAAAAATGGAAGGGAGACTCACGCCAATGGTACCAGGTCTAACAGATATTATTATTTTTCACCAGGGACCCTCAATGGAAAGAATGTTGTGAAAATAGCTTCAGAACTCCACCCTTGAATGGGGTGTCTTCTTATATAATTTAAGCATACATTTGGCCAACACGTGTGATTGTCCCAGTGGTATGGCAAAGACGATATGATAGCTCTTCTGTCAGAAAAACAGTGGCTGTCCAAAATCTAAATGAGATCGACAAAACACGAGGTGTTCCAGGGACAACATTCGATTTTACTGTGTTTCCTTTAACCATCTGTGTTACAACGGAAGAAGGATCCAAATAAGTAGTGGATGATTTAACAACATTTACTTAGCAATAAAATTCAACAACAGGGGCCACATTATGGAATGCGGCACATTTTCCTTGTTAGCTCCAGGCACACCTTTCAAAAGCTACAACCTGTGCAAACAAGGAGAGTGAGCTGTGTTTCATTGAAGGTGCTGCCCCAGGGCAGCCATGAACTCGTGCTGCCCTGGGGCAGCGCATTCAAGTAAAATATGGAGTGGCTTTAAACCAGTCGCTCTGTGTTTCACTGTGCAGGCTCGAACCTGCCTGCACCTTTAAGATGGATTAGAGATCCCCTTGGTGGTGGGTGTAGTGAGTGACTGCACCTGCCTGCAAGGGGATGTGTAGGGGCTCATAAGATCCATCAGGGGGCAAAAGTATTCCCTCATTTGCATAGGGCCAGGCCTTTCTGTATTACAAAAGGGGCAGCACAAGCGCCTGCTGCCCCTTCTGTAATACCAAAGTGCCCCGGGGGGGCAGGCAAAGCGGGCGCTAATGCCCGTTGTGCCTCCGGGACACTTCCGTACAATGCCCCAAGAGTTTCCATCCAATAGAAGACGAGGTGCTTCCAGCCCAACTGCCTCTCCCAACCACCTCAGATTCTTAACTTCTCGTTCTACCAACACTATTCCATTCTCTACCTCACACCACTTGCCTCGCTCATCCAGCCCCCCAACATTTCACACAGTGCACTCTGTATTCCACGCTGTCAGCCCATACACAACCAGAATCTGACTATAAATGAAACTCTTAGACACTCATTATATGTCTCTGAAATCTCCTATGTAGGTGTAAACTGTTCACAGTCATGGGGTTTGCTATACAACTTGCACCTTCAGACTTTTCCCTGGACTCGTATTTGAATGGAATATATAGGGAAAGTGAGACAGAAAGAAGGGCAGAATCTGTGTAAATTGTTGTGCGATCAGAGATTGCCATGTTATTCCTCATTGCACGGGTGAAAACCCAAAAGCTGGGCGAGAAGTAGGTCTAACTCTGGCCTTTGTCTGGGAGAAGACCAGATACATTTAGGCCTTTCTTAAAAAATAGACTTCGAACAACTGAATGGGAAAGTGTGCCCGGCCCTGAATGGGTCTTGGCAGATCCTATACTCCTGAGGCACAGCCGGGAGCTCTGTTCACTAAGATCGTACTTTTTTAAAAATTGTCTGTTTGATTTGCTTTTAAAACTCACCAGTCTCCACTTGTCTGCACTCTGTTGGGGCACTTGTCTTCACCCCGTCACACCCGCGCAGCGGAGATAAACGCTGCAGCGGGATTGAAATTTACATTGCCGCCATCAGCGAGCGAGCCGGTCTTCAGGCCACGCCCACTCTCTCGAGGCCACGCCCCTCCGCCTACTTAACCGAGCTGACTACAAGCTCACGCAGATCCTATACTCCTGAGGCACAGCCGAGAGCTCTGTTCACTAAGATCGTACTTTTTAAAAAAATTGTCTGTTTGATTTGCTTTTAAAACTCACCAGTCTCCCCTTGTCTGCACTCCGTTGGGGTACTTGTCTTCACCCCGTCACACCCACGCAGCCGAGATAAACGCTGCCGCGGGATTGAAATTTACATTGCCGCCATCAGCGAGCGAGCCGGTCTTCAGGCCACGCCCACTCTCGAGGCCACGCCCCTCCGCCTACTTAACCGAGCTGACTACAAGCTCACGCTGGTCCTATACTCCTGAGGCACAGCCGGGAGCTCTGTTCACTAAGATCGTACTTTTTAAAAAATTGTCTGTTTGATTTGCTTTTAAAACTCACCAGTCTCCCCTTGTCTGCACTCTGTTGGGGCACTTGTCTTCACCCCGTCACACCCGCGCAGCCGAGATAAACGCTGCCGCGGGATTGAAATTTACATTGCCGCCATCAGCGAGCAAGCCGGTCTTCAGGCCACACCCACTCTCTCGAGGCCACGCCCCTCCACCTACTTAACCGAGCTGACTACAAGCTCACGCAGATCCTATACTCCTGAGGCACAGCCGGGAGTTCTGTTTACTAAGATCGTACTTTTAAAAAAATTGTCTGTTTGATTTGCTTTTAAAACTCACCAGTCTCCCCTTGTCTGCACTCTGTTGGGGCACTTGTTTTCACCCCGTCACACCCGCGCAGCCGAGATAAACGCTGCCGCGGGATTGAAATTTACATTGCCGCCATCAGCGAGCGAGCCGGTCTTCAGGCCACGCCCACTCTCTCGAGGCCACGCCCCTAACCCCCTATAAAAAGATGCGCATTTCACGTACACGCAGCGGACGGGTGCAGCGGGTGCGCCTAAGGCAAGCCCGTCTGAGCCCGTCCGGGCCCAGCCGGACCCAGGCCCAGTTACTCTGCCCGTATCTCCCGATGACCGACTTGTCTATACGAGAGATAGGCTCCAAGCACTCAACCTGCCGAAAAATCCTGAGTGCAGCTACATCCATTCGGGAGGAAAACCCTTCATCAACTGTGGCCTATGTAATTCGGCCATCACCACCTCAGGAAATCACGGCCTACAGCTGGGCCTCCTCAACTGTCGGTCCCTCCCTAAACACGCCCATTAAATCAACCTTCTGGTACGGGATCACGATTTTGACGTCTTGTTCCTCACGGAAACTTGGCTTACTTCCTGGTCGGATTCTGACATCATCAACGCTCTACCCCCAGGCTATCAAATCCAATCCCAAAACAGACCCCTCGGCAGAGGAGGTGACCTTGCGATAATCTACAGAGAACAATTCTCATGTAGATCTAGCGATGCCAATATCGACGACTGCGAAAGCTGCCACTTTGCTTTACAGGTATCCCCTGCGCACTCCCTCTCGGGGCTGCTGATATACCGCCCGCCGGGAACCCCAGGGAAATTCTCAAGCGCTCTTGTTGACACTGTCACTCAGATAGCAACTACCTCTCCCAACTTTCTTATCTTGGTAGACCTAAACCTCCATCTATCAGACTCCAAGGACCTTACTGCGTCCGAACTTCTTCTTGACCTTACGTCTTTCGACATCCGATTAGTTAACTCAGAACCCACCCATGACAAAGGACACCTTTTGGACCCCGTTTTTACCAACATCACGGACCTCACCACCTGCACCCCCCTCCCCCTTCCTTGGACAGATCAGTTTTTAATATCTATCTTTTGGCATCTCTTCATCCCACCCACCCAACAGGCCAAAATCCGGGTCACTGACCGACGCTGGCACAAACTCTCGCCAGACGAAGGGGCCTCCATTCTCAGGGCCTCTCCCCCCCCCCCAGTCTCAGACCCAGCCAGTGCTGATAATCAGTTCAACTCTTGGCTCACTACATCACTGGACAAACTTCTCCCTAAAACTACCACCCTCAGGCGAATTAAAAGAGTGAGCCCTGCCCCTTGGTACACTCCTGAGCTTAACCTCCTACGGAAGGAGTGCAAAAGAACGGAGCGCTCCTGGAGGAAGGATAAATCGATAGTCAAGAAAGACGCCTTCCGTACCTCCTTAAAAAACTACAAGTTCGCTCTTCGCAATACCAAAAGTACATTCTTTCAGGAAAGGATAGAAAACTCCTCCTGCTCCAGCAAAGAAACTTTCATCATTTTAAAAGAATTACTTAAAGCCCCAGACCCTGTACCAAAGAATCTGCCAGACCCCAAGGCAGCTGAAGAGAAATGCCTTAAACTGGCCAAATTCTTCGAGGAGAAGATTCAGAAAATCCTTGCTTCTCTTCCACCCATCGACTTCAGTGAGGAAGACTGCATTAACTCAAACCCTACCACTCCCCGTCTAATCTCTCTCGGACCAGTCATTGTTGAAGAGGTCTCAACCACGCTAGACACTGTCAAAAGCGGATCCCCTAGGGACCCGGTCCCCCTACGCATCCTTAAGAAAGTGGCCCCCACCATCGTCCCTCCACTCACTCATCTCATCAACGCCTCACTGCTCCAGAGAAAAGTTCCCCCCAGCTGGAAGGCGGCTGTCGTCAAGGCGCTACTTAAAAAACCTTCTCTGGACCCCTCGGACTTGGCCAATTACAGGCCAATCTCTCTCCTCCCCGGAACCAGTAAAATCGCTGAAAAGCTAGTTAACAAAAAGCTTTCGCAGTATCTGGAGACCAACAATCTGCTCAGATGCTCGCAAACTAGATTCCGCCCAGGGCAGGGCACTGACATCACCCTACTTGCAGCAGTGGAGGAGGCCAGAGCCCTTTTGGACGCAGGAGGATCAGTGGCAGTGATCCTCCTGGACCTCAGTGCGGCCTTCGACACAGTCAACCATCGGGTCTTAATCCAGCGACTCAAGAACATCGGTGTTGAGGGCACTGCTCTGACCTGGTTCAAATCATTCCTTGGCCACCGCTACTTTCAGGTCTGGGAGAATGACACCCACTCTCCCGAAACCCCCCTCCAATGCGGTGTGCCCCAGGGCTCATCTTTAAGCCCAACATTATTCAATGTCTACATGTCCCCATAGGAGGAGGTTGTCAACCCGTTCGGAGTGAAAATCATCAGCTACACTGATGACACTCAATTAGTGGTGTCTCTATCTCACCCAAACCAAGAACCATCGGACCTCTACAACTGTCTTGCAGAAATTCAAGGATGGATGAATAGCTTGTCACTGAAACTTAACGGTTCAAAGACAGATATTCTCCTCCTTGGCCAGAAGGGGCTTTCCCTCTCTCAGAACATCTGGCCCCCCCGCTTGGGTGAACCCCCTGCCCCCAAGTCTGAGATCAAGAGCCTGGGAATTTGGCTTGAAAAAGACCTGTCTTTCAAGACTCAAGCCAAAAAAATTGCTGGGACTTGTTTCGGGCTCCTCAAATCTGTCAGGAAGATTTTGCCCTTACATCCTCCTGTCTCCCAGAAACTGCTAATCCAAGGCCTTATTCTATCAAGGCTGGATTACAGCAATACCATCTATCTGGGCGCTCCCGAGGCAACCCTCAATAAACTGCAAAGGATCCAGAACGCCACGGCCCGGATTCTCACCAATACCCCAGCTAGATCTTCGGCCAAACCAGCCCTGAAACATCTCCACTGGCTTCCAGTGAGAGAGCGAGTGAAGTTTAAAGCTCTCTGTCTGTCACACAAACTCCTACAGGACAAAGGCCCCCCGATTCTAAAAAAATTCATCAGGCCCTACAAAGCCTCAAGATCCCTCCGATCTGACCATGAATACCTCATCACTATCCCCAGAGTGAAGAAGGTGCGCACGGGTGGACGGCGCTTCTCTGTCATCACAGCCCGCCTTTGGAATTCCCTCCCCCGTGATCTTAGGACGGAACCAGATTATCTCCGATTCAGGAAGCGGCTGAAAACTCACCTGTTCCCCTGATCTTCTTTTTCCTCCTCTCTCTCCCTGATACCCTCTGACTTGTCCGGATCTTCGCGCTGGGATACTTACGGGTGACTACGCGCTTTACAAAACCTAATAATAATAATAATAATAATCAAGTGGCTCTCTTTTAAAGAAGAAGCTTGCCTTCCAAGGAATCGACTGTCACTGCTGGCAGCAGCTTGGAGAGGGATCATGTAGAGGCCTACAATTATGAAGATCTTTTGAGGAATCCAGGTGTGGTCCAATGCACCTCCTGTGTAGGCTAGGAAAGCTACCTCCTGTCATCATTCCAGATGCCTGAACTGCGCCTAGGGGTTACCAAACACATTGGGACCGCAAGAGTCAGACTTAGGTGCACCCCTTCCATGCACCCCTGGCGTGGAGCCGGCCAGCCTTGCTCTTTGGGGATGACCCTGTGCAAGCAACATGGCACGTCTAGCTTGCATCCAGCTGTAGATTGTCCAGAGACTATGAACGTTCCAATTTCCTTCAGATTCATGTGGCAAGAGCTTTACTTCTTTTAACACCATAGGGGTTAGGCCATCCACGATGGAATGAATCCAGAGGCTCTACAGAACAATAAACAGTATTTACTCAGACATCACTGGGAGGGATACTGCTTTCCTAAATATTCTGCTGTGGTGGCCTTTCTTGTTAGATTTTAATTTGTTGCAGCAATCCTACATGAGCCCCCTCCCATTAACTTCGAATTAATTGCTAGTCACAATCACAAGATGTATTTTTATAAAGTCACCAATAGTCCACTAGATTCAGGCTACTATTGTTTACCAGACTGGGGCCAAGGCTACAAAATCACCACCAGGATCCACTGTTTAGCCTTTCTCTTACCTAAATTGCCACTGGGATGAATCCTCACTTCAAGGCTGAACCTTGCAACCACTTGCCTCAACCTTTCAGGACAACATCCCCTTTACCAAATCCCCATAAATGGAGGCCTTAATTCTTAAAATGACATGATGCATTATGCTTTAATTCTGATACATATTATTCAAGAGTGCACGCTAAATTCCAAAATCAGAAAAAGAATAAAGGGAAAAAGGGAAGAAATATTCAAAGAAAAGGAGAAAAGAATAAAAAAGAACTGAAAGAGTGGATGCAAAAAAGATGAGTACATGGTAAGCGAAAAGGAGGAAAGTAAAGGGAAAAGGCTAGAGTAAAAGGTTCTACAATCTCGGTAGTGACATCGTGTAAGCTTTTCAGCAAGTTTTCACTATTCATTAAATGATTATGTCAAGTTTAAAAATAGTTTGCATTAATTTCATGAACAGTCAAATTGTCAAGAACCTTTTTAAAGATTCCTGTTACTGATACTGCTCCTCTCATAGCTAACATGATTAATCATGATTATATCTACCATGATAATATCATCTTTTCAATATGTTCATTAGGCTTTAAAATGAAGCCATGAAATGAAGATTAGTTTTGTTTTAATTAATTCGTACAAACTATGCAGAATATTTTATTTTTTGCGCAGCATTTCCGCATACCTGCTGCTCTTCACAGCTGAAGGGGAATTGTCCATGTTTTGCTGCTTGATTTTAACAGCTGCTCTAGCTGAGTTCCCTTCCCCCACTTGGTTGAATATCACGTGCCAACAACTCCAGGTCGTCCTTCTTGTGTAGTGTAGTCCCAATAGTACTCTGTCATGCAGGACATACGATGTTTATGGATAACTGGTGGCAGACTGACTCTGTACACCCCCGCCGCATATGTTCGCCTATGGTTTGCATTAGCTAGCTCGCAGTGCTACTAGAATCTCCTATTATCAGAGATATTAGTTTTTGGCAACCTCAGAACCCAATAAACTCAGACACGAGGAAACAATATATTACTTTTATCCCAGTCACTCGTGTTTGCTTGTTTTGCTCTCAGAGAGATCCAGAGAAGAAACAGTGGACTTGTTTACAATAAAAATGTATCGTATAGTAGTTCTTCTCATGTAGAATAAGTGCGCTGTTACGACTGTAACACAGTAGCAGAGATATAGAACCAGCAGTACAGTGAATAAGGAGGAATAGTATTGTTCTGCCATTTTGCAACAGTCATGAACATATACATGAATATAAAATGCATTTATAAAATAAAGTGCGTACTCCTAAGATGCCTGTCTAGATGTACCTAAGTGTACCTAGCATGTGAGTAGGTGCTATATAGCCTAAGTCTAAGTGGCCAATAATCACACTAGGCTTTATTCAAACCCCCATACCTGAATAGTGAGAGTGTGGGACTTCATCCTGGACTTGAGCTGGATACCCAGCAAGGGATCGTTAGACCACTGTCAGCTGGAGCGATGGCATGCCGGAGATACAGCGTCTCTGGTCAGTGTGTTGGCCTTGAAGTCTCGTGTGTTACCCATTGTTCAGTATGAGGAGGACATTGGGGATTAAACCTTGTGCGTCGATGGGAGAGGTGAAGTTCACCCCCTGGAGAGTGTACTCATCAATTATTCATTTGTGCTAAGGATGACGTTTTAGCAATACTGATTAGGAAAAACCCACCCTCTGCATGGAACTAGGTGAAAGGTTTAGTCCATAAAAAGTTGCAGTGCTTATAAGGCGTGATGTCCGTATAAGTCATTTTGTCCTTTTTTGGAGTTATGTCCTTATAAGGCTTGTTTATATGAAAAAACGGAGCTGATGTAGGTAAAGTGTACTATGTTCCCTGGACCTATATTAGGGTACCTATATGAAATATAACAATGGCACAGAGTTACACGTATACCCTTCTCTCCTCATCACACAGTGGAGCTGACAAGTATATGTGTGTGTATTTATAACTTCATTATTGTTGTGATGGGATTGTGGGCACGGGCTAGTGGGTGGCCCAAGGGACGGCATCCTTGCAGAAATATAGCACGCCTTCTACACTTTCAGTGAAGTGATCATTACACTGTTCTGTTGTTGGGGTCGTGGGTGGGGTAAATCAGTTCTTTTGCATGGCAGTTGTCTTTGCTTCATGATTTCCCATTGTTTCGGGCCATGCACTGTGTAAGTAAATACAAGTGAGGTGCAATTGTGTGTTCCTTTCCTCAAGTCGACAAAAGCTGCTATGTCAACACAATTTCGTTATTTTGTGCTCTGCGGTGACAGTATATAAGTCTGCAAAGGTGACATTTTGTCCTGAAGCCACTTGTCCTGTTCAGAAGCAGGATGCCTGCTTTTTTACATGTTTTAGTTGATTTGTTTCTTCACAATGATCGCTCCCTCCAAGGCAAGTTAAAAGGCGGATGAAAAGAGGTCCATATTTATGTCAGCGTATCTTCGTTTGAGGGCTCCTGAAATTGGGACTTAGTATAGGAGGCTTTAAACTGAGCTCAATGGTCTGAAGGAGAGGGACTTTAAGCTCCTAGTTATTTATATATATATATATATATATATATCCATATGAAAGCGCACCACAATTGAGATGCCACACACAGTCGTGTAGAACACCTTTTATTTGTCAGGATAGCTGAGAGACAGGTTTACCATTGCAGCACAGATACACAATTTTATTCTCTCTCTTGTGTTGGGTGTGGGAGTTCAAAAATAGTATAAAGCTGCAACTGCAACCATCGGTAAAGGATCCTTCCCCTTCAGTTTACGAATTGGTGAACAGCATCCGGCATTAAATCATGCCGGATGCCTTTCACCAATTCGTAAACTGAAGGGGAAGGATCCTTTACCGATGGTTGCAGTTGCAGCTTTATACCCCCCGGCCGGTACGAGTAGGAATGGCCGAGTGAGGTTGTCAAGACCAATCTGTCCATATGCAGTGGCTTTAATGTACATGACGCCCTGAAGAAATTGCCCAAAACTTTTAATGGCAATGAAACATGTCGGCAAGTATAGTAGTGGCGGTTGGATAGTTAGTAACCACGCCTACTATTTTTAAACTCCCACACCCAACACAAGAGAGAGAATAAAATTGTGTATCTGTGTTGCTGTGTGATGTGCTTTTACATGTTGTTTGACTCTTTGTAGGTTACTTTTGACCTCTTTCTCACTGCATATTTCTATACAATTATTTTGTGGTTTCTTTGGACACTTTACTTTTTTTCTGAGCTTGAAGGCGCCATTGATGAGAACAGGGCAATCCTGGTGCGTACCTGCCAGGTTCCCGTTGGTGGTGCGCCTGTGAGGTGCCTTCTCGCTCTCACTCACTTTTTGTTGATTATGTATCACGGTTTGACACTGAAGTGTGTGTTGTCTCACAACTGAATTTTATCACGCTTGGAACAGGCGATTGTTAAATAAGGCACTATCCAGGGCCATACCGACTACCCCAATATCTAATGATAGGGGAGTGACTTCTTGCAACAATATTGCAATAATTGGTATCCCCTTAATAAAAGGATGAAGTGTTTAAGTGCCTATAAAGTATAGGTCTTGTATGTATATGTTGCATTATGAGTGGAGGGCGACCTAGGACTAGCTTTACCCTCTAAGCTCCTTTGTTTTTTGAATCTCTAAATGGTGAGCCAGACTGGCGTGTACTCCTGGGCGGGCAGGACCCAGTGTGCCCCTGTTTCGCCAAGAAGCCAGTTTGTAAAGTTTTAAAATCCACCAAAT
Organism: Lissotriton vulgaris; assembly: GCF_964263255.1. Lineage (NCBI taxonomy): Eukaryota > Metazoa > Chordata > Amphibia > Caudata > Salamandridae > Lissotriton > Lissotriton vulgaris. Next base: position 1,299,119,042 of record NC_141694.1, read on the forward strand.
TTAGTCCCCCCAGTTTCTTGTTTAGTCTTAGCTTTTTAAGGCTAATCCTCGCTTTTTTGTCTCCCCATAGGAAATTATTTTCCATCTTGTCGATTTTGCTGTGGAACTCGTCAGTTAATATGAGAGGGAGCATGCTCCACAGGTAATTAACCATTGGGGTGATCATCATCTTTATTGACTCGTTCCTTCCCCACCATGTCATGAATTTGGGTGACCAGGCCTCCAAAAATGTCCTCATCTTTTCTAGCAGTAACTTTTTGTTGTGGTCGAGTGTGCTTTTGAGGTTTTTGTCAAAGTGTATTCCTAGATACTTGATGTACCCTGTTTGCCATGCCAGTTCCGAGTTTCCCAGTATATCCCTAGTAGTGCTTGATGTTAAGTGGTTTGTACTTCGATTTCTCCTTGTTAAGTTTGAAGCCTGAGTGGTTCGAGTACTTCTCTATGGTGTCCATGAGGGCCATGATGGAGGATCTGGGTTTCTCTGCGACTATGAGGATGTTGTCCGCATATGCGGCTAGTTTGGCTGTAGTGTTATGGACGGTAATCCCCTGATCTTATCATTAGTCCCTATATCTTTGATCAGGGGCTCCAGGGCCAGGAGGAACAGTGATGGGGATAGTGGGCACCCCTGTCTTGGCCCCCGTTGAAGGATGAAGGGTTCTGAGACAGCCCCATTGACTAATATCTGGGCTCTGGGGTTCTCGTACAGTGCCATTACTTTTCGAGTATGTTTCTCTTAAGTTATATGATCGCATGCATTGTCCCAAGAAGTTCCAGGATACCCTGTTAAACGCTTTTTCTGTGTCTAGTGTGATAGCCACCACCGGATCCTCGTGTTTGGATGCTCTTTCTAGTCTGTGACACAAGAGTCTGGTGTTGTCGCTGGACATGCCATTCTTTAGGAAACCAACTTGTGAGTTGCCAATCAGGCTTGGGAGTACCTTGTTTAGTCATGTCGCTAGAATTTTGGCATACACCTTACTGTCTACATTGATTAGTGAGATTGGCCTATAGTTTTGAGGTAGCGGAGTGTTTTTGCCTTTCTTGGGAATAACTATTATATTTGCCTCTGACATTGTTGGCGAGACCGCTCCGCGGGCCTCATAGTGGTTGAACACTTTTTTCATGGGAGGTAGCAGCTGTGCGAGCAATGTTTTATAGAAGGTGGCCGTATACCCGTCCGGCCCTGGCACCTTCTCTTTCAGTGACTTGATCGCTGTTCCTATTTCTATGTTATTTCTCGTCCCAATGTTTGGGCTTCCTCACTAGTTATTTTGGGCAGGTTAAGCCTGTCAAGGCAACCTGTAGTCTCCCTATTCTAGCGAGTAGTCCTTTTTGTAGAGCTCCCTAAATGTTCGCAGGATCTCCTTGTGTCTTGTGTGTGTGTGTTCTTTTGTGAATCTGTGATCGATGAGATGGTGTTGAGTTTGTGTTTCAGATATGAGGCTAGTACCTTCCCCGCTTGGTTTGCCTCGCATAGGTTAATTGCCTTAGACCGGCCCTCTCGATCAGGATCTTGTTATATTCGTATATTTTCTTTGCGAGTTCCGATAGGGCATTACGGTTTTCTGTGTCTGTGACGTGGATCGCTTCTAGGCTTTGGATGTCTTTTTCTAGTTGGGTTAGGTGTAGGTTAGCTCTTTTGTTTATTTTGGACTGGATATCCATTATTGTGCCTCTGATAGTTGCCTTGAGTGCATCCCACATGGTCATCGGGTCAGGCTTGGGTGTGTCGTTTAGTTTAATGTATTATCTAATTGCTTCTTCTATTTGGTTTTTATTGGCCTGATCCTTCAGGACATCGCTGTGGATTCTCCACCTTCATGGTAGATTCTCGTTGTGCCGACCGCCCAGTTGTAGGCTGATGCAGGAGTTATCGGAGATAGTTCTAGTCGCAATGTCAGAGTGTTCTACTAGGTGAGTGTGTGAACTGAGATTAGAATGTAGTCTATCCTGCTATAAGAGTTGTGTGGGTTGGGAGTAAAAAGTGTAGTTCCTAGTGTCTGGGTGTTGGAGCCGCCAAGGGTCTTTGAGGTTAAATCTGGCACATATGCTTTTTACCGTGTTGTGTGCGCTTGGGGGAGTGAATGGCAGTCTGAATGTCAGTCAAGTGTGTACTCACCTGCTAAATTGAAATCGCCCGCAATGACTGTTAGGTTATTCTTGGGGATGATGTCCAGCCTTTTCGAGACTGCCTCCCAGAAATCGGTGTCATCTGTGTTAAGGCCGTAGATGTTCACCACGTGCATTGTGTCGCCTCTCTTTTTCAGTTGTGTTACCAATACCATCCCTTCCTCGTCTCATTGTTGGTCTACTAATTGGAGTGTTTGTTTTTGATGGTGATCACTCCTCGCTTTTTCCCTGTCGCTGGAGAGCAGGCGACCTGACCGATCCACCTCGCCCTCAGTCGTTCACTGTCTTCCAGGACAACCTGTAGCAGGAAGACATCCCCCTTGGTTTTTGCTAGGTAATCTAGAATTTTGTTCCTCTTGACTGGGTGGTTTAGGCCTTTTATGTTAAGGGAGACCATCTTTAGGCTAGATAATGTGGGGTTTAGGCTATTTTGTGTCATCGGTTATAGTGGGTGTTCGCCGTTTTTGTTTTGCCTCCACCATAGCGCGTTTGGGCCCTTCCTTCTTGTGCAGCCCTACATGTGGTTTGTCATTTAGTATTTAGGCCTCCATTCTTTGGCTCTCTTACCCCTCACCAGGTCTTGGTTTCAAGCTACTTCTCGTGTGCAGAGATGTAGATAAAAGGAGTAGAGTGGAAGACAGTGGATAGATCCAGAATAAGTATATTATACAGGCAATACAAACGTACGACATCCCTCCCCCCCGTTTCCATACATTAAATTCTGGGCGTGCGAAGGCAAGATCCCATTCGCCCCCCCCCCCCCCCCCCCCCCCCGAGGGGCTTTTGTTTCTTTATCTATGGCTGCTCCTAATTCCCTTGTTATCCTTCTTTTCACTACATCTACATCTTTTATGCAGTTTCGTCTTGGGTTTTGGTTAGACCCTCCAGGTGTTCAGTTTTTTTTCGCTCTACTTTGGGCCCTGTCCTTCTATTGTATACACAATTTTAATCACAAAAATAAAGGATATATAGTTAATTCGGCTTCCTCTGTGGATTATGGATATCAGGGCAGGTGAGACTTCGGTGTGAGGTAGGTGTTGTGTGTGTGATTGGCCTTGAATGGGTGCAGAGGTATATTCTTGAGAAGCTGAGGTGGTCTCACTTTTAAGATCTGAGTGAGCGCTACGCTTATTGCGAGTGTTCGCCTCCCAATTCATTCGACTCTTATTTCCGGTGATGCTCTTCTTTTGCTTGATCCCGGCTGCCCTGTTTCCCTCTCTTGGTGGGATGGGCCTTGTATCTGGAGAGCTCCCTTGGGTCCTCAAAGGTAAGCATTTTCCCTTTGTCACTATTTATGAATTTTGCTGGTCCCACAAATGAGATGACCCTTTCTTAAATCAACAGTGGGTTTGGAGTAATCCTGTGTGATGATAATCTTGTGATTTATTATGTATTTCATGTATTTTTGTATTATTAACACCTTAGCTGCGTGTAAATATCCCTCCCCAGTGCTGCGCTGTCCATTGGAAGTAGTGCTGAATGGACGTCCAATGGACGTGCGCAGCACTGGGGAGGTAGCACTGCTGACGACCGTTAGCCGTCAGCAGCACTTAAGAGGTTAAAATGTCTATTGTGATGTTTTTAACCATGTTTTGATATGAATTATCAACTGTAAACTGATTAAGTGAATAAATCCAAAACATAGTTTTACCAAACATACATCGTGACAAGTCTCAATAATTAAATTCCTATCCTTTTGACAGTATTACAAAGTTATATAGAATCTGTTATAACCTATGATTGTCCTGAATGCTATAGTGCGAAACTGATGTGCATCGAGAATTACAATACATCTAATTGTACCTTTGCCTTTCCCGCCGAGTTCACTGCATGCCTGTTTAATCACTATACCGCTACTACTAACACTAAAATAGGACAATCCTCTATTGTCCACCTAGTTGGGACATTGTTGTTTTTCGACTAATGATTATCTTATGCCATTCCTTTGCATATTCTGGGTTTTTCTTGCTACCCCGAAAATGGCAGTGTGTCATGACCGTAGAGGTTTGCAGATTATTGGACTCGGACCTGCCCTATTCGTGGTCTTGAAGGATGGCACTCTGTATGCTTTGTCCAGCTCAAAAGGGTGGTCGAATTTGATGGTGGCATGGGGGATTTGATCAGTCTCATGGAATGTCAGGGGTCTACTTAAAGTGAAGAGGGGTGCCAAACGCTACGGGGCAGACATTCTCTTCCTGCAAGAGATAAATTTGATTAGCACTAAAGCTCCCGGTTTCTCTAGATTTGGATACCACACTGTAAATCATGCAGGGTTCACAAGGGGATCTTGTGGGACTGGTATTCATATTCACCGTTGCATCCCCTTTGCACACACCAAACACTGGCTGGATCCCAGCGGTTGCTATGTCTTGTTGTCAGGAACACTTTATGGGGAACACCTAACTCTAAGAAGCATCAATGCCCCGCCTTCAGGCACCACCTTTGTCGGGAGAACTCTGATGACTTAATGCTTCTGATAGGAGACTGGAATGACACCATGACAGTAAAGGATAGAGCTAGTACATCAGGGCAAGAGCCCCCAGTAGACAGCTCCAATTTCAATTAGCAACCACAAAAGAGCTAGATTAGAGTTGCACCACTTATGAAGTAACCACATCGATGCAAATAGTTATTGCTCAATAAGGCATCAAGTAAGAAAACATCTTCCTTAAGGTTTCACTCTTAAAGAGCAACAGCCAACGCATTTCGTCCTGAGACACAGGACTTCTTCAGGGCTGTAAATTTAAAACAAGCATTAGAAATGCAATAGGTCTCGCAGCATTAGAGTTAGTGCTTTTAGAATTGTTAATGGTTTTTTTTGTAAATCTTTAGGGTGAGGGTGAGTGAGTGTGCAGTGGGTAACATTAGAGCTTTATTCCCCCAGGTGTGTGTTTGCCACTGGATTTTGCAGTGCTATCTTAAGGCCTGCTTGAAAAACTGTATCCTTGCAATGTTTTCTGCGACTTATAGGACTTAGTTAATTGTCTTTCAGCATCTGGTGGTGACGGCACATGGGTTATTTTCCTCACCGCTTTAGCCTTTAATGATGGGCTTCTGTGCTTTGAGCAGAAGATGGAGGGTCCCAGTTCTGCCCTACAGCTATGATGTTTGCAGTAAATCTGTGCACGCGCTGGAGTGTAAAGAACTCACGTTGCACCCACGACCCCCGTTAGCAGCTCTCGAGATGCTTTCCAGATACACCGAGGCGCACACACATCCAGGCAGGCCCCTTTAACCCCAGATATGACCGTACAAAGGGCAGATTCTTAGGGCCAGCTGGCCTCACTGGCTCACACAGTGCCGCACAAATGCTTTCAGAGACAAGGAGCTGATAGAGCGCAGCCTGCCCCTCCCTCCTCGCAGGGGTCACAGGCGCAGGACCTCTGACCTTTGGCTGTTGCCTGAAGTCCGGAGAGACTTTCTGATGGAGCGCGGGCCATTGTTTATCTTTCCAGATGCACAAAACAAACAAGAGGATCATGGGTAATATTCAATCATCATCCACACCGAAGAGGGGAAGGCGGTGGTGGTGTGAGTGGCGGGGTTTGGGGGAGGGCACGAGGAGGGTTATAATGAATACCAGGGCATATACGATCCGAGGGCACAAAATGGCTACGTGGGAGTTTATGCAAGGTCGAGGGTGTCACAATAAGCAGGATAGCGCCTAGATTGGATGCTGGGAATACCAGAGCAGAAAGAATGATAAACGAGCACACAGAATGCGGAGGCACAAACAAAGCCAGGGGAAGAGTAGCGAGCATACCAAGACGCAGAGAGAATCGCACAAGACAATGAATCCAAGCGCACAAACAATGCAAAGGGAAGGGTTGCAAGCATACCAAAACACATAGAACCGCACAAGAGAATGAATGTCAGTGCACAGACAATGCGAGGCTGCAGAACATGCCATGGCAGACATAACAACATGTTTCAAAGAGTACCAGACACGGCGAATACCAGAGCACAATGAAGATCAAATAACCACTATATCCAGGCACAAAGCACCCCAAAGCACAAAGAATAGCAATACACAGAAAATGCCAGGGCATAAGGATAGCACCAACACACAGTACCAGATCACAAGTGATTCCATGGCATAGGAAATATCAGGCACAAAGGTCATCTGAATATAAATAAAATCTGCTCACAAATAAAACCCAAAGAATAAACAATACCAGGCCGCAAAGAATAACAACAGCAAGCCTTACCAACAGTAAAGAAAAGAAGAGCCATGTGGGTTGTAGGCACAAAGTTGGCCGGATCCCAAAGTTTACTTAATGCATGGATTGGAGAGATGCAGGCTGTACTATGCAGCCCCATTAACTATCCCGCCCAAGCAACCATTTTGTATTTATTTACCTGGACAGCCGCAGTGGCGGACTGAGGAACGCTTGCGATATTTACAGGCAGCGCTACTGGATATGGAGCCTGCGTGTAGAAATAATTGGAAACAAGGCTAGCGGCAGGCAGGAGAGGAGGAGGGGGGGGGGGAAGAGAGTAGGGGAGGCACGGCCTAGCGGCCGTGCAATCAAGTAGTGAGGGGGCGGAGCTGGGGGAGGCTGTGGAAGAGAGTAGGCAAGGCGACACAGCGGGAGGGGGCGGAGCGGGTAAACAAAGACGGACATGCACGCGCCCGTGACTTTTAAGGTCAATGCGCATGCGCATAAGCTTAATGCGCATGCGCATTGACCTTAAAAGTCACGGGCACTGCAAGGAATCGCCACGATTCCTTGCAGTGTGGATAAAGAGTGGATAACTCGCAATACTCTCGCCTTGCTCGATGCGCATGCGCATCGACAGGCGAGACCTAAACATGTAAAGAAGACATTTACAATACATAAACTATACAACATTAATATATAAGATGTTGAAAACATCAGATAAATCACTGGTACACAGAAACTAATTAGCAACCAAACTAGGTTGGTCAGAAGTTTGGCAAGAATATCACCCATCCAAGCTAGGCTATACATACATGTCCACTGTTCATAAATCTTTGTCCCATCTGGACTACATGTTTATCCCACATGGATACGTTAATCGGGTCTCCAGTGTCTAACACCCTCCTAGAGGTCTTTGACCATTCCCAGCTGACCATTCAAGCTCTGGTTACACTCCTACAAACCCCCATTCAGGTGGAGGAGGTCTCCCCAGCACCTACATGACACAGTATCTGGAGACTTCGTCTCTAACAGTCTCAGACTATTTTGTACATAATGGAAAATCGACTCCCACTAAGTGAACTTTATGGGAAGCCATGAAGCCTACTATTCGTGGTGTAAATATCAGTTTCCGTGCCATGTCTAAACATAACCAATTGGCACAACTAGTGGAGTTGGAGGACCACAGCCCTGGAGGTACAGTGCCTCACCAACACAAACCCATCTCTAAAACATGCCTTACTGCAGGCGCAACAGTCCCTATAGTGCCATCATATGGGTGAGGCCAAAGAAATTAATCTATCAATGGGAAGACAAATCTAGCAATATGCTCCATAGGTTAGGCCAGGCAGCAAAGTCCTCTACCAACGCCCCAGTGCTTTGGCGGGGGCCTTGTGCTCGTCCCCTGAGACAGTGGCTGCAGAGTTTGCACGTTATTTCTCTTAGCTATATGCGATCCAAGAGCAGCTATCGGAGTCCTCTATCAGCAAATTCTTGAAAGATAAATCTCCCCTTCCCCTCGACTTACAGACTCTGCACGGGACCAACTTGATGCTCCCATTATGGTGGACGAGCATAGTGCCGCTTTGGCAGCCATACATCAGGTCCTGCTCCACGACCAAATGGCTTTCCAATGGAGTCCCTCAGACCATACGAACGTACTGGGCCCACACCTGCTCGATGCCATACAGGAGATATCCAACCAATCTCAGCTCCCCCTGGAGAGGCGGTATGCAGAGAAAAACCAGGACGCCCACCAGAAGACCCCACATCGTACAGACCTCTCGCACTTATCAACTTTGATAGTAAACTTCTAGGCAAAGTCCTCACAGACCGCCTTAGACCCTGTATACTAGATCTGGATCAGTCTGGGTTTATGTCCCATCCCGCCACATGCCATATTAAACGCATGCATAATGCTATGGCTAGAGCCCCAGAACTTGGACAGCTACATTGCTTGCAGACATCGACAATGCATTCAATTCTTAGCTGAGCTACCGCTTTAAAGCGGTTAACTTTGTATTGTATGTATATTTGTAGAGCGCAAATTGCTGCCCAGAGGCGTCCAAGCGCTGATGATAGCCAGAACCAGCCGAAAAACACGGGGGGGGGAACAAGGTTAGAGGGGTGAATTAAAAAGGAAGGTTTTAAGTTGTTTACGGAATGAGGTAAGGTTAGAATCAGCTCTGAAGTGGAAGGGCATTCCATGTCTTGGAGGCATTGTGGGCAAAGGTCCTGCCTCCACACCTGGATCGTTTTATTCTAGGGGTCACAGCTAGAAAGGTCTGGCTGGAGCGCAGACTTCTGTTGGGTGTGTAGTGAGTGACTAGGTTATGAGTAATAATTGGACCAGTGTCCCAGAAGGCTTGATGGGCAATGCACATTGCCTTAAAAAGAACTTTGGCGAACTGGTAGCCAGTGAAGGCTAGCCAGTCCGGCCCTTACAGAGTGTCAACGAGGAATTTCCAGCAATAAACGGGCTGCGCAGTTCTGCACTGTCTGCAGCCTGCGCAAAATGTAGTCTGGGGCGCCGAGATAGAGCACATTATTAAAATCAAGACGTGATTGTATAAGCCCTTGTATAGCCACCTGTTTGGCTTCCATGGGGAGGGGGAAGATTTTCTTTAACATCCTCATGATGCCAAAACAGGTGGCTGACAGCTTTGTGGCCTGTGTATTGAATGATAGGGATCTGTCCAGCCAAACTCCGAGGCTCTTAATGTTTTCTTTGGGAGATGATGGAGGACCCAGACACGGGGGCCATAGGGCATCGGGGAGACGAAGATCCGGGGGACCTAGGAGCATCAGCTCTGTCTTGTCCCCGTTCAACTTGAGGGATGATGAGTACATCAAAGTCTTCACCTCTTCAACTTTGGCCTGCTTATGTGCGCCCCTCTCTATACAGGGCTAACCACCTCGATTCAAGTTGCTGGACATCGCTCATCCCCATTCCCAATACATCACAGAACGCAGCAGGGCTGCCCCTTATCACCATTGTTTGCCCTTGCTGTGGAACCTTTGGCAGTGTGGGTACACGGAGATCCGGTGCTTTGACTGGGACACACTATATGCGGACATAGTCCTATTCTTAATGACAGACCTGCGGTTTGGGGCCCCCGCATCCTACAGATCCTGCATGTATTTGGTCAAACCACCAGGCTTCACATCAACCCCACTAAGTCCAAACTATTCCCGGCACACGGACACAAGTGCAGCAAGAAGTGGGCTGAGCAGTTTTCACGCACTACCACAGACTTAAAGTACCTATGCATATTTATGTCATCCTGTCCACAGACCTCATGGGCTCGTAACATCAATCCTCTCCTTGAAAGCCTTGAAGACAAGACGTTGGTTTAGTCCTTTCTTCAGCTCTCATTATATGGAAGATTTGACATTTTTTAAAATGATTTCACTAACCAGAATACACAGGCTGCATAATTTCTCATATGCTATACTGCAGGCTTGGTTTACTTGGGTGAATGCCGTAAATCAGATTCTCTGGAATGACGGAGCCGTGAGAGTGGCATTGAGCACGTGCACACAGTCAACATATTGCAGTGGTATAGCAGCAGACATTTATGCCTACTATGTCGCCTCCCACCTACAAGTGGGTCAATGAATGGTGGTACAACCCACCATCAGATCCAGCATATGAAGTGGATCATATGGTAATGGGAAATACTCCTTCAATTCCTATATAGTTCACAGAACTTGGGTTTTCTACCTCAGCCAGCAGTATTGTCAGCAGTCTATGGCGGGCTACAGTCCAACAGATGGGACAGCATGGCCGCCTAATCCAGGCAACCCCACTGTGACACAGGACACTTGTGTTTGGTAACAGCACTTGCGGCATTCAGAGGTTGGGAATAACCACCCTGGGACACGTACTGCGAAACTCCATATTAAAGTCATATAAACAGCTCCAGACAGTTTCAATTATACAACTCACAATTCTATAAATATCTACAACTTCGGCATGCACTTAAGACCATACTGCGACAGACCGATACCCTAAACTAATTCCATCCCCTAGAAGGCCGCTTCCTGATGGGTGACCTAGATGCTCACCAAATCCCCCGGGTATATCAAACCCTGATGACACACATTCATACCACATTACACAAGACCAGAACAGCTTGGAGGGGGGGGGGGGGGAAGACATACCAGACCTAACCGATGACGCCTGGGCAGAAGCCTTGGCCAGCCCAGAGGTGCAGCATTCTCAACACGATTCAGACTGATAACAGTTCAAATACTTGCACCGTATATATTATACTTGATACAGACTATGGAAGATGGGTGCCATCCAGTGCCCCGTATGCCCGAGATGGGAGCTGGATGAGGGGACCTTCTTACATGCTGTCAGGGGCTGTACCGCATTGGAACCATTTTGGCGGAAAGTAGTGCTTGCCTGAGCGAGGTGCAGTCGTGGGATCTACCTCTTGAGCCGAAGTTATTGTTACTACATAGCATCGATAGTATTGGGAGGAACAGATAAAAACAGAACTTATTGTTTTAGCAGTCATCATTGCTAAAAGGGATATTGCTCAGCAGTGGAAAAGTGTTCTCCTTTAAAGACCAGCAGATTGAAAAACGCCGTAGATGAACGCAGAGATTGCTGTGTTTCAGGCTCAGAGACGTCCCCAAATCATAAGAAAATATGGCTGCAGTGGGCAGACTACAGGGATATAGGTTTACCCTAACTCATCGAGTTAGATCCTTGAAAGACTATGTCCCCTTGATGCGATTGGTCTCCATACACCAGAGTTTCATTTGATCACTTCTGACAAAGTATTCAGTGGTTAGATTATAATTTGGTGGGATTTTAAAAGAAATGCACAGTGAAGTTATTGTTATGTTTGGGAGTTATTCAACAAATACAAACAGATGTATATGGGGTTAAGTATATCTATCACAATGTACCATCGGAACACGCCCAGGTATATACCATGCAAAACCAATAAAATAGGTTGAAAAGAAAAAAATTCCCTCCAACTTCCACATCCCTGTAACGTTGGGTCAGCACAGTAATAAGCACCACATCCTCCTCCCCCAGAAAACTGGACCCTAGTGCTAATCCTACTCGTAGATCGCAACACAAAAGCGATGCACAAAAAGGACTAGGCTTGTAAGATGTGTGCTGGGAAGGGGGGCAATGTTTATGGCAATGCCTGCCATAAACATGGCAAAGCATTATATATATATGTATAGAGTGGCTGACTATCCGAGTCGGCATGAGGGGCTATATAGTGAATAAGTGGGTGCATGAGGAACAATATTGGCGAGTGACTGCAGGAAGCTGTACTGGCAAGTGGCTGTATGGGTGGATGGGAGTAGCTGTGTGAGGGAGCGGCTGTGTGAGAGCGGCAGACCCTGATGCAGAGGTCTAGCCCAGGACCAGGGTTCCATTCCTGCCTCAGAGGGTCTTGGGCTCAATTTCCGAAGACCTGATAATTCTTGCCTCTGTGCCTATTCTAATCGTGGGTCCCACTCTGCAACTCTAGGAAATAGCTTGATTAATCTCCACAACGGCCCAAAACAACGCTAGGATGCCTGGCTTCACCTTGGGGGCGCCCAGGAGTGGGCACTTCACAGGGAAAAGCCAGGAAGGGTTCCACAGCGGTATGCGTTCGAGCGCCTGAGATACCCCTTCGGGGGTCGATTCGGTGCGCTATACAAATACTACTTCATTTACATATTGGTGGGCGAATGACTGGGCAAGTGGCAGGTTGAGTGGGTGCCGCTATATAGGAATGTGGATGCTGAGTAGCTGTTATGGTGAGTGTGTAGACATGTGCTTGTATAGCAGTGTGAATGGGCATGCAAGTGGTTGTGCGAATGGCTCAGTCCACCACCCCAGTTCAGACACGGCCATATGCAAATCAGTCTGACTCTGTGCCTGGTGGGAACAGTCCAGCCTGAACTGCCAAGCCATGTCTTCCCTGGACCGTAAACAAGCTTTGGAGGACTGGTTTCTGGCATTCCAGCAGACTTCAGCCTGGCATGCTTGAATCCAGTGGTGTGGAATGCATGGGACTCATGTCTGAGCATACCCATCCCACTCGGGGTGACAAATGCAAAAACCACAGGTGATGCGGACAGAAAGCAGAAACCGGTCCTCAGTAGCTTATTTCCGGTCCAGGGAAGTCATGGCTTGGCAGTCCGGGCTGGACTGTTCCCATAAGGCACAGGGTCAGACTGATTTGCGTATGGCCATGTCTGAACTGGGGTGGTGTGGAGTGCAAAAAAACGATGGATTTAGGCCCAGATCTCTGTACTGGGGTGAATGTATGACATTGTTCTGCATTCTGTTCATCACCTGTGGTTTTTGCAACAGATTAAACACTGCCATTCTACGACACTCCATGCCACTCCTATGCTATGAACCTTTAGCCATGCTAAAATCGCTACCACGCTGGTGTACATCATGGCTACAACTGGTTGGCAAAACCAATAGAACTTGGAAAGGAGAGACCTATTGGGTTTGACAATGCTAGTTATAAATAGGTGTCTGATTTTGGGAATGTTTTGTTGATTTCTTAAATTGTTTTGGTGCAATTTAAATGCTTTACACTTTTTCATCTGGATAAGCCTTGCTGCTTAGTGCCCACAACTACCCACGTTGAGCGGAGGGTTTGACAGACTAAACCTAAGGTCCATTAACCCCTTCGAGGCTAATGACGAGCTGGGCTCGTCATGGCGCTTACCTGCCGTGCGCTGATGACAAGGCCAGCTCGTCATGAAATAAAGTAAAACAACAATTTGCAGCACAGGACGGGAAAACGCCTAGCAGCCATGTGGTTAAGCGATGGTAAGTATTACACGGTGAGATTACACAACCCCACCATATAATGCACCCAATTCCCTCAAAATATCGAAACCTAGTCCATTTCATTCTTACCTTTTGTACTGTGTTGAAAGAAAAAGGCAACTGTCTGTAAAAGCAGAGTTGAGTAAAATCTTTCAGTATGTCATTTTAACTCTGACGTCATGGCGTATAACATTTGGGACGGTCAGTTTAAAATTTTACCCAAGAACAGATTAGGCAAATCGAATAAAGCACCACTCTTAAATCAATTTGTTTTGCTTTATTTTTTCAAGACTGTTTACTTCTTTTTAAAGTATTCTTCGATGACATCTTTGGCCTGAGATTCTTTGCCGTAGTCCTATAAATAAAAAAATAAAAAATTGAGCCACAAAAACATTACGATCAATTAACTCTTGCGCATAGCACATTTGAAAACAATTACACTCACTGCCTGGACAAAACCTTGTAAATTGGTGGTCGCTAATCTTGTGGGAAGAGGCACGTTTTTAAACCTTTCAAAATATGGCAACAACCTTTTGAGAGAAAAAAAATGTACTTTTGTATAGCATATATAATTTCTTATATCACGCACACAATAGCCAAGAACTAACGTCCACCTACGCAACTCATTTAGTCTGCCTTTATACAAAGCCCACTTTAATATACATGCAATCAATGCATATTCCTAGTATACTATTACACACCGCAAGTAAGAATCTGAATGAGAACTTTACAAAATGGCTATAAATTCTCAATGGGACATTGGCCAAACTTCCTTCCAATAAGAAGTTGTGGGGTCCTTTCTCACTGGTGGTTGATCCTCTAGGCAGGTTACTTGGCTGTTCTATCCTGACTCTATATAGCTTAGTAAACTGCACGTGCAACTAACCTCAAACTTCGCGAGTGGTCCATCCTAACTAGTACGGGCAATTGCTTACTTTAAATAAGAGATGTCCACAAAGAAAACCGGAGGCGCTCTACTTTCGCTTTGCTCCTCAGTGGGACATCTAGTTCCCTAAATTGTCAACTCCCTAGTTCTCAAAAATACTTTCACCTTTTGGGATTTTCATATAGTGCCAAAAAACTAGAGCTTCAGTCGTAGAAATAACTTAATGTAATATAGTGCTAGGAAATATGATGTAGCTACCCAAGGTTAATAGTAGGAGCACAGTGCTAAAACAGGCTATTGCACGGAGAAAGTGCATCTTATGCTGTTGCACAATAAAAATGCGTGTCCTAACAGAAGTATCAAAAAACGAGTTAACACCTAAAATACAAAGCAACATGCTGCATGGATAGCTCCCAGCAGTATCACCGTACAGAAATGGATATCAGGGAGAGCTAGCTTAACATGTCACTGACTTGGGTACAACAAAATGAGCTGCACTGGTCAACTAAAGGGTTCCCAGAAACTCTTTAAGCCAGAGAAAGGCCATTTATCACAGGAGAATAAAATTATAAGATCAAAGTCAATCCAATTATTCCTGCTTGCCTCCAGCACTTCCTTAAATTGGGCAATCTGGTCTAGATGATGGTCCTGAAGGAATTAGACCGAAACTCAGTCGACCTCTCCCTCTGCGCAACTTACGGCACATCGTTTTGATTTTGTTCTTCCAAAATTAAGAAATGTTGGACTCATTGCATATAACTACCCGTGTTGAACCTTTGATCACTGTATATAGCTTTTTGCCACCTTGTCACTTTGCGCCACTCGCGCTGTGTTCTGCACTAGTCACTTGCACCGTCCTTATTTTTTGAGAAGTTTCGCTTCAGGCATGCAAATTTGTGGCTCCATTCTGGTCTCCATAAATTGACATGGGCATAGTCTCACAATTATGGCGAGTGACGGCAGCACTCCAGACTGCTACTCCATATGATACAAAGGAGGTGTGTTCATTATTTTCTTAAACGGGCTCTAGGCCACAAGCTATGAAAAATAAATTTTACTTGTGGGGCGGTCCTTTTGGGTGCTTGGAGGCATAACACTTGACGCCAAACTCAACATGCAGCAGCACATCAGCAAGGCAACCAAAGGAGAGAACTTCCAAATCAATACCTTGAGAAAACTTAAACCCTTCCTTCCAGCCAAAGACTTCTAAACTGCAGTACAATCTATAGTCATTCCGCACATAGAATACGGTAGCACCGCCCTCTGCGGGCTCCCCCTAACTACAACGGCACCCCTAAGAGAGTCCCTTAACGCTGCAGCGAGACTCATCACTGGCTCAAAAAAACTCGCATATTTCCCCTGACTTTAAATCCCTGGACTGGCTACCTTTTGAAGCCAGGATACATCTGAAAATCGCCTGCATGACGCACAAGGCTGTACACATGAACTCACCCGCCTACCTCACTCAAAAGCTGTCAATTTCGGGTGGCTCTAGGACTACTAGAAGCACAAACAATCTTCTGCTGAAGCCTTGAAGATTTCGGAAGGAAAAAAACTTATAAACTCTCCTTTTCAGGAATGGCACCCAGGATCTGGAACTCACTCCCTCCTGAAACCAGGCTCATCTCCTCCAACAAATTTTTAAAGAAAGAAGTAAAAGGGATCCTCATGGCTAAATACACATGATCTATTTTTCTGTATTTCTCATGAATCCGCACTGTACTACCTGCCTGACCCCTTGGTCTTTTTGCATTACTTGTATTATCGACTTATCTGATTGTAAACGTTCCCTTTTTGTATATCTCTATATTGTTGACGCACCTGTCTGACTTTGCACACTGTACCTACACCACCTCAACTATCCCTACTCTTGTACTACTGATGCTCCTGTGTGACTATACACCCTGCACTCACCTACCTCAACTATGCCTACCTTTCTGCTATCTCCAAAAGCATTTTAAGCATGATTAAACAAGTATATGCTCCTTATTTTTGTACTTTTATGTTATTGGCGCAACAGTTTGACTATGCACCTTGTACTGACACTACCTCACCTGTGACCTACCTCATGTATTTTTGACCTACCTATGTAACTATGCACCTTGTACCTAACTACCTCAACTATTACATTCTATTACTCTATCACCCCCTTGTCCTGTAAAGCACTCCGATATCTGCAAAGATCTTGTTCGCGCTATATAAAACTTTCAAAATAAATAAAATTAAAGGAGGCATTCAACAAGTCGGATTGCTGCTGTGACAGGCTGAGTTATTAATTGTGGCTTTTGTGCCAGCACGTTACTCTGATGCAGGTTAGTCTAGTTTTTGAATAATAAACATTTCCCATACGTCTGACTACACCAGTATAGCCTGCGAGGCAAAGATATTCAACTTTTACAGGTCACTTGTCCAACTTTTCTAGGGTAACACGACATGGTACACATGTATAAAAACACTATAGACATTCAGAGAAAGGCTTGGACCTGCTCGATTTAGTCTTCATTGTGGTGCGTAAACAAATTATATGCTCTGTCCCATCAAACAGGGTACAGAAAAGATTACTCCCAGCAGATTTAAACTATGCTCAGCGGTGGCTCAGGTTATTAAATTTCAGCAGATTGAAAAATCTACAGGTTCAAATAGTTACATGATATAACCCACCTGGCCCTAAAAAAGTAAACCAAATGAACTTAGGAAAATGAAATCATACCACTTTGTAAAAATTATAACTTCAAATCATGAAATCTAAGTTTGCCTTCAGAATTATTTAAGCAGACTGAAATAAAGGAAATCCATGACTAAAATAGATTTGTTATTTAGGTACCAATCTTATTTCTTACTTACCCATTCAAACCATGTCGCCATACTCAGGGACCTTTAAAGTCACATGACTACTTTAAGGCTCGTATGATGGCTTTTTTTTTCTTGCCAGCTGCTTAAATCCTCTGCATAACATTCTGTCAGCAGACTATTTGCTGGCTAGTCATACCAACTATCCCCCCAACATTATATAAAATGACGATCAAATAGAAGGCACTTCCTACAACTTTCTGTAAGAACCAAGACGACAAAGGCCAACCATGCTAGTTTTCAGTCTACAACCGGTACCACCAAGGGCCTACACAAGACCGGACAACAGAAGTGGCAAAGTAAAATAAAAAGCCTTAAGAGTAAAACTTAGTTTAATAAAATATTTTTTAAAGTTGCTAGAGCAGTAGCTGAAAATCTTTTACATTAAAAAAATTCCCAACCAAAGAACAAAAATGTATTCCGCATTTTTATTAAAAGCAATGTAGACTTATATAACGCCACCTTTTACTTAAAATTACTACATTCACGTTTTAATTCAAACTAGGGCATCAAAATATTTTATAATTCAACAATATATATTTACATTAATTTGTAAAAACGATTACAAAATTTAATATTTCCTATGGGATTTATTTTTAAAACCCTTGCTTCATTAGTTTCTATACGAGTGTTTTGCAGTACCAATAGTTGGCCATCTGTGGTGATTGACTTTATTTTAAAAAACTGTACTAAGAAACTTTTTTTAAAAAATCCAGAAATATTGTAAAGGCTTTCTACTGCTTTTTGGGAAAGCTCCAAGACTATGCTGAGAATGCTGATTAAAACCAGTTTAGACAGTATATAACATCCAAAAGATGCAAATACTTGGTAAGGAAGACATGGTCTAAAACACATCAACTGCTCTCCAATTCTAAATGTTAAAACAACGTTCAAAGAATTCAAGAAAATACAGTTTGGTTCATGCAGACATTTGTAGCTTTCAGTGCCGTTCACTAGAGTATTCAGATGACACTTTTTTAGTCCAAGCTAACGGAGTTGAAGTTGCTAATTCCTTGTTTAACGATATTATGTATTCTCATTATAAAATTCAATAAAAAAAAAACATGCAACAGTGGAACTGCGAGTGAACCTACAGTACTTTAGGGCAAACTCTCACCAGCACTTCCTATTTAGAACCTAAACAAACAGTCGGTTAGGCTAGGGAATAAGTATAATGTTCTACTGAGCCAGCCAAAATCCTTGCAGTTTATTTTAGGTCTCTAACGGTGCTTGTGAGATTGCTTTTGAAGCTATAGTGCTTTTTGGAGCAATCACTTTTCAGTATCAGAAAACACCGATTGGAAAAACAAAATTCAGAAACAGACAAAAGATAGATTACAACCCAAAAAAACTGGATATATTCCTAAACTTTTATAATTGTGAGAAGCCTTTAAAAGTAACCAGACTATTATTCCCACTTGAGAGCGGTGGTATTACCTGTGCATATTGTGGCTGAGGGTACATACACAAGAGTGACTGGGTAAAACAAACAGTCCACTGCCAAAACTATTAAACAAAAGACAACGGTCCTTGACAAAGAGAAATAACACTTTCAAAACAAGCAGTCCAGCCGGACTTTAGAATTTATTTGATATTTAAATAGGTCAAATCAAACAGAACAATAAAGCAGTGGCTTCCGTAGGTAAGCAGTCTGTTCTTGGCAAGGCGGAACACACCGCCCCTTCAGTGTACCGTGGCACGCATGTTAATTTCAATAATTAATCCCGGCCTAAGGTACCCTCACCGGGATCCACAATCTTGACCTCTACCAATACCGTGAATTGAATCACTGGCAGCGCGCTGTCTTAGCCCCATTGGTTTCCTGGCTAACCCTATCGCGAGGTAAGCCCTCCAACCAAGTATTACTTCAATAATTACTAGGGATCGGTGCCTAATTTTGATTCGATTTGTGTACGCTCCCCGCAGGCATACGCCTCTGTCCACGTCAGCCCTCCTACAAACCACCCTTGTAGTATAGGTTAACTCCTCCAGGCTACGTGTTAACCTTAGATTACGAGGTAAGCGACCCCTACTTGCATTCCTTCAGCTTACTGCCAGGCATATAAGCTAGCTCATGTTAATCCTCGTCTTATTACCCTTAGGCACCACATCCCTTGGCCAGCCAAATTGAATCATCAGCCCGACCCCTACCAGGCTGCACAACTGGAAGCCGGCTTACTTTTGATTCTGCGAGGCCACCGCGCCCATGTAATTAAACCTCTCTTGTAATTCGCTCTAGTACCCCGATGCACAAAAACGGTAATTGCACTGGCGGCCAATCACCTTCCACAATTCTGATATATACCACCTGGGCACGCTGTAGGCACCAATATAAAATACATCTTGTTCACGACACGAATTCCAATCGTGGCATGTTTTGATCACTAATGCGCCGTGGATGCTTGGCACAGGCTGCCCGACACCTTTTCACATGGATGACCAATAGCACCCTAAGCATGGTATGAGATTGCATTGGAACTGTTCTATGAGTAACAGTTGATTAATGATTTGTTATAGGTTCCCTTTCCTTCCTGTCAATACAGGCTTTTAAATTCAGGCAAGAAGTGAATGTCCTGATGAGGATCCATTATTATTAACTGGATCGAAACGCCATCGACATAATATGTGGTTTAAACACTAGTTCACTATTATGTGCCAAAAAATCATGTGTTTCCCACATATGTGAAGCAAATATACTGTAAAATTACCTTTTTGCTCCTGTTCCTTTATATGCCTGAAATACCCTAGTTAAGTGTGTCTACTGTATGTGTATCACTGGATACAGGACTGTGTCCCACTGCTTTATTGTTCTGTTTGATTTGACCTATTTAAATATCAAATAAATTCTAAAGTCCGGCTGGACTGCTTGTTCATTATAGTGCATAGTGTGGCCTATAATAATTGAAAGTGTTTCTCCTTGTCAAGGACCGTTGTCTTTTGCTTGATTGATTAGTAATAGTAACTATTAAACAGGCAAGCATTTCAAAATTACAGCCGAAAGTACTTGAATAAAAATAGTTTCCAGTCCAAACACGTGACCCATAAAACTTGACATTTAAGTAGTGTGTTCAAAGAGCCGAAGGGAGCATGTCGACTGATCATGGCTCCTTTTGGTGCTAGTCCCTGGATCTTTTACATGCCACCTATTTCACATAGGGATGCTGCAACGGTAGTTAGCTACTGGATTATGGTTACAACTTCAGTCACCTCGTATAGAGTCACAGCTGAATGCTGTTATTTTCACTTTGTGTGCTTTTAATAAAAGCTTTTCCGGTGTCGATCAGTCATAGCACATTACACAGTCGAGCCTTCCAGTGCAGCCTTCAAAGCCCCATTCACAACACTGGGTGCAGGGAGATCAGCCAGCTAAAGGCAGCTGTAGCAGAATAAATGCCACTAAACAGGCACCTGGCAACCATGACCCGGTAACTTTAAGTTTTGAAGCACCACCCTGTAACACGCCTCGAGATTCAGTCGCTACGACCTCCATTAAGCCATAATGTATGTCCATGCACACAAGTCAAGAAAAGCATCTGCCAGCAAATCGGCTACAATGAGGAAGAACAGGACTCAGTGGACAACCACAGCAATGGAGACATTAGATTTAAATGTTCAGCCACCCGACTCGATGGCTAGCCAGAACGTCTGGCAATCTGTTCGATTAGTCACTCAACAAACCTTATCAGCGCACTACTAGCTGTCCGAGCAGGCACCGGACAATCTTCAGACAAGTTAAAAGGCACACCAGCACATCACATATAAAGCTTACCTAGATCCATTCAGAACGAACACTGGACGCCGCAGAAAGGCAACACAAAACGCAGCCGGTTATGGTTTGTGGATGCACACTTCAGTCATGGTTGAACAGATCATACCCAGCTTTAAATGGACGACCTCTTTACTACACACTCCAAGTCAGCGACTTGAAAACGAGACGTAAGCACGAGAGAGAAAATGAAAGATTTTTAGGACTATTCAATATTTCATGCATAACAGAATGCCGCCAAAAAAACTAACCTCAACCCCCACCTCACCCCAGTTACAGTTCGCAATAGGTCACCATTAGGACGTGCAATGGGCGCCAGGATGAGCTAAATGAACTCCAACTACCAGACAAAGCTAACAATTCAAAAGGGATGCCTTGCTGTAGCAGCAAGACACGCTTAAGAAAGCAAATAAAGTCGTACAACCTAAATTCTCAACTCTAGGCTTAAGAAAGGACGCCGAGAGCAAAAAAAATCTATACTTCCATGCATGGTCCAGCTTGTTCTACCCAATTTAAAAATTAGGTAATTCAGCTATGACCTAGGACAACGTAGCTCCTTAGTTTCAAAAAGGAAAAAAATGACAATTCAACTCAGAATACACTTGCTGTACCACAAGGAACTTACCACACAAAAAAATAAACATATAAAGCTAACCTATCACCCAAGATATAACAGGTCAAAAATGACCTGCACAGAAATGTCGGAGGGGGCTAGCTTGAAATCGAGCGGATACAAATCGCTACTAAAGTTGCCCGTATTTTCGTACAAAGACTGTAATGAGTAGAATACAATATGAAAACGGCTGCTTAAAAATCAAAGGATACAATGATAGAGACCTTTAGGATGTAAAGATTATGAGATAGCTCCAGAATGAGGAAAAATGGCAACTTCAAAAAGCAGAGTAGAGAACATGGCTGAAGAACGTTACAAAAAAATGTAATAGTCTACAGTACTGGACGAGCACAAACTAGCCAGATCTCACTGAAGCCACTGACAAACCATTTCTTTACAGCCTATTCATTAGCTGCCCAACCAACTTCGCCCTGCAGCCAACCATGCCATGGTAAGTTTATTCAAGAAAGCCTTAAATCTTAGCTGCAACGATCTTGTTGGCAACAAGCTAAGCCAGGCTGATGCCACAGATTCCCACACTTCTCTCCCCACCTTACTCCCAAAGTCAACTTCTTCTGGGCTATAACAGGATTTACCAACAGCAGAAGCAGGCATCTGCCCTTCAGTCCATCCCATCACCCATAAGGCCAGGCCTTACCACCGAAGAATTACCAAAGTTCTAGATTTGTGAACCTTTAAAAGGCAATTTACCTTGACAACCACACAGCTGCAGCCAACTACTTTTCGGGGTTTGCCTTCTCGGTCAATTTTGCAAAGGCCAACCCACTCCCCCAGCTTTTTGCTGTCATCAACCTGCAAAGAGATAAACTTATGAAAAGCACTATACAAGCAATAGGAAAGTATCATCCATATAGCTAAAATAACTTGTATAATAAAGGAAAATTGGGTAACGAAAGGCTGCTCTCCACATGGTACTCAGTAGAGGGAGCCAGGTGATCATGTACAACAATAGTAAGGCAAATGTTAAAATAAGTCTGGAATAATTTACTTATGAAATCAGCTGATTATCAGGATGCCAATGGAAACTTGATGGCCAATACTTGTTAAGTCTTTACCTTCCACAAGCTCTTATCAAGACTGTGCTGCATATGGAGTCAGTTATAGAAGCTGGGAAAGAGAAGCCCAGTTTGGGGTCTGCTGACAGTCACCTGAAGGGAGTGCTAAACTAAGACATTGTGTCCCAGTGTAAAGTCCTAAGCTCAAGTATAGTGCTATGGAAAGTGTTATAAGGACAGTGCTGTGGACACAATGGGGAGAGACAGGAATTTCCTTTACGCCAACATAACTGAAAGGTCACATGGAACTGGAGGCAGTAAAAACATTCAATGACTTAAGACGTGTTGCAAGTGTGCAGAATGATTTCTCAACTAGGTACAGACTACCATACTGTTTGAGAGCTGGTACAGAAGACCATGCTGTGAGATGAATAGCACACAACATGAAATGCTTAGAGATGGCGAGGTTCCGAGTGGTGCTGTGATAATTAATGGACAGAGGTCTTGTGACAATGCACAGAACTAGGTAAATGAAAACTTTCTTCTCCAGTGTGAGTCAGTAAGTGGAGACGTGGATGTGGCATTTGGCGCCATAATGGTTAAACTGCATGTAAAAAGGTTTGGGTACAATGCGCTATATAAAACCTTTAAACTAAAAAAATACTACCCAAGGCCAAGTAAGACTAATTCGCTTTGTGTGCGCTCATGCAAAGAAACGTGGCCCAGTTCCAACCAACAGGCGCTCATTTGATTGGGGGAAGAGTTTGGCTGGTCTTTGTGGCATCAGGCAGTTCCTTGGAGCAGCTGTGGCACCAAATGAAGCTCATCATTCAACTCATTACTTGGTGGTTCTCATGAACATGGCATTTGCACCAAACAGATAATGCATATGTTGAGTTTCTGTGCAAGTTCACTTCTATTTGGGAACTGCAGTTTATAGTAATGGCTGCGATGCGCCGAATGCGTAGTATTGCAAGACAAGTCAGAAAGTTTAAATAACCCACCTGTAGGTCGCTTAATGCGCTGTGTGATAATTAACTTAATTCAAATAATGGAGAAAGGGGAAATTCCACTTGGAGGTGTGCACATGTATACCATGACCTGAATGGTCTCATATCAAACTTTCTGCTATTTCCATTAATGGGGTCATCATAACTCTCGATTTCAAACAAAATGTATGCGTTATGTTTTTTTTAGTTCTTCGAAGCAAAAGTTAATCCATTCTTTTGTGACGGTTTACAACTTTAACATTCAACATCTACCCAATGCATTTCGGGTCAGAGTCGACCCTTCCTCGGGGGTCTGTGTAGGAAAACAAGGAATATAATGAGCTATTCAGCTACTATTTAAACATCATAATTATACTATCATAGTATAAGTGATTAATTACGTCATGTCTAACCAGATATCCAAGTAAAAATACAAATACAAGGAATAATCAAATAATATCATTGCATTCTCGTCCCTTCTCAATGGTGAACATTGTTGAAAAAACTACTCTTGAACCGCTTTCTGATTACATCAAAACGAATGAAAACGTGTTTCTCACAAAATAACTACCTTTGTGGTTAACCAAATCCATATTTGTTGCCCAAGTCTGCAACAAGAAACTAAACCAAAGGCTTAACATACGAGAAATAAATAAACGAACGTTTGTTGTAGACTTGCAGCCATATGTAAAGTATTACGCGCCGCGTTCTGTCAGCCAATCGAAATGCAGATGCCTTACTCAGGTTGACTGTCTCTAGTTTTAAGCGTTCTGATAGGTTCAGGTCGCGATCACGGGACCGCTGTAAATTGTATACATGCAAACCCTGCAATATATCGGTTCTTTCTTACACTAAAACATGAGTATGTGTCAAATTATCAATTATGAGTGTTACAAAAATGGTAAATGAACCGATATGTATAAATGCAATACATCTGTAAAACTTTGTGCGTGGCATCATAAATCGTTTCAAAGTTAGCAGGAGTCCAGTAAATGCTTTCCTAAATGATGTTCATAGAAAACAGGATAATTCTATCCTGTCATTTAATCCATGCGGGTGTAGGCTGCCCATTCTATGAATCCAGAAATATTCAGATCTCAATCTCTGTGTGTGTGTCCAGATCTGGTCTTGGTTTGATCACCTCTAACATGGTGAAACGAACTTGGGCTATATTATGTCCTGCTTCTGCCCAATGTGTTGCTAAAGTGGATTTAACATTCTTCAGACGAATATTAGTTTTATGTTCCGTAATTCTTCTCTTGATCTTACGCTCAGTTTGTCCAATATATAACTTACCACATGGGCATTTGATACCATAAATCACTCCTTTAGTGTCACATGTACTAGAATGTAACAATGAAATCTTCTTGCCAGTCATTGGATGTGTGAATATTCTCCCGACTATCACATTGTTACAATGCATGCAATTTTCACATCTTTGCATGCCATAAATTTTGTTTGGAATCAAGATAGAGTTATGATGACCTCATTAATGGAAATAGCAAAAAGTTTGATATAAGACCATTCAGGTCATGGTATACATGTGCACACCTCCACCTGCAAGTGGAATTTCCCCTTTTTCCATTTTTTGAATTATAATAGTGTTCCTTGACAAAACACTTAAAAAGGAGTGAGTTGCACAAAATCAAAACAGCGAGAAAAAGTAAGAAAATAAGATAAAGCAGAGTGCTAGACGGACAATAATAAAGAATAATTAACTTAATCCCATATGGAGTCGTTAGCAGTTAAGGGAAGATGGTAATGCAACCATCCTAGTGATGCGTAGATACTGGAGGTTATGAGTGGAAAAGTATAGCAGATGTGGGAAAAGTGTCCCATTGTGAGGGATCCAAGGGTATTCACTTGCATATTGGTGTAAATTGGGAAAAAGAACCAGGTTAGAAATTGTATGGTAGAGTAAATGGGTATGTGAAGTTGGGAGAAGTGTAAATCAGCTGCAAAACATTGCATTGGGGAATACAGTTGGGAAGAGTAGCACACTGTATGAGAAGTTGCATGGGAAATACCAAATAGTTGTGAAAACGTAGAAAGGTTTCACCAGGTCACAAGATTTTGCAAAGACTGCACACTATATTTAAAATGTGAAGGAGAGCAGTTCTTTCGTGTTGTGAATAGCCAAGTTTCGCCCTAGTGTGTGCACAACTAATCATCCTCTTTTTCCGTTACAAATGGGAAGTGTTGAATTTCAGGTCACTAGTGTTGCAGGGGAGCACTTCTTTACCTACAGTCTAGTGTCATGGGTTGAACTATGGTTGCTTTTTTTCTCTCCAGGATGTATCTAGTGGAGTATGTCGTGTTCTGATCATCACGATTATCTGATGCAGTTTCCAGAGGGTGTGGTACTGGGAGTAGATGACGTTTTTCTTCAGCCTGACACTTGGTCATTTTCATTTGACCAGAACAGTGACTGGGTGTGTTGTCCTTTTGGGGTTGGATGTGTTGCTTGTGGAAGATTGAAAGAGTGAAATAAGTTGTCCCACCTGAGCAATTTAAGACTTCTAGGAACATTGCGTATAAATCACAACTGGTTTAGTGTTGGGAGTGTGGACAGGGGAGTTTTAAGTTAGGGAGATGTATGGTGTGGCGTGTAGTTTTCAGTATGTACACATTCCATCTATTAGCTGTTGTCAGGAATGCAGAAAGTGAATGAGAAAATACAATGTTGGTGTGTAGTACGGAATGGAAGCCAGGGGATACAGACAGCAGGGTGCATGGAGCCCTGAAAGGCCATGCTTACTATTGCTGGAACCTAAGGGTGGAACATGAAATCAAGGTAGTACTCCTAACCTAGCCGCTCCCCCCCCCAAGTAAACATTTATCAATACAAGGAGACCCATTCAATTCTCATTTCCAACTTATCTTGCAAATATAATTGCAAAACTGCACTACATACTCACTTTTATCAAATTGATCTGATGTTCAGCACACAGTGCTTCAACCAACTTGACATACATTGGCTCGTCGCAGTTGGAAGCAAGTACACAAAGGTGAGCCTGACGTCTAGAAGGAAAGCACAAAACAAATCAAACTTCACAGGTCAGCTAAAAACCTATTCTATGGCAGAAGGTCGGCTTTTGGCCAGAAACTCCTGCAATTTGCGCATATCGGTTATACCTCAAAAACTTAAGCATTTTGACACTTTTGGTAAATGGGGAATACTATTTCTCTCCTTATGAGTTAGTCCATCTGCCCAATGAGCTTCACTGTACTCAATTTCTTGGCCTGCTGAATATTGAAATTTACAAACAAACCCATCAAAACGTGGAGTGGAAAGTAAACACAAAGCAACCAAAATAACCACCCAATTAGTATAACATCTTTCGCAAATAGAGGTAATGGTTTGTCACGACTGGACTAATGTATTCCATGCTTACTAGAGGCTCATTCCCATCAACATACGTTAAAAGCAGCAAGCAGGCATCATGCCCAACTTAGGATGATAAACATAAAACATATCAAGCATTTGCAACGCAATAGGTTTCTCATTTACGAGAAGTTGAGCTATTGGCACTGTAAATGTCAATAGCTTAAATTCTTGCAAATGCAATACCTATTGAATTACAAATATTGTTTGTTCCGAAACGCCTTGTGTCGTGTTATAACGAACTAGTGGCCACACCCCTTTCTTTAGGCGAGACATCTATACAAAGGGGCATGGCCTCTATTAAGCGTGACATGGTGAACTTGGAATCAAGCCACAACAAAAAATATTTGTAAAGCAATAGGTGTCACATTTGTGAGTTTAAGCTATTGTCATTTACAATGGCAATACCTCAAACTCGACAAAATGTGAGACCTATGGCACTGCAAAGAAGCGGCCGCCATTGTCCAGGCTGCTTGGAAAGTGAAAGCATTAAAGATGCACCGAGTGTAAGGACAGCACGTTGTGCCTACAGTAGGGAAAACCCATAAAAGAAAATAGTGCTTACTGAGTAAATAAACGGTAAAGAGGGCCAGTCCTCATGGGTGGTTACAAATGAAGACAAGGCAGGACTAATTAGCAGATTACCGAACCAGAAGCCAGCATTTACAGAGAACAAATGCCCACATGCATCATTGAGAATTGCATTAGCAAACAGTGCGAATCGCAATTTTCGGCCGTTTGCGAATGCAATTCTCAAATTTGGGATGCATCATGCTTTTCGCAATTTTAGGAATCGCAACCACGTTGCGATTTCTAAAATTGCGATTGCATATAAGAAATCGCTATTTGAGATTTCTTAAATGCAACGTATGAACATTTTTAATTTGCGACTTCGCAAATAGGAAGGGGTAAATTAGCATGAAGTTGACCTTCATGCTAATTTGTGAAAAATTTCAAAAATGCATTTTTGAAAGTTCCATGTTACACACACATCCTTGGGACATGTGTCAAACTTGCACCTAAAGTTACATTTCAGGGGTGCAGGGGGGTCCTTTGGACCTCCCTCTGCACCCTTGAAAATGCATTCACAAATTGCGATTCTCAAAATGCTTATCGCAATTTGTGTATGCCTTCCCATTGATTCCTATGGGCCTCTTGGCCCATAGGAATCAATGGGAAGGGATTCCTTAATTGCGATTTGCAAATTATGAATCACAATGAAGGATTTTTTAGAAATCGCAAATAAAAATGCGATTTTTGATGCATAGCAATGTGCGATTTCTTAATTGCGATTTCTTATTTTTCACAATTAAGAAATCAAAACTGCTAACTTTGATGCATGTGGCCGAAAGCCTCAAGCCAATAAAAAATGTGGGGGTTGCACGCCCTCAAACACAATGCTTCGCAGTACATGCGCTGCCCAGACTCGACCCGAAAACGTCGATAGCTAGACCAAATGAGTAACCTCAAGTTCCTGGCTTGATGAGAGTTAAACACCAAGTAAACCATAACATAACAGCACCTTCTGTGCTCAGGCTTAAGACCATGTGGCTACGATGGGTAAACGTCCCACTCAAGTGAATTTTTCGAAGCAATGCTTTGATAGCTGGCCACAGCAACTAGTTGAGTAAAGTGCTTGGGCCGAGTATGCCACAGATTGTCAGAGGAATGCTCTCACTCATAATTGGAGTGAAGGGGTATCCGACAATATGAACTCATCATTCCAACAGTGGCAGTACTCAAATCAGTTCTAATGCTTCGAAAAAACAAAGTGACAAAATTGATGATTTTTGCATTTTGTAATCTTCCAACTTGTTCCGCCACACACCACAAAAATATATAAATAAAACACTTGACGATGTAGGGAACAAACATACTTGTCCAATGCCTTGGCAGCTTCACGAATGCCACGGGCTAGTCCATCATGGATGAGTGCGGTCTTCAGCACTTCCTGCAGAGCAGTGTTGACATCCATTACACCTCCAGCAGCAATGCTGAAACAGATTTTTAAGTAAGTTTTTTTCTCTTTAAACACAATTCATATGAGTGACATGTTTACTGCTACAGGTTGTCAGAATTGTGTTCTCACTCATGATTAGGAGTGAAGGGGTATCCGACAAAGAAATAAAATCATCATTCAATCGCTGTAGCTTTGCATTCATATTAGAACCCTGATTACAGTCAGTCAAAATTCTTTATTTCGATTACTAAAAATCATAAAAGAGCAATAAATACATACAACCATAAAAACAATTTAAAAAAATGTGCAAAATTAATACAAATTACAATTTGTTAATAAGAACCCTGATTACTGTCACCAACATCCCCAGCAGAAGAACAAATTTGAAGCTATAGGATATAAATGTGGTCAGCATAACTGAACCATGCTTGATGATGCAGGAGAACAGTCATCAGATCTTTCCTAAATCAAACTACCATTACAGGCACATTAACTAATGGATGATCAATATAAACATCTGTAAAGGCCACAATTGCAATAAAGGGAATGCTTACATAAATGGGAGTTTTAAATAAGAATCCAGTTTGGTGATAATCCTGTGCAAACTTACGAGGCAACATGCCTTGGATCGTTGAAGAAAAAAGTGCGTTAAAAATAAAAATCATTTAAAGAAATTCAAGAGGCACAGTTTTGGGCTTTCCTTTAAAGGGGGGAGGGGGGATAGAAAGGCTATGGACCTCATCCAACAACTTTATCTAAGCTCCTTCCAGCTATTGCTTCCACTAGGCAAGTCATACTTTATGAATTATATAAACACAAGGAGATGACGGGAGCACTGAAACGTTTCAGACACTCACCCTCAGATCCGGGTTTAATCCATCTTTCTTTAGCTCACATCGCCATCCCAGTTCAGACCCAGCCATATGCAAATCAGTCTTGACTCTGTTCCTCATGGGTACAGTACAGCGCGAACTGCCAAGCCAGGTTTTCCCTGGACTGGAACAAGCATCCTGGGACCGGTTTCAGCCGTCAGTCAGGCTAGCCTGAATCCAGTGGCAAAGTGAGCAAGGACCCACATCTGGGCATACCCTGCCACGTAGAGCAAACGCAAGGAGATGGACGGAGCGCTGCAACTTTTCAGACACTCACCTCCAATCACAGATCTGGGTTGAATCCATCATCGTTCTTTAGCTCACTTCGCCACCCTAGTTAAAAACCTGGCCTGGCAGTTGGGGCATGACTGTTCCCATGAGGCAATGGGTCAAGACCAGTGCTTAATTTAGAAAAAAACAGTGCTGGGGCTCTCAACAGGAGGACACTAAATCTTGCACCATCCGTTGACCCTGACAGCACTGCCAGAGACAGCACCAATACACTACTAATCACACCCTTAAAAAAGTGTTACCATTAATACTAATTAACCCCCCCCCCCCCGCTATAAGAATGGCTTTGGAGGCAAATACTAATAATTGGAAATTGAAATGGAAATAACAGAAGTGGTTGTGCTCGTTCCTAAATTGGCAGACAGTCATAAGCCCTGGTGCTGAGCACCGGAAAGCACTGGCACAAATTGAGCACTGGTCAAGACTGATTCACATATGGCTTTGAGTGGACCTGGGCGGCAAAGTGAACTAAAGAGCTAGGATGGATTCAACCCAGATCTGTGATGGGGCGAGTGTCTGAAAAGTTTCAGCCCAGCATCTCCTTGTATTCTTTATAAATCCACAGGTGGTGTGTGGTAAAATAGAAAAAAAGTCATGAGAAACGAGTTTTGCCACTACTTATGCATGGAAGTTATTTCTAGGCAAATAAAATTACAATCACTACCAAGGACCAAGGGGCGGCAAAAACAACATCACCCCTAAAGTCAATGATATGTAACGTGGAAAAGGTGCATAACAATTGACGAGTTACAAGAAGACAGACATGCATCGTATCTTGCAAAAGTTAAGTAGCAGTAAATGTACAATTATTGAGAGTTAGGTGTGGCCAGAAGTAAAACTCTAGATCAACAAACATTTAGAAGTAATGTTTCAACCGCACTTTGGTACTGGCCTGCTTTACTGCCTCAAAAATAACATTTGGCATGCGTATATCAATCTATCATTAACCTGCAGATGTTCCTAAAGTCCGAGAATTACTACCCAAAACTGATCTATCCACATAAATCAGACACTATAAAAATGGGGATATGCGGGTACCAAAGTATCCTAGAAAATATCGAATTGCACTTACATTTAAATATCACTTCGTTTGCCAGATAAGCCCATTCAAGCAGGCACCATCACACTGTTTACATTTTGAACCATGATGAACAAGAGTTCATTGGGAAAAATAGGGGGGATTCCAATTCGGTAAGTGGTGGCAACCGTGGCCAAAGGCCAAGCTCCAAAATGTACAACAAACCTAGAGCCACAAACTGCAATCTAAAGGAGTTTAGCATGTCTAACTCTAAGCAGCAGTAAAGGATACGGCCATAAGGCGCTGAAACGGACAGGGATTCAGATCACTGGACAGCCAAGCTGCTTGATCAGGCAGTAGCAAATAGTTTTTTTGTCAAACCCTACTTTCTAAAAAGCATTAAAAACAAATTGCTCAAACCCTACTTTCCTAATAGCATTACAACAATACTATTAGCAAGGAAATATTTAAATCAACATCAATAAACAAGCAAATACAAGGCACAACAACTTGTACGATGGACTGCTAAATATTTTTTTTGTTTTAATAGGTATATTGTGCTGGCTTAGCAACGCAACAACAGCATTAAAAAACGTGTCGCCTTTTTAAGGCGCTCGGACGTGATAAACCAGATTCATAATACAAATGCACCACCTTAAAGTGGTATAAAGTCACTTTTTTAAATAACCAGTTGGAGTGATCGTCAAGAGTCCTTCCCTGTGCGGTGCCACCGCGAGACACAGCTGGAATAGTTGCTTTTAAAGGTAAGCTCGTGCAAATAGCACGCCTTAAACACATGAATACGGCGGCGAGCACTTCAGCACACCACCTTCCATTCACCCTAAGACGACACCCACAACTCACCCTTCCTCGGCCATCGTTGGACAGTTGTCGGACGGGTTTCACCGGTCGAATCTCTAAAATACAGACATAAATGCAGAGCGTTAGAAAAGACAGTGCAGGTAGGACAACTTGCCTGCTAAAAGAGTATAGGATGGCAACTATATACTATAGATTGTGCATGATGCCAAAGAACACAGTAGCCATGGCTGTTCACTCACCATAGGCGTTTAGGAAAGAGGAGGAAGGCCTTGCTTACGTCAAACATATACACTTTAGTGTGGACATAAACGAAGGACCAACACTAGTAAGCTCCCCCCCGCCGTTCGTAAAAAACAACGGAAGAACAGTCACTTCAAATCCAGCTATATACAACGCTAGAATCGCAGCCTTTCGCCCCCTTTAACTCTTTAAATAATACCAGCAAAAATTACATACTGAATAATGAAAAGTTGTAAACATTACCGCAACGTTATTGCAAAGGGTAAATTAGGTAATCCTATACAATATAACACATATTACTTAATTCAAATGTGACCCAATCTCATATCAGTCCCATTATTAATCACGTCTGCTAGCATACTACAAGATGTCTCCCTTGTGTAGACTGTGCTGGCGACAGCCCTTCTTTCGTTTCGGTAATTTTTTTTTTTTTGCTTCGGCGAATTGTAAGCACGTGACCCCCTTCGCCAAGAGGCGTCTTCTCATTTACATTATTTGCGAATCTGATTCTGCCACCTCGAAGATCGCTTTCGTAATCAGACACCGGTTCTGATTTTCTGGAATGAAGAGCTGCCCAATAAATGATGGCGGCTTGCAATATACGTGAGCTTACAGACGAACAACTGTATTTACGGTTCTGATTTTCTGGA
Source organism: Lissotriton vulgaris (assembly GCF_964263255.1). Classification (NCBI taxonomy): domain Eukaryota; kingdom Metazoa; phylum Chordata; class Amphibia; order Caudata; family Salamandridae; genus Lissotriton; species Lissotriton vulgaris. Next base: position 1,299,151,504 of record NC_141694.1, read on the forward strand.
ATGAAGAGCTGCCCTATACATGATGGCGGCTTCCAATATAACGTGAGCTTACAGACGAGCAACTGTATTTATTATCTTTTGCAGTTGTTTACAGCGCGAATTCGACCCCAAGATGTCAGGGAGCTGGAGCGCCAGTTGCATTAGAGACGGACGACGCGTACTTTTTTAAAGCACGGGCAGATTAAGTGATTTGGCCAGAATCACGGGGGGTTTCAATTCATAGCTGCAAAGGTTTCAGATTGCCATTTGTAACGTTTTCATAATTTCAGTGTAATTATTAGTGAAATTTTGTTGTTGCAGTTTTATGTAGCGCATACTCGATCTTAACTTGTGCTCATGTAAAGAGCTCCAATAACTTATGTTACGGGAACCTGGTTCCCCAACCCCAAAGTCGCCAGCTCTAGCCCTTACGCCATATCCACTTCTCATTTCAATGACTATGACTGACTCTTTCTCCTGAGCAAAATCAAGCAATAGAGAACAGGGAAACAAATATCAGCAATTACTCCCATTTGAGCAACGAGAAAAGAAGATCATCTTGAAATTGCAGGCATGTGTAACATTAACCACAGCCTCGGGTCACAGTTGCTGGACCACAGCAGTTTCTTCTTTTGACTTGCTTGCAGGATAAATAGCCTGGGGAAACTTATACAAATTGTAGTAGGCAAGGCCCAGCAGTGAAGGCCTATTCTACGCAGCACAAAAGAAGCTCACGCAAAACACATTGGTCTCTCTTCAGCCAGTGGCCTCGTGCAACCCTGGCTCCTTTATTTATACATTTGAACAAGTGGGTAGTGAGGTCCTTTTGCGCAATGTCTGGTGGTTTAGGTATCTAAAAATTGACAATATATACTGTGCTACAAAGGGAACCCAAACAGCCACCACCCTATGCTGCCAGGTCGCAATATGTTTCAATTGCGTAATATACTTCTTTTGGGTAAGGGTCCCTGAGCAAAAAATGTTAATAATATAATATCACAAATTCAAAATAGAAGGATGAATTCAAACAATAAAAATTTCCAAACAAAAAATTCTGTGGTTTCTTTATTCTTCACAATTCTTTCACTTTCTCCACCAGGACTTGTTGACCAAATTCTCCAATTCATAAATCTCGAATCCAGATCATAACAATACTCTTTGGCTGTATTGTTATGATCTGGATTCGAGATTTATGAATTGGAGAATTTGCTCAACAAGTCCTTGTGGAGTAAGTGAAAGAATTAAGAAACCACAGACTTTTTTGTTGGGAAATTTGTATTGTTTGAATTCCTCCTTCTATTTTGAATTTGTGATATTGTATTAATAACATTTCTTACTCAGGGACCCTTACCCAAAAGAAGTCCTTTATTTATACACTCGGACTGAGCCCAGTCACAATGTGTGTCTGGGGTTCAACCAAGTACAGAAGATGACTGGTGGCTCTCTCCATCCCTCCCTTATTTTAGTTCGGAGATAAAAGGGCAAACCGAGAAAGAAAGAAAACGAGAGAAGGGAGAACAGAAAAAGGAGTAACATGGCAAAGTATAACAAAACAAACATGCATAGGCATATCAGCACATGAAGTCTTTCAGTCTCTGACTTGGAGTGGGGTTGGGCCCCAACACGTAGCTCTGTCTCCGAGGATCCTTAATTGGACTGGCACCTGTGGCTCGGCACAAGGGTCTCCCTGATGCTGTTGGATGTGATCTCTCTTGCCTGCCGTCTTCCGGCACTGCAGTGGTCTTCGATGGCAATGAGGGTGCTGAGAACTGGCTGCCAACCATGGTCGGCATGTTATCATCACTCGGGAACCCACCCCTCCTACCGGGGGTGGTGAGCGGAAAGGCATCTCCTTGCAGAGACTTGAACTAGGACACATTCCTCACTACGTTGTGCTGGCTTCGTTGAGCTGTAATCATGGTGCCATCCACTTAGGTCACTGTCCGCACTTTGGGCTCATATGGAGTGCAAAATTTCCATCCTGGATGGCGATCCTTAATCACCACCCTGGCTCCTACGCACAGCATCAGAGTCTTTGCCTTCTGATCCTTGGTCGCTTTTTCGCTGGTTATTTGCTGCTTCTGTTGAGCCTTCTCTGTGTCCAGACAGGGTGGGGTCCATTCAGCATCATTCCGGGATAATGTCCCGTGGTGACTGCTTGAGAAGTGGGCGGGGGCACCTGGTCTTGGAGTGAGGTGTTTGTCAGTATGCGATCAGGAACTGGTGCAAACACACTTCGGTGTCTTGTTGTCGATTCACGTCGATTCTGAGGGCTCTGTTCAGCATCCTCCTGAATCACTCCACCTCCCCGTTAGCTTGGGGCCATTGTGGGGTGATAGAATGGTGTTTGATGGCCTTTTGTGCCAGAAAATTGTGAAAGTCTTTCCCCTGGAATGGCGGCCGGTTGTCTGACTTGACCTCTTTTGGGAGCCCAAACAGTGCAAAAGTCTTCTCCAGTACTGGCTGGACGTGGATGAATGCAGTAGTCAGCACAGGCATCCCGCTCTATTTGAGCATAGCAGGTTTCAGTCTGCGTCTACGCCCGACTAGCATATGCGACCTGGACCCAGGTCCCTCTCTTGTTTTCTTGAAGGAGGTCTACCCAGAGCCCTACGGGGCTAGAGTCCACTATTAGCTCATTTTTTATTCTGGCGCTGGAAGTATGCCTTGGTTGTCTGGGTCAGCAGTGCCTTTTTCATCCCATTCTCATCGCCAGTGTAGCAGACAAGGCCTAGCAGTGAAGGCCTGTGCTACACAGCACAAAAGACGCTCACGCAAGACAGGCTGGTCTCTCTTCAGCCTATGGTCGTGTGCAACCCTGGCTCCTTTATTCATACCCTCAGACTGAGCCCAGATGTAGGATCTGGTTTTAATGGTTACCCCCACTTTTTGTTTGATGTCACAATATTTTGACTAGTCTGACTGGGATCCTGCTAATCAGGACCCCAGTCTATCTGCATTCTCCCTAAGCTGTTATCCCATGTACTCAGGTACACTCCTGATTGGATACTGGGGTACCCTTGCCAGTCCCTAGTATATGGTACACATGTACCCAGGGCATAGGTACCCCAGAGGCCTCCCATGGGCTGAAGCATGTATTATGCCACCCATGAGAGGCAATGCAAAATGGAACAACAGGCCTGCCATTGCAGACTGTGTAAGATGGTGCATGCACCACTTTCTTCACATATAGGTTTACTATATCTATAGCTCACTACACTTAAAACCTATAAGTCACCCCTATAGCAGGCCTTGACAATCCTGAAGGCAGGGTGCTGGGTTATACGTGAGAGTGTGCACCTGCATGAGCATAGCACCCCAGCAGCCTTCGGAGACCATTCTCCCATGTTGTCGGTGACGCAGCCATACATATAGGTAAAGGTGCATTATATGCTCGCATAAAATGCTGTCTCGAAAACGGCTGCAACAAACCATGTTGTGTTTGTATCAAACACCTTGGAATCATACCTCCTCACCGGTAACCGGTGTGGGAGGTATGATTCCACCCTTCAGAAGCAAGCTTCGTTGGGTCCCTGGTCTTCCCCGTACCAGCCTTCTCGACCCGGGCAGCACAAAGTGGTTGCTGCCAACCCGAGACACATTTCTGCCCTTCTGCAGCTGAACCAAGCTCGAGCAGAGGAAGGCAGTACAATAGGCATCCTGTCACAGGGAGGTGTGACCACATCCCAGACAGGATTTAGTGTATTGGAGCTGGGTGGGTGCACTTCCAAAGTGCCTGAAAGTCTGCACGAGGGGCACATTTGGTGTTCCTGTACATAGTCCAGTTCAAACCAGTCCTGGGAGCAGTTGGCTCCTGCTCTGGCGCGAAATTGGACAAAGGACATGGGAGTAACTTCACCACTGTCCTGATGCTCCCCTAGGAGGGTTCCCTGAATCTGTCCAACCCGCTCCCGTGGGTATAAAAGGGCTTACCTGACTGTAGGACCCTAGATTCGACGTGAGGAAGATTCTGAACACGAACCTCTGACCTTCTACCATCTGGACACTCTGGACTTCGACTGGGCCCGACTTTGTCTCCCTCTCCGTCCAAAGCATTGTCAATGTATGTGCACAATACAGGATCTGTGCAGGACCTGTTGCGCTTCAGGGACAACTGAAGTATCTCCCTTTGGTGTGAAGGAGTCGCTCCCTTGCATTCACAGGCACCGTAACGCAACTTACCAGTCTGCTGATCCAGAGCTCCTGCGGACTCTGAAGGCTCCAGCAGCACAGGAGGTGGGTTCCTACATTCCGTGAGGTCGAGCTGCCCTCTCACCAAGTTTGAGGCCAGTATGCCTCATGGGAACTGCATAAGCCAAACCCCTTCGCACTGTGTACATTTCCAAGGGCATATGCTTGTTGGCGTTCCTCAACTAAGCGCATTGGGCGATCAATAGCCCCAACCTCTGCGCACATTTCGTATAAAGAACTTCGGCTTCCTTGCACTTTGTGTCCTGCAAGCTGTGACTTTGTGAAATGGCTAGAGGTCCCCTCGCGACTCCTGCGCCTTCGGCCTGTGGGTCGAGTTAAGGGACAACACTGCTTTTCTTGGGCTCCCCTGGTTGCTCCAGGCCTGCCCTGACTCCCTTGGCTGTGGTGAGTCATCTGATCCTTGCTGGGCCAGGCCATAACCTTCTTTGACCTTCTTCGTGGGTTTGTGCTGCCAAGGCTTGTTGGTGCTCCCTCCAGACACCGACTCCTAAGCACTCTACCTCCTTTGTGGGACAGCTCGTATCCGGCTCCAGGTCATCCTCGATGTCTTCTTGTCCCTGCAACTGTAGAGTCAAAGTCTCCTTCTTGACACTCGAAGCACCCAACATCAGTGGGCATTCGTCTACTGAGCCCCTGGTCACTCCTGAGTGACCCAGGCTCTGTCCCCTCTGCTTTGAGGTTCCTTCCATCGAGAATCCATCTGTGGGTTCCACCAGACACTTTTCTCCTTTCCAGCAGTGACATTTCTTTGAAAACTCCCATTGAGAACAACAGTGGTTTCCGACACCACTTCAGTCCTATGCACCGGGCTTCCCTGGGATAGGTAACTCTGGTACTTTGGTATCCATGGGTGGGGTGACTCTCTGACCTTCTATATTCAAAATGGTTTCTTAGTAACCCGAAACTGCGACCCTCATCCTCCTAGACCTCTCCGCGGCCTTCGACACTGTCTGCCACCATACCCTAGTACAGCGCCTCAGCAACGTCGGAATCCAGGAGAAGGCACTGGAGTGGATCACCTCCTTCCTCGCCGAAGGAACACAGAGAGTCCGCCTTCCCCCGTTCAGATCAGAAGCCACCGAAGTCATCTGCGGCGTTCCTCAAGGCTCCACGCTCAGCCCAACCCTCTTCAACGTCTACATGAGTCCCCTCGCAGCCATCGCACGCCAGCACAACCTCAACATCATCTCCTACGCCGACGACACCCAGCCGATCCTCTCCCTCACCAACGACCCCGCCACCGCCAGAGCCAACCTACACGAAGGGATGAAAGAGGTAGCCAAATGGATGAAGAACAGCCACATGAAACTGAACTCGGACAAGACGGAAGTCCTCATCCTGGGATCCTCCCCCTCGCCTGGGACGACTCCTGGTGGCCCCCCGCCCTAGGCAGTGCACCCAAACCAACAGACCACGCACGCAACCTGGGCTTCATCCTGGACTCCTCCGTCTCCATGACCCGACAAGTCAACGCCGTCTCCTCGTCGTGCTTCAACATCCTACGCATGCTACGCAAGATCTTCCGGTGGATCCCCACAGAGACCAGGAAGACGGTCACCCAGGCCCTCGTCACCAGCCAACTGGACTACGGCAACTCCCTCTACGCCGGAACCACCGCCAAACTCCAGAAGAGACTCCAGCGGATCCAGAACGCCTCCGCACGACTCATCCTGGACACCCCCCGTCGCAACCACATCTCCGGACACCTGAGAGACCTGCCCTGGCTCCCGGTCAACAAGAGAATCGCCTTCCGTCTCCTCACCCACGCACACAAAGCCCTGCACAACCAAGGCCCAGGATACCTCAACAGCCGCCTCAACTTCTACGCCTCCAAACGCCAGCTTCGATCGACCGGCCACGCCCTCGCCGCCGTCCCCCGCATCCGAAGAGCCACCACAGGGGGAAGGTCCTTCTCCTACCTCGCCGCCAAGACTTGGAACTCCCTACCGACCCACCTCCGCCTGACCCAGGACCACCTCGCCTTCAGGAAGCAGCTCAAGACCTGGCTGTTCGAGCAGTAGCGGACCCCCCCTCCCCTAGCCCCTTGAGACCCTCCGGGTGAGTAGTGCGCTATACAAATGCTTTGATTGATTGATTGAGTAATCCTCTGGGAAGGGTCCTTAAACTGCAACCGCGACTCTCCTATTGAATTGTACGTAGCACGCAGTCGTGTTCTCACACTGCACCCAACCTCAGTGGGGTCCCTACTTACTCACCGTGGGTGGTTCCTTGGGGTCCCAGCGATTCTAAATCCTCTCGGCACTGTCTTGACTTGAGTCGTGGTTCTTATACCACTATTCTAGTATATAGTTTGGTCTTGCCCGGGAGCCCACTGTGTATTATGATACTTACGTTTTTTCTGTGCTACAGTATTGTGTGCTTTGTGTTTCTCTGTGTGTATCAGATACTGTGAGGCATTTAAGGTGTGTTATAATAATAAATACATAATGTTATAACTACTGTGTGGTTCTCCTTTCATATAACCAATACTATAAGTTAGAATTCTGGTAAAACAAGCTGCTTAACATTCCTTTAAGACTAAGCCTGAAAGCTGCTCTCCACAGCAACCCCTTGGATAGCTTTCTAAGGTTATCTTTGACCTCTTAAATCACCATAAGGGTTATTTGCACTGGTGCAAGGTGCCCACTTTAATTAGGACAAAGAGGGCTCAATTGTAGTGTGGGAACTACTGAATACACTACTGAGGTCCTTAAACAACTTAATGATCCCACCTGTTATAAGAAGATCTCTAGAGATTCGACGTTGGAACTTCAAAAACAATTATTTGTCATTTTAAAGGAAGGATTTGAACAAGGATTTCTGGGCCCTAAGGAATATAATTTCCTTCAAAACAAACATCCAAGAGTGCCGGTATTTTATATACTGCCAAAGATTCATAAAAATGAAAAAAATCCGCCTGGGAGACCTATCGTCTCCGGGTGTGAATCTTTGGTAGAACCTATTTCAAAATACATGGACTGTTTTTTAAAAGATTTCATGACTGAAGTTATCTCCGATCTCCAAGATACCACAAACTTCATCAATAAACTAGAGGAAGTGAGATTTGTAAGCATGGGCCAATTTTGCGAATTCGCGATTCGCAAATTTGCGTATTCACAAATTCGCAATCCGCAAAATCCGCGAACTTTCGCAAATTTGCAGATTTTTTTTGTGTTTGCAAGGGGTTCTGCCAGTTCGTGAGTGTTTTTTACCAGTTCGCAAACACAAACTTACTAGTCAAGTCGCAACGGTCGCGACCATGTTGTTTCTACGTCTGGTTCATCACAGCACCCTCTGTTTCACCACTGCCACCCTCTGTTTCACTACTGCCACCCTTTGTCTCACCCATGCCACCCTCTGGTACATCACTGCCACCCTCTGGTTCATCACTGTAGATTATGGGGGGGAAAAGCACACCTGCCCTGCCTCAACTAACATGAATTAATTTGGGGCTGATTAATGTGTCACTGAATTTGAGATGGCACCTGCTTCCTTAACTGTAAGTACTTCCTGATTAATGATGAGCTTGAACTTTTGCACCTGCTAAGTGCTTTCAGTTTTGCAAAATTCGTTAGCACACCTGCCCTGCCTCAACTGACATGAATAAATTAGGGGTTGATTAATGTGTCACTGAATTTGAACTTCCAGTCTGGCACCTGCTTCCTTATCTGTAATTGCTTTCTGTTGCAGTGTAATTTTTTCTAACAGGACCTTTGTGGCATACTTGTAGCTATTCTCTGAGCCTGCTGTGAGGGTCAGAGCAGGGTCATAGAATAGTTGCAAGTAGGCAACTGAACTCTGGAGGGGCCCCTCAGGAAGCACTACAGGGAATGGTTACTAATGATGAGCTTGAACTTTTGCGCCTGCTGAGTGCTTTCAGTTTTGCAAAAATCGTTTTTCTGCAATTGCGCAGGATTCGCGGGGCACAAATTTGCACGAGATCGAATTCGGAAGTCGCGAATTCGTGCGAATAGGCGATTTGTTTTTTTGCGGCGTGTTTGCGTGTTTTATTACGTTTTTGCAAGCCGCTGGTAGCGCAATGAGGCGAAGTTACCCTAGCCGTCGTACATGGGCGCGGCCATCTTGTTTGCGTGACGTCTTTCCGTTTCCGGGCGCTATGTGTAATCTCGCAAAGTGTTCGGCTCGCTAGTACAAGTTTGTGTGTGATCGCGGGGGAAATCTCGTGCTAACTTACCCACGCGGTCGTGAACGGGCGCGGCCATCTTGTTTTTCATTCATTGCTATGGTTCTGGGCATGCTTTCTGTATCCTCTCTCAATCTCTGCCATCCTTTGCTTGTTTGAAGTTTTTTTAAATCTATTTTACTTATTATCTATCCCTCTATTATTCTAACTATATTTTTGTGTTTTCTGCTACTTTTTGTTAATTTTTTTTTAAACTCTTTTCTTCTTCCCTATTCTATTTCTTATTTACCTTCCTTTCTGTCCAGACCATGGTAAAGGGAGCCAGGAAGCAGCCCGAGAATGGGAAGGGTCCCGCACCCCGTGCCCCGTTCCCGTGCCGGCGTTGAGGGGGGAGCTAGTGATGCCACGGGAGATCTTCAGCGCGGAAGAGGTGGCCGCACTAGTCTTCTATGTACAGCACCGCCTCCCCAGGACCATCATGGCAGGCGGCAAGATCGCAAGCGGCTACGGGCTCCGGAAGCGGTGGGAGAAGGTTTGTCGGGCCATGTATTCTCACTCTCGGGTCCGGCGCACCTACAACCAGGCCACCCACCGTTGGACGGATCTCCTAGACCGGGAACGCGATTTGCTCGACCTGCTCGGCATCGAGATCCCCGGGCTTGGTGAGTAGTAGTAGCTATTTCATCACTACTCTGTTTTCTCCTGCTCTGTGTGTTATTATAATTTTTGTTTTTTACCAAGAGCAATAAAATCTTCTGTGCATTTCAGGTGCACTGCTCTCCTTCTCAGTAGCGTTGCTACTATGCTTATTTGTTTTCGATTTTGTGTTCATTTCATTGGCCTGAGAAATTATGTATGAGTGTAGTTTACAGAACTGCGTAATGCTAGACACTCAGGGGCAGATTTGCAATTACCGGCGCATCCCTGCAAAGTAGCAGGGATGCGCCAGTAATTGTGCGCCACGCCACCACCACCCATGGTGTACCGTATTTACAATGCGGCGCACCATGGGCCCAAAACGTCACCGAAGCGTTACGCATCTGTGCCGTAAAGGCGGCACATTGCTGGAGTTGCGTCGCAACGATTGCGCAGCTCCAGCAATGCTCTGGGGTGCCCTATCTCCCCAATGCTGCGTCAAGCCGTACGTAGGCTTCCTTCAAGCAGGCGCAGGGTTTGAGTGACGCATCATTGTCCTAAAAGTGACTGATTGAAATCTTGTAGATTTCCCTCAGCCACTTTTAGGATGCGTTCACAAATTATTAGATTGGTTTCTGTATTCACATTTCTTCATTCCTAGACAAAATACCAGTGAGTGGTGTATGTCTATGACATCTAACATTCTTAAATGTACTTTGTAGGTGGAACTTCTGGTGCCGGGCCCAGAGCGGAGGTGGAGGAGGACACTTCTGGGGAGGAGGCGGTGCAAGTGCCGGAGGAAACTGCTGTGCGGGTTGCCACGGTAGTGGCGGGCAGTGGTAAGCTCTTATATTCCTTACTTATTGAGATTGCAGACTGCAGAGTGTGCTCTCTGCACAGGTGTAGTATATATGTTCAACAGTCAAGTTAGTATACTGTTAAGCAGATTTTCAAATTTAGAACAAAGTTTTTATCAACCAGGTAGTAGCCTCCTCTAAATTTACTTCAACTCAGCGGTGATTTTTTTTTCGAGAATCCAAATCAGATCTGAGATGAACTTGATGGATGGGATGAACGAAAAATGAAAGAAGGGTGTAAGTAAGTGTGGAAGGACGAGCAAGTAAAAAGTAATGATGACTGACAAAGAAGAATGATATGTGTTTGATTGGTGCCCGAGGCGGCTGGGAAGAAATATGATGCATGGCTGGGTGTAGGATGAAGCAAGGAAGGGTGGAAGGAGATCAGCCTGGGTGGGTGAAATAGAAACTATGTGTACGCAATATATCCCTTGGTTGAAATTCAAATGTAAGTCAAGCACGGATGTATGGCTTGCGGTTTCCCAAATAAAATGAAAAGGTTGTTTTCCCGTGAGAAAACGTACGGTTTGTCCAGATGAGTGACATGAAGAAGAATGATTGACATATAGTTTGAATGGATGGATGCCTGGATCATGGTACTATCTGACTCTTAGATAGCATATGTGTATCTAGAGAGAGTAGACGGTCACTGGATGAACTAAGTGTTACTTTGAAGAGCATGTAACACCGCACCCGCACGTCCGTCCCAGTGTAGGAAAGGCAAGGAAAAGAAGTTTAAAATTAATTTTGGCCCAATACTACCATGATTAGTAGCAGTAGTTTGTATTGCAAGCACAGCATATATCCGGCTATTACGATGGCCACTCACTACCTCTGTTAATAAGTGTAGTAGAACTCGGTCATTCATGTGTGGATGTATCACTGTTCACTCAAAAAAAAGCAAAGCACCTAAAGTCATCCCATATCTAAGCAAATACATATCATGTGCAGTGATAGATAATCGGAATATTTATCTTCATTTTACTTTTCTAGTATTCATTGGCACTGTAGGGTGAAAGTTAAATTAATTAAGCAGTAGCCCTTGTAACAGAGTATTCTCAGTGCCACCCGTAATAGAAAAGTAAGAGCATCACCACCTGCATGTACTGGACTGGTACAGTAACGCAAGTCTGTCTCACTCATCATGGCGGGCGTCTGTTTTTCTCGGATGCAAGTTGACTGCGCTGGCATTATGCCGGCTTTCAGAAGTTAAAGTACCAATTTTGCTTAACAAGAGAGAAGAAGAAGAATAAGACTGGTGTACTGTCATAGTCGACTCTAATGGATTGAGTCCATAGTGCTCGTATAAATGATTCCTTAAACTCCCACTAATGTTAGAGCAAGGATGAAGAAGTGGGAGGTTAGATAGATACTGGCCACAATAGTTATGTACTGCGCTTGCAAGTTGCTAGTTCTACTGTGACACAACTTTCTGCTGAATCATTTTGTGTTAATCTTAAAGAGCATTAGTTACAGACTATGTCTTTCTTTCTTCATATAGATGCTCCTTCCAAACCAACACGGAAGGAGCTGGCTAAAAGGGCCCGGCAACGGAGGCTGGAGGCGACTGTTGCCGAATATCGGCGGCTGGTGGCCCAGGAGGAGGAGGACACGCAGAGTACATTGACAACATCCACGGCGACACCTGCATCCTCCTCCGCGCTCCCTGGGTCAGCCAGTCAGCGCAGCAGGTCTCCAGCGGTACGGAACCGGCTACCGCAGCCACCCGCCACCGCCGAGCAGCAAAAAAATCAGCTGCCCCCCACAGCAGTACCAAAAAAAGTTGCACCGCCTTTCATTCAAGGTGTCCTACCTCGAGCAGGAGCTGCTCAACACCAAAACCCTGCTCGAGACCCTCCGCAAGGAGCATGCCGACCAGGCCCGAAAAGTCAACAGCAGCCAGCAGTAGGAGGAGACTGTCCCTTGCCCCTTTTTTTAAAGACTTCTGGGGTGGGATTTGGGAGTTGGGTTTTTTGGACTTTTCACGGACATTCGTTGGGGTTAGGGAGTGGGGGTGGGTTGGGTCTTGCAGGAGATTATTTTTGTTAGGGATATAAATATACTTTAAACTTTGTCTTAGCATACGTGTTCTTTTACTGCTTTTGAGGCTGGTGGGTGAGGGTTTAACAGTAAGTTTGTTTTCCTGAAACTTAAGTGGCATCTTGATTCAAGTTGTGTAAGTAATTGCCCAAATGTTTTCAAAACTAAGTGCCTCTCACAGAGTAAGTGAATTCAATAGTCCTAGGACTTTACTAGTACTACCGTCAGTCTCTCGTCTCTCCTAATACTCCATACCACCTCCCCCCAAACGCTTATCTTACCTGTAATTTGTGTTTGGAAATAGGGCTAGGCACAGGGCTGGCTGCACCGGAAATGGCGATTAAGGTTGGTAATCCTGGGCGGATGAAATGTCATCATTGCGCTGGTACTAGTGGTGTTAGTCCTTACAGTAGCATTAGAACGGTACGATAGAGTATAAAGCAGGTGACAGTACACTATAACAGTGCCACAATGTAGCCTTACAAATGGTAAAGTATTGAAAGTATAACTACTACTTGCGTTGAATTTCTTTGACATTGGCTACTACTACAAGAAATAGTACTTAAGGTGAAGGACACAGCAGCGTAATCATTTGCCACGTCTAGGAGGAGGATGTTCTTGATGATCAATCAAGTTGATGGCGCACATGAAAATCTGCTTTCATTTGCCAATAGTCATGGGTCTGTGTCAAGCTGAGTAAGAATATATCCTCGGATTCCTTCATCAGCATGTTGCTATGACCTTATCCTCCCCAGCAAGTGTGTGGAATTATTGCTGTAATTTAGTCACACATCAATCAAAACCACACAGCCCGGGGGAAGAGGGTTAGGGTTTGGAAAATGGATGGGAATGGGGTTTTTTGGTAAAGTTTTGTTGAGAGAAGAAAAAAAAAGCACAGCACGGACAAACAATAATTGAAGATAAACAAATCTTTGGGTACAAAGCTATCCATAAATCTTTTAAGTGACATAAAGGAAGTGCATGCACTACTGCATGCATGGATACTGAAAAGTAAGTAGTACTTTCGACAACCGTGAATGAAAGAATGCAACAGTACAGGGCTGCAGTAATAATTATGCGTTTTCACTTGCCTATCTCTGCACTCAGAGAAACACTTCTTACATTAAATTAGGTTTAAAAAATAGCAGAAGTAAAACCTATACAATGGCTGTAGGGATGAATTTAGAAGCAGAGATCAAAGAAATGAAGAGTCACACACATAGAAGTTCACAGCAATAACATTACTTAAAAGATAATTAGAAAAGAACGGATACTGTATCTGTATGTTGTTGTAGTTGTCCTGTTGAATTTGGTAAGTTGCATGCATACAACCATTCCTCTTATTAGCAGGACTCCTCCATTCCATCTGACGCTCCGTCCATCAATGTTGGTGACCAGAAGACACCCTGTCCACTGCCTGCCTGGCGGATGCTGAATTGCGGCTCGCTAATGTGAAGGAGGAGACAAAAAAGGCCATCCTGGCAACCAAATCAGGATCACCATTTGATCCATGTCCTATAGGACTCTTACATCTTATTGCGAATATTGTCAACCCGGACATAAATGTTATCATTAACAACTCTCTGTCCACCGCCTATGTCCCCCCTGAGTGGAAACTGGCAGCTGTAAAACCCTTACAAAAAAAACAACTTCCCGACCCCTCCACACTATCCAATCTACGTCCGATTTCATTACTTCCAGCTTTGTGTAAAATCACTGAGTCTACAGTGAACAAACAGCTGACACTTTTCTTGGAAGATAATGAAGTATGGCACCCCAATCAGGCTGGCTTCAGGACTCAGCATTCCACCGAATCGGCTCTCCTGTTCACTACGGAAACTATCCGCTCAGCTCTAGACCAAGGCAAGAAGGCCGTCCTGATACTATTAGACCTGTCGGCGGCCTTCGACACGGTCTCACATGCCATCTTAATAGACCGGCTAATAACATCTGGCATTAAAGGTATTGCCTTAGAGTGGATAAAAAACTTTCTTAGTGACAGGAGACAAGTGGTAACTCTGGGGGAATTCCGTTCCAGTGAGAAGCCACTGTCAACGGGAGTACCTCAGGGCTCCAGTCTGAGTCCGACATTGTTCAATGTTTACACCGCACCCCTGATTCAGCTGATATCGTCCTACGGCATAGATGTAATAGCATATGCCGACGATACCCAACTGATCCTGGTCATGGACAAAGACAACCAGGCCTGGGAGGAAAAGCTTAAGTGCTGCTTAACGGCCACCTTTGAGTGGATGCGGAAAAACCACCTAAAATGTAACACAGGAAAGACCGAGATCATGCCCATAGGCTCAAATAATGATTTCATCCCCAGACTGTGGTGGCCTGAGAAGGCAGAAATCCCACCCCACACTACCTCCTCGGCTCGCAACCTTGGGGTACAGTTTGACGCTGATCTATCCTTTAAACATCAGGCGTCAAAAGTGGCAGGCACTTGCTTCGGGATAATAAAAATGCTCAGAAAGTTCTTCGACTTGCTGCCCCTCGAAGCAAGGAAAACTGTTACGATTGCATTAGTCACCTCCCGCATTGACTACTGCAATAGCCTGTATGCTGGCACCAATAAAATGGTTACCCATAAACTCCAGATGGTGCAGCATGCAGCTGCAAGGCTGGTTCTGAAATGGCCAAGAAGATCCTCAGCAACCAAAGCCCTCAATGCACTACACTGGCTGCCTATAACTAAAAGGGTCCTCCACAAAGTTTTAACAATCACATTTCGCGCTGTGCATAATTCAGGCCCCACTTACCTAAGAAATAAATTTGTAAAATACTGTCCAAATCGCGCACTAAGATCCTCCAATGCCAATCTTTTGACCATTCCTAGTTTCAGACTCAAAACCCGCGGGGGTAAATCCCTAGCGGTATTGGGTGCCAAAGCATGGAATGCCCTACCCCCTCTATTAAGAGCACTGGACAAGGAGTCTGAGTTCCGCAAGCAATTGAAAACCTGGATTTACAATCTTCCAGACCCAATGGCCAGAGCGCTAGTGTGATCCCGGTTATGGTCTCCTTAAGCAGTAAGGCAACCTTTTCATCTGGTTGTCCTCATATTGGCGCCGAGATGCTCCTTGGAGCGATTGCTAGCGCGTTATAAATGGACTCTACATCTACATCTACAAGCCTGACTTCATCCTTTTTTTCCCATTGCACAGGCTGAAACCCGGCCTGTAATTATTGATGGAAAAACAGGAAGTAATATTAGAACACCACTGACAAATAAATATAAGGTATGTATGCTGTGTAGTGCAAAAAGTCACACTTTGAGTTTCCTAATAGACAGTACAATATTTTTGAAAGTGCGTACTCTGTCTGAGTCTCCTTTTGAAGGATAAATAAGTATGGGCGAATTAATTTAGCGGATCTTTCCCCTCAAGCTAGGTGTACTGTAAACTGTGTTTTACAACAAAATTAGACCTTCCCAGCAGTGCTCTCAGACCCTTACTAAACCCAGTCGCAAAAATGTAGAAGACCCCCAATCAGATCTCGAAAAACGAGGCCTAGTAGAAAATGGTGACAAAACATACTTTGAAAGTAAAGTAGGCCCAAATCCCCCTTACCCACCATGGATTGTATTCAAACCACTTGCAAGCAAGCAAAAGTATCCTTACCCAGCATTGCTCCAAGACTCGCAAACCCCCCCCCCCCACAAACACCAGGAACCCCCACAAACAGCCCCACAAAATCGGTAGAGTGAGCGAAATCTCTGAAAATGCAAAAACGTTTTCCCGAGGGATTGTCTCCAAAACACTTTCTTTCCGGTATTTGACCTTCCCAGCAATGGCCCCAGAACTGTCAACCCGGGCGAAAACAAGTTTAACCCCCCCACAACAAGCCAAAAGGCAAAACCCTGGAAAAGCCACACTTAGGAAACGTTGGGCCTACCTGGAATTCAGTCCAAATGCGCTCTGCAGCTAGGCCCCAACTCCCCTTTTCCACCATGGATTTCCTGAAAAACAAATGCAATCAACATTAGACTGGGCCAGCAGTGCTCCCAGACCCCAAAACCCACCCACAAAAACCTGGAAGCCCCCCAAACAGCACCCCAAAGACAGGCAAGTGATCAAAAGCGCAAAAACTTTTTCTGCTCCGATTTTCTCCAAACCCCTTTTATCCGGTATTAGACCTTCACAGCAATGCCCCAGACCCGTCAACTCACCCGCAAAGAAGTAGAACACCCCCACAAGTGCAGAGTCTTTCTTCATTGGGCGTAATCCAGCCATCTGCTTTGAGGGAAATAGGAGTCTGGAGGAGGAGGATAGAGGAGCATGTTCTTGTGAACTTGTGAACCTCAGGAATGCAGACTGCGGCACCTTCAAATCAATAAGCAAATAAGTGAAGACAGTTCTGCTGATGGGCTTATTTTTGTGATTAGGTGATTAAAGTTTTTTTATATAGATTTTGCAAAACAAAGAAAGACACACACACAGGAATAAAAGTGAATAAGGACGAAAAAGAAAGTTAGTGATTCATTGACTCATTTTCAGGGCTCGGTGTCAGGGAAGAAGAGCTCGTCCTCAAACTCTGCGAATTCAGAGGGGAGTAGGTCAGTTAACAGAGAACTTCCCTCTTCTAAGTTGGTGTCCTTCTCGTCTTCTTCCTGCGTGCGCTCTCGTATTTTGTAATCTGGTGGTATGAGGTGCTGATTCATCTTGATCATTGTTAACCTCTTCACATTTTTGGGCAAGATGCGGGTCCTTTTGGAAGTTACAATGCCACCAGCAGCACTGAAAACACGGTTAGAAGACACACTTGCGAGTGGGCAAGACAAGAAATTTATAGCCAGGTTGGTGATCTCTGGCCACACATCTCTTTTCCCATGCCAATATGCCAATAGGTCATCATGAACATAGACCTCTGTTGAGTCATTCAGATAGTCCTGCACCATCGACTCAAGGTTCTCCAGGGTTCCTCAACTTTGCTTACTTTTTTCAGGGACCTTTTGAGAAGCAAACCCAAGCTGAGCTAGCCAATCCTCTTCTTCACACAATGTTACTGTTGTGTCTGGTGCAGATGATACGGTTGCTGGTGTCTTTAACGGCTGAGAGGGAAAATCACTCTCTTCTGCCACAGCCACAGCCACAGATGCAGAAGTGGATTTTTTGTCTCCGGATGGCCTGCTGATGCTGATGTACTGCCTTTTCCTTCAATATCCTGCCGTTCTCTTTCAAACCGACAGGCTGATACAGCTAGCCAATGTTTGTACTTTGTAACATCTGCGTCATCAAAAGGAAAGAATACTCTGCCTGCCACTGCCTTTTTGTACCGTGGATCCAGAATAGTAGCACAAATGTAATGCTGTTCTGTGTGGATCTTTTGAAAACGTTCATCGGAAAGTAGGTGCTGTAATAACTTCTCCGCCAACTCAAATGCTTGTTGCTTTCCATCATTTTGAAACGTAGAAGACACCGCCTTCAGTTGGTGCTCTAGCATGCGCAACAATGGGATAGCTTTTCCCAAATTACAGTTCTCCCTGCTGACTGCACGTGTGAAGACCTCAAAAGGACGAAGCATGTCTGTCAGGCTTTTAACTAGCTTCCATTGCTCCACCTGTATCCTCAGGTCCATCATAGGTGTACCCAGTGTAAGGAAATACTGATCGACTAGCGCATACTGCTCATACAGACGCTCAAGCATGTAGAAGGTTGAGTTCCAACGTGTTACCACCTCCTGGATGAGTGCTTTCACTGGCAGTTTACGTTCGTGTTGCGGGCACCTCAGCTGCTTCCGGGCCTTAAAAGAACGGTTAAAATGTGTGCACATTCTTCGGCAGGTGGTCAGTAACTCGCACACTGGACTTTCTTCACTCAAATATTTTTTAACAACCAGGTTTATACAGTGCGCCAAACACGGCACTCTGAAATAGTTACCCTTATCCATGGCCTTAACTACATTGGCGCCATTATCTGTGGAAACATAACCAATCATGCGTTTTGTTGGGGACAGCCATTGAAAGACCTTTGCGTTAAACTCATGCAAAATGTTTTCTCCTGTATGAATTTTCTCCATGGCAAACATGGCTAGTGTTGCATGTTTCTGAGCAGCTTTAAAAACGGTGTCCGGGTCAACACCTGCGGTTAGCTTTGCTTTAACCCCTGAAAAAGAGACCCAGTGTGCAGTGATGCACATGTAATCAACAGCTTGGCAACTGGTCCACATGTCTGTTTTCAGATGTATAGTGTGAACAGCACTCTTCTGCAAAGCTGCCCCAATCACCTCCAGCACATCTTCATGTAGTGCTGGAACCGCAACTCTGGCAAAATAGAACCGGCTAGGAACCTTCCATTTAGGGCACAGCGTTGCCACTAATTCAAGAAAACCCACCCCTTCCACAAAAGAAAAAGGGAGAAGGTCCAGCGCTAGCATTTTAGCCAGCTTAGTGTTATACAGACGCGCCGTTGGGTGGTTGCGTTCAAATGGCGCATCTGAAAACAACATGCTTCTAATGGTGGGCTGGACCATTTTACGGGATAATGATGACTTCTTCGACCCAGTTACGCTCGGTGATGATGAACTTTTTCGCATTGGTGTCTCACTCTCTCCCACACTCTTAGTGTGGCTCATATATCTTGCAGGGGGTGTGCTGCTGACAGGGGTACTGGGTGTAAGTGAAGAAATGTTTGACGCTTCTTCCTCCTTGTCATCATCAGATGAAACATCAACGGATACAATTTGTTGACTTGCAATTTGGGCTGCCTTGATCTCCTTTAGGTGCGCATGCCAATTGACAGTGTGCTGTCTCTCATGATGACCTCTCTGGCCTCCGGTACCATAGTTGGTACCAAGCGTACCACGACTAACTCGAAGCTTATAAATGGTACAAAAGGCTATGTTTTCCCTTGTTGGGCTAACACTAAAGAAGTCCCAAACTGCGGACTTCAAATGTCTGTGGGGGGCGGAGGAGGCGATACTGGGAATGCTAATGCCAGATGCAGTGGAGGATGTGTGTTGCCGAAATTTACTACGTTGTGCACTTACAGCGCCACTAATTGAGGAAATGGAGGTCGAGGTGGATGGAGGTCCCTTCTGGCGAGAAAATATGGAAGCGGTAGGTGGTGGTGTACTAGTTAACTGCATTGGTGGTGGTCCCATTGCCACGTCGCCAACATCACGCTCAGCAGCATTTCGGGATAGGGTATAAATGTCTGTTTGCTGCATGCCCGCTGAGGCTGGAGTGACGTGTATGATGACTGCGTCGTCGTTGTGAGAGTCTTCATCAGCAGGAGTATACGCCACTTCTTGTTCAGCGTCATCATTACACTCCATAACTATGAGACTTTCGGGGTCCTTCCTTTTACGCTTAGCTACCTTTGTCAGATCATGGTGTGCCTCACTCTCAGACGGCCGTGGTGGTTCCCAATTTTCATCCATATCATCAAAAGGAAGGGGGCTTGAAGAAGATGTAGACACCAGCCTTGATCTTTTCCTTGCTAGGGATCTGGAAGACAATGAATGATCAGGAGGAGTGGCTTCCTCAAATGATACCTCGGCTTGAATGTCGATTTCCTGATGTGCCCCTACTTCGGGAGGAACAACTATTGTGAGCACTTGTGCCGCTCCATGCACCTCTGCTTGCGCATCTCCTTGCGCCGCCTCTCCTTCCACATGTACTTGGGCTTGTACTTGCACATGTGGTTGTTGTTGCGGCTGTGGTTGTTGAACACTCGCCAGATGAGTTACAGCAACCTGTGTTGATTGAGGGATGCTGCTACTTTCTTGCGATGAGCCAACATCACTTGTCGATGGTGATTGAACAACTATACTGGCTGCCTCTGCAGCACTCAAGGGCTTGGACTTAAGTTGGCGTGGTGGTGGTGGCACTGAGCCCAATGGAGTGGAGGTGCTGCTCCCAGCTTGGTCCCCAGCAACCCCGCTGCTGCTGCAGGCGTACTTTTTTTCCCCAAAAAATGCGGCGGTCGGCACACCAGTCTCCTTGGTAAGTGGCGCCACTTGCTTCTTCTGCTCCTTACTGGCAACTTTCTTGCTAGAGGAGCTACGGGCAACTTTTTTAGGGGCCAATCTTCTTCAGATGTCAGAACAGCAGGCCGCAGTTGCACAAGTTGCAGAGTTGTCTGTGGCCACACAGAAACGTTGTGCTGCACACACCGCAGCAGGACTTGTTCCTGGCACTGATGAGGAACGATGAGGCTGATGATTCGTCTTTCTGCACCTAAAAGCAAACGAAGCCAGAGGAACATCAGTTAAATAAATGTTGCATATGTAGGGCTTCAATTAAGAGTTTGCAAGTAAGCATTTTTATTATACCCACCCCCCAAAATGGAAACACCAATGAAATTCACCACTGACAGAGTACCCCTGGGCATAATGGATAAAAGCATGGCAGACTGGGTGCAGGCCTATGGCACAACAGAGCACACTGCCTGGCTTCAAAATGGCCCCTAGACCCCCACCACATGGCCAGGCCCTGCCTGTACCAGTCCTCAAAATGGCCCCCACCCACATGGCCATGCCCCATCAACACCTCAAAAAATCAAAAAACACACAAAAATCACCACAATCCAATGACATCCATGCCCACAATCAGGTTCAAATTCAAGACACCCCACAGAAAGACTAGGCCCATGCACCACTGAGTAACCCTGGGCATAAAAATGGTTGAAAGCAAGGCAAACTGGGTGCAGGCCTGAGCACACTGCCTGGCTTCAAAATGGCCCCTTGTCCCCCAGCCACATGGCCAGGCCCTGCCTGTGCCAGTCCTCAAAATGGCCCCCACCCACATGGCCATGCCAAATCAACACCTCAAAAAAATCGAAAAACTCACAAAAATCACCACAATCCAATGCCATCCATGCCCTCAATCATGTTCAAATTCAAGACACCCCATAGAAAGACTAGGCCCATGCACCACTGAGTACCCAAGGGCATAATGGAAGAAAGCATGGCAGACTGGGTGCAGACCTATGGCACAACAAAGCACACTGCCTGTCTTCAAAATGGCCCCCACCCACATGGACAGGCCCCATCAACACCCCAAAAAATCAAAAAACACACAAAAATCACCACAATCCAATGCCATCCATGCCCTCCATGATGTTTACATTAAAGAGACCCCACAGAAAGACTCAGTCCATGCACCACTGAGGACCCCTGGGCAAAAGGCCCCAACACCACCCCAAAAAATCGAAAAACACAAAAATCACCACAATCCAATGCCAATCATGCCCTAAATCATGTTGAAATTCAACAAAACATTGTATCATGCACTCATAACTAACCCTGGTCCTACTGGATACTGTGGCTACCCACAATATATTTTATTTAATGTTCTGAAAAAGTTCCACAATTGTAATTGCAGCAACTGTAATGCCCCAAACAAACTTACTTGTGTAATTTCTAATCCAAAAGTGATCCAAAGAAAGTCAAAAATGCCTCAAATCCAAACATCCAGCAGCATCCACAAAAAGTAATCCTTCCAGGTCAAGATCCAAATCAAAGTGACCAGGACATGAACCAAGCACTGGGAGGAGCCTGCTGGACAGGAAGAGGAAGTTGGAGACTGCGGGGCACTTCCTTCCTCCCACCCCCCCAAAATTGATTCCTTGCAAAAAAAGTGCAGGCAAATGTCAACCTGAGGAGTTATTCTGATAAAAAATCATCATTTTCAGAAGGTTTATGCTGCCTGCCGGTGGATTTCTTGTGCAAAATTGCAAATTTTGCAATTTCGCAAGTGCGAGATTGTTGCTGCCCGCCGCATCTACGTGTTCGCAATGGTTTACTCCCGCGATGCGTGATCACGGGCCTTAATGACGTACTCGCATTGACAAACTCTCGCTGTGCAAGGTGGCAAGCCGCGATGACGTAATCGCGGTCGACAAACTCCCGCGGGATCCCGCAGCAAGATCCAAAATGGCCCAGCACACGCAAAACATGGAGAAAAACAACTCTGCAAACGCTTGAATGATGGTAGGTGAACGCCGCATGCCGCAATATTGTATCACCAAGCAAAAAAATCCGCCGCGTGCAAATTTGCAAATTGTCGGGAAATTCGCGAGAATTCGCGGATCGCGAATTTGCCGAAAATCCGCAAATTCCGGGAGCGGAACGGATTTTACGCTCATACTTAGAGATCTGACAAAGGGAAAGATCTAATGGTGACATTAGATGTCACCTCGTTATATACCCAAATTCCACAGGATGAAGCGATGGCAGTGCTCTCCTATTACCTTGAGAAAAGAATAAGACCTGTTCAGGTGCCAACGCAATTTATAGTCGACCTGGCTTCATTTGCCCTCAAGAAAAAATATTTTACATTCGGGATCGACTTCTTCTTCCAAGTGAAAGGAGTGGCGATGGGGTGCCCATTTGCCCCAGAGTTGGCAGTATTATTCATGTCAATGTATCAGGATACATTTATCCATAATAACAACCCATTCTCACAGTATATTACAACGTGGCTACGTTTTATCGATGATATTTTCATGGTGTGGCCGGGAGGAGAAGAACAACTAATGCTTTTCTATGACTGGCTCAACGTAAGAACAGCAGACATTAAATTCAGCAATCAACATTCAGCAAATAAAATATCTTTTTTGGACGTCGAGGTTCATCCTGCTGAAGAGGGTTTGGTGACAACTTTATATACAAAACCCACCGACAGGAATAAAGCCCTTTTTATTTTCCAGCAATCACCCGAGGAGTCTACGAGAAAACTTGCCTTATGGCTAGTTTTTAAAAATCCGTAGAAATTGTTTCTACAAGGATGATTACAATCTGCATTCCAGTAAGTTGGCATTTAAACTACGGGAACGAGGGCACCCAAAAAAACGAGTAAAAAATGTGATGAAGCGTGCACGATGGACCCCAAGGGAGTCCCTTCTTGAAAGAAAGAATAAACCTTCGACGCAACGTCAAGTCTGTGTTACTACATTTTGCCCTAATTCGAATAAAATGAAAAAAGTGATTTCCCAAAACTGGCACCTAATCAAGAACCTAGATGTCGGTTTAGCGTCTCCACCGCTTTTTGCATTTTAGAAAGAAAGCAGTGTATCCAATCACATTGTAAGGGCGGCCATTCAAAAGGATCCAAAACCGATATTAAGACAACTAATGGGCCTTCACCCATCTTAGGTCACCACAAATGTGGAATGTGTGTATGTTGTGAACTCACGGTAGAAGGCTCCTTGTTCCAAGACCATGGAATTTTTTGGAATCATGAGACTTTCTGTAACTGTAAAACTAAAAACGTAATCTATTGTAAAATGTGCCCATGTGGGATGCTCTACATTGGTAAAACAAACCAAGAAGTACGCCAAAGAATCTCCCAACACAAATCAAGAATTAAAACCAACGTGAGACAGCTCCACTTGTGAATCATTGGAGAAAGAAGGGACACAGTGTAAGTGACTTGAGATGGACAGTCATCTCCAAGGTTGAAAGAGACCCTCGCGGAGGAGATATAGAACTGAAATTGGCTCAGAGGGATGCACTTTTGATTGTTAAATTCGACATGGCTGTGTCTGGTCTTCATGAAATTTCGGAAATATATAAACTGTGACTATGATGTTGAATTCCTTTAATTCTCACATGAACTTTTACATGGCTTTTTAAGATGTATATAAACCTGTCCTCTGTAAGCATGCCTTTCTACACAGATTATTGAAATCTGGACGTTAGTAGTGATACGTTTTTACCCAGCCCCTAATGCGTTCCTCTATGGCATTTTCCCATTGACGATGGTGAGCTAGACAGCGGCAGTACCTCCATGTGTGGCATTTAATACATCGCTATTACATCATAATTTCCCAGGCATAAGAAAGAAAGTGGTCGCCCATTTAATTTGCGTTGGAAGATCATTTTGACTGTCATTATTGAAATTGAAGGCATAGGCATCTAGATAGATGGGACTAATGTTCGAGTATTCACGACCAAACCGTAACGAATTACAGATCGCGGACATCTGAGTAGAACCCCATCCCTCTGCAATCCATCCGGGACCATCTTTTTCTTCAAGACGCAATTCAAATGGATGGACTCCAGATCCCAGAAGTCCCCGTGGCAGGATACCTTTTACAGTTGTGACCCGTGGTTATTATAAGTAAATCGCGGCGTGCATTCAAATTGAAGACAACATGTAATTCATTGGTTTTTATAAAGGGAAAAGGATTTAATACCTGGAACATTGGTGATTTAGGTCATCAACGCAATTGAAGTTTGGTACAACACTCACTTGTCTGTCACGCATGCGCAAAATGTTTTCCAATACTACAACTCCCAAGAATCCTGCGGATGTTGTAGTTGCCATTGTTTGACATCAAGGCTCACGTTTGAACAACACGGCGGTCCCGATTTTTCGCGTTAGAAGGAAAATTGTTATTCGGTAAGCAGAATTCTTTTGCTTCCCGTTATTTGCAATACGTGCAAAGAAATAGGTTTTCATTCTTACCTGTTATTTGTTTAACAGCACGAAAATGGTAAAAGAGAAACAGAGAATCCAATAGAAAGATAGACCTCTCCACGCCGGCGGGCGTTTGGAGGTAAGAGGGTTGTCTATCTACTTTGACTAAAAGGAATCATTGGGGCAATGAAATCAGTACGCTTTCTCGAAGAGGTTACCATTTGTGGTTCTTTTATTTTATTTTTCGACAAGGCGCTGCTGCCCCTTTTTGTGGCTTTGGAGCTTCGCTATCAAAAGGAAGCTGTCTAGAGATGGACACTGTGGAACATAAATAGGTAAGCCCACGAGTAAAATGAGCTAGGTCTGAACAGCATGGATATTCTTGCCAAATAGACATACTTGCGGTTCTTTTTAGGTCGAGTTATTTATAACACGAAACCTATTGGGGCTAAACTAAGAGCTAAACTAAGCTTTCATAAAATGCGTATTTCCAGAAGTGCATAAGTCCCGTGCACGCGCTTCTATCCGCCTGCCTGCCTGCCTCGCATCACCACATCAAAGCCAGCTATCTGTTGCTTCCCCAGCGTGGTGCCGCCAGCAGCTTCACTACAAGGGGATCTGCTCCGCCCCCTGCTGCATCAAAGGCTTTCATTTCGCGGCCGCGTTTATTTACTTTCATTTCGCGGCCGCGTTTTTTCTACCCCTGTTAGGCTCGTTTTTTGTGCCTTTCTGCCCCTATCACACAACTATGCATCTGTCGGCAGTCTAATCGTGAGAAACGTTGGCGTCTGAACTTACACTTCCATAAGGCCCTCTTTGATTTGCACGTATGACTGCTATGCGTGTTTAAAGCACTGCATTTTGAAATCAAACTGCCTGTAAGGCGAGGAGATAATGTATCCTAAAGCCGCCCTTTCTTGTTAAGCTTGTTTGTACTCACATCCCAATATAGGCTTTTACAGCAGCCCGACTCATCAGCCCGACTCATCCGGTGTTTGGCAAAGTCACTGTGCAGCTTCTATTTCGTGCCTCTAAAACTCTCCCATCACCCCCTCAGTTTGCCGTCCCAGCCCAGGACACTTGCCTGAAGCAGCGACCCTCCTGGGGCACAGCATGAGATGATTTGGCATCCTCCTGCTCGCTGGATGGCTGAACATGTACGCATGGTTCTGGTCATCTCATCTTCTTCGGGCCCTGTTTGGACTGTCGGTTGACCACCTCCTCTGTCCTGGGTCTTTGTCTCTTTTTCTGCTATACACTCGCAGTAACTTATTCTTTCAATTTTCCTCTTTTGATGTTTGAAGGCGAATTTAGATGCACTACAGCGAGATTGTTTTTTTAGCAAATACAAAAAAAAGTGTACTGTTTCGTTATTATTACTTACAGGTGGGCAATAGGGCTTTATATTTGCAAAGGCAGTAGGGAATAGGTTTTGCGTTGAGTTTAACAGAACAGACTATTGCGCTGTTACTGTATTTAGCACATTGAAATGTAAGAGTTGCACCATTAAAGATATCGTAGTCTGACACACTCGCCTGCCTTACGCACCACACCAGCCTCACGCACCCGGGAACTCAGAATGCACACTACACCCACATACACTGACCCCTCTTCACACACTGCCCCCATTTCACTGCTCTCTCACACATTAGCCACTCAGAGTACTTTAGGCCACACACACTGCACACTTACAACCCGCGCACGCACACAGCCCGCACCCTTATACACTTACACTTTGCCTGTATACAATTCACCCTCACACACTGCTTTCTTACGATGTCAGTATGCTTTTTTTCAAATTATACAATAAAACACACGTTACAGGATGAAAGCGTTTCCAAAAGGCGTCATTACATTTTTATTTGAATTGTAGGGGGTTGTAAATGCCTGTTGATGCTATGTGTTTTATGCTTCTTTTTTGTATTACTACATTTTACAATAAGTGCACGTGGACGTTGCAGTCTACAAATGTGGTGGCGCCCACGCGCCCAGCTCTCACTCTCTTACCACAAACATTAAACTCACGAAGCACAACACCCCCTCCCTCTCCACATGGTCGCGAGAGTTTTCTTTGATCTCCGCCGCACGTTCTCACTGGCTCCTCTCCACCCACGCGTCTCTCAGCTTCCATGGAGTTACGCACTTCCTTTTACATGTACTCGCACAAACTCGATCATTGTTTTACATGCAAACATGTTGCCTGCGTGTATTACATTTATTTACTTGCATTGCTTTAGTAAGTCACATTTACGCTCCCAAATTAGTTTGTCATTGTTTTGTATAAAAATATTTTCTTTAGACCGATTACAATCTAAGGCAAATTAAAAATAGACATTCTACGCAAAAAAACATTGGTATTATTGGATTCACTACCACATCACTCGGGGGCACCACCACATCACTCTGAGACATCACCACATCACTCAGGGACACCACACCATCAGTCAGGGGCACCCTGACATCACTCAGGGACACCCCAACATCACTCAGGAACACCAGCACATCACTCAGGGACACCAGCACACACTCAGGGACATCACCACATCACTCAGGGAAACCACACCATCACTCAGGGACACCCCAACATCATTCAGGGACACCAGCACATCACTCAGGGACACCAGCGCATCACTCAGGGACACCACCGCATCACTCAGGGACACCACCACATCACTCAGGAACACCCCGACATCACTCAGGGACACTCCGACATCACTCAGGGACACCCCAACATCACTCAGGGACACCAGCACATCACTCAGGGACACCACCACATCACTCTGGTACACCACCACATTACTCTGGTACACCACCACATCACTCATGGACAACACCACACCACTCAGGGACACTACCAAATCACTCGGGTACACCACCACATCACTCAGGTACAACAACTCACAATATCACTTTCCTTCACTATCTCACTATCTCACTCTCTCTCTCACTGCGACACTCTCTCACTGCCACACTCTCTCTCTCTCACTGCCACACTCTCTCTCTCACTGCCACACTCTCTCTCTTACTGCCACACACTCTCTCTCTCACTGCCACATACTCTCTCTCTCACTGCCACACACACTCTCTCTCACTGCCACACACTCTCTCTCTTACTTCCAAAATCTCTCTCTCACTGCCGCACACTCTCTCTCTCTTACTGCCACACTCTCTCTCTCACTGCCACACACTCTCTCTCACTGCCACACACTCTCTATATTACTGCCACGCACTCTATATCACTGCCAAAAACTCTATATCACTGCCACACACTCTAAATCACTGCCACACACTCTATATCACTGGCACACTCTCTCTCACTGCCATACTCTCTCTCACTGCCACACTCTCTCTCACTGCCACACTCTCTCTCACTCCCACACACTCTATATCACTGCCACACACTCTATATCACTGCCACACACTCTATATCACTGCCACACTCTCTCTTTCTCACTGCCACACTCTCTCTCTCTCACTGCCACACTCTCTCTCTCACTCCCACATACTCTCTCTCTCACTCCCACACACTCTCTCTCTCACTCCCACACACTCTCTCTCTCACTCCCACACACTCTCTCTCTCACTCCCACACACTCTCTCTCTCACTGCCACACACTCTATATCACTGCCACACACTCTATATCACTCCACACAGTCTATATCACTGCCACACTCTCTCTCTCACTGCCACACACTCTATATCACTGCCACACATTGCGCACACTCTATATCACTGCCACATACTCTATATCACTGCCACACTCTCTCTCACTGCCACACTCTCTCTCAGTCCCACAAACTCTCTCACTCCCACACACTCTCTCTCTCACTCCCACACACTATCTCTCTCTCACTCCCACACACTCTCTCTCACTCCCACACACTCTCTATCATTGCCACACACTCTATATCACTGCCACACTCTCTCTCTCACTGCCACACACTCTATATCACTTCGACATCACTCAGGGACACCAGCACATCACTCAGGGACACCAGCGCATCACTCAGGGACACCACCACATCACTCAGGGACACCACCACATCACTCAAGGACACCACCACATCACTCAGGAACACCCCGACATCACTCAGGGACACCCCGACATCGCTCAGGGACACCCCAACATCACTCAGGGACACCAGCACATCACTCAGGGACAGCACCACATCACTCAGGGACACCACAACATCACTCAGGGAAACCCCCACATCACTCAGGGACACCCCCAAATCACTCAGGGACACCACGACATCACTCAGAGATACCAGCACATCACTCGTTGACACCACAGCATCACTCAGACACCAGCACATCACTCAGGGACACAACGGCATCACTCAGACACCAGCACATCACTCAGGGACACCACGGCATCACTCAGAGACACCAGCACATCACTCAGGGACACCACCACATCACTCTGGTACACCACCACATTACTCTGGTACACCACCACATCACTCATGGACAACACCACACCACTCAGGGACACTACCAAATCACTCAGGTACACCACCACATCACTCAGGTACAACAACTCACAATATCACTCTCCCTCACTATCTCACTACCTCGCAAACTCACTCTCCCTCACTATCTCACGACCACACTCTCTCTCTCACTGCCACACTCTCTCACTGCCACACTCTCTCTCTCTCTCACTGCCACACTCTCTCTCTCACTGCCACACTCTCTCTCTTACTGCCACACACTCTCTCTCTCACTGCCACACACTCTCTCTCTCACTGCCACACACTCTCTCTCTCACTGCCACACACTCTCTCTCTTACTGCCACACTCTCTCTCTTACTGCCACACTCTCTCTCTCACTGCCGCACACTCTCTCTCACTGCCACACTTTTTCTCTCTCACTGCCACACTCTCTCTCTCTCACTGCCACACACACTCTATATTACTGCCACACACTCTATATCACTGCCACACACTCTATATCACTGCCACACACTCTATATCACTGCCACACACTCTATATCACTGGCACACTCTCTCTCACTGCCACCCTCTCTCTCACTGCCACACTCTCTCTCACTCCCACACTCTCTCTCTCACTCCCACACACTCTCTCTCTCACTCCCACACACTCTCTCTGTCAGGATCCATCCATGCATCCATGGCTTATTACTAACTATGACATTCTGTCTTTTGCACTATTGTCCTTGACTCTTGTACTACATGTTAGGTGTGGGTTCTTAGCACCTTCTTTGTTTTCTGCCAATGCTTGATTGTCGCTATTTGCCAGTCTCAGCCACTTGCCAATGCTTGTTACCTCCTCTTGGGTTTATACCACAATTGTTGTGTTTTCTAAATAACTTCCGCCAATGCTTGTTGCTGATTCACTTGGCAAAATGCCCTTCGCGTGTTACCGCTTGCCAGTGCTTGTTTCCATGGTTCCGTTTTTGGATTTGCTGCCGAGGTCTTTTTTCCCTCGACAGCTCCTGTATCTCGGCTAGGACTATAAAAGGGGCCACGCCCAGTACACCGTGCGGATTATCCTTCCTGATTTCCCGAGGTCGGAGGTCTCCTGTCTTCTCTCCGGTCTTCGCTCCTGAGAGGCCTTCGTTGCAGTTCCTGTTTCCGCTGCCTGCTACATGGTAGTAAACTACCACGAAAATCCGCTTGTCTTAGATGCAGGTAGGATTGATCCTTTTTGTTCTGCTGAGTGCTGGCTGGCGATTTCTTTGAGACTCGAGGGGCGTTTCCTCTTCAACATTGAACGCTCGTATTTCCGAGCAGCGACTTTGAATTGACTTGCCTTCTTGGTTTTAACTCCATGTTGTTGGAACTTCAAACGAACTGTGTTTAAAGCGAAAGAACCTTGATTTAGCTTCAATCCTTGGTTGGGCTTCATTTATCTGTATATTGGAAGACAACAATGTTATTTTCATGACGCTAGAAAGTTGAATCAAGTTCATTCCGATTTGTGCTTTGTGCTAACTGTGCTAACTGTGATGACAACAGTGTAACCTTTTCTGAATACTTTTCATGTGCATTATTTAATACTTGTGAATGCGTGTTTTAACCCTGAAACTCTCACCGGATCAAAGGTGTAACTCTTGCTTGTATTTCATGCCAGAAACATCGTGTTAATCTGAATATGAATCTGAATATGAATCTAAATATGAGTATGTGAATATAAATATTTCATATTGGAAAACCTAATCTTTGTTTGGCTTCAATAGCAGGATGATGTTTTGCTGTTACTAATTATTTCTTTTGAGGAGAACCTTTGTATCTGGTCGACACTAACCCTTTTCTTGGGATCAGGAAAAGGGGTTCATTTAGCCTAGTGTTTCCACTAGAAGAAATAGAAATCATTTGGTACACAGTGTTTTCCTAGGGTTCTGGGGAACTGTTCCTGGGGAATTCAAGGGAACCTAATAATCAAGATCCTGACAGAATAATCCGCCCACGAATTTTATTCCTCCCGAGCAGTATCCAAAATGAATGCCACCATGAATGACCTGTGTGCTATGATTGGGAATTTACAGACATAATTAACTGCCAGTAGAACTGAAACAGCAGCCTTAGCCAATAAGGTAACCCACTTACAATCACGTCTGGACTCAGTACCAACCTCAAGTCAACAACAAGCAAATGTATCTAGTTCATCACCTTCCGTGTCTGTTACAGTTCCTACTACTGTTCCTTTGGCCCAACCAGAGAGGTTCGCAGGGGAACCAAACAAATTTCAGACCTTCTTAACACAGGTCCAATTGCATTTCATGGTAAAACCAGCTTCATTTCCAAATGCTCAATCTCGAATAGCCTTCTTGATTTCCTTTCTGAGTGGTGACGCAGCTATGTGGGCAGTCCCCTTGGTGCAAGCTGATGATCCTCTCTTGTATAACTGGGTGCAATTTAAGCGTGAATTTGAAAGAATTTTTGATAGACGGACTATAACAGGATCTGCCGATAGAGAGCTACTAGAATTACGACAAGGAAACAAGGAGCTAGTTCACTATCTCACACAATTCAACCGTCTTATAGCCGAGACTGATTGGCCTGAAGCTAAAAGGGCTGCTCTGTACTATCAAGGGCTAAGAGAGGAGTTGAAGGACCTCATAGCACCAATTGACCCTCAACCTCGAACCTGTGCTGACCTTATTGCTCTTAGTCTGCGTTTGGACCATCGAGTAGCTGATCGCAAAGGGGATAGGAAGAGAACAGATGTTCGAATCTTTTCCAGGGCAAGGGACAGACCACATTCAAATGCCCAAGAAACTACTGAGCCCATGGAAATAGGAAGCCTGAGAAAACCCTTAACTTCTGAGGAAAAAGAAACTCGGAGAAAAAATGGTCTTTGTCTCTATTGTGGAAAAAAGGGACATTTCGTCCGAGAATGCTCACTCAAACCTAAGAACTCTTGGTCTAGAGAAAAAAAGGAAGTTAAGTCGGAAAACTAGAAAACTCGAATTTGGATCAGGAGACTTTTTCGAGTTGGCTATCCCCTCCTGAACAATCTGTCGCAAATACCTTACAGTTAACAGTGCCTCATCTCACCTTGAACGTCTACTTTAGTCTACCCAATCTGAGAAGAATTTTGGTAGCAGTTATGATAGACTCTGGTGCCACCGGAAATTTCATTGATTCTAAGTTTATTGCTAAGACCGATATACCTACAACTGTAAAAGAAAAACCCGAGATTGTCTACGCAGTTGACGGAACCCAACTAACTTCAGGAATGATCACCCACTGTACCATCCCCATCACCATGGTTTGTAATGTAGGCTCTAAGAAACATCAAGAGACTATATCATTTGATGTCATAGATGCACCGCAATTTGGAGTTATCCTGGGTATCCCCTGGCTAACCCTGCACAATCCTAGTATCAACTGGGTAGAACGTTCCGTTGATTTCTCCTCTCCCTGGTGTAAACAGGAATGTTGTGGCTCTTCAGAAAAAGACCTACAGGACTCTCCAAGTTCTTTCCTGCATTCGGCATCTGCCCTTTATGTCTCCACAGCTGCTGAACAAGACATAGACTTGCCAACCATATACGAAGACTTCAAGGATGTTTTCTGTGAGCAAAAAGCCGAAACCCTTCCTCCACACAGGGACTACGACTGTGCCATCGATCTAGTGCCTGGTGCCAAGATACCCTGCAGTAGAATCTACGCTCTAACCGAACTAGAGAACACTCATCTTCGCGAATACCTAGACAAATTTTTTAAAAAATGGTTTCATCCGACCCTCCAAGTCCCCGGCAGCCTCTCCGCTCTTTTTTGTGCCCAAGAGTAGTGGAGAATTGCGCACCTGTATAGATTACAGAGCTCTTAATAACATCACCATCAAGAACCGATACCCTTTACCTCTAATCCCAGTACTTCTTGATCAAGTGCGCTCTGCCTCAATTTTTACTAAGCTCGACTTGCGTGGCGCCTATCACCTGGTTCGTATTCGACCAGGTGATGAGTGGAAGACAGCCTTCCGAACTCGCTTTGGCTTGTTCGAGTATTGTGTAATGCCGTTCGGTTTATGCAATGCTCCGGCTGCCTTTCAATTTTTCATCAATGATGTCCTACGTGACTTCCTAGACAGGTTTGTCATAGCATATATTGACGACCTTCTAATTTTTTCATCTTCAACAGAGGAACACATTCGACATGTTAAGATCATTTTAAAAACCTTAAGAACCCATGGTTTGTTCTGTAAACTTTCCAAATGTGAGTTTCATACTACAAAAGTTGAGTTCCTTGGGTTCATCCTCTCTCCTTCTGGAATTACTATGGCTCCCAGAAAAATCCAAGCAATCCTTGATTGGCCAACTCCGACTTCAGTAAAGGATATCCAACGCTTTTTGGGTTTCGCTAATTTTTACCGCCGTTTTATCAAGAATTTTTCCACCTTGGCCACACCTTTAACCCAATTACTGAGAAAAAATGTTAAATTTATTTGGACCGCTGACACTAATTCTTCTTTCCAATCACTCAAGAGAACTTTTACCCAAGCACCTGTTTTACGACATCCAGACTCGAATATGCCCTATATCGTAGAAGCTGATGCTTCTGACTTCGCAGTTGGGGCTATTTTATCACAAAAAGATCAAGAAACCAACGAACTTCATCCTATAGCCTTTTTGTCTAGAAAGTTTTTGCCTGCAGAAACCAACTATACCATTGCAGAAAAAGAACTCCTGGCCATTCGCTATGCCTTCAAAGAATGGCGTCACTACCTCTTAGGGGCCAAGCATACTGTAACTGTATATACAGACCATCGGAATCTACAATTTCTAAGATGTGCTAAGGCTTTAACCCCCAGACAACTCCGTTGGACATTGTTCTTTGCAGAGTTCGACTTCATCATTACTTTTCGGCCTGGCACTAAAAACAATAAAGCAGATTCCTTGTCACGATATGATCACAAACCAGATGATGTTTCTCTGAGTTCCAAACCTACAAGTATGCTTTCCGAAAGTCAAATTATAGGTGCCACAATGTCAGATCTTTTCTTTCAACAAATAAGACAAGCAATGCCTATACCAAAATTGTTGTCCTGGGTCCAAGCAGGGTCCAACAGAACAATTCATCAGAATCTCCCTTTTTTCTCCAATCTACTTTTCATTCCGACCAAGAAATTACAAATACAAGTCTTGCAGTGGTGTCATGTTAATCAACTAGCTGGTCATCCTGGAATCACAAAAACCAAGGAATTACTACAGAGAAATTTCTGGTGGCCAAGTTGGAATAAAGACGTAACCTCTTTCGTTCAAGCCTGTGATGTATGTGCTCAAGCCAAAGGAGAGCATGGTCGAAAGAAAGGTCTTCTACTTCCGCTTCCCACCCCAACTCAGGTCTGGCAGGACATCGCCATGGATTTCATAACAGATTTACCAGAAGAGAAGGGTATGACTACCATTCTGGTAGTTGTGGATCGCTTATCTAAGATGGCCCACTTTATTGCCTGTACCAAACTTCCTTCCTCTGCTCAACTAGTCCAATTACTGTTGGAACATGTAGTACGTCTTCACGGTCTTCCCAGGTCCATTACTTCAGATCGCGGTTCACAGTTCATCTCGCAGTTCTGGAAGGCCTGGTGTAAAGCTCTCCACATTTCATGTAACACCTCTACAAGTTTCCATCCTGAGTCGGATGGACAAACTGAGTGAGTTAACCAAGTCCTGAAACAGTATTTAAGATGTTTTTTGTTTAAAAAGCAAGGTTCTTGGTTAAATATGTTATGGGAAGCTGAGTTCGCATATAACAATTTACAGAATGCTTCTACAAGTCTTTCGCCATTTTTTGCTGTCTATGGCCGACATCCCCATTTCTCTCCTTTGCTGTTAGCTCATCAAACAACTAACATACCTTCTTTGGACTCTCATTTCCGAGAAATGAAGCGAATCACTAAACTCTTACAAAGTAATGTATTGAGAGCCAAGATCACATACAAGAAGTTCGCGGACAGAAAGCGGCAAAAGGGGCCAGATCTTCGTGTAGGAGACATGGTTTGGCTTTCCACTAAGAACTTTCAGTTCAGGAAACGTTACAAATTCCATCCCAAGTTCATTGGTCCTTATAAAATTATTCAATGTGTGAATCCTGTGACCTACAAACTGCTCCTTCCAGCGAGCATGAAAATCTACCCTGTATTCCACGTTTCTTTGCTGAAGAAGGCAACAACCAAGAGGAGAACTCGTCCTCCGGCCTTGCTTGTGCGAGGTCAGGATGAATTCGAGGTGCGTTGTATAAAAGACTGCAAGCGGGTAAAAGGGAAACTGTGGTACCTGCTCTCCTGGAAAGGCTATGGACCTGAGGAGGATTCTTGGGTGTCTGAAGCAAATGTTCATGCTCCTCTCTTGGTGCGGCGGTTCCATGCCAAACACCCTATGTCACTGTTTTGAGGACCCTGGGGGGAGTGTCTCTATTTTTGTTGGGGGGCACTGTCAGGATCCATCCATGCATCCATGGCTTATTACTAACTATGACATTCTGTCTTTTGCACTATTGTCCTTGACTCTTGTACTACATGTTAGGTGTGGGTTCTTAGCACCTTCTTTGTTTTCTGCCAATGCTTGATTGTCGCTATTTGCCAGTCTCAGCCACTTGCCAATGCTTGTTACCTCCTCTTGGGTTTATACCACAATTGTTGTGTTTTCTAAATAACTTCCGCCAATGCTTGTTGCTGATTCACTTGGCAAAATGCCCTTCGCGTGTTACCGCTTGCCAGTGCTTGTTTCCATGGTTCCGTTTTTGGATTTGCTGCCGAGGTCTTTTTTCCCTCGACAGCTCCTGTATCTCGGCTAGGACTATAAAAGGGGCCACGCCCAGTACACCGTGCGGATTATCCTTCCTGATTTCCCGAGGTCGGAGGTCTCCTGTCTTCTCTCCGGTCTTCGCTCCTGAGAGGCCTTCGTTGCAGTTCCTGTTTCCGCTGCCTGCTACATGGTAGTAAACTACCACGAAAATCCGCTTGTCTTAGATGCAGGTAGGATTGATCCTTTTTGTTCTGCTGAGTGCTGGCTGGCGATTTCTTTGAGACTCGAGGGGCGTTTCCTCTTCAACATTGAACGCTCGTATTTCCGAGCAGCGACTTTGAATTGACTTGCCTTCTTGGTTTTAACTCCATGTTGTTGGAACTTCAAACGAACTGTGTTTAAAGCGAAAGAACCTTGATTTAGCTTCAATCCTTGGTTGGGCTTCATTTATCTGTATATTGGAAGACAACAATGTTATTTTCATGACGCTAGAAAGTTGAATCAAGTTCATTCCGATTTGTGCTTTGTGCTAACTGTGCTAACTGTGATGACAACAGTGTAACCTTTTCTGAATACTTTTCATGTGCATTATTTAATACTTGTGAATGCGTGTTTTAACCCTGAAACTCTCACCGGATCAAAGGTGTAACTCTTGCTTGTATTTCATGCCAGAAACATCGTGTTAATCTGAATATGAATCTGAATATGAATCTAAATATGAGTATGTGAATATAAATATTTCATATTGGAAAACCTAATCTTTGTTTGGCTTCAATAGCAGGATGATGTTTTGCTGTTACTAATTATTTCTTTTGAGGAGAACCTTTGTATCTGGTCGACACTAACCATTTTCTTGGGATCAGGAAAAGGGGTTCATTTAGCCTAGTGTTTCCACTAGAAGAAATAGAAATCATTTGGTACACAGTGTTTTCCTAGGGTTCTGGGGAACTGTTCCTGGGGAATTCAAGGGAACCTAATAATCAAGATCCTGACACTCTCTCTCACTCCCACACACTCTCTCTCTCACTGCCACACACTCTATATCACTGCCACACACTCTATATCACTGCCACACTCTCTCTCACTGCCACACACTCTATATCACTGCCACACACTGCACACACTCTATATCACTGCCACACACTCTATATCACTGCCACACTCTCTCTCACTGCCACACTCTCTCCCAGTCCCACACACTCTCTCACTCCCACACACTCTCTCTCACTCCCACACACTATCCTTCACTCCCACACACTCTCTCTCTCACTCCCACACACTCTCTATCACTGCCACACACTCTATATCACTGCCACACTCTCTCTCTCACTGCCACACACTCTATATCACTTCCACACACTCTATACTACTGCCACACACTCTATATCACTGCCACACATTCTATATCACTGCCACACTCTCTCTCTCACTGCCACACTCTCTCTCTCTCTCACTGCCACACACTCTCTCTCTCACTGCCACACTCTCTCTCTCACTCCAACACACTCTCTCTCTCACTCCCACATACTCTCTCTCTCACTCCTACACACTCTCTCTCTCACTCCCACACACTCTCTCTCTCACTCCCACATACTCTCTCTCTCTCACTGCCACACACTCTATATCACTGCCACACACTCTATCACTGCCACACACTCTATATCACTGCCACACACTCTATATCACTGCCACACACTCTATATCACTGCCACACTCTCTCTCTCTCACTGCCACACTCTCTCTCTCTCACTACCACACTCTCTCTCTCACTCCCACACACACTCTCTCTCACTCCCACATACTCTCTCTCTGACTCCCACACACTCTCTCACTCCCACACACTCTCTCTCTCACTCCCACACGCTCTCTCTCTCACTCCCAGACACTCTCTCTCTCA
Source organism: Lissotriton vulgaris (assembly GCF_964263255.1). Classification (NCBI taxonomy): domain Eukaryota; kingdom Metazoa; phylum Chordata; class Amphibia; order Caudata; family Salamandridae; genus Lissotriton; species Lissotriton vulgaris. The sequence continues at coordinate 1,299,188,862 of NC_141694.1, forward strand.
CTATCATACACTCTCTCTCTCACTGCCACACACTCTATATCACTGCCACACACTCTATATCACTGCCACACACTCTATATCACTGCCACACACTCTATATTCCTGCCACACTCTCTCTCTCACTGCCTCACTCTCTCTCTCACTGCCACACTTTCTCACTGCCACACTCTCTCATAACAAAACACAACAAAACATAGCATAGCAAACAAAACATGTAATAGCATTGCAAAACATAGCATAGCATACCAAACACAACAAAACATAGCATAGCACAGCATAAAAAACATAGCATAGCAAAACAAAGCGTAGCATAATAAAACACAACAAAACATAGCATTACATAAGAAAACCTAGCATAACAAAGCGTAGCATACTAAAGCATAGCATAGCATAACAAAACATAGCATAGCATATCAAAACACAACATTGCATAACAAAACACAGCATAGCGTAGCATAACAAATCAAAGCATAGGATAGCAAAGCATAGAATAGCATAACAAAGCATAGCAAAACATAGCATAGCATAACAAAACATAGCATAGCATAACATAACACAGCATAGCAGATCATAACAAAGCATAGCATAGCAAAACATAGCATAGCATAACAAAACATAGCATAGCATACCAAAACACAGCATAGCATAACAAATCAAAGCATAGGATAGCAAAACGTAGCATAGCATAACAACACAACATAGGATAGCAAAACAAAACATAGCATAGCATACAGCATCACTCAGCACCACCACAACATCACTCGGGGGCACCACAACATCACTATGCGCTACCACAGCATCAAAAAACGCCACAGCATCACTCGTTCGTCATCACAACATCACTCAGCGCCACCACAGCATCAATCTGCGCAACCATTTAACAACAACTGGTTCAAATATGTTCTCTCAATGTTTCAAGCTTTATTAGAAATGTAACAAAAAGATGTTAATATTTTACTTCTGTTCTTGGATTTTTGTCACAACAAAATGCACTGAACATAATCTTCACAAAGGTTATTTACAAATGTTTAAGCTATTGCCATTATAAATTACAATAACGTTTATTTAAGTATTAAATATATTTTTTTAAATTAAAAGCCATTGTTATTTGTAATATCAATTCATGAAAGTCACGTAAATACAATACATATTGTATTACAAATGCTATAGGTGTCACATTTGCGAAAGTTTTAACTATTGGCATTGTAAATGACAAAGCTATTTTGCTATTTTCAAACCAACACAATAAATAAAAAATGTGTCATTTACAATACCAATAGCTCAAACTTTCCTAACGCGATACCTATTGCATTGCAAATGCTTGTTTATTCTTTTCAGCTATCTTCCCACCCCTTCCCTCTTCTTTTACAGAGTTATTTGGAAAGAGCATCTTGCAATTTAGATATTATGGTATCTGTTGTACTTGTAAGCTGAAGTGGTAGTTGAGTGGTTAGCTCTCTGTGGCATTTTAAATAGGACTTGGTCAGACAAATTTTCTTTTCTTTACAGATTCTTGTGGTCCTGAGGAGAATCCCAAGATCAAAGGGATTCGAAACGCGTAGACCATCGGTTCTGCCAAACAGTTTTTCTGCCAATTAGTTGTGACGGTGTCACACCTAATCATTGTAATCATTTTGTGATTAAGTTACACAGTTGAATTGATTAACGCAGGGTGTATATAAGAAGAATTAATGGTGTAAATAGCTTGTGTTGGCAGTCCAGGTGCTCCTCAAGTGGTTTATTGATTTTCCCTTGTTGTCTGTGTATCCAGTAGGTTGAATGTTTGAGGTATGTTGTGAAAAGAGTAAGTTTGGGTGAGTGAATGAATGTTTGTTTGATTTTTCACTAGTCCTTGTGTACATAATTAATCTCATTGTTGGTAGTGTGTGTTTTAAAGTATTGAACTTTTTGAGAGAAAAAATTGTATATTTGAATAAAAAGCTACTAATGAGCTTTCAGATGCATTGTCGTATGGTTAATGCATTTATGATAAAATAGTTTTGAGTAATGAATCAGTACTGGCATTGTTTCTTGTTGTATCGATCCACTTTAATTAGTGAACATCGTGTAGCCGGCCAACTTCTCACACCGGCCACGAGGGGTGTCTGAGGTGAAACCAAGTACAGAAGATGACGGGTGTCTCTCTACACAAATCACCCTCTACCCCCCTCAGCTCAGAGCCAGGTGCCACACATAGAAGTTTCTCAAGTAACAAAAGAATTTCTCTGAGAAAAGCAGTAACTCTTGCTATCCCCATAAAATATAGTTCTGCAAATGTGATTGGTTCATGCTCTTTTCAGCAGGCATATTAACCCCCTCTTCTACTTTATGATGAGTGAAAACTGCCACTGAACTAAACACTGATCTCGCTCCACAAGGAACATTATTCACCAGAATTATCTTGACATTTTTATTGTTGCATGAAAACTCCTTGCCACAAGGAATTCATTCCACTGTCAGGTTGTTTTAAACCCATGTTATTTATACAAACAAAGTACCCTCCACCCCTCAGCTGTCAGTGCCAGGTGCCGTGTAGTAGAAGATCCACAAGTAACAAAAGGGTTTCTGTGAGAAAAGCAGTTACTCACACAGGTACTTGATCACATAAAATACAGTTTTGCGAATATGCATGGTATAACTTCTTTTTAGTAAGTATATTAATCCTTTGTACTAGTATAAAACACCTTGAAAACAAGGAGAGGGGCTCAAAACGTCCAAAGGGACAGAGCACCTATACTGACAAGTAAATAAAAAGATTCCCTTTGGACTTACCAATTTCAGTTTACTCCATTCACACACAAGGCTATCACTCAGATATGTTTCATGCTTTGAACACATCCATAAGGAATACAAAGAAACAGTAATTAAAAAAATATAGTATGCATTTAATGAGACATCAAGATAAAAAAGTCACAGTATCAAATCCTTAAAAAAATACATCATAAAAACATTTCGCTACATTCATTCTAGTTGTGAAAGACAAACAATTTCTTCAATACAAATGTCAATATATAGAAATAGCGAGACTAAGAAATTGCATAGAAGGATCATAAAAAAGGCATAACACTATGCCTTTGCAACGGTAATTCAGGATAATAGTAAACAAGGCACGGGGCAATGAATTCTTAGCCTCTGTGTAACCTGCCCCAATTCGAATTTAACAAGAATTCTAGGCATCGACACGTTTCCGTGGTGCCAACTTGATAGTACCACCTTCTTCAGGACATAGGCAGATAATGTTCCTTCCTTAAATTCAATGTGTATATCTAATAAAACATAAACAGTTCATAATTAACTCTTTTGCTGCGGCAGCTATTTCGCCGCAGCTCTAACGGTAGCGGGGGCGCGCGGGAGAGCTCCGCGGGTGACAGAACCGTTCCGTCATGGCTCGCGGGTGAGCTGTGCTCATGACGGAACGGTTCCGTCACGGCCCCGCCCGCTCAATTAAACGCGCCGCACAGGCGGAACCGTGACGGAACCGTTCTGTCATGAGCACAGCTCACCCGTGAGCCGTGACGGAACGGTTCCGTCAATAGCCTGGAAGGGGTTAAAAAACATTAATACTACAGCTTTTGATATGGTAGTTCTCATTAGGTGCTAATTGCTCTGTCTCAAACATATTGTAGCATATTTGGTTAAAGATGGGGTGCTGTAACATCACCAAGCAACATGTCATCACATGCTCTGTATTCAAAACAGCAATACATAATAATTCCATATATTTCCTATAGAGGTGTTCCTATACCCTTTTACTACTAACATCACTTCTTCACACCACATTCACCTTGTATCTCATCACCCATGATTATTGGTTATGAAATGATAAAGAAACAACCATTTATAGTTTGTTTAAGAAAAGCCGGATCATCATTTAAATTAAAGACTCCACTGTTTATATCTAACAGTAGCACCCACTCTGGCATTATAAAATATTAAAGTGCTACCGTGTATAAAACCATTACCTTGCTTACACTCCTGTCATTTGTTGAAATCAAGAAGGTCTGATTCGTCAGAGCCGACTGTACATTAAAACGGGCGCATACCTGTTAAAGTAATTAATAACACCCTCAGTGTCAAGCTCGTTCAATAAAATAATGATAAGCATGGGGCATAGTGTAAGTCCCTGTAGATGGTCCTCACCTCAAAATTGATGCATAGAGGGATTCAATTGCCTTAATGTTGAGTAGAGCCTCTATTTCCAGATGAACAATGGGATGTCCTCCCTATTTTACAATCCAGCTCTGATTGCCACACCCAGGTGGCCGCTTTAAGCCACTGTTTGACTTTCGGGGGTAAAGGATCTCTCCACTTCTTACAGATTTCCCTCCGTGCAATAAGTATCAAGTAAAACAAAATACCTCATTGCCCCCTATGCAGTGAGCTATATGTTGCTGTATCCCTACCCAGAAGGACCAGCTGTGAACTCATGACTATTGATACCCCAAATATATCTTTTAGGAGAGCCTCTATGCCAGCCCAGAGCACTTTTATCCTGGGGCTCAGAAAAAAATATAATCATCATTGTTATGTTATGTTATATTGTTATATTTAATTTATAGAGTGCGCAGCTACTCGAACGTGTCCCTGCGCTTACTTCAGAAAAGAAAGAAATGCACAACAAATCCGGTTAAAAAAGAAACATTTTTAGTTTCTTCTTGAACAGCAGTGGATCTTGAATGCTCCGCAAGGCCAGGGGTAACATATTCCAGGCCAGACCTGCTCTGCGCACAAAGGAATTTCCACCAAGCCGCTGGCGCTTAAACTTCGGGGTCTGCATCCACAGCTGAGCAGAAGAGCGCAGCTGTCTCCCTGGTGTATAAAAGGCGAATCTCTTTTGCAAATAGATGGGACCTAGACCATAAAGAGTCCAATGAGCAATTGTCAGCATTTTAAATTTCAGGCGAGATTCAACTGGGAGCCAGTGCAGAGAACGCAAGACCTGGATGACAAACCCACAAGAAGTCTGGCTGCCGAGTTTTTCACCACTTGCAATTTCTTCACAAGAAAACCCGGGCAGCTGACCAAGAGGGCGCGGGCAGCCGACCAAAAGGGCTTTCATTGGCTTTCAGAAAACCACACCTTCTACACCTGGGAGTGGATGGTAGGGCGAATATGGCTATTTTTGAAGGTGTCCAATACAGTCTGTTAATAGTAAAAAAATTGTTTTGCTTTAAATTTGCTTGTCTGACAACTGAGTATAGAAATTTCAAAAAGTCACTCCAGATAGACTGAAAGTCTGCCTCTTTGGGGGAAACTGCCTTTCCGGGGCAAGATGGCGGGCGCAGCAGTGTCCGTGTGAGCAGCGCAGCAGGAGGCTCCTGACCCACTCCGTGAGACACCGCTACCGGATCAGCATATGCGCAATTAGAAAGCGACCCTGTTCTATGCATCTCTAGAAGGGAGAAAAATTAAACACTTACGGATTACGGACTGGCACCGGCTTCTGGAATGCGACTTGATCCGTGGAAAAGCTACTCGCGTTTCCTTCGTTCGACGTGGCTACGCCCGACAAACCCCTCCCCTTCCAGCACACCTGGTCGGAGCACACGCCTGGAATCGTCGGAGAGCAGGAAACGCCAGCATTTGCAGCAGACACGAGTGGAGCAAAAGGAGTTCTGTTCTTGTTCTTTCGAGCTAGCGATGGCTCAAAAAAACCCTACCACTGTTGTCCAAAAGCAACAGAAGCCAAAAACAAGGGCAGCTACAGCGGCTACACAGGAGATTACTCAACCTACGGGGGGAGCAACAGCAACAGTCTCGTCAGCAGCTGGCATAGTGAGTACAACTAGCGCAGTTTCTGTTGGAGCCCCGTGTATGAATATGTCTAGAAATATGACTGAAACTCCTATTTTTTCCAGTGAGGTTCCCTTAGAAGTTCCAGCAGTGACCAATTTACAAGACTCGAATATGGTGAATTCTGGGAGCTGTAGGCAAGGTGCAATTCCAAAAATACCAGGGATGTTCATAAAAAAAGTGGGTACTACAGTCAACCCCTCAAAAAGCCCTGACAAAACAAGCATAACTAGAGACAAAGCACTTGTTGCCAACCCAGTTAACAACGATATAACTACCTTGGTAAATGAGCAATCTGAGGAGGTATTAGAACAGATGGACTCAGCACCTCTTAACTTAGTGGAAGATATGGAATCCATAGATTCTGCTGGAAATGTTTATTCCATGACCGATCTCTCTCAAGCCCTAGATTCGGATGGTATGGAAGACTTGGAGGTAGTAAGAAGGGTCCAATCTCTGCAAGACTTTGAAAAAAATTTTTCTGATCCGGGGCAGAATGATTTACGCGATCCGGAAGACTCAGATCCTGAAGAGTCTCCTAACAGACTAAGGCAGGATGATAATGGAGCTATTCTCCCCTCTACCTCTAATTCGTCTAGCGTAAATAAAGAAGGACTTGAAACACCAGAAATAACATTGGAAATTCTTTATCAGGTCATGTTACATCACAGAGAGGAGACAAAAGCAGAGAACCTCCTCACTCAAGGTGCGTTAAGGATATCGCAAAATAATTTGAGGAAAGTAATGAAGGTATCTAATGATACAGTTGCAAGAGTTACGGAAACAGAAACTAGGATTTCTCAATTGGAAGACTCAATGCTTCAGCAAAATTCTCAAATAAAGGCAATGGAAGGGATAAAGGAAGATATCAACTGGAAGATGGTCGATTTGGAAAATAGATCACGCCGGAACAACCTCTGAGTCCTTGGAGTTCCGGAAGGGAATGAAGGGTCTAATCCCCGACAGTATATGATAGAGCTCTTTACAGAAGCCTTCCCTGATTTAAAACAATGGAGATGGGAGACTGAAATCCAGAGGGCTCATAGATTCCCTTTTCAAAAAAATCGACAAGACGCAGTTGCTAAACCTCGTGCTATCTTGATTTCATTGAACAATTTCCTAGCTAGGGAAGCCCTCTATGACCTGGCCAGGCCAAATAGAAAGCGCAAGGGCAAAGATATTGAATTTTTTGTGCGTCCTGATTATTGCCACGCTACTGTTCAACTTCGCTGGCAACTGCACCAGCTTATACCTCAATTCAGGGCTAAAGGAGCACAGGCATTTTTGCTGAACCCTGCAAAACTTAAAATAATCCATAAAGAGCACACTTATTTTCTAACCTCAGAGGGGGCTGCTAAAGAGTTATTACTCTCGCTGTGAGAAAAAAGGGGGGAAAAAAGAAAAAAAGAAAAAAAATTATATACTTGATATGCTAAAAAAAAAAAATGGTTCTAATGCAAGTTGTAGTGGGTCTGTAAGATAAGGCTCTAACCTGTTCCAAAATGATTCAGTATATATACAAGTACAATACCCTTTTCTATATTTTGCTTTTGGAGAAAAATTAACTTTCTGTTTTTTTCAGGTATCTGTACTTAGGCCCTTTTCCTTTTCTTTACCAGCATCAAATTTGGTTGTTTTTTGTGAATGATCTTTTATAATGGTATTATAAAAGTTGTATATCCTATGGTGGTAGCACGGTGCTTAGATGCCGGGTTTGGTGTGATTTTTCGTGGAACAATAAACATGATGTGGAGCCATAGGACGAGAGCCTCTTAGCGCCTATCACATCATCAATGAGAGGGACTAATCAGTCCCTTTGCCCTGATAGTTTAGGGGTGGGAAAGCGGGTGGGCGGGCTCAGGCTGAGCTCTGGGTGGGTAGGGTGGTCAGGGAGGGAAAAAAAGGTTGCAAACAAAATCAGAAACTACTTAAAGATGTATATATTGAAATCTTTTTTTCTTTTTGCTTTTTTTTGCTCTTTAAACTTTTCTAAAGGTTTGAGACACATAGGGAGATACAAGATGAACTGTGTAATTTATGTTTTCACAAGTATCATATATAGGCTATGCTTGGTAGGGGGAATGAAAAAATATTTACTAAAATGGAAAAATTACGAATTTGTTCTTGGAACATATGTGGGATAAATAATAGAGAAAAGAGGGGAGTTGCTGCACAGATTATACAGACCATGAAATTGGATATTTTATGTATACAAGAGTCACATATTATGTGGAATGATAGAAAAATGTATGAAGACTTGGGGATGAAATTGATAGTTTGCACTTCACAAGGTACAACGACGAAAGGAGTGGCAATCCTAGTTAGAAAAGGTCTGGGGATCCCTATTCGCAATAAGGCTGATCAATATGGGAGATGGGCAATAGTGGAGTTAAAAATTGATAGTAAAATCTGGACTATTTGTTCTGTATATGCCCCAAATCTAGACGATCCAAGTATGTTGAACTCGCTAAATTTAGAATTAGCTAATTGGGCTCCATCATTAATATTTTGTGGGGATCTTAACCTCCATATAGACCTTAATAGGAATGTACGCAATATCTTAGATTATCAAGGGGCAAAAAAAAATCTTTTAAAGCTCTACATACTTTGATAATGGATCACGGTTTATTTGATGTTGCTCATGAAAAAAATCTTTCAATACCCGGGTTTACATTTTTTTCTTTTCTCCATAAAAAATCTGTACGCCTTGATTACTTTTTTATTAAGAAAATATTACTATGTGATACTAAATTTGATCTCTACCCGCGAATAATTTCGGATCATAATCCAATAGAAATCGAAATTAGAACTAACCTATCAATTTCTCATGTTAGGACCTGAACATTTGGTAGAAAACTTTTAGTGGACCCCGGGTATTTAGATATGATGGCAAAGTGGATAAAAGAATTTCTTGACATTAATAGAGGAACGACCTTGGTTCAGAACATATGGGACGCTTTTAAGCCGGGGATTAGAGGGGAGTCACTATTGTATGTCATCAAAAAACAAAAAATTATACGAGAAAAGGTAGATCAAGGCTATAAAAATGTCCTATTATGGGGAAAAAAATGATCAATTGCTATTATTCAAAAACAATCAACTGTAGACATTGAAACGAACCTAGCGATTCATAAAGCTGCTCTATATGAATCTTTTGCTTCTAAAGTAGCGGGAATAATAGCAACCAATAGATCTCAACTGTACGAGATGGCTGAGAATGCAGGGAAAATTCTGGCTAAAAGAATTAGACAAAAAGAAGTATTCAATTAAAGACGAAACGGGACAGACACATAATAATCCTGATGCGATCCTTGAAACTTTTCATCAATTTTATCTAAAATTATATCAATATAATGACGACTGTTATTCGTCACAACAATATATGAATTTTGCCAGAGCTAATGCCCTACCACTTTTGTCTAATGACCAAAAATTAGTTCTAGAAACAGTAATTTCCTGGGAAGAAGTCGAAAATGCATTATCATCGTTAGCAATAGGAAAAGCCACAGGACCTGATGGTATCCCATTGGAATTCTATAGGGTTTTTAGAAATATTATAAAACAAGACAAACTCATTACTTTCCTTGAGGCACAGAGAGGTTTTCCACCGGAGTCCTGGGCCCAATCACTAATAATGACATTTCTCAAAAAAGATAAGGATCCATTAAACCCCGCGTCATACAGACCAATATCTTTAATAAATACAGATAGCAAGATATACTCAAATATATTAGCAACACGATTGTCAAAAATAATAGCAACAATTGTATCCCGCTGGCAACATGGGTTTATCCCAAATAGGGATACAGCAGATCATGTACGGAGAGTTATTGCTATTATGGACTGAGCTGAGGGTACCAAAACATCAATTGGGATCACCCTATTGGATGCCGAAAAAGCATTCAATAGGGTGGCATGGCCCTATCTTTGGGAGTTGCTAATTATAAAGGGTTTTGGTCCAGGGATTGTAACCGCTTTTAAAGCTTTGTATAAAAATCCAATCTCATCGGTAATAGTTGGGGCTATGAAATCAGCTTCATTTCCTATTCAACGTGGAACACGCCAAGGATGCCCATCCTCCCCTCTCCTTTTCGCTATCTACATTGATATTTTTCTTAATCAATTAAATCAAGATGAACACATTGTTCCGGTGGAAGTGGGTGGTATCAATTATAGAGCCCTTGGGCCTATGCAGATGATCTAGTGGTACTCACCAGTGATATTGAGAGGGCATTCCCCAGAATCGAAGAACTGGCAACAAATTTTGGTTCCTTTTCAGGATACAAACTGAATTTATCTAAAACACAAATAATCTATGTGGGTCAAAATCCACCGCTCCTTAATAATATAGTCTCTGAAGCAACATACTTGGGGATTAAATTAACTACTCCTATTTCAAAGATTCCTGACCTTAATTTTGTCCCGATTCTGAGGAAGGCCAACTCAACTTTGGAGAGAATAGATCATTTGTATTTATCACTACATGGCAGGAACAATGTGCTAAAAATGCTGATTCTGCCAAAATGTATATATTTATTAAGAACAATTCCTTTGGAATTCCCGCTTGAATACTTTAAACAACTTGAAAGAATGACAGGAAGATTCCTATGGGGGTATAAAGGTATTAGAAGAGCTTATAAAAAAATGATACTACCAAGGGATAGAGGTGGATGGGCTGCTCCACACTTTTTATTTTATTATCTGGCTACAGTACTTCCATGTATATCGCCCCTAATTGTGGGCAAAACAACTCCCATATCATATGCACATTCCCCATCGATTTACAAATTAGTTCTAGGTTTGGAAACTAATAATCAATTTCTAAGAATAATAGAACCAAGCTACTACAAAAAAACAAAATTTAAGATTATCTCGGCAGCTTATAAAGCATGGAGAATTATTAAAAAATAGGTGGGGATTCCAAAAATTACAAGATATACTCCCTTAAATTCTCCACATTGTTTTCCTCCCATACTCAGAGATGCGGTGATGAAAAGATGTAATAATAGTGGTATATACTATCTGAGTGATCTATATTCGGCCAATTCTAACACTATGTCTTCCTTCTCTGAACTACAGCAGAAATTTAGAATTCCTCCTCACGACTACTTTAAATACCTACAGATATTTAGCTTTCTAAACTTGTCGGCGCTCAATGATTGCCAAGGGTTAAAAATGATTCTGATGATAGAGAGTCTGTTCGTTAAAAGAAAAATAGGTTATTTTTATAACCTTCTTATAACTTTTCTTCCAGATGATCTCTCTGCGATCCAACATAGATGGGAGGAGAAATTGTGTGTAAATGACTTGATGTTAAAAGAATCAATTAAAATTTCTAATACTATTCTAATTACAGGACGATCACGAACTCAGCACTATATGGCCATGTTTGATCTCTATCATACCCCAGCAAAAATTATGAAATGGGGGGCTACTGCTGGTATAATTTGCAATCGATGTACACAGATTGGAGCAGATGCAATACATATGTTTTTTTCCTGCTCCAAATTACATGGTATTATCTTACAAATCCAACTTTTCATTGAAAAAATCACAGGGAGAACAATAATTCTTACACCAGAACTGATTTTATTTGGACTATCAATAGACACTTCAGAAAGCAAACAACAACACTTGATCTTTATTATGTTATCTGAATATCGGGCATGCATCACTCAGGAATAGATTAATCCAGTACCACCATCGTTCCCTATGTGGAGGGCCCGTTTACTAGCAAAATTTAACTTTGAATCAGCTATGTATGCAATTAAAGGAAGAAAGAAGAAACAATTAGGGATGAAAATTTGGGCTCCGATACAACAATGGATCCACGAGGAAATGACTTAAAATATTCATTTGCTTAAGAAAAAAAAAAAAAAAAGTCTGCCTCTTTGAAAGTGTCACTCCACACCATATGTGCTGATTCTGACTTTTTATCATTTGCTTCCAGGAATTTCCAATACCATAAAGCTACCTCTTTCTTTTTAGATCTGATGTCCTGAAGGAAAGACTCAAATTCCCAATTTCCCCCGATCTCTACATTAAAGGCCAAGAACCAGGAAGACAGCTGCACATATTTAAACATGGATAGACTACCCCTAACTCCCGCTACAAGGACTTCCTAGGGAATCAACCCTTGCATTGCAATCAAATCCCCCAGATGGCAATCCCAGCGCAGCGTAAAGGGAGACTCAGCTGATCCTTTATACACTTAGGGCTGCCTGGAGAGTACTATATTGGTACAAAGTCAGAATAATAGGCTACACCAACCACTTGTCTCACCCTACACCAGAGAAGAAGTGCAGACCTTAAAACCTTTAGTCTCACCTTTGTAAATAACTTAGGTGTACCAAGCTTATACAGAAACCCATCTATTGCCGCCTCCTCCCTATACCCTACCCCAAGTAGAGTTGACGGTTTTCCCAACAGCATTCAATATTCTTACACTGGAAAGCTACGGAATACATATAAATATCCGGCAAAGCTATGCCACCCTTAACCATCTATTTTCCAAGCCAATGTTGTCCTCCTAGAAGCCCAAATAAAACTAGTTATTTTCCCCTGGATTTTATCTATATTTAACCTCGGGAATGTAAGGGGGATACAATTAAAGAGATATGTTAACTTGGGGAGGATTGGCATCTTTACTAAGTTTTTTTTAAATCTTTATTTTCCATTTCCATATTACAAAAAGTCAGAGCATTCACATATTTCGTACACTGCTCCACCGCAGTAGGTAACTCCACGTTGAATCATACAATGAATATTGAATACATTTGCTGAGATTGTCTCCCCTACCCTCCAACCGGCTTTTCATCGGTAACTGCCTATCTATGTAACAAGAACACCCAGACGATGCTTTCCAACCCCACAATAATCATCTATAATCTTAAAAGTTTGAGCCCCTCCCTAAGATGCCAGGTGTCATACTGGGTGGCGTAATGCCTGTAGGCGGGGTTGGTCTGATGTCGTTGCCAAATATCTAACAGCCCAATTGAATCGCAAAGCTCAAACAGAGCCTGGCGCGCTCGTGGCTTAGCATCTGAGGAAATGATAGAGCTGTCTAGTTTTGGGTCAATTAGCAAATTAAAATATCCCATCATGCATATACATTATGCCTCCATTTGCAAAATGTGAGAATGTACATCGAACATACCCTGGACAATTTATGTTAAGGGCGTATATGTTCACTAGGGGTACACGGTGGCCCATTGATTATCCTATTACCATGGTGTAGCAGCCCTCCATCATTATGTACTTTATGTAGGTAAAATGACAAGCGTTTATGTATTAAAATCGCTGTACCACGTGCAAAGGTCCTGAACACAGCAAAATATCTATGTGGACCCCAAGTGGAAGCAAATGAAGCAACCTCCTTTCTAGAGAGGTGAGCCTCTTGCTGAAATGCAATATCAATCCCATGTCACAATAGATATTGCACTACATTCCTTCCTGTCAGAGCCCCTAGGCAAGCAAGGCATGTTGTCTCTGCAATATCAACTAAAACCAATCGTTGGTACAAAGGTAAATGCTCCTAAAATAATGGTTGGCGGTATTGGAGCCACGAGTGGAACTCCAAGATGGCCACCAAAACTAATGTTAACTGTGCAGTCTAGTTTTCAGGCAGCTTTCAGGTGCAGCGCGTTAGGTGAGGAGTGCGAGCTAAACAAACTGCACACTTCCCTGAAGGATTTTCCAGAGCTGTTCATGTGCTTCAGAGCTCCAGCGGTTTGACGAATTTCGGAAATTCTTACCGCGTTTAATCCTTAGATGCGAGGAAGAGTTGTTCGAGTGAATGTCACGCGCCGAAACGTTCAGTACCGCTTTTGGCAATACTGTCAAACCTCCGTATCTGCAGCATCCAGAGGTTTTCACCGGATCATCGTTCCTGTAAAGATAACAAGGAGAAGAGATACGTGAAAAGGACATTTAGAACTGTTTAGAAAAATGACTTTTTGAAAGCATTTCTCTGAAATAAGCTAAGAGGAAAACGCCATTGACATTACTTACCAGAGATATCAAAGTACTGAAGACTTGAAAAGAAAAAGATATAGTAGAGTTAGGAATCATAATTAGGTACACATAAGTTTTCTAACGCAGTGTAGGGATAGTTTTAGATATAGTAGGGTTAGAACTCATAAGTAGGTGCACATAGTTTTCTATACAGAGTAGGGACAGTATTAATAAGGACCTTGTTTAGGCAGTGTAGTATAGTTTAGTACAGAATAGAGTAGGAACTCCACTATAAGAAATATTCAAGAGAAGTTTAAAAGTGACAGAAGAAATACAGATGGTAAGGAACTAAATAAGTACTGAACAGTTTATGATATTTAAAAGAAGTCAATAGCAAAGTAACCACAGTCTGTTTATTAGGAATATCTAGTCAGACGAGATCAAAAGGCAATAAGGCTTAACAAAGAAGAGGAGCAAGAAGACTGAGAACTTAGGTAAACACAAAGAGATAAGTAGAGTTTGATTGTAGAGTAGTATAAGAGTTATACTAATCTCTCATGTTGGGTATATTTAAGGTTTCTCCGAAGTTGTGTCTGCAAGACGGACTGAACAAGAGAAGCAGTAAGAAAAGTTTCAGTGCAGTCTCTTCTTTGTTTCTTATTTTATCCTCTCCCGCTTCCCCCTGTGGGCTCACTGAGAGTCAGGTTTCTAAACGGACTCTCAGAGATCTTTTGGAGGGAGTTGGGAACTCTCCACTTCTGTTCCTGTGCAAGTATTGGCGGTAAGAGAGGTTGTATCGTGACATCCTTTCTTTTCATTGTTCAACCCCCTAACATTCCAAGTGATAATTTTAAGGTTGGAAGAGATAGGTAAATCATCTATAGCAGGCATATTGTTCTGTTAAATATTGTATTCAAATTGTTGACGGTATTAACATACCAAAAAAACATATGTTTGAAGGGTCGAGGGGAATGTTTACCGACCTGTCTGCTCATTCCCCTAATGTCAAGATACATAGCACACGACAGAGCAGACCAGGTCTAAAAAGTGGTGTGTAGCTATACAGGTGACTGTGAAACAGCTGGGTGCATGTGTGAACGAATACTGTTGAGTCACAGAGGCTAGAACAAATCCCATCAGCCCAACCTTATGGTGTAATTTTGTCACATGGGAATTGCTGAACACTCAATACCACCCGACCAAATAGTGCCGGGAGTGGTTGTCAAAACTCTAGCCATGTTGTTCCTCAAACGGTAATATTAATAAAGTGCAGTTCTCAAGTGATCGTGATAGATAAAATTGACTACTAAGACTTGAAAAACGCACAGACAGAAGTCTATGTGTCAAGAATTAAAAACACGCCGAGTAGTTTGACACTGAGACTACTCACTGGCGCTGTGCAGGACGGTCGACATGTTTCAGCCTATAGGGGAATTACCCCGGCTTGCTTCAGGACCTATAATATGGAATAACTACTGCAATTAGAAAAGATTGGTGAAAGAGGAATAACATAAAATGTACTTAAGAAAAGTTACATATCTACCAGGGACTTGGCGCTCCAATGTCCACTGGAGGAAGAGAAACATATCTTCTTCCTATCAAGAGACAAAAAATTATTTTACAACAGTACAAGGTAACCACATACAACCACACAATTCCACAAAAACCGCATAGATAAACACACCTGCGCGAATGATTTGCATTCCGCATTACAAAAGAAGCATAATAGCTTGATCACACAGAGGCATTTCCTCACAGTGATACTCACCCAGCTTTGTGTGGGTGAAAACCTCACCTCACCCGGCAACCGCTCTGGAGAATGAGGCCCCGCTCTGCAGTGTAGAAAAAGGATGCAGTTAGCACACAACTCTACTGTGCCCAGCCAAATTGCTCTACACAAATAACCCAAGAAACGTGTGATAGAAAACCATCACCAAGTGTGCTAAACACGGGGGTGGCAACTCCACTCTGTTTACCCAAACTATTGATTATCTAATAAGTCCAATGACAGTCCATGATTTAAGATAGCACAGCTATATCTTGTAGAGAGATACTGAAGGCCACACTCCTGCGCCTGTATTATTCAGTAGAGAAAAGCTCCACACTGGCAGCAGAGCCACTATGTGGTGGGGAGGATTCCACTGCATCTTTGCTACCACGCTGCCTGCCACCCTTGTAGCCTTTGCAAAATTCTTGTACTGCTGAACGGGACTCAAATAAACAAGACCTGCCCTCAATATCAACACCCAGACGTGCAGGGTATAAAAGCCCATATTGCATAGCGTCGCCTTCCCACTGTTATATTTAGGCCTCGCCTCTTGCACCATAATAGTAAAATCTGGGTATAATGATAGTGTAGAACCCTGCTGGCTTAGTGAGCCCTTTTCCCTTACTAGTTGCAGCGTGGTGTCCCTGTCCCGGAAATTTAGCAGGTGCGCAGTTATAGGTCTAGGGAGGTAGCCAGGATTAGGGTGAGGGCCGAGTGAGCGATGGGCACGCTCAACAATGAAAACAGAGGTGAAAGCTTCTTTGCCAAATAGATAAGCTAATAGGTTTTCCATGAACTGATCCAAGCAACCAGTATTGGAAATTTCTGGAATGCCTACGATGCGCAGTTTATTCCATCTACTGCGGGATTCTAAATCTAAATCCTCGTTTTTAATTGCCACATCCTTGAGAATCTTTTCGAATCGTTCAAGCTTGCGCACACCCTGAGCTGACCCATCGTCCAAGTCTGACACCCTCCCCTCAACAGTGTTCAGACGCTTTGCATGAACATCAATCTTGGCGCCTAGATTGTCCAAACGTTTGTCCAAAATGTCAAAAGGGCTGTCCAAGGCTTTAAATCCTGCACAGAGCTCCTGCAGCAGTAAGTCTGGGCTTGTGGGTTGATCTCCTGGGGGACATGTGGCATGCCCTCTGGACCACATCCGCTAAAGTGCACAGGTTCCTTAGGGTGCAAAAACCAGTGTAGAAGCAAGGGGGCAGGCCATGATGGTCGCAGAGCGAAGCAGGCGACCCAGAGAAGAGTGGGCTAACGAGGTTTCAGCGCACTGGGCCCTCTCATCCACTGTATATCTTTGGGGCGCTCAGCTGCGACACACCGCACCCACACAAAACGTTGTCTCGGACCAGTATATTAGGCAGCTTTATCCCTAATTGTTTGAACCTGGGGGTCCCCTGCAGGCCATAGTTCATGGCACACAGGCTTTTAGCAGGCCCACATGTTGTTGGGCTTCTCCCCACCACCAATCTCATGGCTGGAAACTGAAGAGGAGGGCTGATGTGTTGTTCCCCCTCCACTCCCGGCTGGCTGGGTGGTCGTATCCCAGGCTTGCCTGTGACCCCTGTTGCCGCAGGGCCTCCGGGATCACCGCCAGGCAGGCCCCACGCATGCAACTCGTGGGTCTTGCCTTAATGGTGAATCTGAATCTTGGGCGGGGTGGGGGTAAAGGGAGTTGCCAGGATAGCCCAGCTGACCTTGCCGCTCACTCCGGTGTTCTGTTTGGTGGGGGTTCACCGACACTCCACGAGTCCACAGCACAGCTTTATGCTAGGCCGCAAGCCGGGGCCTGGATTTGATCACAGGCCCCAGCGTGCAGCTTCGCTCGATGAAGTTGATTGGGCCCGGTCTCAATGATATTTCCTCATCCGCGGCTGCTGGTCCCAGCCTCACCGAGTCACCACTGCCTTGCGCCACTCCTGTGTTGATCTCCCATGATCTAGGGGACGTCTTTGGTGCTAATAATTTACGTTTCTGTGTGCACCACGGAGGAGCTTCAAAGCTGCATGGCCATCGTGGTCAGCAGCTTGGCCACGCCCCATCTTTACTAAGTTAACGCATCCGTAAATTGTTATGGCATCGAGATAACAATACATCAACCTGTGGTTACAAAAGGGAATTTCATCCACTTTATTGACTATCGTAATCCATAAGGATTTTAACTCTGAGCTTTTCCACTCACTGCACCCTTCTACATTCTAACACCTTATTCCAATTTTAGACTTGGTTACCAGGTACCCAGACAAGGCTCCAAACTCTTCTATCAACCGCTCAACTCTGGGGACAGTTATATCAGGATCAGGAGTATAAATTAACAGATCGGCAGTGCACAGTGCTATCTTACTATTATACGTTGATGAATAAAATGGGCCAACCTGCCTGTCTGCACTTAGCTGTTGTGCCATAGGTTCGAAGTGAATTTAAAACAACAGAGGTGACAAGGGACAACCCTGTGGCGTACAACAGAAGGAGGGGGGCAAAGGTAAAAATGGTGAGTTCTATAAAGGGCCCCAAAATAGTTCCCAGAGTGAGGATTCCAACAATTGAGAAGAAGAAGAATTTTTTTCTCACCAGGAAAGCCTGAGGGGAAGGCAACCCTGACGTGCTTTGACTGTAACTAGGCAGGGCACTTTAGAGGGACTCCCAATTGTCTCAAACAGGCACAGGCCGCTACCAGTTGCCAGTCACAGGTGATTGCCACGGTAGCGCTCAGGGAAGAGTTGGTTCTAGGTGGGTGTGGGGAACCATCTGAGATGACCCTTGTATCACTAGGAGACAGTGAGATGGTTCAGAGATCCCTCATGCCTGATAACACAAAGAAATACAGGCAGTGGGTGATGATCAATGGCCATGGACACAGAGTAGAGGTTATGGGAGACACAGGAGCCAGTGTGACTACTGGCAGGTGTTGCCTGGTGTCTGAAGAGCCAGTGGTCCCTGGAGTGTTTCCCAAATAGTTGCACTAGACAACAGTGAGCACTTTTGTAAAGTGGCTCAGGTTCCCTATGAGTGTGTGTGTGGGGGGTGGTCTTAGGTCCTTTAAGGGTAGCTGTGAACCCATCCATGCCGTTGGATTGTCTGCTGGAAAGCGACCTGGAACACACTGCCTGGAGGGAGGTGGAATACCGGTCCCGCTTGGAGATATTGGGATTGCTTGAGTGGGCCTGCAATACCACACAGTCTATGGCAACCTAAGGATGATCATAAGGACCTGGAGTCTGAAAGAGTGGCCCAGGTTTCTGCCAAGAAGAGGAGGGGCAAGGGAAACCTGCGCCAGAAATTCCCACGGTACGGGAGTAAGCTGACCCTGATTGGGACTACCCGGAAACAACAAGGCAAGAAGTGACCAAATTGTGTAATCTGCCTGAGCTGATCCCTTAGCAGCGGGAAGGGGGTCCCTCCACAGAGGAGTTCTGCGCAGCTCAGAAAAAGTGCCCTACTCTTGTTGATCTTCAACAGCAGTCTGAGGACCAGGCAGCTTGCAAAGAGCCTAAATCTTACCTGATCTATTAGGAGAATGGCCTAAGATTTCTGAACCTGGGACAGCCTGTGTGCTGGTGGTACCCCAGTGCTTCATAACCTTCTTACCAGGTTTGGCTCATGATGTGCCTCTAGCAGGTCATTTGGGGCAGGGCAAGACCTTTTGACAAGCTTGTAGCCCTCTTTTACAGACCCCAAATGAGATAAACCTATTATGCGTTCTGTAGATCCAGTCAAACTTGCAAAGCGAGTGGCAAGAGTGGATAAGATATAAGGCACCCCTGCAACCATTCACTGTTGTGACCACCCCTTTTGAACGGGTGGGCATCGACATTGTGGGGTCACTGGATCCTAAGACAGCCATGGGCAACAGGTTCATCCTGGTCTTGGTGGACCATGCAACCCGGTACATGAAAGCTATCCCTCTGAGGAAAGTGACATGCCTGTCGTGGGCCCGGCACTGATGGGGATCTTTACCTGCAGGCAGAGAGGTATTGCGCAGCAGCCATAGTGGTTGACTCCGGAGTGCAGGGCTTCTAATTCTATCTCCAGCGCCAGCAGCAGCTCAGCTCAGCATCATGTGACTCTGGGCAATAGCTCACTTAATCTCCCTGATGGCTCCCAGTGCCCTGAAACCTGTAAGGGTGATATGTTCACGATTTACAAATAGTTATTATTATTACCCTCAAGAGTTTCCCCAAAGAGGTGGTATCTGGCAAGGTTACCAGCATCATGTTGTGTAGTTCCTATAAAAAGTATACAGGATCTGCACGTTTAGACAACATACACTGTAGGATTGGTGCCAGACAAACTCTGATCACCCCCACTGGGTATGTTGTCCTTCTTGTACCAACTATCTAACACTGCCACTAGAATCTCCTCTTACCAAGGAGGGAATAGTTCTTGGCAACCATCAAACATGACAACCCTGATCCCTCAGGAGTGTGGAAACAATATACAACCTTTCGCTCAGTCCCTCGTGCTTATTTAGTCTGTCTCAGAAAGATACACCGAATAAAACAAGCTGGACGTTTTCAATAATCATTTATTGAACAGTTGGTATTCTGGTGTAGAATAGATGTGCTGCAACAACCGTTAGACAGTATGAGATATAAATGATTAACAGTACCATAAAGGTAAAAGGATGGTATAGTTCTACCATCTTACTAAAATCATGAATACATTCAAGTATATAAAACAACACTGGCGTAACGAAAATTGAGGGGGCCTCCCTGCAAGGTATGTAGAGGGGCCCCCTCCGGGCTCAATTAGGAGCTCTCAGGACAGAGTGCAGTGCCGAGGGGTCCCCCTGGAGCTTCGGGCCCCCGCACTGCATGAGCTGCGGTGACCTGTGTTACACCCCTGTAAAACGCATTATAAAAAGATGCGTACTCCTACGATGCCTCCCTAACTAGATGTACCTAAGTGTATCTAGCATGGGTATAGGTGTTCAGACAAGAATTCCTCTAGGATTCAGTCAACCCCATTACCTGAAGTGAGACTATGAGACCCCGTCCTGATCTTGAGCTTGACGGCCCATGTGGGATGTTAGACCACTGCTAGCTGGAGTGTCCTACCTTGCTGTATTACTGTGTCGGCCTAAGGATGACGTCGAGCATGAACTTTGTACATAGATTTTATACAGGAGATGGCGGTCCTGCTGTGCTTCCAAGAACCCTCATGCATAATGTATGATATTTTGAACTGGGGAAAACCCAGGTTCTGAATGCAGTGTAATATCTAGGTAAAAGGTCAGCCCCTGTAAACTGTGACCAGTGTAATGTAGGGAGAGAATATAGGTGAAGGGTAACTAGTTTACCGAGGCCTATATTATAGTATCTATATGGAATATAACACCCACTCCACTTCCGAATGGACAACATAGTTTTAAACTCTACACGTACTACTAGGTGTTCTAGATACTTGTATACTAATACACAAAACATTCGTTTTTTGTTGTGTTAAAAACATTTGTTTAAAAACGTTTTCCTAAAAAATCTACAAAAATTGTTAAAAAGGACAACCTATTAGAAATTGACAGATAGGCTATTGCTCTTATATGTCCGTACTTATAGTCCAAACTACTACAAGCATTTTGAAAGCCATACATGCGTGAAAGGAATGTAAATTTTGATACAGGGTTTACATTTTCAGTTTTTTTTCCAAAAGACAATTTTTTTCCCAGCACACAATGGGCCAAATGAGATTAATGTTTATGTGTCCTGGCTGGCAGATGCAACATTCTCGTTGCTTGCTTCCGCATTTGGTGGTCCCTCGCATATTATGTCTATTAAGCACAGATGATTTTCCAGACTATCCACAGCCCATGCTGGGGCAGCCTGTGCGCCATCCAAGGCATGGGTGTTAAAGGAGGAGCTGGTGTCTGTATTAACAGGCATGATGTTACCTGCGGCGGCTCTAAGAATACAGACATCAACATGGAAATACGCTGGGGACACTGCAAAACATGGGCCGTTATCGGGTCCATTAAAGCATCAACGTCCGGTCGCGCACATGATGGGAGTGTCAGACAGAGATCCAACACGCATTCTTCTCTGCGTCGGAGGACAGGTAAGATGCAGTCCATCCAGACTGGTCTAAACGAAAAGAACCAAGAAGCACTTAGTTCCCTTAAGCATGTTGTGAATGTATCTAGGACCCTAATTAAATATTCCAGTTTTATGCTTTTATATGGTTATTATAAATCATGTCCTTATAAAGGCAAAAGAGTCATACCCATATTTAGTCATAGCCCATGCATCCCAAATACTGCAAGGCTACTTCCTTAGACTCCTAGAGAGCACAACGAGTTCTTTCAACAAACCAAACCTCCAGCAACCTGGGAATTCCCCATGCCTTTGTTTTGATTTGTCACAGAACTCCTGCGAGCACTAAAAGAATGGCCCGTTCTTAGTGACATTTTTTATTGACGTCTTATGTCCAACCTTACGTCAAACACGGCACCTTCCAGGTATAAATATACCAACACTTGCCTTAAGCAAGACACTGTGGTGTGGAGCAGAGCGGCTATCTACTTATCCGAAGCCCAGCTGATGCGAGAGCCGAAGGAAGCCGTCCCTCCCTTTGACACACCGGGAAAGAAGCTGCCTTTTCTCACGCTCCGGTGTTTCCAGTCACCCTTGCGGGTTACTGGGAGATCGAGTCCTGAGAACGAGATACAAGACCTCCTTCATTCTATAACCAAGGTACGGAGCTGATTCAAACCTTAAAGAGAATTCTTGATTCAGATTCTTGGCAAAAACCCAACTTAACTTAAAACTGCAACTTACTCACTCCTTCCCACGTATTAGGCTTAGGTCAAGTACACCGGGGTAGGCGTATCTTAGAAGCACCAGTTGAGTTTGTTAGTCAATGTTTTTATGTATGTAAATATTTTATCAGTTTTAAAGTATCATATGGCTAAGAAACCATATCAATGCTTTTACAGTATTATTTCATAATACTCCTTTTACTGTACGCACTTTACTTCATGATAAGTATTGCAATTGTGGCAATTCATTTCTCTTGCATGAGAAAGAAGACTGCTCAATAAAATAACACCTTTTATTGAAAACGCCCATCTCTCTATTTCTCTGCACCCTGGTGAAATTAAGCATGCACGATTGACTGAGTGAAATAGCTGTCTATTGTTTTCACACAACTCTGGAGATATACTCCTTATTCTGGGAGAGCAAAGTTGTCATGTTATATGGTTGTCAGAAGCTAATCCCTTCTTGTCTAAATCAGGGAAGTTAAACCCTCCCTATTCATTCGAGAAAGTTTCTAGTGACCTCTGAGCTAGCTGGCAAAACTAATTAAGTCTAACATAGTCAGTAGAGACCTAGATGACCTCAGTCTTACGTCTACACTGCTGTTTATGTTATTCTAATGCGCAGAGCCTATTGGGAATATAGGAACTGCACTATAAAGCGAGATGTGCCTAGAAGTTGTATCATGTGATCACAATATTTTCGTTCCAGGAGTACTGTTTCCATCTCCTCGATGACTGGGATGTCCATTGTGTAGAAGAAACACAACAATCAGGCTACCTGCTATTAGAAACAGGATCAGCGTCAGTCCTACAAAAATGCTTCCAAATACGGAGTGTATCAAATTTGGTATAACTCTGAGGAAAACCTGAAAGGTGCTTAACAGTCCAGAACCTATGTTCTTAAATAGGTGGACAATGCCTGTCATATCAAATATGTTACAAATACGATTTTATGCTCTTCATCCTGTGATTCTGGGCAAATTACTTAATCTCCCTGTGCCTACCAGAAATTAATGTGTCCATCTGTAACAAAACTGGTACTCATGTAGAGCGCTCTGATACCTGATATCCTCAGGTCTATTTTGCGCTATATAAAATTGAAAAAAAAGTATCTAAAGACTCTCGAGCGGAGGTTAAGAGCACGGATTTCTGTGTGCACATGGCTTTCATTCTGCTCATAGTATCAAACCGCATTAGTTAAATATTTATTGAAGGCCATAGTGGCGCCTCCCTAACTGTATGTGTTGGGGGAAACAATACTTGCATACAGCAAACTCATTATAGACAGCATAACAGAAATGTTTGTGACGTGGTTTCCTAGGACCTAATAAACAATCTTGTAGGTCCACATCCCCTGTAAGTAAGGATAAGTGTTGTTTCACCTGCGTGAGTGTTGAGGTTTTTAGCCAATCGAGGCATAACTTCCCAACACAGTATGGTGTCTCAACCCCTGGGTGTTGTCTTTGTAAATAACGTGGATCTGGCCTATTAATACTAAATCCTTTAGTTTTACTGAAGAATCTTTCTTGACAGTTATTGGTGTCTACAGGCCAAACCAACCATTCCTTCCAATTGGGGTCTGATTTATTGCTTTGCAAAATGTCATCTAATGTAACCTCTTTTTGTGATCTTATGTTATCCTCAGTCTGTGATGGTGCTGGTACCCGAGGTGTATTCAAATCTTTATTCCTGGCTAACCCAAGACAAGTTGTTTGTTGCACTGTTTCATTCAAGAACATTATTTGTTGAGGAATAAGATATGCTCTAAATAGTGCTTCTGTTCCCTGGACCTGCCAGTCTCTAGTACCCCAGACGGATTTTAAGTCTATGGTGTCTTTTCATAGGTCGAACCCTTGTTCAGACAACTGGGCAATAAAGGAAGCAGAATAGATCTGTTTGGTGTTTGTCAACATACTTTTCTGTACCAGTGTAGGTGCAACCATATAGTAATATGAGGTGGGTCTGACGTGTTAAACCCTGAAAAATATCGACATTTTTGAACAAATGTCTTTGAACTGCTTTTCGGCGGTGTCGGGCAATGTTCCCATTGGTGATATGTGAAAACATTCTTAGGGTTAGCAGAGTTATGCAGAAAGTGATGACCATAATGTTGATAGCAATGCATTTTCTCAAAGTCTGATGTGTCTTCTAACATTTTATTATTAGAAAAAGCAGCAGATTTCTCTAAATCAGACAACATATTATATACAGGTTAATAATCCCAATCATCGGAAAATGTACTGGAGGTAATGATATCCCTCAATGATATTTTAAATACATGTGGTATTTTTAAAACTTGAGTCGGGTCAAATATATTGTAATCAACCTTGTCCCATACTGTTATATTCCATATAAATACAATAATATAGGCCTAGGTAAACTCGTTATTAGAGTGCTAAGGGTACCCCCAATGTTAATTTCTTTTAGGTCTAGAGGAGGGGGAAAAAACTGAAAAGTACGTAATATATAAACCTCTGGACTGACCTATCTAATTTCAACAAGTTGGTATAACTCAAACATTTTCTTACAGGGACACCGCAAACCTATATCAATATATGCGACAGACAGTATATAGGCTTTGTTTATCATTTATTTCTCTTAGTTTATAATTCATTTAAAAAGCCATTGTTTTTGTATTTTTCAAAAGGATTTTTTACACAAATAAAAATACATAAATATGATCATTCCTATATTTTTAGAAAAAAGACTAATTTTACAGTAAGTACAAAATACAAAATTTCAATTAGTGCCCCCACCTAAACATTCTAATATAAGAAAGTAAAGCTAAAAAAGAACAGCTTTTATTCATTCATCCAAATCAGTCTCACCAATCATACTGTTCATACATGCTGTTTCTTGCATACAACACACAAAAGATCATAACAAATCAGACAATCAACCGAATTTACTAGAGGCCCCACAGGGGATATTGTTTAGATGTTATACACAAATGTCAGACCCAAAGTTTTTGTCATTTGTTATCCTTTTTTTGGGGATCCTTCTCAGTTGGGTTTTCCGTTGTCTGTAAGTGGCCAACATACGTTTCGGTGCAAACATAAGACTATGCCACCTTCATCAGGGCCAATAAATATACATTGTTCTTGGAGGTAGGGGTATCTTCAGTCTGTAATTGGTACAATAGTGGTACATACATAAATGCTGAGTCCTTGGCATTCATATTACTTTTTAGCTTAAGTTTTAGGATTAGTTACCGTGACCCGTGCACTCAAGGAAAACGTGAAGAAGACGGAAGAGGAGGAAAAGAGAAAGTATTATCAATAGATTTATTATATACTTTGAACATCTTTTATTAGATTTTTCACTGGTCAGAAAATGGATCATATCAGTTGTGCATGAAATTTGAAAAGTGAGTATGTATAGGAAAATATATTTCCATGGAGTCCGCAAAATTGTGGAAGGATTCAGAGTTTATGAGTGAAACTACCACCAGGGACAAGAGAAAAAAATCAGGACGTACTATCCTCACCTATTTATTCCAAAGTAACTATAATGTTGCAGGTCACATTAAAGGTTCGTAAATGTTTATGTCACCTGAAGATAAGGGTAGGGAAAAAGAGTTTTTATCAAAGTAGTGATGCAAATCTATATTTCTAGACCCTCCTTCACTAGTATTTATGCTTGTGAACCTGTTAATATTTAGGTGTCCAAGCCAGATAAATATTTGTAACTGCTGTACTCAGAATTGCAGTATTTAGTTCCATGTGACAGGTACCTGTATCTTCAGAATATCAGGCACATCTATTTTCTTATTCTATATATATAGTTGTGGAGATTCTGCACACCCCCACACACACTCGTTACCCTTCACCTATATTCTCTCCCTACATTATACAGGTCACGGTTTACCGGAACTGACCTTTTACCTATATGTTACACTGCATTCAGAACGCAGGTTTTCCCTAGTTCGAAATCTCATACATTATGCATGAGGGTTCTTGGAAGCACAGCAGGACTACCATCTCCTGTATAAAATCTATTTACAAAGTTCAGGTCTGATGTCATCCTTAAACCGACACAGTAACGCAGCAAGGTAGGTCCCCTGGGGAGACCTACGGGTATATATAGATCACATCTTGCTAAGATAGATAGACACTTCCGAGACTTCCCGGACGACACACTGAGCAGAGATGCTGAGGTTCCTGCATGCAGATACTCCAGCTTGCAGTGGTCTAACATCCCTCGCAGGGTGTCCAACTCCAGACCAGGATGGGGTCCCACAGTCTCACTTAAGGTAATGGGTTTGACTAAATCCTAGAGGAATTCTTGGCTTAAAACCTACACCCATGCTATGTACATTTAGGTGCATTTAGATAGGGAGGCATCGTAGAGAACGTACCTTTTATCATGTGTTTTATATACTTGAATGTATTCATGATTTTAGTAAGATGGAATAACTTTACCATCATTTTACTTTTGTAGTCCTGTTGATGATTTATATCTAGGCTTTCCTGTTTTCAGTTTCTATTTTTGGTGAATTCTGGTGGTGTTTTTTCAGTGTTTTCCTGTGATTTCCATACCTCAAAAAAACGGTGCTTTTCAGTGTTTACTCATTTTCGCGCCATAAAAAACAACTGAAACAGTGTTTTACCGGGGTTTATGGAACACTTTGCTTTTATGATTGCTTTTTCAATTTTTATTCAGAAATTGTATACTGCTCTACAGTTCAGTTTTACTTTTTTAAACATGAAATATTCAAGAACACATACATACTCCCATGCACTGACTACCTTCCCACGAGTTACCCAAAATGCCGGTTTACTTTCTCTAATTGTTTATACAGCCTATATTACTATTAAATGTAAAGCAAGATTGTTTTATGTTACACACAGAGAAGTTCGGTTTTTAGAACACAGATCCTTCACCAAATTATTTCAATGTGCTCGCAAAGTGAATAGCTAAGGAAAATGATACGTAGTTATGGGGCACTGGAATTATGCGGCAGAAGAGGAACAATTATGCTGCAGAAGAGTGCCAAATTACGTGGCAGGGTTGACAGAGTTATGCAGCAAAAAATGTAAACTATGCTGCATAATGCGGCACATTTGCTGATAGTATTGCTTCACTATTTCAACACTTGTTAACACTGTCTGGGAATAGATTGTACCTCATTAGTACCAAGTTTAACAGTCAAACATAGCCATAAGCAACAGAAAGGTGACCATTCAACCTTTACAATGGGCCTTCCGTTACACTGCAACACATGGCACGAGGCTTTGCCAATGCTTGTAGCTAATTGCGATCAGGAGCTAAACTTTCCTAAAAACACTTTGTTTTCAAAACAGGCGTTCCAGCTATAGCTTTAACATAAAATAGCACCTTCATTCCCCATCGCTTATTGCAGTATTATACCTCTACTTGTACTTTGTTCGCTTTTGTAACCTGCACACATATCACTTTTTCCTCCTGTAATGTACCGATTGCTACCTCATGTATTTTGGTTGCTCACTATTGTCACTTTTGATTCATGTAACTTAACGTTTGCTTTTCTAATTTGTTCACTAGTAATTTTCTCCTAATGTATCATTACTGTTCCTATTGTGAAGCGCTCTGACACCTTCGGGTAAAGTCTGCGCTATATAAAATCGCATAAATAAATCGCTGGGTCCCTTGGCTTACATAACTGAACGATATTGGTAGAAGTTTAATACCTTAAGTTCCACAATTAAAAGAAGAAAAAAAATTTAACAAAGATGTTGTTCAGTCCCCAAAGATCTGAAGAAGATTTGTTTATTCTTCATTTGCCACTTAAAAAATCTGGTGGTGGGAATTGCCCCTAAACTCCCCACTCAAAAATCTGGTTGAAAGGTGATACATCCCTCGTAGTTTGTGTCCCCACCACGAGCAGAAGCACGACGGAGAGCACTAGGTCACGAGCGAGATTCATTTATATTTATTTATTAGAGCTTGGTTCTTGGCTCCCGGCCATGGCGTAGCACTCGGAACTGCAGGCAGTGGCAAGAGAGCTCAAGAAGGGGAGGAGGGGGGCTTCACTGCTGGAATTGCAAGGGGCGCTGTACATTCAGTCTGACAGTGGCTGTAACAAGGGGTGAAACAAAAGCCTAAATTACAAGTAAATGGTCTTTTAAAGACCTGTTAACTACTCGGGTGTGGCTGCAATGAGACAGACGCCAGGCATCAAAGCTGTGCCAGCCCGAGGTGACACACACGACGGGGGTGGGGGGTGGGCTGATAGAGACACTCTCTTAAGAAAGTCTCTTCTGCCGGGATACCAGAAGAGCAGATGCTCGTAATTAAAATGGACTTGAGGAGCTGTTTATGGGGTCACAATCCTGGGATAGCAGAGGCTGCGGCTAGTCAGGCCTGAGGTGAACTGGCAAAAAGACGTATATACAAGTGGTGCAGTAGTTTAAATGTAAATATATTTGGTAGAGCTGTTCTTGGTCAAAGTACAAGTTCATACTTCCTGCAGAGCGGATTGGAAGCGCTCTGTTAAAGGTGTGCGGGTCGGGCATGCTGCACGTCACCATGGAGGTGCAGACGCTAAGGGGAGTGGTGTCCTAATGCACCAATGAGTGCCACAAGCCGCTTCTGACCTGCCCTCACGGGTATCACGGCCTGGAGGGCCTCTTGCAAAGGCTGTAACCCTTCCCTTTCCCAAGTCATCACTGTGTGACACTTGGGAACGGGAGGGGTTGTACGAGGCAGCTCTAATTGACTGAAAGGCAGCCTCTGGAGTACAGGGCTGACACTGTACATGCCCAGGGCTGCTTAAAAAATGTGACGCTTTAACACGTCATTACTCGGCGGTCCCGGGGACTCCGAAGTGCTGCTGGCCTGGGCTGGCAGAATTTCAGGCCATACTAGACTGCTTAAGTTAAATTCATTTTCAGCCAAAAACATGACGTAAAAGCGCATGCGCCCCTATGAAATATGCCCGGGTGCCTGATGTCTGTTTTTTGACGAGGCGATCTGCACAGTATGCTTTGTTTTTAAAGCAAAATGGATGGTAATTGCTTTTTGCAATTACCATTCATAAAGCTGTGAAATTACTAAGGGCGCCCAACTATAGAAACTGCCACTACACAAAACTATCGCCGAATGCAAAGCGCAGTGCCCGTTTCAAGAGCACGGCGCTGAAAGTAAGTGTGTTTGAAGGCCATGAACAGCGGGAGGAGAGGTAAATGTTTCATGGAATTACCAATGCCTTGGCGATGAGGAGCCTCAGTCAGAACAGCACAGAGTCAGTGGCAAAGTACCTGCGTGTGCAGAGGCAGTTAAAATGGATCTGCCTCTGCAGCTTGACGCAGCTGAGGGGTGAAAGTCTAAATGTAGTGACTCAAACGTGAAGGAGCTTCAAGAGAGTTGAAACGCTTTTGGGGTAAGGGAGTTTGTGTATTCACCCCAAAGCGCTGTACTTGCTCACATAAATAAACAGAGAGATAGTGTCTAGAACATATCTAGAACCCCTGCGCGACGTATTCGTGAGTGTATGAAGACTGCGGCATACTTCTGGAACAGCGCTGTGCGATGTAGAAGTATTGCGAAGCAAGCGCTTTCGCACGGGAACAAAAGCCCTAGGACAGCAGCTGACTTAACGAGCTGGCGCACTTCGAATAAATAGACCGGCAGAGCAGAATCCATGAGACATGCTGAAAGGAAAACAGACTCGCTGAGAAGAATTCATGAGATGCGCTTTGGCTCCCTCAAGTGGCCAAAAGGTGTAAATGGCCAAGTGGTGAATCAAATGTGAAAAATTCAGCGATACTCGGTTTAAACCGGGTCAGCTTATTTGCAGTCAGTAGGGTAGTATCGGGCAGAGTCGGTTTTAACCAAATTCCGAACAGCCTACTTATATCCTATACTGTCTAACGGTTGTTACAGCACATCTATTCTACACCAGAATAACAACTGTTCAATAAATGACTATTGAAAACGCCCAGCTTGTTTGATTCTGTGTTTCTCTCTGAGAGAAACTAAGTAAGCAGGAGTGACTGAGCAAAAGGTAGTACATTGTTTCCACGGTCCTGAGTGATCAGGGTTGTCATGTTCTGAGGCAGCCAGAAACTATTCTCTCCTTGGTAAGAGGGGATTATAGTGGCACACAAATCGTACAGAACAGAAGTATTTTGTTCATGGGTTACATTCCCAGCAGCAAATGCAAGAACACAAATATTTCACTCCTCCACAGAAGGTGATGCATCCGCTGAATATTGTCTGTTTGAAGACATTGTGGTTCCGCTTACGTACCAGGAACAGTTTTACCCCATATAAGAAGAGTAAGACTCGGTCCGCTCGGAAGAGAAGGCGTGACATGGCTAATATTGGCAACTTACACACCACATCCTGACATTGAAACTATGCCAGGATCAGACGTACTAATATTTCACAAAGAATTGATAAAAACTTTACAGGAACATGACACAATATGTCTTGAGGACAGTTATAGTCCAGCCAGCCATTGTGACAATAAATACAACTTAGGTTCAAAATACAACAACTAAAATGACACCACAAACATTACACGCAGTATTGGGTAAAATGCCCGCAAAACGTGAGCAAATGACAGTCTGGATAGCTTAGAAAATAAAACAGCTAGAAGAAGTATTCCCAAATGCTAGCCGTTATGAAAAACACAGAATGCTAACAATTTGCTTTCCCATGGGGATCACACCACAACTTGAGGACTCTACCTCATGGGGTACAGTTTTCACTGCCATATATATACCAGAACTCATGGTATCCCATCATTGGCAGTAGTACCAGACATATTAAGACAAATAAAAAATGAGTACAGAGCAGAGCCTGCTCTGAACTTAGGGATAAAGTTACTAGGTAACTATGCCCAGGTATCAGCGATAATACTGTCAAATATTAAAGGGGAAGCAGCATCAGTGGCCACCCGCCAAAGGAAGTTCAATCCTTTACAGCAGGGGCAGGAACTACCCAAAATAATTGAAACTGTATATGCAGAATTAGGCAGGGTCAGTTTTGGTGGGAAAGCATTAAAACCACAACTAGTGGGAGCTCCGTGATGGAGACTTTCAAGCAGACACCTACTTCTTCTAATAAGATGTGGGAAAACAATAAAAAACAAAATGCCAAAGAAAAAAGATCTCAGTCCAGAGGTAGGTCTCCTCCACAGGAGCCCTCCGAAAGGAGGTATAATCTTAGGAATAGGGATAACATTAGGAAACCTGACAGGTATCAGGATACTGATATACGTTCCTCTCATTCCTTTTTTTCCTTTCAGGGTTCATTGAAAAACTCCTAGAGGGAAGAACGGTCAGAAAGACAAGAAGAGCGTACAAAGTCCAGAGACAAGCAGCACGCTCAAGAATATACTTCCAAAAAAGAAGATAAAGCAAAACTAAAGCCACAGTTCAAAAAGAAGAAGGTTGCCGGTCAAAAGATCAGACATGCCCAGAATTCTGAGGACTCGGCAACTGAACGGGGAATGGGCTCTGACAAACTTAGACAGTACGGTGAGGTTCCGTGACGATTGTAAGTGATGTTTCCAACTCGCACGAATATGGTCGAGTCTGGTATCTACGAACCGCAAATGACGAGTTTAGTGAGTGTGCGCAGTTTCGCTGTGCTAACCTAAACCGTTTGTCTGTTTCGTGGGTTTATACATCTGTACCCACGGGTTCCATCTTAGATATGGCATCCATTTTGTTTCTTGCCCTCAAGTAGCCAGCGAACGGACGCTGTCCGCTTCGCGACCCTGGGATTCCCAAAACTCTTGCGGAAGACACGTTTCCTTTGAAAGTGTCTTTATGATGAGGGGGATGATGTTGTAAGGCAGATGGCCCCGCTCGAGGCTCATCTTGCCGTACCGGTCTGTTGTCTCAGCCGTGCATCTCATTAGGCACGTCTCTTTGATGCCTGTAGCTCGTGTTTCCCGATACCACCCCTTTTTACACCCTTTCCGATCTCCCCACTGTTTCTCCCTTCCTCTGCACCTGTCCTTGTTCCTTCTTCGATCTGTTTATTGCCGATTGGAATGTACTAATGGTGGGAAGATGGGTTTTTACAGTTGGGAACCACGAATGTTTCTGTACTTATGTTCCGGACCTTGAATGCATCAAAGCGACCCCTCTCGGGGATAATTATGGGAACCAAGTTGTAAACCTTTGTGTACCATGTTAGCCTATGAGAAAATTGTGTATAAAAAGGAGCGATCCACAGTAGCAACTTGAAGCAGATCACGAAAACATACCCGTTGTGTACTTCTCGTGAATTCTGTGTTCCCTGCAGTAAATAAACCTCGAATCTTTGACGCCGAAGGAAGTGTCCCGTGTCTCTGTCATTTGTACGCCGGAACAGGTTACCCACGAAGGTTTCAGGTGTTGTCCCCTGGCACCGCTGGGTCTTAAATAACCCAGTCCTTCAGTTGGCGCCCAACGTGGGCCTGCATCAGTGGTACCGGTCCAAGCACGACGATCGTGAGGAACTTCGTGTGAAATCTCCGAGGGAAGGTGCACTCCGCTTCATCGATCCTGTTGTCGAAACAAGTGGCCCGACGACTTTTCCCGCGAAGATTCCCGCCTCCTGACGGCTGCGACGGACTGCTGCCCTGACTGTAGACCTGTTTTGGCGCCTGGCGTAGACCTTGGTACAGCGAGACGATTGACGGGCCTTCCTGGTGACGCCATTGATCTTTGAGTTAAGTATTTGTGGGTCGCTCCCAGAGTCCTTGGTTGTGGTTGCTTAGTTGTTGGATGGTTCCATTGTATTTGTGGTTCTTAGTACTTGGTTCTTTGTTGTGTTCTTTGACGTCTGCAGTCGCCAAAACCGAGGGTTTTTGCTCTTTGCTGGGACTTGGTAAATCCCGTAACCCTTGAAGTTTGTGAAACTCGGCTAGTGTGCAAGATGCCTGGTCGTAGTACTTTGTTCAGTTGTTTCAGACGTTGTGGTACGGATTCCCGACTGGAGGACTCGTGTCCGATACCTCCGGTTGGAACTCCAACTTACGAACTTTACAGTAAGCATGGGTTAGGTCCTATTACCTTTAATGAATATTGGATTCGTTACACTAAAAAAGATGGTGTCCTTAGTTGGCCACCTTATGGTAGTTTCGAGACCCCAATTTTAGATAACCTCGAGGCAAAATTGTTTAAGAAAAAGTCAAGGCCGGCCATGTTTGATGCCTTTCGGTTGTGGCGCAAAGAAGTCCGACAGAAAGAGATCAGACAGACTAAACGTAATCAGAGAGATGGTGTTGCTACTATTGTAAAGAAAGCAGAGCAGTTTCAGCGTGATAAGGAGGATAAGGAAAAGGAAGTTTTTGACAGGCTTCAGCGTATGACTATAGATAAATGTTATCCCGCTCTGCCAACGGAGTCAGACAAGAAGGAGGAATTAGTTGAGGATACTCTAATGTCTTATCTTATGAAGTCACCACCTCCGTACGCACAGGGTACCGCAACTCCTGTGGTTCCCCCTGCCCCTGCTCCTGTACCTGCTCCTCAACCTGTTCTTCCGATTGTTCCTGCTCCCTTGCCTATTGTTGTTCCTACTGCTCCTCCGCCTGCACTTCCACATACTCCTTCTCCCGCTACTGCTCCGGTTCTACTTACTCCTACTACTTCTTCTGTTTCTACTCCTTCTCTCGTTCCTACTCTATTGTATACTTCTCCAACTACTCGACGTCGTACCCCTTCAATGGCTGCTAACTTTTTCAATTCTCTTGGACCTATTCTTGAGTCCGCTGATTCGGACGGTCCACAAAGACGTAGTCAGCTTCCTGGTAATAGGGAACGTGCCGCGTTGTACAATATGGCGATGTCATGGATGTTGCACCCTCATAGAAATCCTCCACGTTCGGTGTTGGATACGTTCAGTCAATTCAATATACCGACACAGAGGTATGTTTTTGAAGAAATGTGCAAAGTTTTGCGCGATCAAATATCGGCAGATGCATCGGAAGATGTACTAACTGCTTTGACTAACTTGCAGCTTCAGTTTTCGAGCGGTATGGTGGTGGGTACCAACGTTCGACGTGCTATCGAGCAATTATTAGCTCTTCGTCCCTCTCCGATACCTCAAGCATTGTTTGTTGAGGATGTTGAGAGACAGTTTGATCCGTCTGGTCAGTTTCCCATGCGTGAAGTTCCGCCTGTATGGATGCCAGCTAATCCTCAGGCTCAACCTCCGGTAGTGGCACATTTCCAGAGAGTATGGATACATCTCCCATGGAAACGATCAGAAGTTTTGCAGGTGAAGCAATCTTTGCCTGACCCTCGCAAAAATCCTGCAGGGTATTATAAGGAGTTGTCGCAGCTCGTAGATGCTACGATAATGAATCTTGCCGATATCGATATGTTGTTTGGAAATGTTGTACCGCAACCGGTATGGGCTAAGATTCGGCACGAAGACCATGCGAACGAATTAGGTGGCGATTGGGCTGCTCTTACCGCGGCCGATACACAACAAATTGGAGGGGCTAAGCCTGAACAGCTCATTACTGATCTCCCTCAGAGAATCATTACCTTGATGAAAACGCTTATGCCAGCTATGAGGGTGAACTGGGACAAGTTGTCAGCTTGTAGACAGAAGAAAGACGAGAGTGTCTCCGATTTCTTTACGAGATTTGAGGAGGCATTTATCGACCATAGTGGTCAAGATATGAGTACTGAGGGTGGTCAGCGGTTGTTTGTGGATAAATTTGTTTCAAACTTATTGCCTGACTTGAGCAATAAATTAAAAAATTCTGAGAGTGCGTGGGCTGTTTCTACGTCTGCTCAAATATTGGCTACGGCACAATATTATGAGAATAGGGAGAAAGAAGAGAATGATCGTGCCGATAAGAAGACGAAAGAACTTAAAACTAAGGTGCTGTTGCAGCAAGCGTATCCTCCACGCTCGAATCAGAATGATTCGCAACAACGTAATCGATCGCAGTCACAATCTAATAGGTCGCAATCGCGAAATGACTCCTCTTCGCAAAGATCTTCATTAGGGTACAATCAGTGTGCCTATTGTAGACAGGAGGGTCACTTGAAATTCAATTGTCCTGTTCTAAATGAGCGTAATAGTGGTAACACATCTAGAGGAGGTCGTGGTGGTGCTCAGCAGACATCACGTGGTAGGGGTTGAGGTGCTCCCAGCGATCGTTCAGACAATTCGTCAAATTCTAACAATTGTTTTGATCAACGTGGATCATCGCAAGGACGATCTGCGCAATACAACGTAGATGATTATTACGTCGATCAGGATGTTGACGACGGTAATTACTAGGACAGCCGTAGACAAGGAGAGGGAGTGGTATCAGTTCCGGTTGATCAGAGAGGGCCTTACGTCGCAGTTGCCACCTTGGGCGTCGTTGAGCCTTTTCTGTTGGACACTGGTGCAGCGAAAAGTTCCATCATGCATTCGAAACTCCCTGGCGCACCTTTGTCTGGCTTAACAAATGTTTCCGTTGGATTCTCTGGCGCCCCTGTTAGCAATCCGGTTTCGTGCCCATTGCCTCTCACAATTGGGCCACGTGAGCTTGAAGCTCCGTTGATTTTGACCACTGGATGTGGTGAAAATCTCTTGGGCCTGGATTTGCTAAAACGTCTGTATGCGACCGTGTATTGTTCTCCTGCGGGAGTAAAGCTTACTTTGGGTGAGAGAGTTGTCTCTCCAATGTATTTGTCTCTCGATAAGCTTCCACCGGAACTGAGTTCTCTTCCTGCATCTTTGTGGGCAACAGGTCCCAATGACGTGGGCCTGCTCGACATCTCCCCTTATGTTGTTCACGTGAAATCTAATGTACGATTGCCTCGTATTCCCCAGTATCGTATCTCCCTTGATGGTGAACGTGCATTGTTGGCGATCATCTATGACTTGATCGAGAAAGATGTTATTGAGGAGACTCGGGAAAACGTGTGCAACAGTCCTGTACTGCCTATTCTGAAACGTACCGATCCTTCTAAACCCCCTGTTTATCGTTTTGTTATCGATTTGCGGGAGGTCAATAAAATTGTGATTCCTCAGTTCCCTGTTGTGCCTGACATCACGGCGCTACTGACTCTGATTCCAGCCTCTGCATCTTGGTTTTCAGTAATCGATCTGAAGAATGCGTTCTTCAGTATCCCGATTGCCGAAGAAAGCAGAGACCTTTTCGGTTTCTCTCTTGGTGGTCGCAGCTTCCGCTTTAAACGTGCTCCTCAGGGCTACTGTGAGAGTCCATCTATTTACAGTCAAGCCTTGAAGGGTCAACTAGATGCGTTTGTGTTGCCGGCTGGTGCGGCTTTGATCCAATATGTCGACGACTTATTGGTGGCTGCAGATACTCAGGACATTTGCAAAATTGCCACTATATCATTGTTGCAGCATCTCTGTGACTTACATCACAAGGTGTCTCCTTCTAAACTTCAATATTGTTGTCAAGAAGTAACCTATCTAGGTCACTTATTGTCAAAGGAGGGAAGAAGGTTGACCCCAGAGAGAATTGCAGCCATTGCGCGCATATCTGTGCCAACAACCCAAAGAGATGTGCGTGCCTTTCTAGGTATCATGTCATACTGCAGACAGTGGATTCCGAATTTTTCATTGTTAGCGAAACCATTGGTGGCTCTTACGTGCAAGGATGTTTCAACTCCTTTACCATGGACGGAAGAATGTCAGAAAAGTTTTTCTGAACTGCGTGACGCATTATGTTCGGCTCCTGTGTTAGGTACTCCTGACTATAGCAAGCCGTTTACACTATACGTTCACGAGAGGGAAGGTTGTGCGTTGAGTGTTTTAACGCAACCTTTTGGTGATAAGCAACGTCCATGTGCATATTTTTCCTCGACCTTGGACCCGGTAGCTAGAGCATTGCCGAGTTGTTTGAGAGCAACAGCGGCAGCCGCGGTCTCCATCCGACAATCAGCAGGATTGGTCATGGATAATATGCTTACGGTGATGGTTCCGCATGCAGTTGACACTCTTTTGAATCGTACGAAAACTCAGCACTTGACGAGTGCGAGGTTGTCAGGGTACGAGTTGACGTTGTTGGCAAGCCATATTCAGATAAAACGATGTAATGTTCTGAACCCGGCGACTTTATTGCCAATTAGTACAGAGTCAGATGAAGTAGCAGCCCATGACTGCTATTTGAGGACTGAGGAGGAAACAAAAGGTCGAGTGGACCTTAAAAACACCCCTTTGGAAGATCCCGATGGGACTTTGTATGTGGATGGTTCGTGTTTTAAATTGCCGAATGGTGATGTGACGACCGCGTATGCTGTTGTAACTTTGAATACTGTCGTGGAAACTGCAAGATTGAATCAGAACTCTGCCCAGGCCGCAGAGCTGATCGCTCTAACTAGAGCGTGTGTGTTGGCGAAAGGGAAACGAGTGAATGTGTTTACCGACAGCCAATATGCCTTTGGCGTCGCTCACAGCTTTGGACGATTGTGGAGAGAGAGAGGTTTTATGACGTCGCATGGTACGAAAATTCAGCATGGACAGCTTGTGAATGATCTTTTGGATGCACTTACGCTACCTAAGCAAGTGGCGATTGTTGTTAAATGTAGTGCGCACCGTAAGGTGACGGATGATGTTGGTCGTGGTAATGCGTTCGCGGATGAGATTGCTAAGGAGACTGCCCGGAACCTTAGCACCAGAATGTATGTGACGAGTTCGGTTAGGTGGCCTACAGAGACTAGTATGTGTGAGGACACTATCGAGAGCGTGAAAGCAATTCAGAATGAGGCCACTGAGACTGAAAAGACGAAGTGGAAAGAGAGTACGGGAAAGTTGGATGCGAACGGTTGCTGGGTCGATTTGTCGGAGCACAAGAGGTGGATGTTACCAGATGCATATGTGCTGGCTGTTATGACAATGGCACACGGGTTAGCACATATTAGTGCGAAAGGTATTTGTAAGTTGTTGTCTCCTGTGTGGAAGAATGATGGTATTACGAAGTGTGCTGAGAGATTGGTTTAGAATTGCATGGTATGTATGTTATACAATCCTGGAAAGGGGACCCCCACACCTCCTGGCCATTTTGCTCCCCCTTCATATCCCTTTGAAGTAATTCAGCTAGACTTCATCCATATGGAGGGATGCAATAATCTGAAATACGTTTTAGTTGTGGTTTGCGCATTCTCCCGATGGATTGAAGCCTACCCTCTTAAAGACAATACTGCTCTGTCTACTGCGAAAATCCTGCTGAAGGAATACTTTCCTCGCTATGGAATGCCCAGAATTGTGTGGTCTGATAACGGAAGTGAGTTTGTAGGGAGCGTGATGAAGAGCGTGTGTAAGGGCCTTGGAATTAATCAAAAATTCCATAGTGCCAATCATCCCCAGTCAGCAGGTTTGGTTGAAGGGTATAATGGCACCCTTAAACTTAAACTGGCTAAGATTCAGGCTACGACTGGTCTTTCGTGGCCTGACGCTTTGCCCCTTGCCTTGTTGTCAACAAGGACGACAGTACACTCCCGAGTAGGGCTTAGTCCCTATGAAATAGTGTTCGGCCGTCCTGCGAATGTTTGGGGGGTTCCTAGACCGGGTGTATTTTCTAATCTTGAGTATCCAATGCTGATTGATTATCTTTATGATCTGACTGCTAAACTGAGGTTAATTCACCAACAGGTTTACGAAGCACTGCCGACGCAGACGGAGGGTCCAGGCCACCAGCTCCAACCCGGGGACTGGGTGGTCACCCGCAACTTTGCCCGAAAAAAGAACTTGGAACCCCGATTCACCGGACCCTACCAGGTCCTCCTTGCCACGAGAACTGCTGTCCGTTTGGAAGTGCGAAAAAATTGGGTGCATGCCACCCATACTAAGAAGGTTCCTATACCTTTATCGGCAGACTCGTGGGTGAGGAAGGGCATTGCTTCATCTGAAACCGAAGGACCACAGACTTTTGTACCCTTTAGCGACGCACAGCCTGTCGGAGAATCCTCAGTGCAGCAGAAAGACATTGTTGAGCGTTTGCCATCACAAGAC
This sequence comes from Lissotriton vulgaris, assembly GCF_964263255.1. Lineage (NCBI taxonomy): Eukaryota > Metazoa > Chordata > Amphibia > Caudata > Salamandridae > Lissotriton > Lissotriton vulgaris. The sequence goes on from NC_141694.1 coordinate 1,299,228,053, forward strand.
TCAAGATTAGAACAATCAACTGATCGGCAGAACTTTGTTCCTTCATCAGATTCTTTGTTTGACGAACAGACACGTCCTGGGAAAACTCGATACTTTTTGCGATCTAACACCAGAGACAAATAAATATCCGTTCTGTCCCTTGACAACTGCATTTCCCCATTTGCCATGATCAGTTCAAAACACCCGTATTATTGTGAATTATTTTTGTAAAAAATTGAGCTTCGTCCCATTTATGTGCTTTTACTTTTACAGCTAAGAGACTGTTTGTATATACATTGTGAATAAAGATACCTTGCATCCAGGTGTACCGTAGGGCCGCGCATGTACTTCCTTCTGGTTAGTAGGTCTTGGCGCTAGGCTAAAGACCGTCGGTTCCTGGGAACTCCTAGGGATTGACTACTGCTACACAGAACGAAGTGTGTCAAGAAACGTTGCGGACGGTAGTAGGGGATGGCGTTTTCGAAGCTGATGGACTTGGAAGAAGCTCAGGCGCAAAGATTCAAACTGCAACAAATTATTCGTACCAAATGTTTTATGTTCCAAATGTTCTTATTGTTTCTGACTGTTTCCTTGCTATTGGCGGGTGGGGTGTATTACATGATGTCGTACTTCTTACCTTCTGCCATACCTACTCCTACTTCTGAACCTAAATCTACCTCCACTGCATCCCCTCATTCTTTTCATATCTTACCCGAACACGAACAGGCTAGACGTGTGGAATTCAGAAATAATTCCTTTATTCAGCTCCTTCATCAGCATCAGTTAGTGGTTAATACTACAAATTGTTGGGTGTGTGGGTTAATGCCACATACCACGGATAAGGGAATTCCATATCTGGTCCTACCTTATAGTTCCCAGGGTTCAGCTCGAGCATTCCAGACAATGTTTCAAAGTGCACTAGATTCTTCCCCCAGTCGAGAGCCCCGTTCTCCCTACTCTGGTCCTGGCTCGTATCATAAGCCTTTGTCTATAGCGATAGAAGATCTGGATAAAGATATCTATGAGCCATCGCTCATTCCAGAGGAAGAGGTACAAGCCTATAGGGTCCTGAGTAAGGTTGAGTATAGTGCGCTCACGAGTGAAAAACAGCTTAGAAGCTCGCCTCCGATATGGGTCGTACCCCACTTTGGTAATCTCTGTCTAATGGGTCGTGGTCGAAGATCGAAAGCACGTCTTGGAGAGAGTGCTTGCTCCGAGAATTATATCCTGCCGATGGTCTCGTCCCCTGTGTTTCTGGCTGCCAAGGGTACATACTTTGTCTGCCATGATCGTGCGTATACATGGTTGCCCTCCGACTTTGTGGGCTCATGTTTTATCGCAAATCTGTTGCCTCCGACGTTCACTGCAGATGCAGACTATCACAAAACTAGAGTTGTGAGAGGCGTGATTAGCGAAGAGGACACCGCCGGTCAAGAGGCAGGAGACTTTTTCAAGGGTTTCCTCCCGTTTTGGGGACCTATGGTTAATAGTAGGAACCTGAGACAGTTGACTCGTGTGGTGGAATCGACAGCTAATATCACTGCCAGTGCCCTTGGTAATATCACCACAGAACTTCAGGCGGAAAGGCTTATGACGTTAAAAAACCGTATGGTTTTAGACGTGGTCTTAGCAGATCGAGGTGGGGTATGTAAGGTGATCCATTCGAGCTGCTGTATTTTCATTCCAGATAACGCTCCGACCGTCTATCAAGCCATCTCAAGGTTGCATAAGATCTCTGAGTCCATACACGTGGACGTATGGGATTGGACGCTGCTTGGGTGGTTTTGGGGCCTGATGTCGACGTGGGGTTGGAAGATTCTGATGATCATCGGAGTTGTTGTAGTGTTCCTGTTCACGTGTTGCCTTTGTGTGCAGTGTGGTCCTGCCTTATGTGGCCTCTGTGCTACAACGTGTATAAGACAGCCACCTGTTACCAAGGGGACTCGGTTGGACAGAGCTATGTTGCAGCAACATCTGGATGGTCTGATGGAATATTGAATATGATTCTGACTAGTGCTTGCCTACATGAGGGCAAAAGGAGCGTCTGAGGTTCCGTGACGATTGTAAGTGATGTTTCCAACTCGCACGAATATGGTCGAGTCTGGTATCTACGAACCGCAAATGACGAGTTTAGTGAGTGTGCGCAGTTTCGCTGTGCTAACCTAAACCGTTCGTCTGTTTCGTGGGTTTATACATCTGTACCCACGGGTTCCATCTTAGATATGGCATCCATTTTGTTTCTTGCCCTCAAGTAGCCAGCGAACGGACGCTGTCCGCTTCGCGACCCTGGGATTCCCAAAACTCTTGCGGAAGACACGTTTCCTTTGAAAGTGTCTTTATGATGAGGGGGATGATGTTGTAAGGCAGATGGCCCCGCTCGAGGCTCATCTTGCCGTACCGGTCTGTTGTCTCAGCCGTGCATCTCATTAGGCACGTCTCTTTGATGCCTGTAGCTCGTGTTTCCCGATACCACCCCTTTTTACACCCTTTCCGATCTCCCCACTGTTTCTGCCTTCCTCTGCACCTGTCCTTGTTCCTTCTTCGATCTGTTTATTGCCGATTGGAATGTACTAATGGTGGGAAGATGGGTTTTTACAGTTGGGAACCACGAATGTTTCTGTACTTATGTTCCGGACCTTGAATGCATCAAAGCGACCCCTCTCGGGGATAATTATGGGAACCAAGTTGTAAACCTTTGTGTACCATGTTAGCCTATGAGAAAAATGTGTATAAAAAGGAGCGATCCACAGTAGCAACTTGAAGCAGATCCCGAAAACATACCCGTTGTGTACTTCTCGTGAATTCTGTGTTCCCTGCAGTAAATAAACCTCGAATCTTTGACGCCGAAGGAAGTGTCCCGTGTCTCTGTCATTTGTACGCCGGAACAGGTTACCCACGAAGGTTTCAGGTGTTGTCCCCTGGCACCGCTGGGTCTTAAATAACCCAGTCCTTCAACTGCAGAAGTAACAATAGCTCACCAGAACCTGATGCAATTTCTGGTGACAGCAGACTTAAATGATTATATCACGGTGGAAACACCTGATACTAGGATAAGTGTCCCACATAAATTTATGAAATAACACTCCAATGGAGGGGAACAAATGAAGGACAATTAGAGGTCTCTTTTGGGATCACCTGATGTTTGGCTATGCCATTTTGTTATCTGAACAAGATTGGCCTCCAGCATTCGTCATGGATTGCCCTAGGGGAGAAACGGTAATTTCATCAGCATTTTCTGACCACATTTTAAAACATTTAAAATATACAGATGTGATGGAGTGGGCAGCAGCCAAAGCTCCAGCATTATACAAAACCCATGTTGGATGGGATGAGGATTCAACCCACCACATTATTTCACTAAAACGCTCCAAGTGTACAAAGACAGTATCATATAAAGCAAGAAGCTAAAAAACAGGCCAGGGAGGTCTTAGACCAACTTGAATATCAGGAGTGATTGAAACCTGCACCTCTCAAATGAATAACCCTTTGTTTCCAGTATCAAAACCAGACAATTCATATTGTTTAGTTTTAGATTTCAGACATTTAAACACTTGCGCTAAAACATTTGCAGTTCAAAATGCACAAAGTGCTGCATTGATGAATTACATAGTGCGGAAAAAATACAAAACAACAATAGATATCTCAAATGGATTCTTTTGCCAAAATATAGCACCTAGGAGCAGATACTTGACAGCATTCTCAGCGCTAGGGTTCCAGGACAATTTTGTCATCTTTCTCAGGGGTATAAGAACAGCCTGAGGTTATCTTCAGCCAGAGTAATGGAATTTCTTCAGAACCTGGATGACTTGGCATTGTCTTATGTGGATTATATTTATCTAACGACAATGACCTGGAGGAACACTTGAACAGAGTGAATACCATAATTTTAGGATTCACCCCTGAAGGTTACAAATTCAACTTTAAAAAAACTAAAATAGCCCACCTTAACGTCCTTTCTCCAGGATATGAACTTTCAAGTGAAGGAAAGAGCCTGGCAGCTAACTTTTTAGAAAAGTGTGCGCTGCTCTAACCTCCAAAATCACTAAAAAACTTACAATCAGTACTAGGATTCCTTAATTGTGGCAGAACATATATTTAGCATTACGCAGAAAAAGTAAAACCTTTCTACGATTTAATAAAACCTGACTTTTCAGTTAGACAATGGACACAGGAATACACAGATACACTTTGTTCCTTACAAGCTGACATGATAGCTTCAAACCACTTACAGACATGCGTAAATGTTCGCGACCTGGTAATCCATATAGTTGCGTGTCAATCAGGGTACACCTATCTTACATATAATGAAAATGAAACAGTACCAATAGCATATAAATCTCACTTGTACACAAATGCTGAAATGCGTTTTGCATCTACAGAAAATATTCTGACAGCAGTACAGACTGCTGTAGTTAGAGGAAGAGCTCTGGATCAAGGGAAACATATAATAGTCATGGCCCCGGTTCCAGCCTTAGAGGCTGCAACAAACGCAAGTGGTCCCAAAGCTAACGCCTTACATCTAAGATGGATAAAATGGGATAATTCTCTCCCTGCAACAGATGCAGAATACATGTACGAACCAAATTTAAAAACACAAGCATTTCTGCAATTTAAACACGGATATTCTCTAATAAATTAAATAATACCTCTAGATCGGTACAAATACATTATTTATACTGATGGTTCTGCGCAACCGGCCATAGGGAGTCAACAGCAATATAGTGCCGCCTGTGCTATCGTTAAAGGACAGATGCAGGATGGAAAGTTTCATCCGAATTGCGCCAAAACACAGTCTCTTGGAAACTGCACGGCACACCTGGCAGAACTAAAAGCACCAATACTATTCATTTTACTGTGTACCGTCATGGAATGAAAATCTACCTCACTAATGACAGAATGAGTTTAAAGATGCAAAAGGTGGCACAATTAAGCACAAAATGCTTTGGGAACAGGTAGTGGAGTTGAACAACGAACTACCAAGGGCTCATGTGATACAAACACTGAGTCATCAACTTGATGGCGTTCTCGTTGAAGGTAATTCATTGACGCTAAGTGGGCTGTACGCAGGACTTCCGTAGCGGTAATCACGAGTACAAAACAAGCATTTACAATGCAATGGTTTCGCCTTTGGAAAAGTTAGAGCTATTGGCATTGTAAATTACAAAATTTTTATTTATGTGTTTTTTTTAAAACAGATAAATAAATGGCATTGTCATTTACATTGCCATTATCTTAATCTCTCGCAAATGTGAGACCTATTGTACCCTATGGACGAGCTCAGCAGACAGCAATTACTACCACACACACACCCAGAGCCACACATACACACCCAGAGCCACACACATACACACCCAGAGCCAGCCACACACACAATCAGAGCCAGCCACACACACCCAGAGCCAGCCAGACACACACACCCAGAGCCACACACACACACACACCCAGAGCCACACACACAGACACACACACACACACACACACACACAGCCACACACATACACAACCAGAGCCACACACATACACAACCAGAGCCACACACATACACAACCAGAGCCATACACACACACACACACACACCCAGAGCCACACACACACACACACACACCCAGAGACACACACACACACCCAGAGCCACACACACACACCCACCCAGAGCCACACACACACACACACCCAGAGCCACACACACACACCCACCCAGAGCCACACACACCCACCCAGAGCCACACGCACACTCAGGAGAGCAAGCACAGCGAGGGGGCAGGGAAGCAAGCACAGCGAGGGGGCAGGGAAGCAAGCACAGCGAGGGGGCGGCGAAGCAAGCACAGCGAGGGGGCAGGGAAGCAAGCACAGTGAGGGGGCAGGGAAGCAAGCACAGCCAGGGGAAGGGGAACCAGGGGAAGGAGAACCAGGGGAAGGGGAGCCAGGGGAAGGGGGAGCAAGCACAGCTAGGGGGCGGGGAAGCAAGCACAGCCAGGGGGCAGGATAGCAAGCAAAACCAGGGGAAGGGGAGCCAGGGGAAGGGGGAGCAAGCACAGCCAGGGGGCGGGGAACCCAGCACAGCCAGGGGGCAGGGAATCAAGTTTCCTTCTTTGTTCACTTGCCTCTCCAAAGATAGTTATAGCAAGCAGATAATGCTTACCCCAGGGTTTGGTAGGGGGATTACAGCTCAGATCCAGCATAATACAGTGTGGTTAAATCTATTACTCCAGGGGATTAAATTAGAGGACAGTATGGAATGAAACCCTCAAAATGAGTCCACAACTCACTGTGCACACCATGTACCTGCTTCACTTCCCTTACACCCAACTTCCAACCCCTGCATCCATTCACCAGCCCTCGGTCACACCACAGACTATTGTTTTGGCCCCTGGGAATATGTTTTCCAGTACCCATGCTTTAATTGGACTCAGTTAGACAGGTGCTTCTTAAGATCGGGAGAATGAAATATGTGTGGGTCCTACCCTAATTTCATCATTAGGACCACTGGTCACAACACGTCAGGAGCATGCGGTTAACTCTTGCAGTCTTCTCGTTTGCAATTCTCATTTAATTCCCAAATATTTGTGTCAGCTACCTATCTGCTTCCAGTGAGATGGTGGAAGGGGAGCTGCAGGTCTTCTCCACAGTTGCATTTTATCTGCTTTCAGTTTCAAACATGGACCTGTGAGTTGGGCCATGTTAAACATGCTCCCATGTTGTTTCCTGTGAACTGTATGTGCATTCATTCAGATTTTCAACAGCACGGATTTTAAGCACCTGCTGGCAGCATGTGGGCGCTTTAAAAGAAGAGCACATTAAGAAAATGGAATGAACCAGAAAACCCTCAATAAAGGTTGGAGGCTGCTCGGAGTAAAGATGTAGGTTTCAAGCAGGGATTAATCGGCTTTTTACAATTCCATGGATAGCAAAATGGATGCCAACTGTATTACCTGTAGAAAGTATGCAAGAAAACACACCAGAAGACCCCTTTCTAGTATAAACAGAGCCAATTAGCCTTCCAGCTAGGTTACTGTTTTAAAACGCCATTACCAGCATTTATACTTTCATGATTATGAATTTGCCACATTTGCCACATAATCCATCATCTGATGCATAATCTGCAGATTTTAACAAAAATAATGTATCTAGCTCCAAAAGTTCAAAAGTAACTAATAGCACTGTAAAACGCACTGTTGCGCAGTGGAAAGCCCTCTGCAGGGGTTGACTGGTCACCTTTCTGTTGCTTATTGCTGAATTGGTAGTTAAACTGTCACTAATGATGTGAAACCTTTGCCAGGACAGTTTTAACCTGTGTAAATATGATAAAAAAAGGAAATAATTCCATCACAACCTGTTCCACTGCATTAAGCCACAAAATGTGCCTTTTCTTGCTGCATATTTTAGTCAACTCTGCCGCATACTTTGGGGCTCCTCTGCTACATTTTCCAGTTGCCCTCTCCAGTAATATCCTGTATCTGACTTGTACCCATAGAAACTTCCGTGACCCACCCCGGTCCATGACCCCCACCCTTCACCCCCTCTGCCAAGTCTCCCTTACCGGCATGCTCTTCAAAGCACTGTTACTGTAATATAACCCCCGTCTCATTTTTTTTTTTTATCATAATCCGCATTTGCGTCAAGTTTTCTAAATAAACACGACAGGGAAAATAAACACGGTAACTGTATCTCCCCTCCTGCCAGCGCGCGCCCCCGTCCCGTCCTCTGCATCTACAATCTGCTTATTAAATGTTATAAATAAACATGACCGAGTTAGGCCAAAACAAAGCATGCCCTGATGCCGATAACGAGCAACACACATGTTCCATTACACGGCCTGCATGTCAGTCTGCGAGAACGCCCTTGTCCACAGCTCGCAGCGCACGTGGCACAGAAAGGATGGGAGGCCAAGGGATGCCGCCGCCTGCACCTACAACATGGGTGAGTCCAGCTTCCGGTTTGGCCGCAGATGTGCTCGGTTTCCAGCTGGAAGGGCCGCTGGGCTTAGTTTTAAGTCTGGCTCTTGTGAGGCTGTCGGGAGAGGCATACCTGGGATGGCTGTGGCAGTGACACTCAGGGCAGAGGGATCCGGGGGAGAGCGGGGGCCTGGCGATGACACGGTGAACAGTTTCGCTCCACCTGCGCGGGCTCAAGCTTCGGAAATGACCCGGAGGGAGGGGCGAGCCTGGGTGGCCGCAGAGAGAGAGCCAGCCCTGCTAACCCACAGCCGCCACAGCTGAGGGCATCTGTGCCACAAGCTGCCACCATCGCCGCCAGGGGGCTGGGCGGGCATCCATGACGCTTCAATCCATTTTATTACCCGCTCAAAGTACAGTTTACCGATTGGCCTCTCATTGGGAATGTGTGCTGTTGGGCTACAGAGGGGGGCTCCCGGTGCTGTAAACAGTCATCCTTCCAGCGTGCAGGGAGGGGTTATCTCTGCTGCCTCCGCGCCAAATTTGACTCGGTGCTCCTGTGTTTTTGAAGTCCCTTGGCTTTGGCGGGTGGAATTATATATGTTTTCGTACCTCGCACTGTTTCGGGGAGATGAGTTTAATATAACTGATGTCTTCCGTCCTCTATTTCACGCTGAGACTCAGATGCCAGGTTTTACCAGGAAGGGAGGAAGGTAATTTCTTGGATTTTATGTTTCCAAAAATATCCCCTGGTCTAAGAAAGATGTGACATAAGCATATACGGATAAAAAACGGTAGCGATACAGAAACAAGTCAGGTCCCGGGCCGGCAGCCAATCACAGCGTGGCCCGGGAATGAAATGAAATGAAATGAAATGAAAATAAAATGTATAAAGCGCTACAGTTGCCCTGTACGAGAACGAACGTCCACCTGCTCTGGCTCTAAAGATTCTAGGAATTTTGGCCAGTGATGCAGTCGAAGATCGAAGCACCTTGTTGGGCAAGTAGGGGGAAATCAGGGAGCGGTTGATTTCTGGACCAGTTTCCCAAAGGGTCTGATGAGCAATGCACAGCGCTTTGAACTTCACTCTGTCCCTGATAGGCAGCCAGTGTAGCGTTCTTAGGCCATTTTTTATTGAAGTTCTTCGTGGGACTCTCAGTAGCGCACAGGCAGCACAATTTTGAGTGCGCTGGAGTTTTTTAAAGGTGTAGTCTGGTACCCCGAGATAGAGGGCATTATTAAAATCCAGACGAGATTGGACAAGGCCCTGTATGATTATTTGTCTGGCCTCAAATGGAAGAAGGGGAAGAATTTTTTTATCACCCTAAGGAGACCAAAACATGTGGCTGACACCTTGGTGGCCTATGTATTGAGGCTCAACGACTTATCCAACCATACCCCCAGAATTTTGATGTTGTCTCTGGGGGCAGGGGCCGCCCCCATGCTCGCGGGCCAAAGCAGCTCCATGGTAGAGGGGGCTGCCGGGCCCAGGAGCATGAGCTCGGTCTTATGGCGAATGACGTCACGGGGGTGTCCTGATTTTCGCGCTCTCCCCTTCCCATTGGCTGGAAGGTAAAATTCCAGCCAATGGGAAGACGAGAGGGCAGTACTTAAAAAAAGACACAGAAACGCCCCCGAATCGCGTTTTCACGGGAAAGCGTGATTGACAGCCTCTGTCTCCCAATGGCTAGCGTCCATTTATGGAGCTAGCCAATGGGAAACAGAGGCGGTCCGAACATCCATACTGTTGACAAAAGTTTTCGATCTGGGCGGGGCACTGCGTGCCCTCGCCAGGTCGAAACCTAAACAAGGGTAGATGGTGAAATAATGGTTGCGATTATTGCTAGGGGTGGGCGGAATTTGCGGAATTGCCTTACGCGAAATTCCGCGAAACGGCAAGAAATCTCCACGAGCACCCAAAATTTTGCGTGCTCATGGAGATTTTTCTGCGTCCGTTTTAATCTATATGCCCCCAAATGTTCTTGACCAATTATCACAGGGCAAACTATTTCTCAGCATCTAATGACATTTTCCATGCAATAGTAAATGGTAATCAGAGTGAATAAGACAAGTATTGAAAACATGTGATAAAGCGGTAAAAACGTTGTCCCTGATAAACAATGTTGTACCCTGAAATAAATCTTATTTAGTGGCCATTTAGTTAGGAAGAGCTGTAAAACATTATCTCTGAGACAACTTGACAGAAAGCCCATGAATTAAAAGGTGTTTTGTTGGCCACTTCTCAGCGTTTGGACAGGGACTGTCTCCAGTTGCAATTCTGGTAATTGTGAGGAAAACAGTGCTAAAAAAGTGTCACAGTGGCCTACCGAGTCCTTCATTTAGGCAGATTAGGCGCACTGTTTATTGCCAGTGACATAATTCAGATGAATGGCACAGGTAATCCATCAGCTGAGCCTGTGCACAGCCCTTGTAAGGAGCCATGAGGGGATTCCTTTACTTTACACATGTTAACAGCCAAACCCCTTTGTGAGCACAACAAAGTGGCTCCCTGAAAAGGCAGATTGTTTTGCTCGCTGCCTGTGAAAAGACTACCAGATCTCAAGATGATGAATGGCTATGAGCATGGATTGGCAGTTTACAGATGACAAGATCAGTACATGTATGAAAGGCATAGAGGGTAACCTAGTGGAGAAAAATAAAACTCCATTACTGTTTTCCATTTCGCGTCTGTGAAAAACACGTCAATGCCATAATTTTAAAACAAAGAACGCTGATGATGTACTTCATATATCACAAACTTAAACAGATAAAATGAATGTCCCTTAAAGAGATGATCTACAAAGGCCTGACTACACCTCAGAAATAATCCTAGAAGTACGTGAGTTTTTCTGTTTTTGAAGATACCTTATTTCATGACGCTGGTGCAGGACCACACAATTCTATTCCACCATGGATCGCGGAAGATTCAACATTTTCGCGTCCCGCGCGGAACGCAGAAATGCCAAAATTTCGCAAGGTCCGCGAGCGGAATGGAATTTTCCGCCCACTCCTAATTATTGCCACACACAATAACTCAGCAGTACCGAAAAAGTTTCCACTCAAGTACTCCTACAAGTTAGATGCAAATAATGTTTCGTTTGCTCAGATACCTGGAGTGGGGGATAGAGTAATACCAAATATGGATAGAAGGTTAAGATTAATTCTAGCAGCGCACGAGGGTATAGGTTCTGCACACGCAGGAGTTTCGGCTAATGCTTCCCTATTGAAACAATGCTACTGGTGGCCAGGGCTAGGAAGGCAGACTAAAGACTATCCCAAATACAGTTTCTTAAATACCGACTTTTACGAATTTTACCGAATCGGTAATAAGAAATCAGTATTTGGGATGTAGGTAATAATTCAGTAACAATTACCGAATTGGTACAATTCGGTATATAAATACCGAATCCCCAACACCGATCGGTAAATACCAAATCGGCTATTCCAAATCAGAAAAAAAACAGGATTCAGCCAATCAGGTGCAACCGCCCCTCCTCTCAGCCAGGAAGTGGCCACACTCATGCAGGTGCAAGCAATCTGAAGCTGCTGGAAAGGCTGAGAGCGCAGAGCAGAGCCCTTGAGCCACTGGAAAACTTTACTCCTGGGAAAGTGAAAAAATGGCAAGCAAAGACACTGAGAGTGAAGGTGCAGAGAGGAAGAGGAAGATTAAATTCAGCACCCTGGAGCTGCAGGTCCTCCTCGAGGAGGTAGTTAAGGAACACAATAAATTGTTTGGGAAGCATTCCCTGCTGGTGGCAGAATCTGCCCAAAAGGAAGATTTGGCTGGCAATACAGTCAAAAGTCAATGCCATCAGAGTGACCACACGGGAGATTGACGACCTGAAGAAGAGGTGGTACGACCTCCGGAGCTTGCAAAGCAAAAGATGGCTGAGCTTCACAAACAGGCAAACCTGACTGGAGGAGGGAAGAACAGGCACCTGCCCTGACTGAGCTCGAGGAGCTGGTGGAGTCCACCATCGAACCAGATAGCGTCTGTGGTGTGGGGATCAGACAGCTCAGCCCGAGCTGTCACCAGAAAAGGTAGGAAGCATGCACAGCAATCACCCCCACCCCATCCCCTTCTCTTTCCCCTTCCCCTTCCCTTTCCCCTTCCCCTATGTGGTAGTGTTAACCCCATTCCAGTACAGGTAGTAACATACACCAGCAACGCAGTATGGGAGATGTAGTCATAGAAACACCATTTAGCATTATGGTACTCCTTTCCGTACCATCCCGAGGGAAAATCGGGAGTGGAGAGGTACAACCAGGACTTAAAGCAATCTTTAACAGCTAGAGTATTAGGCTCGGGTGGCAATTGGGTAAAACCTCTTTATGGAGTCCAATGAGCGTTAAATAATCAGCCAAGAAGATCTCTGGGGGGTCACTCCTTATGAGGTCCTTTTGAACAGAAAGGGGGTTGGGAGCACACTGCCTTACATCCCAGCACCGTTCGCCCCTTGGCATCCTGGTAAATGCAGTACAAAATGGGTGCGTACTTGAAATTTAGCTGTAGTTTTTCATCAAAGTTGGTGCAGACATTGCTGTAAATCTCTAGACACGTGTTTCTGGGTTCAGTCCTTCATCAGTAGCGAGCAGCAGTTGTAGAACGCAAATGAAAATGCCATCTGGGGTTGCTGGAAATGCTTCCAAATTCCTCTCAGGTCACAGTACCACTCACATGCACACAGATGCATCTCCAAAGCTCGTCAGCTTGCAGGCTCAAGGGAACCTTTTGAACAGAAAGGGAGTTGGGAGCACACTGCCTCACATCCCAGCACAGTTCACTTTTTTGCATCCGGGTAAATGCAGTACAAAATTAGTGCTTTCAATTTAGTTGTAGTTGTTCACCAGAGTTGGTGCAGACATTGCTGTATATCTCTAGACATGTGCTTCTGGGTTCAGCCCTTCATCAGTAGAGAGCAGCAGCTGTAGAAAGCAAAAGAAAATATTATCTGGGGTTGCTGGAAATGCTGCCAAATTCCTCTCAGTTCACAGTACCGCTCACAGGCACACATGTGCATCTCCAAACCATGTCAGCTTGCTGGCTCAAGGGAGCCTTTTGAACAGAAAGGGGGTTGGGAGCACACTGCCTCTCACATCCCAGCACAGTTCTCCCCTTTGCATCCTGGTAAATACAGTACAAAATTAGTGCTTACTTGAATTTAGCTGTAATTTTTTTTACCAAAGTTGGTGCTGACATTGCTGTATATCTCTAGATACGTGTTTCTGGGTGCAGCCGTTCACCAGTAGAAAGCAGCAGTTGAAGAAAGCAAAAGAAAATGTCATTTGGGGTTGCTGAAAATGCTGCCAAATGTCTCTCAGGTCACAATACCACTCACAGGCACACTGGTGCATCTCCAAAGCTCATCAGCTTGCTGGCTGAAGGGAGCCTTTTGAACAAAAAGGGGTTTGGGAGCACACTGCCTCACATCCCAGCACAGTTCTCCGCTTTTCATCCTGGTAAATGCAGTACAAAATTAATGCTTGCTTGAAATTTATGAGTAGTTTTTCATCAAAGTTGGTGCAGACATTGCTGTATAGCTCTAGCCACGTGTTTCTGGGTTCAACCCTTCATCAGTAGAGAGCAGCAGTTGTAAAAAGCGAAAGAAAATGTCATCTGGGGTTGATGGAAATGCTGCCAAATTCCTCTTAGGTCACAGTACCACACACAAGCACACAGGTGCACCTCCACAGCTCATCAGCTTGCTGGCTCTAGGGAGCCTTTTGAACAGAAAGGGGTTGGAGACACAGTGTCTCACATCCCGGCACAGTTTGCCCCTTTGCATCCTGGTAAATGCAGTACGAAATTAGTGCTTACTTGAAATTTAGCTGTACGTTTTCACCAAAGTTGGTGCAGACATTGCTCTATATCTCTAGACATGCGCATCTAGGTTCAGGCCTTCATCAGTAGATAGTAGCAGGTGTGAGGTCCTATTTGAGACGACAATGTGGGTACCTGATCTTGATTGTGAAGGCAAAGTGGTGGATAAAAAACCTTTTGACATGCATAAACGTTTGGCTATTTTACAGGACCTGAATGAAACCAGGGCACCACATGAGGTAATGTCAACATGAAGAAGAACGCCACTGGGGAAGCAAAAAGTGTCACGGCAAGACCTGTCTGGATCCCGAAAATCAGGGATCTGGTCAGAGAGAAAATAGCGTCAAAAAAGAATTTGGGCCCTCATACAGAAAGCCTGTACCTGTACTAGCAGTTGAAGGAACAAGGAAAGTACTTCTGCCACCTCTTGCCGGTAAAAAGGAGAAAAGATTTGTCTCCATTGACCTAATCAAACTATGTGGCCGATACTGAGTAGAAAGGCCTTGTGGACCCCGAAGTAACAGACACCCTCCTCTCACAACTATAGAAGAAGTTCAAACAGAAAGACTCATCATGTTTGAAGGGTCACCTACACAGAATGAAGGACAAAGCAACAATGCAATGGAACTCATTCCTCTTGAACCTGAAGTTCAACATGAGAACTCAGCTGAAAGAAAAATTTCAATTTGACCAAACACGGATATCTACGTCAACATGCCCCTACAAGAGCAAGCTACAGTTTCACGAAACCTGGAAAACTACCAAAAATTGATCTAATTGCATCTGGTTATTTCATTGACTTTGACACCTTCTCATTAGATTCAAGCGAAACTGAAACAACGCCAGCCCCCAAAAACATTTTACAGCGATTTAAAGAATTTCTGATCTTTCTTAAACAGACTTATCTAGTTTCATCTTGGGTGGAACTCTAGGTATCAACGGGAATACTTTTCTTTCTTTTCTGGATAGGCTTAGTGATTGTTTATAGTATGCTTATAAATTGAACGTATCTTCGAGAAAGCTCTGCGGCATGAAAAGTGAATGTGATCCTGAAATCCCACCTTTCATGACATTGTGAAAGAAGAGGCCTGTCATCAGTGATCATTACAGCAGTTCCTATACCTGATGGTATAGTATGAGCCAAGGTAGATTTTGATATATTTGGCCCGACTGAACTTTTAAAAATACCAAATTTATTTAAAATATCATTGAGTGATATAATTACCTCAAGTACATTTTCCGATGATTGGGACTATGAAACTGTAAATCATATGTTGCTGGATTTAGAGAAATCATCAGACTTTAAGAACATGCATTGCTATCAAAATTATGGTCATCATTTTTTGCATACATCTGCTAACCCTAGGAATGTTTTCACATATCACCAATTGGAACATTGCCCAAAACCACCAAAAAGCAGTTCAAAGACATTTGTACAAGAATTTCCATATTTTTCTGGGTTTAACCCCTTCGATGCTCATGACGGAGCGGTTCCGTCATGAGCATCTGTTGGAATGTGCTCATGACGGAACTGCTCCATCATGGCACCCACCCATGGGTGAAGCACTGGCGCTCTCCCCATGGGTAGCCCATGTGCACACCCAGGCAGGAATGGTAGCGGAAGAGTTTCCGCTGCCAACCCTGACCCCCCCCCTTGGCGATCCTGTGACGTCAGCGCGCACAGCATGCACAGCACACACCAACGTCATCAAGAAGCGCTGGAAAACCTGGAAGCCTTTTGCTTCCAGGTGTCCCAAGGAGAGGGTGAGTGTTTGTGTGCTCCAGTGAGATGGGGGGGCCAGATAAACACGCATTGAGGCATTGGAGGAGAGGAAAGAGTATTTCTCCTTCCCTGATGTCTCAATGCAGGGCATTCCTGCTTCATAATTGCGCACTGCGTCGCAATCATGCAGCAGGAATGCCACACTAGACCCCAGTGATGTCTTTTTTTGATAAAAGGAAGAGACCCCTTGGGCAAGGGTCACTTCCTATGGGGGCCAATTTATTCGAAGACTTTTCTGCCCCCCCCCCCCCCCCCAGGACAGATCGCCCAGATTTCTGGCATTTCTGGCCCAGGAGGGGCAGAAAAACCCACTGGAGCCAGGGATTTGTTTTTTTATTTAAAATGGAAGCGACCCCTTGGGCAAGGGTCACTTCCATGAGCCAAATATTTTTGTATGTGTTTTCTGCCTCCCACGGGGGCAGATCGGCCCGTGTTTTGGCCTTTCTTTCCCAGGGGGGGGGCAGAAAAGCCCACTAGACACCAGGGATGCATTTTAAAACTTAAATGAAAGCGATCCCTTGGGCAAGGATTGCTCCCTTTAGGGGCACAATTATTTTAAAACTTTTCTGCCCCCCCTGGGGAAAAGATCGCCCTAAATTTTTGGCGTTTCTGCCCCCAGGGGTGGGGGCAGAAAAGCCCACTAGAGCCAGGGATTTCCTTAAAATGAAAAAGAAGTGACCCCTTGGGCAATGGTCGCTTCCAGGGGGCCAAATTTTTTTTTATGGGAATTCTGCCTTGCGGGGACGGAAAGGCCAGTTTTTGGGCCTGAAAACCCCACTAGACACCAGGGATATATTTTAAATTTAAATGGAAGCAACCCCTTGGACAAGGGTCACTTCCTGGGGAGTCATTTATGTGGTTCGCGCACTGCCCTGGGTTTTTGAGATAAGTTTTTCATGTTTAGTGTGCACTGTGGTTGAGTATTCCTGTCTCATACATTCTGAGTATATGTAATTTTGCGTACCCGTTAATCGGGGGCGGCCCTCATGCACATCTTGGTTCTGTTAAGGTTCCTTGTTTTCTTAAAATGAAATTCAGTCTTCAAGTAAATTTTCAAAACATTTCTTCATGTTTATTGATTTTTTCAAAGTAATTTATTATTTCCTCATCCGTGTATTTGCGCTAATAAATTCATATACACTCTGTGTTTCAGTTCCAATGTTCCAATGCATTTTGGGTAACATACCCTTCCTCAGGGAACAACCAGCTGGAATTTGAAAAAAATGTGTAAACCTACATGAGGAGACCTTTCATGTGTCACAGTAATTAGTGTCTGCTAACTCAGTATTCTACGCTTCGTTAAAAACCGGGGGTGTTAAAATGATTCTTTCCTATGTCTGTCCCTACTCTGTATGTGTTGGGCTTTGTGCTCAATAAATCCCGTGTATGCCCTAGCTGATGGGCATTTGTCAAAGTGAACTCCCGTTAAGTTATTGCACTCTATGTGCAGTGCTCTGCCATAACTCTTAACTACGTTTGGTGCCTTAGTATCTATGTTTCACATCCGCGTGAAAAACATATGTGGTCTCTAAATAAAATAACGATGTGAATAAAACTGCTGGTCCGGGTGCACGGCAGTGGTGAAAGTGATTAAAGTGCTTGGTGTCTATGTTTCAAGTTTTCGTGACAAGCATAAGTGGTCTCTAAATGAAAAAAGTGAAAATAATGATGTAAATAAAACTGCTAATCCGGGTGCACGATAGCGGTTAAAGTAGTAAAAGTGCTCAGAGTTCTCATTCATGCGGTCTTTAGTAACAGGATCCTTGCCAGAGTACTCTTGCCTTCGATTTTCTCAGCGTTTCGTTTGCTCCACTTTTGACGTTGTTGCTGTGTGTTCGTGTTAGTATCCGGTGTTGTTAAGGTCTCGTGCGTAAGGTTAATGGCGTTGGTGACGGACTCAGTAGAGTCTACATCTTCGTCATCTTGGTACAGGACGTAATGTTCTTCGTTCAATGGTAGAGAGTCTAATAATATAAAGAAACGGTAACGTCAGGTAAATTACAAGCTAGCACTACCTTGGTGTGGAGTGTAACGCTGGGTACAATCAGCAGTTTAAATGTCTCCTCAAAATACATTAGTAAAATAAGTCGTTCCTCATAATGCATTTTTTCCCCCACTGTACAATATACCCCTATTTGTCTGGTGTTATGATTCGGTGATACCAACCTCTGTAGTTTATTACTCAACCTTGCGCTTAGGAAATATTTTATGTTCACACTCCAGGATTATAATACATTTGAACAGTAAGTGTGTGCTTACAAAAACGAAATGAAATACGTGAAAGTAACACTTGTTGTGCCTACGTGGTAAAGCAATGCAATTTCATCTGTAATACGATCAAAAAATAAACGACCTGTGATAAGAAAAATTAATTAAACATAAAAGTTACAGTTACTGTGTGGAGTGGTACAGATCGTATTCCTTCATAACAGTGATCACTTAGTGTCCCAATGCGTGGATTTTCCAAAGACTGAGGCATGTACCAGGCATGTTCCAGCCATACATCTGTATATCATAGATAACATATAGTAACTATAGGCAGGCCCATCTCCATTACATAAAAAATATCAAACTTGCAAAAAAACTCTACCTAACCCAACAAATAAATAATGCTGCTCACTCTAGCAAGGAACTATATACAATTCTTAAGGAATTCACCTCCCCATCGGTGGAACAGTCCTCCTTCTCCCCTACCCAAGGATGGGTTGACTCTGTTTCTTCTTCTTTTTTTTTTAAATCGAAACTATCTATTCTTCCTTCCCTCATCAGGACTCAGATCTTCATCATTTTATTAATGCTATGCCTGTGACATCTATAAAAACCAACGCTAAATGAATTTGAACCCATTGTCACTGTCGAAGTATGGGAAGGCTTGACCAAGATCAAATCTGGCTCCCCAGTTGACCCCTTCCACCCTCAAGCCTGCACTAAGATCATGCCCTTACTAGCAGAGGCCTTAACTCAAATCTTCAACATGTCATTAAAACAAGCCAAGGCTCCAACGAGATGGAAACAGGCTCAAATAAAGGCCATTCTTAAGAAGCCTCTGGCCGACCCTAATCTACCGACCAATTACCGTCCTATCTCCCTGTTACCTTACTTCGGGAAGGTACTTAAACATCTAGTCAACAAACGACTCACAGCCGATCTGGAGAATCACTGTCTTCTCGACCCTTCACAGTCTGGCTTTCGGGCCGCCCACAGGACCGAGACAGCAGTTGTTGAGATTGTTGACAACATAAGGTTAACTTTGGACAAGAGGGAATCAGCTGTTCTGGTTCTCCTAGATCTGTCTGCCGCCTTTGATACCATCTCCCACAGTATCTTGAAACATCGACTGTGGGAGGTGGGAATCAGAGGGAAAGCCTTTGATTAGTTTGAGAGCTATTTGGCGGACAGATCTACTTCTATTGCTGTGGACACCGTAACCTCCTGTAGTCATCCAGTGACTGTTGGGGTCCCACAGGGCTCCATACCAAGCCCTACGTTGTTCAATCTCTATTTAACCCCTTTAGTGGCAATCATTAGATCATACGGCTTTGAGATCATGTCTTACGCCGACGACACTCAATTACTCGTCACTTGTGAATCTGACTATGTTGGCACTCAATCTCGTTTTAAGAGCTATATGACCCAAATAAATGAATGGATGAGTACAAATAAGCTAAAGCTAAACAGCAATAAGTTTGAAATTATCTTGTTTGGAAGAGCTAAGGACTTCTGGTCTCATGATTGGTGGCCTTCTGAACTATGAATGTGTCCCTCCCCTAATTCAGCTGTGCGAAATCTGGGCATCACCATTGACAGCTCCCTGTCTATGAAATCCCATATTGATCAGGTTTTAGGGGTCTGCTTCGGGATCATGCGCAATCTTCGTAAGATTTTCAAGTGGCTACCCACTGAGGCAAGGAAGTCTTTGGTGCAGGGCCTTATTATCAGTCGCTTGGACTACGGAAACGCCCTGTTTACTGCCCTGAACGAAGATCTTCTCTCCAAGCTTCTAGATTCTTCATAATACAGCATCTAGGCTTGTCCTCAATCTTCCCCGCAGATCTCCATCCACTTCTAATCTATGGACCCTTCACTGGCTCCCGATCCGACAGAGATGCCACTTTAAAATCTTAAGTCTAGCCCATTAGACAATGTATGATGCTGGCCCTTACTATTCAAAAAACAAACTTAAATGGTATGTACCAGGAAGATCATTAAGGTCAAGCTCTAAATTATACCTTGCTCAGCCCCGCATTCGAGCTTTGCGCAACGGAGGCCGCTCCTTTTCATACCTTGCCCCTATGTTATGGAATAAATTGCTGGCACATATCTCATCCACAACCAATCACAAATGTTTTCGTAAAAAACGTAAAGCCTGCCTTTTCCCCCCAATCGCTAACTAGTCTTGGATTGTTGACTGTCCTATCGTCCTTTCGCTGCTAGCGCCATGAGACGTCATGGTGAGTTGTGCGCTATAAAAGAACATCTGACATATAACATATGACATGAATATTCTATTCTGTCATTCATCCCATGCGGTTTCATGGTCTCCATATTTTTTATCTAGTAATTTTCCCATTGTAGTAGGAATTTGTTGTTGTCACTTCCTCTTTCGTAACCACTTCAAGGATGAGAAATTTTAGTTGGCTGATGTTATGCTTCATTTCCATGAAGTGATGTGCTATTGTAGATTTTAAATTTATAGTACGTATGTTTGATTTGTGTTCATTTAATCTGGTCTTGATTTTTCGCTACGTCTTCCAGACGTATCCTTGACCACAAGGACATTTTAACAAGTATACCACATTGGTGGTGTCGCAGGTTGCTGTTACTCTGAGTTTGATCTTGTTACCTTTGCGTGGGTGAGTTATTATGGATCTTTTGATAACATTGTTGCAGTTTTTACAATTGTAGCAAGGAGTTGTTCCTTTAAAATTAAGTTCTTTGTTTATTTCAGGATTCTTCAGTATTTCTTCAATGTTCTTACCCCTTTGTTATGCAAAGATGGGAAAATCTTTGAAGATGTTATTGAAATCCGGTTCTTGTGCTATTATAGGCCAGTGTTTTTTGATGATACGTCTATAGGTTTTGCTAATAGTAGAATATTTGGAGACATCCACTTTGCGTGTATTTTCCTTTTTCTCTTTTTCTTTAAGTAAACCCTCTCATGTTCTCTGTTCAATGTGGTTTATAGCTTGTACCACTATCTCTTTGGGGTATCCTCAGTGGTGAACCTTCTTTCCATTTCATCTAGTCGTTGGTTCACTATATTGGTATGAGATACAATCCTTTTTACTCTCAACATTTGTGAGTAGGGCAGATTTACTTTTAGGCTGTCCTGGTGGAAACTGAGATAATGCAGGATGTTGTTCCGATCAGTGTTTTTTCTATGGATATTTGTAGAAAAGTCAGTTTCTGTTCTGGTAACTTGTACGTCCTAAAATGTAATTGTTCATTCATGTATTTCCGACGTAAACTGTATTCTGTCATCCACTTGATTGAGTTCCTGTATAGCTTCGAGGAGTGTCTTTTTTGAACCACGCCATATAAGGAAAATGTCGTCAATGTATCTGATTATCATTTTCGTTTGTGTGCTCCACGGTTGTGTATTCAAGCTGTGTTCTGTCTCCTATCGCTCCATAAAGAGATTGGCATACGCTGGTGCTGCCGAATTGCCCATTGACGTACCTGACTGTTGGAGATAGTACTGGTCCTTCCGCTTAAAATAGCTTTGAAATAAGGTAAAGCACAATAGTTCCATCAAAAATATTTGCATTTCAATTTGTAGATTTGTATGAAGCAATGTATATTCAATGGCCTCTATGCCTAGTTTGTGTAGTATTTATGTATATAACGATTGTACATCCATCGTACATAACAGTGTTTCTTCGTTAGTGTCCAATGTTACTTGTTGTAGTTTGTTCAGAAAATCTGTAGAGTCTTTCACATATGTCTGCATCTTTGTTACACTCGGTTGTAAATATTTGTCCAAAAATTGGCCGATAGGTTGATGTATACTTCCCCTTGTAGAGACTATCGGACGAAAGGGTGGGTTGTGGAGGTTTTTGTGAATTTTGGGGACCATGTATATTCTGGGGCTCTTGGGGTTGTCTTGTAGCAGGATTTATTAGTTTTTTTCATTTATCACGCCACTGTCATAACCCTTGGTGATGATGCTGTTTAAGAGCTCAGTGAAGCTTGCGGTAGGATTCGTTGGTAATTTCATGTATGTAGTTTGGTCGGACAAGTGCTTCTCTACTTCATTTTCATAGTGTGTAGTGTTGAGTACCACTATAGCACCACCTTTATCTGCCTTTAGGCAAATGATTTTTGGATTGTTAGCCAGGTTTTTCAATATTTCTCTTTCTTTGTTGGTGATATTGCTTTTGCGTGTTCGTTTGGAGAAGTTTAATTTGGTTTAGTCATTTTGTGGCTACTGGGTGGCATGTAAGTGCTTTTTGTGGTTAATCCTCTTAGTTGGTCCTCTTTCATAGTGTGTTGCTCTTGTATCACCTTTTCAAAAAAATTCCTCAAACGTAATTTCCTCATCAATTTGAATAAACTGACTTCCAATTGAGGTTCCGTGACAATTGTAAGTGGTGTTTTCGACTCGCACGAATATGGTCGAGTCTGGTATCTACGAACCGCAAATGACGAGTTTAGTAAGTGTGCGCAGTTTCGCTGTGCTAACTTAAACCGTTCGTTTGTTACGTGGGTTTTTCATCTGTACCCACGGGTTCCATCTTAGATACGGCATCCATTTTGTCTCTTGCCCTCAAGTAGCCAGCGAACGGACGTTGTCCGCTTTGCGACCCTGGGGCTCCCAAGATATTTGCGGAAGACACATGTCCTTTGTAAGTGTCTTTATGATGAGGGGGATGATACTGTAAGGCAGATGGCCCCGCTCGAGGCTCATCTCGCCGTGCCGGTTTATTGTCTCAGCCGTGCATCTCATTAGGCACGTCCCTTTGATGCCTGTAGCTCGTGTTTCCCGATACCTCCCCTTTTTCACCCTTTTCCAATCTCCCCACTGTTTCCATCTTCCTCCACACCTGTTCTTGTTCCTTCTTCGATCTGTTTTACTGTTGATTGGAATGTATTAATGGTGGGAAGATGGGTTTTTACAGTTGGGAACCGCCAAATGTTTCCGCACTTATGTTCCGGACCTTATGAGTATCAAAGTGACCAAAGCGACCCCTCTCGGGGATAATTGTGGGAACCGGGTTGTAAACCTTTGTGTGCTATGCAAACCTATGGGAGAATTCTGTATAAAAGGAGCGATCCACAGAATCAATTTGAAGCAGTCTCCCCGAACTACACTCGTTGTACTTCCTGTGACTTCTGTGTTTCCCTGCAGTAAATAAACCTTGAATCTTTGACGCCGAAGGAAGTGTCCCGTGTCTCTGTCATTCGTACGCCGGAGCAGGTTACCCACGAAGGTTTCAGGTATTGTCCCCTGGCACCGCTGGGTCTTAAAGAACCCAGTCCTTCAGTTGGCGCCCAACGTGGGGCTGCATCAGTGGTACCGGTCCAAGCCCGACGATCGTGAGGAACTTCGTGTGAAATCTCCGAGGGAAGTTGCACTCCGCTTCATCAATCCTGTTGTCGAAACAAGTGGCCCGAAGACTTTTCCCGCGAAGATTCCCGCCTCCTGACGGCTGCGACGGACTGCTGCCCTGACTGTAGACCTGTTTTGGCGCCTGGCGTAGACCTTGGTAGAGCGAGACGACTGACGGGCCTTCCTGGTGACGCCATCGATCTTTGAGTTAAGTATTTGTGGGTCGCTCCCAGAGTTCTTGGTTGTGGTTGCTTAGTGGTTGCATGGTTCCATTGCATTTGTGGTTCTTGGTACTTTGTTGTGTTGTTTGACGACTGCAGCCGCCAAAAACTGAGGGTTTTTGCTTCTTGCTGGGACTTGGTAAATCCCGTAACCCTTGACGATTGTGAAACTCGGCTAGTGTGCAAGATGCCTGGTCGTAGTACTTTGTTTAGTTGTTTCAGACGGTGTGGTGCGGATTCCCGACTGGAGGACTCGTGTCCGATACCTCCGGTTGGAACTCCGACTTATGAACTGTACAGTAAACATGGGCTAGGCCCGATTACTTTTAATGATTATTGGATTCGCTATACTAAGAAGGACGGTGTCCTTAGTTGGCCACCTCATGGTAGCTTTGAAACCCCGATCTTAGATAACTTAGAGGCTAAATTGTTCGAGAAAAAGTCAAGGCCGGCCATGTTTGATGCCTTTCGGTTGTGGCGTAAAGAAGCCCGACAGAAAGAAATCAGACAGACTAAACGAAATCAGAGAGACGGTGTTGCTACCATTGTAAAGAAAGCAGAGCAGTTTCAGCGTGACAAGGAGGTTAAGGAAAAGGAAGCATTTGATAGACTACAGCGCATGACTATAGATAAATGCTATCCTGCTTTGCCTACGGAGTCGGAAAAGAAGGAAGAAGCAGTTGAGGATCCTTTAATGTCCTATCTTATGAAGTCGCCACCTCCGTATGTACAGGGTACCACAGCTCCTGTGGTTCCCCCTGTACCTATTCTTGCACCTATTCTTCCTCCGCCTGTTCCTCAACCTGCACCCGTTCTTCCGACTGTTCCTGCTCCTTTGCCTGTTGCTATCCCTACTGCTCCTCCGCTTCCGCATACTCCTGCTCCCGCTACTGCTCTGTTAACTCCTGCTGTTGCTTCTGTCTCTACTCCTTCGCTTGTTAGTCCTGTGTCTTATACTTCTCCCTCTACTCGTAGTCGTACTTCTCCTCTTGCGGCTAGCTTCTTTCATTCTCTCGGACCTGTTCTTGGGTCCGCTGGTTCAGATGGTCCTCAGAGACGTAGTCAGCTTCCTGGTAACAGGGAACGCGCTTCGCTATATAATATGGCAATGGGTTGGATGACATATCCTCTTAGAAATCCACCACGTGTCGTACTCGATACGTTTTGCCAATTCAATGTACCCACCCAAAGATTCGTGTTTGAAGAAATGTGTAAGGTTCTTCGTGATCAGATATCGGCCGATGCACCTGACGAGGTGCTGACCGCTTTGTCTGACCTACAGCTTCAGTTCTCGACTGGACTGATAGTGGATACCAATGTTCGACGTGCTGTTGAACGGTTGCTATCTTTCCGTCCCACTCCTATACCTCAAGCCCTCTTTGTTGAAGATGTTGAAAGACAGCCAGATGAGTCTGGTCAGTTTCCTATGCGGGAAGTTCCACCAGTGTGGATGCCAGGTAATCCTGGGGCAAACCCCCCGATCTTGCCGTTCTTTCAGAGGGTATGGATACATCTCCCATGGAAACGCTCTGAAGTGCTACAGGTGAAACAATCATTGCCTGACCCTCGCAAAAATCCTGCAGGGTATTACAAGGAATTATCGCAGCTCGTAGATGCTACGGTAATGAATCTTGCTGATATTGACATGCTGTTTGGCAATGTTGTACCGCAACCGGTATGGGCTAAGATTCGGCACGAAGATCACGCAAACGAATTAGGTGGCGATTGGGCTGCTCTTACTGCGGCCGATACGCGACAAGTTGGTGGGGCTAAGCCTGAACAGTTGATTGCTGCTCTTCCTCAAAGAATAATAACGTTAATGAAAACTCTTATGCCAGCCATGAGGGTGAATTGGGACAAATTGTCAGCTTGTAGACAGAAGAAGGACGAGAGTGTTTCCGACTTCTTTACGAGATTCGAGGAGGCATTCATTGATCATAGTGGTCAGGATATGAGCACTGAGGGTGGTCAGCGGTTGTTCGTAGATAAATTTGTCTCTAACTTATTGCCCGATTTGAGCAATAAATTGAAAAATTCTGAAAGTGCGTGGGCCGTTTCTACCTCGGCTCAAATATTGGCTACGGCACAGTATTATGAGAACAGAGAAAAAGAAGAGAACGACCGCGCCGATAAAAAGACGAAAGAACTCAAAACTAAAGTGTTGCTACAGCAGGCCTATCCTCCGCGTTCGAATCAGAATGCTTCGCAGCAAAATAGATCGCAGCCACAATCGAATCGGTTACAATCCCGAAATGACTCCTCTTCCCAAAGATCTTCATTGGGGTACAATCAATGTGCCTATTGTAGACAGGAGGGTCATTTGAAATTCAATTGTCCTGCTCTAAACGATCGTAATAGCGGTAATTCATCTAGAGGAGGTCGTGGTTGTTCACAGCAGACATCACGCGGTAGAGGTCGTGGTGCTCAGAATGACCGTTCAGATAACTCATCAAATTCCCATAATTGTTTTGATCAACGTGGATCATCGCAAGGACGATCTGCGCAGTACAATGTAGACGATTATTATGTCGATCAGGGAACTGACGACAGTAATTACTAGGAC
Organism: Lissotriton vulgaris; assembly: GCF_964263255.1. NCBI lineage: Eukaryota > Metazoa > Chordata > Amphibia > Caudata > Salamandridae > Lissotriton > Lissotriton vulgaris. The sequence goes on from NC_141694.1 coordinate 1,299,253,864, forward strand.
AGCCATAGACAAGGAGAGGGAGTGGTATCAGTTCCGGTTGATCAGAGAGGGCCTTACGTCGCAGTTGCTACATCAGGCGTCGTTGAGCCTTTTCTGTTGGACACTGTTGCAGCGAAAAGTTCCATAAAACATTCGAAACTCCCTGGCGCACCTTTGTCTGGCTTAACAAATGTTTCCGTTGGATTCTCTGGCGCCCCCGTTAGCAATCCAGTTTCGCACCCTTTGCCCCTTACAATTGGGCCCCGTGAGCTAGAAGCTCTGTTGATTTTGACTACGGGTTGTGGTGAAAATCTTTTGGGCCTGGATTTGCTAAAACGCTTGTATGCAACTCTGTATTGTTCTCCTGCGGGTGTAAAGCTTACGTTGGGAGAGAGGGTTGTCTCTCCTATGTACTTGTCTCTCGACAAGCTTCCACCGGAATTGAGTTCTCTTCCTGCCTCTTTGTGGGCAACAGGTCCCAATGACGTGGGCCTGCTTGACATCTCCCCTTATGTTGTTCAGTTGAAATCTAATGTGCGGTTGCCACGTATTCCCCAGTATCGTACCTCTCTTGATGGTGAACGAGCATTGTTAGCGATCATCTATGATTTGATCGAGAAAGACGTAATTGAAGAAACACGGGGGAACGTGTGCAACAGCCCTGTACTGCCCATTCTAAAACGCACTGATCCTTCGAAACCACCCGTTTATCGTTTTGTTATCGATTTACGGGAGGTAAATAAAATTGTGATTCCTCAGTTCCCCGTTGTGCCTGACATCACGGCACTACTGACTCTGATTCCAGCTTCTGCATCTTGGTTTTCGGTGATTGATTTGAAGAATGCGTTCTTCAGCATTCCCATTGCAGAAGAGAGCAGAGACCTTTTCGGTTTCTCTCTTGGTGGACGCAGCTTCCGGTTCAAACGCGCTCCTCAGGGCTACTGTGAAAGTCCATAGATTTACAGTCAAGCCTTGAAGGGTCAACTGGATGCGTTTACGTTGCCGGCTGGTGCGTCCTTAATCCAATACGTCGACGACTTATTGGTAGCTGCAGATACTCAGGACATTTGCAAAATTGCTACGGTGTCGCTGCTGCAACATCTCTGCGAGTTAAATCACAAGGTGTCACCTTCTAAACTCCAATATTGTTGTCAAGAAGTAACCTATCTAGGTCACTTATTGTCAAAGGAGGGAAGGCGGTTGACCCCAGAGAGAATTGCAGCAATTGCGCGAATGGCTGTGCCAACAACCCAAAGAGATGTGCGTGCCTTTCTAGGTATCACGTCGTACTGCAGGCAATGGATTCCAAATTTTTCATTGCTAGCGAAACCATTGGTAGCTCTCACGTGCAAGGATGTTTCAACTCCTTTACCATGGACGGAAGAATGTCAGAAAAGTTTTTCTGAATTACGTGATTCATTGTGTTCGGCTCCTGTGTTAGGTACTCCTGACTACAGTAAGCCGTTTACATTATATGTTCACGAGAGGGAAGGTTGTGCGTTGAGCGTTTTAACGCAACCTTTTGATGGTAAGCAACGTCCATGTGCATATTTTTCCTCGACCTTGGACCCGGTAGCTAGAGCATTGCCGAGTTGTTTGAGAGCAACGGCGGCAGCTGCGGTGTCCATCCGACAATCAGCAGGATTGGTCATGGATACTATACTTACGGTGATGGTTCCACATGCAGTCGATACTCTTTTGAATCGTACGAAAACCCAGCACTTGACGAGTGCGAGATTGTCTGGGTATGAGCTGACGCTGCTGGCAAGCCACATTCAGATAAAACGTTGCAATGTTCTGAATCCGGCGACTTTGTTACCAATTAGCTTAGAGTCAGATGAAATAACAGATCACGACTGTTATTTGAGAACGGAAGAGGAAACAAAAGGTCGAGTGGACCTTAAAAACACTCCTTTGGAAGACCCAGATGGAACGCTGTATGTGGATGGTTCATGTTTTAAACTGCCGAATGGTGATGTGACTACTGCATATGCTGTTGTAACGTTGAATACTGTTGTTGAGACTGCAAGGTTAAATCAGAATTCTGCCCAAGCTGCAGAACTGATCGCTCTCACTAGAGCGTGTGTGTTAGCGAAAGGGAAACGTGTGAATGTGTTTACCGACAGCCAATACGCTTTTGGCGTCGCCCATAGCTTTGGACGGTTGTGGAGAGAGAGAGGTTTTCTGACATCGCATGGTACGAAGATTCAGCATGGTCAGCTTGTGAATGATCTTTTGGATGCACTTACGTTGCCTAAGCAAGTAGCGATTGTTAAATGTAGTGCGCATCGTAAGGTGACGGATGATGTTGGTCGTGGTAATGCGTTTGCGGATGAGACTGCTAAGGAGACTGCCCGGAACCTTAGCACTCGAATGTATGTGACGAGTTCGGTTAGGTGGCCTACAGAATCGAGTATGTGTGAGGATACTATCGAGAGTGTGAAAGCAATTCAGAATGAGGCCACCGAGACTGAAAAGACGAAGTGGAAAGAAAGTACGGGAAAGTTGGATGTAAATGGTTGTTGGATTGACTTGTCGGAACAGAAAAGATGGATGTTGCCTGATGCGTATGTGCTGGCTGTTGTGACAATGGCGCATGGGTTAGCACATATTAGCGCGAAAGGTATCTGTAAGTTGTTGTCTCCTGTGTGGAAGAATGATGGTATCACGAAGTGTGCTGAACGCTTGGTCAAGAATTGTATGGTATGTATGTTGTACAATCCTGGTAAGGGAACCCCAACTCCTCCTGGTAGTTTTGCTCCCCCTTCATGTCCCTTTGAGGTGATCCAACTAGACTTCATCCATATGGAGAGATGCAATAACTTAAAATACGTTTTAGTTGTGGTTTGCGCGTTCTCCCGATGGATCGAAGCCTACCCTCTTAAGGACAATACTGCTTTGTCAACTGCGAAAATCCTACTGAAGGAATACTTTCCTCGGTACGGAATGCCTCGGATTGTGTGGTCGGATAACGGAAGTGAGTTTGTGGGGAGTGTGATGAAGAGTGTGTGTAAGGGCCTTGGAATTAATCAAAAATTCCATAGCGCCAATCATCCCCAGTCAGCTGGTTTGGTTGAAGGGTACAATGGCACCCTTAAGCTGAAGCTAGCAAAGATTCAGGCTACGACTGGTCTCTCGTGGCCTGACGCTTTACCTTTAGCATTACTGTCAACAAGGGCAACCGTACACTCCCGAGTAGGGCTCAGTCCCTATGAAATAGTGTTCGGTCGTCCTGCAAATGTTTGGGGGGTCCCTAGACCGGGTGTGTTCTGTGATCTTGAGTATCCAATGTTGATCGATTATCTTCATGACTTGACTGCTAAACTGAGGTTAATTCACCAACAGGTTTATGAAGCATTGCCGACGCAGACGGAGGGTCCAGGCCACCAGCTCCAGCCCGGAGACTGGGTGGTGACGCGAAATTTCTCGCGCAAGAAGAATTTGGAGCCCAGATTCACTGGACCCTTCCAGGTCCTCCTCGCCACGAGAACTGCTGTTCGTCTGGAGGGTTGGAGAAACTGGGTGCACGCCACCCATACAAAGAAAGTCCCTATTCCGTTGCCGGCAGACTCGTGGGTGAGGAGAGGCATTGCATCAACTGAAACCGAAGGATTGCCGGCGTTTGTACCTTTCAGCGATGCACAACCTGTCGGAGAATCCTCAGTGCAGCAGAAAGACACTGTTGAACATTTGTCAGCAAAAGACTCAAGACCAGAACATTCAACTGATCAACAGGACGCTGTCTCTTCAACGGATCCTTTGTTTGACGAACAGACACGTCCTGGGAAAACCCGATACTTTTTGCGATCCAGCACTAAAGACTAATAAAAAAATCCTGTTCTGTCCCTTGCCAACTGCATTATCCCGTTTTCCACGATCAGTTTGAACACTCGTATCATTGTAATTATTTCCACAGCTGAGAGACACTTTGCCTACACATAATTGTGAATAAAGGCCGTAGGGCCGCGCGTGTACTTCCTTCTGGTTAGTAGGTCTTAACACAAGGTTAAAGACCGTCGGTTCCTGGGAACTCCTAGGGATTGACTACTGCTACACAGAACGAAGTGCGTCAAGAAACGTTGCGGACGGTCGTAGGGGATGGCATTTTCGAAGCTGATGGACTTGGAAGAAGCTCAGGCGCAAAGGTTCAAGTTGCAACAACTTAGTCGTACCAAATGTTTTATGTTCCAAATATTCGTATTGCTTTTGACTGTTTCTGCATTATTGGCGGGTGGGGTGTATTACATGGTGTCTTGTTTCTTATCTCCTGCCATACCTACTCCTACCTCTGATCCTAAACCTACCACTGTTGCATCTCCCCATTCTTTTCACTTCTTACCCGAACACGAGCAGGCTAGACGTGCAGAATTCCGCAACAATTCCTTTATTCAGCTCCTTCACCAGCACCAGTTAGTGGTTAACACTACTAATTGTTGGGTGTGTGGGTTGATGCCACATACTACGGATAAGGGAATTCCATATCTGGTGTTACCGTATAGTTCCCAAGGGTCTGCTCGAGCATTTCAAACAATGTTTCGAAGCGCACTAGATTCTCACCCCAATCGAGAGCCACGTTCTCCCTACCTTGGCCCTGGCTCGTACTGTAAGCCTTTGTCTATAGCGATAGAAGACTTAGAAAGAGATGTCTATGAGCCGTCGCTCATTCCAGTGGAAGAGGTACAAGCCTATAGGGTCCTGAGTAAGGTCGAGTACAGTGCGCTCACGAGTGATAAACAGCTTAAAAGCTTAAAAGCTCGCCTCCGATATGGGTCGTACCCCACATTGGTAATTTTTGTCTAATGGGTCGTGGCCGAAGATCGAAAGCCCGACTTGGAGAAAGTGCATGGTTGCCCTCTGACTTCATGGGCTCATGTTTTATCGCAAACTTGTTGCCTCCGACGTTTACTGTAGATGCAGATTATCACAAGACTAGAGTCGTGAGAGGCGTAATTAGCGAAGAGGATACTGCCGGTCAAGAGGCAGGAGACTTTTTCAAGGGTTTCCTTCCGTTTTGGGGACCTATGGTTAATAGTAGGAACCTGAGACAGTTGACTCGAGTGGTAGAAACGACAGCTAATATTACTGCCAGTGCCCTTGGTAATATCACCACAGAACTTCAGGCGGATAGACTTATGACGTTACAAAACCGTATGATTTTAGACGTGATCTTAGCAGATCGAGGTGGGGTATGTAAGGTGATCCATTCGAGCTGCTGTATTTTCATTCCTGATAATGCTCCGACTGTCTATCAAGCCATCTCAAAGTTGCATAAAATCTCTGAATCCATACACGTGGATGTAGGGGATTGGACGCTACTTGGGTGGTTTTGGGGTCTGATGTCGACTTGGGGTTGGAAGATTCTGATGATCATCGGAGTCGTTGTGGCGTTCCTGTTCACGTGTTGCCTTTGTGTGCAGTGTGGTCCTGCCTTATGTGGCCTCTGTGCTACAACGTGTATGAGACAGCCGCCTGTTACCAATGGAACTCGGTTGGACAGAGCTATGCTACAGCAACATCTAGATGGTCTGATGAATATCGAGTATGATTCTGACTAGTGCTTGCCTACATGAGGGCAAAAGGAGCGTCTGAGGTTCCGTGACAATTGTAAGTGGTGTTTTCGACTCGCACGAATATGGTCGAGTCTGGTATCTACGAACCGCAAATGACGAGTTTAGTAAGTGTGCGCAGTTTCGCTGTGCTAACTTAAACCGTTCGTTTGTTACGTGGGTTTTTCATCTGTACCCACGGGTTCCATCTTAGATACGGCATCCATTTTGTCTCTTGCCCTCAAGTAGCCAGCGAACGGACGTTGTCTGCTTCGCGACCCTGGAGCTCCCAAGATATTTGCGGAAGACACATGTCCTTTGTAAGTGTCTTTATGATGAGGGGGATGATACTGTAAGGCAGATGGCCCCGCTCGAGGCTCATCTCGCCGTGCCGGTTTATTGTCTCAGCCGTGCATCTCATTAGGCACGTCCCTTTGATGCCTGTAGCTCGTGTTTCCCGATACCTCCCCTTTTTCACCCTTTTCCAATCTCCCCACTGTTTCCATCTTCCTCCACACCTGTTCTTGTTCCTTCTTCGATCTGTTTTACTGTTGATTGGAATGTACTAATGGTGGGAAGATGGGTTTTTACAGTTGGGAACCGCCAAATGTTTCCGCACTTATGTTCCGGACCTTATGAGTATCAAAGTGACCAAAGCGACCCCTCTCGGGGATAATTGTGGGAACCGGGTTGTAAACCTTTGTGTGCTATGCAAACCTATGGGAGAATTCTGTATAAAAGGAGCGATCCACAGAATCAATTTGAAGCAGTCTCCCCGAACTACACTCGTTGTACTTCCTGTGACTTCTGTGTTTCCCTGCAGTAAATAAACCTTGAATCTTTGACGCCGAAGGAAGTGTCCCGTGTCTCTGTCATTCGTACGCCGGAGCAGGTTACCCACGAAGGTTTCAGGTGTTGTCCCCTGGCACCGCTGGGTCTTAAAGAACCCAGTCCTTCACAATTCAAGTGTTGTAGTATATGTCATTGGTACATAGGACATATCTTTCTGTAATGTTTTAGTTTGAATTTGTTCCAACGGTTCATCAGAGATTTTGATTTCCAAATTCATATCATCTAAATTTTCTTCCCCTTGTCCTTCTTGCCGCATGCAGTCGTGATCATGGTGTTTGGGGCATCCGTTTCCTTTTCTTTTGCCCCTCATGAGTCTTCTTTTTCTTGTTGGCCTAATTCTAAAAAAGGCTCCCTCAATTCCTGTGCCTGTTTGTTTGATGTTGTCGGTTGTTCTTGTGATCTCGGTTTGCTATATATCCCTCTTGATCTGTTTGATGTGTCACTTCCTGAGGACGAGGTTTCCTTCTGTTGGGTGTCCGGTCTATTCTAACGTCGACGGGCATAAATCTCCACCCAACTGTATACCTCCCCTTACTTGTAGTCCTCTGTGTCTCTACGAAACTTATGGATCTCTCTCTCGTTCACCTCTTGAGAATGTTTGATAAGTTGCTGATTAATATCCTCTAATACCTTTGACCAATCTTCTGTGGACATTGTGTTGGTAAATTCCGTGGTGACTACTACTATTTCCTTGGATAACTCATCAAGTATATTAGATAGCTCTTCGATAATCAACAATATCAGGTCAAGCAAACATTTGTTTAGGATTGCAAACCACGTATCTTTGAATCTCTGCATATTTTTGCATAGTGACGTTTTTAAGGCAAAACTAAGGCCCGCTGTATCCCTTGGTCCAATGGTATTTTATTAATGTACTTGCATGCAGTCTTTGGTTGATCTCACGTTTGGATAGATAAAGCAGTTGTTTTATTTTTTGTTCTATGTTCCAGGGGGCACATTTTTTTCCCTGGTGCCTAGTGGGGTTTTCTCCCCACCCCCGGGGGCAGAAGGCCAACAAAACGGGCTGATCTGCCCCCAGGGGGGGGCTGACTACACATTGAAAGCCCACTAGAGCCAGGGATTTCAATAAAATTAAAAAGGAAGCAACCCATTGGGCAAGGGTCGCTTCCAGGGGGCCCATTTTTATTAAAATGTGTATTCTGCCCACCCTGGGGGCAGATCGGCCCGTTTTGTTGGCCTTTCTGCCCCGGGGTGGGGGAGAAAAACCCACTAGGCACCAGGGATTTGTTTTGTCAGTAATGGAAGCAACATGGTTGCTTCCAAGGGGGTAAACATTGGTTAATGTTTTTTTTGGCCCTTTTTTTGGCCTTTCTGCCCAAGGCGGGAGGGGGGGAGGCAGAAAACCCTACTAGGCACCAGGGAGTTATTTCTTTTGCAAGGGGGGCACATTTCTGTCTGCTGTTTTCTGCCCCACCTGGGGGACAGATCTGCCTGGCAGACAACCTCACCCGATCCCTTGGGCAAGATCACCCCCATTTTTCTCAGCCCTATTTGAAGACCCATCTGGCAGATTGACAATTTGGGTAGTGATATAGCGTGTTATAATGTTAATTCTTTTTTTTCTTGTGAATTGCAATTGTAATGCTTTATTTCTCCCTTTTTGTTCTAGTTCAAGACATTTGCTCTTTAGACTGTTCCAGGTTGCAGTTTTGTTACTGGTGGTTTTGCTGTTTGTGTAGTTGCATGTGTTTGGTAAGTGACTTTTTTTGTACAGTGTAAATGTGTTTCATTTCCCTGCATGAATGTGTTTTTTGCAAATGGTGTAATAATAGGAGTATGTTTGGCTTCTGTTTTTTGAGTGTCAAAAACATTTTGCATTTGTGCTCAATGTGTTTTTTGTTGTCTTGTGAGTAATTGGTTTTGTTTTTTTCTTTCTAGTGGGATATTGTTGGTTTTTTCTGTGTCTCTGCAGAGTAGGTGCTGGTGAGTGTAGCTGTCTCTTGCAAGTGAATTGTATAGTTTTTGAGTATATAGATCTTTGTGATAAAGGCATACATTTGTTTTTACTTACTTATTTGGCACAGTGTTGGTTGTTGTTGACTTATTTGTGCAGTCTCCTTTCTTAGTATGGATAATGGCAAGACGCAGGATTACTGCTCAGCAGGTTGTTGGTATGATTTTTGAGTCTTCCTCTGACCATGGTTCAGAGACTGACTCTGCTTCTGATGCAGAGGAGGGAGGGGAAGGTTCAGGTAATGAGTTTTCTCTCCACATGGAATCATCGGATGATGAAGCTACTCTCAGTGCGGATGAAGCGACACTTAGTGCAAATGAAGTGCCTGTTTTAGAGGAGAACATTGATGTGCCAATAGTGCAGCGAGAGGCACCTGGGTTGAAGCCTGGAGCTGCACGGCTTCCAGTTGGAAGTGATGACCTCTGGGTTACCCCAGGCATGGTGCAGCCGGCATTGCCAGACTTTACTGGTATTCCAGGGTGTAGAGTGAATACAGAAAACCTTTTGCTCAAAAAAAAATTTCAGTTGTTTATGGACGATGTTTTTTGGCAGATATTGTTGAGCAGACTAATTTGTATGCCGAACAGTTTTGGAGGGACTACAGTGCCAGCCTTAATCCCCATTCAAGAGCTACCTGGTGGACTCCCACAAATCTGGAAGCAATAAAGAAGTTCTTGGGTTTAACTTTTTTGATGGGCTGCTAAGGAAGCCATCAATGTCTTCATATTGGTCTACTAGTGTTCTGACAGAGTTTTTGCCCCTTTTCATGAGTGAAGGTGATTGAAGGTGACTTTAGTCTGCTATCAATCTACTAGGAGGACTAGAACCTTAGACCGGGCCTATTTACAAGGCGTTTGATGCAATCCCCTACCTTTTTCTTCATTCTAGGGCTTATAAACCTATGTTAAGGGATAGATTACTTAGTATTAGTATTAATCCGTCCTTTTGTAAGAGTGCTAGTATATTTCTGATGGAGTTATGCTCATTTCGGGCCCTGTAGGCCTCGAACGGGAGAGACTCCATCTTTCTTTCTGCCTCGGCAGCTTGAGATGCTTTTAGGTCAAATGTAATGTTTTAGTTATGAAGTGTTGTTCCCTTGGAGAGAACCGGCTCAGGCTGGCCCTTATCGAAGAACTGTATTTTTCTTTGTATCAAAGACATAACATCAGGCCGGCCGGCTGAGAACGTGTCCTTGGTACGGGGAGGTACAGGAATTTGGTGGTCGGCAGGTTACTGGCCGTAACTTTCCATGCATGAACAAGGTTCCATATTAGCGAAAGCATGAGGTAGTGAGAGAGTCAGTTCATAGGCGGCAGCTAGGCGTTAGCATCATTGCAATTAATCATCTTAAGGCAGACAGTCGCCATTTTGAAGTCCGAGAAAGACCGAGAAGCTAATACTCTCTTAGAAAGATTGAAGTTATTTTAGTTGGAGCAGCTGGCGAGCTTTGACATTAAGATCAGAGCATACAGATTGAAGCAGTTAGTAGAGAGGACGAATACCAGAGTGGTAGAAACTTTTTTTTTTTTTTTTTTTTTTTTAAGCTTTATTCGAGACAATTCTCATAAAAGCGCATAAAATTTAAAACAGTTACAGAATAAAACATAACAATTACAGATATAAATTCATTACATTATGTGCAGCTCATACAATATTAACATAAAAAAACAATTTGAGATAAATAGTTTTACATAAGTCATGGTTAAAAGGAAAACCTGGTTACCTAATTCCCCCCAGAGATCGTCGTCTGATTGCCCAAGCCCAGCCCAGGTATTTGGCTACCCCTATGACTATCGAATCCTGGGTTGTTGTACATAAGATTCTTAGAGCCAGTGCGCTGTCGCGTGTCCCCAGATTTTTACATACAGGCGTGAGCCATTTCTTCCTCGGTACTGAATATGCTTGACATACAAATAAGAAATGGCCTACACTCTCCACGGCATTTTCACATGCTGGACCTAAGTTATTGGTTGGTCTATGCCAACCAGCTGTCAGTTTCTTTAGGGGGATAGATCCGGATCTTAACTGAAAGACGAGTTTCCTATCCATTGGTACCGTAATGGTATCCCAATAGTTTTCTAGGATAGGAAAGATTTTTGTCTCCAGGAAGCGACCAGCCATAGAGTCGGCCCTAGCGTCTTTTAGCAGATTACTACCCACCCAATCCCAGTATTGTGATTTAAGGGCTTCTTTACTTGGGAAGATTTCTCCCACTGGGTTATTCCAGAGATTTGAAAACCCTAAGTTAGTCAACATGGCCTTCAGGTTTTTTAGCCATTTTATCTTGTGGGAGGTGTCTTCCTTAATTATCAAAAGAAAACCCTCCGCATATTGTCTAATTTCTGGAGTCGTCCAGAGACGTCTCCAGTAAAGGACTGGGCGCAATCGAGCTCTGTCGGCAATAGGACGCCTACCCAGCTCCAGAAACAATGGGATTAAGGGGGTACTCTGTGGGAGTCCTGTGATCCCTCGCAAGAACTTGTTCTCAGAAGTCTGTAAAGCCACAAGATTATCCCAAGCCCATAACTCCGCACCATATAATGTGGCACCCAAGACCTTCGCATCGTACACTGTAAGTGCGGGTTTGATCGGTTTTGTCTTGGATTTGCAGTGTTCCCCCCTCAAAGCACCAGAGAGCTGTTGATGTTTTAAGACCACTTTATCCAGATGATGCGTCCAGCCAGCGCCCTCAGCAATCTGTACTCCCAAATACGTGAACTCTGCGACAGTATCTAACCTGCTGTTATTTAAAGTTACCTTGGGGTAAATTCTGCGACGTGGGGAGAAGGCCATCAGTTTTGTTTTTCCCACATTCACTTCTAGCCCATTCTCCGTGCAAAAAACATCAAAAATGTTTAGTGCACGTTGTAGCCCTGCAGGGGTCTTAGACAAGATAAGGGTGTCGTCAGCGAACATCAGGATCGGAACCCTGGTGTCCGCTAACGACGGGGCGTCTACGCTAGCCTCCAACATTCTCTCAACAATCCCGTTAATGTATAACGAGAAGAGTAAGGGAGCCATGGAACAGCCCTGTCGGACACCCCTTTCGACTGGGAAGTCCGAGGTTGTCTCCCCGTTTCCACCCCACTGTACTCTTGCAAAGTTGGATTCATGCAATCTCATGATTAGTGTGAGCAGATCGGCAGGAATCCCCAGCCTTTGCAGAACCAACCATAGCTTAAACCGGGGGACTAGATCGAATGCCGCCCGCAGGTCGACAAACGCGACATACAGGCAGCCCCTTCCCAGTACAACAGTCTTCCACCGCAATATAGTGAAGCGGAAGACCTGGTCAATAGTACTGGTTGCTCGCCTAAATCCAGCTTGGTATGGAGAGAGGGCGTTGTTGTCATCAACCCAGTCCATAAGCTGGTTTGCTACCATTCTCCCAACTACTTTTTGCATGGTAGCTATTAGGCTTATAGGCCTATAGTTGGCAGGCAGTGAACGATCACCCTTCTTGTGAATAGGGATAATAGTTGCGCCTTTCCAAAGGTCTGGGACCGCTTCCCCCTTCGCTAGGGCATTTGCTAATAGGAAGGTATACTTCGCCCATCTAGTCATATCGTATTTAAAAATATCCGGGGGAATCCCGTCTGGCCCTGGCGCCCTCCCACATTTCACAGAACTAATCGCAATTTCCACTTCTCTGAGGGAAAACAAATTGTCAGTGGCATAGACTGGTGTTATGCCATCGTCCACCCCAGGGTGAATGACTTCAGCATACTGTGGTCTAAAATAGTCAACCCAGGCATCTTCTGCTACATTGTTATCTGGCTTTGCAGGGCCTGCTCCTCTACCCCACTTAATAATTTGCCAAAATGTCCTAGAGTCATTGTTACCTGAAGCCTCCTTTAGTTCTGCCCAATGGTCTTCGTCCCATTTCTTTCTAGCTCGGTAAATGGCCATCTTGTACAGTTTCCTATTCTCTGTTACTGCAGCACGGTCCCTATTCCTTATAGCTTGTCCCAGTTCTAGTCGTGCCGATCTACAATGGCTGTCAAACCACCTTCCCACATCTTTAGTTTTCTTCCCTTTCTTGTTTTTGATAAAGAAACATGGTTTCAGGAGGGAAAATAACTTGTTGTGGATTTCGGTGATACCACTAGCCCCCGGGACAACTGGATCCGCTGCCTCCATAGCGGAAATTGCACTATCGACCGCATTGTTGATATGGGTCATGGTAGCCTCATTTGCCAATACCTTTGGCCATTTTAACCTGCGTTCGTCGTTACTCATAACAGGGACTACGTCATTCGTTTGATGCGAGTTTCCCACTCCAGCGTTCCACCACCTGTGGGTCACACAAAGGGGGTTGTGATCACTTTCAACCCTGGGCCTAATGGCCATGTCAACAACCCCGTTCCACAGTTGGAGACTACACAATATATAATCAATTCTACTTCTACTGTTACCGTTGTCGAAAGTGTAGCTGCCCTCCTTGTCCCCAGGTGTCCTCCCGTTCAGTGCTCTTAAACCGTGTTCCATACAAATTGCATTTAATAGTAAAATCTCTTTTGTCCATCTCTTTACAGGTTTTAAACATAGAGAGGGTACTCCCCAGAGATTATCCTCGTCATTCCCCAGGGGGTCATTTGTACAGTCTAAGGGTTCAAAAGTCCTGTTGAGGTCCCCTGCTATTATCATCATGCTATCTTGGGACTTGGTCTCTATGGCAGCAGACAACAACTCAATGGTAGATGAATTGATTACATTATTACCTCTTGCATAAACATTATACAAATCCATTAGTGGACCCTTGCCTGTGGAGATTCTTAATACTTGTAAGTCACTACTTCCCAGGTCCAACATTTTGATGTTAATATGCAGGTCCTGTTTTACCCAAACAGTGAGGCCTCCCTTAGGCCGCCCCCTTCCACCTTTTGATGCTGGTATGCAATAGTTTAAATAACCAAAACAGAAAAGGGGGTCACAAGCCCAGGTTTCTTGAAAGCAACAGATATCGTACCCACTGATAAAATCCACCCAGGATTGGGATTCTAACTTTCCGCCCAACCCAGCAACATTCCAAGATAAAAGCGTACCAATGCTAGCCTCAGTCCCACCGTGAATGTTAATGTTTGGAGATACCTGAGCGGTCATCGGGCTTTCAATATGATTAATCGGTATTTCACGGTCATCAATGGGATCTACAATCATGTTAGCTTTTGTTGTGGGTAATGTCACAGCATTAGTATTAACAATTCCCGGTCTAGTACCACCTTCTTCTACAAAACTCCCCGTCTCAATGTTACCAACCGTTGGACATGTAACAATGGTGTCAACGTAAACGCCACAAACCCCTTTTGATTCATTATTATTCCCTCCTGTCCTGCTGTTCATATCTATGTTATTTTGTCAATATCCCCATCCCGGGTCCTGCCATCCTGCATGAGAGTTATAATTTACATATGTAGTATGATTATGGCCAACTGAAGGAGCTGGTAAGGAATTGACTGGCCAAGATACAGTAGGGGGGATTAGGGGTTCATTAAGCAAGCTAGTCGTTACACTGGTTGGTCGGGGGTAAAAAAAGGTAAGGTCTACAATTCCAATACCTCCCTTGTTTGTTCCCCATCCCTGCCTAGTTATCCATCCTGCCACCCTTGGATCTTGGAAATTAACCACGATACAGTCCCCACCCAAGGTTTTCGGTGTATACCCCATCCAGTCTATTCTCCTTACCCCTATGATTAACCCATCGATATCACCAGGCAGAGGACGATTTTCCCTTAACCAGTGCATGATCTTATTTTTGAGCATCTGGAAAGTTTCTCTCTGTCCTGTGGGTAATGGTGGTACGTTTATAAGAACTGCTACATAGGGGAAGGAATCTGGAGTGAGATTCACCGGTGGTTTTCTGTGAGGTGGCTTTGTCAAGGGCGGTGGGATAGTTTTAGGAACTTGGGGGACGGGTTGAGGGGCAGGTTTCGACATCTGCTGTTTATTATTTGGTTGGGTCAGTACTGGATTTTTGTCTACCAGAGGGCATGCATTAGCCCTATTCCCCACCACAGGAATATTTGGGACTATCTGCTTGCTGTTAGTTACTTTTGCAGATGTTGGAACTTTGCCCACTTGGGGGCAAGCTGTAGCCTCTGCACTTGTAGCAGTTGGTGGATTTTGTATCTGGGGTATTGTTGACTGTGAAGGATATGTAGTGGTCGGCTGGGATTGAACAGAACCTACGTGCGCTCTGTCAGATCTATCTGCGGGTTTTACAGTTATTTTAGCGGTAGGATTGCTTTTCTTTGAAGGTATGGGGAAGTTATTTTGAGACCTTCTTCCCTTATCCTGGGTAACAGGGTTAGTGAGAACCTGAGACTTTGTGCTTGCATCCACCCTAGCGTTGGCTTTAATCAAGGATTTAGTGGAATAGAAATTGTCTAGTGTTGCCTGTTCAAAATGATTTAGCCTATCTGAAAGTTTGGCAATTCTATCCTCAATAGGGGTAAGCAATAATCTAAGCAATTTTTCCAACTCTGGGAGCACATTTACAAGTGATATCACCTTTTCATTATTTGATACAATGGAGTCAGTACAAGTATTCTCTTCATTGTCTTGACTGTCCAAAGGAGCAGGGTTAATGTGTGGAGCACTTTCTGTAGTATGAGTTTCTTCAATAACAGTCTCTCCAGTGTTTACCGATTTATGCAGCTTCCTGTGTTTTTGAGGGGGTTTAATCGCCAATTTACATTTTCTTGCTGGGGCTGGGCTTTTCCTTTTAGACCCGAGCTTAGATTGGGTCAATGTAGCCTGGGCACCAGAATCATGGAACGATGAAGGTTGGGGATTACTCCCACTGGGAGTGTTCAATTCAGTTGCAGCGTCCTTGTTCGGTATTTGTGCTTGACCCTCAAAATGTTCGATGGTAACCGGAAGATTCAATGAGGATAGAGGGGTTACCAGGGTGGGGTATGCTAGAGTTGGGAGCTTATCCGTAGAACTCTTAAGTAGTTCTATGGATAATCTGCGCTCTGCACGCCTCTCTGCCAAGGATAGTTCTTTGACAATTGACAGTGACCGGTTAAAAAAGAATTTATCTACAGGGCCAATTGCTAGAGGACCAGACTCAACCGGAGGAGTTGTCAATTGGCCATTAGTAATACATGTCAATGCAGACGTTGCCATACTTCCCACCAGTCAAAAACTATATGTCAATGTCACTTACTGATAAGATTGCTGTGGGTCACTGGTAAAGGGGGTGGCCCAGCCCGGCCTCCTTCGGCCCCTGACGGCCACAGACGGTCCCGCCCTTGTCCCGGGCTTCTCCCGGCGCCCTCCCCCGCGCTCCCGCGCCGCGGGGATCTGCTATTGTAGATAAGACATCCGATAGGGAGGAGGAAAGGGAGGAGCCTGCAGGGAGAGAGTCCCAGGTGTTGGAAATTGGGAGTTGTGGGCGCTCCTGGGACTTGAAGTCCTGCGCCCACAACACGCTCGCAGCCCTGCAGGTCCCCGCAGTCACAGGCAAGTTTCCCTCTGCAGCGACCTCCTTTGACGAAGCGGGACCCGCGCAGCGGGTTCCGCGAGCAGTTGTCCGGTCAGCAAGGTGATCCTCGGCGTCTCTGCAACCCCAGGACACAGCGCAAAAGATCAGCAGGAATCAGGGTAATCTGGGTAATCCGCTGGTAACAGTGAGAAAGCGGCTTTTACCGCAGTGGAAGCCCAGGGGAGGAGCCTGCAGGGAGAGCGTCCCAGGTGTTGGAAATTGGGAGTTGTGGGCGCTCCTGGGACTTGAAGTCCTGCGCCCACAACACGCTCGCAGCCCTGCAGGTCCCCGCAGTCACAGGCAAGTTTCCCTCTGCAGCGACCTCCTTTGACGAAGCGGGACCCGCGCAGCGGGTTCCGCGAGCAGTTGTCCGGTCAGCAAGGTGATCCTCGGCGTCTCTGCAACCCCAGGACACAGCGCAAAAGATCAGCAGGAATCAGGGTAATCCGGGTAACATGTAGTGACAGGAGGGGACGGTCCGTCTGTGACCAGCGGTTCTGTTAACTTCCACTGAAACTGATTTATAAGATCGAAGCTGAAAAGTGAAGACAGTCTGTGATTGAGAGAAGAGAGGAGTAGTGCAAAACAGAGGGAGAGAGAGAGAGTAGCTGACGAGACAGAGAATAAGAGGAAGGTTCCAGTGACTTGGAGGAAAACGGAGGAGACAGAGCATAGCGGTGCAGACGTGTATCCGTGACTGCAGGGGTGATTCCAAGACGAGCCAAGACACAGACGAGAAGGGAACCCAGATGACTACCGAGTCCAGACTTCATACTCATAAGGTGATGTTGACCCTTTCTTATTCTTATTAGTGTGCACACACATTCTAACCTTTCCTTTTGCTTTTCAGGCTATGTGTAATATTGTAGTGTTATATGGTTGATGTTATTAATAATAAAGATACCCCAGTTCTTAGTGAACTAGTGTGTAATCGTTGCTTCCTTATGATAAAGTTAACCTTTCTTCTAGTCAGATGCTTTTATGTGAACGGATGCAACTCCCGTCCAGGTAAATGGTAACTGAGCAAGGGAGTAGAGGAGCACTCGAAATAGGGAATAACCTTTACACAGTGTAATTTGGCCATTCTTGTGTGGGAGAGGATCGACCTGTCTATCTGTCCCATATCTATAATATTGTATTATCCCAGTAGAAGAGAGAGAGAGAGTTCCCCAATATGGAGAAGGTATTCATAGGAAAGTGATCGTCGTTGTGTAGCGGCGTTATACCCACCAGATTGTGGCTTGCGAGAGCAGCAGGAGGACCTGGTGTGTAACGAGAGCACTGACTGAGGTCAGTGTGTATACCCACAGGATTGTGGCTTGCGCATGTAGGAAATAACGAGAGCACTGATTGTGGTCAGTGTGTATACCCACCAGATTGTGGTTTGTGAGAGCACTGATTGTGGTCAGTGTGTATACCCACCAGATTGTGGCTTGCGTGAGCACTGATGGTTATCAGTGTGTAATGGCAGATAATCGGAACTGCCTCAGGGTAGTCTAGTCTGGGCCCCTGTTGCCGCGGGACTATAAGATATGAGTGTGGTGTTGTAGAAGATCTAAGCTTGTATATTGCTAATTCCCTATCCTTAGGTAGGTACACAGGTGCCTTTTGTAAGTAGGTCCTGAGGAGGGCGATGGTTACGTTTCGGCTGGGTTAGTGGTGTTCTAGTCTGATTCTATCTGGTCCGAAAATCCGGTCGTTACATCTGGCGTCACGAACCGTTTACGAAAGCCTGTTTGCGCGGAGTTGTTCCTATCTTGTTGGTTTGCGCTCGGCACGTACGGATTTAATTTTGTATATTATTTGTTTATAGTTGTATATATCTTTTTTGTTTGTCACAATGTTTTTGAGAAAGTCGAAATCTACTTTTAAATTGCCTATTGAAATTCCCGGCTGGGAATCAACGCCTTACAAAGCTTTGGCCCGTGAGTGGGCCGATTCTACTGGTTTGAGTGAAAATTGGAGTTCCTGTTTGGAACTGGCAGAGCCGTCTAATGTGATTGCTTGCCTGCAGAAAGCGCCAGTAGTGAAGGGTGAGGAGCTTCGTATTTTGGGACGCAGAGGTTGGATTGTTTTATCTGCGTATAGGACTGTACATGAGAAATTTTTGAAATTACAGAGACAATATGTGGATATGGAAGAAAAGTTTGTTGAAGTCCAGAATGCTCACACTCTTTTACGATGTCAAAATAAATTGCTTGCCGACAAACTTGAGACTTATCAGACAACAGCTGAAAGGGCTGCTGTTCGTATTGCAAAATACAAATATAAGAATCGTTGCGGTCGTGTTTGTAAACGGAAAGTGCGTCTGGTCGTGGCGAAAGCCGGACTGGACTGGAATCCTGATGAATGGGATGGTAATATCTGGGACTCGAATGATTCTGGCTCCTCGGCTGAGGAAACTGACAAGCGCGAGTCTTCTTGCACCGGACGTGATTGTAAATCTAATTCTTGTAACACATATGATGATTCCGGCGACCGTGGTCGCTGTTTGAATTCTGATGACATTTCTCGATCTGACTGTCCCTCTAAATCTATTGATCGGGCTTCTTCTGATGCTCGTCCTGAGGTTTCTGCGCATCCGGTTTTTCGACGTAAATTACAACAGGCGCCTGGTAACCCGAACGGTATTCTTTTGGATAGTTTGGAAGATTTTACGCAACAGGAGATTAGTGACATTTTGCAACGGTTTCGGCAACGGCCTGGTGAGGCCTTGCCTTCCATGGATGGTGCGCCTTTACGAACTTGGTGCTGCAGGCATCATGTTAGATGCAGGAGATGCCTTGAAATTTTGTTCTTTGAGTTCTGGTTCTACGGTTCAGGATCATTTCCGTAACTATAACGTTCCTGGTCAAATCAGTCTGCTTCAGTTGGCGACTGAGGGTTGTAATAACAAATACCCTACTGAGTCTGATTATCCCCCGAATGACAAACCATGGTACACATTGCGCCATGCGGCGCAAAGATTGAAGGAGGAAGTGATGAAAACTGCGATTTTTCTGGGTACATCTGACAGATTGTTGGATGGTTTATTGACATCTTCTGTGCGGAATCGTATTATCCGTTCTTCCCCTGTTGCTTATAAACAGGTTATGAAGACTTTGTTGATTAATCAAACTGTGGAGAAGTGTGGCTCACTGGTTAGAGCAGACAGACCCTGAAGCAGAGGTCAGACCCGGGATCAGGGTTCAATTCCCGACGTGGCAGGGTCTTGAGCTCAAATGTCCACGGACTTGATAATTCTCGCTTTGGTGCCTGACCTAATCATGGGTTCACACTCTGCAACTCTGGGCATTAAGCTTGCTTAATCTCCACAACGGCCCCCCGTGGCGGGATGCCTGGCTTTCACCTTGGGGATGCCCGTTAGGGGCTATCTCACAGGGAAAAGCCAGGACGGGTTCCCAAGGCAAGCGCCGAGATGCTTCCGGGTGATTCGAGCGCTATATAAGAACATACAAAAAAAAAAAATGCATTGTCTATGGTGCTTGAATCTGTACGTCAGCTTGGTGAGCTGGGTGAGTGGCTTAAACCTGAAAGACAGTCCAGACCTGAGGGTCGTACTGCTGGAAATCACAGATTCACTAGACGTAATATGTTTCTTGCTTTGTTGGATGATGGTGTGAAAAGGGAAGACATTGATGGTGAACCTAATAATTGCTTGTGGGATATGTTTCGCAAACGTGGTTTGGATCGGAAGGAGGGTGCCCGACGTGTGCGAAAGATTGATTGTGATCGTGAATATTCTGATGACAGTGGGGATGATAGACGTCGTGATGATTCAGATCGGCGTGATGGCCGACGGTATTAGCGTGATGTGTCCCCTCGGCGTGACAGAGAGAGGGGGCGAGAGGGGGAAAAAGAAAGGGGGAGAGATGACTGTGTTAACAGCCGATATAGAGATGAAAGGGATCAGTCCCCCGAGTTGAGGAGAAGAGAGGATCAATACAGATTTTCTGAACGAAACTCACAATATCATGCAGATGACAAGAATCCATTTCGTAAAGGGGATGGATATGAACATGACATTTTATCGCCCCAAAAATTTGAGAGCATTTACCCTGACTTGTCTTGGTTATCAGAACGCAATAAAAATGACTAGGAAATAGGTCAAGCTCCAGTACGCAGGTGGGCTCACAGAGACAATAGACCCTATGTAGATATTGAAATTTTTTGGAAACATCGTAATATCCAAAGGGCCCGAGCATTGGTAGATACAGGAGTGGAGGCCACTCTAATTCATGGAAAATCGAAGAAATTTAAAAGGTCAGCTTTTCACAATTACTGGTTTAGGTGGAAAAGAAACCCCCGCAGTGTAAACAAAACTTGAAATGAAAATAGGTAGGATTCCCCGAAAAGAATATTCTGTTTTGGTTGTGCCACTTTTGGAATACATAATTGGAATTGATATTTTAAAAGGTATGACATTGCATTTAGATGACGGCTGTTATCAATTTGGAAGTAAAAGTTATATATCATCCAGACCTGTACGAGTTGGTCGATTGAGAATGCCCCCTATAAAAATTCCTCAGGCTACAAAAATTGTTTCCCAAAAGCAGTATCGAATCCCAGGTGGTCACGAAGAGATTAGTTCTACAATTCAGGATTTAGTGGAGGCAGGAGTCATAACTCCGGTTACTTCTGCTTGGAATAATCCCGTTTGGCCTGTGCGTAAAAGTGATAATTCTTGGCGTATGACTGTTGATTACCGCGAGTTGAATAAACATACACCCCCTTTGACTGTTGCAGTACCAGACATGATTACTTTAATTGAGAGAATTCAGAAGCATCCAGGAATATGGTATGCGTCTATTGATATTGCTAATGCTTTCTTTTCAATCCTAATTGCCCCTGAGTGTCAGGAACAATTCAGTTTTACATGGAATGGACGTCAAATGACGTTTAGAAGTCTTCCCCAAGGCTATGTACACAGTCCTACGATTTGTCACCGGCTGGTGGCGGAACATTTATCTGAAATACCCATAAACACACAAATTCAGATGTGTCATTATATTGACGACATTTTAATTCAAGGTGAGACACAAGATCAAGTTCAAACTCAGTTGGATCAGGTCATTGATCATTTACGTGAAAAAGGTTGGGAAATTAATCCCGACAAGTTGCAAGGTCCATCACAAAGTGTGACATTTTTAGGTATCAATTGGCATAAAGGTAACAGAGAAGTGATTCCACAAGTAACACAGAAAATTCTTGATTTTGCGGGTCCGAGGAACCGAAAAGAAGCCCAAAGCTTTATTGATTTATTTGGTTTTTGGCGTCAACACATCCCACATTTGAGTCAGATATTGGCCCCTTTATACAAAGTTACTCATAAAAAGAATGCGTTTGAATGGAGTAAACCGCAGCAGGATGCGTTTGATTTGGCGAAAGAAGCAATTCAGTATGCTTTGGATTTGTGGCCCGTGCGTGATGGTGATGTGGATCTGAATGTGTCTGTGCAAGGTCTTTATCCAAATTGGAGTTTGTGGCAAAAGCAAGGCAGAAATAAAGTACCATTGGGCTTTTGGACTAAAAAGTTACCTGATGCTGTGAGCGTTATACACCTTTTGAGAAACAATTACTTGCATGCTATTGGGCTCTGGTGGATACCGAGCAATTGACTTTGGGGCATGATGTGGTTTTGAGACCTGAAATTCCTATTATGCAATGGGTTTTGAGTTTGCCGAAAACTCATCGAATCGGACATGCTCAAGAGGCGAGCGTGATTAAGTGGAAATGGTACATACAAGACAGGGCACGCGTGGGACCGAAAGGTGTGGCATCGTTACATGAGCAAGTGGCGCAGGCGCCAACGAATGAGACTGGGAGTGATTGCTCTGTACCTGTAGTACAGGATTCCCCTGTTAAGTGGGGTAAGCCATTTGATGATCTGTCCGCGGAGGACAGAAACCATGTGTGGTTTACGGATGGTTCAGCGAGGTACATAGGAGAGAAGAGGCATTGGAAGGCAGTGTCCTATAATCCCATCACACAAAAATTGCTGAGTACAACTGGTGAAGGAAAGAGTAGTCAATTTGCTGAATTGTATGCTGTTTACCAAGTTTTAAAACAGGAGTTACCCGGTACATGTCACCTTTTTACTGATTCCTGGTCCACTGCTAATGGACTGGCGGTTTGGTTACCAACTTGGCATTCTCGTAATTGGGAATTGCATTCTAAAGAACTTTGGGGTAAAGAGTTATGGCAAGAAATTTGGGAGCTACTCCCACAAAGTACTGTTACAATCTTTCATGTGGATGCTCATAAATCAATAGACTCCCTTGACAAATTTTTTCACAACATTGCAGATGAGAAATCTAAAATTGCTGAGGCAGTGGTTGACATGCAGGATTCTGATTTGGCGGGATTGGCGAAATGGGCCCTCCAGAAAGTAGGACATTTTGGAGAAAGAGCCACTAGCAGGTGGGCTGCTGATCGAGGAAATTATATTCCTTTACATTTGATTAAAGATACTATACTGCATTGTCCTATCTGTCAACATTCTAGACAGCGAAAAGTGCCTTAAATTGTTAAAGGACATTTACATCGAGGAAAATTACCCGCTCAAATTTGGCAGATTGATTATATTGGTCCACTCCCTATGAGTAAAAATTGCCAATATATTTGTACCATGATTGATACTTACAGTGGCCTTTTAGTGGCCTTTCTTTGTAAACGAGCTACCCAAGTGAACACCATTAAAACTTTGGAATTAATTATGCTGTATTATGGTGTCCCATTTCAAATTCAATCTGATAATGCATCCCATTTTAAGGGAAGATTGGTGCAGCAATTTTGTGTGGAGAACAACATTGAATGGGTGTTTCATATACCGTACTATCCACAGGCAGCGGGCCTTATTGAAAGAATGAATGGTTTGCTAAAAGATCAATTGTGTAAATTAACTGACAATAAATATAAAAATTGGAGAGAATATTTGTTCCAGGCACTGTTGATTCTGAACAATCGTCCCTTTTTAAATGTAGAATCTCCATTAATGCGTTTATTTCCTCCAGCTGTTGAAGCCAAGCCAAATATAGTTAAAAATACTGAAATGTATTGGGAGATTTCCCCTGGAGCCCTGGCTCCATGTAGAGCAACCCCAGGTTCCGCAGGCTTGGACCTGCATGCTATGAATGATATCACTGTGAAAAGCAAAGATCGAGTTATCATTGAAACTGGCATTGGTGTCTGTATACCAACTGGAAATTTCGGATTGATTGCCCCTAGATCGGGCCTGGCCTTGAAAGCCATTCAAATACTTGGAGGTGTCATTGACAGTGATTATCAGGGAGAGATTAATGTACTCCTGCTGAATAGCAGTGAAGTTGACTTACCGATTTCTTGCGGCGATTCCTCGTGTGAAGAGAGCCCGCATCGGAGGCCGCTCTTTTAAACTACTAGCGCCTCAGTTATGGAATAAACTGCCTGTGTCCCTGCGCAGCATTCCTAATTTGTTGGCCTTTCGGAAAGGGCTTAAAACCTGGCTCTTTTCCTCTTAGTTTCGGTCCCTATCAGGTTTCTTTTATCTCTTTCTTATTTTATTTCCCCTGTTGTGTTATGAGATTAGTGTGCAATCCAAAGCGTCGGGACACTCTTCCGAGTAGCCGCACGCTATACAAAACCCCTGCATAACATAACATAACATAAGACTGACCGGATTGCTCAGTTGCTAATCATGCCTGTTTTCAGTGGTGAGATTCAGAAAGGCACTGCCCCAACTTTGTTAACTGTTCGAGGACAAAAAGGTTTTGGCTCCACGGATAATCCAGGAGCGAGAGTGTGGGTGCAATCGCCTAAAAATCCCCCTGAACAAGCTGAAGTTATTGCAACTGGTCATGATAACATAGTACTCGTCATGAGACCAGGGAAAGATAGCTGGGAAGCTGTCTCGGCTGACAAATGTTACTTACGAGAATGAATAATGCCTGTATTTGATTTTCTTACAGATCACTCTCTGGACTGCTGTTGCAGGATGTGCCGGCGTTGGACTCCTTTTGGCCTGCTACGTCGGGAAAGGAGGGAACCTACAGACTTTGGTTGATTCGATAACCCGAGTACCGCGTTCCTTTGCTGCGTGGTATTCATCATCTAACTTTTGGACTACCCTGGCACGAAGGGTGACAAATTCCCCACATTTCTGTTTAACACCGATGCGTTCGGTGACTGACATATTGGCAACCTGTTTGGTTGCTGTTCCCGCTTCCTTGGAGACTCTGGCCCATATTTTCAATATATCAAATGCTCGTCCTAATATTATTCTTGGTGATTTTGCTATGCACGAATATTGTCCTCTATGTACTGTACTTTCAGATCCAGTACCCCAATTCATTCCCAGATAATTACTTATAATATCACACAGGGTGATTTATGTTTTTTCCTTACCTGTGACCCAAATGCTATAACGGAATGTGTGCGCTTGAAACTGAAGGGTGCTACTTCATTTACAGACCATGAAAGAACTTTATGTTCTCGGAGATCACCGAAGTCATGTATTTCAGTTAAGAACAATATGACCTGTAAAAGTCTAGTAGTTACCCCTAGCCATTATCGTACAATGCTATTACCTTCTGGATGGCTTTTCTCTTGTGGCAACACATCCTGGCCTTACATTCCTGCAAATATTTCTGGAGGACCTTGTGCCATTACCAGACTGAGTTTGTTAATGTTTTCTTCACATCCTAATATGCATTCCCGTGTTGTTCGTGATGCAGTAATGTTACATGACAATTGTGACTCTACACTACATTTATTTTCTGAATCCGAATATCTTAGTCTAGCTTTTCTCGATTCTAGGTGTCCCTGCTTTAGCAGTCTATAATGCTAAATCCATCGGGAAAATGGCCTGTTGGATGGGTAAATCTATCAATCATACTTCTACAATTCTATCTGACATGCTACTGGACGCCCAGGGTGAACGCAGAGCTATTTTGCAGAACCGGGCTGCCATTGACTATCTTTTACTTAAACATGGACATGACTGCTCTGACTTTGAGGGCCTTTGTTGTTTCAATTTATCAGATCATACTACATCCATTCAGGCTCATATTGACAAACTTCATGACTTGACCAAAGAAGTTAGAAAACACATTGATCAGGGCTGGTTTGAATGGCTCTTTAACTGGTTACCTTATTTACATTCTTTACGCCAGATATTAGGGGTATCCTGATTACTATCTGCATTTTAGTAGCTATTTGCTGCTTTATTCAGTGCATTCCTTCTTTACTCCAGACCTGTAGATGTGGTACTAGAAATAGATCCATTAGTTTTGTTTCATATTATTCCTCTACGGATGTTAGTTCCATTTAGCGAATGATTAGTAGCCTAAAGTCAAGGGTGAAGTGTTCTGACTGAGTTTTTGCCCCTTTTCTTGAGTGAAGGTGATTGAAGGTGACTTTAGTCTGCTATCATTCTTATAGGAGGACTAGAACCTTAGACCGGGCCTATTTACAAGGCGTTTGATGAAATCCCTTACCCGTTTCTTCATTCTAGGGCTTATAAACCTATGTTAAGGGATAGATTCCTTAGTATTAGTATTAATCCGTCCTGCGAATGAGGTGCCCTTACACACACAGTCAGAGATACACGGAGCGTTCACCGCGCACTACAAAGCACTGTATCGCTCTTGCCTACCCACGCCCGCCCCGGACACGGAGGAGTATCTTAACCAGATACTGCTGCCGACACTCACCGATGCCCAACGTGCCGTCCTAGCGGCACCCATTGCTCCCGAGGAGCTCCGGGAAGTCATAGCGGCGCTCTCCAACGGAAAGTCCCCCGGCCCAGACGGACTCCCAGCGGAGTTTTATAAAGCATACCAAGACCTCCTGGTCCCTGAACTCGTAAAACTGTATGAGACAGCTCTGAACGACTCCTCCCTGCCCCCATCTCTGAGTGAGGCTACACTGGTCTCCCTCCTGAAACCGGGTAAGGACGGGACACTTATGGGCTCATAGAGACCCCTTGCCCTCTTAAACACAGACTACAAAATACTAGCTTCTCTGCTAGCGAGGAGACTGGCCCAATACACACCTACCCTGGTCCACCCTGACCAGAACGGGTTCGTACCCACACGCAGCACGTCGCATAACATCCGCCGGCTATTTAGAGTGCAGGAGTATGCGAGAGGCCCTTGGCCACTATCAGGTTGCATAGTATTGGACCTGGAAAAGGCATTTGACTCGGTGGAGTGGCCGTTTCTTAGGGCGGTTATGCAAAAGTTTGGCCTGGGAGACGCTTTTCTGGACATGGTGGGTCTCCTATATCAAACGCCAACAGTTCGGGTCCGGATAGGGGCCTGCTATCGGAGGCCATACAGGTGAGGCGGGGCACACGGCAAGGCTGCCCGTTATCACCTCTACTATTCTCGTTGGCCATGGAACCGCTGGCGGAGATACTGCGGATGCAGGGCGCCGAGTGGGGCATCCCGTTGATAGATGGGGTACACGCAGTTTCCCTGTATACCGACGACCTACTCCTCTACGTCAGGGACCTAACACGGATACCACCGGGACTAACCGGCGCCCTCCGCGAATTCACAACACACTCGGGACTGAGGGTCAACTGGGGTAAATCTGGGGTCTTCCCCTTTCACCCGGATATGCAGGAATACGCAGTGCAACTAGGGGACACGACACTGACAAGGTATGCCGGCACTTTTAAGTATCTGGGCATCCACATATATAGAAATGCAGCAGATATACTGGATGGCAACCTTATTCGAGCCATAAATTCCTTGCGGGCCCAGATCCAATTCTGGGGCACGCTCCCGCTCAATGTCCCGGCCAGAATCACCCTGACTAAAATGATAGTCCTACCTAGACTCCTGTACTATTTTTCGAACATACCGGTGTATGTCCCGGCTCGGGTCTTTAGAGACTTGGAGACCCTAACACGAACACTGATCTGGAATGTGGGGAGACCAAGGGTGGCCCTGAAGAAATTGTATGCCCCGACGGCCTCGGGGGGACTTGCGGTCCCGAATCAAGAGCACTACTACCTTGCCGCACAGCTCCAGTGGGTGGTGGCCTGGCTTGCGGGTAGGAACCTAAACGACACGGCCTCGACAGTCCCGGCCCTGACCCATGCAGAAGCCCTCGCACTATTCCACCCACTCAGAGGAGCGACACGCGAGACGCAGCTACACCTAGCAGTGGTACTGAGTTGCTACAGGCGTGCACTGCGATTGACCAGGGAAACTGCCCCCTACGCACCAGCCCTGCCGCTAGAAGGACTGCCAAGGCCTGGGGGAGTGGTGACTGCAGCACACCTACAAGACTGGGCGCAGGTGGGGCTTGAGACACTGGCGGACTTGTACGACGACGGGGCCATGGTACGGTTCGAGGGGCTGGTGGAGAATCCGGGACTACCAGCGGGACAATTCCTGATGCATGCATCAGTGATGCGGGTCCTAACGGAACACTGGGGCGATATGTCCGTGGAACCCGAGACCCACCTCTTAATACAATACCTGCACGTAATGGGGGCAGGGTCGCACGTTGTGCACTGGCTAACGCAGGCGCTGAGGTCCCACACAACGGCCTCCCTTCAGTCGCTCAGGGACAGATGGACCACTGACAGGGGAAGGGACTGGTCGGATAAAGAATGGGAAAGGATCCTAGAGGGGCCGCAACACGTTCCCCGCAACTCGAGATTCAGAGTCATACAGTTCTATATCATGCATAGAGCATACTTGTCCCCAGACAAGGTTAACCGCTACTTTGGTTTGAATACCTCCAAATGCCCGCGATGCGCGCTCCTAGATGCGGATCTCCTGCATATGCTGTGGGCATGTCCCAAGCTCCGGACGTACTGGCATGATGTTACCGCGCTGTTGACAAAAGGTACTGCGCTGGGCCAACGCCACGACTGGGACACCTGTGTACTGGGCCTCCTAACCAGGACCAAACATAACAAAGCACATATGAGGTTCTGGGATCTGGGGCTGATAACCGCCAAGAGACTCATAACCCGCCACTGGAAAGCCGCGGAACCGCCCCTGACGAAACATTGGAGCGCCTCCCTCATCTATTGGGCGACCGCAGAAGGCACGGTGCTACGTAGGGAGGAGACGGCGGGGCGGAGGGCCACACCGATAGCTCAGGCATGGGAGGGCTTCCTGAGAGCATTCACCAGAGCCTGCCACGATAAAGGGATATTGTAAGGAGATGGTTCCTCCCCAGTGGACAGGGGGGGGTCAGGTCCAAACCACAGACTGAGTGGTGAGAGAGGGGAGTATCGGGAGCCACACATATATGGACATGAAATACCACCCCAGCGATCCACCGCCCACCCACATGACCTAGACCCACCCCCACCCACCTCCCCCCCCCCCCCCCACTGATCAGCGGAGCCCACATATACCGTCGGCCCCACAGATGCGCCCACACCCGAGACCCAGAGCCATTGCACACCACCGATACCTCCTCCCCCAAACACACTCAGGGCCAGCACCCCGCAAGTCTACTACACCCGAAAATGCCTAGGCAGAACCAATGCTGCAGCACCCCCCCCCCCCCCCCCTTACTCCGAGATCGGACTCTTCACACCCTCACCTACTCTCCTGTTTTCCCCAGTTTGAATTGGTGGCGTTTACGACACAGGACACCCCCCAGTTGTCCACGCCGGATCTACCTTTCCCACCTACACCTTTCACTTTCGACACACGGCAACGACACACAGGAGTGCAGCACACATGCAAACCACGGCCGCAACCTTCTGCCTCACGGAGGCGGACTACTGACCCTCCTAGCCGGCCACAGTACATATGCAGGTTGCCTGGAACCGGGCCCGGCTGGTTATTCACACTACTGAGAGACAACTTGCTGCAACACCAACCAGTGGGTCGCGAGTACCGGGGGCGCGGCTGGCCATCAAGCTGCCCGCCCTGACGGGTGAGGTCTGGCACCATAGTAAGGCGAACAGAGCGCATTACACTGTATGGAAGCAATGAAGCGAATGATTTGGTGGATGCAGGGACCGCCTCAAGATAACGGATGGTACTTATTAACAGTGAGTGCATTTATTGGCTTTCTATAGTCGCCAACGTTCGCATTGATGATGTAAGAACTATTCCAATTGCTGTTTCCCCTTTGAATTAAGCGCACGAGAAATGTAATTGTATGCCACGTGTACCAATAAAACAGATTAAAAAAAAAAAAAATTAGTATTAATCCGTCCTTTTGTAAGAGTGCTAGTATATTTCTGATGGAGTTATGCTCATTTCGGGCCCTGTAGGCCTCGAACGGGAGAGACTCCATCTTTCTTTCTGCCTCGGCAGCTTGAGATGCTTTTAGGTCAAATGTAATGTTTTAGTTATGAAGTGTTGTTCGCTTGGAGAGAACCGGCTCAGGCTGGCCCTTATCGAAGAACTGTATTTTTCTTTGTATCGAAGACATTACATCAGGCCGGCCGGCTGAGAACGTGTCCTTGGTACGGGGAGGTACAGGAATTTGGTGGGCGGCAGGTTACTGGCCGTAACTTTCCATGCATGAACAAGGTTCCATATTAGCAAAAGCATGAGGTAGTGAGAGAGTCAGTTCATAGGCGGCAGCTAGCCGTTAGCATCATTGCAATTAATCATCTTAAGGCAGACAGTCGCCATTTTGAAGTCCGAGAAAGACCGAGAAGCTAATACTCTCTTAGAAAGATTGAAGTTATTTTAGTTGGAGCAGCTGGCGAGCTTTTACATTAAGATCAGAGCATACAGAGTGAAGCAGTTAGTAGAGAGGACGAATACCAGAGTGGTAGAAACTGATTTATAAGATCGAAGCTGAAAAGTGAAGACAGTCCGTGATTGAGAGGAGAGAGGAGTAGCGCAAAACAGAGGGAGAGAGAGAGAGTAGCTGACGAGACAGAGAATAAGAGGAAGGTTAAAGTGACTTGGAGGAAAACGGAGGAGACAGAGCATAGCGGTGCAGACGTGTATCCGTGACTGCAGGGGTGATCCCAAGACGAGCCAAGACACAGACGTGAAGGGAACCCAGATGACTACCGAGTCCAGACTTCATACTCATAAGGTGATGTCGACCCTTTCTTATTAGTGTGCACACACATTCTAACCTTTCCTTTTGCTTTTCAGGCTATGTGTAATATTGTAGTGTTATATGGTTGATGTTATTAATGAATAAAGATACCCCAGTTCTTAGTGAACTAGTGTGTAATCGTTGCTTCCTTATGATAAAGTTAACCTTTCTTCTAGTCAGATGCTCTTATGTGAACGGATACATAATTGGAATTGATATTTTAAAAGGTATGGCATTGCATTTAGATGACGGCTGTTATCAATTTGGAAGTAAAAGTTATATATCATCCAGACCTGTACGAGTTGGTCGATTGAGAATGCCCCCTATAAAAATTCCTCAGGCTACAAAAATTGTTTCCCAAAAGCAGTATCGTATCCCAGGTGGTCACGAAGAAATTAGATCTACAATTCAGGATTTAGTGGATGCAGGAGTCATAACTCCGGTTACTTCTGCTTGGAATAATCCCGTTTGGCCTGTGCGTAAAAGTGATAATTCTTGGCGTATGACTGTTGATTACCGCGAGTTGAATAAACATACACCCCCTTTGACTGTTGCAGTACCAGACATGATTACTTTAATTGAGAGAATTCAGAAGCATCCAGGAATATGGTATGCGTCTATTGATATTGCTAATGCTTTCTTTTCAATCCCAATTGCCCCTGAGTGTCAGGAACAATTCATTTTTACATGGAATGGACGTAAAATGACGTTTAGAAGTCTTCCCCAAGGCTATGTACACAGTCCTACAATTTGTCACCGGCTGGTGGCGGAACATTTATCTGAAATACCCATAAACACACAAATTCAGATGTGTCATTATATTGACGACATTTTGATTCAAGGTGAGACACAAGATCAAATTCAAACTCAGTTGGATCAGGTCATTGATCATTTACGTGAAAAAGGTTGGGAAATTAATCCCTACAAGTTGCAAGGTCCATCACAAAGAGTGACATTTTTAGGTATCAATTGGCATAAAGGTAACAGAGAAGTGATTCCACAAGTAACACAGAAAATTCTTGATTTTGGGGTTCCGAGGAACCGAAAAGATGCCCAAAGCTTTATTGGTTTATTTGGTTTTTGGCGTTAACACATCCCACATTTGAGTCAGATATTGGCCCCTTTATACAAAGTTACTCGTAAAAAGAATGCGTTTGAATGGAGTAAACCTCAGCAGGATGCGTTTGATTTGGCGAAAGAAGCAATTCAGTATGCTTTGGATTTGTGGCCCGTGCGTGATGGTGATGTGGATCTGAATGTGTCTGTGCAAGGTCTTTATGCAAATTGGAGTTTGTGGCAAAAACAAGGCAGAAATAAAGTACCATTAGGCTTTTGGACTAAAAGGTTACCTGATGCTGGTGAGCGTTATACACCTTTTGAGAAACAATTACTTGCATGTTATTGGGCTCTGGTGGATACCGAGCAATTGACTTTGGGGCATGATGTGGTTTTGAGACCTGAAATTCCTATTATGCAATGGGTTTTGAGTTTGCCGAAAACTCATCGAATCGGACATGCTCAAGAGGCGAGCGTGATTAAGTGGAAATGGTACATACAAGACAGGGCACGCGTGGGACCGAAAGGTGTGGCATCGTTACATGAGCAAGTGGCGCAGGCGCCATCGAATCAGACTGGGAGTGATTGCTCTGTACCTGTAGTACAGGAATCCCCTGTTAAGTGGGGTAAGCCATTTGATGATCTGTCCGCGGAGGACAGAAACCATGTGTGGTTTACGGATGGTTCAGCGAGGTACATAGGAGAGAAGAGGCATTGGAAGGCAGTGTCCTATAATCCCATCACACAAAAATTGCTGAGTACAACTGGTGAAGGAAAGAGTAGTCAATTTGCTGAATTGTATGCTGTTTACCAAGTTTTAAAACAGGAGTTACCCGGTACATGTCACCTTTTTACTGATTCCTGGTCCACTGCTAATGGACTGGCGGTTTGGTTACCAACTTGGCATTCTCGTAATTGGGAATTGCATTCTAAAGAACTTTGGGGTAAAGAGTTATGGCAAGAAATTTGGGAGCTACTCCCACAAAGTACTGTTACAATCTTTCATGTGGATGCTCATAAATCAATAGACTCCCTTGACGAATTTTTTCACAACATTGCAGATGAGATATCTAAAATTGCTGAGGCAGTGGTGGACATGCAGGATTCTGATTTGGCGGGATTGGCGAAATGGGCCCACCAGAAAGCAGGACATTTTGGAGAGAGAGCCACTAGCAGGTGGGCTGCTGATCGAGGAATTTATATTCCTTTAAATTTGATTAAAGATACTATACTGCATTGTCCTATCTGTCAACATTCTAGACAGCGAAAAGTGCCTCAAATTGTTAAAGGACATTTACATCGAGGAATATTACCCGCTCAAATTTGGCAGATTGATTATATTGGTCCACTCCCTATGAGTAAAAATTGCCAATATATTTGTACCATCATTGATACTTACAGTGGCCTTTTAGTGGCCTTTCCTTGTAAACGAGCTACCCAAGTGAACACCATTAAAACTTTGGAATTAATTATGCTGTATTATGGTGTCCCATTTCAAATTCAATCTGATAATGCATCCCATTTTAAGGGAAGATTGGTGTAGGAATTTTGTGTGGAGAACAACATTGAATGGGTGTTTCATCTACCGTACTATCCACAGGCAGCGGGCCTTATTGAAAGATTGAATGGTTTGCTAAAAGATCAATTGCGTAAATTAACTGACAATAAATATAAAAATTGGAGAGAATATTTGTTCCAGGCACTGTTGATTCTGAACAATCGTCCCTTTTTAAATGTAGAATCTCCATTAATGCGTTTATTTCCTCCAGCTGTTGAAGCCAAGCCAAATATAGTTAAAAATACTGAAATGTATTGGGAGATTTCCCCTGGAGCCCTGGCTCCATGTAGAGCAACCCCAGGTTCCGCAGGCTTGGACCTGCATGCTATGAATGATATCACTGTGAAAAGCAAAGATCGAGTTATCATTGAAACTGGCATTGGTGTCTGTATACCAACTGGAAATTTCGGGTTGATTGCCCCTAGATCGGGCCTGGCCTTGAAAGCCATTCAAATACTTGGAGGTGTCATTGACAGTGATTATCAGGGAGAGATTAATGTACTCCTGCTGAATAGCAGTGAAGTTGACTTACCGATTCAAAAGACTGACCGGATTGCTCAGTTGCTAATGATGCCTGTTTTCAGTGGTGAGATTCAGAAAGGCACTGCCCCAACTTTGTTAACTGTTCGAGGACAAAAAGGTTTTGGCTCCACGGATAATCCAGGAGCGAGAGTGTGGGTGCATCGCCTAAAAATCCCCCTGAACAAGCTGAAGTTATTGCAACTGGTCATGATAACATAGTACTTGTCATGAGACCAGGGAAAGATAGCTGGGAAGCTGTCTCGGCTGACAAATGTTACTTACGAGAATGAATAATGCCTGTATTTGATTTTCTTACAGATCACTCTCTGGACTGCTGTTGCAGGATGTGCCGGCGTTGGACTCCTTTTGGCCTGCTATGTCGGGAAAGGAGGGAACCCACAGACTTTGGTTGATTCGATAACCCGAGTACCGCGTTCCTTTGCTGCGTGGTATTCATCATCTAACTTTTGGATTACCCTGGCACGAAGGGTGACAAATTCCCCACATTTCTGTTTAACACCGATGCGTTCGGTGACTGACATATTGGCAACCTGTTTGGTTGCTGTTCCCGCTTCCTTGGAGACTCTGGCCCATATTTTCAATATATCAAATGCTCGTCCTAATATTATTCTTGGTGATTTTGCTATGCACGAATATTGTCCTCTATGTACTGTACTTTCATATCCAGTACCCCAATTCATTCCCAGATAATTACTTATAATATCACACAGTGTGATTTATGTTTTTTCCTTACCTGTGACCCAAATGCTATATCGGAATGTGTGCGCTTGAAACTGAAGGGTGCTACTTCATTTACAGACCATGAAAGAACTTTATGTTCTCAGAGATCACCGAAGTCATGTATTTCAGTTAAGAACAATATGACCTGTAAAAGTCTAGTAGTTACCCCTAGCCATTATCGTACAATGCTATTACCTTCTGGATGGCTTTTCTCTTGTGGCAACACATCCTGGCCTTACATTCCTGCAAATATTTCTGGAGGACCTTGTGCCATTACCAGACTGAGTTTATTAATGTTTTCTTCACATCCTAATATGCATTCCCGTGTTGTTCGTGATGCAGTAATGTTACATGACAATTGTGACTCTACACTACATTTATTTTCTGAATCCGAATATCTTAGTTTAGCTTTTTTGATTCTAGGTGTCCCTGCCTTAGCAGTCTATAATACTAAATCCATCGGGAAAATGGCCTGTTGGATGGTTAAATCTATCAATCATACTTCTACAATTCTATCTGACATGCTACTGGACGCCCAGGGTGAACGCAGAGCTATTTTGCAGAACCGGGCTGCCATTGACTATCTTTTACTTAAACATGGACATGACTGCTCTGACTTTGAGGGCCTTTGTTGTTTCAATTTATCAGATCATACTAGATCCATCCAGGCTCATATTGACAAACTTCATGACTTGACCAAAGAAGTTAGAAAACACATTGATCAGGGCTGGTTTGAATGGCTCTTTAACTGGTTACCTTATTTACATTCTTTACGCCAGATATTAGGGGGTATCCTGATTACTATCTGCATTTTAGTAGCTATTTGCTGCTTTATTCAGTGCATTCCTTCTTTACTCCAGACCTGTAGATGTGGTACTAGAAATAGATCCGTTAGTTTTGTTTCATATTATTCCTCTACGGATGTTAGTTCCATTTAGCGAATGATTAGTAGCCTAAAGTCAAGGGTGAAGTGTTCTGACTGAGTTTTTGCCCCTTTTCTTGAGAGGACGAATACCAGAGTGGTAGAAACTGATTTATAAGATCGAAGCTGAAAAGTGAAGACAGTCCGTGATTGAGAGGAGAGAGAAGAAGTGAAAAACAGAGGGAGAGAGAGAGAGTAGCTGACGAGACAGAGAATAAGAGGAAGGTTAAAGTGACTTGGAGGAAAACGGAGGAGACAGAGCATAGCGGTGCAGACGTGTATCAGTGACTGCAGGGGTGATCCCAAGACGAGCCAAGACACTGACGAGAAGGGAACCCAGATGACTACCGAGTCCAGACTTCATACTCATAGGGTGATGTCGACCCTTTCTTATTAGTTTGCACACACATTCTAACAATTCCTTTTGCTTTTAAGGCTATGTGTAATATTGTAGTGTTATATGGTTGA
This sequence comes from Lissotriton vulgaris, assembly GCF_964263255.1. Taxonomy (NCBI): domain Eukaryota; kingdom Metazoa; phylum Chordata; class Amphibia; order Caudata; family Salamandridae; genus Lissotriton; species Lissotriton vulgaris. Next base: position 1,299,288,994 of record NC_141694.1, read on the forward strand.
TGTTATTAATTAATTAATAAAGGTACCCCAGTTCTTGGTGAACTAGTGTGTAATCGTTGCTTCCTTATGATAAAGTTAACCTTTCTTCTGTCAGATGCTGTTATGTGAACGGATGCAACTCCCGTCCAGGTAAATGGTAACTGAGCAAGGGAGTAGAGGAGCACTCGAAATAGGGAATAACCTTTACACAGTGTAATTTGTAGGAAACTTGAGAACGTCCCACAGGGTTACCGCAAAATGGGTAGGAAATGGAGTAGTAAACTGCAATGCGTTCTGCAATACCTTGCAATACCTGAAATATACTTCTATTGTTCTTCAGGACATAGAATACAAAATATACGTTCGAACTTATACCTATTAAACCACCAGAAACTGTAAATATAATTGCATACATGCACACAAAAGGTCAAATGTAAAAAAACAGATCAAGGGATAATGTTTTAGAAAAATATATATATATATTTGTCAAATTATTCACAAAAAGTACATTATCAAACATCATCATAACAAATCATTAAAAAACATACATATTGCATGTTGTTACATTTATTAAAATTTTTTTTTAAAAAAAGACAACTCATAAGCATTCAAGTTAAAAACGTTCAAAAGAACAGGGGTCGACGCGGCGTTTCGGTTACAGTGAGATAGACAACCTTCTTCAGGACCAAGTTCTAGAAGGAAACATATAATTACTAATCATTTCAAACCCAAAATTTTTTCAGAATCATTTTCTAAAACAATACATTTTCTTCCGCTATAACATTTGAACAGGTGCTACTAGGTTTTATGCATAAAGACAAAAATTTATTAAAAAGTTTTTATTAACAAAGGTGGTTTTTAGTCAGGTATTGCTAAAGCGCATAACGCATCTGTACTGGTACCATTTCGTGGGTCACTATGTTGATTATCATAGTGAAAAAAACCCATAATGTGGGTCGGTGGAACTCATATGGCCCACTCTAAAGTTGTTAATAGGAGTGCCAAAGTACAAATATGGGGCACTTACTGGCGGGTTGCCATTATGCAAAGCGAAAGATTTTAAAATTGTACCTCCCACTTAAGAAATTACCTTAATGGTTATAGTAGCCTCCAACTAAATCCAGGAGGGCACTTTGGCGGTTGTATAATCCGGTATGGGAACTGAAAGTAATTCCTGTTATAGTTCTATAGTTCCTCACGGTATCTGTAAATGGTAGTAAGATTATATTTTAAATTTGAGCACTTTAGGTGTTTAGAAAATTTACATCAAAAAATTGGAAGAAAACTACCTTAAGATTTTATGAGGATAAATCTTATGCGGGTAGTAGGAGCCACCGATAAATATTTCCTGTATCGCTGAAAATAAAAGCTCCTATTAGTTTATTGCAAATAGGGAGTGATAACCAACAGTCTACTGGTCTACTTAAATAGATTCACCCCACATTTGTACTTACCCAGATATAAATTACTGGCAGTAGTGGGTGATGCACTTGCTTTTCACTATGCTGATGTAGCAGCTATTTAGCATTCAATTCGTGCTGGGCTTTGTCCTGCCACTGGTTCTTTGGGAAAAGAATAAGATAAATTGTCTGTTTTAGGGTTCCAATCTGGGTTCATGTTTAAAAACAGCCCTATCAAATAGATTTCAATAGGCAGACTTCAGGTGTCTAGTTTTATCAATAATGCGTTATTGATAGTCTAATTTCACTGTATATCGGTAATTTATAATTATATTATTACCTTTGTGCATAAAGCATGTACTACACGCGTCTGTCTGGAGAATGTAGTCATCCATATTATTTAAGAAACTTGCCAATGTTTGGTTTAAGGCAAACAGATCAAGACCAATATGATCTTAGATGTCCTGCAGCGTTCTACAACATATATTTTCAAGTGTTGTAATATTGTTTAATAAAGTAAAAAATTTATCAGGTTACTGGTTAAGTAGTCTACCCCTTGAATATGCTGAGATACACCGCGCAAAAGCAGTGATTGAGAGTTAGATTAGCGAGGTTTTACCTTAAAGGTCTTACTATCACAAGCGTTTAACATAAACGAGGATCGGGTTGCAATCGTTCGGGCTAGATTATCTTACCTCGAGCGTTCTGTTCGGCCTCCCTGCTCCTACTCCTGTCGCCGTGAATCTTCTCTTAATCGTGTAATCGAAAGTATCTTTACTTACAGAGGGAGTCCCTATTTATGTTAAGTTCAATATTATTGGGCGGTAAGAGTTAATCGTCCTGATTGGACGACGCACTGTCACGTGGCGTCACGTCATACGGTGGCGTCGTTTGTTTACCTTTTTGGACGCTGCATGTGACGGTGCAATGAAAGTAGGACTAGGTTCTAAATTACATACAAACATTGACACGATGTGTGCTGAATGTAGTCGACATAAAGAGATTATTACAGCGAGAGAATTAAATTAAATATTATTACGCCGTAATTTAAAAGGAATAGTGAAACAACGCACAATACAATTTGGGTGTTAAATGGTTTACGCAATAATGCGCAATTTCAAAATATCGGTTATCGATATTTATCAATGTGAGCAAAGGCTCAGAAATCATGGCCTCGAATTACTTGAATGGAACAGGGGTTTTGTATTGCAAGCATATCCACCTTAAAGGATATAATTCTTATGTGTTCGATGTTAGATCTAAGGCAAACCTAGTCCTTCATGACATTGCATATGGCGGAGCTGATAAATTGGACTGAGATCTCGGTTGCATATAAATATTGACATGAACCGAAAGAGAATCTTATCCCTCTATGGTTTAAATGGGATAGTGAGGAATGGGCTCAGTGCAATTCCAGTATCCATAGGTTTACGCATTATTATGTGAATTTAAAATATCAAATATTTATAATATTGAGCATTGTGAAAATGAATTCAAATATCCTGTTCTCGAGTTACTTAAATGGAACAGGAGTTTTACATTACCAACATATCCATCTAAGAATGGGGTGAAAATAAAAGAGCAAGGTTAGACCTCATTAGGAGAAGAGTATTTCTCCATTAACCACATGGTGAAATGGTAGGTCTAAAAAGGTACAGTGAGCATTATAGAAGGGAGGATCGGTTCAAAAATCCCAAAGGATCTATTGATGTTATCGGATTATTGAATTCCTATATTATTTTCTCCCAATCCTCTCTACTGTTGAGCCCGGCACGAACACTATTGCACCTGGACATAAAAAATTGCTCGCGTCTTTTCCGCTTTTGTGTGAGGTTACCACCTCTGGTGCCAAGCGTAACATGTTCCAGGCAGCACCATCGCAGATCTTTTATTTCATGTTTGGCTGATTTCCAGTGTTCTGTTAGGGGGGCACCTATCTTGTTCGTACGCAAGGCAGATCTATGCTCATTTAGCCTGGTACGAATTTCTCTTGAGGTTTCCCCGACATAAATTAGATCGCAGGGACAACTTATTAGGTAAATAACGCTAGTCGTTCTGCAATTCATGAAACTCTTTGGTCTAAGAACAGTATTTTTTATTGTAATGGTACTTCCGCGAATTATGTTTTTACAATTGATGCAGCCCGAGCAGGGAAAAGTACCCATTGGCATCGGGGCACTATCAATACAAGGTTGTTTATTTGTAATGGGTTCCCTATAGGTGTGAACCAGGCTGTTTTTGATGGTTCTGTTCCTTCTGTAAGAAAACATTGGTTTGGGGAGTTTATTATTATGTTTATCTGTCACGAGGTGCCATTCCTGTTGATTATGTTCTTTAGTTTATTGCTAATTGGATTGAAATTTGTTACAAAAATGATGGGTTGATTTGTTTGCTCTTTCCTTTCTTTTGGTTGGAAGAAATTCTCCCTATTATAATATTTAGCACGTTTATATGAGTGTCTGATTAGGCGTTTAGGGTAGCCTCGTTCTAAAAATTTTGTTTTAAGGATGTTGGCATGTTTTTCGAAATCTTGAGATGTCGTACAGTTTCTCTTGAGTCTCAAGAATTGTCCAAACGGTATATTATTAACCTGACTGGGAGGGTGATTACTTTTATGGTGGAGCATAGTGTTTTTGTCCGTTGGTTTGGTGAATAGTTCTACGCTCAATAGTCCATTTGTGTTTTTAATGATCAGGTCGAGAAATTCGCACCTGTCATCATCTATATGGGAAGTGAACCTCAAGTTGTTGTCTCCTAGGTTCAGCCATGTAATAAATTCTCTAAGTGTCTCAATGGGCCCCGTCCAGATAAAGAAAACATCATCTATATAACGGGACCACATTGAGACATTTTCATAAAATGGGGAGACCGTATTATAAATGTGATGATCTTCAAAATTGGAGACATACAGACATGCCAAGCTCGGGGCACATGTGGCCCCCATGCTCGTCCCCTTGGTCTGTCTATATAGCTGTTTATTAAATAAGAAAAGGTTATTTTTTAACACAATGGAGATACAGTCAATAATGAATTGTTCGTGGGTGTTAAGGTCCCTATCTTCTCGGTTAAGCATGGTGGTGATGACTTCTATTGTGGCATTTTGCGGAATGTTCGTATATAACGATTCAATATCTAGTGTTACTAGAAATTGAGAATGTGGATCAAAGGCGATGCCTTCTATTTTTTGGATAATATCAGTAGTATCCTTTGTATATGCTTTTTGGGATGTAACTAATGGTTGAAGAAAAACATCGGCGTACTTGCTGAGGGGCTCAGTCAAGGACCCAATACTGGAGACGATAGGTCTCATGGGCGGGTTCTGGATGTCCTTGTGGACTTTCGGGAGCCCATAGAGAGCTGGAATGATAGGATCTTGATTTAGAAGAAATGAATATTCTTCATCGCAAATGACATTATCATCCCTTGCATGTTTTAATAAGGCTGAGATGGATAATTTTAGGGATGTCCATTCGTCCATATGCGCCAATTTATAATGCTCTCTATTGGCTAACAGAGTCAGCATTCTGGTGTTGTAATCGGTAGTGTCCATTACAACAATTCCGCCCCCTTTATCTGCTGATTTTATGGTCAGTTCAATATTATTCTCTAATTCATGCAGTGCTAAGTTCTCGTCCTTACTCAGGTTATGATTGATCCAATGTTTCTTTTTCAATAAATCATCAACACTTTTGTCTATACTACGCTCGAACGCTTCAATATCTTTCGGAATCATGGTAATATTAGGGGTCCAAACTGATTTGTTTCTAAGACCTGATTTGTTATTGCTAGGATGCTTTTCTTTATCTTCAAAGTATATTGCCAGTCTGACTTTCCTAAAGAAACTCTGAAGGTCTCTCTCTAATGAATACCTGTCAATATTTGCAGAGGATGCGAATCCTAGTCCTTTTTCTAAAAGGCTAATTTGGTGGCTGGTTAATGTATGTTTGGAGAGATTTATTATTGGGGCCTTGTTGGAGGTTGTTAATCCCAATGCTTCTGACTCCGCGTGTTGGGACGTCGTTGGAATTGGGGTTTCGCACTGTAATTCCCTCGGCCTCGGCCCCTCCCTTTCGGTTGGCCGAAGCTCTGCTGGCGCTGATCCAAAAAAGGAAGGCTACTGGGGGTAGTTGTATTTGTCGTTTCCCTCTCTTTGGTGTTACTGTTCTCATTCTGTTGTTCATTTTCAGAGTCTGAGCTTGTATATGAGGTATCGAAAAACCTTACTCTTTTTTGGGAATTGTGCGGTTGATTCTGCCATGGTCTCCGTTGTGGTTGGTTTTCCCTACTTCTGTCATAAAAGTCTTTCTGCAAATACGGATAGACATGTTCAGGGTTGTAGTTAGCAATGTCTTTCCGGAATTTATTACTTTTTTTATTGGACTGGTAGTCATTATAGCTGGACACATCCTTCTCGATTTCTTCTAGTTTTTGTTTAGCTTCTTGTAATGCGGTGGTGTTTAGTTTGGTCTCCATTTCTTCTATTTCCTTGCGTTCTACTACTAATACTTCTTGGGCTGTCTCTATATTCAGAATGATCCAATCGCGACTACAGCGATTCGCTATCAATGTCCAGTTCTCTATGAACTTTCTGTTGTTAATAAATATCCCTGGTTCGTTGACTACCTGTAAACCTTTAGGAATCACTCCCTTCTTGCAATACTCAACTAAAAATTCTGCATGCAATTCGGCCCTAACCACTTTCTTTTTTAAATTCCAAAGAGCACGCCACTGCTCTTCGTCTGATTTATCTAGCCTAATAGTAGAGACATTTTTTATGGGAGGACCATTAAGAATTTTATTAAAATGGTCCTCTGTGTAACTGAGTACTTTAATGCCTTCCATGGCTGAAGGTGCGGGAAGGTCTGAAGTCTATAAGCAGATATTTGTATGGTGAGTAAGTACCTCCTCAGCTGAATAGCTGGGTAGAAATAAATAAAGTAAAGGAGGCCCCCTTAGCTGTCAACTTTGGGACAGGGGAGATAGCGTAGGAAACTTGAGAACGTCCCACAGGGTTACTTCAAAATGGGTAGGAAATGGAGTAGTAAACTGCAATGCGTTCTGCAATACCTTGCAATACCTGAAATATACTTCTATTGTTCTTCAGGACATAGAATACAAAATATACGTTCGAACTTATACCTATTAAACCACCAGAAACTGTAAATATAATTGCATACATGCACACAAAAGGTCAAATGTAAAAAAACAGATCAAGGGATAATGTTTTAGAAAAATATATATATATATTTGTCAAATTATTCACAAAAAGTACATTATCAAACATCATCATAACAAATCATTAAAAAACATACATATTGCATGTTGTTACATTTATTAAATTTTTTTTTTTTAAAAAGACAACTCATAAGCATTCAAGTTAAAAACGTTCAAAAGAACAGGGGTCGACGCGGCGTTTCGGTTACAGTGAGATAGACAACCTTCTTCAGGACCAAGTTCTAGAAGGAAACATATAATTACTAATCATTTCAAACCCAAAATTTTTTCAGAATCATTTTCTAAAACAATACATTTTCTTCCGCTATAACATTTGAACAGGTGCTACTAGGTTTTATGCATAAAGACAAAAATTTATTAAAAAGTTTTTATTAACAAAGGTGGTTTTTAGTCAGGTATTGCTAAAGCGCATAACGCATCTGTACTGGTACCATTTTGTGGGTCACTATGTTGATTATCATAGTAAAAAAAAAACATAATGTGGGTCGGTGGAACTCATATGGCCCACTCTAAAGTTGTTAATAGGAGTGCCAAAGTACAAATATGGGGCACTTACTGGCGGGTTGCCATTATGCAAAGCGAAAGATTTTAAAACTGTACCTCCCACTTAAGAAATTACCTTAATGGTTATAGTAGCCTCCAACTAAATCCAGGAGGGCACTTTGGCGGTTGTATAATCCGGTATGGGAACTGAAAGTAATTCCTGTTATAGTTCTATAGTTCCTCACGGTATCTGTAAATGGTAGTAAGATTATATTTTAAATTTGAGCACTTTAGGTGTTTAGAAAATTTACATCAAAAAATTGGAAGAAAACTACCTTAAGATTTTATGAGGATAAATCTTATGCGGGTAGTAGGAGCCACCGATAAATATTTCCTGTATCGCTGAAAATAAAAGCTCCTATTAGTTTATTGCAAATAGGGAGTGATAACCAACAGTCTACTGGTCTACTTAAATAGATTCACCCCACATTTGTACTTACCCAGATATAAATTACTGGCAGTAGTGGGTGATGCACTTGCTTTTCACTATGCTGATGTAGCAGCTATTTAGCATTCAATTCGTGCTGGGCTTTGTCCTGCCACTGGTTCTTTGGGAAAAGAATAAGATAAATTGTCTGTTTTAGGGTTCCAATCTGGGTTCATGTTTAAAAACAGCCCTATCAAATAGATTTCAATAGGCAGACTTCAGGTGTCTAGTTTTATCAATAATGCGTTATTGATAGTCTAATTTCACTGTATATCGGTAATTTATAATTATATTATTACCTTTGTGCATAAAGCATGTACTACACGCGTCTGTCTGGAGAATGTAGTCATCCATATTATTTAAGAAACTTGCCAATGTTTGGTTTAAGGCAAACAGATCAAGACCAATATGATCTTAGATGTCCTGCAGCGTTCTACAACATATATTTTCAAGTGTTGTAATATTGTTTAATAAAGTAAAAAATTTATCAGGTTACTGGTTAAGTAGTCTACCCCTTGAATATGCTGAGATACACCGCGCAAAAGCAGTGATTGAGAGTTAGATTAGCAAGGTTTTACCTTAAAGGTCTTACTATCACAAGCGTTTAGCATAAACGAGGATCGGGTTGCAATCGTTCGGGCTAGATTATCTTACCTCGAGCGTTCTGTTCGGCCTCCCTGCTCCTACTCCCGTCGCCGTGAATCTTCTCTTAATCGTGTAATCGAAAGTATCTTTCCTTACAGAGGGAGTCCCTATTTATGTTAAGTTCAATATTATTGGGCGGTAAGAGTTAATCGTCCTGATTGGACGACGCACTGTCACGTGGCGTCACGTCATACGGTGGCGTCGTTTGTTTACCTTTTTGGACGCTGCATGTGACGGTGCAATGAAAGTAGGACTAGGTTCTAAATTACATACAAACATTGACACGATGTGTGCTGAATGTAGTCGACATAAAGAGATTATTACAGCGAGAGAATTAAATTAAATATTATTACGCCGTAATTTAAAAGGAATAGTGAAACAACGCACAATACAATTTGGGTGTTAAATGGTTTACGCAATAATGCGCAATTTCAAAATATCGGTTATCGATATTTATCAATGTGAGCAAAGGCTCAGAAATCATGGCCTCGAATTACTTGAATGGAACAGGGGTTTTGTATTGCAAGCATATCCACCTTAAAGGATATAATTCTTATGTGTTCGATGTTAGATCTAAGGCAAACCTAGTCCTTCATGACATTGCATATGGCGGAGCTGATAAATTGGACTGAGATCTCGGTTGCATATAAATATTGACATGAACCGAAAGAGAATCTTATCCCTCTATGGTTTAAATGGGATAGTGAGGAATGGGCTCAGTGCAATTCCAGTATCCATAGGTTTACGCATTATTATGTGAATTTAAAATATCAAATATTTATAATATTGAGCATTGTGAAAATGAATTCAAATATCCTGTTCTCGAGTTACTTAAATGGAACAGGAGTTTTACATTACCAACATATCCATCTAAGAATGGGGTGAAAATAAAAGAGCAAGGTTAGACCTCATTAGGAGAAGAGTATTTCTCCATTAACCACATGGTGAAATGGTAGGTCTAAAAAGGTACAGTGAGCATTATAGAAGGGAGGATCGGTTCAAAAATCCCAAAGGATCTATTGATGTTATCGGATTATTGAATTCCTATATTATTTTCTCCCAATCCTCTCTACTGTTGAGCCCGGCACGAACACTATTGCACCTGGACATAAAAAATTGCTCGCGTCTTTTCCGCTTTTGTGTGAGGTTACCACCTCTGGTGCCAAGCGTAACATGTTCCAGGCAGCACCATCGCAGATCTTTTATTTCATGTTTGGCTGATTTCCAGTGTTCTGTTAGGGGGGCACCTATCTTGTTCGTACGCAAGGCAGATCTATGCTCATTTAGCCTGGTACGAATTTCTCTTGAGGTTTCCCCGACATAAATTAGATCGCAGGGACAACTTATTAGGTAAATAACGCTAGTCGTTCTGCAATTCATGAAACTCTTTGGTCTAAGAACAGTATTTTTTATTGTAATGGTACTTCCGCGAATTATGTTTTTACAATTGATGCAGCCCGAGCAGGGAAAAGTACCCGTTGGCATCGGGGCACTATCAATACAAGGTTGTTTATTTGTAATGGGTTCCCTATAGGTGTGAACCAGGCTGTTTTTGATGGTTCTGTTTATTTTATTTTCACCCCATTCTTAGATGGATATGTTGGTAATGTAAAACTCCTGTTCCATTTAAGTAACTCGAGAACAGGATATTTGAATTCATTTTCACAATGCTCAATATTATAAATATTTGATATTTTAAATTCACATAATAATGCGTAAACCTATGGATACTGGAATTGCACTGAGCCCATTCCTCACTATCCCATTTAAACCATAGAGGGATAAGATTCTCTTTCGGTTCATGTCAATATTTATATGCAACCGAGATCTCAGTCCAATTTATCAGCTCCGCCATATGCAATGTCATGAAGGACTAGGTTTGCCTTAGATCTAACATCGAACACATAAGAATTATATCCTTTAAGGTGGATATGCTTGCAATACAAAACCCCTGTTCCATTCAAGTAATTCGAGGCCATGATTTCTGAGCCTTTGCTCACATTGATAAATATCGATAACCGATATATTGAAATTGCGCATTATTGCGTAAACCATTTAACACCCAAATTGTATTGTGCGTTGTTTCACTATTCCTTTTAAATTACGGCGTAATAATATTTAATTTAATTCTCTCGCTGTAATAATCTCTTTATGTCGACTACATTCAGCACACATCGTGTCAATGTTTGTATGTAATTTAGAACCTAGTCCTACTTTCATTGCACCGTCACATGCAGCGTCCAAAAAGGTAAACAAACGACGCCACCGTATGACGTGACGCCACGTGACAGTGCGTCGTCCAATCAGGACGATTAACTCTTACCGCCCAATAATATTGAACTTAACATAAATAGGGACTCCCTCTGTAAGTAAAGATACTTTCGATTACACGATTAAGAGAAGATTCACGGCGACGGGAGTAGGAGCAGGGAGGCCGAACAGAACGCTCGAGGTAAGATAATCTAGCCCGAACGATTGCAACCCGATCCTCGTTTATGCTAAACGCTTGTGATAGTAAGACCTTTAAGGTAAAACCTCGCTAATCTAACTCTCAATCACTGCTTTTGCGCGGTGTATCTCAGCATATTCAAGGGGTAGACTACTTAACCAGTAACCTGATAAATTTTTTACTTTATTAAACAATATTACAACACTTGAAAATATATGTTGTAGAACGCTGCAGGACATCTAAGATCATATTGGTCTTGATCTGTTTGCCTTAAACCAAACATTGGCAAGTTTCTTAAATAATATGGATGACTACATTCTCCAGACAGACGCGTGTAGTACATGCTTTATGCACAAAGGTAATAATATAATTATAAATTACCGATATACAGTGAAATTAGACTATCAATAACGCATTATTGATAAAACTAGACACCTGAAGTCTGCCTATTGAAATCTATTTGATAGGGCTGTTTTTAAACATGAACCCAGATTGGAACCCTAAAACAGACAATTTATCTTATTCTTTTCCCAAAGAACCAGTGGCAGGACAAAGCCCAGCACGAATTGAATGCTAAATAGCTGCTACATCAGCATAGTGAAAAGCAAGTGCATCACCCACTACTGCCAGTAATTTATATCTGGGTAAGTACAAATGTGGGGTGAATCTATTTAAGTAGACCAGTAGACTGTTGGTTATCACTCCCTATTTGCAATAAACTAATAGGAGCTTTTATTTTCAGCGATACAGGAAATATTTATCGGTGGCTCCTACTACCCGCATAAGATTTATCCTCATAAAATCTTAAGGTAGTTTTCTTCCAATTTTTTGATGTAAATTTTCTAAACACCTAAAGTGCTCAAATTTAAAATATAATCTTACTACCATTTACAGATACCGTGAGGAACTATAGAACTATAACAGGAATTACTTTCAGTTCCCATACCGGATTATACAACCGCCAAAGTGCCCTCCTGGATTTAGTTGGAGGCTACTATAACCATTAAGGTAATTTCTTAAGTGGGAGGTACAATTTTAAAATCTTTCGCTTTGCATAATGGCAACCCGCCAGTAAGTGCCCCATATTTGTACTTTGGCACTCCTATTAACAACTTTAGAGTGGGCCATATGAGTTCCACCGACCCACATTATGGGTTTTTTTCACTATGATAATCAACATAGTGACCCACGAAATGGTACCAGTACAGATGCGTTATGCGCTTTAGCAATACCTGACTAAAAACCACCTTTGTTAATAAAAACTTTTTAATAAATTTTTGTCTTTATGCATAAAACCTAGTAGCACCTGTTCAAATGTTATAGCGGAAGAAAATGTATTGTTTTAGAAAATGATTCTGAAAAAATTTTGGGTTTGAAATGATTAGTAATTATATGTTTCCTTCTAGAACTTGGTCCTGAAGAAGGTTGTCTATCTCACTGTAACCGAAACGCCGCGTCGACCCCTGTTCTTTTGAACGTTTTTAACTTGAATGCTTATGAGTTGTCTTTTTAAAAAAAAAATTTTTAATAAATGTAACAACATGCAATATGTATGTTTTTTAATGATTTGTTATGATGATGTTTGATAATGTACTTTTTGTGAATAATTTGACAAATATATATATATATTTTTCTAAAACATTATCCCTTGATCTGTTTTTTTACATTTGACCTTTTGTGTGCATGTATGCAATTATATTTACAGTTTCTGGTGGTTTAATAGGTATAAGTTCGAACGTATATTTTGTATTCTATGTCCTGAAGAACAATAGAAGTATATTTCAGGTATTGCAAGGTATTGCAGAACGCATTGCAGTTTACTACTCCATTTCCTACCCATTTTGCGGTAACCCTGTGGGACGTTCTCAAGTTTCCTACGCTATCTCCCCTGTCCCAAAGTTGACAGCTAAGGGGGCCTCCTTTACTTTATTTATTTCTACACAGTGTAATTTGGCCATTCTTGTGTGGGAGAGGATCTATCTGTCCCATAATCTATAATATTGTATTATCCCAGTAGAAGAGAGAGAGTTCCCCAATATGGAGAAGGTGTTCATAGGAAAGTGATCGTCGTTGTGTAGCGGCGTTGTACCCACCAGATTGTGGCTTGCGAGAGCACCAGGAGGACCTGGTGTGTAACGAGAGCACTGACTGAGGTCAGTGTGTATACCCACAGGATTGTGGCTTGTGCACGTAGGAAATAACGAGAGCACTGATTGTGGTCAGTGTGTATACCCACCAGATTGTGGCTTGCGAGAGCACTGATTGTGGTCAGTGTGTATACCCACCAGATTGTGGCTTGCGTGAGCACTGATGGTTATCAGTGTGTAATGGTTGATAATCGGAACTGCCTCAGGGTAGTCTAGTCTGGGCCCCTGTTACAGCGAGACTATAAGGTATGAGTGTGGTGTTGTAGAAGATCTAAGCTTGTATATTGCTAATTCCCCATCCTTAGGTAGGTACACAGGTGCCTTTTGTAAGTAGGTCCTGAGGAGGGAGATGGTTACGTTTCGGCTGGGTTATTGGTGTCCTAGTCTGATTCTATCTGGTCCAAAAATCCGGTCGTTACAACTAGTCCCTTGAAGTCAACGGCTATATTTCCAGCAGTCATGAGTCATGATAGGTATTTGCTTCTACTTCAGATGCTGCATTTTGTCGATACTGGTTTAGCGTTGCCACGAGATTACCCTGAGTGTGACCGTCTTTTTAAGATTCGGCCTGTCATTGATCACTTTGTAGATTGATTTTCTGAGATCTATGCTCCAGGGAAAGAAATAGCAGTAGATGAGTCTTTGGTCTTGTTCAATGGCTGCTTGGTTTTTAGGCAATGCATTCCTAGAAAGAGGGACGCTATGGAATTTAAGCTGTATATGCTGTGTGACAGTAGGACTGGATATTTCTCTAATTTCAGGGTGTACACTGGTAAGGAATCCAGGATTAACCCTCCTCGTTGTCCGTCCACTTTTGGATTGACTGAAAAAATTGTGTGGGAACTTGGTAGAGGACTTTTTAACAAAGGTCACCATTTATATGTAGATAACTTCTACACTGGTGTGCGGTTGTTCAGGGAATTGGCCAAAGTGCACACTGTTGCTTGTGGCATAATCCACTGTAACCATAAAGGTTTCCCTGAAGAACTAGTTTGTCAAAAGCTTGTGCGGGGACAGTGCAGTGTGATGCGTTGCGAGGGACTTCTAGCTGTGTAGTTTTCAGACAGGAGAGATGTCTATATGCTGACTACCATCCATGATGAAAGGACTTCACCTGTGACTGTTTGGGGTCAGGTAGCTGAAGCGCGCAAACCTGTGTGTATTTTAGGCTATAATAGACACATGGTTGGTGTTGACAGAGTAGATCAGAGGTTGGAACCTTACGCTGCTCTTCATAAGGCTTACATTTGATATAAGAAGTTGGCTATCCATCTTTTCCACTTGGCAACCTTTAATGATTTTGATGTTTTCAAGGATTCTTGTCCTGAGTCAAAGATTACTTTTGCTAAGTTTCAGGAGTCTGTAATAGGCAGCCTTGTTTTAGTGGAACAGGCAAGTGTTCCTAGAGTTGGAGTGGTGGAGGATGTGGCTAGATTGTAAGATCGCCACTTTCCTGATCGCAATCCTCCCACACCCTCAAAAGACTTTCCCAGTAGGAGATGTAGAGTCTGTTGGCAAGAAGTACACGCAAGAAGACTCGTATGTACTGACCGAGTGTCCTTCTAACCCTGGGCTATGTGTGCCTTCTTGTTTTAGAATGTCCCACACGCAAAATAATGTTTGGGAGCAACCATGAGAGGTACAGTGAACTGCCTGACCTCTATTGTTTAATATTATTTGTTCAGTTTCAAAGTTGGCATTTGTGGAGTGTATTTCATTTCAGATTTTGTGTTAGTAGATTTGTATCTATTTGCAATTTGCTTGTGTTTTCGTATTTGTTAAAAAAAATCCTAAATGTGATGGCGGTGTGCGTGGAGTGGTTCTTGGCTTGCGGTGTGCGTGGACTAGTGCTTTGCTGGTGTTGTGTTTGGATTGGTGCTTGGCAGTCGGTGTGCGTGGACTGGTGCTTGGCTGGTGGTGTGTTTGGACTGGCGCTTGGCTGGCGGTGTGTTTGGACTGACACTTGGCTGGAGGTGTGTGTGGACTGGCACTTGGCTGGCAGTGTGCGTGGACTGGTGCTTGACTGGCTGTGTGCATGGGCTGGTGCTTGGCTGGCAGTGTGTGTGGACTGTGTTTGGACTGGCGCTTGACTGGTGGTTAATGTTATGTTATTGTTATTGGTATTTGTATAGTGCAACTGTTACCCAGAGGTGTCCTGGTGCTGTGTGAAGGCCTACAGATGATTGAAAGGCGTGGGAGAAGATGGCCAGATCAATAAGTAAACAGCCATGTTTTCAATGCATTCCTGAAGGCCAGAAGATTGGTCATGCTTCGCAGATATAATTGCAGAGCATTCCATGCTCTGGCCACATTCCCAGTACAGTTACTCCCTCCCCTAGTGGCTTTTTTTTCCCTCTGGACAGTTATGAGTATTGCAACTGAAGACTGCAGTGTTCTATGATGCGTACACCAGCGAAATCATTGTTTTAAAAATTCTGGTCCGGTTCCCTGAAGGGCTTTAAACACCAGACAGAGGGACTTAAATTGGGTGCCCTTCCTAACCGGCAGCCAGTGAAGTTTTTTATTTTGGCTGAGATTGAGTCGAACTTTGGTGTGTCTGTAAGGAGTCTGACTGCTTCGTTCTGTAGTATTTGAAGTTTATTTAAAGATCGTTCCTGGATTTTGAGATATATATATACTATTGCAGTAGTCTAATCTGGACATTAATAATGCAGGGATGACTGTTTGTTGTGCATCTTTGGGTAGAAGTGGCCTAATTGCTTTGCAAGATCTGAGGATATAAGCGGTTGATGTGGCCACTGTATTCACCTGATCTCTGAAGCTCAGTTTGTTGTCTATCCAAACTCCCAAATTCTTCACTTTCCTTATAGGAGTGGGGAGTGGACCTGACGTCTTGGGCCAGCAATCAGGAGTCCAGCAATTGGGGTTGTTGCCAAATAGCACGACCTCTGTTTTGCTAGAGTTGAGTTTCAAGCAGTTTTGTGCTATCAACCTACCCACCGCGTTCATGCAGTCCTGAAGTCTCAATGCCGTTTCCTGGAACGGTTCAGGTTGAATGGACACCACAATTTGGGTGTCATCCGCGTAGGACGTCAAGGCGAAGCCAAATGATTCAATTAGGGGTGCCAATGAGGGCACATATATATTAAAAAGTGTCAGGCTCAATGACGACCCCTGCGGCATCCCGCAAGAAAGGGAGAAAGATTCTGCTTCAAATTGTTCTAAGACCGCTATTTGCATTATATCGGAAAGGAGGGATCAGAGAAGTTTCCAAGCAGTACATCTAACTCCAATCTCATCCAATCGATCCATCAATAAAGCATGATGGACTGTGCTGAATGCTGCAGAGAGGTCTAACATGAACAATTCCGCCTTCCCTCACTGGTCCAGGATGGTTCTAATCTCTTCTGTGGATTTGAGAAGCGCACTTTACGTATTGTGGCCCTCTCTAAAACCATACTGAGTTGGGTGCAGTGCTTGAGAGTCGAACAGAAATTTGGTCAGTTGCGCATTCATATTTCTTTCAATGATTTTTGCTGGCAGGCAGGATTCTGAACAGCGCCAGGGGCGCAGTGAGCCAGTGAAGACAGCTCCCTGCTGAATACCCCCTCTGAGAGGCCCAGAGCGTGAATGAAAGTGCTCCAAGTGGCTTGGGGAGCGCCACCTGGAGCAAGAAGATGAGAAAATGGTGATGATCGGACCCCCAGGTAGGCGACCTTTGACCTTTCATGGGACCAACGACGAAGCATGTGGGGCTCCACTGGCGGTCTCTAATGGGCCCCCGGGGTGGGTCAGGCCCTGGGGGCTGCCCCAAATGAAGTAAAGCCAGGTGAGGGTGCCCCCGCGGGGTCCCAGGAACCCACCCTGGCCTCTGCTGAAAACTAAGCCAGAGAGCGCTGTTGCACTTCCCGTGAAGAGTTGCAGGGGGAGGGGCCCAGGATCCCAACTCTGGGCCCCGTGTGTGATGGTGGAGGGTAAGTGCTGCCGCGCCCCCTGCGTAGGGGCCACCAGGTGCCCAGGATCTCAACCCCGGGCCTCGAAGTATAGCCGGGAGCGCCATCACGCCCCCGTGAAGTCTGACTCCTATGGGGTGGCTGGAGACCATCCTGACCCCCGGCAAAGGAGAGATCCAAAAGGGAGCGACAGCATGCTCCCCCCCAGGCCCCAATGCAAAGCAGTGCGAGGCCATGGGTGTGCAGCCACACACCCCCTAGTGCTGGGCGAGCCAGAAATGTGGTGCCGGTTTCTGCGGCAGCACGCAAGGGTGCTGGCCGTGTGGGGAGCCAGCGGGGTTCGGTTCCCCAGGCTGTCCTCCAACACCGAGGCATGTGGGGGCCAGGGCCCCGAATAGGCACAGAAAAGGTGCACGGGCCCGGGTTGGACTGGCCCCCGAAAACCGGTAGAGCGGTGGGGGATAGGCTCCCCAAGCCACATTCCCTTACTTGGGGTTCCAGGTAGGACCGGGCCCCCTGCTGCGGCCGGCAGAAGCAGCGGGAGGCTGCCCGGTGCATGGTGGCTCTCCACAGCACAGCAGGTAGAGCCGCTAATATAATTTTCAGAAAAAGGAGCACGAAGCGCCCCAGAATGCCTTGCCAGGCATTTGGAAATCTGCAGTTTTGGTGCTTGGTGGCCCCCAGAAGAGGGGGTCACCCTCATGTGTGAAAAGAGGTGCAGGGGGAGCTGCAGGAGCAGCGCAGTCTCCTTCAGCGCAAAGAAGAACAGTCCGCCCATAAGTCACATGGGGACTTGAAAAGGATAACCCCTCAAGGGCTCAGCCAACACTTAACACCTTCTGGGCTGGAACTTTTGTTCTACAGCTGAGGGTGTATTGAGAAGTGCATCAAGGAGTGAAGGACTGAGTGGGGGATGTCTGGGGAAGGGCATCCCCTGGAGATGAAGAGGTGTAATTGCACCTGTAGTGCATTTACTGAGGGTATTTCTTTTAGAGGGATTGAAGGTCACATGTGTAATGTGAAATGCCTTTGTAAGCTGATGTCATAAGCGAAGTGGAGTTATGTTACCAGACATTCCTGCTAGGGTGGCTGGCTGTATATGCGTATTCCTGTGATTTCATCTGTGATGCCTTTAGGGGCTGTAATTGCAATGCATTACAATGATACATAAATGTGATAAGTACTGTTATCTTAAGTGATGCTTAAACCTATATTCTTGCTGCTGCTGTTAGGTGAGAAACAACCCAGACTGTTAGCCCCGAATATTTAGAAGTGCAAACTTTATGGCCAGTAGAAGATGCTCAGTCAGGGTTATGCAGGTGTACCCATTTTTAATGCTTGTTGAGGTAATGGAGGCAGCTGTGAGGGGGTGAAGGGTTCAGCAAGTACCTACACCTGCATCAAAGACCACATAGCAGGCGCCTGAAGAGCGAGTCTCCCACCGAGGCGAGTGGAGCAGATGTTGGCAGATCGTTATAAAGGCAGCACGACCGACCAGAGAAATAGTGGGTCAGGCAAAGGCTCACGCACAAGCACAGCTGAAGGCCGTAGAGGAGGAGCCTGTACCCGACATGGCCCCTCGGAGCTGAGGCTCCATGGCGAGCCCTTTTTTCCAGCCTCTTGAGCCTTGCCCCCTTCCTTTGGTCATAATTTCAGTGGTGCTTTAACAATTTGGCAATGCTCCGGCTGAGCCCTGGGATAGACGCCTGACCTCAAAATGGCGCCTGCTGTGAGCCGCCATTCGGAGGATCAGTTGGACACAGTTCTTCCTCGTCTCCTTGCTATGGCTCCTTCCTCCCCTCCTTTCCTATAAATTCTCTCAACCTCGTTGTTTGTTTACATTATTATGGTATTGCAACTGATGTAATTTGTAACACAATGTCCCTTTGTTATAGCGCTCTGATTCCTACGGGTCTAGCCAGTGCTTTATAATCATTTTGATGTACCTTCTAATGCAACATTCCCCTGGTTAAGTGCTATGATACCTCCAGGTCTAGAT
The DNA here is from genome assembly GCF_964263255.1 of Lissotriton vulgaris. Lineage (NCBI taxonomy): Eukaryota > Metazoa > Chordata > Amphibia > Caudata > Salamandridae > Lissotriton > Lissotriton vulgaris. Next base: position 1,299,307,732 of record NC_141694.1, read on the forward strand.
AGCGCTATATAACTGAAATCTTCCCGATTGAGAAGGAGCTTAAGACATCGCTTTATCGAAAAAAGACAGACAAAAACATCATTTTACACCATACAAGTGCTCACCCGAAAAGTCTCAAAGAAAACTTGCCCTATGGGCAATTATTAGGAATAAAACGCAACTGTTCTTTGGATATTGACTTTGAAGTGCATACTGAAGTGTTTTGTAATGAAATGACCAAGAGAGGGTATCCTAAAAAGTGTCTCAAACACTCAACTGAAAGAGCAAGATATACCCCTCAGGAAGTTCTCGTACAGACTAAAGAGAAACCTGCCCTGGAGAAACTGGTGTGCGTATCTACATTCACTCCAGATACTAATAAATTCAAGCAGATTATTCTGAAAAACTGGCATCTGCTAGAGAATCTAGAATGTCCTTTTCAAAAACCCCTTTTTGCGATGAAGAAAAATAGGAGCATAGGACAACAAATTATGCCAGCTGACAGCTCACTCCAAAAAAAGAAGAATGATCTCACATCGCATCGGAATTTGAAACCAATCGAAGGCCACCGGAAGTGTGGGAATTGCGTGGCTTGCACCACAACAATTGAAAGGGAATGAGTTTATTCATAATATGATCAAATGGACACACACAGACTTAACAACTGCAAAATGAAAAACGTAGTTTATGCAATTATTTGTCCTTGCCAAAGGTTTATATAGGAAAGACAAACCAACAAATCAACACGAAAATTACACAGCACCGCTCTAGAATAAAGAGAAAAATCATGACTGTTCCCATGGTTGAGCATTTTGTTGAAAAATTGCATAATGAACATCAATTCAAATGGATTGTCCTGGTGCCCTTCAATACATCACAGCGAGTGTTTGATATCGAAAATGCTTTACTCCAAAAAGAAGCCTATTTAATTCTCAAATTTAATAGTGTCCTGACTGGCTTGAATAGCATGACTGAGCTGTCGAGAGTTTAATGATTAGAAATTATGAACTGCATACATCAGAATGCACTATGCATTTAAGGGTGTCGATTGGCCTTTGGAATGACTAAATTGTTTAATTTCTCGATCACGCCCCCCCCCCCAAAAAAAAGGTTGCATAGAGCTGATAACCCACAATGCTTACACTTGAGTCAAAAGGTTCACCATCATAGTAAATCAAAAAACATCATTATGCATCAATTGTGGTGAGGCGAACTGTTTTGCGTACAATTTATCAGTGTCTGTAATGGCTTGAACAGCATTTTTTAGCCGTCGCTTGTTTAATAATCAACAGTTGAATGCATTGTGATGATTAAAGAGTGTTTATTGGTGAATCGATTAAACAATTCCCTAACCTTCACACTCAAAATAGCTTTGAGAACCTTCTTGTAATAATGCATTTATTTGCGCCAAAGGGTTCATAATTCCAAAAAACACGTATACCAGAATGCCTAGCTTTTGGTGTGGTGAACCACCAAGATGTTTGAACGATTTGATTGGTTAAATCCTTCCAACTACAACCCCCAAGTACACCTTCAAAATGCCATACTTTCGTTGCCACCATTCCGTGACTCACATCGAAAGGAAGCTTGGTTGCATCGTGAAATAACACACAAGCAGGTAGATTCTAGAACTTTCCACCCCAGAAATGTGAAAAAAATGTGGTTCTTTGACAATATTTTAGGTTTGCAAGGGATTCTGGGTATTAGAACCTGGTGAGAGCCAGTCAAGTACCCCGTCCTGGATTTCCCTGGGTGTCTAGTTTACAGAAATGTATAGGTTTGCTAGGTTTCCTTAAGTGCTGGTAGAGCTAGGGTTCAAAAACTACAGCTAGGCACTTTGCCAAAAAAGGGTCATTTTTAAATGTGAAATTGTGTTGTGTCCACATTGGGTTTTGCGCCGTTTCCTGTCGCGTGCACTAGGCCTACCCACCCAAGTGAGGTACCATTTTTCTTGGAAAACTTTGGGAAACGCAGGGTCAGTAGAAATTCGGGATCCACGCAGAGTCCAGAATTTCCACCACAGAAATGTGAGGAAAATTTGTTTTTTTTGACATATTTTTAAGTTTGCAAGGGATTCTGGGTACCAGAACCTGGTGGGAGTCAGTCAAGTCGCCCTATCCTGGATTCCCAAGGGTGTCTATTTTTTAAAAATACATTGGTTTGCTAGGTTTCCCTAGGTGCCGGCAGAGCTAGGGTTAAAAAACTACAGCTAGGCACTTTGCCAAAAAAGGGTAATTTTTCACTGTGAAATTGTGGTGTATCCACATTGCGTTTTTGTGATGTTTCATGTCATGGGCACTAGGCCTACCAACACAAGTGAGGTACTATTTTTTGGGTGGTTGCTCGCTTTTCAGGATAGCTAGTGCAGCCTGGAATGCTCTTCCTTGGGCACTTCGGAGCATTCAGGATCATGTGATGTTAAAAAAAACCTTAAAATATTCTTGTTTTAGACGTTCCTTGGTACTGTCTGCTTTTACCTTTGCACGCGCCGGGACACTCTATGGAGTAGCTGAGCGCGATATAAATCAATTTAACATAACATAATATTTTTCTCAGAAGGCTTTGGGGAACGCAGGGTGGTTGTAAATTTGTGGATCCATGCAGATTCCAGAACTTTCCACCACAGAAATGTGAGAAAAATGTGTTTTTTTCTATTATTTCGGTTTGCAAGGGATTCTGGGTAAAAGAAACTGGTGTGAGAGAATCAAGTCACCCCATCTTAGATTCCCCTGGGTTTCGAGCTTTCAAAAATGTATCGTTTTTGCTAGGTTTTCTTAGGTGCCAACAGAGCTAGGGTTCAAAAACTACAGCTAGGCACTTTGCCAAAAAAGGTTTTTTTTTCACTGTGAAATTGTTGTCTGTCCACGTTGCATTTTACGCCGTTGCAAGTCGCGGGCACTAGGCCTACCTACTCAAGGGCCATATGTAGGTGGCCAAAACCCGGTCGGTAACGGCCGATTTCGGCCATTACAAACCGGTATTTGTAGTTTCAGATGTAGGGGGCCGGAAAATTATCGATTCTGTATATTTACCGAATCGGTAAATTTACCGAATCTGTAAATTACCGAATCGGTAAATGTACAGAATCGGTAATATGGGATGTAGGTGGCACTGGAAACAGTGCCACAGGCCCTTTGGAATTCGTTATTTACCATGAAATACTATTGCATGGTAAATAAAGAATTTCTGTGTACATGCACATCTGTACATGCACACCTGTGCCATGTGACACACATACATGCCCTTAGGGCATGTATGTGTGTCACATGGCACACAAGCCAGAATCAGTGGTGCAGCAGGGTGTCAAAGTTGCACCCTGTCCCCCTTGACAATTCTGTAAATTTACCGAATCGATATTTACCGATTCGGTAATTGCCTTTGATTCCTATGGGCCTCAAGGCCCATAGGAATCAATGGCAATTACCGAATCGGTAAATACTGATTCGGTAATTACCGAATCATTACGATTCGGTAATTGATACCGAATAATTACCTACATGGCATTTACCGATTTGTAAATACTGAATCGGTAAAATTCGGTATTTACGATTCGGTAAATGCCATTTACCTACATATGGCCCCAAGTGAGGTACCATTTTTCTTGGAAGACTTCGGGATACACAGGGTGGGTGGAAGTTTGTGGATCCACGCAGATTCCATAACTTTCCACCACAGAAATGTGAGGAAAATGTGTTTTTCTGACAGTTGTTAGATTTGCAAGAGAATCTGAGTAACGGAACCTTGTGGGAGCCAGTCAAGTCACCCCATCCTGAAACCCCCTGGGTGTCTATTGTTAAAAAATGTATAGGTTTGCTAGGTTTCCTAGGTGACGGCAGAGCTGGGGTTCAAAAGCTATAGCTAGGCACTTTGCCAAAAAAGGCTAATTTTTCACTGTGAAATTTTGGTGTGTCCACGTTGCGTTTTGCGCCGCTTCATGTCACGGACACTAGGCCTACCTACAAAAGTAAGATACCATTTTTCTCGGAAGACTTTGGGATACGCAGGGTGGGTGGAAATTTGTGGATCCACACATATTCTAAAACTTTCCACCACAGAAATGTGAGGAAAATGTGTTTTTTGACAATTGTTTAGATTTGCAAGGGATTCTGAGAAAGAAAACCAGGTGACTGCCAGTCAATGCACCCCATCCTGGATTTCCCATGGTGTCTTTTTTTCAAAAATATATAGGTTTGCTAGGTTTCCCTAGGTGCCGGCAGAGCTGGGGTTCAAAAACTACAGCTAGGTACTTTGCCAAAAAAGGGTCCTTTTTCACTGTGAAACTGTGGTGTGTCCACAATTCGTTTTGCACCATTTCATGTCCCGGGCACAACTGACCCCTTGATGAATTCAAAAATGTGTCTACTTTACTAAAATGTAAAGCTTTCCAGGATCCAGTATTGATTTTTATACCCATTTCTACCATTAACTGGAAGAAGGTTGAAGGCACAAAAATAGCAAAAATAGGGTATGGTCCAGAAAAATGCCAAAACTGTGTAAAGGTTTTGGTTTTCTGACAAAAGTCTGCCATTCCCTAAAAGCTGGGAAAGTGGTGATATCAGCCCCACAAACCCTTTTTTGATAACATTTGCAGGGAAAAACTCAGGCGCTTTTATTTGCAGCACTTTGTTCCTATTTTTCCCCCAAAATTTTTTTTTGCTGTATTTTGTCTAATTTATGGGTCCCCTCCAGGGGAATCCTCAACTCCTGGGTACCTTTAGACTCCCCATGATGTTGGAAGGAAAGGACACAAATCTGGCATTGATACCTTATGTGGTCAAAAAGTTACAGGGGCCTAAGCGCTAACTACCCCAAATAGCCAAAAAAAGGCTTAGCACAGGGAGGGAAAAGGCCTAGTAGCGAAGGGGTTAACACGTCAGATCCAGCCTCATATTACTATAAGGTTGCACCTACACCAGCACAGAAACATATGTTGACAAACATCAAAACGGTCTATTCTGCTTCTTTTATTACCCGGTTGTCTGAACTAGGGTTCAACCTATGGAAAGACACCATAGACTTAAAATCAGTCTGGGGGAGATCGGCAGAGCGTGCAAACGGAGATCGGCAGCGCGCACGAACCAAATGGCTGCCGTGCTTTGAGGTCGGCTCTCACCTGCCAAAACAACGATCTTTAGGTGCCGAAAGGGGCTTTGTGGACTTTTCATTTTCGGCGCAGGTGCTCCTTTGTTCCTGCGGGGTTAGTAGGCTGAGTTTTGGAGGTATGGCACTTTCGCGGGACAAGCGGTAGGCGTTTTTGTGCCCTCCTCAGATAGGGTTCCTGCTCCCTTGATCTCCTCTGTGGTCTCTACATGCAGGGGAGGTGGGCTTGGCTGCTGGGCGCCTCCCCCTCTCTTCAGAAGCCTTTCTTTCTTAAAGGAGTGTTCTTCTGCCTCTTCTGAAAACTACCTAACAGGATTAAAGGGATTTTGTTTTCATAAAGCTTTATTGAAAAGCTGAATTCAGTCTTTCCGGAGCCATTTTATTATATTGTTCTGTCAGAGAACCATATTCAACTCAGAGTTTTTCCTATCTGTGGCCTAAACTATTTATTACTATTTGCCTGCCTTCTGTCTGTCAACATGGGTTCTAAAACAGCATCAAATAAACATAAACAAACTGTTTCACCTCCTCCTGCCAAATCCAAAGCCATTGACTCTCAAGATAACTCTTTGACAAAATGTTTGGCGGAAATTCAAGCAATTCATACTAATACTGACACAATTTCTTTCGATATTAAAAATATTCAGAGAGATATGGCTTAATTATCAATGAGAGTTGCTGATAATGAGATTAAAATCAGTGACAATACTAAACCCATTACTACTATGGCTCCACTTATTCCTCAGGTTGCTTCTCTCCAACGTTCCATATTGGATTTGGAAAATAGAAACAGGCAATACAACCTTACGCATATTTAATGTCCTGGAGGGAGTTGAGGGACAGATTTGTTGTCTTTACGTGGAAAACCTCCTACCAAAGTTATTAAATATCACATTTCCAGAACGTTTTGAGATCAACAAAGCTCACAGGATTCCTTCGATTAGCAAACCATTATTATTATTATTATTGGGTTTTATAAAGCGCATAGTCACCCGTAAGTATCCCAGCGCTAAGATCCGATCTGACCAGAGGGAGGTTCAGGAGGGGGGGGGGAGATCAGGGGAACAAGTGTGTCTTGAGCCGTTTCCTGAAACGGAGGTAGTCAGGTTCCATCCTAAGGTCCCGGGGGAGGGAATTCCATAGACGGCCCGTATTGACGGAGAAACGCCGTCCACAGGTACGCACCTTCTTCACTCTAGGGATAGTGACTAGGTTTTCATGGTCCGAACGAAGGGCTCTCAAGGCTTTATAGGGTCTGATGAATTTTTTTAGAATAGGGGGTCCTTTGTCCTGTAAAATTTTATGTGACAGGCAAAGAGCCTTGAAAGCCACTCTCTCTCTCACTGGAAGCCAGTGGAGCTGCCTCAAGGCTGGTTTAGCGGAGGATCTCATCGGGGTGTTAGTGAGAATCCTTGCTGCAGCGTTCTGGATTCTCTGCAGTTTGTTGAAAGTTGCCTCGGGAGCGCCAAGGTAAATGGCGTTACTAAAATCCAGCCTTGATATGATAAGGCCTTGGATTATTAGTTTCTGGGCGATGGGAAGAAGCAGGGTCAGAATCTTTCTGATAGCTTTAAGAAGCCCAAAGCAGGTCCCGGCGATTTTTGCGGCTTGTGTCGCGAAGGTCAGATCTTTATCAATCCATATTCCCAGACTTTTAACCTCAGACTTGGGAGTAGGGGGTGCGCCCAAAGCCGGGGGCCAGATGTTCTGCGGGAGAGAGAGCCCTTTCTGGCCAAGGAGGAGAATGTCCGTCTTTGAACCGTTAAGTTTCAGAGATGACCTATTCATCCAACCTTGAATTTCTACCAGACAGTTGTAAAGGTCTGATGGCTCCTGGTTCGGGTGGGATAGGGACACCACTAATTGTGTATCATCAGCATAGCTGATGATCCTCACCCCGAATGGTGTGACAACCTCCTCCAATGGCGACATGTAGATATTAAATAATGTCGGGCTTAGTGATGAGCCCTGGGGCACACCACATTGGAGGAGGGTTTCGGGGGAGCAGGCGTCATTCTCCCAGACCTGAAAGGAACGGTGGTCGAGGAATGATCTGAACCAGTTCAGAGCCATGCCCTCAACACCGATGTTCTTAACTCGCTCGATCAGCACCTGGTGGTTGACCGTATCAAAGGCCGCGCTGAGGTCCAGGAGGATCACTGCCACTGATCCTCCTGCATCCAACAGGGCTCTGGCCTCCTCCACTTCTGCGAGCAGGGCGATGTCGGTACCCTGTCCTGGGCGGAATCCAGTTTGTGAACATCTAAGCAAGTTGATGGATTGCAGAAATTGCGACAGTTTTTTGTTCACTAGCTTTTCCGCAATTTTGCTGGTGCTGGGGAGAAGAGAGATTGGCCTGTAATTGGCCAACTCTGAAGGGTCCAAGGAAGGTTTTTTCATTAATGCCTTCACAACTGCCGCTTTCCAGCCTGGAGGGACTTTCCCTTGAAGCAGTGAGGTATTAATGAGGTGCGTGAGGGGGGGGGGCAATAGTAGGGGCCACTTTTTTCAGAATACGTAAAGGGACCGGGTCCCTAGGAGAGCCGCTTTTGATGGAATCCAAAGTGGCTAACACCTCTTCAGTGCTGACTGGCCCAAGGGAGCTTAAGTGAGGAGTGGTGTGGTTTAGGCTCATACCGAATTCTTCAGCCGTACTATAGTCAGCGGTCGGGAGGGAAGCGAGGATGTTCTGAATTTTCTCCTCGAAAAATTTGGCCAGTTTGGTACATTTCTCTTCATCTGCCTTGGGATCAGGTGGATGCTTTGGAGCCGAATCTGGTACTTTCAGCAGTTCTTTTAGAATGGTGAAGGACTCTTTGGCAGAACAGGAGGAGTTGGCTAGTCTTTCCTGGAAGAAGATACTCTTAGTGTTGCGCAGAGCAATTTTATAGTTTTTTAGGCAGGTGCGAAATGCGAGTCTTTTACCAGTTACTTTATCTTTTCTCCAAGAACGTTCTGCTCTTTTGCATTCCTTCCGGAGGAGATTAAGCTACCAAAGTTATTAAATATCACATTTCCAGAACGTTTTGAGATCAACAAAGCTCACAGGATTCCTTCGATTAGCAAACCATGCACATGTTGGTGGTTTTCTTGCTTCGCACCTCCGTTTCCAATGTTCTATGAGTATGAGGTCTTGGAGACTGACCTCTTTTGATGTTGTTTGTCTAGTTTTGTCTTTTTTATATGGGCTACTGTCTTTTTTTAAATTCTCTTCTATTGTTTATGATTAAGCAATATGTCTGGATCACCATAAGTTAGTTGTTGCCTCCTTAAATGTGAAAGGTCTAAGAAACCCTGTTAAAAGACGTAAAATGTTAGAATGTCTCAAAAAATCGAATGCAGATATCTGTTTTGTACAAGAAACTCATGTGGATGATAAGATATTACATTCCATGTCCAAAGGTTGGGTAGGGTTTATAGTTTCTTCTGCTGCAAACACGTAAAAATGGTGTAGCTATATTTTTTTCACATATAACTCGGGTACACCTGTGGTCTCATCATCATGATGCAGATGGCAGATTTGTTTTTACTCAAGTTCAGATTGACAAACTGATTTAGAATTTGGCCAATATGTATGCTCCTACATCTGATGACCCTGCCTTTTGGTCTTATGTCTCTGCTGAAATACTCAAAATTGGTAGCATGTCTCTTATTAGGTGGTGATTTTACCCTTATCAGAGACCTTTTGTTGGACCAGTCTTCTGCTTTTAAATTCCGACCTAACAAAGCATTTTTTGCTTTGAAGTCTTTCCTTTCCGTTACCAAATAAGTTGATTTTTGGAGACTGGAACATCCTACAGACAAAGAATTTACTATTTACTCCAATGCTCACTCCTCTTTTTCTAGAATTGACTAATTATTAGCTTCACGTAACCTATGTCAAATGATTAGTGAGGTGGTTATACACCCTATTATGGTTTCAGACCATGCTTTGATTTACTTTTCTCTTTGTATTTCTGTTCCCAAGTCTCTAATAAAAAATGGAGAATGAACTCAGACATAGTTCTTAATCCAATTAATTCTAAAAAAATGGCCTAAGCCATTAATGACTATTTTCTGAATAATAATTCATGTGACACTTCCAAAATTATCCATTGGGATGCTTTTAAAGCTTATATTCATGGAGTTTCAATTTCTATTATGGCACATGAAAATGAATATTTTTACTCTCACCTCACTAAATTAGAAAAACAGATTTTATCTGTGGAAAGACTTTTTACTACGTCTCGAGATCCACAATACAAATCCCAACTTCAGAAATACAGATATGAATATAATTGTATGCTTAGTAAAAGAGCAGGTTTACTTATCTCAAAAGAAAAATCTAATTTTCATTTTAAATCCAACACATCGGTCGACGTTAGCTAATTATATGTGCCTCAAATGTGATAGGATTCAAATTCCAGCCATCAAAATGAATAATGATACATTAGTGACAAATGTTCAGGATATTCTGAAAGAGTTTCTTTCTTTTTACTCTTCCTTATATATCGAGCCACTCACACCCAATAGTAATGTTATCAGTGATTTTCTTCATTCTTGTTAACTGTCTCAGATTTCTGCTACTGATAGATTAACCTTAGATAATCCCATTGATGTTAAAGACATTGTTACAGCAATTGTTACAGTCTTTCCTTTACTGCCAGATTCCTTTAGGAGGACGCTAGTACAGGCACTCGTGCTAAGTCGGATCGATTACTGTAATGGCCTGCTGCTTTCCGCCAATGAAGGCGTGTTGGCTAAGCTCCAGGTCATTCAAAACACAGCGGCCCGCCTGGTTCTGAATGCTCCGCCACGAACTCCATCTAAACCCCTTCTTGAGCAATTACATTGGCTCTCGATCCGGCAAAGAACAAAATTCAAGATAGCCTGCCTGATACACAAATGTCTCCATGGACAAGGGCCTGCATATCTGGAAAACAAATTTATTCCCTACATTCCATCTCGAACACTAAGATCTAGCAATAATCTGCTCCTAGTGGTGCCCCGCGCTAAGAAAGCGAGGCACGGGAATAAAGCGTTGTCAATTGCAGGACCCACATTATGGAACAAACTCCCTTTGTCCCTAAGACAGTGTACTGAGCAATTAAAATTCAGAAGGCAACTGAAAACTGTCTTATTTAAAAATGAGATCTAGCATCTGCTCCAATTTACATCTTCTGTTTAGTCGGCACCACAAGCGCAGAGATACTCCATCTGGAGTTGATTCGAGCGCTATAAAAACCAGCAAATAAATAAATAAATAAATTAATTCTTTGAATTACCCAAAAACTCCTGGTCCAGATAGTTTCCCCACTGAATTCTATAAATGTTATCAAGAACAATTATCCCCTTTTTTACTACGTATTTTTACTGATTTTCACCACACTTCCATAATGGGGGGATCTTTTAATGAAGCCACTATAATTGTTCTTCCCAAACCTAATAAAGACCAAGCCCTGGTATCAAATTTCCATCCCATATCTTTGATTAATCAGGATTGTAATATATATGCCAAAATCTTAGCAAATAGATTGTCTCCCTTATTATCCAACATTATTCAACCTGATCAAACTGGATTTATGAAAGGTAGATTATTCTCTCATAATACCCGGTTATTATGTCATGTATTATCTCTTGCCAAACTAACTAGTTGTCCAATTGGTGTAATGGCCTTAGATGCAGAGAATGCATTTGATAAGGTTAATTGGCAATTTCTGTTTAAAACTTTAGAAGTATTCCATTTTGGTACATGTGTCTCTGAGTCTATAACTGACTGGGCGCACAAGTCTCTCAGTGGGTCTATGAGTGATTGTGTGAGTAACTGTATGGGTGTGTGATTGTCTGAGTGGATCTAATGGGTACATGCATGAGTGTCTGAGTGTGTTTGTGACTGAGAGGGTGAGTGTCTGGGTAGCTCTGTGAGCGGATACATAAGCCTTGACTGGGTGAGTGAATAGGTGGGTGTATATCAGAATGAGTTTGTGAGTGGGTGGGTGAGTTTCTGAGTGTATGAGTGTGTGTCTGGGGTCATAATTCTCGTAGAGGGTCTGTGACTGAGTGTGTGAGTGACTGTATGGGTGTATGAGTATTTGAGTGTATCTGTTAGTGGGTGTATGAGTGTCTCAGAGGGCCTGTGAGCACATACATAAGTGTGTGAGTGGGTCTGTAGCTTGGTGCATGAGTCTCTGAGTGAGTCTGTACATGGTGTGTGACTCTCTGAGTGGGTCTGGGAGGACATACATAAGTCTGTGAGTGGGTCTGTAGCTTGGTGCATGAGTCTCTGAGTGAGTCTGTACATGGGTGCGTGAGTCTCTGAGTCGATCTGGGAGTGGGCGCATGAGTACCTAGGTGGGTAAGTGAGTGAGTGTAAGAGTCACTAATTGGGTATGAGACTGATGCATAAGTCTATGAGTGGTTCTCTAAGTAGGTGCATGAGTCTCTGAGTGGATCTGCACATGGGTGTATCACTCTTTGAGTGAGTCTGCAGGTGGATGCATGAGTACCTGAATGGGTATGTGCATGAACATCTGAGTGGGTATGGGACTGAATGTATATGTGTGGGAGTTGGCATGTGAATCAGTGCATAAGTGAGTTTGTGAGTGCATACATGTGTGTGTGATAGTGACTGGCAAGTGTTTACAAATATATATATTTTCACTAATGTTCACAAAGACTTTGCAGTATTCATATTGTCCCGACAATGGTACATGTGAGCCCGCGTTGGTGATCGTGGAGTAGCCGCAAAAATTGTGCCTGATTAAAAAAATCAATTTTGGACACATAACTTGTGTCACTAGCACACCCATTTCTCAAACATGGGATCTGAGTATCTCCACCCTTACCTCTTATGTGGGCTTTCACACAAAGTATCAACCCTGGGAACCATTCCTGGATGATAGAATGGTGACCGCAATGTTCTGTCCTGGTTGCATCCAACCAATCAAAGCAGTTGGCGCGTGCATTCGCAATTAATCGCAAAACTCCCACAAAATATCCGCAGCCAGAGATATATTTATAATTTTTGGCCTAAATTTCTTAAAAACGACTGGACAGATTTTCAACAAATAACAAAAAGCACAATCTGTGTAACAATATCTACCTTTCTGCCCAATTTGGTGTAATTCTGTTCAGAGGTATGGGCTATAGGTTGGACAACGCGTACCTATGAGAATTAACATTACAAACACACTCTTTATTAGCATCCCTATTTCTAGATTACCATGCACGGATTACTACAAACTTTCCATGACAACCAGAACCTACTTTGCCACTTTTTTTGGGAAAGTTTCATGAAGATTGGTCAAACGACACCAACGTTATAGGCAAGTCAAAAAATGCTTTTCCTATGAAAACTAGGTCCTAACTATAACTACCTACTGCCAACTGGCAGTAGGTAATATATATATGTATTACCTACTTATAATTGGATAATATAGAGAAGTGAAGTTGTTAACTTAAAATTCTATGCCAGAGGAGGTATTTAACACACACAACTCTTTAAGGTAAATATTAACCAAACTCTGTTTTTGAACAGTAGTGAAGGTTTATTATGTTGCTGATGTCAATATTTTGCACAGATCCTTTACATTTCTTAAGCACCTCAATAATAGTAAAATAAATAGTATAATATCCACTTCATGTGAGTGATTTCACATATATGCTTTGTGATCTGCCTGTTTTGCTTGTTGTGAAAGGATGCACCCATACGTTCTGCATATGTTATGACCTATTGTGTCTACATGTACCTTGTTAAATAACTGCCAGTATTAAAAGGTTACATCAAACGGTTTTATCCATTGGATGATGTGATCTGTAATGTCATTTGAGATGCCATCAGTGATGTCATCAATCATGTCAATTAACATGTCATGAGAGATGTAATGTAGGAGGTTAGAAGCAGTAAATGGTGGGGATGCAAATTAAAACTGGCTCAGTAAACTGTGATGAATTTCAGTGTTTTTTTTTAATGGCTTCAGTTTCCATGATGTGCTGTTGAAACTAATATCATAAGGTGAAAGCAGGTAAATTCTGGGATTTAGACATTGGGACAAGGCTCACTTACATGCAGTTTTAATGAAAGGTGAGCAGGACATCACAGTAAATTGCAACGTGAACACAGTATGTGCTCTTTGATGCTAGCACTATATGTGACTGATATTAATTTATCGAAATAAAGATTCTTCTTGATGCTAGCACTCTCATATTTAGAAACAAATGCCTTTGACTATACAGGCTGATTCCGCAGCAATTGCTTTAGTTGTTTCAATTAATTTTAAATCCCTTCACTTCTACCAAGAGCTTGCTTTCTGTATCTTGCAAAAACAGATTCCATTTGTGGGCTGTCTCCTGGTATGTTGAACGCTGGAAATTTGTTAGACGTGGCCAAGATCATGGTGGCTGACGGTCTTCCTGTTTGCAATGAGTGCAGAGCATGTAATTTTGGCGTTCTGGTGCTCCCAATTACCTTGGTGGAAGTGGCAAGTTTTGTTTTTGGAGCTCTTGCATGTGGAGTGCTTTGATGCTACAGAGACAGTAGATAATTTCCAGAAATGTATATGCTCACAAACCATGCTTAATTTGTAGATGTCACAGAAAGAATATATCCATCAGTTACCCTTGATACAAGTCCACTGCAGAAGAGCCTGGTTCAAAAATAGCACAGCTTATTATCATCTTCAGTGCTTTGCGAAACCAGCGGTAGGAGAAACCATAAATTAAGGGATTGCAAGCAGAATTGAAGTAAGCAAACCATATAGAAATATCAAAGAGGAGAGCAGGAGTTACAAAATTCAGGAGACTGTCAACCATGGTGTCTAGCGTGAAGGGCAGCCAGCACATGAGGTAGAGCCCCATGGCAATCCCCAGGGTCTTGGCTGCCTTCCACTCTCGCTTTGATGTTCCAGTTGGAACCAATGAACTTGTCCTGTTGCTCATGGCACTGATCTCTTTTGCCTGCCTGATAGCCACAATATAGATTTTGGCATAGAGAGTTATCATTAAGATGCAGGGAACAAAGAACATGGGGAAATTGAGCCACCCCCACAGTTTGTTGAAAAGTAGCTGACAATTGCCTGCACAGGGTATGTCCAGCAATAAATGTCTCAGCTGTCCCTCAACCACATCAGTGTAGAGAAAAATAGCAGTGTAGGCAATTGGTGCTGACCAGGCAATGCCTATGTACATGCAGGCTACTCGAACAGTAAATCTGGTATGATAGCGCAGAGGGTAGCAGATGGCACAGTAGCGGTCAATGGCGATGAAGCATAGGTGCATAATGGAGACCAAACAAAATACGGTGTCCAGAAATGTGTGCAGCCTGCAGAAGATATCTCCAAAATACCAACAGCCCTCCACTGAGCGGGAAATGCTGAAGGGCAGCACCGTTAATCCCAGAAATAGGTCAGCAAGGGCCAGTGAAAGCAACAAGAAATTTGTTGGACTGTGAAGCATTTTGAAATGAGAGATTGAAATCACCACAAAGAGGTTGCCCACTACGATAAGCATCATACCAGTAGAGCAGGTGATATAGACAACCAGCTGGACACCAAATGGTTGCAGGTTTCTGGTACAAGAGTCGTTAAGCATCTCATAGCACAAAGGAGCTGTTGGCAACAATTCACTGCGGATGTCCTGGCTAAGCATCATTTCTGTGTGAAAGCATCCCAACAGCAACCTATTCAATGTCTTCTTAGAAATTTGTCTTTATAGGTGATGGGTACTTGATGAACGGCTTGAGGAAATCTTGAAGATGGAAAAATAAAAGGGAAAATAATGATTAAGAGTGATAATTATAAGAGTGATAAAGTCATAGAATCTAAGAGACAATGAAAAACCACTGACCTAAATAGCATGAGTGAAAACGGGGTAGAATAAAAAAGATGGGCCGAGATTGTGAAATACAGCTAACAAAAGAGTTATAGATAAAGATAAAGGCGCATATGTAAGAGATTGAAAGAAAAGACACAAGAAAGAAAATTGTAAGGATGGAAAAGAAAATGTAATACAAAGCGGAAGAAGATAAAATGTATTGCATTTTGGAAGGAGGTGAGAAATATGAAGAAAATCTAAGAAAAGAGAGGGAGAGCTTAATACCGACAAGTAGAGGGTTAAAGCACAATTAGCAAATCTTAGTAATATCATTTGGGTATTTGGACAAAATATTGAGTTGTAAATATGGGGAGATAGAATTATGGCAAACAAATATTGTGATACAAAAATATTGTGATGCAGAAATATGGTTGTGAAGAATATTGTTTTTTCAGGTAAGTAATATCGTTATGAATAGTGTTGTTGTAAATACTGTTACAATAATATAGTTGTAAACAATTGTTGTAAATGTATTTAATGTGTTTGAGTTCATATATTAATTTTATGAGTTAGCATTGTTTATATAATTCTTATACTTTTTTCATATAGTTTGTCATTTTAAGTGAGTTTGAATTTATAATTTAGTTGGTTATAGTAATTGTAACAGTAATTTAGTGTGTCATAATGGTTTGTTGGGTTTGTAGGGGTGGGAAGTTAAGTAAGTAATACTTGATTATTCATAATTAATAATTTAGGTGAGTAAGTGATTAATATTTACTATGTATATTATTATTAAATTATTATACTTATTCTGTAGACACGGGTTGCTATGTTCAATGTGGTATATTATTTTAATATATTTTAGGTGCATTCTGGGGATTTGTAGTGGTACAAGGTGGGAAGTTAATTATGTAATATTTATTTAACAATAATTATGAATGTATTATTAATAACTTAAATGAGCATTGCTGCTGAGTTTGTCGGGGTATAGGCTGGGAAGGTGATAAAGTAATAATTAATGAACAATTAATTATGAATTTATTATGAATGTAATTGATAATTAATTCTGTAAATTGTGTAAAAACTTTAAATGTTAGTTATATTTTAGGTGTGGGCTTTCAGTTTTATAGAGATATAGGTTAGGAAGTTAATTTATACATAAAAACATTCTTTTAATTCATAATTTATCATTGAATTGTTTAATAATCATGACTATTGTTTAATTATTTAATTAACAATTATTTATTCATTTATTAATTATTTATTTGAGAATTCATTATTTACATTAGATAAGACTGATTTATTTTAGGTATATTTTAGTTGTGGGTTGCTGGGTTTGTAGGGGTATAGGGTGGTCTGTTAATTACGTAATAATTAATTAACAAATAATTATTAATAAGTTAATTGAATATCAATAATGTAAATTGTATTATACCTATTTATTTTAATTATGTTTTAACTGTGGGATGCTATGTTTGTAGGAGTATAGCATGGGAATAATTAATTTATAAATAACATTTTGTTTTTATTGATAATTATTACATTGTTCAAAATACATGTCAATTGTTTAATTGTTTTTATTTTTTATATATAAATTTGTTTGGGTGTTAATTAATGATGTTCATATTGAGAGTTTTATATTTGTTCTAAGTTGATAGGGTTATTCAAATATGCAATGTGTTTGAAGTGAAGTACTTTTCACTGGAGTGGATTACATCACTCATGAGATGGTCAGTGACATCACTCATGACATCAGTAATGACATCTCAAATGACATCACTGATGACATCACTGATGACATCCTCCAGTGAATGTGTGTCTTTCTGAAAACTAAATATTTTTTATATATGTATATCTAAAGGTCAATGGAAAAATAAATGGGTAAATAAGTGTCTAAATGGATGTTTATTTTTGTAAAATTGATTGTATAACTGAGTTATTAAATGAATACATGTATTAGCGAGTAATGTTTAAATATGTAAGTATCTGTATCAGTGTCTCACTTTGTGTATAAGTGGCTACATGGTTGGTGAGTAGCTACATGAGTGTCTTTATGGGTTATTAGTTATTTTTTTGAGTATCAGAATGAGTGTCTGTATGGTTTGGTGGGGGTATTACTTAGCGCACAGATGCATGAATGACTGACTCACTGTTTGCATGTGTTTTGAAGAAAGCATGTGTGCAGGACTGTATGGGTGAATAAGTATGTGTATGGGTGTGTTAGTGAGTGAATGACTGTCTCAATAGTATCTTTATGAGTACCTACATATGTTTTAAACTAGTATATGTGAGTATTGATGTATATAAGTGAGGATATGTAAGAGTGACAGATTGGAAGAGTTCCTGTATAAATAAGTATGTGTTTCTATAACTGATTGTTTAAGAGAGTAAGTATGTGTACGTTTCTGTAGAAGTAAGTGTAGTGGTGTGTGTATAGCTGTATATGCAAGTAAATGGATGTTTGATAGTTTATTTGCATGTGTAATTATGTGTGTGAGTAACTCTATGGATGAGTATCGGTGTGCAACAGGATGTAAAGGTGTATAGCAGGCAATGATATCCTATGAAAGGAAATTCAAGTTACTGGTAAGTACAGATAAAATTACTTTTCAGGATCAGTACTGGGCTGAAAGATGCAGCACTGAGGTCTGTCCTGATAACAGGTGAGTAAATCGGAATTCGTAGTTCGGCTGATTTTAGAGGAATTTTTTAAAGTTCCAAAACTCCACACTTAGAAGAATTTCCAAGTGAAACCAGTCAATGTTAGCCTACGGAAGGAAATTCAAGTTACTGTAAGTATGGTTAGAATTACTTTTCAGGATCAGTAGTGGGCTGAAAGATGCAGCACTGAGGTCTCTCCTGATAACAGGCAAGTAATTCGGAATTCGTAGTTCGGCTGATTTTAGAGGAATTTTTTAAAGTTCCAAAACTCCACACTTAGAAGAATTTCCAAGTGAAAACCAGTCAATGTTAGCCTATGGAAGGAAATTCAAGTTACTGTAAGTATGGTTAGAATTACTTTTCAGGATCAGTAGTGGGCTGAAAGATGCAGCACTAAGGTCTCTCCTGATAACAGGTGAGTAAATCAGAATTCATAGTTTGGCTGATTTTAGAGGAATATTTGTATGTTTCAAAAATAGACACTTAGAAACTTTTCTGCTGAAAACCACACAATAGATTCCTATGAAAGGAAATACAAGTTACTGGTAAGTACGCTTACATTTACTTTTCAGGGTCCGTACTGGGCTCAAAGATGCAGCACTAACGTCTCTCGTGACAAAAGGTGAGAAAATCGGAATTCGTAGTTCGGCTGTTTTTAGAGGAATATTTTGCTCAATAGTGTAAGAAGGGGGCTGGGCCTGAGGTGACATTTGTGCAAACACGCCCTGTGGCGCGTTTTAAGTTGGGGAATTAATTATTTTTTTTTAGTTTAGAAAGCTTTGTTGAATCAAATATGCCAAGTAAAACAGTAGTACATCCTCACAATTCAAAAAGACAGAAATTAGGGCGATGGCAAAGTACAATGTAAAAATGAATTGTAAAAGAAAAACAAGAAATCCCAAAAAGGGAGTACCTAAGAAATATACTAAGGGAAAATGCCTTTTTTGTTTTGTAAATTGGAAAGAAAGAAAGAGGGAAAGAAAGGAAAAGAAAGGAAGAAAGAGAGAGAGAAAAGAAGGAAGAATAAGAAGAGGAGAAAAGGAAATAAAAAGTTAATAAAGCTTAAAAAGAAAACATGTAAGGAATATTATGATACACATCTGGAAAGAAAATCAGTTAAAGGTAACCATAACAAATCTCTTTTAATCAAAAGAGAAGTAGTTGAAGCATGGGCATGGTCGAGTCTGTGATGGTGACATAACAGATTCCACCATGCGGTAAAAGAAATCTTTGAAGTATCTTTCCAATTTGTGGTAATAATCTGCAAAGTAATGGCTATGAACAAGTCAATACATTTACGAACAATATTAGAAACATTCCAAATAAGGGAAGAACCACCTAGGAAAACATGAACAATATCAAAAGTGTAATTAGAGCTTAGAATATCATTCAGCTTGTACCAAATATGTTGCCAAAGGGAAAGAACCAAGGGGCATTGGAAAAACATATGAAAAAAATCGCTGTCAGGATGAGGACAAGACCAACACTGTCTAGAGTCTGAGGATTTGAACTTGAAAAGATCAGAAGGTGTAATGAATAATCGATTATAAAAAAAAGAGGGTCTGAGTATTGCTAGCTGAATGAGATGTGGTGTGAATTTTAGACCAGATGGATTCCCAGGTAGGAAAGGAAACCTCCTGTGCTAGATCCTTTTCCCAAGCAAGTTCAGATTTGGATTTAGGACGATCAGGAATAGAGCGAGAAAGGATCTTATAAATAGTGACAGCTTTGTGCGGGATGATAAAATCGAATGGGATTGAGTCCGATGGGACAGTGGAGAAGTGTGGCTCAATGATTAGAGCGGCAGACCCTGATGCAGAGGTCTAGCCCGGGACCAGGGTTCAATTCCCCGCCTTTGCAGGTCTTGGGCTCAAAATTCCAAGGACCTGATAATTCTCGCCTCAGTGCCTATTCCAATCATGGAGTCCCACTCTGCAACTCTGGGCAATAGCTTGCTTGATCTCCACAACGGCCCCCACAACGCTAAGGATGCCTGGCCTCCACCTTGGGGTGCCCAGGAGTGGACGCCTCACAGGGAAAGCCAGGATGGGTTCCACAGCAGTATTCGTACAAGCGCCTTGAGACCCTTGCGGGTGAGTAGTGCGCTATACAAGTATCAATTTACACTTACATTTACATAATGATTTATGGTATGAAATGAGAGTAGAAAAAGCTAGTTGAAAATTAGGGAACTGGGGAGAATATTTGCTAGATAATTGAAAGGATGAACAAATATCTGAAAAATTCATTAAGGAACCATTAACGAGAAGCTTATCAACATACATACTGCCTTTATCAATCCATTCCTTCCAAAAGAGGGCCTTATTATTGATCTTAAGGGAGTGATTATACCAAAGCGGTGTGACGGAGTGTAAATGAGCCGGAGAAAAAGAGAAGCGAAACAGTGAGAGTGAAAGTGCCCTGGAAAGTTTGAAAGTGGGTGAAAGAAAGCGTTTAGGAGGTTGAGATAGATGGGTAGCAGCAAGGAAGGGGAAAGGTGAAATTTGTGCTAGTTCCAAAGCACTCCATGCGGTGACGGGAGGAGAGGACGAATCGGATAGGAATGGCCAGATTTGTTTTAAAGTGAAGGAAGAATGAAAATTGACAAGGTTGGGAAAATTTACCCCACCCAAGTGTTTAGGTTGTTGAAGTCGGGACAATGATATCCTGGATTTGCGATTATTCCAAAGAAAACGGACAAGGATTCGGTTGATGAGTGTGAAAAAGTACGCTGGGAGGGAGATGGGCAACATAGAGAGGTAAAAATTAATAATGGGGAGAAGCATCATTTTAATGGTTGCCAGCCTACCCCACCAGGATAAAAATAGGGGGGACCAGCGTTCTACAAGAGTAGAAAGCTTTGAAAGTATATCTTTATGATTAATTGTAATAGTATCTTTAATGGAATTAGCATATAAGACACCCAAGCATTTGATACTGGTTGGATTCCATTCAAAACCAGAGTCTTGAAACATATAGGAAAGACAGTGCTTATTAAGAGGTAAAACTTCTGACTTATCAATATTCAACTTATATCCAGAAACTGAGGAATACTCCTTGAGTAAGGAAAAAAGGGCGGGTAAAGACGTAGAAGGATTAGAGATATAAAGTAAAATATCATCAGCATAATCTTTGAATTTGATATCCAGAGACTTATAAACAAAACCTGAATAAGCGGTGGAGCAACACATCTTTTCAAGGAAAGGCTCTAAGGCTAGAATAAAAAGGAGAGGGGACAAAGGACAACCTTGTCTAGTGCCCCTATGTAGAGGGAAATAGGACGACTGAGCGCCGTTGACCCAAATAGAAGTAGAAGGAGCTGAATATAGTAAATGGATTAAATTAATGATATGAGGACTGAAGCCATGCCAACGTAGAGCCCCAAACATAAAGTCCCAATTGACCCTATTGAATGCTTTATCTGCATCAAGAGTGATGGCAGCAAGGGGGGAATTCATCTTGGAAGCAAGATGAATAATGTGTAGGAGGGTTCTGGAATTATCTGTAATAGATCTACCTTTAACGAAGCCAGATTGATACATATTAATGAGATCTGGAACAACAGTATTCAATCGAGAAGCTAAAATTTCTGCGTATATTTTACAATCGGTATTAATTAGAGAGATGGGCCGATAATTTTTGCAAAGAGAGGGATCTTTGTCTTGTTTTGGAAGTAAGCATAACATGGCTTGGTAAAGGAACCTTTAGATTCTCCCATGGAAAGAAATGAAGCAATCAAGGAGGACAAGTGAGGTATAAGATAGTTTTTAAATTGATGGTAAAAGCGAATGGTAAAACCGTCAGGGCCAGGAGACTTATCTTTAGGTAAAAGAGTAATTACTTGCAAAATCTCTTTTTCAGAGATGGAGACATCGAGTGAGGAGAAATCAATAGCAATGGAGGACGATTTAGGTATACTGAGAAAGAAAGAATCAATTTGAGAATGGGATGGAGCCGATTCAGGTGTGTATAGGGTGGAATAATATTGGACAAAGCAGTCAAGAATCTTATCATCCGTGCTATGACAAATCCCTAGAGCATCAGTAATAACAGCTATGTTGGATTTTTGTTTCTTAATTTTAAGATAGTTAGCAAGAGAGATTATGCCCTCCATACATTTTAGAGTTAAATTTTAAAAGATGATTACAAGCTGCCTCATAGGAGAACTTATTGAATTGAAGTTTCGCTTTAATAAGGGAGGAAAGAGCTTCAGGAGAATTAGAGGTATAAAAAGTATGCTCCAGTCTTTGATCTGTTTAAGGATAAGGGAAGATTTGGAAAGGGCCAGTTTCTTTTTCCGTGAGACAAAATCAATAATAAAACCTCTAGCAGAAGCTTTAAAAGCATCCCACACGAAATTAAACTGGGAAGTAGAGTTAAGAATATTGTGGAAAAATTCATCCATAAAAAGAGTAAATTGATCAATAAATTGAGGGTCCAGTAGGAGAGAGTTGTTAAAACGTCAACAGCGGGAACTGGGAGTAGGTAAAGGCAAATCAATGTCGAGAATAACGGGGGCATGGTCAGAAATAAGAATAGAGCCAATTTCAATATTTGTTATAAATTGAAAGGCATGTTGAGTGAGGAAGATATAACCAATACGGGAATGTGATGCATGGACAGGGGAAAAGAAGGAAAATTCCAGAGTATCCGGATGAGATAATCTCCAGGGGTCAAGTAAACCTCTAGAAGAAATTGCTTTGGAAAAGGTCTTTTGAATTTTGCTAGGAATACATCTGGTCTGAGATTTACGGTCCAAAAAAGGATCCATTAACTGATTACAATCGCCCCCAACAATTAAATCAACACTAGAGTGGGAGGATAAGAGTTTAGAGAAATCATTCCAAAAAGTGAGATCAATACCGTTAGGACCATAGACATTGCAGAAGGATAAATCAGAGTTATTAACAGTAACATCTAAATAAAACCATCTACCATTAGAATCTGAAATTTAATTTTTAAGCTGAATTGATAGGGACACCATTCTTATTATTAACAGAAGGAGAGCAAAATACATCACCCACCCATTGCTTGCGTAGGTAGGAAAGGTCTTTTTGAGAAAGGTGAGTTTCTTGTAGCAAAGCAACTTAGCATTTCAATATTGCTAAATGAGATAAAACCTGTTGTTTTTAACCGGGTTACGAAGACCTTTAACATTCCAAGATATTACACGAACACCTTTCATTTATGAAACAAAAGAAAGATATGTATAGAGATAGAAAAAAACGAGGCAAATCAGAGATAAGCCAAACAGAGAAAAAACAGCATAAGAGAGGAAGGAGAAACTGTTGAAAGATAGGAAAGAAAGGAATCCTAGAAAAAAAAATACACCAATACCACAATGCAGAAAAATGGAGTATGCAGGACATGAAGAAAAATGAAAAGATGCAGGAGAATCCAAGCATAAAAAGCTAAAAGAACAAGAAAGAGGTGAACAGAGATAAATACAGAATGCCATGAGAACAGAACAAAATTGAGAGAAAAGAGAGAGGGACACAGAAAGAGGTGTGAGATTATAAATCCCCTGAGATAAAGTGAAGAGAAAGAAGATGGCTAAAAAGCAAAGGGTTTCGGCCATACAGGACAGAAACGTGTAGAACTTTAGAGTGAGAGCGGGAGCAGAAAAAGACAAACGGCCACACAGCAAAAGAAAAAGTCAAATGCATGGTCTCAAAAACATAGAATGCAGAAAGAGATAAAAGAAAATACAATTGAATCTGAAGACCACACACGACAAAATAAGTACAAGTGAAGGAAACTTACCAGATGAATGGGAAAAGAAGGCAGCGTACTGGGATGTTCATAACATACAATGGATCAGCACAGTAAGGGGAGGATGGAACCAACACAATTGGAGAGGAGACCTAAAAAACAAGGTGAGAGAAACAAGAACATATTACAATGAGGGAACACAAAACTACGAGTTATTAAAAAGGAGACAGAAGCACAAAAACATTAAGAACTGCTTTGTTCCATGGAGTCATCTTTATGGGTGTTGATGAATTTCCGAAGGTCCGCAGGATCATCGAAGCTGAATGTTCTTTCTTTATAAGTAACTTTGAAAAAGCAGGGGTGAATGAGGCCATATCTAGCGTTCATGGATCGTAGCGTTGGGCGTAAGTCCGAAAATTCCTTTCGACGCGCCGCAGTCAGCTTTGAAACATCCTGGGTAAAAAAGAGTTTGTGACCAGACCACAATAACTGCTTGTGCTGTTAGCAGAGTGAAGAATTTTCACTAGGTCAGAGTAGAGAGGAAAATAAGCAATGATGTCTCTAGGTTTAGAGGAAGTCGAAGAAGTTTTCGGTCCAAGACGATGTGCCCTTTGGATATTCACATCCAGATGCTTAGGCAAGCCAATGATAGGTAGGACTTGCGTTTTTAGAAATAGGATAATGTCTGACCCTTCTGAATTTTCCCGAACACCATAAATGCGTAGGTTGTTGCGCCTATTACGATTTTCCAAATCCTCAGAGGTTTTCTTGAGCAATTCGACCTCCTTAGTGAGACTAGCAACCTCAGAAACAACATCCTGAGCATCACTGATTTGTTGTTCAACCTCTGATACCCTCTTAACCAGGTTGGACCATTTCTCGTCAAGTCTCTGTAAGGTAGTAGTGGTATCAGCCATGAAGTGGCGTATGAGGCGTAGCTCCTCCATTATATCTTCAAGAGTCACAGAAAGTGGAGACTTAGAAGGAGAAAGAGGGTCCTTTTTAAGGCCCTTACCAGAGGCAGCAGGGTCTTTGCGGGTAGCAGGAGTGGCGCTTGAAGCTTTTGAATTGTGCGCATGTTCCATGATGGCGAACACTGAGAGGACCAATGTAGAAGCAGAGAGAGAGCAAATCACCTGAGTGCGTAGATGATAAACTGACCCAAAACACCACAGCGACACAATGAAAGTTTGCACAAAAAGAGGATTAGGCAGCCAAAGGTATAGCTAGCTGCGAAAGAGTGGTGGCGCAATTACATGGGTCAGGAATGAACCTCTGAAACCAGTGACGCACATCAAAAGGAATGATGCTGAGGTAAAAAGGGATCCAGAAAACGACCATAAGTCAGTTATTAAAGGCAGAAGTCTAGAAGATGCAGCAATGGTGAAAAATCAGAGGTAACTGGAGGACCATATTATGTGAAAGAGAAGAAAAAGCACTCACAAAAAAAAACGAGTGAAAGAAATCCAAAATGGTGGCCATAGTCGAAGAAGAAGTATTTTCGCACTTTTTTATAGGAAAGACCGCATTTTAGGCGTGGGAAAGCATACCCAGCTGCAGAGGGGCATTTCAGATTCCAGATTCCGCTGCCTAGAGAAGAAAACGCTGACAGGAAACAAAGCCTTTGTAAGGAAGCGCCGCCTGAAATCGCGGAGCTCAGGTAGGAGCGGCCATCTTGTTTGCCGTGTCGTGAGCTCTCCCCTGGGGAATTAATACTTCTTCAATCCTGAGGTCCCCTGTTGGCCAACTAGCCCACCAGGTACCTACAGTATGCGCCAGGTAGCGGTGTTGCAGAGTGGTGTTCAGAGGGCACACCCCCTTTTTACAACACTCTGCAACGCAGCTCTGTGGCGCTTACTGGAGGTACCTGTTGGGCTAGTTGGCCCCTAGGGGACCTCTGGATTGAAGAGGAATTAATTCCCCAACTTAAAACATGCCACAGGGCAGGTTTGCACACATATCACCTCAAGCCCCGCCCCTTACCTTCACCACTGTGCAAACGCGCCTGTAGCGCGTTCTAAGTTGGGGGATTAAGTCCCCTTGCATACTGGGGTCCCTGGGGGCCAACAACCCCACCAGGAACCTCCAGTATACGCCAGGGGGCTGCGTTGCACAGAGGTGTAAAAAGGGACGTGGCCTCATTACACCTCTCTGCAACGCATCCCCCTGGCGCATTTTCAGAAGCGGAACTAAATTCCCTTGAATACTGGGGGTCCCTGGGGGCCAACTAGCCCACCAGGAACCTCCAGTATGCGCCAATGGGCTGCATTGCAAAGAGGTGTAAAAAGGGGCGTGGCCTCATTACACCTCTCTGCAATGCCGCCCCCTGGCACGTTTCCAGAGGGGGAACTAAATCTGCTTGAATACTGGGGGTCCCTGGGGGCCAACTAGCCCACCAGGAACCTCCAGTATGTGCCAGGGGGCTGTGTTGCAGAGGTGTAAAAAGGGGCGTGGCCTCATTACACCTCTCTGCAACCCAGCCCCCTGGCGCGTTTCCAGAGTGGGAACTAAATCCCTTTGGATACTGGGGGTTCCTGGGTTCCAAGTAGCCCACCAGGAACCTCCAGTATGCGCCAGGGGGCTGCGTTGCAGAGAGGTGTAATGAGGCCACGACCCTTTTTACACCTCTCTGCAACGCAGCCCCCTGGCGCATACTGGAGGTTCCTGGTGGGATACTTGGCCCCAAGGGATTCCCAGTACTCAAGGGGAATTACTTCCCCCTCTGCAATCGCGCCAGGGGGCGCGTTTGCAGAGTGGTGTTTTTAGGGATCGGAACGGTACGCGTACCCTACGCGCATCGCCATGGGGGTCCTTGTGCGACCCCCTAAGCAGGCCTAGAGGGTCAGGGTGTTTCTACCCTGCCCCCTTTGCGCCTTTTGCACACTTGTTTTTCTGTTTTCTTGTGCCTCCGTTCCACCGAGTGGTACAAAAGGGGGTGGTGATGGACGGAGCATGGCAGAGTGGCAGAGTGGGCTACAGAACGGTGATGGATTCAACCCAGATCTGTTGACTGGGTGTGAGTGTTTGATTGGTTCAGATGCTCCGTCCATCAACACCCCCTTTTGTACCACTTTGCTCACCATAAGTTGGCAGGGTATGCTCAGACGTGAGTCCCTTGCTCATTTTGCCACTGGATTTAAGCAAGCCGGGCTGACGACGGCTGAAATGCCAGAAACCGGTCCTCGGAAGCTTGTTTCCGGTCCAGGGAAGGCATGGCTTGGCAGTTCTGGCTGGACTGTTCCCATGAGACTTAGGGTCAGACTGATTTGCATATGGCCATGTCTGAACTGGGGTGGCAGAGTGGGCTAAAGAACGGTGATGGATTAAACCCAGATCTGTTGACTGGGTGTGAGTGTTTGATTGGTTCAGATGCTCCGTCCATCACCACCCCTTTTTGTACCCCCTTTTTGTACCGCTCCGTTCCACCGAGGCACAAGATGGCTGCCAACACTTCCTGGTTTGGAGTGTTGACAGACAATTAGCATAAAGCTCGTGAGGATACGCGTACGGTACTTCGTCTATAGATATATCTATGATTTTACTTTTGATTTTCTCAGGAACTACTGAACAGACCTACACCATTTATTAAAAAGCGTAATCTGCAAACCAAACTCTACCTTTTTGCCAAATTTGGTGTAATTCTGTTCAGCAGTTCAGACTGTAGCCGTGCCTGAAGGTCCCTATTGAAAATTGCATGGAGAAAACACGTTTTGGTGACCCCCCTTTTTTCCTAGCCCCCACTTGACAAATCACCCCGAAACGTTCAGGATAGGAGCGAAGCGGAGCGCCCCATTGTCTTGGAGAATTTCGCGAAGATTCGTCGACCGGTGCCAAAGTTATTCTAAATAGAATGTTGCAGCTTTCCTATGGAAACTAGGTCCTAACTATTACTACCTACTGGCGACCGCCAGTAGGTAATATATGTATATGTATATATAGATGCAGAACTGTATGTACATCTGTAAATAGACTATAAGACTTTGAAAATGAATAATTCAGAAAAGTGAGACGTGGATCTCGAATATCAATTAGCTTAATGTATATAGGTGTAAATATCTTAGAAAAGAGTGACTTAACTAGCCCATCAAACTTGAGTGGTAATGAAACATAACAGCTGCAAGAACAATTGATCACAAAAATCGACATTACCAGTTTCTCTTTGAACATCATAAACTATGTACCTACAAAAGATAAAGATAGAAGAATAACTCAATTTATATAAGTATCATAACATGAAATCTGTAAATAATGTACAAAAATTGAATTGAATTGCTCGTAATAGGATAATTTGGAAGTACATTACTAGAGAACAGATCTTGGTACTTTACAGAAATGAATACGTTACTAATATAATGAGATTGTACTAGGAAGTACAGGAGAAAATATATATATATAAAAAATTAGTTGCAAAAAGAATATTAATAGATTGAGAATTTGGGAAGATCTGTAAATGATTGTAAATAGTGTACATAGTGGGAGTGACAATGGAAATACTAAGTTACCAACTGTCGAAAGAGTAAATGAAGTGATAGAATGGACAATAGCTAATTACTTTAATTTGACATAGTGATCAACAAGTACTTTACTATGAATGAGATAACTCTAATTGGAGTTAAAATGCATGCTGCGTACAATGAAATCAGTACGATTCAATTCATACTCAATTATGATTATGCACATGTACTTTACTGTAAATATAATTTTTAATTTGAGTTAAAATCTTTTCACTCAAGAAAATGGCGCCTATCTTTTGGCCGTAATGTGTAAACAAGGTTGACTGTCTAGAGGAGCAATAGAAAGGGAAAAAGGGCACGCTCACTAAGCATTTAAAGAAGGTCTAGACATTAGGGACTCTATGGTCCAGTGGAAGGCTAGCAGTAGCCGAAACGAGTAGGCCGTCCTATTTTGCACGTAATTTTGCACATGGTGTGTAAAAAATAAAACAGAACCTTTGAAAACTTACCTGCTGCTGTGCCCTGACTTTTGCCAGAAGGGAACCAGAGGGCTAGCAGATTCGAAGTAATTTATGTATATATATATATATATATTACCTACTGGCGGTCGCCAGTAGGTAGTTATAGTTAGGATTTTTTTCAATGCAAAATCTGCGCCGGTTGACGAATCTGCCTTAAAATTTCCTCAAATTTGCCTCGCAGAGCTCTGGTTCTTCCTAGAAAGTTTGGGGGGGATTCTTCAAGCGGGGGCCAAGATAAAAGGGGGGTCCCAAAACTTGTTTTCCCCATGTTAATTTCCATAGGGCGGTCAACCTCACTTTTAGATCGAACGGCTGAATGAATTTCCACCAAACTTGGCAAAATTGTAGGGACTAGTAGCCCAATGTGCCTTTGCTATGTCTCAAGATATGTGCTCCAGTGGTTTTTTAGTAATTTAGGTTCAAAAAAATATATATATCTATGGCAGCGCCCTGGTACGCGCTCCGGGGAGCGCTCTGGGCGCGCCACGCGAGGTGCGCACGGAAAGCTGATTGGCTCTCGGTTGTCTGTAAACATTCGAAACATTCCGGAGCGGCCGCCATCTTGTGTCTCGGTAGGATCGAGGTGGGAAAAACAAAGGGGGGAAATGACCATAATGGGGCAGAGTAGACCCCCCCTTGACCCCCTAGGTTTGATGTGGGGGCTATAAAAGGGCTCCGCGAGTGACAAAAATATATTTTTTTTATTTGCGCGGGGGAAGCTTCCGGTACGCGCACTGGGTAGCGTGCCATGGGGAAAAATGAATGATAGAGTTTTAAAAAAATGTAGCCTTTTTTTAGAAATTGGAGGTAGTTCTAAAAAGAACAGTTTTTTTCTTCTTTTTGTTGTTTTTTGAACATTTTGTACTTTTTTTGCCTTTTATGAACTATTTTGTATTTTTTTTTGTTATTTTTATGGGGAGAAACAAAAAACAGGGAATTGAAAATGGCTCAACAGGAGCAAATGAAAAATCAGGAAAAAATTTGGGTTTTTTGGGGCAATTGTGGTTGTCACCAGCAAGGAGGATGAGCTTTAGTCTCTGCTCACCATAGGAGATGGTCTTACCACAAAAAAGAAAGGTGACCCTAAATTCTCCAAATCGTGGTTGAATGCAAGGGATTGTCTCCCTTGTCTCTGGTCCGGATGGAGTGGGTTGTTTTCGTTTGGAGGTGGTGGGTGTAGATTGGGGAGGGTTGCTGGCCAGTTCTCTCATTTCTGCGGCAGCATAGTTGTTAGGGTGCTTGCGCTGCATGTGCCTTATCATGGTATTGTTCCCAAATGAATATTTTTTATTTGGGTTACCCCTTGAGAGTTCCATGTCACAGATAAGGCAAGTCACCTTTGCCGCATTCACTTTCTTTTTTCCCTCAGGGGTTGAAAAAAACTCCCATACAATGTGTGGCTTGGGTTGGTATGGGGTATTGTGTTCTTCCAGCCACCTCCTCCTCGTCCCCTCCTCCTCTTCCTCCTCCTCCTCTTCTTCTTGACAACCAATGTGATGTTGGGTACACAGACAAAATATCGAGTTTTAAATTTCGATATACAATTATATCGAAGTTTAAATATCGATGGGACATAATATATCGACAGTCTTAATATCGATATTAGTATGATATTAGTAATTTCGAAGTTTTAAATATCGATGTCAATAATATCGAAATAAATAATTTCGATGTTACTAATATCGATTTTTAAATACATTTTGTGTATATTATATTGTATTTATTATGTTTTATTATTTATTTTTAATGTAATTTAATTAAATATTGTCTTTTAGTACTGTAGCGGGTTGTGGGTTTATAGGGGAATAGGGTGGGAAGTAATTTAATTAAGGTAAATTAATTATTAATTAGTAGGAATTATTAATTAATTAATTGAGAATTAATTTTTAATTAATTTTAATTAATTGATTAATTGATAAATATGTTCTGTAGCGGGTAATGGGTTTATAGGGGAATAGGGTGGGAAGTAATTTAATTATGTTAAATTAATTATTATTTAGTAGGAATTATTAATTAATTAATTGAGAATTAATTTTTAATTAATTTTAATTAATTGATTAATTGATAAATATGTTCTGTAGCGGGTTATGGGTTTATAGGGGAATAGGGTGGGAAGTAATTTAATTATGTTAAATTATTTATGAATTAGTAGGAATTATTATTTAATTAATTGAGAATTATTTGTAAATAATTTTAATTAATTGATTAATTGATAATTATGTTCTGTAGCGGGTTATGGGTTTATAGGGGAATAGGGTTGGAAGTAATGTAATAATGTTTAAATAATTATTAATTAGTAGGAATCATACATTAATTAAAATTAATTGGTAATTATATTTAATTATTTTGGCAATTATTTTTTATTAATTGATAAATATGTTCTGTAGCGGGTTATGGGTTTATAGGGGAAAAGGGTGGGAAGTAATTTAATTATGTAGAATTAATTATTAATTAGTAGGAAGCATACATTTATTTTTATTAATTGGTAAATAAATGTAATTAATTGGTTATTAATTTTAAATAATTAATTAATTGATAGATGTAATTTATAAGTATGTAATTTAAACCCCTACGCTATCCAACACTTTCCCTACTGTTGCACTCTCTGGAGTTGGAATAGTAATTGTTACCCCTACGCTATCCAACACTTTCCCTACTGTTGCACTCTCTGGAGTGGGAATAGTAATTTTTACCCCTATGCTATCCAACACTTTCCCTACTGTTGCACTCTCTGGAGTTGGAATAGTAATTGTTACCCCTACGCTATCCAACACTTTCCCTACTGTTGCACTCTCTGGAGTGGGAATAGTATTTGTTACCCCTACGCTATCCAACACTTTCCCTACTGTTGCACTCTCCGGAATTGGAATAGTAATTGTTACCCCTACGCTATCCAACACATTCCCTACTGTTGCACTCTCTGGAGTTAGAATAGTAATTTTTAATCCTATGCTATCCAACACTTTCCCTACTGTTGCACTCTCTGGAGTTGGAATAGTAATTGTTACCCCTACGCTATCCAACACTTTCCCTACTGTTGCAATCTCTGGAGTGGAAATAGTAATTTTTACCCCTACGCTATCCAACACTTTCCCTACTGTTGCACTCTCTGGAGTTGGAATAGTAATTGTTACCCCTACGCTATCCAACACTTTCTCTACTGTTGCACTCTCTGGAGTTGGAATAGTAATTTTTAAACCTACGCTATCCAACACTTTCCCTACTGTTGCACTCTCTGGAGTTGGAATAGTAATTTTTAATCCTACGCTATCCAACACTTTCCCTACTGTTGCACTCTCTGGAGTTGGAATAGTAATTGTTACCCTGACGCTATCCAACACTTTCCCTACTGTTGCACTCTCTGGAGTTGGAATAGTAATTTTTAATCCTACGCTATCCAACACTTTCCCTACTGTTGCACTCTCTGGAGTTGGAATAGTAATTGTTACCCTGACGCTATCCAACACTTTCCCTACTGTTGCACTCTCTAGAGTTGGAATAGTAATTTTTAATCCTACGCTATCCAACACTTTCCCTACTGTTGCACTCTCTGGAGTTGGAATAGTAATTGTTACTCTGACGCTATCCAACACTTTCCCTACTGTTGCACTCTCTGGAGTGGGAATAGTAATTTTTACCCCTACGCTATCCAAAACTTTCCCTACTGTTGCACTCTCTGGAGTAGGAATAGTAATAGTTACCCCTACGCTATCCAACACTTTCCCTACTGTTGCACTCTCTGGAGTGGGAATAGTAATTGTTACTGCTACGCTATCCAACACTTTCCCTACTGTTGCACTCTCTGGAGTGGGAATAGTAATTTTACTCATGCGCTATCTAAAATGTATTTAGCTTTTTTATTAGTATTATGTTGTTATTAATTGTTATTTATGTGAATATTTTACGTAAATAAATGTATTAGTAATTTATTACATTTTTATTTGTTTTTAAGTTATGACAATAATTAATTAAGAGTTATTAATGAAAATTATATTATGTATTATATATTTATTAACATTAATTTGTATTACATTATGTATCAATTTTAAATATTATAGTACATTTTTAAATATGTTTATTACATTTATAAGTATTATATGGCTGAGATACCCGCCACCCCCTCTCAACACAATCCCCAAGGATGGGAAACCGGAAACAGTTCTGAAGTCTTTGGAAGACGGGAGGGAGTAACCCTCCCGGCCGTATTTATTAAAATATGAAACAAAATTAAAACATTAAATAAACAGTTTCATATTATGTACAATTTCATTACCACATTGCGATGTTTGGCTAACCTTAACAGATTCTCTAATACAAAGGTTCTCCTAGCCGAACTAACATCCTACAAAACATTTACTTGAAATTTTGAAATTGTACATCCTAACGTTTAAGGACCAACGGCAAGGTCGTAACCGGTGTCAAGATCCCTAACCGAGAAATATCGCCCTCACTTGTGAGGAGCGGCCCAGAGGCGTACCTCAAGTGCAATTACCAATTTCCCTTGACTTGACGGGGGCCCCAATAAAACTCGACGCCACTTAGAGGTCGTACGAGGACTCGTGTGAGGTATCTAGAAGGTAGCGTAGACCCCCCCCCAAACCCCACACAACTTACCACATCTGCCGTCGCAGACGTCCTGGCCCCGGGAAATTCCCCAGGAGGGGGCTGTAACCCCTCCTACCCAGGAAGGGGCCTTGACCGCCTTTCCTTTTCTTTCGGCGACCCATCCTTAGAAGGGACCGCCTCCCCGTTGAGGGGCCAATGGCCACCTCCCCCGAGCGCTCCCATCCGTGCTGGGTGACGCCCACTCATAGGGATCTTCCAATTAGTGCTCACCGATCATGACCTTACCGCCCGACCAAAATAAATACGACAATGCTAACTAAATAACTAAACTAAAAAAGACAGTAGCAACTACAATTTTATTAAAGCATGCTTATCAATGAACACTAAAGCAGAATTTCTTTATTTGCGAAACGTAACACAAATCGACCATTCTTTATTACATAATCAAAATCATCACGATAAAACCACAACCTGTAAACGAAAATCAGAGTTATCCATCAACTTTATTCAAAAACCACTTGCTGTCCTCAGGGGCTGGTGGGCGGGTCAAAATTGGCTCTTCGTTCCGTCTCGAGCTCACGGGCAGCGAGGAGGTGCAGCTTCAGAGCACAGGAACAAGAGGATGCCTTCGGATCTTGCTTCTCCTTTTATCCATCTTCAGGGCGGGCGTAAACCCGCCCCTGCCTGCCCCTAGGGCGTGGCCAGCCGCGTCAGTGTCTAGGCCAACCCACTCTAGGGCGGGAAAAGGTGCGCCCCGGCTACGCCGCTTCGGGCATACCAGCCGAGACTCGCCTCCCGCCCAAGATGGCTTCCCGGGGGGATCGTGGTACTCTGCCATACGTTCGGGGGGACCGAGTGGTCGCCCCTTTCCATATGGCTGAGATACCCGCCACCCCCTCTCAACACAATCCCCAAGGATGGGAAACCGGAAACAGTTCTGAAGTCTTTGGAAGACGGGAGGGAGTAACCCTCGCGGCCGTATTTATTAAAATATGAAACAAAATTAAAACATTAAATAAACAGTTTCATATTATGTACAATTTCATTACCACATTGCGATGTTTGGCTAACCTTAACAGATTCTCTAATACAAAGGTTCTCCTAGCCGAACTAACATCCTACAAAACATTTACTTGAAATTTTGAAATTGTACATCCTAACGTTTAAGGGCCAACGGCAAGGTCGTAACCGGTGTCAAGATCCCTAACCGAGAAATATCGCCCTCACTTGTGAGGAGCGGCCCAGAGGCGTACCTCAAGTGCAATTACCAATTTCCCTTGACTTGACGGGGGCCCCAATAAAACTCGACGCCACTTAGAGGTCGTACGAGGACTCGTGTGAGGTATCTAGAAGGTAGCGTAGACCCCCCCCCAAACCCCACACAACTTACCACATCTGCCGTCGCAGACGTCCTGGCCCCGGGAAATTCCCCAGGAGGGGGCTGTAACCCCTCCTACCCAGGAAGGGGCCTTGACCGCCTTTCCTTTTCTTTCGGCGACCCATCCTTAGAAGGGACCGCCTCCCCGTTGAGGGGCCAATGGCCACCTCCCCCGAGCGCTCCCATCCGTGCTGGGTGACGCCCACTCATAGGGATCTTCCAATTAGTGCTCACCGATCATGACCTTACCGCCACAGGCCGGATAGTTGACCGGCTATCCGGACCCCCCACAAAACTCCTACCTAAAGGTCATGGTGTAACGTTTTTAGCCATGCTAAGAAGTCTCCTATGAGTAACTCATTCCCCACCCGAGACAAATGCACCCCATCCCCCAAATACATACCATCATCATTAATACACCCATGTGGAATAGAATGCAGTGCCTTGGAACGGAACAACCTACTCACTTTGTTATTAAGCTTCCTCACAGAATGATTTAAAGCAGGAACCGAAATAGCCCCCCGCCACACTTTTCGTGGGATCATATGGGACCATGCAATTGTGCACCCTGGAACTCTCCTCGCTAACCAACTTACAGCGGAAAGCATCGCCTCAAGAAGAAGTCGTCTACCAGTGGTGACCAAATCATTACCCCCAAGATGTACTATGACTACAGACGGCGGTGACCTCGTCCGCCCTAGCAAACTCTCGAAAAATGATTGGAACTGGTCAATACAGAGACCGCCTCTTCCGTAGAAGGACACACTGTACCCGTATTCCCCAGCTACGTGAATCATATCACCTGCCTTGAATACGTCCGCGGCACGTCTCACGTATGAGTGGCCCACGACCCACACCTCCTTTTTCACAGCCGGTGATGTCTGACCGCTGGCCCGGTGTTGGGTCGACTGCAAAGTCCGCCCCGCCTCGTAGGCTTGCGCAACTGAAAACCAAACAAAACAAGAAGCGTGAGTACATTGCTACAGCTTCACAACATGTGCAACCGCACATACCTTTTATAACAATTGGAGGACCAACGCCCCACCCGTTTAACTTGTTCCACATCCAGACCCCTGGCTGTAGCTTCTGTAGCAGCCCCTATCCGAAAGGAATGGGTCCCAAACTCGCCCGGGTTCAAGCCCGCAGCGGCAATCGACATCGCAAGCACCCGCTGAAACTGAAACTTTGTCAGTGGGGTGGCGTCAGCGTGTCTCAACAAGGTCCCCCCCCATGATGCCACCCTTCGTGTTAAATAATCTTCTAGACACCTTACCGGGCACATGGAGGACCCGGGAATCCTGCGAATGATTACGCAGTCACCCATCCCACTCTGATCGGCTTTGGACCTGACAAACGAGACCGTCATCGTCTCTCCTCTGATCTGGACGTGCTCCAGGCACAATCCTCCCGTCACATCCTGCTTGTTCCTCGCCACTAGTTCGCTTACCCGCATAGCCCCATGGAATGCCAGCGTAAAAGCGGCTCGGAATAACACCGTCTCAAACTGAGATGAACACGTAGCAGGGAGTCTGGATAACAACTGGGCCAGCCTATCTAAACCTATCGGGCGCCTTTCATCTACTCTGCGACCCTCAAGGCGTTGCCACCCTCGCAGCGCTTTCTGTACAACGAAAGACGCTGTCGGGTCAAGGATCCCGTGGGCCCTAGCAACAAAGGAAATGGCAGCCCGATGCCTCTGAGCCGTGGCCACCGATTTCCCGACCCGATGCAAGGACATCAGAAAATTCACCACCCACTCTTCCTGGCCCCAAAGCTCCTCACTATCAGTCCCCAAAAAGGCCAAATAGGACCGGAACGCCCCTTCATATGCCTTCCTCGTCCTGGGTGCTAAACTCTCTCCCACGAGGTTACGAAGTTCGGGGCACCGAGAGACCAGAGAGCTTCGGGAAAGGGTGCCGGCTCCGGGTCCGCTGTGGGAAGAAAACCCCAGAAAGCCTGCATACGAAAACGAGACAGTGCATCAGCTGCCTGGTTCATTACCCCTGGGACATGTCTTGCTTTGAATAACACATTTAATTGCATACACAGTAAAACAATTTCTTTGAGTAGTCTCAAAATCCACTTGCATCGTGCTGCCTGGCTATTGATACACTCGACCACGGTCATATTGTCAGACCAGAATACCACAGAGTGATCCATGAACCCTTCGGGCCAAGTTCTCAGGGCTACTAAAATGGGGAAAAGTTCCAGGAAAGCAATGTTACTTGTCAGCCCACTGTCATGCCACCATGTCGGCCACTTTTGTGCAGACCATCTTGTGCCGAAGATGGCACCAAAACCTATACTCCCTGCCGAATCCGTCCACAGCCCCAACTCATCAGAGGACACGGCTGGTTTATTCCAGACGACTCGACCATTGAAATCCGCCAGGAATGCCAACCAAATGCGCATGTCCTGGCGGACCTCAGCCGAGAGCCTCGTGCGATGATGGCCCTCCTTCAGGCCGACCATGGCTTGAGCAATCGAACGAGAAAAGGGGCGGGCCATTGGTATAACCCTCAGGGCAAAATTCAACTGGCCAACTAGCTGCTGTAACTGATGCAGCTTAACCTTGGATACATTTAAGCATATTTTCAGAGATGTCCTGAATTTTGACACTTTTCCGGCAGGTAAACGAAAACACCCTTCCTCGGAATCCAACTCGATCCCCAGAAACTCGAGGCAAGTGGAAGGCCCCACAGTCTTACCCGGTGCCAATGGCACGCCAAACTGATTCATCAAAACACAAAATTGAGCCAAAGCCTGCCCACATTCCGGATCCCCGGCTGCCCCCAGGAACAAAAAATCATCAAGGTAATGCATCACATTTCGGAAACCCGTCTTCCTTGTGAAGACCCATTGTAGAAAAGTACTGAATTTTTCGAAATAGGCACAAGATATAGAGCACCCCATCGGCATACACCTATCCATGTAATAATGACCCTGAAACATGAAACCTAGGAGACGCTGATCGACTGGATGTACCGGGAGCAACCGGAACGCTGACTCGATATCAGATTTTGCCATCAGCGCCCCGGGCCCCAGGCGATTCAAAATGGCTACGGCCTCATCGAAGGATGCGTACCGCACCGAACACACTTCCGGGTCTATCACTTCGTTTACGGAAAGACCACGTGGGGCTGATAAATTGTGTATCAGCCGAAACTCACCCGGGTCATTCTTTGGGACCACACCTAAAGGGGAACAAACAAAGTTAGGAACCGGTGGTACACTAAACGGACCGGCGACTCGCCCTCGAGTCACCTCTTTCCTGATCTTATCCTGTACCACGGTCGTATGCTGGAAGACCGATAGCTGATTTTTACATTTCGCTGCACCTTGAAAGTCCCCCACTGGGATGCGGAAACCATAAGAAAACCCGTTCCGCAACACCCCAGCGGAAGTACGATCCGGGTATTCACTGAGCCAAGGAATCATCGCCAAGGTATCAATCGGGGTAGGTAAAGGCGCCCCTCGGACTATATTAGACCTGTTTGGCGCCTCCTCTACCCCCGTTATCGCCCGTTTTGGCTCTGCACGTGGACTCAGGATGGGATGATTGCCCACACCCACTACATTCGTGCCTAAATTTGCACGATCCCTGGGGCCTGGTACATTTACCCCTGTTGAAGTTCCAACAAACCCCCTTTTTTCCTGTATTTCCGGCAGGCCTCGAGTAATTGTCGGTACCTGTACCTGATCGAAAGGGCGTCCCCGCATACTGGCGGTAGGATTCGCCAACGTTACTTCCCACCAATGGCACTTTCAACATACCAGTCTCCTTCATTTTATCCCAAGACACAGAATCATAACAATCCCAAGTTAAGCTTTTATCATGTTCTTTAGCCTTTCTAAACAGATTATCATAGCAGAACCAATGGTTACCCTCATGTGACACCGAGTACCCCATGATTCGAGACTGATAAATCGGCAATTCATGCAGCAGATCGGGCCTTCGTTCCCCCAAGATCGATGTAAAGACCCCCCACGCTTTGCCCCAATTGCCAATATTTTCGTTCACCTTAAAGGCGGCCATTTTTGCGCGCCAAACACTCGGATGCATGAGATCCTTCTGGCCCTTAACGTGCTCCATTTCATAGTGATCAGTAAGCAACGAGAAAATGTTTACATATTCCCCCGCCCATATCTTCTCCTTGATAGCCAAGGGAACATGCTGACCCACCCTTTCCCTCCGAGAAGGTGCTGACTCATCCCTTGCAATCGGCAATGGCCGCTTACCTGAACCGGACGGCGTCTCTGCGACCGAACCTGTCCCCTGTGGCTTCTCTACTACCGCAGCCGGTGTGGATACCTTCGCTGCTTCCCGTGACTCACGCAATTGCTTCATCAGCACCTGCGCGTCGACAGCCGTGGCGCCCTCACTATTTTTACCCAACCACGCTGCCAGTTGTGCTGCCAGCTCAGGCGGCATATCGTCCCCGGACACGGATGTGACCACAACGGGAATCGGATTCCCTCCCTCCGGCACGGGGGTGGGTGTCTCTAGCGGGGCACTAGGGCCCGGGATGTCTTCCACAGCTCTCCCTCTCCTGGGCCTCTTGTTTTTCCCTCCCGGGGCTGCTCCCGCCAAAGGACGTTTCGGTCCCCCTTCCTCGTTTTCATCCATTCGCCTCTTTAACTCAGTCATCTCTTTCATAAGAACGCGCAGCATCTGGTCAGTAGTCATGCGCTTTCCCGCCTTCTTCGGCATTCTCCAACAGAGTATCTGGAAAACAAACAAAAAAGATTACAACGCTCAAAATTGGCTCTTCGTTCCGTCTCGAGCTCACGGGCAGCGAGGAGGTGCAGCTTCAGAGCGCAGGAACAAGAGGATGCCTTCGGATCTTGCTTCTCCTTTTATCCGTCTTCAGGGCGGGCGTAAACCCGCCCCTGCCTGCCCCTAGGGCGTGGCCAGCCGCGTCAGTGTCTAGGCCAACCCACTCTAGGGCGGGAAAAGGCGCGCCCCGGCTACGCCGCTTCGGGCATACCAGCCGAGACTCGCCTCCCGCCCAAGATGGCTTCCCGGGGGGATCGTGGTACTCTGCCATATGTTCGGGGGGACCGATTGGTCGCCCCTTTCCATTTTGTTAATATTACATTTTTATTATATTTAAAAAAAACGATATTTTACAAAAAACGATATTTTTGTCATTCTATATTTTATTTTCGATATTTTTGTACTTACCTTGTTAGGGATAGGATTCCTATATTTTTGACTTCGATATTTTTGTTCCGATATTTTTGTATATCGATATTTTTGTTTTCTATATTTTGTCAGACATTCCTGGCGTTGTGGTGATCCTCTTGGTGGTGGTGGTGGTGATGGTGGTGCAGATGCTCCAGCTGATGCTGCAACTGTAGCCATTTCAAAGTACAAAATATACCTAAAAGATTGGAAAACAGGTCTTCCTCCGTCAAAGGACAAAGTCAGAATAAGGAAAAAAGGTGGGGTCTTTCATCATTTGGAAAAAAAAATGTCCTGAACCAATGAGAAGTGTTATTTTCAGGTCACAAGACCAGGGATTTCATCATTATGAAACCAAAACTGTTCTGCACCAATTAACAGTGTTATTTTTCAGGTCACATGACCCGATGTGCTTACGCGACGCGCCCGCGGGTGCGCCCCGGGTTGCGTCGCGTAAGCGCGTCGGATGTTTACGTTGCGTGATCGTATTTGCTCGAGTGCTTCCGGGTGCGCTCACGCTGTGCGTATCACGTGGACGCGGCTTCGCGATACGTCAGTATGTTGTTTTCGTTCGCGGCAATAGCACTAACGGAGGCGCTACAAAAGACTACGCTTTCCAGGGCGCACACCGGGGCGCGCCCCGGGAGTGCTCCAGGGCAAAAAAATACAAATAAAAATAAAATAAAATATACAGCAAAAAAATTGTTTTAAATACAAATATAATATAGGATTCATTCATTTGCAAAAATATTGCATTTCATAGCTATAGACATTTGCTATTAACAAAATTTTGAAATTTACTGAAAAAAGCATAGGTTTGGGGCCTTATATATAGTTAGGAATTAGCATTTAAAAAACCTATGAAATTCACTGAAAAAACCATAGGTTTCACACCAGTTATAGTTAGGAATTAGCATTGAAAAAACCTATTAAATTCATTGAAAAAACCATAGGTTTCGCAACAGTTATAGTTAGCTGGAAATTTTACTGACATAAAACCATTGAAATTCCCACGTTATATTTAGTTGGACTCACTATAACTTGAGCGCCTGCAATGCACTGCTGATGACGTCACATATTACATCACTCATGACATGGTCAGTGACATCACTCATGACATCACTGATGACACCATCCTTGTGACAGGCTGACAGACCTCCTTTGGGTGTAATGTAACCCTTGAAACACATATTCAAAAATAGAAACTAACATTTTCAAAAAAATTGAGATACCCATACCAGTTACAACAACAAATTCAGTAATTCCACCATCTATAAACACATCCTCTCATTCAGCAACAGTTCTGTATAGTCACTCATACGTATACTCACTCATCATATGTAGTGATACACATATACATCCTGTTACACACGGACAGTCATCCAAAAGTTACTCACACACATACTCACACATGCAAATAAACTATTGAACATCCATTTATTTGCATATACAGCTATACACACACTAGTACATTACTTCTAAGGAAACTTACACATGCTTACTCTCTTAAACAATCACTTATAGAAGCACATACTTATTTAAACAGTAACTCTTTCAATCTCTCACTCTCACATATACTCACTTATATACATCAATACTCACATATACTAGATTAAAACATATGTAGTTACTCATAAAAACACTAGTGAGGCAGGCATTCACTCACTAACACACACATATTCACACTCATCCACCCATACAGTCCTGCACATACGCTGTCTTAAAAACACATACAAACAGTGAGTCAGTCACCAACCCATGCAGCCACTTATACACAAAGTGAACCACTGATACATATATTTATATATTTAAAAATTACTCGCTAATATATGTATTCACTAAGATACACTTTATAAGCCAGTTAACCAATCAATAATTTATTAAAAATAAACATCCATTTACACACTTATTTAAACATTTATTCGTCCATCGACCTTTACAAATACATATATAAAACATATTTATTTTTCAGAAAGACACACATTCACAGGATAGTGTCATCAGTGATGTCATGAGTGATGTCACTGACCATGTCATAAGTGATGTAATATGTGACGTCATCAGCAGTGCATTGCAGGCGCGCAAGTTATAGTGAGTCCAACTAACCATAATGTGGGAATTTCAATGGTTTTATGTCAGTAAAATTTCCAGCTAACTATAACTGGTGTGAAACCTATGGTTTTTTCAGTGAATTTAATAGGTTTTTTAAATGCTAATTCCTAATTATAACTGGTGTGAAACCTATGGTTTTTTCAGTGAATATATATATATATATATATATACTAGCAGCCCGTCCCGACCTTGACCGGGAGCAATCAGGCTTCCCCGACCCCCGCCTGCACAGATATTGTCCAGCATTTCGGGCCCCCGCCCGCCCCGTCCCCCACCTGCCCCGACCCCCGCCTGCCCCGACATTGTCCCCCGGAGCCTTAAAAGGCGACATATGATAGTCACAGCAGTGCACTATAATGTTAAACCGTCTCACTGTATTGCAGCTATTACTCCAGCCTTCGCCTGTAAATTACCATTTCCAAGTGTTTAGAGTGGGGACAAACCGAACCAGATTTCCTGGCTTTCTTTCGGACTGCTTGCTTTCCCCCGTCTCCGCCCGCCCCGTCCCCCGCCTGCCCCGACCCCCGCCTGCACCGACATTGTCCCCCGGAGCCTTAAAAAGGCGACTTATGATAGTCACAGCAGTGCGCTTCGGGCTGTTTGCTTTCCCCGTCCACATGAAAAGTACCACGAAAAGAGGGCACATTTAAACACGTCTCCGAGCTTGACGGATCACTTTTGCCTATGGGGTCTCTTTGAGCGGGGTTTACCCTTGACGGAGCTCGGCGTGCCGAGATTCCAGCATGGTAACATAATGCCCGCAAGTCAACCTAATGACCCTTAAAGCTGAAACGCTGGCGCTCTGCAGTTCAACTTCCTGAGCTGTGTTTGAGGTAAAACTAATGAGCGTGATCGTTTGGAACCTTACATCACCCCGTCCCCCACCTGCTCTGACCCCCGCTGCCTCACCTCAGCTGCCGCTCCTCAGTCCACCGCTTCTCGCCGCTCGTCACCGCTCCTCCCTCGTGCCATGTCCGCCGCTCCTGGACTCCGCTCCTCCCCGTGCTTCTGACGTCAGCACGCAAGTCGGGGCCAGCGCTACTTCGAGGGGACTACTTTTTTTATAATGTACATTTTTGAAATATAACAGATTTTTTAACTTTATATAGCCTATGTCCATCTACACACCCTGAGGATTCCAAAGATGTATCGGGTGTGTGGATTGGCGCTGTGGTTCCCGAGTTTACCCGCTTCAAAGCCTCAAAGTTGTTCCTTTATAATAGTAGTATAGATATATATTTATAGCGGGGCCGAGAAAAAAGGGGGTTCCCAAAACGTGTTTTCCCCATGTTCAGTTCCATAGGGCGGTCAACCTCACTTTTAGCCCGAACGGCTGAATGGATTTCCACCAAACTTGGCAAAATTGTAGGGACTGGTAGCCGGATGTGCCTTTGCTATGTCTCAAGATATGTGCTCCAGTGGATTTTGAGTAATTTAGGTTCAAAAAATATATATATCTATAAGCGCACCGGGGCGCTAACCAGCGCGCTACGTGAGTTCGCACGCGGAAAGCTGATTGGCTCTCGGGTGTTTGTCAACATTCCAAACAGTCCGGAGTGGCCGCCATCTTGTGTCTCGGTAGGATCGAGACACAAGAGGTGGCAAAAACAAAGGGGGAAATGACCATAAGGGGGCAGAGTAGACCCCCCTGACCCCCTAGGTTTGATGTGGGGGCTATAAAAGGGCCCTGCGGGGCAAAAAAACAATTTTTGTTTTTCGATTTGCGTGGGGGGAGCGCCTGGTACGCGCATCGGGGAGCGTACCGGGGAGCGTACCATGGGGAAAAAAGAATTATAGTTTTAAAAAAATGTAGCCGTTTTCATAATTTGGAGGTAGTTCTAAAAAGAACAGTTTTTTTCTTCTTTTAGTTGTTTTATCTTTTTTTAATGTTTTTTTGAACATTTTGTACTTTTTTTGACTTTTATAAACTATTTTATATTTTTTTGTTATTTTTATGGGGAGAAACAAAAAACAGGGAATTGAAAACGGCTCAACTGGAGCAAAAAAAAAATCAGGAAAAAAATATGGATTTTTGGGGCATTTGTGGTTGTCACCAGCACGGTTGATGAGCGTTATGCTTTGCTCACCATAGGTGATGGTCTTACCACAAAAAATACAAGAGATCTTGTATTGCCCAAACTTTGATTGAATGTTTCGGACCATCTCCCTTGTCTCTCGTCCCGATGGAGTGGGTTGCTTTCTTTTGGAGGTGCTGGGTGAAGATTGGGGAGGGTTACTGGCCAGTTCTCTCACCTCTGCGGCAGCATAGTTGTTGGGATGCTTGCGCGGCATGTGCCGAATCATGGTGTTATTGCCAAATGAATATTTCTTATTAGGGTTCCCCCTTGAAATTTCAATGCCACAGATTTGGCAAGTCACCTTTGGCGCATTCACTTTCTTCTTGCCCTCTGGGATGGAAAAAAACTCCAATACAATGTGCTGCTTTGGCCTATATGGGGTATTGTCGTCTGGCAGCCACCTCCTCCCCTCCTCCTCCTCCTCCTCCTCCTCCTCTTCTTCTTGACCACCAATGTGATGTTGTGGTGGTTCTCTTGGTGGTGGTGAAGGTGCAGATGCTCCAGCTGCTGCTGCTACTGTAGCCATTTTAAAGTACAAAATATTACTCAAAGATCTCCAAACAGGTCTTCCTCAGTCAAAGGACAAAGTCAGAATAAGGAAAAAAGGTGGGGGCTTTCATCATTTGGAAAAAAAAACTGTCCTGAACCAATGAAAAGTGTTATTTTCAGGTCACATGACCCGGGCTTTCATCATTTGGAAACCAAAACTGTTCTGCACCAATAAAAAGTGTTATTTTCAGGTCACATGACCGACACGCTTATGCGACGCACTCCGGGGCACGCCTGGGGCCTGCCCCGGGTCGCGTCGCGTAAGCGTGTCGGATGTTTACGTTGCGCGAGCGTATTCGCTCGAGTTCTTCCGGGTGCGCTTACGCCGTGCGTATCACGCGGACGCGGCTACGCGATACGTCACAATCATGTTTTTGTTCGCGAC
The DNA here is from genome assembly GCF_964263255.1 of Lissotriton vulgaris. Taxonomy (NCBI): domain Eukaryota; kingdom Metazoa; phylum Chordata; class Amphibia; order Caudata; family Salamandridae; genus Lissotriton; species Lissotriton vulgaris. The sequence goes on from NC_141694.1 coordinate 1,299,352,201, forward strand.
ATTGGCGCTAATGGGACGCTTCCCGGTTCGCGCACCGGGGCGCTTCAAACGATTACGCTTTCCGGGCCGCTCACCGGGGCGCGCCCCGGGAGCGAACCAGGGTAAAAAAAATAAATAAATAAATACATTGTTTAAAATACAAAGAAAATATAGGATTCAATCATTTTCAAAAATATTACTTTTCATAGCTATAGACATTTGCTATTAACCAAATTTTGAAATTCAAAGAAAAAAACATAGGTTTGGGACCTTATATATAGTTAGGAATTAGCATTTAAAAAACCTATGAAATTCACTGAAAAAACCATAGGTTTCACACCAGTTAGAGTTAGGAATTAGCATTTAAAAAACCTATTAAATTCACGGAAAAAACCATAGGTTTCACACCATGATGTCACTGGCCATGTCATGAGTAATGTAATATGTAACGTCATCAGCAGTGCATTACACGCGCAAGTTATAGTGCGTCCAACTAACTATAACGTGGGAATTTCAATGGTTTTATGTCAGTAAAATTTCCAGCTAACTATAACTGGTGTGAAACCTATGGTTTTTTCTGTGAATTTATTAGGTTTTTTAAATGCTAATTCCTAAGTATAACTGGTGTTAAACCTATGGTTTTTTCAGTGAATATATTTATATATATATATATGTATATTACCTACTGGCTATCGCCAGTAGGTATATATAGTTAGGATTTTTTCCCTATGGGATTTTTGAAAATTCTATGTCTAATAACTTTGGCGTTTGTGGACGGAATCGGCTGAAATTTTCAGGAAAATGGCCCATTTTGTTTCTGAGCAGCCCCTGAAAATGTGGGGGGTTTCGTCAAGGGGGGGCCGAGAAAAAAGGGGGGTCCCAAAACGCGTTTTTCCCATTCATTTTTCCATAGGGCGGTTGGACTCACTTTTAGCTCGAACGGCTGAATGGATTTGCACGAAACTTGGCAAAATTGTAGGGACTGTTAGCCCGATGTGCCTTTGCTAGGTCTCAATATATGTGCTCCAGTAGTTTTTGAGAAATTAACGTTCAAAACAAGATATATATCTGTAACAGCGCTCCGGGCAGCGATCCGGTCCGCTTACTTTTCGCGAAACGGAACTTTGCGCGCAGAAAGCTGATTGGCTCTCCGGTGTCTGTCAACATTCTAAACAGTCCGGAGCGGCCGCCATCTTATCTCTCGGTAGGATCGAGAGAGAAGAAGAGGTGAAAAACGAAGGGGGAATTTATTGAAAGGGGGCAAGGTATACCCCTCTTGACCCCCTAGGAATGTTGTTGGGGTTATTAAAGGGTCCCGTGGGGAAAATAAAAAAAAAATGATTTTTCACGGTAGAAGCGCTTCACGGGCCGCGAACTGGGCCGCAAACTGGTAGCGAAACGGGAATTCGCCATTTTGTGCTTCGTTTTAATTGTTTAGAGACAAAAATTATCGCAGCACATCGGCCACAATGCATGAATATCGCTGAAAAGTCAGTGTTATTCATGCATTATCCAGCAAATGCTCTTAGCCATGTTATCCACCTTTCATTGGATAACATGGCTAAAAACTGCTCTGTGCGTGAGCTTTTTTTTTTTTTTTTTGCTGCGTGACGTTTGTTAACGTTCGATTCGATGGAAATCAGGAAGTGTTGACCACCATTTTGTCACTGCGAGTAAATATTTTGTTATAAATGAATCCTTATTGATAAACATTGTCTGCGCCATCTTGCGTTTTTGTCCAATGCCACAATTTTGTCGTGCACGGCAGCCATTTTAGATGCCTTGACCAGGGCCACTCTCTGCACGCCGCCGATCCTCAGCATGGCTCCCCACCCTCGCAAGCATCTCCCCCACGCACTGGTCACCCCCGCTCTTTCTCTCATGCATGGGCCATATACTTCCCCCCATCTGCGCTGCTCTTCTCTGAGAATCACACCCTGTGCCCGCCCGACACCTCCCTTTCACCCTATTCACTACCGCACCCTCTGACACTCCTCTTCCTCTGTGTCCGATTGTCCAGGCCGGACCTAGGCTATCACCTAGCCCTGCGGATGTAGTTTATGGCCCCAGCTGTAGAGTATCCAGACATGCCAACCCTCCCGATTCAGGCGTGAGACTACTGATTTCAGTGCTAGTCTCCCGCCTCCCGATTCCTGCAAGCAAAAACCCGGGGGCATATTACCAACAACTAGCGATAATTTTTGTCTCTAACTTGTTTAATGCGATAAAAAACGGCCGCAATGCATGAATATCGTTGAAAAGTCAGCGATATTCATGCATTATCCAGCAAATGCTCTTAGCCATGTTATCCACTTCCCATTGGATAACATGGCTAAAACTGCTTAGGGCAGGTGTTAGGTTTTGGAGATATTCGCGCTTAGCGCGAATATCTCCAAAAGTTGGTAATAGGAGATAGCGATGGTTAGGGACTGTTTCCAGTCGCTAAAATCTTGGCACGCCCACTTTGCATGTCATTAGTAATAAATATCACTGATATGCAAAGCGGGGCCCAAGATGGTCGCTATCTCCTTTTAGCTGTCACTAACTGGTGTTAGCGACAGCTTGGTAATAGGGAGATAATTTTATCTCTTTTTTTTTTGGCTTTTAAAGCCCAAAAATGCGGAAATAAACCCCCTTGATAATATGCCCCATGATTTCTCGGGGGTTTCAGCTGACAGGGCTTGGTATTGTGTTACGTGCTAATTCTTCCAGGAAACGTCAGAGGGTCGATGCAGGGGTTCTAGAAGGGGTGATAAACCATTTAAGCCTCATGAACAAGCGCATGGTCTTTTAAAGATTTGTGAAGTACTCGGGGCGGCGGTGTGTGTGTGCCCTCTTTCAGGAGCGGGCGGGGGGGGCACTGCCAGCAACTTGCCAGGCCAGGCAGTGTTCAACACGTGCATCACCCTTTCTCTGCCTGCTATTACGCTCCATGCTACGGAAAGGTAAGAAAAAGAACGTGCATTTGAGTTTTAAATGTCCGATCTTGTTCCAGTACACTTGCAAAGCCCACACATGACAATAACCCGATTCAAGGCCCCATTCACTCGATTTTTTAAACATATATAGCACTCCAACAAAGTTAGATTTTAAAACTTTATTAACATTTAACTATAATGAACGGAACAAAAACTGTAAAAACATTTAAACATTTTTCACCCAAAAAAGCAACAATGGTCAGAAGCTGTCTTTTGTGCGAATAGTCCCAAGGCAGCACAACGTGCAGAGTTCTGGACGGCACCCAGGTGATGTCGCCTGGGTGCCGCACTGGTTTTGGGATCCTACAATGCTGCTCCGAAAATTGGCGTGGGGCGTCCCGGGTGGGGCGGGGGGAGGCCTCGTCAGTAGCGGTCTGTTGTGCGAATAGTCCCAAGGCAGCAGAACGCGCTGAGATGTTGATGGCACCCAGGTGATGTCCAGTAAACTGCCGCACTGGTTTTGGTATCCTACAATGCTGCTCCGAAAATTTGCGTGCGGCGGCCCGGGGGGGGGGAGGGGCGTGGGGGAGGCGGCGTGAACGGGTCTCCCCAGGTGGCGGCCATCCAGCTGAGTTGCGCCCGCTCTTGCGGCTACAGCGTCTCGCTCACCATGTTGTTGAGTTGCTCCCACTCTTGCAGTGCAGCGATAGGCGCCTGCCACATGACTCTTAAAATGGCCGACGGCTCTTCGGTTTTGGGCCTGGTCCACTGAAATGGCCCTGGGACACCTTGGAACTCGGACGCTTGCCTGCTAGGGCTTGGGCTCCATTCTCGAAAAGCGTCCCCTCAGCCGTGAAGATTCTACAAAAGTCTTGGGGGCCCCCGACTCCCGCAGGCTTCCGGTGGGGAGCGGCTGCCATGATTGCTCGCGGAATGACCACGACGGAGCCACGAGATGGTGGTGCTCTCATGCTGACGCCAGCTTCAGTCTGAATGATCCAGAAACAAGGTGGGGCTTTCATCGTTTTGGAAAAAAAAATGTTCTAAACCAATGAAAAGTGTTATTTTTAGGTCATATGACCAAGCCTTCCATCTTTAGGAAACCAAAAGTAAAATGATCCAATGAAAAGTTTTATAAACAAGTCACATGACCTGTTATGCGGCATAGGGCTACAAAAAGCGTAGAAAATCCGTTGGCACGTGAGGCGGCGTCAGTAGCGGACCGATGTGCGAATAGGCCGAAGGCAGCACAACGCGCCGAGATCCGGATGGCACCGAGTTAGTGTCCAGCAAGTTGCTGCACTGGTGTGGCTATCCTACAATGCTGCGCCGAAAGACGGCGTGTCCAGCTGAGTTGCGGTCACTCTTGCGGTACAGTGACTCGAACGCGCCGAGATCCGGATGGCACCGAGGTGGTGTCCAGCAAATTGCCGCACTGGTGTGGCCATCCTACAATGCTGCGCCGAAAGACGGCGTGTCCAGCTGAGTTGCGGTCACTCTTGCGGTACAGTGAGTCGAACGCGCCGAGATCCGGATGGCACCGAGGTTGTGTCCAGCAAGTTGCCGCACTGGTGTAGCCATCCTACAATGCTGCGCCGAAAGTCGGCGTGGGGTGCCCCGTTGGCTTATGAGGTGATGTCAGTAGTGGACCGATGTGTGAATAGGTCGGAACCAGCACAAGGCACCAAGATCCGAATGGCAAGTCCTGGATGTTGAGTGCCTCAGTTGAGATTTCTGAGCAGTGCTTGTAAGACTGTCTGAAGCTTATTTGCACCTGCTGCAGCTTCACTATTGCCCTGGTGTGGCCAAAGGTCGCACATGACATAGGCGGCGGTCTCCCGAGGTCCGGCGGAACTTTTTTCCTTTTCCTTTCTGCTTCTTTTCCTACAATCCGTTTCATCTGAAGACACGACCAGGTCCCTGAATGTGTGCAGGGGGACGCTATTGATTGAATGAAAATGGCGGCTTGACACAAAGCTGACTCAAGCGTTGCTGTTGATGCTATACAGACAAAAATTGGTTTTCAGTTTGTACATTCTTCAGGATTTTTTTTTCTATCCAAGTCTGATTGAGAGTTTGTAGAAAAATGGCTTCAGATTTTCCACCTACTACTCTTCAACATTCTTCCTAAATGTAACAATGTGAAACTCACTAGGAGAACGGCTGTTTCTGTTTCGTTTCAAAATGCTGCCAACAATATTTTCTGAATGGAAGACACCATCTTGTAGCATAAAGGGCCGAAAGGGGTTCTGGTCTGGCCGATGGTTGGTGGAGACATTTTGACTATATCTTGGACCTGCCCGGCCTCGCACAAAATGGCGCCGGTATAAATGGGACTCGTAACTCCTTGCCCGCAAATGTATATCTAGAAAATGTTATTGTAAGTGGCCCTGTCGTATTTTAATTACAAAATGTACGTCCACCGATTCCGCAACTGTTAGACACCTTTGTTCTTGCAACCTAATGGCCCGCTCGTTACGTTCCTCTACAGTGTAAATGTCTTCTCATCATATACGATTTCAGTTTGCTCCGTGGCTGGCCCACGTGGTTATAGGCCCGTATTTGTATACTGACATTTTCACAATAAAGGTTTTTAAAACAAAACACGGTAGTAGTATTTACATTGGTAAAGTTTTTACTTTTAGTCACTGTTTTCGAATCAGTAAAAGGCAAGTGAAATAAAGCAGTCCAATTACATGACGGATAAAAGGTATAATATGTAGGAACGCAGTAAAGATAAATGGTCAAGGGCAGTTGTGTTTTTCATTTCTGCAACATAAAGTGATCGATAAGAATCTGATAATCAGGCGTATCGGCGACTAAGACAGCAGGCCGAATCTCTTTTACTCAACGGCTCCGTCATGGAAGGAAGAAACGCCCTTTTTCTCGAAAAAGGAATATATTTTACTTGCAGGACAGTTGTAAATTTTCCGGGAAAGTACATTAGCCTGGAATATTATAACATATATGTTTAAAAAAAAATAATGTTCGAAAACAATAAAAAGCGTAATTTTTAGGTCATATGACCAAGCTTTTCATCATTAAAATAACAAAAGCAAAATGAACCAATGAAAAGTTTTATTAACAAGTCACATGACCTGTTATGCTTACGTTACGCGCTGCGCGCCGCGCCTCGGATCACTTCCGGGTGCGCTAACACGGCGTGTCATATAACGCATTACGCGACAACGTAGGTCAAGAATATAGTCAAAATGTCTCCACCAACCAGCGTTCGGAACACAACCCCTTTCAGCAGTCCAAAAAGTTCTGTTAAATGACAACAGAGGGGACAGGCAACAAGAACCATCAGTCAAAGAGGGGAGGGCAAGTTCTTCTCTTCTGGGTCATGTTGGGGCGCTACCGGAACTGATCGAATTGGTAGTCTACAGTGTTTCTGGATGTTTCAGACTAAAGCTGGTGTCAGCATGAGAGCACTACCATCTCGTAGCTCCGTCGTGGCCTTTCCACGAGCAATCATGGCAGCCGCTCCCCACCAGAAGCCTGCGGGAGTCGGAGGCCCCCAAGACTTTTGTAGAATCTTCACGGCTGAGGGGACGCTTTCGAGAATGGGACCCAAGCCCTATCAGGGAAGCGTCTGAGTTCAAAGGTGTCCCAGGGCCATTTTAGTGGACCAGGCCCAAAACCGAAGAGCTGGCCGCCATTTTGAGAGTCCTGTGGCAGCCGCCTATCGCTGCACCGCAAGAGCGGGAGCAACTCAACTACATGATGAGCGAGACGCTGTAGTCGCAAGAGCGGGCGGTAAACAGCTGAATGGCGGAAGAGGCACAGTGTAGCAAAAGTGGGCGGAATGGCAACTGAAACGGTAAAGGGGCGCCCCACTACAGCGTGTCTTCAGGTCAAACGGATTGTGGGACAAGGTCCAGAATTGAAGAGTCATCAAAAGGCAAAAAATTCCGCCGGACCCCGGGAGCCGGCCGCCTATGTCGGGGGCGATCTCAGGCTACACCAGTGCTATAAGACTTGGGGAGGGTGTCGGAGCCAAGCGTCTTCTCCGAGTCCATGGCCATCACACCGCCCCTCAGGGGCCTCCGTCAAGCTGTTTAGGAAGGTAACATATCACATTGTTTTCTAATGCAGTCAGGTCCACAAACGACACTCACTTACTTTGAGAATAGTGAAGCTGCAGTAGGTGGAAATAAGCTTCAGACAGTGTTACAAGCACTGCTCAGAACTCTTAACTATGGCACCCAACATCCAGAACTTATGCCATTTGAGAATGGTAGTGACATTGAAGCAACTCAGGGACCAAAACCATTAACGTACTTTCACGTATGAAAATCTTACTTGGGGAGGGGGCAGGAGCGAAGCGTCCCCTCCCAGTCCGCGCCACCACACCGTATGTTGAAAATCTGAAGCCATCGTTCTACAAAGTCAACCAACCTTGGATTGAAAAATCTAGAAAAATGTACAAACTGAAAACCAGTTTTGGTCTGCATAGCATCAGTAGCAACGCTTGCTATCAGAGTGCATGAGTTTCATGCTCGATCGATTGAGCTAGCCGGATCGGGCCATAAAAAGTATAAAATAGTTATGTAAATAGTTATTTAATAAAATGTTTTACCCTGTTACTTTGCTGGTGTGTTGTCTATATTTTTAATATTTGCATAGGGTTTGTCGTTATTTTGGGCGGGGTGGGTGACGGAGCCGAGCTGTCTTGCAGCCCTCATGGTGTGGAGCTCAGTTCATCTCACTATTTTCGTATTTCTCATGAAGGGTTGTTCCTAATATTTCTATTTTAGCGAGGTCAAAAAGAGATCCAATTAGTGGCCTACTGATTTTGCTCGATTACTTTTATTTTTTTACACGATTTTTCACTATCTGCAAAGACTAAACAGAGTATTGCGACTTTGTGCTTGTTTGTAAATAGAGAATGATCAAAAGAGAACCAATTCTAAAACAGTAAATGCTTGGATAACAATCAATCAAATGGAGAGACAAGCAGGCACGACAGATTACAACGGGGGCAAAGGCCTGCGTTAACTACCGTTCACTATCTGCAAAGAGAGAGTACTACTAAGAGAAAAGAGGGGAGGGGGGGGCAGCGTTCAAAGCACATCAGCGTGCATAAATACGAAAATGTTTTTATCTATCATGTACTTGACATTTTAAAGCTTTTCATGTTTGCTATTAAAAAACCAATGAAATTCACAGAAAAAACCATAGGTTATAGTGGATATATAGTTAGGAATTTGCATTTACAAAACCTTGAAAATTCAATGAAAAAACCATTGGTTTTAGGCCATATATAGTTAGGGATTGGCATTTACAAAACCTTATTTTACTCGCATAAAACCATTGAAATTCCATATATAGTTATAAGCGCTAACTATATATCGCGCACCCGCAATCCACTGCTGATGATGTTGATGGAGCAGATTTCCTCTGCAGTCAGGCATTGTTTTATTTTTGTGCTTCAGACAGACTGCATTTAAATTGCCACGCACATTTTGGTGCAAGTTAAAAACATGGCACAGTATGAAAGTGAGGCCAATTTAGTCTGAAATGCTTCTGCTGAATTAACATGTGTTTTTGCAATGTAGAGAAAAGTGGCCTTTTAGCTTTGAAGATTAATAGAATATGTTTCTCTCTTCCCAGCGCATCCCATGTAATCTAAATCCACTATTCCTGTCTTAAAAGACTTTGACTTGTTGCATATTTTGATAAATATTTTCAGTTAATAACATCTCTTTTTCTATGTTGCACATTGCACCTTTATTTTGCATGTTGTCATAAATAATAGAAAAGCTGCTTTACACTAGTAGCTTGGCCAGGTAAACATTTATACATGACATTAATATTATCTTTTTGTTTATTTTATTTTTGGGGCCTACCATTAAATGGCTGCCTGTGAAACCATCAAAAGCTATGGCTTGCTTTGAATGAGAAGGGAGCATGCGCAGACCGTGGCAGCTTTCCTCATGCCAAGAAGTCAAGAACACCTTGAACTGTACATCCTTGTGATTCTGCTAAATGTACCAGTGTTAGTTAAAAGTGTCCATCTGACTGCGCTTTGGCAGGAAGGAAGACTATTGAAAATTTTCCCTAGCAATTGTTGCAAACTTATAAAATGTATTTATTATGTATGCTTCATTTGTTAAAAAACTGGCATGGTCAGGTTTTTAGAATGCGTCAGGGTGATGAGAACTCATGCCACCATGACTAACCAATCAACATACAGGTTTTCCTGAATTGCAACATTTTGTGTAGTCTGCCAAAATTTTGTGTATAAAAACTGACAGGGGCTGGCTTTTTTTTTCTCTTCAGCTCAGCTGGCTTCTTGCTCATTTTGGCTTAGGCTTCTATGGGTTAGGTACGAGAAACGTCCCGGGAGATTGCTGAGGGTTTGCGTCCGAGGAGTATCAGGGGGAGGTTTCTTGCTTCCACGTCATATCTTGGCCACATTCCTTTGAGGTCTTGTGAAGGGCGGGCTGTCTCCCTCCCTGCTTGCTCTTTAGACACAGACAGATGCAGAAGAACAGCTGATTAAATAGAATTAGATGCTAAACTTCAAGTTATGCTTAGACAAATTAATTAGGTCTGAAAAGATTTATTTGACTTATGCATTTATTTTTCTTAATGGGAGATTTTTGCAAACTATTTGATTTTTGATTAGCCTTGCAAGACTATTTTTCTTAGAAACTCCTTAAGAATTTTGAATGACATTTTGCGCCACATTTTCTATCCTATATGTAATGGTTATATGCAGACTGTAAAATGTTCTGTATTAATGCTATTTTTTCTGTTTTACAAATTCTGTAACCTGATTGATATTTTACTAATGAATAAAGGGTCAGAGAAAACTTAACTTTTGATTAGAAAATAAAACCCTTTAAATACTCAACAACTCTCTTTATTGGCTTAAAATAATAATTGCATTTTTGACTGTTCATGATTATTAAAGTCTCCTGAAGGTAATACATGGTGTGAAGGGCCCAACACCTTTTGAGCGGTAAATTGGAGGTAGCATGAGGGTTTTGCATTGAGAAATTACCAGAAGAAATTACCGCTCCATCAATGTCACATATTACATCATTCATGACATGGTTAGTGACATCACTGATGACATCACTGATGACATCTCAAATGACATCACTGATGACATCACTGAAAACATCTCATTTGACATGACTGATAACATCACTGATGATATCATTCATGTGATAATACCATGAACCTCTTCAGACTCTAATATAACCTTAGATACAATCAGTGTAAACAGACAGTCACAGACTGTCACTCATCCATGGAGTTACTCACACACCTAGTCAGTTATGCCAAAAATCAATCACACCTCCATTTTCTCAACTATACAGTTATACACACCTTACTTTTTCAAACATATACTAACACATATTTACTTTACTCTCTTATACAATCTCTGATACATGTTCACAATGATCCATACAGCCACTCACACATTCACTGGCTCTTATGCACAGTTATTTATAGATGTCAACTCTCACATGTACTGTGTTTTACATATGTACTTAATTTGACATGTAGCACTGAGATATCCATTCACTCACTAATACACTCATGCACAGTCAACCGCCCATACAGCTGTTTCCACATACACTTTTGAATCCATACATATAGTGAATCAACTACTCACACATCTATGTACAGAGTCACACACCTCCCAGCCACCCATACACACACACTCAGTTTCCCATACAAATACTTGGACAACCAATGAATAACCCATACAGTTACTCATATAGCTACTGATCAACATATGCAGCAGTTTGTAGAACAACAGATATAATGATGCACAAATTAAAACAGTTTAGTCACTAACCCATGCACTCAGTGAGACACATTTAATCACTCACTCATACAGTCAGTCATGCACCTACTAAATCCTTCATCCAGACACTTATACATCCACTCATTCTTCAATATGTAAGACATATTTTAACTTTACAGAAACATACAGTCACTGGATGTTGTCATCAGTGATGTCATCAGTGATGTCATTTGAGATGTCATCAGTGATGTCATCAGTGATGTCACTAACCATGTCATGAATGATGTAATATGTGACATCATCAGCAGTGGATTGCGGGTGCGCGATATATAGTTAGCGCTTATAACTATATATGGAATTTCAATGGTTTTATGCGAGTAAAATAAGGTTTTGTAAATGCAAATCCCTAACTATATATGGCCTAAAACCAATGGTTTTTTCATTTAATTTTCAAGGTTTTGTAAATGCAAATTCCTAACTATATATCCACTATAACCTATGGTTTTTTCTGTGAATATATATATATATATATATATATATATATATATATTCACTGAAAAAACCATAGGTTATAGACCATATATAGTTAGGAATTAGCATTTACAAAACCTTGAAAATTCACTGAAAAAACCATAGGTTATAGACCATATATAGTTAGGAATTCGCATTTACAAAACCTTATTTTACTCACACAAAACATTGAAATTCCATATATAGTTAGTTGCACTAACTATATATCGCGCACCCGCAATCCACTGCTGATGATGTCACATATTACATCATTCATGACATGGTCAGTGACATCACTGATGACATCACTGATGACATCTCAAATGACATCACTGATGACATCTCAAATGGCATCACTGATGACATCACTGATGACATCTCATTTGACATTACTGATCACATCACTGATGATATCATTCATGTGATAATACGATGAACCTCTTCAGACTCTAATATAACCTTAGATACAATCAGTGTAAACAGACACTCACAGACTGTCACTCATCCATGGAGTTACTCACACACCTAGTCAGTCATGCAAAGAACCAATCACACCTCCATTTCCTCAACTATACAGTTATACAAACTTTACTTATTCAAACATATACTAACACATATTTACTCTCTTATACAATCCCTGATACAAGTTCACAATGATCCATACAGCCACTCACACATTCACTGGCTCTTATGCACAGTTATTTATATATGTCAACTCTCACATGTACTGTGTTTTACATATGTACTTACTTTGACATGTAGCACTGAGATATCCATTCACTCACCAATACACTCATGCACACAGTCAACCGCCCATACAGCTGTTTCCACATGCACTTTTGAAACCATACATCTAGTGAATCAACTGCTCACACATCTATGCACAGAGTCATACACCTCCCAGCCACCCACACACACACTCAGTCTCCCATACAAATACTTGGGCAACCAATCAATAACCCATATAGTTACTCATATAGCTACTTATCAACACATGCAACAGTTTACAGAACAACAGACATAATGATGCACAAATTAAGACAGTTTAGTCACTAACCCATGCACTCAGTGAGACACATTTAATCACTCACTCATACAGTCAGTCATGCACCTACTAAATCCTTCATCCAGACACTTATACATCCACTCATTCTTCAATATGTAAGACATATTTTAACTTTACAGAAACATACAGTCACTGGATGTTGTCATCAGTGATGTCATCAGTGATGTCATTTGAGATGTCATCAGTGATGTCACTGACCATGTCATGAATGATGTAATATGTGACATCATCAGCAGTGGATTGCGGGTGCGCGATATATAGTTAGTGCAACTAACTATATATGGAATTTCAATGTTTTGTGTGAGTAAAATAAGGTTTTGTAAATGCGAATTCCTAACTATATATGGTCTATAACCTATGGTTTTTTCAGTGAATTTTCAAGGTTTTGTAAATGCTAATTCCTAACTATATATGGTCTATAACCTATGGTTTTTTCAGTGAATTTTCAAGGTTTTGTAAATGCTAATTCCTAACTATATATGGTCTTTAACCTATGGTTTTTTCAGTGAATATATATATATATATACATACATATATAAACATATATCATCTGTATATCTATATAAATACAAACAAAAATGCATGCATACATATACTTATATGCATACAGATGCATGTTATTTACATGAAAGTTGAAAAAACACTAATAAAAGCAAAGCTAAAAAGCCACCTCATTACAAACAGAATGGCTTTAACTTAAACAAGGGCGAGATCTATTGCATTTTCAATGCTTGTTTACTTTGGTTCCATCAAGAAGGCATTCAGATGTGTCACACATTTGCCATAAATTCTGAATGTTAGCACTCTAGTTGCACATTAGATCACTGTAGTAAAGCTACTGCTCAAAACAAATGGATTCCCTTGAGTTGTGTACAAGAAAAGCTGGGAATTAGCTATAACACAGTAAAATTTACATCACACACGTTAAGAACTTAAACAATATTAAAATTAAGAGTACAAAACAGTTTATTGAAACATTAAAAATAGCATACGGTACACTTCAAAATAATATCCAAAGATAATTAAAAACACAGGTGTTATAACCTCACAATCTTATATAGGTGAGGTTATAACACCAGGGTTGCTTGAAACTTTTACTGTGAATGTACGCTTTGTAATTTTCAAGCCCTACGTTTTACAATTTAGTTTTGTCTGTCGTATATTTTTGTGCAGGTCACAAAATTATAAATGTGTTTTTAATTATCTTTGGATATTATTTTGAAGTGTACCGTATGCTATTTTTAATGTTTCAATAAACTGTTTTGTACTCTTAATTTTAATATTGTTTAAGTTCTTAACGTGTGTGATGTAAATTTTACTGTGTTATAGCTAATTCCCAGCTTTTCTTGTACACAACTCAAGGGAATCCATTTGTTTTGACTTAGGTTTAATACCCCAATTCCCTTGTTCTCCTCAAGGGGTTCCTCTCTTTCTTTACAGTAAAGCTACTGCTCACCAGGGACGTCTGCTGCTGGTATTCAAAGTGCATGTTTAAGTCTGCATGTCAGAATTTTTTTAATGAAAAAGAAGAGGATTTGAGAAGTCACTCAAAATTATCCCTAATTTTTCTTTCTGAAGCACTAATCATACTTTCTATGGCAAAATTAACCCCCTCATGTTGTTCCTTTTTAAATTGAGCGTTTTCAGACTTACCACTTCATTCCAATCAAGATGGCTTCTGGTGTGCCATACTTTTGTCATAAGTAAGACTGTTAGCGCTCTAGTTGTTCTTTAGAACACTCTGGGACATTCCGTCATTGGGCTATACTTGGGGTACATCTGGGTGATATTTGGGCTACATTTAGGCTCTTTTGTCTCTGGTGGCCATCTTGGGAGACTGTATGTCAGAATTTTTTAATGAAATTGAAGAGGGTTTGAGAAGTCACTCAAAATGTGCCCTAATTTTTCTTTCTGCAGCACTAATCATAATTCATATGGCAAAATATACCCCCTCATTTTGTTCCTTTTTAAATTAAATGTTTTAAGAGTTACCACTTTATTCCAATCAAGATGGCTTCAGGTGTGCCATACCTTTGTAATAAGTAGGACTGTTAGCGCTCTAGTTGTTCTTTAGAACACTCTGGGACATTCTGTCATTGGGCTATACTTGGGCTACATCTGGGTGATATTTGGGCTACATTTGGGCTCTTTTGTCTCTGGTGGCCATTTTGGGAGACTGCATGTCAGAATTTTTTAATGAAATAGAAGAGGATTTGAAAAGTCACTCAAAATGTGCCCTAATTTTTCTTTCTGCAGCACTAATAATACCTTCTATTGCATAATATACCCCCTCATTTTGTTCCTTTTTAAATTAAATGTTTTAAGAGTTACCACTTTATTCCCATCACGATGGCTCCTTGTGTGCTATACCTTTGTAATAAGTAGGACTGTTAGCGCTCTAGTTGTTCTTTAGAACACTCTGGGACATTCTGTCATTGGGCTATACTTGGGCTACATCTGGGTGATATTTGGGCTACATTTGGGCTCTTTTGTCTCTGGTGGCCATTTTGGGAGACTGCATGTCAGAATGTTTTAATGAAATAGAAAAGGATTTGAGAAGTCACTCAAAATGTGCCCTAATTTTTCATTCTGCAGCACTAATCATACTTTCTATGGCAAAATATACCCCCTCATGTTGTTTCTTTTTAAATTAAATGTTTTAAGAGTTACCACTTTATTCCAATCAAGATGGCTTCAGGTGTGCCATACCATTGTAATAAGTAGGACTGTTAGCGCTCTAGTTGTTCTTTAGAACACTCTGGGACATTCTGTCATTGGGCTATACTTGGGCTACATCTGGGTGATATTTGGGCTACATTTGGGCTCTTTTGTCTCTGGTGGCCACTTTGGGAGACTCCATGTCAGAATGTTTTAATGAATTAGAAAAGGATTTGAGAAGTCACTCAAAATGTGGCCTAATTTTTCATTCTGCAGCACTAATCATACTTTCTATGGCAAAATATACCCCCTCATGTTGTTTCTTTTTAAATTAAATGTTTTAAGAGTTACCACTTTATTCCAATCAAGATGGCTTCAGGTGTGCCATACCTTTGTAATAAGTAGGACTGTTAGCGCTCTAGTTGTTCTTTAGAACACTCTAGGAGGCTGCAGTAGAACACAAAGGAATCAACTGACAGTCTCTGTCCTTGTTGGATGTACATGTTTTACTGAGAATGTCAGACTTCATTTTCACATGACTGAGAAAGATAATGTGAATTTACAGAAAATATGCTTTCAGTTTAGCTTATAGATCCCCTTCCAAACCACTGTGGGAAAATCATGAGATATTAGTTTTCTTTCAAACAATATTCATGATATCACAGCAGAAGGTTTTTTCACATGGTAAAATCACCTTAGAACCCACCACAATTCCTAAAACGAGTATGGTACCATCAACAAATGATTTATAATGTAACTAAAGTCCTAAAACCCTCTATTAACTACAATGCTTTTTAATGAGGTGCTATCATGTATATTGGTCCCAAGATGGCTGCCAACACTTCTTGGATGAAGTGCTGACAGCCAATCAGATCAGATGTGTGGTTAGGCTCCGCCCAGATATATATCTTTTTTTGAACCTAAATTACTCAAAATCCACTGGAGCACATATATTGAGACCTAGCAAAGGCACATCGGGCTAACAGTCCCTACAATTTTGCCAAGTTTCGTGCAAATCCTTTCAGCCGTTCGAGCTAAAAGTGAGGCCAACCGCCCTATGGAAATTAACATGGGAAAAAGGCGTTTTGGGACCCCCCTTTTTTCTCGGCCCCCCCTTGATGAAACCCCCCCAAATTGTCAGGGGCTGCTCAGAAACAAAATGTTCCATTTTCCTGAAAATTTCAGCCAATTCCGTCCACAAACGCCAAAGTTATTAGACATAGAATTTTCAAAAATCCCATAGAGAAAAAATCCTAACTATATATACCTACTGGCGACCGCCAGTAGGTAATATATACATATATATATATACATTACTTCGAATCTGCTATCCCTCTGGTTCCCTTCTGGCAGAAATCAGGGCACATCAGCAGGTAAGTTTTCCAAGGTTCTTTTTTATTTTTTACACACCATGTGCAAAATTACATGCAAAATAGGACGGCCTACTCGTTTCGCTACTGCTAGCCTTCCACTGGACCATAGAGTCCCTAATGTCTAGACCTACTTTAAATGCTTAGTGAGCATGCCCTTTTTCCCTTTCTATTGCTCCTCTAGACAGTCAACCTTGTTTACACATTACGGCCAAAAGATAGGCGACATTTTCTTGATTGAAAAGATTCTAACTCATTTTACAAATTATATTTACAGTAAAGTACATGTACATATGCATAATCATAATTGAGTATGAATTGAATCGTACTGATTTTATTGTACACAGCATGCATTTTAACTCCAATTAGAGTTATCTCATTCATAGTAAAATACTTGTTGATCACTATGTCAAATTAAAGTAATTAGCTATTGCCCATCCTATCACTTGATTTACTCTTTCGACAGTTGATAACTTAGTTTTTCCATTTTCACTCCCACTATATATATATAGAAATATATATGTATGTACACCTGGGGCGCTGAAGAGGCCACACGGCCGAAATGCATACGCCCATGCTCATCTGTTTCAGCCTCAATAAAGAGACTCCATTGCATTCCCCTACAGTGGCTTCTGACTTTCTGTTGAGAAGGTGTTCGTGGCATAATTCTGCGCGGTCAGCCAGCGACGTGCAACAGAAGCCCCTGCACGCAAACTGACCTGGTCATCACTGGCGCCGTTCTGTTTTGGCAGAACTTTCTTCAATCCGAGGTATCGGAAGGACCAGGCTCGCCACTACACCCAGGAGGAACCGAAGTGGTGCAACTTTGCACTGGGAGAAGCGCACTGTCGCACCTTTTTCCCCCATGGAAGTTTACCTGTGTGTGGCGGTTGTGCAGGTGGGAACGCGAGGAGCTTCAATATTGTGCAAAGACAGTGTGAGACACCGGGTGATAACTGTCTGCAGACTCTGCCCCATACGCACTTTGGCGACAAATCCTGGCAAGAACCACTGCATGCTGGGACATGTAGTTTGCTTCACCCTTTTGCATCGAAGCAGGTGACACAGATCTCCGCTTGGGGGTGGAGCCAACCAGAACTATTTGAATGGGAGCAGAACTGTTGGGCGGGAAATCACACTCGGTACACCTGGGGCGCTGAAGAGGCCACACGGCCGAAATGCATACGCCCATGCTCATCTGTTTCAGCCTCAATAAAGAGACTCCATTGCATTCCCCTACAGTGGCTTCTGACTTTCTGTTGAGAAGGTGTTCGTGGCATAATTCTGCGCGGTCAGCCAGCGACGTGCAACAGAAGCCCCTGCACGCAAACTGACCTGGTCATCACTGGCGCCGTTCTGTTTTGGCAGAACTTTCTTCAATCCGAGGTATCGGAAGGACCAGGCTCGCCACTACACCCAGGAGGAACCGAAGTGGTGCAACTTTGCACTGGGAGAAGCGCACTGTTGCACCTTTTTCCCCCATGGAAGTTTACCTGTGTGTGGCGGTTGTGCAGGTGGGGACGCGAGGAGCTTCAATATTGTGCAAAGACAGTGTGAGACACCGGGTGATAACTGTCTGCAGACTCTGCCCCATACGCACTTTGGCGACAAATCCTGGCAAGAACCACTGCATGCTGGGACATGTAGTTTGCTTCACCCTTTTGCATCGAAGCAGGTGACACAGATCTCCGCTTGGGGGTGGAGCCAACCAGAACTATTTGAATGGGAGCAGAACTGTTGGGCGGGAAATCACACTCGGTACACCTGGGGCGCTGAAGAGGCCACACGGCCGAAATGCATACGCCCATGCTCATCTGTTTCAGCCTCAATAAAGAGACTCCATTGCATTCCCCTACAGTGGCTTCTGACTTTCTGTTGAGAAGGTGTTCGTGGTATAATTCTGCGCGGTCAGCCAGCGACGTGCAACAGAAGCCCCTGCACGCAAACTGACCTGGTCATCACTGGCGCCGTTCTGTTTTGGCAGAACTTTCTTCAATCCGAGGTATCGGAAGGACCAGGCTCGCCACTACACCCAGGAGGAACCGAAGTGGTGCAACTTTGCACTGGGAGAAGCGCACTGTCGCACCTTTTTCCCCCATGGAAGTTTACCTGTGTGTGGCGGTTGTGCAGGTGGGGACGCGAGGAGCTTCAATATTGTGCAAAGACAGTGTGAGACACCGGGTGATAACTGTCTGCAGACTCTGCCCCATACGCACTTTGGCGACAAATCCTGGCAAGAACCACTGCATGCTGGGACATGTAGTTTGCTTCACCCTTTTGCATCGAAGCAGGTGACACAGATCTCCGCTTGGGGGTGGAGCCAACCAGAACTATTTGAATGGGAGCAGAACTGTTGGGCGGGAAATCACACTCGGTACACCTGGGGCGCTGAAGAGGCCACACGGCCGAAATGCATACGCCCATGCTCATCTGTTTCAGCCTCAATAAAGAGACTCCATTGCATTCCCCTACAGTGGCTTCTGACTTTCTGTTGAGAAGGTGTTCGTGGCATATATATATATATATATATATATATATATATATATATATATATATATATATATATATATACATATATATATATATATATATATATATATATATATATATATATATATATATATATATATATACATATATATATATATATATATATTCCAAGGATAATCCGGCACGGCTCAGGTTACCTCCAGGCGGCAAACACGGACACGGACCCAAAATAAGTGCAAGTGTAAATGTTATTGTATATCGGTGCTCCCAATCGTCACGACGCGTTTCGCGCTTCCCAGAGCGCTTGATCACATGTATGTATATATATATATATATATATATATATATATATATATATATATATATATATATATATATATATATATATATATATATATATATATATATATATATATATGCTATAAAAAAGTAGGTTTCAGGGACGTTATAATTAATAATTTGCATTTAAAAAAACCTTAGAAATTGACAGAAAAAAAGTCAGGTTTCTGGGACGTTATAGTTAGTTGGACATTTTATTTGTACAAAACCAGAGAAATTCGACTGTTATAGTTAGTTGAGCTAACTATAAATCGCGCCCCGCAATGCACTGCTGATGACCTCACTTATTACATCATTCATTACATGGTCAGTGAGATCACTGATGACATCACTAATGACATCATCCAGTGACTGTGTCTTTCTGTAAAATTTAAATATGTTTTATATATGTATAATAGAATCCAAAAGGTAACATGCACACTCAGAGGATAGGATGCTGGGAATCATTTTTAATCCATCAACCGCTACGCGTTATGGCTGAGATACCCGCCACCCCCTCTCAACACAATCCCCCAAGGATGGGAAGACGGAAACGGTTCTGAACTTGTGGAAGGCGGGAGGGAGTTACCCTCCCGGCCGTATTTATTAAAATATGAAACAAAATTAAAAATGTTAAAATAACAGTTTCATATCATGTACAATTTCATTTACACATTACGATGTTCTTGGCTGACCTTAACACATCTCTAATACAAAGGTTCTCCTAGCCGATACTAAACATCCTGCAAATGCATTACTCAAACTTTGAAATTGTACATCCTAACATTACGGGCCAACGGCAAGGTCGTAACCGGTGTCAGATCCCCAATACCAGAACTCCCCCCTCACTTGTGAGGGGCGGTCACACAGAGGACTGTACCTCTGTGCCAACTTCCAATTTCCCTTGTCTTAGCGGGGGCCCCCTGTTAACTCGACGCCATCTTTAGTGGTCGTCCGAGGACTCGTGTGAGGTGTCTAGAAGGTAGCGTAGACCCCCCTCCCACCCCACACAACTTACCACATCTGCCATCGCAGATGTCCTGGCCCCGGGAAATTCCCAGGAGGGGCCCTAGCCCCTCCTCCCCAGGGAGGGGCCTATGGCCGCCTTCCCTTTCGGCGTCCCCATCCTTAGAGGGGACCGCCTCCCCGTTTGAGGGGCCAATGGCCGCCTCCCCCCAGGCGCTCCCATCCATAATGGGTGACGCCCCACCTCTAGGGATCTTCTAATTCCTGCTCACCGATCATGACCTTACCACCCGACCAAAATAAATACGACAATCTAAGACTAAAGTGGAGAAAAACAATTTATACTTAAGCAAATCAAAGTATACTCTCTACCAAGCATCCGGTGCAACTACTTTGCTGAGCAAAACATGCTGAAAAGGAAAAATTATCAACTTTATTACACACCAAATTACCAACTTTATTCAAAACAACCTGTAAGAAAACAATATCATGACACTCGACTTTATTCCAACAAATCGCTGTCATCAGGGGCTGGTGGGTGGGTCAAAAATGGCTCTTCGTTCCGTCTCGAGCTCACGTGCAACGGGGAGGTGCAGCTTCAGAGCACAGGAACAAGAGGATGCTTCCTTGGCTTGTCGCTCCTTTTATCCTTCTTCGGGCGGGCGTGGACCCACCTCCAATCCGCCTCCAGGGCGTGGCTATCGGTGTTGGTGTCTAGGACAACCCTCTCTTGGGCGGGAAAAGGCGCGCCCCGGCTACGCCGCTTCCGGCATACCAGCCGAGACTCGCCTCCCGCCCAAAATGGCTTCCCGGGGGGATCGGGGTACTCTACCATACGTTCGGGGGGACCGAGTGGTCGCCCCTTTCCATATGGCTGAGATACCCGCCACCCCCTCTCAACACAATCCCCCAAGGATGGGAAGACGGAAACGGTTCTGAACTTGTGGAAGGCGGGAGGGAGTTACCCTCCCGGCCGTATTTATTAAAATATGAAACAAAATTAAAAACGTTAAAATAACAGTTTCATATCATGTACAATTTCATTTACACATTACGATGTTCTTGGCTGACCTTAACACATCTCTAATACAAAGGTTCTCCTAGCCGATACTAAACATCCTGCAAATGCATTACCCAAACTTTGAAATTGTACATCCTAACATTACGGGCCAACGGCAAGGTCGTAACCGGTGTCAGATCCCCAATACCAGAACTCCCCCCTCACTTGTGAGGGGCGGTCGCACAGAGGACTGTACCTCTGTGCCAACTTCCAATTTCCCTTGTCTTAGCGGGGGCCCCCTGTTAACTCGACGCCATCTTTAGTGGTCGTCCGAGGACTCGTGTGAGGTGTCTAGAAGGTAGCGTAGACCCCCCTCCCACCCCACACAACTTACCACATCTGCCATCGCAGATGTCCTGGCCCCGGGAAATTCCCAGGAGGGGCCCTAGCCCCTCCTCCCCAGGGAGGGGCCTATGGCCGCCTTCCCTTTCGGCGTCCCCATCCTTAGAGGGGACCGCCTCCCCATTTGAGGGGCCAATGGCCGCCTCCCCCCGGGCGCTCCCATCCATAATGGGTGACGCCCCACCTCTAGGGATCTTCTAATTCCTGCTCAACGATCATGACCTTACCGCCACAGGCCGGATAGTTGACCGGCTATCCGGACCCCCCACAAAACTCCTACTTAAAGGTCATAGCTGCAAACTCTTTAACCAAGCTACGAGGTCTCCTATGAGTAAAGTATTCCCCACCCGGGACAAATGAACTCCATCCTCTAGATACATATGGTCCCCCCTGATACACCCATGCGGAATAGAATGCAATGTACTTGTACGGAACAATCTACCAAGTTTGTTATTCACCTTCTTCACTGAATGATTTACAGCAGCCACAGAATTACCCCCCCGCCACACCTTTCGTGGAATCATATGGGACCATGCAATCGTGCACCCCGGAACCCTTCTCGCCAACCAACTTACTGTGGATAGTATCAATTCGAGAAGTACTCGTCTACCAGTGGTCACCAAATCATTGCCCCCAAGATGCACTATGATTACAGATGGCGGTGACCTTGTCCGCCCTAACAAACCCTCCATAAAACTTTGAAACTGGTCAATACAGAGCCCGTAGAAGGTCACCCTGTACCCGTATTCCCCAGCCATGTGAATCATGTCACCTGCTTTGAATACGTCTGCGGCACGCCTCACGTATGAGTGGCCCACGACCCACACCACTCTTTCCTCAGCCGGTGATCTTTGACCGCTGGTTCCCAGGTGTCGGGTCGACTGCACAGTCCGCCCCGCCTTGTAAGCTCGCGACACTGTAAACCAAACAAAAACAAGAAGCGTGAGTGCAAGACATAGGCTTCACAACATGTGCAACCGCACATACCTTTTATAACAATTCGAGGACCAACGCCCCAACTGTTTCACTTTTTCCACACTCAGACCCCTGGCTGTAGCCTCTGTAGCAGCCCCTATCCGGAAGGAATGGGTCCCAAACTCGCACGGGTTCAAGCCCGCTGCTGCGATTGCCATCGTTAGCACCCGCTGGAACTGAAACCTCGTCAGTGGGGTGGCGTCAGCGTGCCTCAGCAAGCTTCCCCCCCATGATGCCGCCCTCTGCGCCAAATACTCCTCAACGCATGCTACCGGGCACATGGGAGATCCCGGAATCCGCTGAACCACTACACTGTCCCCGATCGCTTTCTGATCGGTCTTGGACCTGGCAAATGAGACTACCATTGTCTCCCCCTTAATTTGAATGTGCTCCTAGCACAGACCTCCCCCCGTATCCTGCTTGTTCCTCGCTACCAGCTCGCTTACCCGCATAGCCCCATGGAATGCTAATGCAAAAGCGGCCCGGAATAGCACTGTCTCTGATTGAGATGAACATGTCGCAGGGAGTACGGACAGTAAGAGGGCCAACCTTTCCAGACCTATCGGGTGTCTTTCATCCACTCTGCAACCCTCACGGCGTTGCCACCCACGCAGCGCCTTCTGTACCAAGAAAGACGCCGTGGGATCCTGTAAGCCATGGGCCCGTGCCATGAAAGAAATGGCGGCCCGGTGCCTATTGGCCGTAGCCACTGATTTGCCTGCCTGATGTAATGATAACAAAAAGTTCAGGACATACTCTTCTTGGCCCCAAAGCTCCCCCCTGGCTGAACCCAAAAAGGACAAATAAGAACGGAACGCCCCTTCATAAGCCTTCCTTGTCCTGGGTGCTAGACTCTCTCCCACGAGGTCTTGTATTCCGGGGCACCGAGAGACCAGAGAGCTTCGAGAAATGGTGCCGCCACCGGGTCCGCTGAGGGCAGAAAACCCCAGAAGGCCTGCATGCGGGAACGAGAAAGCGCATCAGCTGCCTGATTTAACACCCCTGGCACACGCCTTGCCCTAAAGTGGACGTTTAGTCTCATACACAACAGGACAATTTCCTTTAACAGTCTCAAGATCCATTTGCAGCGTGCTGCCTGACTATTGATACACTCAACCACGGTCATATTGTCAGACCAGAACACCACAGAGCGATCACGAAACTCCTCAGGCCATGTTTTTAAGGCCACCAGAATAGGGAACAGTTCGAGAAACCCAATGTTACCTGTCAGCCCACTCTCGTGCCACCATGTCGGCCAGGTTCGTGCTGACCAATGATTACCCAAGATGGCGCCAAAGCCCACACTCCCTGCCGAGTCAGTCCACAACCCCAGCTCCACGGAGGAGACCGCTGGTTGGTTCCACACGACACGACCGTTGAAATCCGCCAGGAATGCCAACCATATGCGCATGTCCTGGCGGACCTCTGCCGAGAGCCTAGTGCGGTGGTGCCCTTCCTTAAGGCCGACCATGGCTTGAGCAATAGAGCGGGAAAAGGGGCGAGCCATCGGTATCACTCTAAGGGCAAAATTCAGCTGACCCACAGCCTGCTGCAACTGATGCAAATTTACCTTTGTCTCACTAATACATGTTTCAAGCGATGCCTTAAACTTCGTTACCTTTTCCTTAGGCAAACGGAAGCACCCCTCTTCGGAGTCGAGCTCTATTCCAAGAAACTCGAGCGAAGTAGCCGGGCCCACTGTCTTACCTGGTGCCAAGGGCACGCCAAAGCGAGTCATGAGATCACAAAATTCATTCAAAGCCTGTGCACATTCTATGTCCCCGGCTGCCCCCAGAAATAGAAAATCATCAAGATAATGCATAACATGTGTAAACCCTGTTGTTCTTGTGAACGCCCATTGCAAAAAACTACTGAATTTTTCAAAATACGCACAAGAGATGGAGCAACCCATTGGCATACATTTATCCATGTAGTAGCGTCCTTGAAACATGAAACCAAGGAGACGCTGATCATCTGGGTGTACCGGGAGCAACCGGAACGCCGACTCAATGTCCGATTTGGCCATCAGCGCTCCGGGCCCCAGGCGATTCAACATGGCGACAGCCTCATCAAAAGATGCGTACCGCACCGAACAAACTCCCGGGTCAATCGCATCGTTCACCGAAAGACCCCTTGGAGCTGACAAATTATGTATCAACCTGAATTCCCCCGGGTCCTTTTTGGGAACCACTCCCAGAGGCGAACAAACAAAATTAGCAACAGGCGGCATGTCATATGGGCTGGCAACCCGACCTCGGGTCACCTCCTTCCCAATCTTTGCTTGTACCACCGCCGTATTCTGCAGAACCGACAGTTGGTTCCTACATTGCGCTTTACCCTGAAAATCCCCCGCCGGGATGCGGAAACCATACGAAAAACCATCTCGCAACACCCCAGAGGAGATATGATCCGGATATTCGTTCAGCCAAGGAATCATTGCCATGATATCAATCGGGGTAGGGAGAGGCGCCCCTCGGACTATTTCAGACCTGTTTGGCGCCCCCTCTACTTCCTGTATCACCATTTTTGGCTCTGCACATGGTCTCGGGGTGCGAGGACTGCCCGCACCCAGCACATTCATGCCTAAACCTGCAAGATCCCTGTGGCCTAGTACATTTGCCTCTGTTAAAGCTCCAGCAGACCCCTTTTTTACCTGAGTTGCCATTATTCCTTGTGTGCTGATCATTACTTGATCCTGCCCGAAAGGGCGCCCCAGGCGAATGGCGGGAAAACTCGACCATGTTCCCCCGTAAAGATGGCGACTTCGCCGTGCCTGACTTCTCCATTTTCTGCCAGGAAATGGAGTCGAAACAATCCCACGTCAGGGATGAGTCGTGCTCCTTGGACTTACGAAATATGCTATCGTAACAAAACCATTGATTGCCACCATATGTTTCATAAAATTCCATGATACGTGTCTGATAAACGGCTAGTTCCACCAATAATTCGGGCCTACGTTCCCCCATAATTGCAGTGAACATTCCAAACGCTCTGCCCCAATTGCCTATCGATTCATCAACTCTGAAACCGGCCATCTTGGCGCGCCATACGAATGTCTGACTAAATATCGAAATCAAAAATATCGAAATACAAAAATATCGGAACAAAAATATCGAAGTAAAAAATATAGGAATCCTATCCCTAACAAGGTAAGTACAAAAATATCGAAAAAATAATATCGTAGTACAAAAATATCGAAATTAAAAATATCGTTTTTTTAAATGTATTAATAATAATGTAAAAATAATTATAAAATACATATAATGTTACAAATATTAAATAAAAATATTAAAACATAATAAAAAAATTTAAACTAATACATATACATTTAAAATAAATTAAAAACTTAATAATTAAATGTAATTTTATATTTTTTTATTTCATTTAATTGATTTAATTTAAATTTATTTTATTTTTACCCTGTACGACTGTACCCCAAAAACACAAAACTGACCCTGAACCCTAAAAATACCCCTTTACCCAAAAACCCAAAACTGACCCTGAACCCTAAAAATATCCCTGTACCCCAAAAACCCAAAACTGACCCTAAAAATTGCCCTTTACCCAAAAACTGAAAACTGACCCTGAACCCTAAAAATACCCCTTTACCCAAAAACTGAAAACTGACCCTGAACCCTAAAAATACCCCTTTACCCATGAACTGAAAACTGACCCTGAACCCTAAAAATACCCCTATACCCAAAAACTGAAAACTGACCCAGAACCCTAAAAATACCCCTTTACCCAAAAACTGAAAACTGACCCTGAACCCTAAAACTACCCCTTTACCCATGAACTGAAAACTGACCCTGAACCCTAAAAATACCCCTGTACCCATGAACTGAAAACTGACCCTGAACCCTAAAAATACCCCTGTACCCATGAACTGAAAACTGACCCTGAACCCTAAAAATACCCCTGTACCCATGAACTAAAAACTGACCCTGAACCCTAAAAATACCCCTGTACCCAAAATTAATTAATATTATTTAATTACTAATTAATTATTAATTAACAATAACAATAAAGTAAATATATTAGCACATTTGCTGTAATTATTTTAATTTAATAATTAATATTATTTTGCACAATTAATTAATTAAGAATAACAATAAATTATATATATAAAAAATACTATAATTAATGTAATTAAATAATTAATATTAATTAATTACCAACTAATTAATAATTATAAATATGTAAAAAATTATAATAATTAATTAACTAATTAATAGAAATTAATTACCAATTAATTATTAATTAAAATATGTACAAACATATATCAATTAATTAATTATTATTAAATTACTTCCCACCCTATTCCCCTATAAACCCATAACCCGCTACAGAACATATTTATCAATTAATAAATTAATTAAAAATAATTAAAAATTAATTCTCAATGAATTAATTAATAATTCCTACTAATTAATAATTAATTTAACATAATTAAATTACTTCCCACCCTATTCCCCTATAAACCCACAACCCGCTACAGTAGTAAAAGACAATATTTAATAAAATAACATTACAAATAAATAATAAAACATAATAAATACAATATAATATACACTAAATTTATTTAAAAATTGATATTAGTAACATCAAAGTTATTAATTTCGATATTATTAACATCGATATTTACAACTTTGATATTACTGATATCATACCAATATCGATATTTAGACTGTCGATATTACTTACCTTCGATATTTTTGTATTTCGATATTTAAACTTCGATATTTTTGCATATCGATATTTAAAAATCGATATTTTGTCTGTGTACCGCGCCATACACTAGGATGCAGAAATTCTTTTTGATTTTTTACATGCTCAATCTCATAGTGATCGGTCAACAAGGAAAACATGTTCACATATTTATCAGCCCATATCCTTTCTTTTACCTCAATCGGGATATGCTGAACAACTTTTTCCCTCCTTGAAGGTACCGATCCCTCCCCCGCAATCGGCAACGGCTGCTTACCTGAACCGGCCACTGTGACCGTAGTTCCTGCCGAACCAACGCCCGATACTGGTTGTTCCACGGGAGCCTGCGGGGAAACAAAAGGAGACGGTGCCTTCGCAGCATCTTTCGATTGCCGCAACTGCTTCATTATTGCCCTGGCTTCCTCAGCCGTGGCCCCCTCGTTCTCTTTGCCTAACCATGCCGCCAACTGGGCAGCCAGCTCAGGAGGCATATCCTCCCCGTTCACAGGAGTGACTACCACAGGGATCGGTTGCCCCACGTCTGGGACCGGAGTCGGGGCCTCGATCGGGGTGACCGGGTGCGCAGGGGGTGCTTCGGGAACCGGGGCCTCACCACCTGACGCTCCCTTCTTGGCCCTTCTACCTCTCCCGTTAGGGACCACTCCCGGCAATGCTGGTCCGATGACTCTCTTAGGCCCCCCCACACCATTCATTACCGCCATCTGCTTTTTCATATCTGCCATGTCCTTCATCAGCATACGAAGCATCTGATCGGTCCCGATCCTCTTTCCGACCTTCTTGCTAGGCATCGTCCGCGTATACTCCTCAAGGTCCTAGGCAAGGAAACTCCGAACTCACTGAAAGAAGAAACACAAGATTAATTCTCAAAAATGGCTCTTCGCTCCGTCTCGATCTCACGTGCAACGGGGAGGTGCAGCTTCAGAGCACAGGAACAAGAGGATGCTTCCTTAGCTTGTCGCTCCTTTTATCCTTCTTCGGGCGGGCGTGGACCCACCTCCTATCCGCCTCCAGGGCGTGGCTATCGGTGTTGGTGTCTAGGACAACCCTCTCTTGGGCGGGAAAAGGCGCGCCCTGGCTACGCCGCTTCGGGCATAACAGCCGAGACTCGCCTCCCGCCCAAAATGGCTTCCCGGGGGGATCGGGGTACTCCACCATACGTTCGGGGGGACCGAGTGGTCGCCCCTTTCCATTCGACACGTAAAAGTGTCTTGACTTCGGTTAAACATTTCTTGGAGACCAAATCTGGTACCCTATATGAACACAATAAAGTTGTGTTAGAACTCATCAAATGGTGCCTAGACAACAATTATTTCCTGTTTGATAGAGATATATACAGACAGGTATGATGGGTGGCGATGGGGGCCTGCTTCTCCCCCAGTTACGCATGCTTGCATGTGGGTTGGTGGGAGGAGCGGGTCCTCAAAACCTCCTTTCAGGTGGAATACCAGGCACACGTTATGTTGTATTTACGATACATAGATGATGTGTTCATTTTGTGGAAAGGGAGTGAAGAGGAGGAGCTTAGCTTCATAAATAAGATCAATAATAAAATCTCCAACTTAAAATTCACTTCCCATATCCACAAAAGTGAAATAGAATTCCTCGATGTCAAGGTATTTGTTAAGAATAATAACATTGAAAGCACCCTTTATAGGAAACCAACCTCTGGAAATATCACCCTACATGCGACCAGCTCTCATCCAAAACATCTCATTGCTAGCATCCCTTATGGAGAAATCCTAAGGTTAAAACGTATATGCAGCAGTGAAGAAGAATTCAACAAATGTCAAGATGAGCTGGTTGGCAGACTTAAAGCAAGGGGATATTCACAAAAAATCCTGCAAGGCGCGATGAATAAGGCTAAGACGAGATCTAGAATCAGCCTATTTGACCCGAAGTAAATACTTCACAGGTCCCTAATACTGTGACCACCTATAAGACTAGTAACACTCCTAGACTGATTACTACGTATAATAGGGAGGAACGACAGATAAGGACAATATTGAATAAACATTGGCCAATAGTGCTTACTGATAATGTCCTTCTTGACAGAATAGTAGAAAAACACATTATTACGTTCAGGAGGAGCAGCACTATGGGCTCTGTTCTAGATCGGGTGTCGCCAGAAGGTAAGCAGGTTACCACGTGGTTAACACCCAGGAAAGGTTTTAAAAAGTGCACCACTTGCCGTGCCTGTAAATTTGGATGCAATATGACTACGTACTCCACACCATTCAGTCCAACACCTACATCGATTCGGGGAACCTAAAACTGCAAAACCGAGTATGCTGTATATGTCCTGACGTGCACCTGTGGGCTTAGCTACGTCGGTAGCACGAAGCTACAGGTGCACGTCAGGATGAAGTGTGAGCGGGAAATCCGTTACGCTCGCGGATTTTGCGGATTTTTGGGAAATCCGCAATCCGCGAATTTTGCGGATTTCCCGCAAAATCCGCAAAAAAAATCCACGAGCCTAACGGGTTCAAAAGTTGAACCCCCACTCATGCAACTATTTTACAATGGCGCCAGCAAGCTGCCAGCGCTGTTGTAAAATAGTTACAAAGTTAGCTTGCACAGGAACCACTAGATAAAACGAAGCAGGTGCTGCTTTATTTTATCTAAGTGCTTCCTGTGCAAGCTAACTTTGTAACTATTTTACAACGGCGCTGGCAGCTTGCTGGCGCCATTGTAAAATAATTACAGCTCACAGCTCACTCAAGGGACCCCTGCGCCCTTCGGGACGATTGCATAGTAACACACACATGGACGCTCGAACTGGTTGATGCTCAAATTCAGTGACTCATTCATTAGCCCAAAAACAATCGTGAGCGCCGTCGAGGCTGGACAGGTGTGCCTTCTTCCCAAATCTACCGTGGAAAATCAGCTGTGATGCTGGATAGGCTTTGCATCCTTGACTTTCACGAGCGCAATACCCGTGCTGTTCCTTTGACCAGGAGCTTCTTTCTCTTCATCTGCTGAACTGATCTTTCTCTGACCTTTTATTCACACAAGACGAGGCACATTGTGTTCGCACGGGTTTCTGCAAGTTCGCACGCGTTTTGTACAATTTCGCAATTTGCGAAATTGTACAAAACCCTCGCAAACTTGCAGAAACCCGTGCGAACATAAAAAAAAAATCAGCAAATTCGCGGGAATTCGCGGATTTTGCGGATTGCAAGTTCGCAAATCCGCAAAATTCGCGAACGCGAGATTCGCAAAATTCGCCCATGCCTGGTCAGGATCTTGCAGCATATTAGGGCCATTCTCCACAGGGATGCAGCATACCCTGTGGCGAGGCATTTTAAAAGAGTTCATGCTAATAACATCAACTGCCTGTCTTATTATGTATTAGATGCTGTGGCTAAGCAAAGACGGGGTGGCAACAGGGAGCGCCAACTTCGGCAGTTAGAAACAAAGTATATTCTTGAGCTCGATAGCAAATGGCCGAATGGTTTGAATACAACAGAGGACATGAGTCATTTTTTATGAAACATGTAGAGGCGCTGTTGTCCCAGGTTTTCTGTATCGAATACATTGTTTCATGTAAATATTGGATTGAGTACCGTTAAGGGTGAATTGTATCAATTTCCTGGTTATATGAATTACACAATACTGTTCTCTCTTTCCCTCCGATTTGATTTCTAATGAACTTATTTATTGTATGGTTATATATTTTTGATATTTGTGGTTTCTATTAATTGTATGCCGGTTTTGGACAATAGATTTATATGACAGTAGAAATGTAGGCAGTCTCGGATTTATCCAATGAGAACAATATCAAAATCAGTGTTTATTTTTTTATATATAAATACTATCCGCCAGATTCATGAAAAACGGCATTTGCGATTCTGTAATAGCGAAAAAAAGCGAATCGTTATTCAGAAATCACAAATCCGAATTTATGAAGATTTGCGATTAAAAGAAGCGATTCGCACGCGATCGCAAATTCCGTTAGCGATTACCGATAATCGCAGAAAAATCACTATTTTCGGCTACCCGCGC
The DNA here is from genome assembly GCF_964263255.1 of Lissotriton vulgaris. Lineage (NCBI taxonomy): Eukaryota > Metazoa > Chordata > Amphibia > Caudata > Salamandridae > Lissotriton > Lissotriton vulgaris. Next base: position 1,299,383,351 of record NC_141694.1, read on the forward strand.
CGGGATTGTGAACTCTCAAATAGCGATATCGCTATTTGCGATATCGCTATTTGCGAGATCGCAGACTCGCGAGATCGGGAAAACGGGAAGTCGCATTTCGAGCCCAGTGATGACATCACAACCAGGAAGCTGCCAGTTCCCACCCCCATTCTCCACAGTGAGGCTGACTGAGAGGGAGCAAGTTGGAGAGCTGCTGCAATACAGGAGATTACCACACATCCACTACTTTGCTACAATGTCAGAGGAACCTGTTCCTGGCACCAGCAACTCCTCTGGGCGCAAAAGGAAGCTCAAATTTTCTGAGCAGGAGCTCGAACACTTGATTGAGGGGGTGGTGGCCAACCACGAGAAACTCTTCGGAAAAGATTCCAGGAGGGTCCCTGAGCAAGAGAAACGTAGGATATGGCAGGGGATTGCCTCCACTGTTAACTCCGTGGGAGTGGCCGACAGGTCCCTAGAGGAGTTGAAGAAACGTTGGTAGGACCTCCGAGGCCGTGCCAAGGAGAAGGTGGCGGCGCGCCTTGGAGAGTCGTCGGGCACTGGAGGTGGTGGACCAACAGTCCCTCCCAACACGGCCATGGAGGACCAGGTGGAGGACACCCTAGAGAGGGAGGCCTGTATAGGCTTCACACGACTCGACTCATCCCGCACCACCCAAGACACCCAAGGTAAGTGGCATGCGACTGCGACCCTGCCCCCTATGAATGTCCATGACCAAATAGGCTCCCCTAATGTCCCATAGGCATGCCATAGTTGCACATCAAGGAATGTCCTGATGCATTGTGGGAGATGTAGTGTGGCCACAATGTAGTAGTACCACAATGCAGCCAGACAGGTCCCAAAGCACACAAAGCCACAGCCATTCAGGGAATGTCACCCAGCATGCATGTAGCAACTGCACGTCTGCCAGATACATGCAACTAATGATCCTCCACTTACCCCCACAGGTGGCGAAAGCAGCGATAGTGAAAGGCTGCAAATTGATGAGGAGGTCCAGGAGGAGGAGGTGCCACCACCAACCCAGGCACCAGCCCCTGCCGCTGCTACAACACCAGCAGCCAGATCCACCTGCAGTGTTCCCCCTGCGACTGGTGCAGCACCTACAGCCGCTGCCAGGCCAGCTAACATTGTGCCCCCAGCTACTGCTGCACCACCTAGAGCCGCAGCCAGGACAGCTACCATTGTGCCCCCTGCAACAGGCACACCAGCAACGCCAGCTGTCACACCCCCTGCATCTGGCGCACCAGCAACGCCAGCTGTCACACCCCCAGCAGCTGTCGCCACTACATCTGGGCCCGCGCCAGTTGCGACACAGCGGCCAGCCACAGACTCAGGCCAGCAGGGCAGGCATGGCAGGTCTCGCCAGCAGACCACCCCAGCAAGCAGGAGGGGCAATGGACAGGCACAGGCGCGTCTGAGCGTTGAAAGACACATGTTGCGGATACACCAGCGCCAGGCACGACAGCAAGGAGCCATTCAGCTGCAGCTCCATAAGATAGGGCGCAATGTGGCCACAGTCGCAGACCGCATGGACGGCATGACGGCGGCCATGGCAGGTGTGGGGGAGCGAATAGACAACATGACTGCAGCCATGGCAGGTGTGGGTGAGGGAATGGCCCGCATGGCTGCAGCCATGGAGGCCAACACCGCTGCGATGTCCACACAGCGCAGTGCAGCACGCCGCCGCCACCGTCAACTCATGAGCCGGCTGGCCTCATATAGCAGGTCTAAATATGTTGCTGCAAATGCAACTTCTCTGTTGGCGCTGCACTCCCTAACACAGCAGCACCAACTAGTCCAGTGCAGTGAGGACATGACCAGGGTCCTGGAGCACCTCACCGCGGCCGTTACGGCACTACACCCTCCAGCAATGCCATCCACTGTGGGGGGTGATGATGCTAGTGAGGGGGCGTCCAGCGTCAGCAGCCACTCAGCCTCACAAATCCCACCACACAGCCGCAGCACCAGGCCCACGCCAGGTCTTGAAGCCCCGGAGGAGGATGCCCCTCAGAGGCGCTTGGGCGCATCGCGCAGTAGGCGCACTTGAGAGAATTTGACTTTCATTGGCACAGGCTGAAGTTAAGCCTGCCATGTCCTATGACACAGCAGTATGCTATAATACTGTTAGTGGGAGATATTTGTACTGAAACCTTATTTTTTGTGATTTGAACAAATACATTTATTTTGCTACACACATTAGCGTTGTGTCATCATTACATTTTGCATGCATTGTTGATTTGTGGGGTGATGGAATAGGTTGTACTAGAAACTGTTCACTGTGATGTGGTTGCGACGTCTGTGCCCCTCTGCTGGGTTCTCCCCACGTGCATGGCGCGCTTGTGCAGGTGGCCGGTTGTCCCCTTCAGATTCACTGCCAGAGATGTCTTTTTTTTTTTTGCTTGTAATTTAGCTTTATCATTGATTCATAAATCATATAAATGTTTTCAACATGGTTTTCAAATCATACACAGACAATTTTCAAAATGTCATTTACATCATTTCTTGTTGGTTCCAAAAGATGCCAAATGCATTTCAAGCCCAGAGGGGCTCTTCTTCAGGGGCCTGAAAACTGAACATATATAAAACTTAATTGTCAGCATTTATGAAACTGTAATTTCTTGAATCTTTCAAATGAAAAGCTTCCAAACCTTTGCAAATAACACGATATTCTCTGCATCTCCAAATTTGTTAATTTTTACACAGAAAGGAAAAGATTAAAATGAATGTAAAAAGATGTGTTCTCGGCTCTTATAACCCCTTCACCCCACCATGCATGCTCTTTAAAACAAAACACGATTACTCACTCGGAACCCGTTTTCCAAATAACCTGTTTTCCGAAAAAAGCCAAAAAAACAACAAAACATCACTCAAACTTTCTACCAGCTAAGTTCTAATCCTCCATCATCTGCTTGCACCATGGTCGCTTACCTCTGTTATGCTCTGAGCGCCTTTCCCTTCTCAACAACGCGGTGCCCCTGCGAACCCCATGGATGTACCGTTCTGTTGATTAAAAAACTTAGCATCGCATTGAAAATAACTATGATATAGACAGAAATGAAGACATTCCAAAATAAAAACCTTTTCAGCTCTGATAGTTGGTTGGTTCAACAAAGCCCATTCCACAGCTTCCAGACCAGATTTGTGTGGGATTGATACGTACAAAGATTTGACATCTATTGTACACAACAACATATTCTTTTTTGGTAGGATTTCCTTCAGTTTCAATAAGAAATCATTGGTGTCCTTGACATAAGAAGGCCATTGTTGTACAAATGGCTGTAAGAATTTATCGATGTATTGTCCAAGTGGCTTGAAAATGGTTCCACATTCTGTCACGATCGGTCTCATGGGTGGGTTGTGTAAGTTTTTATGAACCTTTGGAAGCATATAGAGTCGTGGTCTCCTTGGATGTTGAACGGATACAAATTGTTTGGTTGCTGAGGAAATATGGCCTAGATCATGTACCTGATCAAGGATAACTTGAAGTGTTAACTCTAATTCTTCTGTGTGATCTCTTTCAAGTTGAAAGTACGTTAATTTGTCTAACACATGCTCATCAACTTTTTGGTGGTAATTTTTTTTTATCCAAAACAATGATGGCTCCTCCCTCATCTGCTTTTTGAATGACCACTATTTCATTTTCCTTTTTTTTTTTTTTTTTTTATTGAGATGGATTAGAATACAAAAAACATACATACATACATTTAGATTATCAGCTGGATAAAAGAGAGAAATATACACGGAGGTTTAAAAGAACAATTTCTATCTACATAATTGCCTCTTATTTTTATATTATCATACGTTCGAATAAAAATAAAATACCTTAGATCTTACAAAAGGTGATACAAGGCCCTTATCTAAAAAGGATTTTACAAACCGGCATAGATTCAACAATTTCATCCTCTTGTTTCCCTCCATTTACTAAGGGGTGCCCAGATTTTTTCCCATATTCTTTCTTCTTTTGTCCCTTAAAATTATATAGACAATCTTCAATATTATGGATCCCAAGCAATCTAGTTAACCATATCTGGAATGAAGGTGCTATTGGATCTTTCCAGGCTGCCGCTATTAAAATTCTTAACACTGCAACGCTCAGAAAAACAAAGGCTTCCGCTTCCTGTGTAATTTTAAGATTTTCGTCCCTGCCAATTAAAACAGTCGTTGGGGATAGAGAGATTTGGCCCTCTAGCAGCCCCGATAAAAATTTCTCCATTTCAGTTAAAACAGGTTTCAAGTTTGGACAGGAATAGAACATATGGATTAAATCTGCTGGGCCTTGGTCACATCTTGGACATCTGTCCGTATCCCTTTTACCCCATTGAAACAGTTTCGCGGGTGTGTAGTATAAATTAAAGATCATCTTATAATGTTGTGCTTTTAAGTTAGTTGCTCTTAAAATTTTCTTGTTCAGTGCCAGTGCGTAGTCCACATCTACATTTGGGTCCCCAATTTTAAGAGCCCAAGCATTTTCCACATGTACAACATCCTCTTCCAGAGCCTGTAACAGAAAACCATATCCTATTTTAATCTTCCTACCCCCATTCCTTATATACTGAACAATCGGATTAACCTCCTGGATCGAAATCCTGGGTCTTATGGATTTCAATGATTGTTCTAACTGGTTATACAACATCCAATGGTTCGCTGAGATACCGTATCTTTGTTGTAGGGTCTCAAATCCTAACATCTCTTCCTTATTCATAACATCCCCCAAATACCGGATACCCAGCCTTTTCCACAGAACACTATTCCTATTCTGTCCAAGATGTATGAATGGGCTTGAGTCCCACAGGTCTATAATTCCATTAATCTTAGGGATTTTAAGAAATTTCAACATTAGATTCCAAACACCCCATACACCTAGCATCACTTTACTTTTGCTCCTCTTGAAACATTGCACACTCACTTCCCGAGTTAAAATTCCCTTAGCTTTTTCACCTATTACTAATTCATAGATTGTAGGGACCCTAGGGGAATCAGCAGGAATATTGGAGCATAATAGATGTTTCATATGTAGCAGCAAACATACCCAGTGATACAGTCTAAGATTGGGAGCTGCTAGCCCTCCTCTCTCTATAGGTAATGACAATTTAGCTAATGATCTTCTTACTTTACCATATTGCCAGAGAAACTGTGAGAAGACTGATTCCATTTTTTTCATCAGGGATTCATCAATTAATAAAGGAATAGCACGGAATAAATACAACAATTTCGGGAACATTGTCATTTTAAGTACATTAACTCGTCCAATCAGGGAGAGATGTAAAATGTCGATCCTCCTCAAATCTTTCTCCATCACCGCTAATACTGGCAGATAGTTTTCCTGAATTATTTTACCCACGTCAGCATTAATTTTGACTCCTAGATACATTGCAGCGTCGACATATCTTTGATCTCTTTTCTGAATATTCTTTGTACAAATTATTATAGTTTTATCAGTATTAAGTTTATACCCTGAATATGTCCCAAAGTGCTGAGCCAAGTTATTTAATTCCTGTATTGCTGTATCCGGCTTATTTGTAACAATTGCCAAATCATCCGCATACGCTAATATCTTAGTAGTGTGACCGTGAGATATGACAGGGGATATTTTCTCTGACGCCACAATTTTCCTAATCAGAGGGTCTATGTATAGTGCGAACAATATGGGTGAGCACGGGCAACCCTGACGTGTACCCCTTTTGATCGTTATCTCCTCTGATTGAAGCCCCATAGTGGTAATTCTGGCAACTGGGTTCGTATACATAGCCTTAATACCTTTCCTACAGTTTTCTCCGAAACCCCTTTTCTCCAACACCTCCCACATAAAATTCCAAACAACACGGTCAAACGCCTTCTCGGCATCCAATAAAATCATAGCCATGTCACTCCCTGTAGCCGTAACAGCGTCAAATAATGTAATAGCCCTGGCTGTATGTTCGGTGGTACCTCGCCCTGGGACAAACCCATGCTGCCAGGGTGACACTAGTTGACCTATAATCCCTCCTAGTCTTTTAGCCCAAACTTTTGAGTATAGTTTCGCGTCTGTATTTATTAAAGATATCGGCCTATATGAACCGGGATTCTCCTCTGGCTTCCCCTTTTTGTGAAATACCACAATATTGGTCTGCTTCCACGTATCCGGGATAACACCTGAACATATGACTCCGTTAAAAAGATCCTCCAGTATTGGGAGAATTTCTTCACTCAGAGCCCTGTACACCTCGATTGGAATCCCATCTGGGCCAGCTGCTTTACCCAATGCCAGTTCACTTAGAGCATTTTTTATCTCCTCACTTGTTATACTCGATTCCAATCGATCTCTATCTTCCTCCCCCACCCTAGGTGTTATAGGAAATTGGTCTTGTATATGATATACCACCCCCGGCTCCTGATCATAAAGTTTTTGATAAAATTCTTGAAATACCTGTATTATAGATTTTGGGTCATTATATTCTCTCCCATTATATTTCATCTTACTAATTTTATTTCTATTCAAATCCTGTCTTATACGCAGTGCTAATGCTCTGCCTGCCTGCTCCCCTGTCTCATAGCGCCTAGCTCTTTGAGTCTGATATTCGCAGATCTCTTTTTGGGTAATTATTTTTAAGAGGTCCCCCTTAATCCTGGCCATATTTCTTGTGGTCTCTCTACTGTCTTTGCCAGTTATTATTTCGTCAATATGATATCTCTCTATTTCTGCCAGATCTGCTGTAAGTTTATCTATCTTGTTTTTATCCTCTTTCCTAATTCTCGATGCACAGCTGATCGTCTCCCCCCTTAATGCGGCTTTAAACGACTCCCAGACTCCATTTCTGGAGGCGCTATATCTATTACAGTCAAAGAATTCCTTTGCCCATCTTTTCATATGCTTTAAAAACCTTTCGTCGTTTAATAATTTTCTATCAAAAGTCCATCTGGAAATTTTTCTTAGTACACTGGGAACTTTATAAGAGAGTATCAAAGGGTTATGATCAGAAATTATTCTAGGTAATTTCTGAATATTTACCTTACCTATCTCCCCTATTGTAATAAAGAAATAATCCAACTTGGAATACTTTTGTGCTGGATGAGAGAAGTATGTGTAACCACAATCACCTGGCATCTTATCTCCCCATACATCTAACAGGCCATGGGATTGCATCATGGAACTTATCGCTGTGTTAACCTTTCGTTTGCGGCCTGTACAATTAGTCCCCTGTTGCCAATCCGCAGAGATATTCATGTCCCCACATACTATCATTGGGGCAGTCCAGTTGGCCATTTCCTCTTCTAGTTTATTGAACATCGTAGGATCATCCTCATTTGGACCATATATTACGCATAATGTAAACCCCATACTCATTTCCGCTAATAACCATCTACCCGAGCCATCCGTTTTTATGCGTTTTGCACCGCCCAAATGATTCTTAGCTAATATAGCCACTCCTCTTATCATTGATGTTTGGGTGGAGCATCCGATCAGGGTAAACCCATACATTTCCAAGACCTTCCTTTTATTCCAGGGGATATGGGTTTCCTGAACACAAACTATATCAATATTATTTGATCTAACCAGATGGCTCAATCTCTGCCGCTTCTTCCAATCATTTAAACCCCCTGCATTGATACTACAAATTCTAATGTCTGACATATTTTACGTGTTTACCTTTCCTACATTGACTCATATCCAGATAGCTGATATCAACCTGAAAACTATTCCTTTCCATCTCATACTTTTTCATTATTTTCACCCCCCCTTCCCTCCCCACCCCCTCCCACTCCTCCCTCTGCACTCTCACCCTCCCCCTCCTGGGCTCCAAAATGGAGCCTCCCCTCACCCCCCCGCTTGTCTAGAGGCGCTCAGACCGCTGGTCTGTGCACGTGATGGTTGCAGCTTAGCGTGAGGAGAAGTGACCACTCTTCTACCTTTTTCCTTTTTATTTTTTACCCCCTTTTTATATTATGATCCCATTGTGATCCCTCACCTTTTTTTCTGCCACTTTTTTTTTTTTCCTTTCACTCCCTCAGTGAAAACACCTCACACAAGAGTATCCCCCTCCTTTGTTCACTCCCCATAGAGATACTTCAGTAGCTCCATTTCCAATTTACATGTACATTTTGGCACTCAAATTACTCCCTCTATGACAGCAAAAACTCTTTAGCTTTAATCTCTGAGGAGAAATAAAATGTTTTTCCGCCCTGTATTACTTTCAACTGGGCGGGGTTGATCAAGTAGGCCTGCATACCCTTGTCCTGAAAAGGTTTGATCATTTGCCGCAACCTCCAACGCCTCTCGACTGTAATATGGCAGAAGTCAGGACGAACAAAAAAGGTATATTCATCAACTGTCTTTTTTTTGTCAGGTCTTGCCCTTTCAGAGATTGCTTGCCTCAAATTGAAGTTACCCAGAAAGATTAAAATCGCCCTGGGCTTATCTCCCTCTTTTGCCTTTTTATAGATATTGGCTGGGGTACGATGTGCTCTCTGAATCTCCCTATCGAAATCCCAGTCCTTCAGCTCTTTGAAGGCGGACACAAAGAGTTTGACGATGAATGCTTTCATATCTGACCCCTCAGCCCCTTCCGGGATTCCAAGGATACGAAGGTTATTTTGACGCGATCTGTTTTCTAACGACTCCAGTTTCCACTGGATGTCGGTAAGATGTTTTGTTTGAGTGTCAACTTTATCAACTGCTGCTGCTGCGTCAGCTTCAGTGGAGACCACTCTGTCTTCCAAATTAGTCACTCGTTCCCCCAGGTTCACACAGGCCTTAGTCAGCTTTCTCACCACCCCTTGCATTTTTCTAACAGCCGCCTGCGATTTCCGACTCTCTTGTCGCGATTCTTCTCTATGAGCCAGTATCTCCTGGTGAATGATCTCCAAGAGTGACATTTGTGCTGAGTCTCCCTCCGGGCTGTCTGCAGAGGCATTCGATTGTGATAATTCTTTTTTTTGATTAGATACTTTCGCTCTCACCACCATTTTTACCGCTGTATTTGGGGGGCTGTTTTCCTCGGGTTCTAAATCGCTGCCAGTCTCTATATCACTGGTTTCTTGTCCCAGGCTATCCTCTCCTTCCTCGGACCATTCGCCGCCTTCAGATACCGAGAAAAATGCCTCACTCGGTGCCTCTTTTTTGCTGCAGCTACTCCTCCCTGTGTCGTCTTCCAAGATCTTTTCTAAGCCATGGTGTAATGAATTACTATCCCCCAACCGATCTGCTGCTAGAGTCTCCGGTTGCTGTTCTTCACCTTCCACCGTTACTACTGAATTTAATTGTTCAGCAAGCTCATCTACTATAATGCCAGGAGATGCCTCATCATTACCAGCAACTGGGGGAACCTGTATATTATCTTCCTTTTGATCTTTCGCATCCTTGCTCTTATTCAGCTTTTGGAAAATATCAGAAATTGGAATAGTACTCAAATTGTCCGAGTTTCCTTTACTAGCACCCTGCTGTGCTGTTTTTTTTACTAGAGGGGAGCCTTGATTTTTCCTCTTACCGCCGTCATTGTCCGCCAATGCTTCCGCTAGCTCCGCTGCTGCTTTCCTCCTAGCCGCTGCTTTAGCGCTGGCGCTCGTCTTGGGAGCCATGATTGCCCTCCGCCTTTCCTCTGGCCCAAATGCTTCCTTACCGTTTAAGGAGTCTCCGTTTTCGGCAATCTCTGTCTCCGTCTGCGGAACTCCGACGCCCTCCAGAGTGTAGATTCTCTGCTCCTCCCCGCCACTCGGGAGGTTAGTATCCAGCTTCACTTGTTTCTCAGCGTGGGGCTTCCTTCTCCGCCGAATTCGCCGTTTCTGAGCCAGGCTCCGCGAGGCTTCCACCCTGAATACCAACTCCGCGAGCTCCGCAGCCTCCGCCTGTAATCGGATGACAGCTCCGCCTCTGAGCCACCGCGTCAGCTGAGCAATCTCCAGAAGCAGCCGCTTCAGCGGCTGACTACACGTCAATTTCATCCAGCCGCGTCTGCTTTGGTACGATTTCTTTTTCACCCGTTCTCTTCTGTCTTGAGTTGTAAGACACTCGTATTTTACTTTACTTCACCAAATTCAAGCTTTGTGGGGGGGATACGGGATCATAGTCCAGCATAGCACTCCTCCTCACCTGAGCTGCTTTCCGACCGTCTCACACGGTCGCCATCTTGCTGTTCACTGTGATGTGGTTGCGACGTCTGTGCCCCTCTGCTGGGTTCTCCCCACGTGCATGGCGCGCATGTGCAGGTGGCCGGTTGTCCCCTTCAGATTCACTGCCAGAGATGTCAACAGGTATCTGGCGCTTGGTTGCAATGTTATGTAGTATTGCGCAGACAGCCACAATGCGGCAGCACACTGCAGGACTGTAATACATGGCCCCACCTGTCTTGTGCAGTATGCGGAACCTGCTCTTGAGCAGGCCAAATGTCCTTTCTATGCAATTCCTTGTCCGTATGCGTGCAATATTGTAGCGCCGTTGCTGGGGTGTAGCAGGGTTGAGGTATGGGGTCAGGAGGTATTCACGGAGGGCGTAGCCACTGTCACCTGAATGAGAAGAGCAGATGTTGATTGCCTGTGCTGCGCCGTTACATCTTAGCAATGTGACATTTTCAACAAAGTGTACTTACCAAGTAGGTGTCCTTCCCCAAACTCTCCCCTGACCAGTCGTGTGTGGAGGCCGCTGTGCCGGAATATGAAGGAGTCATGGGTACTCCCTGGGTACTGTGCGAAAATGTCAGTGATGTATGTCTTAGCATTGCAGACCATCTGGATGTTGAGGGAGTGGTAGGACTTTCTATTGCGGAACATATACTCCATGGCAGCTGGTGGGCAGATGGCGACGTGGGTACAGTCTATGCATCCGAGCACATGTGGAAAATGGGCTACATTGTAGAATTGTAGCTTGGTCATGTCCAATTCCTGTTGGCTGGCGGGGAATTTGATGTGACGGTGTAGCTGGGTGAGCATGGCGTCAACAAAAGTGTGGAGGCAGCGTGACATGGTGGGCTGGGATATCCCCCCAGCAGCCGCTACTATCCCCTGGAAACACCCGGAGGCCAGGAGGTGCAGGCTACACAATACTTGCACATGTGTAGGCACCGCATTGGTACGGCTTGTTGGGTGCTGCATCAGGGGGTCAAGGTCCTGTATTAGCTGCATTATCATTTCCCCATTCAGTCTGTATTTAGCATATATCTGCTCTCTGGTTTGGCCCAGCAAGGTGACCCGCTGGCGGAATATCCTGTCCTGGATCCTGCGTCTCCTCTGTGCTAATCGCTGTAGCCTTCGACGCCTCACCACCATGTACATTCCTGGCATTGTGGGACTCCTAATGCTGCTGCTGATGATTGTCCTTATGTGTGATTGGTCAGGCCAGAACCTGTTGGTGATTGGACAACGGTTTTTTAAAAGTAATTTTTGCATGGCTTTTATGGTTACCACCTGCTTTGAGTTGTCCTTATTTTGCGCGGCGCAAAATGCGATTTTTGGGTTTTTCGCTAATAGCGATTTTTCTTGAATACCGATTGCGAATATATAGCGAATTTGCTATTTATTTTGCAGAATCCGTGGTTTCTCGCATTTTCTGATTCGCTAATGCTCACCTGTCGGGATTCTGCGAATATTATAGCGAATTCGCTATTCTGTGTTAGCGAATTCGCTATTTTGATGTTGAATGCCGATTACGGAAATTGCGCCCGCAATTGCATTTTTGCAGTGATTGCGGGCGCAATTTTACTTCATGAATCAGGCTGTATGACATTTATGCACTTTACATGTTTTACAATTTTAATAACATGTGTATTTATAAAGAGTGTGTTATATGCTGCTATCCTACCTATTGAGTTTGGAACTACAAACTTATCTTTGTGGTACATGAAGTCCGTTGTCTATACATATCACCATGTGACCTATGATGTCAGACAAGGGGAGTTGTTGTTTTTACTTTAAATGGTAGATGGCGTTTTCTCAATTTTTTACACGTGAACAAGGGCTTGCGGGCTTGAAACTCGTTGTGTGTTTGGGTCTCTCGAATAAACAAGATTTCTGCCCAGAAGAAACTACCGAGGTCTGTGTCTCCTTCCTCGCCTAAAACCGCCGTGTGTATATTTACACTGAGCATATAATCAAAGATGCTGCCGGCATCAATACATTTTGCTCGTACAGCCTCGCAATCTCGCCCCAATGGGCTGACGATCCCTTCTACCACAATGTGTACGGTTTCGCCCAAGTGGGCCATACCGCATCCGATACAAGTTTACAGATGTTGATCTCATAATGTTCCTTATGCAAAGAAAAGTCATTTTTTAGCCAATGAGAACCATTTCAAATATGTTCATCTGTTCAATGACCCTAAATGTGTTGTCCTAACAAAAAATGAGAAAAAACAAGTGCTCTAAATACAAGTGCTTAAGTCAAAAGGTTTAGAAAACAGTATTTACAGTTAAAAACAAATGGCATATACATTTCAGGAAGTCTCATTAAGGCATTGTGTCCATTGCTTAATCTCGTCTTACATAACCGAGGTGTTATCTATTCATTCAGAATTAGCTGTGGACTTGGCCATTATCATTTTGTTGCACACATTGTCAACCTAAATGAACTGTCAGCTCCTCACTGGAGTTCAAACCTGAGGGCATAAGTGTTTCAAAATCTAATATATATTTCAATTCTAAAACCCTTAATTGATGCTCTCTATCCCCCCACGCTTCTGCGACCTGACTGCTTCCAGACCAACGAATGCTAATACCCTGTCATTTTGGCTGTGTGTTTTTTTGAGGTAGCGGGCTAACGGATACAGCTCATTGTGGTTTCATGTGGCCCTTTTGTGTTCCAACACTCTTTTCTTTGCTTTATGCTTGGTACTCCCTATATAATATTTATTACAGGAACAAAGCCTCTGCACTGCTTTGATCTCCTCGCCAAATTAAGAATATGCTGTCAATAATTTGTGACCACAAAATTACATGTTCGCCATATTCTTCAAAGCAAATGGACACTTGCTCCTCCCACCAGCTCATGAAAAGGTTGGCGTAGCTGGCGGTAGCATCTTTGATTATACGCTCAGCCGATTATTCTGTTCCTTATGCGCAACATGAATTTATTTTGACATGTAATGCAGTAAAAGCAATAATTAGTATTGTTGTGGTATTCACATTGATTTAAAGTATAGGCTTGTAATTTTTCAATTGAAACTTTAATGTTCTAGCCTTTATATAATGGCTGCCAAAATGTAATGCACCCCGTAGTTTGTCAGTCCTATTTTGATTGTAATGACTGTGAGTATGAATACGGAAGTACAACAGTGCATGCTTTACCGTGACCAAGCCTTAATGGCGAAACGCGTCGGTTTGTGACTTTTGTTGCTAATAAATTTACAGAATCATCCTGGAGTGTCCGGAGTACCTTTTTTAAAAAAAGAAGAGGTGGTTGTTATATATTAGGGAAACGCCGGTTTCCAAGAAGGACCGCTGCTGCTCCTTACTCCCAATCCTTTTCCTCCAAAAAGAGAGTACCAGCACTCGCGGAGGGGGGGGGGACTTTCAGATATTCATTCAACAAACAAACGTGTTTCGGATAACCTTTGTCAGTGTTTACAAAGCGACACTGCGAGGGGCCATTTTAACTTCTTAATTCATCATCATAGAAAGAGGACTTCACCCTTACAAAACATTCTTAAATCGAGTGGTCAATTTATCATGACTTTTTCATATATACACACCTTATGTACATATTTACAAATAAATAGTTCTATACCACATGTTACCGAACATTTTACGTAACGTTTTTTTACCTTTTGTTATCTCGCCGTGGATCGGCATGTTTGCCGTTTTTCGTTTTGCAAGCCTACATAGCTATCATTCAAACAAACGGCTAATATGAGCGATTGTCATCCGTTTTGACCATATATACATATTTACAATTTGTTACATGTGTATATCAGGTAAGGGTATATGTACACATCAAGCCGTGGATCGGCGAGGCCACTGTTATTGTAGACCAGTAAGCTGGTCATGGCTTCAAAACAGTGGAAAAATACAATGGCTCATTTATACAATTTATCTCGGGTGGATTAAGGGATAGGGTTCTGAGTTCAGCAGACTATTATTGCAACTTAAGAGATCATTAGTGGAATGATGTTCTATTTGCCCAGATGTATTGCCAGTTCTTCCCCTCTGTTAAGCCCATATGGCACTTTACACTGGAGATCTATGATATAACGCGATTCCAGTCTTCGCAACTTTAATATCCTGTCCCCTCCTTTAGGATCTACTGGGACATGATCAATGGAGAAATAGTGCAACAGCTCCCTGTTGCTATCATGTTTGATGGAGAAGTGTCTGGCCACTGGGTAATTAAAATCTTTATTGGCAATTACCCGTTGGTGCCCTAAAATCCTCATCTTTACTGCCAATATATGGCAACCCTCATGGACATGTGAGGCAATATACAGCATGTGTAGTGTGACACGTGAGAAATTTACTGATGGTTTTTTCTTTTTCTAAGCCTGGTATTTTATATGATAGTACTTTCTTACTTTTGGCACAAGCTTTACACTTTCCGCATGGAAAGAAACCCTTCATATCCTTTATTCTACCAGTTTTCTCTGGGGTTTTCTGGAGATGGCTATGGACCAGCCGGTCCCTTAGCGATCTGGCTTTCTTGAAGGTAATGAGTGGTACCTTTGGTATATCATTATCAATGATAGTGTCTACCTTCAGAATGTGCCAATTCTTGCTCAAGATTTTTCTTAGGTTATTGGCATCCTTTGAATATGTTGTTATTAGCCTACATTTCCCAGCCTCAGAACTTTTTTCCTCGAAGTTTTCTTTTGGTTTGAAAAGCTTGTGTCTTGGGATTTTCTTAACCTTTTCTAAGGTTTTACTCAAAAGGTTCATATTATACCCACTGATTTAGAATCTAGCTATACGGTCATGGGCAGCTGCTATGAAATCACAATCCCTGGAACAATTTCTTTTGAGCCTAAGTAGCTCACCGTATGGGATGCTATTTATTAATTTAGGCGGATTGCTACTGTCTGCCTGTAAAATGGAATTACCAGGTGTTTTTTTTCTGTATAATTCCATTTCTAATTTGCTATCCCTTTCAAACACTCTTAAGATCAAGATAGTTTACAGATTTCTCATTGATCTCTGATGTAAACCTGAGGTTAACAGTGTTGTTGTTGAGATGTTGAACAAATGTTTCTGCCGATGTTATTGACCCCCTCCAAACTAGGAAGAGGTTGTCTATGTATCTGTACCAGACTACGATTTTCTCCAGCCATTGCTTGTTCTCCGGGCTTTTGGATACCTGCTCCTCCCACCAGCCAACGAACAAGTTTGCGTAGCTCGGGGCGAAGCAGGTACCCATCGCCGTTCCGGATAAAGCATGGGCGAATTTTGCGAATTCGCGGTTCGCGAATTTGCGTATTCACAAATTTGCAATCTGCAAAATCCGTGAATGTGCAGATTTTTTCGTTTTTTTGTGTTTGCAAGGGTTTCTGCCAGTTCGCAAGGGTTTTGTACCAGTTCGCAAACGCGAACGTACTTGTCGGCTCGCAACGGTCATGACTATGTTCTTTCTACATCTGGTTCTTCACAGCACCCTCTGTTTCACCACTGCCACCCTCTGGTTCACCCATGCCACCCTCTGGTACATCACTGCCACCCTCTGGTTCATCACTGTAGATTATGGGGGGGAAAAGCACACCTGCCCTGCTTCAACTGACATGAATTAATTTGGGGTTGATTAATGTGTCACTGAATTTGAACTTCCAGTCTGGCACCTGCTTTCTTATCTGTAATTGCTTTCTGTTGCAGTGCAATTTTTTTCACAGGACCTTTGTGGCCTACTAGTAGCTATTCTCTGAGCCTGCTGTGAGGGTCAGAGCAGGGTTATAGAATAGTTGCAAGTAGGCAACTGAACTCTGGAGGGGCCCCTCAGGAAGCACTACACGGAATGGTTACTAATGATGAGTTTGAACTTTTGCACCTGCTGAGTGCTTTCAGTTTTGCAAAAATCGCTTTTTTGCAATTTCGCGGGATTCGCAGGGCGCGAATTTGAGCGAGATCGAATTTGGAAGCCGCAAATTTGTGCGAATATGCGATTTGTTTTTTTGCGGAGTGTTAGTTTGCAAGGTTTTGTGCGTTTTAACGAGCCGCTTGTAGCGCAACGGCGCAAAGTTACCCTCACGTCGTTTACGGGCGTGGCCATCTTGTTTGCATGACGTATTTCCGTTTCCGGGCGCTATGTGTAATCTCGCAAAGTGTGCGGCTCGCTAGTACAAGTTCGCGTGTGATAGCGAGGGAAAACTGGCGCGAACTTACCCACACAGTCGTGAACGGGCGCGGCCATCTTGTTTCTCATTCATTGCTATGGTTCTAAGCATGCTTTCTGTATCCTCTGTCAATCTCTGCCATCCTTTGCTTGTTTGAAGTTTTTTTAATCTATTTTACTTATTATCTATCCTTGTATTTTTCTAGCTCTATATTTTTGTGTTTTCTGCTACTTTTGGTTAATTTTAAACTACTTTTTTAAAATCTTTTCTTTTCTTCTTCCCTATTCTATTTCTTATTTCTTATTTACCTTCCTTTCTGCCCAGACCATGGTAAAGGGAGCCGGGAAGCAGCCTGAGAAGGGGAAGGGTCCCGCACCCCGTGCCCGGCTCCCGTGCGGGCGTTTGAGGGGGGAGACAGTCACAGCCCGGGAGATCTTTAGCGCGGAGGAGGTGGCCGCACTAGTTTTTAATGTCCAGCGCCGCCTTCCCAGGACCATCATGGCAGGCAGCAAGATCGCTAGCGGCTACGGGATCCGGGAGTGCCGGAAGCGGTGGGAGAAGGTGTGCCAGGCCATGTACCAACACTCTCGGTTCGGCGCACCTACAACCAGGCCACTCACCGTTGGACGGATCTCCTGGACTGGGAATGCGACTTGGTCGACCTGCTCGGCCTCGAGATCCCCGGGCTTGGTGAGAAGTAGTAGCTATTTCATCACTACTCTGTTTTCTCCTGCTCTGTGTGATATTATATTGCAAATTTTTGTTTTTTACCAAGAGCAATAATGCTGCTGATTAAATTGTAGGTAAATTTAATTATATTTCAAAATCTTCTTGGCATTTCAGGTGCACTGCTCTCCTTCTCAGTAGCGTTGCTACTATGCTTATTTGTTTTTGATTTTGTGTTCATTTCATTGGCCTGAGAAATTATGTATGAGTGTAGTTTAAAGAACTGCATAATGCTAGACACTTAGGGTCAGATTTTCAATTACCGGCGCATCCCTGCAAAGTAGCCGGGATGCGCCAGTAATAGTGCCTCACGCCACCACCGCCCATGATGCGCCTTATTTACAATGCGGCGCCTCATGGGCCCAAAACGTCACCAAAGCATTACGCATCGGTGCCGTAAACGCGGCGCATTGCTGGAGTTGCGTCGCAACAATGGCGCAGCTCCAGCAATGCTCTGGGGTGCCCTATCTCCCCAATGCTGCGTCAAGCCGTACGTCTGTTTCAAGCAGGCACAGGGTTTGAGTCACGCATCATTGTCCTAAAAGTGACTGATTGAAATCTTGTAGATTTCCCTCAGCCACTTTTAGGATGCGTTCCTGCGCAGGAACGCCCTCCCTTGCGCCGGAACGCCCCCTGATGGCGCAGGGCTTTACAACGTGATGCATCTCCCATATGCGTCACGTTGTTAATATACGCCGCACCATGGCGCCTCTTTTGTTCTGCCACTGTGTCACAAAAGTCACCAACAATGGAGCAAATGAGCCGCAAGGGGCTTGTAAATCTGCCCCTTCAGACTCAAGTCCAGTCCTTCCTTTGTACACCTGGCAATAAGAATAAATAGTGGTGGTGGATTGACAGTTTGAGTATTTTAATGACTGGTTAATGTAGTGGGAAACTTTTTAGTGTTGACGCTGATCTGCAATCACGATGGAGTTTGTCTGTCACTTTGCGTGCTGCGGACTGCTGCCTGCCAGTACTAGGAGAACCGTTTTAGTAGTTTGTTTAGTGAGTTACATAACTTTCCAAGTCGACGGTCCGCAAATCAAGCAATACTAATATTGTAGTAGACCACATGAGATAGGTCAATATATCCTGTGGAATAGTTGTCTATTTGCTATTTCGCAAAAATATTTTGTTATTGTTCTTTTGAAATGTTTGATATGGTTGACAACAATCATCCATGTTTTCTGGGTTTTCTTTCTTTCATGTTGTACATCAGCTCCCTGCAGGGGCAAGAGGACAGAGGAGGAGGCTGCTGTGGAACTGGATGCAGGCCAGGATCGGTCAGGCGAGGACTCCTTTGCTGGCCCCAGTAAGTTTTCATTTTAATGTAGAGTACCTATTTTTTCCTAGCGTTCCTCATTCAATTTTTTCAAAATCGTCTTTGATCTTCTTGTAGACTGTATCTAAATTCTTATCCTGCCTCTACTATGACTCCCTGTGGTATTACTAGATTATTCTTATTAGTCTGTCTGTGTAGCTACCTAAGATTGCACAGTTGAAAAAAGGTGTTAACCGAAACTCCCATTCTAGTCAGCAATAGCTCTATGCACTGAGTGCAGTCCTCTGGGATTGTCCATAATGTCTTTTCAAGTCTTCTCAATGTTTATGCTTTGACAATTCCCCACAATAAAATGTGAATGACCACCAAGAAAGAATAAGATACTACTTTACTTTTGGTTTGGATAGGAGGACAATCCATACTACTACTGTTGCAGGGACAAATCTGCACAAATAGAACTATGGACACTAAATAGTGCATTGTTTATCAATTATAATAAGTGCAGGTAGACTTTCCACATACCTCAGTGATATCAGACTTTGAAGAACCCCCAATCTCCTTACTGACTAGATAGTGTGGCAGAGTCATTTAGCTCCCGAATTAATTGATGATTGATCCCCAATGATGATTATCCAACGCAGGACAAGAGTACGGAGTCAGAGTCCAGAAGTGTCAGAGGCACGGACTCATGCTTACAAATTGCAAAACATTTTGCTCATTCACTCTTGACCAAAAACCACAGAGTCTATCTAAGTTTTAACGCTTTATTAAAAGTAAAAATGTTTATTAAAATCAAGCTTGTCATAAAACATAAATGGTTGATTAAAAATGGAAAAGTGCTTAGTGATGATTTCTTTCACACATTTATTGTGGCCGAGCCGAGCCATCACCTGGTTTGAACTTTAATTTTTCTTTTTGGTGCTGAATCGTTGGTCACTCCATCCTAGTGATGAAGATTTGTTCTTAGAAGTGAAGCTTCTGTCTGTTATGAGAAAAATGGTGCGTGTTAAAAAGCAAGCATTCATCAGTTGTGCCAAAAAGTGCAGCAAGACAACACCCTTCCCTGGAAAAAGGGACATTTTTACTTTAGAGTAGACAGTCACAAATTATTAAATTGGTTTCTGTATTCACATTTCTTCATTCCTAGACAAAATACTAGTGAGTGGTGTATGTCTATGACGTCTAACATTCTTAAATGTACTTTGTAGGTGAAACATCTGTTGCTGGGCCCAGCACGGAGGTGGAGGAGGAGACTTCAGGAGAGAAGGCGGTGCAAGTGCCGGACGAAACTGCTGTGCGGGTTGCCATGGTAGTGGCGGGCAGTGGTAAGCTCTTATATCCCTTACTTATTGAGATTGCAGACTGCATAGTGTGCTCCCCGTGAGAAAACGTAAGGTTTGTCCAGATGAGAGACATGAAGAAGAATGATTGACATATAGTTTGAATGGATGGATGCCTGGATCATGGTACTATCTGACTCTTAGATAGCATATGTGTATCTAGAGAGAGTAGACGGTCACTGGATGAACTAAGTGTTACTTTGAAGAGCATGTAACACCGCACCCGCATGTCCGTCCCAGTGTGGGAAAGGCAAGGAAAAGAAGTTATAATTTTGTCCGAATACTACCATGAATAGTAGCAGTAGTTTGTATTGCAAGCACAGCATATATCCGGCTACTACAATGACCACTCACTACCTCTGATAATAAGTTTAGTAGAACTCGGTCATTCATGTGTGGATGTATCACTGTTCACTCAATAAAAAGAAAAGCACCTAAACTCATCCCATATGTAAGCAAATGCATACCATGTGCAGTGATAGATAATCAGATTATTTATCTTCTTCATTTTCCTTTTCCAGTATTCATTGGCACTGTAGGGTGAAAGTTAAATTAATTAAGCAGTAGCCCTTGTAACAGAGTATTCTCAGTGCCACCCATAATAGAAAAGTAAGAGCATCACCACCTGCATGTACTGGACTGGTACAGTAACACAAGTCTGTCTCACTCATCATGGCGGGCGTCTGTTTTTCTCGGGTGCAAGTTGACTGCGCTGGCATTATGCCGGCTTGCAGAAGTTAACGTACCAATTTTGTTAAACAAGAGAGAAGAAGAAGAATAAGACTGGTGTACTGTCATAGTCAACGCTAATGGAGTGAGTCCATAGTGCTCGTAGAATTGATTCCTTAAACTCCCACTAATGTTAGAGCAAGGAATAAGAAGTGGGAGGTTAGATAGATACTGGCCACAATAGTTATGTACTGCGCTTTCAAGTTGCTAGTTCTACTGTGACACAACTTTCTGCTGAATCATTTTGTGTTAATCTTGAAGAGCATTGGTTACGGACTATGTCTTTCTTTCTTCATATAGATGCTCCTTCCAAACCAACACGGAAGGAGCTGGCTAAAAGGGCCCGGCAAAGGAGGCTGGAGGCCACTGTCGCCGAATATCGGCGGCTGGTGGCCCAGGAGGAGGAGGACACGCAGAGTATGTCAACAACATCCACGGCGACACCTGCATCCTCCTCTGCGCTCCCTGGGTCAGCCAGTCAGCGCAGCAGGTCTCCAGCTGTACAGAGTCGGGGTACCGCAGCCCCCCGCCACCGCTGAGCAGCAAAGAAATCAGCTGCCCCCCACAGCAGTTTCAAAAAAAGGATGCACCGCCTTTACCGGACGGTTTCCTACCTCGAGCAGGAGCTCCTCAACACCAAAACCCTGCTCGAGACCCTCCGCAAGGAGCATGCCGACCTGGCCCAAAAAGTCAACAGCAGCCAGCAGTAGGAGAAGACTGTCCCCTGCCCCTTTTTTAAAGACTTCTGGGAGGTGGGAATTGGGAGTTGGGTTTTCTACTTTTTTGGACGTAGTTTTCAGGGACATTCGTTGGGGTTCGGGAGGGGGGGTGGGTTGGGTTTCTTGCGGGAGATTATTTATGTTAGGTATATATAAATATACTTTAAACTTTATCTTAGCATACATGTATTTTACTGCTTTTGAGGCTGGTGGGTGGATGTTTAACAGTCCTGAAACTTAAGTGGCATCTTGATTCAAGTTGTGTAAGTACTAATAGCCCAAATGTTTTCAAAACTAAGTGCCTCTCACAGAGTAAGTGAATTCAGTAGTCCTAGGACCGTCAGTCTCTCGTCTCTCCTAATACTCCATTATACTACCTCCCCCAAACGCTTATCTTACCTGTAATTTGTGTTTAGAAATAGGGCTAGGCACAGGGCTGGCTGCACGCGAAATGGCAATTAAGGTTGGCAATCCTGGGCGGATGAAATATCATCATTGCGGTGGTACTTGTGGTGTTAAACAGTGGCAGTTGCAGCATCTGAAAAAAAAGAAAATGAAACCTTGTTTGTCCTTACCGTAGCATTAGAACGGTACAATAGAGAATATAGCAGGTGACAGTACACTAGAACAGTGCCACAATGTAGCCTAACAAATGGTAAAGTATTGAAAGTATAACTAGTACTTGCGTTGAATTTGTTTGACATTGGCTACTCCTACAAGAAATAGTACTGAAGGTGAAGGACACAGCAGAGTAATAATTTGCCACGTCTAGAAGGAGGATGTTCTTGATGACCAATCAAGTTGATGGCGCACATGAAAATCTGCTTTCAGTTTCCAATAGTGACTCAGTGTCAAGCTGAGTAAGAATAGAATATATCCTCGGAGTCCTTCACCAGCCTGTTGCCATGACCTTATCCTCCCCAGCAAGTGTGTGGAATTATTGCTGTCATTTAGTCACACATCAATCAAAACCACACAGCCCGGGGGAAGAGGGTTAGGGTTTGGAAAATGGATGGGAATGGGGGGTTTTGGGAAAGTTTTGTTGAGAGAAGAAATAAAAATCACAGCATGGACAAACAATAATTGAAGATAAAGAAATGTTTGGGTACAAGCTAACCATAAATCTTTTAAGTGACATAAAGGAAGTGCATGCACTACTGCATGCATGGTTACTGAAAAGTAAGTAGTACTTTCGACAACCGTGAATGAAAGAATGCGACAGTACAGGGCTGCAGTAATATTTATGCGTTTTCACTTGCCTATCTCTGCACTCAGAGAAACACTTCGTACATTAAGGGGTCGATTAGGATCGCGGACGGACTTGCGTCCGTCCGCGACCCCAGGGCAGGAGGGAACCTCCGCATGACATGCGGAGTTCCCTCCTGTGCAATTAGGATGTGACCGCAACCCTGGCGGTCACATCCTTCATTTTTAACATTGCAGCGGGTGCAGCTTCAAGCTGCACCCGCGGCAATGTTAAAAATGCACTCATTGCATTCGCATGCAGAAAGAGGCAGGCACCGTGTGGTGCCTGCCGCTTTCTGCATGCAAATGCAGGGGGGTACCATAGGTACCCCCCCATGTGCACCCCCCACCCCCCCTTCACCTAGGGGGCCCGCAACGGGCCCCCGCAGTGAAGATCCGTATGCTTTTCCACGGCGGAAAACCCGCCGCGGAAAAGCATTTTTTAAAGCCCATCCTGATATGGCGGACGGTGTCTGAGAGACACCGTCACCATATCAGAGCTTTTCCGCCGCGGTTGTAAGCCGACCGCGGCGGAAAAGCTGCGGATGGAAACAAGGACCCACCAGCCATCCTAATGTGGCGGTGGGTCCTTGGTCAGTCCGCTGCGGTTTTTCCGCATCCTCAGGGCCGGCGGTGACTTCCGCCGGCCCCGAGGATGCGGAAAAACCGCAATCATAATCGGCCCCTAAATAAGGTTTGAAAAATAGCAGAAGTAAAACCTATACTATGGCTGTAGGGATGAATTTAGAAGCAGAGATCAAAGAAATGCAGAGCTACACTCATAGAAGTTCACAGCAATAACATTACTTAAAAGATAATTAGAAAAGAACGGATACTGTATCTGTATGTTGTTGTAGTTGTCCTGCTGAATTTGGGAAGTTGTAAGATGCATCCAACCATTCCTCTTATAGCGTGACTCCTCCATTCCATCTGACGCTCCGTCCATCAATGTTGGTGACCAGAAGACACCCAGTCCACTGCCTGCCTGGCGGATGCTGAATTGCTGCTCGCTAATGTGAAGCCTGACTTCATCCTTTTCTCATTGCACAGGCTGAAACCTGGCCTGTAATTATTGATGGAAAAACAGGAAGTGATATTAGAACACCACTGACAAATAAATATAAGGTATGTATGCTGTGTAGTGCAAAAAGTCACACTTTGAGTTTCCTAATAGACAGTCCAATATTTTTGAAAGTGCGTACTCTGTCTGAGTCTCCTTTTGAAGGATAAATAAGTATGGGCAAATTAATTTAGCAGATCTTTCCCCTCAAGCTAGGTGTACTGTAAACTGTGTTTTAGAACAAAATTAGACCTTTCCAGCAGTGCTCCCAGACCCTTACTAAACCCAGTCACAAAAATGTACAAGACCCCCAATCAGATCTCAAAAAACGAGGCCTAGTAGAAAATGGTGACAAAACGTACTTTGAAAGTAAAGTAGGCCCAAATTCCCCATTACCCACCGTGGATTGTATTTAAACCACTTGCAAGCAAGCAAAAGTATCCATTTCCAGCATCGCTCCAAATCTCGCAACCCCCCCCCCCCACAAACAGCCCCCGCCCAAACACATGCAATACAATACTGCTAACCTTAACGAGCCCTAAGTTAAGAATAGTGGCAAACGCTTTCTTTAACTAGGCCAAATCCCCCCTTTCCCAACATGGATTTTCTTCAAACCACTTGCAACCAAAATTACACATTGCCACGAGTGCTCTAAGACCCCAGAACTCAGTTGCAAAAATCTAGAACATCCCGAAACACATGCAATCCTGCTGCTAGTGCTAGCCCTAACGAAACCTAAGTTAATGTGCCAAAACGCTTTTCAGCATGGATTTTCTCCAAACCACTGTTATCCGGTATTAGACCTTCCCAGCAATGCCCCAAGACCTGCCAACCCACCCCCAAAAGCAGAACACCCCCATACAGGCAAAAAGCAAAAATGGAAAATCTCATACTTAAAATATTTTCGGCCTTCTTTCAATTCTGTCCAAACGCGTTGTGCAGCTAGGCCCTAACTCCCCTTTTCCATCATGGATTTCCTGAAAAACAAATGCAATCCACATTAGACTGTGCCAGCAGTGCTCCCAGACCCCAAAACCCACCCACAACAACCTAAAAGCCCGCCAAACATTACCCCAAAGACAGGCAAGTGATCAAAAGCGCAATATCTTTTTCTGCTCTGATTTTGTCCAAACCACTTTTATCCGGTATTAGACCTTCCCAGCAATGGCCCCAGAGCCGCCAACCCAGGCGGAAACAAGTAGAAGACCCCCAAACAGCCAAAAAGCAAAACTACAAAAATGGGGACTTAGTAATTTTCAGGCAAATTTCCAACATCACTCCACGCGCGCTCTGCAGCTAGGCCCTAACTCCCCTTTGCCACCATGGATTTTCTTCAAACCACTTGCAATCAAAAGTATCCATAACCAGCGTGACTCCAAGACCCCAAAACCCACCCACAAACACCAGGAAGCCCCCCAAACAGGCCCCCGAAAACGCCAAAGTGAGCGAAATGTCACAAAATGCTAAAACTTTTTCCTCATGGATTTTCTCCAAACCACTTTTATCCGGTATTAGACCTTCCCAGCATTGGCCCCAGAGACGCCAACCCAGGCGGAAACAAGTAGAAGACCCCCAAACAGCCAAAAAGCAAAACTACAAAAATGGGGACTTTGAAATGTTCAGGCAAATTTCCAAAATCGCTCCGCATGCACTCTGCAGCTAGGCCCTAACTCCCCTTTGCCACCATGGATTTGCTTCAAACCTCTTGCAATCAAAAGTATCCATACCCAGCAGTGCTCCCAGACCCCAAAACCCAGCCCCAAACACCAGGAACCCCCCAAACAGGCCGCCGAAAACATGATAGTGAGCAAAAAGGCAAAAACTTTTTCAACTGATTTTCTCCAAACCACCTTTATCCGGTATTAGACCTTCCCAGCAATGCCCCAAGACCCGCCAACCCACCCGCAAAAAAGCACAACACCCCCAAACAGGCAAAAGCAAAAATGGGAAATCTCTTACTTACAATATTTTTCGGCCTTCTTTCAATTCTGTTCAAACGCGCTGTGCAGCTAGGTCATAACTCACTTTTCCACCATGGATGTCCTGGAAAACAAATTCAATCAACATTAGGCTGTGCCAGCAGTGCTCCCAGGCCCCAAAACCCAGCCACAAATACCCAGAATCCCCCCAAACAGCACCTCAAAGACAAGCAAGTCAGCAAAAACGCAAAAAAAATGTGTCTCCGATTTTGTCCAAACCACTTTTATCCGGTATTAGACCTTCCCAGCAATGGCCCCAGACCCGTCAACTCACCCACAAAGAAGTAGAACTCCCCCACAAGTGCAGAGTCTTTCTTCATTGGGCATAATCCAGCCATCTGCTTTGAGGTAAATAGGAGTCTGGAGGAGGAGGATAGAGAGCATGTTCTTGTGAACTTGTGAACCTGAGGAATGCAGACTGCAGCACCTTCAAATCAATAAGCAAATAAGTGAAGACAGTTCTGCTGATGGGCTTGTTTTTGTGCTTAGGTGATTAAAGTTTTTTTTATATAGATTTTGCAAAACAAAGAAAGACAGACACACAGGAATAAAAGTGAATAAGGATGAAAAAGAAAGTTATTGATTCATTGGCTCATTTTCATGGCTCAGTGTCAGGGAAGAAGAGTTTGTCCTCATACTCTGCGAATTCAGGCAGGAGTAGGTCACCTAACAGAGAAGAACTTCCCTCATCTAAGTTGGTGTCCTCCTCGTCTTCCTCCTGCGTGTATTCTCGTATTTTGTAATCTGGTGGTATGAGGTGCTGATTCATCCTGATCATTGGTAACCTCTCCACATTTTTGGGCGAGAGGCGGATCCTTTTGCAAGTTACAATGCCACCAGCAGCACTGAAAACACGTTCAGAAGACACGCTTGCGAGTGGGCAAGACAAGTAATTTATAGCCAGGTTGGAGATCTCTGACCACAATTCTTTTTTCCCATGCCAATACGCCAATAGGTCATCATGAACATAGACCTCTGTTGAGTCATTCAGATAGTCCTGCACCATCGACTCAAGCTTCTCCAGGGTTCCTCCACTTTGCTTACTTTTTGCTGGGACCTTTTGAGAAGCAAACCCAAGCTGAGTTAGCCAATTCTCTTCTTCACACAATGTTACTGTTGTGCCTGGTGCAGATGATCCGGTTACTGGTGTCTTTAACGGCTGAGAGTAAATCACTCACTTCTGCCACAGCCACAGATGCAGAAGTGGATTCTTTTGACTCCGGATGGCCTGCTGATGCTGATGTACTGCCTTTTCCTTCAATTTCCTGCCGTTCTCTTTCAAACTGAGTGGCTGACAAAGCTAGCCAACGTTTGTACTTTGTAACTTCTGCGTCATCAAAAGGAAAGAATACTCTGCCTGCCAGCCAGTGCCTTTTTGCACTGTGGATCCAGAATAGTAGCACAAATGTAATGCTGTTCTGTGTGGATCTTTTGAAGACGTTCATCGCAAAGTAGCCGCTCGAATAATTTCTCCGCCAAATCAAAAGTTTCTTGCTTTTTTTCATCTTTTTGAAACGTAGAAGACACCGCCTTCAGTTGGTGCTCTAGCATGCGCAACAATGGGATAGCTTTTCCCAAATTACAGTCCTCCCTGCTGACTGCCCGCGTGAAGACCTCAAAAGGACGAAGCTTGTCTGTCAGGCTTTGAACTAGCTTTCATTGCTCCGCATGTATCCTCAGGTCCTTCATAGCTGTACCCTGTGTAAAGAAATACTGATCGACTACCGCACACTGCTCATACAGACGCTCACCAGGAAGCTGAAATTATGTCATTTTTTTGACAATACCCTACCACCTGTCACCACAGCCAAAGAAGATGAGCTCAGAGGCCTACGTACTCCCAGCACTTACCAAGTCCCAAACAGCCACAAGTGCATTGACCTATTCGAAAATCTTGTGCGCAATGATTTGCACAAAATTAATCTCAAAAGAATGTTGAGACATCAAAACCTCACTACCAAGGATCGTGACACTCTTAAATTGTTGGCCAACAATCCACAAATCAGATGTGTTAAAGCTGATAAGGGAGGATCTCTCGTAATCCTCAATTCTGCCATGTACACACAAAGACTGTATGAACATATACAGGACACCACGATCTATATGGTACTCGATAACAACCCTACTAGGGAGTTTCAAAGTATTTTGCACAACATAGTGACTACAGCTAATCGAACAGGCATCATTGAAGACCGAACTAAGAACTACTTACTACAAGAGCACCCCAAGAGTCCTACCATAAACATGTGTCCGAAATACATAAAGATCTCCGAAACCCTCCTTTCAGACCCATCGTTTCCACGAAAGGATCGATACACGAACCCACTGGGAAATTCATTGATAAATATCTTTAACCCCTTGTCACCAAAACCACCAGTTACATTCAGGACACTACAGATTTTTTACTCAAATTATCTGGAATTCCAATCAACAACAGTGATTCGCTTATTCTTTGCACAGCCGATGTCACCTCCCTTTACACGTCGATACCCCATCAAGGGGGCATCGAAGCCATTGAACAAGCCCTTCTCAATAGTGACATTGACACGCAAATGCAGTCCTTCTTAATGGAACTCATGGTATATACTCTATACCATAGTTACTTCCAACAAGACGACCAATGGTACCTCCAGCTATCCGGAATGGCTATGGGAAACTGTGCCGCCCCCACATATGCCAACATCTACATGGAAAACTTCGAAAATCAGCACATATACACAAATCCTACGTTCCAAAACAAAACCAAAATGTATGTCAGATACATAGACGACCTGTTCATAATGTGGTCAGATACCAAAGATTCACTCAACAGAGCACTTATCGAACTGAACACCAAGGATGAACGCATCAAGCTCACATGGCAAATAAGTGATACTGAAATCACATTTTTGATGTCAACATCAAAATCACCCCACAGGGATTGACTACAGACCTTCATAGGAAAAGTACCGATCGCAATAACACCTTGCATTACTCCAGTTTCCACCTGGACTCTCTCAAGAAACATCTGCTTTTTTCCCAAATGTTGCGCGTCAAACGCATAGTCTCAGACGAACAGATTTTTGATACACGCATTAAAGAAATGCATGACCGTTTCCTCGACAGAGGTTATCCCAAAGATATCCTCAAGGAAGCTCAAGCCCGAGTGGTGAAAATTTCTAGACAAGACAGTTTATCTAAAACCAAAAAAGAAAAGGAACAACGTATGGTATTAGTCTCCAAATTTTCTACGGCCAGTACCACCTACAAAAAGATCATACTCAAACACTGGCCAATTCTACAGATGGAACCCGATTTTTGGGGCATTTTTCAGAATCCTCCCTTATTCGCTTACACCAGGATCAAAAACATTAAAGAAATTCTCTCCAAATCCACTCCCGTAACCAAACACCACAAAGGAACCCAACCTTGTCTTAATTGTAACCATTGCAACTGTGTCATCAAGGGCAACATCAATCAGCACCAGATGAAAGGTCATGCAATCAATCAATCAATCAGTGACACTTATATAGCGCGCTACCTACCCGTAGGGTCTCAAGGCGCTGGGGGGGGGGGGGGTGCCACTACTGCTCGAACAGCCAGGTCTTCAGCTTCTTCCTGAAGGAGAGGTGGTCTTGGGTCAGGCGCAGGTCGGTCGGGAGGGAGTTCCAGGTCTTGGCGGCCAGGTAGGAGAAGGACCTTCCTCCCGTAGTCGCTCTTCGGATGCGGGGGACGGCGGCGAGGGCGTGGTTGGCTGATCGGAGGTGGCGTTTGGGAGCGTAGAAGTTGATTCGGCTGTTGAGGTAGCTCGGGCCCTGGTCGTGTAGGGCTTTGTGTGCGTGGGTGAGGAGGCGGATGGTGATTCTTTTGTTGACGGGGAGCCAGTGAAGGTCTCTCAGATGTCCGGTGATGTGGCTGGTTCGTGGGATGTCGAGGATGAGTCTGGCTGAGGCGTTCTGGATCCGCTGGAGTCTCTTCTGGAGCTTGGCGGTGGTACCGGCGTAGAGGGCGTTGCCGTAGTCTAGTCGGCTGGTGACGAGGGCCTGGGTGACGGTCTTCCTGGTCTCGGTGGGGATCCACCAGAAGATCTTCCGTAGCATGCGTAGGATGTTGAAGCACGCCGAGGAGACGTTGTTGACTTGCCTGGTCATGGAGAGGGAGGAGTCCAGGATGAAGCCCAGGTTGCGTGCATGGTCTGTCGGTTTGGGTGCGGTGCCCAGGGCGGGAGGCCACCAGGAGTCGTTCCAGGCGGAGGGTGAAGAGCCCAGGATGAGGACCTCCGTCTTGTCAGAGTTCAGTTTCAGGCGGCTGGTCGTCATCCACTCGGCTACCTCTTTCATCCCTTCGTGCAGGTTGGCTCTGGCGGAGGCGGGGTCGTTGGTCAGGGAGAGGATCAGCTGGGTGTCGTCGGCGTAGGAGATTATGCTGAGGTTGTGTTTGCGTACGATGGCCGCGAGGGGGCTCATGTAGACATTGAAGAGGGTGGGGCTCAGAGATGACCCTTGAGGGACGCCGCAGATGACTTCGGAGGCCTCTGACTTGTACGGTGGTAGGCGGACTCTCTGTGTTCTTCCGTCGAGGAAGGAGATGATCCATTCCAGCGCCTTGTCCTGGATTCCGACGTTGCTGAGGCGCTGTACTAGGGTGCGGTGGCAGACAGTGTCGAATGCCGCGGAGAGGTCTAGGAGGATGAGGGCCGCTGTTTCTCCATTGTCCATCAGGGCTCGGATGTCATCGGTGGCGGCGATGAGGGCGGTCTCGGTGCTGTGATTGGCTCGGAAGCCGGACTGTGAGGGGTCGAGGGATCCGTTCGTCTCGAGGAAGGCGGCCATCTGCTTGTTGACGGTCTTCTCGATGACTTTGGCTGGAAACGGGAGGAGCGAGATGGGGCGGTAGTTCTTGAGTTCGGTGGGGTCCGCTGTTGGTTTCTTGAGGAGAGCGCTGAGTTCGGCGTGTTTCCAGCTCTCAGGGAAGGTGGCGGTGTCGAAGGAGGTGTTGATGATGTCCCGCAGGTGGGGTGCGATGACAGCGTCGGCCTTGTTGAAGACGTGGTGAGGGCAGGGGTCGGTCGGTGATCCGGAGTGGATGGAGTTCATTGTGCGGATGGTGTCTTCAGTGCTGATCGGGGTCCAGGCGTGGAGGGTGGTGGTGGGGGGTGGTTGTTCGGTCATGGTGTGCGTTGGTTGGTTGTTGAAGCTGTTGTGTATGTCCGCGATCTTGTTGTGGAAGTATGAAGCGAGGGAGTTGCAGAGGTCTTGCGATGGGGTGATGTCGTTGTTTCCTGCGCTGGGGTTGGAGAGCTCTTTCACGATGTTGAAGAGCTCCTTGCAGTTGTGTGCGTTGTTGTCCAACCGGTCCTTGAATGCTGTTTTCTTGGCGGCGCGGATCAGCTGGTGGTGCTTCCGGGTGGCAAGCTTGAGGGAGGTCCTGTTGTCCGGTGTAGGTTCCCTTCTCCAGACTTTCTCGAGGGCTCGGCAGTTCTTCTTGGAGCTCTTGAGTTCGTCAGTGAACCACGGGGCTTTCTTGCTGCCGGGTCTGCTGGGCGGGGTCCTCAGCGGGGCGAGCTCGTCCGCGCAGTTGCTGATCCACTTCGTGAGGTTGTCGGCGGCCTGGCTGGGGTTCGCTGAGCTGGCAGGAGGGTGCTGGCTCAGGGAGGTGGCGAGCTGGTCTGCTGTGATCTTGTTCCAGCTTCTGCGGGCGGCCTGTTGCTGGTGGTGGTGGGTCGTTGTTCTCTTGAAGGTGAAGTGGACGCAGCTGTGGTCCGTCCATTGAAGCTCTGTGGCGTGGCTGAAGTCGATGTCTGGGCTGGAGGAGAAGACTGCGTCCAGTGTGTGTCCGGCGAGGTGGGTGGGGGTGGACACCAGTTGCTTGAGTCCAAGATTGGCGAGGTTGTCGAGCAGGGTGCTGGTGTTGCGGTCGTTGTTGTTCTCCAGATGGAAGTTGAGGTCCCCCAGGAGGATGTAGTCAGCGGAGGGGAGGGCATGCGGGCTGACGAAGTCGGCGATGTCCTCGCTGAATTGTGTGCGTGGTCCAGGGGGTCGGTAGATCAGGGTGCCTCTGAGGGTGGTGTTCGGGCTGGTGTCGATCTGGAAATGCAGGTGTTCGGCTGTGGTCAGGGTGTTGTCGGTGCAGGTCGTGAGACGGATGGTGTTCCTGTGGATGATGGCGATGCCTCCTCCCAACTGGTTGGCGTTGCGGTCCCTCCGGACGATCTTGTAGCCCTCTGGGAAAGCGATGGCGATGTCGGGAGCTGAAGAGGCGTTCATCCAGGTCTCCGTGAGGAAGGGAACGTCAGGGGCTGTGGCGTCTAGAAGGTTCCAGAGTTCGATGGCGTGTCTGTGGACGGAGCGGGTGTTGAGCAGGATGCACTTGAGGTGGGTGCTGCTGGTGTTCGACTTGGCGGGTGCTGGTGCGA
This sequence comes from Lissotriton vulgaris, assembly GCF_964263255.1. Taxonomy (NCBI): domain Eukaryota; kingdom Metazoa; phylum Chordata; class Amphibia; order Caudata; family Salamandridae; genus Lissotriton; species Lissotriton vulgaris. The sequence continues at coordinate 1,299,415,038 of NC_141694.1, forward strand.
GGCAGGTCCGGATGCAGGTGAATTTGCAGGCGTGGCAGCTGAAAGGTCCGTGGGTGTGTCGTGGAGTGGCTTGATGGCATTCTGGGAGTCGGCCGGTGTTGAGTGCGATGAGGGCGGCGGCGGAGTACGTCAGGCGGGTCGGTCGGGGTCTTCGTGGGCCAGGGGTCCTGGCGCTGGTCGCCATCCGGTCGCGGACGGGCGCAGACGGGCTTACCTTTGGCGCGCCTTCGGCGCACAATCGGCGCGCCCGCTGCGCGTGACCGGTGCGCGTTCGCACGGTCGCCATTTAAGGCGAAGTGCGCGGGTGGGCGGAGCAGCTGGGAGGCGGGAGGGAACAGAAGAGAAAAGGGGCGGGGCCAATGGCGGTGGCGGGAAGCGGGGAGGGAGAGCGGAGGGCGGCGAGGTAGGGGGGCAAACAGGAAGGAAACTGGACACGGCACAGAGGTTACAATAAAATTAACAGGCACAAATGGAGGGCAAAATAAAAGGCAAAACAGAAGGAAAACGATGTTACGGCACAGGGAAATACAGGCACAAATGGAGGGCAAAATAAAAGGCAAAACAGAAGGAAAACGATGTTACGGCACAGGGAAATACAGGCACAAATGACGGGCAAAATAAAAGGCAAAACAGAAGGAAAACGATGTTACGGCACAGGGAAATACAGGCACAAATGACGGGCAAAACAATGGAAAAACAGCTAAATAGATGATCAGACGGCACAAAGGAAACAAGCACAAATTCAGGGCAAAACAACTGGCGAAAAGCAGAGGGGAGCGACCAGGCGTTAGCGAGGCCGGCGGCGAGGCAGAAGGCAGGCAAAGGGAAACACACGCAGCAGCTGGTGGCCGTGCGGCGCGGGGGTGTCCCACAAGTCAAATTACAAGTTGATGCCTCATGCGACTCGATGAACTTGATTTATGCTTTGAAATGTCCCTGCGGGAAATTATATGTTGGCAAAACAGAACGCAAAATAAAAACACGTTTGAACGAGCACAAATCCAACATACGTCTGAAACTTGAGAAATCTAATATTGCCATGCACTTTGCTGAATCACGCCACACCATCGCACAACTCAAATTCATTGTTCTGGAAATAATCACCAAAAGAGAAGGAACTGACAATCGTAAATTACTTCTCAAGAGAGAACTTGAATGGATCTACCGATTACAGACTTTGAAACCACATGGTCTCAAGGATCGCATCGAATATAGTTGTTACCTGTAAATAGTAACTGTGTTATCATTTGTTTTGCATTGCTCTTCATTGCATCGCCTGCCTATCCACAATCTTTGCACCTCCTACCCCGACCTTCCTCCTCTTCCCGTTTGTTTACCTCTCACACACTTCCAACATGGCCGCCTTACTCCGATCCCTAGTCTCCCTTTAGTCTCAGCAGCCCTTTAGTCCACTTTTGATGTTCACTGTTTGTTACTTTAGACACCAGTTTAACAACACCGACACAGTAGCAGCTTATGACTTCCACTCTGCAACTGCCAAATAGTGGTACCCGCTACGTCTTCACATGAAGGAAGTCTATGCCGTTTTATTTATGAAGCTAGCCGCCGGAACGCTACAGCATAATTTTCCCCGTTTTTCACTTACACGCGGTTTAATCTCCCACACGCCCCCACCAACCCTCATCTCCTTCACGTTTCCCTGTATGCACAACCCGGATATCTACCAGCTTTCGTATATATCGCACACCCTCATTGATAGGCACTTGTAATTTTTAATCCCTTGCGCTTGTTACCATCTATATCCCACACTCACTTCCATCCGTCTTCCTTGCAGCACTCCGTGACAAAGGGCACCCCCGCCCGAAATGCTTTGGAGAAGTTCATATATTTGTTTAATGGAAAAATGATGCTTTGGATTGATATGCTGTGAATATCATCTTGAAGGACATTTTATGAACAACACTGAATAAACAAACAAAACTTGTTGAATTACAACCTTGTGAATCATGTTGTGGATCACCTATGGAGTGCCTCATTAGGGGATGTATCTGCAGTTCTTGCATACACTACTTACTCTATGATTCTTGGGTGTTTTGACGGAAACACCACCCTTGAGAGCACCTAAAACTTTATAGACTTCTACAAACCTTGTTTACCAACGCAGTGCACCACCTACTACCTCTTTCTCTACATTAAAGAGACCCCACATAAAGACTTAGTCCATGCACCACTGGATACCCCTGGGCAAAAGGCCCCAACAGCAGCCAACAAACTCGAAAAACACACAAAAATCAGCACAATCCCATGCCATCCATGCCCTCAATGATGTTTAAATTCAAGACACCCCACTGAAAGGTGGTTTCTTCAAGTCCTTGTGTATCTTAGGTAGCAAAAAACTGAACTCCAGCAACCCCATGGGGTTAAATGAACGTCTTGAATATAGTAGCTTCCTGTGATGAACCTTTACTTCAGTCATTTTTTCTGATTTCTTTCTGATAATTATTTACATTTATTTTTATTGACAAACATTCACATGAATGTATTTTCAATCAAACTGCTTTAAGGATGGGTTAACTTTATTGTAAATAATAGTGTCTCTTGTTGAATTGCGTTTCACTTGAAAGTAATACCTGCAATTACGAGTGTCCTTTTCACCTAGAATATAGTTGTATGCAGGTAGACTGGTTTTGACCATCTTAAGATGGCCGCGACTTTAACTGTTCTTTCCGATGCACCCACAGTTTGGATATAATACGGAACGTTGCTACATTTAAGCAAAGTGTTTACATCTGTTGTACATTTCACTCCACGTACTTTATTGCTTGCTTTGTTTATATTCCTTTAATTCTTTCAACCCCTTTTCGTAATCTGCGCTTTCTTCTGGGTCACGTGGTAACTTCCTGATAACACGCGCTGCACGCATGCGCGAGCTAACCCGACTTCGAGCACAGAGCTGAGATGCGCTTTAAGCGTTAAACAGACCGGTAAGATCCGAGTGTTTTGACCATAATTGCATGTTCACAAACTTAGTTGAATGCGCGCCTTCGCCCGATTAACATTTAGTTTAGGACACACGCCCTAGAGGCGTTTTAACTGCATGTACGAAATGAATGAGTTCACCGGTGATTTGTACTTCGTGAACTTCGAGATGTACCACACAGTAGGAACACATTGGGTAACGCGACGCCAGTACCTGGACACTTTCTTTTCTTTTCACCCGCATGTTACCGGCTTCTTTCCACCCGCATGTTATCGGATTCTTTAATAGCCGAGTCTACCGTCTTGATGCACTGCCATCTGGAGCCTTCACCTTACTTTCACTAACGTGTTTATATAAGAGGACACGCTTGCACTAAGAAACTCGAGTTACATTTTGTTTTTATTCTTACCATTCTCACTTTTTTTAATATGATTGTGGACTGCTTCCCTATCATTGATTTCGCTTTACCTTTGGTTTTAACCCACAGATATGTATTTCCCCTGCTTTATTGTAAATAATAGTGTCTCTTGTTGAATTGCGTTTCACTTGAAAGTAATACCTGCAATTACGAGTGTCCTTTTCACCTAGAATATAGTTGTATGCAGGTAGACTGGTTTTGACCATCTTAAGATGGCCGCGACTTTAACTGTTCTTTCCGATGCACCCACAGTTTGGATATAATACGGAACGTTGCTACATTTAAGCAAAGTGTTTACATCTGTTGTACATTTCACTCCACGTACTTTATTGCTTGCTTTGTTTATATTCCTTTAATTCTTTCAACCCCTTTTCGTAATCTGCGCTTTCTTCTGGGTCACGTGGTAACTTCCTGATAACACGCGCTGCACGCATGCGCGAGCTAACCCGACTTCGAGCACAGAGCTGAGATGCGCTTTAAGCGTTAAACAGACCGGTAAGATCCGAGTGTTTTGACCATAATTGCATGTTCACAAACTTAGTTGAATGCGAGCCTTCGCCCGATTAACATTTAGTTTAGGACACACGCCCTAGAGGCGTTTTAACTGCATGTACGAAATGAATGAGTTCACCGGTGATTTGTACTTCGTGAACTTCGAGATGTACCACACAGTAGGAACACATTGGGTAACGCGACGCCAGTACCTGGACACTTTCTTTTCTTTTCACCCGCATGTTACCGGCTTCTTTCCACCCGCATGTTATCGGATTCTTTAATAGCCGAGTCTACCGTCTTGATGCACTGCCATCTGGAGCCTTCACCTTACTTTCACTAACGTGTTTATATAAGAGGACACGCTTGCACTAAGAAACTCGAGTTACATTTTGTTTTTATTCTTACCATTCTCACTTTTTTTAATATGATTGTGGACTGCTTCCCTATCATTGATTTCGCTTTACCTTTGGTTTTAACCCACAGATATGTATTTCCCCTGATGAAGTGCTGTTTAGCACGAAATGCATTGGGTCCTAATTTCATTTTGTGGATGAACAATTGTATATGGAAAAACATTTGAAATGATACATGGCTGTGATGCAACAGCCTTACCTTTTGAAATAAAAGGAAAAAGCATTCAAACTAAAGATGAATAAATATGTGTAACTAAAAGTCTACCTTGACTTATGACCATCATTGCCTAACCAGGTTGAATTGTTGGCGAAAAGGGATTGATTTCCCCAACAGAGTGCGACTGGATACCCTGCCAAACTTGGCAGCATTCATTTGTTAAATTCAAGACACCCCACAGAAAGACTAGGCCCATGCACCACTCACTACCCCTGGGCATAATGGATGAAAGCTAGGCAAAATAGTTGCAGGCCTGAGAACACTGCCTGCCTTAAATGGCCCGTTGCCCCTCACCACAATCCAATGCCATCCATGCCCTCCATGATGTTTACATTAAAGAGACCCCACAGAAAGACTCAGTCCATGCACCACTGGGTACCCCTGGGCAAAAGGCCTCAACAGCAGCCCAAAAAATAAAAAACCACACAAATATCAGCACAATCCCATGCCATCCATGCCCTCAATGATGTTTTAATTCAAGACACCCCACAGAAAGACTAGGCCCATGCACCACTCACTACCCCTGGGCATAATGGATGAAAGCTAGGCAAAATGGGTGCAGTCCTGAGAACACTGACTGCCTTCAAAATGGCCCCTTGCCCCCCAGCACATGGCCAGGCCCTGCCTGTACCAGCACTCAAAATGGCCCCCACCCACATGGACAGGCCCCATCAACACCCCAAAAAATCGACAAACACACAAAAATCACCACAATCTAATGCCATCCATGCCCCCATGATGTTTACATTAAACAGACCCCACAGAAAGACTCAGTCCATGCACCACTGGGTACCCCTGGGCAAAAGGCCCCAAAACACACAAAAATCAGCACAATCCCCTGCCATACATGCCCTCAATGATGTTTAAATTCAAGACACCCCACAGAAAGACTAGGCCCATGCACCACTCACTACCCCAGGCCATAATGGATGAGAGCTAGGCAAAATGGGTGCAGGCCTGAGAGCACTGCCTGCCTTCGAAATGCCCCCTTGCCCCCCTGCACATGGCCAGGGCCTCCCTGTACCAGCACTCAAAATGGCCCCCACCCACATGGACAGGCCCCATCAACACCCCAGAAAATCTAAAAACACACAAAAATCACGACAATCCAGTGCCATCCATGCCCTCCATGATGTTTACATTAAAGAGAACCCTCAGAAAGACTCAGTCCATGCACCACTGGGTACCCCTGGGCAAAAGGCCCCAACAGCAGCCAAGAAAATAGAAAAACACACAATAATCAGCACAATCCCATGCCATCAATGCCCTCAATGATGTTTAAATTCAAGACACCCCACAGAAAGACTAGGCCCATGCACCACTCATTACCCCTGGGCATAATGGATTAAAGCAAGGCAAAATGGGTGCAGGCCTGAGAACACTGCCTGCCTTCAAAATGGCCCCTTGCCCCCAGCACATGGCAAGGCCCTGCCTGGACCAGCACTCAAAATGGCCCCCACCCACATGGACAGGCCCCATCAACACCCCAAAAAATCGAAAAACACACAAAAATCAGCACAATCCAATGCCATCTATGCCCTCCATTAAGTTTACATTAAAGAGACCCCACAGAAAGACTCAGTCCATGCACCACTGGATACCCCTGGGCAAAAGGCCCCAACAGCAGCCAAAAAACATCGAAAAACCCACAAAAATCAATCACCACAATCCAATGCCGTCTATGCCCTCCATGATGTTTACATTAAAGAGACCCCACAGAAAGACTCAGTCCATGCACCACCTAGTACCCCTGGGCAAAAGGCCCCAACAACAGCCCAAAAATCGAAAATTCCAAAATTGTAGTTGCAGCAACTGTAATGCCCCAAACAAACTTACTTGTGAAATTTCTAATCCAAAAGTGATCCAAAGAAAGTCAAAAAGGCCTCAAATCTAAATATCCAGCAGCATCCACAAAAAGTAATCCTTCCAGCTCAAGATCCAAATGAAAGTGACCAGCACATGAAGAAAGCACTGGGAGGAGCCTGCTGGACAGGAACAGGAAGTTGGAGACTGTGGGGCACTTCCTTCCTCCCACACCCCCCAAAATGGACTCCTTGCAAAAAAAAGTGCAGGCAAATGTCAACCTGAGGAGTTATTCTGATTAAAATCCTCATTTTTCAGAAGGTTTATGCTGCTTGCTGGTGGATTTCTTGTGCAGAATTGCAAATTTTGCAATTTCGCGAGTGCAAGATTGTTGCTGCCCGCCGCATCTACGTGTTCGCAATTGCGAACTCTCGCGATGCGTGCTGTGCAATGTGGCAAGCCGCGATGACCTAATCGCGGTCGCTAAACCCCCGTGGGATCCCGCAGCAAGATCCAAAATGGCGCAACACACGCAAAATATGGAGAAAAACAGCTCTTTAAATGCTGAATGACGACAAGTGAACGCCGCGCGCCGCAATATTGTATCACCAAGCAAAAAAATCCGCTGCGTGCGAATTTGGGAATTTTCAGCAAATTTGCGAAACTTCGTGGATTGCGAATTTGCCGAAAATCCGCAAATTCCACGAGCGGAACAGATTTTACGCCCATGCTTAGTCAGTACAGATCCTCTTCAAACAGAAAAAAATTATTAGTTAGGCAAAAATGTGTAAGTTCAATTAACATCTCACTGTGGACTGCATGCTTCATAGGTCTCTTGTTTAAGAAATGTTTCACTGCAGTTATTCCGTGCTCATGTACAATCCATGTGTATAGGCTAGTGATGTCTAATGCCATCAGAATGTACGTTGGTTCCCAAACCAGGTTGCTTATTTTCATTATGACATCTTTTGTGTCTCTGATATATGAATTCAGTTGCAAGACCCACAGGAATAGAAAATGGTCAATGTATATTGATATATTTTCAGCCAGACTTCCTATCGACGAGACTTTCGGTCTCCCGGGAGTATTCCTTTCATCTTTATGGACTTTCGGCAATTGGTAAAACATTGGTATTACTGGATTGTTCTTTTTGAGAAAGAAATATTCCTCCGTATCCAGCATTGCCTTCATGTGCCATTTCTTGATGGGGGTCTGTTGTTCTACGATGCTTTCATTATAGCATTTCATGGTGGTTTTTTCATAGAACTTCTTATCGTTCAGTTGTTGTAGTGCCTCCTGACAATATTGTGCCCTAGTCATGAGAACGATATTGCCTCTTTTATCTGCAGATTTCCATAGGTTTCAGACATGTTATAGTTAGGAATTAGCATTTAAAAAACCTTAGAAATTCACTGAAAAAAACATAGGTTTCAGGGGTGTTATAGTTAACTCGACATTTCACTCGTACACAACCATTGAAATTCCTCTGTTATACTTAGTCTACTAACTATAACTTGCGCGCCCGCAATCCACTGCTGATGATGTCACATATTACATAATTCATGACATGGTCAGTGACATCACTGATGACATCACTGATGACATCTCAAGTGACATCACTGATGACATCACTGATTACATCATCCAGTGAATGTGGTGTGGTTCGATATTTAAATATGTTATATAAATATATAGCAATATGCATTGAAGAATGAGTGGATGTATAAGCGTCTGGATGGAGGATTTAGTAGCACTGTGATTGACTGCCTAAGTGACTAATTTAAAGTGTCTCACTATATATAAAGGAAATTGATTAAACTGTATGAATATATGTTTCACTATATATCTTGTTGTGTAAACTACTACATAAGTTGGTTACTAGCTATGTGAAAGACTATATTTGTATTAATTAGTTAAGAGATTATTTGTATGGGATAGTGAAAGTGTGTGTGGTTGGGTGGGAGGTGTGTGACTGTCCACAGATGTGTAAATCATTGATTTTGTAGATATATGAGGTTAAGACTGCACGTGGAAACACTTGTTTGGGTGAGTGAATCTCTTTATGGGTGTGGTGATGAGTAAACATATTTCTCAATGATACATGTCCAACAAAGTAGAAATATAAAAGGCAGTGTATGTGACAGTTGTTGTTTATAAATAAGTATCCTTAACACTCCATGATAGTTTGAGTGACGGTGTTGAAAACTGTATACTTGTAATAGTGATTTTATAGCACACTAAGTATGGGTTACTATCTATATGAATAAATAAAATGGTGTTTGTAGAAGTTTGTAGATTACTAAATGTAAGTATGATCAATTGTTTGTATAAGTGAGTAGGATGACTGCATACATGAATAAGATGTGTGCTGCTGTGTAATGTCGATGTAGATGTGCAAGTATATTTAATAATGTTCTATTAATCTTTGTTAGCATGTATGAGTGAATCTATAGGTAAGTGTTTAGATGTGTGTGTAGATGTAGGAATCACCCACTGGGTTTTTAGAAACTTGTATTGGTGTGCCTGAAAAAAGCCAGAGCAGTGCAAAAAGAACCAACAGAGGTGCAAAAAGAAGCAAGAGCGGTTCAGAAAAAGGTAGAAGAGGTGCACAAAGAGGCAAGAGAATTACAGAAAGAGGCAGGAGGGGTGCAGAAAGACGGAAGAGCAGAATAGAAAGAAGAAACTGAGGTGGTGAAAGAGGTGCAAAGAGTGCAGAAAGAGCAAGAGAAGTGCAGAAAGAACCAACAGAGGTACAGAAAGAGGCAACAGAGGTGCAGAAAGAAGCAGGAAAGGTGCAGAAAGAGGCAAGATATTTGTAGAAAGAGAAAAGAGCGGTGCCGAAAGAAGCAAGAAGAGTACAGAAAGAAGCAAGTAAGGTGTGGAAAGAGGTAATAGATGTGCATAAAGATGCAAGAGAGATGCAAAAACAAGCAAAAGAAGTCCAGAAGGAGGCAAGAAAATTGCTGAAAGAAGCAACAGAAGTGTGGAATGAAGCAAGAGAAGTACAGAAAGAGGCAAGTGAAGTGTAGAAAAAGAGAAGAGAGGTGCAGAAAATGGCAAAAGAACAGCAGAAAGAGGCAAGAGGGATGCAAAATAAGGGAAGAAGGGTGCAGAAAGAAGCAAAAGAGGTGCAGAAAAAAACAAGAGATATGAATAAAGAACCAACACAGGTGCATAAAGAAGCCTTTTTGCAAAGTCATCCTGTGCCCTGGGCACCGCCCAACTTTTTGCTGACTGGTAATGGTGGTAACTGACTCTGACTGACCCTGGGCTCTGCCTAACCAGACCCGGAGCAAGTGCTATGTGGAAAGACAGTTAGAATACAGTGAAAACACCTACATACACTAGGGTATACTATAGGTTGGGGTACCGAAAGTAGCCCAGCCCCCATAAATCAGATCAATTTAGGATCCGAAACAAATCTGCAGAAAAGCGCTCAAAAGATCGAGTGGTCCAAATCATTCTCGATCTTCTATGAAACAGAACTGCGTAGAATGCTCGAAGAAAACACACACAAGGAAGCCGACCCAACGCAACTGAGTCTAGAAAATTTGAGACAATTGGAATACCCGGATAACATCGGCGAAAGAAAAGCTAATGGTCAAGAAAGGAAGCTAACAACTGCTCCAATAATCCTTACATCAAGCCCAATAAGACAACCGGCGGATAAGAGCCAAGACTCTACCATAATAAAGAGCACAACAAAAGAAGAACACCCTATAACTATTTCTTCTTTAGAAAGTTTAAATAGATCAATAGGGGTACACCCACAACAAAAGGAAGGAAAATCCACACTTTGGGGGGATGTGCTCCTAAAAAGTTTACAACAAGCAATTAATGCGCTAAACTTTCAATCCAACAAACTCGACGTGCAGGTAGATTTGATGAACCTAATCGCATCTCACATAGCGGGAATAAATTTAAAACTGGAAAAAATTTCGTCATACATCACAAAAGAAAAGGAGGAAGATAAAAAATGGAAAGAGAAACTAATAGACCAAAACTGCGTTTGTAAGGACATAATAGATAAATTAGCAACCTTACCAGACATCTTGAAAGAAATATTAGCAGTAACAAGTGGGAAAACCAGCAAAGGTGAAAATCCCAACAGTAGGAAAATAAAAACGGAAACCAAAACAGAATAAGTCACATCATTGAGGAAGAAAAAACTTTAAATGATACAGATGAAACCGAACAAATAAAGAGAGGTCTGGCAGAAAACAAAACAATGGGTTCATCGGGCACATCAGAACCTCTAACAAAAAGACAGCGGAAACGGGCAAGGAAGGCAAGAAAAAACGCTACCAAAAGTAAGCAGGCAAAACAATTCTTTGCCATCTTTGAACAGAAGACAAAAGAGGCCAGAATAAACCCAATCACAGACACTCCAATTACAGACACCCCTACCAAAGAAGACGGAAACAAAGAAACAAACATAGACGAAGCAGAGGAACAAACAAAACTTCCAGTCAGAACTAAAATAACATCAAACACACAAGGAAAATCAAAAGACGAGGAACAGTTAATCACAAACAAAGCCAATGACAATAGCAAAACGCTAAAATCAAACTATAGAGAGGTCTTAGAACAACAAAAAACAAAGGAAAACAATCCAAAAGGGGAATGTGAAACATGGGACAACAAAGGATTAATTCAGCATACTGAAGGAAATTCACACACACCAAGGAAAAAAAGGAAAAAGAGCAAAGCCATAAAACAGAAGCCGATCAAGCGAGGAAATCAAATATTGGCCTGATCATCACGGCGGGAAATAAAGGAAGGACATGCAGAGACCAGGAAGCTGAGTTATACAATAAAACAAGCCAAAATGAAGGAAACCTCCAAACAGGTCAAGACAAAACACACCTCTTACAACAAGCATGCACAGTAGATTCCATTCGTCCGGACTCAACAACTATGGCCGGCCAAAATGACAACATAACCCACATTCGATTTGATCCAACAGAGGGAAAAAGGAGAATTTATCAAACCGGACTTCCCGAAACAGCAAGAATGGAAACAGAATGTAAACTACTGTTCAAGCCGGAATTCCAAACAAAAGGAAATTCAGACATGCTGAACAGGGGAAATATCCTTTGATTAATCGAAGAGATACCAATACTGAGGGAGATAACAACAAGTGACCTGAAAGCAGATGAATTTATCCAGGGAAACACAGATATGGGCTCGGAAATAAGTAGTACCACCTGGGCATCTAAAGAAATAGCAGAACTCATATTTTCAACCAGGACACATTTCACAGAATGGGGAATAACCTTAGAGCGTCTGACCCCAATAAAATACCCATTCCCCTTACTAATCAACAAGATTACCCAACCGAACAGCGTAAAGGGAAAAACCCAAACAATCCTGAAAGGAGCAAGAAATAAATCTATTTCGGAACAAGACCTGAGTAGTGCTAAAACAAAGCAACTATACCAGGGTCTGAAGGAACCCAATGACTGGTCCTGGTTGGCACAGGCGTTAAACTCCCATCGATCCTGATGTATGCAAATTGATACAAAACAATCAAAGACCAAATGCCAATTTATCCCCAATACCAGAAACAAAAATAAGGATTTGCTCGTGGAACGTACATTGTTTCAAAGAAATGTCCCAAGACCGAGAAACAACAAATTACCTGAGTAAATTTGAAATAATTCTACTCCAGGAAACCTGGAATGTAACCGCGAGGCAAATCATGGGATACGAGGAACATCACATAATGGCAGAAAAATTTTCAAAGTATGGACACCCAAGGGGAGGTCTGTCAATCTTCATTACCAATAATTTTGACTGGAAAACTGAACTGCTTGACTCAGGAGAGAATTGGATACAAGTGATCAAAGTAGAGCCGAAAGTAAACAAAAAGAACTCTGGACGGAGTTTACTTATTATAAATCTATACATTCACCCAGACAAGACGACCAAAATTGAAAAAGCTCTAACTTTGATAAATCTGATAAAATCTTTACACAGAACTTACCAATCGCACAAGATATTCCTTTCCGGTGACTTCAATTGCAATCTAATAAAAACAAATAAGAAAAAGGACAAAATCCATAATATTTGGAGCGATCTGGAACCATTAGGTCTAACAATCCTAAATGGAAAAATGGAGGGAGACATACCCGCCAAAACCACTTTCTCCAGTGGGAAAAAGAGCTCCATAATTGATTTCACCCTAACAAGCAATGAACTAAAAAAGAACATAGAATACTTTGGAATACAAACTCGACCTGAGAGCGACCACTTCCCACAAGAGACAATAATGAGGTTAAACACTGAAGAGAAAACACAATTAAAATTCCTTTCCGCAATTCCAGAAATATACAAACTGAAAAAACTCAAAAGCAAGGGCCCAATGAAAAAGGAGATAATGGACTCAGTGTTAGAATATGAAAGCTGTTCTACGGGCATGGAAAACCAATCACCCATAGCAAACTGGGAAAATCGACATAAATTTGTGCTGGGAAAATTTGCAATAAATACACCGGCAAATGATGGTCACAAAGCAAACAAAGAGCCGTGGTACAACACCAAACTAAGAGATAAGAAAAGGGAAATTGCGTAAAAATTAAGAATAAGGGCAGCAGAAAAAAGGTCAGGAAATGAAGTAGATAATAACGATGTAAAAAAATGAGGAAATAATATAAAGAGGACTGTAGAAAAGCTAACAAAGCTCACACAGAAGAAATCTGGGTGGACCTTCTAAGAACAAGTAAACTACCAAATAGTGGAGAATTTTGGAACATAATAAATAAACTCTCAAAAGTAGTTGGTGAACAAGCCAATATAGGAATAAGTGAAACAACATGGGCCGCTTATATTAACAATCTGTACAACATCCAGAACTATCCAATCAACATAGAAACAACCAAAAACCTAAAAGATCTAGAACAAAAAGATACAGTTCCCGGACAATGGAAGAACATCCAGCAGGAAAGCATTGCCCAAGAGGAACAAGCACCGTTGACAACGTTTAAACACCTAACCGCACTAATAAGGAAAATGAAAGCGGAAGGAGCAGCTGGCCCAAATGGAATGCCGAATGCCTTATTCAAATATGCCACCGAGTTCTGGGCAAAATACTTGACCCCACTATTTAATTATATTCACAAAGAAAAAAAGATTCCACCATCCTGGCAAGGAAACATCTTCCACCCAATTCATAAAAGTGGATGTAGAATGGAACCCGGGAATTACAGATTAATAGCTTTAATCGATGTGGAGGCAAAGCTTCTCTCATCCTGTATATTGTCCCTACTTCAACATTGGATAAAAGACAATAATATAATATGTAAATTTCAAACCGGATTCAGGGAAGGTATGGGCTGCTTAACCAACCTGTCAGCACTGTCTTTATTAATCGAAGGAGCAGGGAAAAGAAAGACTGGATTAATAGCCTGCTACATAGACCTGAAAGCCGCCTTCGACCGAGTCCCCAGAAAACGCCTATGGAAAAAACTGGATCTTTGGGTTCTACCGCCGGCATTAATGGAAACAATAATGGCACTATATAGCGGAACATGGGCAAAAATAAAACTGGGTGACGGAAGAAGAATATCTGCAGAATTAAAAATAACTAATGGACTCAAACAGGGCTGCGTGCTCTCCCCAAGCCTTTTTAATATATATCTGGCCGACCTAAAAGACCATCTTCAGAATGCAAACGGACATCCGCCAAAATTAGCCAAAAAAAGTATTCAGTTTCTCCAATATGCCGACGACATAGTAGTCTTAAGTCAAACGCCAATAGGCCTACAAAGAATAATATCAGAACTGACAGACTATTTTGAGAGAGAAGGCCTAGAACTAAACATCAAAAAAACAAAAGTGGTGAGACTAGCGGGCAATAGTAGAAGATCTTTCAAATGGTACACAAAAGGCAGACAAATCGAGGAAACAACTGCTTATAAATATCTGGGAGTTACAATAAGCAAAAACATGTCACTTTCAGACCAAAAAAGAATCATCACCGCAAAAGCACAATCACTGAGCTTTGCGTACAAAGTTTTCCAAGATAAACTGCAATGTCCATCATACGACCACCTGTTAAAGGTAATGGCAGCCCAAGTTTTACCATCACTCTCATACGGACTGGAAATATGGCATGGAAAAGAAGCAGCCATTTTAAATACCCTCCAGACAAAAATATACAAATCTGTGTTCCATCTATACAAAGGATCAGCCCCGGCCCAAATAAGACTGGAATTTGGTTTACAAAATCAAATATATCAACGGAAAGCTGCTCTAGTAAAATGGTGCTGGAAACTAAGATCGGCGGAAATGGGCTCTTTAAACAACTTATGTTGGCAAGAAATTAAAAAACAATATGACCGACATGAAGCCAACTCATGGGGCAATGATCTGCGAGCATCACTAGAAACCCTCAAAATAGAGGAGATCTGGAAGAAACCACCGGAAGAATCATCTTTCAAAAAGATTTGCTAATTAAATGCAAAAGCCTTATCTTTGGTAGAAGATAAAAAGACTTTGGCCAAGCGGCGCCATGCATGGACCATTTTAAATTCATACAAACAATTAAAACCTCAAGCCTACCTCATAGCGCACTTCCGGCTATCTTTAAAAACAAAATTCATGGCCCTTAGAATGGGAGACCACTGCTCCAAAGACTTCATCCCATCATGGAAAGGCACGCATCAGGGACGAAGTTGTAGGTTATGTGACTACCACAGTGAGACCTTGTGTCACCTCCTGTGCACATGTGAATCTTCCATAGAAAAAAGGAAGAATTTATTGAAATCAATTTTTAATATGCTACAGATCCGTACCTGCAGGCAAGCTGTGACCAGTTGGATGGGAGCAGGTTCAAACATTCTAATATGTCGCAGGGTAAAATTCATGAACTCTGTAGAGAATTTGCTCCAAAAAATAGAAACAGACCACAGAAAAGGCCTGGGAGGAAGTATTTAATTAATGAATGCAAAACCAAATTTTAACCACATGAACTTTTAACCTGTTGGTATTTTAACAGAATTTTTGTACATGTATGCTTTATGGTTGTGATAAACCAAATAAAGTAAATTTTTGACTGACTGACTGACTATAGGTTGGGGTACCCCTGTGATTGGCATGACCTCCCCTGTAAGGCCCTAGTACATAATAGGGCAGGGGAAGGGGGATTAATACTACCTCTTAATCCCAAGCATATAATAGGGCATGGCAGTTTATAGGCCAGTAGTCCTTTTCTGCACTTGCATGTGTGCACTGCTGAGCCTGATGTCAATTTTAAAATAGCCCTGTGTGTACAGAAAGAGGGAAGAGAGGTGCAGAAAGAGGTAAGAGAGGTGCAGAAAGATGCAAGTGAAGTAGAGACAGAAGTAACAGAGGTGCAGAAAGAGGCAGCAGAGGTGAAGAAAGACAAGAAAAGTGTAGAAAGAGGGAAGAGAGTCGGAGAAACAGGCAAAAGAGGTGCACAAAGAGGGAATAAGGGTGCACACAGAGGCAAGAGAAGTACAGAAAGAACCAACAGAGGTGCAGAAAGAGGCAAGAGGGGTGCAAAAAGAGGCAAGAGAGGAGCAGAAATAGGCAAGAGAGGTACACACAGAGGCACCAGGGGTGCAGAAATTTGCAAGAGAGGTGCAAAAAGAAGCAACTGAGGTGCAAAAAAAGGCTAAAGGGGTGCAGAAGGAAGCAAGAGAAGTGAAGAAAGAAGGAACAGAGGTGCTGAAAGAGGCAAGAAGGGTGCAGACAGAGGCAAGAGAGGTGCAGAAAGAGGGAAGAAGGGTACAGAAATTTACAAGACAGGTGCAGAAAGAAACAAGAGAAGTACAGAAACTACCAAGAGAGGTGCAGAAACAGGTAAGAGGGGTGAAGAAAGAGACAAGAGGGGTGTAGAAATTTGCAAAAGTGGTGCAGAAAGAAGCAAGAGCAGTTCAAAAAACTAACAGAGATAGAAAAAGAGGCAAGTGAGGTACAGAAGGAGGCAAGAGAACTGCAGTAAATGACAAGAGAACTGCAGAAAGAGGCAAACACAGGAAGAAGGCTGCAGAAGAAGGAACAGAGGTGCAAAAAGAGGGAAGAGGGGTGCAGAAAGAGGCACACGGGGTACAGAAAGAAGCAAGAGATATGCCGAAAGAAACAAAAGAAGTGTAGAAAATAGGAGGAGTGGTGCAGAACGAGACAACAGGGGTGCAGAAAAAGGAAGAGGGGTAGAGAAAGCATCAAGGGGGCGCAGAAAGAAGCAAGAGAGCTGTAGAAAGAAACAAAATAAGTGCAGAAAGAACAAACAGAGGTGCAGAAAGAGGCAAGAAAGGTGCAGAACGAGTGAAAAGGAGTGCAGAGAGAGGCACAAGGGGTGCGTAAAGAAGCAAGAGAAGTGCAGAGAGAAGCAACAGAGGTGCAGAAAGAGGGAAGAGGGATGGAGAAAGAAGCAAGAGGGGTGCAGAAAGAAGCAAGAAGGTTGCAGAAAGAAACAAACAAAGTGCTGCAAGAAGGAACAGAAGTGCAGAAAGATGCAAGAGGGGAGCAGAAAGAGGGAAGAAGGGTGGAGAATGAGGCACAAGGGTTGAAAAAAGAAGGCACAGAGGTGCAGAAAGAAGCAAGAGAACTGCAGAAAAAAGCAAAAGATATGCAAAAAGGGGGAACAGGGGTGGAGAAAGTAGCGAGAGGGGTGAATAAAGAAGCAAGAGAGGTGCAGAAAGAATCAAAAGAAAAGCAAAAAGAAGGAACAGGGGTGCAGAAAGACAGAAGAGGGGTGCAGAAAGAAGCACGAGTGGTATAGAACAAAGCAATATAGGTACAAAAAGAAGCAAGAGTAGTGCAGAATGATGACACAGAGGAGCAGAAAGAGGCAAGGGGGTACAAAAAGAGGGAAGAGGGGTGCAGAAAGAGGCAAACGGGGGGCACAGAGAAGCAAGAGAGGTGCAGAAAGAAGCAGCAGAGGTACAGAAAGAGAGAAGAGGGGTGGAGAAGGCGACAAAAGAGGTGCAGAAAGAAGCAACCGAAGTGCAGAAAGAGGGACGGAGAAAGAGCCCAGAGGGGTACAGAAGGAAGCAAGAGAGGTGCAGAAAGTAACTAAAGACGTGCAGAAAGAAGGAACCGAGGTGCAGAAAGAGGCAAGAGGAGTACAGAAAGAGAAAAGGGGTGCAGAAAGTGGCACAAGGGGTATATAAAGGAGCACAAGAGGTACAGTAAGATACAAGATAAGTGCAGAAAGAAGCAGCAGAGGTGCAGAAAAAGGGAAGGGGTAGAGAAAGAGGCAAGAGGAGTGCAGAAAGAAGCAACAGACATGTAGAAAGGGGGAAGAGTGGTGGAGAAAGAGGCAAGAGTGGTTAACCTCTTCACTGCAGAGCAAATTCCGCCATGGTGCTAAGATGCTAATCAGTGGGTGTGATTTGGACGGCCCCTGGCCGTCGTGCGCACACTCCCACTGTAACTCATGACGGCCGGGGGCCTCCCTGCCAAAGCAACGGCAATGTCTCGGGGCCACCCTGGGACATTGCAGGAGCCGACCCTCCCCCATCGGGGGCTCGGGGGAGGGAAGGCATGCGGTCCCCCTCCCAGCATTTTTAAAGCCCCGGGGAGGTGGTGGTCCCCGGGGCCACAGGGCCACAATGGTCCCCGCCCTTTATTTAAAATTGCCTCGGGAGGTGGTGGTGCCCATGGCTGTGGGCGACCCACAACATAATAATTAATTGCCCAGGACCTGGCCCACCAAGGGGCTTGAAACAAACTAATCACGGGAGCCCGCTCTTCCGTTAAAAAAATAATTTTGGGTGGGTTTGTGTACCCAGCGCGAATTTGGCTGAAATGATTTAAAAAAATGCTTTTCTTGGCACTGGTGGTCCTTGTGGAACCCCATGAGCAGGCCTAGGGGTTCAGGGTGGTTCTACCCTGCCCCCTTTTCTTGTTTTTTTAATGTTTTTTTGTACTGTTTTCTTGTGACTCAGTTACCGAGTCACAAGATGGCTGAAAACACATTCTGGTTTGGCGTGTTGGCAGCCAATCAGAATTAAGTTTGTGCTTGGGAGGATTCACAAATCCTCCTTGGTGCTCAGATATCGATATTTTGATTTTTTAAATTTCTCAGCAACTACTGAACGGATTTACACCATTTAAAAAATAGATTGTTTTCTAAACCAATAGCTACCTTTTTGCCAAATTTGGTGTAATTCCGTTAAGCAGTTCAGGCTGTAGCCTGTACCAAATATTCCTATGGAAATGAACATGGGGAAAATGCATTTTGGGACCCCCTTTTTTTCTTGGCCCAAACTTTCAAGACAGGAGCAGAACTGAGCAGGTCATTTGTTTGGAAAAGTGTGTGAAGATTTGCCAAACGCCAAATGGCAAAAAACTCTTTTCCTAGTAGGTAGTTATAGTTAGGACCTATTATGCATAGGAAATCCGCAACATTCTACTCCCAATACCTTTGGAGCTGATTGATGAATCTTTGCTAAATTCTCCAAACTTTTGGCCAGCTCTGGTCCGTTCCTAACCTGAAAGTTTCACAGTGATTCGTCAAGTGGAGGCCCAGAAAAAAGGGGGTCCCAAAACGTGTTACCCATGCAATTTCCCATAGAAACTTTAGCCACAGCTACAGACTTAACTGCTGAACGGAATGACACCAAATTTGGCAAAGAGGTAGCCCTCAGTTCAAACTTGTGCGTTTTGCTTAAATGGTGTCAATCTGTTCAGTAGTTCCTGAGAAAATTGCTGTTAAAACCATTTATATATCTATGGGTGCAGTGGATCCGCTGATTCTGCGCGCATTGTCATCGTACCATAAGCGCACCCTTCCGATCATGCACTGAATGATAATTAGCTGTCAAGTGGTTGTCAACATTCAAAACCAGGAACTGCTGGCAGCCATTTTGTGTCTCGGTAGAAGCTAGGCTGAGGAAGTCAGTAGAATATGTGTGCAAAATGTAGAAAGGGGGCAGGGTAGAAATAATTGTACCCTCTAGACCTTCAAGGTAAATATTTATTGTCTCTGGTTAATAAAAACCATTACAAAAGTACATTAAAACACATATCATCAGCTAAAAGATTATAAGAGCAAAAAAATTATTTATAAAACCAAAAAGACATTTGTTATTAATAATAATAATGCTAAAAACGATATTATTTATTTATTTATTTATTTTTGGAATTTATAGAGCGCACGGCTACCCCCGAAGGGGTGTCCCGGCGCTAACAACCAATGAGCCCAGAGACAAGAAGGAGAGCAGAAAATTAAGAGGAGAACAACCAAGTCTTTAGTTTGCGGCGAAAGATGGGTTCCGTGGGGACAAATCTTAGCTCCAAAGGGAGATTGTTCCACAGTCTGGCTGCAGCCACTCCAAAACCTCTGCCGCCTACTCTAGATAGGCGGAAGCGCGGAACAACCAAAAGACGCAGACTGTTAGAGCGTAAGGATCTCACAGAATGTGAGAGAGCAAGCCTTTTTTTCAGATAGCTTGGGCCGAGGTTGTTCAGGGCTCGGAAAGCAAGTATCAGTATCTTGAAGTGGATACGTTTAATGATAGGGAGCCAGTGCAGTTGTTTACGATAGAGTGCTACGGATTGGCGGTAGGGGATGTTACCAATCAATCTGGCCGCGGCATTCTGCACGATTTGTAGGCGTTCAATCTGATACAGAGGAGCACCTACGTAGAGACTGTTGGCATAGTCTAAGTGGGACGTAATCAGAGATTGAACCACAGTTCTGCGAGCATTCAAAGGGAGGAAAGGCAGAATTTTTTTAATCATACCCAGTTTTGCAAAACAAGCAGATGTAGTTTTGTTAATGTGAGGAGCACAAGAGAGGGTATTGTCGAACTGGAAACCCAGATTGCGAACTGTAGTGGCTGGAATCGGGGGGGGATCAAGGACCGTTGGCCACCATAGGCTAGAGGGAATGGACGTTTTCTGATTAAAAAACATTACCTCTGTTTTATCCGTATTAAGCCTGAGGTGGTTAGTGGTCATCCAGTTGCAAATGGTATTAAGACACTGACGAAAGTTGGCAAACGAGGTGTCAGAGTGATCCCTAAGAGATATGATGTGGGAAGTGAGCGTTGGTCATTTCGTCTTGTCTTGGGCATAGTTCAATCGATCTTGTCAGGGCCAAGTTCATGAACTTGTTACTTTCCGCTCAAGTAGTTTCAAAAATTTCACTAACTTCCCATTTAATGGTGGAAGGCCCGGATCGAAGCAGGCCAGGACTGCCTGTCTGCGTGTTTGGATATTATGTTTGTTAAAAGCAGTTTTTAACAGGGCGACCCTTTCCTCTTTCAGCATCGGGCATGTGCATAGCACGTGTTCAAAGTCTTCATTCTCTGCACCGCACAGCCTACATTTTGTTCTGCAAGCCCTTCTCAGCCACGGTTGTAGATGAGGTATAGATGGTAGAATTCCTAACCTGTGCTTTAAAAAGGCTTCTTTCGTTTTCCTGCCGTACCCAAAACCAAAATATGCCTGCAGGCCCGGCAGTTTGT
Organism: Lissotriton vulgaris; assembly: GCF_964263255.1. Taxonomy (NCBI): domain Eukaryota; kingdom Metazoa; phylum Chordata; class Amphibia; order Caudata; family Salamandridae; genus Lissotriton; species Lissotriton vulgaris. Next base: position 1,299,435,766 of record NC_141694.1, read on the forward strand.
ATGTACACAGAGTCATCCAGGCATGTCGCCTGCCGGAAAAGGTAGCTTTATCTTCCACATGCAATTGTCTTTTTATGCTCTTGTTTACCACCCGCTTAAATTGAGCATGTGGTAGTGGAGTTTCCCATAAATCTTTCAGACTTGTCACAGTCAAAGACTCCTCTAAGTATGATTTTGCCGGCGTTTTAGAGGAGGAGTTGCTTAAATCTTGCCAGAGCTGGTGATTCAGTGTAGTTTCCGGTGCGTTCTTCATTTTATGCCAACACTTTATGTAAGACCCTCTTCTTGCGAGCAGTTGGCTGGTCAATCCAAATTCTAATCGGATCTGGGCTTGTGAGGTGTAAGTTGGCAGGTTAAAAAGAAGTCGATAGGCCCTTACAATGGTTATATCCAGTAATTCCGCGTCTTTGCCTCTTAGAGCCTCACTGCCATAAGTCAAACATGACTCTATTTTAACTTGCGCCACTCTATTTTAACTTGCGAAGCAGTGGCAATAAGGTAGGGCCATTCAAGTTTGCCTTTAGCTGTTTAAGTGTGGTTGCTACTAGCATCCCTTTCCTCTTGATGGCCTCTAGTTGGTTAAAGAAGCAACCTCCTTTATCAACCAAGATTCCGAGATATTTATATTCCGAGCAATTTGCAAGAGCCTTTGTTCCGAGGAACCAAGTATGTTGTTGTTTGTTCCTAGTTATAGACAGAGCTTTGGTCTTCTTGGTGTTTACTTCTAGTAGGTTAGATTCAGCAAATCCATGTAGCGTGTTGATCAGATTTTGCAGACCTACTTTTGTATGGCTCACCAGGACCACGTCATCAGCATAGGATATACTAGGCAGCGCCTTGCCCCCCAATCGTGGGGCGTGCGCATTACAGGCTTCTAGGACAGGTGGCAGGTCGGCTGTGAATAAGTTAAAAAGAGTTGGCGCTAAAACACAGCCTTGCTTTAGGCCTTTTGTGGTCGGAATTCACCCAAAGAGATGTGTGCCATTACCGAGCTTTACCTGAACCCACGTGTTGGTGTGCAGTTCAATCAGAAGGTTTAACAACGGTCCCGGGATCCCCCAAGAGGCCAGTTTTCTCCAAAGGTTGGCCCGGATGACATTGTCGAAGGCTGCCTTAAAATGATCAAAGCAAAGGTGTAAAGCTTGTTTAGACACCCTTGCCTTGTAAATAAGTTGTGAGATTGCGAGCAGGTTTGTTGTTGTTCCCGTGTCTTCGCAGAATCCCATTTGGCTTGATGGAATTAAGTTGCGGATTTTGGCCCATTCACGTAGCTCGGCCAGTAGGAGCCCCGTGAAGTATTTGGCCTCGATGTCATCAGAAAATCTTCTGTTTAGAACCCTCAGGCCTATGTGTTCCAAATCTTCCAGCAGCTCCTTCACAACCTTGTGGGTTTTGCCTTGCCTGCTAAATATTTGGAGTGGGATATTCCAGTGGTAAGACTGTGCCTGAGTGTCGCAGTTCAAGGATGACCCCAAAATACATTGATTGAAGTCTCCCAAGAGAATTACACTTGGGGAAGTTTGTAAAGTCATGACATGATGCAGATGGTCCATTAAGCGTTTGCCTCTACTTTCTTTTTTTTTTTGGGGTTAATATAGGTGTTAATCAGCTGAATCTCTTTCTTTTTCCCCCCCAAAGTTTAGGGCAATCTCAACTGAGTTTATAGCAGGTGAGTTGGTAGTGAGTCCCCGCACGTTGCCAACGGTTGAGATTTTAATGTATGTTGCCAGACCGCCTTCCAATCGTCCGAACTTGCTTTTCCTTGTTGCTAGAGAATGATGGCAGATATAGCCCTCTATATGTACCGGCTCCTCTAGCCATGTTTCCTGGAGGAGAATGATGTAAAATACTTTCACATAGTTTAGTAAGTCGTTGTCAGTACTTTGTTATTAAGGCCATTTATGTTCCACGAACATAGTTGCAAATATGGGGCCGCCGAGCGCCAGCATGACTCCATTGAATTTCCTTGTCATTGTTGGTTGCTTGATGTGTTACAGATTCTGAAGAGCCGATGTTCTAACGTGCTGTGAGCGTTTGTATTCATTAAGCTGTTTTTAGTTGTAATCGCCTGCGTAGTTGTCGGGGATCGGCCCAGTGCACCCCTCAGCACCGATCTTGTTCCCGAGGTTGTTATGGTTACTCCCTGCTTAGGTCTCTCAAGTAGGGGCAACGGGTATCCTACGTTATGGTACACAGCAGATTGGATCCCCCATGTTTTAAGGAGATTTTGCTCTTCTAAAATTTTGTTTGTGATTACGGACCAAGCCCATGTTGCCTTTGTGGCTTCGTTGCCGTGCAGCCTTTCAGATTTTATGAATTCTATGGAAAGAAGGTCAGCTGAGGATATGTTGTTTAATGCTGGAATGCTGCTAAGCAGCCGTAGTAGATTGCCTCTATTCAGAATATAAAATGGGCCCTTTGATTCATACTCCGGAGTGAAAAGAATACTAGTGGCAGTCCTGTTTGGGTCGTTCGATTGGGCTGTTGACCGATGGATATAGGTTTGGTTTCTTAAGTCATTGTTATCTGACTGCGAAGCGCTTCCTGTACGGGTGGTAACTGGAGAAAGATTCTTCAAAGTGGAAGCAGATGGAACTATGGGTACTCTCGCTACAGTGGAATATAGCTGGGTTTGGGGGCACGGGAGCCCATTTGCCCTCTGATCGTAAGCTCTTGCTCCCTTACAGTGGATGATATTAGATCCTCCTTGTACCGAGGCCGAGTACTTGTTTGGCGGTGCCCCCCTTGTTCCCAGTGTTGACAGCACTTTGAAGGGGCTGGCGTCGTTTTCCTTATCCGGGCCCCTGTCTTCCTTTGTGTGATGGTTCCTGGTGTCGCTGCCGGGCAGAGCCATTGATACCTCATTTATTGGTGCCCCTATGGGAGGAGCTACATCTTCCTCATTTGAGGGGGAAATATGCCTTGTTGCGCTTACTCTTTGTTTACATCTGCTCCTATTCTCAAATCAGAGTCTTGCTGCACCTGTCTGTTTCCCACTTGGAACAATGGGTAAACTTCTGGCATACTTGTGGTTGTAAGTTTGTTCCGACCATTTCTCTTTTGCTGCTGCCGCCCTTTCGCATTCAGCGCTGTTGTGTTGCTCTTAAACGGTGAAAGAGAGTTTGTTGTCCCATGGCCTGCTCGTGGCTCCTGGCTTCCATCTGATAGCATCAGTGTGCCCTTGTCAACAGTGCTGGCTGAGATGGGACCTCCTTTTGATGATGCGAGGAGGATGTGTCATCGCTGGTCATGTCCTGGTGCCTAAATTTAGGCCCTTTTGGCAGCCTTTCTATCAGCGAGGTTACTATTTCAGGAAGAGCTGACAGTTTATCGATGATAGGGCCGCAGCTGCATGCCAGTGTCGCCTCTTGCTGGGCTCTGCTAATTATTGAGTTTAGTTGACCAAGTTTCTCGTCTATTCGCCTAACAAAGACAGCCAAGGTGTCAAGCAAAGTCAACTGGAGCTCCATTTTATTGGATTGGAAATGAAGAGTGTCAACGGTTCATTGCATGGTGTTTAGCAAGTTGTCCCACGTGTTTGCCACGTCCGTAGCATGAGTCCCGGGTGAGAGGCTGTTTTGAGTTGTCAGTTTGTTAGGTGTTGACGAGAGTGAGGAATTTGGTAAAGTGATTGGGCTTGTGGGAATGACCTCGCAATCGAGGCCCCTTTTAGTTAGCTGAATTTTGTTAATTAATTCTTCTTTGGATGGGGAGGTTTTGGCCTGGGTTGACGGAATGTATGAGGTGACTAGGTCGGCCCACTCCTGTGTACCCAGATAAGTTAAATTGGTGGGGCCGTCACTCCCAAGATTTAGCGCTTTTACCCCATCCTCGGTTGGCGACACGTCTGAATTAAAACTATTCGCTTGACTTTTAGTACTTTTGTCTGTGGTCGGCGAATTGTTTTGCTTGACTGAGTTATCCGGGTTTTCACAGCTTGGGTTTTCTTGCCAGTGGGAGAGGATCTTCCCACTGCAGGTTGTATGGTTGTTCGAAGAATACTCTGGATTCTGCCTTGTTGCCGATAACGGTAAAGATAGACTGGTTGGTGACGATAAGGAATTGATGTACGTGGGAAAAAAAGATAGATATGGCTCACATGAAGCACCACCATCGCCTGACCGCGGGACTGATGGACTGCAGATAGCCGCAGCAGTAAGCTCGCCTTTACCCTTCTCCCTTTGGCCCTTAGGCCCTGGTGACCTCTCAACAGATGGACTTAGAGCAGGTTGGCCTCCAGGTATTGCAGCGTGGTTCGTAGGCCCACTTCCTTGACCAGGGGATTGGGCTTTTTTCAGCTTGCAAGGGGATAGCGGGGATAGCGGAAAAAGTGAGTCCTGGAGACCCAGGATTTTGCCACTGGTCGAGAAAATGGTCGACAATGGACCCTTCAAATAGTAGAATTTTGATGTCATTTTAGGTTGTCTGAGACCGGGGCAAGAATTCACTGCCAGTAAGGCCTGGCCGCTAGCCCCTCCACTTTCTCCCAGGATGAGTCCTGGCACCCCCTGACTTCACTTCCATTGTCCGTTTTGTTAGTGGTAGCTTCAGCTTTCTGATTTGCCTTAGCCTTGGTTTTCGGCTTATTCTCAAGGTGCACCCTTTTTTTTCCTGACCTCATGCTTAGTTGGCCGTTGGTTTAACCAGTATATTTAATATGGGCCTGCCTGTACAGGGTTTTGCAGCTTTTGCAGCAAGGCTCAGTGGCTGACCACAAGGTTCCAGTTTCCGAAAAGCAGGGGGAAGGGAACAGAAGGAAGCAGAGGGAAGCAGACCAAGATCCCAGGTCTTAGAACGTCTCTTCTCCCCGTTCCACTGCCCTACCTGGATCGCTGCGCGGCTCTGTGGCTCAGCGGATGCAACTACAGTTCAAAGTGTGCCCTCGTAGCTTATTCCATACTGGTTGTCTCCGGTTTCTCACCTGGCCTGGGTCGCTGGTTTTCACCCCCTATAACTCCTGATGCCACATTAGCCCCTGATGCCGCAGTAGTGCCTGGACCCTACAAATACTTTAGGTCTCGTCAGGAGCTGATTTACGAGGTGCTTTTCAGACCACAGCAGGCGTCGATACCACAGCCCAGAGCCCAGAGTGCAGAGTGCAGAGCACAGTCCGGAGCACAATTCAGAGCACAATTCAGAGCAACCCACTGCGGTCACGACTCACAGCTCCCGGCTCCAGGCTGCACCGTTACAAGGATACTGGGGTCGGCGGTGTTAGGAAAACGCCTGCCAGTGGCTAGTACCGGTGGCTGTGACAACAACAGCCCGCCGCCAACTGCTCACAACCAAAGAGGATCAATGCAACTCAGTGGTGGGGGAGCCAGGCAGGCAGGCAGGCAGTCAGGCAGGCAGAGCAAGGCAGGCAGGAGGCGGGGAGGGAGCTGAACGGGAAGCCAACAAAAATACCTGCACGTCCCGGACCTCGCCCAGGTCTTGGTCCCGGTCCCGGTCCGGCTAACAGCTCTGCCTCTCTGTTACTCTTGAATCTCTGGCCTTCTCTAGCCTCACCAGCCTCTCCAGCGAGGGGAAGGGGGATTCGGCGGGGGTGGAGGCGGTGTTGTTTTCCCAGCGCTCGGCCCAACTCGTTCTTTTCAGCGCTCATGCTGACCGCGTCCAGCTCGCACCCCCGTTCTGTACCTCAGCTCCTCACACTCGCACTCGCACTCGTCCGGCAGACTGCAAAACATGGAGTTGCTTACAACTAACGTGACTTTCGTGACTAGGCAATCTAGACCTGCTTAGGGGGTCCCAGAAGGACCCCAGGGCCCACAAAAACCCGGCAGGTGCTTGTAGGGTGCGCATACTCTGTTGTAAAATAAATAAAATAAAACTGAGCTTTTTTTATTATTAGCTCCTGGGGGGGGTTTAAATACCAGGGGCAAAATTATCATCACTCCCCGCGGCTAAAAAAAGAAATGGTGGGGGAGGGGTCCAAGGTCCCCAAAGCGGGGCTTGATGTATTGTGGGAGGGGACTGCGTGGCCCCCCTCCTGGAGCACTTGAGGGCCCCGTTACCCCCCGGGCTACAAAATAAATGGTTGGGGGGCTGCAAGGTCTCCAAAGCCCCTGGGACCACCACTCCCCGGGGTTTTATGTATTGAGGGAAGGTCGGCTCCTGCAGTTTCCCGGGGTGTCCATCCCACCCTCCCATAGCAAGGAAATCTTTTCTCTTTTAAAATCTAAATCAGATTGCTTTTCAACATGGGGAGCTGCATGTTAGTAACTCTCCATGTGGAAAAGCAATGCCGGCTTCCAAACGCGTAGAAGTTGTGCACCAAAGGTGCTGGAGTTGCGCGCCCTATAGATTATGAGTCGTGCATCCAGCGCCTGCACACCAGCGGGCCGCACTGAGCACTGCGCTGGGTGCGCGACTTTTAATTTTACTCTAAAAAAATAGCCCCTATCAGTAATTTTTAATAGTCCCGGGGACCATATCCCCCAGGTCTTATAAAAAATGTTGGGGACCACAGAGGGAGCCACACTGCCCCGACGGTCCCTCTGGCTCCCTGCATCCTTCGGGAGCCAGCATTGTTTTTCCGCATGGGGAGATGCTAACTTGCATGTGGAAAAGCAATCTGGTTTGGATTTTGAAAGTGAGAAAAGATTTCACTGCTGTGTCTTTCAAAATGCAAACTAAGTTTACTATGGGAGGGCGAGAGCCGCAAGACTCCCACCTTCTCATAGCAAACAGCAGTGTAGGCACCCCGGGACACTGCAGGGGCTGGCCCTGGGGCATGGCAGTCCCCAGGGCCCTCGATGGGTTCAGGCGGAGGGCCACGCAGTCTGCCTCCCACAATGAAAAAATCCCATTGGGTGGTGGCTCCTGGGTCTTGAAGGAGTTTGTTGAAGTCCCCACACTTCTAACTATGCAGGGGGGCCTTGGAGCCCCCCACAACCATTTATTTTATAGCCCCGGGGGGTGGCGCTCAGTCTTGTATAGGAAACAGCAATGTTGAGAAAATCTTCTGGTAAGATTACAAAGGATTTTGAAGTCCAATTTCGGCGTTTTTGTTGTAGTTTGCAGGCGTTAAAGCGACGACAATTTTAATTCCGTCTTTGTAAATATGCCACTAAGTTTTGTAATGTCGACAATCTCGTCTTCCAGTAAATTGGCACAAAGTATTTATTGAAGTTCTTTGTCAATCGTGAAGCAACACTGTATAATTGTAATCGAAGAATTTAATGAGTTGTGTACTTGTTTTGCTCATAATGTGCATAGGGGCAGATTTACAAGTACACTGCATTACTATTGCATCACTTTTAAGATGGGAAAAAAGACGCGAAAGTGGCGCAAGGGGGTTGTAAATCTGGTACACAGTGTTTTGTTTTACTTTGCTTTCCTTTCTGTAATGTAGAGGATCCGCGGTAAATATAACGGTTTCTGTACAGCCAGTACCTTTCAACCCTACCCCTAAAAGGTTTTCTGCCTGTTACCATAGTAACAGTTCATGGAACATTTAAATGAGCACAGAGGTTAGAAGTTCACCACACAATGTTGCTAATCCAAACAGTTACTGTGCTGGAGTTGTAAATTTTTTCCATAGGAAACGTTAGTTGTAGCTATAGACTCTGGTAAAGATCTGGTACAGAGTTAGCCTCAGTATTATACTTTAAGTTATAAATATTATTTCTATTTTTAAATGTTTTCTAACTATACCATTATCACACTAAATGATAGTGAAATGTTGTCACAAAAAGAAGACATATATACTTTTTTTATTAACTTTTATTAAAACAATGCTAAATAACTGGAAACATAAATTAAAGATAACAATGTAATAAATAAGTAGAAACATAACTTTAAAAAAACAATTCAACAAAATGTGATATGGACTCCAATAGAAGTAGGGTAGGTAACCTGCTAAACAAAAATGAAAAAACCTGTTTTAAAACAGATCGATGTGACTAAATGTAGTTATTTGCACGTCTGCAGTCTGCCGGATACCTTTCACCTGTCTTATAGGCCCGCGTTCAAGAGTTGTCTGTATGGAAGTGCCTACTGCGTCAGATTTACACTATGGACCAACAGGTCTTTAAAATGATTCAGAGGTGATACAGAATTAGGTGAGAGAGCAAGTCATTATGCAGGACAATATTCTTTAGGGCTTATTTATAAGACTCTTGCGCCACTTTTGTGTTACTTTTCCCATGTTGAAAGTGACGCAAAAGCTGCGCAAGGGACTTGTAAATAAGCTCTTTTAAGTTGATAATGCATCGGAGGCATTGTATATCTAGGCCGCTCTGCTTACCTTCTGTAAGAAGGTGAGAGAGAGAAAGTTATAGATGGAGCAGTTAAGACTGGAGAAAATCTACGTAGCTCACCTTTTTGCCTCCTTTGTGTGTCCAAGCACCTACCGGTTCACAGTGCACCCTAGTTTAGTGATCTGAAAGATAGTATATAGAGTTAGTAATAACATAGTACATACAACTGCAAATGTATATCTTTGCTTTATTTATTTGTACACTCAGTATAATGTATTTCATCCAGTTCCACTGTTTTTCTTCCAAAGTAGTATATCCAATGCACTCCCACTGCATAGCGGTGAGTTCTCAATATTGCGTACCTAGACTGTTGCACCCCATTGACTCGCAGAGTCCAGAGGTGAGTGTTTTTCTTGGGAAGTCAGAGGCAGATTTACAAAACCCAAAAGTGGTGCAAGAGGCTTGTGGATCTGCCCCTCAGACTGTTGTAACCTATCTATTCTCACTGCCCTGAGGTAATTATACATTCCTACGCAGTGAAGCTGCTGCACACTACGCACTCTCTCCTTTCACAGATGACTTGTCGTTGTTTCGGAAACAAGCTTCTTTGCTCACCTTGTGCTATTGGTGTGATTCAAAGAGGTTGCACCACGTGTCGAAGCAAGCTTCTCAAATGTTGTTACGATGGCCACGCATCATTGCAGAATACACAAACATAGAGCTTTGTAGGTTTTTTTGGGAGGGGGATGACGCCAATTTGTGAATTGTGAAAACCAACTTGTAGGATAAAAAGGAAGTTAAGATTGTGTGTCATTTCTTTATGAAAGGAGAGAGGTAGTGAGAAAGTGACTGAAAAGAATATTCGCAGCTTACTTTTCTGTCACTGGTGTGTTTTCACCATGTGCCGGGACATAATGTAAATGTACAGGAATTTATATAGCGCAAATCACCGAGCGGTTTCTAAGCGCTTGCTTAGGGAACCCGTCCTGGTATTCCCCTGTGAGATAACCCCGGCAGGGTATCCGCAAGGTGAAAGCCAGGCATTCCGCCCGAGGGGCCGTTGGGGAGATTAAGCAAGCTATTGCCCAGAGTCGCAGAGTGTGAACCCGTGAATCGAGTAGGCACCGGAGCGAGAATTGACGAGTCCATGGCCATTTTTAGGACTCAAGACCCCGCCGAGCCGGGAATTGAACCCTAGTCCCGGGCTGACCTCTGCTTCCAGGTCTGCCTCCTCTAACCAGTGAGCCACACTTCTCCATAATGCACCCTGAAGCTCTACATCTAAAAGATAGTAAAAAGAAAGATGTTAATATTGATATTTGTTACTATCTTAATGTGGAGTACAATAACAACGCCTTTTCACACACCTTCCCTCACGCATTTAAAAACACTATTTGTACAGTTTATATTCCGGACATTTGACCGAATATAAAAACGTTCCTGCTTTTGAAAAAAATATATATTAATGGAATAACATTCAGTATATAGGACTGCGTTCGTCTAAATCGCTGCATCGTTTTTTTGTATCCAGTCTGCTGCATCCCATCGACTCCCTCTGATGCGCACCCAGGCCTCACTTCTCACCTTTTCGTGGACAGTACACCTTCTACATTATGCAGTCCCGCTTTGCCACCAAGAAGTCTTACATATGGTGCTGAGTCTTGATATTGCTATGGCTAATGACATACTCGTGCTCCCATCATCATCGCAGGTTCTTCACCCACTCAGTCCTTGCAGTACCACTAACTCAGTAAGCAAAGAGGGCACGCACGTAGTGATGGGCCCTTGTACTCGGTGGTTCGGGCCTGCATGAGGCGCCGAACCACTATGACAGGCCATCACAGCGCTTGCAATGGGAGCAACTCAAAAATGGCATACAGCACGTGCGCCCCGTCTTATTTTTTGGAAGGGTCATGTGTTTATTGCCGTATGCGCTGGTTAGGTGTCGGTATATACCAGCCATGAGGGAGTGTGTGTGTGACGTTCTGACAACTAGACCTGGAACTAAGAAATCAGTACAATGGAAATCTGGGCAATTTTTTGTTTTTGTTTTTTCCTGGTAGCGTAAGTGGAGTGGGCTGGCCTGACGTATGCCAGTGCTGCGCTCTGCTCTAAACCATGATCCAGAGCTATGGGCGTGGTCCCAACGTGAGCTATATGAGAAATCAAGTGATTCAGGTGTCCATTTTGTAGTGCTGACATCACCCGGGCCTTAAACGCAGATGTGTCATTATATCTGTAAAGTTCCACAACTTGGCCAACATGGAAGGTACGTGGTATCACTGACTCTATATACGTTCTTAGTTGCACACATAAAAGATGGTGGACATGACGCATTTCTGCGATTATGAATGTTTGTTGTACATTCAGTGGAGTAATGTAGCAGTAGTAATACATGGCTGTGAAAGGTTTAAGCTGCAGTTTTTGGCACATGAAGGGCAGCTAATATATATACGTATGTGGTTATTCAGGTACACTGTAGAACTTTGTGCTGGAAATCATTGTTCGAGGCTCGGAGATGCATCCACATCCTGTTATTGTAGAGTAATGCCTGAAAATGTATTAGTTTTGGGTTGATTTTGGGTTATATAAATATGCTAAAATATTATTATTTTTTAAAAGGATGAATAGCCCACACTTACTGTCAGAGGTAAGATGGCTGCACACGCTATTTATAGCACAACATAATGTGGTAGGGCGGAGGAGCAGCATTTTACAAACACAATAAATACACAGACACAGATAGATAGTTGAAGTGGGTATGGGCACGTGTGCTCGACTCCATTTTATTACGTTGTTGTTGGTAACAAGTAGAATAGTGATCATGATATCATATACAGATATTTAATCATAAACGGTTTATGACTTCTGCTGTACAAAGGTAGGAGCATTGTATGTAAAATAATACACAGAAGATTCTATCATAAAGAGTTCATGAGTTGTGGTGCACTGAGGTAGGGGCGGTTTGTGTGGAGCCTGCGATGATGCATGGTCCAGGCACACCGCACTGGTAAAAATGTGTTTTGACTATTGAATATTGCCGTAACAAGGCCACGTGGTGATTATTTACGGTGTAATGAGTTAGTGGTACGTCTGGTGTTTATCGTGTGCTCACCCTGAGATGATGCGTGGTCTGAACGGGCTGCACTGAAATCATTCACTGTTGCATACTAGACTATATGAACTTTGAGGGGGTAAAAAAAACTAGCATCAATGGCTATAAATTGCTGTGCAAACTAGGTGTACTGATTGCTCCCCATATCAAATTAAACAATTCATCTTCACGCAGTGCATTGTAACTTTCACAAATTGGGGGAGTATGTCTGGTGGCGATGTTGAAGGTGATACCCCAGAGGTACTTGGTATTGCTGGTGGTGGAGGTACATTGTGGCGCAATCTTCTACATTCTTTGTTATCATAGTTCACACGATGCAGCTATTGAAGGTGCTTGGACATACAAGCAGTGCAACAGCACTATTTTTTTCCCTGCTTTAAATAAATCAAGGCTGAATGTAATGCTGTCTGTAGTGTAGATGAAAAGGTAAATTCAAGTTGTGAACCCTACTGTGCACAGTGTATATAGAAGCTAGTAGTCAGTACAGTTATAGAACAATGTTTTTTTCACTTATGGTAACAAAATCTGGATATATACAGTATAATTGTCTCTGCATTAAATAAATCAAGGTTGAATTTCCTACTGTCTATAGTGTAGATGCAAAGGTGAATTCAAGTTGTAAACCCTGCTGTTCGCAGTGTGGATATTGCAAATAACAAATGAACAGTGTAATTCATTGTGAGCTCTGATGACAGCAGTGTAGGCAGGAGGCAGCAGTTAGTAAGAGCCCACAACCACATGGCATTGATTAGAGGTTCACAGTATTGGTAATTTAGTGTGTGTGTAGCCAGCAATGATAAGTGGTGCACAGAGTTAGTGGCAACTGAAGCAACAAAGTTCTGTGGAGCCGGCGATGATGCGTGTTTTGAGCAGGAGGCAATGGTAGCAAAGTCTTTAAAATCAAGTTTTCTTATAAATATTGGCTGTCTTTTCACGGGAGTAAGTTGCAGTACATCTCCAAAAACTATGATATATTTTCTTCTAAATGAGAGATCTGACTCAATACGGTCACGTTGCAATGATTTGTGGTGCATTGAGTTAGTAGTACTTTTGGCGCTTAGCGTGTACGTACCATGCGAGGATGTGTGGTCGGGGGGGGGGGGAGGCACAGTAATTGAAGTAAAGTCTTTTGTCGATTGAATTCTGCATGAATTCTATTTAAAAGTGATGCTATGTCTCATTACTGATATAAAATTGTTCACTCTTCTTTGCAATGATTTATGGTGCACTGAGTTCGTAGTATCTTTGGCGCTGAGCTTGTACGTACCATGCGATAATGAGTGGTAAAGGGGGGGCCATTTTCCGACCAATGTCTTTTCTCTATTGAATTCTGCCTGAATATGGCCACGAGGTGATGAATTATGGTGCAGTGAGTTACTGGTACCTTTGGCACTGAGCGTGTACGTAACCTGTGATGATGCGTGGTCCAGCAGGCCGCACTGGGAGCAATGTTTTTTACCTAGTGAATTCTGCTTGAACAAGGCCACGTGGAGATGACTTGTGGTGCAGTGAGTTAGTGGTAACTGAAGAACTCAGGGTGTGCGCACCCTGCGATGATTCGAGGTTCAGGCGGGTCGCACTGGTACAATGTCTCTTGACTATTAGAATAAGTCATGTGCAATCATCATTCCACCTGAATCGTGATCCCGCACAATGTAGATTGAAGGCAGTTGTCAGCACAGATATCGACAAATGATTTTAGTGACTTATGTAAAAAAAATCTGAACACATACAGTAGAATTGTCTCTGCATTACATAAATTAAGGCTGAATTCCCTACTGTTCGTAGTTTACATAGAAAGCTGAATTCAAGTTGCGAACCCTGCTGTCCGCAGAGTACATTTATGGCAGTAGTCTACAGAAATATCGACAAATGCTTTTTCGTCAAATACGTTAAGAAAATCTGACGACACAGTAGAATTTTCTCTGCCTTAAATAAACAGAGAATTAATTCAATGTGTCTGTAGTGCAAATCTGCTTCTGGTATCAAGTTGTGAACTCTGTTGATCGCAGTGTTCATTTGAAGGCAGTACTTAGTACAGACATTGAGGAATGTTTTTTGTGGCATCCATTAACAAAATTGTCTCTGCCTTACTGTGATGGGAGCACGGCCCCGTCAGCGCGGATATCACGTCTCCCCTCCCGATCACCACCACAATCCCCTGTTGCCCGGACTACCAAAACAACCCGGACTCCACCCCTTTCTCTTTCCCTGCAGGAACCAGTACCAACGCGGGACACAGCGGAAGTACATCCCCGCGACCCCGGAAGTCCCTCCCCCTTTCCGGAGGCGGATCACAGAAAAGCCGGAAGAACCAACAACACAGCGTTCAAGCAGGAAGACTCGTGGCAGGAGACGGCGTGCGAAGAACCCCCGGAGAAGAGAGACGATCCGGAACCAGGAGACGAGGTCTGGACGGAGGACTGGTGGAGTCCAGAGGAGGACGCTGGAGAGCGGCCGCAACTCAAGGACAGAGTTGCGGCGGGCCAAGTGAGTACCAGTTCCGTGTGTGTGTAAATATTAGGCGTTACGAGAGTCTGTAAATAAGTAGTCTGTAAATATCTCTGTGTGCAAAATAGTCCCCTCCTCACGATTCACCGTGCACTGTGAATAGACTGTATATAAGTGTGAGAGTGGCACTATCACGACTGTAGATAAATACCCTTGCACGTCCCGACACGAACGTCACCCTTTTCCCTGTCCGCGCTATATCTGCACCCCTCTTACCTTCCCCTCCCTTCCCTCACAGTCGTTCTAGCCCCAACACTCCGGTGAAGGAGCAGGATCTTATCCCTAGATCCACCGACAGAGCTAACGGCCCTATTTTCTCTCTCCTTTTCCCCCCTCCGAGGATCCACCGTCCGGGAGCTGAGCCTATTGACACCTCAAGGATCAGCCCGACTACAGTCAAGACCAACAGCTGTCCCTGGAAGATCAAACCCGGAAGACACCCTACCTCGGACCCGGAACCCGCAATCCTTTGGAACTCTCTATTTTCCTGTATCATACCATTGCACCTTTGTACATTAATAAACACCGGCTACGAAATAGCCCACTACATACGGCCTCCACGCTTGTTATTCCGGTCTGCTTCCCCCACCAGCCCACAAGTGGTGTCAGAAGTGGGATAACCGGAAGCATGGAGGCCGCGGTGCAAAAGTTAGCAGATTCCCAAGAACAACTCGGGAAGATGATGGAGCTCTTCTTGAAGACGGCCGAAGAAGACCGTGGGCAACTGCACGATGTCTTGAAGGGTCAGGGAACCGCTCAGGACCAGGCTCTGGGGAAGCTCACAGATGTCTTAGGCCAACAGCAACCCACCGCGTCTCTTCCTTCAGTAGTTCCCCAGAAATATGTACCGGGTGAAGACCCGGATTTCTTTTTCACTAATTTTGAACAGCTGGCCCTAGCCGCTGCCTGGCCACCCGACCGCTGGGGTCATTATCTGGGTCCTTTACTGACTGGTGAACTGCAGGCAGCCTTCCAACAGGCTAATGTACAGGGACTGACCCCCTATGCAGACATCAAGACCTGTATCCTTGAAAGGTTAGGTATCGATGATGAGACCTATCGGGTGCGGCTCCGCCAAGCAAAAGAGGGACCACAGGAGACACCAAGAGCCCTCTCCTTCAGGATTAAAGATCTGGCTGACCGGTGGTTGAAGTCCGCGACCGCTACTAAAGAAGAAATACTTTCAAAAATGTATTTGGAGCAGTTTCTGGCTTCCCTCCATCCTGCCACCCAAAAGTGGGTTCGTCAGCATGCACGTCTGACACTAGACAATGCTAGTGAAATTGCCAGCGCGTACAGTCGCGCCCAGGACTTGCAGAAACCTAAGGAAGACCATGGTCACCGAACACAGCCCAATGGCCAACCCCGAGGGCCCCGTCCATTCCTGGCCAAGAAACCTGATCCTCCCCCGTTGTTCCCTTATCCAGTGATGTCCAGACCCCCACCGCCTGGTCCCCAGTGCTACCATTGTAGAGGTTACGGGCACATTGCTCGGGTTTGTCCTCAAAAAGAAGAGCCGATGGAGGTGGGAATGGCACGAAACTATGTGTGTCTATCCTCTGGACCGTCTCCTCCCGCTTTCCATCGCCCTGTACGAATAGATGGACATCGGGTGTCGGCCCTTGCAGACACGGGATGTAGACAGAGTGTGCTCAGGCCTCAAGAGATACCCCATCCGATAGGGCCCATAACCGGCACAGTGGCCATTCAGTGTGTGCACGGAGACACAAAGGTTTACCCGACGGCCGAGGTTCAAGTACAACACTCCCTGGATCCTGGAAGTACCCTGAATGTCGGGCTTGTTCCTTCCCTGCCTGAACAGGTTATCTTGGGCAGCGACTACCCTGGTCTTCCTCGCCTTCTCCAGGACACCACCACCAGCTTAGAGAAGTGGTGGTCTGAGGCTCCTTTTTCCGACAGCTCCCCAGTAGTCGGAACAAACCCCATTCGGATGACCAAGACTAAAACCCAAAAGAAAAAGGAAAAAAGGAACTACTCTACAGCTTTCCCAGTAAGAGTAGAAGAACATCCCTGGGAAGTCGACCAGGAATTTCGGGCTGCTCAGCAGGAAGACCCTATTCTGCAAGAAGCCTGGGGAAGGGCACTGGACCACGAAGATCCACTGCATGTAGGTCCCCACTTTTATAAAAAGAACGGTCTCCTGTACAGAAAAGTGGGACCCCAACAACCGTCCCAGTTGATAGTTCCAGGACCCTTCCATGACAAAGTATTGTTTCTGGCTCACAGCCATCTACTCGGGGGTCACTTCAGTGACGAAAAGACGAGTCAGGCCATCCTAGAAAAGTTCTATTGGCCAGGCATCCACCAGCAAGTCAAACAGTACTGTAGGGCCTGCCCCATATGCCAGAAAAACAGCCGGTATCGCCCTCCTAGAGTCCCTCTACAACCCCTTCCTCTGATAGACATCCCCTTCAGTAGGGTAGGGATGGATATTATAGGCCCCATGCTCCCATCCCGAAGCGGTTGTCAGTATGCGTTAGTTCTAGTGGACTATGCCACCCGCTTCCCTGAAGCCATACCTCTCCGCCAGCCTACCAGTCAGAATATTGCTAAAGCTCTAATATCCATCTTTTCTCGGGTAGGCTTTCCTAGAGAAATCCTGACTGACCAGGGAACCCCCTTTGTATCCTCCCTCATGAAGCAGGTATGTTCCCAACTTGGTGTGAAACAAATCAGAACATCCACTTACCACCCCCAAACGGATGGTCTTGTGGAGCGGTATAACGCCACCCTAAAAACTACCCTAAAAAAACTCTTGGCCTTGGAGAGTAAGAGATGGGAGGAAATGCTACCGCTAGCCCTCTTTGCCATCCGCTGCAAGGTCCAAAGCAGCACGGGTTTTTCCCCTTATGAACTTCTGTATCGCAGACCCCCTTGGACCCTACTGGATATGGCCAAAGAGGCCTGGGAGGCGGAACCTGATCGTACCCGACCTCTGCCGGAGTACGTACAAAACCTCAGAACCCACCTGGGGCAAATAAGAGACATTGTACGCCAGAATCTGGTAGCAGCCCAAGCCAAACAAAAGCAACAATATGATAAGGGTACCAAACCTCGTTCCTTTCTTCCTGGCCAATTGGTCCTCCTCTTAATGCCCTCTTCCGACCACAAACTGTTAGGGCAATGGCAAGGTCCCTTTCCGGTCCTGAGACAGGTCACTCCCGTGACCTATGAAATCGAGCTGGACCCTGTCCGTCGAACCACACAAATCTTCCATGTAAATCTACTAAAGGAGTGGGTGGGACCCCGTCCTGTCCTCCTGAACAACTGTCCAGAATAGGAACTCCCCTATGAGGTCTGTATAGACTCAGAACTCGGGGATCAACGCAAACAGGAACTTCGGTCCACCCTTCACCCCTTGCAGCAGGTATTCTCCTCCTCTCCTGGCCTCACCTCAGTAGTTGAACATGCCATCATCACGGAACCCGGGAAAACGGTCCGTCAGCGGCCTTATCGGCTCCCTGAGGCTCGTAGACCCATTATCAGAGACGAGGTAGCCCAGATGCTCCACATGGGGATCATCGAGCCTTCCAGTAGCGATTGGAACTCGCCGATAGTATTAGTCCCCAAACCAGACGGATCGGTCCGTTTTTGTATCGATTTCAGAGAAATCAACAAGATCTCCGCCTTCGATACATACCCTCTACCACGGGTTGATGAAATCATTGAGCGCATCGGTAGGGCCAAATTCATCAGCACGCTAGACCTTTGTAAAGGTTATTGGCAGATCCCCTTACGTCCTGAAGACAAGAAGAAGACGGCCTTCTCCACCCCCGAAGGCCTATACCAATTCACGGTGATGCCCTTTGGGCTTCACGGGGCCCCAGCCACCTTTCAGCGGGCTATGAATTTGGTTTTACGGCCCCATGTTTCTTACGCCGGGGCCTATCTGGATGACATAATCATCTATAGTGATGACTGGGACCAGCACTTATGTCACCTGAGTAAAGTAATACACTCTCTGGGGTCCTATGGGTTCACGATCAACCCCTTGAAAACCACATTGGCTGCTCAGACGGTGAAATATTTGGGTTACCTGTTGGGGGAAGGACTGATCCGCCCTCAAAACAACAAAATTGCCGCTATCCACTCCATTCCTTTCCCCCAGACCCAGAAAGAGCTACGAGCCTTCCTAGGCCTTTTAGGGTATTACAGACGCTTTATCCCCCGGTTTTCCCAGATAGCAGCTCCCCTCACAGACCTACTAAAGAAAACCATAAAAACAGAAGAGGCCCTGAGGCAACCACACCCCACCTTGTTGGATGCCTTCCACCACTTGAAAGACATCCTACTATCCAGTCCCGTTCTCATCAGCCCAGACTACTCACAGCCCTTTATACTCCAGACCGACGCTTCCGAGCAGGGGCTAGGAGCTGTCCTCTCCCAGAAAGATCCTAACGGAGACGAACGACCCATCCTTTTCTTAAGTAGAAAACTGTTTCCCCGGGAGAGAAACTACGCTGTAGTGGAGAAGGAGGCCCTCGCCATCAAATGGGCGGTAGACAGCCTCCGCTACTATCTTGAAGGCAGAGAATTCATACTGTACACTGACCATGCCCCACTGGCATGGATGGCCCGTAACAAGGGACACAACGAAAGAGTCCTTCGATGGTTCCTTTCCCTGCAACCCTTCAGGTTCAAGACTCTCCACAGGAAGGGCGCGGATCAAGCCAACGCTGACTATCTTTCTCGATATCCTTGCCAGATTACCCGATCAAGAAAGACAGCTAGGGGAAGGGGATGTGATGGGAGCACAGCCCCGTCAGCGCGGATATCACGTCTCCCCTCCCGATCACCACCACAATCCCCTGTTGCCCGGACTACCAAAACAACCCGGACTCCACCCCTTTCTCTTTCCCTGCAGGAACCAGTACCAACGCGGGACACAGCGGAAGTACATCCCCGCGACCCCGGAAGTCCCTCCCCCTTTCCGGAGGCGGATCACAGAAAAGCCGGAAGAACCAACAACACAGCGTTCAAGCAGGAAGACTCGTGGCAGGAGACGGCGTGCGAAGAAACCCCGGAGAAGAGAGACGATCCGGAACCAGGAGACGAGCTCTGGACGGAGGACTGGTGGAGTCCAGAGGAGGACGCTGGAGAGCGGCCACAACTCAAGGACGGAGTTGCGGCGGGCCAAGTGAGTACCAGTTCCGTGTGTGTGTAAATATTAGGCGTTACGAGAGTCTGTAAATAAGTAGTCTGTAAATATCTCTGTGTGCAAAATAGTCCCCTCCTCACGATTCACCGTGCACTGTGAATAGACTGTATGTAAGTGTGAGAGTGGCACTATCATGACTGTAGATAAATACCCTTGCACGTCCCGACACGAACGTCACCCTTTTCCCTGTCCGCGCTATATCTGCACCCCTCTTACCTTCCCCTCCCTACTCTCACAGTCGTTCTAGCCCCAACACTCCGGTGAAGGAACAGGATCTTATCCCTAGATCCACCGACAGAGCTAACAGCCCTATTTTCTCTCTCCTTTTCCCCCCTCCGAGGATCCACCGTCCGGGAGCTGAGCCTATTGACACCTCAAGGATCGGCCCGACTACAGTCAAGACCAACAGCTGTCCCTGGAAGATCAAACCCGGAAGACACCCTACCTCGGACCCGGAACCCGCAATCCTTTGGAACTCTCTATTTTCCTGTATCATACCATTGCACCTTTGTACATTAATAAACACCGGCTACGAAATAGCCCACTACATACGGCCTCCACGCTTGTTATTCCGGTCTGCTTCCCCCACCAGCCCACACTTACATAAATCAAGGCTAAGTTGAATGCAGTCCATAATTGTCTCTACATTAAATAAAGGAAGGCTGAATTTCCTACTGTTCAAACTTTAACAAAATCTGAGGACATAGTACAATTGTCTCTGCTTTAAACAAATCGAGACTGAATTCAATGTTTTCTGTAGTGCTGATGCGCAACTGGTATCAAGTTGTCAATTCTACTGACCGCAGAGTAGATTGAAGGCAGTCCTCAGCACATATACCGACGACAAATTTAGATCCAAAGTTGAATTCAAGTTGTAAACCCTGCTGTCCACAGTGTAGATCGAAGACTGTAGTCGATACAGACATAAGTCTGCAGTGCTGTGGCGCTGAGTTCGCAATGGGCCTGTATCGAGAAGGCACGCGGTCATGGCAGCAGCCACGTGGCAGGGTGCGGACCTTCGCTGCTGCGCAGTCTCTTCTCTTTGCAGAAGTAAACCACGCCCAAGGCGTAGCCTAATTATTAATACGTTGAAGTTGTTTACGTTGGACTAGCCCACTCCGCTTCTGTTTCAAAGGGGGGGTGAACACAGCTACATGACCGAAATATTCCCCAGTGTCTGAGATAACATGGTTGCGTTCACTATTCAGTACACTACATGTATCAATGGTATATCTACACACTGAAAAGTTTTTGGTTTGTATAGTGAATTGTGTATAGTATTTCACCGGTAGTCTTAGCGTTGTGTATATTATTGTTGATGTTCAAGTTCTTTTCCTTATACATACTTGGTTGCCACATCTCTGTAGCTTGAGCGAGTGTACTGTTGAGGGGATATATTATTTTAGAAAGGTCCGTTGTCCTGTTTTGCGCTGCCTCTGAGGTAGTAGGGGGAAGGGGTTCGGGAGGGTAGTTGTGGTAGTAGTGGTTTTGGGTATTTTGATTTTCTTTGGTGTTGGAAGTGAATAATTAAAACCTCTATCACCTATGGATCTTTAAATATGTCAAGTCAAGTCAAAAGATTTATATAGCGCACTACATACCCGGAGGGTCTCAAGGCGCTTGAAGAGGATGGGGAATTACTTGTCGAATATCCAAGTTTTAAGTTGCTTTCTGAATGCTAGGTGGTTCTGAGTGAGACGAAGGTGAGTGGGGAGTGAGTTCCAGGTTTTAGCTGCGAGGTAGGAGAAGGATCTACCTCCCATGGTGGTTTTGTTGATGCGAGGTACGGTAGCAAGGGCTTGGTTGGAGGATCGTAGCTGGCGGGAGGGGGTGTAGAAGGAGAGTCGTGTGTTGAGGCATTCGGGTCCAAGTTCGTAAAGTGCTTTGTGTGCGTGGGTTAGGAGGCGGAAAGTGATCCTCTTATTGACGGGAAGCCAGTGGAGGTTTTTCAGGTGACTAGAGATGTGGTCTTTACGCGGGATGTCTAGTATGAGTCTGGCTGATGCGTTCTGGATGCGTTGGAGTTTTTTCTGGAGTTTTGCGGTGATACCGGCGTAAAGGGTGTTTCCGTAGTCCAGGCGGCTTGTAACCAGTGCATGGGTGACCGTTTTTCTGGTTTCGGTGGGGATCCAGCGAAATGTTTTTTTGAGCATGCGAAGAATGTTGAAGCAAGATGATGAAACAGCGTTGACTTGTCTGTTCATAGAGAGTGAGGAGTCCAGGATGACGCCCAGGTTGCGTGCGTGGTCCGTCGGGATGGGTGCTTTTCCAAGGGCCTCTGGCCACCAAGAGTCATCCCAGGAGGAGGGGGAGGTACCTAGGATAAGGACTTCTGTTTTGTCTAAGTTTAGTTTCAGACGGCTGTGCTTCATCCACTCGGCCACTTCTTTCATTCCTTCATGTAGGTTGGTTTTGGCGGTGTTAGGGTCTTTGGTGAGTGAGAGGATCAGTTGAGTGTCGTCGGCGTAGGAGATGATGTTGAGGTTGTGTTGGCGTGCGATGGCCGCGAGGGGGCTCATGTATACGTTGAAGAGGGTGGGGCTGAGTGAGGATCCTTGTGGTACGCCGCAGATGACTTCAGTGGCCTCTGACTTGAATGGTGGGAGGCGGACTTTCTGGGTTCTTCCGGTGAGGAACGAGGTGATCCATTCCAGTGCTTTTCCTTGGATTCCGATGTTTCTGAGGCGCTGTAGAAGGGTGCTATGGCAGACTGTGTCGAAGGCTGCGGAGAGGTCGAGGAGGATGAGGGCGACTGTGTCTCCATTGTCCAGTAGAGTTCGAATGTCGTCTGTTGCTGCGAAGAGGGCGGTCTCCGTGCTGTGTTTGGCTCGGAAGCCGGACTGTGAGGAGTCGAGGGATTTGTTGGTTTCGAGGAAGGCGGCGAGCTGGTTGTTGACAGCTTTCTCGATGACTTTAGCCGGGAATGGAAGGAGCGAGATGGGGCGGTAGTTTTTGAGTTCGGTGGGGTCCGCTGTGGGTTTTTTCAGAAGGGCGCTAAGTTCTGCGTGTTTCCAGCTTTCCGGGAAGGTGGCGGAGTTGAGGGAGCAGTTGATGACGTCTCGGAGGTGCGGTGCTATGATGGAGTTTGCTTTGTTGAAGATTTGGTGAGGGCAAGGGTCTGTGGGGGATCCTGAGTGGATGGAGTTCATCAGGTGGATGGTGTCCTCAGTGGAGATTGGGTTCCAGTCATTAAGGATGTTCAAGGGGGGTGAAGGTCCTGCAGAAGTTTGGGTGGGTTGGTCTCCGGGTCGGTTGTCGAAGCTGTTGTGGATGTCTGCGATTTTGTTGTGGAAGAACGAAGCTAGGGAGTCGCAGAGGGCTTGAGAGGGGGTGATGTCGTTGGAGTTGGCTGAGGGGTTGGTAAATTCTTTGACGATGTTGAATAATTCCTTGCTGTTGTGGGCGTTGTTATCTAGTCGGTCTTTGAATGCGGCTTTCTTAGCAGACCGGATTAGTTGGTGGTGTATGCGGGTGGCGTTTTTGAAGGCGTCCCTGGTGCTGGTGTTTGGGTCTTTTTTCCAGGCCTTCTCGAGGGAGCGACAGAGTTTCTTCGATTTCTTAAGATCATCGTTGAACCAGGAGGCGTTTTTGCTGCCTAGTTTGATTTGACGTTTTTTCAACGGTGCTAGGATGTCGGCGCTGTTGGATAGCCATTGGGTGAGGTTAGTGGCTGCTTGGTCGGGGTTTGAGGAGTGGGCAGAGGGGTTTTGAAGAAGCGATGAGGAGATCTGGTCGATGGTGATTTTGTTCCAGTTTCTTCGCAGAGTAGGTTGAGGATGGTTGTGAGTTGTGGTCTTATTTTAGATAAAGTGTACGCAGCTGTGGTCCGTCCAATGGAGAGTTGTGGTGTGACTGAAGGAGACATGTTTGCTGGAGGTGAAGATAGGGTCGAGTGTGTGACCTGCGATGTGGGTGGGCGTAGTGACAAGTTGTTTGAGTCCGAGGTTGGTGAGATTGTCCAGAAGGGAGGTGGCGTTGCTGTCATTGCTCTTTTCCAGGTGAAAGTTGAGGTCTCCCAGTAGAATGTATTCCTCGGAGGGGAGGGCGTGTGGGGTGATAAAGTCAGTGATATCGTCGCTGAATTGTGCACGGGGTCCTGGTGGCCTGTAGAGGAGGGTGCCTCTGAGTGTGGTCTTGGGGTCGGTGTGGATCTGGAAGTGAAGGTGTTCGGCGTTGGCAAGGTTGACGTCTGAGCTGGTTGAGATGCGGATGGAGTTCTTATGGACGATAGCGATGCCTCCTCCTGTTTGGTCGGTGCGGTCCTTACGAATGATCTTGTATCCTTCCGGGATGGCAATGGTGATGTCTGGGGCTGAGGAGGCGTTCATCCATGTTTCAGTTAGGAAGGCGACGTCGGGAGAAATGGTGTCTAGTAAGTTCCAGAGGTCGATGGCGTGTCTGTGGACTGAGCGGGTGTTGAGCAGGATGCATTTTAGGTGGTTGGAGTCCGATATCTGTTTTGTGTTCGTGGATGAGGAGTTTTTCTTGGTGCCATCGAACTTGCAGGAGTAGCATGTGAAGGGTCCATGGGTGTGTCCAGGAGCGGCTTGGGCGCAGTTGGAGAGTCGGCCGGGGTTAAGGGCTAGGAGGGTGGAGGCGTCGTATGTAATGCGGGGGGGATGGGTGGAGAAGGGGCCAGGGGGACTGGCGCTAGGCACGGTCCAGGCGCGGACGGGCGTAGACGGGCTTACCTTTGGCGCACCTTCGGCGCGACTGGGGCACGATCGCTGCGCGTGAACGCTGCGCGTAGATGCATCTGGCATAAGTTGAGAAGTGGAGGGAGGCGGACCGTGGGAGGGGGAGCTGGGAGGCGTGAGCGTAGGGGGAGGGACGGGCTGCAGGCACAACAAAATGGTGGACAAACAACAACAAGAAGGACAACAGTACGCTATGGCCGCAATCAGGCAGCAATTGACCTCAGGGGGCAGTGCGGGTAAAGCGAACTAGCGGTGTAACACAAGATAAAAAATCACAATAAGTGAAATCACCAGACAAAGCGATGCGGAGCACTACGCCACAGATCGGGTTCCAATTCTATGTTCTTAAAGCTATGGCAGAGGGGAGGAGCAGCGCTACGCACACAGGCACAATATTAATGAAATATGCAATGTAAGCTACAGACCGGGTGCTGACTCAATTACTATAAGAGTATGGCAGTGAGGAGAAGCAGCGCTACAGGTACTATAACGTCGTATACTCAAAGTAAAATTATACACAAAGTAATCAGAGCGGAGTGCTACGTTACAGAACGGATGCAGAAATAATTTAGTTAAATATGGGTGTGAGTTGGATGTAATTCATGCAGTACATAGTTGACGTCCTTACACTAGTTAAATGTTGATGTTAATTTGTTAGTTGTAAGTGGAACTATTGCCTGTTTTTTTAAGTAGCATTGCAAATTTGGTTTCTTGTTGAAGATATGGGGAAGTGGTCAACATTAAAATTAGGAATTGTCACTTAGAAAACCTTTGAAATTCACTGAAAAAAACATAGGTTTCAGGCAGGTTATAGTTAGGCATTATCATTTAGAAACCCTTTGAAATTCACTGAAAAAATCATAGGTTTCAAGCAGGTTATGGTTAGGAATTACCATTGAAAAAACTTTATGTTTCAGGGGTGTTATAGTAAGCTGGACATTTCACTCATACAAAACCATTGAAATTCCTCCGTTATAGTTAGTTGTACTAACTGTAACTCTCGCGCAAACAATCCACTGGTGATGATGTCACATGTTACATCATTCATGACATGGTCAGTGACATCACTGTTGACATCACTGATGACATCTCAAATGACATCACTGATGAGATAATTGATGACATCATCCAGTGAATGTGGTTTGGTTTGTTATTTAAATATGTATTATATATACACCAATCTGCATTGAAGAATCAGTGGATATATAAATACTGGATGGAGGATTTAGTAGCAGTGTGATTGATTGTTTACTTGAGTAATTTATAGTGTCTCACTAAATATATTGGATAGTGACTAAACTGTGTGAATATGTGTATTACTTGGTCATTTGTAGTGTAAAATGCTGCACCAGTTGGTTATTATCTACTTGAAACTCTCTATTAGTTATTGATTAGTTAACTGATTATTTGCAATGGAGAGTGAATGTGTGTGTGCTTCAGTGGGGGGTCTGTGACTGCCCAAACATATGTGAACACTTAATTCAGTACGTATATGAGGTTAAGACTACGTATTATAATACTTGTTTGGGTGAGTGAATATCTTTATGGGTGTGGTGATGAGCAAAAACATTTCTCAATGGTACATGTCCAACAAAGTAGAAAAAATAAGACAGTGTATGTGACAGTTCTTGTATATAGATAAGTATAGATAAAACTCATTGATTGCATGAGTCACTGTATAGATAATTGTATACTTGTAATAGGGATTTCATAACACACAGTATGAGTTACTATTTATATGAAGTGATATTTGTATAAGTTTGTAGCTGAGTAAATGTAAATAAGGTACATTGTTTTCAAAAGTGAATAGGGTGACTGCATAACTAATAAGGATGTGTGCTGGTGTGTAATGTTAATATAAGTGAATAAGTATATTTGATAGTGTTATATTGATCATTGACAACATGTATGAGTGAATCTATAGGTAAGTGATTAGATGTAAGTGTAGATCTAGGAATTACTGAGTGGGTTTGTAGATACTTGTATTGCTGTGTCAATGGATTCAAATATTCTACTCTGTATGTGATCAAGGGCATCCCCCCGAAACGCGTCAGTTCGCTGTGTTGCTGAGTTTGCCTTATTAAATCTTATTTGCCTTATATCGGATTCGTTTGGTCGTCTGTTCCGACCTGGGGCTGCAGTCTGGCTACTGTTGTGCATATATATATATATATATATATATATATATATATATATATATATATATATATATATATATATATATATATATATACATATATATACATATATATATTACCTACTGGCGGTCGCCAGTAGGTAGTTATAGTTAGGACCTAGTTTCCATAGGAAATCCTCAACATTCTATTTGGAATAACTTTGGCCCTGGTTGAAGAATCTTAGCAAATTTCTCAAAGAAGATGGCTCGGTCCGCTGCGCTCCTTCCCTAAAAGTTTGGGGGGGATTGGTCAAGTGGGGGCTGAGATAAAAGGGGGGTCCCAAAACGTGTTTTCTCCATGTTATTTTCCATAGGACCTTTAGACTCGGCTACAGGTCGAACGGGTGAATGGATTTATAAGAAATTTGGCAAAACTGTACAGTCCGGCTCGCAGATTACGCTTTTTTTGGAATGGTGTAAATCCGTTCAGTAGTTGCTGAGGAAATTAAAGTTAAAGTCAATTATATATCTATACGCGCGCACATGTGCGCGCACCCAAACGGCTGCACGCGCGAGCGGAATTTTGTTGCGTGACGTCTGTTAACGTTCGATTCGAAGGAAATCAGGAAGTGTTGACCGCCATTTTGTCATTGCGAGTAAATATATTGTTGATTTCAAAGCATTGGAATATGGAAAGGGGAGAAGGTAGAGATTGTTTTGCTGCGTAGGTTTTCTCAGGGTGTGCAGTAAGGCCCTTAAAGGCGAAAATATATATATATATATTTTTTTTAAAGTTGCGTGGTGCGCGCACTCGGTCGCGCACACCTTTTTACAAGAGTGTGAAAATGGAGATAAATCAGAAGTTTGAGTGCTTAGATATAAGGTGGCTCTGAAAAGAGCCATTGTGTTAATTGAGTGTTTTCTGCATTTATAAGTAAGTACCGATGCAGAGCCTGATGTTGCAGAGGAAGATTCTGTTTCCCTCATTCGTGAAATGAACACCGTCTCTCCTATAGACGTCTTGCATGTGGTATCGCAGTTGTTGTGGTAAATAGAACCCATGCTATTATCTCTGAGGAACGCAGAAACAGATTTATTTACATGTCTCCTTGCTTTCTCAAATTGTGCACAATGGTGATTGGACCAATTCCATTTCTGTCTTTGGCATATATTGGAATATACCAAGGCAGATCGAGGAAAAAGTGTCATCAATTGTCGAAAGGTGTCTTTTAGAAGCATTTCCAGACCTACCCCGGTGATTGTGCCTAGATCGTTTCCACCACAGTGCACAATTATAAGGTCTGGTTCTGGGAGATGCATAAAAGTTTTCACCACTGGAATCAATTGGTGACATTTCAATCCTCTTTTGGAAATCCATGTTATGTGTACATTTGGTAAGCTGAGGTTGCAAATTCGTCTGCTTACTGCATATTTTTCACTCCAGTGAATATAACTGTGTTCTATTAGCCAGACCTTCATTTTCAAGGGATTTGTAGTCGTCCTCCGATCGGTTCTGGAAGTGGAATGGTAGTTAGAAGTTGAAATTCTAAATAAAGAAAAAGGAAGAGGCTGGGTGTGGTTTAAAAAGTAAAAATGATTGGTTGATTGTAAGAAGTAGAGATTGAACAGTACGTTGCATGTTAATGTTTATGTTAAACGAAAAGTACTATTGGGTGTGAAAAAAAAAGACATGTAACAGAGCTGTGGATTGGCAGGTGTTTCTGGAGGGAAAACAGTGTTGTTACTTTGCTGTAGAACGTTGAGATATGAACTTTTGACCTGTGCCTTCAGCCAGGTGCAGAATGAGGTGTTACCATGGAAACAGCCAGAGATGGCAGTGGGTGATGGGTGACTTTTATGTGACATTGAAAATATTGTGAGGGAGAACCAACTGAAATGTAATTGCTTACGTTACGCGCTCTGCATTGCTTCCGGGAAGCTGCGCTTCGCGCCTCGCACACCGGAGCACTTCCGGGTGCGCTAACGCGGCGCGTCATATGACGAATTACGCAAGAACGCGATACGTCGTTGGGGCTCCACCGGAACTGATCGAATTGGTAGTCTACAGTGTTTCTGGATGTTTCAGACTGAAGCTGGCGTCAGCATGAGAGCACCCCGTGGCTACGTCGTGGCCATTCCGCGAGCAATCATGGCAGTCGCTCCCCACCGGAAGTCTGCAGGAGTCGGGGGCCTCGGTGACTCTTGTAGAATCTTCAAGGCTGACGGGACGCTTTTGGGAATGGGGCTCATGCCCTAGCAGTCAAGCGTCCGAGTTCCAGGGTTGCCCAGAGCCATCCTTGCAGGCCAGGCCCAAGTCTATGGAGCCGACCGCCATTTCCTGAGCTCCGTGGCAGCCGCCTGTCGCTGTATCGGAAGAGTGGGTGCAATTCAGCCGGATGGCGGGTGAGACGGTGTAAATGTGATGGTTGGACCAGGGCACCGCAGGACGTGTCTTCGGGTCAAACAGATTGTGGGACAAGGTCCAGAATGGAAGAGGCATCAAAAGGCAAGAAGTTCCGCCTGACCCCGGGAGCCGGCCGCCTATGCCGTGGGCGATCTCAGGCCATACCAGGGGAACAAGACTTGGGGAGGGGGCAGGAACCAAGCGCCCCCACCGAGTCCGCGTTTCTTGAACCCTGAAGTATGGCACTCAACATTCAGAACTTATGACATTTGTGCAAGGCAGGGACATCGAAGCCTCTCAGGGACCAAGTATATCCAGAGTCCTTCCTACAGATGGTGGTGGGGGTGGCGGCATTAGCAAGGCATCCCCCCACACAACTTGTCGGACCCTGAAGTATGGCTCTCAACATCCAGAACTTATGACATTTGTGCAAGGCAGGGACATCGAAGCCTCTCAGGGACCAAGGATATCCAGAGTCCTTCCTACAGAAGGTGGTGGGGGTGGCAGCATTAGCAAGGCATCCCCCCACACAACTTGTCGGACATGAACTCTGGATGTACTGGGTGTTCAATTTCAGAATTGAAACTACTAAGAAGCAATTAGAAGTGTTGTTTTCATGTTGCAGTAGGTTCCATGTAAATAGTTATTTAATAAAACGTTTTATCCTGTTACTTTGCTGGTGTGTTGTATATATTTATAATATTTGCATAGTGTTTGTCGTTATTTTGGGCGGGGTGGGTGGCGGAGCCGAGCTGTCTTGCAGCCATCATGGCGTCGAGCTCGGTTCCTCTCTCTAGTTTCATGTTTTTTCTAACGATTTATATGTTATAGTTTGCTAGCACGATACAGCGGATAGTCCGCATTTTATATATATGTCCTTTTTATTAGGGGGGTCCTCCGGTGGAGTCGGACGATCTACCTCTAATAAACGGTCCGGGTTGAACCAACTACCAACAAACGGGGCAGAGATAGGCATGACGGGTTACAAAGGGGACAAAAGTGTGCACTACCTATCCTTCACTATCTGCAAAAACTAAATAGAGTATTGCGACTTTATGCTTATTTGTGAACAGAGAATGACCCAAAGAGAACCAATTTTGAACAATCATAGGCTATTGGCAGTGGGCAGAGAGGCCATGACACAGAAAATGGCTGTTACTTACGTGCATGATGGGGCCTAAAAGGGACTAGATGGCGTGGCCACTGTTTCGCGACTTTCACTTTACTTTTAACAATGGCTGTGGTGAACATAAATGAACGCCGCTTATGTATACCTAATTTTAGTCATTTTCCACAAAAAAGCTTTTGATATTTGCTATTAAAATACCAAAGAAAAACACTGAAAAAACCATAGGTTATAGACCATATATAGTTAAATATCTGAAGTCCATCTCTGCACTGCATGGAGATACAGGTCGTCGATCAGAAGATGTGCTGGCCACCTCTAATGGTAATAGCGTGGCCAGGGCTCTTGTCGTTGCCTCTGCAAATTGCAGAGGGTGCACTTGTTTGACATGCCGCACCATGGTATGTATGGAAAAGAAATATTTTTTTGCTGGATTTCTTCTTGAGAGAACCAAGTCACATATCGTGCAGGTTACTTTTGGTGCATTCACTTTCTTTTGATCTTCAGGATAAGTGAAAAATTGCCAGATGAAAGATTTATTTTTTCTTATTAAAGGTAGTCGATCATTTTGGTCAGATTCGGAAGATGAATGAGATACGGTAGCCATTTCACCAAAGTCTTCCGAAAGATGTAGGACGTTGTTGTCTCTTGAGAGTAGAAAAGATAGTGAGGGAAGTGGGTGGAGTGCTGCGTGTAAATTTCGGAATTGAAACTATTAAGAACCAATTGAAAGTGTTGTTTTCATGTTGCAGTAGGCTGCCATGTAAATAGTTATTTAATAAAACGTTTTACCCTGTTACTTTGCTGGTGTGTTGTGTATCTTTATAATATTTGTCGTTATTTTGGGTGGGGTGGGCGGCAGAGCCGAGCTGTCTTGCAGCCATCATGGCGTCGAGCTCGGTTTCTCTCACTAGTTTCATATTTCTCATGAGGGGTTGTTCCTAATTTTTCTATTTTAGCGAGGTCAAAAAAAGATCTCATCAGTGGCCTACTGATTTTGCTTGATTCCTTTTGTTTTTTCTAACGATTTATATGTTATAGTTTGCTAGCACGATACAGCGGCTAGTCCGCATTTTATATATATGTCCTTTTTATTAGGGGTGTCTTCCGGTGGAGTCGGACGATCTACCTCTAATAAACGGTCCGGGTTGAACCAACTACCATCATGATTTTGTATATCTTCTGAGCTGGATTTAAGCGCACAATTGTTAAAGTATGAAACGTTTTATATTTCTAAAAAAAATACCAAGGTGTGTACATCCGGTAACGCACGAAAGTTTAAAAAGACATTCGGCTCCATTTACTGAAAAGTTTCATAAGAATAAAAAAGAAGTCTAGGTACAGTCTCTTTGACGTACTATAAGTTCTTTGAGGGGTGTATGAAGAAATTCAATAAGTTCAAATCGCAAGGTTTTTAGGAAATATATAGGCCTGTGCGCGCACTCGGTCGCGCACGAAAGCCTGGAAATGCGATATCCATTTTATTGACAACTGTTGCCGAGAGTGCGCACACCGGGTCGCGCACGAAAGTTTAGTAAGGCTATTTTTATTTACAGACAAATTTTAATGTGTTTAAAAAAAGGCAAGGTACAGACTTTCGAATTCTGTATTGCTTTACAAGGAGTCTCTATGCAACTTGAACAGTGAAGAAAACGGCTTGTTTTCGAAAAAAATATTGCCAGAACTTTATTGCCAAAAGTATAGGTTGCATACACAACATTTTTCTGAATTAGCATTTTAAAAACCAATGAAATTCACAGAAAAAACCATAGGTTTTACACAAGTTATAGTTAGGAAGTAGCATTTAAAAAACCTATGAAATTCACTGAAAAAACCATAGGTTTGACACATGTTATAGTTAGCTGGAAATTTTACTGACATACAACCAATGAAATTCCACGTTATAGTTAGTTGGACTCACTATAACTTGCGCGTGCAATGCACTGCTGATGACGTCACATATTACATCATTCATGACATGGTCAGTGACATCACTGATGACACCATCCTTGTGACATAGTGACAGACCTCCTTTCACTGTAATGTAACTCTTGAAACACATATTCAAAAATAGAAACTGAAATTTAAAAAAAATGCAGATACCCATATCAGTTACAACAAGTAATTCAGTAATTCCACCATCTATATACACATCCACTCATACATATACTCACTCATCATATGAAATGATACACCTATACATCCTGTTACACACCGACAATCATCGAAAAGTTACTCACAGACATACTCACACGTGCAAATAAACTATTGAACATCCATTTATTTGAATATAGAGTTATACACACACTTCCACCTTACTTCTATTGAAAATTACACATATTTATTCTCTTAAACAATCACTTATAGAAACACATACTTATTTAAACAGGAACTCTTTCAATCTCTTACTCTCACATATACTCACTTATATACATCAATATTCACATATACTAGATTAAAACATATGTCGTTACTGATAAAGACACTAGTGAGACAGTCATTCACTCACTAACAAACACATATACACACTCATCCACCCATACAGTCCTGCACATATGCTGTCTTCAAAACACATACAAACAGAGAGTCAGTCACTCATGCATCTATGTGCTAAGTAATACCCCCACCAAACCATATAGACACTCATACTGATACTAAGAGAAACATCTAATAACCCATATACATACGCATGTAGCTACTTACCAACACATGTAGCCACTTATACACAAAGTGAAACACTAATATATATATTTAAATATTTAAACATTACTCACTAATATTTATTTTTCAGAAAGACACATATTCACTGGATGGTGTCATCAGTGATGTCATGAGTGATGTCACTGACCATGTCAGGAATGATGTAATATGTGACGTCATCAGCAGTGCATTGCACGCACAAGTTATAGTGAGTCCAACTAACTATAACGTGGAATTTCATTGGTTTTATGTCAGTAAAATTTCCAGCTAACTATAACATGTGTCAAACCTATGTTTTTTTCAGTGAATTTCATAGGTTTTTTAAATGCTACTTCCTAACTATAACGTGTGTAAAACCTATTTTTTTTCTGTGAATGTATATATATATATATATATATATATATATATATATATATATATATATATATATATATATATATATATATATATATATATATATATATATATATATATATATATATATATATATATATATATATATATATATATATATATATTACCTACTGGCAGTAGCCAGTAGGTAGTTATAGTTAGGACCTAGTTTCTATTTTTTTTTTTTTTTATTGAGATGGTTCCGGGTATCAAAAGTACATAAAACAACAGAATAAGATCATAGATTGAAATTGATACATACATCTTACATTTGCAACAATAAAAGACCAGGTTAAAAAAGACACAGAGGTCACACAATACTGAATATAAATAGTTAGATTAATTAAAACCAATAGATCTTACTTATCTAACTTCTCTCCATTTTTAAAGGGGAGCCCAGATCTTTTTGCCAAATTCCCTCGACCTCTTTCCTTTAAACTCATACAGACATTCCTCTATATTATGAGTTCCCAGGAGCCTCGTTATCCACATCTGAAACGTGGGGGCCACAGAGTCTTTCCATCCAGCCGATATTAAAATCCGAAAAACGGCCATGGACAGAAAAATAAAGGCTTCAACATCTCGTTCTATCTTTAAGTTACCATCCCTGCCGATCAAAACAGTCGTTGGGGATAGAGTAATCTGTTGCTCTAGCAGCCCCGCTAAAAACCGTTCAATTTCTTTGAGAACTGGTGTAAGACTCTGGCAGTGGTAAAACATGTGGAATAGATCTGCAGGACCTTGATCACACCTAGGACACCTGTCATGTTCTCTCTTACCCCACATGAACAACTTGGCAGGCGTAAAGTACAAATTAAAAATAGTCTTATAGTGCTGGGCCTTCAGATTTGACGCTCTCAGTATTTTCTTATTCAACACCAACGCATAATCGATGTCTACATCTGGATCTCCAATTCTTTGAGCCCAAGACGATTCAGTTTTTTCAATGTCATCTCCCAGACCCTGCTGAAGATAGCTATACCCGATTTTAATCTTCTTGCCACCTTTCCTTACATAATCCACAATTGGGTTAATCTCCTGAATTGCAGTCCTGGGTCTGATTGACTTGACTGTTTGTTCCAATTGTCTTTATAATAGCCATTGACTGGCTGGTATACCATAATTTTGCTGTAGAATATCAAACCCCATTAACCCATCATCAATCATAACGTCCCCCAAACATCTAACACCCAGCCCCTTCCATAACCTACTATTGCTATTCTGGCCTAGATGAACGAATGGATTTGACCTCCAGAGATCTAGTGTGCTATTGATTTTTGGTATCTTCAAAAATCTCATTATTGACTTCCAGGTCCCCCAGGCACTAAGCATCACTTTGCTTCTAATCCTTTTATAATATCTATAGCTGATTTCTCATGTAAAGAGCCCCAGTGCTCTTTCACCTACTAACAGCTCATATATGGTGGGGGTTCTGTACATTCCACCCAACAAACCTATTTCTTCATATTTAAATAGGACATTCATCTGCATCATTAAACAAATCCAAAGATACAGCCTCAAATTTGGTGCAGAAAGTCCCCCTCCCTCCAAAGGTGCAGATAATCGGGCCAGTGACCTACGTATTTTACCATATTGCCACACAAATTGGGAGAAAACAGCTTCCATTTTCTTCAACAAGCCCTCATCAACTAATAAAGGGATAGCGCAGAATAAATACAGTAATTTAGGGAACATTGACATTTTCAGTACATTCACCCTACTGATCAAGGATAAATGTAATACATCTATTCTTTTTAGTTCTTTTTCAATTGGCTCAATCAAGGGTACATAGTTCTCCTGTGTAATTTTATCAACATTCGCATTGATCCTCACCCCAAGATATACTGCAGACTCCACATATCTCTGATCGGCTTTATAAATATTGTTTGTACTGATTATTAATGTTTTTTCTTCATTCAACTTATACCCGGAACAAGTCCCATATGCTTTAGCCAGTTGACTCAATTCCACCATTGCTGTCTGCAGATTAGTGGTAACAATTGCCAGGTCATCTGCATATGCCAATAATTTGGTAGTATGACCATTTACTATTACTGGGGAAATTTTATCTGAGGCTAAGATTTCCCTAATCAGGGGATCTATATAAAGCGAGAAGAGTTTTGGGGAACAAGGGCATCCCTGATGAGTACCTCTCCTAATTACTACCTCCTCCGAACGCATACCCATAGCTGTAATCCTAGCAACTGGATCTGAGTACATTGCCTTGATTGCTTTCAGACGCTTTTCTCCAAAGCCTCTTCTGACGAGGACATCCCGTAGAAATTCCCATACCACGCGATCGAAGGCTTTCTCCACATCGAGGAGGATCATGGCCATTTCTCCCCCCGTGACGGCCATGGCATCAAATAGCGAGATCGCACTCGAGGTGTGATTGGTGGTACCTCTACCTGGAACGAATCCATGCTGCCACGGGGAGACGAGCTGGCCAATAATCCCCCCCAATCTCTTTGCCCACACCTTAGAATATAATTTGGTGTCAGCGATATAGGCCGATAGGAAACTGGGTTCTTCTCTGGTTTCCCCTTTTTATGAAATACCACTATGTTGGTCTCTTTCCAGGAGTCAGGAATCTCCCTGGAGCAGATTATGCCATTAAATAAGTCAAGCAATAATGGAGCAATTTCCTCCTCTAAGCTCTTATAAACTTCCAGCGGGATCCCATCTGGGCCCGCCGCTTTCCCAGTTGCTAAATCCTGTATTGCATTCCTTATCTCATCAATGGTTATATCCTTTTCCAGCTCCTCCCTACTTTTATCATCTAGAACCGGGCATGCAGGCCCGAGCCCCTGACATGAAGCTGACCCCCCACCTCCTGGTCATATAATTTTTGATAAAATTTCTGGAACACTCCTACTATCTCTTTCGGGTCTGAGTACTCTATCCCATTATCCTCAATTCTGGGGATATTATTTTTATTGTTTTCTTGCTTAATCCGCAGTGCTAACGCTCTTCCAGCTTGTTCCCCTGTCTCGTAGCGCCTTGCTCTTGACGCCTGATACTCTCGGGTTTCCTTTTGTGTAACCACCCTCTGGATATCTCCCTTAATCACAGCCATAGTTCTCGCCGTTTCACTACCATCCTGACCTAGCCCTATTTCCTCAATATGCCGTTTCTCTGACATCGCCAACTCCGACATGAGCTTCTCTACTATATTTCTATCCTCCTTCCTTAACCTGGCAGAACAGCTTATCGTTTCCCCCCTTAAGGAGGCCTTGAAGGCTTCCCACACCCCATTACAGGATGAGCTATATCTGTTGGCGTCGAAGAACTCTTTCGCCCATTGTTTGAGGTGTTTCACAAACCTATCATCATTTAACGGTTTCCTTTCAAATGTCCACCTTGTTGCTTTCCTTGAGATATTGTCCACTTGGTATAGTAATATCAGAGGATTATGGTCAGAAACTGTCCTGGGAAGCTTAGCGATTTTAACATTACATAGCTCCCCTACTGAGACAAAAAAGTAATCCAGCTTAGAGTATTTCTGGCAAGGGTGCGAGAAATAGGTAAAACCTGGATCAGCGGGCTCTTTTTCCCCCCAGACATCCGCTAACCCATGCGACTGCAGTAAGGAGCCTAATGCACGAAATACCTTGGGTTTACGTCCCGTATATTTAACTCCCTGCCTCCAATCACCCGAGATATTCATATCTCCACAGAAAACCATGGGGGTCCCCCAATCTGCCAACTCCTCTTCCAAAACATCAAATACTGCTGGATCATCCTCGTTCGAGCCATAAACCACACATAATGTAATACCTAGATTCAGTTCTGCTGGAACCCATCTGCCAGTCCCATCAGACTTAGTGCGTCTCACACCCCCCACATTTCATTTTCCCACGATGGCAACCCCCCTTGTCATTGAGGATTGCGATGAACACCCTAACAGAGCATAACCATTCATATTCAATAAATTCCTTTTTGCCCAAGGCAGATGGGTCTCCTGTATACACAATATATCTATACTATTAAACTTAGCGAAATGGCTCAATCTCTGCCGTTTCTTCCAGTCATTTAGCCCCCCTGCATTAATAGTACAGATCTTAATGTGTGACGTCATTGGTATTACTGCTGCATCCAATCTGACTGTTCTTATCCATTATTCTGCTAAATACCGACTCCTTGCCCATTACCATCTCGATTCTTTTTCCTTTTCTCCCCCCCTCTCCTCCCACCCTTCCCCCCCTCCCCTTCACCCGCTCTGACCCCTCCAACCCCCTCCCCCCACCCCCTCTTTTCAGAGGCGCTCAGACCTGCTGGTCTGTGCACGTGATGGCTCGCAGTTGAGACCGAGGAGATTTCTGATGACTTATAAGGAAAAAAACAAAACCTTACCCTTTTTAAGTTAGAGCCCCCAACTGTTGCGCCCATGTCCCCACCACCCTACACACCACACCCACACACCATTCCTGATAACCATTCCCCCCCCCTTTTTTTTCCCTTTGTTTTTTGTCCATCAAAAAGTCATCTATAATCCTCTTTAACTTATTTCCCTTTTAAACCAGTTTCCTTATTCTAGCCTATCAACACGTTGGATTTAGGCTCATCTTTAACCATTAGATCCCTGGTCACCTCTGCTCTTCAGTGTGTTGCTAAACCCTTTGTGCGTCCAAATACTCCTTAGCTTTCACCTCGGAAGAGAAGTACAAGGTTCTACCACCGTTGATTATTTTTAGCTGCGCTGGGTTAATCAGATCTGCCTGCATACCCTTGTCCTGAAATGGTTTTATCATCTGCCTTAGTCTCCAGCGTCTCTCCACGGTGACATGGCAGAAATCCGGGCGAACAAAAAAAGTGAAACCATCCACGTCCTTTTTCAAGTCCGGTCTTGCCCTTTCTGATATTGCCTGCCTCAGATTATAGTTACCCAGAAAGATAAGAATTGCTCTGGGCTTATCCCCCTCTTTGGCGTTTTTGTGCATTTTGAAAGGGGTGCAATGGGCTCTTTGGATCTCCCTTGCCCAGTCCCATCCCTTCAGCTCTGTGAAGGCATGTTCGAACAGTTTGGTCACGAAAGCTCTCATGTCCGACCCCTCTGATCCCTCCGGGATCCCCAGTACGCGTAGATTATTCTGTCGTGACCTATTCTCCAACGCCTC
The DNA here is from genome assembly GCF_964263255.1 of Lissotriton vulgaris. NCBI lineage: Eukaryota > Metazoa > Chordata > Amphibia > Caudata > Salamandridae > Lissotriton > Lissotriton vulgaris. The sequence goes on from NC_141694.1 coordinate 1,299,473,325, forward strand.
CAGCTTCCATTGTACATCTGTCATTTGTTCGCCCTGGAGATCTACCCTGCTTGAGGTGCCCGCTGTCTCTGCTTCAGTCGATACCACTCTCTCCTCCAAATTTGTAACCCGATCTCCCAGATTCACACACACTTTAGTCAGTTTCCTTACTACCCCTTGCATTTTTCTCACCGCCGCCTGTGATTTGCGACTTTCTTGGCGAGCCTCTTCCCTGTGCGCGATTATCTCCTGGTGGATCACCTCCAGAAGTGACATCTGTGCCGCTTCCCCTCCCGGGCTCTCGAGTAGGGGGTTAGCTGTCGGATGATCCCATCTGCGTCCCTGTGCTTTTGCTCCTGTATTGGACTTCACCGCCGTTGTTGGGGGGTTGAAATCCTCCTGGTCCAGGTCGCTATCCGTGACCGAGCCACTGGCTTCTTGCTCCAGGCTGTCGTCTTCCTCAGACCATTCCCCCCCTCCGAAACTGAGAAAAAAGCCTCGCTAGGAGCTTCCTTCTTATCGCCCGCCTCCTCCTCCAACACTGGGGGGTCTGCGTCTATGTCCAGGATCACGGGGATATTGTTATCAGCTTCCCCCATAAGGCCAACATTCTCTTGTAAGTTTGTTAAGACACTTAACTGAACTGGGGTGTCCACTATATCTTCCGTGGCCCCTCCACCGTCTTTCGGGCAACTGACCCCCTCAGACACCTCAGCTGTGGCCTCATTATTGGGATCTTTTTCTTTAATAACTTTTAGGAAAATATCTGAAATAGGGGTAGTACCTTGTTTGCCCTTGGTTGCTGCTTGTTGCTGCACTGTCTTCCTCGCGGGGCCTTCGTGTTCCTTCTCCGCAGCTATCTCTGCCAACTCCGCTGCAGCCTTCCTTCTTGAAGCCGCCTTAGCGCTTGCACTCGCTTTGGGGGCCATAATCTACCTTCTCCGTTCTTTGTCACCAAATTGCTCACTGGAATCCAGTTGACCGCTGCCCCTTTTCTTTTCTACCTCCGCAAGCTCCAGGATGTTCCACGTCTTTTGCCGCTGGTTCGCCTGCTGATGCAGCTGATGCCTCCTGAGCCGCGAACTCCGCAAACTCTGTGAACTCCGCTCTGCTAGCAGGCCTGCTCCGGGTACGTCTCCTGACGTGAGTGACCTCAGTGCCTGCGTCAGTTCCAGAAGGAGCCGCTTGAGCGGCCGGCGGCAGGTAAGAAACATACGGCAGTCGCTTGGTTTGTTTAGTTACTCTGCCGTGTTTACAAAAGTCAATTTTCCGACACCTTTCGCAATCCTTGTTGGTGTGGGTTAGTGGGTGTATAGCCGGCAGCGCCCTGATTCCTGATCTTCGAACCGCATTTCCTCGGCTTCACTGCTTCCCGGCCGTCCTACACGGCCGCCATCTTGCCTCCTCTGGCAGATTCAAAACTGCACTAATCTCCCAAACTTCCAGCTCCGCAGAGGGACTTGTTAGGACCTAGTTTCTATAGGAAATCCATAACATTCTATTTGGAATACCTTTGGTGCCGGTTGACGAATCTTTGCAAAATTCTCTGAGAAAATGGCCTGCTCCGCTCCGCTCCTTCCCTGAAAGTTTGGGGGTGATTCGGGAAGCGGGGGCCGAGAAAAAAGGGAGGTCCCAAAATGTGTTTTTCCCATGCAATTTTCCATAGGGACCTTTAGCCAGGGCTACAGCTCGAACGGCTGAACGGAATAACACCAGATTTTGCAGAGAGGTAGAGTTCGGTTCGCAGATTGTGCTTTTTGTTAAATGGTGTAAATCCATTCAGTAGTTTCTGAGAAAATTGCAAGTAAAATCATAGCGATATCTAGAGACAGAGTTCTACACGCAGACTGAGGTCCGTTCAATTACGAGCACGAGCTGCATGCTGATTGGCTGTCAAGTGTCTGTCAACACTCGAAACCAGGAAGTGTTGGTGGTCATCTTGTGCCTCGGTAGATCCGACTCACAAGAAAACAGTGAAACAAAGTTGAGAAAAAAGGGAAGGGGGCAGGCCAGAAACATTCTGACCCTCTAGGCTTGCTCAGTGGGTTGTACATGGATGTTTAGGCTCTATTTTTTATTTTTTTTTTTAAAAGAAAAATCCCGGCATACGCGTATGGAAATCCGTACAATTATGAGCACGAGCTGGATGCTGATTGGCTGTCAACACTCCTAACCAGGAAGTGTTGACAGCCATCTTGTTTGTTGCGAGCTCGAGTCACAAGAAAACAGTAAAACAAAGTTGAGAAATTAGGAAAGGGGGCAGGGCAGAAACATTCTGACCCTATAGGCTTGCTCAGGAGAGGGGGGTACATGGATCTTTAGGCTCAATTTTTTTTTTAAATAAAAAATTGCGGGGTACTCGTGCAGTACTCGTACGCGGTGGAAAAGGTGAAAAGAAACTAGAAGTCCGTTTTATACATTAGGTCCCGGGTGGAAAATTACGGGGGCATTTTCTTTCCATAATGGGGGGCTTGTAAGGTGCCCCGAGCACTGGGGAACACCACTCATCTGGTTTTGTTTTGAAGTATGCGGGGGGGGGGTTACAGTTCTACTCCCCGCAGTCTCGTGGAGTGGCAGCCCTCGGGGCTTTTTAAAAAAAAATATGTTTTGAGCTCTCCCTCTCTCCCCATACATGCGGCGGGGAACGCCACCTTTTTGGGGCAGTAATATGTAAAATGACCTTCCAGCTCCGGGTACCTGCACTGTCTGTTTTTTTTATTAATGTTGGGAGGGCGTCGCGTGGCCCCCTTAGTGGAACCATTGATGGTCCTGGAGAGCACCATTTCTCAGGGCCGGCTCTTGCAGTGTGTCAGGGTGCGTATTCCCGGGACACTGCTGTTGGTATGGTATGGCAATACCGTCGCCGCTCCCACTTTACCACAGCAAACCGTTTTTCTATTTGAAAGAGAGTGCAAGTTAATCTGCTCTCTCTTTCAAGTAGGAAAGGAGATTGGTAGGAAGTGGGGAGCTGTCTGGGATCGTGGTGGCATTGGGGCTAAAAGAAAAAAAAGAGGGCTATATTATCAAGCAAGGGCGATACATTAACGCCGCTTTTATCAGCAGGAAACCGCCGCTAAAGCGGCAATAATGGGCTTGATAATATGGCCTTGTGAATTCGGATAGAAGCCCAGGTTAACACCATAACCTGGGCTTCTATGGGAATTCACAAGGACATATTATCAAGCCCATTATCGTCGCTTTATCAGCAGTTTCCTGCAGATAAAAGCGGCGATAATGTATGGCCTTTGCTTGATAATATGGCTCATGGTTCTTTATCAGAACTAGAGGGCATATTATCAAGGACCGGTGATAAAATTATCGCCATTTTATCGGCATGAATCTGCAGAAAAAACAGCGATAATGGGCTTGATAATACGTCCTTGTCAATTCCCATAGAAGCTTGTGTTCTGGTGTTAACATAGGCTTCTATGGGATATAACAAGGCCGTATTATCAAGCTCATTATCGCCATTTTATCGGCAGTTTCTTGCCGATAAAATGGCAATAATTTTAACACCGGTCCTAGATATTATGCACCTAAATTTACTGGTCAAAAAAAGAGGTATATTTCTGTAATAGTATGTAAAAGTTTCCGTTTGTTATTTTGTGCAGCAGTTGGACTCTCTACGCATGCGCAGCCTCGTTTCGAAGGCCACGTTTTTTCTTTTTCTTCAAGTTCAACAAGCAAACCTTTCTTTATTTCAGGTATTAAATTTGCCGCTTTCTTTTCCCGGGTCGTGTGTCTCATCCGCTGCTGTACTTTTGTAATATATTAATAATCTTACTTTATCTATATTTATTTGAAAAATAGTGCCGAGGCACCAAACGTTGATTACGTACTCCGTCCACCGCCATTTTAGTAGTTTTTCACCATTATTTTGATTATATCTGTTACTTTCATTTTACCGTCCTCCTATTTTCTCTGTGATCGATGAGATTTCCTGCCACAGACACCACGGTGTTTGTCCTTGGCCTCCGATGTTATACTCGGTCCACCGCCATTTTAGTCGTTTCCCTCCGTTCTTTTTATTATATCTGTTACTTTCATTTAACCGTCCTCCTATTTTTTCTGTGATCGATGAGATTTCCTGCCACAGACACCACAGTGTTTTTCCTTGGCCTCTGATGTTATCAGACTTGGTCACACGTATACGTAAAAACTAATTTGAAGGACGTAAGCCACTGACATTACAACGTGTGTCCGTCAACACAAAGACATTATTAACATTATGTGTTTATCATGCGTGGTAAATGCATCGTAGTTTTAAAAGCATGCGTGGTAAAGGCATGCGTGGTAAAGCTATATGCGTGCTAATGGCTTCGTGGTGATGATCATGCGTGCTTATGACCGCATTGTAATGGCTGTTTCCCCCCAGGACACTGCAGCAACCGGGTCTGGGCGTTGTGGACTCCAGGGCAGTAGGCAGAGGGCCACGCAGCTCCTCATACAATATAGAAATCTTTGTGGGGTGATTGTTTCCGTGGTTTGAGGGGTGTAATTGAGGTCCACACATTTAATTTTGTAGTGGGGTAAGTTTTGCTCGGGAAGATGTGGCATGAGGTTTGTAAATGTGGTACACATTGTTTCGTATTATTTTGATTTCTTTTGTAAGTTGTAGTCTATCCAGAGGAAATATAACTCAGTAGTTTTCAATCCTAGTCTTGAACATCTTACTATAGTATTTCAACATTATTTTTATTGTGGACCGTCATACCCCCCCACAAAATAAAAGAAGTATGTAGTTCTTTTCATTAACTTTTATTAAAACAATAACTGTAAACGAAACTTAATTATAACTATTAGAAGCAACTAGAAAAATAACTTTTAAAAAAACATTATAAACAAATTGTGAAATGGACCCCAAAAGATGTCCAATTGGTAATCTGCAAAACAAAAAAAAATAGAGTTTAGAATTATGTAGATGTGAGTAAATGAGCTGAAGCATTACAAGCCAAGGTAACTCTACGGTTTTACATGTGCAGTGTGCCTGGTATAATTCACTTCTGTTATAATGCCGCCTTTAAGTGGTGTCTATATGGAAGTGCCTACTGCGTTACTGACGCAAAAGTGGCACAACGGGATTGTAAAGAGGCAGACTTATTTCTAATGCATTGCAATGAAGGCTTTGTAGATCTAGGCCTCTGTGCTTACCGTTGTATAAATATTGCGGCCACATGCTTCGGCCAGTTGAATTCACAACTTGAGTTAGGCTGTTCTTCTACATGTGCAAGTAGACAGCAGTGTCTATAAGTTTAAGAGAGAAAGAGAAATTATGTCACAGAGAGTGAGAGAGAGAAAGAGAGAGAAAAGTATATTAAAACTGTCTCGCAGAGTCTGGAGTTGAGATTTTTTGTTGAAAAGTGAGAGGTAGATTTACAAGCTCCTTGCATCACTTTACCCATGTTAAAAGTGACTCAAAAGTGGCGTAATAAGCTTGTAGATCTGTTCGTCAGACTTTTGTAACCTATCTGTTGTCACTGCTCAGAGGTAATTATAGGTTTTACAGAGAGACGCTGCTGCACACTATGCATTCTCTCCTTTCACAAATAAAGGTAACACTACGGTTTTACGAATGCAGTGTGCCTGGTACATTTCAGTTGTTATAGTGCCGCATTCAAATGGTATCTATATGGAAGTGCCTACTGCGTTACTGACGCAAAAGTGGCACAACGGGACTGTAAATATGCAGACTTATTTCTAATGCATTGCCATGAAGGCATTGTATATGTAGGCTGCTGTGCTTACCTTGTATAAACAGTGCGGCCATCGGACTTCATAACTTGACTTGAACTCTACTTCTATACGTCAAAGTATATTCAATACGTTGCAATAAATTCCATTGCTGCTGCTCGATAGGCCGTGATTGCTTCTGAAGGATGTTTGGCGAAGGAACAAAAGGAACTTTTGATTAATCATCGTAAACTGAGTTGCGAAACTACTGTCAAGAGTGAATTTTAATGTCGGTTCTAAACGCCTTCAATGCTCATGACGAGCTCAGCTCGTCATGCAGTACACTGCTCGTGTGCTCATGACGAGCTGAGCTCGTCATGAACAATGGGATTCAAGAAAGTGCAGCATCCGGGATGAATTGCTGCAGCATTCAAGGTGTTAATATTCCGTACTTAGACTGTTGCAGCCCATTGAGTTGCAGAGTTTGGAGTTGAGAGTTTTTCTTGAAAAGTCAGACGCAGATTTACAAGCTCCTTGCGTCACTTTCCCCATGTTAAAAGTGACAGAAAAGTGGCGTAAAAAGCTTGTAGATCTGTTTGTCAGACTGTTGTAACCTATCTGTTGTCACTTGGTAATTATACATTTCTTCACTGTGAAGCTGCTGCAGACTACCTAGTCTTTCCTTTCACAAATAATTTGTTGTTGTTTTGGACAGAAAGGGCCATATTATCAAGCAAGGGTGATACATTATCGCCTCTTTTATCGGGAGGAAACTGTCGATAAAGCGGCGATAATGGGCTTGGTGATATGCCCTTGTGAATTCCCATAGCAGCCCAGGTTAACACAAAAGAACCTGGGCTGCTATGGGAATGCTATGGGAATTCGCAAGGGCATAATATCAAGCCCATTATCGCCGCTTTATCAGCAGTTTCCTGACAATAAAAGCGGCGATAATGTATCGCCATTGCTTGATAATATGTCCCTCAATTCTTTGTCACCTAGTGCCATCGGGATGATTGAAAGATGGTGCTGTACGTGTGGAAGAAGTTTTCACTGTAATCAAGATAGTTAACTACTTGAATTCATATAAGGTTGTATACAGCAGAGTGGAGATAGTATGAGAGAGTAAGAAAGGGAAAGAGAAAAAGGACTTTAAAATGTGGGAGACACACACACACGACAGGGGGTTATACGTGAAGCCAGAGGCGCAACCATAGTCAAAATTTTCGGGGGGTGGGCTTAAGTTTAAACAAAAAGAAGAGTGGAGCTGCAGGGGCTGTAAGTGGGGGGATCATCCAAGCCTCATTAACAAGCGAAATGTCTTTTAAAGACCTTTGACGTACTCGGGTGCGACTGTGTGTGGGCACAGGAAGGTATGTCATCCTAGCTGAAGCCTCGTTAGCTCAATGTGTGTTTTGCGCGCCTGCTGCATACTATAGATTGTCTCCTTTTACAGATAAGTTGTTGTTTCAGAAACAAGCTTCTTTGCTCACCTTGTACTATTGCCGTCGTCATTGTTACATGATCCATCGTGAAGTTGTACATCTAAAAGGAACTAAAGAAAGATGTTATGATTGATAATTGTTGCTATATTAATTTGGAGTTAGATAATATCGCGGTTTTATAGACGTTCATTGTCATATTTGTACATACCAGGGGGCATATTATCAAGGACCGGTGATAAAATTATTGCCGTTTTATCGGCACAAAACTGCTGATAAAATGCCGATAATGGGCTTGATAATTCGCCCTTGTTAATTCCCATAGAAGCCCATGTTCTGGTGTTAACATGGGATTCTATGATATCTCTATGGCTAAGGACATACTCGTGCTCCCATCATCATCATCGCAGGTTCTTGACCCGCTCAGTGCTTCGGGCACTACTAACTCAGTGACCAAAGAGGCCACACATGTAGTAGTGGGCCCCTTGTTCGGTGCTTTGAGAACAACTCTAAAATGGCGTACAACACGTGCGCTCCGTCTTTTTCATAGATAGGGTCACATGTGTAGTGACAAATGCGCTGGATAGGTGTGGTGTAGGTGTATACCAGCCATGAGGGAGTGTGTGTGTCGATCTGACAACTAGACCTGCAAATAAGAAATCACTACAATGGAAGTTTGGGACTTGTACTTTTGTTGTGTTTTCCTAGTAGCTTAAGAGTGGCCTTCTTTTTTCTATGTGACGTTATAGAGTCAGCATGTATGTAGCCTATTTTGTGGCGCATTTTATTGTACAATGCGTTTCAAAAACTAGTTGGGTAGGGTGCTTTTAAATTGAACTGTGTACTCTGCTTACGAGTTTGTTGAGTGTAGAAGTATATATATTTTTTCTATTTTGTATTCTATCATAATTGTGCTGACTTTTCTGCTTTAGCGTGCAGTACTATATTATTTTATAAATAAGAAACAGTTGAAATCATGTTTGAAATTAGAATGTAAGCATGTAAGCTGCTCTCTGTGAGGAATAGCAATGCCGGCTCCCGCAGGAAGTGGGGAGCCTGGCTGGATTGTGGAGACCTCGGGGCTGTTTCCACGGTCCGCAATGTTAGATTTGAGCCCCGGGAGATGGGTCCTCGGAAATTATAGAAAATTAGTGATAAAGGCTATTTTTTTATATTGTAGATTTATTGTACGCTTACCAAGCACATATGGACGACGTGCAGCTGGAATATTGGAAGTCGTCCAGTAAGCGTACGTAAGCAAGAAAAATTAAAATAATTTTTGCTATTTATGAAGTGTATTTCTTTATGTGTTGTGTGGCTCTAAAAAGAGCCCTTGTGTTTATTGGGAGATTTTAGTACCCACAAGTAAGTAACGATGCAGAGTCTTAAGTTTATGAGGAAGACTCTGTTCCCCTCATCTGTAAAATTTACACCATCTCTCCTATAGATGCCATGCATATTGAAACGCAGATTGTTGTGGTAGATGGACCCCATTCAATAGTCTCGGAGAAAGGCAGAAACAGATTTATTCACATGTTTCCTAGCTTTTTCACTCTGTTGACAATAGTGGTTGGACCAGTTCCATTTCTGCTTTTGGCATATATTAGAATAGACAAAGGCAGTTTGGGGGAAAAGTGCCATCAATTCTCTAAAGGTGTCCTTCATAAGCATTTCCAGACCTACCCCAGTCAAAGTGCCTAGGTCATCATTGCCACCACAGTGCACAATTATGAGGTCAGGATGTTGGAGATGTAAAAAGGATTTCACCAATGGCATCAATTGATGCCACTTTAATCCTCTCTGTCCAATCCATTTAATGTCTACATTTGGTAAACGGAGGTCTTTGTGAATTATTTTCTGTTGTACGTACCTTTGACTCCAGAAAATATAGCTGTGTCCCACAATCCACATTTTAATATTTTGAAGAGAGGTCTCGATGCACTCTGATGGTCTCTGTAAATGAAATGGCAGTTTAAAAAGTAACATTTTTCTAAAATGGTGGAAAACATGTAGTTTTGAAAAAAGAAAATAATTGATTGGTTGTTTGACAACATTTTACAGAAAACTAGGGCGCATGTTTCTGTTTTTTAAAAGCCTTATTTTAATTGGTTAAGAAAAACTGATAGAACAGAACGTTACATAAGATAAGCTGGTATATTCTCAAGTCAAGCATACTTGCAGTTTTAATTTGCAACAATGTATGATGAACTTTTCACCTGTATGCTGAGTTAAGTGTTCTCTGAAGTGTTTCTATGGTGACTGGCAGATTGTGGAATGGGGGAAGGGTTGAAAGTTTTGTCAGTTGGAAAGGGTGCAAAAGTTCAAGCAATATAAAAGTGTGTTTCTTCTTTAATTTAATATGGGAATACATTTGATTTTTTATTTATTTGTATATGTGTGTAGATTGAGTGAGTAGATTGATCAGAAAAGTTTGCTATAGGACTTCCTGATCCCTTAGGACTGCTTAGGGGGATTTACAATGATCCTCAAGGTCAAAATCTTTGATGGCCTTTGTTGAGCCTTTGATGCAGGGCACGGAACGAAATTCGTTTTATTAATTTAATTGTTTACTTACCTGCAATCATCCAGATTCCATTGTTTATCACCCCCACCCTGCCCCTCCCCTGCCCTGCCTGCCTACCCCACCGCAACTCCCTCCACGGGCTGCGGCTAAAAGAAGCGGTAGCGATCTAGTCATTTACCACAGACTTGTGGGGAATCCTTGGTGAGGCGTGCGCTCACTAACGAGTGCACACTTCACCGAAGATGTTCCGGAGTTCAGACTCATTTTCAATTGCTCCTTAGACATTCCTGAAGAGAAAGTGCAAATATTTCTGAGAGAGTTAAAGAACGTTGTATGACAAGTTAGTGAGTAAGTAAACCTACCTGACATTATAGACAATATTGAATGTATTCAGTCAATGTATTTTCTATAACTTAAAACAAGAAACGATAGCATTCATGTTAAGCAAGGTCTTACGGGAAAAGAACACATTGAGTAAGGAATACTAAACAGACTTTTGAATTAAGAAGGAACATTAGTGAAAAACACAAGATTTTCAAGGATTGATAGAATAGATAACAAACAACTGCATAAAGAAAGGTTAGTAGAAGAAAACAAGGAAATTACTAGTATAAAAATTAGACAATAAACTGAGAGGGCTAGGTAATGAATGTTAGGTAATTATAGGTTATAAGCAGTGAGAAAAATAAAGAACCGCAAGCTACAAGGTTGTAGATAAATACTAGAGGGGAGGCTAGTTCGAAAGGTGAAGGGGTAGGTAATTAGTAGGGTTAGACTAAGTTATAGATGAGGAATAGAGATAGAGTGAACACATGAAGTATTCACAAAGTAGTGTGATAATGATGTCTAATTATACACAGATACACCGTGTTATTCTGGATAATGAATAGTATCTTTTGCATTTTAGTGAAACATATTTAGTATTTTGGAATGGGTAAGGTGAATAGACATATTCTACATTTTTTAGTTTTGTATTTTACTATAACAGCCTGAGTCTTTTTCTATATTCATAAGGAGTGACTTGTTTCGAAATTTAAGAAAAGCTAAGAACATGATATCCTTATAAGTAACTATATTTATATAACTTTGCAAAGGACTAAAACTCTACTAATATAGTATTTTTTGGAGGCCAAAATAGGTGAAAATGGTAACTTTGTATTATATATTGCGAAAAGTGATAACATTAACTGTTTATATTTTTATACAAGAACATAAAGGAAAAATTATGGAAAGAGAACAGCCTCATACTCAGGAGATTTTGAATATTATCTTTAGTATAATTGAAGAAGTCATCGTATCTGTCACAGGCAATGACAGTAAAAAAGGGGAAATTAGTGCTGCAGACGTGAGGTGTGATTTTAAAGATGAATGCTTTGATGGAGATTTTCTGATTAAATTATGTTGAAAGTTTAGAACAAATTAATTCAGAAACTGCTAACGAGAGAATAGATCTGAATGACATATATGATGAACTTCTATTGGAATGTGTGTTAAATTATGAGATGTTAATAGAATAAATTTATTGTTTAAAATAATAAAAGTTTGAGCATTATCTACTAATGTATTTATTGTACTAAAAGTGAAGCACCTATAGATTCAGTTATCTATTATTTAAATGTTTGTATTGATTTAAAATATGCAAAGTGGGTCTGAGGGAATGAAATGAAATGAAAATAATTTTTGTAGAGCGCACGTAGCTGCCCTGAGGCGTCCAAGCACTGAGACTGAAACAAGAGTGCAGTTAGATAAGAGTTATATAAACCAGTGAAGGTTCTACTTATGAAAAAAAGCGTTTTTAATTGCTTACGAAAAGAGGTGAGTTCTGGATTGGACCTTAGATATTGGGGGAGGGCATTCCACATCTTGGCCACGTTATAGGAGAAAGAGTGGCCTCCCATTCTAGTTCTCTTTATTTTGGGTACTGTGGCATAGGTTGAGCGCAACTGTCTGGCAGGGTGATACGGGGTGATTAGGGAAAGGTTGATTGCTGGACCAGTAGCCCAGAATGCCTGATGAGCGAGACAAAGGGACTTGAAACTGATTCTCTCCCTAACGGGGAGCCAATGTAGGCTTTTTAGCCCAGACTTAACAGATGTCCTGCAAGGGATTTGCAATAGTGTCCGGGCAGCACAGTTTTGAATTGTTTGCAATTTACGCAGGGTAAAATCAGGTGCTCCCAAATACAGGGCGGTCCCGAAGTCCAAACAGGATTGGATCAGGCCCTGTATCACAGTCTGTTTTGCGTCAAAAGGTAACAGAGGAAGGATCTTTCTAATAATTCTGAGGAGACGAAAGCAGATGGCAGATAGTCTGGTTGCTTGATAGTCAAATGACAGAGACCTATCTAACCAGATACCAAGGCTCTTAATGGTGTCCTTAGGTGCCGGTGGTGGGCCCAGACAGGATGGCCAAATCGAATCGATGGAAGCTGGAGCGAGCCGACCCAGTAACATGAGCTCTGTCTTGTCTCCATTAAGTTTGAGACAAGACTTGGTCATCCAGCTTTTGACCCTCTCCAGACAGCCCGCTAGATCCACCCCAGCTGAGGAGCCACACTCTTGAGCCAGAGAGACCACCAGCTGAGTATCATCCGCATAGGTAATGATCTTAATCCCATATGGGCGGACGATCTCAGCCAGCGGTCTCATGTAGACGTTAAATAACGTCGGGCTCAACGATGAACCCTGAGGGACTCCACAGCCCAGAGGTTTACTGGAGGAGATGGCATTGTGTTCATAAACCTGGAAGGCTCTGTTGCTCAGATAAGATTTGAACCAATCCAGAGCTCTGCCAGATATTCCAGTGTCCACGAGACGCTGCAGAAGGATACCGTGATTACCGGTATCAAATGCGGTGCTCAGATCGAGGAGGATGACTGCCACCGATCCTTCTCAATCTAAGATTTTTCTGGATTCCTCCGTGACCGCCAACAGAGCGGTCTCCGTCCCATGTTTGGCTCAGAAACCCGTCTGTGAAGGGTCTAACAGCTGATTGTTCTCAAGAAAGGATGTTAATAGGCCATATATATACTTCTCGAAGATTTTACCAGCCCAGGGAAGCAAGGAGATTGGGTGGACATTGAAATGGATTGCTTAAAATCCGTATGGAGTATACATGCAGTCTTGTATGCACACGCAAACTTGTTTTTATGCCTTCAATTCCCCAGTCTGTATCCTTAGCCTTCCTCCAAACACTCTGACACTGCTGTTTTAGTATTGTAGTGAGCCAGTCAGCAGTATGTTCTTTTCCATTGTACCGTGGTAAAACTGAAGCTGTAATAAATTTAATCAGGAACTTTCTTTGCAGAAGTGTAATGATCCAGTTAGTATCTAGATACTCATGGATTAAAAGAGACTTTAGTCCATATGTTGTTTCAAACCTCTATAGACTGTGCATGCACTGTTCTATGCACCAGGAAACTTATGTTTCATATGTTCATTTCCTCAATGTGTATCCTTATACTTGCAGCAAACATTCTCACACTACTGTTTGAATATTGTAGTGAGCCATTCAGCAGTATGTGTTTATCTGTATACTGTGATAAAACTGAGGCTGTTATAAATTCAATCAGGTTCTTTCCTTGCAGAACTGTAATCATTCACTCACTACCTAAGTACTCATGCATTAAAATAGGCCTTAGGGCATAGACTGCTTCAAACCCTTATAGACGCTGTATGCAGTCTTCTATGTACTTGCAAATTTGTCTTTTATACGTTCAATTTACCAGTTTGTATCCTTACACTTCCACCAAACACTCTGTCACTGTTGTTTTAGTTTTGTAGTGACTCATTCATCGCTATGTAGTAATCTATTCACTATATTAAAACACTAATGGGCACATATACAATAACTGGCATATCTCAAGGAATATGTCAGTTATTGTGTTCTGTGACATCACCACCATTAATGTACCGTATTTACAATGCAGTGTACCATGTCAAAAATGGCACATATATGTGATGTATCTGTGCTGTAAAGGTGGTGCATTGTTTGAGTTATGTTGCAAGTGCAACGCATCTGCAGCAATGCTCTGGGGGCCCTATGCTCAGACCGTTGTGTCAATCCTTACATCTGCTTCAAGGTAGTGCAGGGTTTTGACACAGCATGAGCCAAAAGTGACAAAGTGAAATCTTGTAGATTTCAGTCAGCCACTTTTAGGAGGTGTTCCTGCGCCGGAACGCCCCGCCCCCCCATGTAGGAATGTCTTCTTCTGGTACATGGATTTACAATGTGACTCACCTCCCAGATACGTCACATTCTAAATACCACATACCATGGCGCATCTTTGGCACCACCGCTTCATCAGAAAAGTGATGCAACAGCGGTGTAAAAGGGTGTTGTAAATCTGCCTCTAACAAACATTTAGAAATTCATCCAGGCAGTTTCACTAGCAGCGCATTCTTTTTTAATTTACTTTTGTTATTATTTTACATTAAAAATATGAAATGTAACTTTAAAAATAATATAAATATAAGTATTTATGATAAAAATGTAGGAAATTACTATAAAAAGAAAGAAATATAATAATTAGTACATTTTAAAATGATCATTTACAAAACCTTAGAAATTTACTGAAAAAACCATAGGTTTTAGCCACGTTATGGTTAGGAATTAGCATTTAAAAAAACTTAGAAATTCACTAAAAAAAACATAGGTTTCACACATGTTATAGTTAGGAATTAGTATTTAAAAAACCTTAGAAATTCACTAAAAAACCATAGGTTTCACACATGTTATAGTTAGCTGGACATTATACTCATACAAAACCATTTAAATTCCCCCGTTATAGTTAGTTCAGCTAACTATAACTCGCGCGCCCGCAATGCACTGCCGATGATGTCATATATTACATCACTCATGACATGGTCTGTGACATCACTCATGACATCACTGATGACTTCTCAAATGACATCACTGATGACCTCACTGATGACATCATCCTTGTGAAAGAGTGGCAGACCTCCACTCAGCGTAATATAACCCTTGATACACACATTCAAAAATAGAAACTAAAATTTTCAAAAAAATGGAGATACCAATACCAGTTAGTACAACCTATTCAGTAATTCCAAAATCTACATACACATCTAGTCATTCACTAACAGTTCTATATAGGCACTCATACATGTACTCACTCATCATATGTACTCATACACCTAGAGATCTTATTACACACCAACACTCATCTATAGAGTTACTCACACACATACTCACACTTGCAAATAAACTATCAAACATCCATTTACTTGCATATACAGCTATACACCCATTACTACACTTACTTCTACAGAATCGTACACATACTTACTCTCTTAAACAATCACTTATAGAAACACATACTTATTTATACAGGAACTCTTACAATCTCTCGCTCTCACATACACTCACTTATATACATCAATACTCACATTTACTAGTTTAAAACATATGTAGTTGCTCATAAAGATACTATTGAGACAGTGATTCACTCACTAACACACCCACACACACACTCATCCACCCATACAGTCCTGCACACATGCTGTCTTCAAAACACATACAAACAGTGAATCACCCATTCATGCATCTATGCGGTAAGTAATACCCCCCACCAAACCATACAGACACTCATACTGATACTCTAAAAACCAACTAATAACCCATATCGACACTCATGTGGCTAGTCACCAACCCATGCAGCCACTTATACAGAAAGTGAGACACTGATACAGATATTTACATATTTAAACATTACTCGCTAATACATGTATTCACTAAGATACACTTGATAAGTAAATTATAAAATCATTTTTTTTTAAAACATCAATTTAGACACTTATTTACACATTTATTCTTCCATCGACCTTTAGATATACATATATAAAACATATTTATTTTTCAGAAAGACACACATTCACTGGATGATGTCATCAGTGATGTCATTTGAGATGTCATGAGTGATGTCATGAGTGATGTAATATATGACATCATCAGCAGTGCATTGCGGGCGCGCGAGTTATAGTTAGCTGAACTAACTATAACGGGGGAATTTCAATGGTTTTGTATGAGTGAAATGTCCAGCTAACTATAACATGTGTGAAACCTATGGTTGTTTAGTGAATTTCTAAGGTTTTTTAACTGCTAATTCCTAACTATAACGTGTGTGAAACCTATGGTTTTTTCAGTGAATATATATATATATATATATATATATGCAAATCCAGCCCGTCTCCAATGTGCTTGCCACACAGAAAGGCACGCAGACAACAAAATTAGCACTCCAAGGCGAGTTGTGCTTCCAACTGCTGAATTTATTTATACAACATGTGGGTAAAAGCTGTCATCAGACGCGTTTCGGGCACGTCCGTGCCCTTGCTCACTGATAATAGACAGACGGCGTTCGCACATATTTACAATCAAACAGCTGCACATTTTCGCGCCAAGGCTCAATGATAGTAGACAGAGTAGAAGGACTACCAAAATGCAAGTACTGCTTTAGGGCTGAAACTGCGGGCGCCATTTTATAACGATACATATAGTATAAACACCAATGCAAAGGGTATAACAAATACACCTCGTTTCTACTTATTCAATGTCAAATCAATAATGTAAACCATGTTTTTTTCTGCATAAATGCCTAAACTATGCATACGTTTGATATTATAAAGCGAAAATCAAGGTACTACCCTTTTGATGATACTGTTAAAAATATGACCGCAAATGCCCAAAGGGATCCATGTCTGCATTTGATACCACAATACATTCTGTACCAGCATGGCAGTAGTCACGGAAATATGAGCCCATATCACCGTATCTACTGTCGACAATTATCATGTATAATGGCATTAAAATTCATCAGAAAAGGGAAAACATACAGAAGATCAATGCTATGAGTTATAACCTGTGCAAATACGCATATGTGCAAAATTAACAATGCATTTGTCGGAATCACCCGCATTTAAATACACGTCATATAAATGCTCTTAATAAATGATTATACTAATCGATGTATCTCATGGATAGAATATGAGCAAAGACCACAAAAGAAGAATTCCCTTATGATAGCCATATATTGCCATACTGGAAACAGACACGGTATCACGGTACTACCTTCATTTCTCTGTATGTCTACGATCTTGGCTGTGTGTGTAACTTATTTGCATACTATGTGCTTCGCAAAGCTAGGTGCTATAATTATGAATTGACTAATAATGAGGAAAAAAGAATAAAAATTGTTTGTTGTGAAAAAGTGCTCGTGCATACTAATCTAACAGATCTAACAATCTCGACTGTGGGGGAATTTAGGCCATCTCACAATTATAATGATGTACGTACGCCCTAAAGCTGCTGCTGTATCCACCAAGAATAGAGTCTTTTACAAATGATCAATACCCTCATGATAAAGAAATCTTGATAGGGTCCGGATCATAAAAAATTACGAAGGTCTTCTCCCATGTTGAGGCCTCCCGGACTCTTACTGTTGAGTAATACAATATATAGTGACTCCAGTTGCCGCAACTGTTTCTCATAGTCACCACCTCTTTTGTTGGGGACCACCGCGTCTATGACAAAATACTTCAAGTGCGCCAAATTTTTGTAATGCATGGATTGAAAATGTCGAGCTACCGGGTAACTCTGATCTGCATGCAAAATGGCACGTAGATGCTGCAAGATTCGTTGGTGCACTGGTAACTTTTTGCTGCCAACGTATTGTAAATTGCAGCTACAAGTAAGGACATAGACGGCTAGTTCTGTGCGGCAGGTGTAATGGTCACGCAAGGCTATGGGGTCGACTTCAAAGGGAGTTACATACGATCTAGTATTAACTCCAAACTTGCAGGCTCTGCGAGAGCTGCAGCGGAAGAACCCATTTCGGGGGGATAGCCAGTCTTTGGTCTTGATGGTCTCTGGACTGCTACTCACCAAGTCATTTCTCATGGCATATGCTCGTCTAAATGTGACGGTTGGCGTTTTGGGCATAATGTCTCTGAGAACTTGGTCTGTCAAGATGATGGGCCACTGTTGTTTGATGATCTTAGTAACTTGTCTGGCCTGGCGACTGTAACATGTGATGAGCCTAAGGGCACTGCTATCTTCTGTCTGTCTGGCAATTGTTGTTTTCTCCCTATTGGGATTCAACCGTTCCTGTCTGCACAATTGATTTGCTTTCCTCATTGCTGACTCTAGCAAAGTTGGCTTGTAACCACATCTAATTAGCCTTGCTTTAGCTTCCTGCTGACATTTTTCTCTTAACCTAGGGCTGCTGCATGACCTATGAATCCTCAGGAACTCCCCGTAGGGGATGCTCCTGATGGTATGCTGCGGATGAAAACTTGCTGCATGTAAAATTGAGTTGCCTGAAGTTTCCTTCCTGAATAGACTAGTGACAATCTCGTTTTCAATAATGTCTATTTTTACATCTAGGAAGCTAGCTGTGGTACTGCTGATGTTAACTGTGAACTTGAGATTTAGCTGGTTAACATTAATTGCCTGCACAAACAGCCTAGCTGATGCCTCTGTCCCTCGTCAGATGATACAAACATCTTCGATATATCGCCAATACTCAATCACATTATTTAACCAAAAGTCTTCGTGTTCCACCCTGAGGACATGTTCCTCCCACCAGCCTACGTGGAGCCCCGCATAGCTGGGGGAGAAACACGACCCCATGGCGACGCCCCTTACTTGTTTATACACTTCATTATTAAACAGGAAAATATTGTTGGTTAAACATTTCTCTGTCATGTGTAATAACATTTTGCTGTGATTATATAGTTCCACAGGGCGTCTATCTAAAAAATGTTTCATTGCAGGAAGACCATCATTATGAGCTATGCTTGTGTATAAAGTCGATATGTCCATTGTTATCAACAGGAACTCATCTGACCAAGTGCACTGGCTCAATCTATACAGAAAGTCTATGGTGTCTTTAATGTAGGCCGGCAGAGCGACCACATATTCTTGTAAAAAATAATCAATGTACTTTGATGTGTTTTCAAACACACTGTTTATAGCGGACACTATTGTCCTTCCAGGCACTGGTGACTGTTTATTTATGCACTTTAGGTATGAAGTACATGTTCGGTAAAACAGGGAAATCTTTTTGGAGAAATTTAAATTCATCTTTGCTCAAAAGGCCTTCACGTTTCCATCTATGCAGATCTGAGCGATAGGAGTCATTGATTTTTCTTGCAGTGGCCATGTCAATCTTGGAATAGCATGAGGTGTTTCCCAGATGCCTATAAGCCTCCTTAATATATTCTTGCTTGCCCCACAGGACCACATTGCCTCCCTTGTCCGATTTATTGATAACTACTTTTTTGTCATCCTTCAGTTTTTTCATAAGGGCAGTATACGGTCGTGTTTTATCATTGGGTTTATTGCGAGACTTCATGGTCCTACTTTGCAACATTTTGATCTCTTCTATTACTCGATCTGCAAAAATGTCTATTGAATCCCGTGGCATGCTCGGGTTAAATGTTGACGGTGGTTTAAACGGGCTCTCTGCTGGTTGATTGATGTTGAATCCCTCTTCCATAGCCACTTCTTGAGTGCTGTTATTGCTGTTATCATCGTTTCTCAGATCTTGTAAATCTCTCAGTAGCCCTAAGTCTCTTGTTTGCACCCCAGTTCTCTCAGTTAATGGTGCAATCCCTGATTGTTTCTTTGCTTCCAAACATGCATGCATAGTACTTTTTACATTTTATTTTACGTATGAATTTGAAAATGTCAATCCGGGTATTTACATAATTGAAATTACTCTCCGGACAATAGGACAAGCCAAGAGCAAGTAGTTGTTTTTCTGCTTTGCTGAGATCTATGTCGGTGAGATTGATAATTGTGTTCTCATCTATACTTTCTTCTTCTTGTTGCGCCAGAATTTTTTCTTCTGTTGCTTTCCTTTTTGAGGCTGCACACCGGCGTTGCTGTTTTTGTCGTTGGTTACGTCTTTGCCTTGATTCGCATTTGGATTCCTTGGACGAAGCGACGCCTTGCGTTGCAATCTCATATACTCCATTTCTTCTCCAAGGGTCAATTGCCCCAGATCCCCTTGTTTTGCACCTGGGGTGCCTTCGTCTGAATCTTCTTCACTTGGAACTAAACTCGCGTCCAAAACTGACGCTTCTGGATCACTTGTGCCTGCCTCAGTGTGCTGCACTGCAGCCGTTGGTTTTGGTGTGGTAGTACTGCGTTGGTTCCTTAGGTGGTCGAACTTGCGTGCAAAAGTATAAATACGCCCTTGTTGGTAATCTTGCTGATCGCGGGCAAATTTATAAGCTTTGCGCGTTTTTATGACATTTTCCTGCTTCCTTAAGCGTTCTTTCATTTCGCTAATTGTCTTATCAATGTACACTCTGTCTTTGTTGTACATCTCTTTAGAAAGCTCGTTGTTAATGCGCATTACTTCATCTAAATTCACTTGTCGGTCGATCTTGGCGTATTTCACCAAAAGGCAAAGCAAACGCATTGAGGCTTCCAAGTTTGATTTGGCCCAGTCTTTTATTAAGAGGGGGTTGGGGTTTTCAAAGCTAGGCACCAACATAATGCGGAGTTCGCGTGGCACCCGCCCAACTTCTTTGTATTTTTCCAGCGATCGTATCTCCCACCATTTTGTGAACTCCCCTCTGCTGTTTTTCTCTAAAGCCTTCAGCAGCATTTTGACATCCGGATTTTCATGTGCATCTGTTTTTTTATTGTGAGATTTGCCTTCTGCCCCCACCGTCGGCAAATTTTTAAAAAGCTCCTCAAAAGCCTCTTCACGCTCCCGCTCTTCAGACATTTCACCCTCACAGTTATGTTGGTTGTTATTTCCGCAGATACAAGGGGTATTGCTTGTCAAAACCCCTATTACTTGCCTCTGTGCACCTCCCCGACCTGGTCAATTCACCAAAAAATCGCAGCGTCTCTCACCGTGGCAGCAGCAGCTTCCCGGGAAACGTCCTCCGACTTCTCGGTGCTCCAGCTGCGGTGTCAGAATGCAGAATTCCATCTCTCAAATTGCAGCCAGTTAAGATACTTTGTGATAGAACAGGTTCATGTGGGCCACAGAGGAGGCAACCGAGAGTTGGCCGTCAGAAAAAGGGAATCCAAGTGGATTCTAGACCTCGAAACAAAGCAGCTGCTAGGACACAATCAGAATGAAGAACTGGCAACACACCTGATAGAAACATAAATGATGAACATCACTGTGGTCCTTTGCTCTATGTATATGCAGGAGTATATGTATGTTTGTTATAACAATGAAGTGTTGTCACAGTTTTTAATTTTGTGAAATATGTAAATATTGTGTACTTTAGTTAAGTTCAGTTTTAACCATATTCTCTTGTCTTCTCCTATTCTGGACTGGAGGGAAGGAAGGGGCCCAACTCTAGAATCACAAGCACAATCACGGGCCACCTAACCTTTTCTTCAGATACCACTTGGAGAGCACCAAGGAAGGATTAGATAAGAGACTTTTTTCACTTTGTTCACTCTATTCACTAGTTTCACTGTCTGTTTTGTTTTAATGAAGTGTTGCAGACACAGTTTGCCTTGTACTGGAAAGTGCTACTATGTTAAAAACTACCGTCATGGCCACTTGGCTCTAGTATGGGAATTGCAACACAGGTTGCCCCTAACCTACCACTAGGTGTGAGTATTGACAGGTGCATGGTCACCAGATATGCACACAGCATATTAAGAGTAATGCCCAAATAGATTTCCATTTGTAGTAGGTACATGCACTAATACGTGTGGATACCAGAAATATATTAGACAGGCACATTATACTGAATGTGCGAGAGAAAGTTGGCAACAAAGATCTAACCAAAATACTATATGTTTATTATTATACACTGTCTATGAATTGTACGATAGAAACAGAAAAGGCTGTGAGTAATGCATAAGATGTAAAAATACTTTCAAAGATGGCGGACAGTTACGAAATTGTGCAGTCCTCTCTCTATGGAGATGACAAGGCATCTATGAACTGCACACAGTCATTCACGTTCGATGTGTAACCAAGGGAGCTGAGACTCTTGAAACATGTTACGACATCTAAATAAACACCTGCTATTCACTATCTACAGAGAGTCCTCTGTTATTTGGAAACTGCGCCGAAATAATATATATATATATATATATATATATATATATATATATATATATATATATATATATATATATATATATATATATATATATATATATATATATATATATATATATATATATATATATATATATATTTATATATATATATATATATATATATATATATATATATATATATATATATATATATATATATATATATATTATATATATATATATATATATATATATATTCACTGAAAAAACCATAGGTTTCAGCCACGTTATAGTTAGGAATTAGCATTTAAAAAACCTTAGAAATTCACTGAAAAAACCATAGGTTTCACCCATGTTATAGTTAGATGGACATTTCTCTCATACAAAACCATTGAAATTCCCCCATTATAGTTAGCTCAGCTAACTATAACTCGCGCGCCCGCAATGCACTGCTGATGACGTCACATATTACATCACTCATGACATGGTCAGTGACAACACTCATAACATCACTGATGAATATATATATGCACTGGAAAACTAAACAACCACTTTCTTTACAAATAAATGGAAAGTTTGCATCTCTGCAACCTCTCTAATTTTTCACCTTAGTCATCTTCCACTCAATCAACACAACAACCACAAATACACACACCTACTTGCTACCATTCTTGCCTAAGCTTATCAATTATTCTTCTTTAATTCAAATTCAAAGTGCAAGCCCTTTATTCAGCCTTCTTGGTAACTACTACCCGTGAATAGCAGTGGCTAATTTGCACACTTCTGTCCTTTCTTGCGTCTTTTCTACCACACACTGTGGCAGGTTTAAAAGCCCCTTGTGCACTTTTGCATAATTTTTCCCATGACCTTGTAAATCTGCCCAACTGTGTGTACTTTATGCACTAGCTTTCTTCCTTAGTTGTTGTACTAGTTTCTCTTGCTCCAACTGCGGAATCCAACACCATATCTGTGTAATGACCTTGAAATCCAAAGATCCACTTCACTGACAATGCAGTGGGTAGTTTGCGTCTCTCCAACCTTTCTAATTTTTCAAGTTTTTAATCTTCTACTCAATCTACACATCATCCACACATACACACATCTAATTGCTGCATTCCTTAGCTGTGATTATCAACTATTCTTCTATTTTATATTTATATTCAAAGTGCAAGCCCTTTATCGAGCCTTTTTGTTGTAACTTCTATTCCAGGAATTCTGCTCATACACAAAACTGTGCATAAAGACTTAGGACCTCAGCGAATTACGGTGTACCAAAACCCACCTTACTACACAAACCCCTACCAAACTAGCAATCAGTCACTCATTGGTTCTTCATCCTAGAGCAAAAACATCAGTGACTAGTCAACCCAGAACATGCAACTTAGATTACATGAAGTAAAGTGGATAACAAAAACAATATTTCAATATACTCTTACACCCGTCAAAAACAAGATGTAAATAAAGACACATGCAACTTTGAAATGTTTATTTCTAACACCATAATCTCATGCACAGTACCTTAGAAAATACAACCAAACATATTATCAGAAACAAGGTTGTCATCATTGTTACTATTCTATGAAATGCAAACGGAAAAACATCCTATAATGCTAAAGGTAAACAAATTTGAAATAAACCTACATTTCAAACTCCCTACCTAGCAGATTAGTTTATAACTACAGAAAGTCTCATAGGATTACATGGGCACACCCATACCTCTGTTACTCAGCAGTAGTGGATCACAGTGCTCCACAAACTGTCAAGATACGAATGTTCTCCAACTGTGTGTAACTTTGCCTCCACAATGGATTATGAAACGCTCAAGTATCAGAGGTGTCCATAGCTCCATATGTATTATGGCTCGAACATGCGATGATCATTCTGAATAACAGACACAGTATTCAAGATAACCTTGATGTTCCATGCTCTCACTATACACACAAAACTAGCAAGGCAGTTTACAAATCTAGCATACCAAATTATTCTCATATAAAGCAAAATACTCAGCCTTCTCTAAGCAATATCACAAGTACGTGTCGTGTGCAAAGCAGAGCAGGAAAGCAAAAATAGCATGTAAGCTTCTAATAAACCCATGCTAACTTAAAAGGCTGTGAGTGCAACGCTCAGCCCCACTGCACCCTTTCTTGATCAAAGCATGTGATATAAACGTGGGCAAATTAGGAACGCAGAGTCCAAGCCTAAAAAGCAGAGTCAAGTTCACATTTCCAAAAAAAAGTTCTTCGCTCTTTGATAGAAAACAGTAACTAAATAATAAAGAATACATAGAAAAATCAAAGAGTCTTAATCGAACAGCGTGTAAGCACAGTATGTAGCAACAGCCTCCAAGAGGAATCATTGTTCTCATCTGGAAACATTTCAGCCAATTTATTCAATAGTGAGAATGAACATACATGTTCCTCAACAACCGGAGCCTCTATCACCATCGGAGGAAAACTCGGGTCATCTTCAATGTAACTGCGTGCCAAGAACTCAAGCGCCGCTGCAAAAACATTCCAACGCCCCATTATTCCATGTGTCGCTGCTAGGCCATAATCCCGCCGCCAGAACAGAGCAAGTCATGAACCACTAAGGGGCTCATCAGCTGGTCATAATCTGCATTGGGAGACACCGTACTGTAGAGACACAAATTCAGGACCCAGTTAAAATCGCAGCTCAGGCAATGGAAGACAGGTTGAACGCATGTGAAAAAGGAAAATCGAAACGATAATCCATAAGCGTCACTCAACGTTGCAAGAGGCAGTGCTCCATAGTAACTAAGCATTCAGTTGACGAGCAGCATCAGCCGGGACATATTATCGTCTGCTGCAGGATGTGCATCCATATTTATGTAGACAAATTATTAAAAGCACACCGGCAACTAATACGAGTATAAAGCGCAATCCACCGAAGATGCTGGAAAATATTGAATGAAAAAATCCCCAAAAGACACCAAATATACTTTCTACAGAAGTCACAAGGCCACTGCTTCTAACTTAAAAAAGTAAGGTAACCCCGTAGTCAAGGACACATTAAAGATACTCTGAATTAACTCCCCAAAATTCAAGAGCACGTCTGTATTTAATAAATCATGCACTTCTGTGCGGGTGTTTGCTACAAAAAGGACAAATGTTTCTGTACCAGATATAAGAGCGACCTCTTTTTGAGACAATAGCGCTCTTATACGACTCATTCGGTGGAACTGCTTTCAAGGTCGAAATCGACAGCCAGATGGAAAAATCCAGCTTCCCATGCAGAGGAGTTAACACAACTTTTTTTTAATCAAACTACACGCTCAGTTACCGTAATCATGTAAGCGATGCCTGCTAACATTGCACTACAATCTCCATTATTTCAAAGTAAATAACTCCAGTTTCCAGTAAACTGAACGTTGTTATGATAGCAGGTGTCGGACTACCTTTCAAAACTCAGTCCAAATCAGGCGCATCTTGTATACAAGAGCCATGCAATTGTATGTGTCTACAAATTAAGGAGTGATCTGGTACTATTGTGCAATCTTCGCCATTCACATAGACTTCTTTTCCCTCCCTCATGCACCTATATGTAAATGGTAATAACCAAGCTTCATGGACATAAGCGCTACCAAAACATCCATATCTGCCTATAGCAGAGAATTTCATGCAAACCTAAAACTTAACCAGGTTAAAAAATAATGTTATGATACTGTGGATAAGCCACACACTTGGTTGGATCTCCAATGAGTGACCACTTCTAACCATTCTCATAGCGCACCCTGTCCTCTGATTTTACAGTGAGAGAGTGATCGCACCATAGTTTATACTGCTAATCATTCTCAGCATATGCTACGAATACGCTTCGAGGTTACACGACGCATCAAAGCTTCCGTGTGACGTCATGTACGCCGCCCCGTCCAAAAAAGATGCGTATGTTTTTAATTGTTTAACAACATATATTCATGTATTTAATGAACATACTAACAGAAGACTTAATCTAGGATGGCCTGGTACCCTAGACTCCACCACGCCCAGACCCGGTTCATAAGCACGCGTGATCGTCACCACAAAACCATTAGCACACATATCGCTTTTTAACACATGCTTTTACAACTAGTTTGCATTTACCACACATGATAAATGCATAATCTTAATAATGTTTTTTTGTTGACCAACACGTGTTGTAATGCCTGTGCCTTACGTCCTTCAAATTAGTTTCTAGGTATACGTGTGACCAACTCTGATAAGATCGGAGGCCAAGGACAAACACCGCGGTATCTGTGGCACGAAATCTCATGGATCACAGAGAAAATATGCGCAGGGTAAAATTGAAAGTAACTGGTATAGTAAAAATAATGGACGAAAACTACTAAAATGGCGGTTGGACGGAGTATGAAATCAACGCTTGGCGCCTTAACACTACATTTCAAATAAATATACATACAATATGTTTATTATTATATTTCAAAAGTATAGCACCGGATATCACACATGACCCGGGAAAAGAAAGCAGCAAATTTAATACCTAAAATCAGGAGAGGTTTGCTTGGCGAACTTGAAGAAAAAGAAAAAAAAGTGCACTTGCAAACAAGGCTGCACATTCGTAGAGAGTACAACGGATGCAGCAAAAAAAAGGAAAGTTTTACATTCTGTCATAGAAATATAGCTCTAAAAATTGCCCCCATAATTTCCCCCCCGGGACCTAATAAACAAAACGGCCTTCTAGTTTTTTTTCACCTTTTCCACCGCGTACAAGTACCGCACGAGTACCCTGCCATTTTACTTTTTTTTAAAATAAAAATTGAGCCTAAAGATCCATGTACCACCCCCCTGACCAAGCCTGTAGGGTCAGAATGTTTCTACCCTGCCCCCTTTCCTTATATCTCACCTTTGTTTTACTGTTTTCTTGTGACTCGGCTCTTACGACAAACAACATGGCTGCCAACATTTCCTGTTTTGGAGTATTGACAACCAATCAGCATGCAGCTCTTGCTCGTAATTATACTATTTCCAAAAGCGTATGCCTCGATTTTCCTTTAAAAAAATAAAAATTAATAATAGAGCCTAAACATCCATGTACGACCCCCTGAGCAAGCCTAGAGGGTCAGAATGTTTCTAGCCTACCCCCTTCCCTTATTTCTCAACTTTGCTTTACTGTTTTCTTGTGACTCGGTTCTAGCAAGGCACAAGATGGCCACCAACACTTTCTGGTTTCGAGTGTTGACAGACAGTTCACAGCCAATCAGCATGCAGCTCGCGCTCGTAATTAAACAGATTTCCGGGCGAGTGCTGAACACCGTCTCTAGATATCGCTAAGATTTTACTTGCAATTTTCTCAGAAACTACTGAACGGATTTACACCATTTAACAAAAAGCACAATCTGCGAACAGAACTCTACCTCTCTGCCAGATTTCGTGTAATTTCGTTCAGCCGTTAGGGCTGTAGCCCTGGCTAAAGGTACCTATGGAAAATTGCATGGGGAAAACACATTTTGGGACCCCCCTTTTTTCTCGGCCCCCACTTGATGAATCACCCCCAAACTTTCAGGGAAGGAGCAGAACCAATCAGGCCATTTTCTTGGAGAAATTCACGAAGATTCATCCACAGGCGCCAAAGTTATTCCAAATAGAATGTTGTGGATTTCCTATGGAAAGTAGGTCCTAACTATAACTACCTACATATCTATCTATCTATCTATCTATCTATCTATCTATCTATCTATCTATCTATCTATCTATCTATCTATCTATCTATCTATCTATCTATCTATCTATCTATCTATCTATCTATCTATCTATCTATCTATCTATCTATCTATCTATCTATCTATCTATAAATCTATATATATATATATATATATATATATATATATATATATATATATATATATATATATATATATATATATGTATATATATATGTATATGTATATATATATAGAAAGCTTCAAAACACCAACCAGTCGCACACACGAGTGGGTGCACACAAAAACGGGGGTGTACCCGAGTCATAAATTTGCTCCAAAATCCCAGGAAAATCACTCCTATAGGAAAGTAGCACACACAGGGGAGGTTTCACAAAGATTTAATAGGAGAACCAACAGCAATAATATATATATATATATATATATATATATATATATATATATATATATATATATATATATATATATATATATATATATATATATATATATATAATAATAGATATATATATAATTTTTAGAATATATTTAGTAACTGTCTTTTTTTGGATGTAATTTCTTTTGTATTTTATTAATTTGGTAATGAAGTTAATATTTTGTAGTTGTGTTGTTAACAATTCCCTACATACATTTATTAATATATAAAACGTTTTATATATATACAACATACACACACATTTGTGTGTGCTTATATAGGTATATATTTATATATATATATATATATATAGGGCCTCATTACAATGTTGAGCGAAAACTTTCTCCCTGACAGCGTCTCGGATTCTAAACTGATGACTCGCGGTCGGTGGGTCCCCCCAGCCAATTTTGATGCAACCGAACACCATTGAACCAGAGTCCCATTGTTTCTAATGTGATCCAGGGGTTCCGCCCGACAACACAGGATTCTAAGGCGGAATGGGGAGTGTGTGTGAAACCCTGCACCCGCTTTATGCAATTACTACAAACGAGAATCATAAAAGCACATAAAAAGTACATTGTTATTCATGATTTAACAATTAAAATCTCATTTAAGGGAATCACAATGTTATTGATTTTCTACATTTTATCACACTTTTCAGGAAATTCGTCAGGCACCATATCACAACTTCATTGTTGAAAAGTTGCAGAGCTAAAAACGCTGGTTGGCATCTTCTAAAAGCAATTTACTTTAAAATCGGTAATAGCCATTTTTTCCTTTGCAGGTTATAATACGTGATTTGTAGTTTGCTCTGAAATATCATCGCAGGGCATAGTTGCATCACCCTTACCCATTTTCTCATTTTCGGACAACTGGTAATACGATGGTATATGTCTAATCTGAATCTAGCTAATAGCAATCTGTCATATTCACCACATACTAAAGTGAGGTAGGGTTGGATACTATAAGTTATCAGTGCCATCTCATGGCACACTATTGTGGGCTTAGCAACTTCTTTTGATAATCGACAAGATTCTAGTAATGCTATACAATTAGTTTTCAGCTCTTTCCTTGATATCGCTCTCTTAGTTCTTGGTTTGTTGTAAAAGTTAGGATAGCCTAAATCATTCAGAAAGTCCTGGACATATTTTAGCCGCTTCAATTTCAACACATCAGTCATTCCCATAACATCATAAAAAATCTCCTGATTTAAATAGGTTTCCTCATTTGTCCATAGCCTGTGCCAAAGCATGATTGGTTCTGTTTTAATTAGGTCTGTTAGAAATGGGACCCCCAATTCTGCATGACAGACGTATGATGATACACTTCTAGGAAGAGCCACTATATCTCTTTAAAACTGATTTTCTATCACTTGTAGAGGTTGTACATTACTGTCCTCATAATCGATATACATTTAGCCCTATAGATTTGTAGTAATACTTTCAGGGGTCTTGTGCCTAGTTTTTTGAAAAGTTGACTAAGGCTGCAGTAGTTTCAATGAGTGCGAGTTTTCTCGCCTGAACAGCCTGAACCCAAGTGGATTTATGAAATATACCCAGGTAGCTAAAGCTGTTAATAAAATGTATTCTATGGTTGTCAATCAAAATCTCTCTGAATTTATTGCTACCTGAATCGCACCTCATGATAAATGTTTTTGAGGGGTTTACCCTTAGGCCTAGATCTTGCATAAATGCTACAAAGTCATCCAGTAGTCTTTGTTACCCCAGTTGAGTACAACACATCAGGATGGCATCATCTGCGTACATTAATGATGGTATGGCTCGCCCTTTAAACGCGGGGAAATCTTGTCCTGTTTGTATCAATGCTTGTTCTAAGCCGCTAGTATAGAGATTAAAAAGAAAGGGACACATCTTTGCCTGACCACCTTTTTTATTGGGAAAGATACTGTACATTCTCCGTTAATGTCATGGCGTACTCTTCCATTGGCGTTCTGATAGAGGTGTTTCAGAAAATATATAATAGTATCATTCACCCCCAATTCCTGGAGAACCCCCCACAGCCTCTCATGTATAATACAATCTTGTCTGTGGTTAGGTCTACAAATTCTAAGAATAGCCTTCCTTTTTTTAGGTGGGTATATTTTCAAATTAGGATGCTCAAATTAAGACTTTGTCTAACAGTTCACAGTCCTTTACGGAATCCGTATTGGAGATCGGACAGTATTTTATTTTTCTCACCACAGTCTTGTAATCTCTCTAATATGATATGCCCTGCAATTTTTGCCGAGGAATCCAGTAGGGATATTGGTCGGTAACATGTTGGGTCTTGTCTATTTCCCTTTTTAAAAATGGGGACTAAAATAGATTCTGTCCAAGTCTCAATATACTTAGAAGAGAAGCTAGCCATTATTATTTGAGTCAATATTGGACCCCCAAAGGTCTAAATTTGTCTTATATAGGCCCACAGGAATCCCATCGGGTCCATGCGCCTTACCCCCCTTACTTGCCATAATTGCCCTGTTAACCTTGTCTATAGTAATTTGAAGGTTATTTGTGAGTATTGGACATAACAAGTTAATTTCCTCGCCTCCCTCATTTAGAATTCCTGTGGAATTTACTGGATTATGGTTACCAAAGATTTTTGTGAAATCGTCCACCCACTGTTCTTCCGTTATCGCTATTTCAATATTGGGCCCTCCAAAAAGCTGCCCCGTCCTTGGACTCAGCAGCTTCGTGGAGGGTCTGCCAGAGTTCTTCTTTCAACATCCTCTTGCGTTCTTTAATTGCATTTGTATATACCTTCCTTGCCTCCCTTAATGCGGTCGGGTTTCTAGGGATACTGTGGGTCTCTCTTTTTAGTGTGGAATAAGCTTTAGTGCATCTTGAATCGAACCAGCCTTTAGACTTTCTTATAGGATTACTGTTTGTTGCCCAAAGGGTTTCATTTATTGATGTTGTAATCTCTTGGAAAGATGCCAGAACCATTTCATGTGCTGTGTTTTCATTTAAAATTGCTTTTAATGCTGAGATACTTTTTTACCACTATTTTTTGTGTTACTTCTATTGGATCGACCAACTGCCATTTTAGGGCGTAACCATTTTTCCTATTCATTTCCATCTGTTTGGGGGGTAAACAACTTCATGATCATGCTTAGTTTGGTGAGTCAGCAGTTTCAATGAGATACTCAACGGGAAGTGACCAGCCAAAATGATATCATGTGTTACAAAGTGGCTCGTCTTTGATGCTAAATTTGCAGAAAGTAGGATTTAATCTATTGTTGTAAAGCACCCTCTTCCATTAAATGTACTCTTGAAGGGCACTGAACTAAAACTTAATTCATTAGCAAATCCTAAATCAAGATCGCAAGCCATTTCCTTTAGGGTGTTCCCGTATTGTGTGGTTGTAAAATGAGTTTCACTTTCCCCTTCTTCATTCATAATACCACAAAAATTTGTACCATTTTTAGTGGTGCAAATATTAAAATCCCACCCCAAATGATATACATAACCCCACTTTCTTCTCTTGACATTCTTTCGAGAGCATTTAACAGTGCAGGGTTTTACAGGGGGTCCCTTAGGTACCTCCTTGGCCCCCAACTGGAGACTAGAGGATGAAGGGGGCACTGCTAGCATCCCCAAAGTCACTTTCGCCGACTCAGACAGGCTGTTAGAAATCAGCATCATAATCGGTCGTCGGAAACGCTGTCCATAGAGGTGCACAATGTGGTTCCGTCCGACATGGATACTCCGAGAGTCAGTTTGAACCGATTCAGAATGACTGTGTGGTTTACTTTCTTGACCATGAACATTGTAATCAGTCGGGATGATTGTAAGCTGACTTAGTCAGTCGGAAGGGTTATGGCGTGGTCGAGGAGATTCCAACTGTCGGGAGGATTCTTTCCGCCCAACAAATATTTATATATATTTGCCAATATCTTTGACGTTGTTTGAAAAATCTTTGTGAAATTTTCAAAACTAATGGAGTGGTCAGGCCAGCTGCTGTGTTGAAAGTGTCAAGATGATTTGTCAAGCCGAGGCTGAGAACAAGGGGGCAGGTCCAAAAACGCTTCTTCTTAATGTTAATTTCCATAGGAAACCGTTGATGCAGCTACAGCCTGAACTGTTGAATGGAATGACACCAAATTTGGCAGAAAGGTAGCTCTTGGTTCGGAGTGCACTCTTTTTGTTGAATTGTGTAAATCCGTTCAGTAGCTCCTGATAAATATAAAGATTTCTCAGATATACAAAAATGGCCACGGAGGATCCGCAAACCCTCCTGATCTTGAGCCTGCAATTAATTTGCTGCCAACACCTCAAACCAGGAAGTGTTGGCAGCCATCCTGTGACTCCATTGAATAGATTTACAAGAAAAAAGGTTAATAAATGTTAAAAATAGAGGTCAGGGTGGAAATACCCTTACCCCCATGCCTGTTCAGGGCCTCCCACAGAGAAGCCCAGGAGCCAAAAAACATTTTAAAAAACAAACTCAGCGGTATTCACATTTGCTCTATGAATTCAGCCAATTTTTATTTTTTTAAAACAAACCGTGGGCTCGCGTGCTTTGTTTCCTTCAAGCCCCCGGGTAGGTGAGGTCCTTGTGGCAATTTAAAAATGAGATGAGGTGCCCTGAATAGGCCCCTGCAGCCCCCGGGACCGACACTTCCCCGGGTCTATATTTATTAAATGAATTTGAGGTGGGGCACCTGCCCCCACATGAAGCCCCGGGGACCGCCACCTCCCAGGGGCTAATAATTTTAAATGCCGGGTGGCATATGGCCCCCTGCAGCCCTGGGGTCCGCCACCTCTCCAGAGCTGAATTCAAATGATGAGTGGGGGCTCCAGCCCCCCACGGAGCTATGGCGACCACCACCTCCACAGGAGAACATTGCAGTTTGTTATGGCTTGGCGGGAGCTTTTCTTTAAAAATTATCTTGCTTCCACGAAGCAAAGCAAAATTGCTTTTGGGCAGAGGAAGCTGCATGTTTGCGCAGCCCCCCTCCCTTCAAATAAAATATATATATAAAAAAAAAGAAATGGCATGGCATGACCCCTGTGGATGCGGTTTCTGGGGTAAAAAATGGCCTGGGGGGGGGCGCTCGGCCCACCTCCCTTAAAAATATAGATTTTCTTTTGGCTGGGCTTAGGGGATGGGGTCACTGGGGCTGAAATCAGCCTGGGGAGGGAGGCCACACGACCCCCTCCCCTTTTGTATTAAAATAAGATCATAGGCCTAGCCCCAGTGGGATGGAGTCCCCGGGGCCAAAACTGGCCTCGCGAGAGGGGGTCATGCACAACCCCTCCCTTTTTAATTTAATTTTAAAAAATGTGTCAGGCCCCGGGAGATGGGGTCCTGGGGCCCAAAAGGGTAAAAGGGAAGAAGGGTCACACATCCCACCTTCCTATACCAAAAAATAGGAAGTCGGCAACTCGCCGGTGGCCCCGCCCCCTTTCTCCACTACTCTGCAAACACACCTCCTGGCACGCTCTTGGTTGGGGGATAAAGTCCCCCTCGCTGCTGAGAGTCTTTAGTGGCCAACTAGCCCACCTGGTACCTCCAGTAAGCCCCACACAGTGGGATTGCTGAGATGTGGTTGAAGTCCACACCCCTTTTTACACCACTCTTCAAACCCGCCTCCTGGTAGACTACTATTTGGAGGATGAAGTTCCTTTTCCTGTTGAGAGTCCCTAGGGGGACAACTAGCCCTCCTGGCATGTCCAGTAAGCCACACACAGCTGGATACCAGAGAAATTCAGCCATTATAGTCAGCTGAGCTAACTATAACTCGCACCACAGCAATGCAATGCTTATGACCACACATATTACATCACTCATGACATCACTGAAGACATCTCAAATGACATCACTGATGACATCAGTGATGATTACATCATCCATAGCATCTCTGACACACCCACTCATGCCCCTATAGAATCTTTTATATATCCACTGCCACTCACACACAACCATTCACAAACCCATTCACCAACCCATACCCACTCACTGATTCATTGATCTATACACACAACCACTTGTTCATCCATACTGCCACTCATAGACCCACTCACTCACTAACACAGCCATTGACATATCCACTCATACAGCCATACAGGTGCTCACACACTGAGGGAGTCACCCATAGAACTACTCACACACCTAGACACTCACCCATACAGTCAATCATACAGCCACTTACTCTCCTAAACAGTTACACACCCACCTACCTACTTACTCATAAAAAATAGTAACACATACTCACTCAGCTATACAGTCACTGACTGAAGCATGCACTCATCTATATAGCCACTCTCACATTCATTCACTCATACATACAGTCACTCATATACCCGTGACTCATGTATGCTGCCTTTCACATACTCAGTTACTCACCTATACAGACACATGCACTCAATCACTGACACAGCCATACAGACACTCACTCACCCATACAATTTCTCACACATGCAGCAGTACCCATACAGCTACTGACTCACCCACTCACTGATCCACACAGGCAGCCACACACCTCCTCATCCACAAACACAGACAGTAATAGACATAGTCATTCAACCAATCAAACAGCCATATAGCCATTCACCAACTCACCAACACACTCATACACCCACTTAAACATCAAGTGACAGACTGATATAGACATTCACAAAACCAGTTACTCACCCATACATTCACTGAGACACCTAATCACTCGCTTACACAGTCACGCACCCACTCAGTCATCTATGCAGTCACCCATAGAGCCACTGATTCACCAATACACTTTGGTATATATATTTAACACTCATACACTGTTAATATATATATATATATATGTATATATGTAAATATATATATATATATATATATATATATATATATATATATATATATATATATATATATATATATATATATATATATATATATTTGATATAATAAATAATTATATATGTTTTTTAGATATTTTTGCACTTATTATGACTCAATATTTTTGCTTCACATTATTGTTGAGTTTATTTCAGTGATCCGTTTTGTGGTGGAAGGGTCAGTGCAATTTATGATGTGATGCTACAGGCAGAATTAATACCTTCAAACAAAGCCCCCAAATGATCTACAGCCTCACGATGTTTTTCTTTGTCAAGTCCATTTTTACTTACACACATCGACTTCCAGTTAGTCTTAGGTTCAAGTTCAACATATAATACATTGCCCATTATGCCCATCACAACTCTTAGGCCTCATATCTGAATGCACAGACCACACACTGAAATCTATTAACATAATCTTTCTATCCCAGGGAACTTCTTGTTCCCAGATTCTACAATAAATGAAGCAGAGCTAAAACAATCTGTAGTTCTGGCCACACTCCTCCAGAAATTGCTCATGCCAGTAGAGAGAAGATGATGTTGATCACTCATTTCAATGTAATCTGAAAACCTCCCTCTTCCAGTTGTCATTCTTAATAAATAAACATAAAATTGTTTTGGTTTACTATCCTTGCTCTTGTGCCATTTGTAATCTGCTAATCTTGTTATTTTACACTCATTTCCCTTTCCTATAACATTCGTCCTGCATAACAGGTCACACACTGATTAGGATCACCTTCAGAATATGGATAATAGAAAAGCACAGTATGTATGTATGGATGGATATAGGTTTGTATGTGTGTGTGTATGTGTGTGGTATCTGTATAGAGTGAAAGTTTCCAAATTCAGCAGAGCACAATATGGGCTAAAAGACAATGATACAATCACAGATATTTGAAGAGATAGCTGATTTCTGGGAGCTGAAGTTAGCAGTAATTGAATTAAGAAATATTAGCTGTAGGAAAGTAGGATCTGTTTTTATGGTTACCCGGACTTTATGCCTGGGGATATGCTGTTTCTGACTAGTCTGACTGGGATTCTGCTAATCAGGACCCCCGTATCTGTGCTTTATCCCCTAAAATTGGTTATGTAGGTACTTAGGTACATCCCAGATTGGATACTGGTGTGACCTCATCAGTCCCTAGTATATGGTACTGAGGTACCCAGGGCATAGGTACACCAGGGGTCCCCCCATGGGCTGAAGCATGTATTATGCCACCCATGGGAGACCACTTGAACTGTAACTACAGGTCTGCCATTGCAGCCTGTGTAAGCTGGAGCTAGTACCACTTACGACAGATATAGGAATCCATATATCTAAGGTTGCTGCACTTAAAACCTATAAGTCACCCCTAAAGCAGGCCTTTCAATCCTGAAGGCAGGGTGCCCATGCATAAGCAGGACACCCCTACAACGTCTGGAATCTATACTCCCGGGTTGTAAGTATGTCAGCCATTACGATACATAGAGTGCCCATGCGTCATTGCATGATAACCATCTCTAAGCTGGCTGTAACAAACCCTGTGATATGTGGTATCAAACATGTTAGAATAATACCCCCACACTGTAAACGGTATGGGAGGTATGATTCCATGCACTGTAAAGCTCCTCCCGGCAGCCCTCTGTGCTCCTGGTACCAGTTTTCTAGACAGCACAACATGGCTGCTGCTAACCAGAGACATAATTCTGCCCTCCTGCTGCTGAGTCAAACTCAAGCAGGGAAAGGCAGAACAATAGGTATCCTGTCACAGGGAGGTGTGGCCACCTCCCAGACAGAGTTCAGTATATTAGGGCTGGTGCAAGCGCTTGCCAGCGTCACTCAGTCTCCTTGAAGGGCACATTTGGTGCCCTCATTTCATAGTCCAGTTCAAACCAACTCAGGGAACTGTTGGCTCCCGCTCCAGTGCGAAACTGGAGAAAGTACATGGGAGTATCCTCACCACTGTTCGACCCCGCCCCTGGGAGGGACCCCTGAATCCTCCTAACCCTTTCCTAAGGGTACTTAAGGGCTTACCTGATGGTGGGTCCCTAGATTCGTTGTGGGACAATATTAATTTCAAGACACCACTTCTTCTTCGACCGACTGGGTACTCTGGACTTTGCTGGACTTCGCTCTGGGCAACAGGACGGCAACTGGGAAGACTCCTGCTGCTCCTGGTCTCGTTGCCCTGCCCGTCTGCTGCAACGTCCATGCCTGTGCCCCATACAGGAACCTTCCAAGGCCTGTGGACATCCAATACAACTGAAGGAATCTCCCTTGAAGTGAAGGAGTCACTTCCCTGCATCTGCAGGCACCGCAACTAAGCTGACCGGTCTGCTGCTGCTGGGCTCCCACTGATTCCGAAAGGCTCAGCACCACAGGTGGAGGTTCTTCACATCCCTTGGAGCCTGCACTGTCCTCTCACCAAGTTTGAGGCCAGTATCCCTCTTCGGAGCCGCATGAACCGAACCTCTGTACAAAGCATCAACTTACTGTTGCCAAGGCTTGTTGGCTTCCTTCCTCCAAGATCTTTGGTCTCCAAGTAGAGCCCCAACTTCAAGCCTCTCCTGTGGGTAAGATTTTCATCCTCACAGCATCACTTTCATCGTGGGTTTGCATCTTTGGTGAGCTATTCGAGGTCCTCTTGCGACTCCAGTTCCTCCGGCCTGTGGGTCCTCTTGTGGGTCTTCTTTGATTTAAGTGGGCTGCCCTGCTTGCTCGGGCCTGCTTTGACTCCCCTGCTTCTGGTGAGTCATGTGGACCTTGCTGGTCCCGACACTGCACCTTCTTTGCTTTTCACATTATTTGCAGTTGCCAAGGCTTGTTGGTGCTCCAGCCAGACACCGACCCCTCAACTCTCGACATCCAACATGGGACAGCTTGTGAATGGTGCCTGGTCCGCACAACTGCAGCTCCAAGGTCATCATTAGCTCTCCTGCAACACTCAAGTTTGGTGGGCATGCATCTTTCTGCTACTTGGTCACTTCCAGGTGACATAGACTCTGTCCCCTCTGCTTGGAGGTACTTCTCACCTTGAATCCACCTTTGGGTTCCACCAGACGCTTTCACCTTCCCCAGCAGCAGCATCTTCCTGAAGTCCTCAATTGAGTTCGATGGCAGTTTCTAACACCGCTTCACACCTATTTACCCGGTTTCCTGGTTTAGGGATCCTGGTTCCTTGGGTATCTACCGGTGGGGTGGCTCTCCAACTTTCTGTCTTCCACAGGGTTTCTTCAGGGACCACTGAGAAGGGTTCATCTTCTTTAAAATTGCAATCACGACAAACCCATTGACTTGTATTGAGCACATGGCTGTGTTCCCACTCTGCGGGCGGCCTCCGTGGGGTTCCTGGTTACTTACCTCAGGTGGTTCCTTGGGTCCCCGTCCCTTCGACGTCTCCTGGGTATAGTTTTGACTCGTGGTTCCCATATCACTATTTTAGTATTTGGTTCGGTCTCCCGCTGGCGGACACCGTGTATTCGTGCTACTTACCTGTTTCTTTTGAAAAGCAATGTGTGCATTGTCTATATCTCCGGCTAGGAGATACCTGTATGTGTTAGAGAGTGTCTTATAATAAATACATATTTTTTATACATACACTCTGTGGTTCTTTTTCACTTAATCTACATCAATAAGATTATGCTCTAGTAAAACACGCTGCTCTACAGTCCTTATAAACTAAGCCTGAAGGCTATTCTCCACAGTTACCGCTTAGAGAGCTTCTAAGGCTGTCTAAGACTACTAAAATTACCATAAGGGTTGTCTAGATTGGGCAGCGTGCACACTTTCATAAGCGTGCACCATATACCAAGCCTGCTTCTCACATTTGCATTTAAAGATACCAGGGGGCTTTACACAGAAAAGGTAAAGTTACTTATACAAGTCATATAAAAGTTTACGGTAGTGAAGAACGGCTGTGTAGTCAGAGGAGGAATACAATAGATCCATGGACAGAAAAGAACTGCCCTTATCATGTGATTAAAACTTGCACATCTAGCCTATCATACATGAGTGACAAGAGGCCGCATTTGAACTGGGTGGTTATGGGATATCAGCCAAAAAGTTGTGTCTCTCCGGTCACTGATATTAAGAGTGCATTGATGCCAATATCACTCTGAATATGGTTGACATATGACTCTTTATGGCGAATGTCCCACTTTCTTAACCTCTAAATACGCCTCTTAATGTTTAAGCTAAATAGGACTATGTATCCCTTCAATCTGTGTTCTTAAACGTTTGCAATACTTAATTGAGATAAAAAAAGGACCTATCTCTGTGAAGTGGACTAAGGGTTGTCTGACAGATTATTGAGAACAACGAGAACAACAATACAAACATACAAAAATATCGTATCAAAAATATGGTAGAGCAGACCATCAACAAATAGGAGTAAGTTTACTGAAATGTTAATATAAATAGCAATTAAACCCCTACGACCCTGTACTAAATTATATATTAGTAATTAAACTACGGAAATATAAAAACCCTCAGGCATCGCATATGACCATGTCAAGAAAAGACATCAAAAGTGATGAGAAAATCAGTTCCACGTCAGTGTGGTTTAAAGAATACTGCACATCTGATAACATCAGAGTTGAAATTGTGGGCTATATTTTACTCTCCATTGGGCTCACATTCATTATTACCCAAGTGTAGTATCAAGTCCCCCTGCTGCACTCTGCCCCATGCTACTTGAAAAGAATGAGCAAGTACAGTGCTCAAGCCCTCTTTTATTAAAGCCTGCAGTGCATTAACACAAGATCAGCCCTAGGCATGTGCTGCCACTGATGTTTGAATTCAGCATGCTGAGGTTTTGCTGAAAGTGAATTAGCAATGCATCAGTGGTTCTTAAGGAATTCTAATAACACTGGGCCAGATGTACGAAGATCCATCGCAAATTGTGATAGTGGCTGATTTGCAATTTGAGATTTGTTATGTACCAGTTTTATACTAAGGGAGAAGGAGCTGGGGTGCTGACAGAATATCTGTGGCTTGTTGCAATACACTGCTTTTTTGTGAAAAGCTTACCGAATGTTTAAGACTCCCCAAAAAAGACAATTTGGGGGGGATCTAGGAAAAATTGGATTTGTAGTGCTGTTGAGGATAACAGGAAACGATCTATGTTCCAGGACAAAGGAAAAGGTTACCAATCATCTGCCTGAGACATGTGCAACAGGTTGGGGACGCGCAACCCAGCCGCCACAAAATCCTAAAGAAGGCCTCAATGGGTCACCTTTGAGTATATTGTGGGACTAACAGACATAAACACATTTAACCCACCAACTACATCTAAAGTAAGTGTTAAAACACTACTGGTAAGTTTAACCCTGTAGTTAGAAATTGTTTACATATTCAGCAGACTGTCCTTTAGAAAACCACTCCAGAATAATTCTTGTTTTTAACTACTTGGTGCATTATGGGAGCTGTAGTACATACACTTAAGTGGACTTGCCACAATCAATTCTGCTTTATATGACACAGAAATACACACTAAAACAAGTCAAAGAAAACACTTTAGAACTGTACGTAGTAATTATAGAAAAGTTTAATATAAAGTTGTGCAACAAATACTTTATGCTTTCAAGTTCATCATAGTCACATACATATGTATTCATCACAGATGTACTATTTCAGAGAGGGCAGTGGTCAGAACAAGAGCCCACTCAAGACAGTCGCTCCAACAGGAGGAAGCTAATAATTCCAACACCACCAGAGCCACCGCGACACATACCAGCAGTCTCTCTACTTCCAGATTTATCCAGGGGCTCACAAGAGCCTACACCAGCCAGGAACCCCCCAGAACCTGGTGTGAGGGACACGCACATGCGCAGGAGGCTTCTTCAGCACTGTTGCCGTGCTTCCAGACAGCAAAATGCTGTGCTTGTAATATCTGTAGATTATGGAGAAACATCTGCTTTATGTGGTGCTTAGATGTTATAATGTTGGTAGTGCAGCACGTTTCAAAATAAATCCAATCTTTTACCAATTTATGTATGGTACACAGACAGACATCATCAGCAAATTATATGCACAGGTGGCTTCACCAGGTCTGTTGACCAGCTTGGCACATGTGACTACCACTTTGTCAAGGGACATGGTGAACTTGCAAGCATGAATAGGACACTTTAGGAGGGATGTTGCAGATGGCCTTGTGTAAGAATCCATGCTTTTGGAGATTATCCAAACCAGTTAAATCTCTTCAATTGGTAATTTAGTTGGAGTGGGAGTGAAGTTGCGTCACGCATCATTAGCCTCTCAGTGTCAGAATGCCTGAGTGTGGGCACACTGAAAAAAAGCAGCAGTTACTGATGTCTCTGCAAATGCTACAGCTCTAGGCGCTGAATAAAAAAATGATGGGAGAGGAAAAAGAAAGGATTTAAGAGCATGTGTTGGCAATAACCTGTGTGTTTGTGACATTTGCAAAAAATAATGTCATTGAAGAATGTAAACTTTGTTAAATTATTGTTGTAGTGTTTAGGAGAAAACACATAACAATTTCTGTTCTAAGAAGCCAGGATAAACGTTATTGTGTTTCAATTACTTGCTAAACTGTTATCTTGTGTTTTGTTAAATGTGCATTTGTTTAGCTTCCCTTAAAAGTAATGGGTTGTTATGTTTGTGCGATGTTCTCTGCCTTCAGCAGCTTGTGATGCATAGTCTGGTAGATGGGGCGGTGCATCATCCTCCTCAGTATTCGTCTCAGAACTGGGTGCTACACTAGGGAGTTCTCTTTGAATTTCTGCATTAGGTAATATAACACAGGTTGCAATGATTTTCCAGAAAATGTCTTGGCAATATTTGAGTGCACCATTACTCTTGTGAAGACACCCAAAGAGGGTGTGCTCTTGGGAGCTCAGTTGTACCTGGGCTGATTTCTGGTGGTTGGATTCAGATATGGTATCAATATCCATTGCATAAGTACGGTCTCCTATAAATAAATATTTTAATATTATAAAAAATCTAAATAACCCATCTTTATATGTGTGCAAAGTATTAAATGCACTTAACAAGCAAATACTCTTCCCCAAAGTTTACTCTAGATGTAAGCTTACCAATCCCTTTATGGTGGAACATGCATGATTCACGTATGCAGCCTAGAAAACATACAACTGTATATTAAAAGAGTGAGTATTTTTCCAATTACTTAATAAAAACGTATTTGTAGTTAGTGTGCATTTTGCTCCATGAATCCTACCTACACTACCAATAACGTGAGAATTGGGAAAAAAGGTAATATTAAAAGTATTGTCTGCTGTAAGTCCTGTAGTATGTTAAGAAAATATGTAGAGTGATTTCTTTTTTCCAACACCAGATAGAAAAACCTTTGGGAAACTCCCCTTCTTATACAGTTACTCCCTTGTAACTTCTAGAAACTAGGAGGCGAATGGAACAGAGTACTTGGAACGAGATGATATAGATAGCATTATTTCTCTTTGTATTTCTGTCTTGGAGGGATTTAAGCTGAGCTAGTACGTCTAAGATAACCTGACTACTAAACCTACATTTGTGAAATGTTTCCCCCTCACTCTCTTCAAAAAGGGTTATCCTAACCAAAAAAATACTCCACTATCTACTTCTTATTCTTTGCAAATCAGCCAGTATCCACATCCGCCCCACAATCAAATTAAAGCAGCCATTGTGAAAGGGTTAAATTATATTTGGTGGTAAATTGCACATGCAAAATCACCGTTCTCCGACTAGTCTCAATGTGTGAATATTTCATACATATAAATACCGAATCACTAATAGGAAATTATTTATTTATTTTATTTAAAATATTTATAGAGCGCGGCTGTCACCTGGCAGGTATCCTGGCGCTGGTAGCTACTCCTGGGTTTATAGAACGGGGGGAGAACTATGGCTGGCGGACTTAGAGGGGTGGAGGAAAGAGCCAAGTTTTGATTCGTTTCCTGAAGGGTAGGAGATGAGGGATTTGGCGAATATCGTCAGGCAGACTGTTCCACAGCTTGGCTGCAGCTACTCTGAACGATCTACCCCCGGTCCTGGCCTTCTTACATCTGGGTACTTTCACAAGGCAGGCGGTTGTAGACCTAAGTGTTCTGGTGGTGATGTACCACGAGAACATACTTTGAAGAGGTCTGGGTCCTGCACCGTGTAGTGCCTTAAAGACCAAGCAAAGGGCTTTGAAGGCAATGCGTTGCTTCAAAGGCAGCCAGTGCAGCTCGGCCAAGGCAGCGGTGGCAGAAGATCTCCTGGTCCAACCAAGAGCCAGTTTGGCTGCTGCCGACTGAACTCGTTGGAGTCTGTTCAGCAGTGTCGCCGGGGATTCAAACAGAAGGGCATTACAGTAGTCAAGGCGACTAAGAATCGTGCACCTGACTATCAATGCTCGGGCAGAAGGTGGTAGTAGAGGCAGGACTTTGCGTAGTGAGCGCATAAGGGCTGAGCAGGTGGCGACTGTTCTTGAGACCTGCGTTTCCATGCTCAGTTGGTGATTTAGCATGACGCCCAAATTGCGAACACTGGTAACAGGTGGCGGGTTGTTAGAGTTTTCCGGGGGCCAGAACTCAGAAATTGCTAATGAATATTCACAATTTGGTGCGACTAAATTAGTGAATAATACTTTAGTCACTTCGCAAAAAAATTGCATAAAAATGCCTTTCGTAAATAAGAAATCTCTACTTTAATGATATGATAACCAGTTTTCAACTGTTTACAATATTGCTAAACATTCATGTTTCTGGCCCACTGTGTATTGTAACATCATAGTCTCAAATGTTGTCATGTAGCTGTCATATATTAATACTTTAAGTATATTTTATTGGTGTGACATATTTGCATTCGTGTTTTATAATTGTTATCACCTGCTCTGTAATGGCGGAGGACTTGGGTGGTATTTTATTGTGTCCTTCTTCTTTACTGCACCTTATAATCGCAGTAAATTAATTTCTACAATCATATTTACACATAGTAATCTAAGTGCAATATCAGGCAGTAATGCATGGCGAAATACTGCATGCAATAACACTACCCGCAGAAAAACTAGGCAGGGCGAAAAGAACACAAAAGCATGTGTTCCTTGATTGTGACCCATAAGTCACCCAACCCCATTTTCTTCCTGATTTGCCCACGCTCAGCGCCTACATGCTCCATCCCCAAGTTCCAACCCCCAACTCTTCAGCGATACAGATGAATGGACTCTACAGATTTAATCCACTTATTACCATGGTTATACTCTTTTGTATACTGTCCTACATGTACG
Organism: Lissotriton vulgaris; assembly: GCF_964263255.1. Classification (NCBI taxonomy): domain Eukaryota; kingdom Metazoa; phylum Chordata; class Amphibia; order Caudata; family Salamandridae; genus Lissotriton; species Lissotriton vulgaris. The sequence continues at coordinate 1,299,517,104 of NC_141694.1, forward strand.
TGCCTATACGCTTACCCATAAGATCTGTATTGTTCAAATAACGAAATGCCAATAAAAATGAGTTAAAAAAAAAGCATGTGTTCCTTACTCTCATCCCAACTTGTAATCGGGATCTAAGAGGTTTACTAGTAAACTGAAAAGTTACAGAGCAATTTGTTGATTACATATGGGACAAACTAAAGATGCGTACATGATACAAGTTGATTCCAGAGAAATTATGGCGAGCAAGCAAACTACGTACACCACTGTAACATACAGGGGGTGCTAGTGGCACTGTAGAGCTAGCTGGTCTAAAGGTGGACATATCCTGTGGGAGTGTCCGGAAGCGGTTGTAACACCAAGCCTTCTGTTTAGGTCATCTAAAACGTGCTGGTCCTGTGGATTCCTAGGAACATGACAACCCTTATAGATGCTTTGGATATAGCATTTAGCCAGTCAAGGTAGAGTTCCCCTACTTTTAGAATAGTTTTCAAGGATTAGACGGATTATCAATGATTTCCATAAAACAGTGCAGCATAGACACAGCAAAGGGCACAGGATCTACTAACTAGGCCTCGGTGGTAAATTCCGTTCTGCTCATTGAATTTGGGTAATTTCGCGTTCCGTGGAGAACACGGAAATGCCAAAAATTCATCGATCCGCGGCTTCGTGGAATTTTTTTATTGTTTGCGCTTTCAAAATGTGTGTTTGCGACATATTTCTGCCCTAGCACGCAACCAGCGTTTGCAAACAGGAAAAAAACATTGCGAACGGGCGCAACAAGCAATTCCGTGTGTTCGTAGAATTTTTTGCCTGCTCGCAGAGATTTTTTACCGTTTTGCTGAGCGCAACTACGCAAATTCTGCCCACCGGCTAACTGAGATGTTTGACCCTTAATCTTTGTTCAACATGGAAAAAGCAGCTGCTTGCAAGTCCCATGAAACATAATGAAATCAAAAAAAAAATTGATTGGATGATAGACACCAATGGTTTAACTTGTGAATCCTATCCTAACCCCAAAGGAGAGTGAGTACATTTCGGTGCTGTTTAATTTGATCTGTGGTTGCCAGTTCGACTCACTGACACTCCATTTGGGGGTTCACACTTATTTTCACCATGACACTTTGACCAAGAGCAAATGAGAGAGGAAAAACGCAAAAGAGGGAAAGAAAGAGGAATAGAAATAGAGAAAAACAGTGGGAATTAGAGAAAGCAGAGATGCAAATGTGAGACAAGACAGTGGGGGGGATATGTACAATAGAAGCAGTGGAGTAAGGCGTTAGTCATCATGGCTTAATGCCTCACTCCGCCACTTCAGGAACGCAAGGCTGCACCATATTTACCAGGATATGGTGCAGCCTTGCATTTCCCCATGCAATGGCGTAACACTTAGCAGTGTAGCGTGAATGCAGGCACCCTTGCACTATAGTGCAAGGTTGTCTGCGTGCAAGGGAGGACTGTTATTGTTTACGAAGGTGTCCCTTCCCGCACGTAAACAATCCTGAAATGTCATTTTGTCACTTTTCATGCGTGCAGCTTAAGTCTGCTGCTTAATGCAACACACATGAAAGTTACAAAATTGCATTTTTTAAAGATTGCTTATGTACAGGAAGGGAGACCTTCCTGTACATAAACAATCCATGGCATTTTGCTTTTTCCATGTGTGCTGCACAAGGCAGCACACATGGAACAAGCAAAAATGAGGAGAAATAATGCATTTGCCCTTGTTTCGCAAATTTGCGATCAGATTTTACCTGGTCTTAATTTTGCCACTGCCTCCTATTTACGCTGCCCTTGTACATAGGTGCTGCGTCAAAATGAATGGGCGTTGCAGTGGAACGCCCACCGCAATACCCGCTGCCCACCCCTTTCACGCTAACCATAGCATGAAAGGGATCTTATTTACAAGGCAGCGTTAAGCCACACTAAGTGGCTTCATGCAGCCTTGTAAATAAGGCTAAGCCCTATGGCGATAGCGGCTTGTACATATGCCCCTGAGTGTCCGGTGGTGGATTATAGAGGCAAGAAGTGCAATTAAGGCAACGCAGTCCTGATATTCCGCACCCCGGATATCAGAAGGTTTCTGAGCAAACCATTGTGCCCTTGCGCTTATCCATATGCAAATTATGAACTGGATTTTGAAAACATCAGAAATAAATATTTATTTACAGACCACAGTGAAAGTCATGGGTAGCCTCTCTGAGACTTTGATAGAAGAAGTACACCAATTGGAAAAAAACAACTGAATTATTTTAGTGGTTATTTTTGAGGCTCTTTGGATCTAAAATGATTGTCTTTTGATTTGCAATATTAAAGTCACCAGTTTTATGAATGAACAAGTGTGGTAAAGGTGCATCGTACTGTACATGAAGCCCGTTCTGAGTCATATCATGTATGCAGAATTGTTCTGCAATGTACATTTGGCAGGGTAGAGGCATGTGGCCATACTAGCAAATAGGTGCACAGCCCTGGTTTATGCATGCAACCATCATTGTCTGGTATGGCACATACAAAAAGAATCTTTAACAAATAAAAGGCAGAGTATCTTAGCACATGTGCAGCAAAGTGGACATTTTACAAAGAAGTGCACTCCATGGATGTCTCAGACTGTCCTCAGTCTTTTTGTGACCTTATGCTGGTTTTTAGGGTGTTCACGTGCAGGTACTGATTGAACCGTTACCATACAAAAGAGCCCAGATGGAAAAAATAGAAGGGGGGCCCTCCACTCACTTGAATGTATTATTAAAAAACCTGACTACATGAAAAACACAATGGATATTCTGCACCAATTACAGGATTTGACAGAACTAGCCAGCTTTAAGTAACGCTAGATAGTCACTCTACCCCAACGTTCACCAGAAAGCTACTTTGGCAACCAGTAGCAAGGTCTCTTCAAAGTGAGGAATATTTCTATTGCACTCATCAGACCTCATTCCAGCAGTCCATGGATTTAGCCCTTAGAAGGATTTTTTTCAGTTTCACAACCAACTATATCTCAACGTGTAAGCGACTTCAATGGGTGCAACCTTTGCCCCAAGCTTGGCCTGCCTTTATGTATGCTTGTTTGAGGGTAACTCGATCTACCGTGATCCCAATCCATACTTGGAGCAATCGGCATGTTGGAAAATGTATATTGATGATGTTCTCTGTATCTGCACTTAGACAGAATTTCAACTTGAAAGTGATATGTATTGGATCAAGTATCTGGGCCCACATCTGACTTTCACTTGGACTGTTAGCCAGCGCTCAATTACTTACCTTGACCTTGACATTGTGGAAGACGGGCACACACTGACCATTTTGCTTCACCAAAAATCCAGAGATAAGAACTTTCTTCTGCATTATAACTCTTACTATCATAGAGCCTTGAGGTATAATCTTCCAGTATAAACACATTGAACTCTCCAAAGTCAACATTATTGGAGAAAACTGAAAAGGTTAAACAGGATAAATCCATGTGGTAAGGACATGCGACCTGTTGACCAGCTGGAAATGAGATGTAATCCGAAACAACTGGAGCGTTCTGAACACCCAAATTACCCGTCTACCACCTCCACATTTTATGTCTAAAACGAGCACAACATCTTAACCCCTTCGGTGCTCATGACGAACTCAGCTCATCATGAGGCACAGTGCTCGTGTGGTCATGACGAGCTGAGCTCGTCATGACCACACCCAGTTCTATTAGGGCCCAGCACACTAGAAGAATATCTCAAGCAGCGAAGGTGTTAAGGGCCTGTTGGTTCACAGTGCCCCTAGCCAGCAAAAGGTAAAGACCATAGTCACCATGCAGGGGGTCTGCAGCCATAAACCATGTGGGGGCTGCAACGTATGTCATCTAACCAAAGATATCCAGTTGAAGGAGATCAGCCTGTGGATCCAGAAGACCTTCACACATTGTAATACCACACTTGCTATTTAAATACTGAAGTGCACCTGGGATATTGCACTACTCTAGACTGCCCACATCAAAAGTTAAAACTAGAATTCAGGAACACATAAGCGCCATTAAGGTTGGTAAGCTTACTACAAATCTAGTCACACATTTTAAAGAATTGAGTTATAATCCCAACAATTTTGTCTGGACAGTTATGGAATGAATTGACTCCAAAATATGGCAAACTCTTAATATGTGTATTTTAAGAAAGCCAAATGGATTTTATTGAAAGAAACTGACAGAACACATCTGAATTACCTTAGTCAATACCACAAAATCTGTATGTGGCCCCATTTGGGGTATACTATGCCTAAGCATCCGTGTTCGAGTATTCTCATAATAGGCATAATATGAATTTGCTAGTATTAGTCATTCATTGTAATTTTCAGGTGTGTGCATTTTAGCAGATATCTTCGTTTGAAAGTTATCTATGATACACTAATGTTAAATACATTAACATGATAATTGTGATCCGGGCTTCCTGTTGTTACCTATATTGAAAGGTGTCTATGATTCGGTTGTATCCTACATAGATACAGTGCCACATGTGCTTAACAATAAACATTTGCCTCCTGAGACACATATAAGACTTACATTTCAGCCAACAAAATATTCGGCTATATTTATGGAGTACATTGTCATGGTGTACTGACTGTTCCATGTATCAGGCGACATGTGTAAAGATGACTGCCACTTTGTACAAGCTTAGTTTTTATAAGGTCTTGGTGGCCTCCACTATCAATGACCTCCAATGTGGATGCCCTCCGTTCACTGGTAGGCCTTCATTCGATCTCAGTTGTTAGCGTGTATCACCGTGCCACAATCTGCAGCATGCACAGCCCCGTGGGGCAGCAGCGCTTTGGTCTCCTTAGCCCCAAAGATGTGAGATTCATACAGGACCTAGTGTTTTCAGGGCGATTTTCTCGACGTACTCTGAAATGGCCTTTTATCCATTTTGCTGTTGGATATCGATCTATAAATACCATCACACTCTGGGCACAATTCTTCATTGTAGGTGGTACAGTGTTTTCCAGACAGATGCAGGAGAACCCTGGTGGAGTTGTATGCTGGGCCATACAAGCAGGTGAAGGTAATATCCTACATATATCCTTAGCCCTGCGGTGAGTGCATAATAAGCACCTACCTATTAGACAAACAAATTCTCTTTGCGTTTAACTCTGCACTGTACCCTTTAGCAATTTTCTCATGGTACACATACAACCCTATTTCGGAAATTCTATGTTTACATATACCTACTTTACATTTTTATACAGGAAACTCAGCTGATAGCATCACAGTAGAAGGAGTGTGGTAAATAAATTACCTTTGATACTGCCTTTTGGCATTTGGATATTCTTCCTTGTTTTTATCGTCATGTTTTGTCTTAGAAGGTCTATGGTAAATCAAGACTTACAATATGATCCTCTGGTCCTGATGAAAAGGCCGCAAGAACCAGAGGCAAAGAAACATGGTGACCAGATGTAACTATTATAGCTAAACATGCACAATAGTTTTTACCAATGCGCTATGTAAACTTACTTAATAAATCCAACAGGTGTTCTTAGTTAGCTTTTTAATGTCAAACAAGACAAAAAACGAATATTTTGACAGACAGATGACTGCTACATGTGGAGGGGTATGATGTGGTTAGGCTACATGGAGCAGGGCGAACAGTCGGTTGTCACATCAACCGGACAAAGACGGAACTTGGGCGTTGTATCATCCCAGGAGCGCCCAAGTTCCGTCTTTGTCCGGTTGATGTGACAACCGACTGTTCGGCGGAGTACCCTGTGTTCAGCTGGTACGAGGGAGCATAGCTGAATAAGGCTTCCTGTTTAAAAGATGTTGGAAGGGGGTGCAGTAACAGAGTATTGACCCTGATGAATCTGCCATAAAGGTTTCTGGGCAGTGAAACATGTTGGTCACAGGTAGTGGTATGCTACTTTAAGCTACCCTCCTTTTTATTTCAACTTCACACACCCGATTCATAAATAAAAGTAGTTTAAGTGGTGTGGTTGTTGATTTTATCCTTCACTCTGTTTTGTTTGTCCAAGGAGCCACGCTCTAAATCTCCTTGATATGCACTTTCTCTCTTTTCTTTTCACTTATTCACCAAAATTCTGGAATAGGAACGGCCGCCTATGATGAGAAAGGGGCCAAGTCTCTGGTAAACATCTGACCAGATTGCCCCGAGGGTGTTCGCCCGTGAGGTGCCTTCCTCTCCGCCACACATTTTTTCACTTATTATTTTGGTACATGTGTGGGTCTGTGTATGGTCCTAAACAGGGCTGACATTTTTGGTTGCGCCGAGTTGAAAAATTACGAACCCCCCACAATCAGTGATAACGACAGACTAAAAATGTCTGTTTTAGGACGGTAAGGCATTAGAGACAACAAACACCTTAATATAGAAATAATATCGGGTCTTTTTCCCAAATTTTACTTTTGAGAATTTGAGCTGATCACAGTTGCATGCCTGCTAGATAATTACTAACATGAGTCCCGGGTTTTGGGAATATTTTTGATTGTATTTGATGAGTGGAGGGCCTTTCCCATTAATACCCGTAATATTCCCTCTAAGCTCCTCTTGTTATTAAATGTGGAAAGGCACCAAAATCCATGGGTGGATACGTGGGAATATCCACGCTCCAACCATGGAATGACTCCTTTGTGCTGCCTGGCGTTACCCCAGATTTATAAAGCCACTCATGGCCATGCAAGGTGTCCTTGTGTGGCTTGATAACACTTAGGTTTTGTGTCGCCCTTATGCTCTCTGCATGGTGCAAGGGCGATGCAAAGCATGTTCTATTTGACAACTATTTGCCAACATTTAGAAATCACATTTGCTTCTTCTTTCATTCACGCTGCAACTGTGAATGTTTCACTTCAAATAAGGACTGCCATGTATAATTATGCTTTCTCTTCCATGACCCAAATATTTCAGTTTTGTGCAGAATTATCTAAATCTGTCACACCACATCATAAAATGATTTCCAAACATTTGCAATTATGTGCTTTTTTTACCAGTTTTAATCACTAATTGCAGAAGAGCTGTTTTCCTTGAAAGGAAGGCAAGTTGCTTTTTTGAAGCACTTGAAATTCGACAGCACTGGACATGGCCATGTCAAATTTTTCCATCTTGTTACCCAGCCAGGGTATGGGTGGTCTTGTTCCTTGCCCTTCTCACACCTACCTACTGCTGCAGTACTGCATGCCACTTCCTGTGATGGCACATGGGCTGTCACATGCCAAGATCCCACTTGAATTATGCCAAACTCGGTGCTTCCCCACACTTATTTTGTTAGAATGTGTGCCCTATCCCCAACACACATATATGTGGAGCTAGGTGTAGAATATCTGTACATAACTATTGATAATTTCTTTTCTAACCACGATATTAATGTCCCGCAGTAATCTGCTGTTAATATTCAAGATCCACAGCTTTTTTTCTTTTTTTTTTAAGCGTTTAACATGTCACACCAAATGTAATGGAAATCCTTTCCTTCAGCAGCTTACGAGCTTAGAGTTGTTCACTTATATACATTATAAACAAATATACCCCTTATTCACAAAGGACAAGCTAAAAAGTCAGAACCTTACTCTTGTGCGATTATTTTGATATAAAGTTTAGCAATCGTCTTTATTCTCAAAGAATTGTATAGAAGTACTCCTCGGACATGATGGCAGTCATAGTTATGCAGTCCTCAATTGCAGAACATTAAACCTAGGTGAAAATTGCACATACCAAAGTGAGACACACATTTCTATTTTCCCCTCATATAGAATTCACTCCCCTATAGGCTGGTGCTTCTTTTTCAAGCTTGTGAATAGTGCCCAGCCTGTGGCATGGAGAAAATCGTCACTGTGCACGATGCAGACGGTGCATCAATTGGACCATTTAGAACAATGTAATTTACAGAACTTATCAGATAGCCATGATGTCCCATAACATGCTTTAGATACTAATCTAATTAATGGAGCTACTTACCCTCATAAATATGATGTGATGTTGGCAGATCCCGTTATCTCAGCATCAGCACATTTGGAAAGAGGTTATTAAGGGACATTTTATATGCTCTGCTGGAGGGGAGGTCACTCTCTCGTGAATTGCCTAATGTAGCCCTCAGTACCGAGGGACTGCTTAGTGGTTAAGAACTGACATTCTAACTCATCGCGGTCACGCCTTTAAGACAGGCAATTAGAGGTGAGGAAGAAAAGAAACACCTACTCTCGGTTATCTTATTATCCATTGTCTGACTGGTATATAGGGCATCCTGGCAGTGCCAGCAGGGCTGGTTTGACAGGTCAATTTTCTTCGATTGGTGTGTTTTAAGGGCTGATGGGTCGTTTTTTTACTGTGTATTTTCCTGTTCTTACCGGAAACATTGCATGCAGCGTGCGCACATGCATGCAGTCCACTGTATCTTTCAAAACACAGTCACTCTACAAGTTGAAAACTGACTCCATTTACAAGCGTGGGCCCATTTTTAGCTATATGGTGGTCTAAACGGGTTCTTTTTAATTTTGATGGCCCGCACTATTTTTCTGTTGCAGTCAGATTCGGTCAACCTTCTTGTAAATCGACCTTCGTGCTTTCAGTCTTTTTCAATTCAGTTATCTTTATTTTGGGCATAGACAGAATTATTTCTAGACTGTGAAAAGCTTACTTTACAAAACATACCATTTGCTCAGCTGAAACAATTCTGTCCTGAACATTTATAAGTATTGCCCATAGTTTACAGCTATTCAGGAATTACTTTAGACTTTAAAACACACTAATATTATTTCTGATGGCTAGGTGCGGTGAGCTCTGCCCACTTTTAAAATGCATACATCCTCTGATATTCATGTAGTTCTGTGCAAGAGATCTCTTCCCCTTCCCTTGGTTAAAACAAAACAGCTGCTAATGCTGTTTTGTGGCGTGTGTGGTGTTCTGAGCAGATTGGTTTGTACCACTGGCAGCCCTCACTGGCCAGTACCTGCACCAGTGCTTAATTTGAGCCAGTGGTTTCCGCTGCTCGGCTCCAGCACTTATTTGAAAACACTGGGGCTTGTAACAGTCTGCTACGTGGTGGCGCTGCCTGTCTAATATAAAGATGAGCACAACAACATTTGTTTATTAAAACAATACACATGAAAAATTACTATTGACTGCTGCCCAAACCATTCTTACATCTTCAGGGGCCTGGAATAGTTTGAACTGTCACACTTGTAAGGTGTGATTATTAGATATTGTGTTAGTACTGCCAATGGCAGCAATGGCTGGTGCAATGGGTGGTGTAGGCTGCAGTGGCCTCTTCATGAGGGCCTCAGCACCTATTTATATACAAATTAAGGGGCTCATTAGGATGGCGGGCGGAGGCACAACCACTGTGCTGGCAGAAAATTACCTTTTCCGCACTCCAGCAGCAGTCTTTGCTCCCGCCAGATTACAATGGGCATACATAGCACATTTCCCATCCACTGCAGAGCGACGTGAACCGCCAGAAATTTGTGCCGCCACTGCGGCGTAGGGAGCCAATAGAGACCCACCGCTGTGGGGAATGACGTCCCATCCGCCGTATAAATCACAATGCCCCAAACAGCCCATCACACCGCACTGGAGAATCCAACCACCCGGAGATGGCGGAAGCACAACAGCGGAGCGTGAAACCAGACTCCCGGTCTCCTCCACCCGGTCTGGACCACAATGGATCCAGCTCTTCAAGCCTTTCTTCTCCTAAACCTCATCCACTACCAGCAAATAATGCACCGTCATAGACAATGCTGCAGGTACACAAATACAGTACTTGCACACAACCACAACACACTCCTCCTGTGCTGATATACGGTTCCTGTCAACTTTTGCCTTTTTTCAGTCCCTGTGTATGAGAGATATGCATGCATCGTAAGAAGCCAGATGCATTGGTGTGTCTCAGTATTTACATAAAATAATTTAAATACCTACATTTTCTGTTTCTTTTATAACGCTACATATCCTGATGCAGAGTGTCAGATCACCTTACATCACACACACACACACACACACACACAAACATGACCTTGAAAATAAATAAATCATACAAGTGTGTAAATCAATGTACGGGATGTGTTACATAAGACAGTGAGGGTTACACAGTATAGGAGTTGCATATCATCCTTGATAGTTTACTGTGCTGTATTAGAAGGATTACAATTTATGAACTGCAAGTAAAAAAATGGTATCTGTCCACAGGAACACATCCCCAAGTGTACCCACAAATGTCCTGCCTGCCAGAAACTCACCCCTCCACATACGGGTCACCCATCAACCGTAAAATCACTGCAACTTCCAAGTCACTTCACCACAGCGGTGAAGATACGGGAAAACCTGCACACAATGTAGTAGGCAGGGTCAGTGCCAGGCATGGGCAGTCCACAAAGATTATTAGAGTTCCACCTCCACACTGCACACACTACGCTTCCCACACCCATTTGGGAACAGGTTGTGTGCCCCTGCTGTGCCCCCCTGCACAATTAATGTGCCAGGTGTAGCCAGACCTTGGACCTCACACACAAAAGGACAAGGGAGCCTGTCTTGGAAGGTGGGGGTGAAGAGGAACACCCTACACAGAAGTTCAGAGGTTGAACAACCCTCATCACACCTACCTTCCACTCAAGTAAACCAAACTGAGTATAATTACAAAATGAAGCCTCACACTGCATGTGAACATCCACAGAACTGTTCACACTGTCTGTCAAGTCACTCACAAACACCCCACACTGATACTCTGGCACATACTCATACCATAGGTCAGCAGAAATGGAGGATAATAAATGGGCCAGCCAAAAGTGAAGTGGACAGTGCTGGAAAGCCTTGGAGCGAGCCACATAGCATGTGTACATCACATGCAAGAGAAGGGACATATCTCGCCACCCTTAGGCAATCGTATCAGAGATGGGTGGCACAGTGAGTGAAATTAAAGTAAAGTGTCCTCCATGCAACAACACAGGGAAACATCAAGGCAAGCCATGTATAGGCACTGGGATGATAGGAAGTGTCTGGAGTCAAACAGTGATCAGTCACACATCTGTTTCAACTTACTTGACATGTGCATGTCATCAACACAACACACATGGCTCATTGTCACACTCCCTGGCTGTCAAAAACAAGTAGGACCTCCACACATCACATGCCCCTCCTCTAACCACCTCACACCTGCAACACTCAACACCAGTGTGAAACACACAGAATGGTGCAAATGATGTCCTGTGAGTTTACTGAAAATCAATCACACTCACTGGGGTGCATCCACAAACATCACACTCACACTCAGGGATGCCTGAACTAATGCAGATACAAAAACAATAGCCAAACACAAAACTCACAATCAACATACACAGAAGTCCAACAAGCCCACACATGGGCAGGCAAACACTGGAAAGGCAATGTGACCCTAAACACAACAGGAACACACAACATTGTCACTCAGGGCCAATGCACACCATACCTCAACACAAACAAGAAGTGATCGTCAAAAATCAACCATGAACACTAATTGGGATCAATGGGACAAGAAGCTAACACAGACAGAGACACCACACCACTCATAAAAGTGGAAATGCTGGCATATTGTACCACAAGCATGCACATGCACAATCCTGACAAGTGACAGGTCAACAATAGGAGGACAAACCACCAATGCATACTAAACACAAGCCCAGCAACAAGAATCCACCTTGCTGCATGTGACAGACACACAGGTAATGCACACTACACCTGTAACACACATCTGAATGTATCACACAACAACTACTCACAAAAATCGTGCAAATAGAACATCACACACACATAGCATCTGTCAGTAGAAAGAGCCAACACAGGCCAAACAATGCATACATCCACAACAGATGGACATATCAATCCATTACATTGCAAACTCAGCTGCACATCAGGGGGATGCACAACAAGAAAGTACAAGGCAACATACACTGACAACATTGCATGCACACCAAACAGTGTCTCCACACCAACCAAATCAGTAGCACACACATCTTAGTGCCACACTATGTACTCACACAACACAAACCAGCACAGCACACAGAGAACATCACACTCAGGAAGGGTAGCAGTACCTCAGCAAACGCACATACAGCTTAGCCATCACCCACAGATGCACAACTCAGGGGCACCCAGTTGCAAACACCATGACCACGGGACTGTGCTGCCCAAACATTTGCACTGCACATGAGCAACCATGACAGCAAACGAGTACAAGAAAATAACACATAACAAATTGGGGAACTGTCCTGAGGAGCATATTGGTCCTGTACACAGATCAGCCTCACACAGCATAGTTTCACACTATGAAATGGTGGGGAGGCTCACATACTGGCAAGCCATGGGGTGGAAGACATGAGATTGAAGTGGTGTATACATCAGTAGGGGACAGCTGATGAGTATACAGTACACAAACACATAGAGGAGTGACTCACAATGTGTAGGCACCAGAAGCACATATAGGGGATGGCATGACTCTACATTTTGGAACCATCCACGCCGTCACTCTGATGCGGATGAAAACATTTTGTTAGATGCTCCCCGATGAAGGGCAACGCCCGAAATGCATTGGAGGGAATATGAAATGGAATGAAAAAACAAATATATGTTTCTCAACATAAATGCTATCCTTGGTTGAAAAGAGCACGATATATCTGAATCAAGAAAGAATAAATCTTTGAAAACGATTTCACGTTATCTTGTAATGAATAGAGGAGGATTATTTCCAAAATATTGGAGTGCCCTATGGGATGTTATCAGTTGTCAACTGACCACACTTCTTTCACATTTGTTCTCATTCGCCCAAAGGGTGGAGGGCGATACCAAAGGAGCACCCTCTGAATAAACACATTGGAGCATTGAACTTCATTTGAATTTAGGTGTGCACGGGTCAACTAATATCATAACATATTATGACTCTACATACCACATACCATACTGGCGACAAAAATGGGTCAAGTGACGGCAATGCATGACAAAACTCACAAATGATGTCAATGTGTCTGAGCAGGTCTGCAGTAGGAAGACACATGGCTGATCAACAAAACACAACACATACTTGGGTGTCACACACTCTGCATACTCACAACTGGCAGCAACAACAAGTAGGTGTCCCCCAGTAGTGCAAGGACACACCAACACACTGCACAGTGCCGAACCTACAACTCCTACATGTGCCTACAGTCTGAAGTACATGTCATACAATTGAAACAAACAGGCACTCATCTTCTGGGTCAAACATGTGTGCAGTTGGCATTGCAGGGGCACACACATCAACACTGCTGACAAAGTCACCCCCTTCACTCAAGTGCACACATTCAAATGTACCCATGTGACTAGGAAGACAGGCTATCACAAAATGACTATACATCAACACTGCTTTTCACACATCAAGAAAGATCACACATATATGATGGACTCTGGCCAGCCCACAAGTAATCCTGTGGATAGAATTCGCCTCTGTTCTGGCATTGCATCATAAACTGACATGTTTACAATACAGCAAACATGGCCATATGATGAGTATGTTAATGGTAGATCATCACAAACACCCATCATTGCACCCTCAAGTCTCAGAATGAAGAAGAACTAAAGTGCCTCTCACCACTGGCAAACCCAGAAAAAGCAAAAGAAGCAATTGGCAATGTTAAATGGCATGCATAGCATTTGTCAAATGCAACCATACCCATACAGAAAACACTTTTATTTAGCAAGGACACTGACAAAGCAGACAACAGGAGTAACTGTCTTTATTGCATATCAGCAAGATAAGCATCAAAAGTAGATAACAGCAAGGCCAGTGGCCAGTCCATAGTTCAAAGGAGGGACATGTGTGTGTGAGAACCTGCACATGGGACGGGCGTCCAAAGTTACAAATAGCAAGGCAGTGGCCATTCCATAGTGCAAAGGAGGTACATGTGTGCCTCAGAACCTGCACAGAGAATGGGCATCCAAAGTTACAAACAGCAATGCCAGTGGCCAGTCCATAGTTCAAAGGAGGAACATGTGTGCCTGAGAACCTGCACAGGTAATGGGTGATACCTTACACTGCCATGGTAAGCAACACAGCTAGGGGGAGAACAATGGGCAGTCCGGGCACCGCTGGGGGGGAGATAGGTTTGGGAGGGGGAATTTTCCTCAGACTTGGATGTCAGTCAAACTGGGAGATGGCTGATTGTCGGGCCAGTTGGAGAACTGGACCTGGGAGAGAGAGGATCAGCTTTGGTAGCCTGGAGGACTGATTGGACTGGGTGGCATGGTGGCACGTGGAGGTGGAGACATGCTACCATGAGACACAGTGTGTGAAGGTAAATGTGGAGGGCTGACTCTCCACTTCTTGGGCACTCAATAGGCCAGAACCATCTTGGTAGGAGTGGGAAGTGGGGCAGACACAACAGGCACACTCGCCACCAAAGGTGCATCAGGTGCAGGTGGTGGCCCTCCCTCTGGGGATCTGCTGAATCTGGCGGTACTCTTGGCCTGGCCTTGCCTTTTCCCCTCCATCCCCTGTTGACCATGTGAACCCCCCACAGTGCCCTCCTGTCCGAGCTTCACAGAGGTGTGGGTGGGAGTTGAGGTTGTGGGTGAATCTGCTTTAGAGGGCTGTTTCTGCAGACACTTAGCAGGCACAAGCTTCATAGCAGTCAAAGCAATTTTTTGTCTTGCTTTGGGAGCCGCTTTTGGGATGGGAGTGTCCTTGGATAAGGCTGATTTTGAGGCATGTGAGTCTGAGGCCTGCTTTATGCCCCTGAGTGTCACCTGAAGAGCTTTTGCCTTTGTGCTCCTGTGTGCCTTTTTGTGTTTGGGGGATGGTGTCTGCGCTCTGGGCCGCTTGGGGTGCTGCTGTGTGTGGTGGAGCCTGAGGGCTGTGGTATGTGGCCACTCTCGTCATATGTTGCCAACTTGCCACTAGCAGGGGAGTTGCCGAAGGGACTGGAGCTGGATTCTGAGCCTGTGACAGCTGAATGCCCACCCACATCAGAATGAATGCCCTCCATGAAGGCAACTACCCATGCCAACTTTTTGTCATGATCCTGGAAGGCATTCAGGAGAGTAGTCTGACCCACACACAGCTGGCACAAAAGGTCCACAGCCTCAACACTGAGGGCAGCAGGGGAGACAGGGGCAGGGGCAGGAGTGCCTGGGGGGAAGGACACTCTTCCCTTCTTACTGCTGTGAGGCATATGCAGCACTAGTGGAAGTAGCTGGGAAGGTGGGCACTGGACGATGTGTGGTAGAAGAAGAGGCAGATTTCCCACTCCATGTGCCCGCCAACATCGAGGAGTCACTGCTTGCGTCAGATGACATTGATGTTGGTATTTCTGGGCGTGATTCTTCAAGGGCACTCATGTTCCCCTCAGAGGCGCTGGTCACATCAGTGTCAGGGAGATCATGTGTAACAGTCATGCCAGAAGCTTCACCACTGGTGTCTGTCCCGTCCTTCTGTGCCCTCGGTATATGCTGCAAGAGACTGAGACGTAGGTTCAGTTTAGTGCCATACTCACAAACATCATATGCAAACGAAGCACAAACCAAGATGATGATACCCCCATGTTGCATGCACCCCTGTGCAGCGTGCATGTGCATCCTTAATGCAAAAATCTACAGATGCATGGTAACATGCATACTTGGCATTAATGACCCATGTGATGTTCACACAGCCAAATAGCTTGCCCATGCCACCATGTAACCTGGCATACAGATTCCTTTAAGCATACCTAGGTGCCTGTAGGTGAAAGAGATGTACATCTCAACATGTTGTCACAGTCACATATGGAGTCACTTTAAGGGGACAACACAGCTACAGACTCAAAATGTCCGTTTGCAATGGCCATTAGCTCCTGCTATCCACCATGTTGTGCTTTGAAGCACAACCACTGTTGCACATTGGTGTCAGATGTGTAGTTCACACAATTTTGAGGTCAGGCACTGCACACATCGACAACAGCACACTAAGAGGAGGTACACTGCCTTTCACTGCCCAGTGATGTCCATGAATCCCGTAATACAGCAGATACCATAAGGCCACATCTCAGCATGCAATGTCAAGAGCCATTACATTAAACACATTATAAATTACATGTAGGGTAAATGCATGACAACTGCACTCAACATAGAGGCCACTTACAAGCCATAGCATCACACTAGAAACATCACAGAGCTCCGCACTGGCTCAGGGTTGGGATACATGCAGTCACTCACACCTCAAATTCACACTTCGCAGAATACTCATCCCCAACCTGCTGCTGATGGCCCTCAAACGTCCATCCAGCTCTGGCTGTGTCACTGCCAAGGTAAGGGCCATTAGTGGTGTCATGCTCCTGCGTGCCAACCTGCCAGTCCGAGGGAGCAGCCCCAGTGTCATCTCTACCATGTTTTTGCTCAGCCGGCATATGTAATCCCACCTCTTGTGACAGTGTGTGTGCCGTCAGTTGGAGACACCCAGAATCCACACCTTGCGTGCAATGGCCCTCCATAAGGCCTTACGTTGGTGGACTTTAAGTTGCAGGCATGGGAGACAAGAAGAGGACAGATCAGTAACACTGGGTTATGTACCACTGTGTCTCAGTACAAGAGCATGCACAAACGTAGCACAGCTAATCTGATATGTTTAGCAGAGTCCATACAGCATGACACATAGTACATTAGCATAAGACAATCGTACATAAATGCATGCAGGTATGAGGATGGACACAGCACCTGGCCATCTCATGCACATGCAGAATGCCAGCACAGAAAACAATGTGAAGAAGGCCCATATCTGCAATGCAGTTTATGAGTGAGCAAACATATATTACGTTGGATATTATGTTTTGGGGGCAGACTCACTGTGTCCAATAATGCATACCCCTCAATGTCCTTGGCCTGTGAATGACTACCTGTGTCATGGAGGTCACATTTAGGGACAAGATATTACATTCTCACACCCTTTCCACAAGGTCTGTCTTGTGCAATCCACAGGCCTAAGATAGCTCATTGAGGAATAGGTTAGCAGACACCACGTATGTCTCTCCCTCTCTGTCCATTCAGTGATAGGTCTCTGTCAAATTGGGAAGTAACTGTGCAGGCCAAGGGGGGTCACACGTGGGCCATCAGAACAGTCACATGCATGTACAATATGAGAGGGCAAACAGTGCCTACACATGCGAGTCAGTACACATAATGAAAAGAATGGAAGGGGGATATTTCTGAAGTACAACAATCTGCTGTGTCATATGGTAATTTCTCCCTCAGGCATTTCACTCTTGTGCATACTGCTCACAAATCCATGGTAGAAATAAAAAGTAAAACACACTTCCATCAGTACCCTCTGGAAGATAAGTCTTTGTAATATCACAAATGAGCATGTGAAAACCTCATGGACTCACACATTCATTAGCACAGGCAATGTCTGTTCTGACTTCCACTTTTCAAACTAGCAGTGTCACTATATGGCTGCAATACTTCTGCATGTCCCTCCCATCCTGAAATGCAGCCCGGGAAATGTGTAAAATAGGCAACAAACCCCACTTTCCTGAAGTCAGCATGCTGGGCAGTGTATCACACAAACCCAAACTCTCAGTCACAAACTGCAGCACATCAACTTCATGTGTGCACTCCCTGCACTCTGCTAATTTCACTATGAAACACTTACCATGACATCAGGAGCACCATATACCCTCCCATACTGTGAGAGCACCTCCTCCACCAAGACCTCTAGCTCCTCTGCGGTGAAGGGACGGGGCCTGATGTTCTCAGTCCTCTTCATCACTGGGTCCATGAGACAGGAACAGCAGCAGTTGGTGGTGAAGAGTGTCACTCAGCAGTGTCTGGAAGCAGTGGAAATGTGTGTCTCTCTCCCATACATATATAGCCTCCTGGGTTATTTCAGTGGTACTCAGCTGCTGCAGTTGGTGTCCAGGTCAGCTTTTTTCAAATGCGACCAATGACCGGCCCGCGGTAGCAGAGCAAGCCTACTGCGATTTTCAAAAATGCATTTTTCTACCGCAATTGCGGTTTCCATTGGCTGTAAGGGCATGGGCTTTTGCGGTGACCCACCGTAGGGGCCAGGCGGTCGCTACTGTGACCGTGCTTCTTTCAATTGCATCTAATGACCAGCCCGCTGTAACAGAGCACGCCTACCTCAATTTTCAGAAATGCATTTGTCTACCGCGATTGTAGTTCCCATTGGCTGTAAGGGCAAGAGCATTGGCGGTGACACACCGCAGGGGCCAAGCGGTCGCTACCACAACTTGGCTGCTTGACATTGGTGCCTATGGCAGTGATTGTGGTGGTGGAGCACACCAACCGCCATTTTCCAATCTGTATTTAACTACCACAATTGCGGTTCCCATTGGCTGTAAGGGGATGGGCATTGGCGGTGACACACCGCGGGGCCAGGCGGTCGCTACTGTGATTTGGCTGCTTGACATTGGTGCCTATGGCCGTGATTGCAGTGGCAGTGCACGCTTACGGCACCTATGGACACATCATGCTGAAGCAATGGCAATGGCCATTTCTCAACATTGAACAGTAAACACTTACTCTGACTCATGCCACCAGATAGTTTAAACCAATGCTAGTGTTACATTTAACTCACTGATGACTACTAACCCTGGGCGTAGTAGCACTAGTGCGTAGCTACACAAACTCCGTAGTGCACTGTGCTAAATGCTGTTCGCACTGATTGCACAGTGCTGGATGCTTGTCTGCACTGTGCAATCAGTGCAAACTGCATCTCCACAGTGCAAGCGGTCGTTTTCTGCTGCTCGAGTAGATTTCTACTCGAGCTGCAGCTTTCTCAACCGGACTGGTAGTTTCTCATCATGAGTGGTCGCGAGCATACGCGACCACTCGCAATGAGAAATCTGACCTTCCTGCGTTGAGAATCTCAGCGGGAGGTTTATTTTCCTCGCTTGCAATCGGCAACTAGATATTGCTGATCGCGAACGAGGAAAACTTATCGCCAGGATGTCATTTTGCTCGCTCGTGGTCGCCAACTTGACGATGAGGACCGCGAGCAAGCAAAAAATTACCGCTACACTACATGTGTTTGCACTGTGCTACGTGTAATTCGCGTAGTCCGAAGTAGCGAAAACATCACAAAATACGTGAGTGTAGTGTAGTACTTTGCCCATGGTTAATGACTACACATGCCATGCCAGTGCACAGGATTACATTCATTGGCAGGTACTCCCTCACATCACATGTCACTTATGATGTTGTTGTGCATGTACACAGTTTTGTAGTGTGATGGACTCTCCAATATGTACACATGTCAATGTGTGAGATGGCTAAGCAACCCACAGTGATGAAGGTCTGACCACATAATGTGCCTATTTCACTGTGTACATTGCTGAGCTCATGTGCATACTTGATCGTTATGCACACACTGTGCTCATTGTGTTGTTATTGTGTGCCGTGTCCGACTACTGCAAGAAGGTGTGGCAGGTACAGCAGCTATGTAAAAGCCAGCAGTGTTGCTGTTTCACACATGTGCTGTGTCAACTACTCTCAGCGCTGGTGACACAAGAGGTCGAAATGTACCTTTTGGCATTTACACAGTCTGAATTTGTTTTGGGGATACTCACTGTGAGAATACTGGACAAGTGTACAACTAGTTTAGATCAAGGTGTCCCTAGATGTTACTTGTGCTGTAAGCTGTAATTTCATGCCAGTCATTGTTGGTGCTGCATGAGTGAAAACGCACGATGTTGGACACATCTCATAGGGGAATTGAATTGACATGTTATCCCTTTCATCTCACCTAGGAGGCGACCAAATGCGCATCGTCCATTCACATTGCTTGTGGACATGGAGGATGAGGACATCATATGCAAATTCCATTTGGATAGGCCTACCCTTCAAGACCTATGTGGTCAGATGGAGCCACATCTGAGACCTCGCAGACCCTATCCAACTGCTTTGACACCAATGTGTAAGGTGATGATGGGCCTGCATTTCTTTGCAACTGGTTCATTCCAGTACACAGTGTCCAGCGCAAGTGGGATGTCTCAACCAATGTTCAGCCTGGTGCTATGTGATGTCCTGTCCACTATGATGACCTACAACAACAGCTACATCCATTTCCCCAGGAGGCATGAATTGGCAGCTGTGAAAGGTGATTTGTATGACCGTGGCCACATCCCTAATGTTGTTGGTGCCATTGACTGCACACATGTAGGCCTGGTTCCACCACAGTCAAGTGAGCACATCTACAGGAAGCATTTCCATTCCATCAAAGTGTAAGTGGTATGCCAGGTGGATATGATAATTTCCCATGTCTGTGCCAAACATCCAGGATCAGCCCATGACTCTACATCCTGCGTAACAGCATCGTACTGCAGTTGATGGCAAATCTGCATCCAGAGCGTGCATGGATTGTGGGTGAGTACGCAGACTCAAGTAGCGTGCTGTATGTGTGACATGCTATCCTTTGCCACAGTTATGGTACAAAATTGTTCTGTGTACCTCACACCTACGTGACTCTGCATATCCCAACCAGCCTTCGTTGCTGAGCCCACCGAAGAATCCCAGGACCCCAAGCAAAGTCCGCTACAATGATGCCCATGGGAGGACACATTGTGCGGTGGAGTGGACTTTTGATCTTCTGAAGTCTCGATTTAGGTGCCTGGACAGGACCGGAGGTGCACTGATGTACTCTCCCAAAAAGGTGTATCAGATCGTAGTTGTATCCTGCATGCTCCACAACCTGGATTTACGCAAAGAGAGACCCCTGGTCCTGGATGATGCTGAGTAGCCAAAGCCACCACCTGCAAACCCACACATGTCCAGTGACGAGGATAATGGAGAGGAGGAAGATGTCGACCTGCGTCAACAGCTCATCAACCGCTACTTCCCTTGAAGGTGAGTGGCATTGTACAACCGTCTGCTGTTTTTGTTGTTAAAAAGGTCCAGGGTAGCTTTGTGACTGCTGCCTGTTGTTGGCTCAGTGCTGAGGGCTATTGTTTCTGGGACAGGGTAGTTGTGCACACCTACATGATGTCTATGTCGATGTTTTTGCTCATTGTAATCTGTGCAGGTTGGAGTACCTTGATAAGAAGTGTTGTGTAATGGCTGTGATGCCATCACCTGACAAGTGAATGTTGTACTCTTGTGTTTTCCTAGGTCCCTTCAGCCTCTCAATGCCTCAAAACAATTATTGCTCCTGGAACATTGTAATGAGAGTCAACATTGTACATCCTGTGATAAACATGGAGCTGATACAAAAACATAGTTATGTTAAGAGTGTTTATTAACAATAAGTATTTGTGACAGGGAAGTGATTATTTACAAAATGGTGCAAAGTGAATCAATGAGTTGTCAGTGATGGTAGACGAGACAATAGAGTAGTCACCACATTGATGAGGTGACACAGTCCAACAGACGCAGTGTGGGTATGGATAGTCAACAAAGTCAATGGCAAGGTGAAGAGAGGTGGCATCTTGGCTGGCTCTTTGACTGACGTTTGGCTGGGGCTTTGCCACGTGATCCTCCCGTGCTTTTCCTCGGACGGCCCCTTGAGCGTTTGGCTGGGGGGGCCTCTGCTGCAGGCTCAATGGTATTTGAGGACTCATCAAGTTCCAGCTCACCCCTCTCTGTGGCCGCAGGTGAGGTGGTGGACTATTATCCTGGGAGCCACAGGAGGGAGGTTGAGCTGGCCTTTGGGCTGCAGGCCTGTCCCTCAGAACGCCCTCAAGGTGGCCCAAGAGGTCCAATATGTGGCCCTTATGCGTGTCAGCAGCAGGCAGACCTCACACACTTCTTTCAGAACCTGGTCCATTTGTCCCTGGGTTTGTTCATAGGCCCCAAGGACTCTTGTGATGTTGGCCAGGGCTTCAGTCCCAGTGTCCTGTTGTATTTGTCGCCCAGTTGCCCTCCCACCTGGCCTGCTGTCCCGGACCTGTGGTGTTACCACTCGATTCACCAACTGACTCTCCCTGCCCTCCTCAGATTGTGGGGTAGTCTGGGTATCCTCTGAGGCAGGGACAGTGTTGCAGGCAGCACTGGTGGTGGTGGTGGTGGAGGCAGCACAGGTTGTTACAGAAGGTGCAGCACTGGTGGTGGTGGAGGCAGCACAGGTTGTTACAGAAGGGGTCAGCGCAGTTGTTGTTGCTGAGGTGGTGGTATTGGTGGAGGCAGTGGGGGCCTGGGATCTGGTGCGCCCTGGCAGGCCTGATGGGCCAGCTTCTGGGCCCACATCCAAGGAATTTAGGGAGTCAGCGTCTCAGAGTCCATGTTCCAGGGGGGGGGAGACTGGCTCTGCAGGTTGGTGTTGTCATTTGCAGCAGTCAATTCTTGGTCACCTGTAGGACATAGATGAAATGGTCATTTAAGTGCACCCCACAAGCTTGGTGTTAGATTTTTGGATGTTACATGTTATACACCCCACAGTTTATATTGAGATCACTTTGTATGGCTGCACATTACTGATCATCATGACATGATGTGGAGGTACATACATTACTTGTCCATGGTGTGACATGTCAATGGATACTATGCTCCAGGTACAGATTGTGTGATTACAAGGACATGTCATCATCTAACAACTAGCAACACTATGTGAAGCGTCTTTGTTGTGTACTCCTCATGGAAGACGTTTATTCTGAGCATGTACTAGCCATTGTTATCTCATGCATCCCTCTGTCATATCATGTGCTTTGCTTTCTTTTTACAACTGACTATGCTTGTTTTGTTTTCATATGGGCCTTGATGCACTGGCCCCATGGCACTTACAGAGAGCAGCAAACAAAGAGAGGGACAGAGAGGGCTATGTTTAACGGAGTCTAGCGCACAAGCCCTGATGTAGTGTCAGCAATGAAGGGTACGCTGTTCCCCAGGGTGATACAGTGAATGAACCAAGTAATGGGTGGAGGCCCCAACAAAGGAGGAAAGGGAGGGGAATCCTCCCTTTTGGAATTAAAACCCTCACACACCCAGCAAGCTAGGTGTCATGCTTCATCATCTGGGTTTGCTCCTCGTCAGGCCGGTGGTGCAATGCCTGACCGGCACCCATAAAGGGGCTCTTTACCAGAGATCTTTTGTTCCTGCCGTTGGTGCGGTGGGTGTGAGGGCCCTAGGGAAAGTGTAGACGTAGGGAAAGAGTGAATTAAAAAAGGTTAGACTATCCATTAGGTAATTTTAATAGTGTGGCAATCTACCATGTTAAAATCAGTGAAGAGGGAGTGCTCACTGGTGCAAAGATCCAGGAGAGTACGCTCTACTTAGTGGTCAACATGTTTCATGCTAATTGTTCACAAGGATACAGTGCAATTCATCAGGACCTATAAGGAGTGACTATCTACACACTGTGTATGGTGAGGATTCTACCTACCACAGGATACTGGGGGGCAGGCCGGGGGTCCTGCCACATCTTAGTGGGACCTAGACAGGGATGAAAAAAACAGTGGGGTAATAAAAAAACTTGTCATCAACCTGGTTCAATGAATCAAAGTGCATTACAAATACAATTATACAATTTGTATTGAGGAGGTTACTATTATTGAGTTGATATGGCTTTGAACCTGTGCTTACCTCCCCATCTTAGGGTACCTACATCCGAGGTGCCTAGCATGGGAGAAGACCGTTGACACCATCTTTTTACCTTTGTAGGGTGAGACTTGAATACCATTTACAGCCACCCCACACTTTTGATTGGTTTGACACTTCTGATTGGTTTGATACTGTTACCTGACCTAGTCTATGTCGTTTTTAATGCATTTTGAATACACTTCATTCTTGCTAAGTTTGTCCTAACACTGCCCAACATGGCATTGCTTTAGCCAGCTGCACTTTGATTAGTTGAACCAGGTTGATGACAAGAGTTACAGTTGTTTTTATATTACCCCACTGTTCTTTTCATCCCTGTCTAGGTCCCACTAAGATGTGGCAGGACCCCAGGCCTGCCCCCAGAATCCTGTGGTAGGTAGAATCCTCACCATCCACAGTGTGTAGATAGTCATTCCTTATAGGTCCTGATGAATTGCACTGTATCCTTGTGACACTGACAGGTCGCTCTGACACTCCTGAGGCAGAAAGCCGGGAGCACCATCACATTGTCAAATTTTAAAATTATTTGTGTATTTTAAATTGTTCTTTGGACTTCTGAGCACTTACCTGCCCTCTTCTCCTCACTTTGCTTCGTTCCCCTGTGCAGCCGATTAGGCGCTGCTACAAGGACTGAGAGGGCAGCCGCCATTTTGGGGGTAGCCCTGGGTTGCCGCTGCAGTTTTTCTGACACAACACTGTCAGACAGCATATGATGTGTATCCCACCCCGACCGCGCAGCGGGCGTGCCGATGGCGCGCCGAAGGTGGGCCAAAGGCATGCCCGTCTGTGCCCGTCCGCGCCAGGCCGGGCCCAGGGACAGTCCCTCTGCCCCCTTTTTAGCATATTCTATGGAGAGCCTGTTGAACCTCCGCAACTCGGCATGTCTTCTGGGCCCAGCCTCCATTAGACATCTGAGGCAACTAGGCATTTTTTCTCCCCCCTCCTGCCCCTTAAAACCTCTGTCCCAGTCACTTCAGTGACACTTGCAATCTAAGTCTGCCCCCACCAAAACCCAGCACCTAAATATCTTTTACCTTAACACTAGGACTTTATTTAAACATCGACTCGACATCTTCCTCCTCCTTGCTTGCCAAAAACCGGACATCCTTTTCCTATCGGAAACTTGGCTTAATACCAATTCTTCTCCAGACATTCTGGCAGCTCTACCAGACAACTATTATATCCTACAGGTAGATCGAGATGCAGGGAAAGCAGGGGGTGGAGTTGCCGCTATCATTAACAAAGGCTATGTCTTCTCCAAAGCGACATCCCTTGATCTTGCTGCAGTCGACAATCTGGTCATCGGGCTCGACTTCAGATCCGGAACATGCATACTGATTTATAGACCTCCACAAAGCATGTCCTCTTTCCCTTTTTCCCTGTGTGATCAGCTGTCTTCCATGGTCACAGATTACACTAAAATCCTGCTAATTGGAGATTTTAACTACTGGCCTAACAGCGAGACCGGCGGCCCTTTGGCTGGTGAACTCATGGAGCTCCTTAGAGGACTTAATTTCAGCCATCATATTAACACTGCTACTCATGTTAAAGGGCACACACTAGACCAGATCTGGAGCACGAATCTTAGTATATCCCCCGCTGTCGTATCTCCTTGTATCTGGTCCGACCATTTTTTGATCCAGTTTAACATCTCTATTCTTGAGCCCAAAATCAATGCAGTTACCAAGGAGGGATTCATCAGGAAATTGGGATCTCTGGACACCCCAGCCTTTCTGGAAAGTCTAGAGAATTCTTCACCTATCCTAAACATTGACCTCAATCTATCCGTGTCTGACATCTCTAACTGGCTCAATACTGCTAGTGACACACACGCCCCATTGAATAAACGTAAAACCATTCGTCAGTCTGATGCCCACAAATAGTTCTCTCCCGACCTTAGGGCAACAAACTCATTGTTCGGCAAAAGGAGCGAGTGTGGAGAAGAACTTACGATACCCTTGACAGGACCCGCTATTTGGCTGCTCGTGCTGAATACATGAAGACCATCCTCTCAGCCAAAACTAACCTTTTCTCTATTTTAATCGAACAGTCAAATAACAACTCCAAGGAGATTTTCTCCATTTTTAATAAGCTCTCGAATCCCAGTAGAAGTTTACGCCCGCTGTTACCCAGGACTTCTGCAACACTCTCAACCAATATTTCCTGGACAAAATTGCGACAAATAAGTCTAGTATCCCCGCCACTACCCCTGTCCCGTCTGTCCCTGCACACGTCACTAATACCTTATCCTTGGACCATTTCCCCCCTCTGGATGTCCCAGCCCTAATCGCCCTATTGAATAGGGTAAAATCTGGTTCTCCTCGCGACTGCTGTCCTCCCCATATACTAAAGACTGTTTTTGCTACTTTCCCTGTCCTGCCCTAAAACTTCTCAACACTTCTTTACTTCAAGGCACAGTACCTAAGTCTTTTAAGATAGCAGTCGTGGTGCCCCTCCTAAAAAAACCTGGAGCGGAGCCCACTACCCTTTCAATTTATAGGCCTATTTCCCTACTTCCGTACCTAGCCAAGGTACTGGAAGCACACGTAACATCGCATCTTTCCAATTTCATTGAACAATCCGACTTCCTAGACTCTTCCCAAGTCAGTCATCACGGCTGTCCTAGATTCTCTGCGTTCTAACACAGATTTGGGAATCCCACAGGCTCTGGTCCTACTTGATTTGTCAGCTGCAATTGACACGGTCGACCCCAACATTCTTCTCGACTGTGTCAAACTAGCTGGCATCTGTGGTCCGGCCCATGACTGGATCAGGTCCTTTCTTAGTGACCGCACCCAGGCAGTCGGCTTACCCCCTTTTTCATCTCACAAACTCCATACCACCTGCCGGGTCCCTCTGGGCTCTTTACTGTCACCCATTCTGTTTAA
This sequence comes from Lissotriton vulgaris, assembly GCF_964263255.1. Lineage (NCBI taxonomy): Eukaryota > Metazoa > Chordata > Amphibia > Caudata > Salamandridae > Lissotriton > Lissotriton vulgaris. The sequence goes on from NC_141694.1 coordinate 1,299,543,454, forward strand.
TATTTACATGCTCCCCCTGCTCCAGTCCCTAAAATCCTTTAGAGTTACCACCTTTAATAACGCAGACGATCTGCAACTCACTTTCACAATTGACAACTCCCCAGACTCGATTTATCAATTCCAAAACACCATGCTTCATATCTGTCAGTGGATGGACGGGAATCAATTGAAGTTAAATCTGGACTTGACAGAATTGGTTCTCTTTGGCAAAAGTCAACTGTTCTGGGGCCCCCATTATTGGCCATCCAAATTGGGTTCCCCCCCCATCCCGTCTAACTCGGTTAAAGGTTTGGGGGTGCTCATTGATAGTGAGCTCTCATTAAAACCACAAGTTAATTCAGTTGTGTCCACTTGTTTTTTCCAACTGCGGAAAATAAAAGAGATCAGTCAGATGCTTACTCAATCTGCTCTGGCCCAGGTGGTAATGGCCCTGGTGTTGTCACATCTAGACAACGCCAACCCCATCTATTTGAGCCTCCCTGCTACACTCTGTAAACGTCTGCAGATGGCACAAAATCAGGCGGCTAGACTTATATATTGTCTTCCGCAATGGCAGTCAGTCAGACCTCTTTTGAGGCAACTTCATTGGCTCCCGATTACACACCGTGTTACTTTCAAATCGGCGTGTATAACTTTCAAGTCCTTACACGCACGCAGTCCTAAATTTATTCAGGATCTTCTGTGCAGATATATCCTATCCCGCAACCTTCGGTCCGCTTCTCAAATTCTTTTGACTGTCCCCGATATAAGTTCTCAGGAAAGGGGGGCCGCAGGTTTGCTACTCTCACCTCTAAGCTGTGGAACTCCCTCCCTTTGGAAATTCGTTCCTGTACTACTCTTCTCCCATTTAGGAAGCTTTTAAAAACTTGGCTGTTTGTCCAGGACTTGGCTTAACTCCTTTGAAGGTCTTCTAACTGTAGATTCAGAGTCCTGTCGGCTAGCGCCATGAAACCCTCGGGTGTGCGAGCGCTATATAAAACCTTGTTAAGATAAGATAAGAACAATTAGCATGAAACATGTCGACCACTAAGTAGAGCGTACTCTCCTAGATCTTTGCACCAGTGAGCACTCTCTCTTCTCTGATTTTAACAAGGTAGATTACCACACTATTAAAAGTACCTAGTGGATAGTCTAACCTTTTTTAATTTACTCTCTCCCTACGTCTACACTTTCCCTAGGGTCCGCACACCCACCGCACCAATGGCAGGTACAAAACATCTCCGGTAAAGAGCCCCTTTATGGGTTCCCGTCAGGCATTGCACCGCTGGCCTGATGAGGAGCAAACCCAGATGATGAAGCATGACACCTAGCTTGCTGGGCGTGTGAGGGTTTTAGTTCCAAAAGGGAGGATTCCCCTCCCTTTCCTCCTTTGTTGAGGCCTCCACCCATTACTTGGTTCACTCACTGTATCACCCTGGGAACAGCATACCCTTCATGGTTGACACTTACAGAGTGCATTCACTGCTGTGCATCATTGTGCCCTGAATTTCTTCAACATGTGATTTGGTGAGTCAAACTTTAATTTTTGTGATGGTTACATAGGCTTAGCTGTCTGAACACTGGAAGTGGCTATTGGATCTATGCCAAGTTAGGTGGAATGTGAGGGCTGGTGTGGTCATATGGCTCCATGTTTAGTTGAGAGAAATGGCAGGGCGCATGCACTGTCTACCTACCTGTTCTGTGGCACAGTTGCAGGGAATTAATGACACATGTTTCTGGGTGTGGGAGAGTGCTCCAACCTGCTCAGCTGGGGGACAAGGGGGCCCGGCGGGAATTGTAGTGCTGGCTTCCCAGCCCACAAACTATGATCTGATGCTCATGTAAAGCGCTCTGATACCTCCGGGTCTAGCCAGCGCTAAATAAAACCTTTAAAATAATGGCTTCCTACCTGTTAGGTGAAGGTGAGCAATGCAATGGCTGACCCATGATTTTGGGTGTGTGGAGTGCTCCGTCTTGCTCAGCTGTGGGACAAGGGGGTCTGATGGGAGTTGTAGTTCTGGCTTCCCAGCCCACAAACACCCCTCCCTGTGAAAATGGCTAACTACCTGTTTGGTGAAGGCAAGCAATGCGATGGCTGGCACATGGTTATGGGTGTGTGGGGTGCTCCATCTTGCTAAGGTGTAGGACAAGGGGGCCTGGTGGGAGTTGTAGTGCTGGCTTCCCAGCTGCCAAACACCCCACCCTTTGAAGATGGCTACCTACCTGTTAGGTGAAGGTGATGCTCAGGTAAAGCGCTCTGATACCTCCGGGTAAAGCCAGCGCTAAATAAAACTTTTATAATAATGGCTACCTACCTGTTAGGTGAAGGTGAGCAATGCAATGGCTGACTCATGATTTTGGGTGTGTGGAGTGCTACATCTTGCTCAGCTGTGGGACAAGGGGGCCTGCTGGGAGTTGTAGTGCTGGCTTTCCAGCTCCCAAACACCCCTCCCTGTGAAGATGGGTATCTACCTGTAAGTTTTGTTAGTGAAATACAATGGCTGCCACATGCTTCTGGGGAAGATGGAGGGCTCCATCTTGCTCAGCTGTGGGACAAGGGGGTCTGTTGGGAGTTGTAGTTCTGGCTTCCCAGCCCACAAACACCCCTCCCTGTGAAGATGGTTAACTACCTGTTCGGTGAAGGCAAGCAATACAATGGCTGGCACATGGTTATGGGTGTGTGGGGTGTTCCATCTTGCTCAGGTATAGGACAAGGGGGCCTGGTGGGAGTTGTAGTGCTGGCTTCCCAGCTGCCAAACACCCCACCCTTTGAAGATGGCTACCTACCTGTTAGGTGAAGGCGAGCAATTCAATGGATGCCACATGCATCTGGGTTTGTGGAGTGTTCAATCTTGCTCAGCTGTGGGACAAGGGGCCTGATGGGAGTTGTAGTGTTGGCTTTCCAGCCCCAAAGCATGCTTCTGGGTGTGTGGAGTGCTCCATATTGCTCAGTTCTGGGACAAGGTGGCCTGGTGGGAGTTGCAGTGCTGGCTTCCCAGCCCCAAACACCACTCCCTGTGAAGATGGCTACCTACCTGTAAGTTTGGTTAGTGAAAATAATGGCTGGCACATGGTTGTGGATGTGTGGCGTGCTCCATCTTGCTCAGCTGTGGGACAAGGGGGGTGCTCCATGCTGCTCCGCTTTGGTACAAGGGGGCCTGGTGGGAGTTGTAATGCTGGCTGCCTGTACACATGCCCCTATGGTTAATGTTGCTTGCTACTTTTGGGGTGAATCAGAGGGAGTGAATTTTGGATCTGTGAGACATGTGTTGGGGAGTGTGTGGTGCAGAGGAATGCATTTTGGCCTAGGAGGTGTAGCTTTGTAGTTGTGCAAGACAGTACATAGTAGTGAGATGGTAGACATTTGTTGGTACTTACTAGCCTCCACTGCCCCGGGTATTCCTGTGAGACTTTCTGGATACAGTATGCCAAGCACCTTCTCCTCCCATGTAGTGAAAGTTCATAGTGGACTGGGATTGCCAGTCAGTGCGCTGAGCCAGCTGACGGTTCTTGTTGTTCATCTCTTTTACCTTGTTCTTGAGGTCATGCCACCGCTTCACAATCTCCTTCTTGGTGTACAGGACAGTCCCTACTGCATTGACTTTGCTGACTATCCTTCCCCACATTTGTGTTCTGGTGGCTAATGGTGTCTGTTGTACCAGGTTTCCAAACAATTGTGGTTTTACTCTGATTACCTCATCTACCATGACTGACAACTCATTGTCAGTGAATTTGTGCATTTTCTTCTGTGCCATGGTATGTGATGTGCAAATGGGTTAAAGGTGCAGGTTTGAGAGTGGTGGTGGTGATGTAAGTGGTGTGTGTGTGTTGTGTTGGTGAGATATGTGGTGGTGTGCCTCTTCTTTGTGCTGTAGGGTTGGTTCCTTCAGTGGTGGAGTATTGCAAAGAATTCTGGTCAGGGAAGGGGCTGGTTTTATACTCAGCTATGTGAGTGTGTCAAAATGGAGCACTGCTGTGAGGTTTGCTGTGTGGATTGACCTGGAATTTGTATTTTTTTAGTTGCCATGGGGATGTGTCATTGGGGTGTGTTAGGTGTTTTTTGAGGCTGGGCCAGCTTAATGGTTACACATGGTGGCCTTGTGTGTTTCTTTGGTCAACATCCATAATTGGTCTGGAGTGGCTGCAGCAGTGGCTATACAACTGCCTTTCTGCTGGCTTTCCTATTCATCACTGGTTGCGATCGCGGCGGTCGGAAACAGCGGATCGCTCCGGTGTCACCTCAATGGTATTCTAATTTCATGTGCTGTCAATCCACTGGCCGAACGGCGGTTTTGGTTTTTTCCACCGCGAATCCGACCACCGCAAATGGATTTTCACCTGCTCCGCATGTTACTGGCGTTCTTCTGTGGCATTGTTCTGCCGCGGTCTGATTGTTCTGGCAGTTAATCCTAATGGGACCACTGTTTTTTATGCGCTACATGTGGATGGTTCATGTCCGCGTCCACGGCGGTCAGAATGGTTTTCCAACCGCCATCCTAATAGACCCCTTAACACTGACCTGCACTTTGTTGAGGCAGGGCACATCAGTGGTGTTGTGAGCCCCCCACTTAAATCACATAAAACCCCGAGGGTGGGCAGGAGAAGAGGTGGTGAAAGACCATTATTTTTATATTCTGAAACTTGCTGACACAGGCATTGCTCTGGTAAAATATAATTTTCAGGGAGCGTGGATCCCAGGCCACCTTAATTGGGCCCATTAGTAGAAGATGCTTGCATTTGCATCTGAAAAGCCACCTCTGCCCTCTCACCCCTCTGGGCTGTTCGACCCATGATTTATTAGAAGGAACTGCATTTTATTTTGTATTTGACAATTCTGCACTTTAGCACTACAACATAGGGTACCACAAAATATTTTTCCTCCGACAGAGCCTTACATTGTAAAGTTCAAGTTCAAGTTCAAGTATTTGTATAGCGCACTACTCACCCATAGGGTCTCAAGGCGCTTGTGGGAGGGGGGTGCATTATTTATTGAATAGCTAGGTTTTAAGTTCCTTTCTGAAGGAAATGTGGTTCTGTGTGAGTCGGAGGTGGGTGGGGAGAGAGTTCCAGGTCTTGGCCGCCAGGCAGGAGAAGGATCTGCCTCCCATGGTGGATTTGTGGATGCGCGGAACTGCGGCAAGCGCTTGGTTGGAGGATCTTAGTTGGCGGGAGGGTGTGTAGAAGGACAGTCGTGTGTTGAGGGATTCCGGCCCTAGTTTGTAGAGGGCCTTGTGAGCGTGGGTGAGGAGACGGAACGTTATTCTCTTGTTGACGGGAAGCCAGTGGAGGTCTTTCAAGTGGCCGGTAATGTGAGCTTGGTGAGGGATGTCCAATATGAGTCTGGCAGATGCATTTTGGATGTGTTGGAGTTTTTTCTGTAATTTGGCAGTGGTTCCTGCGTAGAGGGTGTTTCCATAGTCCAGTCGGCTAGTGACCAGTGCGTGAGTGACAGTCTTTCTTGTTTCGGTGGGGATCCAACGGAAGATTTTTTTGAGCATACGGAGTACGTTGAAGCAGGAGGATGAGACGGCGTTAACTTGTCTGGTCATCGAGAGGGAGGAGTCTAGGATAAAGCCCAGGTTGCGTGCGTGGTCTGTGGGTATGGGTGCGGTGCCCAGGGCCGATGGCCACCATGAGTCGTCCCAGGCAGAGGGGGAAGATCCTAGGATGAGAACTTCTGTTTTGTCTGAGTTAAGTTTTAAACGGCTGTTTTTCATCCATTTGGCTACTTCTTTCATGCCTTCATGAAGATTGGTTTTGGCGGTGTTAGGGTCCTTGGTGAGGGAAAGGATCAGCTGGGTGTCGTCGGCGTAGGAGATGATGTTGAGGTTGTGTTGTCGCGCGATGAATGCGAGGGGGCTCATGTAAACATTGAAGAGGGTGGGACTGAGTGATGATCCTTGAGGGACTCCACAGATGACTTCGGTGGCCTCTGATTTGAATGGGGGGAGTCAGACTCTCTGTGTTCTCCCGGCGAGGAACAAGATAATCCAGTTCAAGGCTTTTCCTTGTATTCCGACGTTGCTGAGTCGTTGTATGAGGGTGCTATGACAGACTGTGTCGAAGGCGGCGGAGAGGTCGAGTAGGATGAGGGCAACTGTTTCTCCGTTGTCTAGCAGCGTTCGGATGTCATCTGTCGCTGCAATGAGGGCGGTTTCGGTGCTGTGTTTGGCTCAAAATCCGGACTGTGAAGAGTCGAGGGAGTTGTTGGATTCAAGGAAGGCGGCGAGCTGGCTATGGAAGGCTTTCTCAATGACCTTGGCAGGGAATGGGAGGAGGGAAATGGGGCGGTAGTTCATAAGCTCAGAGGGGTCAGCTGTGGGTTTCTTCAGGAGGGCACTGAGTTCGGCGTGTTTCCAGCTCTCCGGGAAGGTAGCGGAGTTGAAGGAGCAGTTGATGACATCACGGAGATGGGGTGCGATGATGGAGTCTGCTTTGTTGAAGATGTGGTGGGGACAGGGGTCCATTGGCGAACCTGAATGGATGGAGTTCATTAGGTTGATGGTGTCTTCAGTGGTGATTGGGTTTGTAGTTTTTCTTTTAACAGTTACATTTTTTAAATCAAGATTCCCTGGTAAACAAAGAGCTGTTGGCTAAAATGTCTAAAATGTCAAAATGGTTGGAGGTGTTATACATGACACAAAGACACTTTCAGCTTTCAGTTTAAACTTTAGAAAGCTGCCTATTCCATAAAAAAATGCATGTTTCATGCATAAACCAAAAGTAAAATCCTCTCACATATTTTGCTTGGATTTACTTCTTCACTCATATCACACATTAAACAAGCATGGACAATGTGGAAAGTTTTTAACTGATGTGGAGTGGAAAGTTTTATACTGAGCTTCACAACACAATGAAGGTACAACATGGACAGCCGCAATGCAAACTTTGCTAACACAAATAATACATACATGCAGGTACAACACAGGTAGCTAACACACCTATGGCCAGGAAGGCGCTGAGGACCCTTGAATAAACTAACCATTCACCCAGCCTATGCCCCTACCCCGCAATGCAACAGATTTAGGAGCCTAAGACCACTTTTGTAGTTAAGATTGAACGATCTCAGGTCGTATTTGTTATTGTACACACAAAAGAAATTTTCACAAATATTTGCATGGTGACCACAATCATATTTTACAACCCTTGTTACAAGTGAAACCTATCATTAGCAGTGACTCTAATAAATAGGAGTTACCTATCCATATCTAGTTGATTCCTGTTCAACCAAAAAAACTGTTACTGAGTGAGATCATGACTGGCTACATAGCCCTTTCTTGTCCACCCCCCTCAGTCCAAAAGGTTAGAGGGCCCCAGCTTCCCTCTCTGATAACTCTAGCAGTGGGCCCGGCTGTCCCTAGGATTTCTGTCATGAACACCCCATGCACCCAACTTTGTCCTCCAACAGGCGTCTGCTAGGTTGAGCCCACTCTTCCTGTGAGGGTGGCTGACAGGAAAGAACCTTGTACCAGCAACAGCCCAGTGCCACTGAAACTTCCTTATGCTCTGCTGGCAGCACCCCTTTGAGGTTCCTGTGATGAAATTGACCAGTAATTATTTATTATAGAATATAGCATTATTTGTAGCATATAGTTATATAGTATTCGTTATAATATTTAATTTAGTCGTGGCTCAGAACTCTGCACATAAAAAGATAGGCAGGATTTATCTTTACATATGTGGCATGTTTTGCCATGACTGCAGAGTATCTGCACTTGATAAGTTACAATTAAAATGCAGTTCTTTTGAATACTGAAAAAGCGTCAACAAAAGTGTACGTTTACTATTGTGAACCATGCCCTCAATAACCATATGTTGGATATAACTATGATGCTATCACTGATTTAATCAATTATGTTAGTGAACATATCATGAGTGATGTAATATGTGTGGTTGTAAGAAATGCAGGAGAGGGGTGAAAGTTATAGTTAGCTTACTCAACTATAACCAGCGAATCTCAGTGCTTTTTTAGTTTAAAACATCATGTTATGTCTGACATTTTTAACTTAGCTATAATGTCCTTTAACCTTTAATTTTTTCACTGAATTTCGACTTTTTTAACATAAGTGATAGTCTTTTTTGGATCTAACTATAGCAACACTTTATGCTTTGTTTTTTTCAGTGAGTTTTTTTTTAAAACAAGTTAGTCTACTTTCTATACCCCAATTATAACATTATTTTAATCTTTATTTTTGTCAGTATACTTCTAGAATTTTTCAACGTAAAGTAATATAATTTTTCTTAGTTAATCATAATGCAAATTTAGTTTTTATGTTTAATATTAAATATACAATAGTGATACTAAGTGTTAAAATGTATGTGTGTTATTAGGTGACTACCACAGCCAATGGCAATCCCCTGTGACAACTTTGAGTAGGTTTTGCTTCCTGCTCCTAGTCTCACAGGAACACCGCAAGACTGCTGTAAAATGAAATTTATGTTTAGTATGAAAAAGTGTTTTTCAATTATGTTTGAGGTTTTCTAACTAGGTCAGTTAATGAGGATCCCATGAATAATTTTGTGTAAAAATTGCCTCAATATTTTATGTTACAATCATACAGGAATATAGTGGGAGCACAGCAAGACTGCAGACATACCAATGAAAGCCTGCCTGGTTAAACATGGAAGGAAAGAAACCAGAACAAACCTGGAACGGCAAAAAATTAAACTTTCCATGTGTTTTTTGCAGCTGTGCCCAAAACGTGCCCGAAGCGTGCCAAGAAGGCTGGAGCCTGCCTTCTTGGCACATGAACAGCTGCCCTTCCTGTTGCACTGGAACTTACATTGTTAAATTCAACTGTGCAATTTTCTGTTACAACCTGAGTGTGCTAAGGACAGTTAGAGATACCATCATTTTTGGAGTAGGACTGCCACATAATGTCAATGTTCCGGTCCAGTCATTTAACAACTCATTGCATTCTGGGAGTTGTAGTTTTTTATTTTTTATTTAATTAGAGTAATGAATATTGAATCATTGTTCTGTTGTCAGTGAGAGCAGGATCTGAACACGTGATGTGCACAGGCACTGTAATTATTGGGGTGCCTGTGTGGGACATGGATGGTGAGAGATCAAGGAACTGCCCAAGCCTAGTCGCCTAGCTCTGTATTCCCTTCAGCCAGCACTGGCAGCACTGGTACTTCAGTTAGTGGCACTTCGCATTCTTAGACCTGTATGTCGCTTTTATCACGGAAAGTGTCTTTTTATTTTATTTGGGCATCACACATGTTATCTTTAAATTGCGTCAGAGCATCTATTTTTTTTTAAACGGTTCAGGCCACCAACTTTGGGGCCTGAAAGTCCCAGCACGCTGCTGGCTCAGAGCCCAAATTAGCTTCATACGTTACATGTGTGACATCCGGCCTGATGACAAAAAAAGCTGCCCCATTCCTGTGAGTCACTATTGTTCGTGACTAGCAGTTTTGTGACTGGTCCACTAGTCAAAGAGAAAAAGGAAGGAAAGACAGGAAGAGAGCAGAGTGTGTTGAGGAAAACGGGGGAGTGTTTTCTGCATAGTTATAGATTTTTTCGATTTGGCACATATTTCATTATCTGATGAATAACCCGCAGATTTCAACAAAAAAATTGTTACTAGCTCAAATGGATCAAAAGTTACTAAAAAATTGGTGACACCTGTTGCTACACAGTGGTTGGGCCTTTGCAAAGGATGACTTGTCATCCTTCTGTTGCTAATGAGTTGAAACCTTTGCCCAGATAATGTTATGTATAAAACTTCCAAAATATTGCAGCACAAACTGACACAAAATGTGGTCGAGTATGCCACATAATTTGTCTTTTCCTGCCATATAATTGAATTAATCCTGCCTCATAATTTGGTCCTCCATTGCCGCATAATTTCAGTCATCCTAGGTAAGACTTTGGGGCCGATTACGATCTTGTTCAGAAAGCATTCCTACCAAATCGGTTCTGGAATGCTTTCCGAATGACTCGGATTGGGTGAGTCCGACCAAGTGATTTGGATGTATCCGAAAGCTTCAGTTTACGATTTGGTCAGACTCCCATTGACTCCAATGGGAGCCTGTGTTTCGAACGAGAACACAGGCTCCCATTGAAGAAAAAGGATAGCTGGGAAAAACATTGCACCCTGTGGCAGGCACTCTCTATTTGGATGACCATGGGTGCAGAGGGCCCTTCTACCGGTCCCCAAAGACAGATTACGACAGCCAATGGGAACGGCTGTCTGAATCGGTAATCGCAATCAGTCTCTCGGAATTCGAGTCCATAGAGCTGTACGGATTGGCTCCGAAAGACGTGAGCTGTCCGAATGCCTTTCCGAACCAATTTGGACAGCCGTACTAGTGTACAGGCATCGTGATCGGTAATTGGTAATTGTGTATGATACGGACATAAATAAAGGTTCAGAATCTGATTCGACAAACCTGAACCACTTTGGAGCCCTTCCGAATGGGATCCTAATCGACCCCATAGTGTTCATGAACCATGCAAGAGACAGATTCATTGCTTAACAGAAACTAAGAATTTAAAATAATAAAAAGTGAATTTTTAAAACTGAACATCTTGTAAGATCTGTGTAACTGGAGGGATAACTCTGCTGTGTGAGGCCTCAGCCAGTAGTGTTTGTGAAACCTAAAATATATATCTGCTTCTTCAAAGCTGACTCTTGGAAGATCTGTGTAACTTGAGGGATAGATCTTCTGCAGGAGATTTAAGCCTGTAAATTCTTGGTCACCCAAGGCATCACTGTGTTGTGAGATGAATGAGCTTGTAAGGAATAGATCTGCTGTCTAACTTCAGTGTCTCCTATTATGCTTAAGGATGGCAACAAGCCCGTAAAATCACGTTTGCCTATTATCTTCTGCTGTTTATGTGGGCAACTGGCACTGGGTTTTGGTCCTGATTGTCACACTTGACCAAACATATTTAATTCTGCACAGATCACTTCAGTCTTCCTATGCCTAAAGGTACAAATCTGTGTAGCGTGAAGAGCTGTTCTTGTATTCCCGCTGTCATCATAGGCCCCTGTAAGCAATTGATGCTTAATTGCTAATGTTCTGGCTTATTAGTGCCTAGAGAGTTTCTACTATATGTGCTCAGGATGGAAATAAAATAAAAGTTGTTTTTATTGTTTTCATTTCTTTATGCATAAGCCCTCCTTAGCAATGGTTTGAGCTTGAAAGGTAGCTTTCATGGGTTTAAGTCTTACTGTAGCGATCTGCAGACTCCTGTAGGCTACAGGTTGGAATCTCAAAGGCTCCAGCTCAGCCTTTTATCCTTTCAAGTTTAATAAAAACCAATACCACTACATGTTAAAACAGTATATCCAGACGTATTTTGCTGCCTTTTGGTGAGTTTCGCTTTAGAAATACGATATGAATACATATATAATCTACACAATCCGCAACCGACATGATGTAAAAAAAATCTTTGGTGACACTGAACTATTGTGACAAAGAATATTCCAAACTTTTAATCCACTGTATATGTTATTCAAAAGGATTCGATTTTTGTGCCTGAATTTAGAAATAACATAACAGTGTATATGTATAGCTGTGAGTTAAAGTGCCTCTGCTGCCTTTTTCAGATTGGACATCTGACATCTCCAGACTCTCATCTGGTTCACTTCCTGTACATAAGTGTACATATAAGTTGTAACTAAACTGACTGTGAAGAAATTAACTGGCATTATGTTTGACCTAGCATAAGGTCACCAAGCCTTCAACATGACTCAGTGAGTTAAACGCTCATTGCTGAGCAAAGCAGTGGTCTGCAAGTCACAAGTTTGATTCCAGGCTAGGCCAAGTGTATCTTCCATTCTTTAGAAGGCCTTTATTAATTTGCTTGCCCTCCCCTTTATCTCCCTGTACCTCCCTCTCAGCACTGCTCACAGGCCCCCACCATCCCTCAAAGGCCAATGCTTGTTTTTCAAATCTCCTCTCTCCACCCTGTTTGGTAAATTTTTGCATGATTTGCAGAGCACCCTTCTAATCTCCTCACCCTACCCCCTCGCACAACACTGCTTGCCCGCCCCCACCTCCGAGATCGTTGCATTTATTTCTTATCCTTATTTTAAATTAGTTGGTTTAATTTTTGTTGAGCTAACACCAGAATGAAACATGGATCCCAAAGCTCCCCACTCGGCAGCTCTTACCACTGCACCATATCCTTTCCCTATCCATTTTGCAAGGGTGTAGTACCTTATAACACAGAAAAAGGTCCCTAGGGACACCTAGTGATAGCCTGTGGTACTGCACCCTTTTACTGCTTCATGCACAGTATGACAGTAAATGCTGCAGTACCCACATAATGTGCTGCATAGGTAAATACTTATATGGTCACATAGGCTAGAACGATTGCACTGCAAATGTTTGTTTATGGTAGCTTTTCTGGGCCGTAAAATGTTAAAGGAAAGTCTCAGAGACATTATGTTGTCACTACCCACTCTATTACTCTCCATGGTCTATTGTGCTGCCAGTCCCCATCCTGCTTGTCCTGCAAGGTCCTTTGTGCTGCCACTGCCCCTCACCTGCCCTGCATTGTCAGCTTGTTTCCCCTGCACATGCCCTCGCCATTGTCTGGCATATGTACTTGAGGGAAGTGTATTGAAACTCATATGTTATATTGCTTGTTATTATTATTATTATTATTATTATTATTATTATTATATAACAGTTAGAAAGCGCAGTTTCCACCTCAAGGGTATCTCCATGCTCGTCTCTTAGACGATAACTAACTCTAGTACCTTGCGGACATTTTGAGTTAGTTTGTACAGGGAAATAGACACATTTCAAGTGGTTTTCTTATTACAGCAGGTCGTTACTGTAAAGTTTGTGTTGAATTTAGTACTCTATAATAAAAAAAAATATAAAGGCTGACTTCACGTGACAATTGTTGCAGAGGCATGTTGCACAGTAGGTTGTAGTTTAAATCCAAAGCGTGTTGAGCAAAATCTTTGAAAAACTCTTTAGCTTCTGTTGACAATAGATTATCCAGCAGTTTATTCATGGGCACATTCCCATATTCAGTAGTTGTAATACAGTCTTTTTTTTTTTTTTTAAAGTCCTCATCAAGCAAACAGATTTTTTAGAGTATGGAGAAGTGAGGGGCCCCTTTATCTCGTTTGGATCCGTTCCAAAATGACTGCCTTATAACTCTCTGGGGGAACTGTTTGCCTTGTCCTCTGAGGCCCCCTTTTTTCCATATCTAGATACACGATTTTTGGAAGTGGGGGAGCTATTCAATATGACTACTCTATTCAAGACTCCGCTTGGAATCGTTGTTACTTTTGCCTTAATCATTGGACACCCTAGATGTTTCCAAATTGTATTTTTCCCAAATATTCCAGAACCTGCTTTTCTTACTTTGCCTTCCCTTTTTATCCAGATTATATACCCTAAGTTCTGAGTTAAGCCAATCTGAGTATCTTGGAGGAGATTGTTTTATCCAATTAATACAAATTTCTCTTCCAGCTAGGAGAATTAACAAAAAGAGGATTTTTTCTTTATCTTTTGACGCATTAGTGGCATGCAAGTTATTTCTAACCCCAAAAATAATCAAATCACTGCTTACCTCCACTGGTTGTTCTAGTACTTCTGAAAGTGTCTTACCGATCTGGCTCCAGTATTCTTCTAACATCACACAATCTTGAAACATGTGGAGGTCGTCTGCTCTTTCTTTTCCACATTTGAGACATTTCTTTACTGTATTGTTTTTGAATTTTGACAGTTTTTTTGGTGTCCAATATGCTCTGTGAATTGTGAATAAGTGATTTTTTTTCAGGGGAGCAGATTTTGCCACTTGTCCTGCGATGTTGTACTTACTTGAACATTGTAATACAGTCTTACAGAGACATTCTATATAATGAGGGCATTTATAAGGTTTGGATATTTATTTATAGGACTTTGCTGAAAATGTAGAGGCATTTCACATTGTTGAATAATGTAGAGGGTGACCCACTTACAGGTGATTTAACCCACACTCAGACTAAAAGCATGCTTTTTTTCCATGTATTATACCACTGTGCTCACATCAGGAAAGTGTATAGTGCATTTTACCAAAGTATGGAGGGTTGGACATAGAACCTGTCTTACCAGTGGCAAGTGTATACCTGTCAAGTTCTTGATTTAAAATGGTGTCATGTGAAGTCTTTAGAGTGATCCCATTAAGGTGAACTCTTGGGAAGTGTTTAAGGTTGAAAAAAGGTGTGACCCCATTTAAGTCTACAAAGGCATTTTATTTGTTCGGTGCAGTGGCACCTCGAAGAGGGAGTGCTGCGGGCGGTAGGGCGGGGGAGGGCCACGATGAGGGTAGTGTACTCCGACATACGGTGGAATGCAGTAAACTAGGTAAATAAATAAATAAAACGATTTACTTTGCAAGCGCTGCATCGCCCCGCCTCACCGCCTCGCAGCATATATATATCTTGTCAAATCTATTGCAATAGTTTGTGTGCCACATAACTCTATCAGTGTGATTTAAATTGGTATTCATTTGATAAATTGCATTGTAGCTGGATACAAAGGGAGAACGTTTTTAGTCCCTTAGAGAAGGCCATTTTGGAAATACTTCGAGGGACCTTGAATATTACTGTTTTACTTGGCTACCCAGCATTTATAAATTATATGAAATGCACTGCAAGACACTGACCAGTCGGTGGCGATAAAGTAGCGTGTAAATAACAACCAACCCTTTGAATGAAAATCACAATGTTATCCATGCCACACAGTTGCACAGTGTTAGAAGTACAGGTTACGCAGTATTGGGTTAAAAACACCACCGTTTACGTACCTAAATGCACTTCAATGTTAAAATGAGTGTGCCTAACAAAGCTTCACAGTGGCAGCTCCTCGTTTCTGGAAAATGTAAACAGTGTGACAATCTCTCGATGTGCAGGTTTGATATCATTTTCTTATTCTGTATCATAGCTATCAATCTGCGTGTTTATTTGCCTTAACTTACCTACTCATTATATCATGCTATGTGCAAAGTATTTTGTAAATTTCCTCTGCTACTGATATATTCTTAAATTAATATTTAAATATTCAAACATTAGTTTTCTGATGTACCGGGGATCCAAGCCAATTCACTTTTGGTTCTTAGAAGTTGCGAAACAATGCTGTAAAACAGTAGTTTAACAAACTTTATAAGAAAAGAAAAAACCAAAAAAACAACACATTTATATACATAACTGAGACCAATTCAAAAAAGAAACCAGCATATACAGCCAATCTGCTTAAATAGCAGGTATTGCACAAAATGTAGGGAATTCGAATTCAGGGCATCCTCTTTATTTGAAAAATGTTTGGGATTGTCAACAACGTCCTTTCAATTAATGGTATGATTAATTATCAATCAATGAAAGATCATTTATTTCGTGTACTCCAATCCAATGGGAGAGAAGAACTATTTTTATTTAGACCATAGTCTTTAAACTTCAAGATCATATAAAATTCAAACACTGTACAAAAACCAATCCGTAACAAGATGATACAGTCGTATATAAAATCACACAATTACTTTCTGGGCAGCTCCACATAAATACTTCTATGCTAAAATCAATTTCCTCAATATTCTAATTTGTAAAATCAATAAAAGTACAAAACCCTCCACACATAATTAAAGCGGGCGTTACAAATCTCCTAATCACATTCATCATTGTTCATTTACAGTAAAATATTAGAACCATTTGAGCTAGCTTCACCTCAGTGTTTAGCCTTTGACTTCTGCAAGAGAGGGTGTAAAAGTAGATTAATCTCTGTACTTGCTTGAGCTTTTCCCTCACCAGTTGGTTTACCCCTCTCAAATAGTTACCAAGTGCAATTGCTATGTCCAAGTTTTCCATTCCTATCAGTAAATTAATGGCTTGGGCTCGTAATCTTATGCCATATTTTATAAATAAGGGCCGTAAGAACCGTTTTCTCACTTCTACACATGTAAGACAATCTAGCAGTATGTGCAACATTTCACACTTGGTCCCCAGTCCACACTTGCATAGACCATCGGGATATAACATTTCTGCCTTAAGTCTCCCCTCCAATAGCCAAGGGATGGTACCAATTCGGATCTTCTAAATATCCCACCTAAATCCATAGTTCGCCAGGGTTTCTAAATAAGGGTACCATGCATCATTGGCCCATGCTTCTAACATATATTGGACCAATTTTTTCTTTCTCAGGTATCCTATGTCTTGAATTCTTGAATGCTCCCTTCCTTGTGCTCTGAGTGAACTCTTCGCGAAATGTACGTCTAAGGAATTTTGATTTACTCCCACGTTTAGGCTCCCGATTATCTCCTTTATTTTCCTTTTTGCCTCCATTGCCCATCTTAGGCTGCAATGCCGGATTTCATCACTGCACCAATGTGAAACCTTTTGGGCTTCCCCTTGGAATTGGCTTTTCCAGAATCTTGCCACAACCATTTTGGCCTGGGTATTCCATGCAATTTTTCCTGTCTCTAATCTAATTGCCTGTATCATTGCTGACTTAGGCAGGGACAGTAGCATTTTTAAAGCCTTACCTTCATACTGATCCTACACCTCTTTACCACTGAAATGGAGCACCTCTACCCCATACAGTACTTGGGAGGGGGGGGGGGGGGGAATCATGGCTTCATAAGCCTTTAACAGGGGTTTGTGTGACAAGTCCCCGTAATCATTATTACATTTTTTCAAGCCACAAATGGAGAAAGATGCTTTTGCATTTTGATTTTCTAAATGTTTATCCCATTTTAAAGAGCATTCGAACCATAGGCCTAGGTATTTATATTCTTTAACCGTTTCTAGTTTTGTTTTGCCTAGATACCAGCTGAAGCTCTTAGACCTTTTACCGAAACACAAGATATTTGTTTTGTCCATATTTACTACTAGCAATTTTGCCTTACAATAATCATAAAAAATGTTTAGATTTCTCTGTAACCCTAGCTCTGTCTGGTCAATAATCACTAGGTTATCTGCATACAGAGCGATGGAGCTCTGTGAGGAACTGAATACCCTACAGCTAGAACTCAAGGGCCAGCTTCCCACACACAACCGTGGGCATCTGTTAGATCCCATATTCGCTAACTGGGAGGATGTCCGGGCTGCTCCCCCAGAGCCCCTGCCCTGGACAGATCATTTCCTTGTCCCGTTTGACATTCACCTGCCTAAATACAAAGCTCATGCCGCCGCCCCTCTCAACTACCCTCGTCGAAGGTGGGCAACATTCTCCTTGCCAGAATTTAATAGGGCTCTCATGGCGGAAGGGCCCCCAGGAGGCCAGGATGTGACAACAGCAAATAAATTGCTCATTGACCGCTTCACAGCCGCCCTGGACTGCACAGCCCCATTGGGTCGGCCAAAATTAGGTGCCCACAGACAGACAACCGCTCCCTGGTTTGGGGAGGCACTGCGCCTCGCCAAAAGGGACTGTAAGCGGGCAGAGAGACAATGGAGAGTGGCATATGATGACTCGATGAAAGAGGTCTATCATATTAAGAGACGTATCTACCATAATAGAATCCGTAGCGAGAAAGCTACATACTATGCAGACAGAATCCAGAAAGCAGAGAATTCTGCCAAGGAACTGTTTAGTATATATAAGTCCCTAGCCACCCCTAAAACTGCGAGTTTAGATAAAGATCTCTCAGTAGCAGCATGCAATCGCATCGCTACTTATTTTGGAGATAAAGTATCTAAAATCTATGCTGCTTTCCCTGAAATGCCTCATGCAGCGGAAGAGCCAATAGACCTAGCAGCAGGGGAAGATGATGGTAATCAGTTACTTAACTTTACCACCCCTTCACCGGAAGAGCTAATCAAAATCTGTAGGTCTGTTAAATCGGGTTCCCCCCGAGATCCCGCACCCCCTAAAAGACTGAGTAACAGCCTAGAGACCTTGGAACCTTACATCAGGCATGTGCTAGATGTCTCCTTCCGATCCAGTTCTATACCTGAGGACTGGAAACAGGCTGTGGTGCTTCCCCTTCGCAAGAAGCCTAACATTAGCTTCGAGAATTTGGACAATTTGCGCCCCATCTCCTTGCTGCCTTATCTCTCCAAGGTAGCGGAGAAGGTGGCAAACAAACAGCTAATGACATATGTAGAGGAAGGCAACCATCTTCATCCTACCCAATTCGGATTCCGGCCCGTCATTCGACGGAGTCCGCCCTTCTGAGGGCTACTGAAGCCCTCCGGCAGGGTGCTGACGAGGGACAAACAATGGCGCTAATTCTACTAGTTCTTAGCGCCGCGTTCGACACTGTGGCACATTCCATCCTGCTACAGTGTCTGGACAAGGTCGGGGTGAAAGGGGCAGCGTTGAAATGGATTTACTCATTTCTCACTGGCCGGGGTTTCCAAGTGAGGCAGGGTGACCACTACTCGGAGCGAATTCCTTTGGACCAGGGGGTGCCGCAGGGCTCGTCCCTGAGTCCAACACTTTTTAATCTTTATGTCGCTCCAATTGCCACCTTAGTAGAGAGTCACGGCCTCAGCTTGGTGTCGTATGCCGATGACACGCAGCTGGTTATCTCCCTATCGCGCGCACCCGATCTTTCGGCGGACATCTTCAGAGTATGCATGCAAGACCTGGCTGCCTGGATGTCCGCCAATTGCCTCAAGCTCAATGGAGGCAAGACCGAGGTGCTGGTCGTGGGGGGCTGCCAGTCTGCGTGGACGTCGGCATGGTGGCCATCTTCCCTGGGCCCAACACCCACCCCTTGCCAAAAAGCAAGGAATCTGGGCATTTGGTTTGATGCCGCCCTCACCTTTGGCCCTCAGATCAATCAGGTGGTAGGACAATGCTTTGGGACCCTCAAAAGCCTCAGAAAGACGCTGAAGTTCTTGCCTGTGAGAGCCCGACAGACCTTGGTACATGCTCTGGTCACTTCGAAGATGGACTATGGCAATCTTCTTTATTTAGGTACCTTGGAGAAGAACCTCAGTCGCTTACAGGTCCTACAGAACGCTGCTGCACGACTGGTGCTTAGATTACCCAGAAGAGCTGCTTCTGCAGCGGCTCTCCGGTCCCTGCACTGGCTCCCGGTCAGAAGCAGGGTAGAATTCAAAGCACTCTGCACGTGCCATCGGATCATTCATGGGAAATCCCCTCTCCCTCTACAAGGACTCTTGACACCTTTGAGCCTTCCCGCTCTCTTAGATCTTCGGGCTCGGGACTCCTGGCTGTCCCTAAGGTATCCAGAGCTCGGATGGGGGGTAGATCTTTCAGATACCTTGCAGCCGCCAGATGGAATCAGCTGCCCATGGCGCTACGATTAGAGCCATCTGAGTCAATTTTCAGAGCTAAGCTCAAAACTGCTCTATTCGCCTAGTAAGTGTGCCGTCTTGTAGGGCTCAGGAATAAAGTAGCTCTTCAGCGCGGGGACACGCCGTTGTTGCGTCACCATGCGCTTTATAAAACCCCCAAAATAGAAATAGAAATACAACAGGCTTGTGACCTTTCTTCCACTCATTCTGGGGCTAGCACTTTTTTTGACTTCCAATGCTGCTGGCAGATCTGCTAAAAAAATTGAAAAGAGGAGGGGGGCTAAGACGCAACCCTGTCTTAGCCCATTCCCTATGTCTATTTTCCTTGTCAGTGTCCCCTGAGTGTCTTTTATTACTTGGGCCCAGTTCCCTCTGTGCAGTTCTTTTAAAATTGCTAGTAAGCAAATTGGGATTTCATATTTGGCCAGGCACTCCCATAATCTCCCTTGGTCCACCGAGTCAAAGGCTGCCCGGAAGTCGACAAAGCAACAGAACATATTCCCCGTTTGTTTTATCGACTTCCGGGCAAGTGCCCAAAGTGCATAGCAATGGTCCACTGTGGAGTGCCCTTCTTTAAATCCCCCCTGTTCCAACGGGATGATTGAGTTTGCTTCTACCCAGTTTTTTAGTTTGCCTAGAACTATTTTTGCAAATATCTTCTCCCCAATGTCTAGTAGATTGATTAATCTATGATTTTTCGGGGTATGCATATCCCCTTTCTTATGTATGGGCCTTATTATAGCCCCTTTTCAGTTATTGGGGAACCTCCCAGTGTCTAAAATAGCTCGGAACATATTTGCAAAAAATTCCACCCACCAATCTGTTTGGGTTTTAATTATCAGAGCCGGGAGGTTATCTGGGCCTGCTGCTCTAGTTAGATTCAAGCCCTTTATTGTTTTTTTAACTTCAGAGACCGAAAAATTGAGTTTTATATCTGCTACCTGACCGCTCCAGTATGTGTACAGATTCTCTTCCCGGTTACTCCCAGGGCTATACAAGTCCTGTAAATATTCCTCCCGAGCTGCTTCTTCCACTATACAATTCATTGCTACTGGCTGACGGTCTACTGCCGAGTGCACTAGCTTCCAGAACTGGCGTTAGTTCCTTGTTTCAATTGCCTCAAGTAACTTTAACCAACAGCCTTCTTTAAATTCTCTTTTTGTCCTCCTGATTAGCATGTTGTATTCTCTTTTTAGGGCCACAAGGGCATTTCCACTACCCTGTCCCCCCTTTAAGGATTTACGACGTGCCATTCACCTCACTTCTCTTTTTTTCTCCTGAAATTCCCTTGTGAACCAGCCATCTTGTTTATCCGCCTTTAGACTGCTAACTTTAGGTTTTTTTTGCCACTTTTGCCATTTTTCAGTCCCTTATTGAGTGTTAGGACCACCTCCTCGATTTTTCTTACGTACCAATCTAGGCTCTGGCCACTTACTGTCTCCAGATCTAGATTCTGTTGTAGCTTTATTAATCTGGACACATATTCTTCCATTAACCTAGTTGTACATCGTCTAGGGTAATCCATCTGTTGTTCCATAACTTGGGAACGGGGTTCTGGCTGTACATTAGGGATGTCCAAGACTACAACATTATGGTCGCTTCCTTCTCTATACAGGATCCTAAACCCAGTAATTAGTTGGAAATTCCAGGGTGACGTGAAGACATAATCAATGGGGCAAATTTGGGTACCCAACTTGAATGTTTTTTTCGCAGGACAATCTAAATGGGATCTTCCATTTAGGCAAAAAAGATTTTTGGTTCCCAAAAAGTTCCCCAACTGCGTATCCTTAGCACTTGTTATACATTCTGGGAAGGTGGCTTGTGGTATTTCATAGGCCTATAATATTTCTTGAAACCAACATTCTACATTCTTAGAGTGTAGTTTATGATTAAAATCGCCCATTAATATAATCATATCTGTGCAATACTTTTCACAAACTAAATCCATATCTTCTTTAAAAAAATAAATTTCATCAGCATATTCCTCTGTAGAGCCCCATTGCATGTACACATTTATAATCAATAACATATTCATTTTTATGAACCCCGATAACAATATTCTACAGACAAGCAACCATTTACATTTCACAGTTATTTCTGTTACATTCTCCATAATTTTTGTTGACACCAGAGTCATTATTCCACCAGCTGGGCGACCAAATCTATATTTCTTGGCTAGTCGTTTTAGCTGGTAGAAGCCATTAAATATTGGGGTCTCGCCACATAGCCAAGTCTCCTGGATACCTATAATCTCTATGATTTCTCCTAGTTCCCTTATTTTTTTCGTTTTACATCATCTCCTAGGCCATTTATATTCCAGGAGGCTAATCTTATGCTATGTGGCGTACCTTTTTCCTATTCAATATCGTCTAACCAACCTTCCTTCCCCTGATCCTTGAAGGCACTAGATGAGGACCCCGCCTGGCCTGACTCTTACTCCAATTTCCCCACCAGTGTTCAACATTTGAATCATTTGCTACTATTTTGATGTTTACCAGTAGCGCTTCATCCTCTTCCTCTTGAGCACTTAACCTGACCTGTCTCTTTCCCAGACCTGCGTGACATTTAAGAAAGGTATTTCCCTGCTACCCCTTCCCTTCTACTTCTAGTAATACCTCCTTCTCATCTAATAGTCGAATTCCCTCAATCTGTAGCTCGTTTGCTGCTTTCTCAATCGTATCTTTTACCAGATTTGAGTACAGCGTAATTCTGGTGACCTCCTTCGCTTCTCTAGTTTCCCTGAAGCCCACTTGTTTTATGTCATTCAATCCTATGGCTTTCAGATTATGGCATTTGGCAAATCCTTGCAGGAGTTGTGACCTATTTAAGGGCAGCCTCTTTCCTAACTTCTTCCCCCCTTTCCTTAAGGGGATTTGTTCAAGGTATAGCCTCATATTCTCGCTCCCCTCTTTTGTTACCCTTTTTGGTGCTAATGGTTCTATCTTTTTGGCCTTGTCTGTTTGATTATTTGGCCTATTTGCTCGCACCTCCCGGGTGACCCATGACTGCAGATTTCCTACCAGCTGTCTCCCAGACACCTTAAGCTGTGCTGTAGTTTTATTGTTAACATGGTTCTTCTGATGTGCAGGGATATTATAAGGAAACGCAGTTTTTCCCTGCTTTTATGGGGTTTTCTTCTGTATTATACTCATATGGGGGTTGTGTCCCTTTGTTTCCTTTCCCCTTTCACCAACTTCCTTTTCCACCCATATCTCTTCCTCAAGGATTTGACTCTCCTTCCTTGCTGATTTTTTCCCTATGCCTCTCGATTTATTTGCTTACGTCTAGTCAACTCTACTCTTCTTATTATCCTCATAGGCCATTTTGAGATATATAGCTGATGACTTTTTTTAGATGGTTTGTCACTTTCCTCCTGTACCTCACGCCGAGGGTGGGGGTCGGGGTCAGTGATTTTACATGCCGTGTTTGGCATATGATGACTTTCTAAAAGTGGATCGTCAGTTTCCACCTGTGCCTTCACCTGAGTTTGAGGCTCGGGATCCGGGATTTGTCTTACCATATCTTGCATATGGGATGTAATCCCCTGCAGCTCTCCCTCTATTTTAGCTAAATACATTTTTTGATTTTTTAAACTGACATTATTAGACAGGGTCACTTCTAGAAGTCCCTGAAGGGTTCTTTGTAGTATTAGCATTAAATCTAACATAGAGGAAGCAGATATTGATGAAAGGTCCCGATTTATGTCTGGTGTTAAGTTCAATTCAGCAGATTGTCCTAAACTGATGTTTCGGACTTCAGGTGGACTTTTATTTTCATTTCTTCTCTAGCTTGTCGTACTACTCGAGGTAAATTTCTGTTACTCTCTCTAAATCATCCTGTGGGATCGGGCTGTCCAGTGGTCTTCTTTCCAAGTCATAGGAAAGGAGATCATGTAGTGATGACGACAGCCGTGGGGACGCTAAGCCCCTATGGTCCAATAATAACTGTAAAGACTGGTTAACCTTATTTAGGGAATTGGACATGTGTACTTCCAAGGGTAGGGAGTCTCTTCCCTCTCTGGGCTCCCTTTAAGTGATGCTAACTCGCTTGTCGCAATTTCTTGATCTTTTACTGGTGTAAAAACTTTTTTTAAATGTTTCCCCACAAATTACTTTATCGAATGTGACACAGAGCTGCCCGGGCTTTTAACCACCACTTTATACCTTTTTGCTCCTTTCCTTTTTGCTTTTGCCGGTGTCATCTCTATATTCCCTCTGCTCTCTTCCAAGGTGCCCGGGCTTGCTGTGTTTGCTATATTTATTCTCGGCCTCAAGTTGTGTTCTGCTGGATTTTTCCCTTTTTTTGGGGCCATCATCTCAAGTTGTGTTCTGCTGGATTTTTCCCTTTTTTTGGGGCCATCATTGGGGTTTCCCTGTGCAATTACAATTCTCCGGAGCTGACTTCCTTTATAAACTATTAATAGAGGGTAGTTGAATTGATGCAACAACAAGCATAGGAGTCAGAGTGAAGGTCCCGGTAGCTTGGTCTTTCCACGTGCACTGTGAGTTTTCTTTACTGGGGTAAAATAAGGTCGGCAACCATATGTTTTAAAACATGTTTACAAGCACATGTGGTGAACACAAACTCGGAGAGGTGTTTACTACCATGGGCGTAGGAACTGTGGGGGACGCGGGGGACATATCCCCCCCAGATTTTGGAGTGGGGGGACGCAGGGGACGAGGGTGGGGGGCGAGGGGACAAACACATTTCCCTTCTCCCTCCTGAGAGGTAGATTAGCAGGCCTTTAGCGCACGAAAAAAAAGTGCGAGCAGAGCTGCCTGACCTAATGGCCCTGCACTTGACCCGGCGCCTCTCCAGTTACCTGTCTGAGAGCCGCTAATGATCCGATAGTCACAGCATAAGGTGACGTCAGAGGCCACTCGCCCCCTGCCTCTGCCCTTTTCAACTCTTTGTGTGGCGCAGCACCCTGAGGCTCTGGGAATGATTTATTTGGGCATCCGCAGGGTGGGGCAGGGAGGGGCGCTTGCCCCCCCCCTCCCCCGATTGCCGGTCCGTCCTGTGCGGGGCTACTGGGGGTAACGCTGGCACTCCTGCAGTGCTGGCTCTGACGCAGGAGGCATGAACTCGGAGCTGTGATAAGAATGCCTCATGCTCAGTTCTCCGATTCCCAAAGGCAGCATGTCCCTAAAAGACAGTTGAGTACTGTCTCTATTATATAATGTTGCAGACTTTCGGATGCTACCAAACTGAAAACTTTGCAGCAAAACTTCGGCATGAGTTGAATGAAATGCGTGAAATTAGAGGACATATTTGGAGGGTTCCGCTATTTTAGTTTTGGTAGGCGATGATAGCCAGACTGCACTCCAGGGGCACAGCATGAGCGCCCCTCGCTTGTACAGAGATGCTCAAGTCTAGGCGCACAACACCAATTGGGATCAAAGGGCTACCCCCCCCCCCCTTCCCTGGTGTGTGTCAGCCCGGGCTGGTCGGGTGAGTCTGCATCTGGGCCTAGTAGTCAGGAGTGGTCCGTGGGTGGCATTACCCCCTCTTGACTTCCCCAAGCAATAAGCATTTCTCGCCCTTTCTATCTTGTGGGCAGGTGTTTTCAGAAACGGTGCATTCTCAGATTGTGTTTGCTAGAACGGAGGTCAGCATATTAAGAGAAGTTAGTGATTGTTCTCCGGTACTAAAGGAGATGTGTTACTCTCAGCGCAGAAGCCAGATGTGATGGTTACATTGCACTTTTACTAAAACGTTGTATTTTGCAAGAACTGAACAAAGTTCATGACCCCTTTTAGGCTCTATTTTCGTTTTTCTTTCCTATTCACATTTACAATGCCAATTCCTTGCTAGACGCTATGTTCCAGGTGGACGGTGTGGTGTACGGTTTCTATGCACAATTATTACTGCCTAACTGAAATCGATATTCATTTCATCGATCTTGGAAGAATCAAAGGCTGAGTGTATCTTGCTGAGATTCGAACGGGCGACCTGCAGATTAAACCCCAGAGCTCAGGAGCTGGTTGCATTTCATTGCTGGACGCACCGACAATGCACTGTAAGTACAAAATGGAGCTCGGAAGCTCCATTCTGGCAGTGTGAGAGAGGGACCGCATTGACAGCAAACACAGACTTGCTTTTTTCACTGAGATACACCACTTGGTCCCCACTCTTCTACCTCCCTTAGTAAGAATAAACAACTTCCTGAACGCTGTTCTTAGCTTTTGAAATCCTCGTATTCTGTGTATGTGTGCGTTAGTCCAATGAAAAACTCTGATATGGCCACTGGATTTATTTGGGGGGGGGGGGTGGGGATAATCTAGCAGTAATCTCTTGGCATGTGCAACCACTAATGCTGGAGCGGATTATGGGGACACCACTATGTTTTGGCAGTGATACCATGGCTGTTGCAAGTACTAAACCTGGCCTCTAGATGATGCAGGAGCTGACCCATGGGACTGTGATAATACTGACACATAAACTGGAGCTGCTGACAAGAATACCAATGAATAACGGTAGACATGGTGACTTTGTTGCTGGAATCTAAATGATGCGGCCAGGGATCATGGGGGAGTCCAGGGATACTAATAATGATTTTGAAGTGATGCTAGCGGCATATGGAGGCTCTGACACTAGTTGGGGGTAATTTGGGACGCTGGTAAATATACAGAAAGCAGGTAGTTTTAACTTTGATGTTGGGCTCACTAGCCATGCTCACACTGATAGATAGCAATGTAGAGCCATTGGAAATGATAGGTGGAAGTTAAGTGTTTAAGATGGAGAACCCATAAATGCTGTGGGGTTGGTCCTTTCGCTCAAAGCCCATTGTGGGTCTTACCCACATTCTAATAATGCGCTGGGGAGTAATGTTTCAGAAAAGGGGGTGGTGATGAACAGAGTGTCTGAATTAAGCAGACCACTCTTACCCAGTTCAAAGATCAGGGCTTGATCCATCACCGTTATTTAGCTCACTGCACCATCCCAGCTCAGAACCTGGCTATATGCAAATCAGTCTGTCCCTGGCCCAGTGCATCATGGAAACAGGGCAGACTAAACTACCAAGCCAATTCTTCACCAGAAAGGAGACAAGCTTCCGGGGACCGGTTTCTGGCATTTCAGCCATCGTCGGCCCAACTTGCTTGAATCCTGATGGTGCAGTGAGCAAGGGACTCATGTCTGAGTATACCCTGCCACACCTATAGTGGCCAAAAATGATTCAGAAAAGGGGGCGGTGATGAACAGAGTGTCTGAATTAAGCAGACCACTCTTACCCAGTCCAAAGATCAGGGCTTGATCCATCACTGTTATTTAGCTCGGAGTATTGTGCCTTCAGTGAATTCTCTGTTGGTATTGTACACATACAAGCACCGAGAGGGTGAGGATTTGTGACAACATTTTGGTCATTTTTGGAGTATAGTGTGCGGGGCCCAAGTAGAACAGAAAAATAAAGAAGATGGGGCCTGGTGACTCTTACTCCATGAAACAAATGATAAGAACGTTCAACATTATTTTGGTACAATCAGTAGCTGGAGAAAGAAAATGCAAGAGTATCTATGAAAAAAAGAATAGCCTGATGAATTCCAGAAAATAAAGGTTATAACAGTTAAACCTTCTTCAACTAAAATGTTGGGGCCGACACCTTCATCTTACAGCATGGAAAGTGGACACCATTGGCCACACACTCAGGGATAATGGAGCAAGTGAAGGTGGCAATGCTATTAGAGGAGAAATACGCAAGATTGATAGAGAAATTGTCTAGAGGTATTTGATTAGAAGAAGATCTACAAGTATGCAAACACGATTAATGGTTCATTCGGATAAAAGAAAAAGGATCCTAGGCTGGAGGATAATAGATAATATAATTGCCCCCTCTGCAAATAAATAAACATGATATTTTGCTCTCTAACCCCTGAAACCAGGAATCAATCAATACAGTTGTGTTTCATGTCCAGAGGGCGAAACATACGCCCCTGAAGCCCCCACGGTGCATGGGTGGGGGGCAAGCTCCAGGTGGGGCCCTCAGCACAGTACCCTGGCAGGAGAGCTCCTGACCTGGTCCGAAGGGGCGTTCCATGTACTTTGCAGGGAGGCCCCCTTCAAGTTTCGTTAGGCCACTGCCTTCTAGAGCCCCTGCATCTCCACTAACTATTGCTGGAAGAGTCAGCCCCCCCTATATCTTTTCTTAGCCCCCCCCCCCCGAAATTTGCGCCCCTGCTCAAGTCTGACTGCGAGAGCCATGAAGGACAGTTCAGAAGGCTCATTATGTGATCCGGGCCACATGTATCTTGTAGACCACAGATTTTATAAATGCCTGATAAAGTGACCGCCACTAAGGCACTCATTATGAACTGGACTGACGTTGGTGCAGATATACTGGGTGCTGGAATCTATATCACCATCTGGTATCTCCACATGAAAGTCCAGCTATTACAAGTTTTTTTCTGCCGAAATAGGGAATGAATATTCAGACCCTGTCACCCTGAGTTACCAGGTGCTTAACTGAGAAGTTTTAAAACCACTGAGACTTTGCAAAGTGTCAGCGGGAGACGGAGTACCTACGTGGTCTTGGGGACTGAGGCAGGGGGTGGGGCAGAGGTGCTTGTGCTTGTCTGGGAAGAGCTTTGCTCCCCCCATAAAGCTGTAGGTGTTGGGTTGCCTGCAGCCCCTGTCCTGCAGGACTGGTGTTACCAGGCCTGGAACCAAAGCCAATAATGTCCGAACAACTTACCAAACGTCTTGAAGAATCCGATGCTCTGGACACTCCTCTGTGAGTTTCTGTCCAAGTAGATAGATGGAATCAGTCATGGCTTTGGTACTTAATGAGTTGCTTCGTTATTAGTTGTTTGAGACAATGTGGCTTAGCGACGCTGATCCTACTAGCTCTTGAATTTGAAACAATCGTCCACTGTATCATTCTTGAAAGGTTTGCTGATGTGGATCTCTCTAGAACCACATCAACCTGATTTAGAATGTTTTTGTTTTTTCCGGCCATTTTTTGTTTTTCCCTCTGTTTCATTGTAGTTGCCAGGTCGTCTGCTGTGGCGCCTCACAAGATTTTTCCCTTCCCCCTATGGGTTTCTTTGTTAATTTAAGCTCTTTTGTCTTAGATTTTTTTTTAATGTATTTATTACTTGTGCTCAATCATGTCGAGGATGATGATGAAGTTCAAGTTTTGCCCCCCCTGGAAACATTTCTGCGGACGCCCATGCACCTCAGCTGCCTGTAGCCAGTACACTGATTGATTTGCTGACCTTGGACTCCTCGCCCCCGTGTCTGTTGCCGGCTTGAAGAGGGAAGGGCTGCAGCAGCTCGCTCCCACTAAGTGTGAGGTCCCTCCTGCGTGAGTACCTATCCCATTGAAGTGGCTGACTTTTGGTTTGGTTAACTTGTAAGTATAGCCAAGGGCTGTTACACTGCATTCATCTGTCGGTCTGTTGTACTCGTTTTCCCCCCTCCCTCATTCTTGCTTTCTCGTTGCGCCTCTCCCTCTCTTCTGTTCTGTGACTCCACTTTTAGTTTGCTATTTGCTGAACTTTGATTTTGCCTGACATTGCCATTTGATCAGCCAGGTGTGACATGACAGTGAAAATGTTGTGCTCCCCAGTTTTAGAATTCTAGTGGCTCTGCCTAAAACCCATACCCTCCTCTTGTGTAACACAGCCTCCGCTCCAGTGCGCTGGCCAGCAAAGTCATTCCACAACATAACACAATGATCTCAGGATACTTTTCAGCACAGTCAGCTGCCTCACAAGAGCACAACGTATTTAAGATCTGCGGAGGTCTGCACTGGTCAAACATGTGTACTTAATCTTTAGGGCCACCATGTTCTCAGCTTGTGTCCAGCTAGTTTATGAAGTGCATGTTAACATGATTGGGAATGGGGCCGGTGATACCTTGATCTCCATCTCTCAGACAGGCACTGCCACAACACATCCATGCAGAGCAAAGCAGGGCTTGCTGCTAGCCTGGCTTCATCTGCAACGCCTGTCTCTGAAAGAGGGATTCAGTGCTCTCAGACCACCCTGGACTGCCATTAAAACATTAGCTAGGTCAGAAAATATTTTGGTCATTCAAACCTTTGCACTCTTCTTGCCCTAATATTTTAATCCAATATTTATTTACAGAGGGTAACATTACAATTAGATTGTCTGTGGCTTGAAATCCGGGCTTGCTATTTAATGTTCAAGACATTTGCAGTATTTGAAAGGACAAGCAGTTTGGTGGTTTAAAATAAAATGTGTAATTCACCCCTTCAAGAGGTGAGCTTTTGGTGGGGGCGTTCTCCTTTGCTGAGCACAATCTAACAGTGGGAGTACTATGTCCTTGAATCTGCCCCTAGGTGTAGCTAACAAAGGGCCCTGATTCCACCCAGCATGTTAAAGTGTTGTTTACTTTCCACGAAGAGAGCCCTGGTTCATTAAGCTATGGGTAAAGGTGAAGCCCAGCCATGTGGGTTGGTGCTGCCGAAAACTAAATGCATTGGCATGCAGCTTAGACAACAGTGAAACTAGCCATTCCGCACTTAATGGGGCTTAGTTCACATGTATGACATGACAGTGAAATCGTCCGGGAAGGGGGGGATGAATTACTACTAGTGAAACAGCAATAAAATCAGCTGACATGAAAAAATAGAATGATCCAGAAAACCAAGATGATGTTGTGATTGAATATGTTCTGTGCCACACATCACAAGTTTTTTTTATATACATGTGAAAAACACATGACTTTAGTTTTGGTTAAAATTCTTAATTTAGGGAAACAATTATTAATTTAAGGAATAAGTTACTTCAAGTGAATTTTGACATTTTTACACATACCTACAGTCTCTGCAAAGATTTTGTCTCGTTATTACCAGTATAACATACAAATGCAGCAATGAGAAAGGTGACCAGTCAACGTTTGCAAAGGGCCCTCCACTTTGCAGCAACATAAGTCACATTTAATCAGTAATTTTTGATCCCTGTGAGCTACAACCCACTTTTTAGTTAAAATTGTCAGATTATTCAGCAGATGATGAATTATGTGGCAAATATGGTACAACTATAAATATGATCAAAACATTTGCAAAATAGGATATTTTGCTATTCATATTTGAACTGCGGAAAAGAGAAAAGTACTGATGACAGAAACTGCTTGGCTCAGAGACAAATGGCCTGTGATTCCACTTTTAAGCGTATTTGGGACATTCTGTGATTGGTAACATATCCCACTTTGTGAATGTATTTTAATGTCAATAACTCATGTTAAACCTTAAATAAGCATGTGCGGCTATTGGTTGAATTAGATAGCGTAGTTGTTTGTAACTGGTCAGTGAAATGCTAAACAAATACTAAATATAGGGAAGATTTTCTCTTTCAGGCCACACCTCTGACTCCACCCATAAATCTAATCCTCAGGTTATTCTGGGCCTCTGATTCTCTGCCCACTGTTCACCTACTTTCCCCCCCACTCTGACCACTGCTTTCAGCTTATTATGCTTTCACTGTCGAACCACCAGAAACTGGAGTATTATCAGAGTAGGGGTTAAGCGCGACAGTCGCAGATCACAGTTGGCTCAGGTGGGACCTGGGGTTTGAAATTAGAAATCACAGGCTGCATAGGGGCAAGGGCACTTTCCCTGTGCCTTGCCATTTTACTAATGAAGCCCAATAAAGGTACCAAATGACACTATCAGGAAAAACGCTATTTTGTAGTCCCTGACTTTCCTTAAGCACACTAATGCATCTTGGGATGTGTAGTCTTGCATTACATCAGCTTAACCAAGTGGACTAATATACTTGAGAGCAATTTCAGGGAAAGGGAAGACCCATGGCATGACCACTGTGTATCTAATGATATTATAGAGTACGCTGATAACATTAATGGGAAGCTACATTTATTCAGGCAGAACCACTCTGAACCCGGGGAGAAATATGAGGGCCCTTTTTGCAGGTGTGGCAAGTGTAAACTGAGTTGCCCCATTATCAAGTCTTTTACCATTAATGGCCTGACAGTGTTCCCAAATTAAAAATTGATTTTCCCACTTAAGCCTCTTGTGCTGTGTTTGTGATTCACAAAAAGTGCAAGAGATTTACTCACAGTCCAGCATTTGAAATGTGAGTAGCCCTTATGACCTTACTGCACCAGTCGACACCTGTCCACCTTTAGAAGTTTGAGGCCTGCTAGGGCGTCTTCTTGATCTTCTTGATAAAACGTGTGCCAAGTGCCACATGCCCTCCGAGCTTTCTGTTTGTGTTTGTTTGTGACAGCTGTGGGTCATCTTGAATTAGGGACACTCAAGTGGGATTTCAGGAAAAATTATGCTTTTGAAGACTGTACAAATTAGATTTTCAGCTGAGTGACTTTAAATTTTAAAGCTCCAAGTGGACAAGAATTATAGATGAGGTCATCAGCCACTTGTGGCTCTTTAGCCAGCAGCCCTTTGCATTCTGGTACTTGTAGTTTTATGTTTTCTACTATAGGCATGGACTTTGAAACCTAGCCTTACATAGCGCAGCTGAAAGTCAACCAGTGGTGTTAGAGTTAGCTGGTTTCTTGGCTATTAATGCTTTGTGAAGTAGTATTCTTTAAAGCGGTGTTTCTTCAATTTATAAAATTTCCACCTTCAGGGGTCACACCTATCATACAAACAATGAACATTGTATTTGCACTATTTTTTATTTGATTTTTAAGTCTGGGAATTGGCAAATTGGTACTCGCTCCCTTACATATTTTGGGTGCAAGGGCAGGCTATGGCAGAGTACCGGTGGACTGTAGGCTAGAGGTTACCTGCACCATGTTTGAGCCTTCGTGCATCTCACACACACTCTCTCCTAGTTCTGTGTTTCACAATTCTCTATTGCTCTTAAAACTATGTGGAGTTTTACACCTGATGGTATCTGGGCTCAGGATACTGCTAGTGAAGATTTTGTGTCAAGTACCTCAGTTTCATTTCTTTGTACTTGTCACCATTTAACAACTGAGCAAGAATCATCTTAGTACCGCATTTGAGTAGCCAGTACATCTTCCAAGTCCACTACTTGCCTGCCTTTCTTAATATTTCTCTTCATAACTGTGCGATTGTATACATTTAATGCGCGTACGGTCTCACACAATGGGCGATTTGTATAGGGTCACTGGAAAGTCCACAAGGTTGTCCCTGTCCCCCCCAGAAATTTGGTGTCTCCTACGCCCATGTTTACTACCCCTCCCTCCTCTCCGCTCCCCCACTTACCTCTGTTGTGTCTAAATGAATCAACCTTCGTGCCCACGCCCCGCGGTCTGCTGGTTGAGCAAGGTTCACCCCCGTGGCTGCCTGCCACTGCCAGCCCCTGCCAACCGGCACGGCTCGCCGCGTCTCCTCCTTCCTCTTTTTGTCGTTTTATTCCTCCCTGCTTTTCTGTCCTAGGATCGTGTAGCAGCCTTTTCCGACCGCGTAACACTGACGTGGATCCAGCACTCGGCTCTCGCAGCTTGCGCGATCTTGTGCGTGATGTCAATCATATGTACATGGGGGCAGTGCTGAGGCAGAAGCTGTGTGACGTCCGTGACGGGCGGGCAGGCAATGCCGGGCCCCGGGGAAAGCAGAGTCGCAGACTAGTCTTTCCCCGGGGTCTTTCGCGCAGGGGATAGTCCAGGCAGGGAAGGGGAGGAGTTAGGGGGTGGGTACTTAAGCGCGGGGGAGGAAGGGATCTTCCTCTTTTCTGCGCCTGGCACCATCGGGAGGGAGCTCGAAAGGAGTTGTAGTTAGTGCGTAGTTTGAGGCCTAGTGCTACTTTTTTGATTGTGCTCGGAGCTGTTCTACGGCAGCTGGGGTTTATCTTGTCCTCCTGTTCTTGTTTTGCCTCGGGTAGGATGTCTGGTGTGTCTGCGGAACAGGTCCGTGAGGCCTTGTTACTGCTTGCTAGGGCCGGCCGCGAGGACCTGATTAGGCCCGGGGTCATGGACCAGGCCTGGGTGGGGGCCACCAGGGGAACGAGGGCTGCCTCGGCCGGGGTGCATGCGGCGGTTTTCGCCTGCTTGGAGGATGACCAGGTCCTGGAGGGTGGGCCTGAGGTCAGGAGGGGGGGGGGGGGTGTTCCCAAGGATACGGCGCGGGGCGGGAAACGCAGGACAACCTCCGCGCGCCCCTTCCCCCCGTTGGAATTTTTGCCTGGGGCCACGGGGGCGGCCGTGAGGGCCGCGCCTGCTGCGCTCCCGCTCCGCGGGCCCCTGCTGGCGCCGGACGGCGCCGCGCGGGGGGAGGAGCTAGGAGACGCCCAGGCTGGGCCCGCTTCGGGCCTGAATGGGTCGGTGGGTGGCGGCGGGGCCTCTGGGCCCGTGGCCCGCCTGGAGGAAGCCTCTTTTAGTGGGGATGGGCCTGGGCTTGAGCTGCGGGAGCCGGGGGAGGGGCCTGGGGGGGTTCCTATTGACTTGTCCCGGGGCTCCAGGGCGGGCACCCCGGCGGTAGTGCGGCCGTTGGTGCCTGGGTTTACGGTAGGCCGGAGCGCTTCTCCCGCTCTGGTTCCTATTGGCGGCCCGGGTTGGGTGCAGGGTTTCCAACAGGTGGGTTTCTTCCCCCGTGGGGGCGAATTCTTTGGCCACGGCCCACCCCTTCCCCCCCCCGATTTGGGGTTCCGTTTCCTGGGAGGAGAGGTCCCGGGGGGAGCGTATCCTTGAACAGATTCAGGAGGTCAGGTGGGCTGAGGAGACGAGGGCCAGAGTGGGTGCAGTTTGGGGCCGCGACATCGAGGGTCCTCCCACCCCCACCTCTGAGGAGGAGAGGGAGGCGGAGAGGCAGGAGGAGGAGATTAGGCAGGCAAGGTTGGGGAAGTCAGGCCCGGCCGCCCACCTTCCAAGGGCGCGGCCGGGGTAGGGACGGCCAGCACGGCTTTGAGGCCCGATGGTGCCGGGGCCCTGCCAGGTTCGAGCGACCTGGGGGGCGGGAGGGGATCCAAGTCGGCGGTTGCCGGCAGAGCAAAGGGGGGCCTCGCGGGGCGCAATACGGCTCCGAGACGCAGGCCGGAAGCAGTAGGGCAGTCCGCGGTGGCTGTCCCTCCTCCGCGGGATCGGGCAACGGCTACTGGTGGCGCCACCGGGACGCGTGGCCGCGAGTGTGTGCAAAAGGGAGTGAAACGTGCTGTGAAGGATGTCGCATGCGAAGGTGTGGATCAGGAACCGGTGCTTGAACTGGATTACAGCGAGGAGAGCGAGGAGTTGGAAGAGGGGGAGGTGCGGGATGACCTGGAAGGCGTAGGCCGCGCGGCTGGGGATGACGACCTTGGTGTGTTACAGGTCGACCCCGGGACGAGGAAGAAGACTGGAACTGGAAAGGCCCGTGGAAAGGAGTCCAGAGGACGGCCCCGGGAGCGGACGGAGGCACTAACAGGTGAGAGTGCCTGGTGGGCGGTCTGGGAAGACGCGCCCCGGGGTGGGGAAGGGAGGAAGCGGGCCTGTAGGTCGGTGGGTGTGGGGGATGGGTCTGTGAGGGAGGGGGGGGCGCCTTCGGGCGGTCCACCTGCGGATGGTAAGAAGGTGGATGGTAAGTCGGTGACATTGGGGGTGCAAACTGACAAAAGTGATGAGAAAGATGAAAAGGGGGTGAAGGTCCCAAAGAAAATGCCTTATATGGGACTGGCGATGCCTTTGGGGTCGCATTTGTCGGAGAAAATGAGGGACAAGATTTGGAAACATGAGTTTGTGGATGTGTTTAAGTTGCTGCACCGGGAGGTTCAGGCGAAGGAGGGTTCCAAGGAGGAGGAGGAGTGGGAGCTGACGAGGCGGCCTAGGGTGCCGATCACTATGGAGAATTGGACTTCGGCCTTTCTGATCTATGCTAGCGTGTATTGTCAGAAGTATCTGGACCGGGCGATTGCGCTATTCAAATACATGGATATAATTCGTAAGGCCCAGATGCAGTTTGGGGGGTTTGCATGGCTGAGCTATGATGAAGAGTTTCGGGCCCGGGTCAGCGCCGATCCGGAAAAGAGCTGGGGGGAGGTGGACCAGGAGCTCTGGATGCAGTGGATGGCGTCTTCGTACTCGTCAGCCTCTACACATACGGCCAGCGGTTTACCGGTGTTGTATCTGTCTTTTCCGACGCGTCCCGCCCAGGGCGGGGCGGGGGGCGGAACTGTGCCCAACACCATTGTGTCCGGTCAGACGCCCAAACCGGGAGGGGCCACTACGGGGGTGTGCTGGAGCTACAGTTGGGGTTTCTCCGGTTAAAGTGGAGGAGATGGCCCCGTGGCTCGCGTGCTATCCTGATCGCGAGTCCGCGGCGCGGCTCTTTTGGGGTTTCACCGAAGGCTTTCGGGTGGGTTACCAGGGTCCCAGGGAGCGTCGGTGGGCGGAAAACTTGAGGTCGGCGAAGGAACTGCCGGGAGTGGTGGCTGCGAAGTTGGAGAAGGAGGTGGCGGAGGGGAGAGTTGCAGGGCCGTTTGATGACTGGCCGCTGCCGGACCTGATCATTTCTCAATTGGGGGTGGTGCCGAAGAAGGAGGAGGGGGAGTTCAGGATGATTCACCATTTGTCCTGGCCGGAGGGTCGATCAGTGAATGACTTTATTGCGGAAGTGGACTCGAGGGTGCTGTATGCGTCAGTGGACGATGCGGTTCGGATGGTGCGGTTGTGTGGTCCCGGTGCGGAGCTGGCGAAGTGTGACATTAAGTCGGCTTTCCGGCTCCTGCCTATTCACCCGGCTGATTTTGGGCTCTTGGGCATGCAGTTCGGGGGTGCCATCTATGTCGACAAAGTCCTTCCCATGGGTTGTGCCATCTCCTGTGCGTTGTTTGAGCTTTTTAGCACGTTTCTGCAATGGGTCATGGTGCGGGTGAGTGGGTGCCGCGAGGTCACTCACTACCTGGACGACTTCCTTTTTCTGGGCCGGGCGGGGTCGGGGGATTGCGGCAGGGCCCTGTCGCGTTTCCAGGCCTTGGCTGTGCATTTTGGGGTGCCTCTGGCGCCGGAGAAGACGGCTGGTCCCAGCTGTTGCCTCACGTTTTTGGGGATTGAATTGGACTCGGTGGAGTGGTTGGCGCGCCTGCCGGCAGCTAAGGTGAAGGAGATTCTGGCGTGTCTGGAGTGGGCAGTGGGGGAACGGCGGATCCCTTTGCGGGCGGTTCAGAAGCTTCTGGGTTTCCTTAACTTTGCATGCAGGGTGGTGCGGGCAGGGCGCACGTTCTGTCGGCGGCTCGGCATGGCCATGTCGGGGGCAGTGCTTCCGCATCACAGGGTGAGGATCTCTCTGGGGGTGAGGACGGATTTGAGGACTTGGATTACTTTCCTGCAGGATTTCAATGGGGTGCCTTTGGAGTTTGATGAGGAGAGGGCAGTGTGGCAATGCCAGATTTTCTCTGACGCGGCTGGGTCAGCGGGGTTTGGGGTCTTTTGGGATGGTCGGTGGTGTGCGGAGAGCTGGCCGGCCTCCTGGATCAAGCAAGGCAGGAGCATTGCGTTCTTGGAGTTTTTCCCTTTGCTGGTGGCTCTGGTGGTGTGGGGGGATGACTTTCGGGACAGGACAGTGCTCTTTCACGTTGATAACATGTCGGTGGTGGACCTTGTTAATAACCAAAGGGCGAGGGACCTGCGAGGTCTGCGGCTGTTGCGTAGATTCATGTTGGCGTGCCTGCAGTTGAATGTGGTGTTTCGGACCAAGCATGTCCCTGGGGCGAATAATGACATTGCGGATGCGTTGTCTCGTTCGCAGTGGCAGCGGTTCCGACACCTGGCGCCGGGAGCGGACGCCTGCAAGACCGAGCTGCCGGCCGGCATCTGGGCCTTGGGGGAGTGAGGATGATTGGTCTGGTGGAGGGCTCGTTGGCTCCGTCCACGAGGAGGACATATCGACTGGCATGGTCTGAATTTAGTTCCTTTATGGGCTGGATGGTGGATGGTGTGGTGAGTGGGGAGTCGGAGGTGCTGGAAGGTTTGAGGGGCTATGTGCTCTCCTGTATGGACCGTGGCCTGACTGCTGCTACGATTTCTGGAAAATTGGCGGGCATTTCCTTTTATTGTGTCCTGTTTTTGGGTTTCGACCCCACCAAGGATGTGGTGCTGGCTCGCATGTTGCGGGGGTGGGGCCGGGAGAGGGGCGCCGGGAGGGGGCGCCTACGGGAGGCAGTGATGTTTGACTTGTTGGTCCGGCTGGTTGGGGTGTTGCCGGGGTGTTGCTATGACAGGGCTGAGGTGGGCCTGTTTCGTCTGTGCATGGTGTGGATGTTCTTTGGGGCGTTTCGGGTTTCTGAATTGCTGGGCACGAGGCGGGGAGCTGGCAGGTTGTTTGAGGATGTGAGGGTTGATGCGGGGCATTTGGGGATATGGCTGGGCCGCTCGAAGACTGATCAGGTGGGACGTGGTACATGGGTGTGGTTGAATGAGTCTGGTGGGGCGGTCTGCCCAGTGCTGGAGTGGCGCCCTTTCTGCGGGGCGGGGGGGGCCCGGGGGGTGAGATTTTTTGCCATGCCTCTGGTGCGAGAGTGTCGGCCGGCCAGTTGTTGGCGGTGCTGCGTATGGCTTTGGGACGCCTGGGGATTGATGGAACTGGTTTTGGTACTCATTCTTTTCGCATTGGGGCTGCCACTGCGGCGGCCCGGCTGGGTTGGTCCTGGGACAGGATTAGGAGGATTGGGCGTTGGAAGTCGCGCTGTTGCGAGCGGTATGTGAGGAAATAGTTGGGGTCCCAGGCAGGTTTGGTTGGTGTTGCAATGTTTGTTGTTTGCCTGTTCTAACATCTTTTTCTTCGTAGGTTGCGTGGGTGGCCCGGGCGGTAAGACGGTGACTTGGATCGTTGGGCACTCATTTGTGCACTGGGCGTCCAAATACGCTGACCAGCAGGTTTACGGCCGTAACCTGGGACTGAAAGGACAATTGCACGAGGTGAAATGGTGGGGAAAGAGCGGAATGCTCGCGAAGATGGTCCCACAGAGGGGATGCCCGGATTTGTTGATCATTCATTTGGGCGAGAACGACCTGGTGCAATTGTCTGGACTGGCTCTGTTGCAACTCATGCAGAGGGACTTGGATGTGTTGAAGTCAAGGATGGCGGGGGCCTGCATTGCCTGGACGGAGCTGGTCCCCCGGAAAGTTTGGAGGGGGGCCATGAAACACGGGGCTATCGAGAAGGCCCGGAGGAAACTGAATCGGGCAATGCGGCTGTACTGTGTGGACAGGGGTGTAAAGGTCATTTCGCATCCTGGGATTCGACTGGAGGAGCCTTTAGCGTTTAGGGAGGATGGTGTGCATCTGTCTCGACTGGGGAATGCGTGGTATATGATGGAGTTGCGGGATGTGGTGAGCAGGTTGTGGAACGAGTCCATTTGGTGCCGGAGGGAGTAACCTTGCAGTGACGGACGGACGGCCCCGTAGTGGGGGGGTGGGGCAGTGTACCACCCTACAGGGGGTCCACTGGGTGGCAGGTTTCGAAGGGACAGGGGGTCAAGAGCGGGCATACCCATCCCTTGGGGGGGGACTTGGCACAGGACGGACCGAAGTTTGATTGGAAGTCTGCAATAACTGGGGGCTGGAAGACGGTGATTGACGGACAAGAGAAGGGTGTTTGGAGCCGCTAGGGCTTAGTGATGACGTGGATGAATGAAACGAATGGGGGGGGAAGTGTGAATGGGGGTTTGTTGTTACTGTTATTGTTGATTTATTGTTATGCGCAGTTCTGGTCTAATAAAATGGCCTTTTACGCTGACACTGCGTGGTCTGTTTATTGCGCGATGCCGGGCCCCGGGGAAAGCAGAGTCGCAGACTAGTCTTTCCCCGGGGTCTTTCGCGCAGGGGATAGTCCAGGCGGGGAAGGGGAGGAGTTAGGGGGTGGGTACTTAAGCGCGGGGGAGGAAGGGATCTTCCTCTTTTCTGCGCCTGGCACCATCGGGAGGGAGCTCGAAAGGCCGCCCACCCACCCGGCAGATGGAGGTGGTTCTTGGGCTGGTCTGTTGCGTTGACAGTTTAGGCCAGAGCTGCGGTAGGCAGGTTTCGAAGGGACAGGGGGTCAAGAGCGGGCATACCCATCCCTTGGGGGGGGACTTGGCACAGGACGGACCGAAGTTTGATTGGAAGTCTGCAATGACTGGGGGCTGGAAGACGGTGATTGACGGACAAGAGAAGGGTGTTTGGAGCTGCTAGGGCTTAGTGATGACGTGGATGAATGAAACGAATAGGGGGGGAAGTGTGAATGGGGGTTTGTTGTTACTGTTATTGTTGATTTATTGTTATGCGCAGTTCTGGTCTAATAAAATGGCCTTTTACGCTGACACTGCGTGGTCTGTTTATTGCGCGACAAAGCGTTTCCAGAACACAACAGAGGGTGCGTGTGGCTCCGGCCGCAGGGAGAAATGTTTAGCGGCTCCGGCCGCGTTGAGCTATGTTTAGCGGCTCCAGCCGCGTTTAAGTAATGTTTAGCGGCTTTAGCCGCACTTAAACAATGTCCAGCGGCTCCGGCCGCGCCCAAGCAATGTTTAGCGGCTCCGGCCGCGTTCGAACAATGCTCAGCGGCTCTGGAGAAATGTTTGGCGGCTGCGGCCACAAGAAAAAATGACCAGCTGCTCCAACCATGCCAGAAACCGCCTGGCAATCATTTGGCGGCTCCGGCTGAGAGGAAAATGCTCAGCTGCTCCAGCCACGTTTGGAAAAAAAATTCTCAGTGGCTCCAGCCGCAAAGAGAAGTGCCCAGTGGCTCCAGCCGTAAAAGAAGCGTTCAGCGGCTCCGGCCGCAAAGAGAAGTGCCCAGTGGCTCCGGCCGCGAGAGAAGCACCCAGCGGCTCCAGCTGCACAGAGAAGCACCCAGCGGCTCCGGCCATGAAGAAAATGCCCAGCTCCGGCCACCGAGGAACACTTCAGCGGCTCAAACCTTGCTGCGTGGTGGAGACTTTGATCAAGTGTCTCCTCTGTGCGGCTGCGCCATCCAATGGACAAAACCATATAAAAAAATCCCAATATATCGTTCTGCACCAAGCGATGACACTTGTTTACAATATCCTTATATATAACTTATCATTATATTACAAAACCATCTCATTAATTAAACTGTAATCAAAGTGCAGTGAAGCCTGCTCCCGTTCTAGAGACATCTAGAACGGTTTAAGGCTACTGGAGGTCTACAGGAACCGGGTGAACTTCATATCTTGTGTTAAAATTCAATACCCGTGGTCTTATCCGGTGCTGCATATTTTCTATATAAAGTGTTCTTTGGCTTCACCTACAGCATTTCAGCAGGCACATCTTTTGTTAAATGTCAGTGTTTACCAAACGTTTTAGAACCACTACCCACATAAAAGAAAAAAAACCTATTGCCACCAACCTAGCTTAAAATGATGAGGCAGGCAATTTTTTTTTATGTAACTTAAGCATGGTATGGTAGCACAGTATCATTTACAGACATCACATTTTCCATTGTAATAGCTACTAAATATATACTGATAGGACAGTCTTGCACAAAAATGATAATGTGTGGAGATAGTGTTTCAGTGAAATATTTCTCGTTGTGCATTACCAAGTTAGGTGTTTTGATCTGATAAACATCTTTGCTTCTAGCACAGTTCTGGATTACAAAAAAAGTGCTTCATCTTTGCTTTCCTAACTGCTGAAAGTTTACATTTCATCTACAGGTATGTACATTTTCTTGTGTGTTACAAATAAAGACATCCTTCAGCCTTTATTTTTGCTGTACCCCAGCAAGTTTTTCTGTCCCAGACTGCAAAGCGAGAGGATTTGTAAACACCAATCCCCAAGTTAAAAATAAGTTACTTCTCTCTTTGAAGCGCAGCCAATGTACCAAGATACATACAGAATTTAACGCCTTCCATGCTTCGGACGTCCCCTTGCCGTCTGACGTCATGGTGGGCATGTGTGTCGGATGGCTGGGGGTCGTCCGAGTTCTGCACACGTAAAATCCGCCCGCACAGCAGCGCACCGCAGCAAATGGGTTAAATTAATCTTTATTTATTGCTCTGACTTTCATGACCCACCAAAAATCGGCTTGCAACTCACAGTTTGAGAAACACTGTTCTAGATTGTACTTTGCTTCTACCAAGTGGCAGTGCAGACTGCCAGCAATCAAACACGTTAAGCCTAATGACCAAATGAGGCTACCCACAACACAATACGCTGTGCCTGACTGCTTCCTTTTGAGGTGTAAGGGATGCTCAAGACCCTAACACTTCCAAGTGTATCTTTGCTAGATGTCCCAAACATAAATGGTAATATGGCAAGAATCAGTTTCCACCTTCTTTTTAAAAAATTGCAAACGTTGTGATGCAGGCCTGCATGGTACTTCAGACCTACACCCCAGATTTAGCATTTGGACTGTGCTGGCTTTGCAGCTCCTGTCCCTTAAGGAGATCCTTTTAAGTGTCAGGGGTTGCATGCAGGCACAGTGCAAATGCGAATGCTAAGAATAGAGATCTGTTATTCTGTGCAGGCTTCCATCCCAGAATTTGCACAAACTGATTCCCCCCACATTTATATAAATACATTGAGTTGTTTACAACTTTTTAGTGAATAATCCTATTACTTTGTGAGGGATTTGAGAATCCCTTGCAATGCCAAGGTAGAGGCTGTTCACAATGAAAAGCTAAACATTGAGATATGACCAGCTTCTTTGCACGAAAAGGCCAAACTATATAAAGGCCTCCTTTTAGATAGTTTTGTTTTTACACCTAGGTTGGTCTAGTGCAAACGTTGCTGCTATTAGCAATTTTTATCTTTTAATTTGGTTGCATCTATAAAGCACCAACTACCCCTGAAGAGACACTAAGTGCTTTATGGCGAGTAACACGGTACTCTACAATACAGGGTTACTGGGTAATTCAATTATTATTGGTTATTGGGTTTCATATTGAACGCTCAGGTAGACCATTCCATACATTTACCACAGTTTTTTTGTTGTAGAACATATAATGAGAATTACGCTTGTTATTTAGTCAGGTGTGCAAGATCAAATAGTTGGACGAATGAATAGAAATTTTAAGCGAAGTTGACTTACCTTAATAGTCTGCAGTGTGGCCCCACAGAGATGATATGAACCTATTTTGGAAGACTTCGTATCACGTGTCGATGATGTGGATCAACCCTGGAAGCCCTACATCTCACTCATGAGAGGAACATAAAAAAAACAGGCTGAGGGACCGGTTGTGGGGATATAGAGATGTAGGCGCGAATCCCACATGTTCATCGTTATCATATCTTTGGGAGACACAAAATAATACTCAGGCACCGCTGGCACAGGTAACAGCTGCGGGCGGCTGGGGGGAAGTGGACAGATAACGGGATAGGTAAAGTAAAATAAAAAAAGAAATAAAACCACTTACCTTGTTCTTGCCGCATCACCAAATCAGCGATTTGGTGAGAGCAAG
Organism: Lissotriton vulgaris; assembly: GCF_964263255.1. Taxonomy (NCBI): domain Eukaryota; kingdom Metazoa; phylum Chordata; class Amphibia; order Caudata; family Salamandridae; genus Lissotriton; species Lissotriton vulgaris. The sequence goes on from NC_141694.1 coordinate 1,299,585,926, forward strand.
GCAAGTGGTTTTATTTCGTTTTTAATTTTACTTTCCCTATCCCATTGTCTGTCCCCTTCCCCCACCCGCCCCACACCCACCCTTCCCCACCGCCCCAACGCTTTTTCCTGAGCTGACCACGCCTGACAATACTCATGAAATCCATGATTTCTCTATGTTGGGTTTCGTTTCCCTACTCTCCAGGTACATGTGGGTAACAATGTGTTAATGGTAAGTACCTGCAATCAATTAGACTTGTCTCCTGTAGTGTTGTGCTGCATGAAGTGGTGATACTTGTCATCGTGAATTTGTGGATCTCAGGGTTATTCGTAGTGATTCATACAATGTCTGCAGAAGGAAAAACAAGGGTATGTAATATTCACAGTCACAACATTACTACCACTATCCAAATACAATGTGAGGTTTGCTCATGTTATACAACATTTATGATCAATCCCCTAATAATAACTTTGTGCATGCTTTCCTGTCATTTCTCTATTAATGATCTTGATCTTTTGGTGTGTTGCATGAAACAGATTTCTTAGCATATCAGTGCACAAATGTGGCTAGTTGGTTTATGAGTCACAGTATTAGCCTTTAGAAGTAGTGTTATAATATTGTAGCAGATTCAGTGCTGTCTTAACGCATGGGCACGCTGGGCACTTCCCTAGGGTTTATAAATTTCACTCCAGGTGCACAGCCTATTTTATTAACGAATATTTGTTTGTACTTGTGAAAATTATAAATCCAAATGTTCATAGGTGATCCTTGGGTGACATCCTCCGACCAATGATGTCTAATACAATGATTACCAATGTGCTCCTAATGAATCATTAGTTGCATCCCCATGGGCACACTGTTGTCTCCTCAAATTCTTGAAAAGAGGATTCCACTCAATTAGATCAGTTCATTAATTCTTTTATTCATTGCATTCATGAATTGTTAATTTCTTTTCTTATTTCATCAGCTAATTCCTTTTTACATCAACATTGATTGCAGCATCATTGCTATAATCACTCCTATGCATTTCGGGCATTAGGAAGCCCTTCCTCAGGGAGTAGCAATATAAATTCAAAAAACATGAAATCAACTTATATATAGCATGTATAGAAGATATATCCAATAATGTGATCCTTAGTGCAACACACGAGTGTAAAAAGAACACTTACATGAATTCCCTATGCTCCGTAGAACATCAATCTACAAAACCAAAAAATAAACCCATAGTAGTAAAGCCAACTGAAACATACTGCTTATCTCGAGCTTACTGACCACATAAACCCCCAACACTGACCTGGTTATCGTAAATGTAAACAGCCAGTTTAATCCACGTTTGTCCGAAAAACTCGTAAGCTTCAAAACTGGGACGCTATTGTCGTTTCCGCGTGTACACACGCAATGCTCCGGATTGGTTATACTCTCGATCACGTGATCGAAGCCAAACAAAAGACTCAAGGCCAGTTCTAGTGAATAACAGACTATCTACTACATACTAGTGTGATCTATATATTACCATAAATCCTCAGACGTGATAAAAACACTAAGAAATACTAGTAGAGCATTAAACTGAAAAAACGAATATGTAAGGCTGAAAAAAACGAAAATGTGGTGATTATCAAAACAAGAATAATGACCCTAATTGAAAGTGTGTGGTTACAAAATAAATGCAAGTAATGCATACAATTACATGATTACATTATTCTTGAGTCAGCAGGACCGATATTAAAAGTAACAGCATTCACAAATCGATCCAGGGATAATGCAACCTTTGGGTTGCCTATTAGAGATAACACGCAAACTCAATTCGATCATTAAGACCATTTGGCTTGCCTGAGCATAATCTTTAAATCCAAACATTTTCACGCTGAAGTAAGTATTTGTCTTTTGTGTAGCTTCGATCAAGTGATCGCGAGTATAACCATCCGGAGCATTGCGTGTGTACACACGGAAACAACAATAGCGTCCCGGTTTTGAAGCTTACGAGTTTTTCGGGCGAACGTGGATTAAACTGGTTGTTTACATTTACGATAACGAGGTCAGTGTTGGGGTTTATGCGGTCAGTAAGCTCGAGATAAGCAGTATGTTTCAGTTGCCTTTACTACTATTGGTTTATTTTTTGGTTTTGTAGATTGGAGTTCTACGGAGCATAGGGAATTCATGTAAGTGTTCTTTTTTCAAACAAGTTATTTTCGGGTCTTTTTACATGAATACACTTGAACACATTTCCCGAGTTTACTACACCTTTTTACACTTGTGTGTTGCACTAAGGATCACATTATTGGATATATCTTTGTATACATGCTACATATAAGTTTATTTCATGTTTTTTGAATTGATAGTGCTACTCCCTGAGGAAGGGCTTCCTAATACCCGAAATGCATAGGAGTGATTATAGCAATGATCCCGCAATCAATGTTGATGTAAAAAAGAATTAGCTGATGAAATAAGAAAATAAATTAACAATTCATGAATGCAACGAATAAAATAATTAATGAACTGATCTAATTGAGTGGGATCCTCTTTTCAAGAATTTGAGGAGACAACAGTGTGCCCATGGGGATGCAACTAATGATTCATTAGGAGCACGTTGGTAATCACTTCCCTAGGGGCCCCACAAGCATAGGGACTCCATGCGGACCAGAATTTAACATTCATTTTCCGTTAAACATTTTTATTCCTGTGAGTGGTTTTGTAGGCAGGGCCCAGTGCACTGCTTTGCCCAAGGGCCTATAATGCTGTTAAGACTGCCCTGAGAGGTATTTTAGGTTTAGTAGCTGTATTGTTTTAGTTTTTGTAGCACAATACTTGGTCTGATGACACTGGAGATGCTTACTTTTTGGTGTAACTTTGGTCATGCATGCATGTCCTGCGCCTGATATCTGAAATCAGTTTATTTTGCTCTTTGTTTTGCGTATTTAAATTAAGGGCTCTGCGGCTGAAGATTGTAGTAATGTAGTCCACGCAGTATGATGAAGTTCAAGTAGGTTTACTAAAATAAGTAACACGTAGGATAAGATTTAAGTATAACAGTCTATAAGTCCTCATCAGCAGCCCCACCAGGAGCAGCCTGCTAGCTGCCTAGCCCAATCTCCCAACTGCCCCCACTCATACACAGTCACTCAAGCATTCCACTCATGGCCCACACACCACCCTTCCACACAGAAAGAACAATCACAGGCTGAGCAGCTAGGAATAAGACAACATAGTACATTAAAATACAACATGAGAATACTATGTTATCTCTTTCCTATAGAACAGACGAATAATGAAACACAACTAAGAAAACCATGTACATGATAAGACAATAGTTCGTAACCCATGGATGATGGCAACACCACATCACGAGAGGGATAGGGACTACACAGGGAAGACAGATATATTACCCAACCCCCTCCTCTAATAAAAGAAAGGAAAGGAAATTCAATGAGTACTCTCCCCATGTGAGGAGACAAGTTGTGTGGAAAAAGGGACTGAAACCCAATTTCCTCCCCTAGATCAAGGGACGATGTGTATACTCCCCTGTATGGAGAAAGACCAACTAAAAAAGTGAAAATGTGGAAAAAGGGACTAAAACCCAAATTCCTGCCACCCCTCAAACATGGGACAACGTGTTAATTCCCCATGTAAGGAGACAAGCCATGTGGAAAAAGGGACAAAAAAAACAAATTTCCTGCCCGAAAGTAAGGGTCCCAAGTGACGAATACCTAGAGAAATGTAGTGAAAAACACACACTACTACAAAACGTACGTGCGCCACATGGTGGCTTACACATACAAGGCGTAGAACCCTTGCAACCAAATCGAACGTGCGGCACAGAGCTGCGGCCCGTAGTGGGAGTACCTGCTGGCCAGTGATGTAGGGAGGGGGAGGGGCTGGGTGGGAGGTAGTAATATATGGATTATGGATCTTAACAGGTAGGTAAACATATAAATAAATAAAATGAATTTTGTTGCGTGCACTGCATCGCATTTGGTGATGCAGTGCACCCAATGAAATTCATTTGATTTATTTATATGTTTACTTACCTGTAAAGCTCCGTAATCCATAAATTACTGCCCCCCACCCTGCCTCTCAATCAATCAGTCAGTCATTTGCCTCTCCCCCTGCCCACGTCACCGCCCGGCAGGTACTCTCATTACCGGCCACGGCTGGTGGCACATGGTGGCTTACGCACACAAGGTGTAGAACCCTTGCAAACAAATAATGTAAACTGCATACTTTGTGATAAAAGGAGAACAAAAACATTAAGTCAACCCTCTTATAAGGGCACAATGTAAAAAAAAAGTAGGTATAGGAACAGGGCTTACGCACACAAGGAAAATACCTTGCAACGAAAAACAAAGACCTAAAGTCAACCCCCTTGGTAGGGCACAAAGACTTCCAAAGTAGACATACAGTCCTAAAGTCAACCCCATAGTAAGGGCACAAATGTAGATATGGGAACAGCACCTATAAACCTATGTAGGGGTCAGTAAAAGTAAAGTAAAAGAAGCATTACAGACATTTAATACTGTGATGCACTCACACCGGTGAGTGACCTCTCACCCGAGAAGTAGGCCCACTCCCAACTCCTGCACCCCACAATACATAGTGATACATTTGCAACACAAATACATTTGCTACTAGTGAAAAAGACCACTGAGAACATCTACGTGAGTCAAAAAGATCATGCACTGTAAAATCGTGAAAAGAGAGTAACATGGGCATGGACGCAATCACAAAGACCGATAATGATACACCATAATCAAAATGTACCCTCTGTGTGTCTTAACACTTCTAACTTAGACTTGGGACGGTACATGACTTTTCAGGAAAGCGTCCGATCAAATGCCATACTAAAGATCTCTCAGCAGCTCCGCGGGTGAAAGGAGTCGGAGAACTGCCCTTGACGATCCATACAGGGCAGACCAAGCTCGCTCGTTGAGCGCTGTGGACAAACAAAGATGGTGGCACGCTGTCACAGCTGTGCTGGGTGGCTAGCAGCAAAAGAGTGCTGCACAACGTTGCACAACAGCAGGCTGTGCCGTGAAGAAGAATACACGTCAAAGAGGATCCATGGAAGGAAGCAGGACACAAGCAGGTGTGCGCCTGATGATTTCATTTCAAAAACTACATAGCGGTTCAACTGGCAATGTTGCTCAATACACACCAACAATAAAAGATGAAAAATTTCTCACTCGTACAGCCCTCCACAGTTAGGGAAAACACACAGTGCATCCATATAAGCGTTCAAAAGTCCATGAATATAAGGGTGTGACCCTTCATGCATGTTTCTATGAAAGTCCCAGTGTGTGGGGACTTCCGCTCCAGTGCAGGTACACATGAGGCTGCAGACAGAAAGACTCTCCAGGTGGCTGTCGCCACGCGCAAACACACTGTACCGGCAAGTCCCAAAGTGTAGCAAGAACACACCGCACATGCCTGTCCCATCCAAGGCACACATCTGATGAGAATGCAGGTTGGACACAGAGGATGCCTCTCAGCGCAGCGTCCATGAAATATGAGCCTGCATGCAAAATTTCTAAAATATAGCGGCCCACTTTACTTGAAGGCACACCTCTTGTTGATGTGGCCACATGACACATGGTGCAGCCCGCTTGCTGTCCAATGTAAAGGACACTGGTGGGTCTGCACGGCATGCTGTACAAGTTTCGTTTGTTCCCTTTGTGGCATTATTTGCTTCAAATGATCCTCTTGTGTGACCTCTTGTGACTCAGACTTGTTGTGTCTTCTCCCAGTAGTCTGCGCTTGTGATACTTGAAGCTTCATCTCAACATGTTGTGTGTTTGTAGAAGTCATCTTGATCTTTCTTCAGACCACTATTACCAACAGTAGAGCGTGGGGACATCTCTCCATCTCGTCGCCAAAATTAATGTAGTCCATGCTGTATGATGAAGTTCACGTAGGTTTATTGAAATAAGTAACAAGTAGGATAAGACTTAAGTATACCAGTCTATAAGTCCGCTTTAGAAGCCACACCAGGAGTAGCCTGCTATCTGCTTAGCCCCATTCACCAACTGTCATCACTCATACCCAGTCACTCAAGCATTCAACTCATGGCCCACACACCAACATTTCACACAGAAAGAACCCTCACACAGGCTGAGAAGCTAGAAACAAGACAACATAGCACATTAAAATACAACATGAGAATACTACATAGATTATGTTCAGGTTGTGCTGCAGCATCAGCTGAGATGTCAGGAAAGTCTGTTTAAGACCTTATGTAGGTGTGTCACAGAGAGCGGAGTAGCAGGCTTCTGCGGCGTGCTCCTTTTGGATTGATGTCTTGAAGCAAAGCAAGTTCTGGTGCATGGGCGTGGTTTAAATAGACTGCTAAGCCCCTGACAGCACCCTAGTCACACCCAACATGGCCTCCAAGAATGCCAAGATCTCACAGGATCTCATCAATGGCATAACAAGCAGCATTGAGCATCAGGTAAATAAACTGAAAAGCACTCAGGCCATACTTTGTAAATATTGGCAAAAACATTGGTAATATATCAGAGCATGCAGTCCATAGGGGCATAAATGTATATTGGCACATTGGATAAATATTGGCATTGGAATTAGATCAAAGCATGCAGTGCTCGGGGTCATATATGTACAATGGCTATCAGATTAGAGCACGCTGTACTTGGGGGCACAGATACTCAGGGGCATATGTGTACATTGGCTAAAAGATTAGAGAACACATTGTTCGGGGCACAGATACACAAATCAACAGGCATACAAGAGTACACAGTGCTCAAGAGCATTTTTACTATTGTGCACTGCACACAACAGGGAAGAATGATGCGACACAATGCAGACCATGGTGGGTCATGACAAGAAAGGCTAGAAGAGATAAGATTTGTTAGGCTGCAGTTGTTTGATTTAAAAGAAAAAGTCATTGTGATCTATGAAATGATCTGTGGGAAATTTGGAGAAATACAATGATAGGGATTAAAGCAGATTGGCACACAATTTCAAGTAGGCTATACTCAAAGAGAGAGAGAGAGGAGGCCTGCAGTGGATGCAAGAGGCCCCCAAGAAAGAAAAGAGAGTCAACACTCTGAAGTTTAGGGTAAGGTCAATTTTTCATGCAGGGTTTTAGAAGTATAAGAGGGGAGGCTTTTTGAGATAGCATGTGATTAGATGATGTAAAACTTTAGAAAGGAGCACCATTATTTGCATTTATTTTTGCTCTATTAGGTACTTTTATGTTATGTTTGGCATGGTTCAGCATGGTTCTGAATTAGAGCCTGAACCTTCATTTGTTTGTATTTCCTGTTGTCCATCACGGCTCATGCAGTTGGTAAGAGCTGGGATAGGCTGCTGGAGTGACTGTGTGCTGTCCATATTTCCACAATAGTTATTTTGATAGTTCTTTGACATGCAGACTGCAAATATCCCCAAGCCTTTTATGGCCGCGCCTGGAGTACAAAAATTTGAATGAAAGCAATGCTTCAAGAATGTTGATAGCTACTTAATAGCCATTGATGAGACAAGCTCAATACAAGAAGGATATTTGCATTACTCTGTAAGTGTTTAGGTGCAGAAAGAAAACACATATTTGATCATCTGTCTACTGATATTCCACCTCCCGACACAGAGTGGCATGCATACACTGAATCTATCAATAGACTTAAGAATCATTTCAAGGAGGATACCAGCATCATTTTTTACTAGGAGAATATTTTGCTTTGACGTGTGGGGCAACTTAGACAACTATTTTAGGGACCAAATCATACTCAATTGCTGATGACAAGCTCATTCAAGAGAAACTGTTGTGCTGTCCTAACCCCAACCAACCTACATGAAACATTATAAATAGCCAGAGGGTATATCAAAAGGTCAATTCAGGCTTCTAAAGACCTGAATAAAGGCAAGGAACAGGTTGTTACTGAGCAAGTAAATTCAGTAAGTGTAATCCAAAGTTAACAGACAGTGCAATAATTGGCAATATAAGAGGAGGGTCAAAAGTTAATAACTCCAATACCTGCTTTAGGTGTGGCTCCAGCACTAACTATACCAATGAGAAAGGTTGATCTACTGTTAGTAAAGCTGTTTAAAATGTAAAAAAGTGAGATATTTTGTGAGGGTTTGAAGAATATGCAGAGCTAGCATTCATCAAGTATGATGAAATCACAGGGTGTCACATCAACTCAATGGAGGAGGAGGTGGATAGCAGAGTTGGTGGGTTCATCCAAATTGGAGAGGCTAGTCAAAGATGGTCCAAGTGCGGTGACCCTGTTTGTGAAATTGGCATTGACAAAGTCACTGTTGGACTCACTGTGGACTCAGGGTAACCAATCACCTTTATCACTGATGACCTGTATTGGTCTAAATAGGAGGCAGTCCCACTGTTGCCTCCAGACATATGGACTGTAGTGTTCAGGGGGCACAGTATCAATTTTCTGTGGATTCACTTTCTTTCCACAAATATTTATGTCACAAAGAAAGGGTACAACATTTTTGGGTGGAAAGACAGGCGTGCATTTGGCATACTGTTGAGACCAGGCACTGACTGTCCCATTTCTTTAGTTGAACCTGTTACGCCTTTGCTACCTGTCTCTAAATTGTTGGATAAACATAAAGCACTGTTCAAAGATTGACTAGTTTAGTCGAGGGCTTCAAACATGAACTTTTGCTAAAGGAAAGTATTTTACCAGTGATGGACAAGATTAGGAATATTGGGCCTGATTCACAAAGGTAATATCAGACTAAAAGTCTAACTTAGACCAAAAGTCTAACTTTACTACTATTTGGTATTCACAAGGTAAAGTTAGACAAAAAGTCAAGCTTTACTTCTTTTCAGTATTCACGAAGGTAAAGTTAGACCAAAAATCTAAATACTACTTTTCAGTATTCACAAGGGTTAAGTTAGACCAAAAGTCTACATTTACTACTTTTCTGTACTCACAAAGGTGAAGTAAGACCAAAAGTCTAACTTCACTACTTTTCAGAATTCACAAAGGTAAAGCTAGACCAAGAATCTAACTTTGATAGTAGTAACTTACCTTTGTGAAAACATAAAAGAAGAAAAGGTAGACTGCCGCAGCGTGGAGGTCCGGGGGGAATAATCAGACGCTGTTTGCAGGAATCAAGTCCTTCCCTGACACACGGAGACCAGCGGACCGAGGAGGATTGTCAGGGGCATTATTTTGTGTACCTGGGCTTGTTGCAGTCACGCCGGAACACCGAGGCGGACTCCAAGTCCCAGGATCCTTTCAGCCCACACCTGGCCTGGGAGTAAGCCGCGCCCCTACCCTCAGCCTATTTCACTCGTTCACCATTCCCGCATCGCGGGACGCGCGCGGGCCAGCGCCCGGGGCTAAGCCCGGGCAAAGGGCGGGCCCTCTGTGGCCCTCAGAGGCACGAGGAGGACGGGACGGGCCACGTTTCCAGGCCCTACAGCTACAGAAGGTATAGTTATACATACCAATTACAAGACTATTCACGGACATTCTTGGGTACCTCATCATAGACACTTTACGGAATTTACTTTATTGCTAGTGACACACAAGGGGGCATATCAAATCCTCATATTACTGCCAGAGAATGGAACATCTTCTACAGAGCTATGCATCACCCATCACTGATGAACGTCGCCAATTGTTAACCCCGCCCCACACCCCCGTTAGTTTGCCAATCCAGCCTTACTGGGAGGAACTAAATGCTCTGTGCGGGACTAAGTTCATTCCAATAACATCCCCCTCCCCCGTAAAAGGCCCTATTACTAACACTCCCTCTGACAGAACTGGTGAACCTTCCCTACCACCTAATGAGGATAACATGCAGGCCACTTTGCTGCTGCCGGGCAAAAGTGTAAAAAGGAGACACGATGGGACAAATGATCACGATCTCCAACCTAAAATACAAAAACTTTGTATCGATCCCCCAATGCCTGCCGTAAACTCCATCACAACCAGGGGGGTCGCTGAACGCTTGGATGTTAAAGTATCTTTGCCTCATTTGCAATTACTGCCTCAACTCGAACAGTTGTTAAACTCTCTTGTAGCACCCCTGCTAGAACTAATTACATCTTTAGGAGATAGGCTGACAAACATAGAGATTGCTATTAAAGCTAACTCCTTTCCCGTTACAAAGTTGGCAACACCCAATTGTTCCATTCCACCAAATGTACCTGAAGGCCCTATGCTGACGGACACCATAAAAACTGTTTCAGCTGAAAGACAACTTCTCAGCACGCTTCCTCCAACAGATACTAGAACTGCCCACAAACCTTTGTATAACTTAAGAAAAAATGTCACGATTACAAAAGAGCCTCCTAAGAGCCAACCACCACTGGTCTCTAAAATTGTCCCTAATCCCTTAGCAACGAACCACTCCACTGCTAGAGTAGAACCAAACAGAGCAGCACGTATAGATCTACCTCCGGAAGCCGCCCCCTTTGTGCTGGTTCTCTCAGGAGTACCAGCTCCATCATGTAGGAAACCCGAGAGTTACCAGGACCTATTACATAAGGTCACCTTCTGGTTAGGTAAAAATAGACCCCTGCCACCCAATAAGGATGGAGGCATCCTGAGTGTCAGAAGGGTGGGCTGGCTTGGGTCATTACCAAAGGATATTCCCGGGGACCTAATCCTTGTTAAATTTAGGAATAGGAACATTGTCCCCTATTTACGATCCTACCAGCCCCACGAAGATGATGGCCCCATTTCCATTTGGGATCTGTATGATTTTTATCCTTGTACCCCATACTTCCCTCTTCCGAGATCTACAGCAGACTTGATACAAAGGGGTGGTATTAGCTTACCAGTCCACCACAGATTTGATTTATTTTATAATTACTGTAATGCTTGAATAGTGAAGTTTACTTTTTAAACCAGTTAGCAATGCGGGCTTTATGCGGTATGTTCCTAAATGAGGAATAGGCTCCTACAGGTTGGTCATATGATTCTCTTAACTTGCATTAGGAGCCATTAGCTGAATGCAGGGTAGCATTCCTGAATTGACTTTTTCTTATTTGTAATAACATGGGGATAAACGTCTTTCTTTGTCATTTAATTCTTTTTTAATCAAGATTCTTTAAAATTGTAACTGTTTGTATAAATTTGTATATACTAGTCATGTGTTTTGTGAATGTATTTTATATGCCTGTCTTTTATGAAGGAAAACTTCGAAAAGGTAGACTTTTGGTCTAACTTTAACTTTGTGACTCGGGCTCGTTCCAATGAGTGTAAGAAGTCAGTTGAAAAATCTCTTGGCTAGCCTGTGTTTAGAGAAAGTTAAAGAACCTGTTGATTACTCTCAGTGGATATCCCCAATTGTTGTGGTCAAAAAGAAGAATGGTGACATGAGGCTCTGTGTTGACCTCAGGTCATTGAATAAAACCATTTTGGTGGATTCAGGAAATGTTTGCACAATTGGGTGTTGCCAAAGTTTTCTCCACCATAGACATGATGGCAGCTTAGCACCAGGTTGAATTAAGCATGGAATCCAGATCATTAACTGTGTTCAATACTCCCTTGGTGCATATTGATTTCTGCAGTTAACATTCTGTTTAGCGTCAGCTGCATTAGTCTTTTAGAAGTTAATATTTCAACTTTTTGGGGACTGTAAGCAAGTATTGGCATATCAAGATGATATACTGGTATTTAGTGAGAATGAAGAGGAACACATGAGTTTTCTGTGAGGTTCTAGGCATGTTAAGACTCCAAGGTTTCACTATGAAGGAGGAAAAGTGTTGTTTCATGGTAAAAGAGGTTGAGTGTCTGGGGCATGTTGTCTCTGGGGGAGGCATCAAACCAAAGGCAAATTTGGTAGACACAATCAAGATTAGTCTTGAGCTTACAGATCAGGACTGGCTCAGACCATTCCTGGGCCTTTACGAGTACTACTCAAGGCCTAAAAAGATCTTAGCTTTTCAAACAAACCACTCAGGAAACTTTTAGCAAAGGGAAAATCTTTGTGTGGAGAGCTGAGGAGCGCATAGCATTTGTAGGTCTACAAAATTAGTTGTAGAGGCCCCTGCACTTTTTCCATTCAGAGATGATGTGATGTCCATTGTGATTATAGATGCCAGTTCAATTGAGTTGAGTGCTGTTCTTCCTTAGATGGTGATGGGAAGAAAATTACAGTGGATTTTGCTTCAAGGTGCTTACCCCGGCAGAGCTCAATTACAGCACCAACAAAAGGGAGGCACTGGCATGTGTGTGGGTAACCAGGCATTTTATGAAATATTTGTGGGGATGGTCATTTTTACTCATTACAGACCATAAACCCTTAGTGTACCTATTGTCTGAAAATAATTCATACAAGGCTAGTCGTATATTAGTAAGTCTTCTTGCTAGAATACATAAATCTAATTGCCATGTCAAACACATTTCTGAGGCAAAGAACATGAGGACAGATTTTCTGTCCAGGCGTCTGGTCAGCAGCAGTGATGATGGGTCTGGAGATGAAGACTTTGAATGTTTGGCTGGGAAGGTGGATTTCATTGTGGCAGCGGGACGGTATCATTCTGAAAATGGGAAGAATGTGCCATGCTTAACGTTTTACAAACAATGCTGAAGAAATTCATCAATGAGAGTTGGCCCCATGAAAGGAATGTGAGTGATAACTTCAAGCTTTATTATAAGATCAAAGATGAATTGACCATTGAGGGCGAGTTGGTGTTGCATGGTAGTCTGTTGATTCCCCCGGTTACCCATAGAGCTCGGTTGGTGAGGATGGCACATCTGGGCCATGTGGCGATAACAGGCACTTAGAGAGTAGGTCATTTCTACTGGTGGGCTGGCATGGACAACAATATTGATGTAATGGTAAGGAAGTGCAGTGATTGTAATCAGACTAACACATCCTTGTGAGTTTAAAAAACTCCCTTATGCCCTGTTGAGTTTCCTAGGGGTCTGTGGGAGAAGCTAGGTATGAATGTAGTGGGACCCATGTACGATTTGCCAGCAAACATGAGATACAATTTGGTGGTTGTAGACTGTTTTTATAAATGGATGAAATGCAAGTTCATGAGGGAATCTAGCACCATGGCTGTCATTGATTTTCTATATTCACTATTGAGGAGAGAAGATTTTCCTCAAGCATTGGTCAACGATAATGGTTTGTAATTTAAGTCCGGAGCAATGCAATTGTTTGTAAATTGCCATGGTATCAAGCATCTATCTTTTGCCCTTTACTGCCCTCAAGGTAAAAGAATGGTGGAAAGGGTTAGCAGAATGTTGAAAGAAATCATTCAAGTGGCTTAAGCATCAAGGCAGGAAGTGTTAAAATCAGTACAGGTTAGGTTATTGTGAAACTTAAACACCCCACACTCTTCCATGGGGGTCTCCCCGTTTGTTTTGTTAAGAGGCAGGTTCTCCTCTTGTGATTTGTATCCAGCTTGGGTCTTGGACAAGACTAGGGCTGGTAAGACGGTCCCGACTATGGAGGAGGTACATTCCAAGGTGAATAGGGCCAAAGTAAATGCAAAGATAGATATGATGCTTTCAATAAAGTAAAAGACATATTGTATTGAGTGGGCGATGCGGTGAAAATAAAGAGGCTACGTGGGCAGAATAAGAAGGGTTCCAAATTCTTCCCAGCGAAGCGTGAGGTTAAGGTTTCTAGCCATGCTATATTGGTGGAGAATGCAAAGCGGTGGAACAAGAGGAACGCTGCTTTGGTTAAGAAGATGGGTAAGTGTGCGGAAAAGACACCTTCTGTGCATGTATCTTCTGTTTTTGCTCCCTATGGAATATAGTATTGCTATTTTCATTTTTGCTTGATTATTGAGGTGCGTCCTTTTCTGTTGTTTATGATTTCATGTTCCACTTTATTTCCCTTTGTTTATTGCATTGTGCTTTCGGCTTTACTTGGGCGAAGATGGTGTTTTCTTTGGCATGGTTCGGCATGGTGCTGAAGTAGATACCGAACCTTTGTACGTTTTCCATTCCTGTGGTCCGTCACAGCTCAGGCAGTTTGGGAGAGCTGGGATGGTATGCTGGAGCGGCACTTTTCTGTCCATATTTCCAAAAATAAATAACTCCTTTCCCCGTTTCTACGTGTTGCTCCTTACAGCATTTTGACAGGCATCAGAATCAGGTGAATGGTCTGTTTGCCACTAGACCATCTCTTCAGCATGGCCAGCTGATCAGATCATGGATCGAAAGTGGGATAAGCGAAAATAACAAGAGAGTTAAAGTGCTCTTTCAGTTAGAATCTCGTGAGCATAGCAATGTGAGCGAATATGTGTGATAAACAACACAAACATTGAAAGGAGATTTTGCAAATGTTAGGCAGATTTCTTTTATGTTTACCAATACAGTTGGGCTCATAGTAGTATTTACAACAGCAAATATGCATTGTACTTTTCTGGAAGGTAATGGATTGATAGAAGCAGCTAAAATTAGGCTAAAGCTGGCCTTTAACTCAGAATCTCTATTACATCAGAGTTTCATTTTGGCCAAAGTGCTTTATCTCTCTATGTTTCAGTGCTCTCATCCAACATAATTTCCATTTCAAAGCTGAAAGGTACATTTTAATACTTTTTCTCGAGAGTGGGGAATGGTATACACAAGACAAGCTTTAATTGAGTATGCTCTCCTCCTGAGCAACTCATAGATTTAAATAAGGACTAAAATGAGGGATGATATGTATTGCTAGCCAAGCCTTATTTTGGTGATATCCTTTCCATGCAGGGTCTTGCACATTACCTTGTTGAGAAATAAAGAACTGACAACACATAACTTAGGGCCAGATGTACAAAGAATGGAAACAGTAAAAATTGTCATAAATTGCACACTGACATTTACAGAATCCATTCTGTTTTTGCACACTCACTTATGTACTAATAGGTTCCTAAAAACCCGATTTGTAGTGGGTTGCAATTCGACCTATCTCATGAATATTAATGAGGTAGGTCACAATTTGCAATCCACTATGAATCACTTTCATCTTAGGGATGGTGGCCTACTTAGGGTCTGCAAACCGCCATATGTGTGATTGATTTTAAATAAAGCAACTCTTTTTTTTTTGGCAACCCATTTTCCTGAAAGGAACCTAGGATGTGTTTGAAAAAAAAGAAATGTTTAACTAACATTTTTTAAGACTAGTAAGTGGTCCATGGGGCCTAGTCCTACATTTTTTTTCCCAACAGTCACAATGGGGGAAGAGGTCCCTTGGTGACCTTTCCTGTTTGTGAATGCCTTACCATACCTTTCAGTAGTCTTAATGATTTGCGACCAGATTTTGGTTGCAAAGCATTAATTCATCCCACCGCGATTCATTATTTGAAAGTGACACCCTAAACATCCAATTCTTTTACGTGTTACAGAATTGCAATTTGGGTTTTTTATATACCAAAATTCTTTACAAACGTCCCGATTCTGTCAATCAGGCCATTTGCGAAAAATGCTTGATATATATTTTGCCCTAAAGACAGAAGCAAGTTTCCAGCAGAATGCACATTAAAAGACATCTTGTTGCTAATAGGTATGAATCATCTGCTGTTTTCAGCAACCAAGCTTAGTATGCATGAGTAGCTGCAATGATTTAACGAAGAGCAGTGGAGGAGAGGTATGCTCAAGTTGTTAAATTACCATCTGTGTAATCGGGGCCCGAGTCTTGAAAGCAATGTCTGATTATTGTGAAATTCTGATTATTGTGAAAATACTTTACCTACATAGGCCATAATTCCATTTTCTGCCAATACTTGTGGGAGAGGGTTGCAAATAGGAAATTGTTGCTCACACTCACAGTGGTCTACTAACCTCTTTTAAGCCACAACATTGGATCTTGGTGTCCGATTTGCATCCATATTTTTTATAAGATATGTAAATGTAAGAATTCCGGCTCAAATGATCAGATCAATACATTGCCACAAACTGAATGGTGAAAATGGGGGTAAGAGAAGCTAGGAGGGGCTAGTCCTGGAAAAGAAAGGAACCTGCCCTAAAGTGAGTTAAATTTTATGTAATGCTAAAAATATGAACATGCTTGTGTGAAACAAGAGAAAGGCATAACTGATGGCTTGTTAGATAGTTTAATTTAGCCCATTATATGCCAAGGATGGTCACTATGTGCCAGGGCCACCATTATAATATTATGCACTGAGTGGCATCCACCATTAGTCACTGACACAAACCCATGCAGGCTTAAAAACACACATTGACAGGTCCTACCTATATTTAAGGGGCGGGGGTGTTTGGAAAAATATTGGAGAAAAAATATTGTGATAAAACATTCTTTGCAGTAATATTGTGATGTCAAAAATATAATGGGCATAAATATTGTTGTAAAAGATATTGATAAAAATATGATTATATTTAATAAAGTTTTTTAGGTTCATTTTGTGTGACGGTTGCGGTATAATTAAAATACAAATATATTTTTTAATTGTTTGATGATATCTATATTTACTAGAAAACGATATTGATATGTTTTTGTATTTAGTTTTACAATTTATTTGTTGTTAAATTCTTTATGTAGATGTGTGCTTTCAATCATTATTATGAACAGGATCTTGGGTTTATAGGGATAAAGGAGGGGCGATTTGTAAAGTGTGTTTGTGCAAATATTTATTAATTTATGTAGATATACTGTAATACAAAATATATATTGTAAAATCAATTGTGTAAATTATAAATGAATTTGCTATTTTTTTTAAAAGTTGTAATTGCAACAGTTTTTTTCTTTTTTTTATTAAACATTTATGTTCATGCAGTTTAAAGGTTTTAAAAATAAATATTGTTTCATTATTTAATTCTAAATTTGAATTTAGGGTATTTTGTGTTTATGATCGGTAAAAGTGTTACATATCTGTTTTACTTATGTTTTAAATATATTTATTTTGATGTGTTTTACCTAAATAATTTGTTTCATTTTGTATCAAATGGTTTATAATAATTGTTTTGTCTTGAGATATGGGAATACATGTGATTCTTTAGAATACTTAAAATTAGATTTGAGGTTATTGTATTGTTTGCAAAGTTGTAGCTAAATAAAAATGTCTACATTCTAGCAAAACAATATGAATGTTGTTATACATCTAAGTGGACCTGGCACTCTTTGCAGGGTTATACCAAAACCTTTTGCCTTTTTCCCTCTTCTTTTTGCTGAATTAGCTTTTGATCTCCTTAGGACTCTGTGCCCTTTACTACTGCAAACACGTGTTAAATGGCTTGTGCTCTGTCCCCTAAACATGCTTTAATTGGCTTAAACCTGGATGGAATATTTAATTTACTCAGAAATCCTTTATAGAATGTTATACTATATGCCCAGGGCCTGCCATTGCATCCTGAATGCAGTTTTAAACCGCTGATTTGACTTAGCAATGTAACCCTTTCACCAAGCCTTCAAATCCCATTTTATTGCAAATATGTCCCCCATGGGGTGTGAGCCTTGGTCAAGCAACAGTCTCAATCCCTTGAAGGGAGAACCACAGAAAGTCACAAAATTAACCTGTGCTTAAACCAAGGTACCATGCAGAAAAAGCAGGCAGGTTAAACTTGGAGGCAATGTGTAAAGTATTTATGCAGCACACAGACAGTATTAAAGTGAAAACATAAAGCAAGAAAATACCCATGCCAATTTAGAAAATAAAGTACATTTTAATAAACTATTTGACACCGACTAACTAAAATCCAATTAGTAGAACTGGAGTTAATATTTTTTATCGTTTTTAGTGAAAATTAGAGACTAAGGGGCCTATTCCGATGTCGGACGGACTCAGGTTCGTCAGACATCGGTCAGGAGCAGTTACCCACCGACCTGCTGTCGTGGGTTACGGCCCTGCTAATACGATGCGACCGAACATGGTTCGGTCGCCTTCGTATACTTCACAATGCAGGTATGCATTCCGAGCTGAATGCATGCCTGCATTGGGAAAAGCAGGGGTGCAGTTCATCCCTGCACCCTGTGGCCGGCACCCCAAGGCACCTGCCACCAGATGCAGGGATCCAAAGAAGAGCACAATAGGTGCCCCCAGGCTGCTATTCGGCAGCTTTGCACCCATGGGGGCCCTGCTGGGGGCCCCCAAAGACAGTTTCCGACTGCCTTTTCATGCCAGACAGACCGGCATGGAAAGGCAATGAAAAACTGCCATCGTACTCCCTCGGTCGTAAAGAGGCGACCGCGGGAGTACTTCCGGATGGCAGACTGGCTCTCCGAGCCCGTCGTAGGCCATCCGGAAATCCGAGTCTTATTCAATTCCGACCAAGCCCATCGGAATGGCTCGGTTGGAATGTAATCCGGCCGGCACTGACTGATTCGGTCGGAAGGGCTCCGAACATGGTTCGGAGCCCTTCCGACCCAAATCGGAATCGGCCCCTAAATGATCAAAGCGACCAACCGCTAATAACTAGTCGCATGAGACTGGGTCAAAGTAAAAAAATATAGCTGACCAGTTTGAATACAAGAAGTGGATTGGCATTGGTT
Source organism: Lissotriton vulgaris (assembly GCF_964263255.1). Lineage (NCBI taxonomy): Eukaryota > Metazoa > Chordata > Amphibia > Caudata > Salamandridae > Lissotriton > Lissotriton vulgaris. The sequence goes on from NC_141694.1 coordinate 1,299,604,280, forward strand.
AGTGCTTACCCTCAGACTTAGACAAATTTTCAATAAAAATGTTATAAGAAGAGAAAGTTCAGAGGGGCAAGGCTGCAGGCGGTGTTCGAGGAGTAAGAATCGTCATCATGGAGCCTTGGGTCGAAGTTGCAGTGAAGATTACTTCTTTCAAACCTAGATCTTCGTGGTCCTACAGACATCCTGCCAAGGCAACATTCCTACATACTCCACCAAGTTGGCGGTCTTTCGGCTGCTGTATTTAGGTTAATTCAAGTGGACTCGCCATATGCGTCAACAGAGTGTTTCCCGGCATGGTCGAGGCTCACCGCAGCTGACATGGCAGAGTTCAATGCTGACGAATAGTACTCCATCGCTGTCAGGGCAGCCTATGTCCTCCAAGCCAATTTATGTTCAACATTTGTGCTGGCAGTCTCCTAGCGATGGGTCCTTGATGGCGGGAGTCCGCTCTGGTAGTGCTCAACAATGCACCCGCACTGTGTCCATTAGATGGATCCTAGTAGATAACACATGATGTCTATTGGCCAAATAAAAACACCTACATAGCACAAAATAAAACACACCCCATTTAAGACCATGATCCTTTGCCATGCCAGCTCCACCACAACAGTTAACACTAGAACGTTTCTGCAGTCAAATTAGGTGATCTTGTTGCTTTTCCCTGATTTTGTCCCTTTACCCTGTCTCATTTGTTCCCTTGTGTTTAATTAATTTGAGTTCATTATATTTATTTTCACAATGCCATGCCCGAACAATCCCCATTTTAGTGAAGTATTGTCAGTCATGGTGGATGAAATCATAAGAGTAGAGCCACAATTGTTTGGAGCCCAAGTCCAAACTAGCAACCTTTCAAAGAAAAGGCAAATGTGGTCAAGAATAGTCAAAAGAGTGGATGCTGTTGCAAAAAACAAGTGCACGCAGGAGGAAATTAGGAAGAGGTGAAATGACCTGTGTGGGAGAGTGTGTTCCACTGGCATAATGAAACTTGAGGGGCCCCACTGCAAGATATGTAGAGGGGTCCCCTCTGGAATTAATCAGGAGCTCTCGGCCCGGGTACTGTGCTTAGGAGGCCCCCTGAAGCTTGGGGCTTCCTGCGCTGCAGGGGCCTGTGTTATGCCACTGGGGAGTTCCCTGGCCTCCAAGTGTCACATGCTTTCTCTACAGTGCATTTCAATGGGGACCATGTTCCAGATTCCTAGGTTGGCAGTCACACATGTTGTCCATCGTGTGTTAAGCCAATCGGGGGGCCCTTTGGGGTCAGGCTGTACTCGCCATGCCACTTTATATATCTTTTTTAAAATTCATTTTCAGTACAGGGGTTTCGTGTAATGGCTGATGCATCATTTTTGTTCATGTTGTGGCCAGCCAATCAGAATGCTCGCTCCAAGGGGACTTTCACTCCCGTTGGAGCGATATGGCCAAGGGGAAAAGAAAACCCCTAGGCCAATCAGAACGCTCTATTTTATAAGTTGTGCTCATGTGACTCTTGCAAAAATGTCTCAAACCCAATCATCCATCCAGAGGAGGAGCTTTGCGCGCATCCGAGATGGCCGCGTGAGCACAGGGCTCCCGAGACCCTCGCCGCCTTCCGCATATATCCTGAACGATATCCTGATTACGAAGACGGGTTATTGAAGATGAAACTCAGCTGATAGATTAGCTGCTTTCAAAATTGAGTCGGACTTCGGGAACCGCTACTACGACATCCTGAACTTTTGAGGCCCACCCAATGGCGACGCCTGGGGCTTCGGTCGTTGAGACGCTCAGGCAGTAGTTGAACAACAACGGCCCGCGGGGCTCTGCTCATTGCCTTGGAGTTAACTTTCGGTTTCGCTTTTGGGTCTCGGCCTTATCCTATCCCAAGATCGATCTGGTTGCCTGAGGTCTAGCTGAACTCTGTGACTCCACCGTGTGCCAATGGTCCGGAGTGTCTGTGTGCTGAGCTACAGCTGCTGGCGCCTGCTTTTGAAGACTCCGGTGGGTTGACCGCGAAGGGCCATTTTCACCAGGTCTCACAGGCCGCTCGGGGGCACATTGCCCAACATGGCGGGCAGGCCCGACAACGAGAAGCGGAAAACCAAGACGCCTCTTCGGGGGGGGGGAACTATTCAAAAGAATGTCATGGATCGAAATTCCCATCCCAAGGGGTCCGCCAGTGGTACGAATGGGACTCTGGAAGAGGCAAGGGAAGACCCGGCTGCATCGATCAAGTTGACTCTACAGGATGTCATGGGCGCCATTGCTGGTATCAAGACCTCCATTGGCCAGCAATATGAGGCTCTCGCCCTTAAGCTCGGCACCGTAGCCATTGACGTGAATTTGATTAGAGCGGACTTATCGAAGACTAATGAGAAGGTCAAATCCTTAGATCTAAAGACCTCCAGCCTCACGACCGATGTGTCCGACTTACAGACTGAGGTCGGCAATCTGCGATCCTCAAATGATCTCATGGCTCGTCGACTTGAGGATTTTGAAAATAGGGCCAGACGCAATAATGTACGTAATATTGGGGTCCCTGAAAAATCGGAAAATCCTGCTACAGATCTCCTTGTGGAGGACCTCATCCTAAATTACCTCGCCCCCAAAGGCCTAAGTAAATTCTTTGCCGTGGAGCGTGCGCACCGAGTACCGGGTGGGAAGCCAAAGCCGGGTGCCCCTCCGAGGCCGTTTATCGCCAGAATTTTCAACTTTAGAGACAGGGACGCTATCCTGCAGGCATCGCGGGTGGGCGGCCCCGTGAAGTTTGAAAACAAAACGTTGAGCTTCTACACGGACTTTACCCAGTTCGTTCAGAGGCAAAGGATGCGGTTTCAGGGGGTGAAGCAACGGTTGAGAGACATGGACTTGAAATACGCGATGCTATTTCCGACCAGGCTCCGTGTCGAATATGAGGACCGGATGTTTTTTTTTGATCGTCCCGAGAGCGTGAGTGACTGGCTGGATACATTACCAATGCGGAGTGATCAAACGGAACACTCGGGTGGAGCAGAGGGTGGTGTGCCGGAGCAAGAATGACAATGTGGTTCCTGATTTCCGAACAATTAACTTACTATACAGCTCGGTTTGATGTCTCTCATACTTATGTGATTTATGGTGGCATACCCAAGGGTGGCGTGGGGAGTGGGACTCTTTCCTCTTCTGGGTTTCTTTTTGTAGACTAGTTTAATGTTAGGGCGACAGGCACACTGCAAGTTGGGGATGCTTTTGAGTCTAACGCAGGGGTGCAGGGTGGGGGGTATTGTAACAGGTCCATGTTGGGGGTGAAAGGGGGAGTTTGGGTATGTTTAACTTTCTCTCAAGGCAACGTATTGTTTTATTCTTAGATCTGGGTACTGTGATCGCTACGGGGTGGATTCTGCATTCATTTCCGGGATGGGGGTAGTAGGTTGAAACTACTGTGTTGGTATGTCAATGGGTTGGGGGATAGAATACAGCGGGGAGTAGTGTTGCAACTGTTGAGACGCCTCTCCCCTGATGTTGTGTTGTTGCAGGATACGCACTTGATTGGAAACACTTGTCACGCCATGAATCGGCGAGGACATTGTCTTGCTGTATACTCTGGGTTCACTACTGGTTCTAGGGGCGTGGGCATCCTAGTCAAGAACTCTCTCCCCTTGGAAATAGACAACATGATCCTTGATGACAGGGGGCGCTAAGCTGCTCTCACAGGGAGGTGGGAGGGGAGGACTGTCTCACTGATTTCGGTATATGTCCCGCCTGGTCTACAGACCTCAAATTTTGCTGATCTTGGGAGTGTGGTACTGGGGCTTCCGGATGGTATCCTGATGATGGGAGGAGATTTCAACTCAGTTGTCTCCGGTAGTGTAGATCGCTACCCCCCCTGAGACCTCACTAGGTCACAGTCTGGGTTAAGTGGCTTTTGGAGACACTGGGTTTGGTAGACTGTTGGAGGTTGATACATCCGGGACAGGTACAATACACCTTCCACTCTGGGGCCCATGGCAGTCTCTCTAGAGTTGACTATGTTTTGATGCCGGCGGTGCAGGCCTCCTCTGTCAGGGAGATTAGACATCTGGCCGGGGGTATATAAGATCACTCCCCACTGTGGCTCCAGATCGGTGCTAGTATGGGTGTCGAGGGACGGGTTGCCCCGATCAATCCCTGATATCTTCGCAACCCCAAAACTCGTGCTGAGTTGATTAAGTCCCTGGATCAGTATTTTGCTGAGAACGAGTGGTCCGTGTCCTCTTCTGTGTCACTGTGGGAGGCATTTAAGACGGTCATCCGAGGACAGGCATTATTGTTAATCGCTGGTGCCAAGAAAAGTAAAAATGAGGAGGTGGTCCGTTTAGAGACTGACATAACTGAGCTAGAAAGGGATTTGGAACTGGGTGTGACTCGTAACAAGCGTCATGCCATCAGCCTCAAACAACTGGATTATAGGGCCCTGGTGACGGATGCCGCTAAAGTCATGAGTAGAGAGCAGCAAGGCAGACTGTATGATGTGGTAGATAAGGCTGGGAAACTGATTGCTTGGCTGGATAAAAAGGAGAGGGCGAGTCGTGTGGTTCCTGTGATTGAGAAACTTGATGGAGTGTGTGTGACTGATCCGACTGAGATTGTCGAATGTTTCGCGGAACATTTCCGAAATGTGTATTCCCCAGTGTCCGATAGTACGGAGGAAGACTCCCACCTGTTGCTGCGTGACATTGCATTGCCTCGCCTGTCGGATTCAGATAGGGACCTAGTGGACGCTGCATTCTCAGCTGACGAGGTGGCCCTCGCTATTCGCTCTGTGCTCTCGGGCACAGCTATGAGCCCTAATGGTCTTCCCATCAAACTCTACAAGTTGCGTCCTGACAAAATGGCACAGTATCTCCGTGCTGTGTTTCTAGAATCGCGAGACATCGGCTCCCTTCCTCGTGATCAGCATCTTGCTACCATCGTGGTGATTCATAAGGAGGGGAAACCGCGGGATCGCTGTGCGTCCTACAGGCCCATTTCGCTCTTAAACGCCGAACGAAAGATTCTCGCAAAGTTGCTGGAAAACCGCTTGATAAAAGTAATTAGTGATGGTTTCATCCCACACCGCAATACAGCACTTAACCTGAGGTGCTTGCACAGTGTTCTTGCGAGGGCGGCGGCGCTGCGTAAGCCTGCCATTTTGGTTTCCTTGGACGCTACGATGGCCTTTGATACTATGGAGTGGCCGTACCTCTGGGCCGCTCTTGCGAAATTTGGTTTCGGTCCTGGATTCATCGGCTGGGTGAAACTTTTGTATGAGGAGCCATTGGCACAGGTGGTAGTGAATGGTCAAGTGTCTAAGCCTTTTGTTCTTTGGAGGGGTACGCGGCAGGGCTGTCCGTTGTCCCCACTTCTTTTCGCCCTTGCCCTGGAGCCCCTGGCCTTCGATGAAGGGTATTCAGTGGACCCCGGAATTCGAGGATCGCATATCGCTCTATGCTGACGACATTTTGTTGTACCTCACGTCCCCTCGTAAGTCGTTGAATGTATTGTTTGATGTGCTCACCTAGTTTGGAAGGAACTCCGGCCTTGTGATCAATTGGACCAAGTCCTGTGTGTATGTGCTTTTGGGTGGTACCCCCCCATTACCGCGCGGTTGTCGCATCCAGGTGTCGCAGATGGGATTTAAGTACTTGGGGATTTTTATAACTTTAGATCCCGTGGCTCGTTATGATCGTAATTTGCTCCCTCCTCTTCAGAGGTTAAAATCTGACATTGTGGGCTGGCTCAGGCTACCGCTTTCACCACTTGGGCACGCAGCTCTTTTTAAAATGATGTCCTTACCACGATTTCTATATGCGCTCCAGAATACGTTTGATGTTGTTCCGGCTAGTTATTTTCGGGAGGTGGAGAGTTTGCAGAGACCATTGATCTGGGATGGACGCTCGTGTATTGCCCTCGCCAACCTCATGCTTCCCTGGTACGATGGAGGCATAGCACTTTCGGATATCAGGCGATATTATTGGGCCTCTCAGTTGGGAGCGATTAATCATGGAATGTATGGACCAGCCTCTAACCCTGCATTCGAGATGGATAAGTACTTGTTACCGGGTGGGGATTATAACAGGGCCCTTTATTCCAAAGCAGCGGGAAGGGAACTCTCGGGACCCACCAAGATAGCGGTATGAGCCTGGCATGATGCGAATGCGGCAACGGGATGGAAGGATCGACTGACCCGTGCGACTCCGCTTTATGCGTCTGAAAGACTGGGTTGTCTGTGGAAGACGAAAGGATTTGAAAAGTGGGATATGATTGGTATTAGTAGGGTGAGTAATCTATGGGTCAAGGGTAAAATCAAGACCTTCGAGGCACTGAAGGTAGAATATGAGCTGAGTGATAGGGAATTCTTCCGCTATGCACAGATTACCCACGCCGCATTGAGTTTGTTTTTTCCCGAGGGTACTGACATCACCGAATCCTCCCCACTAGACGATCGGGTGTTTGAAGGCCACGTGCCCGACAGCACCATTTCTTTGATATATAAGAAATTGATTAATAATCGAACGGATCTATTGGTGCTTCTCAGGGAGGTTTGGACCAGCGACTGTTTAGAGTTGGATGACGAGGACTGGCAGTCGGCGCTACCCTCGCCTCAGGAGGTCGCAATTCCGGCCCGTCTTCGACTCGTTCAACTTAAAATCCTACATCGGATATATGTCACTGGCCCGTGCTTGATTCATATGGGTTATTCAGTGGATGGGTTATGTAAGCATGGTTGTGGTCTGGTTGGAACCTTCCTCCACATAATTTGGGAGTGTCCGGAGGTGGTGGCGTTCTGGAATCGTGTACATGCTGTGATGGAAAGAGTCACGGGGGTAGCATTATTGCCCGAAGCAAGGCGTTGCCTGTTGAATGTCTGGGAACCGAATGACTATGACGTGGCACAGATGCAGTGGGCGACCCTTGGGAATATGACTGCTAAGAGAGACATCGAGCAGTTGTGGGGCTCCCAGCGGCCGCCCACGGTTTTGGCATGGAAGGAGAACATGGACTGGTGTATGTTCAGGGAGAAGACGGTGTATGTGACACGGGGTAGACCCAGAAATGGAATAAAATTTGGAGCCAGTGGAACTCCTACCGTGGAAATGTATGCACGTGTTAGGACTCGGGGCTCTTAGGGAGGGCTTAGGTCTTTAGTGCCTGTTCTGAGTGTGCTGTAGTGTGCTTTTAGCCTAATTGGGACTCCAAGTCCCAGGATGCCCTGAGGCGTCCTAGGGAGACCATGCTCCTTGCTGCACCAATCAGACACAGACTGGGAGGTTCATATGCCTCCTCCCTCTTCCTAGCGGCGCTTGGTTTTCTTTCTTGGATTCCTGCCTGTGTCCCGTCCCAATACTTTCCTCCTGTTCCATTGGAAGTGTGTTCCTGTTTCCCTTTCACCCTGAGCAAAGACTTACTGATACCGTGTGGGTTCATGCGGTGAACTTTATGGACTTTTCCCTTGTCGGCCTTGAGAGTCTGAATCCCTGGCCGCTGCAAACGCTGTTTTTTTTAAATCTGTTTCCTCCTCCGCCTAAGGGCTCACAGGTGTGGCGCTCGGAAGCGTTACTCCGTCCCTTGAGCCCCTCCTCAGCTCCCCTGCCGAACCAGACCCGAACGGGGGGAATGTTTGCTGCTAATTCTCGGCAATTTGTTGAAGTCTAAGCGTTTGCCGACGCATTCATTTCCTCTCTTGATTTTGCACACATGTAAGCCGGGTGAACATTGCCGGTTTTTCTTAACCCATAGGGGAAACGCCTCCGTCTGTCTTCAGTCCTTCTGGAGTGACCTTCGTTTTTCTTTGGAATTACCTGCACAGCGAGGATTATCGCTTACCTGCCTTTCTATTTTGCTGGACGCTTATTTGGAAGGTGTTTCACGACGCTATTGGAACTATTTACTTTATCTGGAGAGATCATTGTGTCGACCCCTTTTTTTGTTTCGTATATTACTTTTGTTCCAAGGATTCCTTTTGGGTTTGATACTATCTTTGGGCAGGTAAGAGCATTGCAGCACACTCGGCACAGAGAGATAGATAGCTCCTTCTTATTACCTTTTTGAGAATACTAAAGTGTCTGGTGCTTGTTCTGTTTTCTTCTCTCCTCTGCAGGATACTGTGTCCTTTCCATTTGGTCCTCCTGATTGCCCAGTCTTCACTTCAGGAGACCTAGGGGTTTTGGTCTCTCTCTTTTTTGGTGACGCCGCTAACCTTAGTGTACAGAATACTCACTGGGTGTGCGGTGTCGTTCGAAACAGAGAGTGATACTGTCTACACTTCTGAGGAAACTGGTTTCTGCCTGGAGGTTGTTCATCGCCCGACAGAAAACCAAGCCCACGTTTATCTCTCCTCCCGAGTGTAGACAGTCATGGATGACGCAGCCATGTTAGGAGAAGCTGATGAGATAACATTAAGAGACCTAGCCACCACAGTTGTGAATTTACAAACCGAACTAAAATTGGTTAGAAATGAAAATCAAAGGTTATTGACTGAAAATACTAGATTGCTATAAGCAAGTAAACCCCCAGAAATACAAGCTAGACATAAAAGAAGTTACATACACCCTTCTCATTTTCAATTGCCTAGCGTTAGCTCCCCTGGGGACTCTCAAGCATCTACGCCTCCTACCACTCCTGTTCAGGTCACAGTGGTTACCCCTCCTCAAACTCCTTTGGCCATGCCAGAGAGATTTAGTGGAGATAGTCAGAAATTCAAGGTCTTCATGAATCAATGCCACCTGATGTTTTTGTGTAAAGCCGCTTCGTTCCCTGATGATGCGGCTAAGATCGCTTTCATCATTTCCTACTTAAGTGGGAATGCCGCCTCTTGGGCGGTGGCCTCGGTAGAAAATGATGATCCTGTTTTATATAATCTTGTCCTTTTTAAGGAAAGGATGAAAAGCCTTTTTGCTAGGCATACTTATATGCAGGCTAGCGATAATGGAGTTCTTAATTTGAAACAGGGTTCAAAAGATTTATTAACGTATATCACAGACTTCAATAGATTAGTGACCGAGACCCACTGGCCTGACGATAAGAGAACTTCGATATTTTCTAGAGGGCTTAAAGATGAACTAAAGGACATCTTATCGCAAATCGTAGACCCCCCAGAAAACTGTTCCGAGTTCATTGACCTAGTGGTTAAATTAGATCACAGACTAGCCGAACGAAAGGGAGAAAAAACGCGTAGCGACCTCCCTAAATTCTTGATAACAAAAGCTGAAAAAAGAGAACCCAAAGACACTAGCGAACCCATGCAAATAGGAGGTATCCGTGGTCCCCTAACGCCTGAAGAAAAGGAAAAAAGGCGTAAACTTAATCTTTGCTTATACTGTGGAAAGGCTGGCCATTTTGCTCGAGAATGCCCTGTGAAACCCAAAAGTGCCATGCGTGAAGGGTTACCTAAATATGCTAAAACCATGCCTTCGGGAAACCAGTTGACTTGGGGAGTACCGAGGTCGCTCTTCCAAGTCCCTCGCTTTCTCAGACCTCTAAATATGTGGCAAACACCTATTCTCCTATTCCGAAACCCTTTACCATTTCAGTGGTGTTAGTGTTGCCTTTGCAAGGGAGGCATTCCATGTCTATTCTCTTGGATTCAGGGGCTACAGGAAACTTCTTGGATATTACTGTGGCTAAATCTCTGGGCATACAGTTCATTAAGAAAGACATACCGGAAAACGTAAGGGCGGTGGACGGGTCTGCTCTATCCTCTGGGATGTTGAAATACCATACACCTGAGATTATTATGTTGTGCGACAATGGCCATAGTGAAAGTATATCATTTGACCTCATCGATACACCCAACTTCGGTGCTATCTTGGGAGTCCCATGGCTCCAGACTCATAACCCCCATATTGATTGGGTAGCCAGGACTGTCACCCTACGCTCCGCTCACTGCCTTACTCATTGTTATAGAGACATAAAACACTGGCATTCTCCTGTGTATTGTGCTTCCACCACTATTGATGGGGCTACATTACCCACTGAATATCAACAATACTCTGACGTTTTTGATGATGTGAAAGCTGTAGCTCTACCGCCACATCGTCCCTACGATTGTAGGATAGACCTGGTACCTGGCGCTGATTTACCTGTTAGTCGCATTTATGCGCTTACTGAGACAGAGACTACATACCTCCAGGACTATTTGCAGGACATGTTGGCTAAGGGTTTCATCAGTCATTCTACCTCCCCAGTGTCATCCCCCCTTTTTTTTATTCCTAAACGTGAAGGGGGACTCAGAGCGTGCTTAGACTACAGAGTGTTGAATAAAGCAACGATAAAAAACAAATATCCTCTTCCCCTCATTTCCACGCTGCTTGATCAGGTTAGGAAAGCCACCATTTTTACCAAACTCGATTTACGAGGAGCCTACCATCTGATCCGAGTTAAAAGAGGGGATGAATGGAAAACCGCTTTTCGGACAAAATTTGGGCTCTACGAGTATAACGTCATGCCCTTTGGGCTGTGCAATGCTCCCGCAGCATTTCAATTCTTCATCAACGACATACTGCGGGACTATTTGGACATTTTTGTCATCGTGTATATCGATGATATACTTATATACTCCTGAACGTGTCCCATGTTCAAGCCATATTAGGAAAACTACAAGAACATCACCTGTTTGCGAAACTTGATAAATGCATCTTTCATACCCACAGTGTAGCCTTTTTAGGGTTCATTATCTCCCCCAAGGGAATACACATGGATCCTGCCAAAGTATCTGCCATCATAGACTGGGCGAGTCCAACCTCGGTGAAGGAGATTCAATCCTTTTTAGGATTTGACAATTTCTATAGAAGATTTGTTGGCCATTTTTCTGACCTGGTAGCACCCATTACACGTCTACTAAAAAAGGGAGTTGAGTTCCACTGGGATGCGGAAGCTGAAAAGGCATTTCAGGCCCTTAAGGCCAGTTTTACTTTTGCTCCTATTATGAAACATGCTGACGAAACGCAACCCTACTTTTTGGAAGTAGATGCTTCACAATACGCGGTGGGTGGTGTGTTATCGCAACGGGACTGCAAAAAAGGCACCCCCCATCCTGTTCCGTACTTCTCAAAAACCTTGACTCAATCAGAACAAAACTATACTATTGGTGAACGAGAACTTCTTGCTATCAAACGAGCCTTTCAAGAATGGCGTCACTACCTTTTAGGATCCCCCATGTGATCACTGTTTATTCTGATCATCAGAATTTACAACACTTTCGTACAGCCAAAGTCCTTACACCAAGACAGCTACGTTGGGTGGCATATTTTGGAGAATATGACTTTTTGATACACTTCAGACCAGGGATAAAACAGGGTAAGGCTGATGCTCTATCCCGCCTAGGAAAAGAGAATAAGTGGGTACAGGAGACATCATTACCTCTCATTCCTGAGAGTAGAATAGTGGCTATGGGAGAAAGAACCCTTGATTCACATACCTTCATGAACCAATTAGAACAGGCGTACGCCCCTCTAGATCCCCTCACGTGGCTACAAGACTCGAATAACACCATTGTGGACAATCTGTGGTATCATGACCAAAAACTCTTTATACCTACTACAGAATTGCACAACCTTATTTTTCAATGGTGTCACAACTTGCCATTAGCAGGACATCCAGGGGAAAATAAGACCAAAAGTCTCTGTTAAAGATGGTTTTGGTGGCCACAACTATCGCAAGATGTTAAGCAATACGTCAAGGCCTGTCCCACCTGTGCCCGCCAGAAGACCTCGTATTCTGTTCCTGCGGGGTTATTACAACCCCTTTCCGTGCCTAACAGTCCCTGGACTACCCTTAGTATGGATTTTATAACAGACCTGCCTAACATTCATGGGTATACTACAATACTGGTAGTAGTAGATCTGTTGTCTAAAATGGCCCACTTTGTACCCCTAAAAATGATCCCATCAGCTGTGGACTTAGCTGAAGTATTCATTAGAGAAATTGTACGGTTACATGGATTGCCTTCTGTTATAGTATCAGACCGAGGTCCCCAATTTATTTCCAGATTCTGGCAAGGGTTATGCAAATCCCTCTACATTGATCATAGGCTTTCTTCTGCCTATCACCCCCAGACTGATGGGCAAAAGGAAAGGACAAACCAAACCTTAGAGCAGTATCTTAGGTGTCTAATAACTACTACATGTCGGAACTGGGTACAAGCACTGCCTCTAGCTGAATTTGCATACAATAATTCTACCCACACAGCTTCTAAGATCTCCCCGTTCTTTTTCACCACTGGTTATCACCCCAAAATTCTCCCTCTTGAGGTACACCCCTCTGATACGCTAAACCCTGCGGTACTTGACCATCACCAAACCTTGTTACAGATATGGGAGCACGCCAAAACAGAACTAACAAAGGCTAAAGAGCAGATGAAGGCCCAAGCGGACAAACATCGAAAACCTGCTTCGGTGTATGCCGTGGGTGATAAGGTATGGTTATCGTCCAAGAATTTGAGACTCGAAGGTCCTCGCAAGTTGCAACCCCGATACATAGGGCCTTTTGAAATACAAAAAGTCATATCCCCTGTGGCCTTTAAGTTTTAGTTGCCCCCCGACATACAGATACATCCTGTTTTTCATACTTCTCTTCTGAAATCTTATGTGGCCCCACTACTCCCTGAACCCCCTCCGCCCCCAGTTATGGTTGATGGAGACATTGAATACGAGGTGCGATGGGTACTAGACTCTCACAGACACAGAGGCAGACTCAGTATTTAATTGATTGGGTGGGTTATCCGCCAGAGGACAGAACTTGGGAACCTGCCGAACACATTCATGCCCCTAGACTGGTCCGTAGGTTCCATGCCCTTAACCCATCCAAACCTCGACCTGTGAGAAGACCTTCAGGGGGGGGGTACTGTTAGGACTCTGGGCTCTTAGGGAGGGCTTAGGTCTTTAGTGCCTGTTCTGAGTGTGCTGTAGTGTGCTTTTAGCCTAATTGGGACTCCAAGTCCCAGGATGCCTTGAGGCGTCCTAGGGAGACCATGCTCCTTGCTGCACCAATCAGACACAGACTGGGAGGTTCATATGCCTCCTCCCTCTTCCTAGCGGCGCTTGGTTTTCTTTCTTGGATTCCTGCCTGTGTCCCGTCCCAATACTTTCCTCCCGTTCCGTTGGAAGTGTGTTCCTGTTTCCCTTTCACCCTGAGCAAAGACTTACTGATACCGTGTGGGTTCATGCAGTGAACTTTATGGACTTTTTCCTTGTCGGCCTTGAGAGTCTGAATCCCTGGCCGCTGCAAACACTGTTTTTTTTAAATCTGTTTCCTCCTCCGCCTAAGTGCTCACAGGTGTGGCGCTCGGAAGCATTTTTCCGTCCCTTGAGCCCCTCCTCGGCTCCCCTGCCGAACCAGACCCGAACGAGGGGAATGTTTGCTGCTAATTCTCGGCAATTTGTTGAAGTCTAAGCGTTTGCCGACGCATTCATTTCCTCTCTTGATTTTGCACACATGTAAGCCGGGTGAACATTGCCGGTTTTCCTTAACCCATAGGGGAAACGCCTCCGTCTGTCTTCAGTCCTTCTGGAGTGACCTTCGTTTTTCTTTGGATTTACCTGCACAGCGAGGATTATCGCTTACCTGCCTTTCTATTTTGCTGGACGCTTATTTGGAAGGTGTTTCACGACGCTATCGGAACTATTTACTTTATCTGGAGAGATCATTGTGTCGACCCCTTTTTTTGTTTCATATATTACTTTTGTTCCAAGGATTCCTTTTGGGTTTGATACTATCTTTGGGCAGGTAAGAGCATTGCAGCACACTCGGTACAGAGAGATAGACAGCTCCTTCTTATTACCTTTTTGAGAATACTAAAGTGTCTGGTGCTTGTTCTGTTTTCTTCTCTCCTCTGCAGGATACTGCGTCCTTTCCATTTGGTCCTCCTGATTGCCCAGTCTTCACTTCAGGAGACCTAGGGGTTTTGGTCTCTCTCTTTTTTGGTGACGCCGCTAACCTTAGTGTACAGAATACTCACTGGGTGTGCGGTGTCGTTCGAAACAGAGAGTGATACTGTCTACACTTCTGAGGAAGCTGGTTTCTGCCTGGAGGTTGTTCATCGCCCGACAGCACGCCTCTATTCGTGGAGAACCCAGAGGTTCCCCTGTCCCCCTGACCTGGCATTCCAAGTCTTGTGTAGCTATTATGATCACTGATCTTGTTTCCTCACTGCCCCCCCTTGCATCAATATTGTTTGTATTATATTGTACTGCAGTTTCCCTCCTCCTTGAACACATGTCCGAATGTATTGTCTTATTGCCTTGTGTATATGTTCTTTTTCTTTAATAAAATAAAAATTATATAAAAAAAATGTTTTAACTACCATAATATTTCGATGTAATAAAATATTGCATACTTTAAAAAAAAAGAAAATACCCAATCATCCAGACATATAGATATTCTTGTCCCTTAATTTCTAAAAAAGCTACTGAAAGATTTTACACCAAATAACATAAAGCACATTTTCTGGACCGAGATCTAGCGTCCTGAAAAATTTGGTGTTATTCTATTATGGGAGTTTTCGTGGTATCACGTTCCAAAAAGTCTATCAAAAATGCATGGGGATGTGGGGCCACCCCTTTTTCTCAGCCCCCAATTAAAGGATCACCCCAAAACTTTCCATGAAGACATTAAGCAAAAAAGAGCTCTGTTGTGAAGAATGTTTAAGATTTAGCAAGCTGCACCAAAATAATTAGTTAACCAAAAAGGCATTTCCTACTGAAACGCAGATCTAACTATAAGTGCAACAACTACAGGAGCTAACCACTAACTCAAAAAGTTAAGAAAAATCAAACTCTTCCTTCCTCTTGCTGATATGAAGCTTGCAGTCCTAGTTATCTCCCACAAAGATTATGGAATTGTGACCCTGGCTGGACTTCCCAAAACTAGATTGGCCCCTTTAAGGGCTTCTCTGAACTCTTCTGCCAGACTCATCACAGGTTCTAGAAAATTTGAGCACATCACACCAGACTCGATTCAACTCAAGTGGCTCCGTTTCCAAGCAAGTATTTGTTTCAAGATAGCCTGCTTGACACACAAAGCACTTCAACACACATTCCAGTTTAACTGGCAAAAAAACTTGAACCAGCTGACTTGAATCAAACCCTAAGAAGCTCTAATAATCTGACAACAAAGAAAGGCAGCAAGCACAACTTACTACATCACCCAGTATAGTTACTCTTAAGCCACAATTTTTATACTGCCCACCTCAAATGACCAGCTGCCACATGTCCATAAATTGAATGTAAATATAACAAAAAGATGAGTGGCAATATGATCCTAATAGAAACGTCCACATTTCAATGATATTCAATCCACTGTCTTCAATGTGAGCAGGAAATTCTTTATTTCTAATTTCTTCAAGTTCATTTGGACACAGCCAATGCATTTCTCTCTACAACCAGGGCTTCTTCAGGGCTGCAAGCACATACAAAAGTACACATGGTTCAACAGAAGCAAGAGGTCCAAGGATTACAGGCCTACATCTTTTTCGCAATTTTTATAGAGGCGAGGGAACCATACTCAAAGCTCTGGACCTTATGAGCTTCAAAGTTTCAAGTTTTAGGATAGGTATGAGTATATGTTCCTTTTCTGTAAGTGTATTGATTCCTTTTCTCTTAGTTGCAAACACCATTCAAATGTAAGGGATTCATTCCATTCACATTAAGGCTTTCCAAAAAGTTCCTTTATTGATTCAACATTAGACACAGACAGCTGACACGTGTTTTGCCCTATGTGGCGAGTAAGGCCAGGGCTTTTTCAAGGCTATTTCAATTTCCTTTAGACAGTCCTCACAAATCTTCAAAATTCGTCAATGTACACAAGTAACAAGGTGGTTTCCCACATACAGTTTTTCTGGGAGCTAAATCTCCTGAGCTGGAAGTGTCCTTCACAAAGTTCCGTGTGCGATGCAAGTACCGTAAAGTTCCATCGACCTTTAAATGTACATATATAAAACATATCTAATTTTCTGTAAAACACACATTCACTGGATGATATCATCAGTGATGTCATCAGTGATGTCATTTGAAATGTCATCAGTGATGTCATGAGTGATGTCACTGACCATGTCATGAGTGATGTAATATGTGACGTCATCAGCAGTGCATTGCGGGCGCGCGAGTTATAGTTAGCTGAACTAACCATATCGGGGGAATTTCAAAGGTTTTGTATGAGTGAAATGACCAGCTAACTACAACATGTGTGAAACCTATGTTTTTTTCAATGAATTTGCAAGGTTTTTTAAATGCTAATTCCTAAGTATAACATGTGTGAAACCTATGTTTTTTTTCATTGAATTTGCAAGGTTTTTTAAATGCTAATTCCTAACTATAACGTGTGTGAAACCTATGGTTTTTCCAGTGAATTTCAAAGGTTTTGTAAGTGATAATTTTTAAATGTATTAATTATTATATTTATTTCTTTTTATACTAATTTCTTACATTTTTTAATATAAATATTTATATTTATTTTATTTTTAAAATTATATTTCATATACTTATTGAAAAATAATAACAAAACGAAATAGCAAATTTTTTGGGGGATTATTTTTTTTCTCCAATATATTAAAATTGAATTCTATATAATGACTTTTTCATTGTTTTTTTTTTATAATTGTACCGTACACATACGATAACGGAATTACACCAAATTTGGCAGAGAGGTAGAGTTCAGTTCGCAGATTGTGCTTTTTGTTAAATGGTGTAAATCCGTTAAGTAGTTCCTGAGAAAACCCCTATAGACTATGCATGTAGTGATCTATGCACCGGGAAACTTGTCTTTTATATCTTCAATTCCCCAATCTGTATCCTTACACTTCCAGTAAACATTATCACACTTCTATTTCAATATTGTAGTGACCATACAGCACTATGTGCTTATCTATACACTGTTCTAAAAGAATCCATTCACTACATTAAAACACTAATTAGCAGATGTACAATAAGTGGTACATCCCCAGTGATATGCCAGTTATTGTGTACTGTGATATCACCTCCTTGTGGTGCAGGGCTTTATAATGTAATGCACCTTCCAAAAATGTCACATTTTAAATACTACACACCATGGCACATCTTTTGCACCACCAGAGCATCACAAAAGTGACGCAACAGCTGTGTTGAAAGAGGCACAAGGGGTTGTAAATCCACTTGTAACATATAGAAATTCATCCAGGCAGTTTCACCAGCAGTGCAAATTGAAGCATAGACTTGTAACATATTGATGTGCATATCTTACATTCAAGTGCTTCGGAGGTACTACAGTATACTATAGGTAAACTGCTTATAGATTTATGCTGTAGAAGTTCCTTATAGTTCTGCACTTTCACATTCACCATACACTATTAATGTATTCATTCATTCATTTATGCACTACACATTCATTCAGACAACGTTTTACAGACTATAATAGAAATATAGCTCTTTCTTTGACCAGTGAAGGTAGTTCTGAGAAGAACTGTTTTTTTGTGTTTTTAGTTTTCTCTTTTTTTGTGTTTTTTCAACAATTTTTTTTAAAAACCAAAAAACATGAAACTGGAACCCAAAAAGTGTCCAACAGGAACAAAAGAATGAAAAAAACCAACTAATGTCGAGGACAGCGATGCTCCTGCTTCCTGCGTTTTATCAGGTAGATAGACTGATCCCCATAACACAAAAGTTTATCGCAATAAATGCATAGAATTTTAACTTCACCAAAATCAGCATCAATTTGTGGGTGTGGACTGCTTGCTGAAAATGCTGCTGCAGCAGTTGATGTGCTTGGTGCAGTAGCAGGTGGATTGTCCTGCAACCTCAGTCTTGCAGCTCGAGCAAAGTTGTTGGGGTGCAAGTTCGTCACGTGTCGCACCATATTTGCTGTGCCAAAGTATTTTTTAGATGGATCCCCCCTTGAAAGAATTGTTTGGCAAATTTTACAGGTTACTTTTGGAGCATTAAACTTTTTTTGCCCTTCAGGAAAAGTAAAAAACTTCCAAATTAAAGCTTCTTTTCTCTTCTTTGGAGGTTCTTCAGGAAGAAATGCCAGATACCGGCCCTAGGAAGCTTGTTTCTGGTCCAGGGAAGGCATGGCTTGGCCGTTCGGGCTGAACTGTTCCCATGAGGCACAGGGTCAGACTGATTTGCATATGGCCATGTCTGAACTGGGGTGGCAGAGTGGGCTAAAGAACGGTGATGGATTAAACCCAGATCTGTTGACTGGGTGTGAGTGTTTGATTGGTTCAGATGCTCCATCCATCCCCACCCCTTTTGTACCGCTTCGTTCGCCATAAGTTGGCAGGGTATGCTCAGACGTGAGTCCCTTGCTCACTTTGCCACTGGATTCAAGCAAGCCTG
Source organism: Lissotriton vulgaris (assembly GCF_964263255.1). Classification (NCBI taxonomy): domain Eukaryota; kingdom Metazoa; phylum Chordata; class Amphibia; order Caudata; family Salamandridae; genus Lissotriton; species Lissotriton vulgaris. Next base: position 1,299,622,558 of record NC_141694.1, read on the forward strand.
GCTGAAGACGTCTGTAATGCCAGAAACCGGTCCTAGGAAGCTTGATTCTGGTCCAGGGAAGGCATAGCTTGGCAGTTCGGGCTGGACTGTTCCCATGAGGCACAGGGTAAGACTGATTTGCATATGGCCATGTTTGAACTGGGGTGGCAGAGTAGGCCAAAGAACGGTGATGGATTAAACCCAGATCTGTTGACTGGGTTTGAGTGTTTGATTGGTTCAGATGCTCCATCCATCGCCACCCCATTTTGTACCGCTTTGTTTGCCATAAGTTGGCAGGGTATGCTCAGACGTGAGTCCCTTGCTCACTTTGCCACTGGATTCAAGCAAGCCTGGCTGAAGATGGCTGTAATGCCAGAAACCGATCCTAGGAAGCTTGATTCTGGTCCAGGGAAGGCATAGCTTGGCAGTTCGGGCTGGACTGTTCCCATGAGGTACAGGGTCAGACTGATTTGCTTATGGCCATGTTTGAACTGGGGTGGCAGAGTTGGCTAAAGAACGGTGAGGGATTAAACCCAGATCTGTTGACTGGGTGTGAGTGTTTGATTGGTTCAGATGCTCCGTCCATCAACACCCCCTTTTGTACCGCTTTATTTTTGTGAGCAACATGCTTTGTGCTTCTTAGTATTTCCTCCCTCCTAATCCTCCCGTGACTTTTAATATTTATTGCCACCTCACGTGGACTTCCCAGGCCTCTATTCCTATTGATCGTATATGGTTGATCAGAATATTTCTTTCAGTGTCACGCAGCCCTCCTAGGCCTTTTTTTTAAATAAATTGTGCGTGCATGAATTTCTGTGTCGCATTTTTCAACTGTGTCACATGCTTTAGCCTGTATTGTTATAAATTGTTCATGCATAATAGCATTATTTTTTGACTGCGTCACGTGGCCCTCCTAGCTCTGTTCTGTTTTATTTTTTATGGGGTACATGCTTTGTGCTTCATCGTAGTTGCTCCCTTCTAATCCTCCAGTGACTTTTAATATTTATTGCTACCTCAGGTGGCTTCCCAGGCCTCTATTCTTATTGATCGTACATGGTTAATTGTAATTTTTCCTTCTGCGTCACGGACCCCTCCTAGGCCTTTTTTTAAATAAATTGTGCATGCATGAATTTCTGTGTCGTATTTTTGAAGTGTCACGTGCTTTAGCCTGTATTGTAATAAATTGTGCATTCATAATAGTATTATTTTTTTACTGCATCATGTGGCCATCCCAGCTCTGTTTTCTTTATTTTTGTGGGTTACATGCTTTGTGCTTCTACGTATTTGCTCGCTCCTAATAATCCCGTGACTTTTAATGTTTATTGCTGCCTCACATGGCCTTCCCAGGTCTCTATTCCTATTGATCGTATATAGTTGATCAGAATATTTCCTTCTGCGTCACGCAGCCCTCCCTGGCATTTTTTAAATAAATTGTGCGTGCATGAATTTATGGGTCGTATTTTTTAACTGTGTCATGTGCTTTAGCCTGTATTATTACTAATTGAGCGTTCATAATAGTATTATAGATAAAGTAAAGCAGGTGCTCGAGCTGAAGCTCAAATTCAGTTACACAATCTTTAATCACCCCAAACTTGGGGTGATTAATGATTGTGTAACTTAATTTGACCTTCAACTCGAGCACCTGCTTTACTTTATCTATTAGAGCTTCCTGTTGAAGCTGACTTTGTAGCTATTTTAGAATGGTGCTGGCAGCTTGCTGGCGCCATTCTAAGTGGGGCTGAGGGCAGAAGGGCACAAAGTGGGACAAAGGGCAGAAGGGGACAAAAAACGAGTGGGGCAGAGGGCAGAAGGGCACAGAAACGAGTGGGGCAGAGGGCAGAAGGGGACAAAAACGAGGAGGGCAGACGAGCACAAAAACGAGTGGGACAGAGGGCAGAAACGAGTGGGGCAGAGGGCAGAAGACCACAAAAACGAGTTGGGCAGAGGGCAGAAGAGCACAAAAAACGAGTGGGGCAGAGGGCAGAAGACCACAAAAACGAGTTGGGCAGAGGGCAGAAGAGCACAAAAACAAGTGGAGCAGAAGGCAAAAGGGCACAAACAAGAGTGGGGCAGAGAAAATAAACAATCTGCAAATTCCCAGAAATTCAAGAATTTCGCGGATCGCGAATTCGCAAATCCGCAAATTCGCGATTTGCAAATTCGCAAAATTCGCCTATGCTTAGTAAATTCCACAAGCATGGATTGCGTAGACTATCTAAAAAATTCTCTGTTGACTGTAGTATAATTATTTCAGTATTGGCACATCATTTGAATGTCTAGATTAATGATGTTCTATTGGCTGGTGTAATTCTCTCCTACATAGGTGAAAAGTTAATAGGTTGAAGAACAGTATGTAACTATGTCTTTCTGCAAACGACCTATTTTACAAACTTCATTAATGTAAGAAAGGTATTTCTGATTAACTTTTTGTGTTTGAGTAAGGTTTGTGGTAGGTTGTTAAACTAATTTCTTCTTTAAGAAATGCTACTTTTTTGGGATATTTGATGAAGTTAGTCTCTGCTACATCTAAATTGTGTATACTATGGCTAATAATGTATGATGTACATATTGATTCCTCTTTACAAGCTCATGTGCTTTCATATATTTTTACAGGTAAGCGATATCTTCCTCTCAAATATGTTTGTCAAGCCCAAATGTATGTATATTTCCATTCCTAATACAGTTACCTATCTTTAAGTAATAGTTTCAAATCAATGTGTGTACTGAAATCCTTTAATTTTAACCTTACTATTTATTAATATCAACAACAGTGTTGGGTTGTATCTTCCTCGGCAAATATCGCTCTTCTACTTTTCAGGTAAATATTCATATCTGTTATGTGACTTTTCAGTGTTACTGATGCAAATACTGATCCTCATTGGATACTTTTGGGAAGTGGATTTATCAATCTATTTTGAAAGTTCATGTTGGAAAATGACTGGTTGTAATAGTTAAAATTCTCAAAGAATTTTTTTACAAATATTTTAAATGCTAATTTTTCTAAATGATTTTGTAATATATCTAGAACACTGAAACCTATGATTGCTTTTCAACCTCAAACCTCTTTTAATTAATTGTTTTTATGTACCTTAACATTCAGGCTGGACTTTTGCTCAACATATACATTGCTTATTATGTTTTAAGAATGCTACCTAACTCAGAAAGTTGCCGAGATTTTTACTAATGTAATATTTCTAGGGAATTATCTACTGAAAATTGCAATGGACCTAATGGAGTCATCAGGTTTGACTTTAACATTTCAATGATAAATAAGGTGTCACACTGTAGTGTTGCCCTGAACATTGGATTATTCTGTAGTTTCTTTTTTCATAGAAGGTCTTTTAAAGATAAAGGCATATCATTAATTTTTATCATTGTATAGTAAGATATTGTCATTATAGTTGTAAATTTTCAATAATGTTCGTAGTGAAGCTATTTGGATATGTTTGCAACAGTTGTGACTATCTCTATTCCTGGATCTAAAAACACTAGAATCATGCATGATATATTGCAAAATAAGTTTTGAATTGTTAGCATTGCTGTTATAATGTGCTAATGTACATCTTTTTTTTACATTTAGAATCTGTGGAAAAGTATAATATGTCTGCAACCAAGATACTTCATCAATTTATATACAAAACTTAATGGTAAGTATTATTATTATTATTATATTTAATTTTATACAGAGCGCAGCTTTCCGGAGGTTTCCTGGCACTAAACAGAAGAGAGAGGACAGTTAATTGCTGAAAGATCTCTATAGAGTCTGGAGGGTCTAAAGGTTGAATAACCAGGTTTTAAGGTCTATGCGGAGCCTAAGGTAGCAGGATTCAGAACGTAGGGAAAGAGGTAGTGCATTCCACAGGGAAGGGGCCAAGTAAGCGAATGAGCGACCGCCCATTTTGGCTCTCCTGATGCGAGGGACCTGATATTTTTCTTGGGTCGAAGAAACGGAGAGTGCGGGGGGGACAGTATTGAAGTACCCTTAATGATTGTAGATGCTGAAGATCAAAATTAGGTGATATAAGTCCTTGGGTTGTTTTGGAGGCATTAAGCCTCCAGTTCACCTTCGTCTGATGCAGGGTGTATTTTATTATGACTCAGATAACTGAGGCATTTGCAAGGGTCTTTTCAGAGTTACGTCCGCCATGTTGCTTAGCTGGCTATGCACCATTCCTAGTTATGGACCCATTATCACTTTTCCACTGAGTGTTGAGAGGTCACTATGTTTACTATGTAAATACATATAACGTTTTCATTTCAAAAAGCTATCAACCTTTAAACAATGCAATGCTAATAACAAGTTACTTATCACTATCTTCCCAACAGCTTCAATGTTTTGAATGCAGCAGATGGGTCCACCTTGAATGTCTGAGTTACATCCTGGTTACCTTTTACTGATTACAAATGTACAAAATGTATGTCTTAAAGTAAAGATGTCACTGCATGCAACATGTCTAATTACATGTTTTGCATACTCCTGCGATCTAGTGTTGTGTCCGGATTATCATAAGAAGTAATGTTGAGACACAGGGCCCGATTCACAGAACTAACTTAAAACAAAATCCTAAACTTACTAACATTTGGGTATTCACAGAAGGCACTTACTCATTTTGGTATTCACAGAAGGCACTTACTCATTTTTGGCATTCACAGAAGACACTTACTCATCAATGAGTAAGTGCCGTCTGTGAATACCAAAATTAGTAAGTGCACTTACTCATTTTGGTATTCACAAAAGGCACTTACTCATCAATGAGTAAGTGCCTTCTGTGAATACCAAAATGAGTAAGTGCCTTCTGTGAATACCAAAATGAGTAAATGGTAGTAAGTTTAGGATTTTATCTTAAGTTAGTTCCGTGAATCTGGCCCACACTTCCTTCAGCTGTCACGATTTGCAAAATACTTTTTGAGTTGGGCCAGACTTCCTCTAACATTCCTACTTAACTTTCTTTTTCAAATCAAGCAACTACTTTGATAAGGTATTGAAATATAAATGTAATTACTTCTCCTCTTTGAAGGTCAACAAGCAATACCGCTCCTCCACACAATATTGTTCAATGGTAGTCTAAAAAGTAGTGGTAATTCCACTATCACTAAAGTAGACGTCTGACAATAGAATCTATGATACAGTTACACCACTATTCCATGGTCATAATCCAAAAGGTGCATTTAGAGTCAACAAAAAGAACAATTATGCACATTTTATGCTGGACAGTATTGCTTCTAAACACCCTTTAACTGCTTTCTTCCATACTTTCAAAAAAGATTTCATGGATTTACGTGCATAGTCTTTCAGGTCTGTATATGTCTAATGTAAAACAAGCGTACTTGTTTTTCTTTTCTTTTGTCACTGACATATATAAACTCATCAGTCACTCCTATGGCAAGCTTTTACAATCCTAAATGCTGAGTGCTGAGTTTTGTGAGAGGGTGTCCATGCATAACTATGCTAAGTTTTCTTTGGCTGCATGGAAACATGTACTGTAACCTGTCAAACACTCTGAAATGCTACCCTTCCACTAGTACTAGAGGCAAAAGTAGAATTCAATCATTCTACATAAAATAGAATTGGAGGTCACTAAGTACAAAGTAGGTCTGTATTATGGGAGCCCTAATCTGTCCCTTGAAGATTCCAGCGAAGTCCAGACACACACTAACTGAAACCCACCAACCATTAGGAAGCTGTAAAATTTGCCAAACAACTCTTTCAAGGGATGATCAATTATTGTTCAATTTCATATTCTGATTCAAAGTCAAGGCCTTTTATCGAGCCTTTTTCATGCAGATACTACCCCAACAGAAGGCAGTGGAAAATGTGCCCACTTGCTGCCTTTCTTTGCAGGGGTTATCAATTATTGTTCAATTTCATATTCTGATTGAAAGTCAAGGCCCTTTATTGAGCCTTTTTGTTGTAACTACTTCCCCAGCTAAAGGCAGAGGGTAATTTGCACACTTGCAGCCTTTCTTTATTTTTTACATTATTCATCTTCCACTCAATCAACACATCATCTACACGTACACACACCTACTTGCTGTCTTTCTTGGATATGGTTATCAACTATTCTATTTCATATTCGTATTCAAAGTACAGGCCCTTTTTAAAGCCGTTTTGTTGTAACAACTACCCCAGCCGAAGGCAGCAAGAAATTTGCACACTTGCTGCCTTTCTTGGCTGGGGTTATCAATTATTCTTAAATTTCATATTCTGATTCAAAGTCAAGGCCCTTTATCGAGCCTTTTTGTTGTAACTACTTCCCCAGCTAAAGGCAGAGGGTAATTTGCACACTCTCAGCCTTTCTTTATTTTTTACATTATTCATTTTCCACTCAATCAACACAGCATCTACACGTACACACACCTACTTGCTGCCTTTCTTGGCTATGGTTATCAACTATTCTATTTCATATTCGTATTCTAATTGCAGGCCCTTTATCAAGCCTTTTTGTTGTAACAACTACCCCAGCCGAAGGCAGTAAGAAATTTGCACACTTGCTGCCTTTCTTGGCTGGGGTTATCAATTATTCTTAAATTTCATATTCTGATTCAAAGTTGAGGCACTTTATCAAGCCTTTTTGTTGTAGCTACTACCCCGGCCGAATGCAGTGGAAAATTTGCACACTTGCTGCCTTTCTTGGTTGGGGTTATCAATTATTATTCTTGTAATACAAATTCAAAGTGCAGGCCCTTTATTGAGACTTCTTGGTAACTATTACTCGTGAATGGCAGTGGGTAATTTGCACACTTACTGTCGTTCATGTACAATGAAAAGCTTAACAAAAGTCTACCAATATTAAAAAAAGAGTCAGTATGGGCTGTGGTTATCAATTCTTCTCTTCGTTAATCTAATTCAAAGTACAGGCCTTTTATTGAGCCTTCTTGGCTACTACTACCCTTGAATGGCAGTGGGTAATTTGCACACTTGCAGCCTTTCTTTTTTTTTACATTATTCATCTTCCACTCAATCAACACATCATCTACACGTACACACACCTACTTGCTACCTTTGCTGGCTATGGTTATCAACTGTTCTTCTATTTCATATTCGTATTCAAAGTGCAGGCCTTTTATCAAGCCTTTTTATTGTAACAACTACCCCAGCCGAAGTCAGTAAGAAATTTGTATACTTGCTGCCTTTCTTGGCTGAGGTTATCAATTATTCTTGAATTTGATATTGTGATTCAAAGTCAAGGCTCTTTATGGAACCTTTTTGTTGTAGCTACTACCCCGGCCGAAGGCAGTAGGAAATTTTCACACTCACTGCCTTTGATGGCTGAGGTTATCAATTATTCTTCTTGTAATACAAATTCAAAGTGCAGGCCCTTTATTGAACCTTCTCGGTAACTACTACCCATTAATGGCAGTGGATAATTTGCACACTTCTGTCCTTTCTTGTGTCCTTTCGACCACACAGTATATGCACTTTGTGCACTTGCTTAACTCCTTAGATGAGATACCCGTTTCTCAGGCTCCCACTGCGGAATCCGACTCACAGTCTGTAATGGACTGGAAAACCAAACACCCATTTCCTTTAAAAGGCAGTGGGTTGTTTGCGCATCTGCTACCTTTTTAATATTCACCTTATTCTGCATCCACTACGTGAAACACACCTACCTGCTAACTTTCTTGCTGCCCTGCCAAGTATTTTTCTAATTCAAAGTAGAGGCCCTGAAATGGGCCCGGTGTTAACATTTTTCAGCCCTACCGCCCACAATGGTAGCTTAGTGCACTTACATTGCTTGCTTCGATGTGGTAGCCATTTCTCAGGCTCCAACTGCGAATCCGATGCACAGTCTGTGTAAGATCCACTTCCCTTACAAGGCAGTGGGTACTTTGCGCCTCTGCAGCATTTCTAATTTTTCATCTTTTTTATCTTCCACTCAATCAACACTTTATCTACAATACACACACCAACTTGCTGCCTTTTTTGGCTGGGTTTATCAATTATTCTTGAATTTCATATTCTGATTCAAACTCGTGGCCCTTTTTTCAGCCTTTTTGTTGTAGCTACTACCCCGGCCGAAGGCAGTAGGAAATTTGCACACTTGCTGCTTTTCTTGGCTGGGGTTATCAATTATTCTAAAAGTAGCTACAAGCTCAGGAACAATATTTTCATTTGGAAACAAATTGGATCCATAATCAGCATCATTTGCTTGTCGCATATTTGTAATAAGTTCCTTATATTCAAAATATGACCAAATGTTAACATTTCCAATGCTACCCAAAGACTTTCTGGTATCTTCATGCGCAAGTGTTTTAAATACTAGTTGTCCTTTTACAGGAAGAAGTTGTAGTAGATCTCCGAATCTAGAACAAGCATTTGGGTGAGTCTAGGTCTTGCTGCAACACGAAATTGAGTACTTAAATTTGTTAACGAAATTGAATGTTTAGCAGGAAAAGAGCCAGAAAGTACAGTTATTGTGAAAACAAATATGTTGGAAACTTATTATCGAAAGAGAAGTCATCATCTTGAGAATCTTTCTCCATGAAATGCTGCAAATCTATACTTTTAAACAGAATATTGCAGTTAAACATCAATAATGGTAGATATGCTGTGAGTGGTTCTGAAGGATGTTTGGTGAAACAAAAAAAAGGACATTAGATTAATCACCGAAAACTGAGTTGCGATACTCCTCACAAAAGCACATTTTACTATTTATCTCTTTTGCAACTCTTCAAGCCATGACGTTCAGAATAGGAATTACTTGGAGATTTTGAGAGCTACAAAGATTTGTTCAAAACAACTAAAGATATTACAGAATGTCCTGTTTTTTCTAATTATGTCAAAATGTTGAACGACAAAATTGAGCAAAAAGCTACAATTGCAGCTGAGATTCCTAGAGACAGTTCTCAAGACAGTCAAACTTCTGCTCCGCTCCGTTGAGTCAGGATCCACTATGAGAACCAATTGTTCAAAATGCAACTGCTGTGGAAGAGCTTTAAACAGAAATGTATCAAGCTCAAGAAGATGTAACAAACTTAGGAAACTTGGAAGAACAACTAAATATTCAGCAGAAACAAATATATGAGCAATTGAAAGAACATATTGACTATGAATTACTTCATGAAAAGAAAGAGTACTCTTGCTCATCATTTTAACCTATCCGAATGTACATGAGTGGACAAGCTAGAACAGGAATACGTTTTTTAATTAAAGTAATTACAACTTATCTACATAAAACAACTGAGTCACATTTGTCTTGTGTTGTGACTGCTCCAACTGGGTTGTCAGCACTCAATATTAAAGGAATTACTTTACACCGTTTATTAATTCTACCAGTATAGCATGAAAACAAACTGGAATACCACAAGCTATCTGGTGAAGCTTGTTCTGAAGTCTCAAGAGTCTTGAAGAAAATGAAACTTCTCATTATTGATGAGGAAAGCATGGTATCAAACTTAATGCTTACCTTTGTGCATTTAAGAATGCAGCAAATTCTTAAAACAGAGTTGTGACATATTATTTGGAGGAAAACACATCCTAGTTTTTGTAGATCTACTACAACTGAAGAGACATTATGTTGTGCCACACCATAGCAGGCTTGTCTGTATTGACTAGTGCTTTTGATCACCACTGCGGACAGCAGGGCTCACAACTTGAATTCAGCTTTACATCTATACTACAAACAGCATTCAAGCTGCAAATTGATTTTTGTAAGGCAGAGACATTTTTGTTAATGGATGCCACAAAAAATTTTCCTCAATGGCTGTACTAAGTACTGCTTTCAAATGTACACTGCGATCAACAGAGTTTACTGCTTGATACCAGGAGCATATCAGCACTACAGACAACATAGAATTCAGCCTCCATTTACTTAAGGCAGGGACAATTGTACTACATCCTCAGATTTTGTTAACTGTGACAAAAAACATTAATGAATGTTTGTGTTGAGTAGTACCTTCAATCTACATTGCGGACAGCAGGGTTTACAACTTCAATTCAGCTTTACATCTACACTACGGACAGCATTCAAGTTAGCTTTGATTTATGTAAGGCAGAGACAATTTTGTTAATGGATGCCACAAAAAACGTTCCTCAATGGCTTTACTAAGTACTGCCTTCAAATGTACACTGCAATCAACAGAGTTTACTGCTTGATACGAGGAGCACATCAGCACTACAGACAACATAGAATTCAGTCTCGATTTATTTAAGGCAGAGAAAATTGTACTATATCCTCAGTTTATGTTAACTGTGACAAAAAAACATTAATCGATGTTTGTGTCGAGTAGTACCTTTGATCTACATTGCGCACAGCAGGGTTCACAACTTCAATTCAGCTTTACATCTACTTTACGGACAGCATTCAAGTTAGCCTTGATTTATGTAAGGCAGAGACAATTTTGTTAATGGATGCCACAAAAAACGTTCCTCAATGGCTTTACTAAATACTGCCTTCAAATGTACACTGCAATCAACAGAGTTTACTGCTTCATACCAGGAGGACATCAGCACTACAAACAACATAGAATTCAGTCTCGATTTATTTAAGGCAGAGACAATTGTACAATGTACTCAGATTTTGTTAACTGTGAAAAAAACATTAATCTATGTTTGTGTTGAGCAGTACCTTTGATCTACAGTGCGGACAGCAGGGTTCACAACTTCAATTTATCTTTACATCTACACTACGGACAGCATTCAAATTAACCTTGATTTATGTATGGTAGAGACAATTTTGTTAATGGATGCCACAAAAAACATTCCTTAATGGCTGTACTAAGTACTGCCTTCAAATGTACACTGAATTCAACAGAGTTTACAGCTTGATACCAGGATGGCATCAGCACTTCAAACAACATTGAATTCAGTCTCGGTTTATTTAAGGCAGAGACAATTGGACACAACTTGATTTATATAAGCAGAGACAGTTTTGTTAATGGATGCCACAAAAAACGTTCCTCAATGGTGTACTAAGTACTGCCTTCAAATGTACACTGCGATCAACAGAGTTTACCGCTTGATACCAGGAGTGCATCAGTACTACAGACAACATGGAATTTAGTCTCGATTTATTTAAGGCAGAGACAATTGTACTATGTCCTCAAATTCTGGTAACTGTACAAAATAGCATTCAGCGATGTTTGTGTCAAGTAGTACCTTCGATCTACATTGCGGACAGAAGGGTTCACAACTTCAATTCAGCTTTGAATGTAAATTTCTCTTCAGTATCTGTGCTGAAAACGGCCTTCAATCAATTCTGTGCTCAGTAGAGTTGACAACTAGTTACCAAGAGCGCCAGCACTACAGAAAACATTCAACACAATCTTGATTTATTTAAAACAGAGACAATTGAACAATGTCCTCAGATTTTCTTAAAGTTTGAACAGTAGGAAATTCAACCTTAATTTATTTAATGCAGAGACAATTATACTATATGTCTTCACATTTTCCTTAAATAAGTGTCAAAAAGCATTCATCTATGTCTGTTAACAACTGCCTTCAATCTACACTGCGCAGGGAAGGTACAAGCTAAGCACCAAAGATGCTGTTTACTCAGTGCACCAAAAATCATCACCAAGAAGAGTGATTAGTTTTATGTCACAGTGAAACATACTGTCCCTTTTAAATGGAATTGATGCAGAGTTCAATGGACTAAAGACATTACTTCAATTACTGTGCCTCCCCCGACCACGCATCATCACAGGGTATGGTTAATCTCAGCGCCAAAGGTATTACTAACTCAGTGCACCAGAAATAATCACCACGTGACTGTATTGAATGAGATGACTTATTTAGAAAAATATATATCATACTTTTTGAACATATACTTAAACTTACTTCTGTGAATGAACAGGCAATATTTATTAGAAAACTTGATTTTAAAGACTTTGCTACCAATGCCTCCGACATGGACCACGCATCATCGCAGACTCCACAGAACTTTGTTGCTTCAGGTGCCACTAACTTGTTCCACCACTTATCATCACTGCATTCACACACACTAAATTACCAATATTGTGCAGCTGTAATCAATGTCACGTAGTCATGAGCTCTTGCTAACCGTTGCCTCCTGCCATCACCACATGGCCGTATTCAGGGCAGAACTTAACTGATTCTTCATTCATTACGTATAAAGTGCAGTACCAAATAAAGTAACCTCCCTCAAACCTACACAAAACCGCCAATTCCCCTGCCTAAGCCAAAATTCACAAGACAAAAAACATTACTATCAGTACGTCCTGCCTGGACCACACACCTTCGCAAGCTCCACAGAACCTTCTTGTTTCAGGTACCACTAACTCAGTGGAAACCAAACTAAGAATAACACCTATTTCATATTCTGATTCAAACTTAAGGCCATTTATCAAGCCTTTTTGATGTAACAACTACCCCGGCCGAAGGCAGTGGGAAATTTGCACACTTTCAGCCTTTCTTGGCTGCGGTTATCAATTATTCTTCTATTTGGATAATATGTTTCACAATATCCGTATTGATACAACAGGGAAAAATATTGAAACAATTGCTGTACAAAATGTTGAACATGAACCTCTAGATGTTTTAGTTAATGGCGTTCCTACTAAGAGTAAGACAGGGCATTAATGAATGGAGAGCTCCTCGAGCAGACCCATTGTTTTAGCTATCTTGGAATTACCCTAGGTTCTAGATTGGAATGGAACCCTCATATGATTTACCTATCCACTAAACATGCACAGTTGGCAGGAGTGCTCTTAAGAGAACTAAGATCCTCGGCTACACAACCAATAACTCCAGACCTAAAAATATACGATACTAAAATACGGGCTTCCGTGCTATACGGGGCAGAATTGTGGGGGTTATTTAACATCTCGGCCCTGTCAACTGCTCAAAACAAGTTCATGAGGGGCCTGGCGAGGCTTCCCCCATTACACCGCTGATACCCCTCTACCTAGACCTGGGCTGTCAGAGAATTCAGGATGTTGCGCGATTCAGACCGATTGCATATTGGCGGAGGATCTGGGCCACCCCTGAACTTTCTTACTATGGTCAGGCTCTATTAGAAACCGGAGACATGAACAAAGAGTGTAGAATACCCTGGTTTCGAGAAGTCAGGCTGATTTATAAAGCTATGGGACTGGGGGATTTATGGGACAACCCACTACTTTCCCGTCACGTAAGACCCTAAAGGAGCTCTACTGGGCCATGGTAATTCAAAGAGATTTTCAGAAATGCACTGCTCCTTCAACAACTAGGGATTTCCTGGAGCTAAAACACATACCGGCCTACGAACCATACAGGGATGTCATTACCATCCCCAAAGATAGGAAACGGTTCCACCAGTACAGGGTGGGAACCCTCCCAATCAACACATTTACCAGTAAATGGTCAACCAACAATGGTGTTTTGTGCCCCTTCTGCACTACCCAACTAGAAAGCCTAGCCCATGTCCTTTTCATATGCCCTGAGTATAAATTTCCACGTTCTAAATGGCTCAGGCCAATATGTATTCAGAAAGTCATTAAAAGAGGCACTGAAGTGCTAAGAATTCTAAGAACGGACTGTGCTGAGAGCTTGGTAATTGCCGTGGCCAAATTCCTGAAATGGATGTGGGCAATTCGTAGGAATAAATTAAAATTATTGAACACCCCATCAGTTTAATCCTGTTTTAAACTTTGATTGTCTAATAACTACAAATGTATTGTAAATCCAGTTATATTTTTAGTGTGTTTTAATCTTAATTTATAATATTTATGCTCTTAACTAATGTGTATGGAACAATCAGTAGATGGGATCATCATAGCAGAATATGTAAGAACATCCTTTAGATCTTGTAGAATATTAGATGAAATAACTACACATATTTTCCATTATTGTATTATGGATCTGATGCTGTGATTTTATTTTTATTCCATGTTGTTTTTAAATATGTTGTCTTTTATGACTTGTAGTCGAAATAAAGACTCATTTGAATTGATACAAGGCCGAAATTCTAACCTCTAACCATATTCCAAGGTTCGCAGTACAAGTAAATAGGGTGCTATTCAAAACAAAAGGAAATACATAAGATATTACATAGCTCCATTGACTTATGATTAACAGGACCGCCACAAGAAATGGCATCAATTGCACATGCTCACAGACAGGTGTGGCCGTTACAAGTAAGAGAGTTAGGGCAAGGTGGGGCAAGGGCTGGGCAGGCGCAAACTCGACTTACGACTATATAGGGAAAATAAATCAATAAAACCACTTACCTTGCAGCTCGCCGCATCACTGAGCGCAAGGAAAGTGGTTTTATTCATTTATTTATTTATTTTATTTTCCCTATCCCGTTGTATGTTCCCTTCCCCACCCTGCCCCGCCGCTACCCCACCCTGCCCCACCACCTCACCATTCTTACCAGTGCCAGCTGTGCCTGCTCGCAGATCCTAACCCCTTCCTGAGTTATGGTGTGGCACAAGACCTATTGGTATAACCCTCTCAGTAGACAAAATGGCGGCAAGGATTGAGGTTTTTCTCCTTGAAGGCATCTGTAAGTCCTGGCCAATGTGGCATTCTCTAAGAGTTCCTTGTATACTGTACTATACTGGAGCCCTTTAATGTAGAAGTTTATTTTCTGCTGATTCAGTTCGTGAATGATTGCTGCATGGTTTGCTGTCAATTTTTTTAAAAGTAGCTGCCCAGTAACATCTTTGAGAAGATCCTGTCACTAAATAAATTGAGAAAAGTGCCTTATAGATGTTAGAGTGTTCTTAGAGTTTTTTTTCCTAGAGCCATTTTTTAAACAATGAATTATATACTAAGTAGGGCACATCTTTTGCCATAGTCAACCTCTTTGTTGTTACCTAGTTATTGTGAGAGAACAGACTTAGCGTGGAAGAACCTGGAGAAAAAATGTGTCCTGTCATGATAATTTTGAACGCCTTACGAAACCAAGCATAGAACAATCCATAAATGATTGGGTTGAATGTAGAATTAAAGTATCCCATCCACAAGGCAGCATTATATACATCTACAGGCGTTGAGAAGTTCAGGAAAGGGTCTAGTATGTTGAGGATGAAAAAAGGCAGCCAGCTTAATATAAATACCCCCATTACTATACTTAATGTTTTTGCTGCTTTGCTTTCTTTTTTCAGAGGCGCCTTGTGTTCTTGGGACGTGTGCCTTGGTCTGTGTGCAATTGCATCTATTTTTTTGGCTTGAAGTTTTGCTACTGTAAAAATGTGTATATAAATACCTACCATCACAGTGCCTGGAATGAAAAAGGCAATCAAAGAACTCATCAATCCCCAAATCTTATTAAAAATGAGAAAACAAAACCCAGTGCAGGTGATGGATTGTATATACTCTTCTATTCCATCAACATGAATTTCTGATAACACAAGGCCAAAAGCAAAGACAAATGGAGCTGACCAGCTAATAAAGACAAATCCCTCAATTACAGGAATAGTTATTTTTGTCATGTATTGCAGAGGGTGGCACACAGCATAATAGCGATCAATGGAAATAAAGCAGAGGTGAAATATGGATGCTGTACAGAGCATAATATCACAGCAGGTGTGCAGGGTACAGAAGAGGTCCCCAAAGTACCAGCAGGACTCGATGGATCTGACCATGCTGAAGGGCATCACGACAAGACCCAGCAGGAAATCTGTGGTGGCCAATGAAAGGATCAAGAAATTTGTTGGCGAGTGAAGCTGCTTGAAATGAGAGATTGAAATAATGACAACCATGTTTCCTCCAACTGTGAGTATTATTGATCCCGCCATGAAGATGTACATCGCTGAGAGATTGGCTTCTGATCTGTTTTCTCTGAGACAGGAAGTGTTGCTATGCTCGTAGCAGTAGAGCACTGTCTGTGGGCCCTGGAGGTAGGATGCATTCATTTCCAACAGCCAATGAAAACTCTTCTTCTCATTTCTGCAAATGAAAAACACATATGTCTAGGTTGTAGCTTCACAGTCAATTCCATTGTTTCATTCACTTTGGTCAGTACTAGTACTGTTTAAATTCAGCCTAGCTTACTGTTTCAAAATACTGTGGCACAATTCCAGCAATTTTATATGATCCACCCACTAGAAGCAAATATTCTTGAAGGTATTAGACCCATACCAGGGACTGTGTGTGATTAATAACCCAAATAAACTGTGAAAAGCTCACAATATGTCTTTGCTGCTTCTTTTGAAGAAAGATCGCCAATGCCCTCATTGTAATGCCCAGCGGCTCCATTTCAACTACGTCAATTACACATATGTATGACCCTATCAACTTGATTGTAAACCACCAACACTGACTGCATATGCTTAATACAACACACAATGCATCTTTAAATTCTTGGATTGTCAACCAACTTCAGAATTTGATTTCCTTTTATGTTCTTCGCATGATGCAAATACCTTCTAAAAGGTCCAAGTGTTCAGCCTTTATGGTTCTGTAATAGATGTTGGAGGTGGGAACAGAAGTCTTAACAGGCTTGGCTGCTCTGTAGTAACTATACCCCTAGGATACTGCAGCATAGATGTACAAAGTTTGCAGCACAAAAATGAAATTTTGGTGGATTTATTGTGGCTTTTTATTGTACTCAGACTTATTCGTTTACCGCCTTAAATCAAATGGAAACTGTTATATCCGAGTATTCCTATTTGAAATAGTCATGTTTAAAGTGTCTGAGAGTGTTTGTTTGCTACACAGGAAGGAAGAATCATGCTTAACTCAAAGAGTTAGGTCAACAAATGAATCGGGATTACACAAATTCACATAACAAATATGCAACTCAACACAAAGCACAAACACTTTTTCAATTACCGGAGAGGGATGTGGGGTGGCAAAGAAGCCACTGGCTTCCAACAGCTGAAATGTAATCTGCCATCAAGAAAGCCACCAGGCAGCTGCATGCGACATGATCTATACAGTATATCGGAAGCACGCCAGACTTCTGCAGTTGTGTAACTTTGAAGTATCAAGTGTTGTGGGTCGTGCATTGAACTGACTGGACAGTTTACATTTTCATTGAGGCAGGCACTACTGTGACATTCCCTGTTTGCCCCAAACCCAGGCCGTGGCCTCCAGAATGAAGAGCACAATACCTTCCATCTCCCCTGTGCAGTGTGTCATGTGGGATTCTTCACCTCTGAAGCCACCATGCCAATGTGCCAATTGGGTGGGGGTCTCTAGTACAGTACCCTACAGAGTTATGTATCCGCTTCTCTGGACCTGTACCACTACATCTAATATGACTCCTGCACCTCAATCTCCTGCAGCTAAGGGGTCTGTCCCCATCCTTGATGTGTCCTCCTGTCTAATGCCAGGAACTTGCACCCCCTGTCACTGCGTCCTTGATCTAAGACCAAAGCTCTGCTTTCACCAACATCCTAGAGTAAACGTTCTTAAAAATGGAAACTGACTCATGATTGGGCTTTTAAAAAGGGAACCCATTGCTCCTTATCGGTGAGGCTTCCCTTAGTAGAAGTGAGGGCAAGGGTTACATTCAAGGAGCATGCCAGTCCATTACCCCTTAAATGCTGATGAAGGAACCGCTCCGTCATCAGCTGCGGTGGCGCTGTGCTGATGACGGAGCGGTTCCGTCATGGCCCGCCCACAGCTCATGCACGGCGCGAATTCCGCGCCTGCGATGAGCGTTCTATTGAGCGGGCGGAGCCATGACGGAACCGCTCCGTCATAAGCACAGCGCAACCGACGCTGGTGACGGAGCGGTTCCGTCACCAGCATGCGCCCGCCGCCCTTCCGCCCCGCGCCCTTAGCATTGTGGCGGAATAGCCGCCGCAGTGAAGGGGTTAAAAAACATGCTACCCTCTGGCCTACCTCTGCAACGAAGAAACCCAGTGACACAGAAATACATCCATTAACCAGACAATTTCCAAATGCTTAAATTCTCCCACAAGAGATTCACAGGAAAAGGTGATGAGTACATCTTTTCTTTGCCTAGGATAATTTATTCTGGACTGAACTCTGTCCCTTCCCAGCATCACAACCCTAAACCACTCTATAATTTTACAGGAACAATCTAAAATTCTTCTGGTACGACTACACCCATCCAACATAGTCACCTAGTTAGGCCAGAATTTGAATAAATTGTGTTTAGGCTTTCAGTTCCTAGTCGGATTGCACCTATTTGTGTTTGGCCCATGGGTATGGTTTGTGCTGCTGATCTGTTAAATTCAGAGGGAACTTCTGCTCCATAACAAGCTATGTCATGCTTGGGTCTAGGAACTCTTTGTCTGGGTTAGCTAGGTCACTTGCTGCTGTTGATCTGGCACTCCCCCAAATGTGGGCACCCTTTGTAACTGCCTATAGATGCTCAGCCAGAACCTGGCCTGCACACCTAGTTATTTCTGTATCATCTGTGTTTACTCTGTAAAATTAGGCAGTCCTCGTTGTCGCAGCCTGAAATTGGCTCTGACCCAACCTTTAAATAAATATTTACCTCATATAAGGATTTTTCACAGTGCTTTCTATGCTAAGGCAGTGTTTTTATGTATGGATTGTTTCTATCTCACTATCCTGTTTGCCTCCAAGTGGAAAAAAGAACCAACATCTAATTTCTGTGCAACAAAAGTTCCTTTTTTTTGTTTTACTTTGGTTTCCTTTATTTACACTGTTTTAGTCATGGGCCTGGTGTGCTAACTGTTCAAATCTCCTGTTGGTTCATAGCTTTAAAACTGGTGCAGATGTAAAATTAGTTCTTTTCTTTCAGACTCCGTTGTTTTCCAGCTCTGCCTCCCCTGAAAATTTCAGCTGGTTGAGAATCACAAGCGTGGCTTGTGCACCCAGAGTCTGGGTTTTCGTCTTCTAAGAGGCCTTAAAATTTCAAAATTCGTGGGCACTTTTGTGTAAAGCGCAGGTTTTTTACAACAGTGTCAATTTCGCGATTTTACTGTACATTTGCGAATTCCTGGAGGGTCTGCCTGGAGTCAGGTGACAGGAAACTCGTGTTTGCATGATTCTAATTCCAACATTATTTAACAGAAAAGTGGGAGTGTAGGAAGGTGGAAATCTGACTATATGGTTACCCCCACTTTTTTCCTGGTGTTTTGCTGGTTTTCGACTTAGTTGGACTGGGACCCTGCTATTCAGGGCCCCAGTCTATCTGCTTTCTCTATAAAATGGATTCCATGTACTTTAGGTACAAACCAGATTGGTTACTGGGTCACCCTTGTGACCCCCTGTATATGGTACCTTAGCTACCCAGGGCATATGTGCACCCTAGGCCTACCAGGGGCTGCAGTATGTCTTGTGCCACCCCTGGTTAGCCTTCCAAACTGACACCACAGGTCTGTACTTACAGCTTGGGTAAGGTGGTGTAATCACCCCTTACTTAGATATAGTATACCTCTATCTATATATATATATATATATATATATATAGACATACAGTAACCTATAAGTCACTCCGATGGCAGGCCTTGACAATCCTGGAGGCAGAGTGCTTGGTTTTGTGTGAGAGGGTGCCCTAGTATGAGCTGAGCCCCTCTGCAGCTTTCAGAACCATCTCCTTATAGCTGTTCTATGGTATAGCCATACCATATACTCTTTAAGTGCATTATAATCCTTGCGGTTAATGCTAACTTTGGTTTGGCTTTATCAAAACATGTCGTGTAAGGTGTCAACCACTTTGGAATACTACCCCTCTGCCAGTTCTGGCGGCGGGTGTAGCCTTCCACCCTTCTAGAGGGAGAAGACATGTAGTTACTGTTAAACCCGGTTAAAGTTAAACAGAGCCCCAGCATCACAAAATGGATGCTGCTGCCACAGACACGAGTCTGCCCTCCTACTGCTGGTCAAAACTGTGACAGGGGAGGCCTGGACAATAGGTTTCCTGTCAGACAGGATTTAGTGTATTGGGGCAGGGAGGGTTGCATTCAGTGAATACTTTTCAGACACTGCCTGGGGCACACAAGGTGCTCCATGCATTTCCCAGTTCAAACCAGTTGCTGGGGCACTCAACCCCAGCTTTGGCACAAAACTGGACAAAGGGGAAGGGTGTAACCACCCCCTCCCCAGGTCCACCCATAGGAGGGACCTAAGAGTTAGTCCAACCTGTAAACTTACTATAAGTATAGGACCCCAGTCCCTAGGACTTTAGATTACCCTGGATGAAACTCTGATACATAATTCCTGGACCTTCGACATTCCATATCAACTGGAAGATGGAAGAAACCTCCCTTGTGGTCAAGGAGTGTCCACCCTGTCCAAGCAGGCACCAACAGCATCTTGGCCGGTCTGCATTTTCGAGGCTCCCGCTGGATCCTGAAGAATCTGTGACACAGGACATTAACTTCCAGACATCTCTTATGCTGACCTGTGCTCCCAGCAAAGCTGAGACCTGTGGCAGACATGAGAGACGTGGGACCAGAACTCCTGGACATCCCACATTTCTGCTACTGCACCTACTTCCTGAGGAATCCTGAAGTTTTGCATTGGGGTATTTGAAGCTCCTGCCTGAGCACCTTTTGCACTGAAGTTCAGAGGCCCACACTCCACGAGTGTCCCGTGGGCCCACTTTGTGCATTTCAGCTTGACACGTCTTTGTGGTTCCTAGCCTGTTGGCTAGTGAGCCCCCACGAAGACTAATCTTCACTTTCTTCAGATTTCCTGGCTGCTCCAGGCTTGCTCCCACTACTCTCCAAAGGAAGAGTTCCTCGGACTTTGCTGGTCTGCACCGAAGCCCATCTTGACATCTTGCGTGTATTGCATTTGCCAAGGCTTGTTGGGTCCAATCCGGATACCAATACCGCAGTCAACTAGATCCTTTGTGGAATAGCTCGAATCCAGCTCCTGGTCATCATCGACGCCTCCTGGTCCTCGTGGCTGAAGAGACAAGCTTCACCTTCTCACCTGAAATCACCCAACTTTGACTGACATCTTCCTATCACCATCTTGGTCCCTGGCTAGTGACCCAGAGTCTGTCTCCTCTGCTTTCAGGTTCTTCACATATCCGATCCACCCTTGGATCCACCTGGACACTTTTCCTCTGGTCGCCTGCAGCACTTCTTCGCAGCTCTCCATTGGAATCGACGTCGAAACCCGACACCAAAAGACACCTACTCACCCGGCTTCCCTGGGTGAGGTAGCACGAGTACTCCGGTGCTCCCGTGGGTCTTGACTCTTGAAGTGTCCTAGTCTAAAAGGGTTCCATCGTAGTTCACCTAGAAGTGACCAAAAATTGTAACTTTGTAACTTGTTTGTTCTCCATAGAAAGTCAATATTAACCCGCGGCTGTGTTTAGACACTGCACGTGTCTCCCGTGGGCCTCCTACATCCTAACCTTTGGTGGTTCTAGGCAGCCCCAGCGATTCCACAGGCCCTAGGGCTGCTTTCTAACTCTCACGTGGTTCTTATACCACTATTTTAGTATATGATTTGTGAGGCCCCTAGGGCATAACGTATACTGTGCAACTTATCGTATGCTAATTAAGTTCCTTGTATTGTACTTTTACCTCTGACCTCATAAAGATTCCAGAGGGGTTGTGTTTAGAATAAATACATATATATTTGATATATACCTTGTGTGGTGTGCTTTCATTTGATCAGTCAAGAGATTATAATTGGTAAAACAACTTGCTTAACTCTTCTCCAAGTATTAGCCTGAATGCTGCTCTTTACAGCTACCACTAGGATAGCTTTCTATAAAGTTGACTTTATAACCTACCATCAATAAGGATCGTTTGGACTGGTGCAAGGTGCCCACTAGAATAGTGTACATCATATACCAGGCCAACTTCTCACAGGGAGATTTTGAGAAAAAAATCAGGAGTATGTATTTGACTTCTGTTCAAGCAGAGGCAATTTCAGTCGAGAGACAGCTATAAGAAAGTCCTTTTTTGCACAAGAAGTTTTGAGTCTCCCACCTGAATCAGGTCTGCTGGCATGTACGCTAATGCAGACAGCTCTTTGCGGCCATCTGCACATTGGCAGTCAAGGCCCAGCATGTCCATACAAGCAGCTGGCCCCTGGGAAACACATTATTCGAATAATAGAACTAGTTCACTTCAGTTTAATGCACTTAAATAAACAAGAAAAACATTAGTAAAAGAAAAGCCTTGACCTCTAAAACTGCACACAAACATAAGCTATCCAAGGTGCTACCAGTTAATAGTCTCTCTTGCATGCCTTGAAAATTCTTGTCATACTGAAACGTAAACACCGGGCTGGCATTTTATCTTGCAGAGCATTCCAGATGCGTTTAGGCAAGAGCCGCACAACTTTTCCGGATCTGCCTTCAAGCTCTTTGAGTTTGCATTAAAAAAGAAATTGGCTAGCGTGACGTCAACTTTAATGCTGGAAAGACAAATGGGCATCTTTGATTACTGTCATCAAAACAACATATTTTGGGATTGCACACTTATTGAAGTATTTTGGAAAACAATGATTTTGCTTAATCTTCATTTGATTATCCTGTTCAAAGGAAGCTATAGCGTATTTTTAAATGCTATTTAACAAGGTCAATAAGTAATGTTATTAGCATAATTCTTGAAGACACTATTTTATTCTTCGGTTTTAGTTTTAATCTGGTTTTCTTTATTTCTGCTGTTTTAGTCATGGGCCTCTGGTGTGGTGCCTTCAACTCCTGGGTTTTTAGTTTTATAGCAGTTGCAGATGTAAAATTAGATCTTATCTTTTTTTTTTACTCCTATGTTTTCCAGTGCTGCCTCCCTTGAAACTGTTATCTCCTGATTTGGGTGAGAATCACAAATGTGGCTTCTGCATACAACATCTGGGTTTTCCCTTTCTTGGAGGCCTAGAGCGTAGCCACTGCCTCTCCAAACCCCAACCTGTCTCAATTGGTGTTCTGCAAGGCTCCATCCTCTCCCCTTCCTTATTTAAACTATTCATGGAACCTCTCACCGTCATCCTTAAACAAGCTAAAGTATGCTACCACCTCTATGCTGATGACACCCAACTATACTACAGGATTAAATCTCACTATGACATCCTTCACCTTAACGAGACCATGATTAAAATCCAAGCCTGGTTCCATCTTAATCATCTCAAACTAAACCCCCAAAAAACTGAAATCATAATTTTCACTCCTAAAAATAACTCCCTCCCCATTCACCTCTGGATCAAGGATATTACAGCTCTCAGTTGCCCCCTCTCCCCCTCGAATACTGTCAAATCACTAGGCATCAGCATTGACCATAACATGAATCTCATTCCACACATCAAAAATGCCGCCAAGGGTGCCCTCTTCACCCTCCACCACCTAAAAAAACTCAAACCTTTCATACCAGCAGACAACTTTAAAACCGTTGTCCAATCGCTTGTCCTTTCCTGTATTGACTATGGTAACGCCACACTCGCTGACACCCCTAAAGCCCACCTAGCAACGCTCAAATCTGTCCTCAACCTTGCTGCCAGACTTATCTCTGATTGTAAAAAATTCGGCCACATCTCTCCGGTCCTAAAAAACCTCAATTGGCTCCCAATAGAAGGTAGATCCACCTACAAGATTGCATGTATCACGCAGAAAGCCCTTCATCTAAACACTCCCTCCTACCTGGCTGAGAAACTGCAAAAAGCTGGATGCTCCAGGTCCCTGAGGAGCACCAACTCCCTTGTCCTAATCCATCCCAGGCTCAAGCACAAAAAAATCCAATCTCGTGCCTTTTCTGGGAACGTCCCCACGATCTTGAACTCTCTCCCCAAAGATCTTCGAGGCAACCCCTCCTGTCCTCTCTTCAAAAAAAGACTGAAAATACTCCTTCACAACAAATATTGGGGAACCTAACCTCACTGATGTCTGACTCTCTACACTCCTTGCTCCCTGATTCTCGCATCCTCCTCAAACCCTTCCCCGTCTCTCATTCTGTCTCCCCCCTTTTCTTCACTCCCTTCTCCCTCTGAACGTCGACACCCCCTCCCCCTATTGATCTCCATCGCCCCTAAACACCCAGCACATTCTATTATCCTATTTTATGTAACTCATGTTTTAATGCACATTGTTTTACTTTATTGTAATTGTTTACCTAGCTTGTAAAGCGCTCTGTTACCCCCGGGTCCAGTAGCGCTATATAAAACCTTGGATATAAATAAATAAATAAATAGGGAAAGTGTTCGACTTCTGAGGGATTACATTAATTATTCCCACTCCAGTTTAAACAACAGTAGCAAAAGCATTACACTTTGGTAGGGTAGCATTTACTATTCCTACCCCAGTGAGCGTAACAGTAGGATAATTGTTGGACTTTGGAAGGGTTAAAATTACTATTGTAACTCCTGTCTGTTCAAAAGTAAGGAAAACATTGGACTTTGAAGGGGTTAGATTTACTATTCCGCCCCCCCCCCAAGTTTAAGAAACAGTATAGAAAGTACTTCACTTCAAACACATCACATATTTGAATAACCATAATAATTTAGAAACCAACTTTTAACAAAAACATAATTAATTAACATTGAAATCTATGTATATATACATATATATATATATATTAGAAAATAAAAATCAATTTAACAATGTACATAATCAATAATCAATTAAATTAATATTTTTCATTAAACAATTGTTATTTCATTATTACTTAATTATCTTTTCACCATATGTGTCTACAAACCACTTCTAAAATAAGCCTGAAATGAATATGTTTAGCACCATTTACATAGTTGATAAATTAAATAATTATTCAACAATTAATTGTTAACTAATTATAATTTAGTTTACTCTGGACCCTATACCCCTAGAAACACAGCAATCCACTTCTGAAGTATAACTAAAATTATTCATATTACTTAATTTACATAATCAAACAATTAAATAATGAATTCTAAAATAATAATTTCTGTTAATTCATTATTAGTTAATTAACTTAATACCCTATGGCCCTAACAACCTGGCAACCCACACCTAAAATATAACTAAAACAAATCAGCATTGCAAAATTTACATAATTATTATCACTTACATAATTATTTACAAATTATTAATTAAGTATTATTTAATATTACTTAATAAACTACCCATCATAAACCAAATAACCCACTATGACACTATAAATTAATATTAACAATTAAATAAAAATTTAAATCACTTAAAATTACAAACAAAATTAAAAAATACAATAAGAATTTATAACAATTATACAAACAATAGTAATACACAAAGTAATATATGAACTAAAACACATTAAAATAGTTAAAGGACGATATTTTTACAACTACATTACTGAAAACGACATTAAAAAGAAATATATTCTTAGAAACAATATTACTTAGTAGAAAAAACGTTTTTCTTGATAACATTATACTTGCTTCACAATATTTTTGTATCACAATATTTTATTTACATTTTTTTCTGTCTCTCAATGTTGACAACTAAAAATGTTGTCCAAACACCTCCAGAGACAGTACAATGTGGTCAAATGATGAACAGTGGCAACTGCTGTCTGGCTGTGGCCTGCTTTGTGCGATGTCCTATGAATTAAGTTGAAAGCAACAAAGTTGCAAAAATTGTGTTTCATTGTTGCAAAATAGATAGAGATGACAAAAAGGTAACTCTGTGATCCTCTCTGTCTATGAGCATGTGAGGTGACAAATGATGAGCGTCAACTAGCGATGAAAAACTGACAAGGAAGGTAAGCGAGAGAGAACAATACAGAGATGCTGAAAGAGCAAGGAGAGGGGAAGGCTTTTAAAAGTCATGGGAGAACAAGAGAGTGATCGGAAACAGTAGAGATAGGAGAGAGAGAGGTTATAAAGTGGCAGGTGGGAAACAAGGTGAGACAGATGAGCAAAGTGAGAGACTAGACATAAGAAATGGGAATGATCACCAGTGGAAGATAAGAGCAGGTGACATCACAGACAGACCAGTGTGTACAAGTGGAAAGTTATAAATAGTTGTGTGTATGTTTGTGTTAGATCTAAAGTGAGGAGTACAGCAGAGGTGAAAGTGTAACAGACAAGAGAGAGGGGGAAGATGACCAGTGGAAGAGAGAGGATATTACTGTGGTAGAGGTGATAAAGAATGTGACAGCTTGGAGAGATAGGTGAATACGTGTTAGATACAGAGGCAGGGGAGAAGGTATGAGATAAGAAGACCGGTGAAATAAGAAAGGGGAAAAAAGACAAGCACAGATAGAAGTCAAAGGAGAGAGAAGAGGAACAGAAAAAGAGAATGAGAATGAGAAGGGATGAAATAAGAGGCAGAATGAGAATGATAGGTATGGCAGGGGAGATGTTTACATTGTCACTTTGAGGGACTGAAGATTTAGCTCTGCCTCTTCAGTGCAGCTCCGGACAGGGGACAACTGAGGCTCCCACATCCCCTGCAGTAGGGAACCTATCTTACCTTACCTTGCAGGGTGGCCCCTTAGGTTTCATTGCAACACTGAGTAGCTGGGCATGACTGTGGGTGGTTTGTCTACCTTTCTTTAAAGGAAGTAGCATAAAACGATTATAAGTTGTTGAGCAACCCAGTTTACCTCCTTTACTTTGCGTAGTTTCTTAGCATTTTATAAACCTATTAAAACACATCAGATCAATTTTCTAAGTGTACTATTTTTCATTAATACAACAGAGAGACAGCAGTTATCTGCTATTAGTTATGTATATCATTGTTATGAATTATTCCCAGAATTGGCATGTGGCTTGTGTGCAAATCAACATGGACGTGATTCAGGAGAGATCCCATTCATCACCACCGTCAATGCCTTAATTTGTTTCTTTTGCATATGTTGCCCTAAGTGGGAAGTGTATGCCCAGACGTGGGTCCCATGCTCACTATACCACTGGATTCAAGCTAGCCTGTCTGATGAAGGGTGATGCCTTGAAACTGGTACCAGGATGGTTGTTTCCGGTCCAGGGAGGACCTGGCTTGGCAGTTCGGGCTGGACTGTTCCCACAAGGAACAGGGTCAAGGCTGGTTTACATATGGCTGGGTCCAAACTGAGGTAGTGTGGTGAACAACAGAATTATGGATTTAACCCAGATCCTTGTGACTGGGGGTGAATGCTTGCAATGTCCAGCATTCCGTCCATTAATTGCTTCTTTTGCATATGTCGCCCTAAGTGGAGAGGGAATGCCCAGATGTGGGTCCTGTGCTCACTACACCACTGGATTCAAGCTAGCCTGGCTGGTGAAGGGTAATGCCCTGAAACCAGTCCCAATTCAAAAAGGGGGTGGTGATGAACAGAGTGTCTGAATTAAGCAGACCACTCTTACCCAGTCAAGAGATCAGGGCTTGATCCATCACAGTTATTTAGCTCACTGCATCACCCCAGTTCAGAACCTGGCTATATGCAAATGAGTCTGACCCAGTGCCTCATGGGAACAGGGCAGACCAAACTACCAAGCCAATTCTTCACCGGAAAGGAGACAAGCTTCCGGGGACCGGTTTCTGGCATTTCAGCCGTCGTCGGCCCGGCTTGCTTGAATCCTGGTGGTGCAGTGAGCAAGGGACTCATGTCTGAGTATACCCTGCCACACTTGTGGTGGCCAAAAACGATTCAAAAAGGGGGTGGTGATGAACGGAGTGTCTGAATTAAGCAGACCACTCTTACCCAGTCAAGAGATCAGGGCTTGATCCATCACCATTATTTAGCTCACTGCATCACCCCAGTTCAGAACCTGGCTATATGCAAATTAGTCTGACCCAGTGCCTTGTGGGAACAGGGCAGACCAAACTACCAAGCCAATTCTTCACCGGAAAGGAGACAAGCTTCCGGGGACCGGTTTCTGGCATTTCAGCCGTCGTCGGCCCGGCTTGCTTGAATCCTGGTGGTGCAGTGAGCAAGGGACTCATGTCTGAGTATACCCTGCCACACTTGTGGTGGCCAAAAACGATTCAAAAAGGGGGTGGTGATGAACAGAGTGTCTGAATTAAGCAGACCACTCTTACCCAGTCAAGAGATCAGGGCTTGATCCATCACCGTTATTTAGCTCACTGCATCACCCCAGTTGCAAACCTGGCTATATGCAAATTAGTCTGACCCACTGCCTCATGGGAACAGGGCAGACCAAACTACCAAGCCAATTCTTCACCGGAAGGGAGAAAAGCTTCCGGGGGACCGGTTTCTGGCATTTCAGCTGTCGTCGGCCCGGCTTGCTTGAATCCTGGTGGTGCAGTGAGCAAGGGACTCATGTCTGAGTATACCCTGCCACACTTGTGGTGGTCAAAAACGATTCAAAAAGGGGGTGGTGATGAACAGAGTGTCTGAATTAAGCAGACCACTCTTACCCAGTCAAGAGATCAGGGCTTGATCCATCACCGTTATTTATCTCACTGCATCACCCCAGTTCAGAACCTGCCTATATGCAAATTAGTCTGACCCAGTGCCTCATGGGAACAGGGCAGACCAAACTACCAAGCCAATTCTTCACCCGAAAGGAGACAAGCTTCCGGGGACCGGTTTCTGGCATTTCAGCCGTCGTCGGCCCGGCTTGCTTAAATCCTGGTGGTGCAGTGAGCAAGGGACTCATGTCTGAGTATACCCTGCCACACTTGTGGTGGCCAAAAACGATTCGAAAAGGGGGTGGTGATGAACAGAGTGTCTGAATTAAGCAGACCACTCTTACCCAGTCAAGAGATCAGGGCTTGATCCATCACAGTTATTTAGCTCACTGCATCACCCCAGTTCAGAACCTGGCTATATGCAAATTAGTCTGACCCAGTGCCTCCTGGGAACAGGGCAGACCAAACTACCAAGCCAATTCTTCACCGGAAAGGAGACAAGCTTCCGGGGACTGTTTTCTGGCATTTCAGCCGTCGTCGCCCGGCTTGCTTGAATCCTGGTGGTGCAGTGAGCAAGGGACTCATGTCTGAGTATACCCTGCCACACTTGTGGTGGCCAAAAACGATTCAAAAAGGGGGTGGTGATGAACAGAGTGTCTGAATTAAGCAGACCACTCTTACCCAGTCAGGAGATCAGCATGCTTGTTTCCGGTCCAGGGAGGACCTGGCTGGGCAGTTCGGGCTAGACTGTTCCCACAGGGAACAAGGTCAAGACTGATTTGCATATGGCTGGGTCCAAACTGGGGTGGTGTGGTGAGCAAAAGAATGATGGATTTAACCCAGATACTTGTGACTCGGGGTGAATGCTTGCATTGTCCAGCATTCCGTCCATCAATTGTTTCTTTTGCATATGTCGCCCTAAGTGAGAAGGGTATGCCTAGATGTGGGTCCGGTGCTCACTACACCACTGGATTCAAGCTAGCCTGGCTGATGAAGGGTGCTGCTCTGAAACCGGTCACAGGATGCTTGTTTCCGGTCTAGGGAGGACCTGGCTTGGCAGTTCGGGCTGGACTGTTCCCACAAGGAACAGGGTCAAGACTGGTTTACATATGGCTGGGTCTAAACTGAGGTAGTGTGGTGAGCCAACAAATTATGGATTTAACCTAGATCCTTGTGACTGGGGGTGAATGCTTGCATTGTCCAGTATTACGTCCATCAATTGTTTCTTTTGCATATGTCGCCCTAAGTGAGAAGGGTATGCCCAGACGTAGGTCCTGTGCTCACTACACCACTGGATTCAAGCTAGCCTGGCTGGTGAAGGGTGATGCCCTGAAACCCGTCACAGGGTGATTGTTTCCGGTCCAGGGAGGACCTGGCTGGGCAGTTCGGGCTAGACTTTTCCCACAGGGAAAAAGGTCAAGGCTGATTTGCATATGGATGGGTCTATACTGGGGTGGTGTGGTGAGCAAAAGAATGATGGATTTAACCCAGATCCTTGTGACTGGGGGTGAATGCTTGCATTGTTCAGCATTCCGTCCATCAATTGTTTCTTTTGCATATGTCGCCCTAAGTGAGAAGGGTATGCCCATACGTGTGTCCCGAGCATACTACACCACTGGATTCAAGCTAGCCTGGCTGATGAAGGGTGATACCCTGAAACCGGTCCCAGGATGCTTGTTTCCAGACCAGGGAGGACCTGGCTGGGCAGTTCGGGCTGGACTGTTCCCACAAGGAACAAGGTCAAGAATGATTTGAATATGGCTGGGTCCAAACTGGGGTGGTGTGGTGAGCAAAAGAATGATGGATTTAACCCAGATACTTGTGACTGAGGGTGAACACTTACATTGTCCAGCATTCCATCCATCAATTGTTTCTTTTACCTTATTGCTGCTTGACAACCCTTGGAGGTGTTCTGTCACACATTGGTTTGCTACGTAGAAGGATGGCCCAGCCGTTTCATGGGACCTATTCGCATTTTTCTGACTTCCCCCTTCTACACAATGAACCCACCACGTGTGCAGCTGTCCCAGGCTTAGAGGCACAGTGCTTCATTTGCAATCTGTTTGCTGTGCCCAGGACCATGGGTTGGTCCTAAAGACCTGCGGAGGGAATGCCAGCCACCCTTTTAAATGAGTATGCCAGTGACTCTGTGCCCACGTGGTCTGAGGCACTATCTGTGTCTGCTGACATACGCATCCTGCTCTGAAAGTGGAGTGCACAAACTTCACCTTATAATAGTGGATTACAATCATATTAAGAAGTGCAAAACGAAATCGATTCAGTGGACCCACCGAGAGACATAGACTTGGGGACTGATTCTTGGCAGAGTCCATTTTGCCTCTGCCCAGTGCTGTAGTGATGACAAGTAGGACATTACTGCAGATGTACAGAAGGAATTGAGAATGCTCTAAGGAGGGATGACAGGTTGAAGGTACTATGTGGGTCCCTAATTTAGTGCCCAAGCTCCCTCCATGGGCAGCATAAGTCCAAGGGCTCGTATGCCTTTTGAAGGTTGCAACTTCACCCTTTCCTTGTTTTCCGTTTCGATCAATAGTGCCTCAGGCTTGGTATAATTCAAGGGTTTCTCCCTCCAGAGAAGGGCCACCTTAAAACTATGCTTCCAAGATCTACAGGATGATATGTGTCTCCTGCCAGGCCCGTTAATCTCCCTCTCCTCTTCTCCTGGAGTGAAGAGCTTTTTCTTTAATCCTAAATCCCCTGTTGACTATTGAGTCATAATGGGCGAGGAGATCTGCAAGCAGATTTAACTATAAGTTCATGAATCTGAAACTGACTAGTTTGTATTATATTAATACAAGGGATGTTTACCTCTCAATTATATGGCTTCACTGTGGAAAGCCTGGAATTAATGGTTGAGTACCAACATTCTTAGTCATTCAGAGTTGCCAAAACACTCTGGAATGTATAGTTACTGCCCACATCACTGAGGAAAAGTAAGGAACAGTAAAAGCACCACAAAAACTGCTTGCAGCAACAAAACAAGCTAGATAAATAACCATTGTATACAATAATAGCACTGCACAATCACAAGAACCTACCTCCAAAAGGCAACACAGGCATGATTAGAGTCCAGTCCCCTCATATTGACTGTGTTGTCAGTCACATGAGACTTAAGTACTGCCATTGAACAGAATATTGACGTAGTGTTTTATAGATCTTAACCTGCTGCATGAGAACGTCATCAAGCCGCAAAACCCATGGGTGGCAGTCACCGCCGCACCAGAGGTCTGACCGCTGAATTACAACTTTGATGATTGGACCACCATCAAACTGCTGCAACCTACACAATCGCTAGGAATCAGCGATCTTTGGCGGTGGTGCAGTGGCCTGTGGAGGCAATATGCTTGGCAGTGCAGCTGTGGCACCGTCAAGCATATTACAACTTTCCCCACTGACACCCTTTTCATGGTGGCGAGCGTGCACTGAAAATGCTGGTGGTGGGGAAAGAAAGGGGGCCCTACAGGGCACCCTTTTTTCCAAGTGTATGAGTGTGCATGTAGGGTGTACATGTTTTGCCTCCCAGTCTGCAGGAACTGCCTTTGATGCTCCAATTGTGGTGCCTTTTTCATAGGAACGGTCAAGGGATATCCAGAGAATTGCCCACCAGACACAAGAAAACTCGTACTCTGGTGGACAGGCTTCACACGGCTTTGGTGGTGTATGAGTGTGGTGGCCTACTCCCGCACTTTCAAAGTCATAATCAGGCCCTAAACGTCGAAATGTTGGAGCCCTCACCTACCCTCCTGTCACATATATATATTGGGTGGTCCCTCTCATCACTAGATCACTGGGCACAGGCAAGATAGACTCTGCGAAGAATCCTTGCCAGTACCGGCCAGCCTGCCACCACTAGACTCCTCCAACCGGCACTGATGGCAGTGTGACTGGGATGACAATTAGTGTCCTAATGAAGCCAGAGCCTGCCCAGTGTAAGAAAGCAGCATGCAGTGCTGCTCACAGAGGAACCCATCCATGGACACAGGCAGGCCTTTCAGGAAGGAGCCTCAGCTTTCAATCATCCCAAAACACAGTCTGCAGCCCAGTGAACCCAGTACAGCCCGAAGTCGAAGATGATCTTAGCTGGCTCACCCTGGCATTCAATTCTGGTTGGCACTGTACAGGTGATTCCGGGAGCAGAGCACTGTGAATTGAGTGCAGTGGGAGCAATGACAGAGTGTGGAGGTGTGGGCAGAGTCAAATATGGCTAAAAAAGACAAAATATTCTTATGTCAAAATGTTTGCTGGTCTTTCACCTTTAGATAACTGCATATGAAATATTGGAGCACACACATTACAATTATAGGCGCTGAAACAAGGGGTGCTGGGGGTGCTGCAGCACCAACAAAATAAATATGCTTGGGTCCAGAAGGTAAATGAGTTCAAAATATGCCTTTGAATGTAGATTTTATTTTGTCCCATTTGCTATGCCTTCAAAAATAGAGGTCAAATGTCTGACTATGTCTTGTTACAAATTACTGTTTATTCTTTCAACATGGAGAATGATGTTTACTTTTCTTTTTCTGACTGCAATGTTAGAGGATCTTGTGAAGCAAACGATCTGAGAATATTACTGGAACTCACAGAGTGGATTGTGAAAGGAAATGCTATGGGTGTAAGTTTTTTATAACTTTTATAACAATGACATTTTATATCTGTAAAAGAACTGTACAAGTATTTCAAAAGATATCAGCATTTAGGAAAGCACCCATTTTAATTCTGTATTTTATGTAATTCTGAAGTGTGATTAAAACAAAGAATTAATTAGATTAAAGCAAATCAAGGTACTTTATTTGATGAGGTGCAAATACTAAATATTTGGTGAAACCATATTTCCACACATTATCATTTGTGCACTCTATATTTTTCTCAGTAAATAAATGTTAGTGTGATTTATTTTCCATTTAAATTGAAACGTACTGTCTGTAAATGACAATGCACTACCATACCAGGCATTAGTGATATGCTTATGACAGTTTGCTCCAAAATGCACCATGGACTACATACCATACCACACTCTTACCACTCTCTTGATGAATAGACTTGGCTTATTGCTATAGTTGTTCTTTGTGTTTTTTGCACAATCTCTATGACTTCGGTGACGTAGCATTGATGCCAGCCCCCCCCTCTGAAAATTATTACAGCACCTCTGATTACAATAAAACGTAAATGCAAATATCATTATCATCATCATCTTCATCTTTATTTGATTATTAAAAATATAATAATAAAATATCAATCATCATCATAGACACACGATAAAATATCAATACATTATTAAACCATACACATTACAACATTTAAAAATTCACTGAATTACGCCATGTAATACATTTAAAAAAAAAGACCTGATTAGAATAACACACAACAGGATGAGACATCATACAGCCCTACATTGCCGAAGGCCCTGGACTTTTAAAATAGGTAACACAAATCTACATCTATAGGGTTCATTGTGAGGGGAAGTGGCATACAAAGGCATGCAAGGATACAATTGGTATTGTGCTGTCCCAAAGGGAAACAGAGATTGCAGCTGATAGAGCCCAGTCGGAACCTGGTCAAAATTGATCTTTCCCAAACGTTATTGACCTGTGCGAGATAAAGTCCAATACACTGACATGTCTTAGACATTATATAAACTCTCACAGATGGTTTCTCTGGTTCCTTGGCTCTCTAGCAGCAGATAAAAATCTCAAAAACTCTTTCTTAACCAAGACCACCTCCCTTTTATTCAGCAGGTGGGGGGTTTGGAAACAGTTCCGACCTTCCGAGGCTTTTAGTAGTGCTCATAATGTAGTGTAAGCAAAAACAACAAATGATGGCCGGAATGCTGAACAAATCAAACCTTCACCCTCAGTCAAAGATCTGGGTTTAAACCATCGGTTTTTTGCTCAGCACATCACCCCTGTATGGACCCAGCCATATGCATATCAGTCTTAACCCTGCTCCCCATGGGAACAGCCAAGTCCGATTTGCCAGGCCAGGTCGTCCCTGGACCGGAAACAAGCATCCTGGGAATGGTATCACCCCTCATCAGCCATGCTAGCTTGAATCCTGTGGCCCAGTTCCCACGGAAGCAGGGTCGAGGCTGATTTTAATATGGGTCAAAACTATTGTGGTGAGCAAAAAAATGATGCATTAAACCCAGATCTGTGACTGGGGGTGACTGCTTCATTTGTTCAGCATTCTATACATCATTTCGGGCGCTCTCTTCGTCAGCCATAGAGCAACTCAAAAGTTGCACTATTCTGACCCACCCTCTTTTGTTGGCTTGTTAGGAATCAACAGCCTTGTAATGTTTACATTTGGGTGGCTGCTCCTGGTGCTGAGGTAGGAGGACTTTTTTACTCTAGATGTTGGGTAAGTAGATGTTCGTTTTTTGAGCTGTTTCTTGTGCCGCCCTTGGGGTATCTTCATACTGTCTCAAACCTAGTTGATCTCTGCCTCTTAGTGCTTCTCTTTGCTTCTCAGCTTCCCCTTGCAGCATCATATTGCAACCGGGTGCCTTCGCTTATTGCGCTTTCTGTACATTGTGGTCACAGCCTTAGCGTCACTGTACTGTATGACTGACGGCTCCGTGTTAAGTTTTGGCATTGCACCTCTCATCTTGGTCGTATCAGCACATTTCTGACTGACAATAACTTAAACTTTCTGTAGGGTGTTAATTTTTTTTATGGTTTTGTACTGGCTGGAGTTGTGCTTTAACTCTACATATGCCAAATGTAGATTCTTAACTTTGACTGAGGCTTTCGTGGCACGCACAAGTAGTTTGCTGGACTTCAGAAACTCTCTGGAAGAGCAGTCTCAACACTTTGGGTTGCAGTGTCCACGTGTCCCCATCTCGTCACCAGTTATAGCATCCTCCCCAGCCCGGTAGCATGTAAATGAATTACGCCACACACGGTGCTCAGTAGTACACGTCTGTATTTCTCACAGTGTAACTGGCAACTGGCTCGTACTCATGAATTGTATTAACCACACACAATCACTGACATTACTTAAATAAGGAGTCCATTAGGGAATATATAGGGGTCCTTCACTCTTCGATACACAAGACACTACACCTTCCTTTGTGCTAGGTTCATAAACATACCCTTGCACTATGGCACAAAGGTGTGTGTGTGGTGCTCAGCAACAACATTCTGCACCAGCATGCAATGCCACACAACATTTTTGCCTACTGCGCTGCATTACGTGACACTTTGGTAAATCTGGGCCAAGATCTAAACTATTGAACCAGCAAATAAAAGGTCCAGCCAATAAAAGGTCCCATGCCCTACCATTCATTTTATGACTACAGGAACAATGGCTCATGATATCAC
The DNA here is from genome assembly GCF_964263255.1 of Lissotriton vulgaris. Classification (NCBI taxonomy): domain Eukaryota; kingdom Metazoa; phylum Chordata; class Amphibia; order Caudata; family Salamandridae; genus Lissotriton; species Lissotriton vulgaris. The sequence goes on from NC_141694.1 coordinate 1,299,657,974, forward strand.
ACTTCTGCGACACAAAACCAGCAACAAGTGCAAGACAGAAAATACAGCATCTCTCAAAATAATACACTTTATAGGTTAAGAAGTATTTCATCATGCTGACATGTTTACAGAATATACACGGTGTAGGTCACAGGTATTTGGAGCACAGTGTGCCCAAGGTGATAATGTTAGAAATAATACAGAATGCTGTTATGGATGTTTCTGAATTAAGACTCCTTGAAAAAGCAGAAAAGACTATGGCAAGAGACTTGGGGTCTGATTTAGATCCCGGCGGATGTTGACAGATATTGCATCTGCTGAAATATTAGTGAGTCAGTGCTGGGGATGGGTGTGGGTGAGACGGGGCAGAGTATTTTTCTAGTAAAAGCTAGCCATGCCTTTAATACAGATAGAACATGGCGGCTTCACTGAGTTGAATGTTTACAGCTCAGGGCACCAGTGTACCGTCAGAACCGCTGCATCCTGCTGGGCTAATGTCCATTCTACCCAGCCTTTAGAAACACAGGAAATATGCTATTAGATTAACTGGAGTGAAAATTGCAAAAAACACAGTTGATGGACAGAATGTAGAACAATGTCATACATTCACCCCAGTACAAGGATCTGGGCCTAAATCCATCGTTTTTTTGCACTCCACACCACCCTGGGTTAGACACTGGCTATATGCAAATCAGCTCTGACCCTGTGCCTCATGGGAACAGTCCAGTCCGAACTACCAAGCCATGTCTTTCCCAGACCGGAATCAAGCATCCAAGGACCGGTTTCTGGATATCAGCCTTCATCAGCCTGCATAGCTTGACTCCAGTGGTCTAACCCAGGGTAAAAAAACGATGGATTTAGGCCCAGATCCTTGTACTGGGGTGAATGTATGACATTGTTCTACATTCTGTCCATCAACTGTATTTTTTGCAATTTTCACCCCGAGTGTGCTGGGTATACTCAGACGTGAGTCCCAGGCTCTCCACACCACTGGAGTCAAGCTATATTTTTTGCAATTAGATTAACTGGAGGCATCTTTTGAGGCATGTTTTGCTTCACTTGTGAGCCAGGACTGCATGAATGGTACAGAGGAAATGGAAATTAGGACAGGTGTAGATCAGTGTATTCAAAATGTTTTGGATGTTGCAAGGCAGACTGAATGTTTTTTCTTACAAAAAAGATTGCAGCTATCTGTCCAGAAACCTGAGCAAGTTGTTAAAGAGGAGGTTTCAGAATTAAGAAATAAATTGGTCCATAAAGAAATGTTGATTCAGAAACACCTGGCAAAACTTCAAAACTGGCAGCAGGTCCTAGAAGATATCAAAGTGGAACACTAAAAACACCCTAAATGCCCGAAGGACCCTTCACATATCTAGAACAATTATCAAAATTGAAGGGAGATTCCCTAGTTCAGTGAGAAGGGATGGGTAATGATCTCAGAAAAACAAAGAAAGTCCCTTACCACGAGACTATATTGTATGTTAAGAGGGCCCAATTTGCAAAAAAAATTCTTGGGAATGGATCATGTGCTATGTTTCTTGTCACTTTCAAAGAACAATTTAAAAGATTTTAAACAAACGTTATTTTATCTGCTGTGAATTTAAATAAAAAACAAATTAACAATGGAAATGTACAATAAATTATTTGTTTATTTAAAAAGGTTTTTTCAACTCTTGAGAAATCAAAAGCATAACAATCAATATATATTAAAAATATCTCCTCACAGAGAAGACATAGCACATAATAGAATTTATTACAAATAACATTTTTGTTACGAAAAAGTGTATCGAAGCAGTGTTTTTGTGAGCAACTTCTATTTTTCCCCTTTTTCAGGACATCATTTTCAACTCAATCGAAATTACAAAAAAAAGTACAAAAACATTTATTCCAAACTTATATCATTCATAACACAGCAGTCATTTACCAAACACCCTATTAGTTATGTAAACATAGTCCTCTATTACCTTTAATATCAGTTAACATTTCATCACATGATCCATACTGCCGTTGAGATCGTGTATGGCATTAATTCCAATTGTTGGAGCTAACTAACCCCCTAACCTGATAACCCATGATCCATCATTTTAATAAAATAATATCATTAGGAAAAAGGTATATTGACCAGTTGTTTGGTCACTCCCCCTCCCGCTACAGCTCGCCGCCGCCGATTGCCACCTCTTGTGACCTTCTGTGACCCACTGCTGCCACCTGCCAGTTCCAGCGGCTCTCCGGCCTCTGCCTGCTCATCCCGCTGTAGCCCCCGTCGCTGTGCCCGTTTTTGCCGCCCTTGCCTCGCGCCCTGCTCTCTTTCCTGCTGCTGACTCCCCCGTGGCCCCGCCCCGCTCCTGATTCGCCGGCCTCCTCCGGCCCCCCCGCATCCCAGCTGTGATGCCCACCACACTCCCACATTTATGGCGGCCGCTGGGAGGCTGCGCAGCGGGCACGCCACTGGCGAGCCAAAGGCGTGGCTAAGGCATGCCGGACTGCACCCGTCCGCGCCTGGACCGCGCCCAGCACCACGACCCCTGGTCCACGCAGCATCCAGGCAGCCTGCGTCCGATATGACGCCAACACCCTTATCGCACTCAACCCCGGACGACCCTCAAGCTGCCACAAGGCCGCCCCAAAGCGCACCCACTGCCCCTTCACCTGCCGGAACTGCAGCTTCACCTGCTTCATAGTCGCCGAGACACTCGCCACTACGGAACCCAACCAGCTCCGATGCATCCTGCTCAACACCCGCTCCGCACGCAAACACGCCATCGAGCTCAGGGATCTGCTCGACTCCACATCGCCTGACATTGCCTTCCTGACCGAGACCTGGATGAACGAAACCTCTGCCCCAGACATCACAGTGGCCATCCCCGACGGATACGAGATCACCCGCAGGGACCGCACCAATGGCGTTGGTGGAGGAATCGCCATCATCCACAAGGACACCATCAGGGTCTCCACAAACACCGCCGACACCCTCAGCATCGCCGAACACATGCACTTCCAGATCCACACGGACCACAAGACCACCCTGAGAGGCACCCTCGTCTACCGACCACCAGGACCCTGCCCCCAATTCTGCAACTCCATCGCCGATGTCATCAGCGTACATGCACTGTCCTCCACCGACTATATCCTCCTCGGCGACTTGAACTACCACCTGGAAAACAACAACGCCAGCAACTCCACCACCCTGATCGACAACCTCACCTCCCTCGGACTGACGCAGATCGCCAAGACACCTACCCACATCGCCGGACACACGCTCCATGCTATCTTCTCCTCCAGTCCCCACTTTGTCTTCAGCCACACCTTCGAACTCACCTGGAACGACCATCGATGCGTCCACTTCACCTTCCAGAAACCTGTCTCACACCACCACACCCCACAGATCCCCGGACGCCACTTGACCAAAATCACCAAGGAACTACTGCAAACACACCTCGCACTCAATCCCCCGACCAACCCCACCGACCCCAAGGAAAAAGCCGACGCCCTCAGACTCTGGATGGAAGACTGCACCAACGCCTTAGCCCCAACATGACAAATCGCCCCCTAGAGATACCAGTCAAAGAGCCAGCTGGTTGACTCGGAGCTCCTAGCCTTCAAACGCACCTGCCGGAGACTGTAAAACACCTGGCACATGGAGGAAACACTCGACAGCCACGCTGCCCTTTAAGACGCCATCAGCAATTACCAGCACCTCATCAGGACCACCAAGAAAGCTGCCTTCAAGAACCGCCTAGACAACAACGCACACAATAGCAAGGAGCTCTTCAACGTCATAAAGGAACTCTCAAACCTCAGCTGCTGCACCAAGGACATACTCACATCACAAGCCCTGTGCGACGCCCTCGCTGCCTTCTTCCACCGCAAGATTACAGACATTCATGACAGCTTCAATCCACAGACGGACCCCGCCAACCTCACCAACCCCGCCCCACCGACACCCTCCAACCACGACCACCTCACCGATTGGACCAACGTAACCACCGAAGACACCAGTAAAACAATGAACTCCATCCACTCAGGCGCCCCGTCCGACCCTCTCCCCCACTACATCATCAACAAGGCCGACAGCTCCATCGCACCCCACCTATGCAACATCATCAACCTCTCTTTCAAGACCGCAACCTTCCCTGAGAGCTGGAAACATGCTGAAATCAACGCCCTGCTAAAGAAACCCAAGGCGGACCCGAGCGACCTTAATAACTTCCGGCCCATCTCCCTTCTTCCGTTCCCAGCTAAGGTCATCGAAAAGATCGTCAACACCCAGCTCACACGCTACCTGGAAGACAACAACATCCTCGACCCCTCCCAGTCAGGCTTCCGCAAGAACCACAGCACCAAGACCGCCGCCACAGATGACATTAGACTCCTGCTCGACAACGGGGAGACAGCGGCCCTCATCCTCCTCGACCTCTCCGCGGCCTTCGACACCGTCTGTCATCACACACTGAGCACACGCCTCTTCGACGCAGGGATCCGCAACAAGGCCCTGGACTGTATCACCTCCTTCCTCTCCGACAGAACCCAAAGAGTGCACCTCCCCCCGTTCCGTTCCGGAGTCACCAAGACGATCTGCGGTGTCCCTCAAGGATCATCCCTCAGTCCGATGCTCTTCAACGCCTACATGGCCCCGCTCGCACGCATTGCCAGACTCCACAACCTCAACATTATTTCCTACGCCGACGACACCCAGCTGATCCTCTCCCTCACCAACGTACCCCGCACCGCCAAAGCCAACCTCCACCGAGGTATGAAGGCGGTCACCGACTGGATGGAAGAAAGCCGGCTCAAACTCAACACAGACAAGACGGAGATCCTCATCCTCAGACCCAACCCCTCAGCCTGGGACGACTCCTGGTGGCCCACCTCCCTGGGCACCGCCCCTACACCTACCAACCACGCACACAACCTAGGAGTCATCCTCGACCCGAAACTCTCCATGACCAACCAGATCAACGCTGTCTCCCCAACCTGCTTCTACACCCTCCGCATGCTCCGCAAGATCTACAGATGGATCCCCACCGACACACGAAAGACCGTCACACACGCCCTCTTCAGCAGCAGGCTCGACTACGGCAACACACTCAACACCGGAGCCCCTGCCAAACTCCTCAGTAGACTCCAAAGAATCCAGAATGCCTCGGCACGCCTAATCCTCGACATCCCCCGCCGAGACCACATCACCCCCCTCCTGAAAAACCTACACTGGCTCCCCGTCGACAAAAGAATCACCTTCAAGCCTTCACCCACGCACACAAGGCCCTTCACAACACCGGCCCGGCATACCTCAACAACCGACTGTCATTCTATGCACCCAACAGGAGACTCCGCTCCACCGACCTCTCCCTGGCCGCTGTCCCACGCATCCACAGGACCACCTCCAGAGGCAGGTCCTTCTCCTACCGTGTCGCCAACACATGGAACTCCCTCCCTCTCCACCTTCGGCAGACGGAAGACCCTCAGACCTTCAGGAGACTACTCAAGACCTGGCTCTTCGACCACTAGCTGCAGCCCCCCCTCCGCCAGCTCCTTGGATCCCTCACATGTATGTTGCGCGCTTTATAAATGCTTGATTGATTGATTGATTGATTGATTGCAATGAGACCCAGTGTCTAAATCGTCTCAAGCAATTCAATGGTTCCAAAACCCCCAGTCAAGAGTATATGTAGGGGATGTCTATTCAAAAAGAAAAAAATGTATTGATACGTCTTCAAAGAGAGTTTATAATCTATATGAATAACTGGATTAGAATTTAGGACATACCTATATAGTAGAACAAAACCGTAGATGTTTCTGATAGAGCAGCCGGTAATCATGTGATGAAATGTTAACTGATATTAAAGGTAATAGAGGACTATGTTTACATAACTAATTGGGTCTTTGGTAAATGACTGCTTTGTTTTGGATAATATAAGTTTGTAATAAATGTTTTAGTAAATTTTTTTTGTAATTTAGATTGAGTCGATAATTATGTCCTGAAGAAGGTGAAAAAATCGAAATTGCTCACCGAAATGCCTCGACAACACACTTTTTTGTAACAAAAGTTTTATTTGTAATAAATTCTCCTATGTACTATGTCTTCTCGGTGACGAGATATATTTTTATATATATTCATTGTTATGCTTTTGATTTTTCAAGAGTTGAACAAACCTTTTTAAATAAACAAATAATTTATTGTACATTTCCATTGTTAAATTGTTTTTGATTTAAATTCACAGCAGATAAAATGATGTTTGTTTAAAATCTTTTAAATGATTCTTTGAGAGTGACAAGAAAAATAGCACACGATCTATTCCCAAGAAAATTTTTGCAAACTGGGCCCTCTTCACATACAATATAGTGTTGTGGTAAGGGACTTTCTTTGTTTTTTCTGTTCTCATATCTAGAACAAGCCTCTGACGATATTGCAGCTCCTTTGAAACAAACATGATCTTTCCTAATACCAGCATAAGGCTTTCGTCTGTTAGGGAAGCACTGAAAGTATACTTCTGCTGCTTTTCTTATTCACTTTGTGAATTCCGCAGTATTTAATTTTGAATTCAGAAGGACTTTGTGTAATATCTTAAATGTTATATATTACTAGTGTTGTGGATCTTGTTACATAAACACTTTGTATTTGTAAATATAATGGGATTTATATTTCGGCAGATGGGATATCTGTCACTGTTGAGACAGAGGAACCTGTCTACCAATATCTAAATCAGGCCCTAAGTACAGAGAAGGAAATCCTGACCCACTCATATACATGCAATCTTCGGGTGTAAGTGCCAATATAGTTTTGACAAGCCTCTCAGTGTAGATCATAATGACTTTGGCTGCTAGCATTTCACTGCTTGGGTTAGTTGTGAGATATTATATGGAGCAAGTGAATGCTTTCCAATGTGAGATTATTGTTCCTTACTGTAGAGCAGTCCGTGGCAGAGGAATGAGAATTCAACAGATGACAATAGTAGTCCAGTGAACAAACATGCACTTCCGCAAATTCACAGCCTCCTTGTCCTCTGGACAATCATTGATGTTCACATTAGTTTTGAATATTTATATAATCAAAGGTGACACCGATAATGGAACAAAAATTGTACCAGGTAGAGGAATGGCCTAGTGAATAGATCAAGAGACAGGAAGTGCCGGTCACTGCAGACTCAGTTGTATGAGCTGGTAGCTTGGCCAAGAGATGGTCTTAGCCAGTAGGGAGAGATGGTTGACCCAGGTGAAGCAACAACATGATAGACTGCTGTCATGTTCACCTGGAGGAGTGTTCTGCACACTTCCTAGAGCACCAGATATAAAGGGTGGTGCTGAAACTGCAAATTCAGTGTTTTGTGGAGGTTTCCAACCTCGGTTATCTTCTTCAGGTATTAAACAAAAGCAAATGATTTTCAAGAAAGGGGCACAAACAAGCCTTGCAAGCTGCTCATCCCAAATGGGGGTCTGTCAGAGGAAGTTAATCAATGCTTCTTATCCAAGGTGAACTATAGTCTTTTCCTGCAATGTCAGTTTCTGTTTGGAACATATATGTATCAGCATTTGCAAGCGAAGGATGCATTCCAAAACATCTGTTCCCTTATTTTTGACAACTTTCTTTAGCCCCGGGCTATTTTTCTGATCCTGATTTTGGTTCAAGCAGGTGGAACCTCTACTGGATTTCTACCTCTAGATTTCCCTGCTTGGCTCTTTTCTCCTTCCTAAAGCCAGAAACGTTCTGTTCTTTGGTATTACATCTGTATTTACTTTCATCTTCAGTTAAGTGCTCCAGGACTGCTAAGAAGATGTATTCATCCTTTGTGTGTTTAACTCCTAACTGGGCCCCTTATGGAGACATTTGACGCCTTTCACAGACACTGTGCAGGGAAGCCCTGCGGCTATTTTAGGGGTGGGCTGTGAACTCCGCTACGACAGTGGAATTTGCAGAGGTTTTGCTGCTCCACGCTCCGCTTTGAGCACGGAGTTCAGAAGAAATTCCGCCGCATAGCGGAGTTAATTACTGGGCAGCCACTCCATGAGTTTCACAAACTGTGGAAAAAACAATTCGTCGAATATATTATCATGGTGCCACATGACCAGCAGGTGGCACCACTACTCCATGAATACTCATTCACTTTACGGAGGAAACTTAACATTGAGAAAACAAAACTACTGTTTTGATGGAAGTTGAGGAAAGAATGTCTCTTGGGTAGCGTACATTGCAGTTATGGAATTTTGCGATGAGCGGTAGTGCTCAGAACTGATACAGTGATTTCAGGACCCAACCACCCTGTCCCTTCTAAACCAGCTATATTCCATTTACATGTTACGGGTCAGATTTATGTTAACTGGCGCATCCCCAGGGATGCCCCAGTTAATGTGCGCCACAGTGCGCCACAGCTCCGCCACCCATGGTGCGCCGCATTTACAATGCGTCGCACCATGGTGCGAAAACGGCACAGATGCGTGACGCATCTGTGCCGGAAAGGTGGCGCATTGCTGGAGTTGCGTCGCAAGCGCGATGCAGCTCCAGCAAGGCTCGGGGGTGCCCCATCTTTACAATGCTGCATCAATACCTACGCCTGCTTCAAGCAGGCGCAGGGTTTTGACGCAGCATTGGCCTGAAAGTGACTGAGTGAAATCTCATAGATTTCACTCAGCCACTTTCAGGAGGCGTTCCTGCGCAGGAACGCCCCCGCCCTGCGCAGGAACGCCTCCTTATGGCGCAGAGTTTTACAACGTGACGCATCTCCTAGATGCGTCACGTTGTAAATAGGGCGCAATTGCGGCACAAAGAGGCGCAAGGGCATCATAAATCTGTTTGTGCAGCACACTCACCCTATTTGTGTTGTTCTAAAAGGCCTCTGGAGATTCATTGCTGTTTCTGGTTCAGAGATTGCTGTTAACTGGAGTGGAAGTGCCTGTTGACAGTGTATTCAGTTGTGTTGTGTATTGTGTAGAAGTGAGTTACACAGTATAGTGGGTCAGCGGTTCTGTGCTCCGGCTGGCAGGCCGGATGTGATGTGCACAACATCCATGGGCCAGGCTTGGCCTGTGGGGTCTAATAAAAGGGGAGGAACGGCACATGCTTCATCTCCCGAGCCAGAAAGCAAGTGTGTGCATAATTCATTGCCCCTTTTACAATGCCTGTTTACCTAGTCTGAGGCCTGGGTTGTCGGGTCAATAGTATTGCCGATCCTGGGTCGCAACACTGGCGACGAGGGTGAGATCCATAATCCATGCTCTGCGCTTAAGACCCTGTTTCAGGACTGCGTCTAGTGCTCCTCCAACTGCATAAGTGATGTCTGCAACCACGCGGAGGCAGCCGCTGTGAAGGAAGCAGCGGTCTGCTCTGTGGCTGCCTGCGGTGAGTGCAGCCAAGCCGAAATGCACTCAGGAATACTGCAGCCACGTGGTGACACCCACCATGCCCCTGCGCCCTCTCCATCACTGTGGTGAAAGAATTCGCTCACGCGTGACCCCCCCAGCACCTGAGACGCTCTGCCGGTGCATGGGAAGAGCAGCCCAGCAGGAGGACGCCTCCTAAGGAAGATGCTGCAGGCCGTACATGTGATCCCAATCGGGGCCAAGTGGATAACAAAGCAAGAGTGAGCTTAGTACCCCGACTCTACAGACACAGGGAGGAAAAGGAAAAAAAGAAAACATAAAGAAAGGGAAACATTAAGGACAATAAAGAGGTAAGGTCACAAGAGAACAGGATACTCATAACACACTAGGGAAGTAGCTGCCCCAAACAAGGAAAAAAAGGGGAACATAAAGCAGGAACATGGCAGATGAGAGCCAGGCACAGCCCCAGCCCCAGCAAAGAGCCCCAGTGCAACACACCCTCACAGGGGTGCTACCACCTTTCATTGAACTTGAGGACCAAGCAACAGCATCCCCACGGTGGAAGATCTGTATAGAACGGCCAAACAACTACTTTGCAGCCATTAGGGAGACCGACGGAGTGGTGAAAAGGTCGCTACTCCACTATGCGAGGATGAAATATTCAAGTTGTACAAGCACCTGACAAACGCAGGGATTGCCATGGTTAAGATGCTTTGGTAATGGCCCTAAACGCTCATTTCGATCCCAACTCAACCCCGATTTCGAACGATTCAAGCTGCGTCAGGTGTTGCAATGAGAAGGGGAGTTGATCGATGCATTCTATGCCTCACTACTTGAGCTGGCTGGCACATGCACGGCAGATGACCAGACTAAGGATATAAGGACCCAGATCATTCAAGGGTGCCCGGACAAGACTCTAAGGGGCCTCATCTTACGCCAACCACAGATCACCCTGAAAAACATACTCATACTGGCGTTGACTCACGATCTGTCAGGATATCACAAAAGATCAAGCCGAAACTCTCCGGTTGAAAACACAGAGTGATGCACCCAAGAAGCCAAGGCCTGAGATGTCCAGGACGGAGTGCGGGTACTGTGGGCATGAGGCACACATGGCAAATGACTGCCCTGCACAAGGCAAGACCTGCTCTAATTGCGGAATTCCCAATCATTTTGCAGCAGGAAAAAAAAAACAAGGAAGAGACACAGAGGACATAAACCACCTTCCAGAGCCATGCAACAGTTGTCCATCACAGACTCGGTGCAGCGAGAAGAGTCCCAAGGAGCCAGTCGACGGTACCAGGGGCCGGAAGACTCATCCACGGGCGAGGACGAAGGGGAAACTTATCTGATATTGTTCACACGAGAACTCAAGCACCTCAGAAGACCACAACCAACGTGCGTGGTCAGGATTGCAGGATCGGAGGTGAGAGCAATCATTGACACTGGAGCCTCAGTGACCATGATGTGCCTCCAACAGTACCATCACCACCAGCCCCGAATGCAGATTACACCATCCCAGGCCAAGATATTCACCTATGGAAGCCAGTCCCCACTGCCACTAAAAGGGAAGATATCCATACCTGTAAGATCAGAAGACCAAGAGGTCATGTCCACAATTCACGTCATAGACCGAGAGGCGGACACCTTGATCACCAGCCACATGACAGAGGACTTAGGGCTAGTGTAATTTGCTAGAAGCGACCGAGCACATCAGGTGGATGATGTATTGGACCAGTTTCTGGAGCTCTTTCATTGCCTAGGGCGTGTCAAGTGTGCCCCCATCAAACTGCACATTACAAGACTGTCACCCCAGTGACATTGTGACACAGATGAGTCCCATTCCACCTGAGGCCCTTGGTGCAAAAGAACTTGAAAAACTCTTATGCCAAGGGGTGATTGAGAAGGTCTTAGGACCAACGCCATGGGTGTCCTCAATGGTGACCGTGGAAAAGGCAAAATAGCCCGGGGCTATAAGCCTCTGCATCGATATGAGACTACCTAATAGTGCCATCAAGCGAGAGCGCCACATCATGCCCAACACGGATGTCAATAGATCCATGTGGTTTTCCAAATTAGACCTTAACGTAGGGTATCACCAACTGCCCTTGACGGAAGAGAGACGATATATTACAACATTTAGCACCCACCTAGGGTTGCGTTGGTACAAGCGACTACATTTTGGAATCTCCTCTGCTGCAGAGGTGTTCCAAAACACCATCCAGGAACTCCGTTCCAGCCTACCCGGTGTCCTCAACATCAGTGATGGCATTTTGACCCACACTGCCATTGCCGCTGACCATCACAGGCACCTGAGGAACACTCTGCGTCGCCTCAGCGAGCATATTGTGACACTCCACTGAGAAAAATGCTTATTCTTCCAACTCCCAATGGAGTTCTTTGGGTACGTCTTTAACCAATAAGGTATCCAGGTGGATCCGCGGAAGTCGCAGATGATCTGAAATGCCCCAGCTCCGACCACACCCATGAAAGTAAGGAGTTACCTCAGCATGGCCATTTGCTGTGGATGATTCCTTCCGGACCTCGCAACCCCTGCAAAGCCGCTACGGGCCTTCATGAGAACTGACGGCAAGTGGGCCTGGGGGCGCGTGAGGAAGAGGTGTTTCGTAGCATCAAAGACATGCTCTTGGGAGAAGCCATGCTTGCTTACTTCGACCAGGTGAAGTGCACAGAACTACTCATGGATGCCAGTCCAGTAGGGCTAGGAGCGATGTTAGCCCAAGAGTAAGAGCCATGATGATTGGCAGCTTTTTCATTCACCAGCAATCCTTCACCCCCACCGAAGCCAGGTATGCTCAGATCGAGCAGGAGGCACTTGCTATTTAATGGGCCTGCAATCATGTCCATCTGTACCTGATGGGCCAACTATTCACTGTGGTGACCAACCATCAGCTGCTGGTTCCGCTCTTCACGGGGTCAGCTCCTCACTTGCCTCCCTGGATCCAACGATGGTAAAAAGTCTGGCTGATTTCCTATCTCAAAACTGGTCCCCTGGAGAGGAGGCCAACAATACAGAAGGATCAGAACAGTACATCAGAATGGTCTCTGTTGCTGCATGCCCTCAGGCGATGGCACTCAAAGTAATCAAAGAAGCCACTGAACAAGACTCAACAAACACCAGGACTCACCAAGCGGTTCAGGAAGGATCCTGGAAAACGTACCTCCAACAAGCCAATGTGTGGGCGCCAGAAGAAAAGGACAAACTGGCCATGGTATGGAGGGTGAGGAGCGAGTTAAGCGCCACACAAGATGGATTACTCCTGCGAGGCCAGAAGCTGGCAATTCCTCAAGCGTTTAGACAACGAGCCACCCAACTGGCCCATGGGGCCACCAGGGCATCACCAAAATGAAGGCAAGAATGAGGGAAAAAGTCTGGCTCCCAGAACTCAAAGCAGTGGTCGAGGACCTAGTACAGCACTGTCAGGCCTGCCAGATGACAAGCATGCCAGATCATCCAGCCCAGTAACTACAGAAGAAGCGTGCACGACCCTGTGGTAGAAAATGAGCATAGTCTTTGGGAGCTTCCCCGGAGGGAAGAGCACGCTTGCCCTGGTAGACTCCCACTCCAAGTACCCCATCGTGGAACTTGTTCCACCAACTGCATTCACTCATGCGGTGCCCGTACTGAAAAAAGTACTTGCAACATTTGGGTTCCTGACTGAAGTCCAGAGGGACAATGACGTGGTCTCTTCTGCCAGGAGCACAGTCATACTCAAAGATCGCCGACTAGGTGGAAAACCGCGGACCGCCCATGAGCCGGGCACCTGGACAGAAGTAACCAACAATGGCACCATGGTAACCGCCTGAAAAGTGAGCAATGAAATATCTCGAAATATTTCATGGTTCAAAAAAGTCCCCTCTGTACCCTCTGAGTCGGATTCTCAGGGCCCTCCGAACCCAGAAAGAGGTACCCCATGTCGAGTAGAGGAAGACACCAGGACCTTGAGTCCCACTCAATCATGGGAGGCGCCTCAAGATCCACAGCCAACTCCTGCCTCAGCGAGGTGAGCTGCCTATCCAAAGCCAGCCACATTGTTACAGCCTGAGACCAAAATCCTTCGCCCAACCAACACTTTCAGAACTTTGCCTGCTGAACTCCCGAAGACTGCTGTTAGGGCACCACTGGTGCTCACTTCAAAGATCTGACTTCAAAGATCCAAGCTCGGGAGAGATATAGTAATTTGTTGCCCCGTTTGCAGATGCCCATTTACCAATTCAAAGGCCTGGGTTGTCAGGCCAATAGCATTGGCGAACCTGGGTCGCAACACACAGGACAGAGGTTGCAGCACAGTGGACTGTGTTGTATAGTGCTGGCCACATTGGAGAAAAGCTGCTCTGCATAAGTATATTCACCCACTACGACTAGGGCCTTTAGCTTTTACTGTGATCTCACTACCGCTAAGTACAGTGTTTCTGCTTGAACTGCTCCCTTTGCCTAAAGTTAATACAAAGCCAAAGAAATGACACTATGTGTTCTTTTCTAAGGGCAAGGCTGTGGTTCTGTTAATGCTGTATTAAGCTTAATCTGAAAAAACATGAGATTAATGGATTTTATTCCGAAATGAATTAAAACTTAATTGGTTTTAGCACAGTGCAGAATGTACACAACACACTGAGCCATCTAATTGCTGACTTACTCGGGACCTACCGCATCTCTGAGTAGTAATTAAAAGTAACATCAAGAGGGGGGGTTTGCTGCTCATGGGCAGCCTACATAAATTAGATTACTAGAGGTTTCTCTTTCACAGCCTTGCTGCTGTGACCTAAAAAGCCTCCCACTTCCTTCCACCCAATCACGGCACCTCCCACACCGCCCTGGTCTGGCCCTTGTCAACATCAAAGCCTCCATGCACTCCAATGCTCTCATCCCTGTGGGAGATCTCTTGTACAGTCATCGGTGTAATTAGCAGAGCCTAATGCCGTAATCACTGTATAATGAAGCGCTGTTCATAGGCTGGTTTGGAGGCTTTTTTCTCATTCATGGTGCCATGTTGCTCACATGTTCTGCTTGCTGCGCCCATGCTCCACAGTTGGTGCATTACATCCCAAGGCCCACACAGTAACAAGTGTAATATTCATATGCAAAACCCAAAAAAGGCCGACCTGAGAATTTAACTTCTACTAGGGACAAGGGCGAACAGCCACAACATGTATGTGTTCTTGCAACACTGACTGGACCCAAAATGTGTGCATTAGATCCATAGTACACGCTTAGGCAGTGATCCACTGGCTTCCCGAACTCTGCAGAATCTCGCTGAGTTTTTCGGTAACTTTGCATCAATTCCGTGGAGTGTAACTCCGCGAGCTCTGCCCATACTTTCTTCAGGCAAACAAGAAGGAGACTCAACAGATGTTTCCCACATCTAGTCCCTCAAAGTTAAACCTTTCAACCAAGAACAAATGAAATTGAAATATGCCACGTTATGGGGTCTTGCATGGTATTGTTTACTATTGTGAGACATAAAGTGTTACTACCTGTGAAGAGACTGAATTCAGAGGAACATGACATTTATTTTTTAAGGCTTGCATACTACATGTCACTTTCAAAGTAATATGATGAGAAGAAAACTAAAATGAGCTAGATGTTTGGTGCTTCATGTGATAGATGAATGACAACTCAGTGCTTACTTGCAAAGCCAGACAGCTAGCTGCCTTAGATAAATGCCTGCCTACAATGGCAATTAGACGCAAAGATGAGAAGCTTGCAAAATGGTAGCAATGCTCCTCTGGCATCAGTTTTATTGAGCACCATGAAAATGCGGGTGTAGTATGCTTTACAACATTTGAATAGCCACTTCCATCAAAGAATGAAAGTAATGCTCTTAGAAGACTGGGGAGAGGGAGTGACATACAAACTCTTAAGTGCTGTGGGTCTGCTCCTACAGCACTTTTGCTACTGAGAACTCACCAAATCAACCAAAGTTACTTTCAAAAGATCCTCTACTCATCTTGCATTACTGAGGGTCAGGTTCAAAATGTATTCTCAAAGAAGTTCTGATGAATGTGTTTGGTGCATGGATAGCCAACTCAAATGAACAATACCGTTAAACAAACATTGAAGTCCCAAAGACAGAGAAAAAATATTAGTTACGTTTCACACAGAATCTGAAGTTCAATAATTGGAAAGCAGAAAAATGTCATTGTGGCTAACCTTTATGTCTATGAATGTTATTATCATCATCTGAAAAAGGTGTCAGCATTCATAAAACCCTGTGGTTGTCACTTAAAGTGGATCTGCAGTGAACATCTAATCTGGTCCCTATTGACATCAAGACAGTCTGCATGAGCAGTAGGATTACTTCTTCCAATGCTCTTCCTCCAACACTCTGTCCACACTACTCTCTATCCACACTAAGAGGAATTCAGGATAGGAGAAACAAGAACAGGATAATAGTGGAGGATATTTCACAGTCCAGCAATCAACCGTATACAAATTTGGCAGAAAGGTGAAAGTCAATTTGCCTGAATGGTGAATGCCTAACAGGAATGAGACACAGCAGGTTTCTTATGGTATCACTATTTCTGTCTCCAGTCTTCTATATTACCTGGTTCTCATAGGTACCCCTTGTGGTGTACTGGGCAAGGGATTACTTCTCTTTCTGGTTTTCATGAATGTCTTTGGACAACCAACTTTTAAGTTGCTTGTGCTTATGTCTTAGAGCAGTCTCATCTTAGAGCTGTTTTCTAATGTCCTTGATTACATCTTGCCTTCAAGAAGAGACATGTAAGCATTTTAGACTAGCCTATAATTTTGAAATATGCCTTCATATTATACTAGTGTATGGCTTATGCCAGCGTGTAGACATTCAATGGGACTTTTAAGTGTGATAGAGAAGCCTGGGGTGTGGGGGAGAGTTCTAATATGGCAGCTATTCCATGGATGAATTTGTGTTTGTGCACAATGCAATCTGACAAATTGTGACAGGGGCTTACAGTGGTTTCTACATCTTGCACAATGAATGGCCACACTTTAAGTAAGGATGGGCATTGAACAGGAATGATTATCAGGTGGGTGTAGACTCCCAGCAAGGAGAGTTGTAGAATTCAAAAACATCTTGAAATCCCCTAGTTTGTCAGAACTGTTAATTGAATCTCCTTCAAGTTTTGGTTTCCATTTGCATTTGTAAACTTGCAAATAAAGTTACATTTATTACAATGCCAGTCTGCATCAGCCATGTTGTTTAAACACCCATTTACAATGTATTCCTGTGTTGTACAAAGATGTGCAGGCATTCACGTCTGCATGGACCTACAGCTTGTTTTCACCTTGGCACTCGTAGGTGAGAAAGTTAGATCCCTGTTAGCTCAACAGAGACGCATTTGCTGTGTATCTGAGCTTCAGGGTATTTAGCCTGTTACTCAGGAGAACAAAAGGCACCTGCTCCTATTATCAGGAATTTTGCTTTCAGTCATGCCATTCTTTTCTCTGCCTATGTGAAGAGAATGTATAAAAGTAATGTGATTTTGAGATGTGTTAGTATTAAATGCTGCATAACATTGCAGCGGCGAAGTTACGTTTTCAGGATTTCTAAATTCTTTGCTTTTGTTAATAAACGTATTCCATACTTCCATTAGGTTGACAAAGGTATTTTTATTTGACACCATGAAAGGATATCAGAAGAAGAGGATTTTTGTCTTTTTGCTATATATCTTTACTAAATAATCCCGTCTAATCACAAACACACAACAAAATCAAAATCAGGTCCTTAAAATATGACGATGTGGTACACACAACCTTGGCTAACAAATTTGGCCAAACCAGAATTCACTAACACACAATCCTTCCATTTATATTCCTAAAGAAGTTGCATATGGGATGTATGTACATATGTATGTATGTATGTATGTATGTATGTATGTATGATTATGTATGTGCAGCAGCTGCCGAGGTAAGGCATAATAAGGCATTTGGGGAAATCATAAATTGGCCATTCTTTTCGGAAAACATTAAGCCACTTTTAGACTGCTATATCCCTCCTGATCTATGGGTCTCCCAATTCTCCCACATCTTTTTTATTTTAAGAAATTTTTATTTTGTTTTAAGAACATACAAGATAATGATAACAAGTCATATATATCAGTCAAATAAAGTAATAAAGATGATATAGAATGACTATGAATATTAAATCAATTAGGAGTAAGAGGGGGGAGGGGAGAAAGGAAGTTAGAAAAGAAAGCTAGAAAAGAAAGATAAAAGTAGGTAGAGAGGAGAAGGGAAAGGGAGAAAGAAAGAGAAGAAGAGAAGAGGGTATAATAATTAGACGGAGGAAAGAGAAGAATTACTTAACTTGTTTATTGCTCTTGCTCTCAAAGTTATTCTGTCTTGTTGGAAAGATAACTCCAAACTGTCTGTTCACACTTGGTGGAATTTCATATGTGATGAACATCGAATTGATATTGCCTCCTCTTCTTCTTCTGTACCCTTGAAAATTAAATCTGATCTTCTCTGGCTTCCCCTATCTAACTATTTATCTTCTCTTTCCTCCGTCTAATTATTCTCCCACATCTTTAACCAAGAAGATATATCCCTAGGACAGCCCCTAGCTCACGGTCAGTCCACTGTAAATAGGGAAATCAATCCTCCCTGAGCGATGCGAAAATTGTAAGTGAAGTCACTAAGGTATTCTTAGGTGCCCAGTAGGCAACCCATTGATGTCTATAGGCTAAACTTAACATTCTGGGCCCCCTATTAACAACAAATGTATTTCAAGAAGCAATTAGGGGTGGACTTCTGTCCTCATTGAGAAATTCGACCATTGTACCAGTATATGAAAAGAGAGACAGAAACCAACCATCTCGCTATCAAACTATTTCTCTCATTGAGGGGCATATTACCAAGCAATAGCGATAATTATCGCTATTGCTTGGTTAGAGACAAAAATTTACCGCTGAGCTGCGGCGATTTTCATTGCAGATAAACCTTGGTAATACCAAGGTTTATCGCAAATGCGATAAAAAACGGCCGCAATGCATGAATATCGCTGAAAAGTCAGCGATATTCATGCATTACCGAGCTAATGCTCTTAGCCATGTTATCCACCTCCCATTGGATAACATGGCTAAGAACTACTCCTGGGCAGGAGTTAGCTTTTGGAGATATTCGCGCTTAGCGCAAATATCTCCAAAAGTTGGTAATAGGAGATAGCGATGTTAGCGACTGTTTCCAGTCGCTAACATCTTGGCACGCCCACTTTGCATGTCATTAGTGATAAATATCACTGACATGCAAAGTGGGGCCCAAGATGGTCGCTATCTCCTACTAGCTGTTGCTAACTGGTGTTAGCGACAGCTAGGTAATAGGGAGATAATTTTATCTCCGCTTTCTTGGCTTTTAAAGCCAAAAAAGCGGATTTAACCCCCTTGATAATATGCCCCTGAGTCTTTTTTCAAAGTTCTTAGGAGGATAATCCTCCAAAAGACTGGGTAGAGGCGAAATATAACTTATCAGATGTACAGTTAGGTTTCCACCCCAGTGTGGGCACCAAAGAACAAACATTAAATCTGACTTTGCTCACATGGAAATATGTAAAGCCAGGAAGGGGTCGACCATTATGGCATTTATCGAGCTCTCCAGCACCTTTGATCTGGTGGAGAGGAGGAGGGTTTGGATCCTGATGGAAAAAGCTAACATTTAGTCCCCTTGATTGACCTCCTCAAGTGAATGCACTGGGGGATGGTTTCCAAGTCAGAATTGGTCAGAATGGGGAGTGTACCCCTTTTGTCAGGTCCCACCATGGAGTCAGACAGGGCTGCATTCTTGCCCCTTTCTTATTTCTTTTTTATAATAATTCTTTAGACTCTTCTTTTAGTATCAAAGGGGAAGGGTTTACTAAACGTGGGCATTCACCCATTACCTGTCTTATTGTAATCAGATAACGTGGCTATTTTAACCCGCAACACAAATGGTGTGCAAGTTCTGATTGACCAAATTAGTGTATTTATGAAAAGCCTTAGCTTGAAGGTGAATCTGCAGAAATCGTTTGTAATGACCTGCGATCCAAGAAATACTCGTACAAGAAAGTTTACTCTAGGAATGACCACACTTACGAATGTACAGAAATTTAATTATTTACAAATAATGTTGGGCTTTAACTTAGGATGGGTCATACTTTTAACATAAAGGGCTCTAAAAATGTTGGAGAAGTTGATGCAATTTGTTTACATTTTGCAGGGAAACTCCGCCATTAACCTATAAAAGATTTCATAATGCTGTACAAAATTAAGTGTCTCTCGGTGAGCATGATTGATACTGGAATATGGGGCTACATTAACTCAGGAACCCTACAAAGAAATTGAAAATGCATTTTTAAGCAGGCTTTTAGCAACACCAAGGCATACAGCTAGTTTCATCACCCACTCAGTAGCAGGCCTGGCTTGTTTGGAAGACCTGATTAGTATTTCACCCTTGTTGCTCTGGGTAAAGATCTGACTTCTCCTCTAACATAACGTCCATGCCTAGTGATAGAGGACTGGTTAAAACAAGACCATGTGGATTCCATTCCCTGGTTTGCCTATGTCTTCAAAATGTTTCTAGAACTTGGAATCACAAATATTTTTCTTTGTTCCAGTGAAATATATATTTACTTCAAGAAAATAGTCAATGTTTTATTTCAAGAACATGAAAATTCCACCAGACACCCATCATCACTTGGCAATAACAACTACAGATGGGATTGAACCTTACCTACTGTGGATAGCCAACCAAGAACAGAGATTTTATTTAGCCCACTTTTCATAAGGCACTATGCACTTTTTGGTGGCCTATCCACAGTGTGGTACTTGGTTTTCTTTTTTGCCATGGTGTCCCTGCAAACATTTATATCCTCAAATCCTTATTCATTTTATCTTTTTTTTGTATACTTTTGCACAATTCCGAGGAAACAATTTTTATGCCCATTTCTATGGGGCCACTGTCCCACAAACACGTTTGGCCAGCAGCATGTCCTCGAGCTTTTAGATACGCAGTCTACTAATTTTGCTGTAATAAGTTGTATTAGTGAGGCACTCAGAATTAGGAAAAAGTTGTTATTGAAGCCTACTCCGTATAGCGTTACTTGCTTATGCTAATCCTTGGGTGCTGCTAAATTTTTTGCTCAATGTGTGTATAATCTGTGTTAATTCAGTACCTTAGCCAGTTTATATATTGAAAGGTTTTTAACTTGCATTGAGATTTATTTATTTTGACACTCCAAGCTTTTATTTTTATGTGACAATCCTTTTATGGCGATTTGATGAATCAAGGTTTTGATGAATATGTATGCAATTTTATATATATATATATATATATATATATATATATATATATATATATATATATATATATATATATATATATATATATATATATATATATATATATATATATATATGTTACGCAATGGCCCAAGAGCTTTGAGGACGCACACACAGTTGAGGAAATCTTTCAATTCATTTAAAAGGACACCAGCAGCTTCAGTCCGGTATTTGGATCCATTTCATTTTCCTTGCATCCTTGCTTTTGCTTTGTTCCCTCGCTTTAGCTGACGCGTTTCGAGGCTTCAGCCTCTTAATCATAGCTGGCTTGGAATCTGCTCGGAAGGACTGTTTGATGCTTCAATAATTTTCATGCTTTTAACCCTCAGTGGGCGTGGTCACTGTGTTGCATGCAGGGACTTGTGGTCCACTCGAGCACCATCATTTCCTTATAGTAAGGTTTGTCATCTTCCTTGATTTTACAGCATGTTTGTTACCCTTCGTGGGCCCCCAGAGTGAGTTGCTGCAGCTCTTGGGCCATTGCGTAACATAAATTATCACGGCTGCCCTGCCGTGGAGGGCTGCACCATCGCGGACACTTAATGGCGAAGCTGTGGTCGGAACTATGTCCAAACCTGTTTTCAGCTCAGGAGATGGGACTTCACTTACCAGCAACTCACTCTGGTGAACACCATGATGGACGGAGTGTTGAACATTGCAAGCACTCACCCCCAGTCAACTGATCAGGGTTTAATCCATCATCATTCTTTAGCTCACTCTGCCACCCCAGTTTAGACATGGCCATATGCAAATCAGTCTGACCCTGTGCCTCATGGGAACAGCCCAGACCGAACTACAAAGCCACATCTTTCCTGGACCGGAAACAAGCACCCTGGGACCGGTTTCTGGCTAATCAGCCGTCATCAACCAGGCTAGCTTGAATCCAGTTGTAAAGTGAGCAAGGGACCCACGTCTGGGCATACCCTGCCACCTAGGGCGAATAAAGAAAAACCAAAGAGGATGATGGATGGGGTGTTGACCAATGCAAGCACTCACCCCCAGTCAACTGATCTGGGTTTAATCCATCATCATTCTTTAGCTCACTCCACCACCCCAGTTCAGACATGGCCATATGCAAATCAGTCTGACCCTGTGTCTCATCGGAACAGTCCAGCCCAAACTGCTAAGCCTTGTCTTCCCTGACCCGGAAACAAGCATCCTGGGACCGGTTTCTGGCTAATAAGTCGTCATCAGCCAGGCTAGCTTGAATCCAGTTGCAAAGTGAGCAAGGGACCCACGTCTGGGCATACCCTGCAAACTTAGGGTGAACAAACCAAAACCAAAGGGGATGATGGATGGAGTGTTGAACATTGCAAGAACTCACCCCAGTCAACTGATCTGGGTTTAATCATATGTATATGTGAACAAGGGCTCCTGAAGCCTGAAACGCGTCATTGCTGTCTGGGTTGAACAACTAATAAAAACTTACCGTGCCTGAGAAAACGCCGTGGTCGGTCTGAGTTCCTGCTTCGCCGCGAAAAAACGGAAGTGGCTGGAATTATTGGTGCATATATATATATATATATATATATATATATATATATATATATATATATATATATATATATATATATATCACTGAGTAAACCATAGGTTTCACACCAGTTATAGTTATCTGGAAATTTTACTGACATAAAACCATTGAAATTCCCACGTTATAGTTAGTTGGACTCACTATAACTTGCGCGTGTAATGCACTGCTGATGGCATCACATATTACATCACTCATGACATGGTCAGTGACATCACTCATGACATCACTGATGACACCATCCTTGTGACAAAGTAACAGACCTCCTTTCAGTGTAATGTAACCCTTGAAACACATATTCAAAAACTAGAAACTAACATTTTCAAAAAAATGGAGATACCCATACCAGTTACAACAACCAATTTAGTAATTCCACCATCTATATACACATCCACTCATTCACCAACAGTTCTATATAGTCTGCTATTGAACATCCATTTATTTACATATACAGCTATACACACACTACCACCTTACTTCTAAGGAAACTTACACATACTTACTCTCTTAAACAATCACTTATAGAAACACATACTTATTTAAACAAGAACTCTTTCAATCTCTCACTCTCACATATACTCACTTATATACATCAATACTCACATATACTACATTAGAACAAATGTAGTTAATGATAATGATACTAGTGTGACAGTCATTCACTCACTAACACACACATATACACACTCATCCACCCATACAGTCCTGCACATATGCTGTCTTCGAAACTCATACAAACAGTGAGTCAGTCACCAACCCATGCCGCCAATTATACACAAAATGAAACACTGATACAAACATTTAAATATTTAAACAATACTTGCTAATATATGTATTCACTAAAATACACTTAATAAGCCAGTTAACCAATCATTTTTTCAAAAAAAATATCCATTAAGACACTTATTTAATCATTTATTCTTCCATCGACCTTTACATATACATGTATAAAACATATTTATTTTTCAGAAAGACACACAATCACTGGATGGTGTCATCAGTGATGTCATGAGCGATGTCACTGACCTTGTCATGAGTGATGTAATATGTGATGTCATCAGCAGTGCATTACACGCGCAAGTTATAGTGAGTCCAACTAACTATAACGTGGGAATTTCAATGGTTTTACGTCAGTAAAATTTCCAGCTAACTATAACTGGTGTGAAACCTAAGGTTTTTTCAGTGAATTCAATAGGTTTTTTAAATGCTAATTCCTAACTATAACTGGTGTGAAACCAATGGTTTTTCAGTGAATTTCAAAGGTTTTTAAAATGCTAATTCCTTACTATATATAGGGCCTCAAACCTATTTTTTTTTCAGTGAATTTCAAATTTCAAATCTCTATAGGTATGAAATGTAATATTTTTTATAACGAATTTTATATTTTATAATTATGTAATATATATAATATAAGCTCCCGGGGCGCGTACCGATGCGCTCACCGGTAAGCGCAGTGCCATGGCGCGCCCCGGGGCGCGTACCGGTGAGCGTCCCGTTAGCGCTATTGCCGCGATCGAAAACAACATTGTGACATATCGCGTAGCCGCGTGATGCGTCATATGACGCACAGCGTAAGCGCACCCGGAAACACGCATGCGCATACGATCGCAAAACGTTTTGACGCGCTTATGTTCCGCAACCCGGGGTGCGACCCGCGGTGCGACCCGGGGCGCGCCGGTCGCGTAACGTAAGCGCGTTGGGTCATGTGACCTGAAAATAACACTTTTCATTGGTTCAGAACACTTTTGGTTTCAAAATGATGAAAGCCCTGCTCATGTGACTTGAAAATAACACTTTTCATTGGTTCACAACACTTTTGGTTTCCAAATGATGAAAGCCCTGCTCATGTGACTTGAAAATAACACTTTTCATTGGTTCACAACACTTTTGGTTTCCAAATGATGAATGCCCTGGTCATGTGACTTGAAAATAACACTTCTCATTGGTCCAGAACAGTTTTTTTTTTCAAAATGATGAAAGCCCCCTCCTTTTTTCTTTATTCTGACTTTGTCCTTTGACTGAGGAAGACCTGTTTTGAGATCTGTCTCTAATATATTCTACTTAAAAATGGCTACATTAGCAGCAGCAGCTGGAGCATCTGCTCCACCACCACCACCACCACCATCAAAAAGACCACCAGAAGATCACATTGGTGGTCAAGAAGAAAAGGAGGAGGAGGAGGAAGAGGAGGAAGGCTCAAGGCAGTTCCTACAAGAAGTTCATCAGCCCGACAAACCAAAAGAGCACTTTGTATGGCAGTTCTACAAAATCCCAAGGGGTTTCAAAAAAGTCAACGCTGCGAAGGTGACTTGTTTGATTTGTGATGCAGAGCTGTCCAGGGGGAACCCTAACAAAAAATATTCCTTCGGGAATCATACCATGATTCGGCACATGATCCGTTGGCACCGTCCATCATGGTGTTCGTAGTTTTCTTCCAAGTGGATGCGATGCTCACTCACCAATTTAAAATGTAAATGTTCAGCCCCAGTGGGTAGATGCGCAGTGTTCAGTGACAGGGCTGCCCTGCTTTACAGTTTTCAAATGCGAACTTATGCAGGCTCCAGCCCTGAATTGCAGCCTGCAAATGCTTCCTTCTGACATTATCAGACTCGAAATTCAAGCTTGAGCACTTGTCACTGAACACTGCGCATCTACCCACTGGGGCTGAACATTTACATTTTAAATCACTTGGAAGAAAACTACGAACACCATGAGGCATTGTGAATGCCACGCCTACATGAGCAGGTGTTCTTAATTGAAACAGCAACGCGAGGCTCACTTTACCGTCTGTGCCACTGATGAAAGGAATGTATTTCCAGAAACGCGTCTGGCAGAGCACTTTACTTAAGAAGCCGGTTGTACTGAGATTGGGCTGCTGGCAAGATTTCGAATGCACAATAAATGGACTTTCACTAAGCTTCCTGTGGCCTTTCTCAATTGTGCTTCCTGACTGTGTTGATATATATATATATCACCTGGCATTCTCTCCCGGTTTGAAGAGAAAAGGAGACGCACACGGTATTCAGATTGCAGGGAACCTTTTTTTTTCGGCAGTGTTGAGGCACCTGACGCATTTCGTTTTTGCTTAAAAACTTCTTCAGAGGTGTTGCCTCAGTCCTTGTGAGTTTGAGAATGGGCTTCAGGTGATGTTATACACATTTATGCCACGCCTCTGGTGGACGCCTGTGACGGTTTGCTGGGCATTATGGTTCCTGGAGTCCCATTGATTTTCACAGTTTAGTCACTCACATTTGCTGCACAGCGAAGGTGTTTTTCCTCAGTTCAAAAGAGTGCCATTGTCGATCTGCAGTGAAAGTGTGTTGCAGCATTGTCAGTCCCCTCCATTCGTGGTTGACTCGGCATGCTGTTTCCTACAGCTTTCCAGTAATCAGCACTCTGCGCGAAGGTCGGTAGAATCATCACTGGCTTCCTGAAACGTGCATGTGTTCCGTTTCCAGGACTGAATACCTCCCAAATTGCTTCCCCAACTTTTGTGGGACTGCGTGGGATCCAAACCTGACTCCGGTGTCAGGCGGCAGCCTGTTTCCCCTGGGCTTCGGTTTGGCCGAGACATGCAGTTGAGGTTCAAGGGCGGGGAAACTTCACGGCGCTCTTTGTGGTGGTGCGTATTCTCGGCGACAGAACCAGTCGCTATGTATCACCTGGCATTCTCTCCCGGTTTGAAGAGAAAATGAGACGCACACGGTATTCAGATTGCAGGCAGCATTTTTATTCGGCAGTGTTGAGGCACCTGGCGCGTTTCGTTTTTGCTTAAAAACTTCTTCAGAGGTGTTGCCTTAGTCCTTGTGAGTTTGAGAATGGGCTTCAGGTGATGTTATACACATTTATGCCACACCTCTGGTGGACGCCTGTGACGGTTTGCTGGGCATTATGGTTCCTGGAGTCCCATTGATTTTCACTAGTAGCATAAATCGCTGTTTCATAGTTATAAACTGCCAGGAACCTGGCGAGCCAGTTTTGGAAACACAGAGGATCTTCCTCTTTCCAGCGAGTAGCCAAAATAATGCGATATACAGCAGAGCCGATAAATAACATTACTACCTCACTGTGGTGCAGTCTCAAAGTGCAATCATATCCCAGCATAAAAATAGTAGGTGATTCTGGCAGTTCTCGTCCAAACACCTCCCTCCAAAACTCCCAAATCATTTTCTTAAAAAAGCCTAAGCTGTCACATTCGTAGAACACATGCACAAGAGTCGCAGGTCCGCTTTTACACCTAGGACAGCGGTCGCTGTCAGTTTTCCCCCAGGCATACAATTTGGCCGGTGTATAATAAAGATTATAAACTGTTTTGTACAGCTGAGCCCTAAGATTGGTGGAAAGTAAAAATTGGGAGGCAATTGTCAATACCTTGTCTAAGTCCACATCTGGATTGCTTAATTTGCTTGCCCAGGTTGCTTCCGTACGTTCAATATCGTCTGGTGCGTTGGCAAGTAGTGCATTATAAAATGTCCCTATTCTAGAGGAAGATTTCTGAATATCTTCCAACAGGGGTATTCTGTTCCAGTTTATGTTATGAAGCAAATGATTAATGCTTGATCTAACTTGAAGAAATTTAAGATAATCGCTGCTAGGTATACAATATTGAGTCTGGAGGAAACTAAAATGAAGCTTTTTCTCAGAACCTAGAAGATCAAAAAGAGATGTAATTCCATATCTCTTCCAATTGGCAAAAGTCCCATCATTAATGTTTTGCGAGAAGAGAGACGATTGCCAAAGTGGGGAGTATCGGGTATATTTAGGAATTTGCAAACATTTTGTTATTTTAGTCCAAGCTTTCCAAGCCCCTGTAACAATTTTGAATTTGACTTTTTTATAATGTCCAGGGTCGTAGTGTCTGAGTAGAAGTCCTCTGGCTTTAGAACCAAGGGCCAACTGGTATATTGATTAAGTATGGGCGGAAAATCCCTTCCGCTCGCGGATTTTGCGGATTTTCGGTAAATTCGCAATCCGCGAGATTCGCGAATTTCCCGCAAAATCCGCAAATCCGCAAATCCGCGAGCAGCGGATTTTATGGCTTGCTCGCACTGTTCGCGTGAGTTCGCGGCTTCCCAGTTCAACTTCACGCCCCGCGAATAAGCGCTAAATTGCAGAAATACGATCTTAGCAAAACTGAAACTACTTACCAGGTTCAAAAGTTCAAGCTCATCATTAGTAGCCATTTCCTGTAGTGCTTCCTGAGGGGCCCCTCCAGAGTTCAGTTGCCTACTTGCAACTATTATGTGACCCTGCTCTGACCCTCAGAATAGTTAAACATATGCCACAAAGGTCCTGAATTACAGCTAAGGGAGACAAGCAGGAGCCAGGCTGGAAGTTCAAATCCAGTGACACATTAATCAGCCCCTAATTCATTATTGTCAGTTGGGGCAGGGCAGGTGTTGTAACTAATTTTGCAACAATGAAAGCACTTAGCAAGTGCAAAAGATCACTAATCAGGAAGCACTAAGGAAGCAGGCACCAGCTAAAAAAATATTCTGTGACACATTAATCAGCCCCAAATTAATTCAGGTCACTTGAGGCAGGGAAGGTGTGCTTTGCTTTGCCACAATGTAAATGTAAATGTAAATGTATTTGAGCTTATATAGCGCACAGCTACCCACAAAGGGTTTCCCGGCGCTTGCTTAGGGAACCCGTCCTGGTATTCCCCTGTGAGATAACCCCGGCAGGGTATCCACAAGGTGAAAGCCAGGCATCCCACCGCGAGGGGCCGTTGTGGAGATTAGGCAAGCTATTGCCCAGAGTCGCAGAGTGTGAACCCGTGAGTTGAGAAGGCACCAGAGCGAGAATTATCGAGTCCGTGGAATTTTTGAGCCCAAGACCCGCCGAGGCGGGGAATTGAACCCTGGTCCAGGGCCGATCTCAGCTTCTGGGTCTGCCGCCTCTAACTCCTGAGCCACACTTCTCCACTCCAATAATGTACACTGGACAACCAGAGGGTGCTGTGATGAAACAGAGGGTGGCATGGGTGAGCCAGAGGGTGGCATGGGTGAACCAGAGAGTGGCAGTGGTGACAGAGGGTGGCAGTGATGAAGAAGAGTGTCCCAAACAGGCTGGACACGTAGAAACAACAAGTTCGCAAAACTTGCGACCCGACAGGTAAGTTCGCATTTGCGAAATTGTACAAAAACCCTCGCGACCTGGCAGAAACCCGCGCGAACACACAAAAAAAAAAAATCCACAAATTCGCGAGAATTCGCGGATTTTGCGGATTGCGAGTTCGCAAATCCGCAAAATTCGCGAACGCGAGTTTCGCAAAATTCTCCCATGCTTAATATTGATGGAATGTCGGCCCCTGCTTCATCCTGTAAAGGACTAACCAAGGGAGCAAATTGGTGTATATATGCAGCCCAATAGTATAGGAACAGTTGAGGGATAGCCAGACCACCACGATTGTAAGGGAGGGACAAGTATTTTAATGATCTACTTATCTTGCCATATTGCCAGACGAATTTGGAAATTTGGGAGTTGAGAATTTTGAAAGATTTATCATCTAATAATAGGGGGATGGTACGGAATAAATATAGGATTTTGGGGAAAATAGTTTTTTTAATATAGTTCCCCCTACCTATGATGGTGAGATGAAGACTAATTACCCTGGCAAGATCCTGTCTTATTGTGTCAATTTGGGGTTCATAGTTAAATTTGACGATGTTTTGAGTTTCGGCAGTAATCTGCACTCCGAGATACGTGGCCTTATAGACCCGCCTAGGGTCAGAGCAAAGCGTGTTTTGTGTACATAAAATTACTGTCTTATTCCTATTTAAGGAATATCCTGTGTAAGACCCAAATAAGAGTGCAGTTGCCTCTATCTCCGCTAGGGCTGTCTCCGGATCGGGTGTTAAAATGGCGACATCATCCGCGTAGGCCAGGACTTTAGTTTCTAAGATACCTGTTGCCACAGGGTAAATTCTGGGATTGGCGAGAATATTCAGAATCAGGGCCTTAATATACAAAGCGAAGAGAATTGGCGAGCATGGGCACCCCTGTCTCGTTCCTCTTGTAATATTTATCAAGCCTGATTCCTGCCCCATTAAATGTAGTTTTGCTGTTGGATTACAATACATAGCTTTAATTGCTCTTATAAATAAAGCCCCATAAAGCTGGTATATTGATTAAGTATGGGCGGAAAATCCCTTCCGCTCGCGGATTTTGCGGATTTTCGGTAAATTCGCAATCCGCGAGATTCGCGAATTTCCCGCAAAATCCGCAAATCCGCGAGCAGCGGATTTTATGGCTTGCTCGCACTGTTCGCGTGAGTTCGCGGCTTCCCAGTTCAACTTCACGCCCCGCGAATAAGCGCTAAATTGCAGAAATACGATCTTAGCAAAACTGAAACTACTTACCAGGTTCAAAAGTTCAAGCTCATCATTAGTAGCCATTTCCTGTAGTGCTTCCTGAGGGGCCCCTCCAGAGTTCAGTTGCCTACTTGCAACTATTATGTGACCCTGCTCTGACCCTCAGAATAGTTAAACATATGCCACAAAGGTCCTGAATTACAGCTAAGGGAGACAAGCAGGAGCCAGGCTGGAAGTTCAAATCCAGTGACACATTAATCAGCCCCTAATTCATTATTGTCAGTTGGGGCAGGGCAGGTGTTGTAACTAATTTTGCAACAATGAAAGCACTTAGCAAGTGCAAAAGATCACTAATCAGGAAGCACTAAGGAAGCAGGCACCAGCTAAAAAAATATTCTGTGACACATTAATCAGCCCCAAATTAATTCAGGTCACTTGAGGCAGGGAAGGTGTGCTTTGCTTTGCCACAATGTAAATGTAAATGTATTTGAGCTTATATAGCGCACAGCTACCCACAAAGGGTTTCCCGGCGCTTGCTTAGGGAACCCGTCCTGGTATTCCCCTGTGAGATAACCCCGGCAGGGTATCCACAAGGTGAAAGCCAGGCATCCCACCGCGAGTGGCCGTTGTGGAGATTAGGCAAGCTATTGCCCAGAGTCGCAGAGTGTGAACCCGTGAGTTGAGAAGGCACCAGAGCGAGAATTATCGAGTCCGTGGAATTTTTGAGCCCAAGACCCGCCGAGGCGGGGAATTGAACCCTGGTCCAGGGCCGATCTCAGCTTCCGGGTCTGCCGCCTCTAACTCCTGAGCCACACTTCTCCACTCCAATAATGTACACTGGACAACCAGAGGGTGCTGTGATGAAACAGAGGGTGGCATGGGTGAGCCAGAGGGTGGCATGGGTGAACCAGAGAGTGGCAGTGGTGACAGAGGGTGGCAGTGATGAAGAAGAGTGTCCCAAACAGGCTGGACACGTAGAAACAACAAGTTCGCAAAACTTGCGACCCGACAGGTAAGTTCGCATTTGCGAAATTGTACAAAAACCCTCGCGACCTGGCAGAAACCCGCGCGAACACACAAAAAAAAAAAATCCACAAATTCGCGAGAATTCGCGGATTTTGCGGATTGCGAGTTCGCAAATCCGCAAAATTCGCGAACGCGAGATTCGCAAAATTCTCCCATGCTTAATATTGATGGAATGTCGGCCCCTGCTTCATCCTGTAAAGGACTAACCAAGGGAGCAAATTGGTGTATATATGCAGCCCAATAGTATAGGAACAGTTGAGGGATAGCCAGACCACCACGATTGTAAGGGAGGGACAAGTATTTTAATGATCTACTTATCTTGCCATATTGCCAGACGAATTTGGAAATTTGGGAGTTGAGAATTTTGAAAAATTTATCATCTAATAATAGGGGGATGGTACGGAATAAATATAGGATTTGGGGGAAAATAGTAATTTTAATATAGTTCCCCCTACCTATGATGGTGAGATGAAGACTAATTACCCTGGCAAGATCCTGTCTTATTGTGTCAATTTGGGGTTCATAGTTAAATTTGACGATGTTTTGAGTTTCGGCAGTAATCTGCACTCCGAGATACGTGGCCTTATAGACCCGCCTAGGGTCAGAGCAAAGCGTGTTTTGTGTACATAAAATTACTGTCTTATTCCTATTTAAGGAATATCCTGTGTAAGACCCAAATAAGAGTGCAGTTGCCTCTATCTCCGCTAGGGCTGTCTCCGGATCGGGTGTTAAAATGGCGACATCATCCGCGTAGGCCAGGACTTTAGTTTCTAAGATACCTGTTGCCACAGGGTAAATTCTGGGATTGGCGAGAATATTCAGAATCAGGGCCTTAATATACAAAGCGAAGAGAATTGGCGAGCATGGGCACCCCTGTCTCGTTCCTCTTGTAATATTTATCAAGCCTGATTCCTGCCCCATTAAATGTAGTTTTGCTGTTGGATTACAATACATAGCTTTAATTGCTCTTATAAATAAAGCCCCAAAGTTATAATGTTTCAGAATGACCCACAAGTATTCCCAAGACACCCGATCGAATGCCTTCTTGGCATCGAGGAGGATCATTGAAGCTTGGCCCCCTGTTGCAGATGTGATGTCGAAGATCGTGATTGCTCTGCGGGTATGATCGGTAGTGCCCTTCGTAGGGATAAAGCCATGTTGCCATGGACTGACCAGTTGTGCAATGACTCTACTCAGTCGGTTGGCCAGGATCTTTGAATAAAGTTTCGAATCAGAGTTAATTAATGAGATGGGACGATATGAAGCAGTGGAGTCGGCAGGTTTGCCTGTCTTAGCAAAGATAATAATACTGGCATCCTTCCAGGACTCTGGTATTCTTCCGCTCCATTGTATCCCAAGAAAGAGGTCTAATAAAAATGGGAGTATTATTTTGCCTAGGACTTTATATAATTCCAGGGTGATTTTGTCGGGGCCAGCTGCTTTCCCGGACACCAGTTCCGACAAAGCAAGTTCCAGCTCTAAGATGGTGATTTCGTTCTCTAGATCATTCTTAGTAAGATTATCAAGGCTTTTATCTGGGTAGGATAGGAAACTAGTAAGAAAGGTTTTAACATCTTCACTGTTGTGGTCCTGATCCTCTTGATATAGGTTCTGGTAATACCCCTGGAACACTTTAAGTATGTCTTCTGTTTTGGTGTATTCTACGTTGTTCTCTTTTATTGAGGAGATTGCATTCAGAGGGGCCTGCTGTCTGGTTCGTAGGGCTAATTGTTTCCCTACTCTTTCACCATTCTCGTATAAATTCTTACGCTGAGATCTATAGGATTCTGCCGATTTTTGTGTTAACACTTTATTAAGCTCTGTTTTGCAGATTAAAATCTGACGTAGTATATGTGACCCATCTATGCTCCTATTTTCGGCGATTGCGGTTGTGTGTGCTGTTTCTAGGTCAGCTAGTTCTGAGATTGTTCTATAGTGCTCGGAGGCTTGTTGCTTCTGTAGTCTAGCTACATAACTAAGGGTTTCCCCCCTAAGAGCAGCCTTATAGCTGTCCCAAACTATGTAAATGTAAATGTAAATGTGTTTCGATTTATATAGCGCAACATTTTAACCCAGGGGTCTCAAGGCGCTTGCTTAGGGAACCCGTCCTGGTATTCCCCTGTGAGATACCCCAGCCGGGTATCCACAAGGTGAAAGCCAGGCATCCCGCCGCGAGGGGCCGTAGTGGAGATTAAGCAAGCTATTGCCCAGAGTCGCAGAGTGTCACCCCGTGAGTCGAGTAGGCACCGGAGCGAGAATTGTCGACTCCGTGGAATTTTTGAGCCCGAGACCCGCCGAGGCGGGGAATCGAACCCTGGTCCACAGCCGATCTCAGCTTCCGGGTCTGCCGCCTCTAACCACTGAGCCACGCTTCTCCACTATGTTTCTGGAGGCGCTAAATCGATTTATATCAAAATAACACTGGGACCAACTCCTGATATACTTAATATAATCATTATTGGCCACCAGTTTCCGATCGAATGTCCAGTTGCGAGTCTTCCAGGCTGTAGGAGACATATTTACTGTCAAAGCCAAAATATTGTGATCTGATATCAGCTTCGGGTATTTTGTAATGGTGGCTTTATTTGAAATATTTCTAGCGGTGAAAATATAATCAATCCTGGTGTGTTTATTGTGAGGGTGAGA
Organism: Lissotriton vulgaris; assembly: GCF_964263255.1. NCBI lineage: Eukaryota > Metazoa > Chordata > Amphibia > Caudata > Salamandridae > Lissotriton > Lissotriton vulgaris. The sequence goes on from NC_141694.1 coordinate 1,299,691,100, forward strand.
AAAAAATGTGTATCCTGGATCTTCAGGACGTTTTAGGGACCAAATAGCTACAAGAATATGACTAGTTATTAGTGAGCTAATTGCTTTGAATACCCTGGGTTTGCAGCCAGAATACTTTGAGCTGATTATGTTGTTGAGTTCTGAGCCTAATGAGATATTAAAATCCCCTGTGAGAATTAATGGGCTGGGCCATCCTGCTAGATCAGTTTCTAATGTCTCAAATATAGATGAGTCATCCAGGTTGGAGCCATAGACCGAGCATATTGTCACTCCGAGAGTCAATTCGACTATTGCCCATCTACCATATTGGTCTTGGGCCTGTTTAACCAGCTTGCCTAGAAACCTTTTACCTAGGATAGCAACACCCCGTGTATTAGCTGTATGTGTTGTGGTTACTAGGATATCATACCCCTGGATTTGTAAAAAACTCTTATTGTTCCAAGTCAGGTGGGTTTCTTGTAGACATATATTGTCTGGTGGGTGTCGCTTAATTATTTCAGCAAATCGGCCACGTTTATCCCTATCAAGGAGTCCCGCAACGTTCCAACTCCAAACAGTTATCCCCTCCATTGAATGCTGGATATTATTCCCTTGTATCTTATCGCTGAGTTTATGTTTGTTTTAAAAGAAATAACCTTATAAGAGAAGTGCTTTTTTCTTTGCATTGGAATTATTTTCTTTTTTTGGTGTTTTCTCCCTTCTCCCACCCACCTTCCCCATCTCTGTCCCTCCCCCCCCTCTCATCCCCTCTCTCGCTCCCACATTGAGGCAAACAGACTCCGTCAGAGTCTTAAGAGCGATGTATGTGATCACAACAACCGAGCCCCCCCCGACGTGCTAACAAAAAAAATCACTTATTAGAAACCGAGAAGAAAAAATAAGACGGAGCTCGACTATAACACCAAACCAGCTACATAAACTTTGTTTTCGTTGTTGCTAACTCTTAATGAGCCACAATAAGCATACACCTTGAGGTGAAAAAAAAAAAAACAGTCCGCTTCATGCTACCCTTCAGATTGCTTAAGATCGTAAACTGTCTAACATTGAGCTACAGTGTCATTCAAAAAAAGAAAAAGAAAAAAAGGCCACAAAAAACAGTGAAGGAAATGAAAAAAGGAAAAAGAAAAACACAAAAATTCACAATATGGCCTATTAATGTTAAGTAACTCATCTGTACACAATGCTGAGTCGGTACTTATTTTACACTAGGTTCCTAAACCAGCAATTAACTTTACCCCCAGCGTCATTTGGGCTTCTGCCTATGTTAAGCTATTCAAATATTCTTGGGCTTTGATTTCAGAATCAAAGAATCTTGTCTGACCCCCAGGAATGACTTTTAGGCGTGCAGGGTTATTGAGGTAAACCGTCGTCTTTTTGTCTTGAAAAGGTTTGATGAGCTTACGTAGCCTCCACCTCCTCTCGACTGTAGGTGTGACAGAAATCGGGTCTCGAAAAATAGGAGATGTCATTCAAGGTACGTTTGGTCTCCGGTCTAGCTTTCTGAGAGACCGCCTGTCTCAGTAGGAAGTTCCCAAAATAAACTAGAATAGCCCTGGGGTAGGCGCCAGGTTTCGCGGGGTTTCTCAGAGTTAGTGGCATCCGATGTGCCCTCTGTATCTCAACATCCCAGTTCCATTTTGACAGCTCGGGAAGGGAGTCTTGTAGCAGGGTGATAACAAAGGAACGAACATCATCTCCCTCGGCTTTTTCGGGTACATCCAAAATGCAGAGGTTGTTCCTGCGTTGGCGATTTTCAAAGTCCTCCAGCTTCCATTGAATGTCCCCCATTTGTGCTTCATTGGACTCAACTCGTTCTCTGATGGCGACCACCTCAGTCTCGTTTGTTAAGGTTATATTTTCGACTTCGGATAACCGATCGCCGAATGATCCACATGTCTTTACTAATTTCCTCACTACACCTTGCACCTTTCGAAGTGCTGCTTGTGCTTTTCGCCCATCCTGGGAGGTCTCTTCCCGATGGGCTGCAATTGCCTGTAGAACAGCATCTATATATGGTGGGGCTGATACTAAGGTAGGGGCAGTAGTTGCACCATAAGTGGTGAGAACCAAGGGGGTTGGTTGCTCAGTGTTCGAATGATCCCAGTCGAGGCTTGCCCCATGGGTCTTGCTGATCCGTTTTCTAGCTGCTTTTTGCTTGGGTTTGACAGTCTGGGCATCGTCCGCTTCAGATTGGCTATCAGATTCATCCGTGAGACACGATGTATCCCCCCATTCATCCTCAAGCTCGGCATCGTCAGAGAAGGGAAAAAAAGTCTGTGGTCTCTTTTTCTGAGTCTTTTTCCAAGACCCCACGAGTGGTGCACCCATTGCCAGCATCTATGGGGAAGTCAGTAGTGGTGTCAGAGTATCTTTATTGGGGTACCTCCTGCTGCTGCAGCATATGTAGCCTGCTCACTGGTTCTTCCAGTGCAGGGACTCGGGCATGCACTTTGGCCCACTGCAATGGCTCTATCCGGGATTAGAGAGCCGGGACTACCCCCAGGGTTTCCTTGAGCCTGTATTTGCACTTGGCTGCTACTTGTTTCATCAGTTACACCAGTGTCTTTTCCAAGATCAATACTGTCGTCAGCCCCCCCCGAGCAGGGGCTATCCTCCGATGCCTCAGGCCCCCCATTAACATACATAGTCACAATATTGCTCTGTGTGTATAGGATTGGCATATTTGAAGATTTGCTCACCTCAATAATCTCAGGTGTCTCTGCTGAGCCATCCAGAGCTCCTTCAGTTTCAGTTCGAGGAGCAAATCCGGGTTCTGAATCAGTTTCTTTGCTATTCCCAGCCGCTATTGAGCTCTCAGTAATAGCAGTCGGAGCGGGGCTGTTGCAAGGTGCGGGTGAACCCTGATGCTGCCTCTCATGACCCGGATGCAAACTCGAGCCCTTCCGCATCAGGTCCACAATTGATGGCCCGGTTGGTTCCTTACGAGCGGTTTTCTTCCGGGCCCCGGCCGGATCTGACATCACGATCTTCTCCGTCTTGGATGCTTGTGGAGGGGCAGGAACTGCAGGAGACGCTGACTTCTGACGCCCGGCATCCTGCTCTTCAGAGCCGGCATTCTGTTTGCCCACGCCGCGGCGTTCGGCTGCCTCCCTCTGGGTTTGTCTGGCGGCCCTTGCGCGGGCTGCTGCGGAGGGTACTGGCGGAACCTTAGCAGCCATCCCTCTTGAAACTGGAGCCGATGCTGATGCTGAGACTGGAGCTGTGGCATGGGTCCGGTTCGGGCTTGCGTCTGAATGGTGAGTACTACATACGCATATGCAGCAGGCAGGGTCTCTTGGCGGCTGCTGCTGGAGGCGTATTAGCAGGATAAAATGCTTTAAAACAGCACGCCCGATATAACTGTAAAGTGCAATCGCTGGATGCATAGGGGGGACCGGACCTGCTATGGCGAACCAGCAGGGTAGATTCCAGAATTCCAGAGTTTCCAAGGTGGTAAGGGTTGGTTAGGATTTGTGTTTTTTTTTTTTGCAGTTTCAAAGTAGCTAAGAGTTTAGCATATTCAAAGCTGGCAGGCTACTTCGCGCAAGTCGCTGTGGAAAGCAGGAAAACAAGAGCTCCATAGCATAAGGGGAGAGGACCAGGAGTGTGACCACCGCGATCCTCATCAGATCGCCATCTTGCCTCTCCTGAATCCTAATGTGTGGTTTAGTGCCAAAGAGACGAGACTACTTTTTTTCAAGAGTGGGTGTATAAATAAGTGTCTGCTTCTATCAGTGATTGTATAAGACAGTAAATATGTGTTAGTATCTGTATAAATGAGTGATGTGGTATGTCTAAAAATAACAACGTTGGTGTGAATAACTGTATACATGATGAAATGGGTATGTGATTCATTCTTTGCATTACTGACTAGGCGTGTGAGTAACTCTATGGATGAGTGGCAGTGTGACTGCATGTATATATGTATGAGTGCATATTATAGTCCTGTATTGATGAATAACTACATGTATAAGTGACTGGATGTGTGTGTAGACCTGGGAAATAGTGAGTGCTATGTAGTATATGGCGTTGTTCTGTGTATGGTTTCAAAAATATTACTCAGCATTTTAGAACAGGTGTATCAAAGTTTATATTAGAGCATCAGTATGTGCATCAGATTGTAATATGGATGATGTCATAAGTGATGTCATCACTGATGTCATTAGAGATGTCATCACGGATGTCATCAGTGATGTCACTGACCATGTCATGAGTGATGTAATATGTGACATCATCAGAAGTGCATTGCGGACGGACAAGTTATAGTTAGCTCAACTAACTATAACAGGCGAATTTCTCTGGTTTTATATGAGTCAAATGTTCAACTAACTATAACGTCCCTGAAACCTATGTTTTTTTTAGTGAATTTCCAAGGTTTTTTAAATGCTACTTCCTAACTATAATGTCTGTACAACTTATGGTTTTTTCAGTGAATTTCAAATTTTTTTATGTTAATTTCATATTTTATTGTTTATAAAAACCTATATTTTTTATTATATTTTTAAATATTTTGGAACTCTATTAAACTTCTTTTTTTAACTTTAAAAATCATGTGATGTTTTATATCTTCCCAAGAAAATATGTATATATTTATTTTACTTTTTTGGGGATAAAACTGCACTCCCATACTGGTAGCGTACCAAGCTCCATCACCACACAAATCCTATCCGCCATATTGCTGAACTCGTAAATGATGCACATTTCATATCCGACAAGTTTGTGGCACCGCGTCCCGCGTATCATCATATATGCATGAAGTTACCGCAGGTACTACTTTGGTATCCGACGGGTAAGCAGTAACAAGCCACGCGTTACGTCATGTACATATGGGGTTGCGCCTGCTGAGCGTTGCGTATTCGACGAGTACATGCTGCCAGGCCCTGTGTTACATCACAGACGTATAGTATTGCGCCGGGTATGCCATTCCCTTTTTTTTGTCTCAAAAGTATATCTAAATAACTTTAAACAGTATATGAGAGCACGCAAAAATCTAAATTATTTAAACATTGATATATTTCTAACTGCAATAAACTTATATTATGATAAATATATTTTGTCAAAATCGCGTCTGGTGCGGCCTCCTTGCGCACTCAGTGCGGGATTGCCATGTGACCTTAAAAAAAAGCATTTGATTGGTCCATAACATTTCCCATTGTAACAGTTGCATGACCCCACCCATTTTACTCATTCTCTCTACAGCGTTTGATGAGAGACACCTCTTCTGCTTAGAAAGCTTTTTTGAAAAGTGTTTTTTATATACACATATCTTATACTACACACAACATGCAACGATCATCTTGATCAATATTCATGCTCTGTACATTAGCCTACCACGTGTGATTGCCATGCATCTCAAACATTCCATCAAAAAACAAATATGTATTACACGATGCCCCTGATGTGTGTGTGTGACCATTATTGTGCTGCCTTTCTGCCTGGGGATTGGTGGCTCTAAGGAGTACCATCAGCCACGGGCAGACTGCACATCCTAGATCACATGCCATCTCATTAATGATATTTTCCTTCCTCCTGACACATGCTACACTAATCTAAATTGCACACTCTGCAAGGTCAAAAGTACAAAAGAAACACACATAAGTACCCTTCCTGGCCAGGCAGGAACTGAACAACACCAAAGTCCTCAGAATAATTATTCACACCCCTACGCTGGCCTGGCGTACGCAAGCCCAGCCCACTGTGCATACGTATAAATAGGATAACCAAAAAGCCACACGTTCCTCTTCTTCCACACTACCTCAAATGATATGCCGCATCCACCTCACATATCACAATGCGCAACAAAAAAAAATGGATCCATGAGGTGTACACCATCCTGGCAATCAACACGGGCTCTAAATTGTGAGCCCCACTGCCCGTCGTCTGAGAAAAGGATCCATGAGGTGTACACTTTTCTGCAATCAACACTCCATCTGAATTGTGAACACTGCTGCCCATAGTGTTTGCTCACACAACAATGACAGCAGGTAAGCAGAGCCGCCTGGGTGCACAGGACCCCCAATTGAGCACAGTGTGGTGAGAGGGGTGGGGTGCTTCAGCCTGGCTGCGTAGGTGCGAACAAACGATATTGCCGGGCGGAATGATGTCATCTCTGACCTCATTCAGTCTCATCTCTGTCTCATTTGAAAGACCTGCTGGACCGTACTGTAGGCCTGAGCCAGCGGGCAGCGCTGCCCTACAGACAACTCTTCAGGACGGTGCTGCGGGAGGGGTGGGATGCATCAGCCAGACTGCGTATGTGCGAATAAGCGATATTGCCATGTGTTATGATGTGATCTTTGACCTCATTCAGTCACTTCTTTGTCTCATTTTAAAGACCTGCTGTACCTAAAGGTAGGCCTGAGCCTACAGGCAGTGCTGCCCTACAGACACCTGCTGAGGACGGTCTGCGGGAGGAGTGGGGTGCATTACCCTGAGTGCGCACATGCGAAAAAGCGTTGTTGCTGTGTGTAATGATGTGATCTCTGACCTCATTCAGTCACATCTGTCTAATTTTAAAGACCTGCTGGACCGTACTGTAGTCCTGAGCCAGCGGGCAGCACTGCCCTACAGACACATGGCGTTGGCTTTTAGGACACTGTAGTGAGCTCCTTACTAAGGATGTATGACGTTACAACGCATACTTTTACAATGCCTACCTTTACAATGCATTTTTTACACCGCAGCATCCATTACAACGCATACCATTACAACGCATGCCATTACAATGAATTCTTTGAAACTACCTTTACAACGCATTCCACTACAACGCATACTACATTTACAACGCTTACCATTACAACGCATAACATTACATTGCATGTAAGGTAAGTATTGGATAGTGTAGGGGTAAAAATTACTATTCTAACTCCAGGGGGTGAAACAGTAGGGTAAGTGTTGGATAGTGTAGGGGTTAAAATTACTATTCTAACTCCAGGGGGTGCAACAGTAGGGTAAGTGTTGGATAGTGTAGGGGTAATAATTACTATTCTAACTCCAGGGGGTGCAACAGTAGGGTAAGTGTTGGATAGTGTAAGGGTACTATGTGTTGTAATGCTATGCGTTGTAATGGTATGCGTTGTAATGACTGCGTTGTAATGGCATGCGTTGTAGTGGTGTGCGTTGTAGTGTCATGCGTTGTAAATGGATGCGTGGTAATGGATGTTGCATTGTAAAAGTTTCGTTGTAATGGTAGTGCGTTGTAAAAGTTGCATTGTAAAGGTTTTTTCCCCCTTACTAAGTGTACATGCACACAGGCTCCTGCCACTGCATTACACGCTCTGTTCCTTTGTATGTGATCGTTGGCATAACATATTATTATTTAACCTTGTGTATTCTCGTACACTCCAACTCCTCTTTGAACCATGATTCCCACTAGCAGTTGGTACACCGTACTTCAAAAACGAAGGATGCACTCAACTTCTATTTTCTATCAAGCTTGAAATAAACCTTCATTTACCTCCAGACGTTTCCACCATTACATTATTTCTCCCTTTTCAGACATTCCATTGATTGCCATAAGAAGGGCGGAGCGGGAGCTGACCCGACAATGATGCCCTGGCATTCTGACACCTTCCATTGTGGTATCAAGACACCATCCCCTATCGGAGACCTGGTCTACCGTACAAACGTACCCCGGACTAGGAGCTTTCACCAACGTGTCGTGGGACATACCAGTGGTGGCAGGTGAGCACTGAAGCCTCGGTGTGCAAGAACTACAATTGAGCACAGTGTGGGGGGAGGGGTTGGGGTGCAGCACCCTAGGTGCACAGGTGCAAGCAAGCGATGTTCCCATAGCTAATAATGTAGGACTATATTATCAAAGAACGGTGATAGCATTATCACCACTTTAGCAACAAGAAATGCTGCTAAAGTGATGATAAGGGGTTGATAATATGCCCTTGTGAATTCCCATAGAAGCCCAGGATCACACCAGAACCTGGGCTTTTAAGGGAATTCACAAGGGCATATTATCAAACCCTTATCGTCGCTTTAGCGGCCGTTTCCTGCTGCTAAAGTTATCACCCTTCCTTCATAATATCGTGCCCATAATCTCTGGCCTCATGTATTCAATTTTAAGGACTTGCTGAACCACACTCTTTCTCGCAGACCCCAGCATCCTGGAGAAACGGGTGACGGAGGGTAAATACTAAGGGCTGGGTGAAATAGGCCGACAATCTCTCTGCTCCTCCCTCTCTTCTTTTGATTCTCCCTCCCCTTCTACCTTCCACCCACTCCCCCTCCCTCCCATTCTCACTATGGTCCTGTCATTCGGACTACCTTTCTTTACCTCTTCCACATAGCACACATACTTATGTTTCATTTTTGTCTTGCAGGTTTCCTACGCTGCTTCCACTGGAGTCCAACCCACGTTTTTTTATTATACTGTTCTATTAAAGTTACATTTCTCTTAATTTTTATTTTAATAAAGATTACTTTTTTTTTAAATAAATAACTGAGTGTATAGGTCTTCTTTTTCTGATAACACTTGTCTATTATTTATTGTGAAAATCATCTGTTTATAGGAGATTTTAAGGACAACATTATTTACTATTAGAGTGTATCTACCAAACATAATATAACTGACTATTAGGCAAATGAAGCCTGGGTAATTGTACAACGTCAAGAGTTCTATGAGTTTATCACTTTATAACACCATAAGTACTGCCCGTGTGATTACAGAACAAATAAGGCACTACCTAGGACCAACGAGGCTTCAGGGACTGCCGAGGCCCAACTTGCATATTTAGATAAAGTCCCAGAGTGTGGCGATCCCCAGACTTCAGTTGGCCTCAAACCCCCCGAACAATTAGTAAGCAATACCCCGGAAGGTGGCGCTCCCCCAGGCTGCAAATTATCTCTGTGCCTTTCCGCGGCTAATTTACATGTGACATTAAAATCCCCAGTCTTACAGAGACCCCGCAATATAATAATTGGATTGGCCATGGAACATTACCCACCAGGGGCTTCCTTTAAAAGAACGGGTGAGACCCCGCTTTTTTTTGTTGTTCTTTTCTCTCCATTTTTACCATCCGCATCCCTTCTATGACAGCGATACAAGGTTTTCCTCCTCTCACTTCAAGTAGTCGAACAAGTATTTGCTATCAGAGGGTGGTAGCTGTGCACCACCCTCTAATAGCAAACACAAATGTCCAGCGAATGCACACCCCGGGACATTGTATGAGCTGCGCCTGAGAGGTCGGCCTCCCTAGGACCATGATGCAGTTGTTAGTATAAATGCATATTAGCACTATTTACACATGTGTAGTACAGCGACCAGAAAGTAGTGAAGAAGCAGAGGAATCGCAAAATCTAAAAATATAAATCCTACCAGAGGTCGGATGACATAGTTCAATGAGTTGAGTAGAAACAGATACACGAACAAAATGGGTCTTCAGCACAATGCATGCAATTTTGAAATATTGGTGAGTGGTGCCTTCTTTTTACCTTCTCTGGCTCATCGCCAAATTTATGTAGTGAAGAGGCAGACAGCAGTGGATCCAATAAGTAGATTTATTACAAGAAAACAAGACACCTGAAACAACCACCAACAGGAGCAGACAGCAAAGCAGCAGTCTAATCTAGCACCGTGTACAAACTCAGCAAGGTTCCCCTCATGACAGCCCTACATTCTAACATTACATACTAAGGACCATATTATCAAGGAATGGTGTTAAAATTATTGCTGCTTTAGCGGCAGGAAACTGCCAGTAAAACAGCGATAATGGGCTTGATAATATGCCGTAGAGAATTCCAATAGAAGCCCATGTTCTGGTGTTAACATGGGTTTCTATTGGAATTCTCTATGGCATATTATCAAGCCGATTGTCGCCGTTTTAGCTAGAGTTTCCTGCCGCTAAAGCAGCAATAATTTTAACGCAGTTCCTTGATAATATGCCCCTTAGATTCTAGTAGAATTACATAGTAACATTCTACTATGACTTACAATAGAATACTACACAGAGCACATGACTTTACAGCAATGAGCTCATGGTTTCATCCAGAAGTCTTGAGACTGGTAGGGGCAAGATTTTCGCTTCCCACTCCCTATATTGTATAAACGTAAACTAACACTTCTTTAACAGGTATGCTACAGCACCCAGAGCACATCACTTTACAGCAATGAGCTCACAATTTAGGCTCACGGTTTAATCCCCGAGTCTTCACACCAGAAGGGATGAGTAGTTTGCTTCCCACTCCCTATATTCTATAAACGCATACTAACACTTTTTACACACTTATACTACAGTGGCTAGTATCCTATAGTGCCCAGAGCACATCATTTTACACCAATCAGCTCGGTTTCATCCCCAAGTCTTCACACCGGTAGGTGTAACTACTTTGCTTCCCGCGTCCGGTATACTATCAACACACAGTAGCGGTCATTAGTTCGCTTCCCACTCCCTGTATGGTATAAACGCCTACTAACACTACATGCACACGTATGCTACAAACACCAGACCACATCACTTTACAGCAATGACCTCACGGTTTAGACTCTGGGTTTCATACCCGAGTGTAGCTCCTCAGATTGAAAAACCTCAGAAAAAAGTCAACAATGCTGTCTCTGCATACCTCAGAGACCACAAAATGGGGTCCATATACAACAACAACATATGTTTTGATATGGCAGATATATATATACAGAAGTGATGGAGTACACTTCACTGATCAGGGAAACTGAGTTTTCCCGAATAACTTCAAGCTCTACATCCGCACTTCTATGTAGTTCCAAGTAATGAACACAATGGCTCTTTTTATAGCCACTCTATAACTTACAACTTAAGCCCACTATTTTAGGGCCAGATAACGGCAACTCCCAGACCCTTGCCAAAATGTACTCCCCACACAGCTGTGGTGCTGCGGCCAGTCCATCTCAGTTTGCAGCACAGACCTCTCGCTTTGATCCCCGCTCTACTTACCCATAGGGGTGAGTAGTTTGTGCTTTACCAATACCATATTGATTTACCTTCGCACTCCCAATACAACACCACCTAAGCACTATGTACAAGCTACAATGTTCTAAACAAAGTTCATCCAAGTAGCTATAACTGCATGCTGACACTACTTGCACAAATGTGGCACAGCGGCCAGAGCACATGACTTCACAGCATATGACACACAGTTTGGGCTCCGCTTTAATCTCCGACTCCAGCAGCAGTTTAGATTAGCAGTATGAGACTCTAGATAATACCTCACATATATTCTGTACCCCAGGACTTTCATACCAGTATGGGTCAGTAGTTCGTCCTAGTAGTTATAAACACATCCGGACAATACTTCCACATCTGTAGTGCAGAGGCCATGGCACATGACTTCACAGCATAAGACAGACAATTAGAGCACATGCGTTAATCCCCGAGTCCCGCACCTGCTCACCTTGCCCGCAACAGACTCTACGCAATACCTCACTTAATTTCCGTAGCCCACCACTTACACATCAGTAGGGGTAAATACTTCGCGTTTCACCCCCTCTATAGCACACCCTAAACACCCCACAGAGGTTACAGTGCTCCTACCCTCCTATTTCCCACTTTTTCCCCCTTTTTTGACCTTACTCACTTCAACGGAATCACAAAATGGCGGCCAACACTTCCTAGTTTCAACCGCTCGGAACGCTCGCAGCCAATCAGCAACAAGCTCGTGCTCATGACGCCTCAGCCGATCAGATGGCAGAATTCCAAAATATCGATATCTGTAAATTTCGTATGTTCTCAAAAACTTCTGAACAAATTTACACCAAATAAACAAAAGCGTTCTTTCTAGACCAAAACCCTTCTCTCTGCGAAATGTGGGGTCATTCCATTCACCCGTTCAACCCGTAGCCTTGTCTAAAGTTTCCTATGGAAATTAACATGGCGAAAACATGTTTTGGGACCCAACATTTATTCTCGGCACCCCCTTGACCAATCACCCCCAAACTTTCAACATAGGAGCTGATCTCAACAGAGAATTAGTTTTGAAAATTTCGCAAAGATTCTTCAATCGGCGTCAAAGTTTTTTTGAAATAGAATGTTGCCATTTTCCCATGGTAACTAGGTCCTAACTATAACTACCTACTGGCGACCACCAGTGGGTAATATATATATATGTATGCATATATGTATATACCCCCCCCGATCTGGGAGAAATTACGGCGGTGTGGAAGTCAATCGGCTTCACGCTGGGCAGGGTGTATTCGACCCCTGTCCCCGCTTAAAGGACACCAGACAATGGGAGGTGAGATGATAGGGGACTGGAGGCGACAGCGTGTTCCAAGGCAGCAGAGGGCGGAATATTTGCCAACAGTACAGCGCTTCCCACACCCCATGCAAAACATCGACCAGGAGGTGCAAACAAGATGCATTCTGGGGCTGGTAGTCGCGGCACACCATGTGACTGACCAGGGACTTTTGCAATTGGTATTTGTGCCAGAAGGGGCGGGGCGGCGCCAGACAAATCAGGTGGGGTGTGATACTACATCAGAAAAATTGCCACCATCTGAAGCAACCACACCCGTGGCGCTGAAGAAGGCTGTTCACAAGCCGAAATGCATTCATCTCATAGCGGGTGTTTAAAACTTTTCTGCCTTGCTGCCTGCGGAATAAAAGCTGTTAATACCTGTCCCCTTGGCCCCTTGGTTGGCCTCTTCACTCTCGTCGTGGCGGAGGTGATGGATCGTTATATATATATATATATATATATATATATATATATATATATATATATATATATATATATATATATATATATATATATATATATATATATATTCACAGAAAAAACCATAGGTTATAGACCATATATAGTTAGGGATTAGCATTTAAAAAACCTTATTTTATTTGCACAAAACCATTGAAATTCCATATATAGTTAGTTGCACTAACTATATATCGCGGACCCGCAATCCACTGCTAATGATGTCACATATTACATCATTCATGACATGGTCAGTGACATCACTGATGACATATATATGGTCTATAACCTATGGTTTTTTCAGTGAATTTTCAAGGTTTTGTAAATGCAAATTCCTAACTATATATGGTCTATAACCTATGGTTTTTTCTGTGAATTTCATTGGTTTTTTAAAAGCTAATATCTATAGCTGTAAAATATATTCTTTATTAAGTGACGTATCACGTAGCCCGTGAGACGCCTCATGATGCATCGCATAACCGTGACGTATCGTCTCTGCAGCGCAAACCAAACCCAAAACGTAAGCGCGCCAGAACATGCTTAAAGATATATATATATTTTTTTTAACCTTAATTAGACAAAATCCACACGTGCACATATCACAAACGTTCAAAAAACACAATATGTCGGACTCCCGTTACGCTGCCGGTTAGCTGCCCGGTTAACGCGAAAAATCGCAATTTTTTTTTATTTCACCCCCCAGGGAACTTTAATAGCCCCCTCATCAATCCTGGGGGTTCAGGAGGGGTCTGCCTTACCCCTTTCATTCATTTACACCTTTTTTTTTTCCACCTCTTGTCTCTCGATCCCACAGAGAGACAAGATGGCGGCCGCTCCAGACTGTTTACAATGATAACAGCCAATCAGCTTCTCCTCAGACTCCTGTTACACTGCCGGTTAGCTTCCCGGTTAGCTGCCCGGTTAGCTGCCCGGTTCGCGTACCAAGACGCGTCTCTACGGCGAAAAAATCTGATTTTTATTTTTTTTTTGGCCCCGCGTGGCTTTATAATATCCCCCTCATCAATCCTAGGGGGTCAGAAGGGGTCTACCTTGCCCTCTTTCCTTCATTTCCCCCTTTGTTTTGGCCTCCTCTTGTCTCTCGATCCTACCGAGAGACAAGATGGCGGCCGCTCCGGACTGTTTACAATGTTGACAGCCAATCAGCTACTCCTCAGACTCCCGTTACACTGCCGGTTAGCTTCCCGGTTAGCTTCCCGGTTAGCTGCCCGGTTAGCTGCCCGGTTCGCGTACCAAGACGCGTCTCTACGGCGAAAAAATCGGAATTAATATTTTTTTTTTTGGGGCCCGGCGTGGCTCTATAATATTCCCCTCATTAATCCTAGGGGGTCAGAAGGGGTCTACCTTGCCCCCTTTCCTTCATTTCCCCCTTTGTTTTGGCCTCCTCTTGTCTCTCGATCCTACCGAGAGACAAGATGGCGGCCGCTCCGGACTGTTTAAAATGTTGACAGACACCGGAGAGCCAATCAGCTTCGCTTCGCAAAGTTCCGATACGCGAAAAGTTCGCGAACCGGAGCGCTGCCCGGAGCGCTGTTACAGATATATATCTTGTTTTAAACGTTAATTTCTCAAAATTCACTGAAGCACATATATTGAGACCTAGCAAAGGCACATCGGGCTAACAGTCCCTACAATTTTGCCAAGTTTCGTGGAAATCCATTCAGCCGTTCGGGCTAAAAGTGAGGCCAACCGCCCTATGGAAATAACATGTGAAAACGCGTTTTGGGACCCCCCTTTTTTCTCGGCCCCCCCTTGACGAACCCCCCCCCCAAATTTCCAGGAGCTGCTCAGAAACAAAATGTGCCATTTTCCTGAAAATTTCAGCCAATTCCGTCCACAAACGCCAAAGTTATTAGGCATAGAATTTTCAAAAGTTCCATAGAGAAAAAATCCTAACTATATATACCTACTGGCTATCGCCAGTAGGTAATATATATATATATATATATATATATATATATATATATATATATATATATATATATATATATATATATATATATATATATATATATATTCACTGAAAAAAACATAGGTTTCACACCAGTTATAGTTAGCTGGAAATTTTACTGACATAAAACCATTGAAATTCCCACGTTCTAGTTAGTTGGACTCACTATAACTTGCGTGCCTGCAATGCACTGCTGATGACGTCACATATTACATCACTCATGACATGGTCAGTGACATCACTCATGATCGCGCTATGTAAGCATCCGACGCGCTTTCGGGCTGGACTGTTCCCATGAGGCACAGGGTCAGACTGATTTGCATATAGCCATGTCTGAACTGGGGTGGCAGAGTGGGCTAAAGAAAGGTGACGGATTAAACCCAGATCTTTTGACTGGGTGTGAGTGTTTGATTGGTTCAGATGCTCCGTCCATCACCACCCCCTTTTGTATCTGCATAAGATACAGCAGGTTTGGAAAACTACCTCATTGAGCTCCAGCCTTCTCCTGACTACTATTGCTCCTTCATTTCAAAATGATTAGAGTATGGATTGTGGGTCACAGCATATCTATTGGGCTAAAGAGGCTGCAAATGAGAGAGGTAGTGACAGGGACTTGGGTTTGTCAAATGTACAGAGTACTTGGTTTGGCAAGAGATGGTTAGAGTTTCATCAGTTGCTGGCTTTCGGTAAAATCCATCGTGGATTCCCAAGCTCCTCACCTCATGATTGCGGACTGTGGTGTCAACGATCCTAGGCACATTGACTGGAGTTGGGCTGGAAATCCAAATGAAAGAAACCTTTGCAGACCTGATGTCACTTTTTCGTCACAATGTCTTGGTGTACTCTAATATATGCCACAGACAGAAATGGAAGTGGCCAAATCAATTCAGTACACAGATTGACAAAGCCAGGAAACGTGTTAATAAAATTGTTTCTGCATTCCTCAGAGACCATCATATGGGCTGTATCTATAACAGCAATGTGCATCTTGACATGGAATGGAATTATAGAAAGGATGGAGTGCACTTTACAGATGAAGTCAACAGGGAGTTTCTAAGTAACCTGAAACTCTGCATCTTGTCTCATGTGTAGCAACTATACACACAACCGGGGGGCGGAGCTTGCTAGCGTCGATGCCGGACGTGTGTGCGCTGGGCTCCGCGCCATCGCCTGCAAAATCCTTTCAAATATCCTCCATCAACGGGACTTTGACCCAACAAGTGCGTGCCGCTGCAGAGGAGGACCGGTGGGCACACTCGGCTGCACTTTTGCTGCGGATTTGCCGGAAATTGGCGGCATTACGAGGCAATTGCGCTCCGGCGGATCAAGGCCTGAAAGCAGCGGACTTGCCCAGTAACCTGGCCGGTGTGCGTGCTCCGACGTGCGGCCAGTTGTGGAACGCGGCCTCGTAGGATGGCGGACAACTCCCGTCACAGCTCCTGGAATCCGAGGGCGGTCCTAGTCGCCCTGCTGCGCGACACACAGGTACGGGGACTGGGGCGGACACCAGCGCCTGCAGTGAGAGGGACAGTGGAGAACTGTACCGGCCTACTAGAGACTGTGGCGGCAGCCCGCCGGAGGCCACGTGGGCAGCGCACCTGGTCCCGAACCGCTGCCTTTGCATTGACTGCTTGAGTGCCTGGAGGCTGGGGGGTCTGGTGTGAACCCCCCTCCCCCCATCCCCCACTGCATAGCGCTGCGGAGTTCTGGGTGACACTGAAGAGGTCCCCCGATCGAGTGCTTGGACACCGGGGGCCTAGCAGGGTGAAGACACGGGAGTGCGCCTGTAGCGGTGCGACAGAGGCGGACCTGGTCTGCGGTTCCACTGTCTGCCAGCCTTCCTGCAAGAGCCTGGATCCCCCGATCACGGACACCACGATTTGGGCTGCGGACTGGCCCCCCCTGCCTCCCCTATCCTTGAGAATCGCCAGGGAGGGCTGTATTATGCTGTGTGCCATGGGCGGGTCACCATAACTGCTGTGAGGCCCGGTGAGACTGGTGTGAATATACAGATGGAAGACATGCGACGAGCATAGACGCTCTTGTACCCCAGTGGTGGCTCGACTGTGGTGGCTGTGGAGAACGGAGCTGGGGACCCCCATATACCGCCGTTACCGGAACCAGGTACATGTGCTCTCTGGGAGGAGAGGTTAGACTACTGTCGCGCTAACTGCGTCACGAGTTCATAGACTACGGGTCTGCGGTGTGGTGTCGAGGACCAAGACGGAGAGGCGCAGCATTGTTGACGGAGGCTGTAGTAGTGCTTTGTGGGTGGCGAAAAGGAGAGCGAGTGAACCGGCGGCAAAGACGCAGTGACCCTGATACCTTTGGCTGCTTCACGTATAGGGCGACTACCAGCACCAAGAAGTGCGGCGCAGGCCGCCTCTGACAACCAGCTGTGGGCAAAAATGACAAGACCCAAACCAAACTGGCGTTTGATCAGCGTAGGTCGAAAGCCCCTGAAGAGCAGCAGCCTTACCTTCCCGCAAAGAGTGCTGGCCCCGAAAACCCACTTTATACTGACATCAAGGACATGCTGGTGTCCATGGAAAGGGGGCTACAAGAAAGCATGGCATCCGTTGACACGAAGATCGACGCGCTCACCTACCGCATGGATCGCATGGTGGAGAGGGTTGACAAACATGTGGAAAGACTCGATATGTCGGAGAGACACATCACAGAGGTGGAGAAGGCGCAAACTGAGTGGGACAAATACCGCAAGCAGTTCTCCAGACTCCTAAAAGTCATTCAGGAGAAGTCGGAGGATTTGGAGGCCCGCTCGAGGCGCTCGAACATTCGCATCACAGGGATATCGGAGACGACGCACACGGGGAGGATGGAACTGTTTGTGGAGAAGCTGCTGGTCACCCTGCTGGGAGATGATGTCTTCTCCCCGATGTTTGTCATCGAAAGAGAACATCGCACGCTGGGCCAGCGACCGCCCACGGGTGCAGCACCAAGGCCGATAATCGCAAAACTGCTGAATTACAGAGATCGCGACGCGGCACTGCGGGTTGCCAGGGAAAAAGGGAAGCTGCCGTTTGAGGGCATGGAGATATCCCTGTACGCTGACTTCACGGCGAAAGTCCAGGAGGAACGGAGACGCTTTGCCCCATACAAAAGACAATTGCAGGAGCTGGGCCTTGATTACGCAATGCTGTACCCTGCGAAATTGCGGATAAACAGACAGGGGCATTCACACTTCTTTACCGATCCTAAGGAACTTCAGAAATCGCTAAAGGAGTGGTCCAAGGAGCAGAGGAACAGCCCTCACAGATCGTCCGAAGAACAAGTGGAAAGCAGCATTCTGGATGAACAGGAATAATGCCCAAGTCAGCTGCTGAGCGAACAACCTTCGGAGATGCCTGACGCTGTGCGGTGCGGTGTTGCTGCAACACTGCACGGCTGAGACTCTTTGTTGAGCGGACTTCCAGATGCGAAGAGGCAGAGGCATCCTGAGAACTCCTGACGACTGGTAGCTGGGTGAGATCGTTCTATTTTTGATATATCCTCACTGTACTAGAACATTGAATGTAGAACTGTGGGATGGGACAATGTAAGGGACTTCTTGGGAGCCGCCTTGGGTGATTTTCTGCAGCGCCCTGTTTTTTCCACCCTTTGATGGACATGGACGGGGTGATGGCGCGTGGGGCAGCGGTTGTACGTTACACAAATGTGGTTCTATTGTGTGATTCTTATGGCGACCTCTGCCCTAGCGCGTGTAGCTCAAGAGGCCCCTAGGTGGGCTATATCTGGGGAAACCCAGGATGGTTATGTGAGTTTGGAGTTGAAGGGTGGGATCGGGTCCTGTCAGGCCAGGTTGGGGGGATCTGCAGTGGGTGGAGGGTGGCGCAAGTTGCAGGATGTTTCTGTTGCAATGGGGGGTACTGACGGGTAAGCCATGCAGAGTATTGCTTGATTTCTATTCCGCAGGAAATGTTGCTGTTATTGTAGATTCGCAGAGCCTATTTGACAGCAGCGGGGAAATGTTATTTGTTGCCACACTGATTTCTCTCCTGGTATGGCTGACGTTGGCAGAATGACCGCTGATGGCGGTCCTGATTCACTGCATGCATTAACCTGGAATGTAAGGGGGCTAAATGATGACCGCAAGCTCAGGAAGGTGTTGAACTACCTACATAGACACCAGATTGATCTCGCACTCATACAGGAGTCCCACCTCCCTTCCCAGAGCAAGATGCTTAATACCACAGGCATAAGAGGTAACAGTCTTGCAGCAGGATTCACCACACACTCTAGGGGGGTGCTTACATGGGTCAACCCGCGCTCCCAATTGAAACTGACACTAATTGAAGCGGACCCAGAAGGGCGTTTTTTGATTGTACGATGGTTAGGTAATGGACTGGACCTAGTTGTGGTTAATGTTTATGGGCCCAATTACGACCACCCTGAGTTCTATGCAGGTTTATCAGCGCGCTGTCGGCCCTATGAGACTTCCAAAATGCTATGGGGGGGTGACTTCAACTTTGTCTATGACCCTGATAAGGACAGATCTAAGGGGCCGACGCGTAGACCGGCGGCCGCGGCCCTCCTTATGCAGGCTGAAATGGTGAAACTAGACCTAGCTGACGCCTGGCGCAACAGACACCCCACGTGGGGAGGGTTTACACACTACTCGGCATTCCACGATATCCACACGCGAATCGATTACTTCCTGGCCTTACAGTCAGTACTCCCTGGTGTCCATAGCTGCGCGGTGCTGCCCCGTACACTCTCGGACCATTCCCCCTTGCTGCTGACACTGGTGGCCCCGGCGAAAAGAATACCCCCGTTCACTTGGAGATTTCCGCCTTACTCACTTCTAGATGAAGTGTTCAGAGGTGAACTAGCGGAAGAAATTGACACTTTCTTTGAGTCGAATCTGGGAACCGTTGATAGCTTCCTGACCCTGTGGGATGCGTTCAAGGCATACATTAGAGGGATGGCCATGGCCAAACACTCCAGTGTACTCAAAGCCATCAGACAACAGTTGCAAAACCTCGAAACCCAACTGAGAGACCTTGAGGAGAGGCAAGGAAGTTGCCCTGATGCGGAAACCTCGGAACAGCTCAAAACAATGATAGCCGACTATCATGAGGAGGCTGACAGAGAGGTTCAACATATGGGCAAGTATGCCACGGCACGGGTATACGGGGAGGGGGTTAGGCCTAGCTCAGTCCTGGCCCGAATAATGCGACAGGAAAAAAAGCCTTTGGTGATAGACGAACTGCTTTCACCCACTGGGGAGGCCCTTACGGATGAAACAGAGATTATTGCTGAGCTTAAAAATTATTATGCTGATCTCTATCAGTCCAAATCCTCTCATATGGAAGAGGAGATAGAGGATTACCTTAGCTACATTAGATTGCCATTCTTGCCGGACGCGATGAGAGAATTCCTGGCGCCGCCTGTACAAGAGGATGAGATTCGGGAGGCGCTGGGGGGGATGAGAGCGGGTAGTGCCCCTGGAGCGGATGGCCTCACTGTGGGCTTCTACAAGGCCTTTATAGATAAACTTATGCCGCACCTGATCACCCTCTTTGATGAGAACTGTGCGGACGGGTTCATGTCTCCCACCATGAGTGAGGCCCTACTGATAACGATCTTGAAGCCCGGAAAGCCCCCTGACGTTTGCGGTTCCTATCGTCCTCTGTCACTATTGAATGTGGATACCAAGCTGTATGCCAAAGTGTTAGCCGCTCGACTGGCGCTCCTCGTCCCTGACCTCGTGGCGCCGGAACAGGCCGGCTTTGTCCCAGAACGGAATCTGACATATAACATCAGGATGGTGTTGGGCACAATGCAGCATGTTTGGCAAGAGAATGGAGAAGGCATTTGATTCAGTGGAATGGCCCTTCATGCTGAGAGTACTGTGGAAACTAGGACTTGGTGAACCCTTCCTGCAAATGCTGGGAGCGCTGTATTATAAACCCACGGCCAGACTGCGGATAGGGAACACTGTCACTGACCCTTTTGAAATCAGCAGAGGAACAAGACAGGGATGCCCTCTTTCCCCCCTATTGTACGCGTTAGTAGCTGAACCCCTGGCCTGTGCGATGAGGGAATACCATGCGGCCGAGGGCATCAATTTCCCAACGTACAAGATTGGCATCTCTACGTATGCGGATGACACTCTGCTATACGTTCGCGACCCGGAGACGAATCTCCAGTCAGTTCTCAGAGAGGTGGTGCGGTTTGGGGCACTATCGAGGCTAAAAGTCAATTGGACCAAATCAGTAGCGTTCACGTTAACCCCAGTCACCAAACCTTTTGGGATGGAGTATCCCCTGCAGTGGTCCTCTGACCCGGTTCGGTACTTGGAGATACAGTTACATATGGATCCTGAAACTTTGATTCGGGAGAATTATGGAACCGCTTTTTCAAGACTTGTAGATGACATTGGGAGGTGGTGCAAACTCCCCCTGTCACTGATGGGCAGGATCTCTATCATGAAAATGGTAGTTCTACCCAGGTTTCTGTTTCTGTTCACAAATATTCCAGTTGTCCTCTCGAAGGCCTTTTTCAAACAACTGACACAGGCACTCATTCGTCTAGCGTGGGGGGGGAAACACCCCAGGATACAGTGGCAGACCTTGACATTACCATATGAAATGGGAGGCCTGGGCGATCCTGACATGGAGAGATATTACAGAGTGGCACAGGCAGCGCATCTGCAGTCCTGGATACATGGAAACCCGCAGGTCCCACATGTCATACTTGAGCGCCTCTTCGTGGAACCACTGCCGCTGCCTGCCACGGTATGCCTACCGGTGGACCGGGGCATAGGTAGACTGGACTCCATAAAAGCCACGAACCACGCTTGGCATGAGCTGGCGCGGGCGCAGAACTGTGACCTGCTGTACTCCCCGCAACTGAGAATTGAATGGGCGGTACGGATCCCCCTTGCTGAGGGAGAGGGGAGTCACAAGAACATTGCAGAAGTTGGAAATATCAAAACTTGATGACCTGTTCACGGACGGAGTGGTGAGGACGTGGGAACAATTATCTCCCCCGCAGACGGACTTCTCTCTCCCATCACGTTTTCAGTATCATAGGGTCCGGGGAGCATTGCGGGAACTTTTGGGACCGGAACTGCAGGAACCAGCTGAGGTACCTGAACTCTCTTACGTGATTAAAACAGTGTCTTCACGTAAGTTAGTGACTAACCTAAACAAACTGGGAGCCCGTCACAAGCAGCACCAGTCTTCCACAGCTAGAACAGAGTGGCAGCGCGACCTTCCAATACAGATAGAGGAAGACATGTGGAGGTACTGTTGCCTCAGCACTAAAAGGTTGTCCTTGAATGGGAGACACAGACTGGTCCATATCAAATTTCTACAGCGTGTCTACTACACCCCGGAGAGGCTGCACGCTGCCATGCACCGACAGCTGATTTCCTCCACATGGCTTGGCGCTGTCCTGGCGTCAGCAAATTCTGGGGGGAAGTGTTCTCGGAACTGGGCTTGATATTAGATGTGGAGATCGCAGCTGACCCAGCACTGGCACTGCTGGGATACTCGAAGGCCTTGCCAGCTGCATTGAGACGATTGGTGGATATAGCCTTGTTGATAGCCAGGAGAGTTGTGGCCGCTTGCTGGATGAATGGCCCACTACCCACAAAGAAAAGATGGGCCAAGGACATGCTGTACTGCTGCACACAGTCTGAGGTATATAGCGAACTGCTCCCACCCATGAGTCGTCCCAAGAACTTCTGGACATTGTATTAGACATTCATCAGCGGTAAGGGGGAGGAGGAGGAGACAGAGCAGGGTGGAAACACTGACGAGCTGATCACACCTGAGGAACACGGGTAGGGGCCTTCACAGGGGTCTGAGGTTGGTACGTAGTAGGGGATCCTAGGGTAGAGCTGTAGGGATATGGCGGGTAGAGGGGCGCTGGGGAGCAGGGTACATGCGGGGGGTAGGATCGGTGCGTTGCTTGTGGGCCATACTGGGGGGTACTGCCTGTCAAGAGTGGAGAGCAGGACGTTGAGAGGAGCACACATTTCCCCCTTCCATTTCTGGTAGAAGGGTGGTCAGACACGTTTTAGCTGTGTTGTAATTTGGGCAAGAGAACTGCTGGCGAATTGTGGGTGGGGGATAGTTGGGGTAGAATTTAGGTGGACCTTTTTCTATTAAACTAGAGTGAGTCCAGCCTGCAAGCCTCTGGGATTACTGTGTCAAAGCCCTGTATGCAGTCAACAGTATGATGACACAAGTTTTGGAAAGACTTCACGGTAATACTAATCTGTTCACTTCTAGATCTATAGTGCACTGTGTTATCATTGTACGCCGCTGAGCCTCCGGGATGTCGGGTTTCAGACTGTGTCAGGAATTAGTTGAGTGCACGATATGTTTGCTTGATATCAGCAGTCAGCCCCGGGGCTGCAGGTGGCGAACCCTGTAACAGACTTTGATTATGAATAAAGGTTACATTTAAAAAAAAAAAAAAAAAACACTACAGACAACCATCACAATTGCTCTTGTCAGGGCCACTCTAGCACCCAAAATATTGTGAAGTTTCTTTCTAAAAGGTTTTTTTTTTGTTTAATATTGGGCGATATTTGCGATGACATCGCAATCCCTGTGGACACGTTGTGAAAAGGGAAAACAAAGCAGTCATTTAATGGCCAGTTACAACAAAAGGGTAGCACGGAGTCAGAAGGAACTAAGTAAAACCCTAAAGGTGCCTCAAAGGAACAACAAACATAAACTGCTAATGTATGGAAAGAAAACAACAATGGGACCACTCAGCTCTTTAGGAGAAGATTCCCATCAGTCACCATTCGATTCCGCCCTTCATCATCTGGGAACTGTCACCCTCAGAGACCAAAGGTACTCTCAGTGGACTGGTCAGTTGTTAAGACCTAATCCCACCTGTATCGTACTATGATGAGGGGGGAAAGAACTCAAAGAGAAATAGTGTGGTGACTGGAAGCAGTGCTAGAACTAGTGAAGTGCAATGTGCAAAGGTGAAATGTGAAATGTAAAATTAGGTAGGGAAGTGAAAAAGGATTATTTATTAGAGAATCACTTCGCTCCTAAAAATAAAAAAACATGAGTGCGTAGGTGGTCTAAACAAATAACCACTGATGGATAAGAGAGGTCGACATGTTTCTGCAGACTAACAAGATCAATCTAGTATCCAGCTGCTTCTTCAGGACCAAGAACGCTACTGCTTGAAAGACATACAAAAACATATATCAAAGGAAGACAACAGATATCACCTGTGATCCAGTGATTCTATCCTTCTCCTGGCTTTGATGTTAAATGCCATGGCAGGTTGAACATGAGGCACACAACAAGGGAGAAACAAAGTGCAAAAAAAGAAATTATTATGGACAAAGTGCTGTGTTGAAAAATGTATATAACTAACACAATTCACTGTCATAAGTCAGGAAAGGACCCAAAGTATACCAACACGTCCTGACAAAACATGGTTATATACTCATGTTTGCTCACTCACCAATTAGGCAGGAGAGAAAATCCCACCTCACCTGGCATACAGCGCAGGTAAAACGGGGCACCGCTCTGAAAAGTAGCGAGAAAACATACATGAGAAAGGGAACTGAGTAAAAGCAAAGTGTCTCGATGTTCCAACAACAACTCAAGACCATAAACATTCTGCGAAGTATAGAGGGCAGCTTAACCGGCATTGATTAATGTCCTCGTGCCGCAAGCAGAGCGCTGACCTAATCTTCCTTGCCCGCATATTAGTTAAATGGCACTGCCCACACTGACGGAACATGCCTCAAGAACTGCCACGTTGGTCGTTCCTGGCATGCGAGGGAGTAACAGTGAGCAACAAGCGGCAAGTAATGTGGCATATAAATAAGCATCGGGACGCCTACCCTGTTCGTGGCGGTAGCAAGCGGCATTTAATGGCCACCAACACATTCAAAAATGAAATGTAAAAAAAATCCATTCTGAACTTTGCCCTACACACATTACTACATACATACTTCTTTCAAAGCATGTTTAAATTCATATATTATTTTACTAAGTTTCTTTAATAACCATCTTTCAGACCTATTTTCCATTTGTGTGGTTATTCATGATGTCACATTGATGTTAACTGTGACTATTGCTCCTTTTCCATAAAGCGAAAACACATATATGCACACACATTACAGTATTCTACACACTAGAGATTTATCACTGTACACCTCAAACTCATGTGTTCTACTGTATTTCTAGAACAACCATCTCTAAAACCTATTTTCCATTTTTGCAGTGAAGCCGGAGATCGCGATGATGTAGGTAACCATGAACCATGACCCCTGCGGATACATCTCGAAAGCAGAAAGCAAAAGTAGGAATTCAATAGCCACCACCATATTAAAAATGATAACTATAGAATTATTTCTAACCATCACAGTAGATAACTCACTATATAAATAACTGTATAAAAACATTTATCCATATCTCTATGTGAGAAGCTCGCCTGGTACATGATGCCCACTAATTAAAGTGGACACCTTGCACCAGTCCAGACAACATTTGCGGTGATTTAAGAGCTCTCAGACAACCTTAGAAAGCTATCCAAGTGGTAGCTGTGGAGAGCAGCTTTCAGGCTTAGTCTTGAAGGAGAGTAAAGCAGCTTGTAAAAGAAAAGAGAACCACATTATTGTTATAAAAATATGTATTTATTAAATAACACTATCTAGTCCATTACAGTATCTCTCACACGAAGATAGACACAAAGCACACAATACTTAAGCAAAGAAATGACAGTAAATAGCATTAGTATACAGTGGGTCCCGAGGGGACCAAACCAAATACTAAGAAAGTGGTATAAGAACCACGACTCGAGTCAAGACAGTGTTGAGAGGATCTAATATTGCTGGGACCCCAAGGAACCACCCATGGTGGGTAGATAGGGACCCCACGGAGAGAGTGTGCAGTGTAAGAACAGGACCGTGTGCTCTGGGCAAGGAATATTTGTTCTTATCCCACAAACAATCACACCGCATACCATTACAACAATCTTTTTACAACACAAAAATCATTACCACAAATGATTTTACAACTAAGCAAATACAACTAATTTTCAAAGAAAACTAACTTTGTTCCATTCACTTCGCAAATTGACACAACGCATGACATTACATCAAAAAATTGTTTAAATGTAAGTAGTTTGACCCTGCCCTACCCTAAACCCTAATGTATTACCCCTGCCCGACCCCCAGTTCTCTCTCCAGTCTTCTCCCTATATTTACACTACCCTGCATGACCCCCAACACCACAACACTACCCTAAACACTAAGGGCCATATGTACGTAGCTAAATTTGGGTCGGTAACGGCCCAAAAAAATCGGTAAATGTTCCGTTACCGATCGGTATTTAGCCTTTTGCGATGTAGAAGGCTGGATTTAAGCATTCAGTAATTTACTGATTCGTTATTTTAAGGAATCAGTAAAATACTGATTCGGTAAGTTACCGAATCCTTAAGTCCTATGTAGGGAGCACTCAAGTGAATGCATTTTTGCTTTCAGGATTCGTTATTTACCACCAACTACAAATTGGTGGTAAATATTGAATACTTTAAAAAAGCATTTTTGTGCTTTTTTAAAAGTGCCATGTGGCAGACGATTCAGGGGTGCAACAGGATGTCAATGTGACGCCCTGCCACCCTTGAATATTCTCCCCAATAGTGAATGGATTCCCATTCATTCCTATGGGCCTCCAGGCCCTTAGGAATGAATGGGAAGGTATTCCTTATTACCGATTCAGTAATTTTTTACCGAATCGGTAAAATTTAACGATTTTTTTACCTACAATCTATATACAGATTCTTAAATACCGAATCGGTAAAATTTGGTATTTAGGAATCCGTAAATAGAAATTACCTACATATGGCCCTAAAACTCTACCCCCAGCATGACCCTTCCCCAACCCCAGTCCGGTCCCTACACTGAAACACTACCCTGCATGACTCCTTGAAACTACCCTAAACCCTAAAACACTACCCTACACTACACACCACAACACTACCCTAAACCCTAAATACTATCCCCTGCATGACTCTCCCCTTACCCCTGTCCTATCCCTACACTCAAACACTACCCTGCATGACCCCCGATGCAACCCTAAACCCTAAAACTCTACCCTACACTACACAAACACCACAACACTATCCTAAACCCTAAAACACTACCCCACGTACAATTCCCTCCCCCTACCCCTGTACCGGTCCCTACACTGAAACACTACCCTGCATGACTCCCCTCGATACTACCATAAACCCTTAAAAAGTAAGCCCCACCCCATGCCCAATCCCCCTTACCTCTCTTTCCTCGTGAATCCTCTTTCCTGGTTCCTTCATCATCTGAGGGGTGGTAGACAGTGCACGTCGTTGTGAGGAAACAGAAGAGCCTCAGTTTCCTCAAAACGAGGTGGATCGCCATTACATCACATGCGTTGTAAAAGTGCATGCAATGTAATGGCATGCGGAGTAATGATATGCAGGATAGTTGCATCATGTGTTGTAATATAATGTGTGGTAAAAGTATTTGTTAGAATAATTTAGTTCTAAATTATATTTACCCCATAAATGTCTATGTGCAAGTCATGGTCGGAGTTTTAAAGTTTAGGCACCCTTCCCAGTGGACTTCGAAGAAACCCTGTGGAAGACAGAAGGTTGGAGAGCCGACCCACCCAAGAATACCAAAATACCCAAGTTACCTATCCCAGGGAAGCCCACTGCATAGGTGTGAAGTGGTCTCGGAAACCGCCATCAAACACAATGGAGGACTTCAAGAAAGTGCTGCTGCTGTAAGGGAAGAAAGTGTCAGTTGGAATAAAAATGTGGATTCTTATTGAGGCGTACCTGAAAGCAGAGGGGACAGAGTCTGGGTCACTTGAGAGTGACCAGGGGCTCGGTAGACGAATGCCCACCAATGTTAGGTGCTTCAGGATAGTTCAAGTAACCTTGACTCTGCTGCTGCAGGAACTAGGCGATGTCAAGGATGACCAGCAGCCGAATGTGAGCTGACCCACGATGGATGTCGAGTGCTGAGGGGGCGTGTCCTGCGGGAGCACCAACAAGGCTTGGAAACAGCAACCCATGCAGTTGTTCTAGGAAGTGTACTGGTTTGACCAGCAGGGTCCAGGAGACTCACCACACACAGGGATGTAGGGCAAGCCCTGAGCAATCAGGGGAGACCAAGGAAAGCAAAGTTAACCCTCAATTGGACTCACAGGCCGGAGGCATAGGAGTCACAAGAGGACCTTCGGCAGCTTCACAAAACAACAGGCCACGGAGCAGTCGGTATGAGGTGGTTGAAGATCTTTGCAGGAGAAGTTGCCTGGGGTTGGTGCTACTGGGTGCCCAATGCACAAGGGTTAGGGTATTGCAGCCTCCACAAGGGTTTCTGGCCTCAAACTGAGAGAGAGGGCAGCTCAGCCCTCGAGGGATATAGAAACCCACCTCCAGTGTTGCTAGACTCTTCGGAGTGCGAAGGAGCTTGGGATCAGCAGACCGGTCAGCAGTGTTGCGGAGCCTGTGAATGCAGTGGAGTGACTCTTTCACTCCAAGGGAGATTATCTTCGGGTGTCTCAGATGCTCCACAGGTCCTGCACGGATGCTGTATGGTGCATGGGCACAGACGATGCAGCAGACTGAGAGTGAGATAAAGTCAGGCCCAAATGAAGTCCAGCGAAGTCAGAGTACCCAGAGGGTCGAAGTGTACTGGTTTCAGTTCTTAATCTTGTCCACAACGAATCTAGTGTCCTACAGCCAGGTAAGCCCTTAAGTACCAATGGGAGAGGGCTGGAAAGATTCAGGTGACCCTCCCTGGGGAGAGCCTGGACAGGGGGTAGGTTACTCCCATGTCCTTTGTCCAGTTCTGTTCCAGAGTGGAGCCAACAGCTCCCATGACTGGTTGAACTTGATTGTGATGTCCGAGACTAGAAGGCTGGGACCTGGAACACCAGCAGTCCCACAAAGGGCACTTCTGAAGGGTTGAATCATACATCCCAAACCGGTTACCATTGTGGGGATACGATTCCAACATATTTGACACCAAACATGATAGGGTTTGTTGCAGGCATTTTCGAGATGGTCATCACGCGGTCGCATAATGTCCCTCTATATTAGTATATGGCTGCTTCACTGACAACCCGGGGGAATAGACTCCGTAGGCTGCAGGCATGTCCTGGTCATGCAGGGGCACCCTCTCACTTAGAACCAAGCACTCTGCCCTCTGGACTGCAAAGGCCTGCTATAGGGGTGACTTGTTGGTTTTAAGTGCAGTGACCCTTAGATATAGTACACCTATATCTTTAGTAAGTGGTGCATGCACCAACTTACACGGGCTGCAATGTCAGGCCTATAGTTCCATTTTGCATGGCCTCTCATGGGTGGCATAATACATTTTCTTCGGTCCATGGGAGGCCTCTGGGGTACCTATGCCCTGGATACACGAGTACCATATACTAGGGACTGAGAAGGGTACCCCAGTATCCAATATGGAGTGTACTAAGTACATAACACGACAATTTAGGGAGAAAGCAGATAGACTGGGATCCTGTTTAGCAGGATCCCAGTCAGACCAGTCAAAAACAACATCACATCCAACAAAAACTGTGGGTAACCATAAGAAAAAGATCCAACTTTCCTACACTCTATAACAATACATACTAATGATTCGTTAATATATATTTTTATGGTTTGTCATGTACATTTTTTAATGTTTTTAATATTGCCATGTGCTGTGTATATATGTTTTTATTGCACACTCACCATCGTCTCCAGTGTTGTGTTATTTGTTGTGACCACTTATGAAATGTTGAGAATTGTGTATTGTTTATATTAAATGTTTGTATATTAGTATATTCATGTTATTTATGTTTCACTTCTTTCAGCCCTGGCAAAGTTCAAATCTCTTGAACCAAATACGTTGGCTGAGGCTCTGCACAATCTTATGGAATTTTGAAATAAAGATTCAATTTTTCACGAAGAAACTGATCAAGCTTCATTCTTGAAAAATACACACCAAGGAGTGCACTGCTCCATTGTTCCAAAAATATATTTTAAATATTTTCACAAATTTTCGCAACAATACACCCGCCAACTAAGATCGTCCAATCAAGCCCTCGCAGCAGTCCCGCGCATCTGGAAATCCACCATGGGTGGCAGATCCTTCTCCTTCCTGGCTGCCAAGACCTGGAACTCACTCCCCACCCACCTCCGCCTTACTCAGAACCACATCTCCTTCAGAAAAGAACTGAAAACCTGGCTATTCGACAAATAATGAACCCCTCCCTCTAGCGCCTTGAGACCCTCTGGGTGAGCAGTGCGCTATACAAATGCCCAAACTATAGTCGCGATGTCTCGCGATGGTACACAGGGGCCGTTCTGGTGGTCATGTCATCGCACGAACATTGCGCGCAATTAAAAAAAACAATTTTGGACACATAACTTCTGTTACTAACACCTCTATTTCTCAACCATGGGGTCAGAGTATCTCCTCCCTGAACCCTTATGTGGGCTTTCACGCAGATTTTAAGCCCCTGGAACCATTCCCAATAGATAAAATGGTAGCCGCAACTTTCTATTCAGGTTGCGTCCAGCCAATCAGAGCATTCCCATTGGCACTTGCATTCATCACAACACCTTTGCGAAATATCTACGGCCAGAGATATCACTATAATTTTAAACTTACATTTCTCAACAACTACTGAAAGGATGTACACCTAAAAAGCAAAAGGCATTTCCTAAAACCTACATCTACTTTCCGGACACATTTGGTGTAAGTCCGTTCAGGGGTCTGGGCTGTAGAGGTGGCTGAAGGTTCCTTTGGGAATTAACATTACAAACACAACCTTACCTTGTTCCCCAAATTCTCGGTCCCCACTGCACAGATCACCCCCAAATGTAATAGCCAAATCAAAAAATGCTTTTCCTAAGGAAACTAGGTCCTAACTATAACTACCTACTGACGACCGTCAATAGTTAATAAACATATGTGTGTATATATATATATATATATATATATATATATATATATATATTTATGTAGAGAGAGAGAGAGAGAGAGCGAGAGACAGCGAGAGTTATTTCTTTTAGCTCAAACCCACCCAAGTGGTTACATGTGTATTGCATGTTATCAACAAGGAGAGTGACTATTGATGATGTGGTGAGAAAAAAAGAGTATATAATCAAGATGACAAGGGCTGATGATCCCGTTTTTAACACCTTCAGTCTGTTTCTACCTAAAATTAGTATACCCATTTTGTTATATTATTTAACAATATTTATTCATTTGAAAGATCACTGACTAGGTTGATGGTCTTTGCAAGAAACATTTGTCCATAGTCAATTTCTTTGCAATCTCCCAGTTGGGAAACATTTGTAATCCACAACAGTCTTGCAAACACTGAGAACAGGTGTTTATTTTACCAACTATGACATTCAGACCCTTGCCTTGACAACATTTACCTCTATGCTCTCTGCTTTATTAGTCGCCTGCAGGTCACAGTTGAATATTATTTTATTCGGTCTGTTCCTCTCTTTTCTGATGTTTGAATATTCATTTCATAAGCAAATTAGTAGCTGTTAATTTCTATATAGCATCAGTATACAAAGTGCTGCCTAAGTCCACATTACATGGCAGGGTACTCTAGTGACAGTTGCCCCGCCCATGCACCACTTCGACTAGACTGACCAGAGCAGAGGTCTTCAAACTTTTGGATGCCGAGACCCCCCTGTCAACATTTTGAAGTGTAAGGACCCTCTCCTGACAAAAATTTCTAAACCTGTAGGCAAGGCTACTTGAATTATGAAGTAGGTGAGGACCAAATTATGCGACAGGATTGACTGAATTGTGTGGGAAGAAAATGTAAGTGATGTTATGTGATACTGCGTATTTTGGGATAGCATTGCTTCATTATTTTGACATTGTTTACACACAGTAACACTGAGGAAAGATTTCACTCCATCAGTAACCGTTTATATCCAAAATACAGCAATTAACATCAGAAAGATTTCTAGCCAACCTTTGAGAAGGGCCTTCCACTTCACAGGAATACGTGCTGCCAGATTAGAAGCTCACCGGCCCTGGCCAGGAGAAGCAGGGTTCCCTTATAAACCTGGCGGTTTTGTGCAGTGTTAAGCTATCTACCCATGCAGTTTTCCATTCACCCCCTCCCTTACACCCCTCTCTCCTCACCCCGGATCCCTCTCTCACTTTGCAGGCCATTTTCTTTCACCCCTTTTTACAATATCTGAACTCTCCCCGTTCAACCTCTCACTTCACCTTTAATCACCTCTTGCCATTTTGTCTTTTCACTGCCCTGATCTCGAACAGTCTCTCACATTTATGTCATGGCCTCTCTGTTCCCGTCATCTCCTGTGCCCCTCAGCACTTCTCATTCTCCATTCAAATAGGGCTGGTCCTAACACTGGTCGCACATGGTGCAACAGTCTTTTGTGGTGCCCCACCCCCGTTTCCTCCTTCTCCATGAATTTCTTCGCTGCCACTCACCGATAATGCACCTCATCTCTCTATAGCACCTTTCTGACAAACATTTCATTTTTTATGGCGCTACTCATAGTTTACTCACAATCAGTTCTGTGATCTGCATGGTACTCATTTTTTGTAGCAGGCACATTAACCCTCTGCACACTGTGTGGGTGACAAGAGTACCCATGTGAGTGCACGGTGAGCAATGCAAAAGTGCGAGAGTCGGGTAAGAGGAGTGACTGCAGGGTGAGTGAGGTGGCATATGAATTTGGGTGCGGATGCAAGTTCAGAATGGGACGAATGAATGTATGATTACTGATGGGCTTGTTTGAGTGAGTTGCATATTGAGCAGTGAGGGGGTTAGGTGAGTGAAGTGTCACATGATTGCAGGAGGAGTTGTGTACTCATGTGACTGCAGGGTGAGGTATAGGGTGAACAGCGCAAGTGCATTGTGAGTGCAGAGTGATCACTGTGAGTGCAGGGTGAGTGGGTGAATGATGTGAGTGTATGGTGATCAGTGTGAGTACATTGTGATCACTGTGAGTGCAGGGTGAATGATGTGAGTGCATGGTGATCAGTGTGAGTGCAGGGTGAGCTTGAAAGTGAAGGGCGAGAATGAGGAGTGAGTTGTCTGAATGCCGGGTGCATTCCCAGACACTTGAAGTAACTCAGCATGTTATTGACGGTGGTGTAGGGTTTAAGATCTAAGTTAAACTACTGCGGCACTAATTGGGGATCGAGGGTGGAGGAAATAAATAATGTGCTGATCCTGCAACAAACTTACAGTCCTATGGTTAGGGTTGCCAGCAGATTATATTATTTTGATAGCCCACTCGGTGCAAAAATAAGAAGTCACCTAAAGCTGTATTTTCAGCACTTATGTGCATACTTCGAACAGCAAATATAAATAGAAAGCACTTTTAATTGTGTTCTAGGGCTGCCTCAATGATTCATGACTGACAAAGAGAAAAAAGACAGAAAAGTCATAACTAATGCATACATACTTTTGTATTTAAAAGTCTATTTAGTGTCAAGAGGAGGTCTTTGCAGGCTCTTTAAACAAAATAGGCAGGCATTTTTCTTTTGGCAACCCTACTTTATATTCCTTTTCATTAAATGCATTCTCACACTACAACAGTAATTGTAAAATACAAATGTAAGGCACAGGTACAGTGGGGGCCCAGGGAGTGCTGAAACCAGAAAAAAAGGCAGCCCCTGTAACTAGTTTACAAAGGCATGTAAATATGCAAATGGTCTTTAAAGACCTGTGAAAAATTCGGGCCTACCGGAGATGACTCCAGACACTTTCCAGCCAAGCCCCCAGCAGATTGAGTTGCACTGCAGCAGTAGCTGGGCTGAGACACAACGAGGGAGGAGGGGGGCTGAAGCCCTTGGGCCTGGGAAGAAGTATGACTGTGAAGGCGCGACCCCCTTTGCAACGCTCCACGGCCCCCCTAGGGGGTCGCGCCCCACAGTTTGAAGACCCCTGGACTAGAGTCACAAAGATAAATAGCAAAGGTTTCAGTCAGTGCAGTTGAGTGAGACTCTAAGGGGCTGATTCTGATGTGGTTAGAAATGCATTCCCACCTTGGGCCTTATTCTGATGCAGTTAAGAAGGCCTCCTAATAGCATTTGCTCCTTCCAAATCGGATCGGGAACGTGTCTTCCCGACCCAGGGCCCAATTATGATGCGTTTAGGAACATATGCTCCCATTGAAGTCAATGGGAGTCCAACCAAATCGTATCTGGAAGCATCCGGATGCCTCGTACTCCGTCCGTTGGACTCTCCCAATCCGAGTGGCTCAGAACCATTTCCAAACCGATTCGGTCGGGAAGCTTTCCAACCCACATCAGACTCAGGCCCATAGGAAGGGAAACCCAGTGATCGCTCCATATCCAATTGTTGCATTGGAATCAGTAGTTTGGCAGGACATGCACATCTTGAAGGAGTTCTAAATCGTAGTGCAAATGAAAAACATTCCTGTTTGTCCTACTTTTCATCTCTGTGGAGGTCTCGTAAATCTCACCTGTACTACTACTGGTTCCCATTAAGTTTCAACAGGCAGACACACATGCATGATGCAGAGTCAGAGAGAAGCTCAAACTTGTATTGTGTTTTGAATTATATTGAATATTAATAATCTGAGTTTCAATCTTTTGGTGTTTCTCCATGTGTTGGCCCTTTGTCCCAATGTAATTTAAATGTCTTTTCACATCATATATATATTCAATTTCTTTAGACAACTAATACAGTTGAAATTGAAATTCCATAGGTTGTCAAACACCAAAGCACATGCATTGGAAGAAGGAGTGTTGGGGTGCTAAAGCACCTCCAAAATAAGCATGCTAGAGTTCAGAGGGTGAATGAGCAATTAAGATGCCTTTAAGATTTGTTTTTATCATGTCATATTTGCTGTGCTTCAAAGATAGCTGTTGTCTTCTGACAGATTTATGCTAATTCTTTTAACATGCAGGCTGGGATTTACTTTCCCTGGCTTCAAAGTGAGGTGATTTTGTAAAGTTGATGAACTATGTGATGGTCTTGCTGTGAAAGGAAAGACTGCAGAGTGCCATTTTTTCTAACACAAAAATAAATTAAATACCAATAAATTAAATGTACCTATATTTCAGGATATATCAGCAGTTTGAAATGCACAAATTCAGCACATTTTTTGTAATCGTGAAGTGTGATGGAAACAGTGATTGTATTAGGATTAAAACAATGCAGTAGTACAGTATAAGTTTATTGTTTGATTAATTAAAATCATTACAACCCCCCCCCCCCATATCCATAAAAACGTAGTAAAAATGTCATTACATTTATAAGTACACCTGATTTTGACATGGTTCCATAATTATATAAAACAATGCAAGACACCTGACTTGTTGGTGTGCCAAAGATAAATATTCACTGAAACTCGATTTCTACACATTATCATTTGAATGTATTATAGTTTAGGTACAACTGTATGTCTCTGCAAATGAAGTAGCCATTTCAATGGAAAGTGTGCTGTCTGTAAATGACAGAGCGCTACCACATCATGCTTTAGTAATATATTTACGGCAGTGTGCCCCAAAATCCACAACTGGTAGATACTACACCCTTACCACTCTCTTGCTGAACACAATTTGCTACACGTTATCGGCATCACATTTGGCTTATTCTCAGTCCCTATGACTTCAGTGAGGTAATATTGATGCCTGAACCCCCCACTCTGAAAAGTAGTCCAGCAACATTGCCACAAACATAAAACATAAAGATTTTAGATGCCAATACTGTCATATTGCGTGATCTTTTCTCCACTTCTTAGCGTTTCTGCACAATATGTAAAAAATGTGCTGTTTCAAGATGTTTGCAGAACTTCAATATAAACAGAGCTATTGCAAAAGACCTGTTTTTGAGAAGGATCTTTGTAGATTTAGAGGGAAATTGATTTCTTCTTTTCTATAATAATTAGGGGAGTAACACGGGCCTCTGCGGCCTTCAGGGCGCTGGGGTCCCCATTTCAACCCAAGGTGTATGAATGTGCTATGTAGCATTCTCAGGTGGCGCTCTCCACATTCTGCAGGGAGGCCCGTCATATTCTGTTACTTGTGCTACTGAAAACAATGCATAGAATTGTCACAGGAGTACAGCAATGAGAATGTGTCATGCCTCGTAACCCTTGTCATCTGGAACATTTCCATAAGGGAATATCTATTCCATTTTCTCTTGCAGGCCCTACATATTTATTTAAAATTGAAACATGGACATCTACGTGAATTTAGCCATCAGACGACTGATTGCATTTTGTTAAACGTGTAGGATATGAAACCGTATCTCGTCTTTTTTGTTAAACGAGGCATGGAACTGCTCAAAATGAGGGGAGAAGCCAGTGTGTCACTGGCCCTAGCGCAATGAAGGAAGTGGCCCCCCTGGGCGCTGACTGAACTATGAAATACAGTAATAAAGAGGGAGTGGGCCCCTCGGGCCTCCGGTGCCACTGCACAGCACCATTGGTAGTCTACTCCTGGTTATAATGCTTCAACATCCCGCTGCTACTGTACCCCCGGCTCTAAGGGTAATTTGGGAGAGCTAACGGCACCTACGGAATAAGCAAAGTGATTATAAAATGCACTGCTGCACAGATGTTTTAGTTGAAAGTGAAGACGCTGCAGCTTGGACACTCCTCGTGTCCTCTTTCGGAAGACATTCCAACCTGTCTGCACTTTGGGTTTCAATGGACCATACCGGGCGGTCTCGTGCACTCTCATCCACGTGTGTATGGAAATGAAAACTTGTGCTGGGCAACTGTTTCAGCCTTTGTTTTCTTAACACTGATGCTTTGACGCAGCTTTTCATTCCTGTCAAGTATTGCCTGCAATTTCCTATTTTTCTTCTATCCTTGCAAGTTACATTAAAAAAATGTAAAGAGAAGAAACGTTTTTTAAACAGCCTTCAACACATTTGAATTATAATGTGGGCAACACACACTACGTTCTCCCGAGCAGTGGCACCTGGCAGGGTTGGCATACAGTGGTTTAACACAGTCCACTGCAGCCCCTGCGCAGCAGAGGGGCCGCAGGCCACAGCACTCTGGCCCCAGGCTCCTGATTAAATCCAGAGCAGGGACATTGCAGGGAGCCTCTTCAAGTTTCGTTACGCCACTGTTGGCATAGTCTGCTTTTCCACTGATTATTTCAAGAGCGGGGCGATTATAAGTGTAGAGCACTGTTAATCAAAGTACGGCCCGTGGGGCGCATGCGGCCCTCCCGACCTTTACATGCGGCCCCCTGGGCAAAGTACAGGGTGCAAAGCACCTGAGAACAGGGGCATAAGTGGCCACTGTTTCCCATTAATGGGTGCCTTTACCTTTCTTGCTCCACTATGATCTAGGCTTTGTTCTTCTCGCCTGTATTCTCCCAAACATATACCTGAAGATGTACAAGCGTCACCTGAACAGATGGGAAAGTTGTTTACCCATTAATGAGCACAGACCATTTTGCCTGTGTAATAATATATAAAAAAAAATATAAGCCTACTGAAACCGAGTGATGGTTCTTCGTCACAGCAGTCCTGCACTATTTGAATGCAGAATAGTTGACCATACTTAATACCTGAATGAACCACGTTCATTTTAAGCCCTTGTACTGAATTTAGTGATCGATTATTGCATTCCATATAGCTTTCATTCTCGCAGTTTTGTTCGAATTTAACTTTCTACTAAAGCCCCCCGAAAATAAATCACTGTTATTTTATCGTTTAACACATAATGAATATTGCCAATGTTAAAAATGGCTGCCTAAATCAGTCAAAGAGGAAATCGCTAAACAACTGCTCCTCTGAATCTTGTGTTCTTACCAGTTTCACTGTCCTGCACAGTGCTGCCTTCAGATGGGATAGATGATTGGTGCACCTGGCACTAACTGCATTTTTCGGTGAATGGAAACAGGCTGTGCTATGCCACATATATGCCGCACAAATCTCATGGGGGCCCCAAGCCCAATCCCTGAGGAAGTCAACGAGGCACCTTGTCTTCATTCACAAGTTAGCACACTTCCTATAACACGATCATCTGTTCGTCATGCACTAATGAAGATGTTTACTTGCATCCAGGTATCCACACAAGAGAACACTGAGCTCCAACTGATGAGGTAGAGGTAGACTAGGCAATCTTTCAAATGTATAGTTCATAAAATAGTGCTTTCACTTTTAAACTCTTCATTCTCTATAAATATATATTTTGTGCTTAGGAGTAAACCAAACCCTATCTCATGGGGAGCGTGCAGTTTTCTCTTCCTTGAAAAGGGGACATTTTAGACCATGCTGTCAATACCCTACACGTTACAGCCTTCTTGGAGTCATCCTGTATTAGTAAAGGTAGAAGAAACCAGGGCCCACATCATTCAGCATCTGAACCAGCAGACCCTAGCCCCGATGAATGTTGGGTGACCAACTGGCATTTGTGCAAATTCAGGACGGTGAGTGTAAAAATTCAGGACAAAGGGTCAAAATTCAGGACACAAATTCAGGACAGGAGGTCAAAATTCAGGACAAAACTTCAGGACAATTGGATAAGTTTTACAGACCCATCAGAGGTCGCGCAATTGTATATAAGTAAGCCCAGCCATATCTAGACATATTCAGCCATTTGCAAACCTATCCATCATGTATCCTTCCATCTTTCATTTCACTCATCCATCCTTTCATCCATCCTTTCAGTCATCCATCCATTGTCCATCCAACCACCCTTTTACCCTATCCATCTGTACACTCATCCATCCACTCTTCTACCCATCCATCCATTCACTCACCCATCCAGCAATTTACCCTTTCACCCATCCAGCCATCCTTTCACTTACTCATCCATCCACCCAGTCACTGACCTTCCACCCATCCATCCTTTCAGTCATCCATCATCCTCCCTTTCTCTCTCCATCAACTCTTTCACTTAGCAATCCTTCCTTCCATCC
The DNA here is from genome assembly GCF_964263255.1 of Lissotriton vulgaris. Classification (NCBI taxonomy): domain Eukaryota; kingdom Metazoa; phylum Chordata; class Amphibia; order Caudata; family Salamandridae; genus Lissotriton; species Lissotriton vulgaris. The sequence goes on from NC_141694.1 coordinate 1,299,729,661, forward strand.
ATCTATCCATATATCCACCCACCCTCCTTCCATCCATCCATCCTCCCATCCATCCATCCATCTGCTCATCTGCTCATGAATCCATCCATTGACCCTATCACTCATCCATCCTTTCTCTCATCCATTTATCCTTTCACTCCTTCACTGGTCTATTCATCATTTTGTCCATCTACCTTCCCTTTCACTCACTCATCCATCCTTACATCCACCCTTTCACTCATCCGTCCATCCATTCGCCCTTGCACTTATCAATTCATCAATCCATCCACCATTTCACTCATCCATCCACCCACTCACTCATCATCCACCTTTTCACTCATCCATCCTTTCACTCATCCATCCACCCTTTTACCCATCCAGCTACCCTTCCACTCGTACATCCAGCTATTTCCATTTTCTCTCTTCCATCCTTCCACTCACTCATCAATCCATCCATCCCCTCCCATTATACATCTATTCAATCTTTCATTCATCCATTCACCCTTTCACTAACTCATCCAGCCATCCCTTCACTTACTCACTCGCCCACCTTTTCACATGAATTTTGAGCTTAGCCTTTTTGAGAAGAGGCCCATCAAGAACTTCACCCTCGCTGCAAGAGCCATTCCAGGACTGGGACAGAAACAGAAGCCACCCAGGGCAGAGACAGGATCCACTACAGCAGGGGACAGGAGCCATCACAGGAGGGGGGGGACAGGAGCCACCACATGGGGGGACAAGAGCCATCACTGGAGGGGGAACAGGATCCACCAGGGTGGACACAGGGGTGGGTATGCAGTATTCTAGTATCATCTTGGTCTCTTCCAGGGTGGGGGAGGGCTACTCACCCCCTCCTGGACAAGACAATGAGAAGACAGGCTCTGGTTCCAAAATGTTAGTTTTGCCCCCCTTCCCCCACACTGATGTACAGTACTGAAAGGAGATACTCCAAGAGAACTGATTTAACTGATTGTCCTCCATACTTTGTTAACCAGTGTAGGTGCGATTGTGCCATTTCTCTATTTTATTACAATATAGACTGCATGTTTGACGAATCGAGGTTTGTTTACAATTTAGTGACAGTAATTAAGCTCTGTGAAGTGAACCACGTGCTGCCTCGGTGTAATCAGGGCCGGTTCTAGGATGTTTGGAACCCTGGGCAGAAACGGAATGTGTCACACCAATTGCAGATACAAGACGCATTCAGTGCTGTTTGCATCTGAATAGAGCCCCTGCTCCTGAAGCTGCCGCCCCTCCCTCTGTCACCTTCAAGCACCTCTTAACAGCTCATCAAGGGCTGAAGGTGTGAGGGTTGCCATCCCGCTGTGCCTCGCCAATGCAGATGGGTAGCTGAGCTTTTGTACTGCCTCGGAGTCTGTTACACCCGACCTCAGCAGCATCGCAGTCAAGAAGGGAGGTGGGGGCCAGCTGTGCCGGTTGTGCGACCAGTTAAAATTATGGCCAAATGGCGTCCGTTAAAGAATCCTTCACGGACAACGGACAGACGGCCGAAATTATGGACTGTCCGTGAAATTTACGGACGGTTGGTCACCCTAGATTAATGTTATTTAAGCCGGAGGCATCCTAACATGCAGGGCGCAAGTCGTAAAAAAAGAAGTGGGGAACGCTGTGACCGGAAGTGACGTCACGAAAAGGTGCCGAGCTCCTCGTCCCAGAGAGGCCAAAGAGTGAAGTCCAGCTGTTTGGCAGGGGGGATGGTGTCCCCCGGTAAAATAAGTGGGGGGACGCCGTCCACCCGCATGGTACCCCGACTCGAGCCCTGCTAACATGCACAACCAGAGCAGAAAGGCAGATGCGGGCAGAGAATGGAGCATATCAAGAATTCTCATCAAAGAGAATGGAGCATATCAAGAATTCTCATCAAAGCCAACCGATCATACGGATCTCATGATACCATTGAACATTGAATAGGACTTGGTGAATTTGGAGCAAACTAATATTTTAATGAGCTGAATTTTGTTTGAGCATTTCAAGATTTCTCATCAAAGCCAACCTACCGCACAAAAGGCAATGACCACTACGGATCTCATAATACCATTGAACTTTCAACAGGACTTGGCGAAATCGGAGAGAACTATTATTTTAATGAGCTGATTTCTTATTTAAATTTATTTTTAACATCCAGTTTGTAGCCTTAGAAGAACAAAAAGTTGTAATCAGCGACATTTAGGCATGGTGCCTTTTTGGCCCTGATCGCTGGGAAGCTTTAGGGAGAGGGCGAATGGGTGAAGGTGTTTTTATACTGTTAATACATTTTACTTACCTATTTACTTATCCTGTATTGCTCGTGGGGTCCTTCTGGACATCCCTACTGCTGACACACAAGGCCATCACCTAGTCTTGCCCTGCTCTAGAGTTCCACCGATTGGTAGTTTAAGACCTCCACATATGGTAAGATTGCCTTAGGGGGTACAATACAAGATATACAGTGACTATACACCACTACTGGCTTTATCAATGCTCTCTTTGCTTAAGTAGCTAGATATGCACAGGTGGTGAATAAGAATATATTGGCAGTAGCACGTTTGAACCTTTGAGTTTTTCACTATAGTGAGCTGTCTAGCTATAGGCTTTGCATATGCAATATAATGCATTCTATGTAATTGCAAACAAGTGATATTACCAATGACAGGGTTTTTCCTTACAAAGAGGCATAGCTACTTTGAAGGTCTTATTTGAAGACTCGTCAAAATAAAGCTGCACAGAAAATCGGACATGACGGTTGAATATTAAATAATCTGACAGAGGTATAGGTAATAGGCAAGCACTTTAATGAAATGAGAGTAGTTTGCTCACTATAAAAAAAGAGTTGTTGGCGATGATGAAAAAAAAATGATGAAAAAAAAATTGGGGGATTTGTTCGCATAGACAAACATTCACATATTACTTACTTCATGATAACTAAATATGTGCTCTAACAGCATCATGGAACTTTTTTAGGATGGGCCATCTGCACTACCACAATGAGCTATGGACTCAAAAAGCACATGACAGAATGAGGGAGAAAAAAGCTTTCTCATTCTGTCAAGTGTGATGTGAATCATACCTCTAAATTCTATGTTAGAGAATTGATACTTGTTGGTGTAGGTGTCTATGTGGGTCGGTGCCAACAATGATTCCGTCACAATTATTTCTTTCATAGGTGTTCATGGGGTTCAGATGAAGGCCCTTTAACAGTGATGTCATTTGAGATGTCATCAGTGATGTCATCAGTGATGTCACTGACCATGTCATGAATGATGTAATATGTGACGTCATCAGCAGTGCATTGCGGGGGCACGAGTTATAGTTAGGTCAACTAACTATAACGGGGGAATTTCTATATTTTTGTATGAGGGAAATGTCCAACTACCTATAACGTCTCTGAAACCTATGTTTTTTTCAGTACATTTTAAAGGTTTTTCTATATTCTAAAAGTATTCTAATTTTTAATTATAACATCTCTGAAACCTATATTTTTTTCAGTGAATTTCAAAGGTTTTTTAAATGCTAATTTGTAACTATGACGTTCCTGAAAGCTATGGTTTTTTCAGTGAATTTTAAAGGTTTATTTAAATACTAATTTAAAAATATTTTCTTCTTTAACCCTATAGTTTTTTCAGTAATTTTAAATTATCACTTTATTGTCAACATAGTGAAAACAACCAATGTTTCCAGTTTTCCAGCAATAGCTTCCACACAAAAAATTTGTCACAAATGAGAACAACTAACGGTAATAATATACAGAGTAGACGTCCCCATACAAAAATTAACACAAAAGCACCAGTTCCCGAAATTCTCAACGAGCAGCCAAATCTGGGGTGCGATCCAAAAACAGGGAATAAGCCACGTTTGCAGTAGGAATCTAACATCTGCATTTTACTGGTGTAAACCAGGACGATTACCTACAATGTAAAAGGGATCGTAGCCCAGAATCACATCGGAAGAGCAAAATATGTCACAGAGTTACTGATCACACAGCTCAAACACCCATGAAGGCCACAACACGCACTGCCACCAGACTCAGATATCCCCCCCTGGACCACCCCCGCGCATAACAGGACAGCAGACCTTCCAAAAATGGCATGGTCCCTCAGCCACACAATACTTGAATGTTGCCCGATATGGCAAGCAAGTATGTGTGAAGAACGCAACTCATCCATCAATAATAATAATGCACACAATACCACTGTAGCGGTGATCTCCTGGACAGACCTCAATATACAGATCAAAATCCTCTCCATCTGTGTATATATACTGCTGGTGCTTGTAGTGTTGTGCACAATAGACGCAACCATGTTACCTCAGGCAGTGGGGAAGATCTCGGACATGTAGCTGTATTGTTTTCCCATGGAAGCGGAAGCGCAGTGGGCTTGTCCAACGTACGCCACTCCAGCATAGGAGTATAAATAAATACGCCGGGGCTCTGGGACGTGGTTCCCTTGTGAACTGTGAAGGCCAACAAGTCTGTCAGGGCTGCAGGCCTCACCCTGCCACGTGGTTTCCGCCATGACCGCGGGTCTCCTCGACACAGACCCCCTGCAAACCTAGCGGCACAGCACCGTAGACTTATGTCTGTACAGACTACTGCCTTCGATCTACAGTACATACAGCAGGCCTCACAATTCAGATGGAGTAGCGATTGTAGATGATGCAGTACGGCCCTCTCGGACCACGCATCATTGCAGGGTGTGCACACGCTGAGTACTTCAGGTGCCACTAACTCAGTGCACCACAAGTCATCACCACATGGCCTTATTGAGGCAGAATTCAAAAGACATTGGTCCGAGTGCGGATCCCTGGACCATGAATCATCACAGGATACGTACACGCTCAGTGCCAAAGGTACTACTAACTCAGTGCACCATAACTCATCACCACATGGCCTTATTAAGGGAGAATTCAATAGACAAAAGACATTGCTCTGAGTGCAGCTCTCCCGAAACAAGCATCATTTCAGGTTACATACATGCTCAGTGCCAAAGGTACTACTAACTTAGTGCACGATAAGTCATCGCCACGTGGCCGTATTCATGCAGAATTCATTAGACAAAAGACATTGGTCTGAATGCGGCCCCCCCCCCTGGACAATGCATCATCACTGGGTACGTACACGCTGAGTGCCAAAGATACTACGAAGTCAGTGCACCATAAGGTATCACAAGGAAGAGTGAACAGTTTTATGTCACAAGTGAGGCATACTATCAATTGAAAATCGAATTGAGGCAGAATTCAATAGACAAAAGACATTGCTCCAAGTGCGGTCCCCCCGGACGACACATCATGGCAGGGTAGGTACACGCTGAGCGCATAAACTACTACTAACTCACTGCACCATAAGTCATCACCACGTGGCCCTATTGAAGCAGAATTCAGTAGACAAAACATAGCTCCAAGTGCGGCCCCTCCAGACCATGCATTATCGCAGGATACGTACACGCTCAGTGCCAAAGGTACTACTAACTCAGTGCACCATAACTCATTGCCACATGGTCTTATTAGGGCAGAATTTAATATGCAAAAGACATTGGTCCGAGTGTGGCCCTCCCTGAACCATGCATCATCACAGGGTAGGTACATGCTGAGCGCCAAAGGTACTACTAACTCAGTGCAGCATAAGTCAACGCAAGGAACATTGAACAGTTTTTTGTCAGCAGTGAGGCATACTACAGCTTCAACTTAAAGATGCTTTCACATCAAGAAATTAGATCCTACGAATGTTCGCATTGATAGACATCTGCAAATTTATATTCAAAGTCAAGAGGAATCATCTGGCTAAGTCTAGGTCTTGCTGCAGCACGAAATCGAGTTTTAATATAAATGATATAAAATAAGTTTGTAATGATATAGAGTTAAAGTTTCTTTGGTAGTCAAGAGAAGTGTACAGAAAATAACAGTTTGATAAGTGTACGTGTTGAAGAAGAGATGGAAGATAATAGTGATGTGAAGTTTCAAAAAGAAATAACAAAGTTTAAAGTAGTTTCTGGTGAAAATCTCTACTAAGTATAACCTCCTTCAAATCTACACAATATCCTTTTAGTATCCTTGCTTCAAGAACTTGTTTTATATCAGTTATAGCTTTACTAGAAAGACCAAATTCATCTTGCAAGTCCAAACGAACACTAAATGGGAGTTGGGGGCGCTAGAGGGCGCACATACGGAATGGCCGCCTGACTGCGTGGCTCCCGTTACTTGCAGCTTTGATCCTTAATTAATCCTTGCCACCTGAGGAGCAAACTCTCTCAAACATAGCGGAATCGGTGCCGTGAAGACTCAACTGCACTCGTTCCAATTCTCAGACCGCTAGCGGGCACTTGCAGCGAGATAACAGCTCCGCAAGATTTGCCGGTGTTACCCCTGGAGCCGCTGTGACGAGGGGCTCGGACACTGGCAGGCACGCAAGGCCGGTGCATGCCACGAGGCGGGAGGCCCTGGGGACGGCGCGAAGCGGGGAGATTGTCGCTGAGACGCTGACCTCCCGATTTCAGGTACTGGGCGCAGTGGGGAACGGACACACATCCCCGATATCGACGGCGGGATAGCCGCCTGTACAGACTATAGCCGTGGGACGAGTGGGAGAGGCTGCGTCACTAGTGTTCTGCTACCATCTTAGTGACCTGGGAGTGGAGCGTCGGAGCGACTAGGATTACGCTGGGGACAAATCTGAGGGTGTGGGCGCCCTGTCCCGGCGACCTTGCCCTATCTCGCTTCACCTGCAGCTGGGGTGGATCTGACTGACATCGCTACATTGGCATCGGGCAGCACTGAGGCCTACAGCACCGGAGGGACTGGGAGCTTCTGAGGAGCTGGGCGTATAGATAGGCCGGCCTTGGAGGGGTTGTCGAAGTGTGGCACTCACTGCCTCTGCGCCCCCGGGTTGCGTCTGCCCCATCAGTACTGAGTGCAAACCTTAAACCCGGACCCTACTTGGTGCTAACCCATCTGGAATCCTCTGACCATTGGCCTGATCTGCTGCACTGCCGGACACATACCTCATTGCCAGGAGTTGCTGAATCCTGCTTTCTGCTGGCACTGCTCCCCACTCTGGGATAAGTTGGAAGGAGCTCTGACACCTCCCTTGGCCGGGAGGCGACCCCCCACTACTTTGGCGCATCCCGAGAAGTTGGCCCAAGTGAGGCGCAAAAGCACAATGGTGCGCCCAGAGAACCGCCAAACAAAAATCAACTTCGAGGGCGCCAAGAAGGGGTTGAAGCCAGGCTCGGCTGAGCCAGGGCCTAGTGGTGCCGATCACCGCTTGTTTCAAGAAATGCGTCAGGGCTTCGCTACAATGGTGGAGAAAGTGGACGGGATGACCTCCGGAATGGATGCCCTGGTGCACAAAGTTGATCAGCATGAGGAAAGAATCACCGCAATGGATCTCGGACAACGACGACCTCACTGCCACTCCTACCTCTCAACTCGCTCGCATGGACAATCTCCTTAGAGGTATTGCAGCCAAGAATGAGGACTTGGAAGCCCGCAGCAGATGCAATAACATCTGCGTCACGGGCATTCCAGAGTCCACAGACACTGGCAGGATGGAACTCTATGTGGAGAAAATCCTCCGAGCATCAATAGGAGAGGATGCCTTTTCACCCCAGTTCATTGTTGAGAGGGCGCATAGGTCTTTGGCTCCCGTCCTGACACCTGGACTGCCGCCTAGACCAATCATCGCTCGCTTGCTGAATTACCGCGACCGGGATGTCGCCCTGAGAGCTGCTTGGGCCAAACGGGCCCTACACTACAAACGGTGTCACATTCTCCCTTTATCCTGACTTCACTCCCCTCGTGCAGGAAGAACAACATAAATTCCTAGCTGTCAAAAAGAAATTAAGAGAGGCTCAGTTTGACTATGCCTTGCTATAACTGGCGAAGCTGAGGGTGACGCACCAAGGTAAGCAGCGTTTTTTCACGGACCCGCAAAAAGTTGAGGACTATTTGAAAGCACTCCGCAAAGCGCAGAGGGGCAGACGGGACGGTCATGCTGACCCCGAAGAGGACCCACCTTTGGTCGAAGATGACAATTGATACACAGTGTCCCTCCTGGGCAGGTCTGGCCCAGTGCTGTCTTACTGAGTTTGCCCTACTGATACTGATTCAGATGGAATTGCCACTTCTCTTGTAATGTGAGTCTGGATGACTCTTCTAGTGGTACGATACTGCAGGGACCAATCTCCCTGCCCTAGCCTCTACCTAGGGTGGTATGGAGCGAGAGCCTGTCGGAGGGAATAGTGGCTATGCGCCCTTGATGATGTTTCCCCTACGGGTGTACCCCACTCATGGGCACAAGTTGTGGGAGTTCTGGGGAGGTGGGAGGTGGGGGGACGTGGGGATGAATGGCTGCTGGCATGATTGGGATGCAGTAGTGGGAGGGGGGTTGAGTTCCAATGGGGGGGGTTGGTTTAATGAGGACAACGGATGGCTGGTTGGTCATTGTACTGTTTGGCGTCATTTACGCGTTGCTGAATTTCTGGCACCCACAGCGGCATGCCACATGTTTACGATTTATTCTCTGTTATGTCGGGATCGGGGTCTGATGGGCAATTGAAGTGTTTATCATAGAACATACGCTGACTCAATAATACTAAAAAATGTCGAAATGTTGTTGCATACTTAGATCGCCACCAGGTTCAAATTGCCATGTCACAGGAGACGCATATATCGTCACAAGCGCGCTCTTCTTTTGGCTGTAAATGGGCTACTACCCGTGCATTCTCCTCTTACTCCACTTATGCGAGGGGAGTTGTTATCCTAATTAAACGCACAGTACCCTTTCAGGTGTGTGGGGAGCTCGCGGACATGGAGGGCCACTTCGTATTACTGTGGGGGCGGCTAGGCCGCGACACCATCACCTTAGTAAACTGCTATGCACCCAACTTAGACACGCCCCTCTTTTTCACCACACTCTGTTGTAAAATTTTAGACATAGGATCCTGGCATGTCATTTGGGGGGGAGACTTTAACATAGCACTGATGCCCCGGTTAGATAGGGCGGACAGAGCGATAGATTACAAGCCCAGATCCAGAGAGGCGTTGGAGGGTGTGATCTCTGAGGGCAACCTGATCACGGCCTGGCGACACCTGCATCCTTGCCGCACAGAGGGCACTCACTTCACCTCACTGACCAGCACATGGGCACGCCTTGACTATTTTTTCATGTCTAGAGAGATATTCGCAGAAGTGACTGATTTAGTTCACCTCCCGAGGACATACTCTGACCATAGCCCAGTACTTCTGACCCTACGTGTGCCTGAGTGGGATAATCCTAGGCCACACTGCCGGTTACAACCAGCGGCCTTACTGGACGCGGTATTCCGCACTGAACTTGGCGCAGGCGATATTCAGCGCACGCTCCGGGCTCTCGATAGCGAGTTGAGGGCATTGGAGGTGCGAATGGTGGAGGGTGCTAGCACTGACGTACACATTGAATTTAGGGACAAACTCACACAAAACGAGGAGGAAGCGAATAGGGAAGCCAAGTTTAGGGGCAAACATTGGCAGGCGAGGAAATATTGCGAGGGGATAGGCCTGGCAGAGCGCTAGCCATGTTGACACGTACACCACACATTAATAACATGATCATTGAGGTGGTCAATGCCCAGGGACACACTGTTAGGGACTCCAATGACTTACTTGCCGCTTTTGTTTCCCATTATCGTGTCCTCTACACCACAGCCACAACTGTGGACGTTCAGTATGACGACTTCCTGGGCGACATAGCCCTGTGCTGGCTTAGTGATGTTGATAGGGCTTTCCTAGCTTCCCCTTTCGGGTTAGATGAAATCAGGGATGCTATGATGTCACTCCAAAATGGGAAGGCGCCCGGCCTGGACGGACTCCCCGCCGAATTCTACAAGACCTACGTGGACACTATGGCCCCGGTCCTCCGTGAGGTTTTCGAGGAGTCCCTAACTTAGAGAGCAAACGCGAGATTCGTGTATTTGTTGTTTGCGTAATTAATTGGACCCCTCTTGAGGCGTGAGCCGGGAGGTAGGCTGCTGCTGAATTGTATACTAACTTGCGATAACCTGCTGATAACTAGCGTGTGTTATTTAAATTATATACGGCGATTTTTAAAAGTCATATTTTACTTATTTGCACATACCCCAGCCCTCGCAAATCCCTGTCCCTGCACTTTGGCGGTTTCAGCCGATCTTGGGGCTGTGCACCGAGTCTAAGGGGAAGATTCACAACGGCAGACATCTTGGGTGGGAGGCGGCAGCTGTGACAGCGCTCTAGCCATCCCTACAAAAGGAAACGGACGCTCTCCGCGTCAGCGGACGCGTATAATGGACGCGCTTCGTCAGCGCCGGAGTCACGCCAGAGTCAGCCCGTCTGCGCCCGTCCGCGCCTCGGACGGGCCCAAGGGCTATGCCGCCATCACCAGTACCTTCCAGCAATCACTTACAGGTACCACACAATGTAGATATATCGACTCTTATGTCCGCCCCCATATACATTAAATATACTTCTGAACATTTGCAGGCCTTAAGACCCATAAGACAACCCTCCTGCAGCACGCTGAAGCTGGGTTGGGAGAAAGCTGTTTGCCAATGTTGCCTACTCTCCATAGATCCTGTAGGGACAAGAGCCATACAGGCCAGAGATATTAAGGACAACTTGACATCCAAATCAAAATCTTTTTCATTTCTCAGTATTAATTGTCCTTCACTACCGAAACACAAGACAGAAATATTTAACCTATTATTAGATGAGGTTCCAGACGCCATGTTCCTAACAGAAACATGGTTACAAGAAAGCCCTGGCCCAGATATAGCCATGGCACTTCCTGACTCATATGCCATAGTGAGACTTGATCGTAAAAAGAAGTTAGGCGGAGGAATAGCAATTATCTTCAAAAAGATCTATAGCTGTGAATTTAATAGACTCCCGTGTGAGGGTTGTGAAGGCGCAACTTTCAAACTCTCGCTAGCACCAAATTTTACCTTTTCTGGAGCACTTATCTATCGGCCGCCAGGAACTGCATCTAAATCGTTGACAGACATGTCAGAACTCATGGGCCCTTTAGTAATGAGAACTGCTAGTTTTACAATCATTGGTGACACGAACCTGCATTTGGAAAATGAGGAATGCTCAATGGCCAAGGAATTCATAACTGACCTAGCATCCCTTAATTTGACCCTGAAGAACTCGGGACCTACACATAGTGCCGGTCATTTGTTGGATCCCATCTTTTCCAACTTAAATGACATTTTTATGTATCCCGCCCTGCCCCTGCCCTGGTCAGACCACTTTTTGATCAAATTTTCCCTCCAGGTGGAATTGTCAAATAAAGATAAAGCACCGGTATATATCCAACTTGTTAGGAAATGGAAAAAACTTGATATTGAGAGTCTTAACTTTTTTCTGGAAGACCATCTTCCCTGTACAAAGTCAACGGTACAACATTTTTCGACAGCTGTCCAAAATTGGCTCACGGAAGCTATTGATGCTTCCCTGCCTAAAACAAAATTAAAACAAAATACTCACCGTCCCCCGCCTCTTGGTTTAATGAGACACTAAAGCAGGAAAAAAGCAGCTGTAAAAACGCTGAGCGGCAATGGAGGAAGACCTATTCCCCTGAAGCCAAGAAAGATTATAAAATAAAATTAACAAACTACCAGAAGTTATGTGGCAAAGCTAAAGCTGAATACGCTTGCACTAAAATTACAGAAGCCCTAGACCAATCTAAAACACTCTTCAAGATAGTGAAAGAGTTGGCTGGTTCACATACGTTACAACCTCCGCCAGACCTTAACAAGACACAATGCGACTCACTGGATGCCTTCTTTGTCGATAAAGTTGACAAAATACATCAGGGAATCGAACAAGCTCTAAATGAACATAATCAAACTTACCCGATCCTGCCCAATACTCCACCTGTCAAGCCGAGTAATAATGCTAACATTCCAGGCCCCATCTCCTCTGCTGAGACATCTCCTGTTACACTAGATAACTGGCCAAAGCTTAGCCCTGATACGGTTCACAAACTACTTAATACTATTAAATCAGGCTCACCCAAAGACCCACTGCCATGCTCAGTTCTAAAACAACTTAACAGTAGTGCCCTGGCCATAATCACTGATCTTCTTAACGCATCCCTGCAGGAAGAATTTGTGCCTGATGAATGGAAGCACGCGATGATTCATCCGCTGCTAAAGAAAACGGGACCGGACCCTAATCTGCCAGCTAACTTCCGGCCTATCTCCTTGTTGCCCACTTTTGCAAAAATACTGGAGAAACATGTTCATGGGTCTCTTACTGACTTCAAAACTACTCATGATCTGTTACCCTCCCATCAATCAGGATTTCGTGCAGGCTTCTCTACAGAGACGACCTTGCTAGGCGTAACTGAGAACATCCGTTTTATGCTGGACAGAGAAGAAACTGTGGCCCTTGTGCTGCTCGACCTCAGTGCAGCATTCGACACGGTGTCGCATGCAGTCCTTGCCCGGACACTTCATTCATAGGCATTCGTGGTGCGGCCGTAAATTGGATTAAATCACTGCTGGAAAAGTGTACATTTCAAGTCTTCTCACAATCCGCTTGCTCTGACATCATGACCTTCAAACACGGAGTACCGCAGGGCTCTATTTTGAGCCCGCTACTGTTTAACATTTATATGAGCCCGCTTGTCAAAATAGTAGAAGAGACTGGACTACTTATGTTTTCCTACGCTGATGATTCTCAGCTTCTCTTCTCTCTATCCTCAGCGGAACATGACAATCCCTCCTCCTTAAAATTTGAACTAAGTAAGATTGCGCAGTGGATGCGTAAAAATTTTCTTAAACTCAACGGTGAGAAGACCGAGTTAATTGTCCTGGGGAAGAACAAAGAGCTTTGGGGACCCCAACATTGGCCATCGGAAATGGGCACTCCCCCGGTTCCAGTCACGCAAGCTCGTAATCTGGGTGTCATCATTGATGACTCTCTCAATTTGAACCAGCAAGTTGTGAAGACTTCAGCCACCTGCTTTACAATATTAAAATGGCTAAAAAAAATCTGCTGGATGCTGCCCGAACATACTAAGAAAACAGTTATCAATGCCTTAATAACCTCTAGGCTTGATTACAGTAACGTGTTATACTTAGGGGCAAAAAAGGCCACAATCCGCAGACTGCAGACAGTGCAAAATGCAGCAGCGAGACTATTGTGGAAAATTCCCATCTCCACATCAACCTCCAAGTACATCCGGGAGTTGCATTGGCTGAAAATTGAGAATCGGATCAAATTTAAATCCCCATGCTTTATGCATAAGATTTCCACTAATAATGCCCCAAAGTATTTGCAAAATCTTGTACGTCCCTATTGCCCATCTCGGATCCTTCGATCAGCAACGGCTAGTCATTTTGTAATCCCTAAACTTAAGCTGTCGCGCATGGGTGGCAAATCCTTTTAGTTTCTTGGACCCTCACTCTGGAACACTCTACCACATACATTACGGAATGAGACGAGTTACATGAAATTCAGGAAAGCCTTAAAAACCTGGCTGTTCAACATCTAAAAAGACCTGCTTCAAATCATACTACTGGATCCTTAGCGCCGGGAAACCCTTTGTTGGGTAGCTGTTGCGCTATATAAATGAACTAAATAAATAAAGAAATAAATAAATAAACTGATGGCATCCTTCCCTGCTCCATGCGCGAAGTCGTCATCTCTTCATTATTGAAAACTAACAAAAACCCCAGGGCCTGTGACTCTTACCGACCACTATCGCTCCTGAATTGCGATGTTAAAATCTTGACCAAGGTGCTAGCCGACAGACTATCTCTTCTTATGACCAGGATTGTTTTACCTGATCAGTCTGGTTTTGTCCCGGGCCGTTCCACTTCCCATAACCTGCGCACTTTGTTTTCCTCACTCCACACGGTCCACCCTGACCTCCCTGTTGCGGCAACCTTCCTAGATGCCACTAAGGCCTTCGACTCTGTCGAGTGGCCGTACTTGTTCAATGTCCTGGCCCGCATGGGTTTCCCCACGCTATTCATTTCCTGGGTCCAGTTACTATATACACAGCCCACTAAGAGGGCCCTGGTCGATGGTCACCTTTCCACATCACTTGCCACTTCCAGGGGCACCCGGCAGGGATGTCCCCTCTCCTGTTCGCGATTGCCGTTGAACCCCTCGCCCATCGGCTCCGACAGCTTCATCGGGATGGCGCAATTCTCTGCTTTCAGCGCCAGATCGATGTATCGTTATATGCAGACGATATGACCCTGTTCGTCAAAGACCCGGAGTGTAACCTGAATCCCCTATTCAGGGAATTTGTTGTCTTTGGCAGAATGTCTGGAGTACAGATCAATTGGGCAAAGTCCCTATTTTTCCCACTCACGAACGCGGTACCTGACTTCCCCCTGGACTACCCCCTAGAGTGGTGTCGTACTGATCTCCGATACCTGGGTATCCAGGTTTCACGTGACAAAAATGAGACGATCCATTCCAACTATGGCGTTGCCGTCACTAAGCTCACTGCCCTGGTGAAACGATGGATCTCCCTTCCTATTTCCATGGCAGGTAGGGCGTCACTTATCAAAATGGTAGTGCTCCCACGCTTCTTTTATCTCTTCCTTAATATCCCCTACCATCTGGGTGCCTACTTCTTTAAAACATTGAAGTCGGAACTCTGTCGCCTATTTTGGGGGGGGCAAAAGTCAGAGGCTGAAATGGTCCATGCTGATACAGCCATACGATAAGGGGGGTTTCGACCTCCCCGATTTTGAGGTCTACTATCTGTGTGCTCAGGCACACTATGCCTATCACTGGCTGGTTCCCACTCCCTTTATGCCTCAGTTGGCGGTGGAAGACTGGATTGCTAACACCCTGCCTCTCAATGGCCTCCTTCATTGTCCGACTTCGGCCATCACGACACCGTATACTTCCGTCACATGTACTATCGACGCATGGCGCCGTATGGCTAAAAAACTAGACTGCAGCCTACTGTACTCCCCTCGAATTCCGCTGGCATATCACCCTGAGCTTGAACTCCTACAGGAGCGCGGCTTCCGAGTGCTCCGTGGGACTCTACATATCAATTGCTGGGGCGATCTCTTCTCCGCAGGCCGCTTTAAAACTGCGGATGCATTCTTTACGACGCACAACTGCACCCCGCTTGAAGCATTTTATTATTTACGATTGCGCTAAGGGATGCGGGATATCCTCCCTCACTTCCCCGAGGAGCCTGAGATCACGCCCCCGCTCCACTTCCTGCTTTGCTCACAAGATGGTTCTCATCTGGTGTCAGGCATGTATCGCCATGTCAGGGCATGTGGCCCGATACCTGAGGCCTCGGCGAGAATACATTGGACTGCTGAGCTGGCCGTTGATATCACTGACGCCCAATGGTTGTACTGTTGTACCCTCATGGCCCGTATATCGGCCAGCTGCAGGCTCAAGATAATTCACTACAAATTCTTGCAGCGCTTATTTTACACCCCTATGAAAAAATACAGGTTTCAATTGCCTGATAATGATCGCTGCGAGCGCTGCCGTGCAGAGCACGCAGGTTTCTTACATCTTGCCCAGCTCCAGCATTAACTGCTCGAAGCCCCCCACCAGAAGAGCCCCAATTGCCTTCCGCCGCCCTGATTCATTCAGGCGCAGCAAGTCCTGCACGCTGATCAGATACAATCAACGATCAGCCTTCGACTTTTGAGCGACCGCATGGACTTCAGCTACCCACGCTTCCCTGCCTGGGTATCACTCACTGATTCCATCGACAACCCTGTCCTGATGACGATCCCGACTAAAGGGGATCGAAACGCCGTCGACTTTACAGCTTGAATCATATGACGCATATCACGTTCTGTGCTCCTGTTCAAATAATTTTGTTTTAAGTGATTACAACTTGTTTCTGTGGAGCCATTATTTGATGTAAATACTTTAGTTCATGCGTCGATCACGCTGTCCACTTTAGCACTTGCACCTTCACTATCACCAATTGTATATAGCACCTTGCACCAAGTGCCACTGGGTTGTCACATGATCTGCTCTGTACAGTGCTGTTTTAACTGTATTGTCATGTGAAAGACCATTCCCTTTTGCTTCTTGGTGAATAATACTGCCTTTTCTAAAAATTCAAGTGACTCCTTGTTTCTTCCTTTTTTGTAATGCACATTGCATACATTGTTGAAACTGTCTTTACATGATACCTGTTGGGAATTGTTTCTGCTTACACGACACACCCATCCCAACGAGGTATATGGGTCTTCTCCTGTTGTTCTTACACATTGCTCACAAGATGGTTCTCATCTGGTGTCAGGCATGTATCGCCATGTCAGGGCATGTGGCCTGATACCTGAGGCCTCGGCGAGAATACATTGGACTGCTGAGCTGGCCGTTGATATCACTGACGCCCAATGGTTGTACTGTTGTACCCTCATGGCCCGTATATCGACCTGCTGCAGGCTCAAGATAATTCACTACAAATTCTTGCAGCGCTTATATTACACCCCTATGAAAAAATACAGGTTTCAATTGTCTGATAATGATCGCTGCGAGCGCTGCCGTGCAGAGCACGCAGGTTTCTTACATCTTGCCTGGGAGTGCCCCCCTGTACAGACCTATTGGCAACAGGTGCATAGCGCCCTAGAATCCATGACTGGGGAACCCATAACTCCAGACCCGGTACTAATTCTCTTGGGACACACACCCCACATCTTTAAGACATGCAGGAAATTCGTAGATATTGCACTCCTCCTAACGAAGCGGCGCGTAGCGTGCAGGTGGGGTCGTGGCAGGGCCCTGAAGTTTAAGGAATGGCTAGCTGATATGACACGTAGCCAGGAGCAACACACAGTCTTCGCTGACTTACTCCCGCTATCCAGCAGGCCGAGAGACATTTGGGGACCCTTGGTCGAATATCTTCAGGTTCAGGCAGCTCGAGATGACAGCTCGGAGGGGGGCGACCTCCGTGGTGATGGTGAAGTCCAGATATAACATGTTCCTACACTCAGATAAACTTGGCATTGATACGCTGTTGATTCTGCTATATTGCATTGCATGTGAATGTACCCTTCCCTCTCCCCAGTGACCAATCATTATCCACTGTTATTCTGCTTATCTATTACTGATGTGGTTCCCTGTGTTACTTTGCGCTATGGTGCGGCATGATTTTTCACTTGATGACTTCCTCCTATGCTGCTCTATCATAACTATATACGTGCTATTGTGTTGTGATATGCTGTAACAGATGTATATTTTGATGCCACCTCATTGACTGTACTACCTAGCCACTGTATTGTCCCTTTTTTCTTTCTGTATGTTTTTGATGCAAAAACACTAATAAACAGAGTTTAAAAAAAAAACACTAAATGGGAGTTTACACTGTGGACAGCAGAGCTCACAATTTGAACTATAACATCCCTGACGCCTACATATTTCAACAGTATATTTCATACATGTTTCATCTTTTGTCCCATCCACCTACACTACGGACAGCAGGGCTCAAAATTCATATTGAGTCGCAATAGCAGATGACACAGTTTAATAGGCAAGAGACATTGCTCCCAGTGCGGCCCCCCCCCGACCATGCATCATCGCTGACTGCACACATGCTCAATGCTTCTGATGCCCCTACCTCACTGCAGCACAACTCATGCACCCTTTCTGATACAATATTTTGTGAATAATTTCACATCTGCTATCCTACCTCAGTGTATTACAAGTCATGAACCCTCTAACGATAGAATATTTTCTGTATGATTTCATATCTGGTACCCATACCTTAGTGCATCACAAATCTTTGACCCTTTATGATTGAATCTCTGTGTCTGATCCAATGATTACTGTTGTACTTGCTGCACCACCAACCATTCACGGAGGGTTGGCTTACAATCATCCCTCACGCATCCACCACAGACTTCACTGGATATGTGATTCTGTTAATAAAAAGGAGTCGAGCACACATGCCGATACCCAGTTTCACTATCTATCCGTGTCTGTGTGTTCATTATGTATGCAACATCCTGCCCCTTGGCCCTACCACATTACATACTGCTCTGGACAGTGTATGCAGCCATTGACAGTGGGGGAAAACTTTAGTTATGTAACTTTGTCTCAGTCATTGAACACGTACGTATGTAGAGACTGCATCATTAAAGTACTGCAAGGCGAGTGTATACTGAATTTATAAGTGCGTGAGGATCATCGGAGTGATTGTATACGTGCATATGTTGGTGCAGAGCTAACTCAGACAACGACCTTGTCTCTAATTGGCTGTCCCTCATGTGCCAAAAACTGAAACTTCAACTTTCCATGGCCCTGTATTGCTAAAGCTGCAACACTCCACTAAATGTGCAATAAACATTCATATTTACACAGATATCTCATGTCCACCATCTTTCCTGTGTGGAACTATAGATGAACATAGGGTCAGTAATTCCCTGTATCTTCCATGTTGGCCATATTGTGGGACTTGGCTCACAGAGTGACACTGTCTTTTGCAACCCGGGTGACGGTAGCACACCAACACGGACACCCGCATCCAGCGTTGTCAGATTTATTTTCAGCTTTCTATAGCCCAAAGCCTCAAAGGTAGCCCAAACTAGCTAAATATTGCTACTTTAGGGAAGGAGGGGCATGGGCAGCGTCAAGCAGGCGGTGAATGCATTGGAATTGTTGTTGCAGCAGTATGCCAAGTAAATATTTGTCAAGTAAAGCACTTTAACAGACTACTTTGCTGAAGCATTGTATATTTATTTGTAATCTGGCAACTAGCACAAACCAACAGATATAGCCCAATTGTGTGTGAACTAGCCCAAACTGATAACACTGATGCTACAGCCACTCCCTCATGTCTGGTATACACCTACACCACACCCATCCAGCACAGGCGTAATAGGACACGTGACCCTACTAATATAAAAAACCAGGCGCAGGTGCTCTATGCCATTTATAGTTTAGAGTGCGTGGCCTCACTTTTCACTTAGTAGCACCTCAAGCACTAAGCGGGTGTACAACCTGCGATGATGATAAGTGCACTAGTATGTACTCTGCCATGGCGATATCAAGACTCAGTTCCAAATGTGAAACCTGTTACCTTGCAGAACGGAGCTCCATGATGTGGAGGGTGCCATGACCGTGAAAAGGTGGCCGTGAAAAGGTGAGCAGTGAGGCATGGGTGCGCAGAGGCAGGCAGATACCTCTTGACGGCGGGAGTGGATGGGGTGCAGGTGCCTGGTTGCAGAAAGACGGCAGAGTGATTTAGGCGTACGCAATCGTATATTTCACAGTGTCGAATTGGTAACGAGAGCACTGGTACAATGTCCAAGGGGCTGGTGCTGAGTTCCAAATGTGTCTGGTTTTTGGAACAGTCTGAGGGGCAGATTTGGGCAATGTGGCTGTTCTTTTGAAACAGCCAGCGGCCCAGTGGGTGTCTGAATGGCCTTTCTGGAGGCAGATGGGCGTCATTACCTCACATTTAACAAGAGGCAGAAGTATCACTTTCTTTTTCCTGCAGGGCTGCCCATTAATGTATGCATACCTAGCAGGGCAGGGGGCCTAAGCAGAAGTGGCCTTACTTCTTTTTAAGTCACCAGTGTACACAAATCCGTGCATTTATTTGTATCTCCCTCACCCCCCCTTTTTTTTTAATTACATTTTGCCGAAGCAGTGTTTTGTGGAAAGGCAATATCCAAATGGGGGGAACTTTTTTTTAGCGTGCCCAAGCCGATTTTGAACCCTAATCCAACCCTGCTCTGCCATTACTAATTCTGTACTATCTTTCAGATGTGGGAGCTGGAAAGTTCCCCTAGGTCGCAGCACATGGTTGGAGAGAGAGCAGTGGCATAAAGGTAAGCTGTGATGGTTTTTTTACACAGTGTGGGCACTCAGTGTCCCTCCTCATTTCTTCCTTTCTCTTCCTCACACTCTTTCATTTTCCCTCTTCCTCTTACACTGTTTGTCTCTCTCTCTCTCTCTCCCTCTCTCTCTTTCTCTCTCTCCCATTATTCCCCTGTTTCTCTGTTCCTCTTTCTCACACTCTTTGTCTCTCTTCCTCTCTCACTCTTTCTCTCTCTCTCTCTTCATCTTTCTCACTTTTTCTCACTCTTTCTCTCTGTCTTCTTTTCACTTTCTTTCTTTTTCTCTCTCTATTTCTCTCACTCTCACTGTTTCTCTCTGTCTTCTGCTTACTCTTTCTTTCTTTCTTTCTCACTCTCTACATCTCTCCTTTGATGGATTCATGACACACAATCTTATCTTGCTTTTTATCTAAAAGGCTGTGAATCACGAATCGACGTTCACCCTACCCCCCAACACCACCAAAGCTGAACGTGTGAAAAATCTGCGATGAGGCGTGGCCATCCTGAACGCACGACAAAGTTGCCTCGGCACGTGGTGGACCCTCTTACACACATGCCGGTGGCAAAAAGTGAGCAGAGAGACTTCTTTCCGCAGCAGCGGGCAGTCACGTTTGGGCGGCGGGAGTGGATAGTGTGCAGCAGTCTGGGCACACAAGAGCGCACAGACACCTCCGAACAGTGGGAGTGGATGGAGTGCACCAGCCTCATTGAACATTAGCAAAACAAAGAATTACGTGTGTGCAGTTGTATGTACTCAGCAATTACTAATTGTATACTATCTTTCAGATCACTAAACTTGAGGGTTGCACTATCTCTTGGCACCTGGTTAGAGACAGACCAGTGGCAAAAAGGTCACCTGCGAAGATTTTCTCCAGGGTCAACACTCCGTCTCCATCTCTTCCTTTCGCTCTCTCACACTGTCTCTTTTTCTCGTTCTCATACTTTCTTTTGCTCTCTCACTCTTTATCTTTCTCTTCCTCTCTCTCACCCTTTATCTCTCTCTCTTCCTCTCTCTCACACTGTTTCTCACTTTATCTCTTTCTCTTCCTATCTCTCACACTGTTTCTCTCGTTGACTTCCTCTCTGTCTCACTCTTTCCCTCTTTGGCTGGTTTCCTCTCTCTCACTCATTCTCTCTTCCTCTTTCACTCTTTCCTCCTTTTCTCTCTCTCACTCTTTCTCTCTCTCTTCCTCTTCCTCTCTCTCACTCTTTCTCTCTCTCTCTCTTTCTTCCTCTCTCTCACTCTTTCTCTCTGGCCTCCTCTCTCTCACACTTATTCTCTCTTTCTCTCTTCCTCGTATCTCACTCTTTCTCTGTTTTTGTTTCTTCCTCTGTCCCACACTGTTACTCTCTTTCTTGTAGCTCACTCTTTCTTTCTTCCTCTCTCTCACTCTTTCTTTGTCTGTCTTCCTCTCTCTCACACAGTTTCTCTTTCTTTTATCTTACTTTTTCTCTCTTTCTCTCTCTCACTCTTTCTCTGTCTTCCTCTCTCTCACTTTTTCTCTATTCCTCTCAGCAATTTAATCACACCCCTGTTCTATGACCACAAATTCCATATAAACAAGGGAGGAAGAGGCTTGAATTGTACAAGAAAGTTGTGCGTCGACGCGTTTCGGTGGTACTGGACACTGGTATGTTCCACCTTTGTCAAGACTAAAATATGCACAACTTTCTTGTACAATTCAAGCCTCTTCCTCCCTTGTTTATATGGAATTTGTGGTCATAGAACAGGGGTGTGATTAAATTGCTGATCTGAATGTACCAATGTATTTTACAATTTTGATGTTTTACAACAATTCTGTCTGTCCTTTGTTATTGTGCAGGCCACAATAGTCAATATTAACTGTTAGTAAAAAATGTTTTAATATATGTTATATGAATGTTCATTGTTTTTACTTGTGCTCTCTCTCAATAATAAAAACTTGTTGTACCGAATGCTTTGGATTGTATTTAGTTCATGATTCTGATCATATGATCTAGATTGTATTACTGTATTATTGTTTATGTTAATTCTATTGTCTCAAAGCTAAGTTTTAGCTTCTCCTTATAGTCAACAAGGGAATTTTTCTTTTCTTGGCTTTTATGTAAATCTATACATGAGTAAGATTCTTATTTGTCCAACCGAACAGGGACACTTCTGGGTCCAAGAAGGTTGTTGGGGGTATGCTGGTGATGTAGGAAGAGGGTGTGCTACCTGCTCATTTTGGAAGATGCAGCGTGAAAGGGGTATCTCTCAGAGAAAGATCTCCAGTATGTTTTAAGAAATGCCTTGGACAGATGCCAGATGACGGACTGAATCACAAAATGGCTTTTCAATACTCATGTAGTGTGACTTATGAATAGTTCGCACCCAGGCTCGCAGAGGGACAGCTGCAGCCCGTGGATTCGAAGTGGGAGAACTACTGGCAGTCCGCTCCCAAAGGAACAGCAACGTACATGCACAGCAGCGTACTAGCTCGCAAAGGTAAAGAGCTGCGAGCCGACGAAGTGGCTTCTAGAGGCATAGCTGCGAAGTGGTGATGTTGGGTAGAGGGAGCGTGAAGTTGGTATCTCACAGAGAGAGACCTGCAGTATATTTCCAGTCTTGACTTCACAGATACAACTGCAGCCCCGAGAAGTCCCAGCGGAACAGCTGCAAGCCCACCACAAGTTCGCAGAGGCAGACTTGCGGGCCCAATAAGGTTGTTGAGGGTATGCTGGCGATATGGGAACAGGGTGCGTTACCTACTGATGTAGGGAGAAGCAGGGCGAAAGGGGTATCTGTCACAGACAGAGATCCGGTATATTTTCAGAGTTGCCTCAGACAGATGCGAGCTGACAGACGCAGTAATAAAATGTCTTTTCAATGCTCATATAGTGTGACTTATCAGTTCGCACCCAGTCTCGCAGAGGGACCCATGCGCCCCACAGCAACTTACTAGCTTGCAAAGGTAGAGAGGCGGGAGCCGGCAAACAGGCTTCTAAAACCTTAGCCGTGACCTAGTGATATGAGGAGAGGCAGCGTAAAAGGCATATCTCAAACAGATGTCAGTGTTGCCTTGCAGAGGTAAAATTGTGGACCCGATGGCTTCTACACGGAGACATGCAAGCTTACGGAGTAAATCACAGTTCACAGATAATGAACCGCACGCTCGTGCTTGTAACCCCTCAGTTAATTACCTGTCAGAAATCTCAAATATTGGTTTCTTTAAGGTTTGATATTTCTTAAAACTACTGAACAGATATACACCATTTAAACAAAAGTGTGCTTTCTGGACCATCACCTTTCTCCCTGCCAAATATGACGTAATTCCATTCAGCAGTTTCACATGTAGTCTTCTTTAAAGTTTCGTATCGAAGCTGCATGGAGAAAATACGTTTTTAGGACCCCCCTTTTGTCTCAGCCCCTCCTACACCATTCACCCACAAACTTTCAATATAGGACCTAATAAAAAAAAGAGAAACTTTTTGGATAATTTCATAAAGATTTGTCAAACTACGCCAAAGTTATAAGCACATACAGGCCTCCAGAAGTGGGGCCGCACAACTCCTCTCCCAACATGAGTGGAGCCCCGGGGCTGAGAGGACCCCAGCGAGCCACCACAACCCTGCAAGCCCCCGCTATTATTTTTTAAGAAATGATCTGGAACCTAACCAACACAAGGGCCCCATTAAATTAAAACATGCAACCCCAGTGCGAATTCCACAGATTTTTTTTTAATACTTTTTGGGGCCCTGGCGGTCCTTCTGGGACCCTCTGAGCAGGCCAATGGGGTCAGGGTGTTTCTACCCTGCCCCTTCCCTTGTTTTATACCTTTGTTTCTCTGTTTTTGGGTGACTCGCTTCTACCGAGTCACAAGATGGCTGACTTCCTCGTTTGGACTACTAGCAGCCAATCACAGTGAAGCTCGCGCATGCGACTTAGGCTCTGCCCAGTAAGCATGGGCGAATATTGCGGATCTCGCGTTCGCGAATTTTGCGGATTTGCGAACTCGCAATCCGCAAAATCTGCGAATTCCCGCGAATTTGCGGATTTTTTTTTTGTGTTCGCCCGTGTTTCTGCCAGTTTGCGAGGGTTTTTACAATTTCGCAATTTGCGAACTTACCTGTTGGGTCGCAAGTTTTGTGAACTTGTTGTTTCTACGTGTCCAGCCTGTTTGGGACACTCTTCTTCATCACTGCCACTCTCTGTCACCACTGCCACTCTCTGACTACTCATGCCACCCTCTGGCCCACCCATGCCACCCTCTGTTTCATCACCACACCCTCTGGTTGTCCAGTGTACATTATTTTCGGCAAAGCAAAGCACACCTTCCCTGCCTCAAGTGACCTGAATTAATTTGGGGCTGATTAATGTGTCACAGAATACTTTTTTAGCTGGCACCTGCTTCCTTAGTGCGCCCTGATTAGTGATCTTTTGCACTTGCTAAGTGCTTTCATTGTTGCAAAATTAGTTACAACACCTGCCCTGCCCCAACTGACAATAATGAATTAGGGGCTGATTAATGGATTTTAACTTCCAGCCTGGCTCCTGCTTGTCTCCCTTAGCTGTAATTCAGGACCTTTGTGGCATATGTGTAACTATTCTGAGGTTCAGAGCAGGGTCACATAATAGTTGCAACTGGCAACTGAACTCTGGAGGGGCCCCTCAGGAAGCACTACAGGAAATGGCTACTAATGATGAGCCTGAACTTTTGAACCTGGCAAGTAGTTTCAGTTTTGCTAAGATCGTATTTCTGCAATTTAGCACTTATTCGTGGGGCGCGAAGTTGTACTGGGAAGCCGCGAACTCACGCGAACAGTGCGAGCAGTGCGAGCAAAATCCGCTGCTCGCGGATTTGCGGATTTTGCGGGAGATTCGCGAATCTCGCGGATTGCGAATTTCCCGAAAATCCGCAAAATCCGCGAGCGAAACGGATTTTCCGCCCATACCTACTGCCCAGTTATCAAAACTTTTATTTTTCTAATTTCTTAGCAACTATGGAACGGAGTTACACCATTTAAAAAAAAGGTCGCTTTCCGACCCACGCACTACCTTTGTGCCAAATTTGTGGTAATTCTGTTCAGTAGTTTCGGCTGTAGGTTTGCACATAGTTTCCTATGGGAAAATGATTTTGTGACTCTTATTTTTTGAATTTCTCAAAAACTACTGGACATATTTACACCATTTAAAAAGAAGGTCGCTTTCCAAAACCAAGCCCTACCTTTTTGCCAAATTTCGGATAATTCCGTTCAGCAGTTCGGACGGTAGCTCATTGCAAACTTTTCTATGGAAATTAACATGGGAAAATGCATTTTGGGACCCCCCTTTTTGCTCAGCACCCGCTTGACATCAGTGATGTCATCAGTGATGTCATGAGTGCTGTCACTGACCATGTCATGCGTGATGTAATATGTGACGTCATCAGCAGTGCATTGCGGGCACGCGAGTTATAGTTAGCTGAACTAACTATAACAGGGGTTTTGTATGAGTGAAATGTCCAGCTAACTATAACATGTGTGAAACCTATGTTTTTTTCAGTGAATATCTAAGGTTTTTTAAATGCAAATTCCTAACTATAATACGTCTGAAACCTATGTTTTTTCAGTGAATATATATATATATATATATACATACATATATTTTTTTATATATATACATATACATATATATATCTTGCAACATTAAGTAGACATTGGGAACGCAGACATAAAGGAGTAAAGGACACTGTTTCTTCATTTTTCAACAGTTCATGTTTGAACTCAAATATGCTACTTTGTTGCACACACCATTGCTTTCTTTAGTGTGCAACACCTAATGCAGTCCTTTTTTTAGCTGGTTCAGTAAGTACCTGTATATGTTCTTATGAGGGTGTTTGGCTAGTCATTCAATTACCCTGGCTAGGTAGTTTGTTGCCCTTCACCGCTTCCAGACCTTCCTGTTGACAAAGACACAGGGTGCCATTCTTTTTTGTTGATTTAGGACATAGCGCATATGTATTTGTGAACCTTGAGGAGATTAAATTGCTTAGTGTCTTAATCTTACTCTAGGTTACTACAAAAAAGTAATTCAGCAGATCAATTATGTTTCTGCAAACTCCAAGTGAATCAGTTACAAAGTGAACTATTTGTACATGGTTTAGATGGAATTGCAAATAAGAATAAAATCCTGTTTTCATACTAACACAGCTACAACAGGATAGATTACACATCTTTCAGAAAATTTCCATTTTAGGTTGTGATTCTGCAGTTAAATCCTTGGGATACAGCTCAGCTTTTTTTAAATTTATTTTTAGTTTTTCCCCTTTCCTCAAGTGTTTCTGATTTGGTTCTTGCAGTTTTGTTTGAGGGGGGGAGCTAATTCAAGATTCTAGCATGTTAATAGTATCCACATTGAGGTTGCACCCAGCAGCTGTTCGCCTGTAGGAGACACCAGGGCACCCACCCACCACCTCGCTCTTCTGCTAATTGCTTGCCATATACTGCTTTTACATGAAAACAAACGATCTAACAAATAGTTTTTTTAATGTAAAAGCTACAGTAACAACTTGTACCAGAATAGGGCTCCCCTGGGCAATACTGCACATGTGTCAGGCGGGGGTACAGGCCAGCCTTGCTGAGACAAAATACTTATCTAACATGCTGCACTAGAATCACTCAGCATGTCAGATTTTGGAGCCTCGGGGCTTGTCAATCATATGACCCTTGCCCTATCAAATGTTGGAATAGAGAAACGGTGTACCTAGGTACCTCTAACCCAATTCTGGCTCCTGATTGGGTAGAAGCTCGAGGACCTGGCTCTGGTATGCTCTTACCAAGAGTTAGGCGTTGGAGAGACCGAGGAGTCAGGAATAGTGGATCTGCCCTGCAGACAGTGTGCACGCTCATATCAAAGAGGAGCCGTAAATTGGTGTGCTTAGCAGCTTCCAACTTAGTATAATGTGTGTGTGCCGGGGAGTGCTGTCGTATGTGAAACTGCCTGTGTGTGTTTCTGGGACTATGCGTGCATTTATTTTTTGGGCATGATTGCATGTTTAGCACATGAAATGAAAATCATTGGCTAAACGTTCTGATGGCAGAACAAGCTAAGGAGTCAGAACCCTAGTCAGTGGTATTTGAACAGTAGCAACCCCAGGAATGCACCGGTGGTGGTTAGGTGCTGGGCACTGTCCACAGGATTTGTGGCACACACAGGAAACTGCACGTGATAATTGTGTAGTACATTTCCCCATGAGGAATACTGCATTCTGCGCTGAACATATACTGCACAGAGCACAGCAAGTTAATTGAGGCACCAAAGTGCACAGATTGATGTGAACATTGTGCCTTTGAAATATTGTGCGCACAGTTTATTGCACATAACGTATAGATCATGGTGTATAGTGTGCAGTGCTTAATTTGAGCCGGTGGTTTCCCGTGCTCGGCACCCGCACTTAATTGCTAACACCGGCACCTACGACAGTCTGCCACATGGTGGCGCTGTTTGTTATATTAGAGATCAGCATAACAACTGTTTTAACTTTTTTTTATTAGGCGGTATTATGCCATCAATACCGAATACATTCATATGGTAGGAAAAAACCGAAAGACGTTCGATGGACACTTAACCAGACAATCAAGGAATCAGAGCAATAATCAAGATTATACATTACCTCTGAAATTAATAAAGTGACAAAAGTGCATAGTGTAAAAAAGCAGAAAAGCAACATACGGGGCAAGTATACAAACTACCTATAATAACGTGCGTTCATGTAAACTCTTACTGCAATGCCAATAAACCAAGTATCTCGTATCATAATCTCTTTTATGATCTATTCGATCGAAATAAAGAATGAAATGTATCATAATCATGACATACCAAGATTATAAACATTGATATAAGAAGATTTGAGATACAAAGTTTCATGTCACAAACCAAAGTTGTACAGTACTTATAAAATAAATAAAGTAACATAGGTCATATTGCCAAAAAAGAACATGAGCAGCATGCATGGGCAAATATACAAACTACCCAATATAAATTGCAATCATAATAACACTAGATAAAATGCATTCACAGTAACAATCAGGTATCATAGAAACATCTCAATGTCATCCAGACATCCAGACATCCCAAATAGGTATCTCGATGCAATATCATTAAACCAGTGATCTCATCTCATCACATAATCAAAAAATACACACAATATAAACAAACATATAAGAACATTTGAGATACAAAGTATACTATCACAGATTGAGGTTGTAGAGTACTTGTGAGAATAGATAAAGTGGCATAGTGTGTTTCCTAAAAAGGAGATAATAAAGTGCAATCATAATGAGACAAGTGAAGTGGCATCATACTCTTTCACAGTACAGAACAGGTGGCACAGAAACTGCCTGAATAGATAGGTACAATGCAATGGCATTAAACCTGTAATTGTGCCTCCTAATCATGAGGTGCACGAACTATCAAAAATTAACTCGAACAAAAACACAGAATGAACAGGCATATAGGAAAGGTTTAAAAACAAAGAAAAAAGGATATACAATGATATAAGTTTTGTAAATTATATACAGAGCGGGTCAGGAACTACCTTTTTTATTAGCTCTACATACTGTCAAATAGCAGTAAACCTTTTTATGCCCCTGACCCATTTTGCATAGCTTCTTCAAACTTCTTTAACCTAAGCATTTTTTCCCACCAGCCCAGTAGCGTTGGAACTAGTTGTGTTCATTGCTTCTATCTCTGGATGTATTTGCTATGACTCATTTTTGTATGTCAGCTTCTGATTGCTAACTATCTGTTATCAATTGTATCACTTTTACTTATAATCTGTATCTTCATTTGCTTCTTTATAACAATAAAATTCTTTTGAAATGGAACTAGTTGTGTTCTCCAATTCTGAAGAATCAAAGAGCGAGCTATCGAAAATGCAAAAAAAATAAACATCTGACCCCATATGCCAATACTGGTGCTCTAACTCTGCTTGGAGACCCCTTAAAGTACTAAACATGCTTCTGGAGTGATCTTAGCCTGGAGATCAATGCTAATAGCATCAAATATTGTTCCCAAAAAAAACATAGCTTCTGGCAGGTATAAAAAGTGTGAAGTCAGTCCACAGCACCTGCCTGGTGCCAAGCGAAAACAATGATCCCAAAATGTCTGATACATTCTATGGGGGGCTGCGGAAGTATAATACACCATCTAACTAGACATGAAAGACATTCTCTTAAAATTTGCCACTCTTAAAGACTTATACCCACTCTCCTGAATATACTGGCCATTGCTCTGACATTGGGTTTTCATCCAGATCTTTGCTAAGAAGTTTGTCACACATTCCTGGGACCCTTGAATATGCAGCAACCTGTAGCAGTTCCCAACTCACAGGAGTCTGGATATTACAAGTGCACACATGGCTGGGTTGGTGTCTTGACTTTCTGACCGTGTTTTATTATAAAATTAATACTCCGCTGAAAACTAGAAAAAAACGATTGCACTGACTGCCACACCAGGTGAGAAGTTCTTGCCAACTAATGTGCTTCCTCCATAAAATAAAATGACCAAGCTCTAAAACCCTTTAGCTGCAGCGGCTATTCCGCCGGAGTGCTAAGGGGGGGGCGCGCTGCGCTCCAATGCTGGTGACGGAACCGCTCCGTCACGCCCCTCGGGTGTGCTGTGCTTGTGACGGAACGGTTCCGTCACGGCCCCGCCCACCCGAGGGGCGTGACGAAACGGTTCCGTCACCAGCGTGGGAGGGGTTAAAGCCACAGGAGTTTCAATACCGTAACTCAGTTTTAGATATAATCAACCCCAAATGGTGGCACTTCCACAACTCAAGATACATATAAACGCTGATGGAATGTGATTCAATATAAACAGAGCTTTCATACGGCTACCCATCTCCTGAAGCGACATACGTGGTTTTCTTTGGAAAGTTTTCTACTTTAACAAAAACTACTGGTAAGCTAACTGCTGATCCCTGGACCATTCTTTCTAAAACATCTACCACACCACTGCCTTCTAATGATCTTGCCAAAATATCAAAAAGGGATGTCTCATAATATGTTTGAACATGAGGTAGGCCCAATCATCCCTGCGCGATATCGAATTGTAAATCAGAGTATTTCACCATAGAGGCTTTCCTATTTCAAATAAAACTTATAAAAGAGTGAATCCAGATCCTTAAAATAGCCCCCAAATCTTATTCAAGGTTGCCATTTAATTTAACTGAAATATCTGTAGATAGTTATTCGTAACATGTATACCTAAACAGCGTTTTGGGCTATGAGAACTAACTTGCTGCTGCAGAGAGACTTACAGATCGCCAATAAGTGCATTAAAAAGCAGCAGCTTTGTTTTGTTTGGATTGATTTTATATCAGTTGATTTACATAAATTCCTCAAACTAATCTAGCACCTCTGTATATTTGCATTATCAGGTTTCAAGTATAAAATGATGTCATCCGCAATTAACGTTGGCTTAGATATCCCCTTAACTGGTCTACAGATCCCCTCATTGCTCCCAATGCAAACAGCCAGGCACTCAATAAAAAATGGAAACACATTTCGGAATAGGGACACCCCTGACGAGTGGTTCTATTAATTGCCACTGTTCCCGCCAAACTGGACTTAATAAATATTTTTTCCTGGGCACCGTGATAGAAATTCTCAAGAATAGAAATAAATTGTACATGGAAACCAAACTTCCTTCAGCTGTAAAACATTGCGTCCCAAATAACCAAAATCTAATGTCTTCTCTGCACCGACCATTGTTATTGCTGCACTAATCTGAATGCATGACAAATAATCCAGTACCTACATTAAAAAGTTGGTGTTGATGGCCATCAAATGATGAGAAACAACACCAGACTGGTCCATATGAATTTCGGTTTGACCAGCAGGAACAATCCGGGTAACCCATATTTTCATCAGCAGTTGATAATCAGTAATTAAAAACTAACTGAATGATAGAAATTCATGTTACTGGGGTTCTTATTTTTATGAAAGAAAATTAGTATAGTAGATTCCATGAAAGTAGAGGAAACTTCCCCGCTCTCCTTAATAAAATTAAATAATTCATTTAGGAAGGGTGCTAATTCTACTGCAAATATATTTTTTAAATCTGTCGGAAATCCATCATTGTCACATGCATTTGCAAAAGGTATTTTTGAGAAGGCTTCATGAACCTCAGCCCCTGTTATGATAGCTTTAATTTTCTCAACCAGAAAATTTGGCAATTGAGGCAGCATTATAGACACATAATACCCATTCATACTGGATTCTGTTACCAGATTTTTGGTTTCTGATAGAACTGGGGGTCTCTAGTTGGCAGAGGTAGGTACCACTGTCCAAATAGGGACCCTTGCTTCTAGTCAGGGTAATGATGAAACCCTATGAGATAACCCCTGCTCACAACCTTGGGTAACTTGGCACGAACAGTTAAGGTTTAACAAAGGCAATGTGTAAAGTATGTGTACCAACACTCACAGTGACATAGTGAAAACACCACAAACTGACTCCACAACAGTTTAGAAAAATAAAGGTATTTAATCTAAACTATACAAGACCAAAACAACAAAAATCCAACATACACAGTTCAAGAATTGAAAAGTTCACAGTTGCGTTACGTTTAGCCAACAGTACCTATAAATGCAACAAAGTTCCAAAACAGAAACTGGTGCAGTGGAAAACAAGCGATCCATCACTCCTGAGACCCTGGGGAGGTGATGCGACAACCCCGCTGGATGTCGCGGGTGTGATGCGGTGACTCTGGTCTGTATGGTGAGGGATGCGATACCTTGTATGGATTTGGGAGCGGAGGTTCCGTAGTGAAGAAGCTTACAAAGGCACGATGCGATGATCTTTGTAGTTGCGACGATCTCCGGGGCGACGATGCGAGGACCAGCGGTGATCTTCCTCTTGCAGCTCCTCGATGCGATGGCTCTGCGACAACACTCGCAGTGATTTGATGCGTTCCGCAAGCAAGCAGTGCGACAATCTCACCCAGCAACGACAGGCTCTGCAACGACACTCGCAGCATTGGTAATCTTCCGTACCAGTCTGGTGCGTCCCGCAAACGAAGGATGCGATGACTCTGGCAGCGGCAACAGGCACTGCAACGATCTCGGCCTTTGTGGCGGCGGGAATTTCCTCGCACTGTCGGGGATGCTCTCCACAAGCAAGCGATGCAACAAAACTTGCAGAAAGTCTTGAAATGCTTGGTTTCAAGCTTCCCAACATAGGTACAACTTCCAGAGGCACCACAACTGGCCCAAGCACTCTAGGAAGGACATAACTCTCTCAGCAGAGTTCAGGGAAGCTGGGGGTGAAGTCCTTTTGTTCCTGGTACTTCTTAACAGGGAGCCAGCTCTTCTCAGGCCCTTGGAGATTCCTTCAAGCAAGGGACACAGCACCAACAGCAAAGTCCTTCCCCTCTTCTTGGCAGCAAAGCAACAGCAGATCAGTCTAGCAGAGCAAAGTCAGGCCAGTCTTTCTTCTTCAGTTCCAGATTTCTCCTTGGTGGAGGTTCCTTCTTGATTCCAGGATGATCTAATTTTATGTAGTCAGAGGTCCTGTACTTATACCCCTAAAAGTCTTTGATCCCTTTGTGCAGGAGGGCTCTGAGCCCGGTCTGAACCAGTTCTGGGTGTTCCTTGAGCACTTTGTTTTCCTGGCCTTTCCTTTCCTTTCAGGGAGACTGGCAGGGTCGTCAGCCGCCTAGCAGGAGGTGGAGCCAGCATTGTGGAAGGCAGGCACAGCCCTATTCAGGCCCAGGTGCTATCCCCTCCCACCACTCAAGATGCAGATGCAGTCATTCAGCCTAGGGCTGACTCAGCCAGCCTCCTGGGGGCTCCCAGACTCTGTTACTCTCAAACCAGACACCCAATTCACAAACAGGCCAAGGCACACAGAAGGGTCAGACAAGAGACTAGCAACTTTCTAAAAGTGCTGCTCTCAAATAAAGGATTTAAAAGCAACCTTTCCTAAAAGATGTGTTATTAAACTTTGAGTTCAGGGATACCAGACTTTTATGTCCTATATTGCTCCTATGGGAAGATATGCTGGTAGCCACTGTAGCCAGCATCCCCCATGATAGCCTTTGGGGCAAGATAGCCTTACAATAGTGAAAAAGCGAAAATGGCTGTAATTCACTACCAGAGTATGTCACCTGCACAAGTACACGCTATACCTTTCACATACACTGCAAGGGGGTACCTTGGGCCTTCCATAGGGGTGACCAATGTGTACAGAAAGGGAAGGGTTAGGCCTGGCCAGTGGGGACACTGACCAGGAGGACATGGCTGTTCACAGACTGCACACAGGCACTGCGGTGGCAGGCCTGAGACACCATTTTAGGGCTTCTCATGTGGGTGGCACAATCAGTGCTGCAGGCCCACTAGTAGCATTTGTTATCACCAGCCCTGGCACATTCAGTGCACTGTACTAGGGACTTCTTGGTGACACAAATATGCCAATCTTGGATAACCAATCATAATACCAATTTACACAGGGAGAACTTGCACTTTGACACTGAACAGTAGTGGCAAAGTGCCCAAAGCATCTAAACAAGCAAAAACAAAATCCAGCACAGCATCAAACATACCTGAGGTAGAGGCAAAAAGATAGGGGGAAACCACGCCAAAGATGCCAGGTCTAACACTTGTTCCCTCCAGCTGAAAGTGGGGAGAACTACCCACCTTCTTGGGAGTTCTCTTCACTAAGGCAGAAAAACCTGGACAGACCATCAGCATTGGCATGTTCTGTGCCAGGGCGGTGTTCCACCGTGAAGTCCATTCCCTGTAGGGAGATGGACCACCTCAACAGTTTTGGGTTCTCACCCCTCATCTGCATTAACCATTCGAGGGGCCTGTGATCTTTCTGAATACGGAAGTGAGTCCCAAACAGGTAGGGCCTCAGCTTCTTCAGAGCCCAGACCACAGCAAAAGCTTCCCTTTCAATTGCACTCAACCTCTGTTCCCTGGGGAGTAGCCTCCGGCTAATGAAAGCTACATGTTGGTCCCAGCCCCCGTCAGTGATCTGTGAGAGTACTGCTCCCACACCATGCTCTGAAGCGTCTGTCTGCACTATGAACTCACTGGAGAAGTCAGGTGCCTTGAGCACAGGTGCTGTGCACATGGCAGTCTTCAGGCCATCAAAAGCAGTTTAACAGGCTTCGGTCCAATTCACTTTCTTGGGCTGCTTCTTGGAAGTCAGCTCTGACAAGGGGGCAACAATGGTGCCAAACCCCTTGACAAACCGTCTGTAATACCTGGTGAGACCTAAAAAGGCTCTCACCTCTGTCTGGGTCTTGTGGGGCTCCCAAGCCAGAATGGAATCAATCTTCACCTGTAGGGGCGCCACCTGGCCGCTCCCTTCCTGGCGTCCCAAGTACACCACAGATCCCTGCCATATCTGGCACTTGCTGGCCTTGATAGTGAGGCCTGCTCTTTGCAGAGCCTTCAACACTTCACAGAGGTGTTGCAAGTGTTCCTCCCACGTGGAGCTGAACCCAGCAATGTCATCCAGGTATGCGGCGCAGAATTCCTCCAGCCCGGTCAATACCTGGAATGTGGCAGGGGTATTCTTCAACCCAAACGGCATGACTCTGAACTGGAAGTGCTCCTCTGATGTTGAGAATGCAGACCTCTCTTTGGCCCCCTCAGTTAAGGCAATCTGCCAGTACCCAGATGTTAAATCAAACGTACTGAGGTACTGGGCAGCTCCCAACCGATCCACGAGCTCATCAGCTCTGGAGATGGGGTGTGCGCATTTGTGACCGCATTGAGCCCATGATAGTCCACACAAAACCGGAGTTCTGGAGTCGCACCGGGCGCAGCAGCTTTTGGTACCAAGACCACTGGGCTAGCCCAGGGGCTAATATCTAACATCTAACATCTTGGAAACTTCTTCCTTGATGCTGGCCCTGACCTTGTCAGCTACTCTGTAAAATTTCTGTTTCACAGGCAGACTATCTCCAGTGTCCACATCATGGACGCACCAATTGGTGACACCTGGGGTCAGGGAGAACAGTGAGGAAAACTGACCGAACACCTGGCGACAGTCCCTCTGCTGTACTGGGGTCAGGGTGGGCGAGAGGACCACACCATCCACTGTCCAGTCTTGCTCCTTGGCTGCCAGGAGTTCAGGGAGAGGATCACTATCCTCTTCCCTTCCAGCATCTGTAGCCATGAGCATTGTCACTTCCGACCTCTCAAAGTGGTGTTTGAGGCAGTTCACATGCAAGACTCTCAGGGGCTGCCTGGGAGTCTTCAAGTTAACCAGGTAGGTTACTTCACTCTTGCACTCCACCATCTCATGTGGCCCAGTCCACTTGTCTTAGAGCACACAAGGCTTCACTGGCACCATCACCCACACTTTCTGCCCAGGTTGAAATTCGAAGAAAGTGGTATTCTGGGCGTACCATTTTTTCATTTCTTCCTAGCTAGCTTCTAGGTTCTCCTGTGCGAGCTTACTGAAGCATTGTGTCTGGTTGCGGAAGGCCAGCACGTAGCTGTACACATTCTGGGGTTTCTTCCCACAGGATTTCTCTCACCCCTCCTCCACCAGTGTGAGAGGTCCTCTAACAGGGTTGCCATACAGGAGTTCAAAGGGACTGAACTCTAAGGACTTCTGCGGTACCTCTCTGTAGGTAAACAACAGGCATGGTAGAAAGATGTCCCACTTCCGTCTCAAGGGCTCCGCTAGGCCCATAATCATACCTTTAAGGGTGCGGTTGAACATTTCAACTAACCCATTTCCATGAGGGTGGTAAGGAGTGGTGAAGTTATAAGTTACACCACACTCCTCCCACAGAGACTTCATGTACCTAGAGATGAAGTTGGTATCCTGGTCGGAGACCACCTCTCTGGGGAACCCCACTCGGGAAAAGATCCCCATCAATGCACGGCCCACCACGGGTGCTATGATTGTCCTGAGAGGGACTGCTTCCGGGTACCGGGTGGCATGGTCCACCAAGACCAGGGTGAACCTGTTGCCTAAGGCAGTCTTGGGGTCCAGGGGCCACACGATGTCGATGCCCTCCCGCTCAAAAGGGGTGCTCACCACAGGAAAGAGTTGAAGGGGTGCCTTGCACTTTCCTCCGCTCTTGCCACTGGCCTGACATGTTTGGCAAGTTCTACAAAAGGTACCGACGTGCTTCATCATCTGGGGCCAGTAGAAGTGGGTGACAAGTCTTTGGAAGGTCTTGTCTTGCCCCAGATGTCTTGCGAGAGGCACGTCATGAGCCAGACCCATTAGGAAGTTCCTGGTGCGCGGGTAGCACCAGCTCTTGGGCTGCACCGGGCTCAGCAAACTTAGGCTCACAATACAACAACTCATCTTCCCAGTAAAGGAAATGATTTTTGGACGCTCCACCTGCTGCCTGGTCTGCAGCCTGTTGCCGCACACCAATGAGGGAAGGGCACTCTTTCTGCGCCTTGCAGAATTCCTCCCTGGAGGGCCCACCTTCTCGCTGCCAATGGGTCAGCTCAGGCTTGTCGCCCAGTTCGGCCACCTGTTCCCCTGTAGGCTCCAGGGCATCCCCTCAGGTTCTGCTTCTTCCTGGACCGTGGGAATGGCTGGGGCTGGTTTCCCACGCCCCCTACCTCTTCCTCTCTTGGTAGGTCTCTGGGCCACTGTTTCAGGCTCCAGTTCTGCTGAATCACCCCTACTGGCTGCCATAGCATGCGTGTTCACACAGATCCACGCAGGCAAACCCAACATCTCCAGATGAGTTTGGTGCTCCACATCCTTCCATGGAAAACTCTCCAGGTCATTACCTAGCAGACAGTCTACAGGCAAGGCATCACTGACAACAACTTCCAAGAGACCAGAGACCCTTCCCCATTCAAAAGGAATACGTGCCACTTTGCAGAGGGGCACTGAGCAGTCAGCTGCCACTACAGGGTGGAGTACATCGGGAATGACCTGCTCTTCAGACACCCACTGACACCTCACGGATGTCACGCTTGCTCCTGTGTCCCTCAGAGCCTCTATCTCTCTCCCATTGATGATCACCTTCAGCCCGTATTTCTTAGTGTTAGGGGGCAGTAAGGTTTCCTGGACCATCTCTTGGTCTTCTAAAGAGACAAGGGTCATAACTGCTAGTCCCTCCTCCCCACTAGAAATCAAATCCCCTCCCAAAGCTACAATTGCTAACCCTGGGACTGGAGCACCAGTGGGTTCTGGAGGTTTCTTGGGACATCTAGGAGCAAAGTGGCCCACCTCATTGCAGTGATAGCAGGTAGGGGGGGCCCTGTTGTCCCTGTTGTCTCCATTGTCCCGCCTGCCCCTAGGGGGCCATGGCTGTCTAGGTCTGGGGGGTTGGGATTCCTTTCCCTGGGAACTATTTTGGGGCCCTTTTGAGAACTGCTTTTGGTTACCCTTGTCCCCCCCACTCTTCTGCTGGGGACCCTGCCCACCTTTGGCTGTGGTACCCACAATTCCTCTGTGGACCCAGGTACTGGTCCAGCGGTCCGCCTCCTTAGCAAGCTCAATGGGGTCTGTCAACTTGCTATCTAAAAGATGCTGGTGCAGCTCTGGAACACAAAGAATACTCAAGTGCTCCCAACTAATTAAATGCAACAACCCCTTATAATCAGTTACTTTGCTGCCCTTCATCTAACCTTCCAGTGCATGTGAGTACAAATTCAAACACTCCATCCAAGTCTCAGACTCTCTCTTCTTAGAGTTCCTAAACTGCAGTCTGTACTGCTCTGGAGTAAGTCCATACCTGCGACATAAGGCCTCCTTCATATTGGGGTAGGTCATGGTACCTGATAACTCTATGGGCTCTAGAGCACTCCTCCCAGAAGCCTCAAAATGTTTCCACAGGCCCGCCCCCCAATGCTGTTCAGGCACACCATTCATTTTCAATGCAATCTCATAAGAAGTAAACCAGGCATAAATATCCTCACTCCTATGGTAAATTTGTACCAGATCCTTGGGAATATATACCCCCCTCCCTGCACTGGTTGTGCACTGCCACCATTTGAACTGGAATCCACCTGCTTGGCCTTGATATCCAGTTCTCTCATGCTCACTTCATGAGCCAAAAGCAATTTCTTCTCCTCCAGGGCACGGGCATTTTTGGTCTCCTCCGCCGCCCTTTCTTTTTCTACCTCCAATTGCTTCATTTTCATTCTAAAGATTTCAATTTCATGATCTCTCACTCTCTGATTTTCTTCTAACTCTTTTGGGGTCAGATCCCAGCCGGAGTGGTTGCTGCCAGCCCTTGAATCTGGCCTGCTCACAGGCAATTCAAAGGGCTGAAACCACTCCTTTCCACTTGCACCATTTCCTTCCTGGGCCTCCCAATAAGCCTTCAAGATGCTCAGGAAGTCCTCCTTCATGAGACTGCTTTTTATGGGGCACTCAAACTGGCTGCAGAATTGTTTAAGCTGTGCAACTTTGTATGAATACAAATCCTCAATAAAAAAATCCCAATTCTGCCTCCTGCACACTGGGCGCCTTTCCATTCACAGACATGATGCTTTGAGGAGTTAATTAAAAATAGAACCAACCAAAAAAAAAAAACTTACCCGTAGTATGCTAGTGGTGTGCACTCACTAGTGATGTACACCAATCACTGTGGGTCTAGTACAAATACAAGTTCAAATCCCACCGCTGACCAGCAATGTTCGAACTGAGGGTCTCTAGTTGACCGAGGTAGGCACCACTGTCCAAATAGGGACCCTTGCTTCTAGTCAGGGTAAGGAGGAAACCCTCTGCGATAACCCCTGCTCACCCCCTAGGTAGCTTGGCATGAGCAGTCAAGGCTTATCAAAGGCAATGTGTAAAGTATTTGTACCAACACTCACAGTGACACAGTGAAAACACCACAAACTGACTCCACAACAGTTTATAAAAATAAAGGTATTTAATCTAAACTACACAAGACCAAACCAACAAAAATCCAACATACACAGTTCAAGAATATGGGTTGAACATTGTTCCTAAGGTTGCGATAAAATAATCCACAGTTGCGTGAAAAGTTCACAGTTGCATCACGTTTAGCCAACAGTACCTTTAAATGCACAAAGTTCCAAAACAGAAACTGGTGCTGTGGAAAACAGGCGATGCGTCACTCCTGAGACCCTGGGGAGGCGATGCAACAGCCCCGCTGGATGTAGTGGGCGTGATGCAGAGACTCTGGTCTGAATGGGGATGGATGCGATACCTTGTATGGATTCCATTGTGGAGGTTCCGTAGTGAAGAAGCTTGCAAAGGCACAATGCGATGATCTTTGTAGTTGCGATGATGTACGGGTCGACGATGCGCGGACCAGCGGTAATCTTCCTCTCGCAGCTCCTCGATACGATGGCTCTGCGACGACACTCGCAGCGACGTGATGCGGTCCGCAAGCAAGCGGTGCGACTATCTCACCCAGTGATGACAGGCTCTGCGATGACACTCGCAGCAATGTCAATCTTCCCGCACCGGTCTGGTGCATCCCGCAAATGAAGGATGCAACGACTTTGGCAGCGGCAACAGGCGCTGCGACGATCTCGGCCTTCGTGGCGGCGGGAATTTCCTCGCACTGTCGGTGATGCGCTCCGCAAGCAAGCGATGCGACAAAACTTGCAGAAAGTCTTTAAAAGCTTAGTTTCCAGCTTCCCATCACAGGTACAACTTCCAGAGGCACCACAACTGTCCCTAGCACTCTACGAAGGACAGAACTCTCTCAGCAGACTTCATGGAATCTGGGGGTGAAGTCTTTTTGTTCCTGGGACTTCTTAACAGGGAGCCAGCTCTTCTCAGGCCATTGGAGATTTCTTCAAGCAAGGGGACACAGCACCAAAAGCAAAGACCTTTCCCTCTCCTTGGCAGCAAAGCAACAGCAGGTCAGTCCAGCAGAGCAAAGGCAGGACAATCTTTCTTCTTCAGTTTTAGCTTTCTCCCTGGCAGAGGTTCCTTCTTGATTCCAAGATGATCTAATAGTCAGGGGTCCTGTACTTATACCCCTAAAAGTCTTTGATCCCTTTGTGCAGGAGGGCTCTGAGCCCAGTCTGAACCAGTTCTGGGTGTTCCTTGAGCACTTTGGTTTCCTGGCCTCTCCTTTCCTTTCAGGGAAAGGGGCAGAGTCATCAACCACCCAGCAGGAGGTGGAGCCAGCATTGTGGAAGGCAGGCACAGCCCTATTCAGGCCCAGGTGCTTTCGCCCCCCACCACTCAAGATGCAGATGCAGTCATTCAGCATAGGGCTGACTCAGCCATTCTCCTGGGGGCTACCAGTCCCTGTCACTTCCAAACCAGACAGCCAATTCACAAACAGGCCAAGGCACAAAGAAGGGTCAGAAAAGAGAACATCAACTTTCTAAAAGTGCTGTTCTCAAACACGGGATTTAAAAATAACATTTCCTAAAAGATGTGTTATTAAATTCTGAGTTCAGGGATACCAGACTTTTATGTCCTATCTTGCTCCTATCAGAAAATATGCTGGTAGCCACTGTAGCCAGCATCCCCCATGATAGCCTATGGGGCAAGATAGCCTTTCAATAGTGAAAAACGAAAATGGCTGTAATTCACTACCAGAGCAAGTCACCTGCACAAGTACATGCTCTACCTTTCACATACACTGCACCCTGCCCAAGGGTGACCAATGTGTACAGAAAGGGAAAGGTTAGTCCAGGCCAGTGGGGACACTGACCAGGATGACATGGCAGTTCAAAGACTGCACACAGGCACTGCGGTGGCAGGCCTGAGACACTATTTTAGGGCTTCTCATGTGGGTGGCAAAATCAGTGCTGCAGGCCCACTAGTAGCATTTGTTATCACCAGCCCTGGCACACTCAGTGCACTTTACAAGGGACTTCTTGGTGACACAAATATGGCAATCATGGATAACCAATCATAATACCAATTTACACAAGGAGCACTTGCACTTTGACACTGAACAGCAGTGGCAAAGTGCCCAAAGCATCTAAACCAGCAAAAACGCAATCCAGCACAGCATCAAAAATACAGGGTTTAGAGGCAAAAAGATAGGGGAAAACCACGCCAAAGATGCCAGGTCTAACAGTTTCATATACGGTTTTATGCTGCTGTAAAAAGTCGTCAGGTCAGTCAAGTCAAGTATATTTGTTGAGCGCGCATATCACCCTTAGGTCTAATGGGTTTGCATACGACTCCACTTATGCAGAAGGACAAAAAAAGTAAAAAGACGTGGGACATCTCTGTAACTATCCTATGGTTGACTAGATCCTCTAGCTTGCTTGCTAATGACGGGCCCTACCTAATCTGTGTCAATGAAGCCAAAAACTTGCCAATCAGGTGTTTCTCCTAATAAACACATCACTGGTATGCTTTAGACCCAATTATTTCCTCTAATATGAAAAAATCTCTTAAGTTCTGTTTTGCCTTCTCTTCATTTTCTCAAACAAACGCTGTGCACCTACAGGGTTGCGCCTGTGCCTGCGCTATTTACTACTAGTTGCAAATCGGTTATTTGACGGGCCAGTTCTTATCTTTGCTAGCTTGTTATGGGATAATCTACCCCCATACTGTTGCTTTAAAAGCCTCAGAAACTGAAAAAAGTGAGTCTGTACCTCTAATACCAAGGAAAAACTTCACAATAAATTTCCTCATGCCTTTCAAGTATTCTTGATGAGAAAGGAGAGACCGACCCAGCTGCCACCTGGGCTTTTCTCTCCCCACCATTTCCAACTCCACCAGAATAGAAACCACTGAATGATCAGAAAAGGCATTTGTCTACGTGTCTCAGCCCATCCTTTTAATCGACTGGGAAATTAGAATAAAAATCTAAATGTGAAGTGATTTTAAAACAATGTGAAAAACCTGTGTACTGTAGGGAACCTGGGTGTTCCTAATGCCATGGAGCTATTAAATGAAAATACTGCTTCAAAGTGTCAATCACTCTTTACTGTGGGACTTCAACTGCTTTTTGGTCTCATTTGATGTATCCAATGCTAAATCTTGTATGTAGTTACACTCCCCACCCAGGCTCATTAGTCCCTAAGCCCCAATTGCAATGTTGTGATTCTGCAAAAGTGTGTACACCTCACCAGCAACTGGACCAAAGTAATGGATCAAATTCAGAGGGCTTCCATTGATGACAACGTTAAGACATAACCACCTAACTTGTGGGTCCCAAATTACTTCCCTTATCACACAATCAATCCCCCTCCCCCAAAGAATTGTGACACCTCTGACCGCTAATCCTGCCAAAGCGAAGTACTCATTGAGATACTGTTTAGAAATAAATATGTTTGGGAAAT
This sequence comes from Lissotriton vulgaris, assembly GCF_964263255.1. NCBI lineage: Eukaryota > Metazoa > Chordata > Amphibia > Caudata > Salamandridae > Lissotriton > Lissotriton vulgaris. The sequence continues at coordinate 1,299,771,614 of NC_141694.1, forward strand.
TTATCTTGAGGAGGGTACCCTGCAAAAATATTACCTCGCTGTATAGCGACATTAACCATCATACCAATGCCCTTATTTACCTCTCTTTGCAATGCCATTAATGTTGCAAGAGATAAGCCTAACCTTGAGAATCATTGTACGGATGTGATACACTGCATACCACAGTATTCATTTGCCTGGTCGCCAGAATATCAAAACCAGCTCAAATTCTGCTTATTTTTTTACTATAAGTGCTCCCCCACCCTAACAACCACCAAAAAACCCCAGTGACTCCCCAAAGGTGATTCACACCCCCTGAGGGGGAAATTGCCCACAATACCCCCTTGACATGCTCCCTAGCAAACAAGGGTACCAAGTTATTGCACCAACCGCACATGCAAATCTTCAAAAACACACCAGCCCCCAAATGTAACCATCAACAGTAGAATTTCTATTCAGTTCAGACATAGTGCATTACTAGTTTGATATTTTCTGAAGGAACTCCTGCGCCACACCAAGGCTGATGAACAAATAAAATTGCCCTTTCACTAGCATCATTAGTTTGGACGGTTGCACTATGGATGCTTGAGCACCCTGAGCTCTGAATAAATCTATCATCCTACCAAACTCCCTTCAACGATGAGCTGCTGAAGCTGATATAAATGAGAAGATGCGACAATGAGGTATTTCTGTAGTTTAAGAACTTTTCTTCTCAATTGCTTTGGCCATGATGCGCTCCATCATTCGGTAGTCAGAGAACTTGACCAAACTTGTACAAGGATATTTTGTGCTGGGAGAACGTTGAGTCGGACAACGGTGGGCCATTGTAATGGTTTGATCCTCTGAATAATTGGGCAATACATTGTAATTGAAAAACTATACACCAACAATGTGCATATTGGAACGTACTGTGTGGTTTTCAATCTCCTCCATCTTATATACCAAAAGGTACCTTTGCTTTTCAATTTGTCTGACTTCTTTTTGCATTGCAACAACTTTATCTTCAAGTTCATATATTCTAGACTCAGCCTCTTTCAATCTTTCTGGAAGTCTTACCATGGTTTTGTCAATCTTAGAAAGTCTCTTTTGCAAAACAGCTATTTCAAGTGCTGCCATTGATAGTCTCTACACTAGGGGACAACAATGCATGCAGGACAAAAGATGTGCCAAGAGTAGAGCCAGAGCTTACTATGGATAAAGCTTCTTTTCCCACTAACGGAGCTCTTATAAGGGTGGATTAAGGTAGGGCCATGAAGTCGGATACAGTCCATCTCCCCTTCACAAACGGGGTATTATTTTGTTTTACCCTGGTTCGAATCCGCATTGACATTTGTCTACACACCCATCTCGTTATTCTGAGCTCCTGATTCAGACCTTATAGAGGAATCCCTGAGCCTTCCTCAACCTGCTCTGACATTGCATTCTGATTGCTGTTTTCTGCCGCCATTACGTTTCCCTTCTGGATGCTGAATGGGCAATTCTTTGAGCTAGCTGCCACTCTAGACCCATTTCCCAACTGAAAACTGTAATTTGCTTGGACAGCTGATGATTTTGCTTGCATGGCACGGCTCTTTTCTCTCTTAGCCAGGGTTGAAGAGGAGTTCGAAGTGCCAGCTATATTCGCTGTCTTGGAGTTCTTTTTTCTCATACTTTATACCAGCTTTGCACAGTAGCTTAACATAGTTTCTTGCCTTTCAATGTGCCTTCTGCACCCCAAATTTCCAAGTACCGCTAATGCCTGTCCCAACTTTCTATTCTTATAAACTCTCGCCCTGAAGAGGCCCGCATAGGGAGGAATGCCCGTTAATGCATCTCTCAGCTCTGGCACTGAAGCGGGTAAGAGGGTGAACTATCAGAATTTCATGAGGGTGTCCACAATGTCCCACTATCTCTTCTTCCTCCAATTTACTGGATCGTAGAAAAACTGGAGCAACTGCCGCTGTCAAGCGTGTAATGTAGAGAAACAGCCAGGCGCGCAACACCCACAGGGCCCCTAGCGTGTATGTCAACATGTACGGCTGCAGCTCTTGCTGATGTGAGCTCGGCTGGGCAGTGTCTGGAGTCTTATCTCCGGCACACCTGAGTTTTTCACAGGTCTTTAAAAGACCCTTTGCATATTTACATACCTTTGTAAACTGGTTAACAAGGCTTAGTTTTTTTTCTGGTTCCAGTACCCCCTGCCCCCCCCCCCCCCTCCCTTTGCCTATTCCTTACATATTTATTTTACTTACACTGCCCTAGTATGAGAATACATTTCTTGAAAGGAATATAAAGTAGGGTTACCAAAAGAAAGATTCCAGCAATTTGTTGTTATGGTCTTGACACTAGATATTGTTGTAAATAAAATAGCATGTATTCATTTTTAATGTTACTTTTTTGTCTTTGTTCCCTTTAATTATCAGTCATGGATCAATCAGGCAGTCTAGAACACAATTACAAATGCTTTCTATTCATATTTGCTGATCCAAGTATGCACAGATAAGTGTTTAAAATAGACTTTAGGTGAATGCTTATTAGTGTACCGTCTGGGACATCAATATAATGAGCTGACAACCCTAATCACAAGACTGGAAGTTTGCTGCAGGATGAGCACAGTATTTAGTTCCTCTACCCTGGATACCTAGCCTCTGAATGTTGTTATAATAGCAATAGTTTAACTTATATCTGAAACCCTATGCCAGCCCTCAATAACATGCTGTTACTTCAAATGTCTGGAAATGAACCCTGGATTCAGACAACTCACTACTCATTCTCGCTCTTAACTTTCACACTCACCCTGCACTCACAGCAATCCCAATGTACTCACATTGATCTCCATGCACTCATACTATTCACCCACTCACCCTGCACTCACAGTGACCACACTGCACTTATGCCACTTGCCATGAACTCACACCATTGTCCCTCCCCTTACCCTGTGGTCACATGAGCACACCGCTCACTCTGCATTCACAGTGATCACTCTGCACTCACAATGCACTTGCGCTGTTCACCCTATACTTAACTCAGCAGTCACATGAGCACACACCACACCCTGCACTCATGTGACACTTCACTCCCCTCTCCCCTCACTGCTCACTCTGCAATCTCACTGAAACAAGCCCATCACTAACCACACATTTATTTGTCTCACTCTGCACTCTGCACTTACATCTGCACCCAAATTCATATGGTCATCTCACTCACCCTGTAGTCACTCCTTTCACCCTACTCTCACACTCACTGTGCACTCACATGGGCACTCCTTTCACCCGCACAACACAGAGGACTAATGTGCCTGCTACAAAGAACGTGTACCATGCAGATCACAGAACTGAGTGTGAGTAAGCTATGGGCAGACCTATAAAAAAATTAAATGTTAGTCAGAAAGGGGTTATAGAGGCATGAAGTGCATTGTTGGCAAGTGGTAGTGAGGGAATTCATGGTGAAGGAGGCAATGGGGAGTGAGCGCCCAAAAGGACTGTTGCACTATACTCCACTAGTGTGAGGGCTAGCCCTGGCTGTGAGTCTTAGCCACCCCCGCCCCGAAGTTCAGATCTAGTTGCTCCCCTGGAAACATCAGCAAAATGCTAGCCAGTCCTGACTCCTAGAGGCCGGCAGCAATCACATCTGTGTGCAATGGCTGAGCCGCCCATAGAGGATCCAAAAGAGAAGCCGTGAGAGCTAATGTGTCCCATCTTGCTACTTGCGCTTCCACAGTATTCCTTCCAGGAATGGACAGACAAACTCTCTGACTCCGTTGTTTTTCGTCACTTTCTTTTTGCTTCGATACAGGGACTTTCAGCAGTGCTCTCAGTAACGGCCACGTAATTTGGAACATTGCAAGGGGGCGGGGAAAATCATGTGAGCTAACAGTAGAGCATGTGGGTTATGCCTGCCGCCTTTCATGCGCACCTCTTTTCTTAGCATAACAACTGTTGTTTATTAATTCAATATATATGAAAAAAATCACTAATACCTGCTACCGAAGTCATTCTTATAGCTTTGGGGGCATGGAATAGTCTGAAGTGTCCCATTGTAGGAGTGTGATGGTTAGTAGGTGTGTTTGTACTATCATTGACAGCACTGTCAGGGGCAATGAGTGGTGCAAGCTGCAGTGACCTCCTGATGAAATCCCTGGCATGTATTTCTTTTACAAATTAGGCATTGACAGAGCGCTAAGCAACTATTAGCTTCTACACCATGCAAACAGCATTGCAAGTTTAATGGGCACTGCAAACTGCACCCTCAAAGTACACAATCGGTGCCCACTACGTAAGACTTTTTTCGATCACAACAGATGCTGATCAGGTTGATTAGTACAGACATCTCATACTGTCTCCTGTACCGAGCCTGCAATTCTGTACAGTGCAAAACCATGCTATACACAATTCATGTAGTTGTGCATGTCTATTGAAAGGTGTAAAGTGGACGCACGCATTACATTACAGGAGACAGTGCAAATATGCATAAATTGAACAGATCATAATCTACACAAAGTCCAGGACCCCAGCCAACTCCCTCAACCAATCCTGGCACTGCTTTCATGCTGTTAACCAGCAAGAGAGAAACACCGGGATCAGAGCCGCCTTTTCTGGTGCTCCCGAGGACACTTGAAGCCTGTGCATTTTCCAACCCAGCTTTCAAAGACAGTTTTCGGTTTATCTTGGGAGAAGTGAGATATACTCTGTGCACAATGTAAAATTGAATGAGAAAGAAGTGGGAGTTGCTGGGGATGTGGATTGGGCTTTTCAGCAAGACCACCCATTCTTAGTCCATACAAGGACGTATCAAATTGTACTCCTACCTACTGTGGAGTGGCATGTGCTGCAATGCAGTGTATATGTGTAACGAGTCTGCAAACCAATGGATCAGGTGCTTACCTGGTCCCATCTGGTGAAGGTAATGTTGAGTGAGGTGTGTCTCATTGCAATGCTGCCCCTCCTGTTCCGAAACACTGCAACCACGGAGTTGTAAAGGAGTAAATGGCACAGGGGTAGACCGTCCTTCTCCATCAAGGACTCATATAGTAGAAGACTTCTGTCTTGGTAGAGGTCTCCTAGGGTGTGAAGGCCTACCGCGTGTCAGGTGGTTAGTTCCATCGATGAAGTGTTGATCTGCAACTGGGGTGTGCCAAGCAGAGCCAATTCCGGAGCATAGTGGGCCACTGTTCTTGTTAGGTAGGGACATTGACGAAATCAGCGGAATGCCACTCCCAGGAGAAAGAGATCAGGAAATGGTGCTCATGGCCAAACGTAGTACAGATGAAGGGTTTCCAGCAGGCACTAAGCAGGAGTTGACGTCAATGTGTCTTCAAGGGTGCAGAGAAAGATTATCGATGCCGAAATATCGAATTGCATGAATATCGAGTCAAGAATATTGATGGTGTAAAATATTGAGGTACGTTTTTTCAGTAATAAAATATCGATTTTTGTGTAACGTAGAAATATCGATTTTGTAAATATCGATGGCAAATATGTAGTTGTAAATAATAACGATTTTTCTGTTTGTTTTTGTTTAATTTTGTATTTTTTTAAATTCATTTGGTATTAGTTATTTTATATTTGTAATTTTTTTATGTTAAAATAATGTTAGTTTTTAATTGTTATTTAATAATTTTTAGGCGCTGGATGTTGGGTTTATAGGGGATAAAGGTGGGGAGTAATTAAACAAATTTTATGTAAAATGTAAATACTTTTCACATTTTTGTAAACATGTTTGGAGCTGGATGATGTGTTAAAAGTGGATAAGGGAGGGGAGTAATTTGAAAATATTTTTTTAATGTTATTTTTAAATTTTATGTAAAAATTTAGCAGCAGTATCTTGAGTTTAAAGGGAATCAGGGTGGGGAGTTATTTAAGAATGTTGGTTAAAATACATTTTTATTTTTGAAAAAATTTAAATATGTAAATAATTGTAAAAGAAACAAATGTATATTTTTACATTTTTAGAAATTTTGAAAGTTTTTTGGGTGCTAATATTTTGATGTAAATTGTGTAAAATAATTTTAAAAAATGTTTTAATGAAAAAATACAAAAATTATTTGATTTGTTTCTTTAATTTGAAAAAGATCAATTTATTCTTTCTAATTATTTTTATATTTTGTAATTTTGTGAGAAGGGATGTCTCAAATTTTGAATTATAATTTTTGAAATAGTTATGACTTTTAATAATTTTCTTATTGTACATTTTATCATTTACATTTTTTGTGACAAATTTGAAAAAAAACGTGTTCAATTTTTATTTTTGTAAAAAGAAAAGTCAATTAAAAGAAATTTTTTGGTTGAATTTTTTTATTTTTCTATATTTGTGAATTTTTTATTAGGTAGTATTTTTCTTATTTTTTTGTTTTGGAGTTAGGACTAGGACTTTTTTTTTCCAGCACATTACCTGAATTTAGTTGGTTTTGGAGTTGGAATAGTAATTTGTTTGGGTTTATTATCCAGCACGTTCTCTGAGTTTTGTTGGTTTTGGAGTTGGAATAGTAATTTATCATGGTTTATTATCCAGCACTTTCTGTGAGTTCAGTTGGTTTTGGAGTTGGAATAGTAATTTATTATGGTTTATTAACCAGCACTTTCCCTCAGTTCAGTTGGTTTTGGAGTTGAAATAGTATTTGTTATTGTTTATTAACCAGCTCTTTCCCTGAGTTTAGTTGGTTTGGAGTTAGGAACAGTAATTTTTTGTTCTTTATTATGTATTTTATTTAGAGTTTATATGTACATTGAAATAATAAAGGAGACGTATGTTAGTATTTATTGTGAACATTTTAATTTGCAAACACGTTTTATTTTGGTTCAAAATTTAATTGTTTTATTTTGTTTTGTTTTGTTATACAATTATTCACAATATTAAAAACATGATTCAGAAATGTTGATGTTATTCAGAATTTATTAGAAAATATAATATATTTTTAACATAAATTTTTCATGTCCAATTGCAAAATTAAAAAAATATTTTTACATACATATTTTTTTTTACAGTTTTGAAAATTGGTAAATTTTATTGAAGTATAGTCTTGTAATTGTAAAGTACATATATTTGTATTTCTTTAATTATAAACAGTTTGATTTTTATTGGTTATCGTTTTTTATGACAAAAAGTAAACAATTGTATACATGTCTTTTTACATTAGGAAACGTTTTTGGTAACATTGGTAACATTGGTTTGTTTATTTGTTTTCTATTTTAATAATTATATTATGTCATATATTGTTGTGTTTGTTTTTCAATTTTAAATGACATGATTATAAATATTAATTTAATAGGGGTCAAATTATGTTGTTAAAATGTTTTGTGTTTTTAAAATGCTAATGATGTTTAGCATTGTTTTTTATTTAAATTATAGATTTATCAATCATGTCCAGGTGTTCTAGCCCTTTGGTGTTTAGAAGTATTTGAGTTTTGTGTTGTAGGCATTAATACATTGTTTTTTTTTCTTTATTGAGTTTAGGGCCGATTCTAGTTAGGGATTGCTCTAGCCTTAGCTTTTGATAGCTCATTTCTTTTTCGATAGCTTCTATTAGTTTGTGCAGGGTTGGTTGTCCTCTTCCTATTGTGGCTTGAAACGCATTATGCCGTCCTTCCACCGCATTCTTAGTTTTAGCTTTTTGAGCTAGAGTGCTATCGTAGATGTTCCACTAGGGGATTTGGAACTTTGGTTGTCTACGGTGCCCTGACCTATGTAGCCTTCCCACACAAGTGTCTTCAAAGTAGTCTAGGACGGGAGTTAGTTTAGTTTTGCTTGCTTGATAGAAAGGGCTTTCAAAAAGTATGTTATAATCGTTGGCTACTTTACTTGTTGGTACATATGCCAGAGCTATTCATTTTTTTTTTGTAGGCATAGTTGCTATTGGTGGTGTAATCTATACTAAGGGCCCAATTCTGATCTTGTATAGAAAGTATCCTGACCCAATCGAACTGCGAATGCTTTCCATACGACTCAACCGTGATCCCTCCAAGCGATGGAGTACAATGCAGCCCATTTTAAAGACAACCGAGTCGTACAGAATGCTATCATTCCGAATAAGCATGGGCTGAAAATTCGTTCCGCTCGCGGAATTTGCGGATTTTCCGCGATTTCGTGATCCGTAAATCTCGCGAAATTGTGGTAAAATCCGCGAATCAGCGGGATGAATTTTCAGCCAAGCACTTACAGGGTTACAGCAGCAGGTGCAAAAGTTGAAGCAGATTTTTTGTAACCTTTTACAAAAGGGTTACAAAGAAATTAACTTCAACTTGGGCACCTGCTGCTGTAAGCTTGTAAGTGCTTCCTGGGACCTCGTTGCTAAGTATGAGCGCAAAATCCGTTCCGCTCGCGGATTTTGCGAATTTTTGGTAAATTCGCGATCCGCGAACTCCCGCGAATTTACCGCAAATTCGCAAATCCGCAAGCGGCGGATTCCAGGGGCAAAAGTTGAAGCCTGGCTGGCCTGTCAACTTGTAACTATTTTAGGATGGCGCCGGCAAGCTGCCAGCGCAATCCTAAAATAGTTACTAAGTTAGCTTCAACAGGAAGCTCTAATAGATAAAATAAAGCAGGTACTCGCACCTGCTTTATTTTATCTATTAGAGCTTCCTGTTGAAGCTAATTTAGTAAGTATTTTAGGATGGCGCTGGCAGCTTGCCGGCGCCATCCTAAAATAGTTACAACATGCCCTTCCTGTGAGCCCAAAAACAATCGTGAGCATCGTCGAGGCAGGTGTGCCTTCTTCACAAATCTACCGGGGAAAATCAGCTGTGATGCAGGATAGAGGCTTTTGCATCCTTGACTTTCACGAGCGCAATACCCGTGCTGTTTCTGTGACCAGGAGCTTATTTCTCTTCATCTGCTGAACTGATCTTTCTCTGACCTTTTATACACACAAGAAGCATGTGTGAACTCGCATGGTAGCCCTGCCCGTTTGGCCCCGCCCACACACTCGCGGTTTGCACCGTCTTCCCGCCATTCACCCACTATGATGGACAGCTCACTCAAGGGACCCCTGCGCCCTTCGGGGGGATTGCATAGTAACACACACATGGTCGCTCGAACTATTTAATGCTCAAATTCAGTGACTCATTCATTAGCCCAAAAACAATCGTGAGCATCGTCGAGGCTGGACAGGTGTGCCTTCTTCCCAACTCTACCGTGGAAAATCAGCTGCGATGCTGGATAGAGGCCTTTGCATCCTTGACTTTCAGGAGCACAATACCCGTGCTGTTCTTGTGACCAGGGGTTTCTTTCTCTTCATCTGCTGAACTGATCTTTCTCAGACCTTTTATACACACAAGAAGCATGTGTGAACTCGCATGGTAGCCCTGCCCGTTTGGCCCCGCCCACACACTCGCGGTTTGCACCGTCTGCCCGCCATTCACCCACTATGATGGACAGCTCACTCAAGGGACCCCTGCGCACGTCGGGGCGATTGCATAGTAACACATACATGGTCGCTCGAACTAGTTGATGCTCAAATTCAGTGACTGCACTCAGATGGAAGCCCCGCCCCAAATTCGCGGACCCGCAAATCTGCAAAATCTGCGGATTTTGCGGATCCACGATCCGCAAATCCGCAAAATCTGCGGATCGTGGATCCGCAAAATCCGCCCATGCTTACTCGTTGCCTACTTGCAACTATTCTCTGACCCTGCTCTGACTCTTGAAGCAGGGTCAGAGAATAGTTACAAGTAGGCAATGAGGCGCCTGTCACGGAAATTAAACCTCAACAGGAAACACTGTCAGATATAAAAACAAGCATTTGCAATGCAATAGGTCTCGCATTAGGAAAGTTTGAGCTATTGATCTTGTAAATGACAATTTTTTTTATTTATGTGTTGGTTTTGAAAATAGCTAAATTAATAGCTTTGTCATTTACAATGCCAATAGTTATAACTTTTGCAAATTTGACACCTATAGCATTTGTAATGCAACATGTTTTGTATTTACGTGACTTAGATGTACTGATATTACAAATTACAATGGCCTTTATTTTTTTTAAACAAATAATACTTAAATAAAAGTGATTTTAATTTATAATGGCAATAGCTTAAACTTTTGTAAATAACTTTTGTGAAGATTATGTTCTGTGTATTTTATTGTGACGAAAATCCAAGAACAGAAGTGAAATACTAACATCTTTTTGTGACATTTGTAATAAAGCATGAAACATTGAGAGAACATATTTGAACCAGTTGTTGTTGAATGGTTGCATAGATTGATGCTGGTGTGGCGCTGAGTGGTGCTGTGGTGGTGCTGAGTGGTGCTGTGGTGATGCTGAGTGGTGCTGTGGTGGTGCTGAGTGATACTGGGATGGTGCTGAGTGATGCTGGGGTGGTGCTGAGTGGTGCTGTGGTGGTGCTGAGTGATGCTGTGGTGGTGCTGAGTGATGCTGTGGTGGTGCTGACTGGTGCTGAGTGATGCTGTGGTGGTGCTGAGTGATGCTGTGGTGGTGCTGAGTGGTGCTGTGGTGGTGCTGAGTGGTGCTGTGGTGGTGCTGAGTGATAATGTGGTGGTGCTGAGTGATAATGTGGTGGTGCTGAGTGATGCTCGGGTAGCGCTGAGTGATGATGTGGTGATGCAGAGGGCAGAAAGGTACAAAAAGCAGTCTAACAAAGGGCAGAAGGGTAGAAAAACAAGGGAAAATGAGTCTAACAGAGGGCAGAAGGGCACAAAAGACCAGTCTAACAGAGGACAGAAGGGCAGAAAAACAAGTTAAAAACGAGTCTAACAGAGGGCAGAAGGGCACAAAAAACGAGTCTAACAGGGGGCAGAAAGGCACAACAACGAGTCTAAGAGGGCAGAAGGGCACAAAAAACGAGTCTAACAGAGGGCAGAAGGGCACAAAAACAAGGGAATAACAGAGGGCAGAAGGGCACAAAAAACGAGTCGAACAGAGGGCAGAAGGGCAGAAAAACAAGGGAAAAATGAGTCTAACAGAGCGCAGAAGGGCTCAAAAAACGAGTCTAACAGGGGGCAGAAGGGCAGAAAAACAAGGGAAAAATGAGTCTAGCAAAGGGCAGTAGGGCAGAAAAGCAAGGGAAAAATGAGTCTAATAGAGGGCAGAAGGGCACAAAAAATGAGTCTAATAGGGGGCAGAATGAATCCCGCCCAGCGTGTTTGTCCACGAAGATGCCCCCATTTTGTGCAATACCTCTACTCAACTGGAGTACTTTCTACTGTCTAATCAGTAAGTGCTCCATTGTTGGCTAAATGTATAGGGGCAGATTTACAATAACTGGCGCATCCCCAGGGATGCGTCATACATCTTTATAATTAGGGCTCCTGGTTTTATGGTATTTTTTTTTTTTACTTTTCCGTCTGTATTTATCCATATTTATTTTTTGTTAACTTTATCTGTATTTATCCATATTTATTATGGGCTTTGTGAAAAAAACAAAGCTGAAACTGGTATATTTCCACATTTATTCAAGCAATAAAGATGCAGTCATGCAGGAATGCCAGCCAGGTTTCAGTGATATGAACACCCGCAGAAGATTAATCAATGCACTTATATGAAAATATGCACATTTCAGTATCAGCCTTGTGCATATCTACTGCTGTTAAAACCTCTTTACTAAAATAGATTTTTTTAACCCTCTTACCTATTAATCTACACAGTTATTATCCTGGCAGTCATGGCAAAGTGTATTTAGAATCACTTAAAAAGCACAAAATTTTCATTTTTATTCACATTTAAAAATAAATACAGACAAGAAAATAAGTGGTTTTCTGTCTGTATTTATCTGTAAAAATCAGTAAAAACGGAAAACAGGGAGCCTTATTTATAATCTCTTCCCAATCACTGACAGGAAAACCTTCTGCCATGTGGTTTGTTTACTCTGGGTGGGAAGATTGTGTGAAGGACAGAGTCTAGTGTGAGTTGGAGTAATGTTAAACAATACTACACCCACCACGAACAACCACTTTAACTGGGCTAATGCCTATCTGACAGTGAATGGAAGGGAAACAGCATGTTGCCTGACACTGTTGCGAGGTGTTGTGAGCACAAGGCCATTGTTGGGATTTGGATTCACGTTTAACACCATGCACCATTGTCTGCATCCTTCTCAGAACACTTACCATCCCTGCCATTTAGCCAAAGTCTCAGAGAACTTAGCTAGGCTGGTGGGAGGAGGAGTATTTTCAAATCTTAAAAATCACATCAGGCAGTGGACAACATACACCATCACTAACATCACAAACAGACCTACGGGAACTAAGCGTACACACAGTGATTTAGAATTTAATAGCTGGATGCATTACACTGGGCACTGACTTTTTCAACAAATACCAACAGTGACCTTTGTCAGTACACATTAAGCATGGGCGAATTTTGCGGATCTCGCGTTCGCGAATTTTGCGGATTTGCGAACTCGCAATCCTCAAAATCCGCGAATTCCCGCGAATTTGCGGATTTTTTTTTTTGTGTTGGCCCTGTTTCTGCCAGTTCGCGAGGGTTTTTACAATTTCGCAATTTGCGAACTTACCTGTCGGGTCGCAAGTTTTGCGAACTTGTTGTTTCTACGTGTCCAGCCTGTTTGGGACACTCTTCTTCATCACTGCCACTCTCTGTCACCACTGCCACTCTCTGACTACTCATGCCACCCTCTGGCCCACCCATGCCACCCTCTGTTTCATCACCACACCCTCTGGTTGTCCAGTGTACATTATTTTCGGCAAAGCAAAGCACACCTTCCCTGCCTCAAGTGACCTGAATTAATTTGGGGCTGATTAATGTGTCACAGAATATTTTTTTAGCTGGCACCTGCTTCCTTAGTGCGCCCTGATTAGTGATCTTTTGCACTTGCTAAGTGCTTTCATTGTTGCAAAATTAGTTACAACACCTGCCCTGCCCCAACTGACAATAATGAATTAGGGGCTGATTAATGGATTTTAACTTCCAGCCTGGCTCCTGCTTGTCTCCCTTAGCTGTAATTCAGGACCTTTGTGGCATATGTGTAACTATTCTGAGGTTCAGAGCAGGGTCACATAATAGTTGCAACTGGCAACTGAACTCTGGAGGGGCCCCTCAGGAAGCACTACAGGAAATGGCTACTAATGATGAGCCTGAACTTTTGAACCTGGTAAGTAGTTTCAGTTTTGCTAAGATCGTATTTCTGCAATTTAGCACTTATTCGCGGGGCGCGAAGTTGTACTGGGAAGCCGCGAACTCACGCGAACAGTGCGAGCAGTGCGAGCAAAATCCGCTGCTCGCGGATTTGCGGATTTTGCGGGAGATTCGCGAATCTCGCGGATTGCGAATTTCCCGAAAATCCGCAAAATCCGCGAGCGGAACGGATTTTCCGCCCATACCTAGTACACATACACCCACTCGCAGGAAAGCATAGTTCAAGGGGTGCTGCTTTTGCATGCAGGAAAGAGTGTGCATAGTTCAGGGCCTGATGGGATGTCTGTCCAATGTAAACACTCATCCTCAGAAACAGCCATACAAGACTACTAAGAACTGTGATGAGCTGACAGTCAGTAGACGTCAAAATATGAAATGGCACAGACTGGGGCATGCTGTGTGTTGCACAAGGCCATGAGGCAAGTTGTCACCAAGTCAGAAACCAGTTCCCAGTGACAGACAGGTGGCCATGACATTCTGACACACTTCGAGCTAAGCTCATGTCCTAATGGCCCGTTAGCACTGGGTAGGAAGGTGTATATAGGACTGGCCCTAATGGGACTTGGAAAAACAGCAAACACTTCTAAACACACAGCACAACCACTTCATCGTGGGCTATGCCTATCTCACAGTCAGTTCATGTATACTAGCAAGATGGCACACAATGCAAAATATTGTATGAACCTATCATAACTGACACATTTGCCTATGTCCCACAAAGACCAGCCAACATAGACAAATGTCTTTCAAATACTCTTACAAACCTTGGCCGGACAACACTCTTCTTTGTATCCTGGTGGGGCTGGGTGGCAGGAAGGTTATTAGTTTCACAAATAGAGAACAAGCACTCAAACTTCAGTTTATCATATTTCTTTGCCAAAACATGGCACAAAGCTAAGTTTCTGAAAGCATTTGGCCATGTAGCCACACAGTTAATCAGTCACACCATTTCCCTACTCACAGCCATTCACATGTGTAGAATGAGATGAAAATAAGAAGCACCTCAATCACTCCATTCCCTCAACTTTCTGGCTAACTTAACACAATGTGAGTATATAGGCAGCCACACCAATGTGACTGGTAAAGACATGCACTAAGACCAGTAGACAGGTCCAAGAAAGTTCCCACATAGGAAGAGAAAATGTATGTATCTCAATGTGAAAGTAAATATGTGGACAACCTAAACACACCTGTGTCGTTTAAAGCAGCACTCGTCGCAATGTTAAAAAAATGCATGTTTACCTTTGCATGCACAAAGCTGCAGGAACCGCGTGGTGCCTGCTGCTTCGTGCACGCAAAGGCATGGGGGTACCATAGGTACCCCCCATGTGCACCCCCACCCCCCCTTCACCCCTGGGGGCCCGCAACGGGCCCCCAAAGACAACACCGTATGCCTTTCCACGGCGGACATGCCGCCATGGAAAGGCATATATGACTGCAGCTATCCTAATATGGCTGGCGGTGTCTGATAGACACCGCCAGCCATGTTAGAGCTTTTCGCCGCGGTTGGAAGGCGACCGTGGCGGAAAGGCGGCGGACGGAAAATAGATCCCCCAGCCATCCTAATCTGGCAGGGGGTCTTTTCCAGTCCGCAGCGGATAATCCGCATCCTCCGGGCCGGCGGAAGCCAGCGCCGGCCCGGAGGATGCGGATTATCCGCAATCATAATCGGCCCCTAGGTTTGCATCATAGATGAAGGAGTCCAATCTATTTACATTAACTCATCAGGTGCTTCGGTAGACTATGTAATGTGTATGACTTGAGGGGCAGTGGACATTCACAGCAGAATTCATGTTTTTGCCCACAGGGCTAGCTGAGGACACCACTGTAACCATCCAGTACAGCTAGGCCCAGACTTCGTGCAACCAGGAGCCCTCCAGCGTTGATGGCTCTCATCATTCTTTGGACAACGATGACAGACCTGGCCCTTCTGGGATGGGTCACCTCACAGCACCAGTGGTGGGAACATCCAGATCATCTGCGACCACTCCTGCCCCAGCTTGCAACACCAGCTGACCCCTACCTGCATGGACACAGCATCCCAGGAGGCCACCAACAGCACAGCAACACTGGCCACTCTGGAGTTGCCCAACAACACCAATGACAATGATGAAGGAGGCTCCGTGTTGACTATGCCAGCACCAACTTGTCCTGCTAGGTGGGTATAGAAGGTGTCTTGGGGACAGACAACATCATGCAACTGGTGCTGCTGATGTGAAGACCCAAAACCTCTCCAGAATCCGCCATGCATATGAGGATTTACAAGGAGAGATGGGCCGGATCTTAGGAATCCTCAGGACTATGCAACATCAGCAGGCAGCCCAAAGTGAAAAACTGGACATGTTTATGGCCAAAATGGATGAAAAGACTGCGGGTTTCAGGGACATTGCCAAAAGCCTCCACCAGATTGCCAGCAACATCACCACACCTCCCTGTGTGCCTACCACATCTAGTGCAACAGCATCTGCAACAGCCACAGGGAGAGATGTAGACTCTGGCAGAGAGCCCCCTGCAATGCCGCTACCTGCTCCTGAGGGCCCCCCCGGAAAAACCCGGAGTCGGTCGTCCAAAGAAGAAACGATGAGAGACAGATGTCTACGCCTCACCCCCAGGAAGTGACTACCTTCTTCTGATATCCTCCATTGCGTGGCAAACATTCACATTGTTGGCTGTTACAGAACTCTTCGACATTAGCTGGAGGGTCTAAGTTGGACTATGGACTCAAGTAATTGTGCATCTACTTTGCAAAACCTCGTCTATAAACACTACAAACTCCTATCTGCACTTATCTGTATTTTTGTTGTTGATGACACCACCATTATGTGGACTGATATCTTCACATTATGCACTAAAATAAATAAGTCTGCACCCAAAACTGGTCATGTCATTACTTTGAATAACAAATCTAATAACTGTAATGATGTTTAAAAAGTCAAAGAAGAAAGTGTGCACAGAATTGGTAAAACATCACTTTGAAAGAGTACAGTACTGGCTTGTGAGTATATTTACATTGTCGCAGCATGATTGATAGACACAACCAGGTCATGGCCCAACCCATATGACATGTTACAGATGCAATGCAATTATATTGCTTAAAATACTAGCACCATTTTTTAACACAATAAAAAAAACATTTTAAGCAAACTAGTGCATCATGGAGCATTTTTAGTTGAAAATAACCTTTGGATGTGTGAAAACACACAAGGCACAAATCATTGTGTAGCCTAGGTTTATTTCCTTGATGCAACCTGGCGCATTAACCCAATTTCAATGGACATCACACAGTAAGAAAATGCTGTAAAGTGAAAAAAATGTCCATGAGTCCACAGTAAGTGAGTGCCATGGATTTAAAAACAAGTCCAATGTTGAACTAGGTCACAGCATCTGGTGAGCTCACAACTTGCATGCTTGACACAGTGAAGTACCCTGGTAGGAAGAAACATAGAACAGAGTTAGGCACACAGAACTAAGCCTCTTCAATTTTAAAAATGTCAGCTGAAGCACAAGATTTTCAGTGTGGACACTACCTATGGTTCACAGTAACACTGTATATCTCAACTTTTCCTTCTCACAAACACTTATCATACAACTAACATCATGTCAGTTTTCATACACTCACAAACATACATACACATTAAGGACCAGCAACACAACAACAAACACGTGAAGCTAGTCCCCTACTTTCACTGCATACCTACACTCATGTGAAGAAGTTGTTGATAAGCTGTCATCTCAAATCCATGCCATCATCATCATCCCCACTGTCGTCATGTCCCAGTTCTAGATCCTCCCTCGATGGCGGATGCTGGTCTCCATCGTCCTGTATAAGTGGATTTTCCCTCTGTATAGCCAGGTTGTGGAGTATGCAGCAAGTAGTGATAATGTTTCACACGTTCAATGGTGCCTATTGTAGTGCTCCTCCCGTCCGATGGAGACAGCGGAATCTTGTCTTCAGAAGGCCAAATGACTGCTCAATGAGTCATCGGCTCCTACCATGGACCTCATCATACCACATTTCAGTAGAAGTGGCTGGGTTCCGGAGTGGGGTCAGTAACCAAGGTTGGTTGGGGTACCCAGAGTCTCCTACATTGAAAACAGAAAAATAGATTAATTTGTTGATTGACAGAGCATTATCTGACACAATCTACACACAACACAGCACACACATGTCACATCACCTACCAGCAAGCCAGGCACGGTCAGGTTGTGGCTGTGACATCAAATGGGGGATGGTACTGTTCCTCATGATATACGCATCATGTGCAGATCCAGGGAAATGTGCACAGATGTGGGAGATGGATATGTCTGCCAAACATACCACCTGGACATTAATCAAGTGGTAATGTTTGCGGTTCAAAATTATACCCCATTAGTCTGTGGTGGCACCAATGCAATGTGGGTGCCATCAATGGAGACAATTATATGGGGTATCTGTCCCAAGGTGTAGAATTCACCCTTGGTTCTGCAAATTCTCCAGGTGTTGGGAACTTAATGTATTGGTACAGGTAATGCAGCAATGCCCCCAAAACATCTTGCAGAACACGACAGAACATGGTTTGTGATATCCCACCAGATGTTGCCACTGTGTATTGAAATGTACCGATGGCAAAGAAATGTAAAACTGCCATAATCTTCACTTTGGGCGTCAGTGTAGTTGATATGGCTGACCAGCCTGTAGATGAGGTGACAACTGCGCAGTCAACTGTTAATGATTGGCCTTGTGAAGCGGTAGTTCCTGATGGTGCCACATTCTTCCATGGTTGCCAGGTCTGGAAAGGGCCTGTGGACTTCACATCAACTGTGATAACTCTGTGTAGAGTGTAAACACAGTTGGTGTCAAGTCACAATCTACCAAGCAACATACTTATAGACTAACAGAACATGAAATGTGAACACAACTAAAGCTACAGATCATTTCAAAATCAGTTTTCAATGTTAAAGTATGCCCTTGAATACATTTCACAGCATCAATACACTACACATACAAGTTATCAAGGTATGGCGACACAGCAATTATAGTGGGGTAGATTAAAGCTCACTAGTGTCAGACATCATGAATGTCAGCAAAAATCACATATTCAAAGGATCCACAGTAAAAATGTTGTACTTTATTCTTTCTGAGAACAATTACTTCTGCAATAGGTAGACAGAATAGGAACATGTAATGCAAGAGATGAGTTACACCTGATATACACAACATCTCACATACTCACTCATGCCCACCACTGCCCCAGGTTGGACACTGTCATTTAGTTATGCCTATATTACACATACAATCATATATTCAGACAATTTTCAATGTTGAGGATGCTAAAATATGTAATAATATCATACACTGCAGCTTGGGGCACACAGATAGACTAGTCATTCACATTTCACAAACAAGCTGAAAATGCATAATGATTTCACTGTCCACTCATCCAATGGTAAAAGCCTTAGCCATTACTTACACAGCAGACATCTACAGTCTGAAATTACAACAATTGTACAATGTGTCATAACGTACACAAATGAGGTGACAATGCAAGAATACACATGTACATCCACACATACAATAGTGGGCACTGTGACCAATACTATGAAGATAACTGGATTTCTACTCCTGACATGCTTTTATATGCCTATAAAACAGTGTGTCATGTGTCCCTTAAGGTTAGCTCTTCCTGGGAGTGTCTTAACCATCCTAAAGGTCGCTTTTTATCATTTATAAAGTGCATTCACACATGTACTGTACAAAAATACATCAATCGCTGAAGTGTGTGCTCTGACAACCGATTATTCAAAGGACGCAGTAGCCGCATCCGAAACGATTCAGTGACAGCCATTGGTTGTCACAGTGAAAGACGCGGGTGAGTATTCAAAGGATGCGTTATCCGCATCCTAAACAATTAGGTGACAGCCATTGGTTGTCATGGTGAAAGACACGGGTGAGTATACAAAGGACGCGTTATCTGCTTCCAAAACGATTCAGTGACAGCCCATGGTTGTCATGGTGAAAGACGCGGATGAGTATTTAAAGGATGCGTTATTCAAATCTGAAACAATTTGGTGACAGCTATTGGTTGTCATGGTGAAAGTTGCGGGTGAGTATTCAAGCGACGTGGTAGCTGCATCCGAAACGATTCGGTGACAGCCATTGGCTGTTGGTTGCCATGGTGAGCAAAGCACGTGCCGGCTCATGCCTTCAGCTCATGGAAACAAACTCTGTTACCTCCCATCACCAATGTATAAAATTCAATCATGATCAGATGAAGAGTGTTTGAACGTCATGGTAGGTGTGCTGTTTGCAAGCAACTTGTACATGCCAATAAAGCAGTGTATCATGTGCCCCTTAAGGTTATCTCCAAATGGGAGTGTGTCTTATCCATGCTAAAGGCCACTTTTATCATTTATAAAGTGCATTCACACACGTACTGTACAAAAATACATCAATCACAGCAGTGTGTGCTCTGACAACCGATTATTCAAAGGACGCGGTAGCCGCTTTCGAAACGATTCAGTGACAGCCATTGGTTGTCATGGTGAAAGACGCTGGCGAGTATTCAAAGGATGCGATATCCGTATCCGAAACAATTCAGTGACAGCCATTGGTTGTCATGGTGAAAGACGCGGTTGAGTATTCAAAGGATGTGGTAGCCGCATCTGAAACGATTCGGTGACAGCCATTGGCTGTTGGTTGCTATGGTGAGCGATGCGTGTGTGGGCTCATTTCTTCAGCGCATGGAAACCAACTCTGTTATCGCCCATCACCAATGTGTCAAATTCAATCATGATCAGATGAAGAGTGTTAGAACGTCGCAGTAGGAGTGTCGTTTGCAAGCAATGTTATGCATTGGACCGATTTGTACAATGCGATCGACACAAACCTATCACTTTTGATGCATGGATTTGAGACCGCATCTGCTGTTTAGATATAAGTCTGTGTGTTCCCTAGAGACTTCCCTTGCCCGCACTACCTGCTTCATTCCTGTACCTACCCATCTCTCTGCTGCTGTGACAACATCCTCTGGTAACCACAATTGCAAGGGCACCACCCAGGGCCCAAGCTTTCAGTGAGGTGGAGAACAAGGCCTTGCTGGACTCACTTCTGCCAATACACAGCCAGATGTATGGCAAGCCAGAGGAGAAGGTGGGTGAGGATAACAGTGCATTGCCCTTGGACATGTGCAATAACTGTGCATCACTGGCAATAGTAATTTCAATCATAGATATTCCTTTAGGCTTCTTGCAAGTTTCACTGGGTGTGGGGAACTGATTTTGCCAGGCTCACTGCTGTAGACTTGTGCGTACTGGCGCAAACATGTCATTACTGTTCTCATGGAACAGAGATTAGATTGAACACAGGACTGATGCACATGATGCCACATGCATTACCCTTAGTTATTTTTGCAAACCTGACCATAAAACATGTATGGTAGTGTATGACTCAGAAACATGACACACATAAACTAAGGGACTATCACCATGTCATTCTTACAGGTCAACTCCCATGAAAAGGCAAGGATGTGGCTGACCATCGACAAGAAAGTGCATGACTTGGGGGTCGCATATCATTGCATCCATCATTGCCGCAAGAGGTGGCAGGACCTTCGTTGCTGATCAAAAGAGGATTGCTGAGGTCCAGCTGGGCCTGTCACAACCGGGCAAGTGAGGTGGCCGGCGAACCTTGACCCTAAAAATGCTCCGCATCCTAGTGGTGGTCTTCCCTTACCTGGATGGGCAGTTGAAGGCCAAACAGCAGCAAGGAGGGGTGAGTCAGTTACATATTGCACTTCTATCTTTATTCAAGCAGGTTTTGAGATTTGAGCCTAATGACTTTTACAGGTCGTAGGTCTGCCAAACATGTAATTATTTTCACAAGATGAAAATGCTGATGGATCAATAGATGACAGGTAAGGCTCCATTCATCAGGGACATGTGCATATGTTATGTTCAGGGTAGTAACAGTAGTGACATGCACATGTGTGTATTCTAATTTTCACAAGACAAGAATGAGTTTCAGCATAAATCGCATAGCTTGACAAGTGTCTGCACATTCACTGATGTGTGATCCTGTTCTCAGAGTGGTTTGAACAAATCATTGAAGTATGTTGTGATTGGAGAGTTCAATTGTTGAAATCACATGCTAAACATTTTGGCAGAATGATTTGTCTATATTCAGGCCTAGACTGGTTTGACTTGGTCTGTGTGCAAAAGTTTTTTCCAAATGTGCAGCTAATTGTGATCAGATGTATCCAATGGGACAGTCACAGCAAGAGTAACTCTGGTCACATGTCACAATGACCTTACCCAATGATGTTTTGTAAAAATCCATAACCAACTTTCCAAAGAGATTTTCCATGTGTAAGAGTTTTTGATGGTGAAATCACAAGCCATTCAGTTTCAAACACAGGTTGTCACTGATTGCAATATGGCAGCATTTGTGAGTTATATTGTGAAGTACACAGTCACAACAGTTGACATGTGTATTAATGGTCTTGAATACTCCAACTTGATGGCTTGGTAAACAATGTTTTTTGACATCACTGTCTGATTCAGAGATGTCAAATATGCACCAAATGTAAGTTTATTACCCACTTGAGTTGTTAGACATTAGCAATATCAGTATTACAAAGTATGCATACTGTGTAATCAAAGGGAGGGATAGTCAGACTTTGTCCATACAAATGTGGACTTGTTTAGTGTAGCCAAGATTTTTCAACAGTGTTGACTGTACTCATGCTGGTAATGGGTTCATTTACTAGAATCCCTACAGTCATAGCATCCAGATGTGCCAGTGGAATGGTGTTCTGCCTGAAGCATTGTGAAGCTGCAGTTATCAGACGTGGAAGTTTGTAGACCATTTATTACATCTATGAAACTTGATTCATTTTAATGTTCAAATCTTTATGATCCTGCTACATGACACCCTGCATTGAAGTGTGCTACATGCCTGTCAGCCCAGCTATGGGTACTACCTTGGTGTCTCCAGGATGACACTTATATGTGTAAAGTGACATTGGATAAGCAAAGCTAATGAACCCTTTATCAATTACTGTGAGCTGTGTAACATGACTCATGCTATGAGTATGCAGTGTGCATGTTCGACAAGGTAGACATGGTGAGCCAATGGTTCAACATTTGATGACTATGGATTGCAGAATGTGTACACAGTCACAACAGTTGGCATGTGTATTAATGGTCTTGAATACTCCAACTTGATGGCTTGGTAAACAATGTTTTTTTGGCATCACTGTCTGATTCAGAGATGTCAAATATGCACCAAATGTAAGTTTGTTACCCACTTGAGTTGTTAGACATGAGCAATATCAGTAGTACAAAGTATGCATACTGTGTAATCAAAGGGAGGGATAGTCAGACTTTGTCGATACAAATGTGGACTTGTTCAGTGTAGCCAAGATTTTTCAACAGTGTTGACTGTACTCATGCTGGTAATGGGTTCATTTACTAGAATCCCTACAGTCATAGCATCCAGATGTGCCAGTGGAATAGTGTTCTGCCTGAAGCAGTGTGAAGCTGCAGTTATTAGACGTGGAAGTTTGGAGACCATTTATTACATCTATGAAATTTGATTCATTTTAATGTTCAAATCTTTATGATCCTGCTATATGACACCCTGCATAGGTGACACAGGACAGTGTGCTACATGCCTGTCAGCCCAGCTATGGGTACTACCTTGGTGTCTCCAGGATGACACTTATATGTGTAAACTGACATTGGATAAGCAAAGCTAATGAACCCTTTATCAATTACTGTGAGCTGTGTAACATGACTCATGCTATGAGTATGCAGTGTGCATGTTTGACAAGGTAGAAATGGTGAGCCAATGGTTCAACGTTTGACGACTATGGATTGCAGAATGTGTACCCTGTCTCAATGAAATCTTAGATTCTTATTCCCATTTTGATGGCTCTACTTACTTGCGGGAGAGGAGACAGTAATGCCAGTACACAAGTCCGTCATGATCAGAAGACAAAACATTACCTGCCACAAACTCCCTTAGTCAATCTTCTGGTTCTGTACATTGATGTTGGTACACACAATGTTGCAGTTCATGTGTGATTGAGCAATGTGAAAGTGGCAGAGTAACAGGTCCCTTTTATGTTAATGCAGCATGCGCTAGTGGCACAACTCAATATGATGTCTGATATCTCTGAACATCTGTGATGTTAACTATGTGTCAACAATACTGGCGCAACACTGGGGAGCGACAACAGGGGCACAACAGATGACGATGCAAACGAGAAAAAACAATTACAGGCACAATACTACACAATACAGGTCAGGGGGGCAGGGGGCAGATACAATTCTGGCGCAACACTGGGGAGCGAGAACAGGGGCACAACAGATGACGATGCAAACGAGAAAAAACAATTACAGGCACAATACTGCACAATACAGGTCAGGGGGGCAGGGGGCAGATACAATTCTGGCGCAACACTGGGGAGCGGGAACAGGGGCACAACAGTTGACGGTGCAAACGATAAAAAACTATTACAGGCACAATACTGCACAATACAGGTCAGTGGGGGCGGGGGGCAGATACAATACTGGCAGCGGCGGCGGAAATCGGATACCGGGCACACTCAGGATGGGCCACGTGGCGGGAGGAGCGACCGGCTCTGACCAGGTCAGGACCTGACCTGACCTGTATTGTATCTGCCCCTTGCCCCCCTGACCTGTATTGTGCAGTATTGTGCCTGTAATTGTTTTTTATTGTTTGCACAGTCTACTGTTGTGCCCCTGTTCTCGCTCCCCAGTGTTGCGCCAGTATTGTATCTGCCCCCTGCCCCCCTGACCTGTATTATGCAGTATCGTGCCTGTAATTGTTTTTTATCGTTTGCATCGTCATCTGTTGGGCCCCTGTTCTCGCTCCCCAGTGTTGCACCAGTATTGTATATGCCACCCGACCTCGTTCTCCAGTATTGTGCCTGAAATTGTTGTTATCGTCCACTGTTGTGCCCCAGATTGTTTTTGTGCCCCCACCGCCGCTTATCTGCCGCTGCTCCACCCCGCTCCCCGCTCCCTGACGCTGCTCCCCTGTGGCCCCACTGCCGTTCCCTCCAGCATCACCGCACCACTCCCCTCCCCACTCGCCACCCCGCTCCTGCCTCCCAACTGCTCCTCCCTCGCTCCGCCCCCTCACTCTCCACTTATGGCAGAGTCCACACGTACGCGCAGGATTCATGCGCAGCGGGTGCTCGGATTGAGCCTGGCCCGCGCCCAGCACCAGACCCCCTGGCCCCCGCAGATGCCATACCACCTGCCGGACATACAACGCCGCCACCCTCAACGCACTCAACACCGGCCGGACCCCCGGCTGCCACCGAGCCACCCCAGGACGCACCCACAGACCCTTCACCTGCCAATCCTGCAAGTTCCCCTGCATCCGGACCTGCACCGCACCCGCCAAGCTGAGCACCAACAGCAACCACCTGAAGTGCATCCTGCTCAACACCCGCTCCGTCCACAGACATGCAGTGGAACTATGGAACCTGCTCGACACCACATCTCCAGATGTCGCCTTCCTCACGGAAACCTGCATGAACGCCTTCTCAGCGCCCGACATCGCCATCGCCATCCCGGACGGCTACAAGATCCCCCGGAGGGACCGCGTCAACCGGACAGGAGGAGGCATCGCCATCGTCCACAAGTACACCATCCGCATCACGACCAACTCCGATGACACATTCACCACCGCCGAGCACCTCCACTTCCAGATACACACAGACCCCAAGACCACACTCAGAGGCACCCTCATCTACAGACCCCCAGGACCCCGCACACAATTCAGCGAAGACATCGCAGACTTCATCAGCCCACACGCCCTCCCCTCCGCTGACTACATCCTTCTAGGGGACCTCAACTTCCACCTGGAGAACAACAACGACGACAACACCACCACCCTGCTGGACAACCTCACCAACCTCGGACTCAAGCAACTGGTGAACACCCCCACCCACTACGCCGGACACACGCTTGACCCAGCCTTCTCCTCCAGCAAGTACATCTCCTTCAGCACTCCACCGGACTCCACTGGACAGACCACAGCTGCGTCCACTTCAGCTTCAGAAGGACCACGACTCACCTCCACCCACAACAGGTTCCCCGCAAGAGCTGGAACAAGATCACCACCGACCAGCTCACCACATCACTGAACCAGAACCCTCCAGCCAGACCAACGGACCCCAACCAAGCAGCCAACAACCTCCCAAAGTGGATCACCAACTGCGTTGATGACCTCGCCCCCCTGAAAAACCATCCCAGCAGGCCCTGAAGCAAGAACGCCTCCTGGTTCAACGACGACCTCAAGAACTCCAAGGAGAACTGCCGCGCCCCCGAGAAAGCCGGCGAAAAAACCCGACTACAGACAACATGACCGCCCTCAAGCACGCCACCCGCAAACATCACCAGCTGATCCACACCACCAAGAAGTCAGCATTCAAGGATCGACTAGACAACAACGCACACAACAGCAAGGAACTCTTCAGCACCGTCAAAGAGCTCTCCAACCCCAGCGCTGGAAACAATGACATCACTCCCTCACAATACCTCTGCGACGCACTCGCCTCGTTCTTCCACAGCAAGATCGCAGACATACACAACAGCTTCGACGAACAGACCACGCCCCCAACCACAGAACCAACGCCCCCCACCGCCACCCTCCGCGCCTGGACCCCAGTCAGTACCGAAGACACCATCCACACGATGAACACCATCCACTCCGGATTGCCAACCGACCCATGCCCCCACCACGTCTTCAACAAGGCTGACTCCGTCATTGCACCCCAACTCCGGGACATCATCAACTGCTCCTTCAACACCGCCACCTCCCCGGAGAGCGGGAAGCATGCCGAACTAAGCACCCTCCTGAAGAAACCATCAACAGACCCCATCGACCTCAAGAACTACCGCCCCATCTCGCTCCTCCCGTTTCCGGACAAAGTCATCGTGAAGACCGTCAACAGACAGCTTGCCGCCTTCCTCGAGATGAACGGATCCCTCGACTACTCACAGTCCGGCTTCCGAGCCAACCACAGCACAGAGACCGCCCTCATCGCAGCCACTGACGACATCGGAACCCTGCTCAACAACGGGGAAACAGCGGCCCTCATCCTCCTGGACCTCTCCTCAGCGTTCGATACTGTCTGCCACCGCACCCTAGTACAACGCCTCAGCAACGTCGGAATCCAAGAGAAGGCACTGGAGTGGATCATCTCGTTCCTCGCCTGAAGAACCCAGAGAGTCCGCTTCCCCCCGTTCAGATCCGAGGCCACCGAAGTCATCTGCAGCATGCCACAAGGATCATCACTCGGCCCCACCCTCTTCAACGTCTACATGAACCCCCTCGTGGCAATCGCACGCCAACACAACCTCAACATCATCTCCTGGGATCATCACCCTGTGCCTGGGACGACTCCTGGTGGCCCCCTGCCCTGGGCAGCGCACCAAAACCAAGGACTACTCACGCAACCTGGGCTTCATCCTTGACTCCTCCCTCTCAATGACCAGACAAATCAACGCCGTCTCATCATCGTGTTTCAACATCCTACGCATGCTCTGAAAGATCTTCAGTTGGATCCCCACCGAAACCAGGAAGACGGTCACCCAGGCACTCGTCACCAGCCGACTGGACTACGGAAACACCCTCTACACCGGAACCACAGCCAAACTGCAGAAAAGACTCCAACGCATCCAGAACGCCTCCGCCCGACTCATCCTGGACATCCTCCGACACAGCCACATCTCCGGATACCTGAGAGACCTGCACTGGCGCCCCATCAGCAAGAGAATCACGTTCCGTCTCCTCACCCACGCACACAAGGCCCTCCACGACCTGGGCCCCAGGTACCTCAACAACTGCCTGACCTTCTACACTCCCACCCGCCAGCTTCGATCGACCAGCCACGCCCTTCCCACCGTTCCACGCATTCGAAGAGCCACCATGGGAGGAAGATCCTTCTCCTACCTGGCAGCCAAGACCTGGAACTCCCTCCCCATCCACCTCCGTCTTACCCAAGACCACCTCACTTCAGGAAGCAAGTCTAGACCTGGCTGTTCGAGCAGTAGCGGACCCCTCTCCCCCAAGCGCCTTGAGACCCTCCGGGTGAGTAGCGCGCTATACAAATTTCTTGATTGATTGAACTAGATATGGATGACTCATGGAAATCTTTGTTGTTCTTGGTCACAGCATCATCAGCAGCCATAGGAGGAGACAGCGCCATGGATGTTGTGGGAGCAGAATGTCTAACTGGGTCCAGTGAAGAGTCATCGGAGGGGGGACCCAGTGACAGAGAGGGTGAGGAGAGTCTCATTTGCAGTGGATCTGCAACACCATCTGCAGGTTCTGAATCTGATCACAGCTCTGGTGAGGACTCCCATGTGGTGGTGGGGGACACAGACACTGCATCAAGACTGCATCAAAAACATCAGAATCCACTTTCACCACCACTACCATATCCACCCTCCTACCTGCTCCCAGTTCCAGTGTCCATGGCCGCTCCTGTGGCAGGGGCAAACTCTCCTTTGGGCCAGGCACCTAACCCCCTGCACCTGTCTCCCCTGCTGCCTTCAGTGTTGAGACTAACAACATCCTGAGGCAGATCTATGTGGGGCTGACATCCATGCTGAGTGTTGTTCACACACCACTCTTTCGACAGACATGCCATTGTACATGGAGGGTATTCACTCAAACATATATGCCCTACAGAGATCAAATCAGGCTATAGCCTCAACACTGATGGCAGCACTGTCTTTCCTCCAGCAGTACCTCCCCCTCCTACCTCTTCCTCATCCACTGTCCCAACTACTCTCCCAGACCCAAGCACATGCACACACATACATTCACTCACTGCAACATCCACACGCAGCAAACAAACACTCAGACAGAAGTTGCAAACCACACACACGCACACTCATGCTACAGACAGCACACTCTCACCAAAGAAAGTAACAGCACACGACACACATGCATCCATTCACACTCCGCATACCTCACAATCCTCTGCCTCCACAACCCCTACCCTTTCCTCTCCTGTATCCCCCTCAGCCCAGGCTACCCACCTTGCTCCAATTGAATTCTCCCCTCCCCAAACATACACCTCCTCCTAACAACAGGAAGTACCTCCAGGATGACCCACCAGTAGCATCTACAAATCCCCTCCCGAAAAGGAACAGATGACACCAACTTTCCCCAGAAAATCCCTCCGGTCCCAATCAAAGACATCCACTCTTACACCCTAAAGATCCCCAGAAAAGCCCAGTACCTCTAAATCAACAAAAGCCCCCACAAAAATGAGCTCTCCTCTCCCCATTTCTGATACACCCCTCCAAAAATGTAAGATCCCTAAATCAGTTAAGGTCACCCTATCCCCAGCTCCAACTAATTGACCATCCCACTACAGCTGCACCCCCTCACAATTAGAGCCAACCATTGCAGTGGAGTCCTACCCTTCCTATCAGACCCTACCACTGCAGTGGACCCTGACACCCCTCCTGATCCCATCCCCCCTAAAACACAACCCAGTCCCCATTAGTTTGTACCATTTGGTGCCGGCATGCCCCCAGGATGCCCCTCCCAGGGGATGTGTTCCCTTGAAGGAATTGTGCAGGCAAGACTAGATGGGCATGATGATTTTCTATGCTCATCAGGTCACTTGTCATGATGGAAGATGGACTGGCCAATTGCCTTTTGCTATTCATTGACTTTTGATTTGGAGACTGAATAAAGTATGTTTTAGTTTTGTTTCCAAATCTTTGTGTCGACCAACTTGTTTCAGAGTTAACTGTATAACATGTAGAACTAGTTGTTTATATGTACAATGATATTATTATGGCATGGATTGCATATGTTACATGGAGTTTGGGTACTTTGACAGAATGTATTTAAAAATGTTGGGTCTGCATTTCATGGATGTCATTGCCAACTTAAGTTTTGGATCAGAGTGTGAAATGTAGTTACAAACCTTCTCATTTTGAGAACACTTACACATAGGTCATGCTTTCATTTGTCAACATATTGCAAATGTCTCAAAGTGCAACACTGTAGGCGAAGTATGCTGCATGTTTGTGATGTGCATATAGACACGTCTCATCTATTCAACTGGATCCATATGGCTGTTGACTTCATGGCAGTGACTTAGTACACATCCCCCATGTACACAAATTAATTTCATAATACTTGTATGTGAGTTTCAAATGGTGAATCAATGTGTTTTCTGCAAATCTAGAATAGTGGCATGGTCTACCTTGCTTCACGTGTAATGCCACAGTGGGCAAAAAGCATTTATGGCTGCGAGCACATCTTGTGCATTTACTGAGCCCATGGTGAGTGTAAGGTGAGCAGTATTCTCACAGTCTTCGAACCATCTACTGAACTCAAATTATTGCATGGATGCTTGATAGGCAAGATGTATGTTTTGTTAATAGTCTATTGTTCACTCATTTTGCAGTTGTGCATGTCATCCTGCTTTTGGTAGGTGGCATTGCAAGTATGCTGTTTATGCATTATTCCAGCTTGGATTGCATTTTGCGATCTCACACAAGTTGTAGTTGACCATATGAATGGTGTGTTATATGTATTTTGAGAATGACTGACAAGGGTGTTGATTTGAGCTTATATTGATGCTGTTCCATGTCACACCAAGCTTTATTATGAATGCTGTAATCGCTGTTGAGTGTAGTGTCATATAGTTGTGATGAGTACAGTCCATAGTGTGCATGCCATGTATGTGTGAGTTGTGTACATAGTGATGAGGAGTGGTGCTGTGCATATACGTGTGTTTGTGAGCAGGGGAGCGCATGAGTGAGCTTGTGACAATTGTAGCTGTAGCTTGTGGACCAAACATTTTTTTCCAACTAGCTGCAGCAGATGTGGGTTATGACCTGCTTGTGTGTAAGCTAGTGTTTAACGTTGAGCACTAACTTTGTGGTAGATGTTAGAGGGATCATACTTGCACAATTATATTTCATGTAGGCCATGAGGTAATGTTGATATGTACATATTGGGAGATTTTGTGTACGTTCGTAATCAAATACAGTTGTCAAAATGAATATGAAGATGTGGAATGTGTTGTCTGCATCTTGATGTCTGCCAATAGATTTTCATTATTGATTGTGTGAATGTCCACTTTGAGTACACTGTCATATGCAAGACCTATTGGCATCACTGGAAAAGTCACCTCAACCTAGCCTTGCCTTGTCTGAGTTGTGTGTTGGCATATGTGGAATTTCACCCTTTGTAGGTATTTGTACTCATTAATTGGTCATTGTTGGCCCTGGAAAGTGCCCAGGAATGGATGCAATGATTGCTACATTTGCAATGTCATGAATCATCAACAATGGATGGCAATCCATTCCTTTGAGGGGTACAGCCCCATTAATGTCCAAGTAATGAATGTGTTGTTCTACCTGGGGTAAGACTAGCCGGGTAAGCATGCCCACACTTGCCAGTACACTACACATGCATAGTTATTGCTGGTATTCTGACTTTGAATGTCTCAGGTATGGTGACACCAAGGGAGATGGTCATTGTGATGATGTCTCCCTGTTGTGCTGAGGAAAACACATTGCACTGTAAACAAACACACATTTGACACTGGAACAGTACACCCAGTTCTATGATTTTTTGCATTCTCACAACTTTTGTTACCTCTGATCTGGTTTAGCAAGGGTTGCCCTTGGTTGTGTCCATGAGAGCTCACATTGTGCACATGAAATACGGACTATGTGTCTCTGGGGGTTTGGGGAAGAGGGCACACTCTTTCACACCCTGTGAGACTGTCCAGTCATAGTCAGCTACGGGCACCAGATTCGGCGCACTATGTCACAAGCGCTGGGAATCTCCATTCTACCAGAACCCCGAAAATGCATCCTGAATATATGGGACCCCACGGATCTCACCTGACAGGGACAGACCTGGGCTACGCTTGGTTTTATAGTGGCTAAGAGAGATATAGCGCAGAAATGGGGAGTAGCTATCCCCCCCACGCTGGCATTATGGTGTAGAAATATGGACCTATTCATGGAGACGGAACGCACGGTATATGAAACCAGGGAAAGCCCACGCAAATGGAACAATATCTGGGCACCTTGGAATGCATACAGAGGGGAAATATGCAGTTTACTGCCGGAAAACGATGTGGGTAGTTCAGATGAGGAAGATATAGAGGAATAATGATTCACGCATTGAAAGAAAAATTGTTGATTTCAAACTGCAAGGCATGATGCACAGCCTGTCTTGAGCATTGTAAAAATATCTGGACCTGAATGAATATAGAACCTACTGTCATATGTATCGTTTGATTGCCTGTAACTATGCTGTCTTAATCTATTTGCCAATGGGATTATTGTCTATCACACAACTGTCTTTCTTTTTGACTTAATAAAAACATTTTTTTTTAAAATACGGACTATGGCTTGATGGAAATATGTGTGTGTCGAAAATCTCCTAGATGTTTCAATAGATTGTTTTGGACATTGTTTCAGTGCCAAATGTGGACAAAGCGGACTTAATTCTGCCTCATGTCTTTCATCCTCACAAGAAGTACCCATATTTCCTGGCTTCAGGATGGCTATGTCACTTGTGTTTTTGAGCCACAGATTGAGACACCACCCCAGCATCCTCACCCGTGCTGGCAGCTATTCTTACTCAATGAGCTGTTCACAAGGATGTATGACGTTAGAACAATACGTTTACCACGACCTACCATTACAACGCGGTCGTAACAACGAAAGTTGTTACCACGCATGGCGCTGGGGGGGGCACAAAATTAAATAATTTAATTTACTATTCCAACACCAGTCCCCGTGGAAAGTAGGGAAGGTGTTGGGATAGTAAATTAAATCATTTCCTATCCTTGAGCGCCCCCCAGCGCAATGCGTGGTAACAACTTTCGTTGTTACGACCGCGTTGTAATGGTAGGTCGTGGTAATACCGTTCACAAGCCACACCTGCACTTTTTGTGGATCCTATGTCCTGTGACTCATGCATACTCATACTACTATACAGGACACAATCTGCACATTCAAAACGTGATTATTAATTTCCGGCATACACTTCAGATTGAGGAGCTAGATAGAGATTGGCTGCGAGTGACATTCTCAAAAGATGTCTGTAGACACATGCAGATTGGTATTTGTGTTCAGCGGTACCAGTCCAAACATAGAGACAGTATCCTACATTTATTTTGGCTCATGCTTCTTTCATAACTAATATGGTTTTAGACTAGAAATATTTCCATGACAACTGTGACACAACCACTTCTGTGTTGTTGTAGTTGGAGACACTGAACACAGTACTGAGTGACTGTGTCTGTGAACACGTATGTTGTCTGTGCTGATATTCTATGTGGTTTACTGTGCACAGATGCATCACAATGTCATACTTTTGTTAGTACATTGGAGTAGTGTTGTCCTGCGATGTTTCTGTGTGTGTTGTGGTGGACTTATGCATTCACTTTGTGATACAAATATATGTGTGCTCATTCAAATTCCTGGTTCAGTGTCAGATGTGCTCTTCCCCTAGTATTTAGTGTGCTGACTGTAATTACCTGATGATAAAATTCACTTATTTTACATACACAACATGCTAAGGATCCGTGTTTGGATTGTGATCACAATGATGCTCAGGCCCTCAGAAAGTAATTGGCACACAATCTGTAATCATCTCTTGAACATGGCTTCTGCGCTTTTACTGGACAAAGGTTTTGTGGTAGAATGAACAATGCTTCTGATAAAGGTTGTGGTATGTAGGTCAGACTGTCCAGTTGTCACTTGCCTCCCTGCAAGGACCCTACATTGAAAGCCACATCCCTGCACCTGCCATAACCTTAAAGTGATGTTTGTGTGGTCGAGATGATACTACCTCTGTCAAGGCATGTAAGGCAGTGCACCATGGTGGTTCTGCCCTAAAGGCTGTCCCCAGCCTCTATTTACAGAACAGCTGGTGATCCATGAAAATTGTGACCTAATGTATGTTGCACTGGCCTGGTGGGGACTGTGTAAGTGGGTAAGTCAATGGTGTAATCTAGGAAGGCCTGCCAAACCATGGCCCACAGGTGACCCTGTTGCACCTGCATCTCTACTCTATCCATTCCTCAATGTTGCCAGTTACTTTTACTGCAACAGTGTGTGAATGCCTTTTATTGAAAATAACCTTTGAAATTGTTTATGTTGACATTCCTGCAGCATGTACTCCACATATACTGATTTGGGGATTTGGTTTGATCATAAGTTGCATTGTCCATGTACACATTTCTTGAGTTAATTTCCCCCAACCCCAGATATGCATCTTCATCTATGGGGGTATTTCCCCCCAACCCAGATATGCATCTTCATGTATGGGGGTATTTCCCCCAAACCCAGAAATGCATATTCATGTATGGGGGTATTTCCTCCAACCCCAGATATGCATCTTCATGTATGTGGGAATTTCCCTCACCCACAGATATGCATCTTCACATATAGTGTATACCCCCAACCACAGATTTGCTTCTACATTGCTGGGGGTATTTGCCACCCCCATATTGACTCTACATTGCTCTGGGTATTTGCCACCCCCCATATTGACTCTACATTTCTGTGGGCATTTGCCACCCCCATATTTACTCTACATTGCTGTTGGTATTTGCCACCTCCCATATTGACTATACATTGATATGGGCATTTGCCACCCGCTATATTGACTCTACATTGCTGTGGGTATTTGCTATCCCACATATTGACTCTACATTGATGTGGGTATTTGCCACCCCTATATTTGCCCAACCCACATTTGCCCCCCCAACCACCAATTTGACACCACAATGCAAGTAATATTCTCCCCATCCTTGTGGCTGTATTTGCAACCCAGCTTTCTGTTGTATTGTCTATCGCGTGGTTTTTATGTTATTCTGTATGTGTAGGTGTTGTACTTGCCTTCTGCGACAAACGTGCTGGTTGCAGTTGTAGTAGTACTCGAAGAGGTAGAGTATGGGGATGACATGCATAATGAGATTCGTGGCTGCACCGTCTCGTTCACACGATTTGTGATGTGGCGGGAATCGGAGTTGAAATACACCCCTTCTGGCTGCTCTGACATGTTGGTTGTAGTGACGGATTCGGCGCATGGGAAGTACGCATCGTACTTCGGTGTCTGAAATCGGACTTTGAAAGGCCTCTGGACAACTCCTTTTTGCATTTCCTTAAACTTTTCGCTTGGACAATGAAGACAGAAATGGAGTGACTGTGTCGTTCGGTAAGTAAAGGGTTTTATGCTTCGTGCTGCGATTTTTGTTTAACCGGCTCCCAGTATGAGTCGGTTGTACGGTTCTCTTCCGGAAGCATCCGGGAGAGCCTTCCGCACGACATCGGAATTGGGCCCTTAGAGTAGATTTTTGTGGGTGTGTCCAGATACTTTGGTTGAAGAGGTAAAAGCAACCTTGTATTGCAGTGTGTGGGTATATTTTTTAAATTGACTGAATCATTGCTTGTTCAAGGTCAATGATTATATTTTATGGAAAGTAGTTGTCGGTGTATTGTTTTAGTATTGTAAGCAGTTCTATGTAGTTTGTGTTTTGCTTATTAGTGAGTATTGCATATATGAAGGGGATGTTAGTGTCTTCATATTCACTGTGGATGGTATATAGTTGATAAAAAGGCTTGGGGAAAACTGTGAATGTGCCATCTAACCACGTTTCGCAATTTTTAAGTTTTTGTAAGTTGATTTTGGTGGCAAAGGTGATAATTTGTTTTTCATGACTGTTATTGTCATGTAAAAGGAATTTTTAATCTTTGTGGGTGATGGTATATTCTGGTAAAATTTTTATTTCTCCAAACGTTTTGGGGGGTGGATGGTGTTTAACCCCTTAAGCACTGCCGTCGGCCAATGGCCGACGGCAGTGCTACCTCCCCAGTGCTGCCGTCGGCCATTGGCTGACGGCATTCCACCCGCGAGCGAAAACTGCCGCACCGCGGCGGGAATTACTGCCGCGGTAAACAAGTTAAGATGTAGCTCTTTTAGT
Source organism: Lissotriton vulgaris (assembly GCF_964263255.1). NCBI lineage: Eukaryota > Metazoa > Chordata > Amphibia > Caudata > Salamandridae > Lissotriton > Lissotriton vulgaris. Next base: position 1,299,806,678 of record NC_141694.1, read on the forward strand.
CCTGTCAATAATCTTTTTAGAGTGTGGATGGATTGTAGTTGTCCTGTGACATGTTCAGGAACCCTTGTTAACATGTTTTTTAGTATTTGGGAGCTGGCATTTGCTTCTTTGATTGTTTCTAGAGCATCTCTGACCTCGATTTAAGTCACATTGGGGGGCTGGTTGTGTTCTCTGACATTAACTATGTTTGTTACTACTGTAATGGCTCTCCCATTGCAAGAATTGGAGCAAAATTTACTACATCTCCAACGGGTTTTGTTTCCAGTTACTTTTTCTTGTGTATAAGTGTAGTCCATGTAGCACATAAGTAGTTTTCCCTTTTGTGAAGTTATCAATTATGTGCTTCTGCCATTTTTATGTCTATTTGTGACTATATATATAAATATCCCCACAGCCCCACAGGGGCTAGATCTTTTGAACTTATGAAATCACTGGGCCCACTGGGGCGTGACAATGAAAGATGGTACTGATTGTGGTAAATAATGGGCGTGTCTTCGAGTAATATTGGTTAAGCACAAGTGATGCCCACCAATACGTAGAGGAAATGTTTTTGCTTTAAACGTTGCTGTTGCTTAAAGCCCACAGGGGCTTTTTCCAACACGTAAAATCACTTGGCCCACTGGGGCTCTACGATAAATGGTGGTACAGTATATTTTATACAGGGCAGGATGCTTAATGTTACATGAATAACTCGGAACGCCAAAATATGCAAATGAAATGTTTTTTGCTCAGAAAATGTTTTTGCTTACACTAGGTTCAAACTAATGATTTATACGCTGTTTGTAATATGAATAATGTGATTTAACATTCTTTAATGCACAGGTCATGAAATTTCAGCCATGAATCTGCCTTCTAGCTCCTAAGTACCTGTGGAATCTGTTGTTTATTTTCACTTATGGTGTTGTGTCACATGTTGTTTATTTAAAACTTTATCGAACTCATGCCCGCACTCGTGAAAAAGGAGACTTGATCTCCGAAATGCGTAGAGGAGGTTGCTGCTGAATTAAAAGCACGCTATCTCAAAAAGGATTGTGGCCTGGATTTCGTTTTGTTTGTGTTGCAAATAATTTGAACGAAACTCTGTGGATATATATATATATATATTAATGGTATGATTTTGAACAGTAAACATGTATGTATAATTATTATATCTATACTACTATTATAAAGAGAGAACTTGCTCCTTTTGGCCAGGTAAACTCGGGAACCACAGCGCCAATCTACACACCCGATACATCTATGAAAATGTCAGGGTGTGTAGATGGACATAGGCTATATAAATTTTAAAAAAAAGTAAATTAAAAAAAATTAAGTTTGAAAATAAAGAAGTCCCCTGAAAGTAGCGCCGGCCGGGACCTAGCGCTGGCCGCGACGCGACGTGCGTGATGACCGCACCACGACGTGCGTGATGACGACGAAGGAGGAGCGGCGGTGCAGTGACGAGCGGCTGTGCAGTGAGGAGCGGCGGCACAGGTAAGGAAAGGGAAAGTTTTCGAGCGCTGCTGTGCAGTGAGGAGCGGCGGCACAGGTAAGGAAAGGGAAAGTTTTCAAGCATTTCCTGCAGGGGGAGGCGTCCCAGGGGTGGGTGAAATGTCGGAGCGGGATTGAGTCGGGCGGGAGAGGGGCGGGAGGGAGTCGGGCGGGAGGGGGGCCTGGTCAGTGTCCGTGCATGGGCATGCACGGACAATGTCGGGGCGGGCGATGGCCTGGGCGGGCAGTTGGCCCTGAAGCCTCAATGCCCCCAGGCAACGCTGGGGCGGGCTGCCCCACTTAGGATGGCGCCGGCAAGCTGCCAGCGCCATTCTAAAATAGCTACAAAGAGCTTCAACAGGAAGCTCTAATAGATAAAGTAAAGCAGGTGCTCGAGTTGAAGCTCAAATTCAGTAACACAATCATTAATCACCCCAAACTTGGGGTGATTAATGATTGTGTAACTTAATTTGACCTTCAACTCGAGCACCTGATTTACTTTATCTATTAGTGCTTCCTGTTGAAGCTCTTTGTAGCTATTTTAGAATGACGCTGGCAGCTTGCCGGCGCCATCCTAAGTGGGGCAGAGGGCAGAAGGGCAAAAAAGTGGGACAGAGGGCAGAAGGGGACAAAAAATCAGTGGGGCAAATGGCATAAGGGCACAGAAACAAGTGGTACAGAGGGCAGAAGGGCATAAAAATGAGAGGGTGGCAGTGATTAACCAGGCAAAAAAAAAAACGCGAACACGCAAAGTGCCCCCCACGAACACCCGCGAACACGCAAAGCGCCCCGCGAACACCCAGGAACACGCAAAAATTTAAAAATCCGCAAATTCGCATAAACTCACGAATTTTGCGGATCGTGAATTCGCAAATCCGCAAATTAGCGGATCGGGAATTCTCAAAATTCGCCCATGCTTAATTATGAGGGCCCTGGGGGGCCGATATTGAAAAACTTTTTATGCCAGAAACCTTCGCGGGAGTGTACTCTTAAACTTCCTAAAGTTTCATGGCGATCGGATAAATGGTGTTTTAGTTCTATTTATTTATTTGAGTGCTTGTGGATACTCAATTTTTTGTTTTCCCATCTGGTGCGTACATCAGTATTTGAAAGATTCTGAGGGCCCTAGAAGGGCAGATATTAAAAAACAATTTATGCCAGAAACATTCGGCGGAGTCTACTCAACAACTTCCCAAAGTTTCATGGCGATTTTTTGTTTTTACGTCTTGCGCGTACATCAGTATTCAAAAGATTATGAGGGCCCTGGGGGGCCAATATTTAAAATAAATCTATGCCAGAAACCTTTGCGGGAGTGTACTCAACAACTTCCCAAAGTTTCATGGCGATCGAATGAATGATGTTTTAATTCTATTTATTCAAGTGCTTGTGGATACATGATTTGTTGTTCTTCCATCTGGTGCGTGCATCAGTATTCAAAAGATTATGGGGGCCCTGGGGGGGGGGGGGGGGGGCGAAATTTTTTAAAAATTGATACCAGAAACCTTCGCGGAGTGTACTCAAGAACTTCCCAAAGTTTCATGGCGTTCGTATGAATGTTGTAGTAATGCATAAAGGACAAACATACAGACAGACAGACAGACATACATTTGTTTATATATATATAGATGTAGATAATTGTGATTTTTATTATGATATATATTTATGTTTGTTTATTTTCAGTAGTTGTTATATATTTTAATGTTGTATTATTTGTTTATTTATTTGTTTTTTCATTTTTAGTGTATTTGTTTGATTTAATGTTATTAATTTTGTAATTACTTTTATTGTTTGTTCAAAATATTTGGTATATGTTATTTTATTATATTATTGAAATATTTGTATGTTTAAATATTATTTTCGATATAGTTTATATGTATTTTATCGATGTTTATGTTGTCGATATTGTTTATATAGATGTTGTTAATGTTTCATTTTATTTTAATGTTATTGATATTTTGGTGTTCTTTATTTTTGTTGTCAATATTTTTGTAATTGAGAATTGTTTTAATTATATTTTTTGATCAATGTTTGTGTTTTTTTGTTTTGTGTATTGTGTGTCGATATTTTTGTATATGATATTATTGACTCAATATTTTTGTGGTTCGATGTTATAGGAGTTGATGTTGTATCAGTGATCCATCCGGTAATGCAGGAACAAAGGAGAATAGGCAGGATTTAGCCCAGTGGACCCCCAGGCCAGAAAGTTCAGTGAAGTAGTAGAGTCCCAGGATGATCCCGTCAGGGATTGAATGTGCATTCTGAGGTAGCTAAGATGATCATCTCCATAAAGAGTGATGGAATGGAGTCTATCTCCCAGGGGCATACCCTAATTACTGCTCTACTCACAAAGGGCAAGTGCCAGTGGCTCTATCACTAGGAAGAAGAGTAGTGGGAAGAGCAGCCAGCCCTGGTGGGTGCCCGTTTATATCTGTATCTGCTCCGAGACCAGAAGGCCTATCTTGACTCTGGCTAGTGGGTAAGTGTATAATAGCTTGACCAGCCATATAAAGCGGCTTCCAATGCCATAACAGGGTAGCATTTCAAGTAGGGTTCACTCCACAAAGTTTAAGGTCTTTGTTAAGTCCAGCACCAGGTTTCCCGCTTGGGGCAACTGACCCGGAGCTAATCTCAGGACACAGAAGAAATGTTACAGGTTTAGAGATATATTGCAGACCAGTCCAAACCTGTTCTGGTCTGGATGGACATGGCTGGGACCAGGGGCACCAGTCAGTCGGCCAAGATTTTGACCAGCACTTTGTAATCTGTGTTGAGCAGCACCAAGGGACTGTAAGAGCCCAGTTCAGCATGATCTCTGTCTGGCTTGGGAAGGGATATTAGCATCACTTTGCAAATCGAGAATGGGAGGCATTAGGCCGATAAGGCCTCTTCATATAGTGTTTGCAGGCGGGGAGTAAGGAGTGGGACCTAGGCCTTGTAAAATTTGCTGGGTAGGCTCTCTGGGCCAGGGGTCTTGCCTGTGGCAAGGATTCTGATTGCTTCTTATATTTTGAAAAGTGTGATATGGTCATCGAGCTCCACCTGTTGATCTGGTGTGATGCAGGGCAGGGGTACAGTGGAAAGGAAGGAGTCGATGTTGTACTAGGTAGAATTGGAATTTAACTGATATAGCGAGGCCTAGTGGTTGGTCAGCTTGTGATGTATGCCACACTGAGAGTAGAGCAGAGTGCCAGTTGTGGATTGTAGTGGCATAATGGGGTGTCTGGGTTGATCTGAGTGTATCATCCATGTTAACAACAAACCAGATTTGTCACAGTGACATGAATTCTGGAGGAGTGTTCCCCGTAATTCAGGCAGTGCAGGGACTCCAACAGCAAGGCATGCTCTCTCTGTACTTTCATCAGGTGAAAGTAGTTTGCTGGGTCGTGTGCCATCCGGGTCCCATGTTATAGGAGAATGCATACACTTCTGGATATGTCTTTGTCCAGTTGTTTGCAGATGTTGCATATCACCCCTATGCAGTGGCTTCTGATTGCCACCTTACCTGCATCCCACTTAATTAGTCTATTTGTTGCCAACACAGCAGAGGGAAGGTTCGCCCAAGGTCGGTGTTTAGGGCACAATTGAAGTTCCCTCTTATAAGCCACGGAACAATACTCTAAAGGGAGAGTGTCTCAGACAGACTGCAGAGGAACGGGATGTGCTCTGTGCGAGGTCCATATATGCTACCTTTGAGGATGTGCCACCCATCTAATCAGCCCTTTATTAAAGAGAGTTTTATATAGCTCAAACTTGACCCCAAGATATCAGGTATCAGAGCGCTTTACACAAACACCAGTTTTGTTACAGATGAATACATAATTTTTTTGCTAGTCACGGGGAGATTACGTGATTTGCCCAGAATTACAGGATGTTGAGTGTCCCTGCCTAGACCTGAACCCAGTTCCCCAGCTTCGAGATCGACTGCTCTAGCCATAAGGCTACACCATCTCCTTTTCTCATAGATGTTTCCAGGGGACGTGTTTCGTCCTTGAAGGACTTTTTCAAAGCTGATTAATGTGGTACCTAAAACAATGCTTAGAATATAAACTTTATTGTGGATTAAAACCAAGAAATGTGCGCATACTGGTTAAAAAAGGGAGCATCAGACATATGAACAAATGTGCATGTCTGACACACAGGTGTCCAAAAAAAACAAAAAAAAAACTTGAGCCCACCTACACTCACGCATATCTTCATTGCGTGGCCTAAATGAATGAAGCCTGTGCTGTTAAACAGTAGATTGTTAAAATAAACAGCTCTGTGAGCTGTCCACTCCAAGTATACTGATATGCACTGCCATATGTAAGCATGGCTAAAAATAGTTACTTCACTACGGGTAGGTTTCTCCATTTAATCTCTTTGAAGTATGTAATATCGATCCTGAAAGGTTTGATCGGATCTGTAACAAGAACTTTTGATCACAAGAATAACCCCCGATTTTACTTTACTTTTCTTTAGTGGCCAATACTTTTTGGCTGGAAGCAACATGCCTGAACATAGGTAATTGAGTCTATATGATGATGGAGTTCTTATGTTTTTCTTTCCCTACATATACGTAGTGGCCCGCCACATTTATTACCACCTCCTGCCATGAAGGGGACCCCCAGCCTGACCCAGGTCAGCACTCCTCTGGCATAGAAGGAAAATTTGGTGGCATATACTTGTCCACTGGGGCCTAGTCACTTAAGTGAGTATTAAGTGTGTTTCCTGTAAAAGTGCAACATGTGTAGAATATCACTTGTGGTAGGAGTAGACAGCATATTGATGTGAGGGTGTGTGCATTTTTCGCACATTCCAGGTGATGATGTTAGGATGTGTCATGCTGTAGGCTGGTGAGGGAAGGATGTCCAGCTACTGCACATGGAGCAGGAGGCCAGTGCATGGGTAGTGTTGGAAGCCTATGGGGCTGGGTGCCGGGGTAGAGCTTTGTTGAACTAAGAAATCTAACCAAAAAGGAAACCAAGGAAAACCATTGAATACTATTAGAGCAGAGAGACAACATGTCCCCATTCAACCTGCTGAACAATGTGTATCAGAGTCCGTGAAACAGCAATGAGGGTGCAAGGGAGAAGGTGTATCAGTCAAAAGTGGTGCACCCTGAACAGTGAGAATGTATATGGACCAGCCATATTGAGTGAGCGGCACTGCAGCTGGGCTCCACACTGTGCTGCAAAGTTACCATATAATGTCAGCAGCGCCCAAGGAGGGAGAGTGGAGGCACTGTGCCCGTTTGCCAGCTGTAAATTAAGCAAGGCTTAGTTGGAATAAAGGTTAGTCTATGATTATTTGAAGTTCTTGGGGCATACATCAAATAGGTTTCCATAATTTGTGGATCACAAGTCATATGATGTCATCGGCCATCTGTGGAGTGACATCTGGTTGGGTCATTGAGTCAATTTCAGAGGGCTATGTGGCAGAAAAATCATCATCTCTTGAGGACATTGTGGATTCATCATCAGGGCCTGAGTCTTGGTTAGCTTCATTTATCAGCGCCGCAGATGAAGAGCTTGTCTTCTTTCCTGTATGACATGTTCCAGGTCAGGAACCACTATGGGTCTGGAGGAGCATTATGTTAGCTGGTGGCCTCCACGATGGTGACCTCCAGTGGGGAAGTAATATGCTTGTGAGGATTGGCGAGATGGTGTAAGCCCCAATGCCTCAAGTCATACCCAGGTGCCTCCTGGAGATTCGAAGAAGCACATATTCCCTTTGGATACAATGTGTAGATGTGCAGGGAACAAGAGAGAGTACCACAGCCAAAAAGGAGTTCCGCTGATGCTGCACCGCCACTATGTAGTCTGGAAAAAACATGATGCAGGCATTGTCAAGGACAATGTCCCGAAGCTTTTGAAGTTCATGCTAAATGGAGTTGTGGTCTTGCTAGTGAAGCAGGCAAAACATCAGTGGTCTGGGATTGGAGCCAGCAGCGGTTCCTGCGTGGGAACATGGTTAGCCTGTTCGATCAAGAAGAATTGTGATAGGGCAGTTGGAGGGAGCAGGTCGCGTCACCAGCGTTCAACGTACTCCACTGTTTTTTGCCCCTTGACTCCCTTCAGAATGTCAAACATGCGGACATTGTTTATTCATGAACGCCGCTCCACATCTTCCGCCCTGCACTCCAGAGTATGTATGCGATCTTCCAGTGCTTGTAAGGAGGACTCAAACTCCTTGGATTTCAGCTGAGGTACGGCAATATTTTTGATACGCAGTGCAGGCCTTATCAGCCAACTTACGGTGGTCTGCGTGTAGCCGAGTGAGGTCTGCTACCATGACTGGGTGCTTTCCAGGGACATTCAAGACTTCTCTGCAGCTTCCAGTATGATGTATAATTTGTCCCGTAGGGCTGTTGGGAGGGTCAGAGGAGGTGGGGTTGCTGGCCACTTTGTCTGTAGTAGCAGATAGTCTTTAGGTTGCATTCTGGGTGCCCGAATGTAGGCACTCCATGGTTGCCTGGTATGTGGTTGAGCCCAAAGCTGGGAGAGGTCCAGTTCTCTTAATACAGTGGGCTATCTTGCTAGCACCTGTGGGCCAACTCAGATGCTGCAGCACCAGCAGCCCAGTGAGTCCAAATGTGTCCAGGCAGCAGCTTTCACCAGAAGGGGCCCCGGGGTGAAAATTGGCTATAGGGTCACAGGGGTGTCCCAGTGGGCAACAGCTGTGACTGATCCCAGTGGCAACACTCACTTAGGGTACTATGGGTGAGGAGGGCAAGGAAACAGTAAGTGTGCCGCGAGGTGTAGAACATTTAGACAGTACAGAGCAGGGGATCCTTTTTTTATATCACTGCTACTTTCTTGTTATTAGGTTCATGTCATTTTCAGGGAGTCCCAGGATGAAGTATGGCGGGGTCTGTGTGATCTCTGGCATCTGGAGACAGAGCAGGAGATTTATGCAGGACATCAGCAAAGTTCTGCAGGGGCAGCAGCTCCCACCCACGGGCGGCCTGCCATATTTTTTTTATTTATGACCTAGTCCTAGTGCACCACAGAAAGGAGGCAGGAAAGGCTGTCACTCGACAAGCGTCTGGTGGCTGTCCTGTCAAAGAGAGCTATGTGGCCCACACTGCCGTTGTGCACCACGGAGATGAAAGCGGGCCAGGGAGTGGTCCATGTCCCCAGAGCTCTGTGTTGAGAATCAGAACGCCAGATCAGTGTACGGGTAAAGATTCCAGGCCATCAAGGCCCCTCCGCCCATCCCCATGAGACCTTTTCGTCTTGACTCCCAGGAGGTAGATTGTGTCCACAGGTACGGTAATTTTGACGCTTCAGGGTTATTCACCCTAAGGACATCAGTGCTCCGGGTTGTGTCCCCAAAGCCTTATAGTCCTTATGGGACGGTGATGCAATGACAGTGGACCATGCCACACAGTCTGGTCCCCAGCAGGCTGCCCACATTGTCATTGTCCCATTACAACCGCCAGCAGTGAAGCGTCACTTCCATGATAGTGGGACCACATCCCCTTAACGGTGGCAACTCCCCTGGACACTGCTCCTGTCATCAATGTCTCTGTTGTGAGTCAAATTATATAAACAGGGTCTGGCTGTGCCAGGAATGTGGCAGAAACTGCAATTGTCTCCGAAGGCTGACTTTGAGCAGGATATTGCCAGATAAATCGTGCGTCTTGGCAGGTCCCCGTTGCACTGTGTCTTCCATCTTGGCAGAACCATCCACGTACCCCAGTGGTGATGCGTCAATATAACAACTTTGAATAAAGGCCTTAATTATGATGGAACACTTTTAAAGACATCCTAATATACATAGGTACTAGCAATGACAGGGTTACGTCATGTTTCTCTATGGCATTGGGAAACAGTTTTTTTGAGTGGAGCTATATAAATATATGTTCCAGTAAAATGACCAAAGTCTTATCGTATTGGCTGAGGTAGGAGCAAGCAAAATGCAAGTAAATAATAAAGATAGCTGGTGAATAGTCTTTTGAACATAGAATACTAAAACCCCCCTGTGTTCTACTTACTTCCCAAAATCCATAAGAGTAGAGAAAGCACCTCAGGAAGACCTATAATAGCTGCTCAGGATGGATTGTTTGAAAATACTTCCTGGTATGTTGAATATTTTCTGAGACCTTTTGTCTGGAGTTTACCATCTGACCTTTTGGTCAGGAAACTATTCTCCCCTCCCACAATACCCCTGTAAATACCCTGCCTCAAGTGCTGGCTTGGCCGGTGTTCAAGCCCCCTGTGCCTCAGCCTCCCTGCTGCCTCTGGCTGCCTTCTGTCTCTGCCTCTCTGTCTCTGGCTTTCTTCCATTTTGACTTTCTGCATTTGACTTTTTGCATTTTCTATCTTGCCTTTTCCTTTTTCCTCTTTACCTCTTTTTTCATTTCTTTTCCCTTCTCTCCTTTTTCCTGCCACTGCTGACCCTGTGCCCCCTCCCCCTCCAGTGTTCTTCCGCTCCTCCCTCCCAGCTGTCCTGCCCTCCCGACCCCTGCTTAATGGCAGCTGCTGTGTGGATGCACAGCGGATGCGCCACAGGCGAACTGAAGGGTCACCAAAGGCAAGCCCGTCAAGAAGCGCCAGGGACCCTGGTCTTCTGACTAGCCATCACTACAGCTCCTCAGCTCTTTACACATTCAACACAGGCAAGGACAACAACTACAAGCTTTCTTCACCTATTGACACACATGGACCATTCACCTGCCACAACTGCCACACTCCGTCTCCTTCACCAGGACCAACCTCAACCCTCCCGACACAATTCCACTGCACCCGAAACCCTGCACTGCATCCTCCTCAATGTCCACTCCCTCCACAGACACGCTGCATAAATGCAGGACCTCCTTGACAGCACCACCCAATGTCACCTTCTTCAAAGAAACCTGGGGGAATGCTGCCTCAGGACCATACATTGTAATCGCAATCCCCAAAGGCTACAAGATCACCCGGAAGGACTGCCCCTACCCCCCCAGCGGAGGCATCGCTGTCGTCCAAAAATCCAACTTCTGACTGAGCACCCACTCCGACGGGCCTTCTGACCTGATGGAATACCTTCCCTCCTGGATACAGACCAACCCGACCACCACCCTCCGAGACACCCTCATCTACAGGCCCCCCTGACCACACACACCTTTTTCGAACTCCATCACTGACATCATCACCCCACAAGCCATCACCTCCACTGACTACACCTTGCTGGGAAACCTCAGCTTCCACCTCGACACCCTCCAAGACCTCATCTCCACCTCTCCCCGGACAACCTCCTCATCATCAGCAGGACACATGCTTAACCCCATCTACCCAGCATGAAACTCCATCACCTTCAGCCACACCTCTGAACTTCCATGGAGAGACCACCGTTGCATCCACTTCACCTTCAAAGCAAGCATCACCAGCAAACGTCCACATCGGCTCCAATGCAGAAATTGGAACAAGATCTCCGATGACCAGCTCACCGCCTCCCTCAACAGCTCCGCTCCCTCCATCATGGACGACAAACCAGCCACCACTGCCTGAACCCTGCACAATTAGATCACTGAATGTGCCAACACGATTGCCCCCTCAAGAATGCCACCAACCCACACACCAAGAGAGCCAGCTAATTCTCCACTGAACTCTGAAAATCCAGACAAACCTTCAGACCCCTCAAATGGAGGAACTCCAAAACCACAATAGACCATGACAACTTCAAAGCAGCCACCTCCAGCCACCACAAGCTCATCAGACACTCAAGAGAGAAAGCACTCCAGGACAGAATCTCCACCCAAGCACACAACAGCAAGGAGTACTTCAACATCATCAAAGAGTTTGCCCAGCCCAACAGTGAGACTTCCAACATCCCCCCTCCCAGGACCTCTGTGACAGATTCAGCGCCTTCTTATATCACAAAATCACGACCATTTAAGACAAAATTGACAATGACTAGCTACATGTGGAACCCAAAACCACCATTCCCTACACCTCGTATCCTACACTTGTCAGCTGGACCACCCTCACCATTGAAAACACCCTCAAGATCATGAAGTCAACCCACTCTGGGGCCCCCGTGGACCCCTGCCCCATGGACATCATCGGCCAAGCTTTAAAGAATCATCAACTGCTGCTTTGAGACTGCCTCCGTTCCCGACGACTGGAAACACACCAAGATCAAACCTCTTCTGAAAAAACCCTCAGCGGACCCCACCAACCTAAAAAACAACAGACTGATCTCCTTACTCCCGTACCCAGCGAAGTTCATCGAAAAAGCTGTCAACAGCCAGCTCGCTTCCTTCATAGAAGACACCTCCCAATCCGGCTTCAGAAAGAAATCACAGCACCAAAACAACCCTTCTCACTGTGACAGAGGACATCTGCTCCCTACGCAACAGAGTAGAGACTGTGGCTCTCATTCTCCTGGTCCTCTCAGCAGCCTTCATCACAGTCTCTTACTGCATCCTAGCCCGCATACTTCATTACGCAAGAATCCGGAACAAGGCCCTCAACTGGATACGGTCATACCTATTCGGCAGAATGCAGCAGGTCAGACTCCCAGACCCATTCGTCCTCTCGGATCCCGCACCGACCACTTGCGGAGTTCTCCAAGGATCTTCCATCAGCCCCACCCTGTTCAATATCTACATGGCCCCGCTCACAAGTATCATCAGATTCCATGAACTCAACATTGTATCCTACATAGACGACACCCAGCTCATCATCTCCCTATCCAACAAACCCAATATCTCCAAACACAACTTTCAAAAAGGAATGGAAGCAGTCACCAGGTGGATGAAGAACAGCTGCCTACAACTAAACATGGACAAGACTGAAGTACTCATCATGGGCCCACAAACGAACACCTGGAATAACACATGGTGGCCCTCCACCCTCAGGAAACCGCGCCCCCACAAACCACGCATGCAACCTTGGACTCATCCTAGACTATCAATTCAAAGTGGACCGCCAAATCAACGCTGTCTTTTCCTCCTGCTTCCACAGCCTCTGACTCCTATGAAAGGCCTTTAACTGGATTCCCTTTGAACACAGGAAAACCATCACCCATGCCCTCATCAGCAGCGGACTGGACTACGGCAATACACTCCATGCCGGAATCAACAAGAACATCACACGGAAATTTCAAAACAATCGGAACGCCTCAGCCAGACTAGTCCTCAACCTACCCCACCACTGCCACATCACCCAACACCTGTGGACACTACATTGGCTTCCCGTCAAGAAGAGAATAACCTTCAAGCTTCTCACCCACGCCCACAAAGTCATCCACAACACCGAACCTGCCTACCTGAACCACGCCTCTCGTTCCTCGCACCCCAGAGATCCATCCGCTCAACCCAGCTCTCACCCGCTATGGTGCAGCGTATCAAGACCAGAACGTGATTCCTTTCCTTCCCCTTCTTTGCACGCAAGGCATGGAACACCCTCCATCTCCACCTATGACAGATGCCAATACTCATCAAGGTCCTGAAGGACTTCAAGACCTGGCCCTTCGACGGAACAGCGTGAACTTCCGGGATCTGCGTCCCCACGCCTTGAAACCCTCTTGGGTGATTAGTTGAGCTCAATAAACACATGAATGATTGATTGAATGATTGATTGATATCCAAGGTACTAATGGCTTTTTAAGGAGAATTTTTTACATGACTTGGGAAAAAGACATGCTGCTGATGACCCTTGATGTCGTGTCGTTATACATAAGAATTGATCATTTCGAAGGTTTAAAAGCTGATGGCCATTTTCTGAGAGATAGGCCCGTTAAATTTTATAAACACACCAATATGTTTTTTAAAAAATTCGAATTTTGCCTAAAGAGGAATATATTTTTTCAACAATTACATTTTTAAACAACGGGGGTAGCGATGGGCATCTGCTTTCCCCTAGCTATGCAAATTTGCATACAGGCTGGTGGGAGGAGAAGGTGGGCAATAGTTCTCCCCTTGAAAAATGGATGGATAACATAGTAAAGTGGAATTATTACACTGATGAAGTTATCATAATTTTGGAGGGGGGACTTAACTTCCACCAAATAGTGTGTCCCTGAGATCTTCAAGAACAATTTGAACGTGAAGTGTACCAGTATTATGGCTGAGACAGAAGTACATTTTTTGGATGTTAAATTAACTGTGAAACAGAATGAACTGACTTTGACTCTATTCAGAAAACCATGTGCAGGTGCACATTACATGAAAGCAGCTTGCCCCCCGTTATGCTGAATGACAGTATATCCTATTGTGAATGCTTAAGGGTGTAAAGAATATGCAATACAGTAGAGGAATATGGTAAAACCAAAGATGAGATAATCAGAAGATTTGGGTTTAGGGGTTACAGTAGAACGACACTTGATACAGCTAAGTGCAAGGTATTGAAGGTCAAAAGGAAGGACATTTTATTCAGCAACTAAAAGAAAAAGCAATCCATAGGTGGCAATTATAGGGTCATAAGTGCTAAAGTATCACCACATTTCACAATAGGCATGACAAAGTAAGATATATATTGAGGAAACACTGGCATCTGTTGAGAAGTGATCCTGTGATAGGGGTTGAAGTACCTAAGAGGTCACAAATCATCTTCAGGAGAGGCACATCCATGAGAGATATATCGGTCACAAGTGATGTTAGGACTAAAGAACAACTTCAGTTAAAATCCAAAGGTATGGCTTTGTAAAATGTAACAAATAAAAAGCGTCTAGTAATGGAGAAAATATGACAGAGATAGTGATCCCAGGCGAGAGCAATAAGAGACCTAGAGGGCACTTTAATTGTAAAAGTGTACCACACAGTAAGTTGCCCTTGTCTAAGATATATGTGGGAAGTACCACACTACCCATTCAAAATAAAGTTCTGTAACATTTAAAAGCTATAATGAATTGTTATATTAATTATCTAGAGGCCAGACATTTCCATGCAATGCACAAAGGAGATGATTGAGGTTTAAAATACTGCTTAAGATGGGATTTCTAAGGAAGTGCAAGGTGGAAATGGATAAATGACTGAGAATACTGGAATCCAAGTTTATTCCGGCATTGCATAGTTAGCAACCTAGAGTTCTGAATTGTGAAGAAGAGTTATATATTGGTTTATGATTGAGTGAGGGCCTTACTATCTCCATGAAAAAGTAACGTTGAACTGACAGAGTTTTAATTCATAATCTATAGTGCTGTCTGTATACATTGAACGTTGTTTAGTGTTCAGTTCTCATGTTAATGCTTTTATTCTTATTTATTTCAGATCAGTCACCCAGTGGAACCCCCTGATTAATGACATAATTTTCTGTATGGTGGATAAAAGAGCTAATATATCTTGGGTAACACCCATTTGGGTTTAATTTTGTACAGTGACATTAGAAGCTAGTAAAGTTTAGCGATGTACAATAGAGCTATGTTATAAGCCGATTGGGGTACACTTTTCATGAAGCAGATTTTTGAGAAATATGCCCACTGTTAATGTTTCAACTGTAATTGTATTGAACAAGCAATGTTAGACAATTTATAAGAGGCAAATGATTAATGTTACATGGAAAGGGAAGGAGATACTTACCCACTGGGGCACAATGATGAATATGGAGAAATATGCCCAATGCATAATGATTCATGTGTGACGTATATAGAGAACCCATAATTGCATATCATGCAAAATGGGGGAATTTTTTGTGTGATATTTTTTGTTGTTATGAAAAGTACATCTTCAATTTCTATTTTGTATAATTTTGTAAATTGCTGCCCAGTTACAGTGGTTTCTAAATTAAAAATAAAGTGACTGACAGTATGTTTTTTATGTTCATTGGTTTGTCACATTTCACGTGATTATAAAAATCGACACAAGATGGCGTCTTGCAGAAATGCTTAGATGTTAGATACTTGCACTTTGTCTTAGTAAATATAACCGGACACCGTGTATGAGTGCAACATTAGCATTTTGAACTAAAAAAACACTTACATTCACCAGTTAGATTTAGCTAAGCTAACTATAACTTGCTCCTCCACCATGCACTGCTTATGACCTCACATATTTCATCACTCATGATATGTTGAATTACATAATTTATTACATCATTGATGACATCCTCCAATGACTATGTCAGTTTGTTTATTAGTTTACATAGTGGGGGTAATTACCCTATTTGTTTACCTAATTATGTACAGTCTGTGCCCACCTAATCTGTATAAGTCTTTACAAAACACATGTGCTCCTGATGCACCATATATGTATAGAGGTATTGCACAAGTTATACATCTTTGTATTGAAGAGTAACTCTGTGTTCAGGTGACAGTTGTGTTCAATATGTTTGACACAAGTTTTTTGGTACTGCAGAAAAAGTTTCTAGCAGGGCAACGATTCTACGTACTACATACTAAGTATTGTGAGCAGCTTTGAGTTATTAAAATTGTCTCAGCATGACAATTTCTACTTAATATAGAAGACTGTGTGCACCAAGTACTAACCTATATACATTTGCTTGTTTTGCTTCAGAAGACAGGCTATCTGTAAAGTTTTCAATGCAGTATGAAGGCTTCACGGAGTATGATCTTTAGCACCTTCAGACTGTGGTTCAGTAAATAGTCACCCTTTAGACAAGTTTTGCATAGGGTGTACACTGTGATTAGTAGACACTTTTCAATACTTTGTGGTGAATTTCACATAAGTGTTTCACTGTCTGCAAAACAATGTGGTACATAGTAAACTCTCGCAATAGAGTAAACACTGTTAACTGTGCCCACTTTTCTACTCATATCCACTTAATTTCTCCATGTAGGTTTAATGTCTCTCTGGGGTTTGATACAGGTAAAGAGTGTCCATAGTAGGACATTAGTTATGTAACAAGGCTTGAGTATCTGGGTGACCTTGGTTTTCACTGAACAGTTGTATACAGATTGAAAACCGTGTGCTGGATAGATTACGCTTTCATCTGTGGTTGATAGTCAACATGAACTTGGCTACCCATGAAGTGTATGGTATAGGGTCAATGTTGCAAAGCTTGCTTTACCTATGGTTGATGTATGCATGATTGCAATCAAGACGGTTAATATTAATCTGAGCTATTTGGCACTAGATTTCATAGCTCTATTGGTATACCTGTTTATAGAGCACAGTGTACAAAAGAGCTTGGATGATGTCATCTGTGATGCAATCAATAATGTAATTTGAGATGTTATCAGTGATGTCATAAATGATGTCATAGAACATGTAACAAGTGATGCTATATGTGAGGTCCTAAGCACTGCTGGGGCACAAGTTATAGTTAGCTCTATAACTGCTGAATTTCTGTGTTTTGTTTTAGTTTAAAACTTTAATTTTGTCACTGACAAATTTACCTAACTATAACATTACTGTAACCTTTGGCTTTTTCAGTGGATTTCTATGGTTAGTTTTTTTTTACCAGAAATCTTTTTATTAAAATATTTTTAAGACAAAAGAAGAGAAAACAGAAGGCCACATGTATCAAAAAAGCATTTTGTGATGACCAAATAGCTATTTTTACTGAATTGTAATTTGGTACTCGCAAAATGCTATCTATGTGAGGAATCACCCGAGATTTAGCAATTCCTTAATACTACCAAATAGTGATTCGGTAAATATGTAATTGTTATTAGATAATACCTATTCATTCGTACCTATGAGCCTACAGGACGAGAAGTGCGAACATTTTTGCATTAGCTGATTTGTGATTACAAATCAGCTAATGTGATTACCTAATTGGAAATTGCAAATTTGCTAATAAAATTCCATGGGTGCCTGGGGGCTGAAGACCCCCGTGAAGCACCACCCAAAAAAATATGTGCACATGTAAAGCGCACACATGTCCTAGGGGCATGTGTGCGCTACATGGCACTTTGAAAAATGTTTTTTTCAAATTTTGCACATCGTTATTATCAACTTGAAGTCAATAGTAGTAGGATTTTCCTAAATGCACAGTGTGCATTTAGAAAATGCTTAGTACATGTGCTAAGGGCATTGCAATTTGTGATTCCCTATTTGTAGTCACAATTTTAGGTAATCACAATGTTTGCAATTAGCTACAATTACAACTACAAAGCATTTTGCATTCGCAAACATCCCAATTTTGTGACTTGCACCGTTTGCGAATGCAAAATTCTTTCATACATATGGCCAAGAGTCTATAAACGCATACCGTGACATCCAACATCAATCATCCAGTACAGCATTTGAATAGATGGACCTTCTCGGAGCAAAATCAAGTGTGTGAATAGTTAAGATTGCAAGTAAGTCTCAATATCAGTCACTCATATGAGATGAATCAGCATTATATAACACAGATAAATATATAATAGTACATATCAAAGAAAACAAAAAAGTTCATACCTAATAAAAAAAATAAAGTAAACAATAAAATACTAGAGATTACCAATACACCTGTGAAAATCCATGTTGTGCCGAGGATATGCTTAGTCAAGGGTAACTCAAAGGGGTGAGCCGGGAGGCCTAAGCTTAGGAAGGTTAGTGATAAAATAATTTGTAACAAGCGTACCTTCCATGTAGGTGTAAAGACCACAGCCATGAGAAGCGCTAATCGAACTTTTGAAGCGTCTATTGTCTGAGCGGAGTAAAGCAAAGGTGTTCCAATCAAGTAAAATACCCTGTCTGGGGATTTCAAATGTATATGAATGTGTTATCTGTGTGGGGTACCTCAGCGGATAGGAGCTCCATGGTCATGATGTGCCAGAGGTGTGTGAACCACCCGAAAATCGGTGGGGCAGCTGACTTCGTCCAGTGGAGTGCAATAAGTTGTTTAGACGCACCAAGCATGTGGGCTTTTAGTCACCAATCCCTTTGTGTCATGGCCTCCAATGCCAGAGGGTGTATGCCTAGTATCACTGCATTATAGAGTGTGAGAGAGGGAAGCCCACCACCCCTTTAATGTTGCTCAGGATTATCTTGCAGTAAATAGCTAAGAGAGGACAGGACCACCATGTATGGAGAAACTCACCAGTTGCCGACATGCAACACTAGATGAGGCAGAAGGATAAATAGAGCATAAGTGTGTCAGGTATACTCCCACCTTG
This sequence comes from Lissotriton vulgaris, assembly GCF_964263255.1. Taxonomy (NCBI): domain Eukaryota; kingdom Metazoa; phylum Chordata; class Amphibia; order Caudata; family Salamandridae; genus Lissotriton; species Lissotriton vulgaris. The sequence continues at coordinate 1,299,825,116 of NC_141694.1, forward strand.
TCATCAGTTTATATACAGTCTCACGCTAAGGTATGCTCCTATATAATTTGGGTATTTCATGCCATAATTGCTCCCACTGTTTCTGGGAGATCCCTTTGATGGTGTTGGATTCTTACTGGGAATGGTATACATGTTAACCCTGGGCGTAGGACTATGCTATGCTCGCAGAGCGTGCATAGTTTGCGCAACTACGCACTACGCAAATTGCACGTAGCAAAGTGCAAAAACATGTAGCGTATGGGCATTTTTTTCTTGCTTGCGGTCCTCAACGTCAAGTTGGTGACCCCGAGTGAGCAAAATCTACATCCCGGTGAGAGTTTGTCCTGGTTCGCGATCAGCAACATCAAGTTGCCGATCGCGAGCATGGAAAATAAACTAAGCATGGGCGAATTTTGCGAATTCGCGATACGGGAATTTGCGAATTCGCGATCCGCAAAATTCGCGAGTTCATGCGAATTTGTGGATTTTTTTATTTTTGCGTGTTTGTGGGTGTTCACGGGTGTTCACGGGGCGCTTTGCGTGTTCGCGGGTGTTCGCGGGGCACTTTGCGTGTTCGCGTTTTTTTTTTTGCCTGGTTAATCACTGCCACCCTCTCGTTTTGTATGCCCCTCTGCCCTCTGTACCTCTCGTTTCTGTGCCCTTCTGCCCTCTGCCCCACTCATTTTTTGTCCCCTTCTGCCCTCTGTCCCACTTTTGTGCCCTTCTGCCCTCAGCCCCACTTAGAATGGCGCCGGCAAGCTGCCAGCGCCATTCTAAAATAGCTACAAAGAGCCTCAACAAGCACTAATAGATAAAGTAAATCAGGTGCTCAAGTCAAGTCAAGTCAAGTCATAGAATTTATATAGCGCACTACATACCCAGAGGGTCTCAAGGCGCTTAGGGAGGGGAGGAGGATTACTTGTCAAATATCCACGTTTTAAGTTGCTTTCTGAATGCTAGGTGGTTCTGGGTAAGGCGAAGGTAAGTGGGAAGTGAGTTCCATGTTTTAGCCGCCAGGTATGAGAAGGATCTACCTCCCATGGTGGTCTTGTTGATGCGAGGTACAGTGGCGAGGGCTTGGCTGGAGTATCGTAGTTGGCGAGGGGGGGTGTAGAAGGACAGTCGTGAGTTGAGGCATTCTGGTCCGATTTCGTAGAGTGCCTTGTGTGCGTGGGTCAGAAGTCGGAAAGTGATCCTCTTATTGACGGGTAGCCAGAGGAGGTTTTTCAGGTGACCAGAGATGTGTTTGTTACGCGGGATGTCTAATATGATCCTGGCTGAGGCGTTTTGGATTCGTTGGAGTTTTTTCTGGAGTTTAGCAGTAGTACCTGCGTAGAGGGTGTTTCCGTAGTCCAGACGGCTCGTGACCAGAGCGTGGGTGACTGTTTTTCTGGTTTCGGTGGGGATCCAGCGAAATGTTTTTTTGAGCATGCGAAGAATGTTGAAGCAGGATGAGGAGACGGCGCTGACTTGTCTGTTCATTGAAAGTGAAGAATCCAGGATAACGCCTAGGTTCCGTACGTGGTCTATCGGGATGGGTGCTTTTCCAAGGGCTTCCGGCCACCAAGAGTCGTCCCATGCAGAGGGGGATGTACCTAAGATGAGGACTTCTGTTTTATCTGAGTTCAGTTTCAGACAGCTGTGTTTCATCCATTCGGCAACTTCTTTCATTCCTTCGTGTAGGTTAGTTTTGGCGGTGCTAGGGTCATTGGTGAGTGAAAGGATCAGTTGAGTGTCATCCGCGTAGCAGATGATGTTGAGGTTGTGTTGGTGGGCGATGGCCGCGAGGGGGCTCATGTATACGTTGAAGAGGGTGGGACTGAGTGAGGATCCTTGTGGTATGCCACAGATGACTTCAGTGGCCTCGGACTTGAATGGTGGAAGGCGGACTCTCTGGGTTCTTCCGGTGAGGAACGAGGTGATCCATTCTAGTGCTTTTCCTTGGATTCCGATGTTTCTGAGGCGTTGTAAAAGGGTGCTGTGGCAGACTGTGTCGAAGGCTGCAGAGAGGTCGAGGACGATGAGGGCGACTGTGTCTCCATTGTCCAGTAGAGTTCGAATGTCGTCTGTTGCAGCGATGAGGGCGGTCTCAGTGCTGTGTTTTGCTCGGAAGCCAGACTGTGAGGAGTCGAGGGATTTGTTGGCTTCGAGGAAAGCGGCGAGCTGGTTGTTGGTTGAAGGTCAAATTAAGTTACACAATCATTAATCACCCCAAGTTTGGGGTGATTAATGATTGTGTAACTGAATTTGAGCTTCAACTCGAGCACCTGCTTTACTTTATCTATTAGAGCTTGCTGTTGAAGCTGACTTGCCGGCGCCCTTCGGATTTTCCGCCCATGCTTAAAATAAACCTCCTGGCAAGATTCTCAATGCGGGGAGGTCAGGTTTCTCATTGCGAATGGTCGCGCATGCTCGCAACTGCTGGCGATGAGAAACTACTGGTCAGCATTGAGAAAGCTGCCACTCAAGTACAAATCTAATCGAGCGGCAGAAAACGACCACTTGCACTGTGCAAGATGCAGTTTGCAATGATTGCACAGTGCGGACAAGCATCCAACACTGTCAATCAGTGCGAACAGTATTTTCCCTACCGTACTACGCAGTTCGCGTAGCTGCGCGTAGCTCGCGTAGTGCGAAGTACACTTCGCGTAGCTATGAATAGCTCTACTTCTCAAACTACGCCCAGAGTTAATACATGTAGTCATGCAGGGGATGAGTACTGGATTACCTGGTAGGTGCGGGAAATCGATCCCCTAGTCCTATTGAATGATCGTACTAGTATTTCAAAGGGGTGAATTGTTGTGCCTCCCCTGAGTTATGGGAAGAGAGAGTGCTCAGTGCTGCAGTTGATAATATTGCAGCCTGACTGATTCGGGAACTTGGAAATGCATCTTCCCTCAAATAGGCCTTTTTGAACTGAAACACGAGGAACACACAAGGTGCGGGTTATTATGCCATTACTGAGATTTTACAATTTATAGACGTCTTCTGAATATTCGTTTTTTTGAACTCTTGAACTGTACAAACATCGTATGAATTTCCGTAATATCACACTGTGAAGCCCTGAAGAAGTCTCTTTGGGAGACGAAACGAGTTGGCTATGGCTATGTCTCTTTGCCTTTGGAAAAATAAAGACAATTCCTTTTAATAAAAATAAAGAGAAATTACCTCAAGAAACACACACCTTGGATTTGGATGTCTTTATTAGATTGCTAACTATCTTGAATTTTGATGTGATATGTTTATATTCTGCTGTATAGTGCTGAACTTCTTTGCATTCAATGTTATTGTAGGATTTGTTCCTAATTAAGGATTACAGAGGGGAGTGCTTCTTGGTTCCTTGCACTATTTGATAACTTGAGACACTATTCATTTGTTGTGTGCGGTTTCTAATAGCCTCTACCCTCTTTCTTTTGGCATTCAGGTCTCAAAGAGTGCGACAGTCTCTCTCCCTCCAAGCTGGTAAGGAGTGGGACTGTAATGCTGGTATGAACTCCGGAATGTGGGCAAGCAGGGTTTTCAGGGTAGGGAAGGTGGTGATTCCCCGTCTCAGGGCTATTTTGTCCTAGATGTTGAGAACCATTTTGGTGGGAGTAGCTATATATGTGCTTTGTGGTCTAGTATGCTTGGAAACCCATGCCAATTTCCAAAGGGGGCAGCATGACACTGCCCGGTCCAAGTAGAAACAATGCTTTTCGCTTTCATGAGTGATCCACTCTGAAATGCTATGTAAATGGGCTGTCCAATAGTATACGAGGAGGTTGGGACAAGCCAGATTCCCTCTATCTCTTGGGGAGCATCAGTATTATGTTGGAAAATCTCAGATGCTTCCCTCCCCAAATAAAAATGTGTATGTCCCTTTGGAGGCACAGAATGGAATCCTGGGAGAAAGGGGTAGGTAGGGTCTGGACGAGGTATAGGATTTTCAGCATCATAGACATTTTAACAGTGTTGAGGCGCCCTAGCCATGATATCTGTAGGGGTTTCCATCTGTACAAATCATCTAGGACCGAGTGCTGATATTCCTGCAAATTGGCCTGTCTTCATGACACTAGAGAGCTGGTTAAAATTAAACCTAACTATTTGATGGAGAGCTGGGCCCATTGGAAGGGGGTGAGGGACTGCAAGGTAAGAAGGGCCAGTTTAGGAATTGTCATATTCAAGGCCTGAGATTTTGCCAGGTTAATATTAAAACTAGAGACCCATTTAAAGGCCATTATAACATTTACCAGGGCTTAGAGTGAGGACGCAGGTTGAGTAAGAGTGATCATGAGGTCATTTGCGAATAGGGCAACCTTATGTTCTTGTCCGCCAAAAGGCATGCCTGCAATGTCCTTCACTCGAGGCATAGTAATACCTAGGGGTTCGACAGCTACGATAAAAAGCATAGGTGAAAGCAGGTAGCCCTGTATGGTGCCTACACCAGGCGGATTGGTTGCATGGATTGCCCACTATTGCACATTGTGTCCGTGGCAGAGGTATAAGATGCCATTATCTTGGAGATCGTGCCCTGTCCGACACTGATCTTACTTAAGACATCCTTTAAAAAGGGCTAGCTGACACAGTTAATAGCCTACCATAAATCTAGCAAAAGCAGACAGGTGAGGATGTTGTGGTGGTTGACCTTTTCAACCAGGTGAGTGAGAAGATTGATGTTGTCTGCTTCCTGAATCTGGTGGACAAAGCCAACCTGGTTCAGGTCAATTAGAACAGGAAGATATGGCTTCAGGCTATTTGCTAAGATCTTTGTGTAAATCTTGGCATCTGTATTTAAAAGAGCTTTTGGGAGGAACAATGCACATAGAGAGGGATATTTTGCAGGTTTCAGAATGAACACTATTTCTGCTGCTGCCATGGTGTGGGCGAAGACCGTGTTAGCAGTAAACTTGTTGAATAATGAGAGCATGTGGTCCTGAATTTGGGGGAGAAATTTGCGATATAGTGCCACAGGAAGACCAATTGGGCCTGGAGTTTTACCCATAGGAAACTCGCTGAGGGCCTTCTGCAATCCAGCCAAAGTGATGGGGGCTTCTAAGAGCTCAGAGTATCGAGAGTCCAGGGGATCCCAAGGACCATCCTTGAGGTAGGAGTCTATGTTCACCTGAGGTAAGGTTTCTCCATTATAAAGGGATTGCTAGAATTTGTGAAATGCTTGTTGTTTTGCCTGTTCATTGATAACCCAGATTCGATCCCCAAGTTTGAGCTTAAAGATGTTCATGCGTGAATTTGCTGACAGAGTTTACATGCAAGTAGTGCCTCCACTTTGTCCCGCCTACATAGTATCTCTGTTTTAAGGTCAGCAATGAACACTCCATCTTGTTCGTACGGTGTGCCCTCAGTGGACCCATCAGTAAAGCCAGTTGTCATTTCTTACATTTAGATGGAGCAGAGTGGTCAGGGCATTCCACTGACTTAATGTTAGCTGTTACGCCCGACTCAGCCAGTCTTGCTTCCCATGTACGGGCAATAGAAGAGGTGTCCCCCTGTATGGTGGCCTTGAAGCCATCCAAATAGCATGTGCTCAGAAATCTCATAGTGGATGTCAGTATCAAAGTAAACAGAGATCTCTTTTAAGATCTCAGTGTCATCAACTGGGCCGCTCAGCAATTGCGCAGTAATACGCCATCGAGAATGGGTTTAAGTGGGAACCCCTGCTCTGGTCATTTTTATCTCCAAGTGGGCAGGAGCTGAGATAGATATATTGGAGATGCTGGTGGAGTCTAGGTTGTGCAATAGTGTATGGGTAAGAAAGAAGTAGTCGACATAGGAGTAATAGGTGTGGACGTGTGAGTAGAAATAATAGTTTCGAACCTCAGGGTGCTTATAACACCATGCGTCCACTGGGCCCAAATCTGTAAGGCCCAATTTTAGGAGGAGCGGACATAACCCCCATTCCTTGAAAGGATGCAGAGTTGCAATACATGTCCAGGTCCCAAACTAGGTTAAAGTCCCCATCACCACCATGTCACTCCATAAGTGCTACCTGGTCAATTAAAGGGTCCCTAAGAAATGTGCCTTTAGCTTGATTGGGAACATAGATGTTGTGAAGGGTGATGAGATGAGTGCTCCGTTGTACTGTAAGTTTCAGGAAATGGCCTTTATTATCCTTCACAATCTTTCGGACCTTAGAGCAGAAGGCAGTCTTACGCATTATTACAACTCTTTTTTTTTTATTTTGAAAACCTTTATTGAAAAAATTGCAATGACAAGTTACAATCATGCACCATATATTTGTAAACAAAGTAAGATGATAAGGTTGACACAGTATATAAAACATCAAATGGCTGCAGCATGTCAAATGTGTTGTCAGGCACAACAGAATAAAAGACATTAAGTGGAGGGTAGCGCCAGATCAATGGGAGGAGATGCAGGCCCAGGCAAAGGGAGTGGGGAGAGGGGGAGAGCAGATCACGGACCAGTACCGGCGGCCACCCTGGGCACAGTGCTGGCGTGGAGCGAGCGGGAGGGCACAGGCCTCGTGAGGGTGTGGGCAAGGTGATATGACACCAAGGGACCCCATATGTCAAGTGGACGAGATCTAGCAGGTCCCAGAATTCAGACAATAAGGTTTGGCAGCGCGAGGCATCCTCGAGCCATCGAGCGAACTTAGGTGCAGGTTTGCGACCCCAGCACATGGAAAACCCTGCGTCTCGCAAGGAGCAGCAGCATGGCAGTCAAGCAACGGGAGGCCTCTGGGCAGAACTTAACAAAACCTAAGAGGCAGAGCGGGGGGGTCAGGCTGGACCAGCGAGGAGGTAATCTCGGAAATGCAGACCTCTCATCAATAGTCTGAGACCTTGGGGCAGACCCAGGCAAGGTGGGAGAAGTCTGCAAATGGAGCAGAGAAATGCAGGCATCTGTCTTTGGGGATGAGCCCCAGCTTGTGCAATTGAACAGGAGTGGGATAAAGCCTGTGCAAATATTTAAAATGGATGAGGCGCAGGCGATAGTTGGGGGACAAACGCGTTGTCTAGTTACAGCAATAAAGCCAGTCAGCTCGGGAGATATCAATACCAAGGTCCGCTCCCCATGCCACATGCGCACATTTAGTGGAGACAGAAGAGGCAGCCACAAGCGAGAGGCCATAAAGCCTGGTCACCAAATTTCAAGGAGAAGAGGATGAATACAGAAGATCAAGAGCAGCCATCGAGGGAGGAGGATGGGGGAGCAAGGGGTGCAACTTCCTGAAGATCGCCCAAAGCTGATAAAAGAGTAAAGTGTCCATAGGCCAGAATTGTCTGCGAGTGAGAAAAAAGTGTTTCCCGGATAGAGATCCGCTAGCGTGTACAACCCTAAGCGGGACGCATTTTTAGCCATGCCAGAGGGTGGAAGAGGAGGGAACGCTGGATGTCGAATGATAGGCATTGTGTAAGCTGAGAGCATGGGAGCACCGGAAAAAGCAGTGGAGTCCCTCCCACGCCCAGCGCACGGGACCGACCGTGTCAATTTCAGTGCGTGGGAGTGGGGCCGGAATGAACAAGGCAGTAGAGAGCGGCCATGGGGCAGCAAGATCTGCCTCCACAACCACGTGCAGTTGAAAAGGAGTGGGGTGAAGCCAACAATGCAAGAAGCTGGCTTGAGCACAGAGTGCGTAGGGTTTAAAGTCAGGAGCACCAAGACCGCCGTGTGACATCAGAAGGAGGAGAGTGTCATGGGTAATCCTGGGCTGCCGACCGGCCCAAATAAGCAAGATGAGTAGCAAACGGCCCTTGCAAAAAAAGTGAGCAGTAAGGGGCACTACCATCTTGGTGATTGCTATCCGACCCGCTAACGATAGAGGCAGTTGGTTCCGTTGAGGAATCTTGGACTCGAGCGAGTGGACGGCAGGCCCAAAATTAGCCCTCCATATCTCGTCCACGTCCCTACACGCCAGACTCCTAAGTAGCGAGTAGGGCCCACTCTAACACGAAAGGGTAGTCTAGGGTGAAGGGCACAGTGTCATCAGTGAGAGGGAAAAGGACTGATTTGTTCCACTATGCCTGAATAACCCCATAACCTAATAATCTCGTGCACCAGAGGGCTGAGGTTGTCTTGTGGGTTCCGAATGTATAAGGTGACATCATCCGCATACATGGAGATCAGGAGGGCATGGACTGCGAATCCGATGCCCCTCTGAGTATGGTGCTGTTGTAGTCTAGCTGCCAGTGGTTCCATCAGGATAGCAAAAAGCATGGGTGAGAGCGGGCACCCTTGACGGTGGATGGGATCGGATATTTGGCCATCAACCCGGAGAGTGTACAAGAGCAGGACTTTACGCATGAAAACCAGGCTAAATCCAAGGTGCAAAAGTTGAGAACATAAAAGAGGCCATTCAAGGGTAATAAAAGGTCTTAGTAGCATCAAGCAGGGCAGCAACCGCAGAGAGCGATAGATTGATCTGGTGTAATACGGAAAAAATGGTCCGGAGATTGAGGGAGGTTGCGCGGCTGGGAATGAACTCAGACTGGTCCAGAGGGGCGATATGTGGCATAAGAGGGAGAAGGCGAGAAGCGAGCAGTTTGGCGAAGATTATTTTGTCCGTATTGGTAAGGGAAAGGGGGAGATAGGAATAACGAAGCTTGGGAGGTTTATCTGGTTTGAGAAGGAGGGTCAGCATGGCCTCACAGAGTGAGGGAGGGAATTGACCACACTCAAATGAATCATTATACATGGCTGCCAGGTGTGGTATTAGAATCGGGGCAAAAGTCTGATACAAAGATGCAAGCAAACTGTCCAGACCAGGGGCCTTGTCGTCAGCATGCCATTGATAGTGGCGAGTATCTCTTTCTTGGAGAAGGGCACATCAAGGAATTCCTGATGGTAATTTTTGAGCCATAGAGGCTGAATATTGTCAAAATACTGTTCGAAAACCTCTCCTGAGGGGGTGGAGCCTGCCATGTATAATTGCGTGTGGAAATCTGTGAACCATGTCTAGATTTCGGCGGGGGAAGTGGTTCGAGCTGGGCCACCGTCCTGAAGAGCAGTAATGTAGGATGCGGCCTAGGGCGGGCAAAGCAGACCGGCCAGGGTCCTACCGGGGAGATTGCCCTCGCCAAAGCAGCACACCAGAGCCTCCCTGGCCAGGAAGGAGATCTCCCTATGGGCCTCTTCAGTGAATTCTGTATGTTTGCCGCGAAGTTGGGCAAGTAATTGTGGGTTGGGGTTGTCAGCATGGGAGGAATCCAACAATTTGATTTTCGATTCCATTTTATCGAGTGTGCTGTGGATTGGACCGTAAGACTCTGGACTGTTTAGAGATGCATTCTCCATGAATAATGACTTTGAAGCCTTCCCACAGCAAGGAGGGAGAATCCACAGAACCATCGTGTTCAAAGTAATTAGTGATTGCTGTTTGAATCTCATTGCAGAAAACAGAGTCAATTAGTGGGAAGCCGCCATGAGAATGCACGCAGAGGAGATATGGGGAGATGAAGACAGAGCTGGGCTGGTGCGTGATCAGAAAGGGTACGTGCCACGTGATCGGTAGATGTGAGCATGGATAAGACATTGGGGGATGTGATCCAGAGATCCAGCCGAGACCAGCAGAATTATTACAACTCTGGCTGTTTAAGTTGTGGAGTGCACCCAGTAGCAATTAGGGTATTTGGGTGGGACACGGAGTGTCATGAATCAGAAACTGGGTTCCCTGTAAAAAGATAACATTGGGGTCTTGTAGTAGGAGATAGCAACACTGCTGAAGTTGTTTGTTGGGTACGTTTAAACCCCTAACATTGAGAGATAGTACCTTGACATGTGAGGCATTAGTCATGGTATTGAGGATTGGGTGGGGACCTCATGGAGTGGCTAAGAGTATACCATGGAGCTGTATGAGGAGCAAAATCAAACCTAAGAGTTGCAGAGGTGAGTGTATTCTGGACAAAAAAAGTGTAGGGAGAGTAAATGTGGGAGATCAATATCATGGGGGAATGGAGGAGGTAGGATCATCCTGTCCCCTAGTATCTTATTGTTGTGGGGTAAGGGTACAAAGAAAGGGGAAGGACACTGTAGTGCAAGTCTCCCCTGTATGCTGGACAATCTATGTGAGAAATAGAAGAAAATATAAACACCAACAATGAGAGGTCAAACAGGCCTAAGTAATCCACTAAAGTCCTGGAACAGCCAGCAAGTCTGTACGCAGGCCATTTTCGAGAAGTCACTCTCTTAAGGACTGAATTGAGGGGGGGTTGCGGTGACAGTAGGAAATCCCACATGCCCCAGATTCCCTCCGTTAGCAGGAACCAGGATGAAGAACAGTCCAGAGATGTTAATGAACATGTTTTAAAATCCTTCTTTGGCGAACCACTTATAATCTCACTAGTAATCAGTTATCATTCATTCCCATACAGCTTTCATCAATAGAGATCTCTATCCACACAATGATAGAAAGAGAATCTATTTCTATACACTCTTCTGTGTAAATTGTGCCACTTTGTGTAAATATATATTAAAAGTTATTTATTTTGTTAAAAACGTTTGTAGAAATATCCTACACAGAATAAAAACAACTATCTTACTAGAGACAAATCTCATCAACAATTTTAAAACATCAGTAGTTAAAAAATTTCATGAATCAAGGAAAAAATAAGAAATGATAAAAGATGAAGACAGAATACAGACAAAGAAGAAGACAGTATTCATAAGACAATTCAATGTGTCATTAAGGCAGGCAATCAAGAGTTACAATATAATCAAATCCAGCACATGATCAGTTCACACTATTTCATCTATTGTGTTAGCACATTCAACTGATTAGGCTTCTGTGTGTCAACGCGTTTTGATGGTATTCTTCAGGTTTACACCATCTATTTCAAGACTAAAGATAACTCTCACTTAATGTTATGAATATCTTTCACCTATATAAAAAACTGACAATTACTCATCATATTGAATCACTAATACACATATCTCATAAAATTCATATCTCTTCATTCTGTATATGCTTACTGGCAACAGCATGTCTCATTTATCCATCTCAAACATTCATACTAGATCAAATCCGACACCAGTGCTCTTCTTCCAGTTTGCATATTTATTGTCAAGTAATCACCCTTGTGATTTAATAGGGATCATCAAGTTATTCTGGGCTCACCTTACGGATTTAATATTCATAGATAGCTATTTGAAAAATGCTTATTTAGTGGTGCTGATAGTACACCCTTACAATGTTTTGAACTCTAAAGGGAGTAAAAGAAAGGTTGTTTACCTCATCGTAATCAGAATTTATGTTATAATCCACCTCACTGATCCCTAGTAATACACTTTTTTGCAGGATATTTGGCATACCTTAAAAGGGAGGTTTGAATGTAGAGGAATGACCTCCCCAATTTTGAACCCTCAGCTTTTGAAGAAGATGTTTTCAGAATGGTGTACCTAAAAGTAAAATATTATACATAGTGTTTCAATGGCATTATTTCCTCGAAAAACATTATATTTACTCCCTCAAACTTATGCTATTTTGATTGCGTAGGGTCTTTATATATGTATATATATATATATATATATATATATATATATATATATATATATATATATATATGTGTGTGTATATATATATATATATATATATATATATATATATATATATATATTATATATATAATATATATATATATATATTACCTACTGGCGGTCGCCAGTAGGTAGTTATAGTTAGGATTATTTTGTATAGGGAATTTGCAACATTCTATTGGGAATAACTTTGGAGCCGGTTGAGGAATCTGCCTGAAAATTTCCTCAAATTTGCCTCCTGGTGCTTCGCTCCTTCCCTTAAAGTTTGGGGGGGATTCATCAAGCGGGGGCCGAGATAAAAGGAGGCTCCCAAAACGTGTTTTCCCCATGCTAATTTCCATAGGGCGGTTGAACTCACATTTAGCCCGAACGTCTGAATGGATTTCCACCAAACTTGGCAAAATTGTAGGGACTGGTAGCCCGATGTGCCTTTGCTATGTCTCAAGATATTGGCTCCAGTGGATTTTGAGTAATTTAGGTTCAAAATAATATATATATATATATTGGATTATGGCGTCTGAGGAAGGCCGAAATTCGGCCGAAATGCATTATGCCAGCACTTCGAAATGAATGCTTCCACATGATTCCCCGCTGTGGCCCCTGCTTCTTTACTTGTTGGAGGAGTGTTCTGTGATATATATATCTATCTATATATATAAAGTTCTATGCTCAATTAAGAGTGGCTCCCCCCGGGATATTGCCCCCATGAGGATCCTTAAACAGGTTGCCCCTTCCATTGTGGAGCCCATCACCGCAGTCATCAATGCCTCATTAGGCACGGGTATTGTTCCACCTAATTGGAAGAGCACAATAGTGAAAGCCCTCCTAAAAAAAACCCTCCCTAGACCCCCTAGATATGGCCAATTATAGGCCTATCTCGCTCCTCCCAGGACTGAGTAAAATCGCGGAAAAATTGGTTAACTTTCAGTTATCCAATTTTGTTGAGTCCCATGGTGTGTTAAGAAGCTCTCAAACAGGTTTTCGCCCGGGCCAAGGCACTGACACCGCCTTGCTGGCAGTCATGGACGAGGCACGCTGCATTTTGGATTCAGGGGGATCAGTGGCAGTGATCCTCCTGGACCTGAGTGCAGCGTTCGACACTGTTAACCACCGAGTGTTACTCCAGCGACTGTCGGACGCCGGAGTGAGGGGGACAGCGCTGAAGTGGCTTAGGTCATTCCTCAGCGAAAGATCTTTCCAGGTTTGGGAAGGGGCGCACGATCGGCATCCACTCACCTCCACTGTGGTGTGCCTCAGGGCTCCTCCCTGAGTCCTCCACTATTTAACGTGTATATGGCTCCCTTGGAGGAAGCGGTGGCTCCATTCAACATCAAGATCGTGAGCTATGCCGACGATACCCAACTGATGTTCGCCCTCTCCCAATCAATGGAAAACTCCCAGATACTTCACGCCTGCCTCTCAAAGGTCCATTTCTGGATGGGAGACTCAGCACTTAAACTGAATGGGTCCAAAACGGAGATTATGCTGATGGGACCAAAAAATCCCTCTCTCCCCTGCTTGGCCTGGCCCAGTTGTTTAGGACCTCTTCCTGAACCAAAGGCTGAGATCAAGAGCCTGGGCATTTGGTTGGAACGAGATCTCTCCCTCAGAACCCAGGCCTCCAAACTAGCGGGTGTCTGTTTTGGTCTCCTCCATTCGGTACGTAAGGTACTACTCCTCCTCCCTTTTCTATCTAGGAAGCTTTTAATCCAGGGTCTGATTATGTCTAGGTTAGACTTCAGCAATGCGATCTACCTCGGTGCCCCTTAGAGCTCTGCCGCAGCATAGTTGTCAGGGTGCCGGCGTTGCATGTGGCGAATCATGGTGTTATTGCCAAAAGAGTATTTTTTGTTAGGGTTCCCCCTTGAAAGTTCAGTGCCACAGATTAGGCAAGTAACCCTTGGCGCATTTACTTTCTTCTGGTCCTTTGGGATTGAAAAAAACTCCCAGATAATGTGCTGCTTTGGCCTATATGGGGTATTATCTTCTGGCAGGAACCTCCTCTTCCTCCTCTTCTTCATCTCCACCACTGTGGTGTTGTGGTGGTCCTCTTGGTGGTGGTGGTGGTGGCTGAGATGCTCCTGCTGCTGCTGCTACTGAAGCCATTTCTGAGTACAAATTAGTAATAGCTCTGGAAACAGGTCTTCCTCACTCAAAGTACGAAGTGAGAATGAGGAAAAAAGGTGGGGTCTTTCATCATTAGGAAAAAAAAACTGTCCTGAACCAATAAAAGTGTTATTTTCAGGTCACATGACCAGGGCTTTCATCATTTGGAAACCAAAACTGTCCTGAACTAATAAAAAGTGTTATTTTTAGGTCACATGAGGGCCCAGGGGCGCGTCGCGTAAGCACATCGGATGGTTACGTAGCGAGATCGTATGCGCTTGAGGGCTTCCGGGTGTGCCTACGCCGTGCGTATCATGCAGGGGCGCGTCGCGTAAGCGAGTCGGATGGTTAGGTAGCGCGATCGTATGCGCTCGAATACTTCCGGATGCGCTTACGCCGTGCCTATCACGCGGACGCGGCTACGCGATACGTCACGATGATGTTTTCGTTCGCGGCAATAGCGCTCACCGGTACGTGCCCCGAGGCGCGCCGCAAGACTGCGCTTACCAGTGCGCTCACCGGGAGCGCTCCAGGGCAAAAAAAAAAACATGCACAATATACATAAAAAAATAGTATTACATAAATATACAATATAGGATTCATTATAAAAAATATTACATTTCATACCTATAGAAATTTGCTATTAAAAAACGTTTGAAATTCACTGAAAAAAACATAGGTTTGAGGCCCTATATATAGTTAGGAATTAGCTTTTAAAAAGCCAATGAAATTCTCTGAAAAAACCATAGGTTTCATACCAGTTATAGTTAGGAATTAGCATTTAAAAAACCTATGAAATTCACTGAAAAGAACAGAGGTTTCACACCAGTTATAGTTAGGAATTATCATTTAAAAAACCTATTAAATTCACTGAAAAAAACATGTTTCACACCAGTTATAGTTAGCTGGAAGTTTTACTGACATAAAACCATTGAAATTCCCACGTTATAGTTAGTTGGACTCACTATAACTTGCGCGCCTGCAATGCACACGCTGATGATGTCACATATTACATCACTCATGACATGGTCAGTGACATCACTCATGACATCACTGATGACACCATCCAGTGAATGTGTGTCTTTCTGTAAAATAAATATGTTTTACAAATGTATTTGCAAAAGTCGATGGAAGAGAACCGCAATGCTTGCAGATGGCTTAAATGTTCAATGCATAATCTAGTGCCTCTTTACAGCAACAGTTAATAATCCTAATTGCACTTTGTTTACACTTTGAATATTTGTATTCTCTCACATAACTTTGTAATAACTGAACTATGAGAAGTTTTGTATTTGCTTTTTCAATAGCATTAAATGAAGTACTAGCCAATAGGGTGCTATATAAAAAACACTTAACTACATAAGATATAATTTTGTTTAATTTATTTATGACTAACAGGCCCAGCAACAAAAATGGTGACTATTCTACATGCTCACAATGTTAAACCCCTTTTCCTGATTTATAGTGTGATAGGAGACCTAATGGAAAAATCCTCTCAGCAGACCCAATGCCACGAAGGATTGAAGTTCACCTCTTTGTAGGCCTCTTCCTGGACAATGTAGCATTTTCCAAAAGTTACTGGTATTTTCAACTATATTGGAGCCATCTCTCTCTCTGTGCTTGTAAAAGTTATTTTTTGGGAACTGTTTTGTGGTGTCTGGTTGGACTAAACTCTTACTATAGCAATTAAAATGTGAACGTTTAGTTTGAGTGATTATGTCAAACAGCTTTTTCCTTTTCAATACATATCTCTCCTGCTTCAGTTTTGCATGTAGTGTCAATCCATGTTCCAGGATATTTAGTAGACGTCTCTTTATATCATTATCCACTTATTGTTTGGTCACAGAGTTGTGTAGTTGCACTGGTTCGGTCATTGCTATGGCGTTTCCTTGCTGTTGCATGAAATGAACAAGGCTGTCAACATGTTTATTAAAACATTCCAGTCTCTTCCCCATAAGTTCGTGGTGAGGAACAGTTTCAAAATGGTCCATTAATTTTGAATCTGTCATCTCTCTGAAAACATTACAAATAGAAAGGGCTTCATAGTAAACCAGCTGCCATTGAGCAACACATTCCCTTTTACATGTCTAGCCAACAATTCCCTTGGAGCGTTTCTGTGAACTCTGGACATTCTGTCGCGGTTTCATATCTGGAGCCACCTCATTGAACCTTCCCTCTCTGTCTTTCACCACAAAATCTCTTTGGAATGATTTTACCTAGAGGTATGGTTTTTCCATCTCTAGCTTTTTCACTCTTTCCAAATACCAGGACCCATATTTCAGGTAGTTTATGTAATTAAATTCATGAAACACAGTGATCAGTGACTCCACAGTATTCAAGTGTAGCTCCCAATCGCCTTCCGAATAAGCATTAACCAGGTTTTTCTCTAGAGCTATCATGTGTTAAACATTTTCCCAGTATTTCCAAGGTTCTGATTGTTTTTCCCATTCCTTGACAAACTCTACTAACTTGGTTTTTAGGTTTTCTGATTGTGAACTGAATGTTTTGAACATTGCCTTGCGTTGCAATATGTCTTTTGAAAAAAAGTGCACCCTGTGCCTTGTTCAGATAAGAGATAAGATTTGTGAAACCTAATTTGTCATTCTTGTTCCAGAAAGCAATCTAACGCAATGTTTCAATAGCCTAAAATATGCTGGGCATCCCTTGTAACAAACAAACATAATGAGTTCCGCTCAATACTGACTGGCAGTTTTGCTGCCAAAGATTTCAGCCTCAAAACGTGTATCGTCTATGCCACATCCACTGAGATACCTTCCTTCACACCACTAAACAACTTTTGTCATGTAGAAAATGCACATCATCGAATAAAGATGATCAAATTCTATTAGATTGCTCATAAAAATGTCAGCTACAATACAGAAAATACCATAATAGCAGAAAAATTGGCAGAACAGGCTGGCCTTCATGCTGAACATGCACATTTTGGAAATGTTTTAGAGCTGTGTATACTGTTGCATGGTTTGTAACTGGAGATGGTATTACTGGTAAAAACCCAACCTTCTTCAGTATTCTGTGAGCTCAGAGCATGAATTCCAGCCCATAGAGGAACTTCCTTCAGTCCACACCAAATAAGCTAGTTTTATTTGTTTTGTTTTACACAGTTTTATTTAGCGCAAAATTGACCCACATCGGGTATCAGAGCTCTTTACATAGCACCAGTTGCATTACATAAGGACACATTCATTTTTGTTAGGCACGGGGGGATTAAGTGATTTGCCCAGAATCACAGGATATTCCGTGTCATTGCCGAGACTCCAACCCAGTTCCCCAGATTCGAGGTCGGACGCCCTAGCCATTAGGCCAACTTCTCTCCCCAATTCCCTTGCTGGGAATTGAAGTGCCTGCTGTTGAGCTGGGCCTTTTGAGAGACTGTGTGTCGCTGGGAGCTGGAAGTGCGACTCAGGACAAAGAAGCGTGTCTCCGCCGCAGCCGTTGTTGTCGCATCACCGGAGAAGAGTGTCACAGCAGACACCTTGCATCACCGGAGAAGCGTGCCGCTGCTGCCGCTGTCGCCATCGCATCACCCAAAGCGCCTTGCATCATCGGATAAGAGTGTTGCTGTTGCAGCAGACGCTGTCGCATCACTGGAGAAGCGTGACGCAGGGCCTGTCGCGGCTCAGAAGAATCGTTGAGTCACCACACGTCCGTTGCATCGTTGTTGAATGAAGAAACCACCATTTTGTTTCATTGCACCGGATCGTCATTGCATCACGGCGCTGCTGGTTGCATCGCCACAGAAGAGCAGAAAGAAACCACCACATCACCTCCCCACGCGGAGAAGAACCAACGCTTCCCCTACGCAGAAGTAGGGAACCGAAGCATCACCGTTCTTGCATGTAAGGAACCAACACATCACCTTCCCTGCAACACTTTCGTTGTATAGCGTTACGCATCAAAAGATACATTGAACTTAAAGTGTAGCATTTTACATCTAAAGAGAACTAAGCTATTTCTACCATTTTTATAGTACAATATTGTAGATTTTTGTTGTTTGTGGTCTTGTGTTAATTCTATATATAAAAAATTATTTTTATACTACAACTTGTGTGGTGTCCATCTGTAGTGTTGTCACTGGGTTACTTTATGTGTTCACAAATGCTTTACAAACTGCCTCTGATATAAGCCTGTCTGCTCGTGCCAAGCTACCAAGGAGGTGCGCAGGGGTTATTTTAGGGATATACCCCCTTACCCTGACTAGACATAAGGGTCCCTATTTGGTCAAAGGTACCTACTTCTGCCAACTAGAGACCCCCAGAGAGAAGCAATATGATTAATGCAGTTAAATCTGCTTTGCGGACCGCAGCATCAGGCAGATGAAGATCCATGTCATCTGCCACTTTGAAACTTTCTGGTAGACTAGGATGTGTTGATAGCTTGTAGACAAAGAAGAGCTGTCTTCAAAATCAAAATTATCAAGAGCAGCAAATGTAAATCCTTTCCTGGTAAAGTGGCTTAAATGTGGCATGTTGTCGGATTCACAAGATTTACAGCATAAGCTGCTAACAACTTCCTGCTCTGTACTATGTCATTATAATGTGTTTATGCACCAATCA
Source organism: Lissotriton vulgaris (assembly GCF_964263255.1). Taxonomy (NCBI): domain Eukaryota; kingdom Metazoa; phylum Chordata; class Amphibia; order Caudata; family Salamandridae; genus Lissotriton; species Lissotriton vulgaris. The sequence continues at coordinate 1,299,843,262 of NC_141694.1, forward strand.
ATTCACTGAAGTGATTAGCTCTCTATTTTTGCACTTGTCATAGATTGTGTGGGCAGTCATATGTGTAGCAGAGTTTTCTTTTTGTTGTGATGTTTTTCAGAAAATATGATTTGAAAAATACTGTATAATTGCACAGCATAAGCCTGTCGGTTCATTGGGTTGTCTTCCACTTCCTCGCTTATATCTTCAAAGCCATCATCAATGTTGTCGGCTTCTGTTCTGAACTCAAGAGCTTTCGTTTGTAACAGTTTTGCTTTGCTGATATTAAACAATGATGTAAAAAATGTTAAGACAACATCAGGCATTCTTGTTGACTATCATTATTTACGGAGCTCAGGAGCATCACAAAATGTTTAATTAAATCCAAAATCTAAATATTTGAAGACATTTCTTAAAATGGTTCCTGCTGATTTTACTGCATACTATGATCTTATTTTGGCAGCAAGAACTTCAGGAGTCAAAACGACACAAGCATTGCTGGAGTTGCGTCGCGCTTGTGACATGACTCCAGCAATGGGCCACCCTTCCTACGGGAGATGTGTCAAGCATCTGTTTATCCTTGCACCATGATGCGCCGCCTTGTAAATCCGGCGCATCTGTGGTGGTGCAAGGGTAAACTTGCTTGACGCATGTTATCTGGCGCATTTCTGCTAATTTACAGGGATGCGCCGGTCATCATTAATCTGCCTCTCTGTACTTTGTTCTTTCACCAATACCTTTGACCCATGTTCTGATTAAACTACAGATAACACATTGAAGATCATCTACTTTTGAATCCGTTGTTGGAGGTGGACGAGGGGTAGCCATTGATCTTCTAAGTGGATGGACACAAGGTTTGGTTGTCATTGCTTTCTCAAAAGATTCAGATTCTTGTTGTGATTCACTGGTTTCTGCCATTTTTTAATGACTTTTTTCCAGGCTTTTTTCGATTGTAAACGACTTATAGCACTTCCAGCTACAATTATAAAATATTTGATTCACTTCATCCATCAGTTTCAATCTTTTATGAACTTCGTCTTGACTTATTCCTGCAGCATCTCAAACTCTCTTCTTTCCAGTCGCAGTTGATGTTAGTTTTTCTTTTGGATTATTTTGGCATATGACACATTTTTCTTTGTTGAAGAAGTCCTCAGATTTTGTAGTTAGCAACATTTTCTCAGGCGGTAAAGATCCTCTGCTATCACCTGCTTCGCTCATGTTCATGAATTTGAATCAACGGCAAACCTGAAACTAAAACAATATTAAACTGAATTACCAATATGATTGCTAAAACATATCATAAAACAGACGCCTTTTTGGAAAATGATGGAAGGGTTGCTTCGAGGAGTCTCTAGAAGACTATTGAACCCCAAAACCAATGTTTTGACACAAAAATGAAGTATATAGGTCTCATGTTTCTTGAAATATTACAGTATCACTGCAACACATCTAAAAATTTTAAAAATGTTGTCCAGAAACATTTGGCTTGGATTAGCAATGTCTACCCAAGCTAAATTACTTCTCTAATGATACAAAAACACAAATCAAAAATGAAAAACTCTCTGCAACAATTTCTTTACAGAGATATATCAAGGGGCCAGGACAAAGAAGTCATCTTGAGACTGTCCTCTAATTCTCATGTTAGGATGTCTACCCAGAGATTCAGAGATGTGAAAATAGCCACTGCTTCTAAACTCCATATAGTGTGCCCATTTCAGATATACATAGGTTTCCTTGATAATTATTTTTCACTCTTTATAATTTACCAAATTAATTTCTGTATACCCGGTACACAATGAAAAACCATTGCAATGTGCAGATCAGTTATTGGTTCTGGGTACCTCGGGTTCTTGGTGAACTTCCAAGCCATATATATCCCTGCAATCAGAAAGGGTACAGTGGATGTAACAGTATATTGCTTTTAAAAATCTGTCATAGTTGCAAAAAGTTACAGATGAAAACGTCGACTGTTTTTTTCAACCCAATTGCAATATTTGTAATTTAACTGTTACTTTGTTATAGGTAAACCTTGAAGAATATACACAAATGACCCCTTTATGAATTCAGTAGTTTGACTACTTTACAGAAATGCATAGCTTTTGAGGATCCACCATGGACTTTGTTCACACCTGTTTCCACCAATAACTGAAAGGAGGTTGAAAGCACAAAAATAGGACAAATGGGCTATTTTCCAATAAAATGCTAAAGCAGTGTTGACAAATATGGTTTTATGATTCAAGTCTGCCTGTTCCTGAAAGCTGGGAAGATGGTGAGTTTAGCACTACAAACTGCTCATTGATGCCATTTGCAGAGAAAAAAAACAGATGCTTTCTTCTAAAGCACCTTTCCCCATTTTCCCAAACAAAAGGTAGCTGTATTTTGGCTAATTTCTCGGTCCTCTCAAGGGGAATTCACTTACCCTGGGTTACTTTAGAATCCTTAGGATGTTGGAAAAAAGGACACAATTTTGGCCTGAATACCTTGTGTCAACAAAAAGTTATAGTGGGTTAAAGCCCAAAGTATCCCAAATAGTCCCCAAAAAAGACTTTGCACAGGGGTGTGAAAGGCCTAGCAGTGAAGGGATTTAATGACTACTTAAGTGGGTGGCACAATCAGTAGTGTTGGCCCAATAGTAACATTTAATTTACAGGCCCGGAGTACATGCAGTACCACTTTACTAGGGACTCACAAGTAAATTAAATATGCCAATTTGGTACAAGCCAATGTTACAATGTTTCAAACAGAGAGCACAAGCACTTTAGCACTGGTTAGCAGTGGGAATGTGCCCAGAGTCCTAAGGCCAACAAAACTAGGTTCACCTAAATGGAAGAGGAGAAAAAAAAATTGGGGAAGACCACCTTATGGCTTACAGGTCTAACAATGCATTTATTAAGTAGGGCACAACTTCTGCCCTAGCAAACCTCCTTGTTGATACCTAGTTATTGTGAGAGAACAAATTTAACGTTGAAGAACCTGGAGAAAAAATGTGTCCTGTCATGATAATTTTGAATGCCTTACGAAACCAAGCATAGAACAAACCATAAATGATTGGGTTGAATGTAGAATTAAAGTATCCCATCCACAAGGCAGCATTATATACATCTACAGGGGTCGAGAAGTCCAGGAAAGGGTCTAGTATGTTGAGGATGAAAAAAGGCAGCCAGCTTAATATAAATACCCCCATTACTATACTTAATGTTTTTGCTGCTTTGCTTTCTTTTTTCAGAGGCACCTTTTTGTGTCCTTTGGATTTGAGTGTTGGTCTGTTTGCGATTGTATCTATTTTTTTAGCTTGATGTTTTGCTACTGTAAAAATGTGTATATAAATACCTACCATCAGGGTGCCTGGAATGAAAAAGGAAATCAAAGAACACATCGATCCCCAGATCCTATTAAAAATGAGAAAACAAAACCCAGTGCAGGTAATCGATTGTATATACTCTTCTATTCCATCAACATGAATTTCTGATAACACAAGGCCAAAAGCAAAGATGAATGGAGCTGTCCAACTAATAAAGACAAATCCCTCAATTACAGGAATAGTTATTTTTGTCATGTATTGCAGAGGGTGGCACACAGCATAATAGCGATCAATGGAAATAAAGCAGAGGTGAAATATAGATGCTGTACAGAGCATAATATCACAACACGTGTGCAGGGTACAGAAGAGGTCCCCAAAGTACCAGCAGGACTCGATGGATCTGACCATGCTGAAGGGCATCACGACAAGACCCAGCAGGAAATCTGTGGTGGCCAATGAAAGGATCAAGAAATTTGTTGGCGAGTGAAGCTGCTTGAAATGAGAGATTGAAATAATGACAACCATGTTTCCTCCAACTGTGAGTATTATTGATCCCGCCATGAAGATGTACATTGCTGAAAGATTGGCATCAGATCTGTTTTGTCTGAGACAGGAAGTGTTGCTATGCTCGTAGCAGTAGAGCACTGCCTGCGGGCCCTGGAGGTAGGATGAATTCATTTCCAATAGCCAATGAAAACGCTTCTTCTCATTCCTAGAATTAAAAAAAACACGTATGCTTAGGTTGTTGCTTCCCAGTCAATAAAACTGTTACATTCACATTGGTTGGTATCAGTACTGTTTAAATTCAGCCTAGCTTACTGTTTCAAAATACTGTGGCACAATTCCAGCTATTTTATATGAGCTACCCACTGGTAGCAAATATTCTTCATGTTATTGGATCCATACCTGGGACTGTGTGTGATTAATAACCCAAATAGACTACACAAAAATTCAAATTTTTTTTGTTGAAGAAAGATAGCCAGTACCCTCATAGCAATGCCCAGCTGCTCCATTTCAACTATTGCAATTACACATATATATTTGCTTATCAACGTGCATGTAATCCACCAAGACTGCCCGCATATGGTTAACAAAACACACAATTTCTTCTTTAAATCTTCTCGAATTGCCAACCGACACCGGATTTGACTTCCTTCACATGATGCAAATACCTTCTTAACTGGCCAAATGTTCGTTCGTTATGCCCCTTATGGCTTTATATTAGATGTCGGAGGTGAGACAATAAGTCTTAACCGGCCTGGTGGTTCTGTATTAACTATACAGACCCCAGGACTGACCAATTGGTCTTTTAATGACTTTGCTTCAGGAATTTTATTGATTTAACATTATATCACCTAGACAGCTGCAAACTCTTCACACACACATGCCAAACCTTACAAAACATTGACCCAACATACCTTAGGAACCGCATAAACTTCTACAAATCTACCAGACACCTCTGCTCGGCCAGATTCCTACACACACACTGTCCACATACACAGAACCTGGTCGGACAGTTGGGTCTTCTCCTAGCTTCCACCCAAAGCCTGGAATGACCAGCACCTAAAAACCAGAGTTACCTCATCAATTCTTACATTCTACAAAGATATGAAGACCTCGCTCTTTGCCTACGACCAGTCCTAGGTTGGCCCATGCAGCTCCTGCTTTGAGCGCCAGCATAACCTCCAGGGTGAGTCATGAGATACACAATAACACATAACCTAACATAACATAACATAACATAATAGAACAGAACAGAACAAAGCATAACATAACATAACAGAACAGAACTTAACATGACATGACATAATAATACCTGATTCAAGCTATGGCACAAGCTTCCTTGCACGTCTTATTGTGACTAACTATCAATTACACACTCAGGGGCATATTACCAAGGGCCATTATCGCCGCTTTAGCGGGACTTTTTCCCGCTAAAGCGGCAATAATTTTATCGCCCTATTACCAAGCTGTTGCTAACACCAGTTAGCGACAGCTTGTAGCCGATAGCGGGCATTTTGGGGCCCGCTTTGCATGTCAGCGATAATTATCGCTAATGACATGCAGAGTGGGCGTGCCAAAATGTCAGCGCCTGAAAACAGTCGCTGCAATCGCTATCGCCTATGATCAACACAGGCGTAGTTTTGGAAATATTCGCGCTAAGCGCGAATATCTCCAAAAGCTAACGCCTGCCCTGACCAGTTCTTAGCCATGTTATCCAATAACAGGTAGATAACATGGCTAAGAGCATTGTCATGGTAATGCCTGAATATCGCTGTATTGACAGCGATATTCACGCATTTCGCCTGTTTTTTATCGCTTCTGAGATAAACCTTGCTAACAGCAAGGTATCTCAGCGATAAAAACAGGTGAAGGGCGGTGATAGAAATATTCTCTCTAAGCCTACTTAGCGATAATTATCGCTAGTTGTTGTTAATATGCCCCTCAGTTTATACACAGTAACAGCCTGATTCATGTACGGGCCGTTTTGCGTGTCCCTAATAGCGAATCATAGCGATTCGCTATTGAGGACACGCAAAACGGCATTCATGTAGGAATTGCAACTTAAATAGCGATTCCTTCATGTTCTTTATTTGCGAGTAGCAATTTGCTACTCGCAAATACTCCCCATTCATTCCTATGGGCCAAGAGGCCCATTGGAATGAATGGGGATTTGCGAGTAGCAATTTGCTACTCGCAACTGAGATAGCGATTTTAAGGGTGACAGGGGTGTCCAAAGGACGCCCTGTAGCACCCCTAAAATGCACTTATGGACAGGTGTTGCGCACACACATGTCCAAAGGACATGTGTGTGTGCTACATGCAACTTTGAAAAATGCTTTTAAAAGCATTTTTCTGAGTTTTTGCTATTTACCGACAGGTCTGACCTGTCGGTAAATAGCGGCCCCAAAAGTCCAAAATCGCTATTTTGTTGTGTGTCATGAATAGCATTTAAGGAATCTCTATTAGAGATTCCTTAAATGCCATTCCACACAAATATGCGAATTCTTTAATAGCGATTTTTGCATTTGGTATCATGAATACCAAATGCAAAAATTGCGCTCGCAAAGGGCCAGATTCTGAGAATCTGGCCTTTTGCGAGTGCAATTTAGCTACATGAATCAGGCTGTAAAGCACAGTAGTACAGTTATTCAGTCGCAGTGCTAAGTAACTCCCTTGTCCAGATGCATGATCTGAACTTGTATTTTGAAGAAATGAATCAAAGAAAATTGAACTCCATCTGTTCTTACTCATTCGCATCTAAATTCGTTGGTGAAAGCAGATGCCATGCTGGGGGCAAAACGTGCTATACAATTATAGCCTATTCTCTCTTCCATGGTGGAGATATGTAGCTTACCATCAACCATTAATCCACTGCCTTCGACTCAACAATGGTTGTTATCCCAGCTGGTCTATCTCATGGAGCATCTCATGTGACATTTCTTACATGGTCTGTTCTCTCTGGTACTGAGTTCAATAACTAATCCCATGCCTTTAATCATTTTCCTTTGCCTTTTTACTGTCTATGTGAAAGGTAATCCCCTCACATTCAGCCTACTGTTGCATGTATTGCTCCCGTTTACCCAGATTTAGTCCTCCCACGGACTTCCAAGACATTGCTATTAGTCACTTCACTATTATGAAAGCTAGATCAATGAACTTGCTGATCCCCAGGTCAAGGAAGTAACTCCAACAGGCTGAGTTCTGGTTTTCCAATGTTAGTCAAACCTGCAAGTATAGTCAGCGGCTGAGTGAGATTCGCCCAGGAGTTTGAGAGCACTGGGGACGAGCAAAGTATATGATAGAATCCGTTGTCTGGGAATTTACATATTGGCCACAACGATTCCGCCAATTCTATCCCGGGGAATGTTTTAATTTGTTTTCGAGGGGCCAGGTAAGTTCTGTTTACTATTAAAAATGCATAAATCCGAAGCACTCCCTTCTAGAATTCTTGACTGTGTAACTTATAATTAGACTCTAGTCTCTCTCAGGTACTTCCATTCCTATATCAGCTGTCTTCTTGTCCCTAAGGCCATCAAGAGAGTCTTTGTACCCGTTATTAGAGCAGAGTCCCAACCTTTCTACTTCTTCCTGGCTGAAAAGTACCTATACGGCAAGATGCGTGGTTGTTCTAGCTCCATTGTTGCAATTTTACTTTTGATCCTAGATCAAGAGGGTGCCCTTGATGGAGCAAGGATTCGCACGTTACGCGTCTTTCTTGAATTCAACACCCTTGCATAATGTTTAATGTAATAACCAATTTGTTTCGTTTATTGATTTTGCACTTTTACACTACACGCGGGTGTTCCAGAGACGCTTGCCTATGTGTTTATTAATCTTAACTATGCTTGCAACTAATATGGTCGCTGCTATGCGGGATTTCAGTCTGAGCATGCGTCGGTCATACCCATGTGATTTGACGCACTCGCAGTTCTGGAGGGATTTTTCGCTCATGCGCAGTACTGCTAAATATGGCCGCTTTGTTCTAACATGCTCTTTGCTTGCCACCGCTGCTTTGGCTCAGCTGTTTATTTCTGCTTAACCCCTAATGCTATAGATATTATAAAGTAAGGTGTGCAGTGAAGCCAATCATGGTATACAGTGTATTAATTTTTTCTGTGTTTCTAAATTGTTTTCGCTTACTTTTCATGTAACATTCTTCGGGGGCCTGGGAGAGAGGTGCTACTCCATCTTGGAAGCCCGTATGGTACCAATCACGTGATGGGGGACAAAAGAGTCATACAGCAGTGGAACACAGCCAGCTGGCTGCCGAAGCTGAGATGCTCCTGGGAACCAACCTACGACCCAGCGAGAAGACTCGAATCTACACCTATAATTGTAACAATGTAATACTTGCACTCTGTACGCTATTGTCTTCATATTCCTATGCCATGGGAACTGGAATGTAAGGGGTGGGTTCAAGAAATTGAATATTAATTGTGGGAACACCAAATTCTAGGTGGTGACAATGACCTAACCACCTCTCTTGTCCAATCCAAAGTCGGGGATCCTTACACTTGCAACATTTGTGGGTGGTCTACTGACCCGAAAACAGTATAACTGGCCTAGGTTTAGCTAGAGAAATTGTCGGACTTGTCCGAATAGCTGACCTGTCACTGACCCTACAAACTCTTTAGGTGATTGATACAGAGAGCTGCGAAGCACTCTGTCCGTAATTTCCACAAACTTAGTCTGGGGTGGAGAAACCTTTTAATGCTGGCGAAGCACCTGGCTGGGAGATTCGAGTACCCAATCGGGGTTATTGGCAGATTCCTTTCAGAGAGGGCGTAGCGCAGGCGTTGCATCCGAAGCTGCAGGTGTGGGTCGTACCTTTCCATGAGCCCAGTCCTGATCCAATCCTGGGGTGATCCTGTCCTGACTGTCCATGAGCTGTACCTGCTCGCCTACTGGCATCCTAAGTCTTTGAGGGTCCTTTCCCGCCTTTCCCCAACTGACCCGTGGCCAGGGTTAGTCCTCATTCTGTCCTAGGTAAATATAAATATATCTGGGTGTTTGTCTACCTAAATCTTTCTCTCCTTTTCCTTAATAAAGCAATCTTGCCTATGTGAATTATCTCTGACATTTGACTCTCACGAAAGCATTTTTCTAGCATGTTCCTTATCTTCCCCTTACCCTTACTCAAACTCTAAAATTGTTTTGCTTATCTAGTATGTTCCTCTGTTACCCTTCCTATATTTTCTGAATGTTAGATGATCCTCACGTTAATTCATAGTTATACTATTTTCCTAATCTTGGTCATTGATAGTCTGATCTGTGTAAACCTTATTCTCATGGCATATGATAACGAAAATTAACAGATAAAGGTTTTGAAACTTCTTGAGTGTGTGGTTATTTACAAGTTATAAACAACATTCAAATGTATATGGTATTTTGTTTAGTATTATCTTCCTACCCCTGCTAGCTCCTGATCTGTCGTGATCATAGGTACCTGTTCTCGAGGATTGGTAAATCAGGTACACGTAAATAAATAGACAGGAAAACTCGAATTACTGATAGCGGTGTGTAGGTTACCTGATTTATGAAATAAGTGATAAAACACGTTATGGGCCCAGTAGTGCATATTTGGTAAATCAGAGTCGGGTGACCTGCGTGCTCTATCCGTAATTTTCTGGTAGCAGAGCTATGGTTAGGACTAGTTAAGATAGGTAGATAAGATATTTGCTGATGAAACCGTGGAAAATAAAATGTGCTGCTAAAAATAAAATTTCTTTCAGTTATCGATCGATCTAAATGCTATTGTTTTGAAATGTTATAAAGTATTATTGAAGGAAATGCTGCTATATTATTGAATGTGATTAGCAAATTGTTAGTGATTGTTCTATGTTGCCTGGAATCCCCGGGGAATAGAATAGCGGGTGGTGAGCAGAATCCACTCGGCTGTGAGGTCACTTGCTGTGAGGAAGATTAGTGCATGGTTAGGCAGAACCGGAAGCGCTAATTAGGATTTCCTGAATGAATAGTTGAATAAATGATAGCAACGAGTTCGCTAATGAAACTTCAGTTGTGATATTACCTAGTAAGGGTCACACGAGGAAGGAGTAGTAGGTTCATCGGAGCTTGAGTGATAGCAAAGGAGTGCCTTTGTGAAACTTTAGACTTAGTATATATCCCGGAAAGAGTGGATGAGTCAAAGAAGTAACAGGTTATCTAATGCTTGTGTGAAAGGGTAGGCAGAAGGGTCTATCCGTAGTGTATGAAAAGTAGACAGAAGAGGTTTACTTGCAGTGAAACACAACTTTCTTTCTTTTAGACACTCGAGCACAGTGGCGAATGTTATACGTTGTTAACTAAATTGTGCACTTGCACTTTAAGAAAAATTCAAAGTATCCGTTACCTTGTGAAGGAGGGAGTCGGTCGCGAAGCTGCGCTGACGTCACTCCGAGCCGCGCTGGTATTGGTTGAAACAGCGGGCGTGTAACAAAGCTGGTATTGTAAAGGAGGGTTGAGTGCCGGAGCGTGAGACCGCGTCTTGCGAAAAGGCCACGCACCCATTGGTCGAGAAAATGTGCAATCCTTGTGTTGATTGGTTATTGAAAAGTTATAAGACACGCTAGTATTGGAAGGGGATTTGTAAACAAAGGTCGTAGTTAACCACGGAGCTTCTGGTTACACAGTCTATGTGGTATCCTGAATTCTTACCTGATCCACAACATTTAGGTTTTCGTAAAGATCAGATGCTAAGAGGCAGACCTTACAATATGTACGGGAACAAGAGGAAAATGTCATTTGCTGACAAAATCAAGAATTACTTCAAGAAAGATAAGCCCATTAGAACTAGAGAAGGTGTAATCATTCACCACCTAATACTTCCGCATCATTTATGATGTTTGATAAACGTTATCATACCTGCGTATGGTTGGAGAATTGGGTAAAGTATACCCAAGATGATGGAATCCTAGCATTTACCCTAGATGGTACCTTTAACAGTAGAATTTTGTTTAATTTGAGGACCCGAATGAATGACTTACATCCCAGACCCAGGTTGACTCAGTATGAGGCTTTAGAAGAATGGGAGATTGAGGCCTTAGAGCGAGACAGACCCAGAATGGATAAGGGAGTGAGCAAATGGTACCCGAAATTGCAGCGAGATGCCAAAGAGAAAAAGATGAAACAATGGAGACAGAATATGATGGTCGAGGGACTATTTCCAGTATTTGGGGTAAATGAACCTGTAGGAGAAAAAGGAACAGAGAAAACCCGAAACTTAATGACTATGGATGACTCGGAAGATGAATACCTGGAGGATTTATTTATGAAAAATCCACCCCCTTATGATGAGGAGTCAGGGTCTTTGAGCTCGAAAAACCCATTCTTTAGACCTCCTAGAAGGAGAAGTGCCAGTGAAACAGATACAGCAGGTATAGGCAATAGGCAAACTAGTGGAGACGGATTTTGTAGACCTGACCCTACTGTCCCAAATTATAGACCATTTGGTGAAGAGAGATCATGTGTGACAGCCCCAACTGCCCTGAGTCTGTATCCTCCTTTAATTCCACAAGTATTACATGATGCATCAGTTGACAGGACTTTACATGAACGAGAAAAAGAAGCATTGATAAAACAGCGAAATGAACTCATTCAGACAATAGCTCAGATAAATCCCAGTCCTGAAGCCCTGACAATTCCAATAACTATTGGTCCCGTTGTTCCTCTTTATGGGGATAGACAGAATAGCCCAAAAACCCCAGTCATTACACCACCTGTAGCCCAGCCCAGAAAAGAGCCTCTCATAGTTGATGATCAGGCAAGCGAATGCGAATCTGTAATCTCCCTGATGGATCTGCCCATAAGGGAGCCAGAAAGTAGTGTACCGCGGACGAGAACTCAGACTAGGGCCAAGGAAGTCCTGATTGAAACAGCTTCAGGGACCCGGAGCGCCACAGTAGTGACTCCGGAGGAACCAGATCGATGGACCCGAGAATTAGAAAAGGAAACTCCCCAGCCCAAACCATTAGATATTTGCAAGCTAAGAATAGAGTTGGAGGAACTAATGGCTGGGAATGTGGGACTGGACAGATTGAATACCCTTAGTGAAGATGAACTTTTGTTCATCTGCAAAAGTATTACCAGAAATACCAGAGTGTTCCATGAGAAACTAATGGACGCAGCAGCTAATATGGGAATTGATGTTAGCAAGTCAAAAGTCCTACAGAAACCTTACAGAGCAGAGTTTTCAGACAAAGACCTAGAAAACATGAATGTGTCCGGGAAAAAGGTGCAGATAAGGGAATTGTTAAACCTGTTGCAGAAATGGGGAGACTTAGAAAAATGGAAAGCCAGATGGGCAAAGAAAAAGGAAGACAGTAAGGCTAGACCGAAGACTTCTGAATACGTTCTAAAGGAAGTCGATAAACCAGAAACCTTGTATCCCATGAGAGAAGTGCCAGGGGGAAAATATGTACATGTACCATGGTCCCGACAGGATATTGTCTCCTTTATAAATGACTTCCCAAAATTGAGAGAGAAACCTGTAGAGTGGTACAGGCAGGTTGAGAGATTCGTCAAAGTTCAAAAGTGTCTCTTGAAGGACCTAGATGGGTTCTTCGACATTGTAGTTCCTGTAGATTTATGGACAGAATGTAAAATTGCAGTTGATTGGCCCAGTTAGGAGTATGAAAGAGACTCAAGAACAGGAGCTCCCGCTCCGAATGTAATGAGGCAGTATGATAAGGTAATACAATATTTGAAGGGGAAGGTGCCAGCAAAAGAAACTGATTGGACCCGCATAGATAGAACTACCCAGAATCGTGATGAAACTGTGCACTTCTATTATGAGCGACTGCTACAGGTATTCAAAACCTACAGTGGAATCGATAATATTGAAATGAAGGATATGACCCATTTCATTTATCGATTCTTGTTGGGTTTGAGACCTGAAATCTCCCAGTGGATCAGAGATAACAACATCTGTTGGCAGGGTAAACCCGTAGATGAGGTCCTGAAGTACGCCAAGTACTGCGAAGATGAGATGGAGAATAAGCGAAAGGCCTTAAAGGAAAAAGTCATGTGGGCTCAAGTGAAATTGGCAGAACAACAAGAAAAACAGTTAAGTAAAATGAATATTAATACCCCGAACACAAGTGCTGGGGGAGGAGGGAAACCCGAGTTAAAATGAGTCGAGAAGAGGCCATGAAGAAATTTCCCTGCCACGGGCCAGATAGGGCACTGGAGAGACAAATGTCCAAATTTACAGACTGGTAATGTCGCAATTAATGGTTTAAATCCACAGGTGCAGAAAGAGGGGCCACAAAAGACCCAGCAAAAGGTAAAACAGAATCAGTTGCCTCGCGCTCCTAGACCTAACTATAAGAACCAAGCTCAGCAGAATGAGGGGGTCGAGGTATGGGAAGGAAGGGAAGATAGCAATGCAGCAACCTCGCAATTCCTGTTGAATGATACATTCCTCTGTGATGAACCTTACTGACGGGGCCTGAGGGGGGAGGATGAGGAGTGCGTACTTGGCGCCTACTTGCTGGTAGACCAGTCAGGGCCATACATTGAAGGAAAGGTTGAAGAAAATGACGTCACCTTTCTGTTGCACACTGGTGCTACCCGTTCTACTGTGAGAACAGCAGACGTTCCTAACCTACCCCTCTCGGGAGATACAATCCAAGTAATGGGTGTGTCAAACCAGATAATTAGTACTCCAGTAACAGAACCAATGGAGATTTCAATAGGGAATTTTAAAGAAATGCACAGATTTGTGGTCTGTGATTCTAGTCCTGTGAACTCACTGGGACGTGATTTGCTGTGCAAAATGAACTGCACGATCTTTTGCACACCAAAAGGCGTTGAAATCCAGACTCCAGATGAAGACGGATTGTACAAATTAATGTTGCTAAGGCCTGACTCAGAAATTAAGAAATTGACAATGCTAGATTTACCTGAAGAGCTCCAACAGACAGTGATACCAGAAGTGTGGGATTTCACTGGAAGGGATGTAGGACTAATGGCAAATGTAGACCCGATTCAAATAGCCATACCAAATGCAGTTTACCCGAATACCAAGCAGTATAAAATGAACGCATAAGTGAAAGCCGGAGTTGCCCTCGAAATAAAAAGATTGCTAGAAGCCAACATCATACTGGAAGTAATGAGGAGTCCTTGTAATTCACCCATAATTGGAATCAAAAAGCCTAGTGGGAAGTACAGGGTAGTGCAAGACCTGCGCAAGGTAAACAAGATTGTTGTCCCTTGCTGTCCTATTGTGCCAAACCTAGCAGTGATTTTGTACCAAATTTCATGGAATGCTGGATGGTTTACCGTCATTGACTTGTGTCACGCATTCTTTTCTATCCCATTGCATCCAGACAGCAAATTTCTTTTCTCATTTGAATTTGACAGTCATGTCTATGTCTGGAATCGTGTCCCTCAAGGGTACACAGAGAGTCCTTCTGTTTTCAATCAGATTTTAAAAAGATGCCTTGAATCATTAGTCTTACCTGGAGAATCAGTTTTGGTCCAGTACATAGACGACCTCCTGGTGGCGTCTAAAAGTCGGAACGACTGTGTTACCGATACCATTGCATTGTTGAACCATCTGGGTAAAGGAGGGCATAAGGTATCGCCAGACAAATTACAGTTCTGCAAAAATTCAGTGAAATATCTGGGGCACCAGATAGAAAAAGGTTTCCGGAAGGTTACTTCAGAAAGGATTAGGATAATTTGAGACATGGAATTACCCCGTACTCAAAAAGACATCAGAATGTTCCTGGGAGTGGTAGGATACTGTAGACAGTAGATTGTGGAATTTGCAGTCCTAGCTAAACCATTAATGAAAATGACCAAGAAAGGAGCGAAAGATCCAGTCGAGTGGGATGATGAAAGCATGACATCCTGGATAAAATTACGAAACTGTCTGTGCTCAGCTCCTGCATTGGGAATGCCTGAAGATCGGAAGTAAAATTTCAGCTAGATATCCGCGAGATGCTCAACTTGATCCTCGATGAGATCCGCGAAATCAAAAATAATCAGCAAACGGAACTTGCTGCTATTCACGCTAGAATAGATAAGCTCGAGGAATTAACATTGGCACTCCCTAACAGGGTCTTGGAAGCTGAGTCAAGGATAGCAGTCCTTGAAGACCAGATGAATCAGGCTTCAAGAGAAACTAAAGAGGCTGCAAAAAAAAGGATTTCTATGGAGAATAAACTCGAGCAGTTGGAAAACCACTCCCGTCGATCTAACCTGAGGATCGTAGGGGTTCCGGAAGGAACGGAAGGTTCCGATACAGTGCAATGGGTTAACTCTTTTATTCAGAAAGTAGTACTGCCAGATTTTGAAGGAGACTTGACAATAACAAGAGCCCATAGAGTTCCGGCTCAGCGCTTTCCAAATTCTCCATATCCTAGAACTATTCTATTAAATTTTGCGGATTTCAGAATTAAGGAACGGATACTTTCTAAGGCATATCAACAACGCCAGTTTTTCATCTCTGAAACTACTAAATGCAGGATTTTCTCAGATATGACAGCAACTGCGGCTAAGAGAAGGAAAGAGTTTGTAAAGCTGCTACAGTTATTCAAGGCCAATGGAGCCCAGGCCTCGATTGCACAGCAATCAAAGTTGAAGGTTCTCGTTAAAGGAAAATTCTTTCTATTTACTGATTTAGAAGAGGCACAGACCCTTCTTGACGAAATATCAACAAGGGCCTAGGCGCTGCACTTGGCTATACTGAATGTCGAATGTTGAGTGATTGTATATGAGGCATTAAAATAATGAGAGTTTTTGAAAATAGGCGGGGGTTCCTGGGTACAGGATCACACCAGGGCACACCGGGGTGTAACAAGAAGACACCCGAAGTAGAAGAAAGGGTGGGATGTGGGCAGCGTGGTCAGGAGGGGGGATCCCGCATCCATGGGGGGGTCTTTGGTGGGGGGGGGTGAATGCAGTAAAAAAATACAAGAGAAGTAGGTTTTCTATTTTTAGCTTTAGTTGGTACAGAAGGAGTTTAGAATCTCACAGTCTTAACAATGACAATGGACCTATGTAATATCCTGTCCATTAACGCGAATGGACTATTAAATAAACAGAAATATGGAGCACTCTTGAAATGGGCAATCGCTATTAAACCTCACGTAGTTTTCCTACAGGAGACGCACTTGAAATCAAACTCCCCAAAGTTGTTTCTTCCTAGATATTTCTCCCATGGGTTCTTTTCCTCTGCTGGTGTTGCCCAGAGGGGTGTAGCTATTTATTTCTCAAAAAATTTACCCTGGGAGATTCTACAAATCCAAAGGGACTCTAAAGGGAGATGGCTTCGGGTGGCAGCGAAATTGCTGGGAAAGGTGTACAATTTTGTTAACTATTATGGCCCAATTTTTGATGACACCTCGGCCCTGACTGAAATTAGTGAAATTCTAAGGAGTACTGCTGGGCAAATTATAGTAGGAGGTGATTTTAATTATATTCAGGACTTAAAAAAGGACACCTCTAATAAGAGTAAGAAACAGCTAAAACCAAAAACAAAAGGGGTATTAGAGGCTTTTATGTCAGAATATCAACTGCAGGACCCATGGCGTTCCCTAAATCCCAATTTAGAATCTTACACGTGCTATTCTAATAGGTTTCATTCAGCCTCTAGAATAGATTTCTTTCTATCCTCAAGGTCGCTCCAAATTTCCAACGCATTGATAGGTTGCAATCCATTTTCAGATCATGGGAGGATTGAGGTTGAATTAATATTGGAGGGCACGGTAGGGGTGCGACCTAGGTGGCAGCTGGATCGCACCCTTTTACAGAATATGACATGGGTTGAGGGGTTTAAAGAATGGATAAGGGAATTTTTTTTAGTAAATAAGGATTCAGCAGAACCCTTCGCAGTATGGGGAGCATTTAAAGCAGCGGCTCGGGGGCAAATCATAGCATTTTCCTCCAACAAAGCAAACGAACGAAAAAGAAAAATATCTGCCCTCCAGGGTGCTGCAGAAAATGAGTATGCCTTGAAACTTAATCAAAAACCAAACAACTGGGAACAAGCTAAAGTATTACTTAGGGACTTCTTCATTTTGGAAGAAATAAATAGCTCAAAAGCCTTCCAACAAAAGCTTTATGAAGATAGTCAACTCATGGGCAAGCTGTTGGCAAATTCGATTAGGAAAAAACAAGAATCTTCCATCATCGTAAAAATTCAAGATCCATTAGGTAGGATAAATAATAGAAGTGAGGAAATCGCAAAAATATTCCTTGATCATTATGAGAGAATATACTCGACTGATATCCAAATTGAAGAAAATTTAATCAGGGAATATTTCGACAACTTGAATATCCCCAAAATTTCTAAATCTAGATCTAATCAAATAAGCGGCGATATAAGTTATTTGGAAATTCAAAATAGTATAAAAACCACAGCGGGAGCAAAGGCTTCAGGGATTGATGGATTCCCAATTGAATTTTATAAGGTTTTTCTGAAGGAACTGGAGGATCCCTTGAAACATTTATTTAATTTTATCAAACGAGGTGGTAGGGTCACCCCAGAGTTTAAAGAGTCCACAATTATTAGTTTTGTAAAGAAAGGCAAGAATCCGGAGGACGTAAATTCCTATAGACCTATTAGCCTCTTAAACTCTGACTATAAGGTCTTTATGAAAATATGGGCTCAAAGATTTGTATTGGCCGCCCAGGAGGTGATACATCAAGATCAAACGGGTTTTATAGCAGGACGCTATATGGCTGCTAATACAGAATATTTATTGCAGGCGCTAGATTATTTTAATCTTAATTCTACTTCTGCATGCATTCTGATGATTGATGCGGAAAAAGCATTTGATTTAGTTAATTGGTCAACGTTATTTTTTTCCTTGGGCTATTTTGGATTCCCCGCCCCTATTATTAATATGCTACAAAACATTTATGAGGGGGCATCTGCCCAGGTGATAATAAACGCCAAGCAAGCAGGGAAGATTAGAATAAAACGAGGCACAAGGCAAGGTTGCCCTTTATCTCCCCTACTTTTCACCTTTTTTATTGAACCCCTGGTAATAAAAATAAGAAATAATAACGCAATATCTGCCCCAATTGCCGGAATGTCGAAGTTAAAATTATTCGCAGATGACATTATCCTTTATATGGCTCCCGATAAAGAAAATATAGAACATCTTATGAAAGAGCTACAGAAATATGAGAAGGTAGGGGGTTACAAAATTAATGAAAAGAAAACTGAGGTTCTTATTTTGAATACCGATTTAGATTTCCTTCCGTCAGATTTACAGTTTCAAGCTGCAAAAAGGGACCCAATATGATATCTAGGGATTTACGTGACCAGAGACTATCAAGAACTTTTTCAATTAAATTACGCAAGAACTAGGAATAAAATCAAGAGCCTTTTAGAACATTGGGATATACTGCCCCTATCATTGATTGGCAGAGTGGCATTGATTAAGATGAACATACTACCTCTGCTTTTATTTCTGTTTAGTAATATCCCAATTAAAGTGAATTTGGCCTTTTTTAATGAACTAGATTCCTTGATAAGACGATTTATTTGGAATAAAAAGGCCAATAGAGTCAAACTTGCGGTAATTCAACTTCCTGTTAACCAAGGTGGACTTGCTCTTCCCCATTTTTATACATACTACGAGGCAGCTTTTTTTGATATAATGGCAGGATTATTAAAGTCTAGTCAGACAAGAGACAATTTTTTTTTTAATAGAATGCTTGAGGAATCTGGTTCTCAAATTTCTATTTTTCTAAAAACGGCAAAACTTCCAAAGAGAACACGATATAAGACACTGGTGGGGTATTCATCAAGACTACGGGTTTTATTTGAAAAACATGGCCCAGATGGATTCATCCATTTGAAACTTTCGGAATGTACTAAAATGGGTCTTAAGATCTCTTCAAACCATTTGTCAGAATGGGAATTGGCCGGTTTTTGTGAAATAAGGCATCTTCTCACGCAAAATACGTTAATTAGTTGGCAAATGGTCAGAGATAGAAGGCATCCGAATCGGCTCATGTTTTTTCAATATTTACAATTGAGTTATTTTATAAAAAAAGTTATAGGAAATCTTGATAGAACACCTAATGCTTTGTTAACCGCGTTATATGGAGAAAAACATAAGGGTATTGGATTTTGGTATAAAAAGTTACCTCTTCCGGGTTCAACCAATATAATAGGCAACCATCTGGAGAAAATAAGTCTCATAACACAGTGTGTGGTGTCCGACAAAGACTGGGAGACAATAAGCTACTTAGGAAATAGGGCGCTCCGAGCAGCCAATTATAAAAGGATGTCCTTTTTTTGTCGTTGGCTGGCATATTATACCCCGGAAGCTCTTCAAAAAATGTTCCCCGAATACGAAAATACATGTTTTAGATGCAAAACTAGGGGACAGGGTGGCTGGCATCACATTTTCTTCACTTGCCCAAAGTTAGAACCCTTCTGGAGAGAGATTTTCATAGATCTGGAGTTGGCAATAGGGAAAACTCTTCCTCCAGAAGCTGAAGTTGCCCTTTTTGGCATTAGTAAAGACAGGACTAAGTTCAATGAATCTGAAGAAGTGTTTATTTTTATTTCCTCTGTCGTAGCAAGGTCTCTGATTCTGCAAAATTGGAAATCCACGGTGTGTCCTTGTCATGTTAAGTGGGTTAATAAAATGAAGAGAACTTATAATTTTGAGAGAGCATATGCAGGTAGAGTGGGTGCAACTGCAAGATTCGAAAGGAATTGGAAATATCTTGACCAGCTTGAACTATTAAAAGGAAGGTGATTGTTATATTCTAGTTAATTAAAAGATGGCATTACATTTATAGAAGAGGAAATTTAAGTATTTGTATGCTATGCTATATCTAATTGCTAAGTACCTTTATTAAGTTAACAGTTTTGTTCCTATATACCAGTACTTTATGGCACTAGTTACTTTATACAGGCGGAAGAAGAAAGGAATAGGAAAGAGAAAAATTCTTTTTTTTTTTTTTTTTTTTTTTTTTTTTATTTATTTTTTTTTTTTTTTGCATTAGCATTTTATGAACAAAATATTTTCTATAATTGTATATTGGCACTTTAATGCATTTGCACTTTATTAAGGCTACATGTTGCACATAACAACACCTTCAAGCGTCGGTCGTTCTACTCTTTGAATTTGCACTCTTTGTTCGGTAGAATAATAGCAATATTATTTGTGATGTTGCCCCTTTATCACCAGTTGTCTATTGTCTACTGATTGGATAATTTTAAAATATGTTTTATTTTTACTGTGGTATTCTATTGTCTAGGGTTATCTCTGGGATTTAAATGTGTCTAATTATGAAGAAATTTATGTACCAATGTATTATCTTTACCTACGGCTTGTAATAAAAAACTTTTGGGAATGCCTGACTATTCAAAGGATTTTGCCTTGTTTTGTGACACACGACACAATTGCGCACTCTCAGTCCTGACTCAAATTCATGGTCTAACTAGACGTCCGGTGGCATATTTTTCTGCTACCTTAGATCCAGTGGCTGCTGGATTGCCTGGGGGTCTGAAAGCAGTAGCTGCAACTTGCACGAGTCTTGAACAGAGTGAATCCATTGTCATGGGACATCCAGTGACTGTGTATGTTCCACATGCAGTAGTAATCCTACTGACCCGGACCAAGACTCAGTACCTCACACCTAGTCGGCTGACCAAGTATGAGAGGATTTTAGTAGGTGCTGCAAATGTAACTATCACTAGATGCAAATATCCTGAACCCAGCAACTCTGTTACCGATTACATTGGCTGCAGAAGTCAGGGAGGAGGTTGAGCATAATTGCATTGATCTCACTGAGTATAGCACCAAACCACGCCCAGATATCAAGGAAACGGCTTTGCCCATAGAAGACTGTGAATTGTTTGTAGATGGTTCTTGCTTGAGACATGAGGTTGGAGGCCTAAGCGCTGCCTATGCTGTGGTCACACTAGAAAAAACAATAGAAGCGTCCTACCTATTTGGAGTAAAATCTGCACAAGTAGCCGAACTGGTTGCATTGACAAGAGCTTGTAAAAATGGGAAAAATAAGAGAGTAACCATATATACTGACAGTCAATATGGTTACGGGGTTGTGCATGACTTCGGCCAGTTGTGGCTGCAAAGAGAATTCATGACTTCCTCAGATACCCCTATCAGAAATGGAAAAGTGGTACAGAACCTACTGGAAGCAATCCAGTTACCAAAAGAATTGGCAGTGGTCAAGTGTGCTGCTCACAAATCTGGCAATGACAATGTGACAGCTGGTAACCGATATGCTGACCAAATAGCCCAATATTGTGCCCAAAACAAAATGTCATTGAACATCACTTTGGGGGGAGTCGGAAACAGCTGCCAACTTATGGTGTTTGAGGATGTATCAACTTGGGAGGAACTGAAAGGGTTGCAACAGGCAGCAGAACCAGAAGAAAAAGCAAGATGGGAGAAAGATGATTGCCAACCAAGGGATAGAGATGGTATCATTGTCTATAGGGATGGTATGCCTGTGTTACCAGACAGTATGGTTGCTTCTATGGCAAGACTGATACATGGAGACTCACACATAGGGAGAGATGCAATGGTTCGTGTTTTTAGACAAACATGGTACAATTCGAAGTTCAGGAACATTGCAGAGGCACTTTGCCAGAGGTGCTTAACTTGTCAGCAGTTTAATCCTGGAAAGAAAACAGTGGTATTGCCCAGTACTATTGGAAAGGCAGAAGGTCCTTTTATCAGACTACAGGTTGACTTTATTCAGTTACCCATTTGCAGAGGACATAAGTATGTTCTTGTCATAGTCTGCCTATTTTCAAAATGGGTGGAAGCTTACCCGGCCAAGAAAAATGATGCCATTACTGTAGCCAAGTTGTTACTAAGGGAACTGATATCTAGGTTTGGTTTTCAAGTCACGGTTGAATCAGACAGAGGTGGGCATTTTGCCAATGACGTAATAACTCAGCTCTTCGAGGCATTTAAAATTACCCAAAAACTGCACTGTGCATGTCATCCAGAGGCTTCTGGAGTAGTAGAACAGCTGAATGGCACTATAAAGTCAAGACTGGGAAAGATGTGTAACTCTACTGGATTGAATTGGATAGATGCTTTTCCCCTTGTCCTGATGGGACTGAGAAGCATCCCAGACCGAAAAACAGGCCTGAGTCCCCATGAGATACTAATGGGAAGAGTGATGTGGCAGGCATGGGTACCAGGACACAAACTGCTAAGTTTTTCTGATGATTTGGTACTAGAATACTGAAAGCAGCTGGGTGACCAAGTGCGTTCTATCTCTCACCAGATTGGGGAAGACGCCGTCGCCAGGCCAACAACTCCAGTCCATAATTTGAAACCAGGAGACTGGGTTGTGCTTAAGAAACACACCCGAAAGAGTTGCCTAGCACCGAAGTGGGGAAAACCGAGGCAAGTGATTCTTATCACTACAACTGTGGTGAAGTGTGCAGGTGTGCCAAAGTGGATCCATGCAAGTCATACCAAGAAAGTGACTGAAAAAGAAGCGGCTGAAGCTGAAGGTTGTGCAGCTGAAGGGTCTCCAGACGATGGTCCTGAAATAGCTGAGGACGAACAACCGAGCGCCAGTCAAGACGAATGGTACCCAGCAGATGATCTGGCTCTTGATCCAATAAAAACCAGGAGATACACCTATCTAGATAGAGAGTGGGATAGAGAGGACGAGACAGGACTAGAAGGAGAAAATCAGATAATTGAAATCCATGACAGATCTGATGAGGAAGGAGGTCAGATAGGGACAGGACAGGTCATCGACACACCTCCTACAACTCCGGAAACAGAAAAGGGACAGTTAGAAATTAGGGCGGAAGTTCATGCGGAAGAAGATCAAGGGTTCGAAGTGCATGAACAGGATCAGCTAGAAATAGACGAATGTGTTCAGGAAACAGAATTTGAAACAAACGAAAGTCAAAATCAGCATACACCTGAACCAGGCCAGTTTAGCATCCAGGCAGAAGAAACTGTAGTAAGACCTGGGACTAGTCAGACAGGAAGAGAAGACGGAAGTGTTGAAATAGCTGTGCCACACCTGAATGAAAACAAAAGCGCTCGTGAAGAGAGCCAAATTACAGTGCCAGTTAAAAGACTTAAAAAGAAGAAAAATGAACCAAGATTCATAAAAAGACTAAAACTGAGATTGAAAACTGTGGAGGAAAAGCTAGAAGATAGAAAGAGGGCTGCCAGTGAAAAGGAAAGGGCTGGAGCCCAGCCTAAAAGAAGAAGTGACAGAATAAAAAGACAAAACGAAAAATATTTGAGTCCTGAATGGACTTACCTAGTATTAGAGGAATTTGAAGACCTCGAGATAAGTGACGGGAGTGACGAAGAAGACCCCACCTGAAATTTTAACCTGCGTAAGCCACCTGTGTAAAGTTACAAAGAGGGGTTGAAAAACTTCTTCTAAGCCAAAAATGTCTGATTCAAATGTGAATGGAAGACCTAGACAGAATTGCTGTAAAACTTGCTGTAAAATATGCTTGTGTAGTGTAGCAATAGTACTGATAATATGGATAGGACTAACAATCTTAATACCTTTCATGATAAGCAAAGACTCTAACCTGTACCCTACTAAACTAGTGACAAAGGACTCAGATGTTCTGCCGACAAAAGAAACACCACAAAGTGTAGAAAGACGTGAGAAAACCTCTAGCCTTAGACAGACAAAAATTGACTTTTTATTTATTTTTATTTATTTAAGCAGCTTATAGAGCGCACGGCTACCTCCAAAAGGGGTGTCCCGGCGCTAAAGACGGAAGGCTCAGTAAAGGAAAGGAAAATCCAGAGACTAAATTCAAGCCATGGAGAACAGCCAAGTTTTTAATTTACTGCGAAAAAGGGATTCAGAGGGGCTGAACCTCAGGTCAAGTGGGAGGCTGTTCCAAAGTTTGGCAGTCATTACGCCAAACGCTCTACCGCTCATTCTGGAACGTCGGAAGCGTGGCACAATCAGAAGACGTAAACTATTAGATCTCAAGGATCTGACTGATTGAGACACTACCAGTCGCTTTTTCAAGTATCCTGGGCCAAGGCCATTAAGAGCACGAAAAGCAAGAGTCAGAATCTTGAATTGGATGCGACATGCGATGGGAAGCCAATGTAGCTTCTTGCAGTAGAGAGCAACCGACTGCCGATAAGGGATATTGCCAATCAGTCTCGCCGCTGCATTCTGCACAATCTGCAGACGTTCGATCTGGTACCGAGGGGCACCGGCATAGAGGCTGTTGGCATAATCCAAATGTGATGTGATGAGGGCCTGAATAATGGTTTTGCGGGTATCTAGAGGGAGGTATGGGAAGATCTTTTTGATCATACGTAGTTTCGCAAAACAGGCTGATGTGACCTTGTTAATTTGGGCTTTACAAGAGAGGGCATTATCAAACTGGAAGCCTAGGTTGCGTACTGATTGGACAGGAGTGGGCGGGGGGGTTAAGCACCGTAGGCCACCACAGGCTAGGAGACAGCGGAGTTTTCTGGTTAAAAAATAAGACCTCTGTCTTATCGGTGTTAAGCCTAAGATGATTGGTGGTCATCCAGGAGCAGATATAGTCCAGGCAATGGCGAAAGCTGGCAAAGCTGGAGTCAGAGTGATCTCTAAAAGAGAACACAAGCTGAGTATCATCAGCATAGGAGATCACTCTGACCCCCCAGGACTCCACCACTTTAGCCAAAGGTGCAAGGTAAACATTAAAAAATAGAGGGCTCAGGGCAGAGCCCTGAGGGACACCACAAAGAAGGGGTTTACCCTCTGATTTAAAAAGTTTAAAAAAACCTTCTGAGATCTTCCTATGAGGAAGGACTCAATCCAAGATAGTCCAATGCCACCTATTCCAGCTTGCCTCAGACGATCCAATAGAATCTTATGTGAGACCGTGTCAAAAGCGGCGGATAGGTCGAGGAGGACCAACATGGCCTCCTCGCCCCTATCCACACACTCACGGATCGTCTCAGATACTTCCAAGAGAGAAGTCTCCGTTCTGAAACCCGTTCTAAATCCGGATTGAGAGTCGTGTAATAATAGGTTGCTTTCTAAGTATTCCGCCAATTGTTGCTGCACAGCCTTTTCCAGAATTTTGGCAGGTTTAGGGAGGAGGGAAATAGGACAATAGTTATTAAATTGTGCTGGGTCCGCATCCGCCTTTTTCAGGATGGGGACCAGCATAGCCTCCTTCCAAGCAGTCGGAAATTTGCCAGTGTGAAGGGATGAATTCCAGATAGAGAGAAAAGGTCTGACCAATAAAGGGGCCAAATCGCCCATGACCTTAGCAGGGATCGGGTCTAAAGGGGAACCCGATTTGCAGTGGGAAAACAGCCTTAATGCGGACTCGATAGTCAACTCATTAAAGGACTTCAATGATGCGGTTTCCAAGTCCCTGACACAGGGAGCCGTAGGAGTCCAATCAGTGGGGAAAGAAGATCTGATGTTGTCGATTTTCTCTTGAAAGTAGTCAGACAGGCCATTACATAGGGCCTGGCTTGAAGAATTCTGAGGCGCCCTAGCGGGAGGATTAACAAAGTCCTTAACAATGTTAAAGAGGGTTTTTGAAGAGTTATTTGCATTTTTAATTTGTAAAGAGAAAAAGTCTCTCATAGTAGATCGTTTTAGTTTAAGGAACTTTTTTTAGAGCCGTCTTATAATTAGATTTAGACTCGAGGTCATAATTTTGTCGCCATTTGCGTTCTAATTTTTTGCAGCTGCTCTTTTCCTCACGAAGGGCCGGAGAGAACCACGGGGCAGAGGGTCGGGATCTAGCGGAGGTAATGGGTTGTAGGGGAGCAATGGAGTCAATGGCAAGGAGCAGAGCGGAATTAAGTTTGGACACACTTTCATCAATGTCACTAGGCAGGGGGTCCGGCTGGTAGCAAAATAAGGGATTTAGAGCAGTACAGGTAACTTTATGCCATTTTCTCCCAACCTCCTTGCCTAGTACAGCGGGCCTAGGTCCCGAAAACAGATTTAGGTAAAAAGGAACAAGTGATCTGACCAGGTAAGGGGAAGGGAGGGATGGACCTTAATATTCGAATAGTTAGAAAAGATTAGGTCGAGTGTATGGCCAGCTATATGGGTTGGACCCTGCACTAGTTGAAGCAAATTCAAGCCCTGCATAGTTTCCAACAAATGAGTGGCCTACGTACATAGTGGATTATCCACATGTAGGTTAAAATCACCAAGCACTATAAAGTGCGGGTGTTTAAGGGAGAGATCTGCCGTCAGGTGAATAAATGATGTTAGTGAGAGGGTCGATGCAGTAGGAGGATTGTAAACTAGAATACCAGCAAGGATTACCGCAGCCGAGTCTGCGATGGTAAAATACATAGCTTCAATCATTCCAATATTCGTAAGTTTACTAATGGTCAGGTTGAAGTGTGATTTTAAGATGATAGCAAGACCCCCTCCAGTTTTGCCCCCTTCTCGATTGAAACCCTTCAAAAGATACCCCGGAGGAGTAGCCAAATAGATATCAGGATTAGAAGTATCCCTAATCCATGACTCGGTGAGAAACAGAACATCCCAAGCGTCAGAGACAAGTGACGTCCAAATCTCACTGGCATGGCGAGGAAGGGATCTGCAATTAATCAAGCCCGCTTTCAACGTCAGTGGGTGAGTCAAACGCTTTGCCTGACCGGGCTGTTGAGAGGGGCGTTTGCTCCAAGGGGGAAGTGTACAGTTACAGTGTGGGCATTTGAAGGAGTCGTCCTCCAGGTGACAGGGACAGCAGCGAGTAGTAGGCATACACTTATCTGGTCTCAGTTGCAGAAGCTGATCTCTACACCAGCTAATACGACTGGTCTCCGCCCGACAGACAGGGGGACTGGCCCTAGGCACGGACCAGGCGCGGACGGGCGCAGACGGGCTTGCCTCAGGCGCGCCTTTGGCGCACCATCGGCGCGCCCGCTGCGCCCGCCCGCTGCGCGGACGGGAAGCCCATCTGTTTAAATGCATGGAGAGGAGGGTGGGAGGCGTCCAAGAGCTGGACCGCTACCCTGCCTTCCCCAAAGATGGCGGCTGTCCCTCTGTGTGCCGACATCAGCGCCTGAATCGGCTGCGCCGGTGTGCAGAGACCCTACAAGCGACTTCAGTCTCGCCTACAGGATCGCCTCGCTAAGTGAGGTAAAATTGCACAGTTAAAATATATACACAATTTAAAAAATTATATCAGCCAACAAGCACTAAAATTAAATGGAGGGAGAGTAAAGAATGCCCCCGGCTTCCGCCTCAGGGGAAAGAGACTTAAATGCATCAGATGAGGGAGGACTACATTATCACAGAATCAAAAACAGGACACATTTAAATGTATTTGCAAATCTTTTGGTTCACTATGTAGAAGCCATGGAAATAGAAGACTGTTATGTCTGTATGAAGCTACCCACTTCAGTAGCTGAAGGTGTGACCTATCACCATTTACCCCTAACCTATGGAATTTCCTGTAGCATTTTAGCAAGCCTCTTCTATAGAGGAACTTTACAGTATTACTATTTTAACTCTGACGTAATATTTTCTGAACTTCCTATTCGGGGAAACCTGAACATTGTACACACCAAGAGCGATGTGACTCGTTATATGGGAGAATACTTTCTGACTATAGGTGACATAGACTTAGGTGAAGCACACAGAAATAACTTGACCTGTTCATTACATGAACAAGAGAAAATGTTTTTAAATATGGCAGAGAAAAGAAGGGAGAGTTTCCAAAGAAAAGCCAATGACAAAAGACAGAAAACTCTTAAAAGGGTAGAAAACATGGAAAGTACCTCAAATGGTGAAGAGAACGCTGCACTGTTGCTGGATTTCGAAAGAAAGGGGAAACTTTGTCTTCATAGAGCAAAGACTAGTTATTATAACAATGTATTCATCGGTTCCAGTGAAGGCGAACACAATTATAAGGTAATTGGAGGTTGGGGTTTCAAAAATGGGTCAGAACCTGTGTTTCCCGGAATTTATTATATATGTGGAAACAAGGCTTATTTCAAATTGCCGGATCACTGGTATGGAAGCTGCTATTTTGGCATTGTCTTCCCGAAAATATACCATGTGAATAACGCCGCTGGAAGCAATGAAAATACTAATAGTTTAGTACGTAGTAGAAGAGAAAGTGTCGGAGAAATAATAGGTGATATATTTAGTGCATTGATACCTGGAGTGGGAGGGGTTCTGAATACACACCGAATTTGCAAATTGTCTACAGTGGTGGATCGGTTATCTACTGACACTGCTGCTGGTTTCATGCTGGTCAATACTGAAATGGTTGCGATCAGATCAATGGTTTTACAAAATAGACTTGCTCTTGATACCTTATTGGCAAAAGAGGGCGGAGCCTGTAGAATGTTGAAAGAGCAACATTGTTGCACTTACATTCCAGATAAAAGTGTTGAAATTAAGAAATATGTGAGAAACATAACTAATTTGGAAAAGGAACTCAAACCACTGGAGGTTGACAGTGCCTGGAAGAGACTAACTGATGGTCTCTCCTCTGTAGGTAGTTGGTTTTCTAACATAGGTAAAAGTCTTGTGAGTAAAATACTGATATACTAATATGGTCGCTGCTATGTGGGATTTCAGTCTGCGCATGCGTCGGTCATACCCATGTGATGTGATGCACTCGCAGTTCTGGAGGGATTTTTCGCTCATGCGCAGTACTGCTAAATATGGCCGCTTTGTTCTAACATGCTCTTTGCTTGCCACCGCTGCTTTGGCTCAGCTGTTTATTTCTGCTTAACTCCTAATGCTATAGGGGTTCCGCCCGAAATGCATTGGAGCAATCGGTACAGTGATTTGAATTCGGATAATGTCACCATGAAGTACAATGATGATACGAAATGAATGATTAAAGAAATCGCATAAAAAACTAGGAGTCTTGTTTTCACAAGAACCTAAGGAGTGCCCAGCATACAGGGATGACGCCATGCACTCATGGCGACACATTACTGACATCCTTACACTTGCAACATTTGTGGGTGGTCTACTGACCCGAAAACAGTATAACTGGCCTAGGTTTAGCTAGAGAAATTGTCCGACTTGTCCGAATAGCTGACCTGTCACTGACCCTACGAACTCTATAGGTGATTGATACAGAGAGCTGCGGAGCACTCTGTCCGTAATTTCCACAAACTTAGGCTGGGGTGGAGAAACCTTTGAGTGCTGGCGAAGCACCTGGCTGGGAGATTCGAGTACCCAATCGGGGTTATTGGCAGATTCCTTGCAGAGAGGGCGTAGCGCAGGCGTTACATCCGAAGCTGCAGGTGTGGGTCGTACCTTTCCGTGAGCCCAGTCCTGATCCAATCCTGGGGTGATCCTGTCCTGACTGTCCATGAGCTGTACCTGCTTGCCTACTGGCATCCTGAGTCTTTGAGGGTCCTTTCCCGCCTTTCCCCAACTGACCCGTGGCCAGGGTTAGTCCTCATTCTGTCCTAGGTAAATATAAATATATGTGGGTGTTTGTCTACCTAAATCTTTCTCTCCTTTTCCTTAAAAAAGCAATCTTGCCTATGTGAATTATCTCTGACATTTGACTTTCACGAAAGCATTTTTCTAGCATGTTCCTTATCTTCCCCTTCCCTTTACTCAAACTCAAAAATTGTTTTGCTTATCTAGTATGTTCCTCTGTTACCCTTCCTATAGAAATTGAACGCATCCAGAAAGTATCGTTTCTTCTATATCGTTTAGTATATTCAAATTAGCAATTTAGTAGAATGTTCCCTTGTTCTTACCCAACCTTTGGTAACGAGGTACAAATCTGTTAGATTAAATCAGCGTGTTCTTTTTTTTTGTCTTTCCTTTATATTTTCTGAATGTTAGATGATCCTCACGTTAATTCATAGTTATACTATTTTCCTAATCTTGGTCATTGATAGTCTGATCTGTGTAAACCTTATTCTCATGGCATATGATAACGAAAATTAACAGATAAAGGTTTTGAAACTTCTTGAGTGTGTGGTTATTTACAAGGTATAAACAATATTCAAATGTATATGGTATTTTGTTTAGTATTATCTTCCTAACCTTGCTAGCTCCTGATCTGTTGTGATCATAGGTACCTGTTCTCGAGGATTGGTAAGTCAGGTACACGTAAATAAATAGACAGGAAAACTCAAATTACTGATAGCGGTGTGTAGGTTACCTGATTTATGAAATAAGTGATAAAACACGTTATGGGCCCAGTAGTGCATATTTGGTAAATCAGAGTCGGGTGACCTGCGTGCTCTATCACCCTAACTATACCTCTGTCCAATCATTTTAATAGCTATTTGGGCCTATTTCCCTTTTGGTAGCTGGGTAAGCCATCAAGTGTAAAATGAGTCCTGCTCATACAATGCAACCTATAAGAAGCTGCCACCCTAACCATGAAGGGAAAAGGGTTCTTGGTGCCAAAAAGCAGACTGCAAAACTGGGGACAGGATACTTGCCTGGCTGATATACCCCAGGTCGGTGACATGACATATGGCTGCTCACTGGAATAGGCTGGCCAGATAATAACATTCTAAGCCTGGGACACCCTGGCTGCCCCTCCCCCTTTCAGTAGGAATATTTGGGTCCGCAATAATGTCCAATATTTCTCTGCATTCCATATCAAATCAAGTATATTGAAATTCAGTTATTTAAACAAAGCACTAAAAGGAACAGAGTACGATTAATAAATTAATACAACTTGTGTGGGAGCATCACCATCTTCGATAAAGCAATCACTACCCTAACTCACAGCGGTATGCACTTGCAGAACGCCATATTATTCTGCAAAACAATCTTGGTGAACCTAACATCATCATCTATGACCTCTAGATCTTGTTGACCTGTATTAAGCCCCATATAATGAAATGTAGTGATTTTGTTATGTGAGATCCCTGCAAGGCAGGGGAAGTGCTAATGAATCAGTCTCTGGGTGTAAAGGGGAAGATGCAGCACTTGGCTCAATTAATTTTCCAAACTGACAACCTACCAAACTTGTGTAGTAGTTAAGATGTTCAGGGGTGTTTTATCGATATTTCATGAAGCTCAGCAAGCCACCTTGCTGCGCTGGGTGAAGGGGCAGGAATGAGCTGAATTTAACATTATTTGGCACTTCTGTCCTTTCCTTGCACCATGGTGCAAGGGTGATTGTGTTGCAGGCAGGGTTGTTTTGTGCAGAAAAGGGCACCTTCCTGCACAAAAACAATCTTCTAGGGCATTTAATTATTTTTATGTGTGCTGCAAAAGACAGCATACATAGGAAGAGGAAACAACAAGGAAAAATGAAGAAATTTCTGATCGTTACGCCTCACCTTGGGAGGCATAGCATTTTGACGCAACCATGTCTACCAGTAATAGTAAATTTGGGAATGCATCAAAATGCATGGATGAATGAGTCGGGAACACTCACACTCCATAGGAAACACTAGAGGGTCCCTGAATGTCAGAATGTAGGGAGAAGATGGCAGGGAAAACCGAGTAAATAACAAAGAACACTTCTCCAAAATCAGCAATGTTGATATTAGGTAACACATCTAAGATACAATTAGGAGAACATAACCAAAGACATAACAGATTATTCAAGACACATATACAATAAACAAAAAAAATACTATCAAACCAATACATACACACACCAAAATACAATACAATGTTTGCTCAATAGATTGGGGGGCAGATTAACAAGCCCCTTGCGCTGCTTTTACGCCGCAATTTCGTCACTTTTGTGACGCAGCGGCGGCGCAAAAGATGCACCATGGTGCGGGGTATTTACAACATGACGCATCTCCCAGATGCTTCACGTTGTAAAGCCCTGCGCCAGAAGAGGCGTACCATCGCAGGGGGAGACGTTCCGGCGCAGGAATGCCTACAAGATTTCACTCAGCCAATTTTGGGCCCATGCTGCATCAAAACCCTGTGCCTGCTTGAAGCAGGCGTAGGGATTGACGCAGCATTGCGCACATAGGGACCCCTGATCATTGCTGGAGCTGCGTCGCGCTTACGACGCAACTCCAGCAATGCACCGCTTTTACGGAACAGATGCGTGACACATCTGTGCCGTTTTTGCCCCATGGTGCGCCGCATTGTAAATGCGGCGCATCCATGGTGGCGGAGCTGTGGCGCACAATTACTGGCACATTCTTGCCGATATGCAGGGATGCGCCAGTGATTGTAAATCTGCCCCTGAGTACATAAATCAATCCAAGGTAGAAAGCGCCGACGCACGTTTCCGAAACGGAATATAACAAGCAATTCCTTCATCAGGGCGCTGAAGAGACAACTGATTCAGTGGCAAAAAACCATCTGAGTACTATGCACTTTAGCCGAATATGTAGTGTAATGGGCTCTGAACCAATAAACGATTTGAAATAGTGTTCTAAAAGAAATTTGGAGCAAACTCTATAAGGCAAACAATCCCAATCAGACTTGTAAGTTGGGTCCACAAAAGCACAGCGTCACAATGGAGAATTCCAATAGTGTCTTGTCTGAGGAAACGTTTCAGTGTAACTTCTTATGGAGGTCCCATGGTAAAGGTGTCTGAGTATCTAATCCCAAAAGCATCTAAAATATGAATGTCCCAGCCAGGACATCGACTATGTCAGCTGATCGTAAAAGAGGCTAGCATCCATTAGCTGGAAAAGTTACCGCTATGGTGGAATCTTTAAGAATCAATGGCTTCCTCTGTTCCAGACCAAAGTGTGGGTCATCTTGGCGTCCGTCTGACGCTCCACCCATTGAAACCTCCCTGAAGCAGAGTAACGCAACACAGAATTTTGCACTGAGCTACTTTCCATTACTCTTGATTTATTAAACCATGCACAGCCACACAAGGTGGTCTTGTGTGGCTTGGTAAACCTGAATTAGTAGTTGTGTCCCCCCTGCGTATCCTTGCATGGTGCAAGGGTGATGACAGTTTTTGATAAATATGCCCCTGAGCCATGTCATTGAAATTTAAAAATAGTACTATTACATCTACATATAACAAAATAACTTGTGTTTCTCTGTATATGGAAATGTCTTTATGTCTGCCCTCCCACCTCAAGACAGTGGCCAAGAGTTACACAGCCAAAACAAATATCTGAGGGACAAGGACAACCCTAGCAAGACCCCCTTTCAGTTAAAATTGAGATCCATATTGCATGTCCCATTTTAACTCTTGATGTGAGGTAGTCATACAGAAAGCAGTCCCTATCTGAGACCCATCTTTCTGTCCTTTTAAAAGGCCTTTGTGTCCATATATTGCATTGAATAGTTTCGTTCTCAAAGAATGAGAGGTATGGGAATGAACTTGACCCAGTAGTGACAAAAGGAAATGAAAGAAAGTAATTAGATACACTAAAATGCAGCATTGATTATTTTTATAGTAACGCCCAACGTCGATGGATCCCAAATACAGTGAAATAAGTATGTTTATTTTAACATATGGGTGACAGTGAGAGTGGAGGGTGGATGAGAGCCCTTGGCGCATTTTGGTGTGCGCGAACGAGTTTGGTTATGAGTGGTGGAATAAGGGATCTGTATAGTTCTCAACCTTTAAAATGGACAATGATTTGCAATGAAATTTGAAGAAATTATTTGAATGTACAGTTATGATTTACACTTTGACACTTTGTAAAGATAATGCAAATATTACTAAATTACAGGCACAGTGATAGGGCCATAATTGAATTGGTGCAGCTGCAGGGGAGTAACGCAAGGGCCTGCAGCTCCCTCTGGGGATGGAATTGTGGTGGGGCCTCCTACCTGTCTGTTCACTGACAAATCATGGAAACAATATCAAGGTAAAAAATATCGTTTACCATAAATAATGTGTCAAAAATATTGCTTACCAAAATATTGTGTCCCTATATGTATAATGGTAAGTAAAGAAACATTTGCATTAATTTATTGTTTTACACTAATATCATCAAAAAAACGTACAAAAATATTGTTTAAAAAATATCTACTGTTTAAAGTAGTAATTATTAAATATTTACCATATAACATGAACATAAGGTAAATTACATACATTCCACCAATACTTAATAATACTATGTATACATATATTAGTAGTTAAAACCCACACATACATATATATATATATATATATATATATATATATATATATATATATATATATATATATATATATATATATATATATATATATATATATATATATATATATATATATATATATATGAAACAGCACATCTCCTCTCGAATGAAAAGAAGCAGAAACCTCGGCGGGGGTGAAAGGCAGCTCCGTTTATTAACAATGGAAAGGCGAATGCATTTCGGCCGGTGTGGCCTTCGTCAGCGCCTGCAGTAGATGTATGAAGAGCCCCATGTTTCTGCAGTTTAAATAAGTCCAACCGCACTAAGATAGGTGCAATGTCAGCTCCGCCCCTAAGCGTCAATTACCTCAGTTCAGCTGGTCGGAGAAAATCTCAAGACTCAGTGTCCCAGGAAGCAGCAGTGGCTCCCAGGTGAGTAGTGCTCAGGGTCGTTCTCGGTGAAATTCAAGAGAATAGCTGGGGGTTGGGCACTCTGCAAAACGTTCAGGAACCACACAAATAATGGTGCTGCCTCGGGTCCCCGTGACCTCTTCAGTCAACAATCCGAATTAGGGAGTAAGCAGGGGCGGGAGGACAGTGCATCCCGTCCAAATTGAGGCAATGCCTCGCTGAGCCGCTCCAAATTAGTTCGGACCGCTGGCGAGCCTGGAGAAATTCCATGACAAGGAAGAAACAAAAATGCCGTAGCATAGGCCAGAGTCTCCAAGCCACTTGCGAAGAGGGGGTTTCTGAAACGCGCTTCTGGGCTACGCGTGAAATTGATGAAACAGCACATCTCCTCTCGAATGAAAAGATATGTATATGTATATGTGTGTCCATATATATGTATATACATATATATAGTAACACAATTATTACATACATTTATTTTACATTATATTACATGCATTTTTTCAATTTTATGAACTAGTACTATGAAAAGCATGTATATTCCAGAAGACTGGAAAACATGAAAACCAGGAATTGGTTCAATTGCTATTGAAATCTATGGGGGATAGACTGATTGCAGTTAAAGATGGGATTGTACAGAAGAAGGTAGGGGCGTAACCCAGGCCCACGCATCTCCCGCAGTGCGGGGGGCCCCTCAGGATCAAGGGTGCCTCCTCAGCACTGGACTTCGGCCTGAGAGCTCCTAATAGAGTCCGGAGGGGGCCCCTCCACGTACCTGGCAGGGGGGCCCCCTCAATTATCGTTACGCCACTGGAAGAAGGCACGCACGTTTAACAGAGACAGAATTGAATATGGAACAGGTCAAATATAAGAAACTCAAAGGGGTGGTGAGAACACAGATAGACCCCCCTCCCAGTGATGCAAGTACATCAAACACGGATCACTGGGACAGCAGAAGAATGGGTGGACACACCACACTACAAGCCGAGTTTGATTTTTTTGAAGATGGACAGGAGAACAAACAGCGACGGCTCGTGGAGGGAGTTACGGTGGGGCAGGAGGGTGGGGAGGGGGAGGGGCAGGGTGGAGGTTGCTAAAAACTGGCATATGGATAATTGCAGGTAAGTAAACAATTTAATTAATAAAACGAATTTCGTAGTGCGCCTTGCATCGCAAAATGCAATGCAGTGCGAGCTACGAAATTCGTTTTATTAATTAAATTGTTTACTTACCTGCAATTATCCATATGCCGGTTTTTAGCAACCTCCACCCTGCCCCTCCCCCTCCTCACCCTCCTGCCCCACCGTAACTCCCTCCACGAGCCGTCGCTGAGAACAAATCACAGACCCTGGCAAGGCAACACAAGACAAAGAGGCAAAGGAAAAGGAAGAGCAGAAGAGGTGGCCAAGGAAAAAGAAAACGCCAAAGAAAACAGTGGCAAAGTGATGCGAAGCAACATGAGATACTGAGTAAAGAAACAATGATGTAAATTGAGACTATCATACTGTGAACCTGAAAAGTTTGATTATGTGGAAACCAAAATTGAGCTTTTCAAATTTGTTAGGAAACTGAAGCTAGCAAAATTATACAAAATGAGTATCCCCAAAGGTGCAATAGCTGCCACCACCAATACCACCAAACAGAACTTGGTGGTAGGTAATATTGATGTTATGCAGCAGTTATGTGAACTGGAAGGAACAGACTTGGGTTCCTCAGAAAAGCATTTGATAGCTGGAAGACTAGAAAAGGAGGGTGTCTGGGTCTCTGAAGGGGGCGGTTCGGCTTTAAGACCCTAGATCAAAAACCTTACCCCCTACCCTAAATGATTACATGGACAAATTTGTGGAAAGGGTCACAATTGAAATCAAAGAAATGAGGGGCTCTAGAAAATTAGTACGGCACAATGCCAATCCCAGCCTCAAGGAAACTATAAAGAAAGGATCTGAGAATCGAGTTATAGTTGTGAGGAGTGCCGACAAAGGTGGCAAATTAGTCCTGTGGTCAAAGAAAGCCTATATGAATAAAGCAGGTAATCATTTGAGGAACCGAACATGCTCCAAAAAGGTTAACTTGGCACACTGTAAGGAAGTGGAAAAGAGCTTCAGTAATCAACTAACCCAAAGGAGGAATGAAGCGTTGATTAGTAGTGATGAATACAGTTATTTGAGAGTGGATAAACCTAAACTTCCTGTTTTTTACCTCATCCCTTAGATACACAAAGACGCCTCTAAACCACCTGGCAGGACAATCATTGCAGCACAGGGGAGTTTGTTTGAAAATGAGTCCAAGTATATTTACACCTTCCTCAGACCGTTTGTTGAGGGATTACCATCATACATTAAGGACATCACTGATTTCCTCAGGCACCTGAGGACACGCAATGGGAGGAGGGTTGTCTATTCACGACATTAGATGTTCAGTCACTGTATATCAGTATCGGCCATGATAATGGTATCAGGGATACTGAATATTTTCTGAAGGAGAGACATAAGATTTTATAGGTACAATATGATGTCTGAAATGATGAATTGGTGTCATAGACACAATATTTTCTTTTTTAATACCGTCATCTATGAACAACAACAAAGGACAGTCATGGGCACATGTTTTTCCCCTGCATATAGGGTGGTGGAAAGACTAGATTTTGTACAAATACCCACTGGAAAATGGACATGGCTACGCTTCATTGATGATATTTTCATCATCTGTTGAGGTGATAGTGATAAATCAATGAGAATACCCTGAATCTTAAATTCACAAGTCAGATAAGCAATACTTTAGCTGACTTGCTTGATGTAAAAGTCGTAGTTAAGAACAAAGAAATGATTTCCTCGCTATTCAGGAAACGTAGAGCAGGAAATCGTTTACTGCATGCACATAGCTTTCACCCACTCAGCCAGATACGGGGCATGCCCTATGGCAAGTATTTAAGAGCCAGACGAATTTGTAATTAGGAAGATGATTTTTAGAAAGCAAAAGAAGAGATGACACAAAGATTCCAGCAACAAGGGTACAGCAAACATATCCTAAAAAAGCCAATGAGAGCATAGATAGAACACAAAGGGAATCTCTCATTTTCAGAAAAAAAGCACACAGTAGAACAAACTAGAACACAGATTCATTACCACATACAACATTGTACACAAAACACTTAGAACTATATTGCAGAAACACTGTCATCTACTAAAAAGTGATATAACGAAAAAACCCTTGATCACATTTAAAAGAGCAGACACAATCCGAGACAGGCTGGTCCATAGTGATGTTAGAATTGAAAAAGGACACATGGGTACGACCTCAAGATGGTCTTTTCTGCTGCATTAAAGGCAAAGTGTGCAAAAATGGAGAACATTTGAAAGAGATTTCCATCAATGAAAGGGTATACAAAATAAAAGGCCACTACACATGTAAGAGTGAATATGTAGTGTATGTGATGAAATGCGGATGCGAGATGATGTATGTTCATTTTACCACTTTGCAGGTACACAAATGTATCCTGCAGCCCCTTAGAGCGGTTAAGAATATGGATCTTAGCTATGCACTAGCCAGGCATTGGCAGGCCTTTCATGACAGCGATACAAAAGATGTTAACTTCAGTGCGATTGACTGTATCAGGATGATTGAAAGAGGTGGGGACAGAGAGAACAAATGTAGGATTCTGGAAACAAGGTATATTGTGGCACTTAACATTAAGGAGGCGAAAGGGCTCAATGCCGACGAGAAACTGTATGTACATCTGTAAGTGCTCTACTGTGTGAATGTACACTATATTATGTGCACATAACTAATAGTAGAACAGTGATTTTCCTGAACTGCTAGCAGCATGTATAAGCCAATTTTGATGTTAATTTGTTGTTTATGAAACCAGACAGCTAATGTGCTATTTTATTTTGTTCTATTGCAAGATAGAATGAATGCTTTTGTACTCAGAGTAGACATTAAAGATCTGTGAACTGCGAATAAGATTACTAGCTCACTGGGGTGTGAAGTCTTTAAAAAAATAGCCTGGGCACAGTAATAGTCTATTGTATCCGATCCATAGAGTCAAATGCATGGAAATTGTAGTGAGCACGTTATCACTATACATTTTATGTATAATTATAACTTGCTTTCTTATAGTTTTTCTTTAAGTTTAACTCTACTAATTGTTATTCTTATTTTGATTTTTGACATTTGTCTTTACTGTCCTGCAGTGAAATTGGAATATCTATGTGTAACCCCCAGCCCACTTGTGCAGCATCTGTGTAGCTTTTCCCTTTCTATGATCAAGTCATGCCCAGGAAGTGGAGAGGTGTGGCTCACCAGTTAAAGGCGGCAGACCCGGGAGCAGAAGTCGGCCGGGACCAGGGTTCAATTCCCGACGCGGCAGGGTCGTGGACTTGGGTCAGCGGACTCGATAATTCTCGCTTTGGTGCCTACTCTAATCTGGGGTCCCACTCGGCAACTCCGGGCATTAGCTTGCCTAATCTCCACAACGGCCCCCGCCAACGCCGGGGATGCCTGGCTCCACCCTGGGGACTCCCAGCAGGGACCATCCCACAGGGTAAGCCAGGACGGGTTCCCCAGCGTTGCACAGCGCCAGGAAACCTCCGGGTAGCAGCGCGCTTTACAAGTGCAAACATAATATTAATAATAATAACATGTTGAAAAAGGCAGAAACTGGTCACAAGGTTTATGAATTAATAAACCCTTTTGGCTCTGGTACACTTTCCTGACTCCTGTGACTGTTTTACCGAGTGCTCGTCGGTACGCCGTTTCTACTGGGATATGGATTCTGGCTGCTCCGCCGGATACGAGCCACCTCTTAAAGCGTTCGGATTGCCAGCAGGAGCCTCTCTGTTAAGTATATATATATATATATATATATATATATATATATATATATATATTCAATGAAAAAACCATTGGTTTTAGGCTATATAGTTAGGGATTTGCATTTAGAAAACCTTATTTTACTCGCATAAAACCATTGAAATTCCATATACAGTTAGAAGCGCTAACTATATATCGCGCACCCGCAATCCACTGCTGATGATGTCACATATTACATCATTCATGACATGGTTAGTGACATCACTGATGACATCACTGATGACATCTCAAATGACATCACTGATGACATCACTGATTACAACATCCAGTGACTGTATGTTTCTGTAAAGTTAAAATATGTTTTACATATTGAAGAATGAGTGGATATATAAGTGTCTGGATGAAGGATTTAGTAGGTGCATGACTGACTGATTGAGTGAGTGATTAAATGTGTCTCACTGAGTGCATGGGTTAGTGACTAAACTGTTTTAATTTGTGCATCATTATATCTGTTGTTCTACAAACTGCTGCATATGTTGATCAGTAGCTATATGAGTAACTGTATGGGTTATTGATTGGTTGTCCAAGTATTTGTATGGGAAACTGAGTGTGTGTGTATGGGTGGCTGGGAGGTGTGTGACTCTGTACATAGATGTGTGAGTAGTTGATTCACTATATGTATAGATTCAAAAGTGCATGTGGAAACAGCTGTATGGGTGCATGAGTGTATTAGTGAGTGAATGGATATCTCAGTGCTACATGTCAAATTAAGTACATATGTAAAACACAGTACATGTGAGAGTTGACATCTATAAATAACTGTGCATAAGAGCCAGTGAATGTGTGAGTGGCTGTATGGATCATTGTGAACATGTATCAGAGATTGTATAAGAGAGTAAAGTAAATATGTGTTAGTATATGTTTGAATAAGTAAGGTGTGTATAACTGTATAGTTGAGAAAATGGAGGTGTGATTGATTTTTGGCATAACTGACTAGGTGTGTGAGTAACTCCATGGATGAGTGACAGTCTGTGACTGTCTGTTTACACTGATTGTATCTAAAGTTATATTAGAGTCTGAAGAGGTTCATGGTATTATCACATGAATGATATCATCAGTGATGTGATCAGTCATGTCAAATGAGATGTTATCAGTGATGTCATCAGTGATGTCATTTGAGATGTCATCAGTGATGTCATCAGTGATGTCACTAACCATGTCATGAATGATGTAATATGTGACATCATCAGCAGTGGAGCGCGATATATAGTTAGCGCTTCTAACTATATATGGAATTTCGATGGTTTTATGCGAGTAAAATAAGGTTTTCTAAATGCAAATCCCTAACTATATATGGCCTAAAACCAATGGTTTTTTCATTGAATTTTCAAGGTTTTGTAAATGCAAATTCCTAACTATATATCGACTATAACCTATGGTTTTTTCTGTGAATTTCAATGGTTTTTTAATAGCAAATATCAAAAGCTGTCAAATGTCAAGTACGTGATAGGTAAAAACGTTTTCGTGTTTATGCACGCTGATGTGCTTTGAACGCTGCCCCCCCCCACTCCCCTCTTTTCTCTTAGTAGTACTCTCTCTTTGCAGATAGTGAACGGTAGTTAACGCAGACCTTTACCCCTGTTGTAATCCGTCGTACCTGCTTGTCTCTCCATTTGATTGATTATTATCCAAGCATTTACTGTTTTACAATTGGTTCTCTTTGGATCATTCTCTATTTACAAACAAGCACAAAGTCGCAATACTCTGTTTAGTCTTTGCAGATAGTGAAAAATCGTGTAAAAAAATAAAAGTAATCGAGCAAAATCAGTAGACCACTAATTCGATCTCTTTTTGACCTCGGTAAAATACAAACATTAGGAACAACCCTTCATGAGAAATACGAAAATAGTGAAATGAACTGAGCTCCACACCATGAGGGCTGCAAGACAGCTCGACTCCGCCACCCACACCACCCAAAATAACGACAAACCCTATGCAAATATTATAAATATACACAACACACCAGCAAAGAAACAGAGTAAAACATTTTATTAAATAACTATTTACATAACTATTTTATACTTTTTATTGCCCAATCCGGCTAGCTCAATCGATCGAGCATGAAACTCATGCACTGATAGCAAGCGTTGAGAGTTTGTAGAATGATGGCTTCAGATTTTCCACATACGGTGTAGTGGCGCGAACTGGCAGGGGGCGTTTGGATTCTACCCCTTCCCCAAATAAGATTTTCATACGTGAATGTTCGTTCATGCTTTTTGTCCCCGAGTTGCTTCCATGTCACTGCCTTACACAAATGGCATGAGTCCTGGTTGTTGAGTGCCATACTTCAGAGTTATAAGCAGCTCTTGTAACACTGTTTAAACCTTATTTGCACCTGCTGCAGCTTCACTATTCAAAGTAAGTGGGGTCCATTTGTGGACCTGACTGCATTGGAAAACAATGTGATACGGTGCCTCCCTAAACCGCTTGACGGAGGCCCTCGAGGGGCGGTGAGATGGCGCGGACTGAGAGGGGGCGCTTGGCTCCTGCCCCCTCCCCAAGTCGTGTTGCCCTGGTGAGGCCTGAGATCGCCCCCGACATAGGCGGCCGGCTCCCGGGGTCCGGCGGAACTTTTTGCCTTTTGATGACTCTTCCATTCTGGACCTTGTCCCACAATCCGTTTGACCTGAAGACACGCTGTAGTGGGGCGCCCCTTTACCGTTTTAGTTGCCATTCCGCCCACTTTTGGTACTCTGTGCCTCTTCCGCCATTCAGCTGTTTACCGCCCGCT
Source organism: Lissotriton vulgaris (assembly GCF_964263255.1). Lineage (NCBI taxonomy): Eukaryota > Metazoa > Chordata > Amphibia > Caudata > Salamandridae > Lissotriton > Lissotriton vulgaris. The sequence goes on from NC_141694.1 coordinate 1,299,885,011, forward strand.
CTTGCGACTACAACGTCTCGCTCTCCATGTAGTTGAGTTGCTCCCGCTCTTAAGATTTAACCGAACTTTTTGGACTGCTGAAAGCGGTTGTATTCCGACCGCTGGTTGGTGGAGACATTTTGACTATATTCTGGACCTGCATTGTCGCGTAATGCGTCATATGACGCGACGCGTTAGCGCACCCGGAAGTGCTCCGGTGCGCAAGGCGCAGCTTCCCGGAAACGATCCAGAGCGCGCCGCGCAGCGCGTAACGTAAGCATAACAGGTCATGTGACTTGTTAATAAAACTTTTCATTGGTTCATTTTACTTTTCTTTTCCTAATGATGTAAGACTAGGTCATGTGACCTAAAAATAACACTTTTCATTGGATTAAAACATTTTTTTTCCCAAACGATGAAAGCCTCACCTTGTTTCTGGATGTTTCAGACTGATGCTGGCGTCACCATGAGAGCACCACCATCTCGTAGCTCCGTCGTGGCCATTCCGCAAGCAATCATGGCAGCCGCTCCCCACCGGAAGCCTGCGGGAGTCGACGGCCCCCAAGACTTTTGTACAATCTTCAAGGCTGAGGGGACGCTTTCGAGAATGGAACCCAAGCCCTGGCAGACAAGCGTCCGAGTTCCAAGGTGTCCCAGGGCCATTTTACTGGACCAGGCCCAAATCCGAAGAGCCGGCCGCCATTTTAAGAGTCCTGTGGAAGCCGCCTATTGCTGCACCGCAAGAGTGGGAGCAACTCAACTACATGGTGAGCGAGACGCTGTAGCCGTAAGAGCGGGCGCTAAACAGCTGAATGGCGGAAAAGGCACAGTGTAGCAAAAGCGGGCGGAATGGCGACTGAAACGATAAAGGTGCGCCCCACTACAGCAGACAAGCCTCCGCCATGTGCTTCAAAACTGCATATGTATCTCGTGATATCAAGGTTGGGCAACCAGTACACAACAAGCAGTTACGAGTCCCATTTACACTGGCGCCATTTTGGGCGCGGCCGGGCAGGTCCAGGATCTACTGAAACATAACAAATGAGGCTGACGTCTCTGAAGCAGTTGACGAACAGCAGGACATAGCAAATAAACATGAACTCTCTAAAGCTGTTAACTCACTGCAGGACAAAACAAGTAAACCTGAAACCTCTGGAATAATTGTCGCACAAAAGAACAACACACAAAACTCTGTAGAGCCTGAAGAAAAAAAAACAGAAGGGCACTGTAGTTTCAGACACACTTAACACTAATGACTAAACAAAGATATCGTCTGTTTATGAAGCAGTTATCATCTTCACAGAATTGACAAAGAAGTGTACAGACACCAATGCTATTAAGAAACACAAGGAAATCCTAACGCATCAGCATTCTCGGAAGAGGTTGACACAGATAACATCTTAAGGAACAAAGAAAGACCTGTTCACTCTTGACACCCCAGGTGCTGTGTATGTTGCACTATAGTGCTGCATCGAGAAAACGGACAACCCTATTAATGTGGCTTTTTCATTATTGATTATTGTAAAGAAATGGCGACTCCCCCCTTTAGCAGATTAGCTAAATGTTTGCGTAATTTAGGCATAAAAGTTATATTATTGTTGTTGTTGTTGTTATCGTTATAGTTCTGGTTAATTTCAAAAAATGGTTAAATATATTTACAGTTTTTGTTGCGTTCGTTATATTTAAAAGTTAATAAAGTTATATTATTGTTGTTGTTATCGTTATAGTAATAGTTTTCTTTGTAGATGTTTTTCCATCACCCACCCAGGATATCACCACTGTACCCCATGTCATAAAACCTTAGGATGTTCAATAACTGAAACAGCTAATATGGGTTTACTTACAGGGGACATCTTTTGTTCTGTTTTATAAAGTAAAACTATTGTGAACGCAAGTATTATACATAGTAAGTGTTTAATATAGCATTTGTCAGTCATTGGTTAAGCAGGTAGGACCTGTTCACTCTTGACACCCCAGGTGCTGTGTATGTTGCACTATAGTGCTGCATCGAGAAAACGGACAACCCTATTGATGTTGATTTTTCATTATTGATTATTGTAAAGAAATGGCGACTCCCCCCTTTAGCAGATTAGCTAAATATTTGCGTAATTTAGGAATAAAAGTTATATTATTGTTGTTGTTGTTCTTATCGTTATAGTTCTGGTTAATTTAAAAAAAATGTTAAATATATTTACAGTTTTTGTTGCGTTCCTTATATTTAAAAGTTAATAAAGTTTTAAAATCCAACTTTGTTGGAGTGCTATATATTTTTAAAAAATCGGGTGAATGGGGCCTTGAATCGGGTTATTGTCATGTGTGGGCTTTGCAAGTGTACTGCTACAGGATCGGACATTTCAAACTCAAATGCACGTTCTTTTTCTTACCTTTCCGAAGCATGGAGCGCAATAGCAGGCAGAGAAAGGGTGATGCACGTGTTGAACACTGCCTGGCCTGGCAAGTTGCTGGCAGTGCCCCCCCGCCCGCTCCTGAAAGAGGGCACACACACACCGCCGCCCCGAGTACTTCACAAATCTTTAAAAGAGCATGCGCTTGTTCATGAGGCTTAAATGGTTTATCACCCCTTCTAGAACCCCTGCATCGACCCTCTGACGTTTCCTGGAAGAATTAGCACGTAACACAATACCAAGCCCTGTCAGCTGAAACCCCCGAGAAATCATGGGGCATATTATCAAGGGGGTTTATTTCCGCTTTTTTGGCTTTAAAAGCCAAAAAAAAGAGATAAAATTATCTCCCTATTACCAAGCTGTCGCTAACACCAGTTAGTGACAGCTAAAAGGAGATAGCGACCATCTTGGGCCCCGCTTTGCATGTCAGTGATATTTATCACTAATGACATGCAAAGTGGGCGTGCCAAGATGTTAGCGACTGGAAACAGTCCCTAACCATCGCTATCTCCTATTACCAACTTTTGGAGATATTCGCGCTAAGCGCGAATATCTCCAAAACCTAACACCTGCCCTGAGCAGTTTTAGCCATGTTATCCAATGGGAAGTGGATAACATGGCTAAGAGCATTTGCTGGATAATGCATGAATATCGCTGACTTTTCAACGATATTCATGCATTGCGACCGTTTTTTATCGCATTTGCGATAAACCTTGCTAATAGCAAGGTTATGTGCGATAAAATTCGCCGATGTGCGGCGATAATTTTTGTCTCTAAACAAAATAGAGACAAAAATTATGGCTAGTTGTTGGTAATATGCCCCCGGGTTTTTCCTTGCAGGAATCGGGAAGCGAAAGACTAGCACTGAAATCAGTAGTCTCACGCCTGAATCGGGACGGTTGGCATGTCTGGATACTCTACAGCTGGGGCCATAAACTACATCCGCAGGGCTAGGTGATAGCCTAGGTCCGGCCTGGACAATCGGACACAGAGGAAGAGGAGTGTCAGAGGGTGCGGTAGTGAATAGGGTGAAAGGGAGGTGTCGGGCGGGCACAGGGTGTGATTCTCAGAGAAGAGCAGCGCAGATGGGGGGAAGTATATGGCCCATGCATGAGAGAGAGAGAGGGGGTGACCAGTGCGTGGGGGAGATGCTTGCGAGGGTGGGGAGCCATGCTGAGGATCGGCGGCGTGCAGAGAGTGGCCCTGGTCAAGGCATCTAAAATGGCTGCCGTGCACGACAAAATTGTGGCATTGGACAAAAACGCAAGATGGCGCAGACAATGTTTATCAATAAGGATTCATTTATAACAAAATATTTACTCGCAGTGACAAAATGGTGGTCAACACTTCCTGATTTCCATCGAATCGAACGTTAACAAACGTCACGCAGCAAAAAAAAAAAAAAAAGCTCACGCACAGAGCAGTTTTTAGCCATGTTATCCAATATAAGGTGGATAACATGGCTAAGAGCATTTGCTGGATAATGCATGAATATCGCTGACTTTTCAGCGATATTCATGCATTGTGGCCGATGTGCGGCGATAATTTTTGTCTCTAAACAATTAAAACGAAGCACAAAATGGCGAATTCCCATTTCGCTACCAGTTTGCGGCCCAGTTCGCGGCCCGTGAAGCGCTTCTACCGTGAAAAATCATTTTTTTTTTATTTTCCCCACGGAACCCTTTAATAACCCCAACAACATTCCTAGGGGGTCAAGAGGGGTATACCTTGCCCCCTTTCAATAAATTCCCCCTTCGTTTTTCACCTCTTCTTCTCTCTCGATCCTACCGAGAGATAAGATGGCGGCCGCTCCGGACTGTTTAGAATGTTGACAGACACCGGAGAGCCAATCAGCTTTCTGCGCGCAAAGTTCCGTTTCGCGAAAAGTAAGCGGACCGGATCGCTGCCCGGAGCGCTGTTACAGATATATATCTTGTTTTGAACGTTAATTTCTCAAAAACTACTGGAGCACATATATTGAGACCTAGCAAAGGCACATCGGGCTAACAGTCCCTACAATTTTGCCAAGTTTCGTGCAAATCCATTCAGCCGTTCGAGCTAAAAGTGAGTCCAACCGCTCTATGGAAAAATGAATGGGAAAAACGCGTTTTGGGACCCCCCTTTTTTCTCAGCCCCCCCTTGACGAAACCCCACCAAATTTTCAGGGGCTGCTCAGAAACAAAATGTGCCATTTTCCTGAATATTTTAGCCGATTCCGTCCACAAACGCCAAAGTTATTAGACATAGAATTTTCAAAATCCCATAGGGAATTAATCCTAACTATATATACCTACTGGCGATAGCCAGTAGGTAATATATATATATATATATATATTTGCCACAAAAGAATGCCGCCGTGACAAGGAACCATTAGGTTCGAAATGCATAGGCTTGTACTTGTGCACTAAATAAATTTAAAAATCGCTAACTAATGGAGTGCTGGAATAATTCTTTTGTGGCAAATACAAACTAACGGAGCCCTGTCCTGGCTTCGACTCCAGCACCAACCAGCCAAGCGCTCCCTCTGCGACGGGACAGTTCGTGTTGAATATATATATATATATATATATATATACCAACGACTAGTTCCAGCACTTCCTTTCGGCGAACATTGAATCAATGGACTATCAGGCAGCTTGAAATGACAGGTACGCTTTTATTTCTCCTTTTGTCTCAGTCCTCGCATGACGCGTTTCGGGCAACGAGTGCCCTTGATCACATAGTGAGCCTGCAGTGCATCATTGTTTTTTATACATTTGTTTTTTTCAATATGCTATACCACGTGACAGTAAACAGTGAAAAAACACTTGTGGAACATTTGTATTGGAGGCTTTTTGCACTGAAACCAAAGCTATTTTTAAATAATAACAGGATGTACTCAAATGTTGCTTAATATATGTAACCACACAAACAAAAGATTCTAAAATGTTTGTTGACACCTTATATACAAATTACGCTGTTGTGCAAATACCTCTGTGGACATGTGCATCAACCGCAATATGTGGTCACTACCAGGCCCTGTATCTAAATCTTAAGGCGTGTTCCATATATATATATATTTTCAAAGACGAATAAACAAGCCACACTGATCATCTGTATACTATTTTAATCGGCAGAGAGAGGACGCTTTTTGACAACAGAATGTTGGCCTTTGGAGGGATTAGAGTAACTATTCCCACTCCAAACAATGCAAAAGTAAGGAAAGTGTCAGACTTCGGGGGTTTATATTTACCATTCCTACTCCAGTCAATGCAGCCGCAGGGAAAATGTCGGACTTTGGAGGGGTTAGATTTACTATTCGTTCTTTAGTCTGCACAACAGTATGGAAAGTGTTGGACTTCGGAGGAGTTAAAAATGTTATTCCCACTCCAGTTTAAGCAATAGTAGGGAAAGAGCTAAACTTTGGAGGAGTTACATTTACCATTTCTACTCCAGTCATCGCGAAGTCTGAGAGGTTACATTTACTATTGCCACTCCAAGCAGTTCAACAGTAGGGAAAGTGTTGGACTTCGGGGGGTTGGGTAAATTTACTCTTCCCACTCCAAAGAGTGCCACAGTAGGTAAAGTGTTAGACTTTGGAAACATTACATTTACTATTCTCACTCCAGTCTAAACAACAGTAGGGAAAGTTTAGATTTTGGAGGGGTTAAATGTACTATTGCCCACTCCTTGCTAAAATACAGTAGAGAAAGTGTTAGACTTTGGAGGGTTACATCTACTATTCCTACTCCAGTCAGTGTAACAGTAGGAAAAGTGTTGGCCGTAGGGGTACGAATTATTATTTCAGTCTGTGCAAAAGTAGAGAAAGTACTTAACTTCAAATGTATTACAAATTAGAATAAACTTTATTTTAGAAAAAAATGTTAATATAAATATGATTAATTTACATTGAAATATATATATATATATATATATATATATATATATATATATATATATATATATATATATATATATATATATATATATATTTCTTTTTTTTTAGGGTGCCTGGGGCACAACTAGCCCATTAGCTACCTCTAGTAAGCGCCACAGAGCTGTGTTGCAGAGAGGTGTAAAAAGGGGCATGGCCTCAGAACACCACCCTACAACGCAGCCCCCTGTCGCATACTGGAGGTTCCTGGTGGGCTAGTTAGCCCCCAGGGACCCCCAGTATTCAAGGGGAATTTGTTCCCCCTCTGCAAACGCGCGCGCCCGCAATGCACTGCTGATGACGTCACATATTACATCACTCATGACATGGTCAGTGACATCACTCATTACATCACTGATGACATCATCCTTGTGAAAGAGTGGCAGACCTCCTCTCACTCTAATATAACCTTTGATACACACATTCAAAAATAGAAACAAACATTTTCAAGAAAATGGAGATACCAATACCAGTTACAACAACCTATTCCAACATCTTCTTCCACATCCACTCATTCACCAACAGTTCTATATAGTCACTCATACATGTACTCAATCATCATATGTACTCATACACCTATACATCCTGTTACACAATAATACTCATTCATAGAGTTACTTACACATATACTCACACATGCAAATTAACTATCAAATATCCATTTACTTGCATAAACAGCTATACAGACAAACATACACATACTGACTCTCTTAAACGATCACTTATAGAAACACATACTTAGTTATACAGGAACTCTTCAAATCTCTAACTCACATATACACTCACTTATATACACCAATACTCACATATAGTAGTTTAACACATATGTACTTAGTCATAAAGACAGTATTGAGACAGTCATTCACTCACAAACACACCTATACACACACTCATCCACCCATTCAGTCCTGCACACATGCTGTCTTCAAAACACATATAAACAGTGAGTCACTCATTAATGCATCTATGTGCTAAGTAATATCCCCCACCAAACCATATAAACACTCAGACACTCATACTGATGCTCAAAAAACAGGTAATAACCTATATAGACACTCATGTAGCTACTCACCAATCCATGCAGCCACTTATTCAAAAAATGTGTGAGACTGATACAGATATTTACATATTTGAACATTACTCACTAACCTATGTATTCACTAATAAATCATTAATCAGTCAGTTATACAATCAATTTTTGAAAAAGTCATCCATTTAGACACTTACTTACCCATTTATTCTTCCATCGACCTTTAGATATACATATATAAAACATACTTAATTATCAGAAAAACACCCGTTCACTGGATGATGTCATCAGTGATGTCATCAGTGATGTCATTTGAGATGTCATCAGTGATGTCATGAGTGATGTCACTGGCCATGTCATGAGTGATGTAATATGTGATGTCATCAGCAGTGCATTGCAGGTGCGCGAGTTATAGTTAGCTGAACTAACTATAACGGGGGAATTTCAAAGGTTTTGTATGAGTAAAATGACCAGCTAACTATAACTGGTGTGAAACCTATGTTTTTTCAGTGAATATATATATATATATGATTGCTCATTATATGCACATATAGTGAATATATATATATATATATATATATATATATATATATATATATATATATATATATAGACAAATGCAGTCACCGAGCTCCGAATTCAACGACCCAGGAAACCACGCGGATCCAATAATTATAAGCACAGTTCTTTATTTAGAAGTCCAACCAGGCAATCTGACGCGTTTCGGGCATCCGCCCTTGCTCACAGACAGTCAGTGCCGGTAATGCATCCGTTTTAAATAGTGCTCACTAAACAGTGAAAAAAAGTGCATTTTTTTCTCCTCTTTTTTTCTTAGTACACCATGTGATAATAAACAGTGAGGACAAACTACAAATGAATGGTAGCCTAGTCTGTCTTCCAAATTGCATGGAAAAAAAAATATAACAGTTTTGAATGTTACATTTACAGGTTAAAATCCAAATATTCCATTGACACAGATAAAACCCATGATATAAAAGTTAAAAAAGTTGAGATAAACTTTTTTTCTATACCAGGCATAAAATGCAGATGCTGAACAATTGTATATAGCCCACAGTAAATATATACATTCGCCTTCCCAATCAATAATATTGATAGTAAAAAATAGCTTGTTAAAGTGCATGGTGCATATTAAAAAGGTTAAGTTTTTTATCATAACAGATGCGATTAAAAACCAGTATTAATAATATTGGTAATGTGCAAAATATGCTAAAATGTAAACCATATTTTGTTACATCTGTAACTATCAATGTGCAAACCAGCAAGATATGTAAACATATGACCGTAGCAGCAAAGTGGTAGGGCATGGGCTACAAAGGCATTTAATCACGGGAATATCATGGTCAAAAAAAAGGGGAACTGTTATAGAAACATGTATTTACACGGAATACAGAACAAACTAATAATGTCTATGTCCTCAGTAAAGTGTGCCAAAAGAAATAAATATAAACACCTAAATGATAAATCACCATAAAGTAATATAAAAATGATACGTGCAACAACCTAACAAGGAGACAAAAATTATGAAACATGTGGAAAAGGGGGCGGGGGCATGAACCGACTAAAACCCACCACCCAAGGTAATGTACAGAATAGTGGACAGAAACAGGGCCTGAATTACAAAAACACATGTAGGTCTTCCGTGTTATTGAGACCATTAGGGGATCTACTGTCTAGCTCAAGAATGAAATGAGATTCCATTCTTCTCAGCATCTTTAACCTATCCCCGCCTCTCCTAGGTTTATCAATTGCGGAGATGACAAAATAGGACAGGCACTCCAGTTTGTTGTTGTGCATTGCCTTGAAGTGCCTGGCTACAGGGTAAGTTGGGTCGTTATTAACAATTGCACGTAGATGCTGGAGGATCCTGACGTGTACAGGTTGTCGAGTGCTGCCGACATACCTGAGTCCACATGTGCAGGTTAAGACATATATGGCAAATTCAGTCTTGCAATTATATTGGCCCCTGATTTGTATTGGGTCTGGACTGAATGGCGTATTGTATTGCCGGGTACTTTTGCCAAATTTACAAGCCCTGCAGGAGGTGCAGCGTAAAAAGCCAGATCTAGTTTTCAACCATTCCTGTTTTTTTCTTAATTCAGGAAAATCATGGCAGACATGGGATCTGAGAGAGGGACCCTTCCTGAAGGTGACAGTGGGAATATCTGCTAGTTGAGGTTTAAGTACAGGATCAGTGGCAAGCACTGGCCATCTTTTAGAGAGAATAGCTTTTATTTGTCTTGCCTGTCTGCTATATGGCGTGAGGAACCTCGGATTAGTATTGTCCTCATCAGAGGTGCTGGATGTATTAGCACTGTTGTTCGTTTCAAGTAAGGAGGCACGGGATCTCGTTTTAGCCTTGGCCAAAGCCATTGTAAGGACAGATTCACGATACCCCCTAGCACGAAACCTAGCCAAAGCTTCATTGGTGCAAACTACCAAATCAGATTCTGTACTGCATATTCGCTTAATTCTCAATAGTTCACCTAGGGGAATGTTGTCAACCACATGGCGGGGATGTGCACTGCTGGCGTGCAAGATACTATTGCCAGCAGTACTTTTACGATGTAATTTAGTAGTCATCTGGCCATTGTGGATCTGTATTTTGACATCCAGGAATTCAGCCTCACATTCACTAATAGAACTAGTGAATTTCAGATTCTCATTGTTCATATTGATAGAATCAATGAACAATTGTGCACTCTGTTTGTCACCCTGCCATAACAAAAAAACGTCATCTATATAGCGGATCCAAAGTAAAACATGTTCCGAATATATTTGGGCATGTTGCCGCCTGAGGACATGTTCCTCCCACCAGCCCACGTGCAAGCACGCGTAGCTGGGAGAGAAACATGCCCCCATATATATTCACTATATGTGCATATAATGAGCAATCAAATAATTCATTTTCAATTATTACATTATTAACTTTCCACCCTATACCTCTACAAATCTAGCAGAATATACCTAAAATGCAACTAAAATAAAAATGTAAAGCACAATTTACATAATTGATTATAAATTAAGTAATTGTTTATCAATATATAATGATTTATTGCCTAATGAACTTCCCACCCTATACCACTACAAACCCAGCAAATGGCACAGAAAATATCCCAAAAAGATATAAGTATAAGATGATTTACATAATAAATAATCAATTAAATTACTTTTTACCAATTCATAATTAATCATTAATTAATTATTGCTTAATTAGCTCCCAGCCGTATACCACTGGAAACCTAGCAACTTGCATCTAAACAAGAATTACACAATTTACAGAATTAATAATGAATTAAATATTAATTATTAATTAATAATTACCTGTTAGTTCATTATTACCTAATTTACTTCCCACCCTATACCCTATACACCTAGCAACCCACACATAAAATATAACTTGAAAAAAACAGTAGTACACATTTGATATAATTAATATCACTCACATAGTTAATTACAAATTATTAATTAAATAATAATTATTACTTAACTAATTTCCCACCCTATAACCCTACACCCCCAACAACTCACTAAGGCACTATAAACTACTATTAACAATTACATGAAAATATATATAAATCACTTAAAATTACAAATGAAATTCAAACAAAATATAAAATTAAAAACAATGATATAAACAATAGTAACACACCAAATGAATAACCACAGTAATATAATTAAAACATTTTTTTACAACTTTATTACTGAAAACAAGATTAAAAACAAAAATATTCCTAAAAGCAGTATTACTTACCTAAAAAACAATATATTTGAGAACAATGTTCCTGCATCAAAATGTTTTATTATCACAATATTTTAATTCTGATTTTTCTGTCTCTTGACATATGCAACTCAATATTTTGTACAAATATCTCCAGTGACAGTACAATTTGGCCATGTGATAAATGCTACCAACTGATGTCTGGCTGCAGCCTGCTTTCTGCAATATTCTCAGAATTAAGCTGAAAGCATTAAGGTTGCAACCACTTTGTTTTATTGTTGCAATATAGAGAAGCCTGGCAATGTTTCTCTCTGTCCCTGAGCATTTGATTTGAAAAATGATGAGCATCAACTAGAGATGATAAACAAAGAAGAGAAACAAAAGAGGGTAATACAGAGACTCTGAAATAACAGGAGAGAGGCTATTAAGAGTCAGGAGAGAGGGGGCATGGCTTGATGCCCACGGAAGATGGCAGCCCCCGAGTTAAGCTCCTGGGAGTGGTATGGGCAGATTATATCGTATAAGTGTTTTCCTTCCACATGGCAGGGTGCTATTGAATGCTGATGTTGTCCTGTCGTGGGGGTTAACTTTGGTGGTCACTTTTATGGTTCCGTGACCTGCCTTTCAGTGGTAGGAACCTTTGCCTCAACCCAGCGGCGACCGCGGCCGCCATTTTAGGTGAGACACAACTGGAGCCTTACAAGAGAAAACATAGCGGTTGCTCCTTTCTTTTGTACTCCTCACCATGGGGCATTTTTATCCACTACTCCTCTCTCACGAGCCGAGTGGTCGCTCCCAGTGTCCCTGCTGACACCTGTATCGTAGCGCTGCATTGCCTTGAAAGCTGCATTTCATCTTGCCTGCCTGTGCCTAGTTACCGCTTAGACTCATTTACGCTGTGATTGATCTGATTGTGCTGTGTTTAAAGTTATTTGCCCGTTTGCCTCCAGCGCTTCACTCATTGCCTTGAAAGCTGCATTTCATCTTGCCTGCTTGTGCCTAGTTACCGCTTAGACTCATTTACGCTGTGATTTATTCAATTGTGCTGTTTAAACGTAATTTGCGCGTTTGCCTCCAGCGCTCCGCTCTGCTCCCCCCTCCGCCTCCATTTTGTTTGTTGTTGTCGTCGTCCTCGTGTGCCCGCCCCGCCTCCCAGCTGAGACGCCCTCCCACTGACCAGAAGTAGCGCTCCTCACCCTGTACACATCGTGACTCGCTCCTCTCTCACGAGCCGAGTGGTCGCTCCCAGTGTCCCTGCTGACACCTGGTATCGTAGCGCTGCATTGCCTTGAAAGCTGCATTTCATCTTGCCTGCCTGTGCCTAGTTACCGCTTAGACTCATTTACACTGTGATTGATCTGATTGTGCTGTGTTTAACGTTATTTGCGCGTTTGCCTCCAGCGCTCCGCTCATTGCCTTGAAAGCTGCATTTCATCTTGCCTGCTTGTGCCTAGTTACCGCTTAGACTCATTTACGCTGTGATTTATTCAATTGTGCTGTTTAAACGTAATTTGCGCGTTTGCCTCCAGCGCTCCGCTCTGCTCCCCCCTCCGCCTCCATTTTTTTTGTTGTTGTTGTCGTCCTCGTGTGCCCGCCCTGCCTCCCAGCTGAGACGCCCTCCCACTGACCAGAAGTAGCGCTCCTCACCCTGTACACATCGTGACTCGCTCCTCTCTCACGAGCCGAGTGGTCGCTCCCAGTGTCCCTGCTGACACCTGGTATCGTAGCGCTGCATTGCCTTGAAAGCTGCATTTCATCTTGCCTGCCTGTGCCTAGTTACCGCTTAGACTCATTTACGCTGTGATTGATCTGATTGTGCTGTGTTTAACGTTATTTGCGCGTTTGCCTCCAGCGCTCCGCTCATTGCCTTGAAAGCTGCATTTCATCTTGCCTGCTTGTGCCTAGTTACCGTTTAGACTCATTTACGCTGTGATTTATTCAATTGTGCTGTTTAAACGTAATTTGCGCGTTTGCCTCCAGCGCTCCGCTCTGCTCCCCCCTCCGCCTCCATTTTGTTTGTTGTTGTCGTCGTCCTCGTGTGCCCGCCCCGCCTCCCAGCTGAGACGCCCTCGCCCCTCCCCCTCCACTATCCCTATATGACAGTTCTTCCCGCGCGCAGCGTTCATGCGCAGCGACCGCGCCCAATCCGCGCCGAAGGTGCACCAAAGGTAAGCCCGTCTACGCCCGTCCGCGCCTGGACCGCGCCCAGCGCCAGAACCCCTGCCGCTCGAACTGCCCAGCCCTCCCACATTACCTACGATTCCTCCACCCTCCTAGCCCTTAACCCCGGCCGTTCCCCCAACTGCGTCCAAGCCGCTCCTGGACACACCCATGGACCTTTCTCTTGCTACTCCTGCAAATTCAGCGGCACCGACAACATCTCCGCTACGACCACACCACAGATTCCCGACCCCAACAACCTACAATGCATCCTGCTCAACACCCGATCGGTCCACAGACACGCCATTGACCTCTGGAATCTACTAGAAACCATCTCTCCAGACGTCGCCTTCCTAACAGAAACATGGATGAACGCTTCCTCCGCCCCAGACATCACCATTGCCATCCCTGAAGATTATAAGATCACACGCAAGGACCGTACCGGCCACACAGGAGGAGGAATCGCTATCGTCCATAAGAAATCCATCCGCATCTCAACCAGCTCAGACGTCAATCTCGCCAACTCTGAACACCTTCACTTCCAGATCCACATCGACCCCAAGACCACACTCAGAGGCACCCTCCTCTACAGACCACCTGGACCCCGCGCTAAATTCAGTGAAGACATCATGGACTTCATCACTCCACACGCGCTCCCCTCCAAAGATACATCCTTCTGGGAGACCTCAACTTTCACCTTGAAAAGAACAACGACCGCAACACCACCACCCTCTTGGACAACCTCGCCAACCTCGGACTTAAACAACTGGTCACCTCCCCCACCCACATCGCAGGTCACACACTCGACCCCATCTTCACCTCCAGCAATCATGTCTCCTTCAGCCACACTACGGATCTCCTCTGGACTGACCACAGCTGCGTTCACTTCACCTACAACAAGCCGATACCCATCAACCACCTCCAACCAACTCTGCAAAGAAACTGGAACAAAATCACCATCGACCAGATCTCCTCATCGCTCCTTCTAAACACCCCAGCCCACTCTTCTAACCCAGACCAAGCCGCCGCCAACTTCACCCTATGGTTATCCAACACCGCCGACATCCTAGCACCACTGAAAAAACGTCAAAGCAAACCTGGCAGCAAGAAGGCCTCATGGTTCAACGATGATCTCAAGAAGTCCAAGAAACTCTGCCGCTCCCTTGAAAAGGCCTGGAAAAAAGACCCAACCACTAGCACCAAGGACGCCTTCAAAAACGCCACCCGCACACACCACCAACTAATCCGGAAGGCCAAGAAAACAGCATTCAAGGATCGACTAGACAACAACGCCCACAACAGCAAGGAACTTTTCAACATCGTCAAGGAATTTACCAATCCCTCGGCCAACTCCAACAACATCACCCCCTCTCAAGCCCTCTGCGACTCCCTGGCTTTATTCTTCCACAACAAAATTGCAGACATCCACAACAGCTTCGACAACCAACCCTGAGACCAACCCACCTAACCATATACTGAACATTCTCCCCCCTTAAACACCCTTAACGACTGGAACCCAATCTCCACTGAGGACACCATCCGCCTGATGAATTCCATCCACTCAGGATCCCCCACAGACCCATGTCCTCACCACATCTTCAACAAAGCAGACTCCGTCATAGCACCGCACCTCCGAGACGTCATCAACTGCTCCTTCAACTCCGCCACCTTCCCGGAAAGCTGGAAACACGCTGAACTCACCGCCCTTCTGAAAAAACCCACAGCGGACCCCACCGAACTCAAAAATTACCGCCCCATATCGCTCCTTCCTTTCCCGGCCAAAGTCATCAAGAAAGCTGTCAACAACCAGCTCGCCGCCTTCTTCGAAGCCAACAAATCCCTCGACTCCTCACAATCTGGCTTCCGAGCAAAACACAGCACTGAGACCGCCCTCATCGCAGCAACAGACGACATTCGAACTCTACTGGACAATGGAGACACAGTCGCCCTCATCCTCCTCGACCTCTCTGCAGCCTTTGACACAGTCTGCCACAGCACCCTCTTACAACGCCTCAGAAACATCGGAATACAAGGAAAAGCTCTTGAATGGATCACCTGGTTCCTCACCGGAAGAACCCAGAGAGTCCGCCTTCCACCATTTAAGTCCGAGGCCACTGAAGTCATCTGCGGCGTACCACAAGGATCCTCACTCAGTCCCACCCTCTTCAACGTATACATGAGCCCCCTCGCGGCCATCGCTCGCCAACACAACCTCAACATCATCTCTTACGCGGATGACACTCAACTGATCCTTTTTCTCACCAATGACCCCAGCACCGCCAAAACTAACCTACATGAAGGAATGAAAGAAGTTGCCGAATGGATGAAACACAGCCGTCTGAAACTGAACTCAGATAAAACAGAAGTCCTCATCTTAGGTACATCCCCCTCTGCATGGGACGACTCTTGGTGGCCAGAAGCCCTTGGAAAAGCACCCATCCCGACAGACCACGCACGGAACCTAGGCGTTATCCTGGATTCTTCACTTTCAATGAACAGACAAGTCAGCGCCGTATCCTCATCCTGCTTCAACATTCTTCGCATGCTCAAAAAACATTTCGCTGGATCCCCACCGAAACCAGAAAAACAGTCACCCATGCTCTGGTCACGAGCCGACTGGACTACGGAAACACCCTCTACGCAGGTACTACCGCTAAACTCCAGAAGAAACTCCAACGAATCCAAAACGCCTCAGCCAGGATCATATTAGACATCCCGCGTAACGAACACATCTCTGGTCACCTGAAAGACCTCCACTGGCTACCCGTCAATAAGAGGATCACTTTCCGACTGCTAACCCACACACACAAATCACTCTACGACATCGGACCAGAATGCCTCAACTCACGTCTGTCCTTCTACACTCCCTCCCGCCAACTACGTTCTTCCAGCCAAGCCCTCGCCACCGTACCTCGCATCAACAAGACCACCATGGGAGGCAGATCCTTCTCATACCTGGCAGCTAAAACATGGAACTCACTCCCCACTTACCTTCGCCTTACCCAGAACCACCTAGCATTCAGAAAGCAACTTAAAACGTGGATATTTGACAAGTAATCCTCCTCCCCTCCCTTAGCGCCTTGAGACCCTCTGGGTATGTAGTGCGCTATATAAATTCCTTGACTTGACTTGACTTGACTTTGATTAATGAGGTTGACCTCTGTGGCTACTCTATCAGCTTTGAGGTTTAGCTGTCATTGAAGGTTCTACTTACGTCAGGTCAGCGCTGAACGCGACCACCATCTAGCCTACATTGATTCTTAATGACACTGTAAACATGTGAAGGGAATAGGGTAGTTGTACCTATATTCTGGCTTACTCCACTGTGTGGTATGCTTTATCATATCCCTCATTTTGTGTATCTTCTCTTTAGAGAGGGTCCCATTTTTTTCTGACACTCAGCTGGCCCTATGTGACAGTGCTTTTCCATAATCCTTGGTGCAGCTGAGGTCTAACTTCTCAATTTTTACTCTCTCCTATGGAAAGATTGAAGAAACTGGTTCCTCCTGCATCGTGTTCTACGCAGTCCTTTATTAAAAACTCTAAGATTTTTCAGAACTTTCCAAAATGGAGGCATCTTTGGTATCTTTGTCTAAAGGCTCTTCTTCCTCAAGTCCTATTCCTCAGGCTGCAGTGAAAGTGGCTACAAAAAGTCTGAAGAAATATCTACCTCCTCCACCAAATTCAACCTTTCCCATTTCTTTGGACTTGGTGCTGGAGGAGATTCATACTCTTCATCCCTTCATGGAAGAAATACATACCAAGCTGCAATTTCTGACAGACAACTGGTCTCAGATGGATGTACGGCTTACATCAGTCAAACAGAATGTATCCTCGTTTGGGCTATTTGATGCTAAAGTTAACGTATTCCAATCTCTGGTCTCCTCGCTTCAAAGGCAAGTCGAAGACCTTGAAAATCAAAACAGACAAAATAACCTACGCATTTATGGCCTGCCAGAGGTTTTGGAGGGGTCTGAGCCCCTGTCCTTTTTCAAATCCTTCCTTCCTAAGCTGCTGCTTCTGCCTGAGGGAACATTGCTTAATATTCAGCGTGCTTACAGATTAGGACACCAGCTGACCGGTATGTCTACTTCACGGACGCCAAGGGGAGTCATCCTCTATTTTCTTGCACACACGGATTTGCTTAAAGTCCTTGCAGCAGTCGAGTCTATTCAGCGTGTCTCAATGTCTGGTTTCCCTTTGTTCAGGCCACAGGGAACAGGAGCAAGGGGGTTCTCAACATGAGATCTGACCGACGCTCTTTGGGGGCCCAGTATGGACTTTTCCATCCTTGCTTTACAAGGTCACCTATAGGAACAAATCCACAACATATGAAGATCCATTTAAGTTGCATAACTTCATCAATTCCTGTAAATCAGAATCTATGGACTTTTCTGGCGCTTTGACTTCTCAGACCACATAATGTTAATGAACTTTTGTAGTAGTTTCACTTATTTTTCTCAAGTTTTCGAACTTTGATGTGTGATTTATTACCTTACAATGTCTGTTATACCTTTTTCCAACTGTTTATTTTTTTATAATTATTGCCTTTTCCCCTATGCTGCAGGAAGGTTGTTGTTTGCACCTGCTTTGTATCTTCATTCTTTGTGATGCGTTTTCCCGTCGTCCCTCATTCCGTTGCGTTTGGGCATGTCACGTCTCCATGTGGTTTCACCCCTACCTCTACATGGTACTTTGAAGTTTGTTTTGTCTTTTCTTATATTCATATCTTTTTCTTCTCTTCTTTTTTCTTCCTCAGTCACCTTTCTTTCCTACTTTTCCTTTCTACTATTTTCCTTTTCTATCTTTAATGTTTCATATATGTTGTTGCATTTACATTTCTTTTCTTTTATGTACTGGTTTAGGGAAGTGATAGTGGATTGCTTAGATCTATAGGGGGTCAACAGGATCCCTTGGCTTAGCTATGTGAAGGGATTCCTGACTGACATTGGGTACTCAGATTACTTTGATACCCCGGAGTGCTTAGTCTCAGTCCCCAGAAAGAAACTAAAGCACATATGCCTGCAATTTCTTGAGAGTAAGCGTTGGTCAGCCGAGAAAAACAAGATATCAGTGATGGATTATCATTTGATCCACCAAGGGCAGGGACTAGAGCAATATCTGATTAAGGTGCAAAGCTGTTATGCGCGCATGCTACTGACTAGATTCAAGGGGGGGCCCTTTCTTTAGTCTAATAACATTCCCGGTGCAAAATTGCTGGTCTAGAGACATGGATTTATGCCACTGTGACAATGTGTCAAAACAGTCTACTTTACATTGCACACTCTTTTGCAAATATTTCACCTTGCCAAGAAAGAGATTCTTGTTTCCACTCTTAAAACATTGGGGTTTAAGACATTGTAGGACCGCTTTGATGAAACTACAAATGTTAGAAGACGAATTAACTATGCACCTTGTCTGATCATTTTTAAAGTCTGTAATCAAATTCAGGAAAACTATGAACAAACTGTACATAATATGTAAATACTATCTAGACTCTTCCTTTTATGATGTTTTTAATGCATTTTTATAGAATTACTGTGCTTTTATGATTGCTTTTTATCAGAATCGAATAAAGCTGTTTTTGACTCTGACTTTGACTACTGGTTTAGTATTTTCTCGTATTGTTGTTTTGATATATGGTTTACGTTTTACTTATTGATGGTGTGCCTGATTCATGTTTTTTTTCATATCTGTGCTTTTGCCATGGCTATGAAGATTGTTTCTTGGAATGTCAGAGTTTTCAATTCACCCACAAAACGACAACGGGTTTTATCACATCTGTCTAAATTGGAAGCTGATATAGTTCTTCTACAGGATTCTCTGCTTACAACAAATTAATTCTTTAAATTGAATAGGGGATGGGTAGGTGAGGTCTTTTTCTTTTCAGCAGATGGAAAACAAAATGGGGTTTTGACTCTTTGTTATAAATCGCTTTGTGTTAAACTGCTTTCAAAGATTTCTGATGATGAAAGTAGATGGTTATATACTAAATTGCTGATTGGAAATGCTACGATTTCTTTGCTTAATATTTACATTCCCACTGCTGGGAATCCTTCTTTTTGGACGTCCCTTGCTCAACAAATTACACAATTCATTGATGATAATTTTATTCTTGCAGGGGATTTTAAACAAGTTGTCGATCCACTAATATATCGTAGCTCATTGGTCTCCTTTACCAGACACAAAGCACATAACATTTTTGTCCAAAAAATTCAACAATACAAGCTTATTTATACTTGGAGACTTTGCAATCCCTCTACCGGAGAATATTCTTATTATTCTCCAGCCCATCAAACCCAATCACGAATAGATCATTTCTTTATATCTCATAATGTCTATCAGTCCTTAAGAGCTGCGGACATTGGTTCTATCCTGATATCCGATCTTGCCCAATCTCTATTCAATTGGATATTTTGCAAAAAACGAATACACCTAAAAGATGGCGTTTTAATAATGCACTTCTCTTAGATCCAAAGTTTACCTCCTTTTTTATCTGCTTTTTAAATTACAATTTTTCTTTTAAATAAATGGATACCCTACCTTTCTATATTGTTTGAGATGCATTTAAAGCAGCTGCTAGGGATTTTATTATTGGCTTTGTTTCCAAATAATGTAATGCTTCACACAAACACACCAAAGAAATCCTAGCTAGGATAAAGAACTTGGAGCATTCCTACCTTTCATCTAAATCGAAGGATTGTTTATCTGAGCTTATCAATGCCAAATAATAATTTAATAAGGATTCAACTAATAATGTCTCACTTTATTTATTGAAGTCTAGCGCAAGGTTTTATGGTGGCCTGAATAAGTCTGGTAAAATATTGGCAAATTATTTGAAAGTTAAACACAATAAGCTTACTATTGAGTCTATTATGGTTGAGCAACAAACATTGAAGTTTAAAGATTGTGAAATCTTAAATGAATTTCTCCTCTTTTACAAGTCATTATACACTCCAGAGTATTACCCCTCAGATCTTCACATTTCTCAGTTTCTTTCAGGCACTCAGCGCTTTTTGGTACCCAATTAGATTTAACTTCCTTAGAATCTGATTTATCTCCAAAAGCACTTCTTGCTGTTTTACAGACACTTAAATAAGATAAAGCTGCAGGCCCGGATAGGTTCACTGTTGAGTTTTTTATACACTTCGCACAGCTCCTACTCTCTAAGTTATGCAACCTTTTACACTTTATGTTCCACACTTGGGCGAATCCCTGGGTTCTTATTTGGATGCCCTAATCTGTCTTTTCCTAAAGCAGAGAAAGATTTAAAACATTGAAAAAATTGCAGACCCATCTCACTAGTCAATATTGACTATAATAGTTTTTTCTACGGCTTCAGCCATACGTCAGGAATCCTACCTCCCCCAACGACTGGGCACAGAACAGTCTAGATTTGTTAAAGGATGTCTAATTTTGTACAATACTCGTTTGTTTTTTGACATCTTGTTTAAATGCTCCTACTGTCCTCATTCACTAGCAGCAGTAGCCTCAGATGTGAAAAAGGCGTTTGACCCAATAGAATGGCCATATAATTTTCAAACACTTAAGTGATTCGGTTTCGGTCCAAAAATAATATCTTTTATTTCGGTTCTATATTCACATACACGGGCAGCTGTATGTGTGAATGGCAACACATCTGCATATTTTAATCTTGGCAGGGTGGTTCGCTAGGGTTGCCCTTTATCCCTGAATCTATTTAATTTAGACGTGGAACCGTTTTTATCTAGAATTCGTTAACATCAGGATATCCACGGATTTGAGTTTAAAAAACAATAAATGAAATTGGTAGCATATGCTGATGATGTACTATTATTTATTTCACAACCCTATTCTTCTCTCCCTGCATTCTTACAAGACGTTGAATCCTTTGCTTCTGTTTCCGGTTACAAATTGAACAAAGACAAATGTGAAATACTGTCTCTAATCAAGTCCACTTTTAGAGACAATTTTGCTGCTTCAAACTTTATATGGAGACCTCATTGCATTAAATATTTAGTTTTGAATTTTATTTCTTCTGTCTCAACAACACTTTCCATGTGCATGAATGAATGTATAGAAAGAATTTCCACATTAACTACTAAATGGCATCCCTTATACGTATCATAGTGGGGCCCTTTAGACACCATTATTATGATGCTAACTCCCATAATACTCTACACCATTTCTAATATACCAGTGCCCATCCCCTTAATTTTTTTTAAAAGGATAATCTCTATATTATCTATATTACTTTAGAACAAAAAGAGATCCTGCATGTCATTACAAAAATTAACACCGCCAAAATGGTAGGGTGGTGTCAACTTTCCATATTTTGCTACATACCACAAATCTGTGTTACTCCGTCAAGCCCAGAGGTGGCTCTCTGAGTGTTTTACAGACAGTCCCTTATGGGTTGAACTTGAACGTTCTCACTTATTGCCTTTTTCATTTCAAGAATACCACAATCGTTATCCACTCCTATCCTATCCTTAAATATATATGCAAAATTTTAGAATCAGGGTCGCCACCACTTCCTGGAGATTCGGACTCTTTTCTTAAATTTACAATATGGCATAACAAACTGATACTGATTCGTGGTAAACAATTTTGGGAAAAGTGTTTGGACTCAAATAAATTCAATCTTCATTCCAAAATCCCCTTCTCCAATACTCACATATTTTTGGGAAGTTTGTCTCCTGCATGAAAAATTGTAATTATAAAGTAAAGATTAGACATATTGTAAGCAGTGGCCTTTCAGCAAATTAAAAAAAAAAATAAAACACTTCACCAAACTATCTTTCCAAGCCTGGTTGTATGCAGTTTGTCATAATCATAGATTGGATACAGCTTTCTACATCCTACTCATACTGCTATGAAACATTTGAGCTGGTGGTCACCTGTCACTATGTACATAGACGCTAAGTCTAGGCGCTCTTTCCCTCAAACCCCGACTTAACAAGAAGTTTCTCAACTGCCATGACTTTTCTTATTCTGGTAATTTATTGATTTATTTATGTTAGCACCATAATTATACTTTTTTTATGAAGTGTAATACCTCTTTGATTGTACTAGTCTATTTCTCTTTTATATTTCCTTTTTCCAAACCATGTTAACCTGTTACTTACACCCAACTGTTTGATTTTTTTCTTTACTGTTTTCTTTCTATTTATGGAACTATCTATTGCTTCATAGTATTATGTAGTCCTGTTTTTAAGCTCTCTTAATAAACTTACTTTTGAAACTAAAAAGAGTCAGGAAAGAGCGAGAGAGAGAGAGAGACCGGAAACGGAATAGAGACAGGAGAAAAGGAGAGGTTATAAAGTGACAGGTCGGGAAAAAGGTGAGACAGGTGAGAAAAGACATGAGAAACGGGTGAGATGACCAGTTGAAGAAAAGAGCAGGTGACACCACCAACAGACCAGTGTTTTTAGAGATAAATTAATATATAGGTGTATGTGTGTTTTGTGTTAGATCTAAAGTGAGGAGTACAACAGAGTTGAGAGTGTAACAGACAAGAGAGAGGAGAAGGCGACCAGTGGAAGAGAGAGGGTATTACTGAGGTAGAGGTAGGTGAGAGTGTAGTGTAGTTCCTATATTCCCAATAGGCTCTGCGCATTGGAATAACATAAATAATAGTTTAGACGTAGGACTGAAGTCGACTAGGTCTCTATTGAATATGTTAGACTTAATTGTGAATGCCAGCTAGCTCAGAGGTCACTAGAAACTGTCTTGAATACGCAAGAAGGGATTAGTTTCTGACAACCATATCACATGACAACTTTGTTCCCCAAGAATAATAAATACATCATCAGAGTCGCGGAAACAATAGATGTCTATTTCACCTAGTCAATCGTGCATGCTTCGTTTCACCGGAAGTGCAGAGAAATAGAGAGACAGGCGTTTTCAATAAAAAGGTTATTTATTGAGCAGTCTTCTTTCATATGTAAGAGAAGTGAATTGCTACAATCGTAATACTTACTATGAAGTAAAGTGCGTACAGTAAAAAGAGTATTATGAAATAATACTGTAAAAGTATTAATATGGTTTCTAAGCCATAAGATACATAAAATAGATAAAATACATACAATGATAAATAATGACTAAAAGTACTCAACTGGTGCATCTAAAATACGCCTACCCGGGTGTACCTAACCTAAGTCTAGTACAAGGGAAGAAGTAAGTGAGGTGTAGCTTGAGTTAAATAGTTTCTGCCAAGAATCTATCCAAGAATTCTCTAAGGGTCTAATCAGCTCCGTACCTTGGTTATACAATGAAGGAGGTCTTGTATCTCTCTCTCAGGACTCGATCTCCCAGTAACCCGCAAGGGTAGCAGGGAAACACTGGAGCTGGATTTCTCGGCAGGAGAAAAGACAGCGTCTCTCTCAGTTCATCAGCGGGACTCGCATACAGCAGGGTGTCGGGCAAGTAGTTTGTCGATCTGCTCTAAAACCACTGTGTGTTTGCTAGGGCAGATGTGGGCATATTTATACCTGGAAGGTGCCGAGTTCGACGTACGGGTGGACACAATAATGTCACTAGGAACTTGAACTTTTTTACACACTCCAGGAGTCCTGGGACAAATCAATACTGGATCAGGGGGAATTCCCGTACTGCTGAAGGCTGGTTGTCTTCAAGAACTCGTTGTACTGTAGGAGCTTAGTGGAAGTAGCCATGCCGTATTTGGACTGCATTGGCTGTGCCTAAATATGGTTATGATTCTTATGCCTATATAAGGATATGATAATTTATACCTGTATAAGGGCATGAATCGGGAAAATTACACTAGAGACCTTGATACGTTACGACAAGAGGTGATAAAGAGAGCAACAGTTTGGTGAGGGAGGGAGATACATTTTGTACACAGAAACAGGAGAGAAAGAAAGTGATAAAAAGACAGGTTAAATCAAAAAGTGGGATTAAAAAACAGAAACAGATAGAAGGTCTTGATCGGAGGCAAGATGGCGGCCGCCAAGACGGCAGTGTGAGATGCCAGCTCCTCCACTCCCGGTGGTCAGGAGAGGAAGGAGACTAAGTACCTACTTGGTATTTTTCGGCATGGATGTGGATGAGAACTCCTGAAGGCTGTGTGGTGCAATCGTGGAAAACACTGTGGCCTTCATTGGGGGATCTCTCGTGATGAGACGAGTCAAGCCGCGCTGTGTGAGCTGCTGAGCAAGCGCGTTTTCCTCGGCTTGCCTGCCGGTGCATTCTGCATTCCGCATTGGTTTTTTTTGTGGTCCCGCCCGCGGCTCTCTGATGGTGGGCCTGATATTGTTACTTGCTCGGACATTTCGAACATTTTGGAGCCCGTTTCGGGCTTGGCGTTCTCTTTACTTCAGGCCCAGCTTATCGCGGGGTATCACCTCAGGCAGTGGCCGTAATATGCCTTCACAACCTGAAAATCCCCCTCCTAAACCACCGGTCACCAGGAGTCTCAAAACGAAAAATTTGGAGGCAGGAATTGCTGGCTCCATATCAGATACCCTGAAAATTAGTGAGTCAATTAAAATGCAACACATTGTTAATAATAAGAAAGGGGGAGAGCGTTCGAGTAAAAATAGTGCGTTAACCCAAACTGTGCCAACCCTGTTTGAAAAGCAGCTAACCAAAAACGCTCGGGCTCAATGTGTGGAATCTTCCTTTTTTGTCTCTCTTGAGGCAGATTCGGCTCAGCCAAATTGCGATATGATTAGTTTATCTGAAGTACCTGAAAGAACTCAAATGTTTGAAGCAGAGCCAGTGCCTGATCCTGACCTTGAGCCCGAGCTTCTAGTGAAAGGCATTGTGGGAACTGTAGTTCTTGGGACAACTTCTGGAGCAGTTAATGCGGGCTTATGCGGAATGACTAATACATCTGGAGTTAACTTAGTCGTGGAAGCAAATAAACCCCTTAGTCAAAAGGAGGTGCATGAAATGCACGAGAATTTATTTTCAATGTCAGATCATTCGTCTGATGAAAGTATTGACAGGGACTGGGCAGATTACCCTGCTGACAGCAGCATTGAGGAGGAGTCGAGACTTAGCGAGATTTCACCTGGATCTGCTACCACGGTTAAGAAACATCGTGTTAGAAAATCACAGGCTTCGAGCAACAAATCTAACAATGTAAATTATTCTTTGGCACAGGTAGCCTATCAGCCTAGTCCTTCAGGCGAGCATGATCAACGCGAAGATTCTAATCCAGAAGTTACACTAGCAATGATTTATTAGACTATGGTCTCACACAGATCTGAAAGTAAGATTGAGATTGCTCGCACTCAAGCTACCGGTCGAAAAGTGCAGAATGCGGTGAGACGTATTACTAATATATGTACTGATATTTCTACGAGGGTCTCTGAGGCAGAGACAAGAATATCTACTCTTGAGGACGAAGTAGCCATACAGAAAGCAGAACTTTTTTGTGTAAAAGCGAAGCGGGATGATATCAGTTTAAAGCTGGAAAACCAGTCCCGGAGGAATAATTTACGAGTCTTGGGGGTTCCGGAAAATCTAGGGGGATCAGATGTTCGAAACTTTAACTGTGAATTATTCTCTGCTGCATTTTCAGAACTTACATCATGGGACTGGACAGCAGTTATGGAACGAGCTCACCGTTTTCCATTCTCAATTAACAAAGTTAAGCATAAAGAGGGTGATCATCCTAGAGCAATTTTGGTCAGGTTCAACAACTTTTTGGCCAGGGAAGCTGTTTTTGGACTGGCTAGACCAGACAAAAAACGCACTGCCAAAGGGTGTAGCTTTTTTGTTGAACCCGACTTCTGTCAGGCAACAGTATCTAAACGATGGCATCTAAGGCAGCTGATTGCCGGATTTCAGGAAAAGGGTGCTGTAGTCTATTTGCAAAACCCGGCTAAACTTACAGTTATGGTAAAAGGCCAAACAAGATTCTTTTTTTGCGAGATTGTGGCAAAAGAATACCTAACCTCATTGTGAGGGGAAGAAAATGCTGATGATGAAGATGATGATGAGCTAAAAGAAAAATATATTTTTGCATGTAATTTCAATGCTAGCTCGTTAGAAGGTTAGGTAAAAATGAGTCATTTCTTTCCTCTGTTTTTTCCTTTTCTGACCGTGGTGGGAGGGGGGGCACTCTGTGTTCCCAGGGACTACCAATCCCTGTGCCTCATAAGGTGGGGTGGGGAGGGGGAATGGGAGGGGGGGAATGCGAGGGGGGGTGTTGGGGGTTGTGGTGGTGGGGTGGGTGTAAATCAACATCAGTTGGTATTCGAAACAGGATTTCGATGGCTAGTGCCAATCTGTACTGGAATTGGAAACTCAATCCTTCTACTAAACATGATAGATATGAAATGGATATGGAAATGAAAATGAAAGTTGTGTTGTTCTTTTTTTGTAATTTATTTTTCTTTTTTCTTCTAAAATGGGTGGGAAAATAAAGGTTTGCTCACTGAATGTCAATGGCCTTAATGATGTAAAAAAAAGGGGATTTTGGCTAAAATGATACATCTGCTGCAGATAGACATTCTCTGTCTGCAGGAAACTCATGTGGCCTGGGAGAAAAGAGATTTGTTAAAAAACTTAGAACTGGATTTGCTAATTAGTTCTAAACAGACAGGAATCAAGAGGGGAGTTGCTATCTTGATGCAACGAGGTTTAGGGGTTTGTGTCAAAACATCTGAAGATAAGTGGGCGAGATGGGCATTAGTAGAACTTCTGATATCTCAAAAGAAATTCACAGTCTGCACAATATATGGCCCCAATTTAGACGATTCTGAATTATTAAATTGTTTTAATCCAGAGCCCGCTTTGTGTAATCAACCCATTATTCTTTGTGGGGATCTGAATATTCATATTGAAGCTAACCGAGATATAAGACAAAATGATAAGTATTTGGGATATAAACCTCTGATTTATAAAGCTCTCCGGGACTTAATCTTGGATAACGGTCTCTAGGATGTCTGGCACATTTTTAATCCTGTCGAACCCGGATATACTTTTTTTTCTGCCCCTCATCGGAAATGTATTAGTCTTGATTATTTTTTTGTTTCTCAGTACTTTATCGACAAAACAGAGATAGAAATTCTTCCCAATCTGCTATCAGACCATAATCCACTTGTATTAAATATCTGTCTACCAGCCATAGAAGGCCCTAAGACGAATTGGTCATTTCAGAGGAATTTATTATTTGAGGATGCTTACTTGCAGCACATGACTAAAGTCATTCAGGAGTTTTTTCAGATTAATAATAATACTACATCTGTTCCAATTGTCTGGGATACATTCAAATCTATAATAAGAGGAGAGACCCTTAAATATTCGAATTATTAGCTAAAGAATAAACGTAACAAATTAAAAAATGACTGTGATATGGTTTTAAAGGCAGAGAGAAAATTAGCTGAAAACATTAAATTTAGCCAGCATATAGAAGAAGCACAATTAAATCTGTCCATTAAAAGCAGTATAGTTTACTCCCATATAGCTGATCAAGTTTCTTGTAAGTTCAGACAATATAGGACAGAAAGCTACGAATTAAACGAACAAACTGGGAAAGTGCTAGCACAAAGATTAAGGCAAAAATCAGCGTCTAACGAAATCTTAAAAATTTGAGATATGAGTGGGGCCATTAGGACGTCTAAAGAGGATATATTAGAGGCGTTTAGTGTGTTCTATCAGGTATTATATCATCAACCTGATAGTAATGTGGATATAGAAACTAAAAGATCACAATATTTAGAAAGCGTAAATAAAACTGGTCTGCCGGAAGCGCAGAAAAGTATATTGAGCCTTCCTGTTGTATGGGATTAAATTGAGGTAGCAATCTTGGGTCTGGCTATTGGGAAGGCAATGGGACCAGATAGTGTACCCGTAGAATTTTATCGTGTATTTAGGCATATCCTGAAGCCAGAATTAATTAAAGTATTTCAACAAGCTTTTGTAGGTAACCCTCCTGATCATAGTCGTTAGCCACTATAGTTGTTTTTAAGAAGAAAGGAAAGCCTGGTGATGAGTTAGGGTCATACAGACCTATCTCTCTTATTACAGCCGATAGCAAGATCTTCTCTAAAATTCTTGCAAATAGATTGAATAAACTTATGCCGACTCTTGTTTCGGTAAGGCAACATGGATTTATTTCAAAGAGAGATACCACGGACCATGTGAAGAAAATCATAGCACTTTTGGATTGGGCGCAGGCTACGGAATCTCAGGTTGCTGTGGCCCTGTTGGACGCTGAAAAAGCGTTCGACAGGGTCGCCTGGGGATTCCTGTGGTCTGTAATGGTCTGGATTGGATTGCCTAATGAATACATTGTGGCAATTAAAGCACTGTATCTTCATCCGAAGGCCGCTATTCGGATAACAGGTACACTATCGGAGAATTTTGGGATATCAAGGGCAACAAGGCAAGGTTGTCCTTGTTCTCCCTTGCTGTTTGCTCTATATCTGGATCCTTATCTTAACAAATTGGAAAAGGAAGCCGAGATTGTTCCGGTAGTTGTTTCACAAAATGAGTTTAAAATATTTGCATACGCCGATGATGTCACTATTACTACTTCTGATATTAGGTGTGTGCTACCTAAAATAACTAATCTAGCTAAAGAATTTGGAGATCTGTCGGATTATAAACTAAATCTTACAAAAACGCAACTGATTCATTCAGAAAAAGGCCGGCCCACTGATTTGGTTTTTGTTTCAGAGGCACAATATCTCGGGATTATGATATCTTCTAAAGTTGACGACATAGTCCGCCTTAATATAGAGCCAGTGCTAAAATCCTCAAACAGAACTTTGGAAAGAATAAATTACTTACACTTTTCACTTTATGGCCGTTCTAATATATTAAAAATGATGATTTTTCCAAAATTTTTGTAATTATTTCATACAATACCACTTTTGTTTTCAGCTTTTTATTTTTCTAAGATTGACAGAATGGCATCTAGATTTCTTTGGGGTTATCATCGTACAAGACGTGCTATGAAATGGTGTACTCTCCCAAGAATGAAGGGTGGTTGGGGGATTCCCAATTTTTGGCTATATTATTGGGTTATTTCACTTAGATATATGGACATATTCTTTCTCCCACATATCATCATTGAGGAATCGATTAGCCCTTCGATCTATGAGATGCTATTAGGAGAGGAAGCTCCTCAATGCCTAGTCAGTATATTAGAGCCCAATTACTACAAAAAAACGAAATTTAAAATCTTGATAGCGGCCTCTGTAATTTGGAGACAGATTAAAAAGAAAATCGTTCAATGTGGTGATTTAAATTACTATTCTCCGGTGTTGAATAATCGTATGTTTTCAGAGATCTTTAACGATCAAACTATGACTAGATGGTATTCTGTGGGGATCCGTTTGATAGGAAACCTCTACCAAGGTACTCAAATTGCCTCTTTTTCTTTTTTACAACAAGAATAAAATTTATCTAGAAATTATTTTTTTAAATATCTTCAAGTACGTAGTTTCCTGGAATCTAAGGGTCTCCTTGACTATATAGATATGAGTAAAAACAATATTTTAGAAACTAGTAGAAGGATAAAGAAAATTGGTATAATTTATCAGATGATGTCAAATCAAATTGATGATGATTTGTGTTTTATTGAGAGCAAATGGCAGAGGAAACTCGAAGTAGAAAATGTTGATGTATGTAAAGCTATTGAATTATCTATTAGAATGCTATTTAATGGCTCACTTCAAAGCCAACATTTTATGGCAATTTTTGACTTATATTATTCTCCTGCTAAGCTAGCAAAATGGAAAGCTAGAAACGGCGACAAGTGTAAGCGATGTGATTATGTAGCTGCTGACTCTATACATACATTTTTTAAATGCCCGAAACTCTCTCAATTTATTAAGGATATTGAATTTTTATTAAATAACAGTTTGGGGATCACAATCGGATTAACTGCTGAAATGATTATTTTGGGTCTCCAAACGAGTTACATTGGAAAAAGACCAGCAGCTGAAGAAAGTTTTTTATTTATTTGCATGTCCGTTTTTCGTTATTGTATCACTTCTCGATGGCTCGACACTGAGCCACCAGTTTTCAATCAATGGCAATTGAAATTGTTATCCATATACCAACTAGAAATGGCGATCTACAGATCGAAAGGAAGAAAAAAAGCAAATATTTGGTCAAAATGTATGGGCCCCTATTTCAAATTGGATCTGATTCTGCGAGACTAAATGCTCTCTCTATGTATATTGTTGTTATCATTAATTTATTTATTGTATAAATTATCTGGGACGTATTGTGTACAATTAACAACTGATTGCTGAAATAAAATCAATAAGAAAAAATAGAATGAAGGAGGTCTTGTATCTCTCTCAGTACTCGATCTCCCTGTAACCCGCAAGGGTAGCAGGGAAGCAGTGGAGCTGGATTTCTCAGCAGGAGAAAAGACAGCGTCTCTCTCAGTGCATCAGCGGAAGGGTCGCTTCCTTCGGCATTCGCATACAGCAGGGCGTCGGGCAAGTAGTTAGTCGATCTGCTCCAAAACCAACGTGTGTTTGCTGGGGCAGATGTGGGCATATTTATACCAGGAAGGTGTTTGACATATGTTTGACATAAGGGTGGACATAATAATGTCACTACGAACTCAAAGTTCTTTATTCGCTCCAGGAGTTCTGGGACAAATCAATACTGAAGCAGGGGGAATTCCCGTACAGCTGAAGGCTGGTTGTCTTCAAGAACTTGTTGTACTTTAGGAGCTTAGTGGAAGTAGCCATGCCGTATTTAGACTGCATTGGCTGTGCCTAAATATGGTTATGATTCTTATGCCTATAAAAGGATATGATAAGTTATACCTATATAAGGGCATGAATCGGGAAAATTACACTAGAGCACTAGATACATTAGAACAAGAGGTGGTAAAGAGAGCAACAGCTTGGTGAGGGAGGGAGATACATTTTGTACACAGAAACAGGAGAGGGAAGGGAAGAGAGAATGAGCATGGATGAAATAAGAGGCAGACTGAGAATGGCAGGCATGGCAGGGGAGATCCTTACCCTGCCACTCTGAGGGACTGAAGATTTAGCTCTGCCTCTTCAGTGCAGCTCCAGACAGGGGCGTAACAGACACTTCTGCATCCCCTGCAGTAAGGGTGCCCCTCTTACCTTACCTTGTTGGGTGGCCCCTTAGGTTTCATTGCAACACTGAGTAGTTGAGCATGAATATGGGTGGTTTGGATACCTTCCTTTAAAGCAAGTGGCATGAACCTAATATAATTTGCTGTGCAACACAGTTTACCTCTTTCAATTTGTTAGAAAAGTAGGGGTTTCCTCTGTGTAGTTTCCTCGCAGTTTTGTAACCAATTAAAACATATCAAATCATTTTTCTAAGCATATCATTTTTTACTGACACAACAGATACAGCAATTATCTACCATCCATTTTGTATATCATTGTCATAAATGATTCACAGATTTGGGGTATGGAGCAGCAGCCAGGGCGGCTGACTCCGAGAACACTGGGCTCACGGTTCAATCCCTGGTGCCCGCAGCAGGTCAGCCCAGTACCAGGTAACTCGGGGCAATAGCTCACTTGATCTTCTGATGGCCCCTAGGGCCTTGAGATCCTTAGGGGTGATTAGATTGCTCTTTACAAATACAAATACTGGGTTCAGTGCAAATCAACATGGACGTGCTTTAGGAGAGTTTCCATTCATTACCACCTCTAATGCCTCAAACATGCTATATTATTTCCTGCCTTAATGCAGAGTGACAACTCTTAGAGGTGTTTTGTCACACATTGGTGGGCTTCTTAGAAGAATGGCCCAGACGTGTCCTGGGTCCTATTCACATTTTGCTGAAGGCCACCTTCTATATGATGAACATACTTGTACAGAGTTTCCAGGCTCAGAGGCACAGTGCTTCATCTGCTGATGTGGGTGCAATGTGGTTGACCAGAGCCATGGGTGGGTCCTACAGACCTGTGTAAGGAAGGCCAACCTCCCTTTTAAATGACTATACTAGTGACTCTGTGACTGCTAGATCTGAGGAATCATCTGTGTCTGCTAACAAAGGTATGCTGCCCTGAATGAGGAGTACTCAAACATCACCTTGAAACAATGGCTTACCATCATACTAGGAGGTGCAGGACGAGATTGGAGCAATGGACCCGCCAAGAGGCATAGATTTGGGGACTAATTCTTGAAGGACTTTATCTTGCCTCTGCCCAGTGTGATAGTGATAATAAGGAAACACCTGCGGATGTATGGAATAATCTAATAAGGGATGACAGGCTGAAGAGAATATGTAGGGCCCTAATTTAGTGCCCAGCATACCTCCACATGCACCATCAGATTCTAAGTGCTTGCAAGTCTCTGAAATGTGGCAACTTCACCATTGCTTTGTTTCCCTGCCTGTTTCAACTAATGGTGCATCAATAAAATACATATGTTTCTCTGTACAGACAAGGGCCACTTCAAAACCATGCTTCAAAGATCTACACAATGATATGGGCCTCCTGCATGTGCCATCAAACTCCCTCTCTTCTTCTGTTGGAGTTTGGAGGTTTATATCTAATCCTAAAACCATTGTTGACTGTTGGGTCATAACTGGTAAGGAGCTATGCAGGCAAATTTAACTATACAGTATTAATTCTGAAATCTACCAAGGTTTGGGTGTGTTACTTTAATAAAAGGGATTTTGTATCCCTCAATTCCCTAGCCTCACTTTGGGAAGCCTGGAGTGCAAGGTTGTATACTGCCATTCTTGGTCATCCACAGTTGGCAAAAACATTCTAGAATGTATATTTACTGTCCACATAACTGAGGTAAAGTAAGGAACACTCGAAGTACCACAAAACCTGCTCATGGCAGCAAAACAAGCTAGATGAATACATTGTTTTTGCAATAATAGCACAGCACAATCACCAGAAACTACCTCCAAATGGCAACACAGGCAAGATGAGAGACCAAACCCCCATCTTGACTGTGTTGCCTGTCACATGAGACACAATTATTGCCATTGAACAGAATATTGACATAGTGTTTTATCAATCTTAACCTGCTGTATGAAGACTTCATCGCCATTTTGGAATGGGTAGTTATTTACAAGAAAGCTACAAGACCTACAGAGGAAGCAAAAACCTCAATGACACAGAGCCCAAATTATAATCACTATTGCTGCAGTTAGTGCTCAAGGTACATGATATCAAGGTATGCTCCTGATGAAACAACATATGCATTGTGGGGAGGCAAAATGGTCAGAGGGCATAACAGTGAAGCTATTTACTAAAGATGTGATGACATTGACACTCCATTGTAAGTGTTTTTTATACTT
The DNA here is from genome assembly GCF_964263255.1 of Lissotriton vulgaris. NCBI lineage: Eukaryota > Metazoa > Chordata > Amphibia > Caudata > Salamandridae > Lissotriton > Lissotriton vulgaris. Next base: position 1,299,918,461 of record NC_141694.1, read on the forward strand.
CTTATTCATGGAGAGTGCAAAAAGAACACATGTGCCTATCCCCAAATGTGAGCTTCCCAAAGGGCAATACAAACATACATATTTAACTTTGCAGACGGTGGTGCTATCCTGTGAGCTTTTAGGACAGATGGAATTGTTAGCTTTGAAAAGTTGTCAATGGTCCAACTGGATCACCCTTTTGAAGCAGTGAAAAGGGAATGCGTTGCTGGTACTTCCTCTTTTGGATGAAGGGCCGGATTATGAGTGCCCTAATGGACAGTCCTGGCAAGTACCATGCATCAGGGGTTAGACTAACAAAATGTAGTGCGTGTGTCCGCATTACTTCACTAAAATACATGAATGACCCATAATACAGCTCCTCTGGATGAACATTCATATCACACTGCACTGCAGGCTGCTTCCCCAGCTGCAATTAGTCATCATGATCTCCTCACTGACTCAACTTGGCCAGAAGGGCTGAGCATAGTTTGGCAACTAAGTGGCTATTAAGTGTCAACTCTGGGAAATAGCTTTAACATTTTGACTTGCAAACCATATTAGAATTGCATGTTAAAATGTGTTTAAACTGCTGTAGAAATGTTTCCACATAGAAAATGATATGTTGGAAAATGTGCCTGCTTTATAACTTGAAAGAATCCTTTTAGAATGCATTGTTAATATTGTGAGTAATTCAGAAATTCATTACCCAGAGGGAAAATGTACTCGCTAAAATGTATATGAAATAATGTTAAGATTTTTTTTTTGTACTAGGCAATCATGTTTTTTTCTTTGTGTTAAAAACATTTATAACGATTGACACTTTCAAAGACTGTTTCTATGGTGCATGTGCTTTTTTGTTTTTTTAAAGATTCTTTTTATTGTAATTATAATCACGGCACAAATTGGTCGAGTAGTACATACAGACAATCAATTCTGACTTCATCGGCAATATGGCAAAGTGTGCAACAGTGGTACATACATAATAGTTGAGTGCAGTGTTCCCCTCATGAACTTCCCATCTCCCCATCCTTGTCCTCTTCCGACTCACTGTCCTTCCGTGTCCTTGTCGGCACACAAATGTATCCCCTGAATTTGTTCCATGCCCCCCATACTCTGCTCCACTTCTAAGGACATCCTCGATTAATGAATGCTACTTTCTCGGCCACCATGGCCGTGTCTAGATTCCCACACCATGCTGTGGGTGTTGGTGACTCTCCTGCACCCCACTTTTGTGCTATATTCTGCTTCGCTATCATGATTCCCAGTGTGGCCCATGTTTGCGCCTGGCGTGTTAGATCGTTCGGTTCCCACAGAGTCAGGAAGCATCGTCTAGGCTCAGGCGTCAATGAAATTTCCACCGTCTGTGATTTAGTCCTCATGATCTTCGCCCAATATTCAGCGATCTTCGGACATTCCCACACTGTATGAAAAAACGTTCCCTCCTCCACACATCGTCTCAAACAGTACGGGTGTGGTGCTGTTCGTATTTTATGTAGAGTGTGTCTCATGTAATAAGTTCTATGTCAAATTTTTAGCTGCACTAGCTTGAGTCTTGAGGGTATGCCTACACCCGCGGGGAGGCCATTGCCTTCTGCCATTCAGAGTCCTCGAAGTCCATGAAGACCCCCACATCCTGAGACCACTTTTCTCTAAGTGACACATTTGGGTCAGGCACATTATTTACTAATTTGCGGTAGGTGAGGGAAGTCACCCGCTTCTGCATATGCTCTGTCAGTAGTCTGTCTTCCAGGGGGGTTGCCTCTGGAACCTCAGAGTTGGACGGTAAGACCGCCTGCAGCGCATAATTTATCTGCATATATTTCAAAAGTTCAGAAGGTGCTAGCTCATACTGTGTATGTAGATGCTCAAATGTCTTTAGCTCCCCTTTATACCACATGTCACCCACAGTGGATATTAAACAAGCCAAAACTAATTTTTACACCTCGGAAGTAGAAAATGCCAGAAATAAACACAAAACTATCTTCAAAATTGTCAATAGCTTCAACAAACCCAAAATACTAGAACAAGAAATCCCGCCCTTGGAGTCTCTGTGTAACACCATCACAGACTACTTTGAAGACAAGGTACTAGCACTTACTAAGGATTTCATCACTCCCGAAGTTAGGGTAAATGATGAAAACAAGGGAAGGAACATGTTGGAGACCTTCCATCATATCAGCTTGGACGAGACCTATAAGGCTATTTTAGCTGCTAAGTCCGGCTCTCCCTTCAACCCATGTCCCCCAGCACTGCTACACATGATGGTCGAGGTAGCCAACCCCGTGATTAACAGTATTGTTAACTCCTCTTTGACTACAGCAACAGTCCCAGCTGAATGGAAGCTAGCGGCAGTCAAACCACTACAAAAAAAACCTCTTCCTGATCCCACCACTTTATCCAATCTAAGACCAATATCTCTACTTCCAGTGCTATGTAAAATCACAGAGGCCTGTGTAAACAAACAGATCACCAAGTTCCTGGAAGAAAATGAAGCCTGGCATCCCAATCAATCTGGCTTCAGGGCACAACACTCCACGGAAACTGCCCTCCTGCTCACCTCTGATACCATCCGTATGGCACTGGACCAGGGAAAGAAGGCCGTCCTGATTTTATTAGACCTGTCGGCGGCCTTCGACACGGTGTCGCATGCCATCCTGATTAATAGGCTTGAAACATCTGGCATCTCTGGTACAGTGTTGGAATGGATCAAAAACTTCCTGAGTGACAGGAGACAAGTAGTCACCCTTGGCGAATTTCGATCTAAGGAAAAACAAATAAAGATGGGCGTTCCACAGGGTTCGAGCCTCAGCCCAACACTGTTTAATGTTTACACTGCCCCTTTAATTAAGCTAATATAGTCATTTGGAATTGATGTTGTGGCCTATGCCGATGACACTCAATTGATATTGGTCTTGGACAAAGACACACAGGAATGGGAAGAAAAACTCAAAGGCTGCCTCACGGCTACATTCAACTGGATGAAATCTAATCATCTAAAATGCAACACAAGCAAGACAGAAATCGTGCCTATGGGCTTAAATAACAACTTCACTCCCAAAACCTGGTGGCCGGAAAAGGCAGAAATCCCACCCAATACAACTCAATCGGCATGAAACTTAGGGATCACATTTGACAACAACCTATCTTTTAAGCAGCAAGCCCTGAAGTTCGCAGGGAACTGCTTTGCCATCATTAAAGGACTCAGGAAGTTTTTCGACTTTCTCCCACTAGAGGCTAGGAAGACGGTAACAGTTGCCTTAGTGACGTCGGGGATAGACTATTGTAATAGTCTATATGCAGGTACTACCAAAACCACCACCCATAAACTTCAAATGGTACAAAATGCTGCAGCTAGGTTAGTTCTCAAATGGCCGAAGAAATCTTCTGCAACATCGGCACTAAATACACTGCATTGACTACCAATAAATAAGAGAGTCCTTTTTAAAATATTGATTATTACCTTCAGAGCTACCCATGCCCTAGGACCAAAATACCTACAGCAGAGATTTGCCAGATACCACCCTTCACGCAATCTCCAATCATCTAGCTCGAATTTTCTGTTGGTCCCTAGGTTTAGGCTTAGCACGAGAGGTGGCAAATCCCTCCCAGTACTTGGAGCAAAAGCCTGGAATACTCTTCTACCCTCCTTACGTGCTCTAGACAATTAAAAAGACTTCAGAAAGGGACTGAAAACCTGGGTCTTCAAGCTACAGGACACTTGTGTTAGAGCCCTAGTGTAACAGTTGGGTGAGCTTCCATCTACTCCCAACCTGTTTCCTACATCTCTGGATCAGTATCTGGCGCCTTGATGCTCCTTGGAGCGGTTGCTGCGCGGTACAAATGCTCTATTACATTACATTACATTACATAACAGCCCGGAAACCTGATCCGCTATTTTTTTAGGGTTTGCGGGCCAATACTCCATGTAAACGTCTCAAATTGAATGCAGTACTTCTACTGGGCATGAACCCAGACTGATCCGGGTGAATCAGGGTAGTGAGGTGTGGGGTCAATCTAATCGCAAGGAGCTTCGCTAGAATTTGGGCCTAAGGATATGGGGCGATAGGAGGCGCACTCCTCCGGCGGCTTCCCCGGCTTCGGGATTGCCACCACCGTGGCCAGACGTTGGTCCAATGCCGTTAGGCCCTACCGCCTTTCCAGATTGTAACAAGCCGATCACCACTTGTAGCTCGTCGGGCGTAATGTCCGCCTCTAGTTCAAGGGCCACCTCCAGTGTAAGTTTAGGCATTGCAATGCCTTTTATATAGGACAGCGCTTTTTCTTCAGTCATTTCTGACAGAGATGTGTAGACTTGTTGGAAGTGTCGTACTAACATATGCACTATCTCGCGCGGGTCAGTTGTTACTGCAGTTTTGCCCTTCATAGTTGTGCTATCCACTTTTTGTCTCTTTCTTTTTTGTCCAGCCATGCGAGGAGCTTCCCAGCTTTATCGCCGGTCTCATATATCTTATGTCCTCTGGCTATCAGTTTTAATTTGGTCCTTTCCCTGAGGTAGTCCCTATGCAATTGTTGTTTGAGGCATAAGCATTGGGCTGTGTCCCGTGTCGGGTTACAAGAGTGTTGGGACTCTGCCGCTTGTAACTCCATCTCTATGGCAGTGAGTTCTCGCTGCTGGTCCCTTTTATGACCTGTAATAGATGCAATGGCCTTCCCCCTTAGAGTGGCCTTATAGGCCTCCCACAAGGTGGTCAGAGAGTGGACCAACAACACATTTTCTTGTAAGTAGTGTCGCGTTGTTGAGAATTTGGCTTTCCTAACCTAGGGAACCTTCAGGTAGCCTGGGAATATGGGTAATATATGCTGTTGCCCCCTCTGGTGATATGTGTATGTTAGTATTATCGGTGAGTGATCAGAGATGCCTCTAGGTCTGATCTCAATCCTGTCCACGTGTTTCAGACTGTCCGGAGATGCAATAAAAAAGTCAATTCTAGATAAACTGTTATGCACCCCCGAATGAAATGTGAATTGGCGCTCAGTGGGATGGCAATGCCGCCATACATCCGTAAGCCACAGCCCACCCAGAAAGCCCCCCATATGTGATGCCCCCAGTGTCCGTACCCTCGCGGGGTGCCTATCCAGAACCCCATCTATCGTCGCATTGAAGTCCCCTTCGATAAGCAATTCCCCCTCTGGGAGATCGAAGAGGAACTCACTGAGGGCAGGGAGGGTAATTGCATGCAAGGCTGGAGAAACATAAACAGTCACTATATTGATGGGGTGTCCTTCCCACTGCCCAATAACTGCTGCAAAGCGGCCACCTGTGTCCGTCTTTATCTTATGTATAATGAGTGGCGTATGCTTCTGAACCGATATACCCACCCCTCTAGAACCTGATAAGAACTCTGAGTGGGCCACCATTTTAAATCCCCATCTGTCCAATGCCTTACAGGAGGCACCAGTAAGGTGCGTCTCCTGCAATAGGACCACTGCTGGGGAGCTTCTTTTAAGCCATTGTAGGACCAGACCCCTTTTTATTTTGTCCCCGAGACCGCGTACATTCCATATAGCCATAGTTAGGGAAGTGATCCGTGTATTTGGGGACTGCTCTCGCTCAGAGGACTGTGAGTTTTGCGTTGCCATCATTGCGAGTGTACCTAACTGGTGTGGTGGATTCCTATGAGCGTAGCCCTCGCCGACTCATGTCTAGAAAGGTGTCATGTACGTGTGCCTGTGTGGTGCATTTTTCTTTTTTTTTTTAAATAATTTTTATTGTGGTGATTATCAAAAACTGAGGCATCTTTTACAACTGCATGCAGGCAGGTATAAGGCATAGCACAATATATGGGTTAGAATTCAATACACAGCCATTCAGTCCACATCCCTGAGGTCGGACGGCGTATCAAGGGAACAAATCGAATAGAAAAGCAATACAAATTCTGCGGGGCACACAGAAAGGATAGCTGCACCACGTTTTTGTTTTCAATCAAAAACAGAACTTGGGAAACAAAAGAAGAAAGAAAAAAGAAGGAAAAAACATAAATCCAGCATAGAGAGTCATTTAGTATACTGTCCGTCCCAGGGGTCGAACTCGGACCGATGATGCTTCAGCCGCCTTAGTACCTCACTAATATAAAAACAGAATCAGAGGACCATGACAAGCATCTCAAAGCTCCACAAAACACATTTGGAACAAGCCTGTTACTATTTAGCGTGGAGTTATACCCCCAGGTTATGCTCCACAACTAAACAACAGCAGGGTGCCAGCGATTATGTTCGCGGATGACACCCTGCTGCTGTCAAAAACACCAATGGGGCTGCAGAGAGTCTTGGACGGATTCTTGGAGTTCTGTAACGAAAGGGGTTTAGAAATAAACCCCTCCAAGACCAAATTCATGATTCTCAGAAAAAAAAAAAAAAAGTGCCCAAATCCCCGTCTGGGAGCTGTATCTCTAGAAAGAGTCCAAGTAATCGAGTACCTGGGCATTACACTTAATCAGTCTCTGACCTGGCAGCAACATAAATCAAAGGCCACTATAAAATTAATTCAGAGGGCGGGAGCTATTTCTAGAATTGCCAAGAAATCCTATCTTCGACCTCTGGCACCGGCAATACACATTTACAAAGCTCAAGCTAGAGGAGGTATTGCCTACGGGGCAGAGTTATGGGGTCACACATCGCTACAAACTATACAGGTCGCAGAAAATAATTTTATAAGAAAGCTAGCTGCTCTTCCATCGAGTAGCCCCCTTCTCCCCTTGAGAATGGACTTGGCACTGCGCCCAATCACTGAAGAACTGGGCCTAAAACCTCTGACTTACTGGAGACGTCTGTGAAGCAGTCAGGATCTGGGTCACTACAGAACGAATTACAGGAGCTACTTAGGCTAATACATGTGTCCAAAATCCCTTGGTTGAAGTAGATCAGGGACATGTGCACAACACTTGGAATCCCTGAGCTGTGGTGTAACCTTGAAGTAACTGCCACAAGCCTTCCAAGGAAAGAACTCTCCAGACTGTTTTACAATTTTATGCTCCAGAGAGCTCTGGGTTCAATCAGGGAAGGATCTCTAAGTGACACTTTCATCAAAGCAAAAGACTCCTACAGACCTGAGTATGTTTTGGACGCCATGTCCCCTGTGCATGTAAGAAAGATTTTCCTGCAATGGAGATATGGCTCGCTACCACTGAGGGCCTTCACCAAATCCTGGAATGGCAACCTGGAGTCGGCTACCTGCCCAGCATGCAATTACAAGCTGGAAAGTGAGCTACATGTGGTATTCATTTGTAGAGCTTACAGTAAAATCAGGAGCTACTGGCTGGTCCCATACTTAAAGAACTTGGGTTTCCGAACTTATGCCCCAGCGTATAGAGTGCTAAAAACAGACTTATCACCTACAACTGTCTTTGCCATGGCGAAATTTTTGACGGCAATGTGGAGAGCACGCGCAAGAATTATAAAAGACTTCAATATGGCACCCCCTATCAACTTTTAAGCTCAAATCATACATCTTTTTAGACTCCAATTATGGCCTTTTAAAAACTTGCAAATACTGAAATAATTTTTTATGTTTTATGCTATGTTTATGTGTTTATCTTTTATGATCTGAAATGATCGAAATAAAGATTATTTGAATTGAATTGAATAGAAAAGCAATACAAATTCTGCGGGGCACACAGAAAGGATAGCTGCACCACGTTTTTGTTTTCAATCAAAAACAGAACTTGGGAAACAAAAGAAGAAAGAAAAAAGAAGGAAAAAACACAAATCCAGCATAGAGAGTCATTTAGTATACTGTCCGTCCCAGGGGTCGAACTCGAACCGATGATGCTTCAGCCGCCTTAGTACCTCACTAATATAAAAACAGAATCAGAGGACCATGACAAGCATCTCAAAGCTCCACAAAACACATTTGGAACAAGCCTGTTACTATTTAGCGTGGAGTTATACCCCCAGGTCGTACATGGGGCAGCGCCAGTTCAACCGTAGGAGAATCACACAGTTCGCCCCTATACGTATTCCAGTGCCCCTATTTCCTGTCCCACATCTTTGGGCAACCTCTTGTCTTATATACAGTCTTCTCAGCAATCATGCACCGATCCATTTTTTGCTACCCAGCCCACCACCAACGGTCTGTCTGGGGATCCCCACTTCCTTGCTATGGAATGTTTGGCGAGAAGACAACCTAGCGACGCCCATTGTAGCTCTTGGACATTCAAATCATTGGCCCCCCAGATATTAAGGACACACTCCCTAGGCGACGGGGAGATTGGCTTACCCAAGGATCGGCTCAATTTACTAAGCGTGCCCCCAAGAACCGCTGGTGTTAGGGGTGGTCGAATTAGACCCTAATCATAAGTGTTCAAGATGAATTCCACAGGGCGTAGAATGCGCATGTATAGAAGCCCTCTTGTGTTCCTACCAGACTTTTGCTCCTTTCCCTAAAGCCTCTTACTGTGTATGGTATGGAGTTTGTTGACGCTCCCTAGGCAGGTTAAAGAGGAATCTCACCCACAAATCAGTGCTTGGTTTACTGTTCGGTTAGTGACCACGCCCCCTCTACTCAGCGTTCTGCTCCGTGAGGTTCCCGTAGTGTTCAGAGCTCCTGCTGAATTCTCTTGTTCCCGTTTGTGCTCCTTTCCAGTTCCTGACATTTTCACCTTTTGGGTCACGGTATTTTTCTGTTTTGGATTTGTGTCCTGCCTGTTGTTTTGCATTCCGCCCTGTTCCTTTGCCCTTCCTCGTCTCGGCACGCCCTTCCCCGGTGCCTTGCGTCCCCTTCCGACTGGATACCCCGCCGGCCCTTCTCTCCTCTGCCGTGTCAATGTCCTAGCGGGCAAATCCTTCACCGTGTGTTTTCTCCGCGGTCCTTTGTGATCGAGGAGGTTTTGTGTATATTTGTGATTTGCGCTTCACTCCGTCCTTAGTTTACGAGTGGAGCGTATTTTGGATATCACGTCTTGTTGTAGTTACGCCCACTCCGTTCTGATCTTCAGTACCCATTCAGACGGGGTGTGTCTATTGTCCGCGTTTTATGTTGTTTGTTTCCTTTCTCCACTTTGTCTTAAGTTTATGAGTCGGAGGAGGAATTGTCTGTGTTATATGTTTGTCACTCGCTCCACGCTGTCTTAAGTTTATGCGCTGGAGTGGGAAGATCTGTATCACTTTGTCTTTAGCTTTATAAGTGATACTATTGTCATCAGCTGCACTTGTGGCGCCCAGTCCTGCTCTGTCTTAAGTTTATGAGTAGAACGGGCATTGGTGCATTCTACCTTGGAGATATCCTGGCTAGTTGTCCTCCAGATTCTCTGCTGTATCTCCTGGTTCTTGCCTGGACTTCTAGCTTAAAGCCCTGATACTCATCTATGTGGTAAGTGGAATGTTATGTTGAACACTTGTGTATCAGCCTTGTAAAGTACTGGTGAGCTTAGTATTGTTGTCTATTTATTTTCCAGTCTCCTGCCATCAAGACTGCAGCTACGCCACCTTGCTGGGGGAGAGTGGTATACTCCCTGGGAAAATTCCCCCCACACTTTTAGGTAGCAGCTGCCTGTTAGCGACGTTATACCTTCTCGCTGTGGTAGTTGTTGTCTGGAAGTGTGTGGGACATTCATCTTTGCTCCTGTGGACGAACTACCTCCTCTCTCGAAGGGGATCCTTGACAGCTGGACTACTGGGCATTCCCATAAGATTTGATAAAAGGTGCCAGGGAGGCCACAGCCACGCAGGCACAGAACGTCTGGGCACCGCCCAATTTTAGCCAGGGTAAGGGCGGACATATACACTCTGTGTAACACTTTCAGTTGGATCAATCTAAACCTGTGACAGATAGCTGATTCCCTTGGGGACATTAGTGCCGACCTCCACTCCCTCTCATCGAAAGAGCCCAGGTCTGCCTCCCACCTGGTCCGCAGTGACAGGAAGGGATCAGGAAGATTGTTGCAGAGCTTACGGTAGGTAAGGGAGATAGCCCTCTCAAGAAGTGGCTCTGACAGCAATCTGTCCTCCAGAGGGGAGGTTTCGGGCATGGAGGTAAGGTCTGGAATAGCGGCCCTGATGGCGTGTGTAATTTGCAAGTATCTAAACATTTCAGTGGGTGCAAGGTCATATTTAGCTTGGAGATCACTAAAGGTCAGCAATTTGCCTTTATGGACCAGGTCCCCCACCTCAGAAATCCCAATTGTGTCCCACCTGTCGAAGCCCTAGAGGAAGCAGAGGGACCCGAGACGTTGTGTAGGCCACAGAGGCGTGGCCTTAGTAAGTCTGTCAGCCCTTCCCAGTCTTCTATTAGCCTGTGCCAAATTTCCATTGTATGCGACATAGGCCCAACGTATCTATTTCTGGTTGGTCTACTGTAGAGGGCCCCCAAGTAGCCCTCACGCCCGGTCTGACATCTATCTAATAGGAAGGCCGGGTTCAAGGGTGAGTCATGTACCCAGTGGTTGACCACCACCAGCTGCGACGCCCAATAATAAAGGCGGAGGTTGGGCAGGGCAATGCCACCATCATACCAACCCTGAAACAACTTGCAAAGAGCAATCCGAGCTGGACCCCCATCCACAGCAGCAGTCGGAGCTCACTTTCTACCGTTTTGAAATACAAGTCCGGTATTGGGAAGGGGCAGTTTTGTAAGACATACAGGAAGCGCGGTAGCACCAACATCTTGAATAGTGCCGCCCGACCCGGGAGAGAGAGCGGGAGTGACCGCCAGTGTGTGACATCACTGCGAAGCCTACGTAGGGAGCCCAGCAAATTGTGGTCGTAGAACTTTTTAAAGTCAGGAGTAACATACACGCCGAGATACGTAAAGCCTTCTGTGGCTATTGTGATGGAGAACCCTCAAGGCATGCGGAACGGCGAACCATGGAGCATATACAATACCGATTCAGTCCAGTTTATAGCTTATCTTGAGTACTTCCTGAAGTTGGTGAGCACGTGAAATAGGCTGTTGATGGAGGAGCGTGGGGAGGACACGTATATCAGGATGTCGTCCGCATAAAGGGAGATCTTATCCACAGTTTCTTCATTCCAGTGTAAGCCTCTGATAGAGACATCTGTATGGACCCAATAAGCCAGGGGCTCGAGGGTGAGGGCAAACTATAGGAGGAACAGGGGGCAGCCTTGTCTGGTACCTCAATGAAGGGGAAATCTCTGGGAAGTGTAATTGTTGACTCGGACTTGACCCAGAAGATCCGTATACAACAGGCGCACCCAGCTAATAAAGTGGGGACCAAAACCAAAGCGGTGGAGGACCTCGAACAAATTTGGCCATTCGATTGAGTCAAACGCCATCGCAGCGTCAAGGGACAAGATGGCTGCATCTTGTTGCAGAATGGGTTGGCGGCTTATCACATTGTGGACTCTCCGGAGATTTAACGCTGTGTTGCGGGCCGGTAGAAAACCGACTGGTCGTCATGTATCAGGGAAGGGATCACTAGGAGAAGGCGAGTCGCTAGTAGTTTAGCCAGAACCTTGGCCCCCGCGATGATCAAGGAGATAGGCCGATAGGAGCTGTAGTCGGTGGGAGGCTTGGTGGGTTTGAGGATGACTGCTATGGAAGCTAGTCTTTGATCAATCGGGAGGAGCCCGAGTTCTAGGCTCTCCGTGAACATATTTAATAGATGAGGAATAATGTCGGGGACCATGCCCTTCAGGAATCCGACAGGGACTCCGTCAGGACCCATAGCCTTGCCGGAGTTGACAGCGAATAATGCCGTAGTAAGCTCCTCAGCCGTTATGTCGGCGTCTAAAGCAAGCCGGTCCGAGTCCGAAATGGTCGGGAGGTGCACCTCCTCTAAAAGCTGTCTGGATTCAGCAGACGAGTAGCTAGCGCCAGCTGTATAGACCCTTTCCAGATGGTCGGCAAAGGCCACCGCAATGTCTTGGGGTCCACCACCACAGATCCGTCGGGTCTAGTTATAGATGTCACCCATCTTGAGCCCTGGTCTCGACGCTCCAGCCAGGCGAGCATCTTGCCGGCACAGTCTCCAAATTCATAGACCCAATGACGTGTATGGAGCAACCGCGCCTGCGCCCTTTCCTGTGCCAGCGCCTTGTAAACGAGTTGTTGGGTACGGACCCGAGCAGCAGTGGTATCGGACGGTGCAGTGTTATGAGACGCCTCAAGGTCGATCAGGTCAGTTTCCGCCTGCATGATCTGCTCGTTATGTTTGCGCAAATAACCTGTCTTGAGAGCCAGAACCTCACCCTTCATCACCGCCAAGTATGCCTACCATAGAGTGATTGACGAGGCCACTGACCCAACGTTTTCAGCAAAGTAGAGTTCGGTGCGCTCCTGTAGCGCCTCTCTGATGTCTAGGATCTGCATTAGCCAAGGATTAATAACAATGGGACCCTGCATTACCTGACGATTGTATGTGAAGTCCACTGCGAGTGGCGAATGGTCGGAGATACCACGAGGAAGGCCCCTTGGGCGAATAAAGCAACTGACGTCTGCGGTAGGGCAAAACAAGTAATCAATTCTAGACATACTGTTGTGTGCATTAGAATAAAGCTTAAAGTATGGTGTGTCAGGGTAATGGAGACGCCAAATGTCCTCCAACCCCAGAGCATGGACAAAGTCAGCCAGGTCTGAGCTCTGGCGGTGCGACCCCCTCTTGGGCCTGCGGTCCAGGTTGTCACACATTGTGATGTTGAAATCTCCTCCAATTATAAGTGTACCCGGGGAGAGACCTAACAGTTGAGCACCCAGCTCCTTGAGGGAGTCTCGTACCTGCGTTGGCGGGAGGTATGCAGAAATTATGTTTAAGGGACGCCCCTCCCAGGTGGCCTCCACCAGTGCAAAGCAGCCTAGGGGGTCAGCCCAACTCCGTGCGTGAGTGAGTGCAAGAGTCTTCCGAACCAAAATCCCCATACCCCGGGATCCCGAGGTGAACCACGCATGAACCAATAGTTTGTAACACCCTCTCTGGAGCGCCTGACATGTATTGCTGACCAAGTGTGTTTCATGTAGTAAGACAATGTCGGGGGAATTCCGCCTGAGAAACTGAAGAACTACACTCCTTTGAATTTTGTGACCCAAACCATTGTTGTTCCAGGAGAGGATATTAAGGGTTCTAGAGGAGAGCTGTGCCATGAGAGTGGATTTGGAGGATCAAATAGTAGGGCCGTCCAGGGAGAAATCTCCCGCAGCGGCCAGACCCTGGGACACACCGGAGCATGAAACTGAGAGGATCATGGTCTCCCGGGAGTCTGGGGAATGGCCAGATCAGTTGGCCCATCATAAAGGGACCTTGGAGTGGCAGAAGAGTATGGCAAAAGGACATTCTCCTGGAGATACAAGGACAAAAGAGAAGGACTACGCAACCAAAGAGGACTCTGCTGGAAACAAGAACAAACAATAATACAGCAACACAACATTGCCAATTCCCCTCCACCCCCCGCATCTTTCCCCCCACCCTGCTTCCCTGCCCGCGGATTCATAACTATCCACACCCCAACTCGGCAGAGTGCCTGTCGCCCTCCCACAAATGATCAGGGAGGGTACTAGGTGAGCCGTGAAAGCCTCTTGCCCGACTCAGAGAACTGTTGGAAATAACATACACTTGTAAGACCACATCTTCAGTTCTGTATATCATTCACACAATAGAAAAGTTACTTGTCAATCAGCTGGTGCAGCCCGGACGGGGCCGGAAGACACAGGATTCAGGAGCATAGGCCAGTGCATTGCGGAAGCACGTCGCCCCCGACAGTAGCCACAAGTCGCCAGAGATCCGCAAATCAGAGATCCCAACCTACTCCAATAGTCTCAGCCGTAGCAGGGAGATGCTACTCTTCCACATCAGCCGTTCCAGTAAACAGTTCTTGGCTCCCTGGCATGTGTTCCTCATGTGGGTGCTCGTCCGGTGCAGTCCGGTTCCGCGGAGATCTCCAGACTCGACTCCAGCCCTCCAGCCAGTCCCACACCTCCTCTGGTGAGAGAAAGAACCATGCCTTGCCATCCATTTTGACGCGTAGTTTCGCAGGGAAAAGCATGGAATATTTAAAGCCCTTGTCACGCAGCGCCCGTTTAACCTCTAGGAAGCTACAACGCCTGCACTTTCACCGTGAAGTCCGGGAACATTGAGATGCAAGCGTTTTCCAGGAGAAGAGGCGGTCCAGATCTGGCCGCTTGAAGGATGGAATCCCGATCCCGAAAGTTGAAGACCCTCGTGATGATGGGGCGAGGGGGGGCTCCAGGCTTAGGATTGCCTCCCGGGACCCTATGCGCTCTCTCTATGGAGAAATAGTTCGAGAGGTGTTTTGGTTTAAGATGTTTCGTAACCAGGGACTCCACAAACAGGTCCGCAGAGGGCTCCTCCATGCGCTCCGGAACACCCAGGATACGAATGTTGTTCCTTCTAGCCCTCCCTTCATAATCGTCCAGCTGTTCACTCCTCTGCTGCTGCTGTTTCTTGAGCTGGGCGACCTGTTGTTGAAGTGTGGACGTGTCGTCTATTAAGGCTGCTGTCTTGACCTCAACATCTTTAACTTTAGTGTCCATTTTGCGCAATTCCGCTCGCAAGAGAGTTACCTCAATGTTTACGGAGTCAATTCGGGTCTCCAAGGAGGAGCAGACTCCTGCGATAGCCTCCATTACATCCTCAAGGGTAAGCGCCTTTGTTCCCTGCGACGCTGACGCAAGCTTTGGATCGCCCGGGGGTGGAGTTTCCTTATTTTCACCCCTAGCACCTCACGAGTTCTTGGTGATCTGTCTCTGAGTTGAGGGCTTTGACCCCATGCCAGATGCCATCATAGTTGCCAGGCGAGCTCTCGGGCCGACCGAGAGAGAGCAGGACCGGTCACTCTCCACAGCGTTAGGTATAGACGGTCAGGGGCGCACACCACACCACCCTGGCACCCTTTCGCTGCAGTACTAGCAAGACTCACCCTTTCGGAGTCAAGAGGCCCAAGCAATATCTTTGTCCAGGATCCAGTCGTGGAGAGCGAGACCCCTCACAGAGGTTAATAGGGACCACAAAGCAGCGTCCAGGGGGCCCAAGCCCCATCCAGGTTGTAAATCAACTGCGCCCAGCGAGTCGCCGTGGTGTCATTAGTTTCAGGTAGTTTTTAGGAGGGAGGGGCCTCCACTCGGGAACAAGATGAAGAGGTCTGTTGCCAGGGCCCTGATGGACACGGGCCCAGGAGCATAACCACCCCGACGAGGTAGGTCCAGGCGACGGGTTCGCCACAAGGCCAGGTAGACTCGGGTAGGCCCGTACACGATCCTGATCTTAAATGGGTCCCCCAACGTCAGAGAAAGTTCCCAAGCAGGGCCCGATGTCCGGGGGGCAACTAGCCGGCAGCCAAGTCCTCCCGGGGTGCCCCCCCTCAATCGTCGGGTCGCAGATAGGATGTGGGCCCAAGCCGGCGGCCGCCAATCTCTATATTGCCAAAGGAGGGTGCACTCGAGCTCCAAAGTCAATAGTCCTCAAAGCCGGGGCATCGCGTGAATGGCACCTAGGCACACAAGCGACCTCAGCTGCTATCCCCCGGTTGGAACAGGGACAGCTCCACATGCACACCAGGGGGTCTACGAATTCCGGAGGGTCGGAAACAGGTCCAATGGGTGGCGGCAAGGCAGGACAGGCTCCCAACCCGGGCCGGGTGCCGCTACACACCACAAGCGCCAGTCAGCAGTCAGAAGGCCAGGCGAAGCTTCGGCACGGTCTCCATCTTGCTGGCCTCGGGGACCCCACCGCACCGGGCTCTGTCTCTCGAAGCGAAGCCCTGCTCGGGCCAGCACCTCGTCCAGCCTTTCCTAATCGGTTCCTAAAGAGACATATCCCGGTAAACCGAGGAATCCCGGTCCAGGATTGGATTTATTAGGCGGATAGTCGGGCAAGGGCCGGGAGTCGCGTTAGCAAGCAACCATTCCCGCCGGCTGCTGGCCACGCCCCCTGTGTGGTGCATTTTAACCGGAAATCACAATACCAAAACAACATACCACTACCCTCCACCCCCTCCCTGCCACCCTGCCAGATGGATTCAAAACTACCTACCACCCCAACAGTGGAGAGTGCTCAATATCCCCTCCCATAACAGTACTTGTGTTTCAGGGGTGAGGAGTCCATGGGATGCCGTAGTGCACCCCCTCCTTGAGGCTAATTGTACAATTAAGTCTCGCCGCAGTAGTCTGGCCAGCCATTTCTCCAATGGTCCTGAGTCTGCCCTCCATCTTTAGAAGGTTTTCACATTACTTAGTCACTCAACGGCGGCGTGCCCCATGTTCCGTTGCCAGCAGATCCTGATCAGCCACTGCAGGAGCCGCGAGGTCAGTTCGTGCCATGTCTCCAACGTTACTCTTCAACATCCGACCTATTTGCGCTGCTTTCTATTTGCTCCTGTCCATGTTCTTCGGGGTCTTACTCTGTCTTCCGCTGTTGCTGGTGCCTCCCCAGGTGTCTGGACCCCCCCACCAGTTGCCACCTGTCCAGCCAGCCCTGGGCTTTCTCGGGCGTGTTGAAGAACCAGGTTTTCCCATCCGCCACCACTCTTAACTTTGCAGGAAACAACATGGAGTAAGCCAGTTCTCTGCGACACAGTTCTTTCTTAGCTTCAAAGAAGATCCTGCAGCGTTTGGGAACCGCCGCTGTGTAGTCCAGGAAGAAGGATATCACTGAGTTGTGAATGCTAATAGGTGGGGCCACTCTCGCAGTTTGAAGTGTCGCATCCCTGTCGCAGAAATAAAAATTTTGGGCCGGGACAGGTCTGGGAGGCGCCCCGGGCTTAGGCTTACCTCCCGGCACTCTATGCGCTCTTTCCACTGAGAAAAAGGTATAGAGTCCCCTCGGCTGGCGTCTAGTCTTTATAAGTTCTTCAACGTACAGGTCCATGGCCGGGCCCCCTTCACTCACCGGAATGCCCATAAGGCGAACATTATTGTGGCAAGAGCGCCCCTCCTGGTCATTTAGCTTTGCTGCCAGTTGTTTGTTTTCTAGCTCCAGGTGTCCGACTTTTTTAAGCAATGTGGCCATATCCCTGGACAGAGTTTTCGTCACATGTGACCCTCGCTGTAATTTTCTGGATATCAGCCCATAAAAAAGATACATCTGTAGAAATGGTTCCCACTTTTGGCTGCACACTCGTGAGGGCAGCCATAATGTCTTCTAATGTCACTTTACTCGCCCCCTCTCCTTCCGGGGCCTTATCCTGCTCATCTTTGCGTTGCGTCAGCGCTGGAAAGTCTCTCACATAGGCAAACTTGTCCCGCTTGCCCTGGGTGGTCGTGCGTTGGCCCCTTCCCCCATTTCTGTCCTGTGAACTTTGAGCCGATTGGTAATCGCCGCCGCGTGAGTACCTCCACACGCGGCCTGTCGTTTTTCTCCGTCACGCAGGTAGCTGGGAGGGACCGGGGTCGAGGGTCGACAGTTACGCACTCGAAGGACACACCAGCATCAGATTTCCGCCGCCTTCAACTTTGTGGCTGTGGTGGGACTATATCTGGGTTCTGGAGATGTCTTTATTTTGGGTAAATCAGCCATGGGCCCTATGCGCAACTGCAAGAGGTATCCCCCTTGCACGCCGCCCAGGGTGCCGGGCAGTGCAAAGAGGGTGCAGTCCTCAGATGAGCAGCACTTTCAAAACTTCGAGGCCATTTCCCTGACTAAGGCACACATCAATATCTCTTGGGGTGGCAATTGCGCGTGTGGCCTGTAATTATCGGAGGGTCGATTCCCGCTGGGTTATACCGGTCTCACAACGCCCCAGTAGGGTGCTTGTAAATGTGTCTGTCCTTCCCGCAGTCTTCGCCCCCCACTGGCAGTCCGCACCTGGAGCCGGGCCCTTGTCACCTCTTGCTGGGCATCGACTCCCTACAGGCCTCAGCAGCCGCTGGCAGCCCTACCGCTCCTCCTCCCCGACACCTCAGGGCAGGCGAACCAGTGATCTCGTGCGGGCCTGCGTTGCGGGCATCACTCTGCCTCCTGGTGTCCGCTGCTGTTTCCCAGGGAGTGGAGGGGGTACCCATCCACAGTCCGTGCCCGAAGGCGCCTCTCAACCCTAATTTCTCTCTGTCAGCTCCACGCAGCAGACAACCCAGCCGACGATCGTCCTCCGCCGGGGTCCGACTGCAGGACACTCCCCAGCTTCAGCTCAAGTAAAAAGGCTGCGCTGTGTCTCATTACCTCCCCGGCGTTTTGGTGGATACACACATTTAGTGAGGAGATCGCTTCACAGTCCGCGCCTGATGGCGCCTATCAGCCCCAATTCCTCTCTGCCAGCACCACCAATCGGTAGATGACCCAGCCGTTGATCGTCCTCCACCGGGGCCCAACTGCAGGACAGTCGCCGGCTTCAGCCCCAGAAATTGGCTGTTCCGTGTTGCACTACCTCCCTAGCGTTCTGGTGGGCTCACACACTCAGGGAGGAGGTCACTGGGATCACCGCAGGTTTTGCTTGTTTTTAATCGCCGGCAAGGTATAATTTATGTGCAGATTAGTGATCAGATTAACCGGGGAAGCTACTCTTCCCACGGAGATCCCTGAGGCTGCAGCCATTTTAGTCGGCAGCAAGCCACGCCCCCCATGGGCTTTTTTTAATACATTTTTTGATGTATTGCTATAGGACCTTGGACTACTGATATGGTCATTAAATATTCCTTATGACCACATAAAAAAGAGCTATTGGTTCTTCTATGCCAATTTCTTCTATATATTACATTAGATCATTTGGCCTGAACAAACAACCTTGCTGTGAATATTGGAATAAATAATGATTTAGATATAATTTATGCATGCCTCACCAGTACATTTTTGCTAGTTTTGTCTCAGCATATTTGACTTGAATTTGTATTCACAATGGAGATAGAGTGCATCTTTTAGCTTAGGAAAGAAGGTTCTTATGAGAACTTTCCTCCTTGTTATGAGTGTATGCAAAAATATTTTACTACATACCGGCATGGATGTTTACCATTGGAATCAAGAGAAGAGGCATTAGAAGTTGACAAACCATCAAATGAGTGGTTTCCATTAGATGAGGAGAACTATTAACAATTTCTAAGTTTCATTATACTATTTTGCGATTTTATTTTAATAAGTGTTCCTAGCTAGAGAGGACAGAACTGCGCACTACAGACCCCTTTTTGACTCTGCAGAGAGTCATTTCTTATTCTTCTTACCGACAGCTATTGTTAAAGGAGACTTTATTCTTTACCTTAGCGAAACCTTTCTCTGATCAAATGCTGCTGCAAGAATTATTCTGCCTTTATTGATATTTGACGGTTGCTACTGTGAATTTATGGAGTTCGGCTGAGTTGCCAGAAAGACTTTTTATGAGGAGTTCTATCTTGCTCTTTTCCATAAAAGGAACTTTTTCATGGTTTCTATTTAGGGTAGACTAGAGTCTTAGCTAGTTTAGTGAGAATTTTCCTTTATATAACACTTTGTATTGATTTATGCTGTCACTAATCGGTCTTTTCTTTGGCATTTCTGTAAACGGAACTAATCTAAATAAAGATGACAAATCATACTAATCCTTTAGGATAAATAACCGTTTTGAAAAACTCTATTAACCTCTCATCATTGGCTTAGCATTAAGAATCTGACAGTTGATGATATATGCATGATTTGAATTTCTTATCTCAGCTCCATTAGAAAAAGTGTGGCAAAGATCCATTGACCTGTTGGGAAGCCATCAGGCTTTCCTAAACATGAAATGTGTAAGTTGGAATGTTCGGTCTTAATACACCCCTCCCCTTGAAAACCCTCCAAAGAAATTTCTCACAGATTCTGGTAGCAGAATAATAGTTAACAACCCAAATGGAGCATTGAAATTAGTACTCCAGGTACATTAAAATTATCTCTGATTCCTGTTTCCGGTGTACAGATCCTGACATCATGGTGAAGCAGAAATTCAAAGGCATTAAATATGTGTGGTTGCAGTATTGAAGGTGTGAGTAGTAGTAGGGTGAAAATGTTGTAGTAGAAGAGTATTGGGGTTCTGACTGTCTTTTGGTTTCAGGTATATGAGTGGGAGATAGAGATATCAAGTTGTTGAAAAGAAGGAGTTGAGAATCAGGCTCATTGAAGTAGAAAGATCCTTGGATAATAACAAATGTTTTAAAATTGTTTGCAGGAGAAGAAGATGTGGAGTGTGAGGTACCATAACTTCCATCGGTAACAGTAGCGGCAAACTATTATGCTTGATTAATCTTGTTTAATGTAGTGGACCTTATTGCGCAAACGGGTGAAGCTACATTGATTTGTGTGAATTTTCGCTGGCTGAGACGTCTGTTCTGACCGACTTTTTCGGCCCTCCTTTGAGGGAAGATGATTGGAGGTGACTTCAGTCTACTATCATTCTAGTGCAAGGATTAGAACCGTAGACAGGGCCCATTCACAAGGCGTATTATTATAGTTCCGTACCCTTTTCCTTAGATCAGGGCTTATAAACTTATGTTAGGGGATAGATTCATTATTATTCATTATTATTAGTGATTATCCGTCCTTTTGCAAGAGTGGTAGTATAACTTCTATGG
This sequence comes from Lissotriton vulgaris, assembly GCF_964263255.1. Classification (NCBI taxonomy): domain Eukaryota; kingdom Metazoa; phylum Chordata; class Amphibia; order Caudata; family Salamandridae; genus Lissotriton; species Lissotriton vulgaris. The sequence goes on from NC_141694.1 coordinate 1,299,938,874, forward strand.
AGTTATGCTTATTTCGGGCCTTGTAGGCCTCCAATGGAAGAGACTCCATCTTTCTTTCTGCCCCGGCAGCTTGAGATGCTTTTAGGTCAAATGTAATGTTTTAGTTAAAAGGTGTTGTTCGCTTGGAGAGAACCGGCTCAGGCTGGCCCTTATCGAAAGACTGTATTTTTCTCCACTCCGAGGACACAACATCAGGCCGGCCGGCTGGGAACGTGTCCTTGGTACGGGGAGGTACAAGAATTTGGTGGGCGGCAGGTTACTGGCTGTAACTTTCCATCAAGGAACGAGCTTCCATATTAGTAAAAGCATTAAGCAGTTAGTCAGTCAGTCCGTAGGCGGCAGCTAGCCGTTAGCATCAATGCCATTAATTATTTCCAGGCAGACAGTCGCCATTTTGAAGTCTGAGAAAGACCAAGAAGCTGATACTCTCTTAGAAAGATTGAAGTTATTTTAGCTGGAACAGCTGGCGAGCTTTGACCTTTAAGATCAGAGCATTCTGAGTGAAGCAGTTAGTCAAGAGAACGAATACCAGAGTGGCTGAAACTGAGTTATAAGATCGAAGCCGAGAAGTGAGGATGGTCCGTGATTGAGAGGAGAGAGGAGTAGTGCAGAATAGCCAGAGAGAAAGCAGCTAATGAGAGGAAGCTTCCAGTGACTTGGAGGGAAGCAGAGAAGACAGAGCATATTGGTGCAGACGTGTATCCGTGACTGCAGAAGTGTGACCTTAAGACGAGCCAAGGCACAGACGAGAAGGGAACCTAGATGACTGCTGAATCCAGACTTCACATTAATCAGGTGACGTCGACCTTTTTCCTCCTAGTGTGCACATTCTAACCTTTCATTTTCCTTTGCAGGCTATATGTTATAGTATAGTATTATGTTGTTATGATTATTGTAATAAAGAACCCCAGTTCTTAGTGAACCAGCATGTGCCTTTTATTCTTGTACAATCAGGGTAACCTGTTCTTCTAGTCAGACATTGTTTTCGTAAACGGACGTGATTCCCGATCAGGTAAGGAGTGACTGAGCAATGAGGGAGAGAGGGGCCCCTGAAATGAAGAATAAGTTGTACATCATCTAATTCGGTAAACCGTGTGATCTATAATATTGTAGTATCATATCCCTAGTAGATAATGAAAGATTCCTTCTAATGGTATTCATAGGAAAGTGATCGTCGTTGGTAAGCGGCGTTAATGAGAACACCAGGGGGGACACTGGTGTGTATACCCGCAAGATTGCGGATTGGGATGTAAGTAAGAGAACACCAGGGGGGACACTGGTGCGTATACCCGCAAGATTGCGGCTTGGGATGTAAGTAAGAGAACACCAGAAGGGATACTGGTGTGTATACCCGCAAGATTGCGGCTTGCTATACCCACAGGATCGTGGCTTGGGTGGGCACTGATTGTGGTCAGTGTGTATTGGTAGATAATCAGAACTGCCCTAGGGTAGACTAGTCTGGGCCCGGGCTGCCGCGAGACTAGCTGGAGTGAGTGTGATATTGTAGAAAACTTATGCATGTACATTGCTAATTCCCCATCCTTAGGTAGGAGACATAGATACCTGTTGTAAATAGGTCCTGAGGATGGAGGTGATTACGGTCCGGCTGGGTTGGTGGTGCTCTGATGAGCTGATTCTATCTGGTCTGAGAATCCGGTCGTTACATCTGGCGTCACAAACTGTTTACGAAGCCTGTGTGCGCTGTATTGTTTTTATCTTGTTGGTTTGCGCTCGGCTCGTACGTGGTTTATTTTGTATATCATTTGTTCATAGTTGTATATATCTTTTTCGTTTGTCAAAAAGTTTTCACGAAAGCCGAAATCTACTTTCAAATTGCCTGTTGAAATTCCCGGCTGGGAATCGACGCCTTAAGAGGCCTTGGCCCGTGCATGGGCCGATTCTACTGGTTTGAGTGAGAATTGGACTTCTTGTTTGGAGCTGGCGGAGCCGGCTGATGTGATTTCTTGCTTACAGAAGGCACCAGTAGTGAAGGGTGAGGAACTTCCTATTTTAGGACGCAGAGGTTGGATTGTTTTAACTGCGTACAGGATTGTACATGAGAAATTTTTGAAGTTACAGCAACGATTTGTGGATATGGAAGAAAAGTTTGTTGAAGTGCAAAATGCGCATACTCTTTTGCGATGTCAAAATAAATTGCTTGCCGACAAACATGAAACTTATCAGACAATTGCCGAAAGGGCTGCTGTTCAAATTGCGAAATACAAATATAATAATCGTCGCGGTCGTGTTTATAAACGGAAGGTGCTTCTGGTCGTGGCGAAAGCCGGACTGGACTGGAACCCCGATGAATGGGATGGTAATATCTGGGACTCGAATGATTCTGGTTCCTCGGCTGAGGAGTCTGACAGGCGCGAGTCTTCTCGCTCCGGACGTGACAGTAAATCTACTTCTTGTGACAAACCCGATGATTCTGGCGACAGTGGTCGCTCTTCCCGTCCTAATGACGTTTCTCATTCTGATTGTTCCTCTAAATCTATGGATCGGGCTTCTTCGGTTGCTCGTCCGGAGGTTTCTGCGCATCCGGTTTTTCGACACAAATTACAACAAGCTCCTGGTAATCCTAATGGTATTGCTTTGGATAGTTTGGAAGACTTTACTCAACAGGAAGTTAGTGACATTTTGCAACGGTTTCGACAACGGCCTGGTGAGGCTTTGCTTACGTGGATGGTGCGCCTTTATGAATTGGGCGCTGCAGGTATCATGTTAGATGCAGGAGATGCCTTGAAATTTTGCTCTTTGAGTTCTGATTCTACTGTACAAGATCATTTTCGGAATTTTAATGGTGCTGGCCAGATTAGTCTGCTCCAGTTAGCGACTGATGGCTGTAACCATAAATATCCTACTGAATCTGACTGGCCTGTGAATGACAAGCCGTGGTACACTTTGCGCGATGCGGCGCAGGGGCTGAAAGAGGAGGTGATGAAAACTGCGATTTTTCTGTGTACTGCTGACAGGTTGTTGGATGGTTTGTTGACTTCTTCTGTGCGGAATCGCATTATCCGTTCTTCCCCTGTTGCTTATAAGCAGGTTATGATGACTTTGTTGATCAATCAAACTGGAAATCCTTTGTCTATGGTGCTTGAATCTGTCCGTCAACTTGGTGAGTTGGGTGACTGGTTTAAACCTGAGAGACAGTCCAGACCGGAGGGTCGTACTGCTGGAGATAATAAGTTCTCTAGACGTGATATGTTTCTTGCACTGTTGGATGATGGTGTGAAAAAGGAAGACATTGATGGTGAACCTAATAATCACTTTTGGGAGATGTTTCGCAAGCGTGGTTTGGATCGAAAAGAGGGTGCCCGACGTGTGCGTAAGAATGATTGTGATTGTGAATGTTCTGATGACAGTGGAGACGACAGGCGTCGTGAGGAGTCTAACCGTCGTGGTGAACGACGGTATGAGCGTGAGGTGTCCCCTCGTCGTGAGAAGGAGAGGGAGCGAGAGGGGGAAAGAGAAAGGGGGAGAGATGATCGTATTCACAACAGATATAGAGATGAAAGGGATCAGTCCCCTGAGTTGAGGAGAAGGGAGGATCGATACAGACTTTCCGATCGAAACTCACAGTACCATACAGATGACAGGAATCCATTTCGTAATGGAGATGGATATGAACATGATGTTTTGATACCCAAGAAATATGAGAGCATTTAGCCTGATTTGTCCTGGTTGACAGAATGCACTAAAAATGACTAGGAAATAGGTCAAGCTCCAGTACGCAGGTGGGCTCATAAAGACAATAGACCCTATGTAGATATTGACATTTTTTGGAAACATCGTAATATCCAAAGGGCCCGAGCATTGGTAGATACAGGAGCGGAGGCCACTCTTATTCATGGAAAATCAAAGAAATTTAAAGGCCAATTTTTCACAATTACTGGTTTAGGTTGAAAAGAAACCCCCGCAGTGCAAACTGCACTTGAAATGAGAATAGGCAGAATTCCCCGAAAAGAAAATTCTGTATTAGTTGTGCCACTTTTGGAATACATATTTGGAATTGACATTTTGAAAGGAATGACTTTGCATTTAGATGACGGCTGTTATCAATTTGGAACTAAACATTATATATCGTCCAGACCCGTACGGGTTGGTCGTTTACGAATGCCCCCCATAAAAATTCCCCAGGCTACAAAAGTTGTTTCTCAGAAGCAATATCGTATCCCAGGTGGCCATGAAGAGATTAGTGCTACTATTCAGGATTTGGTTGATGCAGGAGTTATAACTCCGGTTACTTCTGCTTGGAATGATCCCGTTTGGCCCGTGCGTAAGAGTGATAATTCTTGGCGCATGACTGTTGATTATCGCGAACTGAACAAACATACACCCCCTTTGACTGTTGCAGTACCACACATTATTACTTTAATTGAAAGAATCCAAAAGCATCCAGGTACATGGTATGCGTCCATTGATATTGCTAATGCTTTCTTTTCAATTCCGATTGCCCCCGAGTGTCAGGAACAATTCAGTTTTACATGGAATGGACGCCAAATGACGTTTAGAAGTCTTCCCCAAGGCTATGTACACAGTCCTACGATCTGTCACCGGCTGGTGGCGGAACATTTGTCTGAAGTACCTGTACACCCGCAAATCCGGATATGTCATTATATTGACGACATTTTGATTCAAGGTGAGACACAAGATCAAGTTCAGACCCAATTAGATCAAATCCTTGAGTGCTTACGTGAGAACGGTTGGGAAATCAATCCCGATAAGTTACAAGGCCCATCGCAAAATGTAAAGTTTTTAGGCATCAATTGGCATGAAGGTCACAGAGAGGTGATTCCACAGGTGAAACGGAAAGTTCTTGATTTTGCAGTCCCAAGAAACAGGAAAGAAGCCCAGAGCTTCATTGGTTTGTTTGGCTTTTGGCGCCAACATATTCCACATTTGAGTCAGATATTGGCCCCTTTATATCGAGTCACTCGCAAAAAGAATGTGTTTGAATGGGGTAAACCACAGCAAGATGCGTTCAATTTGGCAAAAGAAGCGATTCAGTATGCTTTGGATTTGTGGCCTGTGTGCGATGGTGATGTGGATTTGAATGTGTCCGTGCAAGGTCTTTATGCAAATTGGAGTTTGTGGCAAAAACAAGGCAGACAAAAAGTACCATTAGGCTTCTGGACCAAAAAGTTACCTGAGGCTGGTGAGCGTTATACACCTTTTGAGAAACAGTTGCTTGCATGCTACTGGGCTCTGGTGGATACCGAACAATTGACTTTGGGACATGATGTGATTTTGAGACCTGAAATTCCTATCATGCAGTGGGTTTTGAGTTCACCGAAAACTCATCGAATTGGACATGCTCAAGAGGCGAGTGTGATTAAGTGGAAGTGGTACATTCAAGATAGGGCACGTGTGGGACCGAAAGGTGTAGCATCTTTATATGAGCAAGTGGCGCAGGCGCCATCGATTGAGACTGAGAGTGATTGCTCCGTACCTGTAGTACAGGAATCTCCTGTTAAGTGGGGTAAGCCATTTGATGGTTTGTCCGTGGAGGACAGAAAACATGTGTGGTTTACGGATCGTTCAGTAAGGTTCATAGGAGAGAAACTGCATTGGAAGGCAGTGTCCTATAATCCGATCACACAAAGATTGCTGAGTACAACTGGTGAGGGAAAGAGTAGTCAATTCGCTGAATTATATGCAGTTTACCAAGTTTTGAAACAAGAATTACCTGGCACATGTCATATTTTTACTGATTCCTGGTCCATTGCTAATGGACTGGCGGTCTGGTTACCAACTTGGCATTCTCATAATTGGGAACTGCATTCAAAAGAACTGTGGGGAAAAGAATTATGGCAAGAGTACTGTGACAATCTTTCATGTGGATGCTCATACCCCGATAGACTCCCTTGACAAATTCTTTCATAACATTGCAGATGAGAAATCTAAAATTGCTGAGGCAGTGGTGGACATGCAAGATTCTGATTTGTCAGGATTGGCGAAATGAGCCCACCAGAAAGCAGGACATTTTGGAGAGAGAGCCACTAGCAGGTGGGCGGCCGATCGAGGAATTTATATTCCTTTAAATTTAATTAAAGATACCATTTTGCATTGTCCCATTTGTCAACATTCCAGACAACAAAAAGTACCACAAATTGTTAGAGGTCATTTACATCGAGGAAAATTGCCCGCTCAAATTTGGCAGATTGATTATATTGGCCCACACCCTATGAGTAAAAACTGCCAATACGTTTGTACAATTGTCGATACATTCAGTGGCCTTTTAGTGGCCTTTCCCTGTAAACAAGCTACTCAAGTGAATACCATTAAAACATTGGAATTGATTATGCTCTATTATGGTGTTCCATTTCAAATTCAATCTGACAATGCATCCCACTTTCGTGGAAGATTGGTGCATGAATTTTATGTGGAAAATAACATTGAATGGGTGTTTCATATACCATATTATCCACAGGCATCAGGCCTTATTGAGAGAATGAATGGTTTGTTAAAGGATCAATTACGAAAATTAACTGACAATAAATATAAGAATTGGAGAGATTATTTGTTTCAGGCATTGTTAATATTAAATAATCGTCCCTTCTTGAATGCTGAATCTCCATTAATACGTTTGTTTCCTCCAGCTGTTGATGCAAAGCCCAATTCCATTGGCAATACTGTAATGTACTGGGAAATTTCCCCCGGAGCACTGGCTCCATGCAGAGCAACCCCAGGTTCCGCAGGCTTGGACCTGCATGCCATGAATGACACTGTGATTAAGAGTAGAGATCGAGTTATCATTGAAACTGGTGTTGGTGTCTGTATACCAACTGGAAATTTTGGACTGATTGCCCCTAGATCGGGCCTGGCCTTAAAAGGCATTCAAGTACTCGGAGGAGTCATTGACAGTGATTATCAGGGAGAGATTAAGGTTCTCCTGCTGAACAGCAGTGAGGTTGATTTATCGATTCAAAAGACTGACCGAATTGCTCAATTGCTACTTATGCCTGTTTTCAGTGATGAGATTCAGAAAGGCACTGCCCCAACGTTGCTAACTGTACGAGGACAAAAAGGATTTGGCTCTACGGATAACCCGGGAGCGAGAGTGTGGGTGCAATCGCCTAAAAATCCCCCTGAACAAGCTGAAATTATTGCAACTGGTCATGACAACACCATTCTAGTAATGAGACCAGGGAAAGATAGCTGGGAAGCTGTCCCAGCTGACAAATGTTACTTACGAGAATAAATAATGCCTGTATTTGATTTTCTTTCAGATCATTCTCTGGACTGCTGCTGCAGGTTGTGCCGGCGTTGGACTCCTTTTGGTCTGCTACGTCGGGAGAGAAGGGAACCCACAGACTTTGGTTGATTCGAGAACCCAAGTACCGCGTTCCTTTGCTGCGTGGGATTCATCATCTAACTTTTGGACTACGTTAGCTAAACGAGTTACCAATTCTCCACATTTTTGCCTTGTAGGCCTCAAACGGAAGAGACTCCATCTTTCTTTCTGCCCCGGCAGCTTGAGATGCTTTTAGGTCAAATGTAATGTTTTAGTTAAAAGGTGTTGTTCGCTTGGAGAGAACCGGCTCAGGCTGGTCCTTATCGAAAGACTGTATTTTTCTCCACTCCGAAGACACAACATCAGGCCAGCCGGCTGGGAACGTGTCCTTGGTACGGGGAGGTACAAGAATTTGGTGGGCGGCAGGTTACTGTCCGTAACTTTCCATGAAGGAACGAGCTTCCATATTAGTGAAAGCATTAAGCAGTTAGTCTGTCAGTCCGTAGGCGGCAGCTAGCCGTTTGCATCAATGCCATTAATTATTTCCAGGCAGACAGTCGCCATTTTGAAGTCCGAGAAAGACCAAGAAGCTGATACTCTCTTTGAAACATTGAAGTTATTTTAGCTGGAGCAGCTGGCGAGCTTTGACCTTTAAGATCAGAGCATTCCGAGTGAAGCAGTTAGTCAAGAGAACGAATACCAGAGTGGCTGAAACTGAGTTATAAGATCGAAGCCGGGAAGTGAGGATGGTCCGTGATTGAGAGGAGAGAGGAGTAGTGCAGAACAGCCAGAGAGAAAGCAGCTAATGAGAGGAAGGTTCCAGTGACTTGGAGGGAAGCAGAGAAGACAGAGCATAGCGGTGCAGACGTGTATCCGTGACTGCAGAAGTGTGACCTTAAGACGAGCCAAGGCACAGACGAGAAGGGAACCTAGATGACTGCTGAATCCAGACTTCACATTAATCAGGTGACGTCGACCTTTTTCCTCCTTGTGTGCACATTCTAACCTTTCATTTTCCTTTGCAGGCTATATGTTATAGTATAGTATTATGTTTTTATGATTATTGTAATAAAGTACCTCAGTTCTTAGTGAACCAGCATGTGCCTTTTATTCTTGTACAATCAGGGTAACCTGTTCTTGTAGTCAGACATTGTTTTCGTGAACGGACGTGATTCCCGATCAGGTAAGGAGTGACTGAGCAATGAGGGAGAGAGGGCCCCTGAAATGAAGAATAAGTTGTACATCATCTAATTAGGTAAACCGTTGTGTGATCTATAATATTGTAGTATCATATCCCTAGTACATAATGAAAGATTCCTTCTAATGGTTTTCATAGGAAAGTGATTGTCGTTGGGGGGACACTGGTGTGTATACCCGCAAGATTGCGGCTTGGGATGTAAGTAAGAGAACACCAGGGGGGACACTAGTGCGTATACCCGCAAGATTGCGGCTTGGGATGTAAGTAAGAGAACACCAGGGTGGATACTGGTGTGTATACCCGCAAGATTGCGGCTTGCTATACCCACAGGATCGTGGCTTGGGTGGGCACTGATTGTGGTCAGTGTGTAATGGTAGATAATCAGAACTGCCCTAGGGTAGACTAGTCTGGGCCCGGGCTGCCGCGAGACTAGCTGGAGTGAGTGTGATATTGTAGAAAACTTATGCATGTACATTGCTAATTCCCCATCCTTAGGTAGGAGACATAGATACCTGTTGTAAATAGGTCCTGAGGAGGGAGGTGATTACGTTCCGGCTGGGTTGGTGGTGCTCTGATGAGCTCATTCTATCTGGTCCGAGAATCCGGTCGTTACAGACGTCACTTGCGAGTGTAAAATATTTTTGAGTGGTTATGATACTTAATTTCCTTTAGAAATAGCATCATAGAAGTTGTTAAAAAAATATATATTCGAAGGTCGAGTGTAAATGCGAAGACATTGTAAAGGAGGGTAAGCTGCTGCAGGGAGTGAGTCATATGTTATAGTGTTCGTTTTGGGATTGGGCGGTTGGTGTGCTAAATGTAATGACGTACACACTTTCGGGTGTTATGGGTAACCGGCGCTCATATAGAATTAAACATATGAATCTTATTCCTCTAGTGATATTGCTGGTGCATCCAAGAATTTCGGGAGACAACACCCCTCTTCCCCTGATTTTCAACCAATGTTGAAGTTACATAAAACACAATATCTTGGAGCACACAGAAAATTAAATGCAATTGCAAATTGTGAGTCCAAACTTCCACTCCAAAGTAACGGTGTTATAACAGAAATCTTTTATTCCACAAGATCCAATCCTTGCGCCAACGCGTTTCGCCTAGGTTCAAGACACCTACGGCTTCGTCAAGGCTTCACAAAGTCAGATCAGCCCTTATCGATGTTCCCCTCCTGTATTGTAGATGGTTTCTTGCCAATGCTTAGATAATATTTATGGAATGCCGTATTTACCCTGGCTATTCAATCATGTATGTTGAGGCTGAATGTCTCCAATATTTCAACTTGGCAAAGATTCTCCAATATTATAGAGGTAAAGCCTCAAATTCGTATTGCCATCCGTTCAATCCAAGGATGTATCTACCCTTTAAATCTGGGCTCCTTCATTAACCACGGCGTCCTGCCCGTGTACAGGCAAGCGTTCGCTTCTTCCATGCTAAATGTAATGAAAATGAAAACATTTGGTTTTACGTAAAAATTTCAAAGCTCAATTAGCTTTATGAAATATTTTTGGGAATTTAAACAATTTAAGCAATTTATCAGCTGAGATGTCTCTATTCCTGTATGCAGAGGTGTGGAGGCACCTCCTGAGGGTACTCTGGCATACATTATGACTACCGAACATGGATTACATTCATGTTTGCGGCTTCGACAATTGAGTAGGATTATGAAAAATGAGGGAACCTTAAGATTTGCAAGATATGGGGCATTCAATGCTAGAATGCTAAATCATTTGAAGGGAAAAGTGTACAAGATGAAGCCACCACCTCGACCCATGCATTATGAAGCTTTGAATGCTTGGAAAAAGGTTTTGAGGGAAAAAAAGAAGGAGAAATATTAGAGAAGGACAGTAAGAGCAATGCAGAATTACGCAAATACTGTATGGAATGAGGACCAGCGCAGAAGGAGACAAAATTATAGATTATCCTGTTCTAACATCAGAGGTTACGGAAAAAAGTAGGGATACTCCTCAGCAAGAGGGGAATGAGTCAGTTACTGACTCATTAGGTATTAGAACAGATATATTCTTCCCTACCACCACCATCTGTAAAATATACTGACCCAGGAGAGATATGTGCTAGTGCCAGTTGGGCCATAGCTACGGCTCCTCTGTAACCAGATCCACATCCCATTGAATGACCCTTACAGGTTTTATAAATGAATCTACCAGTTGTGATAAGACCACCAGCTGTGGTCCCCGTTGATAATATTCCAGTTGCACCTTGAGTGGTTGCTAGTGTACCACCCCAAACTGAGAAGGCCTGAAGTCTTAATGACACCAGTTGTTGGAAATTTGCCGCAACCTAGAATACACAGGTAGTACTATAGAGAAATCCGAAAAATGTGAAGGCTCTAATAGATGGAGGACAGATTTTAGTGTTTACGTTTCCCTTAGTTTCAAATGACCTAATTGTTGGTGAAGAGAGATACTTACTAGCATGGATTGATGAGCTTGGTGGAGGAAAAAGGTTAGGAGCCACAGAGCCCCCAAAAGAATATGAGGCAAGAAAAGCCAGATCATTGGATATTCCTCAATTAAAAATAGACTGAGCAGAGTTGATCAAGGGTTGCTTGGACCTTAGTCACTTAGATCAATACCAAAGAAATGAGTTAACTTGCCTGTGTAAGGAGATAAAGAGCTTCTATGATACAGGACAAATTGGCAGAGACAGCAAAAATGTATGACGTTGATCTTATTAATAACATAAACCTGCATCATAGTTGAAGGGTTGAAGTAGATAATCAGGCAATTGAAAACGTAAGGATTACAGGAATGTGTTTGCGCATTACTGAGCTGATTACATGCATACGCAGATAGAAGGATGTGGAGCAATTAGTACTTAGATGGACAAATAAACACAAAAAGAAAAGGAGGGAAGCAGATGGCAAACAGAATGAGTTGGATGAGGCAGCAGCATATCCATTGAGGGAAGTAGTTGGAGGTACCTATGTACATGTTCCATGGAATATGGGTGATTTGGCAGCATTTATGAGAAAATGTCTAAAATTGAGAGACAAGCTGGTGCAGGGGTATGCGCAGGTAGAATGATTTATAAAGATTTCGAAGGCATTGTGGAGAGATTTGGATATGTTTCTTAACATTGTAGTACCAGCCAATTTATGGGCAGAGTGTAAGGTAGCCATAATATGGCAGAAAGGAGAACTACCTAAAGAGATAGGAACAAGTGCACCTTCACCATTGGTGATGGAAAAATAGGAAATGGTTATGACTTTTTTGAAAGGAAAAATTCCTCCCAGTGATACTGGTTGGTTAAAGATTAAAAGAACCACACAAGAGCTGAAGGCAACAGTTCGTGAGTACTATGAGAGACTACTGCAGGTTTTTAAACAGCATTGTGGATGTGATTATCCTGAAGAAAAGGATATGGAGATTTTTGTGTCACAGTTTGTTCTAGAGTTGAAACCTAAAATCGGTGCCCACATTACCCAAAGTGTAATTAGTTAGCCGACCAAAACAGTGGCCTGGGATGGAGAGAGGCTCTGTTTGTGGTCCCCAAAGTCCCTTCTGTGAGAGCAGGGTGATGAAAGAGTTGTATTAAGAGTGTAAGATATGGTGTGCCTGAGTCCACAGTGAGAGAAGTCAGTGAGTGCAGAGTGAGCGGTGTGAACGTGCAGGGTGAAATTCATATCTGTGTGAGGCAGTGTGATGGTATCATTGAGTGCATAATGAGAGCTGTGACTGTGACTTCAAGGTGCGCATACATGCAGGGTGTGCCTGTGTGAGTGAATTTTGAGGTGTTTCATTGTAAGTCTGTGGTGAGATGCGTTTCTGTCAGTGAGTAGTGTGTTTCTGTGAGTGAATGATGAGTGGTATTTCAATGTAACTGCAGGGTGAGAAGAATGTCTGTGTGAGGGCACAGTGACTGGTGTTCCAGTGTGAGTGCTGAATGAATGGATTCTGTCTGTGTGAGTGCAAGATGAAATGAGTCATTGTCTAAGTGAAGGGAAATGCGCCTGTGTGCAGGCAGGGTGAGAACTGTGCTTGTGTGCATGAAGGGTGCAGTACATTAAAGCTTTACATATTGGTGTTGCCAATGCTTGTTTTTATAAGAGGGATGACTAACGCCTGTTTTTTCATGCTGTAGGAACCAGCAAAGTAATGTAAGAAGTATTAATTATTGAGATCAGTGAGAGATAAATGGTCTCAATAATCATGTGAAATTGGAATGGGTCTAATGGGAAATCTGATTTGATATAAAGGATAAAGTATGCTCTACCATACATTATAAGGCTATTGCAAGACACCTCAGAGTTTCATAATCATATAGAGGAACAAGACCGAAGGCTGAATTCCGTTATAAGGGTATGGAACTCCGAGACAATATCCTAATCATGTGTGCCAGGTGGGTACTTTATCCCATATAATACATGGTCACACCATCACCTTACCCACAAACAACTTAAAACCTCGGTGCATACCTCTTTCGTACAAAAGAGTGAGCATGTTTACAAACATGAAAAATAAAAATAAAACCTCTAGTGCAATATTAAACACATCTGAAAGATCTTAAATATTTGTTGCAAACAGATATTAGAAACAGTTCAATGCAAACATGCTCTCTGTTTCATATGAAAGAGCTTTGTACCAAAGATGTAAGTGGTTTGTTTGAAAGGTGATAGTGTAACAATGTATTATAGGTAATATAGCACCCCCTGTGGTACATGATAAGGATTTAGCAAAGTTCCATAACCTTATAAAGCAACACAACTTACGGCTTCCTTTCTCTACATGATCATGGAGCTCCTTGATGACTTGCAATATCCTTATAATGTACAGCAAGGGGTACTTTATACCATCTTTTACAAGCTTACGGCTCTGCTAGTTTCCCTATTAAGTGTAAGAGGAGACTTCTTGAGTAATATTTCTATCTACAGAGATCCTGAAGACAAGCAACTCATCTCCAGCTACTTTTAACTCATACTTCTACTTTAGTGCTTTCCTGTTTTTATCACGACTGGCTAGACTGCAGTCCTTGCACCACAGGCTCTCAAGGACTTTGCGTGTCCGTGTAGTAGCTTCTATGGACAGTTTTCCTCATCTTTTTGGCTACTCTCAAGGCAATCACCTTGAGAGCATTGGAGATCCAGCATTTCAAGTCATCTACAGACATTTCGGCTTTGGGGCCAACCCAAGAAGGCACCATTTCTAATAAAGAACAGATGTTATTTGTGGTGATTTTAGAAAAGATGCGTGTAGCAACCCTTTTAGCTGTAGAACAATGGCTAATTTTGTGGTAAATTGCATTGAAGAGTGGGCAAACCAATCCAAATAGAAGTGTGTATTTATAATAAAATCACAATTAGGAAAAAAATCAATCTCTTTTGTCAAAATGAATACTTTGCAAAGACTTTACTAAGCACATTTCTACATTTCTACATTTCTACATTTGGTAAAATGGGGCCCTTTATTCTTGCATGTGATATTGGTTGCAGGAAAACCGATCCACTCAGAATCATCTGAGGCAGAACCCCTCCTATGGTACGCCATTGAGAAATTGTAAGCAGGGCCTATCTGGATTCAAATGTTTAATGCAAAACACGTAAAATGACTTGGCAGAAAAGTCATGCATTCTTCACTGATTCATAAAAAAATGGATTTGGCTACTCTGCTCCTGTATCAGTTATTTTAGCCGCCAGTCCTGGCTTTTTAATCAACACTATTTTGCATGCTAATACTTTAGATTCCATACTTGTTGTCGTAGAAACTAAACTAAAAGTTGCAGAATTCAGCCTTTTGTTGATTTACAAACTAGGACTTGATGGAAGTATCATACATGATATATGGTCCCCTGACAGTAACCATCCACATGACCCTGGATAGTTGCAAGGAGGGTTTTCACAGCATGTGTTGCTCAGACTGAGCTTTACCCAGTTTACCATCAGACTATTCTCCCCAAAGAGAGCATTTTCCCAAATGCATTCCATCTATTAAAAGCTTCTTCACCCAGAATACGTCCTCCTTGGTCTGTTCTCCATCTTCCTGCCTTCATTGTAGACTGTGTTCCTCATCTATACTGTTTTCCTTCCACAATGTCAGAATGGCAGAAGTAACAAAGATGCCCATATATTTTGCTGGACATTACTGATAAGCAGCGGCAGCTACTACTTGTTAGCAGCAGAGGGCGGGTAAGGGGGAAATGGGTTCAAACAAATTCACTTACCTCCCGGCTGGCTGGCCAGCTGCCGCCCCTTCTATGTCATCTTCCTGGCTTCTTAGGGGAGGGAGACAGGAAGTAGGAAGCACCAGGTCTTCCAGGCTCCCTGCAACCAATCATAATGCTACAATGCAGCGCTGCGATTGGTCTAATTGCATTACACAGTGCTCAGCCAGGGGCTGGAGGGATGAACATGTTCGATACACAGAATATAATGCAGCCTGCATGGAGAACTCGGTATGTGTGCATGACTGTGTTGGGAAGCCCGAGAGGGCTGGCCAAGCACTCATGCTCACAAAGGGAGTGCAAACAAGTCTCCCCCCCTGCTCTGAGAGTAGCCCCACCCCACAAAGACGCCACAATGGGGAGTAAAATGATAATAACCTCTGGTTATTATCATTTTATTTTTCTTTTTTTACACTGCAAAAAGTAGTAGGGCGACGCTCCTCCGCCTTATAGGAGAAGCCACCATTGCTGATAGGCCATGATTCCTGTCCATCCAGTGAAAGATGCCTTGTGTGGATATGGCATAGTGAGAGAGACATTTGGGTCAATGTATTGCACTCAGGGCATCATTTTGGTTTAGATGATGGTTATGCAAAGAATCATTGTATGCTTCCTACATCTTAAAGCAGCACAAACTTTAAGACTGGATCTCAAATATTGGAGTCAGCCTATAAAATGCCAAGTGCCAAGCCACACCAATTACGACTACAGGAATGGCTCATGATCTGACAGTTCTGCAACACAACACCAGCTCCAAGTGCAAGACCGAAAAGACAGCATCTCTCAGAAGTACTTCACCATGCTGATATGTTTGCAGAATATACCTGGTGCAGGTAACAGTCACGGGGATTCGGTGCAGAGTGCTCCTAAGGCAATAATGATAGACAATATATAGAATGCAGTTGTGGAAAATTCTGACGAAGCGGAAGAGCCTTAAAGAAGAGATTAAGTACAGAGAAGGAAATCATGACCCACCCATGACTTCAGGTGTAATTGCCCATAGAGTGTTGACACGTCTCTCAGTGTATTTCATAATGTATTTGCTGGTTAGCTTTTCACTACTGGGGTTAACTGTGGGATATTATGTGGAAAAACTAGGCGCTTTCCATTGTGACATCATTTTTCTATGCATTACTTGAACTGCAGAATTCAATGCTTGGTGAAGGTTGGCAAACTTGGTCTACTTCTTCAGGTATCAAACAAATGCCATGATTTCCAAGAAAGGGGCATGAGCAACCCTTACACGCTGCCCATTCCAAGCTGGGGTCTGTCAGAGGATGTTATTTCATGTTCATAATCCAAAATGAACTAGAGTCTATTCCTGTAATGTCAGTTCCTATTTGAATCATATATAAATTGGCATGGATGCCAATTTACCAATATACCAGGTTTAGCGGAAGTGACATTAAAGGCCATTTGACCTTTACTTTGACACACACAGGTGCTTACACGTACTAACACATACACTCACTGCAAGCAAGCACACAACATAACATTTAACAGTATTTTTAACTAACTTTAGCTTCCAGATAGGGTCATATTCTAGATAATGTACTCCATTTTTTGTTACACTAACAGTGAATATTATTATTCACTTTTTATATATCAAAATTGACGGAAAGCAGGCAAGTGGAGCTCCAACCAACGTCCATTAGGAAGAGATGCCCCTGTGGTCCAGGCACTGATGTTGCCACCTATGAGGGCCAGGGGTCTCAAAAGCAGTACCAGGGCAGGAAGGGGCAAGCGCTGGTAATCCCTAAATTACATCCATGTAAAGAGGCATTTACAAGTTAGGTATGCATTGCAACACATCTGTTCCACTATTTGCCACTGCATTATTTGCCCCCAGCTATCTTTTTGTTCCTGATTTTTTTTCTAGTATGGGGAACCTCTACTGGATTTCTTCGAATATATTTATTTGCTTGACTCTTTCTTTTTCCTTCCTAAGCCAGGAGAAGGTTTTTACATACACTGTTCTGTGCAGGGTATCACTGTGGCCACTATCAGTCTTCCTTTCCCCAGGCAAACAAGAAGGAAACTCAACAGACATTGTCTGCATCTACTCCTTGATCCTGTTTTCTATTGTGAGGCACAATATGTTACTGCCTGTAAAGAGATTGAATTCAGAGGATCATGACATTTATTTTTGAAGGTTTGTCCACTGCATGTCACGGGGAAAGTACCATGATGAGAAAAACTAACATGTACTAGAACTTTGGTGCTTCCCATAATACATGAATGACAACTCAGTGCTGACTTGCTAAACCAGCCAGCTATTTGCCTTAGATGACTGCCAGCCTAAGATGATGACTAGACACAAAGATGAGGAGCATGCAACATGGCAACAATGGTCGTTTGATATTAGTATGTTTGAGCACCATGAAACAAATGTCGATGTAGTACACTTTACAGCACTTGAATCATCACTCCAGTCTAAGAATGAATGTGATATTCCTGGCGGACTGAGTGGAGGGAGTGGTAGACAGACCATTAATTGCCATGGTACTGCTCATGAAACTCTTTTGCTACTGAGATGTCACCAAAGTTACCAAGGTTACCTTCAAAACATCCTGTTTTCATCCTGCATTAATGTGGGCCATGTTCAAAATGCATTCTGATGGAAATATGATGAATGTGTTAGGTGTAAGGATTGCTAATTCAAATGGGCAATACAGTTAAACAAAAATCAAAGACCCAAAGACAGAAAAAATATCAGTTATGTTTTACACATTGTATGAAGTAAATCAGTAAAGGAAAAACAGAAATATTCTATTTGGGCAAACCATTACATCTGTGAATGTTATTATTATCATCTGAAAAAGATGTCATCATCCTGAAACCCTGTGAGTGTAACTTAAAGTGGATCTGAAGTGAAAATGTGAAACGGTCCCCATTGACGTCAAGGAAGTCCGCATGAGCAGTGGGATAAGACCTCTCAATGCTCCTCCTCCTACTCTCTGTCTGTACTAAGATAAATTCAGGGTAAGTGAGAAGGCAAGGAAAAGGAGAACAGGATAATAGAGGAGGGTATTTCACAGTCCGGCAATCAACCTTGCAAAGTTTGTCAGAATGGTCAAAGTCACTTTGTCAGAATGGTGAATGCCTAGCAGGAATGATACACAGTGTATTTCTTATGTTATAACCATTTCTCCAGCCTTCTATATTAGCTGGTTCTCTAAGGTATCCCTTATAATGTGCTCAGCATGTGATTATTTATCTTTCTAGTTTTGCTAAAAACCTTTGGGCAACCAACTTTTAAGTTGCTTGTGGTTATTTCTGAGAGAAGTTATGTTACATTATGTTAAATGGATATTTGTAAAGTGCACAGCTACTTAATTGAGTCACCCGGCGCTGAGGTGTGATGACAGCATTCTCTGTGCGCAGTGACCACCAATTGAGTATTATTGCTGGAACAACAATGCTTTCAATGATTTCCTGAATGCAAGAAGTTCCTGCATCAGTCTTTATTCCAGCGACAGATTATTCCACAATTGCACCGCTTGCACTTGGAAGGAGAGTTCCCCAACCCGAGCTCAGTGGTATCTGGGAGTTCGTGCCAACTGAAGTGCTGAAGACCTTAGTGTGCGGTGAGAGCGATAAAATTGGACTCTCTTCACCATGTACCCGGCACCTATGCCATGTAGAGCCTTAAAAGCACAAACCATGGCCTTACAATGGATCCACTTGTGGAGTGGGAGCCAATGCAGGGATTTAAACTGTGTGGACATCCGTGCTCTGGGGCCAAACATGAGTATTACTCTGGCTGCTGCATTCTGGGACACCTACATTCTTGCCAGTAAATACTCTGGCAGCTCTAGGTATAGTACATTCACGTAGTCCAACCTGGAGACTATCAATGGGTGGACCACCGTTTTTCTGTGGGTGATTGGCAAGTGAGGCAGAAACTGCTTTAGCATCTTCATCATGCCAAAGCAGAATTCAGCCACTGTCTGAATCTGTGTCTGCATGGAGAGATTCTCATCCAGCTTCACCCCTAGATTTTTCACTGTCTTTATGGAAGTTGTAGGGGGGAACATGTCAGTAGGCCACCAACTACGCCAATCCTTGCTGGGGCAGTGGCCAAAGAAGGTGATCTCTGACTTTCCAGTATTGCATTTAAGCTGTTTACACTGGAGCCAGGAGAACACTTCTGTTAGACAGCTGTTAATCATGTCTCCATTAAAATCCATATCTTTTTTGCAAGTGAAAAGCGACTGCGCATCATCCATGTACGATACTATTTTTGCTCCATGTCCCTCGGACAGAGTCGCTAAGGGTGTCATATCTATATTAAAAAGGGTGGGGCTCAAAATAGAGCCCTGGGGCACACCCACCTCAAGAGGAGGGAAGGGGCAGCAAAAGGTGGAGACCACACAGTTTGCTGGCAATTCTTTAAAAAGGAGGCAAACCAGTTGAATACCAAACCCCAAAACCAGCACTCCCAAAGTCCCAGCAGGAGTCGGTCGCGGTGGACGGTATCAAAAGCCGCAGATAAGTCCAGCAATATCAGTGCGGCCTTGCCACCCATATCCACAACATCCTTTATGGCTTCCGATACTTCCAGCAGCGCTGTCTCAGTGCAGAAATTTGCCCTGAATCCGGACTGACTCTGTGTAGTAATGAACTAGTTTCGACAAATGCGGTGGTGACATGATCCACCACTTCTTCCAGGGCCTTAGAAAAGAAAGGAAGCAGAGATATTGGCCTATAATTAGAGACTAACTCTGGGTCCAGTGTTGATTTTTTTAATAAGGGAAACATTTTCGCTCTTTTCCACCTGTCTGGAACCTGACCCATCGGCAGAGAGAGATTAAGGATCTGGTTGACCACTGGATCTCTGCTATTGATGTCAGAATGGAAGCAGGGCATGGGTCGGAGGGAGAGCCAGATTTGAGTCCTTTCATGATTTCTAAGGATTTTACCTTGGAGACCGCTGGAAACTGTTCCAAAGAAGGTTCTCTAACTTGTGTTAGTGAGGAAGCAGGTACACCACTATCACTGAGCGCCGGATATTCTCCTGGATATTTTTAATCTTATCATGAAAGTAAGAGGCCATCCGGCCAGTCCATTCGCCCCAGGCTCCACGTCGCCACGGGACGGAATGAATATGGACTGAAGCCTCCGCTGTCTAGAAACACCGTGATTCATCTATCAGGAATCCATCCCTACACCCATCAGGCTTCCGAGCAAGAAGGGATACCGACCAAAGACGCCCCCCTTCCCCTTCCAGTTACCGGTTGCTATCCTGACGCGGCCAACGTACCTCGGCATCTATCAGGGTCGTGTTTCTGTGGCTTTCATGTGACGACTAGACGTGGCCTGTTAATATCAAGTATTACTAGCTCATGTTTGCGACTTGTGATCCGTGTTTACAGCCTACCTAAATCCCTGGGGAAGGATTTGTATCTCTGTGCATCGCCTACTATCACTAGAAGGAAAGGAAATCAGAACTCACCTTCTACTGAATAAAATCTTCTCTACCCACCCCATGTGAGAAACACGGACCTCTCTTAACCTGAACACTATGAAGCCCCGTTGATTACAGCTTGTGTGCTCCCCTCCCCGGCAACATCTGTCTGCCCTGATGAAGGTGCCTTACACCGAAACGCGCGTTGGCACTACCACCAAGGACGGCAACACTATACCATCTAATTTGCCCTCCCACTGTTGCACCCTGGTCCATGCAACCATAAGTCCATATATGTGTTGCAGGCTTTGTGAAACTCACCTGGTTGAACGGTTTGAATGTGTATGAGTCTGAATGAATCCTTGAAGGTGTGAGTGTTGATTGAGCCCCCCTGAAGTGCCCCGGAGTGTCTGGAACACTGAACTGTATGATGATATTTCCCTCTTGACTTTGATATGAAATATTACATTGATTGTTTTTATAAATTCCTGAATATCCAATCAAGTATTGTTATTTTATAAATATGTGTCTAAAAATCAATAAAAATATATATTTTTCATAAAAAGTATGATTTGAATCTCTGGCTCTGATACCTGGTAATGTTGCTCCTCCTTCAACAGAATTGGATCCCTTTGAGGACCATTGAGTATTCATTTTGGCAGGGTGTTCTTCTTTATTCATGCGGCCAGTCCATGCCTTAGTAGGAATGAATGGCTAGGCTGACACTGCAGGGGAGGAAAAATCGCCAACTATTTTACTAATTTCCTTGTGGTTGCAAGTTCGATTTTGGCGGAGAAAAATTATTTTTTTGCCTCAAGAGAACTTGTTTATAGTAAGCCTTCAGAACCTGTTTATAAATTGTTTTGTCGTTGGGGTCAAAACGTTTCCACCAGGTCCTTTCTGGGTGTTTACATGGGCGTGAAACAGGGGTTGCAAATTCCCCTTCCCGGAGCTGGAGCCAATTGTCCAGGCCCTCAACATCGGCCTCTAGATCCCCGCTAAAAGAGATCGGATGCTTATTGATGGCATTACTCAGTGCCTCGGATATAATTAAGTAAAAGGTCTAAAATTGCTAATCTTGGACTTCCCGGAGGCTTTGGGAGAATCTGATTCCTTCTTCATTGAAAAATCCAGGAGAAAGTGGTCGGACAACACAAGGGAAAGCGGTTGGCTCATTACTAGTATGACAGTGGAGAAGATCTGATATAAGGTGACCCTTTTCATGAGTGGGGAAGTGTACATAAGGGGCCAATTCTAGCATCTCCAGCTACTCTTGTAGTCTGGTTGAGTCTACGTCTTCTGGTGTATCCATATGCATATTAAAATCACCTAATACTAAACAGTGTTTAGGTTTCATAACAAAAGGTGAAACAGCGTCACCAATGGAGGCTAATAACCTCCCGGCAGGGCCCAGGGTCTATATATTATAATGCCCGCCAATGATTGGTGTGGAGACTCCCCCAAGTGGAAGCCGAGACATTCCGCTCCCTCTACTTCAACCGAAGGGACTATTGTACAAGAAAAGTGGTTCTTAAAAATAATAGCAATACCTCCCCCAATGCCCGCCTGACAGTCCTTCCTGGTAATATGATAGCCCGTTGGGATAGCAGAGGCTATGGTAGGGTTTGAGACCTCGCTCTGCCATGTTTCCATTAGGAATAAAACATCCGGGGATTTCTCCACTAGTAAATGATAAGGGTCTGTTTTTTCAAAGACCGTGTATTGAGAAGCAGGGCGCGCAATTGCGCTTTGTCCTGAGAATGGAAAGCATCACAGTGGCTTAAATTACACCCTGCCTGCTTCTTCAAAAGCTGATCAGTTTCCTTGATAAAATCCTCCCAGCCGCATTGTGAGCAGCCCTTTAGCATTTGTTGCGAAAATACGGATGAAGGTAGAGGGGGGGCATCCACTCACTTTCCTTCCTATTTCCAGGAGCAAATGTTTGGTATAGCATGTGCGGGGCCTTGAATTCCACTTACTGACAGCATGGCCGGTGCCAGCCACCTCCGGGACACTGACGGGCGCAGATGTGCTTGCCTTTGGCGTGCCTTTGGAGCACCGTATATTGCATCCAACGTGCTGCGACTCTCGTAATTAGGGTCAGGTGGATGATACACAGTTGTTATAAATTTTTAATTTTTCTTACTATTTTAACGAACTAGAATTCTGCAACTTGCCACTATAGCTGATTTTATGAATTAGGATCCTGACACGGACTTACTACCTTAAGTCCCTTTACTTAACTCGAATTCCCTGTATCGAGTCTTTTTTCGCTGTCCTCTACCCACCGGACACGTGACCTCCCAAGCCATATTACCGGAACTGAACCTTCACGGCAGCTTGTATCTTTGTAGACCAAGCAGGCGTCCTGTTCTGACCCCCCGTGTTTGACTAGAAGTTTTCAGTCACGAAGGTATGTGGCATTTTATTCACTGAATATTCGGGATATTGAAAATTATCTCGATACGCTATCCTGACACGCAACTTTTAACATCCGTGTCTTACAGGATCCGTATTTACCCGGCTGCTTCCTTGATCAGCACCGTCTCTCCGACCTCCGGCTGAGATTGTGCGAGGCTTTTAACTAAGGTACGCAGGATCCCGCTTTGTGGGAGGACCTGTTTACGGCTGTTTCCTTGCTTTTGTCTGAGTGGTATCTTGGCCCTGACTGGCTTCCCCTGTTTGTTGTTTTCTAGATTCCACAAACAGACGACGAATCCGACCAGTATTCGGGATCTTTTCTATCTTCACCAGGTACATTTCATAACGGCCTGTAGCCACGCTTTCATTCCCTTCTGCCCTGCCATTACCACGAAGTAATTGATCATATTTGACTCCCCAGATTTTTCACCCACTTGTATGTGACTTTCAATACACCTTTTATTTTATTACTACTCTGATGGTGGTGTGTTTTGCATATCTCTCCCTTCTAGGACTGTTTTGCCTCCACCGTTCAGAAGTACCACTCCCCAGTTATTCTGTGGCTCTATAAACGTGAGTTGTTTGCCCTATCGAACACACATTTGTATGTGATGTTCAGACATTTTTGGCTAACTGCCATCTTTGTTTTTTCTTGTTTTACTGCAGTTTCATTCTCCCCTGATGTCCACTGCCCACTGAGTAGTTGTGTTTCCACAATCTAGTCGGATATAAGGCGACTCATTGGTAATCACCCTTTCGACCTACCATAACTATGTGCAAGACATATATGGATCTTTATGACCATTTTGATTAACTGATTACTATTTTCTGTTCAAATTGTCTGCCCCACCTGGTGTTTTGCCCGTCCTGATGAAGACCCCCTAGCCAGTACCTGCACCGATTTTGGGTCGAAACGTCGACACACCCTCTCTCCCCTCAGCTTCTGTTAATTGTCATTTTGGCTTTCTCCATCGAAGCATGAGATTATCTTGATGTATTTGTGAATTGCTGGCCATTTGCCGTTTTCTATATACTAAGGTTTAAACTGACTATTAATTTGTCACATATTTAGTTTCCCTACACTGTCCATCACCACCCTGACCTTTCCCTTCCTTTAGGGGCACCAAGTGTGTGTATACATTTATGCATTTTATGAACTGATTGCAATTTATTGCATCGGCTGATTGTGATTAAAAACAATGTTGCTAACTTTCTCTGAATTCAGTCTATAATCGATTGTCATTGTTCTATATTGTTTTTCTCCAGTTCTGGGGCCACTTTGTTTGTATCATTTGGAGCACCGTCAGCGCATCAGATGCCAGGGAAGTCATCGCGGTCTTTTATGGGGGCGGGAGTGAGACTAGGATGCTAACCAGGGGAGGCGGACCCGCTCTTACAGTCGGGTACCGCAGGTCACGGTGAATATTTGAATATTTAAAAGTTTAAAACCATAAGTCGTATCCACACGTTAAAAACAAAATACAATGCCCACATACGTAAGAACAATTAAGAGTGCAAATAGCAGTATGGGAAGCAGCAGCAGTAATTAACCCGATGTGAGGCCACAGCGCACAGTCGTAATCACACGCTGCGCGACTGAGTCATCGTGGTCTTTTACGGGGGCGAGAGGGAGACTGGAATGCTAAGACTAAAGCGTTGACCAGGGGAGGCGGACCCGCTCTTATAGGCGTGTATCGCAGGTTGTGCTGAATATTTGAATATTTAAAATATTAAAACCACAAGTCGTATCCACACATTAAAAACAAAATACAATGCCCACATACATAAGAACAATTAAAGGTGGAAATAGCAGTACGGGAAGTAACAGCAGTAATTAGCTCGATGCGAGGCCACAGCGCACATTGGTAATCACACGCTGGGTAGCCGAGTCATCGCAGTCTTTTATTGGGGGCGGGAACTCATTTTCTAGCTGTTTTATAAGGTCCTTGATTGCAGCTTGCCTTTAAGGAGAGACAAGTAAGCTCCTCAACCACTTCAAGGTGGCTATCCTCTGGCTTTTGCAATTCAGTGTCCTTGTTTTGTGTGATCCAGTTTAAAATAGTCTTGACTTCAAGCTGAGTATAACGTTTTCCTTTCTGCAGTTATGCTTCCTGACCTTTCATTCTTGCAGAGTATTCTTTCTGCTGTGTCTTTTACACATTCCATGGGTGAGATGATGGTAAGTGTGAAAAGGCAACAAAAGCAGGAATGAGGTGCCACATCCGGTTGCTAAACAAGGGGACCACCACTTGGTAGGTATGAACTGCTGCTCCTTCTGTGATCTATTTTATGGAGTAATTGATGCAGACAGCCCAATACATTTATACCTGGACCATTGTTTTATAATTGTTCAATCTTGAAAGATCTTAGATGTTTCCACAAGATTTCAAGGCGTATTGTGGTACTTCTCTACTTGCTGTAGTGTTACTGTGGCATACGTATGAGACCTTTGGAGTGTGCGGTCCACTGCTGTCAGGTCCTCATCTATGCCCTGAAGAGAGACTAAATGACAGCTTTGCATGGGCTCATTCTGTGACAGAGCTGATATCACTGTTTTAATAGTCCCTAAGAGGACATGGCCATCCTAATAACGTTGGTGGAAAAGGCGATCTCCCCACTGAGACCCCTCAAATAAATTGGGGTTGAATTTTCGACAACCCCCTCCCAATTGGTTGACATCTACAATTAACATGAAGTTCTATCAAATTTTTTGGAAGCTTTCCTAAATCTTCTTGAAGTTGTAAGACTCCGCAACCATTGGAGATTGCACAGTGTCTTTGTGCTTTCAATGTTGTTTATTTATTCACCATGTGAGCACTGCGTCAGCTGCACTACTTAGTAACAATTGCACACCACGTTTGTATATGTATGAATACAAAACATATGTAATGAAAATTCTCACTTTGTCCAGCACATTATTCATTATTTTCTACAGAATTGTTTCTAGAAAATGAAGTTTTTTTGCCTGTGATTAAGTGCATTACAGTGCCTTTGGATGACTTCTCTGGGTGTGAATGAGTATCACATTACTTTTTGTACAAATTCATATGTTTACCCAACAAGGAGCACAGGGAATCTTATGACGGTATAGTTATATAAAAATATAAACGCCCATTGGTACCGAGTGATAGAACTCTGTGACAGGAGTTCTGCAGTAAATGCATGCAGAATAAGTGACCTTATTTAATACCTGAATGAACTAAGCTCATTTTCAGACCTTGTACTGAATTTAGTGATCGCATATTGAATTCCGTATAGCTCACGTTCTCACTGCTTTATTCGAATTTAACTTTCTTCTTGAGTCCACTAAAAAATAAATCACTGTCATTTTATAGTTTCACGCAAAATCACTGCGCAAAATCAGTATTGCCAGTGTTAAAAATTCCTGCCCAAATCAGTGAAAAACGAAACCAGCAAAGCAAGTACTTGTCTCAATCTTGTGTCCTTACCAGTTTCATTGTCCTGCGCGATGCTGCCTTCAGATGAACAGGTGCACCTTGCATCAACATGCACTTTTCAGTGAGTGGGGAGATGCTGTGCTAGTCCGCATTTATGACATACACAATCTCATGCGGGCCCCAAGCCCCGTCCCTGAGGAAATCAACGAGGCGCCTTCGCTTCATTCACAAGTTAACACCTACTATCTTTAACACAATTATAATTTCTTCATGCACTAATGATGATGTTTTCTGGCTTCTCAGTATGCACACAAGAGAACATTGTGGTGTAAGTGATGAGGTACAGTAGGCACTCTTTCAAGTTTCTAGTTCATGAAATAATGTTCTAATTTTTAAGCGCTTCATTTTTTTATAAATATATTTTGTGTTTAGGATGAATCCAGACCATATCTCATCGGACTGGGTCAGTTTTCTTCGCCTAGAAAAGGGGAAATGTTACACCATATTGTCAATTCCCTATACTCTACAGCCTTCTTGGGGACATCCTGTATTGCTCACGGAGTTCTTCTGGACATCCATACTGCTGGCACACAAGGCTTTCACCTAGTCTTGAAAAACAGAAGTGGGGAGGGTCAGAGGGGATATAATTTAATGACCTGTCAACTTATGCCCCAAATATACATCTATAGGTACAGTACACCAACCTTTTACTGCCCATTTTTGATACCAGCGAGCTCTTTTCCATGGGACATATAGAAATATAATGTCCTAAGGTTCTATGACTAATGGCCCACTAAATCCCTATTTCACAGCATAAACGCTGTTTACTGTCGATCTATATATCGACTGCTACAATACTCCTGCCGTGGTGCACCAGCTCCACGCATGCGCACTATCATATGGCTCCTTGATCTGAAGCCGAAAACTTCTGCGCATGCGCGGCTAGAGTAGTGCCGGATACGCTAGATCTGGGTCTCTTCCCGACTAACGCGGGAGAGTTTTTCCTTCGGTACCAGTTATATCTTGAATTTGGCCCTCATTTTGGCGGTCATTGGCTGATACAACAGGTAGCCTTATTATTTAAACTCTATCAGGCACCTCCTTCGGTCCCTTCACTTCCGCTCGATCCCGAGCCGAGGCACCGACGGATAGGTGAGTTTTCAAAGAGCTAACCAAACAGTTAAGCGGTTAGAGGTGTAGGTTTAGTTTTTTACACCTACTACAGGCAGTGGCTTCCCTGGGAGTGGTTGAGTATACCAATGATTGTTGTGACGGCTAGTATATGTTTATATTAGATTTAGACTCGGGGGTTGCACTTTAGATTTTGACACTTCTTGATTTGGCAGCATTCCCTTGC
This sequence comes from Lissotriton vulgaris, assembly GCF_964263255.1. Taxonomy (NCBI): domain Eukaryota; kingdom Metazoa; phylum Chordata; class Amphibia; order Caudata; family Salamandridae; genus Lissotriton; species Lissotriton vulgaris. The sequence goes on from NC_141694.1 coordinate 1,299,966,090, forward strand.
AGCAACTTCATAGTGCTATCCATAACACCACTCACAGTGCGCTATATGGTCACCATTGGCATTATCTCCAGCCCACTTTGTTTAGGGTCATTGTCTTGTGCACCAATGAACTATGGGTGCGGGCACAACTGACATAGTTTGGTGAGGTCTGGACAGTTAGGAGTCTTCCACATGCTTTTTAGGTTTGTGTATAGAGCTAGTGGGTTGGACACTTTTTGAACTGTTGCTAATTGTGTCCTTCCCTCTTCCCCTTTTTTCTACACATTAGAGCGGGGCCTCAATTTCCCGAGCAGTTGCCGGGTAAGGTGAGGCGATTACCCACACAAGGCTGGGTAAGTATCACTGAGAGGAAATGCCTCCTTGTGATATAGCTAATATGCTTATTTAGATATAGCTAATATGCTTATCTACAAATGCAGGACGCAAATTGTTCATGCAGTGGTGTTGATTGTCTTTATTGTGTGTGTGGAGTTATGTGGTTTACTGTGTGGTAACATGGATTTGTTATCTTCTACTTATCCGACAGGTAGAACATTTCTTTCCTGTCTGCAGAGGACACAGAGTCTCCAAGTCTGGGTGATACGTCTCCATTTATATAGTATTTTGATGCAATTTGTGCTTCCTTATACTTGTACACCCTTCAGTTAATCTGGCAGTAGCGCACTTAATTTAAGGTCCTGATGAAAGCTGGAGCACTACTCTTAACAGCTGAAACTAGTTGACCATTCCTCACAACGCCATCATGTAGCTCTACTCTCTCGCTACTAGGCGTGTTTTTAATCATGACACCTACACTTTTGCTGTCAGGCTATCCCCGCAGTCTAGGTAGTCATTTTTAAGTATCACCTTTTTCACAGCACTGCTTTTCTTTAACACACATTTCATCTTGGGCACAATGTTGGCAGAACATGGTCGATTTCCTTGCCCGCACTGTTACATAGGCGGTGCCGGAATAACTGCCATCCCCAAATGATGATATACCGCCTAGAGGGTGGTCTGATGGGACTTTTTCAGCCCGGTGAAACCTAGCACTTCCATCTACATGGTTATCCGTGTGATTCCTACACACCATTTAGGACAGCACACCACACATTGACCTGGGCTTCTTTTTTCTGTGTTAGATGTTTCACCTAGTCTTGCCATGCTCTAGAGTTCCTCCCATTGATCGTTTAAGACCTGCACATATGGTAAGATCGCCACAGGGGGTACAATACACATATATACAGTGGCTATACACCACTACTGGCGTTATCAATTTTCTCTTAGCTTAGATTTCTTGATATGTACAGGTGACATAAAAGAACATATAGGCTGGACCAAGTTAGAATCTTTGAATACTTCACTATAGTGAGCTATTCGCTTTCCAGTTTTAGGCATTAGCTTTGTATAAGTCATATCATGTTTTCTAAGTAATTGCAAACACGTGTCATTTTCAATGACAGGGGTCTTCCTTACAAAGAGGCATATCTACTTGAAGGCCTTATTTAAAGACACACCAGAAGAAAACTATACAGATAAAATTACTGTAAAATGAAGTCAGTTGTAGACTTTGATGACAAATAAAGATTTTTGGGATGTGCAAATAGACAAACATTCACATATTACTTACTTCATGATAGCCAAATACGTGCTCCAATAGAATAATGGAACTTTTTAGGTGGGGCCACCTGCACTACCACAATCAGCCACTGACTCAAAAAGCACATGACAGAATGAGGGTGCAAGCCGCTTGCTGGTTATGTGAAGCGTGATGTGAATCATACCTCTAAATGATATATGTGTTATAGAATTGATATTTGTTGGTGATACTTGTTGGTGTAGGTGTCCATGTGGGTCGGTGCCAACACTGATTCCGTCACAGTTAGTTCTGTCATAGGTGTTCAGGTGGTTCAGATGAAGGCCCTTCACCAATTCAAGATACATATATATTTTGTAACATAAAGTAGCATATTTGACTTTGGAAACGCGGACATAAAAAGTAAAGGACACTGCTGTTTAATCTTTCAACAGTTCAAGTCGGAAGTCAAACATGTTACTTTGTTGCACACGCCATTGCTTTCTTTAGTTCAACACCTGATGCAGTCCTTTATTTAGCTGGTTCAGCAAGTGCCTTTAAATTTTCTTATGAGGGTGTTTGGCTATTCATTCATTTGCCCTTGCTAGATAATTTGTTGCCATTCACTGCTTCCAGACATTCCTGCTGACAAAGACACAGGGTACCATACCTTTTGTGTTGATTAAGGACATAGCACATATGTATTTGTGAACCTACAAGAGATTAATTTGCTTAGTCTCTTAATCTTATACTAGTTTACCTCAAAAAAGTAATTTAGCAGATCAATTTGTGTTTCTACAAACTCCAATTGAATCAATTACAAAGTGGACTTTTGTACTTACCTTAGACGGACTTGCAAATAAGAATAAAAAGATGTTTTCGTACTAAAACAGTTAAAACAGGATAGCTAACACATCTTTTACAAAATTCGCATTTTAACTTTTATTTCTGTTGTTATTTGCTTGTGATAAAGCTGAGCCTTTTGTTTTATTTATTAGTTATTCCCCTTTTCCTAGATGGTTCTGATTTGGGGCTTGCAGTTTTATCTGAAGGGCTATTTCAAGATGTTAGCACATTAATAGTATCAACATTGGGGTTGCCCCCAGCAACCTCTTACTCATAGGGGACACATGGGTGCCGACCCACCACCTTGCTCTGCTGCTAATTGCTTGCTTGCTTTTACATGAAAATGAATTATCTCACAGATTATTTCAGAGTCAAAAATCTTTATTCGGCAAAATGATAGCCATAAAATAACAAATACAACATTATTTAACAAGAATCAACATGATAACATTTTAGCCGACCTAATCAATACCCAGGATTGTTTGTTTTCATATAAAAGCTACAGTAACACCTTGCAGTAGAAGTGGGCTCCCCTGGGCTGTATTGCACATGTGTCAGACAGGGCTGTTAGAGCCTAGACTTGTTCAGAGCCAATGCTTATTTGGCATGCTGCACCAACGTCGCATAGTGCAGCATGTCAGATAATGGAGCTTTAGGGCCTGTCAATCATGTGCCCACTTGCCCTTTCACAGGTGTCAGAATAGAGAAAAAGGTTTACCTAGATACCTCCCACCCTACTCCGGCTTCTGATTGGGTAGAAGCTCATGGACCTGGCTCTTGTTTGCTGTAACCAAGAGTTAGGCATCAGAGAGCCCAAGATGTCGGGAAAAGTGGGCATACCCTCCAGACAGAGTGAACGCTCATTTCAAAGAGAAGAAGGTAAATGCTGTCTTTAGCAGCCTTCAACTTAGTATAGGTGTGCTTGTGTGTCAGGTAAGGCATGTTTATGTGTAACTGTCTTTGTGCGCAAGCCTGGGACTTTGTGTGCATTTATGTGTTACCCAGAAACAGGTCTCAGGATGCTTGCTGCCTGTCTAGTGAGGAACTGGCTTGGCAGTTCAGGCTGGGCTGTTCCCATGGGGCACAGTGTCAAGACTGATTTGTATATGGCTGGGTCTGAACTGGAGTGGTGAAGTAAGCTAAAGATCGATGATGGATTTAGCCCAGATCTGCTACTGGGGTGAGTGTCTGAAAAGTTCCAGCCCTCTGTCCATCATCATCTCCTTGTGTCTCATTTATGTTTGTATGCATGACTGCATGTTTAGTACATGCATAGCAAATCGTTGGTTAACATTTCTGATGGCAAGCAAGCTAAGTAGGTAGTAGGTGAACAACTGCTACGCCATGTATCCTTTAAAGTACGTAGGTCCCTTACTCACGAAGCAACACAGGATTTGATACATAGAGATACAATGAGGTATCTCGTAAGTGTCCAAATGGAAAACCAAAACATTTCTTAAGTTTAAAATAACAATTAAATAGAGAGGAGGAATAAATAAAAAGAAGAAGTCAAAAACTCCTAGACTCAGACATTCTGCCATGTGACTACAATGAAAACATATTGGTCATGTCATATATATTGATAATTACCTATGCTGACATGAACAATTATATATCAACAATTGGAGTCATGGTACTGTGGTTGTTTTAATCCCCTAAAAGGATGTAGGGATTATCATCAGTCTCCCTAAGCCACCTTCTTATTTTAGGTAGTACAAATTTGACTTAAGTAGGTCTTTTTTAGAGACAAATCCATAAGTGATTCAAGACTGATTTGAAATGGCACCCAAACACAGATGGGCCCTACTTTGTGGAGAGTATGACCCATCTCATCAACAAAACACAAAAAGTTTGACTTAACTCGATCTTTTATTGGAAACGTCTAGATAAAATTAATAAAGTTGGAATGACTTTGAAGATGTGAAAAACTGTGCCTAATTAGCAATCTCTACTTAGGGGTCGATTATGATGTCTGTTGAAAAGGTTCCGAATCGGATTCGGGTCTGGCGATTCTGATTCGGAATCCGTCTTTCTGACTGATTTACAAAGCTTTCTGAACAGCCATTTACAATGTTCACAAAGAGTTCAGACTTTCCAAGACGGTTCTGGATGGTATTCGTAGAAACCAAGTCGTTTGGAGCCGACTCGTACAGGTCTATGGTCCGCGTTTCTAACAAAGCGATTACGATATTGGATTCAGACAGCCTTTCTGATTCGGTTTGTCTGACATGGATCAGCTGTAGGAATCTGACTTTGGGGCCTGCAGCAGGTCCCCATTCACCCGGAGCCTTCCAAATGTGGCCCGTGGTGGGTCCCCAGGGGACCCCCACTTTCAGACCATGCACAGTGTGGCCGGTGCAAAGGGGTGCCCACCACAGGGTGCACGATTTTCCCTAACCACTCCTTTCTTCAATGGGAGCCTGTGTGTTTGGTCGGAACACAGGCTCCCAATAAAGCCAATGGGAGTCTGACCGAATGGTATACAGAAAAATCGAAATCAGTCGGTCGGGCTCCCCAAATCCATTTTGATCGGGAAACATTCCGAGAAAGATTTGGTCGGAATGCTCTCCGACCAACATCGTAATCGATCCCTAAGTATAAAATGCTGTCTCCTGCCTGACCCATCCAAAATCATCCATGAGACACTTATTTTAAGTCTCTGGACAGAGGGGCTTCCTGATTAAATGGAGAAAAGCTTTGTGCTGTATTCTGGGGAGCACTCAGGAGATACCGGAATAGTTTTTTTGCCGGTAGATCAATGATACATGATATCTTTAGGAAGGTTTTTTCTGTTCAAATGTATTGCATTGCACAGTTTCTGTTTTTTATGTTTTAAAAATGCCTGTTCTTTAAAAAATAAAAGTAAAAGTTACAAACAAATTTATGTTAGCTTCACTGCTTAGTTGTGAAAATATTGAAAATAATACATTGGCCTTAAAGCCAAGGGCTGCAATGTGTAGAATAAAAACTGTTTTTGTGTAGAATCAGGCACTGCTTAAAGAAAGTTATTTAGGGGGGTTGGGGTTAATGGGTTTTGTCAGCACACTAACATGTGGTTCAAAAGTGAGTTATTTCTCAGATGTTTAATGTGTAGAGTATAAATGTTGACAAGTTAGTCCTTGCTAATATCCTGCAATAAACAAAATTAGAGTATAAAACTGGTTGTCAGCTTGCCCGATACTTATTTTTTAACAGATCTGTCCCAAAGCCTGAAGTGGTTTACAATAGGTTTAGCTGATGTTTGCTGCAGCACTTCAATTGTTTCATTGTGCTATTTTGTTTTGTTTATGAGGCTGCAGGCATTGTCGAAATATATGTTCCAAAATACCTAAATATATATGTTGCTTAAAATGAGGGATTAGCAAGGTTAAGGTTCATCATCAGGCCATGGAAAATGTTTCAAAGCACTGAGCGGCGGGGCCATGCAGGACAGGCTGTGAGGACAGAGGGCCTCATAGAGAGGAGGAGTAGGCGCTGCGGTCAGAGATGGGATAGAACCACTGGTTGTAGCAAATGTGGTTAAGAAGCACCACCTTGAATATACATTCACCAAAAAAGGGCAACTGAGACAGTTACTAAACTTATTGACTCAGTATTGTAGACTTTTTTTTTAAATGTATTCTTGAGTTATGAGGCTAAAGTACAGCTGGCTGTCGAGGAGCTAAAACAAATCATAGAGACTAACAATGCATTGGCTGATTTGAACAGCGTACAGCATAATACATCAATTACAGATGGATGATGGGTGGACTTGATGTATAACTGATGTGTTAAGAGTAGCCTCTGAGCCGTAGGGAAATCTTTTGCACCGTCCAAAACCCCAAGATCCCAATCTGCCCCCAAAGAGTGTGCTAACAGTGTATTATTTTGGAAATGTGACATTGATTCCTTTTCCTCAAAATTACCCTGGACACTCACAATAATGCTAAACCTCAGCAAACAATGGACCTCTGAGCAAAAGCGGTAGTGGCGGGACCCTCAAAGAATCCTGGAAGGGTCGCAGCCTCCTTAAAAAAACAGAAGCCTTCGGGCCTATAGATGGACTGGCTACAATGAAAGGGGTTCCACAAAGGGGCAAAGTAGGTGTGTTTTATAAAATGTAGCTCCTAAAGAATCCTATTGTATTTCTGTCTCAAGTAGCATCTTCCTCCACCATCTATTAAGGTCTATAAAAATGTAAAACAATAGTTAGATATCTGGTTACAATCACAAGGCTGCAAAGAGCTGTTCAGGCTTATTTTCTAACGTGAATTTTAGTTTTTTTCCCCATCGTACAGCACACACAAAAGATTGGTTTTGAGGTCCCACCAAAGGTAAAGCCCACATCGGCTTGCTAAAGGACTTAACACAGATCCTTCAAAATGACACAGTGCCAGCAACCAGTGGGATGCACCCCATTCTTCATAACAAACCATGCACAGACTTTGCAAACTCAAGCCTTAGTGACACTAGTTACTTTTAATCCTACACTTCTTTACCAACAAAAGCCACAGACAGTACAGCGAACACACATACAGGACGGGCACTTCTGGCTAGGGATCGGACCTCAAATTAGTTTATGCATTCTAAGTTAACAAACCTGAATTCTTTGTAATACTCTGTAGCGTTATACCTCTCTAAATTTTGCTGGTACCTTCTGACGCTCTGTTAAAATACCATCTCTGAACCCTCACATTGGGGATCTATGGTGGATGCCGAACTCTCTGACGAATCATTTTGGGGGCGGGGGCTGACTCTGATTCTGAGGCCACATATTTTTAAGCCTCCATGTAGCAAAAATTCTTGTTTTCTTTAAATTACCAATTAAAAGCCTCCACTGCTTGGTGCTATTAGCCCACTTTTGTTTCTTACTGCTCAACCCGGGCTCACCTCCACAGCCTCCGGTGCATGCCCATGACAGTGCTGCCGGGGTTATTATCTGATGCCAGGCGTAGTATAACAGTGTCGGCCCCCTTATACCACTCTGGGGGTCCGCGAGGGAGTCTGCTGTTTCTTTGGGGTGGAGTCCACTCATGCCATCCACTGGGTGCAGGTGTTTGTTCCCACAGCAGTGCGCCATCGCAGGAAAGGCCCGACCAGGCCTGCCAAGCCTTGGCCTCGCATAGATTGTGCTGCCCGGGCCCTCATCCGCATCCTCTGGAGTATGCCTGCACAGTTGCCGCCAGGAGCGCTGACTAGTGGCGGGTGGTGTGTGGTAGTAACGTCCCCCTTTTACAGCTGCTGGGGAACCGCCAGGAACCTGCGTTGGTGCTCTAGGATGAAGGGTCAATGGCGCAGCCTCTCCTGGGTTTTGGTGCGTTTCCTGCCGTTTTGTTGCGGCTTCACTGCCGCCTCTCTCCCGGGAATCTGGTTCACCCCAGCTTCCCAGGATGTGCCGCCACTCTCCCTTGACCGCTCGGGCAGGCTCCGGTGCACCTACAGCCGCTGGAGGTGCGGTAAAGGACCCAACGGGAGCGGAGAGCTAAACGGCTGAGTCCTATTGAGATGCTATCTTGGCCACGCCCACGTCTTCCACAGTTTTATGGCTTTAGAGTTCAGGATGGATTTTAGTTTTCTGACAACCTGGTGCACCTCTTTCATATGTGACCCTAGCACTGCTTTGTGGGCTAAAACCCCATATTCTGGGGTACTATTTGTGTAAGTAGGGGATGTATATTACCGTGAATCTCTCTGAGCACTACTTTCTGGTTTCCCCCACTAACAATGTTCTGAAGGTATGGAATGGCGATCACAAAAAAGCAGTTCCCAATCAGAACACCCTGCAAAGTATTTGGTTGTTGTTCCTCAGGAAGCCTCACCACTATGCTCGGTTTTAAAGCTCTGATTATGACATCTGCTCCCTGTACTGCTGTTGGGGTATGTTGAGGTGGGTGATGGAGGATTTACACTTGAAGCTGGGCAAGAGGTGTAACCGGGGAGCTCATCACAAACTGCCTTTCTAAGGTGTTTCAGTGGATGGCCCTGCAGCAACTGAAATGCAACCGGGACAAGACTGAGAGTATGATTTTTGGGGCTTCCCCCCCATAGCTCTTGAGAATTTGCTGGTCTAAGGATGCCTCACAACCAGCTCCTTAACAGAGCTTTGTAGGGATTCTAGGTATCAAACTTGATGGTACCCTCTCCTTTCAACCTCAGATCAAAGCTATGATCAGTTTCTGCTTTGGAATACTTGAGATGCTGAAAGGATTCCTTCCTTTCATGTCCAAGTCAGATAGGAAAAAGGTTATCCAGACTCTGCTTACCTCATGACGATATTATTGTAACGCCCTTTACCTTGGCCTCCCAGAGTAACTTCTGAGTAGACTTCAGGTGGTGCAGAACTTGGTGGCCAGACTCCTACCTAAACTCCCCCTTATGTCTCACATGACCACCCACTTAAAAGCCCTTCTCTGGCTCCCAGTGAAAAATAGAATTTGATTTAAGGCCATGGTTATAATGCACACAGCCTTGCATGGTTCAGGAGCATGCTACATTAGAGAGAGGATTCATGACAACATTCCAGCTCATACTCTGCATTCTTCTGCTCATTTGGCGAAAGTCCTTTGGATCCACCTACTTAGAACTGGAGGCAGATCCTTGTCTTATTTAGGGCCCCTTAATTGTATTCAGCTCCAGAGGGGCCTACGCCTAATCAGTGATCTTCCCGCTTTTAAAAGGAAATTGAAAACTTCAGTTTTCACACAATCTATTTAGGTTCACAAGCTGGTGCCGTATGTCTTTTACAACAGGACACTCTACTGAGTAGCTGTGCGCTGTAAAAGTTGTTATAACATAACATTATTACATAGGATATGGAAAATTTAAATGATGGCCATCGGAGCTCTGCACAGTGGAGGTGTAGGAAGCGCTGGAGCTGGGAACTGGTAGCTGCTGCCCCTCTGAGTCTACATTAGAAGGCACATATGGGCCATAATATCAAGAAACATTTTCTCCGCTTTTATCGGCAGGAAACTCCTGCTAAAGCGACGATAATGGGCTTGATAATATGCCCTTGTGAATTCCCATAGAAGCACAGGTTCTGGCGTTAACCTGGGCTTCTATGGGAATTCACAAGGGCATATTATCAAGCCCATTATCAGTTTCCTGCTGATAAATGCAGCGCTAATGTATCGCTATGAGTGGCTGCCCTGTCAGAGCCGTGAGAAGCCCGGTACCTGCATAAGGAGTGTACAGTTTGGGATGTTCCCCCGAAATGCCCTATATAAGCTGAATTTATCACTAAGGCTATATGAGATATTTATAGTTGGATGTGGCAATCCTCTAGGGTGCACCTCAACATTCACTCTCTCAGATGGGGAACATTTACCTGCCTGAAGATTATGCAGACCTAGCTGAGCTGTAACTATTTTTTTTGAAGGATGAATCTAAAGGGATTGTTTGTTGGTCCGGGCCCAAGGTTTTCTTCATCTTTAAGGAAAGACGCCTTGAGTTTCTTTTTTTGTGTGTGATATGTACCTCCTGCTTTTTAAATGATTGGAGCTGCTGTGTGTCTGTGGCTGGAACAGGGCACCATTTGAGGTCTATATCCCTAACCAGAAGCCCCCGTCCTGAATCGTGTTCACTGTACTGGCTGCGGCTTTTGCTGGTAAAGCAGTGTAGGGGTTAGAGGAACTACGGGTCTCTAAGGCCTGCATTTGCAGAGTCCACACATGGTTTATTAACCTCATGCGCGCTAGCGGAATTCCGCTCCTGGGCTGAGATTTTTAAAAACGCATGTTACGTGACGAGCTGGGCTCGTCATCAGCGTGCGAGGAGGCTACGCCATGACAAGCCCAGCTCGTCATCAGCGTGGAAGGGGTTAAGTCGCACGGGGCACCTCACACTCGTTGCTAGCGTTTGGTCATTTTGAAGATGCTGTATTATGTCTTTTAGCAGAGTTGACGTGCATTTAACCTTTTCTGGTACTCCAGCACCAATCTCTTGTGTTGGCTCTATGATAAAAAAAAATCCAAACACGGACATTGGTAAAAAAAAGCCTGAATGGCTCTTTTCAGCCTTATGGTTTTAACCACCTGTCTAACTATTGCTTTACATTTCTATAGACCTTGCTAAATGGTGAAGGAAGACACTGCTTGAGACAGATATACAATAAGATTCTTTTGGCGCTACATTTTGTAAGGCACACCTGCTCTGACCTTTGTAGTTCCACTTTGTTTTAGCTGGTCCTTGTACAGGCCTCAAAGTCTTCTGTATTTTTTAGCTAGGCCACAACCCTTCCAGGACACGTTGAGGGTCCCATCACCATCACATTTGCTTGGGAATCTACTGTTTCCTCTGGGTCAGCATTATTGTGAGTATCCTGGGTTACTGTGAAGAAAAGGAACCCATGTCACATTTCCAATATAATACACTGATTTAGCACACTCTCTGGGTGCATGAAGGAGTCTTGGGGTTTTGGAAAATACAAGAAATTTCCCTATGGCTCAGAGGCTAATCTTTACACATCATTTATACATCAAGTATGACCATCATTCTCGTGTAATTGACGGATTAGCTGAATGCAGTTTAAATCAGGTGAAGCATCTTAGACTCTATGATTTGTTTTAGTTCTTCAACAGCCAGCTGAACTTTTGCCCCATAACCTATAAATAAATGCACAAAAGTATACCTTTTAAAACAAAGTCTGCAATGTTGAGACAATACAGTTACTAACTGTCTCAGAACTATAGCGCTCTAAATATCTGTACCTTGCTGAAAGTCAAACATGTTCCCATGGCTTCACGATAATGGTGGGAAATCCTGTGAGCAGATTAAATAGATTTGCTTACAAACAGCTCTCACAAACATCACAGATCGCAGTTTCTTAAATCTTGGAAAAAGAGAGGTTTCTATGCAAGTGTTGTTCACAATACAATAATATAATTTAAAGTTGCTGGAACTGGCATACTTATCAAACTCATTAGCACGAAGGGCTAATAAATGCAAGGGCTTTGATCTGGCACAGATCAGTTCAGACACCCAATCATAGTACTGCACTAGATCGTTAAGCCCTTAAAGAACAATGCGAAGCATATTAAAAATCAAAAGAACATGGTTTAAACAGCACATAAATCTACAATTTTTTTACCCCTGAGAAATTTGTATTATTGCACAGAACATTGAGAAATAACACAATATTTTCAAGAGCTTCATTCTTTTTGATCAAACAAATAAAACAGCACAACCCTTTCATTTTTGGAGTCATCGTGGTTACCCCTTGTCGAGGACGGTATACACAAGGTGTTGTTTCTCTGCCACATGTGCTACAACCAGTGGGTGTATCCCATCTCTGACTACAGAGCCTTCTCCCCTGAATGACATAATATCGACAGACAGAATATCGAAATGCAAAAATATCGGAGCAAAAATATCGACAGCAAAAATATCGGAATCCTATCTTCATTAAGGTAAGTACAAAAATATCGAAAAAATAATATCGTAGTACAAAAATATCGGAATCAAAAATATCGTTTTTTAAAATATATTAATAATAATGTAAAAATAATATTAAAATACATATAATTTTACAACTATTAAATAAAAATATTAAAACAAAATTAAAACTAATACATACACATTTAAAATAAATGAAACACTTAATAATTTAATGTAATTTTAATTTATTTCATGTAATTTATTTGATTTAATGTAATATTTTTTAGTTTTTACTCTGTACGCCTGTACCCCAAAAACCCAAAACTGACCCTGAACCCTAAAAATACCCCTTTACCCAAAAACTGAAAACTGACCCTTATCCCTAAAAATACCCCTTTACCCAAAAACTGAAAACTGACCCTGAACCCTAAAAATACCCCTTTACCCAAAAACTGAAAACTGACCCTAAACCCTAAAAATACCCCTTTACCCAAAAACTGAAAACTGACCCTGAACCCTAAAAATACCCCTTTACCCATGAACTGAAAACTGACCCAGAACCCTAAAAATACCCCTTTACCCAAAAACTGAAAACTGACCCTGAACCCTAAAAATACCCCTTTACCCAAAAACTGAAAACTGACCCTGAACCCTAAAAATACTCCTTTACCCAAAATTAATTAATATTATTTAATTAAAAATTAATTATTAATTAACAATAACAATAAAGTAAATATATTAGCACATTTGCTGTAATTAATTTAATTTAATAATTAATATTATTTTTCCCAATTAATTAATTAAGAATAACAATAAATTATATATAAATAAAATTACTATAATGAATGTAATTAAATAATTAATATTAATAATTACCAACTAATTAATAATTATAAATATGTAAAAAATTATAATAATTAATTAACTAATTAATAGAAATTAATTACCAAATAATTATTAATTAAAATATGTACAAACATATATCAATTAATTAATTATTATTAAATTACTTCCCACCCTATTCCCCTATAAACCCATAACCCGCTACAGCAGAGGTCTTCAAATTTTTTGATGCCGAGACCCCCTTGTAAAACCTTTTTAGGCGTAAGGACCCCCTTCCGACAAAAGATTCTAGAAACTGGTACTCCTCATCATAAACAACTATCGACAACCATAAATGTGCCTGTTAGACCTCATCACATCCATCCATCCATCATTCATCCACCCACACTTCCACACATCCATCCATCCTTCATCCATCCACCCTTTCATCCTTCCATCCATACATCCATCCATAAATCCATCCTTCATCCATCCATCCTTTCATCCTTCCATCCATACATCCATCCTTTACCTATCCAACCGTCCATCCACCCATCCATCCACACACCCACCTTTTCACACATCCATCCATCATTCATCCATGAAACCTTTTATCCATCCATACATCCATCATCCATCCACCCTTTCATCCTTCCATCCATACATCCATCCTTTACCTATCCACCCGTCCATCCATCCACCCATCATTCTTCCACCCACCTTTTCACACATCCATCCATCCATCATTCATCCATGCAACCTTTTATCCATCCATCCATACATCCATCCTTCATCCATCCACCTTTTCATCCTTCCATTCATCCATCCACCCTTTCATTATTCCATCCATATATCCATCCACCCTTTCATCCATACATCCATCCTTCATCCACCCACCCTTTCATCCATCCATCCATCCATCCACCCACCCATCCATCATTCATCCCCCACCTTTTCACACATCCATCCATCATTCATCCATGCAACCTTTTATCCATCCATACATCCATCTTTCATCCATCCACCCTTTCATCCTTCCATCCATACATCCACCCTTCATCCATCCACCCTTTCATTATTCCATCCATATATTCATCCACCCTTTCATCCATACATCCATCCTTCATCCACCCACCCTTTCATCCATCCATCCATCCACCCATCCATCATTCATCCCCCACCTTTTCACACATCCATCTTCATCCATCCACCCACACTTTCATCCTTACATCCTTACATCCATCCTACATCCATCCACGCTTACATCCATCCATTCACCCATCACTCATCCACCCACCTTTTCAAAAATCCATCCATCATTAATCCATGCAACCTTTTATCCATCCATACATCCATCCCTCATCCAAACTACCCTTTCATCCTTCCATCCACCCTTTCATCCATCCATCCACCTTTTCACACATCCATCCATCCTTCATCCATCCATCCACCCTTTCATCTTTACATCCATCCACTCATCATTCATCCACCCACCTTTTCACACATCCGTCCACCCTTTCATCCTTTAATCCGTCCATCCATACAGCCCCTTTCATCCATCCATACATCCTTCATCCGTCTACCCTTTCATCCATCCATCCACCCATCATTCATTCACCCACCTTGTCTGTGCATCTCTCATGGGGGGTCAGTATCTCTCTGCTTCGTCTTCCTTCTTCTTCTTCCTCTCTCATGGCAGGGCATCCTTGTGCCTCCCTGCTTGGGGGGTGGGGGTGGCAGCCAGCTGTGAAAACATCTCACCGTGAAGAACAGACTCTCAGCCACATTTCTCCTGCACAGGCGCCAGGTATGAGGGCTCGTGGGACTTGAACCAATGATTGTAATGTCCTTCTGCTGTCCTTCTGCTGTTTACTGTGTATTTGTAAAGCGCTCTGATACCTACTAAACTAGCGCTATATAAAACGTTAAGTAAAAATAAGCCCACAACTAAGTCCATTGAACTCAAAGGCCCCCCCCCCCTCCCCAGCTCGTGTATGTCAGCCGGGCTGAAACAGCTTGGGCACACACAAAGGCACACCAGAGTACTATCACATGTCTTTAAAAGACCTTTACTTGTTAATGAGGCTTTGATGTGTTTCACACCTCGGTGTGAATTAGGCGGCCTCCGCCGTGAGCACCCTCCATCAGCCTGACGCCAGGAACTGCACTCTGGCAGAATCTGCGACCCCCTTCCCAGGACTCCACGACCCTCCTGGGGGTCGCGCCCCACAGATTGAAGACCTCTGCGCTACAGAACATATTTATCAATTAATCAATTAATTAAAAATAATTAAAAATTATTTCTCAATTAATTCATTAATAATTCCTACTAATTAATAATTATTTTAACATAATTAAATTACTTCCCACCCTATTCCCCTATAAACCCACAACCCGCTACAGTAGTAAAAGACAATATTTAATAAATTACATTAAAAATAAATAATAAATACAATATAATATACACTAAATGTATTTAAAAATTTATATTAGTAACATCGAAGTTATTAATTTCGATATTATTGACATCGATATTTACAACTTCGATATTACTGATATCATACCAATATCGATATTGAGACTGTCGATATTACTTACCTTCGATATTTTGTCCCATCGATATTTAAACTTCGATATTTTTGTATATCGATATTTAAAAATCGATATTTTGTCTGTGTACCTTCTCCCCTTCCCTATGAGGCCTTGTGTGGTGCAGGCTGTGTACCCACAGGCCCCTCCTGCATGGCCCTGCCTCATAGTGCCTTGAAACACTATTCACAACCTGATGATGGCCCTTAACCTTGCAAACCCTACGTTTTAAGCAACAGATTTATTTATGCATTTTGTAGCACATAATCTGACAACGCCTGCAGCCTCATATACAAAACAAAACAGCACATTGACACAATCGGCATGCTTCAGTGCACGTCTGCTAAACGTATCGTAAAAAAGCCACTCCGGTCTTTGAGCAGTATCAGTTAAAAAGAACTATTGGACAAGCGGACAATTTGTTTTACATTCGTATTTTATTTATTACAGGATATTTCCAAGGGCTAACTAGTCAACATTTACACTTTACACATTAAACCTATGATAAATAACTCCCTTTTGAACCACGTGTTAGTTTGCTGATGAAACAGAGTAACCTTAGCCCCTCACAACTAATTCTCATTAAACTTTGCTGGAAACTTTACACTGGCGTCTCCAACCGGTCAATCGCAAGATACCGGTAGCTCGTACTTGCCCTGTCAGTAGCTCAATGCCTGACTTCCACGTTAAAAATACCCTACAATGAATGTATGGCCACACAATTTCCTTTAAATTTATCCCATTTAAAAAAGTACCTCGCCCTTGCAGTGGCCATATGTTTCTGTTGTAAACAATGCCAATTAATTAACAAGAAGAGCTGAGCATGGGCTAAGCTAAGGTCTGTGGCCCCTTTCTTGACTTAAAAATGATGCAAATAGTGGCACAACAGTCATACAAAAATATGTTGGAATGTTTTAGAAAATAAGTTTTTTTCTCCTACATGCATATGCATTTTATATGAACAGCATATTATATCACATTGAGAGGCATTTTTGGAAGTAATAGGTTTTGAACATGAAACAATCATAGACTTCCACCATCACTGATGAAAATTCAATAAAAATGAACTAAGTTGTGTCATGTGCACCATACATATGGACTAGGTTATTATCACATGGAACACATTTATAGTCTGTTAGGAGAGGATTTGTACAGTGCACACCATGAACTCAGGCATTTAAAGGTCTGGTCACATGATAATGTAGAAAAAGGAGGCATGATGTAATAAAATAATTGTATTGCAGCCTTTGTATATAGTGCTTACTGCCCTGCAAGCCAATCCATGTAGGGTTTATGGTGGGAAAGCTGTTGTCATTATTTTGTGAGCCTATGTTGGAAGTGTTCCATGTTGTGCATGATGATCACCGAGGTTCGATTACCAAGTTATGGAACGTGGAAGCGTGGTGGATGAAAAGGTCTAAGAGCCAGATGTGCAGTTTATGGTTTTTAGTATGGTTGCAGTATTGAACAGCACTGCATGTCCATATGATTTCTCATGATTGTTGTAGTCTTCTTAGCTGGTTATGGCAGAGGTCAGGAGCATGCATTTTGTTGAAGAGGGAAGCCAGGACTAATACCAAGCTCTCTGGTTTCCTACTGTGCATTGCAGACACTAAATGGGTATCTGTTTATCCCTAGTCAATGAAGCTGGACGTGGAGGGTCTTTGGAAATAATGCACAAGTTGCTTGGCTCACAATGATTTTCATGGGTCTGAAGTAGCTCTCACTGCAGAAAAGGTTGGAGAACCCTGCTTTACACAAACAGTTTTTATTTTGCACATTGCTGGACTCGGCTCTGGCGCCATTGTAGCACTTTGCATATTTTCACCATGAAGAGGTAAGCTAACACAAACTTGTTTGTAAAGTTTTGTTTTTCAAAAAGAACAGGCATTTTCAAACCATGAAAAGAAGAAACTGTGCAATGCAATACATTGAAAGGGAAAAAATAATTTCAAGTTGTTGGAACTTGTATTCTTATCAATCTTTATAGCACCTAGGGCTGATTATTGTAGGAGCCGGCGCTAAACAGTTCAGACGCCCAAGCATAGGAATGCACTAGTGCTTTAACCCCTTATAGAACTATGCAAAGCATATTAAAAACGAAACAACCTGGATTAAGGACCGCATAAATCTACACATTTTTACCCCTGAGCAACTTGTAATATTACACAGAACATTATTCAGTTGCAAGTCAATGTTCAAGAGCTTCAGTCTTTTTGCTCAAAAAAATAAAACAGCACAACCATTTAATTTCTGAAATACTAGCAGTTGCGCCTTGCTGCAGACAGTATATGCATGGTGTTAATTCTTAACCACATTTACTACATCCAGAGGGTCTATTCCATCTCTGACTTCTGATGTTCGGCCATGTGTTCTGGTTGTTGGACCTATTGTTATATTCCCCGGTTAGGCCCAGGTAGCGAAACAGCTTAAGGATGGGTTATCTGTATCCTCTTTCCTTAAAGCATGCTGTCATCACCCTGCATTCATCATGAAAACTTTTGTTCTGAGCTGCAGATCCTTCAAAATCGTAGAAACTCACCATGGGGAATGCAGTTGATTACATTTTTGGGTGGCTACTCTCAGCATGTAGTAGGGTATTGCCTGCTGTATTCTTGCGATATAGCATGGATGTGAGCTTTGTATTGATCACGGATTTTGCTTATGTGACCCCCAAACTTCAAATTATATGTATTGTCATTCAAATCAGAGATACATTTCACCACCTGCTCTTGATCCCCTTTGCCGACAATACATAAATTGTTGTTGTGGCGAGACCACAGTACCACATGTGCACTGTAGTCTTCAAGGCTCCTGGACACCTGCTGCTCCCACCACCCCATCATAAGGTTGGCATAACTGGTAGCAAAGCAGGTGCTTATCATGGTGCCCTATATCTGTCTGAAGGTGGAATTATTAAAGAGGAAGAAGTTATTTTCAAAGCAAAAGCTGATCTGTGAAATCACATTTCAATATGATGGAGACAAATCATGGGTCGAGATTTTAGAAGTTTTTCACACACCTGTAAACTAACATTATGTCTAATGCTGGTGCACAGGCTGCTCACATCCAATGTGATACAAAGGAAATTAGACTCCCAGTCAATATCTCGTATTTTTAACAGAAAGTATTTACTCTCACATATGTATGATGGGAGGGCCAATACATAAGAATGTAAAAAGAAATCAATATATTCAGATGTGTGTACTAGTAGAGATCCAATAGTTGAAATGATAGGTCTACCGGGTGGTTTGTACTGATTCTTATGTAATTTTTGCTAATAAGTAGAGTACTGTTATTTTGGGAAATCTATTGAGTAGGAAGGTGTATTCTTTCCACTCACTGAGTCCCTGCTTTTGCCATTTGGTTAATATTTCATGTTTCAGTTGTTACTCTGGACACCGTTTCATTTATCTCTTTATAATTCAATTGTATCATGCATTCATTGAGGTAATCCTGGGCATCATGGATTGCCACCCTTGTCCGATTTTTGGATGACAATGTTGTGGTCATTCTGAAGTTACATATGTACCAGTTTCTTGCTCTTGGACAAATAATCTGGTCCCCATCTGGTTTTCTTTGCTAGTCGTTTTATATCCCAAATGCAAGTTTTTCAAAAATATCAATAGCAAATGGGGGAAGGATAGGATTAAAAGTTGATGTGGGCTTAAAGTCATTAGGACAGCTGCCACCTAACTCAGAGCATAATATTTCCAAATCCACTGATTCCCCACTGGACTCATCTAATTCCATATTCAGTTCAGTGAGAGTGCCATCTATGTAACTTTAATTTTCGTATAAACTGAAAGAGGTCAATCCTACTCTGTGCATAGTTGAAGGAGTTCGCAGGACAAAAGGAGAACCCAAATTGAAGACCTTAGTTTCCACAGAGGTAAGAGAGATTTACCACATTGTTTGATGTATCGATCATCCCTTCTTCTGCCTCTTTGTCTCCATTCCCATGTGCGTTCCTTTTGCTCTGGCTCCACCCTCCTCTCCTGGTTATATATATATAATAAAGAATATTAATATATATATCAAAACTGTAAATCCTCAAGTTGCTACTACATGTCCCTCTCAACCTCTCAACTTAAATGCTAAATCTTCAAAATTCCTGTCTAGAGCTGCAGTTCCTAAAAGCCCTGTTGAGCTAAATGCAAAAGCATTTATATTCTTTCATGAAGATGCAGTTCCACTATTCATTAGTAGGTGCCCTTCAGAAATCATAGACAAATGTATTGATATTCTCACATCAAGCCACAGTTCACTTAGTTGTTACTAGGTATCCATTAAAATTAAAACACAAAAGAATGTAAATGCTTACATCAAGCCTCAGTCCCACTATTTGTCACTAGGTGTTCATTAAAATTTGAATGCAGATGGATTGAAATTCTTTCATGAGGCTGCAGTTCACTAGTCATCCCTAGGTGTCCGTCAGTAATGCAAAATCACTGAATTTTTTTCATCACGTCATATTTGGACTAGTCATCACTAGGTGTTGTCAAAGGTCGAATGCAAGAGCATTGAAATTCTTATATGAAACTGCAATTCCACCAGTCATTACTAGGTTTCCTGCAGAAGGCAAATCCAAAAGCATTAAAATTCCCACATGAGACTGCACTTCTACTTGTTGTTAACAGAGGTCCAGCTCAAGTCAGAAGCAGCTACTTCAAATGTCCTGCAAGCAGAGGGGGTGTGGCTTTCGTATACACATTTGCATATACACTTTTGCTGTTTTAATCATTTGTGCTTGTTTTCAATAGGATAACTTATTTACCAACTCTAGTTCTTCATAACCAGTCAGAATTACAGATCTTGATGCATTTTTTTTTACAGTTTATAATCACGTGTCACTATTTAGAGGAATTTAAATTCATGAATGAGTACAAAAACATTTACATAACTTATTTTGGCGCTTTAAATTTATAAATTTTAGTGGATGTAAGCCTTGTCTTTGAGTTGTAAGGAGTGTTTTATACATACGTTCAGTGTTGGTACAACATTCTAATAGGGGTGGTGTAGTTCTAGAAGTAATTACTAGAGGTTTGTCTCAAGTGGTTGAAATGTCAATCACAATTCCTTGGGGGTGGTGTACTTTCAACCTGAAAATCTGCATACACCTTTTAGCTTCTCTAATGAATTGTGCTCATTTTCAGTAGAATGAATAAATAAATAGACCAAATCTGGCTTATATTGTAGAATGAACATTTTACTTTACAATAAATGTCTTGAGAGTTATGAAAATAGTTGATGTAACCCTACTATAGATAGGGACCATCAGTCACTGGGAAGTACAAGTGGCAAACAATTTCAATTTTTTAGGTGTATGTGTACATGTGAAAAGGAAGCATGCAGTTTCTCAAAGTGAAGGCATCCACTGGCTGCAGTTGGCTCAAAATTTGAGTGACATGTCAACAGACCAATGGTGATAAGTGCTGATCGGGAGGCTCTTTATATGTATGCATTTTTCGTATTCATTTTTTTTTAAAACCAGAGGCTAGAAAGACATCTAAATCTGTCTTTAGGCCAAACCTAAAAATTAGAAATGCTCCCATCCCACATACACCATACAGTTATCCCACATTAGTATAACCTCACAGAAACACATCACTGACCACACACAGTACAATGTATTCTGCCCATTGTGAACACACTCAACAGTTCTCAAAAGCTAGACAGAATGCACTCACTACTCGATAAACATCCGGTGTAGCTAGATCTGATATGGCAGTAAAGTATTCTCTTTTGTTTTTTTAACAACTTTATTTTTAATTTTTGAGAAACTAAGGACACACACACTTTGGCATTAATGTTTACAATGATCTTTAACTTGCAACAGAGGACAGTTCAAAATAGCATACTTTACTACAAATGGACAGTTTTACCATCTTGCAACTCAACCCCTCTCCCCAAGAATCACCTCCAAACCCTCTATACAAGAAACTCAAAGCAACATGTTGACCTCTAGTCTGATTGTCCTGAGGGGATTGACTGGCTCCCTGCCACATAGGAGTAATCACAAACACACCCTGGAAGCCTTCAGATTCTTAGACAGTGTCAAGTGCATCCCCCCTGATCTTTTTGTCTCTTCACATACATGATAAATGAGTGTAGATATTGTCATACTTTTCAGATCTATTGCGAACAATTGCTGGCATGAACCAACCACATCTTTCCCCACCACATATTGAGCAAGGTTGACTAAGGCTGTTTCCACATTGAAGCCACACTCATGCATGGAGCTAGAAGGGGGTGAGAGAGTTGCATTCCCAAAGAGGTTGTCGTGGGTTACAGTCTGTGTTCCCTGGGTTCCCAATAGAGAACCGAAAGTGGTTCATGGGGTAAAAAGATTCTGTTCTGACTCTGGATTGGGCCCCTTTCAATCTGTTCACCTTTGTACTACGGAGTGTATGCATTGTTTTGTATTGACCACACACATGTATACTCCCACACACAACATGTACTAAAATGGGAGGAAGCTCTGGTACAGACAGCTACTTCATGAGCACTGGACTTACCTCATAACCCCTCCACAATATCCCTCCACTGTCTTCAGAAATATAGACTGTTGGTGTGTTTCCACTTTCTGTCTAAGCAGCACCTGACAGCACTGATCCTGCACACTCCTCTAAGAATTGCTTTAAGGTATTAAGGATTTTGCCACTATAAGCTGGAGGTGTGTGTCATGTACATTTGTATCTGTGTCTTACATAAGAAAAAAACAAATGCCAGCATTTCTGAACAATATGAGTAACATGTCATTAAGGCAGATAGATGTGTGTCTTATTGTTATATATTTTAGGGACAACAAAGGAACCCGAAGGAGTCAGCAAGGGACCTTGGGAGTCAATACTATTAAGCCAACAGTGGTCCCTTACAAGCATGAGGATATAATCAATAAATATAGACGAAATAGTTCCTATATTGAATATGACGTACCCTGCCGGGCAGAGGTCTAATATTTACTTTCCAAGCAATGTAAAACACAATTTACAAACAATATACAAGGCGGGACACAAGCTGTACCCAGCTTAACGCACAATTTAGACATAAGGGAAGAAGGACATGTGAAGAGAACAAACAAAACAAATACTGTTCTCTTGTATTTTCCTTCCCTTTTCTTCCCTTAGGCAAAAGAGGCTTTTAATTATTAGGCATTTATTTCATGTCTTGATGATGATCTGTGTAATGTGTTAAACGGATCAAAACGCCGTCGACAAATATGTGCACCTTATATAAATGCATAAAACCTATATGTCCTTTAAAAGTGTAAAGATGCCAGTATTGTTCTGTTTTATAATTGAAACTGTGCAATTAACAGGTTAACAGAACGCTAAGCTTTTGCATAAAAGCCTTTTTGTTTTGTTTGTTCTCTTCACATGTCTTTCTTCCCTTATGTCTAAATTGTGCGTTAAGCTGGGTACAGGCTTGTGCCCCGCCTTGAATATTGTTTGTAAATTGTGTTTTACATTGCTTGGAAAGTGAATATTAGACTTCTGCCCGGCTGGGTATGTCATTTTCAATATAGAAACTATTATGTCTATATTTATTGATTATATCCTCATGCTTGTAGGGGACCACTGTTGCCTTAATCTTATTGTTATATGGCATATATAAACAATTTCTTTGGATACTTTTTAATGCTATAGGTCTTTCCTTTAAATGCACTGCAAATACCGTATGTTATTACTCAATTTAATGGCACGTATCTACCAACCCCGGAAGAGTGGTAGGTTGAGTCTGCCTTGCCCTAAATCAAACTTTTCACATTTACATCGCTGTAGACAACAGAGGTAGGTGTTAAATCAATGCCCATTCTTGGCAGTTTATATGAAATGGTGATGTTTTACATTCAGAAAGAGCATACAAACATAAAAGTATAGAAAAATACAATGAAGAAGGGAAGGTCAAAAGTTAGATGAATGAATGAGAAGTATGGTTGGAGAAATGGAAAACGAAATAGATACACCAACAAACCAAAATAGATAGATAGATAGATAGATAGATAGATAGATAGATAGATAGATAGATAGATAGATAGATAGATAGATAGATAGATAGATAGATAGATAGATAGATAGATAGATAGATAAATGGACAGGTGGAAATCTTGACTATTTTGATAACCTAAATCATCAGCAAAAGAACAAATTAAATGCAATACAATTTATTGCCACTGCATTAGATAAGCAGCAGCAAACCTTCAGATTACACAGTGCATGGTCACTCGATATTGGCTTCCTTCCTAAGTCACCTGGTGAGGAGTAGATATCACACAGTGTGCACAGTAATGACTGGAAACCACTACAGACAGCAGGTTTCTAGCTAATTGTTTGGAGGCTCCATGTAACCAATGTCCATTACGCAGTGCACAACCTCCTAAGGACATCTGCTTCAACCTCAGAAGGATTATTTTTTGGTATTGGATGGAGGAGGCAGCAAATTATAAGCACCTCATCCTGTGCTCAACACAAAGCCATTACCCCATCACACAGTAAAATATTTTTAAGAGTTGACATGTCTGAAGTAGGACTTTTATTGATTACTGGTCATCATGGTAGCTGTCCAGGATTGTGATTCAAAAATTTTCCCTGACACTATATACCCAAGTGCTTTGCGAAACCATGGGTAAAAGAAACCATATATCAGGGGGTTGCATGTTGAGTTAATGTACCCTAGCCAATTTAAGGCATCAAACAAATCTTCTGGGGTAGAAAACCCCAAGATAGGATCAATTAAAATTACAATAAAAACAGGAAGCCAGCATGCTAAGAATACACCCATAACTATACCCAATGTCTTGGCTGCTTTCCTGTCTGTTTTATTAGAGAGATTGTGGTTTGCTTCATCATGACCCATTGATGACATTTGTTTAATGATTTTTGCATGCCTTTTGGATACAACAAAGATTTTTATATATATCCCAACCATGACCGACCCTGGAGCAAAGAAGCATGCAAAAAACATCACAATGCTCCACAATTTGTTGAATGTAATGGGGCACAAACTAAAACAGGCAACTAGTGTTTCATATCCCTCTATCCCTGAGACATGAGAATCAGTTATAACCACCCCAAATGCAAACACTGCTGGCACTGACCAACAGAACACAACCAATCCCCTAATCACAGCCATGGTCATTTTTGTAGAATACCGTAGGGGGTCACAAACTGCATAAAACCTGTCAACCGCAATTGAGCACAGGTGGAAAATTGAGATGACGCTGAGCATCAGGTCAAAGCTGTAATGGATTCTGCAAAACATGTCACCAAACAGCCAGCACTTCTCCACAGACCGGATCATACTGTACGGCATAATGATGAACCCAAGTAGGAAATCTGTGGCCGCCATTGAGAGTATAAGGAAGTTTGTCGGAGAGTGAAGCTGCTTGAAGTGGGATATGGAGATGATTATGGCAAGATTTCCAAATATTGTGATTGTGATTGACACAACAAGGAATGAGTACATTATGATCCGAATGCTAAATGACCTGATGTGGCTGGAACAGGATAGTGAAACATTCCCAAACTGAGAGCAGTTGGGTAAGACCTCAGTGCGATTAGAAGTATCCATAGTCTTTCTCAGTAAACTGATTTGTGGAAATGAGTTTCTTCTACTTTCTTGGTAATACTGGTGTCACATGGAGAAGATATTCTGATATGGGGTAAAAAGAAACATCAGTTATAAATCTGGCATCATAAGTAGTAGATAATACAATTAATGTGTCAAGCAGGCCTGGCTGGTGAATTGCACTCCATTCACAGAGTTTAAGGCGTTTTCCGCACTCTACACTCCCCGGTGCACACAGAGTCTGAACATTTTCATAGATGAGTTTTTCCTCACTCGCATTCATCAACATTAAGTTGGAAAGCGTGAGAGTGAAACACCAAATGCTAGACCACCTCCCAGAACGATATATTAACGCAGGCGGTCGCGGATTGTCACGTATCGCCGTGACCGCTCGTGTTGAGAAACCTTCCGTTCATGTTGAGGTAGCTGCTGCTCGAGTAGAACATCTACTCGAGTGGCAGAAAGAAGCAGCTCCCTAGATTTTTACCAATCAGCATGTGTACAATTTTGAAGATAGCACATTTTGTGAATGTCCAATTTAACCATAAAATTGAAAATGTGTACAAAGGGAAGTGTGAGCATAAATTGTGGTCTCCAGTTGCATTTTTGTAAGCCCAAAATATGTACTTGGGTGTGCGGCAAGTCTAGTGTGAGGTGCATCTGCAAAGGGAGTGACATTATTGGTTTTCCCACCAAAACCATCTTTGAAAGAAGAAGCTACGCAACAGGACTTTATTTCCCATCACCCTTCAGCACGGGAAATGACATCACTGGATCTCTTATTATCCACCTACACTCGAAGTGACACCTGTGAATTTCCCATCATCCAGCTGAACAATATGTGATATTACTGGTTTTCCTGCAAAACATGTATTTAAAAGAAAAAGCCAAGCAACAGGACTTCATTTCCCATCCTCCTTCAGCAGAGGAAATGACAGCAAGTCATTTTAAACTCCTCCCCCCTATCAGGACCTACTTAATGGCAGATGCCACACAGACACGCAGTAGGTGCACCACTGGGGCACTGAAGGCCAGCCCATCTGCGCCTGTCCGTGCCTCGACTGTGCCCAGTGCTAGCAACCCTGGTCCAATCCCTGCCCTGCAATATTCCACAGGTCTCCTGTGGTTGCTGGACCATGGACATCATTCCCCGAATTTATGATGGAACAAAGCATGCCATTACCACACAAGGCATTACCACACAGCCTTTACCAGTGGCTAAACATTGTGCCTTCAAGCTGGGATGTACCACATTTAAAGCCGTAGCGGGTAACGGTCCTACCTTTATCGCTTCTAGGATTCAGCGCTATCCTCCCTCTCGAGAACTGCCCTCCTCCAACTTAAAATTACTGACTACTCCCTTATTTAAACGCAAAAAACACAGAGAACTCAGATTTACAGTCCTGACTCCGCAGGTCTGGAACTCGCTCTCCGTGGTTATGAGACTTACAGAGTCCTATGCCCAGTTCAGGAAACTACTAAAAACCTTTCTCTTTCCCCAGGCATATCTGTAACCCAAATGCATTGCAGTCGCAGCTACTCTACCGCTCATGAGCGCCATGAAACCGTTTAGTGTACGTGCGCTGTACAAATATAATTAACATTAACATTAACATTAACATGCAAAGCCTTTACCATGCAAGTCATTAACATGCATATGCCTTTACCATGCATTATATATATATATATATATATATATATATATATATATATATATATATATATATATATATATATATATATATATATATATATATATATATATATATATATATATATATATTCACTGAAAAACCATAGGTTTCAGGCCTTATATAGTTAGGAATTAGCATTTAAAAAACCTTTAAAATTCACTCAACAGACTATAAGTTTTAGGGGGATGTACCATGCTACAACGCATACCATTACGACTACCTACTGTTACAACGCGACCATTACAACGCATACCATTACAACGCATAGCGCTTTGAGTTGCGTTGCGTCTTAACAGTAGGTAGTTGTAAAAGTTGCGTTGTAACAGGTGTATACCAGTGGATAGTGACTAAACTGTTTGAATAACTGTATCACTTTGTCAGTTGTTGTGTAAACTGGTTCTCCAGTTGGTTACTAGCTATGTGAAAGTCTATATTAGTTATTTATTAGTTAACTGAGTATTTGTATGGGAGAGTGAATGTGTGTGTGGTTCGGTGGGGGGTGTGTGACTGCCCAAAGATGTGTGAATAGTTGATTCACTAGATATATGAAGTTAAAACTACATGTTCTAACAGTTGTTTGGGTGAGTGAATATCTTCATGGGTGTGGTGATGAGCAAATATGTTTCTCAATGGTACATGTCCAATAAACTAGAAATATAAAACGCAGCGTATGTTTCAGTTGTATATAGATAAGTATACATAAGACTCAATGATTGTGTGAGTGACTGTATGGATAACTTTATACTTGTAATAAAGATTTTATAATTCACTAAGTAGGACTTACTATCTAAATGAATAGATGAAGTTGTTTTTGTATAAGTGTGTAGCTAAGTAAATATGTAAGCATGATCCATTGTTTGCATAAGTGAGTAGGATGACTTCATATGTGAATAGGATGTGTGCTGGTGTGTAATGTCAATTTAGGTGTATAAGTATTTTTGATAGTGTTCTATTGTTCATTGACAGCATGTATGAGTGAATCTTCAGGTAAGTGATTAGATGTGTGTATACATCTATGAATCACTGAGTGGGTTTTTAGATACTTGTATTGCTGTAACAATGGATTCAAATATGATACTCTGTATTTTACAAAGAGTGATGAAAGATTTTACTAGTGTATGAAAAGATGTATGTGATTGTCACGTGGATGATGTCATCAGTGATGTCATCAGTGATGTCATTTGAGATGTCATCAGTGATGTCACTGACCATGTCATGAATGATGTAATATGTGACATCATCAGCAGTGGATTGCGGGTGCGCAAAATATAGTTAGTACAACTAACTATATAGGAGCAATTTCAATGGTTTTGTATGAGTGAAATGTCCAGCTAACTATAACACCCCTAAAACTTATAGTTTTTAGAGTGAATTTTAAAGGTTTTTTAAATGCTAATTCCTAACTATATAAGGCCTGAAACCTATGGTTTTTTCAGTGAATTTCAAAGGTTTTTTGAATGCTAATTCCTAACTATAGAAGGCCTGAAACCTATGTTTTTTTCAGTGAATTTGCAAGGTTTTTTAAATGCTAATTCCTAACTATATAAGGCCTGAAACCTATGTTTTGTTCAGTGAACTTCAAAGTTTTTTTTAATGCTAATTCCTAACTATATAAGACCTAAAAGCCCACCAGGAATCTCCAGTATGCAAGAGGGGACTGCATTGCAGAGAGGTGTAATGAAGCCACGCCCCTTTTTACACCTCTCTGCAACGCAGCCCCCTGCATGTTTGAAGAGGGGGAACTAATTTCCCTTGCATACTGGGGGCCCCTGGGGGCCAACTAGCCCACCTGGAACCTCCAAGATGCGCCAGGGGGCTGCATTGCAGAGGTGTAATGAAGCTATGCCCCTTGTTTACACCTCTCTGCAACGCAGGCCCCTGCCGCGTTTGCAGAGGGGGAATTAATTCCCCTTACATACTGGGGGCCAACTAGCCCACCAGGAGCCTCCAGTATGCCCCAGGGGGCTGCATTGCAGAGAGGTGTAATGAGGCCACACCCTTTTTTACACCTCTGTGCAACGCAGCCCCCGTGCATGTTTGAAGAGGGGGAACTAATTCCCCTTGCATACTAGGGGTTCCTGGGGGCCAACTAGCCCACCTGTAACCTCCAGTATGCACCAGGGGGCTGCATTGCACAGAGGTGTAATGAGGCTATGCCCCTTTTTACACCTCTCTGGAACGCAGGCCACTGGCGCGTTTGCAGATGGGGGGCTAATTCCCCTTGCATACTGGGGGTCCCTGGGTCATATCTGCCCTAACGCCGATATTCCGAACGATTGAAAATGACTTTTCTTGAGAAACATTTGGATTTGGATTATCATGTCCTATTCTTTGGAAGTTTTGAAAGACTGACTTTGAGGATGCTATAAATTACTCAAGTCTGCCCGAATTGTGTGGGTAAAATTGATACCTAGTCACTTTGAGTAAGAATGTACTTACGTCTCGTCTAACATTTCGAAGAAATATCTAGTTATATGACCACAGGATACCAACATAACTTGAAGGAAATAAGAACGCCCTGAAGAAGCGCTGTTGTACAGAATGAAACATGTCGGCTGGCTGTGGTACATAAACTTAAGGAAAATAAAAGCATTTGAATATACAACAAGATTCAGCGCTTCAATAAGGACTCTAAGTGATATGATTTGATTGGACTTATTGTGCAAGTGGTGCTGTGCCAAACTTTGGAATATTCTCCACTATTCTCTAATACTTACTCTCTACTACTCCACTACTCTCTAATACTCACTCTCTACTACTCATTCTCTACTACTCTACTACTCTCTACTACTCTCTCTCTACTACTCACTCCCTACTACTCACTATTTACTACTCCCTACTAATCATTCTCTACTACTCTCTACTCTGTACTACTCACTATCTACTACTCTCTCTCTACTACTCACTCTTTACTACTCACTCTTTACTACTCACTCTCTACTACTCTCTACTACTCACTCTCTACTTCTCACTCTCTACAACTCACTCTCTACTACTCACTCTACTACTCACTCTCTACTACTCCTCTACTCACTCTCTACTACTCTCTCTCTATTACTCTCTACTACTCACTATACTACTCACTCTCTACTGCTCTCTACTATTCTCTCTCTCTGCTACTCTCTCTCTCTACTACTCACTCTCTACTACTGTCTACTACTCACTCTTTACTACTCTCTACTACTCACTCTCTACTGCTCTCTATTACTCACTCTACTACTTACTCTCTACTACTCTCTGCCACTCACTATCTACTACTCACTCTCTACTACTCTCTACTACTCACTCTACTATTCACTCTACTACTCTCTACTACTCACTCTCTGCTACTCTCTCTACTGTTCTCTACTACTCTCTACTACTCACTCTCTACTCTCTATTACTCACTCTCTACTCTCTACCTCTCTACCTCTCTCTACTTCTCTCTCTACTAGTCTTTACCTCTCTACCTCTACACCTCTACCTCTCTACCTCTCTCTACACACACACATATACACATATATATATGCATATATATATATGTATATATATATACATACATATACAAACATATAGAATCTGCATATCTATATAAGTACAAATATAAATGCATGCATACATATACATATATGCATACATATGCATGTTAAAACATGAAAGTTTTAAAAACACTAATAAAAGCAAAGCTAAAAAGCCACCTCATTACAAACAGAATGGCTTTAACTTAAACGAGGGCGAGATCTATTGCATTTTCAATGCTTGTTTACTTTGGTTCCATCAAGAAGGCATTCAGATGTGTCACACATTTGCCATAAATTCTGAATGTTAGCACGCTAGTTGATCATTAGATCACTGTAGTAAAGCTACTGCTCACCAGGGAAGTCTGCTGCTGGTATTCAAAGTACATGTTCCAGTCTGCATGGCAGAATTTTTTTTATGAAATAGAAGAGGATTTGAGAAGTCACTCAAAATGTGCCCTAATTTTTCTTTCTGCAGCACTAATCATACTTTCTATGGCAAAATATACCCCCTCATTTTGTTCCTTTTTAAATTAAATGTTTTAAGAGTTACCACTTCATTCAAATCAAGATGGCTTCAGGTATGACATACCTTTGTAATAAGTAGGACTGTTAGCGCTCTAGTTGTTCTTTCGAACACTCTGGGACATTCTGTCATTGGGCTACATCTGGTGATATTTGGGCTACATTTGGGCTCTTTTGTCTCTGGTGGCCATCTTGGGGGACTGCATGTCAGAACTTTTTAACCACATGACTGCTAAGGCAATTCCCCTCCTGTGCTGCATATGCATGATCCCCATTGTTCATGACGAGCTCAGCTCGTCATGAGCACACGACCAGTGTACTGCATGACGAGCTGAGCTCGTCATGAGCAGTGAAGGGGTTAATGAAGTTGAGGAGGATTTGAGAAGTCACTCAAAATGTGCCCTAATTTTTCCTTCTGCAGCACTGATCATACTTTATATGGCAAAATATACCCCCTCATTTTGTTCCTTTTTAAATTAAATGTTTTAAGAGTTACCACTTTATTCCAATCAAGATGGCTTCAGGTGTGCCATACGTTTGTAATAAGTCGGACTGTTAGCGCTCTAGTTGTTCTTTAGAACACTCTAGGAGGCTGCAGTAGAACACAAAGGAATCAACTGACAGTCTCTGTCCTTGTTGGATGTACATGTTTTACTGAGAATGTCAGACTTCATTCTCACATGACTGAGAAAGATAATGTGAATTTACAGAAAATATGCTTTCAGTTTAGCTTATAGATCCCCTTCCAAACCACTGTGGGAAAAGCATGAGATAATAGTTTTCTTTCAAACATGATTCATGATATCCCAGCAGAAGGCTTTTTCGCATGGTAATATCACCTTAGAACACACCACAATTCCTAAAATGAGTATGGTACCATCAACAAATGATTTATAATGTAACTAAAGTCCTAAAACCCTCTATTAACTACATTGTTTTTAATGAGGTGCTATCATGTATATTGGTCCCAAGATGGCTGCCAACACTTCTTGGATGAAGTGCTGACAGCCAATCAGATTTCACCATGAGATGTGTGGTTAGGCTCCGCCCAGATATATATGTGTTTTTGAAGTAAATTTTCATAAAAACTACTGGAGCAATTTTCACCAAATATAGCAAAGGCACTTCTGCGTACCAGTCTCTACAATTTTGCCAAGTTTGGTGTAATTCCGTTCAGCGGTTCGGGCTGTAGACTTGTCAGAACATCCTATGGAAATTAACATGGGGAATACACGTTTTGGGGGCCCCCTTTTTTCTCAGCCCCCACTTCACGAATCCCCACGAAACTTTCAGGGAAGGAGCGCAGCGGAGCTGGCCAAAATTTTGGAAAATTACACGCATATTCCTCAACCGGCACCAAAGTGATTCTCAATAGAATGTTGCGTATTTCCTATGGTAGCCACTCCTAATTATATATACCTACTGGCTATCACCAGTAGGTAATATATACATATTTAGATATATATATTCACTGAAAAAACAAAGGTTACAGGGATGTTATAGTTAGGCTCACATTTCACTCATACAAAACCAGGGAAGTTCAGCAGTAATAGTTAGCTGAGTTAACTATAACATATGACCCTGCAATACACTGGTTTTAACTTCACATATGACATCACTTATGACATCACTGATGACATCTCAAATGACATCACTGATGACATCTCAAATGACATCACTGACGGCAACATCCAGTGATTCTGAGTGTTTTGTCAAAGATACTGAGTGTTAAACATATATACTACGGTAATTGGATGTGGGAGTGCCTGAATGGGTGAGTGAGTTGGTGTGTAAGTGGTTTATACACGAGTAAGTGGGTATGTGAGAGACTGTATACATAGGTAAGTGGCAGAGTTTTTGTGTCGGTGAATGAGTGGGTGTATCAGTTTCTTTAAATGATGAATGAGAAAGTGCATGAGTAGCTGAATGGGTAACTGAGCAGGTACATAGGTGTCTGTATGGGTCAGTAACAGGGTAGATGAGTGACTGTATGGGTACATGAATGGGTGTGTGAGTGGCTGTATGGGTGAGTGAATGGGTGTGTGAGAAACTATATGGGTGAGTAAGTAAGTGTGAGATAAGTTGTATGAGAGAGTATGTTCTAGTGTCAGCGACTGGATAGGTGAGTGAGTACATGTGTTAGCATAGCTAAGAGTGACTGGATGTGTTAGTAACTGTTAGGCTGATGTGTGAGTGACTGTATTTTTTAAAAATATATCTGTATTGGTCTTTTCTGATATTATCATCTCTTATATCACAGTTTCCTACAAGATATCAAAAATGTGTTACATACATGTATGATACTAATAAAGAATAACATATTCCAACAGCGTGATATTATTGCTAGGGTACTATTCTTGGTTACCACCACATGCAGTAGCGGTTCTTGGAGGGAGTGCTGCCGGACGGTGACGCAAGGCGGGGAGGGGCAGGGAGGCGGGTAGTAAACCCCGGATTATGGCCAAACCGAGGTAAGTATACAAATAAATAAATAAAATGAATTTCCTTGTGCACGCTGCATCGCCAAATGCGATGCAGTGCCTGTAATGAAATTTGTTTTATTTATTTATTTGTATACTTTTTTTTTTAAAAACTTTATTTTTGGTGCAGACAATAATAGCATATTACATTTGCGCCAGCAGTCCCAAGTGAGCAACGACATTAGCAAATATCACACGTCTGTATACACGGCCCATCAGCCCACAACCCGAAGGCCGGGCGGAGGTAGCTGGTAGCATGCAAGCCAGGCTATGAGCCTAGCCCTGTGACTGCACGGCAGGATGTTCTGGTCCGCTTTTTTGTTTTTCTTCAATACAGGTTACCCCCCCAACTCCCCATAGGAACCCCACCCCCCAAAACACGGCATTCATGACTAAAGCATGTGTACACAGGTCGTTCACCTCATTATGGCACTCCTATCAGCGGGTATAGCAGCGGTCATCACTCAAATTAGGAATGACGCCTTGAGATACAAAACACAATACCTCCCGGTTGTAACCTACAGGTGCGTGTGCGGTCAGGCACTCCCCCAACTTACCATTCTTCCCCATCCACCCCATCGCCCTCACCGCCCTCCTCCCCAGACTCCGCATCCCCAGGGGTGAACAACTCCGCACTCGTACCATCCGAATCTTCATCTACCTCACCCACCACTCGCATCAGTCTCCATGCAAGCAGGTCGTCCTGCAATTTGACATCCCTACGCACGGTTTGCATAAAGGTTTCCTCCGCCAGGGACCATTCCCCCACATCTCTAAGCCAAAGTGTCATCTCCGGGGCCCTCTGTCCCATCCACGTGATGGCCACCCTCCTCCTCGCCAGTACTAGTAGTAGCTGTAACATCTTGTAGGGTAGAGTACACTTCCTGGGCTTGGGGACTAAGGCTAACAAGCAGTGAAGGGGGGTCAGTTCCATCCGGAGTCCAGTAACTCTACAAATGTGCGCCACCACCGACTGCCAGAAGGCGTAAACCAGCGGGCAGTCCCAAGCTAGATGAAGAAAGGAGGCCCCCGGCGCGCCGCACCTAGGGCAGTTATCGTGCTTGTCTGGGGCAATACGCTTCAAGGCAACTGGAGTCACATATGTACGGTGTAAGAAATTGAAGTGTGTCAATTTGAACCGTGCGTTGCACGACACCTTCCGGGTGAGGGTACCAATGCGTTTGCGCTGGGCTGGGTCTAAAGCAACCCCCAGGTCAGTCTCCCAGGCCGCCCACGCCGGAGGAACCGGAGGGGTGGAGTCCTGCCGCATGGCTGAGTACAACAGTGTTATCAGCCTCCTGCCCCTACCACAGGAAAGGATAATATTGAGGGTATGGGACACAGGGGGCGCATCAGGGAATTGCGGCCAAGTATCTCGTGCCATTGCGTGGAGGCCCCTATAGTGTAGGAACTGTCCCTCCCCAAGTCCGAACGTCTCCGTTGCCCGTTCGAAAGATAGGAACGTGTCGTCCGGGTAGAGATCTGCCAACAACTCGCACCCTCCCGCTCTCCAGTCATGGAAAGGCATGTTGGAGTTCTGGACTTTTTGGTTCCGTCCAGAGGTGTCAGGGTACAACACCCAAAGACCCCGGAGTTCCACCTGCCTTGGTGCACAAATGAACAGAAACACGGGCTTCTCGATGGTGGCGTCAAAGACCAAAGGTTTATTACTGCAGGGACACAGAAGTCATAGATACTACACACGGGCAGTAACCAGGAGCCTGTTCAATTTGTACAAAGTGGGTTGCTCCTTATATACTAAATTTTAAGCTGGGGGCGAATTCTTTACATGTAAAACATTCCCAAAACCTTTGTGTCTAAAACAATAAATATTTGACGTTACACAGGAACCGTCGATAATATCTAAGGCCAAACATTGCGAAGATAGGGGTTCCCACTAGTTTGTCACAATTCCCTGTCAATATTGCATTCAGGACCCTGACCGCCTCATCGTAAAGTTCGTTACCTCCCCCTAATAAAGGTTCAGAAAGAAAGAAACAGAGCCAGGTGTGGAAGATAGGAAAGCGGGATAAGGGATGTTTGTGGGTTGTAAATGGGCAAGGCTACCGGCTTCGGCCGCCTAATCATGATCAGGTACAATGGACACGAAGACCAGTTTGGCAGGGCTGGCCTCGGGCAGAGGAGGCAGCCTTTGTCGAGTCATGCAGCTACAGCGTGATCTGGTTTAAGGTGTACGTGTCATGTAAGAGGTGAATCTCCGGCTAAGGCTACGTGTCCTTAATCAAAGTGGAGTGATCAGAGGCTATTGCATATGTGAGGGCAAGGAAACACAAAATGGCGGTCATGATCTAAGATGGATGCCGTGGGTAGATTGGAAATATATCAATAGAAGGAGTGCTCTTGCTTGAAGCGTAGCGAAAACACCAGGATATACTAAATGGATCATTTGCGGTTCACTGATACCAATATTATGTATTTCCGACAAACTTGAAAACACGGGTTCAAATTGTCACGGAACCGTCACGGAACCTCAGACCCTCCTTTTGCCCTTACATAGGCAATTACTTAGTCTATGTCAGAATCTAGTTCTATGCACATCAGGTCAGTGACATGCTGTTGTATCATCATCCTTTCTCGTGTCTTTTCTCCAAACGCAGGTGGTTTTCTGAGACAAGTCGCAGCACAAAGACTACACAGAGCAGGACCACACTGGATAATCAGACAACATGAGAATAGGAATACTAGGATGACACCAATGACCATTAGAACCTTCCATCCCCACGCTGAGATCAGAGTCCAAAACCACTCCATGAAGGACCAGTTTCCCTTGTCTACATGTATGGAGTCTGAAATCTTGTGCAACTTAGAGATCGCCTCATAGACTGTTGGAGCATTATTAGGAATAAAGACACAGCAGCTCGATTGGATCATTCTGCATACCCCACCTCGATCTGCAAGTATAACGTCTAGAACCATACGGTTCTGCAACGTCATGAGCCTATCCGCCTGAAGCTCAGCTGTTAGATTGCTAAGGGCACCAGCAGTTTCGGTAATAGTAGATTCAACTACCCGTGTTAGCTGACGTATGTTTCTACTATTGGCCATAGGTCCCCAGAATGGAAGGAAGCCTTTGAAGAAGTCTCCAGCTTCCTGACCAGCGGTATCTTCCTTGCTGAAGACACCTCTCGCTACTCTTGTTCTGTGGTAATCAGGTGAAGCAGTGTATGTCGGAGGCAATAGTCGAGCAATATAACATGATCCTGAGAAGTCGGCAGGCAACCATGTATAAGCTCTGTCTCGACAAATGAAGTAGGTACCCCTAGCAGTGAGAAAGGCAGGGGAAGAGTTAGCCGGAAACACATAAGTCTCTGCGCACTCACTCCTCCCTAGCTGAGCTCTCGGATTTCTCCCATTACCTTGCAAACAGACCTGACCTCGGTGAGGTACGACCCAGATTGGAGTTGAGCTTTTACGCTTGCTTTCTCCTAAACTAAGGCGATACTCTGAAGTATTCCAACTTAAATATACTCGTAATTCGTCTCTAGGGTAAGATGGAGTATTATTGACGTCCTTGACCATGTCAATAATTCCCTGGACTAAAGCTTTGTTGGCAGAGTTATATTTAGTGGAACGCGGTGGACGTGGAGGATAGGTTTCAAGGGCATAAGCAAAGATGGTTTGGAAGGCCTGAAATGATCCATTATAGCTGTAAGGCAAAACCAGATAGGGAATACCTTTATCCATGGTGTGAGGTATCAAGCCACACACCCAGCAGTCTGTCGTGTTAACTACCAGTTGGTGTTGGTGTAAGAGCTGTACAAAAGTGTTGTTGGTAAATTCTGAGCGTCGAGCTTGCTCATGTTCTGGAAACGAGTGAAAAGAGTGTATAGAAGAAACAGTAGAAATAGCAGGATCAAGGGGAGGTACTGTAGTAACTGGCACAAAAATCAAATTTATACTAAAGACGATTCCACCCACCAATGTTGCTAAAACAATCAAGAATGTAATGGCACATTGCATCAGAAAGCATTTGCTATGAAGAATTCTATTAAGTCTGTTTCTGCGAACATAAATCACATTTTCTCGTTGCAGCGCAGGAAGCTCCATCTTCTACAATCCGCTCGCGACCACTGATGATGTGTACGTAGATGAAAATGCCTCTATCAGCCCTGGGAGTTCCCAGAACCAATAGAAAGATCGACCTTGTGTCAGACCCCTGCAAATTCAAACTAGGCACACAGCCACGACCCTACGGCTACCCAGACGGCAAGGCAATTTTAAAAAACAATAAACAATAGCAAACTTCCTGGCTGAAGGCAAAAGTTCAATATATATATATATCAAAATCACAATATGCAGTTGCCTGCTTTATTTGTCCTTTTTATGGCTTCTTAGGTTGTATCTCTGCTTCGCTGGTACTGTCTGATCGGAAAATAGTGTATCACTAGCAGCTGTTGCAGAGTTCAAGTTCGCAGATAGCAAAGTTTCTTCTGATGCTGGAGACAAATGTTCAATGTTCAAAGGAGTTTTTTCAGGAGGAGAGTCAGGTTTCAAAGTGTCAGTAATCAATTCGGCATCGCTGAAAGAGATGAACTTCGGTGTGATTTCAGATTCGGAGGCACCAATTCCCTTTTTCACCCAGTCGTCGTAAGGGAGCGGCAACGGAACACGCTTTACATGAGAAGCGTGAATCCAGTGTTTGCGGCCAGCTACACGAACTGCTGTCCTCGTTGCCAGTAAGATCTGAAAAGGCCCCACAAATCTTGGCTGAAGGTTCTTTGTCCTCGCGAAGTTCTTGATTACAATGAAGTCACCCGGTTTCAGCTGGTGCCCTGGACTCTCCGGAGGTTTTGGCAAGGCATCGAAAACCTGTTGATGAATAAGACTCAATTTAGCAGTCAAGTCGTAAAGGTAGTCTATCAACATAGGATATTCAATGGAGCAAAATTGTTTAGGCCTTGGCACACCCCAGATATTTGCCGGGCGGCCAAACACAATCTCGTATGGACTAAGCCCTATTCTAGAATGTACTGTTGCTCTCGTTGATAACAGGGCCAAAGGAAGTGCGTCTGGCCAGGCTAAACCTGTGGATGCTTGTATTTTGGCTATTTTTAGCTTGAGGGTGCCATTGTAACCCTCGACTAAACCAGCAGACTGGGGATGGTTTGCACTGTGAAATTTCTGTTTCAATCCTAGACCGGCACACACACTCTGCATAACTTTCCCTATAAACTCACTTCCGTTGTCCGACCATACAATCCGTGGCATTCCATACCTAGGGAAAAATTCCTTGAGAAGAATTTTGGCAGTAGATAGGGCAGTGTTGTCCTTTAGTGGGTATGCTTCTATCCACCTGGAAAAAGCACAAACTACCACCAGGACGTACTTTAAATTGTTGCAGCGTTCCATGTGAATGAAGTCTAACTGAATCACTTCAAAGGGACAGGAAGGAGGAGCGAAATGACCAGCTGGAGTTGGAGTTCCCTTGCCAGGATTATGCATCAAGCACACCATACAATTTTTCACCACTCTCTCTGCACACTTACTGATTCCCTCATTCTTCCAGACCGGAGCCAACATCTTACATATCCCTTTAGAACTTATATGCGCTACTCCATGCGCCATCGTCACTACTGCAAGCACATACGCATCGGGCAACATCCAACGCTGCTGTTCTGTCAAATCAATCCAACATCCATTCGAGTCCAACTTGCCCGTACTTTCTCTCCATACACGTTTCTCTTCCTCAGTCGCTTCTTTCTGAATCTCTTTCACACTTTCCATAGTGTCCTCACATATTCCAGACTCAGCAATCCATCTTGCAGACGTAGCAACATACATTCTACTCATCGTGTCTCTAGCTGTCTGTTTAGCAGTCGTCTCATCAGCAAAAGCATTCCCACGACCAACATCATCCGTGATTGCTTTATGAGCACTGCACTTCACAATCGCAACTTCAGTCGGCAAGGTTAAAGATTCCAACAAGTCGTTAACTAGCTGACCATGCTGGATCTTAGTCCCATGGGACGTAATGAAACCTCTTTCTCTCCACAACCGGCCAAAACTATGGGCCACGCCAAATGCGTACTGACTATCTGTAAACACATTCACTCTCTTTCCCTCAGCTAAAACACACGCTCTTGTTAGAGCTATTAATTCTGCAGCTTGGGCAGAATTCTGACTCACTCTTGCAGTCTCCACAATCGTCTTCAAAGTCGTTACCGCGTAAGCAGCAGTCACATCACCATTCTCCAATTTAAAACATGACCCGTCCACATACAGCGTACCATCTGGGTCGGATAACGGAGTATCCTTCAAATCGATGCGTCCTTTTGTCTCTTCCTCCGTTTTGAAATAGCAGTCATGTGGCTCAGAATCACTCGACTCTTGATCAGTCGGCAACAATGTTGCTGGATTCAATACATTGCATCTTTTGATCTGAATATGACTCGCTAGTAATGTCAGCTCGTAACCAGATAATCTCGCACTAGTAAGGTGTTGTGTCTTTGTTCGGTTCATGAGTGTATCCACTGCATGAGGAACCATGACCACTAGCATATTGTTCATCACCAAACCAGCAGATTGTCAAATAGAAGCTGCAGCTGCCGCTGTAGCTCTCAAACAACTAGGTAACGCTCTGGCTACCGGATCTAATGTTGATGAAAAATACGCACAAGGGCGTTGTTTATCACCAAACTTCTGTGTCAGAACACTCAACGCGCAACCTTCTCTTTCGTGAACGTAGAGCGTGAATGGCTTACTGTAATCAGGTGTACCCAATACAGGAGCTGAACACAATGCTTTTCGTAATTCAGTAAAACTCTCTTGACATTCATCAGACCATGGCACCGGACTCGGAACATTTTTCCCAGTCAAGGCTACCAATGGTTTCGCTAACAGAGAAAAATTTGGAATCCACTGCCTACAGTAAGAGGTAATACCTAGGAAGGCACGTACTTCTCTCTGTGTGCGTGGAACACTCATCTGCGTAATTGCTTTTATTCTTTCTGGGGTCAACTTCCTTCCCTCCTTTGACAAGAGATGACCTAGGTAGGTCACTTCTTGGCAGCAGTATTGCATTTTCGAAGGAGACACCTTGTGATTCAAATTAGACAAATGATGCAATAGGGAAATTGTAGCTGCTTTGCAAGTTTCCTTGTCATCGGCAGCCACTAAAAGATCGTCTACGTACTGTACTAGGGCAGAACCTGGAGGAAGGACAAAAGAATCTAACTGGCTTTTTAAAGCTTGACTGTAAATTGATGGACTTTCACAATAGCCTTGTGGAGCGCGTTTAAATCTGAAACTGCGACCTCCTAGACAGAAGCCGAAAATATCCCTACTTTCTTCAGCTATCGGAATGCTGAAAAAGGCATTCTTTAGGTCAATAACTGAGAACCATGTGGCTGTGGCAGGAATCAATGTTAACAAGGCAGTAATGTCTGGTACTACAGGAAACTGCGGGATTACAATCTTATTAACTTCTCTAAGGTCTATGACAAACCTATAAACTGGAGGTTTTGTAGGATCAGTTCGCTTCAGAATCGGTAATACAGGACTGTTACAGACATTTCCTCTAGTTTCTTCAACCACACCCTTCTTAATCAAATCTTGCACAATCAATAAAAGTGCACGCTCACCTTCACTCGATATTTTATATTGGGGAATTCTTGGAAATTTCACATTCGCTTTCAAAGTTACTACATACGGTGGAATTTCTAGGAGACCTACATCGTTAGGACCAGTCGCCCAAAGAGAATCAGGGAGTGAACGTAGCTCCGGCGGGAGTGCGTCCATTGACAAATACATCGGAGAGGTGATATTTTTACCCAATGTAAGCTGTACTCCTTCCGGAGAACAGTACAATGTCGCATATAGTCGTTTTAACAAATCTAAACCAAGCAGGTTTTCATTACAACCTGTCGTCAAAATCAGGGGTGCTTTCAATTGGCACGGTCCAACAGAAATAGACAAAGGACCAGATATCGGGTTGTAAACAGGGGCGCCTGAAAAACCTACGGAAACATTTGTTGAGCCAGACAAAGGTGCGCCAGGGAGTTTCGCATGAATGATAGAACTTTTTGCGGCACCAGTATCCAACAGAAACGGTTCGACTACACCTGATGTTGCTACTGCGACATAAGGCCCACTCTGATCCACTGGAACTGATACTACTCCCTCTCTCTGTCCATGGCTGTCCTAGTACCCATTTTGTTGATAACCCTCATCTACTTCATTATAGTCCTCGACAAGATACTGTTGAGATCTATTTTGCTGAGTAGATTGTCCATTTCGTTGATCAAAGTGATTGGAGGGACGATCATTCGTTTGTGGAGGCATAGCACCTCGCCCTCGACCTCTAGAATTCTGCACAAAACCACCACGACCTCTCTGAGCTGCTGCTGCATTATTTTGCGCTAAGATCGGACATTCATTTTTATAGTGACCCTCTTTCTTACAGTACGCACACTGATTCCACTGATATTGAGGTCTTGATGAACCATAATCTGTCCTTTGGTATGAGTTTTGCTGCGTATTAGTTTGATTCGCGCGAGGCGGATACGCCTGCTGCAAAAGAACTTTAGTTTTTAAATCTTTCGTTTTCTTTTCTGATTTTTCCTTTTCCTCTTTATCTCTATTTTCGTAGTACTGTGCAGTTGCAAGTATTTGCGCTGTCGTAGATACAGCCCACGCACTTTCTGAGTCTTTTAATTTATTGCATAATTCAGGTAACAAATTATGCACAAATTTATCGACAAACAATCTCTGTCCTCCTTCTGTACTCATGTCCTGACCACTATGATCTACAAAAGTCTCTTCAAACCTCGTGAAGAAGTCGGAGACACTTTCGTCTTTCTTCTGCCTGCATGCTGACAACTTGTCCCAATTTACACGCAATGCTGGCATCAGAGTCTTCATTAGATCAATTATTCTACCTGGCAGATTAGCAATTAAAGGTTCGGGTTTCGCACCACCTATTTGTTGACCATCTGCTGCAGTGATAGCTGCCCAATCACCACCTAAAGCAGCTTGATGATCCTCTCTACGAATTTTAGCCCACACTGGTTGCGGAACTACGTTACCAAACAACATATCAATGTCGGCTAGGTTCATTATACAAGCCTCAACTGTCTGTGTTAATTCCTTGTAATATCCGGCTGGATTCTTACGTGGATCTGGCAAGGCCTGTTTCACCGCTAACACTTCTGCTCGCTTCCATGGAATGTGTATCCATACTCGTTGGAACTGTGCTGGAGCAGCTGCAATTCCTGCATTATCATCACGTTGTATTGCTTCGCGCCAAATTGGAAGAACCTCCCTCATAGGATATTGGCGGCTTAGCTTCACTTTACCTTTTTCTAAATCTCTCGGTGAACGAAGAGATGGATCACTCCTGAAACTTAAAATGAGTTCCATCGCTTCCTTTATATTCTCACCTACTATCATTCCAGCAGCAAACTCCTTTTGAACCCTAATTAAATCTTCCAAATCTGATTCAACATCGTCTTCTTCTATCTCTTCACGTAACAACGAGCACATCTCATCAAAGACGTACCGTTGCGTTGGTTCCCCCCACTGCATAAATGTGTCTAGCACATCTCTCGTACTATATCTTCTACCCTTCGAAATCCATCTGAGAGCCGTGGAATCTAAAACTCCCCGTTCCTCAGTACTTGGAAGCTGACTCCGTCTCTGTACAGAGTCAGGAGTAGGAGTCTTAATCAAAGTTTTATATATAGGAGACAGCATATTAGTAACAGAATCAGTGATTCTTCGACGAACAGAAAGTGGAGTTAGCACACTCGCAGACGTAGAGAACGCAGTAGAGGTAGGAATAGATAACGAAACAGTAGGAGTATCGAGAAAAATAGTTTGAGGAACAGTGGGTACAGAAGTAGGTATAGAGGCTGGCAGTGTAGGAAGAGGAGGAGCTGTAGGAACATTCACATTCATCACAGGAGGTACAGGAGCTTGATTCTGGGGGACAGGAGCAGGAGCACCAGGTTGTCCAGCAACCGGCAATTGAACATTCGGGACGGGTGGAGCCGCAGCACCTTGTGCATACGGTGGGGGTGACCGTAACAGATAAGATAACAGAGGATCGTTTTCGGAATCCTCCAATATCTTAGCCATTTTCGATGGCAAGGCAGGATAGCACTTGTCAATCGCTAAGTTATGCTCTCTAATGGCTACATCTATAGCCTTCTCACACTCGTTAGCCTGCAACTGTTTAGTCGCTTGCTCTAGAGTTAACTCTTCTTGTTCTTTCTGTTCTTTCTTCAACCTTTTCATTTCTCTCTGTTTGGATTCTTTTCGCCAATAACGGAAAGAATCAAACATTGCCGGCCGGGCTTTCTTCTTAAACAATTTCGCTTCCAAGTTGTCGAGAATCTCTGGTTCAAAACTACCATGCAGTGGCCAACTAAGGACACCATCCTTCTTACAATAACGGACCCATATCTCATTATAAGATATAGGACCCACGCCATACTTGCAATATAAATCATATAGGGGAGTCCCAATCGGAGGAACCAGACAAGAGTCCTCCAACCGTGAGTCACTGTTGCAACTAAAACAAGACAACATTTTCCGACTTACCATTTTCAGTCCGGAACACAAAACAAACAAGACACAGAACAAGTATGTGCACTCGAACCAAGAACTTAGGCCTACCAAAACGAACTGATGTATCGATACCCAAACTAAATCAAATAGATTATCGTAACTAGAACAACCAGTGATAATCTGACAAAACCAAACCAAACCAAGAACCGATAAAGGATTTTTAACAATCCTCACGAAAGTCACCAGCTAGCTATCACTAAATACTTAACTGAGTCACTGAAGACGTCACCAAGGAGAAACCCGTCACGTTTCGCCGTACTAAGGACTGCACCACTTCGGGTCCAAGACAGGGCG
The DNA here is from genome assembly GCF_964263255.1 of Lissotriton vulgaris. NCBI lineage: Eukaryota > Metazoa > Chordata > Amphibia > Caudata > Salamandridae > Lissotriton > Lissotriton vulgaris. The sequence goes on from NC_141694.1 coordinate 1,300,009,903, forward strand.
ACGGTCAAGGCAACGGCCCACTGCAGCCGTCCTGAACGGGAAACCCTCGTGGAAGAGAACTTCGGGCCACTTTTGCGATATGCCGGGATCGATGAAGTGGGGCGCCTCCCTCAGGAATCTTCACACGAAGCTTCTCGAACTCTTCAGGCTTTTGGACCGGTACCGAATGACGTCGCCCCACATTGGGCGCCAATTGGAGTTCTGGACTTTTTGGTTCCGTCCAGAGGTGTCAGGGTACAACACCCAAAGACCCCGGAGTTCCACCTGCCTTGGTGCACAAATGAACAGAAACACGGGCTTCTCGATGGTGGCGTCAAAGACCAAAGGTTTATTACTGCAGGGACACAGAAGTCATAGATACTACACACGGGCAGTAACCAGGAGCCTGTTCAATTTGTACAAAGTGGGTTGCTCCTTATATACTAAATTTTAAGCTGGGGGCGAATTCTTTACATGTAAAACATTCCCAAAACCTTTGTGTCTAAAACAATAAATATTTGACGTTACACAGGAACCGTCGATAATATCTAAGGCCAAACATTGCGAAGAGAGGGGTTCCCACTAGTTTGTCACAATTCCCTGTCAATATTGCATTCAGGACCCGGACCGCCTCATCGTAAAGTTCGTTACCTCCCCCTAATAAAGGTTCAGAAAGAAAGAAACAGAGCCAGGTGTGGAAGATAGGAAAGCGGGATAAGGGATGTTTGTGGGTTGTAAATGGGCAAGGCTACCGGCTTCGGCCGCCTAATCATGATCAGGTACAATGGACACGAAGACCAGTTTGGCAGGGCTGGCCTCGGGCAGAGGAGGCAGCCTTTGTCGAGTCATGCAGCTACAGCGTGATCTGGTTTAAGGTGTACGTGTCATGTAAGAGGTGAATCTCCGGCTAAGGCTACGTGTCCTTAATCAAAGTGGAGTGATCAGAGGCTATTGCATATGTGAGGGCAAGGAAACACAAAATGGCGGTCATGATCTAAGATGGATGCCGTGGGTAGATTGGAAATATATCAATAGAAGGAGTGCTCTTGCTTGAAGCGTAGCGAAAACACCAGGATATACTAAATGGATCATTTGCGGTTCACTGATACCAATATTATGTATTTCCGACAAACTTGAAAACACGGGTTCAAATTGTCACGGAACCGTCACGGAACCTCAATGTGTACCTCCATGTCCACCACTGGGGCCATGATCCATATCGGCAGGCATATTTCGCAGGATTTTTTCCACAACACGCTGCCAAATGGCTGCGGTGTGGCGCACTATGTACGGCAGCGCCGCATCCGCGCCCCTGCCGCGCATCAGGACCATCTGAGCCGCCCTTTCATCTGCACTCCCTGCAAGGAGCCGTAGTTCCCAGGTGTCCGCATCTGCGAACCACCTGGCGGCCGGCAACAGCTGAGCTGCGTAGTAGTAGAGGTCGAATCTCGGTGCCTCCAACCCCCCCTCCTCCCAGCTGCGGACCACCGTGTGCAAGGCAACTCTACTACGCCTGCCCGCCCAGAGTAAAGACGTGAGGAGAGTGTTAAGAGTGCGGAACATCCGCGGGGGAAGCGGGCACAGCGAATTCTGTAAGACATACAGTACCCGCGGTAGCATTACCATTTTTGCCACCGCAAGACGTCCCATAAGGGAGAGAGGCAAGGTGTTCCAGAACGCCACTGATTGTTGCAGGGAGTGGACCACCCTATCTGCGTTGCGGGCCAGCAATTGTTCGTCCGACGACGCCACCTGTATCCCCAGATAGCGGAAGGCCTCCAGTTCCCACCGCAGACCCAGGTGTGGCAAGTCCCCGCGCGCGTCCGCATTACATCCCGCTAGGGGGAAGATCAGGGACTTCCCTGCATTGATACGCAGGCCTGAAGCTGCGCCAAAACGGTCCAGCAGCCGCAGCAAGACCGGTAACGCTTCATGCGGAGACGTGAAATAAAACAGAGCGTCATCCGCATACAGGGACACCGTGTGGACATTGCTCCCCACTTTGATTCCCCATTGGTCCATTGTGGTACGGACTTCCACCGCCAATGGCTCAATTGCCAGGGCGAACAGGAGCGGCGAGAGGGGGCAACCCTGCCGGGTGCCCCTCTCCAATGCCCAGTCCTCCGAGCGCGCGGCCCCGAGTCTGACTCTGGCCCGAGGCGCCCGATACAGTATCTGGATCCACTTGCGGAACACGGGCCCCAGTCCCACCTGTCGAAGCACCTCTGACAGGTATCCCCAGCTAACCGTATCAAAGGCTTTGGCCAAGTCTATCGAGACCAGGACCTGGGGATCCTCTCTACCGCGCACCTCATGCATAACATGGGTTAATCGCCGCAGATTCATCGCGGTGTTGCGTCCGGGTATAAACCCACACTGGTCCTGGTGAACCAACTGGGCCATGTGCGGCGCCAACCGAGCGGCTAAGAGTTTGGTCAGGATCTTGACATCCGTGTTGATCATTGTAATAGGGCGGTATGCCGCGGGGTCACAGTCATCACCACCCGGCTTTAGAAGCATGCAGATCTCGCCCTGGTACATCGTGGGCGGAAGAGCTCCATCCTCCAGTGCTGTACGGAAGACCTGGAGGAGGAGGGGGCCAAGGACGTCTCCGAATGCGTGGTAGAACTCGGAAGGAAACCCGTCTCCTCCCGGGGACTTCGCCGTCGGTAGGCTGGCCATGGCCACCCGCACTTCGTGGAGGGTCAAAGCCCCATCCAATTCCTCCGCTGCCTCGCTCGGAATGGCCGGAAGGGTCACTCCACGGAGGTAAGGCTGGTAGGATGCGTCCGTGACCAGCGGGTCTGCCGTATACACCTGCTGTAGGTGGGCTTTGAGAACCCGTAGTATACCGGACTCCGAATGCACCATGGTCCCGTCAGGGCCCCTCAGGGCTAGTATCCGAACCGGTGCCGATTCTTTCCTCAAAATCCAGGCCAATAGTCGGCCGGATTTGTCCCCCTCCCTGTGGAGACGCTGCCTGAATTGACCCAGCGTGTATCTGTCGAGGCGCGTAAGTATATCGTGGACTTGCTCCTGGGCTTCCCGCTCCAGGGCTAGTTCCGGTTCCCCCGGATTTGGTGAGGCCTGGCGAGTCCGCAGGGTATCTTCAGCCTCCCTCAGTTCGCGGGTCAGCTGTCGGCGCACCCCATAAGTAAGAGCCATACATTCCCCTCGCACCACTGCCTTCAGAGCGTCCCATTTCGTAGATAGAGGCACGTCGTCCCCCTCCCAGTTCAGGTCGACGTAGTTAGTGAGCGTAGTCTGCACATGATCTCTACCCAATGGGTCCTGCAGTAAGTCCGCAGGCATCCGCCACGTACGGGGGCGGCAGGGCTGTTCGATGTCCTGTGTAGCGCACAACACCGGGGAGTGGTCAGACAGAAAGCGGGCCAGATGAGTGACCTTTAGGGAATACGACGCGTCTATATTCGCGGCGAGAACCCTATCAAGTCTGCTATGGGTGTCGTGTGTAGGAGTGTAACAGGTGTACAGTTTCTGCGACGGGTGACTCTGACGCCACACATCTACCGCCCCCAAGTTCGCCATGACCTTGCGCAGTCTCGCCGTCATGCAAGGTTTCGTCCCCGCTCGGGAAGGATGTCTGTCTAGGACCGGGTCCAAGACACAATTAAAGTCCCCGAACCACAGGAGAGGGTTGTCCACGTCCGACACTAAAACGTCTTGCATTTGTGGGTAGAAGGTCGCGTCGTCTACATTGGGTGCGTATGTATTAAGGAGTGTAAGGTCCCTGCCATTCAACTTCACCCTCAACAGTAGGTATCTGCCCTCGATGTCCGCTTCTGCGTACTGCACTGCAAGGGGGACCCCGGGTGCCACCCAGATCAAGACCCCACGTGCATATGTCGAAAAGGAAGAGTGGAAGACCTGACCCCGCCATTTTTTAGCCAACTTTTGCGCCCCCTCCTCATTCAGATGTGTTTCTTGTAAACACGCAATCGAAATGGCATGCCTCCGGAGGAAGGACAGGACCCTATAACGTTTGGTACAAGTGCCCAACCCACGCACATTCCACGTTAAGAATTTGTATCCCATTTTTCCAGTAAGTGCCCCGCCGGGCCATGCAGTCCGCCGCCAAAATACCGCCTTCTAGGGGCCTGAACAGTGATACACACGATGCCTATGCCAACATTTTTTAACAGTACCCCACCCTCTCCCTCCCCCCTCAACATTGCAACATTTGCAGAACACTCCCCCCTCCCCCCACCCACGAGCAGGATAATGACAACAACCCAACCTGTCAACCCACCCTTCCCCCGCTGGTGCCAGGACGTGCACAGCCACCCCACATACCCCTCACAACCCATCACACACTCACACAACAATGAACTGCATACACCCCCCCCCCCAGCTCCCCGCAAGACCCAATGCTCACACTATGTATGCCCGGCTCCGGCCCAGCCGTAGTCGGCCATGCAGGACTAAGTCCGACGGTAGCACCCCCGCCCCCAGATACCCACCGACACCCACATTGCAACTCTACCAGCCCCTGTCTCCCCTCCCTTATGTAAAGTCTGGTGGCTCCGGGTACAATGTCACTCCAGTGTCCACCTATACCCCTCCCCACCCCGGGAGCCACCGCAGCCATCCAAAGACAATGTACCTAGGGCTTCTACATCACCTCAGGGTGGGCCGTCCACCTCCAGCGCCCCAGCTCCCCCAGTCTCCTGAATCACCAGGTCCGACGGCGTCATGTCCCTCACTGCAGCGGGTAACGTGTCCAGGACCAGGATTTCCGCAGGTTCCAGCGGATTTTGAGACTCCTCCCCGGCTCCCTGCAACAAGGGTTCCAGGAACATTCCGCCATCAGGTCCCACCGTGATTCTAGGTTCCTCCGTGTGCTCCGACATGGAGCGTCGTCCCCGTCCGCCCCGGGGCCTCCGCTGCCGCTGGGGACGGCTCCCCCAAGTCTCCTTGGACCCACCACGGGCCCCCGGTGGAACCCCATCTCCCCTAATCTCCAGCCACTCCCAAACTTCCTCCGGAGATTCAAAGAAGTGTGCCTTACCCTGAGCCAGCACCTTGAGTTTGGCAGGATATAGTAACATATATTGTAACTGCATCGCCCGGAGCTTCTGCTTAACCCCCAGGAAGGATTTCCTCATCTCCTGAACCTGGTGGGTGTAATTTATTTGTATACTTACCTTCATTCTGCCATAATCTGGAGTTTACTACTGCCCACCCTGCCCCTGCGTCACCGCCGGGCAACACTCCCTCCACAAGCCACTACTGGACACATGTACCATAGATTAATATTTGCTCATGGATCTCTGTGTGCTATTGCTCACAGATATTGCTACATCTCGGTTCATTCGTTGCATTCTGAACCACCCACATCTTGCTTATAACACATCAGGTTTGAACCGACCTGACGATGCCTGGCATACATGGTCTGAACACACAAAAACTGTAATAGGATATAATCATCGCAATACTGCAAAAAAGAACCGCATGATGAAAAGAAAAAAGTAAAACACTGAAAGGTGCCAATAAGACATATTTTATCTAACTTACAAACAAAACTAAACCTTATATTATAAAAACTGCCAGTGGAATATAGATAAAGGCAACACAGCAAGACTGGGTATAGAGGTTCATTATTGGTACTGTACAACATAGTGGCTCGCCTAATAAGGGATTGAATCTGTTCAGATAGCAAAAAATGAAGGGCACTTCTACCCCCAGAGGTAGGCAGGGCTCGAGCAGTCTCCCACAGCGATTCAGGGGAGCATAAGCTGACAGTGCTACACGCTTTGAAGTGTAACCACTACTTCCGTCTGAGCTCTGAGTTTTTAGTGTGTTTGCTACAGATCAACAGATTGAGTATCATCTCTTTCCACTATACTGCCCTGTTGGAGGGCAGTGAGTAGTGTATCCCAGCTTTGGGGTATAGGGTATTTGCAGCGCCCCGCTGTTTCCTCTCTATGTAGTGCTGTGCTTTCTGCCTGCGCCCATATTGTGATTGAGCGTTTTCAGCTAAGTGCCTCTGGAGGATCCACATGCTTCCATTACTTAGTTATCAGTCGTTTTGCAGTTATCAACCCTAGATCACGGAATCTCAAGTTGATTTTGTTATTTTTGGGTCTGGCATAAAGCAATAGAATATGAAATTCCCACGACGGGGGTTTGTCTGCACATAAGGCGAGGGTCGTGGCCACCTCCTGAGAATAATATTGTAGGGAGGCTTAGGAACATAACATATGGAGCAGGTCTCCATTGAGCTGTTGGCAGCGTGGGCATGCAGAAGTGGCAATGTGAAAATACCTATTTATCTTGTCAAATGAGGAGTATGCTCTTGGAGTAATGTACGTTTGTATAAGCTTGAACCTAGAGTTCCTCGGTATACACCTGGAGCCAGCTAGGATAACGTCCCATTCCTTATCAATCCAAGTCTAGCCTCCCAACGGGCTCGAAGTTGCTGCATCAGCTTCAATGTGTGCACAAGTAGCGCCTCCACTAACTAATGCACTATATTTGATCCTGCCCCCATTACATGTAAATACCGTAGTAGTAGTTGCATTGGTGGTTCAGTCGTCATACAGCTGACAAAGACTTCAGAAGGGTGGTATACAAGAGGAATTGGCCTACCAGTACATCGGTATCTTCAGCCAATGCTTTGAACATCAGTAATACGGCGTCTCTGTATAGATCACCCAAAGTGTCTAGTCCTGTAGTATGCCAGGTCGTTAGAACTGCGTCTGAGGTACCCAATCTTCCCTTTGATGTCCCCAACAATGGTAGAATCGGAGCATATGGAAGTGCCGTGCGGTTGAGATATAAACTCTTCCTATAACATTTATGCGCCAATCCCAAGTATAATTGGTGTAGTCGCAGAAGCCAGGCAGCCGGGTGGAACAGATGACAGATTTGAGAGTTCCAGGTAAGCATGGGCGAATTTTGCGAATCTCGCGTTCGCGAATTTTGCGGATTTGCGAACTCGCAATCCGCAAAATCCGCGAATTCCCGCGAATTTGCGGATTTTTTTTTTTTGTGTTCGCGCGTGTTTCTGCCAGTTCGCGAGGGTTTTTACAATTTCGCAATTTGCGAACTTACCTGTCGGGTCGCAAGTTTTGCGAACTTGTTGTTTCTACGTGTCCAGCCTGTTTGGGACACTCTTCTTCATCACTGCCACTCTCTGTCACCACTGCCACTCTCTGATTACTCATGCCACCCTCTGGCCCACCCATGCCACCCTCTGTTTCATCACCACACCCTCTGGTTGTACAGTGTACATTATTTTCGGCAAAGCAAAGCACACCTTCCCTGCCTCAAGTGACCTGAATTAATTTGGGGCTGATTAATGTGTCACAGAATATTTTTTTAGCTGGCACCTGCTTCCTTAGTGCTTCCTGATTAGTGATCTTTTGCACTTGCTAAGTGCTTTCATTGTTGCAAAATTAGTTACAACACCTGCCCTGCCCCAACTGACAATAATGAATTAGGGGCTGATTAATGGATTTTAACTTCCAGCCTGGCTCCTGCTTGTCTCCCTTAGCTGTAATTCAGGACCTTTGTGGCATATGTGTAACTATTCTGAGGTTCAGAGCAGGGTCACATAATAGTTGCAACTGGCAACTGAACTCTGGAGGGGCCCCTCAGGAAGCACTACAGGAAATGGCTACTAATGATGAGCCTGAACTTTTGAACCTGGTAAGTAATTTCAGTTTTGCTAAGATCGTATTTCTGCAATTTAGCACTTACTCGCGGGGTGCGAAGTTGTACTGGCAAGCCGCGAACTCACGCGAACAGTGCGAGCAAGCCATAAAATCCGCTGCTCGCGGATTTGCGGATTTTGCGGGAGATTCGCGGATCTCGCGGATTGCGAATTTACCGAAAATCCGCAAAATCCGCGAGCGAAACGGATTTTCCGCCCATGCTTAGTTCCAGGGCTATTGCAAAGTCACTGTGTCTTCCAGACATCTGCCATCCAGCCATTTCATCACCCATTGGAGCTGGGCAGCTATGCAATACAGCTCCATATTTGGGACAGCCAGTCCTCTCTGACTAGTAGAAGCATATATCTTTCACAGGGCAACTCTTGTCCTTCCTTTATTCCATATTAAGTCTCGGAAGAGACGTTCCAATTCTCGGAAAATCCTGGGTGGGACATAGAGTTGGAGATTTTAGAAATAATACAATAGTTTGGGAAGAACAATCATTTTCAACAGGGTAATGCGTCCATTGACATTTAGTGGGAGTGACTTCCAAAATTGGATCTGGGTTCTTATAGCCGAGATTACTCTTATAAAAGTTCCCTCTAATAAGTCGTCAGACATCCGGTATAGAAGGATACCAAGATATCAGAAGGTAGTGGGGTGCCATGTGAGGAGTGAGCCATTAAGAAGTACATCTTCCACAGTTCTATCCACACTAAATGGGTAAATCCCCGATTTAGCCCAATTGATCCAAAGTCCTGATTTCTCCTCCAAGGTTTTGAGTGTATCTGCAATGGAAGACGGGATGGCAACGACATCCCGGAGGTATAACAGCAGATCGTCTGTATATAAGCATATGGCATGTAGCCCATCTCCCAGCTGTATGCCCCACGTCTCACCATCATTCCAGAGCAACATCGCTAAGGGCTCCATAGCTAGAGAAAACAACAACAGGTACAATGGGCAGCCTTGACATATCTCTCGTCTCACTCTAATGGGGTCTGAGATTAACTTACCGGGGCAAACCTGAACAGTGGGACAATGGTACAATAGGCAAACCATATCTAAGTAGAGATACACAGTTCATATTTGCTTAAAACTGCTGCCAGATAAGGCCTTTCCAGAGAATTAAGGCCCTTCTTCAGATCCAGAACCAAGCAATCAATCGGGGCCAACTATGTACTGTGTACTTCTGCCCCGAAAGAACCTGCGGATATTAAGGGAGGTGCTCCGGGCAGGAACAAATCCGTTCTGGTCAGAGTGTACCAACGCTTTCACTAAGGGTGAAAGATGCCTAGCCAACAGTGATGCAAACATTTTATCATTTTTGTTAAGAATGCCAACAGGCGATATGAGCCCAGGGATTATGTTTTTTTTTCATGTTTAAGGAGGGATACCAGCAAGGCTTAATTTTGTGTGGGGAGTCATCAAGCCCGGTTCCATACACTTTTAGCAGCTGCGGCGCTAAGATGTGAGTGTATGCCTTATAAAATTCAGTTGGTAGACCATTTGGTCCCGGTGACTTCCCATTGGACAGCGAGAACATACAGTCCTGAACTTCCTCCGATAGAAGGGGGAATTTATCTCCTCCATTTGGGTATGTGTAGGCTGTGGCAAATCCAATCTCTCCAAGTAAAGCTGTAGCTCTAGAGGCGTAGCTCGAGTGCGCAATTTATACAGATCCTGGTAATGTGTGACAAACACACCACGGATATCTCGCTGCGCATATGCTATTCCTCCATTTGCCATCCGCACTGATGCTATTAGTGCTGATGACTCATCTTGGCGGATGAGCCATGCAAGCAATTTACCTACTTTGTCGCCTAGGTGGTGTGTCCGTGCCAAGAGAGCAGCATAGTTAAGACACCTTAACCGCTCCAACAGTCGCACATGTTCTTCCCTATGCTGGTCCAGCTACCATTGGGACCCATCAGTAGCTGCCTGCTCACTAGTTGCCAACCTCCTTTCTAAAATATAGTTGCTTTTACAGTTGTATTCTCATAGCTGCAGCCCCCAAACAATGCAACCTAACGACCACCTTAAGAGCATCCCATTCCTTCAATGGCGACGTGGCTGTGCCCGCATCCTCCTCAAAATATTGTTCTATGGTGGTTGCTAGTAAGTCTTGGAAAGGCGCATAAAGGAGAACATCCGGCTGGAGGCTCCCCACTGGGATCGGCGGTACCTCGACCTCCCATTGTAGCTCCATCACATGTGGATCATGGTCGGAATGTGTGCGTTCCATATAGGAGGACTCGGGGTTACACGGTAGAAGATCATTCGATTCCATGAAACGGTCTAAGCATACATGGAATCCATGGGCCCCCGAATATTAGGAATATACTCTATCCTGCGGGTTTCTGTGGCGCCACATATCAGAGAAATGCCATTGCGCAGCCCAGTGTGTCAATGCTTTCGCAGCTGTGTATGTAGCCGTGCCAGGCAAGGGAGGAAAAGAGCAATCTACTGAGACCAGTACCAAGTTATAATCGCCCCCAAGACCATGGGTGTGTCTTGCCACATGGCTAACTTTAGTGATATTTGATCCAAAAAGGCTGCCTGCTCCGAATTGGGTTCATAAAGTGATGCTAATACAATCGGCCTACCGTCTAGTACACCCTTGACTCTGACATACTTGCCCTCTCCATCCGCCATGGTATCCACCACCCGAAACGGAGTTCCCGGCCTCACCCACACCAAAACTCTGCATGCATACGTGGAGTATCCTGTTGCATATAGCTGTCCCCTCCAGCATCTGTGTAGGCATGTAACTTCTGCCCGAGGCAAGTGTGTCTCCTGGAGGAGTGCTATTGTATGTGGTGGCGTTTTCGACATGAATATATTATATAACGGCGTGCTGGGCTAGGTATACCTCATACGTTCCAGGTTCCCATTTTAAGTGAGTGCTAGGGGTGCAAGTGGCCTTATCTGGCCAAGGGGTAGGAGTGGCTAGCAGCAAGCATGTAAGGGCCATTCATTATAGAATGTGTCTCCCTGCACAGGCCAAGTTTATGACAATCATACCTGTGTTGAAAAAAGATGGCGTAATAAACAATAAAACAATTCACAATAAAAAATACAATGAGACCAAATATGAAACAGGCAATCGCCCAAACTTATGAAAACAACAGCACACAACTAATGTCTGGGGGAGACTATTGTGCACAGCAACGCAAGAGCTATCCAAAGAAGGAGGGATCTTCTTTAGTGGCTAAACCTGTCTCTGGCCAGACACTTGTGAGATAGGGCAGCTGCCTGATTGTTATACATTTTACTCCCATATAGAAAGGGGACAGAAAGGTAGGCCTGCCTACAATGCCTGGTCCTGTCCTACAAGGGCTATATTACCTCAACTAACAAGGTCAGAGATTACAACTCGTAGACATTATATAGGTTCTGGTATACTTGCTTGTCCCGGTGAGGCTGTTTACTGCTCAGCTGGTGGAGAACAGAAGAGAAAGACAAGTGTTATGCAGAACTTCAAGCAAGGTCATCCAAAGGCTGCGGAGTGACATGAAGTAGAACACAAGAACCTTGGGAAACAGGAAGATTGTTTGAGAGTTCAGCGATGTGTGAGCGACTGTATGGGTGAGTAAGTAGGTATCTGAGTATCTGTGTTGTGTTCATATCTAGGACCCTGATTCGATATTTCCGATTTATGCCCTTGTGAGGTTATAATCAATAATGTCCTGACAAAGGCATAAGAATCAGATTTATATTCAGTAATAGCCCATGCAATCCAAAGCACAGCACGGCTACTCCCATCGACTCCTAGAAAGCACAACGCGTTCTTTAAACAAACCAAGCCTTCAGAAGCCCAGGAAAACCCCCCTGCTTTTGTTTTGATTTGAACAAGAACTCCTGAAGTCCTGCAAGAACTGTTAGTTCTTGGTGACGTCTTATGTCCAACCTTACGTCAAACCCGGCACCTTTCAGGTATAAAATACCAACAGTTGCCTTAAGCAAAGACATGGTGGTTTGGAGCAGAGCGGCCACCTACTTGCCCGAGAGCCCAGCTGATGCGAGTCCCCACGGAAGCCGCCCCTCCTGTTTGACGCACTGAGAGAGACGCTGTCTTTTTCTCCAGCCAAGAAAATCCAGCTCCGGTGTTTCCAGCCTACCCTTGCGGGTTGCTGGGATATCGAGTCCTGAGGAAAGAGATACCAGACCTCCCACATTCTATTACCAAGGTACGGAGCTGACTAAACCCTTGAGAGAATTCTTGATGCAGATTCTTGGCAAAATTATCTTAACCAACTTAACTTAGCACTGCTACTTACTCATCCCTTCCCAGAGTATTAGGCTTAGGTCAGGTACACCGGGGTAGGCTTAGTTAGAAGCACCAGTTGAGCCTTTTAGTTAATGTATTTATGTATGTATATATTTTATCCATTTTAAAGTATCATATGGCTAAGAAACCGTCTCAATGCTTTTACAGTAATATGTCATAATACTACTTTTACTGTACGCACTTTACTTTACTTTAAGTATTGCAATTGTGGCAATTCATTTCTCTTGCATGAGAAGGAAGACTGCTCAATAAATAACACCTTTTTATTGAAAACGCCTGTCTCTCTATTTCTCTGCATTCTGGTGAAACTAAGTATGCACTGCTGACTGAGTGAAATAGCTGTCTATTGTTTTCATACGACTCTAGAGATACCCTCTTATTCTGAGGGAGCAAAGTTGTCATGTTTATGCGGTTGTCGGAAACTGAATCCCTTCTTGTCTGAGCCAGGGAAGGTTGTCCATCCCTATTCATTCAAGAAAGTTTCCAGTGACCTCTGAGCTAGCTGGCGCAAACCTAAATTAAGTTAAACATAGTCAGTAGAGACCTAGATGACCTCAAGTCCTACGTCTACACTGCTGTTTATTTTATTCCAATGCACAGAGCCTATTGGGAAAATAGGAACTACTCTACGGGTGACAGATTCAGTATGAGAATAGGTGTATGAGTGGGTGTGTTAGTGTCAGTTTGTCTGTATGAGATGATGTGTGAGTGACTGTATTGGTCACTTAGTAGGTGCATGAGTAGCTATAAATGTGTTAGTGGTTTTGCTATTGGCTGTATGGGTGAGTAGATGTGTTAGTGGCTCTATGGATCAGTGAGTAGGTCTGTCACTATTTCCATGGGTCTGCGAATGACAATGTCAGTGGTTGTGTGGGAGTGGGTGTAAGATGTTGTATGGGGTGTAACTGGGTATGTGACTGGTTATACATATGCTCTCATAAGTGATGTAACCTGTGATGTCCTTTAGGATGTCATCAGTAATGTCATTTCAGATGTCATCAGTGATGCCATGAGTGATGTCACTGACCATGTCATGAGTTATATAATATGTGAGGTCATATAGAGTGCATTGCGGGGTCATAAATTATAGTTAGCTCAACTAACTTTAACTTTCAAATTTCTCTGTTTTGTACGAGTGAAATGTGAGCCTAAATATAACTTTCCTGTAATCTCTGTTTTTTTCCAGTGAATTTGTAACATTTGTTAACTCTATTTCCTAACTATATCATCCCTGTAACCTTTGCTTTTTTCAGGGAATTTCTACGGTTATTTAGATTCTATTTCCTGACTATAAAATCTTTTTTTCAGTGAATTTTTTATGTTTTTTAAATATTAATTTCTATCTATAACTTCCCTGTGACCTTAGTTTTTTTCCAGTGAATTTCTAAGGTTTTTTAATTCTATTTCCTAACTAGTGAAGAAAGGGGGTTGAGTCTCCCATGAGCTCTCAGCAATCCCTCTGTGTGGGACTTACTGGAGATACAGAAGGGAGTCTTGGTCCACAAGGACCCTCAACATCCAAGGGGACATCATCCCCTGACCAGTAGTGCACCAGGAGGATTATTTGCAGAGTTGTGGAGAAATGGAACAGGGCCTCAGATGAGCTCACAGTAATCCCTCTTTGCAGAACTTACAGGAGGTAACAAAAGTGGTTGTTGGCCCTCAAGGACCCTCAGCATCCAAAGGTACTTCATCCCCCAACTAGTAGTGCGCCAAGAGGCAAATTTGCCGAATGGTGTAGAAAGTGGGCAGTCCTTAGATGAGCTCTCAGCAATCCCACTGTGTGGGACTAACTGGAGATACCAGGACGGTTTATTGGCCCCCAAGGACCCTCAGCATCCAAGGGGACTTTATCTCCCAACCAGTATTGCACTAGGAGGCGCGTTTGTAGAGTGGTGGAGAAGTAGGGCAGGGACTCAGATAAGCTCTTAGCAATCCTGAGCAGCCAAGGAAACTTCATCCCCCAACAGATAGTGCATTGAGTGGTGTATTTGCAGTGTGGAGGAGAAAGGGGCAGGGCCTTAGATGACCTCTTAGCAATCCTGCTGTATGAACCTTACTCGAGGTAACAGGAGGGGGTTTTGGCCCCCAAGGACCCTAACCATCCAAGGGGACTTCATCCGCCAACAAGTTGTGTGCCAGGAGGGCACTTTGCAGAGTGGTTAATAAAGGGGTCGGGCCTCCAGAGACTTCCTCCTGGCCTATTTTTCATATTATTATGGAAGGAGGTCACATAACCCCACTCCCTGTCTGATTTTGGCCAAGGAAACCCCAACCTTGGAGCTTGGTCTCTTTAATAAAATATATTTTCATTCGGGGTGTGGGGCAGTGCACTCCCTCCCCAGGCTGAATTTGGCCCCCTGGGACCCCATCACCTGGGGCCTGGGGATTACACTAGGGAGATGGCAACACAGCTCCCTTTCTGGGCCAATTTCGGCCTGAGGACCCCATCCCCGGGGACCAGGACACTTTATTCTGTGTGCACTTAGTTCAAACAGGGATCTGTTATGGGGACCATAGGTGGAGCCTCAAGGCCCCCATGGTCTCTACAGGCTCCCCGCCTCCTGCAAGCATCATCATTGCTGTGACAGACAGGGGGCTGCTGAAAGGCAGCACCCTGTCTGTTAGAGCAATGTTTTCAACGGTTTCTCTTCACGCACATTTGCATGCAGAGAAACAAATGAAAACTCTGCTTTCTGCATGCCAGAGCTGTTTGACAGCTCTAGCGTGCAAAAAGCAGAGTTATATCAGCTCCCACCAAGCCAAAGCCTGTCAGTTACCTTCCAAGAGTGGTCACCCCGGGATGTAGCAGGAGCTGACCAGGCCACTTGGGAAAATGTATATTGCAGAATTTCAACTACCGATATATACTGGTCTGTAACTCACTTAGGAGGCCCACTTGTCGGCAGAATTGTTAACAGGTGCCTGCAATAATTTTCACTGGAAAGACACACATTTGGCCTGTAATCAAGGATAAGGATGTCTGCAACGCATAAGGCCTACAAAAATAAATTCTCTGAAAGTCTGCCTGAGTGTGCACTTCTGTTCGAGAGCAGCATATATATATATATATATATATATATATATATATATATATATATATATATATATATATATATATATATATATATATATATATATATATCCACGAAATCCACGTTCGAGTTCCCACACAGGTGCGGAGTCCTCCCACACCTTAGAGAGACGCAGACACGGTCCAATTTTTGTGCAGTCTATTTATTTCGAGCAGGCACAACGCATGACGTTTCGGCTCCGAGGAGCCTTGTTCACATGACAGTGTCATAATCTTAGAGCCGTTCTTTTAAAGGAGCAGCCATTAGAAAAAAGTTTGTGATCACATGCTCGGTTTGGTGATAGACATGGAAGAAATACTTTCCGCTGTGATTTGCATAACATACTTTTCTTAATAAAATGAAAGATTGTAATTATAAAGTACATTTTACACATGATATCCTGGTGTAATACCATCTGGTGCATTGTGGTTAAAATACATTTGAATTCATTATTTATGGGTTAAATACAAAATTGTATGAATTACTCTATAATAGAAAACTGCCCCATCATACTTCAAAATACAAAAGTAGATTAAAACACGTTCATAGTTATACCTATTATTATATATTATTTACATATATCTACATATCATAACATATTTACATATTTACATAATCACCGATAAGGTGTTTGTGCTTTATAACCGTAGGGTCATTTAAGTTATTTGCACTCAGTGCACCAAAAAATGTCTTGATGTTAAACATCTGATGTTAAATTGAAAAAGTGCAAATCCAAGCAGATTTGTGATGTAAACGTTACCGTGTTTTTAATGTAAAGGCAATGCAATGAATTCAATTTCGTGTTATCCCCCTGCACCACCAAACACTGACCCAAGGATCAATTTATACTTACAGAATCTATATTTACTCCCATGTCATTAATAAAGTGCAAGTTCAGTGCAAAATAAAGTACAGATAAAGTGCAAAATAAATCATATCTATTCTATCTGGATTAACCCAGCCCCAGGAATAAGGACCTGTTAGCTGAAAATTCCAGATAATATTATTCCTATAGTGAGTACTTTTTTTGTGTTATATCTTTTTTACTGGTTTTCTCTTCATTTTATTTAAAACTTTTTTCTCATTTCTTATCTTATTTATCTTATCTTATTATTCATTTTTCTGTTAGTCAGCAGTTGCAGCAACATCCTGCAGTATCCGATTGACCGATATGGGATGCTATAAGTAATCCTACATACATAATTGATGCAAATTTCTGTCCCAGCCCAGATATTTCCTGTGTTGTCAAAAAGGGGTACGAAGTAACATCCTAGGTTTCAGAGTACTAACATATTTAAAGTAGACATGTGTATAAGTCTTCAGTAAATATATATATATATATATATATATATATATATATATATATATATATATATATATATATATTACCTACTGGCGGTCGCCAGTAGGTAGTTATAGTTAGGATTTTTTTCAATGTTAAATCTCAAAATTCTATTTGGAATAACTTTGGCACAGGTTGACGAATCTGCTTGAAAATTTCCTCAAAATGGCCTCGTCAAGCTCCGGTCCTTCCCTGAAAGTTTGAGGGGGATTCGTCAAGCGGGGGCCGAGATAAAAGGGGGGTCCCAAAACGCGTTTCCCCATGTTAATTTTCATAGGGCGGTCGATTTCACTTTTAGCCCGAACGGCTGAATGTATTTCCACCAAATTTGGCAAAATTGTAGGGACTGGTAGCCCGATGTGCCTTTGCTATGTCTCAAGATATGTGCTCCAGTGGATTTTGAGTAATTTAGGTTCAAAAAAATATATATATCTAGAGCCGCGCCCCGGTACGCGCGCAGGGGAGCGCTCAAAGCGCGCCACGCGACTTGCGTACGGAAAGCTGATTGGCTCTCGGGTGTCTGTAAACATTCGAAACAGTCCGCAGCAGCCGCCATCTTGTACCTCGGTAGGATTGAGGTGGTAAAAATCAAAGGGGGAAATGAGCAAAAGGGGGCAGGGTACACCCCCCCTGACCCCCTAGGTTTGATGTGGGGGTCATAAAAAAGCCGTACGGGGCCCCCAAAATTTTTTTTTTTAATTTGCGCCGAGGGAGCGCCTGGTACGCGCACCGGTGAGCGTACGATTGAGAAAAAGAATGACACTTTTTTAAAAAAAAAAATAGCATTTTTTTATAAATTGGAGGTAGTTCTGAAAAGAACTTTTTTTTTGTTTTTGTTGTTTTATATTTTTTTATACTTTTTGAAACGATTTTATATTTTTTTGGGGGTTTTTTCAGGGGAAAAACAAAAACAGGGATTCAGAAAATGCTCAACAGGAGCAAAAAAATGAGAAAAATTAGGGACGGGGAGAGCATTGGTGTTCCTGTTTCTTTATTGCAATGAGTTCAACGCTCTGCTCCCCGTAACAGAGTAGTACGTCACAGTCCTTGCATAAAAATTTTATTCCTGCAAATACCGGCTGGATGTTAGGGACCATTCTTGCACGTGTTGAACCTGAAGGTGTTGCTCCACCAGTGGAGGTGCTGCTGCCATCTCTTCGTGCCTTCTCTGCCAGCTCCCTGACACTCTCCCTGGAGTAATTGTTGGGGTGTCTTCTTTTGACATGCCTAATTAAATTGGCATTTCCAAAGCTGTATTTTTTTAGAGGATTGCCTCTGGATAAAATACTTCCACATATTTTACAAGTTACTTTACTTGTATTAACTTTTTTTTGTCCTTCAGGGATGTCATAAAATTTCCAGATGAAGTGGTTCTTTGTTTTCTGGTGAGGAGGGTCCTCTTGCACAAATCCATCTGAATCACTGCTGGAGGACTCCCTTGCAGTCATTGTTGTAGATCAGGAAAGTATGAGTTCAAAATTCACAAAACACCTCTTGCTTTCTCCAAGTGCAAATCAATAGTGAGAGAAATGGGTGGGTTTCTCTAAATTTAGAAAAAAATAATTATTGAACCAATGAAAAGTGTTATTTACAGGTCACATGACCATGGGCTTCATCATTATGAAACCAAAACTGTTATGAAACAATGAAAAGTGTTATTTTCTGGTCACATGACCCGACGCGCTTACGCGACGCGCCGCGGGGCGCGGCCAGAGGCGCGCCGCGTTAGCGTGTCAGACGCCTACGTTGCACGATCGTATTCGCGCGAGTACTTCCGGGTGCGCTTACGCCGTGCGTATCACGCGGTCGCGGCTACGCGAACGTCACGATCATGTTTTCGTTTGCGATCTTGGCGCTCACGGGACGCTCCCCGGAGCGCGCCAGGGGGCGCTTTTCAGAAATACGCTTTTCGGGGCGCACTTCGGGGCGCGCTCTGGGAGCGCTCCCCCCAAAAATTAAAAAAAAAAAATGGGATAATTGTAGGGACAGGTAGCCCTATTCTGAAGTGGTTTGTAAAAAAATTAACTTTATAAAAATATGTATTGTGCTACATTGGGCTTAATATATGTTAGAGCCAAAATGTAGCCCAAATGTAGCCCAAAGTAGCCCAATGTAGCCCAAAGATGGCCACCAGAGACCAAAACTTGTAAATGTAGCCCAAATTTCAACTAGATGTAGCCCAACTGTAGCCCAATGACAGAATGTACCAGAGTGTTAAAAAGAACAACTAGAGTGCTAACAGTCTTATTTATAAAGTGAAACTTAAAGTTAGGAATTAGCATTAACAAAACCTATGAAATTCACTGAAAAAAACATAGGTTTCACACCAGTTATAGTTAGGAATTAGCATTTAAAAAACCTATGAAATTCACTGAAAAAACCATAGGTTTCACACCGGTTATAGTTAGGAATTAGCATTTAAAAAACCTATTAAATTCACTGAAAAAACCATAGGTTTCACACCAGTTATAGTTAGCTGGAAATTTTACTGACATAAAACCATTGAAATTCCCACGTTATAGTTAGTCGGACTCACTATAACTTGCGCGTGCAATGCACTGCTGATGACATCACATATTACATCACTCATGACATGGTGAGTGACATCACTCATGACATCACTGATGACACCATCCTTGTGACACAGTGACAGACCTCCTCTCAGTGTAAAGTAACCCTTGAGACACATATTCAAAAATAGAAACTGAAATTTTTTAAAAATGGACATACCTATATCAGTTACAACAAGCAATTCTGTACTTCCACTATCTATATACACATCCACTCATTCACCAACAGTTCTATATAGTCACTCATACATATACTCACTCATCATATGAAGAGATACACCTATACATCCTGTTACACACCGACATTCATCCAAAAGTTACTCACACACATATTCACACGTGCAAATAAACTATTGAACAACAATTTATTTGAATATAGAGTTATACACACACTTCCACCTTACTTCTATTGAAAATTACACATATTTATTCTCTTAAACAATCACTTATAGAAACACATACTTATTTAAACAGGAACTCTTACAATCTCTTACTCTCACATATACTCACTTATATACATCAATATTCACATATACTAGATTAAAACATATGTAGTTACTGATAAAGACACTAGTGAGACAGTCATTCACTCACTAACAAACACATATAGACACTCATCCATCCATACAGTCCTGTACATATGCTGTCTTCAAAACACATACAAACAAAGAGTCAGTCACTCATGCATCTATGTGCTAAGTAATACCCCCACCAAACCATATAGACACTCAAACTGATACTAATAAAAATATCAAATAACCCATATACATACGCATGTAGCTACTTATCAACACATGTAGCCACTTATACACAAAGTGAAACACTAATATATGTATTTAAATATTTAAACATAACTCACTAATATTTATTTTTCAGAAAGACACATATTCACTGGATGGTGTCATCAGTGATGTCATGAGTGATGTCACTCACCATGTCATGAGTGATGTAATATGTGATGTCATCAGCAGTGCATTGCACGCGCAAGTTATAGTGAGTCCGACTAACTATAACGTGGGAATTTCAATGGTTTTATGTCAGTAAAATTTCCAGCTAACTATAACTGGTGTGAAACCTATGGTTTTTTCAGTGAATATATATATATATATATATATATATATATATATATATATATATATATATATATATATATATATATATATATATTACCTACTGGCGGTCGCTAGTAGGTATATATAGTTAGGATTTTTTTCCTATGGGATTTCTGAAAATTCTATGTCGAATAACTTTGCCATTTGTGGACGGAATTGGCTGAAATTTTCAATGGCACATTTTGTTTCTGAGCAGCCCCTGAAAATTTGGGGGGGTTTCGTCAAGGGGGGCCGAGAAAAAAGGGGGGTCCCAAAACACGTTTTTCCCATTCATTTTTCCATAGGGCGGTTGGAATCACTTTTAGCTCGAACGGCTGAATAGATTTGCACGAAACTTGTCAAAATTGAAGATATGGTTTGCCATAGGACTTCCGTAGCAACATGGCAAATGGCGCAGGAGAAAGGGAGATGTGAGAGGAGAACGCCTCTCTCGGAAGCAGCGCAGATGCAGACATTAATTACTCCCTTTGGAACCCTGACATGAATGCGCCGACTTGGGACAACATGCTGAAAATAATGCAAGAAAATAATACTTGAATAATGGCAAATCCCCTAAAGAACTTTCCCGATGCATTATGGTGCTTGTAGGATGGCTAAACAAGCACGTGACTATCAAGTCTATATTAATTGCTCACCTGTGAACAAGACGTAGTAACGTTGAAACGCGTAAGGTAAGGAGCACGTTTTAAAAGGAGGTGACGAATAAAGTCTTCTGCATCTTCAGACGCTGTGGACTCTCATTCTTTGAGGTGGTTGCACGCAATGTTCCAGGATCTCCGCTCCTGGTGAGAGTCCGCCCTGCAGGACCGGGGGCCCCCAGCAAACGGAGGTGTTTTTTGAATATATATATATATATTACCTACTGGCGGTCGCCAGTAGGTATATATAGTTAGGATTTTTTTCCTATGGGATTTCTGAAAATTCTATGTCGAATAACTTTGCCATTTGTGGACGGAATTGGCTGAAATTTTCAATGGCACATTTTGTTTCTGAGCAGCCCCTGAAAATTTGAGGGGGTTTCGTCAAGGGGGGGGCCGAGAAAAAAGGGGGGTCCCAAAACACGTTTTTCCCATTCATTTTTCCATAGGGCGGTTGGAATCACTTTTAGCTCGAACGGCTGAATAGATTTACACGAAACTTGTCAAAATTGAAGATATGGTTTGCCCCACGTGCCTTTGCTATGTCTCAATATATGTGCTCCAGTGGATTTTGAGAAATTAACGTTTTTTTGTCTTTCAGATGAAATAAATCACAAGATGGAGGAAAAACAATACAGGAAATGGGTATAAGGGGGCATGGGAGATGTATCCTGACCCCCTAGGTTTTCTGAGGGTGGCTGAGGAGGCTCATATATGTCGAAAAAAAATTTTTTTTAATTTTTCGCGCGGTTAGCTGCCGGTACGCGAACCGGGTAGCGAACCGGGAAGCGAACATAAGTGAAAATTAGTGAAAAAAGGTACATTGGAAATTTAAAAAGAGTAATTATAGTTAAGGTAGCTCTGAAAAGAGCTTTTGGGTTCTGTGTAAGTTCTAGGTACTTATAAGTAGGTACCAATACACAGTCTTAAATTTTGTATGAAAACTCTGTTTCCCACATCTGAGAAGTGCACACCATCTCCTCTGTAGATATCTTGCATGTAGTAACGCAAGTTATTGTTGTAGGTGGCGCCCATTCCATGGTCTCTCATATAAGCTGAAAGAGACTTATTTACATGTTTCCTCGCTTTCTCAATTTGTGGACAAATTTGATTGGACCACCTCCATTTCTGTCTTTGGCATATATTGGAATATACCAAGGCAGTTTGAGGAAAAAGTGCCATCAATTGCTCAAAGGTGTCCTTTAAAAGCATTTCCAAACCTACCCCAGTCAAAGTGCCCAAATCATTTCCTCCACAGTGCACTATTATGAGGTCAGGGTTTGGCAAATGTAAAAAGGTTTTCACCAATGGTATCAATTGGTGACATCTCAATCCTCTTTGGTCAATCCATTTGATTTCCACATTTTGTAAATTGAGGTTGTGTAAATTTCTGTTATCAGCATACCTGTGAGCCCAGTGGATGTAGCTATGTCCAAGAATCCAGACAGAAAACATGGTGAGAGGAGGTTTACCTGCAGTCAGATGAAGTGTGGGAATGAAATGGCAGTTGAAACAGTAGGAGTTTGTAAAGAAAAAAAACTGTGGAGTTTCAGTGCTAATGATTCACTAGCAGTGATTGGTGGATTTCCATTTCTGAAAACAGAAAGTTAGGGTGCATGGATGTGTTCTTTGAAAGATGTAATTTGAATGGTTAAGAAAAAATGATTTTAAGAAACATTGCAGTGGATTTGCAGGTGTACTGAGAGTTCAGAGTTCATTTGAAACATTGTTGTGTGAACTTGTAAACATGAGAGGTCTTTCAGGAGGTAGTTGCTTTGGAAAAAGAACAGAAAGGGCAGAGGGGGGAAGGCTGTTGATTTGAAAAAAGTGAGGGAAGAGTTCTGATTGGGTGACATGAGAGATATGTGTGATGAAATACAGCATGTCTGTGCCTTTGTTGGTTGCAGCCTCTGGAGTGCATAACCTTTGCTCTGCTAAAGAAAAATTGGTGTGTGTCTGAGACTGTTTTGAAATTCAATAAGCATTTGCTAAGGTGAGAAAAAATTCATTTAATTTAGATAGAGACTAGTATAGTTTATGGAGAAAATAAGGAAGCCAGCTGTGCATTTAAAATGTTGTTTTGTGTCAAGTGTTTTCATTATTTTTTCCAAAAAGAGTTTGCTTCTTTGACAAATTATAATTATAGATAATGTGAAGTATTAGTACTGACAGGGTGTGCTTGTACATAGGAGGTGTGCTGTGTTTTCAAATTATGACCAGAAAATCGTTTTTTAGAAAAAAAGACATGCTTTTTACATTTATGAGAAGGATAACATGGGGTGTGCCTTTTTAAATAAATATTTCACTTCCCAACATGAATATGGGAGAATAATTTGCTTGTTTGTTGGTTTAAATACTCGTTTCTTGAAGTCATTTAGGTTTCACAATATGTTCTGCAAGAGTTACATAGTCAACATGGGGGCATATTTACAAGGCTTATGAGACACATTCACATCATTTTCCCCATTTTAAAAGTGACTTTAAAGGTGGTGCAAGTTCCTTGTAAATACACCCTCATGAGTGCTTTGCAAATTTAAATCATTTTCCTCTGGTGTATGTGCCTTGTAAATACGCCCCTATATGTGCTAGACAATTTTAAGGTACTTCTCCTATGAATCTGGGAGACTAATTTGCTTACATGATGTGTTTAAAAATTGTGCTAAGGTGGGAAAATATTTATTTAATTTAGAAAGAGATTAGTATGCTTTTTGGAGAAAATAAGGAAGCCAGCTAGGGTGTGCTTGTACATAGGAGCTGTGCTGTGTTTTCAAATCATGACCAGAAAATCGTTTTTTTTTTAAAAGAAATACTTTTCACATTTATGAGAAGGACAACAAGGGGTCTGCTTTTTTTAATAAATATTTCATTTCCCAACATGAATATGGGAGAATAATTTGCTTGTTTGATGGTTTAAAAAGTCGTTTCTTGAAGTCATTTAGGTTTCACAATATGTACTGCTAGAGTTTCATAGTCACTATGATAATTATGATATTCATTTAGGACTGTTTAGGGGGCATGGATATGCTGAGGCTTCTGTAATTGTCATTGGAGGAGAAGTATGTACATTGCACTGCTGCATACAGTCCTCACCTTCTGTGTACTCTTGGATATGCTAGACTATATTGCTCAATGAGATACCTAAGCTGAGGAAACACAGGTGATGTGATTGTGAAATGAGCAAAAATATTTGCACGTTTTTCAATTACATCACCTGTGTTTCCTAACATTACTAATCACATTGTGCAGATGAGTTTTAGACCTGTCCAGGGAGACAGAGGAGGTCTGGCCTTTGTTGAAGTTTGCAGTGGACATGACTCACTACATCTGCTGGCCTGGACATGTATTATGTCCTCTGTACTCTTCAACAAGCCAAAATTTCCTCTGCAACCCTGAGTAGGCCTCACCTCAAACAAACTTTTGTGACTGCAAGAACTGCCTTTTTGCTCCTATTTCTTGGTGTTACCATGGCAGACACACAATCCAGCATACCTCTGGATAGGCCACACCTTATGGTGGTGCAAGAGCCTTGTAAATACGCCCTCATGTGTGCTTGGTAATTTTAAGTCACTTCCCCCTGGTGCAAGGGTCTTGTAAATACACCCTCATGTGTGCTTGGCCATTTCAAGTCACTTCCTCCTGGTGCAAGGGCCTTGTAAATACGCCCTCATATGTGCTTGGCAATTTTAACTCACTTCCCCATGGTGCATGGGTGTGGTAAATACGCCCTCATATCTGCTTGGCAATTTTAAGTCACTTCCCCCTGGTGCATGGGTGTGGTAAATACGCCGTCATGTCTGCTTGGCAATTTTAAGTCACTTCCTGCTGGTGCAAGGGCCTTGTAAATACGCCCTCATGTGTGCTTGTCAATTTTAACTTACTTCCCCCTGGTGCATGGGTGTGGTAAATATGCCCTCATGTCTGCTTGGTAATTTTAAGTCACTTCCCCCTGGTGCAAGGGTGTTGTAAATACACCCTCATGTATGCTTGGCCATTTCAAGTCACTTCCTCCTGGTGCAATGGCCTTGTAAATACGCTCTCATGTGTGCTTGGCAATTTTAACTCACTTCACTCTGGTGCATGGGTGTGGTAAATACGCCCTCATATCTGCTTGGCAATTTTAAGTCACTTTCCCCTGGTGCAAGGGCCTTGTAAATACGACCCTATGTGTTCTTGGAATTTTAACTCACTTCCCCCATGGTGCAAGTGCCTTGTAAATACGCCCCCTTTGTCTATGTTGTTAAATTACTGTAGATAGAATTGACAATGAGTGTGTTAATTGTTTGCCTGCTGTTATTGGTTTACTGTTTGGTAATAGTGGTTAATATCAATTTTTTTTTAAATTATCCACTGATTTAACTGAAGATCTTTAGAAAACCTTAAAAATGCCCTCAAGGAAGAGAAAACAAAAAGAAGCAAAGCGACTTACACTCCACCTTGGTAAAGATTTGCAGCAGTCCTCTACTATTAAATCGTATCAAGTCGCCAAAAAAGCTCCAGGTAAGAAAATAAAATCATTTTTAAAAAGAATTTGCAGACAAAAAAATACCAGTATTGAACATGTTTTAGTGCATAAGAAGAGAGACAATTTAAAGGAAAAGGAAAGGCCCATCAAAAAAGTTTCTGCTAGAGCAGGAGATAAGTCTGTGCATGGCAGTAGAAGGGAAAATCCATTCAGGGACATTCGTAGGCGAATGTTCCGCAACAGGATAATTGTCAATTTGTTAAAAAATTTTAAGAAAGGCCAACAGAAAGTGACATTTTATAAGAAAAAGAAAAATGTAGAGAAAATTATTGATCAGGCTTTCGAAATTAAGCGAACGTTATTTATTTTGGTAATCAATAGAATTAGGAAACTAAACAAGGTAATTTCTGATTTCAAATCAAATAGTAGATGGAAGAGAGTAGTTAATCGTAGTAATTTTTGTGAAGTTTTCTCAGGAGAATGGATGCATAGTTCAAGTTGTGAGGCATTTTTCAATGAGGAGAGTTACTTTCAGGACAATGATTTGGTGCATGCAGTTGACACCAATGGTCGAGTATATGAGGTAAAAGATGGTTGTCCATTTGAAAAAGAAAAACTTGTGTCTGCAGATGCAGAAGAGGTGTTAGGTGATGAGGTTTTAGGATGACGTCCGAAGGAACCAGTCTACACCTGGAAATGTAGTAGTATTTGTAGTGTGCGACAGGATTCCATCAATTTGCTTTGTGATTTTGTTTGTACATTTCATAAGAAAAGTTTAAAACAGAAAATGAAGTTGTTGCAAGAATTAGATCCTTGCAGAGTGAGAGAAGTAAAAGGTTTGCATGGGCATTCACTGGCTTGTCTTTCCAGAAGAGTATGCCAGAGTGATTTTCATCATGTCAGGATGCTTGCAGTGCCTCATAATAAAGTGAGGAAATTAGTGAGAATGTTGTATTATGCTAAGAGTCCAGCAATTATGCTTAAACAATTGAGCAGTGCTCTTTTGCATGGTTCAGAACTACATGTGAAGAATATTTGTGAAGAAATTGAGTTCTGTTACTTTGCTAGTAAAGAGAACAATGTTGAAATTGACCCAGTAGAAGAAGGTAATGTGGAAGAGAGTGTACAGATTTCTAATATAGATAAGTTTCACAAGGAAATTTCCATCTTTCAGGTGAAATCAAGTGAGAGGCCGAATTTCACTTGTGTGTGTTGTCGACGGACTTATTATAAGAATCAGACTAAGTTAGTGGATTTATATGCAAAAAGTGAAATGAAAACAATAGTGAATGGAAGGATTTTGCTACATACTTGATGGTAGAAAATTGTTTTGATTTGGGATCGGACCAACGTATGTGTACTTATTGTTTTAACAAATTAAACCAAAACCGGAGGCCTGCTAGAGCGGTTCATAATAATCTGGAATTGGTTGACAATCCTTCTGAATTGAAGGATTTAAATACTTATGAATCTATTTTGATTCAAAGTGTGCATCCCTTTCAGGCTATTGTACGAATGGAGCCAAAGACAGGGAAATTGCCTCCATCAGATTTACAGAGGGTATTAAAGGGAAGAGTTGTTTATTTGCCTTTAGATTTGAAGAAAAACATTAATACAATTGGAGTAGAGAAAGTGGAAGAGGAACCTCTGGTTATCCTAGTTAATGGTGTTCCGACAAAGAGTAAGAAAATCTGGCAAGATTTAGTGGATGTTAGGAAAGTCAAAAAGGCAACATTGTATTTGATAAAAAACAATGAGTACTAGAAGAATGTATGTGTTGCAGAAGAGGAAGTAAGTGAAGAAGAAGACAGCGAATTGTGTGCTGGACAAATTGAGAAAGTAGAAGCCTCTAAAAATGAAGAAATAGATGAACATTATAGTGTTCATCCTTTGCATTCCAAGGAGGTCATGGGGAATGCTATTGAGTTGTTTCAAATGAAACAAGCCAAAGGGAGTCCCATTAGTGTTTGGGAGGAAAGTTTGGAAGCTCGGTGTTTTCCACAGTTATTTCCCACAGGTCGAGGAGGACGATATGATGAGCGACCTGATCAAATTCCGGCTTCTGAATACCGGACTTTACAATTGTATGCAGAAGATCCTAGGTTTCGTCAATGCATTCCCTATTTGTTTCATCTATTGTTTGAAAGTGATCTGTCTGGACTGTCTTATGCAGTGAACCACATCCTGAAAAGTGGTCTACAACTGCGAAATATCTCAGCAAGGGACTTTATGGATAAAGTCAATGTGCAAGACAGTATTTTGGATTCTCACCTGATTAATCTGATGGCATGTCAGCGTGGTACTAATGAGTATTGCTACCGTCGTCATGGTGATTTAAAATGTATGCTGAGGAACTTAGGAACTCCCACATGGTTCCTCACTCTCAGCTGTGCTGAGTATGGCTGGGAACACTTACTTGAATTTCTACGAGAGGCAAATGGAAACATTGAAAATATTGAATTCAAGACACCCGGAGAACTGTGCTCTTTGGATCCAGTGAATGTATGCAGGTACTTCAATCATAGATTTGAAGCTAGGATGTCTTTCATCACGAACAAGAAAAATCCACCTCTTGGAGAGGTGTTGGATTTCTTCTGGAGAAAGGAGTATCAAGCACGAGGTGCTCCTCATATGCATATGCTGCTATGGATCAAATATGCACCCAAATTTGGAACAGATCCGGATGACTTAGTGATGAATTTCATAGAACAGTATTCTACATGTGCTGTTCCAAAGACAAAGGAAGACAAAATTCTAAGAGAACAAGTTTTACGGTTTCAAAGCCATCGTTGTGGAAAGTACTGTTGTCGTAAATTCAGAAACAAGAACAAGTACTATACAAAATGTCGTTTTGGATTTCCACGATTGGTGATATCTAAAGAAGAGTGTCTTCTCTGCGACATAATGTGGCAAGGAAATCACCCAAAAACACATACAATTTGAAGAGAAATGAAGAGTTCAAGAACATCAATGACTACAACCCAGTGATTTTGTCCATGTGGAATGCTAACATGGATATACAGTTTGTGGCTGACAACTGTATGGCTGTGGCTCGGTATGTGACATCTTACATCACAAAAAAAGAAAAGACAGAACTCAAGGATATGTGGGAGGACATTTCCCATGAAAAGAGCCTCAGTTAGAAGTTGCACAGTTTCAGTCTGAAGATGTTGTTGCATCGAGAAATCGGAGCTTACGAATTTTCTGACTGGTTATCTTCAGCAAGTCTCTATGCCAAATCTAGGAGTATCATTTGGGCAAGTCTTGGTCTTGCTGCAACACGTAATCGAGTTCTCAAACCTGTACGGGAAATTGAGTATTTGGCGGAGAAGGAGCCAAGCAGTACAGATATTTTGAAGACCAACATGTTGGATACATATTATCCAAATAGAAGCAGTCACCTGGAGAATGTTTGTCTGTATGAGGTTCTACAAAATTACATTTTCAAGAGGAACATCACAGAAGGTATTGATAAAGGAGTGTATGCTGTAATTGGAAGTGAGGGATGTCTGGTCAAGCAAAAAAATGTCTATTGGTAAATCATCAAAAATTGGATTGCGAATCTCCAGAAAGAAAAGAGTTTTTCTATTTAGCTCTTTTGCAACTTTTCAAGCCTCGGCGTGCAGAAGAGGAACTGCTTGGAGATTTCCTCTGTTATGAAGACTCTTTCAATGCAGCCAAGGAGTCCATAGAATGTCCTGTTTTTCCAAAATATCTAGAAATGTTGAATGCAGAAATCGAGCAGGAAGCACAATAGCAGCCGAGATTGCTAGAGACAGTTCTCAGGACAGTCAGAGTTCTGTTTCATTGAGTCAGGATCCACTAGGAGCACCAGTTATCGAAAATGAAGCTGCCACTGCCATGATTGAAGTGGAAAGAGCCATGGCACATGCTCAGGAGGATGTGGTTAACTTAGAAGATTTGGAAAGACAACTCAACGTTGAGCAGAGGAAAATATATGACGAAGTTACCAGCCAAATTGATCATGGATTAAGTCATGAGAAGAAAGAGTGCTCATGTACGTCGTTGAAGCCTGTCCGACTGTACGTGAGTGGAGAAGCAGGAACTGGAAAAAGTTTCCTCATTAAAGCAATTTCATGTTATCTGCAGAAAAGAAGTGAGTCATCACTGTCTTGTGTTGTCACCGCTCCAACTGGACTGGCAGCCCATAATATTAAAGGTATTACTTTGCATCGGCTACTGATGCTGCCAGTGGAGCATGATAACAAATTACAATACCACACGTTATCGGGAGATGCTTGTTGTGAAGTATCTAGAGTCCTGAAGAAGATGAAACTTCTTATCATTGACGAAGTAAGCATGGTTTCCAATATCATGTTTGCCTTTGTGCATTTGAGAATGCAGGAAGTTCTTAAAACAGAGTATGATGTGTTATTTGGTGGCAAACACATCATTGTATTCGGTGATCTTCTGCAGCTGACACCAGTGAAAGGACAACCAGTGTTTAAACTGCTTACGCATGAAGATACCAGGAAGTGCCTAGGGAGCATTGGCAACGTTAACATATGGTTAAACTTCAATTATGCTGAGCTGCGTGAAAATATGCGTCAGGCGAAGGATGAAGATTACAAGAATATTCTACAAGATGTTAGAATCGGGAAAGTGACTGAGCGAGGGAAAGAAGCTTTACATGCACGATTACTGTCAAATTTGTATCCAGAAGAAGACGTTCTGCCAGAGAATATTTTTCATAAAATTACTGAGAAGAAATCGGGAATATGTTTGATGCCAACTCTGCAGAATGCTCCATCTTCAACAACAAAATGTTGAATTTTGAAAACTGAGAGATTGTGAAACTGGAAGCTATTGACAGAATAGAGCATATGGGTGCAACAATTGTTTTGTCTGAGAATTTGAAATCTAAATTGGATTCATTAGAGAAGACTATATCTAATACTGCTGGTTTTGAAAAGACTCTGAATGTGTGCTTAAATTGCCGTATCATTTTGGGAAGGAATTTACATGTTGAAAGAGGTCTGGTAAATGGATCAATGGGTAATGTTGTTGATTTTGAGAAATACAGATATAGAGATGGAATTGAATTTTTAAAAATTAAATTTGATGGCATTGAGGAAGTACAGCTAATTGGTCATTGCACAGCTAGGTTTTTGCTTGTAAAAGACTTATATGTTCGCCGTAAGCAATTTCCTGTTTGCTTGGCATATGCGGTGACAATCCATAAATCACAAGGTTTAAGTGTAGACAGTGCTTTGGTGAATATTGGCAGTTCTGTGTTCAAGGAGGGTATGGCTTATGTAGCATTGTCACGAGTCAGAACTTTATCGGGTTTGTAATTGATTGAGTTTGATGTCACAAACATTTGTGCGGATCTGGATTGTGTTATGGAATACAATAGGTTAAGAAGAGAGTATGCGCCACATTTGCCTCAATATCCTTTATTTGAGAAACGTGTGGTAGGCCGGAAATGAAGAAATATCACTAATAGTAGGGAGGTTGTAGCAAAAAGATCAAAAGTCGATGAACCCAAAATTGTAAGCAGAAAGAAAATAAATTCTGTTGAAGATGTTGTTGGTTTTCAATTTGAAAATAGTTCTGGTGTGAACTGCTATGCTAATGTAGTGGTTAATGTTGTCTTTTCTCTAGAAACTTTAAAAGAACAGATTATGATCAATTCGGATCAAAGTTTTTGCTGTTTGTTGAATTCTGTGTTAGAGAAATGTAGCGCTGATAGAACAAGAGTAGAAAGTGTGTCTGAAATTCGAAATCTGTTAGACAAATGTTCAGGTCAAACACAATTCTCTCAAAATATTCAGCAAGATTGTCAGGAGTTTTTAATGTATATGCTTAATGTTTTGCAAGATGAAGGTGTAGATGTAGATCATCTGTTTGGCCTTTCTTATCAATGGCAGCATGACTGCGAGAATTGTACGTTATCAAGTACTACTAGTGTAGACTCAGAAAGATTTATATATTTAACTTTGCCAGACAGTAAATCAGTATCCTTTAATAAGCTAGTAAAAGCAGCCGATCAAAACATGGAGTGTAGCCAATGTAAGTCTGCAATGCTGTCCACATTATTTATACGAAGATATGGCCAGTATGTCATTTTAATGTTCCAACGATGTAGGCCTGATGGAACAAAATTGACAACTTTAATTAATAATTTTGTGGCTTCTCAGTTGTCAATATCAGGAAGGACTTTTCTAACTGCAGCAATTATATATCATGAGGGTCCTTCAACAACATCAGGACATTACACAACTTATTTGAAGTCTAGAAACGGCTGGTCATTCTGCAATGATTCTGTTTTAACTTCCAAAAAAAGATTGCCTTTTCACCTTAAAAATTCTTACCTGGTGTTCTTACAACCAAAATTTTAGGGAAGGAATCTCGGGATTGGTTCTGAGGAATTTCAAGATGTTCTAATGGCTCCTACACTATATAGCCTTGTGGATAAGTGTAGCACAGAGCGAAAATTGTTTGTTTTAATAAGCTAATTCAAGCAGCAGATCAAAAGTAGGAGTAGAGGTAATGTAAGTCTGCAATGCTGTCCACATTATTTATAGAAACTTATGGGTGAAATGTCATTTTACAATTCCAAGTATATAAACCGGATGTACATAAGTTGTCAAGTCTAATTAAAAATGTTTTGGCTACACAGTCGTCGATTTCAGGAAGAACATTTGTAACTGCAGCTATTATATGACATGATAGTCCTTTGACAACATCAGGATATTACACAGTTTATTTGAAATGTAAAAAAGGCTGGTCTTTCGGCAATGATTACTATTTGACTATGAAGCAATGTTACCTTTTGACTTGTTTTCAGAAGTGAGAATTTAGGGTAGGTAACTGGATTATAATGATTCTAGGTGTTGCTGTAATTTAGTGTGCTGTTTTAAATTGCTTTGTATGTCTCATTTTTCTTAAAACGATGGAGCTTATCTTTCAGAAAGTGGCGGGCCGAAAATAATAACAGCCCAACAGAGTATAAGCTGTTCATAGGACATCCTTTGACGTCATGGAAAGTAAGTTACTTTTGAGGAGTTCTGATTTCTGATTGGTTATATTATATGGGTTTTTTAAACACAATCATTTTGATTGTGGTTTTTTTTCCCCGCTGTTATATGATGAATACCTTTAACTCACTGTTTTTAGTGAAATTTGATATATTCTGAGAACAGCAAAAATAAACCATTTAATATGTATGATTAATTCTGTACTTTGAATTGTGATTTTTAATATGTACTCATCTTGTCTCATGCTCACTCATCTTTTACTACCTTCTATCAACTTTAAAAATGTTGTTCTTTCATTCACAGATTGAAAGTATGAAAATAACAAGTGACTAAGTTAACGACAATTATAAGGTAAGTGTTTAGTACTCATTCTGTTACATCTCTTTCACATTTAACTTCTATTAGTTCCACTGCTTCATATCTTTAATCCTCAGTTTCCTGCCTTTGCTACTTCCCTCATTCCTTTTTCTATTACTTACTTACTCTACTCCTTCCACTCCTTTTCTCAGTCCCTCTGTTCTCATAGTTCCTCACTCTTGTTCACTCACTCCGTCTCTATTACTCTCACTGTCTCTGACTCATCACTCTTTCACTACTTGTTTATTATGCTTTCTCCCTGTAGTTCAAGCACACTATGTTATTTACATTTCTTTGCTGTTTCAATCATTCCTTTTCTGTCATTTCTTCTTTTCTGCTTTCTGTTTTTTCTCTCTGTTATTCCACATGTTTTAACCTTAGTCACTGTCATACATCTTGTTTTATTCCTATTTACTTTCGCTCAATGTTTTCTTAACATTTTCTCTCAGGATTGTTCTTTTAGTCAGGTTCTATCCCTACCTCTCATTCCACATCCTTTACTGTATTTCTTCTTAATTTGAACATTCACTCACATTCTCTAAGAAACTCTTGTTTATTATTCTTCTACTCTCCTTCTTTTCTTTCACTTCCTTATCTATTTTGTTTTTCACAATTATACCCTCTTACATCTTTTCTTCGGTAAATAGATCTATTAAACAGTATCTCTGTGTTACTCCATCTAGCTGTCTTTCTTTTAACATTACTCTCTGTTTACTTCCCTTATACTGGCTCTTCTTTTTAAAAAAAAAAAAAAAATCTGGTTCGCTTCCGGTTCGCGTACCGGTGCGCAAACCGGGAAGCGAATCAAAAGAAATAGAGGTTGCCAGAGTGCTAAACATTCTAGCAATTTCTTATGAATTTTTTTTTTAATTATTTTTGTTGTTTTATATTTTTTTTATTATTTTTCTGAACATTTTTTTACTTTTTTTGTATTTTTTGAACAGTTTTATATATTTTTTTTTTTGGGGGGGAACGAAAATGATTCATTATAAAGGGCTCAACAGGAGCAACAACAAAAAAAGATAATTTATTTTCTGGGGCGTTTTGGACATTTGTGATTGTCAATAGCTGTGTTGATTAAATGTATGCTACTCTCCCTGTAGCATATCAATTGGCCGCAAAAAATGCACACTTGCTTCACTTTCCCAAACTTCAGCTGGATATTTGGGACCGTCTCCTTCACCTCTGGTCCCGTCACTGCCTCTTCATTTGATGTACTGGCTACAGGCGGGGGGTTATCCTGCAGGTCACGTACTTGCGCAGCACTATAATTTATAGGGTGCCACCTGTCCATGTGCCGATGCATGGTATAATTGCCATAGCTGTATTTCTTATCAGTCCCTCTAGACAGATCTTTTTTGCAGATAAGACAGGTAACGTAGCGGGCATTTACCTTTTTTTGGCCCCGGGGAAATGTGAAAAATTGCCATATGTAATTTTCTTTCACATGGGACCTCCTCGGCTGTTCAGGTAAAAACTCCCTCGTCCCTTGCTCCTCTTCCTCTTCTTCCTCTTCTTCCTCTTCTTCCTCTTCTTCCTCTTCTTCCTCCTCTTGCTGAAGGATAACCTGAGGAGGTGGTCGTCTCTTCCTAGGAGGTGGTGGTGGTGGTGGTGGTGGGGGTCCACCAGCTGCAGCTACTAATGAAGCCATTTCTTAAGAATCAAAATATGTCTTCCTCTCACAAAGTTGAAAGTCAGAGTGAGAAAAAAGGTGGGGCCTTTCATCATTAGGGAAAAAAAATGTTCTAAACCAATGAAAAGTATTATTTTTAGGTCATATGACCAAGCCTTACATCATTAGGAAACCAAAAGTAAAATGAACCAATGAAAAGTTTTATGAACAAGTCACATGACCTGTTATGCTTACGTTACGCGTCCCGCTACGCATCCGGAGCGCTTCCGGGGCGCTGCGCTTCGCGCCTCGGTTCGCGCTCCGGAGCAGTTCCGGGTGCGCTAACGCGGCGCGTCATAAGACGCATTACGCGGCAATGCGATACGTCGCGTTTACGCGACGCGTCACAATATTGTTTTCTTGCGCGGCAGTTGCGCTAACGGAACGTTTCCCGGTTCGCGGACCGAGTCGCGGCACCAAATTGAGCTAACGGGAAGCTACCCGGTGCGCGGACCGGTAGCGAAACAAAAAATTTTTTTTTAAAAAATATATATAAATAAAAAAATTATATTACAAACATATAAAATATATTTTTGCATTAAAATAAGATTACATTTTACAGCTTTTGATATTTGCTATTAAAAAACCATTGAAATTCACTGAAAAAACCATAGGTTATAGACCATATATAGTTAGGAATTAGCATTTACAAAACCTTAAAAATTCACTGAAAAAAACATAGGTTATAGACCATATATAGTTAGGGATTAGCATTTACAAAACCTTATTTTACTCGCACAAAACCATTGAAATTCGCATATATAGTTAGTTGCACTAACTATATATCGCGCACCCGCAATCCACTGCTGATGATGTCACATATTACATCATTCATGACATGGTCAGTGACATCACTGATGACATCACTGATGACATCTTATTTGACATTACTGCTATCCCTAACTATATATGGTCTATAACCTATGTTTTTTTTCAGTGAATTTTTAAGGTTTTGTAAATGCTAATTCCTAACTATATATGGTCTATAACCTATGGTTTTTTCAGTGAATATATATATATATATATATATATATATATATATATATATATATATATATATATATATATATATATATATATATATATATATATATATATATATATATAGGGAAATCACTTATTCTAGATTTTAATACAAAAGATTCACACTCTTTGATTGCGTTAATCAACTCAGATATATTGGTTCAAACGGCAATGCATTTCGAGCACAACTGTCTTTTTCATACCTGCAAATTTTAGATTCTCATTATTGTCATTCAAATTAGCCATATTTTCATTGGCTATCTCTTCTGGCCCTCTCTATAATATGAAAAGGCCCTTGATATATTTATGCCAAATTATTATGTTTTCTACCCACAATGCATTAGTTCCTGGCCAGGATAGCTGCTTCTACCACCAGCCCACGAAAAGAATAATGAAACTGGGGTAGAAGCAGGTACCCATGGCTGTTCCATGTACTTATTTGTAGAGGTGCCCCTGAAACAAAAAGATGTTGTCAGATAAGCAGAATTTTGATAAACTCATGAAGCATTGTGTTGTGTAACAATGACAATGAAATGTATTTAAGTGATGCAGTCACTTCAATTGATATTTTTCCACAAATGAATTGGAAGTAGTGATGTATGCAAATCATAAATTATATTGTAACGAGAAGCATTCGGTATCAATATCATGTCAATGTGGCAACCATATAAATTAGGGGTGGGTGGCGAACTCTGTTTTGACAGTGGAGTTTGCAGAGTTTTGCCAACTCCGCCGCTCCGCCAGGAGCGCAAAGTTCGGCAAAAAACTCTGATTCTGCCAGAGAGTGGAGTTTGCCTCTGCCATCTACCCCCTAACCCACGAAACAAAGCCCAGCTCCTGCCCGTGACCTCCTTTCTTGCATCTCGACATGGCGTTCCCAGTGCTCGAGCTGCATCCTCATCCTCGGCAGTGCAGGATTCTTTTTCTCCAGTCCTGGGCTGTCATGAAACCCCTGCATGGAGAGTGGAGACTGGGTTGAGGTCCTCTGGAGTCCTGCAGCGAAGGGGTTTCTTTACAACTCAGGACTGGAGAAAAAGAAGAAGATTTCTGCACCGCCGATGCCCAGCCAGGAGTCAGGAGAGGAAACACCGGGGTCACAACCATGATTGATGGCAGCGATAAGCTCAGCTGGTAAAACAGGTGGTGGTCTGGGAGTCAGGAACACTCCAGGTCTGCGTGCAAAGGGCAAATCAGAATTCTACTGAGTTTTTAGGCAACTCTGCGGACTTCTGCGTAGTGCCACTCCAACAACTCCACCCACCCTTGATATAAATGCAACCCTGTTATCAGATTCCCCAGCAGATGCCATCAATATGAGAATAGAAAGAGGTCCCATAATGATTTATATATAATGAATGACATTTCATAATATATCTTGCAATGTAGTTCTGTGATCAACAAAAAAAGCAATGAATGAATCTAGATGTCAAATATGAAACCATAAACTATTTGGAAATGAACATATTAGGATCACGGAATGCTTTAAAATGGCAGCAACACTAACGCAATGATTTGATGAATTAAAGAGAGTAGTTCCTTGTTGAATGTACTAAATGTCATGTGATTAGAAAAAAGCCAATTAAATTGTATAAATTGTTGCAACATGGTGAACCTTTAATAACCCCACCCCTAAGCTCAACCACCCCAAATGGTTAATATTGCCCTACCACCCAGTACCCCATACTGCCCATAAACACTAAAAACAACCTTAGCACCCAATACCCCAACCCACCCTAAACACTAAATATATCCTCACTGCCCAATACCCAACTCACTGTAAACCCTAAACATACCCTAACCACCTACTATCCCTACACCACAGTAGGAACTTTGACCTGCACCCACTGCCAGTTTTCTAGCAGCCACCACCCACACTCTCCTTGCAAATATCAACAACACCCTCAACTCTCCCTCTCAACTCACACACCCACAAGCACCAACAATGCCTACACCCCCACCATATACAATGTGCAACAGGACCACACACATCAACACCCACTCAAACGCATACTTCTCAACAAATAATCACTCATAAAGCACACACTTGAAATATGGGACCATCTGAATAGCGGCACACCCGACATCCTCTTCATCACAGAGACCTGGCTCAACCCCTCTCTGGCTCCCGACATCTCCATGGCAATCCTAGCAGACTACAAGATCGCTCGACAGGACATCCTTCACAAGCCAGGATGAAGGCTCACTATCATCTACGAGGAATCCATCAAATGCACAACATCCACAGAGAACTCTATCCCATACAGGGAAAACCTGCACTTAAAGTTACAAATCTCTGAAAAAGTCATCCTAAACGAAACCTTTGCCTACTGCCCACTTGGACCATGAGCCACATTTACCAATCTCATCACTAACTTTGTCGCTCCGCTCACCATCAACTCCAGAGCATACATCCTCCTTGGTGACTTCAACTTTTACCTTGAAGACCAAAACAACCCCTGACCCACAGCATTCCTCTAAAGCCTGAGCAACATTGGACTCACCGAGCTTGTCCCATAACCAACACACATCGCAGGACACACACTGGACCCTATCTTCACCACAAGCGGCAGCATCAAATACAACTCCACCACACCGCTCACATGGACCGACCACTCCACCATCCACTTTCAAATCAACACACCTCTATTCAACACCCCTACCAGGTTCAGCATTTCAATTCCCAGCTGGGGCAAAATCACAGAAGCAGACTCCCTCAGCATCCTCAGCATGAATCAACCTGGCCCCTCAGACTACCTCGATAAGGACATCAATAACTTCAACAACTGGATCAAGAACTGCACAGACTCCCTTGCACCCATTAAATACACCAAGCATATTGTATCAAACAAGTAGGCCAGCTGGCACACAGAGGACAGCTGAGACACCAAACAACAATGTAAACAGCTAGTGTAGAAAATAGAAACCTTCTCAGGCGTCTCACTGATAATTGGTCCTTTTAAACCAACAAAGAAGAAATTGGCACAGAAGCTGAAATATAAAAAGAACATCTTTATTAACCTCAAATGAGGGGGACTATGTCACACAGAAGCCTTAGCAACTGAATGAGACAGTCTAAGGAGTACAGAAAACTGGGGCCTTATATATGCTTAGGGATACATAGTGAGCATAAGACCAAGGGTCAGTCCTGGCTCAAGTAAGCATGCAAAATGACTAATATGGACATGCAAGATCTGCTTGCTCAACAAAGTGGGAGAAGCTAACAGTTGCTAATTCTGGTGAAAACATCCTGACATTTACAGACTAGGAACAGTTGCAAGGACAGCTACAAGGTCAACTGAGCATGTGCGAAGGTGGAAGATGCTGAATATAGTTCGTTTCTAGGCAGATTACAAGAGCAGTCAACACTGAGGGAGGACAGAGCACATGGCGAGCACGTGGCAGCACATGGCTAACTAAAATGGCTGCCAGAAATACAAAATGGCTTCCAGCTCATGCTAACAAATCCATCCAATATTTAACAGATGGTCCTTTTAGCATGAGCTAAAGACATTCCTATGATCCAGTAGGAACATAGAAAATATGTGCACATTAATTTTCATGAATTTATCAATATCCTAATCCATTGCTAGTTGGGCATTTTTCATTCTAAACATTTCATTAAGCGGGTATATAAGAGCATAAGCAGGAATACAAAGGGAACACAGCATTAGGTCATAATTAACATACAGACAGTATTACAAACAGAATTATCATTATTTGTAGTCCTAAGCAAAAGCAAATCCTAAAACCATCTAGTAAACATTTTCAGGGCTTCTATGCATTTCAGTGACCATTCATTTTAAATTTCAGAATAGCCAACAGCACATATCTAATAAAAACATTTTCCAATTGACTTTTACATTTTCCTTTTATGAGTGCTAGAACATTAATCATATCTGGGACCAGGAGGACCACACAGGGCCATAAGAATTAGAACGAAGAGCTGCAAAGGGCTGCTCTTCCTCAAAAATGGGACGACTAAAGGGGTACAATATTGACAAAAAAGAAGAAGTCCTTGGGGAAATTTAAGCCGCTGTACAACCAAGCCAGAGGGGAGTCTTCTCCCTGTGTCCGTTTGAGCCTCACAGGCAGGCTCTTGTTTTTTCCACGGTGGAGCTGCACAACTCGCAACTTAAGAATCACAGCCCAGTTTCAAGGAAAAAAGTCTCTTCTTTCAGGATAGGGCAGTCATCCACCCAGCAAATGCTCTTAGTGATCCTGTCCAGTGTCTCAGGCAGTGCACCAGTTTTCTTCGCTTCAAACTAACAGGCACCAGAGACACAGCACCTGTACCCTAAATCTCAAGTCCTTCCCTAACACCTGTGTTGCTCTGCTGGCGCACTGCTCATTCGTTGGGGCCACACATTGCATCCAGTGTGCTCAGGTTTATCTTGACCAACAAACAAAGGTGCAAACTTGTATTCAGTTTAGGACCAGGAATCAGAGGACTGATGCTAAGATCTCTGAAGCAGCCCTTGTTTCAAAAGGGGTCACCTCAAGCAAAGCCTTCTCGCCACTCTGGTCGGTCTGTGACTCTCAGCGGGACATCAAATATTTCTCCTTTCTGATTTGTGACCCCGTCTTCCACCCAAGACAGTGGCAGGAGTACACAATTCATTTCAGGGCTTCTGCCTTCACTGAGGTCCTAGTTGCTAGCAATGCCTGTGCTGCTTACCTTCACTTTGGCTTCAAGCTGGACTCGTGCTGACGCTGACTCCCCAGGCTGAATCTTATGTCCGGGCCCCTCTGGCAATGGTTGTAAGACAGCAAATATCTATTGGTGGACAGAACAAAAGGTCTTTAGACAAGGCACAGAAACAGTCTATCAACAGAGAGGATAGTCTCAAAATATTTCCTAGTCTTGTGACGCCCCATATATTAGCAAGGCACCCAAGAACCACCTCCATCTATGTATGTGAGAGTAAAAAAACAACAGCCTGGAACTATTGGCAATTATAAAATGAACATCACCCAATCCCAGGCAGCCAAGGAAGTCTGTATAATTTACTAAACTCAGAGGAAAAGAGAAAAACAACACAGACATACCCTAAATCCTTACATTGGTGTATTCCTGTGTACTAATCTGAAAACCCTAAAAAAAAAGAAATGTTCTACACTTTTGCTCATAAATTTTACATTACTTGTACAGGACTGCAGACACTTCTAAAATTCTTCTTCTTAATTAAAGCACCTACATACCTACATTGTACGCTTAGGACCATGCAGGAAAATCGAAAACTGCTAACTTAACAGGGTTTCCAATCTATAAAACAACATTTTCTTCAAAACATTTTTTTTGCTAAGGATCACATGGGCATCTTCCCTGCATTCTACTTTTCATGATCCAAACTATGCAACATCAGCTCTAATAAGGACTGTCAGTTTATTTACACGGACTAGCTAATAAAAAACTAGCAATGCCCTTGCAAAACTATGTAGCATGGAATAACATACAATAATGGTGTTATCACCTAAGACTTTTAGAACAAAAAATACCCACATCTAGCTCCCCTTAAAGGTCAAATAAGGGAACAACAATCTACACTACTGATCCTGTCATAGTTTCATCAAACAGGATGGGCAGTA
The DNA here is from genome assembly GCF_964263255.1 of Lissotriton vulgaris. Lineage (NCBI taxonomy): Eukaryota > Metazoa > Chordata > Amphibia > Caudata > Salamandridae > Lissotriton > Lissotriton vulgaris. The sequence continues at coordinate 1,300,050,686 of NC_141694.1, forward strand.
ACATAACATATATTTTATTCATTTTATTAATGCTAACAATGTTTAAAACAGTATTACTGAGTAGCCAATTAAATGTCTCATTGCGATTTCACAGACAACTTAGACAGGCTAAAATAAAATTAAGAAAAGGAGAGAGTAACATACATATTACCTAGCCTTAATTTGTGGAGGAGCTAGACTCCTTCCTTTATTTTGACAGTAGGAAACCTGAAACTATGTTTCACTACTATCAACACTATCAATACCTATTTGTAGCAACTGGGCATAAACAAAGTCATAGGAGGTAAATAGCACATTTGAGAGAACTAAAAAAACATGAATACCAAAACCCCAAACCCTTTTAGCAAATGTACAAATGAAACATGAGGGCGAATGAATTCAAACTAAATTTCTTTGGCTCAGCTCTAGTAAGCACCAAACTAAAAGCATTAGTGCTGTATATATGGCCAAGCCCAGATATACAATTGTATTGTGGTATATTCACATGAGAGCATAAAAACTTGATTTTACCAACAAAAAATAAGCACAACTCCTCCTTTTTTCTCTACGCTGCCATCTTGTCTTTCAAAAAGTTTCAGATATCAAAATGTCAAAGCAGACCTTGCTCTGGTAGCCCTGCCAGGCTTCTATATATAGAACTGACTTTGAACTTTTCCCAGCTGTCCTATTCGATATGCAAATGCAGCCCCATTCCCCTATTTGTCAGCTTAGGGTTAAGAAAATAACTTTTTCTCATTTTTCATACATATTTTCAATTATAAGCAGTGTGGAGTAGACTTGTCTAACACTACAGAAGTCAGCTATTTGTATTATACCTAAATGCATGCATTTACTGAAGCCTAAGGCAGGTTAAAAGCTGCTTTGAATGCAAAATTTGTTTTTAAATTAGTGAATTTTGCCCAATTTCGACTTTGATATTTGGGGCACTTAAAAATGAATATCCTATAATTTTTTTGCATAATAGTCATCCTCAAAATGTTCTCTAGATAGCCCAGGAGTGAGAAATCAAAAATACATCATATATACTGTTATAAAAATGAGTTTATTACTCATGCACATAGTGATATTTCATATGCAAATTTCATCAATATGGGATACAACACAACTTAAATAAAATTTTATTCCTAGGAGGTCACAGAATGAGTATTAAACTTTATAAATATTTAAAAAAACTAATTTAAAAGCACTTATTTTTATAATAATGTTTCATAATTAATAAAAAAAAATGTTTTAATAAAACCAATCATGTTGATAATTCCACATAGGAAAAGCAAGCTTCATTTCTTGCCTATCATATTTAGACAAATTCATTCACAAGCCTAAGCAGAGAAGCCTAACTTGAAACATGACAAATGTTTGCGCCACTTTTTTAAAAGGACGGTTATTATTTAACATCAGAACCACAAATATGCTTGTAAAAAAGGCTTTAAGAAAGGAAATCCCTACTTTAAATGTTTTCCTGGTATCTAAAATAACAAACCTGATTTTTGTAACTTTTTAAAACAGCAGTCTGAAATGCAGGATTTTACACCATGTTCTGTAGTGACAAAATCCTGGCTGAGTCAACATTCTTGTCTCACCGTGGCCTCCAATCAAAACAACAGCTGCTGCTAAGCGGCAGTTAAAACACAGCTGTTGTAAAGCTTTTGTTAGTGTTGAAACGTAAACACGGTGGCAGTCTATTTAAAACTGAGGCATTTCAATGCATGTTCTATAATATGTGTTTTAGTTCAGCAAAATCTAATTTACTCACATGATGTGTTTGCCTGTCAATATCTAATACAATGCATCTAAGGAAAGTGGTGTAACATCTTACTGTTTATTTATTGCAAAACACACAATTTAGTTTTTTTAGGCCTATTTTATTCCTATACAATGTGAATTCTAATTTTATCTTTTAGGCATTGGTAATTTGCACATGTGCATTGTTGCTTACTCTATAAATTAAATAGTAACATATAATTATTTAGCATATCATATGGTTAATTACTGGATTATTAATATTTTTATTTAATATTAATTAAATGACATTTTGCAGAACAGACTGATGACAGTAAGAAAACACAAACACGCACATTGAGCTCATTCCAGACATATACAGAAGGGGTCATACACTCAGGACACACAATACAGCGCGCTTAAGGGTAGCAATCCTTACACAAAGAGCGCATTCTCTATTTACTTACAGAAGTATCACTAATGTAAAAACCACAAACCACATAGACATTTAAACACACATTTAACCCACAGATCAACACTTAAGACAGAAACAAAGGACAGCCCACATACTGTACTTAAATCAAACCATTTTTAAATACTAGTTGTAAGTCATATTTACAAGAAGAGCTTCTCAATAGTATTCCAAAAGACTGCAAATAAAAGCCCAACAGACTGTTTTATTTCCAAGAAGCCAAAATACACTCAATTCACTAGCTTTGTCTGGCAGAACACCAAAAAATCGCTCTGCATATCTCCATTTAAAAAAGTGCGCAGAAAAAGGATTCTTGTTTGTATTATATCCATATTTGAATTCCATGGGGGAACAGAATCACCAAGGAAGAAATATGTTTTATACCTAAGCCTATTTAGATATTCCCTCAGGGGAGCCGGTTTATTTAATTCACATCTCACTATGGTACCTCCAAAAATCAACACATTCTTCAATGTGTGCTTGAAACAGGCATGCCAAAAATATTGCAGAATATGCAAATATTATAATCAAAGTAGTGCTTAAGGTACTCTCCATACGTTGCGCCGTTCAAACAAATGCAAACAGAGAAAAATCTCCTCATTACCTGCCTACACAAATTGCAGTTCATATATCTATCCCATACAAATCCAAAGTTGGCCAACACAAATTCCAAAATTCCAAAGCCACAGTAAGTGTTACTAAACTACCTTACCAATCCAAGGCATCAAGCCAACAGCAAGCACCGCAAAACGACTCTTACCAAACAAATGGTTGTCCAAATTCTAACTGCCAAGTTCTGAATGACCTAACAGTCTTTTTAGAAAACTCACGCCAAAAAGGTTCTCAGTCAAGGGTGACATCATGTGGAGGATCAAAATCAGGAAGACGAGAAATATACTGGGCTGCAGAGACAGAGAATCCCCAGAATCTCCGTGCACAGAGTACCTCCTTAGTAGAGTCCTGTCTGTCCTCCTCAGTAGATTTCTGTCTCCTGACAAGATCACTCTTAGATAGCCACTTCTCTGATGAGGTTCAGGTTGGAGCGCCATTTGTAGAAAATAGAAACCTTCTCAGGGGTCTCACTGATACTTGGTCCTTTTAAACCAACAAAGAAGAAATTGGAACAGAAGCTGAAATATAAAAAGAACATCTTTATTAACCTCAAATTAGGGAGACTATGTCACACAGAAGCCTTAGCAACTGAATGAGTCAGTCTAAGGAGTACAGAAAACTGGGGCCTTATACATGCTTAGGGTTACATAGTCAGCATACGACCAAGGGGCAGTCCTGGCTCATGTAAGCATGCAAAATGACTAATATGGACATGCAAGAACTGCTTTCTCAGCAAAGTGGAAGGAGCCAACAGTTGCTAATTCTGGTGAACACATCCTGACATTTACAGACTAGGAACAGTTGCAAGGACAGCTACAAGGTCAACTGAGCATGTGCGAAGGTGAAAGATGCTGAATATAGTTTGTTTCTAGGCAGATTACAAGAGCAGTCAACACTGAGGGAGGACAGAGCACGTGGCGAGCACGTGGCAGGCCATGGCTAACTAAAATGGCTGCCAGAGATACAAAATGGCTTTCAGCTCATGCTTACAAATCCGTCCAATATTTAACAATAGAAATGAACCCATCAACGAGCAACTCAAACTACCTCGAGCTTCACTCTTCTCTAGACAATGCTCAGTCAGGATTTAAAATGAATCACAGCTCCAAAATAACACTCATCACAACCACCAATAGCATTCGGATGATACTGGCCCGAGGAGAAACAGTGGTCCTCAGTCTGCTGGACCTCTCTGCGGTATTCGACACTGTCTCTCATAACACCCTCAACAGAACACTCCACAAGATTTGATGGATATGTACCTTCCTCATGGGACGAATCCAAAGGGTCAGGTTGCTACCCTTCACATCAGAGACCAAGACATTGATTTGCAGATTCCCACAGAAATCGTCCCCCAGCTCCACCCTTTTCAACATATACATGACACCGCTTGCCAACATCATCCGTTCACAAGACATCACTGTCATCTCCTACATAGTGGTCAGGTGGGCAGAAGCAAAAAGACAGGGGAAAAGCACACTAAAGAAGCCAGGTCTAACATGTGTCCCCCCAGCTGAAAGCGGGGAGAACTACCAAATCTCATGGGAGTTCTCTTCACTAAGGCATAAGAACCTGGACAGACCATCAGCATTGGCTTGTTCTGTGCCAGGGAATTGTTCAACCATTGAGTCAATTCCCTGTAGGGAGATGGACTACCCCAACAGTTGGGGGTTCTTACCCCTCATCTACATTAACCATCTGAGGGGTCTGCGGTCTGTCTGAACCCAGAAGTGAGCCCCAAACAAGTAGGGTATTATTTTCATCAGCACCCAGATCACTGCAAAGTCTTGCCTTTCAATTGCACTCTACCTCTGTTCACACCATGCTCTAAAACATCAGTCTGCACCACAAACTCCTTGGGGAAGTCAGGAGTCATGAGCGCCATGCACATTGCATCCTTCAGTGTATCAAAAGCAGTCTGGCATGCCTCATTCAAGATCACCTGATATGGCTGCTTCCTCGAAGTCAGCTCAGTCAAGGGCGCAACAAAGGAGCCATACCCCTTGACAAACCTGATATAGTACACAGTGAGACCTAAATAGGCTCTCACCTGTGTTTGAGTCTTGAGGGGTGCCCACGCAAGAATGGTGTCAGTCTTGGGATGTAGGGGCACCACCTGGCAGCTTTGTAACTGGTGCCCCAAGTACACCATAGACCCCTGCCCTATTTGGAATTTACTGGGCTTGATAGGCCTGCCTTCTGCAGGGCCTTCAACACTTCCCAGAGGTGGGGCAAATGGTCCTTCCAACTGGAGTTGAATACTGCAATGTCATCCAGGTAGGCAGCACTGAAATCCTCTAGCCCAGCCAGGACCTGGCTGACCAACCTCTGAAATGTGGTAAGACCCGGAACTGATAGTGCCCTTCTGGTGTTGCTAGCCATGATCTCTCCGGTGCTCCCTCGGTCAAGGCAATCTGCCAGAACCCAGATGTTAGATCAAAGGTACTGAGGAACTTAGCAACTCCCAGCCGATCAATGAGCTTATCAGCTCGGGAGATTGGGTATGTGTCAGTCTTAGTGACAGCATTGAGCCCACAGTAATCCACACTGAACCGAAGTTCTGGGGTGCAGCAGCTTTGGGAACCAAGACTACTGGGCTGTACCAAGGACTGCTGGAGGGCTCAGTCACTCCTAAAGCTAACATCTTATACACCTCCTCCTTGATGCTAGCCTTCACTCTGTCTACCAGCCTATAAATATTGTGCTGCACAGGTTAACTGTCCCCAGTGTCAATATTGTGAGTGCACCAATATGTGACTCCTGGAGTGAGCGAGAATAGCAACTGGCAACAGTAACTCTGCTGCTCCAGGGTCAGTGTAAGGGAGAGGGCCACACCTCTCACTGACTCATCCTGCTCCTTGGCAGACAGGAGGCCAGGGAGAGGTTCACTCTTCCCTTCCACACCATCATCAGTAACCAAGAGCATGGTAAGCTCATACCTCTCATAGTGGGGTTTGAGGGAGTTCCTATGCAGGATCCAAAAGGGGTTCCTTGGATTCTGCAAGTTCGCCAGGCAGGTGACATCACTCCTGCATTCCTTCACCTCTTAGGGGCCAGACCACATGTCTTATAGAGCATGGGGCTCTACTGACTCCTTCACCCACACCTTCTGACTAGGCAGAAACTGAACCAGAGTGGCATTCTGGTCATAATAATGTTTCATGTCCTCCAGGCTTCATTCCAGGTTCGCCTGAGCGACTTTCCTGAAGCTGGCTGTTTGGTTTCGGAAGGCCAGCATGTAGGTAAATACATCCTGGGGTGGGTTCCTAGGAGCCTCGTCCCAGCCCTCCTTGACCAAACTGTTTCTCTCACAGGGTACCCATACAGCAGCTCAAAGGGGATAAAGCCAACTCCATTCTATTGTACCTGCCTGTAAGCAAATGGAAGGTATGGCAAGATGGTATCCCACTTACACCTCAACATTTATGATAGACCCCCTATCATGCCTTTAAAGATAAGGTTAATTCTCTCAACCACACACACTCCTTCCACATGGCCTTCATGTACAGCAATATGAAGTTTGTACCCCAGTCAGATAACGCCTCATTAGAGAAACCCACATGGGTAAAGACCCCCTCAGTGCCCGGGGGGCCACGACGGGTGCTGTCACTGTCCTCAGAGGGATGGCGTCTGGATAACAGATGGCATGGTACACCAAGACCAGGCTAAACCTGTTGCCCAAGGCTGAAGTGGGTACTAAAGGCCCAACAATGCAAATGTCCACCAGCTCAAAAGGGGTTCTCATGACAGGGAATGGTTGGGAAGGAGTGTTACAAATGGTGGTCTCTAGTTGGCAATGGTTTGCACCTTTGTCCAAATAGGAACCCTTGCTTCTCATCAGGGAAAGGGGAAAACACTCCTAAAATAACCCCTGCTCACCCCCTTGGTAGCTTGGCACAAGCAGACAGGCTTATCTCATCGGCAGTGTGTAAAGCATTTGTGAACACATACAGTAACACAGTGACAACACTACAAATGGACACCACACTAGTTTAGAAAAATATGTAATCTTTAGCTAGACTTAACACGAGACCAAACAATAATGAAATTAAATGAAATGTAAATGAAATTTGGAAAGCTCTACAGTTGCCCTGAGGCGTCCAGGCGCTGTGACTAAACAAAAATGCCCTCAGATGAACCGGAAGTTTCTAAATACTGAAACAAAAAGGTTTTAAGCTGTTTCCGGAAACTGGTTAAATTGGAGTTGCCTCTCATATGCAGAGGGAGGGTGTTCCACAATCTTGACACATTATAAGAGAATGAGCGTCCTCCTGCTCTGAAGATTCTAGGAATCTTGGCCAGTAATGCAGTCGAGGATCGAAGCACCTTATTGGGCAGGTAAGGGGAAATCAGGGAACGGTTGATTTCTGGACCCATTTTCCAGAGGGTCTGGTGAGCAATGCACAGAGCTTTGAACTTAACTCTGTCCCTGACAGGCAACCAGTGTAGAGTTCTTAGGCCAGTTTTTATTGACGTTCTTCGTGGGACTCCAAATAGCGCATGAGCAGCACCGTTTTGAGTGCGCTGAAGTTTTTGAAAGGTATAGTCCGGTGCTCCAAGATAGAGGGCATTATTAAAGTCCAGGCGGGATTGGACGAGGCCCTGTATGATTATTTGTCTGGCCTCAAATGGAAGAAGGGGAAGAATTTTTTTGATCACCCTAAGGAGGCCAAAGCAGGTGGCCGCCACCTTGGTGGCCTGTGTATTGAAGCTCAGCGACTTATCTAGCCATACCCCAGACTTTTGATGTTATCTCTGGGGGCAAGGGCCGCCCCCATGCTCGCGGGCCATAGCAGCTCCAAAGTAGAGGGGGCCGCCGGGCCCAGGAGCATGAGCTCGGTCTTGTCGTCGTTGAGCTTCAGACATGAGCTCATCATCCAACTCCTTACCTCCTCCAGGCACGCCGCTAGATTGGGCGGCGATTGGAGGCCACTCTTGTGCGCAAGGGAGACCATCAGCTGGGTGTCGTCCGCATAGGAGATGATGTTAATACCATGCAGACTAACAATCCCAGCCAGCGGCCTCATGTATGCGTTGAAGAGCATAGGGATCAAGGATGAACCCTGCGGGACTCCACACCCCAAAGGCCTGCTCGATGACACAGATGTGCCGTCAAAGACCTGGAAGGTTCTGTCCGATAGAAAAGACTCGAACCAGACCAGGGCTTCTCCGGACACTCCTAGGTCAGCGAGACGGTTCATCAGAATTTTGTGATGTACTGTGTCAAACGTGGCACTCAGATCGAGGAGGATCACTGCCACTGACCCCCCCCGATCCAAGATCCGTCTCACCTCCTCAGTCACAGCCAGTAGAGCAGTCTCTGTCCCATGTTTTGGGCTAAAGCCCGTCTGGGAAGCATCGAGGAGGTGGTTTTCCTCGAGGAACTTCTTCAGAATGGTATTGACGTGCTTCTCCAGGATCTTAGATGCCCATGGGAGCAGAGAAATTGGGCGGTAATTGCTAGGGTTAGCTGGGTCGAGGGAAGGTTTTTTTAACAAGGCCCGTACCATTTCATGCTTCCATGACGCAGGTACCATCCCACTCAAAATGGAGGAGTTCAACAATTCCATGAGAGTAGGGAGAATGGTTTTGCTGGCCAACCCCAGCGAGCCCGGGGGAGCAGGGTTCACACGGTGAGCCGGATTTTATTTGTTGTGCTAGAGACTCCAATGTTTCCAGATTCAACAATGGAAAAGACTCTAGCTTGTTGTAACAGGGAGTTACCATGTCCAAAGCTGAGTCAGAGCATTGTGTGGGTGAATCAATGGCTGGATCGGGAAAGGAAAGGTAGATTTTATTAACTTTTTGAAAAAAGAAATCAACCAACTCATTGCATTTAGAAGGGGGACTACTATTATCTGCGGCGGGCGGAGGGGGTTTTATCAGGGAGCTCACTATCCGATATATTTCTTTCGGCTTAGATTTAGCCATTGTTATTTTGTCATTATAGTAGGCTGTTTGTGAAGTTTTTATTGCCAATTTATAGTTCCTGATAGCGTCCCTGTAAGTGGCTTTATCAGTAGGATTGTAGGTCATACGCCATTTCCTCTCTAGTCTCTTGCAGGAGCGCTTTTTGTCCCTAAGGTCTTCTGTGTACCACAGTGCTGATTTACTCTGCCTCTTTGACCCAGATAGGTGTGAAGGGAGAACCAGGTCAAGAGAGGCGGTGATCCAATTGTTGTATTTATTATTATTTGCCCTTGGGTCATGGGAGAGTATAGGTCTAGTGGTGCTAAGGGCCTTCGTCCAATTGTCTATAGAGATTTTGGACCAATTTCGGGTTTTCCAAGATGTAAAAAAGGATGGGGGGGTTTGCTAGTGGTCCAGGTGAAGGCTATCAGGAAATGATCCGACCATGGAAGGCTGCTAATAGTGCCCACTTTAAGTTGGTCACTATTACTAAAGATCGGGTCTAAGAGATGACCTTTTTCATGCATGAAGGAGGGAACTAATTGCTCTAGTTGGATGGCAGCTAGACTTGACATCATCTCTAGTGCCGTGGGGTCCAACAGGTTGTCAAAATGAATATTAAAATCTCCAAGTAGAGTGAAGTTAGAGGGAGAGACAACCAATTCGGATGCCACCGACAAAAGAGAGGTGTTAAATTGTCCGATAGATCCAGGAGGGCGATAGATAAGGATACCGGTGAAGCTGGTATTAGGGGAAAACTCAATCGCAAAAGGGAAACTTTCGCAATCCTCAATCTCCTCCGTCAAGCAACGGCAGACATAGCTCTCTTTGTAAATGATTGCAAGGCCGCCGCCTCTGCCCTGCGGTCAATCAACTCGCGCTGAGAGTCTTGATTTAACCAAGTCTCGTCAGAAAGATCACATCAGGTGTATCTTCATCTAAGAGCAAGGCAATTTTTAAACAATGTTTCACTAGAGACCTGCAATTGAGCGGAAACATGGAGTAATCCTTTACCTCAGATCTGGCAATAGTAGTAGTAATTAGCTCTGATTTACAGTGCGTGCAGTGGCGAGGGATCTCCAGGGGATTTCTAGGATGACCACATCTGGATGAAACCAGTGGACGCAGCAGATGTAAAAGGCTCGAGCTGTATATAAGCCTGATTCCCCCAAAACGACCAGGGGACATGGCCCATGGGCCCGGCCGGGCGCGGACGGGCACAGACGGGATTGCCTTTGGCGCGCATTCAGCGCGCCGCCGGCACGCCAGCTGCGCCCGCCCGCTGCGCGGACGGACGTCTATGTTCCTATATCCGGTGTGAGGAGGGCGTGAAGCGGCCAGCAGCTGCAGCGCTACCCCTCCCTCACCCAAGATGGCCGAACCCCTTCTCCTCAAGCGCCAGGAAATACAAATGCGCGCTGGGAATCGGGTTTGAGGGGTCAGTGTGACATGCAGGTAGTTATTAAGTCAACTAACGAGCAGCAAAATACAATTTATAACACAGGTTAAAAAATGTTTTAAAATAGTGCAATCTGTTAAAAACGATCAGGATCGAAAACAGAGCCCCCGGCTTCCGCCTCAGGGGAGAGACATCAGTGTAGTCAGCGCGCAGCGCTATTCACTGAGCTAAATAGTCTAGGAGGGCGGGAAGCGGCCAGCAGCTGCAGCGCTACCCCTCCCTTCTCCTCAAGCACCAGGAAATACAAATGCGCGCTGGAAATCGGGTTCGAGGGGGCAGTGTGACATGCAGGTAGTTATTAAGTCAACTAACGAGCAGCAAAATACAATTTATAACACAGGTTAAAAAATGTTTTAAAATAGTGCAATCTGTAAAAAATATCAGGATCGAAAACAGAGCCCCCGGCTTCCGCCTCAGGGGAGAGACATCAGTGTAGTCAGCGCGCAGCGCTATTCACTGAGCTAAATAGTCTGGGAGGGCGGGAAGCGGCCAGCAGCTGCAGCGTTACCCCTCCCTCACCCAAGATGGTCGAACCCCTTCTCCTCAAGCGCCAGGAAATACAAATGCGTGCTGGGAATCGGGTTCGAGGGAGCAGTGTGACATGCAGGTAGTTATTAAGTCAACTAACGAGCAGCAAAATACAATTTATAAAACAGGTTAAAAAATGTTTTAAAATAGTGCAATCTGTTAAAAACGATCAGGATCAAAAACAGAGCCCCTGGCTTCCGCCTCAGGGGAGAGACATCAGTGTAGTCAGCGCGTAGCGCTAATCACTGAGCTAAATAGTCTGGGAGGGTGGGAAGCGGCCAGCAGCTGCAGCACTACCCCTCCCTCACCCAAGATGGCCGAACCCCTTCTCCTCAAGCGCCAGGAAATACAAATGCACGCGGGGAATCGGGTTCGAGGGGGCAGTGTGACAGTGTGACTGAGTGATTTTGGATAAAAATCCAAATTACAGTATTAAAAAATATGATTTTCAAATGGTAGAAATAGCTTAGTTCAATGTAGATGGTAAATGCGACACTTTACTCTCAAAGTTCCTTGGATGCGTTAAGCAAAACAAACAAAAGGGTCGCAGGGAAGGTGATGTGTCAATTCCTTGCTTCGGGGAAGGTGATGTGTTGGTTCCTTAGTGCAGGGCAGGGGAGGTGATGTGTCTGTTCCTTACCAGAGAGGAGGAGATGCAACAAGATGGAGCCTCGATGCGAGGCAACGATCCGGTGCAATGCCACAAGATGACGTCTTTGATGCAATGCGACAACTTGGATGCGATGCGTGCACGCCGACGGCCGTACAGTGAAATCAGTGGTTTCTTGAGCTACGACAAGCCCTGCGACGCACTTCTTTGGTGATGCAACAGCAATCCCCATGGCAGCTATACGCTTTTTTGGCGATTCAACACGCTTCCTCTGCAATTGGAAAGCAACAGCTGCAGCAGCGAAACGCTTTTTGCTCATTGAGTCGCTCTTCCAGCTCTCAGTGACACAAAGTCTCTAGATGTCCTAAAAACAGCAGCAGGCACCTCTCTGCAGGTAGAATTCCCAGGAGGGAAATTCAGGGGAGCTGGTGGTGAAGTCTTTGTGTCCCTGGGACTTCAGAACAGGAGGCAAACTCAGCTTCAAGCCCTGAGAGATCTTCCTCAAGATGATAGAGTATACCCAAAGTTCCTTTTCTCCTTTCCTTGGCAATACATAACCATTGCAGGCCAACCCCAAACAGAAAACTGCAAAGGGGCAGTCTAATCCTCCAGCTTTCTTGGTTTCTTTCCTTGGCAAAGGGTTGTCTTGATTCCCAGAAGTGATCTAAAGTTCTGGGGTCTGGGCCCCAATATTTATACTATTAAATATATTGTTCTCTGAAGGCAGAGAGTGTCTGTACCTAGTCAAAACCAGTTCTGTTCTCCCCGGTGCAGCTTACTGGCAGGAGGTGGAGACAGCATTGTTGTAAGGAGACCTGGCCCAGGTAGCTGAAAGGAAATCTCCTCCATCTACTCTCTATTCAATGTAGGTTCATGCAAGTAAAAGGAAATCTCCTCCCCTTACTCTCTATTCAACCCTGGTCTATTCAGCCCAGCCCTGACCCATCAGACTGCTGGAATCACAGCCATCTCCAGCCCTTGTCACTCAGAAACCAGATATGCAATACACAAACCTCGCAGAGGCATATTGTATGGTTAGGCAAGAAAATACCTACTTTCTAAAAGTGGTATTTTCAAACACAGAATGATAAAATTACCCACACTAAAAGATGCACTTTAATATTTTGAGTTCAGGCATACTAAACTTTATTTTCCAATCTAGTTCCCTGGGTCAGTTATGTTTATAAGATGTTATAATCAACTGCCCATTATGGCCTATGGGAACAGATAGTCTTGCAATAGTGAAAAACGGCTGTAATTCAGTATCAGGACATGCCACACACATCAGGTCATGTCCTACCTTTCACATACAATGCACCCTGCCCACAGGGGTACCTTGGGCCTTCCTTAACCCCTTCGATGCTGATGACGAGCTCAGCTCGTCATCAGCCACGGGGGCGTGTGCGGATGACGAGCTGAGCTCGTCATCTAACGCGGCTTTTAGAAAAAAGCCGCGTAGCGCAAAAATAACCGCTGCAGCGATGCGGTTAAGGGTGACTAACATGCAGAAAAGGGAAGGTTCAGGGACTGGCAAGTGTGTGCACTTGCCAAGTCGACATGGCAGTCCCAGCCTGCACACAGGCTCTGCAATGGCCGGCCTGAGCCCATTTTACAAGCTGCTTCTGGGGCTGAAAAAATCAGTGCTGCAAGCCCACCAGCAGCATTTGATTTACATACCTCGGACACATATGGTGCACTGTACAAAGGACTGACAATCATAGAATCACTAATCCATACAACAATTTACAATAGGGAGCACCTACACTTTGGCACTGAATAACAATGATAAAGTGCCCAAAGTATCTACACAAGCAAAAACATAGCAAAAACACAGGAGACAACAGCAAAAACTGGACGGGAGACCCACGCCAATGTTGCGAGGTCTAAAAGGGAGCCTTACACTTCCCCCTACTCTTGCCACTTGCCTTGCAAGTCTGACAAGACCTACGAAAAGAATCTAATTGCCTTTGCATTTGGGGCCAGTAAACGTGGGATACAAGCCATTCAAAGATTTTGCCCTAACCCAAATGTCCTGCCAAAGGCACATCATGAGCCAATCCTAATAGGACGGTTCTGAAGCGCAGGGGTACCAGCAGCACATGAGCTGCCCCAGGCTCAGCAGCCTTTGACTTTCTATGAAGGAGACCATTCTCTCAGTAACCCGCAAGAGACGGGCATTCCTTCTGCTACCGGCCGAATTCCTCCCTGGTGGGACCCCTTATTGTTGCCAATGGGTCAGCTCAGAAAAGTCTCCCAAATCGGCCTCTTGCTTCTGTGTAGGTTCTAGGGCATCTCCTTCCGGTTTAGCCTCCTCTTGGACTGTGGGAACTTCTGGGGCTGATTTCCCATGCACCCTGCCCCTCCTGTTTCTGGCAGGGACCTGGGTTACTCTTTCAGATTCCAGCTCCTTCTGATCACCCTGACTTGCTGCCATTGACCAAGTATTCACACATGCCCACTCAGGCAACTCCACTATCTCTAAGTGTGGCCGGCGTTCCACCTCACCCCAAGAGGAATCCTCCAGGTAATTTCCCAGCAGACAATCAACAAGCATGGATGGGCTCTGAGATACTCTCAAGGAACCTGAGACCCAACCTGTGCCACCTTGTATAGGCACTCAGAGTTGTCTACACCAACTACTTGGTGGTGAACTTAGGGAACTACTTGTTCTTCAGACACCAGAAGACACCTCACCGTAGTGACACTGGCTCCAGTGTCTCTGAGAGCCTCCACCCTGTGTCCATTGATGGTCACCCACTGCCTGCATTTATTTATGTTTTCAGCCACAAAAGTCCTCTGGACCATATAACTGTCCCCTTGTGAGACAAGGGTCATCTTGGCTGGCTCCCACCCTTCACCTGGAACAAACTCCTTGCCAACACAGGCCAAACCATGTGACTGCACACCAGTGGGTGCCGGTGTCCACTTGGGACACTTGGGATCCTCCCTCATGTGACCCTCCTGACCACATGCCTAATACTTGCGGGGACCTTTCTCTGCAGGCTTCCCTGTAGAGATCCATGGCTTTTTATCACCTGGCGGATGCAAATATTTACCCTGGGAATTAGATTTGGGCCCTTTAGTGAACTTCCCTGTTTACGATTGCCGTCCAACTCTTCTACTGGGGACACTGCCACCTTTGGCTGAGATCTCCCCAATACCTCTTGTGGACCATGATACTTGTGCGAGATCTGCCTCCTGGGCAAGCTTCCTGGTGTCAGTCAGCTTGTAGTCCAAGAGATGCTAGTGCAGCTCTGGAAAACAGAGATTATTCAAGTGCTCCCATGCAATCAAATTATACAGCCCCTGATAATCTGTTACCTGGCTGCCCTCTATCAAACCATCCAGTGCTCTGCAAAACTAATCAACACATTCCAAACAACTATGAGAATAAGCTTTCTTAATAGATCTAAACTTCTCCTTATATTGCTCTGGGGTGAGACCATACCAGGTAATTAAGCCATCCTTCATGATAGGGTAGGTTAGAACATGAGTGGCCCCTAGAAATGTCAAATTGTCCCAACCCTCTACTTCTAAGTGTTTCCACTGACACACCCCTTGCTGGGTGTTAGGGAACTCATTCATTTGGAGTGTTGCCTCATAAACCAAAAACCAAGCATGTAAGTCCTCCCCATTTTGTACATATTTACCAGATCCTTTGGAATGTGCATCTCTCTCTCATACTGCACTGGCTGCACACTGCCACCATTGGAACTGGACTCTGCCTGCTTGGCCTTGATGTCCACACCACTGGAGTCAAGCTATCCAGGCTGAAGACGGCTGATAGCCAGAAACCCGTCCTAGGATGCTTGATTCCGGTCCAGGAAAGACATGGCTTGGCAGTTCGGGCTGGACTGTTCCCATGAGGCACAGGGTCAAGGCTGATTTGCATATGGCCATGTCTGAACTGGGGTGGTGTGGAGTGCAAAAAAAATGATGGATTTAGGCCCAGATCTCTGTACTGGGGTGAATGTATGACATTGTTCTGCATTCTGTCCATCAACTGTGGTTTTTGCATTTGTCACCCCGAGTGGGATGGGTATGCTCAGATGTGAGTCCCATGCTCTCCACACTACTGGAGTCAAGCTATTCTTGCTGAAGACGGCTGATAGCCATAAACCCGTCCTAGGATGCTGGATTCTGGTCCAGAAAAGACATGGCTTGGCAGTTCGGGCTGGACTGTTCCCAGGAGGCACAGGGTCAAGGCTGATTTGCATATAGCCATGTCTGAACTGGGGTGGTGTGGAGTTCAAAAAAACGATGGATTTAGGCCCAAATCTCTGTACTGGGGTGAATGTATGACATTGTTCTGCATTCTGTCCATCAACTGTGGTTTTTGCATTTGTCACCCCGAGTGGGATGGGTATGCTCAGACGTGAGTCCCATGCTCTCCACACCACTGGAGTCAACCTATCCTGACTGAAGACGGCTGATAGCCAGAAACCGATCCTAGGATGCTTGATTCCCGTCTAGGAAAGACATGGCTTGGCAGTTCGGGTTGGACTGTTCTCATGAGGCACAGGGTCAAGGCTGATTTGCATATGGCCATGCCTGAACTCGGTTGGTGTGGAGTGCAACAAAACATTAGATTTAGGCCCGGATCTCTGTACTGGGGTGAATGTATGACATTGTTCTGCATTCTGTCCATCAACTGTGGTTTTTGCATTCGTCACCCCGAGTGGGATGGGTATGCTCAGATGTGAGTCCCATGCTCTCCACACCACTGGAGTCAACCTATCCTGACTGAAGACGGCTGATAGCCAGAAACCGATCCTAGGATGATTGATTCCGGTCCAGAAAAGACAAGGTTTGGCAGTTCGGGCTGGACTGTTCCCATGAGGCACAGGGTCAAGGCTGATTTGCATATGGCCATGTCTGAACTGGGGTGGTGTGGAGTGAAAAAAAACGATGGATTTAGGCCCAGATCTCTGTACTGGGGTGAATGTATGACATTGTTTTGCATTCTGTCCATCAACTGTGGTTTTTGCATTTGTAACCCGAGTGGGATGGGTATGCTCAGATTTGAGTCCCATGCTCTCCACACCACTGGAGTCAAGCTATCCTGGCAGAAGACGGCTGATAGCCAGAAACCGGTCCTAGGATGCTTGATTCCGGTCCAGGAAAGATATGGCTTGGCAGTTCGGGCTGGACTGTTCCTATGAGGCACAGGGTCAAGGCTGATTTGCATATGGCCATGTCTGAACTGGGGTGGTGTGGAGTACAAAACAACGATGCATTTAAGCCCAGATCTCTGTACTGGGGTGAATGTATGACATTGTTCTGCATTCTGTCCATCAACTGTGGTTGTTGCATTTGGCCTTGATGTCCAGCTCCTTCAAACTCAACTCATGGGCTAAAAGAAATTTATTTTCCTCCAGAGCAAGGACCTTGCCCTTATCTTGTAGCTTTTGCTCCTACTCAAACTTTTAACTTTCCATCCTGAGCTTTTCAAGCCCAAGCTCATGGTTCCTGGCCCTCTCTGCCTGTCATCCAGTTCCTTTGGGGACACACTCCTAGATGACAAACTGCTTCCACCCCTGGAAGAATGACAAACAGGCAGATCCTGAGCTCCAAAATCCACTTGCTGCCTCTGTGCATCCAGATCCACATTCCCATTCTCAGCCTTCCCAGCTTCTCTGGTTGCCCATCAGGCCCTCACCCTCCTTTGCAGTTCCTCCTTCTTAGCGAAGCTTCTAATGGGACATTCAAAATCCTTTTAAAATGGTTTGACTTGATCCACTTTGTAAGACTGAAGCTTCTCAATCTTAAACACCATATTTTCAAAAATATTTGCTGGTTCACCAGACAGAGACATGGTAGATAGATACTTCAAGGTTTATCAAAAAAATTGGAAAAATCAGCAAAAGCAGTATATGGTTGCGTAATGGTCTGCACTCTGTCTAAATAGGGACCCTTGCTTCTAGTCAGGATAAGGGAGTTACACACACAGATAACACCTGTTCACCCCCTTGGTAGCTTAGAATGAGCAGTCAGTCAGTTAATGTGTAAATTATTTGTACATAACACACACTGTAAACCAGTAAACACATTACAAATGGAGACCACACCAGTTTAGAAAAATAAGGCATCTTTATCTGAACCAAACAAGACCAAAATGAAAAAAATCCAACATACCAACTCAAAATATGATTTTTAAAAGGTTTCAAGCAATTCTGTCAATAGAACTCTATGGATACGATAATTTCACACAAAGTACCTCAGATGCATAAAAATCAACAAGGCATAACAGCTGCAGAGGACTGAAGCTTCATAAAATACAATGACACATCAGTGCCTGAGTCCACGGGGAGGCGATGCGTCAGTTCTGCTGCACGCAGGAGAAGTGTTGTGTCAAATCTGGACTGCGGGGAGAAGTGATGCATCAAAATGCAAGACGTTACTGGTCTGTAGGTGCTGCGTCTGAAAAACTTGGTGCACAGTTGCAATGCATGGAAATCTGGATGTGCTGAAGGTCAATACGGCAGCAGTGACAAACAGATGCTGCATCGATTTCTTCAGCTGCAGTCCCCTGCTGCGTCAATTCTTTCAGCCGCAAACCAGGGCCTGTGTCGGAGTCATTCGGGGGTCTTGGGCTTCTGAGACATGGTGCGCTAAACTTGGCATGCAGCGGTTTCTTCGGCCGCTGGCAGACGCTGCATTGATTTCTTTGCACGGCAGCGGTGCATGGAAATTTCTTCCACACAGCGTTGCTGCATTGGAAAAACAGGTGCTGGAAGGGCGATGTGTCGATTTTTATGATTTCAAGCAGGTTTTTGCAGCAGGAACAACCTCCAAGGACCTAGACATGGATTGTGCTCCACACGGCAGGTCAGGACTCCCAACAGTGGAGTTCTGGGATGCTGCAGACAAAGTCTTTGATGGCTCTGAGACTGCAAACAGGAGTCAAGCACAAACAAGCCCTGGGGAAACTTTACAAGCACGAGACAAAGCTAAAGTCCATTCCTTCGCCTCTCCAAAGCAGAAGCTGAAACTGCAGGCCAACCCAGCAAAGCAACACACAGCAAAAGTACAGTACTGTTCATCACATCTCTTCTTCCTGCAGAGGTTCCCCTTGATCCAGAAGTGGTCTAACAGTCTGGGATTTTAGGTCCAATACGAATACTCGTTTTGGCCTTTGAAATAGGAATTCTGCAAAGGATTATCTTTGTAGGGCACATGTTCTTGTTCTGTCTGGTCTTGGCTCCAGACACACTCCAGAGGGGTGGAGACAGCATTGTGAGAGGCCTGGCACAGCCCTACTCAGGTGCAGGTGACAGCTCCTCCCACCACTGTAGCTCAGGAAGACTTATCAGCCTGGTGAAGGTCCATCAGGATATGCAGAGCACACTCAACTCCCTTTGTGTGGCTGTCTAGAGTGAATGCACAAACAGGCCCTTGTCATTCTAAAACAGACGTTGATTCCTCAGGCAGGCAGAGGCACAGGATGGTAAACCAATAACGTGCCCACTTTCTAAACGTTTCAGAAAAGGGGGTGGTGATGGACAGAGTATCTGAATTAAGCAGAACACTCACACCCAGTCAACAGATCAGGGCTTTATCCATCACCGTTTTTTTAGCTCACTGCACCATCCCAGCTCAGAACCTGGCTATATGCAAATTAGTCTGTCCCTGGCCCAGTGCATCATGGGAACAGGGCAGACCAAACTACCAAGCCAATTCTTATACTGGGAAGGAAACAAGCTTCCGGGGACCGGTTTCTGGCATTACAGCCTTCTTCGGCCCGGCTTGCTTAAATCCTGATGGTGCAATGAGCAAGGGACTCACATCTGAGTATACCCTTCCACGCTTATGGTGGACAAAACGATTCAGAAAAGGGAGTGGTGATGGACAGAGTATCTGAATTAAGCAGAACACTCATACCCAGTCAACAGATCAGGGCTTGATCCATCACTGTTTTTTAGATCACTGCACCATCCCAGCTCAGAACCTGGCTATATGCAAATTAGTCTCAGGCTCTCTAGTTTGCATATGGTGTTATTCACAAAGAGAACGCGTGGGGGTGCAGCTAGACATGCACTGATACTTGACAACTGCATTAGCTGCTTTTACCAGTGCCAAACCAAATCCCGCTGAAAACTCAAGTATGCTATGGATCTTTTTGGATAACTGCGTGCTTAATCTGAAGCAGACATCTTCATGGAAAGGTACTGTCCATAGAGTACCATTGTTTTACCGTTCCAAGATCGCCAACACGTTGGTTCTAAAAGTTGCATTTATGTAGGAATTTTAAAACACAACACTTTATACAACACCATGCACGATGGCACCTGGCTGCTGTGTTTCATTTTATTTGGTATTGGAATCTCATAACAGCCATATTTATGGGGAAACGTGTTTTTAATTTTTCTTTCATATGTTGCTGGGTTTTGTGTGTTTTAATATGGCTGTGTAACTGGATGAATGCAAACAGGAGTCAGTGGGTAAGTGAATGACTACATCAGTGCATGTATGATAACTTATTGAGCACCTAAACCCATTCATTAATGCCTGAACATGCACATTCACAGACTTGCCAACTTCAAACAGATTTTCACATTGGGAGTGATGAGGTGGTGGCTTGCAGAAGGCAGTATGTTAAAAGAGGTGAGGATTAGAGTTGTTCAGTGCATGCTATAGATAGACATTGAAAGGGAGTGATCATGGCGACGGTTCTGAGCTTTGTGCCAATCCCTGGCTAAGGCAACCACCTCCACCCTGCTACAAAATACCACCTTTCATGTTGTGGGAAGGTTTTAAAACTTGGAAATATAACTTAACTCTGAAGAGCCTTCAGGCACGAGCTGGAAACACGCTCAATGTAAGAGTGTTCTGCTCACACTATCTTCACCATATGATATAGGCACTTCACCCAGTGACCCTATGATGAGTGCTGATAATATGTGACACCTGGTGGCACCGTTTGATTTGGCAAAACTCTACATTTATAGGCCAGATCTATTAGCATTGCCAGTGCTTGTTACAGATGTGAGTTGTAATTGTTTGCGACTGGCATTCATTTTTGTATCTGCAACTAAATGAGCTCTCTAGAATCACTGGGTAAAAAATGAAATTTTTGTGTTGCATTTCTTTAAAACAGAATATGTAGATTTGGTGCAAGATCCACGCATGAGTAAAATGCACCTGGGTTAACACATTAAAATGCAGTTTGTATGTGTAATTGTAAGCTGTATGTGACAACCTTATCATGAATTATGCAAAAATATGCCTAGCCAGAGAGGATCCAAAAATGGACCAATACATTGTGGGTCAAGACTTAGTAACACTGTGCGCCAGGATACTACTTTACAATGACCTGCGCAAAGTGTTCTGGTGGTATTTATTTTCCAACTAAAATCAGGATGTGCGTTGGTAAATTGACCAAAATAAAAGAGAGTAGCTTTAATTTGAACTATTTTGCCTGAATAGGGCATTCCATGGATTACACATATGTGCATGCATGGAGACACTCGTGGGTTTTTTACGCAAATACCTATATATTAACATTTATAAGGAGGTATTTGTACCAAAAATGTACTCTGACTTGAGGATATTTTAATTTCTCTATAGTTTTCAAACTCTACATGGTGCTGCATTGCACATCACATATACAAGGTGGCAAAAGTATTAAAGAATAGTTAGTGTTTTGGAAATCTTCCTTTCCAGTACAAAATCTATGCGTGGCAGAATGCACTTATACTTGGACTGTGTGTGTGTGCGTGCGCGTATGTGAGTGTGTGTGTTTTGGTGCATGGCAACCTAAAGTGCACCAGTGCTGGGAAATGAAAATCACCACAAATCTTAGTAGATATGGCACTGCTGGTTTACAACCTTTAGCACACATTTTTTACAACGCACTACCATTACAACGCAGGCATTACCACGCATACCATTACAACGCATTGCGCTGGTGGGCGCTCTAGGATAGGGAATAAGTTTAATTTTCTATCCAACACCTTCCCTAGTGTCCACGGGGACTGGAGTTGGAATAGAAAATTATACTTACCACTATCCAGCACCTCTAAGCGCTATGTGTTGTAACAGTATTTGTTGTAAATACCGCGTTGTAAAGGTATGCGTGGTAATAGTATGCGTGGTAACGTCATACATCCGGCACTGCTTATCTCTCTCCTTTTGATGTAATGTCACAACTTTGGGTGTTGTGCTGCATTGTGTCACATTTTAATAAATGTCCTCCTAGGTTTGCTTAAAGAAAGTTATTGTGGGGGTCTCACCAAACTTTGTAAAATGTGACTCAGTGAGCAAGTTGGTTGAGAAAGCCATACAATTGTGAAATGTAAAGGTGCAATCTCATTTAAAGTTGTGAATCTTCTTATTTGTGAAAGTAATGAGTGCTCAGTGTCATCTTTCCACTGACTGTAAAGCTGGATACATTTCCGCATGCCTTTACTTTCTACACTATGCGCGCTCCTGAATATGGGAGACAGTGAGACAGGGCTTTCTTAACAGCATATTAGGCCCCCAGCCAAATCAGTGCACCGGGCCCTGCCTACACAAGCACTCACAGGAATAAATTGGTAAATGATTGTTAAATTGTGGTCTGCATGGGTCACTTTTGCTTAAGCCAAAAAAGCGGAGATAAACCCCCTTGATAATATGCCCCATGGTCCCTTATGGTCAACTGCCCAGCGTGCCCATGCGTTAGGATGGCACTGCAGTGCGAGGCTGCATGTCCAACTATTTTGGCACTAAGAGCAAACCACTGAAGGCATGGGCCTGGCTCGAATCAAATGCCTGTTTCCAGATCAGTTTGAGATCGCCTTAGAACATTGACCCCAAAACGAGCCAGGCCATTATGTATCTACTACCCAGCGCTTTCACATGAGCGTAGATTTAAAAGGGCTTATCATTTAGACACTGTAAAATGGGGTGAACGTGCTCAGAAAGGGATGCAATGCTAGTTAATTTTCAAACAGTGTCATAGCCATCTCAAAGAACTTTCACTACACTCAACTGTGTCTTCACAAGCAGCCCGTCTGAAGTGAACCACCAACTACGCCTCTCACACCCTCTCTGCCCTCACTTCCCCCAATAACTCAAAAAGTAAAGTTTGAGCTCTGTATGAAGTCTGGATGAAGCAATTGTATCGCTGAATTCGACTTCTGTCTCAATGAAGGCCTGCAACTCAGGGGTGTAACACAGCCCCCAGTACCTTCCGAGCAGGGGGGCCCCAACACTTCATGGGACCCCTCAACTTTTCATGATGCCCCCATTCAGTCTACTCCAAATTGATATCTGTGATATATGGGCGACTCGCTGGCGTCTTGTCACATTCTGAAGAGTGGGTCCCATCATTTTGTGTTAGGCCACTGCTGTTCAGGGACTTTGTGGCCCCATTGTTTTGCTAATTGTATATCTACCTTCAATGTAGTTTTGAACCTTATTTTGAAGTCATTCTCTTTAAGACCCTGCCAAGCTGGGTTCACAATGGCATACAAGTAAGCAATGCCACCAGAATCCTCAACACAGAAACTCTAATCTCTTTTAGCAAGGAGAAAGGACGGTGAGACCATGGGATTTTTTTTCTCCCGAAATGTTTTCCTTTCTACTTTGAACTTTGCTCTTCTTCTGGTCTTTTAGACAGAAAGAAAGAGGTAAGAAGAATGTGTTGGTGCTCCCTGGTGTGCATTCCTAGAAGCATGCTTATTAATGAGAAATATCCACATTATTACAGGGAAGCTGTTTGCCTGTACTGATGGAAAAGCTTGGATTCTGCATATGACAATTTATGTCATACATGTGTCACGTTACACTGTGGTGGTGCTGCACGAATTGATGACAACCACATTGCCCTTATTAATTTCCCTTTACTCTTCAAAAGCTGTTTTTTGGAAGTGCTATAATTGTTCCCTCTTATGTTTCAGCTGATATGAATACCTCCATGATATGGACCAGCTGAATTTTTTCTTGTATTCAACATCATAGCAAGAAGCATTAACAGGATGTTGAATACCCTTTGTGTTTCGCCTTTTGTTACCTTTACAAATTATACTTAACTGTATGCACAAAGCCCTTGTTGGAAAGGGATTTGTAGGTTTAAGTTAACACCGTGTTCTATTGTCTTAATATTTGTGCACAGAATTATCGCAGGATATCATAGCTCCAGCAATTTGGAACACGTACGTAGGTAAGGTCACATCTATTCCCCCCCAGACCCTATATATATATATATATATATATATATATATATATATATATATATATATATATATATATATATATATATATATATATATATATATATATATATATATATATATATATATATATATTACCTACTGGCGATAGCCAGTAGGTATATATAGTTAGGATTTTTTCCCTATGGGATTTCTGAAAATTCTATGTCTAATAACTTTGGCATTTGTGGACGGAATCGGCTGAAATTTTCAGGAAAATGGCACATTTTGTTTCTGAGCAGCCCCTGAAAATTTGGTGGGGTTTCGTCAAGGGGGGGCTGAGAAAAAAGGGGGGTCCCAAAACGCGTTTTTCCCATTCATTTTTCCATAGGGCGGTTGGACTCACTTTTAGCTCGAACGGCTGAATGGATTTGCACGAAACTTGGCAAAATTGTAGGGACTGTTAGCCCGATGTGCCTTTGCTAGGTCTCAATATATGTGCTTCAGTGGATTTTGAGAAATTAACGTTTAAATCAAGATATATATCTGTAACAGCGCTCCGGGCAGCGATCCGGTCCGCTTACTTTTCGCTTATCGGAACTTTGCGCGCAGAAAGCTGATTGGCTCTCCGGTGTCTGTCAACATTCTAAACAGTCCGGAGCGGCCGCCATCTTGTCTCTCGGTAGGATCGAGAGAGAAGAAGAGGTGAAAAACGAAAGGGGAATTTAATGAAAGGGGGCAAGGTATCCCCCTCTTGACCCCCTAGGAATGTTGTTGGGGTTATTAAAGGGTCCCGTGGGGAAAATAAAAAAAAAATGATTTTTCACGGTAGAAGCGCTTCACGGGCCGCGAACTGGGCCGCAAACTGGTAGCGAAACGGGAATTCGCCATTTTGTGCTTCGTTAATTAAATTACTAGGTATAAGTGGGTGCGGGAGACGTATCCTAATCCCCTATGTTTCCTGAGGGTGGCTGAGGAGGCTGATATATGTTGATACATCTCTTCCAGCGGCTGTGCGTGAGCTTTTTTTTTTTTTTGCTGCGTGACAGTCCGGAGCGGCCGCCATCTTGTCTCTCGGTAGGATCGAGAGAGAAGAAAAGGTGAAAACTAAGGGGGAATTTAATGAAAGGGGGCAAGGTATCCCCCTCTTGACCCCCTAGGAATGTTGTTGGGGTTATTAAAGGGTCCCGTGGGGAAAATAAAAAAAAATGATTTTTCACGGTAGAAGCGCTTCACGGGCCGCGAACTGGGCCGCAAACTGGTAGCGAAACGGGAATTCGCCATTTTGTGCTTCGTTAATTAAAGTACTAGGTATAAGGGGGTGCGGGAGACGTATCCTAATCCCCTATGTTTCCTGAGGGTGGCTGAGGAGGCTGATATATGTTGATACATCTCTTCCAGCGGCTGCGCCATCTTGCCTTTTTTCCAATGCCACAATTTTGTCGTGCACGGCAGCCATTTTAGATGCCAGGCTGGTCCCAGGCTATCACCTAACCCTGCGGATGTAGTTTATGGCCCCAGCTGTAGAGAATTCAGACATGCCAATCCTCCCGATTCAGGCGTGTGACTACTGATTTCAGTGCTAGTCTCCCGCCTCCCGATTTCTGCAAGCAAAAACCCGGGGGCATATTACGAACAACTAGCGATAATTTTTGTCTCTAACTTGTTTAGAGACAAAAATTATCGCCGTACATCGGCGATTTTTATCGCAGATAAACCTTGCTATTATCGCAGAAAAGTCAGCGATATTCATGTATTATCGAGCAAATGCTCTTAGCCATGTTATCCACCTCCCATTGGATAACATGGCTAAGAACTGCTCAGGGCAGGTGTTAGATTTTGGAGATATTCGCGCTTAGCGCGAATATCTCCAAAAGTTGGTAATAGAAGGTAGCGATGTTAGGGACTGTTTCCAGTCGCTAACATCTTGGCACGCCACTTTGCATGTCATTAGTGATAAGTATCACTGACATGCAAAGCGGGGCCCAAGATGGTCGCTATCTCCTTTTAGCTGTCACTAACTGGTGTTAGAGACAGCTTGGTAATAGGGAGATAATTGTATCTCCGCTTTCAAGGCTTTTAAAGCCAAAAAAGCGGAGATAAACCCCCTTGATAATATGCCCCACGATTCCTTGGGGGTTTCAGCTGACAGGGCTTGGTATTGTGTTACATGGTAATTTTTCCAGGAAACGTCAGAGGGTCGATGCAGGGGTTCTAGAAGAGGTGATAAACCATTTAAGCCTCATGAACAAGCGCATGGTCTTTTAAAGATTTGTGAAGTACTCGGAGCGGCGGTGTGTGTGTTTCCTCTTTCAGGAGCAGGCGGGGGGGCACTGCCAGCAACTTGCCAGGTCAGGTAGTGTTCAACACGTGCATCACCCTTTCTCTGCTTGCTATTGCGCTCCATGCTTCGGAAAGGTAAGAAAAAGAACGTGCATTTGAGTTTGAAATGTCCGATCCTGCAGCAGCACACTTCCAAAGCCCACACATGACAATAACCCGATTCAAGGCCCCATTCACCCGTTTTTAAAAAAATAGATAACACTCCAACAAAGTAAGGTTATAAAACTTTATTAACTATTAACTTTAACGAACGGAACAAAAACTAAAAACATTTAAACATTTCTCAACACAAAAAGCAACAATGGTTAGAAGCTGTCTTTTGTGCGAATAGTCCCAAGGCAGCACAACGTGCAGAGTTCTGGACGGCACCCAGGTGATGTCGCCTGGGTGCCGCACTGGTTTAGGGATCCTACAATGCAGCACAGAAAAACAGCGTGGGGCGTCCCGGGTGGTGCGGGGGGAGGCCTCGTCAGTAGCGGTCTGTGTCCAGTGTCACATGGCTGACACAACATGTACGACAGGCACCCAGGTGATGTCCAGTAAACTGCCGCACTGGTTTTGGTATCCTACAATGCTGCCCTGAAAATTGGCGTGCGGCGGCCTGGGGGGGGGGGGCGTGGGGGAGGCGGCGTGAACGGGCCTCCCCAGGTGGCGGCCATCTAGCTGAGTTGCGCCCGCTCTTGCGGCTACAGCGTCTCGCTCACCATGTTGTTGAGTTGCTCCCACTCTTGCAGTGCAGCGATAGGCGGCTGCCACATGGCTCTTAAAATGGCGGACGGCTCCTCGGTTTTGGGCCTGGTCCACTGAAATGGCCCTGGGACACTTTGGAACTCGGACGCTTGCCTGCTAGGGCTTGGGCTCCATTCTCGAAAAGCGTCCCCTCAGCCGTGAAGATTGTACAAAAGTCTTGGGGGCCCCCGACTCCCGCAGGCTTCCGGTGGGGAGCGGCTGCCATGATTGCTCGCGGAATGACCACGACGGAGCCACGAGATGGTGGTGCTCTCATGCTGACGCCAGCTTCAGTCTGAATGATCCAGAAACAAGGTGGGGCTTTCATCGTTTGGGAAAAAAAAATGTTCTAAACCAATGAAAAGTGTTATTTTTAGGTCATATGACCAAGCCTTCCATCTTTAGGAAACCAAAAGTAAAATGAACCAATGAAAAGTTTTATAAACAAGTCACATGACCTGTTATGCGGCATAGGGCTACAAAAAGCGTAGAAAATCCGTTGGCACGTGAGGCGGCGTCAGTAGCGGACCGATGTGCGAATAGGCCGAAGGCAGCACAACGGGCCGAGATCCGGATGGTACCGAGGTGGTGTCCAGCAAATTGCTGCACTGGTGTGGCCATCCTACAATGCTGCGCCGAAAGACGGCGTGTCCAGCTGAGTTGCGGTCACTGTTGCGGTACAGTGACTCGAACGCGCCGAGATCCGGATGGCACCGAGGTGGTGTCCAGCAAATTGCCGCACTGGTGTGGCCATCCTACAATGCTGCGCCGAAAGACGGCGTGTCCAGCTGAGTTGCGGTCACTGTTGCGGTACAGTGACTCGAACGCGCCGAGATCCGGATGGCACCGAGGTGGTGTCCAGCAAATTGCCGCACTGGTGTGGCCATCCTACAATGCTGCGCCGAAAGACGGCGTGTCCAGCTGAATTGCGGTCACTGTTGCGGTACAGTGACTCGAACGCGCCGAGATCCGGATGGCACCGAGGTGGTGTCCAGCAAATTGCCGCACTGGTGTGGCCATCCTACAATGCTGCGCCGAAAGACGGCGTGTCCAGCTGAGTTGCGGTCACTGTTGCGGTACAGTGAGTCGAACGCGCCGAGATCTGGATGGCCCCGATGTTGTGTCCAGCAAGTTGCCGCACTGGTGTGGCCATCCTACAATGCTGCGCCGAAAGTCGGCGTGGGGTGCCCCGTTGGCTTATGAGGTGATGTCAGTAGTGGACCGATGTGTGAATAGGTCGGAACCAGCACAAGGCGCCAAGATCCGAATGGCAAGTCCTGGATGTTGAGTGCCTCAGTTGAGAGTTCTGAGCAGTGCTTGTAAGACTGTCTGAAGCTTATTTGCACCTGCTGCAGCTTCACTAGGTCCGGCGGAACTTTTTTCCTTTTCCTTTCTGCTTCTTTTCCTACAATCCGTTTCATCTGAAGACACGACCAGGTCCCTGAATGTGTGCAGGGGGACGCTATTGATTGAATGAAAATGGCGGCTTGACACAAAGCTGACTCAAGCGTTACTGTTGGTGCTATACAGACAAAAATTGGTTTTCAGTTTGTACATTCTTCAGGTTTTTTTTTCCATCCAAGTCTGATTGAGAGTTTGTAGAAAAATGGCTTCAGATTTTCCACATACTACTCTTCAACATTCTTCCTAAATGTAACAATGTGAAACTCACTAGGAGAACGGCTGTTTCTGTTTCCTTTCAAAATGCTGCCAACAATATTTTCTGAATGGAAGACACCATCTTGTAGCATAAAGGGCCGAAAGGGGTTCTGGTCTGGCCGATGGTTGGTGGAGACATTTTGACTATATCTTGGACCTGCCCGGCCTCGCCCAAAATGGCGCCGGTATAAATGGGATTCGTAACTCCTTGCCCGCAAATGTATATCTAGAAAATGTTATTGTAAGTGGCCCTGTTCTATTTTAATTACAAAATGTATGTCCACCGATTCCGCAACTGTTAGACACCTTAGTTCTTGCAACCTAATGGCCCGCTCGTTACGTTCCTCTACAGTGTAAATGTCTCCTCATCATATACGATTTCAGTTTGCTCCGTGGCCGGCCCACGTGGTTATAGGCCCGTATTTGTATACTGACATTTTCACAATAAAGGTTTTTAAAACAAAACACGGTAGTAGTATTTACATTGGTAAAGTTTTTACTTTTAGTCACTGTTTTCGAATCAGTAAAAGGCAAGTGAAATAAAGCAGTCCAATTACATGACGGATAAAAGGTATAATATGTAGGAACGCAGTAAAGATAAATGGTCAAGGGCAGTTGTGTTTTTCATGTCTGCAACATAAAGTGATCGATAAGAATCTGATAATCAGGCGTATCGGCGACTAAGACAGCAGGCCGAATCTCTTTTACTCAACGGCTCCGTCATGGAAGGAAGAAACGCCCTTTTTCTCGAAAAAGGAATATATTTTACTTGCAAGACAGTTGTACATTTTCCGGGAAAGTACATTAGCCTGGAATATTATAACATATGTTTGAAAAAAAAATATTGTTCGAAAATAATAAAAAGCGTAATTTTTAGGTCATATGACCAAGCTTTTCATCATTAAATTAACAAAAGTAAAATGAACCAATGAAAAGTTTTATTAACAAGTCACATGACCTGTTATGCTTACGTTACGCGCTGCGCGCCGCGCCTCGGATCACTTCCGGGTGCGCTAACGCGGCGTGTCATAAAACGCATTACGCGACAACGTAGGTCAAGAATATAGTCTAAATGTCTCCACCAACCAGCGTTCAGAACACAACCCCTTTCAGCAGTCCAAAAAGTTCTGTTAAATGACAACAGAGGGGACAGGCAACAAGAACCATCAGTCAAAGAGGGGAGGGCAAGTTCTTCTCTTCCGGGTCATGTTGGGGCGCTACCGGAACTGATCGAATTGGTAGTCTATAGTGTTTCTGGATGTTTCAGACTAAAGCTGGCGTCAGCATGAGACCACTACCATCTCGTAGCTCCGTCGTGGCCATTCCACGAGCAATCATGGCAGCCGCTCCCCACCAGAAGCTTGCGGGAGTCGGAGGCCCCCAAGACTTTTGTAGAATCTTCACGGCTGTGGGGACGCTTTTCGAGAATGGGACCCAAGCCCTATCAGGGAAGCGTCCGAGTTCCAAGGTGTCCCAGGGCCATTTTAGTGGACCAGGCCCAAAACCGAAGAGCCGGCCGCCATTTTGAGAGTCCTGTGGCAGCCGCCTATCGCTGCACCGCAAGAGCGGGCGCAACTCAACTACATGGTGAGCGAGACGCTGTAGTCGCAAGAGCGGGCGGTAAACAGCTGAATGGCGGAAGAGGCACAGTGTAGCAAAAGCGGGCGGAATGGCAACTAAAACGATAAAGGGGCGCCCCACTACAGCTTGTCTTCAGGTCAAACGGATTGTGGGACAAGGTCCAGAATTGAAGAGTCATCAAAAGGCAAAAAGTTCCGCCGGACCCCGGGAGCCGGCCGCCTATGTCGGGGGCGATCTCAGGCTACACCAGTGCTATAAGACTTGGGGAGGGTGTCGGAGCCAAGCGTCTTCTCCGAGTCCATGGCCATCACACCGCCCCTCAGGGGCCTCCGTCAAGCTGTTTAGGAAGGTAACATATCACATTGTTTTCTAATGCAGTCAGGTCCACAAACGACACTCACTTACTTTGAGAATAGTGAAGCTGCAGTAGGTGGAAATAAGCTTCAGACAGTGTTACAAGCACTGCTCAGAACTCTTAACTATGGCACCCAACATCCAGAACTTATGCTATTTGAGAATGGCAGTGACATCGAAGCATCTCAGGGACCAAAACCATTAACGTACTTTCACGTATGAAAATCTTACTTGGGGAGGGGGCAGGAGCGAAGCGCCCCCTCCCAGTCAGCGCCACCACACCGTATGTTGAAAATCTGAAGCCATCGTTCTACAAAGTCAACCAAACTTGGATTGAAAAATCTAGAAAAATGTACAAACTGAAAACCAGTTTTGGTCTGCATAGCATCAGTAGCAACGCTTGAGTCAGCTTTGTGTCAAGCCGCCATTTTGATTCAACAAAGCACAGGCATTGAAAAAGGCTGAAATTCAGAACTCTAAACTATGGCACCCAATATCCAGGAGCTTGCCATCCGGATCTTGGAGCCTTGTGCTGCTTTCGATCTATTCACACATCGGTCCACTACTGACATCATCTTATAAACCAACGTTATGTAAATAGTTTTTTAATAAAATGTTTTACCCTGTTTCTTTGCTGGTGTGTTGTCTATATTTTTAATATTTGCATAGGGTTTGTCGTTATTTTGTGCGGGATGGGTGATGGAGCCGAGCTGTCTTGCAGCCCTCATGGTGTGGAGCTCAGTTCATCTCACTATTTTCGTATTTCTCATGAAGGGTTGTTCCTAATTTTTCTATTTTAGCGAGGTCAAAAAGAGATCCAATTAGTGGCCTACTGATTTTGCTCGATTACTTTTATTTTTTTACACGATTTTTCACTATCTGCAAAGACTAAACAGAGTATTGCGACTTTGTGCTTGTTTGTAAATAGAGAATGATCCAAAGAGAACCAATTCTAAAACAGTAAATGCTTGGACAACAATCAATCAAATGGAGAGACAAGGAGGCACGACGGATTACAACGGGGGTAAAGGCCTGCGTTAACTACCCTTCAGTATCTGCAAAGAGAGAGTACTACTAAGACAAAAGAGGGGGGGGGGGTGCAGCGTTCAAAGCACATCAGCGTGCATAAATACGAAAATGTTTTTATCTATCACGTACTTGACATTTTAAAGCTTTTCATATTTGCTATTAAAAAACCAATGAAATTCACAGAAAAAACCATAGGTTAGAAGCGCTAACTATATATCGCGCACCCGCAATCCACTGCTGATGATGTCACATATTACATCATTCATGACATGGTCAGTGACATCACTGATGACATCACTGATGACATCTCAAATGACATCACTGATGACATCACTGATCACAACTCAAATGACATCACTGATGACATCTCAAATGACATCACTGATGGCATCACTGATGACACTCAGTATAAACAGACACTCACAGACTGTCACTCATCCATGGAGTTACTCACACACCTAGTCAGTCATGCAAAGAATCAATCACACCTCCATTTCCTCAACTATACAGTTATACACATCTTACTTATTCAAACATATAATAACACATATTTACTCTCTTATATAATCCCTGATACAAGCTCACAGTGATCGATACAGCCACTCACACATTCACTGGCTCTTATGTTCAGTTATTTATATATCTCAACTCTCACATGTATTGTGTTTTACATACGTACTTACTTGCACATGTAGCAATGAGAAATCCATTCACTCACCAACACACCCATGCACAGTCAACCGCCCATATAGCTGTTTCCACATGCACTCTTGAACTCATACTCCTAGTGAATCAACTGCTTACACATCTATGCACAGAGTCACGCACCTCCCAGCCACCCACACACACACTCAGCCTCCCATTCAAATACTTGGGCAACCAATCAATAACCCATATGGCCACTCTTATAGCTACTGATCAACACATGCAGCAGCTTACACAACAACAAACATACTGATGCACAAATTAAGACAGTTTAGTCACTAACCCATGCACTCAGTGAGACACATTTAATCACTCTTTCATACAGTCAGTCATGCACCTACTAAATTCTTCATCCAGACACTTATACATCCACTCATTCTTCAATATGTAAAACATATTTAAACTTTACAGACACATACAATCACTGGATGTTGTGATCAGTGATGTCATCAGTGATGTCATTTGAGATGTCATCAGTGATGTCATCAGTGATGTCACTGACCATGTCATGAATGATGTAATATGTGACATCTCAGCAGTGGATTGCGGGTGCGCGATATATAGTTAGCGCTTCTAACTATATATGGAATTTCAATGGTTTTATGCGAGTAAAATAAGGTTTTGTAAATGCTAATTCCTAACTATATATGGCCTAAAACCAATGGTTTTTTCATTGAATTTTCAAGGTTTTGTAAATGCAAATTCCTAACTATATATCCACTATAACCTATGGTTTTTTCTGTGAATATATATATATATATTATTCTTTTTGACACGCTTGACACTTGATCCCCTGGATGCACGAAGAAAGGCAAGTGCGGACCTAAATAGTTTCAGTGGTTTTTATTGTGCTACCACCGTGTCCGCATAGGTTTCAGAGACGTTATAGTTAGGAATTAGCATTTAAAAAACCTTGGAAATTCACTGAAAAAAACACAGGTTTTAGGGGTGTTATAGTTAGTTGGACATTTCACTTGTACAAAACCATTGAAATTCCCCCGTGTACTAACTATAACTTGCGCGCCCGCAATCCACTGCTGATGATGTCACGTACTACATCATTCATGACATGGTCAGTGATATCACTGATGGCATCACTGATGACATCTCAAATGATATCACTGATGACATCACTGATGACATCATCCAGTGAATGTGGTATGGTTCGATATTTAAATAAGTATTATATATCCTCATCACTGCGGAGCAAATTCCACTGCAGTGCTGAAGATTCTTATTGTGGGCGTGGTCATGACGGCTCCCGGCCGTCATCAGCACATGCCGACCGTGATTCATGATGGCCGGGAGCCATCATCAGTGCCGAAGAGGTTAGATATAGCAATCTGCCTTCATGAGTGAGTGGATGTATAAGTGTCTGAATTGAGGATTTAGTAGCAAAGTGATGAATTTAAAGTGTCTCACTAAATATATGGGATGGTGATTAAACTGTGTGAATATCTGTATCACTCTATCTCTTGATGTGTAAACTACTACATAAGTTGGTTACTAGCCATGTGAAAGTCTATATTAGTTATTAATTAGTTAAGTGAGTATTTGTATGGGATAGTGAATGAATGTGTGTGGTTGTGGGGACGTGAATGACTGTCCAAAGATGTGTAAATAGATCATTTAGTAGGTATATGAGGTTAAGAGTGTATTTACCAGAGGGTGACAGTGATGAACCAGAGGGTGACAGTGATGAACCAGAGGGTGGCAGTGGCGAACCAGTTGGTGGCAGTGGTGAACCAGAGGGTGACAGTGATGAAACAGAGGGTCACAGTGGTGAACCAGAGGGTGGCAGTGATGAACCAGAGGGTGGCAGTGGTGAGCCAGAGGGTGGCAGTGATGAACCAGAGGGTGGCAGTGATGAACCAGATGGTGGCAGGGGTGAACCAGAGGGTGGCAGAGGTGAACCAGAGGGTGGCAGTGATGAACCAGAGGGTGACGGTGATGAACCAGAGGGTGGCAGTGATGAACCAGAGGGTGGCAGTGGTGAACCAGAGGGTGCTTTGATGAACCAGAGGGTGGCGGTGATGAACCAGAGGGTGGCAGGGGTGAACCAGAGGAGGGCAGTGGTGAATCAGAGGGTGGCAGTGATGAACCAGGGGGTGACAGTGGTGAACCAGAGGGTGACAGTGGTGAACCAGAGGGTGCTGTGATGAACCAGATGGTGGCAGGGGTGAACCAGAGGGTGTCAGTGGTGAACCAGAGGGTGGCAGTGGTGAAACAGAGGGTGCTGTGATGAACCAGAGGGTGGCAGTGGTGAACCAGAGGGTGGCAGAGGTGAACCAGAGGGTGGCAGTGATGAACCAGAGAGTGACAGGGGTGAACCAAAGGGTGCTATGATGAACCAGAGGGTGGCAGTGATGAACCAGAGGGTGGCAGTGGTGAACCAGAGGGTGGCAGTGATGAACCAGAGGGTGACAGTGATGATCCAGAGGGTGGCAGTGGTGAACCAGAGGATGGCAGTGATGAACTAGAGGGTGGCAGTGATGAACCAGAGGGTGGCAGTGGTGAACCAGAGGGGGGCAGTGGTGAGCCAGAGGGTGCTGTGATGAACCAGAGGGTGGCAGTGATGAACCAGAGGGTGGTAGTGGTGAACCAGAGGGTGCTGTGATAAACCAGATGATGTCAGTGATCAACCAGAGGGTGTCAGTCGTGAACCAGAGGGTGGCAGTGATGAACCAGAGGGTGGCAGTGATGAACCAGAGGGTGGCAGTGATGAACCAGAGGGTGACAGTGATGATCCAGAGGGTGGCAGTGATGAACCAGAGGGTGACAGTGATGAACCGGAGGGTGGCAATGGTGATCCAGAGGGTGGCGGTGATGAACCAGAGGGTGACAGTGATGAACCAGAGGGTGGCAATGGTGAACCAGAGGGTGGCAGTGATGAACCAGAGGGTGGCAGAGGTGAACCAGAGGGTGGCAGTGATGAACCAGAGGGTGACAGTGATGAACCAGAGGGTGGCAGTCATGAACCATAGGGTTCAAGTGGTGAACCAGAGGGTGCTTTGATGAACTAGAGGGTGGCAGTGATGAACCAGAGGGTGACAGTGATGAACCAGAGGGTGACAGTGGTGAACCAGAGGGTGGCAGGGGTGAACCAGAGGGTAGCAGTGATGAACCATAGGGTGGCAGTGATGAACCAGAGGGTGGCAGTGATGAACCGAAGGGTGGCAGTGATGAACCAGAGGGTGGCGCTGCTAAACTGCAGTGGAGCCATGTGGGTGTGACCCCCTGTGCTGCTGAGCTGCCCCGGAGCCCTCTCAGTGTGAAAATCATTCATGCTCAATTGCCTGGGAGCCCTCTGGGTGTGAGCACACATTGTGCTAAGTGTCCCCCTGCCCCCAGTACATATATACCCATACCGCACAGCACCATTATGCTCTTGCACCATGAAGTCTTTTGCCTGGATGCTCCTGATCCGTGTAGGTGGTACCACCGCCTGGTGCAGTCAAAATGTAAAGTCATAACTTGCTACACAGCACCAATAAACATGTGTCCCCCCTGGCACCGGTATGCGCATGTACCAGGCGTGGAGCACCCGCATGCCACTGCACCCTACTGCCCAGCGCCAGAATATGCCTGTACAGGGCAGTTTAGTTTGAGATGGGACATTGTCCAGCAGCAGCAGCTGCATGCGCCTGAACCCACTGAGCAGGATCAGAATGGCTTTGTACCAACACGCGCAGCAGTGCTATCTTGGACATCTGAAGGATTCTGGGGTCCTGTGCCAAACGTATTTTTGCATCCATGAGTTTCCCGAGCGCCATCCCCGTGTAGCTCTTGTGACCAAGAGGCTGCTTTCTCCTCATCTGCTGCTCTGCTTGGTCTCTGACCCTTTATAAACAAGATGCATGTGAACTCGCATAGAAGCCCCGCCCGGTTGGCCCCATCCACCACACACTAGCGGTATAAAACGTCTTCCCGCCCGTCCCCACTATAATGGCCAGCTCACTCAAGGGACCTCGCGCCTTTTGGCGCGCTGCCAAAGAGACAGTTACAGGCACACATGGTCACATATTTGTGCAAATGGCACAAAAATCCACAAGTTCGCTGGAAAATTCGTGAATTTGCTGACTTTTTTTTGCAATTTCGCACAAATTTACGGAACGCAAATCTGCAAATTTTGCCCATACTTACACATTTCTATTGGTTTGACATTTCAATCTTTTCCAAATGACATACATTTGAACCCTACCCCCCATTCTGCCTTCTGCCTGTTACCCCGAAACACTTCATAAAACAGTTAACTGAGCACACAGGTCAAAAGTTCATCACATAATGTTGCTGATGAAAACAGCAAGTGTGCTTGACTTCTCAATATACCAGCTTATCCTACGTAATGTTCTTTTCAATCACTTTCTGATAACCAATAAGAATCATGCTTTTAAAAAACAGAAACATGCACCCTAGTTTTCAGAGTAGAATGTTGTCAAACAACCAATCATTTCTTTTCTTTTTTCAACACTGCATCTTATCCACCATTTAAGACAAATCTTTTGTTTTCCAACTGCCACTTCATTTACAGAGTGCATCCACACCTCCCTTCAACATGCTTAGAGTGTGGATCTTGGGACCCAGCTTTATTTTCTGGAGCCAAAGGTACGCAGAACACAAAGGAATTTCACAAAGACCTGGGTTTACCAAATGTAGACATTAAATGGATTGGACAGAGAGGGTTAAAGTGGCACCAATTGATGCCATTGGTTAAATCCTTTTTGCATCTCCAACACCCTGACCTCATAATTGTGAACTGTGGTGGCAATGACCTAGGCACTTTGACTGGAGTAGGTCTGGAAATGCTTATGAAGGACACCTTTGGAGAACTGATGTCACTTTTCCCCCAAACTGGCTTGTTCATTCTAACATATGCCAAAGGCAGAAATGAAACTGGTCCAATCAATTTTGTCCACAGATTGAGAAAGTTAGGAAACAAGTGAATAAATCTGTTTCTGCTTTTCTCCGAGACTATAGAATGGGTCCATATACCACAACAATCTGCGTTTCAATATGCATTGCATCTAAAGGACAGATGGTGTACATTATACAGATGAAGGGAACAGAGTCTTCCTCATGAACTTTATATTCTGCACGGGTATTTACTTGTAGGTACTAAAATCTCTCAATAAAAACAGGGTCTCTTTTTAGAGCCACCCAAGATCTAAACACATAAGCTTCATGTATCTCTCAAAAATACATGCTTCTTTTTTTTCAGTGGCGAAATGCGTGGATCCTACGCTCATCCCACGACTTTAAAAGTAAAATAAAATACTATCTTACTTTTTTTGCCCAACGGGTCCTTATAGGACCCCCTGAGCAGGCCTAGGCGGTCAGGGTGTGTCTACCCTGTTCACGTTTTGCCAACATATTTCACAGACTTCTTCACCCTCACTTCTACCGAGGCATAAAATGGCTGCCAACATTTCCTTCTTTCGAATCT
Organism: Lissotriton vulgaris; assembly: GCF_964263255.1. Lineage (NCBI taxonomy): Eukaryota > Metazoa > Chordata > Amphibia > Caudata > Salamandridae > Lissotriton > Lissotriton vulgaris. Next base: position 1,300,087,973 of record NC_141694.1, read on the forward strand.
TTACAACCGCTTGACAGCCAATTAGAATTGAGCGCGTGATCGAGATGGTGCGCTTATGCTACGATGCCAATCCTCGCACAATCCGCGGATCAACCGTGCCCATAGATATATAAATGAATTTAACGGCAATTTTCTCAAAAATTACTGAACAGATTGACACCATATAAGCAAAAGGCACAAGTCGGAACTGAGGACTACCTCTCTGCCAAATTTGGTGTAATTCTGTTCAGCCGTTCAGGCTGTAGCCGTGCCTAAAGGTCCTATGGGAAATTGCATGGGGAAAACAAGTTTTGAGACCCCCTTTTTTCTCGGCCCCCCTCTTCACCAATGACCCCCAAACTTTCAAGTAAGGAGTGGAACTGAGCTGGCCAAAAGTTTGGAAAATTTCAAGAAGATTCATCAATCGACGCCAAAGTTATTGCCAATAGAATGTTGCGGATTTCCTAAGGCAAATAGGTCCTAACTATAACTATCTACTGGTGACGACCAGTAGATAATATATATTGTAATGTTCATATCTATCACAATATAATATTCTCCTGTTTTTCGTTGCTTGTCAGAAGACTTCTCTCTAGCCACTTTTCCATAGCTTGCACACTGGGGGCCTCATTTATGGCATTTTGGCATAGGGCAGTGCAGCAATGCACTTTTATGCACTGCCCTACCCCAAAGTGAAAGGAAAGGGATGCACCGTATTAAAGGAATACAGTGCATTCCTGTCTTTTCTGCCTGCGCTGCCACCTTTTGGCAGCCTAGTGCCAATGTAGGCACCCTTGAAAGGGTGACTCTGTTGCAGGCAGGATTGTTTTGCATTTTATATGTGTGCTGCCGAATGAAGAACACAAGGAGAAATAAATATATTTCTCCTTGTTATGCCTCACCTAGGGAGGCGCATGGTTTGACGCCTCCCTAAGTTCCCATCACTTTGTAAATCTGGGACAGTGTCCAATTCCACGAGTGTGGCATGGGAAAACTCAGCGCCGTGCCCATGGAATTACTCCCAGGTGCAGAATAAGACAACATAGCGATTTGCGCTGCGTCGCCTTACTCATGATTTATGAGGCCAGTCAAAGCCGAGCAGGCTGGCTTTAAGTGGCACCATAAATCTTTATGAGAGCCCTGCATCATGCATGTACCCCTTTACATGATGCAAACGTGATGCAGGGCTCTCATAAATTAGTTCCTGTGTTTTTTAAAGCATAGGGGCTGCAGCCTTCAAAGAAAAAGTCTTTCTTTTTTTAACTAAACACTGCAAGAAAACTAGTAGTTTTGTGCCTGAATGCGAGTTTTCTGTTATTTCATCCAGACCCATCACACAACAGTGAACGTACACCCAAAACAGTATGAAATAAATGAATAACAACAAATTAGAATTAAAAATGTTTCAATGTTCTTTCTATTGGTGGTGTCAATCCTTAAGCAGCTGTGTATATTGCTTCATTCACTTGCATAAAAAATGGTCATAACAGTTGGTAAATGTGTCACCATCACTCGGCGGGTTCTGTACAGAGGCCAGTGAATGGAAGAGCAGCTTGAACACCTTTATGATCCACTGACAGGCAATGGAAGACACATTGGCTTCAGCTTCAACTCCAATGCTCTCATTTATTCACAATCATAAACACCCCCCTGCAACGTGCACTCATCCACCTACCTGGAGGTAACTCAGTTCACAGTGCGTACTATGCAAGAGTCATATGTTGCAAGAAAATAAACAGAACCGTGTGACAAAAAACAAATATCCTTAAGGAATCTGGGATGAAGTTAAATATGTGCAATGTAAACAGGAATTGTATGGCTGATGTGGAATGCTGTAATGAACTTGATTAACGTTATTTGCCTGTAAAGTTAAGGATGTGAACAAAAGGCCTTGTAGGGAGTCTTTTCAAAGTCAGATTTTAATTAATGTGGTGTTGGTAATTTGGCATGACATTCCCCACAAAGGCATGCAGCAAAGTTTATTCTACACAGTAAGGACCCACCGTGCTAGACAGTATCCTAAACTTCAATGTCCTACATACAAGGGGACAGATTTACATGCCCATTGCAACATCTTTACAACACCGTCGTAAACAATGGGACACATTGCAACATATTTACAACGTAACCCATCTAGGTAGATGTGCCACATTGTAAAGCCCTGCACTACATTATACCTGCGTCAGGTATAATGTATGCAGGGTGGGCGTTCCGTCGCAAGGAAGCCTTGTAAAAGTGACGCTGTGTCAAATCCTTGTACCTGCTTGAAGCAGACGTAAGGAGAGATGCAGCATGTTAGGAATAGGCATTCCTAACCATTGCTGGAGTTGCGTCATGCTTGTGACACAACTCAAGCAATGCGCTGCCCTTACGCCGACAAGATGCGTCACACATCTGTCTACCCTTGGGCCATGGTGCGCGGCATTGTAAATGCGCCGCACAAATGGTGGAGCAAGGCTATTTTTCTGTCACGCAAAATAACTGGTGCATCCCTGCTAATATGCAGGGATTTGCCAGTTATTGTAAATCCGCCCTAAGGTGTTCCCCAGCTAGGATGCTTTTTAGTTAACATACAAAAGATGCTGGAACTATTTTCAGATCCTGTATTGTGGACATATTTACCACTCTCCACTGTGGTCTTCAAATGCTGAGGAAGGTGTGGCGCAGCGGCCAAAGTGGCTGACTCCAGAGCGCAGGGTTCCATTCCCCGCACCGGCCGCAGATCAGCTCAGAATCATGTGTCTCTGGGCAATAGCTCACTCAATCTCCCCGACGCCCCGCCCCCCAGCGCCTGGATACCCTTAGGGTTGATAAGTTTTCACTTTACAAATGTTGAATTATTATTATCATACATCAACATTTGCTATTTCCCTAGGTAAAATTTTGTGTTCTTAATGAATAGAATATACAAGAAATACACATTATGAAGTAAACGTTAAGGACATAGAACGGTGGCTACCAGAATTTCAGGCAAAGCCCATGTTTCCAATGAATTTTAGCTGTGGGTGATACAAAACATAAAGCTGTATATGTGAAGTAACTGAATCTTAACAGTTGTGGAGCTAATTGTGAATGAATGCAGAATACGTCAGCAGAATTGCATCAACGCTATTGTATTTCAATTCCATTTAGATGGTGTTTTATCCCCCTGACAAGGAGCCACAACTCATTAGTGGTCAGGAGGCCTGCTCCAGCTCGAGAGAGGTGCACGGCTGGGAGAGTGTTGTATTGAAGAGCGACCTGTGTTAGTGCGGTGCGACCTGTGTTAGTGCGGTGCGCTCTCGGATAGAACCAAGTTTGCTAAAGCCTTTAGAAAATAAACAACTGTAACGTTGCAAAATCACTCAAAAGCATGGAAGAGGCTCTTATAACATTTCCTGCATTCTCTAAATTAGTCAAAGTGGGAAAATAGCAAAAACAGCCTCACGCGGCTCTCGAGTCATTACCGGTTTCGTCGCCTTGCACAATGCTGTCTCTGAGTCGGACAGATCCTTGCAGAACTTTGGGTTAAAATGCACTTTTCAGTGCGTGAATGGACTCTCTTCCATGCCCCATATATGCCGCACACAGTCTTGAAGGGGGCCGACAAACCACAACCCCGAGGAATTCAGGACACCTTCCGTTCATTCACAGTACAGCACATACTTAAAATAACACAGTCATCTCTTTATTGTCTAATAGATATATTTCAAGCCTATTATAGACATCCCGGAACGCACACAAACATTATTTTGGGGTTTTAGTGAGTATAATAGCATCCTCTACTTTGAATGACTTTTGTTTTTTTGCATATGTAAATGAAAAACTTCGTAGAGTCACATAGGTAAGCTGAGACGAAAGTCTAACTTTATGTCTTTCTGCATTCACAAAGGGCATTTACCAGTAGTAAGATAAAACGTTTGTCTCAGTTTAACTTAAGTTTTGGTCTTAAGTCTAACTGAGAAAACATTTAAGTAAATCTGAGACAAAAATCTAACTTTACTACTAGTAAATGCCCTTTGTGAATACGAAAGTCGTAAAGTTAGACTTTTGTCTCAGTTTACCTTAGTGAATTAGGCCCATCGCCTGCCCACACTCTAATTGAAGACAATCTTTGCTGTTTGTGTGTTTTTTCTGGCCAACACATACTGGACCTAGCTTCACACAATTTTTAACCAAGTCTTGACTTATCCTAGCGCTGCTCTGATTGGATGCTTAAGCCCACCTTACTTGCTGATAAGACTCTTATAGCATCCACAACTATAGATGTTTAAACATGAATAACGTGATGGTTTTTCATCAAGAGGGTTCAGAGTGATATCGAATAGACTCCAGGAACACAACTCGAGGAGTCTATGATGTCATTCAGGACCTTAAGGTGAAAACATTTCGGTTATTCCCTGTCACCCATTTATGATGTTATGTTGTGTGCCCACCCACACCAACTGCCCTGTTTCCAACAGATATGCATGGATAGGGCAGTTATTGAGGAGCCTTTCATAACATGGCCTCAACTCCTGACCCATATAGCGCCTGGAGGCCTGCCACCCACCCCCTTCACCTCTTGGAGTGTCTGCCTTTACAACGAAGCCGTTTCCACGAAATCTTTAACCACGCATGCAGTACAACGCATGCGTGGTTACCACTAAAGCCTTTACCACGCATACCTTTACTACGATGTTTGTAGTAAAGGCATATGTGGTAAAGGTAAATAGTAAAAAAAGGGGGGTTTGGGGGTCTCCCCCCAAATAAAAAAACTCACCAGAAGTCACGTCAAAATCTGCACATAATCAGCGTCGTTAAAGAGAAATCGGAAAAAAAAATCCGTTTCCTCTTAACGACGTATGACGTCACCACGCAAATAGTCGAGGTAAAGGTTATGCGTGGTACACGAATTCCGTTGTAACGCATGCGTGGTAAAGGCATGCGTGGCAACGGAATTCGTTGAATACATTCGTGTGGGAGGAGTGCTGGTGTGGGGCGCTCTTTCAGACCTTGCTACTATATTTATAGGTGTCATAATGACTTCATTGTTTCACTCTCACTGGTTTCCTCAGAAATGCACCTGCGTTTGCTAAAGCCTTTACAAAGTAAACAACTGTTACATACTTACTCAAAAACATGGATGACGCTTTAATAAAATGTCCTGGATTCGCTAAGTCAGTCAAAATAGGAAACAGCAGAACCCAGGCTGGCCTTACCCCCGTGTCCTTACCGGTTTCACAATGCTGCCTTGGCTCAGACGGGTCTTTTCAGCACTTTAGTTAAAATGCAGGTTGCAGTGAGTGTGAGGAAGCTCTGTCACGCAGCATATATTCCGCACACATTCTCAAAGGAGAATGACAAGCTACAACCCTGTGGGAATCAACAAAGCACCGTCCCTTCATTCACAGTTTAACACATATTTAATATAACACAATCATATCTTCACAGACTAATGAAGATGTTTTCCACTTTATTGTAGATTACACCAGCATCCCAGAACGCACACAGCCATTAATTTTGGTTTTAGGGAATAGTGTTATATAAGGACTCTGTACTTTGACTTGATCTACAAAAACCTGTTACAAAGGTACATCTTTTTTCGTATTAATAAACATACCCTGTGTGCATATAGCACATTCAAAGTGAAAAAGTTAAATCAAATGTCCCGCGCCCTATATGATGGGCAATTTTTAGTGCTCGGGGAATTCGTTCTGGCCAAGCCTGCTGTTGGCAAAGAAGTCTTTCAAATAGTCTTCTTGTCTTATCTAAGAGCTGTTTACATGCTGATGAAATTGTTATAGTCAACATATAGAATTATCGATATGTAGCAGTCAATAACAAGCTTGCTTTCAACTGAGGGGTTCCAAGTGGCATCAAACACACATTAATGAACAAAGTTCAAGCTGTCATGATATTACTTGGAGCCCTTGCTACCTAGCAACAATTTTAATGTATTAATGCCCGCCAAATCCTTTTCCCGTACATCCACCTACCCCCACCAACCGCACCAACCACTACCTTGGGTTTTTAGTGAATAGCGTCATATAAGGATTCTGTACTTTAACTGACTTTATGTAGAAACACCCGCTATATGGATTCATTTGTTTCGTATTAAGAATTCATATAGTTTGTGGCACATAGCACATTCAAAGTGAAACACTTAAATAATATTCCCAACTACCTATCTGAGGGTCATTTGTTGATTGGGGGATTCGTTTTGGCCAGGCCCGCTGTTGGCACAGAAGTCTTTCACCTAGTCTTCTTGCCTTATCTAACGGCTGTGTGAAACCACTGTACATGCTGATGAGATTGCCATAAACAACATATACAATTATCGATAGGTAGAAGTCAATAACAGGATGGTTTTCCACTGAGGGATTCCAAGTGGCATCATAAAAACAATAAGAGCAAAGTTCAAGCTGCTATGACATCACTTGAAGCCCTATGAACGAGCCACTGACTGCTACAGAGCAACAATTGTATGTTGATGCCCACTAAATCCCTTTTTCCTGTGCAACCACCCACCCCCACCAACCCGAGCCATCCACAATAAGGTCTTACACCTTCATATGCACAACATGTACCTGCCATCAATCCACATCTTGGTGAACTCCTTCCCTCTCCCCATTCCAATGATTTAATAAACTCTAACAGCCTTCCTCACCACCTTCTGCCACTGATCATCCCTTATCTTCCTGATTTAAAAAAAAAAAATCAGCTGACCTTCTCTGCCATCCCAGATCACACTTTGAGCTTTACCCAGGCCTCTCCCCACCCAATATCATGCCTACAATGCAGTATCCATTAGATCCTTGTCAACACAGATTCAGGTTCACAGCGGAGACCCGCAGTTGACAGGTACAGTGGCAAAGGGGACACTAGAACACCACCCATGATCTTCTGCTTCCCGCAGGTCTAAGGCGATCTAAATGATATGGGTGATATGGGCCCTGCTCCACTTGGGTCTCTCAAGAAGTGGGCAAGAGAAGTGAAACTCCAGGGAAAGGGAGTGTTTCCTTTGGTGCTTTGACATCAGTGGAAAGCAACATTTGGACTTTAAAGGTGTGGTGTAGGTATAAGAATCAACTGGATTTTGATTCTGGTTATTCACACCTATAGTTCTCAATAAGAAGCATGCATACAAGCGATACAGTAGGCACATACATCTGCATGTTTACCAATCCTTTCTTGATTGAGGTAGCTTGATGCACATAGGGGTATTGACAAACGGTCCCCACTGAGAGACATGTGTAAAACTTAACAGATGTATGCTCTGTTTCAACCATTATTCTTGCATAAGCTAATATAAAGCATTCTATATCCTTAAAAATTGGTCTATTGTATGACATATTAAAAAAAAAATTGAGATGCAAATTATTGATTCGAAAATACTTCCGTCCTGTTGAGTTTACATACTTTCAATATAAAATGACAAAAATATTGTCTGCAATATATTGTGGTCCTAACTATTAAGATTACATAGGTAAGTAAGTATATTTAATATTTAACCAACTGCTGCAGACCTTTGCCACTATCTCGGGGCTCTGAGTGAATGCCGGTAAATCCTGTCTTCACCCTTTCGGAGAGGGGAACACTGACCCGGGATACTTTCTTGGTGGTACACGGGTCCAATGGAGGGAGTGTACCTTCCGCTACCTGGGGATACAGATCTACCGCCAATCAACTGATTTGTTTGATGGGAATCTGGGGAAGGCAGTCACAGCGCTAAAACTGCAGTGAAGGTGCACTTCTGGAGCACACTTTCACTGACGACCAAAGGCAGGGTGGCGCTCATCAAATGGTCATTCTCCCTCGTCTCCTGTACGACTTCGTTAATTTGCCTCTATTTATTCCGGCGGCCTTTTTTAACATGCTCAATAGGATGTTACTGGACTTTATCTGGGGCACCGCTTGGCATAGACTGGCACTAGCAAAGTTATGTCTACCTACGGATCTGGGAGGCCTAGCTGCTCCTTGTTTCAAACACTACTACCTTGCCACTCAGCTGCAATGGGTTGCTCGCTGGCTGGCAGATAGGGGTAGGGATGATATGGCCACAATACTGCCGCCGTACTTGCTGGAACTAATAACCAGAATCTTTCACCCTGCCACTAACGTTGCGCGGTCGACGCCTCTCCTCTTAGCTGTGGTATACAAATGCTAATGGAGGGCTCTAGATCTCACCCAAAATATCATCCCTTACGCACCGGCAATACCTCTGGAGGTTTCCTAGTGGAGGAGGGGTGCTTATGGCTCCTATGCTTGTGGAATGGTGGGAGGCTGATATTCGCACACTTGGAGATTTATACTGGGATGGTGAGCTCATACCATACGAGACTAGGGCTGGGCGTAGTTTGCGAAGTAGCACTTCGCGAAGCTTCGCAAAGTGCACTTCGCACTACGTGAGCTACGAGTAGCAATACGCGAACAACGTTGTGTATGTTCGCACTGTGCAAGATGAAGTTTTCAATGATTGCACAGTGCGGACAAGCATCCGGCACTGTGCAATCATTGAAAACGGCATCTTGCACAGTGCGAGCTGTAGTTTTCTGCCGCTCGAGGAGATTTTTCCTTGAGCGGCAGCTTTCTCAACGCGGACTGGTAATTTCTCTTCGCAAGCGGTCGCGAGCATACGCGAGCACTCACAATGAGAAAACAGACCTCACAATCTCACAGGGAGGTTTATTTTCCACGCTCGCGATCGGCAACTTGATGTTGCTGATCGCGAACGAGGAAAAAGTCTCGCCAGGATGTCCTTTTGCTTGCTCGCGGTCGCCAACTTGATGTTGAGGACAGCGAGCAAGCAAAAAATGACTGCTGCACTACGCTACGCATGTTTGCACTGTGCTACGTGCAGCTTGCAAAGTGCAAAGTTGGGCAAACTTTGCAAACTACGCAAGCGTAGCGTAGTGCTCCACCCGGGCCTATACGAGACCCTGGTGGCAGAGGAGGGGCTCCCACCTGGGTTTTTTTTAGTGCATCGCTCCCTGACAGCAAGGTTGACTGCCAAATGGGGGGATGTGATCACAGAGCCCAGTCAACATCTAACCATGCAATATATGCATGTCATGGGGAGAGGCAGGCTCCTGGTCCACTGGTTTAAGACATTGTTGCGGACAAATGCAGCTTTCAGTTTAGATCCATTCCGCTGCAAATGGGAACTGGACCTGGGGATAAGGAGTGGGAAAGGATACTTTAAAGTCCTGTGTGTATCCCCACAGGACATGCTGTTCCACCAAATCCAGCTATTCATCGTCCACAGGGCTTACCTCACACCGAGCTGATTAACAGGTATTTCCATCGTAACGATGCACTGTGCCCTAGGTGTAACGAGTAAGTATGGGCTGAAAATTCGTTCCGCTCGCGGAATTTGCGGATTGTCCGCAATTTCGCGATCCGCGAATCTCGCGAAATTGCGGTAAAATCCGCAAATCAGCGGGACAAATTTTCAGCCAAGCACTTACAGGGTTACAGCAGCAGGTGCAAAAGTTGAAACAAATTTTTTGTAACCTTTTACAAAAGGGTTACAAAGAAATTAACTTCAACTTGGGAACCTGCTGCTGTAAGCCTGTAAGTGCTTCCTGGCGCCTCGTTGCCTACTTGCAACTATTGTCTGACCCTGCTCTGACCCTTGAAGCAGGTCAGAGAATAGTTACAAGTAGGCAATGAGGCGCCTGTCATGAAAATTAAACCTCAACAGGAAGCACTGACAGATATAAAAACAAGCAATTGCAATGCAATAGGTCTCCCATTAGGAAAGTTTGAGCTATTGGTCTTGTAAATGACAATTTTTTTTATTTATGTGTTGGTTTTGAAAATAGCTAAATTAATAGCTGTGTCATTTACAATACCAATAGTTATAACGTTCGCAAATGTGACACCTATAGCATTTGTAATGCAAACATGTTTTGCATTTACGTGACTTAGAAGTATTGATATTACAAATTACAATGGCTTTTAATTTTTTTAAATAATTAATACTTAAATAAAAGTGATTTTAATTTATAATGGCAATAGCTTAAACTTTTGTAAATAACTTTTGTGAAGATTATGTTCAGTGTATTTTATAGTGACGAAAATCCAAGAACAGAAGTGAAATATTAACATCTTTTTGTGACATTTATAATAAAGCTTGAAACATTGAGAGAACATATTTGAACCAGTTGTTGTTTAATGGTTGCGCAGATTGATGCTGGAGTGGCGCTGAGTGGTGTTGTGGTGGTGCTGAGTGGTGCTGTGGTGATGCTGAGTGGTGCTGTGGTGGTGCTGAGTGGTACTGGGATAATGCTGAGTGATGCTGTGGTGGTGCTGACTGATGCTGTTGTGGCGCTGAGTGGTGCTGTGGTGGTGCTGAGTGGTGCTGTGGTGGTGTTGAGTGATAATGTGGTGGCCGTGAGTGATGCTGTGGTGGCGCTGAGTGATGCTGTGGTGGTGCTGAGTGAGGCTGTTGTGGCGCTGAGTGATGCTGTGGTGGTGCTGAATGGTGCTGTGGTGGTGCTGAGTGATAATGTGATGGTGCTGAGTGATGCTGTGGTGGTGCTGAGTGGTGCTGTGGTGGTGCCGAGTGATAAAGTCTAACAGAGGGCAGAAGGGCAGAAAAACAAGGGAATAACAGAGGACAGAAGGGCACAAAAAACGAGTCTAACAGAGGGCGGAAGGGCAGAAAAACAAGGGAAAAACGAGTCTAACAGAGGGCAGAAGGGCACACAAAATGAGTCTAACAGGGGCAGAATGAATCCCGCCCTGCATGTTTGTCCACGAAGATGCCACCGTTTTGTGCAATACCTCTACTCAACTGGAGTACTTTCTAATGTCTAGTACGTGCTCCCTCGTTGGCTAAATGTATAGGGGCAGATTTACAATAACTGTAGATTTACAATAACTGGCGCATCCCCAGGGATGTGCCAGTTATTGTGCGCCGCAGCTCCGCCACCCATGGTCCGCCGGCGCACCATGTGGCAAAAACCGCACAGATGCGTCACGCAGCTGTGCCGTAAAAGCAGCGCATTGGTGGAGCTGTGTCGCAAGCGCGACGCAGCTCCAGCAATGCTCTGGAGGGCCCTATCTCTCCAATGCTGCGTCAAGCCTTGCGCCTGCTTCAAGCAGGCGCAGGGTTTTGATGCGGCATTGGCCTAAAAGTGACTGAGTGAAATCTTGTAGATTTCACTCAGCCACTTTTAGGAGGCATTCCTGCGCAGGAACGCCCTCCCCTGCACCGGAACGCCTCCTGATGGAGCAGGGCTTTACAACGTGACAATCTCTCAGATGCGTCACGTTGTTAATACCCAGCACCATGGCGCATCTTTTGTGCTGCCGCTGCATCACAAAAGTGACGCAACTGCGGCGCAAAAGAGGCGCAAGCGGCTTGTAAATCTGCCCCATAGTGCTTTTACTACACTGTAGCTGCGTTAAGGGCCAGAAGATGTGTCTCCAGTGGCCATGTGTTCCTGTGCCTGTGTTACAGGCACACATTGTCACTGGAGACACATCTTCTGGCCCTTTACGCATCTGCAGTGTAGTAAAAGCACTATACATTTACCCAATGAGGGAGCACTTGCTGGATTAGCCAGTAGAAAGTACTCCAGGGCAAATCACAAAAAAATCAGCGATTTCGCAGAAAATTCGCGAATTCGCAGATTTTTTTGTGATTTCGCGGGGAAATCTGCGAATTCGCGGAATACGAATACGCAAATTTTGACCATGCTTAGTAACGAGCTGGGTGCTGGATTTTTGATAATGTGCTATGGAATTGCCCTAGGTTGGATATATACTGGTGCACAGTTAGTGGGCTGCTGCAGGGTGGCACAGGGCACACCATACCCTTTGATTGGCCCACGTACATATTATATCACTTCAGGAGGACCACTAAGGACAAGGTAACGTCCCAGTTCCTGGATCTGGGGCTAGTGGTTGCAAAACGCCTCCTCACAATGAGGTGGAAGGCACATGACCCGCCACACACAAGGGCGTGGAACTCCTAATTTCAGGCATGGGCTAGGGCAGAAGGGATTGCCATTCGAAGGGAGGAAACACTGGGGCTACGGAAGGAGAATATAGCGGCTCACTGGGAGCAGATGCTTTGTGCGCTTCAGCAAATGGAAAGAGAGAGACACGGGAGACACACAGAGGGAATAGATAATGACCAAACAGACGGAGATACGCCATAGCCCAATGCACTGACGGGATATTCCGGTAACACTTTACTCTTGCTTTAGTCCTGGCACGAATGCATTCACACTAATGGGGTCATAGCTGTGGAGCGCATACGGGGCCCCAGGGGCGGGATGTGGGGAATGGGGAAAGGGGAGAGGGAGTTAAATATGCATACATGGGTTTATGCTGCCACTGTTATGGTTCCTTTGTTTTATAAGTAAACCATCTGTTTCAAAGATCGAGGTGAATGGTCAGCAATGGACCGCACAAGCTGCCAGAAGGTTAACACACTGCTTTTATATTGTGACTTCAGAGACTACATCATGTCTATTGGACCGAAGTAAACTGGCTCCTGCATAAACACTCCTTGTTTGAATTACAGTAAAGCTAGAATGCATGCGAATCCTATGTTGCCGCACACTCATGTGTTGATGAGCAACCCTATGCATGATTGTAAGCTTATATATGAGATGCCTGTTATCACTATGTGTAAACTTAAATCAATAAAAAAGATTTGACAAAAAAAGTATATTTAATATTTAACATGTTTAAAAGAATAACTCTAGAAAAATGAATAAACTTAAATATAATACTAGGTGACATGTATGTATATAATACTTAAAAAACAATGTAAACTATACATATATACTATAAAAAAAATGACAATTGCATTTTTTTAAAATGAATGTATTAAATAAAAACATTGAAATAAAAATATATTTAGATATATACATACATATATAATGTAAATAAAAATATAATTATACATTGTGGTTAATGTACAATTAACATTACAATTTTAAAGCACATTAGTAATATTTATATTACTCAAAAAAGTTACAATATATAATACAAATATACAATTAGAATAAAAACATGATGTCATATAAAATCACAAACATATAAATGAATTATAAAGAATAACAAATCAAAATTTAAAAAATGACTTCAATTCAAAAATACCAATTAAAAAAAATTCAAGACACATTCGTAAAAACAGATACAGCTTTAACAAAAAAGGGAAAACATATGTACAGTTCTACATCAAAACGTATAAACAAAGAAAATGAAATTAATATCAAAGAAAATCCCCTAAAATAAAAATTACAACAAAAACATAAATAAAGCAAAATTAACATTCCAACTTTAAAAAAAATAGTTGCTCAAAGTAAAAATTTGGCAGAATGATTTTTACTGTAATAAACTAGAGAAAGTGTTGCACCTTTGAAAGATGGAGTTTACTTTTACCACTGCACCCTAAGAAGCAGTAATAAAAGCATTGGACTTTGGAAGGGTCAGATTTACTTTTTTCCACACCAACCAAACATCTGTAAGGAAATTGCTTTACCTTAGCGGGTCAGATTTACTATTCCCACTCCAACCTAAGCAACAGTAAGGAAAATATAATATGTAATAGAAAATATATTCCGGCAGGCACATTTTTCTTTCTATTGGAATCAACCTCAGGAACCACACCTCCCTGTGGAAGCCCATAATGCCTCACCTACCCCACCCACCATGACATTATTTCAGTAAACTAATGTGGACTGCTCAGAATTACCCATCTCACAGAGCACTGCATGAGTATTGCACGACCTAAGTCATAGAATGGGTTTAGAACTCCAGTAGTCGTCCTTGATCCCCTTGGCAGGCCGCCCAGACATGCCTCTAATAGGCAAAACTCAAGCATAACTACTAGCATGGAACACTACTAAATGTGGGGATCTGTAATACAATGAGGAATTCTTTGATACTAGGATATTGATGATTAGGCCTGACTACCTATCTATAGACAGATTGCTCTATTATTGTATGGGAGCTATGGTCAGGGCACTTACCCCATTCTTCCTGCAGGAGACAACACCCTTGAAATCCATGATATTATTGTGCACCACAAGCTTCTGATAACCACTCTATACAGTGCTGCACAGGTGGAGAGTACACCACCCAACACTGCAATTGAGACTCCACTGGAAGGAGGAAATCCGTATTCCCATAATGGATAGGACATGGAAAATCTGCTGCATGCAGACAGCTGCCTATCACCTAGCAGTAGGCTTCCCGCAATCCACTACTTATATCTGCACAAACTATATCACATGCCACTCACATTATGGAAGCAGGGATTGTGGCTGATTGCGGCCCCCTTCTAATTGCGCAAGATGCAGATCTCCATTAGCTCAGTTTCTCCACCTGGCCTGGAGCCATCCAGATATACAATATTTTGGGCTGATATTCTACATACCCTGTTGGATATGTTAGGAGAAACCATAACACAAGAGCCTTAGTTGGCTTTATTGGGTTGGGTGCATGTGATTTACGAATGTGTTCACAAATTTGTGGCATTTCACTACTACTCGCTGAACGTCAAGTAGAGCAACACTGGAGAAGGGAAAGAATGCCCACGCACTGTGCGTAAATAGCTGACCTCACAAACTCTAACAATCAACTTTAGATATATGCTGAGCTTCTGCCTAAACGGTCCCGTCCAAAGGACATATGTTTGGATTTTCCTATGTATCTAGTGAACTGCACTAACAGTGTCCAAACCTCAAACTCTGCATTGGAAGATCCATTGTTACAATCCACGCAAAATGATCAGGCATTATTGCTTGTTACATCCTTAATTTCTAGTGCCATTTGTAATCTCTTGACATGTGATGGGGGGCTGTAGTTGAATGACAAACTTGCTACATTAGCTACTGTATTGTTAATTTGATGTTCAAATTCAAATTCAAAAAAGCTTTATTCGAATTGTAAAAACAAATTCATAAAAGCAAACAGATAAAAATACACATTAAAAAACTGTAAGTACTATACATGTTGAGTTACTAGACTTACAGTAGATAATTAAAAGGAATGCACAGGTTGTTAAAACCATTAAAACAAAGATTACATAATATAAATCCGGGACTCTGTTTGAGAATTCATTTTGATTTTTGATTTTTACAGTTACCATGGGCTAGGCATGATGAAGAACATGTTAAATTTACATCGAATTTCTGTGCCTTACAATTGCCTTTAGGAAGGAAGTTACAGATCCAATGGTTCTCTCATTTTCTAGAGATTTTAATTTATCATATGACCCTCTACAAGTTCGCAGGCCCCATGATAGAAGTAAAGGTTTCAACAGGTTTTTCCTGGGATAGGAATAAAAAGTGCAAAAGAGGATGCAATGAATGTTGGACTGATAGGAGACACCGTCACAGGGACACGTTCTTTTTTCCATGGACCAGTCATTGCACTGTGGGAAGGTTATTAACCTAAAAAATGTATCTAGCCGGAAGCGAGTCAGGAGCATATGGTTAAAGGGGGGCTGTTCAGTCAGCAGGTACAGCTGTACCCCTTCAGTAACTGTAATCATGTTGTGATCCATGACTGTCCTCTTATGTTTTTCTGCCCGCCATCTTTTACTCTCTAGCTGTTGCATGAGAAGTTTTTTAAGGGCAGCTCTAGACACGTTCATCATACTATCAGGTTTGAAAAAGAATTCACGGTGCCCAATTTCTTTCAGCAGGTCTCTGACAAAGCAACACCATTTGATGTTGCCGGCTCCATCTGTGGCCAGGCAGTCCTTTAATATCTCTCTATTTAAGGTGGTTTCTGTATTGGCCCACACATTGTGCCAAAGCAGGACTGGAGAGGATTTAATGATATCTGTAACATATGACAGTCCCACTTCCATGTGAGCGACATATGTTGCTGTACTCTTTGGGGTGGCCAGTAGATAGCGCAGAAATCCATTTTCGACGCGTTGAATGGATTCCACCGACTCCGACCCTCAGAGGCCAGCCTTATGTGTCCCGGTGGAAATACATTTGGCCTTAAAAATGTGGAGGAGCTCTTTTACTGGTCATCAACCTAACTTTTTAGCAAAGTTTAACAGGGCACCAGTAGCTCTAGTGAACGCAAGGCCCCTGGCTGTTACTGCTGCTTTCCATGAGCCCCCTCTTTCAAAGCTTATGCCTAGATAGCAAAATGTATCCGTAAGTTCTATCTTTTTGCCATCCAGGAAGATTGGGCAGGGTGTCCTTCGATTCTTAATTCCACAAGACATGGTGAACGTTTTAGAAACGCTCACACGAAGGCCTTTAGATCTCATAAATTCAGAAAATGTTGACACCGCTTTTTGCAAACCAACCCTAGTCTGAGACATAATTGCTGCATCATCTGCGTAGAGAAGTATGGGTATTGGTATCCCATTTACTATTGGGTAATCATGATAGACTTCGCTCAAGATGGATCCAACCTTATTCATATAAAGAGTAAAGAGCAGGGGCGCTAAAATGCACCTCTGTCTTACTCCTCTGCGAATTTGGAACATATTAGAGCATTCGCCCAGCCTGCCAAATCTAACACGAGCACCCGCCCCATGGTAGAATTCTTTGATGAACATAAGGATTTGGTTATCCAGGCCTAT
This sequence comes from Lissotriton vulgaris, assembly GCF_964263255.1. Lineage (NCBI taxonomy): Eukaryota > Metazoa > Chordata > Amphibia > Caudata > Salamandridae > Lissotriton > Lissotriton vulgaris. Next base: position 1,300,104,489 of record NC_141694.1, read on the forward strand.
ATCAGTTAGTGTTTGTCAAAGTATGCCATGGTCAACGCAATCAAATGCGGAGCTGAGGTCCACATAGGTTACGAAAAGGTTTCGTTTTTTGGCGTGGACATACTTTACAGTTATGATGGCTAGGTTTAGTCCTTGCTCGATAGGCCCTTTACCTCTCCTGAACCCGTATTGCAGATTGGAGACCACCTCTTGCTCTTCTAGCCAGTCCTGCATTTTATTTAGAATGATCCTGCCTGCTACCTTCATTAGGCCATCAAGAAGGGAGATTGGCCGGTAGGAAGCAGGATCATTCCTATCCCCCTTTTTGTAAATTGGCACCACAATTGCCTCAGACCAAGTGGCTATGAAGCCATTGTTGTTTGTGGAATTGAGTACATTGGTCAACAGGGGCGCCCAGAGGTCAGGAACAGTCTTAAAGATGTCTGTTGGTATGCAGTCCGGCCCTAGAGCCTTCCCCGCCGGGCTTTCTGTGAGCGCCTTAATCACTTCGTCAAGATGGAACTGAAAGCCCAGTTGGAAGGAGCTGCACTGATTCTGTGGCAACAGTGCCTCAGCTTCGCTAGGAATGGTTTCCTGGGTGTCTGTAGTATTGTAAAGCCCCTCGAAATGTGTGACCCAGGCTTGGGCAGAGATAGCTTGATCTATTTGTGGGCCCTGATGTCCTTTGCTTTTTTTAAGGTGGCAAGCGCCTTGGTACAGGTCCCATTGAACCAGCCTTGACTTCCTTTGGGGGGGTTACGGGGTAATCTCGTCAGCAGATCCTTTATTCCGGAACAGATTTTTGCAAATGAGTCAACAACAATTCGGGCATCGACTACATCTGAAAGGCAGGATATAAATTCCTCGTAGGTATTCCCCACCAGTTTTTGTAAATAATTGGAGGGAACTACCTTATCCCATTTAATGCAAAACCCATTTCTGGGCGTTAGTGTTGGAGTGAAATTATATATGGGATTATCCTTTCGGTTTGAAGCACCGTCATTATCCTTCAATGTTACCGAGATAGGATAATGATCGCTAAGGGGAGAATCAATGGTGTCCCAGTTTATTACCAGCCCTGCATATCGAGATGAAAGGAGCGCAAAATCAATAATTGAGTTGCACCCCCCCGTTGTAGGTTGGTTTAAATGATTTGGCGGGGTGCATAGTTCATTTATAAATGACAGCGAAAATTGGGCTGATATGGAGTTAAACAACTCCCCTACTTTTGTATGAGGGTAATGACTCGGGCCCCTTTCATTGTCGTCACCCATCCCACATACACCCGCTGATCCCCGAGGACATAGGGGACAATTAAAGTCCCCTACCCATAATAAGGACATGTCTCCTCCCATTTGGTCCTCGATTTTAGTAAGCTCCGTCTGTAGTTTATTAATGACATTTTCTATTGATAGGGGAGGAATGTTATTGTAAAAGTTCACCAGCACCAGGATTTGTAGGAGTCCCCATGATGTAACTATGATTTGGTAGTAATCATCTGTTAGGAATTTGACATTGGGGGATCCAGTGGTGGTTGAGATGTATGTGCATAGGCCCCCCTTCTGTCTGCCGCTTAGGCTCGGGGTAGCTGGGGTGAAGAAAGTTTTATAGCTCACAATGTGTAGTTCATTTTTTGCCCAGGTTTCTTGGACACATATAATGCCATGGTGTAATGTGAAAGATTGCCATAATGGTTCATTGATTTTGGAAAGCAAACCTGCAACATTCCAACTTATAATGCTACTAGACAATGTGGGCTTCATAGTGGAACCTGTTTCTTTGATCTCAGGGGGGCTCTGTTCCACGCTTCCCCCAAGGTGTGCTGGACAGACAGACAGTTTGCCCCACTCATGGTTTGGTATACGGGTCTTTATTGGTTGTTCAGCTAAAAAAGGCTCAGATCCCAAGATAAGACTAGCATTACCATCAATATTAGTTGGGTCCATGGGTAGAGGACAGAGCTTTATTGGGCTAATATCTTGTTTCTCGTAAGAATTATTTATTGCACTGGGCACCTGGCTATCGTATCAAGGACCATTATTACTCGTGTTTGGTTGAAGTTTTAAAATATTTTTATTTCTATCAGGGCTTCCATCGCCAGCAAGCACCATAGGGGTTTCCACAGCGGTATTGGTTACATAGGATACCTCATTCACCCACTCCTCACATTCACCTCTAATATTAACCTGTGCGGGGATCTTCATGTTGTTGATGCAGTTACTTTGACACACATTCGACTGAGAGAATATTGTTGGAGGGCCCCTATCGGCATTTAAGGAAGCGGTGTATGTTAATACACAAGGGGCCCTGTGTTTTATGCTATTGAGTCAATCGACTCCATCCAGTCCTGTGAGCGCATCAAATCTGTTTAGGGTAGAAAAGTTAGGTATCAAGCCCCTCTGGGGACCTTGGTAGGGATTCATTCGCCTTGGATGCTGAGATAGCAGGGACCTGGGATAAAAGTAACTCAGATCGTGTAGTTGAATCCTGTCCCCTCCAGGCTCGTAGTACCAATCATTAAGATACCGAGTAGCCCTCCAGTCCCTGAAATTAATTATTATGACATCACCCTGGATGTCTTTGGGCCTCTGTCCTACCCATCTAAGCCTTCTCACATTGAGGATTTCCCTGTTAATGATAGCGGGTAGTGGTCTATTATTTCTCAGCCAGTAGATGACTTTTTTTTTTAGTTCTCCGTATCCTTCTGATTTCCCTGCTTTTAATTCTGGGACCCTTGACAGTACAGCAACATAGGGGGCCGCTTCTGGCGGCAGATCTATTTGTAGGATGGGGCCGTTACTTTTGCTTGAATCTGAGTTACCCCTACCAGTGTTTACCTGCATTGTCTCAGACTTGTTTACGTGGGCCACCGGACCATTAGGCCTGGGTGTTTTTGGGGCGCTGCTTAGTGTCGGTCTGTTGTCAGTCTGTACGTGTGTAGGGTTGGGAATATTATTTACCTTGTTTGTATTGTGTCTGACAGATTCCATGATTGGAGGTTTTCTGCTTATGTTGACAGGCAAATCCCTTAATAAGGCTGTGTTTGAGATGACAGCAGCTTCTATGATCCCCAGATGATCAGCTATCCTTTTCACTCTTTCAATCAGAGGAAGGAATAGTGACTTCACTAGGGTTTGGATGTTCTCAGTTAGCTCATGTAGTAGGGGAATAGGCGTTGCAATCTAGGGTACGGTTGTATTACCTGTTCCAATAGTATGATTTCCTAAGGGGTGTGAGGACTTCTTAGAGATTTTGGGCCTACTACCACAATGGCTATTTCCCCCCCTTTTCCTCTACAATGTGTTTGCTTTTGGTGGTACGTGGACCTGTGGGTCATTTACTGTATTAGGTTTTGGGGGTTTCTGCAAGAGGGGTCCTTCCAAGGTTATTTCTAGTATAGAATCGGTGTTTGAATCACCGCTGGAGTCCTTGTTATTATATGGCCTACCAGACTCAGGTGATGGTGTAACATCTTTGAGCAGAGACGGAATACTAATATCACTGTAAGGTGACCTTTCCTTCTCAGGGATGAGCGTCGGTGTAATAGCCAGTTGGAGGGGACCTAGGGATGAGCGTTTATTCTGAAGTTCTAGTGACAGTCGGCGCTCGGTATTAGCAATCTCCTTCTCCAGCCTTGAGGTTGCCCTGGTAATAAAGTCATCAAGCGTCCCCCTCGTGGAACCACCTCAAGAAATTTCTTCCCCTTTGAAACCCTTGGTGACATGGTCCACAGAGTATATGGTCACAAGCTGAAAGACTTTGGGTAGATTAGAGGGAGACCCCACCCAAAGACAAAAGAACGAGCAATAAGGTGTTACGTTCAGGACTAAATGTCACAGTACCTTGTAGTCAAAGTTCCAGGTGGCCAGTGTGCAGTGTAAGGGGGGTGGCCCAGCCCAGCCTCTTCTGGCCTCCGAGGGCCACAGAGGACCCGCCCTTTGCCCGGGCTTAGCCCGCGCACGTAGGGAGTGTCGGTCTTTTGTGCGCCTCCTGGCGCGTAGGTGGGCGTGTGCGGCCGGTGAAGTCCCGCTATGCCTTATAGGAGGTGTAGTCCCCCCGCTCGGCGGCCACAGGTGTTCCAAGGTGCGGCGGCGGGGGGGACTATTGGATGGCAAGTAAGGCTCTCCCTTCGCGGTTCCAGGTGATTGCAAGCGCAGCCAAAGTTGCAGCCGAGCAGGTCGGGAAAGTTCGCCTAGGAAGCAGCAGCAATTCACTCTCTTTAAACAGCGTTAATTTGATGTATAAGTCCTTACTGCATTAATGACATATATTATCATATCTGAAATGTCTTTGTTGTTATGACTTATGATTAAAAAACAATCAGTCATATAAAATATTTAAAAATTAAAATTAAAACAGTATAAAAATAATATTTATACATACATTAAAAAATAAAAAATGACCAATTGTTACAAACAACCAAATATTCCTAAAATGTATTTAAAGAACTATGGGGCATATTACCAACAACTAGCGATAATTATCGCTATGTTGGTTTGGCGGCGATATTTTCATCGCCGAGCTGCGGCGATTTTTATCGCTTAGGAACCTTGCTATTATCACGGTTTATTTCCTAAGCGATAAAAATCGGCCGAAATGCATGAATATTGCTGAAAAGTCAGCAATATTCATGCATTACCGAGCTAATGCTCTTAGCCATGTTATCCACCTACCATTGGATAACATTGCTAAGAACTGCTCAGGGGCAGGTGTTAGCTTTTGGAGATATTCGCCCTTAGCGCGAATATCTCCATAAGTTGGTAATAGGAGATAGCAATGTTAGCAACTGTTTCCAGTCGCTAACATCTTGGCACGCCCACTTTGCATGTCATTAGTGATAAATATCACTGACATGCAAAGCGGGGCCCAAGATGGTCGCTATCTCCTACTAGCTGTCGCTAGGTAATAGGGAGATAATTTTATCTCCGCTTTCTTGGCTTTTAAAGCCAAAAAAGCAGAGATAAACCCCCTTGATAATATACCCCTATTTTCTTTAAATCTGCTTACTCAAAAAATAATCAATTTAAAAATTATATACTAACTAAAAGTACTAAATGAATTGTGGTAGAAAAAGTTCACACCCATCTCCCTTACATCCCACAACCAGCAAAATACTTGGAAAAAGTAATAAAAGAATTAAATGAATCTCAATAAGTAATAAAAGTTACAAAAACTCTGTGCGCTTGATGCAGGCATCACACAGAAACTCCTCAGGAAACAACAGAATGTTCAAAATGCAACCAGACTGGTCCTCAACATTCCCTGCCACAGTCACTTTTCCGAACACCTACTCGAACTCCACTGACTCCCAAGCCAACAAAAGAGTCACCTTCAAGCTCCTCACACACGTCTTAAAAGCCCTTCATGATGCTGATCTAGCATACCCTAACCACCGCCTCTCATTCCACACACTAACGAGACATGTCTGCTGTGCCCAACTGGTGCTTGCTACCGTCCCTCAGATCTGCAAGACCAGGATCAAAGGAAGATCCTTTTCGTACCTCACCATCAAAACCTGGAACACCATACCTCTCGACCTCAGACCATCCCCGTCGCTGACCCAATTCAGGAAGGACCTCAGGACCTGGCTTTTTGACTGAACCACAATGCACTGTCAGACCCTCCCCCAGCGCCTTGAGAACCTCATGGAAGAGAAGTTGCAGTTAACAAGTCCTGATTGATGGATTGATTGAAAAATTGAAAAAACTGAACCTTTCTAATACAAAATCATAAAGTAATTGTATTCTTTCAATAAAACAGCTCATCAAAAATATGTAATCATCCAATATTTTTTTAAGTATTTAAAAGTTTCCCAAAAATGTTAATAAAATAACTTATCATTTTCATAATTTAGATAACTAATAATCTAATTAGCCAATTGAAATAAAAAAGTTAAATACGAATTTTAAAAAATATTAATTAAATAATTTACCAATTAAATGATTTACATAATTTTCAGTCTAATTAGCCAATTACATTTTGAGAATTGTAAATAAAAATAAATAAATTCTAAAACACCCTCCCTACCCCCTCCAAACCAAACACCATGTCAATAATGTACTAAATTAAAATAATCTCAAAAACAATACACACATATTACCAAAACAATAAAACTAAAAATGGAATTGTAGTTCAACTAACAATAACAAATAAGTAACCTAAAACACACAAAATGATAACTCATTACAAAATGATTAAAAAAATGTATGTTACAAAAAACTATATTAAACATATAAATACAATATTCTAATCTGTAATATTCTGTCCCTCGATATTGGTATTTTCACAATATTTGTTTCATACAATAGTTTTGGCACAATATTAACTTCAATCACTGTAATGTTATGTTATGTTATGTTAAATGGGGTGCTTCTATAGCGCACGGCTACTCCGAGGAGTGTCCTCCTGGCGCTGTCAGAGCCTCACAGGTCTAGAGTGGGAGAAAAGAAACGGGACGAGCGAGAAGAGCGTAGCATAGACGGGTTGGAGTTGTTGCATGAACAGCAAGGTTTTCAGATCTTTCCTGAATGCCAGCAGATTGGAGCTGGATCTGAGCGAGAGAGGAAGGTCGTTCCACAGCAGGGGTGCAAGATGTTTAAAAGAACGCCCCCCACAGCGAGCACGATAGATCCTAGGATTCACTGCCCTGGCCTGAGTCGAGGAGCGTAGGGATCTAGAAGGGAGATAGAAAGTAATCCATTTCTGGAGATAGCGGGCGCCTATACCATGAAGGGCTTTAAAGGCGATGGTCAGGGCCTTGAAAGTGATCCGCTTATTTATGGGCAGCCAATGAAGAGTTCTGAGGAGCTCAGTGGCCCTGGCTCTCCTAGTGAGGCCAAAGATGGCACGGGCCGCAGAGTTCTGCACAACCTGGAGACGCGATAAGAGGTATTCCGGCAGACCCAGGTACAGAATGTTGGTGTAGTCAAGGCGAGAGCCAATCAGGGCCTGCACCGTGGTCTTTCTGTGCTCTACGGATAGAAGCGGAAGGAACCTCCTCAGCATTTTCAGGATCGCAAAGCATCTGCCAGCCAGGCCCTACACCTGGCCCCTAAAAGAGAAGCAGTTGTCGACCTGATTACCCAGGTTTTTCGCAGCCCCCAAATCACTGTCAGGAGGGAACATGGTCTGCGGGACAGCCGAAGAAAAGCACTTCCGATTTTTCGGAGTTGCACTTGAGGCTGTGACGACTGAACCAGTCAAACACTGCCCCAAGGCAGCCCCGAATAGAAGTCCCGTCAAAGTCGTGGCCCTTGTCGCAGGTGAACAGGAGTTGCGTGTCGTCAGCGTATGACACGATCTGGGCCCCGAAACCCTCCCCGAGTGCCGCCAAAGGGGTCATGTAAATGTTGAAAAACGAGGAGCTCAAAATCGAGCCCTGCGGAACTCCGACCTCCACAGATGGCATCGCGGCTGAAAAAGGTGGGGCCCAGATAGTTTGCTGTCAGTTGGAGAGGAAAGACCTGAACCAACTGAACACCGTCCCCCTAAGACCCACCTCCCAGAGTCTAGCTAGGAGGCGGTCATGGGGGATGGTGTCGAAGACTGCAGAGAGGTCAAGCATCACCAGCATAACTTTTCCTCCCCTGTCCAAGGTTGCACACATCCGCCTTACGGCATACCACACGGGACCCATTCGCCACCTGACGGCGTTTCTATTACGGTAAGCAAACCTTGAACCCCCCCCCACTACCCGCACTCCCCTTGTCACTCGGCCAACCCGGCTAACTGAGCCTGCAAATTTCCCATTGCAGGAACACCGAGAACCGGCTCGCCCCACTGTGAGCGGCCACCTCGAACTCCGCCAACGCCAGATGTAAAAGCACGCCAGCAGTTACCCTTCAATCGCCAAGGTAAACTCAAGCCCACCGCGGCCGGCACAGCTCCACAGACCCTGAGCTAATTCTTGCCTAAACTTTTCATTAAGGTCACTTTTCAGTACCTGGATTGGAACTGTAATACCCAAGATGCACCGGGAGGCTGCCCACGCATAATTGCTAGGCACCCCAGGTAAATCACCTTTCATATCCATTCCAACTCAGCAAGATTTGCTGACACTAATGCTGACTGTGACACATTTTATTCCTCCCAGATGGATTGATGCCTCCCTCCACCTGGTTCCCCCACACCGTGACCACACCCTTATCAAGTGTACCGGTCAGTTTGCCTCCTTAACCGGCCACATCTAGACACGGTTAATTCGTATCACTTAATCGCAAACACTTCGATTTCCGCGCACTCTTGTGAACTGCCAAATCGATTAACGCGCACTCTTGTGTACTGCCGAATTCATCACAACTACTCTGCACCGAATGCACTCTTGTGTACTGCCGAATTTATCACAACTACTCTGCACCGAATTCACGCATCACCAGCCCCAATAGTCTGGTCACCTCGCCGCCAGCACTATCACAAGCGGGGTATTATTTTTCTCGCTCATTTCCACTCTTATCACAAGCCCATTATCAACGTATTTCAGTCGCATGGTCTGCGACACGCCACAACGAACCACACAAAAAATGAGCACATCGCCACCCGTGCCCTTTTGTGACAGTTTGCACTGCGTCCATCGCACTTTTTTATTTCTAGAAAAAGTTGCACTGTAGAGAAATGTAATTGACATGTTATAAATATGTATATAATTCCCCTCTGAGATAACTTGTCTCTCCCCCTTTCCTCTCTCCTGTTTAACCTTACAGGCTTCTCTAAAATACACTCAGGCAAAATGTTCATTGTAGTCCTGAAGATGATCCCATTTTAATTTTTGTAGTCAGGGATCGAAACGTAACGTCGACAGTTTGTGCAGTACTGCTTCCCTTTTCAATCTTGTAATATGTGATGCAGTTACTGTCGGTTCTGAGCTTATGTAATATTTCATTGTACCATAAGCCACCGTTTTTCTCCAACTTGTTTGCCTGTTATTCTATTCTTCCCCCCATTTATTGTCTTTTCTTTTTTTCCCCCTGACTCGGTACAGGCTTGTGCCCAGTTAACTGTGGCTAGCTCCACTTCCCAAATCCTGTATATAATCACCAAAATCTTTGAAATAAATACCTCCTTGTCCAGCTGGACATTGGAGTAAAAGATACACAGTCTTCATTTTAAGTCTGTGCTCATTATTACACGTTACATCTACCAAAAGCTTAGGACCTTTGTTAGCTCTAAACTACGGATAGAAGCGGCAGGAACTTCCTCAGCATCTTCAAGATCGCAAAGCATCTGCCAGCCAGGCCCGACACCTGGCCCCTAAAAGAGAGGCAGTTGTCGACCTGAATACCCAGGTTTTTCGCAGCCCCCGAATCACTGCCAGGAGGGAACATGGCGGCAGGCCACCCCTCTTTCCATCTGGGGTCTGCGGGACAGCCGAAGAAAAGCACTTCTGATTTTTCGGAGTTGCACTTGAGGCTGTGACGACTGAACCAGTCAAACACTGCCCCAAGGCAGCCCCGAATAGAAGTCCCTTCAAAGTCGTAGCCCTTGTCGCAGGTGAACAGGAGTTGCGTGTCGTCAGCGTACGACACGATCTGGGCCCCGAAACCCTCCGCGAGTGCCGCCAAAGGGGTCATGTAAATGTTGAAAAGCGAGGGGCTGAAAATCGAGCCCTGCGGAACTCCGACCTCCAGAGGTGGCATCGCGGCGGAAAAAGGTTGGGCCCAGATAGTTTGCTGTCGGTTGGAGAGGAAATACCTGAACCAACTGAACACCGTCCCCCTAAGACCCACCTCCCAGAGTCTAGCTAGGAGGCGGTCATGGGGGACGGTGTCGAAGGCTGCAAAGAGGTCAAGCATCACCAGCATAACTTTTCCTCCCCTATCCAAGGTTGCTTTGATCGCTTCGGTAACCTCGAGCAGAGCAGTTTCGGTGCTCAAGTTAGAGTGAAAACCAGACTGGGATTTGTGTAGTATGTCGTTCATCTCTAGAAAGTGGGACAGAGTAGTGTGGACGTGTTTCTCAACCACTTTCACAAGTGCAGATCAAATCACTGACAATCAAGTGAAAGCATGCAAGAGACGGTACCTTATTATGAAGCGGTCACTGTATAAAGGTTTATTTTGAACCATCATGTAATCAATGCTGTATAGTAGATCAGAGAGGAAGGGTGGGTATTGCACTATTTCACCAATACATAGAAAATGAGTAGCTGATTCCCTCAATTTTCTGATAGTATGGGTTGACATAATTGCTCAGTGGAAGAAGATATTTTCCTTAATTAAATTTTTTTTATGGATTATGTGAATAGACATCCATTGAAAGGCTAAACCTTATCGCCCTCATTTAGGGGATTTTGGTGTAGGGCAGCACAGCAATGCACTTTGCTGTGCTGCCCTACACCGAAGTGAAAGGGAAATAATGCAAATTATTTATGCATTACTGTGCATTCCTGTCCTTTCGCCCTTTATTGGTGCATTTCTGTCAGTCTAGCACCAACTTAGGCATCCTTTCACTATGGAGCAAGAGTGCCTTCTTTGCATGCAGGGTTGTTTTTGTGCAGAAAGGTGCACCTTCCTCTACAAAAACAATCCTAAGAGAGCACACTTAGTAAGATGAAAAAAGATGCACATTAAGGCGATGCAGCAATTTGCACTGCACTGACTTACTCATGATTTATGAGGCCACTCAGAGCCAAGCAGGGTGTTTTTGAGGATTTATAAATCAGATTAAGAGCCCTGTGTAAATCATGTACCCCTTAAGGTGGTTTTAAAAAGACCCACAGCTTTTATAAATATGGCCCTATGTAATTACAGAGTCCCATGAACATGTGTGTGTTACCACTTGTACAATGAAAAAAATGACTGCCCAAAAACGAAACCTTAGTGACTAAGCACCTTTCAAGCATGAGAATTTGAGCCTTTTCTGAGCGAGACGGGGGTTGAAGCTGGACATAGCTCTGTTGGGAGCAAGTAGTCTTAGGACACATCTGATACTTTGCATGCCTAGACAATAAAGGTTTATATATTAGGTCTACACATTACCTTAATGCACTTCATCTTGTAAACACATCAGGCTTCTTCTAGGAATCAAGACAAACAAAACCAGACCGGCATAATGTGATTGTATTTGTGGGTGCACAATGGTTGCTGTGTAATGCACTGCTTTTTGAAGAAAAATCTGTTGCATCAGGCATGTACTCTGATGGAAATGTCCATGCCTGTTCCTAAACACTACAAGCACTTGTGTGGCTTTTATTAGATCTATTTAAGTGGTGCATTCATTCTGTTGATTAGAAGTAGGAGCTACATTTATACCCCTCCTGTCATGTTTTGATTTTTAGGTCTATGTTCTAAGTATGACATGGTAGGCATACAAAGGATACTGTTGTTCACGTCAGTTCTGGAGACTTCTCTTCTATCACAATAACTAGATAAGGGGGTATGAAGCGTTAATGTTAGAAAGTGCTGGAGCAATCAATTTGGTTTGGATTTGAAGTATCCATAGATATTATCGTTTAGACCACACTTCGAGGTAGAGTTTGGTATTATCCGCATATTTGTAGTTTTATGTACATACATTTCCAGTTTGTTCTCTGAGGGGTTGAATGTTAAGGTTAATAAACATGTGGCAAGGATTGATCCTTGAGGGAACCTCTATGGCATTAGACTTTGGAAAAAATAGACTCTTTGTTTTAGATTATAGCAGAATTATATAAGAATGAAAAGTTTTAAGGATTCAACCATCTGTATCGATGTGGTTCTTAATAGGACATTGAGGACTGCTTGCTAGTCTACTATGTGGAAAGTTATTGAACTGACATCATGAATAGTTGCGAACTACTCATCTCATAGTGGCTATTGCTACGTTGAAAACTGACCATATACCTAAAAGATGGACAAGAAGACATATTGTCACAAGGGCAAACTGATCATACAGCCACTCTGGTGTTTTCCAAGTTGGCTGAAAACTATAAAGCTGCTTTCAGAGCAATATGGATTCTGATGTACCAACTTTGCAATTCAAAGAACCTGCAGTGTTGGACTTGCTTAATTATTTTCACCAGAACTGATTTTGAGTCTCTCTCTCCCTCTCTTTCTTTCTCTCTCTCTCCCTTGGGCGTTCTACTCCTGAACACCAGATCCAACGGCACTCCGTTGAACAATAACAACTCCTTTCCTGGTCAGTTTATCAGTTTCCTTTAAATAAATTATTTCCATCTTCCTCAAAGCATATCTACACAGTCTACATTCCATCTGTAAGGATGGACTGATGTGTTTTGGTGAATTGCCTTCTACTGGGTCTACTGATGTCATTTAAGATGTCATTTGAGATGTCATTAGTGATGTCATCAGTGATGTCACTGACCATGCCATCAGTGATGTAATATGTGAGGTCATAAGCAGTGCATGGGGGGCATGAGTTATAGTTAGCTTAGCTGCCTATAACTGCTGAAATTATCTGGTTTTGTGCGTTTGAAATCTGAGCCTAGCTATAATGTCCATGTAACTTTTGTTTTTTCGGTGAATTTTGAAGGTTTTTAAAATTCTACCTCCTAACTATAATGGCCCTGTAACCTTTGTTTTTTTCAGTGAATTTTGAAGGTTTTTTAAATGATAGTTCCTAACTATATTGTGCGTGTAGCCTTTTTTCAGTGAATTTCTTTGTTTTTTTAGGTAACAATGTTTTTTGCGGAGTGGTGGGGAAAGGGGCGCAGTCTCTGACCAGCTCTCTGGAAACCTGCTGTGTAGGACTTACAGAAAGCACCAGGAGGGCTTCTTGTTCCCCATGACCCCTTACCATCCAAGAGAATGTCATTACCCAACCAGTAATAAGCCAGGAGATGTGTTTGAAGAGTGGTGCAAAAAGGGGTCGTGGCATAGGAAGTCCTCTCAGCAAACTGACTGTGTGGGACTTGCTGGATGTGACAGGAGGCGTAGTAGGCCCCCAACGACCCTCAATAGCCAAGGGGACTTCATCTCCCAAGTAGTACTATGCCAGGAGGCGCGTTTGCAGAGTGATGGAGAAAGGACGTCCTTGATTATTGCACAGGTAGTGTATGTATGATTTTATGAGTGCAATTGCAATGGACACACTGAAAAAAACCCTGGGGCCGATTCACAAGACTAATCTGAGACAAAATCCTAAACTGCTTTTGGTATTCACAGAAGACATTTAGTAGTAGTAAAGTTAAGATTTTGTCTTAAGTTAGGTTTTTGTCATGAATTAGGATTGTTAGGATTTTGTCTTAAGTTAGGATTTTTTCTTAAATTAGGATTTTGTCTTAAATTAGGATTTTTTTTAAGATAAAATTTTGTCGTAAGTTAGGATTTTGTCTAGAGTTAAACTTAAATTAAACTTAAGTTTGTCTTAATTTTTAGTCTTAAGACAAAATCCTAATTTAAGACAAAATCCTAATTTAAGACAAAATCCTAAATTTACTACTACTAAATGCCTTCTGTGAATACCAAAAGTAGAAAGTTTAGGATTTTGTCTCTGATTAGTTCTCTGAATCGGCCACCCTGTGTTTTTGACGAAGTGTAAAATATATATATGGACATATTTTAATAAAGTTTCAGTGTAGCTATTTAGCAAGATACTAATTTAACTTTCACTTTTGCATACATTTGTTAAAATAAATGCATAAAAAAAGCATTTTCCTTCTTCGGAGCACCACCCAAGGTCACAATGACATCAGTAGTCACAAATGCCAATTTCAAAATGTAAAAGAGATATTTAAACATATTGTACACAATGTTTGAGTCCAGATGTTTAATAACATATTTGTTTAACATTATTTTAACAACATTTTGAAATAAAAACAACAATTTCAAACTATTAATTTCAACATCTGAACTCATGAATAGAACATAACTAGAAAACACATATAAAACTACTCAGTCTTACCCAAACTCAACAGGAATCAAAAACTGCTTCAAACTAGTACAATGCACATTCTCTGAAAAGATCCACTTTTGAGTTACAAATAAAAAATATTGATGTGGGATGACATTCATGGTCCAGCATCTTAAAACCTAACGTAGAAAACATCTTTAACTGACAATCAAGAAGAGGGATTCTGTTGGACCATCTATATCAGTGGCACCAGCAGCAGTTCTCACCCAGAAAGTCCTTTGAAAGGTGCAGACTACTCAGACAAATATGGCTTCAGAGTTTTAAAGAATGGCCACGTACAACCCCCCCCCCAAAATTCAAAAACAAAACAGAAAATCATGTCAGTGAGAAGTAAAGGAATATAATTGGATAATACACTTTCAACTAAAAAAAATAAGAACATGCCCATTTATCTAGCTTGATCATTCTTTGAGAGAAGCTCATAGTGAGTAGATTTGCACAATGTACAATATGCCATAAGGCATTGTCACCGGGTACATATAAAAAATATTTTTTCTGCACTACGTCCATGCATTACTATCTAAAAAAATACCAAAGCAATAGTGTAAAAGCAGCAAGAAGGCAATGCAAGGCTGAAGGACCCTAACCTTCAATACCAATGACAACAACACTGGGCCAGAGTCCCTTCGGAGGTCCAATCTCAACTTCCAGATGTGGCTCCAACGTTTTCCCAGACAGCATCATACTGCATGGATTGTGGAGTTCTTTTGAGTGCTGGAGAGCAGTCCATAAGGGCCCTTCATAAAGTGGCAAGGAATCATAAATGAAAATGTGTATTTTTTAGTTTTTGCCCTTCATAGATTTTTTAGGTTTGCAGGCACTTTACTATCTTACTGATAGCTATGTGTTGTTCCTTTTATTATCTTCTAATTGATTGTAACATTAGTTACAAATAACTTGCTGTATGGACAAGTCAAAGCGTTCCTCAACAAATATATAAACAGTTAACATTTGCCAGTTATCATTATTTCCTATTTTGCTTTTTAAATAAGTCAACGCTCTGTGTTTAAATTTACTTGTGAGTGAATCGACAACATATACAAACATACTATGATATTTTAGACCAAACTGTGCAAAATGTAATAATCTCTTCTTCAAAACTATCAACTGTAATATCTATGTCCTGCTCAACAGCTCCTCCTCTCTACAAACTCTTCATTTTCTGTAGAATTCTGCAGAGAACCAAAGAAATTAAACTGCACATAATCACAAACCTTTTCTACATCTGCCACAGTACCCTAAAAAGTGCTCTATTCATTGTTCCTAAACACAAAGCAGGAGTTTTCACAAAGTATAGCCTCCTAACTAAAGTTCACATTTTTGAGAGGTGTACAAATAACACCCTGAAATGATGAAAAGTACTTTGACACAGTTTGTTTGATAAACAAGATAGTGAGTCTTTCTGCAAATTTGTATGCTTTCTAATCTTGCAAGAATCCAATCCTTGTAACATACTTATTTCCGGTTTTAAACTTTGCCTTGGAAAGATATGGAGAAATTTCCTTATATCAATGATTTTCTGTTGAATACATTCTACAAACACTACTACAATTTCATTTCTATACAGGCCCCTAACTCCACCTTCCTTGTACCTGTTCTCTACTAACTTGTTTTACATTTATATGTACCATCACCACTTTCACTATAGGAATGCTATTCATTATTTCATAACACCTTCCTCTAATCAATAGCATGAACTAATCTATTATCCTGGGGATAGATTTCTTTTTTGTCCTCATTTATACGAACTTTATGCAATTTGCAACAGGGTCACCTCTGTATCATGCACGGGGGAATACCCAGAGAGGCGAAAATTAGCCATGTCATAAATACCAACAAGTTCCAACTAATTTGTATGAGCGAAATGCCACCATAGAGAGAACTTGTTCGATTGTGTTGTTTAAATCATTGGACTTCCCTCCCTGCCCTACCACCTAACCTTGTCCCATAATTCCCAATAGTTCGTACATTTACCATTCCCTATCATTTCATCCAGCTTTCTGAATTTGTTCATTGCCCTAAACCAATCGTCTTTTTTAGGAGGTGATGGAAGAATCCAGTTTTTGCACACCTCTCTTCTAACCAATAACATACACATAAATAACAAGTGGTTCTGTTTTTTACTTAAATCAATATTAAATTCTGCAGTATCTAAAATGCCAAAAATGATAGTGAAAGAGCTTACCTTGACATTGAAATCTAAAACTTTATCAACAATCTTACCGACTGCATGCCAGTAAACGTCAAGATGAGTGCATGTAAAAACATTTGTATGTCGTTAGCCTTCATTTCTCCACATTTAGGACATTTTTCAGCATCTGTGGGTTCATTTTGGACAATTTTTTGGGTGTCCAATATGACCTGTGCAAAGTAAAAAGATGGTTTCTTCTGAGAGGTGCAGAAACAATAATGGGCCATATGTAGGTAAAATGCGAATACCGAATCCTTAATACCGAAATTTTACCGAATCGGTATTAAGAATTCGGTAAACGTGATGTAGCAAAAAAAATGGTAAACTTTACCAATTCGTTACAATTCGGTATTAAATACCGAATCTGAACTAATCGGTAAAAAATCAAAATTACCGAAAGCCAAATACCGATTCGGTGTTACAGAATCCATTACCGAATTCGGAAATACCGAATCGGTAATTATAAAAAATCGGAATTTGGTGAATCAGCCAATCCTGATACACCCAATTACTTCCCAAACAGGAGGTGGCCACACCCAGCCAGGTGCACAGGACCAGGAGCTCACTGTGAGGCAGGCAGGCATGCAGGAGAGCTGAGGAGCCAGCAGCAACACAGCCACACAGCCACAAGCAAGGCAGAAAAACAACATAACAAGCATTGAAATGGCAAGCCAGGACAGGGAGAAGGAGGGAGGTGACAGAAAACGAAAACTCAAGTTCAGTGACAAGGAGCTTGAGGTCCTGATCCAGGATGTCAGCCAAGAGCACCACAAGCTTTTTGGAACCCAGTCCCACCAAGTGCCAGAGTCACAGAAGAGGCAAATCTGGAGTGGCATTCGGGACAGGATCAATGCCATAGGTGTGACCCTGCGCACCATAGAGGACATCAGAAAGAGGTGGTACGGCCTCAGGAAGACAGCAAAACTGAGGATGGCAGAGAGACAGAGGCAGGCTGGCAAAACAGGAGGAGGTAGAAACCGAGCCCCTGCACCAACGCCACTGGAACAGATGGTGGAGTCCACCATCCAGCCGGAGAGTGTGAGTGGCGTGGGAAACGCAGATAGCTCCACCAGAGCAACAAGAAAACAAGGTAAGAAGCATGCCCAGCATGCTGCGCTACCCCCTCCCCAACCCCAGTCCCCATAGTGGTAAAAGTGCTCCCACTCCACACCATGTCTTACTGGTTACCTGCAATGCATTATGGGTGATGTAGTCAGTGTGAACTCATGATCAGGACAGTCAGGCCAGCATACACAATAGCATGGTAAATTAATTGGATAGGTCAGGACAACCACTGTGCACTGTAGGCATGTAGTTTAATGTAATGCCATTGCAGACAAAGCATTGAGTATATTTACATTTTGTCATTACAGGCGAGTCATCTCGCAGTGCAGCAGAGGGCAGCAGAGGCAGGTCAGCCAGGCCGGAGGGGAGGAAACATGATGAAGACAGCATGCCTGCAGGGAACACCAGCTCTGCACCATCACAGCCAGCCAATCCTCCACCACAGCCATCACCACAGCGCCAGGGAGGGCCGCAATCCCCTCTCACTCAGTCACCACTGCGACGTTCACCAACACCACCACCAACACCACCACCACCACCACAGTCAGGCAGGAGGCATGCCGTGGTCACCCTTCAGCAGATGGAGGAGTCGGAGGAGGAGGGCAGATTGGGTGAACAAAGTCCTATAGGAGATAGATCCAACAGGGAGCGGGCTGGTTCTGCATCCGAGGGCGCCCACATCTCATCAAGACGCCGCAGGGCAAGGCCGGACAGTCCAGTAGCATCCGAGCAGGGTGACAGTGTGTTTGCTGGACTGGAAGGCAACATGCTGAAGGTCCAGCGCCTGCAATGGAGGGAGATGAAGTCAATGCACAGGGAGGTGGCAAACATAAACAGACATATGCACAAGATGGAGAAGGGCATCAGTGCCATGGGGGGAGAATTTGTGTGCAGGGATGGAGAGAGTAGCTACCTCGGTGGACAACCTCTGCAGCCAGCTTGAGCAGGACCGTGTTGGCAGGCGCCAGGAGAGACATAGACTTCAGGCCTATACCAAGTCGGTGAACCGGCTGGCCACTACAACATCACTGATGTGTCGTAGGTCCATCGCCATGCAGGAGGAGATGGCGCATTGCAGCAGGGATGTGGCCAGGGGGAAGGTGTCCATGACCTCAGTGCTAGAGCTCATGCAGAATGCCAAGGCATCTAATATGGAAGGGGGGGACAGTGAGGAGGTTACCAGCCATGGTAGCATTACACCCTCACCCACCGAGTGCAGGAGGCGTAGTGGATGAAACGTGCCAGCACAGGAACAGTCCAACACACCAGACAGTGTCGATGGGGAATGTGCAGTTGCAGCACGTGGACACAGGAAGTGAAGGACAATGGCTGTGTACATGCATGTGATGGGTGATGTAACCCATGTCCAATTGGACAATGCTAGCAATACTGGAGGTGTGCCCAATAAACACCTCTACAAGTAACTGTTAATGGCTCAGTGTCGTTACTCACTCAGAAATAGTTTGACGTAATCTCTGCCCGTCTGTCTCCCATCATGTTCAATTGCAACACCAGCTGCACAGGGCTCTGGCTGAGGGTTGTCCTCGTCCTCGTCCTCTGACTCAGTTAGTTCCACTGCTGATCCTTTTTTAGTGGCCAGATTGTGTAGCCTTGCACACATAGAAATTATCTTGCAACATTTAATGGGGCTGTACAGACGTGCACCTCCTGTTTTGTGTGGAGGCAACGGAATCTGCTTTTGAGCAATCCAAAAGTGCGCTCCAGCACGTTGCGTGTGCTCCTATGTGCCACATTGTATCTCCTCTCCCTTCAGGTGGTTGGGTTGAGATATGGTGTGAGTAGATACGGCCGGAGGGCATATGCGCTGTCACCTATGAACAGAAGTAGGTGGCATTGATTGGTGTGACCAACAGCTTGAGCCAGGGTGTACATCAGGGTGTGTCACATTTACTTACCTAGTATGTATCCGTCGCCAAATCCACCAGCAAGCAGACGTGTATGTTTGCCACTGTTCCTGAAGATGTACGCGTCGTGGCTACTCCCAGGGAATTTGGCCACGATGTCTGTTATAATGTATTTGGCATTGCAGATCACCTGCACATTGCTTGAGTGGGTGGATTTGCGGTTTCTGTATATGTATTCACTTGCTGCAGGTGGGCAGATGGGAATATGGGTCCCATCGATGCAGCCAATTACGTGGGGGAAATGGGAAAGTTGGTAGAACTCCAGCTTGGTTCTCTGCAGCTCCGCCTGTGTACTGGGGAAGGAAATGTAATGTTCCATTCTGTCCATCATGGCGTCCAGGAAGGTGTTGAAGAAACGGGATAGACAGCTCTGTGACACTCCACCCACTGCTGCTATCACACCCTGGAAACTTCCTGATGCAAGGAGGTGCAGGCAGCAGAGTACCTGGACATGGGTGGGGATTGCGTGGGCCCTTGTTGTCTGATGCTCCAGATAGGGTCTTAGGTCCCGTATTAGCTCCAGGATGGTGTCTGGGTGCAGTCTGTATCTCTCATGTATTTCAGGTTCTATCAATTGGAACAATGTGATGCGTAATCTGTACACCCGCTCTTCACGTCTCCAGATCCTCATTCCTGCTGCTCTCAGGCGTAGCCGCCTTGCTATGACGTAGAGGCCTGCCATTGTGTACACACAGATGCATTTTGGGTCTGTTTATATGCACTGCACCTGATTACCACATGCTCCTGAAACGTGGTAAACACCGATTCGTTATTACCGATTATGGTCATATTCGGTATTAACGAGGTTTGCTACATAGCATTTTTTGGGGTTTTACCAAAACGTTAATTCCGATTCCATATTCATTGTTTCGGTAATTTCAAGTCGGTAAATATATTTTTTTACTGATTCGGTATTAACGAATCGATTCGGTATTACGTACATCTCACATGGCTAAATTAATGTCGGTAACACCGAAAAAGACCCTTTTTCGGTGTTACCGATCGGTATTTGGCCACCTACATATGGCCCAATGTGCCATAAAAAGGTGCAAGATACTTGCCAATAATGTTGCATGTCTTTATACGGAAATATTTTCTTCCAAATGTCTTCCGGTGTATCAAAATCTGCCTCATTTCCCTCGATCAAGTGCCAGTACCAGAGGGAGACTTCCTTTCGAATTGGTCTTTTTTGTAAGTTCTCCTCTAGCGTACTGGCCGAGTCTGGTATTATTACTTGTCCTCTGGTCCAACAGGCCATTTGGTAATATTTAAATCTTGATAGTTCAATATTGGTTCTTTCCGCTAAGACGCCCCAGTGTTTAAGGATCCCGTTTTCCAGAAGATCCCCCCATCTCTTTATTCCTGCTTTTTTCAAAGGACATGCTAGGGCATCTCTCAGGCTTTGTGGTGACCCCGGCGAGTTCCATATTGGGGCCAGAGGGCTATAATACGAAAACCTCCACACTTTCCTTATCTCTGACCACATTTTATATGCTGATCTTAAAACCTTCAGTCTGATCTTTTTAAAATATTTGGGATGACCGAATTTATTAAGGCAATGATCTTGATCAGTTAGGGCTTTCCAATAGGCGGGGTAGGACTCGTTACATCTACCAAAAGCTTAGGACCTTTGTTAGCTCTAAACTACGGATAGAAGCGGCAGGAACTTCCTCAGCATCTTCAGGATCGCAAAGCATCTGCCAGCCAGGCCCGACACCTGGCCCCTAAAAGAGAGGCAGTTGTCGACCTGAATACCCAGGTTTTTCGCAGCCCCCGAATCACTGCCAGGAGGGAACATGGCGGCAGGCCACCCCTCTTTCCATCTGGGGTCTGCGGGACAGCCGAAGAAAAGCACTTCTGATTTTTCGGAGTTGCACTTGAGGCTGTGACGACTGAACCAGTCAAACACTGCCCCAAGGCAGCCCCGAATAGAAGTCCCTTCAAAGTCGTAGCCCTTGTCGCAGGTGAACAGGAGTTGCGTGTCGTCAGCGTACGACACGATCTGGGCCCCGAAACCCTCCGCGAGTGCCGCCAAAGGGGTCATGTAAATGTTGAAAAGCGAGGGGCTGAAAATCGAGCCCTGCGGAACTCCGACCTCCAGAGGTGGCATCGCGGCGGAAAAAGGTTGGGCCCAGATAGTTTGCTGTCGGTTGGAGAGGAAATACCTGAACCAACTGAACACCGTCCCCCTAAGACCCACCTCCCAGAGTCTAGCTAGGAGGCGGTCATGGGGGACGGTGTGGAAGGCTGCAAAGAGGTCAAGCATCACCAGCATAACTTTTCCTCCCCTGTCCAAGGTTGCTTTGATCGCTTCGGTAACCTCGAGCAGAGCAGTTTCGGTGCTCAAGTTAGAGTGAAAACCAGACTGGGATTTGTGTAGTATGTCGTTCATCTCTAGAAAGTGGGACAGAGTAGTGTGGACGTGTTTCTCAACCACTTTCACAAGTGCAGATCAAATCACTGACAATCAAGTGAAAGCATGCAAGAGACGGTACCTTATTATGAAGCGGTCACTGTATAAAGGTTTATTTTGAACCATCATGTAATCAATGCTGTATAGTAGATCAGAGAGGAAGGGTGGGTATTGCACTATTTCACCAATACATAGAAAATAAGTAGCTGATTCCCTCAATTTTCTGATAGTATGGGTTGACATAATTGCTCAGTGGAAGAAGATATTTTCTTTAATTAAAATAATTTTATGGATTATGTGAATAGACATCCATTGAAAGGCTAAACCTTATCGCCCTCATTTAGGGGATTTTGGTGTAGGGCAGCACAGCAATGCACTTTGCTGTGCTGCCCTACACCGAAGTGAAAGGGAAATAATGCAAATTATTTATGCATTACTGTGCATTCCTGTCCTTTCGCCCTTTATTGGTGCATTTCTGTCAGTCTAGCACCAACTTAGGCATCCTTTCACTATGGAGCAAGAGTGCCTTCTTTGCATGCAGGGTTGTTTTTGTGCAGAAAGGTGCACCTTCCTCTACAAAAACAATCCTAAGAGAGCACACTTAGTAAGATGAAAAAAGATGCACATTAAGGCGATGCAGCAATTTGCACTGCACTGACTTACTCATGATTTATGAGGCCACTCAAAGCCAAGCAGGGTGTTTGTGAGGATTTATAAATCAGATTAAGAGCCCTGTGTAAATCATGTACCCCTTAAGGTGGTTTTAAAAAGACCCACAGCTTTTATAAATATGGCCCTATGTAATTACAGAGTCCCATGAACATGTGTGTGTTACCACTTGTACAATGAAAAAAATGACTGCCCAAAAACGAAACCTTAGTGACTAAGCACCTTTCAAGCATGAGAATTTGAGCCTTTTCTGAGCGAGACGGGGGTTGAAGCTGGACATAGCTCTGTTGGGAGCAAGTAGTCTTAGGACACATCTGATACTTTGCATGCCTAGACAATAAAGGTTTATATATTAGGTCTACACATTACCTTAATGCACTTCATCTTGTAAACACATCAGGCTTCTTCTAGGAATCAAGACAAACAAAACCAGACCGGCATAATGTGATTGTATTTGTGGGTGCACAATGGTTGCTGTGTAATGCACTGCTTTTTGAAGAAAAATCTGTTGCATCAGGCATGTACTCTGATGGAAATGTCCATGCCTGTTCCTAAACACTACAAGCACTTGTGTGGCTTTTATTAGATCTATTTAAGTGGTGCATTCATTCTGTTGATTAGAAGTAGGAGCTACATTTATACCCCTCCTGTCATGTTTTGATTTTTAGGTCTATGTTCTAAGTATGACATGGCAGGCATACAAAGGATACTGTTGTTCACGTCAGTTCTGGAGACTTCTCTTCTATCACAATAACTAGATAAGGGGGTATGAAGCGTTAATGTTAGAAAGTGCTGGAGCAATCAATTTGGTTTGGATTTGAAGTATCCATAGATATTATCGTTTAGACCACACTTCGAGGTAGAGTTTGGTATTATCCGCATATTTGTAGTTTTATGTACATACATTTCCAGTTTGTTCTCTGAGGGGTTGAATGTTAAGGTTAATAAACATGTGGCAAGGATTGATCCTTGAGGGAACCTCTATGGCATTAGACTTTGGAAAAAATAGACTCTTTGTTTTAGATTATAGCAGAATTATATAAGAATGAAAAGTTTTAAGGATTCAACCATCTGTATCAATGTGGTTCTTAATAGGACATCGAGGACTGCTTGCTAGTCTACTATGTGGAAAGTTATTGAACTGACATCATGAATAGTTGCGAACTACTCATCTCATAGTGGCTATTACTACGTTGAAAACTGACCATATACCTAAAAGATGGACAAGAAGACATATTGTCACAAGGGCAAACTGATCATACAGCCACTCTGGTGTTTTCCAAGTTGGCTGAAAACTATAAAGCTGCTTTCAGAGCAATATGGATTCTGATGTACCAACTTTGCAATTCAAAGAACCTGCAGTGTTGGACTTGCTTAATTATTTTCACCAGAACTGATTTTGAGTCTCTCTCTCCCTCTCTTTCTTTCTCTCTCTCTCCCTTGGGCGTTCTACTCCTGAACACCAGATCCAACGGCACTCCGTTGAACAATAACAACTCCTTTCCTGGTCAGTTTATCAGTTTCCTTTAAATAAATTATTTCCATCTTCCTCAAAGCATATCTACACAGTCTACATTCCATCTGTAAGGATGGACTGATGCGTTTTGGTGAATTGCCTTCTACTGGGTCTACTGATGTCATTTAAGATGTCATTTGAGATGTCATTAGTGATGTCATCAGTGATGTCACTGACCATGCCATCAGTGATGTAATATGTGAGGTCATAAGCAGTGCATGGGGGGCATGAGTTATAGTTAGCTTAGCTGCCTATAACTGCTGAAATTATCTGGTTTTGTGCGTTTGAAATCTGAGCCTAGCTATAATGTCCATGTAACTTTAGTTTTTTCGGTGAATTTTGAAGGTTTTTAAAATTCTACCTCCTAACTATAATGGCCCTGTAACCTTTGTTTTTTTCAGTGAATTTTGAAGGTTTTTTAAATGATAGTTCCTAACTATATTGTGCGTGTAGCCTTTTTTCAGTGAATTTCTTTGTTTTTTTAGGTAACAATGTTTTTTGCGGAGTGGTGGGGAAAGGGGCGCAGTCTCTGACCAGCTCTCTGGAAACCTGCTGTGTAGGACTTACAGAAAGCACCAGGAGGGCTTCTTGTTCCCCATGATCCCTTACCATCCAAGAGAATGTCATTACCCAACCAGTAATAAGCCAGGAGATGTGTTTGAAGAGTGGTGCAAAAAGGGGTCGTGGCATAGGAAGTCCTCTCAGCAAACTGACTGTGTGGGACTTGCTGGATGTGACAGGAGGCGTAGTAGGCCCCCAACGACCCTCAATAGCCAAGGGGACTTCATCTCCCAAGTAGTACTATGCCAGGAGGCGCGTTTGCAGAGTGATGGAGAAAGGACGTCCTTGATTATTGCACAGGTAGTGTATGTATGATTTTATGAGTGCAATTGCCATGGACACACTGAAAAAAACCCTGGGGCCGATTCACAAGACTAATCTGAGACAAAATCCTAAACTGCTTTTGGTATTCACAGAAGACATTTAGTAGTAGTAAAGTTAAGATTTTGTCTTAAGTTAGGTTTTTGTCATGAATTAGGATTGTTAGGATTTTGTCTTAAGTTAGGATTTTTTCTTAAATTAGGATTTTGTCTTAAATTAGGATTTTTTTTAAGATAGAATTTTGTCGTAAGTTAGGATTTTGTCTAGAGTTAAACTTAAATTAAACTTAAGTTTGTCTTAATTTTTGGTCTTAAGACAAAATCCTAATTTAAGACAAAATCCTAATTTAAGACAAAATCCTAAATTTACTACTACTAAATGCCTTCTGTGAATACCAAAAGTAGAAAGTTTAGGATTTTGTCTCTGATTAGTTCTCTGAATCGGCCACCCTGTGTTTTTGACGAAGTGTAAAATATATATATGGACATATTTTAATAAAGTTTCAGTGTAGCTATTTAGCAAGATACTAATTTAACTTTCACTTTTGCATACATTTGTTAAAATAAATGCATAAAAAAAGCATTTTCCTTCTTCGGAGCACCACCCAAGGTCACAATGACATCAGTAGTCACAAATGCCAATTTCAAAATGTAAAAGAGATATTTAAACATATTGTACACAATGTTTGAGTCCAGATGTTTAATAACATATTTGTTTAACATTATTTTAACAACATTTTGAAATAAAAACAACAATTTCAAACTATTAATTTCAACATCTGAACTCATGAATAGAACATAACTAGAAAATACATATAAAACTACTCAGTCTTACCCAAACTCAACAGGAATCAAAAACTGCTTCAAACTAGTACAATGCACATTCTCTGAAAAGATCCACTTTTGAGTTACAAATAAAAAATATTGATGTGGGATGACATTCATGGTCCATCATCTTAAAACCTAACGTAGAAAACATCTTTAACTGACAATCAAGAAGAGGGATTCTGTTGGACCATCTATATCAGTGGCACCAGCAGCAGTTCTCACCCAGAAAGTCCTTTGAAAGGTGCAGACTACTCAGACAAATATGGCTTCAGAGTTTTAAAGAATGGCCACGTACAACCCCCCCCCCAAAAATTCAAAAACAAAACAGAAAATCATGTCAGTGAGAAGTAAAGGAATATAATTGGATAATACACTTTCAACTAAAAAAATAAGAACATGCCCATTTATCTAGCTTGATCATTCTTTAAGAGAAGCTCATAGTGAGTAGATTTGCACAATGTACAATATGCCATAAGGCATTGTCACCGGGTACATATAAAAAATATTTTTTCTGCACTACGTCCATGCATTACTATCTAAAAAAATACCAAAACAATAGTGTAAAAGCAGCAAGAAGGCAATGCAAGGCTGAAGGACCCTAACCTTTAATACCAATGACAACAACACTGGGCCAGAGTCCCTTCGGAGGTCCAATCTCAACTTCCAGATGTGGCTCCAACGTTTTCCCAGACAGCATCATACTGCATGGATTGTGGAGTTCTTTTGAGTGCTGGAGAGCAGTCCATAAGGGCCCTTCATAAAGTGGCAAGGAATCATAAATGAAAATGTGTATTTTTTAGTTTTTGCCCTTCATAGAGTTTTTAGGTTTGCAGGCACTTTACTATCTTACACAATGGGTACTGATAGCTATGTGTTGTTCCTTTTATTATCTTCTAATTGATTGTAACATTAGTTACAAATAACTTGCAGTATGGACAAGTCAAAGCGTTCCTCAACAAATATATAAACAGTTAACATTTGCCAGTTATCATTATTTCCTATTTTGCTTTTTAAATGAGTCAACGCTCTGTGTTTAAATTTACTTGTGAGTGAATCGACAACATATACAAACATACTATGATATTTTAGACCAAACTGTGCAAAATGTAATAATCTCTTCTTCAAAACTATCAACTGTAATATCTATGTCCTGCTCAACAGCTCCTCCTCTCTACAAACTCTTCATTGTCCCATTGCTGAGCTGAGCCCAGAGACGCTGCGGAGGATTGCCTGTCCGTTGGATTAGAAAGCCAGCAACTCGCCGCTCCCGCTGCGCGGGAGCCGCTTCGCTCTGTGGGTGGTCCCACCAACTCGAAGGAACATCGACCCTGCCTGCCTGCTTGCCGTGACAGGGGGAGAATCATCACCAGAGGAGGCTGCAGGGGTAGCGCGGCAGGGACTCACTATCCCAGGAGTCCCTGCTTGACCACCTGACATCTGGTCAGCGCCCCCCTGAGTGCCCCGCCCACCACCGCCTCGCCTACATCATCAAGAGAGAGACCGTCTTGCGGGACGCAAGCGGGACGCCGGGCTAAGCCCGGGCAAAGGGCGGGCCGTCTGTGGCCGTCCGAGGCAGGAGGAGGCAGGGCAGGGCCACCCCACTTTCATTCATCTACCGTACCGGCTCCAATCTGTGGTACCGCTTCTCAGCATGTCTACACGCTCCGGTAAGGCCTTGAGGGGTTGCGGGGAGAGTGCCCCCAGGGGCGCGATGTTTGGCTCTATGGACAAATTTCTGACAAGGGTGGCGGCTGTCATAGACAATGAGCTTGCCATATCTGAACGGCGCCTTTCACTTGACTTCCCTCTTGCTAAAAGTCCATCTCCAGCAATAGTGTTGTCCCCTCTAAATCGTACTCCCCCTGCACCTTTGCTTGGGGACTTACCTGGGGATTCCGTCACTGCACCTCTAATGGGTGGTTTGGAGGGGTTTGAGTGCTCACTGGTTGGTGTCCACAGTACCAGCCCCTGTACTGCGCTTGTGGATCCATGCAATGAGCTCTCCTTAGTGGGCTCACCCGGTATACAGTCCCTGCACTGCCCTGAGGTTCCTGCTCCTGCCTTACAGGCTCCGACTTCAAAGCAACCCATCCAGGAGCCTATCAAAAGGAAGGGGAAAAGGGCTAAATACACTAGAAAGGGTTGCACATCTAAGACCACTAACCATCCCAGGTACCCGCCCCTGAGGGGTCCTTCCCCCCAGAGCAATGCAGGACCGGTATCCACAGGGACAGCCATTTGCGCTCCGGCTGTCATTGATACAGTACCACCTTCCTTGTTGGCCCCACTAACGCCTGTTCAGGACAATGTGGGTTACTCTATGGAGGCGCTTGAGAAGATGGTCAAGTCCCTTGTGTTGCCACTTATAGACCAGATCAAGAGGTTGGGGGAAAGGCTTGATTGCTTTGAGCAGGCTACTAGGGACAATTTCTTTGTCCTAAAGAACCTTCTCAAGCACCAGCCAAAGTCCAGTAAGGATAGGCCCGATAGGTTAGACGAGGCCAATAGGGTAGAGGTCCCAGTGATATCCCCCCCGGGAGACCAACTGATGCAGCCACCTAAGCACCCTGCACCTGGGAACACGATCTTGCCTGCTCCAAAGGTCAGCCTTAGACAGATAAAGCCGAAGGCTCCAACTCGTGTTGCCCACGGGCATGCTACCCTTCCCCCAGCAGTAATACCGGCGGTGGCTACCCAGGCCCCAAGGCAACACAAGAAGGGAGGGACGGGCCCTACTTCGCAACCTGGGGTTGTTATATCTGATGCAACTAGTGATGTCGCATCAACTCCTAAGGCTGCACCTATTCTCGCCCCACCTACAAATCGGCTCCCTTTGGGTCCTCCCCAGAACAGTAGACGCAAGTGCCCCCCAGTTAACCTCCCTCCTGAGTGCCAACCGTATGTTGTCATCCTTACGAAAGTCCCCCCTCTTGGGAGTACCCAGCGGGAAAACCATCAGGCACTAAAGAATAAGATCATCCACTGGCTGAAAACCAACAGGCCCTTGCCTGCGGGAGTGGATGGAATTATTCTTGGTGTACGCAGGGTGGGTTGGATTGGACATGGGAAAAAATCGCTTGAAGGGGATTGTGTGGTTATAAATTTCCAAGATGCTAGGGTTGCCCAATTTATATGCTCACAAGGTCAATCCACGGCTGGTTCGGGTATCGACATAGTCGATCTGACATTTTTTTACCCACGGTCTATTATGACCACCCCCCCCATCCACCTTGGACAATTCTCCATCATGGGCAGCCCAGGGGGCCAATTTCTGAGGGAAAATACTGTTCACGGCCCTTTGACCCCGGGAGTGCTTTCTCAGCAGCTATGCCCAGCTCCAGTGATATCAAACCGGGGTTCTGGGAGCTGTTGACTCAGCTGTTCTCCGGGGGAGGATGTTGTGGCCCCAGGCCTTGTCGCTGGGTCATCACCATATCAGAGATCCAGTGGCTCCTCCTCCCCACTGCAGACTCTGGCCTCGGCCGGGTCTGTAGCGGGGAGGGGGGAGTCTGGGGCTCCCCATAATTCTCTCCCTGGTCCCCTTGATCTGGGTTCTGCGGATTTGTTACCCCCTGTTGTGGACTGTAGCATTGCAGCTGTAACGGACCCCCAGATTAGGGTTTTCAGCTGGAATGTTGCAGGCCTCGAAAGGAAGCTGGCGTTACCGGACTGGAGCGAGCTTGTGGAGCAATACTCCATTTGCCTGTTCCAGGAAACCTGGAGTCGGGTGCCCCTTCACAAGGCGGGTTACTCCACCCACTTTTTGCCGGCAGCCGAAAGTGCAACTGGTAGGGGCCGTCCCTCTGGCGGTTTGTTAATCTGGGTATCCACTGAACTTAACTGTAGGGTGGAGGAGAAGGACACTAACTGCCCTGACCTCCTAAATATTGTGCTTAGAAATCCCCAGGGCAGAGTCATTCTAAACATTTTTAACATTTATGCCCGTGGCACTAAGGGGGGAAGAGAATCCCCAGTTATAGCTTGCTTGGAAGCGCAACTCCGCTCATCCCCATTCAGGTCTTGTACACTGTTGGCAGGTGATCTGAACTGCACTTTCGAGCCTCTGGACCTGGACATCTTAGCAGATCAAGAGGATCTTGATAATGGGTGGGGGATTCCTCACCTCGAGCTTGGCCCTGTTAAAAAGTGGACAGAAGTGGCCCTCCAGATCAACTCCTTAGTTATGGAGTTCGGGCTTAGAGCCGCCAATGGTAGAACCAGGTCCGACAAAGTAGGGGCGCACACCTATAACAGGCCAGGACACACGTCACGGATTGATTATTTCCTCCTTGACATACACCTGTGGGGCATGGTGGAGGACATGGTAGTTATACCCACTGTGGAGAGTGACCACAATCTCCTGTCCCTCACCCTCTCCCACAGGTGCGTTAACAGCACCATGAGTGGTTCTCCCTGTAACTCCGCTCCAGACCTGTCAGTGGTCACAAACTGTGGGCGAAGGTTAAAGTGGGCTAAGCTGGCTCTTTCGGAGGAGAAAACCTCTGTGATTAGGCAGCTTCTAGTTTCAGCCCTGGCCAATCTTGACTGTCAAGAGGAAGGGCTGATGGAGGTGACACCTAGGTTTTGTGTCATAATTCAGGCCATTGGCGACCTCTTTGTAGTCCCAGCCCACCCGAGCGGAAGGAAACCCAGCCTACGACCGGGTCAGGGTTGGTATAACCAAAAGTGTAGGGAGGCGAAATCACTTCTTATCGAGGCAGTCAAGTCCAAATTGCCGCTTAGGACTAGGGAGGCAAGGAGACACTATACACTCTGCCAGAAAAATGCTAGGAGGGAATGGGAGGACAACTTCTGGCAGGCTCTCCTGGCTGCCAGTCGAGGGAAAGATGCTAAAGGTTTTTGGGATATGGTGGGCAAAAGGAATCGTCCTGACGATTCCCGGAGGATTTGTGCGATCAATGCCCTGACTTGGTTTTCCCATTTCCAGAATCTTTACTCTCCTGTTGAAGGCCCCCTTAATGATCCCTTTAAAATCCCAGCCTCTACTTTAGACCGTGATTTGGATCTGTTTTCCCCCCTTGATGTAATAAAGCAGATCAAAACCTTGGTCCCCTTGAAAGCTGCTGGCCCGGATGGCCTACCGGGGGACATCCTCCGTGCTTACCCGGAAGAATGGGGGGCCCTAATCTCTGCACTCCTCAATGCAATCATGGGGGGAGGGCTTGTGCCTGACTCCTGGAGAGGTGCGGAGGTGGTCCCCATTTTTAAAAAGGGCAGTCGGGAGTTACCCGGGAACTATAGGCCTATAAGCCTTATAGACTCCAGCCAGAAATTGGCTGGGAAAACCATCTTGGGGAGAATTACTCAATGGGTGGACGACAATCACATTCTGTCCGACATGCAGGCTGGGTTCCGTTCAGGGACAGGAACTATTGAACAGGCCTTTAGGCTTCTGCTGTTACACTGGAAGGTGGTGGTGCTGGGCAAAGGCAGTCTCTATCTGGCCTTTATTGACCTTAAGACTGCCTTTGACCTGGTACCAAGGGAGGAACTTTGGAGGGTGCTTCATGGTTTAGGGATGCCCCCGTACCTATTGAACCTCCTCATTAACCTGCACACTAACACCTATGCGCAGGTTAGATGGGGTCTGAATGGGGAAAAGACCGATAAAATCAGGGTCGAGAGGGGAGTAAGACAGGGCTGTGTTTTGGCCCCTACCTTATTCTCCCTCTATATTAACGGGGTGGTAGATCATCTAATGGGCGAACCAACAGACGCTCCAAGCTTGGGTGGAGTAAAAATTCCAACTCTGTTGTTCGCCGACGACACCCTCCTCATTTCCAAAACCCCCCAAGGTTTACAGTCTTTGCTGAACCGCTTCCAGGATTTCTGTACCAATAAAGGCCTCGTCATTAACATAGACAAGACCAAGTACCTAGTCATGCACCCACCCCGCAAACTTGGTCCTCCCCCAATTCTGAACTCTATACCTCTAGAAAGAGTGGCGGAATTTGATTATCTGGGGATCCGTCTTAATGATGCAATGAGCTGGACTGCCCATATCGATAAAATGACTCTGGCCCACAAAAGGGTGGGGGGCGCCCTTCTTAAGGAGTACAATAACTCCTCAAAACATTGTGTTGCACCCATACTGGAGATTTACAAAGCTCGCGCAGTCCCTGCTTCTCTTTATGGATCGGAACTGTGGGGCTTGGGCAAAGTCGACTCATTGAGTAAGGCCGAAAATAAATTTATCAAGGACCTTCTTGCTATCCCATCAAGCAGTCCGACCATCCCAATGCTCTTGGACACTGGCTGTAAAGCCATAAGGGACCAGGCTCGGCTTCGCCCCCTTCTGCTCTGGGCACGCTTGTGGAGGGTCCCGGAGCTACAATCGTATGCCAATGGGCTGGCAGAAGTAATGCATGCTGATGGTTGGAGTAGCATCAAATGGCTGAAGGACATAAAACATCTTTTAGGGGAATTGGGTTTGGCCTCCTGCTGGCATAGTCACTCCGCTCCACCAAAGAAGATTCTAAAAAAACTTTTCTGGGAGTGGGTTGACGTGAAGCGCTCTAGTAGCCAGCAGCATTGCAAAACCACCGCAGCTTTCCTGTTGTTCAAAGACGTTGTCCTGTATGAGCCATATATGGATATTATAACAGTTGCTTTGGATAGGTCCTTGTTCATTAAATTTCGGCTAGGAACCTTGCCCTTGGCGGATCTCTGTTCAAGGTGGAATAAAGCCCAGCCCACCTCACGCTTTTGTGCCTCTTGTCCGGACAAACCAGAGACGGTGCCACACTTCCTTTTCGAATGCCCGGACTATGGTCGCCCCAGATCACGTTGGCTTGCCCCCATTTGCAGAGAACTGGGGACCCGTCAGCACTCTGTTGCCCTCCGGATTCTTTTAACTAATACAGCCCCTCCTATTGTTTGTGCTGTTGCAAAATTTTTAAAATGGGCTTGGTTGATAAGACTTAGAAGACTGTCCATAACAATTTAATTCCTTTTTATCTAATTTATGCTGACTTACCGTGTTTTAATTTTTACTCCTTTTGTACAGTCTGACTTATTTCGACATGCTGTTTTTATCTTTTTGTATTGCTTTTATGATATGTGCATATCGAAATAAAGCATCAATCAATCAATAATCTCTTCTTCAAAACTATCAACTGTAATATCTATGTCCTGCTCAACAGCTCCTCCTCTCTACAAACTCTTCATTTTCTGTAGAATTCTGCAGAGAACAAAATAAATTAAACTGCACATAATCACAAACCTTTTCTACATCTGCCACAGTACCCTAAAAAGTGCTCTATTCATTGCTCCTAAACACAAAGCAGGAGTTTTCACAAAGTACAGCCTCCTAACTAAAGTTCACATTTTTGAGAGGTGTACAAATAACACCCTGAAATGATGAAAAGTACTTTGACACAGTTTGTTTGATAAACAAGATAGTGAGTCTTTCTGCAAATTTGTATGCTTTCTAATCTTGCAAGAATCCAATCCTTGTAACATACTTATTTCCGGTTTTAAACTTTGCCTTGGAAAGATATGGAGAAATTTCCTTATATCAATGATTTTCTGTTGAATACATTCTACAAACACTACTACAATTTCATTTCTATACAGGCCCCTAACTCCACCTTCCTTGTACCTGTTCTCTACTAACTTGTTTTACATTTATATGTACCATCACCACTTTCACTATAGGAATGCTATTCATTATTTCATAACACCTTCCTCTAATCAATAGCATGAACTAATCTATTATCCTGGGGATAGATTTCTTTTTTGTCCTCATTTATACGAACTTTATGCAATTTGCAACAGGGTCACCTCTGTATCATGCACGGGGGAATACCCAGAGAGGTGAAAATTAGCCATGTCATAAATACCAACAAGTTCCAACTAATTTGTATGAGCGAAATGCCACCATAGAGAGAACTTGTTCGATTGTGTTGTTTAAATCATTGGACTTCCCTCCCTGTCCTACCACCTAACCTTGTCCCATAATTCCCAATAGTTCGTACATTTACCATTCCCTATCATTTCATCCAGCTTTCTGAATTTGTTCATTGCCCTAAACCAATCGTCTACTTTAGGAGGTGATGGAAGAATCCAGTTTTTGCTCACCTCTCTTCTAGCCAATAACATACACATAAATAACAAGTGGTTCTGTTTTTTACTTAAATCAATATTAAATTCCGCAGTATCTAAAATGCCAAAAATGATAGTGAAAGAGCTTACCTTGACATTGAAATCTAAAACTTTATCAACAATCTTACCGACTGCATGCCAGTAAACGTCAAGATGAGTGCATGTAAAAACATTTGTATGTCGTTAGCCTTCATTTCTCCACATTTAGGACATTTTTCAGCATCTGTGGGTTCATTTTGGACAATTTTTTGGGTGTCCAATATGACCTGTGCAAAGTAAAAAGATGGTTTCTTCTGAGAGGTGCAGAAACAATAATGGGCCATATGTAGGTAAAATGCGAATACCGAATCCTTAATACCGAAATTTTACCGAATCGGTATTAAGAATTCGGTAAACGTGATGTAGCAAAAAAAATGGTAAACTTTACCAATTCGTTACAATTCGGTATTAAATACCAAATCTGAACTAATCGGTAAAAAATCAAAATTACCGAAAGCCAAATACCGATTCGGTGTTACAGAATCCATTACCGAATTCGGAAATACCGAATCGGTAATTATAAAAAATCGTAATTTGGTGAATCAGCCAAACCTGATACACCCAATTACTTCCCAAACAGGAAGTGGCCACACCCAGCCAGGTGCACAGGACCAGGAGCTCACTGTGAGGCAGGCAGGCATGCAGGAGAGCTGAGGAGCCAGCAGCAACACAGCCACACAGCCACAAGCAAGGCAGAAAAACAACATAACAAGCATTGAAATGGCAAGCCAGGACAGGGAGAAGGAGGGAGGTGACAGAAAACGAAAACTCAAGTTCAGTGACAAGGAGCTTGAGGTCCTGATCCAGGATGTCAGCCAAGAGCACCACAAGCTTTTTGGAACCCAGTCCCACCAAGTGCCAGAGTCACAGAAGAGGCAAATCTGGAGTGGCATTCGGGACAGGATCAATGCCATAGGTGTGACCCTGCGCACCATAGAGGACATCAGAAAGAGGTGGTACGACCTCAGGAAGACAGCAAAACTGAGGATGGCAGAGAGACAGGGGCAGGCTGGCAAAACAGGAGGAGGTAAAAACCGAGCCCCTGCACCAACACCACTGGAACAGATGGTGGAGTCCACCATCCAGCCGGAGAGTGTGAGTGGCGTGGGAAACGCAGATAGCTCCACCAGAGCAACAAGAAAACAAGGTAAGAAGCATGCCCAGCATGCTGCGCTACCCCCTCCCCAGCCCCAGTCCCCATAGTGGTAAAAGTGCTCCCACTCCACACCATGTCTTACTGGTTACCTGCAATGCATTATGGGTGATGTAGTCAGTGTGAACTCATGATCAGGACAGTCAGGCCAGCATACACAATAGCATGGTAAATTAATTGGATAGGTCAGGACAACCACTGTGCACTGTAGGTATGTAGTTTAATGTAATGCCATTGCAGACAAAGCATTGAGTATATTTACATTTTGTCATTACAGGCGAGTCATCTCGCAGTGCAGCAGAGGGCAGCAGAGGCAGGTCAGCCAGGCCGGAGGGGAGGAAACATGATGAAGACAGCATGCCTGCAGGGAACACCAGCTCTGCACCATCACAGCCAACCAATCCTCCACCACAGCCATGACCACAGCGCCAGGGAGGGCCGCAATCCCCTCTCACTCAGTCACCACTGCGACGTTCACCAACACCACCACCAACACCACCACCACCACCACAGTCAGGCAGGAGGCATGCCGTGGTCACCCTCCAGCAGATGGAGGAGTCGGAGGAGGAGGGCAGATTGGGTGAACAAAGTCCTATAGGAGATAGATCCAACAGGGAGCGGGCTGGTTCTGCATCCGAGGGCGCCCACATCTCATCAAGACGCCGCAGGGCAAGGCCGGACAGTCCAGTAGCATCCGAGCAGGGTGACAGTGTGTTTGCTGGACTGGAAGGCAACATGCTGAAGGTCCAGCGCCTGCAATGGAGGGAGATGAAGTCAATGCACAGGGAGGTGGCAAACATAAACAGACATATGCACAAGATGGAGAAGGGCATCAGTGCCATGGGGGGAGAATTTGTGTGCAGGGATGGAGAGAGTAGCTACCTCGGTGGACAACCTCTGCAGCCAGCTTGAGCAGGACCGTGTTGGCAGGCGCCGGGAGAGACATAGACTTCAGGCCTATACCAAGTCGGTGAACCGGCTGGCCACTACAACATCACTGATGTGTCGTAGGTCCATCGCCATGCAGGAGGAGATGGCGCATTGCAGCAGGGATGTGGCCAGGGGGAAGGTGTCCATGACCTCAGTGCTAGAGCTCATGCAGAATGCCAAGGCATCTAATATGGGAGGGGGGGACAGTGAGGAGGTTACCAGCCATGGTAGCATTACACCCTCACCCACTGAGTGCAGGAGGCGTAGTGGATGAAACGTGCCAGCACAGGAACAGTCCAACACACCAGACAGTGTCGATGGGGAATGTGCAGTTGCAGCACGTGGACACAGGAAGTGAAGGACAATGGCTGTGTACATGCATGTGATGGGTGATGTAACCCATGTCCAATTGGACAATGCTAGCAATACTGGAGGTGTGCCCAATAAACACCTCTACAAGTAACTGTTAATGGCTCAGTGTCGTTACTCACTCAGAAATAGTTTGACGTAATCTCTGCCCGTCTGTCTCCCATCATGTTCAATTGCAACACCAGCTGCACAGGGCTCTGGCTGAGGGTTGTCCTCGTCCTCGTCCTCTGACTCAGTTAGTTCCACTGCTGTTCCTTTTTTAGTGGCCAGATTGTGTAGCCTTGTACACATAGAAATTATCTTGCAACATTTAATGGGGCTGTACAGACGTGCACCTCCTGTTTTGTGTGGAGGCAACGGAATCTGCTTTTGAGCAATCCAAAAGTGCGCTCCAGCACGTTGCGTGTGCTCCTATGTGCCACATTGTATCTCCTCTCCCTTCAGGTGGTTGGGTTGAGATATGGTGTGAGTAGATACGGCCGGAGGGCATATGCGCTGTCACCTATGAACAGAAGTAGGTGGCATTGATTGGTGTGACCAACAGCTTGAGCCAGGGTGTACATCAGGGTGTGTCACATTTACTTACCTAGTATGTATCCGTCGCCAAATTCACCAGCAAGCAGACGTGTATGTTTGCCACTGTTCCTGAAGATGTACGCGTCGTGGCTACTCCCGGGGAATTTGGCCACGATGTCTGTTATAATGTATTTGGCATTGCAGATCACCTGCACATTGATTGAGTGGGTGGATTTGCGGTTTCTGTATATGTATTCACTTGCTGCAGGTGGGCAGATGGGAATATGGGTCCCATCGATGCAGCCAATTACGTGGGGGAAATGGGCAAGTTGGTAGAACTCCAGCTTGGTTCTCTGCAGCTCCGCCTGTGTACTGGGGAAGGAAATGTAATGTTCCATTCTGTCCATCATGGCGTCCAGGAAGGTGTTGAAGAAACGGGATAGACAGCTCTGTGACACTCCACCCACTGCTGCTATCACACCCTGGAAACTTCCTGATGCAAGGAGGTGCAGGCAGCAGAGTACCTGGACATGGGTGGGGATTGCGTGGGCCCTTGTTGTCTGATGCTCCAGATAGGGTCTTAGGTCCCGTATTAGCTCCAGGATGGTGTCTGGGTGCAGTCTGTATCTCTCATGTATTTCAGGTTCTATCAATTGGAACAATGTGATGCGTAATCTGTACACCCGCTCTTCACGTCTCCAGATCCTCATTCCTGCTGCTCTCAGGCGTAGCCGCCTTGCTATGACGTAGAGGCCTGCCATTGTGTACACACAGATGCATTTTGGGTCTGTTTATATGCACTGCACCTGATTACCACATGCTCCTGAAACGTGGTAAACACCGATTCGTTATTACCGATTATGGTCATATTCGGTATTAACGAGGTTTGCTACATAGCATTTTTTGGGGTTTTACCAAAACGTTAATTCCGATTCCGTATTCATTGTTTCGGTAATTTCAAGTCGGTAAATATATTTTTTTACTGATTCGGTATTAACGAATCGATTCGGTATTACGTACATCTCACATGGCTAAATTAATGTCGGTAACACCGAAAAAGACCCTTTTTCGGTGTTACCGATCGGTATTTGGCCACCTACATATGGCCCAATGTGCCATAAAAAGGTGCAAGATACTTGCCAATAATGTTGCATGTCTATATACGGAAAGATTTTCTTCCAAATGTCTTCCGGTGTATCAAAATCTGACTCATTTCCCTCGATCAAGTGCCAGTACCAGAGGGAGACTTCCTTTCGAATTGGTCTTTTTTGTAAGTTCTCCTCTAGCGTACTGGCCGAGTCTGGTATTATTACTTGTCCTCTGGTCCAACAGGCCATTTGGTAATATTTAAATCTTGATAGTTCAATATTGGTTCTTTCCGCTAAGACGCCCCAGTGTTTAAGGATCCCGTTTTCCAGAAGATCCCCCCATCTCTTTATTCCTGCTTTTTTCAAAGGACATGCTAGGGCATCTCTCAGGCTTTCTGGTGACCCCGGCGAGTTCCATATTGGGGCCAGAGGGCTATAATACGAAAACCTCCACACTTTCCTTATCTCTGACCACATTTTATATGCTGATCTTAAAACCTTCAGTCTGATCTTTTTAAAATATTTGGGATGACCGAATTTATTAAGGCAATGATCTTGATCAGTTAGGGCTTTCCAATAGGCGGGGTAGGACTCTGGGACAAGAAGTAAAATCCTGATGTGTTTATAATGAAAAGCTTTATAATACATGGCTAAGTCTGGACTGGCAATCCCCCCCTACTTTTCTTTTGAAAGAGCTTTCTCCAGGCTATTCTTACCCCTTTAGATGCTCAAATAAAAGAGTTGATTTCACTCTGTATCTTTTGTATCTGCAGAGAATTTAACTCAAAAGGGATTGCATTGAATAGGAATGAGAACCTTGGTAGAATGGCCATTTTAATAATGTTTGATCTCCCCAAGAATGTGAGTTGTAAACAACTCCATGATTTTAGCATTTTCCTCATTTCTTTAGTTTTAAAATCAAGATTGACTTGTACCACCTCTTCAATGCTTCTAGAACTTCAATCCCCAAACATGTAATTCTGTTTTTAGACTCAGCCAGGGGTAGCGTTATATTCCAATGCATAATTTCATTTTTTTGGTAGTTAATTTGATAACCAGATAACCTCCCAAAATCAGATAATAAGCAATTTATGCTAGCCAGCAAATCGTTCAAACTACTCGTATAGATCATTAAATCGTCAGCTTATAACGCCACTTTCAGAACCCAGCCCTTAAAATTAAAAGGAACAATTTCTTCAGTAGATCTTATCGTATTAGCTAAGGGTTCAATGGAAAGGTTAAACAGGTGTGGCGAGAGTGGGCAACCCTGCCTTGTACCTCTTCTGATCTGAAAGGCTTTTGATACTCCCTATCGTTGCTGAATATATATTTGTAATAACCCTTGAAAAATTCCCCCCTAGAAAAAAATGGTGGATAACCTTCTGAAGATATGACCAATTAACACGGTCAGAGGTTTTTGATGCGTCAAATGTAAAAACCGCAAGGCGTACTTTTTCCTGAGCTGCAATATCTATGGCACAAATCAATTGGTGACTCAGATCACTTAGCTGTCTCCCCCTCATAAAACCCTTCTGGTCTTGATGGATTAGGTCATTGGAAATAGGCCCAAGTCTTCGTGCCAGGATTTGGGTGAATATTTTATAATCGTTATTGAGAAGTGAGATAGGCTTATATGACTCACATTTATAGGGGTCTTTCCCGGGTTTTAACATTTAGCAAATAGTTGCTTCATTCCAAGTATTGGGGATCTGAGAACCAACAAGATAAATTGAGTTAAAGAGGTTTACTAATTTTGGGGCCAACTGTTCCTTCAAAGCTGAGTATATCTCATTGAGAATTGCGTCCGGTCAGGGCGCCTTCCCTCTTT
Source organism: Lissotriton vulgaris (assembly GCF_964263255.1). Classification (NCBI taxonomy): domain Eukaryota; kingdom Metazoa; phylum Chordata; class Amphibia; order Caudata; family Salamandridae; genus Lissotriton; species Lissotriton vulgaris. Next base: position 1,300,143,848 of record NC_141694.1, read on the forward strand.
TCAAGCTCTTCAAGTGTAATAGCTGCATCTAGGAATTCTCTAGACTCAGCATCTAGATTCTAGAGCTGTGGTTTCTTCAAATATGTGTCGATCAGGAAAGGTGGGGGAAGAGATCTTCTTCATGTAAAAGCTTAAAAAAGTCAACAAAAGCCTCTTCTATATCCATCCTTTCTTTTACCTTTTGGTTTCCATTGGGCTTATAAACTGCCAAGATCTTATTTCTATTGGACTCAGTTTTAAACTTCCATGCTAACAGTTTACCGCTATTTTCTCCAAATTCATAGTTTGATAGGGAGCTGCCCTGCCAACTCTTCCACACCCTATCTTCCAGATATGAAGCTAGTCCTTGTTTTTTTTAATATATCTTCCCTTATTTTGTTTTGCTCATCTTCTTCAAAAACTATTTTCAACCGCCCTTTCTTCTCTAATATGTCCGTTTCTAACTGTGCTAGTCTATTTTTTTCTCTTTATTCTTAAATGCCGACAGGCTAATTAAAGCTCCTCTAAGGACTGGTTTAAATGCATCCCAAATTAAGATATTGGAGAGTTCCCCCTCTCTGTTATCTAAAAAGTAATTTAGTGTGGTGTTTTTTAGCTTATCTATTATTTCTGGTACCAATAAGAGGGTGCGATCTAAAGTCCACCTTTTCTCACCCACTGCGTCCTTAATAGATAATTCAAGATATACTTGTGAATGATCTGAACGATGTGCTGTGGTGTGGGACACCTTTTTAACATTAAAACTCAAAGTCTTATCGATTAAGAAAAAATCGATTCTCGATGCGTGCACATATTTGTAGTTCTATAGGTAAAGTTGTTTATCATGTCACCTTTGACTCTCCAAATATCCACTAATCCCAAATCATCTTTGAGTCTATTTAGACATTCCCTCATTTTCAGACGATTTGGGGCCCTGCCAGGGGGATGCCTATCCTTTCTGAGATCTAATAGAATATTAAAATCCCCACCTAATAGGATTCAAAGATATAGCGTTAATAATTTATCATAAAGAGATTGAAGGGGTACTGGGTCATCTGTGTTGGGACCATAGTACCCTACAATCGATAGTGAAATATTGCCTAATCTTATGTTGGCTATGGCCCATCTACCCCCCAGGTCTACACTCTCCCCTAGTAATGTTATCTTCGCTGTTTGTTTTATAATATTGGCTTCTCCTTTAGTATTACAAACTTGATTTGTGCAGCTACACTCCCAACCCATTTCTCTCTTTTTATGATTTCAGACCATTCTTCTTTAATAAGATGAGTTTCTTGTAGTATAATAATATCATAGTTTTTTAGCTTTAGGTATTCAAAAATCTTTTGTCTCCTCGCTCTTAACCATAACCTGTTCACATTCCATGTTATTAATTTTAAATTACTCATTTAGCCAAAGATGTGTCACAGCTCTATTTGCCTTGACCCTGATTGTCATTAGTTTATTTATCAGACTATTTTTTGTGTGATTTTTTCCCTGATGCTCCCCACCCGAAGTCGTGTTTAATGTGTACAAAATTAACATAAAAAGCAAGAATCCCCTCCCAGCCCCCCAGAGCCTAACACCTCCCCCCCTGGAGAACCCTCCCTAGCACCATTTGGGCAAGAATAATTGCCCCCTTCAAGGTCCGCGATCGAGGATTATTTACTTAAACATTATCCCTCGTGACTCGTAAAATATATATATTTTTATATATTTTTTTTTTACTACTTTTTATTATTTGCTCTAGAAGTAGCTCTACTTCTGCTGGCTCTCTGATATTGTATGTTTTGTTGTTCCACATAATTCTCAGCAGGGCTGGGAATTTTAGCTAAACGATGGCACCCTCTGTCCCTAAATCTTGCATGTACTGAGTGTATTGGGGAAAACATGGCAGCCGGCTGAAGCCTAGGTCGCGAGCTCCGCGATTGAGGTGCTTGTTGTGAGGAAGAGGTGACTCCCGGATCCTTTGCAGATTTTTTTTTTTAGGAGAGCGGCAAGCGGCCGTGGCATATGTCCACAAACGTTAAAGTTAAAAGGAAAAGGAAAGCACAAGATCTGAAGATTTCTGAAGGGAGAGAAACATACAGATCGTCTAGGTGGATCGATTCTTTTCAGCATCGGCGCTTCCCTCCAGTGGCTGGGAGTGAGAGGGCTCGAAGGGCTCGAGAGGACGGAGGGCGAGTTTGGAGTTTGGAGCCCGCGTAGCGAGCTGATGTCAGTAGCAGGGGTAGAGGCTGACGGAGGCGAGCGCTTTCTTTTTCCATCGCGTTTCCCCCACCACTGAGAGTGAAAGTCATGAGAGGCGGCTTGGAAAAATCTGCGAAAAGAAGGAAAAAAAAGGGGAATAAACGGTGGGAGGACGGCAGCGATAAGGCTTACAAGGTGACAAGGTGAGAGAGTGCTCCTTGCTTGAGGTGGAGGAGGGATTGCGGCAGTATTAAGAAATTTAGGCTTTGAAACACAAGGCAGGAAGTGACAAAGGTGGCATCTGATACAAAGCTGGGGAGGTCTGCTTGAACTGGGAGCAGCAGCTTGGGGCCGTGCAGAGACCGGACAAAATACGGAGGAAAACAGTGGGAAATTAGTAAGTCCCAGGGGAGTGGCAGCAGCTGAATTACAGAAGCAGCAGCGAGTTGTCCAGAGGGTCTGTTTTAGAGGACCGCTCTGTGGTTTATTATTTCTTTCACCTCACCTCTGCCATCATATAGTGATTCTAGACACATACAGGGACACATACAGGGAATATAAGAGCGCTGCTTACTCTCAAAAGGAGGTTATTAGGGGAAACCCCGAGTTGATAGGACGTCTCTCTTTTAAACCTTGCAAGATTTGGAGAGTTTAGAAAGACAGCAGGGAGGAGGTGCAGGGACGTCCCTGCCTCAATTACAGCCTTGGGGGGGTCTTCACAAGTTGTGTTAGCTCCAACTGTTCCAACTGTTTTATCGTCCCCATTTCCTCACGCCTGCACAAGCTCTGGCGCTAAGTTATGTGAGACCAACACCGCTGAATCTAAGGAATATAAGGAACTACAGCATGACCTAAGAAGCAAGCGCTCGAATAAGGGCTCAAATAAGGGCTTGAACAAAGGTTCTGGTCCATCAGGCATTTTAACTAGTACTGAGCTAACAATAGAAATCCTATCAGAGCAGGATCAAGGGGTAGTACACCTCAAAGGGGAGCATAACTTGAAGGAGGCTGAAGCTGGTGGCAGAGGTAAACTTCTAAATAAGAAACAAAGAGGCCAGAAAAATAAAGGGAAATATTCAGCAGTAATATCAACAAGAACAGCTAAGACGGCTAAAAAAGAGCAGTTAAAGAGAGGATCAAATCTGAAAGTTACTCCTTCACTACACTCATTCTTTAGGATCCAGCACAATTCAGCCTCTAGACACAATACAAGATACGAGGCGCCCACACCCATGCCCGAAAAAGAGGCACAAAGATATATGGGAAATGAAGATATCATTGAAGGAACCGTACAAGTAAGCGGGCCCTCTCAAATATCTCCAACATCCGCACTAACCAGCGATACCGGGAATAATGGAATCTCCTAATAGATACCAGGCTCTTGCCAGTTTAGAAACAGGATTAGATGCAAGACTCAATGAGGAAAACTACATCGGGATCACTGAAGTTGAAGAGACTCCTGAAAGACACGGAAATTTGTTACCGCTAAAGTGTTCAAATTATAAGGTGCCATAAGATCTTCCTCTTGAGACCTCATCGGAGGAGAGGGTTAGCAACCTAGTGGGTTCATTGTTCAAGGAGATGAAGCTTAGCTTTGCAAAATCAGAAAGGAATCAGGAGAAAATTCAGGCCACTTGCGAAGCATTGGAAACAAAGGTTAACGCTTTAGCTGTTAAAGTTGTGGCAGTTGAGACCGCCTTGGCGCAGACGAGGAAGGAAGTGAATCACTGTCAGACTGGGGTGGACAACCTGTCACGAGCTGAAAAGGAACTAAGGGATGAAATCGAGACTTTAGAAAATAACTCCCAAAGAAATAATTTGCGCCTGTTGAATATCCCGGAAGGTCAGGACGGTCAAGATATAAAGGGATTCATAGTTAGCTTATTAAAGGAGTTTACCCGCGAAATGGATGAGACAGCACTGGACGATGACATACAACGGGTGGATAGAGATCCCTTTAGACTCAACAAGGACAGGAAAAATCCACAGAGAGTCCTTGTCAATTTAAAATCTTATATCTTAAAAGAACATATCTTGAATAAGGCCTTGAAATCGGGCACACTCTCAAAAGATGGATTTACTTACAAGATTCGTTCAGATATTTCTAAGGCCACAGCCGATAGGCAATTGGCCCTGGGAAAGAACATGCAAGATTTAAGGACGGATAGCTTTCTTCATTAAAGAAAAATTCCTTACTAGAAGTATGTATGTATTCTCCACTAAAAACTGTACAAAAGTTACTTCTATTCACTAATCATTTTGTCTGGTTTTGTCTCCTCAAGTACAACACCATTTTGTCAAAAGTCTTCATTCTATTTATGATCAAAGTAAAAAACTTCACCTTCAAAACAAAGACCTTAATAACTACTCTCTCAACTCGTTCTTTCGGTTTCACTGCATGACTCCTTCTTCTATACTTCTTAATCTTTCTCAGTAGATTTATAACTACTCAATTACGAAACATCCTAGCTTCTGTCTCTTGGTTAAGTTGTATACATCTTTGTTACATTTTTTCCTGTGCTTGCTATATAGATTCTGTCTATTATTATTCTTTTTCATAGTTTTCATTATTTCATAAATTTTGGAAATGCCCACATATATGTTTAAGAAATGAGTTTGTCCTCTTACCAATAGCTTTTTTTTGTTCTCCACTTTTTCTTCATTTTCCACCTTTTGACTCTCAGTTAATCATAGATGCTGTACTTGCTTCTGTTCCATTTCTCTCTGAGCTTTTGTATACAGTCTGTCTGTCAATCGCATATATTTTCTGTTAACAAGTTATATATATTTGACATTTTTTTGTAGCTAATGTACCAGCTACTTTACTACTGGCTTACGCATGATACGAAAACTGTTTTTATGTTATGTTGCTGTTTTAAATGTGCAAATCAACCCACCTACATAACTACAAGCACTTACTTTGATGTACCAATCCCAAACCAAAACACAGAACTTAATTTATTACTTACCTTTTAATAGTATAGCACCCTCTCCTAACACGCAGCTGCACCATCTCAGTTCTCACTGACTATATAGGCTAAAAGACCACTTTATCCCTTATGTAATCAATGTTAAAATAAACATCAACCAAAGTTAAAAGTACATACAGTTTCTCAATACTATAAATCCCAAAACACAACATAAGACCTATTTCTGTGCCTCCCTAAACCTGTGTCGAAGGTACATTTAATGTTTTAATACTTTTCTACTTAGATGTGTCAGATTAAAATTTTTGGGAAACACTCCTTATAAGAATCTGCACATTCATGTGTATTGCAGCATAGAGCTCACTAATTCATCTGAGAACATGCAAACAATGTGTAACAGGTTTCAATATAATTCACTAGATGATTCTAATAGTGTACATATTCCTCACTAAAACTTGTCAATACATGTATTTCTGGTTGAGTACAACAATACTCCCTGGATGATTGGATGAGTACATAAATAGTGGATACATAATTCCCTCAGAATATAGGTAGTGCCTGCATGGTTCCCAGAGCATAAAGGAACTACATCAGTGGTTCCATAGCTGCATAGTTAGTGCTTGTGTATTCACATATCTGTATTGCTACTATCTGGGTGATTGGATGAACGCATGAGTGTAGCATGCGTAGTTCAATGAGTACATTATTAGTGCCTCTGTGATTGGAAGAGTGCATGTTTAGTAACTTGGTGATTAAATAAGTCTGGTTATTACACTTGATACATAATTGCATACATGGCTCTCTAAGAGTATACGTTGCTCTGTTACTCAGCGTCCATATGCATCAATAAGCTTTTAAAACTGAAAACAATAATTCTTACCTTTTGAAAGCACAAAACCTTTTCCTAAGGGCATACGTACATCATTTCACAAATATTTGTTGTATCTTTAAAACTTATATTCAGAATTTCACACAGAAAAGTCACATGCCAAGTGAAGCTAGCACACAAACTCTCAAAAGACATTCTTCACTATTTCCCCATCCACAATTGTAGACAGAGCATCTTCAAAGAAATGCACCACCCCGAGTATATACATTAAATTTTCAACAGCCTAAGGAACATAGATTTTTTTTAATTAATGTTTTTATTACATTTTAAGTTTTTTTAAAAATACAAATGCAGATCACATAGACCAAAATCAATTTTGAAACGCAAAAGTGTTGATACATGACACAGTGATGATCAGGGGGAGGAAGAGTGAAGCGTGGATGACATTACTGGAGAGGGAATTAAATTACACACTGGACATTATACAATTATGAGCATTGTAGAGAGATGTTCATACAACACATAGCAGTGTCCGATTATCTGTAAGAGTACACTAGGGCATTAAACATAACATAAGAACAACAATGCCGCTTTAATATTCTTGCATGTCTTTGGAAGTTTGCTGGGGAGGCGATATAGGGAAACAGACCCCAAAAGCTTTTCAGGCCGTTACAAGGCGGGAGCATTTCGTTATAAACATCTGATTGGGTGTTACAATAAATCATGTCTCATTCCCACTTTGCCACAGTAGGCACAAGACCTCTCATCCATCGCAGCACCAGTCGACGCTTAGCTAACAGGAGCCCCATCGCCACAAGTTTATGCACATCTTTCTGGAGATGCTTATTGTACCCTAGGAACGCCAGCAAGGGATCCGGAGCAAGGGAGAGCCCAATTATGTCGTTCAACATCTGAAAAATCTTACCTCAATAGTTTTCCACCTTAGGGCATTGCCAGGCCAGATGAAAAAACCCTGCCCCCAGCATATTACAGCTCTCACAGTTATCAGAATAATGCAAGCCATATCTAAGGAGGCATAGTGGGGAATAATAAACTATTTAAACATTTTAAATGAGCCAACCTATGATGACCATTAATGGAAATCTTACGGGTGACTTTGCAGCAATATGACAATACTTCATCCGTAATAGGGATGCAATATCCGACTGCCAGACCTGTCTAACTTTGCTGAGAGTGGAAGTCTTAGTGGCCAAGGCTGAGGCATATAGTCTAGATATCAGCTTACCTGGGGTTTGTGTGCTCAAAATTGTAGTCAGAGTTGGGATGTCTGTTGGCTCCAGAAGGTGGTCACCAAGTAGAGCTCACATAGTATGCCTAGTTCTAAAAAATGTTTATTTCGCCATTGCAAATGTGACCCGTCAGCGCCAGCCACTTCCTCCCATGTGCCCACCTTCCCGTCTTTAAACAAGTCCCAAATTGCAACTATGTGCAAACTGTTTAGGAAGTCTAGGGTTCCCTTCTCCGAGTTGAGTGCAAACCATAGGCACCACTCCACTTACATTCAAGGTGAATACAATTGTGCACCATTGTACATTCTAAGAAGTGCATTCGAGTTAATCGAGTCAAGTAGCAGCATCTTGTGGGGGCCTGAGTAAAAGGCAATGCGCGTGGGCAGCAGTGACCTTTTCAATTTGAAGATCAGACAAATCATGTGGGCCATGCACCCAGCTGTATGCATGGAAGGACTGCGCAACCCTGTAATAAAGTTCAAGATTTGGGGCACCCAATCCCCAGCCGTGTAAGGAAGCATGACAGTATCCAAAGCGACTCTAGAGGACTTACCCACCCACTCAAGCTTAGTCATCAGAGACCGAAGTTCTCAAAACAGATGCTGTGGCACCACTATAGGAATGTTGACAAAAAGAAAGAGCAGGCAAGGGAGCACTACCATCTTCATTAAGGAATTTTTACCGCCTAAGGAAAATGGAAGCCGGATCCACCTATCTATATAATCACCGAGCTTAACAATCACTCTACCATAATTAGCCTTAATTACCAAATATGCTTTGAAGTGCGCTTGAATGCCCAAATAACGCCCTGGGTCGGACGTCCTTTATAGTGGAAAGTCAAGCGGGAAATGCACCATGGTTGGTGTCAATGGGATTATTATGGACTTGTACAGTTAATCCTGAGGCCAGACAGACCCAAAATGCAGCACCTTATGCACAAAAGAAGCCAGATGGATTTCAGGATCGCAGACATACACCAGTGTATCATCAGCATAGGCTGAAGTGATTAGATTGTAGCTAGGAAAGCGAAGCCCTCTATAATCATAATACTCGTGTAGCGCCCGTAGCAGGGGTTCAGCAGCCGCTGCATATAATAATGGGGATAAAGGGCATCCTTGTCGGGTGCCTCTTGAGATTTGAAACGGGACTGAGACCGCTTCACCCGTGCGAACTTGGGCCATTGAGGAGTTATGTAGCACCGAAATCAGTTTCAAAAAGACCTCCCCGACTCCCATTCGACTCAGCACCTCAAGCCTGAACTTCCATTCGATCGAATTGCAGGCCTTTTTGGCACCTAAAAAGACAGCAGCTGCCTTAACCTCCGGCTGAACATATTGCAGGGCACCAAACACCGTGCAGAGATTATACGAGAGCGTGCTTCCTGGTATAAGACCAGCTTGCTCAGGACCGATCAGCTGAGGAAGTAGTGGGGATAGACGATTGGCTAGAATTTTCACAAAGATTTTGGTGTCTACGTTGAGTATTGAGAGCGGGGGTTAAGAGGAGCACTAATGAGGGTCCTTATCCGATTTCAAAAAAGTGATGATCGACATCTCGCACATGCATGAAGGCATTATACCAACTGCAGCATTCACGTGAAATAAGGTAATTAGATGCAGGATCACAATATCACCAAAACCCTTATAGAAGGTGACCGAGTGCCAGCCGAACCTCTGAAACCTCAACTGGATGCATCAAGAATTCGCGTACCCAGTTCGGTAGCCAGGCAAGTTGATTATATTCCAGATAGTGTACTATGTCATTGTCGCTGGGGGAAAGCTTGGAGCAATAAAGTTTGTGATAATAGGAGCAAAACTGATCGTTAATTTTTGTATGTTCGGCCAGGACTGTCCCCTCATTGTCTACCAATTCAGCAATGCACCCAGAGTCCATGCGGCGGCGAGCCATAGCCACCAGCACCAAACCCGGCCTCTCAGCCTCACCACAAATTCTGGCTGAAGCATAGTTGCCCATATGCCTGACCTCACTGTCAGCTTTCTCTTAAAAGTCAGCCAACATGGCTTTGAGCTGCTCACGCAAATCAGAGTAATTTTTGAGAGACAATTGAGCCTTCAGATCCGACAGACGGGTCTCTAGAAAAGCAAGACGTCCACGAATAGCCTGGAGAACACCCGCATGTTTACTAATGGCAACGCCTCTTATGAAAGGCGTGCACGCCTCCCAAACCATGGCACAGGAGTCAACAGATCCCACATTAATCTAAAAAAATCAGAAATTGCATTGCGCAGCTCGGAATTAAAGACGGAATCCAACAATGAATAAGGAGGAAAGTGCCACAAAAAAGGACAGGAGTGGGGGCACGGCAACAGTTTTTTAAATTTTTTATTGAGCAGTACCATCAGGAAACATCTAGGGGCCCATTATGATGTCGGGCGGATTGCCCCAGCTAGGCTGGCGGTAGCCACCACCGTCCTGGTGGGGGCAATCCGCCCGACATCATATACAGAATCCCCCCGCCATATTAGAATGGCGGGGGGGACCGTGGCGGACCGAAAGACCGTCCGCCTCTTTTCCGCCCCAGTCGCCTTGCGGCCGGGGTGGAAAAGAATTAATATGGTGGCGGTGTCTATGAGACACCGCCGGCCTATTAGGATGCCCTTCCTGACATGTTTTCTGTGGCCAGACACTCCCTGAGGGCCCCGTTGCGGGCCCCCTGGGAGCCCCGGGGGTGGGGGGTGAACATGGGGGGTACCTATGGTACCCCCCCGCATTTCAAAGTGCAACATGGCAGGCGCAGCGCACTGCCTGTCATGTTGTGCTTTGAAATGCACAACGTGCATTTTTACCTTTGCGGCGGGCGGCGCTTTTTGCACCGCCTGCCGCAATGGTAAAAATACAGGATGCGCCCGCCTATGTGGCGGGCGCATCCTAATGCGCAAGGCGGCACCTCCGATCCTATGGCGGGTGGACCCGTTTTGCAAGAGGATGGCGGGCGGGCAAAGTCTGCCTGCCATCCTAATGGGAACCCTAGTATTTACACATTTTAAGAAAAAACAAAGAGAAACAAAATATTTTACATTGAAAGCACTTCCCATCTTAATTAAACAGATAAGGCAAACATAAATAATCAGTCAGCAAAAATTATCCCAGACCCTTGCAAATTTCTTTTTTGCCCCCAACGCTTAGCATAAGCCTCTTCAAAACACTTTGTACGTTGCATTTTATTCATTCATTTCCCAAAAGTAGGTATTGTCTTTGATCTCCAGTTTTGTAAGATCAATGAACGAGCAACTAACATCACAAGGGCAGCAAAGCGCCCCTGAGATTCAGAAAGTATCACCTTCTTGCTACCTATACCAAACATAACTGCTTCTGGAGAAGGTTTATAAGTTTTCCTTATCACTGTACTAAAATACACAAATATTTGTTCCCAAAAAACTTGAAGCTTATGACAAGAGAAAAACATATGTTGCCATCCTCCTGCGGCCAAAATTCTGCAGCGAAAACAGCTATTCCGCACTTCTGGATACATTTTATTTAGTGCTCCTGGACTGTAATAAACCATCCAAATAGCAAAAAATGCCATCCTTTTATAGTTAGCTGCTCTCAGAACCTTGTTACCTAAAGACGAGATCTTTTGCCAATCCGGATACGAAAAAACACATTGTGTATGCACCTCAACTTTTTCCAACATCTTTCTTGCAGCGTATAATGTGTATAATGCGGAAGCAATTTTACCAGGAGGGATGCAAGAAGTAAATTATACTTTTTAAAAAAGTTTATAATTTGAAGAAATTCAAAAAAGGTATTTTTTTTCCGACCCGTTCATCTGGCTTGAGCTTCCTGCCAAGTAATCACCCTGCCATGGATGCCTAGTTGACTCAGAACCCCTAAACCGGAGTCATCCCATTTTTGTAATTGAGCATAGTGGATATATAATCCTAAATTGTGACACTCGGTTAATTAACACGAAGTTTAAAATCTTGTGCACCATTCATAAATGCCTGATAGGCAAGGGCCCCAAATATCTTACAACTGCCTTTCAACCCTGTGTCCCAGTTCGATCTCTACGGTCCAGTAATCTCCATCTACTTCAGGTCCCTAAAATAAAAAGGTCCCGCCAGGGAGGGCGTGCCCTGGCACATACTGGACCCGCTCTCTGGAATTCACTCCCCCTTACATTAAAATGTAGTTCAAGCCATCTAGCTTTCCGCAAAACGCTTAAGACCTACCTATTCACCAGCGGCTAATTTTCCCTCTGCCTCGGTACTTCTGGAATGACCTGGATAATTTTATGTTCCTTTCAGCTAGCAAAAGCGCGGAGATACCCCTTCGGGGGTCTATTCAGGCGCTATACAAGCACATAAAATAAATAAATATAAATAAATTGTGACACTCGGTTAATTTTAATGGGAAAAAAACAGAGAAATATTTTTGCTTAAAAACCATATGTAAACAATATGACAATTCTACCAATGTCTTATAACAAGTTGTTCTGGGGAAATTTCGCAGTCTTTAAAAAGGCCGGGAGTTGAGATCCGGCTTCCTCGATCATTTTGCTGATAAAAAATTATCCATCTGATAAGGTTTAGACAACAGACATGCTGTATAGTCAAATAATGCTGCTTCATAATATAATCGAATATTCGGGAGTGCAAGTCCACCGATCTTAGTATCAAATTGCGAAATCGGGAGCCTCACTCTAGCAATCTTTTTATTCCACACAAAAGTTCTGATCATAGAATCAATTTGTTTAAAAAAACTGCCATTAACTTTAACCAGGATATTTGTAAACAAGAAAATCAAAAGCGGTAAAATAGGCATCTTGATTAGTGCCACTCGTCCTATCAATGTCAGGGGAAGATTGGACCAATAATTCAGGAGCTTTTGGATCTTGATGTTTGTGACATCATAATTATTCTTAAATAAGTCCCTATGATAAGCTGTGACATATATCCCCAAATATCTGATGGGCTCAGTTTTCATTGCCTGGTGTTTTAATTCATCTGGATGACAACCCAACCCGGAATTTAACATTATAATTTCTGTTTTAGAAGGATTTATTTTATACCCCCCTATTTGCTCAAATTTCCGAAATTCCACTATAGTAGACTGATATTTCATTTTCAGGATCTAAATATAAAATGGCATCATCTGCAAAAAGATTTAGTTTTGCCATCCCTTCAATAGGGGCTCTAATATTGCTATTCGTGCATATTCTTATCGCAAGGGATTCAATAAAAAAGGTAAACAAAAGAGGTGATAATGGGCAGCCTTGCCTAGTTCCCGATTTATCTTTCTTAGGCCTGCTTGATCCCCATTAATTATAATCTGCGTCTGTGCCCCCTGATAAATATTTTTAATCATATTTATTACAGATGATGGAAATTCAAACCTAAAAAGTGCGTAAAATAATGAATCTCAAATAGCTAAATCAAAGGCTTTTTCTGCGTCTACCATCATGATACAAGCAGGGGTATTATTTACATAAAAAAAAATCTACAGCTTCCGGGAGATGTTGGCCAAATCTCAGCCTCGGTCCACCAAGGACCCACCCTCCCCGAAGATCGCGGGGACACCGCCGGACTTGTCCAACAATCAAGTGCCCATCACCTGACCCTTCCTGGAATCGCTGTTTAATTCCCTCAGGGAGGACTTTAAGTCCTTGAAACAGGAAGTGGCGGGGGAAGTCCGGGAACTACAGCGAGAGGTGGAAGGTCTCGGAGAGAGAGTGGTCGCTATTGAAAAGGCTGACCAAACCAGAAGTGATGAGATCGAACAGCTCCAGCAGGAGATCTTGCGACTCACTGATCAACAGGTGGACCTTCAGGCCTATGCAGAGGACCTCAAAAACCGTTCCCGTCGCAACAACATATGGGTCTGGGGAGTCCCTCAGAAAACGGAAGGGTCGGACATCACCAGCTACCTGCAGGATCTTTTTCGGGACATCTTAGGCGAACCTGCCGACTTCAACGTCTGCATCGACCGGGCACATAGAGCTGGGCTTCCTAGGAGGGCTTCTGCCCCGCCACCAGACATCTTGGCCTTTCTCCCTGACTTCCCGCTCAAAGAAAGGATTCTCAGGGAGGCCCGATGTGCACAGCCCCTTCACTTTAAAGGTCACCCTGTCGCCTTGTATCAAGACCTCTTGGCCATCACTTTGCAAAAGCGGAAGGAATTCAAAGTAGCAACAGATTTCTTACAGCAACAAGAAATCCCATACTCCTGGGGCCGCCCGTTCAGACTGATTTTTAAATGGAACGGCACCCTGCACCAAATGCGCTCGCTCAAGGACACATGCGCTCTTCTGGGCCTAGAAATGGAAAACGATGAACCAGCTATGAAAGCGTCACAAGGACCTTCCAGAGGCGGGTGGCAAATGGTGGGCCGTAGAAGATCCCCAACACATCGCTTGAAGCCTGCCGCCTCCGTCATCACGCAAGAGAGGGCAACGATGGTAGCTGAGGTGGCCCGAGAGACTTCACCTCCTGAATAATTGGTGCACTCATTGGAGAGATTGTTCATAGCACACACTTTGCTCAAGTGATGGGAGGGTGATGGGTGGGCGGCCTGGTTGGCCGCCACTGGAGATGACCCCTATAAGTAACTTCACCACGGCCCTGCATGGACTTGGCAGGACTGGGACTATACATTTTTCTGATCTGGGGGTTGGGGGGGGGGGGAGTTGGGTGGGGGGGATGACCATCCTCATCTGCACATTGGGGCTTTGGGCATAGGATGCTGGGTTGAGAGTTGGGATGCTGGGGAAGGGAGGGGAGGGGCAGGTTCTGGGTGGAGGGGGGGCACTGGTTGTTTTTGGGGTGTTTGTGGGGGGGTGGTTGGGACAAAGACCGGGGAAGGGGCTGAGGTGGGACCCAGTGTGCCAGGGAACTTTATGGGGCTAATTCGCCCTTCGATTCATCATCGGCTCCCTCAGGGAAACTGGACTCACACAGCTCGAGGTCTCCGTGCTCTCCCATGATGGAGTCCAGTTTGAAGGTACTAACTCTTAATGTTAAGGGCCTGAACAATCTGATTAAGCAGAGGGCCGGGATCTCATACTTGGAGAATTCCGGTGCCGACATATGCTTACTGCAAGAAACCCATCTCTTACTCAAAGATTGTCATAGGATGCGCTTGCGCGCTTTCCCCCAGCAGTTCTTCTCCTCGCTTCCGACAAAGAAGGCAGGTGTTGCCATTTTGGTCTCCAGGGGCTTCCGCGGCTGCGTAGGGGACAAGGTGGGGGAGATTAAAGGCAGATTGCTAGCACACACTTTCCTCGTGGGGGGACAGCGCTTTACGATTGCCTCACTATATGCCCCGAATTCTGGTCAGGAAACCTTTTTGAAACAGGCTGCTTTGTAATCCTTTCAATCCCTTAGCTCGCCTCTGCTTCTCAGGGGGGACCTCAACTTAGTAATGGACTCAAACATGGACAGGTTGGGCCATCGGTATGGGGGCACGGGAGCCATAACAGCCGCTGGTAGGGATTGGCTACGCGACAACGGTCTAGTGGACCTATGGAGATCCTCCCACCCCACCACATCACACTTCACGTTCTACTCTCACGTCCACCACAATTATGCCAGGCAAGACCACTTCTTGGGCTCCTCTGAATTACTCCCCATCCTTAAAGACATAACCATTACCCCTGCGGCGTTATCTGACCACGACGCTGTGGAACTAACACTACAGGTCCCTAGGTCCACCCGCCTTCCTGGTACTTGGCGGCTGCGCGAGACCCTACTACAATGACCGGACGTTACCAAACAACTACACGCATGCCTCACCGACTATATGGCCACTAACGACACTCCTGGGACTCCTGTGACTGCCCTGTGGGGGGCCTTGAAGGCGGTGGCCTGAGGTGAGCTCATTGCCATTGCGGCAGCAGAGGCCAAGGACCGCAAAGCCAAAAGAGACAACCTCACAGCTCAGGTCTCTGAACTCGAGGGGTCCACAGCCTCCCCGGCGCTCCGCGGGTTTGGAAACAATTGAAGACTGCCAGGGCCCAACTGGCCAGCTTAAACACCGACCATGCGGAATTCGCAGCTCTGCGCCTCCCACATTCTTACTATGTCGGGGGGAATAAAACAGGCCGCCTGCTTGCTAGCGCCCTGAGGGCGAAGGCTCAACACTCCCAGATCACTAACCTGACAGATGACTCCGGTCAGGATATTTCAGGCGAGACCCAGATTGCGGAGGCGTTCAGGACGTTCTATGCTACATTATACAAGGCGGACTCTGTCTCGCCGGAGGATGTTCGTAACTTTCTAGAATCTGCAAATGTAACGGAGCTGTCTCAGGGCAAAATGGACTCCTTGGACGCCCCTATCCGCCTGGACGAAGTCCTAGCTGCTATCTCCCGCCTCTGCCCTCTTAAATCCCCGGGGCCAGACGGATTCTCATCCGGGTTTTATAAATCTATCAGCCAGTTGTTGGCTCCTGTCCTTACCCGGCTCTTCAACTCCTTCGAGGGACCGAACTCTATTCCTCCAGACATGCTGGCGGGCGACAATATTGTGCTACCTAAACTAGGCAAAAAGCCTACCTGTTGCCCCACGTTCCACCCCATATCCCTACTTAACCTGGACCTGAAGATCTTTACAGGGATCTTAGCTGCGCGCCTAGGCCCGTGCCTGCCCGGGATCCTGGAGCCTGATCAGTCCGGCTTTGTCCCAAATCGCCAATGCAGCAACAATACTAAACGTATACTACACCTGATTGATAAAGCCCACTTCCAGAACTCATACTCAGCGTTATTGGCTATTGACGCGGAGAAAGCGTTTGACCGAGTGGACTGGCTCTACCTCCAGCAGGTCCTGCGGCGCTTTCGGGTGGGAGATCGTTTTCAGGCCTGGATTGCGAGCTGCTACCACCGTCCCCAGGCCCGTGTCCGCATAGGCGGTCTGCGCTCTGACCCTTTTGAGATTCAGAGGGGCACGAGGCAGGGGGGCCCCCTTTCACCCCTTCTTTTCGCCCTCTATGTAGAACCTCTAGCGCAAAAGATCCGCGACAACCCCACCATTCCAGGGATGACCTTTGGTCGGGAGCCCCACGTGAGAGGTCTCTATGCTGACGACATCATCGCCGCCCTGGATCGGCCGGACTGCTCCGTCTCCGCCGTCTCGGGCTTCAAAATCAACAAAGGGAAATCCCTTATATTACCCTTGGACAAGAACGCCCAAATGCACACCCCTACACCTGCCTACGGAGGAGGAATCCCATCGGCAGCACATCTTCCCTACCTGGGCGCCACGCTTACTGCTTCCACAGCCTCCACACTGACTCTCAACTATACGGCCCTATCCTCCCGGATTCGATCCGACCTTGCACGTTGGACCAAACAGCCACTTTCCCTACTGGGTCGTGTCGCAGCGATCAAGATGTCGGCCCTGCCTAAAATTCGGTATTTTTCCAGACTCTCCCGGTGTTCCCTCCTGCGGGTACCATCCAGGCCCTCCAAGCCGCCATCCATCATTTCATCTGGGAAGGCAAACGGGCGCGCCTACATAAACACCTAGCCTACCGGAGCCCGGACGAGGGAAGACTGGGTGTCCCCAATCTTTTGCAATATTTCCAGGCTGCGCAACTCCGATTTCTGGTGGAGTGGTTCAGGCCGGAGTCCGAGAAGCGCTGGTTATTCCAAGATAGGGCAATGGCAGGCACCTCCCTTTGGAGTGTCCCTTTCCTTCTCAGACAGCACCGACCACGCTATCTCCTAAAGTCTCCTACACTCGCACTGTCATGCAGGTCTGGAAAGCGGTCACGGTCAAAAGAGGACTTACCACCTTCCCCTCTCCTCTAATGCCTGTTTTGGACAGTCCAGAGTTCCCGCCGGGCAACGCCTCCAGGGCCTTCCCACAATGGCAAGATATCAGTAGCTTCTCCACTGGTCATCTCTTCGACTTGCAGGGTTAACTCTCCCTTAAAGACATTACTCAAAGTTATGACGTTGTTTCTCCTCATCTATTTCAATACTTCCAGCTCCGACACTGGCTTACCCATCCTGACATTGCACCCATGGTTGGCAGGCCCATGACAGTTTTTGAGAAGTGGCTGGAGACAAAAAACTCAGACAAGCACCTCATAACGGACCTTTACAAAATAATTACCACCACTTCTCCATCGGGCAAGTCAGCAGGCCAAAAGAGGTGGGAGGCAGAGCTTGGGAGGGCCTTATCACTCCAAGAATGGCAGTCTGTCTACTACAGAGCCGCCCACACCACCCGCAACGCTGCATCCAGGGAAGCGGCGACGAAGCTGGCCATATACTGGCATCTCACACCGGTCCGGCTCAATAAGGGTAATCCCACACGAAGCGCGCTATGTTGGAATGGCTGCGGGGAACTGGGCACCCTGACTCACCTCCTCTGGGACTGCCGTGAAGTCCAGGACTACTGGAAAGCTGTCTTGGATGAGATTGACTCCACATTTGACACGGAAATCCCCAGATTCCCGGCATACGCCCTCCTGGCCCTACCCAACGCACTCACCTTCCCCCTGAAATCTCAGAGGGGTCACCAGATGGGGGTTGCCATGCAGGCCGCAACACAACACGTCCTATCCCTGTGGGGCTCCACCACCAAACCCACTCACACGTGTTGGCTACATAAAATATGGTTTACCCTGGGCATGGAGCGCATTCACGCCACGCTCACGCATTCCACGGCTGCTTATCAGAAAGTGTAGCTCCCGCTGCTCTCCCTTCTGTCCAAGGAATTCAATGAGATCACATGTCCCACAGCGACCACGAATGACTCCACAAATTCATCTGAATGATGGTATCGACCACTACACGACTATAACTCTGCTTGTCCCACATGTTCGGCACACTGGGTGGGGTGGAGGGGGGAGGGCGGTTGGGGGAGCGGGAGGGGGCTAAAGTTGGGGTTTTTCCTTCTTACGATTTCATTGCCACACCGGAAGGAGCGTTCATACTCCCAGCACTACGCTATTGTTTCACCAAATGCAAATAACCAAACATGTGATTATCGGACACTGCATATTTCTCTGCCTGATTGCCTTATATGCCTACTACGTCTCTCTTGCAATGTTTTGTATACTGATGCTCATAAAACCGATAAAACAAATTTGAAATTAAAAAATCCAGAGCTTGAGTCAAAAAGCGAGTATTAGTTGACATAATTCGGTCCGCAATAAACCCAGTTTGATCCTCATGAATTACTTCCTTAGCTGCGGGAGTCAGATGCAAAGCCCATATCTTCATAAAGATTTTATAATCAGTATTCAGTAAACTGATAGGACGGTAAGAATTCATATTATTGGATGGTTTGCATTGTTTCACGAAACTGACATTCCGGAGGTACTACTCCACCCATTTTAATGTAATCAAATAGTTTAACCAGAAAAGGGGTTAGCTCCTTCATAAAACACTTATATAATTTACTAGGAAATCCATCCTCACCACAAGCTATAGCACCTCCTAAACATTTTATTGCTGCCTCTATCTCAACTGCAGTTATTTTCGTTTGCAGCATTGTGGCCAGATTATGCAATAATTTGGGGACTTGAAGTGAGTCAAAATAGCCCTCGATCAACTCTTTATCAACCGAATAATTAGTGGTATAGATCTTTTGAAAATGATTAAAAAATATTTGAGAAATTTCCGCTCTATCAGTAACCACTGTGTTCGATTGATGATCTATTATTTCAACGATGCAAGCAAATTCTTGTCGAGCCTGAGTTGACCAAGCGAGCATCTTACCCACCATTTGGCTCTCTTCATACACCTTCTGTAAGTGAGTCTGGGAGCTATTTATTTCCTCCAAAACAAAGAAATCTCTTAAAGCTTTCCTAGCCTGTTCCAGCATAGTTTGATTTATGGATCCCACCGGATTAGCTGCATTAGTTAATGACTGCTGAAGTTGTGAGATCTTATCAAGGTGTTCCCTTATTTTCTTGGCGGCGATAGCAATCATCCTCCCACAAGCTGCCGCCTTAAAACACCCCAGACTGAAAACATATTGGCGGTCCCTTCATTGATGGAGAAGTATTCTTTTATCCAGTCTCTGAATTCATTGATCCACACTGGGTCCTGCAGAAGGCACCGGTTCATCTGCCACTTGGACCTGACCCTTCTGCCACAACCCAGTTCTATACATACTTTCACATAAGAGTGATCAGAAAAGGCATTAGCGCCAATATCGGCATCACTGAAACTCAAACAGCGTGATAGCAATAGATAATCTATACGAGATGCAGTTTGATGTCGGTGTGAAAAACAAATATATTTCTGATCTTTCGATTTAAAAATCGCCAAGTATCAATTAGCTGGAACTCATCTATCAATGCATCAAAGAGTTTCTTTGTTTTATGTATCAATTGTGTTTTCCCTCTATTGGAAGTATCTAACTTCAAATCCTGAATATAATTAAAATTGCCCCCTAAAACAATTTGACCCATGACCCCTAATAGCAAATTATGTAGCGAACGTAATGTTGGATTCATCCTCAAATATTGGACTGTAATAATTAACAAAATTCTGAATCCGGCTATTTAATGACACTTGTACCCAAATCCTATTCCCTTGAGGATCTCTTTCTTCCTGGAGAAACACCCAGTCAAACTCACGAGAAAAATAAATCGCCACCCCCGGCATTGCAACCCCTGCTGAAGCGAAAAAACCCTTGTAAACATTCCCGGGATATAACCTTTTGGGGTATTGGATTTCAGATGAGTTTCCTGTAAAATAAGAATTTGAGGTTTTAAAGTAACCAGCCACCTAATTAATCCCCGTATTTACATATATTCAAAATGCCATTTACATTCACAGAAAGCATTTGACAATAACTCATTTATGAAAAAAAAGGGAAAAAATTATTTCCGAAAAGCTCCACATACTGCAAATCTTTTTTCAATAAGTTCCTCAACCATCTCACAAATTCTGTATAGCAACTGCTCATTTTTTCAGACCCCCGTAACCCACCCTCTACCAAAAACCTCCAGCCCAAAGGAAATGTGGATACTCCCGCTGTCCACATGCTCCACCCTCCCAACACATACAGGTGCCCTGATATTGCACCTCAAAGTGGCCCCCCGTGATCTCACTCCCCCTCAACAAAACAAAACCCCCTGAGAATAAATTCTTCAAGACAGAAGATTCTGTTAATCCTAAAGTCTTCAAATCAGACTAAATGAGAAAAATAATTAAGCTATTAATTTCCAGCAGACCGACCAAAACATTCCTATTGAGTTAGGTCTATGTGATCTTTGGCGTGCCTTCCACCCTCACAAACGAATATATTCATACTACTCCAACGCACACAAGACATATATGTGATTTTACCTCTTTTTGTTATCCACATCAACACAGGCCCTCACGTCTGCGGTGGAGATAGGGGTAGCCTCCCTATCGGATCACGCACCGGTTACTGCCACTCTTACTCTTCCACCCAAATCCTTACCCTCAAGGGTGTGGCGGCTTCAGGATCTGCTTCTACATCGGGCAGACGTGGTTAAGTGCATACAACATTCTTTCACTGAGTACCTCCCACATAACGCCAACTCTGACACCACCCTTGCAACACAATGGGCAGCGCTGAAAGCGGTAGTGAGGGGGGAGTTCATTGCTATTACAGCAGCAGATAACGCTGAGCGCAAGCGTAAAAGGGAAGAATTGACACAGCAAACTAGGGAACTAGAGAGGATACATCAGAAGACAGGTGCCCCGCGGGTAAGGGGAGAACTTAAGGCCGCGCGCCGCCAACTTTCAGCACTGGATCAGGATAGATCAGAATTTGCTGCACTCTGACTAAAACATTCCTATTACACCGGGGGAAATAGGTGCGGATGCCTACTAGCCCATAAGTTACGAGAAGCCCAACAGAAACAGGAGATTCGTGAAATCAAATGAGCGGATGGTACATGCGTAACGGAGGATAAGGCGATAGCAGCAGTATTCCTCAATTTTTATGCCACCCTTTACACTGGGGGCCCGTTGGCTGGCGCAGATGGGGCTGCCTTCCTAGACTCGGTCACCCTGCCGGTGCTCACCCAGGCACAAGCCGACCACCTTGATAGGAAAATCCACACGGAAGAGATTATTGCAGCCATCTGCCGTCTTAAGCTGGCTAAAGCCCCGGGACCGGATCGCTTTTCTGCCATCTTTTATTAGACATTCTATTCCACTCTGGCCCCTTTGCTCAACTGACTGTTTAATTCATTCTCTGACCCCGGGGCAATCCTGAGTGACCTCTTGGAGGCCTATATAACGGTCGTTCCTAAACCCGGGAAGGATAAATCTAGGTGTGGAGCGTATCGCCCAATCTCTCTCCTCAACATACACCTTAAGCTATACACTGGCATTCTCGCGGCATGCTTAAGCCCACTTCTGCCGGGCCTTATAGACCCAGACCAGGCAGATTCATTCCTGAGCACCAGATGTCCGATAACACCAAACGGATTCTCCATCTTATCGAGAAGGCCACGCGCATCCCAGGAGAGTATATTATGCTCACTATCGACGCTGAGAAAGCATTTGACCGCGTTCACTGGCCCTACTTGGAACAGGTTCTGGAGCACACAGTAATGGGAGAGTGCTTCGCACATATATTCTCAATTGCTACAGGTATCCCACAGTGGTGGTACGGGTGAATGGAAAATAACAACAGAAGAGTGTTCTAGTGCAGGTAGGGTGGGGGTCTGCACTGAGCACAAGGAGTCAAACACAAGCCCATTTGGTTTGTTCATAAAGCCCTCACTCACCGACCTGGTCGGTGACTTGCTTCATCATCGGGCCCCACCGGGTGTGACCGAATGTCACCCCGGTGTGCTGCAACGCCAGAGTTACTGCGGAGCTGGTCTTGTGAGGATGGAGGGGCTATGTGATAGGTAACGTGAGAAGTGTAAAGAGTGGTGGTTTAAAATTGTCTTGTATGTATCAAAAATTATTTAATGGCTGATCATCAAGGACAAAGTAAAAAATGTGTCGATAAACAAGGCCAACTAATTGGATGGTCTTGTACCGATAACATTAAGTGAAAGTGTGGTTGGTCAACATGTTTCTGCCCAAGCGGTAAAGTTAACCAGGCATTCGTCAGGACCTAGAGTGTAAACCCCGGCGGTATGAGCACGCTAAGGCCCACCCGACCGAAGGCCTTGAAAGTGAAAAATCGTGTCTGTGAAGTAAAATGAGGGGGGCTCCACCGACCAAAAGGCGGGAAGCACACAGCCTCAGGTCTCCAGAAATATAGAGACAAAAATTAAAACCTGTGAAGATAAAAGGTACAAACAGACATACACAAAGACAAACAAAAAAGGGTTAAAATCATTTGTCAATAAGGCTCATATGTTAAAGCCTGTGACTAGTGCTCAAGGTGCTTGGGGGTGCACAACTCGTACAAATTAGCAGAGGTGCGTGGCTCTGCCTGTGGTCTAGACAGGAACGTATACCATTAAACTTTTAGTCGTGACTGAACAGGCTCACTAGTGTACTATTTAGATTGTCAACAGTGCGCGTGAGCTTGGCCGTTTGTGAGAGTGAGAGATGGGGGAATTGCGATGTGATGGGCATTCATACACATCTCTGTCACTCGAGCGATCAATGGGCCAAGGGCCAGTGATCAATCAACCAAGAGTTTCAAGGGTGAAAAGAGAAACATCTCACTTCACAGGGGGTGATATTACACCCCATAGACCTCGGGAGGGGGGAGGCAGCGCTTTTTGGCACATCCTGTGAAGGAAAGGGGGAACAAGAAGGGAACAAGGGACAAACACAATCAGTTTGCTGAAAAGAGTACTTATCTCGTAGGGTCTGTAGCGGTAGCAGATACACTCACGCCCACTACGCCATCTCCCGCTGATACACCTGCTCAGCCCTCGGAACCGGGTCTCGCCGATCCAGGCTGGAGGAGTGTGAGTCTTTTTTTAGAGAGAGGGAGGCTGAGTTGAGCTTCCGGGTCCGGAAGGTGTGTGTGATACGCATGCGTCATAATGGATGGAGTAGAGCGTGAACCAACTTAAAAGAATCGTACCCATTTCCGGGTCGGAAGGTTGGTAGTGCGCATGCGTAAGCAAGGTCGGTATTCCAGATGGCAGACTCAAAATAAAGTTATTTTAGAACAGAGGCCCAGGGAATATCGTCATTGAGACCAGTTATATGGGTTCCCAAGCGGTATACCCATCTCTGTTCCTTTTCAAACAGCCTGTCTGGGATGTTAAAACCTCCGATGATTTGTTCAATCACAGTCCATCTGAGATCGTTTGTGGTGTGATTGTTACGTAGAAAATGATCGCTCATTTTTGTTGTAGCTTTCTTGCACCTGATATTGCTCCTATGTTCACATACCCTCTGCTTCACTTTTCTCGTGGTCATGCCAACATACCGGAGAGAGCAGGGGCATGTGACAAGGTAGACAACATTGATGGAATTGCAGTTGGTATGTGCTTTCTGGTGCCAAGTTCTCCCTGGTTCCAGATCAAGGGTTTTTGATGTAGTAGTCAGGTGGCAGACCGAGCAATTCGCACATGGAAAATGGCCTGTAACTTTCGGGAGGTTCCAAGCGTCTGTAATACTCCGTGTCAAAGGTACTGACAATTGTCTAGGTCTCGTGTGAACGAGAGCGTCCTTTAAACTATGTCCCTTTTTGAACGAGAATAGAGGTTTTTGCCAGTCTTTCTTCGTGCGCGTGATTATTTTCCAGTTTTTATTTATCGACTTCTTTACTAGATTCGATAGAGTACTGTAGGTAGTGACACACGTAAGTGGTATTTCCTCCGTTGTTCTCGTAACTGGTTCAAGGAGGGCTTCACGCGGTTGGTTTCGTGCTCGTTTGAAGCCTTTTTGGAGGATGTGCTTGGGGTAGCCTCTCTGGGTCAGCTTGACTGGAAGGTCAGATGATTGGGTCTTGAAGTCCTCTAGGTTGCTACAGTTTCTACGGACTCTTAAATATTGCCCATAGGGTAAGTTCTCCCTCAATGGGCGCGGATGGAAACTAGAGAATTGTAGTAAGTTGTTTTTTGCAGTGGCCTTGTAGTGAGTTTTGGTCGTTAGTGAGGTACCACTGTTCGTAATGACCACATCCAGGAAGACCAACGCCGTGGTGCTCACTGTGTGGGTAAATTTCAAAAACCTGTTGGTTGTATTGATCCACCCCACAAATTCCATCAGACGTTCCATGCTGCCTTTCCAGATGAGCAGCACGTCGTCTATGTATCGTTTCCAGAAGGTGATGTTCCTCACAAACGGATTGTTAATGGATTGAATGTTGTTAGCCTCGAAATCTGATACTTATAGCCCCGCCACGCTGGGCGCAAACGTGCTGCCCATCGAGGTCTCAGAGCATTGAAGGTACAGCTGGCCTTTGTAAGAGAAGAAGTTCTCTTTGAGTGCAATAGTTGCGCACTGTAATACAAATTCCTTGGGGGTGTTGTATTCCCATGTGACCGAGTTGAGAGCTGTACCCAGTACCTTGATAGTTTCATCCTGCGGGATGCTGGTGTACAAACTTTCTATATCAAGGGTAGCTAGGATGATGGTATCAGGCTCAAAGGTGATGGCCTGTAACTCATACAGGAGATTTTTCGTATCCTTTAAGTATGTAGGGGTGTTTTGGACAATGGGTTTTAGAAACTGGTCGCAAAAAGTAGACAATGGTTCTAGTAGAGACCCAATTCCTGATACTATGGGGCGGCCTGGTGGCGGCAGCCTGTTTTTGTGAGTTTTGGGAAGCGTGTAAAAATACGGAATGATATTTTTACTGGTTGAGAGATAGTCCGCCTCATTCTTGGATAGATGCCCATTCTCTTCGGCTTCCTTAACCATGTTTGTAATCCGGTTTTGTAGATCCGGGGAAGGATCTGTGATGAGTGGAGTATAGTTGTTAATGTCATTCAGAAGTGCCTCACAGACTTTCTCATAATCCGTGGTATTTTGAATGACGATACCACCGCCTTTGTCGGCAGGTTTTATAGTGATCTCGCTGTTGTTTTTCAATTTCTCCAGTGCCTGATACTCTGCGGTGCTGAAATTTCCATAAGTCTCGGGTTCAGAGCTCGTTTCCAGATCCAGAAACACTGCTTGTTCGAAGGCTATAATAGCTGCAGGCACCGTGTGTGGAGGAGGAACAAAGGTTGATTTTAACCTTAGTCCCGTGTCCCCTTTCCTAGTGCCTGCATTTTGATCCTCTTTTCCTTCAAAAAATGCCTTTAGCTTTAATTTGCGAAAGAAGTCTGTAAGTTCGCAGTGTAATCTGAACTTATCCGGGCGGGCAGTGGGTACAAAGCCCAGCCCCTTCTCTAGTACTTTGGTCTCAGTAGTAGTAAGTTGGTAGTCCGAGAGGTTGTTCACTAGACTTGTTGGTTGCTTGTCCCCGCTTGCGGTGTCTTGCTCCTGGTATGATTGCCAACTGCGTCGTCTGGTTGCCAGGAGACTTGGTTGGAGGTTCTTCTGTTTCTGCCTCTTCCTCTCCGGCCCCTCTCTAAAAAAGGCTGCTGGTATTGGTTTGCTGGTGGCGGTTGGTGCCAACCTGGATTCCATCCCATCATCGGAAATTGTGGGTGTGGAAAAGGGAAAGGTGAGGGCCCAAAACCTGCATGTGGTGCCATAGGCCAATTGGGTATGTGGTTATGTTGATACCGCTGGTTGCCTCTGTTACCTCTGTTGCCACGTCTTCGTCCTTGTTTGTATGAACTTGAACTCGATCCGCTACTGTTGGAGGAATTATCATCAGTAGCATCAGAATCATTAGCACTCTTTGCTGTAGCTTTATAGTCAGGATCCGCATTTGGGTAGATTTTATTGAACTCAAATTTTTTGAGATCCTTTTGGAATTTTGTTAGCTTAGCCTGTAGGAGGTTCTCCTTATATTCATTCATTTCTCGGTTAATTTCGTCTAGTTTTTTCTTATAACCGGTCACGGGAGTTTTGATGTGTTTCTCAGTTTCTTGAATTTCTATTAGTAAGGTTTCCGACAGGTGCAAAGCAGTCTTGATTATTAGCACAAGCCAGTCTCGAGTGCAGTGCCATGCAATCATGGCCCAATCTTTGCGAAATTGTGCATCATTCAGAAAAATGCGTGGAGCATTGGTTACCAAGAGGCCCCTGGGTGCCGAGTTGGACGAGAGGTAATGTTTCATTATAGTACCGTGTAGGATCGTGCGTATACGGTCTCGTTTATGTTCGGTTAGTTTTTCCCACTCCGAAGTATGTGCTATAGCCTGAGAGATGGCCGGGTCTGCAAAAAGGTTGGAATCTGCCATAAGTGCATCAATTTCAGCTTCAGAGAAAGTAAGTCCCAAGTTCGCCATGGTGGAGGTTGGGGGTTAATAAACTCTCACAGCTGTGCGCTGCTATATATCTATCAACAAAAAGAGAGGTAGGGAGAAGCGCGAACACTCTTAATCCCCAATAGATTAACAGAAAATAACAACAGAAGAGTGTTCTAGTGCAGGTAGGGTGGGGGTCTGCACTGAGCACAAGGAGTCAAACACAAGCCCATTTGGTTTGTTCATAAAGCCCTCACTCACCGACCTGGTCGGTGACTTGCTTCATCATCGGGCCCCACCGGGTGTGACCGAATGTCACCCCGGTGTGCTGCAACGCCAGAGTTACTGCGGAGCTGGTCTTGTGAGGATGGAGGGGCTATGTGATAGGTAACGTGAGAAGTGTAAAGAGTGGTGGTTTAAAATTGTCTTGTATGTATAAAAAATTATTTAATGGCTGATCATCAAGGACAAAGTTAAAAATGTGTCGATAAACAAGGCCAACTAATTGGATGGTCTTGTACCGATAACATTAAGTGAAAGTGTGGTTGGTCAACATGTTTCTGCCCAAGCGGTAAAGTTAACCAGGCATTCGTCAGGACCTAGAGTGTAAACCCCGGCAGTATGAGCACGCTAAGGCCCACCCGACCGAAGGCCTTGAAAGTGAAAAATCGTGTCTGTGAAGAAAAATGAGGGGGGCTCCACCGACCAAAAGGCGGGAAGCACACAGCCTCAGGTCTCCAGAAATATAGAGACAACAGCAAAGAGTGCTAATGATTCTGATGCTACTGATGATAATTCCTCCAACAGTAGCGGATCGAGTTCAAGTTCATACAAACAAGGACAAAGACGTGGCAACAGAGGTAACAGAGGCAACCAGCGGTATCAACATAACCACATACCCAATTGGCCTATGGCACCACATGCAGGTTTTGGGCCCTCACCTTTCCCTTTTCCACACCCACAATTTCCGATGATGGGATGGAATCCAGGTTGGCACCAACCGCCACCAGCAAACTAATACCAGCAGCCTTTTTTAGAGAGGGGCCGGAGAGGAAGAGGCAGAAACAGAAGAACCTCCAACCAAGTCTCCTGGCAACCAGACGACGCAGTTGGCAATCATACCAGGAGCAAGACACCGCAAGCGGGACAAGCAACCAACAGGTCTAGTGAACAACCTCTCGGACTACCAACTTACTACTACTGAGACCAAAGTACTAGAGAAGGGGCTGGGCTTTGTACCCACTGCCCGCCCGGATAAGTTCAGATTACACTGCGAACTTACAGACTTCTTTCGCAAATTAAAGCTAAAGGCATTTTTTGAAGGAAAAGAGGATCCAAATGCAGACACTAGGAAAGGGGACACGGGACTAAGGTTAAAATCAACCTTTGTTCCTCCTCCACACACGGTGCCTGCAGCTATTATAGCCTTCGAACAAGCAGTGTTTCTGGATCTGGAAACGAGCTCTGAACCCGAGACTTATGGAAACTTCAGCACCGCAGAATATCAGGCACTGGAGAAATTGAAAAACAACAGCGAGATCACTATAAAACCTGCCGACAAAGGCGGTGGTATCGTCATTCAAAATACCACGGATTATGAGAAAGTCTGTGAGGCACTTCTGAATGACACTAACAACTATACTCCACTCATCACAGATCCTTCCCCGGATCTACAAAACCGGATTACAAACATGGTTAAGGAAGCCGAAGAGAATGGGCATCTATCCAAGAATGAGGCGGACTATCTCTCAACCAGTAAAAATATCATTCCGTATTTTTACACGCTTCCCAAAACTCACAAAAACAGGCTGCCGCCACCAGGCCGCCCCATAGTATCAGGAATTGGGTCTCTACTAGAACCATTGTCTACTTTTTGCGACCAGTTTCTAAAACCCATTGTCCAAAACACCCCTACATACTTAAAGGATACGAAAAATCTCCTGTATGAGTTACAGGCCATCACCTTTGAGCCTGATACCATCATCCTAGCTACCCTTGATATAGAAAGTTTGTACACCAGCATCCCGCAGGATGAAACTATCAAGGTACTGGGTACAGCTCTCAACTCGGTCACATGGGAATACAACACCCCCAAGGAATTTGTATTACAGTGCGCAACTATTGCACTCAAAGAGAACTTTTTCTCTTACAAAGGCCAGCTGTACCTTCAATGCTCTGGGACCTCGATGGGCAGCACGTTTGCGCCCAGCGTGGCGGGGATATATGTATCAGATTTCGAGGCTAACAACATTCAATCCATTAACAATCCGTTTGTGAGGAACATCACCTTCTGGAAACGATACATAGACGACGTGCTGCTCATCTGGAAAGGCAGCATGGAACGTCTGATGGAATTCGTGGGGTGGATCAATACAACCAACAGGTATTTGAAATTTACCCACACAGTGAGCACCACGGAGTTGGTCTTCCTGGATGTGGTCATTACGAACAGTGGTACCTCACTAACGACCAAAACTCACTACAAGGCCACTGCAAAAAACAACTTACTACAATTCTCTAATTTCCATCCGCGCCCATTGAGGGAGAACTTACCCTATGGGCAATATTTAAGAGTCCGTAGAAACTGTAGCAACCTAGAGGACTTCAAGACCCAATCATCTGACCTTACAGTCAAGCTGACCCAGTGAGGCTACCCCAAGCACATCCTCCAAAAAGGCTTCAAACGAGCACGAAACCAACCGCGTGAAGCCCTCCTTGAACCAGTTACGAGAACAACGGAGGAAATACCACTTACGTGTGTCACTACCTACAGTACTCTATCGAATCTAGTAAAGAAGTCGATAAATAAAAACTGGAAAATAATCACGAGCACGAAGAAAGACTGGCAAAAACCTCTATTCTCGTTCAAAAAGGGACATAGTTTAAAGGACGCTCTTGTTCACACGAGACCTAGACAATTGCCAGTACCTTTGACACGGAGTATTACAGACGCTTGGAACCTCCCGAAAGTTACAGGCCATTTTCCATGTGCGAATTGCTCAGTCTGCCACCTGACTACTACATCTAAAACCCTTGATCTGGAACCAGGGAGAACTTGGCACCAGAAAGCACATACCAACTGCAATTCCATCAATGTTGTCTACCTTGTCACATGCCCCTGCTCTCTCCGGTATGTTGGCATGACCACGAGAAAAGTGAAGCAGAGGGTATGTGAACATAGGAGCAATATCAGGTGCAAGAAAGCTACAACAAAAATGAGCGATCATTTTCTACGTAACAATCACACCACAAACGATCTCAGATGGACTGTGATTGAACAAATCATCGGAGGTTTTAACATCCCAGACAGGCTGTTTGAAAAGGAACAGAGATGGGTATACCGCTTGGGAACCCATATAACTGGTCTCAATGACGATATTCCCTGGGCCTCTGTTCTAAAATAACTTTATTTTGAGTCTGCCATCTGGAATACCGACCTTGCTTACGCATGCGCACTACCAACCTTCCGACCCGGAAATGGGTACGATTCTTTTAAGTTGGTTCACGCTCTACTCCATCCATTATGACGCATGCGTATCACACACACCTTCCGGACCCGGAAGCTCAACTCAGCCTCCCTCTCTCTATAAAAAGACTCACACTCCTCCAGCCTGGATCGGCGAGACCCGGTTCCGAGGGCTGAGCAGGTGTATCAGCGGGAGACTGGCGTAGTGGGCGTGAGTGTATCTGCTACCGCTACAGACCCTACGAGATAAGTACTCTTTTCAGCAAACTGATTGTGTTTGTCCCTTGTTCCCTTCTTGTTCCCCCTTTCCTTCACAGGATGTGCCAAAAAGCGCTGCCTCCCCCCTCCCGAGGTCTATGGGGTGTAATATCACCCCCTGTGAAGTGAGATGTTTCTCTTTTCACCCTTGAAACTCTTGGTTGATTGATCACTGGCCCTTGGCCCATTGATCGCTCGAGTGACAGAGATGTGTATGAATGCCCATCACATCGCAATTCCCCCATCTCTCACTCTCACAAACGGCCAAGCTCACGCGCACTGTTGACAATCCAAATAGTACACTAGTGAGCCTGTTCAGTCACGACTAAAAGTTTAATGGTATACGTTCCTGTCTAGACCACAGGCAGAGCCACGCACCTCTGCTAATTTGTACGAGTTGTGCACCCCCAAGCACCTTGAGCACTAGTCACAGGCTTTAACATATGAGCCTTATTGACAAATGATTTTAACCCTTTTTTGTTTGTCTTTGTGTATGTCTGTTTGTACCTTTTATCTTCACAGGTTTTAATTTTTGACTCTATATTTCTGGAGACCTGAGGCTGTGTGCTTCCCGCCTTTTGGTCGGTGGAGCCCCCCTCATTTTACTTCACAGACACGATTTTTCACTTTCAAGGCCTTCGGTCGGGTGGGCCTTAGCGTGCTCATACCGCCGGGGTTTACACTCTAGGTCCTGACGAATGCCTGGTTAACTTTACCGCTTGGGCAGAAACATGTTGACCAACCACACTTTCACTTAATGTTATCGGTACAAGACCATCCAATTAGTTGGCCTTGTTTATCAACACATTTTTTACTTTGTCCTTGATGATCAGCCATTAAATAATTTTTGATACATACAAGACAATTTTAAACCACCACTCTTTACACTTCTCACGTTACCTATCACATAGCCCCTCCATCCTCACAAGACCAGCTCCGCAGTAACTCTGGCGTTGCAGCACACCGGGGTGAAATTCGGTCACACCCGGTGGGGCCCGATGATCAAGCAAGTCACCGACCAGGTCGGTGAGTGAGGGCTTTATGAACAAACCAAATGGGCTTGTGTTTGACTCCTTGTGCTCAGTCCTGACCCCCACCCTACCTGCACTAGAACACTCTTCTGTTGTTATTTTCTGTTAATCTATTGGGGATTAAGAGGGTTCGCGCTTCTCCCTACCTCTCTTTTTGTTGATAGAGGTACGGGTGAATGAGCATACGTCCTCCCATATGCTTTCCAGCATACGTTCTGCTTGGCCTCCCCAATCCCCTGATGTACCCACTGCGGTCTTGTAGAGGCAGACAGATAGCAATTGCGTTGGGGTCAGCGACACAGAACATACTTATACATTGGCATACCCTTACTGCCCAGACACTCACAGGTTGGCTGCATCGTCTATGGCACGTCCTTGGGATGGAGAAACTGACACTCAACTTGGCAGGGGAGGGATCTAAATACAACGAACTGTGGCAACCCTTTCTATCACTACTAGCCACGGAATTTAGAGAGATCACGTGTCCCAAATACCTTAGACTATTATGTTGTGTTTATATCTAGGACCCTAATTCGATTATCCCGATTTATGCCCTTGTGAGGTTACAATCAATAATATCCTGATAAAGCATAAGAATCAGATCCATATTCAGTAATAGCCTATTCAGTCCAAAGCACAGCACGGCTACTCCCATCGACTCCTAGAAAGCACAACGCGTTCTTTAAACAAACCAAGCCTCAAGCAGGCCGGGAAATCCCCCCTGGTTTTGTTTTGATTTGAACAAAAACTCCTGAAAACCAGAAAGAACTGTTAGTTCTTAGTGACGTCTTATGTCTAAACTTACGTCAAACTCAGCACCTTCCAGGTATAAAATACCAACAGTTGCCTTAAGCAAACATACGGTGGTTTGGAGCAGAGCGGCCATCTACTTGCCCGAGAGCCCAGCTGATGCGAGAGCCAACGGAAGCCGCCCTCCCGTTTGAAGCACTGAGAGAGATGCTGTCTTTTTCTCCAGCCGAGAAAATCCAGCTCCGGTATTTCCAGCCTACACTTGCGGGTTGCTGGGATATCGAGTCCTGAGGAAAGAGATACCAGACCTCCCACATTCTATTACCAAGGTACGGAGCTGACTAAACCCTTAAGAGAATTCTTGATGCAGATTCTTGGCAAAATAATCTTAACCAACTTAACTTAAACTGCTACTTACTCATCCCTTCCCAAGTATTAGGCTTAGGTCAGGTACACCGGGGTAGGCTTAGTTAGAAGCACCAGTTGAGTATGTTAGTCAATGTATTTATGTATGTACATATTTTATCCATTTTAAAGTATCATATGGCTAAGAAACCATATCAATGCTTTTACAGTATTATTTCCTAATACTAATTTTACTGTACGCACTTTACTTTACTTTAAGTATTGCAATTGTGGCAATTCATTTCTCTTGCATGAGAAAGAAGACTGCTCAATAAATAACACCTTTTATTGAAAACGCCCATCTCTCTATTTCTCTGCATTCTGGTGAAACTAAGTATGCACTGCTGACTGAGTGAAATAGTTGTCTATTGTTTTCACACGACTCTAGAGATATACTCTTATTCTGAGGGAGCAAAGTTGTCATGTTTATGCGGTTGTCGGAAACTGAATCCCTTCTTGTCTGAGCCAGGGGAGCTTGTCCCTCCCTATTCATTCAAGAAAGTTTCCAGTGACCTCTGAGCTAGCTGGCGCAAACCTAAATTAAGTTTAACCTCAGTCCTACGTCTACACGGCTGTTTATGTTATTCCAATGCGCAGAGCCTATTGGGAAAATAGAAACTACACTACATGGTGCCCAACGTTTGGTAAGGCGATAATCTAACACAAGACACTAGAGTAACTCAGTCTTGCTTTTTCACACAGACCCCTTTTTCCCGTAAAAACTCCAATAGACGTCTGGAGTGGGTGAAAGGTTAATATCCGCCGGACCTTAGTAGGATGAGAATCCTATGTATTAGTTTTTGGTTTGATCAACGTTAAAGGATACAGTGTTCCAAAATATTGTGCACCTAATCATTGTTTCCTTGAAACTTGATCTGCAAACAAAAGTTTTTTGACGATGAGGCAGAGAGAGCTAGAATAGCAGCTCAACTCATTGAGGATGATACAACCATCCAAGAAAATGACCCGAGTGTTATACTCATTCCGGTCAACGTGAGGAGAACTATAACTCTTAAACTTATAAAAAATGGACTGACATCACTTGGTGGTACAGTCATATTCGTGGTAGAGGCCCATGAATATCGGCAGACAGAGGTATTCTATTCATGGATACACTTTCCAGCAGCAAACTCTATAACAAAAGAATTCTACTATTAAAAAATAGAGGAACCTCCGGATACATACACTCCTTTCGAGGACGTGGAAATCCCACTAAATTACCAAGAGCACCTGCTCTGGTTTAATGGCGCCCTAAAACATAATAATCACATCACCAGGCTCGGTCCACTAGGTAGACCAGGAGCAACGTGGCCGGTTCTAACCAGCTACACACCACATCCAGACATTGATAAAATGTCAGTTCCTGAACTTTTAGCTCAGCTAAAACTCTTAATTAAAATACATAGACAATTGGTCCAATATGTCATGTGGACTTCAACAGTCCAACCGACAATTAATATTCCACAGCTGACCCCTCACCAGGGGAACACAAACAAAATCACACCACAGAACATACAATCATGTCTTGGTAAAGTACCCATAAAACAGGAACAAATTCCATTCTGGTTATCACAATAAATTACTTAAATAGAGGCAGTATTTCCAGATACTACTCCTACTGAGAAACACAGAATTCTGACTATCTGTCTCCCAATGGGGATCGTACCACATGTGGAGGACTGTGACACTTGGGGCACAGTCTTTGCTTTGATCTACACAAAAACACATTGTGTCCCGTCTATGGTGGTCATACCAGATGTATTAAGACAGATTCAAAATTAATACGGTCCAGAACCTGCGTTAATCCTAGGTATGAAATTACTGAAAGACTTCAAGCAGGTCTCGGCTATATTATTAGCCAACATGAAAGGAGAAGCAGCATCTGTGGCGATCCGCCAAAAATTGAAGGAGACAGATATAACAGACCAACCATTTGAACTTGCCAGAATCATAGAAAAATCCTATGAAGAGCTAGGAAGAGATAGTTTGGGTGGGAAACCGGTAAAACCCCAACTAACTGAAAATCTTGAAAAAACATTTATCAAACATAATTTAAAAACTCTGAAAAAGAGTTGGGGTCGTAATAAGCAATCCACTCCCAGGAAAAGGCATTTCCAGTCCAGAGAAAGGTCTCCTCAGCGTAAAGAGAGATCTCCAGGCCGAGAAGACAAATCTCCCAAAAGGGAGCCCTCTGAAAAAAATATAACCTTGGAGATAGGGATAAAATAAGAAAACCAGACAGATATCAAGATGTTGATACACGTCCCTCTCGATCCTTCTCACTCAATCTTTCTCGATCTTCCTCACAGAAATCGGAAAGAAGAGGACTATCAGAACACAGAGAAGAGCATGTCAAGTCCAAAGACAAGGAACCTGCTCATCAAAGAAAAAATTACAATTTCCCAGAAAGAAGGTAATAACTTAAGCTCCGTGACTTCCTCAGCCCTATGAGCTGATTTACGACAATTTTTAGTCAAGGTTTGCTCAATTTGGCTAGTGCTTGCTTCCTACACCGACCCCCTACCTTACCTGGGTTTTTCAGGCATTTTCTTCACACGGGGGTCCTTCTGCCTGCTTCCTGGCTCCTCTCCCCTGCCTCTGCTCCAGTTCTGCCGATTTCCTCAGCACACGGGGCAGTGCATTTACAAAGAAAGGGCCTGGCTTGGGCCTAGCCACTCCCACGTCCCACCTTAACTCTTGCACTGACTTTTTTCAAGAGTTTTTGGAGCTTTTTATACCCTTTTCCCTCATATTTATTAAATTTTGAGGTGGATTCTGATTATCTGCATTTTTCTGATGCAAAAAGTTGTTTTTTCTCCTCAAGATGGAAAACAAAAATTCTGCTAATAACAAAAGGAAGCAGCAGGTGTCTCCTCCCTTTAAATAAATCTAAGGTTGTTGAAACTTCTGAACCCTCACTTACTCTGATACTGGAAGAAATTCAAGCGCTGCGCATGAACACTGATACTATTGCAAATGAAGTGAAAAATGTTCGCAAAGATATGGCGTCCATGTCCATGAAAGTTTCTGATAATACTATTAAAATTCAGGACAATAAAACTAAACTCGACGCTTTTACACCTTTGATGGCTCAGATAGTACCAATGCATAACCAATTACTGGAATTGGAAAACCATAATAGACAATATAATCTCCACATTTTCAATCTGCCTGAAGAAGTTGAGGGCTCCGACTGTCGCTTGTACTTGGAATCTTTGCTTCCTGGTCTTCTAAATATCAAATTTCCAGAAAAATTTGAGGTGGATAAAGCGCATAGAATTCCCTCACACAGGAATCCATGCCACACCAAACCCAGGCAAATGATTTTTAAGGTCTTGTGACACCATCACTTGGTCCTCATAAGGAAAGCTGCCAGAGACATTCCTTCGCTTCTGGTAAATGGTTCCAAAATATTTATCCATCAAGACTTTGCTAAGGAAACGGTTGCTATTCGCAAGGAATTTTCCTCTCTTCGTCCACATTTGAGAAGCCTTGGTTTTAAGTATGGTCTATTTGATCCGTCTACAATGCGAGTTTGGAAAGATACCTTCTCAAAATCTTTTCATCGTTCTGAAGACTTAAAACTTTTTCTGGATCAACAAGCTTCGTCATCAATGGATACTCATGCTCCTATTACCTGAATGCATTTAATTTGAGCACTCCTGGTGATTATTCTTTCTTCATGGGCTCCAACGGTTTCCGGCCATGCTTGTGGAACGGGTGTGCGTGTCTGTGTCCTTATTTATGTGCCCTGTTTGTAGCTTTTTCTTCCTTTTCTGTTTCTTCATTTTGTGTCTTTCCCTACCTTTTCTGGCTTTCTACGTAGAGTTACTTTTCTTCCATGGCTGTTCTCCCTCTTCTCTTCCTTTGACTCCTTTCTTCCTCTTCATTTTAACTCTTCATGGCTGCTACTCATGATGTTAAAATTGTTTCCCTTAATGTCAAAAGTCTGCGACATCCAGTTAAAAGAACTAAAATTTTAGACTACTTGGGTGCTTCTAAAGCTGACATATGTTTTCTTCAAGAAACGCATGTTGATGACAACATTTTACAATATATGAAGAAAAAGTGGGTGGACACTATTGTCTCATCGCCTGCCCTTGGTAAGAAAAATGGTGTTGCGATTTTCTTTGCAAAGAGATTACACTGCCAGATTCTTAGTAAGTTTACAGATACAGAAGGTAGATTTATTGTTGTTAAAGTTAAAATTCATGACTCCACCTTCTTTTTGCTTAATATCTATGGCCCCACGGCCGATGACCCATCATTTTGGTCTAACTTATCTACTGAAGTTCTAAAGTTGGGACAAGTTCCTTTGATTGTTGGAGGGGATTTTAATGTGATCATTGATCCGCTACTTGAGAGACTTTCTACTACTAAGTTTAGACCCCCTAAAATTTTTCATGCTTTTAAATCTTTCCTTAGTACAACCAAACTGGCTGATATATGGAGACTACACTTCCCCACTGAAAAATGTTTTTTTTTTTCTCTAATCCCCATAATTCTCATTCAAGGATTGATTATTTTTTGATTTCACCTTCCCTACTTCAGTCAGCTACAAATCCTGTTATAGGTACTATAGACATTTCAGATCATGATTTAATTTAATTTGTCTTAAATATCTCTTCTACTTTTACTAAACAAAATAGGTGGCGTATGCACTCGAGCATTGTCCTTAGTGACAAGCATAAACCTAAATTATTGCAGGCTATACAAGACTATTTTTTGTTCAACCCTGAAGACTCCACATCAATTGTCACCATATGGGATGCATTTAAGTCCTACATTAGAGGTACCACTATTTCTATTATGGCTCATGAGAACAAACAATTTACCGCTAACATTAAACATTTGGAAAAGCAAATTGCTAAATTTGAGCGTTTGTTTATCTCTTCTAATGACCCTCAGTACAAACTTACACTTCAAAAACTCCGCTATGAATTTAATGCCATCCTTAGTCAGAGAGCAGGAGTCCAACTTACAAAATCCAATGCTAAATTTCGTTTTAATACCAATAGATCTGGAAAACTCCTTGCTAACTACTTAAGGATTAAAAGAGATAAGACTCAGATTACCTCAATACGAGGTTCTCAAGACCAAGTGGCTATTTCCCATAACGATATTGTACAAGAATTTTTACGTTTTTATTCTACCCTATATAGTAAACCTGACACCTGTCCTGAATCTTTAATTGATTCTTTTTTAAATAAGTGCCATTTGCCCCATATTTCTTTATCAGATAGAACAGATCTAGATTCACCAATTACTTCTGAGGAAATTTTGCTTGCCATTAAGTCACTTCCCAAGAATAAATCCCCAGGTCCGGATGGTATCCT
This sequence comes from Lissotriton vulgaris, assembly GCF_964263255.1. Lineage (NCBI taxonomy): Eukaryota > Metazoa > Chordata > Amphibia > Caudata > Salamandridae > Lissotriton > Lissotriton vulgaris. Next base: position 1,300,181,454 of record NC_141694.1, read on the forward strand.
AGCAGAATTTTGTAAAGAATTTCAATCTCACCTCCTCCCTTATTTGAATACACTTTTCTCTCATTTTGGTTCCTCTGGTACTATCTCGGGCTCTTTTACAGACGCTTTAACCATTGTTCTGCCCAAGCCTGATAAAGATCCTACCTTGGTATCTAATTATCGTCCCATCTCCCTAATAAACCAGGATTGTAAGCTTTATGTGAAAGTCCTTTCTACCAGATTAGCTCCTGTCCTCCATTCCATTATTCACCCAGATAAATATGGTTTCATGAAAAATAGATATTCTGCTAATAATACTAGAACTCTACTACACATTATTGAACAAAGTTCTCACCTTACTTCTCCTGCGGGAGTGATGGCCTTAGATGCAGAAAAAGCATTTGACAAGATTCACTGGCAATTTTTATTTAAAATGTTATTGTCCTTTGATTTTGGTGCCCCTTTTATTCGTATGATTTCTGCTTTATATTTTGCCCCTACTGCTCGTTTGTTTATTAATGGTCAAATTTCTAGTCAATTTCCTCTCTTTAGAGTACTAGGCAAGGTTGTCCCCTTTCCCCACTGTTATTTATCTTAGGTATTGAACCTTTTCTTAATTATATTTGCCTTTGTGATGACATTCAGGGTATTGTGATCAATGATGTAACTGTTAAAACTTTAGCCTATGCAGATGATTTTTTATTATTTATTAATAACCCTCTTTCTTCTGTTCCTTCCCTATTAGACATTATTGCACAATACTCTATGGTTTCAGGTTACAAATTGAATGTGAGCAAGACTGAATTTTTTCCTTTAAATATGTTTTGTACCTCGGAGATGCTCCAGAACACAGATATTCTTTGGCAAACAACTAAACTTAAGTACTTGGGTATTCTATTTGCTTCATCGCTGCCAGCTACATTAAAACTTAATTCTGATTTCATAATTGACTACATTAAAAACAAAACGTCCAAGTGGTCTGCCCTTTATCTCACTTGGTGGGGAAGAATGGAATCTATAAAAATGAATATAGCGCCAAAAGTCTTTTACTCTTTAGCTATGATCCCCACCCAATTTCCTCTCAGATTTTATAAAACTGTTAACACTCTTTTATCTAAATTCCTTTGGTCTAACAAAGTCCCCGTATTGCTTACAAGAAGTTACCAACTTCTAAGTCCCAGGCTGGTTTTTCCCTTCCAGACTTTCACCTCTACCATAAAGCTTTTATCTTAAAGCAGAGTTCCCTTTGGTTTAATACTTCACATATGGTAAAACCTCCAATTTGGTTGGATATTGAAGCCTCCATTGTGTGGCCCTTTTCTTTACCCTCCTTGATGTCGATGTCATCTACAGCGAAGGTTGTTCATCTTTCCTCTATCATTAAGTCCCCCAGATTGATAATTAATGATTTAGATTCTAATTTTGAATTACCCCTACTCTCCACAGTCCACTTGTCTTTATGGCACAATGCCCTATTTAAATTTAACAGAAACATTACCTTCTGGTCCTCTTGGATTTCAAAAGGGATTTTATATCTTAAAGATGTATTTAATGGTAATGCTTTTATTCCTTTTGAGCAGCTACAGTTAAAGTTTGGTATCCCAGCTACTGACCTTTTGAAATATCAATTTTTATGTAACTCTATTTTGGATTCCTTCCCCAATGGTATTCCCTCTTCCACCACAAATGACTTGTTAATTTACCTTACAGCTGTAACATCGTCCCCAAAAGCTGTCTCTGTTTTTTATAAAAAACTTACCACCTCACAGGGCTCTAATGTTCAGATTATTTTATCGTTCTGGAACAATGAACTTTCCATCTCCCTGTCAGATGACTCCTGGTCCTCTATATGGCTTAACAGTATCTCTGGCTGGCTCCCAGTGTCCCTTTACCAAACCAAAGCGTATATTTTATTTAACACTTAATGGACTCCATCACGTCTATGTTGTGCAAAACTGTTACCCTCTGATGTTTGTTGGCACTGCAACGCTAGCCCTGGTTCACTTCGCTATATGTTATTTGATTGTCCAGTTAATTTGAAATTTTGGTTGGAAGTATGTAGTGTAATTTTGAAAATGTTACCTTTACAAGATGATATTTCCTTTACTTTGTTAATTTGCAAATCGATCGCCCTAACTCTTCCCCTTACTGAGTCAGAGGCAAAATTGTTTAATTTTCTAATCACAGCTGCCTTGAAATCCATTACTTTCTGTTGGAAAGATGCTTCTTCTCTTTCAGTCCATGCTTGGTGGTCATGGATCACCTTTACGAGGAGAGGTGCACAGCTATCTCTTAAAGGTGTCACTCATAATTCACAATCATTTCAGTCGTTTTGGTCTCCTATTGATTCATATGTCCTGCAATGATATTGTTATATATTTTCTTATGTTCTCTTTTTACATTACATTTTCACTGTAACTCTGTCGTTTATGAATTTATGATCCTATGACATGTTATTTCCCTCCCCTCTCCCCCCTTTTTTCCCCCTTCCCCTTCCTCTTCACTTGTGATTTTCTTTTTATTACTATATATCACTATTGCGAATTTTGGTTTAATGCATTTCTTATTGATTATTTGATCACTTATGCTTGTAACTTCCTTCTTCTTTTTTGTATTGTACTTGTTTTTTTCATTTTGTCTTAAAATTTAATAAAATCTTTCTGAACATAAAAAAAAAGAACACAGAGAAGAGCACGTCAAGTCCAAAGACAAGGAACCTGCTCATCAAAGTAAAAAACTTACAATTTCCCAGAAAGAAGGTAGCAAGTATTAAGATTAAACATGCCGAGAATTCTGAGGACACAACTGAAAAATGGAGAGTGGGCACAAACAATGCTAGACAGCGCAGCAGAAGTGACCATAGCTCGCAAGATCCTGATGAATCTTCTGGAGACAGTGGACACAAATGAGTACATTCAGGTGGAAACTGCAGACACACGAGTTAGTGTGCCCCATAAACTATATGAAATAACATTACGTATAGAGGGAGATAAAACTAGGAAAATAAAAGTTCTCTTTTGGGAAAAACTTTCAAAAGGCTATGACATTCTGTTAGCTGAGAAAGACTGGCCACCAGAGTTTGTCAGGGAGTGCCCTCATGGCGAAGAAATGATTATGCCTGCCTTCTCGAATCATATCCCGATTCATAAAAAATACATTGGCAAGAAAATGGGCAATGGCCCAAGCTCCTGCTTTATACAAAAATCATGTAGGATGGGATGAGGATTCACCTCACCACAAAATCCAGTTACAAAATCAGCCCACTGCACAAAGGCAGTATCCAGTTAAACAAGAAGCTAAAAAGCAAGTCAGGGAGATCTTAACCCCTTCCATGCTCATGACGAGCTCAGCTCGTCATGAGGCACGGTGCTCGTGTGCTCATGACGAGCTGACCTTATCATGAACAATGGAATTCAAGCATTTTCAGCACAGGAGGGGAATATGCTCCGCAGCCAAGGTGTTAAATCAACTTGAATATCAAGGGGTGATCGAAACATGCACCTCTCAAATGAACAATCCTTTATTTCCTGTCTCCAAGCCAGACGATTCATATCGTCTAGTTTCGGACTACAGACACCTTAACTCCTGTTGTAAAACATTTGCAGTACAAAACTCACATAGTGCATCACTGATGAATAACATTGTGCAAAAAAATATAAAATGACATTAGATATCTCTAATGGATTCTTCTGTAAAAACATTGCCCCTGAAAGCAGGTATTTGACCGCTTTCTCAATAATGGGGTCACAAAAACACTTCTGTCCACTCCCACAGGGATTCAAGAATAGCCCAGGATTTTTCTCAGCAGGGGTAACAGAGTTACTACAAATATATGATGATGAAGCATTATCCTATGTTGATGACATCTATCTCACAGATGATGACCTGGAGACTCACTTAAAAAGGGTGAACACCATAATACTTGGGTTCGCGTCAGAGGGTTACAAATTCAACTTTAAAAAGTCACGAATTGCCCATCTTACTGTCCTATTTTTAGGATATGAATTATCAAGTGAAGGCAAAAGCCTGGCAGACAATTTCTTAGAGAAATGTGCTGTTCTCCAAGCACCTAAAACGCTGAAGAATTTACAATCAATATTAAGTTTCCTGAATTTCGGAAGAACATACATTCTAAATTATGCCGAGAGGGTCAAACCTCTCTATGAATTAATAAGACCAGATTTCAAACAAACCAATTGGACTCAGAAACACACAGAGATTTTGAGATCATTGCAAACAGACATGTTAACTAAAACAAAATTGCAAACACGTGAAAACACACGCAATCTTGTAATCCGAGTCATCCCAGGAAGATGCGGATTCACATACCTGACCTCTAATGAGGGAGAAATGGTACCTATAGCTTACAAATCACATTTGTACACTCAAGCTGAAATGGAATCCATTTCTACAGAAAAAATTCTGTTAGCAGTTCAAACTGCTGTAGCAATAGAAAGAGCCCAAGCCCAAGGCAGAAGGATAACTGTTTTTACAGCAGAATCAGCCCTTGAGGCATTAACGTGCACACACAATTTAAATGCAGTGGCATTAGATCCAGAAAGGATATAATGGGAAAATTCTCTTGCTGCAGAAGACGTGAAATACTATTTTGACGCGAAACTGAAGAAACTAGATGATCTAGAGTACGAACAAGAATATCCTCTGCCAATCGAAATTCTGCCTCTAGAAAAGTACACTTGTGTAATCTACATGGACAGATTTGCACAACACTACAATGTAGTGGAAAATTCATACAAAGCAGCGTGTGCGATTGTTAAAGGTCACTGGCGCTCTGGTAAATTCAGACCGATGATTACCAAAACTGAATCAATCAGAAACTGTTCAGCTGAAAGAGCTGAAATAAGATCTTTAAAGGTGGCGCTTGAAAATGCCGATCGTGAATTCCCGACACTAATAGTGTGCGATTATTATTTCTGCGTCAAATCATACAACAGTGACATGCAGACATTGATCAAAAACGGTTACAAAGATGACACAGGTGCTACAATAAAGCATAAAACGCTTTGGGAACAAGTAGTTCTTGTAAAGAAAGAACTACGAAAGACTCACGTGATACACGCACTGAGTCATCAACGTGATGGCGTTCACGTTGCAGGGAATTCATTGGCTAACACAGCCACAGCGGTAGCGGTACAACCGGCTTCCGTAGCCGCTGGAAAGCGTGTAGAAAAACAAATAGATGGAGAAACTATGCTGGCAGTAAAAGCCTCATTAAAAGGCGATTATACAGCATTACCTCTCAACTATCCACTCAGTAATACATACATAATTGATGCAAACTCCGGTCCGTGTGCTCGAATCCCTGGAGTGGGGGATAGGGTAATTCCAAACACGAACCGGAGAGTTTTCTTGATTGAAAGCGTACACATGGGACTGGGTCCGAGGCACCAACAGATCTTGAAATCCTTAATAGAATTACAATCAGAGTACTGGTGGCCGGGAATGAGCATGCAAATTGACAAATTTGCAATGGATTGTCCAGACTGCAACAGAGATCGCAGCTGAGAACCGGACCAGGATACTGCCCGGACAGCTTTGTTAGAAAGCTTCAGGCATTCTATGATACAGAAATCCAACCAGAGAAATGCGCCCCAATAATTATTAAGACAAATTAACTTGATTATGTAGACCAGCAGCATTCGGCTGACGCCAGAATTGTTATAAAAAGATTTGCGAGTCTTTATCGGCACATACGCAATTGACATGCTACATTCTGATCAGGGTCCTGCGTTTAGCTCTCGAGCTTACAAAGAGGCCATGAACAGCATGGGCATCGCATTGCGGTACTCTTCTCCCTTCCATCCTGAGGGAAATGCGGTTGTGGAAAGAAAAAAACGGGATATAAAGCAATCTATAACAGCGAGGGTATTAGGTTCGGGTGATGGGTGGGTCAAACATTTAACAAGTTTCCAACGTAGTCTAAATAACCTGCCAAGAAATTCTCTAAAAGGTCTCACTCCATACGAACTATTGTTCGGGACTAGAATGCTGATTCAGGATCTTGATAGTCATACTTTAATGGTAGAAGAAAAATCCTTTGATTTCAAAGATCGTTTGGCTGTTTTACAGGATTTCAATGAAACAAGAAAAAACCTGAGTAACATAAAGTTGAAACTACAGCCGACAGCCACTGAAGAAAAACCACCTGGCTCAGCAAGACCTGTCTGGATTCCAAAGATTGGGGATCTGGTCAGAGAAAAGATCGCGGTAAAGAAGGAATTTGGGCCTTCTTACAGAAAAGCAGTACCTGTCTTAGCTATCAGCGGAACAAGATCAGTTGTACTACCGCCCCTTGCTGGTAAAAGGGAGAACAGAGTTGTATCCATTGACCTGGTGAAACCTAAATCATGTGGCCAATAATAAGTAGTAGGCCAAATGGACTCCCAAGAAATAGCAGAATACTGAAATTTGCTACAATCCAAGAGGCTCATGCTGAGAGACTAATCAAATTTTATAAACCTGCAGTGAATAACAAAGGACTATGCAATAATGCCATGGAACTAGTGCCTCTTGAAACCCAAATAACGACAATTCGTCAAGAAACACCAGTCTACAATGATGTAGCTTCTGACTATTCTAATGAAACAAAGAAAAATGCAAAAGCAAATGAAAATCCGGAAAAAATTCCAACAATTGACAGAACTGCATCTGGTTACTTCATCAACTTCGACGACTTCTCAGAAGATCCAAGCAAGCATGAAGAAACACCTCCAACAAAAACTTTCAAAGACAAAGTAATTGAACTTTTTCACCAGCTAAAAGAAACATATCTGATTTCACCATGGATTGAATTTTGGATTGTGTTAGGTGTACTTACACTCCTGCTTTGGCTCATCATGGTTCTCTGTTTGGGAAAATTCATTGATGGAAAATATAGTACAATGGACACAGCAAGTCAGAAGATCAACTTGGTCCTAAAGCCTCACACATACTCTAACATCGAGAAAAGAGAACTGACATCTGTAAACATCTCAGCTAAACTAATACCCGGTGGGGTAGCATGGGACAGAACTGATTATGACATTTTTGGCCCGGTTGAGCTCTTGAAGTATCCACTCCATTTCAAGGTTTCATTAAGTGACTTTGTGACACCAAGTACCTTCTCTGATGACTGGGACTTTGAAAACATTAATAATATGATGTCAGATTTAGTAATGTCAGCCAAATTTACAGAACATGATTACTTGCAGGGTTCTTCGAATTATGAAGAGTTATACTGTTACAACCATTATGGTGATCACTATTTGCATAAAACTGCTCAGCCTAGAAATGTTTTATCTTATAACCAGTGGGAACACTGTCCAACTCCACCAAAAGGCAGTTCGAAAACATTTTGTGAGAAATTCCAATACTTCTCAGGGTTTAATAACAGTGATCCAGAAACGTTTTATTTCAAAATGTTAAGTAGTACAGGAATGAAAACAATGTTGACAAATACTAAACTGATTTATTCTGAAAATGTTTATAACAAAATGTCTACATTTGGTTTCGAATTTTGGAAAAATACCATTGAAACAAAAACGATCTGGGGTTTCAAAGATTGGCAAGTACAAGGCCTAGAAGCACTATTTAGGGCCTGCATAATCCCAAACAAATAATATTCTTGAATGACACAATTCAACAAACTACTTGTCTTGGCCTAGCTAAGATAAAAGATTTAAATAGACCGTCTATTCCGAAACCCATAACTGATAGTGACAATACTACAGATGTGGAGATAGACGTATCCCATATTTTACACCAAAACAGAACACATCCTGATTGGAAAAAGTGGTTGATCTGGCCAACAGACATGAATAACTGTCAAGATAGATTCCTGAAAAAAACACAGGGGTTCAAAATGACCAGATCAGACCCTAGATACTCCCAGAGACAACATCCAGGGATAGTTACAACATACAGTGTAGGGAAACTATGCCTTGAGTGGCTAGAGAAATCCACACTGGCTGAAATCAAGCAACACTTGACTTTACTTAAAGATGGTGCTGAATTGCGTGATTTCATAATGGGACCACGCAAACAGCGTCAAAAACGTTTCATAGCAGCCCGTATATACGCTGCATACAACGAAGCATGGAAAGTAATGCAAATTGAGACAACAGAAAAATACGAGAAATTGATCGTATAAATTTGGAAAAATCACTTTCTGTTGTGGACAATAGGTTAACGACTCTGTCCTCCAGGATATATTCACTGGAAAGCATTGTATCATCTGCTTTTGATATAATAGAGCAGGACTTACAGATGTTACAACATGGTCAGTCTCAATTACGTTCTATTGTACAGCTTGGTTGGACGTTGCAAAATCTGCGTTCAGGCTACGTATCATGGCGTTTAAACAACACAACGTCATTATTCGGTATCTTTAACCTTACTGATAAACAAATCAGTTTGGCACAAAAAGGAGCAGACTATACGATTCTTAGCATTGAAAAACTCGAGAGATTACCATTGACAATGTCAGAGAGACCTGTCATTGAATGGATAATACATGGAACGATTACAATTCCGATAACAACTTTCCAGTTTAAATACTGTCAAGAGTATATATCAGTAGGCCAGTATGAAAGGTTGGGTAAAGAATACATCAAATCAACCTGGGATTTACCTTATACACACAGATGTTATAAACTGTAACTTCCAGGGCCATTTGCTGTATGCAAGTATTGTATCCACACAGCAATCCAGATATGGGGGCTACGTTATGGCCTCGGTTGAATATCTCTTCTATTCGAATTGATACTTTAAGCAGAATGAAGTCTATTCTTTTAAAGACAACTGTGCCTTTAACGTCATCAAAAGAAATGTATGATCCGCAAGTAGCAAGGACATCGGCAGAGATACATTCCCTTTTATCGACAAATTGCCCTGTGCATTTCGTAGAAATACTAAGCCAAATCTTAAACATGTCTGGTACCAGTGGCATCGCACATGTATTTAAGACGATTTTTTCGGGACTGTTAGCACCCTTTGAAACAGTTTTGGGCATCTTCCCGAATTTTGTCCATTCTGTCTTTGGCGGCCTACCCTTAATCTTGGGACTTGTGGCAGGAATCTTATTTTTGCTCCTTCTGCACCGATATGGCAAGCCAATCCACAGACAAGACTCTAGCAATGATGGAAGAAACGATCCTAGCAATACGATACCGAGACTGTATCACTAAGGTCCTCGGATTGGCCCGGCTAAGAGATCTGAGTACAACCTGGTTTCTTTCATTCAGACCGATCTGGCAAGATTGCATCATACCTGTGATTCGATGTCTGCTATGCGGAGAAGAATGCATGTTGGACGTCTCTCTTACACTACAATCAGCAGTACCAATGGATATCGATACTTTGCTAGGTCCTGTAACGACTCATGCATCGTGTTGTCCCCAGCGGCTACCGATTCTGATGACGGCATTCGTTGAGACTTCACCACTACGAATAGGTGGCGGTGAAGTACGAGAGGAAAGCAGCACCAAACAGGTACAGCCTTCTGTGAGCATTGCTGATCCAACCATTGATGAAAGCAATCATGCAGAGAACTGCACAGTTGCAGTATTTTCGAACTTGGTCGAACTTTCACCTGATGTGGTAGACCAATTTTTTGCGGGTCTTTCTGAAATAATGTTCTCTCCAATCAATGAGAATAACTCTTAACAAAAACAATGAGCACACTGCGTTCCCTGAACTCTGAATTTGGTCTTCAGTTTTTTGATAAACAAAGCTACAGAAAATATTTGGAACTCATTTTCCCCTGAAAGCGAAATTATTTTTGCCCATTTTTCAAAATATTTACCTTTTTTTGGCACATGGTACTCTGCTTGAAGTAGAACTATTCTTAGAGAACAGAGCTTCTATTTTTAGGATACTAGAGACAATATTTTACCTCAGCCTCTAGGACATATAAAGCAATTTGTATAAATATGTGATGAAATGGTCTCGACCTTCTTTTCTGTATTTAGAGCCATTTCATGTGTAATTTTCACAATTCATTCAGCTGATATATATATGCATTTATCTGAATGATGACACTGCTTAAAAAGGGCACAGTACCAACACTAAATTTCGTGTATTTACCTTATACCATTTCAAATGCGAAATATGTATTTTGGGGTGGGTCGGAAAACACACATGCATCATTGAATGTTTAATATTGCTTAGTTTTTAATAATGATGGACATCGATCCGTGGAGTGGGTGTCATGTTTATATCTAGGACCCTAATCGATATTCCCGATGTATGCCCTTGTGAGGTTATAATCAATATTATCCTGATAAAGGCATAAGAATCAGATCCATATTCAGTAATAGCCCATGCAGTCCAAACACCCGCAAAACGGGAACAAATTCCATTCTGGCTAGCACAAAAGATAACTCAAATAGAGGCAGTATTTCCGGATACTACCCCTAGTGAGAAACACAGAATTCTGACCATCTGCCTTCCAATGGGGATCGCACCACATGTGGAGGACTGTGACACTTGGGGCGCAGTCTTTGCTTCCATTTACACAAAAACACATGGTGTTCCGTTCATGGCGGTAATACCAGATGTACTAAGACAGATTCAAAATGAATACGGTCCAGAACCTGCTTTAACTGTGGGTATGAAATTACTGAAAGACTTCAAGCAGGTCTCGGCTATATTATTAGCCAACATAAAAGGAGAAGCAGCATCTGTGGCCATCCGCCAGAAATTGAAAGAAACAGATATAGCAGACCAACCAATTGAACCTGCCAGAATCTTAGAAAAATCCTATGAAGAACTAGGTAGAGATAGTTTGGGTGGGAAACCGGTAAAACCTCAAGTAACTGAAAATCCTGAAACGATATTTATTAAAAATAATCTAAACACTCCAAAAAAGAGCTGGGATGGAAATAAACAATCCACTCCCAAAGAAAAAAGATTCCAGTCCAGAGGAATGTCTCCTCAGCGGAGAGAAAGATCTCCAGGCCAAGGACATAAGTCTCCTCAGAGGGAGCCCTCTGAGAAAAGATACAACCTTAGAAATAGGGATATTTTGAAAAAGCCTGATAGATATCAAGATATTTATACACGTCCCTCTCGATGTTTTCAGAATTCCTCGCAGAAATCGGAAAGAAGAGGACGGTCAGAACACAGGGACGAGCACGTCAAGTCCAAAGACAAGGAACCTGCTCAAAGTAAAAAATTACAATTTCCAAGAAAGAAGGTAGCCAGTATTAAAATAATCAAACATGCCGAGGATACTGAGGACACAGCTGAAAAACGGAGAGTGGGCCCAGACAATGCTAGACAGCGCAGCAGAAGTGACAATAGCTCGCAAGATCCTGATGAATCATCTGGGGACAGTGGACACGAATGGATACATTCAGGTGGAAACTGCAGATACCAGAGTTAGCAAACCTCATAAAATATACGAAATAACATTGCGTATAGAGGGAGATAAGACCAGGAAAGTAAGGGGTCTGTTTTGGGATAACCTTTCAAAAGGCTATGACATCCTATTAGCTGAGAAAGACTGGCCACCAGAGTTTGTCAGGGAGTGCCCTCATGGCGAAGAAATTATTATGCCTGCCTTCTCAAATCATATTCCAATTCATAGAAAATACACATATGCAAGAAAATGGGCAGTAGCCCAAGCTCCTGCATTATATAAAAATCATGTAGGATGGGATGAGGACTCCCCTCCTCACAAAATCCAGTTAAAATGTCAACCCACTGCACAAAGGCAGTACCCAATTAAGCAAGAAGCTAAAAAACAAGTCAGGGAGATCTTAGATCACCTTGAATACCAAGGGGTGATTGAAACATGCACCTCTCAAATGAACAATCCTTTGTTTCCTGTCTCCAAGCCAGACGATTCATATTGTCTAGTCTTGGACTACAGACACCTTAACTCATGTTGCAAGACATTTGCAGTACAAAACTCGCACAGTGCAGCACTAATGAATAACATCGTTCGCAAAAAATACAAAACAATGTTAGACATCTCTAATGGATTCTTTTGTCAAAACATTGCACCAGAAAGCAGGTATTTAACCGCTTTCTCATTAATGGGGTCACAGAAAAATTTCTGTCGACTCCCACAGGGATTCAAGAATAGCCCAGGATTATTCTCAGCAAGGGTAACAGAGTTACTACAAATATATGATGATGAGGCATTATCTTATGTCGATGACATCTATCTCACAGATGATGACCTGGATACTCACTTGAAAAGAGTGAACACCATAATACTTGAGTTCGCAGCAGAGGGTTACAAATTCAACTTTAAAAAGTCACGAATTGCCCACCTAACTGTCCTGTTTTTAGGATATGAATTATCAAGTGAAGGCAAAAGCCTAGCAGACAACTTCTTAGAGAAGTGCGCTGTACTCCAAGCACCAAAAACGCTGAAGAACTTACAATCAATACTAGGTTTCCTGAATTTCAGAAGAACTTACATTCTAAATTATGCAGAGAGGGTTAAACCTCTCTATGAAATAATAAAACCTGAATTTAAACCAATCAATTGGACTCAGAAACACACAGAAATGTTGAGATCATTGCAAACAGACATGTTTGTTAAAAAAAAATTAGAAACTCGCGACAACACACGCAACCTTGTAATCCGAGTCATCCCAGGAAGATGCGGATTCATGTATCTGACCTCTAATGAGGGAGAAACGGTACCAATAGCTTACAAATCACATTTGTACACACAAGCTGAAAAAACATTCAATCTTACAGAAAATATTGTAAATGCGGTTCAAACTGCTGTAGCAAAAGAAAGAACCCAAGCCCAAGGCAAGAGAATAACTGTTTATACAGCAGAATCAGCCTTTGAGGCGTTATTAAGCCCATTTAATCTAAAAACGGTGGCATTAGATCCAAAATGGATACAGTGGGAAAATTCTCTTGCTGTAGAAGACGTGAAATACTATTTTGACCCGAACATGAAAAAACTGAAAGATCTAAAATATGAAGAAGAATATCCTCTGCCAATCGAAATTCTGCCTCTCCAACAGTACTCTTGTATAATCTATACGGACAGATTTGTACAACATTACGATATTGATAATAAATCCTACAATGCAGTATGCGCAATTGTTAAAGGTCGCTGGCTCTGCGGTAAATTTAGACCAAAAATAACAAAAACTGAATCACTGAGAAACTGTTCGGCTCAGCGAGCTGAAATCTGATCTTTAAAGATGGCGCTTGAAAATGCCGATCGTGAATTCTGGACACTAATAGTGTGCGATTCACATTTCTGCGTCAAATCTTACAATAATGACTTGCAGAACTGGGTTCAAAACGATTACAAAGATGACACAGGTGCCACAATAAAGCATAAGAAGCTTTGGGAACAAGTAGTTCTTTTGCAGAAAGAACTACGAAAGACTCACGTGATACATACACTGAGTCATCAACGTGATGGCGTTCACGGTGCAGGGAATTCATTGGCTAATACAGCCACAGCGGAAGCAGCTCAACCGGCTTCCGTAGCCACAAAAAAGCGTTCAGAAAAATACATAGACGGGGAAACCATGCTGGCGGTAAAAACGTCTTCAAAAGGCAACTGTGCAGCACTACCCGTGAACTATCCACTCAATTATACATACATAATTGATGCAAACTCCGTTCCTTTTGCTCGAATTCCTGGAGTGGGGGATAGAGTAATTCCAAACACGAACAAGAGAATCTTCTTAATAGCGGACGCACACATGGGATTGGGTCTAAGGCACCAAGAGATCAAGGAATCTCTGAAAGAATTACAATCAGAATACCGGTGGCCGGGGATGAGCATGCAACATTACAAATTTGCAAGGAGCTGTCGGAACTGCAACAGAGATCGCAGTAGCGAACCGACCGGAGTATTGCCATGGCCCTTCATGTAGTTAGCATAAGGCTATCTATACGTAAAATCCAGCGTCCCATTAATTTCCTTTTAAGACTAGATTCACTTAAAAATACGGACATCAGCGCTTGGCTGACGCCAGAACTGTTATAAATGATTTGCGAGTCTTTATCGCCACATACGCAATTGGCATGCTACATTCTGACCAGGGTCCTGCTTTTAGCTCTCGAGGTCATAAGGAGGCCATGACCAGTATGGGCATTGCATTGCGGTACTCTTGTCCCTTCCATCCTGAGAGAAATGGGATTGTGGAAATAAAAAACCGGGACATAAAGCAATCTATAACGGCGAGGGTATTAGGTTCGGGTGATGGGTGGGTCCAACATTTAACAAGTGTCCAACGTAGTCTTAATAATCTGCCAAGAAATTTTCTAAAAGGTTTCAGTCCGTACGAACTATTGTTCGGTACTAGAATACATATTCAGGACTTAGATAGTCAGACTTCAGTGGTAGAGAAAAAATGCTTTGATATCAAAGATCGTTTGGCTGTTTTACAGGACTTAAATGAAACAAGAAAAGCCCTGAGCAACCTAAAGTTAAAACAGCAGCTAACAGCCACTGAAGATAAACCACCTGTTCCAACAAGGCCTGTCTGGATTCCAAAGATTGGGGATCTGGTCAGAGAGAAGATCGCGGTGAAGAAGGAATTTGGGCCTTCTTACAGAAAAGCAGTACCTGTCTTAGCTGTCAGCGGAACAAGATCAGTTGTACTACCGCCCCTTGCTGGTAAAAAGGAGAACCGAGTTGTATCCATCGACCTGGTAAAACCACAATCATGTGGCCAATAATAAGTAGTAGGCCCAGTGGACTCCCAAGAAATAGCAGAATACCAAAATTTTCTACAATCCAAGAGGTTCAAACTGAGAGACTAATCACATTTGATAAACCTGCAGTGAATAAAAAAGGACTATGCAACAATGCCATGGAACTTGTGCCTCTTGAAACCCAAATCGCAACAGTTCGTCAAGAAACCTCTGTCTACAACGATGTAGCCTCATACTATGCTAATGAAAGAAAAAATGAAAAAGCAAAGGAAGATTGGGAAGCAATTCCAACAATTGACAGACCTGCATCTGGCTACTTCATTAATTTCGATAACTTTTCTGAAGATCCAAGTGAACCTGAAGAAACTCCAACTACAAAAACTTTCAAAGACAAAGTAACTGAACTCTTAGATCAACTCAAAGAAACCTATCTGATTTCTCCATGGATTGAATGCTGGATTGTGTTGGGTGTACTTTTACTCCAGCTTTGGCTCATCATGGAACTTTGTTTGGGAAAATTCATTGAGGGAAAATACAGTACAATGGACACAGCAAGTCAGAACATCAACTTAGTCCTAAAGCCACACAAGTCATCTCTCATCGAGAAACGAGAACTATCATCAGTGAATGTCACAGCCATTCCAATACCCGGTGGGGTAGCTTGGGACAAAACGGATTACGAAATCTATGGCCCGGTTGAACTCTTGAAATATCCACATCAGTTCAAGGTTTCATTAAGTGACTTTGTAAAACCAAGTACATTCTCCGATGATTGGGAATGTGTAAGCATAAATAATATGATGTCAGATTTAGTAATGTCAGCAAAATTTACAGAACATGATTACTTACAGGGTTCATCGAATTATGAACAAATGTATTGTTACAATCACTTTGCCCATCACTATTTACATAAATCTGCTCAACCTAGAAATGTTTTTAAGTATAATCACTGGGAATATTGTGCAACTCCACCTAATGGCAGCTCGAAAACATTTTTGGAAAAATTCCCATACTTTTCAGGGTTTAACACAAGTGATGCAGAAACGTTTTATTTCAAAATGTTAAATAAGACAGGCATAAAAACAATGTTGACAAATACTAAATTGATCTATTCTGAAACATTTTATGAAAAAATGATTACATTTGGTTTTGAATTCTGGAAAAACAACATTGAAACAAAAACCATCTGGGGTACAAAATATTGGCAGGTACAAGGTTTAGAAGCATTATTTAGAGCCTGCATGATCCCAGAACAAATAATATTCTTGAATGACACCATTCAGCAGACTACTTGTCTTGGCCTAGCTAAGATTAAAGACTTAAACAAACCGTCTATTCCAAAGCCAATACTTGATAGTAATACCACTACAGATGTTGAGATAGACGTATCCCATATTTTACATCAAAACAGAACACATCCTGATTGGAAAAAGTGGTTGATCTGGCCAACAGACACAAATAACTGTCAAGATAGATTCCTGAACAAAATACAGGGGTTTAAAATGACCAGACAAGACCCTAGATACTCAACATCCAGGGATAGTAATAACATACAGTGTAGGGAAACTATGCCTTGAGTGGCTACAGAAATCCACATTGGCTGAAATTAAGCAGCACTTGACTTTACTTAAAGACGGTGCTGACTTGCTTGATTTCATAATGGGACCACGCAAACAGCTTCAAAAACGTTTCATAGCGGCCGGTATATACGCTGCATACAACGAAGCTTGGAAAGTAACTCAAATTGAGACAGCAGAAAAAATACGAGAAATTGATCGTATTATTTATTTATTTATTTATTTATTTATTTTTGGTTTTTGTATGGCGCGTAGTCACCCTTGAGTATCCCAGCGCTGAAACCTCGAACTCCTAACAGGGGGCACAGGAAAAACTTCGGAGAGAATCAGGGAAAAAGGAGGGTTTTGAGGGACTTTCTGAATCGAAGGAGGTTTGGCTCAGCTCTGAGGTTTGAGGGGAGACCGTTCCATTTTCTGGCCGTGTTCACCGAGAATCTGCGGCCGCCTATGCGGGTTTTCTTCACCCTGGGGACAACAATAAGGTTTCTTTGTTCGGACCGAAGCGCTCTCGAAGGTCTGTATGGAGTGATCCAGGTGCTCAGAATGGGGGGACCTGTATTGTTCAGGACCTTGTGTGCCAGACAGAGGGCCTTGAAAGCGACTCTTTCCCTTACGGGGAGCCAATGAAGTTTTTTCAAGGCGGGTTTGGCCGAAGTTCTTGCTGGGGTGTTTGTAAGCAGGCGGGCTGCGGCATTTTGAGTTTTTTGTAGTGTTTGCAAGGTGGCTTCCGGCGCTCCGAGGTAGATTGCGTTACTGTAATCCAACCTTGCTAGCACTAAGCCTTGAATTAGTAGAAGGCGGGACTGGAATGGGAGTAGGGGGAGTACTTTCCTACATGATCTCAGGAGCCCATAGCAGATGCCGGCTGTCTTCCTGGCCTGTGTCCGGAAAGTAAGATCTGTCTCTAGCCACACTCCCAGACTCTTGACCTCTGTCTTAGGGGAGGGGGGGTCACCCATACATGCGGGCCAGATGTTAGGAGGGAGACTCGGGGTTTTGTGTCCGAGAAGCAAGATCTCTGTCTTTGACCCGTTCAACTTTAGGTCGGAGTCGCTCATCCATTGATGAACAGTGGACAGGCAGTCTTGCAGGTTGGAAGGCTGTAGCTTGGGGTGGGAGAGGGTCACCACCAATTGAGTGTCGTCAGCGTAGCTGACGATCGTGACTCCAAAAGGGGCGACCAGCTCCTCTAGAGGGGCCATATATACGTTAAAAAGTGTGGGGCTTAATGAGGAGCCCTGGGGCACTCCACATCGGAGGGGGATTGAGGGAGACCGGCTTTCCCCTTCCCAGACTTGGAAGGAGCGTCGGGAGAGAAAGGATGTGAGCCATCTCAGCGCACTGTCTTGTACGCCAGTGCTCTCTAGGCGCTGGACTAGGACCTGATGGCTGACAGTGTCGAATGCTGCGCTGAGGTCCAGGAGGACCACTGCCACTGATCCTCCTGTATCCATGATTTCCCTCGCTTTTTCTACGGCCGCCAGGAGGGCGGTGTCTGTGCCCTGACCTGGTCTAAAACCCGTTTGGGAGTTCTTTAGGCAGTGGTTTGCTTCCAGGAAGTGGGACAATTTTTTGTTTGCGAGCTTCTCCGCGACCTTACCTATCCAGGGGAGGAGCGAGATGGGTCGGTAATTAGATAGGTCCGTGGGGTCTAGTGACGGCTTCTTCAGCAGACCTTTAACAACGGCCTCCTTCCAGCTTTGTGGGACTATTCCTTGGGAAAAGGAGATGTTGATGAGGGCCGTGAGTCTGGCTGTGATGGTTCGTGCTATGTTTTTCGTGAACCGTACGGGAACTGAATCGCTGGGGGCTCCGCTTTTCGTGGCTGCTAGAGTGGTTGCCACTTCTTCTTCTGAGACTGGTCCAAATGCGGTTAAACAAGGGGATACCGGTTTGTCCATGGGGTTTCCAGACGTAGGGGTACAGTCCTTAGCGATTCCCGGGGTGGTCTGATTAGTGGCAGGTAGAGAGGAAAGGATTTTCTTGATTTTGCTATCAAAGAAATTGGCCAGGTTGACACATTTCTCCTCGGCTGCTTTGGGGTCCAGGGGTGTCTGCGGGGGGGCTGGGACATGGAGAAGCTCCTTAAGTATGGAGAAAGTCTCTTTTGCAGAGCACGAGGAATTTTGTATTCTTACCTCAAAGAAAGAGCTTTTAGCGCTGAGGAGGGCTTGTTTATACGCCTTCATGGCAGATTGATAGGCGTTTTTGTCCGTCGCTGTTTTATTTTTCCTCCATGTTCGTTCCGTCTTTTTACACTCTTTCCTAAGAATGTTCAAGGCTGGGGTGTACCAGGGAGCATGATTGATTCTCTTTACATGTTTAAGTGAGCGTGTTGATGGAATAAGGTTGTCTAGGGGGTTGGTGAGCCAGCTGTTAAATTCCCTATCAGCGATGTTAGGGTCAGCTGCAAGGGGGCCATCGGAATCCCTGAGCTTCGCTTCCCATTTTTCTGGATTTAACTTGTGCCAGCGTCGGGTTAAAATCCTGGTTTTCTGTTTGGGGACACAAGCGGGTTGATAGGACCAGTGCATTGGGACCAGAAAGTGGTCAGTCCATGGAAGGGGGGAGGGGTCTTGGGTTTGGAAATTCCTGATATTGGTGAAGACTGGGTCTAGGAGATGACCTTTCTCGTGGGTGGGTTTCGCGTTCAGGAGCTGGAGGTCAGCTGACGCGAGGTCTGCTAGAAGATTCGTGGCGGTGTGGTCTGCCGGATCTAGGAAGTGAAGGTTCAAATCTCCTAGAAGAAGAAAGTTGGGCGTTGATATTGTTTTTAGAAGGATGTGGTCCATCAGAGTGTTTGAGAAATCACCTATTGAGCCTGGTGGTCTGTATACCAGAAGGCCCGATAGTGAAGTGGTAGGCGAGATCTGAAGGGTGAAATTACAATTTTCACAGTCCTTGACCGTGCCGTCGGTGATCCTGCAGCTAAAATGGTCTTTATAGAGGATGGCGAGCCCGCCACCTCTTCTGACTGGTCTGTTAAGACAGCAGATTTGGTAGCCTGGGGAGGTTGCATTGACCAAATCTGAGCCGTTGTTGGGGGTCAGCCATGTTTCGGTCAGAAATAGGGCATCTAGCGAGAGGGTTAGGGTGAGGAGGTTTACCTCATGTGAGTGCTTTACTAGTGACCTGCAGTTCAATAGGCCCAGTTGAAGCGTGCTGCTAGGTTTCGAGGTTTCAGGGGTATTGCAGAGGGGACATCCTGTGAACGGGGTGTCAACCTTCAGGATGAAATCACACTGCAGGTTTTTCTTTGTATTCCAGAGACGGAGGGTGTCTGGGGGGTAGGATAGGAGGGGCTGTGAATCGGGCATAGTGACAGGTCCTAGGGCCGTCTGGGCCCGGACGGGCCCAGACGGGCTTGCCTTTGGCGCGCCTTCGGCGCGCTGACGGCGCGCCCGCTGCGCCCGTCCGCTGCGCGTCCGGTAATTGCACATCTTTGAGGAGTGGGAAATGGGCGGGTGGGCGTGGCCTCAAAGTGGGCGTGGCCTCTCTCCCTCGCCGTGAATGGCGGCAGAAATGTTTGTTGCTGGTTTTAAAGTTGCAGCGAAGGGGTCGCTGTTTCGGCGCTTCTGGGCCCGCTCCAGTGGTGGTAGACGGGTGAGTGCTGGTTTAAAATGCAGAAAATTAAGCGTGACACAGAAATGCAATAATAATTTTTAAAAAGTGCTTGCTAGTCTCCCGGCTTCCGCCTCAGGAGTTTTGAGATTCTAGTGAGGGGCGCTGACGGCAGCGTTTATATACCGTGGGCGGCGGGTGGGCGTGGCCTCAAAGTGGGCGTGGCCTCTCTCCCTCGCCGTGAATGGCGGCAGAAATGTTTGTTGCTGGTTTTAAAGTTGCAGCGAAGGGGTCGCTGTTTCGGCGCTTCTTGGCCCGCTCCAGTGGTGGTAGACGGGTGAGTGCTGGTTTAAAATGCAGAAAATTAAGCGTGACACAGAAATGCAATAATAATTTTTGAAAAGTGCTTGCTAGTCTCCCGGCTTCCGCCTCAGGAGTTTTGAGATTCTAGTGAGGGGCGCTGACGGCAGCGTTTATATACCGTGGGCGGCGGGTGGGCGTGGCCTCAAAGTGGGCGTGGCCTCTCTCCCTCGCCGTGAATGGCGGCAGAAATGTTTGTTGCTGGTTTTAAAGTTGCAGCGAAGGGGTCGCTGTTTCGGCGCTTCTGGGCCCGCTCCAGTGGTGGTAGACGGGTGAGTGCTGGTTTAAAATGCAGAGAATTAAGCGTGACACAGAAATGCAATAATAATTTTTAAAAAGTGCTTGCTAGTCTCCCGGCTTCCGCCTCAGGAGTTTTGAGATTTTGAGTATTAATTTGGAAAAATCACTTTCTGTTGTGGACAATGGGTTAATGACTCTGTCCTCCAGAATATATTCACTGGACAGTATTGTATAATCTGCTATCGATATAATAGAGCAGGACTTACTAATGTTACCACACGGTCAGTCCCAATTACGTTCTATTGTACAGCTTGGCTGGATGTTGCAAAATCTGCATTCAGGCTACGTGCCATGGCGTTTAATCAACACAACGTCATTATTCCCTATGTTTAACCTTACTGATAAACAAATCAGTTTGGCACAAAAAGGAGCAGACTATACGATTCTGAGCATTAAAAAACTTGAGACATTACCATTGACAATGCCAGAAAGACCTGTCATTGAATGGATAATACACAGAATAATTACAATTCCGATAACAACTTTCCAATTTAAATACTGCCAAGAGTATATACCAGCGGGCCAGTATGAAAGGTTGGTTAAAGGGTACATTAAGTCATCATGGAAATTGCCTTACACACACATATGTTATAGTGAAAAGAAACAGAATGTATTTCTTAGTGGTAACAATTGTAAACAATCACTAAGCGGTAGACTTCTGTGCCAAGGTATTAATTTGCATGGGGCCTGTGAGGGGACTTCAAATAACCTTTCATGTCACCAGCACGGCACACCTGCAACACTAATAGAGCCATTCTTTAGACGGCTTTCTAACGGGAGCTATATTCTAATAGTGGACCACAGCTGTTGTGGCATGGTGCCAGGAAAAGCCTATCTCGTAAGCGTTAGTTCCATGGTCACTTGCTGTATGCAAGTATTGTATCCAAACAGCACTCCAGATACAGAGGCGACGATTTGGCCTTCTTTGAATATCTCTTCTATTAGAATTGATACTTTAAGCAGAATGAAGTCTGTTCTTTTACAGACAACCGTGCCTTTAACGTCATCAAAAGAAACTTATGATCTTCTGGTTGCAAGGACAACAGCAGAGATACATACCCCTTTATCAACAAATTGCCCCATGCATTTCGTAGAAATGCTAAGCCAAATCCTAAATATGTCTGATACCAGTGGCATCCCACATATATTTAAAACAATTTTTTCGGGACTGTTAACACCCTTTGAAGCAGTTCTGGGCATTTTTCCCAATTTTGTCCATTCTGTCTTTGTCGGCCTACCACTACTTTTGGGACTCGTAGCAGGAATGTTATTTTTGGTCCTTCTGCTCCGATATGGCACGTCTCCAGCAACGATGGAAGAAATGATCCTAGCTATATGCTATCGGGACCGCATAACTAAAGTCCTTGGATTAGCCCGGCTAATAGATCTGAATATGACCTGGTTTCTTTCATTCAGACCCATCTGGCAAAATTGCATCCTACCTGTGCTTCGATGTATGTTATGCGGAGGAGAATGCGTGTTGGACGTCTGTCTTACACTACCATCAGCAGTACCATTGGATACAGATACTTTGCTGAGTCCAGTAACGGCTCATGCATCGTGCTGTCCCCAGTGGCTACCCATTCTGATGACGGCATTCGTTGAGACTTCACCACTATGATTAGGTGGCAGTGAAGTACGAGATGAGAGCAGCACCACCCAGGTACGACCTTCTGTGAGCATTGCTGATCCTGACATCGATGATAGCAATCATTCACACGAATGCACTGTTGCAGTATTTTCAAACTTGGTCGAACTTTCACCAGATGTCATAGACCAATTTTTTGAGAGTCTGTCTGAAATGATGTTCTCACCTGAACAGAAAGAATAACTTAAGCAACGAGCACACAGCGTTCCCCTGAACTCTGAATTCGGCCTTCAGCTTTGATAAACAAAAGCTACTGGTAACATTTGGAACTATTTTCTTCCCTGAAAGCAAAATTATTTTTCTCAACTTCCAAAATATTTACCTTTTTTCTGGCACATGTACATTGCTTAAAGTAGAACTATTCTTAAAGAACAGAGCTTCTATTTTTAGGAACTCTAGAGACAATATATTACCTCAGCCTCTAGCACATTTACAGCAACTGTATTTATATGTGATGGAATGGTCTCGACCTTCTTTTCTGTATTAAGAGCCATTTCATGTGTAATTTTCGCAAATCGTTCAGCTAATATATATAAGCATTTTTTAACTGAATGATTACACTGCTTGAAAAACGTACAGTACCAATAATCATTTTCGTGTATTTCGCATACACCATTTCTAATGCAAAAAATGCACCTTTAAATGTTTACTATTGCGTAGTTTTAGTAATGATGGGCATTAGATCGTGGAGTGGGTATTGTGTTTTTATCTAGGAACCTATATCGATATTTCTATTTTATGCCCTTGTATGGTTATAATCAATAATATCCCTATAATAGCATAAGAATCATATCCATAGTTGTAGCCCATGCAGTCACATTAAGCAAGGCTACTTCCCCGGACTCCTAGAAAGCACAATGAGTTCTCTAAACGAACCAAACCTCCAGCAACCTGGGAAATCCCCATTTGCTTTTGTTTTGATTTGTCACAGAACTCCTGTGAGCACTGTAAGAACGGCCAGTTCTTAGTGACATCTTTATTGACGTCTTATGTCCAAACTTACGTCAAACTCAGCACCTTTCAGGTATAAATATATATATACCAATGTTGCCTTAAGCAAACACACGGTGGTGGTTTTGGAGCCGAGCAGCAATATACTTGCCCGAGAGCCCAGCTGATGCGAGAGCCCACGGACGCTGCCCCTCCTTTTTGTGCACTGAGAGAGACGCTGTCTTTTCTCCTGCCGAGAAATCCAGCTCCGGTGTTCTCAGCCGCCTTCGCGGGCTGCTGGGATATCGAGTCCTGAAAGAGAGATACCAGACCTCCTGCTTTCTATTACACAGGTACGGAGCTGACTAAACACTTAAAGAGAATTCTTGAGTCTGGTTCTTGGCAGAACCAACTTAACTTAAACTGCTACTTTCTTACTCCTTCCCACGTATCAGGCCTAGGTCAGGTACACCGGGGTAGGCGTATTTAGAAGCACCAGTTGAGTACGTTAGTCAATGTATATATGTATGTATATATTTTATCCATTTTAAAGTATCTTATGGCTAAGAAACCATATCAATGCTTTTACAGTATTATTTCATAATACTCCTTTTACTGTACGCACTTTACTTTACATTAAGTATTGCAATTATGGCAATTCATTTCTCTTGCATGAGAAGGAAGACTGCTCAATAAATACACCTTTTATTGAAAACGCCCGTCTCTCTTTTCTCTGCACTCTGGTGAAACTAAGTACGCACGATTGACTGAGTGAAATAGCTGTCTATTGTTTTCACACGACTCTAGAGATACACTCTTATTCTGAGGGAGCAAAGTTGTCATGTTATATGGTTGTCAGAAGCTAATCCCTTCTTGTCTATCCAGGGAGGTTAAACTCCTCCTCGTTTATTCGAGAAAGTTTCTAGTGACCTCTGAGCTAGCTGGCAAACCTTAAGACTAATATAGTCAGTAGAGACCTAGTCAACCTCAGTCCTACGTCTACACTGCTGAATATAGTATTCAAATGCGCAGAGCCTATTGGGAATGTAGGAACTACACTACAGCACAGTTCAATCATTTTCACTAACATCTTGCTATGCTCATTGAATTTAATATCTCTGCTTGACAAAAAGTATTGAATGGCATGCAAACCATCCTGATGGTTAATCGGGGTGTAAAAAGAATGGATATCCATCACAATAAAGTAATATTCTGAACTCCAAATTACCACCCTGAGTTTTGTAAAAAAAAATGACCGGTATCTCTAATGTATGAGGGAAGTGCTTCCATATAACTATTCAGAAAGAAGTCAACATATTTAGAGATAGGCTCAAGTAATCCATTCTGGGCAGAAATAATGGGGCGCCTGGGTATAGGAGACACACCCTTATGAACTTTAGGCAACAGATATAATGTAGGGGTAATCGAGTGGTCATTCTTCAAATAAAGAAACTCTTTTCTATTAATAAGACCATCCCTTTTCCACTGAGCCAGCTGTTTATGACTAAGTCTTTGACTTTATTCATTTCATTAAAGGCGGCCTTCCTATAACAGGAGGGGTCATTTAACAGTCTCTCTGCTTCATTAACATACATATCACAAGGCCATACAACAACATTACCCCCTTTATCTGCTTTGTTCACAATAATATTACCATGATCATTAATCTTGCGAATAAGAGTGGAATATCGCAACTCTGCATAACTCCTTCATTTTTGTTTTAGAGCAATAGATCTATTCAGCACTTTCAAATCGCCAACCATGCGATCATTAAAAACATCAATCGCATTTCTAGGCATCATGGGAACAAAGGTAGAACGGGGGCAAAAGGGAGTTACTGCTACACTACTGCTAACAAAGCCCATAGATCGTAATGCTTCTTGGGTGGCAGCAGGAGATTCATCACCTAGATCATCAAGGGAATACATGGTTTTCAAAATAGGCACATCAGAGAATAAAAAACTCTTACTAGGTTGAGAGTCAGCAATCATAGTATTGGCAGAACTATTAACTTTATTCAATTTATGAAATTTCATGAATTTCCATTTACGTATGAATTTAAATATGTCAATACGAGACTGAACGTATATTTAAAACTATTCTTAGGGCAAATAGATGAACTTAAGGCTAAAAGTTGAGTTTCTGCTACATCTAAATCAAGATCTGTAAGATTAATGACAGTTTTGCCTGTTGCAGTGGTGGTGGCAATATTTAATTCATTTGAGGGTTTCCTCTCCCTCTCTTCTTTTTTGCAAAGCCACCTCTGTTTCCTCCTCTCTTTGCGGCATTTATTTCGTTGGCGCCGTCTTTCATCTGGGGAGGACCTCTCGGCCTCAATGTTTGCCATCTGTCCTCTATCATATAACCCAACTCCTCAAATGGGGTAAAGCCGGTTGTTGCTGTTAGATGGCCCGCCATTTAATTCATATCGTCTGAATCTGCACTGCTTATTGCTGAACTTAGCTCCGTATCAGATGTTGCTGAGTTCTCTACCTGTTGTACATGCAACACAGGGGCTTTGGATGTTATCACCTGCCGTTTTAAATTTTCAAACTTTTTGAAAAAAGTAGAAATAGGCCTGTGTTCATAATTGGCTTTGTCACGCGCAAACTTATAAACCTTGCATGTTTTAATTGTATTTTCATGTTTCTCAAGGCGTTTCTTTATTTCATCCCTTGTTTTATAAATCACATCCTGTTGTTCCATTGCATTAACTTCAACATTCAGTGCTTTAATTTGGCGAACAATATCTAATCTATCCATCTCCGCATATTTGATTAAAATGCAGAGCATGTTCATCGATGCATCAAAATTATTGGCTGCCTATTCTTTCAGCATGAGGGGGTTGGGGTTCTCAAAAGTTGGCGCAATAAGAACCTAAACCCCTGAGGCACTCTGCCAGCTTCTTTATATTTCTCCAATGACTTTTTTTCCCACTACTTAGTGAGCTCTGTTCTGAGCAGTTTCTCCAACTTTTTCAACTTGGTTTTCACAAAATTTCTATCTCCCGTACTTCCAATCCCTTTGCTAGCTTCAATGGTGTCCGGTACATTTAAAAACAAGGCATCCGCTATGAGCTCACAGTCTCTGAGCACATCAGCTGCCATCGCCATTACAGCAATGAATGAGGAGAATTGTTACGCACAAAATAGAACCAGGCAAGTGATACGTAACCGGGTCCTAAAGTTTTTTAATCACACAAATCTCTTCAACTGCCAATCGCCTTCTAGAAGGCAGCAGCAGTAACGACTCACCTCAGTCATAGCTAAGAAGATCACCGGGGGTCCTCCAACTCCACACTATCCTCCGAGCACCGACTTAACGATCGGCTGAGGCAACCACCTCCAAATACTTTCTTTCCTGGCTGTGGGAGGCTGGCGATAGAAACTCCTTCCGGGTCAAACAAGGTATTGCAGCACAATACAAACTGATGTCCACCAGCCGCTTGCAAAGAGAGGGTCCGTAAAGGCGGAACAGTCACACCGCCAAAATTGAATGAGAACAGGAATCCTGACGCGATGCAGATCGCGCACAAACAGGTACAGACCACACGAGTGAGATGAAGGGTGAAAAGTGCTTTATTTCTCCATTAATGGCAGCATGACGCGTTTCGACCGGGTAAACCCGGTCTTGATCACATGACATGGCCAAAAAACAGCGAGTTTAAATGCCAGAACGTTCCCACATTCTCTTCCCAATTTTGCGTTAACAGTGAAGAAATACTCACATAGAAATAACAATAGTAACCAATGTAATAATATTCAAGCTAACAGTGTAGCAAAAATAACAGGGACAGACTGGAAATTACAAAATATATATATATACATATTCAAATATAATAAATAACAATATTTAAATCATAAATAGAGGAGAATCAATCAAGGGCAAGTGTCTGAAGTGGTACCTAAATATTAGCTAAACAGGAGTATAACAGTCTCTACTAAAGCAGAAGTCTATGCAAACATAAGCATCATAAAAAGTGCAAAAATGCAGTGCAAATCACCTAATAATACATAGGGGATTCTTTCAAATTTCGTAAAAACGGATGCCTAAGTGCAAAAAAAGTGCAAATGCATAAAACAAAAATGTAATAAAGAGAATCTCAATGAATCCCCGGACAAATATCAAAACATAGATTATATTTATACTAGCTGGGACAAAGTATGAATAGGTTTTCAGTGCGGCAGAACAATAAATTCATATTAGTATGGCGAGCCCTGAAAAAAATCTTCTAAAGGGCTCAATCAAATCATCAATTATCAAATAAAGTGCCATAAGCCAACTTTTGCCCAATGAATAGCTACCCGGACCCTACACCTCATCTCCAGCGAACTCCACCGAATATATATATATATATATATATATATATATATATATATATATATATATATATATATTTTTTTTTTTTTGTTTTTTTAACACCTCCATTTTAACTGCCTTTCCTTTAAAACACTACCTTGTTGAGCTCCAGCCTTCTGCTGACAACTATTGCTCCTTCACTTCAAAATGCTTAGAGTATGGATTGCAGACCACAGCTATATCTATTGGAATAAAGAGGCTGCAAAAAAGAGATGCATTGACGTGGAATTTGGTTTGCCAAATGTGCAGATTACTAGGTTTGGCCAGAGAGGGTCTAAGTTTCATCAGTTTCTGGCTTTGGTTAAATCCATTGTCGATTCCAAAGCTCCTCATTTCATGATTGTGCTCTGTAGTGGCAATGACCTAGGCATATTGACTGGGGCTGGGATGGAAATCCTAATGAAAGGAACGTTTGCAAAGCTGATGCCACTTTTCCCTCACAATGTCTTGGTGTACTCTAATATATACCAAAGACAAAAAATGGAAGTGGTCAAATTAATTCTGAGCACAGATTGACAACGCCAGGAAACATGTTAATAACATTTTTTTCTGCATTCTACTGAGATCATCACATGGGCTGTATCTATATAAACAATCTGTGTTTTGACATGCATGGAATTTATAGAAATTAAGGAGTGCACTTTACAGATGAAGTCAATAGGGTGTTTATAAGTAACCTGAAACTCTGCATCCAGACTTATTTGTAGCAACCATTTACACACAATCAATTTGATGGCTCTTGTCAGTGCCACACTAGTGCCCAAAATATTGTTATGTTTTACCTATTTACTTTTGATCATCTTCTGGACAACATTGCGATCCCTGCTGATACGTCATGGAAAACAAGAGCAGACATTCAATGACCACCAACACCCCCAAAAATAATATGTAAAAATATCCAGTCTGAACATTGCTCTACACAAATTCCTATATATGCATACTTCTTCCAAAGCATGTTCAAACTCATATTTTTGTACTAGGTTTCTTTAAAAACTATGTTTCAGACCTATTTTCCATGTTCGTGGTTATTTGGGACGTCACAAAGTCTCCGTTAACCATGACAATCATGCATTTTCAATAAAGGAAAACACGTATATGCACACATATTACAGTATTTTGCACACTAGGGTTTATTACTAGGGGCGGGCAGAGCTTGAGGAGTTTCACTCTGCAGAAATCCATGGAGTTACACAAAAACTCTGTGAGATTTCACAGATTTCCACACACTCTAATCAATGTTAACTGCAGCTCTCCAGAGACCCCCAAATTAGAATGTGAAAACAATTAGAGGAGATAGAAGTCAAGAAAAGGGAACACTCTTCTATCAATAATCCTAGGCGAAGTCTGCTAATGGAAAGGGGCGACCACTCGGTCCCCCCGAACGTATGGTTGGGGGCCTAGATCCTCCCGGGAAACCATTTTGGGCGGGGGGGCGTGTCATGGCTGGTATGCCCAAAGCGGCGTAGCCGGGGCGCGCCTTTTCCCGCCCAAGAGGGGTTGTCCTAGACACCTACACCGATGGCCACGCCCAGTAGGCGTACCAGCAGAGGGTTCACGCCCTCCCGACGAGGAATAAAGAGAGCGGGAATCCAAAGAAGCATCCTCTTGTTCCTGTGCTTGGAAGCTGCACCCACTCGTGAGCCCTCGACGGAACAAGGAGCAATTTTGAGAATTTATAATTCTTGTGTTTCTCTTTCAGCGACTTCAAGGCTAAAAGACCTGGGACCGTTTCTGATCGTCTTAGAGTGAATACTCGAAAGGAATGCCTGGCAAAAAGGCGGGAAAGAAGTCCGAGACTGACCAGATGCTCCGAATGTTGGTTAGTAGAATGACGAAGATGGAACGAACCGTTGGACGAGATATGGCGACCATGAAGAAGCAGATGGCTGCGATGAACGCCGGGTAAACCAAAGAAGGTAATAGGCCCGGCATTGCCGGGTGTTGCCCCGGAGGGTAGGGGGAAGCGGGTCAGGAATAGGGCCCCAGGGGGGGAGGTCCCCATCCCCGAGGTACCCCCGGTGAGCCCTGCCATTCCGGTCGAGGCCCCGATACTCCCAGACGCGGGTCAGCCGATACCGGTTGTGATTACGCCCGCTAGTGAGGAGGACATGCCGCCTGAATTGGCCGCCCAGTTGGCCGCATGGCTCGGCAAGAAAACAGGGGGTGCTACGGCACCTGGAGACACGGCCGCAGAGGCCAGGTTACTGATGCAGCAATTGCGGCAGTCGCGAGATGCCGCAAAGGCGAATCTCCCTCTTCTCCCCCCACAGGTAACCTCGGAAGGACCGGCAGCTGGTGTGGAAAAAACAGCGGGAACATCAACCTTACTGGGTAAGCAGGCATTGCCAATTGCGGGGGGGGGGCTCATTGCCCTCAAGACGGGAGCAAGTGGTTCAACATATCCCGTTGGCCACGAAAGAGTTAATTTGGGCTGACAAGTATGTTAATATATTTTCTCTGTTAACTGACCATCAAGAGATAGAGTATGCTAAAACGCAGAAGGATTTGTGGCACCCGAGTGTCTGGCGAGCCAAGATGGCGGGATTCAGGGTTGATGAGACAATAACAAATTGGGCCAAGGCCTTTGCGATGTTTACTGCAATTATTGGGGAACGTAAGCCTGAGGTTTTGCCTGAATTGTCTTGCTATCAGGCACGAATAATGGATTTTTGCGAAACGTATGAGGGAAATGAATGGATGGGGTACGACATGAAGTTCCGCAAGGCCAAGGAGTACGATTCATCTCTGACGTGGGATTGTCTCGACTCGATTTCTTGGCAGAAGCAGCTCCTGCCGGGCGCGACAAAGGCGTCCTCGCCAGGCGGGAATGGGTCGGGGCTTTCCCGCCAACAGCCCGTGGTGCCCTTTCGAGCGGCTCCGGTGGCGATCACCAACCAAGGCCCGGTGGGAATGGGGGAAAGCGGGGGGTCTGTTGGAGCTTTAATAGAGGCAACTGCTCCAGACCGCAAGGGGCATGTAAGTTTAGGCATGCATGTGCGGGTTGTGAGAATTCCTCGCACCCGGAAAGTTCGTGCAGATCCAAAAATGGCGGGTCGGGAGGTAAGGGAGGGTCCAAACAAGACTGAGGAGGGTCACCACGTACCGTTACCTACCCCCGTTGATATCATGGCGATAACCCCCTGGCTAAACGAATACCCTGATCATGTCTCCGCTGGGGTGCTGAGGAACGGATTCTTATATGGTTTCCGCATCCCGGCGGGGGATTTTCGTGGGGAATCACTTTGTAGAAACCAATTATCGGCCCGTCATAATCCGGCGGTAGTAGAGAAGAAAATTGGAAAAGAGGTTTTACTAGGCCGGGTGGCGGGCCCATATCAGCACCCTCCAGTGGCAAATTTTGTCTGTTCCCCGTTGGGAGTAGTTCCCAAAAAAGACCCAGTGGAGTTTAGGATGATCCATAACTTGTCAGCACTGAAGGGTCTCTCGGTAAACGAGGCGATTGACCCAGGAGTTTGTTCGGTGCGGTACGCATCCTTCGATGATGCCGTCACCATGTTGAATCGCCTGGGGCCCGGAGCGCTGATGGCGAAGTCAGATATCGAGTCGGCGTTCCGGTTGCTCCCGGTACACCCACAGGACCAGCGTCTGTTAGGCTTTGTGTTTCAAGGACGTTACTACATGGATAGATGCATGCCAATGGGTTGCTCCATCTCTTGTGCCTATTTTGAGAAATTCAGCTGTTTTTTGGAGTGGGCGTTCACTGAGGCCACTGGGCATAGCCATGTTATGCATTACTTAGACGATTTTCTGTTCTTGGGGGCAGCCGGCGACACAACATGTGCGCATGCTCTACAGGATTTTTGTATCCTCATGAGGGAATTCGGGGTGCCATTGGCACCAGGTAAGACGGTGGGACCATCTACTTCACTCGAGTTTCTGGGAATTGAGCTCGATTCTGTGGAGGGATATTTCCGTTTGTCGGTAGAAAAAATAGCGAAATTTAGGGCTTCCCTGGAACTGTGCCTTAGTAAGGAGAAAGTGACCCTGCATCAGTTACAACAGGCAGTGGGTCAGCTTAACTTTGCACTGAGGGTAATACCAATGGCCCGCCCCTTTTCACGCTCTATTGCACAGGCTATGGTCGGTCTCAAAGAAGGACACCACCGCACGAGACTGTCTGCAGAGGTTCGCCAGGACATGCGCATTTGGTTGGCATTCCTGGCGGACTTCAACGGTCGAGTAGTGTGGAACAAGCCGCCAGCGTCTTCGGACGAGCTGGGTTTGTGGACTGACTCGGCCGGGAGCGTGGGATTTGGCGCCATTTTCGGCAATCGATGGTCGGCGCAAACATGGCCGACATGGTGGCACACCTCCGGTCTCTCAAGTAACATTGGTTTCCTCGAGCTATTCCCTATATTTGTGGCTCTGAGGGCATGGCCGGACGAGTTCAGAAATCGCTCTGTGGTATTTTGGTCTGACAATATGACTGTTGTTGAATGTGTAAATAATCAGGCAGCACGCTGCAAGTGGATATTGAGATTGCTGAAAGAAATTGTACTAATTTGCATGAGACTAAATGTACAGTTCAGGGCAAAGCATGTGCCGGGGGTACTGAATCATGCTGCTGATGCACTCTCTCGTTCACATATGCAGGCGTTCAGGGGCTATCTACCTACTGCGGACCTAGCGGCGGCACCATTCCCCGAAGTACTCTGGCTACTCGGTGCCCCGGATTACAAGACCTCGTGGCAGCAAGCTTAGCCCCCAGGACAAGGAAGGCATACGAAGGAGCGTTTCGTTCCTATTGTGCATTTTTGGGTCCGGCAGGGGATCAGACATGGGGTCAGGAGGATTGCTTCCTGAGGTTTCTGGTAGTATTACATAGGGAAGGCCGATCAGTGGCAACGGCCAATAGGCACCGGGCGGCCATTTCATTCATGGCGCAGGTGCATGGCGTCAAGGACCCGACATCTTCCTTTTTGGCGAAGAAAGCCCTTCGTGGCTGGCAGCGCCTTGAGGGTCGGAGAGTAGACGAGAGGCGCCCGATTGGGTTAGATAGGTTGTCCCTGCTCATGGCGATACTACCCACGACATGTTCCTCCCAATTCGAAGCAGTTCTGTTCCAGGCCGCTTTTGCATTAGCATTCCATGGGGCTATGCGGGTGAGCGAACTGGTAGCAAAGAATAAGAACGATGTGGAGGGGGGTCTGTGTAGGAATCACATCCTGATTAGGGGTGATTCAATGGTGGTTACAATAGCTAAGTCCAAGACTGACCAGATAGCTATGGGAGACAGTGTGGTGGTCCAGCGCATGCAAGGGTCCCCCATGTGCCCGGTAAAGTGCATTGAGGAATATCTGGCACTGAGGGCGGATACATGGGGGGGGAGTCTGCTGAGACACATCGATGCCACCCCAGTGACGAGGTTTCAGTTTCAGAGGGTGCTAACATTGGCAATCGCAGCGGCGGGCTTGGACCTGGGCGATTTTGGGACCCACTCCTTCAGGATAGGGGCTGCTACTGAGGCTACATCCAGGGGTCAGAGTGCCGAAGAGGTGAAACTGTTGGGACGGTGGTCCTCGAATTGTTTCAAAAGATATGTACGGTTGCACATGTTGTGAAGTCAAGTTACATGCACTCACGCTTCTTGTCTTCTGTTTAATTTACAGTTTTGCGAGCATGTTATGCGGGGCAGAATTTGCAGTCGACCCGGCTCCTGGGGACCAGCGGTCAGATATCACCGGCTGAGGAGAGAGTGGTGTGGGTTGTGGGCCACTCATACGTGAGGCGGGCCGGGGACGTATTCAAAGCAGGTGACGCGACTCACGCAGCTGGGGAATACGGGTACAGAGTGACCTTCCACGGAAGGGGCGGGCTCTGTATTGACCAGTTCGAATCTTTTATCGAGGGACTCTTAGGGCGGCAGAGGTCACCGCCATCTGTAATCATAGTACACCTGGGGGGCAACGACATGGTGACACTCGGTAGGCGAGTATTACTCGAGCGAGTTTTGTCTACCGTTAGCTGGCTGGCAAAAAGGATCCCGGGGTGCACGATTGCATGGTCCCACATGATTCCCAGGAAAGTATGGTGGGGGGCCTTTCGGTGTCAGCACTGAACCATTCAGAGAAGAAGGTCAACAACAAAATTGGTAGGTTGTTTCGCTCAGCGCAGTTGCACAGTATTCCGCATGGGTGTATTCGGGGTGATCACATGTATCTCGAGGATGGGGTTCACTTGTCCCAGGAGGGGAATGTCTTACTCATAGGAGACTTCATAGCATGGCTAAGGGGTTTAAGAAAGCATGACCTTTAGGAGGAGTTTGTGGGGGGGCCGGATAGCCGGTCAACTATCCGGCCTGTGGCGGTAAGGTCATGATCGGTGAGCAGTAATTTCAAGGTCCCTAGAGGGGGGCGCCACCCACTATGGATGGGAGCGCCTGGGGGGAGGCGGCCATTGGCCCCTCCCACGGGGAGCCGGCACCCACTAAGTATGGGTCGCCTAGGGGAAGACGGCCATAGACCCCTTCCAGGGGAGGAGGCGGCTATATGCCCCTCCTACGAATTTCCCGGGGCCCGGATATCCGCAACGGCGGATGTGATAGACAGTGTGGGGTGGAAGGAGGAGTCCACGCTGCCTTCTTACAGACACCTCACACGGGTCCTCGGACGACCTTTAAGATGGCGTCGAGTTTAAATAGGGGGCCCCCAACAAGACAAGGGAAATTGGAGTTGGCACAGAGGGTACAGTCCTCTGCGCATGCGCCACTCACACCGTGAGGGCGAGAGTTTTGGTAGTAGGGATCTGACACCGGTTGCGACCTTGCCGTTGGCCCGTAATGCTAGGATGTACAATTTTAATTTAAAAAGTATGCATTTGCAGGATGTTAGACTCGGCTAGGAAAACCTCTGTATTAGAGATTTGTTAAGGTTAGCCAATGAACATGTCTTCATCGAAATGTAATAAATGAAAATTGTACATGATATGAAACTTTTATTTAATGTTTTTAATTTTGTTTCATATTTTAATAAATACGGCCGGGAGGGTAACTCCCTCCCGCCTTCCAAAAGTTCAGAACTGCGTCCATCTCCCATCATTGGGGATTGTGTTGGGAGGGGGTCACAGGCATCCCGGCCATATGGAAAGGGGCGACCATTCGGTCCCCCCGAACGTATGGTTGGGGGCCTAGATCCTCCCGGGAAACCATTTTGGGCGGGGGGCGTGTCACGGCTGGTATGCCCAAAGCGGCGTAGCCGGGGCCCGCCTTTTCCCGCCCAAGAGGGGTTGTCCTAGACACCTACACCGATGGCCACGCCCAGTAGGCGTACCAGCGGAGGGTTCACGCCCTCCCGATGAGGAATAAAGAGAGCAGGAATCCAAAGAAGCATCCTCTTGTTCCTGTGCTTGGAAGCTGCACCCACTCGTTGCACGTGAGCCCTCGACGGAACAAGGAGCAATTTTGACCCACCCACCAGCCCCTTATGGCAATGTTTCTCTGCAATAAAGTCTTTTTTCTTTGATAAACATCTTCTTCCCTCAGGTGTTGCGATTTATGAAGGTCTAGTTTAATGATATGATTTCTGTCTGAAGGTACTGTTTTTCTTGTAGCATAGACAAACATGCAAGTAGACAAGATGATGGTTTTTTCCCTTAGTAGGTAATCAATGTCGTATTTATTTTTTGGTCGGGTGGTAAGGTCATGATCGGTGAGCAGTAATTTCAAGGTCCCTAGAGGGGGGCGCCACCCACTATGGATGGGAGCGCCTGGGGGGAGGCGGCCATTGGCCCCTCCCACGGGGAGGCGGCACCCACTAAGGATGGGTCGCCTAGGGGAAGACGGCCATAGACCCCTTCCAGGGGAGGAGGCGGCTATATGCCCCTCCTACGAATTTCCCGGGGCCCGGATATCCGCGACGGCGGATGTGATACAGTGTGGGGTGGGAGGGAGAGTCCACGCTGCCTTCTTACAGACACCTCACACGGGTCCTCGGACGACCTTTAAGATGGCGTCGAGTTTAAATAGGGGGCCCTCAACAAGACAAGGGAAATTGGAGTTGGTACAGAGGGTACAGTCCTCTGCGCATGCACCACTCACACCGTGAGGGCGAGAGTTTTGGTAGTAGGGATCTGACACCGGTTGCGACCTTGCCGTTGGCCTGTAATGCTAGGATGTACAATTTTAATTTAGAAAGTATGCATTTGCAGGATGTTAGACTTGGCTAGGAAAACCTCTGTATTAGAGATTTGTTAAGGTTAGCCAATGAACATGTCTTCATCGAAATGTAATAAATGAAAATTGTACATGATCTGAAACTTTTATTTAATGTTTTTAATTTTGTTTCATATTTTAATAAATACGGCCGGGAGGGTACTTCCCTCCCGCCTTCCAAAAGTTCAGAACTGCGTCCATCTCCCATCATTGGTTATTGTGTTGGGAGGGGGTCACAGGCATCCCGGCCATACACATATTATTAGCAGTAATTTAAAACTGACACAGTTGCACTGTTGAACTGCATAGGGGGCGAGTCTTGTGAACATCGCGAGCCCCATTATTACATTGCATGCACGTTTCTACATTTCTCCCATAAGTAAGGTTGGTGAAAATATGGTAACTTGGGTTTGCGGGCCTGCTGCTTGCCGGGAAGGTATATTCTGAGGTGAGGGTTTGTCGGACAGGAGGGCCAGCTGCCTACTTGCTCATAGCAGAGGGCTGTTGTGGAAAAGATTACACGCTCTCACAGGAATGGTTCAGGTTGAAGGTTTATTTCCAAGGAAGGAAAGACAGCTTAACAACCACTAGGACTGGCAGGGAACTCAGTCAGACTTCAACTGATTCCCCAGGAACACAGAGTCATAGATCCAATAATAACATTCTACATTCTACTACATACAACATAATGAGAATACCACAGCTGTGATGTCTCTGATGTATGGCTCTCTTCGGATGTATGACATTACAACGCATGCTTTTACCACGCATGCTTTTACATCGCAACGTTTACAACGCATGCCTTTACAACGCATAGTGTTGAGGGGTGTTGGATAGTGAATAGTTTAATTTACTATTCCAACTCCAGTCCCCGTGAATAGTAGGGAAGGTGTTGGATAGTAAACTAAATCTATTCCCTATCCTAGAGCGCCCCCCAGCGCAATGCGTTGTAATGGTTTGCGTTGTAATAGTTGCGTCGTAAAGGCACGGCGTGGTAAAAGTTGCGTTGTAAAGGATGTTTCCCCTCTCTTCTGCGCATCTGATGACAATGGCTTAATACCAGCCCACCCTTTACAAGTAACATTGCTTTAAGTATCGAAGAGTCCCAACAAGGGCAGCTCATACTGCTGCTGATGCTCTAAGGCCTCTCCGGAGCCGTCTAAAGTCTAATCCAGCCCCTCTGCGATGGCCCAGAGGTGGGCTCTTTATCTTGAACAACTCTCTTAATCTTAATGTTCGCAATTCAACAAGCAGTTCCGGACAGCTCATCATCTCGCCCTGGACAGTGGGCCCTAATGGAGAATTCACACTGCTCAAGTACCTAAATGCAGGATTGTAGATGAAATGTAGCTTTACACGTGACTAACAATCCATCATAAAAGCTTGCTGAAGCTAAACAGGATTTTCCCAGAAATAAATTTGCTTTATGCCAAGATTTCTCTAACACAGATTGCAGACAGCATTACAAACTTACCAAGAACCCCAAGAGGTCTGATTTACCTATTCCTACTGAAGCGAATCTGCGTTCTTTCGGATATTGTTTCTCTGCCAAAAACGAATCTTCTGTTATGGAAAATCTCTTCCCAGCGCCATATTGATGCTTTCCTCTGCCATCCATTTCCAGGTTACCAAATGATATTGTAGGACAAATGTTGTCCATGCCTGAACGTTTATTATCCCAAACTGGATCCTACTGTAAGATATCATTTTTAATTTGTTTTAATCTTTTAGTGAAGAAAACAGGAAGTCTCATCATTACTACCATCTTAGAAAGCACTCAACTGCACTGTGTAATTTCTCAGTTCCATGAGACTACTAGTCAACATTCTACACCATGATGGAAAAGTGGTGAAACACCATTTGTCAACAAGGCGCAACAGTAGCAATAGTGCGTCCATCACCATGACGCAGAAGTGGCAATATATCATCTGTCACCATGACGCAGCGGCAGTAATAGAGCAGCTATCGCCATGACGTACCAGAGGCAATAGAGGATCTGTCACCATGACGCAACAGTGGCTATACAGGATCAGTCACTATGATTTAGCAACTGAGGCCCTAGTCTACCACCTTCACGGTTTTGAGTAGCTAGGTGGAGTTAGCAAAGATACAGGTATCATGGGTCTGAGAGGAGGACGTCTCTTGCAGTGTGCACAATGATGGATTGTGAGTTATGCATACAATGTTTAGCTAACTCTTGGAACCAGTGAAAGGAGATGACGAATGGGTGATCTTAGCAAAGGTCAAGTCTGAGGGTATGGCTTGCTGCTGACTGCGTGATCAATTTTGGTGTGCCCAGCATAGCTGCGATTACTGTGAGCACTCTTAACAAAGGAAATGATCACCAATAACGTGAACAATTGCACAGCTTCCTAAACTGTTCAGGTCCACTGTATGAAAGGCAGGTGGCAAGAAAGGCCAGCAACCACAGACAAGGTCATCAACACTACAGACATATGCAGCTTCACCGGCAACTAGAGGGTTAATGTCTCTGTGCCACATGTAGTGAAGCATCTGGGCTGATAAGCAGCTACGTTTGTATTCATCAATTCATTCTGATAGTTGCTTGCATACTACTGAACTGCAGGGAAAGGTGCTGTGTTTGTGTGAGATGATTTGCTGCAGTGAATGCTCATGTACTTCTGTAAATAAAGCTCCTGCGTTTGCAGGGTATGTCTAGGTGCACTTTGGAAAAAGATTCTGTGTTTGTCAGTGTGTATTGAGCTGCTTCGTAGGCTCTTGTGTTTGCCTCTGTATTATTATGAACATTCAAGTGAATGGCCTTGTAGTTCTAGTGTGGGACTGAATGCACTGTGGTGGCAGCTCTGGTATGTGTCTGCATATTGCATATAATGTGGTGCACTGCAGACTGCAGAGGCAGCTCTGGTGTTGGGCTGCATATTGCTTTTCATGTTTGGCAAGTTGTGGCCGTGCATGTTGGCGAGCGTCAGTAGGAGGCGCCATTATTGGGGTTCAAATGGGTATTAACTCATTTTGCAAAATGTTCCTACCTGGTCCGATAATAAGCAGAGCACCCACCAATATCCAATTTAATATTGCAAAGAGTTTCAGGAACTTCATTCTGCCGTTAAGGTAAACGCACAGTAGGAGCAGATACTCAGTCATTTCAGTGCAGTGTCCTGGCTCACGTAGAACTTAGTGGTCTGCCCCCAGGAGCACTTCCAGTGGCAGTTTTCAGTGAGGTTAACAATTTCCCCGGACAAGTTACTCCAAATGTGAATATACTGAGTTTAATTTTTAAAAAGACTTTGTGGCTGTGCTGTCCCCATTGCTACATCCTCTGTGAATTCTTCTAGTCTTCTGCTTGTAGGTTATCCCCTTCCCACCCATATTTATCTATGTAAAGTAGGAGGCTGGGCTGGGATGGTATAGTTTAGAGAATGGGGAGTGAGAGAGAGAGATACTGAGTGCAGAACAAAGAAAGGACTGGATCCTTGGCCCACGTTCCTTCCTGTATACTTTGGCAGGTGCCGGTGTCTGATGGGGGCAGTAAACTCCGCATGTGTCAAAGGAGGTGTTTTACCAAGCTCTGCGTTCCAAGCAGAGCGTGGAGTGACAAGAACTCCTCCAAATCTGTCAGTGGTGCTGAGTTTACCGTCCACCACTACTACTGTGTTCTGTCAAAATTGTCATGCTGAGAAAATTCTGTCAAAGCTGCTAACAATTCTTGGTATCTACTACGTAGGATATTTTCCCTGTTGGAAACCTTTTCTGCAGAGCCCAAAAACCTGCTGCGTGTGGCTCGAGGACTCTATACGCAGGGGCACAGCAACATATTTCAGGGGAGGCAGGTACACAACCACACTCCGCTGTCCAATTTCAGGCCCAAAAAGCCCATTCCTTAGAGCCCGGCACTAGGTTTAATAGGGCAGGGGGGCATGTGTCCCCCTCCTTGGGCTGATTTTAGCCACAGGGACCACAACTCCAGTGGCATATCCATATTCAAAAGGGAGGGGGGGTATGTAGCTCCCTCCCTTGGCCATTTTCGGCCCCAGGGAACCCATCCACCATGGTCCAGCACTTTTCAAAATGGAGTGGGGGCATGCAGCCCCCCTCAGTGGGACCGGTTTCGGCACCAAGAACCCTATCCCCGGGGGACCAGACAACTAAGGTTGGGGGCCATAGTGCCAACCCAGGGCTCCCGACACTATGGTTGGGGGCATCTGGGGGAGCCCCATGGACCTTCTAGGCCAAGCGGGGTCCCCACTGCAAGTGGGAGCGGTAGTGCTCCACACTGCAAGGGGTAGCAAAAAAATTCTGCTCCCTGTGGCTGTCCCTGTGGCTGAGAACTTTTTTTTCATCTGTGCCCCTGCCTGTTTCAGTGTGGGCATGAAGACAGATAAAAGGTTTTCTTGTAGTGGGCAGGAGAATTGTTTACACTTCTACCCTCTGGGAGTGGACTTAGTCTTTGCTCCTGCCTCAGGATAATTTTGAAAGTGCTTCCGCTACACGAGAGCACCAGTGCCGGGCAGAGAAACTGGTATGTCCTAGAGTGGGCACCCCAGGATCTAGCAGGAGCCAGCCTTGGTGGATGGTGTCTCCAGAGACAAAATTGGCCCCTCTTCCTTTTGAAAATGCAGCCAGGCCTGGAGGATGGGTTGCATGGGGCCCACATCAGCCTGTGGAGGGGGGCTTTGAGGTCCCATCCCCATTAATAATACAGCAGGGCCCTGGAGAATGTGGTCCCTGAGGTCTAAATCAGCCCAGGAAGGGGCCTCGTGCCCCTGCTCAGTTAATTTTAAGTGCTAGGAATGGGTGATTGGGTTTCCCAGGGTCAGATTTGGCCAGAAAGAGGGCCCTGTGCCCCTCTGTGCCCCTCTACCAGTTCATTTTACACCTGTAAAATTCATCAGTGATGTAATTTGAGGTGTCACCAGTAATGCCATTGAGCATTTCATGAGTGAAGCAATATGTGAGTTCATAAGCATTGCATTACAGGGGTGTAAGTTATAGTTAGCTCAGGTAACTATAACTGGTCAATTTCACTGGTTTTGTATGATTGAAATCTGAGCCTAACTATAACATTCCTGTAACCTTTATAATTTCTAAAGTTTTTTAATTTCTATTTCGTAACTAGTAGACAAAAGGGGTGGGACATCCCATAAACTCTCAGCAATCCTGCTGTGTGGGACTTACTGGAGGTAACAGGAGGGGTTCCTAGCCCCCAAAACCCTAAGCATCCAAGGAGGCTTAAGCCCCCAACAAGCAGTGTGCCAGGAGGCACATTTGCAGTGTGGTGGAGAAAGGAGACAGGCCTCTGACGAGCTCTCAGCAATCCCACTGTGCCAGACTTGTGTAGGTATCAGGAGGAGTTCTTGGCCCCCAACAACCCTCAGCATCAAAGGAGACTTCCTCCCCCAACCAGAAATGTGCCAGGAAGCATGTTTGCAGGGTGGTGAAGAAAGGGGACGGGCCTCCCCCAAGTTATGACTTACTGGAGGTAGCAGGAGGAGATATTGGCTGCCAAGGACCCTCAGTAATGGAGAGAACTTCATTCCTGAGCCCTGGCATTCTAAATAATCAATGTTAAATAAGGAAGAGGGTCCGATTTTGGCCCAGGGAACCCCAGACCCCAGCCTTTAAAAAAAACTATTTAATTGGGGAGGGAGGCTGTGTACTCCCACTCCATGGGCCTATTTCATCCCTGGGAACCCCATCACCTTGGGACCGGCCATTAGTGAACCCCATCTTCCAGGGCCTGGCCATTAAAGTATGAGGAGGGGGCCATGCAGCCCTCCTCCTTGGGCCAATGTCGGCCCACAGGTACCCATCCTCGGGTGCCCGGCCTCTTTATTCTGGCACCCAATGACCTCTGTTGAGAACCATGTGGGAAGACTCAAGGCCTGCAGTCCCTTCTGACTCCTGCGGAAGCTGGCATTGCTCTGACAGATAGGGGGCTTCTGAAAGGCAGCATTGTGTCTGTCAGGGCAATGCTTTCAAATTAGATGCCAGTGCTGCACAACTATTACCAAGATGAACAAGGGAGAATGAGATATAAATCTCTCATTTCCACAGACCACTCTTTCAGTCAAGATTTGATCAAATCAAATGAATTTATTTCTTGTTTTTTTTCAA
This sequence comes from Lissotriton vulgaris, assembly GCF_964263255.1. Classification (NCBI taxonomy): domain Eukaryota; kingdom Metazoa; phylum Chordata; class Amphibia; order Caudata; family Salamandridae; genus Lissotriton; species Lissotriton vulgaris. The sequence goes on from NC_141694.1 coordinate 1,300,223,080, forward strand.
TTGTTCTTTTTCTTAAATAATTTTCTAGTATTATAAAAAAGAGAGAAACGTGGATATTTGGCTTTTTACTCAGTCCAACATATTTTACATGAATAGAGGGAGAAAAAACAAGGGGCCCTAAGTGCTAAAAGTTTAAAAGGGGAGGGTTGTTTGAGGTATGAATGTGTGAATGGGTTGGAAGTAGAGAAAGGTTAACGTCACTCAAAAAACACTCAACTGATACATACAGAGTTACATCCAGACAGACTAGAAATGAAAGGAAGGGAAAGGGGATGTGTGGGGTGTGATGGCCCTGCACTAGTCGTATTTATGATGGCAGGTAGAACCAACTCAACTAAATTGAGAAATAGTGATCGTGATAGGGGATTTTAATTGCCACTTTTTTCCAAATTCACTACAATACCCTCATTGCATGGTCAGCAAGGGAACGCATATGGAGCACTCCCCAGAATACCTTGAACCGAACAATCTTTTGCAAACTTATAATCTAGTATTCGCCTTAGAAAATATGTCTAACCTTTTTAAGCCTCATATTCTCCCAACCTATAAAGGCAGGGGATGTGCAACGATTATTGATTATATTTTTGTCTTGGCCTCTTTGATGGCTTTCACTTTCTTTTAATGTTTCACATATCCCATGCCGTGATCACAACCTCAGATGCTTGTGTTTGAAGGGGTAGGATATCTGCTGGTGCATTCTAGCATGCCTGTGGGCTCACTAACTTTAACCGACCAGGGGATGTGTCTATGTTGGTTGCAGATAGACATCAGGGCTTTCAATTCAATTATTTTGAAAACATGACAACAGGAGATTCTACCCTGCTTAGATCCCCTTAGTCTCTGGTGAAGAGACTATAAGCTCATTTATTTTCATCTCCCAGTCCATTGCTAGTTTATTAACAGCACCTTCAGCCGACCCTGCACCTTAACACCCAAAATGGTTTGTTTTTGAGTGCTCTTCAGCTCTTTGCCTCCTGAAGAAAGCTTTGAAGCAGTCCCCTATAAAGTATGATAGAGTATGGGTGGCAAACTGTTGCAGTAATTATAAGGGGGCACTGAAGGAATGGAGGCGATTGCTACAATCACAGGCCTGGGACGAGCTAGCCTAAGTAAGCAAGCAGTGGGATAGTACTCTCTTTTGGCAAGGCATAAATAGACCCTGCCTCTCAGAGCCATCAAAACCTGCCTCATGCCCTCATTTTACCCTAGAGCAAATGGATTGCTGACTTTGAAGGAGTTTATAGCTTAGGACAAAGTAAAAAATCCATTAATGAGTTAGAACTCTGCCAGTCTGATACACCAGTGACTTTCTACTTCGAGGAAGTATGACTGAGCATTGAGAGATTATCCCGGAATATGGCGGGACCCTCCGTATCTTTTCCAGGACAATATTGTCGTGTGGGTCCAGGTGCTGACTAGAATGTTAAAAGCAGCAGTAAGGAAAGGGATGCACCTTCATGGTCAACTGCCACATCATTCTGATTTTTAAGAAGGGGATAAGGATAATCCCTATTGTTACGACCCCATATCCCTCATTGATTCCACAGTTAAGGTCTTGGGTCTGATTCTGCTAACTAGGCTTTCTGTTTGGGCAGACACAAATTGAATTTATGGCTGAGATACCCGCCACCCCCTCTCAACACAATCCCCAAGGATGGGAAACCGGAAACAGTTCTGAAGTTTTTGGAAGACGGGAGGGAGTAACCCTCCCGGCCGTATTTATTAAAATATGAAACAAAATTAAAACATTAAATAAACAGTTTCATATTATGTACAATTTCATTACCACATTACGATGTTTGGCTAACCTTAACAGATTCTCTAATACAAAGGTTCTCCTAGCCGAACTAACATCCTACAAAACATTTACTTGAAATTTTGAAATTGTACATCCTAACGTTTAAGGGCCAACGGCAAGGTCGTAACCGGTGTCAAGATCCCTAACCCAGAAATATCGCCCTCACTTGTGAGGGGCGGCCCAGAGGCGTACCTCAAGTGCAATTACCAATTTCCCTTGACTTGACGGGGGCCCCAATAAAACTCAACGCCACTTAGAGGTCGTACGAGGACTCGTGTGAGGTATCTAGAAGGTAGCGTAGACCCCCCCCCAAACCCCACACAACTTACCACATCTGCCGTCGCAGACGTCCTGGCCCCGGGAAATTCCCCAGGAGGGGGCTGTAACCCCTCCTACCCAGGAAGGGGCCTTGACCGCCTTTCCTTTTCTTTCGGCGACCCATCCTTAGAAGGGACCGCCTCCCCGTTGAGGGGCCAATGGCCACCTCCCCCGAGCGCTCCCATCCGTGCTGGGTGACGCCCACTCATAGGGATCTTCCAATTAGTGCTCACCGATCATGACCTTACCGCCCGACCAAAATAAATACGACAATGCTAACTAAATGACTAAACTAAAAAAGACAGTAGCAACTACAATTTTATTAAAAGCATGCCTACCAATGAACACTAAAGCAGAATTTCTTTATTCGCGAGACGTAACACAAATCGACCATACTTTATTACATACTCAAAATCATCACGATAATACCACAACCTGTAAACGAAAATCATAGTTATCCATCAACTTTATTCAAAAACCACTTGCTGTCCTCAGGGGCTGGTGGGTGGGTCAAAATTGGCTCTTCGTTCCGTCTCGAGCTCACGTGCAGCGAGGAGGTGCAGCTTCAGAGCACAGGAACAAGAGGATGCCTTCTGATCTTGCTTCTCCTTTTATCCGTCTTCAGGGCGGGCGTAAACCCGCCCCTGCGTGCCCCAAGGGCGTGGCCAGCCGCGTCAGTGTCTAGGCCAACCCACTCTAGGGCGGGAAAAGGCGCGCCCTGGCTACGCCGCTTCGGGCATACCAGCCGAGACTCGCCTCCCACCCAAGATGGCTTCCCGGGGGGATCGTGGTACTCCGCCATACGTTCGGGGGGACCGAGTGGTCGCCCCTTTCCATATGGCTGAGATACCCGCCACCCCCTCTCAACACAATCCCCAAGGATGGGAAACCGGAAACAGTTCTGAAGTTTTTGGAAGACGGGAGGGAGTAACCCTCCCGGCCGTATTTATTAAAATATGAAACAAAATTAAAACATTAAATAAACAGTTTCATATTATGTACAATTTCATTACCACATTACGATGTTTGGCTAACCTTAACAGATTCTCTAATACAAAGGTTCTCCTAGCCGAACTAACATCCTACAAAACATTTACTTGAAATTTTGAAATTGTACATCCTAACGTTTAAGGGCCAACGGCAAGGTCGTAACCGGTGTCAAGATCCCTAACCCAGAAATATCGCCCTCACTTGTGAGGGGCGGCCCAGAGGCGTACCTCAAGTGCAATTACCAATTTCCCTTGACTTGACGGGGGCCCCAATAAAACTCGACGCCACTTAGAGGTCGTACGAGGACTTGTGTGAGGTATCTAGAAGGTAGCGTAGACCCCCCCCAAACCCCACACAACTTACCACATCTGCCGTCGCAGACGTCCTGGCCCCGGGAAATTCCCCAGGAGGGGGCTGTAACCCCTCCTACCCAGGAAGGGGCCTTGACCGCCTTTCCTTTTCTTTCGGCGACCCATCCTTAGAAGGGACCGCCTCCCCGTTGAGGGGCCAATGGCCACCTCCCCCGAGCGCTCCCATCTGTGCTGGGTGACGCCCACTCATAGGGATCTTCCAATTAGTGCTCACCGATCATGACCTTACCACCACAGGCCGGATAGTTGACCGGCTATCCGGACCCCCCACAACACTCCTACCTAAAGGTCATGGTGTACGTTTTTTAGCCATGCTAAGAAGTCTCCTATGAGTAACTCATTCCCCACCCGAGACAAATGCACTCCATCCCCCAAATACATACTGTCATCATTAATACACCCATGCGAAATAGAATGCAGTGTCTTGGAACGGAACAACCTACTCACTTTGTTATTAAGCTTTCTAACAGAATGATTTAAAGCAGGAACCGAAATAGCCCCCCGCCACACTTTTCGTGGGATCATATGGGACCACGCAATTGTGCACCCCGGAACTCTTCTCGCTAACCAACTTACAGTGGAAAGCATCGCTTCAAGAAGAAGTCGTCTACCAGTGGTGACCAAATCATTACCCCCAAGATGTACTATGACTACAGACGGCGGTGACCTCGTCCGCCCTAGCAAACCCTCAAAAAATGATTGAAACTGGTCAATACAGAGACCGCCTCTTCCGTAGAAGGACACACTGTACCCGTATTCCCCAGCTACGTGAATCATATCACCTGCCTTGAATACGTCTGCGGCACGTCTCACGTATGAGTGGCCCACGACCCACACCTCCTTTTTCACAGCCGGTGATGTCTGACCGCTGGCCCGGTGTTGGGTCGACTGCAAAGTTCGCCCCGCCTCGTAGGCCTGCGCAACTGAAAACCAAACAAAACAAGAAGCGTGAGTACATTGTTACAGCTTCACAACATGTGCAACCGCACATACCTTTTATAACAATTGGAGGACCAACGCCCCACCCGTTTAACTTGTTCAACATTCAGACCCCTGGCTGTAGCTTCCGTAGCAGCCCCTATCCGAAAGGAATGGGTCCCAAACTCGCCCGGGTTCAAGCCCGCAGCGGCAATCGACATCGCAAGCACCCGCTGAAACTGAAACTTTGTCAGTGGGGTGGCGTCAGCGTGTCTCAACAAGGTCCCCCCCCATGATGCCACCCTTTGTGCTAAATAATCTTCTACACACTTTACCGGGCACATGGAGGACCCGGGAATCCTGCGTATGATTACGCAATCACCCATCCCACTTTGATCGGTCTTGGACCTGACAAATGAGACCGTCATTGTCTCCCCTCTGATCTGGACGTGCTCCTGGCACAATCCTCCTGTCACATCCTGCTTGTTCCTCGCCACTAGTTCGCTTACCCGCATAGCCCCATGGAATGCCAGCGTAAAAGCGGCTCGGAATAACACTGTCTCAAACTGAGATGAACACGTAGCAGGGAGTCTGGATAATAACTGGGCCAGCCTATCCAAACCTATCGGGCGCCTTTCGTCTACTCTGCGACCCTCAAGGCGTTGCCACCCCCGTAGCGCTTTCTGTACAACGAAAGACGCTGTCGGGTCATGGATCCCACAGCCCGATGCCTCTGAGCCGTGGCCACCGATTTCCCGACCAAATGTAAGGACATCAGAAAATTTACCACCCACTCCTCCTGGCCCCAAAGCTCCTCTCTATCAGTCCCCAAAAAGGCTAAATAGGACCGGAACGCCCCTTCATATGCCTTCCTCGTCCTGGGTGCTAAACTCTCTCCCACGAGGTTACGAAGTTCGGGGCACCGAGAGACCAGAGAGCTTCGGGAAAGGGTGCCGGCTCCGGGTCCGCTGTGGGAAGAAAACCCCAGAAAGCCTGCATACGAAAACGAGACAGTGCATCAGCCGCCTGGTTCATTACCCCTGGGACATGTCTTGCTCTGAATAGCACATTCAATTGCATACACAGTAAAACAATTTCCTTGAGCAGTCTCAAAATCCATTTGCATCGTGCTGCCTGGCTATTGATACACTCAACCACGGTCATATTGTCAGACCAAAATACCACAGAGTGATCTTTGAACCCTTCGGGCCAAGTTCTCAGGGCCACTAAAATGGGGAAAAGTTCCAGGAAAGCAATGTTACTTGTCAGTCCACTGTCATGCCACCATGTCGGCCACTTTTGTGCAGACCATCTTGTGCCGAAGATGGCACCAAAACCTATGCTCCCTGCCAAATCTGTCCACAGCCCCAGCTCCTCAGAGGACACGGCCGGTTTGTTCCAGATGACTCGACCATTGAAATCCGCCAGAAATGCCAACCAAATGCGCATGTCCTGGCGGACCTCTGCCGAGAGCCTTGTGCGATGATGGCCCTCTTTCAGGCCGGCCATGGCTTGAGCAATCGAACGGGAAAAGGGGCGGGCCATTGGTATAACCCTCAGGGCAAAATTCAACTGGCCAACTAACTGCTGTAATTGATGCAGCTTAACCTTAGGTCCACTTATACACATTTGCAGGGATGTCCTGAACTTTAACACTTTGTCAGCTGGTAAACGAAAACAACCTTCTCCGGAGTCTAACTCGATCCCCAGAAACTCGAGGCAAGTGGAAGGCCCCACAGTCTTACCTGTTGCCAATGGCACGCCAAACTGATTCATCAAGACACAAAATTGCGCCAAAGCCTGCCCACATTCCGGATCCCCGGCTGCCCCCAGGAACAAAAAATCATCAAGGTAATGCATCACATGCTGAAAACCCGTCTTACTTGTGAAGACCCATTGTAGAAAACTACTGAATTTTTCGAAATAGGCACAAGATATAGAGCACCCCATCGGCATACACCTATCCATGTAATAATGACCCTGAAACATGAAACCTAGGAGACGCTGATCGTCTGGATGTACCGGGAGCAACCGGAACGCTGACTCGATATCAGATTTTGCCATCAGCGCCCCGGGCCCCAGGCGATTCAAAATGGCTACGGCCTCATCGAAGGATGCGTACCGCACCGAACACACTTCCGGGTCTATCGCTTCGTTTACGGAAAGACCACGTGGGGCTGATAAATTATGTATCAGCCGAAACTCACCCGGGTCCTTCTTTGGGACCACACCTAACGGGGAACAAACAAAGTCAAGAACCGGTGGTACACTAAACGGACCAGCGACTCGACCTCGAGTAACCTCCTTCCTGATCTTATCCTGTACCACGGTCGTATGCTGGAAGACCGATAGCTGATTTTTACATTTCTCTACACCTTGAAAGTCCCCCACTGGGATGCGGAAACCATAAGAAAACCCGTTCCGCAACACCCCAGCAGAAGTACGATCCGGGTATTCACTGAGCCAGGGAATCATTGCCAAGGTATCAATCGGGGTAGGTAAAGGCGCCCCTCGGACTATGTTAGACCTGTTTGGCGCCTCCTCTACCCCCGTTATCACCCGTTTTGGCTCTGCACGTGGACTCAGGATGGGATGATTGCCCACACCCACTACATTCGTGTCTATATTTGCACGATCCCTGGGGCCTAGTACATTTACCCCTGTTGAAGTTCCAACAAACCCCCCTTTTTCCTGTATTGCCGGCAGGCCTCGAGTAATTGTCGGTACCCGCACCTGATCGAAAGGGCGTCCCCGCATACTGGCGGGAGGATTCGCCAACGTTACTCCCTACTAATGGCAATTTTAACATACCAGTCTCCTTCATTTTGGACCATGACACAGAATCATAACAATCCCACGTTAAGTTTTTATCATGTTCTTTAGCCTTTCTAAACAGGTTATCATAGCAGAACCAATGATTACCCTCGTGTGATACCGAGTACCCCATGATTCGTGCCTGATAAATCGGCAATTCGGGTAACAGATCGGGCCTTCGTTCCCCCAAGATCGATGTAAGAACCCCCCACGCTTTGCCCCAATTGCCAATGTTTTCATTTACCTTAAAGGCGGCCATTTTTGCGCGCCAAACACTCGGATGCATGAGATCCTTCTGGCCCTTAACATGCTCCATCTCATAGTGATCAGTAAGCAACGAGAAGATGTTTACGTACTCCCCTGCCCATATTTTCTCTTTAATAGCCAAAGGAACATGCTGACCCAACTTTTCCCTACGAGAGGGTGCTGACTCATCCCTCGCAATCGGCAATGGCCGCTTACCTGAACCGGACGCTGCCTCTGCTACTGAACCAGTCCCCTGTGACTTCTCTACTGCCGCAGCCGGCGTGGACACCTTCGCTGCTTCCCGTGACTCACGCAGTTGCTTCATCAGCTCCTGTGCGTCGACAGCCGTGGCGCCCTCGCTACCTTTTCCCAACCACGCTGCTAATTGTGCTGCCAGCTCGGGCGGCATATCTTCCCCGGACACGGGGGTGACCACAACGGGAATCGGATTCCCTTCCTCCGGCACGGGAGTGGGTGCCTCGAGCGGGGTACTGGGACCCGGGTTGTCTCCCCCAGCTGCTCCCCTCCTGGGCCTCTTGTTTTTCCCTCCCGGGGCTGCTCCCGCCAAAGGATGTTTCGGTCCCCCTTCCTCGTCTTTATCCATTCGCCTCTTTAGGTCGGTCACCTCTTTCATGAGAACGCGCAGCATCTGGTCAGTAGTCATGCGCTTTCCCGCCTTCTTCGGCATTCTCCAACAGAGTATCTGAAAAACAAACAAGAACGATTACAACGCTCAAAATTGGCTCTTCGTTCCGTCTCGAGCTCACGTGCAGCGAGGAGGTGCAGCTTCAGAGCACAGGAACAAGAGGATGCCTTCTGATCTTGCTTCTCCTTTTATCCGTCTTCAGGGCGGGCGTAAACCCGCCCCTGCCTGCCCCAAGGGCGTGGCCAGCCGCGTCAGCGTCTAGGCCAACCCACTCTAGGGCGGGAAAAGGCGCGCCCCGGCTACGCCGCTTCGGGCATACCAGCCGAGACTCGCCTCCCGCCCAAGATGGCTTCCCGGGGGGATCGTGGTACTCCGCCATACGTTCGGGGGGACCGAGTGGTCGCCCCTTTCCAATCTCTGTGGTGCAATTTGGTTTCTGTGATTGAAAATTAATAACTGAGCAATGCCTTATCCACAATATTTTAGTGTCCAAATATACGATAGCCCAACCTGGTGCCCTTTTGTGGGTTTTTTGGATCTAATGTCCGCCTTTGACAGGGTGAACTGTAAGAAATTAGGGGTCCTACTTAGGTCTTTGGGTGTCGAGCCCACACCACAGCAGCAGTCAGATACTCACACAGAGCGGGCCTTACTGATCACTCGAAATGCACCAGGGGGGTTCATCAAGGGTGTATTCTAGCTCCTTTCTTATTCACAACATATATTTTAACAGCTTAGAAGCAGCCCTATCATAATTACAGTCCGACTGCCCTCGAGTGGGCAAGAAAGCAGTGCCAGTCCTAATATTCGTCGATGATGCATTGTTTAAGGCACGTACCCCGATGAGCCTTCAGGTTCTTATCTGTGGATTTCTTTCCTTTATGAACGGACTGGACCTGTTGGCCAACTTCACAAAATCGTACATTTTGGAAGCTGGCCTTTGGGTGAAGCGGTCTAAGATTTTTAAGGCAGTAGCCCACAGTTTAGCAAAGGTCTCAGCCTTCCTCTACTTGGGAATCTTATTTGATGCAAAACTGTACTGGAAACAGATGATAGAGGGGAAGTTAGGTGACATGAATCAATCCATACAAGTTATTGCCAACCATACCCACAGATTAGGGTCTTGGTCTCCGTGAGTGATTTTAAGGCTTTACCAGCCATTTTGTATTTTCAAGGCCTTGTATGTAAGTGAGGTCTGGGGGTATACCACAACTAATAAACGACAGCTTGCACAAAACAAGTTCCTGAGATTAAACTTGAAGGTTCCCCTGGGCACTCCCTCATTTTCCATACAAGAATAACTAGGAGTGAACTATATAGCTGACTTGGTGACAGTAAATCTCTTTATTTATTTTCTTTTTATTTAAGAGTTTTATATAGCGCTGGCTAGACCCGGAGGTATCAGAGCGCTGTCTAGTGATAAAGCAGAGTATAACAAGTCGATTATTTTAGACGGCCTATCACTAGACCACTCAAAATCCCCTGGTTACAGTACTTTAAGGAGTTGCTCATACCCCTAGGCAGAGCAGATATTTTTCTTAAATACAACAACGTGAAGCCAAAGGCCCAACAATAGTAAATAATTTGCTTCTTTAACATGCTACGGCTCACCATGAAAATACCGAGCTCATTAAACTTGCTGTGAGAGGGCCCGTTCTTCTAAAATCAGTGCAGGGCATAGAGAAATACCTATCTATTCTTACGAGCCCTCATGATAGATTTTTAGTAACTCATTTTATATTTCATTAGCTTCATCATCTCCTGGCTTCCCCGGCTGATTTTTTACATGAAAACGAGAGAGGCCTTTGTGGTTGTGAACTTGTGATGATAGGTCTCCTCAGGACACCCTACATTTTGTCCTCCTCTTGCATGTATATTTTACCCATCCTAGAGATTGTGTGACAGCCCTCTTTTAAAAGCTAAGAGATTTAGATACATCTGTGTTGACCTTATGTATTTGCAGCTTTTGTCCAATGACCATACCCTCTTTGTTGTCACAAATTTCTTGAGAGCAGCATTTAGATCCAGAAACTCCAGTAGCCATTGACGGCTGCTTGGACATTGCGATTTTGCACAATATTCTTAATCAATTTTGACTGTAAAGATGATTTGTTTTTATAGTATGTTTTTGTAATATTTTATGATTGTGACTACTTCTGAATACATATTAATATTACCATTACATTAAAACTGAAAAGAATAATATTAAGTGGCAAGAATTTGCTGTTGATTTACCTGTAGAGGGACTATTTGACTGCTATAATAAGTTAGAGGAAAACAAAATTCCTGTTACAGCAGTACACCAAAACTTAGAAATAGTACCTGTATCAGAAGTACTTAAAGATTTGATTGATTATGAATCCATATTAATACAGTCTATACATACATTTCAAGCTATAGTTCACATCGAGCCAAAGACAGAGAAATTACCTCCAGCGGAGCTCCAGAAAGGTCTCAAAGGTAGAGTTGTACACTTGCGTGCAAGAATCAAGAGGGAGAGAGAGGACCAGATAGCTAGTCCAAATCCCCGGTTTATATGTATAGTAAATCAAAAAGAGACTAGCTAGAAATGGAGCTAGTTTGACATTAATAATGTTATTGTCATAGCGACTCAGTATCGTTTTGCCGATTGGTGGTGGCACCTGTTGGGTGTCATTTGAAAGCCCTCACCCACCAACCTAGTTGGTGGCATGCTTCATCATCGGGCCCACCCAGTGACACCTAGCGTGTCCCAGGTGTGCTTCGACGCCTGATTACAGCGGAGCAGGTATGTCACTGTGTGTGCGGTGTAAGGTGTTCAGATATGTGAGGTTAAAACGGCTTGGCGGACGGTCCCTGGGGTGAGGATACTTTATTAAAAGGGCCTCCGTCAGCGGTTAAAAATAAGGCGGTGGGACGTTAGAGGCGGGTTACGACCTCCTACGTCCTGAGAGTGTCAACATGTTTCAGCCAGTGCCTTATACTAATCTGGCTTTCTTCAGGACAATAAATATGTGCAAGTTAAAAATAGGGGTAGTGTACTGTAGTCTATGTGTCTACACGCCCTAAAGTGTATATAACTGTGAGAGGGGGGATTCCCTTCTCAAGATCACGCTTTTTAGTCTTGCTATTGCTCCAAGGTTATTGAAGTGGCAAGGGGTGGCCAGGATTTCTGGTCAGCACCAGCGTGGGACCTGTTGTGCCTCCTTCGCAGAACAGAAGGAGGCACAACAGGTCCCACGCTGGTGCTGACCAGAAATCCTGGCCACCCCTTGCCACTTCAATAACCTTGGAGCAATAGCAAGACTAAAAAGCGTGATCTTGAGAAGGGAATCCCCCCTCTCACAGTTATATACACTTTAGGGCGTGTAGACACATAGACTACAGTACACTACCCCTATTTTTAACTTGCACATATTTATTGTCCTGAAGAAAGCCAGATTAGTATAAGGCACTGGCTGATACATGTTGACACTCTCAGGACGTAGGAGGTCGTAACCCGCCTCTAACGTCCCACCGCCTTATTTTTAACCGCTGACGGAGGCCCTTTTAATAAAGTATCCTCACCCCAGGGACCATCCGCCAAGCCGTTTTAACCTCACATATCTGAACACCTTACACCGCACACACAGTGACATACCTGCTCCGCTGTAATCAGGCGTCGAAGCACACCCGGGACACGCTAGGTGTTACTGGGTGGGCCCGATGATGAAGCATGCCACCAACTAGGTTGGTGGGTGAGGGCTTTCAAATGACACCCAACAGGTGCCACCACCAATCGGCAAAACGATACTGAGTCGCAATGACAATAACATTATTAATGTCAAACTAACTCCATTTCTAGCTAGTCTCTTTTTGATTTACTATAGAGTTGTACACTTGCCATTAGATTTTAAGGACAATATTGAAGCTATGGGGGTACAGAGAAATTTGCAACAAAGAGTACAAATATATTGCAAGACTTAATAAAAGTTCAAAATACAACTTCATATCTGGTACAAAATAACATTTATTATAAAAATGCAGAAATTCTTCAAGATATCAAATATCTGGAGGACAACACATCATTATCAATAGGTCAGATAGAAAAAGTGGATTGATGCAGAGTAGAAGAAATGTATGAACATTAAAGCATCCATCCCCTACTTTCAAAATAGATTGTCGGTGATGCTATTTATCTATATGAATTAAAAGAAGCAAAAGGAACTCCCTTAAGTGTATGGAAAAAACATTTAGTAGCTTGCTGTTTCCCTCATCTCTTTCGTACTGCAGTAGGCAGAAGGTATGATGACTGGCCTATAAAAATACCTGCGGCTGAGTACAGATCTACTAGACTTTATAAAGAGGATTCTATATTTTGTCAATGTATCCCTTACATGTTTCATCTATTATATGAAAGTGATTTGTCCTCATTGTCTTGTGAGGTAAACCACATTTTGAATACAGGTCAAAATCTACAAAATCTAGCTGCAAGAGAATTTGTTGAGAAAATCCACAGAAAAGATGAGCAACTGGAATACAACTTGATTAATCACATGGCATATCAACGTGGGACCAATGAATATTGGTGTCATTGTCACTGTGAACTAAAATGCATGTTGAGAAATTTAGGAGCACCTACATTGTTTTTAATACTCAATTTTGCTGAGTATACATAGGATGACCCACTTCAATTCTTGTGAGAGGAAAATTCAGATATAGAAGACATTGATCTAAAGACTCCAGGAGAACTCTGCTCATTGAAACCCTGCAAATGTTTTCAGATACTTTAACCACAGATTACAAGCCATGATGGCTTTTATCTGCAACAAGAGCAATCCACCTTTTGGTGAAGTGACTGATTTCTTTTGGTGCAAAGAATACCAAGCCAGAAGTTCTCCACATATTCTCATGCTACTATGGGTAAAAGATGCTCCAAAGTTTGAAACAGACAATGATGAATATGTGTTGTCTTTCATGGAGCAGAATGTCACTTGCATCATCCCAAATGAGACTGTTGATAAACTATTAGGACAATTAGTTCAAAGTTTCCAAAACCATAGGTGTGGAAAATACGGTCGTAGAAAATATAGATCTAATGAAATGTTTATACAAGATGCCATTTTGGGCATTTCTGGTAATATTACAGCATAATTAAGATGTTGAAAAGGGGTTAGTGAATGGAGCAATGGGAAAAGTTGTTGATTATGTACATTTTCAGAACAGTGAAGGAATTGAATTTTGGAAGATTACATTTGATCAGGTTGAAGAGGTAAAACAGATTGGACGTGGTAGTGTTTGTTTCTTGATTGTAAAAGACTTGTTTGTTCGTAGAAGACAGTTTCGTCTTTCTTTTGCATATGCAGTGACAATTCATAAATCACAAGATTTACGTGTAGAAAGTGCTTTGGTAAATATTGGCAGTTCAGTGTTTTAAGAGGGAATGGAATATGTTGCATTGACTTGCATTAGAATAGTATCTGGACCATATTTGATTGATTTTGATGAGAGAAAGATTAGTGCAGATGCAAATAGTGTTAGAGATTATAATCGGTTAAGAAGACTGTATGCTCCCAAGTTAGGTGAATTTCCCGCATATGAAAAGCGTGTAGTATGTCCAAAACAAACATATGAGAAACACTGTAGTGAGGTTAGAAATAAGAAAAAAAAACAAGAGAATGTTCAGGCCTCAAAGTTAATGTAAATAGACACTGTTGATGATTTTATAGGATACTAGTTAGAAAAAAGTTCAGGTATCAACTGCTATGCTAATTTAATTGTGAACGTTGTATTTTTTCCAGAAAATCTTCATCATCAAACTATGGAGAATCAAGAAAAAAGATTTCGTTCTTTGATGCATTATATTTTTGAAAAATTGACAACTGATAAAACTAAAATCCAAACTGCTTCTGGCATTCGGCATCTTTTAGATATATGTTCTGGCTCTTTACAATTTAACCTTAATGTACAGCAAGATGCTCAAGAATTTCTTATGTTTATGCTTGCAGTATTGGAAAGTGAAGGGATACAAATTGAAAATATGTTTAGAGTACGTTACAGATGGGATCATAAATGTGAAGACAGTTCATTTTCTTCTACCACTGAAATAGACACTGAGGGGCATATTAGCAAGGGCAATATGGCAGCTTAAGCAGCACTTTTTTACCACTAAAGTTGCAATATTTTTATTGCCCTATCAGCAAGCTGTTGCTAGCAGCTGTTAACGACAGCTTTCAGTCGATAGTGACCGTTTTGGGGCCTGCTTTGCATGTCAGCGATATTTATCGCTAATGACATGCAAAGTGGGTGTACCCAAACTGTTACACAGATATCGCCAATAAGCAAGGCAGGCGAAGCAATAAAAAAAATCGCGCTAAGCGCAATTATTGCTATAATCTTACGCCTGCTAAAAACTTGACTTACCTGTTTATCCAATGGGAGGTGGATTATCAGGTTAAGTCCCCATTGGCGGTAATGCGTGAATATCGCTGGATTTCCTGCGTTATTTACGCATTTCGCCGCTATTGCTGGATATTTTAGCACACTGGAGAAAAACGTTACTAATAGCATGTTTTCTCCACTAACATATCCTGCGATAGGCAGCGATAAAAAAAATGTGCTAAGCACATTTTGCGATAAATATTGCTATTCCTTGCTAATATGCCCTTGAACGTTTCACATATTTGACAATACAAGATTGCAAAACAGTGTCTTTTAACAAATTAGTAAAATCAGCTAATCAAAATATAGAATGTACTCATTGCAAATCTGAAATGTTGTCAACATTTTTTATAGAAAGATTTGGACCATATTTCATTTTAGTGCTACAATGTTGTAGAGCAGATGGAACAAAATTGGAAACCAAAATTACAAATTTTGTGGTAAATCAACTGTCAATTTCAGGAAGAACTTTTAAAGCAGTGGCTTTTAATTTCCACAACAGATCTTCTACAACATCTGGACAGCATACTGTGTATTTAAAGTGCAACAAAGGATGGACACATTGTAATGATGCCCATTTAGAATTCAAAATGTCGTTTGACTTATGAATTACCAAATTCATATCTAATATTTTTGATGCCAAAGCTCTGAAAACATCATTCGGCCAATGAGGAAGATGTCAACATGATTTAATGAGTTTATTTTGGATATTTTCAATGCAAATGAATTCAGAAACATCATTCAGCCTTTTGGGAAGATGCCAACATGAATTAACATGTTTATTTTGGATATTTTCCATGCAAACAGTTTCGGAAATATCATTAGGCCTATTGAGAGGATGTAACCAATTAGTGTTTGTATTTTCGTTTCGATTAGTGGATATTATATTTGGAAGTTGAGAGAGAAAGAATTTGTTCATACATTTGGTCTTTGTGTTATATACAATGTAAATGAGACTGTTTGTTTTTGAAAATATAAACAGATAGTCGAACTTGTAGTAAATATTTTCAACACAAATTTGCTATGTTTTTACAGTCTTATTGATTGTATTTTTTAACCCACTGTTTTATGATATTTAACATTGAAATCACTGTGATGGTGAAATTCAATAGAATCTGAATCAGCAAAAAAAAACTGAATATGTTATGTAATGTTAAAATTATATTGTCTTGTTAACATATAATATTATTTGCAATAACAGAATGTTCTTCTCTTTTACTGAAAGTAAAACTAAATATTGAAAATGTTTTGCATTTAACTTGGAATTATAACAACTATAAAATAGTTTCAATGAGTTTTATATCTACTTCAAAACAAAAGGTAAGATGAAATAATGTAATAGGCATAATATTAATTGATGATTAAACTCACTTTTATTGCAGTTATTCATTTTTTCAAACTCAATCATCTCACTCCTCAAATCACCTCACATGACTTGAGCACTTCTTCAATCACTAAATCATAATCTATACACTTACAAACTCACCCAGGCATTACTAATCCACACCTTTAATCAATGTGATTGTACGTATACACTCCTGCAACCATTCAGACATTACTTCTAGAGTCTTCCAATCACCTAAGTATTATCTATGTACTTCTTCAATTATCTAGACATTACTCTTCCACTGATGGAATCACCCAAGCAGTAACCATGCACTCATGCAATCACCCTAGACATTACATATAGACTTACAAAATCATCAAAACAACACATATACACTTACAAAATCACCCAGGCACCACCAATGCACTTCTGGAATCACCTGGGCACTACTCATCCTCTCATGCAATCACACAGACTGTAGCTATAAATTGTTGCAATCAGCCATGCATTCCTGTAATCACCCAGGGACTACCCATGAACGTGTGCGATCAGTGAGGCACTACTCACCCAGTCATGTAATAACCAAGTGCATACCCATGCACTGCTCCAATCACCCATGCACTACCCATACACTCCCCTTATCATCCAGACACTACTCATTTACTCCTTGAGTTATGTAGCCAGTAGCTATGCACGTCGTTAATCACCCAGGTACTATGGATGCACTCATACAATCACCCAGACATTAACCCTACTCTCATAAAAATATTCAAGTATTAGCCATGCACACTTCCAATCACCCAAGCACTACCCATGTACTCATGCAATCAGCGAAGCATTATCCATTCACTCATGCAATCAATCATGTAGTACCCATGTAATCTTCCAATTACCCAGTCAGTATCCAACCACTCATGTAAGCACTCTGCTACTACCTATGTACTTATAAAATCATTCAAGCACTACCCATGCACTCCTCCAATCACCCAAGCAATACACATGCATTCATGCAATTACCCTGACACTACTTATACACTAATGCAATTATCCAGGTATTACCTATAAAGTCATGCAATAACCCAAGCATTACCCATGCACTTACAAAATCACCCAGGCATTACTATTACAAAAGCACTTGTCCAAACACCCAGTATTTACCCATACACTCATACAATCACCCAGGCAGTACCCATGTACTCTTCCAATCATTTAAGAACTACCCATGTACTCATGTGAAAACAGAAGCACTAACCATGCACACATGCAATCACCCATGCAGTACCCATGCAATCATCCAGTCACCCAGTTAGTACCCAAGCACTCATGTAATCACTCTGTCCCTACCCAAGCACTTATAAAATCACCCAGGCACTACCCACTCATGTATTCTTCCAATCACCCAGCCACTACCCATGCATTCATGCAATCACCCAGGCATTACTTATACACTGCTCCAATCACCCATGCATTACCCATGCACTCATGCAATCACTTTGTCACTATCCCAAGGACTTATAAAATCACCCAGGCACTACCCATTGACTCTTACAATCAAACCAGCCACTACCCATGCATTCATGCAATCACTGAGACACTACTTATACACTTTATCCAATCAACCATGCGCTACCCATGCATACATGCAGTCACCCAGGCACTACCTATACACCACTTCAATCATCCATGCACTACTCATGCACTCCTCCAATCACCCAGTCAGTACCCACACACTCATTCAATCACTCCGCCACTACCCAAACATTCATATAATCACCACGCAGTACCCTTGCACTTCTCCAATCACCCACACAGTATCCTTGCTCTCATGCAATCACTCAGGATTTTTTCCTTTTTTAACCAATAGATGTGGCTCTGTAAGAACTGTTTTCTTTTACCATTTCTTTATTTTTTAAACCTTTTTTATTTTTTGTGTCTTTTTGATTTTTTTAGAATAGAACAAAATTAAAAACAGCAAACAAGGAGGAACTTGCTGGGAAAAGGTAGAAGGGGTATTTGGATCTTGTTGTGCCACCTCATTAAGTTCTATCCTCTGCTCTTCTCTAGCCAGATGAACCAGGTGCAGAGTCTTCAGGTGCTTTTTCATACTGCTGGATCCACATGAGAATTTCTTTTCAGAACCTCTGTATAAAATGTGTTCACAAATTCTGCAAGTGACCTTAGGGGCTTTCAGTTTTTTCTCGCCATCAGGTACTGTGAAGAAGGCCCACACAATACTTTCCGAGCTCTTCTTTACCGGTTCAATAATTTCTTCCTCCTCGATATCCAATTGGTCGATGGGTTTCTGATTAGTAGCCATACTTTCCAAAATAAATCAACAAACACACAAAATTGGAAAAAGTACACAGTAACAAGCAGCAGGTCTTATCACCAAGATAGCCAAATAAGAAGAGGAATATCACAAAGATGGATCCTCCCTCTTACAGAATGAAAAGGATTGAAACCAATCAGATTCTTTCTTTTTCTGCTGACATGATGCCACGTAGGGTGGGAGCACCCATCACGTATGCATCGCACACCCGTAAAATATTGAATACATAATTATAAACTATGAATAAATGTTTATAAAATATTTTTAAAAGGATATTAGTGAAATTATTTATTCCAATATGATATTCTAACTTTCTATACTGATATTTCAAACTTTAAAAATACGCCGACATTGCGACCCCAGCGAGATTCCAGCGCTACAACGTATATGTTAATAGTTCACTCAAAAACAATAGTTTATAAACACTTTTCTAAATTAAATTACTCAAACACTTTAGCGAAAACTTTTATTTTGAATGTCTCTAACGAAATTTCATACTTTTCAAATTACACTAAAGTCACGACCCCAGCGCCACTTCTGAAATGCCCGCTAGCAGAGTTTGTGCACCCATCGAGTAGGGTCGCTTAGGGTGTGCCACTCCCTTCTAATAATAATAAAAAAGAAAAAGAGAAAGAATATAGTTTTGCTAAGTATGAATGATTCTTAACCTTTGTTTAATTTATACATACATACATATATATATATATATATATATATATATATATATATATATATATATATATATATATATATATATATATATATATATATATATATATATATATATATATATATATATATATATATATATATATATATATATATATGTATTAAATAAAAAAACGCTATAGGTGTCAGGGACATTATAGTTAGAAATTTCTATTTTAAAAAACTTTGAAATTAACTGAAAAAACATAGGTTTCAGGGGCATTATAGTTAGACATAAACCTCAGAAATTCACTGAAAAAGCACAGGTTTTTAGGGACGTTATAGTTAGTTAGACATTTCACTCTTATAAAACCAGAGAAATTCGTCAGTTATAGTTAGTTCAGCTACCTATAACTTATGCCCCGCAATACACTGCTGATGACATCACATATTACATCACTCATGACATGGTCAGTGACATCACTGATGACATCTCAAATGACATCACTGATGACATCTCAAATTACATCACTGATGACTTCATCCACGTGATAATCTGATACACCTCCTCACACCCTAATATGACCTTTGATACACTCACTCTAAAATACAGACTAACATTTTCGAAACCATAGACACACCAATACCAGTTACTATGTACCCACTCACTGATTCCTAGGTCTATACACACATCCACTCATTCACCTATATAGTCGCTCATACATGCAGTCACTCATCAACACAGCACTATCATGTGCATTCATACACCTATACAGACACTCACACACTGCCACTTACCCATAGAGTTACTCACACACCTAGTCAGTCATGCAAATAATCAATCACACTCCTATTTACTCACTTATACAGTTATACACACACCACTTCACTTATTTATACCAATACTAACACATACTTACTCAGTTCAGTTCATTTAGTCTTTATTTCGAATAAAATTCATAAAAGACAACAAATATAAACATTATCAACATTACATCACTTTACAATGGAGCCCCAGATATATAAGGGAATTTACCATAAAACAATATACAAGAATTAAAAAGTCCGATTAATTAAAAAAAGTTATTACAAATTCTTTGCGCGAATCAGCCACATCCACCCCAAGAATTTGGCAACACAGATCACAGATTTTTCACTGCGTAAGTCTCGTAATTTCAACAGGGCTACACGATTCCCCCCACAATTTAAGGTTTTACAAATTTGTTTCAACCATTTTAGTCTAGGCGATCGATATGCTGGGCATGCAAAAAACAGATGACCGATACTTTCAACCTGATCAGGACAGAAAGGGCATTTGTTACTTGAATTCTTTGCCCACTTTACAGTAAAGGAGTTGGTCGGCAATGTGCCCACCCGAAACTGGTGATACAGCTTACGGTCAAGAGTTTTGCATATCAAGTCCCAGTAGGGCTCAAGGGACGGTGTTATCTTGTGTGTTAAAAACAGTCCCGTTAGGCTATTTTCTGATGACAGAGAGACCAGTGCAGATTTCTTTGCAGCCCAAAATAGCTCTTTAAATTCTACTTTGGAAGGGAACCTAGAACATTCGGGATGTAGCCATAATTCGGGGAGGCCCATGGAATATAATATTTGTTTGACCTCCCGTAGCCAAGGGATTTTCTGAGCACCCCACAATGATCTAACCTCGCCCAATTCATGGGCGAAAAGACTAAGTTCTTGGGTTGTCCAAAGGCGTCGCCAGAGAGCAACAAGGCGATACTGTGCCATCTCATTCAGTGGTCTACAGCCTAAGTCTAAAAGCAATGGTTTTATAGGTGACGATTGGGGAACCCCACTAAGTTCCGAAGAAACCTGTTCTGTGCTGTGGTTAATGCTGACAAGCTTTTGTAGCCCCATATGTCCGCACCATACAGGGTGGCTGCATTAACCTTGGCCTCATAGATTTTTAAGCTGGTGAGATGCGTTTCGTCAAGGTTTTTTTCTGCTCCTTCAGCAAGCATCCTGTAAGGCGAACAAATTTAAGAATTAAAACCTCCAACTGGGCATTCCAAGTAAGTTGATGGTCAAGAGTCACTCCCAGATAAGTCATGACTTTGACCTGTTCGATTGGGACACCGTCTAATAAAAATGAACTTTTAATTGGTTTATTTTTGTTAAAAATCATAAATTTAGTTTTTTCAGCATTGATCTGAAGGTCATTTAATGTGCAAAATTCTGCGAATCTATTTAGAGCTGCTTGCAAGCCGCTCCGAGTCTTGGAAAGGAGCAGGGTGTCATCGGCGAATATTAACATGGGATACTTTGATCCCCCCAGGGTGGGAGCATCAGTTTGTGTTTCGCTAAAAAATGCAACCACCCGGTTAATGAACAGGAGAAACAGGGTAGGGGCCAGCACGCAGCCCTGCCGGACCCCACGTTCGACAGGGAAGCTAGCGGTCACCTGACCCTGCTTCCCCCATCTTACACGGGCAAAGTTATCCTCATGTAAGCGCCTGACCAGCTCTAATAATTCAGGTGTAAGGCCCATTAGTCTGAGGGCATCCCAAAGTTTAGCCCTGGGAACCAGGTCGAATGCCGACCTAAGATCGACAAAGGCGGCGTAGATAACACCGCTGCCCAAGAAAACCACCTTCCAATACAGCATGGTGAGACGAAACACCTGATCTAGGGTGCTGGTGCCTGATCTAAACCCTGCCTGCATGGGGGAGAGTATATTGTTCTGCTCAATCCACCCCTGTATTCTTGCTAGGGCCATTCTTGATACCACTTTTTGTATGGTATCGATCAGGCTGATGGGGCGATAGTTTTTCGGTGAAGATCGATCCCCTTTCTTGTAGACTGGAAGTATTTCAGCCCCTTTCCAGGAATGTGGTACCCTTGCCCCTGCTGCAATAGAGTTTGCTAAAGTTGTTATGTAAGGGACCCACAGTTCTAAATTCAGTTTAAAAAGGTCCGCTGGTACAGCATCTATACCTGGGGCTTTCCCAGACTGAATAGAACCTAAAGCATGTTCGGTGTCTGAGGTACGAAAGGTAAGCCTATCCCTTTCAGATTCTGATATAGTCCCTGCTAAGGGCTCACCTGCCAACTGAGCGATATTAGGATTTTAAATTGAGCGGAAAAAAATTTCACCCAATCTACAGCGGAAACATAATTTTCAGGGGTTAGTGAATCCGAGCCCCTGCCCCATCTGACTAACTCCCAAAACTTGATTTGGTTTGACGACTCACAGGCTTGAAGAAGATCAAGCCAATACGAATCATCCCATTCCCTTTTAGCTTCCCAGATAATGCGTTTATAAGCCTGTCTCGCTTCCCTGATGTCAGGGGTGTTTCTAGATTTAACTGCAGCAATAAGAATGCAGTGGGCTTCTCTGCAATTTTTATTATACCAACCTTTGAATTGCCTCGCTTTCTGTTTTCTACATGGCCTAGTAAGAAGTTCCTTAATAGCCGTGAAACATGCCTTATGAAGATCAACAATATTGGGCTTTGCCATGTCATTAGGAGATGATGCAGTCATCCTATCTCTAGTATCTAGGGCCAAATCTTCTATTTGACGGACAAGCTCTTGATCGGCTATAACCCTTGACCATTTGACCCGTCTTCTATTATCACACAAAACTAGGTCAGATGTAATACAAGCTGTTTCTGCCTGGGAAAGCCCTAGTCCAGGGACCTTAAGTACAAGTGAGAGTGGGTTGTGATCGCTCTCTGGCCTGGTTTCTATTGACATGTCAATTACAGTAGCCCAGGATTCGATGTTGACCAATATGTAGTCAATGCGGCTCACGCTAGACCCATTATCAAAGGTTGGTTTTCCCGCCTTGTCGGATAAGCTACGGCCATTCACCGCCTGGAGCCCCCATTCCAGGCAGAGCCCAAGCCAGTGGAGGGCAGCCTCCGTACCCCTGACACCCTTAGTTATTGCTAACGGGGGAATATTCCAGACAGAATCTTCATCTATACCTACATCCTCAGCGAGGTTCAGGATGGGTTCAAATGAGCAGTTCAGATCACCGGCCACTATAATGAGCTAGTCACTTTTGTACTCATTTAGGAAAACTTCTAAATCATTAAGGATAGGTTTCTTCTTACCACCCTGACAACCTTGGGCATAGATATTAATTAGAACAATATCCTTACAGTTCTCCTTGCTTAGGGATATACAAAGGAGATCAGGGTTCGTCACCAGGATTTCCTTAACACTGAAGCCAAGTGAGATTTTTATCCATATGGTGAGACCACCCGAAGCCCTACCCTTGATGCCCTGCATTGCTGGTTTATAAAAATTTAGGAAGCCTACTCTAAACAGGGGATCAACTGACCAAGTTTCCTGGAAAGCGATGATATCATGTGTAGTAATGAAGTCTACCCAATCATCGTTGTCCAGGCGACCCCTTAAACCTGCTATATTCCAGGAGGCCACTTTAATTTCGTTAACTGGGTTACTAGGGCAAGGAGTCTCAGACTGTCCCAAAGCTCCTAACTCAGCCGGGATAAAATTATAGACATTGTCAAGTGTTACTCGTGGGCCTGATGGCGACATAGAACAAGCCATGCTGGGAACTGGCAGGGTGGACGGAATAGGGTCAACTGGGTGTTTCATAGCATCCGTCCCCCCGAGTCAGTCAACCTCATCCAAACAGCCAAACATATTTGATGTAGGAACCCCTTGCCACCAGGTACTCTGGTTAGGCCCACCATTCCCAAATCCCCTGTGCCTGGGCTTATAGATTGTCGTCCAAGACCCTCCCATTCCATGCTGTCGTCTTCACAAGGGGCCCATGAACAAAGATGCTGTGCTGTATGGGGGTCAGCAAATGACACCACTATACAGTCACCCAAGATGGTTTTATGGGTGGGTCCAACCCATGGTACTCTTCGCACCATTAGTACCCGGCTTCTTTGGTGACTAGGAAGCTGTCTGTTTGTATTTAGCCAGTGTATGACCTTATTTTTAAGAGACCAGTGGTTCTCTTTTGATTGTGGGTCAAGAGTAGGTACTGAAATAACAATGGGGGGAGGTAGAGTAAAGATATAGGATTACTACTCCACAGGCACTGATAATTAAACAAGGAGAATCCTACTTCCAGTGTACACCACAGGGTGGGGGACACTCAGTGTTGTGTAAAATACCCCTCACACACCAACAGGCCCCTTGGTGTCATGCCTCATCATCGGGGTCTTCGCACCCCGCTAGAGGGATGCGGCACGCTGCGACCTGCGACTACGCGGGAGCGTTGACAAGGTTGACTATGTGTGGTGTGTGTCAAGTGCAGGTGAGGGGATATATGTGAGTGAAGGGTGTGGTGAAAAATTAAAAAGTACCTGGCTAGTGAGTGGTGTGAAAAAACTTTATTCAGGACCCCTAGCTGGTGCTATTAAAAAGATGTGCAAAAAGGCGAGGTCAGTTGTCTTAATTAGGGACAAAACCTCTGGTGTGCGTCGACATGTTTCGGAACCGGTGTTCCTTCTTCAGGACGGGGCACAACTTCCCAACCCTACTCACGTATTTCTATATAAAAAAGTGTTATCTACAAAACTTTTTACTGAAAAGTGATAACAATCTCACGAAGGCTAACAATGTGCCTACAGCGGTATTTATCGTTTCATGCAATTGCATGCCCTGAAAAAAAGAAAAACCCAAATGAGTTTGGTTATCACACAGGATTGGCTCAAACAGGTGCAGTCACCTGGAACCCCAAGCAGTTAAATTAACCTGTAAAAAAAAGGGGGGACACACATAACACACAACATAGAGGACACATTTATAGTTTTTGTATTTGTTCTGTAAGACATACTCGTAATCACTGTTGTATATTGCATCATGAGCATATCCAGAACATCAAGGTAGGTAGGTGGATCCACAATCTGTGAGGGTAAAGAGTGGATTTCAGTGTTTTTACTCTTTTTACTCACAGTTCAACTCCACGCTAAAATCGGGATATCTGGGAGTTGTTTTTCTGTAATATACTCACGAAATCCGCCTGAATTGGCCTCCTTCTACCACCCTGTGCTGCTCCGCTGTCAATGCGTTAGCTAGCAACATCGTGGTATATATTGGCCATTTAGGTGTTGTTTGATTGGTTAATTAGCGGAAATAGGCAGCGGGCCATATATGGGACATCCGTATCCCCGCCTATCGTGAACATGTTCACGGTCTCTATGTGACATGCATTGTCTATGCCTAATCTCATTGGTTAAGTACCGGGTTTTTCTGACAGACCAAATTAGGAGTATCCGTGTTGCTGCCTATAGTGCGCCTGGACACGGGTTCCTCCTGACGTGTGTCTCTTACTGGGCATGCCCGGTTGATAAGCGTTCCGTAAAGACGCGCGCATGCGCATATCACATTCGTTCCGGTTTGCTGGTTCTCCGTACTTGCGCAGTTGTATGGATCGCCACTCTCTGAAACACATTGGGCCATCCAAAATATTTCTAGTCTCTACCGCGTGCCTCCGTATTAAGAATATTGTTTGTTCAATTTCAGGGGCTTTGTATGGTTTTTTCATTTATCGCCTAGGCAATGGCATATAAACATGGAAAAAGTTATTGGCATGATTCCAGAACAGTAGGTTGCGCACTTCTGAGGGGCATTTTGTAATTTTTTATTTTATTCTCTATATGAAAAAACAACCAGTTGATTTCCGTTTGTTAGTCCCTTCTTTTCCTGAAACAAACAAAAGGGCGTTTTTTGTATTTCTGTTATTGTCCAGTAACTTGGCTCCATGGAATATCGTCATTGAGACCTATGATGTGGGTTCCCAAGCGAAACACCCATCTTTGTTCTTTTTTAAACAAGCCTGTTTCTGATGTTAGACGTTCGATTACAGTCCAACGTAAGTCATTGATGCAGTGTTGGTGTTCCAAAAAGTGTGATGCCATCTTGGTGGTTGTTTTTTTACAGCGTATATTGCTTTTATGTTCCCCTATCCTCACTTTGACAGGGCGGGTGGTCATACCTATATATTCTAGGCCACATGGGCACGTTATCATGTAGACCACGTTCTTCGTATTGCAATTAGAGAAATGACGTTGTTCCCATGACGTGCCGTTCCTAAAGGTTAGGGTTTTGCTTTTCTGGGTTTGATGACAGCAACTGCAATCGCCACAGGGGAAGTGTCCTTAGACCCCAGTCACATTCTGTCTTCCAGTGGGGTTTTGTCGTGGTCTAGTATGTACCAGCATGTCTTTAATGTTTCTGCCCCTTCGGTGTGCATACATTGGTTTTTCAAAATCTAGGTCTCCACAGTTCAGTATTCCCCAATGTTTGTTTATGACTTTCGATACCTGGTTTGATATGGATGTGTATGTCGTAACACAAATTGGTCTTTTGCTTGCTCCCTTGTCTTGTGGATTATCCTCTAGGAGTGCCTCCCTGTGGTTGTTCCTTGCACGTTTCATTGCCTTATCAATGGTTTTGACAGGGTATTGTCTCTGTATTAGTTTGGTTTTTAGATCTTTGGCCTGTGCATTGAATTGGTTCAATTCTGTGCAGTTTCTTCTGAGACGTAAGAACTGTCCATACGGTAGGTTCTCCCTTAAGTGTCTTGGATGGAAACTATCGTAATGTAGTAGACAATTCCTCGAGGTGGGTTTAAAATGGGTGGTACTTTTCAGCCTTCCATCCTCGGTGTATATATTCAAATCCAGAAAGACCATTGATGTGTTGGACATTGTACTTGTAAATTTTAGGTATTCATTCTGGTTGTTGAGCCAAGTTACAAAATTCGTGGCACTGTTTACATCCCCATTCCATATAATGAAGATATCATCTATGTACCGTTTCCAGGTGTTAATCTGGGAACGGTACGGATTGTCTTCATGCAGGATCTTGTGCTGTTCCAGGTGGTGAACGTATAGTCCCGCTAGACTTGGAGCAAAAGTACTGCCCATGCTCGTTCCATGGGTCTGTAGGTACAGAGTCTCTTTATATTTGAAAAAATTGTCTTTTAAGGCCATGGTGATGCATTCCAGGACCAGGTTCCTTGGTGTCTGGTACTTCCATGTATTACCGAAGAGCACTTCCTCTATGATTTGTCGAGTCTCCTCGTGAGGCAGGCTAGTATATAAGCTCTCCACGTCAAGAGTAGGTACACCAGCTAATACAATGACATATGGACTGGCCTCCGGTGGTAGGTCAATATAACCACCACAAAAATTAGGTCGGCTAGATTCTAAAGGTGGCAGGTTATTATGAGTCAATTGGTTAGGCTGCTGTACGGCAGCTTGAGGCCTGGTTTTAGAGCGTACTACATTCTGTTGTGAACAAGATTGAGCCCTAGCATTAGATAGTGCTATATCCTTTGCAGGGAAAGCGTTTTGTCTGGGTTTGGATGGTACTGGGTCCTGGGACGGGAGACAAACGCTAAGATTTGGAGTAGTAATAGCGTTATCCCCAACTTTCGTGCGAGGTTTTGGTACAGGTTTAGATCTTAGGGGTAGAGGGGCCGGGGGTTCTGGCTCTAATGGCTAGGAAGTTGGACCCTCACCCTGTGAAAACCTAGCTTCCATTTGCTTTAGACTAAAGCTAGCCAATGTGACTATAGTCCTGTCCATTTCTAACAAATGGTTTTCCATTCTGGAAAGTCTAAGTTCCAGGGGGGTAAGTAACTTTTTAAGTGTGTCCCAAACAGTTTGTAAAAATTCCTCGTCCCCCCTCTTGTCCCCCTCTACCACACTCAATCTACCCTCCTTTGACCCATCTTTGCTCTTGTCAGGAAGAATTGCCACCGGGGGATCATGCACAACACCACTTGAGGCATGGATGGTGTCACTGCCTAGTAAAACTGTGTTGGCTTTATCATTTTCTTCCCCAAACCCAACAGTGCCCAATGGCCGTCGGCAATTAAAAAACTGTGCTCTCGCAATTTTGGCCTTTTTGCGAGCAAAAGTAGACCTAGCCAGACTTTTCTTCAGCTGTAGGGCAACTTTTTTAGCATTAGCAGCAACCTTGGGCGTGACGCTTTTTACTTGGGAGCTTATACCAGCCACGAGAGTGGGTGGTGCAGACTCCTCCAGAGGAGTTAATAAGGGTTCCTTAGCTTGCTCGGATGGAAACGAGGTTGGTGGGTGGTGTATATCAACCACTGTAAGCAAAGAACGAGGGCCAGATGTACGCTCTGGGGTTAATGCTAGGGCAAGGTTTCCTAAAGAAGATTTCTTGGAAGAAGCTATATTTAAAGACAATTTACGCGCGGCATCTAGTTCAAGGGAAACCCTATGCTGCATTTTATTGATTTCCGCATCAATGGCCAAGTTGGTTTTTGTGAGGAAATCATCCAAGGTCCCACTAGGTCTGTTAAGGCCCTTGGCAGTTTTGCTGCGAGTGGCTCGTGTACACATGATGAGCAACAAGGAGCAATGTCACAAATAAATGCTAACTCACATGAAGAAAGAGTTCAGCCAAGGGAAAAGGCCCAGACCAGACCTCTTAGACCTCGAACGGCCTCAAACGGCCCGCTCTTAGCCCGGTCTTTGCCCCGGGCTGCGTCCCGCGCTGCGGGAGAACAGACAATGTTTATAGTGGTTAGAAAGGGCGGGGGCGGAGCTACAGGGAGAGCGGACCGGAAGCTGACCACGGTCTCGCAGGGACACCTGGGTCAGGTAGTCCCTGCACGCTCGCAGCCCTGAAGTCCCAAAGTTGAAACAGGATTACCCCCACTGGAAGCAGGCAGAGTCAGCACAAGGACCCTCGACGA
This sequence comes from Lissotriton vulgaris, assembly GCF_964263255.1. Lineage (NCBI taxonomy): Eukaryota > Metazoa > Chordata > Amphibia > Caudata > Salamandridae > Lissotriton > Lissotriton vulgaris. Next base: position 1,300,251,569 of record NC_141694.1, read on the forward strand.
AGCGGCACCCGCGGAGCGGGTGCGGCGAGCTGCAGAGCAGGAAACAAGAGGTGAGCGCAAGTCCAGCAGTGCGCTTGGCAGCAAACAAACGAAGTGTCCCAGGGGTCAGTGGCAAGCCCAGGTGAATATAACGGCCCTCTGATGGGCGGGGGGCGGAGCTACAGGGAGAGCAGACCGGAAGCTGACCACGGTCTCACAGGGACACCTGGGTCAGGTAGTCCCTGCACGCTCGCAGCCCTGAAGTCCCAAAGTTCAAACAGGATTACCCCCACTGGAAGCAGGCAGAGTCAGCACAAGGACCCTCGACGAAGCGGCACCCGCGGAGCGGGTGCGGCGAGCTGCAGAGCAGGAAACAAGAGGTGAGCGCAAGTCCAGAAGTGCGCTTGGCAGCAAACAAACGAAGTGTCCACATACTTACTCTCTTCCTCAATCACTGACACAAACACACACTCATCCATACAGCCACTCTTACAATCATCCATTCACTGAGCAACACACCAATACATACACATAGCTACCAATAGAGTCCTTCACATATAAACTCTTGAACTGATACACCCAGTGAATCACCTACTCACACATCTATGCACAGAGTCACACATCCTTCACCTACCCACACAGATACTCAGGCACCCATATAGATACTCACACAACCAAGCAATAACCCATAGAGACAATCACGATTAATCACTCACTTTTACAGTTAGTCACGCACCTATAAAATTATGAGACGTTTATACACCCACTCATTCATCAATACATCTTGGTATATATATATATATATATATATATATAGAGCGCTCAAAACCTCGAACCAGTTTTCGAAGGAGACGACACAACGTAGTGGAAGAACCTTCTCTTTATTTCTTTAGTCGCTTACGACGCGTTTCGCCTGACCCAGCAGGCTTGGTCACGATAAAGTTTTGTTTCAACACATACATACATTTAAAGTGCTCAGTACTCACGTGATGCATCACGTGATTAACAAAACCATAGAGCTAAAAGAGTTATTTACATGGATTCTCTTCGTGCACAACATTGAAGTAATAGAGTAATTCTCGGTGTCATTTGGATAAATGTATCAAAGTGCAATATACATAAATAAAGCCTCTATTTAAAGTGGTAAAAAACAGGGAAAGAATGGATAAGAAACAATAAATGAATCCTTCTTATATACCCAATCCTCTATCCCACTTAGGGACATTAACACAGTTTTCGTGGAAAACTAATTCAGCCCAAGTGGGCTTTTTGATTCACCAGTACCACTTCTATTGGCAATTCATGGTCAATAATCAACATCCAAATTCAATATAGTCTGATTAGTACTCCCTTGTGCTTAGAAGAATCACTAGATATTTATCAAAATATATATATATATATATATATATTCCACATAGCGATTCTCCAAACCAAAGGGCGCGTCAACACCTGGACCTCCCAAACAGGTTCCACATTAATTCACCAACACTTCCAAAGAAAACAGTCAACAGTCAACAGTTAATGCCAGCTGGATAGTGCTAGACACGTTTCGCCTGACTTGCAGGCTTGGTCACTAAGCCTGCAGGTAAGGCAAAATGCATCTAGCACTATCCAGCTGGCATTAAATTAATTTTGCACAGACACGGCGTCAACTGTTTTCTTTGGAAGTATTGTTGAATATATACATATATATATATTGACGGAAAAAATCATAGGTTTCACACCAGTTATAGTTAGCTGGAAATTTTACTGACATAAAACTATTGAAATTCCAATGTTATAGTTAGTTGGACTCACTATAACAAGCGCGCCTGCAATGCACTGCTGATGGCGTCACATATTACATCACTCATGACATGGTCAGTGACATCACTCATGACATCACTGATGACACCATCCAGTGAATGTGTGTCTTTCTGAAAAATAAATATGTTTTATATATGTTTTTGTAAAGGTCGATGGAAGAATACATTTTTAAATAAGTGTCTAAATGGATGCTTAAAAAAAATTGATTCGTTAACTGGCTTATAAAGTGTATCTTAGTGAAAACATATATTAGTGAGTAATTTTTACATTTTTAAACATATGTATCAGTGTTTCACTTTGTGTATAAGTGGGTGCATGGGTTGGTGAGTAGCTACATGTGTGTGTATATGGGTTATTAGATGTTTTTTTAGTATCAGTATGAGTGTCAGTATGGTTTGGTGGGGGTATTACTTAGCACATAGATGCATCAATGACTGACTCACTGTTTGTATCTGTTTTGAAGACAGCATATGTGCAGGGGTGGATGAGTGTGTATATGTGTGTTTTAGTGAGTGAATGCCTGCCTCACTAGTGTCTTTATCAGTAACTACATATGTTTTAATCTAGTATATTTGAGTATTGATGTATATAAGTAAGTCTGTGTGAGAGTGAGAGATTGTAAGAGTTCCTGTTTAAATAAGTATGTGTTTCTATAAGTGATTGTTTAAGAGAGTAAGTATGTGTAAGTTTCCTTAAAAGTAATGTGCTAGTGTGTGTATAGTTGTATATGCAAATAAATGGATGTTCAATAGTTTATTTGCATGTGTGAGTAACTTTTGGATGACTGTCGGTGTGTAACAGGATGTATATGAGTGAGTATATGTATGAGTGGCTATATAGAACTGTTGCTGAATGAGTGGATGTGTATATAGATGGTGGAATTACTGAAGTGGTTGTTGTATCTGGTATGGGTATCTCCATTTTTTTGAAATTGTTAGTGTCTATTTTTGAATATGTGTTTCAAGGGTTACAGTACACTGAAAGGAGGTCTGTCAGTGTGTCACAAGGTTGTTGTCATCAGTGATATCATGAGTGATGTCATATGTGACGTCATCAGCAGTCCATTGCAGGCGCGCTTGTTATAGTGAGTCCAACTAACTATAACGTTGGAATTTCAATGGTTTTATGTCAGTAAAATTTCAAGCTATAACTGGTGTAAAACCTATGGTTTTTTCAGTGAATTTCATAGGTTTTTGAAATGCTAATTCCTAACTATATATAGGGCCTCAAACCTTTGTTTTTTCAGTGAATTTCAAAGGATTTTAAATAGCAAATTTCTTCAGCTATGAAATGTAATATTTTTTGTAATAAATCCTCTTTTTTATATTTATGTAATACTGTTGTATTTATGTTTATTGTTCATGTTTTTTTTTCTTTTTTATTTTTGCCCTGGAGCGCTCCCGGTGCGCGTATTGGTGAGCGCCCCGGAAACGCAGTCTTGTGGCGCGCCCCGGGGCGCGTACCGGGGAGCGTCCCATTAGCGCTATTGCCGCGTACAAAAACATCATTGTGATGTATCGCGTAGCCGCGTCCGCGTGATACGCACGGCGTAAGCGCACCCGGAAGTACCCACGCGCATACGAACGTGCTACGTAAGCGCCCCGGGTCGTGTAGCGTAAGCGCATCGGGTCATGTGATTTGAAAATAACTCTTTTCATTGGTTCAGAACAGTTTTGGTTTCCAAATGAAGAAAGCCCCCACCTTTTTTCCTTATTCTGACTTTGTCCTTTGACTGAGGAAGACCTGTTTGGAGATCTGTGACTAATAATTTGGACCTTAAAATGGCTTCAGTAGCAGCAGCAGCAGGAGCATCTCAGCCACCACCACCACCATCAAGAGGACCACCACAACACCACAGTGATGGAGATGAAGAAGAGGAGGAGGAGGAGGGGGAGGGGAGGAGGAGGAGGGGAGGAGGTGGCTGCCAGAAGATAATACCCCATATAGGCCAAAGCAGCACAATATCTGGGAGTTTTTTCCATCCCAAAGGACCAAAAAAAAGTGAATGCGCAAAGGTGACTTGCCTAATCTGTAACGTGGAACTTTCAAGGGGGAACCCAAACAAAAAATACTCATTTGGCAATAACACCATGATTCGTCACAGGCAGCGCAGGCATCCCAACACCTATACTGCGGCAGAGGTCAGTGAACTGGCCAGTAAGCCTCCCGAATCTTCACCCAGCACCTCCAAAAAAAAAGCAACCCACTCCATCGGAACCAGAGACAAGGGAGATGGTCCCAAACATACAACCACAGTTTGGGCAATACAAGATCACTTGTATTTTTTGTGGTAAAACCATCACGTATGGTGAGCAAAGCATACAGCTCATCAACCGTGCTGGTGACAACCACAATTGCCCCAAAAAAACTTTTTGAAATTTTTTTCCTGATTTTTTTTGCTCCAGTTGAGCCGTTTTCAATTCCCTGTTTTTTGTTTCTCCCCATAAAAATACCAATAAAAATATAAAATAGTTCATAAAAGCCAAAAAAAGTACAAAATGTTCAAAAAAAATTAAAAAAATATAAAACAACAAAAAGAGGAAAAAAAACAGTTCTTTTTAGAACTACCTCCAATTTTTTAAAAAAGGCTACATTTTTCAAAAACTCTGTCATTCTTTTTTCCCCATGGTACGCTCCCTGGTTCGCTCCCCAGTGCGCGTACCGGGCGCTCCCCCACGCAAATCGAAAAAAAAATGTTTTGCCCCGCGGGGCCCTTTTTTGGCCCCCACATCAAACCTAGGGGGTCAGGGGGGGTCTACTCTGCACCCTTTTGGTTATTTCCCCCTTTGTTTTTGCCACCTCTTGTGTCTCGATCATACCGAGACACAAGATAGCGGCTGCTCCGGACTGTTTGGAATGTTGACAGACACCCTAGAGCCAATCAGGTTTCCGTGCACGAACTCGCGTAGCGCGCTGGTTCGCGCCCCGGTGCGCGTACCGGGGCGCGCTTATAGATATATATATTTTTCTGAACCTAAATTACTCAAAATCCACTGGAGCACATATCTTGAGACATAGCAAAGGCACATCGGGCTACCAGTCCCTACAATTTTGCCAAGTTTGGTGGAAATCCATTCAGCCGTTCGGGCTAAAAGTGAAGTCAACCGCCCTATGGAAATTAACATGGTGAAAACACGTTTTGGGACCCCCCTTTTATCTCGGCCCCCGCTTGACAAATCCCCCCCCCAAACTTACAGGGAAGGACCGGAGCGCCGCCAGGCATTTTTGAGGAAATTTTCAGGCAGATTCCTCAACCGGCGCCAAAGTTATTCACAATAGAATGTTGCGATTTCCCTATTTTAAATAATCCTAACTATAACTACCTACTGGCGACCGCCAGTAGGTAATATATATATATATATATATATATATATATATATATATATATATATATATATATATATATATATATATATATATATATTACCTACTGGCGGTCGCCAGTAGGTATATATAGTTAGGATTTTTTCCCTATGGGATTTCTTAAATTCTATGTCTAATAACTTTGGCGTTTGTGGACGGAATCGGCTGAAATTTTCAGGAAAATGGCACATTTTGTTTCTGAGCAGCTCCTCGAAATTTGGGGGGGTTTCGTCAAGGGGGGGCTGAGAAAAAAGGGGGGGCCCAAAACGCGTTTTTAACATTGAGTTTTCCATAGGGCGGTTGGACTCACTTTTAGCTCGAACGGCTAAATGGATTTGCACGAAACTTGGCAAAATTGTAGGGACTGTTAGCCCGATGTGCCTTTGCTAGGTCTCAATATATGTGCTTCAGTGGATTTTGAGAAATTAATGTTTAAATCAAGATATATATCTGTAACAGCGCTCCGGGCAGCGATCCGGTTCGCGTACTTTTCGCTTATCGGAACTTTGCGAAGCGAAGCTGATTGGCTCTCCGGTGTCTGTCAACATTCTAAACAGTCCGGTGCGGCCGCCATCTTGTCTCTCGGTAGGATCGAGAGACAAGAGGAGGCCAAAACAAAGGAGGATATGAAGGAAAGGGGGCAAGGTAGACCCCTTCTGACCCCCTAGGATTGATGAGGGGATATTATAGAGCCACGCTGGGCCCAAAAAAAAAAAAAAAATCCGTTTTTTTCGCCGTAGAGACGCGTCTTAGTACGCGAACCGGGCAGCTAACCGGGAAGCTAACCGGCAGTGTAACGGGATTCTGATGAGTAGCTGATTGGCTGTCAACATTGTAAACAGTTCGGAGCGGCCGCCATCTTGTCTCTCGGTAGGATCGAGAGACAAGAGGAGGCCAAACCAAAGGGGGAAATGAAGGAAAGGGGCAAGGTAGACCCCTTCTGACCCCCTAGGATTGATGAGGGGATATTATAGAGCCACGCTGGGCCCAAAAAAAAATTCCGATTTTTTCGCCGTAGAGACGCGTCTTGGTACGCGAACCGGGCAGCTAACCGGCAGCGTAACGGGAGTCTGAGGAGAAGCTGATTGGCTGTTATAATTGTAAACAGTCTGGAGCGGCCGCCATCTTGTCTCTCTGTGGGATCGAGAGACAAGAGGTGGAAAAAAGGTGTAAATGAATGAAAGGGGTAAGGCAGACCCCTCCTGAACCCCTAGGATTGATGAGGGGGCTATTAAAGTTCCCTGGGGGGTGGAAAAAAAAATGCGATTTTTCGCGGTAAAGGTGCTTCCTGGTACGTTAACTGGGCAGCTAACCGGCAGCGTAACGGGAGTCCGACATATTGTGTTTTTTGAACGTTTGTGATATGTGCACGTGTGGATTTTGTCTAATTAAGGTTAAAAAAATATATATATATCTTTAAGCGTGTTTTGGCGCGCTTACGTTTTGGGTTTGGTTTGCGCTGCAGAGACGATACGTCACGGTTATGCGATGCATCATGAGGCGTCTCACGGGCTACGTGATACGTCACTTAATAAAGAATATATTTTACAGCTATAGATATTAGCTTTTAAAAAACCAATGAAATTCACAGAAAAAACCATAGGTTATAGACCATATATAGTTAGGAATTTGCATTTACAAAACCTTGAAAATTCACTGAAAAAACCATAGGTTATAGACCATATATAGTTAGGGATTAGCATTTAAAAAACCTTATTTTATTTGCACAAAACCATTGAAATTCCATATATAGTTAGTTGCACTAACTATATATCGCGGACCCGCAATCCACTGCTAATGATGTCACATATTACATCATTCATGACATGGTCAGTGACATCACTGATGACATCACTGATGACATCTCAAATGACATCACTGATGACATCACTGATGACATCTCAAATGACATCACTGATGACATCACTGACATCTCATTTGACATTACTGATTACATCACTGATGATATCATTTATGTGATAATACATCTTCAGACTCTAATATAACCTTAGATACAATCAGTATAAACAGACACTCACAGACTGTCACTTATCCATGGAGTTACTCACACACCTAGTCAGTCATGCAAAGAATCAATCACACCTCCATTTCCTCAACTATACAGTTATACACACCTTACTTATTCAATCATATACTAACACATATTTACTCTCTTATACAATCCTTGATACAAGTTCACAATGATTCATACAGCCACTCTCACATTCACTGGCTCTTATGTTCAGTTATTTATATATGTCAACTCTCACATGGAGTGTGTTTTACATATGTACTTACTTTGACATGTAGAACTGAGATATCCATTCACTCACCAATATACTCATGCACACAGTCAACTGTCCATACAGCTGTTTCTACATGCAGTTTTGAAGCCATACACCTAGGGAATCAACTGCTCACACATCTATGCACAGAGTTATACACCTCCCAGCCACCCACACACATACTCAGTCTCCCATACAAATACTTGGGCAACCATTCAATAACCCATATAGTTACTGATATAGCTACTGATTTAAACATGCAGCAGTTTACAGAAGAACATAAATAATGATTGCCAAATTAAGACACTTTAATCACTAACCCATGCACTCAGTGAGACACATTTAATCATTCTCTCATACAGTCAGTCATGCACCTACTAAATCCTTCATCCAGACACTTATACATCCACTCATTCTTCAATATGTAAGACATATTTTAACTTTACAGAAACATACAGTCACTGGGTGTTGTCATCAGTGATGTCATTTGAGATGTCATCAGTGATGTCATCAGTGATGTCACTGACCATGTCATGAATGATGTAATATGTGACATCATTAGCAGTGGATTGCGGGTCCGCGATATATAGTTAGTGCAACTAACTATATATGGAATTTCAATGGTTTTGTGCAAATAAAATAAGGTTTTTTAAATGCTAATCCCTAACTATATATGGTCTATAACCTATGGTTTTTTCAGTGAATTTTCAAGGTTTTGTAAATGCAAATTCCTAACTATATATGGTCTATAACCTATGGTTTTTTCTGTGAAAATAGATATATATATATATATATATATATATATATATATATATATATATATATATATATATATATATAAAAAAAACATATTTAAACTTTATAGAAACACATAGTCACTGGATGACATCATCAGTGATGTCATTTGAGATGTCATCAGTGATGCCACTGACCATGTCATGAGTGGTGTAATATGTGATATCATCAGCAGTGCATTGCAGGGGCATGAGTTATGGTTAGCTGAACTAACTATAACTGCCGAATTTCTCTGGTTTTGTACGAGTGAAATGTCCAACTAACTATAACGTCCCTAAACCTGCATTTCTTTTAGTGAATATATATATATGTGTGTGTATATATATATATATATATATATATATATATATATATATATATATATATATATATATATATATATATATATTACCTACTGGCGATAGCCAGTAGGTATATATAGTTAGTAATTTTTCTCTATGGAACTTTTGAAAATTCTATGCCTAATAACTTTGGCGTTTGTGGACGGAATTGGCTGAAATTTTCAGGAAAATGCCACATTTTGTTTCTGAGCAGCTCCTGGAAATTTGGGGGGGGTTCGTCAAGGGGGGGCCGAGAAAAAAGGGGGGTCCCAAAACGCGTTTTTCCCATGTTAATTTCCATAGGGCGGTTGGACTCACTTTTAGCCCGAACGGCTGAATGGATTTCCACGAAACTTGGCAAAATTGTAGGGACTGTTAGCCCGATGTGCCTTTGCTAGGTCTCAATATATGTGCTTCAGTGAATTTTGAGAAATTAACGTTTAAAACAAGATATATATCTGTAACAGCGCTCCGGGCAGCGCTCCGGTTCGCGTACTTTTCGCTTATCTGAACTTTGCGAAGCGAAGCTGATTGGCTCTCCGGTGTCTGTCAACATTCTAAACAGTCCGGTGCGGCCGCCATCTTGTCTCTTGGTAGGATCGAGAGACAAGAGGAGGCCAAAACAAAGGGGGAAATGAAGGAAAGGGTGCAAGGTAGACCCCTTCTGACCCCCTAGGATTGATGAGGGGATATTATAAAGCCACGCTGGGCCCAAAAAAAAAAAAAAAAATTCCGATTTTTTCGCCGTTGAGACGCGTCTTGGTACGGGAACCGGGCAACTAACCGGGCAGCTAACCGGGAAGCTAACCGGTAGTGTAACGGGAGTCTGACGAGTAGCTGATTGGCTGTCAACATTGTAAACAGTCCGGAGCGGCCGCCATCTTGTCTCTTGGTAGGATCGAGAGACAAGAGGAGGCCAAAACAAAGGGGGAAATGAAGGAAAGGGGCAAGGTAGACCCCTTCTGACCCTCTAGGATTGATGAGGGGATATTAAAGAGCCACGCTGGGCCCAAAAAAAAATATTCCGATTTTTTCGCCGTAGAGACGCGTCTTGGTACGCGAACCGGGCAGCTAACCGGACAGCTAACCGGCAGTGTAACGGGAGTCTGAGGAGAAGCTGATTGGCTGTTATCATTGTAAACAGTCTGGAGCGGCCGCCATCTTGTCTCTCTGTGGGAGCGAGAGACAAGAGGTGGAAAAAAAAAAGGTGTAAATGAATGAAAGGGGTAAGGCAAACCCCTCCTGAACCCCTAGGATTGATGAGGGGGCTATTAAAGTTCCCTGGGGGGTGAAAAAAAAAATTGCGATTTTTCGCGGTAAAGGTGCTTCCTGGTACGTTAACTGGGCAGCTAACCGGCAGCGTAACGGGAGTCCGACATATTGTGTTTTTTGAACGTTTGTGATATGTGCACGTGTGGATTTTGTCTAATTAAGGTTAAAAAAATATATATATATCTTTAAGCGTGTTCTGGCGCGCTTACGTTTTGGGTTTGGTTTGCGCTGCAGAGACGATACGTCACGGTTATGCGATGCATCATGAGGCGTCTCACGGGCTACGTGATACGTCACTTAATAAAGAATATATTTTACAGCTATAGATATTAGCTTTTAAAAAACCAATGAAATTCACAGAAAAAACCATAGGTTATAGACCATATATAGTTAGGAATTTGCATTTACAAAACCTTGAAAATTCACTGAAAAAACCATAGGTTATAGACCATATATAGTTTGGGATTAGCATTTAAAAAACCTTATTTTACTCGCACAAAACCATTGAAATTCCATATATAGTTAGATGCACTAACTATATATCGCGGACCCGCAATCCACTGCTAATGATGTCACATATTACATCATTCATGACATGGTCAGTGACATCACTGATGACATCACTGATGACATCTCAAATGACATCACTGATGACATCTCAAATGACATCACTGATGACATCACTGACATCTCATTTGACATTACTGATTACATCACTGATGATATCATTTATGTGATAATACATCTTCAGACTCTAATATAACCTTAGATACACTCAGTGTAAACAGGCACTCACAGACTGTCACACATCCATGGAGTTACCCACACACCTAGTCAGTCATGCAAAGAATCAATCACACCTCCATTTCCTCAACTATACAGTTATACACACCTTACTTATTCAAACATATACTAACACATATTTACTCTCTTATACAATCCTTGATACAAGTTCACAATGATTCATACAGCCACTCTCACATTCACTGGCTCTTATGTTCAGTTATTTATATATGTCAACTCTCACATGGAGTGTGTTTTACATATGTACTTACTTTGACATGTAGAACTGAGATATCCATTCACTCACCAATATACTCATGCACACAGTCAACTGTCCATACAGCTGTTTCTACATGCACTTTTGAACCCATACACCTAGGGAATCAACTGCACACACATCTATGCACAGAGTTATACACCTCCCAGCCACCCACACACATACTCAGTCTCCCATACAAATACTTGGGCAACCATTCAATAACCCATATAGTTACTGATATAGCTACTGATTTAAACATGCAGCAGTTTACAGAAGAACATAAATAATGATTGCCAAATTAAGACACTTTAATCACTAACCCATGCACTCAGTGAGACACATTTAATCATTCTCTCATACAGTCAGTCATGCACCTACTAAATCCTTCATCCAGACACTTATACATCCACTCATTCTTCAATATGTAAGACATATTTTAACTTTACAGAAACATACAGTCACTGGGTGTTGTCATCAGTGATGTCATCAGTGATGTCATTTGAGATGTCATCAGTGATGTCATCAGTGATGTCACTGACCATGTCATGAATGATGTAATATGTGACATCATTAGCAGTGGATTGCGGGTCCGCGATATATAGTTAGTGCATCTAACTATATATGGAATTTCAATGGTTTTGTGCGAGTAAAATAAGGTTTTTTAAATGCTAATCCCAAACTATATATGGTCTATAACCTATGGTTTTTTCAGTGAATTTTCAAGGTTTTGTAAATGCAAATTCCTAACTATATATGGTCTATAACCTATGGTTTTTTCTGTGAATATATATATATATATATATATATATATATATATATATATATATATATATATATATATATATATATATATATATATATATATATATATATATATATATATATATATATATATATATATATATATATATATATATATATATATATATATATATATATATATATATATATATATATATATATATGTTCTAAGAAGGGGAATGCCCAAGGGCTTGAAGACGCACACCACAGCAGTTGTGATTGTAGAAATCCTTTTATTGTTAAGAAGCAAACTGGCGTCTGCTCTCCAGTGTCAATTTGCATCCATTTGCCTGACTCGTTTCGGAGCTCCCCTGGCACGTTGTTCACAGAGTTACAATGGAGGTTTGCAGCATGTTCGAGCACTGGATTTACTTCCAATTTAACACAATTACACGCCCTCTGGTGGGCCTCACAGGTGAGTAGCAGTACCAATGCATTGTGGTCCATGTGGTGCTCGTTACGATTCTTCCCTCCGGTGGGTGCTGCTCTGCTCCATACATTGATTGGTGATGTTGTTCAAACCCTCTGGTGGGTCCCAGAAAGCATTGACTAAGTAATTAAAAGGTTGGTGGCTTCGCTGCTGTTCCCACAGGGGGGCTTGAATGGTGAACAAACCCCGTGGTCCCACTTGTTCTTTGTTCGTGGGGGTGCTGTCTTCTCGGCAGGGCTGCCGAAAAAATGTTCCAAGAAGGGGAATGCCCAAGGGCTTGAAGACACACACCACAGCAGTTGTGATTGTAGAAATCCTTTTATTGTTAAGATGCAAACTGGCGTCTGCTCTCCAGTGTCAATTTGAATCCTTTTCCCTGATGCATTTTGGAGCTCCCCTGGCTCCTTGTTCACAGAGTTACAATGGAGGTTTACAGCATGTTCGAGCACTGGATTTCCTGCTATTACTAAGCCTGGAAGCCAATACATTAGCTAATGGGAGGTCCCCCAGGGCCGTCATTCTTGTAGAGTGCGAAAACGCGACCAATGACGACCCTGGGCTTGGTTTGGTCAGCCCCGGCAGGACCCATATAATGTGGGCACTGACGTGAGCACACTCTCTTTTGCCTGCCTGTGCTGTGGTGACAGAGAGACTGTCGTCATTGATTGTACTACGAACTGTTTGCTAGAGCGGAGAAGGACTTGTGACACTTGATGTGGTGTCACTGCTGCTGCCGCCCAGCCAGGCCACCATAGGCGCGCTGGCGTTGGTGGCGGCGCCCGCGCCCAGCCAACCCCAGGCCAGCCAAAGCCCCAGCCTTTGAAGACAAGACAAGAGACGACTAAAGCAAAGGTAGGAGAAGCAGCTGTAAATTATACCTGTATGATAGTATTTTTTTTTTTACTTTTTTTACTGTGTCAAGTGGCCCTCCCAGCTCTGTTTTGCTATATTTTTGTACGCAACATGCTTTGTGCTTCTTAGTATTTCTTCCCTCCTTATCCTCCCGTGAGTTTTAATATTTATTGCCACCTCACGTGGCCTTCCCAGGCCTCTATTCTTATTGATCGTATATGGTTGATCGGAAAATGTGCTTCTGCGTCACGCAGCCCTCCTAGGCCTTTTTTAAATAAATTGTACGTGCATGAATTTCTGTGTCGCATTTTTGAACTGTGTCAAGTGCTTTAGCCTGTATTGTTATAAATTGTGCATTCATAATAGTATTATTTTATTACTGCGTCAGGTGGCCCTCCCAGCTCTGTTTTGTTTTATTTTTATGCACCTTATGCTTTGTGCTTCATCGTATTTGCTCCCTCCTAATCCTCCCATGACTTTTAATATTTATTACTTCCTCATGTGGCCTTTCCAGGCTTCTATTCTTATTGATCGCATATGGTTGATCGGAATATTTCCTTCTGCGTCAAGGAGCCCTTCTAGGCCTATATTAAATAAATTGTTCGTGCATGAATTTTTTGTGTCGCATTTTTGTACTGTGTCACGTGCTTTAGCCTGTATAGTTATAAATTTTGCATTCATAATAGTATTTTTTTTTACTGCGTCATGTGGCCCTCCTAGCTCGGTTTTGTTTTATTTTTATGCGCCACATGCTTTGTGCTTCATCGTATTTGCTCCCCCCTAATCCTCCCATGACTTTTAATATTTATTACTGCCTCATATGGCTTCCCAGGCCTCTATTGTAATTGATCGTATATTGCTGATAGGAATATTTCCAACTACGTCACAGGGCCCTTCTAGACCTTTTTTAAATAAATTATGTGTGCATGAATTTATGTGTCGTATTTTTGAACTGTCACGTGCTTTAGCCTTTATTGCTACAATTTGTGCGTTCATATTAGTATTTTTTTTTACTGCGTCACATGGCTCTCCTAGCTCTGTTTTGCTTTATTGTTGTGCGCCACGTGCTATGTGCTTCATCGTATTTGCTCCCTCCTAATCCTCCCGTGACTTTTAATGTTTATTGCTGCCTCACGTGGCCTTCCCAGGCCTCTATTCTTATTGATCGGATATGGTTGATCGGAATATTTCCTTCTGCGTCACGGGGCCCTCCTAGGCCTTTTTAAATAAATTGTGCATGCTTGAATTTCTGTGTCGTATTTTTGAACTGTCACATGATTTAGTCTGTATTGTTATAAATAGTGCGTTCATAATAGTAATATTTTTTTATTGCATCACGTGCCCCACCCAGCTCTGTTTTACTTTATTTTTGTGCGCAACATGCTTTGTGCTTCTTCGTATTCGCTCCCCCCTAATCCTCTCGAGACTTTTAATATTTATTACTGCCTCATATGGCCTTCCCATGCCCCTATTCTAATTGATCGTATATTGCTGATAGGAATATTTCCAACTGAGTCACAGGGCCCTCTTAGGCCTATTTTAAATAAATTGTGCGTGCATGAATTTATGTATCGTATTTTTGAACTGTGTCACGTGCTTTAGCCTTCATTGTTACAATTTGTGCGTTCATATTAATTTTATTTTTTTACTGCGTCACATGGCTCTCCCAACTCTGTTTTGCTTTATTGTTGTGCGCCACGTGCTTTGTGCTTCATCGTATTTGCTCCCTCCTAACCCTCCCGTGACTTTTAATGTTTATTGCTGCCTCACGTGGCCTTCCCAGGCCTCTATTCTTATTGATCGTATATGGTTGATCCGAATATTTTCTTCTGAGTCACGGGGCCCTCCTAGGCCTTTTTTAAATAAATTGTGCGTGCATGAATTTCTGTGTCGTTTTTTAACTGTGTCACGTGCTTTAGCCTGTATTGTTACAATTTGTGCATTCATAAAAGTATTATTTTTTACTGCGTCACGTGGCCCTTCCATCTCTGTTTTACTTTATTTTTGTGCGCTACATGCTTTGTGCTTCATCGTATTTGCTCACTCCTAACCCTCCCTGTCCTGCAACAGTAATTATGTCACCCACACAAGTGGTACATACACGCCCTCAAAAACCAAGACTACCAATAGAAACAAGGGATGCCACAATGACGCCAGTAACAGGACATTATCCCTGTGGGAGCTGTGCAGCCTGTAAAACAACATCTGCCTCAAAAACATTACAGCTATCTGAAAACTTGTTATGGACCCAAAAACAACACACCACCTGCAATTCCTCCCATGTTATATATATGGTGAGCTGCCCCTGTAAAAAACAGTATATAGGGATGACATGCCGTAAAATCAAAACCAGAATTAGTGAACACAGAAGCAATATTAGGCTTAAGAAAAATACCACCAAAATGTGTTCACATTTCACAGAAATGAATCACTCCTGCGACGACATTCACTGGACAGTGATTGAAATGCTGTAAGACAAGTCAAACAATGCAGAGAAGGTGCTATATGAGAAAGAGCAACGGTGGGTTGACCGTTTGCGTACTTGTGAATATGGTCTCAACGATGACATAGCTTGGCACCACTTTGCAAGATAGACACACTCGCAAAAACAACCATGTATCTCTTTAGGTACATTTCAGCATAAAACCTTTTGCCATTAACATATGTCCTGTGTATACAAAAATTCCAAACCCATAACAGCACACAAAGCCTCCTTTTTATAGCCCCCTCTTTTTCAAACTTTATGGCAAAACAATGAGGCTACACGAATATATAAGAAATATGACACGGCGTTCTTTTTTGCATATGTGGAGGCCCCTTTGAATAAATTCATTCCTTGCAACCTGGCTCCTTTAAATCTGAGCCACCGGAACACCAGTGATATCCGGGGGCAGAGCCAGCACAAGCCAGGAGACTCCTTCCACGCGGGTAATGGCGCCTTAGAGACACACCCGCTTTACCGGTAAGACTACCCTGTAGCAGCGTTCGTTTGAAATCTTATCCCGTCTCTTGTTAACAGCTCTGGGCCCCGGACGTATGTCGTTACAACGCATACTTTTACTCCGCATACCATTACAACGCGGTTTTTACAACGCAAACCATTACAACGCATAGCGCTTTGAGGTGCTGGATAGTGGTAAGTATAATTTACTATTCTAACTCCAGTCCCCGTGGACCCTAGGGAAGGTGTTGGATAGTAAATTAAACTTACCTCTTATCCTAGAGCGCCCCCCAGCGCAATGCGTTGTAATGTCATGCGTTGTAATGCCTGCGTTGTAATGGTAGTGCGGAGTAAAAGTTGCGTTGTAACGGGTGTATACCCTGGGCCCCATAAAGCGAACCCCCGTAGTGGAGCAACATTCACACGTCTAAGGTAAGACGCCATACTGCGTTTTCTTTCCTTTTCCTTTTTCTTGCTTAATGCGCAATAGTTTGTTTTCGAAGCAGCGCTCGTTTTCATTGTTATTCCGCCTCTTGTCAACAGCTCTGGGCTTCCACAAACGAACCCCCACAGTGGAATGACATCCACTAAATTAAGGTAACATGCCAACTACCCTTCTTTAAACCCATCTTTATAACGCGCATTATGGCAATACGTAGTATAAAACCACTAGATGTTGCTAATCATGCCTCATTAACACCGCAACGCGATTGCCTCTAATATAGGACGTTTTGCCTTTTACTTTTTCTGGTGTTTCACAACTTGACCCTTGTTTAAAAGTACGCACCTCAAAATTCTTTGATAACAACTATGTCAAACTAAAACATTGTCGCTAAATGTATGCATGTATGACCAATATACCTATTCATGATACCAACTGGGCTTCCCTATCTCCTTGCTTCCAGGCAAAACTGAACCCCTTCCCCCCACAATTCTGCCTTGCAAAACTAAAACTTTTTTTACTAAAAGACAACGTTTGATTCAAGTTACCCCAAATGCGAAGAAATCGTACTGTGATTACTAATATGTATTTGCACATTAATATGTAATTCTTTTTCAGAAAATGAGAAATTGATAAACAGATACCGCACAAATAGTGTGAGTATAATTTGTGTTTATTGTTTGTACCAGTCCTGACGAAGGCTCCATAGACCCCTAGGGCCCAAGGAGCTGAAACATGTCGACGCTTTGCTAATAAATACCGACAGACCCAGTAACTCGGTCTGCACAAAGTATAGTTCTGTTTTTAACTACAGTGGAAATATACCCCTCAATAAATCCTTGGGGTTATTCCCCTTTTTTAACCATTATTCTTCTGCACATCACTTTTTGCCACTTTTTCTTTGCACGGGGAAACCCTCATATCTCTGGACACTGCACCAAATAACCCAGAGGTGCCTCGGGTGAGGCTGGCAGTTCACACACAGAAGATAACCCGATGATAACTGCCACAACTACAATGCGGGGCGGATGAACCATATATACCGCACCTTCGATTTGCATTGAGTTTTTGAGGGTACTCTTCATCCTTTAAACCGAAGGTTAGAAGGTGTAACAAGTGTCCACTTTTTCTGATTAATCGCATCTAATACCCGGGGAAAGAAACGGACACTATTCTTCCTCATCCCTCCATTTCTTGATGAACACCCACACAAGTAACCTTAAATAAAAAAAAGTCAGGCTTGGCACTACAGTGCCTTAGCACCCTTTCTAAAACTGCCATGTTTTCAAACTGCATCCATATGGCTAACACTTCCCTTGTAACAACGCACCTTACTCAGGCTTAATGAGCAAGTACACTACTGCTGAAACCAGGGCGACTTAGACTTTGCTTATACCAACCCCCCCCACCATAATTATATATTCACACATTTTTATAGCCCCCCCCCCCCCCCCATCTATAATGCTTTTCTACTAATGTTTTTCCCGTTTATCTTCATTTTCCATAAAAATTAATGCCACTAAGTACCAAGAGCTTCTGGATTATATAAGCCGTAATGTGTATCCTGATGGTTTAAGTAAATTCCACAAGCATGGATTGCGTAGACTATCTAAAACATTGTCTGTTGACGGTAGTATAATTATTTCAGTATTGGCACATCATTTGAATGTCTAGAATAAATATGTTCTATTGGCTGGTGTAATTCTCTCCTATATAGGTGAAAAGTTAATAGGTTGAAGAACAGTACGTGATTATGTCTTTCTGCACACAACATATTTTACAAAGTACATTAAAGTAAGAAAGGTATTTCTGATAAACATTTTTTTTGTTTAAGAAAAGGTTTGTGGTAGGTTGTTAAACTAATTTCTTCTTTAAGAAATGTTACTTTTTTTTATATTTGATGAGGTTAGTTTCTGCTACAAGTAAATTGTGTATACTATGGCTAATAACATATGATGTACATATTGATTCCTCTTTACGAGCTCATGTACTTTCATATATTTTTACAGGTAATCAATATCTTCCTCTCAAATATGTTTGTCAAGACCAAATGTATGTATTTTTCTATTCCTAATACAATTACCCATCTTTAAGTAATAATTTCAAATCAATGTGTGTACTGAAATCCTTTAATTTTAACCGTACTATTTAGTAATAGCAACAACAGAGTCGTGTTGTATCTTCCTCAGCAAATATCGCTCTTCTACTTTTCAGTTAAATATTCATATCTGTTATGTGACTTTTCAGTGTTACTGGTGCAAATACTGATTGTCATTGGATACTTTTGGGAAGTGGACTTATCAATCTATTTTGAAAGTTCTTGTTAGAAAATGGCTAGTTGTAATAGTTCAAATTGTCAAAGAAATATTTTTCAAATATTTTGAATGCTAATACCTAAATGATTTTGTAATGTATTTAGAGCACTGAAACCTATGATTGCTTTTCAACCTCAAACCTTTTGTGATTAATTGTTTTTATGTACATTAACATCCCGGCTGGACTTTTGCTCAACATATACATTACTTATTGTGTTTTTAGTTTTAAGAATGCTACCCAACTCAGCAGCAAGTTGCCGACATTTTTACTAATGTAATATTTCTACGGAATTATCTACTGAAAATTGCAATGGACCTAATGGAGTCATCAGGTTTGACTTTAACATTTCAATGATAAAAAAGGTGTCACACTGTAGTGTTGTCCTGAACATTGGATAATTCTGTATTTTCTTTTTTCATAGAAGGTCTTTCATAGATAAAGGCATACCATTAATTTTTAACATAGTATAGCAAGATATTGTCATTATAGTTGTGAATTTTCAATAATGTTCGTAGTGAAGCCATTTGAATATGTTTGCAACAGTTGTGAATATCTCTATTCCAGGATCTGAAAATACCTAGAATCATGCATGATATATTGCAAAATAAGTTTTGAATTGTAAGCATTGCTATTATAATGTGCTAATGTACATTTTATTTTTTACATTTAGAGTCTGTTGAAAAGTCTTGTGGTGTCTGCAACCAAGATACTTCATCAATGTATATACAAAATTAATGGTAAGAACCCTTAATAATTGTAGATGCTGAAGATCAAAATTAAATGATATAAGTCCTTGGGGTGTTTTGAAGGCATTAAGTCTCCAGTTCACATTTGTCTGATGCAGGGTGTATCTTAATATGACTCAGATAACTGAGGCATTTGCAAGGGTCTTTTCAGAGTTACGTCCGCCATGTTGCTTAGCTGGCTTTACACCCTTCCTAGTTATGGACTCATTATCATTTTTCCACTGAGTGTTGAGAGGTCACTATGTTTACTATGTATATACATATAAAGCTTTCAATTCAAAAAGCTATTAACCTTTAAACAATGCAATGTTAATAACAAGCTACTTTTCACTATCTTCCCAACAGGCCCAATGTTTCAAATACAGCAGATGGGTCCACCTTGAATGTATGAAACCAAACGTAACGTCCCGGTTACCTTTTACTGGTTACAAATGTACAAAATGTATGTCTTAAATTAAAGATGTCACTGCATGCAACATGTCTAAATATATGTTTTGCATACTCCTGCAATCTAGTGTTGTGTCTGGATTATCATAAGAAGTAATGTTGAGACACACTTCCTTCAGCTGTCACGATTTCCACATCTCTCTAGCGACCTCCGACCCTTCCCTCAGGCTAGGTTGCCCCCACGCCGCTGCTGCCTGCTGCTGCCCACTGCCTGCCTCAGTGCTGATCCAGCGCTCACTCTCTTCCCCTGCCGCTCCTCCCGCCCTCCCGCACTTTCCTGCCATTGCCTCCCCGCACCCTCCAAGCCTATTCGCCGCCCCGCTCCCGCCACCCAGCTGCTCCTCCCTCCCAGTTTCCCTCATATGGAGACCGCAAAGCGGGCGCGCAGCAGGCGCGCTGAAGGCACGCCAAAGGCAAGCCCATCTGCGCCCGTCCGTGCCTGGACCGCGCCCAACGCCAGGACCCCTGGCCCCCGACGATGCCGGCCCAACTGACGGACTTACGACGCCCCCACCCTCCATGCACTCAATGCCGGCCGGAACCCTGTCTGCTACCGAGCCACCCCGAAACGCAACCACGGACCCTTCACCTGCCAAGCCTGCAAATTTACCTGCCTCCGAACCTGCACCGCACCCGCCAAGCGAAGCGCCAGCAACGATCGCCTCAAGTGCACCCTGCTCAACACCCGCTCCATCCACAGGCACGCCGTCGAACTCTGGAACCTCCTCAACACAACATCACCAGACATTCCTCACAGAAACCTGGATGAACGCCTCCTCAGCCCCTGACATCGCAATAGCCATCCTGGATGGCTACAAGATCACCCGGAGGGACCGTGTCAACCAAACCGGAGGAGGCATCGCCATCGTCCACAGAAACACCATCCGCATCACGACCAACTCCGACGACACCCTCACCGCCGCCGAGCACCTTTACTTTCAGATACACACCGACTCTAAGACCACCCTCAGAGGCACTCTCATCTACAGACCCCGGGGACCATGCACACAATTCATGAAGCCATCGCAGACTTTGCCAGCCCGCAAGCCCTCACCTCCCCTGAATACATCCTCCTGGAGGACCTCAACTTCCACCTGGAGAACAACAATGACAGCAATACCGCCGCCCTGCTGGACAACCACACCAACCTTGGATTCAAGCAACTGGTGAACACCCCCAGCCACTACGCCGGTCACACACTTGACCCCATCTTCCCCTCCAGCAAGCACATCTCCTTCAGCCACTCCACCGGACTACACTGGACAGATCACAGCTGCGTCCACTTCAACTTCAGGAGAGCCACGACCCTCCACCTCCCGCAACAGGCTCCCCGCAGAAGCTTGAGGAAGATCACTGCCGACCAGCTCACCACCTCCCTCAGCCAGAACCCTCCCACCAACACGACGGACCCCAACGAAGCAGCCCGCAACCTCACACAGTGGCTCACCAACTGCGCCAATGACCTTGCACCACTGAAGAACCCTCCCAGCAGGCCCGGCAGCAAGAAAACTTTGGGGTTCACCAACGACCTCAAAAACTCCAAGAAAACCTGTCGCACCATCGAGAAATCCTGGCGCCGCGACCAGACAGCAGAAAACATGACAGCCCTTAAGTACGCCACCCGCCAACACCACCAGCTGATCCGCACCACCAAAAGGAACACATTCAAAGAACGACTGGACAACAACACCCACAACAGCAAGGAACTCTTCAGCATCATTAAAGAGCTCTCCAACCCCAGTGCCTGCAACAACGACATCACACCCTCGCAAGACCTCTGCGACTCACTCGCCTCATTCTTTCACCGCAAGATCGCCGACATACAGAACAGATTCGGCAAACAGACCATGCACTCTACCACCGAACCAGCACCCCCCACCACCACCCTCTGCACCTGGACCCCGGTCAGCACCGAAGACACCACCCGCATAATGAACACCATCCACTCCGGCTCCCCAACTGACCCCTGTCCACACCACATCTTCAAAAAAGCTTACTCCATCATCGCACCCCAACTCCGGAACATCATCAACAGCTCCTTTGCATCCGCCACCTTCCGGGAGAGCTGGAAACATGCTGAGCTCAGCGCCCTCCTGAAGAAACCCACCGCGGACCCCACGGACTTCAACCCACCGCGGACCCCACGGACTTCAAGAACTTCCGCCCCATCTCGCTCCTCCCTTTTCCTGCCAAAGTCATTGAGAAGACCGTCAACAAACAACTCTCCGCCTTTCTCGAAACTAACGGATCCCTCTACCCCTCGCAGTCCGGCTTCCGAGCAAAAAAAATGCCCGCATCGCAGCTACCGACGACATCAGGTCCCTGCTCGACATTGGGGGATACAGCTGCCCTCATCCTCCTGGACGTCTCAGCAGCCTTCGACACCGTGTGCCACCGCACCCTGATATAGCGCCTCAGCAACACCGGAATCCAAGGAATGGCCTTGGAATGAATCATCTCGTTCCTCGCCGGAAGAACCCAGAGAGTCCGCCTCCCCCCCTTCTGATCCGCGGCAACCGAAGTCATCTACGGCATTCCTCAAGGATCCTTGCTCAGCCCCACCCTCTTCAACGTCTACATGAGCCCTCTCGCAGCCATCGCATGCCAACACAACCTTAACATCATCTCCTACGCTGACGACACCCAGCTGATCCTTTCCCTCACCAACGCCACCGCCAGAGCCAGCCTCAAGGAAGGGATGAAAGACATCGCGGAATGGATGAAGCTCAGCCGTCTGGAACTGAACTCAGACAAGACGGAGTCCTCATCCTGGGACCATCCCCTTCTGCCTGGGACGACTCCAGGTGGCCCTCTGCCCTGGGCACTGCCCCCAAGTCCACGGACCATGCACGCAACCTGGGCTTCATCCTGAACTCATCCCTCACAATGACCAAGCAAGTCAACGCCGTCTATTCATCCTGTTTCAACACCCTGCGCATGCTCTGAAAGATCTTTCGGTGGGTCCCCACCAACACCAGGAAGACGGTCACCCAGGCCCTCGTCACCAGCCGACTGGACTACGGGAACACCCTATACATTGGAACCACAGCCAAACTCAGGAAAAGACTCCAGCGCATACAGAACGCCTCTGCTCGACTCATCCAGGAAATTCCCCCATCACAGCCACATCTCTGCCCATCTGAAAGACCTAAACTGGCTCCCCATCAGCAAGAGGATCATGTTCAGACTCCTCACCCATGCACACAAGGCTCTCCACACCATGGGCCCCAAATACCTCAACAGCCGCCTCACATTCTACACACCCACCCGCCAGCTCCGATCCGCCAGCCTTGCTCTAGCCGCCGTACCAGGAATTCGCGAAGCCACCGCCGGAGGAAGATCCTTCTCCTACCTGGCGGCCAAGACATGGTACTCCCTCCCCACCCCCCTACAGCTGCCCCAGGACCATCTCTCCTTCAGGAAACAGCTCAAGACCTGGCTGTTCAAGCAGTAGCGACTCCCCTCCCTCCCAGCTCCTTGAGACCCTAACGGGTGAGTAGCACGCTCTACAAATTACTTGATTGATTGATTGATTGAATCCATTTAGAGTTGGGCCAGACTTCCTCTAACATTTCTACTTAATTTTGTCAAGGTATTGAAATATGAATTTTAATCTTCCTCCTCTTTGAAGGTCAACAAGCAATACCGCTCCTCCACACATTATTGTTCAATGGTAGTCTAAAAAGTAGTGGTAATTCCACTATCACTAAAGTAGACGTCTGACAATAGAATCTATGATATAGTTACACCCCTTTCCCACGGTCATAATCCAAAAGGTATATTTAGAGTCAACAAAAAGAACAATTATGCACATTTTATGCTGGACAGTATTGCTTCAAAACACCCTTTCACTGCTTTCTTCCATACCTTCAAAAAAGATTTCATGGATTTACATGCATATTCTTTCAGGTTTGTATATCTCTAATGTAAAACAAGCATACTTGTTTTTCTTTTCTTTTGTCACTGACATATACAAACTCATCAGTCACTCCTATGGTAAGCTTTTACAATCCTAAATGCTGAGTGCTGGGTTTTGTGAGAGGGTGTCCATGCATAACTATGCTAAGTTTTCTATGGCTTCATGGAAACATGTACTGTAACCTGTCAAACACTTTGAAATGCTACCCTTCCACTAGTCCTAGAGGTGAAAGTAGAATTCAATGGTTCTACATCAAATAGAATTGGATGTTACTAAGTACAAAGTATTTCTATATTATGGGAGCCCTAATCTTTCCCGTGAAGATTCCAGTGAAGTCCAGACACACACTGAAACACACCAACCATTAGAAATCTGTATAATTTGCCAAACAACTCTTTCAAGGGATGATCAATTATTGTTCAATTTCATATTCTGATTCAAAGTCATGGCGTCATGGCCTTTTATCGAACCTTTTTTGTTGTAGCTACTACCCCAGCCAAAGGCAGTGGCAAATTTGCACACTTGCTGCCTTTCTTGGCTTGGTTATTAGTTATTGTTCAATTTCATATTCTGATTCAAAGTCAAGGCCCTATATCAAGCCTTTTTGTGGTAACTACTTCTCCAGCTAAAGGCAGTGGGTAATTTGCACACTTGCAGCCTTTCTTTATTTTTTCCATTATTCATCTTTCACTCAATCAACACATCATCTACACGTACACACATCTACTTGCTGCCTTTCTTGGCTATGGTTATGAACTATTCTATTTCATATTCATATTCAAAGTGCAAGCCCTTTATCGAGCCTTTTTGTTGTAACAACTACCCCAGCCGAAGGCAGTAAGAAATGTGCACACTTTCTGCCTTTCTTGGCTGGGGTTATCAATTATTCTTAAATTTCATATTCTGATTCAAAGTCGAGTCCCTTTATTAAGCCTTTTTGTTGTAGCTAGTACCCCGGCCGAAGGTAGTGGGAAATTTGCACACTTGCTGCCTTTCTTGGCTGGGGTTATCAATTATTCTTCTTGTAATACAAATTCAAAGTCCTGGCACTTTATTGAGCCTTCTTGGTAACTATTGCTCATGAGTGGCAGTGGGTAATTTGCACACTTACTGTCCTTCATGTACAATGAAAAGCTTAACAAAAATCTACCAATAATAAAAAAGAGTCAGTATGGGCTATGGTTATCAATTCTTCTCCTTGTTAATCTAATTCACAGTACAGGCCCTTTATTGAGCCTTCTTGGCAACTACTACCTGTGAATGGCAGTGGGTAATTTGCAGACTTGTAGACTTTCTTATTTTTTACATTATTCATCTTCTACTTAATCAACACATCATCTACACATACACACACCTACTTGCTACCTGTGTTGGCTATGGTTATCAACTGTTCTTCTATTTCATATTCGTATTCAAAGTGCAGGCCCTTTATCAAGCCTTTTTATTGTAACAACTACCCCAGCCAAAGTCAGTAGGAAAATTGTATACTTGCTGCCTTTCGTGGCTGAGGTTATCAATTATTCTTGAATTTGATATTGTGATTCCAAGTCAAGGTCCTTAATGGAGCCTTTTTCAAATGTACACTGCGATCAACAGAGTTTATTGCTTGATACCAGGAGCACATCAGCACTACAGACAACATAGAATTCAGTCTCGATTTATTTAAGGCAGAGATAATTGTACTATGTACTCAGATTTTGTTAACTGTGACAAAAAGCATTAATCGATGTTTGTGTCGAGCAGTGCCTTCGATCTACATTGCGGACAGCAGGGTTCACAACTTCAATTCAGCTTTACATCTACACTATAGACAGCATTCAAGTTAGCCTTGATTTGTGTAAGGCAGAGACAATTTTGTTAATGGATGCCACAAAAAGCGTTCCTCTATGGCTGCACTCAGTACTGCCTTCAAATGTACACTGCGATCAACAGAGTTCACTGCTTGATACCAGGAGCGCATCAGTACTACAAACAACATGGAATTTAGTCTCAATTTATTTAAAACAGAGAAAATTGGACACAACTTGATTTATGTAAGGCAGAGACAATTTTGTTAATGGATGTCACAAAAAACTTTCCTCAATGTCTGTACTATGTATTGCCTTCAAATGTACACTGCAATCAACAGAGTTTACTTCTTGATACCAGGAGTGCATTAGTACTACAGACAACATGGAATTTAGTCTCGAATTATTTAAGTCAGAGAAAAATGTACTATGTCCTCAAAATCTGTTAACTGTACAAAATAGCATTCATCAATGTTGGTGTTGAGTAGTACCTTCAATCTACATTGTGGACAGCAGGGTTCACAACTTCAATTCAGCTTTGAATGTAAATTTCTCTTCAGTATCTGTGCTGAGAATGGCCTTCAATCAATTCTGCGCTCAGTAGAGTTGACAACTAGATACCAAGAGTGCCAGCACTACAGAAAACATTCAATACAATCTTGATTTATTTAAAACAGAGACAATTGAACAATGTCCTCAGATTTTCTTAAAGTTTGAACAGTAGGAAATTCAACCTTCATTTATTTAATGCAGAGACAATTCTACTATATTTCTTCACATTTTGTTAAAGTAAGTGTCAAAAAGCATTCATCTACGTCTGTTAACAACTGCCTTCAACCTACACTGTGCAGGGAACGTACAATCTGAGCACCAAAGACACTACTTACTCAGTGCACCATAAATCATCACCAAGAAGAGTGATTAGTTTTATGTCACAGTGAAACATACTGTCCCTTTTAAATGGAATTGATGCAGAATTCAATCGACTAAAGACATTACATTAATTACTGTGCCTCCCCTCGACCACGCATCATGACAGGGTACGTTCAATCTCAGCGCCAAAGGTATTACTAACTCAGTGCACCAGAAATAATCAACACGTGATTGTATTGAATGAGATGACTTATTTAGAAAAAAATATATCATACTTTTTGAACATATACTTCAACTTACTTCTGTGAATGAACAACCAATATTTATTAGAAAACTTGATTTTAAAAACGTTGCTACTAATGTATCCTGCTTGGACCATGCATCATCGCAGACTCCACAGAACTTTGTTGCTTCAGGTGCCAGTAACTCATTCCACCACTTATCATCGCTGCATTCACACACACTAAATTACCAATATTGTGCAGCTGTAATCAATGTTACGTAGTCATGAGCTCTTGCTAACCACTGCTTCCTGCCATCACCATATGGCCGTATACAGGCAGAATTTAACTGATTCTTAATTCATTAGGTATAAAGTGCAGTACCAAATAAAGTAACCTCCCTCAAACCTACACATAACCGCCAATTGCCCTTACTAAGCCACAATTCACAAGACAAAAAACATTATTATCAGTAAGTCCTGCCCGGACCACACATCTTCGCAAGCTCCACAGGACCTTGTTTTTTCAGTTACCACTAACTCAGTGGAAACCAAACTAAGTATAACACCTATATCATATTCTGATTCAAACTCAAGCCAATTTATCGAGCCTTTTTGTTGTAACAACTACCCCGGCCAAAGGCAGTGGGAAATTTGCACACTTGCAGCCTTTCTTGGCTGGGGTTATCAATTATTTTTCTATTTGGATAATATGTATCACAATATCTATATTGATACAACAGGGAAAAATATTGAAACAATTGGTGTACAAAATGTTGAACATGAACCTCTAGTTGTTTTAGTTAAATGCGTTCCTACTAAGAGTAAGAAAATCTGGCAAGAATTAGTGAATGTTAGAAAAGTGAAAAAGGCAAAGTTGTATCTGCTACAAAATAATCAATACTATACAAATGTGTATTTGGGAGAAGAAGAAATAACAGTAGAAGAAGATAGTGATTCCACATCTGGACAAATTGAAAAACTAGATGAGTCCAGAGCTAAGGCCAAAAAATGAAACTGGAACTCAAAAAGTGTCCAACAGGAACAAAAGAATGAAAAAAACAAAACTAATGTTGAGGACAGCGATGCTCCTGCTTCCTGCGTTTTATGTGATGGGGAATACTATTGAGTTACTCCAAATGTAAGAAGCAAAGGGAAGTCCCATAAGTGTATGGGAAAAAAGCTTGCAGGCTCGTTATTTCCCTAAGTTGTTTCCAACAGGAAAAGGAGGACAATATGCTGAATGACCTGTGCAGATTCCTGCATCTGAATACCACACAATAAGATTGTATGCGGACGATCCAAGATTTCGACAATGCATTCCGTATTTGTTTCATCTTTTGTTTGAGAGTGACTTTTTCTGGACTTTCCTACGCAGTCAACCATATATTAAAAACAGGTGTACATCTGCAAAATGTTTCGGCAAAGGAATTTATGGATAAAGTACACAAGAAAGATAATGTTTTGGAATCTCAGCTGATTAATCTCATGGCATGTCAGCGTGGTACTAATGAGTACTGGTACAGTCGTCATGCAGAACTTAAATGTATGCTAAGGAACATAGGAACTCCGACATAGTTCCGAGAAAAGTACAGAGAATTGTGCTCTTTGGATCCAGTTAATGTATGCAGGTATTTCAACCATAGATTTGAAGCTATGATCTCTTTTATCACCAATAAAACAATCCTTCTCTTGGAAAGGTTTTGGATTTCTTTTGAAGAAAGGAGTTTGAAGTGAGAGGTGCTCCTCACATACATATGCTAATATGGATCAAAGATGCTCCCAAATTTGGAACTGAGTCAGATGATACTGGGTTGTCTTTAATTGAAGAATATGCTACATGTAATATACCCAAAAGTACACAAGATAAGGACTTAAGATAACAAGTCTTACGATTCCAAAACCATCATTGTGGGAAATACTGTCATCGAAAGTACAAATCTAAGGAAAAGTTCTACACCAAATGTGTTTTCGATTTCCACGTCCTGTAATATCGAAAGGAAGAGTGAAAAGGTTTATGTCATCTTTGCGACATAGTATCACAAGAAAGTCTCCAAAAAATACCTACAACTTAAAAAGAAATGAAGAGTCAAAATACATAAATGACTACAAACCATGTGAAATGCTAACAAGGACATTCAATATGTTGCAGACAATTCCATTGCTGTTGCTCGATATGTAATATCCTACATAACAAAATCAGAAAAGACAGAATTGAAGGAGATGTGAGAAGATTTCCCACGAGAAGAGTCTAAGTAAGAAATTATATAGTTACAGTTTAAATATGTTATCTCATCAAGAAATTAGAGCATATGAATGTTCAGATCGCTTATCATCTGCAAGTCTTTACTCCAAATCTAGAAGAATCATTTGGGTGAGTGTAGGTCTTGCTGCAACACAAAATTGAGTACTTAAATCTGAACAAGAAATTGTATATTTAGCAAAAAAGAGATAGAAAGTATATGTATTGTTGTGTATTGGTTCATAACACTTCCTATTCCAACTGCTGAAAGATCCCTCACATTTTATTCATTCTATTTTGACTTTGTAAGAAGAATCATCTCTTCTGAGAATCCTGTCAAATAGAAGGAAGATCACCATAATAACAGCAATGGACTCATCTTCCAGCTATTATTCAGAAGGAGATTTCATTCCTGAAGAGCCTTCAAAGAAGAAGAAAGAAGCTGTAATTTGGATGTTATTTACTTTCCCTGAAGGGCAAAAAAAGGTTAGTAACCTGTAAAATTTGCCAACAACTCTTTCAAGGGGTGATCCATCCAAAAAATACTCCTTTGGCACACCAAATATAGTGCTACACGTGAACAACTTGCACCCCATCAACTTTGCTTGAGTTGCAATACAAATCTTGATTTTAGTAAACTTGAACTTCTATGCATTTGTTGCGATGAACTTTTGTGTTAGATGCAACAGTCTATCAACCTCATAAAAAACAGGAAACAGGAGCATCACTATCCTCTACATTAGTCATTAGACATTTATCGAGCTGGGCCAGGGTGCGGGCGCCGCCTCCACTGCGCCTTTCATGGCCTGGCTGGGCGGCAGCAGCAGTGACACCACGTTGAGTGTCACGAGTCCTCCTCCGCTCGAGCAAACATTTCGTAGTACAATCGACGATGACAGTCTGTCTGTCACCGTGCAGAGGCATGCCCAGAATCGGATCTCCAATGAGTGACCACTAGTAATCATACTCGTAGCGTGCCCTGTGCTCTGATTTGACACTGAGAGAGTGATCGCACCATACTTTGTACTGCTAATCATACTCAGCGCGTACCCGCTACAAATACACTTTGAAGTTACGTGTCCCACCAATCTTCCGTGTGATGTTATGCACGGCGCCCTGTACGCGAAAGGCACCAATGTTTTTAATTGTTTAAAAACATATATTTATGTATTTAATGTACAAACTAAGGATAAAAATTATCTGGTGTTAAAGATGGTAGAGAAATACCTTCCAGCCAACTGATGATGTCATTCTGAGTAACATTGAAATTGTCCTGATATATGGATTGAAAGAAATTTCAGAAAGCTACTCTGATTTCATCGTCCCTCGAAAAAGTGCCCTCCGGGATGTGACAGAAGAGATATTGTTACGGACCCGGTCAGATTTTGTTTTCCAGGCAAGTAATTTCCCTGCCCCCTCCCCATATTGGAAATGCGAAAGCTTACTTGTCTCCCATCTCTGTAAGACACGTTTCTCTAGAATTGCCGCTAATGTATGCTTTAGCCTATCCAACTCAGCGTGTTTACCGGCAAGGTTGCGATTGTCTATTAAACCTATATTATCAATATCAGACTGAACTGCCAAAATGTTATTTTCAATAGAGGTTACTTCCTCTGTATACTGTCTTCTTCTATAAGCTACTTTGTTTTTGATGAGGCCTCTTAATGTACACTTAAATGCATCCCATATAATTCCTGTTGAGGCTGTACCATTATTAGCGTTAAAGAAGTAACGTGTTTCTAACTGTAAAAATTCGATATCCTCTTTTGTTGAGAGTAAAGACCTATCGAAGGACCACATTCTTGTAGGAGGTGTCATAGCCAAATTTTAATTCTAACACAATTGCGGAATGGTCGGAGAGATGCATTGGAGTGTAGTGTGTTGAGGTGATGTCATCAGCCAGAGCTCTACTAGTAAGAATAAAGTCAATTCTAGATTTATGTCTATACTACGAGTTCCTGAATGAGAAGTCTTGCCTTTGACCCTCTCTAAACCGCCAGATGTCAATATAATCATACTGGTTCATTAAGCCTAAAAGACAGTTTCTGGATTTAGAGATAATTCATTGTCTACTGTTAGGGGATTTGTCCAAAAGTGGGTTCAGAGTGATATTGAAATCCCCAGCTATATTCACCGGGTCTGGGAAACTTAACAAGTGGTTAAATAGGGTTTTCAGTGCTGAGGGGTCATCAATATTTGGACCATAATAACCCACTAGTGTTAACTTCATTTCTCCTAACTCTACTGCTACGATGGCCCATCTCCCTCCAGAATCCACTTTCTGTTGTTTTATCTTAAACCTCACGGATTTCTTAAAGAAGATCGAAACCCCCCGTGTATTAGATCCTTGTGTTGTTGAAATCGAGGATTCTATCCATCTATTCCTTCGGACCAACTCGAGTATCTCACTTTCAATTAAGTGTGTCTCCTGGAGGATAATGATCCCCGCGTCAGTATCTCGTAGATATTGCATAATTTTATTAGCACGAGGCTTGGTGCGGAGACCATTAACATTCCAGGATAATAATTTGACTTTACTCATTGTGTTGTGAGTTTGAGTAACATGGTGAGACTGACAATAAGACTGGTAAATTATGTGACAGTTTGTATGAATTCATGTTATTTGGCTTGAGATGAGTAAAAAACCTTATATTCAAGAACTTATTTACATAAAAAGATTGGAGCTCATTCAAAGAAATGTGGTTGTACCCCGCCACCCCCTCGTGCCCTGCCCACCCCCCCTCCTACCCTGGGAAAACCCTGTACTCACCACCCGGAAAGTTTCCGGAAGTAAGTGCCCCTAGCTCTTCCCCATCTCGACCCTGTGTGCCTCTTATATTTATAGTGTGACTCGCCTTTGGATATACTGCTTATCTTATGGGCAAGTATTATTATATATATATATATATATATATATATATATATATATATATTTTTTTTTCTTATACCCTTCCACCCCTTTTTTTTTCCCTTCTATTTTCCTTTTTCCCCTTTTTCTCACCATTTTTTTTTTAATTACCAAAGGTGGTTTCACACCTTTTTTTTTCCCATGGTAAATTTTATCCACCCTACTTGATTAATGATGATTTGAAAATTTGATAATTTTTAGCACTCAGGCATTCAGAGCTGATGACGCTCTTATTAACTGTTTCAACTCATCTCAGTTCTACTCCCTCTGTTTCCTGCTGCCAAAAGATAGTAGAAGATCATCTGCCGCCTGCACTGATCTAATGTTGTACATTTTGTTGTCTAGCATTATCTTGAGCGATGCAGGGAAACCCATCGGTACTGTAGCTCCAAGTTTACGAAAAGCGTCCATCCTCTGGCCCAGCTCCCACTGTTTATCTAAAGTAAACCGGGACAGATCCGAGCGAATCTGAAAGTTAAAGCCTTTATATGTTTGTGACTTTAGCTTAAGTGCTTGATTTAAGATATGCTCCTTCAGGGAGTAGGTATGAAAGTTTACAAGAATTTTCCTGGGTTTAGTCCGCTGTGGGTTGCGTCTAAAAGGATCCCTATGTATGCGTTGAATGTCCGTTGCTAGCTCCTCAATACAATGGGAAAGATTTAAAGTTTCCTTTAATAGAGTGATTATATAACTCTTGATGTCCGTGCCTTCGCTTCCTTCAGGAACATTCAAAATGCGTATATTACTACGCCTTGCGTTGTTTTCTAAGAGTTCCATTCTCTCCGAGAGGGCTTGATCATCTTTTTTTAATCTTGTGATATCTTCCGTGGTGCCCTCGGCGCTCATCGATATTTGACCCACAGTTTCCTCCAGTGCTTGGGTTCTCAGCGTCAAGGTGCCTATTCTCTCATCAAGAGAGTCGCAGAAACTCCTTATCTCCCTCTGATTGGAGGCTGACTCAGCAAAGCCTTGCTTAATCTCCGCAGATAATGCTGCAAACATTAGTTGTATTGAAGCTACAGAGATAGCCACTCATTGGATGAGGAAATAACCATTACGGAGGTAGAAGAGGCAATAAGGAAAGCAAAGGGTGGAAAGGCTGCAGGCACTGATGGTTTGCCATGTGAAATATACAAAAAACTCATCACAGAGGTCTCTCCAGTCCTAGTTACTCTTTTTAATCAAATTCTAAGAGACGGCGAATTGCCACCCGAATCATGGGATAATGCCTCCATTACCCTTATCTTGAAGCCTGGCAAACCCCCCTCAGATTGCGGCTCATATCGGCCTATTTCTATACTTAACGCCGACTATAAAATCTTTGCCACTATACTGGCCAAACGGTTGGGCCGGGTAGCGCCTGATATTATAGCCCAGAACCAAAAAGGGTTTATTAAGGGGAGACAGCTCTGTGAGCTCACTTATGAATTACTAGGCTCTATAGACATTGCTATTAAAGAGGTTATCCCTTTGGCTGTCCTCACGTTGGATGCTACCAAGGCCTTCGACAGGGTGAATTGGCTGTACCTGTCGGAGGCCTTGAGGAAGTTCAACGTAGGGGACAGATTTCGGAGAAGGATAAATTTGTTATATCGGTGCCCATCTGCTTCACTTTTGATAAACGGGGGTTTGACGGAGTCCTTCAGGGTCACGAGAGGAACTAGACAGGGTTGCCCCCTGTCCCCCCTCCTCTTCGATGTATACATCGAACCTTTTGCTCAAACCTTAAGAGATAGTATACTCATCAAACCTTTTATTTTTGGTGGCTGGGATAAAAAGGTGACACTTTATGCAGATGACATTATGATTTTTACCACGAGTTATGATGAAGCATACCCAGAAATAATCGATCAGGCTCTCAAATTTGGCAAAGTGTCAGGGTATGAGATTAACGCCCTAAAGACAGAGTCAATGTCCTGGAACATTAATACAACTGATAACAACGGGACATCCAAAACCCAAATTCGCTATCTGGGGATCAACATAGTTAAAGACATCAAATCGATTGCTTCTCTTAACTTCAATAAAGAAGCTGCAGAGTGCCGGAAACTTATGAGAGACTGGTCACATCTACCGCTCACTGTTTTGAGTAAGGTTAACCTGGTGAAGATGAGTATCTTACCGAAAGTTTCTTTCTTGTTTAACTCAATTCCACTTTTTTTTGATTCAAAATTGATTTCAAAGTTACAGAGCGCAATTACCAGCTTTATTTGTAATAATAAGAGCCTAAGAATCTCGTGGAAAAAAATCAGGCGGCGCAGGGAGAAGGGAGGACTGGCTGGCCCAGACCTTCAAATATATGCATGGGTGTTCCAGCTCTCGCACATGCGTATGTTACTTAAAACTCCTACATCAACAGGGATGGGCCTTCTTTTTTCCACATTACTCGAATGTGAAAGAGTAGACCAATCTGGTTTTTTGTTTAAATTTGGCGACCCCAAATTCTTCAAGAAAATAAAATTGAAAGTTTTACAAGGGATTGCATCTACTTGGTATAAAGTGAGGCAAGCGACAAATGTTGGCTACTATTCTGGGAAGGCTCCTATATGGAACTTACCCGCTCCCCCCTCATGGACAATAGATGCCCTTACTAACCCGCTAATTGAAGCTGGTATCAATAGTTGAGATGACTTGTTTATGGATGGGTCAATTCTTCCATGGGACTATTTAATGAATAAAGTAGGCACAAGTTTGTCGAGATTTAAATATATTCAGATCTCAAGCTGGTCACAGTCATATAAAGAGCTGCCAGCACGGATTAGTAAGTTGCCTATAGGTGGTTATAGTGATTTGGTAACTTGCCTCTTCGACAGCCCAGTGGCAAAGAAAGAAATTTCACGTTGGTACAATAAAATAATCGATGAAATAGATGCCAATTCTCATCTACCGACGTCACTTTGGGCTGAACTAATGCCAGGCTTAGATGTGGAAGAGCTTTGGATAGCTTCTTGCTCAACGCTCTGGGACCTAGTTAAACCCGCTTGGCTTCGTAGGAACCACCTTTTTACTATACATAGGGCATATTATTCCCCCCATAGGTTGACTAAGTTCTCTCTAACAGGCCCAGTTTTATGCCCAAGATGCGGGTTAATCGCAGCATCAGACATCCATATGTTTTATGAATGTCCAAATCTATCCATTTATTGGGAAGCCATTAGTAATAAGCTTTCACAATCTTTGGGTGAACATATCTCTATAGACCTCGCTCTTGTTATATTTGGTCTTAAAAGTAAAACCCGCAACGCCGCAACGAATCTGCTATTTTATTCCATTCTAGCGGCACGTAGGGAGATATGTAGGCAATGGAAGGATGCTCAACCGCCTACAGAGCATGAATGGCGGGTGTCACTTCTTCAAATTTCCAAACTCGATCTCGCCAGAGTAGGAAATCCCAATAGGAGAGCTTTTTGGGCAATGCTTGGATAGCAGTGACAAACCTGGGTTGTTTTTTTTTTTTTTCCCAGGCCCTATGATTAACGCGTGCATTGCTTATCTTTGCTACCATGACTAACAGTCTTGGTGTTATGGGGGTCTCGATAACTCGGGCACTATCTACTAAGGCACAGCCCTAAGCAAAATCATGTCTGGCCTGTGTGAATGGTGCTGATGGGAATTGGTCTTCCTCCCTCCTGAACGAATTCTCCCACCAGTTAAAAGCTGAGACAGCACAGTACACGACCATTCGCCCTTTTGCTCTGTGGCGGTCTTTTGGTTTCGATAGATTGGAGCTATGCACGCAAATGAGGACAAAATTAAAAAAAAAAAAAAAAGATAAAAATTATCTGGGATAATTATAAAAATAGTTTTTTCAAACTTTCAACAATCGTATATTTCTTTTAAAAGCAATTACACAAATCACGGTGGAACGTCATGTGTACTCGCATCGTAAGAGTACCGTAAGCCCATCGTAAGCGTACGCAAAGCCATGTCATTTTAAAAGAAGAGATTTGATTGGTTCATAACACTTCCTATTCCAACTGTTCTGACTTTGAATATTCTGATTCAAAGTCATGGCCCTTTATCAAGCTTTTTTCTTGAAGCTGATGAGATGTCATCAGTGATGTCCTCAGTGATGTCACTGACCATGTCATGAATGATGTAATATGTGACATCATCAGCAGTGGATTGCGGGCACGTGAGTTATAGTTAGTACAACTAACTATAACGTGGGAATTTCAATGGTTTTGTAAGAGTGAAATGTCCAACTAAATATAACACCCCTAAAACCTGTGTTTTTTTCAGTGAATTTCTGACGTTTTTAAATGCTAATTCCTAACTATAACATGTCTGAAACCTGTTTTTTTCAGTGAATTTCAAAGATTTTGTAAATGACAATTTTTAAATATATTTATTCTTATATTTATTTTTTTGATACTGATTTACTATTTTTTTTTCTAGTTATTTTTAGATATTTTATTTTTTAAATTACATTACATTGTGTGGCCCCCCCTTCTTTTTATTTTTTTTTTGACCCTGGACCCCATCCCCAGAGCCTGTTCCTCAAATCTAAATGAAGTTCATTTTTTTTTTATAGGAATGGGATTCCTATGGAATGAATTACAAGTGAATACAAGTTACTTGTAAGTATAGTTGGAACTACTTTTCAGGGTCAGTGCTTGGCTAAAAGATGCAGCACTGGCTTCTCTCCTGATAACAAATTAATACATCGGAATTCGTTGTTCGGATGACTTAAGGTGAATATTTTAAAGTTCAAACACTGCACACTTAGAAGAATTTGCAACTGAAACCAGTCAATGTCAGCCTATGAAAGGAAATTCACTTAGCAGGTAAATGGTGTTATTATTACTTTTTCTTACTCAGGGTGGATCCTGGACCCAGCACTGCTGCATCACCTCTACACAGTTGAAAGAATGCAAATTACCAAAGACGCATGAAAGCCCACGTCTCTTTTTTTTAAAATATCGCTAGAATGCGAGATCATACGCACACCCCGCGATTTTAACAACAACAAAATAACAAATTGGGGCCCAGAGGGTCCTTGTGGAACCACCTGAGCAGACCTAGATTTTCAAGTTTTAAACTCACATTTCACAGGCTTCTTCACGCTCCCTTCTACCGAGGCATAAAACGGTTGACAACAGTTCCTGGTTTTGAATGTTGACAAGCACTTGACAGCCAATAAGCATTCAGCGCGTGATCTGAAGGCTGCGCTTATGGTACGATGACAATAAGCGGAGTATCCGTATTCAATTTTTTTTTGGGGAATGGGGTCGCGTGGCCCCCCCACCCGTGGTCAAGTGCGGGCACCGAGGTCCCCACCCCCCGGGGGCATGGCTAATTATATATTAATATTTTATGGAGGAGGGCTGCATAGCCACCCTACTGAAGCCACTTTAAGGCCCCAGTGACCCAATTCCATGGCAATGGAATTTAAAAAAAATGTATTATGACCGTCACAGTTGGGGACCGAGCGAGGGTCTTCAATTCCCCACTGTCCCTTCGCCTCCCCGCCTCCTGCAAGAGCTGGTGTACTATCGACATCTAAACTCCATCAGTGTATGTACCATCTAGGAGTTGCCTTCAATTAGCGCATGCACGTTTGTGGTAACGCATGCAATAACATTTTTTTCTACATATAAATGTTTAAATATTGACAAATAGTCACAATTTGTAACCAAGAACTATGCCTATGCCATCTTGAAACAACTTACAACTCCGGAATATACTTATTGACGCAAAAAGAGAATCAGATGCTGGAGAACGGAACCTGCAACAGAGATTGGCGATTCAGAAATAACTCAGGAAAACAAAACTAATTGCACAGTAGATGTGGTTTATATAGTTTTTTGTTGTTTAGTTATCTATGTAAGGAAGATGTGGCTCCGCCTATGTAGATGGCGCATTTTGCAGTTTACACATGCTCACGTTTTAACTGTTTTTCGTCTGCACGTGTTCGGAAAAGTTTCAAACTATGAAGCTGTAAAGGTTTCGTTTTTGATAGTAGCACGTATAAGGTATTATTATCTGCATACGTTGGAGAGTTTAAAAAGTGTTACTCTGTAAACTGTTCTTTGCATTTTCATGATGAAAAGAATCTAATTAGATGACGTATCAAAAAATATCGTTATCATTAGAAGAACAAAAAAGGTTTAAAAAGTGTTATTTTTATCGTTCTTAACTTTAAAAATGCTACCATTTGTAGATTGTAATCCTTCCCTCGGAAAGGTGTGCTGGTGCTTGGGGCTTTGGGAAAGTTAATAAATAATAAATGCCCTTTTCTATGCACCTGTAGACTTGCCTTTTAAACTTTCAATTGCCTAGTCTGTATATTTACACTTCCTCCAAACATTTTGGTACTGCTATTTTGGTATTGCAGTGAGCCATTCAGCAGTATGTGTTTATGTATACACTGTTCTAAAAGTGAAGCTGCTGTACATTTTGCCAGACACTCTCCTTGCAGAATTGTTATAATTCAGCCAGTACCCAAGTAGTCATGGTGCAAAGTGGGCCTTAGTGCATGGACTGCTTCAAAGTCCAATACACTATGTATGCACTCTTCTATGCACGGGCACACTTGTCTTTTATAGCTTTTATTATCCAGTCTATGTTCTTACACTTCCAGCAAACTCTATGTGATTGCTGAATCAGTATTGTAGTGAGTTATTCAGCAGAATGCCCTTATGTATGCACTGTGCTAACAATTAAGCTCTTTTAAATTCGGACAGACACTCTCCTTGCAGAACTTTAATTATCCAGTCAGTACTCAAGTAATCATGGTGCAAAGTAGGCCTTAGGCCATGTACTGCTTTAAACCTGTATAGACTATGCATGCAGTCTTCTAAGTAGCTGCACATTTTTTTTTTATACATTCAATTCCCCAGTCTGTATCATTAGACTTTCACAATCACTCTCACTCTACTGTTTCAATATTGTAGTGAGCTATTGAGCAGTATTTCCTATATGTACTGTGGTAAAACTGAAGCTCTTATAAATTCAGTCATGCCCTCTCTTTGCAGAACTGTAATCATGCAGTCAGTACCCAAGTAATTATGGAGAAAAGTAGGCCTTAGTATATGGACTGCTTCAAACTCCTATTTACTATGCATATAGTGTTCTATGCACCTCCAAATTTACCTTTTATATTTTGAATTCCTGTCTTTATCTTTACATTTCCACCAAGCACTTTGTCATTCTTGTAATAGTTTTGTAGTGATTCATTGATCAGTGTGTAGTAATCCACTCACTACATTCAAACAGTAATCAGCAGATGTACAATAAGTGGTACATCCCCAGATATATGCCAGTTATTGTGCACTGTGATATCACCACAATGGATGCACTGTATTTACAATGTGGTGTATTATAGAGCAAAAACTGCACAGATATGTGATGTATTTGTGATGTGAAGGTGGTGCATTGCTTGACTTGCGTTCCAAGCGCAACGCAGCTCCAGCAATGCTCTTGGGGTTCTATGCTCACAATGCTGTGTCAGTCCTTACACCTGTTTCAAGCAGGTGCAGGGTTTTGACGTAGCATAGGCCTAAAAGTGACTGAATGAAATCTTATAGATTTCACTCAGTCACTTTTAGAAGGCATTCATATGCCAGAACACCTCCACTCCCTCTCCCCCTACTCTCTGTGCAGGAAAGCCTCTTTCTGGCGCAGGGCTTTAGAATGTGATGCACCTTTCATATGCATCACATTGTAAATATTAGACACCATGGCACAACCTGTGCACCACCGCTGCATCACAAAAGTGACGGAAAAAAAGTGTAAAAGAGGCACAAGGGGGTTGTAAATCCGCTCCTAACACATACAAATTCACCCAGGCAGTTTCACTAGCAGTGCAAATTGAAGTATAGACTTCTAACATATTTATATGGATGTGTTACTTTGAAGTGCTTTGGAGGTACTACAGTATAGTATAGGTAAACACCTAATACATTTATGCTGTAGCACTCTCTTATAGTTTTGCACTTTCACATTCACGATACGCTACTAATTCATTCATTCATTTATGCACTACACAATCATTCTGACAAACTTTTATACACTAATATAGAAATATAGTTCTTTCTTAAGGCAGTGGAGTTAGTTCTGAAAATAGCTGTTTTTTTTCTTTTTAGTTTTCTATTTTCTTTGTATTTTTTTCAACAAGTTTTTAGTTGTTTTTTTTTAAACCAAAAAAATGAAACTGGAAACAAAAAAACTGGAACAGGAACAAAAAAGAAAAATAAATATTATTGTTTTGGGCAACGGTGCTCTTCTTTCCTCTTCACAATGAGGTGAATAGACTGCTCACCGTAACAAAGCAGTTCTCTGCAAAATTTGCAATGAATTGTAAGATCCGCAAACTGAGGCACAATAATAGGATGCGGACTGCTCGGAGGAGGTGGTGGTGCAGTGGAGGTAGAAGAAACTGCATGTTGAGGGTTCTCCTGGAACCTTTGTGTTGCCATCCTTGCATAATTATTTGGATGCAAATTTTTGACATGGCGAACCATTGAGGCAGTCCCGAAAGAGTACTTTTTAGTGGGGTCACCCATGGAAAGTGTAGCCTCACAGATCTTGAACGTTACTTCCCGCGCATTCACCTTTTTCTGTCCCTCCGGATATCAAAAAAACTTCCAAATGAAAGCTTCTTTTCTCTTTTTCTGAGTTCTAAAAGACTATAGCTCCACAGAATAGATGTTTCTCCTGGGAAAGTCCAAGTAGGATGATCAAAATGAGAGGGGTCTTTCAACAGTTGGAATAGGAAGTATTATGAAACAATCAAAACTCTCCTTTTATGGTCACATGACTTTGCTTATGCTTACAGTGCTCTTTCGGTGCTCTTAAGATGCGAGTATGTACGAAGTACCTCTGCAATTTGCGTAATTGCTTTTAAAAGTAATAATCGCTTATTAAAAGTTAAAAAAACTATTTTCATGATTGTCCTAGATAATGTCTTCCTTTAATATGTACATTAAATACATAAATATATGTTTTGAACAATTATAAACAGCAGATACTTACCCACGTTGTGGCATCTTCCTCAACAGGCAAACTCTTTTGGTTTGTATTTTGTGGCTGGCCTGAGTCGCGGAGGATGCCCTGTTTGCTTTCAGCATTCCTGTGTGGCCGTCAACTGGCGGTACCACGTAAGGCGCGATAGCCGTTTTTGGGAGAAAAACAAGCTGTTTCCTCAACACGAACCAAGTACCTCGATCCACTTTGATTTATTTTTTGCAAAAGACTGTGAGCAGCAGGCAACACACTGATGTATAACGCCTGTTACCACAAGTACCAGAAGGCAAGAGCAACTGACACGCCCACTGAGGCAACGTAGATTCAATAAAGGTGGCGCCAAAACTGTTCTGCTGCTGCAGGCGAGTCCAGAGCCCTTGATGAAGTGGAAACGAAACGCGTTGGGAATGTACATTGAACTGTGAGGACTAGGAGTGTTTATGCTGCAGTTGTCCACAATAAACAGATTTTGGCAGATACTTACCCGCGTTGTGGCATTTTCATCAACAAGCACACTCTTTTGGTTTGTATTTTGCGGCTGGCCTGAGTCACGGAGGATTCCCTGTTTGCTTTCAGCATTCCTGTGTGGCCGTCAACCGGTGGTACCACGTAAGGCGCGAATAGCCGTTTCTGGGAGTAAAACAAGCAGTTTCCTCAACACGAACTAAGTACCTCAATCCACTGTGATTTAATTTTTTGCAAAAGACTGTGAGCAGCAGGCAACACACTGATGTAATACGGCTGTTACCACAAGTACCAGAAGGCAAGAGCAACTGACACGCCCACTGAGGCAAGGTAGATTCAATAAAGGTGGCGCCAAAACTGTTCTGCTGCTGCAGGTGAGTCCAGAGCTCTTGATGAAGTGGAAACGAAACGCGTTGGGAGTGGACATTGAACTGTGAGGACTAGTAGTGTTTATGTTGCAGTTGCCGACAATAAACAGATGTTGGCAGATACTTATCCGCGTTGTGGCATCTTCCTCAACAGGCAAACTCTCTTGGTTTGTATTTTGAGGCTGGCCTGATTCGCGGAGGATGCCCTGTTTGCTTTCAGCATTCCTGTGTGGCCGTCAACCGGCGGTACCAGGTAAGGCGGCGATAGCCGTTTTTTGGAGTAAAACAAGCTGTTTCCTCAACACAAACTAAGTACCTCGATCCACTGTGATTTTATTTTTTGCAAAAGACTGTGAGCAGCAGGCAACACACTGATGTAACACGGCTGTTACCACAAGTACCAGGAGGCGAGAGCAACTGGCACGCCCACTGAGGCAACGTAGATTCAATAAAGGTGACGCCAAAACTGTTCTGCTGCTGCAGGCGAGTCCAGAGCCCTTGATGAAGTGGAAACGAAACGCGTTGGGAAGGGACATTGAACTGTGAGGACTAGGAGTGTTTATGTTTCAGTTGTCCACAATAAAAAGATTTTGGCAGATACTTACCCGCGTTGTGGCATCTTCATCAACAGGCACACTCTTTTGGTTTGTATTTTGCGGCTGGCCTGAGTCACGGAGGATGCCCTGTTTGCTTTCAGCATTGCTGTGTGGCCGTCAACCGGCGGTACCACTAAGGCGCGGATAGCCGTCTTTGGGAGTAAAACTAGCTGTTTCCTCAACACGAACTAAGTACCTCGATCCACTGTGATTTCATTTTTTGCAAAAGACTGTGAGCAGCAGGCAACACTCTGATGTAACACGGCTGTTACCACAAGTACCAGAAGGCAAGAGCAACTGACATGCCCGCTGAGGTAACGTAGATTAAATAAAGGTGGCGCCAAAACTGTTCTGCTGCTGCAGGCGAGTCCAGAGCCCTTGATGAAGTGGAAACGAAACGCGTTGGGAATGGACATTGAACTGTGAGGACTAGAAGTGTTTATGTTGCAAATACTTACCCGCGTTGTGGCATCTTCCTCAACAGGCAAACTATATATATCCAAGCATTCCTCATACCTCCACACATCGTGGCGAAAGAAGGAGACGGACCCCACGGCTTCAGGCAAGATGTTATTTTATTGTTTGGAACCTTTCAAGCGACGCGTTATGAGTAGCAAGTTCTCTTGATCACATGATATATATATGTGTATGTATATATGAAAGCTCGCGTGTGAAAACACAAGCCACACTCGCAGGCATTCCGGTCAAAAGCTTTATTCTCCCAACAGCATGCTTGTATAGCTTGGAGACACAGGAAAAAAGTTCATTAATTGTCCTGATTCGTCATGTATATCCTGACGCGTTTCGAAGGCTCCTGCCTTCTTCTTCAGAGGACGACGAACTGATTGTAGGAAGATGGCAGGATTCACCTTTTTTTAAATATTGATGACACGCCTCTGGATGGGCTGGGCTATTACTGCAGTGCCTGGTGGTACTTGTGTTCCTGCCCTTGATCTTTATCGCGTATTGTGTCTTTTTTCCGGGTCCTCAGCTGCAGTCGAAAAGCAGTTGTCTGGAATCCCCTCGCCAGCCATGTATATGTGTATATGTATATATGTATGTATATATATATATATTTTTTTTTCACTGGAAAACAAAGAGATTACTGGGATGTTATAGTTAGGCTGATATTTCACTTGTACAAAACCAGGGAAATTCAGCAGTTACAGTTAGCTGAGCAAATTATAATGAATGCCCTACTAATTGACTGCTTATGACCTCACATATTATATCACTCCTTACATGGTCAGTGACATTACTGA
Organism: Lissotriton vulgaris; assembly: GCF_964263255.1. Classification (NCBI taxonomy): domain Eukaryota; kingdom Metazoa; phylum Chordata; class Amphibia; order Caudata; family Salamandridae; genus Lissotriton; species Lissotriton vulgaris. The sequence continues at coordinate 1,300,295,013 of NC_141694.1, forward strand.
TGACATCATCCACAGAACCTCTGATGCACCCTACCACACCCCAAAACAACCTTTCATACACTCACTCCAACTTCCACACTAGCATTCTCAAAACCATTGACACACCCATACCTGTACTTACACACCCACTCACTGATTCATAGGACTACACACACATCCACTAAATCACCCATACAACCACATATACACCAGCTCAATCACTATTACAGCCAATGATATATCCACTCTTTTACCCATACAACCACTCATACTGTCAGTCTCCCATAGAGCTACTCACATACCTACTCACTCACCTACAACATCAATCACACAGCCACTCACTCACCTATAAGTTATACACACACTCAGTAATTCATACATAGACTAACACATACTCACCTATACAGTCACTGACGTGACCACACACTCACCTATACAGCCAATCATAATCAACTCACTGGCCAATACAGCCACTAATATTTTCACTCATATCCCCATACAGCCCCTCACACACTGTCAGTCACTCATACAGCTACTCACTCAACTAGTCACTCACTCATAGAGTCAATTACATAGCCACTTTTTCCCCTGTATAGTTATATACATACCCACTCACTTTTTCATACAGGTACTCACATATACATTCACTGACACAAGCACACAATCACCCATACAGCCACTCTTGCAATCATTCAGTCACACATACAGTCCCTCATACACTCTCAACCTTCCACTATACTGCCCTTTCCTCCTATGCAGTTACTCACACATATACCACTGACACAGCCATACACATACTCAGTCACCCATACAGCCTCTCACGGATGCACTTACTAATCCATACAGATACTGACTTGTAAACTCACTCATCCATGAAGGCAGTCACACCCCCCTCACCCATCCACATAGACACTCATACAGTTTAACTTAAGACAACATCCTAACTTAAGACAAAATCCTATTTTAGGACAAAATCCTAATTTAAGACAAAATCCTAACTTAGGACAAAATCCTAACTTAAGACAACATCCTAATTTAAGACTACTAAATGCCTTCTGTGAATACCAAAAGTAGTAAGTTTAGGATTTTGTCGTAGGTTATTTCTGTGAATCGGCCCCAGTGTGATTAGACAAGTACATGGATAGTGCCTGGTTGATTGCATGAGTGCATGAGTACTCCCTGGGTGATTTCCCTGGGGCCTAGGTAGTGACTGGGTGATTGTATGAGTGCATGGGTAGTATCTTGGTGATTGGATATGTGCAAGGTTAGTGCCTGGGTGACTTGATGTGTGAACGGGTATTGCCTGGTTGATTGCATGAGTGCATGGCTAGTTCCTGGTGATTGCATGAGTGCATGGATAGTGACTTGGTGAATAGGTGAGTGCATGGGTAGTTCCTGGTGATTGCATGAGTGCATGGGTAGTGCATGAGTGAATGGATGAGTGCAAGGTTAGTGCCTGGGTGACTTGATGTGTGTATGGGGAGTGCCTGGTTGATTGCAAGAGCGCATGGTTAGTGACTGGGTGAATAGGTGAGTACATGGATAGTACCTGGATGATTGGATGTGTGCATGGAGAATGCCTGGATGGTTGCATGAGTGCATGGGTAGTCCCTGGGGGATCCCATGAGTGCAAAGCTAGTGGCTGGTTGATTGGAAGATAACATGACTTGTGCCTGGGTTATTTGGTGAGTGCATTGATGGAACCTGGGTAGTGTTCATGTGATTGGATGGGTTTATGGGTAGTGCCTGTTCAAATGCATGAGTAACTGCCTGGTGGCTGGGTGTTTCCATGAGTGCATAGGTAGTGACTGGGTGAATGAATGAGTGCATGAGTAGCGGCTGGTTGATTGCTTGACTGCATGGGTAGTGACGGGTTGATTACTTGAGTGCATGGGTAGTGCCGGGTTGATTGGATGAGTGCATGGGCAGTGCTTGGTAATTGGATGAGTGCATGTGTACTACCTCATTGATTGGATGAGGGCAAGGGTAGTGCCTGGTTGATGGGATGGGTGCATGGATAGTGTCTGGTTGATTGGATGATTGCATGGGTAGTACCTGAGTGCTTGAGTAGTGTCTGGGTGAATGGATGTGTGCATAGGTAGAGCATGGGTGATTGGATGAATGCATCTGTAGTGCCTGGGTAATTGGATGAGTGAGTGGGTAGTGCCTGGGTGATTGGACATGTTCATGGGTAGTGCCTGAGTGAATGGATGAGTGTAAGGTTAGTACCAGGGTGACTTGATGTGTGTATGAGTAGTGCCTGGTTGTTTGCATAAGCGCCTGGCTAGTTCCTGGTGATTGCATGAGTGCATGGATAGTGACTGGGTGAATAGGTGAGTGCATGGTTAGTGCCTGGGTGATTGAATGGGTGCATGGGTAGTACCTGAGTGAGTGGAGAAGTGCAGTAGTGGTGTCTGGCCCACTGCATGTATTTATGGGTAGTACCTGGTTGATTGCATGTGTGCATGGGTAGTGGCAGGGTGATTCCATGAGTAGATGGATGGATGGATAATAGATGGGCTTTTCAGAAACTGTAAATGGCAATCTTTCCAGTTTTTCAATGCACCGTGTAGTCTGCTCCCCCTGTGCCAGTTTGAACTGTTTATCAGTGAGATTGAATTCTGAAAACAGTGACGTAGTGTTGATTAAAAGCCAAGGCACATAGCCTGAAGAAAGGTTTTGTAACATCCAGCCTAATAGCATTATAAAACGTAATTGCGACTGACCATTTCACAACATGACCAAGTCCTGTTCCATTATGTCTATGGCAGAGGATACTATGCTGTCCAAAGAATATATCCTGGACGACAGAGTCGTTACCCCCTTATCAACTACAGAGAGAGATTGCTCTAAATTAATCCAATCAATTTCTCGTATTCGTTCTGCAGTATCTGCTTGCATAATCTTCCATGCTTCATTACATAGAGCATAGATACCAGTGTATATATGGCATGGTTTAGTATTTCTAAACCATGTCATATATACACATCTTTGGAATTCTAGCTTCCTCCCCCATTTAGGCCAGAATAGCAACTGCCGACTATGGAAAGAGTGTGGGGTGGAGTGTTTGGGGGATATTATGGTAGGGGATGATATCCTTGGCTTTGATATAATACAGCAGAAATGTGGTATTCCATCAAACCAGTGGTTTCTATATACCCAAATTGTTCAAACATTGAGGGCAGACAGACAAGGATCTCCCTGGCTCAACCAGCCCAATAGTTGATTATTTAAGAAAAGGCGGTAGAAAAATAAGAATAGTGTATAATTATCTGCAGCTAGGTCTTCAGGATGACCTGGAAAAAACAAAACTACACTGGCTCAGAAGTTAGGGGACCCGGATGTTGACCTAGATCTCGCTTTACTTCTGAATAAAAAATTATTTCGGTCATCAAATCTGAGGGCCCAACATTATAATACCCTATTTAACTTATACTTTTCCCCCGCGAAAATATTTGCTTGGGAGGTAAGGGAAGACAATAAATGTCCCAGATGTAATACGAGTACTGCAGTTTTACTGCATATGTTCTAACATTGCCCTAACCTTGTTCCAATCCTTAGGGAGATACAGCTGTTTTTGAAGGGGCTGCTAGACCTTAAATTATATCTATCCCCTACATTGATTTGATTAGGGACAGATGGCAAATTAAAGGTGGGAGGATATGCTGAAGCCCTGGTTTTCATCTCGGTGGCGGTATTATGTATTCTTATTTCTGCTGGTTGGAAGGATCCCATTGCGCCCACATTCCAGATGTGGTTTGCTAGGCTACTAGGTATACACAACATAGAGGCGTGCCTATATGAATTCAAGGGAAAGAAATCTCAGGAAATGGGCAGAAACATCTGGGCACCCCTTAAAAAATGGAGGGAATCAAGACGTTTAATTTTTATGTCATAGTTTTATTGGGCATACGGGTCCTAGTTTTACCTCTCTTTCCATTTTAGCATGTTCGGATATGTATTATATGAGCCTTGACTAATTTATGCTTTTACAAGGTACACTGAACATCGATTTTGTATATGTATTTGTTTAATCTGAAATGCTCCTTATATCTCAATAAATATATATTTTTTAAAAAGACATGGTTTAGTAGGTCATTGTAACAAGTCCCTCAGGTCAGCGCCATCTTTAAGTAAAGATAAGTGTTATTTTACTTCCTTTAGTGTGGACTTGTGTAGCCATTCAAGGCACAGTTTCCCTACACTGTATGTTGTTACTATTCCTGGTTGCTGTCTCTGAACATATCTTGGATCTGGCCTAGTGAATGTGAACCCTTGTGTTTTATTCAGGAATCTATATTGACAGGTGTTTGTGTCGGTGGGCCAGATTAACGCTTTTTTCCAATATGGATCTGTTCTGTTGTGATGCAAAATAGTATGTACATCGACCACCACCTCTGAAGTGTTATTGATATCAGGTGTAGGTGTAGGTATGGACAGTTTTTTTTAACTCCTTAATCTTGGCTAACCCAAGACAAGATGTCTGTTGGACAGTGTCATTCAAAAACATCATTTGCTCAGGGATGACGCAGGCTCTAAATAAAGCTTCCAAAATCTGCACCTGCCAGTCTTTTGTGCCCCAGACAGTTTTTGTCTCAATGTTGTCTTTCCAAAAGTCGAAACCTAACGAAGACAGCTGAGCATAAAAGGCCGCAGAATACATTTGCTTGCTATTTGTCAACATACTTTTCACTCCTGTCCTATAAACATTTTTAAAGAAAAATGATTTGGATTCAAAACATTAAAACCAGAAAAGTAGGAAAATTTGCCATAAAATGTTTTTGTGCTACCCTTTGGTGGCTTAGGACAATGTTCTAATTGGTTATATCTAAGTACATTTCTAGGATTTGCGGATTTGTGCAAGAAATGATGACCATAGTGATTATAACAATACATTTATTCATAATCTGATGAACCTTCTAAGTTTTCATGATTTGTACATTTTGCAGACGTTTCTAAGTCTGGCATCATATTATTAGAAGTCTTGAAGTCCAAATTATCAGAAAAGGTACTAGATGAAACAAAGTCATTCAAAGAAATCTTGAACTGGTGTGGAATCTTCAACAGCTCTGCCGGACCAAGAATGTCATATTCAGTTCTGTCCCAAGCTATACCACCAGGTATAGGGAACGGCTGTGATGTTCACTGATGACAAGTCTCTTTGTTCTTGTTGAGATGATTTGGGGAGTAAGTTGATGTTCTTACTTGCTGTGTCCTTTTTAACATATCTTCCATTTATCAGCATTCCCAAAGTTAAAACACGAGTCAACCAAAGTAGAAGAAAAAGTACACCCAACACAATTCAAAGTTCAATCCATGGTGAAATCAGACAACTCTTTTCCAGGTTCTGTTGCTTGTTCTTTAAAAGTTCTTTTAGCTGGCGTAGTTCCCGGTTTGCTGGGATCCTCGGAAATCATATTAAAGTTAATGAAATAGCCAGAGGTAGTTCTGTCAATTGTAGGGATTGCTTCAGGATTCATTGAAATCGCTGGAACCAATTGATCACTTGTTACATTTGTATAATCAGATGCTATTTCATTGTAGACAGGCGTTTCTAACAAACAGTTATTTGGGTCTCAAGAGGTACAAGTTCCATTACTTTGTTGCATTGTCCTTCTTTTCGCACTGCAGATTCTTCAAAGGTGATGAGCCTCTCAGTTTGAACATCTTGGATAGTAGCCAGATTAGGGTGTCTGCTATATCTTTGGAGTCCACTTGGCCTACTGCTTATGATCGGCCACATGATGTGGGTTTACCAAGACGATGGACATGAACCTGTTCTCCTTTCTTCCAGCAAGGGGCGGCAGTAACACTGTTCCTGATCCGTGGATGGCTAGAACAGGTACTGGTTGTCTGTAAAAAGGCCCAAATTCCTTCTTGTCCGCGACCTTTTCTCTGACTAGATCCCCAATCTTTGGAATCCAGACAGGACTTGCTGGGACGGTTGGTTTTTCTTCAGTGGTCGTTGCCTTCAGGAACACGTTACTTTGGCTTTTTCTTATTTCATTTAAGTACTGCAAAACAGGCAAATGGTCTTTGATATCAAAGAGTTTTTGTTCTACCGCTGAAGTCTGACAATTGAGATCCGAAATAATCATTCTTGTTCCCCAAATATTTTCATATGGAGTGATTCCCCCTAGAGAATTTCTTTGCAGATTATTAAGACTACGTTGGCCACTTATTAGATGCTTGACCCACCCATCACCCAAGCCTAATACCCTAGCTGTTATAGATTGCTTTATGTCCCGGTTTTCTCTCTCCACTACCTAATTTCCCTCAGGATGGAATGGACTAGAGTACCACAATGCAGCGCTCAATTTATCCATGGCCTTCTTGTAAGCTCGAGAGCTAAACGCAGGACCCTGGTCAAAATATTGTGTGCCGACTGCGTATGTGCCGATAAAGACTCGCAAATCTTTTATAACAGTTCGAGCGTCAGCCGAGCGCTGAGGCCACATCCAAATGAATTTGGAGCACGAATTCACTGCGACCATGATATATTTGTAGTTACTAGCCCTCTGTAAGGTACCGCATTGATCCAGGTAAACGCAAGCTAATGGTCTGTCTGAAATTATTAGGGGCGTCTGCGCAGGACGTTTCACTGTAGACACTTTCATCTTTTGGTAGATTTCACATTCCAAAGCATATTTTCTGGTTTTTTTCCTCATGCGCCGCCACCAGTATCGCTGTTTTAATAATGACACTGTGGAGAAAAAACTGCATTTGCAGAGGTGAGCCCTTCATGTGCTGCTAAGATTAGTCCTAATTTATGTTCCATGTTTGGAATTACTCTATCCCCCACTCCAGGGATTCGAGCAAATGGAACAATGTTCGCATCAGTTATGTATGAGAATTCGAGTGGAAAGCCTTTTGGTAATGTTTTACTACTGTCTTTGCCTGAAGCATTGACAGCCTGCATTATTTTGCCATCTATTTTCATTTTTGAACGAGTGATTGCAGCTACGGAAGCAATTTGCACAGCTGCCCTCGTGGCTTCATCAGCCAATAAATTCCCTGCAACATGAACGCCATCACGTTGATGAGTCAGTGTATGTATCACGTGAGCCTTAACTGAACTACTTATTCCCAAAGCAACTAATGCTTGATTGTGCCCCCTTTTGCATCTTTGTAACGGTTTTGAATCCAGTTTTGCAAGTATTCATTGTAAGATTGAACACAATAATACGAATCGCAAACTATGAGTGTGAGGAATTCGCGATCAGTATTTTCAAGCGCTATCTTGAATGCTTGTAGTTCAGCTCGCTGAGCTGCAAATCTCCTAGAGATTGTATTTTAGTAACAATCGGTCCGAATTTGCCATCTAGCAAGCGACCTTTAACGATCGCGCACGCAGCACTATAACCTTGTTTACCCCCCGTAATGGGTTGGGCTGGTACGTCAGTATAAATTATACATTCATACTGCTCTAGAGGCAGAATCTCAGGAGGTAGAGGACATTCTTGTTCATATTGTAGACATGCTTGTGTCTTCAAATAAGGGTCAAAACTGTATTCAACATCTGTTGCAGCAAGAGAATTAACCCATTGTATCCATCTCGGATGTAAACCTTTAGCATTCGGAATGCTCACTTTCGTCACTGCTTCTAAAGCAGGTACAGGAGTAAAGACCATTATGCGCTTATGCTGTGCGAGGGCTCTCTCTTTTGCTACTGCAGTTTGAACCGCTGTCAGAATTTTTTCTGTAGAAGTGAATTTCATTTCTGCTTGTGTGTACAAATGTGATTTGTAAGCTATTGGTACTTTTTCTCCTTCATTGAAGGTTAAGTGTGTGAATCCACATTGTCCTGGAATGATTCGGATTACTAAATTGCGTACGGTTACTCGCGTTTGTAAATGTTTTGTTGCTAACATGTCTGTTTGCAATGAAAGCAAAACATCTGCGTGTTTTTGAGTCCAATCAACTGTTTTGAAATCAGGTTTAATTAATTCTTAGAGAGGTTTAACCCTTTCTGCGTTGTTTAGAATGTAAGTTCTTCCGAAATTCTGGAAACCTAGAATCAACTGTAAGTTTTTCAACGTATTTGGAGGTTGAAGCAGCTCCCATTTCTCTAGAAAGTTTGTTGCCAGGCTTTTGCCTTCACTTGATACTTCGTATCCTAGAAAAAGGACATGGAGGTGGGCAATTCTCAATTTCTTAAAATTTAATTTATACCCTTCAGAGGCGAACCCAAGTATGATGGTGTTTACCCTGTTCAAGTGCCTATCCAAGTCATCGTCTGTTAGATAGATGTCATCGACATATGATTATGCCTCATCTTAGGTTTGTAGTAACTCTGTTACTCTGGCTGAAAATAACCCTGGACTATTCTTGAATCCCTGTGGCAGTTGACAGAATTGACGCTATGTCCCCATAATTGAGAAAGCGGTCAAGTAGCTACTTTCTGGTGCAATGTTTTGACAGAAGAAATCGTTGGAAATATCTAATGCGGTTTTATATATTTTACGCACAAAGGTATTCATTAATGCTGCACTGTGTGCATTTTGTACTGCAAAAGTTATGCAACAAGAGTTTAGATGTCTGAAATCCAATACTAAACGATATGTATTGTCTGGTTTGGAGACAGGAAACAAAGGATTGTTCATCAACGAGGTGCATGTTTCAATAACCCCTTGGTATTCAAGTTGATCTAATATATCCCTGACCTGTTTTTTAGCTTCTTGCTTAATTGGGTACTGCCTTTGTGCAGTTGGTTGATTTTTTAACTGGATTTTATGGTGAGGAGAATCCTCATCCCATCCTACATGATTTTTACATAATGCAAGAGCCTGGGCTACTGCCCATTTCCAGGCATAGGTATATTTTAAATGAATTGGAATGTGGTTGGAGAAAGCTGGCATAATGATTTCTTCGCCATGAGGGCAATCCCTGACAAATTCAGCTGGCCAGTCTTATTCACCTAAAAGAATGTCTTAACCTTGAGAGAGCTTCTCCCAAAAGAGTGCTCTTATTTTTCTAGTTATGTCCCCCTCTATCCGGAGTGTTTCTTCATATAACTTATGTGGGACACTAACCCTGCTATCTGCAGTTTCAACTTGGATGTATTAATTCAAGTCCACTGTCTCCAGATGATCTTTCAAGTTCTTGCAAGCTATGGTGACTTCTGCTGCGCTGTCTAACATCGTTTGAGCCCATTCCCCATTCTTGAGTTTTGTCCTCAAGACCCTCTGCATGTCTGATTTTTAGACCTGCTACTTTCTTTTTGGTGAATTGAGTTTTCTTATTTTTCTGAATGTGTTGATCGTCTTTGGACTTCACACGCTCTTTCTTTTGTTCTGACCATCCTCATCTTTCGGATTTCTGTGAGAAAGTCTGAAAGGTACGAGAGGAACGTGTATCAGTATTTTGATATCTATCAGGTTTTCTCAAATTATCCCTATTCCTGAGGTTATACCTCCTTTCAGAGGGCTCCTTTTGAGGAGACCTACCTCTGGATTGAGAACGCTTCTCTTTAGAAGTTTGTTTAGTGTTCTCCCACTTCTTTTTAGGAGGAGTAGAAGTGTTTTTAATAAAGACCTTTTCAGGTCTTTCTGACATTTGAGGTTTAACTGGTTTCCCACCTAAGCTGTCTCTGCCTAATTCTTCATAGGATTTTTCAATTATTCTGGCCAGTTCATGTGGTTGCTCACTTACATCAAATTCTCTTAGCGGATCGACACGGATGCTGCTTCACCTTTAATATTAGCTAATTTTATTGTTGAGACCTGTTTGAAATCTTTCAGTAATTTCATACCTATATTTAAAGCAGGCTCCGCCCCGTATTCATTTTGAATCTGTTTCAGGACGTCTGGTATTACCGCCATAGATGGAACACCATGTGCTTTAGTGTAGATTGCAGAAAAGACTGTACCCCAAGTGTTGCAGTCCTGGAGGTGTGGTGCGATCCCCATTGGTAAACAGATTGTTAGAATTCAGTGTTTTTCATGAGGGTTAGTATCAGGAAATACTGCCTCTATTTGAGTAATTTTTTTAGCAATCCAGAATGGAATTTGTTCCCGTTTAGCGGGTAATTTACCAAACGACTGAGTTTAAAGTCTGTGGTGTAATTTTAATTGTGATCCCCTGGTAAGGGGTGTGTTGTGGAATTCTTATTGCTGTTTGGATCGTAAAGGTCCGCACAACATATTGAACCAATTGTCTGTAAATTTTGATTAGCTCTTTTAGTTTAACTAATAGTTCCTCATCTGACATATCTTCAATGGCAGGATGTGGTGTATAGCTGGATAATACCGGCCGTGTTGCTCCTGGTCTACCTAGTGGACCGAGCCTGGTAATGTGATGTATATGTTTTTAGGGCACCTTTAAACCAGAGCACATGCTCTTGGTATGTTAATGGAATTTCAATAACCTCTAAAGGAATGTATTCCTCTGGTAGTTCCTCTTCTTTGTAGAAGTGAAACACTTTTGTTCCTGAATTTGCTTCAGGGAAGACTATCCATGAATAGAATACCTCTGTGTGATGATATCCATGTGCCTCTATCACAAAAACTACCCTACCACCTCTAGATGATGGGCTATTTCTTATAAGTTTCATAGTGATGACTTTCCTTAAAGATCCTGCAATGCTTATAACATCATTGTCGGTCTCTTGGAAATCTGTAAAGTATAAAGCTTGTACAACATTGTTGCATGTAGCTCCGCCGGCATCATGGTTATTATTGAGGGACATTTTTGTTGACTGAAAGTTTACAAAGCAAATTTCAAGGAAACAAAGATAAGGTGCACAATATTTTGGAAAACTGTATCCTTCAACGTTGAGCAAACCAAAAACTAATACACAGGATTTTCGTCCTACTCAGCTGTGGTGGATTTTATCATTTTACCCACTCCAGACGTCTATTTGAGTATAAGGAAAAAATGGGTCTATGAGAAAAGCAAGACTGAGTTACTTTAGTATCTAGGATTAAATTAGTGCCTTACCAAATGTTGGGCGCCATGTTGTATAGTTCCTATATTCCAATAAGCTCTGCGCATTGGAATAATATATCCTATAGATTAGACGTAGGACTGAGGTCAACTAGGTCTCTATCGAATAAACTAAACTTAATGTGTGTGGGCCAACTAACTCAGAGGTCACAAGAAATTTTCTCGAATACACAAGAAGGGATTAATTTCTGGCAACCGCATAAACATGACAACTTTGTTTCTCAAGAATATATCCCTAAGAGTCGAGGAAACAATATATAGGTAATTCACTCAGGTAATCGTGCATGCTTCGTTTCTACAGAGTCGCAGAGAATTAGAGAGACAGGCGTTTTCAATAAAAGGGTTTATTGAACAGGCTTCTTTCTCATGCAAGAGTAGTGAACTGCTACAATCGTCATGCAGACTGCAAAGTATAATGCATACAGCGAGAATAGTATTATAAAATACTACTGTAAGAGCATTGTATGGTTTCTAAGCCAAAAAAAAATAAATAAATAAATAACATTGACTAAAATACTCAACTGTTGCTTCTAAAATATGAATACCCCAATGTACCTAACCTAAGTCTAGTACGAGGGAAGAAGTAAGTATTGTTTAGCATAAGTTTTGTTTCTTCCAAGAATTGCCAAAGGTTTCTCTAGGTTCTTATCAGCTCCATACCTTAGAATGAAGGAGGTCTGGTATCTCTGTCTCGGTACTCGATTTCCCAACACCCTGCAAGGGGAGTCAGAAACACTGGAGCTGGAGTCTCAGCAGGAGAGCGCAGCTTCCTGATCAGTGTGTCAGCTGGAGAATCGGCTTCCTTATGCACTTGCTGTAGCGAGCTGCGTCGGGCAAGTAGGCCTTCGAACTGCTCCGAACCACCGTATCTGGCTAGAGCAATTGAAGGTATATTTATACCTTGAAGGTGTTTAGAAATGCCATAGTTTGAAGTAAAGTCAGGCATATGAACGTCAGGAAAGAACCCCTAGGGAATAGTTGTTCTTTGTAAAGTATATGAGTTCTTGGACAAATCAATATTCAAGGAAGGGGAAGTCCTTGACTGCTTAAGCTGGTTTTCCAAGTATGCAACTTAGTGATCCGAATCATTCCAGGACAATGCGGATTCACGTACTTAACTTTAAACAAAGGTGAAAAAGTACCAATAGCATACAAATCACACTTGTACGCACAAGCAGAAATGAAATTCACTTCAACAGAAAAAATTCTGACAGCAGTTTAAACTGCAGTTGCAAAAGAGAGAGCCCTCACACAAGGAAAACGCATTATGGTTGTTACACTTGTACCTGCCTTAGAGGCAGTGACAAAAGCGAGCATTCCAAATGCAAAAGCTTTACATCCAAGATGGATACAATGGGTTAATTCTCTTGCTGCAACAGACGTTGAATACGTTTTTGATCCATATTTGAAGACACAAGTATTTCTACAATACGAACAAGAATGTACTCTGCCTACTAAAATTCTGCCTCTAGAGCAGTATGAATGTATAATTTATACTGATGGATCAGCTCAACCCCTCTACAGGGTTAAAGAAGCCTATAGTGCAGCATGCATGATTGTTAAAGGTCGTTGGCGCAATGGCAAATTCCGACCAATGGTCACTAAATCACAATCTCTAGGAGATTGTACAGCTCAGCGAGCTGAACTACTAGCATTCAAGATGGCACTTAAAAATATGGATCGCGAATTCCCCATGCTCATAGTGTGCGTTTCCTATTATTGTGTTCAATCTTACAATCAATACTTGAAAAACTGGATTCAAAATGGCTACAAAGATACAAAAGGTGGCACAATCAAGCATAAATTGCTTTGGGAACAAGTAGTTCAGTTATGACAAGGACTAAAAAACACTCATGTGATACATAGGCTGAGTCATCACCGTGATGGTGTTCACGTTGAAGGGAATTCATTGGCTGATGAAGCTGTGAAGGCAGCTGTGCAAATGGCTTCCGTAGCTGCAATCACTCGTTCACACTCAAAAATAGACGGTGGAATAATGCAAGCTGTCAATGCTTCAAGCAAAGACAGTGGTAAAACATTACCGAAAGGGTTTCCATTGAAATACTCATATATAAATGATGCAAACAATGTTCTGTTTGTTTGAATCCCTGCAGTGGGGGATAGAGTAAATACAAACATGGAACATCGAATAGGACTAATCTTAGCAGCACATGAAGGTGCTTGCTTCTGCAAATTCAGGTGTTTCTGCCACAGTGTCATTATTAAAACAGAGATACTGGTGGCCGCGCATGAGGAAACAAACCAGAAACTATGTTTTGGAATGTGAAATATGCCAAATTCTCTACTGTGAAACGTCCTGCGCAGATGCCTCTGTTAATTTCAGATAAACCCTTAGCTTGTGTTTACCTAGAACACTGCGGTCACTTACAGAGGGATGGTAACTATAAATATATCATGGTCGCAGTGGATTTGTGTTCAAGATTCATTTGGATGTAGCCTCAGCGCTCGGCTTGACGCTCGAACTGTTATAAAAGATTTGCGAGTCTTTATAGGCACATACGCAGTCAGTACGCTACATTCTGACCAGGGTCCTGCGTTTAGCTCTTGAGCTTACAAGGAGGCCATGGCCAAATTGGGCGTTGCATTGCTGTACTCTAGTTCATTCCATCCTGAGGGAAATTCGGTAGTGGAGAGAAAAAACGGGACATAAAGCAATCTATAATAGCTAGCGTATTAGGGTCTGGTGACGGGTGGGTCAAACATCTACTAAGTGTCCAACGTAGTCTTAACAATCTGCCAAGAAGTTCTCTAGGGGGAATCACTTCATATGAAGTTCTTTTTGGGACCAAAATGTTAGTGTCGGATCTCTATTGTCAGACTTCAGTGGTTGACCAAAAACCCTTTGATATCAAAGACCGTTTGGCTGTTTTACAGGACTTAAATGAAATAAGAACAAAACAAAGTAACGTGTTCCTGAAGCCAACCACCACTGAAGAGAAACCGACCATCCCAGCAAGGCCTGTCTGGATTCCTAAGCTTGGGATCTAGTCAGAGAGAAAATCGCAGACAAGAAGGAATTTGGGCCTACTTACAGACAACCAGTATCTGTCCTAGCAATAAACGGATCAAGAACAGTATTACTGCCGCCCCTTGCTGGTAAAAAGGAAAACAGATTTGTGTCCATCGACTTGGTCAAACCACATCATGTGGCTGATCATAAGCAGTAGGCCAAGTGGACTCCGCCAATGTAGCAGATGCCCAGCTCTGGCTACTATCCAAGAGGTTCAAACTGAGAGACTCATCACCTTTGAAGAATCTGCAGTGCGAAATGAAGGACTAAGCAACAGAGCTATGAAACTTGTACCTCTTAAAACCTAAATAGCAGTTCGTCAAGAAACACTTGTCTACAATGAAGTAACAAGTGATCCTGTGGTTCCAGCGATTTCAACGAATCCGGATGCAATCCCCGCCACTGGCTATTTCATTAACTTTGATACGTTTTCTGAGGATCCCGGCGAGTTTGAAACAATGCCAGCTAAAAGAACTTTGAAAGAACAAGCAACAGACCTTTTTCATCACTTGGAAAAGACTTATGTGGTTTCACCATGGATTGAACTTCGGATTGTGTTGGGTGTGCTTTTTCTTCTACTTTGGTTGACTCTGGTAATAACAGTGGGAATGCTGATAAATGGAAGATATGTTAAAAAGGACACAGCTAGTAAGAACATCAAATTACTACTCAAGCCACACAAATCATCTCATTGTGAACAAAGAAACTTGTCATCAGTGAACATCATAACCGTTCCTATACCAGGGGTTATAGCTTAAGACAGAACTGATTATGACATTTTTGACCTTGCGAGTTGCAGAAGATTCCACACCAGTTCAATATTACCTTGAGTGCCTTTGTTTCATCAAGTACCTTTTCTAGTACCTTTGGAACTTACAGACTGATAATACTATTATGTCAGACTTAGAAACGTCTGCTGTATTTACAAGTCATGAAAACTAAGAAGGTTCATCAGATTATGAACAAATGTATTGTTATAATCACTATGGTCACCATTTCTTGCGCAAATCTGCAAACCCTAGAAAGGTATTGATATATAACCAATGGGAACATTGTCCTAACGCTCCAAAGGGTAGCTCAAAAAAATTTGGGAAAATGTCCATACTTTTCAGGTTTAAATGTATCCAGTCCAGAATTATTTTACTTTAAAAATGTTAGTAGAGAGGAATGAAAAGTATGTTGACAAATACCAAGCAAATTTGTTCTGCAGCCTTTTATGCTCAGCTGTCTTCACTAGGTTTTGACTTTTGGAAAAACAACATTGAGACAAAAACTGTCTGGGGCACAAAAGATTGGCAAGTGCAAGGGATAGAAGCTTTATTTAGAGCCTGCATCATCCCAGAGCAAATTATGTTTTTGAATGATACTGTCCAAAAGACATCTTGTCTTGGGTTAGCCAAGATAGCCAAGTGTTACCTGTACACCTGTTAGAGGTAACACTTCAGAGGGGGAGGTCGACATACATACTATTTTGCATCACAACAGAACAGATTCAGATTGGAAAAAATTGTTAATCTGGCCCACAGACACAAACAACTGCCAAGATAGATTCCTGAATAAAACACGGGCTTCACATTCACTAGGCCAGAACCAAGATATGCTCAGAGACATCATCCAGGAATAGTACCAACATACAGTGTTGGGAAACTGTGCTTTGAAAGGCTGCATAGATCTACACTTAAGGGTGTTAAACAACACTTATCGTTACTTAAAGATGGCGCTGATCTTAAGGAATTCTTGCTAGCACCAAGAACACAGCGTCATAAGCGTTTTATATATGCCGGTATCTATGCTGCTTATAATGAAGCATGCAAGATTACGCAAGCAGAGGCTGCAGAAAGAATACGAGAAATTGATCCTATTAACTTAGAGAAAACTCTCCCTGTAATTGGCAATGCGTTCTGAACTCTGTCATCCAGGATATTTTCTTTGGACGGCATAGTATCCTCTGCCATAGACGTCATGGAACAGGACTTGGTCATGGTTCAACATGGTAAGTCGCAATTACGTTCTATCATGCTATTAGGCTGGATGTTAAAAAACCTACGTTCAGGCTATGTGCCTTAGTGTTTAATCAATACTGCGTCACTATTTTCAGAATTCAATATCACTGATAAACAGATCAAACTGGCACAGAGGGGAGCAGACTATATGGTGCTGAGCATTGGCAAACTGGAAAGATTGCCAATAACTGTCGCTGAAAAGCCAACCACGGAATGGATTATACATGGAACAATCACTCTGCCTATTACAATTTTCCATTTTCAGTATTGCCTAAAACACATACCAGCAGGCACATATGAAAGGATGGGTAAAGAATACATCAAGACATCCTGGGAATTCCCATATACACACAGATGTTGGAGTGGATGAAAAAAAGTGTTCCTTAGTGGTAAAAATTGTGAAAATGCACTAAGCGGTTCTCTCCTTTGTCAGGGTATTAATTTACACGGGCCTGCGATGGTTCCTCTTACAACTTATCCTGCCACCTGAAAGGTGCACCCGCTGCAGTGATTGATCCAATTTTTGGACCACTTTGTAATGGAAGTTACCTCATCTTGAATGATCACAGCTGCTGTGGCATGTTGCCTGGTTTACCCTATCTAGTAACTGTGTCAGCCAGGGTCAATTGCTGTATGCAAGTATTGTTTCCAAAAACCAAGACAGACCGGAGCCGACGTTATGGCCTTCACTGAAAATCTCTTTTATACGAATTGATACTTTAAGCAGAATGAAAGCCATTCTTTTACAGAAAACTGTGCCACTGACCTCAGTCAAAGAAACCTATGATCTGCAAGTCGCAAGGACTTCTGCAGAGATACATGCCCTCTTAACTACAAATTGCCCTATACATTTCTCGGAAATGTTAAGTCGTTTCTTAAACATGTCTGATATAAGTGGTATTGTACATGTATTTAAGACAGTATTTTCTGGACTGTTAGCACCTTTTGAAGCAGTTCTAGGAATATTTTGAAACTTTGTGCACTCTGTGTTTGGCGGATTGCCTCTCATTTTGGGACTCGCTGAAGGGATACTAGTTTTGCTCCTACTGCTTCAATATGGCAAGGCAATCCGCAAACGATACCCAGTTCACCATGGAGACAACTCTACTGGTGATGAAGTGTTGTGAGCGCATCGTCCAAATTTTGGGACTACCTCGTAGAGAATTGAATACCACATGGTTTCTATCATTCAGACAAATTTGGCAATATTGCATCTTACCTGTTCTAAGCTGCCTGTTATGCAGAGAAGAATGCATGCTAGACACATGTCTGACACTCTCATAAATCAGGCAAACGGATGTTGATACTTTGCTTGAACCAGTAACGGCCCATGTACTGTGTTGTCCCCAGCCGCTACCGATTCTGATGATGGCATTCATTGAGATCTCACTGATGCAAAATGCTGAGGGTGCGGTATGAGAGGAAAGGGGCACATAGGTACCTTCCAATTCGAACATTGCTAATGCGAACAATGCTTTTTTTTTTTTTGTCCTCATAAATGCCACCAGAAATTGTCAACTCTAGATAGGCTTTTCTCCTGGCCTTTGACACAGGCTAACTATTCCCGCCCTGGCTACTGTGTAAAGCAGACGGAGATCACCCAGAGGTAGGTCGTTACCTTGTCCCACTCCCCTTTGTGACGTATCGGAACCTTTGGGAGGACAGGACCACAAAACCTCTGGCATAATCATTGGACATTTTGTGTACCTTGTCCGTTATCTCTCAGACCATGCAGTTAGTTGGGACCACATTTTTACAGCACTCTCTCCTCCACACAGTAAGTCTAAACGACTAACAGCCATGATGTTCTTAAGACAGTTTGCAAATCGGGGAGGATTTACCGATTTCCACTCCCTACATATCTCCCTTCTAGCAATAACAATAACATAAAAAATAAACTGTGTAGTGCTGTTACTGACATCATAGTCCGTAGGGGGACCAAAGAATATTAGTCTAGGGGAATAGGTGATTGGTATGGATAGAACCTCTTCTAAAAAACCACACACCTGATCCCAGTAGTTGGTGATTTTGGGACAGTCTGCAAACATATGTCTATCATCCGCATCTGATTATCTGCATCTTAAACAGACATATTCTTTTGCCGAAATCCTAGACAATTTCACAGGAGTCCAGTAAGCCCTATAAGCTGTGAATAGATGATTCCTCCTGAGATTAGATGGTTTTAATATTTTTTGGGAGATTGTGAATGAGTCTATCCAGATCTTCAGCATCTCTTCGGAGTCCTGGGTAACAGTGTTAGTCCAAAGTTTGGTGGTGTCCACTCCTAGTTTATCTTTCGTCCCCACCAGTGCATTATACCAAAGTGACACCTCCCCTTTCCAACCTATCGTCCTACTGATAAGTCCCAGAATCGGAATTTCGTCCTCATTGGCCCAGCATTGACTGCTCCACCAGGAAGACAACTGGTAGAACTTAAACCTGGAGATAGAACCCCCAGTTAGATTTAAAAGAGATTCCCAGCCTAATAGTTTGTAATCAATAGACAAGTCCCCCCACTTGGTTAATCCTGCCGCTCTCAGAGGAAGAGCCAGCCGATCCAATAGGCAATCTGGTGTACCTGGAGAATCCCAAATGGGGGCTTGGGAATGATAGTAGGCTATGTTCAAAGTTCTACGTATTGCCCTCCAGATGTTGAGTGCTGAACCGAGAAGCTTCAGTTGGACCTTCTTAAAAAACTTCTAGTCCCCGAATTTGTACAAAAAAAACTCCTGACCTTGTGGCAGGTCTGATAGCATGGCCTGAAAAAGTCTTCCGTGTGAGGAGGAATCTAATTTGTTTGCCAGAAGTCTAAAGTTCTTGAATTGAAAAGCATAGCAGTAAAAAAGTAAATCGGGCAGAGCCAGTCCACCCAATTTTAACCCCTTTCTTGATTTCCGCCAGGCAATTCTAGGGGACTTAGTCGCCCAGATAAACGAGCCAATCCTTCCTTGAAGGTTAGAAATATCCCTTTTGTTAAAATGCAAGGGGATGGAATTAAAAAGGAAGGTGACTTTTGGCAGCATTATCATCTTGACTAGATTAACTCTTCCATAGATGTTAAGGGGTAAGGTATTCCATCTAGTCAAGAGCCTCCTAATATCCTTGACCGCCATTTGCCAACTACTTTTAGTAATATCATCCAAATTGTGAGTAAGCTGAATACCCAGGTATCTAATTTTTGATTTGGCTCCCGGTATCGGGGACAGGTTATTCCAACTCATAATATCGGTCTTTTCTTTATTAATCCTGTATCCCGAGACCGTGCCAAAATCCTCAGCCAATTCAAATAGTCTGGGAATGGCCTGCTCAGGATTTGATGTATATAGAAGCAGGTCGTCGGCATAAAGTGCTGACTTGAGAATCAAGTCTCCAATTTTAAAAGGCTGAATCACTGGATCAGATCTCAAAGAGCAGACAATTGGCTCAATGTAGATATCGAAAAGGAGAGGGGACAGGTGACATCCCTGCCTCATTCCCCTTGAGATGTCCAGCCATTCAGTCAGAGTACCATTGACTAATACCGTAGCTCGAGGGCCCCTATATAATGTCTCAATCTCTCTAATAAACATGTCTGGAAATCCAAAATTTACCATGGTTTTCCATAAAAAGAGCCAATTAACTTTGGTCAAATGCTTTTGCAGCATCAATCGCCACAATAGTCAGCGGCTGTCCTTGCTCCACTGCCATATCCATCGCTCCTATAACTTGGAAAGTGAGTTCGTTTAGTTGGCGCCCAGGTATAAACCCCCGTTGATCGGAGTGAATGATATATATTTTATTATAATGTTAAACATGTATTGTACTGTATTCTTTTAAGGTTGATAACGGAAATAAAGAATAATGAAATGAAATGAAATGAATACCACATGGTTTCTATCATTCAGACAAATTTGGCAATATTGCATCTTACCTGTTCTACGCTGCCTGTTATGCAGAGAAGAATGCATGCTAGACACATGTCTGACACTCTCATAAATCAGGCAAACGGATGTTGATATTTTGCTTGAATCAGTAACGGCCCATGTACTGTGTTGTCCCCAGCCGCTACCAATTCTGATAACGGCATTCATTGAGATCTCACTGATGCAAAAGGCTGAGGGTGCGGTATGAGAGGAAAGGGGCACACAGGTACCTTCCAATTCGAACATTGCTAATGCGAACAATGCTGACGGCGATGCTTCCCATCTATGTGCAGTTGATCTTCTTAACAAGGTAATCCAACTTTCACCTACAATGGTAGAAAAATTCTTTACAGACTTAGAAGATTTGATGTTTTCGCCATACAAGAACACTGACTTTTGATTTGGGACACTTTGTTCTGAGAGACTCTGAATTCGACCTTCATTTTTTCAAAACAAAGTTCTAACTTTGAAACTCTTTTTCTATGATTAACTTTTTCTTTTCCAAATTTGTATTTTTCATTTTTTGGCACAAAGCAATCTGCTTAAAGTAGAACTTATCATAGACAAGTAGAATTCTTTGAAAAAATAAGAACTTTCAGAGACACTATTTGACCTTGTCCACATAACATACAGTTTAATGTATTTTGACATGAAATGGTTTCGGCCATTTTTCTTCTGTATTTACAAGCACTTTAATAAATGTATTTTCATGACTCATTCAGACAGCATTTACAAATGTCAACTATATGCTTAGAATGAAACATTGCTTTGAATGCGTACAGCACCAATGCGCTTTTGAGTATAACCAGTACCATTGCATTTTTTTGTGTTTTGTGTGGGTTTTAACATCATGTTTAGGTATTTTTAACGTGTTTAGAACTTAGTAATGTCGTACATAAGAAAGTGGAGTGGGTGTTGTATGGCGTTTTAGATTCTGAATTGATTTTCCCGATTCATGCCCTTATATAGGTACAATTCACGTTTCTCTTATATAGGCATAGAAATCCAGCTCTTACTAAGGCATAACCCATGCAACCCAAATACAAGCATGGCTACTTCCATCCGTTCACCAAACATCACAACAATTTCTTTGAAAACCAGCTTAAGCCATTAGGGACTTCCACTTGCTTGAATATTGATTTCTCCAAGAATTCAGTTAGTTTTACAATGAACATCTATTCCTTAGGGAGATTTTTTATGACGTTCATATGCCTGACTTTACGTCAAACATGGCATTTCTAAACACCTTCAAGGTATAAATATACCTTCACTTGCTTTAGCAAGGCAGAGTGTATCGGAGCAGTTCGACAACCTACTTGCCCGACGCAGCTCGCTTCAGCAAGTGCTTACGCACTGATCAGGAAGCTGCCCTCTCCTGCCGAGACTCCAGCTTCAGTGTTTCTGACTCCCCTTGCGGGGTGTTGGGAAATCGAGACAGAGAAACCAGACCTCCTTCATTCTAAGGTATGGAACTGATAAGAACCTAGAGAAACCTTTGGCAATTCTTGACAGAACTAAAACTTATCTTCTAAATCTTCTTCTTTCTACCCCAGCTGCAAGGCTCGCAGACTCTCAGAGGCACCTCACCTTCCAGCACAGCGGCCGGGCTTGGCTCCGCCACATCCTTCCTGAAACCGGCAAGCCGGGCTTGGCTCCGCCAGTCGGACTACAATCCCCAGCATCCCTTGGGTGGAAGCGACGACGCCAGTAACCAGCGTGCCAGGAGGCGCATAAAGCACCGGCAGGGACCGAGTTCCCCATTCTTCTTCTTTCTACCCCAGCTGCAAGGCTCACAGACTCTCAGAGGCACCTCACCTTCCAGCACAGCTGCCGGGCTTGGCTCCGCCACATCCTTCCTGAAACCGACCGGCCGGGCTTGGCTCCACCGGTTGGACTACAATCCCCAGCATCCCTTGGGGGGAAGCGACGACGCCAGTAACCAGCGTGCCAGGAGGCACATAAAGCACCGTCAGGTCCCTCGTCCCGCGAGGACGCGCGCGGGACGCGCCGGATGAAGCCCGGACAAAGGGCGGACAGTCTTAGATAGTCCGAGACTGTCCGCGACTGGACTGGGCCAGGACCCCTGCTTATTTGGTCATAGAGACCGGATTTCGAAGTAAGACTTCTTTGCCTAATTGACTGCACTGTATCTAAGGATATTATTTGACTTTGCTTCTTCCATCTCATACTGTCATTGTTCTTTGGCATTCATCCCTTTTTAACTTGTGTGATTGAACACTATGCCTAAAAAAATTCCTGCCCCCGCTCCCAATACTATGGAAAACTATCTGGTTCAGGTGGTAACTACAATCAACAGTGAAAGAAGGCAGTCGTTAGGACTGAGCCAATCTCCCATTCTTTACCCCCCAAGCCAAAATTCTGATTCACCACCGATAGTTGTACCATTGCTTGCTGCAAATAGTGACGCTCCTGACATTGATCTTCATGTTAATGAAATTTCTGACCAATGTAGCCTGTTGTTGGTCGATGCTGATACGGATGCCCTTACTGATCCTGACACACAGGTGGATGTGATCAATGAGCAAGCCCCCCGCCCACCCCTGTAACTAGGGCAGACAGGATGTGTAGGAAAAAACAGTCCAAGCGGGGGGGACTACGATCTGGGAGAAAAAGGGTTACACCACCATCAAAATCCAAGGAAATAAGTATGGATCATGAGGATAGTGCCAGGCAAACCATGGGTGATGAGCTGTTTGATAGGATAGCTGATATGCTTGACTGTAAGATAAAGGCTATCATCAAACCACTGATGTGTAAAATTGATAAGCTCACTGCCGAGGTAAAAAGATTGAGTGGGACACAGAATAAGATTGCCGCAGAAGTGGGTGATATGACAACTCCAGTATCAAACTTAGCCCATATAAATAAAGAGTATACTGCAAGCAAGATACAGGGTAGCAGAAACACCGCATTGACTATCCCTCCTGGGCAGGCACCAGAAAACCCAGACTATGAGGCAGCAATAAGAGAAGATCTTACAATAAGATCAACTGCACCAACTGCACCGTGCCCGGAGACAGCCTCCCTCCAATTTATAGCAGAGGCCTCACCTTTGGTGCTGGTGTTGGCCAATGTACCCGTCTTACAACCTGGCCAGTCAGAATCCGTTCCATCTTTGACTAGCAAGGGACTACACTGGCTGTCAGGTAATATGCAGATGGCACCATGGGGGAAACAACAGCTAGCTGGGGAGATTAAGACGGCTAGGAGGGTAGCCTGGATAGGGAACAGACCAAAAAAGTTCAAAGGTGACTGTGTGGTGTTGAACTTTTCTAATACGGCTGTATTACCTAATGTCTTGTCAAACATTCTCCCTCCCCAACGTAGGAGTGGAACTATTGTTCCCCTTACCCTTGAATTTTTTTAAGGTGAGAAGAAAAGTGTGATGCAACCGAACATTGTAAGGCCTAGGTGGAATGCATCGGCGCACAGATGGGATGCGGGTGTTTCTGTAAATGACTGGGGGATGAATTCAGGAAATAGATTTGGGGCTGTACATTCTAATACTCCAAGGCACAGGTGGAACACAGGGGCATATAGATGGGATGTGGGTGCCCCAGTAAACGATTGGGAGATAAGACTAGAAAATAGATTTGGGATACTGTCAGGTCTAACGACTGTGATTGACTCCAGAGGGGCCATATCATGGCACGCAGTAGAGTACCTGACAACCGTATAGCATGTGAATTCATATCCCAGAGATTTGTCTCTATAAATGACATTCCTATGAACGAGACAAACATGGTGGAAAATTGTAATATACTTGAGGATCTAGAAAGGCTAAATTGTGATAGTCCAACTTTTAACCACAATGCCCCTGATCCACCTAGCTACCAGGGGCAAGAATTGCAAGAATTAGCAGCGATACTGGGCAATTCATTGGCTAGTGAAACATCTTTGTCTATACTAGTTGATGAGATTCGAAATGATCTTAAGGCCACGCATCCATCGATCTTTATGACTTGCTCAGTAGACGCAGCAGATACAGATCTACCAATACTAGATACCCCTACGAGTACCACTATGGCTTCTGGGCATGCGTCCTGTGTTAAAACAAGGGAGGCTAGGCTAATCTCCTGGAACATCGCAGGAAGAAAAAAGAATCTGCCTGACCTAATTTGGCACCAATATCTCGAGAGCGGGGACCTCATTCTCTTCCAAGAAACCTGGGGGTTAGAAAACTACTATAAAATTGGATATAGGTCTTTTTTTATCCCAGCTGTTAATATACATGGCGGCAGACCTTCTGGGGGTCTGATGATTTGGGCCAGAATAACATTGGGGGTTACATTTAAACAAATAGATTAAAAAAAACCAGATATATTGATCTTAGAATTAAAAAAAACCCAAAGGACCTACACTTTATGTGAAACAATATTTATAGTAGACCGCATAACCCATGTAAGGAGTCACCAGCAATAACGCAGCTATGTAACATTGTCTCGGAGCTGGGCGACAATCCTATGTTATTTATAGGTGGTGATTTTAACAGGAACTTTGAGCCCATTCTAGGTCTGGAAGATGTTCACAGGGATGAGGATACTGCTAATAATATCCCTTATATTGATGTAGATTACGAAGTTGCATGTACAACAAGTGCCCTACAAATTCTAAGCATGACACTTGAACATAGACTACGTGCATGTAATGGGCGATTTCCCTCCGATTGTCCTACTCGACCAACATTTGTCAGAGGGGCTTGTACAAGCCACTTAGATTATATCTTAGTTTCTCTAGCCTTATGGCCAACGCTAGTGGATATAAGGGTAGTCAAGCGTACTGAAAGTGATCATTTTCCACTTTCTTTGTGCACTCAAGACTCACTTTTTATCTCCTCTAGCGTAAAAGGTAGTACGGACCTCATATCCTCACGTGAACCTATAGAATCCAACAATCGCAGGTGCCTGAAGTGGCCCGCGGTATTGGGTAATGGGGGCACTGTCAGGAAGGTTTATCAACTCTTTGTTAAATACATGACTCCATTAGTTGATGCTGACGTTGTTATTGATAACTCACTTGTCATGGAGACCCATGATCAGTTAATATGCGAACTTGGTATTGTTCTAACAAAGGCGATAAAAAGGAAGGACTTTGATCGCCGGTCTTATACACAGGAAAACCTTTGGTACAACCATGCTTGTAGACGAGCTAAAACAGATCTTATCAAAGCTGTGAAAGGAAAACATTTAGACATTGTTAGAGCTAAGAGGACACAGTATAAAAAAAACTGTTCAGATAGCCAAGATAGAATGGGATGAGAGGGTCTGGTCGGATTTGCTTGAGGCCTGCAAACTAAACGATCAGACCTCGTTCTGGAGCCTCATTGCAAGGGGCATGAAAGGGGTCACAGTGGCAAATGACAGATTTCTTGAGGAAAGCACCTGGGTCAAACACTTTTCCTTGCTCTACTCTCTTAAAGGAGAAGAGGAAGACTGTGTAATAAAACAAATCAGGTTAGCCCCATATGAGAATCCTTTAACTTTTAACCTAACGGAGACCATCTCAGCAATTAAGGCGGTGAAATCGGGTAAAGCCCCAGGTCCAGACAGAATACCAGGGGACTTCTGGAAGCATGAGGATTTTATTTGGGCTCCCTACATTAATTTACTCACAAATAAAATAACCTGAGGGGCCCCAATTCTGGAGACCTGGAGGGGTGCAGAAATCGTGAATATATTTAAGAAAGGTGATAGGTCTAATCCATCTCATTATCGACCTATTAGCTTGATCGATGTGCTGCAAAAAATATTTTCCCGCCAACTTCTTAGTAGGCTTAACGCATAGGTCGAGGACCACTCCATTCTTACAAAATACCAGGCTGGTTTTAGACCTAGGATTAGTACAGTTGACCAGGGTTTTAGATTTTTATGCTTAGTGTGGAAATATATTAACATAAAGAACTCCCATATGTATGTGGCCTTCGTCGATCTAAGAGCAGCTTTTGATCTTGTTCCGAGGGGGAACCTTTGGAGAACGCTAAATAATATGGGTGTCCCTTGGAACATTCTCCAACAATTGATCAGACTGCACGAGAAACATTTTGCAAGGGTCAGATGGGGGCCAAATGGGGAGCTGAGTGAGAAAATAGACATAGCGAGAGGAGTTAGGCAAGGTTGTGTTATGGCGCCTACCTTATTCTCCCTTTATGTTAATGACATCCCCGACACCCTCTTGGGCTGCGAGCATGACTCTCCCAAGTTGTGTGGTCAAGCCGTTCCGGCACTATTATTTGCGGATGACACTATTTTAATTTCCCAAACCCCTAAGGGACTCCAGAACCTTCTTAATAAATTTAGGCTGTATTGTCAGGACAAGAAGCTCGAAATAAACTCATCCAAAACTAAGGTCATGACAATCAACCCACATAAAGGTTTTAACAAAACTTTTTATATAAACAATGAAAAAATCGAAGAAGTCCAAAGTTTTAATTACCTGGGTATCACTTTAGATAGTAAAATATCTTGGAAATCTCAACTGAAACTTCAAAGATCAGACTAGTTCAGAATCAAGCTCCTATTCTAAGGAAACACAAAAATAGTCATTACAAATCAGTTACCCCAGCATAGTCATTACAAATCAGTTACCCCAGCAATTACTTTGTTCAAATATAAAGCACAATCTGCTTCCCTTTACGGTGCAGAACTCTGGGGACATATCTCGAAAGGCACTTTCTCAGTCCAGGAAAACAAATTTATCAGACAGTTGCTAGGTATACCTATCTCTACTCCCCTTATCCCGGTTATATGGGATCTTAATTTTCGCCGATCAGATGATCGTGCTGCATTGTGCCCATTGTTATATTGGGTCCGTCTCTGGTCCACTGACGAGCTAGTGGACTACAGAGAGGCTCTAAAGGAGATAATGGCAATAAAAAACTCCACATGCTTAATATGGCTGGCCTACATCGAAAAATGGTTAACAAAGCTGGGTTTAAGTAGCTAATGGTCAGATCCGGATTCGATTACCAATAACTCTAAGAAATTGTTAAAGAATAGGTATTGGGAATATATTAAAGATTCTGTGTTGAGAAATCCTAACCTGGGGACTCTGACCCTCGGGTTCTTCGAATTAAAAATGGATATGAAACTAGAATCTTTTATGGACGAAATCTACCCACCAATGGCCAAATCTTTATATCTAAAATTTCGCTATAGTGCCCTCCAAATTAAATCTAGGACTTCGAAGTGGCACTGCAATAAAGGACCAGGAGGTAGCACTGGATCCGATTTATGCGAATTATGTGATGTGGGCCTGAGGGAAGACGAGTCCCATGTGTTATTTATATGTCCCGCTCGCTTATATGCAAGGAAAAAATGGCTAAAATCTATATGCCAACTCCTGGGCCTTCGCCATATTAAAGTTGGCGAAAGAGTGTTTAAAGGAGATTCTGCACGCCCAACAGTATTCAGTCTAAGCCACTTCCTCCTATCAGTAGCGATAGTCAGGAAGAGAAATGGCCATAAAATGTAATGTAAACAGAGAGATGGCATGACTGTAGTTCAGCAGTTGAATGTATCCTGACTTGTGCCTATTGTATTTGAACTAATTGCGCATCTGTAATCTTTACTGGAACGTGTGTGCATTATGTAATTATCTAATGTAACCCAACTTTAATATATTATTAAATTCTTATATAGCGCCAGATTCGACCCCCAAAAGGGGTATCTCCGCGCTTGCCTTGGGAACCCGTCCTGGCTTTTCCCTGTGAGATAGCCCCTACAGGGCATCCTCAAGGTGAAAGCCAGGCATCTCGCCGCAGGGGGGCCGTTGTGGAGATTAAGCAAGCTTAATGCCCAGAGTTGCAGAGTGTGAACCCATGATTAGGTCAGGCACCGAAGCGAGAATTATCGAGTCTATGGACATTTGAGCTCAAGACCATGCCGCGCCGGGAATTGAACCCTGGTCCCGGGTCTGACCTCTGCTTCAGGGTATGCTTCAGGGTCTGCCTGCTCTAACCAGTGAGCCACACTTCTCCATCTGATATTATTACTACCAAGTGGCACATGTAACTGAATATGATCTAGGCTTATATTGTAATTGAATACGATCTAGGCTTATACTGTAACTTTGACTAGATAATGACAATAGGAATTGGCCTGATCTTAGTGTTTCCTGGTATTTTGTTTTTATTTTTTCATAACATCTTTTTAAATATTATGAATTGCTATTTATTGAATGTTCCTCGAATATGTGTACTGATTTAACTGAGAAGGACCTTGCTGCTAGTTCTCCTTTTATCCCTAATTTGGTACTGTGTAGATATATATATTGTATTATAATGTTAAAAAATGTATTGTACTGTATTCTTTTAAGGTTGATAACCGAAATAAAGAATAATGAAATGAAATGAAATGAATACCACATGGTTTCTATCATTCAGACAAATTTGGCAATATTGCATCTTACCTGTTCTACCCTGCCTGTTATGCAGAGAAGAATGCATGCTAGACACATGTCTGACACTCTCATAAATCAGACAAACGGATGTTGATACTTTGCTTGAACCAGTAACGGCCCATGTACTGTGTTGTCCCCAGCCGCTACCGATTCTGATGACGGCATTCATTGAGATCACACTGATGCAAAATGCTGAGGGTGCGGTATGAGAGGAAAGGGGCACACAGGTACCTTCCAATTCGAACATTGCTAATGCGGACAATGCTGACGGCGATGCTTCCCATCTATGTGCAGTTGATCTTCTTAACAAGGAAATCCAACTTTCACCTACAATGGTAAACAAATTCTTTACAGACTTAGAAGATTTGATGTTTTTGCCATACAAGAACACTGACTTTTGATTTGGGACATTTTGTTCTGAGAGACTCTGAATTCAACCTTCATTTTTTCAAAACAAAGTTCTAACTTTGAAACTCTTTTTCTATGATTAACTTTTTCTTTTCCAAATTTGTATTTTTCGTTTTTTGGCACAAAGCAATCTGCTTAAAGTAGAACTATTCATAGACAACTAGAATTCTTTGAAAAAAAAAGAACTTCCAGAGACAATATTTGACCTTGTCCACATAACGTACAGTTTAATGTATTTTGACATGAAATGGTTTCGGCCTTTTTTCTTCAGTATTTACAAGCCATTTAATAAATGTATTTTCTTGATTCATTCAGACAGCATTTACAAATGTCAACTATATGCTTAGAATGAAACATTGCTTTGAATGCGTACAGCACCAATGCGTTTTTGAGTATAATCAGTACCATTGCATTTTTATGTGCTTTGTGTGGGTTTTAACATCATAATTAGGTATTTTTAACGTGTTTAGAACTTAGTAATGTCGTACATAAGAAAGTGGAGTGGGTGTTGTATGGCGTTAGATTCTGAATGGATTTTCCCGATTCATGCCCTTATATAGGTACAATTCACGTTTCTCTTATATAGGCATAGAAATCCAGCTCTTACTAAGGCATAACCCATGCAACCCAAATACAGGCATGGCTACTTCCATCCGTTCACCAAACGTCACAACAATTTCTTTGAAAACCAGCTTAAGCCATTAGGGACTTCCACTTGCTTGAATATTGATTTCTCCAAGAATTCAGTTAGTTTTACAATGATCATCTATTCCTTAGGGGGTTTATTCATGACGTTCATATGCCTGACTTTACGTCAAACATGGCATTTCTAAACACCTTCAAGGTATAAATATACCTTCACTTGCTTTAGCAAGGCACAGTGTATCGGAGCAGTTCGACAACCTACTTGCCCGACGCAGCTCGCTACAGCAAGTGCTTACGCACTGATCAGGAAGCTGCCCTCTCCTGCCGAGACTCCAGCTTCAGTGTTTCTGACTCCCCTTGCGGGGTGTTGGGAAATCGAGTCCCGAGACAGAGAAACCAGACCTCCTTCATTCTAAGGTATGGAACTGATAAGAACCTAGAGAAACCTTTGGCAATTCTTGACAGAACTAAAACTTATGCTAAACAATACTTACTTCTTCCCTGGTACTAGACCTAGGTTAGGTACATTGGGGTAGGCCTAGATTAGAAGCACCAGTTGAGTATTTTATTCTATGTTATTTATGTATGTATTTTTATATGGCTTAGAAACCATACAATGCTATTACAGTATTATTTCATAATACTATTCTTGCTGTACGCATTATACTTTGCATTCTGTCTAACAATTGTACACTTCTCTTGCATGAGAAAGAAGACTGTTCAATAAACCTTCTATTGAAAACACCTGTCTCTCTATTTCTATGCAACTCTGTAGAAACGAAGCATGCACGATTGACGGAGTGAAATACTTATCTATTGTTTCTATGACTCTGAAGATATGTTCCAGTCCTAGGGAAACAAAGTTGTCATGGTTTTGCGGTTGTCAAAAACAAATCCCTTCTTGTGAATTCAAGAAAGTTTCCAGTGACCTCTGAGCTAGCTGGCACACACAATTAAGTTTAGTATATTCGGTAGAGACCTACTGACCTAAGTCCTACGTCAAATCTATACGATATATATTGGGAATATAGGAACTACACTACAGCATGGGCAGTGCATGGTTGATAGCATGAGTGCATTAGTAGTTCCTGAGTGAATGGATGAGTGCGAAGATAGTGACAGGGTGATTTGATGTGTGTAAGGGTAGTGCCTGGGTGATTGGATGAGTGCATGGATAGTGCCTGGGTGTTTGAATGTGTACATGGCTAGTGTTTTGTTGATTGCATCAGTACATGGGCAGTATCTGGGTCATCCCTTTAGTGCATGGATAGTACCTAGGTGAATGGATGATTGCATGGGTGGTACCTGGATGATTGGATGAGGGCATGGTTTTTGGCAAATGTACAAGATGTAAAGTCACACCAGGAAGAGATACAAACAGAAAGAAAAATTGCAAATGTACAAGTAGTAAAGTCACTCAAGGAAGAGATACAAATGGATATACTCTAAGAGTCACATAGGAATGGTAGAGAGTACAAAGGTCTACTGCATATATTAGTGATTAGAGTTATCTCTATATACATAGGGAAGGGCTACGAATGGATATACTCTAAGAGTCACATAGTGATGTGTTTTATCTAGGAACTCAAATCAATATTGCGACTTTATGCCCTTGTACGGCTATAATCAATAATATCCCTATAATGGCATAAGAATCAGATCCATAGTTTAGTAAATTGCCCTTGCAGTCTAAGGCACAGCAAAAGCTACTTCCTTGGATTCCTAGAAAGCACACCGAGTTCTTTCGACACACCAAACCTCCTGCAACCTGGGAAATCCCCACTTGCTTTGTTTTGATTTGTAATAGAACTCCTGCAAGCACTGTAAGAACGGCCAGTTCTTAGTGACATCTTTATTGAGGTCTTATGTCCAAACCTTACATCAAACTCGCACCTTTCAGGTATAAATATACAAACGTTGCCTTAAGCAAACACACAGTGGTGATTTTGGAGCAGAGCAGGAGTCTACTTGCCGAGAGCCCAGCAGACGAGAGAAGCCCACGGACGCTGCCCCTCCTCTTTGACGCGCTGAGAAAGACGCAGACCTCTACATTCTATTCCAAAGGTACAGTGCTGACTAAACCCTTAGAGAGAATTCTTGAATCAGATTCTTGGCAAAACCAACTTAACATAAACTTACTCACTTACTCCATCCCACGTATTAGGCTTAGGTCAGGTACATCGGGGTAGGCGTATTTTAGAAGCACCAGATGAGCACGTTAGCCTATGTGTATAAGTATACATATATTTTATCCATTTTAAAGTGTCTTATGGCTAAGAATCCATATCAATGCTTTTACAGTATTATTTTATAATACTCCTTTTACTGTACGTACTTTACTTTATATTAAGTATTGCAATTGTGGCAATTCATTTCTCTTGCATGAGAAGGAAGACTGCTCAATAAATAATACCTTTTATTGAAAACGCCCGTCTCTCTCTTCTCTGAACTCTGGTGAAACTAAGAACGCACATCTGACTGAGTGAAATAACCGTCTATTGTTTTCACATGACTCTAGAGATTTGCTCATATTCTGAGGGAGCAAAGTTGTCATGTTTATGCGGTTGTTGGAAGCTGAATCCCTTCTTGTCTGAGCCAGGGAAGCTGATCCCTTCCTATTCATTCAAGAAAGTTTCCAGTGACCTTTGAGCTAGCTGGCGCAAGCCTAAATTAAGTCTAACATAGTCAGTAGAGACCTAGAAGACCTCAGTCCTACGTCTACACTGCTGTTTATGTTATTCCAATGCGCAGGGCCTATAGGGAAAATGAGAACTACACTACATGGCGCCCAACATTTGGAAAGGCGATAAAACTAACGCAAGACGTTAGAGTAACTCAGTCGTGCTTTTTCACACAGACCCTTTTTCCCATAAATACTCCAATAGACGTCTGGAGTGGGTGAAAGGTTAAAATCCGCCGGAACTTAGTAGGAAGAGATTCCTATGTAGAGTTTTTGGTTTAGTCAACGTTGAAGGATACAGTGTTCCAAAATATTGTGCACCTAATCTTTTGTTTCCTTGGAAACCTGCTCTACAAACTTTCATTAAAACAATGTCGAATAAGGGCGACAACAACGAAACTGATGAGGCTGCAGTAGATGCGAATCAACGGAGTTTCGATGTTACAGGGTCTAATGAAAATGAACCGGGTGCAATTATCCTCCCAGCAAATATAAGAAGAACTATAACTATTAAACTTATAGAAAATGGACTGACAGCACGAGGTGGTACAGTCATTTTCGTGATAGAGACACACGAATATCGGCAGACAGAGGTATTCTATTCATGGACAAACTTCCAGCGGCAAACGCTACAACACATAAGTTCCACTATTACAAAATAGAGGAACCCACGGAAGAATACACTCCTTTCGAGGAGATTGAAATCCCATTAAATTACCAAGAGCACCTGCTCTGGTTCAAAGGCGCCCTAAAACATAATGATCACATCACCAGGCTCGGTCCACTAGGTAGACCAGGAGCAACGTGGCCGGTTCTAGCCAGCTACCACATCCAGACATCGAAAAAATCTCAGACAAAGAACTTTTAGCCCAGCTAAAATTACTAATTAAAATTCACAGACAGTTAGTCCAATATGTAATGCGGACTGCAACAGTCCAACCAGCTATTAACATCCCACAGCTGGCCCCTCATCGGGGGAACACAAATAAAATTACACCACAGAACATACAATCATGTCTTGGTAAAAAACCTGCAAAACGGCAACAAATTCCATTTTGGCTAGCACAAAAGATAACTCAAATAGAGGCAGTATTCCCGAATACTACCCCTAGTGAGAAACACAGAATTCTGACTATCTTTCTTCCAATGGGGATCGCACCACATGTGGAGGACTGTGACACTTGGGGCACAGTCTTTGCTTCCATCTACACAAAAACACATGGTGTTCCGTCTCTGGCGGTAATACCAGATGTACAAAGACAGATTCAAAATGAATACGGTCCACAACCTGCTTTAACTCTTGGTATGAAATTACTAAAAGACTTCAAGCAGGTCTCGGCTATATTATTAGCCAACATTAAAGGAGAAGCAGCATCTGTGGCGATCCGCCAAAAGTTGAAAGAAACAGATATAGCAGATCAACCAATTGAACTTGTCCGAATCATAGAAAAATCCTATGAAGAACTAGGTACAGATAGTTTGGGTGGTAAATCGGTAAAACCCCAACTACTTGAAAATCCTGAAAAATTATTTATTAAAAATAATCTAAACACTCCAAAAAAGAACTGGGATGGAAATAAACAATCCACTCCCAAAGAAAAAAGATTCCAGTCAAGAGGAAGGTCTCCTCAGCGGAGGGAAAGAACTCCGAACCGAGAATACCTGTCTCCCCAAAGGGAGCCCTCTGAGAAAAGATACAACCTTAGAAATAGGGATAATTTGAAAAAACCTGACAGATATCAGAATACTGATGCACGTCCATCTCGATCTTTTTCGCAGAAATCGGAAAGAAGAGGACGGTCAGAACACAGGGAAGAGCACGCCAAGTCCAAAGACAAGGAACCTGCTCAAAGTAAAAAATTAAAATTTCCATGAAAGAAGGTAGCCAGTATTAAAGTAATCGAACATGCCGAGAATACTGAGGACACAGCTGAAAAATGGAGAGTGGGCCCAGACAATGCTAGACAGCGCAGCAGAAGTGACCATAGCTCGCAGGATCCTGTTGAATCATCTGGAGACAGTGGACACGAATGAATACATTCAAGTGGAAACTGCAGATACCAGAGTTAGCGAACCTCATAAAATATACAAAATAACACTGCTTATAGAGGGAGATAAGACTAGGAGGGAAGGGGTCTATTTTGGGATAATCTCTCAAAAGGCTATGACATCCTATTAGCTGAAAAAGACTGGCCACCAGAGTTTGTCAGGGTGTGCCCTCATGGCGAAGAAATGATTATGGCTGCCTTCTCAAATCATATTCCAATTCATAGAAAATATATATATGCAAGAAAATGGGCAGTAGATCAAGCACCTAAAATCATGTAGGATGGGATGAGGACTCTCCTCCTCACAAAATCCAGTTAAAATGTCAACCAACTGCACAAAGGCAGTACCCAATTAAGCAAGAAGCTAAAAAACAGGTCAGGGAGATTTTAGATCAACTAGAATACCAAGGGGTGATTGAAACATGCACCTCTCAAATGAACAATCCTTTGTTTTCTGTCTCCAAACCAGACAATTCATATCGTCTAGTCTTGGACTACAGACACCTTAACTCGTGTTGCAAAACATTTGCGGTCCAAAATTTGCACAGTGCGGCACTAATGAATAACATAGTTCGCAAAAAATACAAACCAACAGACATTTCTAATGGATTCTTTTGTCAAAATATTGCACCAGAAAGCAGGTATTTGACCGCTTTCTCAATAATGGGGTCACAGTAAAATTTCTGTAGACTCCCACAGGGATTCAAGAATAGCCCAGGATTATTCTCAGCCAGAGTAACAGAGTTACTACAAATGTATGATGATGAGGCATTTTCTTATGTCGATGACATCTACCTCACAGACAACGACTTGGATACTCACTTGAAAAGAGTGAACACCATAATACTTGGGTTCGCAGCAGAGGGTTACAAATTCAACTTTAAAAAGTCACGAATTGCCCATCTAACGGTCCTGTTTTTAGGATACGAATTATCAAGTGAAGGCAAAAGCCTAGCAGACAACTTCTAAGAGAAGTGCGCTGTACTCCAAGCACCAAAAACGCGGAAGAACTTACAATCAATACTAGGCTTCCTGAATTTCGGAAGAACTTACATTCTAAATTATGCAGAGAGGGTTAAACCTCTCTACGAATTAATAAAACCTGATTTTAAACCAATCAACCGGACTCAGAAACACACAGAAATTTTGAGATCATTGCAAACAGACATGTTAGCTAAAGCAAAATTAGAAACTCGTGACAACACACGCAACCTTGTAATCCGAGTCATCCTAGGAAGATGCGGATTCACGTACCTGACCTCTAATGAGGGAGAAACGGTACCAATAGCTTACAAATCACATTTATACACAAAATCTGAAATAAAGTTCAGTTCAACTGAAAAAATTCTAACTGCGGTTCAAACTGCTGTAGCAAAAGAAAGGGCCCTAGCACAAGGTAAACGAATATTAATCGTTACACCTACACCAGCACTAGAAGCGGTAACAAAAGCAAGCATTCCAAATGCTAAAGCTCTACATCCGAGATGTATCCAATGGGTTAATTCTCTTGCTGCAACAGACGTAGTATATGAATTTGATCCAAATCTGAAAACACAAGAATTTCTACAATATGAATATGAATGTCCTCTGCCAACCGAAATCCTACCTCTAGAAAACTACAGATGTATAATATATACAGAAGGATCAGCACAACCAGCAGTTGGGGGTAAACAAGCCTACAGTGCTGCGTGATCGATTGTTAAAGGTCGTTGGCACAATGGAAAATTTAGACCTCTGGTCACTAAAACGCAATCTCTCGGAGATTGTACAGCTCAGCGAGCAGAACTACTAGCATTTAAGATGGCGCTTGAAAATACCGATCGCGAATTCCCCACACTTATAGTGTGCGATTCATATTACTGCGTCCAGTCTTATAATGAATACTTGCAGAACAGGGTTGAAAACGGCTTCAAGGATACGAAAGGTGGCACAATCAAGAATAAAACGCTTTGGGAACAAGTAGTTCTTTTACAGAAAGAACTACATAAGTCTCACGTGATACACACATTGAGTCATCAACGTGATGGCGTTCACGTTGCGGGGAATTCATTGGCTGATGAAGCCGCGAAGACGGCTGTGCATCGGCTTCCGTAGCTGCTATCACTCGGTCAAAAACAAAAATAGACAGCAACATACTACAAGCTGTCAGTGCGCCAGTAAAAGATGACAGAAAAACACTCCCGAAAGGCTTTCCAGTAAAGTACTCATACATAACCGATGCAAATAATGTTCCATTTGCTCGAATCCCTGGAGTGGGGGATAGAGTAATTCCAAAGATGGAACACAGGTTAGGACTAATTACAGCTGCACACGAAGGGCTCGCTTCTGCACATGCTGGTGTTTACGCCACAATATCATTATTAAAACAGAGATATTGGTGGCCGCGCATGAGAATACAAACTAAGAAATACGTTCTGGAATGCGAAATATGCCAAAGAATGAAAGTATCAACAGTGAAACGACCAGCGCAGAAACCCCTTCTAATCTCAGATAAACCATTAGGATGTGTTTACCTAGACCACTGTGGTCCCTTACAAAGGGATGGTAACTATAAATATATCATGGTCGCAGTGGATTCCTGTACAAGATTCATTTGGATGTGGCCCCAGCGCTCGGCTGATGCCAGAACTTTTAGAAAAGATTTGCGAGTCTTTATCGGCACATACGCAATTGCCATGCTACATTCTGACCAGGGTCCTGCTTTTAGCTCTCGAGCTTATAAGGAGGCCATGACCAGCACGGGCAATGAATTGCGGTACTCTTGTCTCTTCCATCCTGAGGGAAATGGGATTGTGGAAAGAAAAAAAACGAGACATAAAGCAATCTATAACGGCAAAGGTATCAGGTTCGGGTGATGGGTGGGTCCAACATTTAATAAGTGTCTAACGTAGTCTTAACAATCTGCCAAGAAATTCTCTAAAAGGTTTCAGCCCGTATGAACTATTGTTTGGAACTAGAATGTATATTCAGGATTTAGGTAGTCAAGCTTCAGTGGTAGAAGATAAGAAAAAATGCTTTGACATCAAAGATCGTTTGGCTGTTTTACAGGACTTAAATGAAACAAGAAAAGCCCTGAGCAACGTGAAGTTAAAACAACAGCCAACAACCACTGAAGATACACCACCTGTCCCAGCAAGACCTGTCTGGATTCCAAAGATTGGGGATCTGGTCAGAGAAAAGATCGCGGTAAAGAAGGAATTTGGGCCTTCTTACAGAAAAGCAGTACCTGTCTTTGCTGTCAGCGGAACAAGATCAGTTGTACTACCGCCACTTGCTGGTAAAAAGGAGAACCGAGTTGTATCAATCGACCTGGTAAATCCACAATCATGTAGCCAATAATAAATATTAGGCCCAGTGGACTCCCAAGAAATAGCAGAATACCCAAATTTGCTACAATCCAAGAGGTTCAAACTGAAAGACTAATCACATTTGATAAACCTGCAGTGAATAAAAAAGGACTATGCAACAATGCCATAAAACTTGTGCCTCTTGAAACCCAAATTGAAACAGTTCATCAAGAAACACCAATCTACAATGATGTAGCATCAGAATGTGCTGATAAAAGACAAATTGAAAAAACAATCCCAACAATTGACAGAACTGCATCTGGCTACTTCATCAATTTCGATAACTTTTCTGAAGATCCAAGCGAACCTAAAGAACAGCCAAAAACAAAAACTTTTAAAGACAAAGCAACAGAACTCTTTCATCAACTCGAAGAAACTTATCTGAATGCACCATTGATTGAATTTTGGATTATATTAGACGTACTTATACTCCTTCTTTGTCTAATTTTAGTTTTAATTTTAGGAAATTTTATTACAGTACAATGGACACAGCAAGTCAGAACATCAACTTGGTTCTGAAGCCACACAAGTCATCTCACATCGAGAAAAGAGATCTATCATCAGTGAATGTCACAGCCATTCCAATACCCGACGGGGTAGTTTGGGACAAAACAGATTACGAAATCTATGGCCCGGTCGAAATCCTGAAATATCCTCATCAGTTTAAGGTTTCATTAAGTGACTTTGTAAAACCAAGTACATTCTCTGATGATTGGGACTTTGAAAGTATAAATAATATGATGTCAGATTTAGTATTGCCAGCAAAATTTACAGAACATGATTATTTACAGGGTTCATCGAACTATGAACAGATGTATTGCTATAACCACTATGCACACCATTATTTGCATAAATCTGCTCAACCTAGAAATGTTTTTTAATATAATCAATGGGAACATTGTGCTACTCCACCTAAAAGCAGTTCGAAATTTTTTTATCAGAAATGTCATACTTCTCAGGGTTTAACACGAGTGATGCTGAAACATTCTATTACAAACTGTTAGATAAAACAGGGTCAAAAAACATGCTGACGAATACCAAACTGATTTATTCAGAAACATTTTATGAAACAATGATTACATTTGGTTTTGATTTCTGGAAAAAGTACATTGAAACAAAAACCATCTGGGGTACAAAAGAATGGCAGGTCCACGGATTAGAAGCTTTATTTCGTGCCTGCATGATCCCAGAACAAATAATGTTCTTGAATGACAGCATTCAACAGACTACTTGTCTTGGCCTTGCTTAGATTAAAGACCTTAACAAACCATCTATTCCAAAGCCAATACCTGATAATACAACCACAGATATTGAGATAGACGTATCCCAAATTTTACACCAAAACAGAACACATCCTGATTGGAAAAAGTGGTTAATCTGGCCAACAGACACAAATAACTGTCAAGATAGATTCCTGAATAAAATACAGGGGTTAAAAATGACCAGACCAGACCCTATATACTCCCAGAGACAACATCCAGGGATAGTAACAACATACAGTGCAGGAAAAGTATGCCTTGAATGGCTACGGACATCCACACTGGCAGAAATTAAGCAACACTTGACTTTACCTAAAGACGGTGCTGACTTGCGCGATTTCATAATGGGACCATGCAAACAGCGTCAAAACCGTTTCATAGCGGCCAGTATATACGCTGCTTACAACGAAGCTTGGAAAGTGACTCAAATTGAGACAGCAGAGAAAATACGAGAAATTTATTGTATTAATTTGGAAAAATCGCTTTCTGTTGTGGACAATGGGTTAATGACTCTGTCCTCCAGAATATATTCACTGGACAGTATTGTATCATATGCTATCGATATAATAGACCAGGACTTGCTAATGTTACAACATGGCCAGTCCCAACTACGTTCTATTGTACAGCTAGGCTGGACGTTGCAAAACCTGCGTTCAGGCTATGTGCCATGGTGTTTAATCAACACAACGTCATTGTTCTCTATCTTTAACCTTACTGATAAACAAATCAGTTTGGCACAGAAAGGAGCAGACTGTACGATTCTGAGCATTGAAAAACTTGAGAGATTACCATTGACAATGTCAGAAAGACCTGTCATTGAATGGATAATACACGGAGTAATCACAATTCCGATAACAACTTTCCAATTTAAAAATTGCCAAGAGTATATACCAGTAGGCCAGTATGAAAGGTTGGGTAAAGGGTACATTAAGTCATCATGGAAATTACCTTATACACACATATGTTATAGTGACAAAAACAAGAGTGTATTTCTTAGTGGTAATAATTGTAAACGATCACTAAGCGGTATACTCCTGTGCCAAGGTATTAATTTGCATAGGGCCAGTGAGGGGACTTCAAATAACCTTTCATGCCACCAGCACGGCACACCTGAACACAAATAGAGCCATTCTTTAGACAACTTTCTAACAGGAGTTACGTTCTAATAACGGACCACAGCTGTTGTGGCATGGTGCCAGGGAAAGCATATTTTGTAAGCGTTAGTTCTATGGTCACTTGCTGTATGCAAGTATTGTATCCAAACGGCCCTGGAGAATCAGAGGCGACAATTTGGCCTCCGTTGAATATCTCTTCTATACGAATTGATACTTTAAGCAGAATGAAGTCTGTGATTTTGCAGACAACAGTGCCTATAACGTCATCAAAAGAAACGTATGATCTCCAAGTTGCAAGGACAACAGCAGAGATACATGCACTTTTATCAACAAATTGCCCCGTGCATTTCGTAGAAATGCTATGCCAAATCCTAAATATGTCAGATGCCAGTGGTATCACACATGTATTTAAGACAATTTTTTGGGTACTGTTAACACCCTTCAAAGCAGTCCTGGGCATCTTTCTGAATTTTGTCTATTCGGTCTTTGGTGGCCTACCACTACTTTTGGGACTTGTAGCAGGAATTTTATTTTTGAGTCTTCTGCTACGATATGGCAAGCCAAAACGCAGACATGACTCCAGCAACAATGGAAGAAACGATCCTAGCTATACGCTATCGGGACCGCATAACTAAAGTCCTTGGATTAGCCCGGCTAAGAGATCTGAATATGACCTGGTTTCTTTCATTCAGACCTATATGGCAGAACTGCATCTTACCTGTGCTTCGATGTATGCTATGCGGAGAAGAATGCGTGTTAGACACCTGTCTTACACTACAATCAGCAGTACCAATGGATGTTGATACTTTGCTAAGTCCTGTAACGGCTCATGCATCGTGTTGTCCCCAGCGGTTACCAATCCTGATGACGGCATTCGTTGAAACTTCACCACTACGATTAGGTGGCAGTGAAGCAAGAGATGGGAGCAACATCACCCAGGTACGACCTTCTTTGAGCATTGCTGATCCTGAAATCGATGATAGCAATCATTCTCACGACTGCACCGTTGCAGCATTTTCAAACTTGGTCGAACTTTCACCTGAAGCTGTAGACTGTTTTTTTGCACATCTGTCTGAAATGATGTTCTCCCCCGAACAGAAAGAATAACTTTAAATAAACCAGCACACAGCGTTCCCCTGAACTCTGAATTCGGCCTTCGGCTTTGATAAACAAAAGCTACTGAAAATATTTAGAACTATTTTTTTACGAAATTATTTTGTTTTCAAAATTCCAAAATATTTACCTTTTTTTTGGCACATGTACTCTGCTTGAAGTAGAACTATTCATAAAGAACAGAGCTTCTATTCTTAGGAGATCTTGAGACAAATATTACCTCGAACTCTAGCACAAGAGCAAGCAATTGCATTTATATGTGATGAAATAGTCTTGACCTTCTCTTCTGTATTAAGAGACGTTTCATGTGTAATTTTCGCAAATCGTTCAGCTAAATATATATGCATTTTTTTTTACTGAATGATTACACTGCTTAAAAAACGTACAGTACCAATAATTTTTTGTGTATTTCGCGTACTCCATTTCAAATGCAAAAATGTATTTTGGGGTGGGCACGTTTACATGTTTACTATTGCTTACTTTTAAGTAAATTATGGACATTAGATCATGGAGTGGGTGATGTGTTTTATCTAGGAACCCGAATCAATATTGCGACTTTATGCCCTTGTACGGCTATAATCAATAATATCCCTATAATGGCATAAGAATCAGATCCATAGTTTAGTAAATCGCCCTTGCAGTCCAGGGCATGGCAAAAGCTACTTCCTTGGATTCCTAGAAAGCACACCGAGTTCTTTCGACACACCAAACCTCCAGCAACCTGGGAAATCCCCACTTGCTTTGTTTTGATTTGTAATAGAACTCCTACAAGCGCTGTAATAACAGCCAGTTCTTAGTGACATCTTTATTGACGTCTTATGTCCAAACCTTACGTCATACTCGGCACCTTTCAGGTATAAATATATCAACGTTGCCTTAAGCAAACACACGGTGGTGATTTTGGAGCAGAGCATCAGTCTACTAGCCAAGAGCCCAGCAGACGCGAGAAGCCCACGGACGCTGCCCCTCCTCTTTGACGCGCTGAGAAAGACACTGTCTTTTCTCCTGCCGAGAAAATCCAGCTCCGGCGTTTCCAGCCTACCCTTGCGGGT
Organism: Lissotriton vulgaris; assembly: GCF_964263255.1. NCBI lineage: Eukaryota > Metazoa > Chordata > Amphibia > Caudata > Salamandridae > Lissotriton > Lissotriton vulgaris. The sequence goes on from NC_141694.1 coordinate 1,300,336,957, forward strand.
GACTGGGATATCGAGTCCTGAGAGAGAGATACCAGACCTCTACATTCTATTCCAAAGGTACAGTGCTGACTAAACCCTTAGAGAGAATTCTTGAATCAGATTCTTTGCAAAACCAACTTAACTTAAATTTACTCACTTACTCCTTCTCACGTATTAGGCTTAGGTCAGGTACATCGGGGTAGGCGTATTTTAGAAGCACCAGTTGAGCACGTTAGCCTATGTATATATGTATATATATATATATATTTTATCCATTTTAAAGTGTCTTATGGCTAAGAAACCTTATCAATGCTTTTACAGTATTATTTTATAATACTCCTTTTACTGTACATACTTTACTCTATATTAAGTATTGCAATTGTGGCAATTTATTTCTCTTGCATGAGAAGGAAGACTGCTCAATAAATAATACCTTTTATTGAAAACGCCCATCTCTCTCTCTTCTCTGCACTCTCGTGAAACTAAGAACGCACATCTGACTGAGTGAAATAACTGTCTATTGTTTTCACACAACTCTAGAGATTTACTCTTATTCTGAGGAAGCAAGTTGTCATGTTTATGCGGTTGTCGGAAGCTGAATCCCTTCTTGTCTGAGCCAGGGAAGCTGATCCCTTCCTATTCATTGAAGAAAATGTCCAGTGACCTCTGGGCTAGCTGGCGCAAACCTAAATTAAGTCTAACATAGTCAGTAGAGACCTAGAAGACCTCAGTCCTACGTCTACTCTGCTGTTTATGTTATTCCAATGCGCAGGGCCTATAGGGAAAATAGGAACTACAGTACAATAGGAATGGTAGAGAGTACAAAGGTCTACTGCATATACTACTGTTTAGAGTGATCTCTATATACATAGGGAAGGGGTACAAATGAATATACTCTAAGAGTCACATAGGAATGGTAAAGAGTACAAAGGTATACTGCACATACCAGTGATTAGAGTTATCTCTATATACATAGGGAAGGGATACAAATGGATACTCTAAGAGTCACTTAGGAATGGTAGAGAGTACAAAGGTCTACTGCATGTACTAGTGATTAGAATTATCTCTATATACATAGGGAAGGGCTACGAATGGATATACTCTAAGAGTCACATAGGAATGGTAGAGAGTACGAAGGTCTACTGCATATACTAGTGATTAGAGTTATCTCTATATGCATAGGGAAGGGATACGAATGGATATACTCTAAGAGTCACATAGGAAAGGTAGAGAGTACAAAGGTCTACTGCATATACTAGTGATTAGAGTTATCTCCATATACATATAAATACATAGTAGATTGGATAGTGGATAATGCCTGTGTGATTGTATGAGTGCATATGTAGTTCTCAGGTAATTGGATGAGTGCATGGGTAGTGCCTGTTTGATTGAATGAGTACATGGGTGGTGCTAGGGTGATTCCATGAGTGCATGGATATTGGCTGGGTAAAATGATAAGTGCATAGGTAGTGCCTGGTTTATTGGATGAGTGCTTGGGTAGTGTCTAGTTGATTGATTGATTGCAGGAGTGCCTGGGTAGTGACTGGTTGAATGAATGAATGTGTGGGTAGGCCTATTTGATTGCATGAGTACAAGGATAGTGCCTTGGTGAATCAATGAGTGCATGGGTCGTGCGCAATTGATTGGATGAGTACATTGGTAGTGACTGAATGATTGGATGTGGGCATTGGTAGTACATGGATGATTTAATCAGTGATAGGTAGTGCCTGGGTGATTTGACGAGTGCATGTTCAGTGCCTGAGTAATTGTATAAGTGCCTGGGTAGTGCCTGGGTGATTAAATGAGTACATGGGTAGTGCCTGAGTAAAAGGATGAGTGCAAATGTAGTGCCTGGGTGATTGGATGTGTGTATGGGTAGCCCCTAGATGATTCCATGAGTGCATAAGTAGTGGCTTTGTCACTGGATGAGTCCATGGGTAGTGCTGGGGTGATTAAATGAGTATATGGGTAGTGCCTGAGTAAATGGATGTGTGCATGACTACTGCCAGGGTGATTGGATGAGTGCACGGGTAGTGCTTAGGCAATTGGATGAGTGCATGGATAGTGCATGGGTGATTAAATGTGTGTATGGGTTGTACATGGGTGTTTGCATGAGTGATGGGTAGTTCTTGGGTGATTGCATGAATGCATAGGTAGTGACTGATTGAATGAATGAGTGCATGGGTAGTGACTGGTTGATTGAATGAGTGCATTAGTAGTGTTTTGTCGAATGAGTGCACGTACAGTGCCTGGTTGATTAGATAAATGCATGGGTAGTGCCCAGTTGATTGGATGAGTGCATAGATAGTGCCTGAGTGATTCTATGAGTACATGGGTAGTACCTGGTTGATTGGATGAGTGCATGGGTGGTGTATGGGTACGTTGAGGGGTGCATAGATAGTACCTGTTTGATTGGATGGGTGCATGGAGAGTACCTGGTTGACTGTATAAGTGCATGGGTAGTGCATGGTTGATTGGGTGAGTGCACGGGTGGTGCCTGGGTAAGTTGAGGAATGTAAATGGTTGGTAGCATGAAGACAATGGTAGTGCCTGGCTGCTTAGATGAATGCATGGGTAGTGTCTAGCTGATTGGATGAGTGCATGGGTGGTGTCTGGTTGATTGCATGAGTGCATAGGTAGTGCCCGCCCGCTCGCCAGTTTTCCCGCCGCTGCTCACCACAGGCCCCGCCCACCACCGGCCCATTGGCCGACCCGCTCCCGCCGCCCAGCTGACCCGCCCTCCCGTCCCCCTTCTTAAGGGGACAGCAAGGAGTGCTCGGGAGTGACCGCTGCGCCTCTCACCAGGCCGGGTCACCCCCTTGCTCCTCCTGCCGCCTCCTGCTCGTGCCAAGCCAGCCTTTTGCCGCCTTTTCCACCACCGACACCCCCCTGCCCCCGAGCAGCCCAGCCACAGCTGAGCCGCCCGCTCGCCAGTTTTCCCGCCGCTGCTCACCACAGGCCCTGCCCACCACCGGCCCATTGGCCGACCCGCTCCCGCCGCCCAGCTGATACGCCCTCCCGTCCCCCTTCTTATGACGCCCCCAGAGTGACCGCACAGCGGACGCGCGCAGCGGGAGCACCGATTGAGCGCCGAAGGTGCGCCAAAGGTAAGCCCGTCTGCGCCCGTCCGTGCCTGAACCGCGCCCAGCGCCAGGACCCTTGGCCCCCGCAGAAACCAGCCCACCCGCCGGACCTACGGCCCCACTGAACTCAATGCACTCAACGCCGGCCGAATCCCGGGCTGCTACCGAGCCACCCCGAGACGCACCCACGGACCCTTCTGCTGCCACTCCTGCAAATTCACCTGCATCCGGACCTGCACTACTCCAGCAACGACTAAGACCAAGACGAGCAACAGCAGCAGCCACCTGAAATGCATCCTGCTCAACACCCGCTCCGTCCACAGACACGCCGTAGAGCTCTGGAACCTGCTGAACACAACTTCACCAGACGTCGCCTTCCTCACGGAAACCTGGATGAACGCCTCTTCAGCGCCCGACATCGCCATTGCCATCCCAGACGGCTACAAGATCATCCGAAGGGACCGCATCAACCAGACCGGAGGAGGCATCGCCATCATCCACAAGAACACCATCCGCATCACGACCAACACCGACGACACCCGAGCACCCGCCGAGCACCTGCACTTCCAGGTCCACATCAACCCCAAGACCACCCTCAGAGGCACCCTCATCTACAGACCCCCGGGACCATGCACACAATTCAGCGAAGACATCGCCGACTTCATCAGCCCGCACGCCCTCCTCTCCGCTGACTTCATCCTCCTCGGGGACCTCAACTTCCACCCGGAGAACAACAACGACCGCAACACCACCATCCTGCTGGACAACCTCGCAAACCTGGGACTCAAGCAGCTGGTGACCACCCCCACCCACTACGCCGGACACACACTCAACCCCGTCTTCTCAACCAACAAGGACATCACCTTCAGCCACACCACCGGACTCCACTGGACGGACCACAGCTGCGTCCACTTCAGCTTCAGAAGGACCACGATCCACCACCACCAGCAACAGGTTGCACGCAGAAGCTGGAACAAGATCACAGCCGAACAGCTTGCGACTTCCCTGAGCAAGAACCCACCCACCAGCGCAACGAACCCCAGCCAAGCAGCCACCAACCTCACGAAGTGGATCAGCGACTGCACAGATGACCTCGCCCCCCTGAGGACCCCGCCTAGCAGACCCGGTAGCAAGAAAGCCCCATGGTTCACCGACGAACTCAAGAGCTCCAAGAAGAACTGCCGAGCCCCCGAGAGAACCTGGCGCAGAGACCCAACACCGGACAACATAACTACCTCAACACTTGGTCAGTACGTTTACATTTCTACTATCTGACTGTTTTAAACATAGTTCAGGTTTTTTATACATATATAAAAGACAGCAAGGTTGGCACACTTCAAATATGGACAACCTGGAGGAGAATATACTTTGGCAAATACCTACATTTATCTAAATTGTTCGTGCCCCATGAGACAGCCGAGACGGGTGATCCTTGCGGTCACTGTAAAAAATAAAATATGAAGACCGAGCGTTTCGGATTCAATCTCTGGAACGTGTCAATATGGCCATTTTTTAAAGACTTCTGGCCATGTCTTCCTTATATGTATAATAAAACTGAACTATGTTTATAACAGTCAGACAGTATAAATGTAAACGTACTGACCATTATTACAAGTGTTTGACCTACCCAGGAGCACCAGTGACAGTATCATGATTTTTACCTGTATATAAAACGCTTGGAGCCCTGAGTTCCGTTCCAAAAGAGAAAAGAGTGAATAGAGTGTGTTTGTTATGTGTGTATGCAACCATTGATGAATAACAATATAAATATATTGCATAAATGACAATTCACGCAAAAATAAGTGGTTTGAGACAAATGAAAGATCACAAGAGAACAAAAAAAGACGATGAGAGAAAAATATATCACCTTTCTCCACAGGTTACAGCTAATAACTGCATGTGTGATTATTGGAAATCAAAAGAACGTATTTTTGGAATTCCTTATGTGTTTTTTTCTTTTTCTTCTTTTTCTTATTTCTTCTAGAGACCAGACTGGGTCATTAATATTTTTCTGAGGGCCAACTCAAGCCCTGATGTCGAAATAGAATAGCCGATTTTTGCTGTTCTATTCTAGGAAAGTAGGCATACTACAACTAGTAAGTTACTTGAGTATAGTAGGGATCAACAGAGGTCCTGATGAGTAAAGCAGTAGGGGACTGCTTACGAAACATGTCGACCAAGTAGGCCTTATCATATAGCCCTGCCACAACATCTTTTTAATATTTCCAGCTGGGGAAGCGAATAAATAATTTTTTTCTACTAGCCGGGAAATTTTTAAACCCCTTTTTACATAGCACACTTATATCCCTATACCACGTATCACTCACATATTTGTCACACCACACATAGTCTGTTTTCACAAAAAAAGTTCTCCCACATAGTCCGTAGGTTGTAGCACGCCCGCCCCGTAGAGGGACGGGAAGACCCCAATGATGAAGCATGACACTATGGGAATCATAGTGTGTGAGGGGTATTTTAAAAACACATAGTGCTTGCCTTTGTCATTCACAAAGACCAGCAACACACACTATATATCACTTTGTGAGAATTAAAAAACGTAAAAAATATTCATCCACACACACCCATTGATAGAATCCCATTGTTTGTTTATTCATTCAATTACCCTTGCTAGGTAGTTTGTTGCCAATCACTGCTTCCAGACCTTCCTGCTGACAAAGACACAGGGTGCCATACCTTTTGTGTTGATTTAGGACATAGCGCATATGTATTTGTGAACCTTCAGGAGATTATTTTGCTTAGTCTCTTAACCTTATTCTAGTTTACCTCAAAAAAGTAATTTAGCAGATCAATTTGTGTTTCTACAAACTCCAAATAAATCAATTACAAAGTGGACTTTTGTACTTGCCTTAGATGGACTTACAAATAAGAATAAAAACATGTTTTCGTTCTAAAACAGGTACAACAGGATAGATAACACATCTTTTACAACATTTGCATTTTTACTTGTATTTCTCTTGTTATTTGCTTGTGATAAAGCTGAACCTTTCTATTTATTTATTAGTCATTCCCTTTTCCTAGATGTTTCTGATTTGGGGCTTGCAGTTTTGTCTGAAGGGCTATTTCCAGATGTAAGCACGTTAATAGTATCAACATTGGGGTTGCCCCCAGCAACCTCTTACTCATAGGGGACACATGGGTGCCGACTCACCACCTCGCTCTGCTGCTAATTGCATGCTTGGTTTTACATGAAAATGAATTATCTCACAGATTGTTTCAGAGTCAAAAATCTTTATTCGGCTCAATGATAGCAATAAAAGAACAAATACAACATTATTTAACAGGAATAAACATTATAACATTTTAGACGACCTAATCAATACCCAGGATTGTTTGTTTTCATATAAAAGCAACAGTAACACCTTGCAGTAGAAGTGGGCTCCCATGTGTCAGCCAGGGCTGTTAGAGCCTAGACTTGTTCAGACCCAATGCTTATCTGGCATGCTGCACTAACGCCGCATAGTACAGCATGTTAGATAATGGAGCTTCAGGGCCTGTCAATCATGTGCCCAATTGCCTTTTCACAGATGTCAGAATAGAGAAAAAGGTTTACCTAGAAACCTCCCACCCTATTCCGGCTTCTGATTGGGTAGAAGCTCATGGACCTGGCTCTTGTTTGCTGTAACCAAGAGTTAGGTATCAAAGAGCCCAAGATGTCAGGAATAGTGGGCCTACCCTCCAGACAGAGTGAACGCTCATTTCAAAGAGAAGAAGGTAAGTGCTGTCTTTAGCAGCCTTCAACTTAGTATAGGTGTGTGCTTGTGTGCCAGGTAAGGCATGTTTATGTGTAACTGTCTTTGTGCGCACGTCTGGGACTATGTGTGCATTTATCTGTTACCCAGAAACCGGTCCCAGGATGCTTGCTGCCTGTCTAGTGAGGAACTGGCTTGACAATTCAGGCTGGACTGTTCCCATGGGGCACAGTGTCAAGGCTGATTTGCATATGGCTGGGTCTGAACTGGGGTGGTGAAGTAAGCTAAAGAAAGATGATGGATTCAGCCCAGATCTGTAACTGGGGTGAGTGTCTGAAAGGTTCCAGCGCTCTGTCCATCATCTCCTTGTGTTTCATTTATGTGTGTATGCATGACTGCATGTTTAGTACATGCATAGCAGATCGTTGGTTAAAGTTTCTGATGGCAAGCAAGCTAAGTAGTCATGACCCTAGTAGGTGAACGACTGCTACTCCATGTATCTGAACCTTTAAAGGACGTAGGTCCCTTACTCAAGAAGCAACACAGGAATTGATACATAGAGATACAATGAGGTCTCTCATAAGTGTCCAAATGGAAAAACAATACATTTCTTGAGTTTACAGTAACAATTAAATAGAGTGGAGGAAAAAACAAAAAGAAGAAGTTAAAAACTCCTAGACACAGACATTCTGCCATGTGACTACAATGTAAACATATTGGTCATGTCACATATATTGATAATTACCTATGCTGACATGAACAATTATATATCAACAATTGGAGTCATGGTACCGTGGTTGACGGTGTTTTAATCCCCTAAAACGATGTAGGGATTATCATCAGACTCCCTAAGCCACCTTCTTATTTTAGGCAGTACAAATTTGACTCAAGTAGGTGTTTTTTAGAGACAAATTCATGAGTGATTCAAGACTGATTTGAAATGGCACCCAAACACAGCTGGGCCCTACTTTGTGGAGTGTAGGACCTATCTCATCAACAAAACACAAAACGTTTGACTTAACTCGGTCTTTTATTGAAAACGTCTAGATAAAATTAATGAAGTTGGAAAGGCTTTGAAGATGTGGAAACTATGCCTAATTAGCAATCTCTACTTAGGGGTCGATTATGATGTCCATTGGAAAGGCTCCGAATCAGATTCGGGTTTGGCGATTCTGATTCGGAATCCGTCTTTCCGACTGATTTACAAAGCTTTCCGAACAACCATTTACAATGTTCACAAAGCGTTCGGACTTTCCAAGTCGGTTCCAGATGGTATTCGTAGAAATCAAGTCGTTTGGAGCTGACTCGTACAGGTCTATGGTCCGCGTTTCTAACAAAGCGATTACGATATTGGATTCGGACAGCCTTTCTGATTTGGTTTGTCTGACATGGATCAGCTGTAGGAATATGACTTTTGGAGCCTGCAGCAGGTCCCCCTTCACCCGGAGCCTTCCAAATGTGGCCCGTGAGGGTACCCAGGAGATCCCACTTTCAGACCATGCACAGTGTGGCCGGTGCCAAGGCGTGCCCGCCACAGGGTGCACAATTTTCCCCAACCACTCCTTTCTTCAATGGGAGCATGTGTATTTGGTCGGAACACAGGCTCCCAATAAAGTCAATGGGAGTCTGACCGAATGGTATCCAGAATAATTGTAATCAGTCAGTCGGGCTCCCCAAATCCATTTTGATCGGGAACCATTCCGAGAACGATTTGGTCGGAATGCTCTCCGACCAACATCGTAATCAATCCCTAAGTATAAAATGCTGTCTCCTGCCTGACCCATCCAAAATCAGCCATGAGACACTTATTTTAAGTCTGTGGACAGAGAGGCTTCCTGAATAAATGGAGAAAAGCTTTGTGCTGTTTTGCGGGGAGCACTCAGGAGATACCGGAATAGTGTTTCTGCAGGTAGATCAATGATACATGATATCTTTAACAAGGTTTTTTCTGTTTAAATGTATTGCGTTGCACAGTTTCTGTTTTTTATGTTTTGAAAATGCCTGTTCTTTAAAAAAATAAAAATAAAAGTTACAAACAAATTTATGTTAGCTTTACTGCTTCGTGGTGAAAATATTGAAAATATTACACTGGCCTTAAAGCCAAGGGCTGCAATGTGTAGAATAAAAACTGGTTGTGTATAGAATCAGGCACTGTTTTAGTTATGGGGTTGAGGTTATTGGGTTTTGTCATCACACTAACATGTGGTTCAAAAGTGAGTTATTTCTCAGATGTTTAATGTGTACAGTATATATGTTGACAAGTTAGTCCTTGCTAATATCCTGCAATGAACAAAATTAATAAAACTGGTTGTCAGCTTGCCCAATACTTATTTTTTAACAGATCTGTCCCAAAGCCTGAAGTGGTTTACAATAGGTTTAGCTGATGTATGCTGCAGCACATCAATTGTTTCATTTTGCTATTTTGTTTTGTTTATGAGGCTGCAGGCATTGTCGAAATATATGTTCCAAAATACCTAAATATATCTGTTGCTTAAAATGAGGGATTTGCAAGGTTAAGGTTCATCATCAGCCCATGGAAAATGTTTCAAAGCACTGAGCGGCGGGCCATGCAGGATGGGGCTGTGAGGACAAAGTCGGCTTGACAGAGGGCCTCATAGGGAGGAGGTGTAGGCGCAGCTCTCAGAGATGGGATAGAACCACTGGTTGTAGCAAATGTGGTTAAGAAGCACCACCTTGAATATACCTTCACCAAAAAAGGGCAACTGAGACAGTTACTAAACTTATTGACTCAGCATTGTAGACTTTTTTTTTAAAGGTATTCTTGAGTTATGAGGCTAAAGTACAGCTGGCTGTTGAGCTAAAACAAATCTTAGAGACTAAAGATGCATCTGCTGATTGCAACTGAGTACAGCATAATACATCAATTACAGATGAATGATGGGTGGACTTGATGTATAACTGATGTGTTAAGAGTAGCCTCTGAGCAGCAGGGACATTTTTTGCACCGTCCAAAACCCCAACATCCCAATCTGCCCCAAAGAATGTGCTAAAACAGTGTATTATTTTGGAAATGTGACATTGATTCCTTTTCCTCAAAATTACCCTAAACACTCACAATAATGCTAAACCTCAGCAAACAATGGACCTCCGAGCAAAAGTGGTAGTGGCGGGACCCTCAAAGAATCCTGGAAGGGTCACAGCCTCATTAAAAAAACGGAAGCCTTCGGACCTATAGATGGACTGGCTACAATGAAAGGGTTTCCACTAGCTGCAGGCAAGGCTGCAGGCCCTGACGGAATCCCCCTCGAGGTCTACAAATGCTTAGAAAAGGAGATTGCCCCAATTCTACTCGATTTGTTTAATGGGATCCTGTGCTCAGGTATTATACCGGGGTCCTGGAAGGAGACTAGCATCGTTATCTTTCACAAGAAGGGGAAACCTAAGGAACTGCCGGGGTCTTATCGCCCAATATCGCTAATTAATGCGGATACAAAATTATACTCTAAGGTCTGGGCTGGCAGGTTGGGGGGGATTATTGGTCATCTCGTCTCCCCGTGGCAGCATGGGTTTATACCTGGGAGAGGCACTGCGGAACATACTAGAAGAGCAATAGCGCTCTTTGATGCCCATGGTGCCACGGGGGGGAGATGGCCATGATCCTCCTCGACGCGGAGAAAGCCTTCGACCGAGTGGTCTGGGACTTTTTCTGGGGCATCCTGGCTGGCGCTTTGGTATCAATTTCCTGAGGGCAATTAAGGCTATGTACCTTGGCCCGGTGGCTCGTGCCATGGTTATGGGGCAACGGTCGGATAAAATAGTGTCAAGAGCAGGACGCGCAAGGGTTGCCCCTGTTCCCCAATCTTGTTTTCCTTATATATAGATCCTTTTATACAGAAAATGTTAGCCTCCCGTCAAATTAGCCCAGTGGTGTTTAATGGCTTTACTACAAAACTCCTTGCTTACGTCGACGACCTGGCGATAACTACTTCGGACCCATACCAAGCAATGCCTGCACTGGTACAACTGGCTAACGAATTTGGGCTCCGATCTGGCCATCGGTTAAATGAGGGGAAAACTCAGATTATATGTACTAAAAATATTGTGAAGACTGATCATAGATTTGTAGACTAAGCTGTATATCTTGGGGTCAGAATTAATGCATCAGTTGAGAAGATGGTTGGAGAGAACTATCTTCCCCTCATTAATTCAATTGAAACAGATCTGAAAAGAATTGACATGTTACACCTTTCTTTGATTGGCAGAGTGCATGTTTTAAAAATGACCATGTTCCCCAAATTACTATACCTGTTTAGGGCTATTCCACTGCTGTTAGAGGATGGTGTGATGGGGAAAATTGAAGCCACATTTGTTAGGTTTGTTTGGCAGTACGGCAAAATTAGACGCTCAATTCACCACATGTCATTACCGTGGGATAGGGGAGATCTGGCTATGCCAAACCTCAGATTATATCATTTGGTATGCCTCCTCACGCAAATGAATATACTGATTCAATCTGATCCCCTACCATCTAAAGGCCAAATTGAGAGTCAGGAGCCTCCCTCTGTTTTCGAGTAACTTTTAGGGAGGAAGGCCTATGGATTACTGCAGTTTTGAGGTGGATCTAAGTATTATAGGAAGGCAAGGTATAAGATGTCTGGGGGGTCTGGGGAACCTGGAAATCTATTCATAAAATTTTGAAGATCCCTAAAATAAATGCCAATACTAACCTGTGGAAATCTACTCTATTTCTTCATTTGGGCCAAAGCGCGTACTGTACTGTATGGAGGGAGCATGGGATAAGATGCCTGTGCGATATCATGACAGGTGATGTCATCCTTAGCTTTGTTGAAATACAGCAGAAATATGGGATTCCAGATAGTCACTGGTTTTTATATGGACAAATTGCTCAAACCCTATTGGCATATAGACCAAAGATTCTGCTGCCCCCAGACAGTCAATTGGTTGAATATTTAAAAAGAGGGGGAAAGAAGATAGGTCCAGCTTACAATCTTTTGTTGCCGGGCCTCCCAGATGATCTGGAGAGAACAGAGGCCACATGGGCGCAAAAATTGGGGGACCCTGATGTTGACATAGACCTAGCCCTTCTTCTAAGTAAGAAAGTATTTCGAGCGTCAAATTTGAGGTCTCAACATTATAAGACTCTGTTTAACCTCTACTATACCCCGGCGAAATTGTATGGGTGGGGGCTAAGAGAAGATGATAAATGCTCTAAATGCAACACAGGTCCGGCAGACCTATTGAATTTGTTTTATCATTGTCCCAATTTGGCCTTAATACGCAGTGAGATAACCCAGTTTTTGGGGGGCTGCTAGGTATTAACATCGACCTATCCACTACCTTGGTTCTCACAGGGACAGATGATAAACTGAAGGTTGGGAGGGACACCCAAGAGCTATTGCATTGGCCGACCCGCTCCCGCCGCCCAGCTGACTCGCCCTCCCGTCCCCCTTCTTATGACACTCCCAGAGTGACCGCACATAGGACGCGCGCAGCGGGAGCACCGATTGAGCGCCGAAGGTGCGCCAAAGGTAAGCCCGTCTGCGCCCGTCCGCGCCTGAACCGCGCCCAGCGCCAGGACCCTTGGCCCCCGCAGAAACCAGCCCACCCGCCAGACCTACGACCCCACTGAACTCAACGCACTCAACGCCGGCCGAATCCCGGGCTGCTACCGAGCCACCCCAAGACGCACCCACGGACCCTTCTGCTGCCACTCCTGCAAATTCACCTGCATCCGGACCTGCACTACTCCAGCAACGACTAAGACCAAGACGAGCAACAGCAGCAGCCACCTGAAATGCATCCTGCTCAACACCCGCTCCGTCCACAGACACGCCGTAGAGCTCTGGAACCTGCTGGACACAACTTCACCAGACGTCGCCTTCCTCACGGAAACCTTGATGAACGCCTCTTCAGCGCCCGACATCGCCATTGCCATCCCAGACGGCTACAAGATCATCCGAAGGGACCGCATCAACCAGACCGGAGGAGGCATCGCCATCATCCACAAGAACACCATCCGCATCATGACCAACACCGACGACACCCGAGCACCCGCCGAGCACCTGCACTTCCAGGTCCACATCAACCCCAAGACCACCCTCAGAGGCACCCTCATCTACAGACCCCCGGGACCATGCACACAATTCAGCGAAGACATCGCCGACTTCATCAGCCCGCACGCCCTCCTCTCCGCTGACTACATCCTCCTCGGGGACCTCAACTTCCACCCGGAGAACAACAACGACCGCAACACCACCATCCTGCTGGACAACCTCGCAAACCTGGGACTCAAGCAGCTGGTGACCACCCCCACCCACTACGCCGGACACACACTCAACCCCGTCTTCTCAACCAACAAGGACATCACCTTCAGCCACACCACCGGACTCCACTGGACGGACCACAGCTGCGTCCACTTCAGCTTCAGAAGGACCACGATCCACCACCACCAGCAACAGGTTGCACGCAGAAGCTGGAACAAGATCACAGCTTGCGACTTCCCTGAGCAAGAACCCACCCACCAGCGCAACGAACCCCAGCCAAGCGGCCACCAACCTCACGAAGTGGATCAGCGACTGCACAGATGACCTCGCCCCCCTGAGGACCCCGCCTAGCAGACCCGGTAGCAAGAAAGCCCCATGGTTCACCGACGAACTCAAGAGCTCCAAGAAGAACTGCCGAGCCCCCGAGAGAACCTGGCGCAGAGACCCAACACCGGACAACATGACTGCCTCAACACTTGGTCAGTACGTTTACATTTCTACTATCTGACTGTTTTAAACATAGTTAAGGTTTTTTATACATATATAAAAGACAGCAAGGTTGGCACACTTCAAATATGGACAACCTGGAGGAGAATATACTTTGGCAAATACCTACATTTATCTAAATTGTTCGTGCCCCATGAGACAGCCGAGACGGGTGATCCTTGCGGTCACTGTAAAAAATAAAATATGAAGACCGAGCGTTTCGGATTCAATCTCTGGAACGTGTCAATATGGCCATTTTTTAAAGACTTCTGGCCATGTCTTCCTTATATGTATAATAAAACTGAACTATGTTTATAACAGTCAGACAGTAGAAATGTAAACGTACTGACCATTATTACAAGTGTTTGACCTATCCAGGAGCACCAGTGACAGTATCATGATTTTTACCTGTATATAAAACGCTTGGAGCCCTGAGTTTCGTTCCAAAAGAGAAAAGAGTGAATAGAGTGTGTTTGTTATGTGTGTATGCAACCATTGATGAATAACAATATAAATATATCGCATAAATGACAATTCACGCAAAAATAAGTGGTTTGAGACAAATGAAAGATCACAAGAGAACAAAAAAAGACGATGAGAGAAAAATATATCACCTTTCTCCACAGGTTACAGCTAATAACTGCATGTGTGATTATTGGAAATCAAAAGAACGTATTTTTGGAATTCCTTATGTGTTTTTTTCTTTTTCTTATTTCTTCTAGAGACCAGACTGGGTCATTATTATTTTTCTGAGGGCCAACTCAAGCCCTGATGTCGAAATAGAATAGCCGATTTTTGCTGTTCTATTCTAGGAAAGTAGGCATACTACAACTAGTAAGTTACTTGAGTATAGTAGGGATCAACAGAGGTCCTGATGAGTAAAGCAGTAGGGGACTGCTTACGAAACATGTCGACCAAGTAGGCCTTATCATATAGCCCTGCCACAACCCCTTTTTAATATTTCCAGCTAGGGAAGCGAATAAATAATTTTTTTCTACTAGCCCTTTTTACATAGCACACTTATATCCCTATACCACTTATCACTCACATATTTGTCACACCACACATAGTCTGTTTTCACAAAAAAAGTTCTCCCACATAGTCCGTAGGTCGTAGCACGCCCGCCCCGTAGACGGACGGGAAGACCCCAATGATGAAGCATGACACTATGGGAATCATAGTGTGTGAGGGGTATTTTAAAAACACATAGTGCTTGCCTTTGTCATTCACAAGGACCAGCAACACACCCTATATATCACTTTGTGAGAATTAAAAAACTTAAAAAATATTCATCCACACACACCCATTGATAGAATCCCATTGTTTGTTTATTCATTCAATTACCCTTGCTAGGTAGTTTGTTGCCAATCACTGCTTCCAGACCTTCCTGCTGACAAAGACACAGGGTGCCATACCTTTTGTGTTGATTTAGGACATAGCGCATATGTATTTGTGAACCTTCAGGAGATTATTTTGCTTAGTCTCTTAACCTTATTCTAGTTTACCTCAAAAAAGTAATTTAGCAGATCAATTTGTGTTTCTACAAACTCCAAATGAATCAAATACAAAGTGGACTTTTGTACTTGCCTTAGATGGACTTACAAATAAGAATAAAAACATGTTTTCGTTCTAAAAGAGGTACAACAGGATAGATAACACATCTTTTACAACATTTGCATTTTTACTTGTATTTCTCTTGTTATTTGCTTGTGATAAAGCTGAACCTTTTTATTTATTTATTAGTCATTCCCCTTTTCCTAGATGTTTCTGATTTGGGGCTTGCAGTTTTGTCTGAAGGGCTATTTCCAGATGTAAGCACATTAATAGTATCAACATTGGGGTTGCCCCCAGCAACCTCTTACTCATAGGGGACACCAGGCTGCCGACTCACCACCTCGCTCTGCTGCTAATTGCATGCTTGGTTTTACATGAAAATGAATTATCTCACAGATTGTTTCAGAGTCAAAAATCTTTATTCGGCTAAATGATAGCCATAAAAAGAACAAATACAACATTATTTAACAGGAATAAACATTATAACATTTTAGACGACCTAATCAATACCCAGGATTGTTTGTTTTCATATAAAAGCAACAGTAACAACTTGCAGTAGAAGTGGGCTCCCCTGGGCTGTATTGCACATGTGTCAGCCGGGGTTTTTAGAGCCTAGACTTGTTCAGACTCAATGCTTATCTGGCATGCTGCACTAACGCCGCATAGTGCAGCATGTTAGATAATGGAGCTTCAGGGCCTGTCAATCATGTGCCCAATTGCCCTTTCACAGGTGTCAGAATAGAGAAAAAGGTTTACCTAGAAACCTCCCACCCTATTCCGGCTTCTGATTGGGTAGAAGCTCATGGACCTGGCTCTTGTTTGCTGTAACCAAGAGTTAGGTATCAGAGAGACCAAGATGTCAGGAATAGTGGGCCTACCCTCCAGACAGAGTGAACGCTCATTTCAAAGAGAAGAAGGTAAGTGCTGTCTTTAGTAGCCTTCAACTTAGTATAGGTGTGTGCTTGTGTGCCAGGTAAGGCATGTTTATGTGTAACTGTCTTTGTGCGCAAGTCTGGGACTATGTGTGCATTTATCTGTTACCCAGAAACCGGTCCCAGGATGCTTGCTGCCTGTCTAGTGAGGAACTGGCTTGACAATTCAGGTTGGACTGTTCCCATGGGGCACAGTGTCAAGACTGATTTGCATATGGCTGGGTCTGAACTGGGGTGGTGAAGTAAGCTAAAGAAAGATGATGGATTTAGCCCAGACCTGTAACTGGGGTGAGTGTCTGAAAGGTTCCAGCGCTCTGTCCATCATCTCCTTGTGTTTCATTTATGTTTGTATGCATGACTGCATGGAAAGGACGTAGGTCCCTTACTCACGAAGCAACACAGGAATTGATACATAGAGATACAATGAGGTCTCTCATAAGTGTCCAAATGGAAAAACAATACATTTCTTAAGTTTACAATAACAATTAAATAGAGTGGAGGAAAAAACAAAAAGAAGAAGTTAAAAACTCCTAGACACAGACATTCTGCCATGTGACTACAATGTAAACATATTGGTCATGTCACATATATTGATAATTACCTATGCTGACATGAACAATTATATATCAACAATTAGAGTCATGGTACCGTGGTTGACGATGTTTTAATCCCCTAAAACGATGTAGGGATTATCATCAGTCTCCCTAAGCCACCTTCTTATTTTAGGCAGTACAAATTTGACTCAAGTAGGTGTTTTTTAGAGACGAATTCATGAGTGATTCAAGACTGATTTGAAATGGCACCCAAACTCAGCTGGGCCCTACTTTGTGGAGTGTAGGACCCATCTCATCAACAAAACACAAAACGTTTGACTTAACGCGGTCTTTTATTGAAAACGTCTAGATAAAATTAATGAAGTTGGAATGGCTTTGAAGATGTGGAAAACTGTGCCTAATTAGCAATCTCTACTTAGGGGTCGATTATGATGTCCGTTGGAAAGGCTCCGAATCGGATTCGGGTTTGGCGATTCTCATTCGGAATCCGTCTTTCCGACTGATTTACAAAGCTTTCCGAACAACCATTTACAATGTTCACAAAGCGTTCGGACTTTCCAAGTCGGTTCCAGATGGTATTCGTAGAAACCAAGTCGTTTGGAGCTGACTCGTACAGGTCTATGGTCCGCGTTTCTAACAAAGTGATTACGATATTGGATTCGGACAGCCTTTCTGATTTGGTTTGTAAGACATGGATCAGCTGTAGGAATATGACTTTTGGAGCCTGCAGCAGGTCCCCCTTCACCCGGAGCCTTCCAAATGTGGCCCGTGAGGGTACCCAGGAGACCCCCACTTTCAGACCATGCACAGTGATGCCGGTGCCAAGGCGTGCCCGCCACAGGGTGCACGATTTTCCCCAACCACTCCTTTCTTCAATGGGAGCATGTGTATTTGGTCGGAACACAGGCTCCCAATAAAGTCAATGGGAGTCTGACCGAATAGTATCCAGAACAATTGTAATCAGTCAGTCGGGCTCCCCAAATCCATTTTGATCGGGAACCATTCCGACAATGATTTGGTCGGAATGCTCTCCGACCAACATCGTAATCGATCCCTAGGTATAAAATGCTGTCTCCTGCCTGACCCATCCAAAATCAGCCATGAGACACTTATTTTAAGTCTGTGGACAGAGGGGCTTCCTGAATAAATGGAGAAAAGCTTTGTGCTGTTTTGCGGGGGGCACTCAGGAGATACTGGAATAGTGTTTCTGCAGGTAGATCAATGATACATGATATCTTTAACAAGGTTTTTTCTGTTTAAATGTATTGCGTTGCACAGTTTCTGTTTTTTATGTTTTGAAAATGCCTGTTCTTAAAAAAAATAAAAATAAAAGTTACAAACACATTTATGTTAGCTTTACTGTTTTGTGGTGAAAATATTGAAAATATTACACTGGCCTTAAAGCCAAGGGCTGCAATGTGTAGAATAAAAACTGTTTGTGTGTAGAATCAGGCACTGTTTTAGTTAGGGGGTTGAGGTTATTGGGTTTTGTCAGCACACTAACATGTGGTTCAAAAGTGAGTTATTTCTCAGATGTTTAATGTGTACAGTATATATGTTGACAAGGTAGTCCTTGCTAATATCCTGCAATGAACAAAATTAGAGTATAAAACCGGTTGTCAGCTTGCCCAATACATATTTTTTAACAGATCTGTCCCAAAGCCTGAAGTGGTTTACAATAGGTTTAGCTGATGTATGCTGCAGCACATCAATTGTTTCATTGTGCTATTTTGTTTTGTTTATGAGGCTGCAGGCATTGTCGAAATATATGTTCCAAAATACCTAAATATATCTGTTGCTTAAAATGAGGGATTTGCAAGGTTAAGGTTCATCATCAGCCCATGGAAAATGTTTCAAAGCACTGAGCGGCAGAGCCATGAAGGACGGGGCTGTGAGGACAAAGTCGGCTTGACAGAGGGCCTCATAGGGAGGATGAGTAGGCGCTGTGGTCAGAGATGGGATAGAACCACTGGTTGTAGCAAATGTGGTTAAGAAGCACCACCTTGAAAATACCTTCACCAAAAAAGGGCAACTGAGACAGTTACTAAACTTATTGACTCAGCATTGTAGACTTTTTTTTAAAGGTATTCTTGAGTTATGAGGCTAAAGTACAGCTGGCTGTTGAGCTAAAACAAATCTTAGAGACTAAAGATGCATCTGCTGATTTCAACCGAGTACAGCATAATACATCAATTACAGATGGATGATGGGTGGACTTGATGTATAACTGATGTGTTAAGAGTAGCCTCTGAGCCGCAGGGACATTTTTTGCACCGTCCAAAACCCCAACATCCCAATCTGCCCCAAAGAGTGTGCTAAAACGGTGTAATATTTTGGAAATGTGACATTGATTCCTTTTCCTCAAAACTACCCTAGACAATCACAAAAATGCTAAACCTCAGCAAACAATGGACCTCCGAGCAAAAGTGGTAGTGGCGGGACCCTCAAAGAATCCTGAAAGGGTCACAGCCTCATTAAAAAAACGAAGCCTTCGGGCCTATAGATGGACTGGCTACAATGAAAGGGTTTCCACTAGCTGCAGGCAAGGCTGCAGGCCCTGACGGAATCCCCCTCGAGGTCTACAAATGCTTAGAAAAGGAGATTGCCCCAATTCTACTCAATTTATTTAATGGGATCCTGTGCTCAGGTATTATACCGGAGTCCTGGAAGGAGACTAACATCGTTATCTTTCACAAGAAGGGGAAACCTAAGGAACTGCCGGGGTCTTATCGCCCAATATTGCTAATTAATGCGGTTACAAAATTATAC
Organism: Lissotriton vulgaris; assembly: GCF_964263255.1. Taxonomy (NCBI): domain Eukaryota; kingdom Metazoa; phylum Chordata; class Amphibia; order Caudata; family Salamandridae; genus Lissotriton; species Lissotriton vulgaris. The sequence goes on from NC_141694.1 coordinate 1,300,356,269, forward strand.
TCTAAGGTCTGGGCTGGCAGGTTGGGGGTGATTATTGGCCGTCTCGTCTCCCCGTGGCAGCATGGGTTTATACCTGGGAGAGGCACTAAGGAACATACTAGAAGAGCAATAGCGCTATTTGATGCCCATGGTGCCACGGGGGGGGAGATGGCCATGATCCTCCTCGACGCCGAGAAAGCCTTCGACTGAGTGGTCTGGGACTTTCTCTGGGGCATCCTGGCTGGCAGAGGCTTTGGTATCAATTTCCTGAGGGCAATTAAGGCTATGTACCTTGGCCCGGTGGCTCGTGTCATGGTTATGGGGCAACGGTCGGATAAAATAGTGTCAAGAGGAGGACGCGCCAGGGTTGCCCATGTTCCCCAATCTTGTTTTCCTTATATTTAGATCCTTTTATACAGAAAATGTTAGCCTCCCGTCAAATTAGCCCCGTGGTGTTTAATGGCTTTACTACAAAACTCCTTGCTTACGTCGACGACCTGGCGATAACTACTTCGGACCCATACCAAGCAATGCCTGCACTGGTACAACTGGCTAACGAATTTGGGCTTCGATCTGGCCATCGGTTAAATGAGGGGAAAACTCAGATTATATGTACTAAAAATATTGTGAAGACTGATCATAGATTTGTAGACTAAGCTGTATATCTTGGGGTCAGAATTAATGCATCAGTTGAGAAGATGGTTGGAGAGAACTATCTTCCCCTCATTAATTCAATTGAAACAGATCTGAAAAGAATTGATATGTTACACCTTTCTTTGATTGGCAGAGTGAATGTTTTAAAAAAGACCATGTTCCCCAAATTACTATACCTGTTTAGGGCTATTCCACTGCTGTTAGAGGAAGGTGTGATGGGGAAAATTGAAGCCACATTTGTTAGGTTTGTTTGGCAGTACGGCAAAATTAGATGCTCAATTCACCACATGTCATTACCGTGGGATAGGGGAGGTCTGGCTATGCCGAACCTCAGATTATATCATTTGATATGCCTCCTCACGCAAATGAATATACTGATTCAATCTGATCCCCTACCATCTAAAGGCCAAATTGAGAGTCAGGAGCCTCCCTCTGTTTTCGAGTAACTTTTAGGGAGGAAGGACTATGGATTACTGCAGTTTTGAGGTGGATCTAGGTATTATAGGAAGGCAAGGTATAAGATGTCTGGGGGGTCTGGGGAACCTGGAAAGCTATTAGTAAAATTTTGAAGATCCCTAAAATAAATGCCAATACTAACCTGTGGAAATCTACTCTATTTCTTCATTTGGGCCAAAGCGCGTACTGTACTGTATGGAGGGAGCATGGGATAAGATGCCTGGGCGATATCATGACAGGCGATGTCATCCTCAGCTTTGTTGAAATACAGCAGAAATATGGGATTCCAGATAGTCACTGGTTTTTATATGGACAAATTGCTCAAACTCTATTGGCATATAGACCAAAGATTCTGCTGCCCCCAGACAGTCAATTGGTTGAATATTTAAAAAGAGGGGCAAAGAAGATAGGTACAGCTTACAATCTTTTGTTGCCGGGCCTCCCAGATGATCTGGAGAGAACAGAGGCCACATGGGCGCAAAAATTGGGGGACCCTGATGTTGACATAGACCTACCCCTTCTTCTAAGTAAGAAAGTATTTCGAGCGTCAAATTTGAGGTCTCAACATTATAAGACTCTGTTTAACCTCTACTATACCCCGGCGAAATTGTATGGGTGGGGGCTAAGAGAAGATGATAAATGCTCTAAATGCAACACAGGTCCGGCAGACCTATTGCATATGTTTTATCATTGTCCCAATTTGGCCTTAATACGCAATGAGATAACCCAGTTTTTGGGGGGCTGCTAGGTATTAACATCGACCTATCCCCTACCTTTGTTCTCACAGGGACAGATGATAAACTGAAGGTTGGGAGGGACACCCAAGCGCTTTTGTTCATTGCAGTAGCGGTATTACAAATCCTTATCTCTGCTGGCTGGAAGGATACCATCGCTCCCGCGTTTCATATGTGTCTGTCCAGGTTGTTAGGTATGCATAATTTGGAGGCATGTTTATATGAATTTAAGGGGAGGAAGATGCAAGAATTTAGTAGGAACATCTGGGCGCCACTGAAGAAATGGAGGAATTAATAAAAAGCTAAGATTTATGATCACATTATTTAGGAGTTTTTTTAAAGTTGATCTAGGCTTTTATAATAGAAGTATGAATTTTCAATGAGCCATGATTGTATCTATATCGTTATCGAATAATGCTGACTAATTTATTACATATTATGAATTTTATATCTTTCATGATGTATGAAGTGAATATGTATTGGATCTTAATGGAATTACACCTTATTTCTCAATAAAAAAAAAAATTAAAAAAAAAGAAAGAAAGGGTTTCCACAATGGGGCAAAGTAGGTATGTTTTATAAAATGTAGATCCTAAAGAATCCTATTGTATTTCGCTCTCAAGCAGCATCTTCCTCCACCATCTATTAAGGTCTTTAAAAATGTAAAAACAATAGTTAGATATCTGGTTACAATCACAAGGCTGCAAAAAGCTGTTCAGGCGTATTTACTAATGTGAATTTTTGTTTTTTTTCCCATCGTACAACACACACAAAAGACTGGTTTTGGGGTCCCACCAAAGGTAAAGCGCACATCGGCTTGCTAAAGGGCTTAACACAGATCCTTCAAAATGACCCAGTGCCAGCAACCAGTGGGATGCACCCCATTTATCAGAACAAACCATGCAGAGACTTTGCAAACTCAAGCCTTAGCGACACTAGTTACTTTTAATCCTACACTTCTTTACCAACAAAAGCCACAGACAGTACATCGAACACACATACATGACTGGCACTTCTGGCTAGGGATGTGGACCTCAAAGAGTGTCCTGTTCCAGCCACAGACACACAACAGCCCCGTTCATTTTAAAAGCAGGTGGTAGGTCTTGCAAAACAATAAAACTTGTTGCGTCTTTCCTTAAAGAAGAAGAAACCCTTGGTCCCTGACCTACAAACCGTCCCTTTAGATCTGTCTTCAAAAAATAGTTACAGCTTAGCCAGGTCCCCATAATCTTCATGCACATATATATTCCCTATCTGAGAGAGTGAATGTCAAGGTGCAACACAGAGGATCAGCACAACCAAACATAAATATCTCACCTAGCCTCAGAAACGAAGGGTTTGAAAATGATCATCCCGCCCCGCCCCATATTCTGCATGTGTAGGGCTTCTCAGGAGGCAAGTCACAACCATGTGGGGCAGAAGCCACCAGTTCCCAGCCCCTGTGATGCAATGGGTGCAGACTTACTTGGCCACTAGAAAACCCTGCAGGTTCAAAATATCATTAAAGTGATTTTCATTAATGTAAATCATCTTGCTTTTCACTGGCTTTCTGGGTGTGAAGTACTTCCATGATCCGATGTAGTAGCTTTTACTGTGACAGCAAAATAAATATCTCAAAAAGGTCCTGTTCTCCAAAATCCTGCCAGTCTGTTGGGAGGTATTTCAAATGCAGCATGGGTTTCAGCCGCTCTAGACAGTACGCATGCGACAGTATTGTTGCAATCTATTACAGTTGAGCAACCGCTGTTGTTTTTTTTCAATTACTTTACTGTAAAAGATATTCTTTAAAGGTCTGAACACACACCCATTGTGACACTGAGCAATGAGGACAACTATTCTGAAGGTCCTAAATACAAATAGTTTGGTTTTCTAAAAGTTCCACAGCGTCAAACACATCGCCCGGCGAGCATCATGTGAACAAGGGGGTGTCAATACCTTGCCTATGGAAGCAAAGCTAAAAGAAATCATTTGGGCCCGCGTCATGTAACCAGTGCTCTATGTGAGTTTGCACAGCTTGGTGAATAGCTAAAAGCCCATGATCAAATTAGATTATGCATTCTAAGTTAACAAACTTGTTAGCCTAACGGCTAGGGCATTCGACCTCGAACCTGGAGAACTAGGTTAGAGTCTCGGTAATGTCGCTAAAACATCCTGTGATTCCGGGCAAATCACTTAATCTCCCCGAACCTACCAAAAATGAATGTAACATAACTGGTGATATGTAAAGCGCTCTGATACCCGGTTCGGTTCGGGTAGAGTTTGCGCTATATAAAACTGCAATAACCTTTTCTTTTTTAAAACCTGAATTCTTTGTAATACTCTGTAGCGTTAAATCTCTCTACATTTTGCTGGTACCTTCTTACGCTCTCTTAAAATACCATCTCTGAACCCTCACATTGGGGATCTATGGTGGATGCCGAGTACTCCGGCGAATCATTTGGGGGGGGGGGGGGCTGACTCTGATGCCGCATATTTTTAAGCCTCCATGTAGCAAAAATTCTTGTTCTCTTTAAATTACCGATTAAAAGCCTACACTGCTTGGTGCTTTTAGCCCACTTTTGTTTCTTACTGCTCAAACCGGGCTCACCTCCACAGCCTCATTGCGTGTCCATGCCAGTGCTGCCGGGGTTATTATCTGATGCCAGGCGTAGTATAAAAGTGGCGGCTCCCTTATACCGCTCTGGGGATCCACGAGGGAGTCCGCTGTGGCTTTGGGGTGGAGTCCACTCAGGCCAGATGACGGAGCGAGCCCCCCATCCACTGGGTACAGGCGTTAGTTTCCCCAGGAGTGCGCCATCGCAGGAAAGGCCCGACCAGGCCTGCCAAGCCTGGGCCTCGCGTAGATCGTGCTGCCTGGGCCCTCTTCTGCAGCATCTGGAGTATGCCTGCACAGTTACCGCCTGGAGCGCTGACTAGTGGTGCATGGTGTGTGGCAGTGGTGTCCCCCTTATACAGCTCTGGGGGACCGCCTGGAACCTGCGTTGGTGCTCTAGGATGAAGGGTCACCGGTGCAGCCTCTCCTCGGTTTTTGCGTGTTTCCTGTTGCTTTGTTGTGGCCTCTCTGCCCCCTCTTGATCCAGGAATCTGGTTCACCCCAGCTTCGCAGGATGTGCCGCCACTCTCACTTGTCCGCTCGGGCAGGCTCCGTTGCACCTACAACAGCTGGAGGTGCGGTAAAGGGCCCAGCGGGAGCAGAGAGCGAAACGGCTGAGTCCTATTGAGATGCCATCTTGGCTACGCACACGTCTTCCACAGTTTTATGGCTTTAGAGTTCAGGTTGGATTTTAGTTTTCTGACAACCTGGTGCACCTCTTTCATATTTGACCCTAGCACTGCTTTTCCGGCTAAAAACTCATATTCTGGGGTGTTATTTGTGTAAGTAGGGGGATGTATATTTCCCTGAATCTCTCTGAGCACTACTTTCTGGTTACCCCCACTAACAATGTTCTGAAGGTATGGAATGGGGGATCACAAAAAAGCAGTTCTCAATCAGAACACCCTTCAAAGTATTTGGTTGTTGTTCCTCAGGAAGCCTCACCACTATACTCGGTTTCAAAGCTCTGATTATGACATCTGCACAATCCTGTACTGCTGTTCGGGTATGTTGAGGTGGCTGATGGAGGATTTACACTTGAAGCGGGGCAAGAGGTGTAACCGGGGAGCTCATCGCAAACTGCCTTTCTAAGGTGTTTCAGTGGATGGCCCTGCAGCAACTGAAATGCAACCAGGACAAGACTGAGTATATGATTTTTGGGGCTTCCTCCCCAAAGCTCTTGAGAACTTGCTGGTCTAAGGATGCCCCACAACCAGCCCCTTAACAGATCTTTGTAAGGAATCTAGGTATCAAACTCCTTTCAACCTCAGATCAAAGCTATGATCAGTTTCTGCTTTGGAATACTTGAGATGCTGAAAATATTCCTTCCTTTCATGTCCGAGTCAGATAGGAAAAAGGTTATCCAGACTCTGATTACCTCATGACTATATTATTGTATCACCCTTTACCTTGGCCTCCCAGAGTAACTTCTGAGTAGACTTCAGGTGGTGCAAAACGTGGTGGCCAGACTCCTACTTAAACTCCCCCTTATGTCTCACATGACCACCCACCTAAAAGCCCTTCTCTGGCTCTCAGTGAAAAATAGTGTTTGATTTAAGGCCATGGTTATAATGCACATGGCCTTGCATGGTTCAGGAGCATGCTACATTAGAGAGAGGATTCATGACAACATTACAGCTCACACTCTGCGTTCTTCTGCTCATTTGGCGAAAGTCCCTTGGATCTACCGACTTAGAACTGGAGGCAGATCCTTGTCTTATTTGGGGCCCCTTAATTGTATTCAGCTCCAGAGGGACCTATGCCTAACCAGTGATCTTCTCGCTTTTAAAAAGAAATTGAAAACTTAACTTTTCACACAATTTATTTAGGTTCACAAGCTGGTGCCATATGTCTTTCACACCGGGGCACTCTACTGAGTAGCTGTGCGCTGTAAAAATTGTTATGACATAACATCATAACATAGGATATGGAAAATTTAAATGATGGCCATAGTAGCTCTGCGCAGTAGAGGTGTAGGAAGCGCCGGAGCTGGGAACTGGTAGCTGCTGCCCCTCTGAGTCTACATTAGAAGGCACACTATGGGCCATATTATCAAGAAAGGGTGATACATTATCGCTGCTTTTATCTGTAGGAAACTGCCACTAAAGCGACGATAATGAGCTTGATAATATGCCCTTGTAAATTCCCATAGAAGCCCAGGTTCTGGTGTTAACCTGGGCTTCTATGGGAATTCACAAGGGGATATTATCAAGCCCATTATCGCCGCTTTTGCTGCAGGTTCCTGCCGATAAACGCAGCGATAATGTATCGCTATGAGTGGCTGCCCTTTCAGACCCTTGAGAAGCCCCGTACCTGCATAAGGAGCATACAGTTTGGGATGTTCATTAGCAAGCCCTTCGTCAAATAGGGTTCATGAGATGTTTATATGCAGTTGTGGCTCACCGGCTAGCTCCTCCCCCCTCCCCCAAGATGCCTATATATGTTGAATGTATCACTAAGGCTATATGAGATATTTAAAGTCGGATGTGGCAATCCTCTAGGGTGCACCTCAACATTCACTCTCTCAGATGGGGAACATTTAACTGCCTGAAGATTATGCAGACCTAGCTGAGCTGTAACTATATTTTTGCAGGATAAATCTAAAGGGATTGTTTGTTGGTCTGGGCCCGAGGTTTTCTTCATCTTTAAGGAAAGATGCCTTGAGTTTTTTTGTGTGTGTGAGATGTACCTCCTGCTTTTTAAATGATTGGGGCTGTTGTGTGTCTGTGGCAGGAACAGGGCACCATTTGAGGTCTATTTTCCTAGCCAGAAGCCCCCGTCCACTGGTTGCTGGCGTTTGGTCATTTTGAAGATTCTGTATTATGTCTTTTAGCAGAGTTGACGTGCACTTAACCTTTTGTGGTACTCCAGCACCAATCTGTTGTGTTGGCTCTGTGATAAAAAAAATCCAAACACAGACATTGGTAAAAAAAAGCCTGAATGTCTCTTTTCAGCCTTATGATTTTAACCACCTGTCTAGCTATTGCTTTACATTTCTATAGACCTTGCTAAATGGTGAAGGAAGACACTGCTTGAGACAGAAACACAATAAGATTCTTTTGGCGCAACATTTTGTAAAGCATACCTGCTCTGACCTTTGTAGTTCCACTTTCTTTTAGCTGGTCTTGTACAGGCCTCAAAGGCTTCTGTATTTTTTAACAAGGCCACAACCCTTCCAGGACACTTTGAGGGTCCCTTCACCATCACATTTGCTTGGGAGTCTACTGTTTGCTCAGGGTCAGCATTATTGTGAGTATCCTGGGTAACTGAGAAGAAAAGGAACCCATGTCACATTTCCAATATAATACACTGATTTAGCACACTCTCTGGGTGCATGAAGGAGTCTTGGGGTTTTGGGAGATACAAGAAATGTCCCTATGTCTCAGAGGCTAATCTTTACACATCATTTATACATCAAGTATGACCATCATTCACCTGTAATTGACGGATTATGCTGAACGCAGTTTAAATCAGGTGACGCACCTTAGACTCTATGATTTGTTTTAGTTCTTCAACAGCCAGCTGAACTTTTGCCCCATAACCTGTAAATAAATGCACACTAGTATACCTTTTAAAACAAAGTCTACAATGTTGAGACAATAAGGTTAGTAACTGTCTCAGAACTATAGCGCTCTAAGGGCCCGATGTAGGGATTCTTTTTTTACCCGTTCGTAAATACCGAATTATACCGAATCGGGATTTATGAACCGGAAAACCACATATAGGTAAATAATCAGTAAAAAATACTGATTCGGTAACATTCGGTATCCACACTCGGTAAATACCGATTCGGTAATCACCGAATCGGAAATCTCCGATTCGGTAACCCCCTTTCACCACTATGGGCCTCCAGTCCCATAGGAATGAATGGGAGACACCGATTCGGATATTACCGAATCGGTATATACCGAATCGGAAAAATCTGATCTCGAAAATTCGAATACATGACATGTGACCCAGTGAACCAATCAGGGACACCCACCACACCCCACAACAAAACCTCAGAGAATCCAACCAATCAGATGCAAGTACCACACCCCAGTACCTGGAGGTGGCCACACCCATGCAGGTGCAGAGCAACAGAACTGCAGAGAGAGCTAGAGGTGAGACAGAGGAGCAGGCTGCACTGAGCCCAGCATAGCTATACCATGGAGTCCCAGGAGGCACAAAAGGATGGAGGTGACAGAAAGAGTAAGGCGAAATTCAGCCCAACAGAGCTCCAGGTGCTGGTGGAGGAGGTTGTGCAGCATTACAGCCAGCTGTTTGGGAGACAGTCTCTGCAAGTAGCAGAGTCTGTAAAGAGTAACACCTGGCTGGCAATACAGAGCAAAGTCAATGCCCTGGGAGTGACTCATCACAAAATCGACGACATCAAGAAAAGGTGGTATGATCTGAGGATCACCACCAAAAAGAAGCTTGCCACCCATAGGAAGGAATCCACAGCCACAGGTGGGGGGAAGAACCATGCTCCAAGCCTCACAGAACTGGAGCAGCTTGTGGAATCCACCATGGAGCCTGAGAGCATACACGGGATTGGGGATGCTGATAGCTCAGCCAGAGCTGCAAGAAAGAAAGGTAAGATGCATGGACATGAACCCCACCCATTCCCTGGCCCCTTTCCCAATGTGGGTGACTCACTTACAATCCAGCACACATGACAGTAGTCACCAGCAATGCATCATGGTAGTCGTAGTCATAGGTACATACTTCAAACTTGCCACTACTGAACACTGCATGCCATGCCACACTCCCCATACACAACCAGTTGAGGCATCTGAAAATGTGTAGTAGGATTATGTGTGATGAAAACACACAGCTGATCATTGTCCATGTCTCTCCACAGGAGAGTCATCGCGCAGAGCAACGCACAGAGGGAGAAGCCAACAGACACAGCAGTACCTAGCACTGTCCCTGAAGACACAACCACAATGCACGCACCCACAGCAACGGAGCAAGACACCACTGCACAGCCACTGTCGCCCCTGCTGTTCGAGACACAGACTCCGGCAGCACCTGCAGGTGCAACAACTCCAAGCTCTGGGTCCCCTGTGCATGTGAGGCCAAGGAGGCGGGACGTACTACCATTAAGAATCATGGAAAGCTCTGATGAGGAAGTGGTGGAGGCACCCGGACCAAGTACACCACCACTGGCTGGCGACGCAGGCCAACAGAGGTCAATGGGATCTGGCCACACAAGTGACTGTGGCCGTAGGGCACGTGAGCAGGATGAGGGGCATAATGTAATCAATCAATCAATCAATCAAAGCATTTATATAGCGCACTACTCACCCGGAGGGTCTCAAGGCGCTAGGGGAGGGGGGTCCGCTACTGCTCGAACAGCCAGGTCTTGAGCTGCTTCCTGAAGGCAAGGTGGTCCTGGGTCAGGCGGAGGTGGGTCGGGAGGGAGTTCCAAATCTTGGCGGCCTGGTAGGAGAAGGACCTTCCTCCATGTGGTGGCTCTTCGGATGCGGGGGACGGCGGCGAGGGAGTGGCCGGTTGATCGAAGCTGGCGTGTGGGAGCGTAGAAGTTGAGGCGGCTGTTGAGGTATCCTGGGCCTTGGTTGTGTAGGGCTTTGTGTGCGTGGGTGAGGAGACGGAAGGTGATTCTCTTGTTGACCGGGAGCCAGTGCAGATCTCTCAGGTGTCCGGAGATGTGGCTGCGACGGGGGATGTCCAGGATGAGTCGTGCTGAGGCGTTCTGAATCCGCTGGAGTCTCTTCTGGAGTTTGGCGGTGGTTCCGGCGTAGAGGGCGTTGCCGTAGTCCAGTCGGCTGGTGACGAGGGCCTGGGTGACCGTCTTCCTGGTCTCATTGGGGATCCATCGGAAGATCTTACGTAGCATGCGCAGGATGTTGAAGCACGACGAGGAGATGGCGTTGACTTGTCTGGTCATGGAGAGGGAGGAGTCCAGGATGAAGCCCAGGTTGCGTGCGTGGTCTGTTGGTTTGGGTGCGCTGCCCAGAGCGGGGGCCACCAGGAGTCGTCCCAGGCGGAGGGAGAGGATCCCAGGATGAGGACGTCTGTCTTGTCCGAGTTCAGTTTCAGGCGGCTGTTCATCATCCACTTGGCTACTTCTGTCATCCCTTCATGTAGGTTGGCTCTGGCGGGGTCGTTGGTGAGGGAGAGGATCAGCTGGTTGTCATCGGCGTAGGAGATGATGTTGAGGTTGTGTTGGCGTGCGATGGCTGCAAGGGGGCTCATGTACACGTTGAAGAGGGTGGGGCTGAGTGAAGATCCTTGTGGAACGCAGCAGATGACTTCGGTGGCCTCGGATCTGAACGGGGGAGGCGGACTCTCTGTGTCCTTTCGGCGAGGAACGAGATGATCCATTCCAGTGCCTTCTCCTGGATTCCGACGTTGCTGAGGCACTGCACTAGGGTACGGTGGCAGACAGTGTCGAAGGCCGCGGAGAGGTCTAGGAGGATGAGGGCCGCTGTTTCTCCGTTGTCGAGTGAGGTTCGGATGCATCGGTGGCTGCGATCAGGGCGGTCTCGGTGCTGTGGTTATCCCGGAAGCCAGACTGCGAGAGGTCGAGGGATCCGTTCATCTCGAGGAAGGCGGCCAGCTGCTTGTTGACGGTCTTCTCGATGACTTTTGCAGGAAACGGGAGCAGCGAGATGGGGCAGTAGTTCTTGAGGTCGTTGGGGTCGGCTGATGGCTTCTTTAGTAGGGCGCTGAGTTCGGCGTGCTTCCAGCTCTCCGGGAAGGTAGCGGTACTGAAGGAGGTGTTGATGATGTCCCACAGGTGGGGTGCGATGACAGTGTCGGCCTTATTGAAGACGTGGTGAGGGCAGGGGTCGGTCAGAGATCCGGAGTGGATGGAGTTCATCGTGCGGATGGTGTCTTCGGTGCTGATCGGGGTCCAGGCGCGGAGGGTGGTGGTGGGGGGCGGTGGTTCAGTCGTGTCGTACGTCGGTTGAGTGTTAAAGCTGTTGTGTATGTCCGCGATCTTGTTGTGGAAGTAGGAGGCGAGGGAGTTGCAGAGGTCTTGTGAAGGGGTGATGGCGTTGTTTCCGGCGTTGGGGTTGGAGAGCTCTTTAACGATGTTGAAGAGTTCCTTGCTGTTGTGTGCGTTGTTGTCCAGTCGTTCCTTGAATGCAGTTTTCTTGGTGGCGTGGATCAGTTGGTGGTGTTTTCGGGTGGCGAGCTTGAGGGCAGCCATGTTGTTCGGTGTTGGGTCTCTGCGCCAGGCTTTCTCAAGGGCTCAGCAGTTCTTCTTGGAGCTCTTGAGTTCGTTGGTGAACCATGGGGCTTTCTTGCTGCCGGGTCTGCTAGGCGGGGTCTTCAGAGGGGCGAGGCCGTCTGCGCAGTTGCTGATCCACTTTGCGAGGTTGGCGGCCGCCTGGCTTGGGTTCGTTGTGCTGGTGGGAGGGTTCATGCTCAGGGAAGTCGCGAGCTGGTCGGCTGTGATCTTGTTCCAGCTTCTGCGTGCAACCTGTTGCTGGTGGTGGTGGATCGTGGTCCTTCTGAAGCTGAAGTGGACGCAGATGTGGTCCGTCCAGTGGAGACCGGTGGCGTGGCTGAAGGTGATGTCCTTGCTGGATGAGAACACGGGGTCGAGTGTGTGTCCGGCGTAGTGGGTGGGGGTGGTCACCAGCTGCTTGAGACCGAGGTTGGCGAGGTTGTCCAGCAGGGTGGTGGTGTTGCGGTCGTTGTTGTTCTCCAGGTGGAAGTTGAGGTCCCCGAGGAGGATGTAGTCAGCGGAGTGGAGGGTGTGTGGGCTGATGAAGTCGGCGATGTCTTCGCTGAATTGTGTGCGTGGTCCCGGGGGTCTGTAGATGAGGGTGCCTCTGAGGGTGGTCTTGGGGTTCATGTAGATCTGGAAGTGCAGGTGTTCGGCGGGTGCGAGGGTGTCGTTGGTGTTGGTCATGATGCGGATGGTGTTCCTGTGGATGATGGCGATGCCTCCTCCTGTCTGGTTGACGCGGTCCCTCCGGATGATCTTGTAGCCATCCGGGATGGTGATGGCGATGTCGGCGCTGAGGAGGCGTTCATCCAGGTTTCCGTGAGGAAGGTGACGTCTGGGGCTGTGGTGTCGAGCAGGTTCCAGAGCTCGACGGCGTGTCTGTGGATGGAGTGGGTGTTTAGCAGGATGCACTTGAGGTGGTTGCTGCTGGTGCTCGGCTTGATCGATGCAGGTGTAGTGCAGGTCCGGATGCAGGTGAATTTGCAGGGATGGCAGCAGAGGGGTCCGTGGGTGCGTCTCGGGGTGGAACGATAGCAGCCCGGGATTCGACCGGCGTTGAGTGCGTAGAGTTCGGTGGCGTCGTAGGTCTGGCGGGTGGGTTGGTGTCTGCGGGAGCCAGGGGTCCTGGCACTGGGCGCGGTCCAGGCACGAACGGGCGCAGACGGGCTTACCTCTGGCGCACCTTCCGCGCTCAATCGGCGCTCCCGCTGCGCGCGTCCGCTGCACGGTCGCTCAGGGGACGTCATAAGTACGGAGCCGGGAGGGCGGGTCAGCTGGGTGGCGGGAGCGGGGCAGCCAATGGGCAGGAGGGGGGCGGAGTCGGCGGAGGTCAGTGGCGGTAAGGGGGACTGAGGGCGGCTCAGCGGCGGCTGGGGCGTACGGTGGCCGGGAGCGGCACCCAAGGAAGAGGGAGGGCAGCAGAAGGGGGGGGAAACAGGAGGCAGCAGAGAAAAAGAGAGGCAACACGAGTGAGAGGCAGCACAAGGAGGGGAAGCAAAACAAAAGCGGCAGCGAAGGCAACCACGAGGCAGCAGAGTGGGGAAGTCACAGGAGGCAGCAGCGAGGCAGCAGAACAGCTTATCAGGGCAGCTCAGGCAGTCAGCGGGCAGGAGCAGCGGAGTGGGGGCGACCTCGCCTGGAACAGGCTCAGTGGTCGCACTGTATAGGGGGTATTTGCTGGGCTGGAAGCCACAATGGAAGCCACAATGGTGAGGGTGCAGCGCATGCAGGCCAAAGGGATCCTGGCAGTGCACAGACAGGTGCGCATCCTGAACAGCAGGATGTCAGACATCGATCGGGGGATAAGTGGCATGGCAAAGGGAATGAAGTCCATGGGCAAAGGAATGGAGGCAATGGGCAAAGGAATGGAGTCCATGGCAGAGGCGGTGAGGGACATGGGTGTGCGCAAGGGTTGCCTCTGTGACAGGCTGGAGAGTGACCACCAAGAAAGGCGCAGGTATAGGCGCGAGGTACAGCAGCTGAATCAGTCAATTAACCGTCTGGCTACTTCTACCACACTGCTATGCCGCCGGTCAGTGACCATGCAGACTGAAATTGTGCACTGCTGCAGTGACTTGTCCAGGGGGATGGGGAGGGTGACCTCTGCTATGGAGGTAATGCTGACACAGCAGACTGCCACAGGACAGGTCACAGTGATTTTAACTTTGGCCACCCAGTGTGCAAAGGGAATTTAATTAGATTTTTTTGTCTTGAATAGTGCAGTAGTGCATATTAAAGTGAGTGTTTCAAGACATGAACATGCCTGTGTGTCATCACTCTATTAGAAGTATCTGTTGGTGATTTCTGCGCGTCGCAGTCTACCATCTGTTGCAGGTGCTGCTCCTGCTGCAGTGTGATCGGCTTGTACAGTCCCATCATCTATGTCCTCATGATATGTTAGTTCAATCTCTGTGCCCTCCTTGGTGGCAAGATTGTGCAGCATGGCGCAGGTAGCTATTATCTTGCAACAGATAATTGGTGTGCATTGCCGTGCACCTCCACTCTTATGGAGGCACCTAAATCTACTTTTCAGGAGTCCAAAAGTGCGTTCCACCTCCAATGTTCCCTCTAATATTTTTCCTCTGTGTGCGGCAGAGTACGGTCTGTGTGCGCTGCAGCCAAGGCTATGTGCGCCAAGAACCTAGCCGCGTGTGTAGACCAGGACTTTGAGTGTGATGAAAATACTCGGTGATCTTTCAAAGGGGCGTATCCGATGTAATTAAGGGTGTGGCTTAAAAGCAATTACACAAAAAATATGTGCATCGCATAGTGTGCCACCCTACTGATATTTTGCTTCTTCTGTCATTGCATACAGATATATAATACAAGTAACATTACACCTACAAGAAGCCAAGACTATTGGCTTTGTCAATGGTTGTTTTTGCATCAAGTTGTATATAATATTGAAAATGCTTCCGCTCTTGTGGTAGGGGTTGTGGCTAATGCTCGAGCTTTCGATTTAGGAGATGGGTTTTTAGTCTCGGGTCAGCCTAACATCCTGTGATTCTGAAACCTGCTTCGACACGCGAGGGCCTACGCACTATTTATAGCCCATAGGCCTGGAACTCCCAGGCTTTTATTAGAAAAAAACTCTAACAAAAGTCTCCCTAGGCTGGTGACACCTAGCCTCAACCCACCCTTCACCGTAAAGAACTGAAATAAAGAATTGAAAAAAAATAAGAGACCAGTTTGCCAATATTCAGGCCGTACTGCAAGCTCACTCGAGGTACTTCTGATAGAATTACTAGTACATAACCATCTAAAAAGTAAACATGAAGCCCCAGGCAGGCATTGCAAAAGATATTCTGAGTTATTTTTGCTCAATTTCCTGCCCATCCGGACCCCAAGAGTTAATTGCCATTTGCGCCCCTGTGCAGAATGGAATAAACAGGTGGAGACAGTGTTCGACCAGTCACCTCCTGACCTTGACACTTGCTGCTTGCCCAACCCCAGTCGTGGGGGATCCCCATGGGCTGTGTCCGGTCGGTATGAGTCTGAGAGGAGGTGCTGTACCATAGGAACATCTAACCAGTGATACTGCAGTAACACAGGCGGCTAGTAGATGCCCTTGAATAAGTCAACTCCACAGACACATCTAGTAACGTCGTATTTTACCGAATCAATTATTTTTCGATAAATGTTTTTCAATAAAGTATGTAACATTATATTACTAACTGAAATGTATTACAAATCAAACTTTTTGTAAAAGAACTTTAGAAATACTAAAGAAAGAAACCCATAATGACCCTTAGTCAATTACATTTTTGGTGCACTGTTTGCCCGCAAATGGTTGCCCTCAGCCAAGTCCATGCCCAGTGAGGGTCAGAGGGCCTGAGCATAGAGTGAAGACTGTGCCCTGAGGTCTCTAGAGCAGGAGGCTGGGCATAGTCAGACAGTGAACGATTACACCAAATATTTGTTGTTCATACACATTACACACCATGAAGTACATTAAAACATTAATTTCCTTGAAAACTTGCATTTGATTGGATGTTATGGTTGCAATCAAATTCCTACTAAATATAGAATGTTGACATTATGCAATGGTAACCCCTACAATGCACTGCACATGGCCTAAAACAGGATGTCACTGACAGTTTTACAAATAACATCATTCACAACAACACTGATGACATAATGATCGCAAAGGGAGAGGGAGGAATGGAGGATAAGGATACTCTTAACTAAGACATGTTTGGCAGATTGTTTCACAACAAGCCCATGGAGCCCACCAGAGGGGCCCCCAACCTCAGACCCTATTGAGTCAAATGGCTGTGTCACACTTTATTTTAGATATTATGTCAATGTGTGGAAATTTAGAAAGAAACACATTTTCTATTCTTTCCTGACTGTCACATGTGAGGAATATAAGGGAACTATAAAAAATCAGTAGCTGGCCGTTTAGAAAGCACCCCCCGCACCGATTCCGTCCTGCTGAATGCACAGGACCCACGTGGGGCCAATAAAGAACAGCAGAATATGTTGATGATATTACACAGGGGTCTTCTGCAACCTTTTCTATTACAAGAGTCTCTTTAGCCTGTTCGTGAGGTAGCCACGTCTTTATAAGGCACAAGCAGGGCTCTTGCGACTTAGCAGGTCCTCTCACCGTCGTCACTACTTGAGAATGTATCCCAATTCCCAGCTGCTGTCTGCAGCCAAGCAGGTGATGGACTCCAAGAGACAGCGAAAGCCCATAGTTCAGGCTGCAGCACTGTGACTGAGAGATTTGGGAATGGTAAAAAATTAACATTCGGAATGTTCCTGCTAAGGTCGAAGTTCAAGTTTTAATATCATTGTTAGATATTTCTTTTACAGGTTGGTTAGGTTACAGCGGGTTATAGATCTTAAGGAGTTTCTTGTTGCGCACACGAGTGTAATTTCTGATATTTATAGGTTTCCCTGCTCATCATTGCTTGATTTTGCGTGCAAAAAAAGTGTCAATCTTTGTCTTTGAAATGTCACTCATAAATACAATAAAATTAAGAAAATGTCACACACAGCCATCTGACACCTTGGCAGCTATGTACATGGACGTTACGTTGCATGTGAATTATGTGGGCATTTGTGAAAGTATTCCTGTTAATCATAGCGCCCGTCATTGCGCTGCAATTAACTGGAATACTTTCACAAATGCCCACAATCAGCACCCAGCTGCGCTCTATTGAGAAAAGACATTTCTAAATAGAGCGCAGCTGGGTGCTGATTGTGGGCCATTGTGATAATATTCCTGTTAATTGCAGCGCATGATGGGCGCTGTGATTAACAGGAATCCTTTCATGTCTTTTCTCAATAGAGCGCAGCTGGGTGCTGATTGTGGGCATTTGTGAAAGTATACCTGTTAATCACAGCGCATGCCATGCACTGTGATTAACAGGAATACTTTCACAAATGCCTCAGGCAACCAGTAAATTGCCGTTTTTCGCCGCTCGCGTTTTAAAAGCGACCGGCGGCGAGAAAGTGTGCGCGCTTTAGAAGGGACACTGCGCGCTCGGTGCCGCGCGGGTTAGAGGGAACACTGTCCACCACGCAACGTGTTGTTCTGTGTGCCATGTTATAACGCCTTTCGCTCATGGTGGATGGGTTCAGGTAGGGGGTGAGCACAAATGACCGCAGGGCATATGCACTGTCACCTGGGTGGAAAATGAAATTTTGATTAGTCACATTCTCTTTATGTTTCCTTCTGCATGGACTATCAGGGTGTCTCACACATACTTACCCAGCAGGTATCCATCACCAAAATCACCAGCCACAAGGCGTCTGTATATCCCACTGTTGGTGAATATGTAGGAGTCGTGGGTACTCCCTGGATATTTGGCTACAATGTCCATAATTATGTTGCCAGTGTTGTAGATCACCTGCACATTTATAGAATGTGTGGACTTCCGGTTTCTATATATGTGTTCAGTTACTGCAGGTGGGCATAGTGGGATGTGCATCCCATCGATACAGCCTATGATGTGCGGGAACTGGGCAAGTTGATAGAAATCAGTTTACATCCTTGCAAGTGCTGCAGGTGTGTCAAGGAACTCGATGTAGTGTTCCATCCTCTGCATCATGGTGTCTAGGAATTTTCTGAAAAACCGTGACAGCCAGCTCTGATACACCCCACCTACTGTGGCTATCACGTGCTGGTAGCTACCTGAGGCAAGTAGGTGTAGGCAGCACAGCACCTGCACATGGGGTGGAATGGCGTGTGCTTTTGGGGTTGGGTGTTCCAGATATGGGTAGAGGTCCCCAATCAAGTCCAGGATGGTTCTGGGGTGGAGTCGGTACCTTTGCAGGATCTCAGCTTCAGTCAGTTGGAAGAGGGTGATCCTCTGCCTATACACCTGCTCCTCCCTCAGCCAGACCCTCTCTCCTGCTGCCTGTATCCGTAGCCGCCTTGCAAATACGTAAAAAGCCGCCATTGTGGTTGCACTGTTGCATTTTGGGGCCTTCTTATATATCCTGTTCCTGGTTTCCACCTGCTCCCAATCCATGATAAATACCGATTCCTAAATACCGATTTTCATGCAATTCGGTATTTTTAGAATTTGCTACATCTCAACAGGCCATTTTTACCATTTCTTATTTACCGACTCGGTAAATATGAATTCGGTATTTTCCGATTCGGATATTTACCATTTCTTAATTTCCGATTCGGTAAATATGATTTCGGTAACTTCCGATTCATTTAATACCGATTCGGTGTTTTACCGACTGGTATTTAACGAATCGGTACGTTTTTGGTCACATACATCTCGATGCTCATATACCGGTCAGTAATGGCTGGAATGACCGATTTTCGGTCGTTACCGACCGGTATTTGGCTACCTACATCGGGCCCTAAATATCTGTACCTTGCTGAAAGTCAAACATATTCTCATGGCTCCACGATAATGGTGGGAAATCCTGTGAGCAGATTAAATAGATTTGCTTACAAACATCACAGATTGCAGTTGCTAAAATCTTAGAAAAAGAGAGGTTTCTATGTAAGTGTTGTTCACAATATAATAATATAATTTAAAGTTGCTGGAACTGGCATTCTTATCAAACTCATTAGCACGAAGGGCTAATAAATGCAGAGGCTTTGAGCTGGCACAGATCAGTTCAGACGCCTAAGCATAGTACTGTGCTAGATCGTTAAGCCCTTAAAGAACAATGCAAAGCATATTAAAAATCATAAGAACATGGTTTAAGCAGAACATAAATCTACACATTTTTTACCCTAGCAATTTGTATTATTGCACAGAACAATGAGAAATAACACATACATTTTCAAGAGCTTCATTCTTTTTGATCAAACAAATAAAACAGCACAACCCTTTCAATTTTGGAATCATGGTGGTTACCCCTTGTCGGGGACGATACACACAAGATGTTGTTTCTCTACCACATGTGCTACAACCAGTGGGTCTATCCCATCCCTGACTACAGAGCCTTCTCCCCTTCCCTAAGAGGCCGTGTGTGGTGCAGGCTTTGTACCCACAGACCCCTCCTGCATGGCCCTGCCTCATAGTGCCTTGAAACACTATTCACAACCTGATGATAGCCCTTAACCTTGCAAACCCTACGTTTTAAGCAACAGATTTATTTATGCATTTTGTAGCACATATTCTGACAACGTCTGCAGCCTCATATACAAAACAAAACAGCACTTGACACAATCGACATGCTTCAGCGCACGTCTGCTAAACGTATCGTAAAAAAGCTACTCCGGCTTTGAGAAGTATCAGTTAAAAAGAACTACTGGACAAGCGGAAAACTTGTTTTACATTCGCATTTTATTTATTACAAGATATTTCCAAGGGCTAACTAGTCAACATTTATACTTTGCACATTAAACCTATGATAAATAACTCCCTTTTGAACCACGTGTTAGTTTGCTGATAGACCAGAGTAACCTCAGCCCCTCACAACTAATTCTCATTAAACATTGCTGGAAATTTTGCACCGGGGTCTCCAACCGGTCAATCGCAAGATACCGGTAGCTCATAGACGCCCTGTCAGTAGCTCCATGCCTAACTTCCACTTTAATACCCTACAATGAATATATGGCTTCACAATTCCCTTTAAATTGATCCCATTTAAAAAAGTACATCTCCCTTGCAGTGGCCATATGTTTCTGTTGTAAACAAGGCCAATTAATTAACATGAAGAGCTGAGCACGGGTTAAGCTAAGGTCTGTGGCCCCTTTCTTGACTTAAAAATAATGCAAATAGTGGCACAAAAGTCATACAAAAATATGCTGAAATGGTTTAGAAAATACGTTTATTTCTCCTACATGCTTAAGCATTTTATATGAACAGCATATTATATTACATTGAGAGGCATTTTTAGAAGCAATAGCTTTTGAGCATGAAACAAGCATAGACTTCCACCATCACTGAAGACAATTCAATAGTAATGAACTAAGTGGCGTCATGTGAACCATACATATGGAATAGGTTATTATTACATGGAACTCATTTATAGTCTGTTAGGAGAGAATTTTTACAGTGGACACCGTGAACTTAGGCATTTAAACGTCTGGTCACGTGATAATGTAGAAAAAGGAGGCATGATGTAATAAAATAATTGTATTGCAGCCTTTGTATATAGTGCTTACTGCCCTGGAAGCCAATCCATGTAGGGTTTGTGGTGGAAAAGCTGTTATCTTTATTTTGTGAGCCTATGTTGGAAGTGTTCTATGTTGTGCGTGATGATCACCGAGGTTCAATTACCAAGTTATGGAACGTGGTAGTGTGGTGGATGAAAAGGTCTAAGAGCCAGATGTGCAGTGTATGGTTTTCAGTATGGTTGCAGTTTTGAACAGCACTGCATGTCCATATGATTTCTCATGATTGTAGTCTTCTTAGCTGGTTATGGCAGAGGTCAGGAGCATGCAGTTTGTTGAAGAGGGAAGCCAGGACTCATACCAGGCTCTCTGGTTTCATACTGTGCATTGCAGACACTATGTGGGTATCTGCTTATCCCTCGTCAATGAAGCTGGACGTATAGGGTCTTTGGAAATAATACACAAGTTGCTTAGCTTTTAGTAGCTCACAATGATTTTCACAGGTCAGAAGTAGCTCTCACTGCAGAAAAGGTTGGTGAACCCTGCTTTACACAAACAGTTTTTATTTTGCACGTTGCGTCACTCGGCTCTGGTGCCATTGTAGCACTTTGCATATTTTCACCATTAAGAGGTTAAGCTAACACAAACTTGTTGGTAAGGTTTTGTTTTTCAAAAAGAACAGGCATTTTCAAACAATAAAAAGCTGAAACTGTGCCATGCAATACATTGAAAGGGAAAAAATAATGTAAAGTTGTTGGAACTGGTATTCGTATCAATCTTTATAGCACCTAGGGCTGATTAATGTAGGAGCTTTGAACCGGCGCTAGTTCAGATGCCCAAACATAGGAACGCACTAGAGCTTTAATCCCTTATAGAACTATGCAAGCATATTAAAAACAAAACAATCTGGATTAAGGAGTGCATAAATCTACACATATTTACCCCTGAGCAACTTGTATTATTACACAGACCATTAATCAATTGCAAGTAAATGTTCAAGAGCTTCAGTCTTTTTGCTCAAAAAATAAAACAGCACAACCATTTCATTTTTTAAATACTAGCAGTTGCGCCTTGCTGCAGACAGTATACGCAAGGTGTTATTTCTTAACCACATTTGCTACATCCAGAGGGTCGATTCCATCTCTGACTTCTGATGTTCGGCCATGTGTTCTGGTTGTTGAACCTATTGTTATATTCCACGGTTAGGCCCAGGTAGCGAAGCAGCCTAAGGATGGATTATCTGGATCCTCTTTCCTTAAAGCAAGCTTTCATCACCCTGCATTCATCATGAAAACTTTTGTTCTGAGCTGCAGATCCTGCGAACTCGTAGAAACTCACCATAGGGAATGCAGTTGATTACATTTTTGGGAGGCTACTCTCAGCATGTACTAGGGTATTGCCTGCTGTATTCTTGTGATGTAGCATGGATGTGAGTTTTTTATTGATCACAGATATTTGGGTATCTAGAAATTCAACCTGAGTATTGATTATGTGACCCTCAAACTTCGAATTATATGTATTGTCATTCCAACCAGAGATACATTCATCACCTGCTCTAGATCCCCTTTGCAGACAAAACATACATTTTTGTTGTGGCGAGACCACAGTACCACATGTGCACTGTAGTCTTCAAGGCTCCTGGACACCTGCTGCTCCCACTACCCCATCATAAGGTTGGCGTAACTGGTAGCAAAGCAGGTGCCCATCATGGTGCCCTCTATCTGTCTGAAGGTGGAATTATTAAACAGGAAGAAGTAATTTTCAAAGCAAAAGCTGATCTGTGAAATCAACATTTCAATATGATGGAGGCGAATCATGGGTCCAGATTTCAGAAATGTTTCGCACACCTGTAAACCAACATTATGTCTAATGCTGTTGCACAGGCTGCTCACATCCAATGTGATAAAAAGGAAAATAAGACTCCCAGTCAATATCTCGTATTTTTAGCAGAAAGTCTGTACTATCACATATGTATGATGGGAGGGGCAATACATAAGTATGTAAAAAGAAATCAATATATTCAGATGTGTGTACTAGTAGAGATCCAATAGTTGAAATGATAGGTCTAATGGATGGTTTGTACTGATTCTTATGTAATTTTTGCTAATAAGTAGAGTTCTGGTATTTTGGGAAATCTATTGAGTAGGAAGGTGTAGTCTTTCCACTCACTGAGTCCCTGCTTTTGCCATTTGGTTATTATTTCATGATAACAATTATAAGCCTTTTCAGTTGTTACTCTGGACACCATTTCATAGAACTCTTTATAATTCAATTGTACCATGCATTCATTGAGGTAATCCTGCGCATCATGGATCGCCACCCTTGTCCCATTGCCGGATGACAATGTTGTGGTCATTCCGAAGTTACTTATGTACAGTTTCTTGCTCTTGAACAAATTATCTGGCCCCATCTGGTTTTCTTTGCTAGATGTTTTATATCCCGAAAGCAAGTTTTTCAAAAGTATCAATAGCACATGGGGGAAGGATAGGATTAAAAGTTGATGTAAGTTTAAAATCATTAGGACAGCTGCCACCTAACTCAGAGCCTAATATTTCCAAATCCACTGATTCCCCACTGGACTCATCTAATTCCATATTCAGTTCAGTGACAGTGCCATCTATGTAACTTTAATTTTCTTATAAACTGAGAGAGGTCAATCCTACTCTGTGCATAGTTGAAGGAGTTCGCAGGACAAAAGAGAACCCAAATTGAAGACCTTAGTTTCCACAGAGGTAAGGGAACGAGCAGAGAGATTTGCCACATTGTTTGATGTATTTTCATCCATTCTTCTGCCTCTTTGTCTCCATTCCCATGTGGGTTCCTTTTGCTCTGGCTCCATCCTCCTCTCCTGGTTATATATAAATTAATGAATATTAATAAATATATCAAACCTGTAATTCCTCAAGTTGCTACTACATGTCCCTCTCAACTTAAATGCTAAATCTTCAAAACTCCTGTCTAGAGCTGCAGTTCTTCAAGGCCCTGTTGAGCTAAATGTAAAAGCATTTATATTCTTTCGAGAAGATGCAGTTCCACAATTCATTAGTGGGTGCCCTTCAGAAATCAAAGACAAATGTATTGATATTCTCACATCAAGCCACAGTTCACTTAGTTGTTACTAGGTATCCATTAAAATTAAAACGCAAAAGAATTTAAATGCTTACAGCAAGCCTCAGGTCCACTATTTGTCACTAGGTGTTCATTAAAAGTTGAATGCAGATAGATTGAAATTCTTTCATGAGGCTGCAGTTCACTAGTTGTCCCTAGGTGTCCATCAGTAATCGAATGCAAAGTCACTGAATTTTTTTCATCAAGTCATATTTGGACTAGTCATCACTAGGTGTTGTCGAAGGTCGAATGCAAGAGCATTGAAATTCTTATATGAAACTGCAATTCCACCAGTCATTACTAGGTTTCCTGCAGAAGGCAAATCCAAAAGCATTGAAATTCCCACATGAGACTGCGCTTCTACTTGTTGTTAACAGAGGTCCAGCTCAAGTCAGAAGCAACTGCTTCAAATGTGTCCTGCAAGCAGAGGGGGTGTGGCTTCCGTATACAAATTTGCATAGACACTTTTGCTGTTTTAATCATTTGTGCTTGTTTTCAATAGGATAATTTATTTGCCAAAGCTGGTTCTTCATAACCAGTCAGAATCTTGATGCATTTTTTTTACAGTTTATAGTCACGTGTCACTATTTATAGGAACTTGAATTCATGGATAAGTATAAATACATTTACATAACTTATTTGGGCTCTTTACATTTATACATTTTAGTGGATGTAAGCCTTGTTTTTGAGTTGTGAGGAGTGTTTTATGGATACTTACAGTGCTGGTACAACATTTTAATAGAGGTGGTGTAGATCCAGAAGTAATTACTAGAGGTTTGTCTCAAGTGGGTGAAATGTCAATTACAAATTCGTGGGGGGGGGGTGAGCTTTCAACCTGAAAATCTGCATACACCTTTTAGCTACTCTAATGAATTGTGATCATTTTCAGTAGAATGCATAAATAAATAGACCAAATCTGGCTTACATTGTAGAATGAACATTTTAATTTACAATAAATGTCTTGAGAGTTATGAAAATAGGCGATGTAACCCTACTATAGATAGGTACCATCAGTCACTGGGAAGTACAAGTGGCGAACAATTTCTATTTTCTAGGTGTTGATCGGGAGGCTCTTTATATGTATGCATTTTTCGTATGAATTTTTTTGAAAACCAGAGGCTAGAAAGACAACTAAATCTGTCTTTAGGCCAAACCTAAAAATTAGAAATGCTCCCATCCCACATACACCATACAGTATCCCACATTAGTATAACCTCACAGAAACACATCACTGACCACACACAACACACAGTACAATGTATTCTGCCCATTGTGAACACACTCAACAGTTCTGAAAAGCTAGACAGAATGCACTCACTACTCGATACACATCCGGTGTAGCTAGATCCGTATATGGCAGTAAAATATTCTCTTTTGTTTTTTAACAACTTTATTTTTAATTTTTGGGAAACTAAGGACACACACACTTTGGCATTAATGTTTACAATTGTCTTTAACTTGCAACAAAGGACAGTTCAAAATACATACTTTACTACAAATGGACAGTTTTACCATCTTGCAATTTAACCCCTCTCCCCAAGAGTCACCTCCAAGCCCTCAATGCAAGAAACTCAAAGCAACATGTTGACCTCTAGTCTGATTGTCCTGAGCGGATTGACTAGCTCCCTGCCACATAGGAGTATTCTCAAACACACCCTCGAAGCCTTCAGAGTCTTAGACATTGTCAAGTGCATCCCCCCTGATCTTGTTGTCTCTTCACATACATGATAAATGAGTGCAGATATTGTCATACTTTTCAAATTTATTGCGAACAATTGCTTGCTTAAACCAACCATATCTTTACCCACCACATATTGAGCAAGGTTGCCTAAGGCTGTTTCCACATTGGAGCCAAACTCATGCATGCAGCTAGAAGGAGGTGAGAGAATTGCTTTCCTAAAGAGGTTGTCGTGGGTTACAGTCTGTGTTCCCTGGGGTTCCAATACAGAACGAAAGTGGTTCAAGGGATAAAAGTATTCTGTTCTGACTCTGGATTGGGCCCCTTCCAATCTGTTCACCTTTGTACTGCGGAGTGTATGCATTGCTTTGTATTGACCACACACATGTACACTCCCACATACAACATCTACTGAAATGGGAGGAAGCTACTTCATGAGCACTGGACTTTAGCTCATAACCCCTCCACAATCCCCCTCCACTGTCTTCAGAAATATAGACTGTTGGTGTGCTTCCACTTTCTGTCTAAGCAGCACCTGACAGCACTGATCCTGCACAATCTTCTAAGAATTGCTTTAAGGTATTAAGGATTTTGCCACTATAAGCTGGAGGTGTGTGTCATGTACATTTGTATCTGTGTCTGACATAAGAAAAGAACAAATGCTAATAGCCAGCATTTCTGATCAATATGAGGAACATGTCATTTAGGCAGATAGATTTGTGTCTTATTGTTATATGGCATATATAAAACATTTCTTTGGATAATTTTTAATGCTATAGGTCTTTCCTTTAAATGCACTGCCAATAACAGATGTCATTACTCAACTCAATTTAATGGCACTATGTACCAAACCGGCAAGAGTGGTAGGTTGAGTCTGCCTTGACATAAGTCACATTTTTCACATTCACATCACTGTAAACAACAGAGGCAGGTGTTAAATCAATGCCCATTCTTGGCAGCGTATATGAAATGGTGATGTTTTACATTCAAAAAGAGCATACAAACATAAAAGGATAGAAAAATCAATGAAGAAAGGAAGGTCAAAAGGTAGATGAATAAATGAGAAGTATGGTTGTTGAAATGGACAAAGAAATAGATACACCAACAAACCAAAATAGATAGATAGATAGATAGATAGATAGATAGATAGATAGATAGATAGATAGATAGATAGATAGATAGATAGATAGATAGATAGATAGATAGATAGATAGATAGATAGGTAGATAGATAAATGAACAGGTGGAAATCTTGACTATTTTGATAAACTAAATCATCAGCAAAAGAACAAATTAAATGCAATACAATTTATTGCCACTGCATTAGATAAGCAGCAGCAAACCTTCACATCACACAGTGCATGGTTACTCGAAATCGGCTTCCTTCCTAAGTCACCCGGGGAGGAGTAGATATCACACAGTTTGCACAGTAATGCCTGGAAACCACTGCAGACAGCAGGTTTCTAGCTAATTGTTTGGAGACTCCATGTAACCATTGTCCATTACGCGGTGCAAAACCTCCCTAGGACATCTGCTTCAACCTCAGAAGGAGTATTGGATGGAGGAGGCAGCAAATTGTAAGCACCTCATCCTGTGCTCAGCACAAAGCCATTCCCCCATCACACAGTAAAATATTTTTATGAGTTGACATGTCTGAAGTAGGACTTTTAATGATTACTGGTCATCATGTTAGTTGTCCACGATTGTGAGTCAAAAATTTTCCCTGACACTATATACCCAAGTGCTTTGCGAAACCATGGGTAAAAGAAACCATATATCAGGGGGTTGCATGTTGAGTTAATGTACCCTAGCCAATTTAAGGCATCAAACAAATCTTCTGGGGTAGAAAACCCCAAGACAGGATCAATTAAAACTACAATAAAAACAGGAAGCCAGCACGCTAAGAATACACCCATAACTATACCCAATGTTTTGGCTGCTTTCCTGTCTGTTTTATTAGAGAGATTGTGGTTTGCTTCACCATGCCCCATTGATGAAATTGTTTTAATAATTTGTGCATGCCTTTTGGATACAACAAAGATTTTTATATATATCCCAACCATGACCGACCCTGGAGCAAAGAAGCATGCAATAAACATCACAATGCTCCACACTTTGTTGAATGTAATGGGGCACAAACTAAAACAGGCAACTAGTGTTTCATATCCCTCTATCCCCGAGACATGGGAGTCAGTTATAACCACCCCAAATGCAAACACTGCTGGCACTGACCAACAGAACACAACCAATCCCCTTATCACGGCCATGGTCATTTTTGTAGAATACCGTAATGGGTCACAAACTGCATAAAACCTGTCAACCGCAATTGAGCACAGGTGGAAAATGGAGATGACGCTGAGCATCAGGTCAAAGCTGTAATGGATTCTGCAAAACATGTCACCAAACAGCCAGCACTTCTCCACAGACCGGATCATGCTATACGGCATAATGATGAACCCAAGTAGGAAATCTGTGGCAGCCATTGAGAGTATAAGGAAGTTTGTCGGAGAGTGAAGTTGCTTGAAGTGGGATATGGAGATGATTATGGCAAGATTTCCAAATATTGTGATTATGATTGGCACAACAAGGAATGAGTACATTATGATCCGAATGCTAAATGACCTGATGTGGCTGGGACAGGATAGTGAAACATTCCCAAACTGAGAGCAGTTGGGTAAGGCCTCAGTGCGATTAGAAGTATCCATAGTCTTTCTCAGTGAACTGATTTGTGGAAATGAGTTTCTTCTACTTTCTTGGTAGTACTGGTGTCACATGGAGAAGATATTCTGATATGGGGTAAAAAGAAACATCAGTTATAAATCTGGCATCATAAGTAGTAAATAATACAATTAATGTGTCAAGCAGGCCTGGCTGGTGAATTGCACTCCATTCACAGAGTTTAAGGCGTTTTCCGCACTCTACACTCCCCGGTGCACACAGAGTCTGAACAGTTTCATAGCTGAGTTTTTCCTCACTCGCATTCATCAACATTAAGTTGGTAAGCGCGAGAGTGAAATACCCAACGCTAGACCACCTCCCAGAACGATATATTAACGCAGGCGGTCACGGATGGTCACGTATGGCCGTGACCGCTCGTGTTGAGAAACCTTCCGTTCATGTTGAGGAAGCTGCTGCTCGAGTAGAACATCTACTCGAGCGGCATAAAGAAGCAGCTCCTTAGATATTTATCAATCAGCATGCATACAATTTAGAAGATAGAACATTTTGTGAATGTCCAAATTAACTATAAAATTGCAAATGTGTACAAAGTGCTGTGTGAGCACAAATTGTGGTCTCCAGCTGCATTTGTGTAGGCCCAAAATATGCATTTGGGTGTGTGGCAGGGGCAGTGTGAGGTGCATCTGGAAAGGGTGTGACATTATTGGTTTTCCCACCAAAACCATCTTTAAAAGAAGAACCCACACAACAGGACTTTATTTCTCATCACCCTTCAGCACAGGAAGTGACATCACTGGATTTCTTATTATCCACCTACACTCGAAGTGACACCAGTGAATTTCCCATCATCCAGCTGAACAATATGTGACATTACTGGTTTTCCTGCAAAACATGTATTTAAAAGAAAAAGCCAAGCAACAGGACTTCATTTCCCATCCTCCTTCAGCAGAGGAAATTACAGCAAGTCATTTTAAACTCCTTCCCCCATCAGGACCTACTTAATGGCAGATCCCACACAGATATGCAGTAGGTGCACCACTGGAGCACTGAAGGCCAGTCCATCTGCGCCTGTCCGTGCCTGGACGGTGCCCAGTGCTAGCCACCCTGGTCCAATCACTGCCCTGCGATGTTCCACAGGTCTCCTGTGATCACTGGACCATGGACATCATTCTCCGAATTTATGATGGAACAAGGCATGCCATTACCACACAAGGCATTACCACTAAGCGTGGGCGGAAAATCCGTTCCGCTCGCGGATTTTGCGGATTTTCGGGAAATCCGCAATCCGCGAGATTTGCGGATTTCCCGCAAAATCCGCAAATTCGCACGCAGCGGATTTTTTTGGCGGCGCGCGGCGTTGGTGATACAATTTTTGCGGCGCGCGGCGTTTATCATCGTTTGCCGAGTTGTTTTTTTCGATAGTTTGCGAGTGCTGCGCCATTTTGGATCTTGCTGTGTGATCCCGCGGGAATTGGCGAGCGCGATTACGTCATCGCGGCTTGCCAGCGAGAGTTTGTCAACGCGAGTACGGCGAGATCACGTCTCGCAGTACTTCGCAATTGCGAGATTTGAGATGCGGCGCGCGAAAATATAAATTTGCAATTCTGCACAAGAAATCCACCAGCAAGCAGCATAAACCTTCTAGAAATGATGATTTTTATGTGAATAACTCCTTAGTTTGACATTTGCCTGCACTTTTTTAGCGAGGAGTCCATTTTGGGGAGGGGGGCAGGGGGGTGGGAGGAAGGAAGTGCCCCATAGTCTTCAACTTCCTGTTCCTGTTCAGCAGGCTCCTCCCAGTGCTTTGTCCATCTCCTGGTCACTTTTCATTCGGATGTGGACCTGGAAGGATTACCTTTTGTGGATGCTGCTGGATCTTTGGATTTGAGGCCTTTTTGACTTTCTTTGGATCACTGTTGGATTAGAAATTTTACAAGTAAGTTTGTTTGGGGCATTACAGTTGCTGCAACAAAAATTTTGGGATTTTCGATTTTTGGGCTGTTTTGGGGCCTTTTCCCAGGGGTACTCAGTGGTGGGTGGACTGATTCTTTCTGTGGGTTGTCTTGAATTTAAACATCATGGAGGCCATAGATGAATTGGGATTGTGCTGATTTTTCTGTGTTTTTCGATTTTTTTTTTTGTAAAATTTTGTGTTTTTCGATTTTTGACCTGTTGTTGGGGCCTTGACCAGGGGTAGTGAGTGGTGCATGGGGCCTAGTCTTTCTGTGGGCTGTCTTGAATTTAAACATCATGGATGGAATGGGATTGTGCTGATTTTGCAGTGTTTTTCGATTTTTGGGGGTGTTCATGGGGAGGGACATGCCATGTGGCTGGTGGCCATTTTGAGTGCAGCTACAGGCACTGGCCATGTGCTGGCAGGCAAGTGGCCATTTTGAATGCAGGCTTTGTTGTTAGGCCTCCAACCATTTTGCCTACTTTTCAACCTTTATTTATGCCAGGGGTAGTGAGTCTTGCATGGGCCTAGTATTTCTGTGGGTTGTCTTGAATTTAAACATCATGGAGGCCATGGATGGAATGGGATTGTGCTGATTTTGCAGTGTTTTTCGATTTTTGGGGGTGTTCATGGGGAGGGACATGCCATGTGGCTGGTGGCCATTTTGAGTGCAGCTACAGGCACTTGCCATGTGCTGGCAGGCAAGTGGCCATTTTGAATGCAGGCTTTGTTGTTAGGCCTCCAACCATTTTGCCTACTTTTCAACCTTTATTTATGCCAGGGGTAGTGAGTCTTGCATGGGCCTAGTATTTCTGTGGGTTGTCTTGAATTTAAACATCATGGAGGCCATAGATGAATTGGGATTGTGCTGATTTTTCTGTGTTTTTCGATTTTTTTTTTTTGTAAAATTTTGTGTTTTTCGATTTTTGACCTGTTGTTGGGGCCTTGACCAGGGGTAGTGAGTGGTGCATGGGGCCTAGTCTTTCTGTGGGCTGTCTTGAATTTAAACATCATGGATGGAATGGGATTGTGCTGATTTTGCAGTGTTTTTCGATTTTTGGGGGTGTTCATGGGGAGGGACATGCCATGTGGCTGGTGGCCATTTTGAGTGCAGCTACAGGCACTGGCCATGTGCTGGCAGGCAAGTGGCCATTTTGAATGCAGGCTTTGTTGTTAGGCCTCCAACCATTTTGCCTACTTTTCAACCTTTATTTATGCCAGGGGTAGTGAGTCTTGCATGGGCCTAGTATTTCTGTGGGTTGTCTTGAATTTAAACATCATGGAGGCCATAGATGAATTGGGATTGTGCTGATTTTTCTGTGTTTTTCGATTTTTTTTTTTTGTAAAATTTTGTGTTTTTCGATTTTTGACCTGTTGTTGGGGCCTTGACCAGGGGTAGTGAGTGGTGCATGGGGCCTAGTCTTTCTGTGGGCTGTCTTGAATTTAAACATCATGGATGGAATGGGATTGTGCTGATTTTGCAGTGTTTTTCGATTTTTGGGGGTGTTCATGGGGAGGGACATGCCATGTGGCTGGTGGCCATTTTGAGTGCAGCTACAGGCACTGGCCATGTGCTTGGCAGGCAAGTGGCCATTTTGAATGCAGGCTTTGTTGTTAGGCCTCCAACCATTTTGCCTACTTTTCAACCTTTATTTATGCCAGGGGTAGTGAGTCTTGCATGGGCCTAGTATTTCTGTGGGTTGTCTTGAATTTAAACATCATGGAGGCCATAGATGAATTGGGATTGTGCTGATTTTTCTGTGTTTTTCGATTTTTTTTTTTTGTAAAATTTTGTGTTTTTCGATTTTTGACCTGTTGTTGGGGCCTTGACCAGGGGTAGTGAGTGGTGCATGGGGCCTAGTCTTTCTGTGGGCTGTCTTGAATTTAAACATCATGGATGGAATGGGATTGTGCTGATTTTGCAGTGTTTTTCGATTTTTGGGGGTGTTCATGGGGAGGGACATGCCATGTGGCTGGTGGCCATTTTGAGTGCAGCTACAGGCACTGGCCATGTGCTGGCAGGCAAGTGGCCATTTTGAATGCAGGCTTTGTTGTTAGGCCTCCAACCATTTTGCCTACTTTTCAACCTTTATTTATGCCAGGGGTAGTGAGTCTTGCATGGGCCTAGTATTTCTGTGGGTTGTCTTGAATTTAAACATCATGGAGGCCATAGATGAATTGGGATTGTGCTGATTTTTCTGTGTTTTTCGATTTTTTTTTTTTGTAAAATTTTGTGTTTTTCGATTTTTGACCTGTTGTTGGGGCCTTGACCAGGGGTAGTGAGTGGTGCATGGGGCCTAGTCTTTCTGTGGGCTGTCTTGAATTTAAACATCATGGATGGAATGGGATTGTGCTGATTTTGCAGTGTTTTTCGATTTTTGGGGGTGTTCATGGGGAGGGACATGCCATGTGGCTGGTGGCCATTTTGAGTGCAGCTACAGGCACTGGCCATGTGCTTGGCAGGCAAGTGGCCATTTTGAATGCAGGCTTTGTTGTTAGGCCTCCAACCATTTTGCCTACTTTTCAACCTTTATTTATGCCCAGGGGTAGTGAGTCTTGCATGGGCCTAGTCTTTCTGTGGGTTGTCTTGAATTTAAACATTATGGAGGGCATGGATGGATTGGGATTGTGCTGATTTTGCAGTGTTTTTCGATTTTTTTGTGCTCTATAACTGAACTGATGTTCCTCTGTCTTCCATTTTTTTTAGGTGCACAAGACTCAAGAGAACCACCAGTGCCAGGAAGAAGTCCTGCAGCGGTGTGTGTGTGCAGCATAACGTCACGCGACGTCACGTCTGGCCTCAGACAACTCTACAATTCGTGCAACTGCGGCCTGCTGTCTGACCTGCTCTGAAGAAGATGGCCCCAAAGAAAGTTCTCCGTAGCTCCTCTAGCAAGAAAGTTGCTAGTAAGGAGCAGAAGAAGCAAGTTACCAAGGAGGCTGGTGTGTCACCCGCCACTTTTTTTGGGAGCAAAAAAAAAAGTACGCCTGCAGCAGCAGGATCTGCTGGGGACCAACCTGAGAGCAGCACCCCTGCTCCATTGGGTTCAGTGCCTCCACCACCACGCCAACTTAAGTCAAAGCCCTTGAGTGCTTCAGAGGCAGTCAGTGTACTTCTCCAATCACCATCGACCAGTGATGTTGGCTCATCGCAAGAAAGTAGCAGCAATGTCCCTGAATCAACACAGGTTGTTGTAACTCATCTGACAAGTGTTGAACAACCACAGCCGCAACAACAACACCATGTGCAAGTACACGCCCAAGTACATGTGGAAGGAGAGGCAGCAAAAGGAGATGCGCAAGCAAAGGTGCATGGACGTTCACAAGTGCCCACAATAGTTGTTCCTCCCGAAGTAGGGGCACATTTGGAAATCGACAATGAAGCTGAGGTATCATTGGAAGCCACTCCTCCTGATGATCATTCATTGTCTTCCACATCCCTAGCAAGGAAAAGATCAAGGGGGGTGTCTACATCTTCTTCAAGCCCACCTCGTTCTGGTGCAAGTGATCTGTCTTGGGAACCACGACAACTGCGGTCTGACAGTAAGGCAGAGGCACACCATGATCTGCCACCGGTACCTAAGCGTAAAAGGAAGGTCGTCCAAAAACTCAAACCTATGGAGTGTGATGAGGCTCAACAAGAAGTGACAGATACTGCTGGTGATGAAGCCTCTCACGATGACGACGAGGCAGTCATCACAAAGGTCACTGCAGCCCCACCGGGCATGCAGCAAAGAGACATTTTGACCCTATCCCGAGAAGCTGCTGAGCGTGATGATGATGTCGGCGAGGAGGCAATGGAAATGGAATCATTAGATTTGGAGTTAAGTAGTACACCAAAACCTACCGCTTCCATATTTCTTCCTCGCAAGAAGGTACCCACCTCGTCCTCGACCTCAATTCGTGGTGGTGAAAGTGCAAAACGTACTGAAGTTCGGCAATCCACATCCTCCACTTCATCTGTCATTAGCAGCAGGACCACCACCACCAGTATCGCCGCCTCCTCCGGCCCCCGAAGACATTTCAAGTCTCCAGTTTGGGACTTCTTTAGTGTTTGCCCAAAAAAGGAAAACGTAGCCATTTGTAGCCTTTGTAAGCTTCGATATAGTCGTGGTAAGCTTGGTTCTAACTATGGTACCGGAGGCCAGAGAGGTCATCTTGAGAGAAGGCACCCTGTCGAATGGTTTCCGCACCTAGAGGCGGTCAAGAAAGCCGGAATTGCACGTAATGAAAACGTTGATTTGTCATCTGCTGATGACGAGGAGGTAGAAGAAGACGATTCAAACACTTCACTTACACCCAGTTCCCATGTCAGCAGCACACCCCATGGGAGCCACACTAAGAGTGTGGGAGAGAGTGAGACATCAATGCGGAAAAGTTCATCAGCGAGCGTAACTGGGTCGAAGAGATCATCATCATCCCGTAAATCATTGGTCCAGGGCAACATTAAAAAGATGTTGTTTACAGAAGCGCAATATGAACGCAACCACCCAATGACCCGTCTGTATAACACTAAGCTGGCTAAAATGCTAGCTCTGGACCTTCTCCCTTTTTCTTTTGTAGAAGGGGTTGGTTTTCTAGAATTAGTGACAGTGCTCTGCCCTAAATGGAAGGTTCCTAGCCGGTTCTATTTTGCCCGAGTTGCGGTTCCAGCACTACATGAAGATGTTCTGAAGGTGATTGGGGCAGCTTTGCAGAAGAGTGCTGTTCACACTATACATCTGACAACAGACATGTGGACCAGTGGCGCAGGCGCTGATTACATGTGCATCACTGCACACTGGGTCTCTTTTTCAGGGGCTAAAGCAAAGCTAAACTCAGGTGTTGACACTAACATTGTTTTTAAAGGTGCTCGGAAACATGCAACACTAGCCATGTTTGGTTTGGAGAAACGTCACACAGCAGAAAACATTTTGGATGTCTTTAACACAAAGGTCCTTAACTGTCTGTCCCCACTAAAACGCAAGGTTGGTTATGTTTCCACAGACAATGGCTCCAATATAGTTAAGGCCATGAGGGACGGTTACTATTTCAGAGTGCCGTGTTTGGCGCACTGTATAAACCTGGTTGTCCAAAAATTCTTGGGTAATAAACGCAGTGCAGCGTACAGTGTATTGGACAACTGCCGAAAAATTTGCAAGCATTTCAGGCATTCTTTTAAGGCCCGCAAGCAGCTGAGGAGCATGCTATATCAAAGTCAAATGCCAGTGAAAGCACTCATCCAGGAGGTGGTAACACGTTGGAACTCAACCTTCTACATGCTTGAGCGTCTGTATGAGCAGTATACGCAACTCGATCAATATTTCTTGAAAGAGGGTATAGAGGAGCTGAGGATGGGTGGGCCGCAATGGAACATAGTTGAAAGCCTAACACGCATGCTTCGTCCTTTTGAGGTCTTCACACGTGCAGTCAGCAAGGAGGACTCTAATTTGGGAAAAGCTATCCCATTGTTGTACATGCTGGAGGACCAACTGAAGGAGGTGTGTTCTGTGTTTCGAAAAGATGACAAAAAGAAAGACTCTTTGCTTCTGGCTGAGAAATTATTAGAGCTCCTACAAGGTGATGAACGTCTTCAAAAGATCCACTCAGAACAGCATTACATTTGTGCTACTATTCTGGATCCACGCTACAAAAAGGCGCTGGCAGGCAGAGCATTCTTTCCTTTTGCTGATGAAGATGTTACAAAGTACAAACGTTGGCTAGCCTTGTCAGCCAAGAAGTTTGAAACAGAACGGCTGGAAATTGAAGGAAATGGCAGTACATCAGCAGGCCATCCCCAGTCAAAACAATCCACTTCTGCACCTGTGGCTGTGGCACAAGTGACCTCTCAGCCGTTAAAGACACCGGCAACCGCATCATCTGCACGAAAGACAGCAGAAACATTGGAGGCTGAAGAGGATTGGCTAGCTCTGCGTGGGTTTGGTTCTCAAAAGGCCAGAGGCACAGCAAGAGCTACGCAAAGTGGAGGAACCTTGGAGGAGGACCTTGAGTCGATGGTGAAGGACTATCTGAATGACTCCACAGAGGTCTATGTTAATTCTGACCCATTGGCGTATTGGCATGGGAAAAAAGAATTGTGGCCACAGCTCACCAACCTGGCTTTAAACTACTTGTCTTGCCCACTCGCAAGTGTGTCTTCTGAACGGGTTTTCAGTGCGGCTGGTGGGATTGTAACTCCCAAACGGAGCCGCCTCTCGCCCAAAAATGTGGAGAGGTTAACAATGATCAAGATGAATCAGCACCTCATACCACCAGATATAAGAGTACGAGAGAGCGTGCCGGATGAAGAGGAGGTGGCCAGCACCATAGATGAGGGAATTTCTACTCTGTCAGGTGGCACTGACCTCACCCGGGCTGAATTCGCAGAGTATGATGACGAAGCCTTATTCTTATTCCTGGACCGTGATTCCGACTTCGAGCCCTGAAAATGAGACAACGAATCAATAACTTTCTTTTTCATCCTTATTCACTTTTATTCCTGTGTGTCTGTCTTTCTTTGTTGTGCACAGTTAATATAATTCAAACTTTAATCAGATAATCACAAAGACAAGCCCATCAGCAGAACTGTCTTCACTTGTTTGCTAATTTATTTGAAGGTGCCGCAGTCTGCATTCCTCAGGTTCACAAGTTCAGAAGAACATGCTCCTCTATCCTCCTCCTCCAGACTCCTATTTCCATCAAAGCAGAGGGCTGGTTTACGCCCAATGAAGAAAGACTCAGCACTTGTGGGGGTGTTGTTCTACCTCTTTGCAGGTGAGTTGACGGGTCTGGGGCCATTGCTGGGAAGCACTAAAAGTGGTTTGTGCCAAATCCGAGGCGGAAATTTTTTTGTGTTTTTGATGACTTGCTTGCCTTTGAGGTGCTCTTAGGGGGGGTTCCGTCTGTTTGTGGGTGAGTTTCATGGTCTGAGAGCATTGCTGGGACACTCTAATCTTGATTGCATTTGCTTTTCAGGAAATCCGTCGTGCCAACCCCGACTTATGGCCCAGCTACGCAGCGCGTTTGGACCGAAGGCCCAGAAATATTGCAAGTATGAGAGTTTGCTTTTGGCCTGTTTGGGGGTGTTATACTTCTTGGCGGGTGGGTTGCCGGGTCTTGGGGCATTCCTGGGAAGGTCTAATACCGGGTAGAAGTGGTTGGGACAAAATCCAGGCCGATTTTTTTTTGGGCTATTTCTGACATTTTGCTCTATGTAGCGTTTTCGGGGGCCTGTTTGGGGGGCTTCCTGGTGTTTCTGGGTGAGTTTCGTGGTCTGGGAGCACTGCTGGGACACTCTAATCTTGATTGCATTTGCTTTTCAGGAAATCCGTCGTGCCAACCCCGACTTATGGCCTAGCTACGCAGCGCGTTTGGACCGAAGGCCCAGAAATATTGCAAGTATGAGATTTTGCTTTTGGCCTGTTTGGGGGTGTTATGCTTCTTGGCGGGTGGGTTGCCGGGTCTTGGGGCATTCCTGGGAAGGTCTAATACCGGGTAGAAGTGGTTGGGACAAAATCCAGGCCGATTTTTTTTGGGCTATTTCAGACATTTTGCTCTATGTAGCGTTTTCGGGGGCCTGTTTGGGGGGCTTCCTGGTGTTTGCGGGTGAGTTTCGTGGTCTGGGAGCACTGCTGGGACACTCTAATCTTGATTGCATTTGCTTTTCAGGAAATCCGTCGTGCCAACCCCGACTTATGGCCTAGCTACGCAGCGCGTTTGGACCGAAGGCCCAGAAATATTGCAAGTATGAGATTTTGCTTTTGGCCTGTTTGGGGGTGTTATGCTTCTTGGCGGGTGGGTTGCCGGGTCTTGGGGCATTCCTGGGAAGGTCTAATACCGGGTAGAAGTGGTTGGGACAAAATCCAGGCCGATTTTTTTTTGGGCTATTTCTGACATTTTGCTCTATGTAGCGTTTTCGGGGGCCTGTTTGGGGGGCTTCCTGGTGTTTGCGGGTGAGTTTCGTGGTCTGGGAGCACTGCTGGGACACTCTAATCTTGATTGCATTTGCTTTTCAGGAAATCCGTCGTGCCAACCCCGACTTATGGCCTAGCTACGCAGCGCGTTTGGACCGAAGGCCCAGAAATATTGCAAGTATGAGATTTTGCTTTTGGCCTGTTTGGGGGTGTTATGCTTCTTGGCGGGTGGGTTGCCGGGTCTTGGGGCATTCCTGGGAAGGTCTAATACCGGGTAGAAGTGGTTGGGACAAAATCCAGGCCGATTTTTTTTGGGCTATTTCAGACATTTTGCTCTATGTA
Organism: Lissotriton vulgaris; assembly: GCF_964263255.1. Classification (NCBI taxonomy): domain Eukaryota; kingdom Metazoa; phylum Chordata; class Amphibia; order Caudata; family Salamandridae; genus Lissotriton; species Lissotriton vulgaris. Next base: position 1,300,394,062 of record NC_141694.1, read on the forward strand.
GCGTTTTCGGGGGCCTGTTTGGGGGGCTTCCTGGTGTTTGCGGGTGAGTTTCGTGGTCTGGGAGCACTGCTGGGACACTCTAATCTTGATTGCATTTGCTTTTCAGGAAATCCGTCGTGCCAACCCCGACTTATGGCCCAGCTACGCAGCGCGTTTGGACCGAAGGCCCAGAAATATTGCAAGTATGAGAGTTTGCTTTTGGCCTGTTTGGGGGTGTTATACTTCTTGGCGGGTGGGTTGCCGGGTCTTGGGGCATTCCTGGGAAGGTCTAATACCGGGTAGAAGTGGTTGGGACAAAATCCAGGCCGATTTTTTTTGGGCTATTTCAGACATTTTGCTCTATGTAGCGTTTTCGGGGGCCTGTTTGGGGGGCTTCCTGGTGTTTGCGGGTGAGTTTCGTGGTCTGGGAGCACTGCTGGGACACTCTAATCTTGATTGCATTTGCTTTTCAGGAAATCCGTCGTGCCAACCCCGACTTATGGCCCAGCTACGCAGCGCGTTTGGACCGAAGGCCCAGAAATATTGCAAGTATGAGAGTTTGCTTTTGGCCTGTTTGGGGGTGTTATACTTCTTGGCGGGTGGGTTGCCGGGTCTTGGGGCATTCCTGGGAAGGTCTAATACCGGGTAGAAGTGGTTGGGACAAAATCCAGGCCGATTTTTTTTGGGCTATTTCAGACATTTTGCTCTATGTAGCGTTTTCGGGGGCCTGTTTGGGGGGCTTCCTGGTGTTTGCGGGTGAGTTTCGTGGTGTGGGAGCACTGCTGGCTATATATACTTTACTTTGCAAGAGGTTTGAAGCAAATCCATGGTGGCTGAGGGGACTTAGGGCCTAGCTGCAGAGCGCGCGCGGAGTGATTTGGGAAATTTGTGAAAAAGTGACTAAGTCCCCATTTTTGTACTTTTGCTCTTTGGCTGTTTGGGGGTCTTCTACTCGTTTTCTCCTGGGTTGACGGCTCTGGGGCCATTGCTGGGAAGCTCTAATACCGGATAAAAGTGTTTTGGACCAAATCCCAGGCGGAATTTTTTTTGTGTTTTTGATGACTTGCTTGCCTTTGAGGTGCTCTTAGGGGGGGTTCCGTCTGTTTGCGGGTGAGTTTCGTGGTCTGGGAGCACTGCTGGGACACTCTAATCTTGATTGCATTTGCTTTTCAGGAAATCCGTCGTGCCAACCCCGACTTATGGCCTAGCTACGCAGCGCGTTTGGACCGAAGGCCCAGAAATATTGCAAGTATGAGATTTTGCTTTTGGCCTGTTTGGGGGTGTTACGCTTCTTGGCGGGTGGGTTGCCGGGTCTTGGGGCATTCCTGGGAAGGTCTAATACCGGGTAGAAGTGGTTGGGACAAAATCCGCGCGGAAAAGCCTTTAGTTTTGGCACTTTTTGTAACTTAGGGTTCGTTAGGGTTAGCCCTAGCAGCAGGATTGCATGTGTTTCGGGGTGTTCTAGATTTTTCAAACTGAGTTCTGGGGTCTTAGAGCACTTGTGAGAATGTGTAATTTTGGTTGCAAGTCATTTGAAGAAAATCCATGGTGGGAAAGGGGGGATTTGGCATAGTTAAAGAAAGCCTTTGCCACTATTCTTAACTTAGGGTTCGTTAGGGTTAGCAGTATTTCTATTGCATGTGTTTGAGTGGGGGGGATTTCGAGTCTTGGAGCGATGCTGGCTATGGCTACTTTTGCTTGGTTGCTTGCAAGTGGTTTGAATGCAATCCATGGTGGGTAATGGGTAATTAGGGTACTTCGGCCTACTTTTACTTTCAAAGTAAGTTTTGTCACCAGTTTTCTGCTAGGCCTCGTTTTTTGAGATTTGATTGGGGGTCTTCTACATTTTTGCGACTGGCTTTAGTAAGGGTCTGGGTGGGAGCACTGCTAGGAAGATCTAATTTTGTTCTAAAACACAGTTTACAGTACACCTAGCTTGAGGGGCAAGATCCGATACATTAATTTGCCCATACATCCTTCAAAAGGTGACTCAGAGTACGCACTTTCAAAAACATTGTACTGTCTACTAGGAAAAACAAATTGTGACTTTTTGCACTCCACAGCCTACATGCCTTATATTTATTTATCAGTGGTGTTGTAATATTATATCACTTCCTGTTTTTCGTTGAATAATTACAGGCCGGGTTTCAGTCTCTGCAATGGGGAAAAAAGGATGGAGTCAGGCTTCACAGTAGCGAGCCACAATTCAGCATCAGGCAGGCAGTGGACAGGGTGTCTTCTGGTGACCAACATCGATGGACGAAGCGTCGGCTGCAATGGAGGAGTGCCGCTAATAGGAGGATTTTTTTTCTGCGGGCAACTTACTTACCACTTCCAACAGGACCACTACAACCACATAGATACAGTATCCCTTGCCTTTTTCTCTGACTGTGACTGCATTTCTTGGCTCTCTCTCTGCTTCTACATTGATCCCTTAACACATCACTTAGTCCACTCCACTATCACATCTGCACCACACATAGTCATTTGTAAGTGCTCCTACGTAATTCGCAAGTCGCAGCACGCCCCAGGCCGTAGAGGACTGGGATGGCCCCAATGATGAAGCATGTCACCAAGGGGCAACCCTGGTGAGTGAGGGGACACCTAGAAAAAAAGCAATTTCTCCTTTTCTATCTACTATACCTTCTGTCAGGTTACGCAGCCCCTAAGCGCCTACCGTACTATGAAACTACATTTCCCATGAGTAGGCGGGAGACTTGCAGACTATTTAGTGAGACTATATGAGAGTACCCTTGTATGTTAGGACAGCACTTCACTGATGCCTGTCTTGTCTTCTGTTACAGGTATCCTTTCCCTGCTGACCCTACCTTTACCCATCCCACATTTTTTATTTTAGTTTGTTATTTTTCTCCCCCGCCTAATGCCTCGAACACCCTGTGTTTACACTTCTGGGTGTTGGTGACATTTGGAGGCGGAACCATATTTGCATCGACTGGATCACGGGGAGTAAACCTGACACCTTCCAGACCAACCCCATTGAGTGTTGTTGTGAATGGATTTATAGTGACCAGCAAGGCTCTCAGGTATCTGGCTACAGAGACCTTATGTTGAATATAGTTATCAATATTTCCACCCACGCCCTGTACTGTCGCATTCTTTCTTCCACAGTTGTCGAAAGTACTAATTACTTTTAACTGACATGCATGCAGTTACAGTAGTGTATGCACTTTCAAAGATTGAGGGATAGGTTTGTACCCAAAGATTTGTTTATGTTCACAATTGTTCGTCCATGCTGTGCTACTTTTTCTTGTCTCCCAAAACCTTTCCCAAAAACCCCCGTACCCATCCATTTTTCAAACCCTAACCCTCTTCCCCCGGGCTGTGTGGTTTTGATTGATGTGTGACTAAATTACAGCAATAAATCCACACACTTGCTGGGGAGGATAAGGTGATAGCAACAGGCTGGTGAAGAAATCCGATGATATATTCTTACTCTGCTTGACAAAGACCCATGGCTAATGTCAAAGAACTTCAACCGAATTAGTTATACTTTAACATTTGTTAGGCTACAACGTGGCACTGTTCTAGTGTACTTCTGTCACCTGCTATATTCTGTATTGTACCTTTGTATTGCTCAGGAGGACAAACCAGATTTCATTTTCTTTTTTTCATAGGCAAGCAACTGCCACTGTGTCACACCAGTAGTACCACCGCTATGAGGAAATTTTATCCGCCCAGGATTGCCAACCTTATTTGCTGTTTCCCGTGGAGCCAGCCCTGGGCCTAGCCCTACTTGCAAACAGAAATTACAGGTAAGATAGGCGTTTGGTTGGAGGTAGTATAATGGAGTATTAGGAGAGACGAGAGATTTGATTGACGGTAGTACTACTAAAGTCCTAGGACTATTCAGGAAAACAAACTTACTGTTATGTTAAACCCCCACCCACCAGACTCAAAAGCAGTAAAAAACAGGTATGGTCAGATAAAGTTTCAAAAAGTATATTTTTATAGCCCTAACAAAAGAATCTCCCGCAAGACCCTCCCTAACCCCAACGATTGTCCTTCAAAAGTCCCCAAAAATCACAACTCCCAATTCCCACCCCCCAAAAGTCTCTAAAAAAGGGGCAAGGGACACTATGGCAGGGTGCTGTTGGAATTAGCAGCCAGGGCATCATGCTCCTTGCGGAGGGTGGCAAGTTCGAAGCGGAGGCCCTCCACCACGTTCTTATAATTATGGACCTCCTGCTCCAGGTAGGACAGTCTGAGGGATAAGCGGCGCCGGTGTGCCTTGCAAATCCTGTGAGGGGCAGCTGCTTTCTTTGCTGCTGGGCGGTGGCGTTTGGCTTTGGTAGCCCGGCTCCGTACCGCTGGAGCACTGCGCTGGCTGGCAGCCCGCACGGAGGAGGAGGCAGCTGTCCCAGTGGACGTTGTTGTTGTTCCAGACTGCGTCTCCTCCTCCTCCAGGGCCACCAGCCGCCGATATTCAGCCACAGTGGCATCCAGCCTCCGTTGCCGGGCCATTCGAGCCTGCTCCTTCCTCCTTGATGGTGTCTTGGATTTGGAAGGAGCAACTACATGAAAAAAGAAAGACATAGTCTGTAACCAATGCTCCTTAAGATTAACACAAAATGATTGAGCAGAAAGTTGTCACAGTACAAGTAGCAAATTGAAAGCACAGTGCATAACTATTGAGGACAGTATCTATGTAACCTCCGACTTCTTCATCCTTGCTCTAACATTAGTGGGAGTTTAAGGAACAAATTCTACGAGCACTATGGACTTCTATTACAGTCGACTATGACAGTACACCACTCTTATTCTTCTTCTTCTCTCTTGTTTAGGACAATTGGTACGTTATCTTATGCAAGCCGGCATAATGCCAGCGCAGTGAACTTGCACCCGAGAAAAACAGACGCACACCATGGTGAGTGAGACAGACTTGCGTTACTGTACCGGTCCAGTACATGCAGGTGGTGAAGCTCTTACTTTTCTATTACGGGTGGCACTGAGAATACTCTGTTAAAAGGGCTACTGCTTAATTAATTTAGCTTTCACCCTACAGTGCAAATGAGTATTAGAAAAGGAAAATGAAGAAGCTAAATTATCTGATTATCTATCACTTCACATGGGATGTATTTGATGACATATGGGATGACTTTAGGTGCTTTGCTTATTATTGAGTGAACAGTGATACCCCCACACATGAATGACGTACTACTACTAAACTAAAGTTATTAAGGGAGGTAGGGAGTGCCCATCGTAATAACTGGATATATGCTGTGCTTGCAGTTGCAATACAAACTACTGCTACTATTCATGGTAGTCTTTGGACAACGTTACAACTTCTTTTCCTTGCCTTTCCTACACTGGAACGGACGTGCGGGTGCGGTGTTACATGCTCTTCAAAGTAACACTTAGTTCATCCAGTGACCGTCTACTCTCTCTAGATTCACATATGCTATCTAAGAGTCAGATAGTACCATGAATGATCCAGGCATCCATCCATTCAAAGTATATTGCAGACATACAGTTTCTGTCTCACCCACCCAGGCTGTTCTCCTTCCACCCATCCTTGCTTCATCATTCACCCAGCCATGCACCATACCATTTTCTTACCTTCCCAGCCACCTCGGGGACCAAGCAAACACATATCATTCTTCTTTGCCAGTCATCATTACATTTCTCGTGCTTCCACACTTACTTACACCCTTCTTTCGCTTTTCGTTCATCCCATCCATCAAGTTCACCTCAGATCTGATTGGGATTCTTCTCGCCAAAAACTTCACAGCTAAGTCGAAGTACATTTAGAGGAGGCTACTACCTGCTTTTTTTATAATACACCCGTGCAGAAAGCACACTCTGCAGTCTTCAATCTCAATGACTAAGGAATGTATAGCTTACCTCTGCCCGCCACCACCGTGTGAACCCTCACAGGCATGTCCTTTTCCGGCACTTGCACCGCCTCCTCCCCAGAGTTGTCCTCCTCGTCCAATGCCACCACCTCCGCGCTGGCCCCGTCTCCAGATGTTCCACCTACAAAGTACATTTAATAATGTTAGAATACACCACTCACTACTATATAATATTTGGTCTAGGAGGAAGAAAGAAATGTGAAAAAAAGTGTACAATTTAATAATTTTTGACTGTGTACTCTAGAGTAAAAATGTCCCTTTTTCCAGGGAAGGCTGTTGTCTTGCTGCACTTTTTGGCACAACTGATGAATGTTTGCTTTTTACTTTTTAACTCGCACCACTTTTTCTCCTAACAGACAGAACCTTGACTTCTAAGAACACGAGCAGGATCAAGTTCAAACCAGGTGAGAGCTCGGCTCGACCACAAGAAATGTGTCCAATTAATCGTCAGCACTAAGCACTTTTCCATTTTCAGTTACACGTTCACTTTTATGACAAACTTGAATTTAATAAATGTGTTTACTTTTAATAAAGCTTTTAAACTTAAATAGACTCTGTGGTTTTTGGTCCTCCAGACTAGAGTGGATGAGCTAAAGGTTTTCGAATTTTTGCAAGCATGAGTCCGTGCCTCTGCCATCGGTGACTTTGGGAGCTAAATGACTCTGCCACACTATCTAGTCAGTAAGGAGATTGGGGGTTCAACTACAAAGTCTGTTATCACTGAGGTATGTGGAAAGTCTAACAGTTACAGCACCTATTATAATTGATAAGCTAAGCGATGCATTATTTAGTGTCCATAGTTCTGTTTGTGCAGATTTGTCCCTGCAACAGTAGTAGAATGGATTGTCCTATCCAAACCAAAAGTAAAGTAGTATCTTATTATTTCTTGGTGGTGGTCATTCACCTTTTTATTGTTGGCAATGGTCAAAGCATAAACATTTAGAATACTTGAAAAGACATTATGGACAATCCCAGAGGACTACACTCAGTGCATAGAGCTATTGCTGACTAGAATGGGAGTCCAATGGAAATGCCAAATGTGCAATCTTAGTTAGCTACACAGACAGACTAATAAGAATAATCTAGTAATACCACACGGAGTCATAGGGATAAGAATTTAGATCCTGTCTACAAGAAGATCAAAGACGATTTAGAAAAAATCGCATGAGGAACGCTAGGAAAAAATAAGTACTCTATATTAAAATTAAAACTTACTGGGGCCAGCAAAGGAGCCCTCGACTGCCCGGTCCTGGCCTGCATCGACAACAGCACCCTCCTCCTCCTCCTCCTGTGTCCTCCTCTTGCCCCTGGGGGAAGCTGATGTACAACATGAAAGAAAGAAAAACAGAAAACATGGATGATATTTATTTCTCAACCAAATCAAACATTTAAAAAAGAACTAACAAAGTAACAAAATATTTTTGCGAAATAGCAAATAGGGAACGACTCCACGGGATATATTATTGACCAATCTCATGTGGTCGACTACGTCATTACTTTAGTATTGCTTGATTTGCGGACCGTCGAATTGGAAACTACCCTATGTAACTCACTAAACAAAGTACTAAAAAGGTTTGCCTAGGATTGGCAGGCAGCAGTCCGCAGCACGCAAAGTGACAGCCAAAGTCCATCGTGATTGAAGATCAGCGACAACACTAAAGTTTCCTACTACATTCACCAGTCATTAAAATACTCAAACTATTAATCCACCACCACTATTTCTTCTTATCGCCATGTGTACAAAGGAAGGACTGGACTTGAGTCTGTAGGGGCTGATTTATAAGGCCCTTGCGGCTCTTTTGCTCCATTGTTGCGTGACTTTTGTGACGCAGCGACAGCACAAAAGAGGCGCAATGGTGCGGCGTATATTAACAACGTGACGCATCTGGGAGATGCATCACGTTGTAAAGCCCTGCGCCAATAGGGGTGTTCCGGCGCAAGGGAGGGCGTTCCTGCGCAGGAACGCATCCTAAAAGTGGCTGAGGGAAATCTACAAGATTTCAATCAGTCACTTTGAGGACAATGATGCGTGACTCAAACCCTGCGCCTGCTTGAAGCAGACGTACGGCTTGACGCAGCATTGGGGAGATAGGGCACCCCAGAGAATTGATGGAGCTGCACCATCGTTGCGACGCAACTCCAGCAATGCGCCACCTTTACGGCACAGATGCGTAACGCTTTGGTGACGTTTTGGGCCCATGGCGCGCCGCATTGTAATACGGCGCACCATGGGTGATGGTGGCGTGACGCACAATTACTGGCGCATCCCTGCAACTTTGCAGGGATGCGCCGGTAATTAAAAATCTGAACCTTAGTGTGTAGCATTGCGCAGTTCTTTCAACTACACTCATACATAATTTCACAGGCCAATGAAATGAACACAAAATCTAAAACAAATAAGCATAGTAGCAACACTACTGAGAAGGAGAGCAGTGTACCTGAAATGCACAGAAGATTTTGAAATAAAATGTACCTACAATGTAATGAGCAGCATTATTGCTCTTGGTAAAAAACAAAAATTTGCAATATAATAACACAGCAGGAGAAAACATAGTAGTAAAGACATAGCTACTACTACTCACCAAGCCCGGGGATCTCAAGGCCAAGGAGGTCGAGCAGATCTCGCTCACGGGTCAGGACATCCGTCCAGCGGTGGGTGGCCTGGTTGTAGGTGCGCCAGACCCGAGAGTGGTGGTAAATGGCCTGGCACACCTTCTCCCACCGCTTCCGGCGCTCCCGGGCCCCGTACCCGGCACTGATCTTGCCGCCTCCCATGATGGTCCTGGGGAGGCGGCGCTGAACATAAAAAATGAGTTGGGCCACCTCCTCCGGGGTAAAGATCTCCCGTGGCATCACTAGCTCCCCCCTCAAACGCCCGCACGGGAGCCGGACACGGGGTGCGGGACCCTTCCCCTTCTCGGGATGCTTCCCGGCTCCCTTCACCATGGTCTGGGCGGAAAGGAATAAAGAAAATAGAATAGGGAAGAGAAGAAAAGAAAAGAGTTTACAAAAGTAGTTTAAAATTAACCAAAAGTAGCAGTAAACACAAAAATATAGGGCTAGAAAAATAGAGGGATAGATAATAAGTAAAATAGATAAAAAAAAACTTCAAACAAGCAAAGGATGGCAGAGATTGACAGAGGATACAAAGACCATGCCCAGAACCATAGCAATGAATGAGAAACAAGATGGCCGCGCCCGTTCACGACCGCGCGGGTAAGTTCGCGCGAGATTTTCCTTGCGAACACGCGCGAGACTGTACTGGCAAACCGCGGACTTTGCGAGATTACACTTCGCGCCCGGAAACGGAAATACGTCAGGCAAACAAGATGGCTGCGCCCTTGAACGACCGCGAGGGTAACTTCGCGTCTTGCGCTACGAGCGGCTTGCAAAAACGCACAAAACCTTGCCAACTAACACGCCGCAAAAAAAACAAATTGCATATTCGCACGAATTTGCGGCTTCTGAATCCGATCTTGCGCGTGTTCGCACCCCGCGAACCCCGCGAAATTGCAGAAAAACGAGTTTTTCAAAAGTGAAAGCACTCGGCAGGGGCAAGAGTTCAAACTCATCATTAGTAACAATTCCCGGTAGTGCTTCCTGACTGGGGCCCCTCCAGAATTCAGTTGCTAGTTGCAACAATTGTATGACCCTGCTCTGACCCTCACAGCAGGCTCATACAATAGCTACAAGTAGGCCACAAAGAAGGTCCTGGGGAAAAAAAATGCACTGCAACAGAAAGCAAAATTACAGATAAGGAAGCAGGTGCCAGACTGGAATTTTAAAACAGTGACACATTAATAAACTAACCCCAAATTAATTCATCTGAGTTGAAGCAGGGATGGTGTGCTTGCTTTTCCCCCCCATAATCTACAGTAATGATGAACCAGAGGGTGGCATTGATGTAACAGAGGGTTGCAGTGGTGAAACAGAGGGTGCTGGGAACCTGTGATGATGAACCAGACGTAGAAACAACATAATTCGCGACCGTTGCGCGACGAAATGTAAGTTCGCAATTGCGAACTGGTACGAAACCCTCGCGAACTGGCAGAAATCCTTGCGAACACAAAAAAAAAAAAAAATCCGCAAATTCGCAAGAATTCGCGGATTTTGCGGATTGCGAGTTCAAAAATCCGCAAATTCGCGAACGCGAGATCCGCAAAATTCGCCCATGCTTATAGCCTTGACCAGTGGCTAAACGCTGTGCCTTCAAGCTGGGATGAACCACATTTAAAGCCGTAACGGATAACGGACCTACCTTTATCGCTTATAGGATTCAGCGCTATACTCCCTCTCGAGAACTGCGCTCCTCCAACTTAAACTTGCTAATTACTCCCTTATTTAAATGCAAATACACAGAGAACTCATATTTGCGGTCCTGGTTCCGCAGATCTGGAACTCGCTCTCTGTGGTTATGAGACTTACAACCTCTTATGCCCAGTTCAGGAAACTGCTCAAAACATTTCTCTTTTCCCAGGCATATCTGTAGCCCAAATTCATTGCTGTTGCAGCTACTCATGAGTGCCATGAAATCGTTTGGTGTACGTGCGCTGTAAAAATATATCTAACATTAAAATTAACATGCAAAGCCTTTACCACGCATTGCCTTTACCATGCAAGTCAGTAACACGCATATGCCTTTACCATGTATACCATATAGATATATATACATATTTTTGTATACATGTTCACTGAAAAAACAAAGGTTAAAGGGATGTTATAGTTAGGCTCATATTTCACTCATACAAAACCAGAGAAGTTCAGCAGTAATAGTTAGCTGAGTTAACTATAGCATATGTCCGTGCAATACACTGGTTTTGACCTCACATATGACATCGCTTATGACATCACTGATGACATCTCAAATGACATCACTGATGACCTCTCAAATGATAACACTGAAGGCATCATCCAGTGATTCTGAGTGTTTTGTCAAAGGTACTGAGTGTTAAACATGTACACTACGGTAATTGGATGTGGTAGTGCATGAATGGGTGAGTGAGTGGGTGTGTAAGTGGTGTACAGACAAGTGAGTGGGTATGTGAGAGACTGTATACATGGGTAAGTGGCAGAGTTTTTGTATCAGTGAATGAGTGGGTGTATCAGTGGCTGTAAATGATGAATGAGAAAGTGCAGAAGTAGCTGAATGGGTAACTGAGCAGGTACATGGGTGTCTGTATGGGTCAGTAACAGGGTAGATGAGTGACTGTATGGGTGCATGAATGGGCGTGTGAGTGGCTCTATGGGTGAGTGAATGGGTGTGTGAAGAAACTATATGGGTGAGTAAGTGAGTGTGAGAGAAGTTGTATGGGAGAGTATGTGCTAGTCTCAGTGACTGGATACGTGAGTGAGTACATGTGTTAGCATAGCTAAGAGTGACTGGATGTGTTAGTAACTGTTAGGCTGATTGAGTGGATGTGTGAGTGACTGTATTTTTTGTTTAAATATCTGTATTGGTGTTTTCTGATATTATCATCTCTTATATCACAGTTTCCTACAAGATATCCAAAAATGTGTTACATACATGTATGATACTAATAAAGGATAACATATTCCAACAGCGTGATATTATTGGTAGGGTACTATTCTTGGTTACAGCCACATGCAGTAGCAGTTCCTGGAGGGAGTGCTGCCGGCCGGTGACGCAAGGCGGGGAGGGGCAGGGTGGGGGGTAGTAAACTCCTGATTATGGCCGAACCGAGGTAAGTATAAAAATAAAATAAATCAGTATCTTCAGCCAATGCCGAACACCAGTAATAGGCCGTCTCTGTATAGATCGCCCAAAGTGTCTAGTCCTGCAGTATGCCAGATCGTTAGAACTGCGTCTGAGGTACCCAAGCTTCCCCTTGATGTCCCCAACAATGGTAGAATCGGAGCATATGGAGAGTGTGAGTGAGATATAAACTCCTCCTATAACATTTATGCGCCAATCCCAAGTGTAATTGGGGTAGTCGCAGAAGCCTGGCAGCCAGGTGGAACAGATGGCAGATTTGAGAGTTCCAGGGCTGTTGCATAGTCGCTGTGTCTTCCAGACATCTGCCATCCAGCCATTTCATCACCCATTGGAGCTGGGCAGCTACGTAATACAGCTCCATATTTGGGACAGCCAGTCTTCCCTGACTAGTAGGAGCATATATCTCTCACAGGGCAACTCTTGGCCTTCCTTTATTCCATATTAAGTCTCGGAAGAGACGTTCCAATTCTCGGAAAATCCTGGGTGAGACATAGAGTGGGAGATTTGAAAAATAATACAATAGTTTGGGAAGAACAATCATTTTCAACAGCATAATGTGACTCATGACATTCAGTGGGAGTGACTTCCAAAATTGGATCTGGGCCCTTATAGCTGAGATTGCTCTTATCAAATTGCCCTCTAATAAGTCGTCAGACATCTGGTATAGAAAGATACCAAGATATCGGAAGGTAGTGGGGTGCCATGTGAGGAGTGAGCCATTAAGAAGTACATCTTCCACAGTTCTATCCACACTAAATTGATTCAAAGTCCTGATTTCTCCTCACAGGTTTTGAGTGTATCTGCAATGGAAGTCGGGATGCCAGTGACATCCCGGAGGTATAATAGCAGATCGTCTGTATTTAAGGAAATGGCATGTAGCCCATCTCCCAGCTGTATGTCCCATGTCTCACCATCACTCCAGAGCAACATCGCTAAGGGCTCCATAGCTAGAGAAAACAACAACAGGCACAATGGGAAGCCTTGACACATCTCTCGTCTCACTCTAATGGGGTCTGAGATTAACTTACTGGGGGAATCTGAACAGTGGGACGATGGTACAATACCATATTTAAGTAGAGATCCCCAGTTCATATTTGCTTAAAATTGCTGCCAGATAGGGCAATTCCAGAGAATTAAGGACCTTTTCCAGATCCAGAACCAAGCAATCTGATCGGGACCAACTATATACTGTGTACTTCTGCCCCGAAAGAACATGTGGATATTAAGGGAGGTGCTCCGGGCAGGAAATAATCTGTTCTGGTCAGAGTGTACTAACGCTTTCACTAAGGGTGAAAGACGCCTAGCCAACAGTGATGCAAACATTTTATAATTTGTGTAAAGGATGCCAACAGGTGATATGAGCCCAGGGATTATGGTTTTTTTCATGTTTAAGGAGGGATACCAGCAAGGCCTCATTTTTTGTGTGTAGTCATCAAGCGCGGTTCCATACACTTTTAGCAGCTGTGGCGCTAAGATGGGAGTGTATGCCTTATAAAATTCAGTTGGTAGAACATTTGGTCCTGGGGACTTCCCTTTTGACAGCGAGAACATACAGTCCTGAACTTCCTCCGATAGAAGGGGGGCATTTAGCTCCTCCCTTTGGGTACGTGTAGGCTGTGGCAAATCCAATCTCTCCAGGTAAAGCTGTAGCTCTAGAGGTGTAGCTCGTTTGCACAATTTATACAGATCTTGGTAATGTGTGACAAACGCACCATGGATATCTCGCTGCGCATATGCTATTCCTACATTTGCCATCCGCACTGATGCTATTGGTGCTGATGACTCATCTTGGCAGAAAAGCCATGTAAGCAATTTGCCTACTTTGTCGCCTATGTGGTGTGTCCCTGCCGAGAGAGCGGCATAGTTAAGACACCTCAACCACTCCAGCAGTCGTGCATGTTCCTCCCTATGCTGGTCCAGCTACCATTGGGACCCATCAGTAGCTGCCTGCTCACTAGTTGCCAACCTTCTTTATAAAATAGTTAGTTCCTTTTCCAGTTGTGTTCTCCTGCACCCCCAAACAATGCCCCCTAACAACCACTTTAAGAGCATCCCATTCCTTCAATGGCGACGTGGCTGTGCCTGCATCCTCCTCAAAATATTGTTCTATGGTTGTTACTAGTAAGACTTGGAAAGGCGCATCAAGGAGAACATCCGGCTGGAGGCACTACACTGGGATAGGAGGTGCCTCGACCTCCCATTGTAGCTTGATCCCAAGTGGATCATGGTCGGAATGTGTGCGTCCCATATAGGAGGACACGGGGATACGCAGTAGAAGATCATTCGATTCCATGAAACGGTCTAAGCGTACATGGAGTCAATGGGCCCCCGAATATTAGGAATATTCTCCATCCTGCGGGTTTCTGTGGGGCCACCCATCAGAGAAATGCCATTGCGCAGCCCAGTGTGGCAATGCTTTCGCAGCTGTGTGTGTAGCCGTGCCAGGCAAGGAAGGAAAAGAGCGATCTAGTGAGACATCCAGTACACAGTCATAATCGCCCCCCCAAGGCCATGGGTGTGTCATGCCACGTGGCTAACTTTAGTGATATTTGATCCAAAAAGGCTGCCTCCTCAGTATTGGGTTCATAAAGTGATTGCTAATACAATCGGACTACCGTCTACTACACCCTTGACTATGACATATTTGCCCTCTCCATCCACTATGGTATCCACCACCCGAAACTGAGTTCTCGGCCTCACCCACACCAAAACTCTGCATGCATTTGTGGAGTAACCTGTTGCATATAGCTGTCCCCTCCAGCATCTGTTTTAGGCATGTAACTTCTTCCCAAGGCAAGTGTGTCTCCTGGAGGAGCGCTATTTGTATGTGGTGGCGTTTTCAACATTAATATATTAGATAACGGCGTGCCGGGCTATGTATACCTCGTACGTTCCAGGTTCCCATTTTTAGTGAGTGCTAGGGGTACAAGTGGCCTTATCTGGCCAAGGGGTAGGAGGGGCTAGCAGTAAGCATATAAGGGCCATTCATTCTAGAGTGTGTCTCCCTGCACAAGCCAAGTTTATGACTTTCATACCTGTGTTGAAAAATGATGGCGTAATAAACAATAAAACAATTCACAATAAAAAATACCATGAGAGCAAATATGAAAAAGGCAATCGCCCAAACTTATGAAAAAAAAGCACAGAACTAATGTCTAGGGGAGACTATTGTGCACAACAACGCAAGAACTATCCAAAGAAGGAGAGATCGTCTTTAGTGGCTAAACCTGTCTCTGACCAGACACTTGTGAGATAGGGCAGCTGCTGATTGTTATACATGTTATTCCCACATAGAAAGGGACCTGTCTTACAAGGGCTACATTACCTCAATTAACAAGGTCAGAGATTACAACTCGTAGACATTATACAGGTTCTGGTATACTTGCTTGTCCTGGTGAGGCTGTGTACTGCTCAGCTGGTGGAGAACAGACGAGAAAGACAAGTGTTATGCAGAACTTCAAGCAATGTCATCCAAAGACTGCGGAGTGACATGAGGCAGAACACAAGAACCTTGGGAAACAAGAAGATTTTCTGAGAGTTTATCTATGTGTGAGTGACTCTATGGGTGAGTGAGAAAGTATGTGAGTATATATATGGGTGAAAGATTCAGTATGAGAATGGGTGTATGAGTGGGTGTGTAAGTGTTTGTTTGTCTGTATGAGATGATGTGTGAGTGACTGTATTGATCACTTAGTAGGTGCATGAGATGCTATAAATGTGTTAGTGGTAGTGCTATTGGCTATATGGGTGAGTAGATGTGTTAGTGGTTCTATGGATCAGTGAATAGGTGTGTCACTGTTTCCATGGGTCTGCGAATGACAATCTCAGTGGTTGTGTGGGAGTGGGTGTATGAGATGTTGTATGGGGTGTAACTGGGTATGTGACTGGTTATACATACGCTCTCATAAGTGATGCAACAGTGATGACATTTCAGATGTCATCAGTGATGCCATGAGTGATGTCACTGACCATGTCATGAGTTATTTAAATTCTATTTCCTAACTATAAAATCCTTTTTTTCCAGTGAATTTCTATGTTTTTTAAATATTAATTCCTATCTATAACTTCCCTGTAACCTTTGTCTTTTCCAGTGAATTTCTAAGCTTTTTTAATTCTATTTCCTAACTAGTGAAGAAAGGGGGTGGATCCTTCCATGAGCTCTCAGCAATCCCTCTGTGTGGGACTTACTGGAGGTACAGGAGGGGATCTTGGACAACAAGGACCATCACCATCCAAGGGGACGTCATCCCCCAACCAGTAGTGCACCAGGAGGAGCATTTGCAGAGTGGTGGAGAAATGGGACAGGGCCTCGGATGAGCTCCCAGTAATCCCTCTTTGCAGAACTTACAGGAGGTAAAAAAGTGGTTGTTGGCCCTCAAGGACCCTCAGCATCCAAAGGTACTTCATCCCCCAACTAGTAGTGTGCCAGGAGGCACATTTGCAGAGTGGTGTAGAAAGTGGGCAGACCTCAGATGAACTCTCAACAATCCCACTGTGTGGGACTAACTGTAAATACCAGGACAGGTTGTTGGCCCCCAAGGACCCTCAGCATCCAAGGGGACTTCATCTCCCAACCAGTAGTGCACCAGGAGGCACGTTTGTAGAGTGGTGGAGAAGTAGGGCGGGGACTCAGATGAGCTCTTAGCAATCCTGAGCAGCCAAGGAAACTTCATCCCCCAACAGATCATCGAGGGGTGTATTTGCAGTGTGGAGGAGAAAGGGGCAGGGCCTTAGATGATGTCTCAGCAATCCTGCTGTAGGAACCTTACTCGAGGTAAAATGAGTGGTTTTTGGCCCCCAAGGACCCTCACCAGCCCAGGGGACTTCATCCGCCAACAAGTTGTGTGCCAGGAGGGCACTTTGCAGAGTGGTTAAGAAAGGGGTCGGGCCTCCAGTGACTTGCTCCTGGTCTCTTTTTTTATTATTATGGAAGGTGGTCACGTGGCCCCACTCCCTGTCTTATTTTGGCCAAGGAAACACCAACCTTGGAGCTTGGTCTCTTTAATAAAATGTATTTTCATTCGGGGAGTGGGGCAGTGCACTCCCTCCCCGGACTGAATTTGGCCCCCTGGACCCCATCATCTGGAGCCTGGGGATTACACTAGGGAGATATCAACGCGGCCCCCTTTCTGGGCCAATTTTAGCCTGAGGACCCTATCCACTAGGGCCAGGCCACTTAATTCTGTGTGCACTTAGGGATCTGTTATTGGGACCATATGTGGAGCCTCAAGGCCCCCATGGTCCCTACAGGCTCCCCACATCCTGCAAGCATCCGCATTGCTATGACAGACAGGGGGCTGCTGAGTCTGTTAGAGCAATGTTTTCAACGGTTTCTCTGCACGCATATTTGCATGCAGAGAAACAAATGAAAACTCTGCGTTCTGCATGCTTGAGCTGTTTGACAGCTCTGGCATGCATGTTTGCAGATTGCAGAGTTATATCAGCTCCCACCAAGCCAAAGCCTATCAGCTACCTTCAAAGAGTGGTCACCCCGGGATGTAGCAGGAGCTGGCCAGGCCACTTGGGGAATGGTATATTGCAGAATTTCATCTACCGATATGCACTGGTCTATAACTGACTTGGGATGCCCACTTAAGGGCAGAATGGTTAACAGGTGCCTGCAATAATTTTCACTGGATAGACACACATTTGGCCTGTAATCAAGGACAAGGATGTCTGCAACGCATAAGGCCTACAAATATAAATTCTCTGAAAGTTTGTCAGAGTGTGCCCTTCCGTTCGAGAGCAACCTTTCTGTGATATATATATCTATATCTATATCTATATCTATATATATATTCACTGAAAAAAACCATAGGTTTCACACACGTTATAGTTAAAAATGTGTATTTACAAAACCTTAGAAATTCACTGAAAACCATAGGTTTCACACATGTTATAGTTAGCTGAACATTTCACTCATACAAAACCATTGAAATTCCCCCGTTATAGTTAACTATAACTCGCGCGCCCGCAATGCACTGCTGATGACGTCACATATTACATCACTCACTTATTGTGTTGCAGCCCTCCTTTTCCAAAAGCGCCGGGACACTGTTTTTGAGTAGCCGTGCGCTATACAAAAGAATAAATAACATAACATAACATAACATAACATAACATAACTCATGACATGGTCAGTGAAATCATTCATGACATCACTGATGACATCTCAAATGACATCACTGATTACATCACTGATGACATCAGTCAGTGAATGTGTGTCTTTCTGAAAAATAAATATTTTTATACATGTATAAATAAAGGTCGATAGAAGAATAAATGTGTAAATAAGTGTCTAAAGGGATTTTTTTTTGTAAAAATGATTGTATAACTGACTTATTAAGTGTATCTTAGTGAATACATGTATTAGCGAGTAATGTATAAATATGTAAATATCTGTATCAGTGTCTCACTTTGGGGCCCATTAGGATGTTGGGCGGATTGCCCCCGTCAGGCTGGCGGTAGCCATCGCCGGCCTGGCGGGGGCAAACCGCCCGACATCCTGTCCTGAATTCCCCCGCCATTCTAATATTAGAATGGCGGGGGGACCGTGGCGGACGGAAAGACGGTCTGCCGCTTTTCCGCCCCGGTCGCCTTGCTGGGGCGGCAAAGGATTAATATGGTGGCGGTGTCTAATAGACACCGCCAGCCATATTAGAATGGCCCAAATCGGATGCCTTTTCCGTGGCGGCGGTCTTCACTCTGGGGGCCCCCTGTGGGCCCCCAGAGTGAAGGAGAGGTGGGTGGTGCACACGGGGGGTATTTGCATACACAAAGCAGCAGGCACCTGCCGCTTTGTAATGTAATGTAATGTATGTGTCTGTGAGATGGTCCCTACTGGGTATGTCCAAGGTGAAACCAGGCATCCCCGGCGAATGTGGGGGGCCGTTGTAGAGATGAGGCAAGCTAATGCCCAGAGTTGCCGAGTGTGATCACTGGTTAGAGTAGGCACCGAGGCGAGAATTATCGAGTCCGCTGACCCTGGTCCACGACCCTGCCGCGTCGGGAATTGAACCCTGGTCCCAGGCCGTTCTCTGCTTCTGGGTCTGCCGCCTCTAACCAGTGAGCCACACCACTCCAGCTTTGTTTATGCAAATGCTGTAATGCATTTTAGCATTGTGGCGGGCGGTGCTGAGAGTACCGCCCGCCACAATGCTAAAAATGCAGGATGTGCCCGCCACTGTGGCGGGGAAATCCTAATACCCCCCATGGGACCCCCGCCCTTATGGCGGGCGGTCCCAATCCACGCTAGTTTGACGGGTGGACAAAGTCCACCCGTCATCCTAATAGGCCCCTTTGTGTATAAGTGGCTGCATGGGTTGGTGACTAGCTACATGAGTGTCGATATGGGTGAATAGTTGGTTTTTAGAGTATCAGTATGAGTGTCTGTATGGTTTGGTTGGGGGTATTAATTACCGCATAGATGCATGAATGGGTGACTCAACGTTTGAATGTGTTTTGAAGACAGCATGTGTGCAGGACTGTATGGGTGGATGAGTGTGTGTATGGGTGTGTTAGTGAGTGAATCACTGTCTCAATATTATCTTTATGAGTAACTTCATATATGTAAACTAGTATATGTGAGTATTGATGTATATAAGTGATGTATATAAGTGCCTATATGTGAGAGCGAGGGATTTTAAGAGTTCCTGTATAAATAAGTATGTGTTTCTATAAGTGATTGTTTAAGAGAGTAAGTATGTGTATGATTCTGTAGAAGTAAGTGTAGTGGTGGGTGTATATCTGTATATGCAAGTAAATGGATGTTTGATAGTTTATTTGGATGTGTGGGTTTGTCTGTGAGTAACTCTATAGATGATTGTCGGTGTGTAATAAGATGTATAGGTGTATGAGTACATATGATGAGTGAGTACATGTATGAGTGCCTATATATAACTGTTAGTGAATGACTGGATGTGTATGTAGATTTTAGAATTACTGAATAGGTTGTTCTAACTGCAATTGGTATTTCCATTTTTTTTGAAAATTTTAGTTTCTATTTTTGAATATGTGTATCAAGGGTTATATTACGCTATTACGCTGAGAGGAGGTCTGTCACTCTTTCACAAGGATGATGTCATCAGTGATGTCATCAGTGATGTCATTTGAGATGTCATCAGTGATGTCATGAGTGATGTCACTGGCCATGTCAAGAGTGATGTAATATGTGAGGTCATCAGCAGTGCATTGTGGGTGCGCGAGTTATAGTTAACTATAACGGGGGAATTTCTAAGGTTTTTTAAATGCTAATTTTCAACTAAAACGTGTGTGAAACCTATGGTTTTTTTCAGTGAATTTCTAAGGTTTTTTAAATAGAAATTTTTAACTATAACGCGCGTGAAACCTATGGTTTTTTCAGTGAATTTTGAAGGTTTTTTAAATGCTAATTTTTAAATATATTAATTGTTATATTTTTTTATATTGATTTACTACATTATTTTAAATTATTTATTTTAAGATATTTTATTTTTTAAATTACATTACATATTTCTTATATAAATTGAAAAATACATGTTTTTAAAATATTGAAATTGTAATATATATATATAGTTTTATATTTTTTTAATATATATATATTTTATAAAGCAGGCAATGATGTCCTATGGAAGAAAATTCAAGTTACTGGTAAATACAGTTAAATTTACTTTTCAGGAACAGTAGTAAGCTGAAAGATGCAGCACTGAGGTCTCTCCTGAAAACAGGTGAGTAAATCGGAATTCGTACTTCGGCTGATTTTTGAGGAATTTGCTAAAGTTTCAAAACTCCACACTTAGAAACATTTCCAAGTGAAACCAGTCAATGTTAGCCTATGGAAGGAAATTCAAGTTACTGTAACTATGATTAGAATCTTTTTTCAGGATCAGTAGTGGGCTGAAAGATGCAGCACTGAGGTCTCTCCTGATAACAGGTGAGTAAATCGCAATTTGTAGTTCAACTGATTTTAGAGGAATTTTTTAAAGTTCCAAAACTACACACTTAGAAGAATTTCTAAGTAAAACATATCAATGTTTGCCTATGGAAGGAAATTCAAGTTACTGTAACTACGATTAGAATTACTTTTCAGGATCAGTAGTGGGCTCAAAGATGCAACACTGACGTCTCTCGTGATAACAGGTGAGTAAATCGGAATTTGTAGTTCGGCTGATTTTAGAAGAATTGTTTAAAGTTTCAAAACTCCACACTTAAAAGAATTTCCAGGTAAAACATGTCAATGTTAGCCTATAGAAGGAAATTCAAGTTACTGTAAGTATGGTTACATTTACTTTTCAGGGTCCGTCCTGGGCTCAAAGATGCAGCACTGACGTCTCTTGTGATAACAGGTCAGTAATTCGGAATTCGGAATTCGAAATTCGGCTTATTTTACAGGAATTTTTTTTTTAGTTCCAAAACTCCACATTTAGAAAAATTTCCATGTGAAACCAGTCAATGTTTACCTATGGAAGGAAATTCAAGTTACTGTATGTATGGTTACATTTACTTTTCAGGGTCGGTCCAGGGCTCAAAGATGCAGCACTGACGTCTCTCATGATAACAGGTGAGTAAATCGGAATTCGTACTGCGGATGATTTTAGAGGAATATTTCGCTCAATAGTGAAGGAAGGGGACAGGACCTGATGACACATGTGTGCAAACACGCCCTGTGGCGCGTTTTAGGTTGGGGAATATATTCCTCTTCAATCCTGAGGTCACCTGTCAGCCAACAAGCCCATTAGGTACTTCCAGTTTATGCCAATGAGCTGCGTTGTGGAGAAGTGTTCAGAGGGCACGCCCCCTTTTTACAACACTCTGCCATGCAGCTCCGTGGCACTTACTAGAGGTACCCGTTGGACTAGTTGGCCTCTAGGGGACCTCTGGATTGAAGAGGAATATATTCCCCAACCTAAAACGCGCCACAGGTTGTGTTTGCACACATGTCACCTCAAGCCCCGCCCCCTACCTTACCATTGTGCAAACATGCCCTGTAATGCGTTCTAAGTTGGGGGATTAAGTCCCCTTGCATACTGAAAGTCCCTGGGGGCCAACTAGCCCACCAGGAACCTCCAATATGCGCCAGGAGGCTGCGTTGCAGAGAGGTATAATGAGGCTACGCCCCTTTTTACACCTCTCTGCAACGCAGCCCCCGGGCATGTTTGCAGAGGGGGAACCAATTCCCCTCACATACTGGGGGTCACAGGAGGCCAACTAGCCCACCTAGAACCTACAAAATGCGCCAGGAGGCTGCGTTGCAGAGAGGTGTAAAAAGGGGCATGGCCTCTTTACACGTCTCTGCAAGGGAGCCCCCTGGCCCATACTGAAGGCTCCTGGTGGGCTTGTTGGCCCCGGGGACCCCCAGTATGCGAGGAAAATTTCTTCCTCCTCTGCAACCGCACCAGGGGGCGTGTTTACAGAAAGGAGCAGGGAGGGGGCGTGACCTCCTCCCCATCCAATACTTTAAAAAAAAAACACTTTTAAGAAGCTGGGCTATGTAGCCCCCTTCTTTTTCTTTTTTTTTGGCCCTGGGGACCCCATCCACCAGGGCCTGCCTCCAATTGTGATTATTATTATTCTTTTTAATCGGGAAGGGGGCAACGTGGCCCCCCTCCCGTGTCCTTTTTCAGCCAATTTTATTAATTCTATTTTTGTGGAGGGGGCTGCATAACCCCCCTCCTATACTACCTTAAGGCCCCGGGGACCCCATCCCCTGGGGCGGCCTTTTTTATTAATTTTATTTTTTTATTTCTTGGGAGGGGGACCGCATGGCCCCACTCCTGGGCCACTTCTGGCCCCGGGGACCCCATCCCCCGGGGCCTGGCCTTTCTGCCATGGTCCCTGCCGACTCCCTGCATCCTGTGGGAGCCGGCATTGCTTTTCTGTATGGGGAGCAGGTAAAATGCTGCTCCCCGTACAGAAAAGCAATCGTCTTTGATTTTTGAAAGAGAGAGCAGGTTTCCTGCTCTCTCTTTCAAAAACTCAAAGCAGTTTGCTCTGGTAAGGTGGGAGCCGCGAAGTAGGTGCTGGCCCTGGGGGGTGGCGGTACCCAAGGGCTAACATGTACGAAGCTCCAGGGGGTGGTGGTCCCCGGGGCTGGGGGTCCGACACAGACCCCCCTATTTACACATTAGTGCCCTGGGGAGGTGGCGGTCCCCGGGGTTTGTGGGGGGGCTTGAGTGCCCCACACAGGTTTAATTGTAGAAAATGAAGCCCCGGGGGATGGCGGTCCTCGGGGTTGCGTGGGGGCCGTGGGCCCCCCAGCATACTTAGAAAAAAATCCCTGGGGGTGGTGGTCCCCAGGGCTTGGGGGGCCTTAGAGGCCCCCACCAATAACAACGGAGCCCCGGGGGTTGGCGGTCCCCGGGGCTGCAGGGGGGCTCTATGCCCCCGCTAGCATAATAACTTTACCCCGGGGGTGGTGGTCCCTGGGGCAGTATGGGGGGGATTGGGGCCCGCCACCACACTTTTTATAAAATATGCCCCTGGGATTTGGTACCCACGGGGGCTAATATTAAAAAAAGCACAACAGGATTTTTCTTTTGGCCTTGGGGTCCTTGTGGAACCCCCTGAGCAGGCCTATGGGGTCAGGGTGTGTCTACCCTGCCCCCTTTGCATGTTTTGCACATTTGTTTTCAGCTTTCTTGTGCCTTGGTTCTACCGAGGCACAAGATGGCTGCCAAGACTTCCTGGTTTGGAGTGTTGACAGACAGTTGACAGCCATTAGCATGCAGCTCGTGCTCGGGAAGGTATGTGTACCGTAAGCTTACTGTACAGAGTACATTACAGAGTACGGTAAGCTCCTCTAGATATACTTATGATTTTACTTTTGATTTTCTCAGGAACTACTGAACGGATTTACACCATTCAACAAAATGGGTAATCTGTGAACCAAACTCTAACTTTTTGACAAATTTGGTGTCATTCCATTCAGCCGTTCGGGCTGTAGCCCAGGCTAAAGGTCCTATGGAAAATTGCATGGGGAAAACACATTTTTGGACCCCCCTTTTTTCTCGGCCCCTGCTTCACGAATCACACCCACTTTCAGGGAAGGAGCGGAGTGGAGCAGGCCATTTTCTTGGAGAAATTCGCGAAGATTCGTCCACGGGTGCCAAAGTTATTCCAAATAGAATGTTGCGGATTTCCTATGGAAACTAGGTCCTAACTAAGTATGGGCCAAAAATTCGTTCCGCTCGCGGAATTTGCGGATTTTTCTGTCACAAAAATTAAACCTCAGCAGGAAGCCCTTACAGATATAAAGCAAGTGCCCCTGTTGTAGCTCAAATTCGGTAACGTATTATTAATCAGCCCAAGAATCTAGTGAGCACGGTTGATGCTAAGGCAGGTGTGCTTTCTCCCCAAATCTACCATCTACAAATAGCTGTAATCCGTAATGGAGGTCTAGCCATCCACAAGTTTCTCGAGCGCAATCCCTCTGTACTTCCAGTGACCAGGAGGCTGCTTTCTCCTCATCTGCTGCGCTGATCGGTCTCTGACCTTTATAAACAAGAGGCATGTGAACTCGCACAGAAGCCTGGCCCCTCACACACTAGGCTATGCAACCTCTTCCCGCCCTTTCCCCCATTGTGATGGACTGCTCACTCGAGGGACCTAGGCACCTATGGGCGCGGTGGCAAAGTTACAGACACACGGGGTCACTGGAGACAACTCTTCTGGGCCTTTACGCAGCTGTAGTGTAGGAAAAGCACGATACATTTACCCAACGAGGTAGCACTTACTGCTTTCTCCTCATCTGCCGCTCTGATCGGTCTCTGACCTTTATAAACAAGAGGCATGTGAACTCACACAGAAGCCCGGCCCCACACACACTAGGCTATGCAACCTCTTCCCTCCCTTTCCCCCACTGTGATGGACAGCTCATTCGAGGGACCTCAGCGCCTATGGGCGCGATGGCAAAGTTACAGACACGCTGGGTCACTGGAGACAACTCTTCTGGGCCTTTACGCAGCTGTAGTGTAGGAAAAGCACAATACATTTACCCATCGAGGTAGCACTTACTGCTTTCTCCCCATCTGATGCTCTGATCAGTCTCTGACCCTTTATAAACAAGAGGCATGTGAACTCGCACAGAAGCCTGGCCCCACACACAGTAGGCTTTGCAACCTCTTCCCGCCCTTTCTCCCACTGTGATGGACAGCTCACTCGAGGGACCTCGGCGCCTATGGGCGCGGTGGCAAAGTTACAGACACACGGGGTCACTGGAGACAACTCTTCTGGGCCTTTAAGCAGCTGTAGTGTAGGAAAAGCACGATACATTTACCCAACGAGGTAGCACTTACTGCTTTCTCCTCATCTGCCGCTCTGATCGGTCTCTGACCTTTATAAACAAGAGGCATGTGAACTCACACAGAAGCCCGGCCCCACACACACTAGGCTATGCAACCTCTTCCCGCCCTTTCCTCCACTGTGATGGACAGCTCATTCGAGGGACCTCAGCGCCTATTGGCGCGATGGCAAAGTTACAGACACGCGGGGTCACTGGAGACAACTCTTCTGGGCCTTTACGCAGCTGTAGTGTAGGAAAAGCACAATACATTTACCCATCGAGGTAGCACTTCCTGCTTTCTCCCCATCTGCTGCTCTGATCAGTCTCTGACCCTTTATTAACAAGAGGCATGTGAACTCGCACAGAAGCCTGGCCCCACACACAGTAGGCTTTGCAACCTCTTCCCGCCCTTTCTCCCACTGTGATGGACAGCTCACTCGAGGGACCTCGGCGCCTATGGGCGCGGTGGCAAAGTTACAGACACACGGGGTCACTGGAGACAACTCTTCTGGGCCTTTAAGCAGCTGTAGTGTAGGAAAAGCACGATACATTTACCCAACGAGGTAGCACTTACTGATTAGCCAGTAGAAAGTACTCCAGTTGTGTATAGTGCAATTTCCCAAAAATCCGCAATTTTGCAGGGAAATCCGCAAATTCGCAGATTTTTTGCGAATTCGCAAACCGCGAATTTGCAAAATTCGCACATACTTATTCCTAACTATAACTACCTACTGGGACCTGCCAGTAGGTAATATATATTGTATTATATTGTCAAACATAATGCATACAACATACTGTTTGATAATTGACCACACGATGTACTGTATCAAGACTGTATTAGTATGTTCTTTATTTCTATGCTAATAGGAGGTGGAGCTAGGAATTGGCTGCGCACAGTTTTTAAACCGCATGTCTCTCTGGGTATGTCATGTGATCAAGTCCGGGTTTCCCGGATGAAACGCATCATGCTGCTTCCCATCTCGGAATAAAGGTACTTTATTTTGCACCTTCCATCGCTGTGGTCTGTACCTGTTTGTGCTCGTGTTCGCCTTTTGGGTCCATGTGCTATAGGACTGTGGAGTTCCATTTAATTGGACGGTTGGGCTGATTCCGTCCTTTACAGACCCTCTCTTCACTTTGCTGGCTGGTGGATTTTGGCCGACATCGCATCCCGCGATCAGTTTCTTAGACCCGGAAGGAGTTTCCTGTTATCCAGCCCCCCGCGACCAGAAGTGTTTGGGGATTGCAATGCGGCGCGGCTTACCGGAGGATTGGCGTTGAGAAGGTTTGCTAGGAGTCGGAGGACCCAAATTATTCTCCCTGATATCGTCCGAGGTTAGCCGTTTGCTGCATATTGCTGCCCTTTGGCTATTTGCGGGTTGAAGAGATAGAGGGAGAGAAACTTACGTAACCGTTCGTGTGGTAAACATTACACGTGAGGTTCCACGAACTACTGCTATTGTAACATTCCGACATTTAAGATGGCGATGATGGCTGAAATATTCAGAGACAGAAAGCAAGCAGCTGACGCTCTTTTTTTGAATTTACTGGCTATCCCAAACAGAGGAAAAACTAAAGGGAAAGTGATTGAATCAGACGATGTAAAAACGAAATTGAAGAAATTAGAAAAGCTGCTCCATGCGGAGCTTACAAAGTGGTGGGAGAAGAAGAGTTTGGAGAAATACAAGGAAGCAGGGAGAGTGCCTCGAGGCTTGAGGGTACTAATAGCACCCTCATTCGTGAGATATCTATCTTTCTCTCTGAAGTAATGGAGACTAAAATAGAAATTACAACTGCAGAAATAATTCTGGGGCTAGATAACGAGAACCATCCGGATAACATAAAGGGATTTTTGTTTGTTTCAATGGCCGTGTTTCGAATTTGCCTAACATCTGGGTGGTTAGATAAGGTTCCACCATTCTTTCAACAGCGGCGGGCTCGACTACTCTCAATTTATAGTCTGGAGAAAGCAATTTATGGCAGGAAAGGTTTAAAAAAAAAAAAGAGGGGTTTCAAAATTTGGTACCCATTAACTCATTGGATGGATGGTCTATGATAGACGGCTTAAATTGTTTATCTAATGTATTACTTTGATTAGTAATTGTCTTGTTTATCTGGTTCCAAATAATTACTCGCTATGTTCAGTTTAAGAAGGGAAGGGGAAAAGAAAAAAGGGGAAAGGAAAAAAAAAATATATATATATATATGTTACATGTTCAAACTATGCGTATATCGGACTATGTATATATTTATAAAATTATTTGCCTGTATTGGAGGGTGGGGGGGGGGTGGGGGCGGTGGTGGGATGAAATGTTAAAATCTCAATAAAGAACTTTAAAAAAAAAATGAATGAATTTTAAAACACAACACTATATACAACACCATACACGATGGCAACTGGCTGCTGTGTTTCATTTAATTTGGTATTGCAATCTTATAACAGACATATTTATGGGGAAACGTGTTTTCTTTACTTTTATTCTTTTTTATATTTCTTTCATATGTTGCTGGGTTTTGTGTGTTTTATTATGGCTGGTAACTGGATGAATGCAAACATGAGTCAGTGGGTAAGTGAATGACTACATCAGTGCATGTATGATAACTTATTGAGCACCTAAACCATTCATTAATGACTGAACATGCACATTCACAGACTTGCCAACTTCAAACAGATTTTCACATTGGGAGTGATGAGGTGGTGGCCTGCAGAAGGCAGTATGTTAAAAGAGGTGAGGATAAGAGTTGTTCAGTGCATGGTTAGCTATAGATAGACATTGAAAGGGAGTGATCATGGCGACGGTTCTATGCTTTGTGCCCATCACTGGCAAAGGCAACCACCTCCACCCTGCTACAAAATACCACCTTTCATGTCGTGGGAAGGTTTTAAAACTAGGAAATGTAACTTAACTCTGAAGAGCCTTCAGGCATGAGCTGGAAACACACTCAATGTAAGAGTGTTCTGCTCACACTATCTTCACCATATAATATAGGCACTTCACCCAGTGACCCTATGATGAGTGCTGATAATATGGGACACCTGGTGGCACCGTTTGATTTGGCAAAACTCTACATTTATAGGCCAGATCTATTAGCATTGCCAGTGCTTGTTACAGATGTGAGTTGTAATTGTTTGCAACTGGCATTCATTGTTGTATCTTCAGCTAAATGAGCTCTCTAGAATCACTGGGTAAAAAATTACATTTTTGTGTTGCATTTTTTTTAAAACAGAATATGTAGAGTTGATGCAAGATCCAAGCATGAGTAAAATGCACCTGGGTTAACAAATTGAAATGCAGTTTGTATGTGTGATTGTAAGCTGTATGTGGCAACCTATTCATAAATTATACAAAAAATATGCCTAGCCAGAGAGAGTCCAAAAATGGACCAATGCATTGTGGGTCAAGACTTAGTAACACTGTGCGCCAGAATATTACTTTACAATGGCCTGCGCAAGGTGCTCTGGTGGTATTTATTTTCCAACTCAAATCAGGATGTGCATTGGTAAATTGACCAAAATAAAAGAGAGTACTAAATGATCTATTTACACATCTTTGGACAGTCATTCACGTCCCCCCAACCACACACATTCATTCACTATCCCATACAAATACTCACTTAACTAATTAATAACCAATATAGACTTTCACATAGCTAGTAACCAACTTATGTAGTAGTTTACACATCAAGAGATAGAGTGATACAGATATTCACACAGTTTAATCACCATCCCATATATTTAGTGAGACACTTTAAATTCATTACTTAAACATTCACTCTGCCACTAAATCCTCAATTCAGACACTTATACATCCACTCACTCAAGAAGGCAGATTGCTATATCTAACCTCTTTGGCGCTGATGACGGCTCCCGGCCGTCATGAGTCACGGTGGGCATGTGCTGATGACGGCCGGGAGCCGTCATGACCACGCCCGCGATAAGAATCTTCAGCACTGCGGTGGAATTCGCGCCGCAGTGATGAGGATATATAATACTTATTTAAATATCGAACCATACCACATTCACTGGATGATGGCATCAGTGATGTCATCAGTGATGTCATTTGAGATGTCATCAGTGATGTCATCAGTGTAGTCACTGATCATGTCATAAATGATGTAATACGTGACATCATCAGCAGTGGATTGCGGGCACGCGAGTTATAGTTAGTAGTACACGGGGGAATTTCAATGGTTTTGTACAAGTGAAATGTCCAACTAACTATAACACCCCTAAAACCTATGTTTTTTCCGTGAATTTTTAAGGTTTTTTAAATGCTAATTCCTAACTATAACGTCTCTGAAACCTATGGTTTATTCAGTGAATTTCAAAGGTTTTTTAAATGCTAATTCCTAACTATAACATGTCTGAAACCTATGTTTTTTTCTTGTATATATATATATATATATATATATATATATATATATATATATATATATATATATATATATATATATAACTCACCTTTCCAATTGTTTTTTGGAATAGGAAGTATGTTAGTCACACAGCAGATTTTCTTATTCAGAATCTCTGTTTTCAACACATATACACCTTCACATCAAATCACATTCGTTCCCACATTAATTCAAAACGAAACACACATTTCTAAGCATGGGCTTAAAATCCGTTCCGGTTGCAGAATTTGTGGATTTTCTGCATTTTCGTGGTCTGAGAATCTCGTGAAATTGCAGAAAAATCCGCAAAATCGCGTTCGCGACGTATTTTCAAAAACTGAAGAACAGGAAGCACTTATAGGGTTACAGCAGGTGCCCAAGTTGAAGCTAATTTCTTAGTAACCATTTACAAAATGGTTACAAAGAAATTATCTTGAACTTGGGCACCTGCTGTAACCCTGTAAGTGCTTCCTGAGCGGCGCCTCCAGAGTAGTTGCGTACTTGCAACTATTCTCTGACCCTGCTCTGGGTCAGAGAATAGTTACAAGTATGGCACAATGCTCCAACCTGTCACAAAAATTAAACCACAGCAGGAAGCACTTACAGATAAGGAAGTAGGTGCCGGACTTGGAGCTCAAATTCAGTAACACATTAACCAGCCCCCGGTTGAGGAAGGGCAGGTGTGCTTTCTCCCCATAATCTACAGTGGTGAAGCAGAGGGTGCTGTGATGAATGAGAAGGTGGCAGTGATGAACCAGAGGGTGACAGTGATGAACCAGAGGGTGGCATTGGTGATCCAGAGGGTGGCAGTGATGAACCGGAGGGTGGCAGTGGTGAACTAGAGGGTGTCCATGGTGAACCAGAGGGTGGCAGTGGTGAACCAGGGGGGGTTGGGATGAACTAGAGGGTGGCAGTGATGAACCAAAGAGTGACAGTGATGAACCAGAGGGTGGCAGTGGTGAACCAGAGGATTGCAGTGATGAACGAGAGGGTGGCAGTGGTGAACCAGAAGGTGGCAGTGGTGAACTAGAGGGTGCTGTGATGAACCTAAGGATTTCCTAAGGATAATAGGTCATAACTATAACTATCTACTGGCGACGGCCAGTAGATAATATATATTGTAATGTTATTCTCCTGTTTTTCGTTGCTCGTCAGAAGACTTCTCTCTAGCCACTTTTCCTTAGTTTGCACACTGGGGGCCTCATTTATGGCATTTTGGCATAGGGCAGTGCAGCAATGCACCTTTATGCACTGCCCTACCCCAAAGTGAAAGGAAAAGGATGCACCGTATTGAAGGAATACAGTGCATTCCTGCCTTTTCTGCCTGCGCTGCCACCTTTTGGCAGCCTAGTGCCAATGTAGGCACCCTTGAAAGGGTGACTCTCTTGCAGGCAGGATTGTTTTGCATTTTATATGTGTGCTGCCGAATGCAGAACACAAGGAAAGATGAAAACAAGGAGAAATAAATATATTTCTCCTTGTTAGGCCTCACCTAGGGAGGCGCATGGATTTGACACCTCCCTAAGTTCACATCACTTTGTAAATCTGGGACAGTGTCCAATTCCATGAGTGTGGCATGGGAAAACCCAGCGCCGTGCCCATGGAATGACTCCCAGGTGCAGAGTAAGACAACATAACAATTTGCGCTGCGTCGCCTTACTCATGATTTATGAGGCCAGTCAAAGCCAAGCAGGCTGGCTTTGAGTGGCACCATAAATCTTTATGAGAGCCCTGCATCATGCATGTACCTTTTTACATGATGCAAAAGTGATGCAGGGCTTTCATAATTAAGTTCCTGTGTTTTTAAAGGATAGGGGCTGCAGCCTTCAAAGCAAACATCTTTCTTTTTTAACTAAACACTGCAAGAAAACTAGTAGTTTTGTGCCTGAATGCGAGTTTTCTGTTATTGTATCCAGACCCATCACAGAACAATGAAAGTACACCCAAAACAAATCATAGCTGATGACTTAGCCAGGGCTTGTTAGCAGCATGAAATAAATGAATAACAACAAATTTGAATTTAAAATGTTTCAATTTTCTTTCTATTGGGGGTGTCAATCTTTAAGCAGCTGTGTATATTGCTTCATTCACTTGCACAAAAAATGTACATAACAGTTGATAAATGTGTCACCATCACTCGGCGGGTTCTGTACAGAGACCAGTGACTGGAAGAAAAGCTTGAACACCTTTATGATCCACTGACAGGCAATGGAAGACACACATTGGCTTCAGCTTCAACTCCAATGTTCTCATTTATTCACCATCATAAACATCCCCCTGCAAGGTGCACTCATCCTCATACCTGGAGGTAACTCAGTTCACAGTACGCACTATGCAAGAGTCATATGTTGCAAGAAAATAAAAACAGAACCATGTGATAAAAAGCAAATATCTTTAAGGAATCTGAAATGAAGTTAAATATGTGCATTGTAAACAAGAATTTTATGGCTGATGTGGAATGCTGTAATGAACTTGATTAACGTTATTTGCCTGCAAAGTTAAGGATATGAACAAAAGGCCTTGTAGGGAGTCTTTTCAAAGTCAGATTTTAATTAATGTGGTGTTGGTAACTTGGCAGGACATTCCCCACAAAGGCATGCAGCAAAGTTTATTCTACACAGTAAGGACCCACCGTGCTAGACAGTATCCTAAACTTCAATGTCCTACATACAAGGGGACAGATTTACATGCCCATTGCAACATCTTTACAACACCGTCGTAAACAATGGGACACGATGCAACATATTTACAACATACCGCATCTAGGGAGATGCGCCACATTGTAAAGCCCTGCACTACATTATACCTGCGTCAGATATAATGTATGCAGGGTGGGCGTTCCGTCGTGAGGAAGCCTTGTAAAAGTGACGCTGTGTCAAATCCTTGTGCCTGCTTGAAGCAGGCGTAAGGAGGGATGCAGCATGTTAGGAATAGCCATTCCTAACCATTGCTGGAGTTGCGTCATGCTTGTGACACAACTCCAGCAATGCGCTGCCCTTACGCCAACAAGATGCGTCACATATCTGTCTACCTTTGGGCCATGGTGTGCCGCATTGTAAATGCGCCGCACAAATGGTGGAGCAAGGCTATTTTTCTGGCACACAAAATAACTGGTGCATCCCTGCTAATATGCAGGGATGTACCAGCTATTGAAAATCTGCCCTAAGGTGTTCCCCAGCTAGGATGCTTTTTTAGTTAACATACAAAAGAGGCTGGAACTGTTTTCAGATCCTGTATTGTGGACATATTTACCACTCTCCACTGTGGTCTTCAAGTGCTCAGGAAGGTGTGGCGCAGCGGCCAAAGTGGCGGACTCCAGAGCGCAGGGTTTTTCATTCCCTGCACCGGCCGCAGATCAGCTCAGAATCATGTGACTCTGGGCAATAGCTCACTCAATCTCCTCGACGCCCCCCTCACCCCGCCCAGCGCCTGGATACCTTTAGGATTGATAAGTTTGCACTTACAAATGTTGAATTATTATTATCATACATCAACATTTGCTATTTCCCTAGGTAAAATGTTGTGTTCTTAACCCCTTCGCTGCGGCGGCTATTCTGCCGCAGCACTAAGGGTGTGGGGCGGCCGCATGGCGGCCGCATGCTGGTGATGGAGCCGCTCCGTCACCAGCCTCGGTTGAGCTGTGCTTATGACGGAGTGGTTCCGTCATGGCCTGCCCCGCTCAATAGAACGTTTAGAGCAGGCCCGAAATTCGCGACGCGCATGAGCGGCGAGTGGGCCATGACGGAACCGCTCCGTCATCAGCACAGCGCACCCGCAGCTGATGACGGAGCGGTTCCGTCATCAGCGTGCAAGGGGTTAATAAATAGAATATACAAGAAATACACATTATGAAGTAAACGTTAAGGACACAGAACGGTGGCTACCAGAATTTCAGGCAAAGTTCATGTTTCCAATGAATTTTAGCTGTAGGTGATACAAAACAGAACGCTGTATATATATGTGAAGTAACTGAATCTTAACAGTTGTGGAGCTAAATGTGAATGAATGCAGAATACGTCAGCAGAATTGCATCAACGCTATTGTATTTCAATTCCATTTAGATGGTGTTTTATCCCCCTGACAAGGAGCCACAACTCATTAGTGGTCAGGAGGCCTGCTCCAGCTTGAGAGAGGTGCTGGGCTGGAAGAGTGTTGTATTGAAGAGCGACCTGTGCTAGTGCGGTGCGACCTGTGTTAGTGCGATGCGCTCTCGAATAGAACCAAGTTTGCTAAAGCCTTTAGAAAATAAACAACTGTAACGTTGCAGAATCACTCAAAAGCATGGAAGAGGCTCCTATAACATTTCCTGCATTCTCTAAATTAGTCAAAGTGGGAAAATAGCAAAAACAGCCTCACGCGACTCTCGAGTCATTACCGGTTTCGTCGCCTTGCACAATGCTGTCTCTGGGTCGGACAGATCCTTGCAGAACTTTGGGTTAAAATGCACTTTTCAGTGCGTGAATGGACTCTCTTCCATGCCGCATATATGCCGCACACAGTCTTGAAGGGGCCCCACAAAGCACAACCCCGAGGAATTTAGGACACCTTCCGTTCATTCACAGTATAACACATACTTAATATAACACAGTCATCTCTTTATTGGCTAATAGATATGTTTTCAAGCATATTATAGACATCCCGGAAAGCACACAAGCATTATTTTGGGGTTTTAGTGAGTATATTAGCATCCTATACTTTGAATGACTTTTGTTTTTTTGCATATGTAAAAGTAAAACATCATGGATTCATAGAGGTAAACTGAGACGAAAGTCTAACTTTATGTCTTTTGGCATTCTCAAAGGGCATTTACCAGTTGTAAGATAAAACGTTTGTCTCAGTTTAACTTAAGTTTTGGTCTTAAGTCTAACTGAGAAAACATTTAAGTAAATCTGAGACAAAAATCTAACTTTACTACTAGTAAATGCCCTTTGTGAATAGCGAAAGTCGTAAAGTGAGAATTTTGTCTCAGTTTACCTTTGTGAATTAGGCCCATCACGTGCCCACACTCTAATTGAAGACAATCTTTGCTGTTTGTGTGTTGTTTCTGGCCAACACATTTTTGACCTAGTCTCACACAATTTTTAACCAAGTCTGGACTTATACTAGCGCTGCTCTGATTGGATGCTTAAGCCCACCTTACTTGCTGATAAGTCTCTCATAGCATACACAACTATAGATGTTTAAACATGAGTAACATGATGGTTTTTCCTCAAGAGGGTTCAGAGTGATATCGAATAGACTCCAGGAACACTGCTCGAGGAGTCTATGATGTCATTCAGAACCTTAAGGTGAAAACATTCCGAATATTCCCTGTCAACCATTTATGATGTTATGTTGTGTATGCCCAGCCACACCACCTGCCCGGTTTCCAACAGATATGCATGGATAGGGCAGTCATTCAGGAGGGAGCCTTTCATAACATGTCCTCAACTCCTGATCCATGTAGCGCCTGGAGGCCTGCCACCCACCCCCTTCACCTGTTAGAGTGTTGCACTGTAGTGTGGCCTGTGTGGGAGGAGTGCTGGTGTGGGGCGCTCTTCCAGATCTTGCTACTGTATTTATAGGTGTCATACTGACTTCATTGTTTCACTCTCACTGGTTTCCTCAGAAATGCACCTGCGTTTGCTAAAGCCTTTACA
This sequence comes from Lissotriton vulgaris, assembly GCF_964263255.1. NCBI lineage: Eukaryota > Metazoa > Chordata > Amphibia > Caudata > Salamandridae > Lissotriton > Lissotriton vulgaris. The sequence continues at coordinate 1,300,428,937 of NC_141694.1, forward strand.
AAGTAAACAACTGTTACATATTTACTCAAAAACATGGAGGACGCTTTAATAAAATGTCCTGGATTCGCTAAATCAGTCAAAATAGGAAACAGCAGAACCCAGGCTCGCCTTACCCCGAGTCCTTACCGGTTTCAGTGCTTTGCACGACGCTGCCTCGGCTTAGACGGGTCTTTTCAGCACTTTAGTTAAAATGCAGGTTTAGGTGAGTGTGAGGAAGCTCTGTCACGCAGCATATATTCCGCACACATTCTCAAAGGAGGATGACAAGCTACAACCCTGTGGGAATCAACAAAGCACCGTCCCTTCATTCACAGTTTAACACATACTTAATATAACACAAACATATCTTCACAGACTAATGAAGATGTTTTCCACTTTATTTTAGACAACACCAGCATCTCAGAACGCACACAGCCATTAATTTTGGTTTTAGTGAATAGTGTTATATAAGGATTCTGTACTTTGATTTGATCTACAAAAACCTGTTACATAGGTACATCTTTTTTCGTATTATTAAACATACCCTGTCTGCACATAGCACATTCAAAGTGAAATAGGTAAATCAAATGTCCTGTGGCCTATATGGGGGCCATTTTTGGTGCTCGGGGAATTCGTTCTGGCCAGTAAATTGTAAATTGATACTTGTATAGCGCACTACTCACCCGCAAGGGTCTCAAGGCGCTTGTACGAATACCGCTGTGGAACCCATCCTGGCTTTCCCTGTGAGGCGTCCACTCCTGGGCACCCCCAAGGTGGAGGCCAGGCATCCTTAGCGTTGTGGGGGCCGTTGTGGAGATTGAGCAAGCTATTGCCCAGAGTTGCAGAGTGGTACTCCATGATTGGAATAGGCACCGAGGCGAGAATTATCAGGTCCATGGAATTTTTTAGCCCAAGACCCACCGGAGGGGGAGGGGAACACTGACCCGGGATACTTTCTTGGTGGTACACGGGTCCAATGGAGGGAGTGTACCTTCCGCTACCTGGGGATACAGATCTACTGCCAACCAACTGATTTGTTTGATGGGAACCTGGGGAGGGCAGTCACAGTACTAAAATTGCAGGTGCGCTTCTGGAGCACAGTTTCGCTGATGACCATAGGCAGGGTGGCGCTCATCAAATGGTCATGCTCCCTCGTCTCCTGTACTACTTCATTAATTTACAAATATTTTTTCCGGCGGCCTTTTTTTAACATGCTCCATAGGATAATACTGGACGTTATCTGGGGCACAGCTTGGCATAGACTGGCACTAGCAAAGTTATATCTACCTACGGATCTGGGAGGCCTAGCTGCTCCTTGTTTCAAACACTACTACCTTGCCGCTCAGCTGCAATGGGTTGCTCGCTGGCTGGCAGATAGGGGTAGGGATGACACGGCCACAATACTGCCACCGTACATGCTGGAACGAATAACCAGACACTTTCACCCTGCCACCTACGTTGAGCGGCCGACGCCCCTCCTCTTCGCTGTGGCATACAAATGCTATTGGAGGGCTCTATATCTCACCCAACATATCATCCCTTACGCACCGGCAATACCTCTGTAGTGTTCCTAGTGGAGGAGGGGTGCTTATGGCTCCTATACTTGTGGAATGGTGGGAGGCTGATATTCGCACACTTGGAGATTTATACTGGGATGGTGAGCTCATACCATACGAGACTAGGGCTGGGCATAGTTTGCGAAGTAGCGCTTCGCGAAGCTACGCAAAGTGCACTTCGCACTACGTGAGCTACACGTAGCACTTACGCGAACTGGGTAGTAGCATGTTTGCACTGTGCAAGATGCAGTTTTCAATGATTGCACAGTGCGGACAAGAATCCGGCACTGTGCAATCATTGAAAACGGCATCTTGCACAGTGTGAGCTGTAGTTTTCTGCCGCTCAAGGAGATTTTTCCTCGAGCGGCAGCTTTCTCAACACGGATTGGTAGTTTCTCATCGCGAGCGGTCGCGAGCATACGCGACCACTCACAATGAGAAAACAGACCTCCCGGCGTTGAGAATCTCACAGGGAGGTTTATTTCCCATGCTCGCGATAGGCAACTTGATGTTGCTGATCCCGAATGAGGAAAAAGTCTCGCCAGGATGTCATTTTGCTTGCTCGCGGTCGCCAACATAACGTTGAGGACGGCGAGCAAACAAAAAATGACCGCTGCACTACGCTACATATTTTCGCACTGTGGTACGTGCAGCTTGCGAAGTGCGTAGTTGCGCAAACTTCGCAAACTACGCAAGCGTAGTGTAGTGCTTCACCTGGGCCTATACGAGACCCTGGTGGCAGTGGAGGGGCTCCCAACTGGGTGGCTTTTAGCGCATCGCTCTCTGATAGCGAGGTTGACTGCCAAATGGGGGGACGTGATCACGGAGCCCAGTCAACATCTAACCATGCAATATCTGCATGTCATGAGGAGAAGCAGGCACCTGGTCCACTGGTTTAAGACATCGTTGCCGACAAATGCAGCTTTCAGTTTAGATCCATTCCACTGCAAATGGGACTGGACCTGGGGCGGTCACTGGTGGATAAGGAGTGGGAAAGGATACTTTAAAGTCCTATGTGTATCCCCAGAAACATCCGGTTCTGCCAAATCCAGCTATTCATCATCCACAGGGCTTACCTCACACCCGAGCTGATTAACAGGTATTTCCATCGTAACGATGCACTGTGCCCTAGGTGTAACGAGCTGGGTGCGGGATTTTTGATAATGTGCTATGGAATTGCCCTAGGTTGGGTATATACTGGTGCACAATTAGTGGGCTGCTGCAGGTTGAACAGGTCACACCAAACCCTTTGATTGGCCAAGTACATGTTATATCACTTCAGGAGGAACCCTAAGGACAAGGTAACGTCCCAGTTCCTGGATCTGGGGCTAGTGGTTGCAAAACGCCTCCTCACAATGAGGAGGAAGGCACATGACCCGCCACACACAAGGCCGTGGAACTCCTCATTTCAGGCATGGGCTAGGGCAGAGGGGATTGCCATTCGAAGGGAGGAATCACTGGGGCTACGGAAGGAGAATATAGCGGCTCACTGGGAGCAGATGCTTTGTGCGCTTCAGCAAATGGAAAGAGAGAGACATCGGAGACACACAGAGGGAGCAGATAATGACCACATGGCGAAGACAGGCCATAGCCCAATGCACTGATGTGATATTCCGGTAACAAGTTACTCTTGCTTTAGTCCTGGCACGAGTGCAATCACACTAATGCGGTCATAGCTGCGGAGCGCATAAGGGGCTCCAGGGGTGGGAAGTGGGGAATAGGGAAGGGGAGAGAGAGTTAAATATGCATGCATGGGTTTATGCTGCCACTGTTATGGTTCCTTTGTTTTATAAGTAAACCATTTGTTTCAATGATCGAGGTGAATGGTCAGCAATGGACCGCAAAAGCTGCCATAAGTTTAACACACTGCTTTTATATTGTAACTTCAGAGACTGCATCATCGGACCGAAGTAAAGCTGGCTCCTGCGTGAGCACTCCTCGTTTCAATTACAGTAAAGCTAGAATGCATGCGAATCCTATGTTGCCGCACACTCATGTGTCGGTGAGCAACTCTATGCATGATTGTAAGCTTATATATGAGATGCCTGTTATGACTATGTGTAAACTTAAATCAATAAAAACAGACTTGACAAAAAAAGTATATTTAATATTTAACATGTTTAAAAGAATAACTCTAGAAAAATGAATGAACTTAAATATAGTACTAGGTGACATATATGAATGTAATACTTAAAAAACAATTTAAACTATACAAATATACTATAAACAAAACATAAAAAAATGAAATTAACATTCCAACTTAAAAAAAAATAGATGCACAAAGTTAAAATTTGCCAGAGTGATATTTACTGTAAAAACTAGTGAAAGTGTTGCACTTTTGAAAGATGGAGTTTACTTTTACCACTCCACCCTAAGAAGCAGTAATAAAAGCATTGGACTTTGGAAAGGTCCGATTTACTTTTTCCACACCAACCAAACATCTGTAAGGAAATTGCTTTACCTTAGCGGGTCAGATTTACTATTCCCACTCCAACCTAAGCAACAGTAAGGAAAATATATTATGTAATAGAAAATATATTCCGGCAGGCACATTTTTCTTTCTATTGCAATCAACATCAGGAATTATACCTCCCTGTGGAAGCCCATAATGCCTCACCTACCCCACCCACTATGACATTATTTCAGTAGACTCATATGGACTGCTCAGAATTACCCATCTCACATAGCACTGCATGAGTATTGCATGACCTAAGGCATAGAATGGGTTTAGAACTCCAGTAGTCGTCCTTGATCCCCTTGGCATGCCGCCCAGACATGCCTCTAATAGGCAAAGCTCAAGCATAACTACTAGCATGGAACACTACTAAATGTGGGGGATCTGTATTACAATGAGGAATTCTTTGATACTAGGATATTGGTGATTAGGCCTGACTACACATCGCTAGACAGATTGCTCTATTATTGTATGGGAGCTATGGTCGGGGCACTTACCCCATTCTTACTGCAGGAGAAAAACACCCTTTAAATCCATGATATTATTGTGCACCACAAGCTTCTGATAACCACTCTATACAATGCTGCACAGGCGGAGAGTACACCACCCAACACTGCAATTGAGACTCCACTGGAAGGAAGACATTTGGATTCCCAAATTGGATAGGACATGGGAAATCTGCTGCATGCAGACAGCTGCCTATCACCTAGCAGTAGGTTTCACTTAATCCACTTCTTATATCTGCACAAACTATATCACATGCCACTCACATTATGGAAGCAGGGATTGTGGCCGATTGCGGCCCCCTTCTAATTGCGCAAGATGCAGATCTACATTTAGCTCACTTTCTCCACCTGGCCTGGAGCCATCCAGATATACAATATTTTGGGCTGATGTTCTGGAGAACCGGGCCTTATGGGCCGGCGGCGCAGGGCACGCCTTAATCCCTGAGTTTACCTGCCTTGTAGAAAACAGAGACACGTCAAAAACAAAACAAAGAAGTGGGCGCTACCCACGAATACTTAACTAAATGGTATTCTCACGCCAACAGAGGTCCGCCTAACGTCTCGCGATACCAGTCATCACCAGAGGGTCCAAGGCAGGGCGGTAGTCAGGGCAGCAGTCATCAGCAGCCATCAGAAAGGAGTAGCCGCGCTGCAAAAGACCTTCGGTCCACTTCGACATACAGGGGTCGCTTGACGTGGCTCGCGAATCCTCCGGAATTTTCTTGCGGGGCTTCTCACGACCCTCGGGCTGAACCACTACCACTGAAACCACCCCACGTTGGGCACCAGTTGGAGAACCGGACCTTATGTGCCGGGCGGCACAGGGCACGCCATAATCCCCGAGTTCACCTGCCTTGTATAAAACAGAGACACGAGACACTCCGTTGAGCGTGGAAGCCAGGTTTATTAGCTGCAGCTAAGCACAGTTATCCTAGAAGTTACACACGAGGAGGGTTCTAAGGAGACTGCCACTTCAATCCGTGGTGCACAATCTCTTATAGTAACATATTTACAGTCATTTACTCCTTTCGCATATAGAAGGGACCAATGAGAAAAGTTGAAAAACAAGCTATCAGGTGTCTCAAATACGCCCCTCTCTGATTTCCCGTGTGCTACCCCTCCCAACAAATTAATCAGTGATGGCGTCAACAATCCCCTCTTGCAGGTGGCAGGACATATTTGTGTGCCTCAAAGGATAGTTGTGTAATAAGAGAATACAAGGAGAGAATAGCGAAGACCAGTCGGATAAGATAATATAAGGAAAGAATAGGAGAAGGCAAACAGTCGGTCGAGACAGGGATCAATCCAGCCAGACATAGATTAACGAGCTCAGCCAGACCATGACATTGGGTTTCGTAAACAAGAGCAATGGAGTTACTTTTCAACTAAAAGGACACGTAGCAGCTGGAAACGCAAAAACACACTGTCTGCCGTGCTGCCTGAGTGAGGGCAACACAAAATAGCGGCCGGACACAAAATGGTGGCTAGATACAGGACGAAATCAGAAATTGCAGAACCTCAGACCCTCCTATTGCCATTACTCATGCAAACATCAGGGACTCAAGTCAATCTGAGTCGATATCAATGGCCATGAGGTCATCAAGTTGTTGCTGTAACATCATTCTAATATTCTCTGCTTTCTTTGACACGGGCTTCGGGACACACATAGTGGCACAAAGACCACATATTGCAGGTCCACACTGTACACAGAGACAACAGGAGAAAATGATAGCCAAAATCATTCCAAGGAATGTTAGTATCTTACATCCCCATGTGGACAGTAGTCCCCTGAACCATCCCATCACAGACCAATCTCCTGTGCCCTGGTGTATAGACTCGGAGATGACATGTAACTTGAAGATAGCTTGGTAGGGCATTATCAGAAATGTAAACACAGCAACTAGACCCAATCAATTTACAGACTCCTCCACGATCTGCAAGGATAATGTCTAAAACTATCTGATTTTGCAACGTCATAAGACGATCCGCCTGAAGTTCGGCTGTCAGTTTACTCAAGGCTCCAGAAGTTTCATTTATGGTAGCCTCAACAACACAAACTAATTGTCTGATGTCTCTGCTATTGGCCATTGGGCCCCAGAAAGGAAGCAACCCTTTAATAAAGTCACCTCCCTCCTGTCCTGCTGTGTCTTTCTGATCAATAACCCCCCCTGCCATGTTTTTTCCTGAAATGACCTGAAGGAGCAATATACATTGGGGGAAGAAGAAAAGCCACATAACAAGTTCCTGAAAAATAAGTAGGAAGCCATGTGTAGGCTCTGTCGTGGCAGATACAATATGTGCCTTGTGATGGCACTAGTGGTGAGGGAATCTGAGGCGTATAGACATAAGTATGAGAACAGACAGTCTTTTCCTGTTGATTTTTAAGATTCTGACCATTAATTTGTAAGCAGAAATTACCTTGATGAGGTACAGTCCAAATTGGTGGAGAGCTCCTTTGCTTAGCCTTTTCTGTGAGGCTAGTAACATATAGTGTTATATTCCAACCATCGTGTGCTCTTTTCTCCTCTATGGGAATCTTACTAATCTGAGCAATTTTAGCTATAGTCACTTTTCCCTTAATCAAGGAACTGTGACTGAAATCCGCTCCACCACCATATGGACTACCAGGAGGATACCATAGCTGATTCTGATAGATGGCAGAACACATAGCCAAATAAGCCCAAGAGGAGCCTTGATAAGAGAATGGAAAGACTAAATACAGCATACCTCTCTCTGTATTATGAGGCATGAGCCCACAGACCCAAATATCAGTAGTATTCATTACCAGTTGATGCTGATGCAATAACAGAATAAATGAATTATTGAAATATTCGTGTTCTGAAAGTGTATAAAACCGGTGTGGGGAGGCAGTTGTAAGAAAAGATAAAGGGACAGAGGTTGGAACAGGTGCTTGCTGCCTAATATAAACAACCCAGCTTACACAGGCTAATAACATACATAAACATATTAAAATACATAAAATTATACCACATGGACTAATCATTAGTCCTGTAGATTTTCTTTTTATCTTTACATTATTATCATTATTTCCCACTTTAGTATCCATTACTCTAAAGCGTTGCTCATGCCAATCTTCCTAGATCACTTAGCTGTGGTTGTTAGCCGTCCTATGACACTGCAAGTCCTGCAGACCTATGTCACTACTCAGGTCACAGCTTAAGACTCCTACCGTGACCCTGCAACTTGATGGATAGTGGAAGAAAAAACATACATTAATGTCTTTCAAAAAAAGTATAATCAGAAAAAATCAGAAAAAGAAAAGGTTCAATTGTCTTGATTCACTCTTGGACGTAAACTATATCGAGTCTTATTACGGATCGTCTGGTCCTTAAGCAAAGTTTCTGGATTCGCTGTATTCAAACGTAGATGCGATGGTACAGCCTCTTGCAACACGTCGTCGTCTTCTTTCTCAGAGTTCGTTTGGTCCAGGCGTGCACTACTGAACGGTACAAATCTAGGTACTTTTTCACTTTCGCTATCACCTATGCCCTTAGGAATCCATTGGTCAAAGGGTAAAGGCAAAGATACCCAGTTCTTTTTCCCAACGACTTTCACTGCTATATGTGTCACTAGCAAAACTTGCCGCGGCGGGCCCCAACGAGGTTCCAGATTCTTTTTCTGCTGGAAATTCTTCAGGCAGACCCAGTTGCTGGGTTGGATATAGTGACCTGGATCTGCAGAGGCCTCCGGCAAAGCATTTTGAACCTGTTGATAAAGAACACATAATTTAGTGGTGAGGGCATGCAAATAGTCAATCAGCATTGGGTATGGGATGTCAGAATACTTTTTAGGTCGAGGGACTCCCCAAACATTAGCTGGGCGCCCAACAACGACCTCATACGGACTAAGACCTAAACGAGAATGCACAGTAGTTCTCGTAGAGAGGAGTGCCAACGGTAAGGCATCAGGCCAAGCAAGACCTGTGCTGGCCTGAATTTTTGCCAACTTGAGCTTAAGATTGCCATTAGAGCACTCTACCAATCCTGCTGACTGAGGATGGTTTGCCGCATGGAATTTCTGTTTAATACCAAGACCTGTACATACTTTCTGCATAATTTGATCTACAAATTCACTCCCATTGTCAGACCAGACACTGCGCGGCAAACCAAATCTCGGGAAAAACTCCTTCAAAAGGACTTTAGCAGTAGACAAAGCAGTATTGTCCTTTAGGGGGTAAGCCTCTATCCATCTGGAAAAGGCACACACCACCATGAGAACATACTTGAGGTTTTTACATTGATCCATATGAATATAATCGATTTGTAATACCTCGAAAGGATACGTAGGGGGAGCAAAATGACCTGCTGGAGTTAGGGTTCCCTTTCCTGGATTATGCATTAAACAAACAATGCAATGCTTCACCACGTTTTCTGCACGCTTGGGAATTCCTTCATTTTGCCACACCGGAGCCAAAATTTTACATATGCCTTTTGCACTGATGTGGGCTGGACCATGCGCCATAGTAACTACAGGTAGTGCATAGGCGTCTGGTAACAGCCCGTCCAACACCCAGTTGCGTCCAACATTCCCGTACTTTCTCTCCACTTACTCAATTCTTTCTCAGTAGCCTCTTCTTGAATCCTTCTCACACTTTCTATTGTGTCCTCACACATTCCTCCTTCTCTGCCCCTCCTTGCAGGGCATGCAACGCACATGCAACTCATATCATCTCTTGCTGTCTCTTTCGCTGTCTCATCTGCAAAAGCATTCCCGCGCCCCACATTATCAGTAACCTTTTTTATGAGCACTACACTTGATTATTGCTATTTGTGTAGGCAAAGCAAGTGATTCGAGAAGGTCAATCACCAACTGACCATGCTGTATTTTAGTCCCATGGAGGTAAAGAATCCTCTTTCCTTCCACAAAAGGACGAAACTATGCCACACCGAAAGCATATTGGCTATCAGTGTAAACGTTCACTCTCTTTCCTTTTGCCAACACACATGCTCTCGTCAAGGCAATTAATTCAGCTGCTTGGGCTGAATTCTGTGGAATGCGTGCTGTCTCTACTACCGTATGCAAAGTGGTAACAGCATAAGCTGCAGTCGTCTGACCATTTGGAAGCTTGAAGCAAGACCCATCTACCCATAGGATCCCATCCGGGTCCACAAGTGGTTTGTCTTTTAAATCTATTCTCCCTTTCGTTTCCTCCTCTGTTCGGAGAAAACAATCATGCTGTTCTTGAATGCCTTTCTCATCCGGTATGGGCAACAATGTTGCTGGGTTCAAAGAGTTACACCGCTTGATATGTATATGGCTGGCCAAAAGCGTCAGCTCATATCCAGACAAGCGAGCACTTGTGTTGTGTTTTTGTTCTGTCCAAGAGAGTATCTACTGCATGTGGTACCATAACAACAAGAGTGTTGTCCAATACCAATCCAGCAGATTGACGAATAGAAATTGCTGCCGCTGCTGTAGCTCTGAGACAACTAGGCAACGCCTTAGCTACTGGATCCAACGTAGCCGAAAAATAGGCACATGGCTGTTGTTTGTCTCCAAATTGTTGCGTTAAAACTGACAACGCACAACCTTCTCTTTTGTGAACGTAGAATGTGAAAGGCTTACTGTAATCTGGAGTACCTAACACAGGAGCAGAACACAGGGCAGTACGTAAGTCAGAAAAACTCTTCTGACATTCGTCAGTCCAAGGAAGAGGTTGTGGCGTATCTTTCAACGTAAGTGCCAGCAAAGGTTTAGCCAGCAAAGACAAATTCGATTCCATTGTCTACAATAGGAGGTAATGCCCAAAAAGGCACGTACCTCTCTTTGTGTGGATGGCTCAGACATTTGTGCAATCGCTTGAATTCGTTCCGGAGTCAATCATCTTCCCTCCTTCGACAAGAGATGACCTAAATAGGTACCCTCTTGGCGGCAATATTGCAATTTAGAAGGGGACACCTTGTGATGCAGGTTCGACAAATGCCGTAACAAAGAAACAGTCACATCCTTACAAACATCCTCTGAATCAGCAGCAACTAACAAATCGTCAACGTATTGAATCAAAGTGGCACCTGGAGGTAGAATGAAAGCATCAAGCTGAGATTTCGAAGCCTGACTGTAAATGGAGGGACTTTCGCAATAACCTTGAGGAGCACGCTTTAACCGAAAACATCGGCCTCCGAGAGAGAAGCTAAAAATATCTCTACTCTCCTCAGCAATAGGAATACTAAAGAAAGCATTCTTTAGATCAATAACAGAAAACCATGCCGCTGAGGCAGGTATCACAGTGAGCAAGGCAGTGATATCTTGGACAACAGGAAACTGGGGGACAACAATCTTGTTGACCTCCCGAAGATCGATCACAAAATGATATACAGGAGGCTGAGAAGGATCAGTGCGTTTAAGGACTGGTGGAACTGGACTGTTACAAACATTACCTCTCGTTTCTTCGACCACACCCTTCTGAACCAGATCATGGATAATAGCCATCAAAGCTCATTCACCATCATTAGAAATCTTGTACTGTGGAATACGTGGCAACTTAACATCAGGCTTAATAGTAACCACATAAGGAGGAATCTGCAGCAAACCAACATCATTCGTGCCTGTAGCCCAAAGTGTAGCAGGAAGGGACTGCAACTCAGGCGGAAAGCTATCTTTCGATAGGTATGTAGGAGAAACTAATTTCTCACTCAAAGTAAGACGCACACCAGAGGGGGAACAATACAACGTTGCATGAAGACGTTTCAATAGATCCAACAACAAAATAGAAGGGGGTTCCCCGAGGGGTTCTTTTTTTTGATACTTGCAGGAAAAAGGGGGGAAGAACAGTGTAATAGAAAGCAAGGACTACCCTGCCAGGGTATAGTTACGTGGTCCCATCAACGAGATTCAAACGGTGAGGGAGGGGGTGACATAAGTCAATGCTTCAGAGCAAATGAAACATCATACAAATTCAGAGCTGTTTGTTGAAAAAATAGAAAAGTTTTTTATTTAATAAATAACAATTCATAAGTGGAGTCCATAGGAGAACTCTAAGGCAAACATGCAAACACAGGAAAACATGTTCTCTCTTGGGGCTTAATAAGTGTCATCATTAAAAATTCAGTCTGTAAAGAATCCCTGGGTATATCACTCACACGGAGGAATTTTACCTCTATTTCAACTATCACCACATTACCCCACCCATATTGCTGAATACTAATATGGGGGAAAAAGGAGAAAAGAGCAAATTCCACACTAAAATAGAACGTTCACAGTCTTTTTAATCGACAAAAAAAATATAACCGACAAAAAAATTGACAAAAAAAATAAATATCTTTACAAAGGTTTAATACATACATAGATCTGTTAAAATATTAAAGCAAGAAAAAGTTTGAATTCATATATTTAAAAACAAGGATCTGGAAACAATTCAATATAGATGGTAAACAAGCACAAATTCATTTATCACAATACCTATATCACAATAAACAATTAAAAAAACATATTAAAAAACAGTTATATCGGTCAAAAGTACTAGATGATCATGAAAAACCCCACTACACTGTGGCCTCTGGATTTCTGTGCCACTCCAATGTCTAGATCCAATGGTCTTTAGTCTATTAACACATAGTGTAGTCAGTAGTACCCTTGATGAATCAGTATCTACCGCTTCCTAGACCCTACTTGGATTCTGCGTAACAAAAGAAAAGAATGGGTCGAAGCGTTTCGGTGCTGTAGACACTTGATGTAGTAGCACCTTCCTCAGGACATGCCTTTTTTTGGGGGTCACCGGCTTCAGGGATTGTTATTTACCACCCTCCCCAGTGAGGCTTGATATAATCTCTGGGGAGTTCTCTTGGAGTAATTTGTGCCTTTTGTGATTGACCAAGTAGTTTTCTTCCTGTTTATTGCAGTGAAGTACTTTCCATTGTCTGTACTATTCCAATATTCCAATATTTCACTCTGACTGTATATGTCACTTAAAACTTGTTAAAAATTGTTCATAGACGGGCATCTATCCGCGCTGTTTCTTTGGGCAGCTTGATTTATTCTTTTAGCTCCGGTTGCGCGCGTCTGCCTCGTCTTTTTCCTCGTCTTTTTCCTCTCTCCAGAGTGAAATATTGGACACTAAGGGCAACTACGGCTAAGCCCAGAACCAGCAGAGACCAACCAAGCAGGCATTCAGAACATACAATTGCTAGAGCATCAAAGTATTTACAATTAAAAGGTAAAGACAACTTTTAGCAGGGAGTTTCATAGATGTGGCTGAAGATCATGGGGTTCGATCTTAATATCAACAGGCCGACCTCAAAATGCCCATGGGGGGGGGAAATAAAACTCATAATGCCTGTCAATGCGGATTAACTGGGAAAGGATAATCTTACCACTTTTCTCACTTGGGAGCTTTGTCATCATATATTCTTCATTTAATCATGTAGGGTTCCTGCTGGTAGGAGGTTCTCACGGGTCTATATGGGTTTAGGCCGATGTAGCTTTCAGTTAGAACAGGTCCTATGGGTGACAAAGAGTTTTGTTTTTATATATATATGTAAGGGGATCATGGGGGGGTGGAGGAAGACTGACCAAGGGTAGGGTCCAAGCTATTTTGGGTTTAAGTATGGTCTACGAGGGGGGCTTCAATACACGGGGTAGTTAGGTGAGTTTCTAAATCCCATGGGGCGAGCGGCCAGATCTGATCACCAAGTATATAGGTGAAGGAATATACCTTATGAGGCGGTAGACCGTGAGCACATCTTTTTCTAGTTTCCTTCACAAACGGCACATCCAAATCGTAGAGACTCTGCAGGGAAGATGATATAAATTTGCATTTAGCCAAACAGAAAAGGGACGAGTAGTGTCCAGGTCCAGTTAAAATCTGTGCTAAAAAGGAACAAATATACGTCTGGGGGAGGAGCAAGTTACCTGATGGGAAAACCATACGCTGATTACAGACACGGTCAACAGGTCTATACTTTTGGTGCAAGAATAGTTCCCCGTCTAGGGAAAGCCAGAGGGAGGGTATAGGGCAAACAGCGGGTCCCTGCCAGGGAGAAAGCATATATTGCTGTCAGTTTAAAACGGGGTTATACTCCCGGGGCATAAGCAATAGAGGGGGAGTCAGTAAAGAGCGATCTTACCCTGCAGCCACCAGGGTCGGCGTCCCGCACCACAACCGGGCTCAATAGCGAGGCACTTCAGTTTTTACCCGGGGATCTCGGGGGACCGCACATGGTAGTCTGGCAACAAAGAGGATAAATATAGAGCGGTAAGTGCCAGAGATGATGGCGCTCTTAATCTTAATTTTTGCAATTCAACGAGCAGTTCCCGGACAGCTCCTCATGTCGCCCTAATGGAGAATTCACACTGCTCAAGTACCTAAATGCAGGATTGTAGATGAAATCTCAGCTTAAAACGTGACTATTAATCCATCATAAAAGCTTGCTGACGTCACATACTACATCAATCATGACATGGTCAGTGACATCACTCATGACATCATTGATGACATCTCAAATGACATCACTGATGACATCACTGATTACATCATACTTGTGAAAGAGTGGCAGACCTCCTCTCAGCCTAATATAACCTTTGATACACACATTCAAATGTGGAACCTAACATTTTCAAAAAAATGGAGATACCAATACCAGTTAGGACAACCTATTCAGTAATTTCAAAATCTACATACACATCCACTCACTGATGTAACACGGCTGTTACCACTAGTACCAGAAGGCAAGAGCAACTGACACGCCCACTGAGGCAACGTAGATTCAATAAAGGTGGCGCTAAAACTGTTCTACTGCTGCAGGCGAGTCCAAAGCCCTTGATGAAGTGGAAACAAAACGTGTTGGGAATGGACATTGAACTGTGAGGACTAGGAGTGTTTATGTTGCAGTTGTCCACAATAAACAGATGTGTTGATTTCAGATTTCGGCGCCAAGATGGCCACTAGCTAACGGACTAGTCACCGAGATGGCGTGTCGAGTGGCAAAATGCAAAAGGGCCCCACGCAGATCGTGGAGATGCTGGGGGGCTGATCTTCGGTGCAGATACTGCTCGGTGTTGGGGCTTCTCAAACCCCAAAGCACAGCGTCGAGGGTGCCTCGGGTGCTGCGCAGTCAGCTTCTCGTGAGTCTTTTGAGGTGGCCGGTCCCACATCTCTCGGTGCCTCCACGGGTCTCTTCTTTTCAGGGACTGTGGATCGGGCTCTGAGATGTCTGGGAGTCTGGGTCTCGTCGTGTTGGATTCACCTGAGTGATTCCTCCTCCTCCTTTGCTCCTGGTTAAGTCCACTTGGGGGTCTGAGTGGGTTTAACCCTGACTCAGTCCCAAATAGGCTTAAGTTAGCCGTGCTAAGCCCTCTGGCTGGCACCTGACTATTTCTTCCATCATCAGAATCACTGCTCTCCCCTTTTGTCTCTTCCTCCTCCTCTTCTTCCTCAGGCTGAGTATCTCCAGTGGCTTGGTCTTCCTCATCTAGCTGGACAATAGGGACAGGGGTGTCAGTATTATCATCTTCAGTGGGAGAGCCTAATTCAACATTCCCTGTGGGGTCTGCTTTAGAGGTCTTTAGAGCTTCAGACTGGTCTAAAAGCTCTCTGAGGTGGTCTGTGGTAGGGGTTGGACCCGTCTTGAGACTTTTTAAGGTACAGAGCTGCCTCAGTTCTTTAAAGTTTAACATAGCATATTTGGATGGTGCCTTTGGAGGGTCACTCTCAACAGGGACAGGTCCAGTGGACCCCTCTGCCCCAGACATTGCTCTAGTGTGGGTGGATATGTTGCAATCTACCTACACTGGTGTTTACCTACTAAACCTATCTAGTAGTTGTAGTCAGGGTCTGCTACTCTCTATCCTCTAAAACAACTAAGTTCAGTAGAACTTAAGTATACTAGTCTTGTTTTATATGTACCTAGCATGTTCCTGTAAGATCTTTCAAATGATACTCTCAAAGATTGTAATGGTAAAACAACAGCAAGCTCAAATCCCAACCGCTGCTCAGCAATGTGAGAAGTTGCCCTGGTATATGATGCTCACTAGTTCTAGTGATCACCTTGTACCATGCCAAGGAACCCTTATGATGATTGGTTGTAAGTCAACCTTAGAGACCAGCTATCCTAGTAGCGTGGACAAAGCAGGCTTAGGCTAAACTCTGTAAAGGCATGTGAAGCAAGCTGTTTTACGATACACAATCCCCTTGAATACCAAATGAAAGGACACCACTCAGATATATATTGAAAATATATATATATATATATTTATTTACTACAAATATCCCCTACACTCTTTATGAGCACAGAAGCAAATGCGTTAAAACAAAACACAGTTTAAATATACAAAAGTTGCACAATATGGATGAGCCCTAGGAGCCACCTAAACCATATACTAAAATAGTAGTATAAGTACCACGAATCGAAAAGGAAGTAGGCCTAGGGCCTGGGGAATCGCTGGAGCTGTTCGGGACTAACAGTGAAGAAGTCGGGAAAGGCCTGTGGGACTCGGGTGCAGCGCTTGAAGCACACGGATACACCAATGCAAAGTCAATGGTGCGTAAAAGTTACAAAGTTACTGAAAAGGGAACTTTCCGGATGACCTAGAACCTAGCAACTTGGAACATACGCACTAGAGGTGTATTGCTACACAGGGGCACCGGAGTGCCAGGTTTACCTCACCCACAGGAAGCGGGTGCATGTGTCTCAAAGTGTGTTCGTTTTCGTCGTGCTGGTCTATGGAGCCTGTAGATGAAGATGATGCAGCCGGGTCGTCGTGGAGAGTTCCGGTGGATCCAAGGGTGGATTTGAAGAGGTGAAGACCTGAAAGCAGAGGGGACAATGTTCAAAGTCACTAGCCAGTGACTGTCGTGGAATCAGGAAGGAACCAGGTAATGTCGGGTGCAAACAGGCGAGGAAGTGAAGATTGTCTCTGCAGCCATGTGGACACGAAGAGGTCGAGGACGTCCAGGCGTCGGTCACGAGCTGTCCCACAAAGGCTCTAGCTGATGGCAGTGTCGGCTTCTTGATTGGAGCAAACAGGCCTTGGCTAATGCAAGACACGCAGGAGACGATGCAAGCTTCTCACTCGGACCAGCAAGGTCAGAGGGGGGGCTCCTTTTTAAAGGAGCTAGGGCCAGTCTGGAGCAACCAGACCAGCAGTGTTGATTTCGGTTTTCGTCGCCAAGATGGCCACTAGCCAACGGACTAGTCACCGGGATGGCGCGTCGAGTGGCAAAATGCAAAAGTGCACCACGCAGATCGTAGAGATGCTGGGGGGCTGATCTTCGGTGCAGATGCTGCTCGGTGTTGGGGCTTCTCAAACCCCAAAGCACAGCATTGAGGGTGCCTCAGGTGCTGCGCAGTCAGCTTCTCGTGAGTCTTTCGAGGTCGCCGGTCCCACGTCTCTCGGTGCCTCCACGGGTCTCTTCTTTTCAGGGATTGTGGATCGGGCTCTGAGATGTCTGGGCGTCTGGATCTCGTCAGGCTCTGGGCTCGGTCTCTGGTGGGAGGCGGCGGCAAAGCAGACATCGAGTTGCTGGATGGTGCCTGTATTCACAGGGTGGTCACTCCTTGGCCACAAGGGAGATGCTCTTCAGTCTTCTGTGCAGCAAGTCGAGTTCAGGATGATCTGAAGTCTTGGGACACAGCTCCTACTCTTATTCTCAATCTGGGGGCTGAATCACCTGCTAGGTCCCTCCTCTGGGTGGGACCAGGAAGAGGGGTGGTTACACCCTCTTTCCTTTGTCCAGCTCCGTGCCAGGACTGGGGCTGGAAAGCCCCAGCACCGGTTTGGACTGGCTTATGCACGGGGACACCTTGTGTGCCCCAGGCATGTCTCATTCTATTCAGCCCTGTCCTACCCAATACACGAAGTCCTGTCTGGGGTGGTGCTCGCACCTCCCAAGGCAGGAAACCCTTTGTCCAAGCCTCCCTCGCTGGAAGGACTCCCAGCAGCAGGAGGTCAGACTTGTATCTCCGGTGGCAGCGTCCATTTTGTGATGATGAGGCTCGAGTTTAACTTTAACCGGGGTTCAGGTTATGTACATGTTGTGTCCCTCTAGAAAGGTAGAATGCTACCCCCGTCGCCAGAATTGGCGAGGGGGGAGTATCGCAATTCGTATGACACCTTACTCGACATGTTTTGATAAAGCCAAACCAAAGTTAGCAAGTAACCGCGAGGATTATAATGCACTTAAGAGTATATGGTATGGCAATATCCTGGAACAGCTAAGAGAGTTGTTCCCGACAGCTACAGATGGGCTCAGCTCGTGCCAGAGCACCATCTCACATGAAACTACGCACTCTGCCTCCAGGATTGTCGAGGCCTTCCATAGGAGTGGCTTATAGGTTAACATGTGTCCAGTTAGGTTAGATATAGGTATACTATATCTAAGTAAGAGGTGATTACACCAACTTATCCCAGCTGATGGGTCAGTCAGTTGTGTCAAATATGGAGGCCAGGCCAGGGGTGGCATAAAACATGCTGCAGCCCCTGGTAGGCCTTGGATGCACCTATGCCCTGGGTACCTGGGGTATACTGTTACAGGGGCCTATAAGGTGAACCAGGTACATGGAGTCCATTTTAAGGAGAGAGCAATTAGCCTGGGGCCCTGAATAGCATGATCCCAGGGCAACTAAGTCAAAAACCAGCTAAACATCAGGCAAAAAGTTTGGGGGTAACCATAGTCGGATATCCACCTTCCTACAAGCATGACTTGTGCCTGGGTGATTTGGTGAGTGCATTGATAGAACCTGGGTAGTGTTTATGTGATTGAATGGGTGTATGGGTAGTGCCTGTTCAAATGCATGAGTAAATGCTTGGTGACTGGGTGTTTCCATGAGTGCATAGGTAGTGACTAGGTGAATGAATGAGTGCATGAGTAGCGGCTGGTTTATTGCTTGACTGCATGGGTAGTGACGGGTTGATTAATTGAGTGCATGGGTAGTGCCTGGTTGATTGGATGAGTGCATGGGCAGTGCTGGGTAATTGGAGGAGAGCATGCATACTACCTCATTGTTTGCATGAGGGAAAGGGTAGTGCCTGGTTGATGGGATGGGTGCATGGATAGTGTCTGGTTGATTGGATGATTGCATTGGTAGTACCTGATTGATTGGATGAGTGCTTGGGTAGTGTCTGGATGAATGGATATGTGCATAGATAGAGCATGGGTGATTGGATGAATGCATCTGTAGTGCCTGGGTAATTGGATGAGTGCGTGGGTAGTGCCTGGGTGATTGGACATGTTCATGGGTAGTGCCTGAGTGAATGAATGAGTGCAAGGGTAGTACCAGGGTGACTTGATGTGTGTATGGGTAGTGCCTGGTTGTTTGCATGAGCGCCTGGCTAGTTCCTGGCGATTGCATGAGTGCATGGATAGTGACTGGTTGAATAGGTGAGTATATGGGTAGTGCCTGGGTGATTGAATGAGTGCATGGGTAGTACCTGAGTGAGTGGATAAGTGCAGTAGTGGTGTCTGGCCAATTGCATGTATTTATGGGTAGTACCTGGTTGATTGCATGTGTGCATGGGTAGTGGCAGGGTGATTCCATGAGTAGATGGATAATAGATGGGTAAAGGTTAGTGCCTGGCTGAATGGATGAGTGCATGAATAATTCCTGGTTGATTGCATGACTGCAAGTGTTGTAGTGTAGTTCCTATATTCCCAATAGACTCTCCGCATTGGAATAATATATCCTATAGATTAGACGTAGGACTGAGGTCAACTAGGTCTCTATCAAATATACTAAACTTAATTGTATGTGTGCCATCTAACTCAGAGGTCACTAGAAACTTTCTCGAATACACAAGAAGGGATTCGTTTCTGACAAACACATAAACATGACAACTTTTTTGTCCCAAGAATAACAATATATCTCTCAGAGTCGCGGAAACAATAGATAAGCATTTCACTCAGTCTATCGTGCATGTTTCGTTTCTACAGAGTTGCAAAGAAATAGAGAGACAGGCGTTTTCAATAAAAGGGTTTATTGAACAGTCTTCTATCTCATGCAAGACAAGTGAACTGCTACAATCGTTATGCAGACTGCAAAGTATAAAGCGTACAGCAAGAATAGTATTATAAAATAATACAGTAAGAGCATTGTATGGTTTCTAAGCCATATAAAAATACATACATAAATAACATTGACTAAAACACTCAGCCGGTGCTTCTAAAACATTTCTACCCCAATGTACCTAACCTAAGTCTAGAACAAGGGAAGAAGTAAGTATTGTGTAGCATAGGTTTTAGTTTTTGGCAAGAATCTACCAAAGTTTCTCTAGGTTTAAATCAGCTCCATACCTTGGTTTAGAATGAAGAAGGTCTGGTATCTCTGTCTCTGGACTCGATTTCCCAACACCCCGCAAGGGGAGCCAGAAACTCTGGAGCTGGTTTCTCGGCAGGAGAAAGGTAGCCTCTTGATCAGTGCGTCAGCTGGAGAGTCGGCTTCCTTCTGCACTTGCTGTAGCGAACTGCGTTGGGCAAGTAGGTCTTCGAACTGCTCTGAACCACCGTATCTTGCAAGAGCAAGTGAAGGTATATTTATACCTGGAAGGTGTTTAGGAATGCCATAGCTTGACGTAAAGTCGGGCATATGAACATCTCGAAAAATCCCCTAGGGAATAGTTGTTCTTTGTAAAGTAACTGAGTTCTTGGACAAATCAATATTCAAGCAAAGGGAAGTCCCTTACTGCTTAAAATGGTTTTCCAAGAAGTCGTTGTGATGTTGTGTACGGGTGGAAGTAGCCATGCCTGTATTTGGGTAGCATGGGCTATGCCTAAATAAGGGATTGATCTCTATGCCTATATAAGGGCAATGTGAATTGTACCTATATAAGGCCATGAGTCAGGAAAATTCACTCGGAGCTTAAACACCACACAACACCCACTCCACTTTCTTATGTATGACAATACTAAGTTCTAAACATATAAAAACATATCTAAACATGATGTGCTAAAACCCACCCAAAATGCATAGGTACTGGTTATACATGAAAAGCATATGTGCTGTACGCATTTAAAGCAATGTTTCATTCAAAGCATATCGATGACATTTGAAAATGATATCTGAATGAATCACGAAAAATACATTTCTGAAATGGCTCTTAATTACAGAAGAAAAAGTTGAGACCATTCCATGGCAGATTATATAAATTGTTTAAGTTTGGACAAGGTCAAATATTGTCTCTTGGAAGTTTTCAAAGAAATCTAGTTCTCTATGAATAGTACTACGTTAAGCAGATTACTTTGTGACAAAAAATGAAAAAATACAAATTTGGAAAAACAAAAGTTTGATCATAGAAAAAATAGAGTTCCAAAGTTAGAAGCTTTGTTTTGAAAAAATGAAGGTCTAATTCAGAGTCTCTCAGAACACTGCATGCCAAATCAAAAGTCAGTTTTATTGTTTGGTGAAAACATCAAATATTCTTAAGTCATTAAATAATTTGTCTACCATTGTAGGTGAAAGTTGGATTACCTTGTTAAGAAGATTAATTGCACATAGCTGTGAAGCATCGCCGTCAGCGTTGGTCGCATTAGCAATGTCCGAATTGGAAGGTACCTGTGTGCCACTTTCCTCTCATACCTCATCGTCAGCATTTTGCATCTGTGATATCTCAATCAAAGCCATCATCAGAATTGGTAGCCGCTGGGGACAACACAGTGCATGAGCCATCACTGGTCCAAGCAAAGTATCAACATCTGTTGGCATGACTGATGGGAGTGTCAGATAGATGTCTAGCACGTATTCTTCTCCACATAGCAGGCATCGTAGAACAGATAAGATGCAATCTTGCCAGATTGGTCTGAATGACATAAGCCATAGGGTATTTAGTTCTCTTAAACAAGTTAATCCCAAAATTTGGACTATGCGCTCACGACACTTCATTGCCAGTAAAGTATTTTCCACTGTGATCTGGGTGTCTGCTGTGGATTGGCTTGCCATATCAAAGCAGTAGGAGCAAAAATAGTATCCCTGCTGCGAGTCCCAAAGTGAGAGGCAATCCGCCAAACACAGAGTGCACGAAGTCTCGAAATATTTCTAGGACTGCTTCAAAAGTTGCTAACAGTCCCGAAAAAATAGTCTTAAATTATGTACAATACCACACGTATCAGACATGTTTAAGATACGACCTAACATTTCTGAGAAATGTACAGGGCAGTTTGTAGTTAATAGGGTGTGAATCTCTGCAGAAGTCCTTGCGACTTGCAGATCATAGGTCTCTTTGGATCAACCACTGCAGCTGGTGAACCTTGCCGGTGGCAGGATAAATTATTATAGGAACCATCGCAGGCCCTGTGTAAGTTTATACCCTGACAAAGGAGAGAGCCGTTTAGTGCGTTTTTACAATTTTTACCACTAAGAAACACTTCTTTCCCCCCACTCCAACATGTGTGTGTAAGGTAATTCCCAGGATATCTTGATGTATTCTTTACCAAACCTTTCATATAGGCCTTCTGCTATATGTTTTAAGCAATACTGAAAATGGAAAATTGTAACAGGCAGAGTGATTGTACCGTGCATTATCCATTCAATGGCTGGCTTTTCAGCAACTTTAAGTGGCAATCTTTCCAGTTTTTCAATGTTCACCACCATATAGTCTGCTCCCCCTGTGCCAGTTTGAACTGTTGATCAGTGAGATTGAATTCTGAAAACAGTGACGTAGTGTTGATTTTTTTTTTTTTTTTTCCAAGACCTTTATTGTTGGTATGCGCATAGGATCCACAGCTTAGTGCCCACAACCTTGAATAGGCCGGCAGCGTGTCATTACGTTCAAGGAAAAAAGCGTGCAATAATTACTAACGACAGTTGGTGAAGTACACAGCAAGTCGCCTACAACCACTGTGGGCCGGCCGCGTTCACAATATCAGTTGGTCTCAGTTTTTACAGTTTTATGTAAATAACATTTATATAACATAACCAGATCAGCCCACTACCGCATTCCAGACCCAGCCCCACAAATCAGTGCGTTAGTGTAGTTGAAACCTCTGCCCATCGACAAACATGCTAGTTTTCTTTTTAAGTCATCTGTACCGTGTGCCCCTTAATCCACTATTTGTGCGTTTAAATAAGTCGTGAAATATGACCAGTAGTCTCTGGGTCTAGATCTAGGGGGAAGTGACTCCTCATATGTCCTAAGAGTATCTTGGCAATATCACATGTCCTTCATCCTCTGCTTGATCAGGGGTGTGTTTGGGCTGTCCCAGCATATAGAAATTCTGCGTTTGGCTAATAATAACGCTATAACACAGAACTTACGTTTCGCCGCTTTTACATTATGCAGTAATCCCAAGAGACAGCATGTAACCGTGCATGCAATTGGTATTCCCACCATTTTGGTTAGCCTGTCCACTGCTTCCGCCCAATAGGCCTGTATCTTCGTACAGTTTCAGGCCAGGTGTATAAAATCCGCTTGGTCATGATCACATCTTTTACACCTTGCCTCATCTCGTAAGCCGTATCTATATAGCTGGGCTGGTGTGTAATATACCTGGTGTAGGTATTTGAAGTGGATTATTCGCAGATTGCCTTTTGGCATGAGCATTTTCGTGAGTGTGCATGTTGTTTCCCATTCTTTTTCCCTCAGAGGGGTGTCTAGTATTTTGTTCCACCTGTCTTGTGCCTTGGTCGCCCTATGGCCTAATTCCACCTGTGCTTGAATATATAGTCGTGAGACCAGATGTGATGTGTTTGGGGAGGTAATCAACAGTTGCAGGGTATCCATTATTGGCGGTTCGTCTGGGAAGGTCGGGAAGTGCTGTTTTAACGCCCCCTTAAGTCTGTGGAATGTGAAGCGGAAAAGCATTGTCGGGTTTTTAATAAAGGTAAGTCTTGTTCTGTAATAAAGGCACCGTCTTTATAGATGTCGCCCATTGTGCACAGTCCTACCTGTTTTAAAATGTTCATGCCCACTTCTTCACTTGTGACAGATAAATTTGGGTGGTGGTGAAGGGGTAGTGCTGGAGCATAGAGTGGCAGTTTGTGCATCATTTGGCCCAGAGTTCTCCAAGCTGAGTTTGTGGTGTTTATGTCGTTATTATGAAGAGGAGGTCTGATATGCGTGATTATGGCATCTAATGGGATCGGAGCAGCATCACCCTCCTCCATCGCCACATGAGTTAGATATGGAGTTCTGTGGTACCAGTGCTGGCATATTGGGCCTGAGCGCATAGATAATATAACCAAAAGTCTGGTACGCCCCAACCTCCCTTGTGAATGGGCAGTGTTAATGTGTCTAATTTTATGCGCACCTTTTTGCCTGCCCATATCAGCTTCAGTACCATTGTGGTAATGCGTTTGAATACCTCTCTTGCAGGCTGGATCGGAATATTATTGAAAAGGTAGAGGAGTTTAGGGAGCACCACCATCTTCACGATCGCCATCCTGTCAGCTAGTGACAGTGGGAGTTGGACCCATCTTTTGACTTTGTCTTCGAGAGCGTCAATTGCCCTGCCATAATTGGTTCTGATAACCACCTCGGGGTCACGGTGAAACCAAATGCCCATATATCTTATAGGATCTGTGTGCCATTCTAGCGGGTATTCGGTCGTGTGTTGTCTTGTGAAGTCAGTCAGTGGAAATAGAGATGACTTGTCCCAATTGTATTGTAGACCCAAAAAAAAAACAAAGTTGATGTATACTCTTAAGAGTGGGTCTAGGTTAATAACTGGGTCTTTGACGTACAATAGCAAGTCATCTGCATACAGTGAGATGTGCAATGGTCTGTTTGGGAATTGAATTGCCAGGTGGTGATGTTTCTGTCTCACTATGCAGGCTAGAGGTTCCAGTGCCAGTGCGAACAGCAGAGGGGACAGGGGGCAGCCCTGCCTCGTCCCTCTTTCTATGTTAATGGCCTCTGACACGTAACCGTTTATTTTAATCCAAGCTAATGGCCTGGTGTAAAGTAATTGTACCCATAGAATAAATATCTGAGGAAAGCCCATTCTATGAAGAATCGTTATCAAATAGGACCATTCAATGGAGTCGAACGCTTTCGCAGCGTCTAACATAATCGCTGCTGCTTTTGTGGTCGGTGTAAGATAATGCGCTGTGGCAAAGAGCGTTCTTGTGTTGTGCGTGGTGTTTCTAGACAGGATGAATCCCGATTGGTCTGGAAGGACCTGTGAGGTCATGAGTGGTTGCAAATGTGTGGCAAGAACTTTAGCCAATATTTTTGAATCTACATTTATCAGAGATAAAGGACGATAGGAGTTGCAAGCGTCAGGATCTTTACCTGGTTTTAGTAATGCTATTATCATTGCTTCTCGCAGTGTGGCTGGAAGTATCTGAGCTTCGAGCGCCTCTCCAAACATATCAACCAGATACGGTGATAGTGAATCACTGAATGTTCTGTAGAATTCACACGTGAATCCATCTGGTCCTGGCGCTTTTCCATTTGGTAGTGAGTTTATGACTTCTGTTACTTCTTCTACCGTTAATGGCTGGGCTAGATACTGCCTCTGATTGTCAGACAACCAAGCGATAGCAATATCATCTAGGTATCGTAGTGTTTCTTGTTGTGTGGCAACTGGGTGTGATGTGTATAAGTCCTGGTAGGTGTGCACGAAGCTTTGTAGTATGCCCGCCTGATCAGTGTGTGTTACTCCGTCTGCCCCAACAGTCTTTGTGATTATGTGTTGCTTGTGTCCAGTGCATATTTTAGTAGCTAGAGCTCTGCCTGGTCGACCGCCCTCCCCGTATGATCTAGCCACACGTCTTTTGCTTAAATACTTGATTTCGTCTGTTGCAAATTTTTGATGTTCTGTGAGTGTGTTCCTAATGTCACTCAGTATGGCTGGAGTTGGCGTCAATTCATATTGACGTTCCAAGGCACGGAGTGATGATTCGCAACGTGAGATTTGCGTTCTGATGTCTTTTAGAATGCCAGCGGTCGTGCTTATACAAACCCCCTGTATTGTTGCCTTGAACGCTTCCCATAGGAGGCCAGTGTCTTCCGTGGTTTCTGCATTAATTCGGAAGTATTCTTTGATCGCTTTTCCAATGGTGTCTACATATAGGGGGCCAGTGAGTGCACTGGTATTAAATCGCCAACTGTACGGCGGAGGTATATAATCCGGGATGTTTAATGATAGTTTGACGGGGTTGTGGTCTAATAGTGTTTTGGGCATGTATGTTATTGCGCGTGTCCATAATAAAATGTCTTCTGACCCCAACCAGTAATCTATTCTCGACCAGCTGCCGTGTGGCACAGATGTATGTATCGCTTCGCTAATCCCTGGGTATCGTACTCTCCAGATATCTTTCAGGGATAGGTCGCGCATGATATCCAGTAGCTTGGTTCTGCCACGTGTGTGGTGTTCTGTTGTGTACCCTGATCTGTCAACTGTGTCGTCTAATGCAATATTAAAATCGCCTCCCCATAGCAGTATTTGGTCAGCACCAGTGCTTAGGTGTTGCCAGACGTCCTGGAAGAACTCTGGTGTATCTGTATTTGGTCCGTATATGTTCACCAGTGTTAACTGCCTGCCTCGTATTTTTCCCTTCACTATCACATATCTTCCATTAGTATCCAGCGCTGTTGTGTCTACTCTGAAATTCGTGCCTTTTTTAACCAATATAGAAACTCCTCTAGCATAGGATGAATATTTAGAGCAGTGCATTGATTCAGCTCACCGTCTCCCCACTTGTGCATACGAGTGTGGAGATTCATGTTTTTCCTGAAACATGACAATGTCAATGTGCCATCTGTCTAGACAAGCAAATATGTGACAAATTTTTGGGGGGTTTGTGTAACCTCCTATGTTCCATGACAGGATATTCAATGTTCGGTTTGGAAGTTCAGGAATAGCCATAGAAAGTGCTACAAACAGGTATACATTTCCCCCCATCCAGACAGGGGAGGACCCACGGTACATTATAGTAACAGTGCAGTAGGTTTCTGTGTACATAATGATAGGCGTGTCTCGGTTGGATGTAGGCAATGCATCTCAAGTAGTCTGACCTATAAATAACAGTAACAATCCCCCCTTCCCCCCCCACCCCACAACAGCAGCCCAATCCTGCTGATGCCATACCCTCGATAAACATCCCAGTTGCATTGAAACTGTGTCGGGGAACACCCATTTGGGGGTCCACCTGGACTGCACATCACCATCCGAACTAACGGATGTGGACGGACATATTGTCTTATACAGCCACTAAATTCCTGCCATGTATATTCCATCAGTGTATATTAACAGCACAACACCTGAAGGTCAATGATGTTGTAGGACAAATTATCTATATCCGCACACAACAGCGGTCATGTTCGCAACTTTAACTCAAAATAGTAGACTTGGGCCTGTGCAGACAGTTATAATGAAATAACGAATATTGTGTAGTGCCCCCAACTCCACCCACTGCGATAAACACGAAAACTTTGTTGCAGTTCCATTACACAATAGGAAGAGGAGTACGCCCCTTCGGAAAGTAGAATTTTGCAGTGTCCATTACACTGTGTCTCGGCCACAAAAAAAAAATTACACAGTACCGCTATTATGAACAAACACCTGGGTGCATTGTTTAGAAACAGTCAGTATTTTGGTAGATGCGCATCACATTTAGACAATGTCAATCTCTTCCTCCCCATTATCAAGCAGTGAGCATTAAGTCTTAGCAATGTCTTATGAGGTAGGTGAGTGTCATTGTTCTCGATATATACTGTTTGCATCACACATCATAACAGCTCTTTTTAGAGTATCTGGTCAGTATGTCCCCACTTCGTCAAAGTTCTGACATTGCGGTGGTATCTTAACATGTGCTTGATCCATACATGTAGTGTGCATAATCTAGTTCAAACACCCCACTTGTCTCAGTAGGGGGGTTGTCCCACTTTCTAATAGTCAATATTGAAATACAGCCAAGACTTACCCACAGGTGGTCTATCCGTGCCTTTCAGTTGAATTTGGGAAGGGGTGTTGGCGTTACCTAGTCGGTCCTCTCTCATCCCAAATGATACTAGAGGTATAATATACATACCACCTATTGTCAGTCTTCATCTTGGGCCTGCTGTTGAAGTTGACAGTCTTTGCGATGATTTATAATTTTCTTTATGAAGTCGTTCACCACTTTAGGAGTGGTGAGCAGTGTGGATTTACCTTCCCAGTACACTTTCAGTCTTGCAGGGTAGAGCATGGCATACTCCACCTGCAGTTCTCGCAGTTTTGCCTTTGCTCCATTCAATTCCCTACGAGCTTGTTGGACTGCTTCCGTGTAGTCAGGATAGAATTCAAGTTTGTTGTTTTGGTTTTGAAGATCCTTCTGCTCCCGCGCCATTCGTAATATTGCGTCTCCGTCTCAGTAGTTTAATATGCGGGCCACTATCGGTCTTGGTGTTGTACCCGGAGGCGGTTGTGGTGCCAATGTTCTATGTGCTCTTTCCACCATGAATACGTGGGACAGTTTGTCTTTGCCAAACAGGGCGAGGCACATTTCCTCCACATATGTTTCCATGTTGCCTATGTTCGTCGACTCCGGTACTCCCGCTATGCGTACGTTGTTATGGCGTGACCTCGTTTCCAAATCTTCAGACTTAGACCTTATTACCTCTAGAATCTTCTCGAAGCCCGTGCACTTGGTGGTGTTTGTCCGTGATTCATCTTCAACTGCAGATATCTGGGTCTCTGCCTCGTCTAGGCGTTCGCCATGTCGATCTGCTTTCGCCGCCATGGTGTCCATGCATGTCGTTAAATGGTCCATTTTGCCATGCATATCCTGCAGACTATCCTGTATTGCCTTCAGCATAGCCTCCATGCCTTTGGGTGGTGTGTGCTCTGTCTCAGCTTCAGTATCCGAATGGGGGTGTAACCCTCTAGTTGGACGACGTTGCTCAAAGTTAAGTTTTGGTTGTTGCTTGTCAGGTTTCCCCATGTTGTTGAAACTTTACCTCTTACAGTGCTGTGCCGGCGGTGTCCGCGATTACTTCCGGACTTCAATTTTGTGTATATATTGTACCTTATGGAGTTGCACTGGAGTATAGAGCAGTGAACGGTGTCGTTATTTCCACAGGGTCTACGGCACCTGAAGTTGTGATCGACCCGTGTAATCAATTCCTGGAAGACATTCTGCAATTGTGACCGTTAGGTTTCGCCTCACATAGGTTGTCCTTGTGACGGTGGTGACTGGGTGTTTATTGCGTGAATTGTTACTGCAACGTATGCTTCCATGATGAACAGGACGTGCACTCAATAGTTGTTATCATTCAAATACTTAGCGTCTTCCTCCCGCCACGTGCATGAACCGCTTATACCGAAAAGTCCGCCACTACCTGTCGGTCGTGCAAGTTTTGAGACTCAGCAATGTCGTGCGCTACAGTGGTAACACCCAACAACACAGTTCAGCCTGCTATTCCATGTAACAGCGATGTTTTAGGTACAGCATGTGTTCGTGTTGTGGTAGAGCGCTACTTGCGTTTGTAGTGTCAAGCAGAGATTGCCGCCATGTTCCCGCGCAGTTACAGCATATACGTTGTGCCGCGTGACCTTGATCCGACACAGTCACAATGGTGGAAGGGGTTGTAGAGCTAATATTGCCTCGAAGTTGGTGAGATATAACCTTGAGCGG
This sequence comes from Lissotriton vulgaris, assembly GCF_964263255.1. Classification (NCBI taxonomy): domain Eukaryota; kingdom Metazoa; phylum Chordata; class Amphibia; order Caudata; family Salamandridae; genus Lissotriton; species Lissotriton vulgaris. The sequence goes on from NC_141694.1 coordinate 1,300,457,936, forward strand.
CAGTGACACTGCATGAATTTGTCTGTATCGCAGCTAGTTTGTATTCCGTCGATCATACAAGCCCCTGCGCCCATCCAGCGTTGATTCACAGCTCACAACAGACCCGCGATGAGAGTCCAGAAAGCCCATACCACTCCAGACATTACCAGCAGTCACTTCTGTGGCGCGTTTGCATGTCTCGCACTCAGCTAGATCTTACAGTCACAGACACGGCGCCAGTAAAGCACTGCAAAGTACTGGGCGCCGCCATCTTAGCGATCCGTTTCCGCGCCCTTATTCGTATTTTATCGCGTTTAGCCAAAACTGTTCCGCGCCAGCACCGCCGCCAATATATCGTCTCCAACAAACGTTGTATTCCTTACCACAGTTTCTCAGTGACCGCTTTTCGGATGCCAAGAGGCTCATGCAGAAAAAGGTCGTGGACAAACAATCCGCTTGAGAGCCGCCATTAACGTACAATGCACATTGAATTATCGCTCTCGGCGTAGTCCAGTGCGTTCCGTCTGGTGCGGCATTCGCTCCCGTCTCTCATTGCCGCATTTACTCACAGGTCGGTTTCCGTGCATCTGTGAGTCTCTAGGGATTTGTCCGGGAGCTCTAATTGCGGCTTACTCCGACAGTTCCCAGGCAGCCGCCATCTTGCCTGCTCCGGTCGTGATTATCGGCAATCTTTTCGGGTCAGATTTCTTAAATTCCGCTTTACTATCAGTGTAGATAATTACGTCATTGTGTGCCATTTACCTTCCGCTACTGTAATTTCTGCTTTGGCATTGGAATCCGTAGCTGTATATTCGCTATTTGTGTTAATAAAGGAGCCGTCTGGTGGAGTTGCCTAGTTAGCCAGCCATTCCGCAGTGCGCCCTCTAGCACCCCCCGACGTAGTGTTGATTAAACGCCAAGGCACATAACCTGAAGAAAGGTTTTGTAACATCCAGCCTAATAGCATTATAGAACGTAATTGCGACTGACCGTTTCACAACATGACCAAGTCCTGTTCCATTATGTCTAGGGCAGAGGATACTATGCTGTCCAAAGAATATATCATGGACGACAGAGTTGTTACCCCCTTGTCAACTACAGAGAGAGATTTCTCTAAATGAATACAATCAATTTCTTGTATTCGTTCTGCAGTATCTGCTTGCATAATCTTCCATGCTTCATTACATAGAGCATAGATACCAGTGTATATATGACATGGTTTAGTATTTCTAAACCATGTCATATATACACTGGTATCTATGCTCTATATAATAAATGGTAATTGTAATCTTTGGAATTCTTGCTTCCTCCCCCATTTCGGCCAGAATAGCAACTGCCGACTATGGAAGGAGTGTGGGGTGGAGTGTTTGGGGGATATTATGGTAGGGGGTGATATCCTTGGCTTTGATATAATACAGCAGAAATTTGGTATTCCATCAAACCAGTGGTTTCTATATACCCAAATTGTTCAAACATTGAGGGCAGCCAGCCCAATAGTTGATTGTTTAAGAAAAAGGGGTAGAAAAATAAGAATAGGGTATAACTATCTGCAGCCAGGTCTTCAGGATGACCTGGAAAAAAATGAAACTACACTGGCTCAGAAGTTAGGGGACCCGGATGTTGACCTAGATCTCGCTTTACTTCTGAATAAAAAATTATTGCGGTCATCAAATCTGAGGGCCCAACATTATAAGACCCTATTTAACTTATACTATACCCCCGCAAAACTATTTGCTTGGGGGGTAAGGGAAGACGATAAATGTCCCAGATGTAATACGGGTCCTGCAGATTTACTGCATATGTTCTATCATTGCCCTAACCATGTTCCAATCCTTAGGGAGATACAGCTGTTTTTGAAGGGGCTGCTAGACCTTAAAATCGATCTATTCCCTACATTAATTTTATTAGGGACGGATGGCAAATTAAAGGTGGGAGGATATGCTGATGCCCTGGTTTCCATCTCGTGGCGGTATTACGCATTCTTATTTCTGCTGGTTGGAAGGATCGCATTGCGCCCACATTCCAGATGTGGTTTGCTGGGCTACTAGGTATGCACAACATAGAGGCATGCCTATATGAATTCAAGGGAAAGAAATCTCAGGAAATGGGCAGAAACATCTGGGCACCCCTTAAAAAATGGAGGGAATCAAGACGTTGAATTTTTATGTCATAGTTTTATTGGGCATACTGGCTCTAGTTTTACCTCTCTTTCCATTTTACCATGTTCGGATATGTATTATATGAGCCTTGACAAATTTATGCTTTTACAAGGAACACTGAACATCGATTTTGTATACGTATTTGTTTATTCTGAAATGCACCTTATATCTCAATAAATATATATATTTTAAAAAAGACATGGTTTAGTAGGTCATTGTAACAAGTCCCTCAGGTCAGCGCCATCTTTAAGTAAAGATAAGTGTTATTTTACTTCCTTTAGTGTGGACTTGTGTAGCCATTCAAGGCACAGTTTCCCTACACTATATGTTGTTACTATTCCTGGTTGCTGTCTCTGAACATATCTTGGATCTGGCCTAGTGAATGTGAACCCTTGTGTTTTATTCAGGAATCTATCTTGACAGGTGTTTGTGTCTGTGGGCCAGATTAACGCTTTTTACCAATCTGGATCTGTTCTGTTGTGATGCAAAATAGTATGTTCATCAACCACCACATCTGAAGTGGTATTGATATCAGGTGTAGGTGTAGGTATAGACAGTTTGTTTAACTCCTTAATCTTGGCTAACACAAGACAAGATGTCTGTTGGACAGTGTCATTCAAAAACATCATTTTCTCGGGGATGACGCAGGCTCTAAATAAAGCTTCCAAACCCTGCAACTGCCAGTCTTTTGTGCCCCAGACAGTTTTTGTCTCAATGTTGTCTTTCCAAAAGTCGAAACCGAACGAATACAGCTGAGCATAAAAGGCTATCAAGGAGGGGGTTTACCCAAGAATAGTCACTGGGACCTGGGTCATATTGTTACTGAGAGGGAAGGGGTCCCAGTGAGAAATGACTAATTACCACAAGTAAAATAAAAATAGTAAAACACTTAATGAGTCTACAATGTTTTATTCACACTATAGACAAAACCAGGATATAGTATCCAACATTACTCATTTGAAAAGCTTGAATAGTGCCCCTGGGAGTAAGGAAGAAGTGATAAGGTGAGGGTAGTGTAGGTAGGGAATAGTGACAATAAAATCAGACATGTATCTGACGCATTTGTAAATCAATTCAAATGTACAAAACGATCATGAATCCACATGTATCACTTGAACAAGCACATGTCCCACGTGATACATTATATGTAACAATTTCAAATGGGGGGCTGGAGCAAGGAGGACAGTTGTCGACGTTTCGACCCACAGACGGTGCAGGAATTTGTGGAACCCTTGCGGCGGGGTCTTCATCAGGACAGGTAGGGGACTAGCAACCTATTAATGTCAATAATTGGGTACATATTACTAAACCCATTCAAGTTATACCGTAGTTACATAATTTAAATGAGCACACAGTTGGAGTGAGCATACCTAATTAATCAGTGCTCATCGTCATTTATCATTTTGGAAAACCTCTGTGTGAAGAACATGAATTCCTGCGGGGTAATAATAAACAATATCAAAATTATTTAAAAATAATGTCCTCAAAATGCGGATTGAGTCACATTGAGAGCATAAGTCTTTTATACAGAATCAAAACTAATGGGACTTACATCTTAATTGTAGACACTAGCGTTAGGGCGGGAATCGAAAACAGGCCAGGGGACGCTGGGCACTAGAAATCCGACGATTTATCTAAGGTATAAGGGACTTCGTTAATAATCACAAAGTAGACCTAGATAGGTATCTATTTTGTAGTGCGCCAACAGAGGCTTACCAGGGAGTTTAAAATGAATTTCGGTCGTCCCCACGTAGTAGGCAGGCGCTGCACGTAAATCAAGAGTCACCCGCTGGGGAAGAAGAATGGAGCATCGAGTTAGTGGCATGCTCGTATTCGGATTTGCTGAGGATGGATTACCAATTACGAAGGATTGCCATAACGGCGAGTGAGCTTACCGAGTTTTCAGTACAACCGGCGTCTTCACGGCAGGGTCAGGAATGGCAAGCTCACTTCCTATTTGGTCCGTAACTAAGGAAACAGAGTCACGTGACCGTGAATTCAGTATAGAGATAGTTGAAAGACTTGGAGTAGACCGAGCACTGGGATAATTAGTATGGCCATCGGGAAAAAGAAATTAATTGAGTAGTAGTAGTCTCGAAGTCCAAATTATCAGAAAAGGTACTAGATATAACAAAGTCATTCAAAGAAATCTTGAACTGGTGTGGAATCTTCAACAGCTCTGCCGGACCAAGAATGTCATATTCAGTTCTGTCACAAGCTATACCACCAGGTTTAGGGAACGGCTGTGATGTGCACTGATGACAAGACTCTTTGTTCACGATGAGATGAGCTGTGTGGCTTGAGGATTAAGTTGATGTTCTTACTTGCTTTGTCCTTTTTAATATATCTTCCATTTATCAGCATTCCCAAAGTTAAAACAAGAGTCAACCAAAGTAGAAGAAAAAGTACATCCAACACAATTCAAAGTTCAATCCATGGTGAAACCAGACAAGTCTTTTCCAGGTGATGAAAACGTTCTGTTGCTTGTTCTTTAAAAGATCATTTAGCTGGCGTGGCTTCAGGTTCGCTGGGATCCTCGGAAAACATATCAAAGTTAATGAAATAGCCAGAGGCAGTTCTGTCAATTGTAGGGATTGCTTCAGGATTCATTGAAATCGCTGGAACCAATTGATCACTTGTTACATTTGTATAGTCAGATGCTATTTCATTGTAGACAGGCGTTTCTAACAAACAGTTATTTGGGTCTCAAGAGGTACAAGTTCCATTACTTTGTTGCATTGTCCTCTTTTCGTACTGCAGATTCTTCAAAGGTGATGAGTCTCTCAGTTTGAACATCTTGGATAGTAGTAAGATTAGGGTGTCTGCTACATCTTTGGAGTCCACTTGGCCTACTGCTTATGATCGGCCACATGATGTGGCTTTACCAAGTCGATGGACATGAACCTGTTCTCCTTTCTTCCAGCAAGGGGCGGCAGTAACACTGTTCCTGATCCGTGGATGGCTAGAACAGGTACTGGTTGTCTGTAAGAAGGCCCAAATTCCTTCTTGTCCGCGACCTTTTCTCTGACTAGATCCCCAATCTTTGGAACCCAGACAGGTCTTGCTGGGACGGTTGGTTTTTCTTCAGCGGTCGTTGCCTTCAGGAACACGTTACTTTGGCTTTTTCTTATTTCATTTAAGTCCTGCAAAACAGGCAAATGGTCTTTGATATCAAAGAGTTTTTGTTCTACCGCTGAAGTCTGACAATTGAGATCCGAAATAATCATTCTTGGTCCGCAAATATTTTCATATGCAGTGATTCCCCCTAGAGAATTTCTTTGCAGATTATTAAGACTACGTTGGCCACTTATTAGATGCTTGACCCACCCATCACCCAAGCCTAATACCCTAGCTGTTATAGATTGCTTTATGTCCCAGTTTTCTCTCTCAACTACCTAATTTCTTTCAGGATGGAATGGACTTGAGTACCACAATGCAACGCTCAATTTGTCCATGGCCTTCTTGTAAGCTCGAGAGCTAAACGCAGGACCCTGGTCAAAATATTGTGTGCCGCCTGCGTATGTGCCGATAAAGACTTGCATATCTTTTATAACAGTTTGAGCGTCAGCCGAGCACTGAGGCCACATCCAAATGAATTTGGAGCACAAATTCACTGCGACCATGATATATTTGTTGTTACCATCCCTCTGTAAGGGACCGCATTGATCCAGGTAAACGCAAGCTAATGGTTTGTCTGAAATTAATAGGGGCGTCTGTGCAGGACGTTTCACTGTAGACACTTTCATATTTTGGTAGGCTTCACATTCCAAAGCATAGTTTCTGGTTTGTTTTCTCATGCGCCGCCACCAGTATTGCTGTTTTAATAATGACACTGTGGGGAAACAACTGCATTAGCAGAGGTGAGCCCTTCATGTGCTGCTAAGATTAGTCCTAATCTATGTTCCATGTTTGGAATTACTCTATCCCCCACTCCAGGGATTTGAGTAAATGAAACATTATTCGCATCAGTTATGTATGAGAATTTGAGTGGAAAGCCTTTTGGTAATGTTTTACTACTGTCTTTGCCTGAAGCATTGACAGCTTGCATTATTTTGCCGTCTATTTTCATTTTTGAACGAGTGATTGCAGCTACGGAAGCCATTTGCACATCTGCCCTCGTGGCTTCATCAGCCAATAAATTCCCTGCAACATGAACGCCATCACGTTGATGAGTCAGTGTATGTATCACATGAGCCTTAACTGAACAACTTATTCCCAAAGCAACTAATGCTTGATTGTGCCGCCTTTTGCATCTTTGTAACCGTTTTGAATCCAGTTTTGCAAGTATTCATTGTAAGATTGAACACAATATTACGAATCGCAAACTATGAGTGTGAGGAATTCGCGATCAGTATTTTCAAGCGCCATCTTGAATGCTTATAGTTCAGCTTGCTGAGCTGCAAATCTCCTAGAGATTGTGTTTTAGTAACGATAGGTCGGAATTTGCCATCTCGCCAGCGACCTTTAACGATCGCGCACGCAGCACGATAACCTTGTTTACCCCCCGTAATGGGTTGGGCTGGTCCGTCAGTATAAATTATACATTCATAGTGCTCTAGAGGCAGAATCTCAGGAGGCAGAGGACATTCTTGTTCATATTGTAGAAATGCTTGTGTCTTCAAATATGGGTCAAAACTGTATTCAACATCTGTTGCAGCAAGAGAATTAACCCATTGTATCCATCTCAGATGTAAACCTTTAGCATTCGAAATGCTCGCTTTCGTCACTGCTTCTAAAGCAGGTACAGGAGTAAAGACCATTATGCGCTTACGCTGTGCGAGGGCTCTCTCTTTTGCTACTGCAGTTTGAACCGCTGTCAGAATTTTTTCTGTAGAAGTGAATTTCATTTCTGCTTGTGTGTACAAATGTGATTTGTAAGCTATTGGTACTTTTTCTCCTTCATTGAAGGTTAAGTGTGTGAATCCGCATTGTCCTGGAATGATTCGGATCACTAAGTTGCGTACCTTTACTCGTGTTTGTAAATGTTTTGTTGCTAACATGTCTGTTTGCAATGAACGCAAAACTTCTGCGTGTTTTTGAGTCTAACTAACTGTTTTGAAATCAGGTTTAATTAATTCTTAGAGAGGTTTAACCCTTTCTGCGTAGTTTAGAATGTAAGTTCTTTCGAAATTCAGGAAACCTAGAATCAACTGTAAGTTTTTCAACATTTTTGGAGGTTGGAGCAGCGCACATTTCTCTAGAAAGTTTGCTGCCAGGCTTTTGCCTTCACTTGATACCTCGTATCCTAGAAAAAGGACATTTAGGTGGGTAATTCTCGATTTTTAGAATTGAATTTATACCCTTCAGAGCCGAACCCAAGTATGATGGTGTTTACTCCGTTCAAGTGCCTATCCAAGTCATCGTCTGTTAAATAGATGTCATCGACATATGATAATGCCTCATCATCATAGGTTTGTAGTAACTCTGTTACTCTGGCTGAAAATAACCCTGGACTTTTCTTGAATCCCTGTGGGAGTTGACAGAATTGACGTTGTGTCCCCTTCATTGAGAAAACGGTCAAGTATGTACTTTCTGGTGCAATGTTTTAACAGAAGAAATCGTTAGAAATATCTAATGCGGTTTTATATTTTTTACGCACAATGTTATTCATTAATGCTGTACTCTGTGCATTTTGTACTGCAAAAGTTATGCAACAAGAGTTTAGATGTCTGTAATCGAATACTAAACGATATGTATTGTCTGGTTTGGAGACAGGAAACAAAGGATTGTTCATCAACGAGATGCATGTTTCAATAACTCCTTGGTATTCAAGTTGATCTAATATCTCCCTGACCTGTTTTTTAGCTTCTTGCTTAATTGGGCACTGCCTTTGTGCAGTTGGCTGATTTTTTAACTGGATTTTATGGTGAGGAGAATCCTCATCCCATCCTACATGATTTCTACATAATGCAGGAGTTCGGAGTGTTTCTTCATATAACTTATGTGGGACACTAACCCTGGTATCTGCAGTTTCAACTTGGATGTATTAATTCAAGTCCACTGCCTCCAGATGATCTTTCAAGTTCTTCCAAACTATGGTGACTTCTGCTGCGCTGTCTAACATCGTTTGAGCCCATTCGTCATTCTTGAGTTGTGTCCTTAAGACCCTCGGCATGTCTGATTTTTAGACCTGCTACTTTCTTTTTGGTGAATTGAGTTTTGATATTTTTCTGAACGTATTGATCGTCTTTGGACTTCACACGCTCTTTCTTTTGTTCTGACCATCCTCATCTTTCGGATTTCTGTGAGAAAGTCTGAAAGGTACGAGAGGAACATGTATCAGTATCTTGATATCTATCAGGTTTTCTCAAATTATCCCTATTCCTGAGGTTATACCTCCTTTAAGAGGGCTCCTTTTGAGGAGACTTACCTCTGGATTGAGAACGTTTCTCTTTTGAAGTTTGTTTAGTGTTCTCCCACTTCTTTTTAGGAGGAGTAGGAGTGTTTTTCATAAAGACCTTTTCAGGACTTTCTGACATTTGAGGTTTAACTGGTTTCCCACCCAAGCTGTCTCTGCCTAATTCTTCTTAGGATTTTTCAATTATTCTGGCCAGTTCATGTGGTTGCTCAGTTACATCAACTTCTCTTAGCTTTTGGCGGATTGCCACAGATGCTGCTTCACCTTTAATATTAGCTAATATTATTGTTGAGACCTGTTTGAAATCTTTCAGTAATTTCATACCTATATTTAAAGCAGGCTCCGCCCCGTATTCATTTTGAATCTGTTTCAGGACGTCTGGTATTACCGCCATAGATGGAACACCATGTGCTTTAGTGTAGATTGCAGCAAAGACTGTACCCCAAGTGTTGCAGTCCTGGAGGTGAGGTGTGATCCCCATTGGTAAACAGATTGTTAGAATTCTGTGTTTTTCATGAGGGTTAGTATCAGGAAATACTGCCTCTATTTGAGTAATTTTTTGAGCTATCCAGAATGGAATTTGTTCCCGTTTAGTGGGTAATTTACCAAACGACTGAGTGTAAAGTCTCTGGTGTAATTTTATTTGTGATCCCCTGGTAAGGGGTGTGTTGTGGAATTCTTATTGCTGTTTGGATCGTAAATGTCCGCACAACATATTGAACCAATTGTCTGTAAATTTTGATTAGCTCTTTTAGTTGAACTAATAGTTCCTCATCTGACATATCTTCAATGGCAGGATGTGGTGTATAGCTGGCTAATACCGGCCGTGTTGCTCCTGGTCTACCTAGTGGACCGAGCCTGGTAATGTGATGTATATGTTTTTAGGGCACCTTTAAACCAGAGCACATGCTCTTGGTATGTTAATGGAATTTCAATATCCTCTAAAGGAATGTATTCCTCTGGTGGTTCATATTCTTTGTAGAAGTGTAACACTTTTGCTCCTGGATTTGCTTCAGGGAAGACTATCCATGAATAGAATACCGCTGTCTGATGATATCCATGTGCCTCTATCACAAAAACTACCCTACCACCTCTAGATGATGGGCTATTTCTTATAAGTTTCATAGTGATGGCTTTCCTTAAAGTTTCTGCAATGCTTATAACATCATTGTCGGTCTCTTGGAAATCTGTAAAGTATAAAGTTTGTACGGCATTGTCGCATGTAGCTCCGCCAGCATCATCATTATTATTGAGGGACATTTTTGTTGACTGAAAGTTTGCAAAGCAAATTTCAAGGAAACAAAGATAAGGTGCACAATATTTTGGAAAACTGTATCCTTCAACGTTGAACAAACCAAAAACTAATACACAGGATTTTTGTCCTACTCAGCTGTGGCGGATATTATCCTTTTACCCACTCCAGACGTCTATTTGAGTATTACAGAAAAAAGGGGTTTATGAGAAAAGCAAGACTGAGTTACTTTAGTATCTAGGGTTAAATTAGTGCCTTACCAAACGTTGGGCGCCATGTTGTACAGTTCCTATATTCCCAATAAGCTCTTCGCATTGGAATAATATATCCTATAGATTAGACGTAGGACTGAGGTCAACTAGGTCTCTATCAAATAAACTAAACTTAATTGTGTGTGTCAACTAACTCAGAGTTCACTAGAAACTTTCTCGAATACACAAGAAGGGATTAATTTCTGACAACTGCATAAACATGACAACTTTGTTTCCCAAGAATAAGAATATATCTCGAAGAGTCGAGGAAACAATAGATAAGTATTTCACTCAGGTAATCGTGCATGCTTCGTTTCTACAGAGTCGCAGAGAATTAGAGAGACAGGCGGTTTCAATAAAAGGGTTTATTAAACAGTCTTCTTTCTCATGCAAGAGAAGTGAACTGCTACAATCGTCATGCAGACTGCAAAGTATAAAGCGTACAGCGAGAATAGTATTATAAAATAATACTGTAAGAGCATTGTATGGTTTCTAAGCCCAAAAAAATACATACATAAATAACATTGACTAAAATACTCAACTGTTGCTTCTAAAATACGAATACCCCAATGTACCTAACCTAAGTCTAGTACGAGGGAAGAAGTAAGTATTGTGTAGCATAGGTTTTAGTTTTTGCCAAGAATCTACCAAAGGTTTATCTAGGTTCTAATCAGCTCCATACCTTGGTTTAGAATGAAGGAGGTCTGGTATCTCTGTCTCAGTACTCAATTTCCCAACACCCCGCAAGGGGAGCCAGAAACACTGGAGCTGGATTCTCGGCAGGAGAAAGGCAGCCTCTTGATCAGTGCGTCAGCTGGAGAATGGGCTTCCTTCTGCACTTGCTGTAGCGAGCTGCGTCGGGCAAGTAGGCCTTCGAACTGCTCCGAACCACCGTAGCTTGCTAGAGCAATTGAAGGTATATTTATTCCTTGAAGGTGTTTAGAAATGCCATAGTTTGAAGTAAAGTCGGACATATGAATGTCAGGAAAGAACCCTTAGTGAATAGTTGTTCTTTGTAAAGTATCTGAGTTCTTGAACAAATCAATATTCAAGCAAGGGGAAGTCCTTGACTGCTTAAGCTGGTTTTCCAAGAAGTCGTTGTGACGTTTTGTACAGGTAGAAGTAGCCTTGCCTGTATTTGGGTAGCATGGGCTATGCCTAAATAAGGGATTGATTTCTATGCCTATATAAGGGCAATGTAAATTGTACCTATATAAGGGCAAATTCACTCGGAGCTTAAAACGCCACACAACAGTGTAGTCCCCAGGTGATTCAATGAGTGCTTAGGTAGTGGCTGGGTGAAAGGAAGAGAGCATTATGTATGGTGTTTTAGATTCCAAATGGATTTTCCTGATTCATGCCCTTATATAGGTACAATTCACGTTACCTGTATATAGGCATAGAAATCCAGCCCTTATTAAGGCATAGCCCATGCAACCCAAATACAGGCATGGCTACTTCCATCCGTTCACCAAACGTCACTACAATTTCTTTGAAAACCAGCTTAAGCCGTTAGTGACTTCCCCTTGCTTGAATATTGATGTCTCCAAGAACTCAATTAGTCTTACAATGTACATGTATTTCTTAGGGGTTCATTCATGACGTTCATATGCCCGACTTTACGTCAAACATGGCATTCCTAAATACCTTCAAGGTATAAATATACCTTCACTTGCTATAGCAAGGCACAGTGATTCGGAGCAGTTCGACAACCTACTTGCCCGACGCAGCTCGCTACAGCAAGTGCCTACGCACTGATCAGGAAGCTGCCCTCTCCTGCCGAGACTCCAGCTTCAGTGTTTCTGACTCCCCTTGTGGGGTGTTGGGAAATCGTGTCCCGAGACAGAGAAACCACACCTCCTTCATTCTAAGGTATGGAACTGATCAGAACCTAGAGAAACCTTTGGCAATTCTTGACAGAACTAAAACGCATGCTAAACAATACTTACTTCTTCCCTGGTACTAAACCTAGGTTAGTTACATTGGGGTAGGCCTATTTTAGAAGCACCAGTTGAGTTTTTTATTCTATGGTATTTATGTATGTATTTTTATATGGCTTAGAAACCATACAATACTATTACAGTATTATTTCATAATACTATTCTCGCTGTACGCATTATACTTTGCATTCTGTCTAACAATTGTACACTTCTCCTGCATGAGAAAGAAGACTGTTCAATAAACCTTTTATTGAAAACACCTGTCTCTCTATTTCTATGCAACTCTGTGGAAACGAAGCATGCACGATTGGCTGAGTGAAATACTTATCTATTGTTTCTATGACTCTGAAGTTATGTTCCAGTCCTAGGGAAACATAGTTGTCATGGTTTTGCGGTTGTCAAAAACAAATCCCTTCTTGTGAATTCAAGAAAGTTTCTAGTGACCTCTGAGCTAGCTAGCACACACAATTAAGTTTAGTATATTCGGTAGAGACCTACTGACCTAAGTCCTACGTCAAATCTACAAAGGTCTTCTGCATATATTAGTGATTAGAGTTATCTCTATATACATAGGGAAGGGCTACAAATGCATATACTCTAAGAGTCACATAGGAATGGTAGAGAGTACAAAGGTCTAGTGCACATACCAGTGATTAGAGTTATCTCTATATACATAGGGAAGGGATACAAATGGATACTCTAAGAGTCTCTTAGGAATGTTAGAGAGTACAAAGGTCTACTGCATATACCAGTGATTAGAGTTATCTCTATATACATAGGGAAGGGATACGAATGGATATACTCTAAGAGTCACATAGGAAAGGTAGAGAGTACAAAGGTCTACTGCATATACTAGTGATTAGAGTTATCTCTATATACATATAAATACAAAGTAGATTGGATAGTGGATAGTGCCTGTGTGATTGTATGAGTGGATATGTAGTTCTCAGGTAATTGGATGAGTGCATGGGTAGTGCCTGTTTCATTGAATGAGTACATGGGTGGTGCTAGGGTGATTGCATGAGTGCATGGATATTGGCTGGGTACAATGATAAGTGCATGGGTAGTGCCTGGTTGAATGGATGAGTGTTTGGGTAGTGTCTAGTTGATTGGTTGATTGCATGAGTGCCTGGGTAATGACTGTTTGAATGCATGAATGTGTGGGTACAGTACAAAGAAGAAGTGGTCCGAGTTACAATATGACTAATGTACTATATTCAGTCTGTACCATATCAAACTGATACTCACCACATAACCATTTGCCATAAATTTACACACATTTATCAAAGAGAATCAAGAAGAAAACATTTTTTTGCATTTATTTCTGCAATATTTGTATTCACGCAATATTGGTATTTGCGTACATTAATCAGCTTATTTTATCAAATATTTCAAAAAGAAAGATACTTAAATGCAATTGTCAAATCATTACATTTCAGAGTGCTCTCAGTAGGAAGGGGAGGGGAAGTGCGAAGGTTGTGAGGGACCGGGTAAAGGTGGTGTGACTTTTTAAAGACATCACGTTAAAATCAAAACACGCCTTTACATTAAAAATTTATAAAATGTTCCAGGATTGCATCACACATAGGTCAAATTAATATATTTCTTTGTGTCCTATGGTGTGCTGAGATGGCGTAGTCTACGTTTCGACCCCCGAAGTACGCTAGAAGGGTAATTATGGCCTCATGTTGGGGTCTTCATCAGGACAGTGAGAAGGAGAGCCTACAAAATTAATGCGGAGGCTTTAGTTAAATTAGAAAGGGTGAGCAAACTCAGTAGTGGTCAGAATAGTTGAAAAGAGTTACATACATCAAAAGACGGTTGTCAACTGTACCGTCTTGGGGTGGGCCTGGGAGGGCTCCTTGGTATTCTGTTAAAACATAATGGGTGAAGAATGGGGCTCAATGTCTAGTTAGGCTGGGTTGCCGGAGACAATGTATTTGTATGGAAGGGGAACTTACTTGGACTCTGTTCCTTACTGACGTCTAGGCATCGTGTCAGGTGATGCATTGAGGAAGCCAAGAGCGCTGACGGCCGTCACTGCGTTCAAGTAAGTGATCACATTGTGGATCATGTATAGTACCCTGCTTTAACGTCCATTACGGTCTCTACAACAATCCCGAGTCCCGCATGTTAATTTCGTGCGGCGTCCCTTTTTAACTGTTTCCAAATCTTGCGTATTTTATCTTCTGAATCCCGAGCATTTTGTCCAAGTCTGTTTCTTGACCATTTTTGTATACGTGCTAATGTGCACTTGAAACTCAATGGCCCCTATGCACCTTGTAAATCTGTCCAGTTTACGGATGTTTCTCTTCTCTTTTACGGACTTAAGCACTACGTGTTAAACGCGCTCCCCTCCTTTACCGCCCAACAATGGCTTGCCCTAACAAGCGCGCATAGATCAGTCTTTATGAGCTGTTTTGACGATCTAAATGGCGGTTTCTGGTCATTTTCCCTATACAGTGCGTCGAACCCCTTTTTTGAAATACCAGGAGTGATCCCTGACACGATGCCTAGACGTCAGTAAGGAACAGAGTCCAAGTAAGTTCCCCTTCCATACAAATACATTGTCTCCGGCAGCCCAGCCTAACTAGACATTGAGCCCCTTCTTCACCCATTATGTTTTAACAGAATACCAAGGAGCCCGCCCAGGCCGACCCCAAGACGGTACAGTTGACAACCATCTTTTGATGTATGTAACTCTTTTCAACTATTCTGACCACTACTGAGTTTGCTCGCCCTTTCTAATTTAACTATAACCTCCGCATTATTTTTGTAGGCTCTCCTTCTCACTGCCTGATGAAGACCCCAACATGAGGCCATAATTACCCTTCTAGCGTACTTCGGGGGTCGAAACGTAGACTACGCCATCTCAGCACACCATAGGACACAAAGAAATATATTAATTTGACCTATGTGTGATGCAATCCTGGAACCTTTTGTAGATTTTGATTGTAAAGGCGTGTTTTGATTTTAACGTGTTGTCTTTAAAAAGTCACACCACCTTTACCCTGTCCCTCACAACCTTCGCATTTCCCCTCCCCTTCCCACTGAGAGCACTCTGAAATGTAATGATTTGACAATTGCATTTAAGTATCTTTCTTTCTGAAATATTTGATACAATAAGCTGATTAATGTACGCAAATACCAATATTGCGTGAATACAAATATTGCAGAAATAAATGCAAAAAAATGTTTTCTTCTTGATTCTCTTTGATAAATATGTGTAAATTTATTGCAAATGGTTATGTGGTGAGTATCAGTTTGATATGGTACAGACTGAATATAGTACATTAGTCATATTGTAACTCGGACCACTTCTTCTTTGTACTGTTATATGGACCCAGGTCCTTGAGTTCTAAGGGCCCACCCCTTTATTACTCATACTGAATGTGTGGGTAGGCCTGTTTGATTGCATGAGTACAAGGATAGTGTCTTGGTGAAACAATGAGTGCATGGGTTGTGCGCAATTGATTGGAAGAGTACATTGGTAGTGACTGAATGATTGGATGAGGGGATTGGTAGTACCTGGATGATTTAATCAGTGATAGGTAGTGCCTGGGTGATTTGACGAGTGCATGTGCAGTGCCTGAGTAATTGTATAAGTGCCTGGGTAGTGCCTGGGTGATTATATGAGTACATGGGTAGTGCCTGAGTGAATCGATGAGTGCAAATGTAGTGCCTGGGTGATTGGATGTGTGTGTGGGTAGTCCCTAGATGATTCCATGAGTGCATAAGTAGTGGCTTTGTGACTGGATGAGTCCATGGGTAGCGCTGGGGGGATTAAATGAGTATATGGGTAGTGCCTGAGTAAATGGATGTGTGCATGACTACGGCCAGGGTGATTTGATGAGTGCACGGGTAGTGCTTAGGCAATTAGATGAGTGCAGGGATAGTGCATGGGTGATTGAATGTGTGTATGGGTTGTACATGGGTGTTTGCATGAGTGCATGTGTAGTTCTTGGGTGATTGCATGAATGCATAGGTAGTGACTGATTGAATGAATGAGTGCATGGGTAGTGACTGGTTGATTGCATGAGTGCATTAGTAGTGTTTTGTCGAATGAGTGCATGTACAGAGCCTGGTTGATTAGATAAATGCATGGGTAGTGCCCAGTTGATTGGATGAGTGCATAGATTGTGCCTGAGTGATTCTATGAGTACATGGGTAGTACCTGGTTGATTGGATGAGTGCATGGGTGGTGTATGGGTACGTTGAGGGGTGCATAGATAGTACCTGTTTGATTGGATGGGTGCATGGATAGTACCTGGTTGATTGTATAAGTGCATGGGTAGTGCATGGTTGTTTGGGTGAGTGCACGGGTGGTGTCTGGGTAAGTTGAGGAATGTAAATGGTTGATAGCATGAAGAGAATGGTAGTGCCTGGCTGCTTAGATGAATGCATGGGTAGTGTCTAGCTGATTGTATGAGTGCATGGGTGGTGTCTTGTTGATTGTATGAGTGCATATGTAGTGCCTGGTTGATTGTATGAATGCATGAGTAGTGCCTGGGTGATTGGATGAGTGCACGGGTAGTACCTAGTTGATTGCATGAGGACAAGAGTAGTGCCTGGTCGATTGGATGAGTGCATGGGTAGTGCCTGATTGATTGGATGAGTACATGGGTAGTGCCTGGGTGATTGGATGAGTGCATGGGTAGTGCCTGAGTGAATGAATGAGTGCAATGGTGACACCTGGGTGATTGGATGCCTGTATTGGTAGTCCCTAGGTGATTCCAGGAGTGCATAAATAGTACTTGTGTGAATGGAGGAGGTCATGAATACTGCAAGGGTGATTGGAAGAGTGCATAGATGGTGCCTAGCTGACTGGATGAGTGCATGGATACTGCCTTGGTGATTGAATGTATGTATGGGTTATACCTGGGTGTTTGCATGGGTGCATGGGTAGTTCCTGTGTGATTCCATGAGTGCATAGTTAGTGACTGATTGAATGAATGAGTTCATGGGTAGTGCCTGGTTGATTGCTTGAGTGCATGGGTAGGGCTTCATTGAATGAATGAGTGCCTGTGTAGTGCCTGGTTTATTGGATGAGTGCATGGGTAGTGCATGGTTCATTGGATGCGTGAATGGGTGGTGCCTCAGTGAATTGACGAGTGCATGGGTATGGCCTGGGTGATTGGATGAGGGCATTGATAGTGCCTGGGTGATTGCATGAGTGCATATGTAGTTCCTGGGTAATTGGAGGAGTGCATTGGTAGCACCAGGTTGATTGGATGAGTGCAGAGGTGGTGCCAAGGTGATTCTATGAGTGCATGGATAGTGGCAGTGTAAAATGATAAGTGCATGGGTAATGCTTGGTTTATTGCATGAGGGCAAGGGTGGTACCTGGTTAATTGTATGAATGCTTGGGCAGTGTTGAATTGATTGGATGCATGTATGGGTAGTGCCTGATTGATTTGATGAGTGCATGGGTCGTGTATGAGTGAATGGATGAGTGCCATGGCAGTGCCTGGGTGATTGGATTAGTGCATGGGTAGTGTTTTATTGAATGGATAAGTGCAAGGTCCATATCTTATTGATTGGATTAGTGCAAGGGCAGTGTCTAGTTGATTGTATGAGTGCATTGGTACTGCCTGATTGAATGGATGAGTGCATGAGTACTGCATGGGTGATTGGATGAGTGCATGGGTAGTGCCAGGGGATAGAATGAGTGCATGGGTAGGGCCTGGGTGATTAGATGAGTGCATGGCTAGTGCCTGGAGATTAGATGAGTGCATATTTAGTTCCTGGGTGCCTGGATGAGTGCTTGGCTAGTGTCTAGTTGATTGGATGAGTGCATGGGTTGTGCAAAGGTAATTCCATGAGTGCATGGATAGAGGTTGGGCGGTGAAATGATAAGTGTATGGGTAGTCCCTGGTTGATTGGATGAGTGCATGGGTTGAACCAGGGTGATTCCATGAGTACATGGATATTGGCTTGGTGAAATGATAAGTGCATGAGTGGTGCCTGGGTGATGGGATGAGTACATGGGTAGTGTCTGAGTGAAAGGATGAGTGCATGGGCAGTGCAGGAGTGATTAGTTGTGTCTATTAGTAGTGCCTAGTTGATTCCATGAGTGGATGGGCAGTGCCTGGGTGATAGGATGAGTGGATGGGCAGTGCCTGGGTGATAGGATGAGTGCATGGGTAGTGTCTGAATGAATGGATGAGTGCAAGGTTAGTATCTGGTTATTTGGATGAGTGCATGGGTAGTGCCTGGTTGATTGGCTGAGTGCATGGGTATGGCTTGGTGGGTTCTATGAGTGCATGGGTAGTACCTCGTTGGTGGCATGAGGGAAAGGATAGTGCCTGGGTGATTGGATGAGTGCATGGGTAGTGTGTGGGAGATTGGATGTGTGCATGCGTAGTGCATGGGTGATTGGATGAGTGCATGTGTACTCCCTGGGTGATTCATTGAGTTCATCTGTAGTGACTGGGTGAATAGAAGGAGCCTGGGTAGTGAATAGTTGATTGGATGAGTGCATGGGTAGTGCCTGATTGAATGGATGAGTGCAAGAGTAATGCCTGGGTGATAGGATGTGTATATGGGTAGTCCGTGAGTCATTCCATGAGTGCATAAGTAGTGCCTGAGTAACTTAATGAGTGCAGTGGTAGCGCCTGATTGATTGGATCAGTGCATGGTTTGTGCCAGGGTGATTCCATGAGTGCATGGATAGTGGCTGGGTGAAATGATAAGTACATGGGTAGTGCCTCACTGAATGGAAAAGTACATGGATAGTGCCTGGTTATTGAATGCATGCATGGGTAGTGTCTGAGTGAATGGGTAGTGTCTGAGTGACTGGATTAGTGCAAAGGCAGTGCCTCTGTGTTTGGTTGTGTGGTTGGGTAGTTCCTAAGTGATTGGGTGAGTGCATGGGATAGAGCCTGGGTGATTGGATGAGTGCATGGGGTGTGCCTGGGAGCCTAGATGAGTGCATGGATGGTATCAGTTTAATTGCATGAGGGCAAGGGATGTACCTGGTTTATTGGTTGAGTGCATGAGTAGTGTCTGGTTGGTTGTATGTGTCCATGGGTAGTGTATGGGTGACTGTATGAGTGCATGGGTAGTGCTTGGTTGATTGAATGAGTGCATGTGTAGTGCCTCTGTGATTGTATGAGTACATGGATAGCGCCTGTGTGATTGTAGGAGTGCATATGTAGTTCTCAGGTAATTGGATGAGTGCATGGGTAGTGCCTGTTTGATTGAATGAGTACATGGGCGGTGCTAGGGTGATTCCATGAGTGCATGGATATTGGATGGGTAAAATGATAAGTGCATGGGTAGTGCCTGGTTGATTGGATGAGTGCTTGGGTAGTGTCTAGTTGATTGGTTGAGTACATGGGGAGTACCTGGGTGATGGGATGAGTGCATGGGTAGAGTCTGAGAGAATGGATGAGTGCAAGGGCAGTGCCTGGGTGATTAGTTGTGTCTTTAAGTAGTGCCTATTTGATTGCATGAATGGATGGGTAGTGCCTGGGTGAAAGGATGAGTGCATGGGTATTGTCTGAATGAATGGATAAGTGCATGGGTAGCGCATGGTGGATTAGATGAGTGCATGAGTAGTGTCTAGTTGATTGCATGAGTGCATGGGTAGTGCCTAGGTGATGGGATGAGTACATGGGTAGTGTCTGAGTGAATGGAGGAGTGCAAGAGCACTGCCTGGATGATTAGTAGTGTCTTTAAGTAGTGCCTAGTTGATTGCATGAATGGATGGGTGCATGGGTAATGCCTTGTTGATTGGATGAGTGCATTGGTAGGGCCTGGTGGATTAGATGTGTGCATGGGTAGTGCCTTATTGATTGGATACATGCATGTGCACTGCATGGGTGATTGGATGAGTGCATTGGTAGTGCCAGGGAATAGAATCAGTGCATGCATGGGTAGCCCCTGGGTAAAGAGACGAGTGCATGGGTAGTTCATGGTTGATTGGATGGGTGCATTGGTAGTGCCTGGATGAGCTAACGAGTCCATGGGTAGTGCCTGGGTGATTGTATAAGTACATGGATAGCGCCTGTGTGATTGTAGGAGTGCATATGTACTTCTCAGGTAATTAGATGAGTGCATGTGTAGTGCCTGGTTGATTGAATGAGTGCATGGGTGGTACCAGGGTAATTCCATGAGTGCATGGATATTGGCTGGGTGAAATGATAAGGATACACATATTCATCAGGCACTACTCCATACACATTACATTGCTCTAGGCAGCTGTGGTTCTTCCATTTTGGTTGGATGAACATCACCCCTCTGCTGCAAGAGGTAGAGAGGTGAAAATGAAATGGAAAAAAATCTATTACTTCTTATTTTTTACTGCTGCTCTCAGCCCAAGCCTAGAGTCAGAACAGGCCATTTCTGCTGGAGGAGTATTTCCCACTGGTGTTTTAAGTGCGTATGTCACGTTGCAGCCAGCCTGACTTGCATACTGTTAGATTTAGGGGTCTCTAGTTGGCACAGATAGGTAGTTGTGACAAATAGGTACCCTTGTCTCTAGGCAGGGTAAGGGGGTACACTCCTAAAATAACCCCTGCTCACCCCCTTGGTAGCTTGGCACGGGCAGAGAGGCTTATCTCAGAGGCAGTGTGTAAAGCATTTGTAAACACATACATTAATCAAGTGACAACACTACAGATGGACATCGCACAAGTTGTATATTAAAAATAAGTATATTTTATATAGATTTAACACAAGACCATAAATGACAAAAATCCAAGATAATGTGCTTAAAATGGTAGAATTAGCTTAGTTCTCTTTAGATCTTAAAATACAACACTTTGAGTCAATGTACCTTAAGATGCTGCACGCAGGGCAAAAAAAGTGTTGCAAGAAAGGTGATGCGGTAGCCCCTTATACACAAGGACAGTGATGCTTTGGAGATTTGGTGCAAAGAAACAAAGATGGCGCTTTTCTTCTTACTCCTGGGAGATGTGGCGGCGCCTGATGCAACGTCAATCCTTTTCTCTGGGGATGAGCCGCGACAGGCCCTGCGGTATGCATTCCAGTGATGCGGCGGTGTCTGCTGCGACATCGATTATCTTCTCCTGGTGGGGTGAGGCGCTTCGGTGGACCTGCGATGGCTCAGCGATTCTTCTGCAACATGCTTCCCGGGGATGCGGCAGTATCTGATGCGACGTCAATCCTCTTCCCTGGCGATGCGAGGTGCTTTGTGTTGTGAAGCTGCAGCGGCAGCACCAGTTCGGCAACATGCTTCCTGTTCTTGAGTCGCACTTCTAGCTCCTTGCGGCAAGCAAATCCTCAAAAAGTTCAGCACAACTGCAGGCACTTCAAAAGAACTATGGGGAGCTGGTGGGTGAAGTCTTTTGTCCCTGAGACTTTAGCAGGAGGCAAGCTCTGTTCTCAAGCCCTTGGAGATCCTTCACAAGTTGAAATAAAGTACACAAAGTTACTCTCTCCTTTCTTTGGCAGTTAGGCAACCACTGCAGGCCAATCCCCCAGGCAGCACTTCAGCTTAGGGATAGTCTCTCCTCAGTCTCTCTGGTTCCACTCCTCAGCAAAGGTTTCTTCTTGTTTGTCCAAGTGATCTAATTCTCTGGGGTCTTGGTCCCCTCTTTCATACACAGTTTCTATTTGTTCTCTGAAGGCAGAGTGGCCTTTGCCTAGTCCAAACCAGTTCTGGTCAGTCCTGAAGCACTCTGTTGACATGACTCCTTCGTTCCTTTTACAGTGCAGGGCAGAGACATCAGACGCACCACAGGAGGTGGAGCCAACATTGTCAAGGCCAGGCACAGTCCTATTCAGGTCCCAGGTGCAACTCCTCCTTCCCATCTAGATGCAGATCTCTCGATTCACCATTGGGCTGACCCACCCTGTCTCCTGGAATTCCCCAGCCCCGTCACTCAAACTCCAGACAAGGAATACACAACCTGGCAGAGGCAGGCTTGAATAGTTAGTTAAATGTGGTATTTTCAAACACAGAATATTAAAACCAACTTCACTAAAAGATGTATTTTATCATTCTGAGTTCAGGCATACTAAACTTGAATTTCTACCTAGTTCCCTGAGTCAGTTAGGATTATAAGATGTAATGATCTAACTGCCCATTCTGGCCGATAGGGAATAGGTAGCCTTGCAATAGTGAAAAACGAAAATTCAATATTAGGACACACCACACACATCAGGTCTTGTCCTACCTTATACTTACAATGCACCCATCCTTGGGCCTACTATGGGGTTGTCTGCTATGAAGAAAAGGGAAGGTTTAGGGGCTGGCAAGTGGGTGCACTTGCCCAGTCTGCATGGCAGTACCAGACTGCACACAGGCTCTGCAATGGCAGACCTGAGACACAGGCTGCTTCTGTGGGTTGCACAACCAGTGCTGCAAGCCCACTAGAAGCATTTAGTTTACAAGCCCTGGGTACAGTCAGTGCACTGTATAGGGTCTAACCAGTAAACCAAATCAGCTAACCATGGAATCACTAACCCATACATCAATTTACAATAGAGAGCACTTGCACTATGGCACTGGACAGAAGTGGCACAGTGCCCAAAGCATCTAACACCAGCAAAACCACATGAGGCAAGAGAAAAAAATGGAAGGGAGACCCACGCCAAGGTGCCAGGTCTAACACATTCTTTAAATCCCCCCAACCCAGCAGGTGGTGAGAAGGCACAGGTCCCCAGTGCCTAAAGGAGCTTTGAGCCAGCCCACTCCAAAAAAAACTGGCACTTCTTTCACGCTACTTAACATTATCAGCAACATGTGAGCAGCATCTATGGTGGTAGAGGATAGTTGGCTGAGGATCTGGGATTTGCACTGGGAATGCCAAAGAAGGAAACGTGTGGGTAAATGAACATTACATTTTCTATTAATATATATTTTTCTGACCCAATGGCAGGGTGTGTTTTTAGTTGCTGCTTCCTCACCGTGCAGCCTTGTGCTTATCCCCTTTGTATAAAGTCTGTACAGGAAAGGGGATTGGTGGACTTGGCCCTTTCTGGCTACAGTTCCTTAAACATGTTGTCTTCCTCCTAGACCTTTGTCTGACATAATGTTGCCAACTTAGATGCTTTGGGCTCTTTGCCACTGCTGATCAGTGTCAAAGTGAAAGTGCTCCCTGTATAAAGTGGTATGGTAATTGGTTGTCCATAATTGGTATGTTTGCCTTACTAGTAAAGTCCCTAGTAAAGTGTCCTATTTGTGCCAGGGCTGGTGATGCAAATGCTACTAGAGGGCCTGTAGCACTAGTTGTGCCACCCACACCATTAGCCCTAAGAGAGATCCCAGGCCTGCAACTGCATTGCCTGTGTGCAGTTTGTTAACTGCCATGTTGTCCTGACAAGTGCACCCAGTTGCCAGGCCTTACCTTCCCTTTTTATGCACATCAGACACCTGTGCACTAGGCCCAAGGCACCCTCCCAGGGGAGGGTGCAGTGTGTGAAAGGTAGGACATGTACTGAGGTTTGTACCATGTCCTGACAGTGAAAGGGTGACAAATTCGTTTTTCACTGTTGCAAGGTCATCTTGCCCATAGGACAGAATGGGTAATGCTGTGTACCATGTAATGTAATGTAATGTATGTGGTCTTGTAAAGCGCACTGCTGCCCTGAGGCGTCGTGGCGCTGTAGACCGCTGGGGAACCCGTCCTGGCTATCCCTGTGAGATGGTCCCTACTGGGTATCTCCAAGGTGAAACCAGGCATCCCCGGCGAATGTGGGGGGCCGTTGTAGAGATGAGGCAAGCTAATGCCCAGAGTTGCCGAGTGTGATCCCTGGTTAGAGTAGGCACGGAGGCGAGAATTATCGAGTCCGCTGACCCTGGTCCACGACCATGGTTCTAGCATATCGTCCCATTGGCATACAATGGAGTGATGGAGATGAGTGTGCCTGAACTCAGTATTTAATAACACTTCTTTTTGTGAAGATGGTTTTTAAATTGTGTGCTTAGAAACCACGTTTTTCAAAATGGATGGTTTCTTGTCTTAAACCATCTTGTGTGCCTATGCCCGGCTGTATATTGCCTGCCTGGGTTTAGATGTGACAAGGTCTGGGAAGTGTCCTGGTCCCATGGAGGAGAAGGTGAGATAGTAACAGCCCAGGCCTGCATTTGATGTAGGGGGGAGGAGTAGCCCCCTGGATGTGAAGAGGGCTATGTTGCTGCCAAAAAAGGATGGCTCTACCTCCTGCTGAGCGTCTGGGCCCCAGACCCCTACTATCAAAGGAATAAGGTGTGGCATGGCAGAAAGGCACCCAGAACTAGTCTGGACTGGGCTCAGAGCCCCCTGAACACAAAGACTTCAAAGGCACTTAGAGGTATAAATGTAAGAGCTGAAACCTGTGAACTTAAGACTGCAATCCGCACTGAAAGGATTGAACCTACTTTGTGATCAAGATGAACCTCTCCCAAGGAGGAACAGCTGAAGAGACTGAAGAGAAGTTTTTTGACTAAGGAGAGGACAAGGGACTTTGATTTGTGCTGTCCCGCCCTGCTTGTGAAGACTTTGCTGTGTGCTGTGTCCTGAAGTAGCGTGTCTCCAAGGGCCCAAAGAGAGATGGTCCCCTGTTGTGGAAACTCAGGAACACAAACGTTTCCAACCGTGTCTCAGCGAAGCTGTGTGCGTAGTGCTCTTCCACGCATGAGACTGCAGTGTGGTCTGTGGTACTGCCTATGAGGTGCCCATGATCACATTGCCCTCGTAGCGTGAAATATCTTCCACGCTGCTGCCTTGCTGTTGTGGTCCAAGCTGTCATCGTACCTGGTGCTGTGAGTAAAGATCGCCATCGCCGGCTTGATCCGTAACATACCAAAGGATTGTTTGAAACTAGTACCCGTGTCTCAACTACGCTGTTTGCGTAGGTGCTCTTGCATGCCTGAGACTGCCATGTGGTCCGGGGTACTGTTCACAAGGTGCCTGTGATCGCATTGCCCCCGGAGCTTGAAACATAGGCCATGCTGGTGTATTGCTGTTTGTGACCCGAGCCGTCATCGTAACTGAGGCTGAGAGTAAAGATCGCTGCCGCCGGCCCGAGCCGCAACCTGCTAACGGGGTACTTGGAACTGAGGACCGTGTCTCAGCAACGCTTTGTGTGTGGTGCTCTTGCACGCCTGAGACTGCTGTGTCGTACGTGGTGCTGTTCACGATGTGCCCGTGATCGCATTGCTCCCACAGCGTGAAACATCGTCCACGCTGCTGTATTGCTGTTTGTGGCCCGAGCTGTCATTGTAACTGAGGCTGTGAATGAGGATCACCTCGGCCAGCCTGAGCAGCAATGTGCTAAAGGATTGCTTGAAGCTAAGGAAGCTACAAGGTGAAAGGGATCATGATCATTGTTCAGCGAAAGGAATCTGCCTACGACCATCAGCGACAGCGAAGGCAGCACAGTAACCTGTCCGGCTACAGTGCCGCCTAGCAACAGAGCGTCAACATGATCGGGATCGCCTAGCAGGACGTCAAACAAGCGTGGAGAGAGAGAGAGCCAGGCAGGGTACCCCCCAGGTAAGGTTTGGACTCCAGTCGGGCGCTGCAAGCGCGTGTGGCCGGGGGAGGCATGCAGGAAGAGTACAGGTGTGCCCTGAGCTCTCCCCTGCTGCATCGCGTTAGACGCGATGAGTCCACGAGCAGCCCGAATCTTCCTAGCTGGACCGATGCTGCCCTTGTAAGTCTATGACTGTTGTCTCTAGTGTCTCTAGTGGGGACCCGAGTTAACTGCGCAGATTGCATCACAAACTGCATAATTATTGCATTACGAACTGCCTGATTTTTGCATTACAAATTGCATTATTATTGCATTAGGAACTGCCTGATTGTTGCATCGCAAATCGCATTATTATTGCATTACAAACTGCCTGATCCTTGCATTAAGGACTGTCCTGTTATTACTGCATAGCATTGTATTAGGACTGCATAGGAGAGCGTAAATTGCTCATTAATACTGCAAGAATCTACAAGTGATTGCTGGCCTAGCAACCGGCCGAGTGAATTCTTACAAAATGCAAATATGATGGTTTTCTATCTTTCGGTCTCATTGTATTCCTTTTTATAAAGATACTGTTATTTTTATGAAACCAGTGTGGTGCCCATTTGCGGTGTTATCACTGAGTTGCTGGAAGTGTGTTTGCAAATACTTTACACATTGCCTTGGAGATAAGCCTGGCTGCTCATGCCAAGTTACCAGGGGGTGAGCAGGGGTTATCTAAAGGTGTGTCCCTCCTTACCCTGACTGGAAGCAAGGGTCGCTATTTGGACTAAGGTACCTACCTCAGCCAACTAGAGACCCCATTTCTAACAGGGATGTTGCCTGTTTCCTCTGATGAAGGGTTATAAAATACCAGGCTATGTTTCACTTATGGATTCTTCAGCATAAACCAAGGAGGGGAGAAAGCAGAGATTCCAAATCGAGCTTCAGCTGCAGGTGCAGTATGCTGGGGGGACATGTTTCTGACAAGTCAGATCAGTGGGTCAATGTGCCTGCTGCAGGATTGTGTCCCCCTCAATCAAAGTATGGGAAGGGGTAGAGCAGTGGATTGCCAGATATGTGTGAGATTGAGAGTCAGAGGTTCCAGTCTCAGTAAGAAAGCTTGGCATGGTAATGCAGATGCATTAGTCATCTAGATGTGTCCAGTGGATCACAGGTTTCCATCATAGTATGTGAAGTGGGTGAGTTGATGTCCCTGCCTTAGATGTTTGTTTGCAGAGAACCGACAGGCACTGTGAGAAACTTGGAAAGCCTTCAGCCTCAACGTTGAAGCTCTCACTACGGCCCATTATAAATAAAACACTGTTACCAAGCCAAGATTGGGATCTTTGGCATGGATACTAAAGTCATGTATCACAGTACTTGACACTGGTTTAAAACTAAGCATGGGCTGAAAATGTTTTCCGCTCGCGGAATTTGCTCGCGAAATTGCAGTAGAATCCGCGAATCAGGGGGGACAAATTTTCAGCCAAGTACTTGCAGGGTTACAGCAGCAGGTGCAAAAGTTGAAGCTAATTTTTTGTAACCTTTTACAAAAGGGTTACAAAGAAATTAATTTCAACTTGGGCACCTGCTGCTGTAAGCCTTTAAGTGCTTCCTGGCACCTCGTTGCCTACTTGCAACTATTATCTGACCCTGCTCTGACCCTTGAAGCAGGGTCAGAGAATAGTTACAAGTAGGCAATGAGGCGCCTGTCACGAAAATTAAACCTCAACAGGAAGCACTGACAGATATAAAAGCAAGCATTTGCAATGCAATAGGTCTCGCATTAGGAAAGTTTGAGCTATTGGTCTTGTAAATGACAATTTTTTTATTTATGTGTTGGTTTTGAAAATAACAAAATTAATAGCTTTTTCATTTACAATGCCAATAGTTATAACTTTCGCAAATGTGACACCTATAGCATTTGTAATGCAACATGTTTTGTATTTACGTGACTTAGTTGTATTGATATTACAAATTACAATGACTTTCAATTTTTTAAAATAATTAATACTTAAATAAAAGTGATTTTAATTTATAATGGCAATAGCTTAAACTTTTGTAAATAACTTTTGTGAAGATCATGTTCAGTGTACTTTATTGTGATGAAAATCCAAGAACAGAAGTGAAATATTAACATCTTTTTGTGACATTTGTAATAAAGTTTGAAACATTGAGAGAACATATTTGAACCAGTTGTTGTTGAATGGTTGCGCAGATTGATGCTGGGGTGGCGCTGAGTGGTGCTGTGGTGGTGCTGAGTGGTGCTGTGGTGATGCTGAGTGGTGCTGTGGTGGTGCTGAGTGATACTGGGATGGTGCTGAGTGATTCTGGGGTGGTGCTGAGTGGTGCTGTGGTGGTGCTTAGTGATAATGTGGTGGTGCTGAGTGATGCTGTGGTGGTGCTGAGTGATGCTGTGGTGACGCTGAGTGGTGCTGTGGTGGTGCTGATTGGTGCTGTGGTGGTGCTGAGTGATGCTGTGGTGGTGCTGAGTGATGCTGTGGTGGTGCTGAGTGGTGCTGTGGTGGTGCTGAGTGATAATGTGGTGGCACCGAGTGATGCTGTGGTGGCGCTAGTATACTACAGGGGTTACCCAATTAACCCATAGGCCTCTGGGTATGCAATACTAAGAATAAAAAAGACAAAGCCTACGGAATAGTTATACACCTAACTAATTATCAAAATGGATACCTTTAATTATCCATTCTTGGGTTTAATCATTTTCACCAATACTAAATTGAAAATAATTTTAAACAATAGAGGGGCATATTATCAAGGGATTTATCTCCGCTTTTTTGGCTTTAAAAGCCAAGAAAGCGGAGATAAAATGATCTCCCTATCAGCAACAAGGTGCTAACACGCAAATTCGCATGTTAGCACCCTTTTTCTCTACGCTTCCCCTTGCATCTCTAATGAGATGCAAAGGGGGCGTTCCAGAGAAAAATAATAGGAGAAAAATTGTTAAGCGACATTTCTCCTATTATCAAGGATTTCGCTAACCCTGTTAGTGATAAAAAAAAAGCAGAGCTAACCGCGGTTAGCACTGCTTTTTTTACACCTGGTATTTTCCTGACTTAGCCATGATATCCTATGGAAGGTGGATATCATGGCTAAGTTTGTGAGCCCCTATCGTCAAGCTAACTCCAAACTTCGAGAGATTATCGTTGGTTTTCCAGCAATAATCTCTCAATTGGCAGTTAGCTCGAGGATTTTTATCACTTCTGAGATAAACCTTGCTAATAGCAAGTTATCTCTGCGGTAATTTCTGCCCACCTTTTCGTTCTCTTTTATTTCTCTTCCTTCTCCTTCTCTTTTCTCTTTCTCTCATGTCTTCTCTCTTCTTTCTTTCACACCTTCCTCTTGTTTCCTTGTTTTTAATGCCTCACGAACTACCGCACGTTGCACAAGGAACCTCACTGCACTGGTGTGTACGAATATCACAACACTTTTGGGATTTTACTGGACTATCCTGAAGTCACTCTTCACTGGGTCTCTGGTGACTCTCATCATTTAGATACTACATCATATAACTTTGACTTATCAATATTGTTTCAGCCTTGAAAAAGCTCAGGTCGAATTGACCCAACGGGCGAAACACGTGTCCGCTGACATCCTTTGTGTCTATGAGAGTTTTTAAATCACTTGGATTCTCCAAAGAATATGCATAGAAAATAAACACAATAAACTGTCTCAAAAAAGGATCGGAATTTTCTTCCTCCTTCTTACCCTTTTTGAATAAACATGAAGGAGTACTTACTCAAAGAACTGTTTGTACCAATTATTTTTGAGACCAAAGAGGTCCCAAGCCCAAAATAAATAAAACGAATTTCGTTGCCCACACTGCATCACATTTGGCGATGCAGCATGGGCACCGAAATTCGTTTTATTTATTTTTATCGGTACTTACCTCTAATGGTCCATATCCCGCATTTTACAACCCCCCACCCTGACCCTCCCCTGCCTGACGTCACCACCCCAGTATAACGCCCGGCATGGGCCGTGCCTGGTATATATATGTTGGCCAGCTTAAAAACTGTTACCTGGCAAACCATGTCACTTCCATTCTCATGACTAAAAACATCTATTAATTGCCTTAATTCTAAATAGAAGACATAAAAACAAATATTGTTCACAATAGAAGAAAAGAAATATGTGCTAATATTTGTCATCACTATGCTGTTAAATTAAAAAAATACCAGCATTTGTAAAGCGTACAGCTACCCCCGGAAAGCTGTGACAGCACTCGGGGGCGCCAGGAAGATTAAGCAAGGTGTTGCCCACAGTGACACAGTGAATGCTGTTGTTCGAAGTCAGGTATCATAGCTGCTGCGTCACACTTTTTCAACATTTATATGTTAATTACTGCTAATTAAGTTTTTACCATTGTTAAATTATAAGGTATAAAAGACTACTGTTACAGTTAGGTTTTCATCACAATAGTATCCACGTCTTTTTAAAAGATACTTAAAACATTATAGGTTTTAGGGACATTGTAGTTAGAAAGTAGCATTTATAAAACCTTTGAAATTCACAGAAAAAAACGTACAGATAGATTCATCAAGCATTTTTGCGAGCGCAAACGGTGCGAATCGCAAAAATCGTCCGTTTGCGCCCGCAAAAATGGCATTTGGAATTCATCAATGGGTCATGAACTCGCAATTTGAAAAATCGAAAATAATTGAGATTTCTCAAATTGCGATCGCATTTAAGAAATCTCAATTAGAGATTCCTTAAATGCTATTTATGAACCTTTGAAAAATTGCGAATTCGCAATTTTTTACCGCTATTTACCGCAAAGTCTGACTTAGTGGTAAATAGCGAAAACTTTTCTAAGTGGTATGTTACACACACACATGTCCTTTGGACATGTGTGTGCGCAACATCAGCCTACATTGACATTTCAGGGGTGCTACAGGGTGTCCTTTGGACACCCCTGGCACCCTTGAAATCGCATCCTTATATGCGATTAGCAAATTGCTAATCGCAAATAAGGAATAACTCCCCATTCATTCCTATGGGCCTAGGCCCACAGGAATGAATGGGGAGTTATTCCTTATTTGCGATTAGCAATTTGCTAATCGCAAATAAGGAATAACTCCTCATTCATTCCTATGGGCCTAAGCCCATAGGAATGAATGGGGAGTTATTCCTTATTTGCGATTAGCAATTTGCTAATTGCAAATAAGGAGGCTGTAGGAATCGCAATTTATTTTGCGATTTCTACATGAATCCCGATTCGCAAATCCTTAATAGCGATTCCTCAATAACCGCTATTAAGGACTCGCAAATCAGGACATTGATGAATCTGTGTGATAGACTTTACTCACGTTATAGTCGGAAATTAGCATTTAAAAGACCTTAGAAATTCACTGAAAAAAACATAGGTATTCCAGGGACGTTATAGTTAGCTGAACATTTCACTCTTTCAAAACCATAGAAATTCCACCGTTATAGTTAGTTCAACTAACTATAACTCGTGCCCCCGCAATGCACTGCTCATGACATCACATATTACATCATTCATGGCATGGTCAGTGACATCACTGATGACATCTCAAATGACATCACTGATGGCATCATCCACATGATAATCCGATGCACCTCCTCACATCCTAATATAACCTTTAATACACCCATTCTAAAATACAGACTACCATTTTCAAAACCATAGACACACCAATACCAGTTACTACATACCCACACACTGATTCCTAGGTCTACACAGATATCCATCCATCCCCATACAATCACTTTTACATGCAGTCAATCATCAATACAACACTAACATATGCACTCATACACCTATTCAGACACTTACACACCGCCACTCATCCATGGAGTTACTCACACACTTAGTCAGTCATGTAAAGAATCAATCACACTCCTATTTACTCACCTATACAGTTATACACACACCACCTCACTAATTCATACAGATAGTAAGGCATAATTACTCTCTCATATAATCACTGATACAAGAACACACTCATCCATACAGCCACTCTCGTAATCACTCACTCTCACATATAGTAATTTATATACACCATTACTCACATAAACTGCCTTTGACATATTTAGTTACTTACATGGACCACTGAGACCTCCATTCACTCACCAACACACCCATACACACACTCACCCACTCATAGAGCTGTTGCCACATGCACTCTTGAACCCATACACCCAGTGAATCAACTAGTCACACGTATATGCACATAGTCACACACCTCCAACCCACCCACACACACACTCAGGCTCCCATACAAATACTCAGGCAAACAATCAATAACCCTATATAGACTGTCATGTAGCTACGGATCAACCCATGTACTGGCTTACACAACAACAGGCACATCGATACAGACATTCACATAGTTTAGTCACTAACCCATGCATTCAGTAAGACACGTTAATTCAGTCACTTATACAATCAGGTCACACACCTCGTAAATCCTCTATCCAGAAACTTATACATCCACTCATTCTTCAATACATCTTGGGATATATTTGAAACATATTTAAACTTTAGAGAAGCACACAGTCACTGGATGATGTCATCAGTGATGTAATTTGAGATGACATCAGTGATTTCACTGACTATGCCATGAATGATGTAATATGTGACGTCATGAGCAGTGCATTGCTGCGGTGTGAGGTATATTAGCTGAACTAACTATGCCAGTGGAATTTCTATGGTTTTGTATGAGTGAAATGTTCAGCTAACTATAACGTCCCTGAAACCTATGGTTTTTTTCAGTGAAAAAAAAATATATATTTATACATACACATATATTTCAAGCAAAAAGCCACCATATTCAGGTAGCAATTATTTTCTTGTTTTTAATTGATGTTTTTGTGGCATATGTGTCCAATGAAACATTAAAGCTGTAACTTTGTACCAGATGACCGGGACAGGCCTGCCGGCTTTGACATGATTATTTATATTTTATTTCTGGTTAGGTTTTGATTGTGTGATAGACTGTGTTTTGTGTATACTAAATATTATTTTGCTTTTGACTTCTCTACTATTGGTGAATTATGGCTTACAGCTCATGTTGTGTTGAGCAGACGGTTGGCTGAGTTTACACAGCTACAGGTTTTTAGGGTGAGGATGCCTTCAACATTGGTATAGTCTCACAATTCTCTTCCTTGTTGAGTTGGGGTAACTTAAGTGTTTTATATACATAAAGAACAGTTTAACAGTAACAGAGCTTTCTGATGTTTAGGATAATGCATCATGCTAGTAAAATAAGTATTTATTCTTTGAATCTATTGTTGTAATGATCTTTATGTATACACAAAACTTATGTTATGCCGAATAATTATGACCCAGATTTTTTTGTGTCTGGTGCAGAAGAACCCAACTCCTCTCAAATGCATCTTTTTACCACCCCAAAACACAGTGAACTATAATTCAAGGTATAGTGTGGGGCTCTGGAGCTGCAGGCCTCCCCCCCCCCCCCCGTCTAGGATCCCATCTGCAGAACTGTAAAAACACAACAGTGTCAAGACAGTGGGCTTGCATTTTGGGCCTGTCTCATCTGTATAGACCTCTGCTTGATGGCTTCAAAGGTTAGTCTCTACATCCACTCATTACTCTGTAGCCCACAGACTGGATATTATAAGATAATGCTCTCTCTGTACTTAATGGATTAAGTAAATACAGTAACCTCTTGCTTCTTTATCCCTCTGATCTTCAGAATTTTTTTTCTCATGTTACCTTTTAGCTGAAGGCATACAGTAGTCGAAGCATTCATTTTCTCATACCTGGACTGCTTCAACTCACTCTAATTTGGTTTGCCAGACTATATTTCTCGTTGGCTACAGCTGATCCAAAATGACGACGCTCACTGTGGTTTCTCTCTTGCCAGTTCCCACATTTCTCATCATCTTGACAACCTTCTTTGGATTTAGTCACAAAGCAAGTTCTTTTCGAAGCTATTTGTAGGTTCCATAGTCCCATTTAATTACTCAGTTAACTCTATCATCATCACCTTCTTCCTCCCATGTTCACGGTAGAACTCTTTGGTTTGGAAATGCCTTTCTGAATGAACCTACCAAGTTCTCCAGAGGAATTAAGGTGGTGGCCAGGTTGAGCTTGTGCCCACAACCAGGTGAATTTTTCCATGCTGAGGGAAGACCAGGCCACCTATCATCGAGTCGAGTGGTATCCCACCAGGGTTACCACTCTATCTGAATTTTAGTCATGCTTGTAGAGATAAGGTAGCATCACATGCCCTCCCCCTCCAAAAAATCTATTTAGTCACACACAACTGATACCCAAAATCTCCCCGCATCGCCCAGCATGTCCTGTGTGCTGCCTATTTTTAGGCTACTGCAAATTTATTTTGTATCAGGAGAGAGACCGTGGGCCTTATGTAATAATTACTGGTTGCAAAATTGTGGTTGCAATATGAACTGATCGATGTACTAATACTGCAGCTGCAGTTTGCGACCACCTCATGAGTATTCATGAGGTAGGTCGCAAACTGCAGCTCAGTCTGATTGGTGGCTATCGAAACAATGGTGGCCTTCTAGGGTCAGCAGACCACCATGGATGTGATCAGTGTTCAATAAAGTAAACATTTTGGTAAATGCATCCCATTTTCTTTAGGGAAAATGAGTCTTCAGAAAAAAATAGAAGTTCCCCCCAACGTTCTTTTTATCATACACAAAATGGTGGGTTTCTCCAGTTCAATACATTACAACCCCACCTCCTGAATCAGTGATAATTTAATGTTTTGCAACCTGATTTCGGGTGCAAAACATTGAAATATTGCCCACGGAGACCCAGATATAAAAAGGCATTTTTATGGTTGAAAACAATCCGATTCATTGTTTGCGACTTTCATAATGTTGTTTATACGTCTTAATCCAATTTTAAGAATCAGTAAACTTTTATTGACTTCTAAAATGTGATTGTGACCTCATGCCGATTTGTCATTAGTTTGAGGGAAGTGAGATGCATATCAACAGTCTGGTTTGGGAAAAACAAACATCTGGCATGCGAGTCAATAAAACCACTAATGGGATGTTGAGAAATCTCAACCGGTGCTCTTCATTTACAGTATCACACTTGAAAATGTCATCTCTTCTCATTATGCACCATTACCTTTCACACTAATCTCTCGTGAAGCATTTTTCACAGTTTGTTCTAATTTGGAAATGTTTACCAAACACCAAGGCATCTGTGCCTCATTAGCACTCCCCTCTTCAGCTTCTCACACATCAAGGTAAACAACGCAGCACTCCCGCCAATTAAAGCTGTATGTGCCTTACAAAAGTGTGATCGTGTTCAGAAAGCATATTAACGTGTGAATATAGGTTTGCAAGCACCCTTTGAGATTTCACAGTCCGGAAACAAAAAGGAAAACACCTCTCATTTGATCTCCAATTATCTAACAATAAATTTTGATACGAATGTACAAAAGTCTTTAATTTCTAACACACAAAACAATTCACAGGCTTATACGTTTTTACATACAGAAAAGAAAGACAGTGAAAGAGCCACAATTGTCTGACTTTTACAGTGCATCTGTTTATAGGTGATGTAGGCGAAATTGTCTGCACCACCGTTGGATGTAATAGAGATAGATGACTTTTTACCTTTTTGATTTTTTACATAACACCATTAACTATTCTTCAAAATCCCTGTGGAATAAAATTCATACAGCAGTGGATGCTTTTTATATCAAGAACTCTAGTCAGTAACTCTTAAAAGATGGACTCTTTTTAGAATTCACGTTTACATATATTTAATTGTAACAATGCTGAAATATAATTTTTTCATTTCACAATTTTTCTGTCAGTGCTTATATTTTATGTTGATTTCTTCCTCTTTCTTATTTTTTGTAGCTAACTGCTGGGGTACATTTTTATTTACAACTAATCTCTCCTTCTTAGTTTTGCCCTTACAGCTTAGACGTAAAGCAATGAAAGCTTGCTTACAAGCTTCTATGTAAGCTACTCATGGACAATTTAGATTTTTCACAGCCTGGTGGGCAGAAAATCTGGATTTTATTAAGGACACGGAGGCTAAGATTATGACATGGACAATTTAGATTTTTCACAGCCTGGTGGGCAGAAAATCTGGATTTTATTAAGGACACGGAGGCCACGTTTATGCAAATCTCCATTATTGCGCAGCTCACAGCAGCAGCAATGATGAGATCTAGAACTTCAGAAACATTCCAACATAGTATATAGTCCATGTGCACGTAGTCTTCTCCCTTCTTTGTGCAACGAACAAGATAACTTTTAAAATTCTTTAAAAAAAAATTAAAAAACTTTAGTGAAGACATCTGAAAAGTCTCTGAAGCATTTAATCTCTGAGACAAGAGAACAATATTATATATGTTTCCAGGGTGAGATCAATTGAGGAGGGATAATCTTGGGCCTCCGTGTCCTTAATAAAATCCAGATTGTCTGCCCACCAGGCTGTGAAAAAACTAAATGTTATGGCATGACACGGAGGCCAACATTATGCAAGTTCAACACACTATCAATAACATTTGATAAAGGTTTAAAATAACAACTTTTGAAAATGCATTCATTTGACCAGTCTGCAGCCCTAAGGATATCTTGAAGGACACCACTCAAAATAAAAGCTTTGGAAGCTGAAGCCCCTCTAAGAGAATGTGCACCAAAAACGGAAGTATCAATTCCAGCTTCTTTCATAGCATCTTTAACCCATCTTGCTGAAGTGGGGGAGGAAACCGCTCTATGAGGTGATCTGTGAGATTTTAATAATTGGTCAACAAAATTTCTTAGCCCTAAGGTTCTTTATTTGTACTCCAATAAACATTTCACAAAACACAAGCTTTCGTTCTGTGGAAAAGAGGGATAGAAAACAGAAGTTGACAACGTTTTGTTAGGAAGAAACAAACTCCCTCAGGTTGATAAGCCCTACTAGAGACTTCTAAGGCTTTGACGTCTGACGTTCGTCTGAAGGAGACAAGACACAATAAAACAGTGAGTTTATAGGACAGTCTCTTTAACGAGAGGGTTGAGTTCTCACCCCTACCGGTGCTTAGTCTAAGAACATTCCTCACGTCCCATAAGGCAGAATATTTGGGTAAAGGTGGGTTTAAAACACGCACACTTCGCATAACCTTCTTTGTTAGCAATCTCTGGCCTACTGAGGTACCGTCTACCAGGCAGTGTCCAGCTGCAACGGCCCATCTGTAGACAATATTAACAGTTCGATAAGCCAGACCTGAAGCAAAGATTTCAGACAAGAAATTAATAACTTGAATTAGACCAACTGAAATGGGATCGTAATTCCGTCGAACGCACCAACAAACCCATTTATGCCATGCCAGTCTATAAGCTTTCCTTGTGCCAGGTGCCCAAGATTCTGATATGAGTCTGAAAGCGTTCTCCGAAAGTCCTGGGAGGTGCCATTGTCTCGTGAAATCCTCCAAGCCCTCAGTGACAGGAGGCCCTGAGTCACAAGGGGGTGGCGTTCTCTGTGAGGACCTGTGATTATTCCTTCAAAGGTAGGAATGAGGATTGGAAAGTCTACGTTCATTTCCATCAAAATAGGAAACCAAGCCTGGTCTCTCCAGAGGGGGGGTTATTACTACCACTATTTCCTTGTTTCTCCGAATTTGTAAAAGGAGCTATGGGAGCATGGCAAAAGGAGGGAAGGCTTAAGGGTTCAGACGAAGCCAGTTCTGAAGGAACGCATCTATCCCCCAATGCCTGTGGGTCAGGCCTCCAGCTGAAAAATGTGGGCAATTGAGTGTTGAGTCTGTCTGCAAACAGATCTATTCCAAAGGGTCTCCATAACGATTGAATAGATAGGAAAACTTGTCTTCCCAGTTTCCAGTTGCTTGAATCTTTAAAATTCATGGAGAACCAGTCTGCTACCCCGTTGTTCAGGCCCGGAATGTGTTCGGCAACCACTGAGATTCCCTTGTTGAGGCAATACGCCCAGAAATTCTTGGCTTGGTCCGAAAGACCTTTGGAGTGAGGGCCCCCCATTTAGGTCATGTATCTCACAGCGGAAACGTTGTCCATGCGGAGCATGACTGAACATTTGATCATAACCTTGGTAATGCTCCGGATAGCAAATTATCCTGCCAGTAGTTCTTGGCTGTTGATATGTACCTCCTACTCTTGAGAAGTCCAAAGACCCCCTGTTGATGAGTTGCCGCATGTGGCACCCCATCCCTCTAGGCTTGCATTCAAATCTATTATCAGGTCTGGTTCTTCCCCAAAGATCGCTCTGACGTTCCAGGCTTCTGCATTCCTCAACCACCAGAGAATCTCATTCCTGGAATCTCGGTCCAGGTACACTGTTTGAGAGTAGGATTGATTGGCTCTCAGGGATTTCGCTTTGAGTCTCTGAAGGGCCCAG
Organism: Lissotriton vulgaris; assembly: GCF_964263255.1. Taxonomy (NCBI): domain Eukaryota; kingdom Metazoa; phylum Chordata; class Amphibia; order Caudata; family Salamandridae; genus Lissotriton; species Lissotriton vulgaris. Next base: position 1,300,495,643 of record NC_141694.1, read on the forward strand.
TAATATAGAGGGCCCGGATATATGGACCAGATAGTCGAAGACAAGAGGCCCAGTACTCTTGCTAAAGTCCTTAGTGAGAAAGATTGGTTCTTTAGGATTTTTCTTAACTCTTTCCTGAGTTTTTGGAGTTTTTCCCCAGGCAGTTTTAACTCTGCCTGAACTGTCTCTACTGTAAAACCCAGGAACTGTGTGTCCTTGCTTAGGGTTGTTGATGATTTTTTGGTGTTTATGACAAAACCCAAATGTTCTAAAACCTTTATAGTGAGATCTGTTTGTTGCGAGGCTACGTTTTTGGACTAGGCCATCATTAAAATTTCGTCCAGATATCTTACACCTTTTCATCTGAGCCAACCTGTTACTGGACGTAGGACCTTGGTAAAGCACCAAGGGGCTGCCGATAGACCGAAGTGGAGGCTGAAAAACTGCCATAGTTTGCCTTCCCTGAAAAATTGGATAAACTTTTGGTGCAGAAGCCAGATAAGGATGGTTAGAGAAGCGTCCTTTAGATCCAGACGAGTAAGCCAATCTCTTTTTCTTAGGATATCCCTGAGGAGGTAGATTCCCTCCATTTCGAAATGGCGGTAGACCACCCATTGATTTAGCTCCTTTAGATTTATCCCAGGTCTCATCTTTTGTCCTTCTTTTCTACTAGAAAGACATTGCTGATGAAGCCAATCTCTTTTCCCTCTCGGATTGCACCTTTGGCGAAGAGGTATTTTACCTCCTGAGACACCAGAGCGGAATCCTTCTTTGAGAATCGAATTTCTCAGGGAAGTCTCTCCTGGATAGGTAAATCTATGAATTCTGTACTGTAACCCTTGACGGTATCTAGCACCCATGGATCTTGACTCACTATATTCCAGTTCCCACAAAACAGGGCTAGTCTCCCTCCGACCTTTATAGGGGTATCTAAAAGGTCTTTGGTTAGACTTACCTGTTGAAAAGCCTCTTTGTTTCCTTTCACACCTAAAGCCTCTTGAGCGGAACCTTTGCCTTTGGGGATAGAATGAGGATTGGCCTCCAAAGCCAGATTGGGAGAATCTTCCTCCTGGTCCCAGGAAGGGTCTTCATGAGAAATTTCTGCGGCCGGGGAATCGACCCCGCAACTCTGTTATTAAAGACTTTTTTGTGTCTTTTTGAGACTTCTGAATGGAGTTTAACACTCCTACGTACTTGGCCATTCCTTTAATAAATTCTTCTCCAAAGAGAAGGCCTTGGGAAGACAGTCCTCTTCATTGTTAGCTAGCTCAATTAGCTTTGGATCAATCTTTAAGAGCACAATTTTCCGTCTCTCATTTGAGAGCGCGGTGTTTGCATTGCCCAACAGGCAGATTGCTCTTTGCTCCCATTGGCGCAGCTCTTTCCGATCTATGGGAGTATTATTGAGATAGGCTGCCTCGATCAGCTCAAACATTTTGGTCAGGGGACCCGTAATGTCCAGAAGTCTATCCTGACAGGACTAAAGGCCCTAGTCAAGACCTTTTCTTGGGTCTATGCCTGTCTTGGCAATGAATGCCACCATTTTGCTGTCCAAATCCGGGGTCAGAGCTACCTTATGGGGAAGGGAGGGGTGAGGGCATTCAGATCTATGTCGAGATTTGACTTATTTGCGCATCTCGTTACGGAGCCAAAAGGAAAGATATTCCCCTATGTGTTGAGAGGGGACCCACTCGGGGGAGAGGGGGTGTTCAAGAAGAAGTGGGTCAAACATGTAGTCCCCAAAGGGGTCAACGATTCCCATAGTAGACCCTGAGTCCTTTGATGCCTCTTCTGAGGTATCCACAATTTCGTCTTCCTCCTCAGAATCACAGTCGGAGGAGTAGGAAAGGTCAATCTCATCCTCCAGCCCTTCATCACTGTCAATGGGGATGGGTAAACTCGGGCCTTTAATCTGCTCATCTATTGTGCCAGAGGCACTATCATTGTCACCGCCAGAGCATGAGATCAAAAGGGTAGGATTGGAGCTTTTAGGTTTCTTAGTACCTTTGAAAGGGTTATCAATAATTGGCCTTTCGCTTTGCACTGTGGTAGGCTCTCTGGGCTCCTCCTGAGACGTTGTGGATGGCCAGCCTTTATTTGATAGGCTCTTGAGTTTTTTATTAATGGGGTATCCAGTAAACCCATTACCTTATCTTGGGCTTTATTAATTAGTCCCTTTATTTTGTCTTCCATTGAGCTGGTTGAGGGATCTGAGGACATAGATAGAACAAAGTTCAGGCACAGAGATCTAGCAAATAAATGGTGAGGATTCAACTGTCAAAAACAGTTCGAAATGTTAGGGGCATAACATGGCTGTCCTGGTTGTTGAGGTGACTTAATTGGGCTCTTCAAATGGATGCCGAAGTTGCCAGGGGCTTTTCCTTTAAATCTAGGCTCTTTAGTGCTTTATTGTCACCCTTGTTAGGGGCATATTCTCTAATCGAGGTATTGAGGGCTTAAGCTGGGAGTCCTACTTCAGTTACCACGCCCTCTCACCTGCCTTGCCCCTGGCAATGTTGCGCAGCCACGGCCATGCTTCGACTGAGGCCACAGGGTTGCCATGGACACGGAGCAAGCACAACGCTCGCTACAGGATCGGCAGTTGAAAATGCCGCTCCCATGTACAAAGAGCTTTCTACAGACTGAAGGACCCGGAGAAAGCTTGAAAAATGAGTCGGATGGAGGCTGGGGTGTCTCCGTTCGACTCCTTTGGTTCAAGAGTAATGTGTCTTTGTGACGGGGAGACGGAATGTCTCCACGTCAAAAACTGGTAATTCAGTCTGTATAAGAGACAAAGAGAGAAAGAGAGGGCATAAGTATTATGAGCCCTGGAAGGGAAAAACCTTGGTGTAGAGTGGGTGTAATGTGTGTACAATGTTGTACAAGGTGCAAAAGAAGACAACATATTAAAATTAAAGTTAATACAGAGTAAAGTTAGACATATCAATGAGTGGGATGGGGAAGGGGGCACAGTCACCCCAATAGCAACCCATTTCATTCAAACCACATGCTGAACACAGGCACACATGAAAGGCAAGAGAGAATAAGAGTACTTCTCTTGTGAGCAGCACCAACAAGAAGGAACAAGAAGGAAGAAGACTACGTGCAAATGGACTATATACTATGTTGGTATATTTCTGAAGTTCTAGATCTCTTCATTGTTGCAGCTGTAATCTGCGCAATAAAGGAGATTTACATAATGTTGGCCTCTGTGTCATGCCATAAAATTAAAGCTTACTGAGTTCTGAAATCCACCCAGACCCCACTATCTGCTAATCTCCTTTTCTACATTCATTGCAGTGGTTCATTATTTTCCTTACATAGACACTGAAGGGCTCTCTTTTTACTTCTAGAATCACACTACATGTGAGAAACAATGATGGAATAAAGATCAAATAAGAATCACCCTTACCCTTTAGTACTTCCTCAAGACCATGCATTATACCTTTTGGTTATATAGTCATTGAAATACGACCAAAAGAATAACTAAACTTGGCACTGAAACTTCCAGACCTTCACTTCTTCAACATGGTTCAGGGATCTGTTTTGAGGATTCCGGATACTCTTGATGACAAAAAATGCATCAAATAGTGAAACTCCCTAGAACATGGTAGTTTTAGAATATTTTGTTTATAGTGATTAGATTTAAAGGAGTACTTGTCTTTGAAGGACATTCAAAACTCACACTTATTTGAACTTGATCTATGACCTCCAATACCTCTGATAAGGCTGTAAAGATTGAGGGCCAGATGTACAACCCTTACAATTTGTGACTCGCAAAATGTAATTTACAACAGTGTCTCAGACACTGTTTGCAATTCCTATTGGGGTTGCAAATTTCATGCCTCATTAATATTTATGAGGCAGGTGCAATTTGCGACCCTATTGGGAATGGCTGGCGCTAACTGAGCTGGTGTCTCAGACACTGTTTGCAATTGCTATTGGGGTTGCAAATTTCATGCCTCATTAATATTTATGAGGCAGGTGCAATTTGCGACCCTATTGGGAATGGCTAGCGCTACCTGAGCTGGTGGCTGACTGCTTTTAAAATGAAGCTTTTTTTTAATGCAGCCCATTTTCCTTAAAGGAAAACAGGCTGCATTTGAAAAAGAAAAATGAAACATTTCTGTTTTATTTTTTGAGAGGATGTAGTGGTTCGTGGGACCACTGCCTGCTCTTATAAAATATTTTTGAATCAATTCACAAAGGGGAAGGGGTCTCCTGGGGACCCCTTCCCATTTTCAAGTGGTTTATCACCTACCTGAAGTAGGTGGCCAACTGTGAGTTTTTGGTGACTGTAATTGTGCATACCCCTTCCTAATAGGGTGTTGCGAACCCTATTTTGCGAATCGGTAATAGGTTACCAACTAGCAAAAAAGGGTTTGTACATGGGCCAGACCTATTTTGAGGTCGCAAACGGTCCGATTTCCTGTTTGCGACTGCAAAAACCGGTTGTACATCTGGCCCTGAGAATCCTAACACCACCTTCGCATAATGTTTGAGATTTCCTCTAAGCGAGCTTCAGTTCCAGTTCAACTATACTCACACAGGTCTATCTTTGCCTTGAATCTTTGGAATGGCAACAACATGAAACTCAAGGGTGCAGAAACTCCGAAATCTGAAACACTGTCCTATTTTTCATCTCTCTCCTATATTTATTATACCAGAATAGATATTGCAATAAGTCCACCCCAAACTGCCATAGAGAACACATGATCTTTGGACTCAAAGTCAACAAATAGTAAAATGAAGTAAATAAAAAGATCTCTGTGATAGATTCCTAGTGTCTGATCTCCAACCAATTCCTAATCCACGATTGGTGCGCCAAAAGATTTAGTTTCTTGAAGTATGTGACTTCACAGAACCTATATTAAAACCACTTCATCCTTGATGAACTTAGTAAGATTATAACTGGTCAATACATATTCTGAGTCCAGGAAGTCCAAGAAAGCAAATGAACTACTGTGGTTTAAGTTGGGCAGTTCATCAATACAGATGCAAAGCAGGGTCCTCTTTTTCTAAGTGATTGATAGTTTTCTCTAAATAATCCTCGTGGACTTAGAAATAGAATCAGTGGAAACTGTGTCAGGAGTGTTTTTCCAGTCATGGGCTACTAGCCCAGACTGTACCAACCAGTGCCCTTCACCGCTGATGTCCAAGGGCTTAATCACAGTATAGGAAATAGAACTTATCACTACAAATTCCAGTACTAAACATAATCGATATCAGAAGCAAAAAATTACTGAGGATGTTATCCTGACCCTGAAAGGAAATAGTTCACCATGGGTGTGGCATGTACCATGCTTGTGGGAATAATTTGGCCAAGTGTTCTTATACAGAAGACTCTGGGTCAAGATAGGGAAGTCAGGGAGTCATTTGGTTATGGATGGAAACACATCTCAGTTCTCTTTAATCAAAATGGTCATGTCTCACATGTTTCCACATCCCCGCTGCAGGTTCCCCTGTTATTTACAGTGATTCAATGCTGCCCATAATTCTAATGAGGCAACACCTGTCCTGTGTGTTATGTTCAACACTGCTCTTAGGTTGTGTACTGCAGAGTCTTCCCGATATTGGTAAGGCTGCAGTCCTCTCCTCAGCTCAACCAAATAGTTTGCGATGCAGATCAAAAATGAGGGGAGGCAGTGACAGTACTAGTCGTGGATGTGATACAGAGGATATGGTGCCCAGGTCTCAGATTATCTAGTGCTTGGAAGTTCCTGGGCCAGACACAAACTCACCACCTAAGTGGGTTTGTGCCAATCCAAGATGAGTTAATGACTGTTGTCAATGATCTCTCTCTCTCACAGTTCATTGATTTCCTGGTGAGTTTGATCACGGACAGTGTTTAGGTTCATTGCTGGTAGACACAGCCTTGTGACGCTTGGTTATTTTGTGTAGCACCTCACAGCTTCAAGGCACTGATATGGTGGTAAACTTGGATAGACTTAAATTCCAGTTGCCGAATTTACTATGAAGTGGCGTCCTTGTACCCAGACCACTGCAGAATGTCCGTCTTGTGGGAATCCTAATGAGAATATTGCACATCTCATGTTTGCCTGCCCTGCTTGTGCCAGCACTAGGTCTAGTTGGCTCGCGCCCATTTGCAAACAGCTAGGCACCACTAGCCATTGAGATGCCCTTCGCATATTGAGAATAGACCTAAGATCTTTATATGTCTGTGCCTTTGCAAAGTTCCTGGGACGAGCCTGGTCAATCAGGCATAGGGATATACACAAGGCTTCCAAAAAATGTATATAATGGTTATAAGCATGCAGATTGTAAGATTGAAGTTTTCTATGCTGCTCCATGATTTAAAGAATGAATTTTTTATATGTTAAATTGCCGTTTCTGTCCTAAATTGTTTTCCTTTAATCATGCTGATTAATCATAATATTTGTCACAAGCTTTTTCTTTTATTGACTTAGTGAGAATTTCGTTGTTGGTTTTTATCTATTCGATTATTTATATTTTAATGAGCTATACATTTTATTGAACAATTGAGAATTGTGCTGTACGTTTTTATCTATTTATGCATTTCTCCCCCGCATTGAAATTGTAGTTGCTTTTATGATATTCATATCGAAATAAAGCTTGATTCACTGACTGACTGAATTCCAGTATACCTTTCAACCTTGAGATTACACAGTTCTGATAGAATTTTGTGACTCCTCAAGGACTCCTGGATTTTGCCCTTCTGGAGTGGCAGAAATGTTGTGCTGCAGTATAGAGGAGTTCTTCAGCTTCTTCTGCCTTAGAACCTACACAGCCTCATTTTTCAGAAGCAGCATCTTCCTCATGCAAACATGTACATATCCATCCTAAGCAATGGGTCAGCTTTCCTTCTCAGTAGAGATGAGACATGACTCTAAAAAGCATTCTCTCCTCATTTGTTTTATACCAGTAGGGTTTATAGGTTTAACAATATAAAGAAGGTAAGACTTTCTAATGTAATTGCCATATTGACAGGACTTATTCTACCAGTTGAAGACATCAGATAACTATCTCATGTTTATAGTTTTTTTTGTCTTTACAAGCACCTTCTATACATTGTACTTAGCAACTTTAGATTGGTCTTACACTAGTTGAATCCTTAGCTATTTGGGTGATCATTTACATTTCATTGAAGTGGGAGCAACATCTTAAATGTGCTCAAGTTTAAGCAACTCTTAACACCCAATTCCCAGATCTCATATAAAGATGAGAAACCCCTAGGCTTCTATTGTGGAATCTTACCTGGCTTCACTATAACAAACTCTTACTCAAAAGCCTGCCAAACACAAAACACAGTGGTGGTGGCCTTACTTTTTGAGGGTGGGTCCGTGCAATTGTTTTTTCCTGCCAAATAACACAAAGGGAGGCATGGCAGACTTGGGTAGGCAATACAAACAATGGCATGACATGGATTGAGAAAACTTCTTGCATGTTAGGTTCATTTTTATGGTGCAAACCCTTACTTTGGGGTTTGCTTTCAATTAATAAATCAATATTTGTAGAGTGCACACTGTTGCCCCTAGGGGCTTCTGGGTGCTGGCTGCTGGGGTGATCTAACTCTGTTGAAAAGCCAGGTTTTTAGCTTTTTTCTGAACTCCGCCAGGGAGGTAGCTGTTCGGAGTTGGAGAGGTAGGGCGTTCCAGGCCTTGGTGGAAGGAGGGGCCCCCACTGAGGCTGTGGTGGATGTGAGGGGTATGTGCGAGGGTGAGTGAGGTGGAATGTAGGTGTCATGTGGAAATTCAGTCGATGGTTGATGTAGGATTGTCCTTGGATTTGTAGAGCTTTGCAGATGTATGTGAGGATCATGAACCTGCATTTCTTCTGGATGGGAAGTCAGTGGAGGTCTCTATGGTGGGAGTGATGTGGGTCCATGTTGGGAGGTCAAGGATAAATCTGGCTATGGTGTTCTTTATGATCTGAAGTCTTATGAGGAGTCGGTTGGAGATGCTGGCATAGAGAGCATTGCTGTAGTCTAGGCAGCTGGTGACAAGGGCCTGTGTGACATTCTTTCTGGTGTTGATAGGGATACATATGAAGATTCTGCGGAGCATGTGGTGGGTGTGGAAGCACGAGTATGTGACTGCATTGATTTGTTGTTTCATTGCCAGTTGGCTATAACAGATGATGCCGAAGCGGCATGCATGGTCAGGTGTTGGTCTGAGTTCTGCTGGCCACCAGCTGTAGTCCCATAAGAGGTGTTATTACTGATGACCAGTACTTCTGTTTTGTCAGTTGTCTCTCATCCATTTGGTTACGTCTGTCATGGTAATGCAAAAGTTGGGTTTGGAATTGGTGGGGTCCTCGATAAGTGCGAGGATGAGTTGAGTGTTGTCAGCGGGTGAGATTATGTTGAGGCCACGGGCTATGATGACATCTGCGAGGGAGATAATGTTGTATAGGTTAGGGCTGAGGGATTATTCTTGGGATATCCCGCCGGTGATGTCCTTAGGTTAGGAGGAGTAGGGAGGCAGTTTGATGCTCTGTTGCATCCTTAGAGGAAAGAAGTGATCCATTGGAGGGCGCTTTGCTGTATGCCTGCGGTGTGGAGCCTGTCAATGAGGGTGTGGTGGGAGACAGTGTCACATGCAGTGGAGAGTTTGAGGAGGATTAGGGCCAGTTTCTCCACAATCAAGGGGAGATTTGATGTCATCTGTGGAGTCAATCAGAGCGGTCTCAGTGCTTTGGTTAACATGGAATCCAGATTGTGAGGCATTAAGTAATAAGGTTGAGTTCCAGGTACTCAGTGAGCTGTTGGTTGATTCCTTTCTCAAGTACTTGGGATGGGGAGCAGGGAGATCGGTTTGTAGTTTTTGAGGTCACTGGGATCGGCCAATGTCTTTTTTTTGGAGGAGTCCCACCTTTGCGTGTTTCTATCAGTCTGGAAAGCTTGCTGAGGAGATGGAGGCATTGAGGATGATGGTGAGCTCATTGCTGATGTAGTTGGCTCCAAGGTTGAAGAGCTGGTGAAGGCAGGGGTCAGTGGGCACTCTGGAGGGGATCAATGACATGATGGTAGAAGTGGTTTGCGCAGGGAGTGGAGACCAGGTAGTTAGGATTCAGCTGGTAATTGCTGGTGGCTGTGGTTTTTGAGGCTGGAGTGGTGGGCTGGGGGTCGAAGTTGTTGTAGATCATGGTTATCTTGCTTTGCTTTGGAAGTAGTCCGAGAGGGAGTCGCAGAGTATTTGGGAGCGATGGATGGTGTAGGCTGTCACTGGAGGGTTGGCATATTCCTTTATGATCTTGAATACTTACTTCTTGTAGGTGGCCATGCTGTTGATGCCGTTAAGGATGGCTGCTCTCTTGTCTTCCTTGATGCACCAGTGGTAGTCACTACGGGCTGCTTAGTGGGTGGCTCTGTTGGAGAGGTCTTTGGAAGATCGCTATTGCATCTCGAGTCTGTAGCAGTTGCACTTGGTTGTTCTGAGCTCTGGGGTGTACCAGCTGGCTTGTTTCAATGCTTTGTTGGTTTTGGCTGGCTTCAGCTGGGTGACTTCATTGGTGCATTTGATGATCCAGGCGTTGAATTGCTGATCCGCGTTGTTGAGATCTGCTGAGGTTTCGAGTTGTGTGGTGCTGAGGTATTTGGTCCTTTGCTTCTTGGTAACTCTCCCCAACTGCAGTCGGTGGCACTGTGGTTGTATGTTGACCTCTGCTGGATATGGTCAGTTTGGGTGAGCAATGTGATGAGGTAAATTTGAGTCTGTCGCTGGAGGTGAAATGGCATTAAATATGTGTCCGGCTTTGTGCATCGGTTCAGTGACGTGTTGGGTCAGGCCGATGTTGAGGTTCTCTAGGAGGCAGGTCGGTGTTGGTGTCATTGGGGTCACCAATTTTGAAATTAAGATGACCAAGCAGGATGTAGTGGTGGGAGTGGATGGCTAGGGGGCGATGAGGTTGGAGATGGCATCACAAAAGGCTGGTTGCATCCCAGTGGTCTGTAAGCAGGGGTGCCTCTTATCGTGGTCATTGTGTTGATTTGAAAAGCAATATAAAATGCTGTGCTGGTCAAAAAAGATATGGCTTTGCACACATCATTGAGCTGTGATGAAAGTCCATTCACTGCACTGACAGATTCACTTACATCACAGAGATCTGCAGCGGTCAGGTAGTGTTTTCAAAACATGGGGCCAATTTCTACGTGGACCTGTAAGCCAGGACCTCCACTTACCTGCTCAGCTGGGGAGCCTTGCACTACATTGTTTTATTTAATTACTTCCTCAATTGATCTCCTCAGAATTTACTTGGCTGACTTCGTACACCAAACGTTTTATATCCCTCACCATGATGTTCTGCCATCCACAGAAAGATTAGCCAACGACCCATTTCTATCATTGCCTTGACTCTACTTTTCCTGCCTAACCCCTATTGTTTGTGTGCTATAATTAATTAATTGTTTATTCTCTTCTTCACTCTTTTTCCCATCATATCATATGTCCTCCCTTCTTCTCCACACCACTGGGGAGTCTTTCAATACTTTCAAGCAATAGAGTGCAGCATCCAAGGTTTCTGTGCTTCTCTCCCATGTATGAAAGGGAAAGAGCAGAAGAGCAACATATCTATGCGGATACAGTGCTGTTTTCCTCTGATGCACTGTGGGCTGCCTTGTGTCAATGCACATACATATGTACTGTAATACAATGATGTTTGCATTCTGTTAAGCATAGATTGTGAACTAGAAAAACCCTTCCAGTACAAAAGCTATGCTTCAATGCTTTTCCCGCTTTGTATGTGAGATGGACTGTGCAGCACACATGGGAAATTGGAACTATGTGGAGATTTTTAAAACGTACTCAACTGTTACGCCTGCCTTGAGGAGGCATAATTGTTTCAGGAAGGTTCCTGTCTGCAAATGATAGTAAATAGTGATTTTTCCTCAAAACCTGTGGGTGGGTTTCATTGGAATGCCCCTATGCTATGCTACGCCCCGTTGACGCAAAGTAGCTCATTGTGAAACTTTAAGTTACTTTAGGCAACATTCCCATGCAAATAATTTTTTATGTTGGAAAGTAATTCCCACTACAACACTTTGCCCTTGGTTGGTGTCACTATTGTCCCACAACGCTAGGGAGACACAAAGACTCTACCTGTTTTTTAATTACAAAGAAGGCAAGACGTTCTGCAGTTAAGCACTTGTTTGAGTGGTGTGGCTCACTGGTTAGAGGCGGAAGACCCGGAAGCAGAGGTCGGCCCGGGACCAGGGTTCGATTCCCGACGTGGCAGGGTCTTGGGCCATGGTCAGCGGACTTGATAATTCTCGCCTCTGTGCCTACTCCAACCATGGGTCCCACTCAGCAACTCTGGGCAATAGCTTGCTTAATCTCTACTAACGGTCCCATCAGCGCCAGGGATGCTTGTCTTCATCTTGGAGATGCCCAGGAGGGACCATCTCACAGGGAAAGCCAGGATGGGTTCCCCAATGGTATACAGCGCCGGGACGCCCCTTTGCTGGGGCAGCTGTGCGCTTTACAAGTACACGACATTTAACATTTATTTATTAATATTCCCATTAATGAGAGTTTTAACTATAAATCTGCTGCCTCTGCACAGACTGTGTCCCACTAGGCTAAACATCTTGATCTGCTGCAATTTCACTAGTGAGAGGCCCTCAAGGGTCCTAACTGCCAAAGATGGCTGATGTCTCTTAGGGGAGTCCCGGTCTGGCAGGCAGTGCAATCCAGTGGATTCCTGATGACCAGGGACTCTTTAACCATCCGTACGCTTCTGCGAAATCCCTGAGATGGATGGATGAATGTGATGGCCTACTAAGGCTGCTGGATCCTACCGGTGGGGGTGCTGCACTGCCGGGTCTGCCTCCTACAGCCAGGGCTCATGGAGTACTGAATAGAGATCTTCAAGAAGCTGAGGCAGCATTAACCGCCCTTGACAATAGTGTCCTTGAAAGTGTGCCAAGCTCTTGTCCTATGCCAAAGTGAAGCATGCCACTCTGATGGATTGCCTTCATTGCTACAATTATGCAGAGTACAGAAGCCACCTCCATACCTTGGGGAATAACTTGGCCACCTGCTGATATGGTTAGCCCAATAGGAGAAACATACCTCCTTAATAACGGAAATTACCATTGATGCAGGCCCTTTCATGCATTCCCAAGTGACCATACTCTAGGTAATTAGCTCATATTACTCTGAACTCTCCAGGGCACCTCCCATTCCACCCCCTGGCATCATTGTGCACTTACTTGCCCCTCTTCCCTTACCTACTATTAACACCATTGAGCATGAAAAGCCAGATGAGCGAATTGCAATAGCTGAGGTGAAAAAAGCGATACACAACTTAGCCCATAACAAGGCCCCTGAGTTAGAAGGACTCTTAATAGAGTAGTATGTTCGCTTCTTGGCTCACCTTGCTCCCGGTTGGTTGAGGTTTAAAATGAGTTGCTAACCACTGGCATGCTGTCCGCTTCCCTTCAGGAGTCTCTCCTCATCTCCCTCTTAAAGCCTGATAGGGATCCCGCACATCTCTCCTCATATCGCCCCATCACCATTTTCTAGTCTGCACCATCTTGAGAGCAAACTGTAAAAGACTTGGCAAGGTACTCGCTGAGCAATATTTACAGGTGTTGTCCACCCAGATAAAAAAAATGCTATGTTCCTTTCCGTAGTGTGTCCAGTTACATCAGGCAGCTCTTCCATGTCATAGACCAGGCATTATTACGCTATTCAAAGGTGGAGTTCCTTGTATCAGACCTCAAAAAGGGTTTCTGTTCACTGTCTAGGGATTTCCTCTTTGAGGGTCTGCAGGTGGAGGGCCTCAGTTGGAGCTGCCTGTGTACACAAGGTTGCGGTATACTAACCCAATCTCATGAGCACTAGGGGAACACCTGATTTCACCTGCTTCCATTTTGGTTGCAGTACAAAACAAGACTGACCCCTGTCCCCAATCCTTTATGCCATTGCTACGGAGCCAGTGGCCCACTGCCTCCGACTGGAGGGCCAAAACTGGGGCATCGGCAAAGGCGCTACCACTCAGGTTGTGTCATTATATGCTGATGACCTGTTACTCTACCTTAGGGATGCAGTGGCAGATGTAGCATCAATCTCCACGACTTTCTGGGGCTGCAGGCTTTCCGATGAATTGGGGAAAGTCTTGAGCCTTCCCGTTATGGCAAGGCACACCCCCTCAGGCCATATGCTTGGCTGACAAGCCGTTAGCATGGACAACAGATGCAGTCTGGAACCTCAGTATCCGGTTATATTATCCGCAACAAGACCTGTTTGAGGGCAACTTACAGTGGGCATATACGTCGCTTAAGCCTTAGACACGATTCTTGCAGTGGCTGCCACTTACCCTCACAGAACAGACTGCTCTTTCCGAAATGATTGTCCTCCCTCACCTCTTATATTAATTTGTTGATATACTGATATTTCATCACTGATAGTTTATTTAAGACATGGATCAGATGCTAGGGGACTTGCTATGGGATGGTAAGCGACAATGGGTGGCCATTAATAAACTCCAGCTACCTATGCTCATCTTTTGAGTTCTACTACCTTTTGACACAACTCCAGGGTGTGACCCAGTGGCTGGGAGGCATACCTCTATCCAAAACTGAAACTGGGGGCAGCTATTGTACTCCACAAAAAAGATGCATTGCTCCTGGTTCCTCTATGTTAGTGTGGCCTAGAAGTGCCTCACCAGGATCACTGAACTAACCCTGCAACCCTACTCCCTCACCATTCCCCTCCGGAGCTTTCCTGAACCATTGGTACTGTTTGAAGCTGACCAACTGACACTGTGGCAGAAACTCTTTTTGGACACAGTGGGGGGTCTCTTCCAGAATGAGAATCTCCTAAAATTTGACCAATTGCACCATTGTGTACTTTGAGATGTATGTCTTTTGGGCAATATATTTTGTTATTTGAACTGCTTGTCATGTATGTACACCCATCTGTTGTCCCTTTTTTTTTTTACTTGTTCTGAAACATGACTGTTGGTTAGTTTTCTTTCTCCTAGATGCAGACACAATCAATACAAAATGGGAACAGGTCTCCTAAATTATACAACGAGCAGTAAAACATGCCTAGAGACCAAGGAAAGGGAATAATGAATAAAAATAACACACAGAATGTATGAGAAATTGGGTTATTGGTTCAAGTGGAGTGCTCATCCTTCTCAAGCAACAGCCACAATCCGTGTTAGGGTGAACCACAAAAGTCACTAAATTAACCTGCCCTTATTCTTCTGGCAGCTTGGCACAAAATCAGTCAGCCTTCACATGGAGGCAAAGTGGAAAGTATTTATGCACCACACCAAAAGTAATAAAGTGAAAACACAACACAAAAAAATCTGAAACTAATTCGAAAAATAGATTACATTTTCATAAATAAGACCAAAACAAATCTTCAATCACTAGAACTGGTGATTTTAAAGATTTTAATAAAGGTTGTGCGAAAAGGCACAAAATGCCAACTGAAAGTATCTGGTCGCTCTGGACTGGGACAAAGTCATAAGTTTAGGTGAACTGTGATGAAGCACAGGCCAAACATGGGCCCAAGGTTGGCCCACTAAGGATTGGGCCTTATGTTGTTGGTGAGCGATTTGAGTGGTGTTGTTTTGCCAGGCTTTGTATCATCTGTCATCGGTTCTGATGAAGAGTTTCTATACCAATTGTACCTGCAAGGAGAGAGACTGTAAGTACTGCTTCAAAGTCAAGAATGATGTGAAACAGGGATGCATGATTTCAGTGCTGCTTTTCAATCTAGTCATCATCTGAGTGATGCACCACATAGCAGAATACCAAGCTCAAAACATCAACAATTCAAGTAGCAGAGCCCCCGCGACTGTAAACCCCACTCAGGAACCCCACTAGGTATTGCGATAAAAGAGGTTTTAGCAAACAACAGGGGAAAGGTGCCAGGCCCAGACAGGGTACAAGTAAATATCTTTAAATCTAAACCTGAAGTCTGGGCGCCCCTCCTGATGAATGTATTTTGGGGATTAGTTGAAGGATAAATACCTGTGTCATGGAGAACAGTCATAATCATCCCAGTTTTCAAAAAGGGGCATCAGCACCTACTGTTGTGCTATACAGCAATATCTTTAATAGAGTTTGGTATGAAAATTCCGGGCTGGGTACTTTTAGCCTGAGCCACAGAAAATAACATCTTATCTAGTGGACACTATGGTTGTAGATCAGGCCTGGGAACTATCGACCAGTGTTTAAACATACTGGTTGGCAGGAAAATACGTAATGGCAAAGGTAGGGTCACTACATTTGGTGACTTATCTTGTGCCTTCAACATGGTGAATCGGTTGAAGTTCTAGTCACTTATGGAGAAGATGGGAGTGGAATCTGAACTCCTTTCCCTCATTATACACTTACACCCAGAGCTAACTGTTGAAGTCCGCTATGGTGTGTTGGGTGAAACAACTTCCCACACTAAATCCACATGAGCAGACCATCATGGATGTATCCTCGCCCCCTTATTTCTACTGGATATAAATGGAATCACTAAACATTTATCAGAAGTGGGGAAAGATATTACTCAGATTGATAAACAACCAATTCCTATCCTCTTTCATGCGGCAATGTCATCCTCATAGCAGTATAGCAAATGGTCTCCAGTTACTCTTGGATTCCTTTCACTCCCATATGAGAAATCTGGATTTAAATGTTAATCACTCTAAATCCATTATTATTACCTGTGGGCCCGCAAGGTAAAATCAAACATCTTTGCAAAGTGAAACAATAATTTAGAGACTGTGTCAGATTTTAACTATTTAGGGATTCTATTTAGCTGTGATTTTAAATGAAATTCTCTCTTGATTAATAGAATACAACAATTTAGGAAAACCTGGCTAGGAAGCTCATTTAAGAAATCCTATCCTTGTATAACACCACATTATCTCTGATGGATCATACAGGGCAAGCCTTTAGGGATATAAAAATGTGAGTACTCTCCAATGAACAGTTTCATCCTCAGATTACTGATGACTCCACAGGAGGCTTCCATGCTTGTCTTTGAAGAAGAACTAGGTCTAGAGTGCCGAGAGGATAGGTTGGGACTTGTCCCTCTATTATTACTGACCAAGTTGTGGATTAACCTGAGGCTCATTTGGTTAAGTTCTGTATTCAGCATTGTCTCTCCCTAGATGGTGTGGCCTGTATTCCTCTGGTCACATACATAAAGCAAACTTTCAAGGCCATTGCACTGAAAGAACTATATGAAAACCCTTTTCAAATTACTAACAAAAGTAAGGAGGCAGTTAAAACATATTTTTTACATATCACTTGGATACAAGACTAAGGAGAGCACAGTCCATGGTCTCTCTTAAAAGATATATGGAGATCTCGCCCACAGATCATATAGAGCCATATCTTCTTTGGGTCGTGAATTCAACATTGAAGTTATGTTACCCTGCCAGGCTGTGCTTGATGCATTATAAGGTAGCATCCCCACAAACAAGTGTTTGAATGCATATTTTACTACCGTGTAATTGTGATCAAGTGTCCATACAATGGACAAGCCACTTTATATTGTTCTGTCACTTTTATATTGATTATAGGTGAAATTATTGAATCCCTGTTTTAAAGAATTAAAAACTGAGAAATCATATAGAAGGATTGACCTTCTTACAGAAACTGTCCACCTCAGAGATATGCAATGCTGTACTACATTTTATCAGGAAGGAAAATTGTTAGAATTGGGGGTCTCTGGTTGGCACAGGTAGGTGCTTGTGACAAGCAGGGACCCTCTCCTCTAGTCAGGGCAAAGAACTACTCCTAGAAATAACCCCTGCTCACCCTCTAGGCGGCGTGGTGCGAGCAGTCAAGGCTAAACCTCAGAGTACATATGGTTAAGCATTTGTAATAATACACACAGCAATTATTCAACACACCACAGAGAGACACGAGGCTGATTTTACGTAAAAATATCCTCTTTGTAATTAAACTCTCAAGCAGGCTTTAGATACAGACATAGTAACTTTCAATCTGTTCCAGTAAATTTAAAAGCGGTTCCACAATACTTAGGTGCAAAGTTCAGTTCTTGATGAATGTCTTTTAGCAAGGTTGTGCGGGTTGTAGCACTCTTGTGCGCTTCGTGCATCGATAACAAAGTACGTTGCTTCTATAATAAGATGCGCCTCGTGGACACTTCAGTCCGAGGTGCGGCACACGATGCAGAGTGTTTCAAAGTACCTTGGCTTCTTGTAGAGAGTTCAGGTTGGACGATGCCCGGGCCAGGCATTCTACATCACGGTACCTTCCTTTTTGTGGCGCTACTGTTCGGCAGTAGTTCCGATACGTGGGCAGCGTTGCATTGTAGGTTGCCGGCTCGTGGATGCAGAGTCCGCTCCGAGCCTGAAGAGGGAAGCAGCAAATGATGTTGGATGGGGGTAGTGCCATCCTAGGTACGGGACGGACACCAACCGCACCACGCGCCTCGGCTGCTCAGTCACAGCAGCGGGCGCGTTCAGCAGGACGCCTCACGGAGGAAACAAACAAGGGCAAGGAGTCAGTCCTTACTTTGCGAGTTGCGGCTCGGGGACCACAGGGTCGCGATGCTCAGACTTGACAGGTCCTTTCTTACGTTGCGAGCTACGGCTCGTATGGGCAACAGTCATGGTGCTCAGACCAGTAGGGGCTGGTCCTTACTTTGCGAACTGCGGCACAATCAGGCAGAAGTCGTGTTGCTCGGCGGGATGGAAGTGCCCAGGTTCTTCAGGATGCGCAATGACGGGGCACCGCACACTCAGCTTTCCTCGGTCAGCACTGAAGAGACAGGCAGCACCAGTAGCAGATTTTCCTTCAGGGGGGTAGCGCCCAATGTTCCTGGGGCGCAGTTCAGGGGGCAGGCTCACACGCAAGCCCTTGGAGATCTTTTTCAGAGATTGCACAAGATGAAATAAAGTCTTTCTCAGTCTTTGTCGTCTCTCCTTCTTGCAGTAAGGCACCCACCAGAGGCCAGTCTCTCAGTCTAGAGACAGTACACCTCCGTGCGGCTTTCACAGGTCCTTCTCTTCGGGCAGAGTTTTGTCTTGGCGTAGTAAGGATCCGATTTCTTAGGAGCAGGGCTCCTACTTTTATACTCCATTTCTTTTGTCTTTGCAGGCCTGGGGGCCTGGGCCTGGTTCAACACGGTTTTGGAGCACTCTGTTGTGGTGACTCTGGCTTCTTCTTTCAGTGAGCTGGGCAGAGACATCAGACACTCCGCAGGAGGTGGAGCCAGCATTGTGGTGCAGGGCGCAGCCCTATTCAGAGTCAAGGGACACTCCTCCCACCCATCCTGGTGTAATCTCCCTATTCACCACCTGGTAGCCCAGACTGTCTCCTGGAATTCCCCCAGCCCTGTCCCTCACAGAAACCAGACAGCGGATACACATCCTAGCAGAGGCGGGCTGAAATAGTTAGGCAAGCAAATGCTGACCTTCTAAAAGTAGCATTTGCAAACGCAGGATATTAAAATAAACTTTACTAAAAGAAGTATTTTATTATCCTGAGTCCAGGCATACCAAACTTGACTTTCTTCTGTGTTCCCTGAGCCTGCTGGGATTATAGAGTGTAATAATTCCAGCAGCCCATCCTGGCATATGGGAACAGGTAGCCTTACAAAAGTGAAGAACAAAAATGACTGTAATTCACTATTAGGACATGCCACACACATAAGGACTTGTCCTACCTTATGCATACAATGCACTCTGCCCATGGGCCTACCAGAGGGGTGACTCACATTAAGTAAAGGGAAGATTTAGGGACTGGCAAGTAGGTTCACTTGCGCAGTCAGCATGACAGTACCAGACTGCACGCAGGTTCTGCAATGGCAGACCCTAGACACATTTTACTAGGCCGCTTCCATGGGTGGCACAGCCAGTGCTGCAAGCCCACCGGCAGCATTTGTATTTACAAGCCCTGGCACTCCTGGTGCACTTTACTGGGGACTGACAGTAAACCAAATAAGCCAATCATGGACACCAATCAATGAATACACTTTTCATCGGGGACACTTGCACTATGGCACTGATTGGCAGTGGCACAGTGCTCTGAGCAGCTAATACCAGCAAAATGTATGAGGCACATCAGCAAAAAGTGGAAGGGAGACTCTCGCCAAGGTGCCAGGTATGACACGTGTCCCCTCCAGCTGAAATGTGGGGAGAACTACCCTACCCCAGGGAGTTCCTCATCACTAAGGCAGAAAAATCTGGACAGACCGCCAGCTTTGGCGTGATCTATGCCAGGGCGATGTTCCACCGTGAAGTCCATACCCTGTAGGGAGATGGACCACCTCAACAGTTTTGGGTTCTACCCCCTCATTTGCATCAACCATCTGAGGGCCTGTGGTCTGTTTGAACCCGGAAGTGAGACCCAAACAAGTAGGGTCTTAGCTTCTTCAATGCCCAGACCACAGCAAATGCTTCTCGCTTGATTGCACTCCACCTTTGTTCCCGTGGAAGTAACCTCCTACTGATGAAGGCTACGGGTTGGTCCCAGCCCTCCTCAGTCATCTGTAAGAGAACAGCCCTTACACCATGCCCTGAAGCGTCTGTCTGCACTAGGAATTCTTTGGAGAAGTCAGGAGCCAGGAGCACGGTGTCAAAAGCTTTCTGAAAGGTGTCAGTCCAGATCACTTTCCTGGTCTGCTTCTTCGAAGTCAGCTCTGTCAAGGGTGCAACAATGCTGCCATACCACTTGACAAACCTCCTGTAGTACCCTGTGAGTCCGAAAAAGGCCCTCACCTCTGCCTGGGTCTTTGGGTGTTCCCAAGCCAGGATGGTTTCGATCTTGGGTTGTAGGGGCGCCACCTGGCCGCTCCCCACCTCGTGTCCCAAGTACACCACGGAACCCTGCCCGATCTGACATTTGCTTGCCTTGATCGTGAGGCCTGCCTTGCGCAGTGCCGTCAACACTTTCCAGAGGTGGTGCAGGTGTTCTTCCCATTAGCCGCTGAACACTGCGATGTCATCCAGGTAGGCAGCGCTGAAGTCAGCCAGCCCAGCTAACACCTGGTTGACCAACCTCTGGAAGGTGGCAGGGGCATTCTTCATCCCAAAGGGCATAACCCGGAACTGGAAATGCCCATCTGGTATGGAGAATGCTGACATCTCTTTGGCCCCATCAGTCAAGGCGATCTGCCAGTACCCAGACGTCAAATCAAACGTGCTGAGGTACTGGGCAGCCCCTAACTGATCAATGAGCTCATCAGCTCTGGGGATGGGGTGCGCGTCAGTCTTGGTGACTGAATTGAGTCCTCTGAAATCCACACAGAACCGGAGTTCGGGTGTGGCACCCAGCGCTGCAGCCTTTGGAACCAAGACCACGTGGCTGACCCAAGGACTGCTTGAGGACCCAACCACCCCAAGAGCAAGCATTTTGGAGACCTCCTCCTTGATGCAGGCTCTGACCCTGTCAGTCACTCTGTAAGATTTGTGCTTTACAGGCAAGCTGTCCCCTGTGTCCACATCATGCTTGCACCAATCTGTGATACCAGGAACCAGGGAGAACAGATCATGAAACTTCCCCAGCAGTTGGCGGCAGTCATCTTGTTGCTCAGGGTTCAGGATGGGTGAGAGGTTAACTCCATCCACTTACCCTTCTCGCTCTGAGGCTACCAGGAGGTCAGGAAGAGGCTCGGACTCCTCCTCCGCCCCATCATCTGTTGCCAAGAGAATGCCCTCTTCAGACCTCTCCAAGTGGGGCTTCAAGCGATTGATGTGCAGGACCCTCAAGGGGTTCTTGGGAGACTGCAAGTCCACCAAATAGGTGACAGGACTCTTGCGCTTCACAATCTTAAAGGACCCGGTCCACTTGTCCTGGAGTGCACAAGGCTCCACAGGGGCCAGGACCCATACCTTTTGTCCAGGTTGAAGCTCAACCAGAGTGGCATTCTGGTTGTACCACCCCTTCATTTCTTCCTTGCTGGCTTCCAGATTTGCCTCAGCAAGTTGCCTGAAAGGCCGAGTCTGATTCCGGAAGGCCAGCATGTAACTGTATACATTCTGGGGAGGTTTCCTGGGAGATTGCTCCCAGCCTTCCTTGACCAGACTTAGAGGTCCTCTGACCGGGTGACCGTACAGGCGCTCAAAGGGACTGAACTCTAGAGACTTCTGTGGCACCTCACGGTATGCAAAGAGAAGGCATGGTAAGAGGATGCCCCACTTATGCCTCCTGGGTTCCTCGAGACCCATAATCATGCCTTTGAGGGTTCGGTTGAATCTCTCAACCAACCCATTTCCTTGGGGGTGGTAAGGGGTAGTGAACTTGTAGGTAACACCACACTCTTGCCCAAGGGATTTCATATATTTCGATGTGAAATTGGTGCCCCTGTCAGACAACACCTCTAGAGGGAATCCCACTCGGGAGAAAATTTCCATCAGTGCTTGTCCCACCATGGGGGCCGTCACTGTCCTTAGAGGGATGGCTTCAGGGTACTGGGTGGCATGGTCCACCAAGACCAGCATGAACCTGTTGCCCATGGCTGTCTTGCGGTCCAGTAGCCCCACAGTGTCAATGCCCACTCGCTGGAATGGGGTACTGACAACGGGGAAGGGTTGGAGAGGAGCCTTGTGCTTCCTCCCACTCTTACCATTTGCCTGGCAAGTCTGGCAGGTTCTACAATGAGCATCTGAGCTCCTGTGAATTTGAGGCCCATAAAAGTGGGTGACAAGCCTTTCATAGGTCTTGTCCTGCCCCAAATGCACTGCTAATGGCACATCGTGAGCCAGCCCCAGTAGGAAGGCTCTGAACTTCTGGGGTACCACCAGCGCACGGGCTGACCCTGGTTCAGCAACCTTCGGCAATGAATACAGGAGGTCATTCTCCCAGTATATAAAATGTGTACCGGACTGAGCACCATTGGCCTGGTCTGCAGCCTGTTGCCGCAAACCCACGAGAGAGGGGCATTCTCTCTGCTCTCGGCAGAATTCCTCCCTGGAGGGGCCTCCTTCCTGCTGCCAAAGGGTCAGCTCAGGCAGGTCCCTCAGTTCGGCGATCTGTTCCCCAGTAGGCTCCAGGGCATCCCGATCAGGGTCTGCTTCCTCCTGGGCCATGGGAACTTCAGGGGCCGGTCTTCCGCGCCTCCTGCGCCCTCCCTCTAAGGCCGGTTCCTGGGGCTCTCCCTCAGGCTCCAGGACCTCTTGAACACCCCTACTGGCTGCCATTGACCTGGTGGTCACGCACGCCCAGTCGGGTAAAGCCACCATCCACAGGTGAGCTGTCTTCTCCACCTTTTCCCAAGGGAAGCTCTACAAATCGTTCCCTAGCAAACAGTCTACAGACATGGCATTTCTCACAGCGACTTGCAGTGTACCAGAGACCCCCCCCACTCAAAGGGAACCTGAGCCATTGGACATCGACTCTCGGAATTGTCAGCATTGACAACCCTGCAGTAGACATGGGGTACAACCTGCTCTTGAGAAACCAGGTGCTGTTGGACTGCAGTCACAATGGCGCCTGTGTCTCGAAGAGCTTCTATCTTCTGCCCATTGACGGTCACAACTTGCCCATATTTCTTAGTGTTAGAGGGTAAGTAGTTTTCAGGGACCATCTCACTGCCTCCTAGCGAGACTAGGGTCATCTGAACGGGGTCCCACACATCTTGGACTTCTACCTCCTTCCCAAAGGCTACACTAGCCATCTGCCTAGGAGGCGGAGCACCAGTGGGTGCTGGTTTCACATACTGGTGACACTTGGGATCATTGGCAAAATGACCCACTTCACCACACTGGTAACCTTTCGGGGGCCCCTTTTGAACAGGGATACCTGTTGGGGCCCCGGTCTGCTTCAGGGGTGGGGGAGGCTGAGAACCTTTCCCTGGGTTCCCTTGGGGATTACTTTGGGGGCTTCTTTGGAACCCTTTTTGTTTTCCCATGTCCCCCCACTCCTCTGCTGGAGACCCTGCCCACCCTTGGCTGAGTCTCCCATTGGACCCTTGTGGACCCTGGTGCTGAGCCAGCGGTCAGCCTCCTCAGCAAGCTTCCTAGGGTTAGTCAGCTTGCTATCAATCAGGTGCTGGAGTAGCTCAGGAAAACAATTACTGGACAAGTGCTCCCATGCAATTAAATCAAAGAGACCTTGGAAATCATTCACTTTGCTACCCTTTACCCAACCATCCATGCTCTGCAGAAAAAGGTTACATACTCCACATGGGTACCCCCAGGAGTCTTTGTACACCCCTTGAACCTTTGCCTATACAATTCAGGCGTTAGCCCATATATGGTCATTAAAGCTTCCTTCATGTGGGGATAAGAGTTATAGACTTCAGAGGGCAAATCTAAGAGCGTCTACCACCCCTCGCTAGGGAACGGCTCCCCAATCTCTCTCAGGGACCCGGTGGGAGGACATGGCTACCTCGTGGACCTTGAACTACTGCTATATGTTGTCATTCTTAAAATACTCTTTTACTACATCTTTCAGCATGTATACCCTTGACTCTACCTGCACAGGCGTTGCGCTGCCACCAGAGGGAGGTTTGTCCAAACTTTTCACTTTCAGCTCCAACTCCCTCATTCTCATGTCATGCTCTATCTGAATTTTTCTTTCTTCCAGAGCGATCTTCTTGCTTTCTAGCTCCATTTGGCTATTTAATTTCAACTCTCCTAGCTTGATTTCATGATCACAGGTTGCCTGTCTATAGGCCAGCTCCTCTGGCGACAGGCCTCGGCCAAAGCTATGGACGCTCTCCGCTGGTTCAGCTATCACCAATTCTTCGGGCGCATTCCTTGATTCAAGCCAGGCTTTCAGGGTTTTGTAGAGATCTGACTTGTTCTTGCATCCCATATGTGGAACTTTGAACTTCTTGCAGAAGAACCTCAGTTCAGCTTTCTTGTAGCTGTCCAACTTTGCCTCGTCAAATTCTACCTCCAACACTTCGGAGGATTCCGATGCTGCTTTCTCTACGCTGTTTGGACAAGGCATGGCTTCAAACACAAGGGATCTCTTCCAGCAAAGAAAAAATAAAAATTTTTTAAAAAGTATGTGGCTGCGTTAGTGGACTGTAATCACTATGCAATGGTTAACAATCACCGTATATATACTACAAATGCAAATTTGTGATCCTTACCGCTGTCTTCAAATGTTAGAATTGGGGGTCTCTGGTTGGCACAGGTAGGCACTTGTGACAAGCAGGGACCCTCTCCTCTAGTCAGGGCAAAGGACTACTCTTAGAAATAACCCCTGCTCACCCTCTAGGCGGCGTGGTGTGAGCAGTCAAGGCTAAACCTCAGAGTACGTATGATTAAGCATTTGTTATAATACACACAGCAATTAATCAACACACCACAGAGAGACACGAGGCTGGTTTTATGTAAAAATATCCTCTTTATATTTAAACTCTCAAGCAGGCTTTAGATACAGACTTAGTAACTTTCAATCTGTTCCAGTAACTCTAACAGCGGTTCCACAATACTTAGGTGCAAAGTTCAGTTCTTGATGAATGTCTTTTAGCAAGGTTGTGCCGGATGTAGCGCTCTTGTGCGCTTCGTGCGTCGATGTCAAAGTTCAGTTCAGTTCAGACAGGCTTTATTCGACAAAAAGTCATAAAAGCAAACAGTACGTACAGATAGAGATTAGACATATAAATAAAATCTGATTTCAAAGTATGTTGCTTCCAAAATAAGATGTGCCTCGTGGACACTTCAGTCCGAGGTGCGGCACACGATGCAGAGCGTTTCACAGTACCTTGGCTTCTTGTAGAGACTTCAGGGGGGACGATGCCGTGGCCAGGCGTTCTACGTCACAGTGCCTTCTTTGTTGTGGGGCTACTGTTCGGCAGTAGTTCTGATACGCGGGCAGCGTTGCGTTGTAGGTTACTGGCTCGTTGATGCACAGTCCGCTCTGAGCCTGAAGGGGGATGTGGCAGACGGTGTTGGATGAGGGGTCGTACAATCCCAGGTACGGGACGGACACCAACCACACTACGCGCCTCGGCTGCTCAGTCACAGCAGCGGGCGCGTTCAGCAGGATGCCTCACGGGGGAAACAAAGAAGGTCAAGCAGTCAGTCCTCACTTTGCGAATTGCGGCTCGGGGACCACAGGGTCGGGATGCTCAGACTTGACAGGTCCTTTCTTACATTGCGAGCTACGGCTCGGAGGGGCAACAGTCACGGTGCTCAGACCAGACGGGGATGGTCCTTACTTTGCAAACTGCGGCACGATCAGGCAGAAGTCGCGTTGCTCGGCGGGACAGGAGTGCCCAGGTTCTTCAGGATCCGCAATGACGGGGCACAGCACACTCAGCTTTCCTCTGTCAGCACTTCAGAGACAGGCAGCACCATTAGCAGCTTTTCCTTCAGGGAGGTAGCGCCCAATGTTCTTGGGGCGCAGTTCAGGGAGCAGGCTCACACGCAAGCCCTTGGAGATCTTTTTCAGAGATTGCACAAGTTGAAATAAAGTCTTTCTCAGTCTTTGTCGCCTCTCCTTCTTGCAGCAAGGCACCCACCACAGGCCAGTCTCTCAGGCTAGAGGCAGTACTCCTCCGTGCGGCTTTCCCAGGTCCTTCTCTTCGGGCAGAGTTTCGTCTTGGCGTAATCAGGATCCGATTTCTTAGGAGCAGGGCTCCGACTTTAATACTCCATTTCTTTTGTCTTTGCAGGCCAGGCGGCCTGGGCCTAGTTCAACCCGGTTTTGGAGCACTTTGTTGTGGTGACTCTGGCTTCTTCTTTCAGTGAGCCGGGCAGAGACATCAGACGCTCCGCAGGAGGTGGAGCCAGCATTGTGGTGGCAGGGCACAGCCCTATTCAGAGTCAAGGGACACTCCTCCCACCCATCCTGGTGTAATCTCCCTATTCACCACCTTGTAGCCCAGACTGTCTCCTGGAATTCCCCCAGCGCTGTCACTCACAGAAACCAGACAGCAGATACACATCCTAGCAGAGGCGGGCTGAAACAGTTAGGCAAGCAAATGCTGACCTTCTAGAAGTAGCATTTGCAAACACAGGATGTTAAAATAAACATTACTAAAAGAAGTATTTTATTATCCTGAGTCCAGGCATGCTAAACTTGACTTTCTACCGTGTTCCCTAAGCCTGCTGAGATTATAGAGAGTAATAATTCCAGCAGCATATCCTGGCCTATGAGAACAGGTAGCCTTACAAAAGTGAAGAACGAAAATGGCTGTAATGCACTATTAGGACATGCCACACGCATCACAACCTGTCCTACCTAATGCTTGCAATGCACCCTAACCTTGGGCCTACCAGAGGGGTGACTCACTTGAAGTAAAGGGAAGGTTTAGGGGCTGGCAAGTAGGTGCACTTGTGCAGTCAGCATGACAGTACCAGACTGCACGCAGGTTCTTCAATGGCAGAACCTAGACACATTTTACTAGGCCGCTTCCGTTGGTGGCACAGTCAGTGCTGCAAGCCCACCAGCAGCATTTGTATTTACAAGCCCTGGCACTCCTGGTGCACTTTACTGGGGACTGACAGTAAACCAAATAAGCCAATCATGGACACCAATCAAGGTATACACTTTGGCACTGATTGGCAGTGGCACAGTGCTCTGAGCAGCTAACACCAGCAAAAACGTATGCGGCACATCAGCAAAAAGTGGAAGGGAGACTCAAGCCAAAGTGCCAGGTCTAACAATGAATTAAGGAAAAGGCATGAAATGTTTGCATTATGATAATACTGCATTCAAGGATCTTTTTCTAGCTGGTGTATTTCTATTGACTTATCCCTTGTATGTCTTATATGATTGTGCCCCAAAAAATGCCACAAATTGTCTTATTTGGTGGAATATGAGTCCCAGTTTGTTTCTAGTCAGTCATAAATGATTTTAAATGTTTAAT
Source organism: Lissotriton vulgaris (assembly GCF_964263255.1). NCBI lineage: Eukaryota > Metazoa > Chordata > Amphibia > Caudata > Salamandridae > Lissotriton > Lissotriton vulgaris. The sequence continues at coordinate 1,300,522,357 of NC_141694.1, forward strand.
TTGTAAGAACTTTTTATGTATGTGTATCCAGTCGACATTGTGCCCAAAGGGCCGAACAAATTATTGTTTGACTTTACTTGCATCAGGTGGACCTTATTCACTACACTAGAGAACCTTGAGTATGTGGTTGACCGAGCCTTGCTCTCTCACACACCACCATATGAAGGAAAAGATGTCTTACCTCAACATCAATGCACAGCAAGTGGGGTGGAAGATCAACAAAAAGAAATCAAAAGCCATGGCTCTCCAAATATACAACCCTTTACCAATCAAGATCGATGGCGAGAACCTAGTTTTGATTGAAGAGTTCACCTATCTAAGCAGTACTATCAGACATAATGGAGAGGTAGGCAATGACATCAAGAACAGGGTGAGCAATTCCAGAAAGGCCTTCATGATGCTTAACAATGTGTTAAGGTCATCTCAGAATCGCATCAGCACCAAGCTGAGGCTTTACCAGATCAGCTTTCTATCCACACCCTAGTATGCATCAAAATGTAAGTGGATGAGGAAAATCAACATCTCCAAACTGTCAGCCTTCCACACCAGTAATCTTAGAAGAATCTTGTGCAAGCAGGAGAGCATGGATACCATAATTATGAGAAGAAGTTGGAGATGGATAGTTCACAACATCAGAAGAGAACAAGACTCCATTACAGGAAAAATCTCTCCACTGGAACCCAGAAGCCAAATGAAAGAAAACCAGGTCAACAAATACCTGGAGATGAAGTGCGGGAACACAACTTAACACACTGAACTGAGGCTTGGGCACCATACAGAAACTTGCCCAAGACAAACACAAGTGCAGGTTCTCTGAACACTGCGCTTCATGACAGTCAGCATAAAAGGGCAGTAGTAATAAATAAGGCCCTACCCTAGCAGGCTTTGTATGGTGGTCTGTGTGTTTTCCAATGGTATGCAGCATAGCTTAGTGGAGCAGTACTGTTCTTGTGCAGCAAAGGGTATTGGTCAATGCTGTACCAGAGACTGCTGTAGTATAGAGCGATTACTTACAATGTGTGGTTCAAGATTTATTGAGGAAGCAAGAGGAGCTCATCAACCGCAAATCCTCCTCATCTCAACTGATTCCCCCTGTCACATTACTTAACGTTCTACAATAAGAGTTGACATTTACATCCTCCATCTTAAAGCAACAGAAACATAATATTACCGGTATACAACACATATTTACCCCTTTTTATTTGCATTTCATATATGCACACAACTAAGAGAAAAACCCTCTAGCAAAGAGTTAAACAAAAGTATATTTGTTAATATCTTATGTAATCCTTAAACATCATATGAAGTGTTTTAAGATCTTTCACTTCTACATTGGAAAAACGTTGCTTTTAAACATTAATTTGCAGAGGCAGCATGGTGATCGCTTAGTGCTGCAAGTACCGGCTCCTACCTGAGCCCCCTAATCCCCAGTGCAGACGGCGTGGAATGATGTTCTTTTTATGATAGGTGGACCTGGACTGCAGTAATGTGGACCGAATGCACTATAATCGATTTTAAAATCATTAGAGGTTTGGTCACCAGGCAGGCTTCCTTTTAAGTTTAAAAGAAAATGTTATTGTTCAAAAAAGAAGGGTGTCAATACATGGTACACAAAAGATATAAAGAAGAAGTAAAAAAAAACTGTCAAATACAGCAGTACATCAATAATAATAATTAAAAAGGGCTGCAAGATAAAACAGATAAGGTAATATTTCATAAACATAGGTGAAGCAAATTATGATGGGATATAATAAGAGAATAAAGAAACAAGGAAAATCAAGGCAATGAATTAAGGGGGTTTCAAAACTTCCTGTTGGTCAGCTCGTAACTTAAAGGAACGTTTAGCACAAATATCAAGGTATGACGTAATGGGAAGCCATAAGTCCATGCGTTTTGTTGCCATATGAAGAGGATAAACAAAAACAGTATCCAGTCTATGGTTGTGGCAAACATTGTACCACCATGCTCTAAAAGAAATGTCCAAGAACTTTTTTCAATTAGCTGTAATCTGTTGGAAAGCAACGGACAGCAATAAATCAACAATTCGAACATTAGGAGTGGTATAGTCCCAGCAGGAAGAGAGGCTGCCCAGAAAAATATGAATAAAAGAAAAAGAAATGTGGGTGTGAAAAATCATATTAATTTGGGACCAAACTTGCTTCCAAAAGTCATGAAAAGCAGTGCGAGTAAATAACGTATGAAATAAAGTGGCTTGACGGGAAGCACAAGACCAACAAAGGTCAGGAGTTGCGGGAAATTTCTTGTTGATATCATGCGGAGTGAAAAGAAGCCTATTATAAATTAAGAACAAAGATTGTGTAAATAGTCCCAGCTCTGGACGATTTACGTAGTTTGGTCCACAGCTTATCCCACAGAGGTATTGGCCAGGTTGTGTTAAAATCATGCTCCCATTGCGCTTCTACTTTCGACTTAGATCGTGTGAAATTTGTGTTGTAGAGATACTTGTAAATAAAAGATGCTTTAGATGTAATGCGTAAAAAAGAGTGGAGTTGTGAAGTAGGGTTGAGGGGAGGTGAAGGTGTTTGGGAGTGTAAGAGACGACTGTAAGTCAGCATCACCGCCTCCTTGAGTGAAGAATATTTATGAGCAAAAGATGCAGGTAAGCCAAAAGATTGGCTAAGTGATGAGAAAGGTATGAAGGTAGAGCCTTAGAATAGTTGAGATATCCATAGCAATCCTTTGTGCCTCCATGACTTCCAGTAAAAGGGTTTATTCTTAATTAGCGGATTTTTAATATGCCAAATGGTGGAAGCGAGGAAGTCAGCAATTGTAACAGGAGGGGCAGGGTTGGAAGATAAAAGTAATTTGGTAGTAAATTTGTGTATGGGAGTGGATAATGACTGTGGGTTGCGGGTAAAAGAAAGAAATTCAGCAAAGGAGAAAGGAGATAGTGCTAGATGTTCAATCGTCACCCATACGGGACAAGGAGCGTCAGGTTCTTGTAACCAAAAAGATGCCTGCCGCAAAAGGAATGCCTTTTGATAAAGTGGAAAATCAGGGAAATTAACACCACCTCCCGACTTCGGGCGTATTAATCTAAGAATGGACATCCGAGCTTTCTTGCCATTCCAAAGAAAGGCAGAAAGAAGTAAATTCATTTTCCTGAAATTTTTTGTGGGTATTGGGACTGGAATGATAGATATTGTATAAAGGATTATAGGGGATAACATCATTTTAATAGTGTCTAATCACCCCACCATGATAAGTAGAGAGGATTCCATCTAGTTGTTAAGTCGGATATCTTCTGAATACATTGTTTAAGCATAATGAAACCATGTCTGAAATTGAGGGGGTAACATGTAGACCTAAATATTTAATATGAGATGGGCCCCAGGTGAAATTGGAAGCACTGAAATTGGGTTTAAAATCAAATTTCGTTAGAGGTAAGATCTCACATTTGTCGTTATTCAATTTGTAACCAGAAATCATAGAATATTTGCGCACTTCTTCTAGGAGGGCAGGAATAGACACATGTGGGTTGGAAATAAAATGTCATCAGCATAAGCGGCCAATTTGATGTGGGAGTGCAATGTTTGGAAGCCATGAATATTAGGGCTTTGACGAAGCTTGGAAAGGAAAGGCTCTAAGGCCAAATTAAAAAGAAATGGAAATAGGGGACATCCTTGACGAACGCCCTTACCTAAATTAAAAAAAGAGGAAACTAAACCATTAGCGCAGACTGCTGCATGAGGATTAGAATAAAGAAGAGAAATTAAAGAAATACATTTAGGACCAAAGTCAAACCATTTAAGGGCGTGGAATAGGTATTTCCATTCAACCCTATCAAATGCCTTTTCAGCGTCCAAGGCAATCGCTGCAAGAGGGTGTTGTAGAGGGGAAGATTTAGAAAGGACATTAAACAAAAGTCTAGTGTTGTCAGTAATAAAGTGACCTTTAACAAAACCGGATTGTTCTGTTTCTAAAAGATCCCGTAGATAGGGATCTAATCTTGCAGCGAGTGATTTGGCAAATAATTTGTAGTCAATGTTATCTAAGGAAATGGGTCTGTAATTTTTACAATATTTGGGATCCTTTCCGTCTTTGGGTATGAGGCAAATGTGAGCTTTAGAAAAGGAACCTGAGGAATTGCACAATGTGACAAAGGAATCAATCAGAGAATGCAATTTTGGTACCAATAGTTTGGAAAATTGGAGGTAAAATTCAACCGTAAAGCCGTCGGGCCCAGGAGCCTTGTCCTTCTTAAGATGTTGGAGTGCAGTAAGTAGTTCCTGCTGGGATATGTCTGATTCAAAAGAAGTTAGATGTAGAAGGAAATGATGTGGTGTCTGTATGCTAGAGAAGAAGTACGTAAGTGAGTGGGTGGAGGGTGGAGTGTCTAAAGAGTAGAGAGTGTTATAAAAGCGAGAAAATTCAGTCAGGATATCGGCATCCTTATGCTTAAGATCTGCATTATCATTATAAATAAATTCAATGTTTAACTTGTTGTGTTTAACTTTCAAGTAGTTAGCCAACATTTTTCCAGCCTTATTTTTACCCCCGTAAAACTTTTCTCTAGATTTTAACAGAAAAGGGGAAGCATCTTCCGTAGATTTCCTATTGAATTGTAACTTAGCTGCAATAAGAGTCGTCAAGCTTTCCTGAGAGCGGGAGGTATAATAGGAGTGTTCCACACTCTTAATATTCTGAAGAAGATCCCCAGTGGATTTTCGAGCTATCTTCCTTTTTTGGCAACAAAATTAATTATAAAATCTCTAGCTGCAGTCTCGAAGGCATCACTTGAGAGTGTGTTTGGGTATAGAGTGAGTATCATTAATCTCAAAAAATTCATTAAAAAAAGTAGTAAAAGAAGTGGTGAATTTAGAGTCTAACAGGAGAGTGTTGTTAAAACGCCCTCTCCTGGGCTCTTCAATTTTAGGCAAAATATCAACATTGATTGAAACAGGGGCATGATCTGACAATAATATGGGACCAATTTCTGAATTGGTGAGAGTTTGTGCAATTTTGTGGGAAACAAAAATATAATCAAGTCTAGATTGGGAGTTGTGAGAGGGTGAGTAAAAAGTAAACTCTTTAGTGGTCGGGTTGCAGAGGCGCCGGGCATCGATGAGTTTGTGTTGTGCGATAGCCTGAGCAAAAAGTTTATGGGATTTGTTTAGAATAAAGGAGACTTTAGAGTGCCTATCAAGAAATTGATCAAGAGGTTGGTTACAATCTCCTCCTAGGATGAAATTATTATCTATCAATTTGGTAACATGTGTTGCCATTGAGTGCCAAAATCCAGGATCTCCTCTGGTGGGAGCATAAACATTAAGAAAAGAAATTGGAACACCCCTTAAGGACAATTTGACATAAAGCCACCTGCCATCAGCATCAGAGTCTTGTGATATCAATGAAAATTAAAGGGATTTACGGCATAAAATTGCTACACCATTGCGCTTACCATCACCAGGAGAATAAAATACATCACCCACGCAGCCTCTTTTAAGTTTAGCAGATTCAACATCAGAAAGGTGCATTTCTTGCAAAAAAGCAAAGTCACCATTCAATTTAGCCAGATGGGATAGAATTCTTTGTCTCTTAATTGGACAATGGAGACCCTTAACGCTCCAAGAAACAATTCCTAACGACATTCAATAAAATACAAAAACTGATAAACAAGTTGGAGAAAAATACAACAAAACCCATGAGAGAAGCAAAGCCCAAAATCAGAAAAAACGCAAAATAGGAGAATGGAAGAAGGGAGTAGGAGAAATTCAACAAAGTTGAGAGCAAAGTGAAAATGAATAGGAAGAACCGGGAAAAAGAACAAGAGAGATCAAGTAAGAATCAAAAAGTAAATGAGACAAAGAGCCATAGAATTGATGAACGGGCAGCATGATAAGAAGGAAAAATTATTAGAGGAGAGAAAGTAAGGGAAAAAACAATGACACCCATTAGTAAAAGAAGATGAAGGGAGAAAAGGAAAAGAGTGAAACCATATGAAAAGTCAAAAATGAAAGACATTGAAGGGAAAACATACCTACACAAAAGGGTGAGGCGAGGGCGAACAACCAGGAACGAAACCAGGAACAAGAAAAGGGAGGGAGGGTGGAACTACATGGAGCAGGAGGGACCTGTAGGGCTAGCAAGACGCACAGCCTGAGGGACGCCTCGGCGCTGTTCAAAATCTACAAAGACAGGAGAACAAACATTAAATAGAAAACCAAAAAACAAAACATGAAAACCAGCAATTCAAAAAATATTGAAAACACAGGGGGTGAACTGGGGAGAATAAGCTGTATCGCAAACGAACCATGAATATGCACCAACAGGGCAAACATGAGGATTAACATGAAAGATAAAGAATATGCAAAAATGAAAAAAGGAGCATTATTGAGAAGAGTCAAGTGAAATGCAAGACATTCAAGGAGGAAAGGAAGAAGGAGAAGGACCAGACAGGTCCATGTCGGCCACCTTGAATGAGTTCAAAAACCTTTGAAGGCATACAGGATCTTCGTACGTTGTCGTTTTGTTGTTGTAGGTGACCTTGAAAAGACATGGATGGAAAAGACCATAACGGGCACCAATAGAACACAGACCAGCTCTCATATCCAGGAAAGCTTTGCGTCGACTTGCTGTGGCCTTAGCATAATCTTACGCGTAGAACAGAGAAGATCCGGACCATTTAAGCCGGGGAGAAGCCCTAGCCGCTGACAAAACTTTCAAGAGATCTGTGTACTCCCAGAAATGCATTATGACTCCTCTCGGTCGTGACGCAGTGGAAACTGAAGAAGAAATTCGCCCAAGTCTGTGAGCGCGTTGGATATTGAGCACTGTATCATCCCGTAAATGTAGAAGTTTAGGTAGGAAAGATTTGAAGAAGGCAATCGGGATGTTCTCCTCGCATCCTTCCACCAGGCCGTAGATACGCAAATCATTGCGTCTGTTGCGGTTTCCAAGCTCCTCCACCTGTTGTTGAAGGGAAGTAACCTGCGAATGCAAGTAAGAGACCTTGGTCATTGTTTCTTGAAAAGATGTGACGCTTTGTTCCACTGACGTAACTCTAACATTTGCTTCCAGTTGTCTGTCAAAACCTGCAACTTGGCGTTCGTTTTCTCCATGAAGGGGCGGAGAGCCCTTATTTCCTCCAATATAAGTTCCATAGAAACTGACTACACTGATGAGGAGGATCTTTTTTCAGCCGTTTGGTGGTGGCCTTCCCTGGGGCTGACAATGACGATTCCATCACAAGTTGTGTGTCTTGAAAGGATGACAAATTTGAGGATTCGATTTGGGCAAGAGCAGAAAATAGCTTAGAGTTCTTAATGAAATTGTGTTTTAAATTGTGAGAGGTAATATGACCTCTGTTTCTGCCCATAGGAAGCAAATAGTGAAAAGAGTCTTTTAAGGCAAGCAGAATCAGAAATGCCGTTCAAAAGCGCCAGCTCCAATTATCATAAGAGCCACTGTATAGGTGTGAGGAGGGAAGGAAGGAAAAAAACTGCGTTATGAAGGAAGCAGGCAGTTGGAACGTTGTTTGCAGAACAATGAAGAAAGCTACTAGGCTGATACAGTGGAAAGCCAAATACCAACTGTCAAGTCAGATAAAAAATTGCAGGTGATACAAACAAAGCGCCTTCTAAAAAATAAGGAAGAGCGACTTCATCAAGCCTTCTACTGCAACAAAAGGAGCATCACTTTGCAAAAATAAGGTGGAGCTGGGAAGAATGACAAGATGGCTGCCACATATGTGAGAAGAGTGCGTCATCTGAGGTATGAGTAAAAGCAGCAAAAAGAAGAAAGTTCCCAATTATGAGGAGAAAACATGGTGAATGAAGAAATGATCCGCTGTGTAAAACATGGTGGAGGAGCAATCATGTTCTAAAGAGATTTGGAGGTGGAGATTACTTTGCGCGCATCGCGCAGTAAAAATCAAAATGGCGGCCGCGGCCGGCAGTCATCTGTGAAGCACTTACTTTCGGCAGAAAAAACCAAGAAAACTGCCACCTTGAGCGCCGAAACTAGCATCAATGTGTGCCTGCCATCTTCCGATGCCTGAATCATCCTCTAGTCGAGTCGGGTGACAATGCGAACCGAGGATTTCAGGAACCGCCGCCGGAGCGCTCACCCAGGTACGCCCATACTCCGCAGGCGCCAAGCCACGCCCCGGAGGCAGGCTTCCTTATCTGTATCTATCAGTCAAGGCTTCGGCTCTCAGAAAACCTGTGCTGGCATCAGACTACTAGCCGGGTGTTTAAGCAGAGAACCAATGGCTCCGAAAACTGCTAAGACATCCCGTGCCAAGACAGAGAGCTTTGGCTCCCGGGGGACAGGTATGGTGGTTACAGCAACTATCAGGACGAAGCAATACGGAGTCAGAGTAAGTACTGTGGCCCGTCGGGAGACAGGAGCAGGTAAAGCAGGAGCTGCTGTAAATCAAAGACTACAGAATGCAAAGACAAAAGGCAGACTGCTTCACAATTCTCACAAGCTGCAATAATGGATTTCTTCTCTATTGCACCATGAGTGAGCTCTGAGTCTTTTGGATTGAACAAAACTGCCAGGAGCATACAAGATGTCAATGAGAGTTATGATCCCCAAAGCTGTAGAGGTAAGACCTCTCAAGAGGCTGCTTTAAGTTTTAATCTGAAAGAAATACAAAGTGACTCTCTGACTGTGACTAGTACAGATTGTTGCCCGATATCAAGGACGGGTGAAACAACTGTAGCCAGCCAGTTAGGGGAGACCCCCCTGGAAATATGTATCACTGAAAAGGCAAGAGATTCTGATCATACCTCGGGATCTGCCCTTAAAAAAACAGTGATTGCCAAAAGCAAAAAAAGGGGGATACCTATCCCTATGGAGCAAGGACTAAACTGGATATGTCTCAGGAAGGAGTTGAAAAATGTTATTCCCTTACTGATGAATCTGAACCCTCTGATCTAAGTCTGGGATCAAGTGAGGAGGAGCCCAGTGACTCCCCTGTGGGAGCAAGCAGCAGCAGTTTTTCTTCAGTCTAGTGAGGTACTGTGAAGCTAAAGAAGCACACAAAATCACCTAAAATTCTAGAAAAACTGGGGCTGCCTCCATCTGAAAAATCCTCTCAGCTGAGAGATAAATTAAAATGGGTATGTGTTACATCTTTCTCTACTTCCCTCGTGCCCTGTCTCATGCTCCCTTCCCTTCCCTCGTACCCTTTCTCATGCTTGGAACATGGAACCATGTACCTGTATTGTACAACTTTGGTTCCAGGTTCTAGAGCGACTGTACAGCAGTTACATGAACTGCTTTGTTTGATCCTGATGCACTGTGCCGTGCTACTAATAAACTTAAGTCAAACCTACCTTTCTGATGCATCTCGTCTTTACAAGTGGCGACAAGTGGAAGAAGACTTCACCAGCTACATCATCTTTGTGGCACAGGTGCAGCAACGTATTCCGAACCTTCTCTTCATGTTCCTGCCTTATCCTGCTTACTTCCTTTGAAACCCCTCATTGGCATCTTATTACCGGGGGTGGATGGAACTCTACAGCTCGCATTGCCAGGCTTACATCTAGATTACAAGAGTATGATTTTGAGATCATATATGTCCCTGGCAAAAACAATGTTACTGCTGACTTCTTGTTTAGACTGCCCTGCTCAATGATTGTGTCCTCACATGATGAAGAAGATGTAGATATAATTGCCACCATTGGGGAATTTGAACGTTTTCGGTGGATTTTCATCCTTTTTGGCTCCTTCAGCTTTCTGACTTTGGGAGCCAACGTCCATCTCCCTGCTGGTCCTTCTGTGACATGAAGCTTCCCTAACACTGGCAAGCTTAACAATAGTAACCAGGATACCTCATTGTGGACTATGCTCAGCCATTAGCCACAGTCAGCGAGTTCCTACTGGAGCGTTCCATTGGCATCATCCCGCTCCTCACATTGTTCACGTCGTACGTCGTTACAGAGGCGGCCATGTTTGGATCAGATTCTGCAATTTGTTTCCTGCAGCGTCTAATTTCAGGCTCATCATGCTACTTGCCTCACATCTCATGCCCGAAACTTGAAGGAAGCATTTCAATGTTCCGAGGCATCATCTCTTCATCTACTATTCCCTGGAGGCTCACCATTTATTTGGTTCCACGCACGGTGATGAGCACACATTCTGTTCTGAATTCAGGTAGGAAAGTCTGCTCATTCTCGGTGACAGGCACAACTTGATTATTCTATCCTACTTTACACAGCCTGATTTTCCACAGTGACAGGCCCACCTTGACTATTGTACTATGAACCACGTTTACATTATTCAACCTGCTTCTTCACAGTGAAAGGCACACCACGGTTGCTTTACTCCTAACTACATCCCTGGGAACCCGATTACTGTGACTGGCAGGCCATTCCATTATTTTAAAGGCATTTTTTGCATATATTAGTTTCTCCTCTTCTGTACCAGTATTCTACCAACTTTTAAAGTGCATATGTTTCTATTTTAGCATATATGTTTGTTATTGTTTGTTATTGTTACAGATACATTACTACCATATTTACACAATGCAGTTTGAACCACCCTGTACATTTTTACAAAGCAAGGGACAACTTCCCATCCCATGGACGAGATGGAAGGAAGAGTTTATTACCTATTTAAAGGTGATTGATGGTGAACGCATGTCAGCTGGGGGAAGAAAAATATTTTCCTCGATTGTTTAGTTTCCAAGGGTCAAGCAGTTTACAGAACTCTATGTCCTGTTAGATCAGGGGGTGATCATAATTTGTACAACAAAGCCATTTTGCACATCAAGAACCGATTTAAACACACTACCAGTGTTGCCCTCAATAGATTTAAGTTTTACACTAGGAAGAGGGAGAACATTTTTGATTAATTTCCTACTGCTCTCCGCTCTTTATCCTTGCATTGCAATTTTGGTTAGATCACTGATGAAATCCTCAGGGACCAAATTATTGTTCATGTCCGAAGTAAAAAGGTACAAAAACAGCTGTGTATTATGGGTGATCCTAACGTAGAGTCCGCCATTTAGCACAGCTAAAGCCTTAGAACAGTTTGAGAAGTGGTGGAAGTCTCTTAACAAGGAAGTAAAATCTCCAACTTCCAGCGAAGTTAGTAGAGTTACCTCGTGGTACATCTAAGAGCGTTTCCTATCTCAACTTCAAGCATAACCTCAACCCCAAAGGTTTCTACTGTTACAGATGTGGCAATTCTGGACACAAATAGTGTATTTCCCACATTGTCTTGCCATTGGTAAGGAATGCAATAGATGTGGACGAGTGGGCCCTTTTTCTAAAATGTGCAAAGATATGAAGAAAGGGGCACCTACCAATTTTTCCAAAGGGAACATATCTTGTGTCTCCCACTATCCATGTTTTTATGATAATACCCAAAGTGATTTAGAGTCTGGCATTGTAGTTTTCATTTTTGATTTCTTTGATAATTCCATGGTCAACAAGATTTCCCCCCCCTCAAATGTCTTGTGTGCATTCTGGGAAAGAAGCTTGAATTAATGGCAGACTCCGGGTCACCTTGGACCATAATCACTAAGGAATACTGTTTAAAATCCTTTGGAAATTAAGTGAACTTGAGCTCTTTATGTAAACTTGACAACATTTTGATGGCTCTAATATAGATTTCATGGGTTTCAAGGAAGTACTCATTGAATTTAAACAAAGTGCAGCAACCATTAAACTTTATGTGGCCATTAAAGGGGTGAATGTTTTAGGATGGTGTGACCAAGCCAAGCTTAGTATTGTTTTGAACACTGGGAAAAAAGAAATTGTGTCCGTTCTTGCTGTAACTCCTACCAGTGCTGACTTTACCAAACTATTCCCTGATGTATTCTCAGAGAAACTTGGAAAACGTATAGGTTTCCGCTACAAAATCAAAGTTAGAGAGGGCTCAGTACCCATTAAGTAGAAGCTTAGAGGAGTCCCCATCAGTGTAAGAATTGAATTAAAGGAAATGCATGATGAAATGGTTGAAGGTGGCATCATCGAGCAAATTGAAAATTCTGAATGGGTTTAACCAATTGTTTCGGCCCAAAAACCTGACAAAAGCCTGAGGCTCTGTGTTGAAATGAGTGCGTTGAATGCAAGTTTAGTTGCTGACTGCCACCCCCTCCCTAACAGTAATGGGATGGTGTGCATGTTGGATGGTGCTTGTATTTTCTCAACCTACGTTCTGCGTGCCACCAAATTGAACTCACTGGAGATTCTAAACATTTCACTGCCTTTATTATGCCCCATGGGTTATTCTAATTTAAAAGGATGCCTTTCGGCCTAATATTGGCCGCATCCGTCTTTCAAAGGGCCATGCTTCATAATTTTGAAGATGTCAGCACTTTCGTGAAATGTTTCCAAGATGACATCCTTATCTTTTTCAAGAAAGTAGAACATCCTTCCCATCATGTCAAAGAGGTTTGTGAGAGGTTGGGGAATTGTGGATTAACACTTAAAGCTGGTAAATGTAATTTTTTTTGCAAATCTGTAGAATATCTGGGCCACACCCTCTCGGGTGATGGCGTTGTACCCCAAAAATATCTGAGGAATGCTATCATCAATGCTCCCTCTCCTGACAATAGAGAAAAGCTTTTCTCTTTTTGTGGGAATTTGTGAGTACTATAGCAAACTCATACAGAATTTCGCCCCCAAGATGGAACCTCCCAGAGAGTAGACCAGAAAATCCTCTGAGTTTGCCTGGTCGGATAGACAAAAAACAACTTTCAACAAATCAAAAATGAGATAGTGAATGCCCCTACACTTAAATCCTTTTGCTTGAACAAATAATTACTGTTGTTGCAAGTTTATATGGGTTTGGGATACTTAGTCAATGCTCTGGCAAAGAAGAGTAGTGTGTAGCCTTTGCAACTAGAACTATCTCTGCAATGGAGAGAAAGTATGCTGTGATTGAAAGGGAGTTGTTGGCATTCATTTGGGCCATCAAACACTTCCGCAACTATGTGTGGAGCAGTAGCTTTTTGCTTAGAAACGATCATAAGCCCCTTATTGGCATCTTATATCCGGGAGTGGATGGAACTCTACAGCTCGCATTGCCAGGCTTACATCTAGATTGCAAGAGTATGAGTTTGAGATCATATATGTCCCTGGCAAAAACAATGTTACTGCTGACTTCTTGTCTAGACTGCCCTGCTCAATTATTGTGTTCCTCATGATGACCAAGATGTAGATTTAATTGCCACCAATAGGGATTTTGTCTCTGATGAGTTTTTCGGTTTGTCTGAATCTGAGTGGATGACTGCGAGAATAATGATGCAGTGTGTCAACTCATCAGTGAGTGTTTAAAAAAAGGCTGGCCTAAAGAAAGGTCCACCAATGCTGAGATTGCCCCTTTTTTCAAGTTTTGAATGAAATTGAAGAAGACTGCGGTCTACTCTTCAAAGGGGGGAAGATCATCCCTCCTGTGTCTATGCAAAGCAAAGTTTTACTGCTTCATCATGAGGGACATCTAGGTATGTCTTGATGAAATGCTTAAGAGAACTGTTTGAGAGTACCCTAACTATATCTGTAGAGACAAGATGCTCAAGGTTTTTTCTGCTGCTCTCAAACCGTTGGCCTGGCCTGAGTTTCCTTGGCAAAAGGTGGTCTTTGATATTTCAGGCCCCTTCAATCATTTGCCCTCTGATGCACGTTTTGCCCTTGTGATGGTGGAATACCATTCTAAGTGGCTGGAAGTCAAGTTTGTGGCCAATGCTACTTCTCAAGTCATCATTACATTTTTCAAAGAGGTTTTGCGCGTGAGGGTTCTCCTGAGGTTCTTATAACCGACAACAGGTACAACTCACGTCACAAGAGATGGAAGATTTCCTCCGTAAGTGTGGTATCAAGAATTTAACCACATCCCTTTACTAACCAAGGGATAATGGGCAAGTGGAATGGTTCAACCGGGTCTTTAAGGATGGTATTGGATCAGCCAGCAAGTCCGGTAAAACCTGGAGGGATGTGTTAAGAAAGAAATTATGGATTTACTGAATCACTCCACACACTGTTACAGGGCTGAGTCCCTTTAGGCTTTTGAAGGGTAGAGAACCTATTTCAGACATCTGCCCTTGGCGAAGCAAAAGAGTTAATAAAACTGTTGATAATGTTTAATTGGATCTTGTCACTAGGCGTGTGAATGTTAAGCAAGGCAAGATGAAAGAGATGTTTGACTCTAATATGAATGTGAGAGTTACTGACTTCACTGTAGGAGAGTGGGTTAGTATCAAAACACCTGGGGCCCGATGTAGGTAAATCTCATTTACCGACTCTAGAATACCGAATTTTACTAATTCGGTATTCTAGATTCGGTAAATGAGATGTAGGAAAAAAATTGGTAATTTTTACAGAATTGGTATGATTCGGTAATTACGGAATCAGTATTTACCGATTCGGTAATTGCCATTGATTCCTATGGGCCTTGAGGCCCATAGGAATCAATGTCAATTACGGAATCGGTAAATACCGATTCAGTAAAATTACCGAATTGTCAAGGGGGACAGGGTGTCACTTTGACACCCTGTAGCACCCCTGATTCTGGTTTGTGTGCCATGTGACACACATACATCCCCTTAGGGCATTTATGTGTGCCATATGGCACAGGTGTACATGCACAGATGTGCATTTACACTGGAATTCGTTATTTACCACGAAATATTATTTTGTGGTAAATAACGAATTCTTAAGGGCCTGTGGCACTGTTTTCAGTGCCACCTACATCTAGATTTACAGAATCGGTAAATTTACCGATTTGGTATTTTACCGAATCAGTAAATTTACAGAATCAGTAAATTAACCGATTCTGTAAAATTTAAGCCCCCTACATCTAAAACTCCAAATACCGGTCGGTAACGGCCAAAATCGGCCGTTACCGACCGGTATTTGGCCACCTACTTCTGGCCCTTGGTTTCTTCTTTAAAGGGGATTCCAAGTTCAGTCATCCCATCAAGATTGTTAAAGTTTGCAAGAACAGTGTTGTTACTCAAGATGGCAAAGTATGGAACGTAAGAAGAGTTGCTAAATGCAGGTCTTCTGGGCTAAGCACAGATATAGATCCACCATGGGAGGAAGATCTTTCTCCTACCTAGCGGCCAAGACCTGGAATTCTCTCCCCACCCACCTCCGCCTTACACAGAACCACATCTCCTTCAGAAAGGAACTTAAAACATGGCTATTCTATAGATAATGCACCCCCTCCCA
Source organism: Lissotriton vulgaris (assembly GCF_964263255.1). NCBI lineage: Eukaryota > Metazoa > Chordata > Amphibia > Caudata > Salamandridae > Lissotriton > Lissotriton vulgaris. Next base: position 1,300,537,506 of record NC_141694.1, read on the forward strand.
CAAGCGCCTTGAGACCCTCTGGGTGAGTAGTGCGCTATACAAATTCCTGAACTTGAACTATAATGAAGAAATATTTCCATTTTGCAACTGTCCTAATTCCAAAGATGGCCCATCTCTACCTGCTCAATCTCTGGCATCCAGAGTTAAGAAGAATGACAGACCCAGGTTTTTTCCTGCAGAATACTTATCTTGATTTCTCGTTCTTTGTTTTGATTTTTCTTGTCTTTTTTCTCTTGTCTTTGTTATTAGGAGTGAGATGTGTCACATCTTTCTCCACTTCCTTCCCTCGTGCCCTGTCTCATGCTCCCTCCCCTTCCCTTGTGCCCTTTCACAAGCTTGGAACATGGAACCATGTACCTGTGCTGTACAACTTTAGTCCCATGTTCCAGAGCAACTATACAGCAGTTACCGGCACTGCTTTGTTTGATCCTGATGTACTGTGCCGTGCTACTCATAAACTTAAGTCAAACCTACCTTTCTGGTGCATCTTGTCTTTACAGCATGTTCAAACATACAATTAATGGGCCAGGACAAAGGTCCCTGTAATCTTGGGAGTTATAAGGCCCCCGGCATGAAGGACCCTGGGAACAGTGGAGAGGAATCAAATGAGGCCACATTGAAACTTATCTTAGAAACAATTAAAGAACACCAAGCATAGTCACATAGAAGTGTGGCTCAATGGTTAGAGCGGCAGACCCTGATGCAGAGGTCTAGCCCGGGACCAGGGTTCAATTCCCCGCCCCTGCGGGTCTTGAGCTTTAAATTCCACGGACCTGATCATTCTCGCCTCGGTGCCTATTCCAATCATGGAGTCCCACTCTGCAACTCTAGGCAATAGCTTGCTTAATCTCCACAACGGCCCCCACAACGCTAAGGATGCCTGGCCTCCACCTTGAGGGGGGCCCAGGAGCTGAAATGGGGATGCTCAAATGCCAGGTCAAGTAGCATGATGATCAACTGGCAGATATATTATGGAAGATTAAGGATTTTGAAAATCGCAGAGGCAAAAAAATCTCTGTTTTCTTGAAATAAAGGAGGAAGCCGAAGGCAATGATATTAGGTCTTTTATGCTCATTGTATTAAGAACCTCCTTCTCAGAACTTGTGTCTTGGAATCTGGAGTCCGAAGTACATAGATATCCACTTCTGAATAGAAATCAGCACTTCTCTGGAGGAGCAACTGATAGCCTACCTCAGGCAGTCTTGGTGTACTTTTGGAACTTCCTTCTCTGACAAAGTATATTTGAGAAAGCTCAGACTGATGCTCAATGGAACTTTAAATATTTCAAATTTTTTGTTTGTCTTGGACACCCCACGGTCGATCAAAGATGGAGGATAAGATCACTCATAAAACCATTTCAGAAGGGCAGAGGCAAAGCATATCTGTTGGCGCCTGCTCAACTCAAACAATTGTTAAGGGCCACATCATAACTTTCACTTCAGAAATACAGGCCAAAATAGTTTTTAATTAGTCTGGGTCGTCTATGCAAACTCCTTGTTATAGTCTAACAGCATGAAAACATCTTGGAATATAGTTTGATATGAATTCCCTTCAAATAATGGGTATTTTATGGTATGAAAGGTCCTAAAGATTTTCTTTCACGTTGAGTATGCTTGGATCGGGGGCTCGAGGAGTAGGTACAATATGGATTCCGTCAGGGTATCGGGATCACAGAGCAAGCTATCAACTTGGATTTGTTACTGGGCAAATATGCATATATTAAAAATGGCAACCTGTATATGGTTTTTGTTGATTTATCATCAGCTTTTGATTGTGTATCCCATGACAACCTCTGGTTTATAATCAGTTTGATGGGTATTGATTCTACTAATATTAACTTTTCAAGACACTTATACTCTAACAGTTACGCAAGGGTACGTTTTGGTATAAACGGTGAGTGTACATGCCCCTTAAGTAATAAAAAAGGGGTTGCCAAGGGTGCGTAGTTGCCCCTTTTTAATTTAATTTGTATATTAATAATTTGGGTAACATACTAGCAAGTACGTGCACGGATCTGCCACAAGTTAAGCACCAGCCTATACCTGTTCTGCTATATTCGAATGACCCAGTACTTACGGCACACACCCCTCTGGCATTGCAGCTTCTCCTCAACAGTTTGTCCTTTTTTAAAAAAATCTAGGGTTACGAATTAACATAAGTAAGACATTTGTTATGAAAGTGGGCCATAATGCGACAAAGTGTTGAAACGCTAATATAGGAAAATATACTTTACCATTTGCCCCGACCTTCTTCTATTTGGGAATTCAATTTGACTGTGAAGGGAACTGAAAAGTGCCATTAATCCAAGAAGGTTGCACTTTGTTTGACCTATTATGGCTCTTTCACATTTTTGAAAGGAAACTGGGGAGTATTCAGCTGAAAGAAATGTTAACTATATATTATGCAAAATGAAGAACTATTCCAATGTACGGTTCTGGAATATGAGGCCACGCAAATGCTGAGTCATTTAAGGTGGTGGAAAATGTCTCTTTTTAAAATCTTTTAGCACTATCTTCAAGTTGTTCAAACTTTGTATGTAACTCTGAACGTTGAGCTAATTATTTAATAGATTTGATCAAGATTCAGCCAGTCCTGCTTTGGCACAAAATATGTAAATGTATTTGAGCTTGTAAAGCGCACTGCTACCCGTAGGTTTCCTGGTGCTGTATACCGCTGGGGAACCTGTCCTGGATTTCCCTGTGAAATGGTCCTTATTGGGCACCCCCAAGGTGAAGCCAGGCATCCCCGGCGTTGATGGGGCCATTTGTGTAGATTAAGCAAGCTATTGCCCAGAGTTGCTGAGTGGAGCCCATGGTTAGAGTGGCACCGAAGGAGAGATTTATAGAGCCCGCTGACATTGGCCCAACACCCTGCTGCGTCGGGAATTGAACCCTGGTCCAGGGCCGACCTCTGCTTCCGGGTCTGCCGCCTCTAACCAGTGAGCCACACTATAGACCTTGGAGTTTATGGACTTGAACTGTGCCATAGAAAAGAGCTCTTGTGACTCAGAGTTTGTTTTAAAAATCCCCAGGATAAGGTATATTAAGAATTTTATGTCAGATATTGGACGTCCTGAATTTTAAGACCCACCTGATTCTTTGACAAACATCTCGAGAAAAGGACAGAGTATTTAAATCTATTGGAGGCTCTCAGAGGGTGTGTGAAACTGGCCAACTCTACTGTTCAACATAAACAAAGGGTGTTGACTGCCTCTACAATGCAACCATACTATTTTAATGTTCGTAATGCCCAGCACAGATTTGCTTTTATTGCATTTCAGGCTACATACAATCCACCGCCTGATGAGTTTTCCAAGTGTTAACCACTGGTCAAATAATCTACAGCTCTGCCCTTGTGATAACACATCTAATCATTGTAATTAGTACATTTTATATAGACTTGAGAAGAGCTTTTATTATACCTTTATTGAAATCTTTGAATTTTAAACAATGTAGCCCAGCATTTTTACATTTTCAGCTCCTTCCAAATCTTCATACATGCATGGTACTTGCAAGGTTTCTTACGGCAACTCAAAGGAGAAGAAAGTCTCTACCTGTGGTATGCTAAAGTGTAACCTGTATTTTACTGTGTTTGTATTATTGTACCATATATGTTTTTAATGAATTTCAGTCTTTGTATGTATTCTTTTATGATACACCTTGTGTGAATCGAATAAAGATGAAATTGAATTGAATTGACTATTTAATTAGTTTTGGTCCTCTGCGCAAGCTCCCTGTTATAGTCTAACAGTAAGATAACAGTATGAAAACATCTTAGAATATAGTTTGATATAAATTCCCTTCAAATGATGGGTATTTCATGGTTTGAAATGTCCTAAAGATTTTCTTTCACATTGGGTATGCTTGGATCAGGGGCTCGAGGGGTAGGTAGAGCAGCAGTTGGCACTTGTAGGAACCAACCGTTAGGGCTTGGGCGCCCTGTCTGCTTCCAGAGGAAGGCATGGGGAAGGGCAAGGGGGTGAAGGTTTTTTGTTTTGGGGGGGATTTGTAAAGCTCCTATCACCCAGGGGTCTCTAAGCGCTGTACGAATACCGCTGTGGAACCCTTCCTGGCCTGTTACTGTGAGCTGTGTACTTCTGGGCACCCCCAAGGTGAAGCCAGGCATCCTAGCGTTGTTAGGGCCAGTGTGGAGATTAAGCAAGCTATTTCCCAGAGTTGCAGAGTGGAACCCATGATTAGAGTAGGCACGGAGGCGGGAATTACCAGGTCCGAGGACATTGAGCCCAAGACCCTGCCGTGACGGGGATTAAACCCTGGTCCGGACCAGAGCTCTGCCTCAGGGTCTGCCACTTTAATTGGTGAGCCACATTTCTCCACAAGGTAGGGAGGGGGGGGTTGCGAAAAAAGGTGGCTGTACAAGGTCTGGTTTCTCATTGGGAAGGAGATGAAACGTGGGGAGTTATGGTCAATTTAAGAAAAGAAAGCAAGACGTATTGCTTGATAAATTCAGGCATAGAAAATTGTTTACGGTTGTCTAGCAGGGGTTTTTCCAAATGGATTCGGTTGGATAAGGGGATGGTTGGTTTGCTGGATGAAAGGACAACAAGATGGCGGCTAAGATTTGTATTACAACCACTAATATTTGTTGCCTTAATTATAATGGGAAAAGAAGGCGGGTAGCACAGGATTTAAGAGCTCTAAATGCTTATTTTATTGTTTGAAAAAAACACACATAGACCATGTAAATATGTGGGTGTTGAAGGAACTAGGCCTAAAGTTAATTGCTAATACAGCCCAAGATACTAAAACTAAAGGGGTAGCAATCTAAACTCGCAAATGGATAGGTGACTCTGTAGGTAGTAAAGCGGATACATTTGGCCGGTGGGTTGTCATGTAATGGCGCTAGGAAAAATAATCTTTTACTTTATGTACCATCTATAGAACCGGTCTTGATGATTCTAGCCTATTGGACTTTCTATCTGTAGAACTACCAGTATAGCTGGCTCCTTTTATTGTCTGTGGGGATTTTAATCTTAATGGCTTAATTGTCTGGAACGTCAAACATCAAGTAACTGAAAGAAAGCCACGTATGTTTAAAGCTTTTAAAAATCTTAAGAGGGAAATTTGGACTGGCAGATATTTGAGAGGAGCTTAAAACTCCTGATCCGGGCTGTACTTATTATTGATCTCTTCACCAGACTTTAGCCCGCTGGATTACTTTTTGCTATCATCGGAACAGAGAAGAGACGCTACGATCAAACTTCACCCAAGAGTAATGTCAGACAATAACCCACTAGTGATGGAATTAGTCATGGATTGGATGGATGGGATAGCTAGGAACATTCCTCAGTGGACTTTTGAAAGAGCCCTTCTGTCAGACCCTTGTTATAAAGCCAACAAAAATGCATAGATTCCCAAAAATGTTCTAAATAGGGGGAGTGCAACTCTGGGAATTGTATAGGATGCTTTTAAGGCAGGTGTAAGGGGAGAAACTCTGAGGTTCAGGCCATATCAGCAAAAACAAGAGAAATTAAATATAATTATATCAAGACCTGATTAAGGCAGAAACCTCCCTAATTTCAGAAATAAAACAAGGAGGAGCTAACGTTGAGAACATGCAACAAAGGATAGCTAGGGCTAGAGCTCAAATTAATGAAATCACTGTCAAAAACACAGCAGAAACATTTCTAGCTGAAAGATAGGAATGTTTTGAGTTTAGCAAATGGGTATGTCACTTATTAGCTATCTGTACTCGACACAAGGTGGCTTGAGGACACATTAAGGAAATTAAAAGATTCTGGTGGCAAAACGGTCTCTGATCCAGAGGCTATACGGGACGTGTTCCGTGAGTGTTATGCAAATATTTATCAGGCTCAATCTTAGGAGGAGGGTTATAGTATTAAGCAGGCTCTGGCCTTAACATTGGTGGAGAAACTAACAAAAGAAGAGCAAGAGGAAAGGCATTTGGTGTGGCTGGCGCTCAGCTGTGGAATGGACTTCCCCAGAGCCTTAGACAGATCAGCGCCCTGATAGAGTTTCGCAGGAACCTGAAAACCGGCTTTTCCCTAAGGCTTAGCCCGAGTCCTTTCTCTTTGCTCTTTCAGGTGTGACCTATTCAATCGTGGGTCGGTTTTTAGTCTGAAGCTCCAGGATACCCGTGGGGTGACATACGTGCTACATAAGTTTTAAAATCAAATCAAGATATGTTAGAAGAGGGTGTATGACAGAGGAATTAAGAGCATCTCTCAAGGATTTACCCTCAGGAAAAGCCTGTGGCACTAACCAGATTCCATTGGAATTTTCCAAAACTTTTTTTCAGTTCTTGTTTTAGATATGATGGAACTCTTTGCTCAATTACAGGAGGGAGGTATACCTCTGAATTCCTGGAGAAGAGCAAATATTGTTGTAGTTAACTAAAAAAGGCAAAGAACCATCTGACCTAGGGTTTTATCGCCCCATCTCGTTGATTAATAGTGATACAACTCTATACTCCAAAATGCTTGCCACTCAGATGAAGTAAGTTATAGATAAGCTGGTATCTCGGAATCAACAAGGATCTATCCGTTGTACGGGCACTATGGATCATATACGGTGGGTGATCACAATTTTTAGATGTAATGGATATTGTGGGTGAACCAACATGGCTGTTGCCCTGTTGGATGCTGAGGAAGCGCTCAACAGGGTCAACTGGGATTATTTGTGGGAGTTTATGACTCGGATTGGCTTCGAAATGCACTTTATAAAAGCAATACAAGCACTATATAGACACACAGTTGCTAGGCTTCAAATTATGGGAAACAAGTCAAGGCTAATAGATATCGAGAGAGGAACAAGGCATGGGTGAACATCCTCTCCCTTGTTATTTGCCAACTATGTATATCCTCTTATTCGTAAACTTGAAGCCAATATAGCCATAGTTCCTGTTAAGTTTCAAGGTTTGGAGACAAAAATTCTAGCCTATGAGCTTAATATTTTAGTTGCATCAGCAGATCCAATGTCCATTGTGTGGACAGTGGAGCAGAAAGCAATGGAATTTGGGAAGATCTCTGGCTTTTCCCTCAACCGAAAACGCAAGTGGTAGTGAACCATCTTGTAGTTAATAAACAGCAGGTACTGTGCACACGTTTGATAAAGACAGTATAGGTAATACAGTAGTACTAGACAAAGAGAACAGTGGATGTCCTTGATGAAGTGAAGGCAGTCTGTAATGTTAAATATTGGTCTTTATTTCTTTTTTCTGTTTTATAAACGCCAGCCGACACGTGTTTCATCAACAGGGCAATGCCTGTGACTTTGGCAACATCTTTTTTAAAGCATTAGATACTCTTGTGTCTAGATTAATATGGCTTTGCGGTAAACTAGGAAGGCAACCACATTTTTGACCTTATCAAGAGAAAAGGGAGGCTGGGGGATACAGAACTTAAAAAAATACCATCTAGCTGCAGCTCTATAATACATGTGGGTCAAAATCCACATGAGGCGTGCCATCTATCTTCGAGTTGTCCATAGGATCATTAGCCAAAGGATGCCTGCTAAGACAGCTAGGGCCCAGTTACTTCAAGAAAGTCAGGTTTAAGGTTATTGGAGAAGCCTATGAAAATTGGTCTGAATTAAGGAATAAGATCAGAGTTGAGAGATGGAACTGGTATACCCAGATGCAAAAGAATCCCTCAATTCCTGAATTGCTCCAGGAGGTTTTGAGTAAGTGTGAGCGGGAAATCCGTTACGCTCGCGGATTTTGCGGATTTTTGGGAAATCCGCGAATTTTGCGGATTTCCCTCAAAATCCGCAAAAAAAAATCCGCGAACGTAACGGATTCAAAAGTTGAACCCCCACTCATGCAACTATTTTACAATGGCGCCAGCAAGCTGCCAGCGCCGTTGTAAAATAGTTACAAAGTTAGCTTGCACAGGAACCACTAGATAAAACGAAGCAGGTGCTGCTTTATTTTATCTAAGTGCTTCCTGTGCAAGCTAACTTTGTAACTATTTTACAACGGCGCTAGCAGCTTGCTGGCGCCATTGTAAAATAGTTGCATGGCTGGGCACAGGTCTGCAGCTCACTCAAGGGACCCCTGCGCCCTTCGGGGCGATTGCATAGTAACACACACATGGTCGCTCGAACTAGTTGATGCTCGAATTCAGTGACTCATTCATTAGCCCAAAAACAATCGTAAGCGTCGTCGAGGCTGGACAGGTGTGCCTTCTTCCCAAATCTACCGTGGAAAATCAGCTGTGATGCTGCATAGGCTTTGCATCCTTGACTTTCATGAGCGCAATACCCGTGCTGTTCCTGTGACCGGCACAGGTCTGCAGCTCACTCAAGGGACCCCTGCGCCCTTCGGGGCGATTGCATAGTAACACACACATGGTCGCTCGAACTAGTTGATGCTCAAATTCAGTGACTCATTCATTAGCCCAAAAACAATCGTGAGCGTCGTCGAGGCTGGACAGGTGTGCCTTCTTCCCAAATCTACCGTGGAAAATCAGCTGTGATGCTGGATAGGCTTTGCATCCTTGACTTTCACAAGCGTAATACCCGTGCTGTTCCTGTGACCAGGAGCTTCTTTCTCTTCATCTACTGAACTGATCTTTCTCTGACCTTTTATTCACACAAGACGAGGCACATACCCTACTGGGCACATTGTGTTCGCACGGGTTTCTGCAAGTTCGCACGCGTTTTGTACAATTTCGCAATTTGCGAAATTGTACAAAACCCTCGCAAACTTGCAGAAACCCGTGCGAACATTAAAAAAAAAAATCCGCAAATTCGCGGGAATTCGCGGATTTTGCGGATTGCGAGTTCACAAATCCGCAAAATTCGCGAACGCGAGATTCGCAAAATTCGCCTATACCTAGTTTTGAGTAGATGAGAGAAGTTGAGACTATGCAGATTTGGAATTTTCTTTCAAGATCAGAGGTTTCTTTCATTTAATGAATTTAGGATTAAGTTCAACCTGAATCAATAGAAGTTTTTCAAATATCTGCAAATTTGCAGTTTTTTAACCAAAACAACAGGTGGACCAGCTGGGTTTAAGAGGATACCACTTTAGACCTTCTTTTGGGGTGGAAAAACTTTCCATCAGCGTAATATATAATCAGTTATGTAAGCAGGCACCAGATGATCTTGAGAAGCAGAATGTCAAATGGCAAACACAACTTGGGTTAGATGAACATACCTTTCATGACTCCCTAGAGTTAATTTGTGCTGTGCTATGTTTTTCGGGGCTGCAAGCACAGCACTATAAGACCATTTTTGACTCATATTTTACTCTAGCAAAGATTGCCAAATGAGGGAGATGGAGGTTGTCAACTGCCCATGGTGTCAACATCATGCAGCAGATTTAGTCCACATGTTATGTACATGCCCCAAATTAGATTTATTAAGATCACAGATCTCTATATTTCTAGAGAAGATATATAGTATAAATCTGGAACTCACCACTCAATAATGGTATCTGGGACGACCTGGGCAGGAATTGAGGGGAGGGGAGGCATTAGTGTTCATCGCACTGGCGGTGCTTCGGATCTGCATTGCCTCAGTTTAGTTGAACAGGATCCGGCTTTTCAACAATGACAAGAAAGGGTTTTTCTATATATAATTGAGGAAGTGCACTTTATACCCTTAAGAGAACAGGGGCCAAACAAAAGGGTAAAATGATCTGGGCCTCCCTTGATCAGTTGCTGCACTGAGGTTCTTTGGTTTCTGACTTCGTCCCGTATTTAGCCGCCATTTTGTGTCTCGTCGTCATTTTGTGTTGCCCTCACACAGGCAGCACGGCGAACTGAGTGTTTTTTGCTTTTCTCAGCTGCTGAGTGTCTCTTCTGTTAAAGAGTAACTGCCTTGCCCTTGTTTACGAAACCGATGTTAGGGTCTGGCCAAGTTCGTTAATCCATGTCTGGGTTGATTGATCCCTGTCTCGACTGACTATTTGGTTTCTCCTAGTCTTTCCTTACATTATCTTATCCGACTGGCCTTCGCTATTCTCTCCTTGTATTCTCTTGTTACACAACCATCCTTTGAGGCACACAAATACCTCCTGCCACCTGCAAATTGGATTGTCGGTACTAGCACTGATTAATTTGTTGGGAGGGGTAACGCACGGCGTTTGAAAAAGGGGCGTATTTGGGACACCTGATAGCTTGTTTTCCAACTTTTCTATTGGCTTGCTTTGTGTGCGTTTGGAGTATATGTCGTAAATATGTGTACTATAAGAGACTGTGCACCACGGATTGAAGTAGCAGTCTCCTTAGAATTTACACCCTGTATGTACTTCTAGGACAACTGTGCTTAGCTGCAGCTAATAAACCTGGCTTTCTACGCCCAACAGAGTGTCTCGTGTCTCTGTTCGACAAGGCAGGGGAACTCAGGGATTTGAGGCGCGCCGCCAGGCCCATAAGGCCCGGTTCTCCAGCACTCTCAAGGAGAATGAAGTTGCAGTTGGGTTAGATTTTTGGCTGCACTTATCACACATGCATTTTATCTAATTTTATTAACTGTGTATTATAAATAATATGAATTTAGGGCAAGATGTATTATTTGCCTGTCTATCTATTTTTTGTATACTTTTTATATGATGATATACCATCAAATACAATGGTATTTTATTTTTTTGAAACCTGTTTTTTTACTGCTTCTTATAAATGTCCCAGACTTGTAAAGAGGAAGTATTCATACTTTCAATAAAGATATTTAAAAAAACGCAAACATGTTGCCTTCAAGCTCTTAGCACATTTTTGTCCTTGTTTCTTATGGCTTCCAAATCTGAAATATAAGAAGATGCTTGTCTATGTTATGTTATGGATATTTGTATATCAATACTAGATTATTGTCTGAAATGGGGTGGCGGAGTGAGCTAAAGAACGGTGATGGATTAAACCAAGATCAGTTGACTGGGGGTGAGTGTTTGTATTGTCAACGCTCCGTCCATCATCACCTTTGGTTTTTCTTTGTTCGCCCTAAGTTGGCAGGGTATGCTCAGATGTGAGTCCCTTGCTCACTTTGCCACTGGAGTCAAGCAAGTCCCACTGTAATGCCAGAAACCGGTCCTGGGAAGCTTGATCCCAGTCCAGGGGTGACATGGCTTGGCAGTTCGGGCTGGACTGTTCCCATGGGGCACAGGGTCAGACTGATTTGCATTTGGCCATGTCTGAACTGGGGTGGCGGAGTGAGCTAAAGAACGGTGATGGATTAAACCCAGATCAGTTGACTGGGGGTGAGTGTTTGTATTGTCAACGCTCTGTCCATCATCACCTTTGGTTTTTCTCTGTTTTCTCCAACTGGCGCCCAACGTGGGGCGGCTTCAGAGGTAGCGGTTCAGCCTGAGGGCCGTGAGAAGCCTCGCAAAAAAATTCTGGAGGATTCGCGAACCACGGCAAGCGACCCCTGTATGTCGAAGTGGACCGAAGGTCTTTTTCAGAGCGGCTACTCCTTTCTGACGGCTGCTGACGAATGCTGCCCTGACTTCCGCCCTGCCTTGGACCCTCTGGTGATGACTGGTATTGCAAGACGTTAGACGGACCTCTGTTGGGGTGAGAAGACCACCTAGTTAAGTATTCATGGGTAGCGCCCACTTCTTTGTTTTGTTTTTCATTTTGTTATTCGACCATTGCAATAGCCGAAGCCAAGGGGTGAGTATATGTGTACTGTGTCCTTTGCTTTCACTCCTTGAAGTTCGTAAACGGACCAGTGAATTTAAGATGCCTGGTTTTAGCAAATTTAGGAAGTTTTGTTGTTTTGGTTGTGATAGGGATTCCCGGCTTGAGGACTCATGTCCGATACCTCCGGTTGGAACTCCAACTTATGAGCTCTATTCTAAACATGGTATTGGCCCCATTGCCTTTAATGAGGCATGTATCTGATACACGAAGAAAGATGGTGTTTTGCAGTGGCCACAAAATGGTAGCTTTGAGCCTGATATATTAGATAATTTGGAAACAATTTTGTTCAAGAGAAAAGCCCGTCTGGCAATGTTTGACTCTTTCCGCCTTTGGCGTAAAGAAGCCAAACAGAGAGAAATTAAGCAGGCAAAAATAGATAGAAAAAAGAAAGGTATGACTATCATACAGGCTGCCCAGCAGTTCAAGGACGATGAGACTGATCGAGCGATTGAAGTCTTAGACAGACAACATCGTATGAAAATAGATAGATGCTATCCTGTGTTGCCTACTTCTCCCCAGAGTAAGGATCTTGACAAAGATCCCTTAATGTCCCATGTGTTGAGATTGCCCCCGCCTTATGTACCAGGTGCTAATGCACCCTTATTGTTGCCACCTGCCCAGCAACCTGTTGTTCAGCCAGCTGGTCTGGCTACTCCGCAATTGTCCCTTCCTGCATTTTAACCTGCACCTCCTTTGCCACTAACTTCTGTATCTCAGTCTCCTTCATCTTCAGTTTCTTTTGTCACGGCTAGTCCTTCTCTTCCTTTGCTTAATACCGCGTCTCCAGTTTTATTGTCTGCTTCTTCCCCAACTCGCAGTCGGTTGTTTGATACTGTTTCTGGTCTTTTCTCCCCCCTCTTTGGAACTTTTATTAGGACTCCTGTTTTTTCCCAAAGGCAATCCCGTAGTCAAATTCCAGATTCTGCCGAACGAGTTGCATTGGACTCTCTTGCTCACAAATGGATCATGAGTGGTCCACAGTATAGTGTACCTGATGTTCTGAGTACTTTTCTCCAGTGGAATGCGCCCACGCAGAGATATGTTTTCAATGTCATGTGTGAGTGACACTCTTGTAAGAGGATGGGAGGATATGGAGTTGGATTTAACTCCTCAGGGTCTGTTAGATATACAGGATAAGTTTGATAAAGGACTTATTGTGGGTTCCGAAGTTGAGGACGCTGTTAGGACACTTGTCACTTTCAGGTCTTTATATTCTTCTCAGACTGTTCTTGAACCTGATCCTGCAATTAGACAGAAAATGAAATATTATCCTATGAGGGAAGTTCCTCCAGTCTGGAGAGAGGAGGTTCCACAAACAGGTGCTGTTCAGGCTATCCCTGCTCATTTCCAGCGTATATGGGTCCACGTCCCCTGGAAACGATCTGATGTTTTAGCGCTCAAACAGTCTCTACCGGACCCTCGTAAAAATCCTGCTGGATATTATAAAGAGCTGTCCCAGACTGTTGATGCATGTATCATGAATCTGGCCGATATTAATATGCTGATGGGGAATGTAGTTCCACAAGCGTTGTGGGTTCGGATTCGTAGGGAAGACCACAAACAAGCTTTAGGTGGTAATTGGGCCGCTATTAGTGCTGCAGATGCAGCACAAATGGGTGGTGCTAAACCAGATGATTTGATTACAAAATTGCCTGGTAGAATAATTGCTTTAATGAAGACGATGATGCCTGCCTTACGTGTTAACTGGGATAAGTTGGCTGCGTGTAAGCAGAAGAAAGATGAGAGTGTTTCTGATTTCTTTACTCGTTTTGAGGAGACGTTTATCGACCACAGTGGTCAAGATATGAGTACTGAAGGTGGACAGCGATTGTTTGTGGATAAATTTGTATTTAATTTGCTTCCAGAATTATTGCATAAGTTGAAAGACTCAGAAAGTTTTTGGGCTGTTTCTTCCTCTGCACAGATATTAGCTACTGCTCAGTATTATGAGAATAGGGATAAAGAAGAGAAAGATAAGATCAAGAAGAAGACTAAGGAATTAAAAACGAAGGTTATTCTTCAACAGGCTTATCCCCCTCGTTCTGGCCAGCGTCAGTTTGAACAGCCTCCTCAGCCTCAGAGGTTGTTACAGAAACCTGAACCTTTTGTTCCGCGACCTTTGCTTGGTCCTAATCAATGTGCCTATTGAAGAGGAAGGCCATTTTAAGAATAGCTGTCCGGTTTTATTGCAGTGTAATGGTGGATTCCCAGGGCCGCGAGGCCATGGTGGTTTTCAATCAACCCCAAGGGGTAGAGGGCGAGGTGCGTTGCCTCAAGGACAGCGTTCCTTACCCCCTCAGAATTCTTAGAATTAATTTAATCAGCAAAATACTCAGTCTGTGCAATATTACAATGACGATTATTGTATTGAGGGTGAGGTTCAGGATTTTCATTCGAGTTAGGACAGCCATGGACAAAGTAAGGGAGTTGTATCAGTTCCAGTGGATCAGAATGGGCCTTATGTTGAAGTTGTTGCATTGGGTGTTGCAGAGCCATTTCTTTTGGATACTGGTGCAATGAGAAGTTCTATTATTCACTCTAAACTCCCTGGGGCACCTTTGTCTGGCTTGAATAATGTTTCTGGCGCCCCAGTTACTAACCCGGTTTCTTGTCCTTTGCCTCTTTCGATTGGTCCTTATGATTTGGAAGCTCCGCTTATTTTAACGACTGGTTGCTGAGAGAACTTGTTGGGTTTGGACTTGTTGAAACGCCTTCATGCAACATTGTATTGTTCCCCCTCTGGTGTGCATCTTACCTTAGGTGAGAAACTGGTTTCTCCGATGTATTTATCGAAGGACAAACTTCCACCTGAATTGCATTCTCTTCCTGCTATGCTTTGGGCTACAGGTCCGATTGATGTTGGTCTGCTCCAGATTCCGCCTTACGTGGTTACTATTAAGCCTAATGTTAAATTACCACGCATTCCTCAGTATAAGATCTCTAATGATGGTGAACAAGCTTTGTTGGCTATCATCTATGATCTGGTTCAGAAGGGTGTGGTCGAAGAGACGAGAGGTAATGTTTGTAATAGTCCTGTTCTACCTGTCCTTAAACGCACTGATCCTTTTCAGCCTCCTGTATATCGATTTGTGATTGATCTTCGGGAGGTCAACAAGATTGTTGTCCCCCAGCTTCCTGTTGTCCCAGATATCACTGCCTTGCTCACTATGATACCAGCTTCTGCAGCATGGTTCTCGATTATTGATCGCAAAAATGCTTTCTTTAGTATTCCTATTGCTGAGGAAAGTAGGGATATTTTTGGCATCTCTCTCGGAGGCCGAAGTTTCCGATTTAAGCGTGCACCTCAAGGCTATTGTGAGAGTCCCTCCACTTATAGTCAGGCTTTGAAATCTCAGCTCGATGCTTTCACTTTGCCTCCAGGTGCCACTCTTATTCAGTATGTGGACGATTTGTTAGTAGCTGCTGATACAGAGGATGTTTGTAAGGATGTGACTGTCTCACTGTTGCGTCATTTGTCTGACCTGCATCACAAGGTGTCACCCTCTAAGTTGCAATATTGTCACCAAGAGGTTACCTATTTAGGTCATCTTTTGGCAAAGGAGGGAAGACGATTGACCCCAGAAAGAATTCAAGCAATTTAGCAAATGTCTGTACCAGCCACACAAAGAGAGGTGCGTGCCTTCTGGGCATTACCTCTTATTGTAGACAGTGGATCCCAAATTTTTCTTTATTGGCTAAACCTCTGCTGGCACTTACGCTGAAAGACACACACACTCCAACCTCTTCCTTGGACTGATGAATGTCAGAAGAGTTTCTCTGACTTACGTACTGCCTTGTGTTCTGCTCCTGTGTTAGCTACTCCAGATTACAGTAAGCCTTTCACACTTTACGTTCACGAAAGGGAAGGTTGTGCATTGTCAGTTTTAGCACAACACTTTGGAGACAAACAACGGCCATGTGCCTATTTTTCGGCTATGTTGGATCCAGTAGCCAAGGCATTGCCTAGTTGTCCAGAGCTACAGCAGCGACAGTGATTTCCATTCGCAAATCTGCTGGACTGGTACTAGATAACACTCTTGTTGTTATGGTACCACATGCAGTGGATACTCTTTTGAACAGAACGAAAACACCTCACGAGTGCTCGCTTGTCTGGATACGAACTGACGCTCTTGGCTAGCCATATACACATCAAGCGGTGTAATACTTTGAATCCAGCAACGTTGTTGCCCATTCCGGAAGGGAAAGGCACTCAAGAACAGCATGATTGTTTTCTCAGAACAGAGGAGGAAACGAAAGGCAGAATAGACTTTAAAGACGCACCACTTGTGGACCCGGATGGGATCCTATGGGTGGATGGGTCTTGTTTCAAACTTCCAACTGGCGAGACGACTGCAGCTTATGCTGTTACCACCTTGTATACGGTAGTGGAAACAGGACGCATTGCACAGAATTCAGCCCAAGCAGCTGAATTAATTGCCCTAAAGAGAGGGTGTGTGTTGGCTAAGGGAAAGAGAGTGAATGTTTACACTGATAGCCAATATGCCTTTGGTGTGGCTCATAGCTTCGGTCGCTTGTGGAAGGAAAGAGGATTCTTTACTTCCCATGGGACTAAGATACAGCATGGTCAGTTGGTGACTGACCTTCTCGAATCACTTGTTTTGCCTGCACAAATAGCGATAATAAAGTGTAGTGCACATAAGAAGATCACTGATGATGTGGGTTGCGGGAATGCTTTCGCAGATGAGGTAGCGAAAGAAAGGGCGAGAGATGCTACAAGTTGCATGTGTGTTGCGGGCCCTGCAAGATGGGTCAAAGAGGGAGGAATGTGTGAGGACACGATAGAAAGCATGAGAACGATTCAAGAAGAGGCTACTGAGAAGGAATTGAGTAAGTGGAAAGAAAGTACGGGAATGTTGGAAGCGACAGGGTGTTGGACGGAATTGTCAGAATATCAGCGTTGGCTGGTACTAGACGCCTACGTACTGCCTGTAGTTACTATGGCGCATGGTCCAGCTCACATTAGTGCAAAAGGCATATGTAAACTTCTGGCTCCAGTATGGCAGAATGAAGGAATTTCTAAATGTGTGGAAAATGTGCTGAAGCATTGCATCGTTTGTTTAATGCATAATCCAGGAAAGGGAACCCCAACTCCAGCGGGTCATTTTGCTCCCCCTACGAACCCTTTTAAGGTAATACAAATCAACTACATTCATATGGATCGTTGTAATAACCTCAAGTATGTTCTGGTGGTGGTTTGCGCCTTTTCCAGATGATAGAGGCCTACCCCTAAAGGACAATACTGCTTTGTCTACTGCCAAAGTCCTTTTGAAGGAGTTTTTCCCGAGGTTTGGTTTGCCACGCATTGTCTGGAGTGACAATGGAAGTGAATTTGTAGGCCAAATTATGCAGAAAGTGTGTGCGGGTCTTGATATTAGGAAGAAATTCCATGTGGCAAACCACCCTCAGTCAGCAGGTTTGGTAGAGTGCTATAATGGCACTCTCAAGCTTAAATTTGCGAAGATTCAGGCCAGCACAGGTCTTGCTTGGCCTGACGCTTTGCCCTTGGCACTTTTATCCACGAGAACTACTGTGCATTCTCGTTTAGGACTCAGCCCATATGAGGTTGTTTTTGGGCGCCCAGCTAACGTCTGGGGAGTCCCTCAACCTAAAACATAATCTGACATCCCATACCCAATGGTGATTGATTATTTGCATGAACTCACCACTAAATTATGTGTTCTTCATCAACAGGTTCCAAACGCTTTGCCGGAGGCCTCTGCAGATCCAGGACACTCCATCCAACCCGGTGACTGGGTCTGTCTTAAGAATTTCCGGTGGAAAAAGAATTTAGAACCTCGTTGGGTCCGCCTCGGCAAGTTTTGTTGGCAACACATACAGCAGTAAAGGTCGTCGGGAAGAAGAACTGGGTCCATGGCGTGCATTGTAAGAGGGTACCTTTGCCCTTAACTTTTGATCAGTGGGTTTGTAAGGGTATGAGTGATAGTGAAGGCAAAAGGGTCCCTCGATTTGTACCTTTTAGTAGTGCACGCCTGGATCAAACGAACTCAGAGAAAGAAGACGACAACGTGTTGCAAGAATCTGTACCATCACATCTGCGATTGAACACAGTAAAGCCAGAGATTCTGTTTCGGGAGCAAATGATCCCTAATAAGACTCGGTACAATTTAAGAACCAGTCTAACAAAAGACAATTGAACTTTTCCTTTTCCTTTTTCTGATTACGTTCTTGAGAGACAATTTTTTTTCCCACTATCCATCAAGTTGCAGAGTCACGGTAGGAGTCTTATCTGCAGGACTTGCAGTGTCATAGGACGGCTAATAATCACAGCTAAGTGATCTAGGAAGATTGCCGTGAGCAACGCTTTAGAGAATGGATATTAAAGTGGAAAGCAATGATAAGAATGTAAAAATGAAAAGTGAATAGAAGAAATTATTGGTTAGTCTGTGTGGCATACCCTTATGTATTTTAATATGTTCATGTGTTTTATTGGCTTGTGTAAGTTGGGTTGTCTACACTATGCAGCAAGCACCTGTTCCGACTTCTGTTTCCTTGTCTTTTCCTACTATTGCTTCTCCACATCAGTTTCATACATTCCCAGAACATGGGCAAATTAGGAGTAGGAGGAAGGAATACTTCAATAATTCATTTATTCAGTTATTGCATCAGCATCAACTGGTAATGAACCCCACTGATTGTTGGGTCTGTGGGCTCATGCCCCATAATACAGAGAGAGGGATGCCATATTTAGTCCTTCCGTTTTCCTATGAAGGCTCCGCTTGGGCCTATTTGGCCATGTTTTCTAATGTTTATCAGAATCAACTACGGTATCCCCCTGGTAGTCCATATGGTGGTGGAGCAGATTTTAGTCACAGTTCTTTGATAAAGGGAATAGTGGCCATGGCTAGAATTGCTGAGATTAGTAAGATTCCCGTTCATGAGAAACGAGCATATGATGGCTGGAACGTGACTCGTCATGTCAGTAGCCTTACAGATAAGGCTAGACGAAGAAGATCCCCACCAATTTGGACTGTACCTCATCGAGGTAATTTCTGTTTGCAGATCAATGGCCAAAATGTTAAAAATCCACAAGAGAAGAGTGTCTGTTCGCATACGTACATCTATTCACCTCAGATTTCTTCACCGTTAGTGCCATCACAAGGCACATACTTTGTCTGTCATGATAGAGCCTATATGTGGCTTCCTACCTATTTTTCAGGTACTTGCTATGTGGCTTTTCTTCTTCCTCCAACATATACTGCTCCTTCAGGTTATTATAGGAAAAGATATGGCAGAGGAGTTATTGATTTGAAGGACACGGCAGGACAAGAGGGAGGTGACTTCATTCAAGGGTTGTTTCCTTTTTGGGGCCCAATGGCCAACAGCAGAGACATTAGACAGTTAGTTTGTGTTGTTGAGGCTACCTTAAATGTAACTTCAGGATCCTTGAGTAATCTGACAGCCGAACTTCAGGCGGATCGCCTTATGACTTTGCAGAACCGTATGGTTCTAGACATTGTCCTTTCAGATCATTGAGGAGTCTGTAAATTGATCCGGTCTAGTTGCTGCATTTACATTCCAGATAATGCCCCTACAGTATACCAAGCCATCTATAAGTTGCATATCATTTCCGAGTCTATACATCAGGACACAGGAGATTGGTCTGTGATGGGATGGTTTTGGGGACTACTGTCCACTTGGGGATGGAAGATACTAACGTTCCTTGGAATGGTTTGGGCCATCATTTTCTCTTGTTGTCTTTGTATACAGTGTGGCCCTGCCATCTGTGGTCTTTGTGCCACCATGTGTGTCCCAAGGCCTGTGTCACAGAAAACAGAGAACATTAAAATGATGTTGCAGCAACAGCTCGATTACCTCATGGCCATAGACATCGACTCAGACTAACTTGAGTCCGTTGTGTTTTTCCTGAGTAATGGCAAAAGGAGGGTCTGAGGTTCTTTGGTTTCTGACTTTGTCCCGTATTTAGTCGCCATTTTGTGTCACGTCACCATTTTGTGTTGCCCTCACTCAGGCAGCACAGCGAACTGAGTGTTTTTTGCTTTTCTCAGCTGCTGCATGTCTCTTCTGTTAAAGAGTAACTCCCTTGCCCTTGGTTACGAAACCGATTTTAGGGTCTGGGCGAGTTTGTTAATCCATGTTTGGGTTGATTGATCCCTGTCTTGTCTGACTATTTGGCTTCTCCTATTCTTTCCTTACATTATCTTATCCAACTGGCCTTCGCTATTCTCTCCTTGTATTCTCTTGTTCCACAACTGTCCTTTGAGGCACACAAATACGCCCTGCCACCTGCAAATTGAATTGTCGGTACTAGCACTGATTATTTTGTTGGGAGGGGTAACACACGGGGGTTGAAAAAGGGGCGTATTCGGGACACCTGATAGCTTGTTTTCCAACTTTCTATTGGCTTGCTTTGTGTGCGTTGGGAATATATGTCGTAAATATGTGTACTATAAGAGATTGTGCACCACAGATTGAAGTGGCAGTCTCCTTAGAATTTACACCCTGTATGTACTTCTAGGACAACTGTGCTTAGCTGCAGCTAATAAACCTGGCTTTCTAGGCCCACCAGAGTGTCTCGTGTCTCTGTTCGACAAGGCAGGTGAACTCGGGGATTGAAGGCGTGCCCTGCGCCGCCAGGCCCATAAGGCCCGGTTCTCAGCACTCTCAAGGAGAATGAAGTTGCAGTTGGGTTAGATTTTTGGCTGCACTTATCACACATGCATTTTATCTAATTTTATTATCTATGTATTATAATATGAATTTAGGGCAAGATGTATTATTTGCCTGTCTATCTATTTTTTGTATACTTTTTATATGATGATATACCATCAAATACAATGGTATTTTATTTGTTTGTGACCTGTTTTTTTACTGCTTCTTATAAATGTCCCAGACTTGTAAAGAGGAAGTATTCATACTTTCAATTAAGATATTAAAAAAAAGCAAACATGTAGGCTTCAAGCTCTTAGCACATTTGTGTCCTTGTTACATTTGGCTTCCAAATCTGAAATATAAGAAGATGCTTGTCTATGTTCTGTTATGTTATGGATATTTGTATATCAATACTAGATTAATTAACCCTGTCTCCTGAAGTGTCTGAAAGTGCATGTACAACGATATTGGATTTATTAACCCTAATGGGATTACTATTAATGACAACTTGTTGAACACTCCAAAAAAGAAGAGCTACCATCTGAACTGTTAGCAGGTAACAGCATTCCTGACAACATCTGAGAATTAATAACTATCATCACATCCCTCTTGCAAAACCAGGTCACCACAATACGTTTTGGGCCCTTGCCTGTGGCAGGTACTTGGCCCACCTACAAGAGTGAGGTGACAATTTTATTGGGAGACCTGGGGGTAATGCAGCATGGTAGAGAAATTGTGGTTTTTCTGATACTAGAAGAATATGACACAGTAATGCAAGGAAAATGTGTGACTATAGTTGCATTTTGAGATTTGCATGGCATTGTGAGCAGAAATGCTTGTTGGGATCCTTGTGAGGCACACCACTCCATATTCCCCATTTATTTCTGGTTTACAAAAATATCCCTACATTTTCCCTAGAGACAAACTACACCTTAGCACAGAAAGGCAGATAAGACAAATATGATTGTCAATTTATTTGACCCTCAAGTACACACACATACTTATTGAATTTGTCACAAGGGTGAATGAAAGGTTCAAAAGGTATATTTTATTAACAAGAGATTTCACAAAAAGGAAATACACTGTAAATAATTAAAAGGTTAAAAACCTGAACCAATAACTCACAGCTCATGAGCTGTAAAGCCAAGGCAAGGCACCATCATCCTTAACAGGCCATTCACACACCTTTCATACTTGACACACAAGTTCACACCACCAGCTGTAGCCCCAACTTATTACAGCACTTACATCAACAGACAATGTAGAGACAATGTACACCCTTAAAGAGAAAGACAGAAAATCCAAATATTACTTAAAAACAAACTATTACTTAAGTTCACATACATACTAGTTGGATTTGGCACGAAGGTGAGTGAAGGTTCAGAGTGTAACATATTATTAAAAAGAGATTTTACAAAAAGGAAATGCACTGTTAATAATTATATGGTTAAAACCCTGAACCAATGCCACGGCAAGGCACATACCTCTTAACAGGCCATTAACACACATTTCATATTGGACACACAAGACCATTCACACCTCCAGCTGAGGCGCAGCACATTACAACATTCACATCAACAGACTGTGCCATTGAAGAGCGCATCACTTTCATTTGCCCACATAACTGACACAGCAATCACACTGGCTGGTGGTTGAAATAGTATATGCAGTGGTGTTTGGCTAGCAGAGTGTGTAATGACCTGCAGCAAGTCACTATTCATACTCTGTCAGCCAAATGCCAGCCAACACACACAACCAGCCAAGCACAAGTAAACGCACACCGCCAGCCAAACACCAGTCCACCTACACTGCCAGCCAAACACCAGTTCGCTAACTCCACCAGCCAAATACCAGTCCACTCACAACACCAGCCAAGCACCAGCCCACCCCCACCACCATCCAAGCTCCAGCCCACCCACACTTCCAGAAAGTGCCAGCCCACACAACTGTCAGCCAAGAACCAGTCCACGCACACCACCATCCAAGCACCAGTCCATGCATACCACCAACCGAATGCTAGTCCACTCACACTGCTAGCCAAGTGCTAGCCCACATACATCGCCAGCGGAGCACCAGTCCACCTAAACTCCCAGTCAAGTGCCAGCCCACGCACACGGCTAGCCAAGTGCCAATCCATGCACACCACCAGCCAAGCACCTGTCCACGCACACCATCATCAATTTTTTTTTTACAAGAAAGAAAACACAAACTATTTGGAACAAGATACAAAACTATAACTATGTACACAACAGCGGTAACTAAAGACATTATTCTAATGCCAACCGTTAAACTGAACAACAAGTATAAAACCATAAAGACCATACAGTACACTATAAGACTCACAGTTGCTACCAAAAACTCCTTTGAGTGTAATACAATCTGAAACATGTGGGCACACACAGCCCAGGATTAGAATGACAATCAGCACAGTGCATATGACTCTCCTTCCGCATACCTCTTCGCAAACAGACTCTACATCTCTTACAGGGATTGGGTTTTTTGGGGCGTGGGAGGAATTAATTTGGTAAAGTGGTGATCTAGTCACATATTCCACTACTCCAACTCTTTTGCCTGTTCCACTACAATAATACTGCTTATCCCAGACTCCAGAAACTGAACAAAAGTCATCTTTGACGCTGGAGAACACTCCTTGAACACAACAAAAGTATTACAAGTTGTGAAATTGAAAAGATGGAGGGCCAACTTCTTATACCAATTGTAAACCTTATGAAGAGCAGTATAAGGTTCTAACCTCTGATCAGCTCTTTCGACACCACTTATGTGCTTATTGTAGTCTACAATGCACGCAGGTTTAGGCACTTCAGTAACCTGACCCTAAACAGTTACTGTTGGACTTGGCCCTTTTTGTTGGGTCATCCCTGAACTTTTTGCTTTCCTCCTGTATTTTTTCTGACCTGTTGTTGGCTGTTTTATGACTCTGGGAACTTTACCACTGCTGATCAGTGCTAAAGTGCATATGCTCTCCCTATTGTAAATTGATGTATGGATTAGTGAGTCCATGATTGACTGGTTTAGTTTACCTGTCAGACCCTAGTACAGTGCACTGAGTGTGCCCAGGGCTTGTAAACCAAATGCTGCTGGTGGGTTTGTAGCACTGGTTGTGCCACCCACAGAAGAAGCCTGTAAAATTGTGATTCAGATCTGCCATTGCAGAGCCTGTTTACAGTCTGGTACTGCATTGTTGACTGGGCAAGTGTACCCACATGCCAGCCCCTACACCTTCTCTTTTCTGCATATTAGTCACCCCTATGATAGGCCAAAGGGCAGGGTGCATTGTAGATAAAAAGAAGGACATGCCCTGGTGTGTGTGGCATGTCCTAGTAGTGAATTCTAGTCATTTTCGTTTTTCACTATTGCAAGGCCCCAAGTATTCCAAGTTCCCCATACGCCAGAATGGGTAGTTTGATTATTACATCTTATAATCCTAACTGACTCAGGAAAAAAGGTAGAAATTTGAGTTTAGTATCGCAAAAACAACTGTTGATAGACAGAATGCAGAACAATGTCATACAGTCACCCCAGTACAAAGATATGAGCCTAAATCCATCGTTTTTTTGTACTCCACACCACCCCAGTTCAGACATGGCCATATGCAAATCAGCCTTGACCCTGTGCCTCAAGGGAACAGTCCAGCCCGAACTGCTAAGCCATGTATTTCCTGGACCGGAATCAAGCATCCTAGGACCGGTTTCTGGCTGTCAGCCGTCTTCAGCCAGGATAGCTTGACTCCAGTGGTGTGGAGAGCATGGGACTCACGTCTCAGCGTACCCATCCCACTCGGGGTGACAAACGTAAAAACAACAGTTGATGGACAGAATGCAGAACAATGTCATACATTCACCCCAGTACAGAGATCTGGGCCTAAATCCATCGTTTTGTTGCACTCCACACCAACCCAGTTCAGACATGGCCATATGCATATCAGCCTTGACCCTCTGCCTAATGGGAACAGTCCACCCCGAACTGCCAAGCCATGTCTTTCCTGGACCGGAATCAAGCATCCTAGGACCGGTTTCTGGCTATCAGCCGTCATCAGCCAGGATAGCTTGACTCCAGTCATGTGGAGAGCATGGGACTCACATCTGAGCATACCTACCCCACTCTGGGTGATAAATGCAAAAACAATTCGAGTTTAGTATGACTGAACTCAGAATGATAAAATACATATTTTAGTGAAGTTGGTTTTAACATTCTGTGTTTGAAAATACCACTTTTAGAAAGTAGGTATTTTCTTGTCTAACCATCCAAGCCTGCCTCTGCTAGATTGTGTATTCCTTGTCTGGAGTGTGAGTGACAGGGGCTAGGGAATCCAGGAGACAGGGTGAGTCAGCACAGGGCTGAATAGAGCTATCTGCATTTGGATGGGTGGGAGGAGTTGCACCTGGGACCTGAATAGGGCTGTGCCTTTCCTCCACAATGCTGGCTCTACGTCCTGTGGTGCGTCTGATGTACCTGGCCTACACTGTGAAAGGAAAGAAGGAGTCTAGTCAACAAAGTGCTCCAGGACAGACTAGAACTGATTTGGACTTGGCAAATGCCTCTCTGCCTTCAGAGAACAAAGGGAAAATGAGTATAAAAGAGGGGGCCCAGACCCCAGAACTTTAGATCACTTTTGGGAAACAAGAAGAACCTTTGCTGAGGAGAGAAACCACAGAAACTGAGGAGGAGACTATCCATAAGCTGAGTGCTGTTTGGGGGATTGGCCTGCAGTGGTTGCCTGACTGCCAAAGAAAGGATAAAGGACGGTGTACTACTTTCAATTCAAAGTATAAAGGATCTCCATGGGCTTGAGGCAGAGCTTGCCTCCTGCTGAAGTCTCAGGGACACCAGACTTCACCCACCAGCTCCCCAAAAGTTCTTTTGAAGTCCCTGCTGTTGTGTTGAGCCTTCTGAGGGACTGCGTGTCACAAGGAGCTGGAAGCGCAACTCACAAAGAAGAAGCATGTGCCGCTGCAGCCGCTGTTGTCAGATTACTTAAGAAGGGTGTCGCCACTGCCGCTTCGCAGAAGTGCCTTGCATCGCCGGGAAGAGTGGCGCCGTCGCATCAGATGCCAACGCATCATCGGGAAGCACGTCGCCACTGCAGCCACTGTCGTCGCATCACTGAAGAAGAGTGTGGCAGCTGTCGCATTGCATCGTCTAAGCGCCTCCCATCACCGGAGAAGAGTGTCGCGATCGCATCAGATGCCGTTGCATCACCGGAGAAGCATGTCGCAGGGCCGGTCGGGTCGCATCAGGAAGAAGACGCCATTTTGTTTCATTGCACCGGATCTTCATCGCATCAAGGCGCTGCAGGTCACATCGCCACGGATGCGCAGTAAGAAACCGACACCTCCCCATGCCGAGAAGAACTGATGCATCATCGTCCCCTACGCAGCAGTAGGTAACTGATGCATCACCGTTCTTGATTGTAAGGAACCGATGCATCACCTTCCCTACAACTCTTTCGCTGTATAGCGTTATGCATACAAAGGTACATTGAACTTAAAGTGAAGCATTTACCATTTGAAAATAACTAAACTATTTCTACCATTTTTAAGTACAGTACTGTGGATTTTTGTTGTTTGTGGTCTTGTGTTAAGTCCATATAAATACTTATTTTTAATATACAACCTGTGTGGTGTCCATCTGTAGTGTTTTCACTGGATTACTGTATGTGTTCGCAAATGCTTTACACACTGCCTCTGAGATAAGCCTGTCTGCTCGTGCCAAGCTACCAAGGGGGTGAGCAGGGGATATTTTAGGAGTGTACCCCTTACCCTGACTAGACGCAAGGGTCCCTATTTGATCGAAGGCACCTACCTCTGCCAACTAGAGACCCCCAAATCTAACAGTCACATGTGAAGTAATGTCATCATGGATGGTAGTCAGCATGTACACATCCCTCCTGTACACAAAGGACACAGCAAGCAGTTCATCACTACTTAGGGCACTGCCCCCCTGAGGCTTTTTGCAATGAAGCACTTTTGGGTAACCTTTACTGTTAGATCAATTAATCAAGAGTGTCCACTTTGAACAATTCCTTAAACAATTGCACAGCATTATAGAAGTTATCTAGGTACACATTGTGATCTTTGTTAAAATGTCCTCTAGCAAGTTTCCAAAAATGTTCACAAAAAACTTGTAAAGTGGACGGACAACCAGGGGAGCCAATTGTGGAATCCCTACCAGTGTACATCTGGAAATTATAGTCATATCCTGTCCTACTCTCAGACAACATATACATCTTAATTCCATAACGTGCCTTCTTAAAAGCAATGCACTGCCTAAAAAAAGCAAATGACCCTTGAACAGGACCAAAGATTCATCAACAGCTATATCTTTCCCTGGAGTATAGATCTGGCCAAATCTTAAAAAGATAGTCACAGTCAGGGTGATCTCGGGGCAACGCCAAAGCATTATCAACAAAATGCAGTATCCGAAACAAAAGTAAATTCCTATCATGACTCATAATTGCAGGAAATATGGCTGTTGCCACCAATGGACTGGTAGACCAATAGAAATCCTGGGATGGCTCCATTATCAAGCCTATCAAAAAAGTCTAACACAAAAACTTCTTCATCTCATCCACATTTCTGGGAGTCTGCCGGGCAGCTCTAGAGCAGGGCCTAAGTCTGGCACTGTTGTCCCTCAAATACTCTTCAGCATACAAATAAATCTGCTCAACAATCTCACCCTAAAAAAGCATCATCCATAAACAATTGAAAAAACTGTAAAGGCAACATAAATTAAAAATTCACTCTACACACTGCATCACCACTAAAGGCAGGCAACACCGGCTGCACCATGTTTGGATCAACCCAGAGTGCAGCACTTCCAATGGGAAGCCTAGAAACTACAGGCTGCAACACAGATCCATCTTGCTGCACCATCGACACATCAGTAGTCCACCTCTAAAACAGGTACTTCATCTGCACTGAGAGTAGCTTGATCCACACTGAGAGTAGCTTCATCATCATGTGATTCCTCGTGGACAGAAAACTCACTGCCAGAAACTTGCACTTACTCCTCTTCCTTAAACGCACTGGCAGTCTCATAATCATGGACATAGGAATATTCAAAAAGCATACCAACCAGCTGCTGAGCAGTAATTCTAGGGCTAGCCATAATATTTACGAATAAAGGTAACTTGTCAAACAAGTCAATTACAACAAATACTTTGTAAAATAAGTAATAAACAAATTGTGGCTTTATCACAAGGACCTATACACTCAAAAATGATACCACTAACTTGCCAGAAACAGCTAGACTTACCACCACCTACTCTGCACAGACACAGAAAGGACCAACCATATCCCAGTAAAAAAGAAAAAGAAAAAAAATTACACATAAGACAACGCAATACACATTGCAAAGAATTTCATACTCAAAACACAAACTAAATATGCTGCTATTATGACACCACTTACAAAAAATTCATTCATACATGACAATAATACTCATTTGGAATAAACATAAAAAACATGTTTTTCCTACCAAATAAAGGCAACTACGCAAAACTGCAGCTTAACTGCTGCCGAAACCGCAAATAACAATCAAAAGCGTTGTACTAAAATAAAAAGGAGAAATAAAACATTACAATCACATATGCACATAATACACCAATCCACACACAATCCACCAGCCAAGCTGGGGAGTATGTGGGCCTAAAAGCATAAGGCTGATCTCCCCCCAAGGGGGGCAGAAACAGACAAATCATCCACCCCCATAAAAGGGGAGCAACCCTTGTCTAAGGGGCCACTCCCCAACACCAACATTTAAAAACCCCTGGTGTCTAGTGGGTACTGACCCCTAGGGGACAGATGGGCCTAATATCATATCCCTGATCAGCCCACAAAGGGTACAGAAATGGCCACAATAATCACCCCATAAAGGGGAGCGACCTTCGTCTAAGTGGCTGCACTCCGAAATTAGGAGTGTACATGTGTTTATAGAATATTTAAGGGCTTTGATTATAATTGTATATAGTTTTCCTTTGTGATTTTGAAAGATATATTAATTTTTTGTGATTTTTTGTCATTTTTGTGTTGCATATATGTTGTTTTATGTACATGTATGTTTCTAATATATATATGTTGTGTGCATCCGGCACCTACCCATGATCCGTGTATCATAGGAAAAACGTTGTTGATTTACAAAGAAAATTATTTTTTTATGTCATGGCAATTGACTGTGCCACATACACAAATAAAGTGGTGAATTGATCCCTCCCTGCTTTTTTCCTTATATTGCATCTATGATGTCCTTTGCCCAGGCAGAGGAGGGTTATTTGGGCATACCCCTTTCTTCTTTTTTGAGATTGATGTCTTCATAGTGCCAGAATAATTTTGTGCTAGAGATGCCACTATACCTGTAAAAATGTTAAGATGGTGTAGAATTTACTAGTCAGATTTTCTTTCTTTGTAAGTCTATGTCCTCCAGAAACTTCAAAAGTGTACAATCTGCACTCAATTGGATTTCCAAGAACAATGGCGGTTAAAGTATACATAATTGCATTTGTATGGCTCAGTATTGTTTTCCAGGTCATGCAAAGCCAAATGGGGTCTTGAATCGAGGCGATCATGAAGAGGGTGTTTACTGCTGAAAAAAGAGATTAATTCTAAGCCACAAAATTGTGGGAAAATTGAGCTTTTGCCATTACACTTGAATCCACATAGAGGAAAAGATGGATTAGGAAAAATGCACAAATATATATGTTGAATGAATGCATGTGAATTTTGAAGACCTACACTGTTATTGTTTCTATATAATGTTTTAGTATGAGTAGAGCTATATGAGAAATATGTGGAATGAATGTGTAGTGAATGAAAAGTTTATACAATGAATAGCTATATTTCTCATGTAGAACTGTTTTAACCATACTGAGCACATATGCCCATGTTCGTATAAACAAATGTTATATACTATGCTCCCTGCCAGATGCATTGAACTTAATGTTAACGGATATAAAGTTGGCTCTACTGCAACGACTAAGCAGTAGCCACAGCAGGCTCGACCTGAAACCAATAGACAAAGAATCTGGCTGCAACACGGAAAGAGAGACTACCTTACTGGAGTCAGCTGATGGGAAAACCTCACTGACGGTTGCGATGCTACAAAAGCAAGACCTCGCAAAATCTCCATCACGCACCTTGGAAGTAAATCACAACTAGGGGGCTGATTCGCCCCCGCAGATCATGAATTGGGCCTGGAAGCGAAGGATAAAAAATCGTCAGGTTACCAAGACAGAAAACCTCCAACTAAAGATAACAAATGGCCTGTTGCTCTATCTAAAAGAGCAAAAAAAAAGACAAAGGAAGGCCAGAAATAAAGCAGTGAGAGATCGTCTCTCAAACGTATATCCACTGTTTAAAGGTTGTGGCAATATGAAGAATCCATTACGAACTGCACAACCACTTGCTCTCTCACCACAGGCACCCTTGGATTCTACAATGACACTGCCTATTCTAAATACAGCCCAACCATGGAACAAAGCATAACATCACAGTCCATTACATCAGGAACATACCAGCCGGGGTACCCACACTCAATCACGCAAAACCACGAGGAACCTCCGCCCAGCAACAGTAGTAACACAACAAAAGATCCAGAAGCAGGCCAACGGGCGGCATTCTCATCTGAACGCACTGAAAAATTAGTTTGTTCTACAACCAAGAAAGACCTAGGCTCCATCACCGATCAAAGCCCCCCACTTTGAAACTTAGAGCCCTCAACTCACTCACAAAGGGCGCAGCAACCTCCAGGATGGGTGGTGACTTCAGTTCCACAATAAGTTTTTCCATCTGCAACAGAAAGTGGAGACCCGCGGAGATCATCGCTAGTGTGCAAATTGATTAGACCAGTGATCAATAATCACAATCCCCTAGCTCACCCTAATAATAAAGGCCATACTAATAGAAGCCAGGAGAGGAGCAACCGGCCAAGATGGCTCTCTTCCCATGCTATCCGTCGGAAGGGAGGCACGACGTATTGAATTGATCCAACATACTAAGTTTACTTCAGACTACTCCTATTCAGTCAAAGATAACCTTAGATGACATACTGAGTGTGGAATTTAAAAACACCCCAGAGTGCCACAATGGGAGGGAAGCCACTTTTTTAACATTAAAAAAAACTTCACTGGCAGAAGAAATACTGGACCGTAAGGACATCATCGAGGAATGGGGCATAGGAATTTCAAAAATACAAGCACCGAAATACCCATCTCCGTTAAGAAATCCCAAACCTACAGTATATTGAGGGGGACAGGGCCCTTCCTCCGCCAGCCACAGATAGATAATATAAATTAATCCTGCTTCCACTCATCATCAAGGGGCATGACCAGGAACATAGTAACAGGACAACCAAGGGGTGCCCACCAACCTGGCCGGAAACGTGTTCCGCACATTTGGCCGAGCAAAGTCTTGGCCTACTCCTAGCAGTGAGAAGCGTGCATTATTGCCACAACAACTGATAACCTTTCTGTCATGGAATGTAGTTAGACTATCAAGACTTCTTTGCTCAAATACAGCAAAATCACTGCTATTGACATCTGATGTTCTCTGTTTCTGAAAAACATGGGCTCTAACACCTCTAACAATTGTTGGCTTCCAAGGGATCCATCACGCAGCTAAGAAAAATAACATCTTTGGGAGGCCCTCCGGAGGCCTGTCAATATACCTCAACCTGATTATGAAAATAAAAACAGACTCAATTTCTATTCAAGATGAGATGCTTCAAGCGCTCGTTCTGGAGAGCACCAAGCCGTCGGCGCCCCGCCTTAAAATCCTCCTGATTACCTTCTGTTTTGACAGCTTTGGCTCAGATCGAGCAAGACGACATCGCCAGCTGTGCGACAAATTGGACCAAATCCTCTGTGATCATGTTAACCATGACACAATAATCTGCAGAGTTTTTAACCTGCGACAATTAGGATTATTTAACACCACCTACTTACCTCCAAATCCTTTAAGTACCCAAATAATTAACATCCTAAGTAAAGATGGATTACAATCTTTAAAGCTCTTAGCAAACATCCAAGAATCTTCATCTCAACCCCTGAAGACCTTCAAGGGAATAAGAACCATTGACTATGTTTTTGCCTTTGCGAATCTAACTAATCCCTTTGCGAGCTTAAAAGTGCATTCTTCTATTGATAGTGGCCATCTTCCACTTCGCTCAACATTTATCATTAATCTCCCAAAATGCATAGGCCACAAGGTGTTGGGTACTTCCTGCAGCGATGAAAGATGACATCTAATTCGGAAGACAAATGGGGCCATGTCAACTTACGGAATTTTGCATCTTGGAAAGCTGCTACAGGATAGTCCCTGCAATGACCTACTATCTCACTGGACTGCCATTACTAGGGGCATCCATGAATTACTTAATCCTGAAACAGGCCCCAGGCGACATCAGTTAAAACCAATTAACAAAAATCAAACTATTTTGGCGAGCTCACTGCACATTTGCAAGTTGACAATGGCATGTAAGGAAACTTGCAACGAACAAGCCAAAGTCGACCTGTCATTGGAACTCCAAGGTGCAAAAAAATAGCATAGGCAAGTGATATGGCAGGAAAAAAATCAGCAGAGGGAAAAGGATTGGCAATTCGTTCATTCAATCATGAGCAAACATAATCAGGCAGGCCTTTGGGGATACATCAAAAACAAAATAAGCCAAGAACTTATGAGGAGCAACTCCATCACCGAAGCAATGTGGTCTTTGCATGTAAATAACCTCTATGTAGTTGATCAAACAGGAATCTCTCAGCTTGAATACTCATATCTTTCTGATGATTCATAGGACCGTGCCCCATATTTACGACTAATAGTATTCAAAAAGTACTAAGCAAAATAAGTTATCATGTGCACCTGGTTCGGATGGCCTCCCGGCCCAACTGTTCAAAGAAGACTTGTCACTATGGTCCGCAATACTTTTCTCACTGTTCACAACCTGCACTAAAATCCATCAAGTGCCCGACAGCTGGAGAGGTTCAATATTGCACCCAAGTTTTAAAAAGTCCGATACACAGAATGCCTGCAATTATCGGCTGATAGCCTTATTGGACATTGAGGCTGAGATCTATGCAGATGTACTCCTAAAAGATCTAGAGGCTTGGGCAACAACAGACGCAATAATTCCTTTCTGCCAAACTTGCTTTAGACCCAATTCCTCCACAATGGATAACATAATCACCTTATCCTAGGTTGTCCACCAGGCAAAAAACCAGAAGACATCAGCACTCTACTCATGTTTCCTGGATCATTTATCTGCATTTGATCTGGTGAACAGAGGTATCCTTTGGAGAAAACTGCAGGCGTGGGGCATTCCCAAAGGCCTCCTCAATGCCATCATATCGCTATACACAACTACCTAGGTGAGGGCCAAGCTGTCAGACACTGCGCTAACCAAGAAGATCAACACCACCCAAGGGTTAAAGCAAGGGTGAGTCTTTGCTCCAATTTTTTTCAATCTATATTAACGCGCTACAACACTCAGGGCATGAGGAAGTGTTAGAATTGCTATTTAATGCATTATATGCTGCTGAAAATTGAAACTTGATATAACTTTAAAAACAAACGTTTATACCTTGTTTTGCTGTCAGGGACTACTTTCACTCTCCCCGGTCCACCCCGAGCACCGCTCGATTGTTGTGGAGGGAGATTCTCCCTTTCACTGCTTTTGAGGAAATACTCACTTCCAGGGTAGGGTCAGCGCTCTAGTGTTCGAACGCTTGGACCACATAAAATCATGTGCTGGGCGACGCGCAGCGGACGTGCTCCAACACTCAGGGCATGAGAAAGTGTTAGAATTGCTATTTAATGCATTATATCCTGCTGAAAATTGAAACTTGATATAACTTTAAAAACAAACCTTTTTAACTTGTTTTGCTGTCAGGGACTACTTTCACTCTCCCCGGTCCACCGCGAGCACCGCTCGATTGTTGTGGAGGGAGATTCTTCGTTTCACTGCTTTGGAGGAAATACTCACTTCCGGGCTAGGGTCAGGGCTCTAGTGTTCAAACGCTTGGACCACATAAAAGCATGTGCTGGGCGACGCGCAGTGGGCGCGCCGATGGTGCGCAGAAGGTGCGCCTAAGGCAAGCCCATCTGCATGCACCCGTTCATGCCTGGTCGCCGCAAGGTGCCATACCCCTTATATCTTTGTAGAGGGATAATATACAGGCTCGCAGAAAAGATCATATATACTCCAGAATGAAGCTGTTGGACATCAGGAAGATAAAAGGGCATATTAAGGGTTATGGTGATTGTACTACATGTACCAATCGGCTCCCCCCTAATATCAAGGGCAGCTTCACATATATCAAATGCAGA
This sequence comes from Lissotriton vulgaris, assembly GCF_964263255.1. Lineage (NCBI taxonomy): Eukaryota > Metazoa > Chordata > Amphibia > Caudata > Salamandridae > Lissotriton > Lissotriton vulgaris. The sequence continues at coordinate 1,300,571,115 of NC_141694.1, forward strand.
TTTGAAAGCCTACCCCTCCCCCCCCTCTAGGGACGGGACCCCTGACTACACAGCGCATAGACTCCAGGCCTCTCAAAACAAACTGGCATTGTTTTTTAGCGAACGTTCGCTCACTTCCTAAACATGCTATAAACATCTGAGATCTTTTTTCCACGTCAGCCCCAGACATAGGTTTCCTAACGGAGACTAGGATAAGACCTGCTTCTGCCCCTGATGTTGCGGTCGCGGTACCAGTGGGCTATCATATTTTAAAATTGGATCGGTCCCACAAAGTAGGTGGTGGAGTTGCCATAATGTACAAAGACCCAATAAAGGCCACCGTTCTAGACAAATTCAGTTCAGATAATAATAAAATACTAGTATTGAGACTGGATTTCCATCCACCATTGAGTTGGAAGGGAGCACTTGTATATCGCCCCCCCAGGCCCTATTGCTAATTCCATCTCTAACCTGTTGGACATATTAGCACCACACGTCATATCCTCAGATACGTTTATTCTCCTGGGAGACTTTAATGTGCACTATGATAACCAGGAAGACCCAGAAGCGACCATCTTTTCCAGGGAAATGTCAGCACTCAATCTTATAACTAGGGATGATGCCCCTACCCACAAAGCCGGTCATATACTGGACCAGGTTCTCTCTAATTCAACAGAACTTGTCTACATCTCGACCGACCCACTAATATGGTCTCCTTTGACCTTCTTAATGTAAGGAAAGAGATAGTGAAGACATTTCTATCTAAAAAGACTTTTAGACACTGGCAGAAACTATCTCCAGACACATTTAAGGAAGTGCTCACTAAGAACAGGCAGGTTTCTACTCCAGCTACAGTGGAGGATCATCTTGAGTCTTTCCATCACACTATAAAAACTACTCTGGATACTTTAATCCCAGAGAAAGTGGCAAACATGATGATTAACCGTACTCAGACCACTTTATATACAACAGAGCTAAAGGAAGAGAAGAGCAACTGCAAAAAACTTGAACGTAAATGGCGGCGCACAAAAGATAGGCTAAACAAAGAACGTTATAAAATGGCTCTGCTTACTTACCATAAAAACATAAAAAAGGCGCGCAAACACCAAATTATCATGCAGTTGGAACAATCAGGTAACTCTTCCAAAATGCTTTTTCAGATTCTTAACACCTTTGTCAACCCTAAAACTCTTGACACGGAAGAAGAACCTACCCAATCTCTTTGTGACAATGTTTCGGATTGTTTCACTCAAAAAATAGAAGATATTTATAGCAAAATAGTCTCATATACTACGCATAAAGATGATGTTGACATCAACCAACTGCCCGAGTCGGAGGGACAGGGTGCTCTTAAAGACTTTCCACTGTTAACAGTCAAGACACCGTACAATTATTAAGTTCCGCTAAGTCAGGCTCACCTACTGACTTAATTGCTGCAAAGTCTGCCAAGAAGCTGGCAGAAGAATTAGCTGAGCCTCTCTGCTCTGTTCTGAACCATTCTATAATAGAGGGTAAACTGCCTAAAGCTTGGAAAGTTGCCCAAATCATGCCACTCCATAGAAAAAGTGAAGCTGGCCTCTGATGTTATTAATAACTACCGCCCCATCTCCTTGTTACCCCTGTACAGTAAACTTTTGGAGAGACAGGTGAATAGTCATCTCTCGGCCTTTTTGGAATCCTCCAACTGTTTGGACTATTCCCAATCAGGCTCCGGCCAAAGTACAGTACTGAATTGACCTTGGTGAAGGTAACTGATGATATAAAAATGCTGGGGGATGCAGGTCAGGCAGTGATTTTGGTACTGCTTGACCTATCTGCTGCGTTTGACACCATATCTCACCAAATTCTCGTAGACAGACTTCGTCTCACAGGAGTCCAGGGCTCAGCTTTGAATTGGATACAGGACTTTCTCACCGACAGTACCCAAATAGTTAATCTAGGCCCTTTTCAATCCAAGCTCAGTCATGTAATGAAAGGTGTGCCACAGGGTTCCTGTCTCAGGCCATCTCTGTTTAATGTCTACGTTGTCCCATTAGCTGTTCTGCTTAGGAAGGTTGGGTTTCTCCCAATCTCCTACGCAGATGATACACAGCTGATCTTTACCTACAATAAATTTACCCCTGATGTCCAGAAAGAGTTCTCCGAAGGTATGAAAAATATCACCCTTTGGATGAAGAGAAACCTTCTGCAATTAAACACTGTTCAAGGATGCCATCTCGAGATGGTCTCCTGGGTGGCTGCCTGAAGAATTAGGTGTAGTTCCTACCCCAAAGAATGTGGTCAAAAACCTAGGAGTGCTAGTCAACAGAGACCTTAACTTGGAGGGTCACATTGCAGCAGTCAAAAGATCCTGTTTCTATGCTCTGAGTCTGCTCCCGAAGATCTTCCACTTTCTGCCTATGAGAACACGCAAAACATTAATTCACGCTCTGGTCCTGAGTCGACTGGATTATAGCAACACCTTGCTGATATCCGCTAAGGACTCTGACCTACAAAGCTTGCAGGTGGTGCAGAATACTGCGGCCCTCCTGGTGACTAGCGCTCCCTATCATGCCCCTTCCCTTCCTCTCTTGCACAGCCTACATTGGTTTCCTATTCGCAAAATAATTCATTTCAGAGTGTGCTGCTTGTAAGGCCTTAATTCTATGGTCCCAACATATTTGACAGAAAAAATAGTTAAATATTTCCCTATGCACTTACTTCGATCTGAACGCAAAAGTCTGCTCACTATTCCTCGCATTAAGCAGACTAGATTAGGAGGCAAATCCTTCTCTTATCTGGCCCCCAAATTGTGGAATCAACTGCCATTAGACCTTCATCAGGAAGGCAACTACCTGTATTTCAGGAAAAAACTCAAGACCCAACTCTTCTAACATTCCTCTCCCCTTGTGTTGCTGTAATTTCTGTCCTTAGCGCGGAGATACCCCATTTGGGGTGAGTCAGGTGCTTTATAAATATAATAAATAAAATGAATAAATACAGCGGACATGTCCCGGGCACTTACAAACACTAATCTAATCTCCCCAAAAGTCGGCAACAGAAAGATTACAATATTGCAATACGCGGATGACATTGTCCTCCTCGACAACTCTAAAATAGGACCCCAGAGAGCATTAAATTCCCTCCACTTGGATTACTGACATAATATAGAGAACACAAATATAGACATACAAAAATATCGAGGATAAAATATCGACTACAAAAATATCGAATTCCTATCTACAAACAGGTAAGTGCAAAAAAATGGAATCAAAAATATTGGTTAAAAATAATATAGATAGTAAAAATAGCGAAAGTAATTTAAAATAAATGAAATATTAAAAATAATTAACTAAAAAAATACTTTCAAATACTTAAATAACCTTAAAATTATAACATAATTAATTTAAGCTAAAAATAACACACACTTTTATTTTTTAAAACATATATATATATATTCACATGATATTAATAAACAATTTTTACCATAGGATAGCATAGGGGTAAAAATTACTATTCCCACTCCGGTGAGTGCAACAGTAGGGAAAGCGTTGGATAGTTTAGGGGTAAAATTTACTATTCCCACTCCAGTGAGTGCAACAGTAGGGAAAGCGTTGAATAGTGTAGGGGTAAAAATTACTATTCCCACTCCAGTGAGTGCAACAGTAGGGAAAGTGTTGGATAGCGTAGGGGTACAAATTACTATTCCAACTCCAGTGAGTGCAACAGTAGGGAAAGCGTTGGATAGAGTAGGGGTAAAAATGACTATTCACACTCCAGTGAGTGCAACAGTAGGGAAAGCGTTGGATAGCGTAGGGGTAAAAATTACTATTCCCACTCCAGAGAGTGCAACAGTAGGGAAAGCGTTAAATAGCATAGGGTAAAAATTACTATTCCCACTCTAGTAAGCTTAACAGTAGAGAAAGTAAATATTTAATATATTAATAAGTATAAATTAAATATCAATACCAATAAAAAATTTATTAAAAGTAAATACTAATTTAATACAATATAATAATTAATCAATTAAAAAATATATTCAATAATAAAATTCATTAACTATTAATACAAATTAATTACCAATTTACAATTCATTAATTCAATTTTTTTTAATTACCAATTAATTCTAAATAAATACCAATAAATAAATAAAAACATTTAAATAATTTCAATTAAATAACTTTCCACCCTATTCCCCTACACACCCACAACCCGCTACAAAAAATACATTAATTAAATTCACATAATCATCAATTAATCCATTAATAAAAATGAATTACCAATTAAGAATTAGTTAATTTCCAATTAAAAATTATTTAACATTTTTTTCAATATAAAAACCAATATATAAATTAAAATATTTAATTAATGACAATTAAATTACTTCCCACCCTATTCCCCTATAAACCCACAACCAGCTAGAGATAATAAATAATAAAATTCACATAATTATCAATTAATCAATTAATAAAAATGAATTACCAATTAAGAATGAATTAATTACTAATTAAAAATTAATTAACAATGTATTCAAAATAAATACCAATAAAGAAATTAACATATTTACTTAATTATAATTAAATTACTTCCTACCCTATTCCCCTATAAACCCACAACCCGCTACAGAATTAAATTAGGCAAAAATCAAATAACATAAAATTCCTTACCTAAAATAAATTACAAAAAAAATACACTTTGCACACATACACTAACATACAAAACACTTAAAAAAATTCGATATTATTAAAAAGTCGATATTTTTAATAACCTATATTATATACTTCGATATTTTTACTTTCTATATTTATTAAAATCGATATTACATTACTTACCTTAAAAATGATATTTTTGATGACTATATTCAGTCCATTCAATATTTTGTCCATTCTATATTTTGAAGTCGATATTTGTGTAATTCGATATTTTGTACTCGATATTTTGTCTGTATACCCTCCACTTATACAATAGCGTAAACAAGATGAAAGTAAACAATGCAAAAACAAAGGTTCTATCATTTGTAAGGATGCTGCAAAAAATAAATAATAATTGATCCCTAGGTCCCTTAAAAATCTCTGGAGCCAAATCCTAAAACTATCTGGGCACATGGTTTTCTGCAAACGACGCATCAACAATACATAAGCGTCACTTAAAAATCAAGGCAATATTAATAACTACAAGACTGTGTCAACTACACACAGCCCTTTAAAGCCCAGCCTCAGCGCCAATTAGAAAGGTGCTCAGGCAGTATTACCTTCTGCAATTATCTACGGCAGCGAGGCATTCTCCATGTCAACTCATCAACACCATCAAAAAATAACATCTAAAAATATATAAAAGAGTGTTTAAATTGTTCTATTATACCAGGGGACCCCTGGTTAGGCTTGAATTTGGCCTGGAGGGCATCATATGGTCTAGTATGGGGTATTTCATAAAGTACTACCACAGATGCATCACAGCAATGCGTGGTACCCTGAAATCATTTTGCAAGATATTTTCAAACATAAAATCTATCCATGGTCCATTTACTTGCAGTAGAAACTCTTCAAATCGATCTGGCTACTCTAAAGGCTTCTTCACTTACGTCCATTGCAATAAAAAGTACAATGAAAAAAAAAACAGACTAAACTACTTTCCAAGACCACGGACCTGTAAAAAAGGAATACTACATCGTCATTAAGGGCCCTGGTAGCGTCATACAACAATGAAAGTGAAGTCGGACTTAGGGCACAACCTTACCTTAACTGCACAATAGGGAAAGCTTGCCTGACTAAAATCTTTGCAGTAAGGATGCTGACATTACAAATTAAAGACTTTAATCCTAACTGGCTGCTGTTCTCTAAACTAGTCAAGTGTAGACTCTGCGGCTACAAATCACAAACTCTTTAACATCTACTGTGCAGCTGTCCAACGTTGCTCAACTGACGCCGAAACTTATTAAAGCTACTCTTCTTAATTCATGGTATAAGAACATGCAACCAAGCAATGAACTGGAATTTTAGCACAATGGTCCCCCTCGAATTGGCAAGAATAGGTACATTTTTTTAAATCAGTGCAGGACTTCCTTAAAAACTCTAAATAAAGTACTGAGATTTAATCATGAACTGTTAACTCTTAGCTCTTGGATCACGGACACTGATGCACAGTGGAGTTTGACCATGCTGTAATTGAGTTCTCTTATTAGTTGAAACTTTTTATTCATTTTATGGAGGGTTTTTTAACTTACCTTTATTCATTATTTCCATAATAGACAAGGGAAAGGGAAGAAGGTAGAGAGAAAGCCTGAACACCAAGAGTTTCCTTTCTTCTGGCATAACAAGCCATTCACACTATATGGTCCTGTCAGGAACCAGTATTCTCTTCTGTTTTTGTATAAGTTATTCTCTCTAGGTTACTTAAAGGTAACCCAAATTTGTTTTGCCACTTAATCTCCAAAACCGAAAGATCCTCCTCGGTCTTCTCTAAGAGCTGCTGATATAACGCCCCATTTTAGATCTTCATTTAATAGCCTCCAGAAATTCACTCCTATTAAATATAATCAAATTTTGGGTTATTTTCTGCTCAAAAAAACTACGAACCTGAAGGTATTTAAAGAAATCTGAACGGGCCAATTTATATTTTGACTGCAAAAAATCAAAAGAAGCTAACTGATTCCCCTGAAAAAGATCACCCACCTTACAAATTCCGGCTCGATACCATCTGGCCATAACCTGATCCCTAAACACTTCTGATAACATATGCCAATTCTCCTCTTAATCTTCCTCCATATTTCAAAAGCAGTCAAAAGAGTTTTAAACTTTGTTTTCTTATAGTAACTGGGTTCAATTATACGAACTAGACATTGCTGCGCCTCTGCGCCCAGCAGCATCTCGTATATAGATGGTGTGGCAAAATCATCTGTAGGATCATCCTGTAAAAATAAAACACCCATATGTTGCAGGAGGGCTTTCCAATGATATAAACGATAATTGGGAACACCCCAACCACCTCTTAATCTAGATAACATACACCATTTGAGAGCACTCCTTGAACGTCGGTAACTCCATAAAAACCTAGAACACATCCTTTCAATTCGAGAAAAAAATAAAGTTGGGCTACATAAAGGAATGGTCCGAAAAGTGTATAAGAAGTTTGGAAAAGTAAGCATTTTTAAGACATTACAGCACCCATAAAGTGATAAATGTAAGTTATTAAGCCGTTCTAATGTCCGATTTGCCGATACTATAATTAGATCTAAATTCAAACGTACAACATCCTCCACCTTGGGTGAGATTTTAATACCTAGATAGATTACCTCTGATTTAAAGGTCATGTCGCTAGGGCGACCAGCTTCCAAGTGCATCAATTGAGTTTTAGTAACGTTTAGTTAGTACCTTTCAAATATCCCAGCTGCTTCGATAATCTTGGGTAAGGCAGTACGGATATTAGATGTGACAATCACAATATCGTCTGCGTACGCCAATACCTTAGATGCCCCATCATGTATCTCTACAAGTTTTATTTCAGAGTTATTTTCTAGATGATTTATAAAGGGTTCAATATAAAGAGCAAATAGCAAGGGGCAACAGGGACAACCTTGTCTTGTCCCCCTTGCTATTGCTATATTCCCTGAGAGCCTACCCGAGGTGCATATAGCAGCCCTTGGCTGGGCATATAATGTCTGTACAGAGGTGATGAATTCTTGCGGAAATCCTTTGCATGCCAGAACTACCCACAGGAACCTCCATGAGACCCTGTCAAATGCTTTTTCTGCATCTAACAGGGCCACAGCAACAGGGGAATTGGTAACCTGTGACCAGTCTAGCATGGAAATGATCCTTTTAACGTGATCTGTCGTGCCTCTGCGTTTGATAAACCCATGTTGGTTTTTTTACACCAGGCTTGGCATAAGATCATTAAGCCTATTGGCAAATATCTTCAAGTAAATCTTGCTATCTGTGTTAAGGAATGAAATTGGTCTAAAAGACCCCATTTCGGTGTCTTTTTTCTCTTTTTTTTTAAAAACCACAATGGTTGCGTCTGACCAGGAGTTGGGAGAATTACCTAAAAAGGCTTGTTGACACACCTCAAAAAGTTTGGTTTTGAGTATATTCCTAAAGGTTCGGTAAAATTCAAGTAGGATATTGTCAGGACCCATGGCTTTTCTAAGGGCCAAACCTAATAACGCTGACTCAACTTCTTCCCATACTATGGGAGCAGATAATAGTGCTTTTTGTATGTCCAGAAGTTCATGAGAATCTAGATCCTTCAAAAATTCTCCTTCATCCTGTACAGGTGACTCTGCCACAGTCGCACTGTACAGAGATTGGTAGAATCTTCGAAAGGCTTCTAAAACACCATCTTTCGTTTCTTGCAGTACTCCGTTTAAATCAATAATTTTTGCAATATCGATAAAAACTGCTTTCTGTCTTAATCTTGTAGCCAGAATTCTGCCTTTTTTCTCACTAAATTCGTATGAGTTTTCCTTATACTGGACATATTTCCGCGCTATTTGATCAGTGATATTAGCATGCGCTACCACCCTCTTAATAATAAGATCTCTCTGGGCATTAGCTGAATCCAAACCCAGTCTAATCATTTCCGCTAATTTCCGCTCTGCTAATGTAACTGAATCAAAGTCGTTTTTGTGTTAAGCCCATGTATTTCTCCCTTTAGTATTCGAAAAACAAATGGTTTCTCCCCTAACTACAGATTTAAAAGTGTCCCAAACAACTTGAGTCGAAGCTGTTCCTTTATTAAATGCAAAAAACTCCTGGATTATTTTAGTTATAACGTGATGGTACTCCTCATCTAATAGTACATTTATTTCGAATGACCAAGCTTTGTTACTAATTTTTTGATGGGGGACTAAAGTAAGATCAATTATCAAAGCATTATGGGCAGAGACCATTTTTGGCTGCACCTCAATATCAATCATGCCTAAAAATGATGTTGAAAAAAATAAATAATCTAACTGGACAAATTTGGTATGAGGGGTAGAAAAGAAAGTAAAGCCTGGGCCGTCTGCATGTAATAAATTCGAAGCATCATAAAGCCCATGATCTAAACACAGACCACGTAGTGACGAGAATACCTGCTTCTTTCTACCTAAATATGCTATATACTTCCTTATATCCATCCCAGCATCCATATGAATATTAAAATCGCCACACATCACTTAAGGTTGAGGCCACTGAGCTAATTCTATATTCAAATAATTCATGAGTTCAGAATCATCCAAATTCGGACCGTATACATTACAAAGAGTAAATGTATTAGAACCAAACTTAAATTCACGTATTGCCCAGCGGCCCCAATTTTCTGCTGAGCTTTTTACACTGACGCCCAAGCCCCGTTTCATAAGAACAGCCACCCCTCTTTTGATACCGGTTTGTTTAGAACAGACAACCATCTCTAACCCTAGACTTTTCAAACACCCTCTATTGGCCCATGAAATGTGGGTTTCCTGCAAAGATAAAAGATCAATATGTAGCAACTGAACAATTCTAGCTAATACATGCCTTTTGTGGGGATCATTACGTCCACATACATTCAAAGTGCAGATCTTTATCTTCCTATCCATTTCCAGAAGAAAAAAATACATACCGGAGAATCAGTACAGAAAAATAATGAAAAACATACTCTCTTGGTATTTTATGAGTCCAATCGTTATTAGAATCTAGCTGTGTCTTAACTGCTGCTGATTTTTCACCCCTAAACCCACCACCGTGACACTTCCCCCCCCCCCTCGCCTATAACCCTTCCCGACCAACCCACCCAGCCCACCCATCCCACCATATGAGGCCCAGAGGCTATCAGTCCCTGTAAAATATGGAGTGCCATTTCCCCCCCCCCCCCGGGGCAGGAAAGAAAACACCATCCTTATAAGTATATATGTAGAATACAGACCCCTGGGCATGGAGAGAACAAAATTTGAATGAAGACTACCGTATACAAAGAGAGGAACCAACTAGCGCTGATAACAGCTAAGGCCATCTCTTTCTATAAAGGTCCCAAGAACTCTTTGGCATCAATCTCTGAAAAGAAAAATTTTGTCTGACGCCCTACAATGACTTTAATCTTTGTAGGATTCTGCAAAAATACAGTGGCCCCTTTATTCTGAAAGCCCGGTATGAGCTGACGGAGATCCCAGCGTTTGGAGACTGTTGCCTGACAAAAATCTGGCCTGACGAAAAAATCGCAATCTTTAGCCAGCCCCCTTTTATCTAGCTTAGCACGTAAATATAATTTGGGAAGGCTTCGGTAAAAAGTTCACATACGAATTTCCGGACATCGGACCCCTCTTTCTTCTCCGGGATACCTAGAATACGCAGATTATTTCTGCATGCCTGAGTCTCCAACTCGGATAATTTGTGAGTGAGATCATCCCGATGTGCTTTAATAGCGTCTAAATCCAGTTTATTAGCCACCGAATCATCCTCTAGTGCCGAGATTCTGGCCTCTGCTTCCGTAACTCTAACGGCTGTGTCAGAGCAAATTTTTATCACACGACGAACTGCGTTCTTCACTTTGCTATATGTTGCCTGCGTACGCATGTTTTCAGCTTTAATTTTGGCCTTATGATTCATCATGGTATTATAAATTGTGGATAAAGTGATCTCTTGAGATGAGTTTGTGACATTTGGACCATTATCACCGTCTGACCTTGCTGTTTCCACTAACGCAGGTTCCACTGCCAGCACCCCCATAGTGTTCTCCGAGATTAGCTCTTCCAGCTTAGATTTCTTGCGTTGAGACCCTCTTTTCTTCACCTTTTTAACCGTGGAAGCACTGGCATTTGGTGAGACCGGGTTTGACATTATATCATTCTCCGTGCTGCTCCCCTCACCATAGTCAAGCCAGTCCTTACTTAGATTAGTACATCTGTTTTCAGAAAAGAATGTATTATTATTTATTCCCTAGTACTATTAAAGTATATGAGCATTCTGTATTATTGCCACCCACTTTTTCTTCATATGTCTTGTTTAGTTTCTGTGTGAAAAGTTACCTGTGTATGTTTATCGGAGAGTGAAATAATGAGCCTACACCTGTAAGTGGAAACATCCTGACCAAATCCTAGCAATACAAATATCCAGCTGAAGTCATGAATTTTGTGTTTTTCTATGTTTTTTTTTTTCAAAGTGGAATGGTAATGTGGAGGTCCACTGGAATTATGAGACAAGGCTGCAGCGAATTATGCGGCAGGGCAAATTACCTGGTACTGATGGAGCAAGGATTCGCACATGAAGCGACTTGCTTGTATTCATGAAACTTGAATAACGTTAATAAATTAATCAACATGTCATCATCATCATCTTTATTTCGGCATCATGTGCCATAAAAGGTACAGATAACATTGAATATAAAACAGTAGATATTAAGATATATGCAAGCATAAAAACATGTAAAAACGTTATACAAATATAGACATTCTTGGACTATCTGACTCAGGATTTTTCATTATAACAATTTTTCATAAGTCCCCATTTAGAAGATATCTCCTCTTGTGCTAGACGGACCCCAAATATTTGGCTAAAGCAAAAACAATATGACCAGATAGATCAGTCTTTAAAACCCTGTATGCTTGCAGGCAACGGGAAAAACCCAAGTTTTTGCATAGTGGGACAATCCATTTTCTCTGCGCCTGCACATATGCATTACAAAAAAACAATATGTGCAAATCAGTTTCCTGATCGGATTTGCATCCGGGGCAGTAAGACGGGGATGAGTCGGCCCATTTACTGGTGAGGGCGCGTAGCGGTAAGCTACCATACCTCCATTGGAGATTCAGTTTCCTAATTGATGTTGGGGCTATAATGTCTAGGATGACTTCAAACCTATATCTGTCCTTAATTATGAAAAAAGATGACGTTAGGGTGCCTGGGGAAGTTCCTTGCATATGGATAGCAAATTTACTTTCCTGGTACAGGGTAATAAGCTGCCTCCGTGTAACCCCGGGACAAGATCTAAGTGGGTCAAGCCATAAGGTAGGAATCCCCGATTTCATCAGTTCTTTCTTAATGAAATTTAACCAAGGGATTTTCCCGATGTTTGGGAAAGTGAGAATTTCTTGCAGTTTCACCCTATAGTTGTCTAACTCAGGAACTGTCCAGACCCTACACCAGAATACCAAGGGCCGCAGGCCCATGTCTTCGTCTAGAGGTCTCAGAGCCAGGTCGAGTCTAATAGGCAGCAAGGGTGTGCTAGAAGGTAGTAGTAGGAGCTGTCTGATAAAATTGTTCTCGGTTACTACCAGATCCCGGTTGCACGTGTGGCCCCACAGTTCACTACCATACATAGCCGCTCCCCTGGCTTGTGCTCTATAAATCTCTAGGGCGGGACCCACCGGCTTAAAAGTGGATTTATTCTTGGTGACTAGTTTGGTCTTTCCGCCTGCTATTTGGGCCAACTTTAATTGCGCTTTCTCCCGTTGGTGTGCCCATGACATTTTTTTATTTAGGGTAATCCCTAAATAGTCAAAGGTTCGGACCCTATCCAGCTTATTAGATCCAATACAAGGATTGGAGTGAACTCTAAATGGGGGGTTGAAGACCATATATTTGGTCTTCAAAGCATTGATCTCTAGGCCGTGATCTTTACAAAAAGCCTGAAAGCCGTTGAGAACACGCTGAATTCCCATTAGAGACTTGGAGAGCAGCAGGGTGTCATCCGCAAACATAATTGCGGGAACCCTGCTGCCTCCAAGTTTGGGAGCATCAGCATTCTCAACACCATTCAAGTGCGCTATTACCCCGTTGACAAAGAGGCAGAACAGGGTAGGTGTAAGCACACAGCCCTATCTAACCCCCCCTGTCAACGGGGAATTTGTTGGAGAGTGTCCCTTCCCGGCCATATCTTACCTGGGTGTAATTATCAGTATGTAGTCTGATAACCATAGTTAATAAGTATTGTGGGACCCCCAGACCAGAGAGCACGGACCAAAGTTTTGTGTGCGGTACCAGATCGAAGGCCGCTCTTAGGTAATCGAATACAGTGTAGAGGCTGCCACCCTCCTACTGTACCGTTTTCCAAAATATTATGGAAAGCCGAAAGACTTGGTCTACAGTGGACACTTTATTCCAGAAACCCACCTGGTATGGGCTCAGGACTGAGTGATCTTTGGTCCATTCTAGTAAACGGTCCAAGATCAGCCTAGCGAAGATCTTTTGGGGGACGTCTATTAGACTAATAGGCCTGTAGTTGGCTGGGAGCAGAGAAGAGCCCTTCTTGAAGATGGGTACAATCTCTGCCCCCAGCCAAGTAATAGGCACCGGCATCCCCTCCAGGATTGCGTTAAATAAAACCTGTAGATATGGGGCCCAGATCGTGGGTTCGCTTTTAAATAGGTCGCCAGGGAGTTTGTCCAACCCAGGTGCTTTTGCACTGGCAAGTCTAGCAATAGCTGCGCCTACTTCTGCCAGACTAATTTTATCCGTGTCCAGAAGTGGCGTAGTAGTCGTGCCTGTCATCGAATCTACTTGAGCCTGATCGGGATCCATGTCAGCCTCGGTGTATAGGGATCTGAAATGGTCCTCCCACACACTAGGTGCGATGTTGGCCTCCACTGCCGGAGCGGGGTCAGCCGAGCCGTTTTTGACGATCTGCCAAAATTTCCTGGAGTCTTGGTTTTTGAGCGCATCGGTCATGTCTGCCCAATTACTATAGTCCCATTCAGTCGTGGCGTTGGAAATGAGGCATTTATACTCCCTTCTCTTAGTTCTTACCAGGGAGATGTTATGCTGCTGCTTCATCGCCGCTAGTAGATCGGTTTTAGCCTTTCTACAGGCAGCATTAAACCATGGGGCACAAGTCCCCCTTCCTTTACCTTTTTGTAACATTGGTACATTTTTTTTTTTTTAGCAACAAATTTATAAATTTTATAACTATGTGTGACATTCATCAAATTGTTATGGTTTTAATTAACTAAACAATAAAGTTTAAATTTCCTTCCTTTACCTTTACATTGCTTCCGCTCCGGGTTCAGAACATCAGCTAAAGTGGTGCACATCTCAAGATGGAGTACGCCGAGTTCTCTATAAGTCTCCTGAGGCGACAAAGGGTGGGACATAAGGTTGCCGACTTTTTGCAAAACAGGAACAACCTTTGCATATAGCCTCTGGATGACCTGGGGATTTCCTGCAATTTTAGACCAGCGAACTCTACGCCGGTTTGTAGATAAAATCAATCTTGGGTCTGCACAATCACCACCACCCTGTTTTTGTGTGGTTATGCCCGGGGTTAGAATTTTTAAAATCAGCGCGTTGTGGTCGCTGTCGGCTCGAGGTATTACGTTAAAATCCACAATTCTGTCCCATGTACTCAAAAACAGCGCTAGTTCCTCGATGGTACTAGAAACTTTTGTTATACCCACTGGTCTTGAATTGACATTTATCAGAGCCAATTTAATTAAATCAGACCATTCCAAGAGTATACATTGGACGTCTAATGAATAAGTTAATAAAACCCTTGCTTTACAGCCCAAGTGGGAAGCCACCCAAATAAGTAATCCACCTGATGGGCGGTCCTTCCCCTTCCAATTCGCCCCAATTGAGAATGTATCAAATCCTACACGCCGATGGTCCTCTCTTGCCCATGTGTCTTGGAAGAGGCATACATCCTGTAAGTCTATGAATGCCCCCCAGTCAGGGGAGTCCAGTTTATTAGCTATACCAGCCAAGTTCCATGAATGGAGGGAAATGGAGCCCCTATCGCAATGGTCTGCATTAGGACAATTAATCATCCCATTTACATCTGAACCACCCAAGCCGGACATAGGCTGCAGAATAATCTCGTCGCGGGAGGAAGAATTTCTCTTAATAGTGTAAGGGCAAAATTCTTTGCTCAGCCTGGGAATAATGGGAATACTGGGCTCACAGTGCCCTTCTGTTACCTCCCTAATGACTTTTTTTGAACCCCCCCCCCCACTAAGGAATTACTAAAATTTGGCTGTCAGTCCACCATCTCTAGGCAACTAAACCTGTTGGCGGTCGGTAGGCCACCCCAATTGCCCCTGTGTGCTTCTTCCCTAGAGCCTTGTACACCCCAAGTGCCTCAATTTTCATTCCTAGAGGGATGCCCTACTGTGTACCAGTTGCTGTCATTATTCCAATTACGTGTTGATCCGCTCCTGGGGGGATAGAAAAAGGAGAGGCGTCATGTTGCGATCCCCTCATAGCTAACCTGAGTGTTCCAGGTGCATATATATTCAACAGTATGGGGGTCCACAAAATTAACCAATATGCAATCGCCCTTTACCGTTTTTCTTTCATATCCCACCCATGCTACCCTACGCACTGTCAAGATCTTACTAGTAAGGTTCAGAGGTAGGGGCCTGTTTGTATTTACCCAATACTGAACTTTGTTTTTTAAGGACCAATTAGGTTCCTTCTCAACTTCACTCAGTTCAGGGACCCCCGTCATGACCACCACATAGGGGCTTGCCTCAGGAGGCAAGTTAACCGGTCGTCTCCTATGTGGGCCGCTGCCATTACTGATCTTATTTGGCTGCAACGTGTGGTTCCTAGGGAGAGAGGGCCCCTCTTTCAACGGGGTAACACAGGCTCTTGTTTTGAGTGCTATTGCCTTCGTGGCAATGGAACCAGACTTAGATTCTGTATTGGTCACAGTTGCTAAAGATTTTTTTATAACAGGGGCAGCGGGTTTAACTGGGTTTGTGCTTGAGTTAGTTCCCCCTACTTTATTGGACCCCCTTGGATTTACTTTTTTTTGGGCATCGCACATGTCAGCTAACTGTTTTTCAATGCGAGCTAATCTTGTGTCGATGGGGGTGAGGTAGAGTTTAAAAAGTTCAGCAATCCTAGGTAGGAGTGCAATGTTTACCTCATCATCTCTGACACTAATCCTATCAGAGATGTCTGCACCTCCTGTGATCACACTGGAGGTTGCTTCGTTTGTAGGAGCGATACCAGGGGAATCAATGACCATGGACAGGTTTTGGACAAAGGCCTGGGGGGCCTTTATAGATTGTTTACCCCTATCTCTTTTATTTTTGGGGTTATGTTTTTTGAGAATAGGTTTTTTTGGAAGGCTCCCTTCCTCCTGGCCTTCAGCTGGGTGTTACTCAGATCAGTAGGGGGAGTAATATCAACTAGATCTTGGGTGTTATTCAGGTCCAATAAATCAATCAATCAATCAATCATAACACTTGTATAGCGCACTACTCACCCGGAAGGGTCTCAAGGCGCTTGGGGGAAGGGGTCCGCTACTGCTCGAACAGCCAGGTCTTGAGTTGTGTCCAGAAGGCGAGATGGTCCAGGGTCAGCCGAAGGTGGATGGGGAGGGAGTTCCATGTCTTGGCCGCCAGATAGGAGAAGGATCTGCCTCCGGCGGTGGCTCTTCGGATGCGTGGTACGGCAGCGAGGTCGAGGTTAGTAGACCGTAGCTGGCGGGTGGGCATGTAAAAGGTCAGGCGGTCGTTGAGGTACTTGGGGCCCAGGTTGTGGAGAGAATTGTGTGCGTGGGTGAGGAGCCTGAGCGTGATCCTCTTGTTGACGGGGAGCCAGTGCAAGTCCCCCAGGTGGCTGGAGATGTGGCTGCGTCGGGGGATGTCCAGGATGAGTCGGGCGGAGGCGTTCTGGATGCGTTGGAGTCTTTTCTGTAGCTTGGCTGTGGTTCTGGCGTAGAGGGTGTTTCCGTAGTCCAGTCGGCTGGTGACGAGGGCCTGGGTGACCGTCTTCCTGGTTTCGGTCGGGATCCATCGGAAGATCTTGTGAAGCATGCGTAGGGTGTGAAAGCATGATGAGGAGACGGCGTTGACTTGACTGGTCATCGAGAGGGAGGAGTCCAGGATGAAGCCCAGGTTGCGTGCGTGGTCTGTTGGCTTAGGAGCGGTGCCCAGGGCTGGGGGACACCAGGAGTCATCCCAGGCGGAGGGCGATGGTCCCAGTATGAGGACTTCCGTCTTGTCTGAGTTCAGTTTCAGGCGGCTGTTCTTCATCCACTCTGCGACGTCTTTTATCCCTTCGTGTAAGCTGGTTCTGGCGGTGTCGGGGTCTCTGGTGAGGGAGAGGATCAGCTGGGTGTTGTCGGCGTAGGAGATGATGTTGAGGTTGTGTTTGCGTGCGATGGCAGCAAGAGGTCTCATGTAGACGTTGAAGAGGGTGGGGCTGAGTGATGATCCTTGCGGAACGCCGCAGATGACTTCGGTGGCCTCGGATCCACACTTTGTTGAGGATCTAGTGAGAGATGGGAGACTGATAGGTCTACCATAGCAGGTAGGCTCTGTCTATGGGCTTGAATATCTGCATTGGATGTTGTAGGGGTTTCTTGGGTAGCCCGGGCCTTAGATTGTTCGGGAGTTATTGCTGTGCCAAACTGACCCATTGAGGATCTTTTTGCAAGCACTAGGTCTTGGGATACTCTTCTTTCCAAGGAAGAGATTTCCTGATCAATAAAGGAATTAGCCCTTAGAAGGAAGTTGTCTAATGTACCAGATTGTGGCAGACCCCCCGCAGCAGTTTTACTTCTGGACCCTCTCGTACTCATAATTATTAGGATAAATAACTAACCCACAGGACTCAACGATATAACTGTTCCTGGTATGACAAAAACGTATAACACTAAAGTGAACCAAACACCTATGTTATGTTATTTATTTTTTTTGTATAGCGCAACGGTTACTCAAAAAAGAGAATCCCGGCGCTTTAGGTAAGGTGAAACAGGTTTCAAGATAACACAACACAGATAAAAACAGTTCAAAAGTCCACAAAAGAAACAGAGCTACAGGCAAACCTATTGAGAAAACAGCCAGGTTTTGAGGCCTTTCCTAAAATCAAGAAGAGTAGTCGCCCCCCGCAAAGGGAGCGGTAAGGAATTCCACATCTGTGGGGCCAGCAGACTGAAGGAGCGGCCGCCTAGGCGAGCCCTCTTCACACGCGGAACAGCCGCAAGAAGTAAAGATTCCGACCTCAACGCGCGAGTAGGATGGTAGAAAGTGAGTCTCTTTTGAAGATGTTTGGCTCCCACCTCATGGAGAGCTTTATAGGCCAAGGTCAGAGCCTTAAAGGCAATCCGTTTGCGGATGGGTAGCCAGTGTAGCGTCACCAACAACCCAGAGGCGCTGGTGCGTCTACTTAGGCCAAAGATGGCCCTGGCCGCCGCGTTCTGTGCCACTTGAAGCCTCTGCAGCAAATACTCTGGCAGGCCCAGGTACAGACTGTTGGCATAATCCAACCTGGAGCCTATCAGGGCCTGCACCGTCAGCCTCCTGTGATCCTCGGACAGGAGAGGCAGAAACTTCCGCAACATTTTTAGCAGGCCGAAACAGGTGCCGGTTACCCCCAGAATCTGGGCTTTCATCGTCAGCCCCTTGTCCATCTTAACCCCCAGGTTTTTAGCCATGGGAGAAGAGCCGGACGGAGGGAACATGTCGATGGGCCACCAGGCCTGCCAGCAGGGCTCCGAATCGCACCCGAAGAAGAGAACCTCCGATTTATCGGAATTGCACTTGAGGCTGTGCAGTTGGAACCATGCGAACACAGCCCCAAGGCAATTCTGGATGCTCTCCCCGTCAAAGTCAGCCCCCCTCTCACATGAGAAGAGGAGCTGAGTGTCGTCGGCATACGACACGATCCGGGCACCAAAAGACTCCGCCACCGCCGCCAAAGGGGTCATATAGATATTAAAGAGGGTCGGGCTCAAAATAGAGCCCTGAGGGACCCCGACTCCCAAAGGCGGCATTACAGCGGTGTCAGATGATGTCCAGATCGTTTGCCGGCGGCCGGCCAAGAAGGAAGAAAACCATTTGAGCACCGTCCCCCGCAGGCCAATCTCAAAGAGTCTTGCGAGCAGGCCCTCATGGGGGACGGTGTCAAAGGCCGCCGACAGGTCCAACAACACCAGCATGACTTTGCCCCCGGAATCCAGCACCCCTTTGATGGTTTCCGAAACCTCAAGGAGCGCGGTCTCGGTGCTGCGGTTTGAGCGGAAGCCTGACTGGGAGTCGTGCAAGATCTCGTGAGACTCCAAAAAATTGGTGAGCACCGACTGAACGTGCTTTTCCAAGATTTTTACAAAAGCCGGCAGCAGCGAGATAGGCCTGTAATTGGCTGGGGCTTTCGGGTCAAGTCCCGGCTTTTTAAGCAACGGGATGACCATTGCCTGCTTCCAAGATGGCGGCACCTCTCCCGAACTCAACGAAAGGTTGAGAAGAGGGTGAGCCAGCGGATTAACCACCTCCGCCAATTTACCCAGAAGCTTAGCTGGGCAGGGGTCAAGCGGAGACCCAGATTTTAAATTGCCCATGAGCGCAAGGGAGGCGGAGGCTGGCAGAGATGGAAACTCCGCCAATATGGCGCCCTGCATGACTGGGGGGGGCATACCCGCCTCTGGCACCGGCAGCGTGACCGGTCCACTCGAAGGAAAGGAGTCCTGGATGAGTTTGATCTTGCCTGTAAAAAAGCACGCCAGATCTGCTGCCCAGGATTCTACAGGGCCATCTTCCAAGACGGTGGTCCGGGGTGAGATGAATTCTCGAACGATAGTAAAAATCTCCTTACTGGAGTTCGAAGCTGCTTCGATTCTCCCCGCGAAATAGGCTTTCTTTTCGAGGCGGATGTCGCGGTGGTAAGCTTTAACCGCAGCCTTATAGGCAGACCTGTCCTTACTGTCGTAATGTGCCCGCCAGGCCCTTTCGGCTACCTTGCACTGCTGCCGCGTAGCCCACAGAGCCGAGGTAAACCAAGGGGCCGAGACCCGCTTAGATGTCGGGCGGGGGGGCAGAACAGGGGCCAGGTCATTCAGCCTCTCCGTCAGCCACTTTTGCAGGGCCTCCAAGTCGCTTTCTAACTCGCCAGACAGAGGGCAAGGGTGAGTCACAGCAGCCTGGGCTAGCATCTCAGGGGTCACCCTACTAAATGCCCTACAGGCTCGTCCCCTCTGCTGTGGGACAGGGTTCAACGCCCTAACCTTGCCACTGATTACAAATTTGGCAAGCCAATGATCCGACCACAGGACCGGGAGAATCTCTTTCACTACCAACGGAGAGGTCGAGAAAACCTAGTCTAGGGTGTGCCCCTTCTCGTGAGTCGGACCCTGTAGATGTGGGGTCAGGCCCAGCGGCGTCATCGCCTCCAAGAGCTTAATAGCGGCGGGGTCCGATGGATCATCCATCCGGATGTTGAAGTCCCCAGACACTAAGCAGTGTTCTGCTCTCAGGGCTAGACCCGCCACCACCAAATCAAGGTCAGCAAAGAACGTCCCAAGCGGACCGGGGGGGCGGTAAACTAGCAGTCCCTTCACTGATTGGTGCGGCGCTAGCGCGATAGAAAAAGCCAGCGATTCAGAGCCGCGGATGTCCTCAGTGGGCAAGATGGTACAAGATGTGCCCTTCTTTACCACCAATGCGACCCCGCCACCCCTGCCCTTTGCTCTGTCCTTCCTGAAGACATCATAATCGGGCGGAATGGCCATAGCCACATCGGGATTAGACGCTTCGCCCCACCAAGTCTCCGTCAACATAAGGCAGAGTGGCCTCTCCGTCTCGAGGAGCTCAAAGATGTGTTGCGCATGGCAGCTAGCCGACCTGGTGTTTAACAGCATACAGGCATACTCCGCGCCAGCGATGTCAATAGGCGGAGTAGATGACAGAACCCGGGTAGGATGCCAGCCACAACCCGGACATCGCAGCTTGCCCCTATGGCGGGCCGGAAAAACAGTGCGGCAGCAGCACTCCCTGACATGCAAGGAGCGCAGCTCCATCGAAGAGTACCGCATCGAAAGGGCGCCCAGAGAGCTCAGTCTCGGTAACCAAGGCCCCACCCGCCGCCAAAACGCCTCCGGGACGCTGACGGGCGCCGACGGGCAGGACTCTGGCTTGACTCCGGCGCGAGTCAGGCGCTACCGCTGCTACCTACTTATGGGTACAACAGTAAGTCCGGAGTTAGGGGGATGGCCCAGCCCGGCCTTACACGGCCTCTAACGGGCTAAAACGGGCCCGCCCTTGGCCCGGGCTTAGCCCCGTGCTTGGTCCCGCGCACGTCCCGCATGCGCATTACAGTTACTCCTTTTGAGGGAGGAGTCGCAGGAGGGGGCGGGAAGAGGACCAGCTGCGGCCGATCAGTGCCGCTGGGCAGGCTGGTCCTCGCAGTCCCGCCTCTGTCCGTGTGTAGGTCAGGCAGTGGAAACAAAGTCCTCCGGTTCCCAGGCAGTCAGGGCCAGCAAAGTTTCAAAACCAATGAGCGGCCTCTCCGCGAAGCGGGGGCCGCGAGAAGTAGCGTAATGGCCAGATGATGAGATGCAGCAGCAAGTTCAGACAAGGCAGCAAATCTTTACAGGCACCCACCGGACACAGACGCTGCTGGATCTTTTAAGCAGGAGGGGGCGGGAAGAGGACCAGCTGCGGCCGATCAGCGCCGCTGGGCAGGCTGGTCCTCGCAGTCCCGCCTCTGTCCGTGTGTAGGGCAGGCAGTGGAAACAAAGTCCTCCGGTTCCCAGGCAGTCAGGGCCAGCAAAGTTCCAAAACCAACGAGCGGCCCCCGCGAAGCGGAGGCCGCGAGAAGTAGCGTAATAGCCAGATGATGAGACACAGCGGCAAGTTCAGACAAGGCAGCAATCCTTTACAGGCACCCACCGGACGCAGACGCTGCTGGATCGTTTAAGCAGGAGGGGGCGGGAAGAGGACCAGCTGCGGCCGATCAGCGCCGATGGGCAGGCTGGTCCTCGCAGTCCCGCCTCTGTCCGTGTGTAGGGCAGGCAGTGGAAACAAAGTCCTCCGGTTCCCAGGCAGTCATGGCCAGCAAAGTTCCAAAATCAACAAGCGGAACCCGCGAAGCGGCGGCCGCGAGAAGTTGCGTAATGGCCAGATGATGAGACGCAGCAGCAAGTTCAGACAAGGCAGCAATCCTTTACAGGCACCCACCGGACACAGACGCTGCTGGATCTTTTAAGCAGGAGGGGGCGGGAAGAGGACCAGCTGCGGCCGTTCAGCGCCGCTGGGCAGGCTGGTCCTCGCAGTCTCGCCTCTGTCCGTGTATAGGGCAGGCAGTGGAAACAAAGTCCTCCGGTTCCCAGGCAGTCAGGGCCAGCAAAGTTCCAAAACCAACGAGCGGCACCCGCGAAGCGTGGGCCACGAGAAGTAGCGTAATGGCCAGATGATGAGAAGCAGCGGCAAGTGTAGGGAATATGTCGCTTCTGCGCACTAGAGCTAAGATGGCTGTTCTGTGTCCTCACATGCGAGAAGCTTGCACTACTGCTTTTGCTAAGCTGTTCGTTTTGCCTAATCCTAATGCTATTGTTAAATATAAATTAATGGGTTTAGAGTAGAGATGCATGGTATACATTGTATTCATTTATTCTGTGTTCTAAAATTATTTCTCTTCTACTTTTCATGTATCGTAATGTTTGGGCCTGGGAGGTGTCATTACTCCATCTTGAAAATCAATCTGCGCATGTCAAGACTCCAGAGGGAGCTGATATCATTTGTCATTGAGTTTAGAGTAGAGATGCATGGTATACAGTGTATTCATTTATTCTGTGTTCTAAAATTATTTCTCTTCTACTTTTCATGTATCGTAATGTTTGGGCCTGGGAGGTGTCATTACTCCATCTTGAAAATCAATCTGCGCATGTCAAGACTCCAGAGGTAGCTGAAATCATTTGTCATTGAGTTCGAGCCAAGGACAGTCTCAGCCTAGATCCGCCTGGGAAGATCAACTAATGACCCCACGAGAGGAAGACTAAATGATATACAATGTATTTACCAATAGAACATTCATTGTTAGGTGGAATAAAATGTCATGTGAAATAAATTGATGGGCGGGAACATAAATTTAATATTCAACACTGAGGTATAAAAATTTGGTGTGGCGTGATGACCTCTCCTCACTCGTTGACCAATCAAAATTGGGGAACCCTTACACTTGCAACATTGGGGGGTGGTACACTGACCTGGAAAATAGTATAACTAGGGTAGGCTTTGCTAGTTAATTTGTCCGACTTGTCCGAATAGCTGACCTGTCACTGACCCAACGCACTCAATCGGGGACTAAGAGCAGAGGGCTGCGGAGCACTCTATCAGAAGATTCGCTGACCCAATCAGGGTTCTTGGAAGCTGAGGTGCTGGCGAAGCACTTTGTCTGTGAAATCGATAAACCTGACTGTTACCTGCAGAGAGGGAGAAGCGCAGGTGTTGCAACTGAACTGTGAGTGCTGGTCTTAATCTTTGGTGGTCCTGTCCTGATCCAAATATGGTTTCCCTGTCCTAATTCTGATCTGCACCGGCTGGCCTACTGGCAACTGCAACTTTTGGGGTTCCTGTCCTTTCAACTGACCCGTGGCCAGGGTTGGTCTTCACACCATTTTAGGTAAGTATAAAACTGTGTGGGTTTGTCATCATATATCTTGTTCCTTCTCTTAACCCTCCCTATACGTGAAAGCTTTGATTATATATATATATATGTTCCTTTTCTTACCCACCCTATGGTTAAAATCTTTAGAAAATTCCTGAATAGCATGTTCCTTTTTTCTTACCCGTCCTTTTAGTAAATGATCAATACATTTTGATTTAATAGTGTGTTCCATTTTCTTACCTTCCTTATAGTTGAATGATAAAATCATTTACATACTATGTTTCTTTTTTTCCTTACCCTTCCTTTAAACTTGACGGCTCATATTGTTTGAATATATATAATGTTCCTTTTTCTTACCTTCCTTTATTGTTAAATGATTAGTATAATATATCTTTTGCATAGTTATACATTAATTCTGATTTTCATTATTGAGAGACTTTTTGTGTTTAATCTCTGGAACATGACCATTTATGAAATTTAGATAAAGAGTGTAAAACTTCCAGAGTCTGTGGTTATTATATGACTGCAAATGCTATTGTTTATTGAACTATCTTTAAAACTAACTCTCTGATCCAATAGGTTACAGGTACTAGCGACAAGGATTGGTAAGTCCATGGTAAAGGACCTAGGAGGTAAAAATATCTGGTAGTAGAGCGAAGGTTACCTGATTAAGTAAATGAGGTATTGATTATGGGCCCAGGTGAGTATGGTAAAATTATAGTCGGGTGACCTGCGCGCTCTATCAGTACAATGCAGCACATATTTGGACAGTATTACTTCATTGTTTTGAAATTTGTATACATGGTAATAATGTCTGGGAATAATGTCACCTCATTAATCCTATTCAACAGCCAAATGCATAAATAAGCAACTGAAAGATGAACAGTTAACCTTTGCAAACACCTCGGCTACGTTTTTAGAAACTTTTTATTCATTTGAGCTAGAAAAAAATTTCAGTGCCTGAAGAGAGGCATATTGCGTTCAGTATGTCGGTTCAGGCTGCTGTTGAATTCAAAATTTGCTAACATGAGTGACAAGAATTTTCAATTCTATTGAGGACAAGGAGGCGAGGATTATGCTTTCTCATTTCTTTTAACAGAAATGCTCAGCAGCCAATTAGAAAACAGTATGTAAAAAACTAACCACAATACCAATGAACACCAGGGTATCACATGACCAACCATAGAGACAGTAGTATAAAACGTCATCCAGAGAATACCAGATCCTCTTTCTTTGGTGATGAAAACAGTTCAGATTCAAAACAGGCAGTCCAAAACGTTGAACATAAGGAAAGGAAGCAACCAGCAGCAGCAAAAGTCCATGATGAAGAAGAAAAAGGATGCTTGCAGCCATAGACAAATGGAAACAGAAGACAACCAAACGACAGGATAAGCCAGGCTGAACAGAGACCTCTACTTCGGGTCAGATCCTGAAAAGAAACATAGAGCCGTAATACACATCCAGTGCATACGAAATCAAGAAATAGGAGTGGGGGAAGAAAAAACAAGGAATAGCAATAAACAAATTTCCATATTCAAATAACAATATTCCCGAACAAGGTAACACATGCAGAATGCAACAAAGATGGTTGGGATAATCCTTGCCTCCTTGTCCTTAATAGAATTGAAAATTCTTGTCACGTATGTTAGCAAATTTTGAATTCTTTGTCAGGACAGGAGGCTCCGATTATGCTTGTTCAAAGCTGATCCACCACAACATAAGCAATATGCACAATTGGCTTATAGTAAAAGGTCTTAAACACAGAATCAGACGACCAATCAGCGGCCTTCATGATGTCCATTAACGTCACTCCCATGGAAAAAGCTTTAGAAGCCATAGCCCCTCGTGCAGAATGTGTACCAAAGATAGAGACATCAATACCAACCTCAAACATGAGCCATCTGACCCAACGGGCCAGCGTAGCAGGGGTGACATTACGAAATGGCTTTTGTTGAGCAATTAACAATTGACCATGCATATCGTGATGAAAAGGAGCAGTACTAACCTCATAATCCTGAACACATTGGACAACACAAAGTTTGGGATTGTTGGGAAAAGAAGGATAGGTAACAGAAGCAGTGTTACATTTCGTGCGTTTGGAGATAACAAAAGTAACACCCTCAGGCGTGAAACTGCGACCTGCCCGGCCCAGCGCGTGAACATCAGATACACGTTTGCATGAAACAAGGCATAAAACACAGTCAGTTTAGCTGAAAGTTGTTTGCGGGACAACAGAGAATTGGAAGGCCAGGGCCTCCAAGAAACGCAAAACAATGGAAACATCCCACAGGACCACGTATTTTGGACCTGGTGGTTTCACTAGATGAATACCTTTAAGTAATTTTGAAATCAAAGGATGTTCACCTGCAGGCTTGCCATCAATTTGGAAATGACCTGCCGAAATCGCTGAACGGAAATTATTCACCGTGTGATAAGCAAAACCGGAGGAGGTGATGGAAGCCAGAAAATTAACGATCAGAGAGACATCTGCCGAAGTGAGATCCACCTCCCACTGAGCACACCAATCACACCATCATTTCCAAGACCCTGCATAATGTTTGTGGGTGTTGGGTGACCATGCCTTGCTGATAAATCTGGAAGCGTCTCGCAAAAGGCCTGGGACTTGCCAGCAGTCCCCGAAATGCGCCAAGCTACCAGGAGAAGATGGTAGGGTGCGATCAAGTGATGAGGATGCCCTAGAGGGTCCAGCAAGAGTTTCCAACGATGGGGAAGAAGGAGCAGTACTGCACAACACATTTCCAGGAGAACTGGAAACCAGGCTTGAGCCCTCCATGGAGGAGTGATCAGAATCAGCTCCGACTGATAATGCTTTGTGCATGCCAGGACCCTGGGAATCATCATGCATGGGGGAAAGGCATAACACAGGAGCGAAGGCCAGGTGTGCAGAAATGCATCCGTGCCCAGGGCTTCCGGGCCCAGTCTCCAGCTGTAAAACAGGGGAAGCTGGGTTTTGAGACGTGACGCAAACAGGTTGATCCGACACTGGCCCCAAAGATGGGAGAGAGAACGGAACATGCGGGGTGAAGTCTCCAATCGCTGAAATCCCAAAGATGCCGCAAATTCCAATCCGCAATTAGGTTGTTGCGACCGGGGAGATACTCTGCAATAGCAGTGATCTTCCTCTGAAGGCAAAAATGCCAAAAGTCCTTGGTTATTTACGCCAAAATCTTGGACTTCATCCGCCTAACTTGTTGACATACCGAACCGCTGAAACATTGTCCATGCGGAGAAGTATGCAACAATTGGTCTGACATGGAAAGAAACAACGGATCGCAAAAGATCCCGCTAGTAACTCCAGGCAATTTATGTAGAGATTTAACTCCTCCCGAGACCACCAACCTCCAGTCGACAACGGACCACAACAGGCTCCCCAGCCCCATAGGCTGGCATCGGATTCTCTCACCACCTCCAGGGATGATCCGAACAGGGCTCGCCCATTCCAGGCTTCCATATGGTCCAACCACCATAGCATCTCCCACCTCGCTTCCTCTGAAATAGGAACCAGATCTGAATAGCAAAGGCCTTTCTGGAGATGCCGAATCTTCAAACATTGAAGTTCCCAGTAATGGAGGGGGCACAGAAATATTGCCTGAATCGAGGAATCCAACAGCCCTACAACCCATGCTAAAGATGTCAACAACACATTCTGTTTGAATAAAACCAAATTCAACTCCCTCTTGATGGAACAAATCTGCTGATTGGGCAAGAGGAGTTGACAAGGAAAGGAATTGATCTGGAAGCCTAGGAATTCGATCAGCTGAGAAGGTAAAAAAATCGATTTCTGAGGATTCACCAGAAAAACCAGAGATTGTAAGAGAGTGATGGACGACTCCAAATGCGTCATCAGCGTTTGAGGACAATCCGCCATAATTAGGATGTCGTCCAGATAGATAATCAGACTCACTCCCCGAGCACGCAAGGATTCCACGACTGGCCTCAGAAGTTTCATGAAGCACGAAGGTGCCGACGAGGGGCCGAACTGGAGAATTTTGTACTCGAACCAATTCTCCTGCCATTGGAACTGCAGGAACGGACGATGAGGACAGTAAATCGGGATGGACAGATACGCGTCTTTCAGATAGATGACGGACCATCCAATCTACCTTGCGAAGGAGATCCCGCAGAAGATGAATGCTTTCCATTTTGAAGTGGAGATAAAACACCCCTCCGTTGAAGTCTTTGAGATTTAGAACCAACCAGGACCCGCCCCCTTTCTTCTTGACAAGAAAAACTGTGCTTACAAAACCCTTGGTATGGTGTGCAGTCTGAAGTATCGCCCCTTTTTGCAGAAGGGAATCGATGTCTGCTGAAATGAACTCTTGATCCTGAAGGGAGAAAACTAGGGATGTAGGAGGGTGGGACTGAGACAGAGGATGGTAAAATTCTCTCTTGTAACCATGAACAGTCTCCAGCACCCATGCATCGCTGGAGATCAGACACCAATTTTGCAGAAAATACTGAATTATTCCCCCCAAAGCTACTTCCGAAGCCGAAATCAACCTCACCTGAAGTGTTGGAATATTGATGATCCCCGCCAAATCTTCCTTTTTTATACTGACCTCTCCCTTTGCGAGAGGGATAGAAATTTGACTGTGCATTGTAACCTGAATCATGTCCTCCACCTCTTTGGGACTGGAATCCCCGTTGGGAATTCTTGTTAGCGCAGCGGCCGAACGATCGTCCCCTGTGTCGTCCGGCCCTGGCAAAAGCCAGATGAAAAGCCCTTGGTATGGAGGCCTGAGCCTTGTCCAGACCACTAAAAGTGGCTATGAATTTTGTCAGTTCTTTCAAGAAAGGCTGGCCATAGAGCAGGCCCTGAGCCAACGGGCCGGACGAGGAGGAGGACAGCTCTGCCAATTTAGGATCCAGCTTGAGAAGAATGGAGCGGCGCCGCTCACACAAAATCATGCAATTGGCATTACCCAACTGGCAAATAGCCCATTGGGATCACTCAATTAACTCATCAGGATCAACAAGGGCCGAAGATTGCTTGGCCTGAAAACCTAGGTCCAAGATCTTAGTAAGAGGGCCCAGTAAGTCCAGCATTTTATCTTGGCAGGAACGCCAAGCTCTGTCAATACCCTTCTTCGGGTCTTTGGCATATTTCTTAAGATACGTGACCATCGTAGGATCCACCTGCGGAGTGTCAGCCAAATTGTCGACCAAATCTGAACGTGGACACTCAGACATAAGGCGGGCCCTGACATCCTTCTCAAAGGGCTGGCGAATATGTGCCGGAACATATTCCACCACAGCAGGGGATGGAAGCCAGGAAGACGAGTTTGGGTGAATGATATCAGAAGGCTCAAAAGTGAGAAGAGGAGGATGCGTGGGAGCATCAACATAGTGCACCTTACGAGCCTTCTTCCGTGGTGGAGGGTCATCCTGATCAGACGAAGTAGAGGAATGAGTGTCATCAGTATCCGTAAGCTGAATCTTGGAAGTAGAAGCCACTACCGACGTCTTAGAGGAAGACTTTTCAGAGGACAAAGTTTTGGCTAGTTTCAGAAAATCTGACTTATGAGGGTTAACAGGAGACTTAGAGGAAGGACGAGAAGACGGCAACCAGCCTTGCTGTTGCGCATATTGAGACAAGTGACGTTTTAAGGGAGTAATCTCACGAACAAGTGCTTTATTAACTAAATCCAAAGCCTCAACCAAATCGTGCTCCATAGAGCCAGAGGTGTCATCGTCATAGTAATAGTCATCATCTTCATAATATTCAGTCATAGTGACACGAAGTGTAATAATAATGCCCACAGAGATGACAACATCAAAGGCACAATGCAGGGGGAGTGAACAAACCCTACACAAGCCAGTAGCACAGCCAGAACCTGTGGAACACACTGCAAACAGTTAAATCGTGGAGGGAGGGCTTGCTGCAATGATAGTCACTCTAGGCAAAGCCTATGAAGGTTCAGCAGTCCAAAGCTTCAGTTTTGGCAAAAGGGCCTAAATGGGCCTTATATACCAAGGCAGTGTGCAAAGGACGCTAAAAACATCTTCCTCCTGTCAAATCTCCGTGTATCTATGGAGAAAAACAAACAAAATGGCCGGCCCGGTAAATGTAGAGAGGAGCTCTCACGCACCGGGCGTGAGTCTTCTAGCCCCAGTCTCCCGCTCCACACAATCAAGAGAAGGTGCGGGCGCAAAGCGCTCAGACCCAGGGAGGTGACCACACGCTCCCTGCAATGCCTGTGAGAGGAAAAGTGGCGAGCGGTAATAAGGGCACAAGTAAAACAAAGCGGCAATGAAACAATGCTGCAAAGGAACAACACACAGCGGCAACGTGTGTATACAATGCCCAAACAGAAGGGCTAGCAGGCACACGCGCAAAAGGCACAATAAGGCATGTAAACCACAAGCAAGAGGAAAGTATATAAAAGTGCACTTAACTGGCTGCGGAGCAGCAAAGAAAGAGGATTTGGTATTCTCTGGATGACGTTTTATACTACTGTCTCTATGGTTGGTCATGTGATACCCTGTTGTTCATGGGTATTGTAGTTTCTTTTTTAGCTACTGTTTTCTAATTGGCTGCTGAGCATTTCTATTAAAAGAAATGAGAAAGTATAATCAGAGCCTCCTGTTCTGACATAGAAGTGGCCCAGTGGCTAGCCTTCTCAATCAAGCATTATGGTGGTGTGTGTAGAGTTTAATGTTCTTCGTGAAATACTGTTAAAGTAGGGGGAGTGGAACGGTGCACAGAGATACGAATTTTTGAAGTAATTTTATTTTTTCCGTCACATACTGCTCAGTACGTTATCGAAATCGTCTTATACACTTCCATGTAGTTGTGTGATGAGCTGTGGTGCTTTAAGTAAAAACTAAAATGTGCCTCATTTTTTTACTCTTCATCTTCCACGATACAGCAGCAGTTGTTGGTTTCAACTACCCAAAGTTCAAAATTCCTTTGAAAAAAAGAAATATGACATGGTGCACACAATGGGAAGGCACGGTTCGTCTTCATCACTATTCTGCTGTGCATCTTCAGATCCCCCTAACTCCCAAATGTACCTTCACAGTGCAAATGATCTTTGAACCCCTTGTCATGATGCCGTTTTCATCCTTGAATTTAATGAACTTGCCACATCTTTGGCTCCCTCCTCCAATAAAAGCATTTGGACA
This sequence comes from Lissotriton vulgaris, assembly GCF_964263255.1. Classification (NCBI taxonomy): domain Eukaryota; kingdom Metazoa; phylum Chordata; class Amphibia; order Caudata; family Salamandridae; genus Lissotriton; species Lissotriton vulgaris. Next base: position 1,300,601,501 of record NC_141694.1, read on the forward strand.
TTTGATTATTAGGATTGATGACGCAGCCCATAACTTAGTCGGCCTCCCTTTCCCCCCTCCCTTTTTCTATGCATAGGTCACACAATTCACACACCTGACAATCTCTATGCCAGATATTCTGTTATTCTCGCTCTTGTATCCGGTGGTCTTGTACAATCAGCTCTTTTTTTATTTAGCTTGAGAATTCACATCAATTTATTGCTAGCACAAACAGGAAGATATATGTGTTCTCACAAAGGCTACCACTAATTCAACAGTGCACTCAAGAATAATAATGCAAAGCATTTTCAAATTATATATACCATGCAGTATCCAATACTCATGGAATTAAAACACGACCCTCCTTATGAGCTGAGAAGGGAAGGAGGTATGACCAGGGATATCTTAAAGATTTTGGGGTTCCCTGTTCGGAACAGCTTTCATTTATAATCTGATTACAATGTTTTAATGCCCTCTTTGGCCAGGTCCCTGGCACCCCAACAGGAACACTGGTCCAAATTCGAAATGTGTTTCCATGTATTATTCAGGGATAGTGACGTGTGTTTTCAATATTTTAATAGAGCAACAGCTCACTAATAATATTACAAATATTCTGTGACCCATCTCCAGTTTCAAATATGTGAGGTTGTGATTCGATCTAAAATAATTTTTTATGATTGTTGGATTGTGTTAAAAAATATGAACATAAAATATTTCTGCAAAATGTCTATGACAGACTCCAACACATTACCCATATTAAAAATAATTTAAAGGAAAACAGTATTTATAACTATGAGGCATATGTACATGCCTCTACCACCACAGCATCGCCATGGAAACGTCACTTACGCTGATGTTTCTGTGGCGATAGGGGCTTCACCTTATTTACGACGCAGCGTTAAGCCTTGTACAACAGGATCCCTTTCAGGATATGCTTAGTAACCGTGGGCGTTGTTCGCGTAGTAGCGTGACACGTAGCTGCATGAAGTGCACTTCATACTACGCGAGCTACGCAAACTGCGTAGTGCACTGTGCAAAATGCTGTTTGCACTGATTAAACAGTGCCGGATGCTTGTCCGCACTGTGCAATCAGTGCAAACTGCATCTAGCACAATGCAAGCAGTTGTTTTCTGCCGCACAAGTAGATTTCTACTCGAGCTGCAGCTTTCTCAACACGGACTAGTAGTTTCTCATCACGAGCGGTCACGAGTATACGCAACCACTCACCATGAGAAACCTGACCTCCCCATGTTGAGAATCTCGCTGGGAGCTTTATTTTCCATGCTCACGATCGGCAACTTGATGTAACTGATCGCAAAAGAGGAAAAAGTCTTGCAGGGATGTCATTTTGCTCGCGGTCGCCAACTTGACGTTGAGGACCATGAGCAAGCAAAAAATTACTATTGTGCGTGTTTGCACTGTGCTACGTGCAATTTGCGTAGTGCGAAGTAGCGCAAACTATGCAAGCGTAGCATAGTACTTCGCCCAGGTTTAATGCTTAGCGTGAGGGGGTTGGGCAGTGGGTGTTGCAGTGGTCGTTCCACCGCAACACCCATTGATTTTGACGCTGCCCCTTATTTCAAGGGCAGCATAAATAGGAAGCAGCGCCAAACTTAAGACCAGGGAAATCCTGGTCTTAACTTGGCGCAACAAGGAGAAATGCTTTATTACTTCTCGTTTTTGCTTTTTCCATGTGTGCTGCCTTGTGCAGCACACATGGAAAAAGCAAAAAACCTTGGCTTGTTTATGTTCAGGCAGGTGACCCATCCTGCACATAACACTTTTTAAAGAGAATGACATTTTGTAACTTCCATGTGTGCTGCATTAAGCAGCGCACATAAAAGTGACAAAATGGCATTTCAAGATAGTTTATGTACAGGAAGGTGGACTGAACATTATCAGTAAGGAGGAATCGGCACTAGAGCGTAGTGAAACAAAAGGCCATTTATTAAGCATTCTTGAATGCGTCTCCATCTGACAAGTACCATAGAGCTAAGCAAAGAGCAGGCACACTGAACGATGGTAACATGGGTTTTTGTAGCAAAGATTCCAGAGAAGGAATGCCCAGAGGTAAATAGAGGTCTGGGACGAATACACAAATGAAACAATCGGTAAGAATCAACAATCTTGGTGTCTTGTGTAATTGTTGCATCCTGAAGCTGCACAACAAGATAGGCTATCTGAACAAACTTTATCTGAGGCTTTACCATTGTTTAATGAACCCAGTGGAGACATCAGCTGTTCTTTTGTGCTGACTTTGCTTTTTTACTCAGCCTACAATGTCTCAATTTAGATGTGTTATCTAATGTTTATGCAGGTGTGATGTCAAGCATACAGTCAGGCTGAAAACAGGACAGAGGTGAGCATGGATGAGGCACAGCTGAATTAAAAAACAAAAGATTCAGATTTTACATTTTCACAGTACTTCCTTTTCAGCTGTACTGAATCTTTTTTAGAAGGTACATGTGTTAGTTTCATATACTAATATTCATTAGTTTATCTATTTCAAGTTGTAAGATAATTTCTCGATTCAGTTCATGAGCACAGACTGGGGAAGGTTTAATACTATGGCAAACATTTATACAAGTGGTGCATATCATAGGGGCACATTGAATGCAGCAGCAGCAAGTGAGAAAGATGGCTCTTATGATTACTATTCCCATTATTAATTTCCAACCCCATGTGAAGATAAGTCCCTGTAACCACTCGGACCAGAATGTGTTCCTTGGTCTTGATGTATTTTTGCAGCTATTTTATGTAATTTGGAAATGGCATTATAGACTGAAGGAGCGTGGTCAGGTATGAACATGCAACAGCTGCTACCAATGATGCTGCATGCTCAACCACGATCGGTGAGCACTTCATCAACTACCATTCTATTCTGAAGAGTTACAATCCTTGTAATTTGGGGCTCTTCTGTAATATTTCCAAGAGCCATTGTGTCTGATTAGTTACTGCTTCTACTACTCAGGTTAGGCGTCTAATCTTCCTGCTGTTTAGGGCACCAACAAAAATAGAAGAGTCCCAAATTAAAATCAACGTATAGCTGTAATGCTGTATCAGGCTGATCTACTTCATCACTATTTATGGTCCTTTTGAATCTATTTAAAGAAATGTCATTAAACAATTTCTGTTTTTTATGATAGGAGGCAGGTGCTAAGAACACAGGGGGAAGCAAAAAGAACATAAAACAGATACCGGACCAAGTGACTGGTAGATGATAGTAATCCTTATTTCCACAAATGAAGTAAGTGTTATGGGAAGACAGAAGAGTGCTATTGTTTGTTCTAGTAATATTTAAAACATTTTAACAGTCACTTTTACCCACAGGAATACTGCCAATGCTGCTCACACAAAGTTCTGCTCGGGCTCTGGTTACAGCGATAACAGGAGGTCCATTACCATTGGCTGTTTGGGTGTTGGGGAAGACATATCTTGTGGAGGAATTTCCTCTGCGATATTCCTCCATTTCCCATACAGTTCCTTTGGATTGGGGCTCTCCTCCTTCATTGTGGTAACAAACCCTGTTGAGCTGGGCATTAAGTCTTCCTACATCAGCGAAAATCATTTGACTAATTTCAACAATGCAAACTAGGCTCTACAGGAGCCATTATGTTAGAACGGCAAGGGAATAAAAGGCGTTTCTCCCTTCTTCTGATGAGCTGTCCTCATTCCAGAAACCCAGCAGTTGATTGTATTCGTAGCGTTGTGGGTATGATGTAGAATTTGCATGAAAGTGTTATTGAGGTAGGACATTCAATGTTTTTTTTCATGATAGGGAAGAGAAAAATAGAAATGTTCTGTGGAGACAGGAAAAGTAGCAAGCAATAGGGTTCGTGCGGGAATCATTTTCTCCATTGTCCAAAAAACTGCTGCCAATATTATCAATAGAATGATCCGAGTCATCATACACAGAGTCTTATCTCTGTTTCGCAACTGCAACTTAGATCCCAATTTCTGCATTTCTCCTTCTCGGTATTAATACAACCACAGGTCGAAGAGAGATCCAGGCAACACTGAACACTTATCACAACCTCCTCTGAACCTAGCTCAGCCGATTCTGTGATCCTACCGTGTCACAGCCGAACCGTTCCACTAATTGAAATCAGTCTTGTGGTATCTCTATCTGCTCCTTCCTTCCTTGGTCTTAGATCGAACCTTGCTGTTGAATGTATAGTTTGATCAGGAAAAAAATTATCTTCATTTAAAGGAGCAACACGAGTATGTAAGATATCTTTCAGATCAATTCTGCCTTCTGGCTGGAGAACAGTTGGTGGGATTCGTTTGCAGTGTGTTCCATGAATCCAGTGACGTCTGTTGCTGACACGGACAGCAGTTCGGGTTGCCAGCCGCATTTGCTCGACGTTCTTTCAAAGAGGTTCCAGATTCTTAGAACGCTGGAAGTTCTTGACTAAGATAAAGTCACCAGGTTGGAGACCATGGGCCAGACCCACTGATTTGTGTGGAATAGCTTCATGCACCTGCTGATGAATCAGAAACCGTTTTTTCAGTTTTTAAGATAATCACTCAAAACAGGGTACTGTATTACTTTAATCATATTTGGTCTTGGGGGTCCCCATTCATTCATAGGCCTAACAAAAATCTTGCAGGGAGAAAATCCAATCTTACTACGTGGGATGGAATGAACAGATAACAAGGCTAGCGGCAAGGCATCTGGCCAATTAACCCCTCCACTACGCCGAACGTTCCGCCCTGGTGCTGAACGTTCTATTGCGCGGGCGGGGCGGCAACGTTCAGTGGACGTGTGCAGCACTACCGAGGTAGTGCACGCGACGTCCGCTGAACGTGCGCCGCACTGAAGGGGTTAAGGCCTGTTGTTACCTGTATTTTCGCAAATTCTAGTTTCAAAGTGGCATTGTACCTTTCTACCAAACCCACTGCCTGGGGAAAATTAGCTAAAACAGTTGCCAATGCTGAGACTGACTATTTAGTTTGTTAGATGGAATTCATGATACTAAACATGAAATTCAGCTTTAAGGATTGCTGCTTATTCAGACGTGCACTTTTCAATTCTTGTTTATTTTATCGATCCACAACGTTATTTGTGCATTTCAATACAAAACGATCATAGACATTACAAAAGACAAAATATTTACATAACCTGGAAAAGAAAACGTTTTAAACCAAGTTGTTTGACCACAAAAATTCTATACATTCAGCCAATTTTGCATTCATATCACAATCATACAAACAACCATCCTACAATACAAAACAAAGATCAAGCAAGGTTCCTTGCCACATTTCAATGTATGTTTTTTAACATTTGAAGCAACCAAAAAACACTTTAAAGATTCACTCAATGAACAGAGAATTATTTTCCTATGTCAAATGTTGACTTCTTAGATGGCAAGGGACCAGGTCGGTCGACGCGTTTCGAACCACTATTGTTTTACGGGTTCTCCTCAGGACCATAAACTTTCTAAAAACAAAACAACAAAACAACAAGTTTTAGACTAACTTAACTCAAACTAGACCTTTAGCCTAAGGTCTGACGCCACACCCCTCACGATGCTTCCCTACCTTCAGTAGATCACAATCTATTTGGGATCCTTGTGAACCATTATCCATACATCACGTATACCAACTCTCTGCAGAAGGAAAGTAAGTGAAATTCAGATATAGACAACCAAAGACGCTGTGTAAGTCTAACGTGTAATTCAAAGGCCTAAAAAGGCTTACCATGTGATATGGGATTAATCCTGTAGGTGGTGCCCCTCACTGTACTGTATGTATTACTTCTTCCAGTCTGTGCAAACACAAAAACGTCCTAAATTCCTAAAAGGGAAAGTAACAAACATTTACTCTCACAACCGACCTGTATTTGGCCGGTTACAACTTAGCCCTCCGGGATGCTTACCAAATGATTTGGAGTAACAGTGGGCAGTCTCGAACGCAGCGTCCGCTGCTTCACTCACAGATCTTCTGTGTCCCTGCAATAAAAATGCGTGCCGGGTGTAAATTGTCTTTTCTATTCGAATTCCTCAGACTCATGATCGCACCTTGCGGTCCCAGTCTTACCAAATTGACTATATTTCCTTCAAAGTCACGGCGATTAGAGTCCTGTTGTTTGAAGGTCGGCGTTCGAATGACAGCGTTGTGTTCGTTAGGGACTGATACTTCCTGTTTGGTCACGTGCTTCGCATATGGAATTGTGGATGCTGTAGTTTACTGGCATACAGAATAAAACGGGTCTCTCACTGTTTGAGGGAGCAACACAGGAATAAATTGCTTAGACAAACATCCAGTGCGTGGGATACACAAGTCAAAACAGAACCCACACTCAAGCACCCCCAAACGGGCATCGGCCAACGGTGCAGAGTGGAGGCATCGCTCACAGTTATATACTTACAAGGGTTTAAATATTTCTGAAAATTCATTTAGGCCATTTGTGGCAGTGTTAAATATCATAATAAGGAGGGCTTCCCTTTGGCTCAGACGTGCCTCCAAGTCACCTCCGCGAGGGTCTTTGTCAATTTTGGAAAGGACAGTCCATCTCAACTCCTCTTCCTTATGATTTCTGCTGATCCAATGATTGACTAGTGGCGCATTCTCAACTTGTCTACGTATACGTGATTTATGTTGAGTGATGCGTTGTCTAATCTCCTGGGTCGTTTTTCCGATGTACAGGCTCGGGCATGGGCATAGCACTCCATAGATCGCATTTCTGGTTTTGCAATTGGTAAATACCTCATGCTTCCAGTGTATCCCACCGAAGGTAAAAATGGAGTTCTCCATGGTTTGGTCACAGCATGTGCACATTCCACATTTCTGATGTCCAATCACGGGGGTTAAGCCCAACATGCTTCTCAATGATGGATTTTGTTCCAACAGAAGTGATGCCCGAATGATATGGTTAGCAACACTTTTTTCTTTCCGAAAGGCAAACAATGCTCTTCAACTTTTTGGATGTGAAAGTAGTGGCATCTGCAGGAACTTTGGCCACAACGTTGTTCCGTAAGGAGACGGATAGGAACAAGGCTCTCCATTATAGCAGCAATCACCCTCGGAGCCTCAGACAGAATCTACCGTTTGGACAGTTTCTACAGATTCGTAGAAACTGTTCAAACAAAGAGAGTTACTTCTACCATGCTAATCAACTGAAGGATCGTCTCCAGCAGCGAGGATACCCAAATAAACTACTAAAACATTCCCTCAAGAGAGCCTGGTGGACACCACGGGAAACTTTACTGGAGAAAAAAATCAAACCTGAACACAATCGATCAGTATGCGTCACCACTTTTTGTCCCAACGCGCATCAACTGAGGAAACTAATTCTATCCAATTGGCATTTGATTAAGGGTTTACATGAGGATTTTCAAACATTGCCATTGTTTGCCTTTCGGAAAGAAAAAAGTGTTGCTGACCATATCATTCAGGCATCACTTCCATTGGAACAAAATCCATCATTGAGAAGCATGTTGGGCTTAACCCCCGTGATTGGACATTGGAAATGTGGAATGTGCACATGCTGTGACCAAACCATGGAGAACTCCATTTTTACATTCGGTGGGATGCACTGGAAGCATGAGGTATTTACCAATTGCAAAACCAGAAATGTGATCTATGGAGTGCTATGTCCATGCCCGAGCCTGTACATCGGAAAAACGACCCAGGAGATTAGACAACGCATCACTCAACATAAATCACGTATACGTAGACAAGTTGAGAATGCGCCACTAGTCAATCATTGGATCAGCAGAAATCATAAGGAAGAGGAGTTGAGATGGACTGTCCTTTCCAAAATTGACAAAGACCCTCACGGAGGTGACTTGGAGGCGTGTCTGAGCCAAAGGGAAGCCCTCCTTATTATGAAATTTAACACTGCCACAAATGGCCTAAATGAATTTTCAGAAATATTTAAACCCTTGTAAGTATATAACTGTGAGCGAAGCCTCCACTCTGCACCGTTGGCCAATGCCCGTTTGGGGGTGCTTGAGTGTGGGTTCTGTTTTGACTTGTGTATCCCACGCACTGGATGTTTGTCTAAGCAATTTATTCCTGTGTTGCTCCCTCAAACAGTGAGAGACCCGTTTTATTCTGTATGCCAGTAAACTACAGCATCCACAATTCCGTATGCGAAGCACGTGACCAAACAGGAAGTATCAGTCCCTTCCGGCACAACGCTGTCATTCGAACGCCGACTTTCAAACAACAGGACTCTAATCGCCGTGGCTTTGAAGGAAATATAGTCAATTTGGTAAGACTGGGACCGCAAGGTGCGATCATGAGTCAGAGGAATTCGAATAGAAAAGACAATTTACACCCGGCACGCATTTTTGTTGCAGGGACACAGAAGATCCGTGAGTGAAGCAGCAGACGCTGCATTCGAGACTGCCCACTGTGACTCCAAATCATTCGGTAAGCATCCCCGAGGGCTAAGTTGTAACCGGCCAAATACAGGTCGGTTGTGAGAGTAAATATTTGTTACTTTCCCTTTTAGGAATTTAGGACGTTTTTGTGTTTACACAGACTGGAAGAAGTAATATATACAGTACAGTGAGGGGCACCACCTACAGGATTAATCCCATATCACATGGTAAGCCTTTTTAGGCCTTTGAATTACACGTTAGACTTACACAGCGTCTTTGGGTGTCTATATCTGAATTTCACTTACTTTCCTTCTGCAGAGAGTTGGTATGCGTGATGTATGGATAATGGTTCACAAGGATCCCAAATAGATTGTGGTCTACTGAAGGTAGGGAAGCATCGTGAGGGGTGTGGCATCAGACCTTAGGCTAAAGGTCTAGTTTGAGTTAAGTTAGTCTAAAACTTGTTGTTTTGTTGTTTTGTTTTTAGAAAGTTTATGGTCCTGAAGAGAACCCGTAAAACAATAGTGGTTCGAAACGCGTCAACCGACCTGGTCCCTTGCCATCTAAGAAGTCAACATTTGACATAGGAAAATAATTCCCTGTTCATTGAGTGAGTCTTTAAAGTGTTTTTTGGTTGCTTCAAATGTTAAAAAACATACATTGAAATGTGGCAAGGAACCTTGCTTGCTCTTTGTTTTGTATTGTAGGATGGTTGTTTGTATGATTGTGATATGAATGCAAAATTGGCTGAATGTATAGAATGTTTGTGGTCAAACAACTCGGTTTAAAACGTTTTCTTTTCCAGGTTATGTAAATATGTTGTCTTTTGTAATGTCTATGATCGTTTTGTATTTAAATGCACAAATAACGTTGTGGATCGACAAAATAAATAAGAATTGAAAAGTGCATGTCTGAATAAGCAGCAATCCTTAAAGCTGAATTTCATGTTTAGTATCATGAATTCCATCTAACAAACTAAATAGTCCGTCTCAGCATTGGCAACTGTTTTGTTTTATTATCGTATTGGCTCAGCCTTGCTGAGTTTGAGCCTAGACCCATCTCTGTTGTTAGGTATGGGGAAAATTAGCAGCATGATGTAGGAAGGTGGATATCTGACTATGGTTACCCCCAAACTTTTTGCCTGGTGTTTAGCTGGTTTTTGACTTAGTTGGCCTGGGATCCTGCTATTCAGGGCCCCAGGCTGATTGCTCTCTCCTTAAAATGGACTCCATGTACCTTAGGTGCATAACACAATTGGAATTGGTTCACCTTATAGGCCCCTGTAACAGTGTACCATAGGTACCCAGGGCATAGGTGTAGCCAAGGCCTACCAGGGGCTGCAGCATGTATTGTGCCACCCCTGTCCTGGCCTCCATATTTGACACAACTGGCTGATCACTCAGCTGGGGTAAGTTGGTGTAATCACCTCTTACTTAGGTACAGTATGCCTGTGCCTAACCCTAAACTGGACACATATGTTCCTATCAGCCACTCCTATGGAAGGCCTCATCAATCCTGGAGGCAGAGTGCTTGGAAATATGTGAGATGGTGCTCTAGCATGAGCTGAGCCTGTCTGCAGCTGTCGGGAACCACTCCCTAAGCTGTTCCGGGATATTGCCATACCATATACTCTTAAGTGCATTATAATCCTCGCGGTTAAATGCTATCTTTGGTTTGGCTTTATCAAAACATGTCGAGTAAGGTGTCATACGAATTGGAATACTATCCCCTCGCCAGTTCTGGCGACGGGGATAGCATTCCACCCTTCTAGAGGGACACGACATGTGTGTAGCCTTAACCCCGGTTAAAGTTAAACAGAGCCTCAGCATCACAAAATGGATGCTGCCACCACAGACACGAGTCTGGCCTCCTGCTGCTGACCGAAACTCGGCAGATGGTGGCCTGGACAAAGGGTTTCCTGCCTTGGGAGGTGCGAGCACCACCCCAGACAGGGTTTTGTGTATTGGGTAGGACAGGGCTGAATAGAATCAGACATGCCCGGGGCACACAAGGTGTCCCCGTGCATAGGCCAGTCCAAACCGGTCCTGGGACTTTCCAGACCCAGGCTTGGCGCGGAACTGGACAAAGGAAAGGGGGTGTAACTGCCCCCCTTCCTGGTTCCTCCCAGAGGAGGGACTTAGTAGGTGATCCACCCCTCAGATTGGGAATAAGAGTGGGAGCAGTGCCATTGCACAGCAGATCATCCTGAAATCAACTTTAAACAAGAAGAAGACTGGACTTCGACATTCTGCTGCACAGAAGACTGAAGAGAATCTCCCTTGTGGCCTAGGAGTGGCCACCCTGTGAACACAGGCACCAACCAGCAACTCGACGTCTGCTTTGCCGCCGCCTCCCGCCGGAGCCCGAGCCCAGAGCCCAACAAGAACCAGACTCCCAGACCTCTCAGAGCCCGATCCACAGTCCCTGCAAAGAAGGGACCCGTGGAGGCACCGAGTGACGTGGGACCGGACCTCTTGGAAGACACTCAAAAAGCTGACTGCGCAGCTTCTGAGGCATCCTCGACGTTGTGCTTTGGGGACTGAGAACCCCCACCACCGAGCAGCCCTTGCACCGAAGATCAGCCCTCCAGCATCTCCACGATCTGCGTGGGGCCCTTTTGCATTGTGCCACTCGACGCGCCATCCCGGCCACTAGCCACGTGGTCAGCGGCCATCTTGGCAACGAAACCGACGATCTACACAGCAGGTCTGGTTGCTCCAGACCTACCCAAGCTCCTGTAAAAAGGAGCACCCGCTCTGACCTTGCTGGTCCGAGTGTTAAGCATCTTTCAACTTCTGCCTGGCTTGCTTTTGCCAAGGCCTGTTCGCTCCGATCAAGTTGCCGACACCGCCAACAGCGAGAAGCCTGCATGGGACAGCTCGTGATCGACTCCTGGACGTCTTCGACCCCGGGTATCCACGTGGCTGCAGAAAGAAGCTACCCGACAACGCCTGTTTGCACCCGACATCGCCTGGTTCCAATCTGGTTCCACGGTAGTCACTGGCTAGTGACTTTGAACACTGTCCCCTCTGCTTTCAGGTCTTCACATCTTCAAATCCACCCTTGGATCCACTGGAACTCTTCACATCGAGCCGCCTGCAGCATCTTCAGCTCCAAGCACCATCGACCAGCGTGACGAAACCCGACACAACTTCGACCCTGTGCACCCGCTTCCTGTGGGTGAGGTAACTCAGCTCCGCCGGTGCTCCTGCACTGGTACACATCTCAAGGGCCTGTGTCTTAAGTTTCAGCTCCGTAGGTCACTCGGAAGGTTCCTAACTTTCTAACTTTGTACTTTTTACGCACCATAGACTTTACATTGGAAAGTGCGTGCACTTTGAAACCTGCACCCGAGTCCCGTGGGCCTCTCCCGACTTAGTCACTGCTAGTCTCGAATAGCTCCAGCGATTCCCAAAGCCCTAGGCCTGTTCCCTTTCCTATTGGTATCTCTTATACCACTTTTTAAGTATATGGTTTAGGTGGCCCCTAGGGCTCATCCATATTGTGCAACTTTTGTGTATTTTAAACTGTCTTGTGATTTAACGCTTGTGCTTCTGTGCTCATAAAGAGTCCAGGGGATTTTATAGTTAATAAATCAATATATATTTTCAATATATATCTGTGTGGTGTCCCTTTCATTTGGTATTCAAGGGGGTTGTGTATGGTATAACAGCTGGCTTCACATGCCTTTCAGAGTTTAGCCTAAGACTGCTTTGTCCACGTTACCACTAGGATAACTGGTCTACAAGGTTGAATTACAACCAATCATCATAAGGGTTGCTTGGCATGGTACAAAGTGATCACTAGAATTAGTGAGCATTATATACCAGGCCAACTTCTCACATTGGTGAGCAGCGGATTGGGATCTGAGCTTGCTGTTGTTTTACCATTACAATCTTTGAGATTATCATTTGAAAGATCATACAGGTACCTGCTAGGTACATATAAAACAAGACTAGTATACTTAAGTTCTACTGAACTTAGTTGTTATAGAGCAAAGGGAGTAGCACACCCTAGCTACAACTACTAGATAGGTTTAGTAGGTAAACACCAGTGTAGGTAGATTGCAACACATCCACCCACACTAGAGCAATGTCTGGAGCAGAAGGGTCCAGTGGACTTACTCCTGTTGAGAGTGACCCTTCAAGGGCACCATCCAAATTTGCTATTTTTTCCTTTAAGGAATTAAGACAGCTTTGTGTCTTAAGGGGTCTGAAGACAGGGCCTTCCCCTACTACAGACCACCTAAGAGAGCTCTTAGACCAGTCTGAGACTCTAAAGCCCTCTAAAGCAAACCCCACAGGGAATGCTGAAGGAGGCCATCCTTCAGAGGATGACACTGTAGACACCCCTGCCCCTATCATCCTGGTAGATGAGGAAGCCTCCACCACTGGAGCTCCTCAGGTAGATGAAGAGGAAGAGGAAGAGGAGGAGGAGGTGGAAAGCAGTGAGTCAGATGATGACAGAAATAGTCAGGTGCTGGTCAGTAGGCTGAACCAGGCTAACTTAAGCCAACTTGGGAATGAATCTGGTAACAACCCATTCAGACCCCCAGGTGGACTTAACCAGGGGCATAGGAGGAGGAGGAATCACTCAGGTGAATCCAATACCTCCCATGTCTCTAGAGGCTCTCATGGTCACTCCAGAAGGGAGATGACTAGCCCTCAGAGAAGGGAACATGAGGCCAAATTGAGAGAATCTCAAATTAGAGAGGCTGAATTGAGAGTCCAGAGACAAGAGTTAGAAATTGCCCTGGCCCAAGAGAAACTTGCTAGAGCAAGACAGCCTAGAGAGAGTGGATTAGGATCCACTGGTGGCAGCAATATCCAGAAGGATAAAGACAGGTCCTTTGATACAAGAAACCTGAGTAAGATTGTGCCCCCCTACAAAGCTGGGGATGATATCCACAAATGGATGACTGCACTTGAGAGAGCCTGCATGGTACAGCAGATCCCTCAGGAGCAGTGGGCAGCAATCGTGTGGCTCTCCTTTGAAGGTAGAGGCAGAGACAGACTCCTCACAGTTAGTTATGAGGATTCTAGAAACTACATGGTCCTGAAGAGTGCTCTGATTGATGGGTTAGGCTTAACCACTGAACAGTACAGGTTAATGTTCAGAGATACCCAGAAGACACAGACTCAGGACTGGTCTGAATTTGTTGAGTGTGCCACTAAGGCTCTGGAGGGCTGGTTGCTGGGAAGTAAGGTTACTGACTATACAGGATTGTATAATTTAATTATGAGAGAGCAAATCTTAAGTAATTGTCAAAATCAGCTTCTACATCAGCACCTGGTTGACTCTGATCTGACCTCCCCACAAGAATTGGTTAGGAGGGCAGACAAATGGGTCAGAACCAGGACCAGGCCTAAGAACCAGGGTGGTGACCAAAGGAAAGAGACTACCAAGCCTCAAGAGAAGGGTGGGGATAAAAGTAAGGAAAAGACTTCCCCAGGGCCCCAAAACTCCAAGAATGGGGGTGGGTCCCAAGACACTTCTACAACCCAGAAAAAGCCTTATTGTCATACCTGTAAACAGGTGGGGCATTACAAAACAGATAGCTGTTGTCCCAAGAATGGCAATAAGGAGAATATACCTCCAGGTAAGGCTCCAACACCTCCTGTCACTGTTAGCAGTGGTCCCCCAGGTGGTGGGAGCACCCCTAAGAATTTGGGTGGGTTTACTTTTGGAGGACAGGTGGACTCTGGCCTATCCAGGTCCCCTAACTCAGATACTCTTGTCTATGAGACTGGCATGGGGTTTGCCAATTTCACTGCTTGCCCAAACACTTTGAGCAAGTATAGACAGGAGCCCCTCATCAATGGCTTGAAAGTTGAGGCCTTCAGAGACACAGGGGCTAGCATCACCATGGTGGCTGAATGTCTAGTCCCCTCAAGGCAACTTTTACCTGATGCCAGATATCAGGTGACAAACATTGATGGCATAGAAACCAATCATCCCATGGCAGTAGTCAATCTTAGCTGGGGAGGTGTCACTGGCCCAAAGAGAGTGGCAGTGTCAGCAAACTTGCCTGTAGATTGCCTACTGGGTAATGATTTGGAAATCTCAGCCTTGGCTGAGGTTGAACAGCAAACCCATTCTAGAATGGTAAATCTCCATGGAAAGGTTAGTGGGGCTGTGATGGCTACAGCCCCCATCCAAGATGTCCTTCCTGAAAAGGTTGGTAGGACTGAGCAAACCTCAGCCCCATCTTTAGATAACTTCCCTCCTGAAAAGAGTAGCAGGGCTGTACTAGTAACAGCCCATACCCAAACTGAGTCTCCTCCTGAAAAGGTTGGTGGGGCTGTGATGGCCACAGCCCAAACTCAAACTGATACATGGGTAGTGAAGCCTGAAATGATGGATCACTCCACCCAAACAGAGAGCATTGAGGAGGAAGAGAAATCTCCCTCTCACCAGACTTTAGGAAAGGATCAGCCTCCTCAGGGAACTGATCTTACCCCTGATGAAGGAACTGTCCCAGAGGTTGTTAGGCCTGGCCTGACAGAGCCTCTGATGGCAGTGGACCCTTCTCAGGTGGGACCCAGTCTGGAGCAGGTAACCTGCCCCTCTCTACCTTGCCTTACTCAGTCCAGGGCTGCAGAGGACAAGAAGGACAGTGAGACCCAAAGGGCCCCCTGTCAAATAAAGCACCCCCATCAACAGATTAGGGGCACCAAAACTAGTAGCCCTAGTGAGGTGAAAACTTTAAAAACTCCTGAGGGATCCCCCTTAAAAGTAGTTAGGGACCTCCGCCAGATGGATATTGTTGGGCACAGCCAAACCTGGGACCCTAAGGGCCCAAACCTGATCTGTCCCTCCAGTAAGCCAAACAGAGGGACTCAGCCTCCAGCTTTAGGTAGCCAGAGATTGACCCTGAGAGCACAGTGCAACTCAGTCAGAGAAAGAAAGCCACACATGGTGGAGAGTGATTGGAGGAAGCTGAGCCCTACAGAGGAAACTCACTTCAGTACTCCATCTCAACACCAGCCTTTGACTTTGCAAAGACACACCACAGGTAGAGATTCCCTATGGTGGAGACCCTCAGATACCCTTAGGGTGAGGGATTGCTTAGTGGACCATGAGACAGGGGGTTACCAAGCCAGAGCTGGTACTTCCTTATATGGCCACTTAGGCAATATAGGCTTACCTGGTCAAGGATAGCCTTATCTCCTTTCGTTTGGGGGGGGTTATGTAGGAAGGTGGATATCTGACTATGGTTACCCCCAAACTTTTTGCCTGGTGTTTAGCTGGTTTTTGACTTAGTTGGCCTGGGATCCTGCTATTCAGGGCCCCAGGCTGATTGCTCTCTCCTTAAAATGGACTCCATGTACCTTAGGTGCATAACACAATTGGAATTGGTTCACCTTATAGGCCCCTGTAACAGTGTACCATAGGTACCCAGGGCATAGGTGTAGCCAAGGCCTACCAGGGGCTGCAGCATGTATTGTGCCACCCCTGGCCTGGCCTCCATATTTGACACAACTGGCTGATCACTCAGCTGGGGTAAGTTGGTGTAATCACCTCTTACTTAGGTACAGTATGCCTGTGCCTAACCCTAAACTGGACACATATGTTCCTATCAGCCACTCCTATGGAAGGCCTCATCAATCCTGGAGGCAGAGTGCTTGGAAATATGTGAGATGGTGCTCTAGCATGAGCTGAGCCTGTCTGCAGCTGTCGGGAACCACTCCCTAAGCTGTTCCGGGATATTGCCATACCATATACTCTTAAGTGCATTATAATCCTCGCGGTTAAATGCTATCTTTGGTTTGGCTTTATCAAAACATGTCGAGTAAGGTGTCAAACGAATTGGAATACTATCCCCTCGCCAGTTCTGGTGACGGGGATAGCATTCCACCCTTCTAGAGGGACACGATATGTGTGTAGCCTTAACCCCGGTTAAAGTTAAACAGAGCCTCAGCATCACAAAATGGATGCTGCCACCACAGACACGAGTCTGGCCTCCTGCTGCTGACCGAAACTCGGCAGATGGTGGCCTGGACAAAGGGTTTCCTGCCTTGGGAGGTGCGAGCACCACCCCAGACAGGGTTTTGTGTATTGGGTAGGACAGGGCTGAATAGAATCAGACATGCCCGGGGCACACAAGGTGTCCCCGTGCATAGGCCAGTCTAAACCGGTCCTGGGACTTTCCAGACCCAGGCTTGGCGCGGAACTGGACAAAGGAAAGGGGGTGTAACCGCCACCCTTCCTGGTTCCTCCCAGAGGAGGGACCTAGTAGGTGATCCACCCCTCAGATTGGGAATAGGAGTGGGAGCAGTGCCATTGCACAGCAGATCATCCTGAAATCAACTTTAAACAAGAAGAAGACTGGACTTCGACATTCTGCTGCACAGAAGACTGAAGAGAATCTCCCTTGTGGCCTAGGAGTGGCCACCCTGTGAACACAGGCACCAACCAGCAACTCGATGTCTGCTTTGCCGCCGCCTCCCGCCGATGCCCGAGCCCAGAGCCCGACAAGAACCAGACTCCCAGACCTCTCAGAGCCCGATCCACAGTCCCTGCAAAGAAGGGACCCGTGGAGGCACCGAGTGACGTGGGACCGGACCTCTTGGAAGACACTCGAAAAGCTGACTGCGCAGCTTCTGAGGCATCCTCAATGTTGTGCTTTGGGGACTGAGAACCCCCACCACCGAGCAGCCCTTGCACCGAAGATCAGCCCTTCAGCATCTCCACGATCTGCGTGGGGCCCTTTTGCATTGTGCCACTCAATGCGCCATCCCGGCCACTAGCCACGTGGTCAGCGGCCATCTTGGCGACGAAACCGACGATCTACACAGCAGGTCTGGTTGCTCCAGACCTACCCAAGCTCCTGTAAAAAGGAGCACCCGCTCTGACCTTGCTGGTCCGAGTGTTAAGCATATTTCAACTTCTGCCTGGCTTGCCTTTGCCAAGGCCTGTTTGCTCCGATCAAGTTGCCGACACCGCCAACAGCGAGAAGCCTGCGTGGGACAGCTCGTGACCGACTCCTGGACGTCTTTGACCCCGGGTATCCACGTGGCTGCAGAAAGAAGCTACCCGACAACGCCTGTTTGCACCCGACATCGCCTGGTTCCAATCTGGTTCCACGGTAGTCACTGGCTAGTGACTTTGAAAACTGTCCCCTCTGCTTTCAGGTCTTCACATCTTCAGATCCACCCTTGGATCCACCGGAACTCTTCACATCGAGCCGCCTGCAGCATCTTCAGCTCCAAGCACCATCGACCAGCGTGACGAAACCCGACACTACTTCGACCCTGTGCACCCGCTTCCTGCGGGCGAGGTAACTCAGCTCCGCCGGTGCTCCTGCACTGGTACACATCTCAAGGGCCTGTGTCTTAAGTTTCAGCTCCGTAGGTCACTCAGAAGGTTCCTAACTTTCTAACTTTGTACTTTTTACGCACCATAGACTTTACATTGGAAAGTGCGTGCACTTTGAACACTGCACCCGAGTCCCGTGGGCCTCTCCCGACTTAGTCACTGCTAGTCTCGAATAGCTCCAGCGATTCCCAAGGCCCTAGGCCTGTTCCCTTTCCTATTGGTATCTCTTATACCACTTTTTTAGTATATGGTTTAGGTGGCCCCTAGGGCTCATCCATATTGTGCAACTTTTGTGTATTTTTAACTGTCTTGTGATTTAACGCTTGTGCTTCTGTGCTCATAAAGAGTCCAGGGGATTTTATAGTTAATAAATCAATATATATTTTCAATATATATCTGTGTGGTGTCCCTTTCATTTGGTATTCAAGGGGGTTGTGTATGGTATAACAGCTGGCTTCACATGCCTTTCAGAGTTTAGCCTAAGACTGCTTTGTCCACGTTACCACTAGGATAACTGGTCTACAAGGTTGAATTACAACCAATCATCATAAGGGTTGCTTGGCATGGTACAAAGTGATCACTAGAATTAATGAGCATTATATACCAGGCCAACTTCTCACACATGACATTTTTGCTTTACCCCTAATCCTTTCATTCAATACTCTATTATCTGGCTAGTAAAGTGGGGGCCATTGTCCACTCCATAAAACTCCACAAACCCGAAAACGTGGAAAGAACTTGTTTAACAGAATTTTAGCTGTTGTCAAAGCTGTTTTGTCTTTGTCTTAGGATAGCCTTCTACCCACTAACTGAAGGAGCAAACCACAACTAGTACCTACTTTAGGTTGTTACAGCGCATTATTTGTATGTAGTCCATTTGGAGTGCTTCAAAAGGAACCTAAGGTGAAGAAAATCCACCCGTAGGGGTGGATACTCCCTTCCCAGGATTGTGCTGTAAGCAGATCATACATTTTTTAACCGAATGCTCAGATATTTTCCGAATGAGCGGACTATCCCAGACTGTATCTAATTGGGAAACAATGTTCTTGGCACTAACGTGAGCAGGTCCATGAGCCATATTCACAAATGGCAATACATAGGCAAAGTGCAATTTCTATTTTGACACATCTTTTGATTTCCAGCATCCTTCATCATCTAGCACTCCTTCCTTTTGCCATTCTGGCCTTTCTTGTTCAGTGGCTGACTGCTGTATGTCCTTAATCTCTGTATACATGTTTTCCCATCTTTCAGCTTGGGATCGTAACGCATACATTTTACTCATGAGTGCACTGGCAGTTTCACATGCAATGTCATCCGCAAAAGCATTTCCTTATCCCAGCGTATCATAACTTTCTTGTGGGCACTACATTCGATGATGGCTACACTCGTTGGCAATGTCAAGGCAGTAAGAAGACTGTTTACCAATTCGCCATGTTGTATTTTTGAACCATGGGAGATTAGGAATCCCTGGTCCTTCCAGAGCTTGCCAAAGTTGTGTGCCACACCAAATGCATACTGACTGTCCGCATAAATATTCACTCTTAATCCATGACTGAGTTCACAAGCCCTCAAGAGCGCAATGAGTTCAGCTGCTTGGGCAGATTTTTGTGGGATATGGGCTGTTTTCACCACAGTCTGTAATGTAGTTATAGCATAGGATGTAGAGGTTTTGCCATCAGGTAGTCTTAAACAAGAGCCGTCCACCCATAGTTCTCCCTCAGGGTGTAACAAAGGTGTATCCTTTGGATCTTTTCTTCCCTTTTTTTTCTTCTGTTAGGAAAATACAGTCATGCAAATCATGAGCTTGATCTGCTGGCAAAGGTAACAATTTAGCTGGGGTAAATGTCAAACATCTCCTAAGTGTGCTATGAGGTGCCAAAAGCGTAAGTTCGTATCCTGTGAGTCTAGCGCTAGTCAAGTGTTGTGTCTTAGTCTGATTCAGGAGTGCAGCCACAGAATGTGGTCCCATGACCTTAAGCTTGTTGCTCAACACTATTCCCTCAGATTGCCGTATAGAAATCGCTGTGGCGGCAACTGCTCTGAGACAACCTGGAAGTCCCCGTGGCCACTGGGCCTGATACAGCTGAGAAATAGGCACATGGACGATGCTTATTACCATATGGCTGTGTCAAAAAAGAATGCACTTCCTTCTCTCACGTGTACATATAATATGAAAGGCTTTGCATAGTCTGGAGTGCCTAACACTGTAGGAGAACAAAGAGATGCACAAAGCTTCTGATATGCTTCCTGACATTCAGATGTCCATGGTAGAGAATAGGGAGTGTCTTTAGTAACAAGGGACAATAGAGGTTTGATAATAAGTGAGAACTTCGGGATCCACTGTCTACAGTAGGAAGTAATACCAATAAGTGCCCTGACTTCTTTTTGGGTACTTGGAATAGGAATTTTTATGATAGTTTGTATACTGTCTTTAGTCAGAGGAGTGCGACCTTCTTAGACAAGAGGTGACCTAAATAAGTGACCTCAGACTGACAAAATTGTAGCTTATTCTTAGAGACGTTATGTCCCTTAACAGCAAGGTGATGCAAGAGAGAGAGAGAGTGGCCTTTTTACAATGCTCAACTGTTTCTGCGGCTAGCAAAATGTCATTGACATATTGCACAAGTGTAACCCCTGGTGGCAAAATAAGTTCATCCAACTGTCGCTTAAGTACCTTACGGTAAATGCTAGGGATTTCTGTATAGCCTTGTGGAGCCCTACAAAATATAAATTAGTGACCTCGTAATCAAAACCCAAAAAGATATTCACTGTTTTCATGTATAGGAATAGAGAAAAAAGGCATTTTTTAGGTCAATAACAGAGAATACTGTTGCTGTAGGTGACATTACTGTGAACAAAGTCCTAATATCAGAGACAACAGGATATTGGGGCATCACTATTTTGTTGCCCTCTCTCATATCAATCACAAATCTGTAAATCTTATCCCCTGTTCCATCGCCCCATTTTAGAATGGGGAGAATGGGGCTATTACATACATTAGAGGAAACTTCTTCAACAACTCCTGTACGTATCATGTCAATAACAGAGAATACAGTTGCTGTAGGTGGGATTACTGTGAACAAAGTCCTAATATCAGAGAAAACAGGATATTGAGGCATCACTATTTTGTTGACCTCTCTCATATCAATCACAAATCTGTAAATCTTATCCCCTGTTCCATCGCCCCATTTTAGAATGGGGAGAATGGGGCTATTACATACATTAGAGGAAACTTCTTCAACACCTCCTGTACGTATCATGTCGTCAATGATAGATATCAATGCATCCTCACCTTCTTTTGATATTTTATATTGTGGGACCCTTGGTAAAGAAGCATCCTCTCAGACCTGTATATGTACTGGGGAAATGTCCATTCTTCCCATATCTGTGTCAGCAGTAGCCCAAACACATGAAGGGACAGAATCAAGATGCGAACTTGGAGAAAATTGTATTGTTTAGGCAATTTGTTTTCCCCAAAAATGACAAGTACTCCAGATGGGGAACAATGTATAGAAGCATGGAAATATTTCAAAAGATCAAGTCCCATCAGATTACCTGGAGCATGTGGGGGAAGTAAAAAAGGGACTGTAGTGATCAAATTCTCAACCAGCAAAGGTAGTCTTTGGGACACAGGATTACGAGTTGGTTTTTCATCAAACCCTATTAATGTATGTGATCATTTAACCTGACAATGGTGTCCCAGGGACCAGTTCCTGAGATATCACCCTACGTATTGCCCCTGTATCCAACCAAAATTTCTGATCCAACCCAAGTATGGTGGCTATTATATGGGGCCCTGACTGATCTACAGGTATCTCAACTGGTCCTCCTTGTCCTACCCTGTCCTAGGCATAATGTGTTCCCACAGTTTCCTCTGATTCCCAATCCTCCAAGAATATTCATTATTTCGTTGATCAAAATAATTTGCTGACCTATTTCTCTTTGGAGCTTGAACCTGCTGTGGCTGCTGTCAGGGGGCTGAGATCCCCCGATTACTATTCACTTGTCCCCTTCCTCTCCCACAAGCAGCTAAAACAGGACATTCAGAACATCAATGTCCTTTCTCCTTGCAATAAGCACATTGATGGAATCCTAGTGGAGTTTGTCTATGCGGTGTCCCTACTGGAGTTGCTTGTCTATAATTTTTACCATAATTTTGACACTGCCTAGACTTTGAGGTCCATAGGCCTGAACCATAATTACCTTAGTTTTTAATTCTTTTAATTTTCCTTCTTTTCGTTCTTGCTCAATGGTCACCTGATTCTGATATTACTGAGCCATATCTAATATAGCTTTTGGGGTTACTGAAGCCCATGTGCTCTCAGAATTCTTTAAACGAACTGATATCTCTGGAGGTACATTTCCCACAAATCTATCTACAAATAAATGTGCACCCATATGTGTAGATGTGTCTTGCCCACTAAAATCTTGGAACACTTCCTCAAAGCGAGTAAAGAAATCAGAGACGGCCTCTCCCTGTTTTTGTTTACAAGCAGTAAGGAGTGCCCAAACTATTTTCCTGGCCAGAACCATCGTTTTTATGTAAGTAAGAATGCTACCAGGCAGATCCAGTATGAGCTGACTAGGTTTCTGACAAGGTTTATTATCTCTATCAGCTGCTATTATGGCAGCCCAATCTCCTCCCAAATCAACATCATGATTCTGTTTCTGAGTAAGTCGCCACATATTTGGTGGCAAGATCATGCTGAAAAACATATCAATATCTGCTAAAGTCATGATTCAAGAATCAATGGCTGCCTGTACATCATCATAAAATTCTCTAGGATTTTTCCGTATGTCTGGTAAAGAGGCTTTTAAAGTAAGTACATCTGCCCTTTTCCAGGGCGTATATATCCAATTATACAAAACAAATGGGCTCTAGCATCAGCACTATTTGGGGCATCATTATCTGCATTTTCTCTTCCAGTAATGAACTGTTGCACAGCTTCCCTCATAGGTCTTATTTGGAGAGAGGAAGAGAGTTCATTTTGGTATCCAAGTATCCTTGCTATGGCAGTACTAATTCTATTTACAGGGAAGGTCCCTATCTGACACTGTCGATTAATAGCTCTAACATCATCTGGGCCATTTTGTCCTGTAATCATCTCCCATGGAACCATAAGTTGATGAGAAAGCTTATTTATGAGACAAAGAAGCTCACCCTCAGAGAAATACTGTAGCTGATCTATCATTTCTTCTACTTCCATTTCTAGATCACTCAACCAATTTAATACCATCAATCTTATTGCATCGTGACGAAACTGGGGTACAGTAGAATGAAGAACCCAAGGGGTCAGGACAGATACAGGAAGTACAGAATCATCAGTAATTTCAGGGGCAGTGGCCTGAGGTGGAGGCGCGGAGGCATGGGTTGGGGGCGTAGTGGCCTGGGTTAGAGAGGGTAAGGAATGTACCTGGTACTGGTTGGAAAATAGGGAGCTGGACAACTGCAGGCAAAGGAGGGGAGCCGAGGGGACAAGGTGGCGAAATTTGGTGGTCCATGGAGAAGAGGTGTCAAGGGTACATATGGGGGCGGGGGTTATTCAATGAATAAGCCATTAATATCTAAGTCCACATCTGCTTGGTTGACCTGAACTGCTACTGTTGGACTAACTTTATATTCTTTAGATGTCAATAATTTACCCAATGGGGGTCTCAATTGAACAAAATGTTATTGAATCACAAGCGGGTGGTGGGTGCTATGGCCAGGGACCAACGTTCTTCAAGTAGATTGGTAGCCCCAGCCTTAGCAGTGTATGAAGGAAAAGCTGTGGGTTCAGCAATGTATGGTGCTGAGCTCTGGGGCTTCAAAAAAACTGAAGAGATTGGAAGATTAGAAGAACTAATTTCTTAGAGATCTGGTATCTGTCCCTATAATACACCACTCAAGCCTTTACTCTCTGACCTGGGCAGACGCCCTTTTAGTGAGGTGGCCAGACTTCGTCCCCTTTAATACTGGGTAAGATTAAGACGCACCCCAGAACTCCATAATTATGCGACTGGTCTCTCTGAGCGTATTACCCTGGATACTAACAAAAGGGTTAAATGGCTTAGGGATTTAAGGGACATACTGACCAAACTGGGTTTCGCCGAATCCTGTGCTAACCATGTCCCCCGACCAAGACCGAGTCAAAAAAGATCTATTGTAACTGGGTTAACCACCAGGATTTACACAACCCAAAACTTGGGAGACTAACTGATGAGTTCTTGCAGCACAAACTGGTTGGATCCTTTGAACCATATTTAGATTTCATCAGGATACCTAGACACAGGGCATTATACATGCAGTTTAGATTTGGGTCCCTAGTGCTAAATACCACACTGGCCAAATAGGATCCATTAAACCATACTCTAGCTATCTGCCCTTGCTGTGATGCTCCGCAAGAAACTATAGCCCATTTATTTTTTGTTTGCCCAACTTACAAACAGGCTAGTGCCAAATGGCTCAAACTGGGCACAAGAAACCATCTCGTTACTCTACGTATCCTGAGAACGGACTCATCCAGGTCCTTGTTTGTATGTGGTGTTGCCAAGTATCTGGGATGTACTTGGATTAAAGCACAAAACAAGAAAGAAAGTCCAAATAAACAAAACCTAATTAAGGGCTAGTAGAGTAAGCATAAATATAGGAATGATTTGTAAAGTATTGCTGATTAATTGATAAGTGCGAGATATATGTATTAGTAATTTTATACATTTTAAATCCAATGGTGGAACACCAAATAGGACAGGATGCTTAATTTTAGAGTGATTTAGTATAGCAAGGTTTTAAATGTTTTAACCATATGAAATGTAATTTTATACTCTTTTATACAATTGTGAAATGCTTTTATGATACTTGCTATTGAATAAAGCTAATTTGAAGGATAATCTTTGCTCTCTATCTAAAAATTCATTTTTCTCTTGAACTTCCTTATCCTTCAATTCCTTATACTTCTGATACTCTGTTTTCCTTTCCTGTTTCCTTTGTACCTTCTCTGCCTTGAGCCGCACCGCCTTCACTTCTTTTCTCCACATACGCAACTGTCAAACATAGCTGGCCTAACTTTCTTTATAAACAATCGTTTCTCTACATACTCAAGTTTGTGAGGGTCCATGGTTCCCTCTAGTGCCATTACAACTGGGGATCCCCTTTTGAATATTTGTTCCATAATGTACTATACATGATGGGACAAATGCTATATTTGATGTACATCTCGAAATTCAGCGTACCTTCCGACTGACTTGCTTCCAAAATGCTCTGCTTATCGCAGCCAAAACGAAAGAACAAGGGAACCCTACTCACTGTGGAACCAGGGTGTAGACTTTATATAGGAAACAGAGGTTCCAGTGAAGTGATATAATCTCTTTGTATGGTAACATTAGAGCATAATAGCAATAATAAACAAGGGTTATATGGGATGTTAAAGAGAGAAAAGGAGGCTCACAACGAAGAATTCTGATAATGCAATTACATTTATATAAATAAATCAAGATACATACATTTACAAGAATATATCAGTGCAAAAAGTGTCCCCAGTGTATATATGAAGAACCAAAGGAACAATTGAGTTATTACTGGTGACTGTATTTACAAGGTTTCTGAGCAATTATTGTGTCAAGGAAAGCGACCGTTCTGAATATGTACAAGAGAGATATGCATAAACTTTACACAATCATAAGTGCTGTTTGCAAGGTTCGTTTTCCTTTTTATCGTCAACGGCGTTTCGACCCTGTGGTGAATAGAGGGTCTCATCAGGACCAATGGTAAGGGCATATCTGAACGATAAGATAAAGATAAGGAAAGGACTGGACCTATGCTTATCGCAGCAGCAACAACAAAACTTCCAAAGGGTGCTAAACACAGGCATCTTATATAAGATAAACAAAAACTTATAAACAAAGAGAAATAAAACATATTCTCACAATACCTGTAAGAAAAAATGTTAATCAAAACAAATGGCAAGCTTCAATTACCAAGTCAAAAATAGATTTCAAATAGCAAGACAATTTCTAACCAAATGAACCAGTTCAATACAGATTCACCTTATGTGTAGTCTTCCAATCCCATCTGTGAATCCTCCCTGAACCCAGAAAAATTACCGTCCGAAGGCCCAAGTCAAGGAACATCAGTCGGAGAGCTGAAAAATCACCTTGAGCCATGAGCAACACTAGTCTCCTCAGGTGGGGCGCCCCTGAGCGAAGTTCATCTTACTGACACAATCTCCTCCCGAGGTCCGACTGCAAGCCTTTGGTGGGGCCCCACATTCGGACGCCAATTTGAGGAGCAGATTTATTTCAATCTGCTGGTGCAGGGTCACCACACTTGCCACGGGTTCATATCAAGTAAGGAGGAATCGACATTGGAGCGAAGTCAAACCACAGGTCATTTATTAAGCTTTCATGAATGGGTCTCCATCCAACAAGTACCATAGAGATACTCAAGGAGAGAGCACAATGTACGATGGATACATGGGTGTTTGTAGCAAAGATCAAGGACAAAGAACGCCCAGAGGTAAATAGAGCTCTGGGAAGAACACACAAATGATACAATCCGTAAGAATCAACAACCTTGGTGTCTTGTGTAGCTGTCGCGTCCTGAAGCTGTACAACAAGATGAGCTATCTGACCACACTTTATCTAAGGCCTTACCATTGTTTAAAGAACCCAGTGCAGACATCAGCTGTTCTTTTGTGTTGACTTTGCATGCTTACGCAGCCTACAATATCTCAATTTAGATTTGTTACCTAATGTTTATGCAGGTGTGGTGTCCAGGATAGAGCCAGGCTTAAAACAGGACAGAGGTGAGTATCTTTGAGGCACAGCTGAATTAAAAAAAGAAAGAATCCGATTTTACATTTTCACACACCCTTGCACGGTGCCTGCATTGGAGTTACACTGGTGGAAATGCAAGGCTGCACCATATTATCGTGAATATGGTGCAGTCTACCTTTCTGAAGTGGCAGAGTGAGACGTTAAGCCATGAAGGCTAACGCCTCACTCCGCCACTTCTTTGAAAATATCCCCCTATGTCTGTTTGACAATCATTCTTGGTACTAGGTCAGGGCTGTGTTCTGAACAGATCCAGCTCTATCAGGGGGCCCCCAGAAAGGCTAGGGCTCTGGAGCAGAGCCTACTTTGTTCATGCCTTAAAAAGTCTCTGGTCATGGCAGGGCGAAAATCAAAGGAGTAGTCTCCTTAAGAAAAATTATCAAGGCAGGCTATAACAGTTACCTCTAGATCCTGACCAATAACGAAACCATGAAGACAATAAGACTTTCTTTAGGGTCATTCACAGACAAATCTGAGATTATGTTTGGTGAGCAACAT
Organism: Lissotriton vulgaris; assembly: GCF_964263255.1. Lineage (NCBI taxonomy): Eukaryota > Metazoa > Chordata > Amphibia > Caudata > Salamandridae > Lissotriton > Lissotriton vulgaris. The sequence goes on from NC_141694.1 coordinate 1,300,628,437, forward strand.
TGAATAACTTAGATGCTTATACTGCGGTATTCTGAGTGTCATAAAATATATATAACGAAGCTCAACTTATCTATGATGCCACTAAAGAACCCTGATGTGAAAAACATTCCTACTGGTTACATTTTACAAATCTATGATTCAATGTTAGTCATGCGCAACTCAGATCACCTCCCTGATTCAACAGCTATTTATCAGTTATATATACTTGAGATAACTATGGCTGTTGACTGTTGAATTTCGATGTTTTTGTTCTTTTAAACACTGTTTCAACTAGCATTTTCACCTAACTATAATGTCCCTTTAACCATTAGTTTTTCAGTGTATTTCTAAGACTTTTTTTAATCCATTGTACAATATTATTACCATGCATATCTCTAATGGCACTTTAACCTTTGTTTCTTAAAGGAAAAATCTCAGGTTATTTAAATGTGAAGTAACATATTACAATTCCTACCTATAACATCACTATAACCTTTGTTTTTTCACCATATATAAATACTACACCACATTGTAGTTATAATTAGTTTTGAGTTTCCATAGTAAAAGAGTTTTATTGTTTTGCTAATATCTTTGGTACAACTTGACGCACAAAGCTTTCCAAAAATAAGTTCATCCACCTCAGGTCCTTCCTTGAAAGTTTCAAGGTTATCTGTCATGGGGAGGTAGGGGGAGGGTGTGTGAGAAAAACGAATTGTCCCAAAACGTAATTTCCCCATTCAATTTCCCTAAGGAATTTTAAACAGGGATCCCGGAAGAAATGGATTAACAAAATTACACCAAATTTGGCAGTAAAATAGACCTTTATCAAGAAAGAGAGCATGCTCTCATTTGGGGTAAACTTGTTCAGCTGTTTTTGAGAGATTAATATTACAAAAAAGAGATATTTGGATGGGTAATGTCCAGATATGCTCTGATTGACAATTTTAAATGGGACCTGTCAATTCTGATTGGTTGGCCACAACCTTAACAATATCTTAAGGCTGCCATTACAGGACTTGCGGGGCATGGTCCCTGAGGCCTGGAAATGAATTACAAAAAATATATATAAAGGCGCTGAATGAGCACATCCTGACTCCAAAGGGCAAGTGGGGTACAGAAGGGTACTTCTCCTTGAGTGGCTGGCTACAACATGGAGAACATGTTGTGGCAGCTATTACAAGACTCTTTGACAGGGTCCTCATTGAAATGCATTGCAAAGAAAGCCTTTTTTTGAGTGACACAAAAAAAGAAAACATATAAATGTAATAAAAGATTTTAGCCAGAATATATATCATTTGTTGGTGATACCATACTAATTTTAGGAACAGTGGTGTATTTTAAAGTGATTTTAACCTGTGTAAAATGCTGATCACCTGCTGGGATTTGATGAACCATGAAAACTGTTTTCTCTCATGATTTTTTCATAAAGGTTATGGAATAGGCTCCAGAAGCTTAGATGAGAGCACATGTTCTGTAACTTCTAACTTCCTCAGCCATGTAAGAATAAAGTATGGCATGCTGAGTAAAACATGTGCTTCCGGCATCACTCTCCCTCTATCTCTTGCATGACTGATGGGCCCGGATAGTGGAAATGCCTCATCAGATTTTGTTGCTTCTTACTGGACATTTCTCCATTAAACCATTTATAATGGCAATTTCAATTAGGTGTGTAGAACCCCTTTCATCCTCCAAAAATGAGAGATGGCAAAGGGTTAAACCTTAAAGGTTTATTTTCAAAATGTAGTCATACAGAAATAGGACAATATAATCCATCAGTAATCGGAGTGCAAAGCTCAGGTGTATTGCAGAGTCAATAAAAGAACTCAGTAAAATTTCGGTCATCAAAATATTGATTGTAAAATGTTATAGCAATCCAGCATGAATTTGCCTTTTAAGTAAGTATGAAAGGGCTCCTAACACATCCATGAAGAGAATACTTTTATACAGATATTGAACAAAGAGCTTTATACATTCAATTAATTTATGCATGATTCTCGCAGTATTAACCAATCAGAATTTACTAGTGTGAAACAGTTGCAAATACATACATTTTGAAAGTCTCTCATAGTTCTACAACATGGAGCTTCTCACAAACACTACCTGTACTAGACTAAATACTGTTACATTAATGTGTGATTCTACTAAGACAGCTAGTTAGAACCTTGAACATTTACAATTCGGCAGAAATTACATTTTAATATTCTTGTGAACTCTGTTGTCTTGCTGGTGAAAATGCATTCAAATATTTTTAGAAATAAGAGTTTGCCCACATGACATAGGACATTAGCTTTAAACCTTTTATTAAATTGGAGCATGAGGGCTACAATTACTATGTTAAAGTTTGAGATTCATTAGTGTCATGCATTTATTTTGGAAACAATAAAATTCGCAAACGCCCACTGATGATTCAGTAGAATCATCACATCTTGCCCTTCTAAAATGCATTTTACAAAACTGTGATCATCAGCTTTGGATTCTTCTGTCTGGATTCTTCATGATCCCTTTTCTCATCATAAAGCTGGCTTTGCAATACCTCCAAATTGATATTGTTTCTATTCTGTTTATTTCCTACAATGTATCCCACCCCTTGACTAAATATATATCCTCAACCTCTGATAAAGACAATAACCCTTGATACAACAGAAGGATTATTAGTATGGGGTTAATATTAACGTAAGAATTACTCCTCTTGCGTTTCCAAACCACTCCCTTACCTGTGCAAACCCTCTTCCAGTGAGACTAAATAAAAAAGCTATTATTTCCCATGTACCAGTCTCCTCTAATTCTTTGACTTTATGAGGGATTTTAGTTATATTAAGCACAAACAAAGCTGTCAATCGGGTTTTGAATTTTGGGTACAAAAGCACAGCACAGTTGTAAGCTCAGCATGTATCAGACTCTACCTTCTATTTGAATGTTTATTGCAAGTACATTTTGCATTATCATGGCTCACATAGCAACTTATTTCTTTTCAACAACCTTTAGTGCTCCTGCATTGTTAGTAGCAAGCCTATGCACTAAGGTAGACAATGTTCTTATCTTCACATTGTTCAAGGCTACTCCTGAAGGCATGGAAGAAAATATCTCCCAAAATGTGTTCAAAGTTACAGCTACTTCTCCTTAAATTAGTAATGTTTCCTCTGCTAAAGTCAGCTGTATGGTATATTCTTGCAATACCTAATGCAGCATAGCAGCTTCCCACTCAATGATGTGCTAACTAAAAATATGTAGTTCTACCACAAACATATTTCCCTTATGCTACCTTCTCGTTCTGGTAACGCTTGATCCTTCACCAAATTAGTCTGTTCAAAATCCGTCCTACCCACCATTTGAGCAGTCTTGTCACTTCTCTTTCACTGATGATGCACATTTCTTTCTTCTTTACGAACTCCAAGTTTATCCTCAAATGCATTCCTGCTCTTCCAACATTTTCTTTCCCCTATCTAACTTACGATTATCCCATCATTTGATCTTACCTGCTCCTTCCGTATCCTGTTGTTAAGTTTAGCTATACAAATTCATTCAGCATGGTTAATATTACATTGACACTTACATTCCCTTCTGTTTGTTTAATTAAGTTGAAAATAAGACTGAAAATGCTTCACAATGTTTTCTCTTTTACTCACCCTTCCAAATTATTTTTGGATCTGAGAAATAGGTTTAGTCATCTATATGACCTGATAATAAAACAAATTCAAAAACACGCTACAAGAGGATATATAGGATAATGCAAGATTACACTAAGTAGTTTTCACAGCTACAGAGAAGTAACAAAAGCAAAGAGAACAGCAGTTTTCTACTTCCATTAACTTTATATATTCTACTAGAGTTTGACAATAACTATATTTTAAGATACTTTCAGACTTTGCCTTATGTATAAATCTTCATTCTAACTTTTCTTTACTAGTGTTTGATTGAACTTACTGTTACATGAAGCATATCTATCTACTCTGTCTGTTTTCTAAAGTGAGTGCCAACTTCTTCAGGTGGATTCCTCTGGTCTATAGAGTCCTTAAACTGATGACCTAAAGTAAAAATTGTTTATTTTTTGGTAAGATATTCAAAGTTAGAAAATCACTTGACATTATTCTTGCACCTTGACTACAGTTTCTAAACCACATGGGGGGTCTTCAAAGTCAGTTTGATGGTCATTTAAGTCAGTACTTTCTCTCACAAAGTAAGTTCATTCAGGTTCTGAGTAATTCTTGTTTGACTTTCTAAATCTTCTTGTTCTCTTACTTTGCAAGGGGTGCTTCATATGCTCATAAGTGCTAATGGGAGTGCATCTGTCCAGTAGAGCGATGTGGAGGTGATTGCTTTTGCCAGTTTATATTTAATTATCCAGTGAACCCTCTCTACCACTTCTGATGCTTTCATGCTATAACTGCAGTGGAACGTCTGGTCTATGTCAAAGGCTGTGCACAACAGCTGCATCAACTCACTTCAATACCTATCTTGATTTGATTCGAAATAAACAAGCATGTCAAACCTCAGGATTACCTCACTCAATAGTAGTTTGGCAACAGTGATACTATTTTATATTTCAGTCAGGTATGCCTCTAAATTACATGAAAACAAACATACTCCTATGATGATATAATGCAGCTGATTACAGCTTGACATTTCCAAGGAATTGTGCTTGTTGGACTTGACCCTTTTTACAGGGTCATCCTCAAACATTTAGCCTCCAGGCCTCCACTTTCTGCTGAATTGTTTTTTGTTAGCCTTAGGGCTCTCTGAACTTTACCTTCAAAAGAAGAGAGTTTCCCAGAAAACCAGAAAAGACTGGGTTTTAATTAACAAAAACAAAAGGGGGGGTTCCTTTCTGTGTTATTCAATTGGCTATTGAAAATTAGACACTTTGCAGATAATCACAAACCACTTGTAACTAGACATGTAAAGATATTTATAATCCAAAAACTCTATAAATTGCTCTTTGTACTCATATTTATTAGTAGGAAAACATTTAATTACAATTGTACAATACATAGTTAGGCACAGTCTCTATTCAGTGTTAAAACCTGCACATTTCATTACATAATAAGGTAATTGATATTCACATACATGTGTTGCACAAAATTTTACAAAAAACATCAAATTCAAAACAATATTGAACAAATATCACAATTGTCTTAAAATTTTTTATAAAAAATTTACTTTTAAAAAAATCACATGGAGTCCTTATGTCGACGCGTTTCGGTGCTTGAACTTTAATTTGTGTAAGCACCTTCCTCAGGACTGAACATTTATTTAAAACAAGATGTCTTCTTTCTGAAAAGACGAATAAATACAATTAGTTTTAAAATATCCTACAAAAGAGGGAAAATACCTATTTTTACATGTCATGTCTATCTGCTTTTATATAGGCTGATAACTTAGCTGCAATGAAGTTCCTTACTTTTATTTATTTGTGAGTCATTTATTTTCATTTGTCTCCTGGACCTTTTGATTAACTTTCAAAGTCCTCCTTATGGGTCTATTTCTGATATATCTACCTATAATAGTAAAGGGATATATGGTCAGATTTCTATCATTTGTTGACCACACAATTCTTTAATGGTTTACCTAAACACAACTACTTACTTCGCAGTTGGAAATGTGGTCATATATTTATACCCTGCACGCTCAATTCAGCATTCGTTATTTTCTGGCGTGCGCATCCTTTGCACCATTTAAAAGTCCTTATATTGCCATCATTCCTGAGGGATCAAAGAATAACATTAATGATGCCTCAGGGGACTATACATGGTGTTTTTAAAAAAAGTTGTGTATGAGCTGCCAGACTTACGTTGCTGGTTTAATTCCACATGGGCCTTCAGCTTGTCAGGCTCTCTCTTTTTATTGAAACTTGACAGCGTTGGAATGTCGGGGATTATTACTTTGTTCCCTTTACTCCCATCTTGCCCTGCTTGATAATGCAGCTAAATGAACCTGTTAACAAATAAAATGTTTTAGCTTTTCACCAAGTTCACTCTTTTAATCATAATGATTAATATCCGCCAGATTTATTTATTGCCCCTTCACTGGCTCCCGCCCGCTGGCTTTCCCTATTTTGGGGATAAAACCAAACGAACATTCCCATAACAGTATGTTGAATGTTAGCGGGAAAAGTGTCTTAGGGGTCCGGCATTGGTTTTACGTAGTTCGGTCTCCTACTTGGCGCTCTACTTTGCAGTGTATTAAGCTACATGTAATAAACGATTTAGTCACAGAAAAAGACGCAATTTTAAAGAGATTAATCTAATTACAAAAGAGCGGTAAAGATATTCTCTGAACTTTACAACTGCTAACCAGTGCTAAAGTGGTTGTGGCCTCTCCTTAAAACATGTTAAATTGACTTATAGCCAATTGGCATATTTAATTTATTTGCAAGTCTCCAGTAAAGTGGAACTTCATGTACCCAGGGTCTGAAATTTAAATGCTACTGGTTGGCCTGCAGCACAGAATGTGCCACCCACTTAAGCAGCCCTTTAAACATGTCTCAAGCCTGCCATTGCAGCCTGTGTGAGTGCAGTTTTAAACTGCCATGCCAACCTGGCAGAGAAAACCTTTTGCAAGCACAAACTTTTCTTTGTAATACATAGGTCACCCCAAGGTGGGCCCTTGGCTCCCCAAGGGCAGGGTGCTGTATATTTACAAAGTTGGGCATGTACTTTTAACCTTTACATGTCCTCTTAGTAAACAGGACAAGTACACTTAATCTGGACATGTGGATACCCTGCCAAGAAGAAGGACTAATGTGATTTCACAAGGGCTGCCACTCTGCTGGACTGCGTCTCTAAAGGAACTGCTGCCATGCTGTTCTTACCTGCTGCCTTCTGCCCTCTACTTGGGGAAGATGAACTGGACCTGCAACTTCGTCTTAAACCAAGGACCCGGAGTTATCCAAAGGGCTAGTCTGCTGGCCTCCTGATCTGAGCCTTGGGATGTAAAAGGCACCCCAATAACTCCTGGGCCTGTAGTCAGCAAGTACCTCACCCTTAAGTGGTGCCGTTGAGGTCTTGGACCCTTGGTAGGGCTCACAGGCGTTTTAAATCAAGCATTTGGGCCCTTCAAACTGTCCTGTTCACACCTGACCCACGCTGTGCAGACCAAAATCCAGTTTGAGCTGTGCACCAGCCTGTTTCTTCACCCAGCAGCATCGACAGCCCATGGGGGACTGCCTACATGAAGCTCTAGCCTGCCTGTTCAGCATGCCCAGTCTGCTCTTCTCATCACGCTGCCTGCCGCCCGTAACTCTCCTCTAAATCTTCATCACCCTCTCCAATGTGAATGGGTCACTTGACACAAAATTTGAGAAGGTAAACCTTTCAAGGAACTAATCTGGAATTGTAAATGACCCGCTTTCTATTGCGGTTGGCCTGAACCTTCAACTTTGACTTTGACTTGGTCTTGGTCCAGCAGGGTTGAGAACACTACAGCACCTTAATGACACATTGTCAGCTGCCAAAATCACCTGTTAATACTTAGTGAGGTGACTACTTGTCATTTGTTGGTTTCAAGTGCAAGTCAAGAGAATTGTACTTGATTGTGGGATCTTCACACTGTCCCCATTCTGCTGAATGCTCATACTGGCACAGTAACTAATTTCAGGCAACCAGGGAGCTCAGCGACAATTGAATTGAGTGTAGCTGAGAAGAATGCCACTGGCCATTTCTGAGTCTGTGCCATTGACACACAGACAGCATGCAACATTTGCACTTTTGGCCGTACAAAGTAAATTCTTTTTTGTAGTCTGGTATTCCTAGAGCAGGTGTAATGTAACCTTTTTTTAGCTCTAGGGAGGCTTCCATGCATTCCTTGGTACTAAATCACTGATGCTGCTGTGCATAAGCCTCTATAAAGGCTTCAGAACTATGGGAAAGCTGGGAATCCACTTGTGACAGTAGCCTACCATTCCCAAAAATATTCTGATCTCCCACTGTGAAGATGGGCACTTCATACTTAGGACTGTGGAAATGTGTTCTTATGACACCCTTCATGCTCCTTTCTCAATCAAAAGCCCTAGATAACGAAATTCTTTCTGACAATACTGCTTTTCGTCTGAAGAAACAATAACCCATTCACAATGAGGTGGTTGAACAGACTGTCTCTGTCCTGTCAGCAGGTTTCTTTTGTCACTGATGCCCCGTGTAGATTGTTGATGTACTGCACCAATGTCAAATCAAAAGGCAACTGTAAAGTCTCTAGATTTTTCTTTAGGATTTGGTTAAAGAATGGAGGACTTTGTGTATACAATTGAGAAGCTCAACACCACACAAGAGTTTCATCTTGGAATCTGAAAGTAAAAAGGTATTAGCTGTCCTCATGTAAGAAATGGAAAAGAATAAAAGACTAAAATCAATTACCATACTCCACTCAGATAAGAAAGAATTTGGATAAAAATAACACCTAGAATCAGGACCACAGAACAGGATGGAATGACACTTTGAGTTACTTGGGCTCTCAATTACTTATTTTAAAATGGCCTCTTCTAACAAGCCGTTAATCATTATACCAGCTACTCTTAATGTAAGAGCTTGTATTGGAGCATTTGTGTAAAGTCTGCATTTTGCCTTAAAGTGAGTTTAATTTCCTGTGAAATCCCACACTACCTCCTTCACTGTCTCTTAAATCAAGAGGTTAATCCTCCTCAGCATGGACTGGGTACAGCTTACCTACTGGCTCTTGAGACTTTATTTGAATTCTCCATCTGAAGCCTGAGTCTCCACACCTTCCAACATTCAGTAGCTCCCACATTTGATTTTACAGGGCAAGTCCCTTCCAAGTAGGTTCACAGAACTTGAATTGCATATCACAAATTGGTGATTTTCTCCCGTCAAACCCATTTTCACTGGAACTGGGGCTGAATTTTGTACACTGCTTATTGGTAATACCTATAACTTGGATCCCTTCTCCCTAGAGTGGTATGTTTGGAACTTCAACCATTGTAACAGTTGAGCAGGTACACTCTTTATAGATCAAGACAGATACGAAGTGACCATTCACCTCACCGTCTACATACGGCCCACTCTGGTCTATTCCTAGACTTGCACCATGTATGCAATCCTCTTCCAACCTCAGGCACCACCACTGATACTGATCGAGGCCAATAGGAATATTAACCTCCTGAGAAGCATGATAGTTTATCATGAGCAAATTGTGCTGACCTCTGGGATATGCAAAAGCAACAGTTGATTGACAGAATGCAGAACAATGTCAAACATTCACCCCAGTGCAGAGATCTGGGTCTCAATCCATCGTTTTTTTGCTCACCATGACATTCCAGTTTAGCCCCAGCCATATGCAAATTAGTCTTGACCCTGTGCCTCATGGGAAGAGTCCAGCCCAGAACTGCCTCCCTGGACTAGAAACAAGCATCGTAGGACAGGTTTCGGGGCTACACCCTCTTCAGCCAGGATCTCTTGAATCCAGTGGCATGGAGAGCACGGGACTCACACGTGAGCATACCCGTCCCGCTCGGGGTGACATATGGCCATGTCTGAACTGGGGTGGTGGAGTGAGCTAAAGAATGATGATGGATTAAACCCAGATCAGGTGACTGGGGGTAAGTGTTTGATTTGCTCAAGCACTCAGTCCATCATCCCCTTTGGTATCGCTTTGTTTGCCCTAAGTTGGCAGGGTATGCCCAGACGTGGGTCCCTTGCTCACTTTGCCACTGTATACAAGCTAGCCTGACTGATGACGGCTGATTAGCCAGAAACTGGTCCCAGGATGCTTGCTTCCGCTCCAGGGAAGACATGGCTTTGACAGTTTGGGCTGGACTGTTCCCATGAGGCACAGGGTCAGACTGATTAGCATATGGCCATGTCTGAACTGGGGTTGTGGAGTAAGCTAAGGAATGATGCTGGATTAAACTCAGATGAGTTGACTGGGGTAGAGTGTTTGATTTGCTCAAGCGCTCCATCCATCATCCCCTTTGGTATCGCTTTGTTTGCCCTAAGTTGGCATGGTATGCCCAGACGTGGGTCCCTTGCTCACTTTGCCACTGCATTCAAGCTAGCCTGGCTGATGACGGCTGATTAGCCAGAAACCGGTCCCAGGATGTTTGTTTCCGGTCCAGAGAAGACATGGCTTGGCAGTTCGGGCTGGACTGTTCCCATGAGGCAAAGGGTCAGACTGATTTGCATATGATCATATCTGAACTGGAGTGGTGGAGTGAGCTAAAGAATGATGATGGATTAAACCCAGATCAGTTGAATGGGGGTGAGTGTTTGATTTGCTCAAGCGCTCCATCCATCATCCCCTTTGGTATCGCTTTGTTCGCCCTAAGTTGGCAGGGTATGCCCAGACGTGGGTCCCTTGCTCACTTTGCCACTGCATTCAAGCTAGCCTGGCTGATGACGGCTGATTAGCCAGAAACCGGTCGCAGGATGCTTGTTTCGGGTCCAGGGAAAACATGGCTTGGCAGTTCGAGCTGGAGTGTTTCCATAAGGCACTAGGTCAGACTGATTTGCATATGGCCATGTCTGAACTGGGGTGGTGGAGTGAGCTAAATAATGATGATGGATTAAACCCAGATCAGTTGACTGGGGGTGAGTGTTTGATTTGCTCAAATGTCCATCCATCATCCCCTTTAGTATTGCTTTGTTCGCCCTAAGTTGGCAGGGTATGCCCAAACGTGGGTCCATTACTTACTTTGCAACTGGATTCAAGCAAGCCTGGCTGATGACAGCTGATTAGCAAGAAACCGGTCCCTGGATGCTTGTTTCCAGTCCAGGGAAGACATGGCTTGGCAGTTCGGACTGGTCTGTACCCATGATGCACAGGGTCAGACTGATTTGCATATGGCCATGGCTGAACTGTGGTTGTGGAGTGACCTATTTAAGGATGATGGATTAAATTCAGATCAGTTGACTGGGAGTAAGTGTTTGATTTGCTCAAGCGCTCCTTTCATCATCCCCTTTGGTATCGCTTTGTTCGCCCTAAGTTGGCATGGTATGCCCAGATGTGGGTCCCTTGCTCACTTTGCCACTGGATTCAAGCGAGCCTGGCTGATGACAGCTGATTAGCCAGAAACTGGTCCCAGGATGCTTGTTTCTGGTAGAGGGAAGACATGGCTTTGACAGTTCGGGCTGGACTGTTCCCATGAGGCCCAGGGTCAGACTCATTTGCATATGACCATGGCTGAACTGGGGTGGTGAAGTGAGCTAAAGAATGATGATGGATTACACCCATATCAGTTGACTTGGGATGAGTTTTTGATTTGCTCAAGCGCTCCGTCCATCATACCCTTTGGTATCGCTTTGTTCGCCCTAAGTTGGCAGGGTATGCCCAGACGTGGGTCCCTTGTTCACTTTGCCACTGGATTCAAGCTAGCCTGGCTGATGACAGCAGATTAGACAGAAACTGGTCGCAGGATGCCTCTTTCCGTTCCAGGGAAGACATGGCTTGGCAGTTCGGGCTGGACTGTTCCCATGAGGCACAAGGTCAGACTGATTTGCATATGGCCATGTCTGAACTGGGGTGGTGGAGTGAGCTAAAGAATGATGATGGATTAAACCCAGATCAGTTGACTGGGGATGAGTGTTTGATTTGCTGAAGCGCTTCGTCCATAATCCCCTTTGGTATAACTTTGTTCACCCTAAGTTGGCAGGGTATGCCCAGACGTGGGTCCCTTGCTCACTTTGCCACTGGTATCAAGCTAGCCTGGCTGATTACGGCTAATAGGCCAGACACCAGTCCAAGGATGCTTGTTTCTGGTCCAGGGAAGACATGGTTTGGCAGTTCGGGCTGGACTGTTCCCATCAGGCACAGGGTCAGACTGATTTGCATATGGTCATGTCTGAACTGGGATGGTGGACTGAGCTAAAGAATGATGATGGATTAAACCCAGAACAGTTGACTGGGGGTGAGTGTTTGCTTTGCTAAAGTTCTCCCTCCATCATCCCCTTCGGCATTGCTTTGTTCACTCTAAGTTGGCAGGGTATGCCCAAATGTGGGTCCCTTGTTCACTTTGCCACTGGATTCAAACTAGCCTGGCTGATGACGGCTGATTAGCCAGAAACCGGTCACAGGATGTTTGTTTCGGTCCAGGGAAGACATGGCTTGGCAGTTCGGGCTGGACTGTTCCCATGAGGCAAAGGGTCAGACTGATTTGCATATGGCCATGTCTGAACTGGGATGGTGGACTGAGCTAAAGAATGATGATGGATTAAACCCAGATCAGTTGACTGGGGGTGAGTGTTTGCTTTGCTAAAGCGCTCCCTCCATCATCCCATTCGGTATTGCTTTGTTCACCCTAAGTTGGCAGGGTATGTCCAGATGTGGGTCTCTTGCTCACTTTGCCACTGGATTCAAGCTAGCCTGGCTGATGACGGCTGATTATCGGAAACCGGTCCCAGGATGCTTGTTTCCGGTCCAGGGAAGACATGGCTTGGCAGTTCGGACTGGTCTGTACCCATGATGCACAGGGTCAGACTGATTTGCACATGGCCATGTCTGAAGTGTGGTTGTGGAGTGAGCTATTTAAGGATGATGGATTAAATTCAGATCAGTTGACTGGGACTGAGTGTTTGATTTGCTCAAGCGCTCCTTTCATCATCCCCTTTGGTATCGCTTTGTTCGCCCTAAGTTGGCATGGTATGCCCAGATGTGGGTCCCTTGCTCACTTTTCCACTGGATTCAAGCTAGCCTGGCTGATGACAGCTGATTAGCCAGAAACTGGTCCCAGGATGCTTGTTTCTGGTAGAGGCAAGACATGGCTTTGACAGTTCGGGCTGCACTGTTCCCATGAGGCCCAGGGTCAGACTCATTTGCATATGACCATGGCTGAACTGGGGTGGTGAAGTGAGCTAAAGAATGATGATGGATTACACCCATATCAGTTGACTTGGGGTGAGTTTTTGATTTGCTCAAGCGCTCCGTCCATCAAACCCTTTGGTATCGCTTTGTTCGCCCTAAGTTGGCAGGGTATGCCCAGACGTGGGTCCCTTGTTCACTTTGCCACTGGATTCAAGCTAGCCTGGCTGATGACGGCAGATTAGACAGAAACTGGTCGCAGGATGCTTCTTTCCGTTCCAGGAAAGACGTGGCTTGGCAGTTCGGGCTGGACTGTTCCCATGAGGCACAAGGTCAGACTGATTTGCATATGGCCATGTCTGAACTGGGGTGGTGGAGTGAGCTAAAGAATGATGATGGATTAAACACAGATCAGTTGACTGGGGTTAAGTGTTTTATTTGCTGAAGCGCTTCGTCCATCATCCCCTTTGGTATAGCTTTGTTCACCCTAAGTTGGCAGGGTATGCCAAGACGTGGGTCCCTTGCTCACTTTGCCACTGGACTCAAGCTAGCCTGGCTGATGACGGCTGATTAGCCGGAAACCGGTCCCAGGATGCTGTTTGCGGTCCAGGGAAGACATGGCTTGGCAGTTCGAGCTGGACTGTTTCCATGAGGCACTAGGTCAGACTGATTTGCATATGGCCATGTCTGAACTGGGGTGGTGGAGTGAGCTAAATAATGATGATGGATTAAACCCAGATCAGTTGACTGGGGTGAGTGTTTGATTTGCTCAAGTGCTCTGTCCATCATCCTCTTTGGTATTGCTTTGTTCGTCCTAAGCTGGCAGGGTATGCCCAAACGTGGGTCCATTACTTACTTTGCAACTGGATTCAAGCAAGCCTGGCTGATGACAGCTGATTAGCAAGAAACCGGTCCCAGGATGCTTGTTTCCAGTCCAGGGAAGACATGGCTTGGCAGTTCGGACTGGTCTGTATCCATGATGCACAGGGTCAGACTGATTTGCATATGGCCATGTCTGAACTGGGATGGTGGACTGAGCTAAAGAATGATGATGGATTAAACCCAGATCAGTTGACTGGGGGTGAGTGTTTGCTTTGCTAAAGCGCTCCCTCCATCATCCCCTTCGGTATTGCTTTGTTCACCCTAAGTTGGCAGAGTATGCTCAGATGTGGGTCTCTTGCTCACTTTGCCACTGGATTCAAGCTAGCCTGGCTGATGACGGCTGATTATCGGAAACCGGTCCCAGGATGCTTGTTTCCGGTCCAGGGAAGACATGGCTTGGCAGTTCGAGCTGGACTGTTTCCATGAGGCACTAGGTCAGACTGATTTGCATATGGCCATGTCTGAAATGGGGTGGTGGAGTGAGCTAAATAATGATGATGGATTAAACCCAGATCAGTTGACTGGGGGTGAGTGTTTGATTTGCTCAAGTGCTCTGTCCATCATCCCCTTTGGTATTGCTTTGTTCGTCCTAAGCTGGCAGGGTATGCCCAAACGTGGGTCCATTACTTACTTTGCAACTGGATTCAAGCAAGCCTGGCTGATGACAGCTGATTAGCAAGAAACCGGTCCCAGGATGCTTGTTTCCAGTCCAGGGAAGACATGGCTTGGCAGTTTGGACTGGTCTGTACCCATGATGCACAGGGTCAGACTGATTTGCACATGGCCATGTCTGAAGTGTGGTTGTGGAGTGAGCTATTTAAGGATGATGGATTAAATTCAGATCAGTTGACTGGGAGTAAGTGTTTGATTTGCTCAAGCGCTCCTTTCATCATCCCCTTTGGTATCGCTTTGTTCGCCCTAAGTTGGCATGGTATGCCCAGATGTGGGTCCCTTGCTCACTTTTCCACTGGATTCAAGCTAGCCTGGCTGATGACAGCTGATTAGCCAGAAACTGGTCCCAGGATGCTTGTTTCTGGTAGAGGGAAGACATGGCTTTCACAGTTCGGGCTGCACTGTTTCCATGAGGCCCAGGGTCAGACTCATTTGCATATGACCATGGCTGAACTGGGGTGGTGAAGTGAGCTAAAGAATGATGTGGATTACACCCATATCAGTTGACTTGGGGTGAGTTTTTGATTTGCTCAAGCGCTCCGTCCATCAAACCCTTTGGTATCGCTTTGTTCGCCCTAAGTTGGCATGGTATGCCCAGATGTGGGTCCCTTGCTCACTTTTCCACTGGATTCAAGCTAGCCTGGCTGATGACAGCTGATTAGCCAGAAACTGGTCCCAGGATGCTTGTTTCTGGTAGAGGGAAGACATGGCTTTCACAGTTCGGGCTGCACTGTTTCCATGAGGCCCAGGGTCAGACTCATTTGCATATGACCATGGCTGAACTGGGGTGGTGAAGTGAGCTAAAGAATGATGTGGATTACACCCATATCAGTTGACTTGGGGTGAGTTTTTGATTTGCTCAAGCGCTCCGTCCATCAAACCCTTTGGTATCGCTTTGTTCGCCCTAAGTTGGCAGGGTATGCCCAGACGTGGGTCCCTTGTTCACTTTGCCACTGGATTCAAGCTAGCCTGGCTGATGACGGCAGATTAGACAGAAACTGGTCGCAGGATGCTTCTTTCCGTTCCAGGAAAGACATGGCTTGGCAGTTCTAGCTGGACTGTTCCCATGAGGCACAAGGTCAGACTGATTTGCATATGGCCATGTCTGAACTGGGGTGGTGGAGTGAGCTAAAGAATGATGATGGATTAAACACAGATCAGTTGACTGGGGTTAAGTGTTTTATTTGCTGAAGCGCTTCGTCCATCATCCCCTTTTGTATAGCTTTGTTCACCCTAAGTTGGCAGGGTATGCCCAGACGTGGGTCCCTTGCTCACTTTGCCACTGGACTCAAGCTAGCCTGGCTGATGACGGCTGATTAGCCGGAAACCGGTCCCAGGATGCTTGTTTCCGGTCCAGGGAAGACATGGCTTGGCAGTTCGAGCTGGACTGTACCCATGATGCACAGGGTCAGACTGATTTGCACATGGCCATGTCTGAAGTGTGGTTGTGGAGTGAGCTATTTAAGGATGATGGATTAAATTTAAGCCTGGGCGTAGTTCGCGTAGCCGCACTCCGCGAGCTACGCGAAGATGCACTTGCACTCCGCGAACTACGCATAGCTCCGCGAGCATGCGTAGTAGCTTGCTTGACCCGTTCGCAAGCCATTTTTCGTCTTCGTGAGCGCCGTGGAACTCTGGAACCTGCTCGACACCACATCTCCAGACGTCGCCTTCCTCACGGAAACATGGATGAACGCCTCCTCAGCGCCCGACATCGCCGTCGCCATCCCGGACGGATACAAGATCACCCGGAGAGACCGCGTCAACGAGACAGGAGGAGGCATCGCCATGGTCCACAAGAACACCATCCGCATCACGACCAACTCAGACGACACCCTCACAGCCGCTTAACATCTTCACTTCCAGATACACACCGACCCCAAGACCACACTCAGAGGCACCCTCATCTACAGACCCCCAGGACCTCGCACACAATTCAGCGAAGACATCGCAGACTTCATCAGCCCGCACGCCCTCGCCTCCGCTGACTACATCCTCCTAGGGGACCTCAACTTCCACCTGGAGAACAACAACGACAACACCACCACCACCCTGCTGGACAACCTCACCAACCTTGGACTCATGCAACTGGTGAACACCCCCACCCACTACGCCGGACACACGCTTGACCCAGTCTTCTCTTCCAGCAAGTACATCTCCTTCAGCCACTCCACCTGACTCCACTGGACAGACCACAGCTGCGTCCACTTCAGCTTCAGAAAGACCACGACTCACCACCACCCGCAACAGGTTTCCCGCAGGAACTGGAACAAGATCACCACCGACCAGCTCACCACTTCACTGAGCCAGAACCCGCCCGCCAGCTCAACGGACCCCAACCAAGCAGCCAACAACCTCACACAGTGGATCACCAATTGCGCTCGCCCAACCAGCCTCGACCACTCGCAGTCCGGCTTCCGCGCCAACCACAGCACCGAGACCGCCCTCATCGCAGCCACTGACGACATCCGAGCCCTGCTCGACAACTGGGAAACAGCGGCCCTCATCCTCCTGGACCTCTCCGCAGTATTCGATACGGTCTGCCACCGCACCCTAGTGCAGCGCCTCAGCAACATCGGAATCCAAGAGAAGGCACTGGAGTGGATCATCTCGTTCCTCACCAGAAGAACCCAGAGAGTCCGCCTCCCCCCGTACAGATCCAAGGCCACCGAAGTCATATGCGGCGTACCACAAGGATCATCACTCAGCCCCACCCTCTTCAACGTCTACATGAGCCCCCTCGCAGCCATCGTACGCCAACACAACCTCAACATCATCTCCTACGCCGACGACACCCAGTTGATCCTCTCCCTCACCAACGACCCAGGAACCGCCAGAACCAACCTACACGAAGGGATGAAAGACATAGTCGAGTGGATGAGGAACAGCCGCCTGAAACTGAACTCAGACAAGACGGAAGTCCTCATCCTTGGATCATCACCCTCCGCCTGGGACGACTCCTGGTGGCCCCCTGCCCTGGGCAGCGCACCCAAACCAACGGACCACGCACGCAACCTGGGCTTCATCCTGGACTCCTCCCTCTCAATGACCAGACAAGTCAACGCCGTCCAATCATCATGCTTCAACATCCTACGCATGCTCCGAAAGATCTTCCCATGGCTCGCCACCGAAACCAGAAAGACGGTCACACAGGCACTCGTCACCAGCCGACTGGACTACGGAAACACCCTCTATACCGGAACCACTGCCAAACTCCAGAAAAGACTCTAACACATCCAGAACGCCTCCGCACGACTCATCTTGGACATCCCCCGACACAGCCACATCTCCGGACACCTGAGAGACCTTCACTGGCTCCCCATCTGCAAGAGAATCACGTTCCAACTCCTCACCCACGCACACAAGGCCCTCCACGACCTGGGCCCCAGGTACCTCAACAACCGCCTGACCTTCTACACTCCCACCCGCCAGCTACGATCGACCAGCCACGCCCTCGCCGCCGTGCCACGCATCCGAAGATCCACCATGGGAGGAAGATCCTTCTCCTACCTGGCAGCCAAGACTTGGAACTCCCTCCGCATCCACCTCCGCCTGACCCAAGACCACCTCTGCTTCAGGAAGCAACTCAAGACATGGCTGTTCGAGCAGTAGCGGACCCCCCTCCCCCAAGTGCCTTGAGACCCTCTGGGTGAGTAGCGCGCTATACAAATATCCTGATTGATTGATTGATTGATTGCCTGCATGCTCGGGATGTGTAGCACGCGAAGTTACCCATGAGGTTTGTCCCGCCCGCTCGCGTCCCCTTATTTCCGGTCACTACTAACGTGTTTGCGAGTTATTCTGTGCCAGATTGCAGTTTCTGCGTGTTCGGCAACTCGATCTTACCGACAAGCATCCTCGCGCACGCGAAAACGCTATTGAGCGCGCGAGAACTACGCTACGCAGCAGTTTGCGGAGTATTCGACAACTTCGCGTTCTCCGCGGAGCGCGGAGTTGCCGAAACTCCGCAAACTCCGCGAACGGAGCGTAGTTCTTCACCCAGGGTTAATTAAATTCAGATCAGTTGACTGGGAGTAAGTGTTTGATTTGCTCAAGCGCTCCTTTCATCATTCCCTTTGGTATCGCTTTGTTCGCCCTAAGTTGGCATGGTATGCCCAGATGTGGGTCCCTTGCTCACTTTTCCACTGGATTCAAGCTAGCCTGGCTGATGACAGCTGATTAGCCAGAAACTGGTCCCAGGATGCTTGTTTCTGGTAGAGGGAAGACATGGCTTTGACAGTTCGGGCTGCACTGTTCCCATGAGGCCCAGGGTCAGACTCAATAGCATATGACCATGGCTGAACTGGGGTGGTGAAGTGAGCTAAAGAATGATTATGGATTACACCCATATCAGTTGACTTGGGGTGAGTTTTTGATTTGCTCAAGCGCTCCGTCCATCAAACCCTTTGGTATTGCTTTGTTCGCCCTAAGTTGGCAGGGTATGCCCAGACGTGGGTCCCTTGTTCACTTTGCCACTGGATTCAAGCTAGCCTGGCTGATGACGGCAGATTAGACAGAAACTGGTCGCAGGATGCTTCTTTCCGTTCCAGGGAAGACATGGCTTGGCAGTTCGGGCTGGACTGTTCCCATGAGGCACAAGGTCAGACTGATTTGCATATGGCCATGTCTGAACTGGGGTGGTGGAGTGAGCTAAAGAATGATGATGGATTAAACACAGATCAGGTGACTGGGGTTAAGTGTTTTATTTGCTGAAGCGCTTCGTCCATCATCCCCTTTGGTATAGCTTTGTTCACCCTAAGTTGGCAGGGTATGTCCAGACGTGGGTCCCTTGCTCACTTTGCCACTGGACTCAAGCTAGCCTGGCTGATGACGGCTAGTAGGCCAGACACCAGTCCCAGGATGCTTGTTTCCGGTCCAGGGAAGACATGGTTCGGCAGTTCGGGCTGGACTGTTCCCATCAGGCACAGGGTCAGACTGATTTGCATATGGTCATGTCTGAACTGGGATGGTGGACTGAGCTAAAGAATGATGATGGATTAAACCCAGATCAGTTGACTGGGGGTGAGTGTTTGCTTTGCTAAAGCGCTCCCTCCATCATCCCCTTCGGTATTGCTTTGTTCACCCTAAGTTGGCAGAGTATGCCCAGATGTGGGTCCCTTGCTCACTTTGCCACTGTATTCAAGCTAGCCTGGCTGATGACAGCTGATTAGCCAGAAACTGGTCCCAGGATGCTTGTTTCCGGACCAGGGAAGACATGGCTTGGCAGTTAGAGCCGGACTGTTTCCATGAGGCACTAGGTCAGACTGATTTGCATAAGGCCATGTCTGAACTGGGGTGGTGGAGTGAGCTAAATAATGATAATAGATTAAACCCAGATCAGTTGTCTGGGGGTGAGTGTTTGATTTGCTCAAGTGCTCCGTCCATCATCCCCTTTGGTATTGCTTTGTTCGCCCTAAGTTGGCAGGGTATGCCCAAACGTGGGTCCGTTACTTACTTTGCAACTGGATTCAAGCAGGCCTGGCTGATGACAGCTGATTAGCAAGAAACCGGCCCCAGGATGCTTGTTTCCAGTTCAGGGAAGACATGGCTTGGCAGTTCGGACTGGTCTGTACCCATGATGCACAGGGTCAGACTGATTTGCATATGACCATGTCTGAACTGTGGTTGTGGAGTGAGCTATTTAAGGATGATGGATTAAATTCAGATCAGTTGACTGGGAGTAAGTGTTTGATTTGCTCAAGCGCTCCTTTCATCATCCTCTTTGGTATCGCTTTGTTCGCCCTAAGTTGGCATGGTATGCCCAGATGTTGGTCCCTTGCTCACTTTGCCACTGGATTCAAGCTAGCCTGGCTGATGACAGCTGATTAGCCAGAAACTGGTCCCAGGATGCTTGTTTCTGGTAGAGGGAAGACATGGCTTTGACAGTTCGGGCTGGACTGTTCCCATGAGGCCCAGGGTCAGACTCATTTGCATATGACCATGGCTGAACTGGAGTGGTGAAGTGAGCTAAAGAATGATGATGGATTACACCCATATCAGTTGACTTGGGGTGAGTTTTTGATTTGCTCAAGTGCTCCGTCCATCATACCCTTTGGCATCGCGTTGTTCGCCCTAAGTTGGCAGGGTATGCCCAGACGTGGGTCCCTTGTTCACTTTGCCACTGGATTCAAGCTAGCCTGGCTGATGACGGCAGATTAGACAGAAACTGGTCGCAGGATGCTTCTTTCCGTTCCAGGAAAGACGTGGCTTGGCAGTTCGGGCTGGACTGTTCCCATGAGGCACAAGGTCAGACTGATTTGCATATGGCCATGTCTGAACTGGGGTGGTGGAGTGAGCTAAAGAATGATGATGGATTAAACACAGATCAGTTGACTGGGGTTAAGTGTTTTATTCGCTGAAGCGCTTCGTCCATCATCCTCTTTGGTATCGCTTTGTTCGCCCTAAGTTGGCATGGTATGCCCAGATGTTGGTCCCTTGCTCACTTTGCCACTGGATTCAAGCTAGCCTGGCTGATGACAGCTGATTAGCCAGAAACTGGTCCCAGGATGCTTGTTTCTGGTAGAGGGAAGACATGGCTTTGACAGTTCGGGCTGGACTGTTCCCATGAGGCCCAGGGTCAGACTCATTTGCATATGACCATGGCTGAACTGGAGTGGCGAAGTGAGCTAAAGAATGATGATGGATTACACCCATATCAGTTGACTTGGGGTGAGTTTTTGATTTGCTCAAGTGCTCCGTCCATCATACCCTTTGGCATCGCTTTGTTCGCCCTAAGTTGGCAGGGTATGCCCAGACGTGGGTCCCTTGTTCACTTTGCCACTGGATTCAAGCTAGCCTGGCTGATGACGGCAGATTAGACAGAAACTGGTCGCAGGATGCTTCTTTCTGTTCAAGGGAAGACATGGCTTGGCAGTTCGGGCTGGACTGTTCCCATGAGGCACAAGGTCAGACTGATTTGCATATGGCCATGTCTGAACTGGGGTGGTGGAGTGAGCTAAAGAATGATGATGGATTAAACCCAGATCAGTTGACTGGGGGTGAGTGTTTGATTTGCTCAAGCGCTTCGTCCAAATTCCCCTTTGGTATAGCTTTGTTCACCCTAAGTTGGCAGGGTATGCCCAGACGTGGGTCCCTTGCTCACTTTGCCACTGGACTCAAGCTAGCCTGGCTGATAAGCCAGACACCAGTTCCAGGATACTTGTTTCCGGTCCAGGGAAGACATGGTTTGGCAGTTCGGGCTGGACTGTTCCCATCAGGCACAGGGTCAGATTGATTTGCATATGGCCATGTCTGAACTGGGATGATGGACTGAGCTAAAGAATGATGATGGATTAAACCCAGATCAGTTGACTGGGGGTGAGTGTTTGCTTTGCTAAAGTGCTCCCTCCATCATCCCCTTCGGTATTGCTTTGTTCACCCTAAGTTGGCAGGGTATGCCCAGATGTGGGTCCCTTGCTCACTTTGCCACTGGATTCAAGCTAGCCTGGCTGATGACGGCTAATAAGCAGAGATTGGTCCCAGGATGCTTGTTTCCGGTCCAGGGAAGACATGGCTTGGCAGTTCGAGCTGGACTGTTTCCATGAGGCACTAGGTCAGACTGATTTGCATATGGCCATGTCTGAACTGGGGTGGTGGAGTGATCTAATGAATGATGATGGATTAAACCCAGATCAGTTGACTGGGGGTGACTGTTTGATTTGCTCAAGCTCTTCGTCCATCATCCCCTTTGGTATCGCTTTGTTCGACCTCTGGGATATGGCTGGATGTTTAATCTACCATTCTGCAGATGATTCTTTGGGGCACATTTGTCCATTCATGGCCTTGATTCTGCATGTGATGGATAGGGGCCACCAGTATCTGGGATGCTACTTGCATTTTCCCCTTAAGAATGGCATTACTTTCTGTATCTGAGCTTCGACTTGCACTCTGTCAGGGGTCCAAATTATTTCTTAGAGAGCCACATTAACCATCTTCTCCAGTTTACCCCTAAAGCTGTGCCAAATGTCAGTATCAACATTACCTACTAACAATCACACACATAGAAATATAATGGGACAAGTTCTACTATTACAGGTATCCAGAGCCGAAACAATGACCTAGGCACAGTGGGATTATCTTTTTTTAATGCATAATAGATTAGTAAATACTCTGTTGAAGTGCTCTGCTTAAAAAACTGGCAGACAGTGCTACCTGTGGTTGATTTTCATAACTAAATATTGCGATAAGAATTAGGTGTCATTACTGAGCACTGGCAAACATCTGCAGTGCACATATGCTGGGCAGCTCCCCCACACGATCAGCTTCTTGTTTGTGAATTTGTTACTACCTCAGTTTAGGATTAAGTAGAATTTCAATGGTTTGTGACCACAATTACAGTCACAAACCATTTGTTATATTATGTTATGTGTACATGTATAGTGCACTATCACCTGCAAGGGTACACTGGCATTGAGCAAGTGTGTGCCTAGACTTGACTATGTTAGCGTGGTTAAATGAAAAAGAAGGTCTCGTTTTGTTCCCCCTAAGTTGGCAGGGTATGCCCAGATGTGTATTCCTTGCTCACGTTGCATCTGGATTCAAGTTAGCCTGACTGATGATGGCTGATTAGCTAGAAACTGGTCCCAGGATGCTTGTTTTCGGTCCAGGGAAGACATGGCTTGGCAGTTCAGGCTGGACTGTTCCCATGAGGCACAGGGTCAGACTGATTTGCATATGGCCATGTCTGAACTAGGGTGGTGGAGTGAGCTAAAGACTGATGATGGAATAAACTCAGATCAGTTGACTGGGGGAGAGAGTTTGATTTGCTCAAGCACTCCATCTATCATCCCCTTTGGTATCTCTTTGTTCGCCCTAAATTGGCAGGGTATGCCCAGAACGGGGTCCCTTGCTCACTTTGCCACTGCATTCAAGCTAGCCTGGCTGATGACGGCTGATTAGCCAGAAACCGGCCCCAGGATGTTTGTTTCCGGTCCTGGGAAGACATGCCTTGGCAGTTCGAGCTAGACTGTTCCCATGAGGCAAAGGGTCAGACTGATTTGCATATGATCATATCTGAACTGGAGTGGTGGAGTGAGCTAAATAATGATGATGGATTAAACCCAGATCAGTTGACTGGGGGTGAGTGTTTGATTTGCTCATGCGCTCCGTCCATCATCCCCTTTGGTATTAGTTTGTTCGCCCTAAGTTGGCAGAGTATGACTAGACCTGGGTCCCTTGCGCACTTTGCCACTGGATTCAAGCTAGCCTGGCTGATGACGGCGGAATAGCCAGAAACCGTTCCCAGGATGCTTGCTTCTGGTCCAGGGAAGACATGGCTTGGCAATTCGGGCTGGATCTGTTCCCATGAGGCACAGGGTCAGACTGATTTGCATATGGTCATAGCTGGACTGGGGTGGTGGATTGAGCTAAAGAATGATGATGGATTAAACCCAGATCAGTTGACTGGGGCGAGTGTTTGATTTCCTCAAGCGCTCCATCCATCATCCCCTTTGGTATCGCTTTGTTCGCCCTAAGTTGGCAGGGTATGCATGGTAAAATGAAAAAGCAGGTCTTCAGCATCTTGTGGAATTCAGGAAGAGAGGAGAAGGTTCTGATTTGGAGTGGGATGTCATTTCACACTTTTCGAGCAATGTAAGAGAAGGCCTGTGCTCCTGAGCTGGCTCTCTATTTACACATCGTATGTCGGTAAATAGGAGTTCTGCCGGGAGGAGGTGTATGGGTGTTTGCCGGAAGGAGATGCGACTGTTCAGTCAGGTGAGGCATGAGTTGAGTAGTGCCTTCAATATTTGTGTGAGTAGCTTGAATTGAGCGGATTTGTATATCAGGAGCCAGTGTAGTTCCCGGAGATGTGGTGTGGCTGCTGAATTCTGGATGGTTTGTAGTCTTCCATTACGTTGGTTGATGATCTAAGCATAGAGGGTGTTCCAATAGTCCAATTTAACTGTGACTAGGATGAGAGTGATAGTTTGTTAGACCTGGTATCCTTAGTGTGTTTTCCCCTGTCTTTTTGCCTCTGCCTCCTATATTTTTGCTCTGTGCTGATTTTTTTTGTTGCTGGTCTAGATCTTCCCTTTTCTTACATGTGAGGCATTCCTCAGGTATGTCGAAGGTACCACCATGAGCAGGGTGCATTGCATCTGAAAAGGTAGGACATGTACTGGTTTGTTTTAAATTTCCAGTTAGTGAAAGACTGTGTATTTCATTAATTTTTCACTATTGCAAGGCTATCTGTCCCATCGGCTGACATGGAAGTTACTTTGCAAACACCTTACGAGAATAATTTCCCATTGGGACAATATAGAGAAATTAAGTTTAGGCTCCCTGAACTCAGGATTTAATAACACATCTTTATAGAAAGATGGTTTTTAATTTTTGTGTTTGAAAATGCTCCTTTTGGAAAGTGACTAATACTTTCAATGAGCAAGCACACCTAGTTTCAAAAAGTCAAAAAGCTAGACTAGTGAATAATCAGATGTAATCAGATGATGCGTGCATCCAAGTTTGTGAGGGATGTATCCCTAATCCCTCTTAATACTCAAACAACAGATGGAGGCTATGGAAAACCACAACCTACGTAGAGCACAGCTACAGACAAAGTTGTCTCAAAAAAAATTACACAAACATTTAACTGCTCAAATACACTCTATTATTGCAACTGAATCAGTGATGTGTTTCAACAATGAAAGTGATAGTTTATACAATTGTTTATGAGTTTATACAATTGAGTTTATACAATTGATTTTAACAGACACAAAACAATTCTTCTTAAATGGTGTGAAGTGTCATCTCTTAAACACAAGAAGGCAAGTGTAGATTTCAATATCATACATGTATACAATGCGTTAACATGAACAATCGCAATGCATTTCGGGTTCAGTCGGAACCCTTCTTCAGGGGAAGAATTAAATCAAAAATAACTATATGGAATATGGTATATCCTCCTCAGGAATCTACAACACAATGATAATAAGCGTGTCACACATATTGTCTTGTCCGTTCAAATATATACATAAAAAAGGTACAAGTTGGTTAGTAGGATTTGCACTCAAAAGCAAACTGCAAAAAGCAAACTGACTGAACCCGAAATGCATTGGGATTGTTCATGTTAACACATTGTATTCTGGTCACAATTTGGAGCAAGGAGTTGTGGTCCAGCCTTGGAAAAGAGGCAATAGTCTCTTCCATGTCCCAATGTGGCTTCTACCTAGCTAAAGAGATCTGGCTGAGGGGGTGTTGCATATGTATGTTAGAATGTCCTTTACTTTGTCAAGGAAGAAGGTCAGGAACCTCTTACAGTGTTCCTAGCTGGTGGGTGCTGCCTGCATCTGCATTCAACTGAGCTCTTTCAGGATTCTAAATGGTTCTTTTTGTTTTTTGTCTGCCTCCGTAATCCTAAATTCATAGAATTCGGCCTGTCTTGTAAGGATAGCTTTTTTGTATGTGGCTAGTCTAGCCCTATACTCTATGAGCGCCTGCGGGTCATAGGCCTTATGCCACTGTCTTTCGTACTGACATATGGTCAGTTTCTGTCCACTTAGTTCTTCCATGAACGAGGGGGCACTCTTGCCCTTGTTTTTCACTCTTACTTTACGAGCCGATGTCTCCCTGTTGATGGCTACTCTCAGCTGGTTGGTGATGGATTGCCTAAGACTCCTCGGCGAGTTGCCTCGCAAAGAATCCCTTAGGCTATCTGTCTCAATTTAATTCCAGCTATGCACCATTTTCCATTCTGGAGGGGTTAGCAAGGCGCGACTAGCTTGGGGATCTGGAGGCTGATCAGGTAGAGGTCCGACCAACTACAGGGTTTAATATCTCGCAATTTAGCCTGTGGCTGAGTGGACTAAAGGAGGTCTAGGGTGTGCCCTTTCTCGTGGGAAGGCATATCCACGAGCTGCTGCAGCCCCGTTGTGGACATCGTTTCCTGTAGCTGCCTGGCCTGTGCCTCTCTCTGTCGCTGGTACCAATGGTAGTTGAAGTCCCCCACCACTAGGAGTTGCTGATATCGTGAGTGTAGATTGGTAACTATTTCAATAAGGTGGTCATTGAACCAGGGGGGTCGCTCGCGGGGGACGGTACACCACCATTCTTGCTAGACGTGATGGTTTGGTGCATACTTTTGCCACCAAGATTTTGGCGCCTCCCCCATTTCCTATATTGCCATAGGGCGTCGTACTCTAAGGGTAGCAATGCTACCATGTCTGGCCCTGAGTCGCCATCAAGCCACGTTTCTGTGATTGCTAGGATATTGTGGGACTCTTCTTGGAGGGTGAAGATCTCTAGGCAATGCTTCTGGAGTGAGTGTGTGTTAAATACTAGTGTTTTTAGGTGCTTACTATTACTAGGACCTATGCCCTTAGGGATCTGTAGCTGTGCGGCCCTCTCCTCCCCCCATGTGATGAGCAGTTTCTCAGCTAGGAGTATGCTCTCCACCTGTGGCTCCAGGGGAAGATCCCTGCACTCTATAGCCCTTAGCTCTTCCGCCGAGTATGACTGGATTAGGCCAGGGATACTGTGGTTGGGCCTGAATCCCGACTGTGCAATGTCGAGGAACTGGTGGTTGCTGAGGTGGTCGGGAGGATATGGTTTATTCTTTCTCTAAAACCTTAGCTTGGTATGATAGGAGGCAGATGGATCTGTATTTGAAAAGCATGGCAGGGTCAGGGAATAGTTTCTTGAAGAGGGGGATAACAGTGGCATAGTCCAGGTGTCTGGTATTGTGGCTGAGTGAATGGAAGCATTGAGGATGGGTGTTAGTGCTTCGCTAACCAGTAGGAGTCCTTTGGTGAAGGTGTGGTGGGGACAAGAATAAGACGGAGTCCCCAAGCAGATGGTCTTCGTGGTAGCTGTGATATTGATGGTGGTGATGGCAGGCCACAAGCTCAGGGCTCCCTTGTTATATGTGTGTAACAGCCTGACAAATAACTATAGTTAAGAACTAAAGAACTTGAAATGTGATACTAAGCTTTGTAAAAAGATAAAACATATTGAATACAATCACAGAAAAGAAGAAAATTTGATTAAGGTACCAAAAGGTAAACACTGAAAAATGCTGTGAAATGTAAAAAAGCTGAAAAATATCGAAGTGGTTTTCATGTAGTTGGCCACAGCCTAGGTACTCAGTGACTGACCCAAATATTACAGCAGCTTGGTAGCTGCTGCTGGGCAGTGCTGCTGAAAGATTTACCTTCATACCTAGAATGCCTGGAAGGTGTAGCTCAGAAGGCCTCCATACTGTTGGATGCAATGAGTGAGCAGTCCAGTAAAGCCTATGAGGTTTCATCTTTTTTGGCATTTATGTTGTCGGTTGTCCCAGTTTTCGGAGAGATGAAAAGTTTCTAGGTTAGAGCTTTTTCACAGGTTATATTAGCATTTCTTGTATATACTTATTTATGTAACTACTCCTCTGACTACAGTTACATTTTTCCCAGTAGAGATGGGTTCCCTCAACTCTGCTCCCTAGGCAACTAGGAATAATCAACTATTGTCCTTAAGTTGTTGCAGGAAGTTAACTCTTTCCATTATCATTCCATAGAGGCAAACAAGCTTCAATAGCTGTAGAACTTGAACCCTTCTGGGCCTGTGGGTTAGTAGGAGACTGGAACCACTAATCTTAGAAATATTCTGGAAAAATAAATTGAAGAAAGTGGCAACTTTCTCTATGATAGTTCGTCAGGAAAGTATTAATCCTTTAGGGCAGTGAGGTAAATATTTCCTCTTCTTCAGATCCAGGCAGATTCAGTCCTAAGAGTTAGCCAAGCAGGGTATTTTAAAGGATAGACCTGTCAGCCAGGGGGAACAACCTTTACAACGAAGGTTTTACAACACAGTACTGTTACCATGCAACTTTTACAATGCAAGTCGTTACAACGACTTGCGCTGGGGGGCGCTCCAGGATAGTAAATAGTTTAATTTACTATCCAACTCCTTCCCTACTATCCACGGGGACTGGAGTTGGAATAGTAAATTCAAATATTTACTATCCAGCACCCCCCAACGCAAGTCGTTGTAATGACTTGCGTTGTAAAAGTTGCGTAGTAACGGCACGCGTTGTAAAAGTACGCGTTGTAACGTCGTACATCCGTAAAGATGCACATTATTTCCTAGGGACATGTTTTGTGACAACAGTACTTTTCTAGAAGTCCATGTATCCAAAACCTTCCTTCTCTTTGTGGAGCTCGCTTCAGGCTCTCACTTCCATCATTGCCAGTTCCAGGTCAGTTGACTGGACTTCAAATAAATCCCTTCCAAAGTTACCAGTAGATAATGTATTCATTGTTTCTTGAGGGACAACTTCTATGAATGCAAAAATGCTATTGACCATTTTCCAAACAGAGAAGACCCACTTCACAATCTAGTGGGGTCTCTCATCGTAGGCATTATGGGCCTGGGGTACGAAAATGCAGTGGTGCATTTCCTAAATAGCGACTCCGTAGAAATTGCTATTTAGGAAATGCAAAATGAAATATCCAATTTCCTAATAGCTATTCCTACAGAGTAGGAATCCCTATGAGGAAATTGCAAATAATAATTCCCATGCCATTTTTTCCAATGGGCCAGGTTTGCATTTCCAAAATAGTGATTTCCTATTAGGAAATCAATATTTTGGAAATACTAAACCAAGGATGGCTGTGGGCATAAGGCCTACTGTGATGCACCCCAAAAATACCGGTGCCCTTATAGAGCACACCCATGCCCTAGTATCATGTGTGCGCTCTATCACACTTAAAAACAAGCATCTTTGGGTGCTTTTAAAAAAATTGCACATGGTTACCATCGACATGAAGTCGATGGTAAGTGCATTTCCTAAATGCCGAATGTGCATAGTAATGGCGAATAGGTAATCACTATTTGTGATTTCTAATACAGGAGATCACAAATTGCGATTTCGACTGGGTAGAAAGTGCAATTTGCAACCACTTAAGGACTTTAAACATATGAACAGCCCATTTACCATTTCTTAAGGGGATGAAATAGCAATTTGGTCCGTTAAGAAATGCTAAATGGATTTGTACATCTGGCCCTATTTGGCTGATCCTTTCAAGTAGCAGCTGACAGGCTAAAGCAAACAATGTGTGACTGGAGTGTGATCAAAAACATCAATGTCAGTGCTTCTAGAAGGGCAAATCAGCTGAGAAAAAGAAAAATTCAGTTCAAATTTCAAAACAAGCAATTTATTTTCGCCATTGGTCCACTTAGTTTCCAATATTACTCTCATACTATCAATACTACTTTCGTTTCTAAAGTTATAGATTTAAGTTTCATTACATTTTATGCCACTGGAAAATTAAAAGCAGGAGCATTTTCTATACATATATGTAATGTAAATTCCTATCCTAAAAGTAGGTTAGATTAGGGCGACCTTTCCAGAATCAGTTATGTTTTTAAAGCACAGCAAATCACCACCCGTTAAGGTCTCAAGGTGCTTAAGTTGCTAACTGCTAAGTGGAAATCTGTTCATTCGGAGCAATGCGGTGTTCCTGAGGTGCTAGGGTAGGTCGTTCCAAGCTTTGGCTGATAGGTGAAAGAAGGAGCGCCCTCTGCTGTTGCTTCAGCATATTCTAGCAGTGTCTGGCAGGAAGAGGAAGGCGGAGGTAGATGTCTGGGCAGTTGGTGGAATGCCAGATATGTCACTTTAAACAGCAAACAAGTAGCCTATTTAGCATGTAATAGTTTCGATGACTATTAAGAAAGGATGTATGACGTTAAAACGCATACTTTTACCACGCATACCATTACAACGCAATATTTACAACGCAGGATCTTTTACAACGAATACCTTTACAACGCATGACATTACATCGCAGATACTATTACAACGCATGCCATTACAACGTAAGTATAGGTAAGTATAATATTTTTTTATATTATTATATTATTTTTTTTAAAAATGTAATTAATAAATATTTAATTGATTTTATTTATTAAATACATTTTTTATTAATGTCATTGTAATTTTAAAATTATATATATATACTTTTTTTAAATATTAAAATTACTAAAATAAATTTATTTAATTTAATTTAAGTATTTTTATAAAACTGAACCCTTAAAATACCCCTGTACCCCAAAACCCAAACCCAGCCCTGAACCCTAAAAATACCCCTGTACCCCAAAACCCAAACCCGGCCCTGAACCCTAAAAATACCCCTGTACCCCAAAACCCAAACCTAGCCCTGAACCCTAAAAATACCCCTGTACCCCAAAACCCAAAGCCAGCCCTGAACCCTAAATATACCCCTGTACCCCAAAACCCAAACCCAACCTGAACCCTAAAAATACCCCTGTACCCCAAAACCCAAACCGAACTCTGAACCCTAAAAATACCCCTGTACCCCAAAACCCAAACTTAGCCCTGAACCCTAAAAATACCCCTGTACCCCAAAACCCAAACCCAGCCCTGAACCCTAAAAATGCCCCTGTACCCCAAAACCCAAACCCAACCCTGAACCCTAAAAATACCCCTGTACCCCAAAACCCAAACCCAGCCCTGAACCCTAAAAATACCCCTGTACCCCAAAACCCAAACCTAGCCCTGAACCCTAAAAATACCCCTGTACCCCAAAACCCAAACTATATATAAAATTACTTTAATTAACTTATTTAATTTATTTTTAATATTTTGGTAATTTAAAAAAAAGGTTAAATAAAATGATATACTTACCTATACTTACGTTGTAATGGCATGCGTTGTAATAGTATCTGCGATGTAATGTCATGCGTTGTAAAGGTATGCGTTGTAAAGGATCCTGCGTTGTAATGGTGTGCGTTGTAACAGTATGCGTGGTAAAAGTTGCGTGGTAACGGTTGCATACCATTAAGAAATATTCTTTTAGGAAGGTTCCCAATAAAATTGCATATCAAAAACATACTTTCATTTCGTTTTCTAGTAAACTGTTTTTGCATCCCATTACATTTTGAGACCTTTTATCAATGAAATTATTACTTTATATGTCTAGTTTCTTCTAAAGTCTTCACATGGTAATGGTGATATTTTTCACATTTCCTTATTTATGTCTGCTGCCTTGTAAAGAAGGAACAGCGCTTTTGTCCTCCTTTTTACTTTCCCAATTTGCACCACCACACTCACATCTCTACCTTCTGCTGTGTGGCCATATTTTATTGACTTACAATATGAACCTGCCACTGACTTCAAGAATCTATCCATTCAAATCCCTTTACTCCGTAGATGCATTTTGCAGTAAATATAGAAACAAAATACCTGGCATCAATACAGCCTACCTCTAATTTGCTTCCATACTATTATTCAAATTTCTCAAGGAAAGAGAGACAGCACTCATTTGCAGATTGTAGCTCGGTACTCAGAGGCCGACTGGAAAAAGGAGGGGCTGCAAAAAAAAAAAAAAGAGTTTTGGCTGGGCAGGAAAGTTGACACTGGAGACCACACTCAATACCTACTTCACTGACAAAATAACAGATATTAAAACCAGTATTCCTCAACCAGCGTGCCCATTTACTATTGGTATGGCAATCAAACCAACCCTTGGCACCCTCAGTAGGTTCCCGCTTATAACCCAGAACCAGTTCCGGGAACTACTGACAAGAGTAAAATCAGGTGCCCCCTCAGACTGCTGCCCCCCCCCACACATTTTGAAAGAGTGTTTTTCCACCTACCCGGCCCCTGCCCTTTCAATCCTGAACGATTCTCTGACTTCCGGCATAGTTCCTTCATCGTTTAAAGAAGCCACGGTCATACCGCTTCTGAAAAAACCTGGTGCTGACCCAGCTTGTAAGGCTAATTACAGGCCCATTTCTTTATTACCCTACCTGGCTAAAGCCCTGGAGGCCCACGTGGCCAAATGCCTCTCTCATTTTCTTGAGGACTCCTCCTGTTTTGACCCCCACCAGGCGGGTTTTCAGCCGGCACACTCCACAGAGGCAGTAGTAACCATAGTCCTGGACAAGCTACGAGACTGTGTTGACAAACACTCCCCACAGGCCTTGGTGCTCCTGGACCTGTCGGCCGCGTTTGACACGGTCGACCATAACATCTTGGTCGACCGTGTCGGACAGGCCGGCATACGGGGCACGGCGGCTGGCTGGCTAAGGTCTTTTCTGGAGAACCGCACGCAGGCATTACACCTCGGAGATCTAACTGGCACCAGGCAGTCTATCACATGCGGTGTGCCACAGGGCTCCTCCCTGTCACCCCACCTATTCAATTTATATATACTCCCTTTGATTCAGACTCTTAGAGACGCACAGGTGAGGGTTTACAACTATGCTGATGATTTGCAGTTACTCTTTACCATTGACAACACGGAATGCTCCATCCTGCATTTCCAGTCAACCATGAGGTTCATAAAATCTTGGATGGACCAAAATCAGCTGAAACTGAACCCAGGAAAAACCGAGCTAGTCCTTACTGAGGACAGTGTTAAGCACTGGGGCCCTCACTACTGGCCCCCGGATATAGGTCTAGCCCCGACAGCCTCTCCATCGTCCAAAACACTTGGAGTCATCGTGGACTGTGATCTCTCATTAAAATCACAGGTGGGCCAGGTGGTCTCCAAGTGCTTTTTCCAGCTAAAAAAAATCCAGAAAATTCGGCGTCTACTCACGCCCGAGGCAATCACCCAGGTTGTCATTGCCACTGTTCTGTCCCATCTAGACTATGCGAATGCCATCTACCTAGGCCTTCCCAACTACCTATCTAAACGCCTCCAGATGGTACAAAACTACGCCGCGCGGCTAATTTTGAACCAACCGAGGCGACAGGCAGCTACTCCCTTACTTAGGAAATTGCACTGGCTTCCAGTCACCCATCGCTGTGTATTCAAAGCCGGGTGTATGATATTTAAGTCTTTGCACTGTAAAAGCCCCAAATTCATCAACCTATTAATCACCAGATACATACCTCCCCGCAATCTACGCTCACTCCACCTGGGCCTCCTCCAGACGCCTTCTTTTAAACTTAAGCGCGCTGAAGGCCGAAGGTTCGCAATACTTGCTCCTTGCTTATGGAACACCTTCCCTCTGGAGATTCGGAACTGCCAAGACCTCCTCTCTTTCCGGAAAGCCTTGAAGACCTGGCTTTTCAGACAAGCACTGCAATAACTCCCTATTCCTCTTCCTCGTTATGTTACTGTCGATCCTAGCACCAAGAAACCAATCGGTGATAGCGCGCTCAATAAATATTTTAATAACATAACATAACATAACATAACATAACATAACATAACAGTGCCCAGGGCCGACCAAACCAGTCATAGTACTCTCTGTTTTCTTCATGTAGGCTGCTGCACAGCCTCCATGAAAAAAACATCCTCCCCATAGACGCCAGTAAGGATGGTTTTCTAGCCAATCACAACGATGCCACTGCAGCATTGTGATTGGCTATGGGGAGGAGAGGGAGGCTGCCTGCTTTTGCTTCTTGTAAGCAGACAGAGAGAAGGAATCGCGGCGTGGGAGTCCTGCACCAGAGGCGAAGGTACGTTTTTAAAAAAATGTAACCCTCTCCCCGAGCGAGCCCCTTCCCGTGATTCATGCCAGCTGCGACTGGTCAGCAGCCAGTCCCCTTCTGCTGGCACCTTTACTAGGAGTAGCCACCAGCATTTGAACAATCTCATTCTGATCCAAAGAGTCGCTTAACTCATGCCATGATAGCTCTTTTGATACATATGGGGCACCACGCTAACTGCATCTATCAAGATATTTCTGTTCACGGCCTACCATGCTTACCCATTCCATTAATTACCATCTTGTCTCCCCCTGAGGGCACTGACCTGATCCCTAGTCAACATTGTCACTCTCCACAATCTGATACTTGAAGGGCACTATCACTGCACAGCTGCACATCGGCTACTGGCGTCACCCTCACATTACATTAGGACAACATAAATATTCCTTGTTTGGGCATAACACCAGTTGTGGTAGACCCCCGGTATCAGGACACTTTGATTCCCCAGTTGACTTTCTCCACTCTTGATCACTCCCCTCCAAACTCATGCGTCATCTTGGCAGGCGGGCTTGGACATGCAGTTGGTTGTTGGGACAACTAGATACACTGCAAAAGTGTTGGATGAGCCTCCTCTGTGCCACTACCTACTTAGCAAATGCAAGGGGTGCCTTGGTCTTGGTGCGACCTGGGATGCCATTAAGGTGGTGATGTGTAGAGCCTGTAATCAACAGATTTCAGGGGTCGACAGGACCTTGGGGAGGGACATAGCCTCAGCTAAGTGCACTCTCATCGAACTGAGCAAAGCAGAGGATGTCCACCCCAAACTGGTCACGTGGCTTGCTGATGGAAAACCACCTACATCGCCCTTCT
The DNA here is from genome assembly GCF_964263255.1 of Lissotriton vulgaris. Lineage (NCBI taxonomy): Eukaryota > Metazoa > Chordata > Amphibia > Caudata > Salamandridae > Lissotriton > Lissotriton vulgaris. The sequence goes on from NC_141694.1 coordinate 1,300,662,959, forward strand.
AGAAGATGTACAACTTCACACCCCATGTGGCAAAGGTCCATCGAGAGTGAGATAAGGCCGGCAGACAGCTGGCCTGGCTGGTCCAGCAGGAGTATGAGATCCGCCCCATCACCAAAGTGGTCAATTTCTTGGCAATACAGACTGCGCGCAAAGTGACATAGTGCAAGCCTTCTACGACTACTCCTTGTACATATATTGGACTCCACCTGATACGTCAGTGGAACTTGCCACAACTTTTTTCGGTAGGCATAATTCTCCCCTGCAACCCAGCCTCCACCAGGCTTGCTCTAGAGGCAAAGATCACATCCACCGACATATTGCAGGCGACCCGTGACCTCAACTGCAACAAAGCACTGGGACTAGACAACCTGCCCCTGGAGTACTGTGCCACCTTTTCTTCACTCCTGGTGCGGCGCTTGGCAGAAATGTTGAAGGAGGCACTAAACACAGGGGAGCTCCTGCATTTTGAGAATACCTTTTGGTTTCACTTCCTAAGCCCTACAAAGGCTCCTCAAGCTTCATTGTTATCCTCAGGCTGATTTTAAAATCCTAGGTAAAATCTTAGCTGATCAGTATGCCCAGGTCCTACCTGAGCTGGTGCAGATGTACAAAAATGGCTTTGTTCCCCAACGCAGCACAGAATATCCATCGCCTTTTTATGTCCAGGACCAGGTACAGGGTCGGTTTCTGAGGTCGGTTGCCTGATCCTTGATCTAGAGAAGGCGTTCGATATCTTGACATGGTCCTACCTGTTTGCAGTATTCACCTGCATGGGGGTTGGACCCAGGCTATTAGCTTATACTAGATGGCTAGCTTCCAAAGCAACTTCTCAGGTTTGCCAAAGCTACTTTGTCTTGGCCCCCTCCCCGATCGGCCCTGACATGAGAGGTGAAGCCCTCTTTCTCCCCTGCTGTGTGAGCTCACCATGGACCCGTTGCCATATGGTTGTGTGGAGAGCGTCGCCAGTGGGGCAACCTGTTTTCCGGCAGGATGCATGCGGTGTCCCTTCATGCGAAAGACCTACTCCTCTATGTATGAGATGTTGCGACTAACCTCGCACCGCTCCAGAACAACCTATCAGAATATGTCAATAGCGCAGACCTTCATGTCAACTAGGCAAATCAGCTGTCTTTCCACTATGGCCAGACCAACAGCCAAAGGATATTTTTCTTTGAGACATCTGCCTCAACTGGCATGCACAGGTGACTCGCTACCTAGGGGTTTCTACTACAGACCACAGAACCTGTACGAGGGGATACTCTGGCTGTATAAAACCATATGTGAACTGATGGCTGCCCCCTCACAGCAGTGTTAGGATGAATTTGGGAGCGTACTGCACATCAAGTTAGTGAGAATGGGCACTAGCACACCCCAAGAAGGTCTCTCGCAAATCACGTTTCAAAAATATACAGTTCTTAATCCTGCATAGGGCCTACCAAACCCAGACTCAACTACACCACTTTTTCCCTCAGACACAGTTCAAGTACACATGCTGCGGAGTATCGGATGTGGAACTCAGACACAAGCTATAGTCCTGTCCTGCCCTCCAGGAATATTGGCACTCAATCCACACCATAATGCATGAGGTCACAGAGCTACCAGACATTCGAACATGGGATGCTTGAAGTGACTGAAACTACAAGCTCACTTTGAGGGCCTGGCACTACTACTAGCCAAGCGCATACTCACACTTTACTGGCGCATTCCTGCGGCTCCCCCGGCATCACCAACTCGATCAAGCTGCAAACCGCCCCAGGAAATGTTTCAAATTGGTCAAACAGCAGTCACTGGTAGGTCCAAACCACTCTGATGCCAGAGACAGTCCAACCTCCTACAATGAACTAGCTTCTATCTTCACTGAGAAATCATGACTCATCACCATTGAACTCGCCTCTAAGAAAGCTCTACTGCCATCCTCTGGATCCGCACCACCCCTTGACCTCTTAGAAAAGACCAAACCTATCAGCCTGAACACTAAGACAATGCGTCATAGGGCACTTTTACCCCATTTAAGTGAAAAAGACATCAACAAATTCTTCAGAACATCAACCAATCCAACCACTTCAGTTACCCCCTGCCCCCAGGCCATCTTCAAAGAAATCAAGAATGTACTTATCCCCACCTGGACAAGGATTGTAAACGCTTTTCTATCAAAAGGCACAATCCCAGACTACCTAAAAGCAGATAAGGTGTCACCTATACTAAAAAAAATTAACGCAGATGCATCCGACCGCAATCATTTCCGCCCAACTCCAACATCCCCACCCTAGCCAAACTATTAAAAAAATGAGTACAATCCCAACATTGTGCCCACATAGAGAATTTCCAACTCCTTGACCAGCATCAATCTGGCTTTTGGAAGGGGCGCAGTATAGAATAGGCTCTCACTCACATTATGGATGACATTTTAAAAATGCTTGACCAAAATGATTCCTGCCTTGACCTTTCCTCCGCATTCGACATGGTTAATCATGACAACCTCCTATCCATTCTGAAGAACAGGATGGGTTTCTTGGGTTGGGTGTTACAATGGTTCTAGTCCTTCCTCCTCCCAGGGCTCATGGGACACCTTTTCCTGGAACCACTAGCTAACTCACTAAATTTCACGAACATTCTCTTCCATGTGTATGCAGACGACAAACAACTTTATCTGAAAATCTCATCCCTGAATAACATCATCTCGCTCAACACTACCCTAAAATCTACTCAAAATTGGTTAACTGAGAACCATATCCTACTCAGCACCTCCAACACTCAATCCCTTCTCATCTCTCCTCCTAATCACACCCCCAAATTAGACCTTTGGTTGATTCATCTGACTGCTTTCAACTGCACCCCTCTCATCATAGACTCAGCCAAATCTCTCGGTATCACACTCGACAAGCACCTGAATATGAAAAATCATATCAGCAATGTGTGTAAGGGAGCTAATTACTTGATGAGGACACTTAGAAAAATCAAACCATTTCTTCCACAACAGGATTTCAAGCAGGTGGTACAAGCACTGGTCTTGCCGAGGCTAGACTATGGCAGTGCTACGCTGTGTGGTCTTCCCAAATACACCCTGGCTCCACTAAGGGCATCACTGAACACTGCGGCCAGACTGGTCACTGGTACTAAACAAAATGAGCACATATCCCCAGTCCTAAAATCTCTCAATTGATTGCCCTACGAAGCTCGAATTCAGTTAAAGATTGCCGTTCTGGCGCACAAAGTCCTACATCTCAAAACTCCCAGGTACCTGGCGCAAAAGCTTGAATTATCCTGTGGTGGGAGAGACTCAAGAAGTGCAGACACATTCCTCCTGAAACCACTCATCCTTAGCAAAAAGAGAACTTGTCACCGAGCCTTCTCCACAGCTGCCCCAAAGATATGGAACTCTCTTCCACCTGATGTACGCAGAATCTCTTCAACAACTGCTTTGAAATTGGAAGCAAAACGATTCCTAATGAACACATTCTTACCTTAATTGGGTCTAGGTTTCTGCTGCTTGAATTCATTGATCTACAACCATTGCACCATAATTTGTTCCTGCTCTCCTTTACCGCATTGTGTGCCCCCCTCCTAGCCCGCTATATTCCTGTTTATTGTATTACTCTCCTTGATACAATTGTCTGGGTATGATGTGATTATTTCTGATGTGTATTCTTACTTGATGTCAATATTGGATTTATGTCCTACCTTCTATTCTTTTGAAAAGGGCTCTGATATCCTTTGGGATCATGTTCGCGCTATAGAAAACTTCATAAATAAATTAAAAAAATGGAAGGGGCGGTACGCAAGTGGGGCACAGCTGAGGAATACACCTTCCATTACGAAGAGGTTCCCCGATTGCGAAGGTAACCCATATCCCCCCAATGGGCCACTTTTCTCGCCCAATTCCTGCAGGATGACCCGCCTCCATGAAGCCCCAAGCACCTTTCCCACAATCAGCAAATACCCTTCCAAATGGAGATACACACATCAGAGAACAACTGCAAGATGCTGCATCCGTTTCTACTCATCCCCTGCACACCGAGTTACTTCTTCACAGGCCATCCGCCCAATCTCTCAAACAGTTTTAAACACCATATCATTGAAATTCACCCGCCTGACACTCCCCCACTAACACCACCTTGTTAACTCCCAGTTACACCTCCACAATGGCTGCTACAGCAAACCACTTGAATTTAGTACCCTAGGCACGGCACCTCTGGTAGCACTTATGACTGACCTGCAATATTGCTTACAAATTGTGTTTTTCTCTAATTGCTTTGATGTCCCTAGTATATACTGAAGGAACATGCTGTCCGATTCATGCATTATTGTTGTTTATGTTGCATACTCAATAAACAATATTTTTAAGTCAGAATTTAAGTTATAATTCTGACAATACTACTCTTAGAAAGTTGCCATTTCTTTGTCTCAACCAGTTGTCCCTTATGCCAGTGTCCTGGGTCACTTGACTGTGAATGTGTCTGCTTTTGGGGTTTGTGTGTTGCTTACAGACAGTAACACAAAAGGGGCTTAGGTGTGGACAGGATGGAGATGTACACAGCCCCACTTGCACTTCAAAGGTATTTGCCTCCTCTACAGAAAAAGGAACCATTCACAAGGACTGCCCTGCCTTTTGTCATCACCAGCCAGTTTGGCGGCATGACAGGTCATGGGGAGAACTTTACAGAAACAGATGTGGAGGTAGGACAGGGAGTCCCCCCCACCCCCCCCACAAAAATACTGGCAATATGTTTAAATATGGGACATCCAGAGCCATTTATCAGAACACTCTTACCTACCTGTGGATATTACAGCAGAAGAATTGCCCTGCTGCCAGAGGACTGCCCTGCTGCTACAAGGACTGTCTTGCTGTCTGTGAAGACTGGAGTTGTTTGTCTTCATCCCAGGCTATTAAGAGTGTCTCCAAGTGTCAGTTGACAGATCTCTTGTGTGAGCTACGGGAACACAACAAGCTTTAGAGGTCTCTCTGCAACTGCCCAGTTGACCTGCTGAAAATGGACATGTCTGACCTGCAGCTGGAACTAGCTGAGTCCAGCTTTTCTCTCCGGTAGTGAATCCCTGATCCCCAAGAGGAGCTCATCCCAGATTCTGGACCATTAGCTGACATCAGAGTGTACTCTTCTGAAAGAAATGGGGAAAACCCTAAAGTTTGGACTCCTTGCAACCACGAACAGGCCCATTTGTGCAAAGACTCTGTCGCCTGTGATGACTTCCAATTCCAAGTACCAGTGCGATCTGCTCTTCGCGTCAACAGCAACTGCCAGTAATAATTGGCAATGCAAGACCTGCACTTCACACTACAGCATTGAAAGCCCATGATGACTGTCAAAGCAAAACTACAGCAATGACAGTCCAGAATGCCCATCTGGCTCTCCATGCTACAGCAGTGAATGTCTTTAAGGCTCAGCCTGCTCCTCTCAGCATCCTCCAACAGCGAATGCAATGAACTCGGGAAGTAACTTTTCAGAGGGACTAACCTGGTTCCTGCATCTGACTTCCTCAAGGTCAGTCTCAAACGATATTTATATATCAACGCGAGAGATAGGGCTCGAGTAAACACTCATGTACCCCATAAAGTATATCAGAAACAACAAAGGAGTGCTTATGTGTAACTTAACATCAAAAACAAAAACAAAATAAAGTGACAGATTGTTCCCGGACCCCTACCTGGATCAGGCAGAACTGGGATTTAGCATGTCCAGTCCTAATAGTCAGGAGGCGACAACCCTGTTGACAAGAATGACTGAATCCAACAAGGCAAGGCAAGTAACCTTTTGTTTAGAAGGACCCTCACTCACCACTAGTTGGTGACATGCTTCATCATTGGGTCCCCGCTGGGGTGGCCGAAAGCCGCCCCAGCGTGCTACAATGCCTGAGTTACAGTGGAGCGGGTTGATGGTGAGTGTACTAGTGATTAAACTCAAATGAATGTGCAAAATATGTGAGTGCAAGGTTAAAAAATACAAGGTTAGAACTCAAACAAAATATTTAATGCGGGCCAACCCGTATTAAGGTTAAAACCGTGAAAGTCGGACAACCAATGGTTCTATATTAGGAGACCTGTGTCCTTAATTGCAATATCTGGTCAACATGTTTCTGCTGTCAAAAAGCGGGATCGCACAGCATTCGTCAGGACCACACCTAAATGGCACTCCGGTGGTATGTACGCGCTAAGGTACACCCTCCCATGAGGCACTTAATGTGAAAAATATAAAAATATCAAGTAGTGAAAAGGTAGTTACTCACGGACATTACCCGTGCCGGCACATTGTGGAGTACAGTAGCCAAAGATACAGATTAAAGGAAGAGCATCGACTTCCTGGGTCAGGGCGGAGTGGGAAATATTCACGCAGCGTCCTTTATACGCTTGCGACTCCCCGCCCAGCACCTACATTCAGGGACTGCCTCTGCCCGAAAAGGTCTCAAATGATAACCTTCCCCCAGTCTAGCAGGACCAGATGACCACGAGTAGTGCTTTGTGCTTTTATCTGCTAATTTCTCTAAAAACTTTCAAATTGAATACCTCTGGTTCTACTGAGTAGATTATGCTGTTCTGGCATCATTCTATTTAGTATTTAATCAGTTGAGGAGGGAGAAAGAAAATGAGATCCATCCAGTTTCCTCTGTATCTAATCTCATAAATCATTTGAGGAAGGATCACTTGTCCTGCATAACCTGGGTATACAGGAAACGTTTGTGTTAGTCCCAAATTAAAAAACCCTCATGCACGTATGAGATGGATCGAAGTACCGGTATATCTTGGTTCTCCGCTATTCATACATGTAACTGCATAATCATTGGGTTAGTTATTATGCACCCTCCACCCGGAGGTATATACCCTTGGTTAAAAGCAGTAGTGAGCAGTGGTAAGTGGTAAGTGAAAAAATATAAAATACTCGGACAGCCAGACTTAAATTTTATTTTTCTGGATTCGAGCAGTTTGTTTGAAAATATTTAGATGTGCATAAATTGAATTACAAGGGGTCATATGCAATCAATTTTTGTGAAAAAAAGAGGTCAACATGTTTCAGCCCTCGATTGCCAGTTTGGTCATGTGGGCTTTCTTCAGGACCATGTGAAGTGACTTAAAAATACCATCTATAAGGATTAGGTATTCTGGTGGGAAGGTGTTGCAAAATGACATATTTGTCCTTTGCTGCGTTGAGGTCTTGTAGTACCTGTAAAAATAAAACATTTAACTAAGGGGAGGGAAAACATTGACATGGGACTTGATAACCCTTTAGATATCACAATGTTCATATCCCAACTGGAAAATGGCAATACTTTGTTGAGCACGTTTCATTCGGCCAACATCACCCACTCATATCTAGCTTAAAACTATAAAGGCTCAAATTGTGCTGTTTATTATTGTCAAAAATTCTCTGCTCATTTTGTACCATGTGCCGTACGTTAGGATTGTAATATTGGTTCATGATATGTTAAGATACCAAGAATTGTGTTGCTGTTTTGTTAGTGTTCAATCTCACTTGCGTTTTTAACACTCTGATATCTTTGACTATCGTGAAGTCTGTGCTTGTTGGTTACCGCTACTCAGGGTTGGTTTGCGGATATTTATCAGCATATAGTTCTATGTACATTTGCAAGTGGTTGTGGTTCTCGTATACATATAGGGGTCTCAGTCGTTTGCATCAAGATACACATTGGCTCTCTATTGATAGGGGACCTTAGGTGAGTATCTGCTATCTATGGCACAATTGTGCTAGTGCTGTGTGGTAATAAATGTGCCGGTCTTTGGCACAATGTTCAATGACGAATAAGGTAGTCACTCAGGGGAGACACTATTGAGCGTCTTTCATTTCACGTTATCAAAACATACCTCAATAGCGATTGTTTGACGCTTCAACGGGTGCCAGGGGGTGCTAAGACGTGAGTCCCATGCTCTCCACACCACTGGAGTCAAGCTATCCTGGCTGAAGATGGCTGATAGCCAGAAACCGGTCCTAGGATGCTTGATTCTGGTCCAGGAAAGACATGGCTTGGCAGTTTAGGTTTGGCCTGTTCCCATGAGGCACAGGGTCAAGGCTGATTTTCATATGGCCATGTCTGAACTGGGGTGGTGTGGAGTGCAAAAAAATGATGGATTTAGGCCCAGATGTCTGTACTGGGGTGAATGTATGGCATTGTTCTGCATTCTGTCCATCAACTGTTGTTTTTGCATTTGTCACCCCGAGTGGAATGGGTATGCTCAGACGTGAGTCCCATGCTCTCCACATTACTGGAGTCAAACTATCCTGGCTGAAGACGGCTGATAGCCAGAAACCGGTCCTAGGATGCCTGATTCCGCTGCAGGAACAACATGGCTTGGCAGTTCGGGCTGGACTGTTCCCATGAGGCACAGGGTCAAGGCTGATTTGCATATGGCCATGTCTGAACTGGGGTGGTGTGGAGTGCAAAAAAATGATGGATTTAGGCTCAGATCTCTGTACTGGGGTGAATGTATGGCATTATTCTGTATTCTGTCCATCAACTGTTGTTTTTGTGTTTGTTCATGCAAAGCACATGTTTTTCTTCTCCTCTTGTCCTGGGAACGAACAAGGAGAGAGTTCCTAACTCCTCAGCAGAAGCATCCATCCGTATAACTGATTTATATGCTCATATATGTCTGAGTTCTCTATTCCTTTAGGGTTTGCTTTCAGCCTTGATTGACTAACTAGGAACAGGGTTAGTCTGATTTTATATTTAGCTTTTTCTGAAAATCCTTGGTAGCATTTATGCTAGCAAGCACTGCATATTTAAGATGCTCTCCAAAAATGCATCATGTATTCATGTTTCTATGCTTTAGCACTAATCTAAGTTATTCCTCAAGTGATATAGAAATTCTTGCTCAACCTAAACCCTGTATGCTACAGCTGTCTGTTTATTTCTCCTGCCACTAACATCTACTTCGACTTGCAATGTGGAAGAGGCACAAGATAATTTTCTCTTGACACAAGTAGCAGCAAAGTAACTTGCCACAAGCAATGAAAAAATGCAAGTGACAATGGGAGTGAAGACACGCCAAGTACCTTTATTAGGTCATAATACTCCAATTTGATCAGCAGCATCCTTTTAATTGTACAGTCAGGGTGAGTACATAAGTCAAATTATGTGTCTTTTTACTCTTTAAACTCTTCAAAAGAGATCATCATTTATCCTAAAGTGAAAGTTCTTCATCCAGTTATTGTTTTGAATTGTGGAACTTGTACTCATAAAGCTTTTATTAAAACAGGGCTGCATATGCCGCAAGGCATAACATAAGCTATGATGTTTTAGAAACACTCCAGGCATATGTATTTAAAATATTTTTGTTGGCTTTCAAACCCTACCTGGAGCCTGTCATCAGTGCTGAGTTATGTAGTTAGAGTGGGCCCTCTTTTCTGTGTGTAAGTGCCTCATGGGCACCACTGTAAAGATGGCCCTTTGCTCAAATAATTTGATGCCATTGGATCAATGGGGTTAACCCAATGAATCACAGGACCTGGGTAACAATTTGTATATAAAAACAAGGTGGTCCTTGATACAACTCAAGACGCAATTAATGTAAGTCTTATTGTTAGCATAAGCAGATTCCACTTAAACCGATTAAATCTGTACCTGAGGAGATGTGTAATTTGCAAACAGCAATATTAATTGCAACAACCCAACACAAATAGATCAAAGGCCAGACATGCTTGATCTCACTTTTATATCACAAGTTTATTTACATAATCCTAAAATAAGTGATCAAAGAAAAACTGCAAGATGCAGTGGACAGAAGGAAGAAAAAGGGGGTGCTCAAGTGAATTGAAAGGAAATTTAGCTCAAAGGGCAGAATTAAAATGATTCAGTACAACTAAAAAACACAATTTTTCAGTTGAACAAACAAAGGCCTACCCATACATTTGTATATACATCAATTATAACAAACACAATGAGGGAGGTGGGGGGGGGGAGATGAAGGTGTAAGCCTTTAGTTAGGGGGATAGCCGTCGACGTTTTGACCCTGGCGCAAAAAAAGGGACGGTTTCAAGGCCTCTGCTGCGGGTCTTCTTCAGGACAGGGATGGGAGGGACGGGTTGCGGGGGCTGGACCAAGGAACCAAGGGTAAAACGAAGGGGTCCCGTCAATACAATTTGGACAGGCCACCTAATATAGATGTGTCAAGAAATCCAAAAGATGGAATTGGTGATTACTCCGGGTATTTTTTGTACGTTTCCACGCCTTAATCCACAGACGTCTGAGCGGAGGATCAATTCGCTACAGGCAATCAAATGGAAGGGGAGGGGAGGGGGGCGAACCCACACAAAGCAACAAGACTGATAATTTGGCAATCCTCAATCAGGTTGCTCCATACAATATGGTTTCTTTAAGTCGAGGTCTGAGTAACTGGAGCGCTTCTCTTAGTCGAAGTGAACCGTAAGGAGAAATCTCTTCCGCGTTCTTCAGGTGAAGTCTGGCAGCGTCTTAGCCGAGTTTACAAAAACAGGGGGGCGTGGCCTAAGTTACACGCAAAGTAGGTTTGGCCCCCGCCCCTCCCCTTCCATTTGATTGCCTGTAGCGAATTGATCCTCCGCTCAGACGTCTGCGGATTAAGGCGTGGAAACGCACAAAAAATACCCGCAGTAATCACCAATTCCATCGTTTGGATTTTTTGACACATCTATATTAGGTGGCCCGTCCAAATTGTATTGACGTGACCCCTTCGTTTTACCCTTGGTTACTTGGTCCAGCCCCGCAACCCGTCCCTCCCATCCCTGTCCTGAAGAAGACCCGCAGCAGAGGCCTTGAATCCGCCCCTTTTTTGCGCCAGGGTCGAAACGTTGATGGCTATCCCCCTAACCAAAGGCCTACACCTTCACCCGCCCCCCCCCCCGCCCCCCTCATTGTGTTTGTCATAATTGATGTATGTACAAATGTATGGGTAGGCCTTTGTTTGTTCAACTGAAAAATTGTGTTTTTTAGTTGTACTGAATCATTTTAATTCTGCCCTTTGAGCTAAATTTCCTTTCAATTCACTTGAGCACCCCCTTTGTCTTCCTTCTGTCCACTGCATCTTGCAGTTTTTCTTTGATCACTTATTTTAGGATTATGTAAATAAACTTGTGATATAAAAGTGAGATCAAGTATGTCTGCTCTTTGATCTATTTGTGTTGGGTTGTTGCAATTAATATTCCTGTTTGCAAATTACACATCTCCTCAGGTACAGATTTAATCTGTTTAAGTGGAATCTGCTTATGCTAACAATTGCGTCTTGAGTTGTATCAAGGACCACCTTGTTTTTATATACAAATAATTTGATGCAGCATTTGTCTCTGCTGGTGTGGAGTCAGAAAATGCTGTGTTAGGTACTTGGAAGGACTCAGGGTCCGGTGTGCATATGGACCAACCATACATTACTCTGTCTCCTAAACAATCTAAGATTTGTGATGAATATGATCATCAACTGTCTCCAGTCAATAGCCTGCTTGCAACCTCCTGCCAGTGTCTAGAATGTGGGAAAGATAGTGAAAGAAGTAGTTACAATGAGAGGCAATTTTCACAGGGTTGCAGGTGGCCTTGAGATTCAAAAGTACTAACTGTGATATATGTGAAAGTGCTCCCTCCTTCTGTCATGAGGCTGGGGAGTGAAGAAAAGGAGGAGCCTTTCACCGAAAGTAAGAAAGGGAATTAGGAGGCACAGTGATGTAACTAGCCACTTGTATTAATTTTTGCAAATAACCAATGAACTACTTTTTTCATTTCAGGTGTTTTCTGACATAAAAATGCACCTGTAACATATAAGCTAATGTTCCATCAACTATGCAATGCTGTTACTATCTGTTACTACCATTTCAAACTGATTTTATTAAGACACCTCCAGCAATTTGCATTAAGTACAGAATATGCCACAAACAGCCACATTGCCTTTAAAATACACATAAAATGATCACACAAGCCTATGTCCCTGCCCCAGAGCCATCTAACCCCTCCCATTTACTAACAGAAAGCCCTTTCTGGCAACACAATGAAGACAAACAAAGCCCACTAATGGATTAGTTTGAAGACACTTAGGCTGGCAGACTTCATTGCTCTGGACACAGATGCCAACCCAAATTCCAAATCCCATGGTGCAATGTCAAGGACCGCAGAAAAGGATCCTTTTTGTGTCAGTCACTCGCTGATTCACACCATTCATAACAGTATATCTTATATAAGTAAAGAGAAAATTATCCTACCTACTGGAATGTATCAACACTCTCTAGACATCGATCACTGTATTATGTAAAAATGCCTGGTTTATTACAGATTGATATATATAAAATTATAATATACTGTATACAATATTTTATTCAAAAGATAAAAATTCCACATTTTAAAATTCCATTCTATCTATTATATGTAAGTAATTCATCACAAATCCCTCTCGAAATAATGTTCCCCTTCTTAAAGCTGTGGGTGACAGTCACCCTAAATTCCTCAAATACACAAATAATTAAAACAAATTCACATAAAAATGCTAATGTTTGTCCCAAGTTGTCAAAGCTGTTTTCTGTGTTTTTTTAGAATGGTTGACTCAACCTTCTTTAGGCCAAACAGTTCTTTAAAAGACATTACTTTTGAAACCCTATCCATTTTGGTTAGAAGGGCATCTCTCCCAAATTGGTTTGGAATATTTAGGACAGTACCTTTATATAAGAAGCTAAAACAAACAAAGCAGTTAAAGGAAGCACATTGCCTACCAAGCAACACTAGGCAGAACCCAACCTACAGTTTATAAATTTATGGAAGCATTACAAAAAAAGCTACCAACAAATACAAATGGAGCATTCTGTTTGCCAAATTGCATCAAAACTTAGCAAACAAACCAAGAGAATGTATGACATCCTAGAATTTAAAGTCAAACTCTTCATAAAAAACAAAGGAGTAGATTTCTTAGAAATATTATGCAAAAGCATATTCTAAAATAAATAGTAACCTAAAAGAAGTCCCAAAAAAACTGTCACAAAACCTAAACCAAGATCACAAATAATTTTTCATACAAATAATAAACACAATATCATATTACATCAGTCTAAACATTAAATAAAATGTCAATGTTAAATAAAACTGAGATAATACGATAATACATAAATTGTTTGCATTAAAAATTCAAACTTCACCAACCAAAAAGCTCAAATAACAAACAGTTCTTCACGTAAAGTAAATTCAAAACGTAAACTCCACATTTACAAATACCAATCAAGTACTCTTTACAAAAACGATAAAACATAACAAGCCCGAAAAAAATAAAATACACATGACAGATTCTTCTGTAAGTGCAGATCTTCCTCTGTATCCACATAGCTAAAATAATAATACTAAGGGTGGGAGGAACTCTCCGAGTTTTACTCCACAAAGTTATATGAAGACTCTGAAAGATACCATGCGGTTCTGCCCACCCCTAGTTGTGTGTAATTTATTGTGACCTGCATGCAGAAGCGCTCCTTTCCCTCCGATGTCACAGCAGCAAAATTCTAGAATCATGAAACAAGGGAGCAAGAGGGTGGCGTGAACATAAAGGAAATAATGCACCCATGGACCCACAAAGAATATATACAAAAAATAACCCTAATGGGAATCGGGTCTTTTACCTTTATATTGTATGTAGTTCTCAGCATTAGGCATATTAACCTGTCCAACTACCTCACCCATAAAACATTCCTTCATCAAGGTGGATTCACTGTTAGTTTATCTTTCTTTTTTGATCAGATGCATCATGCGGCCTTTTGCACCCTGGCATCTAAAACATTTTTTGCAAGGTGGTGTAGACCAAAGATTTTATATACACAATACTCCATAAATCATTATTTATCGATAAAATAAAATAACATTTGATTAACATTAACCAAAACTACAAAACCTATGCATTCACATTTAACCATTAACATATAAAATAATGTTTTAGCGCTAAAAATAAATAATATATTTTTTTAAATATTTACTGCCAATATTAAACTTGAACCATAAAAGAAAAAAGGAAACTCATAATAAAAAATTAACAATCCTAAAATTAAAAATATATAAAACTGATCTGATTCTTTAAATATTAATGTAAAACATATATATTTTATATATTTACAAGTACGTTATAATTTTCAACATAACATTTTGCAAAAATATTTTAATTATGGTACTTGTCCACAAACATTATAAAATGTAAACTTATTATTTTAAAACATCTTTTTTACCTTATTAAATTGAATTTTTGAATAAATCTATTTGTTTTTAATTAAAGATGTAACAAAATGAATGTAAGCATTCTATATTATGAATTTGCATGTCATTAACATAATTAACATTAGATTTACATTAGAATATTCACTTTTCAAATGTCTCTCCACCCTTACCCCCCTAAAAATCCAATATCCCGCTGCTGAAAAATATATAAATCCGTTATTCTATTACATAATACAATGTAAGAGACACATTTAAACAGTTTCATAATTATTAAATTATCTAGATAAAAATACAAATACAAAATTATTAAACACATAGATTCAAACACACTCCAATAAATTACATACAAAATAATACAAACAATACTACATACAAGAATATTTTCTAAATCAATCTTTTTTACTTCAATATTCCTTTTGAGGATATTTTTGGCATCCCGATATTCTTTTCAATTTTTTTTTGTATCTAACTTTATTTTATCTAAACACCCATGATGCAGCGGTTTCCACGCTTCTTGTCACTTTACCCTTAAATTTGCTGATCCAGCCCCATTACACTCATCATAATTCCTAATCTATGTTGTATGCACCTCAACATTTGAGATGAATTAGATAAATTATGAAAGCAACTTTGACTATATACCTTAGAGAAACTGAGGCTGTGAAACCATCCACAGAAACTATTAAGCAAGTTCAAACAAAAGGATACTTTTAAAAGATTTTCGAGAATTGCTGCAAATAAAATTACACATCTTTGCCATTTGTGCTGCCCACATTCCATAGGTGACCTATATGTCAAAAATTAACTACACTATATTCAGCATTTTTTCATAGTTATTCTCCCTCAATCCTCTCCATATAGCATGTCTGCCCTTCCTTATGCCAAGAATTACCTACAGTATGCCAGGACCAATGGCAAGCATAACACACTCTCTCACATGCTTACTGACTCGCATGCTCGCATTCTGTCCGAAACACATATTCTCCCTCCGTCCTGCACATGTCTGACTCAAATTCTCGCATGCTGTGTGACAGTAAAATGCAAAAGAATGAGAAAAAGTTGAGCCATTTCCCTCAAATGAATATTTGAAGGACATAACACCACTACAAACTTGGCCCACCCTAAAGCATTCTCTAACAACCTCCCTGCCTTATCCCACACCTACACTGGGTTATCTAAATTGTCACTGATTGCATTGAATATTGTACACACACTTCTATAATTTCTGGAATGCATAATTTGGGATACATTTTTATCATGTAAAACACAACGTGAGTAATAATTACACAGATGTCATACGGTTTGAATTTAAGTCTGACGCAGCCTAGCAAAAACGATATTGTGAAAATAGCAAAATAGACTAGCAGTGCTTTTTTGCCCACATCCAAAAGCATTCACTAGGTTATCCAGTTCACTATCACTGTTAATGGGTTGCTAAACTGAACCAATGATTGCTCATTTATTGATCTTTAGAGTAATAGTTAAGAGCAGAACTTGGTGCACTCAGGCATTTTCACGAAACAGGTCGATTGAACTAGAGCTGTGTTCAAAGATTTTCCCAGATACTATATGCCAAATAGCTCTTCGGAACCACTTGTAGAAGAAACCATGTATTAAGGGATTGCAAGTAGAATTGAAATATCCCAGCCATATAAGCATATCAAACAATACTATAGGGGTTGAGAAGCCCAAAAATGGATCAATTAAAACTGTGATAAAAGCAGGCAACCAGCAGGTTAGAAAGACCCCCATGATGATTCCCAATGTTTTTGCAGCCTTCCGATCCTTCTTTTTGGAGAATTGGCCTTTCGTTACATGGTTTGCATTTTCTGGCATGTTGTTAATCATCTTTGCATGTCTTTTAGAGACTGCAAAGATATTGATATAAATCCCAACCATTACTGACCCAGGGGTGAAGAAGCAGGCTGTAAATACAACTGTTCCCCACAGTTTATTAAACACAAGCGCACAGAAATTAAAGCATGAAACCAATGTCTTATAACCTTCAATCCCAGATGCATTTTCTTCTGATAAAACTAGTCCAAAAGCAAAAATACCCGGCACCAACCAGCAAAACAGTAGCAAACTTTTGATCACAGATGTTGTCATTGTGTTAGAGTAATGTAAGGGGTCACACACAGCACAATAGCGATCAATCGCTATTGAGCAAAGGTGGAAAATGGAAGTTACACTGAGCATCAGGTCAAGACTTGCATGGAATTTGCAAAATGTATATCCAAAATACCAGCAGCTCTCCACAGACCTGATCATGCTGTATGGCATTATAGCGACACCAAGGAGGAAGTCAGTACTGGCCATTGAAAGGATTATCGAGTTACTTTGAGATTGGAGTTGTTTGAAATGGGTGATTGAAATCATAAGACCTAGATTTCCCAAGATGGTGATGGTAATAGAGCTGCCCATAAAGAAATACATTGTTAGTTTGACTGTGAAAGGCCTTGAACTATTGGGACATGATCCATTTCCAAACTCGAAGCAATCAGGCAAATCCTTAGGGATGTCAGGTATATCCATACTCCTTTGTCAAAGATACATTTCCTGAGCATTATAGAAGACCATTTTAGATTCTGTGCCTATGGAATTGGATAGTTTCGAAGGATTGATGTTCCTAGTTTAGGAAGAGAAAAACAGTTCATTAGAGAATTTGGAGTCTTCATAAAAAAATATTTCATTACAATCACTATTTGGTGATTTAATTAACTGAAAAAAGCAAATTTGTTTCATACATCATATGCAACAAATAGAGGTCCTGTAGAAGAGGTAATTTTAGCCCATGTCTGTGAGGTACATGAAGGAACAAATAACACAAAACACACAAGCATTCGTTTTAGGAAAGACATTTGAAGCCATTGCTAAAATGAAACTTTATTTTAAAGAAACCAATGTTCAAATAAGTAAACACATTAGGCAACCTGAGTGTTATTGTGTTTTTCCCATTGAACACATGTATAACTTTGAATAATCTTGCAGTTTGGAAGGATATAAAACACTAGGCCTGAGGTGACCTTAAAAATGTCACTAATAATTTGGCTAATGCATGAGTGCAGGAATGTCTTTAATAAGCATGAACAACACACATAATTTCAGGTCTTCTTTGAAGGAAATTCACTTCAAGTTTAACGCCTTAACCGCGGTGGCAATTCCGACCCGTGGTGCGGGCGTTGTCGTAAGTGGGCGGGGCTACGACGGCCGTTCGCAGCACTGGGAGCACGGAAGGGTTTAAAAACTGAGTATATTTAAATCCCTGGAGCCAAAATGATATTCCTATAGAATATTTCAGCTGTGATAATAAACATAATATTGCACTTGAATGTGGAAACAATCAGCACATGATAATCTGGATAGAAACACAAACTACTGGGGGAATTTGTTTTTTTCTATTTATTGAACTTCCCGGAGGATCATGGACCATGATATTTTATTATCCAATAATATTCAAATTGCCTCTTGCGTATCTACACCAAAAAACTCTTTCACTCTGTAGAGGGAGCAGACATTCATACATTGATTCTGTTCAAGTTACTGAAAAGCATCTCCAGATTAATGCCTGTGATTGTTAAACATCATTGAGTGTCTGTGGGAGAAAAAATTATGTTGACAGCTAAACTAATGAGAATAATATTTTTTAAGAAAATGTTTTTAAATCTATTGAACCAATAAGCATTGACAAAGCAGACTGGTCCCATAATTTTGTAAAGAAATAATGTAATTCAGGTATTCATGTCCTTCAAAATCTTCAGTTAGCACTTTCCACAGTTCTTGCTGCTGTCCTCAGGCCATTATAACAGTCCCTAAAGTTAGACAGAAGCACTTTCCGTAGCAGGATTCAAGACCTTAAACCTGTCTAAACATTTCATAGGCAGAAAGGGTGCTGTTTTTCACAAAACTGCACATTACAGTGCAGGCATAAGATATAAAGATTTCAGAAATCGAGGTACATTAGGTAGGTATGTTTGGTTAGGCATTGCAGGCCCCCAATGTATAGTTTGTAGATAAAAATGTTAGAGTAGGTACGCTAGGTTGGGTACAGTAAATAAAGTATGGAAGTTTGTAAATAGGGTAGGTATGGCACTTAAGTTACTGTAGGTAAGTTGTAGTTGTCTTAGGAAGATATAGAAGGTATGGTAGGTAGATATTGTAGTTTTTTCTGGTAGGTAAGTAGGTATGGTAGGCAAGCAGGTATGGTAGTAAGGTTTGATACATATGGTAAGTAAATCTGCTAGGTTAGGTACAGTAGGAATGTTAGATCTGGTAGGTTGAATATGGTGGATAATTACAATGGGTATGAAAGTAACAGTAGGCATGTTAAATTAGGTAACAGAAGTTAAATGTGGTAGGTAGGTATGGTGGGGGTGTATGATAGAGGATCTACCATGCAGCCCGAACCACAAATGCATCTTAACCATGCATTCCATTACCGCACATGTCTACAATACAATTTCATGGTAAAGGGGTGTGCATGGCTAAGGTTGCCACTACTCCGACCCCCACCCTAAGCTACAAATCCCCTACCTGCCCCACACCCTGAGGCCCAACCCTGCCCACCCAACCCCCTCCCACAATCTACACTGCCCCTAAAACGACCCCAACCCCTTCCACTGCAGCTTCATAGTACTGTGTTGTATAAAGATGCCAGCATTGTTCATAGTAATGGATCACTCATACCCCAAGCCTGTCGATGATCAACAAAACAAGGGTTAAGTGCAGTGTTGTTTTCAATGCTAGTCTTTGAGGCCACTTGTTCAAAATCTCTTGAAGCAAAGATTGGTTAGAGCAGATATGACATTACTGGGTAATAAAGTGAGCTCTTAAGGCTGCCGAGCTTCAGGCGTTTGGAGAAACCATTAGCTTAAGACGTTGCTTTCTGCCAATAAGCAGGGATCACATAACTGTATTGTCAGGTGCCAGCCGGCAATGATCTAATTTCCAAGAAAACGAGATTTGCTAATGGAATATAAACCCTGGCATGGCAGAGGTCATGTTTTAACCCCAAACCCCCACCAAGCCCTGAAAACGACCCTGAATCCCCCACCAGCCCGGAAAACTACTTTGAATTCCCCACCAGCCCTGAAAACTACCCTAACTCAACCAGCCCTGAAAACTACCCGACCCCTAGCCCTACAAATTACCCGACCCCCACAACCCTGACAACTACCTCGACCACCCCAACCCTGAAACTAGCACTTCACCCTGAAAACTACCCCAAACCTATACAAACCTGGCCCCAGCCAGACTTACCTCACTGCATCCTCTGGGTCTCTTACTTCCTCTTTTTCTGCTTCGGCCTAGCAGCAGCCAGCAGGTATGCATGGTTAAGGCATATGCATGGTTAGGCAAGCATGGTAGCTCTTGCATAGTCTGAATACACGTAGCTGAGGCTGTAGTGCTACGACAGTTTCCCATGGTAGGTCTAGGGTTGGTAGGTAACTAGGCATGGTAAGTAGGTTTGTAGGTACCATAAGAATGATAGATTAAGCATTATGCTTTAAGTATAGTAGGTAGGTTAGGAATGATGTTAGGTATGGTGGATTACTTTCTCCACTCCCTCCTGCTGATCCCATTAGCAGAGTAATTAGGAAATAATAGACAAAAAGGGTGCCATAACACTAATAGCCACATTGCCCCAATTGATCACAGTGCTCCCCACTTCTATTAATCCATTGATCCTGGTCCCTACTACATCCAACCCTCTCTATTATCCCTCTCCTTTCTTGATAGGTAATGTTCAAATTCCTACTCTCCTACTCTCTTTCTCCCCCACACAGTCTGATGCACTGTGCCAGTCTGATATAAAACAAGTTTTTATTACAATAAAATACTCAAACCTACTACACAATGCTCAGTTGCTTTGTAGTTGTGTATATTCAATGTGCATCTTATATGTACAGGATCCTAAGTGGGTGGAAGTTAAAGATCATGACTTTTTAAATGAGAGTAGATGACAGTGTCAACAAACTCAGAAAAAATGTAGCCATTTAGTAAAAGTTATGGAGCCTTTCAGGATGAAAAAATTACAGGTCAATGCTAAAGACAGAATCCCACCATCAAAAAATGACTATGTCAGAGTGAAGGGATTTGGCGTAAAATTTACAAAGATATCCAACAACGCAGGACAACAACTACCATTGCTGTATGCATGTTGTGACAGGGAGACAGCAGCAAATCGCCATATCTACAAAGATGTATCATTGTCCTGATCCCTGCCTTGTGTGATGCATTATCAGGATGCCTAGTGCAATGCGCACCGACGAGCAAAGGTGTTTGCATCATGTCTGGCACAGGTTTTACATTGGGAGGGTACCCTTCCAGTACAAGATATTAAGGCCACCAATTCAGAGTTCATCGGAGTGAATATGCTTTTGTTGCACTATGTAAATAACGTAACCTATCCCCAAGGTACGTTATTTATTGAGTGCAATAATTAGCGCCTATTTGGAGTTTTTGAGGAATAACATGCCAACTTTGGTGCTTAGCGCACCAAAATATAAATGGTATGGTACATCCTGTGCACTTCTCCCCTGTCAAATTTCAACAGGCTTGAGCTGTTGAATTTTAACAAAAGGAGACGTATTTAATGGACCCAGTGGTTTCAAGCTAAATAACACCCAACTCAGAAGTCTGGCCCCTGCACATACATGAGTGTGTGCAATCAGGGCCTACGACTAAACAAGCCCTAATTCTTTTTCCACCTTAGATCTATGCTGTACAGTGCAGCATATGTGCAAAGGTGAAAACGTTTGAATAAATAGAAGCATTTCTGTAAATTAAGGCCAATGCCAAAGAAGCATTATTTTTTTGTGGCAAATAGTATCTACTATTGTTAGTAGATAGGGCTTTGCATGAAAAACTTTGAGAGGTTGCATTGGAATGACTACATGTCACTCATGGAATAGACATTTTCACTACTTTGCATTACTTGTATACACCTTTCTAGCATAAATACGTTTTGTACTTGAAAGTAAATTCTGAATAAACATGTGCGCCTAATTGCAGCACACTAATGGTGCAAACCCAGTGCATACTTTTTGGAAATATGCTCGTTCATGTCTAATTACGTAATCCTGCATTGCTTGCTGCTGGTTTGTATCGCTATCTTTTGTTTTTTCTGTTACAATTGCACAAAGCCTGCCTAAATTCACTACTTCATGAAGATCAATGCCTAGATCATCATATTAAGAGCGAAATGTCCCAAGCCCTTAACCCCAAGATATTAATCTTCTAGTCCACCACGAGTTACTTTAATTACTCTAAGTGTGAGCAGAAATAAGTTTATGGTTATTTATATTTTATATCCACTGAAATATTCCACAACACTCTCCCTATTCCAGTGTAAGTGTCATAGTTTTTGGCATCTTTGATCTTGTTCTTGACTAGACCTTCCAACTATGCATTATCAGCTAGAATCAGGAGATCAAGAACCCATGACAGCCTAGTGAGGTCATTAAACAAATATGAAGCATACAATCAAAAGAGCAATATTCGTGAAACTGACTGGTTTACGCCCGACCGCAATCTTCAGTGACAACACAAGGACAAACTTTACCCCAACTCTGAGTCCCTGCTCAGAGCTCAACAGCATAAAGACCCAAATTAGTAGGTAGCTTGACAACACAACAACCCAAGCTTGAAAAATCTATGAAACCATGAGTTGCACCTTTGATGACATGGACAATAAGCCCGATATCATGCCCATTTGACTCTCATGGACTTACACTTTTGGGGCCTTATTTATGAGTCCTTACACTGCTGTTGCGTCAGTTTTTTGTGATATAGGAGTGGTGTAAACAATGTGCCAGACTGAGCCATATTTACCAAGTGATGCGTCACTTTATAAACCCCTGCACTACATTATTCCTGTCAGGTATAATGCATGCAGGGTGAACGTTCCCCTGTAAAAAAAAGGCTATTAGAAGTAGCGCACTAAAATCTATGAGATTTCACTGCGCCACTTCCACAGGTTCACTGCATCAAATCCTTACGTCTGCTTCACAACAGGCATAAGGACTGATGCAGGCCCATTTACATGTGACTCGCCCATGTGTAATGACACATTGCTGGCGTTGCATCTGTTTAGCGGCACACTCCAGCAATGTGTCATTACTGCTCCACCAGATCCGTGACTATTCCTGACATATCTGGTCTATCCTTGTGAAATGAAGTGTCACTCTGTAAATACAATGAAAAGTGAGTGTTTTCAAACAGCAATATGACACTTTTAATAAATCAGGACCTTGGTTTCATCCCTTTGTCAAAGGCAGCATTGAGATCTCATAGGATGAGTACAGCTGTTTCTCCCTCATCCAAATGCTGCCTTCACAACTTGTTTACCCACAAAAGGGTAGATTCCGTAGAGAAACCAGTCCCAAAAACGGACTCGGAGGGATGAAGGAAATTCTGGGATTCCACAAAAGAGGTCAGCTGGTTATTAACATGTTTCTCCCAAAATTTTGAGACAATGTTCAGCAAAGAAATAGGACAAAAATTGGAGAAGTTAGTAGGGTCCAGATTTGATTTCTTTAGGAGAGGAAGGACCACTGCGTTTTCCACTTGTGAGGAACTACCCATTCATTCAACGAGGCATTAAGATCCACATTCATGAATAATAAGCAAGGGTCCAAATGCAGAAGCAACTCAGGGGGAAGAGGATCTGACGGACATCCTGATTTAATGTATTGGAGAATGCGATTAAAAAACATAGGTGATTCAGAAAAGGGGGTGGTGATGAACAGAGTGTCTGAATTAAGCAGACCACTCTTACCCAGTCCAAAGATCAGGGCTTGATCCATCACCGTTATTTAGCTCACTGCACCATCCCAGCTCAGAACTTGGCTATATGCAAATTAGTCTGTCCCTGGCCCAGTGCATCATGGGAACAGGGCAGACCAAACTACCAAGTGTGGGAGGGTATACTCAGATGTGAGTCCCTAGCTCATTGCACCATCAGGATTCAAGCAAGCCGGGCCGAAGACGGCTGAAATGCCAGAAACCGGTCCCCGGTAGCTTGTTTCCTTCCCAGTATAAGAATTGGCTTGGTAGTTTGGTCTGCCCTGTTCCCATGATGCACTGGGCCAGGGTCAGACTAATTTGCATATAGCCAAGTTCTGAGCTGGGATGGTGCAGTGAGCTAAAAAACGGTAATGGATCAAGCCCTGATCTTTGGACTGGGTAAGAGTGGTCTGCTTAATTCAGACACTCTGTTCATCACCACCCCCCTTTTCTGAATCATTAAAAAACATAGGGGCAGATTTATGTTAACTGGCGCATCCCCAGGGATGCGCCAGTTAACATGCGCCACAGTGCGCCACTGCTACGCCACCCATGGTGCGCCGCATTTATGATGCGGCGCACCATGTTGCAAGTAAGTGAAGATACGTGACGCATCTCTCGGCGTACGGGCGGCGCATTGCAGGAGTCATGTCGCAAGTGCGACATGACTCCTGCAATGCACAGGAGCCACCTCTTCAATGCCTGGTGCGTCACCCTTACGCCGGCTTCAAGCAGGCGTAAGGAATTGACGTAGAAAGTGACTGAGTGAAATCTCATAGATTTCACTCAGCCACTTTTAGGAGGCATTCCTGCGCAGGAGCGCCCCCCCTGCGCAGGAACGCCTCCTTATGGCGCAGGGCTTTCCAACGTGACGCATCTCCGAGATGCGTCACATTGTAAATAGGGCGCATTGTTTGCGCCGCCGTTGCGTCACATTAAGTGACGCAATTGCGGCGCAAGGAGGCGCAAGGGCCTTATAAATCTGCCCCATATTGTCCAAATTAAGACAGGTATTGAGTTTAGATGAAAGGCTAACAATAGGCCTGAGGGTTAGATTCATTGGAGAAAACGAAATTCTTAGTGATTGCCACTGACTCTGCATCATCTGATTGCACTCTCTGTGAGTAGTTGCTGGTCAGTTGGGAATGGATTTTTTCAACCTTCTGGTGAAAGAGAGGGCAAGTTCCTCACATTAAATGTGGGAAAGTGGAGGGGAGGTTAACGGCTTACTGGGGTCCAATAATTCCTCCACCACCTTAAAGAGTGTTTCAACATCGTTGTGAGCGCCTAAAATCTTTTGAGATAAGAAATCAGCGCTAGATTTGCAAAGCCCATGATATTTTTTTTAGCTATTTTTTAATTAGTTTTCGAGTCTTTTTTTAAGATTTCCTCCAAAGCCTTTTGAGGACCTTGCATTGTATTTTCTCTGATTTTAGCGTTTCATTGAATCAGGGGTTAGGAGGCACATGACGACCAGAACTTTTTACATAGGATGGAAGACATTTTTCCACAGCCCCCAAAAGCAAATTATGAATAATAACCTGGTACGAAATCTACCTTTATTAGATTCCGGTCTGGTGTCAGGAAGTTCATTTTTGAGGGCTGGAACGTTAAGCTCAGACCAACTCCTGGTTTTTGCCTTGGAGGCCGAATAAGAGGGAGAGAGGGACAATACCATTCTGAGCATGAATGGCCCTACAAAGTGGTAAGACCAGGATAAAGGGCAGGGAGGAGCGATAACCAAGTCGGACAAATTGGAGAAAATTGGGTCCAACAAATGACCTGCATCGTCTGTAGGACTGTGGTTATACAGTTTCAAGTTAAAAGCTCCAAGATCCACTATAAGAGAAGTACTTTTGTGGGATTTGGGATCCTGAAGATCTGATTTTAGAATATGAGGTGCAGCAAAATTTGGGAAGGTGAGAAACCTGTTCCCAGCTTTGCCAGGGGGGCTTTAAATCAGAATATAACGGAACATACATTTAGGAGTAAGTGCAAGAGCAGGGAATTCTTCTATTGTACATTTTATAGTATTTTTGAAGACAATTACCACACCGCCACCTATCCTATGTCGCCTATTCTTCCTGACTATGGAGTTGTTAGGTGGGACCGAAACCACTACATACGACACCAAACCCTCATGGAGCCAGATCTCTGTAACAAACTGTCTGATTGCATATCCTCTGGAAAATCTAAAATATGTAATTGATGTTTAAGCAAGGGCCAACAATTAATATTTACAAATGAAACTTATTAATGTCATTTGATGATCATAGAGGTAACCCTACTAGTAAGAGAATTTTTACCACTATCAGAAAGCGAAGAACACTCGCTGTGAGCGTTATGTTTAAAAAAAAGCTGAGCAGGTAAACTCACAACCGCTGCAGCCAAAAAAACGTGGGGCATATTATCAAGGACCGGTGTTAAAAGTATCGTCATTTTATCGGCAGGAAACTGCTGATAAAACGGCGATAATGGGATTGATAATACGATGTATGATGAGAAATCAGCACCCATCCAAAAAGTATTGTCTAAAAAAAGTTTCAAATGTCCACAGTACATATAAAAATGCACAATCTTGTAAAAAAAGGTCCGAATTCTTGCAGATTTTCCTATTCAAATTCTCTATTGTAGTGTTTCAACAGAAGAAAAATCCAAGAACACAAATGGATTTCCTTCTTAGCCAGCCAACGCGTTTCGTCTCTGACAATGAGATTTCTTCAGGGCTTCAATGTAAATTGGTAATCATAAATCAGTACATCATGGTAGATTTTCTCAAAAACAGCATATTATGGTAATTTCTCTTTGTCCTGACGAGAAGTGTTCCAGAAGACAGAACCCATACACAGTCAGGATTCCCTGTCTATTAGATATTTGTATTTCTCACACTGTTTTTGCCGTACTTAATCTTGATAGTCTTAAAAAGACAATACTTTTTGGATGGGTGCTGATTTCTCATCATACATTGCATTTTTGGGCTTTGCCCTTGAAGGAACAAACGGGGTTGTGTTCCTTGGAATCACAAGCACCATCACTTCTAATTATAAGCCACTGGTGAAAGCAGGTGCAATTTGTTTTACCTCAACCCTTGTTTTTTCACATAAATGGATTGATAATACGCCCTTGTTATTTCCCATAGAAGCCCATGTTCTGATGTTAACATGGGCTTCTATGGGAATTAACAAGGGCGTATTATCAAGCCCATTATCGCTGTTTTATCGGCAGTTTCCTGCCGATAAAACGGCGATAATTTTAACACCGGTCCTTGATAATATGCCCCCTAGCCTCATCATGGATGGGTTGACAGTTCGAAGAAGGCTCCTGTCGTAGAGCCATATGTTGGTTCGTAGAATAGCCATATCTCTCCATCGCAAAAGGATCTGGGGTTATAGGGCTGTAAGTTCGGAGCTAGAATGAACACTGCCAGTCTTGACGCTATGAATAAAAATAAAACGATAATAAACATGTTTTATTATCATTTTACTTTTCAAGTTTTTCATCTGCTGCTGCTAGCAGTGGAGGGGGGACACGGAGGAGCTGCTGCTGCTTAATAGGAGAGACAGTTTTACATAAATAAATAAGAGAATAGTTGATTTTTAATAGTCATAATGTGTCTGAGTTCCATCGCCTATCTGTTTCATTTAAGAAATGTCTCAAGTATGCGAGAGTTGGGCTAGGGAAATAGCGCGAGAGTGGTTTTAGCAAATCCCTTTCACAGTTGTGCCTGCACCTCACTTCGGTTGTAGGGTGTGCTTATTTTGGAAGGAATATCCAAAGAACAATGGTTCCTGTGGCATACCAATTTATAGAATATACAATGCTAAACAGCTTAAATAAGCAATATTCACTTGTAGCAGAGAAGGGTTTGGCAAAGAAAGAAGCACACATATGCAAAATGTATAAGAAAGACTTCTTATATTTCAACTCATGAAAAGTGTCCATATTTACAACAGCAACACATATACAAAAAGTTATATGTACAGTGTAAAGTGCAGTGCGTCCCAAGTGATTTCGTGAACAAAAACAAAACAAACACAAATAATAAATGATCTATACAGTTTTGCGTTATGGGTATTAACACAGGGAAATGACCAAGCAATATGATACAATAATTGCTAACAGTGACTATATGAAATCATAAATCACTGTGCTAAAAGGGTTCCTTCCCTATAGCGTCGACGGCGTTTCGACCTGCTTGATGGAGGTCTCGTCAGGCTAAACAGTGAGGGACATCTCGTAGTGTCTCAACTTAACGCAACCCATGCGTGATAAAATGAATTAAATCGGACTTACAGTGTACCCAGCCGGGCACACTGTGATTGCTCGTGGTAATGGAGTCGGGTGGCACTCAGGTTGCAGTTGGAGAGGCAGGGTAATACCTGCTCTTCGGACGCGGAATCGCTCGATCGCACTTTCCCGGTCGGCTGTTTGGTAAACCCTGCCTCTCCAACTGCAACCTGAGTGCATGGGTTGCGTTAAGTTGAGACACTACGAGATGTCCCTCACTGTTAAGTCCTGACGAGACCTCCATCAAGCAGGTCGAAACGCCGTCGACGCTATAGGGAAGGAACCCTTTTAGCACAGTGATTTATGATTTCATATAGTCACTGTTAGCAATTATTGTATCATATTGCTTGGTCATTTCCCTGTGTTAATACCCATAACGCAAAACTGTATAGATCATTTATTATTTGTGTTTGTTTTGTTTTTGTTCACGAAATCACTTGGGACGCACTGCACTTTACACTGTACATATAACTTTTTGTATATGTGTTGCTGTTGTAAATATGGACACTTTTCATGAGTTGAAATATAAGAAGTCTTTCTTATAAATTTTGCATATGTGTGCTTCTTTCTTTGCCAAACCCTTCTCTGCTACAAGTGAATATTGCTTATTTAAGCTGTTTAGCATTGTATATTCTATAAATTGGTATGCCACAGGAACCATTGTTCTTTGGATATACACTTTGCCCTGGTTCCGCTGTGAGTAGGGTTCCCTTGTTTCCCCTTTTCGTATTTTGGAAGGAAAGCTTAAAGAAATCCACCCCTACATGTGCAACATAAGCACAGACATAGGCATATCCTTCAATGTCATAAGCATGCCTACTGTACTGAATCAGGCCCCTGGGCCTCATATTCTCCCGACCTCACACAATGGCTATGCAGATGGGAAAAAAAATGCTTAACAAAAAGCCCGAGGGCACAACAGATGGAAGAGCCTGGCCACTATTATATGTTAAGCGTGGCTGACTTTCACCTCGATTGGAAACTCTCGTTTGAGGTTTACATGTGTTGCTTTTATTATATTGCTTTTGTGCAGCAAGCGCGGTTCATGTTTACCTTGTTACCTTCTTCCTGACATGATATTGTACTGGCAAACAATCACACAGCTGCGCTGGCACAGGGCAGAGCGAGCACCTATTTTTATGGGTTGGAGGTTCCTAAAGTTCATACATAAAACTCAAAATGCCTCGAACTTAATGCAGACAGCCCAAGTGGGAAACAGTGAGCATGTCATCTTTCCTCGCTCTCTCTCTGACTTCTGCTGCCTGAAATTCAGACCGAATTGTAAGTGTGCATTTTGGGCACTGTAAACAAGACGAGCATTGGCAACGCTAAAAGACTGACCTTGGCAAACTGATGCAATGCTTCATTTTTTATAATTTTTTAATTGCAGGAATACACCTCAAATGCAAACAAGAAGCTATGCCATCTCCTCAACCTGGGCACCTTATACTTGCAATACAATTTCAAATTTTACATGCATCAACACAGCTGCTTTACTAGTGCTGTTTTTTAACAAGAAGACATTTTTGATTGTTCCTTACATTTTATTATTATTATTTGTGAAGAAGACAAAACCATTTAAGTGCTTGGTCCTTAGGTGGTCACCATAGGAGCAAGCTCGTATGGGCATATTATCAAGATGCAGTGATAATAATCGCTGAACGTGCATAGCGCGTTTTTTTATAATACTGGCTAGCGCTGGAATTCATCGCCATGCTTGCGCTCTATTAACAACGCTTAGCGCAAGGCGAAAAAAGTTCCAGCAAAAGCGGGAAAATGGGCCAACATTGCTGGAAAATCAGCGATGTTTACTGAAAAACTGCGAAAAGCTTGTTGATACGACCTTGTGGTCCTAACCCTATAATCCACCTCCCATGGTAGGTGAGCCTTAGTCAGGTTTGAATCAGGCGTACAATTCCTGCAAAGATCGGGGTTTAGCACGACTTATGGTATCGCGGGACATATTTGCTAATAGAGCGAAGATGTTTAAGCGACCTTTTCTGTGTGCTTATTGTAAGGAATGCTTACCTTGCATGTCATTAGAGATAAATATCACTGACATGCTAGGTGATAGAAAAAGTGACAGCTAAAGCCTGAAAGCTTGAGCTAACGCATGTTAGCGCAAGCTTGATAATAGGGCGGTAAAAAAATCACTCTAACATAACTTAAAGTAAGTTAATTAACACATAAATAAAAATCACACTGTGGGGGCAGCTTTGGAACTGAAGAGAAATTATTTTTAGATGGATTTGAATAATGTCCATAGTCTTGGAGCAGCTGCTGAAAGTGAAGGGAGCCAATATTTAAGGAAAGTTGGGGGCATATTACCAAGCAATAGCGATAATTATCGCTATTGCTTGGTTAGAGCCAAAAATTTACTGCTGAGCTGCGGCGATTTTTATCGCAGATAAACCTTGGTATTACCAAAATCGGCCGCAATGCATGAATATCGCTGAAAAGTCAGCGATATTCATGCATTACTGAGCTAATGCTCTTAGCCATGTTATCCACCTCCCATTGGATAACATGGCTAGGAACTGCTCGGGACAGGTGTTAGCTTTTGGAGATATTCGCGCTTAGCGCGAATACCTCCATAAGTTGGTAATAGGAGATAGCGATGTTATCTTGGCACGCCACTTTGCATGTCATTAGTGATAAATATCACTGACATGCAAAGTGGGGCCCAAGATGGTTGCTATCTCCTACTAGCTGTTGCTAACTGGTGTTAGCGACAGCTAGGTAATAGGGAGATAATTTCATCTCTGCTTTCTTGGCTTTTAAAGCCAAAAAAGCAGAGATAAACCCCCTTGATAATATGCCCCTTTACTCTTTACCCTATGGTGTAGGCTGCAATTGGTGAAAGCAAAACGTGAGTGATAACTTAACAGACCAATAGCTGATACTAGCTGACCAAAAGCCATTTATGTATGTAGATTATGAGTGATATTTTTAAGAAAACAATAGCCTGGCCAGATATTAACCCTTTGCGTGCTGCCGTCGGCTGTTGGCCGTCGCGAGCACTCCCTACCCAGTGCTGCGCACGACCAACGGCCAACGCAGCCCCGCCCACCCTTTAGGACACCCGCACCGTGGCGGAAAAAACGCTGCGGTTAAGGCGTTAAATCAGTGTCAAAGGCCAGACCTTGAGAAACACTTGAGCGCTGCTCTTAGGTGAGCCAGAGCTCCTGTTTATGATGAGGCCTTCGATAGGCAGATTTGCATTTTCTCAAAGCATTATTCAGCACAAGACGCTTTAGGTAGAACATTATAATTCATGGGATTCTGTAATCTCTGTATTAATGCCAATCACTAAATTCATTATAGTCTGCGACATGTGACGATGCACCCAGTGTCTGATTACAAAGGACAGACGTCAGAACGCGGCTATTATTAGTTATTACAGGTGATTTCTAAAGTCACAACGCCTGCCAGGTGAAAGGCAGGTCAGGCCACATAGCATAAGTGAAGCAACTGTTTAGCAACTAGAAATAAATTGCTTTCTTTCTGTTGCTCTATTTTTCTGGTTTACAAAGATAAACAGATAGAACATGTTTATTTTTGGCATTCCTTATATAATTGGAGAAAAGCTATAATCTTTCTGCATGCTTCCACACATTCCAAAGTACTGCAGCTTTTGAACTTTTTTTTAACTAACTTGCATTGAACTGTTTCTAATATCTGTTTGCAACAAATCTCTACCAGGTTTTCGATATGTTTAAATTTGCACTAGTGTATTTATATTTTTATTGTTCAAGTTTGTAAACATGCGCGCTCTTTCATACGAAAGAGCCACGCAGCAAGGTTTTAAGTGGTTTGTGTGAAAGGTGATGTTGTGACCATGTACCCTCGGTGAACATAATATGGTTGTTGCAAGTCATCTCGGAATTGACTTGCAATATCCTTATAATGTGTGGAAGGGAGCTCCTTATCCCTTATATAAAGCGTGTGTACTCAGTGACTTTATAGCTTAATTCTCTTGTTTTTTTTAGCAGCAATGCAATATGCCGTTTTTCCCAGTCACAAACATGTCAGTTATGCCAATTGTAAAGAATAATTTCAAGAATGGTTAAACAAATCAATTACCTTATATTGAAAAGCGGTAAAGAAACCATATATGTTACACAGTATTCACATACCTACAGTTATGGTCGCAAATAAAAAAAAAAACATTTTCAAATTTTCTTCCGCCATAGAAGCAGGGGACATTATTATCTTCCAAATACAGGACAAGCCAACTGCCAATATTTTCCCCTCCCAGGGCACGGCCTTCTGATTTTAGGAAAATTACATTTTAAATGCTGTGCTTTTGAAATTTGTTCACATGATACATCATCTTTTCATAAAAATAAGCAATCGCACTTCGTATTTGGGTGCTTCATGAAAAACATATTCGTGAATAGATAAGATTTATTTTTCTGTTAGGCGGGGTCAGCAGTTCCAGAAGCGCAACGCAGTTACATTAGGCATATTACGTTTCATTTCGACCGTTTTATTCGGATCTTTTCTTCAGAAAGGCACAAAAAATATGTAGAAAAATAATGCATCGTGCTACATTAAAATGAATCCATAGTTTAATGACCCGTGTAGTGTAATACACGTTAATTCCCTTAGTAGAGTAGCTTGGCAGCAGAATACGTCCGATTTAGTTAATGAAAGTCTAACATGAGAACCTATTACCCAGAAAGCATTAGATAAAACGCATTTCCTGCCTACAACCATTTCAGTTTAAACTAATAAACCACATTGGCCCTTTTCTACAATTACATTAAAGAAAGGCAGCTGTTCCAACCCTTACAAAGCAACAGCATAAAATCAACTAACCAGTGTAGAGCTCACAAATCAAAGGAGGGAAACGCCTAAGCAATCTGTTCTTTGGAGGCTAAAAACAATATGGAATGAGAGAACACACAATTACCTGGTTGTGCTCACGGCATTTGTTCAGTTTTACCGTATGCACTCATCTATTTGCGGTCTATTGTAAGAAGATACGAACGGGCAATCGTAAGAGTTGCGTTTTTATGGGCTTGTAATCCAGCCTCCAGAGAACTGAGCGAGGTGTCGATCGATTGTGCAGAGCTTTTTAATAACAGTTTGGAGTGCTTTAATTAGAGCATGCCCACAGGGCAAACTGTGTGTCTAGAAATTAATGCTAAAGAACCCCTTGGTGATGGGAAGTTACGGCTTCAGGCAATGTTGGATAACGTGTGACAACACACATGACTGTTTATCAAGTTTGAAGAAATGAAAACATGCGTTGAGTGAAATCTCTGGGTAGCAAAGCAGTGGCAAAGCAGACCAGAGTGGGCAAACGCAGCCAAGAGTATGGTAAACTGATTACATTGGGGTCAGGTACCTTCTAGTTTTCCCAAGCAAACAAAAGGTGATTGGAGGAATGTTTGCAAATAGACTAAAATATGGCGATTGCTCTAGGTAGTATTCCAACCCTTTTTTTTATAGACCAGTGTACCACTCAAGACAAAGTCTGCTCCATGCAAATTACCACTGAACCTGGTCTTCATGGAAAGAGTTGATCTAAACTTTCAGGCTCAGTCACCCTACAGAAGGGAACCCCAGAAAACCCAGATCAGTGCCAGTCTTATTAGACTTTTTTCAGTAGCTTGGCTCATGTGACACAGCAAACATGTGGCTCATTTCTGGGCATACTATTGGACGCTTAGGGCATTACATCAAGCACATAAAAAGTGATGGGAGGAACACTTGCAAATAATCTAAATCGATTTTAATCATTCTGGGTAACCTTTTAACCCAGTGTTATAACAATCAATCATACAAATTTGTATAGCGCGCTACTCACCCGTTAGGGTCTCAAGGCGCTGGGAGTGGGGGGTTGGGGGAGTCGCTACTGCTCGAACAGCCAGGTCTTGAGTTGTTTCCTGAAGGAGAGGTGGTCCTGGGTCAGCCGTAGGTGGGTGGGGAGGGAGTTCCATGTCTTAGCCGCCAGGTGGGAGAAGGATCTTCCTCCGGAGGTGGCTTTGCGAATTCGTGGGACGGAGGCGAGGGCGAGGCTGGCGGATCGAAGCTGGTGGGTGTGTAGCATGTGAGGCACCTGTTGAGGTATTTGGGGCCCATGTCGTGGAGATCCTTGTGTGCGTGGTGAGGAGTCTGCATGTGATCCTCTTGCTGACGGGGAGCATAGGTCTCAAGAAGAAACTCTATTTATAAGGCTCAAATAGGCCAACACCATTCAAGGGTTGCTTCTGTTCCCATTCATATAAGACCTAGCCTGCTAGTTCTGGCCGGACTATTCCTACTGAAGAAGAATGAAGGCTGATTTATTGACAGCTAGTTATTGTTTGAGGTGGTATGCTTGTGCAAAAAAGGATGGACTTAATTGCAAGCCAGAGAAATCGCCAGTGGCTAAGATGAATTTAAGCAATGCAGCCATCACTCTTTTGTTTTCCTCAAATGTGATGCTCTGAGTGTGACTAGTACGTCCAGATGTAGGTCCTATGCTCGCTGTGATATAGGACCAATGTTCCACTCGACTGTGAGGTCTGGATAGCCTGTAACTGGTCTGCTGTGGCTTATGTTTCCTGGTCTGTCAGTTTGAGCCTGACTGCTCCCATTGGAGATGGTTCAATTGCAATGCTTGATTTGTAAATTAATAATTGCGAGACTTGTCTTCTGCCTTCTGCCTTCCTTGATGCTCGCCCCTACTTACTGCAGCCTAAACTTACCTCGGTGGGACAGGGGTCCCGAGGTCTCCAGAACCAGCGCACCGCCACCAGGTTGCTCCGCTAGGGGGACTACAAGCCCCAGAAGCCCCGGCTGCCCAGCTGCTGCTGCTTGTGAGGGGGAGCCGCCACCATCGCGCTATTTAGCGCAGCCTCTCCCCCCGCAGCGCGGGACTCATCTTCTGCCTTATGCCTTCCTTGCTGCTCGCCCTCACTTACTGCAGCCTAAACCTATCTCCGTGGGACAAGGGTCCCGAGGTCTCCAGAACCAGCGCTCCGCAACCAGGTTGCTTCGCTAGGGGGACTACAAGCCCCTGAAGCCCCGGCTGCCCAGCTGCTGCTGCTTCTGAGGGGGAGGCGCAACCATCGCGCTATTTAGCGCTGCCCTTTCCCCCACAGCACGGGACGTGCGCTGGCGGCGCCTGGGTGAAGCCCTGGCCAAGGGCGGGCCCGTCCGAGCCAGGAAGAGGCAGGGCAGGGCCTGGCCCATTTCATTTCCCCCGGAGCACAACGCATGAGGTACTGTCAATTTTCAAACCTGGGACTTTTCACAAGACCCTCATTCGCGATCCAAATTTGACCTGAGCTGATACTTTTGTGCTTGCTTCATAGGGCTTCGTGACATTTATTATTCCAACATTTTGTGTCTAAAAACTATCAGGTCAACTTATCGGTAATGGGAAAAAGGAAAGTAATGGAGGGAGCTGGGGGGGAAATGGGATACCTCCAGAGCAAAGGAAT
Organism: Lissotriton vulgaris; assembly: GCF_964263255.1. Taxonomy (NCBI): domain Eukaryota; kingdom Metazoa; phylum Chordata; class Amphibia; order Caudata; family Salamandridae; genus Lissotriton; species Lissotriton vulgaris. The sequence goes on from NC_141694.1 coordinate 1,300,697,641, forward strand.
AAAAAGAGACAGAGGAAAATGTTAAAACATGCGGGGGCTAATTGTGCAATGGACAGGATAGATAACATAATACAGGAATGTGAAGAGATTCTAATTAATGAGCCCAAAACTTCTGTCGATGAACCCTCGTTTAAGAGCCCTGTAGAACCCCGTAAAAAAGCAGTTATTTCACTTATCTTTAACAAACCAAATCGGGGGGGGGGGGGAACAGGGGGCTGTGTGTTTGTCTATACCCGAAGCTAACTCCCCAGAGCAAGAGGTCTTGACTGCTCAATAAGAGAATAGGTCGTCTAATCAGGCGGGCCCACTGCTCAATATTCCAACAGATATGCCCTTCTGGATACGACATGTAATCACTCCCACCTGTTAGCAACATCTTTGTTGCCTGACACTTTTGAAAAGGCGCAAAGTTGCTCATGTAGCCTAGCTATTGGGGATCTTATAGCAGTTATAATGGCCCTTAGAGGGGAGGTCGAACAGATGAAAAACACGTTTTCAGAGCTCTGTGTAGCAGTCAATTCCAAACCTAGTGTTAAAACAAGTATCAGCCAAGTTGGATTGGTCCCCCATCTTGCTCAGGAAACTGCACATACCCAGGAGGGCCTAAGCCCGAATACTCTAGGAACAGAGAGGCTAATGTTTGATTCACATAGGGGGAGTGGATGAATAGCACAGCACACACCTACTAGATCGGTATGCACAAAAGAAAGTGCAGATAGACCTAGTCTCCCAGCACCTAAACAACCGCCATGAAATAAATATAACAGAACCCATATTTTGCCTGCTCCATTAACAAACACAGAACCTAGAAATTTGGTGAATCGAAATATAACTGCTAACATAGTATACATGGTTAATGTCCCCAAACTTATTGGGACTAGATGCCATGAAAATGACGAATCATTGATTAACAAATCAATCCATTTGATTTGCCACGTACGAGGGTGCCGTTCCGTCATCAGGGAGGACATACTCAAAGCCAGAAGATGTATAAATCCCAACACCACATCAAATAGTATAGAACTAATTCTGGCTGATGCTAGTTTGGCAGAAAATTTGGTAGCGTTAGAGTTTAGAACATCTTCCCCTGACTCGTCCCGTATACAACTAAGGCGACGCCCCACATAAACTGTAACTGTTATTGGTGGGGTGATGGAATACGCTCCAGGTACTGAAAGTCCCAAGTCAAACCTGGATGCAAATGACTGGCTCTACGAGATCATACCTGAACAAGGGGTGAGGAGCCGGAATTCCCTTTTTTGCAGCTCCCCTCTTCGGACCTGCCGAGGGTTCCCCTTGGTGCCCCGTATTTATGTCCCAGAAGGAAATGTTACACATAAGGAGGCCCAAAGGCTCACCTCGGTATCCTAAACCCAATGAAACATTTTGTCCTGAAATATAGCCGGGCTAAAGAAAAATATTTCAGTCCCCTCGTGGAACAAGCTTGTGGAAACCCATGGCATAAGCTTATTCCAGGATACTTGGAGCGTAACGGCACTGTATAAATCAGGCTACAGCACATTCCACATCCCGGCAGTGTCTACGGGAAAGGGCAGGCTATCAGGTGGACTAGCAGCTTGGATTAGATTAGATCTGGGCTGTCTAGCCCTCCAGCACCATTCAGGGAGTCCTGATATCATGTAGATAACCATAAAGGGCCCGAAGGGGGGTGTTCTCCTTGAACTCTTTAATGTTTACATAAGAGGGACAGCAAATGGAAAGTCCTCGACCATTCTAATACTGCTAGAAGCTCAACTAAACAAGTGCCCCCCCACTGCTAAAATCATTGTGGCCAGTGACTTCAACTGCACATTCGAGCCACTAAGCAGTGAAGATCTCCGAGGGTCAACTGAAGAGGATAGCAAATGGGCAGTTCCCCCCTAGCTTTGCCACCATTGAAAAGATGGTCCGAGATTGTAACCCAAGTCAATACCATAACACTACAATACGGGCTTAGGGCCACAAATGGCAGAACACCCTTTGATATCAGGGGCAAAACACTTTCAATAAGCTTGCATATCTCTCCTGCATCGATTACATCCTGGTGGACTTACGACTCTGGGTAGATGTCATTGATATGGAAGTGGGCCAAACTATCGATAGTGATCATAACCCCCTACTGCTCAAACTAAAGAGCCAGTGAACCCCTCCCAACAAAAATATGAACACCATTGGGAATCCCCCCGTCTTCACAAAGGAGCTAACCCTCTCCAATTGTGGTAGGCGTTTAAGATGGTCAAAGGTTGCAGGGGAGGACCAAAAACGAATGAATATTTCTTCGATACTAGTGTCAAGGACAGCTGAACTTGAGGCAGCATCACACGAAGTACAGGGGCGGGAGCTGATCCCTAGAATGCATTATGAGACAATTGCCCAGATTGGTGCCCACTTCCTTGACAGACGATGCAGTGGCCATACCAGGAAGCAAACGAAAAGCTCCAATACATGGTTTACAGAGTCCTGTAGGGAAAAAAGGAAAGTTTTGATAACAGCGGTAAAGGGGAACAATTCCACCCTAGTCGAAATTGCAAGGTGGGAGTATAACCTATCACTAATGCAAGCAAAATGCAACTGGGAAGAGGCACATTGGGAGGACTTGAAAAATGCTTGTAACAAGAGGGATTTCACCACTTTTTGGGCTTTAATTAAGATGAGAGATAGGCGGGATAATATCCCAATTCCGAACCACATTGGAAATCAGGCTTGGTGGGATCACTTTGCCCAACTATATACGGAGGAAGCTGAGACTCATTCCACCACTCATTTGCAGAGAGTTGATGTTCCACCTACACTAGTAGAATCCTACCTCTTCAATATGGAAGAGATCGGGAACACAATTAAATGTATTACTCTTGCAAAGGCAGCAGGCCAAGATGGTATCCAGGGTGATTTGCTTTTTTTATAACCACACAAGTGGGTCCACTATATTCTGCTTTAATAGTATAATAAAAGGAGCAGAAGTCCCTTCATCCTGGAAAGGAGCAGAGGTCATACCAAAATACAAGAAAGGAGACCATCAGGACCCTGCCAACTATAAGCCTATTAACCTAATAGATACTATGCAGAAAATGGTTGGCAGAGTAATTTCAAATCGGATCCAAAATTGGATGGATGAGGAAGATGTCCTCTCCATCTATCAAGCAGGTTTCAGGAAAGTCACTAGTACAATAGACCAAGTGTTTAGACTAATGCTTCTATATTAGAAAGTAGTTATAATTGGGAAGGGTAGTCTTTACCTTGCGTTTATCGATCTGAAAACCGCATTTGACTTAGTGCCCCGAGAGAAGTTATGGTCAGTGCTCCTAGAAATGGGTCTACCCCCTACCTTTTAAATCTCTTAATACGTCTTCATGATGACACCTATGCCAGAGTCAGATGTAGAGACCAGGGGCAAACCACAGACAAGATAAGGGTCAACAGGGGGGTCCGCCAGGGTTGTGTGATGGCTCCAACCCTCTTCTCACTATATGTGAACGGAGTGGTTAGTTTTTTGAGTCAAATTCCAACAGATGCTCCAACCCTGGAGGGCAAAGAATTCCTACCCTCCTGTTTGCCGATGACAACGTTTTAATCTCAAAATCACTGATGGGCCTCCAGAAACTCCTCACTCGCTTCCAACTGTTCTGTGCACAAAGTGGTCTAACGATAAAAATCACAAAGACAAAGTTTATTGCTTTTAATCCGGGGAAACAATTTCGAAACAATCTTACTCTTATCAGCTCCCCGCTAGAGAGAGTCCACTCCTTTGATTATTTGGGTATTAGGCTGTCCGAAAAAATGAATTGAGGGACCTATTTAAATAAAATGTTACTGAACCACAAGCGGGTGGTGGCTGCCATTAGTAGGGATCAACGCTCATCACAATCTAGGCTGGTAGGCCCAGCCCAATTAGTTTATGAAAGTAAGGCTGTGAGCTCAGCAATGTATGGCGCTGAACTTTGGGGCCTGAAAAAAACCAATGAGATTGGTCGTTCTGAGACCAAATTCCTTGGAGACCTGGTTTCTGTTCCTATTAATACACCACTTAAGCCCCTATGATCTGACATGGGCTGATTCCCCTTTAGTGAGGTGACCAGACTTTGCCCCCTCTTGTACTGGATAAGATTAAGACGCATTCCAGAACTTCATAGTTATGCGGTGGGTCTTTCAGAGCTCATATCCCTGGATACCAACAGAAGGGTTAAGTGGCTTAGAGATATGAGGGACCTGCTGATTAAGCTGGGTTAGCCGAAGCGTGGGCTAAGCATGTCCCGCCGACCAAGAGTGACTTAAAAAAGATCTATTGGAACTGGGGTAACCTCCAGGTCCTACACAACCCAAGGCTTGGTAGATTAACTGACGAGTTCCTTCAGCATAAGCCACTCGGATCCTTGGAACCCTACTTAGACCTAATCAGAACATCTAGAGACAGGGCTCTCTACATATTCAGTTTAGAATCGGATCCCTAATGCTAAATTCTGTACTGGCCAATCGGGACCCAACAATTTTCCATCTTAGCAAACTGTCCGAGCTGTGATGCCCAGCAGGACTCATCCAGATCCTCATTTCTATGTGGCGTCGCCAAGTATCTGGGTTTGGTCTGGATCACTCGCTTAAAAGCACAATCGAGGAAGAATGCTTAATTAAAATCCAGCAAACTTGGGGCCCAGCGAGTTGATACATACATAGGAATAACTTGTGAAGTAATACCGTTAGACTGCCTCGTGTGGGATATGTGTTCTAGCTAAACTTTCAATTTTATACTTTAAATCCTAAATCTAATGTCCAACGGTTGACCATGATATGTAGTTAATCTTACAGGGGATGGTATAGCAAGGTTTTAAAACTCATTTTATTATAAGCAATGTTCTTAAAGTCGGTTTCTATCATATGAAATGTTTTATAATTTTATATGGCTGTGAAATGCTTTTATGATACTTGCTATTGAATAAAGCTTATCTGAAATACAAGAAAAATAATAAGTACAGGGGGTTCAAACTTTCACGTAGGAGTCCATGGCTGATCCTATTGTATGTCAGAGTGCAGAATACCAAGGCTGTGTAGTCTTGACTCCACTTCATGCTTTTAATCCACTACTTGACAGTCTCTGCCTCTTTATCTCAGTCTTGCAGGTTCTTCACCCCCTCTGTCTCCCCTTGTCACTATTTTTACTCCTTTCTTCTCCTCCTTTTCTCCCTCTTATGGGTTTTGTTCCCACAAGCTCTCCATGAAAGCTTGTTGAGGAAAAATCAGTTCTGTTCCACAAAAATGAGTGCTGATGGGCCCTACCTGCATCCACTGACTCGAATAAGCACTGTTCAATGACTGCTTTACATACTGCTGTTACTGTTAAAGCGGAGATGAGGGCTAAAAAATGATTGACTGCACTGCAGCCCAGAGTAATTACCATCTTTTTAGATTAATTCAGGGGATCCATTCATCAATGTTTGTTTTCTTCTAGTTCTCCATAGTTGTCAGACACAATATTTAACCATAGGATGAGGTACTGTCCCTCATCCAGAGCATTTCTGTGTTGATACACAGTCTTTTCTGAAGTCAAATGGCCTGCGGTCACGGATATAATTGTGGCTGTGGTGAGCGAGACACGCCTTTGGACTTGTGCACTGTGTTTGTTATGTTATGTTATGTTATTTTTATATAGCGCAAATCACCACTGGTCTCTAAGCGCTTCAGAGAAAGAGCAATTCACTAGCGTAGCTGTGAAGGCGGAGCTTAGACAGATGTCAATGTCTCCCTAAACAGGTGGGTCTTTAGAAGCTTTCTAAAGGGGAGCAGGGGCGATTCCCTGCGCAGGTTCTCCGGTACATTATTCCAGATCTGTGGAAGGAGGATCGATAATGCTCTGCCTTCCTTAGTCTTGAGTTTGTACCCGAAAGAGGCTAGCCTGCAGGCCTCAGATGAACATAGGGCCCGGCCGGGAACGTACTGTGTACCCCCTCTCGCCCTCCCTCATCTGCCAGTTTTGCTCATTGGCAGATCCCTCACCTCTGTCTACATTTCAAGTTTGATTTTGTTTTTTGTATGTCTGCCTGTCCATGTGACTGTCCCATTGGCTACCACGTTTACTTGGTCTGTAGACTGCAAGCTTTCTGGTGGCTGGTGACTGTGAGCAGATCTGCTGTAATTCCAAGAGCACCATCCCTCATTCCTCATCCTAAGCACCCAGGTGAGAGTGAGCCTTGGTGAGGAGTCTGCCTTGGTGCCCGGGCGCCAGGTGATTTATCCTCCTCTGTCCACTAGGGGAGCCTGGTTAGGAGATGGTTGTGAGGAGTGTTGCAGTTATAGGGGCTGGAGCTTTGGGTCTCATAGTGGAATCTGGTGCTGATGTTCTGGTTACTGAATGGACCAGATGTGCAGCTTCCTGTGCTGCCTGGTGACCAGAATGATGGTTGCATGGGCGTGTGTTAAGGTGGAGAGCGCAGTTTGGTCTACCATGACTCTGGGCAGATGGTCTCATAGACCATATTGAAGGGTGCAGGTTTTGGCCACTGATGGTTACCTTTCAGAGTACAGTGGACTCTCGGTGTTCCGGTCTCTCAATCTCTTGCATGTTGGAGGCATAGGGAAAGGATTTTGATCTGTTTCTGTCAAAGGTGCCTAAATCTCAGTATATACGCTGATACATTTCTTCTACATCTTTGCTTCACATTCGTGTGTTGACAACATTTGTTGGTGCAAGGATTGCCATCTAACTACCGTAGAGTATACCATAAGGGTTACTAATTGATCAGCAGATTTTTTGCTGAGTCGGGATTGCTCCAGCAGCAGTTCTTATTACGGTTATTGACTTCTAACTATTTACAGTACTATTTGATGAAGGAGTTGTGAAGAAAGCATGTTATCAACAGGAAAGGGTCTCTGGGTCTCTGTCTCTGCAGCAAGAGAAGTTCAAGAAAAGGACTCAGACATCTCTGTTGTCTAAATCTGTCAATATCATACATTTGTCACAGAGAATGCCTGCCAACTTGCCAGACTTTCCATAAGAACAAAAGGAATCTGTCTCGTTCAGTTTTTGAAGTAGTTCTCTTAGTAGTTTTCCCACTCAATCTTTTCAACACACTACTTCCATTTTACACACAGTGACCCTCAACCTGCACTGGTCACTCAAATCAGTGTAGCTTACCTCTATACAAAAGGTCCACTCAATGATTCCCATAAGTTCCATACCCACAAAGTTCCCTGTCTTAGGTGTAACTGTTGATGACGTCTCACGACAACTCCTCAATTCTTTGGTCAGATAATAATGATCTCAATCTCGGTGTCTTCTGCACCTTTTATATATCCCGGGATCTTAGGCCACTTCGGGACCGGAAACTCAAATCTCAATCCTTGGACCACGTCCGGCCCGACACCACATTCACTTGACTCTCACATCAACTTAGCAAGAAATCACACAATCAAACCATTCCTGCAATCTAATTCATAGATACACCTTGTTGATTCTCACTCCGCCATCTGCCTCTGATCTTACTGAACCATTAAATGTCATCAGTCTCTTCTGAATTCCGTTGTGCCTTCTGTTCTCGGTATTGGGCTGTATTTCTGGCTTTGGGGTTCTAGGTTCCACTTATTCTAGACTAGTTCTAGATTCTTCCCTCACTTCATGTGTGAACCACACTCTGCTACCAACTGAAAGGGCCAGGCCCACAAGTTCTGAACCTGTTCTAGAAATACAATTTGATGGTTCCTTTTTGCAGTGTGGCGGGGAGAAAAGTCATTAGGGAGCCAATCAATGAATATATAATTCACTTAGTCACATAATAACTACAGACAACTACATAAGATTAATTTGATTTTTTACAAAGCCAGAAATAACTGAATATACAGACACCTCAATACAAGGGTGTAGAAATACATCAGAATCAGCATAAAGACAAATCTGCAGATCCAGTTATGATGATGCAGCATGAACAATGCAATTAGTTCAAGAAGTAGAATACAGAAGACCCTGAAGAAAGAGTCCAAGTTTCCCCGCATTAAGTGTTGATGAATAAAAGCATTCAATCTATTCTTACTCTAACTCTTAAGTGACATCATTACTTAAGCATTAACAGGAAGAAGGATAAAAGGTGTCAGCTTGGGGAGTCTTCATAAGAAGCCTCGATACCGTCAATGGGTCATGTAGCACAAAGCTACAGAGGCAGAACTTGCTCTAAGATGCTCTCTTTCCGAAGGCAAAGGAAGAAGTTGGCAATTTTCCTAATCCCAACAACATATTATTAGTAGGTGACATTCCCAAGATCTATTGCGGGTCACGCCATCTGCTTTGGGTAGGATCCTCGAGGTATTTTTTCATGGGACAACGGTGTTCTTTACTAGCTACATGTTGTCCTTAGTTCCCAGTCCTTCTCCTATGTGAGGCATGACGTTCCTTTATAACTCAAGCCACAAAATTGTAGCTTCTACTCTCCTTGCCTAACTACAAAAATAAAGACATTATTCCAGCTAACAAGAGTACATCTTTCACCCGCAACACAGAAAGTGGGAAAGAACAGATTCCATACCACACATGAAATTCTATCTCTTAATTCTAAAGTGAAAGTTTCAAAGGAACTGCATTTCTGACCTACAATTTTCAGCTAACATAAGCCAGAAACTAAACTTCAGTGAGACCTCAGACTGTTATTGCTGGTAGCTTTGACCTGTCAGGTTTTTGAATAGTCTTGTTTTACATTTTCACCGCATTTAATTGATTTGTATTCATTTATTAAAAATCCTTTTTCTAAAACTGCTTACCTGCTACTCTGATGTCCCCCTGGTCCATCACGGTGTGTGCCGATTGAAGGGAGGGGCCAAACACCAAACAGACTCACTTCTGGTTGGAAACGCCGGTCAGCACTCTACACACTGTTCTTGCGGTCCCGCCCACTCTCTGATTTAAATGAGTGCACCGAGCAGACGCGCGCAGCCAGAAACTAAACTTCAGTGAGACCGCAGACTGTTATTGCTGGTAGTTTTGACCTGTCAGGTTTTTAAATAGTCTTGTTTTACATTTTCACCGCATTTAATTGTTTTGTATTCATTTTTTAAAATCCTTTTGCTAAAACTGCTTACATGCTACTCTGGTGTCCCCCTGGTCCGTCACGGCGTGTGCCGATTGAACGGAGGGGCCAAACACCAAACTGACTCACTTCCGGCTGGAAACGCCGGTCAGCACTCTACACACTGCTGCTTGCGGTCCCGCCCACTCTCTGATTTAAACGAGTGCACCGAGCGAACCCGCGCAGCCAGAAACTAAACTTCAGTGAGACCTCAGACTGTTATTGCTGTTAGCTTTGACCTGTCAGGTTTCTAAATAGTCTTGTTTTACATTTACGCTGCATTTAATTGATTTGTATTCATTTAAAAAAATCCTTTTGCTAAAACTGCTTACCTGCATCTCTGGTGTCCCGCTGGTTCTTCACGGTGTGTGCCGATTGAATGGAGGGGCCAAACACCAAACAGACTCACTTCCGGTTGGAAACGCCGGTCAGCACTCTACACACTGCTGCTTGTGGTCCCGCCCACTCTCTGATTTAAACGAGTGCGCCGAGTGGACGCGCGCAGCGGCGCCAAAGGCAAGCCTGTCTGGGCCCGTCCGCGCCTGATCGTCGCCAAGCGCCAGCCCCCTTGTCCGTCCTAATCTAGCTTCTCCGATTACACATGGCCTCCCTGAGATACACTAGTTTGGAGCTCCTCTCCCTAAATCCAGCCTTGCACCCCCCCCCCGCTAGGAGATCGTTCCACTCCCTCAGGTAGATAGCTCTGCTACTGAAGCCCTCTTACCACCGAACAGCCTAAAGATAAAGCCGCCCAAGAAAGGTAAAGGTAGGAATAATAAGGACCCTCTACAATCACCAAAACAGTTTAACTGTCTATATGGCAACACCCGTTCGCTTCCCAAACACTCACTTGAAATCTGGGCATTGTTAGATTCAGAAAAACCTGACCTTTTCTTTGTCACCGAGACATGGCTCCAACATTCATCCATCCCTGACATAGCTGTTGCCCTTCCCTTGGGCTACAACATCTCCAGACTGGATAGGACTGGGAAGAGAGGTGGAGGCACAGCAATCATCCATAAGTCAGATATTAAGCTTCATATTATCGATACCTACACAGCTAACTGGGGTGAAATACTTATTTTTTCCATGGACTTGAAGAATAAGGAGTCATGGAAAGGCGCCCTCATGTACAGACCCCCTGGCAATAAAACTAACTTTACCACACAGCTTATGGAGATCATAGTTCCACATGTTTTGGCTTGCAGCAGTTTCCTCTTATTAGGGGACTTTAACCATCACGCTGAGCTTACACAAGATCCTCATACCAACAATCTGATTACTAGTATTTACTCATTAGGGCTAACAATGTTAGAGACCGGCCCCACACACAATGCCGGACACACCCTAGACCTCATATTTACAAACTCTAGGAAAGTGCAGATGATCGAGTTGTTTCCCGTTATATGGTCAGATCATCTTATAATCAGGTTCAGCATTTCCATAAACTTCACTCAACCCCACCTCAGAGAGGAAGTGAAAATGAGTTGATCCTGGAATAAGATCAACCCGGACTCGTTTTCTACTTACTTTGCCCCCCCCCCCCAATCACTCAGTCTACTCATCCCAATAAGGCAGCGGCCAATTAAGACCATGCCATCATCACTACCTTAGATACCATCGCCCGAAGCAGGCAACTAAATGCCCTAATAAACTCTCTCCCTGGTTCACCCCCAATCTAAAAACAGCCAAATTGGCTGCCAGAGTAGCCGAACGACTATGGTGAAAAACTAAAAACATAACAGATACACATCAGTATAAAGCCTCACATAAAGTCTACATGAACAAGATAGCTTCAGCAAATAAAGCCTACATTGGGAGTAAGATTAGCCAGGCAGCAAACTTGCATAGAGAGCTGTATACAATAGTAAAAGATTTCACAAACCCATCATCCTGCCAACCCCCACTCATCGAGTCTCATGAATGGGTCAATGTTCTCTCTACTTTCTTTAAGGACAAAATAAATAATATTCATAAACTCTTTCCCAAACCAACCACGCTACCAGTAACTAAAATTCTATCTGCTCAGATTCCTAGAGAACAACCCCCCTCACAATGTTCTCAAAGAATTCCATAAATTTTCAGAGGAAGAAGTGGCCATTACATTCAATAAAATCAAATCAGGGACCCAGCTGACGCCGGCACCTTCCAAATCCTAGCCAAAATTGTACCGGTTTTGATCCCAGATCTGACCACAATCCTCAACCTATCACTGTCCCATTCTACGGTTCCCGCCCACTGGAAAGAGGCCGTAATTAGACCAATATTAAAAAGAACAACACTGACCCAAAACAGCCCCTAAATTACCACCCAATCTCCCTCCTACCACTCTTTGGGAAGGTCATGGAATCCTTAATAAATAAACAACTAGTTAAACATCTGAAAGATAACAAGCTACTGGATCCATCACAGTCAGGATTCAGAGCATTCCACAGTACTGAGACTGCCTTGCTCGAGATAGTGGATAATATTCGACTTACCCTCGATGCAAGACAATCTGCCATCCTGATCCTGCTTGACTTATCAGCGGCCTTCGACACCATCTCACACAGCATTCTTTTAGAACGCCTAGTAGAGATCTGTGTTGAGGGTCCAGGCCTAATTTGGATCCAAAGCTACCTGACCAGAAGGCGGTCTAGGGACCAACTTCGGTCTTTTTCCTCAACATACGGGAAAAACGATAAGGGAGTCCCCCAGGGATCAATAATGAGCCCTACACTTTTCAATTTATACCTATCTCCACTTGCCAAGGTAATCAGAGCTCATGGCTTTGAAACAGTATCCTACGCTGATGACACCCAGCTGTTAATCACCCTAGGTCTGAACCTCACGGACACTAAAATCAGATTCCAACCCAGTACGGCCTCTATAAAAGAATGGATTACCAACGACTACTTGATCCTTAATGCCAGAAAGTCCGAGATAATGCTGTTTGGAAACGCACACAAACACTGGTCAGATGAATGGTGGCCACCAACATTAGGCCCCCGCCCTGCCCCATAGAACTCAGTCCAGAATTTGGGAGTCACTATTGATAATAAATTGTCCATGTCTGACCATGTCAACAAAGTAGTACATACCAGCTTTGGACTTATGCGCAGCCTTAGGAAGATCTTTAAGTGGATCCCTTTATCATCCTGCATGCCTTTAATCCAGGGCTTAATTATAAGTCGTCTGGATTACAGCAATGCACTACTTGCCGCCATCAATGAAAGTCTTTTGACAAAACTTCAGACCCTGCAAAATACAGCTTCCAGGCTGGTTCTCGATTCCCCCCCGCACTTCATCGGCCCGTGTCTCAGAAAGCTACACTGGCTGCCCATAAAAAAACACATCAAATTTGAAGTATGTTGCCTAGTCCACAAAACTATCAATGGCCAAGGACCTAAATATTTGAGAAAAAAGCTCTCTAACTACTGCCCGGCTAGAACCCTCCGCTCCTCACACAAGCACCTCCTAACTGTCCCGAAAGTCAGTACGGTTAGAAATGGTGATAGATGTTTTTCTAAAATAGCCCCAGAAACTTAGAACACTTTACCCCTGCAGATTAAAACAGATTCCAATCACAACACATTCCATAGAAATTTAAAAACCTGGCTCGTTTAGGCCTGCACACCCCTCTGTCTCCTCACTGAATTTCTGAAAGTGCTATGAGACCTACGGGTGATATACACGCTATACAAACTCAAATTCAAATTCAAATTCAAAGCATAAAATGAGCTTTAAGAAATTGCATAGAATTTAAGGCACCTTCAGTGAACAGATCTACCTACATGTAACATGACACAATTAATAAACACATTTAGTACATGAATACATGTCTGTTTCACAACACAAATTCTTCATGTTAATGTGTTCTGCTAGTTACACTCACTTTCTACGTTGCTTCTCCATGTTACCATTCCATGGCCTAGAATACATCATGTTTCAGGTTAATTGCCTTTCAAATTCTAACAAATCATGTTACTGCAACAAGAAGTATATGTGGGTGTGCTCTACACGTTATTATAATGCACCCTTTCAAATGAAATGTGATTTCTGTGAAATCACACACCTGCTGCCTCATGCTTTGCTGATGTGACTCTTTTGTGTAGGCCCAACATTTCTATAACTGTAGAGAGAAGCCAATAGTTAATGCCAGGGAGGTGATCTGCATCATGGCTAAGATTTCTTAATACTTTCGATTCCAGGGATCAAGAGCCACAGTGCCACAGAGATCTGCCAACTTTTCAAGAAGAAACAAGTGTACCAGAAAGCAGAGAAACATTTGTTTTTAACACCACAGGAATCACAAAGCATGCATTGGCAGACTGAGCTTGGTCAGTGGCGGTGCGTCCATTGGGGGCGTTGGGGCGTTGCCCCCCCGCCCGCACCCGCAGCTCCCTCGGCATACTGCTTTGAACTGAAGTAAACTCTCAGTTTACTTCAGTTCAAAGACGCCGACGGACAATGCCTGTCAGTCAGCATGATGCAGGACCGCCCACCCCCTTCAGAGTCTGAAGGGGGTGGGCGGTCCTATGTCATGTTGACTGACAGGCATAAGGCATTGTCTGGGGCAGGCAGCAGCACACAGGTGCGCATCAGTGGGGACGGAGGCACGTTTTTCAGCCTTGCCCACGCATGCGCACTTGTGCCTGCTCGCATGCCCATTAGAAGAGCGAAACCTCGCTCTCCTAATGGGCAGGCGGGCAGAAAGCAACCATGCCCTGTGTCAATCCTGGCTCTGCTCTGGCGCCAGGATTGGCTGAGGACGGAGGGCGGGATTTCCGCTTCAGCAGTTGTAGGCGCCAAGGTCCCAGAACCGAAGATCCAGCGCTGACCGGCGTTCAGGTAAGTTTTCTTTCTTTAATTTTTTTTGCGGCCGCCAATGCTTTTAATTACGATGCTTTTCAAAGTTATGCTGCCTGTTGCTGTTAATAGTATTTTTTTCTCACACTTTGGAGTTTTGTTAAGCCCGGTGATTCCAGTTGTGCCTCGTGTAGGTGCATTCAATGCTTAGCAAATGATACGTGCTCTGTTTTAATGGTCTCTAAATCCCCAATTTGGGCCGGTCGATTCGAGAAAAAGGTTGGAGGTAGAGGCTGTGAATAATGTTGGAGGATATAAAGGAACAGTGGGAGGGAAATCATTTTGAATAACGTTCCTCTGCCAGCTATGGTCGCTGGCAAGCCAGTGTGAGTGATCAATTTGTCAGCAGGATTCTGGGTTTAAAAAAAGACAGATTGTCTATTTCCGATTCCCCTCTTCAGTTGGCGCTTTGTGTGATCTTCGGCAACTTAAGTAGTGACAGTCTCCATATGTAATGATGCATGGGAACAGGTCGGGTCCGTTTTTCAAGGATCCCAGAGGCATATTGTGTTGCCCGCCAGCAGCTAATTGCACACAGACTAGAGGCGCGGCGCGGACCCGTTTAGTAGTTGTTTAATCTTCCCTGCGGGCTTCCCCCCACCCCCGGGCCCCGAGTATTGGGAGCAGGATTCGTGACTGGCTGCATTATGATGGTCACTTCACACTTGACCCAGCGGAGGCGGCAGAAGTGACCCTCTTGTAGGTGTTCAGGGTAACACCAGTGGAGGTGACGTTTGTGAAGGGTCACCAACTTATCTCCCGAACACCACAGCAAAGGGTGGTCTAGCACGAGTGTGGTTCCCATCACTGGCTGAAGAGACAGAAACACACTCACGCTCCAGTCCCCTGCCTGGATAGGTGCCAGGCCCAGGCTAATAACACAAATAAAATAGGATGTATGAAAGTAATGTTCATCGAATCCGCTCTTTTTATTGCATCCTGAGTGAGTGACCCTGGTCTTATATTTTTTTGCTGCGAGTTTGCCTTTGACTTAGTGGCGTCTTTTCAAGAATGCAGGAGGATTCGTAAAGATTATGGTATTATTCACAGAAGAACAGCTTTGCCCGGGGGCACCTTTAATTGTAAAATGCTATCACCGGCTGTATATTTTTGTTTTGTCGAATGAAACAGCCCTGAGCTACCAAGATGTATCAAATATTTAAAGTGGTTGATCGTTCCAACATCGGTTATTTAGGTGGTTGTGTTTGCCTGCACATTAATGTTGTGTTCCAATCATTTCAATTCACTTTCGAGATAGTGAGATCCTGAGACGAATAATGGAAAGGTCACTATAAATGCCATACTCAGGCTTTTCTGCTCGCCGCAGTTGCACATTTGTATTGCTTTTCCTGGGGGAAAAGTGGAGTTTTATTTTGTGTGTTTGTTTTTTGTTGATTTTGAATTTTTCAAAAGGAATTCAATCTTACACTTGTTTTCTCCTCTAACTCCGTAGATCCGTATGAAGGTGTGGAATTAGAGAGAGAGTGAGAAATACATTGGGAGACAAAATAAGACAGAAGGACACAGCCAGAATGATAGAGAAAAATAGAGGCATGCAGAAACAGTGTGAGAGAGTGTTGAAGAGTAATGTAAAAGTGAGTGTGCCCGGAGAGGCCCCGGCGATTAGGGGAATGCTAGGCAGAGAGAAGTGAAAATGCAGCAAACTTTAAATGGATGCACTTGATCTGATATTTCTTCTCGCACCAACGAGAAAGCAAAGTAAAAAAATGTCTTTCTGTGCTCAAATGCAGTGTCACAAGGTAAGCAAGTGCAGTCGGTGATGCTAACTATCATTCTAAGTTACTTACAGTAGTGGAAATTCCTCACTAAGTCTTGGGGGTTCCTCTAAAGTTTATACCGAACAGCCTGCCCACCTATGGCTCTGTACTGGGCTTGTCTTTGGGAAGGATATTTATTAAAGTATTAACTACACTTTCTCCATTGCTGTATTAACCTTCCTGCTTTTTCAAATTTGCTTGAAAATGCACCATTTGTCCACTCTTTTTTCAAAATTTCCCCTCCCATAGGTTGCTCTGGCTCGCTCGCTTGGGGTGCAGTATGAAAATAATTTTACGCCACACCACTTTCAAATGTCACCAGCCGCCACTGAGCTTGGTTGAGGTTAGATGAGCCGTTGAAGGAGGTAGGATAGGTAAAGCACCAGTGCCATGGCCTACCTTTGGATATGTTTCTGGGAAATATTAAACTTTGAGCTCCATTAATCATAAACGTTTTAAAAGCTGTGGTAAAACAGGAAACAGCCATAACATCGCATGCCTTACATGGCATGCCTTAACAATGCGGTCGTTACAACAACCGTGTTGTTACAACACAATATATTACATGACAAGCCATTTCAAGGACTTGCTGTAAGGGTGCCCTGGTCTTGAATTTACAATCCCTACTGTTGCACAAACTGGAGTAGGAATAGTAAATTATACTATTCCTAAACCCAGCGCCCCCCCAACAGCAAGTCGTTTAAATGACTTGCGATGTAATAGTTTGCGTTGTAAAAACTGCATACAAAAATGGTCGTACATATGGCCCTGAGACTCGTACACTATGCCTTCACATTATACACTTACCTTTTTACAACGGATTATTGTTTGCACATATTTTCAATTCATGGTTAAAAAGTCGGTGTTACTCATGAAGATAATTTAATCAACAAACGTTCATACATTTGCAACATATGTTCTCTTGCAGCGAACGATAATTGTGTTATCTTTTTGCTACAACAGCTAATGCATTATCTATGAGCAAAGAGCTGTGTTTTCTGTTCAACTGAATAATTAATTATGTTTTGAGACAGTGCATTCGAGTTAGCACTAACTTCGAAGACTTTCCAGTTTCCAGCATCGCCGCCATTCTCACAATTATCTGTGAATATGCCGCTGACCGCGCGACACGCAGGGGAGCATGGGCGGGACAGCGCCCTAGTCCCACACGACGGGCGAGCAGAGCCCTTAGCGCGGCACCCCTCCTTGAGCCGGCCTCCCTACACTAGCAGCCAAAATTTATGGAAAAGAGAGGCCTGGGTGTCCTTAGACATGCACTCCTACTGGAAGAGCTGAAGGGTATCATGCAGGAGGCCTTGGTAGCGATGGGCAAGGTTAGGAGCGGGCGAGTTCCTGTGGTCTGAGGGTGGCACTCGCAGGAGGCTCTGTCAGCGGCAGGTTGCAAGTAACTGGGTAGGTGGGGGGCTCTGTCATCGACGTGGGCCTCCTCCAGAGCTGTGGCAGAGTACAGGGCGATCTGGAAGCAGATGGACAGTAAGGGTACCTCTGCGGCAGAAGGATACAGTCTAGATACCTCTGCCTGGCAGCGTAAGGGTGCCTGAGCCAAGAACCTGGAGCCGAAGGAGGTTCCAGGAAACAGCGTCGGCACCCCGTTAGTCCTTCGGGCGGTCGGGGGGCCTGAACCGACCGGGGGTGTGCCTCATCGCTCTGCCCTGACAGGGGGGGCGGGAGTATAACGAAATGGTAATTTACTGCACCGTCAGAACTGTCTCGCCGTGCAAGATGGCTCCTTAGGCATGCGGGTCAGCGAGGGGCTGCCGCATTGGATCGCCTGTAAGATGACCCACCTTAACAGTTACCTGTGTTGTACGAAATAAACCTGCAGCACTGCTTTCCCAAAAATATGTCTCATGAGTTTCCTTTGGTATATAAGTGTATAATGTGCAATGCGGGGTGAGTGCTGGCAGTGTGGGCACTATGCCGCTGACCGCGCGACACGCAGGGGAGCATGGGCGGGACAGCGCCCTAGTCCCACACGACGGGCGAGCAGAGCCCTTAGCGCGGCACCCCTCCTTGAGCCGGCCTCCTTACACTAGCAGCCAATAGGGAGGGCTCACCTGGGAGATGGGGGCGTTCCTTAGGGTATAAAGTGGCGCAGCAACTATGCTCTGCCTCTCTTTCCCGCGCCAGGATTCCCTTAGGCTCTGTGCTGATCCCACCCTGAACCCTGACCCAGCTGCAGAGCGGCGAGGTAAAAGTTGTGAATTTTTAATGGTCATGTTTTGTGTTGCAGGCGGAGTCACAGGGCGATCTGGAAGCAGATGGACAGTAAGGGTACCTCTGCGGCAGAAGGATACAGTCTAGATACCTCTGCCTAGCACAGTAAGGGTGCCTGAGCCAAGAACCTGGAGCCGAAGGAGGTTCCAGGAAACAGCGTTGGCGCCCCGTTAGTCCTTCGGGCGGTCAGGGGGCCTGAACCGACCGGGGGTGTGCCTCATCGCTCCGCCCTGACAGGGGGGGCGGGAGTATAACGAAATGGTAGTTTACTGCACCGTCAGAACTGTCTCGCCGTGCAAGATGGCTCCTTAGGCATGCGGGTCAGCGAGGGGCTGCCGCATTGGATCGCCTGTAAGATGACCCACCTTAACAGCTACCTATGTTGTACGAAATAAACCTGCAGCACTGCTTTCCCACAAATATGTCTCATGAGTTTCCTTTGGTATATAAGTGTATAATGTTCAATGCGGGGCGAGAGCTGGCGGTGTGGGCACTATGGAACTTTACACCCCCCCCACTTCCCATTTGGGATGATTGGCATGAATTTATTCCAAACACAAAGATGACCTGCTTATCTACATATTGTTGGGGACTGATAAAGACGTCTCTTTCTGAAATGCCACATTTCTGCTTTGGCTACCATCTTAGCTTAATGAACATTTTACCTTCTGCAAAAATCTGCATGTTGTTTGGCATTAAAACCATTAACTTAGGCTTCATATGCACTTTATAAATTGAAAATTAAGAGCTAAAATTGAACCTGATAAAAAAGGAAACAATATTTAATGTTTTATATTATAGGCAATTTTACCACCTATTATTCTGTTAGCCCTCAAAATGCTACTCTCCATTCATTGCTTTTTTAATGGTGCTTAAAATGGAAACATAGAAGTGAAAGTATCCTGTACCATTGCATCTATTTTCTTCTGAGACGTGCTGCTACTCTCCAATTAAAGTTTTGCACCTCTGTTGAGAAGTACAGACACTCTACCTGCTTAAATAAAGAAGTGCTGGTACTCAATACCAGACAGTACTGGCCAATTTAAAACGCTATTCATAAGGTTTGATCCCCAGGTTTACGCATTTGCATTGGAGAAGTTTTCAGAGAATCACGAATTTGTAAACAGTTTCAAAATTAGTCCAGAAAATCAGCAACAATTACAAGCTTCCATTATTTATTCCTGGAAATGTTTGCGAAATCCTTGTTGCAACTATGGAAAAGGCTTTTATGTATTGGCACTAAGGGAGAAATGTCAGCACATTTGAGCAAAATCAATTTTTTTCCTTTTTTTCCCCTCATCAGTAAAATGATTTTCTCCATGAAGACACATCTTCTCGTTCACCTATTTTCTGGATGTTCCCTCCACAATACAGCACTCAAAAGGGATTTACTCCAGTGCATCACAAGAGCAAATCTCCAACTATGTCTAGGGTCACAATAGATACTACAAACTTTGTGAAAATACCCAAATCTTCAGGTTGTGGAAGTTCCAGAGCTTTCCAGGTTATCTCCACACTGGCCCCCCACTGCCCACCAGAATAATAATTTATTTATGTGCCATTTTAGGACTGTAATATTTTATTGGTATTATTTGCAACAGGATATACAACAATTAGCCCACTTACAGCCATAGGCCGTTGGAAGCAGGGAAGGATAAATATCAAATACACAAATTAGAAAGAGAGAGAAAGGGAACAGATGGGATGAGTAAGGAAAGGAGGAAAATCGTGAAAACCTGATTAGGACAAGACACTAGCCACATGTTGGACTTGGCTTTTTTGGCAGGTTCACCCCGAAACTTTATGCATTCTCCTAGCCTTTTTCTATAACCTGGTGTTGGTGATTTTAGGCCTCTGAGCACTTTAGCACTGTGGACCAGTGTAAAGTGTGTGTGCTCTCTGTGTATGTGTGGTGAGATTGGCCTGCTCTCTCATAGGAATGCATTGGGGATAAGTCTGTCTGTGGTAATTCCTGGTATGAGGGGAGCGGCTGGGGCGAGTTTAGTATGTATGAACTCGTGAGGATAAACGCTGCGCAATGGTGTGTGCAGATTTATGGTGATTGATGAAGAAATGCCACTTTTAAAAGTTGATGAGTACAGTGTGCCAGCAAGGGATTTCGTTTAGAAATGTGTACTCATTCAAAAAAGTCTTGAAATATTTCTTTTACAGCTGAGATGAATATAATATTATTCATCTCAGCTGTAAAATAAATATTTCTTATTTGAAAAAGAGAAAAGTGTAACTAATAGCACACCCCTTGAGAGATTTTGTCGTTCTGCTCACGGCCTAATCAGAACGAAATAAGAATTACCATTGAGTGCCTTTATAACAGCATCTACTCTGAAAATTACCTGCATGTTGGCCATATTGGAAAGGGTCATTGCTATATGCAGTATCTTTTTGTCCTGAAGATGGTCTGAAAGATTAACACGAAAGAAGACCGAAACGTCGACTACATTGTCAGTTTCCTTACCAACTGTTGTAGGAGTAATGACTATTTGTTCTAATATGACATCTGTCAAATTCTTGATTTAATGAGGAATGGACATTTTTATTCATGAACTATAGGTCAGAGTTCACTGTACCTTTTTCATGCTTTTGCATTTGAATGAATGTGATTTTTTATATGTACCCTATCAAATATATTCAGAAATTTTTATAAGATAATCCCATGTCTCTTCTACTCCTTTTCTCAATGTTTTCGATACTTTGTGCATTGATTGCATATTCTGCCTAATTTATTTGATTGTTGATTTAAGATTGATAAACTTTGAACCATTGAATAATTACATCAAGAATTTTTTGAATAAGTACACATTTCTAAACGAAATCCCTTGCTGGCACACTGTACTCGTCATTATAATTGGCCAATCTTCCAAGGGTATATTGGGTTAGCACATTTAACTATTCCACTTTTAGAAGTTGACATTTCTGTGTGCTATGTGTCTGCCTGCCTGATGTGAATTGCATGTCTGGCTTGTGAGTGACAGGAGCTGAGAGGTGTGGGTGGCTCCAGGGGGGGCAGGGTGAGTCAGCACTGAGCTGAATGGGACACCTGGAGGAAGAGTGGTGGGAAGGGTAATCTCCATACTCTGACTAGGCTGGTGTCTTCCCTAGTGAATGCTGGCTCTGCCCCCCTGTGGTGTGTCTGATGGTGAGCCCCCACCTGACAATGGGGAAGAGGAGCCCTGTCAACAGAGTGCTCCAATTCCGCCCTGAACCAGTTTCTGTTGGTTCCCCAAGCCCTGTGCTAGCGCAGACAAAGGAAAAGGGTGTATAAAAGAAGGGGCTGTGACCCCATAATGTTGTTCAGTCCTGGGTGCTGTTCCTGACGCTGAGCGGGCATGCTGCTGCTGGGGCCCAGGAGGACCTGCCAGGAGTGCTGCCTCTCTGGGCCCAGCATTGCCACCTGGTTTCTAAAGACTTTCTTTTGTTTGAGTCTAGCGCCCAGTGAGCTCTACACTTTCTCCAGGGAAGAGCGTGTGGACTTTACAGCCCGGAGCTGCAGCTGACTTTGAGGGAATCCCTACATGGGGACTCCCCCTGGACTATGCGGGTAAAGCAGGAGCCCATCCTGCTTTGTTCAGGAGAGCGGGAGCCTACCCCGCTTTATGGATATTATTTGCCTTCTGCGGGTGCCCACCCAGCGGTTGTGATTGGAGTGGTGAGCGGGTAACCACCCCATGTTGTAGGGATGTAGCAGGTGCCACCCCGCTCTATAATTGAAATTGCAAGGGAGCCTACCCCTCATTGGCACCACATGCAAAGGGACTCGCCACAACGCAACCCAGAAGTCAGGCGAGCGGCCTGACTCTGGGCGGAGCAACGGCCGTAAAAAGGAAGTGAGGGAGGAAGAGAGTACGGGAGCCTACCCTGCCTCCAAGAGAGCTAGAAACAAAGTCCCGGGTCCCAGGAGAGGACCCAGGTGAAGTGAAGAGGTGGCGGCTGCTGGGGCAGGGCTCCTGAGTGCCGGTGGGAGCCCTGCATGTGCCCCTGAAGTCCCGTGTCCCAGGAGGGGGCCTGGGCGAACTGAGGTGAGGCGTGGAAAGAGCCTGCATGCTGCGAGGAGACTGGGAGAAGTGAAGCCGGTCCTGCAGCGAAGAGGAGAGAGAGTCCCAGAGGACTGGGGGCTCTCCTGATTCCTGCATGCAGAGTGAGGGAGCATAGCAGAGAGTCCAGCGGAGACCCAGTGCATCCCGGTGAGTGGGGGCTGAGGTGGGAGCGCATATCTTGTGCTCCCCGTGAGCAGTTTTGGTGCTGGGTCCAGTGAGGGCTTTGCTTGGCACACTGTAGGTGCCTGGGGATTGTGGACAGAGCCCCAGTGAAAGGGGGCTCTGTGTAAACTTAGTGCTGAGGTCGGCACTAGAGGAACCTCGTGAACTCCAGTGGCTGTGTTTCAGCCTCCCCCCACCTGGCAGAAGGGGGAGGAGGGTCGCAAAGATTGCCATCAGTTTGTTGCTGGCTCCAATGAGGACACAGTTGTTTTAGGGCCCCAGTGGGGGATCCTGAGGGCCCTGTGGGGCCCATGCACATTTGGCCACAATTGGTGAAGAGAGTCCCTGAGTGGGACAGGAGGGCACTGTGGTGCCATTTGGTGATCCCAGCTGCCCAGCAATTAGTAGGTAGATGCTACGTTTAGGCCAGGGCGCATGGAGGAGTCCAAGGAGGGGTCCCAGGAGGCACATTGCTGCGGCGCTTTGCGCACTTTTTGCTCCAGCTGCAAGTGGCAGCTTAGCGCCCGGACATTCTGGACAAAGGGCATTCGAGCCCTGCTAGAAGGCCAGTTGTCCTGGGGTCATAGGTAGGATGGTGAAAGGGCGCAAGGCCCTCAGGTGATGTATGCACCTGGTAGTGGTGTTGCCGCGGTGCACTGCTGAGTTCCTGCCTGAGATGTAATATGTGCCAAATGTGATGTATGCACCCTGGTTTATGCCTCTCATGATGGTTATGTTCATGAGGTTCTTGCACAATGAGTTTATGTTAGTGAGGCCTAATGCGTTATGTGTTTATGTTTAGGCGGGTGTCTACGTTAATGAGGTTGGACTAATATGATTTATGCCTAATATATGTTATGATGTCTTGAGGAGTGCCTATTTGCGTAATGTGTTTATGCTTATGTGGTTAGTGCATAATGTGTTAATGCTGGTAAAGCCCATTACGTAATGTGCTTATGCTGATGAGGTTTGGGCCTAGTGTGGGTTCATGACTAATGTGATAATACTTAGGTCATTATGGTACCAGTAATTACTGGTTGTGGTTTACATTTTACTGACCTGTTCTGATGATTCTGACCGTGGCCCAATTGGCCTGGTCCTGTATATAGTCCCTTGTGAATATTGCCCGTGCCAGTTGGCACAGTGTAAATGTATGATTATGTTTCTAATGTGGTCATGAGAACAGAAAGGCTATTTTTATATAACCTGTGTGGATTTTCGTTTGTGGTGTGCCTAGTGTGGCTGCTGTGTCTGTGTTGCGTAAACGCTTTACACAATGCTTCTGACATAAGCCTGACTGCTCGTGCCAAGCTACCAAGGGGGTGAGCAAGGGTTATCTTCAGCGGGTAACTCCCTTGCCCAGACTAGAGTAGTTGTTTCTGCCTGGCTTTGGCACAAGCCTTAGCCAACCAGAAATCACCTTTAAAACACCATAGGATAGTGAATGGGAGTTGTAGAGCAGAAAGGGTAATGTCTCAGGCAATCGTTCAGGTAGGAGTACAGTCTGGATGTGAAAGGTGAAGGACCCGTATATATTAAGATATAAAACAATGGGGAAACCCAAATATCCACCGGACCTGGGTCAAGGGCAGTAAAAAATGAAGTGGTGACAGTGGAATTACAATAATCATTTAAATCAACATCACCTGAAATAAATCAATTATCCCATTCACTGTCATATTCCAATATATTTATATCAGCATTTTATGATATGCAGAACATCGATTTCATTGCACAAAGGTGCTCCAAGAAAAAGAGAAGTGAGTGCTCAAGGATGTGCTCAGATGAGGGTTTTAAAGAGAACAGAAGAGGAAATGTTGAATATTTACATAGTAGATTAACAAAGACCTGTCCGGCCACATTGTGGGCTACAGATTCATGATTGTATTGGAAACACACAGTAAATCAATCACTGCTCTCTATACGTGAAGATACCCATGGTACATGTGCAGAAATTGAGACCATTGACGTTTCGACCCCAATATTGGATGAAGGAAAGTTAGTCCTAAAGACAGGGCCCTCATCAGGACATGTGGAGACACCTATGGCTTATTTAAACAAAAGTAGGCATATTACTAAAGGTGATGGAAACAACAAATTATAAAACTAGCTAGAAAACAATGTATACTCACCTTATCTCCACCATAAATGTCTAGGTGGTTTCTCTCGCAGTGATTCGGCCTATGGGCTCCTAAGTCAGAAAGACGAGCGCCCAACCAAAAACAACCTCGCCTTCTGAACATCTACATCCTCCCCAAAGGACACAAACATTTAGAACACCTGCTTGGGCACCCTATATTGCCAGGGATGGATCACTATTGGAGCCACTGTGTAAATATGTGGACTTTTTTATGAAACCCTGAGCAGAGGCTACTAAGCATACCTGCAAGATACTATGGGGACCATCAGTCTGGTAGACAATCTGCCCTTTGATCCTACATGTTCAGCACTAACTTTCCTTCATCCAATATTGGGGTTGAAACGTCAATAGTCTCAATTTCTGCACCTGTACATAGGAATATGCCAGTGAATTGGATAATTGTACTTCCACTGTGACCACTTCATTTTGTACTGTATATATTGTGGGCTGGTCAGTTCCCTAAATATTTTCAACATGTATTAGATGCATGGTCTCTATGTCTTGTCGAACAGAGGTATCGTACATGATGCCACCGTCGACAGTTACTCCAATCACAATAGTTCCCATAGTTTGTGCAGCCAGTCTAGTTGTGTCAGAATTACCTCAGAGACCCCGCTGGAGAGCAAGAGTTGTTTGGAAGCTTGCAGTGTGAGTGTAATAGCACACCCCCTTTCAGATTTTAATGTGTATGTCAAGGGGTTTAAGTGGCCCAATAAAATGTAGCTTGGGAACCTAGGCAGGATAGCATCGTCCATTTCACCCACTGCCTTCAGGACCTCGGTTCAGGAGGAGGCTATTCTGGGACATTGCCATAGAATGTGCGTTAAAGTACCAGTCTATCCGCAGTGCCATCAACAAGTGCTGTCACTGCCTGTCTTACATTGTTCAACTCTGGCTGGAGTAAAGCACCAGTAATACACAATTTTAAGAAGCATTTCTTTATTAGAAGTACTGTAGGCCGAGGCTCGAGCCTGATGGAGGATGTTGCGCCATTCTTTATCAGTGATTGTGCTTTTGCATTCCACTTCCCATCTGTGGTGCACAGGTGTTTTGGTGGAATTCTGAGGTGTAACAAGAACTGTGTCAATATTGGAGAGGTGGGGCTATTTGAGAGAGTGGATAAGAAGCCATTTTTTGAAGGATGTCTACCAGCAAGTGGGTGAATGAGAGGACGAGATAACCAGTGGCGAATGGGAGTGTATTGCAAATGGGCACTTGGTGGAAGGCCATGCGCCAACTGAATTTGAGAAAAGTCCATGAGTCCATCCACTTCAAAGAGGTCCCCTATCCTCTCGCATTTGCCTCTTGCCACACAAGAAATGCTAGACGGCAATGCATGGAGGGATCAGGGTATCCTATGATTTACCATATGTACATAATTTCATTCTCTCTAGGACCCTAATATACTGTCTTGAATTTGTTTTACTCTTTACTGTGAAGTGCTCTGTTACCCTATATTGGGTCTTGTTTGCACTATAAAAAACTCTAAAACTAAAAATAATATAAAATGATTGGTGTTTGGGGCAATATGTTTGGGGGTATCAGTGGCATTGAGTCTGCACCCTGTCCCAGGGTTCATTTTTCCTTTCCGATTTGCTGAATGTGTGCACTTCATTTACAAGTGTTTACAATTTGTTGTATGATACAAAAGTTACATCCTACAGTTCTTTCTATTCATACTCTCCCTACCCCAGCTAGATTGTTACACAATTCACTTTACTTTTCCTTGCTAACTTGTCAGAAGGCATGGCTTGACATTTGATATCTGTCATGGAAGTGCAGCACACATGACAAGACAAATACAGAATTTAAAGGCAGTGGTGCCCTTCCAGGGAACACTAATCTGTATGATAAATATTTAAAATTTCTCAAGTATGCTATTGGTGATGAATGTAGTGATCAAACAAAAGGGTTTCTCAGCAGGTTGTTCCACTGTTTTTCAGAAGGGAAAAGCTGTATCTTAAAATGTACCAGCCTGAGCAATTCAGTAACTTCAAATCCCACTGAATTATGTTAATAAAGGATGACACAAATCCCTTTTAAATTAAATTTCATTTGTAAAGCTAGAAATCCTCCTGATACCCTCTCAAAATAAGGCTAGTAAGTTAGCCTAGATCCAAGCGTTCTCCGCTTAGCGATGCTGACATCATTGATACATCAACCACATCACCCAAATCTCTTCGGTATGAAAAGGGCTAGCCCCAAAAAATGTGGACGTGCTTTAGAATTATAATCCAATGGTTCACTTTAGAAGCATATAATCAATTCAATAGGAATTTCTCGGGACACATAGTAACCACAAACAACTACGCAAGGTTAGTTAATTTATTACAAAGCCAAAAGTAACTGAACATAAAAACACCTAAAGATGAGAGGGTAGAAATACATTAGAATCAGCATGAAGCCAAATCTGCAAATAAAGTTGAGGCAGTGCAACATACCCAAAACAATGAGCTCAAGAATTAGGATGCAGAGGATCCGAACGGATGAGTCCAAATTTCCCTGTATCCAAGTTTGATGAAAATTAAACATTAATCTATCCCTACACTAGCGCTAAAATGACATCCCTACTCAAGCATTGTCAGAAAAATTAATAAAAAAGGTGTCAGCATGTGGAGTCTTCCTAAAAAATCTCTCCACCATTGACGGGTTGTATGGCATAAAGCTATTGAGACAGAGCTTGTTCTAAGATGCTTCTCTCTGAAGGCAGAGAAGAACAAGTGGGCACTTTCCCTACTCATTATTATATGTATTTTTCTCTGGATAGCGGTGTTCCTGAACTGAAACATGATGACCTTAATTCCCAGGCCTTCTCTGGTGTGAAAACACAACAATTTCTCTTATGGGCTTGAGCTTATGATGTATCTCCTTCACTCCTTGCCCGACTATTAAAACAAAGACATTATTCTAGCCAACAAGAGCGTTTCTTCCACCTACAACACATAATGTGAGAAAGAATGAAATCCACAGAACACATGAAATTCAAATAATTCTAAAGTGAGAACTTCCAGGGAAATTGTATTTCAGGCCTACAAGATTCAGCGAACATAAGGAAATAGCATATGAGCTCCATGAATTTACGGTATTCAGTCAAAATATCGAGTTTGAAACGTCGACTTACACTAATATCAAGTTTTAAATATGTGAAACTGAAATATCGACAGCAAGAATATTGTGGTCAAGAATATCAACTTAAAATAGAAGTCTTAACATTGTTTGCAAAAATATAGTTGTTTAAAATATCGATTTTTTTATTAGTGTTATGTATATTAGTGTATATTTTAAATGTAAGTGATGTATTTTTTTGTATAAGTATTGATTGTGTGCTTTAATATATGTATATGTATATACATTTTAATTAGTTATTTTATTTCAATTACATTTACATTTTTTAGATCCGTAGCGGGTTGTAGGTTTATAGGGGAATAGAGTGAGAAGGTATTTAATTATAATAAATTAATGGATATATTTATTTATTGCGATTATGAATTGTTATTTGTGTTTAAATTTTTTGGGGGTACGTTTTAGGTGCGGGCTGTGAGGTTTGAAGGGATAAAGGGTAGGAAGGAATTTATTTTCAATTAATTTGTAATAGTTGTTAATTAATATTAATTAATTAATTAATTAATTGACTATTTATTATAACAATTGTGTAATTCATATTAGGTGCGGGTTGTGGGGTTTATAGGGTAAAGGATGGGAAGTAATATATTTAATTTAAATAATGAATAATTAGTTGTTAATTAATATTAATTAATTAATTGTTAATTAATGATGGTAATTGTGTGATTAATTTTAGGTGTGGGTTGTGGGGTTTATAGTGGTTAAGGGTAGGAAGTAATTTATTTGAAATCAATTAATAATTAGTTGTTAATTAATATTAAATAATTAATTGACATTTAATTGTGGTACTTCTGCAATGAATGTTGTGCAGGTTGTGGGGTTTTTAGAGGTAAAGGGTGGAAAGTATATTTAAATAATAAATTAATGATAAGTTGATAATTAATATTAATTAATAAATTGATAATTAATTGGTGTAATTGTTTAATTATTTTTTGTGTGTGGGTTATGGGTTTATAGGGGTGAAGGGTGGGCATTACACTAATTTTACTTACTTTATAATTCGATGTTAAATGCTATTAGTTATTTCATTGAAAATGTTTTTTTAATTCTGTAATTCATTTTTTATAGTTTAATGTTAGGTGTGGGTTGTGTAGATTTAATTCGTTTTTTAATTAGAAATATCTAATTGATAATTAATTATGCAAATACATTTTTTATTGATGTGGACTTTGAGTTGTGAAGTGTTATAGGGTGGGAAGTGAATAGACTACATTTATGTAACAATTAATGTTTTTGTAAATAAATATTTTCTAAATAAAAATATTTATTTGTTTGAAAATATTTATTTTATTTTATTCAATATATTGTGTGTATGTATTTGTGATATGTATTTACATTATAATATGTTTTTTTTCATTTTAATACATATCATTTTTTAACATATATAAATTGGTCATTGGAACATGGAGTAATATGTTGTAATGATATCCCTAAAACAACCGCATGATAACCTTGCTTGTTTGCAAATTATGATGGACAATAGGAATCACTGCCCACTTGGGCTGAATGTGGTATAATGGTTGTAGCCCTTAGTGGCTTATGCCCACTAGGGCTTGGACTTCGGTGAAAAACTAAAATACACTGGTCAGTGGGATATGGATAAACATGGTGTAACGATATCCCAAAAATAACCACATAAATGCCGCACTTGTTTGCAAACTTTTGATGGACGATAGAAACCTATGCTCACTTGGGCTGAATGTGGCACAATGGTCTTTGCCCTTAATGGCAAAAATTGCATATTTAAATGGGCGGAATATCAGAGACGACACGGCCAATTAGATGGAATAATAACGATTTTTCCAATTTTCGGATTATGAACATGGAAGTGGTGCAACTAAGATGTATTAATATAACGATTCGACTCTCTGCCGATAGTAAGATGTATATATACATTGATACTAGAATGAAACGTACTATGGTGGCACATTATAGATGTATATACTGACTGAAATAATGAAATAATGTAAATATTGGTAGGCCAAATGTCATTAACTTAATTAATATTTGGAATATAATTGATGACAGGTGATATTATATTTTGACTCGTTCAAGATGTCCGCCCCAACCAGTACCGACACACATGGTTGATAGTCCATTTTCTATGTTTTGGGAAAGGGTAAAGGAACACTTGTTTGGTTGAAAGTTGTAAACGTGATCAAGCTGTATTGCGAAACCCGTTGTTTTCCTGCTGATTAAATATTACGTGCACAGCAACTTTCGAGTGTCGGAGGCATCTGTTCGATTGAATGGATTATTGTGTTGAAGATAGTGGGTGACTGGGAGCCCTACTCCGACCCACTTGTGAGCGTGACTTGTGATGTACCGGAATCTCGGTCGCGGTCGCCAGTAGGTAGTTATAGTTAGGAATATTTTGAATAGGGAAATCGCAACATTCTATTGTGAATAGCTTTGGCCCTGAAAAATTGGGGGTGATTCGTCAAGCGGTGGCCGAGAAAAAAGGGGAGTGCCAAAACGTGTTTTCCCCATGTTAATTTCCATAGGGCGGTCAACCTCACTTTTAGCCCGAACGGCTGAATGGATTTCCACCAATCTTGGCAAAATTGTAGGGACTGGTAGCCCGATGTGCCTTTGCTATGTCTCAAGATATGTGCTTCAGTGGATTTTGAGTAATTTAGGTTAAAAAAAATATAGATATCTATAAGCGCGCTCCGGTACGCGCACCGGGGCGCAAACCAGAGCACTACGCGAGTTCGCTCGCGGAAACCTGATTGGCTCTCGGGTGGCTGTCAACATTCCAAACAGTCCGGAGCGGCCGCCATCTTGTGTCTCGGTAGGATCGAGACACAAGAGGTGGCAAAAACAAAGGGGGAAATGACCCAAAGGGGGCATAGTAGACCCCCCCTGATCCCCTAGGTTTGATGTGGGAGCCATAAAAGGGCCCTGCGGGCAAAACATTTTTAAATTTTTTTTTCGATTTGCGCGGGGGGAGCGCCCGGTACGCGCACTGGCGAGCGTACCATGGGGGAAAAAGAAGGACAGAGTTTTTAAAAAATTTAGCCTTTTTTTTATAAATTGGAGGTAGTTCTGAAAAGAACTGTTTTTTGAATATTTTGTACTTTTTTTGGCATTTATGAACTATTTTATATTTTTTTTGTTATTTTTATGGGGAGAAACAAAAAACAAGGAATTGAAAACGGCTCAACTGGAGCAAAAAAAAAAACAGGAAAAAATTATGGATTTTTGGGGCATTTGTGGTTGTCACCAGCACGGTTGATGAGCTTTATGCTTTGCTCACCATAGGTGATGGTTTTCCCACAAAATATACAAGTGATCTTGTATTTCCCAAACTGGGGTTGAATGTTTGAGACCATCTCCCTTGTCTCTGGTCTCGATGGAGTGGGTTTCTTTCTTTTTGAGGTGCTGGGTGAAGATTGGGGAGGGTTACTGGCCAGTTCTCTCACCTCTGCCGCAGCATAGTTGTTGGGATGCCTGCGCTGCATCTGGCGAATCATGGTGTTATTGCCAAATGAGTATTTTTTGTTAGGGTTCCCCCTTGAAAATTCCATGTTGCAGATTAGGCAAGTCACCTTTGGCACATTCACCTTTTTTTGGCCACTTGGGATGGAAAAAAACTCCCATACAATGTGTGGCTTTGGCCTATATGGGGTATTGTCTTCTGGCAGGAATGTCCTCCTCCCCTCCTCTTCCTCCTCCTCCTCTTCCTCTTCTTCATCTCCACCAGTGTGGTGTTGTGGTGGTCCTCTTGGGGGTGGTGGTGGTGGTGGCTGAGATGCTCCTGCTGCTGCTGCTTCTGAAGCCATTTTTCAGTCCAAAAAAGTACAGAGAGGTCTTTCAACAGGTCTTCTTCACTCAAAGTACAAAGTGAGAATGAGGAAAAAAGGTGGGGGCTTTCATCATTAGGAAAAAAAACTGTCCTGAACCAATGAAAAGTGTTAATTTCAGGTCACATGACCTGGGCTTTCATCATTTGGAAACCAAAACTGTCCTGCACCAATAAAAAGTGTTATTTTTAGGTCACATAACCCGACGCGCTTACTCTACGCGCCCAGGGGCGCGTCGCGTAAGCGCGTCGGATGCTTACGTTGCGCGATCATATGCGCTCGAGTGCTTCCGGGTGCATTTACGCTGTGCGTATCATGCGGACGCGGCTACGCGATACGTCACGATGATGTTTTCGTTCGCGGCAAAAGCGCTAACGGGACGCTCACTGGTACGCGCACCGGGAGCGCTCCAGGGCAAAAAAAAACCATGAACAATATACATAAAAAAATAGCATTACATAAATATACATTATAGGATTCATTATAAAAAATATTACATTTCATAGCTATAGAAATTTGCTATTAACAAACCTTTGAAATTCACTGAAAAAACCAAAGGTTTCACACCAGTTATAGTTAGGAATTAGCATTTAAAAAACCTATGAAATTCACTGAAAATACCATAGGCTTTACACCAGTTATAGTTAGGAATTAGCATTTAAAAAACCTTTAAAATTCACTGAAAAAACCATAGGTTTCATACTAGTTATAGTTAGGAATTAGCATTTAAAAAACCTATTAAATTCACTGAAAAAACCATAAATACCCATACCAGTTACAACAACCAATTCAGTAATACCACCATCTATATACACATCCACTCATTCAACAACAGTTCTATATAGTCACTCATACATATACTCACTCATCATATGTAGTGATCCACATATACATCCTGTTACACACCGACAGTCTTCCAAAAGTTACTCACACACATACTCACACATGCAAATAAACTATTGAACATCCATTTATTAGCATACACAACTATACACACACTACCACCTTACTTCTAAGGAAACTTACATATACTTACTCTCTTAAACAATCACAAAAACAGGTTTCCACTCTTACAGGAACATGCTTTGGGATACTCAGAATGTTGCGCAAGTTCTTTCCCCTTCTCTCGGAGGAACATCGGAGGATCACTGTTCAGGCACTCATAGGGTCCAGATTGGACTATGCAAATGTCCTATATCTGGGTCTGCCTGAATACCTCCTCCAGCGTTTGCAGGTTACTCAGAACGCTGCTGCTCGTGCAATTTTTGGCCTGCACCGCCGCACCAGTGCCTCCAATCTCCTCGTATCCCTTCACTGGCTTCTGGTTCGGAAGAGGATACTTTTCAAGGCCATGACTCTCGCCCATAAGGCCTTGCATGGCAATGGTGCCAAATATCTTCAGAGGAGGCTGGACTTTGATCGACCTGTACGATCCCTCAGGTCAGAAGCTTTGGCTTTGGCTCGGGTGCCACGCATCAAAAGGGCTCGGCTAGGCGGCCGGTCCTTTAGCTTTCTTGCTCCGCAGCTATGGAATTCCTTACCGGTGTCCTTGCGAAACACCGCTAACCTGCTTGCCTTCAGAAAAGACTTAAAAACCTGGCTGTTCACTGGATAATCTGCCCCCTCTTTAGGCCCCTGCTCTTTTTACTGTTATGTTTTCCAGCTCTTTCTTTGGTCTGGAGCACAAAAGCGCCGGGACACTCCTTTGGAGTAGCCGTTGCGCTATAAAAGTCCCATTTAACATAACAACAACAACAACTTATAGAAACACATACTTATTTAAACAGGAACTCTTACAATCTCTCACTCTCACATATACTCACTTATATCCATCAATACTCATATATACTACATTAAAACATATGTCGTTACTGATAAAGACACTAGTGAGACAGTCATTCACTCACTAACACACACATATACACACTCATCCACCCATACAGTCCTGCACATATGCTGTCTTCAAAACACAAACAAACAGTGAGTCAGTCATTGATGCATCTATGCGCTAAGTAATGCCCCCACCAAACCATACAGACACTCATACTGATACTAAAAAAAATCTAATAACCCATATACACACACATGTAGCTATTCACCAACCCATGCAGCCACTTATACACAAAGTGAAACACTGATACATATATTTAAATATTTAAACATTACTCGCTAATATATGTATTCACTAAGATACACTTAATAAGCCAGTTAACCAATCAATTTTTTTTTTAAAAAACATCCATTTAGACACTTATTTAAACATTTATTCTTCCATCGACCTTTACATATACATATATAAAACAAATTTATTTTTCAGAAAGACACACAATCACTGGATGGTGTCATCAGTGATGTCATGAGTGATGTCACTGACCATGTCATGAGTGATGTAATATGTGACGTCATCTGCAGTGCATTGCAGGCGCGCAAGTTATAGTGAGTCCAACTAACTATAACGTGGGAATTTCAATGGTTTTATGTCAGTAAAATGTCCAGCTAACTATAAATGGTGTCAAGCCTATGGTTTTTTCAGTGAATATATATATATATTTCTTTTTCCAGAAAATGTGTCCGACGTTCTGTTTGCTCTAAAGGATGAGAGCAGACCTAATTATCATGCTGGTTATTTTTTATAGAGCAGATACATCAAGTGCTATAAGCTGATAGCCTTCCTGACATTTGATCTTATCGATTTTCCTTATAAAATCACTGGTGTCCTGCACATATGGTTTAAGGTTCTGTACGTGTTCTTGTAAAAATGAATCAAAAGAGATGGACATATTCTAAAGTGGCCCATCACAAGCCGAAATGATGGGCCTCCCTGGTAGCTTATTTATTGATTTGTGAACGCGTGTTATGCGTGTATGCTAATGGGGTGGTGGGAGGAGCAAATGCTTTGGATTGATGAGAATGAAAATCTCACACGCCACATTGCCTTTTATACCCATTACATAGATGACATCTTTATGATCTGGGGTGGCACTAAAAAAGACCAGGATAGGTTCCTCTACTCATAGAATAGGAACAACATAAATCTCATATTTACCAACAAGCAAGATCAGGGGAAAATTAATTTTTTGGATATAACAGTCAAGGTTGAGGACGGGAAGTTACACACCAGCCTTTACAGGAAGCCCACATCTGGTAACAGTGTTTTACACGCTAGTAGCCCTCATCCAGTCAGCCTTAAGAACAGAATCCGGTACGGGGAGCTGCTTAGAGCTAAGCATAACTGTAGTTCCCAGACAGCCTTTGAGAGAGAACGTACATCCATGACTGAAAGATTCTGGGCCATAGGTTACAGCAACAAAGTACTCAAAGCAGCCACAGAAAAAGCCAAGTCTAGAGACAGAACAGAACTCATTGTTAAGAAAACTATAGAGACTAGATCCACTAACAATGTCAGGATGATAACCACATACAATGTGGAAGCACACAAAGTCTGTGATACCCTAAAGAAACACTGGCACATTGTGAAAAATGATCCGGTGATAGGGAGTGAAGTCAGCACCCAACCACAAGTTACCTACAGGAAGGCATGCTCTCTTAAAGATATGTTAGTCAGTAGCTATTTAGGGGCCCCCAAGAAATGGACCTGGCTGAAGGAACAGAAGGGCTTTTTCAAGTGTGGAAAATGCAAGGTGTGTGGGACAAGCAAAAATGTGAAATCATACCGTGTGCCTAG
Source organism: Lissotriton vulgaris (assembly GCF_964263255.1). Lineage (NCBI taxonomy): Eukaryota > Metazoa > Chordata > Amphibia > Caudata > Salamandridae > Lissotriton > Lissotriton vulgaris. The sequence goes on from NC_141694.1 coordinate 1,300,732,517, forward strand.
GGGTAAAACTGAACTCATTGGCAAATTCATGCATTGCAATACTGATTTTTGTGTCTATGTCATTGTATGCCAATGCGGGAAGTTTTACGTAGGGAGCACGATCTTCCCCATCAAAAAGCGCATCCTTGAGCCTATGAGGGCAATCAGAATGGGGATATGAGCTATGCCACTGTGCGCCACTGGTAGCGGTATCACAACAATGATGTTAATTGTCTCTCATTTTTTGGAATTGACAGAGTACCACCAAATCCCAGAGGCGGTGACAGAGTTAAACAATTGAGAATCCTTAAATCACGCTACATTGTTCACCTCGATTCCAAGAACCCCTTTGGCCTGAATGAGGATGAGGAGTTACATGTCCATATTGGATAAGTACTCTGTACATGAGCTTACTCTTTCTGAACTGCCTGTTTTAAACCTGGAATTTCTGCTGTTTTGATCGCCAATTTCTATGACCATACTGTAACTTGGAAGAGGGCTCTCTTCCTTGTCTTAACAGATAGGACATTGAAATTTCACAGAATAGCCTAATATACCTTATTGCAATTACCATCTCTGGACTACGGGCCACGATCCGTTCCCAGTAATACATCTTTACCTCTATCATGCTTCCATAATTACCTGACTAAAATCATCTGTAACCCTAGGAATTCTATGTATCCTATTTAACTCTGGGTTATTCTCTCTTTTTTTGCGTTCTTGTAATTTTTATATTTATTTTTGCACATTTCACTTGCACCCACCACTTTGCCCTGTCACTCTATTGTTGAACTTTAGATTTGTATATATTGAGTATAGGGGGTCACTTCATTGCACTATTTCGACTTTGGTTGGTTTCAGGCTTGGACCAGTATCGATTTTTCCAAAGGGCCATCCAACTGCATTATGGGTTTTGATTCCTATGATTGCATACCCACATTGACATTTGTGTATACATTTCCTTCTTCACTTAATGCCTTGTAAAATTGTACAGCTTTTTAACCTGAATGAAGTGTGTTTACAAATTGAAGGATTTACGTAATTAGGCCTCTTGGCCCAGATTGCAATCAATTCACATGTAATGTTTTAATGGACAGAATGCACAAGGCCACTTGGCATGGAAGCCTTATTTGTTTTTCTCATTGATCCAAAAGTATCCAATGGACAAGGTTATTTCATTATGAATTTCCATTTCATCACATGACTGCACAGAGCCATGCTTTAATCATTAATAATATTCATTATCAGTATTGTTTCTTATGAATTGGCAGCTATGACCCTTAATAGCATGTGTAATTGAAACAGGGTAACCAGAAAGTCTGTTTTCCAGCTCCATTGCAAATGTTGTCCCCTGGTACCTTGGTTCTACTACACTTTCTACTTTTTTGCACTTTAAAATGGTGTTGTCAAATGTGCGCCTTTGGCTAACGAAAAAGTCTGCCTGGTCGAAACGCGTCGCCAATAAACACTTTTGTTTACACAGATCACTGGAGTGCGAGTCTGCTTGTTCCTCGTATGAATCTATCGAGAAACTCTTCGCCGATATATATATTACCTACTGGCGGTCGCCAGTAGGTATATATAGCTAGGACCTAGTTACCATAGGAAATTCCGAATATTCTATTGGGAATAACTTTGGCGCCGATTGAGGGATCTGCCTGTAATTTTCCTTAAATGTGCCTCGCTGCGCTCCACTCCTTCTCTAAAAAGTTTCGGGGGGATTCGTCAAGCGGGAGCTGAGAAAAAAGGGCAGTCCTCAAACATGCCAAGAACAACCGAGAAACAGAACACAAACCAAAGGAGAAGACGGAAGGACAGCAGATGGGGCAAACACAACACAAAAAGCAGGGAAACCCACATACAGAAGAAACAAAAGGAGATGAATACACAAAAAGGAACTGACAGTTAATAATCTAATCAACATGGATCTAACAACAGAAGAAGAAAGAATCCTATCTCTAGGTTTATCGTTTTGTACTGATATAAACTTGCAAACTAGGGTTTATATACCAGTTCACACGCAGACTCAAACTATGCAAACATTTCTTCAACACTCTCAAACATTTCTTCGAACGAAGGCAACATGGAAGCATTGAACTCTGCTACAAGGGGAACTCTGCTGCTTTGTGTGTTGCCGATATGACTCTACTAAGAGACATTGCATAGTTGGATTGTGAGGAAGCAGCAAGCCAAATTTCCCCAATGAAAGCGGCAATCAGATCTGATTTGAACATTCTTGAGACAATCCTGACACCTTTTAAGCTTAAATACGTCTTCAGACCCTTAATGCCCAAAGATGGAATAGACATATTTTCAGTCAGTGTCATCAAAGAACTCAAAAAATTGGCCATAAAAAGTAGCAATAAATGAATCTGATCCAAACACAATCTGAGGACAAAATACACGAATGTTATGCAAAAATTAAAGAACGAACAGACATTGTGGTGTGTTGGTCTGACAAAGTGGGAAATGTGGTCCTCTGGCCCCTGGAAATGTACAATAAGGAGGCCTTGACTCAATTACAAGACAGAGATTGCTACAATGGCATCAGTGCCACAAGTATTATAAGCCTGAAAGAGAAATTTCATAAATCCCTATATGAATGGAGAGGGTCTGGGCTCTTCTCAAAAACAAGAACTTGATTATCTGAAAAAATGACTACCCAATAACACCGCAACTATACCTGATCCCAAAGATCCACAAAGACACCCTGTGCCCGCCTGGAAAATCAATAATCTCCGCAATTGGGGGCTTATTTGAGAACACCAGCAGATTCATTGACTTTTTTCTTCAGCCATATGTTCAAAAACTACCAGCCTATATCAGAGACACTGGCGATTTCTTATCTAAGATTGTACCTGGAATGAGAACTATGTATTCATGACACTAGATGTCTAGAGCTTGTACACCAGTATTAGACATCGGGATGGCCTGAATGCACCAAATCACTATATGGGCACTAGACACATAGGTCTGCATTAACATACTCTTATGCTACTTCAAATGGCACAATGGTGTCTGTAAAATAATATTAGCATTTTTGACAGACACTACTACAAGCAAACACAAGGCGCTGCCATGGGTACTTGCTTTGCCCCCAGCTATGCAAATTTGCATATGAGCTGGTGGGAGGAGCAAGAACTCATGTAGACACATCACATAACTATGCTTGAAAATTTAAAACTATATACGAGATACATAGACGATATCTTTATCCTATGGAAAGGCACGGAGCATAGTGCAAGGGAATTTGCTAAAGAGATCAATAATAACTGTCTCAACTTGAGTTTTACATGTACAACTAGCAAGGAATCTATCACATTCTTAGATCTAGAACTGTACCTAGAGAACAACAAGGTGCAATCCAAGGCATTCAGGGAACCCGCATCCGGTAACGCCATACTCCATGCTGATAGCTTTTATCCCACCAACCTCATTGAAAGCGTCCCCTACCCTGAATGCCTGGGGATGAAACAAAACTGTAGCACACCGGATAGTCTCCAAAAATCTACTGAGGGTCTCTTTAGGAAGCTTCAGAGTAGAGACTGAAATACTAGAACTCTGACAACAGCAGAACAAAAGTGTGGCAACATCAAAATGGAGAAGACCAAGGGGCATATTACCAAGCAATAGCGATAATTATCGCTATTGCTTGGTTAGCGTGAAAAAATTATCGCCGAGCTGCGGCGATTTATATCGCAGATAAACCTGGGTATTACCAAGGTTTATCGCAAATGCGATAAAAATCGGCAATAATGCATGAATATCGAGGAAAAATCAGCGATATTCATGCATTACCGAGCTAATGCTCTTAGCCATGTTATCCACCTCCCATTGGATAACATGGCTAAGAACTGCTCAGGGCAGGTGTTAGCTTTTGGAGATAGTCGCGCTTAGCGCGAATATCTCCAAAAGTCGGTAATAGGAGATAGCAATGTTAGCGACTGTTTCCAGTGGCTAACATCTTGGCAAGCCCACTTTGCATGCCATTAGTGATAAATATCACTGACATGCAAAGCGGGGCCCAAGATGGCTGCTATCTCCTACTAGCTGTCGCTAACTGGTGTTAGGGACAGCTAGGTAATAGGAAGATAATTTTATCTCTGCGTTCTTGGCTTTTAAAGCCAAAAAAGCGAATATAAAGCCCCTTGATAATATGCCCCCTAATGTTTAAACAAAGAGACAAGACACACACAAAGTCACAGACACAGCTTCCAGATTAATCACAGGATACAACACCTATCACAATAACCTATGGAAAATATTGTACAGGCACTGGCCGTTAGTCCACAGTGACCCCACGATTGGCCCCACCTGCTCCAAGCTCCCACAATTAACATTCAGAAGAGCAAAATCAATGCAACAAGAACTAGTCTGCAAAGCACTGCCACAAGACAAAGGAGCCAGTTGACTCAAACCTCTGAGAGGATTTCTCAATTGCTCAAAATGTAAAGCCTGTAAGCACAGTGTTAACACTAGCACAGTCCCTCTTCCTCTCAGAAAAATCCCTTTTGAAATCCAGGGTAGTTACTCGTGTAAAACAGATTTTGCAGTATACGTTCTTCATAGCACTTGTGACGAAATGTACGTGGGAAGTACCATACACCCTGTACATGTACGGATACTGCAGCATGTAAGAGCCATCAACAATAATGACCCAGCATATCCCGTAGCAAAGCGGAGGCTGAACAGAACAACTTTAATACTTTGTGATTGATAGCATCCCTAGGAACATAAGAGGGGGGAACAAACAACTGTCACTGAGGAGACTGGAATATAGGTACATAATTTTATTAGATTGCAAAATTCCGAATGGGATGAACGTGGATGAGGCACTTAATGTACACCTTTAATTAAGCCTCTACACAACAACAAGATGTGTGCTACTGTGTCTGTACCTTAACCCAGTCTGCAGCGTTAGGATCTCTTTCTTTTAGTCTTAATTTTAGCTTTATTGTCAAGTAGGCACCTGGTCATAATTTTGATTTTCTAATTCTTTATCATTATTATTTTGTAACCGAATTGTTCCACTCTGACACACGAGTATATATCCAAGTTAGCATAGGCTTGGCAGCAAATTCTTGGGCTTCATGGTCTGTCTGTCTGTCTGCCCACCGTCTCCAGGAAAACATATCTCCAAAGCCTGTGTCTATAAACTTAACCAGACTAGGTGGAGGTGCTCTTACGATTTAGCATTTAACAGATATTAAAAGGAGCGCTTCCTGTACTGATTACACCACCCTGGATTAACACTATTATGTCATATTTTCAATTAGACCTAGGCAGCATTGTCAGAAATACATTATGTATGCACCCTGATGATAATGGTAATCTCGGCAGCAGTAAATTTTCCAATGGCTCCATAACACGGCCTTGAACACCTGACAAGACTGCAACGAGATGCTCTTATTACTTGCATCCCATGTGTCTGTGGTTGTATTTTCAATTGTAAAAATTTATTTAATAAAGTTTGTACTTTGTTTTCAGAATAGCACGAGTTCATTTGTTGTGAATTAACAACTTATAACTTCAAATTTTTTCAAATTACGTTTTGGAATTCTTCTATGTCCTTTGATGAATGACGGTTGCTGTGACAACCATTTTCCTGTGTGCTAAAGACATTTAGATAAAAGCAATGCATTTCAGAGAAACCTGATGTAGTGAGCAAAGCTGTTTCACACGCCGAAATGCATGTAGGTGATCCTTATGGAATAAACACTCTTTGACAGCACGTCCCAAGGAGTCAGCGCCTGCTTTTGATTGTTTGAATCAGGACTGGTACGATATATGTATATATATATATATATATATATATATATACATATATATATATATATATATATATATGTATATATATATATCCTACTGGCGGTCGCCAGTAGGTATATATAGTTAGGATTTTTTTGAATAGGGATTTCTGAAAATTCTATGTTGAATAACTTTAGCATTGATGGACGGAATTGGTTGAAATTTTCAGGAAAATGGCACATTTTGTTTCTGAGCGTCCCCTGAAAGTTTAGGGGGGTTTCTTGAAGTGGGGGTTGAGAAAAAAGGGGGGTCCCAAAACGTGTTTTTAACATTGAGTTTTCCATAGGGCGGTTGGACTCACTTTTAGCTCGAACGGCAGAATGGATTTCTATGAAACTTGGCAAAATTTTAGGGACTAGTAGTCCGATGTGCCTTTGCTAGGTCTCAAGATATGTGCTCTAGTGGATTTTGAGTAATTTAGGTTAAAAAAATATATATATCTGTAAGCGCGCCCCGGTACGCGCACCGGGGAGTAAACCGGGCGTGCCACGCGACTTGCGCACGGAAAGCTGATTGGCTCTCGGGTGTCTGTAAACATTCGAAACAGTCCGGAGCGGCCGCCATCTTGTGTCTCGGTAGGATCGAGACACAAGAGGTGGCCAAAACAAAGGGGGAAATGACCATAAGGAGGCAGAGTAGATCCTCCCTGACCCCCTAGGTTTGATGTGGGGGCTTTAAAAGGGCCCCGCGGGGCCCAAAAAAAATTATTTTTTTTCCCATTTTTTTGCGGGGAGAGCGCCCGGTACGCGCACCGAAAAGCGGTCCGGGGAGCGTACTATGGGGAAAAAAGAAAGATAGACTTTACAAATATTGCATGTTTATTGATTGTTCTTTTTGTTGTTTTTTTTTGTTTTTTTTTATTTAAGTAGCAACATGTAGGTACCAATGCAGAGTCTATAAATTAATATACACCGTCTCCTTTGTAGATATCTTGCATGTTGTTTCAGAAGTTATTGTGGTATATGGAATTCATACCATAGTCTGTCAGGAAAGCAGAAACAATATGGAGGCAGGAGATGATAAAGAGATGTTAAATACACATTGGAGATAATATAGTTGGAGAAAGGAAGTAACTATGAGCAAACTTACTATGTAACACAAAAAAGTTGCACAGTATATTTTAAGTCTCACTTTATAATATATCTTTTTGGGTACTATTTCATAATTTTCATATAAAAAAGAATAATGTCTCAAACAATTTTAACTTTAAAAATTTTAATTTATTGTTCTGATTTTTCAAAATCTAAAAGAATTCGTAACATTAATTCATCTGGTATGTCCTCCTTTTCATTCCATGATTCACATTCTTCAACACATTGAATTAATTCTTGGTCTACAGAGTCATCCAAAAAGTCTATTTCTTCATTTTCTTCCTTAGGAATGTTTTCAATCTTAATTTCAAATGAAATATTATTTTCTTTTTGTTGAGCTTCCATTTTCTTTCTGTAAATTTCATTAAAAAAATATATCAGTAGAGATAGGGCACTGTTGGGTTTAAGTTCAGACAGGTACTTGTGAGTTTTTAACAGTGAAGTTATCTTTGGGCACTGTATGGTTTCAGGCAGGAAGTAGAACTATGAAAAAGTGCCTGTGATGAAGCCTAAGTAAATTCATAATTATACCACAGAAGCCTAACTCAATCAATAATTTAAATAATTAAGCCTTTCTCAATGACTAACTCTTATAGAGGGACAGTATATAACTATCTCAAAACGTTTTCCTAAATTAATTTAAAGTGCATCACATAGTTCTCCTTTCAAATTTTTAAAATAACATCTTACCTTTCAAAAACAAGTTTAAGTTGTCAGTGAAAATGCTCTTGAAATGTACTTCAGGAAGTAGTATTCAAAATGGCTGTGTTTCTCTCTCTTTCTTTATATATATTCAGGTACATAACCAATCCAATGTCATGAAATAATAGTAGAAAATGAAAGTAACATTTTAATTGGTTGCCAATTCTAACACTTCATATGTGTTTTTGTCATGTAATTTACCTCAGGATATTTAGTCAGGCAATACAGCATAAATGTCTCAATGGAATTCTATCAAATTTGGGTAAATGGTAGGGACTGCTATGTAGTAGGGCTTATTCTATATTTGATGAAAGTGTCTCCAGTGGTTTTTCTGTAAATTACTTTCCCACCTTTTTTGAGCGAGCGCTTACCGGTGCGCGCCCCGGTACGCGTACCGGCAGCGTTACGGGAGTCCTCCATTTTGAGTTACGGTAGAATTGAGACACAAGATGGAGGGCAAACAATGTTCGGAATGGGTAGAAGGGGGCAGGGTAGACACTTCCTGACCCTCTAGGTTTTCTGAGGGGGGCTTAGGACGCTCATATAGGCAAAATAAATAAATAAATAAATAAATAAATTCGCGGGGGGAGCGCCCGGTATGCGCACCGGTAAGCGTACCGGGGAGCGTACTGTGATGAAAAATAGTGAAAAAAGTTAGAAAAAGATAAACGTTTTGAATGATCAGAGGTAGGGTAGCTCTGAAAAGAGCTATTGGGTTCTGCGGCTCATTTAGGTACCTACAAGTAGGTTAAAATGCACAGTCTTAAATTCAGGAGGAATATTCTATTCCCCTCATCTGAGAAGTGCACACCTTCTCCTCTGTAGATGTCTTGCATGTTGTAACGTAAGTTATTGTTGTATATTGAACCCATTCTAAAGTCTCTCATGTAAGCAGAAACAGATTTATTCACATGTTTCCGTGCTTTCTCAAATTGTGGACAAATTGGTTGGACCGGTTCCATTTCTGTCTTTGGCATATATTGGAATATACCAAGGCAGTTTGGGGAAAAAGTGTCAACAAAAGATGAAAGGTGTCCTTTAAAAGCATTTCCAGACCAACCCCAGTCATAGTGCCCAAATCATTTCCACCACAGTGCACTATTAAGAGGTCAGGGTTTGGCAGATGCATAAAAAAATTATATTAAAAACATATAAAATATATTTTTCCTTTAAAAGAAGAATACATGTCATGTCATGAATGATGTAATATGTGACATCATCAGCAGTGGATTGCAGGTGTGCGATATATAGTTAGTGCAACTAACTATATATGCGAATTTCAATGGTTTTGTGTGAGTATAATAAGGTTTTGTAAATCCTAATCCCTAACTATATATGGTCTATAACCTATGGTTTTTTCAGTGAATTGTCAAGGTTTTGTAAATGCTAATTCCTAACTATATATGGTCTATAACCTATGGTTTTTTCAGTGAATATATATATATACATATATATATATATATATATATATATATATATATATATATATATATATATATATATATACAATCCAAGTTTCTCCCTTTACGAAGAAAATACGCAGGCTACTTCTGGATGTTAAAGTGTTCTTTATTTAAGGCACAAAATCTGGTTGCTGCCTACCGACGCGTTTCGCCACTGATGTGACATATTTTTATTTTGTTGATTTGTTGATGATATTTTGTTTGTTTTTAACTTTAAACTGACTTGAGTGAGAATAGCAAATTTTACCCCTTTGCAATCCAACACTTTCCCTATTGATGCACTGACTGGAGAGGGAATAGTAAATTGAATCGCTCCGCTATCCAAGACTTTCCCTACTGTTGCACTCACTGGAGTGAGAATAGTAAATGTTATCCCTCCACTATCCAACACTTTCACTACTGTTGCACTCACTGGAGTGGGCATAGTAATTTGTAGCCCTCTGCTATCCAACACTTTACCTACTGTTGCACTCACTGGAGTGGGAATAGTAATTGTTGCCCTTCCCCTATCCAACACTTTCCCTGCTGTTGCACTCACTGGAGTGGGAATAGTAAATTGTATCCCTCCACTATCCAACACTTTTCCTATTGTTGAACTGACTGTAGTGTGAAATGAAATTGTAATTTTTTTTTAAATCATTTACTATTGTATTTTATGAGTGAAGGGAAGATGGGGGATTGAGTCCCCCGCTGGGAGGATCGCATGCAGATTTGCTCCCGTATTACACATAGGTGTTGTGCTTGTAGCGGATATATTATTGCTATGCTGGGATAATGGAAAAGAAGAGTGTAGTTTAAACTAAGAGTACAGGACACTGAAGAACGAGACTTTTTGCTAAAAGAGATATTTGGATTCCGCTTACATGATATATTTGGCTGGCGGAGTGCCTTCGCGAGTTTTGCTCTTTGCTGTGGGAGGCCTAGGGGATTTTCTCCAGATTCTGCCTCACTGGTTTTCCCACAACGTCTTGCTTACTGGGCTGCTTCATTCTACACAGCTGGCCCCTAAATGTGAACACCCAGAGAGATAGACGTGCTGGGTCCTGCTCTGCTGCAGGAGCAGATGAGGCTGGAGAAGTGATTGCTGTAAAAGTAGGTCAACGCAGTCTGCTTCACTGGTAGGTCACCCTATCATGAAATTATTGCACTCTGCAAACACTTCTGAAGTAATTAATCCGTGGGGAGCAACCGTTTACCCACTGGAACCTGAAATTGGGACTGCATTAATTGGGGCTATACTGCCATCAGGAAAATATAAAATCCCTTGCTGACTCAGGACTGCTTTCAACTGCACAGTGTAAGGTTTACAGCGAGAATAAACTACAGGGAGTGGAGCTATCTCTTCTTTCTGAGAAGATGGGTATGGCAGTTGGAGGTAAAAGCTTGAGTAAAGGCGTTTTCAGCCTAAACTCTCAATCCACTAATCAAAGGTCTGAACTATCAAGCACTAGCCGGTTTCCACAGGATCAACCAGCAGTATGGCTCCTTCAGAACTGCTATCTGTGTGGGCTCTGAGAATCTTGCAGAAATGAGTGAGGATGCAAATATTGTAACTGCCATGAATAGGGAAGGAGCTGTAACTCTGCAACAGCTAGAACATACTACTAGCCCCTTACTTATTATGAATACGGATCTTTTAGAAAGTAGCTCTGTGGCTAAGGAAGGCTCTCATATCGCTAATACTACCAACCAGTAACTATCAATTGTAAGGAGGGTTTTTCAGAGTATAATGAAGATGGGGTCACATTGATAATAATAAAGTTGGAGCCAAGCTTAAGGCTCAGAAACCGCCCACAAGAAGGGACTTGAATAAACAATCTGATGTTAGTACTGTACTAGTGGCAGGGGTACTAATGGTCAGATACAACCTCCACCTTTTCTTCTTTCGATCCCCTCAGCTGCTATGGTTATAGCAGGAAATGATCGAATGATATACAGCCAAAACCTGGCCAGATTTCTGACCAGACATCACTTACAGAAATCCTACAGGCATGCAAATACAGAGGACAGAGGCTCAATATTATTACGCCCAAGTCAGGGCAGATAGCTCTGTAATCAAACAATCTCTATCTGAAAGTCAAATATCCTCTCTCACATTTAATATTACCGAGCTGCAGCAGAGGGTAGCTAACACCAAAGACTATGTGAGTAGAACAGCCAAACTTACAGAGGCACATGATGTTTGGCTTAGGTTTGTGCAACAGAAGATTGAAGATCTGGAGAACCGGCAACAACGTAATTATGTCCGAGTGCTTGGTGTAACAGAAGGACTGGAAGGCGTGGACTGCCAGGCATACATTGTAAATCTTTTTCAACAAACTTTCTTGGATTTGGCTGATCTGGACTGGGACAGTCAAGTTCAACGGGCTCATGGGTAATTGATGATTTCGAATAAAGCACCTGACTGTTGTCCTAGGCCTATCCTTATTTACTTTTTCAATATTTGTTAGGTCTGATTTTTGCAAGGCTTCAATGGACAGGTGAAGGAAATTACGCCACTTTATTGATCCACTGAAAGTTGCAGGAGCAAGGTTTATCTTCAGGAACCGGGTAATCAAAAAATGATCAAGGATGATCACTCCAAACTAGTATTTATGGAACAGGAGGCAGAGAATGTTCTGGACTCTTGGTGACAGGGTACTAACAAATAATTTGAAGTGACAAGTTTAATTCTTAATTATTCTTTCTTCCTTGTATCTTCCTTGTATTTTGTCTTCTTTTACTCTTGTTTTCTTTCCTGCTATTTTTTTTCTTTTTCTCCCAGATGACAGATTTTCTTCCGGATTATTTTGTAAATTTTTGCTAACTAAGACGGATGGACAATTTTTATTTTTATTTTATCACATGAAGATTAATTAGTTAAGACTACGCCCCTCCCATCCCCACCCCTCAAGACCAATCAAAACCAATAGTACAGATACAAAAAACAGAAAAGAAGAAGAGTAAAGGACAAAAGGTATTAGCAAGTAGCGAGAGATGTTATGGGTTCTTAAGGCATCACCTGCTGTACGTCCAGGCCGTATTGCCCTTTTTGCTCAGAGCCTATCCTCCTCTTTTTTCGTCCTTTCTTTGGTGTATACTGCTCTTTCTAGGTGGAATGTGGCTACCAGCCTGGCCAACCATTGTGCGAAAGAGGGGGAACCAGTGTCTAGCCATCCGGAGGAAGCACAGATCCTCCATACTGCCATTGCTATAAAAACCAGCCCTTCCTCCATAATCCTCGGTGAGTCAGATTGGGTCCCCAGGAGGATGATCGTAGGGTTTAAAAAGATCGGTTGGTTAGCTATTTCGCTAAGTAGGCTCTGTATTTTATGTAAAGTCAGAGCTAATTTTGGGCAGGTTGCAAAAATATGTATTGAGTCCGCCCCTGCTTCGTAGCAGCGTGGACATAGTGTTCCTTTCCCGGATCCCCATTTGATGATTTTACTGGGTGTCATATATATAAAAAAAAAATGTTTGAAATGTTGTGCTTGTAATTTGGCGGGGATTAAAATGTGTTGTGATAAAAGCAGAGAATTGTAAAAGAAACTTATGGGTGAATTGAGTTTGATATGCCATTTAGTGGAGATGGATTCTAAGTCGTCTGGGGTTTGCCTGTTAAGCATTTGATAAATACCGCCAATACGAGGGGTGATGATGTTGCGTAAAGTATGTAAAAGTTCAACTTCGGCGAATCCTGTAACTCCACCCACTTTCCTGGATAGGTAACCATGAATGGATAGATAATTAAATAAGTCTTGACTTTTTAGATTAAATTTAGATTGTAGATTTGTGAAAGATTCAATCCCCTCGGTTGTGATCAAGTCCCCAAGATTCACTATTCCGGCCCTATGCCAGTCAGAAAGGTAAGATGGGCTGAAAATAGCTGGCAAGTTGTTATTATTAATTATGGGAGAGTAAAAATTAAATCTACCAATTCCAAAGATTCTCCGGATGTGGCAGAAGACTTTATATAAGTTCATTAGTGTCTATAATTGTACACGATTGTAGTACCCATAGGTTGTTTCACGGAGTAGGCATCCCCAATTTTGTTCCCCTAGTAAGAGCTGAAAAAGTGAGGGTAGTAATGGCCCGGTTGTTGAGCCGCAAGTAGATTTTCTTACTAGTACTGGGCTGTACTGTAGTACTGATGCCCAGTAGTATAGAGTGATATTAGGAAAAGACCAGCCCCCTCTTTATTTTGGGAGTGTAAGTTGTTTCAGTGCTCATCTGGGCTGGGCATAAGCCCAAATAAATTGAGTAAAGATTTGCTGAAATTTGAGAAGGCTGTTTTTACTGAATTCGAGGGGTATTCTACGAAAGAAATAGAGTAATTTTGGAAAATATGTCATTTTGATGACGTTACGTTTGCCAACTAGCATTAAATGTAGGTTGTCAATCTGCTTTAATGCCTTCTTTGTCTGGGTGGTGAGGGGAGCCAGGTTGTCTGTGACTATTTCCTCCAGCTTGGGTGAAACAAGCTCCCCCAAGTATGTAGCCTTGGGTACAACCCTGTCATCGGTCCAAGTAATATTACTGTTTACTAAGATCTGTGTTTTGATTTTATTGAGTGCAAAAACCACAGTTGATGGAGAGAATGCAGAACAATGTCATACATTCACCCCAGTACAGAGATCTGGGCCTAAATCCATCGTTTCTTTGCACTCCACTCCACCCCAGTTCAGACATGGCCATATGCAAATCAGCCTGACCCTGTGCCTCATGGGAACAGTCCAGCCCGAACTGCCAAGCCATGCCTTCCCTGAACAGCAAACAAGCTTCCAAGAACCGGTTTGTGGCATTCCAGCCGTCTTCAGCCCGGCGTGCTTGAATCCAGTGATGTGGAGTGCATGGGACTCACGTCTGAGCATACCCATCCCACTCGGGGTGACAAATGCAAAAACCACAGTTGATGGACAGAATGCAGAACAATGTCATACATTCACCCCAGTACAGAGATCTGGACCTAAATCCATCGTTTTTTTGCACTCCACACAACTCCAGTTCAGACATGGCCATATGCAAATCAGTCTGAACCTGTGCCTCATGGGAACAGTCCAGCCCGAACTGCCAAGCCATGCCTTCCCTGAACAGCAAACAAGCTTCCGAGGACCGGTTTCTGGCATTCCAACCATATTCAGTCCGGCATGCTTGAATCCAGTGGTGTGGAGTGCATGGGACTCACGTCTGAGCATACCCATCCCACTCGGGGTGACAAATGCAAAAACCACAGTTGATTGACAGAATTAAGAACAATGTCATACATTCACCCCAGTACAGAGATCTGGGACTAAATCCATCGTTTTTTTGCTTTTTGCACTCCACACCACCCCAGTTCAGACATGGCCATATGCAAATCAGTCTGACCCTGGGCCTCATGGGAACAGTCCAGCTCGAACTGCCAATCCATGCCTTCCCTGAACCGGAAACAATCTTCAGAGGACCGGTTTCTGGCATTCCAGCCGTCTTCAGCCAGGCTTGCTTGAATCCAGTGGTGTGGAGTGCATGGGACTCACGTTTGAGCATACCCATCCCACTCAGGTGACAAATGCAAAAACCACAGTTGATGGACAGAATGCAGAACAATGGCACAAGGTCAAGGCTGATTTGCATATGGCCATGTCTGAACTGGGGTGGTGTGGAGTGCAAAAAAATGATGGGTTTAGGTCCAGATCTCTTTACTGCGGTGAATGTACGACATTGTTCTGCATTCTGTCCATCAATTGTGGTTTTTGCATTGATTTTATTGAGGGCATATCCAGATAGCATCCCAAATTTCTGGGCCTCCCCTTCTAATGCAAGTATGGTGTGAGCAGGGTCTGGAGAGGTGATGGCAAGGCCGTCGGCATAGGGCAGGGTTTTACAACTATTATGAAAATAGGTTACTGGTGAGATGTTGTCATTTTTCTCTATCTGTTTAATAAAGGGATCCAGTTAAAGGGCGAACACAACAGTAGAGGTGAGCAGGGACAGACTTGCCTGGTACCCCGGGAGATGTTAAAGGGATGAGTAAGCTGTCCATTTATGGTGACACTAGCTGTTGCCAACATGAGCTTGTCCCCAAACCCCATTCTGCACATTACACTCCTCAGGATTCACCAGGAGACCCGGTCAAAGGCCTTTTCGGCGTCTAGTAGCGTGAGTGACATCGGGTCTCCGGCAATATGTGCAGAGTCAAGCAAAGTAATCACTCTCCTGACATGTTCGGTGGTCCCTTTCTTGGGTATAAAGCCATGCTGCCACTCCAAGACAAGAGATTCCACTACTCGGGAAATTCTGGAGGCTAGCGCCTTGGAGAATATTTTAGATTCACAGTTAATGAGGGTTATAGGTCTGTAGGAGCTCATATCTAAAGGGAATTTATCTTTTTTCAAAAAGATAGAGATTCTAGTGCTGGACCAAGAGGCTGGAGGGGAAGCCCCGTTAAAAATAGATGTTATTACCTCAGTGAATATAGCTTTAATTTGAAGGGCAAAGACTTTGAAGAATTCAAGGTCTATGCTGTTAGGGCCTGAGGCCTTCCCATACGGAGGCTAGTAAGGGCATCCAGAATTTCCTCCCACGTGGGGGTAAGATCTAAAAGCTCGCTATCTTCTGGGCTGAGCTGTCTTAGTTCGATCTCACTGAGGTAGCTTTAAATTTCCAGATCTAAGACATCCCCCGTGGAGCAGTTTTCTTCCATGTATAATTTGGCATAATAATCCTGGAATCCCTTCCGGATAAGACTAGGATCAGTGATCTCAATACCGGAGGGAAGTCTGATTGTGTGGATTTCGCTGCTAGTAACCTGTTGTCTTGTCCTAACGGCTAGGTGGTGTCCAATGTTATTACTACACTCATAGTTCTTTTCCCTTGCGGCTGCCCACTTTGCTGTGATTTTTTCCATGAAGACAGCTCCCATTTCAGCTTTGGCCAAGACTGCTTCTTTTTGAGCAGGCTGGCAGTCTAGTCCTGCATGGATCGTTTGGGTTAGCTTAATTTCTATGTTTCTGAATTTTTCTTGTAAATCCCTAATTAGTGTTTTTTCCCCTTTATTTTTCTGGCAAGAAAACCTTAGAGTCTCGCCTCTGATCCCCGCCTTCAGCGTGTCCCAGACTATCATTTGAGAGGCAGAGCCAATGTTTATCTCCAGGAACTCTTGAATCCATCCCTGTATGTGAGTTACGTAGCTGCTGTCATACAACAGTGCTTTCTCGAAGCTCCACTTAGTAGTCTCTTCGGGTTGTCCGAGACCCTTGATGGTAATAATAAGAGGGTTGTGATTGGATAAAAAGCGAGATGCGATTTCAATTGTGTAATTGTTGGTAAATGAGGCAGAGATAAAGAAATAATCTAGTCTGACTAGGACTTGGTGAGGGGCAGAGTGGAAAGTATACCCGGGTAGCGAAGGGTTTTTGCTCGCCCAGCTATCTATTAATCCGTGAGTCTGAATAAGATTATTTAGGGCCTGAAAGACTAGGGGTT
Organism: Lissotriton vulgaris; assembly: GCF_964263255.1. Taxonomy (NCBI): domain Eukaryota; kingdom Metazoa; phylum Chordata; class Amphibia; order Caudata; family Salamandridae; genus Lissotriton; species Lissotriton vulgaris. The sequence goes on from NC_141694.1 coordinate 1,300,749,003, forward strand.
TCCTACCTTTATAGCTCCATGTTGGATTAGTAGCCCAGTCGCAAGGTAGATGTATATTAACCCCTCCCCTGCTGATGACGGAACCGCTCCGTCATCAGCTGCGGTGGCGCTGTGCTGATGATGGAGCGGTTCCGTCATGGCCCGCCCGACGCTCATGCGCGGCGCGAATTGCGCACAGTTCCCAAGTCTCCAACTCCTCCCTGTATGTCCGGCAAGTGTACCAAGCTGTCCTGCCACTCCTGACAAGACCCCCTGCGCACTCTGCAGTCTCGTGGTCACTGAAAGCTTGTGCGCCCTGGAGCCAAGCATCGCCGATGTACGCGCAGGGCAGCTAGCCGATCATCTCTGCGTCCGGTGACTGGCGTGAGCAGCCGAGCAGTGCGGGACTCACGTTGACTTCACCTTGCTCCTCGTAGATGGATAGACACTTTGAGGGCACTCTAAAGCTGTCTTTATGTTCACAGAAATGATGGGGTGATTCCTTTCTTTAGAAACGGGGTGGGTGACAAGAGGGGGGTGGGTGAGGGTGTGCTGGTGCAGGGTAAAAGCAAATGAGTCATGAATTAGATTTTTTTTCCATTAAGGAGAGTGTTTTTGATTGGTGATACTTTAGGAAAAGTTAATAAAGGTTATCTATTCTTTGTTATACTATTGGGATGATTAAATGTTTATGTTGGAATGTATGCGGTTTAAATGCTGCACGTAATTGCCAACTCGTATGAGAAGAGTTAAAGATATATCATCCCCATCTTATCTTTTTAACAGAAACTCATCTAGCGTACAAAGATCGAGCAGTGCTTAATCAACTTGGATATAACACTCTTGTTTGTTCACCTCAGACAGTCTCGATAACTCATCTAGCGTACACAGATCGAGCACTGCTTAATCAACTTGGATATAATACTCTTGTTTGTCAACCTCTCAATAAGGGGAGTGGTTATATTGGTTAGTAAGATCCTGGTATATAAAAATGGCCACATTTTAGCATATCCTAGGGGGAGGTGGGCCATTGTTCAACTGGAGACTCATGGAATTAAATATGTTTTATCTGAGGTTTATGGGCCCAATATAGATGATCCGGATGATTTAAATACACTTATGTTAAGCTTGTTGGATTTTCCGGGGGTGCTAACCATATGGGTGATTTTAACTGTGCTATGAACCAAACTATGGATTCAACTACTCAATGTTCTACTTTAAGAATGCCAAAAGTACGGGCTTCAATCTTGGAGCTTACACGTCTGCTTGATATTCAGGATGCATGGAGGGTTTTATATCCAGACTCTCCAGGAGTTTACATATTATTCTTGTCAACATGGACAATATTCATGGATAGATATGGCCTGGGTTAGCAATGCAGTATTTTGTACAGCCAAGATGGAGATTTGCCCTAAGATCACTTCAGATCATAACCCTATTTTGCTATCTATCCAATTGTTACCGTTTCCAAGGCAGGTTGCCCGTTTTCTTTTCCACAGTACTTGCTATCGGATGATGAATATATTTTACATATTGGGAAATTTTTGGCAGAATTTTTGCAATTTAATATTCAGACTTCTTCACCCCACATCATTTGGGACTCAATGAAGGCATTAATTAGGGGCATTACACAACAATTTATACTGACTGAAAACAAAGGCAAGGAGGCTTCTATTAAAGCAGCCTGCATGATATTAACTAGCTTATAACTTTCCCATGCATTGTCTGTGAAGGGACAATACAAAGATCAATTACAGGTTTATATTACACTAATAGAAGTGAACAAATCGGTATTGGGGATAATTAAGGAGAGAGCTGCTACTGCTTACAACAAATGTCGCTTACAACAATATGAATACAGTGAGCAAGTAGGTAGGGTATTAGCCTATAAAATTGCTGACAACAAGGCCAAAAGCAGAATCGCTGCAAGTAAAGGCATGGACAATGTCCAATACACTGAACTTTATGCGATTTTGGAACAATTTGCATCTTTTTATGAAGATCTCTATGCTCTCTCTGATCCAATTGTAATAGAGGAGGCCTCCATATATCTAGCCAGTGCACGACGTAGCTCAATTTAGTTGAGGATGCTACCCAACTGGACTCAGAGATATTGGCAGATGATATCTGGATGGCCTTGTCATCACTTCCTTTGGGTAAAGCTTTGGGTAAAGTTCAGATTCCTTTTGAATTTGATAAAGTTTTGAAAAACACCATAATCCCACTCTTCATTGGGGTTATTGTAGAAATAGGCAAACTGGGAACTGTACAACCTTACTGGGATATTCCTAGCATTGTTTTTTTTTAAATAAGACAATGCCACTGGTGGACTGCGGATCTTATCGTCGTCTATCACTTATTAATGCTGATGCATAACTGTTTGCAAAAATGTTAAGCTAACCATCTCTCTCCACTGGTGCTGGAACTGGTTTCTGGTCAACAGCATGGTTTTATAGTAGGAAGAGATGTGTCAACGCAAATCAATACTGCAATCATGGCATTTGATCTGGCTGAGCAAACTAATGTTAACCTAGGCATGATACTGTTGGATGCAAAGAAGGCTTTCGATCAGGTTGCATGGGGCTGTCTCTGGTCTACTCTTACTGCATTTGGACTTCCTGACCGTTTTTTGTTATGGGTAAAAGCCCTTTATCGTCTGCCTCAGGCTAAACTAAGCTGTGTTGGTTTACAGCCTAGGTCTTTCCGGATTAATAGGGGTACACAACAGGGAAGTCCACTTTCTCCATTATAGTTTGCCCTATATCTTGAACCTTTTATCCGAGTTTCATTGATGAATCAAGGTATTTCACCGTTAACTCCAGGGCCTAATGAACTAAAAGTTAATGCTTATGCAGATGATATTGCAATCTTTTCCATGGACCAAGGTCAATCCTTAGAACTAATTATACAAGAGGTGGAGAAATTTGGTTCCTTTTTGGGATACAAATTGAACACACATAAAACCCGGGTCTTACTGAACTTTAAGCCGGACAGTCCTATAATGGGAACCTGTCTAGAAGCTATTTATTTGGGTGTTTGTATCACCCCTCATATTGAAAATATAATTACATTAAACTACGATGTATTACTGGCTGATGTTATTAAAAAATTTAGGAATTGGCATAATTTACCTATTAGCATAATTGGACGATGTAACATTGTAAAGATGAAAATCCTTCCTAAGTTTTTATACTTATTCCGGTCTATTCCTTTGAAGGTTTCTAGTTTGTTTTTTAAGAAACTTGATGGGGCAGTGAGCAGTTTCATATGGGCTATTAGCGCGGTCGTCGGGCAATCAAATATTTAAAATATCCATTCAATCAAGGTGGTCTTACACTTCCTAATTTCAAACTTTACTTGGGCCTCCTTAACACACAGACTTTGTAGCCTTTTCTCTAACAGGGACCAAGATTTAAATCATAAATATTTGTCAAGCCAAGACAGCTGCCGGTTTCTTTATCGGATACATGATCCAAATTCCTTTAAGAGACTATGTTTTAAGACTCTCAGGGGTTAGCTGCAATTTGGCGAGAAATTACTATTATTTTTTTTTTCTACTGATTTATTCCAGTACGTTTCCACTGTGGGATAATCCACTTCGCCCAGACATTTTCCATGATAGGGTTGCGAAACAATGGGCTAGTTTTAGAGTGGATAAATTGGAAGACCTCTAGGATTGTTACAGCTTTCGTACTTTTCAAGATTTACAGGATACTTTTTTGATATCACGTCAACATTATTATAAATACTTGCAATTTAGGGAATATTTTGTGAGAGCACAAGGTCTTAAACCAGTAGAGACTCAGCAAGTATTTTTTATTTTTACATGAATCTCCTCAGAAGAAGGTAATATGTACTGCATTTCAGCTCTTTAGCCAGGATAGATCGGATCCTTCCATACATTTAGCTGCAAAATGGAGTGTAATTCTCACGGAGGAAATAACCACCATAATACTAGATGATGCATTATCAACATTTAAAGATGCTGTCTGGTCTATAAATCTAAGGCTTCAGCAATTTAAAACAATATGCATGCTGTACTACACGCCCGATAAGATAGTTATATGAGGGCATACAATAATTCAATACTCCAGCAACAGGACAAACTGCCCTAAATGTGGAGAGCATGGGGCTAATATTGTTCACATGTTTGCCACATGCCCCCAGTTAGTGGCATTCTGGCGTGAGGTCATGTTAGTCTCGAACAATCGTCTTAGATTAGAACTGACCTTTTTCTACCAAAGAGATATTGTTGGGCTATAAGATTGATCTTATTCGGGCGAGGTGTGAATTAATATTTATAGTTTTAGTCACTGCTAAATTGGCTATAGCTAGAGCATGGATTTCCCCAAGACAATGTAATGCAGCAGAATGGTGGTGCATTCTTATAGAGGTTTTTGAATGGGAAAAGGCTCTGGCTAAGGCTAGGGCGCAAATTCAATGTGGAAATATAACTCTATATGGCATGATATGAATCAGGATTGATTTTGATAAATATGTGGCATTTCATTTTGTAATATTTCTTACTTTTCTATTGCTTCCTTTTCTCCCCCCTGAAACTAGAATGTATGCACATTGAAAGTATGTAATATGCTAATATAATCTTTTTTCTTTTTGGTTTCTGTCTCCTTTGCATAAAAATGATAAAAAGATATATATATATATTGTATTTTATAATAGAATGTTTTTAAATAGATTTTTTGTTATTGGCATATATATATATTATAAATTATAAAATATATAATAATTATTAGTTTAATAATTGTTTTAAACTAAACAAATATATATATATATATATATATATGTATATATATATATACACATATGTATATTTGTATTAAAATTATGTTTGTTATATTTGTTAAAACATAAACTAAATCTATTTTTTTAAATTAATTTATTCTGTAATATTTAAAATGTATTAATTTATCATTTACATTTATATGTATATGTATGCCTGCAATGTGATCCTTTGATCCAGAGCGCTCGTCAGCGGTGCTCTGCAGTGGGGGGAAATCCTGGCCCAAAACAAATAACGCGGCATTCACTGCTTGGATTTCTGCTTGATTTAATCTCCATGTAGCACTCATAGCAACAAGTTCAGCCCTCTCACTGCTTTGCTCATGGTTAGTGAGTCCTTCTTTATTTCTACTATTTAAACCCACATTTGCCTTAATGCAGCATTATGGAAATTGTAATATATCACAATTGTTTTTACGACATATTTACATTTATACAAGAAGAATGATGCATTTTGTCAGGCTTGTACATTTGCTTTTAGCAACAGATCATATGTACTTTGATTTTATACAAAATCATTGGGGCAGATTTATGATAACTGGCGCATCCCCAGGGATGCGCCAGTTATTTTTCGCCGCTGCTCCGCCACCCATGGTGCGCCGCATTTACAATGCGGTGCACCATGGGGCAAAAGCGGCACAGATGCGTGACGCATCTGTGCCGTAAAGGTGCTGCATTGCTGGAGTTGCGTCGCAAGCGCGACGCAGCTCCAGGAAGGCTCGGGGGTGCCCCATCTTTACAATGCTGCGTCAAGACCTATGCCTGCTTCAAGCAGGCGCAGGGTTTTGACGCAGCATAGGCCTGAAAGTGACTGAGTGAAATCTTGTAGATTTCACTCAGCCACTTTTGCGAGGCGCACCTGCCCCGGAACGCCCACCCTGCGCCCTAACGCCCACAAGTGGCGCAGGGCTTTACAACGTGATGCATCTGCCTAGATGCGTCACGTTGTAAATGGGTCGTAGGGATGCGCCATGTTTACGCCGCAGTTGCGTGACGCAAATGTGGCGCATTCCCAACATAAATCTGCCCCATTGTCTTTAGTCAATCAATCAAAGTATAGTACCCATGATGGCGAGAATCAGATTGTTTTCGTCAATTGCATTTTTTATTGAGTATTATTTAAATAATATTTAAATATTAGAGTATAGTACCCCCTCTATAAAATGACATTTTCATTATATGCACATTAACATTTTATTAATGTCCATTTATCTTTGCCAGTTTTGATGGTTAGTTGAGTATCATCATCACAGTGTTTCAATATTCAGTACATCAGTGTCCTTTTTATCTAACGTTCTTTCAATTGTTTATTCAATCCAAGTGTACAAAAAGTTCTTCATGGCTGTTAATTCCTCTATGGGTTTTAGTTCTCAGCCTAATGATGAAAGGTGATTCCATTTGTCGCAGTTTCTTCATTCTATTGCCCCCACTTTCTTCCTGAAGTTTCATATGTGTGTATTCCGTAGTAATTCATGGCTCTCCAATCGCCTTTTTAGCAAGACGCATTACGTTTGGTCATTGCTTACGTCATGTCTTTATTTTTTACCACTTGAATGTGTTCGAGAATTCGTTTTTTTAGCATGCAGATGATGCTGCCAACGTATTTCATCCCGCAATTACATTCAAATATATGGATGACATATGTTGATGTATTCAAGATTTTATGATCAATCTTAATTATATTCCCATTTGGTTCAGTGATAGAGATCTTGTTTTTTCCAATTTTGCAGGCTTTGAAGAGATTGCATTTATTTAACCCTTTCAGTTGATTAGTAAGCCAATTATCCTGTTCTTTTTCCTTGAAATGGCTTGTTACCACCACATCTTTAAGAGCTATGTAACAGTCGGTTTCTCTCCAAGTGTTTTTCCTATATCTGAGTCACCAGAAATGAATACCATTATTTCCTGATTTTATTGACTATTTGGCCACTTTCTTTGCTGTAAGTTGTTACAGATCTCGGTGGATCATAGTCCTCTTTTTGCTTTGTTTTGGGTATTAGCGTCTATGTTCTTGGTTTTCTGTTGATTCTTTTCTTGCTCTTTTTCAGAATTCTCTCATTATAGCCTCTTGATCTTCATCTGTTCCTTGATTCTTGAATTTTCTCCTCTGCATCTTTGTCTTTTGAACAGTTGCGCTTCATACGCATAAACTCCCCGTAAGGGATGTTTGCTATTAATGATTTCGGATGGAAACTTGTTTCATGTAAATTACTGTTGGTGGCAGTTTTTTTGCGAAACATAGTAGAGTGAATCTGATTGTCTTCAATATATATTTTCGTATCCAGAAAGTCTATCTCTTTTTTATTTGAAGTACATGTGAATGCTAGGCCAATGTTGTTATTGCTCAATTTTGAGTAGTACTCATCGAAAATCTGTTGTGTTCCGTTCCATATTAAAAATAAATTGTCTATGTATGTCTAGATTTTCTTTATTTACAGAGTTCCAGGCTATTGTTCTTTCCCACCATCCCATGTAGATGTTTGCATAATTTTGTGAGAAAGAAATTCCCATGGCAGTACCGCATTTAAAAAGAAAGATGTTATTTGTGAGACACATTTCGATCATCTTTAGAAGCATTCAGGTGTGTTGTAATTCAGTGATGTTCCTTTGTTTTAAAAAGTATCCACAGGCTTCTAGTTCAACTTCTTGCTTGATGGATGTATATAGGGATTCTACATCAATAGTAACCAACAGGAGATGTTGACTCTAAGTTGTCCCAGTAAGAATTTGTAGGAAGTCCCCTGTATCTCTTATATATGAGCTCATGTTTTTTGCTATTGGTGCTAAAAATGTATCCACTTATTGTGAAACATTGTCATATAATGTATCGCAAGAACAGACTTTTGGTCTTCCAGGTGGGTGTTGTAAAGTTTTATGAATTTTAGGTAGAAACTATATGGTAGGTGTCACTGGAAAGTCTTTTGAAAGAAATGTCAACTCTTTGTCACTGAGCAAGTTACTGTTGTAACACTGTTGTAAGTAAAGATTTAAATCCACTGTCATTTTGTTAATCGGATTACTTTATATTCTATGTGATGAAGAGTTAAAACTTCTTTCAAAAGACTGTCCAGTGACACCAACCATATATTTTCTACCTAAGATTCATAAGACTTTACAACACCCACTGGGAAGACCAATAGTCCCTTCTTGCTATTCATTATATGAGAATGTATCACAAGAGCATGGCTGTCTGCACCCTCCATAGCGTCATCATACGCCTAATTATACTGCTCTTTATGAGACTGCATATTGCTTACTGGGGGATGTAGTCTGCAAAAATACCACTGATGGATGCTCTCCATGATGTTTGAAAAAAAAGCTAACTGAGCCCCAACAAGTGTTACAGTCCTTATCCATAACATGCACTCCACTTAGAGCTCTCCATTCAATGCACCGTGGCCCCCTCACTCCGGAGTGGTGCACGCTTAGCGGCAGTATGGCCGCTACATATTGTTCTGCTCGGTGGGGTGTGTCCAAAAATTAAGCAGCACTCGAGAGTAGGTTCGCATTTCCCCAGCCAGCGTTTATTGGTAAGGACACAACACGTAAGTCGGTATTACAGCAATTTGACCTGGGTCTTACACATTTCGAGTTTATCTGTTCTTCAGAGGCCATAGAGTGAAGAAGAGCATGGCAGGCTGCACCGTCCGTTTAAAGCGTCATCATATGCCTAATTAGGCTGCTCTTTAAGAGACTGCATGTTGCTTATTGGGGGATGTAGTCTGTAATAATACCACTGATGGATGCTCTCAATAATCTATGCGAAAAAAAACCTCACCTGAGCCCCAACATTCGTGAGGAATGTGCATGCGCAGTTCCCAGAAGAAAACGCGATGGAGAAGCAGGGAATCCCGGGGATGTCACCGATAAGGTAAAGTTATTCAATTTGTTATTTATAATGTTTTGTAAAATGTTAGTACTGCGGGCGGGAGGTGGGTTGGAAGCAGGCAGGAGGCCAGCTCCGTTTCGCCCGAGTGTGCAGAGATTTGTCTCGTTTCTCTGCCTACATCGCGGAAGGGGAAAATTTCTGCACATTCCGTGGGTGGATCGGAGTTGTCCACCCACCCCTAACTGACACCCATGCACTCACAAGCATACATGCATATACACATACACACCTAACACACTTACATATACACATACATGCTTGCATGCACACACCAAAGATTAAATAAAAACCTAAAACTTACCTTCTGCAGCACCTCTTGAGTATAGCCTCAGAGGTTCCTGGAGGGTTGGAACTACCATCTCCTCTCAGCAAGTGAGAGGAGGTGGCAATCCCTACCTTCTCACAGAGTGGGGTGGGTCAGTGAGAGTTGTTGACCCCACCCCACTCTGTGACTAAGTGTCAGTGATAGACACTCAGCCCAGAGTGGATCAGGGCTTAAAACTGAAGCTCCCAGTTCCAAGGCTGATTGGCACTCCTCCCTGTCATGAAGGGAAGGTCCTCGAAGTGCTTTGCAAAACTGAAGAGCTCACACCCACAGGAGCTGAGACTTTATTGCCTCTGCAAAGTTCAGCCCAGGCATCCAGGCACCTGCCCATTTAGCGTATTTATTGCACCTCTCTGCCTGCCCTGAAAATAAAGAGTGTCTGTTAGGCTGACCTTTCCTCAGACTTACAAATGCTCTTTAAGCTGGAAAAAACTGGGGGAGTGGCTCCTTCGCCCAAAAGGAGAGGCAGCTGCTGTGTCTGCGAAAGCTTCTGTTTCGTAATTCAGTCTGTTTCTTTAACAGCACCAAAAAATCTCAACATATTATCTCTTTTGCTACTCACTGAATAGACTACCCTTCAATGTCCTAATGTTGAAAATAACATGTCCTACATACCATGCCAAGCAGCTAAACACTTCCAAATACCAAACAGAATAACCGAAAATCACAGGAGGTTCCGGCTTAGTTAAACTCTTGCTTGATGCCCGTCTCGTCATCAAAAGGAGCAAATTGGGAAGATCTTTCTCAGAGATGTCTCGAATTCCCTACTACCCATAGCAAGAAAGCACCCAGCGTTAACATTTTCAAGCCACATCTAAAAAGTAGGCTTAATAAAAAATGGTTTGATATAGTATCCAATCAGTTTGCTTTTGGTTCCATTTTTTCACTCTTAATGCGTGTACGGAGTCATGATCTGATTCCAAAGCATAGCACTCCTCAAATGATATCATAAACCTGCATGCTAGTCTATGTAGTCAGAACAACAAGCAAGATTCCAATCACTCATCTAATAAGGCAGGATGGAAATGCTTAGGGCTACTCTTGATGACTTCTTTGCCATCTGAGTTTAGACAATCTAAATTGCTGTAGTACGCCATTACTGTGCTTGTACAACAGCTGAGATTAGGTCTGTGCTTCAAAGTAAGCATGGGCGTAAAATCCGTTCCGCTCGCGGAATTTGTGGATTTTCGGCAAATTCGCAATCCGCGAACTCTCGCAAATTTGCGGAAAATTCTCAAAATCGCACGCAGCAGCTTTTTTTGCTTGTTGATACAATATTGCGGCGCGCGGCTTTCACTTATCGTCATTCAGCGTTTGCAGAGTTGTTTTTCTCCATATTTTTGCGTGTGCTGCACCATTTTGGATCTTGCTACGGGATCCCGCGGGAGTTTGGCGACCGCGATTACGTCATCGCAGCTTGCCACCTTGCAGAGGACGCATCGCGAGAGTTCGCAATTGCGAACACGTAGATGCGGCGGGCTGCAACAATCTCGCACTCGGGAAATTGCAAAATTTGCAATTCTGCACAAGAAATCCACCAGCAAGCAGCATAATCCTTGTGAAGATTATGATTTTTATCAGAATAACTCCTCAGGTTGACATTTGCCTGCACTTTGTTTTGCAAGAAGTCCATTTTGGGGGGGGGGGGGGGGAAGTGCCCCACAGTCTCCAACTTCCTGTTCCTGTCCAGCAGGCTCCTCCCAGTGCTTTCTTCATGTGCTGGTCACTTTCATTTGGATCTTGACCTGGAAGGATTACTTTTTGTGGATGCTGCTGGATATTTGGATTTGAGGCCTTTTTGACTTTCTTTGGATCACTTTTGGATTAAAAATTTCACAAGTAAGTTTGTTTGGGGCATTACAGTTGCTGCAACTACAATTTTGGAATTTTCGATTGTTGGACTGTTGTTGGGGCCTTTTGCCCAGGGGTATTAAGTGGTGCATGGACTGAGTCTTTCTGTGGGTCTCTTTAATGTAAACATCATGGAGGGCATGGATGGCATGGGATTGTGCTGATTTTTGTGTGTTTTTCGATTTTTTTGGCTGCTGTTGGGGCCTTTTGCCCAGGGGTAGTGAGTGGTGCATGGACTGAGTCTTTCTGTGGGGTCTCTTTAATGTAAACATCATGGAGGGCATGGATAAGACTGTCTGGTAGAAGTTCGGAGACTGGTGAGCGCTAATGGGGGATTTGTGGGGCGGGGGAGACGGGAGTGGTATAGTGTAACAAACACCCTCAGAATCGGGCTGTGCCCTGTTGGCCCCTAAGGTCACTGCAGTGGAGACTGCGGAATATAGTGTTGGCGACTTGGGTGGTTCACCTTTTTGGTAAAAGTTTGGATGGGAACTATTTTGGTAAAGATGGGTCCTGTTCTGGGGGGGTGGTTGCCGAGAGTAGTTCGGGGGGCTCGAGGCGAGGGAGGTGGGGTTTGGGAAATGGTTGTTGGGGGGGGATCAGAGAAGTGCCAACATAAGCGCCTGGAAGACGACTGTTATTACCATGTTCGGGTATGCAAGGGGCAATGGCTAGTGCTGGCACATTGAAATGTGTGACCGGGAACGTGCGGGGCCTACACACCATGGCGCGGAGGCACAAGATACATGCTTATTTAGTCCGCAGAGGAGTTCAAATAGCGCTACTGCAGGAGACGCACCTTACGAAGCAGGAGGGAAGTGTGGCTCAGGGGTTAGAGGCGGCAGACCCGGAAGCTGAGATCGGCCCTGGACCAGGGTTCAATTCCCCGCCCCGACGGGGGTTGGGCTCAATAATTCCACGGACTCGATAATTCTCGCTCCGGTGCCTACTCGACTCACGGGTTCACACTCTGCGACTCTGGGCAATAGCTTGCTTAATCTCCACAACGGCCCCTCGCGGCAGGATGCCTGGCTTTCACCTTGTGGATACCCTGCCGGGGTGTCTCACAGGGGAATACCAGGACGGGTTCCCTAAGCAAGCGCATAGATGCCTGCGATGTGGGCGATTTGCGCTATATAAATACATGTACATTTACAAATTATAAATTAGGGCATAGCGCTGCAGAGGCGATGGCGAGGACAGTTGTTCAACACAACATACTCTGCATTCGCAAGGGGTGCTTTGATATGGGTACGGGCTGGGGTTCCCTTCCAAGTGACTAAACAGGTGATAGACCCGGAGGGCAGATTTGTGGCCGTAGAGGGGAAGCTCAGAGGTCGGTACATATCATTATGCAGCGTGTACGCCCCAATATAGATCAACCCGCCTTTCTGACGAAGTTATCAGGCAACCTGGCGAGCTACTTGACAGGTCTAATACTCGTGGGGGGCGGCTTTAATTCAGTAACAGACACCACACTAGACAGATCTCACCCACCACTGAACTCATCACCAGTACATAGAATAGCGAAACCCGGGCTAGAATGGCAGGGGAGATGGGGTCTGGAAGACGCTTGGAGGGCACTACACCCTACGATGGCGATGAGGGATTACTCATTCCACTCTGGGCTACATGACCTGCACGTTTGCTTGGATGTGTTTTTGTGCTCCTCGCGCATACTTCCCGCTGTAGCGACCGCAGAGTTTTTGTCCTGCACGCTGTCTGACCACAACACCCTACTTCTGTCCCTAAACTGGATGACCGAAATTTCGCGAGTCCCGACCCGGCAACTGCGACCAGACACCTTGGACGACTTACTGTTCAGGGAACGCCTTAGGCGAGAGGCTTATTCCTTATTTCGAGGAAAACAGTGGTTCCACGTCCTCCAGGGCAACGGAATGGGATGCCTTCAAGGTTGTTGTCCAGGGTCATTGCATAGGGGCATCTGCGGGCGCCCGCAAAACACTCTTAGATGACCTTGATAGGGCCAAAAAGGAGTTGCGAAAAGTTGAACGGGAGCGCCCTAATCACCCCTAATCACCTCCAAGAAGCAGGCCAAGGAAGCAGTGGCGGTGGAAATGAAACGGCTACAAAGTTTTGATCACAAGATCTACCTGACTAAGGCGCATGCAGAGGGTGACAAGGTGGGAACGATGCTTGCCTGCCTTGCTAACCCGACTAGGTGCAGCCACCCAATCTTGGCTATTGAGGAGGACGGGGGAAACATCTACAATAACCAAACTGAGATCCTAGATAGGTTCCGAGCATATTACAAAAGGTTGTATGAGAGCGGGTTGGAAGGCCAAGAATCTGAAATTGATGCCTTTCTGGAGGGGTTGCAATTGCCGCGGCTGGAACAAGAACAGGCGGATGATTTGGGCAGGAACATCACACTAGGGGAAATAGGGAGTGCAGTGAAACAGATGGCTCGGAACAAAACCCCGGGGTTAGATGGCCTGCCAATAGAGTTTTATAGTAGATACCTGGAGTACCTAGCTCCGCAACTACAAGCGGTCTATAATGAAGCAAAGTCGAGAGAGAGGCTGCCTTAGTCCATGTGTGAAGCTCTAATGATCCCGCTGCTGAAGCCTGGGAGGGAGGGCAGTAAACTCTCCTCATATCGCCCGCTGTCCATGTTGACGACGGACTATAAAATCCTGAGCAAAATACTGGCCAACAGGCTGCTGAGCCATATGACAGAGCTGATACACAGGAACCAGTCAGGATTCATTCCCACGCGGAACACTACCAACAACATACGCCGGTTAACACGGCTACACGAGGACCAACTGTCGGAAACGACTATGCCCTTTGTGTTCTCTATTGATATTGAGAAGGCGTTTGACATCCTGGAGTGGGGGTATCTCTACAGGGTGATGCAGTGTTTCGGCCTGGGAGATAATTATATAGGCTGGACCAAAGTGTTGTACACGGCGGCCACGGCGCGGGTCCGGATAGGCTCTCTCCTCTCATGTCAGTATCAAGTGGGCCGTGGAACCAGGCAGGGGTGCTCGCTATCTCCTCTGCTGTTTGCATTGGTTATGGAACCTTTCACGGCGGAGGCCCAGGTGGGGCGCTATTACAAGGGCCTCATTTATAGGTGAACGCCACAGGCCATCTCCTTATATGCGGATGACCTTTTGTTGTTCCTGGCAAATGCGGACAAGGAACTGGAGGGAGCAAAGCAGCTCCTCGGAATTTTTGGGAGGCTGTCGGGTTTGAAGGTTAACTGGACCAAATCTAGTTTATTTCCGCTACGGAGGGGGTAGGAAAGACCTGCCAATCTCCGGATGCTCAAATGGGAGCCTAGCTGTTTACAATATTTAGGAGTGTATATATACCACTCGGCGGCAGACATGTTGGACGGCAATGTGGTCCGCTGTATTAATGCATTGAAGGGAAGCATGGCATTTTGGGCCACTCTTCCGCTCTCGGTGCGGGCCGTATCGCCCTACTAAAGATGATAACGCTTCCACGGCTGCTCTACTACTTCCGCACGTTGCCGGTGTGGATACCGGGCTCTATCTTCCGACAGTTAAGATCACTGGTGATAGCCTTTCTATGGGGAGCAGGTAGACGCAGGATAGCGCTTGACACTTTACTTCGACCCAAGGATGAGGGGGGCATGGCAGCGCCAGACTTTGAGTGTTACTACCTGGTGGCTCAGTTACATGCCTTTACACAAGAGGTAGCGAAGGTGTAACGAGGTCCGGAACCGGACAGAGACGAGGGCACCCCACGGCATGTGCTTGCGTATATTACCCTGCAACAGAGGCTCCTCGTCAGAGACCTATCCCTGGAGGAGCAGACGTTTAGGCTATGCTGGAACCTAGCACGGCGGAGAGCGGGGGTTCACCGCATGTACGCACCGGAGATCCCGCTGGGTATGGTGACGGCACTCCCTCACGGTGGGGACTGGTTGCGACTGCAGGGTTGGGAAGATGCAGGTTTGCAGATGTTAGGTGATCTATATGAGGATGGGGTATTACTCCCGTTCCAGACCCTGCAGGAACTCTTCGATCTACCTAGAGGCGACTACCTGCTGCATGCCGCGGTGACCAGAACCATGCAGGAACACTGGGGGGAGGGGTTGCAGGAACCCGCAATGTCTATGGCCTGTCAGTACACAATGATGGCAGCCGCTACGTACAAGGCAGTAACCTGCCTCTATTCCCGAATGCTACGAGAAACACTACAACCACTCACGACACTGAAAGCTAAATGGGAACTGGATCTCCAGATGGAGATCCCTGACACCACCTGGGCGCAACTGCTACGGCGAGTGAGAAAGAGCACGAGAAATACCATATTTCAATTGATACATTTCTACATCCTCCATAGGGCATACCTCACCCCGAGGAAACTGGGGAAATACTTTGGTGTGGAGAACGCGGCTTGCCCTAGATGCAACACTGCAGAGGCAGATTTGGGACACATGCTGTGGGATTGCCCCCAACTGCGGGACTACTGGCGGGAGATTGGGGAGGCATTGAATAACGCTACGGACAGGGAATTGCAATACACTAAAGCGGTGGGAGTACTGCACTGGTTTCTTCACACACCCAAGAATAAGACGACTAGTAAGTTAATAGACATGGGCTTAATACTAGCCAAGCGGGAAATCACTAGGAACTGGAAATCCAGAAAGGGGCCCACATACAAGCGATGGTACAATGAATGTCTTAAATGGGCGGCGAGCAAAAGCACCCTGAGGTATCAACTAGCCAGACGCACTGCAGACTAAAAGGCGCTGGAAAGGGCGACGGCATGGGAGACATTTGTGCAGGCGCTCCGTGATGGAACGGGAGAGGGAGAGGGGGGCATACTGACTCAGAAATGGAAGATCCCACTAGCACACCAGGTACACACTCTTAGCGAATGATATATTCCTCCTTGCAAACACCAGAACCTACGTTACTTAGAGATCCAGGCACAGGTGCAGGCACTGGGGGGAGGGGGAGGGTGGACGGGGGGAGAGTTGGAGCTCTGGGCGGGCTGGAAGTTAGGGGAGGGGGAGGGGTGATAATGCAAAAGCAGACCGCAGATATCCTGACATATGTAATACAAGAATTTGGGGGCAACTGCTAAGGATGTATAACGAGTTGACGCCGCCTAGCCTTCGGGATGTGGGCTTATTGGCTGTGTAAATGATACGCTTGAGCAAATTCTCCGTCTAATTGCTGCAGTGGTGAAATGCCCATAATCGTATGATATATGTAAGATTTGGTTCTGCAATAAAAACGATGTTAAAAAAAAAAATGGAGGGCATGGATGGCATGGGATTGTGCTGATTTTTGTGTGTTTTTCGATTTTTTGGGGTGTGGATTAGGACTGGCCATGTGGGTGGGGGCCATTTTGAGTGCTGGTACAGGCAGGCCCTGGCCATGTGCTGGGGACAAGGGGCCATTTTGAAGGCAGGCAGTGTTCTCAGGCCTGCACCCATTTTGCCTAGCTTTCATCCATTATGCCCAGGGGTAGTGAGTGGTGCATGGGCCTAGTCATTCTGTGGGGTGTCTTGTATTTAAACATCATTGAGGGCAAGGATGGCATGGGATTGTGCTGATTTGTGTGTGTTTTTCGATTTTTTTGGCTGCTGTTGGGGCCTTTTGCCCAGGGGTAGTGAGTGGTGCATGGACTGAGTCTTTCTGTGGGGTCTCTTTATTTTAAACATCATGGAGGGCATGGATGGCATGGGATTGTGCTGATATTTGTGTGTTTTTTTATTTTTTGGGGTGTTGATTGGGACTGACCATGTGGGTATGGGCCATTTTGAGTGCTGGTACAGGCAGGCCTTATTGGCTGTGTAAATGATACGCTTGAGCAAATTCTCCGTCTAATTGCTGCAGTGGTGAAATGCCCATAATCGTATGATATATGTAAGATTTGGTTCTGCAATAAAAACGATGTTAAAAAAAAAAATGGAGGGCATGGATGGCATGGGATTGTGCTGATTTTTGTGTGTTTTTCGATTTTTTGGGGTGTGGATTAGGACTGGCCATGTGGGTGGGGGCCATTTTGAGTGCTGGTACAGGCAGGCCCTGGCCATGTGCTGGGGACAAAGGGCCATTTTGACGGCAGGCAGTGCTCTCAGGCAGGCACTCATTTTGCCTAGCTTTCATCCATTATGCCCAGGGGTAGTGAGTGGTGCATGGGCCTAGTCTTTCTCTGGGGTGTCTTGAATTTAAACATCATTGAGGGCATGGATGGCATGGGATTGTGCTGATTTTTGTGTGTTTTCGATTTTTTTGGGTGCTGTTGGGGCCTTTTGCCCAGGGGTAGTGAGTGGTGCATGGACAGAGTCTTTCTGTGGGGTCTCTTTAATGTAAACATCATGGAGGGCATGGATGTCATGGGATTGTGCTGATTTTTGTGTGTTTTTCGACTTTTTGTTGTGTATAACTGATGTTCCTCTGTCTCCCATTGCTTTTAGGTGCACAAGAGAACCACTAGTGCCAGGAAGAAGTCCTGCAGCGGTGTGTGCAGCATAACGTCACACGTGGCCACAGACAAGACAACTCTGCAACTCGTGCAACTGCGGCCTGCTGTTCTGACATCTGAAGAAGATGGCCCTAAAAAAAGTTTCCCGTAGCTCCTCTAGCAAGAAAGTTGCCAGTAAGGAGCCCAAATAGCAAGTGGCGCTACTTACCAAGGAGACTGGTGTGCCGCCCACCACATTTTTTGGGAATAAAAAAAAAAGTACACCTGCAGCAGCAGCGGGTTCTGCTGGGGACCAAGCTGGGAGCAGCACCCCCGCTCCATTGGGCTCATTTCCACCACCACCACGCCAACTTAAGTCCAAGCCCTTGAGTGCTTTAGAGGAAGCCAGTCTAGTTGTTCAATCACCATCGACCAGTGATGTTGGCTCGTCGCAAGAAAGTAGCAGCATCCCTCAATCAACACAGGTTGTTGTAACTCATGTGACGAGTGTTCAACAACCACAGCCGCAACAACAACCACATGTGCAAGTACAAGCCTAAGTACATGTGGAAGGAGAGGCAGCGCAAGGAGATGCGCAAGCAGAGGTGCATGGAGCGGCACAAGTGCCGACAGTAGTTGTTCCTCCCGAAGTAGGGGCACATCATGAAATCGACATTCAATTCATTCATTTGAGGAAGCCACTCCTCCTGAACATTCATTGTCTTCCAGATCCCTAGCAAGGAAAAGATCAAGGATGGTGTCTACATTTTCTTCAAGCCCCCTTCCTTCTGATGATATGGATCCAAATGCTAAGCGTAAAAGGAAGGTCCCCGAAACTCTCGTACTTATGGAGTGTGATGAGGACGCTGAAGAAGAAGTGGCGTATACTACTCCTGCTGATTAAGACTCTCACAACGACAACGCAGTCATAATAAACGTCACTCCAGGCTCAGCGGGCATGCAGCAAACAGACATTTTTACCCTAGCCCGAAATGCTGCTGAGCGTGATGTTGACGACTTGGGAATGGGACCACCATCATTGCAGTTGACTAGTACACCACCACCTACCGCTTCCATATTTTCTCGCCAGAAGGGACTTCCATCCACCTCGACCTCCATTTCCTCAATTAGTGGTGCTGCAAGTGCACAACGTAGTAAAGTTCGGCAACACACATCCTCCACTTCATCTGGCATTAGCATGACCAGTCTCGCCACATCCGCCCCCCACAGACATTTGAAGCCCGCAATTTGGGACTTCTTTAGTGTTAGCACAACAAGGGAAAACATAGCCATTTGTACCATTTGTAAGCTTGCAGTTAGTCGTGGTAAGCTTGGTACCAACTATGGTACCGGAGGCCAGAGAGGTCATCTTGAGAGACAGCACACTGTCAAATGGCATGCGCATCTAAATGAGATCAAGGAAGCCTGAATTGCAAGTCAACAAACTGTATCCGTTGATGTTTCATCTGATGATGACGAGGAGGAAGAAGCGTCAAACATTTCTTCACTTACACCCAGTACCCCTGTCAGCAGCACACCCCCTGTGAGCCACACTAAGAGTGAGACACCAATGCGAAAAAGTTCATCATCACTGAGCATAACTGGGTCGAAGAAGTCATCATCATCATCATCCCGTAAAATCATGGTCCAGCCCACCATTAGAAGCATGTTGTTTTCAGATGCGCCATTTGAACGCAACCACCCAATTACGTGTCTGTATAACACTAAGCTGGCTAAAATGCTAGCTCTGGACCTTCTCCCTTTTTCTTTTGTGGAAGGGGTTGTTTTTCTTGAATTAGTGGCAACGCTCTGCCCTAAATGGAAGGTTCCTAGCCGGCTCTATTTAGCCAGAGTTGCGGTTCCAGCACTACATGAAGATGTGCTGGAGGTGATTGGGGACGCTTTGCAGAAGAGTGCTGTTCACACTATACATCTGACAACAGACATGTGGACCAGTTGAGCAGCCACTGATTACATGTGCATCACTGCACAATGGGTCTCTTTTTCAGGGGTTAAAGCAAAGCTAAACGCAGGTGTTGACCCGGACAACGTTTTTAAAGCTGCTCGGAAACATGCAACACTAGCCATGTTTGGCATGGAGACAAGTCATGCAGGAGAAAACATTTCGCAGGAGTTTAACACAAAGGTCTTTCAATGGCTGTCCCCAAGAAAATGCAAGATTGGTTATGTTTCCACGGATAATGGCGCCAATGTAGTTAAGGCCATGGATATGGGTAACTATTTCAGAGTGGCGTGTTTGGCGCACTGTATAAACCTGGTTGTTAAAAAATTAATGAGTGAAGAAAGTCCAGTGTGCAAGTTACTGACCACCTACCGAAGAATGTGCACACATTTCAGCCATTCTTTTAAGGCCCGGAAGCATCTGAGGGGCCTGCTACATCAATGTAAACTGCCAGTGAAAGCACTCATCCAAGAGTTGGCAACACGTTGGAACTCAACCTTCTACATGCTTGAGCGTCTGTTTGAGGAGTGTGCGGAAGTCAATCAGTATTTCTTTACACAGGGTGCATCTCTGAAGGACCTGAGGATACACGCGGAGCAATGGAAGCTAGTTCAAAGCCTGACAGACATGTTTCGTCCTTTTGAGGTCTTCACGCGTGCAGTCAGCAGGGAGGACTGTAATTTGGGAAAGCTATCCCATTGTTGTGCATGCTAGAGCACCAACTGAAGGCGGTGTCTTCTATGTTTCAAAAAGATGAAAAAAAGCAAGAAGCTTTTGATTTGGCGGAGAAATTATTAGAGCGCCTACTTTGCGATGAACGTCTTCAAAAGATCCACACAGAACAGCATTACATTTGTGCTACTATTCTGGATCCACGGTACAAAAAGGCACTGGCAGGCAGAGTATTCTTTCCTTTTGATGACGCAGAAGTTTCAAAGTACAAACGTTGGCTAGCTGTGTCAGCCATGAGGTTTGAAAGAGAACGGCAGGAAATTGAAGGAAAAGGCAGTACATCAGCAGGCCATCCCGAGTCAAAAGAATCCACTTCTGCACCTGTGTCTGTGGCAGAAGTGAGTGATTTTCCCTTTCAGCCGTTAAAGACACCAGCAACTGGATCATCTGCACCAGACACAACAGTAACATTGTGTGAAGAAGAGGATTGGCTAACTCAGCTTGGGTTTGCTTCTCAAAAGGTCCCAGCAAAAAGTGAGCAAAGTTGAGGAACCGTGGAGAACCTTGAGTCGATAGTGCAGGACTATCTGAATGACTCAACAGAGGTCTATGTTCATGATGACCCATTGGCGTATTGGCATGGGAAAAAAGAATTGTGGCCAGAGATCTCAAACCTGGCTATAAATTACTAGTCTTGCCCACTCGCAAGCGTGTCTTCTGAATATGTTTTCAGTGCTGCTGGTGGCATTGTTTCTTGCAAAAGGACCCGCCTCTCGCCCAAAAATGTGGAGAGGGTAACAATGATCAAGATGAATCAGCACCTCATACCACCAGATTACAAAATACGGGAATACATGCAGGAAGAAGATGAGGAGGACACCAACTTTGATGAGGGAAGTTCTTCTCTGTTAGGTGACCTACTCCCGCCTGAATTTGCAGAGTATGAGGACAAACTCTTCTTCCCTGACACCGAGCCCTGAAAATGAGCCAATGAATCAATAACTTTCTATTCGTCCTTATTCACTTTTATTCCTGTGTGTCTGTCTTTCTTTGTTTTGCAAAATCTATATAAAAAACTTTAATCACCTAATCACAAAAACAAGCCCATCAGCAGAACTGTCTTCACTTATTTGCTTAGTGATTTGAAGGTGCCGCAGTCTGCATTCCTCAGGTTCACAAGTTTACAAGAACATGCTCCTCTATCCTCCTCCTCCAGACTCCTATTTCCCTCAAAGCAGATGGCTGGATTACGCCCAATGACGAAAGACTCTGCACTTGGTGGGGTGTTCTACTTCTTTGCGGGTGAGTTGACAGGTCTGGGTCCATTGCTGGGAAGGTCTAATACCGGATAAAAGTGTTTTGGAGAAAATCAGAGTTGAAAAAGTTTTTGCCTTTTTGCTCAGTATCATGTTTTCGGGGGCCTGTTTCGGTGGGTTCCTGGTGTTTGGGGGTTGGTTTTGGGGTCTGGGAGCACTGCTGGCACAGTCTAATGTTGATTGCATTTGTTTTCCAGGACATCCATGGTGGAAAAGTGGAGTTATGACCTAGCTGCACAGCGCGTTTGGACAGAAGGCCGAAAAATATTGTAAGTATGAGATTTTCCATTTTTGCTTTTTGCCTGTTTGGGGGTGTTGTGCTTTTTTGCGGGTGGGTTGGCGGGTCTTGGGGCATTGCTGGGAAGGTCTAAACCAGATAAAAGTCGTTTGGCGAAAATCAGAGTTGAAAAAGTTTTTGCCTTTTTGCTCACTATCAAGTTTTCGGAGGCCTGTTAGGGGGGCTTCCTGGTATTTTTGGGTGGGTTTTGGGGTCTTGGAGCAACGCTGGGTATGGATACTTTTGATTGCAAGTGGTTTGAAGCAAATCCATGGTGGCAAAGGGGGGCTAGGGCCTAGCTGCAGAGCAGGCGCGGAGTGATTTTGGAAATTTGCCTGAAAATTTCAAAGTCCCCATTTTTGTAGTTTTGCTTTTTGGCAGTTTGGGGGTCTTCTACTTGTTTCTGACTGGGTTGGCAGCTCTGGGGCCATTGCTGGGAAGGTCTAATACCGGATAAAAGTGTTTTGGAGAAAATCAGAGTTGAAAAAGTTTTTGCCTTTTTGCTCAGTATCATTTTTTTCTTTTTTTTGCCTTTGTATGGCGCACAGCCACCCAAAAAAGGGTTTCCCGGCGCCTTTGGCATATGGATGAACAAAGGTATATGATGAGCATGGTTTTAGCACAGTTGTTTCTGGAAAAGCCAAGTTTTTATATTCTTTCGGAAGCTGGCGTTGTTTTCTTCTTTCCGGATATGTAAGGGAAGTGTGTTCCACAGGATAGGCCCTCTGACAGAGAACGATCTTCCACCAATTCTTTGCAATCTAAACCTGGGAACAGCGAAATTTGCTGCAGTTTGAGAGCGTAGGTTTCTTGTTGGCAGGTAGGGAGTGGCTAATGCTTGCAGATAGGTTGGTGCCATTTTGGATTTGATCTTAAACATATAGCTCAGGGTTTTGAAGCTGATACGGTGTTCCACCCTGAGCCAATGTAGATCATTCAGATGTTTTGACACTCTTGCGGTTTTTGGTATTCTACACAGGAGTCTTGCGGCTGAATTTTGGATCAGCTGAAGTCCTTTGATGACTGCTTGGTTTGAACTCAGGTAGCGGATGTTGCCGTAGTCAAGAAGCGATGTAATTAATGTGTTGACTACGGTCTTTTGTGTGGCGGGGGGTAGCATCCATATAATTTTTTTCAGCAATTTTATTATGGTGAAGCATAGGCCTACAACTTTATTTGCCTGCTGTTTCATTGACAGAGCATTATCAATGATAACTCCTAAGTTTCTTACCTGGGTTGTTGGAGTAGGGAGATTTCCCAACTCGGGGGGCCAGTGAGAGGAGTTCCAGAGTTCTTTATTTTTTCCTAGCAGGAGGATCTCGGTTTTATCACTGTTTAGTTTCAACTGGTTGGTGGTCATCTAGTTGAAGATTTTCCGGAGCCCGATTTTGAGGAGAGAAGGAACTGAGGGATTTGAATCTGACAATGAAAAAATAATTTGGAAGTCATCTGCGTAGGTCATTAGAGTTAGTCCTACGCAGTCCGCTAGGTCAGCCAAGGGTCTGAGATACAGATTAAAAAACAGCGGGCTCAGAATGGAGCCCTGTGGTACTCCATGTGGGGCGTGGAAAGTGTCTGAGCAGGCAAGGTTAGATTTGATCTTTAAAGTCCTATCAGTTAGGAAGGACTTAATCCATTTCAGAGCATCACTGCGGATACCGTTTCTCTCTAGTGTGGCCAGGAGTATATTGTGAGAGATGGTATCAAACACCGCACTCAAATCTAATAGAATGAGTGTGACCTTTTGTCTCTCATCCAGGAGTTTCCTAATGTTTTCCGTAACACCCAGCAGAGCGGTCTCCGTGGAGTATCCTGCTCTGAAGCCCGATTGTGTGGGATGGAGGAGGTGGTTTTCCTCAGCGAAGAGGGTGAGAGCAGAATGTATGTGCCTTTCCATGAGCTTGGAAAAAGATGGGAGCAGAGATATTGGCCGGTAGTTTGTCAGGACAGCGGGGTCAGCTGATGGTTTTTTCAAGAGTGGGTTTACCATTGCGTGTTTCCAACATGAAGGAACTGTGGAGAGTTTGAGAGATTAATTTAGCGTGTCTGCTATAATGGTCAGGGAGGTGGTGTCAAGCTGTTTTAGGATACTAACAGGTAGTGGATCACAAGGGGAACCTGATGATATGGATTTCAAGAAGGCTTTTAGGGAGTCCACGGTTATAGGGGGCCATTTCTCTAGGGTGTTCAGTTTGTCCGGTAACACGGGGACATCGTCCTGTGGGCCATTTCCATTGGAGATGGAGCTGAAGTTAAGGATGATTTTTTCTATTTTTTCATTGAAAAAAGAGGCAAGGTCCTGACATTGTTTTTTATTTAGGGGACGAGTCGTAGCAATTGTTTGAGCACCTGCAAGGTCCTTTACTGTGTTGAATAAAATTTTAGCTTTATTTGCAGCATTGTTTATGGTGTTGGCCACATATAGGGCACGGGCCTTAATGCAGGAAGAGTGGTACGCATTTCTGGCCTTGTTATATATTATCTTTTTTCTTGATTGTATTCTTTGCGCCATTGCCTTTCTAGGGCTTTACATTTTGATTTTTCGGATTTAAGAAGTTCATTGAACCAGGGGGCTGAGGGGCGATGGGTGTTTCTTTTTGCCTGAGTTTGAGGAAGACATTTATTGGCTGCGTTTTCTAGCCATAGATTGGTGGCTTCGGCTACACTTTCCATATTTTGGCCATGAGTAGGTGTGCTATTTGTTAGGGTTTGGTTCAATTTTTCTTTATCAAGGAGTTTCAAATTTCTCATGGAATTTGCTGGCCATGCTATATTTTTTTGGGGGGAGTTTGTTTGATTGAGGCAGAAGCTAAGAAGATGATGGTCTGACCAACATATGGGGCTGGTTTGAATCCATTTTAGTTCTAGGATATTGGAGAAAATGGGGTCTAATAAGTTTCCTGCCTTATGCGTAGGTCCTGAGTTGAGTAGTGTCAGGTTGAGAGCAGCTAGGTCGTCAATTAGGTTACAGCACGCCGCATTTGTAGAGTCCTCAAGATGCAAAATTAGATCCCCAAGGAGTGTAAAGTTCTTGTGGTCTAAAAGAAAAGGGGTGATATAGTTTGCTAGGTTAGCAGCCCATATGTTGGCATTTCCAGGGGGTCTGTATATTAGGAGGCCGGAGAAAGTGAAGTTGGGGTTTAGGGTGCTTCTAAAAGAAGCAGCTGCACAGTCGGGAATATTGACTGGATGCAGATTGCAGATAAAATCTTTGCGAAAGATAATCGCAATACCTCCACCTACTTGGCCCTGTCTATCTCTTCTTAAGATGGCGTAGTTAGATGGGAGGGCGGTTGCTATATCCGGGCCGGAGCTTTCATGTAGCCATGTTTCCGTTAGGAACAGGGCACTAGGTGCTTCGTCTAGCAGGAAGGTGAGGATGTCAAGTTTATGTTGTGGCAGGGATCTGCAGTTTACGCTAAAAAAAGAATATTTGCAAGAGGTGTGCTTTGAGCGTTGGGACAGTATTTGTGTACAAGTATCGTGATCAGGATGTAGTTGGATATTAGTAATGAGAAAACTGCAATTCGTACAGTGTGTGCTACCAGATGGCTAAAGCACGATGCAATCACGATGTAATGCAGGGCGTAAGGCTCTGAATTGATCGGAGCTCATACCTGAGGTAGGTAGGGCGGACTGTCGGAGAATAATTTCCTACCCCATGTCCCGTACATTCCCGGACGGGCCCTGACGGGCAGGTCTTAGGCTTGTCTTTGGCGCGGCTATGGCGCGGTTGCTGCGCGTATTTGCTGCGCGTCATAGGGTGTATCTGGTTTATGTGAAGGACGGGCTAGTCTTCAGCTCCGCCTCTACACATCCGTTTTCCCAATCAGTGCCTGCCCAAGCCTGGAAGCCGGAAGAAGGTACCGTCCTGCACCCTCCACACAAACAAGCCTAGCGCTTGCGGTGAACCGGGGCTACAGAGGTCACAAAGTGTTTTAAAAGGATGGTCTTACCGAGGCAATTTCACAACATTTACATCACACAATGCAATTTTTTTAAATCAAATCGACGCGGTGAAGTTTAAAAGGCGAGGTGTTATTCGCGCTCAAACATGCATTCGTTTTTCAGCGCTGCTCGGCTCACATTAAGTATTTCTGAAAGTAAAAGCGGCGTAATTTGCAATCAATCACGCAGCTACAGCTTCGGCATATCCTTCACTCATCGAATGTCAACAGGAGGAATGCAAATATTAAAGGGCTTATGTAGAGGACGGGCTAGTCTTCAGCTCCGCCTCTACACATCCATTTGCCCAATCAGTGCCTGCCCCAGCCTGGAAGCCGGAAGAAGGTACCGCCCTGCACCCTCCACACAAACAAGCCTAGCGCTTGCGTGGACTGGGGCTACATGGGTCTCAAAGTGTTTTAAAAGGATGGTCTTACCGAGGTAATTTCACACTATTTACATCACACAGTGCAATTTTTTTAAATCAAATCGGCGCGGTGAAGTTTAAAAGGTGAGGTGTTATTCGCGCTCAAACATGCATATCCTTCGCTCATCGAATGTCAACAGGAGGAATACAAATATTAAAGGGCTTATGTAGAGGACGGGCTAGTGTCTTCGGGGGCCTGTTTGAGTGGGTTCCTGGTGTTTGGGGGTGGGTTTTGGGTCTGGGAACACTGCTGGCACAGTCTAATGTTGATTGCATTTGTTTTCCAGGACATCCATGGTGGAAAAGTGGAGTTATGACCTAGCTGCACAGCGCGTTTGGACAGAAGGCCGAAAAATATTGTAAGTAGGAGATTTTCCATTTTTGCTTTTTGCCTGTTTGGGGGTGTTGTGCTTTTTTGCGGGTGGGTTGGCGGGTCTTGGGGCATTGCTGGGAAGGTCTAATACCAGATAAAAGTGGTTCGACGAAAATCAGAATTGAAAAAGGTTTTGCCTTTTTGCTCACTATCAAGTTTTTGGGGGCCTGTTAGGGGGCTTCCTGGTGATTGTGGGTGGGTTTTGGGGTCTTGGAGCAACGCTGGGTATGGATACTTTTGATTGCAAGTGGTTTGAAGCAAATCCATGGTGGCAAAGGGGAGCTAGGGCCTAGCTGCAGAGCAGGCGCGGAGTGATTTTGGAAATTTGCCTGAAAATTTCAAAGTCCCCATTTTTGTAGTATTGCTTTTTGGCTGTTTGGGGGTCTTCTACTTGTTTTTGCCTGGGTTGACGGCTCTGGGGCCATTGCTGGGAAGGTCTAATACCGGATAAAAGTGGCTTGGAAAAAATTGAAGCAGAAAAAGATTTTGCGCTTTTGATCACTTGCCTGTCTTTAGGGTGCTGTTTGGCGGGCTTTTAGGTTGTTGTGGGTGGGTTTTGGGGTCTGGGAGCACTGCTGGCACAGTCTAATGTCGATTGCGTTCAATTTTTCAGGAAATCCATGGTGGAAAAGGGGAGTTAGGGCCTAGCTGCACAGCGCATTTGGAAAGAATTGAAAGAATGCGAAAATATTCAAAGTATGAGATTTTCCATTTTATTCTTTTTGCCTGTATGGGGGTGTTCTGCTTTTTTTGTGGGTGGGTTGGCAGGTCTTGGGCCATTGCTGGGAAGGTCTAATACCGGATAAAAGTGGTTTGGAGAAAATCCATGCTGAAAAGCGTTTTGCCACATTAACTTTGGGCTCGCTAGGGTTAGCACTAGCAGCAGGATTGTATGCATTTCGGGATGTTCTAGATTTTTGCAACTGAGTTCTGGGGTCTTAAAGCACTCGTGGGAATGTGTAATTTTGGTTGCAAGTGGTTTGAAGAAAATCCATGGTGGGAAAGGGGGGATTTGGCCTAGTTAAAGAAAGCGTTTGTCACTATTCATAACTTAGGGCTCGTTAGGTTTAGAATTATTGTATTGCATGTGTTTGGGCGGGGGACTGTTTTGGGGGGGGGTTTGCGAGTCTTGGAGCGATGTTGGGTTATGGATACTTTTGCTTGCTTGCAAGTGGTTTGAATACAATCCACGGTGGGTAAGGGGGGATTTGGGCCTACTTTACTTTCAAAGTATGTTTTGTCACCATTTTTCTACTAGGCCTCGTTTTTGGAGATCTGATTGGGGTCTTCTACATTTTTGCGACTGGGTTTAGTAAGGGTCTGGGAGCCCTGCTGGGAAGGTCTAATTTTGTTCTAAAACACAGGTTACAGTACACCTAGCTTGAGGGGAAAGATCCGCTAAATTAATTCGCCCATACTTATTTATCCTTCAAAAGGAGACTCAGACAGAGTACGCACTTTCAAAAATATTGTATTGTCTATTAGGAAACTCAAAGTGTGACTTTTTGCACTACACAGCGTACATACACAATATTTATTTGTCAGTGGTGTTCTAATATCACTTCCTGTTTTTCCATCAATAATTACAGGCCGGGTTTCAGTCTGTGCAATGGGAAAAAAAGGATGAAGTCAGGCTTCACATTAGCGACCCGCAATTCAGCATCCGCCAGGCAGGCAGTGGACAGGGTGTCTTCGGGCACCAACATTGATGGACGGAGCGTCAGCTGGAATGGAGGAGTCCCTCTAATAAGAGGAAAGGTTTGATGCATGCAACTTACCAAATTTAGCCGGACAACTACAACAACATACCGATACAGTGTCCGTTCTTTTCTAATTATCTTTTAAGTAATGTTATTGCTGTGAACTTCTATAAGTGTGACTCTGCATTTCTTTGATCTCTGCTTCTAAACTCATCCCTACAGCCATTCTATAGGTTTTACTTGTGCTATTTTTTAAACCTAATTTAATGTAAGAAGTGTTTCTCTGAGTGCAGAGATAGGCAAGTGAAAACCCATAATTATTACTGCAGCCCTGTACTGTTGCATTCTTTCATTCACGGTTGTCGAAAGTACTACTTACTTTTCAGTAACCATGCATGCAGTAGTGCATGCACTTCCTCTATGTCACTTAAAAGATTTATGGTTAGCTTTGTTCCCAAAGATTTCTTTATCTTCAATTATTGTTTGTCCATGCTGTGCTTTTTTTTTCTTCTCTCAGCAAAACTTTCCTAAAATCCCCCATTCCCATCCATTTTCCAAACCCTAACCCTCTTCCCCCGGGCTGTGTGGTTATTATTGATGTGTGACTAAATGACAGCAATAATTCCACACACTTGCTGGGGAGGATAAGGTCATAGCAACAGGCTGGTGAAGGAATCCAAGGATATATTCTATTCTTACTCAGCTTGACACTCAGTCACTATTGGCAAATGAAAGCAGATTTTCATGTGCGCCAGCAACTTGATTGGTCATCAACAACATCCTCCTCCTAGATGTGGTAAATTATTACGCTGCTGTGTCCTTCACCTTCAGTACTATTTCTTGTATCAGTAGCCAATGTCAAAGAAATTCAACGCAAGTACTAGTTATACTTTCAATATTTTACCATTTGTTAGGCTACATTGTGGCACTGTTCTAGTGTACTGTCACCTGCTATATTCTCTATCGTACCGTTCTAATGCTACGGTAAGGACAAACAAGGTTTCATGTTCTTTTTTTTCAGATGCTGCAACTGCCACTGTGTAACACCACAAGTACCACCGCAATGATGACATTTCATCCGCCCAGGATTGCCAACCTTAATCGCCATTTCGCATGCAGCCAGCCCTGTGCCTAGCCCTATTTCCAAACACAAATTACAGGTAAAATAAGCGTTTTGGTGGAGGTAGTATAATGGAGTATTAGGAGAGACGAGAAACTGACGGTCCTAGGATTATTGAATTAACTTACTCTGTGGGAGGCACTTAGTTTTGAAAACATTTGGGCCATTAGTACTTACACAACTTGAATCAAGATGCCACTTAAGTTTCTGGACTGTTAAACCCCACCCACCAGCCCCAAAAGCAGTAAAAAACACGTATGCTAAGATAAAGTTTAAAGTATATTTATATATCCCTAACATAAATAATCTCCCGCAAGACCCAACCCACCCCCCTCCCGAACCCCAACGAATGTCCCTGATAACTAAGTCCAAAAAAGTAGAAAACCCAGGGGGTGGGAATTGGTAAAAAGGGGCAAGGGACAGTCTCCTCCTACTGCTGGCTGCTGTTGAGTTTTTGGGCCAGGTCGGCATGCTTCTTGAGGAGGGTCTCGAGCAGGGTTTTGGTGTTGAGGAGCTCCTGCTCGAGGTAGGAAACCCTCAGGGAAAGGCGGTGCATCCTTTTTTTGCAACTGCTGTGGGGGGCAGCTGACTTCTTTGCTGCTCGGCAGTGGCGGGTGGCTGCGATACCCCGGCTCCGTACCGCTGGAGACCTGCTGCGCTGACTGACCCAGGGAGCGCAGAGGAGGATGCAGCTGTCCCGGTAGATGTTGTGGTCGACTGCGTGTCCCCCTCCTCCTGGGCCACCAGCCACCGATATTCGGCGAAAGTTGCCTCCAGCCTCCGTTGCCGGGCCCTTTTAGCCAGCTCCTTCCGTGTTGGTTTTGGAAGGAGCATCTATATGAAGAAAGAAAGACATAGTCTGTAACCAATGCTCTTTAAGATTAACACAAAATGATTCAGTAGAAAGTTGTGTCACAGTAGAACTAGCAACTTGCAAGCGCAGTACATAACTATTGTGGCCAGTATCTATCTAACCTCCCACTTCTTCATCCTTGCTCTAACATTAGTGGGAGTTTAAGGAATCAATTCTACGAGCACTATGGACTCACTCCATTAGAGTCGACTATCACAGTACACCAGTCTTATTCTTCTTCCCTTGTTTAGCAACATTACTACGTTAACTTCTGCAAGCCGGCATAATGCCAGCGCAGTCAACTTGCACCCGAGAAAAACAGACGCCCGCCATAATGAGTGAGACAGACTTGCGTTACTGTACCAGTCCAGTACATGCAGGTGGTGATGCTCTTACTTTTCTATTATGGGTGGCACTGAGAATACTCTGTTACAAGGGCTACTGCTTAATTAATTTAACTTTCACCCTACAGTGCCAATGAATACTAGAAAAGGAAAATGAAGAAGATAAATAATCTGATTATCTATCACTGCACATGGTATGTATTTGCTTACATATGGGATGACTTTAGGTGCTTTGCTTTTTATTGAGTGAACAGTGATACATCCACACATGAATGACCAAGTTCTACTAAACTTATTAACAGAGGTAGTGAGTGGCCATCGTAATAGCCGGATATATGCTGTGCTTGCAATACAAACTACTGCTACTATTCATGGTAGTATTCGGACAAAATTACAACTTCTTTTCCTTGCCTTTCCTACACTGGGACGGACGTGCGGGTGCGGGTGCGGTGTTACATGCTCTTCAAAGTAACACTTAGTTCATCTAGTGAATGTCCACTCTCTCTAGATATACATATGCTATTTAAGAGTCAGATAGTACCATGATCCAGGCATCCATCCATTCAAACTATATGTCAATCATTCTTCTACATGTCTCTCATCTGGACAAACCTTCCGTTTTCTCACAGGGAGCACACTATGTAGTCTGCAATCTCAATAAGTAAGGAATATAAGCGCTTACCACTGCCCGCCACTACCGTGGCAACCCGCACAGCAGTTTTGGCCCGGCACTTGCACCGCCTCCTCCCCAGAGCTTTCCTCCCCCGCCTCCGCGCTGGGCCCAGCACCAGATGTTCCACCTACAAAGTACATTTAAGAATGTTAGATGTCATAGACATACACCACTCACTAGTATTTTGCCTAGGAATAAAGAAATGTGAATACAGAAACCAATTTAATAATTTGTGACTGTCTACTCTAAAGTAAAAATGTCCCTTTTTCCAGGGAAGGGTGTTGTCTTGCTGCACTTTTTGGCACAACTGATGAATGCTTGCTTTTTAACACGCACAATTTTTCTCATAACAGACAGAAGCTTCACTTCTAAGAACAAATCATCATCACCACTAGGACAGAGGGACCAACGATTCAGCACCAAAAAGAAAAATTAAGGTTCCAACCAGGTGAGGGCTCGGCTCGCCCACAATAAATGTGTGAAATAAATCACTATAAGCACTCTTCCATTTTTAATCAACCATTTATGTTTTACGACAAGCTTGATTTTAATTAATATTTTTACTTTTAATAAAACTTTAAAACTTAAATAGACTCTCTGGTTTTTGGTCAAGAGTGAATGAGCAAAAGGTTTTGAAATTTGCAAGCATGAGTCCATGCCTCTAACACTTCTGGACTCTGACTCCGTACTCTTGTCCTGCGTTGGATAATCATCATCGGGGATCAATCATCGATGAATTCAGGAGCTAAATGACTCTGCCACACTATCTAGTCAGTAAGGAGATTGGGGGTTCAACTACAAAGTCTGTTATCACTGAGGTATGTGGAAAGTCTAACAGCACCTATTATAATTGATAAGCTAAGCAATGCATTATTTAGTGTCCATAGTTCTGTTTGTGCAGATTTGTCCCAGCAACAGTAGTAGAATGGATTGTCCTCCTATCCAAACCAAAAGTAAAGTAGTATCTTATTCTTTCTTGGTGGTCATTCACCTTTTTATTGTTGGTAATTGTCAAAGCATAAACAACTAGAAGACTTGAAAAGACATTATGGACAATCCCATAGGACTGCACTCAGTGCATAGAGCTATTGCTTACTAGAATGGGAATTTCGTTTAACACCTTTTGCTAAATGTGCAATCTTAGTTAGCTACACAGACAAACTAATAAGAATAATCTAGTAATACCACAGGGAGTCATAGTCGAGGCAGGATAAGAATTTAGATACAGTCTACAAGAAGATCAAAGATGATTTAGAAAAAATCGAATGAGGAACGCTAGAAAAAATAGGTACTCTATATTAAAATTAAAACTTACCGGGGCCAGCAAAGGAGCTCTCGCCTGACCGATCCTTGCCTTGTTCAGCAGCAGCAGCCTCCTCCACTGTCCTCTTGCCCTTGTTGGGAGCTGATGTACAACATGAAAGAAAGACCCTAAAACATGGATGATTGTTGTCAACCAAATCAAACATTACAACAGAACAATAACAAAATATTTTGGCGAAATAGCAAATAGACAACTATTCCACGGGATATATTGACCTATCTCATGTGGTCTACTACGATATTAGTATTGCTTGATTTGCGGACCGTCGACTTGGAAAGTTATGTAACTCACTAAACAAACTACTAAAAAGTTTCGCCTAGGGCTGGCAGGCAGCAGTCCGCAGCACGCGAAGTGACGGACAAACTCCATCGTGATTGCAGATCAGCGACAACACTAAAAAGTTTCCTACAACATTAACCAGTCATTAAAATACTCCAACTATCAATCCACCACCACTATTTCTTCTTAATGCCAGGTGTACAAAGGAAGGACTGGACTTGAGTCTGTAGGGGCAGATTTACAAGCCCCTTGCGGCTCTTTTGCTCCGTTGTTGCGTGACTTTTGTGACGCAGCGGCAGAACAAAAGAGGCGCCATGGTGCGGCATATATTAACAACGTGATGCATATGGGAGATGCATCACGTTGTAAAGCCCTGCGCCATCAGGGGGCGTTCTGGCGCAAGAGAGGGCGTTCCTGCGCAGGAACGCATCCTAAAAGTGGGTGAGGGAAATCTACAAGATTTCAATCAGTCACTTTTAGGACAATGATGCGTGACTCAAACCCTGCGCCTGCTTGAAGCAGACGTACGGCTTGACGCAGAATTGGGGAGATAGAGCACCCCAGAGCATTGCTGGAGCTGCACCATCGTTGCGACGCAACTCCAGCAATGCGCCGCCTTTACGGTACAGATGCGTAACGCTTCGGTGACGTTTTGGGCCCATGGTGCGCCGCATTGTAAATATGGCGCACCATGGGTGGTGGTGGCATGGCGCACAATTACTGTCGCATCCCTGCTACTTTGCAGGGTTGCGCCGGTAATTAAAAATCTGACCCTTAGTGTCTAGCATTACGCAGTTTTTTAAACTACACTCATACATAATTTCTCAGGCCAATGAAATGAACACAAAATCGAAAACAAATAGGAATAGTAGCAACGCTACTGAGAAGGAGTGCAGTGCACCTGAAATGCACAGAAGATTTTGAAATATAATTTACCTACAATGTAATCAGCAGCATTATTGTTCTTGATAAAAAACTAAAATTTGCAATATAATAACACACAGAACAGGAGAAAACAGAGTAGTGAAGAAATAGCTACTACTACTCACCAAGCCTGGGGATCTCGAGGCCGAGCAGGTCGATCGAGTCGCGTTCCCGGTCCAGGAGATCCGTCCGATGGTGGGTGGCCTGGTTTTAGGTGTGCCGGACCCAAGAGTGTTGGTACATGGCCTGGCACACCTTCTCCCACCGATTCCGTAGCCGCTAGCAATCTTGCCGCCTGCCATGATGGTCCTGGGGAGGCGGCGCTGGACATAATAAACTAGTGCGGCCACCTCCTCCGCTCTGAAGATCTGCCAGGCTGTGACTGCCCCCCCCTCAAACGCCCGCACGGGAGCCGTGCACGGTGTGCGGGACCCTTTCCCTTCGCAGGCTGCTTCCCGGCTCCCTTTACCATGGTCTGGGCAGAAAGGAAGGTAAATAATAAAGAAGAAATAGAATAGGGAAGAAGAAAAGAAAAGAGTTTAAAAAAGTAGTTTAAAATTAACCAAAAGTAGCAGAAAACACAAAAATATAGAGCTAAAAAAATAGAGGGATAGATAATAAGTAAAATAGATCCAAAAAAACTTCAAACAAGCAAAGGATGGCAGAGATTGACAGAGGATACAGAAAGCATGCCCAGAACCATAGCAATGAATGAAAAACAAGATGGCCGCGCCCGTTCACGACCGCGTGGGTAAGTTCGTGCAAGATTTTCCTCGCGATCACACGCAAACTTGTACTAGCGAGCCGCACACTTTGCGAGATTACACATAGCGCTCTAGGAAACGGAAATATGTCTCGCAAACAAAATGGCTGCGCCCGTGAACGACCATGAAGGTAACTTCGCGCCGTTGCGCTACAAGCGGCTTGCTAAAACGCACAAAACCTTGCAAACTTAAACGCCGCAAAAAAACAAAACGTATATTCGCACAAATTTGCGGCTTCCAAATTCGATCTCGTGCAAATTCGCGGCCCGCGTACCCCGCGAAATTGCAGAAAAACGTTTCTTGCAGAACTGAAAGCACTCAGCAGGCTCAAAAGTTCAACCTCATCATTAGTAACCATTCCCTGTAGTGATTCCTGAGGGCCCCCTCCAGAGTTCAGTTGCCTACTTGCAACTATTCTATGACCCTGCTCTGACCCTCACAGCAGGCTCCGAGAATAGCTACAAGTAGGCCACAAAGGTCCTGTGAAAAAAAACTTGCACTGCAACACAAAGCAATTACAGATAAGGAAGCAGGTGCCAGACTCAATGACACATTAATCAACCCCAAATTATTTCATGTCAGTTGAAGCAGGGCAGGTGTGCTGCCTTTTCCCCCCATAATCTACAGTGATGAACCAGAGGGTGGCAGTGATGTACCAGAGGGTGGCATAGGGGAACCAGAGGGTGGCATGGGTGAACCAGAGGGTGGCAGTGGTAAAACAGAGGGTGCTGTGATGAACCAGACGTAGAAACAACATAGTCGCGACCGTTGCGACCCGACAAGTAAGTTTGAGTTTGCGAACTGGTACAAAACCCTTGCGAACTGGCAGAAACCCTTGCGAACGCAAAAAAAAAGTTTGCGAGAGTTTGCGGATTTTGCGGATTGCGAATTTGTGTATACGCCAATTTGCGAACCGCGTATTCCCAAAATTCGCTCATGCTTACTTTAAAGACACTCATAAAAAGAAAGGAAAAAAGTGTCTCACTCAAATATGGATATTGGAGTTTACACTCAGCTGTACTCTACTGCTATGTTTTTGCCATTTATTGTACAAATTATTGTTCTTTTACATACAAGTTATTAAGTTAGTTTTGTATGAATTATAATGGTTTGTCCTCATATTACTGCTTTAGATATTCACAAACTCCGAGTTAATAGTTAAGTTACAACTGCAGAAACTTTATAGTCAGAGCAGAGTACTCAAAGATATGAAGATCTCTTGGGAAAACCAAAAGGTTCACAACTACTACTAATATTATCTGATTCCTCGTATTCCCATCCGAGATACGGTAATTCTTGTATGTCATTAATAGTTTGCACTTTTTTTATGTTGTGTCTCTCCTTATTATATTTGTATAGAATTGTGGTTTTAATGTATGGTTGAGTGGTGGATTGTTCCATGACTCTCATGAAATGAGACCTTTGTTTTTTTAATAAAGAGATAAATTCTTGTGGCATCGTATGTGTGTATTATAATTGCCAAGTAGAGTCCACGGTTTTCACCTGAGTGTGTATGGATGGTGTGTCTTCAATTCATTGAATACGAGGAATTAGATACTATTAGTAGTAGTTGTGAACCTTTTAGTTTTTCCCAAGAGATCTCCATATCTTTGTTTACCTGTGGTACCCCTTCCCTTGGGCAGTGGGGTCACTCCCTATTCTTTAAGCAGAGCAGAGTACTCTACACATAAAAAGATATGCCGGTCCTATCTTTTTATGTACTAGCGTTTCTGTCTTGACTGCGGAGTATCTGCATTCATAAGCTTAATACTTTTTGAATACCAAAAAAAAACCAGAAACTTACACAAAAGTGTAAGCTTACCTTTGCAAATCAGGAGATGACTCTCTAAATAACATGATTGTTCTGTCTCCACTAATTGATTTCAATATAGATTATTGTTTTACTTTAAACCATGAAATAAGTGAATTGACTTCATGGTTCAATCCTGGGGAACTTCTTGACTTGATTTTTAAACTATATTCATTTCCCATGAGATATAGTTGAGGCTGTTTATTGTATCATAAAGACACTGCTACATAACTGTGTAACAATGCTTTTCAGTCTCATGTTTTTTACTCAAAAGTTCAGCTTGTTGAGTGGGCCGTTCATTCTCAGGCACTAAAAGCTTAGGTAGAGGTTGCCAGAAAAGTATGATATGGTGGAAATCTTGCAATAATCTTTCTTTGGAAATGTTAGTAAATGGACACAATTACCTTTAATTATGATTACTCTTCTTTCCCGCTAAATTATATTTTCCAGGTGAGGAATCTTTGCCACTGTATTTTCATCAAAAGTGCTCCTTCATAATCAAAGGCAAGTG
Source organism: Lissotriton vulgaris (assembly GCF_964263255.1). NCBI lineage: Eukaryota > Metazoa > Chordata > Amphibia > Caudata > Salamandridae > Lissotriton > Lissotriton vulgaris. The sequence goes on from NC_141694.1 coordinate 1,300,785,539, forward strand.
ATCAAATGCAAGTGAATATTTTAGTCAATAATGAGAGTTGTGAGTAGTTTTAAAGGAATGTATCAACTAATTAAAGTTTAAGATTCTCTCACTCTTCATTCATTAGTCAGGTATCAATAAGGTTACAGAACTGATCATAGAAAACTACAGTTAGTACAGAGCATATCATAATTTGCACACAGCGTGTTGCATAAAAAAAGAATCGCTATTCTAAGAAAATGTGGCACAAATGATTTCAGTAAGAACTCATGAAGAATTCAAAATAAAGCAAGAGTGAGATTAGCATGAAACAAAATCAATGATTAATAATTGCAGAATCCCCCATAAAGACAACATAAAGCATAGACCAAATAAGCCTTGTCAAAACCAGTAACTCATATCATAATGCGTGGGTTTTTTAATAAAAGTCAGAATGAAACACATGGCTGACATCTAATCTGCCCTCATCCCAGCTGAATCTGCCTCCCCCTGTTCAGCTTTGTCTCAATATGTTCTGCTCTGCATCTGCCCTCTCCTTCGCGACTGGTCTCCATCTCTCAGTCTAAGTCCAAATCTCCAACTGAATACTCCAAAACTAGGTACCCTTATATAAATCAGAAAAGAAATGTTGCATAGCATGTGGTATGATCTCCATTCTTCATCCAATTGGAATACAGCATTCTCCAGAAGGACATCTACGCCAATCTGCTGTCCGCACAAGTCACCCATCCGCAGGCAAAATCCTTCGCACCACACATTCTGAATCTTATTTAATATAGCTTCATCTATTAACCTTCTTTCTAAGAAACATTTTATTTGAACTAAATACATGACATTAGTTGCAAAAGAACTTATTGTTTGAGCAGGAATCACTAAAACATTACATGGAAATACATATCAAAATGCATGTGTTCTCCATTCTTTCTAAAGCAGAGAAACAAATTCAACTTTGTTTGAAACATTTTCCAGCAACTAAATACAATAAGGCAGGTTATATGTGTGTGTGAATAATATGAGGCGTCCTTCTTTCACATGAGAGGAAACATTCCTCTGTTATCTCAAAGGTCAAGCTGGAGCTCTCAGAGCAAGCGTAATCATGAGCTCTTTCTGTGTTCTACACTTTAAAATGTGTTGTTAATTTGATATAAATTCAAATTTTATTCCCCTACTGCACACATTTCAAAAACAATTTGTATGGGGGCGTTCCCAGCAACATCCAAGGCCTTTTGACACTGCCCCAGATTTACGAGAAATCGTAACTCTGAAGCAGTGCCAAAAGCTTACGCCTCCCCAGGGGAGGCGTACGGGAGGCGCAACAGGGAGAAGTGTCTTTATTTCTCCTCGTATTTCATTTTTCTATGTGTGCTGCAATCTACAGCACACATAGAAAGAGGAAAAGCCTCTTGTGATTATTTTTGTACAGAAAGGTTTCCCTTCCTGTACAAAAATAATCTTCCCCGCAACGCAGGCACCCTTGCACCATTGTGCAAAGGTGCCTGTGTAGGCGCAGGCAGCCCATTGTGCGCCGGCGGAGGGGAAAAGGACAGGAATGCGCCGTATCTTATAGATACGGCGCATTTCTGCCCATTTCTTTTGCCGTAGGGAAGCGCAGCAGGAAAGCCTGCTGCGCTTCCCTACTGCAAAAAGTCATAAATGAGGCCCCTGGATTTTCGGTTAAGGAGACTAAGCAGGGTAAATAATGGTTGTAGTTGCATTTGTGCAACCCTATTTAGGACGGTGCAACTGTTGCTCTTTTTTCCTGCCCAGCATCATGATGCTTGTCATGGCAGTTCCTGGTAGGGAAATTGCACGATGGCCCCCAACGCACACTGAGAAAAATACTTGCATCTTGGGGGTTTGTAACTTTGTTCTGCAATAATAAACTTCTGCTTTGCCACTAAAAAGAAATCACAAAGGAACACATTTTTTGGGGTAAGCTTGGAACATTCTCTTGGCTTCCCTAAGAATAACATTTTCAAAAACGTATATGACTTATGTTTCTTGACTCTCAATGTCAGAACTGGAAACTCATTCAGCAGTGCATGGGTTCAGGTTGCAGAAATGCTCTTCATCAACACAGGTAATGGCTCCAGCCAACTCTTTAGTTCAAAATGGTTCCTTAGAATATGTCCGTAGCATCACTTGCTTTCTTTGTACATTGGGTCTATTGCATTGCCCGGGTACAGAGGAAACGTTCCACAGGCTCATGAAGGAAAAGTACCCAAATGATACTGTTCCAGAGGTTTTCTTCCAGGCAGGCCACAGCTTTCTCCATTCTATAACCTTCATCACTCTACACCCATATAGAAATGTTCCACAGTTTTAAATAGACTTTACTGGCTGGCGATTTAAACCCTTTTGCCTTGAGGATCAACAAGACTAGCCTGCAGGAGCAGCTTTCCCGTCCGAGAGATTCAAAACTAATCTCAATAAAAAGATGGATGCAGTTTGACAAGTTTGTATGCTAACATCAAAACCAGCGCAGTGAAAATTGCTACATGTTCCCTGTTGAAAAACAGATCTTTAATATTAATATGAGATGAAAGAAACATCTACACAATGTTGAAATACAATTTTATCTCACTCAACCTCTATCTAGCACTCGGGATACCGTAAGTTTCTGTCAGCTCAATAGTTCACTCATTACACAATCATTCCCATCACACCATTATGGTCTTACACAAGTATATGAAACACAAAGGGGTAGCTGTCCGTGTAAAATGTCAGGTCAACTAGGCATGCAAAAACAAAATAAGGGGGGGGGAGAAGGTGTCTCAGGCTGGATGTATAGGTGGGGGGAATTTCCTTATTATTTAGAAAAGAGCAACGTTTTCCAATAAGGGAATTTAGCCCCACCTATACATCTATCCTGATACACCGTCTCCCCCACTTATTTTGTTTTTCTGTCCCTATTTGGCATGACTCTTTTCAGGAACAGCTATCCCTGTGTGTCAAACAAACTTGTTCTTGGAAGCTAGGGTACTTGTCCTCTACTTCTGGTCCTCGTCCCTACTTGTCTCAAACAAGAATACTCACATTATAAACCACTGGCATGGCTTCTCCACTCAACTTATTTCACTCAATTCACAAATACTTTCTATTTAGTTTCAAAGGTTTAATGTTCAATCCAAGCCTAAAGTTTTTTATCCACACTGAGGGGTACATCATCTTACTCATAAAATTAATTAATGACTTCATAACTTTACCCTCTCACCTCAAAACATCTTATGAAATGTCTTATATAAAAAATACTGGTGCTTAGAACCCCATAATTCGCCATCATCTCCGACATAATATTTGACTTGCAAAATCATATCTCACATTTTAGAGGGAAATGTAAAGTGAGACATGCTCCCACCTGGGTCTCTGTCTGCTAAAAAATATCCAATACCAGGAGGTCAAAAAGATTTAAAATAAACCCCCCAAAACGGTCAGAAGAGGGTGCACTTATACCAGCTGTTTGTCCATTCAACATTACAATTTGGCCCGTAAGAAAACGCAATGGCTCCTGGAGAATGACGCTTCATTCTGCCTCAGTTAAACACATTAGCCTCTGCCTATAAACCTATGGTGCCTGTCATTCAACTATTATGTCAATACTTAGCAAAAAAGTGGGCGCATGGGATCATTGAATTGTTGAATTCTTTCTTTTCTATTCTATTCACAAATTAAGTCATGATCATTTTGCATTTACATGTGGCAAAAGACAGAACAATTTTAGTAAGATTGCCATTGGACAGCTACACCATCCAACTTTGTGTTGTACTTGTGGACTGCTAGATAGAAATTCACAGGCTGATGCTAGAATTGCACATTAGATTGATTATATCATAATTACTCGAGTCATTAAGGAACATGTTTTAGAGTTACACAAGATTAGGAACCTACAAAAAGATGAGGTGATACACTCTAAGAAGGTAAAGTAACTAACACAAGACGTGGATGCCTAGGTAAAGTGTCAGCAAGACAAATGCAATACCCCAAAATGTGATTGATAAAATACAGCAGTTGAAGGTTCCTAACACAAACGAAGAAGTACAGAACTGTATAGATCATAAGGAAAGTGTGCAAGGTGTGTGTGCTGTTCTTTCGTTGTTATATGTTCTGACTTGATGCTGGTAATTTTCTGTGAGGTTAGAGATGTTCATGCCATTCTGAGAGGGTTACATTACTTGATTGGGCATTATGATCATATCCAGTAGATAATGAGACACCATTTTCCAGTACTGCAGATCAATCAAAAATGGCCACACGAACATGGAATATGGCTGGTGTTGCCAATTAGCTTTTATCTGCAAGCTAGAATGGTGATGGATGCATTCAGTAGACTGTTACAACATGTTTGAGGAATTTGTCAGGAGATTACACACTGAATGGACGGTGTAAGAATTTGAATCAAGCAGTGTTTGTGTTGAACAACTCAACAGTGAGCAGATACTGTTCATTTTCATGACAGGGCAGACTACGGAGTAAACATCTACATTAATATTGTATAAAACATAACTAAGAGCTGGAATGATTTTAGAAGGTCCTGTAGAAGGAGGTATGTTCCCGAGCCACGGTGGAACTAAAGAATTAAGCACAGGACAGAATATCTTAAAATAGGGCATCAATCTTCTCTGCGAAAGGAACACTATAAATTCCAGAAAATGGAAAAGACACACCTTATAAGCAGTCCTTTCCAAGATATTGGTCTATCAATAGGATGCTATCTGAGATTCCCATTCAAGATATTCCAAATCATAAATGCAGTAGTTTGATACAATGTCAATGTTTTTCATTCTTGATTGTAACTGATAAGTCACTAATGACATTATATGTACACACACAGTTGTAATTCGCCTTTACTGATGTACAGCAGAGGCATTTTTTGGAGATGCAAGCAAAGCAACAATAAATACATATGGATAAGGACTATCAATATTATTCGGAGCTTGTGTAATAGGAATGCCTCCCCAGAACATTTTGTATTTTATTCTTTATTTTCAAAACCACCTCTCAAACAATTACCAAGTGAAGGGAATCTGCAGTGTTTGATGAATTTAGAATAGACTCTCACAATCACTCATGTTCCTGCCAAGTCACAAAGACATATGAAGATGCTTTTTTGTAATTTCACAGTTTATCAGTATTTGTTGCTATAATATCGGAATTGGTAAAGTAACAGAAGCCATTGAAATAAGTTGCAAACATATTACTATCTTGAACAAATTTAGATCCAATATTGTAGTGATGGAAAATAATTGCATTATCACAGTCTATATTGTCTGCTCAGGGATTGTGGTAGAGAGGTGTGGTGTGATATTCAAACAGGACCCCTGTATTCTTACCTTTGGACAATGAAAGATGTCAAATTCAAAATCCCCTCAAGATCTAGATAGAAGTAAGAGTGACATTGTGTCTCCATTTCTTATATAGAAGTGAGGAGCTATTTCAGTTTAAGTATGCTTCTATATCCTCAAAAGAAATCCTTTTTTTTTTATCAAAGATGAACTCCATAGAGAAGAGGCTTTGGCCAACACCTGACCACTCTAATATACACGAACTTAAACATTGATAGGCTACATATTGCTGTCTATAATTATCTGTCTCCCAATGTTGTGTTGGGCTCAATATGAAGGGTCACATAAAACCCTGGCACACTAATGTTTGGTACTTCATAAAACAGAAACTATTGCATTCTCTTGCACCGTTGTTGATAGTCTCTTTCTTCTTCTTCTTGCTAGGGGATTGTGTAGGGCACAGTCATAGAATTCCCTGCCTGTGTGAGTGAGAGAAAGAGAGACAAAGAGAGAGAGAGAGAGAGAGAGAGAGAGAGAGAGAGAGAGAGAGAGAGAGAGAGAGAGAGAGAGAGAGAAAGAGAGAAAGAGAGAAGGAGAATGTGTGTGTGTTTGTGTGTCCTCCCAATAACTTGTGACTGGGACCTCAGAATCCCACCTACATGATTGGTCACATTCCCAAGTAGCACCCACTCCAGGGGGCAGAGGGCAGGGTTTGTGAATGTGTACCCTCCATCACCCCTTGAAATGAGGCAAATGTCGCCCCAAAATACGTGGTGGCAAGAAATCATAGGCAGGTGGTTTGCTGTGACGCTTTGTGCTCACCTCAACAGGTTCCTTGGGCAAACGCTAAGTATCCACCACCTCATTGGTGGAAAACATCCAGAGCTTCGTCCACGGTTTTTAACAATTGGCACAGGCAATGTCAACTGTATCATTTTTCTCCAATGCAGCTACACATTATAAAAGGGGCCTTGCTGATTTCTGTAATTTGAAAACTTGGCCTCCAATGACAAATTGCACAAAGAAATATGTTCAAGTTTTCTATAAAACAGACTCTCATCTTTGGAGAATTTCAGGCTGAATCACTGCCAAACACAAAGCTGTTAATGGGTTTAGTAATAAACGTGGTCCTTAGTTTAATTGATGAGAAAAATAATCACCATCTTTTACCCAAAAAAGGAAAAAGGGAGATAAAATAAATGTTATAATTTTTATAACCCTGTCTGTTGCAAATCTTAAAAAATGAGTAATAACTACAACTAATATATTTAATTGTTAGAAAGAAAATAATTCTCTGGATTGGAATTTCCCATGATTTAAAATTCCCGAACCTGTATGATGTGTAACAAAAATTAATATGGCTAAGCATTTAAATATCAGTCTTTGTACAGTGTTATCATTGATGACTTAGCATGAAATATTTTGCCAGACAGAATCACCTTTAGAGCATTTCTAAACCAAATGTAGAAATAAGCATATATAATAGGATTTAAAGCGGAGTTCAAATACCCAAACCACACCAACGCATCTACTAAATCTGCGGGTGTGCTATAGCTCAGTATGGGATCTAAAATGTTACAGAAGAAAAATGGGAACCAACATGCAAGAAAACCTCCCATCACTATTCCCAATGTCTTGGCAGCTTTCCGCTCTCTTTTCTGCACTACTTGGTTCACACTATTTTCTCCTGTCCCACAACGGTTCATAGACTGAGCTTGTCTTTTAGCTACAGTAAATATTTTTCCATATACACCAATCATAATGATCCCGGGGATGTAGAAGGAGAGTAGAGAGGAGCCAAAAGCTGAAGCTCTATTAAGAAAGAGTGTGCAGCCACCAACACAATGTACAGATTGATAGTAGAACTCTTCTATCCCAATAATGTTTAGCTCTAGAAAGATCATTCCAAAGGCAAGTGTTGCTGAGGTCCACCAAGTCACTAGTGTCAACCCCAGTACAATTTTTTCATTCATTTTGACTCTGTATGTCAATGGGTGGCAGATAGCATAGTAGCGGTCAATGGCGATACAGAAAATATGCAGAATTGAGGCTGTGCTTAACATCACATCAGTGCTGCTGTGGATTTTGCAAAACAAATCTCCAAAGTACCAGCAGGTCTCCACAGATCTCATCATGCTGCAGGGCATGACAAAGGCACCTAGCAGAATGTCTACATTAGCCAAACAAAGAACAAGATAGTTTGTTGGATTATGGAGCTGCTTGAAGTGAACTATTGAGACAATGATGAGTAGGTTACCACATAGTGTGAACAAAATTGTTATTGTCATCAGAAAGTACAAAATGGCTTTTGTCCTCTGGGACCTGTTATCCCTCACACAGGAGCCATTTACTGATGCATAGCACAATTCAACCGCTACAGACATCTCTGCTTATGTTCATGAAGGCAGGCAGTCCAGGTCATTCTATGTTGAATTGAGTTTGCATGCCTGTGGGAATAAAGAAGAGAGTCTCAATGTATTGTATTGTACATCATTTTTAAATGTTTAAAATACACTCTGTAGACTTACCCTGGTGGAATTCCAGATAACCTAACATAAATGGGGTTTAATACAACCAGGTTGTGTCCTATCAAGTTTTAAATGTTTATTAAATCTCAATGGAGAATACTGTGGTGTTCATTCCAGGTTTACCTTGTCTCTGTTTTTGGTGTCTAATGTTGTCTTGTAACATTCACTTGAAATTTGCATTCAACCTTCAGGCTTGAATTCTGCAAATGCATTATTTTACATAGTGCATCTTTACCAGCCAAGAATGGCTGTCTTTTACTTAACCATCCAGCAAATATTCTGACATAGGGTAATTACGCTCTTCCTAAATGTGCGGACATTATGCAGTGCTGTTTTCATGACTACTCATCCCTATACCAATTTCCCGAGGGGAAAATACTAGGCCTTTTTTAAGGAGTAGGAACATACCTCTATCAGGATACACTTGCAACAAGATAGGACCTATTGACTCCATACAAAAAAAGGTAGTTTTCAAATTGTATGAGTACTTATATGTGAACTTTGAGCTTTCTGAAGTTCACAGGACTACAAGCTCCTACTTCTAACAACAATTCTGGTCAATTTCAACAAATACCACATCATAGAACACAATATTTAAAAATAGAATATTTTATGAAGTAGTAGACATCCAAAAGCAGTGGCATGTCAAATGAAAGACGTTCATTATGAGATTACTCTGGCCTTCAGCAGTTTACTAAAGATTAGGACCATATGTATCATCAAACTATTTTGCATTTCCTAAATAGCGAATCTAAAGGAATCGCTATTATGAAATGCAAAATGGTATGTATGAACAAAATCGCTTTTTATTTGCGATTCCTTAAGCTTCCTTATTTGCGAATTCGTATTTTGCGAATTCGCAACTAAGGAATATTCCCAATGCATTCCTATGGGCCAAGAGGCCCATAGGAATGAATGCAAAATAATTCTCAAATTGCGAATTCGCAATTTGCTAATCGCAATTTGAGAATTATTGCAAGGGTGCAGGGGTGTCTCAAAGACACCCTGCTGCACCCCTGAAAAGAACATGTGTGTGCATATGGCGCACATACATGCCCTATGGGCATGTGTGTGCATCACATGCCACCTTTATGTTACCTGTGGACGATTTGCCGAGTTGCCACTGGAGGGAGCCCGAGAGTCACTGAACGCCAGATCGCCATCTTTCGCCGAACGAACGAGACAGGTGCAGGCTGCTGCTGTCTCCACCCGTTGTGGACCTGCGGGATTCGGGACCCAAGGAAAAGGAAAAGAAAAAGATTCCTTTCAGCGAAAGGTACAGCGGAGTAGCGGAGCAGAGCGGGCCGGCTTCAATCCACCTGCCAGCCCGACCATAAGGTCTGTCAGGCTGCATAGCGATCCACGAACAGGAGCGGGGGTAGGACGGGGCATCGCGGCTGCAGGCGGGTTGAAGGCAGGTGTGAGCGCTGTTCTAAGCGCTGAGAAAACAACATCGCCTCCGCCACTGCTACCGCCTCCCCCTCCCCCACTGCCCTCACGAGTCTCCAGCAAGGCATATGGGACAAGGTGCCACAGGCGGCACGATCGCTACCCCAAGCGCCGAGATACCAAACCCAGCCCCCGTCGCTGAGGCGCTGTAGGAAGGTGTGAGCGCTGAGTTTCCAAGTGCTGCGACAACACCTCCACAGCGGAGGGGGGAGCCAGCAATGTTTGGCCTTTGAGAGGCTCGGTCACCAACAAGCTGAGCCAAAAGCCTGAAGCCGAGAAGCTGTGAAGCTGAAGAAGGGTCCCGGGGAGAGCGAGAGAGAGAACTGGTGCTGGCGCCGGTGGACAAGCCGGAGGGCAAGAGGACTCGTGCACTGATTATTGCGCATGTGCAGAGAGTTGATGTTTGGACGTCGGTTGTAGATCACGGTCTGGTCACGGTCCGTGGTGAAACTTGGGGAACTGTGGCCACAGTTGCTTGCACCTCCGGAGCCACTCATCCGCTTGAGAGACGTTGACCAGTGGCCTGGGGTGGAGCCAGAGAAGAAGGGAGCCAGAGACCAGAGACCACACCGACCGTGACCATGAGTAGGTGTGATTGCAGGGTGGGAGAACTTACGTGGGTGTTAGCGCTGTACTGAGCTGGGGCAATAATCCAACACGGTCCCCACGCTGTCGCTGACACACCACTGTGACGTGCTAACGTCGTACTGAGCTAGGATAACAATCCAACACGGTCCCCTCGCTGTCGCTAACACACCACTGCGGCGTGCCCACCAGAGGTACCCAGACGGGGAGCGCCTGAAGTTCCTGTAGCCCACCCACGCAGGAAGAGGGTGATTAAGTGAAAACAAAACAGAAACGGTCTAAGGCCTCCAACCAGGGTACAATGAGGTCGGGGAGAACGCGACACCTGGTGGAAAATAAGAAGACCATGAAAAAGTTAAAGAAGTTAAACGTAGGGGATATACCTTCGGGGGCACAAGCCGACCAAAGGGAGAGGTTGGTCTCAGTACCCACCCCGGAAACAACGTCAAATATCTCAAACAAGTCAGGGCTCTTAAAATTCTTCTACTTAAAGGACCCAATTGCAGCAATCTACACGTCATCAGTTGAAGCAAGCAATTTACCAAATCCAATTTTGCCAATTAGTGCTCTACCTTCCTGGGATAACAACAAGTCAAATATGCGCAACCCCTGTACATTATCCAAGGGCTTCTCTCCTAAGGGAAGCAAACTGACAATTGCCGCACAAGTACACCATTCAAATGCCCACGCAGGGGAGAGTGATCCCTCAGAAACTCATAAGCACACTATGGCGGTAGACACCACAAAGGTCCATAGTAGAGCATCAACTGACATTATAATCCCAAATGAGGTTTTGGAAGTAAAAAATCCTAAAGGTCCAATAAGACCCCAGGACAGCCCAACATCATCCGACGTGGTGGAAGTAAAAGATCCTAATAGTTCGAAGAGTTTTAAGGAGGGCCCAAAAGGCCAGGCAAATTTACACGTAGAATCCATGTTCGAAACTGATCCATGGCAAAAACCATTGTTTTTATCAAATGACACAGAACTGGAAGAACTAATGGAAAGGATCTCAATGTACCTAGAAACCCAAGGCAAAGCATTACAATCTGAGCCAAGTCCGAAAAATTTACATCCGAGTCTAGGTCCGGCGATGTCTACCCCTCGAGGGCCAGTAGAAAAAAGAAACTTCCAAGACTGCACCATAAACAACAGTACCAACAAGTTAATAAATGATCCTTACATAAGTCCTTCTGCTCCAATCACCATCTCGTGAGGCAGTCTGATGGACACTGATTCGAAAGTGGCAATTGTGTCTCAAGAAGATCAATCGCCCATTTGGACTCAGTCACTACTAAACTCTCTAGATCAAGCTATAAAAGCTTTGAACTTTCAATCAAATAAAATGGAGGTGCAGATAGACCTTATCACTTTGGTGGCAGGCCACATTGCAGGCTTAAACTCAAAAATGGATGCACTTACCTCCCTATTAAGAAGTCAAGGGAAACTAGTAGCCCAACCAGAGTTTAATAAAAAACATCCTTGCTGCGGTTGTGGTTTAATAATTGAAAAACTAGCAAGTTTTCCAGCAATTCTTACGGATATTCTGCGGGAAGTAAGGCAACAGCACAACACAGCTGAAAAGATCACAAAATTCTCCCCAGAAAAACTACATTTCCGCAGCAGGTCAATTTCAAAGGAGCATTCAACTAGTAATCATCTGAAGGTCTCAGACCACATCTCAAGGGAAGCGGGGATAGAAAGATCAGCACAAGAACAGGAACCAATATCGTCTTCCCAAATTATAAGTGAAGAGGAAAAAATTGCCATCAAAGAGGACAAAATAGTAACAAAGAGACAAAAGAAAAAGGCCAGGAAAGCTAGACTAAAGTATAAACAGCAACAATCCTTAGATCCAGGGAAGCTGTTTTCAATTTTCAACGTAAACTCTGCCCAGGTCTTAAATTCCGATTGTCCCGCCACGCCTCAAGACGGCAAGACAGGCTCAACCCAGATGTCAGTGAATCAAGAGTCCCAACTTCCACCGAGAGTGGATAACCCCAGGCAGAGCTCACTCACAACATCTGTTAACCATCACAGCATAACAAATTTGGTTTTAGCTGAAGCTCCTAGTGGCCCAATGGAAAATCCGTCAGTACCGAAAAACATCTGGACTCATACGGAAGGAACCGCCGAAAATGGAACACCTGAGCAAACAAGGCCCAGAAAAAACACGGGCAACCATACAGGGGGACATGGTCAGTCTAACCGGGCCAACAATAAGAGTCCGCAGCTTACTGGAAAACAGCCTAGTTGTCAGAAATCTGGACCCATTTAAAAAAATAATTCAGGAGAATCAAATGGATCACAGCCAAAAAACGTACCTACCCGCATGTGTGTTACCATTACGGAAAAACACCGCACCTGTGCCCTAACTCAAACTCGGCATAATTTTCCTTCAAAGGTTTATCAAAACCCAGGTACAAATCAAAGCACAACCAACCTGACGTCGTCAGCAATTACGGACCAGGGGCAAGAGTCCTCCGCATTATCTCCGAAATCCAACGGATTTATAAAGCCCCAACAGTCTAAAGTCGATAAAAAAATACTTTTCCATTCTGAAATAACACCCCACAAATTAACATTCATTCCGGAATACTCATCAAAGGGGCTTCAGGATTTCCTAAACCGGGGTAATCTGCTAAGATTATTCCAGGAAATAGAGGAGTTAAAAGAGATAACTTCTCAGGACCTCCTGTCCGTTGAATTCAAAAGAATCCCCTGGCACATAGAATCTGAAGTCACCGTCACAACGTGGGCTTCAAAAGCCATTGCTGACAAAATACTCTCCACTAGAGATCACTTCGAATCTTGGGGAATTTCGCTTTTAAGAATCATAATCCCAAAATATCCTTTTCCGTTACAAAAAATCACCAATAAAGAAACAAAGGATATCGGGGATAATCGCCTTCCGTTTTCCTGCCTATTAGGGGCCCGTGCTACCTCTCCAGCCGATGCAAGCGTAGCTGAAGAGGTAAATCTGACAGACCACAAACACCCAAATAGGCAGCCCGGTTGGGACACAACAGATTGGTCCTGGGTCCCAAGGTTCCTGTGTAAAAAGAGTCCCTAATACGGAGAAAAATTCTTCCCGGTCTCCACGTAGGAGGGTGGAAGCGCAGAGTGCCAAAACCACTTCAACAAAAGTCTCGGTATGCACATGGAATGTACATGGTTTCCACGAAATGGAGCTGGACCATGATACCCAAATTTTTTTTCCAACCAAGACATAATCCTGATTCAGGAGACATGGAAACTAGCTCCAAGCGTAATACCAGGCTTTAAGACCCGCTACATCCCTGCAGAAAGACACTCAAAGTTTGGACACCCTCGGGGTGGTTTATCAACTTATATCACTCAAAAATTTGATTGGTCTTCAGAAGCATTGGATGTAGGCCTAAACTGGGTACAAGTGATCAGAATCACGGAATCTACGTCAGCCGGGCACAAAAAATGGCAAATTATAATCTTTAATGTTTATATCCATCCTGACCGTAAGCTACAACAAGGTAAACAAATGTGCCTGACGTCGCTGATCAAAACGATGCAAAAAACCTGTAAAGGATGTCCTCTATTAATCTCAGGGGACTTTAACTGTGATCTCAACGGAAAATTGAGGGCAAAAGAAGTCAAGCGACCGCCCAAAGGAGGCATTGGGTTAGCCTTTGACCCAAAAGCGCTGGGTCTGACAGTTCTAAACGGCAACATGACGGGGGACAGGCTGGCTGGCGTCACGTTCCTGAGTGGTAGGGTCCACTCAACAATAGACTATACAATAGTAGGTGACAAATTAATCCCAGTCATCGAGACCTTCAAAATCGTCCAACGATCAGAAAGCGACTATTTCCCCCAAATAACCTCTCTAAACACTGCGCCAAACTCGGCACCGAAATTAGCAAGTCTGCTTCACCAAGCCACTAAATTCAACTTAAAGAAACTAAAATGGAGAGGAGAAATGTTGGAAAGAATTCATTGTGCCGCAATGGCTCGAAAATCCGAATTAGGGATGCAAAAAAAGGAGGACCTTGTAAAAAATTGGGAGCTACTGGTCCTGGACCTTCTTCACAAATTTACTGCAATTTCAGGTGTACGGAGTAAATCCATCGCTAAAAAGGAGCCCTGGTTTACCAACGAACTGAGAACAAAGAAAAGGAGGGTAGCAAATGTTGTCCGTCACCTCGCGTGGAATAAAAAGCTGGGGTTACCAACAAACAAAGGGGTTCTGACAGAAGCCAGAAGTTCCTACAGGAATGCTTTATACATTGCAAAATCTGCCCATAAGGAGAAGTTATGGAATAGACTGTTAAGTGCCGGAAAACATCCCAACAGTCGTGAATTTTGGGGCATTATCAATGACCTAAATAAAGGACAAAAACTCTTTCAAGAAGCGGGAGTAGGAGCCGACACTTGGTCTCACAACATGTGCAATCCCTTTACTGCACAAGAACAGTTGGTCTTCCAAATAATACGCAGGTAACAAACATAGCAGAGAATGGCCAGTTGGAAATCTACAACCCAGGCACGGAAGGACCGGTGATAAAGGATTGCGCGAAAGAGGAATTGACAGTCCCAGAATTGACAACTAGAGTGGAACTGTGTAAAATCATTATTAGGCTAAAGGTTGAAGGAGCACCAGGTCCGAATGGACTGCCCAATGCCATTTTTAAACATGATCCGGAATTTTGGGCAGAAATGCTGACACCATTGTTTAACCAAATATATCGTGACACACAGGTTCCTGCATCATGGATGGGGAACGTGATTCACCCAATCTTTAAACAAGGCGACCATGGTAACCCAACAAATTACCGACTAATATCATTGATAGATGTGGAAGACAAGCTCTATGCCTCTTGCATCCTCCTCAAGCTGCAAGATTTGATAGAAGAATCTCAGAGAATCCCCTGGTTCCAGACGGGATTTAGGAGGGACATGGGGACAATCACCAACTTAACTTGCCTGTCAGTTTTAATGGAAAGGGGCGACCACTCGGTCCCCCCGAACGTATGGCAGAGTGCCTCGATCCCCCCGGGAAGACATTTTTGGGCGGGAGGCGCGTCTCGGCTGGTATGCCCGAAGCGGCGTAGCCGGGGCGCGCTTTTTTCCCGCCCTTGAGTGGGCTGGCCTAGACACGGACGCCGCCGGCCACGCCCTCGGGGCAGGCAGGGGCGGGTTTACGCCCGCCCTGAAGATGGATAAAAAGAGACGCAAGACCAGAAGACATCCTCTTGTTCCTGTGCTCTGAAGCTGCACCTCCCCGCTGCACGTGAGCTCGAGACGGAACGAAGAGCCAATTTTGAGCGTTTTAATCGTTCTTGTTTGTTTTTCAGTTACTTTGTTGGAGAATGCCGAAGAAGGTTGGAAAGCGCATGAATACCGACCAGATGCTGCGTGTTCTCATGAAGGAGATGTCCGAGCTAAAGAAGCGGGTGGACAAGAATGAAGAAAGGGGTCCAAAACGTCCTTTGGCGGGAGCAGCCCCGGGGGGGAAAAACAAGAGGCCCAGGAGGGGGGCAGCGGGAGAGGAGATCCCCGGTCCCAGTGCTCCGCTCGAGGCTCCAACTCCCGTGCCAGAGGAGGGGAATCCGATCACCCCCGTGTCCGAGGATGATATGCCGCCCGAGTTGGCAGCACAATTGGCAGCGTGGTTGGGAAAAGGTAACGAGGGCGCCACGGCTGTCGAAGCGCAGGAGCTGATTAAGCAATTGCGTGAGAAACGGGAAGCAGCCAAGGTGCCCGTGCCGGCTGCAGTGGGGGACAAGGCACCAGGGACGGTGGCGACCACAGAGGCAGCGCCAGGTGCAGGTAAGCGGCCATTGCCGATCGCGAGGGATGAGTCAACACCCTCTCGGAGGGAAAAGTTGGGGCAACATGTTCCTTTGGCAATTAAGGAAAAGATTTGGGCGGGGGAGTATGTGAACATTTTTTCGTTACTTGTTGATCATTATGAGGTGGAGCATGTAAAGAGTCAGAAGGACCTAATGCATCCGAGTGTTTGGCGCGCAAAAATGGCCGCCTTCAAAGTAAATGAGAATATCGCCAATTGGGGCAATGCCTGGGGAATCTTTACATCAATCCTGGGGGAACGTAGGCCTGAGTTGCTTTCCGAGTTCCCAATCTACCAATCACGAATCATGGGGTACTCGACATCGCACCAGGGGAATCATTGGTTTTGTTACGATAATATGTTCAGAAAGGAAAAGGAGCATAATAAAAGTTTAACCTGGGATTGTTATGATGCCTTGACCTGGGATAAAATGAAGGAGTCAGGGATGTTAAAAATGCCGTTGGTGGGAAGTAATGTGGGTGAATCCTCACGACAATATGCGGGGACGCCCTTTCGATCAGGTTCGGGGGCCGACGATCACTCGAAACCTACCGGCAATACCGGAAGAAAGGGTTTCTGTTTTAATTACAACAGAGGAAAATGTACGAGACCGCAGGGATCGTGTAAATTCAAACATGAATGTAGTGGTTGCGGGTCGTCCCATCCTGAGGCCTCGTGCAGAGCCAGAACGGGTGATAACGGGGGGAGAGGAGGTGCCAAACAGGTCTAATATAGTCCGAGGGGCGCCTTTACCCACTCCCATTGATACCCTGGCAATGATCCCTTGGCTCAGTGATTACCCGGATCGTACTTCTGCTGGGGTGCTGCGAAACGGTTTTTCGTATGGTTTCCGCATCCCGGTAGGGGACTTTCAGGGTGTGGATAAGTGTAAGAACCAACTTTCCGTCCTGCAGCATACAACCGTAGTACAGGATAAGATCCGAAAAGAGGTGACTCGAGGTCGGGTCGCTGGCCCGTTTAGTGTACCCCCAGTCCAGAATTTTGTTTGTTCTCCCTTAGGGGTAGTCCCCAAGAAAGACCCTGGAGAGTTCCGACTAATTCATAACTTATCAGCTCCACGAGGTCTTTCCGTCAATGAGGCAATCGATCCAGAAGTGTGTTCGGTGCGGTACGCATCCTTCGATGAGGCTGTAGCCATTTTGAATCGCCTGGGGCCCGGGGCGCTGATGGCGAAGTCAGATATCGAGTCAGCGTTCCGATTGCTCCCGGTACACCCAGACGACCAGCGTCTCCTAGGTTTCATGTTTCAGGGTTGTTATTACATGGATAGGTGTATGCCAATGGGGTGTTCTATATCCTGTGCTTATTTCGAGAAATTCAGTTGTTTTCTACAATGGGTCTTCACAAAGAAAACGGGTTTCCAAGATGTAATGCACTACCTTGATGATTTCTTATTTCTTGAGGCAGCCGGGGGTCTTGAATGTGGCCGGGCCTTGGCCGAATTTTGTGTGTTGATGAAACAGTTAGGCGTGCCATTGGCGCCGGGTAAAACAGTGGGTCCTACGACTTGCCTCGAGTTTCTGGGGATCGAGTTGGACTCCATTGAGGGGTGTTTCCGTTTGCCAGCCGAGAAAGTGTTGAAGTTCAGGGCTGCGCTGCAACTGTGTATAAATGCAACAAAAGTCACGCTGCAACAATTACAGCAGGTGGTGGGACAGTTGAATTTTGCCCTGAGGGTAATACCAATGGCCCGCCCCTTTTCCCGTTCAATTGCCCAAGCGATGGTCGGCCTTAAAGAAGGCCATCATCGCACGAGACTATCGGCCGAGATCCGCCAGGACATGCGTATTTGGTTAGCATTCTTGGCGGATTTCAATGGTAGAATCGTCTGGAATAAACCAGCCGTGTCTTCTGAGGAGCTGGGGCTATGGACATATTCGGCGGGAAGCATAGGTTTTGGCGCCATCTTCGGCACAAAATGGTCGGCACAAAGATGGCCGACTTGGTGGCATGAGAAGGGTCTGACGAGTAATATTGCTTTCCTCGAACTGTTTCCCATCTTGGTGGCCTTGAGAACATGGCCCGATGGGTTCAAAAATCACTCGGTCATATTTTGGTCGGACAATATGACTGTGGTCGAGTGCATCAATAGTCAGGCAGCACGTTGTAAACTGATCTTAAGACTGCTTAAAAAAATTGTTTTACTATGTATGCAATTGAACGTGCTATTCAGAGCAAAACACGTGCCAGGGGTGATGAATCAGGCAGCTGACGCACTGTCTCGTTTTCAAATGCAGGCTTTTTCGGGTTTCCTTCCCTCAGCGGACCCGGAGCCGGCACCCTTTACCGAAGCTCTCTGGTCTCTCGGTGCCCCGAACTTCGTCACCTCGTGGGAGAGAGTCTAGCACCAAGGACGAGGAAGGCATATGAAGGGGCGTTTCGGGCCTATTTAGCCTTTTTGGGGAATGATAGAGAGCGACTTTGGGGTCAGGAGGAATGGGTGGTGAATTTCCTGATGTCCTTACGTAGGGCTGGGAAATCGGTGGCTACGGCCCAGAGGCATCGTGCTGCCATTTCCTTTGTTGCCAGAGCACACGCTATCCAGGACCCAACAGCGTCTTTCGTTGTACAGAAAGCGCTGCGTGGGTGGCAACGCCTTGAGGGTCGCAGAGTAGATGAAAGGCGCCCGATAGGTTTGGATAGATTGTCCCAGTTGTTGGCTACACTTCCTGCCACATGTTCATCTCAGTTTGAGGCAGTGCTGTTCCGAGCCGCGTTTACGCTAGCATTTCACGGAGCAATGCGGGTAGGCGAACTAGTTGCAAGGAACAAACTGGATGTGGCGGGGGGTTTGTGCCGGGAACACGTCCAGATCAGGGGAGAAACAATGACTGTCTCCTTTGTAAGGTCTAAGACTGACCAAGATGGGATGGGTGACTGCGTCATCATACGCAGGATTCCTGGGTCCTCCATATGTCCGGTAAAGTGTTTAGAGGATTACCTAGCACGAAGGGTGGCATCATGGGGGGGGACTTTGTTAAGACACGCGGACGCCACCCCACTGACGAAATTTCAGTTTCAGCGGGTGCTTGCGATGTCAGTTGCCGCTGCGGGCTTGAACCCGGGCGAATTTGGGACCCATTCCTTTCGGATTGGGGCTGCTACGGAAGCTACAGCCAGGGGTCTTAATGTTGAGCAAGTGAAACGAATGGGGCGTTGGTCCTCCAATTGTTATAAAAGATATGTGCGGTTGCACATGTTGTGAAGCTGTAATTATGTACTCTGTACTCACGCTTCTTGTTTTTTGTTTGGTTTCAGTTACGCAAGCCTACGAGGCGGGGCGGACTATGCAGTCGACCTTACACCGGGTCAGCGGTCAGACATCACCGGCTGTGAAAAAGGAGGTGTGGGTCGTGGGCCACTCATACGTGAGGCGTGCCGCAGACGTATTCAAAGCAGGTGACATGATTCACGTAGCTGGGGAATACGGGTACAGGATGTCCTTCTACGGAAGGGGCGGTCTCTGTATTGACCAGTTTCAAACATTTTTTGAGGGTTTGTTAGGGCGGACAAGGTCACCGCCGTCTATAGTTATAGTGCATGTTGGGGGCAATGATTTGGTCACCATCGGTAGACGACTACTCCTGGAGGCAATGCTTTCCACTGTAAGTTGGTTGGCGAGGAGAGTTCCGGGGTGCACGATTGCATGGTCCCATTTGATCCCACGAAAGGCGTGGCGGGGGGCTATCTCTATACCTGCTTTGAATCACTCTGTTAGAAAGCTTAACAATAAAGTGAGTAGGTTGTTCCGTTCCAGGACATTGCATTCTATTTCTCATAGCTGTATTAATGATGACAGGATGTATTCGGGGGATGGTGTGCATTTGTCTTGGGTGGGGAATGAGTTGTTCTTAGGAGACCTCTTAGCATGGTTGAAATCTTTGAAACATGACCTTTAGGTAGGAGTTTTGTGGGGGGTCCGGATAGCCGGTCAACTATCCGGCCTGTGGCGGTAAGGTCATGATCGGTAAGCACTAATTGGAAGATCCCTATGAGTGGGCGTCACCCAACACGGATGGGAGCGCTCGGGGGAGGTGGCCTTTGGCCCCTCAACGGGGAGGCGGTCCCTTCTAAGGATGGGTCGCCGGAAGAAGAGGAAAGGCGGTCAAGGCCCCTTCCTGTGTAGGAGGGGTTACAGCCCCCTCCTGGGGAATTTCCCGGGGCCAGTGACATCTGCGACGGCAGATGCGGTAAGTTGTGTGGGGTTGGGGGGAGGTCTACGATACCTTCTAGATACCTCACACGAGTCTTCGAACGACCTTTAACTGGCGTCGAGTTGATAAGTGCCCCCGTCAAGACAAGGGAAATTGTAGTAGTTGCACGTGAGTACGCCTCAGTGCTGTCGCCCCTCCCAAGTGGGGGGGGTATGTCTGGTTAGGGATCTTGACACCGGTTACGACCTTGCCGTTGGCCCTTAAACGTTAGGATGTACAATTTCAATGTTTCAAGTAAATGTTTTGTAGGATGTTAGATCGGCTAGGAGAACCTCTGTATTAGAGAATCTGTTAAGGTTAGCCAAACATCGCAGTGTGGTATGAAATTGTACATTAATGTTTAAATGTTTTAATTTTGTTTTTAATAAATACGGCCGGGAGGGTCACTCCCTCCCACTTCCAAAAACTTCAAGAACTGTTTCCGGTTTCCCTCATTTGGGGATTGTGTTGAGAGGGGGTGGCGGGTATCTCAGCCATATGGACAGAATAGCAGTAAAGGGCGCACGATTATACGCCTGTTTTGTCGACATCAAATCTGCATTCGACAGAGTAAATCGAGAGCGCCTATGGGAAAAATTGCAGCGTTGGGGGTTGCCTTTAAAATAATACAGGCAATAAAAGCTTTGCACAAAGATACATGGGCAAAGGTTAAATTGGGAGACGGAGCGTATACAACGAGGAATATACCAACATTCCAGGGCCTAAAACAAGGTTGTGTTCTAGCGCCCACCCTTTTTAATCTATTCCTTTCTGATCTCGCAACAGTGTTGGACACAGATGAGGTGCATCCACCCTCATTGGCAAACCGGCGAATTCCTTGTCTGCAATATGCAGATGACATTGTCCTGCTGAGCAAAACTCCAGTGGGTCTGCAAAGAGCTTTAAACATCTTAGCAGAGTACCTAAGACAAGAAGGATTGGACTTAAACAAAGAAAAAACAAAAGTAGTACGTTTAGTGGACCAAAAAAAACTTAGTTACACATGGTCATTTAACGGGACAAAGGTTAACGAACAAGGCTCGTATAAATACCTTGGAGTTACAATATCCCAGGGAGCAAAACTAACAGAGCACAAAACCGCAATTCAAGCAAAAGCACAAAAACTAATCTTTGCTTACCGATTGCTAAAAGTAAAAATGAATTGACCAAATCACAGTCACCTCCTGAAGGTCATGTCAGCGCAAATATTACCATCATTATCTTATGGTCTCGTCACCTGGTGTGGCAAGGAAGCAGACCTGCTAAACGAGCTCCAAACAAAAATTTACAAAGCAGTTTTTAACTTCCCTAATAGTGCTTCAGCACCGCAAGTAAGGCTGGAATTCGGTCTGCAAAACCAGAGATATAGGAGCATGAGCGGCTTCATAAAACTGTGTCACAAATTAAGATCTGCAGATCCGTATTCAATGGATTGGTTAAACTGGGAAGCTATAAAAAATCAAGGAGCAACTGGAACCCCTTGTCCTTGGGGAAAATACCTGAAAACCTGCGTGAAAGAGCTGGGGCTGGAAGGAATTTAGGAATCTGTGACGGACAAAGCAACAATAAGTAGACTAGCCAATAAGGCAGCAAGGTCGAAATCTTTTCAAGAGGGCAAAGCGTTACTGCTCAAGCGGCGACATGGTTGGACCATAATCAACTCCTTCAAAGCCGGACGACCGCTTGCATATTTAACCTCTCATTTTAATGTGCACATAAAAAGAGCCTTTATGGCCTACAGGATGGGTATGCACAGTTCGAAAGACTTAGCACCTTCTTGGAAAGGGAAACACCAGACCGAGAGCTGTAGACTTTGTGGCTACAAAACGGAAACATTAGCCCATTTTTTGTGCGTTTGTCCGGCTCTCCTGGTACAACGTTGAAGATTATTGAAACAGATCTGTAACGAGTTAAAAATTCCTACCTGTAGGCAAGCTGTAACTTGCTGGCTAGGAGGGAGTTCAATCATTTTAGCATGCCGGGGAACAAAATTCCTGGCAGAAGTGAATAAATGCTTGAGTTTTGTGGAACAAGGACATGATGATATAAGGGGTGTAATAACTCTGCCCTGATCCCTAAGACCGGTAAACCCTGCACTAACATGAACCAAACATTTTGACCTCTTAATGCCGATGGGAGTTTACCTGAGGAATATTGTTTTAAAATTGTGTTATATCATTTAACAAAGGAAGAGTTCAATCTTCTTTTTAGTAGCAATTACTTTTTGTATTATAATATTGACATGTGGAAATTGTAATGATTTTAATTAATTATGCAATAAACATTTTGACCTTTGACCTTTGACCATATGCCACCTTTAAAAATGCCAATTTGTGCATTTCTGGAAGAATTCGCAAGTTACCATCAACTGAAAGTTGGTGGTAATTTGCGAATTCTTAAACAAAATTCGCAAGCTAAAATTGCTACATACATAGCATTTAAGGAATCGCAAATTTGCGATTCCCTAAATGCTATGGTAAAAGAAGGAATCGCACAAGTTTGCAATTCCTTATTTTGGGAATGTTTCATATATTCCAAAATGCAAATTTCGGCCTTTGCAATTCAAAAACGGCTTGATACATATGGCCCTTAGTCACCAAGATTCTCTCCAAATGAATAAAGGAGCACCTTCCATTTAAAAAGCTCTACCACCCCATTTCCTTTCCTTAGACTGAAATGGGGAACCTTAAACATAAAGTGTTCTATTGATCTTTAAGATTAAGGACTATATATTGTATATTTCCGTAACAGCTAAGATCATGGCCACCTCTGATATGGCACAAGGAAATAGTGAGCCTTAAGCCTGCCCTTATGCCTTTCATTTTCTAATAAATGCTGCTTTTGAAATTCTTTGGACTTTCCTGAATATGAATTTTGGGATGTACCTACTGGATAAAGTGTTTGTAGCCATCTTGATTTTTCTGTCATCGTGTTTTTATCTTAATATGTGTTATTTTTTTTTTTATCTTGTCCTCCTTTGCCACCTAGGTTTTAAATGTGCAGTCTGTAGGTTTACAAGCATTGTGCTGCCTCAGTTCTTTCAACTGGTGGGGACAGAAATGGAACGTAAACCTCATCCCTCAGCAATAGTGCTTCAACCACCAATGATCGCTGGAATAAAACCTTACAGAGGTCGCAGGAGTGCAGCCAAGATACTAGAGAGAGCATCTGGACCCGGCTATGCCCAAGGATGGGAATGATGGCTTAATAAATGGACCTGGGGAAAAAAAAATCCAAAAAAAACAAACCAGTTTCTCAGTGATCCCACTTCAGGAGATGCCAGAGAGATCTTTTGTCAGGGTTCCCAGCTCTGGCCAAGTCCAACCTGGAGACCTGCAAGGCCGAGGCGTACCAGTCATTAATGGAAGGAGGTAGAGAGTCTTTCCATTTCCTGCATATCTCCCTCCTAGCAAGCAGGATAGAATAAAAGATTAACTTACTCGCCGGCGTTGGAACCCCTTCTAAAAGTCCAAAGATTACCGAAGAGAGGTCCAGAACGATATTGGAGCCAACTGATATTGAAAGAGTCTTACTTATGGCTTCCCAAAATAGGGACAAGTGAGGGCACTCGAAGAACATGTGAATGTCAGAAGCGGCCACCAGCCCACATCTCGCACATGCCACCATATTCCCCTGAGTAAATTTAGAAAGTCAAAGGGGTGAGTAGTAAGCTCGGTGAATGGTAAAAAGGTGGTTCCTGCGTAACCATGCCGGTTTGACGATGTCCCACATCGTTCTGCATGATGCACTCCAAAGGTCTTGCAAATTAGAGTTACTCACATGCGATGACCAAAGCTCATCTGGTAACAGGAATTCACCATCCAATTCTTCCAAGATTAAATTATACCAAGATGAAATCTCCATCTTAGCGGGAAGTTTATCAGCTAGAAGGGTTATAAGGTATCTATACGCACCCAAGGGAAATTTGGTTCCTCGAGAAGGTTGAGCAGTGTATGAACAAGACCAGCTGGATATTTGCAGATATTTAAGCCTGGTGAAGTTTGGGCCGATTTTATTGCTTAAACACTCCCAGGAAAGCAGGACGCCGTCAACAAATAAGTCTCCCCACACCTCCAACCCAGCTTTTCTCATATATACAGCAAGTGTATCTCACAACCAAGCCAGGCTGTCGGGAAGACCCCACAGAGGCGTCCAGCTTCCATAGTAACCTATTTTATTAGCCTTAGTTAGCTGGGCCCAAATTATTGCCATTCCCCGTAAGACTTTCAATGTAATTTTTTTTTTAATTTGGGATCCCCAAAATTAAAAAGAAAACCTGACTGGCTCACCCCGTCTCCCATCAGCAACATAGAATACATAGAACCCACTCCATACTCAAATGGATTCTTTAATAACATCCTGGCATGAGATAGCTGGAAAGCCCAGGCATAGACCTGAAGGTCTGGGGCAGCGAGCCCCCCCTTTTCTCCTGGTTTTTTTTCCAAGAAATTCTTGGAAGGTGTTTTTTCTAAATGAAGGTGTTAATTTCGGACTGTAATTTTTTAATAAGAGAAGGATCAAAATATAAGGGGATAATGTTAAATAAAAAAGAGAACTTGGGCAAAATGGACATTTTGACCAGGTTGACCCTTCCCAATAAGGATAGAGGGAGATGAGCCCAAGTTTGAAGCAGCTTACGACATTCTTTGGCCACCTTCGAGAAATTATTGGTGGTGATCTTGTCAATATCCCCTACAACGTTGAGGCCTAGATACCTCATCCCTTTTCCCGGCCGGATGCCAGAGCTAAAAAAGCTCTGGTCGATGTTCCAAGTCATCATCTCTGTCTTTGACGTATTAAACTCATAACCGGAGATCTCCCCAAATTCAGAAGCCAGCTTGAATATTGCAGGAAGGGCCGTATGAGCTTCAGACGTAAAGATGAGGATATCGTCTGCATAGGGGGCCACCTTTCTCTCCCAACCCCTATACGCAAACGCCTTGATGTTAACACTGTCCCTCAAACTCTGGGCAAATGGTTCAGAATATAGATCGAACAGGAGTGGAGAGAGCGCGCAGCCCTGCTATGTTCCCCTTGAGATGTTAAAGGGCTCGGATAATACACCATTGACTAGAACACAGGCACTAGGGTTCTGGTAAAGAAGACTAATTGCCCGACGAAATCTTTCTCCCACTTTGAACTTTGCCAGGGCCTCCAACAGGTACAACCAGTTAACCCTGTCGAAGGCCTTGGTGGCATCCAATGTAAGAACCGCCAAGGGAAGAGATTCCAAAACAGCCAGATCTACAGCTCCTATTAAATCAAGGTTAATTCGAAAAGCTGTCGCCCCTTGAAAAACCCTTTCTGATCTGGATGTAGAATAGTGGGGGCGACTAGGGCCAGTCTGTTTGCAAGAATTGAGGAAAATATCTTGTAATCCCCATTTAGGATCGAAATTGGTCTGTACGAACCACATGCAGTTGATGGCTTCCCTGGTTTTAAAATTACGGTTATGGAAGCATTGTCCCATGACACTGAAGGATGCACACCATCCA
The DNA here is from genome assembly GCF_964263255.1 of Lissotriton vulgaris. Classification (NCBI taxonomy): domain Eukaryota; kingdom Metazoa; phylum Chordata; class Amphibia; order Caudata; family Salamandridae; genus Lissotriton; species Lissotriton vulgaris. The sequence goes on from NC_141694.1 coordinate 1,300,810,898, forward strand.
GTAGAATCTGATTAAACAATATTACCAAAAAAGAGACAAGATCCTGCCCCAAAGTTCTATAAATTTTATCAGGTAGGCCATCTGGTCCTGATGCTTTCCCTTTCTTGGCATTCTGAATGGCTTTCCTCACCTCTTCTTCCAAAATTTAACTTTCTAGCATCTCACTCTGATCAACAGAAAGACCTGGGAGGGAGATTTTACTAAGCCAATCTTTAATAATATCAAGGTCCAACTTCCTGTCCTCATGGTAAATAGATCGAAAAGATTCTCAAAAGGCTGATCTAATGTCAACATCTAAGGAAAGAGGAACATCATTGACATTAATCAGGTCGATGCTATTACGGACCTGATCTGTTTTGGCTTTCCATGCCAACAACTACCCAGCTCCCTCCCCATAGTGAAAGTGTGCAATTTTGCTGGCCACCCATCTTTCTTGTATCTGCTGATTAAGAATCGGAGCTAATTGGCCCTTTAGGGAAAGTAATCTTTCGCGCATAGGTGTTAAGACAGCGTCTGCGGCGGCGGAATTAGCATCAATATCAAGCTGGATCTTAGCTATATTCGCCTCCACCGAGGCCATGGCCTCTCTATACTCTCTCCTTCTATAAGCCACTTTACCTGTGATAAGGCCTCTCAAAAAAGCTTTAAGGAAGTCCCACACCACTCCTACATCAGCCGAACCTACATTTACCTTTAAAAAAAGTGCCACCTCAGCCTTTAGAAAGAGAACAATGTCAGGATGGGAGAGTAAAGAACGATCAAAAGACCAAGGGCCTGATGTAGGTAAATCCCAATTACCGATTTTGAAATACCAAATTTTACCGATTCGGTATTTCAAAATCGGTAAATGGGATGTAGGTCCCAACATCTGGATTCGTTACCGAATCCTAAACAATTCATTAATTACCGATTCGGTAAATACCGAATCGCTAATGCCCATTCATTCCTATGGGGTTTGAAGCCCATAGGAATGATTAGGCATTACCGATTCGGTATTTACCGAATCGGTAATTAATGAATTCACAAGGGTGCAGGGGGTGTCACTTTGACACCCTCTAGCACCCCCAAAACGGGCATGTGTGCAATGTGGCACACAGACATGCCCTAAGGGCACGTCTGTCTGTCACATGGCCCATGTGTACAAGCACAGATGTGCATTAACACAGGAATCGGTATTTTACCATGGATTTGTATTCCATGGTAAAATACCGATTCTGTAAGCCATGTGCCAATGGAAAATTGGCTACCCACATAGCATTTTCGGTAATTTTACCGAATCGGTAAATATTACCGATTCGGTAATTATTACCGAATCGGTACTTATTACCGATTTGGTAATAATAACGATTCGGTAAAATTACCGAATATGTGCACCTACATCTCCCTAGCCCTTTACCGATCGGAAACGGCCGAAAATCGGTATTTTCGGCCGATTCCGATCGGTAAAAGGCTACCTACATCTGGCCCCAAGTCCTTACGGCGCGGCAAGAGGCGTTGTGAGTTCCAACACTACTGCAGAGCGATCTGATAGATGTAGCGGGAGATATTTAATGACTTTGACGGCGTCAACCAACCTCTGATTAATTAATATGAAATCTATTCTGGACTGATGATGATACTTATAGTTCCTGAAAGAAATGCCCTGCTGTTGGCCTGCCCTTAATCTCCAAATATCCACATACCCGTACTGCTTCATTGCATTCAACAAGAAGGATCCGATTTCGACGGGACCCGGGATCGATTATTATGAGATTTGTCCAAAACCGGGTCTAAGACAATATTAAATTCTCCAGCAAATATTACAGGCTCGGGGAAGGACAAGAGATGGGAAAAGATGAATTCCAAGGATGATGAATCGTCATGATTGGGGCTATAGTACCCAACCATGGTAAGTTGAGCACCCAAAATACACAGAGAAGCAATAACCCATCTACCAGCAGGGTCCACCTTCAAGTTTAAAACCCTAGCCTTAAGTTGTTTCTTGAAGATGAGCGATACCCCTCTAGAGGTCAGAGACTGAGAGGTAGAAATTGCAAAGTCAGTCCACTTGTTCCCCTTAACTAACGTGTCAATTTCAGCCTGGATCAAATGCGTCTCTTAGAGGATGATGACCTGTGCATCTGAGTCGCGGAGGTACTGCAACAACGTTCTGGCCCTAGGTTTAGTACGCAGGCAGTTGACGTTCCAAGACATTATCTTTAAACTAGTCATCACCACTGTCCCAGACTCCGTCCAACCTTAATTTGATGCAAGAGACAATGTTAGTCTGCCCTGCCCCTATAAAAAATGGCAACACAACATGAAAACACTTATAGCCAACGTGATGAAATAAGACACAGAATTGGCAAATGAGGAATTTTTAATGACATTTTTGCTCCCCCCTAACACCGTGCTCCCTCCACCCTCCGCCCCCCCCTCCCATGGAGAACCTATGGTGTATCTAACCTGATCAAGTCCAGTAGATGGCACCCCTACCTCAAGCACTCGCTACACCCCCCCAAACCCTGAACCAAGATTCCCTACCAAAGTGAGCTTCCTACCGCTAAAGAAATGAAAATGTGTGTGTTCCATAACAGAGTTTATTTTTTGATATTTAAATATTTTGATATTTTTACAATTTTAAATTCATTTGTTTGTTATAACTGTTAATGGTGATTATTTATATCTATGATAACATTCACATACTTTAGTTTACCTATGTCAGTAAGAGAACCAAATCCTATTTACCCGATGCCTTATTGCCCAGGTCTAAAAGGAGCTCATCAGCGGCTTGGACTGACCTGATGTTAACTATCTTATTATTGTGCATCACCTTTAGCAAGGCCGGAAACATAAGTTGAGCAGTAGCACCCAACTTCCTAAAGGCGTCCAGCCGCTTATCAAACTCCCACTGCTTCTGTAGCGTAACCCTAGATAAGTCTGACCTGATAAGGAAAGTGAACCCCTTACCAGGTAGGGTCTTCTGTTTTAGAGCTAAGTTAAGGATCTGCTCTTTAAGTGTATATATAAGTATAAGTGTATATATAAGTGTGGAAGTTAACCAGGATTTTACGCGGTTTCGACCTTTGCGGATTCTGTCTAAATGGGTCCCTGTGGACCCTCTGGATGTCAATGGCCAACTCCTCCAAGGATTGATCCAAACATAATGAGTCCTTCAGTAAATGGACAACAAACTGCTTGACATCAGAACCTTCCGATCCCTCTGGAATATTAAGAATGCAAATGTTCCCCCTTCTAGCAGTGTTCTCCAGCACCTCCATCCTGTCTAGAAGGGCCTGATCCTCTTTCTTAAGTTTACCAACGTCCTCTTCAGCTTTATCCAAATGTATCGACATCGCAGCCACAGTCTCTTCCAACACCCCTGTCCTTGATGTTAACCCATCGATCTTATTGTCAAGGGACACGCAGTAGTTCAGAATCTCCAGCTGAATAGCCGAGGACTCCTCAAACCCCCTTTTTATGTCCCGAGACAGTGTTTAAAACATTGCCAACAAAGAGGCAGCCGAGATGCTGGTAGTTGTGCCACCTTCCTCCAAGGATGGGGCGGGACCTGAAAGTTGCTGCTGGGCAAGGTCAAAGGGTAAATCAGGTACTTCCACTACGATGCCACCCATACCTGCATGCACGAGTTCCACAGGGGCTGGCATAATAGGACCGCCTGCCCTATCTCCTACTGCCACGTGACCACAACAGGCATTGTCAACTAACAAACTATCTCTACCTTCTATGAAGGGTGAAACTGCATCAGTAGATACAATTGTAGGTGAGGGTACAACTGACAATGCCATAGTGGTACCATCAGAGGACCCGTCAGACCCGTCAACGGCTAGCATAGGGACCAGGGCAGCACCAGAAGGGGACAGGGCAGCAGGGACCGGGACTAGAGAGTCATGAACAGCTACCTCTGACTCAATCAATGTAGACATTCCCTGAGCCTCTGTGAGATGAAGAACCTGTGGGACTACTTTGAAGTAAGAGCGAAGAGATGGCGTGATTTTGGAACCTGGATCAAAGACAGCAGTAAGGTTCCGTTTTAGTTTAGCTTTTCCTCTAGTGCCCTTGGATTTAACTTCGGTCGAGGGATAAGAAGAGTCTCTCTTACCTCCAGGGGGTGAAGCGACATTACTGACTGATTTTGCGCTGGGGGCAGGCTCCCTCGATTGGGCTCTAAGAAGCGCCTTCGCCTTGCCCCTTCTGCGGCTGCCTCTCCCCTTACCTTTAGACTGCTGTTGGTAATGCTGGAAGTGCAAACCTTCTTCCTCGGAATCACCCGACACCCTATCCACACATTACTCCTTCTCCTTAATGCCGTCGGGTTCTCCCACAGCCTTTACACCCTCCACTGTATCCTGCGAGACAGACTCGAGGAGCCGAGCTTTCGTGGGACTGGTACACCAAGCGCGCACCAAACTGCGTGCCTTCCTGCCACGCAGCAGCTCCAGGGCGACAATAACGGACACTGCACCACTGCTGCCACTGCCTCTACCGACGCCCTTTCCAACGCCGAAAATGCTGCCGAAGAGTCCTGTCATGGAAACGGAAAACAGACCTCGCTCCAGGTATATTCACATAGTGCCTGTGAAGAGTTACCAAGCAGACGCCCAATACCCTTGCTTTTTTGCTCTTTTTTGCGTCCTAGTACCCAGTTTGAGACACCGTGATAGTGTATCAATCGGTAGAGAGAAAAAAACGTGCCATTTCGAGCTTGTTAGCGTTCAGGTGGGACAAACGGTAGCCTGATTCAGGGAGCACCACGGCAGCTCAGCCGTCTGCCGCCATGTTCTCCCCCAATATGTGTTATTGTTTTTAAAACGTTTTTAATTTAGTTAATTTTATATTAAACTGTGTTTTGTGGTAATATATATTCTACATGCTAACCATTGTTTTATTCTGTGCTTTTATGGTTGAAAAAACTAATAAAGCTGATAATGTTGATAGTATTGCATATTTTTTGCTAATGATAGATAGTTTTAGTTACAGAATACCAGGTGTGTGAAGCATAGAGATTTACAATGAATTTACTTTGCAAGTATATACCAGTGTAACTGGGAAAGCTTTGGGGAGACAATACAAAACTTATTTTTTTATATACATTGAAGTTCCAGATATGCTTTTATGCCAGACCAGGATAGGACTCCTAGTCATGGCCCAATATAAAGGTACGACTGAATAAAGGCTTTGTATGCCATATCTTTCTTGGAAAAAATTAATAAATAGTAAATTCTCATCATAACTCATCAACAGTAACAATTAAATTTACTAACTTGCTGCTGCCAACTGTGTCATAGAATAACTAGACTTGGTGACAATGCCTAAGATACTGACCCAATCAAGGGGAGTGGTGGAAGTTCCTAAAAATGAAGACATAAATTGTGTATCTCAAATGTTTGGCCAATTTGGAATTATCATAATTTCAGTTAGAGATAGATTACATTTTTTTAAAGTGTACAATATCCAGAATTGCACAGCATTAAGAGTCAACAGGAGAAGATCTTCCAACTTAGCCTAGTCCAGCAACTTTGTCTCTCAAGGAGAGTCTGTGTGTTTTCAGCATATGAGATGGAAGTTTTGTACTTATTCTGCCAGGGGATGACAATAGAGATTAAAAAGAAGGGAGGATAATGCAGAACGCTATGGGATTCCCCAGACCATACATTTTGATTGATATCTGAAAGACATTAGTTGACCTAATTTTGATTGTTCACTAAAAATGTATCACGCACTCCGAAAATATTTACTCTGAAAAAAAATATGATAGCCATGAGAGAAAGGGCCAATAGTCTAGGAAATGGAGTCAAAAGAAGCACACAGTTTTAGCTAAATCATTGCCCAACACCAAAACCATTGACAATCATCCTCTGATCAGCCACTACCATGGTTGTCACTATCTCGATACTAAAGTGAGAGGCTGAACATGCCTGAGCATCATCCATGCAGGTTTTAAAGGACATAGGCTTTTTAAAATGCAGATTTATCTATTTACTTATATTTGATGGTGAGATGTTGTACACATCTCAAACAATTGTTTAGAACTATTGTTAACTGATGCATGTTTCAGAATATAGATACTGAGCACAACATCGCATTATTAGAAGATGTCTCATGGGAAATTGTCAACAACAATTCCCATGCTCTGCAGACAGTTTATGTGTGATTTGAAGCATTCCACACACAGATTATGAATTGTCTTGATAGCACTCCATGCCATTGCTTTAAGCTGCAGCATTGGTCAATGTTAGCAATTTAAAGCAAATGTGTTTTCTGTAGGAGCATTGAGAAATATTCTGTCCATCATTTTCATGAAAATTAAATTTACCTGTGTTCTCTTGCAGAGCTGAACCTCACCTTGGGTGATGCCTAGAAATGAACAGTTTGACCCTTTATCATGTGAGGATCCTTCAAGTTCAATTTGTTATATAGTTGGAGAAGTCTACTATTGCGGTATACTGTCTCCCTCATCAGTCTGACTTTTTCTGGTGATGTGTTCTCCTATTAGATATATCTCAAGCATGTAGGTGTGCTGAGTTTGCATAACATTATTCGCACTTTGCAATTCAACTGAACCAAGATTTTCATTTAAGTACTTGGTGGATTGCAGTTTGTGGGCTGTTGTTTACCTCTGGGAACGTTGATGTTCTGAACTGCTTTGCTGACTACAGTTACCATGTATCTTTGCTCCTGTGCACCAATGTCTGCCTTATGACTGTGCATGTTACATTAGAGTGTGCAGTCAGGTCTTCTTAAAGTAGAATAAAGGGAGCCACATAAATAATCTACACCACTTGCATGTCATATATTGACCAATTTGTAGTGTGTCTAACATGTATGTGCAGGCCCCACCCTGGATTAAATCCTGTGATGTGCTACTTGCAAAGCACATTTTACTTCACATGGGGGAAGGCCTTTATCTCGGCTTTGACTTTAGTAACAATTCTAGAAGATATTATTTGAATTGGAGGCCATTTATTTCGTTTTAGAGAAAATAAAGAGGAAAATTAATCGTATTACATTTATCGATCAATACAGAGGGTTATAGTGTCGCAGGAGGTCTTAGGGAAATAACTGACTTATACCTTCTTGGTGTAATTCGGCAAATATTTTTACACAGTGACTGAAGGAATACTGTCTCCGTTCCATAGAACCAAATATTTAGTAAACCAAATTTGTTCTTGCAGATTCCAGGTAAACTATCATAAAAGTGGAAGCAATGGCATCATGTCTGTGAGAATTTTCTTGTTACCATTGACGAGGAAGAGTTTTCACCTGAGTACCATAAGGCCCTTATGTTCAGTTAATGGGGCATGCGGGCAGGAATTCTTCGATAACTTAATAGAAATTGAACTATCAACAGGACAGTTCATTTTAACACGATGCATACAAAGAAGCTGGTGTAAGGTTGCAAATGTGGTACACAGAGAAACCCGGTGTCATGCTGGAGAGGCACAGCTTCTTCAAAGGTAAACAGTTTTCACATCCATCTATGGATATTGAAGAATATATAATTACATTAAGAATTCTGGGAGTCTCCTGTGAGTTTGGTAAACTGTGGCCACTTGACAGAAAAAATTGTTTTTAAATGTTTCTCTAAGCAGATATAAGAAAGTTTGTTAGCCTGTCAGAAACCTACATTGATGGAGATAATAGAAGTTGCTGAAGGTATAGAACATTCAACAGTGTTTGCCAAAGCTTTGGCTTTGGAGGATTCTGGGGGTTCTGCAGCTATATATGCCCCTAGTGACAGGGATAAAGAGTTTAACGCAGTGCCAAAGGAAAATGTATGCTATAGATGTATTTATGAGGGGCATTTAGCGGTCACCACTGAGTAGTGATAGTTAAGCCTCATAGTTCAATGAACTGTTTTTCTGTTTTGCCTGCACCTTTGGTCCCCATGGACAAATCTGTAGCAAATTTGACCCTCCCACACAATATTTACCTAAGGTTTGGCATGCCAATATTCACACAATTGTGTGCAGGGGAAAGGTTGCAGGTTAAAGAGTTCAAAAGATGTATTTTTTCCTTTTAGCTTATAGGTACTTTTGTTTGAAGCCACAGCAAAAACCACTGAATAGATTTTTGCAGAAAATTGCCATAAATGGTGAAATTTACCTAGAAAGCAGAATTTTTGTAGTTTGGTGAAAATCTGTTTGGTAATTTTTTAGATATTATTGTATGAAAAATGAGTCACATGATCTTGAAAAGGTTAACATTTGTATATATTATTTGCTGTAAAGCTACAAAAGATGATTTTCTTACACCTTTGCACATCTTGACAAGAATATATGACGTTACAACTCATGCAATTACAACGCATTCTTTTACAATGTAGTCTTTACATCACAACTACCATCACTTTGCATGATTTTACAACACATTTTTAAAAACTACCATCACAACGCATTTCAATACAACACATACCATTACAACGCATACCATTATAACGCATAAAACATTTAAGGCAACCGTAGGGTAAGTGTTGGATAGTGTAGGGGTAAATATTACTATTCCCACTCCAGTGAGTGCAAAAGTAGGGTAAATGTTGGGTAGTGTAGGGGTCAAAAATACTAAGTGCTGGATAGTGCAGGGGTAAAAAGTACTATTTCCATGTACCCCAAAACCCATACCCACCCTAATACTAGATTTATGCAGAAAATTGCCATGAATGTAGAACTTTACCTAGAAAGCAACATTTTTGTGGTTTGGTGTAAATCTGTTTGGTAATTTTTTAGATATTGTATGAAAAATGTGTTGCATGGTTTTGAAAAGGTTAACATTTGCATATATTATTTGCTGAAAAGCTACAAAAGATGATTTTCTTATAACTTTGCACATCTTGACAAGAATATATGACGTTACAACTCATGCAATTACAACACATGCTTTTACAATGTAGTCTTTACATCACAACTACCATTACATTGCATGATTTTACAACACATTTTTAAAAATTACCATTACAACGCATTTCAATACAACACATACCATTACAACGCATACCATTATAACGCATAAATCGTTTAGGGCAACAGTAGGGTAAGTGTTGGATAGTGTAGGGGTAAATATTACTATTCCCACTCCAGTGAGTGCAACAGTAGGGTAAATGTTGGGTAGTTTAGAGGTCAAAACTACTAAGTGTTGGACAGTGTAGGGGTAAAAATTACTATGCCCACTCCAGTGAGTGCAACAGTGGGGAAAGTTTGATAGTGTAGGGGTAAACATTACTATTCCCATGTACCCCAAAACCCATACCCATCCTAATACTGAACAAATCTTCATTACTTACCCTATAATGCATTGTAATGGCATGCGTTGTAATGGTATGTGTTGTAATGGCATGCGTTGTAGTGACATGCATTGTAATGACATGCTTTGTAATGGCATGCGATGTAAAGTCAGTTGTGTTTACAACTCAGATGTGTTGCAAAGGTGTAGTGTAGTTCCTATATTCCCAATAGGCTCTGTGCATTGGAATAATATATCCTATAGATGTGATGTAGGATTTATGTCTACTCGGTCGCTGTCGAATATATTAGACTTAATTGTGAGTGAAGCTAGCTCAGAGGTCACTAGAGACTTTCTCGAATTCAGAAGAAGGGATTTAGTTTCTGACAACTCCATAAACATGACAACTTTGTTTCCCCAAGATAAAACTGATCTTCAGAGTTGTGGAAACAATAGATAGATATTTTACTCAGTCATTCGTGCATGCTTCGTTTCACCAGAGGTGCAGAGAAATAAAGAGACGGGCGTTTTCAATAAAAGTATTTATTGAACAGTCTTCTTTCTCATGCAGAAGAAATGAACTGCTACAATAGTAAGACTTGTTGAAAAGTATCATGCGTACAGTAAGAAGAGTAGGATACAATGATATTGTAAAAGCATTGCATGGTTCCTAGACCATAGATAAATATGTACATAAATAACATAGGTTAAAAAGTACTCAAATGGTGCTTCTAAAATACGCCTACCCCGATGTACCTAACCTGAGTCTAGTACGAGGGAAGAATTAAGTGAGGTGTAGCATAAATCTAGTATTCTTTTTTGCCAAGAATCTATCCAAGATTTCTCTTAGGGTCTAACCAGCTCCGTACCTTGGTTTAGAATGAAGGAGGTCAGTCTCAGGACTAAATTTCCCAACAACCCGCAAGGGTAGCTTGGAAACACTGGAGCTGGATTTCTCGGCCAGAGAAAAGATAGCGTCTCTCTCAGTGCGTCTGCTGGAGGGTCGGCTTCCTTCGGCACTTGCTGTAGCAGGATGCGTCGGGCAAGTAGATAGTCAAACTTCTCCAAACCACTGTGTGTTTGCTAAGGCAAGTGTGGGCATATTTATACCTTGAAGGTGCCGAGATTGACATAATAACGTCATCAAAGAGTCTCAGTTCTTTGAAAACTCCATGAGTTCTTTGATAAATCAATATTCAAGCAAGGGGAAGTCCCTAGCTGCTGAAGCCGAGTTTTCCAAGAAATCGTTGTGGATTTTCAGAACTAGTGGAAGTAGCCATGCCGTATTTGGACTGCATTAGCTATGTCTAAATATGGTTATGATTTCTATGCCTATATGTGGACATGGTGATTTATACCTATATAAGGGCATGAATCTGGAAAACTGCACTAGGGTCTTAAATGTTCTACAACAAAGGTAGGTCACTGTAATGACTGCGTTGTGATGGATGTTTACCCATGACAAATATACATGAAAGTTGATAGACACTTAGTATGTTGAAATAACGCTAGGTATTTTCAAATTTGTTCAGATCCATCAACGGTGGTAGGGGCAATTAAAATAGTTAAAAGGGGTTCGGGCCAAATGTTAATTTGCTAAGAAGTTTACACAACATTTGTCAGAAGGCTAGTAGGATGTATTTTCTATTCATATATAACAAGTTTTGTTTTCGGGGTGGGGCAAAGTTGGGGGGTAGGTCAAAATTTTCATTTGCCTATAACTATCGGGCTGTTGATGTATCAGCATTCATTTAGCATCTTAATCCAGAGTAGATATACCGGGCCTGATTCACAAAAGTAATCTTAAACGTTTATCGAAGTTTACAACTGTTTGCTATACACAAACAAATTTGCGAGTAGTATTTTTACAAGTGCGGGTCTCCACACAAATAAAAACGTATGCAGAGACTGCACTCTCATAAAGGTACTACTCATAAATCCTTCTGTGAATAGCAAACAATCATAAACTTACAAAAAAGTGTAAGTATACCTTTCTGAATCAGGCCTCAAGTTCAGAGACTTTGAACTCGAAACTTTACGAGTCATAATTCCGTTTGTGAATGGGGCCCATCAGGTTTTGTGTTGATCAAATTGGGGGAGGGGCAACGTTAGAGGGGGGGGGGTCGTACTTTTTGATTCACTTATAAATTTAGTACCATTTGAGGGATACACAGAAAATTTGGCTTAGCGTATTTAGCCTTCTCTTAATATTTTCAAATTGGTGCAGATCAATCAGAGAAGGGTTTTTTAAAATTAAAATGCAATAAAGTGCTCATTTGATAATACAACTGGCAGTGGGTGACAAATCTGCACACAATTTGGCAGATGTTTAAAAGGATTGGATTTCTATCAATATTTTAAATCTGGTGCAAATCCATCAGGGAGGGATGGGGAAAAAATATTAATTTACTCATAACTTTAGTTGTGTTGGCTGAATCTGTATCAAATGTGGCAGGCATTTAGCAAGTTACACCTAGTACAGGTATTTCAGAATTCATGAAAATCCAATGAGAAGAAAAGATAAATGGGAGAAGAACTTTGATAACAACACTTTATTGCTTTTATGTAAGACACAGAGCAACACACACATTATTGCTCGACTCATCGGAGTGCATCTACATTCCCAGGCACTGCTCACATTCAACCATCCCCACCCCTGGTAAACACGTGGATCTGGAGTGTCGTCCATAATAACACCACCATTTCGGCCATATCTTTAAATGTTTCTTGGGACATCCTTGGGCACAATATAATGGCTGCGTCTTTTTTCATTTTCACGCTTCACATTGGGCCAACTCATGCCCTGAAGTACAAACTGTTAGCCGATTTTTGTTATCAGTTTGTAGGACTCTAGGCTATACTACCTAGAACTGAGTACCTCCCAGTAGGGACCACCACTGGTCCTGATGATCAAACAGTAGGGGACTGTCTGTGAAACATGTCGACCCGGTAGTTGCTAAATAGCCCTACCCCACAACCCCTTTTTAATATTCCCAGGCAGGGAAGCGAATAAAATTATTTTTTCCACTAGCCAGGGAATTTTTAGCGTTTTTAATCACATCATTAGGTCCCTACACCTCACCACCTCCACTGTCACTGCACAAACACATAGTCTTTCACCACAAAATTAAAGTGCGCCCGCGTAGCTCGTAGGTCGTAGCACGCCCCGCCCCGTAGAGGGACGGGAAGACCCCCATGATGAAGCATGACACTAAGGGACTCTTAGTGTGTGAGGGGTATTTTAAAAGCACATAGTGCCTTCATCCCACTAGTCCGATGAAGAGCCAACCTCCTTTTCAAAAATATATATATGAAAACCCTTAAAAATAAACACTTGCACTTTTTCTTGATAGAATCTCTTTGTTTATATGAATTTCCAGCATCTGTCCATGTCTTTTTTCTGCAGTAATACGCCCAGCCCCACTAGCAAGTGATCACCTCTCAGGCCCACCAGGTGGTCCACCAGACCCAACAACGTGATCTTGGGGGACATCTCAAGGTTCTGGCCCAACACCTCAAGCCAAGTTGTAAAAGTAGGCACCCAGTATTTGTGACTAATGGGGCACTCCCAGACAATATGGTAGAAATCCCCAGAGTCCCTCCCACATCTTGTGCAGGGGGGTTCAGGGAGCCTTTGAATCCTGCACATGTGTATGGGCATGTAATAGGTGTAATGGAGGAATTTCACCTAGATGGGCCGTAACCGAATCGAAATAGCCAAGGCAAGGGGGCATACATACTTCCTTCCTCTCCACCTTCTCCAATGTGCTCAGCCTCAAGTCCCAATGCTCCCTCTGGGATAGTAGTGTGCAGGGGGAGTGGTTGGCCAAGGCCTGCTAGACCTGAGAGGTAGCCCCTTCAGCCAGTAGGCCCCAGAAAGAGCCTGACCTCCAAGGTAAGTAACCTGGGGGATTTGGTCAGTGCTACTTGGTATCCAGAAAGTGCGTGGTGGAACTAGCGATAACGAGAAAACTGCCACTTGTGGAGGGAGGCTTATAAGTACTTCATGTGGTCACCCTCCCAGAAATTCCTGAGGTGAGAAATTCCAATAGTATTCCATCCTCTGAACCCATTCCATTCATTGTAGTGCAGTCCTGCAGGCCATGAAGATCACTTGAGGGAGCTAGCGGGTGTCAAAGAGACTTCCAGCCTAAAGGCTGGGTCAATCAACCCACTATTGATCCAGTCATTCCTAATGGTAAGTGCCGCCCAATAGTAGAGACAGATGTCAGCCTTTGTCAGGCCTTCCTCATATGTAAAACAAACACATTTGTAGAAGGAGATCCAGGAAAGTTTGTTATCCCAGAAAAATGTCCTCGCTCTGAAGGTCATGTCAGAGAACCACTCGCTAAGCACAGGGAAGGGGAGCTTGTGGAGTACATAAAGGAGATGTGTGAGTACCACCACTTATACAGGGCTACTCTACAAGCATGTTAAGTGGAAATTTGGGCCATTGGTTTAGGTCTGCCTGGATGGCCCGGGTTGGGGGACTGAGGTTGAGGCTCCAACCAGGTCTGGCTCCCACGTCCCTCGTTACCAAAAGCTTAAGTGCCGGATTAACAGGCCTGGATGCCAAGTCTCAGGCCAGTTCACTGTGATGCCCTATGCGTCCCATAAGTGTGGCAGGATATGCTCAGACGTGAGTCCCTTGCTCACTTTACCACTGGATTCAAGCAAGCCGGACAGAAGACGGCTGGAAAGCCAGAAACCGGTCCTCGGAAGCTTGTTTCCGGTCCAGGGAAGACATGGCTTGGCAGTTCGGGCTGGACTGTTCCCATGAGGCACAGGGTCGGACTGATTTGCATATAGCCATGTCTGAACTGGGGTGGCAGAGTGGGCTAAAGAACGGTGATGGATTAAACCCAGATCTTTTGACTGGGTGTGAGTGTTTGATTGATTCAGATGCTCCGTCCATCACCACCACCTTTTGTACCGCTTTTGGCCGCCATAAGTGTGGCAGGGTATGCTCAGACGTGAGTCCCTTGCTCACTTTGCCACTGGATTCAAGCAAGCCGGGCTGAAGACGGCTGGAATGCCAGAAACCGGTCCTCGGAAGCTTGTTTCTGGTCCAGGGAAGACATGGCTTGGCAGTTCGGGCTGGACTGTTCCCATGAGGCACAGGGTCAGACGGATTTGCATATAGCCATGTCTGAACTGGGGTGGCAGAGTGGGCTAAAGAACGGTGATGGATTAAACCCAGATCTTTTGACTGGGTGTGAGTGTTTGATTGATTCAGATGCTCCGTCCACCACCACCCCCTTTTGTACCTATGCGTCCCAAAAGGCATCAAGAATAGAAAGAAGGCAGGGTTCCTTTTCTTCCAGCCGGGCCCTAAATGGAAGAACATCATCACATATCAGCCTATTCTGTCCTCTAGTGCCATCCCCCCAGTCAAACCCCCACACCTGGTGCCTCATTAATGAGGCCAAGGATTTTATGGCAAGGGTAAACAGAAGTGGCTACATGGGACATCCCTAGATGGTGCCTCTGCAAATAGGAATATGTGGCAGAGTTTGACATTCACTAGCACCTGCAGCCCAGCGTACAGGGTATGGGTGCAGGCTCAGAATCTGGGTCCCCGGTAGGGGTGAGCGGATTTCCACAGAGTTACCTAAAAGCTCTGCGTGATTCCACGGACTTCCATGAGTGGCAGAATTCCGGCTCATTGTGCTGATTTTTATCACCAGGAGCTTGTCCCGTGTTGTAAAATCAATGCAAATGGCACCACAAAGTGAGCCGGAGGGTGTTACATCTTTCTGCAGCTCGAGTAGATTTCCTTCCTGAGAGGCAGCTTTGGCAACACAAACTGTAACTTTCTCAAGGTGAACAGTAGCAACCTTTGTGTGTTAAGAAATCTTGCTGGGAGGCGGACTAGTGCTCATTTTCATTTGCACTCTCCAACTTAAGGTTAGTGAGACGCTTACGAGAAAAATTCCAATAAGTGGTGGTTGGTGGAGTTTTTACCTAACTCTGTGCTCCAAGCAGAGTGCTGAGTGGGCAAAACTCACAAACTCCGCAGGCAGAGAGGAGTTTATCCCCACCCCTAGTCACAGCCCGATTTTGGTCAGCACCTCCTGGACAAAAGGTCTGGTTCAAGGAGTTGAATGCTTTTTTTAAATTCAGGAGCATAAGTGCCATGGCACAGTGAAGGTCCTGGAATCTGGCAAAGGCAAGGTACAGATACAGTGTCTGGTGTTACAACGGGGGATAAAGTCACATTGATACATTGATCTGGGTGGACCAGGCAGCCCAATACGTGGGTCAGGCATCACACCAGCAGTTTAAAGTATATTTTAATTTTAGCATTGATAAGTGAAATGGGCAGGTATGAGGTTTGTTGGTCCAGGGTTTACCTGGCTTCAACAGGACCACAATAGTAGCTAAGAAGAGGTACGGTGGGAGGTGGTCCACTCAATTGCTTAAAGGAGCATTTCTAAGAGAGGGGGAAAGAGGAGAGTTTGTAACCTGCTGTGGTATTCCATGGGGAACCCGTCTGGGCACAGAGTTTTGCCCAGAGTGAGGTCCATTCGGTCTTCGCCAAACTTCTCTACAATCGGGGGTTGTTCACAAGGGACTCTGTTTCAGCTAATGTCACAGACAGTATGGGATTTCAGCAATATGTGGATCCACCTTCTTGCCTGGTGGCCATGATCTTGCGTCATAGAGGGCTCTACAGTACTTTGCGGATGTGGAAGCTATCTCTGGCCCGACGTGACCCATGTAATGTTCTGGCCTATGACACTGGCTATCACCCTCGCTGCTCAATCCCTAGTGGCCAGCCAGTGCAGACATTTGCCTGAGGTATTCCCTCATTCATATACCATACTGGCTAAGGCCTCCCAGCATCTGCAGGCTTCTTCCAGACAAAGCTGGCAAAAGTTAGCCCTCTCTACCATAAAGCGACAGCCAGGGAGTACCAGTAAGCACCTCCCACCCCAGGATTCAAGTTGTAGAATCGAGGCCTCCAATTGTGCTATGCTGGACTGTGTCTCGCCACCATGGCGGCTGAAACAGAAGTGGATGCGTGCATGGATGGTGGCCTTGCAGGCTTATAAATAGAAAAAACTTTTCTTTTACTACTGACTTTGGCACAGTTTGATGAATCCACACAAAATGTATGAAAGACCTAGCATATTTAGCCTGTCCTTGTTTTTTTCAATTTCATGCATATCTATTAGGAGGATGGGGGCAGATTTAAATGGCGGTTAAAGAAGTGTTCATTTGTTTATAAACTTGGTATTGTTCAATGACTCCTCATGACATTTGACAGCCATTTAGCAGGTTGAGCTTTCTGGTGGTTAGACAAGGTTTTGAGCACATCAGTCAAGGGGCAATTAAAGGTTTCATTCAGTAATAACTCTGGCACGGTTTCATGAATCTATGTCAAATTTGGCTGGCAGCAAATTAAGCCCAGTGGAAGGCCAGGCAGCCTTTGTGACAAACCCCACTCTATGCAGCCAAAATAGGTTGGGTACAGCTTCTGGCTCAACGTCATGTGTAGCAAAGAATGGTACATGGCAGGAGAATATGGCACCTAATTAAAATAAATTAAATGTACTAAAAAACACAAATTAACAGTCAGCTACGTTTCAGCACACAGAAAAATGAAATTTGACAGCTATGGTGCACAATGCACAATGGCCACATTCGAAGAATTCCTCAATTTAACTATGGTATTTTCAATTGATATATGTCTATTTCTATACCTACATACTGATGTACATAAATATCTATGTATATCTAATCCATATAGGCAAAACACTAGCAGCAAACCACGGGTAGTCCCCTGTCTTTAGGTGGAGTCTGCACTTATATTTGAATAACATCTATAACAACACAGACACTTTGAATGTCATCACCTCAATTCCCTGTTCTTCTAGGCAAATATTTGAGTTCAAGTAAAGAAAGAAAAAATCCTATGTATCAGTGATGTTTTGATGTACTGGTAAGATGGACTACGGTGAGCTGTAGGCCTTCAAAATGCACTAAGTACATCTTAG
The DNA here is from genome assembly GCF_964263255.1 of Lissotriton vulgaris. Classification (NCBI taxonomy): domain Eukaryota; kingdom Metazoa; phylum Chordata; class Amphibia; order Caudata; family Salamandridae; genus Lissotriton; species Lissotriton vulgaris. The sequence goes on from NC_141694.1 coordinate 1,300,828,117, forward strand.
CAAGTGGTACTGATAAAAGGATTTTTTGTATTGCATTTCATAACGCACATTCTCTGTAAGTGTGAAATATAATAGATGCTAGTCCCTTACTTCCATTAAAAACGAGAATCAAATTTCAGTACTTACCTAAAGTGTAAGCCATTTCTATTTTTGTGTCTTTCAGCATATCTAAAGACATTTTAAGTTGTCTTACTTACTGGGAAATGCGTATACTATATTTCGAGCGGCTGTTCTTTGGCTATTTTTATTTTAATTCTCCCTTTTAGCCATAGTTATGTAAGTGGTTTGTGCTAACCCATAAACACATAACAATGAATGCCATCTTCCTCTAATTTGATCAATCACATGCCTATAGAATCTGGAAAATGATGTGATCAGGTCTAACTCGTTTGAATGACTTTGTGCTATGGACCATGATAAAATGATAAATATTGTTTAGTTGGATCTACTAAATGCGTTTTTATTTTATAGCATGCTTTACATCTGGCCATCTTACAACTGTGGTTTTAAAAGCAGTTCATAAACAACAACATGATTCTCTATAATAATGTTTCTAACCCAAATTGAACATACACTATAAAGGCAGGCTGTCTGAATCATCAACTAACTGCCTTCATGCAGAAATGTGATATTGTGATAAAACGTGTTATTTCTGCAATGAGGAGACATGAGCTCTAATCCCAGGATCACTCTATTTTCATCTCTTTCATTTGCCTTCAGCAGCTTATTGCAGGCCAATCATTTATATTGCACACTGCTTAGAAATCTCAGGGGCAGATTTATGTGGATTTGGCATAGGGCAGTGCAGCTAGTCACCTTGATCCACTGCCCTACATTAAAGTGAAAGTGCAGAAAAGCACTGCATTTATCTAATACAGTGCATTCGTGTCCTTCCCTCTTGCTCTGGAACCATTTTGGGATCTTAGTGTTATTGCAGGCACCCTTGCACTATGTTGCAAGGATGCTTGTGTTGTTGGCAGGATTGCTTTGTGCAGAAAGGAGCACCTTCCTGCACAAAACGAATCCTAGGAAGCTTTTTCATCTTTGGATGTGTGCTGCAGAATGCATAACACATAAAAAGAGATAAAAACAAGAAGAAATAAAGTAATTTCTCCTCATTGCACCTCAGTGGGGAGGCATAAGGTTTTGGCGCTTCCGCAGGTTTACATGGTCTTGCAAATATGGGGAAGCATCACAATACCATAGGTGTTGCGTGGGAACACCCCCCACAATGCCCATGGAACACCTACCTTGTGCAGAGTAAGGTAACCCAGCGAGTTCAACTGCTTTGCCTTACCCATATCTATGAGGCAATTCAAAGCCACACAAAATGGCTTTGCCGTGTCTCATAAATGTGGTTTTGTGTTTTGTCCTGCCAGAGTCACAAAAAGTGGCTCTACAGCAGCGTAAGGGGTTCATACTTATGCCCCTCTGTATTTACAACCTGAGTTGGATAATCCTTAATTGAATAATTGATAACTCACAGCATTATTTATAATGATTTTTATGTTATGTTATTTTCTGCAGTGTTACTGTTATAATACGAAATATTACACAGTGCACTGCTGCCATTTACACTATGTAATAAAAATCTTCATTTTTTTTAATAGGCAGTGTGTCCATTGCTCGATTTGATTTTCCATTTAAAGTGGCCTTGTTTTTGTGTTGTAGGCGTTGTTATATTCCTCAACATCTGTTGCGTGTTTGCAGGGCCATCTGTGTCCCTTGTCTCGGTGATCGTGCTTTCATGTGATCTGCCAATGTACTGGCCTTCCTTTATCAGTCCAGGGGGCTCATTTATGAGCCCCTTCGTCACTTTTGCACCACTGGTGCATCACTTTTTGTGACGCACCAGTGGCCTAAAGAATGAGCCATGTTGCGTCATATTTACGAAGTGACGCATCTAGGTAGATGCGTCACTTCGTAAACCTGTGCGCTACATTATACCTGTGCCAGGTATAATCTATGCAGGGTGGGCGTACCCCTGCAAGAAAAGGTTGTAGAAGTGGCGCAGCGAAATCTATGAGATTTTGCTGCGCCACTTCTAGGATGCCAATGCGTCAAAACCTTACGCCTGCCTCATGGCAGGCGTAAGGGTTACGCAGGCCCTTTCACATGGGGCTTGCCTCATGTGAAAGGAACATTGCTGGAGTTGCGTCAGGCTTCCGACACAACTCCAGCAGTGCACCACTTTTTGCGCTGACAGATACGTCAGTTATACTGACGTATCTGTCCTTCCTCGTGACATGATGCGTCATATTGTAAATATGACGCATCATTGGTGTTGCAACGGGGGCGCACTGAGAAGTGGCGCATCGCTGCTTTCATGCAGCGATGCGCCACTTCTCGTAAATGAGGCCCCTGGTGTTCATGTTTGCTACTATGTCTACCAGTGATGTGTGATCACTCAGTCGCAGTGTCAGAGGCCCTGGCTCTCTGTCCCAAGGCCGGTGTTCTCCTTGCTATTTTAGGTGTCTTTATTTGTCAGAGTTCTTTAACCCCTGCCACATTCCTGAGCAGCACATCAGTGAACATTTTAAAATAAGGCTCAGACACTAAAAAACAAATTTCTGAACCAAAAATGACTTTTATTGTGTCTAACAGTCGATGATTCAAAAGCCTGAGCTAGAAAGGAATGTATCAAACTTGTTGAGGAGGGTCTCAAATTCTAACTAATATTTTAACTTAATCCAATTAACCCAAAATCTCAAGGCAACATTTGCTTCCTTTCCACAGTAGTACAATAACATTTCAACTAACAGGATGATAAAAAAAGTTAAAATAATGTTTGCAACACCAAATAAGGACCAAAGAATAGAAAAAAGACGACATGCTTCAAAAACAACATAGTAGATATAACAAGGGGAAGTCTGACGTACCTTAAATGCACAATTTATCGATCAGCAGAAAAATTTACTACCGAATGATGTGAGTAAATAGGAAAGTACAAATTAAGCGACTGCAGATGTGACTGACCGATGGCTCCCTCCCAATCCCTGGTTTGATATTGAAACAACAGTTACAATTGGAGTGCATTTGACTCCTCCAGCCCTTGGACACCGGGACCACGGCCCAGTATGACAGGCAGCAATAGTTAGGAGGGAGGAATTGGTAAGGTAAAATTGCAAATGATGCCGCATTCAACTAACCTGTCTAGGCGCGTGCTTGTGATTCGGATGTCACACAGCATTCACAGTATCCGAGTGCTGAGAACGCTTTAAGTACCAGCGCATCACATCATATGGGACTGCGGGCTTCAACCTAGTCCCCTGGCAGTTTCCTTTATCATTACGCCACTCCATTTTCCCTTTAGGGCGAGTAGTGAAACCAGGTTTTAATGATAAATTGGTTGCCCTGCAGGCTTCCTGATTTTAGCACCTTTAATGTGCAGCACGGACCAGGACACATTATTCTGACATTGAAGACAGAATCCAGCTACGCCATAGGGAAGAAGTGTTATTTCAGAGACATTTTTTGTGGAGTTTTATATAGGCGAACTAGACCCGAAGGTATCAGAACTCTTTGCATAAGCACCAGTTTTGTTACAGATGGACACATTCATTTTTGTTAGGCACGGGGAGATTAAGTGATTTGCCCAGAATCACCGAATGTTGAGCGTCCCTGCCTCGAACCTGGATCCCCAACTGCAGTTCGACTGCCCTAGCCGTCAGGCAACTTCCTCTTAACCAATTAGGATAAAGAGTCTGGGTTGTAATCTGATTAAAATAGCTGGTACATGGCTGGTCATACTATTTCATTTAATTCACTACATTTTTTAATTTTTCCTAATAGTGTATTCTGAGGTCTTTAATAATATCAATGGGATGGTTGTATTTGTTTTTTGTAAAAACATAGATATCTCCAAATTCAATGCCAGTACAGTATCTTACATTCAAGGAAAAAGACACTGATTAAAGTCTGCATGATTAGCACCACAGCACATGCTGTTGACTGAGAAGTCGGTCAGTCAGAAGAGCATGCATATGCTGTGGTCAAGGTAAGGGTCATATGATAAGCAACTAAAGTGTTTCTAACACCTCCCCTGCATTTCCTTTCCCCATCTGTCCAACCTTTCAATGTAGGAAGCTCAGCCTCTGGTGAAGTGTGACAATGTTCAGCACTCACAGTTCACTCCCACTGCTCTTCAGCTAGGGGCCACCTCCCAAATGCATCCCCAATCAAGCAGACCAGTCACCATCACACCTAGCCACCGGAGCCTTCATACATTAACCCTTCAATCACCACTGTGTCAAAGGCCAGCCCACAGTTATAATGTTACTCTAAACACATATCTTTTACTGATTCACCCCGGCCTCCCACATTCACAAGTCCGCCGTACTGCTCCTGCCGGCATATGCCAAATATTCTGTGATAACTTCATATACTGATATTCCATATACCGGTATATTATATGTGATAAAACTATGATGAACCACCACAGCATTCAGCTCTCACCCTCAAGAAATATGACCCTGCACTAGCATCACCAAAAGCAAACACACACAGCCAAAATGTATGGGACTCTGGAGCAATATCCAAACTGCAAATGGAAAAACAAAGGTAATGAAATCCCTGCTGTTAGAAATTGGGTCTCTAGTTGGCAGAGGAATGCATCCTGTCCAAGTAGGGACCACAATCCTAATGAAGGTAAGTCAGATACACACCCTAAACTAACCTGTGCTGCACTTAAAAGTAAAACAGCGAAAACACCACAAAAAACAATCCACACTAGTTTAGATAAAAAGAGCCTAATTCAATAAACAAAAGAAGATCAAAATGGCAAACATCTAAAAAGTAGAACCGGAGCTATGAATGTATTTAAATGTAATTGAAATGTAGTGCTTAAAAGCATAAAGCATTAACCAGGGACATCTGGTCGCGCTTGGCTAGGGTAAATCTAAATGTTCAGGCTGACTGGGTTGAAGCGCAGGTCGGTATAGGGACTTATAACAACAAGGGGGACAGATAGAGGACAATGTTTTCCGGGGTCCAATGTACGTGTCCTGTAACTAGAAGTCAAAAAGGGTGTACAGAGTTCCCCACAAAGGGTTGAGTAGATTGAGGGAATGACTCTCTCTCTACAATGTGTTGTGTAATAGGGAATAAGCTAATCCCTTGACGGAATTAAGGATGCCTCACACAATTCAAAGGTTGGACGACTGTTGCCATCCCACCCGATGATTGTATCGTGTCATCATTGGCCTAGGGACTTACCTTGTCCCACTGAAAAAGTACCATTGGATGTAGGATGCATCGTCATCAAAGCCCTGATAAGAGGAGCAGAGAAGGCAAAGCGTTGTCGATCTGGCGAGGCTTCGGTTCCAATCTGCACAGTCAGAGATGCGTAGTCTGTGAACAGGGCCGGCCTTAGGCATGTGCAAGCTGTGCACCTGCACAGGGCCACCAAACCCCAGGGGCCACCATGCCAATATATATCCTTAATATAATAATCCTCTGAGGATGGATACATATTTGCGTGGTGGCCCCTGGCAAGAATTTGGTGGCCTCCGGCTCTGTTCCACTTTCAAACACCCTGAACCCCCCTCTTCACTGGCCTCCACGCTCCCCCCCGCCCAGACCCCCTTTTCCGGGGCCCCCTACCTACGCTCCCTGCCCAGGGCCGCCATGAGCCTAGAGCCGCCCCTGCTGTGAACACCTCTCGATGAAGGCGATGCAACGTCGTCGAGCCGTGGACCACAGCCGATGATGTTCTGACAGCCAGAAAACCCACTTCCGAGGGCAAAGGACTGGATTGGCACCACTTGGCAGGGCAGGACCCACAGTTGGCAGAGTCTTGAGGCTGCAGAATGGTTGTTGGAAGTCTTTGATGTCTCTGAAACTTCAGAGCAGGAGGCAAGGCAGCAAACCCTTGAAGTCACTTTGGTTCTGGGGATGTAAAGATGCAAGTCCAGTCCTTCTCACTCAGGCAAGGTGGGCAGCAGTCAGCAGGGCAGGGACATCAAAGCAGGAGTCTAGGAAAGTCCAGAACAGTGGCAATCCTTTCAGCAGCACAGCAGTTCTTCTTCCTGTCAGAATGTCCTCAGGTCCAGAAGTGTAGTGAGTTGGTGGTATCAGAGTTCCAGGACTTATAACCCGTTGCACCTTTGAATGGGTGTAGGCATTTCAAAAAGTTTTTGAAGTGCACAAGGTCCCTGTGCTGACTTCAGACTTGCTACAAGCGTATACGCAGTTCTTTGAATGGGGACACGCACAGCTCTATTCAGGTGCAAGTGTCAGCTTCTCCCTCCCATACGGCCCGGTGTGGCCCATCAGCCTGGTGTTGGACCACCAGGATGTGAATGGCCCATCAGGCACACCTAAGCTCTCTAACTGTGTGGATGTATCTAGAGGTAATGCACTTGGCCCAGCTGTCACCCTCCCCAGATGAGTATTAAGAGAAAGGCAGAGGCACAGAATGGTTAAAGTGACACAATGCCAACTTTCTATAAGTGGCATTTTCAAGGCTCGCAACTTAAAATCCAAAGTTGTGATTTCGAGTCCAGAGACACCACATTCAAAATGTCAATCTTTTCCAAATTGGAAATTGCACTTATAAAATGTGATAAGGTAATCCCGATATTAACCTACGGTAGAGGTAGACCTTGCAGTAGTGAAACACTCTTAAATTCTTTTTTCACTACCTGGGCATGTAAAACTTAAAATACATGTCCGACTACATAAATACACTGCATCGGGGCTGCCCAAGGTGACTTATATGTATGAAATAGGATGGTTTGGGCCTGGTAGGATGCTTAACTTAACAACAAAAGAACTGGGGGTCTATAACAGAGCTTCAAGTACTCCGAGCTGCTGCAAAACTCCTACATAAGTGAGTTAGGCGCTAATAGAGCTATATAAGTCTCTATATCAGAATGTGTGCCAGGACAAACCTGTCGAAGGACCTACTGAGATTGTTGGTAAGACCCGTATGAGATGTGTTGGATTCCCATCAAATAGGTATGTAGATCAAGTGTTCTCATTTGGTCATCCAAAAATGGGGTGGTATGTCTCTTGATCAATGAGACCCATCCATCGCCCTTACTCAATTGAGTCGTACCATCAATCGCTAAGGTACCCATGAACAAATGATAAAGATGGGATCGAGTGCAGTGCAAAAATCAAAAGATGTGTGAGTTAAAAACAAGGGGTAAAAGGATCAATAGGCGAAAAACTCTAATGTAATTTGTCCTTTCCCTCAAACAAACAAGAACAATCCAGAGGAAGCAGTCTACACATATAACTGCATTTACAAGGCCAACATGTTTCAGCCGGTAGGGAGAAGATCCCATGGCTTTCTTCAGGGCCAGAGTTCTAAGCATTAGCTACTGCATACATAAAGTGAGCGTAACGACAATCTGTAAAGGATATACATAAATAGTCCAAAATCGTGTTCCTCTGTACCAAACGGTGTCTCTTACATCTGAATAGTAGAGAGGTGTGGCTCACTGGTTAGAGGCGGCAGACCCGGAGGCAGAGAACGGCCCGGGACCAGGGTTCAATTCCCAACGCGGCAGGGTCGTGGACCAGGGTCAGCGGACCGATAATTCTCGCCTCGGTGCCTACTCTGGGCGGGGATCACACTTGGTAACTCTGGGCATTAAGCTTGCCTCATCTCTACAACGGCCCCCCACAGACGCCCGGGATGCCTGGTTTCACCTTGGAGATACCCAGCAAGGGACCATCTCACAGGGAAAGCCAGGACGGGTTCCCCAGCGGTCTTCCGCGCCAGGATACTCCGGTAGTAATTGAGCGCGCTACAAAACAGCATATTACATTACATTACATTACAATAGTACAGGGAGTGTACCTCACCTCTCCTGGAACCCAGCTCAGGAAAAAGGAGGCCCCGCTCTGTCCGGCGTTGTCTCATTGTAGGACCCGAGCTTCGTGGGAGGACGCTTAACTTGCCAGGTTGAAATGGCAGTATAACATTGCACACACAAGCTCTGCAATGGAAGCCGAGACGTGTAGGCCCTCTAATAGCAATTCATTTAAAGACCATGGGCACATGCAATTCACTTTACTAAGGAGTTATAAATAAATTAAATATGCCAATTGTGGGTATGCCAAGGTTACCATGGTGTAGGGAAAGAGCACATGCATTTTAGTACTGGTTAGGTGTGGTAAAGTACCCAGAATAATAAGGCCAGAAAAAATAAAGTCAGAAACACAGCAGGTCAGAAGGCAAAGGGTTAGGGGAAAACACTCCATGGATGACAGGTCTAACACCTGCTAATCGCAAATCCACCTTTACTAACAAGAGATAAAGGTCTCTTTTTGACTAATCATTTAAAAAAGTCTTCAATGCATATGCTTATTTCCCAAAGGGCAATCATTTTCAATATTACCAACAGCAATTTAAAACACTGTATCCCTAAATGGAGATACTGATCAGGTCCGTTATACACTTGTCATAAGATACTTCTTATTTTATGATGTTTAATAAATACAGAACATACTATGAAAATATAATGTAACATATTCGAAGCATCGTCACAACCTAAAATGCAGATTATAATACATGCAGTTTATATTTCCAGATGTAATCTCAAATATCAAAGTAAACACAAGAAGGGAGTGAAGAGGTAATGCTCAAAAGAGCAGAAGAGGTGGATACGTCCTACTCAAGCCGCGACGAGGCAGTGTCCTGGTGAGGAGGTAACCTTCATATTTGTGTAACTATGGGTACCCCTTCCTCCCATTTTGAAGGCTCATGGGGCATTATCTGGGTGATATAAGAAACCCATTCAGCAATATACCTACTGGGGTATGGTATAATGTGCATGTTGTAGTATATTGTGTATGTTGTAGTATATTGTGCATGTTAAATGTATATGCATCACTTAGGATTATATGTGAATACACAGTTGTTTTGTTTGAGTGTAGAAGGGATACTTCTAGGTCCTGATGAGAAGCCAGGGGAGGGCTTTGAAACATGTCGACACAGGACACACTGCACATTAAAGCATAGTATCTCCATCTCATTCCCCACTTTTAACAATATCAGCTCATGTGTTCCACTGAGCCAGGAATTTTTTAATTTTTCACTATTCACTCACTTCCAACCCTTCCACTCACACTCCTACACCATACATAGTATTTTTTTCATAACCAGTGCTTCCATGTAGTCGTAGGTCGCAGCAAGTCCCGTTCCGCAGCGGGGCGGGCGGGAAGATCCCGATGATGACGCATGCCACCAAGGGTCCTTTTGGGGGGTGAGGGGTATTTAAACAACGCTATGTGCTTTCCACCATTGTAGGAGACACACACAGTCTGGAGAAACACTTCTATACTTTCCCATAAGTGTGAATCCCTTTGTTTTTTTTACAGTATTCCCAAATATCTCTGGTCTCCAGATATCACAGCAAATCTGATGTAACAACTAGCGACTATCCCATCAGGATAACAGATTGTGGTTCTTTTAAATTAATCACTTATGATTGTGATATATTATGAGGAGCGTCTGTCTACCTCACCCAGTATCTTGCAACCTCTCTCCGTGCAATAAGCAATGCTAATGCTACAGACTTGTGACACGTAATTAATTTAACCCATCCCACCAGTGAAATTTGAGGTGTGTTGCTAACGTTAGTGTTAAACATCGAGGAGAGGTGTTGCGTTACCTTTTGCCAAAATTAGTAGACCTTAAGGGAGGACCATGCAACATGCATGAAAGCGGGATCCCAATCTGGACAACTGGCACATCTGGAGTCTGGGTTTAGGCCCCACTGACAGAGCGGTCTTGGTGTGTAATAGAGTCCTTGGACTGATTGCTTAAGTGTAACTTTGGCAGTTTGCTGTTTGGTAATAAAGAACCTGTTTATGAGCAGCATTACCTCCATGACTCATCTGAGGTGGTTGCTCCATATGCCATCTATCTCTAGTAGAGATGACCTCTTTAGGGTCTGTCTGTGTATTATTTAGTTATGTGTTTTTTTGGGGGATTTGGCATCCATAAGTGGTTTGAAAGTCAGAAGTTTCTTCGGAAATGTTGATGTGAGCACTCTGGTAAGCCAGTTTAAAGAAAATGTCAACGTTTAATCTAGTCCCTGATGAGAGAAGCCATATTTTCTTGTAGAATTCAGGGAAGCAGTTGTATCCTTGGATAAAGCACCATCTTCCACAAATGTCTGATGATACCTCTCAGTGAATCTCAGATATACTGTTTAGGACCAGTAGATAGACCATTGATATGACACTATTTTTCATGCAGTGTTTATTCGATTTTTGAGGGCAAAACCAATAGGGTTTCATATTTTTAATTGTTCTTTTTTTCCTTACTTGAAATGAGTGGCTACAAGTATAACTGTTACATCAGTTCTACTCTCGTATTATTAAAAAACAATAGGACAATATCAGAACATAAACACGATATCAGAAGGAACAGATGAACATAGCAAAATGCCTAATTACAAATATCCGTATCCCTGTTTCCCCCTTCCTAGAAAAAGAGAGACCCAGTCCAAATTAGTCCGATCAGTTCATTTTCCCCCTGTGAGTTTAACATAGCTGATTCCATCTGAAACGTCTAGCACCTGTGTGTCTACCATTCGTTGAATGTCAGGGGTTTCTTATAAAGCCAATCATGCACGATATATATCTGTGCAACAACAATTGCAATTGATGCTATCGCAGACAAGTAACTAGTGATGTCAATTTTTATTCGAAGCATTATATTAGCTGTAGTTAGCTCGATGTCCTCGTCTAAATGTAAAGAGGTATTGAGTATCATCAGAACAGAAAGCAAACATCACTGGGTAATTTGAAAACCTATGAACAATGTCAGCCTCCAATAGTCCCCATCTTGGGGACCTTTAATACATATTATTAGTGTTGCTAGCACCCAACCCTACGATTGTTTCCAGCATATAGCACAACATACAAATAGTTTTATACTTTGGGAGCATATGACCGACAGATGACAGCAGGGTGGAAGTTAGCTGATGCAATACTTCTCTGTCTTCTGATCAAATTTCCTGCAAAACAATTTTACTTTGATGATTCACATCAGATTAAATTAGCACAAAGGGATTCCTTTAAGGCTACTTTTTGATTTAGGTTTATGAAATTCTTCATCTGAAATGTAAAAGACTGCTTAAGGAGGAGAATAGTACTCTGCATGCAAATGACATTAAACACATTCTATGACAGCGATCTCAATTAAATAGATATGTTTTCTAAAATAATTTGATATGTATTGACACCAAGGTAACAACATTGTCAGAAATTTGAGTATTACAAGAAATAGTGAAAATGTTGGCCTGTATGGTAAACGAGCAGAGCAGTCACAAGCTCCCCATCAGCGTGATGACTCAACATGATGCAAAGATGTGTGATGTTTTAAAACATCTTAGTAAAAATGCAATTGCAAAATAAGGAATCGCAAATTTTGCGATTCCTTATTTTGCACCCAAATTCTTTCATACATACCATTTTGCTAAAATGAGTTCGCAAACGCCGAAATTCTGCGAATTTCAGCGTTTGCGAACCCATTTGGCCTTGATATATATGGCTCTAAGCACTTACATTCAAACACTAGCTATTTCTCCTGGCATACTAGGGAGGCCTGAAAAAGGACATGAGTAGCAGACCTTAGTGCTTTGTATAAAGAGTCAGGCATGGCTTCCCTTTACTGGGCAATGGGCTGACTTATACCCACGTTGTTTCTTGAAACTTTTTTCAGTTTAAACTAAGATTTGCAACACAGACACTTGCGAGCACCAGATTCTTCTTTACCAGAGGTCACAATTAGATTTTATATTCGGTCCACCAAGGTCTGGAGCTCTTAGGAGTTGAACATATCATACACTCCTTTCAGATGTAAGGGAGGTTTCAACGCAGAAATCCTCTATTTTAGAAGATCAAACAGGGTTCACAACACTTTTAAGCCTTGGAAAAGTTGTCGGCACGACAAAACAAGTGTCGGCTGTGCGCATCATCTATTGACCTGCGTGTTAACAGACTTTCCGGCTAATAATACTGTTTATCTATAGACTTTTATATGAATTTGTGTTGCTTTGGAGAGTTTTATAAAGTAACACTGTATCTGCAATAGTGACATATGAAAATGACTCTACTGTTGTGCTCTGAATTTCAAAATATTTGTATAAAAGTTGAAATTTCACTTTCCATATATTAATTTTCACTATGATGGCACAGTGTCTATTTATTTGAGCACACCATACCTATTCCTATATTGTGCCTACCATCTTAAAAGAGGCGCTGACAGCCTGTTATACCACTGCCTTCTTGCTTCTTTTTTGGGTATAAATTATTATGTTTGTGTGTTTATTTTTTTTATGAAGTTTATTTGTTATATGTTGTTAAAATGTATATTCAAGTACAAGTATTTTGTTGAAATTCATATTATTTAATATATTTAATATATATTATGTTATGTTTTATACATATATATACATATATATATATATATCTATATATATATATATCTATATATTTAAATCAATATTTTCATGAGACTTAACCTGCAGCGTAAATAAAAACTTGGAGCACTAGAATTGGTCCATGTCCGTTGGATTTCTTCCTGGCTGGAGCAGATCCAGAGCGCGAGAGGAGTGGCAGTGTGTTCGATATATATATATTTTTTTTTTACATCTGAATTTTTGATTCAATATTTTTGTACTTACCTGTGTAAGTATGGGAATCAATATTTTTGTATTCTATATTTTTTTCGATATTTTTAACTTCAATGTTTTTGTCATCTTTTTTCTATCAGTGAACCCACAGTACAATCTCTTGTCTGTGATGGTAATTAAATGTAAAAAATGTACATTTCATATACGTGCTGAAGCTGATTTTTGGTGCTGTTATCTCTGTGGAACTAGTTAGGGATCAATGAAGCACTGTACACAAATAATCAGTGCAGAGAACGATTTGATACTGTGGGGCCTATTTACCAGCGGAGTTGCTGCACTTGTGGAAGGTGGTGCAAGAGTGACACATGTCCTAACTGAGATTAATGAAGTCATGCAATGTATTCTTGGCATGGCCCTGAGTGACGTCATGAATCTGGAGTGAAGCACAACAGCATAAATCATTGCATGGTTGTTCCCAAGCATATCCTATGGTTTTTGACGCATTTCAATGATGACCAAAACTAGTAAGCCTGGGAATGCACCAAAAATATACTTCCTCCATGGGGAGGTGTAACCAGAAGAAATATCTTTATTTCTCCTTGTTACTTCCACTTTCTATGTGCTTTACATTCTGAAGCACTCAGAGAAGAGAAAAATGCCTTCAGAAGTGTTTTTGTGCAGGAAGGAGGCCCTTCCTGCAAAAAACAATCCTGCATGCAATGGAGAAACCATTGCACCATTGTGCAAGGGTGCCTGAATTTGTGCTAGGCTGCCAAAAAAGAGCCAGCTCAGTAGAAAAGGCAGGAATGTAGCGTATTGACCTAAATACAGTTTGCTCTTGACCTTTCCCTGTAACGCAGGGTAGCACAGCATGGTGGGTTGCGTAAATAGGTCAATGTAAGATTTGATGCTGAGGAAATGGTTCATAGCCGTCTTCATAATAGGAGCAGGGCATATAGGTAGTATCTCTCAATAGTAGGGTCAGAAATGCTGCAACAACGGCATGTTTCCTGTTACTGTCAGTTGAGGTATTCCTTGAAGAGATATGTTTTTACTTTTACTAAAGAACAAAGAGGTGAAACTGAAGTGTTGAAGGATCTTGCGTTCGCGGTCCGTGCAGGTAATAGCGGTGGGGTTGTGTAGCCAGTTGGTGGGGGATTCCGACAGACGATGATGAAGGAAAATTAATTATTTATTATATTTTGCCTCTGCATGATCCCTCGAAATACCCCCCACCGCTGTTACCTGCACAGACCACGGCTGGGATCTTGACCCACATACTGAGTGGGACTAATTGAAATGTAAATTAAGCAAGCTGATGAGCATGCGCCAAGCTGTCTGAGGTTTCTATTCAATGTGATGTGCCCAAAAAAGTGCTGTTAATGAGGACTTAAACTTGCAATTCATTAGAACAGGAATCTTTCTAGTTTCATATCTGAAAGCCATTCCCATATTTGGACCTGTCAGGGGTTACTGATAATGAGTTTATTTTTTTTCCAATTCACCTTGTGATGAGGATTTAACATCCAGGCTTGTATGATGGTCAAACAGTCTTTAGGCACATTGAGGTCAACAATAGTATTAATCTTTAATTACACTTATATTTTTTCCATGTACTGGTAAATCTTGACATCTTGTTGGGTGAAGAGTTTGCCAAGTAGCTTTATGTGCATGTTGAAAGAAAGAGAATATAGATCATCAAAATATTACACAGGTGATCCGTAGCCATTGAGTACTGAAGATGCTCACCTCGATCGGCTGATGGCAGTTGGAGAGACTGCGGTATAACCATTGTAGTTCAAAATCAATGAATGCCAGTGAAACAAGGGACAAGTAGAAGATGAATTATAAAAAAAACCCAAAGAAAATGATTATGAAGAGATACAATTTAAAGACAACTTTCTTCATTACGTCCAACTAAATGGCATCAAAATCTATGGGTCTGATTATGATATCTATTGGATCGTAATTGACAAGCCGTCTGACCGACATCTGCCCCTGCCTTCGGCCCTCCATATTATGATGCAGTGGTCAGAGGCAGCATGCATTGGGACTGACCGTTGCTGTTACAACGGACTGAAAGAGCCTTTTGGCCCAGCCACTGGAAAGTAATCCCCGCAATAAAGGCGGTGACTTATCAGGCACTGCAGTAGCGACTACAATGTCCCTTTCGGTCTGCCTTTCTATGGTGTATCAATCACCATAGAAAGGCAGATAGAAATGGACTTTGGGGACTCCTAGTAGGGTCCCCGTCCCTCCTTGGCTTCCGCTAGGAGGTCTGGGGTGCACATATGGTGCCCCTCAAACATCCATGCACCTTGTAGCAGGCACCTTGTGGTGCTTGCCACACAGTGCATGGATGTTTGCAAACATCCATTTTCTTGATGCGGGTTGTTTAGTGGCCATTTTCCTGCTACACAAGTCATATTAGGTAAAAATGGATGTTTCATGACCTCCACATGGGTTGTCACATAAAACTGCTTTCAACTGTTACACAGAGATAGAGTAGTCATGGGGAATAAAATATAACATAACTTCTCCCCACTGTCCCAAATGTAAAAAAAATATAACTGACATAGCCTCCAACCACCCAACCTGTCACCATTTGTGCCATCCTGCCTCTTTCCCTCCTGAAGCTGTGCCATCTACCCTCCATCAGTGTAGAGAGCAAATGTTGCCCGTCAGGCTCTTAAGAAGGCCTGTCAGAGCAGCCTGGAATACCTTCAAAACATAGCAACAGTGGTTATTAACTGTTTCTACTCACTATTGCCACATTATAGCCCGTAATAACCAGATTTGGAATCTGCTGTTTATGCTAGTGACTCTCAATACGAGCCATACATAACATAAAGAATTACAGATGGTATGTTATGTTACTTGTATTTGTATAGCGTGTTATCACCCTTGAGGGTACCCTTGCACAGTCCAGTGAGAGACGCAGTGGAACTGTAATACAACACAACGGTGGTTTATGAATGTTGGTAACCATCGTCGTGATGCAATTGCAGTAAGTTATCACTTTTAGAAAACCCTGTTTAAGATAGTGAAAGGGTATTAGATGGATATATATATATATATATATATATATATTACCTACTGGCGGTCGCCAGTAGGTATATATAGTTAGGATTTTTTCCCTATGGCATTTCTGAAAATTCTATGTCTAATAACTTTAGCGTTTGTGGACGGAATCGGCTGAAATTTTCAGGAAAATGGCACATTTTGTTTTTGAGCAGCCCCTGAAAATTTGGGGGGGGGTCGTCAAGGGGGGGCTGAGAAAAAAGGGGGGTCCCAAAACGCGTTTTTCCCATGTTAATTTCCATAGGGCGGTTGGACTCACTTTTAGGCCGAACGGCTGAATGGATTTTCACGAAACTTGGCAAAATTGTAGGGACTGTTAGCCCGATGTGCCTTTGCTAGGTCTCAATATATGTGCTTCAGTGGATTTTGAGAAATTACCGTTTAAATCAAGATATATATCTGTAACAGCGCTCTGGGCAGCGATCCGGTTAGCGAACTTTTCGCGTATCGGAACTTTGCGAAGCGAAGCTGATTGGCCCTTCGGTGTCTGTCAACATTCTAAACAGTCCGGAGCGGCCGCCATCTTGTCTCTCGGTAGGATCGAGAGACAAGAGGAGGCAAAAACAAAGGGGGTAGTTACCATAAGGGGGCATAGTAGATCCTCGTTGACCCCCTAGGTTTT
The DNA here is from genome assembly GCF_964263255.1 of Lissotriton vulgaris. Lineage (NCBI taxonomy): Eukaryota > Metazoa > Chordata > Amphibia > Caudata > Salamandridae > Lissotriton > Lissotriton vulgaris. The sequence continues at coordinate 1,300,844,416 of NC_141694.1, forward strand.
ATGTGGAGGTTTTAAAAGGGCCTAGGAGGGTTAAAAAAAAATAATATATATATATTTTTTTTTGCGTGGTAAGCGCCAAGTTCGCGAACCGGAAAGCGTTCTGGGCAGCGTACTTTAAGGATAAAAGAATGATAGACTTTTCTAATACTGTATGTTAATTATTTGTTGTTTTTGTTCGTTTTTTTTATTTATTTATTTATTTTGATTTTTAAAAAAATTATTTATTATTTTCATAGTTTATTAAAACTTCCAGCATTATATCATCTGGTATCTCGTCGAACATGGATGTTTCTGTCTCTTGTAAGGTTTGAATAAATTGTTCGTCAAAAGATTGATCCATAAAATCTTCATCCACATTTTCTTCAGTTACAATGTCTTCGGATGTAATCTCGAAGGAAACATTAGTTTCTTCTTGCTCCCCTTCCATTTTTTTGCTGTAAATTGCCTAAAAAAAAAAATTATATTAGAAGACTTAGGGCACTGTTGGGTTTAAGTTCAGACATGTTGTTCTGTTTTTTTAACAGTGAAGTTAAAGTAAGTAAATTCATAATTATAGCAGAGAAGTGTAAGTCAATCAATAAATGTAACAGAGGAGGTTATCTGTATCTATAACTATAGCAGGGGGTCAGTAAATAATTATCAATAAACATTTTTACAAATTAATTTAAAGTGCCACTTACAAATTATCAAATAACTTTACAGGGAGGTGAAAAGGCTCTTTAAATGTAGTTCAGGAAGTAGCAGTGAAAATGGCTGTGTTTCCTTCTCTTCCTTTATATATATTCAGGTATATAACCAATCAAATGTCAGGTAATAAAAATTGTAAATGAAAGTAAAGTTTTCATTGGTTGTCAATTCCAATATTTTATATGTGTTTTGTGAAGTAATTTACCTCAGGGTATTTAGATAGGTCTACAGGCTAAATGGCTAAATGAAATTTCAATCAAATTTGTGAGAATGAAAGGGATTGTTATGTAGTATGAGGTAATCTATATTTGGTGAGAGTGCCTCTAGTCGTTTTTCTGCTAATTACTTTCCCACCTTTTTTTAGGACCGCTTTCTGGAAAGCGGCCCGGTTAGCGAACCTTAAGCGTCACGGGAGTCCACCATTTTGTGTTTCGGTCGCATTAAGATACAAGATGGAGGGCAAATAATGTTCAGAATGTGTAGAAGGGGGCACGGTAGACTTATCTTGACCCCCTAGGTTTTCTGAGGGTGGCTGACGAGGTTTAAATGTGCGGAAAAAAACATTTTTTTAAAAAATTCCGCGAGGTTAGCTTTCGGTTAGCGAACCGGGGAGCGTATTTTGTGGAAAATTAGCGAAAAAAGTTAGAAAAAAATAATAATTGTGAGTGATTAGATGAAGGGTAGCTCTGAGAAGAGCTTTTGGGTTTATGGTACATTTAGGTACTTATAAGTAGGTACCAATGCACATTCTTAAATTCAGAATGAAAATTCTGTTGCCCTCATCTGAGAAGTGAACTCCATCTCCTCTGTAGATATCTTGCATGTAGTAACGCAAGTTATTGTTGTACAGGGAGCCCATTCCATGGTCTCTCATGAAAGCTGAAACAGATTTGTTTACATGCTTCCTCGACTTCTCAATTTGTGGACAAAATTGGTTGGACCACCTCCATTTCTGTCTTTGGCATATATTGGAATATACCAAGGCAGTTTGAGGAAAAAGTGCCATTAATTGCTCAAAGGTGTCCTTTAATAGCATTTCCAGACCTACTCCTGTCAAAGTGCCCAAATCATTACCTCCACAGTGCACAATTAACAGGTCAGGTTTTGGCAAATGCATAAAGGTTTTCACCAATGGTATCAATTGGTGACATTTTAATCCTCTTTGGCCCAACCACTTAATTTCCACATCTTGTAAATTGAGGTTGTGTAAATTTCTGTTCTCGGCATACCTTTGAGCCCAGTGGATGTAACTATGTCCAACAATCCAGACGTTAAACATGGTGGGAGAAGGTTGTGCTGCAGTCAGATGAAGTATGGTAATGAAAGGGCAGTTGAAACAGTAGGAGTTTGTAAAGAAAAAAAACTGTGGATTTCCAATGCTAATGATTCATTAGCAGTGATTGGTGTATTTCCATTTCTGAAAACAGAAAGTTAGGGTGCATGGATGTGTTCTTTGAAAGATGTAATTTGAATGGTCAAGGAAGAAACTTTTAATGAAAGATTGCACTGGATACTCAGGTGCACTGAGAGTTCAGAGTTCAATTGAAACATTGTTGTGTGAATTTGCAAACGTGAGAGGTCTTCCAGGAGGTCGTTGCTATGGAAAAAAGGTAGAGAGGGCAGAGGGGGGAAGGGTTTTGATTTGAAAAAAGTGAGGGAAGAGTTATGATTGGCTAATATGAGAGATATGTGAAATGAATATCTGTATTTCTGTGCTTTCAATAGCTGCAGCCTCTGGAGTGCATCCTCTTTCTTCTGCTGAAGACAATTTGGTGTATTTCTGAGACTGTTTTCAAAACTCAAAAAGTATTTGCTAAGGTGAGAAAAGATTTATTTATTTTAGATAGAGAATAGTATGAATTAAGGAGAAAATGATGAAGAAAGCAGTGTTTTTAAACTGTGGCTTTGTCTGTAGTGATATAGAAATAGATTTTGTTACTTAGAGAAATTGTAATTGCATATTCGGTGTAGCATTCTGGAATGCAGTTATACAAGTTATTGTTGTATATGAAGCCCAGTCCATGGTCTCTTATGTAAGCTGAAACAGATATGTTGTTTATAAAAATAGTTTTTGAAATCAATTACATTTCTGCATATGTACTGCTAGAGCTTCATAGGTTGTTTTGGGTCATATTTAAAAGGCATTTGAGTGTCTTTGATGTTATTTTTCCTTTTTAAATGGAAAGCGTTCCTCATGGGGCCCTGAGCAGTTCTTAGCCATGTTATTTAATGGGAAGTGGATAACATGGCTCAGAGCATTTGCTGGACAATGCATGAATATCGCTGACTTTTCAACGATATTCATGCATTGCGGCCGTTTTTTTTGCATTTTCGAGCAGTTCTTCGCCATGTTATCCAATGGGAGGTGGATAACATGGCTAAGAGCATCTGTTGGATAATGCATGAATATCGTTCACTTTTCAGCGATATTTATGCATTGCGGCCGTTTTTTTCGCATTTGCGATAAACCTTGCTAAGGAGAAAATGATGAAGAAAGATGTGTTTTTAAACTGTGGCTTTGTCTGTAGTGGTATAGAAATAGATTTTGTTACTTTGAGAAATTGTAATTGCATATTCGGTGTAGCATTCTGGCATGCAGTAACACAAGTTATTGTTGTATAGGAAGCCCATTCCATGGTCTCTTATGAAAGCTGAAACAGATATGTTGTTTTTAAAAACCATTTTTGAAATTAATTACATTTCTGGATATGTACTGCTAGAGCTTTGGGTCATATTTATAAGGCATTTGAGTGTAATTGATGTTATTTTTTTCCTTTTTAAATGGAAAGCATTCCTCATGGGGCAAGTGTCTTGTAAATACGTTGCCACCTGCGCTTGGCAAATTTAGATTTTGATTATGGGAGTTACAAAGCCATGTTAATAATGTCCAAAAAATGGTGCTAGGGCATTCCAGAAAACGCTTTCATGTGTCTCAAGGATATTTTCAGTCATTTCCTCTTGAATGCAGGTATACAATTGATTTATATGTTGTGTTTAAAAACGATTCTTTTCTATAATGTTATTTTTTTGTTTTTAAATGGAAAGCGTTCCTCATGGGACCATGAGCAGTTCTTAGCCATGTTATCCAATGGGAGGTGGATAACATGGCTAAAAGCATATGCTGGATAATGCATGAATATCGCTGACTTTTCAGCAATATTGATGCATTGCGGCCGCTTCTTATCGCATTTGCGAGCAGTTCTTAGCCATGTTATCTAATGAGAGGTGGATAACATGGCTAAGAGCATTTGCTGGATAATGCATGAATATTGCTGACTTTTCAGCGATATTCATGCATTGCGGCCGTTTTTTATCGCATTTGCGATAAACCTTGCTAATAGCAAGGTTTATCTGCGATAAAAATCGCCGATGTGCGGCGATAATTTTTGTCTCTAAAGAAGTTATCGCTAGTGGTTGGTAATATACCCCCGCGTTTTTGGTTGCAGGAATCGGGAGGCGGGAGAGTAGCACTGAAATCAGTAGTCTGACGCTTGAATCGGGAGGGTTGGTATGTGTGGATTCTCTACAGCTGGGGCCATAAACTACATCCGCAGGGCTAGGTGATAGCCTGGGACCGGCCTGGCATCTAAAATGGCTACCGTGTACGACAAAATTGTGGCATTGTAAAAAAGACAAGATGGCGCAGACAATGTTTATCAATAAGGATTCATTTATAACGAAATATTTTATCGCACTGACAAAATGGTTGTCAACACTTCCCGATTTCCTTCGAATCGAACGTTAACAAACGTGACGCAGCAAAGAAAAAAAAAAGCTCACACAGAGCCGCTTGAACACATGTATCAACATATATGAGCCTTCTCAGCCACCCTCAGAAAATATAAGGGATTAGGATACGTCTTCCGCACCCCCTTATACTTAGTAATTTAATTAAAACGAAGCAAAAAATGGTCTCCCGCACCCCCTTATACCTATTCCCGTTTTGCCAGCAGTTTGCGGCCCAGTTCGGTGTTCGGAAAGCGCTTCTACCGTGAAAAATATATTTTTTTTATTTTCCCCACGGGACCCTTTAAAAACCCCAACAACATTCCTAGGGGGTCAAGAGGGGTATACCTTGCCCCCTTTCATTAAATTCCCCCTTCGTTTTTCACCTCTTCTTCTCTCTCGATCCTACCGAGAGATAAGATGGCGGCCGCTCCGGTCTGTTTAGAATGTTGACAGACACCGGAGAGCCAATCAGCTTTCTGCGCGCAAAGTTCCGTTTCGCAGGTGGAAGCGTATTTATAAGAAACTTGCACCATGAACAACGCTTTCCATTTAAAAAGGAAAAATAACATTATAGACACTCATATGCCTTATAAATATGACCCAAAGTAACCTATAAAGCTCTAGCAGTACATATCCAGAAATGTAATTGATTTCAAAAAATCGTTTATAAACACGGCACATAAATCAATTGTATATCTGCATTCAAGAGGAAATGACTGAAAATGTCCTTGTGATGCAGTGCTGGTGCAAAAGATTTTCTATGTTAAATAATAAGTAGGACGTTAAGTTTTTGATGACTGTTATTCATTTACTGTTTGGTAATAGTGCTTAATAACATTTTTCATTATATTTTTCCACAGATTCAACTGCAGATCTTTTTTAAATTTGAAAAATGCCTACGAAAAATAGAATTCGAAAGGCTAGAAAACGTCAAAGACAGCAGGATGATGTTTTATTGCAGCAGTCCTCTTCCCCAAATACTTATCAAAACACCAAGAAAGCTCCGGGTAAGAGCACAAAATCATTCTTAAAAAGTATTTTTAGAAAAAAAAGTATTTTTCGCCAAAATGTTTCAGTTCAGAAAAAGAAGAGTAATTTAAATGGAAATGAAAGAGCCATCAAAAATGTTATTGGTAGAGGAAGAGATAACTCTGTGCATGATAGTAGAAGGAAACAACAGTTTAGGGACATTCGACATCGAATGTTCCGTAACAGGATAATAGTTAATTTATTAAGAAATATTAAAAAAGGCCAACAGAAACGGCATTTTATAAGAAGAAGAAAAATGTAGAGAAAATTATTGATCATGCTTTTGAAATTAAGCGGAAGTTGTTTATTTTGGTAATCAATAGAATTAGGAAACTAAGCAAGGTAATTTCTGATTTCAAAACAAACAGTAGATGGAAGAGAGTAGTAAATCGTAGTAACTTTTGTGAAGTTTTTTCCGGAGAATGGATTCATAGTTCAAGTTCTGAGGCATTTTTTAATGAGGAGAGTTATTTTCAGGATAATGATTTGGTGTTTGCAGTTGACACCAGTGGTCGAGCTTATGAAGTGAAGGATGGTTGTCCTGTTGAAAAAGAAAAACTTGTGACAACAGAGACAGATGAGGTGTTAGGTCATGAGGTTTTAGGAAGACGTCCTAAGGGTCCTGTGTACATTTGGAAGTGTAGTTCTATTTGCAGTGTGCGACAGGTTTCCATCAATTTGCTTTGTGATTTTATACGGACATTTAATAAGAAAAGTTTGAAGCAGAAAATGAAGTTGTTGCAAAATTTAGATCCTTGCAGAGTGAGACAAATGACAGGTTTGCGTGGTCATTCACTGGCTTGTCTTTCCAGGAGAGTATGCCAGAGTGTTTTTCATCATTTCAGGATGGTAGCAGTGCATCATAATAAAGTGAGAAAATTAGTGAGAATGTTGTATTATGCTAAGAGTCCAGCAATTATGCTTAAACAATTATGTGCTGCTCTTTTGCATGGTTCAGAAATAGATGTGAAGAATATTTGTGAAGAAATTGAGTTTTGTTACTTTAGTAGTAAAGATGAGAATGTTCAAATTGACCCTGAAGTAGAGGGTAATGTTGAAGATAATGTACAGGTTTCCAGTACAGATAATTTTCAGAAGGAAATTGCCACTTTTCAGATGAAATCAAGTGAGAGGCCTAATTTCACTTGTGTATGTTGTCGACGCACTTATTATAAGAATCAGACTAAAGTAGTGGATTTATATGGAAAAAGTGAAAGGGAAAATAATAGTGAATGGAAGGATTTTGCCACATACTTGATGGTAGAAAATTATTTTGATTTAGGATCGGATCAACGTGTGTGTACTTATTGTTGTAATAAATTAAACCAAAAACAGATGCCTGCTAGGGCAGTACATAATAATCTGGAATTGGTTGAGATTCCTTCTGAATTGAAGGATTTAAATACTTATGAATGTATTTTGATTCAAAGTATCCATCCCTTTCAGGCTATTGTAAGAATGGAGCCAAAGACAGGGAAGTTGCCTCCAGCAGATTTACAGCGAGGATTAAAGGGAAGAGTTGTTTATTTGCCTCTAGATTTGAACAAAAACATTAACACAATTGGAATAGAAAAAGTGGAAGAGGAACCTCTGGTTATCTTAGTTAATGGGGTTCCGACAAAGAATAAGAAAATATGGCAAGATTTAGTGGATGTTAGGAAAGTCAAAAAAGCAACAGTGTATTTGAAGACAAATAATAAGTACTATAAGAATGTATATGTTGCAGAAGAGGAAGTAAGTGATGAAGAGGATAGCGATTTGTGTGTTGGCCAAATTGAGAAAGTAGAGGATTCTAAAAGTGAAGAAATATATGAACATTATAGTGTTCATCCTTTGCATTCCAAGGAAGTCATGGGGAATACTATTGAGTTGTTTCAAATGAAACAAGCTAAAGGGAGTCCCATTAGTGTTTGGGAGGAAAGTTTGGAAGCTCGGTGTTTCCCACAGCTATTTCCAACAGGTCGAGGAGGAAGATATGATGAGCGACCTCATCAAATTCCTGCGTCTGAATACCGGACTTTACGATTGTATGCAGGCGATCCTAGGTTTCGTCAATGCATTCCATATTTGTTTCATCTCCTGTTTGAAAGCGATCTGTCTGGACTGTCAGATGCGAAATATCTCGGCAAGGGACTTTATGCATAAAGTCAATGTCCAAGACAGTATTTTGGATTCTCACTTAATTAATCTCATGGCGTGTCAGCGTGGTACTAATGAGTACTGGTACCGTCGTCATGGTGATTTAAAATGTATGCTGAGGAACTTAGGAACTCCGACATGGTTCCTCACTCTGAGCTGTGCCGAGTATGGCTGGGAAGACTTACTTGAATTTCTACGGGAGGCAAATGGAAATATTGAAAACATTGAATTCAAGACACCTGGAGAACTGTGTTCTTTGGATCCTGTGAATGTATGCAGGTACTTCAATCATAGATTTGAAGCTATGATGTCTTTCATCACAAATAAGAAGAATCCACCTCTTGGAGAGGTGTTGGATTTCTTCTGGAGAAAGGAGTACCAAGCAAGAGGTGCTCCTCATATACATATGTTGTTGTGGATCAAGGATGCACCTAAATTTGGAACAGATCCGGATGACTTAGTGATGAATTTCATAGAACAGTATTCTACGTGTGCTGTTCCAAACACAACGGAGAAGAAAAGCCTAAGAGAACAAGTTTTACGTTTCCAAAGCCATCGTTGTGGAAAGTACTGTCGTCGTAAATTCAGAAACAAGGACAAGTTCTACACCAAATGTCGTTTCAACTTTCCACGACCGGTGATTTCTAAAGGAAAAGTGAACAGTTTGATGTCTTCACTGCGACATAATGTGACGAGGAAATCACCCAAAAATACATACAATTTGAAAAGGAACGAAGAGTCCAAGTACATCAACGACTACAACCCAGTGATTTTGTCCATGTGGAATGCTAACATGGATATACAGTTTGTGGGTGACAACTGTATGGCTGTGGCTCGGTATGTGACATCTTACATCACCAAAAAAGAAAAGACAGAACTGAAGGATATGTGGGAGGACATTTCCCATGAAAAGAGCCTCAGCAAGAAGTTGTACAGTTTCAGTCTGAAGATGTTGTCGCATCGAGAAATCGGAGCTTACGAATGTTCAGATCGATTGTCTTCAGCAAGTCTCTATGCCAAATCCAGGAGTATTGTTTGGGCGAGTCTTGGTCTTGCTGCAACGTGAAATCGGGTTCTAAAACCTGTCCGGGAAATTGAATATTTGGCAGAAAAGGAACCAAACAGTACTGACATTTTGAAGACCAGCATGTTGGATACATATTATCCAAATCGAAGCAGTCACCTTGAGAATGTTTGTCTATATGAGGTTCTACAAAATTATATATTCAAGAGGAACATCAAAGAAGATATTGAGAAAGGAGTGTATGCTGTAATTGGAAGTGAGGGATGCCTGGTCAAGCAAAGAAAATGCCAATTAGTAAACCATCGAAAATTGAGTGGCGAATCTTCAGAAACAAAGGAGTTTTTCTATTTAGCACTTTTGCAACTTTTCAAGCCTTGGCGTGCAGAAGAGGAACTGCTTGGAGATTTCCTCTGTTATGAAGACTCTTTCACTGCTGCTAAGGATAGCATAGAATGTCCTGCTTTTCTCAAATATCAAGAAATGCTAACTTTGGAAATTGAGCAGGAAGCAACGATTGCAGCCGAGATTGCCAGAGACAGTTCTCAGGACAGTCAGAGTTCTGTTTCATTGAGTCAAGATCCACTTGGAGGACCTATTATCGAAAATGAAGCTGCCACTGCTATGAATGAAGTGGAAAGAGCCATGGCACATGCTCAGGAGGATTCAGTTAACTTAGAAGACTTGGAAAAACAACTCAATGTTGAGCAGAGGAAAATATATGAAGAAGTTACCAAGCAAATTGAGCATGGATTAAGTCATGAGAAGAAAGAGTGCTCATGTACATCGTTGAAGCCTGTCCGACTGTATGTGAGTGGAGAAGCGGGAACTGGAAAAAGTTTCCTTATTAAAGCAATTTCATGCTATTTGCAGGAAAGGACTGAGTCATCGCTGTCTTGTGTTGTCACCGCTCCTACTGGACTTGCAGCACATAACATTAAAGGTATTACTTTGCATCGTCTACTGATGCTGCCGGTGGAGCATGACAACAAATTACAATATCACAAGTTAACTGGGGATGCTTGCTTTGAAGTTTCAAGAGTCTTGAGGAAAATGAAACTACTTATCATTGACGAAGTAAGCATGGTTTCCAATATCATGCTTGCCTTTGTGCATTTGAGAATGCAAGAAGTACTTAAAACTGAATATGATGTGTTATTTGGTGGCAAACACATCATTGTTTTCGGAGATCTTCTGCAGCTGACACCAGTAAAAGGAGAACCTGTGTTCAAAATACTCACGCATGAAGATACCAGGAAGTGCCTAGGGAGCATTGGCAACGTCAATATATGGTTAAACTTCAATTATGCTGAACTGCATGAAAATATGCGTCAGGCAAAAGATGAAGATTACAAGAATATTCTACAAGATATTAGAATTGGAAAAGTGACCGAGCATGGAAAAGAAGCTTTGAATGCACGATTACTTTCAAATTTATATCCCGAACAAGAGATTGTGGCTGAGAATATTTTTCAGAAAATTACTGAGAAGAAATCCGGAATATGTTTGATGCCAACTCTTGCAGAATGTGCCATCTTCAACAACAAAATGTTGAATTTAGAAAAGCAAGAGATTGTGAAACTTGAAGCTATTGACAAAATAGAGCACATGGGATCAACAATTATTTTGTCAGAAAATTTGAAATCAAAATTGGATTCATTAGAGAAGACTATATCTAAAACAGCGGGTTTTGAAAAGACTTTGAATGTGTGTTTAAATTGCCGAATCATTTTGAGAAGAAATTTACATGTTGAAAGAGGTCTGGTAAATGGATCAATGGGTAATGTTGTTGATTTTCAGAAGTACAGAAGTAGAGATGGAATAGAATTTTTAAAAATTAAATTTGATGGCATTGAGGAAGTACAGCTAATTAGTCGTTGTTCTGCTAGGTTTTTGCTTGTTAAAGACTTATATGTTCGCCGTAAACAGTTTCCTGTTTGCTTGGCATATGCGGTAACAATTCATAAATCGCAAGGTTTAAGTGTAGACAGTGCATTGGTGAATATTGGCAGTTCTGTGTTCAAGGAGGGTATGGCATATGTGGCATTGTCACGAGTAAGAACTTTATCAGGATTGTACTTGATTGACTGTGATGTCACAAACATTTGTGCGGATCTAGATTGTGTTAAGGAATACAATAGGTTAAGAAGAGAGTATGCGCCACATTTGCCTCAATATCCTTTGTTTGAGAAACGTGTGGTAGGCCGGAAACGTAGAAATATCAGTAATAGTAGGGAGGTTGTTGTAAAAAGACTAAAAGTTAATGAACCGAAAATTGTTAGCAGAAAGAAAGTGGATTCTGTTGAAGATGTTGTCGGTTTTCAATTTGAAAACAGTTCTGGTGTCAACTGCTATGCAAATGTAGTGGTTAATGTTCTCTTTTCACTAGAGAGTTTAAAAGAACAGATTCTGTTGAATTCAGAACAAATTTTATGCTGTTTATTGAATTCTGTTTTCGAGAAATGTAGCAGTGATCGAACAAAAGTAGAAAGTGTGTCTGAAGTTCGTTATCTGTTAGATGAATGTTCAGGGCAAACAGACTTCTCTGAAAATAATCAGCAAGATTGTCAGGAGTTTTTAATGTATATGCTTGATGTATTGCAAGATGAGGGTGTAGATGTAGATCACCTGTTTGGGCTTTCTTATCAATGGCAGCATGACTGCGAGAATTGTAGGGTATCAAGTACTACTAGTGTAGACTCAGAAAGATTTATATATTTAACTTTGCCAGACAGTAAATCAGTCTCCTTTAATAAGCTAGTAAATGCAGCGGATCACAACATGGAGTGTAGCCAATGTAAATCTGAAATGATGTCAACATTATTTATACGTAGATATGGACAGTATGTCATTTTAATGATTCAACGATGTAGGCCTGATGGATCAAAATTGTCAACTTTAATAAAAAATTTTGTGGCTTCTCAGCTTTCAATATCAGGAAGGACTTTTGTAACTGTAGCAATTATCTATCACGATGGTCCTTCAACAACATCAGGACATTATACAGCTTATTTAAAGTCTGGAAACGGCTGGTCATTCTGCAATGATTCCGTTGTAACTTTCAAAAAAAAATTGCCGTTTGACCTTAAAAATTCTTACCTGGTGTTTTTAAAACCAAAATTTTAATGAAAGAATCTCGGGATTTTTTGTGAAGAATTGCAAAAGGTTCATGAAGTAGAGGGAATGTAAGTCTGCAATGCTGTCTAGATTATTGGTCCAAAACTTTTAATTATAATGTCAATTTAAAAATCCAACTATATAAACCTGATGCAAGTAAGTCTGCTTCATAGTAAGCAGTATCAGTGTCATAGGAAAAGGAGAACATGAGTGACAAAGAAGGGTAAGATATTAGTAGTCCAGGATTGTGAATATAATCTCAAATGTTTTTTTTTAGAAAGTTGCGAAAATAGAAAATGTCGGGATTTGATTGGAAGAATTACAAGAGTAGCGAATCGCGGCAACATGATTTGGCCTAGTGGAAACATGTGATAGAATGAGAGAACTGTTTTCTTCTATGTAACATATTTTTCGTATCGATGGAGGTTTTATTTCAGAAAGTGGCGGGCTGAAAATATTTATAGCACAACAGACTGAATGCTGTTCATAGGAGATCCTTCGACGTCATTGAAAGTAAGTTAATTTTAAGGAGTTTTGAAATCAGATTTCTTAGGTTGTATGGGTTTTTTAAACACAGTCATTTTGATTGTGTTTTTTTTCCCCGCTGTTACATGATGAATACGTTCAAGTCACTGATTTAAGTGAAATTTGATACATTCTGAGAACAGCAAAAATAAACCATAAAACATGTATAATTAATGTTCTTCTGTTTGTACTTATGATATACATTTAGAAATGTGAGGTAGATATGGAAAAACTGAGTCTTCTGTAAGTGTCAATTTTAATGCTTATAGTGCTGTATTTCCGGGTACTGTTTTTTTTAAAAAAAGGAATAGGCCTCACCTCAAAGAAAGCTCTTCAAAGCACACATCTTATTTGCATCCTGAAACTATCATTTAAAATATTAGAGACAATTTTATGATGGCTTTACATCTTTTTTGCGCTGCTATTGCATCAGTATTGTGAGACATCAGCAGTGCAAAAGAAGTACCATGTTGAAAAATAGGTCTCAGTTCATCAGCATGAAGATACTGTTTATTTAAAATATATATCTTTAGGATTGTGTAGGGGACGTAGAGAAGCAGAGGCTTCTGTAAATGTCAAAATTGTTGAAAAAGTGTTTCTTCTTGAACCTTTTCCCTTTTCTTTTGTAATTTTTAAATACATGTAGTAATATTTTTGGAAATGTATGTTTTCTCTTTTACAGATTGAAAGTATGAAAAAATATTTAAAAAAGGTAACAAGAATTATAAGGTAAATGTTTCCTACTCTTTTTACCCGCAATGCACTGCTGATGATGTCACTGACACTATCTCTGATTTACTCTCTATAGCTGTCTTTCTTTTTACATTATTCTCTGTTTACTTCCCTTATACTAACTCTTCTTTTTTTTTTAAAAATATTTTTTTGGTTCGCTTCAAGTTCGCGAACCGGTCAGCGAACTTGAAGCGAACCAAAAGAAATAGAGCTTGCTAGAGTGTTAAACATTCTAGCAATTTTATTTGAAAGGGGAGGTAGTTCTGAAAAGAACTTTTTTTTAATGTTTTTGATGTTTTTTAATTTTTTTTTATTTTCTGAACATTTTTTGTTTTTTTTGTATTTTTAGAACAGTTTTATGTTTTTTTTGTGTTTTTCATGGAGGGGAAACAACAAAAAAACAGGCATCGAAAAGGGCTCAACAGGAGCAAAGAAAAAATTACTGCTTGGGTGGGTTAGGGCAGTTATGGTTATCATACACCAAGTTTATTAAGTTTACGCTCATGTTGCCACATGAGAGCATAGCACCACAATGTATGCACGTAAACTTCATGTGCTTGAAGTTTGGCTGTATGTTTGGCACAGTTTCCTGTGCCTCTCTTACAGTCAAATTTATATTAGAAGTTGATTTGGCCACAGGAGTTGTCGGGGGATTATCTTGCAGATCCCTTAACTCTGCCCGGCTGTAATTTAATGGATGCCACCTGACCATATGGCGATGCATAGTATAGTTGCCCATACTATACTTTTTCTCTGTGCCTCGAGATAATCTTTTTTTGCAAATTAGGCAGGTGGCATATTTTGCATTAACTTTCTTCTCCCCTCGAGGAATTGAGAAAAATTGCCAAATGAAACTTGTTTTCCTTCTGGAAACACGGGGCAACTCCGGAATAAATTCAGGTTCATCAGTGTCCTCTTCTTCTAAGTCGTCTTCTTCTTCCTCTCTGTTTGAGATGAATTGAGATGGTGGTCCTCTCTTGTCATGAGGAGGTTGAGGTGGTGGTGGGGGTCCACCAGCTGAAGCAAAGATAGAAGCCATTGTAATCAAAATGGAAAATGGCCTTTCTCTCACCAAGATGAAAGTCAGAGTGAGGAAAGAAGAAGGGGTTTACGTGATTTTGGAAAAGCAAAAGTTCGGAACCAATGAAAAGTGTTATTTTTAGATCACATGACCTAGTCATACATCATTTGGAAACCAAAAGTGAAATGAACCAATGAAAACTTCGATAATCAATTCACATGACTTGTTCCGCTCACGTTACGCGGTGCGCGCCGCGTCCCGCATCGTTTCCGGTTCGCGGTCCCGAGCACTTTCGGGAGTGCTAAAGCGGCGCGTCATAAGACGCATTCGCGACAATTATACGTTGCGCTTCCGCGACGCGTCACAGTTCCGCTAACGTAAGGTTTACCGGTTCGCGTACTAGATCGCGGCATCAAGATGAGCTAACGGAAAGCTTCCCGGTTCGCTTACCGGAAGCGAAGAAAAAAAATATTTCAATTAAAATTATCAATAAACATCTGAAATATATTTTGGGTTTTGAAGTAGAATACATTTTACAGCTACAGATGTTAGCTTTTAAAAAACCAATGAAATTCACAGAAAAAACCATAGGTTATAGTCCATATATAGTTAGGAATTTGCATTTACAAAACCTTGAAAATTCAATGAAAAAACCATTGGTTATAGAAGATATATAGTTAGGAATTTGCCTTTACAAAACCTTGAAAATTCAATGAAAAAACCATTGGTTATAGAACATATATAGTTAGGAATTTGCATTTACAAAACCTTATTTTACTCGCATAAAACCATTGAAATTCCATATATAGTTAGATGCGCTAACTATATATCGCGCACCCGCAATCCACTGCTGATGATGTCACATATTACATCATTCATGACATGGTCAGTGACATCACTGATGACATCACTGATGACATTATCCAGTGACTGTATGTTTCTGTAAAGTTAAAATATGTCTTACATATTGAAGAATGAGTGGATGTATAAGTGTCTGGATAAAGGATTTAGTAGGTGCATGACTGACTGTATGAGAGAGTGATTAAATGTGTCTCACTGAGTGCATTGGTTAGTGACTAAACTGTCTGAATGTGTGCATCAGTATGTCTGTTGTTGTATAAGATGCTGCATGTGTTATTCTGTACCTATATGAGTAACTATATGGGTTATTGTTTGGTTGCCCAAGTATTTGTATGGGAGAGCGAGTGTGTGTGTGGGTGTCTGGGGGTGTGTGACTCTGTGCATAGATGTGTGAGCAGTGGATTCACTAGATGTATAGGTTCAAAAGTGCATGTGGAAACAGCTGTATGGGTGGTTGACTGTGTGCATGAGTGTATTGGTGAGTGAATGGATATCTCAGTGCTACATGTCAAAGTAAGTACATATGTAAAACACAGTACATGTGAGAGTTGACATATATAAATAACTGTGCATAAGAGCCAGTAAATGTGTGAGTGGCTGTATGGATCATTGTGAACTTGTATCAGGGATTGTATAAGCGAGTAAATATGTGTTAGTATATGTTTGAATAAGTAAAGTTTGTATAACTGTATAGTTGAGGAAATGGAGGTGTGATTGATTCTTTGCATGACTGACTAGGTGTGTGAGTAACTCCATGGATGAGTGACAGTCTGTGAGTGTCTGTTTACACTGATTGTATCTAAGGTTATATTAGAGTCTGAAGAGGTTCATCGTATTATCACATGAATGATGTCATCAGTGATGTGATCAGTAATGTCAAATGAGATGTCATCAGTGATGTCATCAGTGATGTCATTTGAGATGTTGTCAGTGATGTCATTTGAGATGTCATCAGTGATGTCATCAGTGATGTCACTGACCATGTCATGAATGATGTAATATGTGACATCATCAGCAGTGGATTGCGGGTGCGCGATATATAGTTAGCGCATCTAACTATATATGGAATTTCAATGGTTTTATGCGAGTAAAATAAGGTTTTGTAAATGCAAATTCCTAACTATATATGTTCTATAACCAATGGTTTTTTCATTGAATTTTCAAGGTTTTGTAAATGCAAATTCCTAACTATATATCTTCTATAACCAATGGTTTTTTCATTGAATATATATATATATATATATATATATATATATATATATATATATATATATATATATATATATATATATATATATATATATATATATATATATATATATATATATATAACAGGGCTTTTCTTTTTACAAAGGTGTCCAAGTGGTTCTACAGACAAGCTATCCCCACCTTCACTTACAGTTCATAATTACTACTGTGACGAAGGATCTTCGTGATACTCAATCTCCTGGAGAACTATGTACTTCATTACCACAAATTGTTTTTATTCAGGAGCTGGATACAAACATCTTAAGGATCTATACGTCAATGTCGCTATAAAGAATAACATGCAGCCATACATTTGGAAAAAACTATCCACATTTTTAAAAAATATCTTACCTTCTCACAATAGGACATGAGGCAGTGTTTGATATGTTTCAACGACTATGGATTTCCTTTGATTATAGGTCTGCACTGAGTGGAGGGCCTCGCTCATTCATATTCACTTGATGTGCTACAGCTTTGCACATAACTTGGACAGCAATGTATTTTGTCCTTAATCCTTTTCTGCCTCCAGCTGTAGATAAAGTAAACAAGCCCCTTTAAGACATCCGAGCAGGCCTGCGGGTGACACTGCCACTACTATTTATAATATTCAAGGTTCTTCATTGACTTTGCTTGAATTATTCTTCTTCATCTATCTTAGAGGTGACTTTCGTTTCATTCAATTATTGCTATTATATTATCGTCAGTTTTTTTTATAAGTTTAGACGATATGGAATATGTAGGCAGATTAGCACTGTGATTAGTAATGGGGTTACTTTTGGTGCACCTAAGGTTACATTGCACAAAAAGGGCATTTACATACCTCAAGGGGAATATGTCTATGCTTTCACTGAACAGTAGGGGAGTAGGATTGGAGGAATGAAGTTGAGATTGGGTAAGCCACTGATTAGGAGTAAAATAATTGAGATATCTTTGTATAGTTTATTCTTCAAGCATTTTAGAGAAGCGAGAGCCTGAGTTGTAGATTTAGCTTATCCCAAAAAGGATTTTAAGCTTTATGAGGAATAAATATGGAGGTAATTTTTTGAAAATTACATCTGGAGATTAAGAGTTATTTGTGAGAGCAATTTAGGGTCACAAGACAAAACAATCCTCTGAGCACAGTTCCACCTTACTAACCACAGAAGTGAGCATTTCCAAATTTTCTGGTTTGGTCGGGGACAGGCATCATACAAATGAGGAAATCAATGTGCTTATGTACATGCTCCAAATTACTGTAGAATGAGCACTGGCTAAAAGGTTCCTGGTTTTAGTGTACCACTCAGTGCCATCAATAGCAGGAGGCATGTGGGGTCCAAGGGCCATTCAGTTCCTCATGCAGAGCTGCATCATTCAGCAGCCCCCCAATTTAGGGGGAGGTAACTGGCACCACTGCACGTTCAGCATCTCAGGATGGGCACTCTTCCCTTCAGCCCTTGTGGAAGACCCTCCAAAGATGGCTACTTTTACCTTAATTGTGGTTTTAAGGGCCCCTCTCAAGAGTCAGAGAACACCTGCAGATGACCAGAGAGAAGAGCGTAAACCACTGATATCTGCTTGTGCTCTGCACTCTCTTCTGATTTAATTATAGAATGTGCTCTAGTTTGTATTTGTGTAATGGTTGTACATGGCAGAGACTGGCAATTCTTCAAATAAGGTAAATTTAAATGCCAAACACTACCCTAGGTGATTCAGTCTCATCAAGGGGTCTGTGAATAGATACACGTGTCCATTAACACACAAATCATGCTCACAGCTAAATGGCCTAGAGAATCCCCACAAGAATCCCCATAAGAAAACACTAGAATCTCTCCATCATTTTAATGTTTTCTGCACTGCTGTACGGGTGATTGTCCTAACCCTGATGAACTATGTTAATTTAAATCTCTCAGGCATTCCCAGCTATTCTGTAGTACCCATTAAAGTCATCCTTCTCCTTGTAGCCAGGATGTTCTTGGGAAATGGAAAGGATGACATAATATTCAAATCTCAATGGAACTTCCCTGAATTCCTCTAGTGGACAGAAAAACGCTACAATTGAGGAAGGTTTATTTTAAGAAGGCTAATTTAATGTGAAAGAGAACAACTTATCCACAATGATTCTAATTTATGGAAGGGCAGCAGACCCATCTGCTTTCTGATTGAAATCAAAAGTATTTAGCAAAGCATTCTCCTTTTTTATGTTAATCTCTTTAATAATGGTGATATAATGTGTTAATCTTGCTAACAGGCAATGACAAAGTATGTTTCAAGTCTGTGAAAAAAGCAGATAAATATGATAGTTATTGATCAAATTCTTTGATCAATACATCAAATATTTCATTCAAATGCACTCAATTCATTGGCAGGGAAATGACATCAATATCAAAGTCAAAGTCAAAGTCAAAAGATAGCTTTATTCGGTATTTGACAAACACCATATAAGCAGACACAACAAAATACAATAAAAACACAACTTTTAACACTTGGATAAAAAAAGGGAAATCACTGCGACAAACTCTTTTTCGTTACACTTGTCAATCAGGTAACCTAATATTGAAAGCCATAAAATCATTTCATAAAAACATTTGGTACAAAAATGAATTCATAGGATTATTAAAAAGGTTGAGGTAAATATAACATATTTGTGTATTATGTGGTGTTATTAGGCACAGAATAATACTCCAACAAACCCTCAGCCTTCTAGTCATTTCTCATGGTTCCTCTACATTTTACAATGAACGACAAGAATTTTATCACCACTACAATAGTGAGCTCATCTTGGAGCAAATACAGTCTATGAAGGGCAGTCTTACAGCTTCTCAAACCCCACAGCTTTAATAGTGGCAACAAGTGTTTTTTCCTCCCCCACTGGTAATACTTGCAGAAAAGAATACAATGAATATTGGACTGGCTACCATGGAGGATCTGACGATGGGCTATGATGGTAGGCTTATTCCCATCTAGATAATATCTCCTCTCCTCCAGTAGACCAAGGCATGTCTCTTTTATTACTTTTTTTGACACTTGGGCACATGAGGTTGGGTTCGAGAAGAATTCAGGTTGGCCGATAGAATTCAGAAATTTTTTAACATAGGCCAGCCATGGCTGTTTAGCGCCGTTAGCTTGCTGCAAACAATCATGAATTACTTCCCTATTGAGGGTCGTGTCCTCGCATGTCCAAATCTTGTGCCACAACATGACTGGCGCTATCTTTATCAGATCACTAATGTGGGATCTGTCAAGTTCATTGTGGCATATAGTAGTAGATGTGGAACGCGGGACACCTAAAAGATACCTCAGGAAAGCATTTTCCACCCTTTGGATTTCCGAACTATCTGCAAGTCCCCAGATCCCCGCCCCATAGACAGCTGTAGACACACATTTTGCTGCATAAATCTTAAGTAGTGTGTCTACCGGTTTCCCGCCAAGTTTTTTAGCAAATTGCTTGACCGCCCCTATTGAGCGGGCAAAGGCCAGGTTCCGGGAGGTAATTGCTGCAGACCATGTCCCCCTATTGTTAAAAATAATTCCCAAATAAGAAAAGGTTTTGGTCATTGCTATCTTTGAATCGTTAACAAAGGTTTTGCAGTCAGGTGCTTTTTTCTGGTGGTACAAGACATCGTGAAAGTTTTCCCCACGTTTATTTTTAGGCCTCTAGAGCTCATGAAGGTTGCAAAGCCCATTAATGCCTTTTGGAGTCCCCGCTGAGTGCGGGCCATAATCACCGCATCATCGGCGTATAACAATAATGGGACAGCGAGACCATTTATCTTGGGGTAATCCACTTCCAGATCACTCAAGAAAGCTGCTACCTCGTTGATGTATAGGTTGAATAAAAAAGGCGCAAGTATGCAGCCCTGGCGAACGCCTTTTGCTATTGGACATTTTCTAGTTCGCTCGCCATTTTTGCCAAATCTCACAGTGGCGCCTGCGTCTCTATACAGCTCTTGGATAAAGCTTAAGATGTTTTTATCTATTCCCATTGTGGTCAGGGTTTTCCACAGTATTCCATGATCCAAACAATCGAACGCCGAGGTTAAGTCGACGAATGTTAGGAACAGGTTCCCTTTTTTCGAACCAATGTATTTGTTCATTATGAGGGACAGGTTTAAACCCTGCTCTATTGTTCCCAAACCCGCCTTAAAACCATACTGGAATTTAGAAAGTATCCCATTGCTCTTGGACCAAGTTTGCAATTTGGTTAGCAAAACCCTGCCTGCCACTTTCATTAGGTTGTCTAGCAGGGAGATGGGGCGGTAACATTTTGGGTCTTGTCTGTCCCCTTTTTTAAATATCGGGATGACTATTGCTTCATTCCATGTGTGGGGGAAACCTAGTTTAGTGTAAGCGTTTAATACATTTGCTAGTAAGGGGGCCCAAAGATCTACATTCCCTTTGAACAAGTCAATGGGGACTCCATCAGGTCCCGGGGCCTTTAAACTAGCGCTCTGGCAAATCGCTTGTTCCAGGTCTGCAGGAGTGAACATTACTTGTAGTGGGAAATTTCCCTGAAGCTGTGGATGGACCTCTCGCCCCACATCCATCTCATCTCCCAAAGCAAGTGATTCTTTCTTGTAGAGGGAGGTGAAATAATTGACCCAAACGTCTTCTGATATGCCTATTTCCAGGGAGTCTACCTTCCTATCCAGGAAGAAGGGGGCATTAATTTCTTTCCAGAACGACGTGTTATCCCTTAGGGCGCTTGCCTTTATCAGGGCTTCCCATGCTGCATTTTTAAGTTCATTCTTTCTGGTCAGGAGGGTCAGCTTGTAAGCTTGTCTAGCCTCCTTAACTCGGCCGCTATCCCTGGGGACGGTCTTTAAAGCCTGTAAAAGGACTTTGTGTGCATTAGTACAGGCTCGATTGAACCAGCCATGGAATCTCGTATCATCCCTTACCTTTAATTTTTTAGTTAGATTGGCGTTTATTGTGGCTTTAATCCCTTCATACGCCTGTATTATTGGCCCGGGGTTGATATTTGGTTCCAGACAGGTGGCAAATTGACTAGATTCTTTCTGCACCAGATCTTTCAGGAAGTTTGTGGGTTCAATTTTTGCCCATTTGATGGCGTAGCCATTTTTTCTGGCCAGGGCCACTGAACGACCATGCAGAATATTCATAGTACTTATTTTTTGGGTCCCAGATTTCCCTAGTCTAAGGGAGGTGCTAATAGGAAAATGGTCGCTTATTGCTAGCTCCTCCGTATCAAAACCCCTCACCCAGCCTTGATTCCTATTGGAGACTAGGATGAAGTCAATTACAGTGCCTGCCCCGTGGCCAAAAAAAGTTGTCTGAAACGCTACGGGTGGCTGACAAAGTTCATTTGCAAAGGCAAAATCCCATTCATGCATGAATTGATTTAACAAATTGCCCCCTATGGAATGTTCAAAGTGCGTGGTAGGGTCCCCTTTTAAGTCAAAAATGCCACAGTTTTTTGTTTGACTATAGGGGCATAGGTGACAATTAAAATCCCCAGCTATAAGTAAGCAGTCTGCCGCCTGCCCACCTCTCTTTAACAATAAGTCCAATTCCACTATTAAGGTTTTAACCTCAACTTTTGGCGCGTTATTATAAAGGTTAATCAGAAAAACGGAGCGCCCATTTGATTTAATAAACAGGCCTTGTAATAAGCTCCCTACGCCTGCTTTTGGTCCGCTTGCCTCATGCATAGTCTGCTCTACGTTACAGAGGTTAGAAGTAAAGATACACAGTCCCCCAGAGCCTCTGCCTCTGTTGCCCTGGATCAAGGGAACATAAAAAGTGCTAAAACCCTCAATGTGGGTCTCATCTAAGTCCCAGCACTCCTGTAGGCAGATTATGTCCTGCCTTTCCATAAAAGTTAGGAATAGCTGGTCCCGCACTTTTTTAGCCAGCCCAGCAATGTTCCACGATGTTATTTTTAGCGAACATTTCTCCACATTGGTTGTACTGGATTCTTCCTGACTAGTTAGTGCGACAGTACCCACGGGCAGGGCTCCCATCTCATTTACAGTTTGAGCCTTAGTCTTGTCTGCTGTGCTCAAATGTGGATGCGTGCTGGTGGTTTCAGTTGTAAACTCAAATCCGCACTCAATCAGTGCCTTACTAGGTTTTTCTATTAGATGCTGGCCTGACAAGTTTCCACCACCCGTGTCAAGCTCTAATGTAATCTCTGTCATCATGGGGTTAGTGTTTCGGGGACAGGCATCATACAAATGAGGAAATCAATGTGCTTATGTACATGCTCCAAATTACTGTAGAATGAGCACTGGCTAAAAGGTTCCTGGTTTTAGTGTACCACTCAGTGCCATCAATAGCAGGAGGCATGTGGGGTCCAAGGGCCATTCAGTTCCTCATGCAGAGCTGCATCATTCAGCAGCCCCCCAATTTAGGGGGAGGTAACTGGCACCACTGCACGTTCAGCATCTCAGGATGGGCACTCTTCCCTTCAGCCCTTGTGGAAGACCCTCCAAAGATGGCTACTTTTACCTTAATTGTGGTTTTAAGGGCCCCTCTCAAGAGTCAGAGAACACCTGCAGATGACCAGAGAGAAGAGCGTAAACCACTGATATCTGCTTGTGCTCTGCACTCTCTTCTGATTTAATTATAGAATGTGCTCTAGTTTGTATTTGTGTAATGGTTGTACATGGCAGAGACTGGCAATTCTTCAAATAAGGTACATTTAAATGCCATACACTACCCTAGGTGATTCAGTCTCATCAAGGGGTCTGTGAATAGATACACGTGTCCATTAACACACAAATCATGCTCACAGCTAAATGGCCTAGAGAATCCCCACAAGAATCCCCATAAGAAAACACTAGAATCTCTCCATCATTTTAAGGTTTTCTGCACTGCTGTACGGGTGATTGTCCTAACCCTGATGAACTATGTTAATTTAAATCTCTCAGGCATTCCCAGCTATTCTGTAGTACCCATTAAAGTCATCCTTCTCCTTGTAGCCAGGATGTTCTTGGGAAATGGAAACGATGACATAATATTCAAATCTCAATGGAACTTCCCTGAATTCCTCTAGTGGACAGAAAAACGCTACAATTGAGGAAGGTTTATTTTAAGAAGGCTAATTTAATGTGAAAGAGAACAACTTATCCACAATGATTCTAATTTATGGAAGGGCAGCAGACCCATCTGCTTTCTGATTGAAATCAAAAGTATTTAGCAAAGCATTCTCCTTTTTTATGTTAATCTCTTTAATAATGGTGATACAATGTGTTAATCTTGCTAACAGGCAATGACAAAGTATGTTTCAAGTCTGTGAAAAAAGGAGATAAATATGATAGTTATTGATCAAATTCTTTGATCAATACATCAAATATTTCATTCAAATGCACTCAATTCATTGGCAGGGAAATGACATCAATATCAGAAAGCATAGCTTCCTAATACGTTATAGTTTGGCTTAACCCGTGCTTTGAAAAGAAGATTTACCTGACCTTTTCAGACAAAGTAGCTTAGTCATTAGACCTATAGGAAGAGTTTTATAGGATCAGGTTTAGATTTTAAGGTGAGGAAATTCATAAGAGAGGAAGAGTGGCACACAATTTAAGGAAGCGGTTAGATCTTCTTCCATCACGTGACTTAAAAAAACGAGAGGAATCCGACAAAGATATCTTCCCTCACAAACATTATTTCTTCTATGCTTTGTGCCAATGTCCCAGTTTATGAGACATACTTAAGAAATCTCACAATTTTGGTGTTCAATTTGAAAAGGAAAAGTAGCATTGAAGGTTGACAAATGAGCTGCACACACAATTGCATGTCTAACACCACAAGAATTTTTTGTGAGCCAAATGTATTTTAAATTTTAGCCCCCTACCCTCGATTCTATACCTTTGAACCCTCGGCCATATATGAAAATCTTGTGGAACCATAGAGTAAGGGAAATTTTTAGTGGTCTCACTGAAGAAATGGGGGTTATGTAGAAGGTTTTAGGTTTGTACCAAGGCTGCTCCAGACCTGGCTGAAGCTCTTGTGTGGCTATTTATGTGCCACCACCACCTACTTTCGGTCTCTGAAATGTCAAGGATCATAATAATACTGTATTTGCAGACCTACATTGCACACTTACCTAGAATAAGTAAATTATAAGCAATTAAGGAAATAGTGAGTATTTTAAAGGACAAGTTGAGATCTTAAAGGAAATTTAAATAATGTCTCTGATTTTGTGAGTAAATATACCTGATCCTTTATTAGTTTATTACATTGTATATCAGATATAGTGTTATCATTTCCATTAAAAAATATGATGCTTGGACTGCTTGATAAAGTTCAACAATAGAATTCCTTGGCTGTTCATAAAATTGTAACAACAAAATGGCAACACATATTTGGTGATAAATGAAATGAATAACCATTTCTTCAGATTAGAAGCAATCTATTACAATGTCAGTCTATGTTTTAAATAAACACCAATGGCAGCTGCTAATTTTGGCAGGAAGGTCAGCTCTATGAGGGAAGGCAGCAATCCCTAACTTATCAAAGAGTGGAATGGGGTCAGTGAGACGGTTGACCCCACCCTCCCCCACCATGTGTAGATGTGTCAGTAATTCTCACTCAGCCCTGGGCACTTCAGGGCCTAAAATTGAAGCGCCACGTACAGAAGCAATCAGTGACACTACCTCTCATCATGATGCGGACAACTGTGGAAATCTACAGCCTTACAATTTTAGCTCAGGTAACCAGGCACCTAGGCAATTAGTGAATTTCTTACTCCTGACTGACTCACCTGAACAAGAAGAGTGTCTCTCAGCTGACCTTCTCTTACCCTGACAGACACTCTTCCTCTCCAAAGAAAGGTGAGGAGGCATGGCCCCTTCACCTATATGGATGGATCACAGCTGATAACCATCATATTTAGAGTGGAAAAATAGAGGAGGTAACAACAGATAATGACAATTAAATTAAAAGAGTGACAGTAAAGACAAGATAAAGCACATTGGGGCCTATTCACAAACTGCACTTTGTAGAACCTTTAGAAGCACTACAATAGTACTACTCACATACTACAAAATGCTATTCAGAAACATTCGGGCAGTCAAATTTCAGGATGCCGAGACCCCCCTGTCAAAATATTTTAGGCGTAAGGACCCCCTATGACAAAAATGTCTAGAACTTGGTACTCCTCAACGTTGACAACTATCTACAACAATAAACGCCCCCAATTCCCAGAGCAAATCATTTTTACAGTGGGGAAATAATATTAAACAGTGTTTATCAAGTGAAAGATCAGTGAGCGTGGGTGTGTGTCAAAGGTGTGACCATAATCAAAAGGCAAAGACAACAAAGTAAATAAGGGTCTCAGGGGAATTGATTAATTACTAAAAACACCTCTGCTCCCCAATCACAGTCAAAACAACTAGTAGGAGGTGGTCAGTCAGTATTTAAGGAACAGAGAAGTGCTGAATGCTACTAAAGTGCAAGGACCCAATTCAAATAGTTTGCCCACCACCTGGCTAGAATACAGAGTCCATCGGCCCACCCTTATTGGCGGAAAATCGTCATCTAGAGCTCAAGGAGAACTAGATCTAGGACCACTATGCTAAGCCAACTTGCTCTACTGGGTACCTGTTCTCATGCTCCTAAAGGCTCTTGCCAAGGTGGATGTATCAAACCATATGAACTCAAGTGAAGTGCAGTGCTCAAGTGTGTGAAAAAAGTTACAAATGGCTATTTGGACAAAAAATATGTTTAATGGAGATTGTCCAAATGTCATGTTTAAAATAACCTGATAGTATGAGAAATATTTACTATCTCCTGGCTATGGCTAATGCGGTCGACATGTTTCACCGTGCTGGTCACCTGACCCGGCTTTCTTCAGGACCTAGATATTAGTTAATATAAGCTACTGCAGGAAAAACACACAGCTAGTGCTTAGAAAACTATGTGAACTACTAAGAAAAAAGATATAAAGGTGAAACTGTGGCATTTGCCTCCCTACCAGACACGCATTGTACTTTCTTGCAGGTAAGAGCTACCTCTTCTTTCCTGAAAGTGAAAAATTAGAAAATTGAAAAATCAGAGTCAAACTATCAAAGGGATTAATACATAATACAGCATCAGCACTAATCGTTCAGTAGTGAAGTTCATACACTACTCATTTTAGAACCCAGATCGTGGTTTCATAAGAATGCAAATGTCATTATTTATTAGAAGAAAAAGTCCTTCACTTACCCAGCTTTATGTGGGAGAAAAACCTCACCTCACCCGGCTGATTGCTCGGAGAAGGAAGCCCCGCTCTATTTTTATGTAAAGTAAAACAAAGAGGTTGCATGTCGATACCACTCTGTAAATGTACTCTACATCAACATAAAACACTATAACCTAAAATCAAAAACCCAGGGACACTCAGCTCCTGACAGCATGAAATATAGGAGGTCTGGTTTATGTCTGCCCTAGTGATTCGCTCCAAAGTGTGTAGAAAATAAGCAAAAAATATCTAGGGAGAATATAAGTCATTGGGACTATAAGGATAATGCCCCTTCTTTCTACACAGTCATTTTACCGCCCAAATGCTAAGAAAAACGAAGGCAAGGAGCATTATTACACATTCCATAAATTTGGAACACAGCCCTTCTCCTCCTTACCTGTCCATCGGTGCTCCAAACCAGATTGCGAGCAATCTGGGAGGTGACGACAGGACACGGGAGGGAGGTTTATATACTCGTGTTAACTCAGCTAATTGTCTGCAGCTGAGCATCGATGCGTCCCAGTTTCCTATTGAGCTATATGCGCATGCTCATTACTGGAACGCTATACTACGCGCATGCTCCTTATCACTTAGTCCTTTCCAGACGCTTAACACGAGACATGCTCGTGTGGGTGAAGCTATCCCCTGCACATGCGCAGAGCAATCGCACGGACTTGGTCTCAGAAGGAGCGGTTTCATCTGCTTCTGAGGGGCAGAGACAGCACAAGTCGCGGTTCGGAGAAATGCACTAAAAGAAGTTGCAGTTTGGTATTTTAGTTAGGTGGGATGCCTCTCGCCACAGTATATAATCCGCACATTTCGTTTGGCGGAGTGATGGCTATCTTATGCCTATAGGGTAAGAACCCTATATCATCAGTCATAATTAATATGGTCAATTTCACTGATAACTAGTGATATAGAGAACTCTAACTCAGGGATGTGTTTACACTGTAATGGAAGGGGGATGTAGTAAATCTCAGAAGTTTATACTGTTGTCCCAACGTACAGTATGTGTAACTAGTTGGTTGCATCTCCTACATACAGAAATCAAAAGATATGAGTCTCAAATGGTGGTATATACTCAGAATGCATTGAAATGCATGCATATTATTGCCATACAAAGAGTTGTATATTAATTAATAAAGGATGCTACCACAGGTTAGCTGCAAACACAGAGTTTTCTCATACAGAGAGATACATACATGCAGAGAGGTTAAGTTTAAACAGTGCCTCTATAGTATGTTTTTTGGGACTCATATCTTTTGATTTCTGTGTTTAGGAGATGCAACCAACTAGTTACACATACTTTACGTTGGGACAACAGTATAAACTTGTCATACCTTCTCGTACTTCAAACCAAAATTCTCTAAGCGCAGGACAGGTCATAAACATATGGAGGTCATCTGCTATTGCCAGATTGCACTTTGGACAACATGGAGTAGGCCCCTTTGAAAATTTAGCCAGCCTAGCCGGAGACCAGTATACTCTATGGAGAGAAAACAAGTGATTCCGCTTTAAATTGGCAGGTGATACCGTAAAATGTAGTAAGTCAAAAGATACTTTCCATAAATTCTGCAAGTCGGCATCCAAAACTTGGTCCCTCCAAAGGTGTTCCGAAAGACCAAACTCTCCATCTTCTCCCTCCAGAATTGTCCAATAAAGCACTGATGTTTTGAGGATTCTTGTTTTCTTCAATACGAGTTCCTCCACAGCAGCCTTGACGCCTTTATCCTCTGTCACAGCCTGGGCCCATCTTTTAATTTGTAAATACTTAAATTTAGATACATTTTTATCCGTAAGAACAGAAATGTCCTCCCAGCACAAAAGGTTCCCTTCCGGCATTAACTGGCCCCATAATATGATATTTGCACTCTGTAGTGCTATAGATAATAAGTCTTTAGTCCATTCTGGAGAGCCTGGCGAGTCCCAGATTGGAGCCATAGCAGAATAATATGCAATGTTCAGCGCCTTCCTGACTCTGGCCCACACATATGCCATGTCTCTAAGGACCTTTAATTGCACTTTTAAAAAAAAACGCAAGTTGCCAAACTTAAACATAAATGCATGAGACCCTCCCTGAATCTCAGATAGCATAGTTTGAAACATAAAGTCTGTTTCTGTCCCCTCTAGGGTATCAAATAACCTTATTCCTGCTTTCAACAATAGTGTCCAAGCATATACTCTCAAATCTGGTGCACACAGACCACCCTTGCCTTTCTTTCTGCGGAGCTTTTTCCATGAGATTCTTATGCCTTTTGAGGCCCAAATGAATGAATTCCATTTAGCTTGGATCTTGATTAGTCTGGTTTCTTTAAAAGCAAGTGGAATATTCTGGAATATATATATTATTTTAGGTAACAGCATCATTTTTACAATATTGATTCTTCCAATTAAGGTCAAGGGAAGAAATTACCTGCTTTTTAAAGATTCCGCCATTTCCTTCTCAATCTTTGCAAGATTTTTTTCAGCAAGTTGATTTATATCCTGCGTAATTTGAATTCCCACATATCTAATTTGGTGTTTCAAAATTGGAATAGGAGTTACCTGGGTTGTATTTCAGCACATACATTCTGATTTAGATTGGTTAATCAGATATCCAGAAACTTGGCCAAACTGCTCTGCTGCACTATATATAAGAGGAATTGATTTGATAGGATCTGAGGTATACAACATCAAATCATCCGCATATAGAGAGACTTTTTTCACCCAGTTATTATATTTGAAAGGCAGGATGTTTTGGTCTTGTCTGATCTTTTCTGCAAATGATTCCATGTACAAATCAAAGAGCAAAGGTGAAAGCGGACACCCTTGTCTTGTCCCTCTTTGGATTTTTATAGGAGGAGATAGGCTTCCGTTTATTAGTAGTCTAGCTATCGGAGCTTGGTAAAAAGCTGCTATCACCCTACAAAAATTTCTACCCAAATTAACCTTTTCTAATACTTTAGCCAAGAAATCCCAATTAACGCGGTCAAAAGCCTTCGCTGCATCTAATGTAATAACCGCTAATGGAATTTTATATGGAGAGGCAACATCAATTGCTCCCACTAAAGCTTGTGTTAGATCTTGTATGGAGCGACCTCTAACAAAACCCTTTTGATCTAAGTGTAATAGGTGGCCTGCTACCCCATTTAATCTCTCCGCTTATATTTTTGCCATGAGCTTATAATCTGAATTAAGAAGAGAGATTGCCCTATATGAATAACAATGAGATGCTCTTTTCATTGTTTTTAAAATAAGGACCACTATAGCATCATTCCAGGAAACGGGAATTTTGCCTCCTTCCTCGTATATAGATGTAAATAGCAACTGCAAAACTGGTATGACTGCTGGTGCTAAAACTTTGTATATCTCAGAAGGTAGCCCATCCGGGCCCGGGGCCTTACTTCTCTTAGCGGAATCTATCGCCGAGGCTATTTCAGTCGAGCTGATCTCTCTATTAAGATTGCCAAAGCCTAGTCATCCAAAGCTTGAACCTGATATTGGTTAAGCCATGACTGAATTAATTCTTGCTGTGGAACTAAACCCTCTTTATAGACTTCATCAAAGTGATGAAAAAAGGCCGGTTCAATATCTGCTCTATTCTCTGAGATCACATCCATATTAGTCATCTGTATGTCTTTAATATTGCTCTTCTTAATTTCCTTTTTTGTTTTCCAAGCTAAGAGCGTTCCAATAGCCACTCCATATTCAAAGTGAGGCAGTGAGCTAGCCTGCCATCGTTTCCTCAGTGTTCCATCTAATACCTGCTCCAACTGTGATTTACAAGCTATCAGATCTTCTTTACTGTTATCTCCATCTGCAAGACTGGGATCAAATACAGCTCGTTCAAGAACCTTAATTCTTGCTTCAATCTGTGAGATTTGCGCCTTATATGCTTTATGTTTTGCAACCTGAAATGCTAATAGCCGCCCCCTCAAAAAAGCTTTGTATGTATCCCAGATAACCGGAAGTGTAGCTGTACCTAAGTTAAGTTTAAAGAACTCATTCGATTCCTCAAGCAATTTTTCTGTTACTTCTTCCTCCAACAGAATACTCCTGCCTATAGTCCATCTCTTCACCAACTGTGGACCTGACAACTTTAAGGTTAGAGTAACCGCAGAGTGATCAGAAATGTGAGCACCAAGATTTTTTATCTCATCCACTTGCTGACCTAAGTGTTCTGCAATTAAGAAAAAATCTAATCTAGATTTATGTCGTAATTTCTTGTTGTGGAATGTAAATTCTCTTTTTGTGGGATTTTTTTTGTCGCCAAATATCTTTCCAACCGAACTGATTGATCCCGGTAAGCAATACTGCTTTGGTTTTAGGGTTGTGAGAGAACCTAACAGTGGGTGACTTATCCATCTGAGGGTCAAGTACTAAATTAAAATCTCTTGCAAAAATCACTGGGTCCTCAAAATCCAAAAGTTCAACAAAAAGTGCTTTGAGAGGAAGTGTATCATCCAGATTTGGGCCGTAGTACGCTACGATCGTGAATTTATACGAATAGTGCTTTATTTTTGCTATAACCCATCTCCCTTTTTTATCAGACTTTGACTGTAACAACGTAATCTCAGAATTAGATTTAATCAATATAGCCACCCCCTTAGTGGAGGTTTGTTGCGAGGTAGTTATCACCTGCTGGATCCATTTTTTCCTAATACAGATATCTCTTAACTCTTGTTCGGTGGCATGGGTCTCTTGTAAAATTAAAATGTTCTCAGGTGTGTCCTTTAAATACTGAAGAATTCTCTCTCTTCTATGCTTAACTCATAAACCATTTACATTCCACAACAAAATCTTAATATATGATGTAAGAGCTATCCTACCTTGCGCAGTTTCTCCTTCCAAAAATATGAACAACTAAATATCGGATATGGCGATTTGGACATTTTTTTTGTTTTGTTTTCCCGATGCTCCCCAGCCAGTGCCCTCACCTCCCCCCCCCTGTCCTCACCCTCCCGCGCTCCCCCGGAGAACTCCCCTCCTTTTTCTTGGCCTAACTTAGGCCATTGAGACTCCTCCCCGGGCGTCTTATCAGTGTATGTTAAGAGCGCTAAGAATATATAGCCGAAAATGTTAATAGTGAATAGTAAAAAAGCTATAGTCTTTAATGTCCTTAATGTTTATTGCCTTGCTTTCTTTGGTTTTCACCAGTGAGTAATTGAAGATATTCTTCTGCCTCATCCAACCTTTTTAGGACTTTCATTTTGTTTTTATACATTACTTTTAGTGATGCCGGAAACTTAAGCTGGGCAGTAGCACCAAGTTGTTTCAAAGGCTCCAGCAGCTTACCAACACTGCCTAGACGCAGTAATTGAAGACATATCAGATCTAATCTGATAAGAAAAGCCGTCTACCGACTGATCACTTTTTCTTAAAGCTCTATTAAGTATCCCTTCTTTTAGAGTATAGGTCAGAAAATACACTAAGATCTTCCTGGGTCTGCTTTTATTTGGATTCAGCCTAAATTGATCCTTGTGAACTCGTTGGGTATCTTTTGTTATTTCTTCTTCTGACACATCAAGCTCAATACTTTGCTTAATTAATTTGGCCACAAACCCTTTAATATTTCCCCCCTCGCCCCCTTCCGGGACTTTCAAGAGGCGCAAATTATTTCTTCTTTGAGCATTTTCTAAACACTCCATTTTTTTCTGGCGTATGAGGACAAAAAAAAACAAAAAAACAGTGGTGCAAACAATTCGGCAATTTACAATGTGACGCATCTATGGAGATGTGTCACATTGTAAAGCCCTGCAGCACATTATACCTTCATCAGGTATTATGTATGCAAGCTAGGCGTTCCCACGCAAAAAGCCATGTAGAACTAACGCAGTGAAATTTACATTTCACTGCATCACTCTATGCCTTCACTGCTTCAAAATCCCTATGTCTGCTCAGACCAGGGGTAATGAATGACGCAGGGCTTTTTGTGTGAGACTCACCTATCTGTTGTGGCACATTGCTGGAGTTGCGTCACTTTTATGAGCAATTCCAGCGATGCGTCACTTTTATGCCAACAGATGCATCAGTATTTCTGACGTATCTGTTAATCTGTGTGCCATGGAGAACTGTATTGTAAATACAGCGCATCCATGGTGGTGCAAGGGCATTTGGAGCTGGTGCAAGGAAAATGACAGATCTTTGAAGATGTGTCAGTTCCTGGTAAATCTGCCTCTAAATTTGGTTGGTGCAGTGGTGAATACTGACTTGTGGATTTTTAGTGCTACAAGGCCACAGCCTGTGACAGAAAGCACTATGAAAGTGTAATTCAATATTTTATTCTTGTATTACACACATTATAAGGTAGACTGCTACAAACTGTGCAAATAGTTTTAGGATATAATGGCGCTTCCAAAGTGTAGATTTAGTAATACCAAAACATAAGTAATGCATTTTATTTTTGCATAGCTGTCCCTTTAACACCTCCTCAGAGGTACTAAGCAGTTAAAAGCATGCACTTTACAGGCCACTTGCTAACTCTTCTTACTACCACTAAAAAAGATATATACTTGCCATGTCAAAGCAATTAAAGCCAAAACCGCTCCCAAGCGGATGTATGACGGTACAATGCGTGCTTATACAACGCGTGCTTATACAACGCGTACCGTTACGACACAGGTTTTACAACGCAAGTCATTACAACGACTTGCGTTGTGGGGCGCTGGATAGTGAATAGTTTAACTTACTATTCCAACTCCAGTCCTCGTGGATAGTAGGGAAGGTGTTGGATAGTAAATTAAACTATTCCCTATCCTAGAGCGCCCTCCAGCGAAAGTCGTTGTAACGACTTTCGTTGTAAAACCTGCATGGTAATGGTACCGCTTTGTAAAAGTTTTCTGGTAAAGGATGTTCCCCCTCCCAAGCACCATTTACATTTGGAGATTACCTCAAAATACATATTTGCATTTCATTCAGGTAAGCAGGTACCCTGGCATGAAGGATTGTTTCAGGCCCAGTCCAGCCTCTTGGTTTCACAGCACAGGAGACAATTAACTTCAGCTGTAACATTTTAATGACGCATCCCCGTTTTCAAAAAGAAGAGCATGTTTTAAATTCCAGCTAGAAGTGAGACCTGGAAATGCACTACCCCCTATCCAGGACGGCCCCCCTGGGGGTTGCGTCCACAGATTGAAGACCTCTGGTGTAAAGGGTGAGAATTTAATTAAATTGTATGTGTTTTAATTTGTTTTTTAATTAATAATATTTGTTTAATTGCTAATTAATTATGTTATTTATGCAAATAATTTTTTATTATTTTCTTTGTGGGTTGTGAGCTATGTGGTGTTATAGGCTAGGAAGTAAAGAGACAAAATGTATGTAATAATTGTTTTTGTTAATAAATAATTTCTAAATAAAAATATGTATTTGTTTCACAATTATTTTTATATTTTATTCAATATAATATGTGTAGTTATTTCTGATTTGTAGTTAACTTTATAT
The DNA here is from genome assembly GCF_964263255.1 of Lissotriton vulgaris. Lineage (NCBI taxonomy): Eukaryota > Metazoa > Chordata > Amphibia > Caudata > Salamandridae > Lissotriton > Lissotriton vulgaris. The sequence continues at coordinate 1,300,878,112 of NC_141694.1, forward strand.
GTTTCTCATTTTTAAAATTAAATATATTTTTGTCTTTAACATATTTTTTTTTTAACTTACTTTAAAAAAACATTTTTATTCTGTTGATATTTTGTTTATTTTTTTATTTTTTAATGACTGGAGTAAGAATAGTCAATTTCACCCATAACACTTTCCCCATTGATTCACTGACTGGAGTGGGAATGGCACATTTTATCACTACGCTATCCAATACTTTCCCTACTGTTGCACTCACTGGAGTGGGAATAGTACATTGTATCACTTCGCTATCCAACACTTTTCCTACTGTTGCACTCATTGGAGTGGGAATAGAAATTTTATCCCTCCGCTATCCAAAACTTTCCTTTCTGTTGCACTCACTGGAGAGGGAATAGTCATTTTTACCCCTCCGCCATCCAACACTTTCCCTACTGTTGCACTCACTGGAGTTGGAATAGTATTTTGTTTCCCTATTCTATCCAACACTTTCCCTACTGTTGCCCTCACTGGAGTGGGAATAGTAATTTTTACCCCTTGGCTATTCAACACTTTCCCTACTGTTGCACTTACTGGAGTGGGAACAGTAATTTTTACTCCTCCGCTATCTAACGCTTTCCCTAGTGTTGCACTCACTGGAGTAGGAATAGTAATTTTTAACTCTCGCTATTCAATACTTTCTCTACTGTCGCAGTCACTGGAGTCGGAATATTCAACACTTTCCCAACTGTTGCACTCACTGGAGTGGCATGGTATTTTTTACCCCTCTTCTATCCAACACTTTCCCTACTGTTGCATTCTTTGGAGTGGAAATAGTAATTTGTATCTTTACGCTATCCAACACTTTCCATACTGTTGCACTGACAGGAGTGAGACATTTAAGTTTAAAGAGTTTTAAAGCATGTAATGTTTTAATTTATAATAGAATGTAGCACAATGCTTTCCAATGGAGAGCCTACCACACCACAGTAAATTACAACATTGGAGTTGTTTCACCTGCCAAGACATGTAAAACATACAATCTACATTTCTTACTTTTTAACTGCCATGCCCCCTGCTCTAAGAGCATTTAGGGCCTACCTTAGGGATGACTTATAAATATTGAAAAGGAAGGTCTAGGACTGGCAAAAGGTTTGTTCTGCAGGTCGAAATGGCAGTTTAAAACTGCACACTCAGGATTGAGTGGCATGCCTGAAGACATGCTTTGCAGTGCCACTTTAATGGTGGCAAAATGTGTGCTGCAGTTCACTAGTGACATTTAACTAACAGGCCCTAGGTACACTTTGTGCAATCTACCACTGACTTATAGGTAATTAAAACATAATAATTAGAAATGTAGCCAATTACAACATTTTAGGGGTCAGAGGATAGGCACTGTGGTCTGGCTAGCAGAGTCCTAGTGTACATATAATCAACAGTGTACAGAACCAGCAAAACTACATAGCATCAACCCAAAAAAGGCATTATCCTGCATGGTTCTTTAGAGAAAACAAGGAAGTCATATAGGTAGACAGCCATTGTTTTGAAGATGAAATCTGAAAAAACTGCTTCCATAAAACACTCGAAAAGAACAGGAGCATTACAGAGACTGAAAGTCATCACTCTGTACTCTGTGATAGAGTTCTCTCTGATCCATTTTGGTGAAAACTTTAGTGCCTTGGACATGCTCCAATTATCCAAAGTGAGAGGCAAGTTTAGTAGTACTTGATAGAAGAATAAGACCTTTACATTCGATACAAGGCTGAAGTTCAGGTGTAGCCTTTTTTGGCACAAAAAGATGCTCTGGTGGGGAATTTGGATGGAGTAATCAGACCTTCTCTAAATTTGCATCCAGATATTCCCTAAAAGCTTTGTGTTCCAAATGAGATAAAGAACAAATGCACCCAAATGGAACTAAAGCACTGGGAATGAGTTTTGATCACAATGAAAATGTTTAGGAGGTGATAACTCCTTAGGTATTGGTTTTTGGAACACATCAAGGTATTTGTGACAGATTTCTGGTATCTCGGATAGTTTTGTTATTGACTGGGTGATGTTACGCGAGGGAATTGCAGATACTCTGGTAGAAGAAGGTTGATTGGCAGTACATTTAGAGATTCAAAACTCTGAATCCAGTAACAAGGTTTTTGGCGACCAGTTTATGTAAGGGTTATGTCAGACAAGTGAGATCATACCCAAAATAACAGGAAGGAAGATTATGAAATGAAATCGAAGGTGAGGTTCTCATAATGAGCAGCAATCAGATGAGACAAGACCTGAGTTTCCTTGCAGACTAGGGCAAAAGCTACCAAAGTTCCTTCCACTACCTCTACAGCTACTGGAATATGCTTACTTTGAACTTGGATCTGATGGGGGTTGCCCACTGAATATCCATATTGACATTGGAAGTTCCACATTGGAAGTCCCACAGTCTACAAGAATGGATGCAAAAAATGTTGAGAGTGAATCAATAGCTCTGCTTGTAGAAGGAAACATCAAGAAGTCTGCAAATGAAAAGGGAGGGGTGTCTGGTTTACACTCCTCACTATTCCGCATATTAATTTACCAATTCCTTAAGCTAACGAACAGGTCCTGCAGGGTAAGAGCTCAAAAGATTACCTTTCTGCCCACAATATAAAGACAGCCTTGTTTATGTCACCTTGTCTTCATTTCCTCAGTCAAATGACCTTTAATAGTATCTTGAACACAGACCTGAAAGGAGAGTTTTACACAGATTGCTTATGACATTTAGGCGCTAATTATAATGGAGGATTTTCCGCATCCTCTGGGCCGGTGGAAGCCACCGCCGGCCCGGAGGATGCGGAAAATCCTCTGCGGACCCACCAAAGACCCACTGCCACATTAGGATGGCTGGTGGGTCCTGGTTTCAGTCCGCCACTTTTCCGCCGTGGTTGACTTACAACCGCGTTGGAAAAGCTGTAACGTGGCTGACGGTGTCTGTCAGACACCGCCAGCCACATTAGGAGGGTGTAAAGAGATGCCTTTCCACGGCGGCTTTTCCGCCGTGGAAAAGCATGTGTAACTTCACTGCGGGGGCCCGTTGCGGGCCCCCTGGGTGAAGGAGGGGTGGGGGGTGCACATGGGGGGTACCTATGGTATCCCCCTGCATTTGTATGCAGTAATCGGCAGGCACCGCGCGGTGTCTGCCGCTTTCTGCATACAAATGCAATGTATGCATTTTTAACATTGCGGCGGGTGCAGCTTGAAGCCGTACCCGCCACAATGTTAAAAATAGAGGATGTGACTGCCAGGGTGGCGGTCACATCCTAATTTGACAGGAGGGAACTCCGCAGGCCATGCGGAGGTTCCCTCCTCCTCTATGGTCGCGGACGGACTCAAGTCCATCCGCGATCATAATGAGCCCCTTAATTAGCCTTTCCTGAAGACCGTTGTTACTCTGAATGGTCAGTTGAATAATGGATGATGGCCTAGCTATCCTTACAAGAATGCTCTTCAATTCATGTTTTAGACCTTTTTCAAATAATGTAAAAAGAGCTGAATCACGTCAGCCAATCTCCCTAACTGAGGCCGTGAATTTGGGGACATAGGTATTTAGGTATGCATGCAGTAGATGGATGAGGCATCACCCTTCAGGGCAGCAGTGGCTCTGAGTATGAGCTGGGCCCTTCCTGCAAATTGGCCCCATTGAAGTCGTCCACAGGGTGCAGAGCTGTCATTCTCCCTCAAATGGCTCTCAGCAGTCCTGCTTAGAACTGGTGCAGAGCATGGGGAATCCAACTTGCAAAGGTCCAAGGCAATCCGGGTATCCTGGTGCTGAGCAGGTGTCTGAGCCTAACCCGGCCTATGGTCAGTTGGTTAATTAAAAAAACAGGTATTCAGCTTCTATAAATGTGGCAATCTTAACTGCTGCTCAGTCGTAGTAGCTTATTTTTCCTATTGACTGCAGTAGCAACTGTCCTTGTTGAGTCTTGTAGAAGAAGAATGTGACAGAGAAAGGCCAAATAAAGTAGCCATCATGGATGTTAGAACTTGGGGTACCTAGTTGGCAATGGTATACATCTTTGTCCAAATAGGGACCCTTGCGTCTAAGTCAGGGTAAAGGGATTACACTACTGGATAACCCCTGCTCACCCCCTTGGTAGCTTGCCACGAGCAGACAGGCTTATCTCAGAGGCATTGTGTTAAGCATTTGGGAACACATACAGTAATACAGTGATAACGCTAAAGACGGACACCACACCGGGGTTGTATAAAAATAAGTATTCTTTATACAGAATTATCACAAGACCACAGACAACAAAAATCCACAATACTGTAATTAAAATTATTACTTCACGATGGTAGAAGTTATTCAAAAAAAGGTCATTCACTTAATCAGTCTTTGGCAACAGATAACCCCAACTGGAGTTATCACGACAGCAAGGTCAAAGAGTTTCCCAAAGTACGGCGCCGACTGCGAGGTGCGCAGCTTTGTGCTCGGAGTCAAAACAGACCACCAGAGAACAGTACCTTTAAAAGTGAAAACAAAGACAGCACACGGTATCGGGGAGGTGCGGTGTCATTGGCGCGTTGCAGTGTTGGTCCCTTGCTTCGGGGAGGTGATGCGTCTGTGTCCTGGATGCTTGTGCAAGTAAGGGAGGCGTTGGTTCCTGACCGGAGAAGAGGTGACGTTACGATGGCTCTAATACCATGATTCCTTACGATGTCACAGCGTAAAATGAGTTCTAGGTCACCTTCGTCGAAGATCGGCTCCACTGATGCAGCGAGATTACCAGCTTGGATTATTTCTAAACCACCATACTCACCTGGGCCCATAAACATTCATACAATAAGCTGGCAATCCTCCGCTGAGGATCAGGACTTAGTATACCTTGAAATATATTTTACCTGTACACATTTTTCTTACCAAAACCTTAACACCTTTGTGCTTAATTTCCTCTGGTCGATATTAGCATAATAGGCATAAATAACATTTGTTCTTAATTCATTGAATGACCACAGACTCAGGAGGATTTTAAAACCTTTATCTATGCAATATTTTGTGAGTCAAATACCAATACATGTCAAGCACCAACTTCTCAAGAAGGAAAATAATGATCAAAACAAGAACTTTTAAAGACTTTGTAAAATCACTAGGCATTGGTACCTGGGGAAGGTGGAAAAGGAAAAGAGCACAAGGACATAGCACACAGATTTATATTTACCTAGAATGGTTCGAGGTCCAACCCCTGACCAAGGGTTGAAAGACAGACTCCGGCTAGTGGGAGTCTAAGGATCAGATCAGGTGCAGGACAGGACGGTTAACCTCTTCTAAGTGTGACGCCAGCGTCACACCCCTTTCTAGTGCTATTCTTAATGATTTCCCCCTTCTAGATGGATCGATTCTTCATCAGCAATCTAAGATTCTTCTCCCTCCCCTTCTCTTGATTCTTCTCTCAGAGTGCTCGATTAGCCCTCTGACCTCTGTGGCAATCGCCTTCTTCTGCTTCAGTGTTGGGTCAGCGACAGGTCTGTGACAAGTCAGACAATCTAACTGATTGAGCCTACATTATTTATACTATTCTCAGTGTATGTGACACCCCCCAATGTTACAAAATGTGTGTATTCCCTTCATTCGATGGGTCAGTGGGATGGGGAGAGGTCATCACACCATACTAATTTCATGTCTTTTTGTAAGGTTCATTGTTTTATGTTTCCGCCCTTAATTTTACTTTACCATGTCTTATTCCTCCTAGCCACATTCATATTACTTCATGCACAATGTATGTAAAAATTGTCCATTTCTTCTTCCCATCTCCGGGTCAAGAGATGACGTTCTCAGGCGCATAGCTGGTAAGATGGGATTTGGCAGTGCTTCAATGTCACCGCTTATCGTTTGACTGTGTCCCAGGCGCATGCATACAATCATTCAAGATGGAGATTTCAGTCACCCTCCAGGCCCAAATACGAACTAATAATAAAGTCAAAGAAGTACACGTTAGAATACAAAAATAAATTAATGCACTGTATACCACTTATTCCTATTCTAATCCCAATTTATTTTACCTTTTGCATTAGTAGTTTAGCAAGACATGCAAAGTTTAGTTTGAGCATAGCCATGTGCATTACCATGTGAGATTCAAAGCGGCCATCTTTACTACTACTACACAGCTGCGAAAGATTCCCACCAAAAGCAAAGATGACATACTACGTAGATGCAGTAGATGCATGCGCAAAAAAGTTCCTGCGTATTTAGCAGCCATATTAATAGATGCGAATTTTTGTTAGAAAAGGCACATAGACAAGTTTCCCCTAGATGAAGAAAATGTTGTGTGGTGCAATTACTAGTAATTACAAAACATGTTGGTTAATTTATTACATGTTATTTCAAGAGGATTGTGTCCAAGCAGGTTTCTTTACGTATGAAACCTTGCTCCATCACTGCGATGATGTCGGCTTCGGAGTCAATACCCCACAGCAGCAGGCGTCGGTCTACGTGCACAAGTCGAAACTGCGCTCACGACTCCGATGCAGATTGCGGCGACATTCCCTGAAGTTTGTGTTGCAGATTCCTTCTGTAGTGATTGAAACAGCAAGTTCCAGAAGCAGGCCAACAGAAGGGGTGAAGTCTGGTATCTCTGAGACTTCGTCAGGAGGCAAGCGCAATTCAAGAACTTGGAGAAATAATCTGCAATATGATGGAAGTTTTGTAGAAGTTCCTTCTCCTTTTCTCGGCAATGAAGACACCACTACAGGCCAACCCAACAACAGCACAATGGCAGAGGGGCAATCTAAACTCCTGCAGCTTCCTTCAGTTCTTCTCGACAAAGGTTTGTCTTGTGTTCCCAGAAGTGATCTAAAGTCCTGGGTCTGGGCCCCAATATTTATACTGCTAAACTTTTTGTCCTCTGAAGGTAGAGGGTCCTGTACCTTATCCAAACAAGTTCTGTGCAGTCCAGGAGCACTTTGTTTACATGACTCCTTCTTTCCATAGGTAGGGTGGGCCAGGGTCATCAGACACACTACAAGAGGTACAGTCAGCGTTGTGGAAGGCAGGTACAGCCCTATTAAGGCCCAGGTAATACTCCTCCCACCACTCTACATGCAGATGGGTCAACTCAGCCCTAAACATCATATCGCTATATGCTCCCAATCAAAAGTTATTACTGATTAAAATGTAACATGGTAACCCAGTGTTAGCCAATGGGAGAGATAGGCCTTGCAACAGTAGAAAAACTACTTTAGAAGTTTTTCACTGTTAGGTCATGTAAGAATTAAACTCATGTGCCCAGCATTTCAAATTCAGTGCAGTCTGCCTATGCACCTTCATGGCCTTCATTAGGGGTGACTTGTATGTACTAAAAAGGAAGGTTTAGGCCTGGGAAAAGGTTTATTTTGTTAGGTTGGAATTGCTGCTTAAAACTGCACTACAGGGGCTGCAGTAGCAGGCCTGAAATATCTATTGTAAGGCTAGTTTAGCGGGGGACACAATGAGTCCTGCAGGGTCACTAGTAACATTGACTTTACGGGCATTTAGTACAGGTAGTACTATTTATTATGGACTTACGTGTAAGTTAAATGTGCCAATAATATGTAGTTTAATCTAATTTGAACATGTTTGAAGGAGTAAGCACAAGCACTTTAGCACTGGTTGGCTGCGGTAAATTGCACAGAGTCCTAATTCCAACAGAAACAAATTCAGCAAAACAGGACAGGTGAAGGCAAAAGGTTTTAGGAAATGCCACATCAAGGATGTCAGTCTAACAGCTGTGTACTCATTCACATAAATTCATTCAATAATATCCATACTCACAAGTTACCCATCAGCTTGTGTTCATCTGTATGCATGTGTGATTGTATGTCTGGTGGCATGATTATTGTCTGTTCAGCTTTGCCCCTTTTTAAGTGCTGCTCATATGATGTCTGTGGATCACTGAAATAATATCGATTGCCAAAATATCGAGTTGCAATAATATCGTTGACAAAATATAGACTGTCAAAATACCGAGTTTCTATGTACTAACAGGTAAGTGCAAAAATATCGAGTTTTAAATATCGTTTACAAAAATATTGTTGTAAAAAATATCGACTTTAATAAAAACAATGTTAAATTACATTAATATTAATAATTAATTACTAAAATATATTTAAAAATACTTACATTAATTTATAATAATTAAATAATTAATGAAAGTCAAAATATTTTTTTTTAAATCATATTTCTTAAAACATATATATAGAGTAACAAAATATAATTAAATAATAGCCAATATTATTAACGTACAATAACAAAAGTGTAAAAATTACTATTCCCACTGCAAAGAATGCAAGCATAGGGTAAGCGTTGGATAGCGTAGGGGTAAAAATTACTATTCCCACTCCAAAGAGTGCAACAGTAGGGAAAGTGTTGGATAGCGTAGGGGTTAAAATTACTATTCCCACTCCAGTGAGTGCAACAGTAGGGAAAGCGTTGGATAGCGTAAGGGTATAAATTAATATTCCCACTCCAAAGAGTGCAACAGTAGGGAAAGCGTTGGATAGCGTAGGGGTTAAAATTACTATTCCCACTCCAGTGGGTGCAACAGTAGGGAAAGCGTTGGATAGCGTAGGGGTTTAAATTACTATTCCCACTCCAGTGGGTGCAACAATAGGGAAAGCGTTGGATAGCGTAGGGGTTAAAATTACTATTCCCACTCCAAAGAGTGCAACAGTAGGGAAAGCGTTGGATAGTGTAGGGGTAAAAATTGCTATTCCCACTCCAAAGAGTGCAACAGTAGGGAAAGCGTTGGATAGCGTAGGGGTTAAAATTACTATTCCCACTCCAGTGGGTGCAATAGTAGGGAAAGCGTTGGATAGCGTAGGGGTTAAAATTATTATTCCCACTCCAGTGGGTGCAGCAGTAGGGAAAGCGTTGGATAGCGTAGGGGTTAAAATTACTATTCCCACTCCAGTGGGTGCAACAGTAGGGAAAGCGTTGGATAGCGTAGGGGTTAAAATTTCTATTCCCACTCCAAAGAGCGCAACAGTAGGGAAAGCGTTGGATAGCGTAGGGGTTAAAATTACTATTCCCACTCCAGTGGGTGCAACAGTAGGGAAAGCGCTGGATAGCGTAGGGGTTAAAATTACTATTCCCACCGCAGTGGGTGCAACAGTAGGGAAAGTGTTGGATAGCGTAGGGGTTAAAATTACTATTCTCACTCCAGTGTGTGCAACAGTAGGGAAAGCGTTGGATAGGGTAGGGGTAAAAATGACTATTCCCACTCCAGAGAATACAACATTAGGGAAAGTAAATATTTCATATATTATTCAAAATTCTAACAATGAATATCTATTAATAATTAATAAAAAATAAATAAAAATGTTATCTAATAGAATAAATAATATTTTTAAATTACTATTTAACAATAATTATTGTAATTAATCACCTATTAATACAAATTAATTATACATTAACAAATATTTTTTAATACTTCAAAATTATTTCACTATTATTTCCAAATAAATAACGTTCAATTATTTGTATTATTTAATTAATTATTAAAAAATTACTTTGCACCCTATGCACCTATAAACCCACAACCCACTACAGAAATTAAATTAGCAAAATTTACATAATTACCAATTAATCAATTAATATAAATAAATTAATAATTATAATTAAATTAATAAACTAATATCAATTAATTAACAGTTAATTACTAATTACTATCAATAAATAAATTTACATATTCATGTAATTATAATTAATTTACTTCCCCCCCTATTCCCCTATAAACCCACAACCCGCTACAGAAATTAAATTAGTAAAATTTACATAATTACCAATTAATCAATTAATATAAATGATTTGAAAATTCTAATTAAATTAATTAACAAATATAAATTAAGTTACAATTAATTACTAATTACTATCAATAAATACATTTACATATTTAATTAATTATAATTAAATTACTTCCCACCATATTCCCCTATAAACCCACAACCCGCTACAGAATTACAATACGCAATATTCATTAAAAAAATGTCATTCAATAACATTATTTATAACATAAATACACACTTTTCACACATATTATAAAATAAAAATACACTATAAAATATTATATATTATTAAAAAAATCGATATTTTTAACTATCTATATTATATATTTCGATATTTTATCCATCTATATTTTTTACAGTCGATATTACTTCACTTACCTTAAAAACAATATTTTTGTTGTCTATATTCTGTCCTGTCGATATTTTGTCCAGTCTATATTAAATACTCGATATTTTGTCCAAACGATATTTTGGACTCGATATTATGTCTGTGCACCGATGTCTGTCTATGTGTTTGGGCCAGCTTGTGCATGAGTGTTTCTAATTTTATCATTGGTGCCTTTGTGTGTCTGCTTATGTGCCAGTATGTCTGTTGATCTGTGTCACAGCAAAAATACTTTTAGGACACTTATACAAAATCTCCCCATCATGCAACTCTCACAGCAGCATCTTAAACACCAAAGCATTAGCTACAGATAGTGGTGCCTGGCTTCAGAGTTAGCAGCCAGGTGTTCCACTTACAACTGTCAAATGGTTTGGAAGATGTTAGTGCAACCTCAATGTATACTTTCTTTCACTTCATTGGGCTGATTTGTGTAATGAAGAGAAAACAGATGTCTCATCAACAGTAGGTTCACCAGTCATAGCAATCCAAAATAAATGTACAGTACTGGTGAACTTTAAAAATGAAGCGTCTATTTTAAAAAACTATTTCAGATCAGTTTGCAGTGATTCATGTTCTACAACACCAACATTGTCAAATAATTGCTAAGCACAAATAAGAAGGTTTTCATACTTAGGTAGGTTTTGTTAAATTCAAACCTCTGTGACTATTTTGTGAGTAACTGAAAACAAACTTTTGCCATGCATAAGGTTGTTTTTAATGCAATGGTGTTTTGGAAAAAGCAACAGTCATTAAAACAATTTTATACAAAGCAACTACCACATTGCTTAGAGGTGCTTCTCACTCAAATACCACCAGCGTGTTTTAACTATTGAATGAGAGTAACTTAAACACATGGGGTCCGATTCACAAAGGTAAAGTTACACTTTTGGGTAGGGTCACTCTTTTTTAGTATTCAAAAACTATGATTTGATTGTAACTTAAGACTGCATGACTCTGCAGTCAGGCCGGAGACATCCAAGCATAAAAAGATAAGCAGACTTAAATATGGATGTCTTTAGTCAAGTTTAAGAAATATGGCAACTGAAGCCCCATCCTGAACTTACAGAGCTTACATCTCTTTCCCAGGCAAATTGAATATTTCCTTTGAAACAGACACCAATCATCCCTTTCTGCATTGTTGCTACTAGTTTAGCTGATGAAGTCAATTGTGATGTATCTTTTCCCAATCCTGTCAATTGTGAGGCACATCAAAAGTTCACTACTTTGCAGAGAATGAACAAAGCTATTAACACCCAGTACAATAGAGCAATTTAATGCCCCAGAACTGCTAGCACACACAACTGACAGGCAGGTCCTTAATACCTGACTTGTGGCATGCTTGTAATTCCATCCATGGACTGCGGTTTCAATCTTGCAATCATGCAATGCTATTCTATGTAGATTTTTATAGCGGGCTAACCCATTGTGAGGGTATTCTGGTGCTTGTCGATGGGAAGGCGGTGGCTTACCTTGAGTTAATCGAAGAACAAGGTTTTCAGCTTTTTGTTGAATTCGAGAAGCAACACAGAGGATCTGATGTGATGGGAGAGGTTGTTTCAATCCTTTGGGGTGATACATATGAGGGTGCAACCTCCTGCACTGTGTATGTGGGAGATGTGTGAGAGTGAAAGATTGGCAGAACTGAGATACCTGAAGGGTTGGTGGAAGTGGATGTGTGTTGAGGTAAGCGGGGCCTACGTTGTGTAAAGCCATGTAGGTGTATGTGAAGAGTTTGAAGGGAGTGTTTTTGAGTATCGGGAGCCAGCGGAGTTCCATGAGGTGTAGAGTGGTGTGAGTTGTGGATGAGTCTTGTTACAGCATTCTGGATGCCTTGGAATCTATTCAGTAGCTGTTTGTTGATTCTGGCGTAGAGTGTGTTGTGGTAGTCCAGTCTGCTTGTTATGAGGCCTTGTGTGACAGTTTTCCTCTCCCTTCTCGGTAGCCACTTGAAGATTTTTTACAGCATCTTCAGCAGGTGGAAGAAGGTGGGGGTAACTGTGTTGACTTGTGCTGGTCATGTCTAATCTTTCATTCAGGATTATGCACAGGTTTTTGGGGTGGGCGGTATGGACTATGAGTGGGAGTCCCACTGGAAGGCTTTGCTTCTGAAGAGCACCACTTCAGTTTTGTCTGTGTTGAGCTTGTGGCGGCTGGACCTCAAAAGAGAGAGAAGCGAGCTAAAAGAGGCACAAAATAGTAAAGGAACCAAAATTAAGAGGCGAAAATGGTCAAAAAAATGATCACAAAGAAGAACAAAAGGTTGAAAAGAGAGAGTGTGTTTTAAAAATTGTGGTTTCTAGTTGTCAGCGGTATCAACACTGTCATCACAGGAACCAAAATCCTAGTCAGGGTAGGTTAAAATACAACCTAAATTATTCTGTGTTCACCTTCTATCAATTTGGCATGAAGTTGAAGTTGAAGTTGGGGGAATTTATAGAGCGCACGTATACTAAAAAGGTTTCATGGTGCTAAAGCAGTCTGGCAGCAGAAACAGGGCAGCAATTAGACCTCGAGAGCTCTAATGAATAACCAGGTCTTCAGACCTTTACGGAACTCCAAGTAAGATTGAGAGGATTGAAGGTAATCAGAAAGAGAGTTCCAAAATCGAGGAGCCTGAAAGGAAAAGCTCGACCCCCCATGTTTCTTCCTGACAAAGCGTGGAACAACCAAAAGGTTCTTGGAGGAAGACCGTAAATTTCTGGAGGTAATGTAGGTTGTGAGCCTGGAAGCTACATAGGAGGGGGCTAAGCCCGCTAGAGATTTAAGAATAAGACACCCTAGTTTAAATAGACATCTACGGGCAACCAGTAGCCAGTGCAGTTGCCTTAGCAACGGAAGAGCGTGATGGAATCTGGACCGACTATAAATCAGCTTAGCCGCCTGCTTTTGAATGAGCTGTAGTCGGCGTAGTTCATAGGCAGGGATACCGATATAAAGAGAATTAGCATAATCGTCCCGAGATATAACAAGGGCAAGAAGAATAAGCTTAAGAGTATCAGAGAAAAGAATCTGGAAACCTTACGAATAGTGCGAAGACACAGAAAGCAGGAAGAGTCAGGCTTAAATTAAGAGTCAATGTGGGAAGTGTTTGTGCAACACTTCATACAACAACCCAGTGAAAACTCCACAAAAAGACTTCACACCAGCTTAGACAAATAGCTTATGATTTTATAACTATAGCAAGACCGAAAAGACAAACATCTAATGTCTAGAAGTCAAGATATGAATTTATTAAATGCATAATATAGTGCTTAGAAGCAAGTAGCACCAAAAGAGTTAATTGGTCATGGTGCACCGGCAAAGTCAAAAGTTCAGCCTAACTGCAATGGAGCACGGGCCGGATACAGGACCCATGCAGGTCCTGGGGCGAAAGTGCCTTTATTCTGGTCACTAAAGCGAGATGCATCTGTGATCCCATGCAGCAGAGGTGTTGCACCAAATTTCTCCTGGCAACTGGACGAACCATCGGTTATGAAGTGCAGGGATTCTAAAAGCAATGCACCTGGTCTCTCCACATTGTGTATGTGATGTGTCAATCTCCTCCATGCGATGGCGGCGATTCGTTGGTTCCAAAGTGGTGGTTCCGAGTGCGATGCACCAGTACGGTTCAAACATCAGTGATGTTGCATCAATTCTGCTCTCCTAGCAGAAGAAATGACGGTTCCACTGGATCAAACCCTTAGGTCCGCTTCAAAAGGTCCAGGACTTTGGTGGCACTACTTGACAGGACAGACTCACAAGCAGATGAGTTGGTTCCAAAGTGGTGGTCCTGAGTGCGATGCGCAAGTACGGTTCAAGCATCAGTGACAATGCATCAATTCTGCTCTCCCAGCAGAAGATATGCCTGTTCCACAGGATCAAACCCTTAGGTCCACATCGAAGTGTCCAGTACTTGGACGGCATCACTTGACAGGACAGACTCACAAGCAGATGAGACCAAGGGTTGGAACAGTGGGGTTTTAAGTCATTTGTGTCCCTGCAACTCAGGAAACATGAGGCAAGTCAGGAAGCCCTTGGAATTACTCTGGGTTTAATTACACGGGTCCAGTCAATCACACCCAGACAGACAGAGAGAAGCAGGGCAACACAGCAAGGCAAGAGTTTAGCAAACACAGTTCCAGCACAAATGCAGTCCTTGAGCTGGAATTAGCGAAAAGCAAAACAAGGAGTTTTTCACTACTAAGACATGTAAAGGTTAAAAGTACATGCCCTGCTTTTTACATTTATTGCACCTTGCCCTGTGGGTTATACAGGGTCTACCTTGGAGGTGACTTGTATATACAAAAAAGGGAATTTTTAGTCCTGGCAAGCGGGATTACTTGCTAGTTCGACATTGCACTGTGAAACTGCACAGACAGGCTCTGCAGAGGCATGCCAGAGGCATGGTTAATGGGTTACTTATGGGGGTGGCACTACCAGCACTCCAGGCCCACTAGTAGAAAATGTACAGGCCCTGGGCACATGTAGTGCACTTTACTAGGGAATGATAAGTAAATTAAATATGCCAATTGTGGTAGAACCAATATTACAATGTTTGGGGAGAGAGCTCAAGCACTGGTTAGCAGTCCTAATGCCAGCAAAAACAAAGTCAGAAAAATGGAGGGAGGTAGCCATAAATTCGGGGGAAGACAACCCCAAGGCTGTCAGGTCTAACAGAGAGAGAGAGTCAAGAGAATATTTTTTTTCAAATGTATGAAGATGACACGCAACTCTATCTGAAAATGTCATCCCTGGAAAATATCATCTCACTCAGTACTTCCTTAACATCTACTCAAAACGAGTCCTCCTCAAAATCCTCATCCAAATTCGGCTGAGCCAGTGGTAAACTCTGGTCATACGATGGACCTTCTCCGGTCTCCACCGCCTTCCTGACTGTCTCACGGGGCAGGGAGCGATCGAAATCATCACCTTCTTCATCCTCTGGAACATCCCCCCAGTCTCCTGGGTTACTGAAACTGTCCACATCATTCTCCTTATCAGAAGCAGTTGTTAAATCTGACATGGAATAAAAATTGCCCTCGGAGCTGGCATATTCCAATTCGCTGCCCTTCTCCATTGCTGACAGAGTAGGATCCAGAATAGGATCCAAGTTTGGCCCTGCCTGTAGACCACTATCCCCTGTAATGACGGCAACAGTAGCTGCAGTAGCTGCAGGGTCATCCATTGCTATGTTATTTGCATTGTTAAATGGGATAGTTGGAACTGTGCCCTCCACAACACCTCCGCTGGTAGGAATCGTTTCATCCTGAGTCAAATCCTTTGGGGCCACAAGACAATCCTGATCAGTATCTGCCACCTCTGTACCGGTTTTAGCCTTGTTGCGTGTTTATCTAGGTTCCTGATCGATACTGTGACCTTATGCCCCTATTCGGCTATAAATCCATTTATTCCCTATATTGGCATAACCGTTCAAGTGCGATTTTCTGAAAAGTCATCTCTGGCCTCACACGAACAGAGCCACATTCCAGCATAGTTCTCTCTGCCACTTCCTTTGCAACCAATTAGTGCAATGACAGAGCAGTAGTCACTATCTGATATTCCTAGATAACACTCCGAGTTCTTCAACAAGATAAAAACTCAGCAAACCTGGAAATCCCCGCTTGCTATGTTTTGATTAGTAATTGAACTCTAATGAGCAACTGATAACTATCACTTCCTAGTGACATCTTTAATTGACGTCTTATGTCCAGCAAACTTGCGTCAAACCCGGCACCTGTCAGGTATAAATATTACCAACGTTGCCTTAAGCAATTGCTGT
Organism: Lissotriton vulgaris; assembly: GCF_964263255.1. Lineage (NCBI taxonomy): Eukaryota > Metazoa > Chordata > Amphibia > Caudata > Salamandridae > Lissotriton > Lissotriton vulgaris. The sequence continues at coordinate 1,300,893,996 of NC_141694.1, forward strand.
TGTGCGAGCTACTGTTGCTGATGCCAGCTGCCTGCAAGACCCCGTGTTGGTAAATCTTGCACTCTGTCGCTGCAGCCTGCTGTCCCTGTGGTGGTGAAGCTGCTGATACCATTATCGCTGCTAAAGCGCGAACTATGGTGCAGTACGCTTAAGGAGCTGAACAGCCGTCCTCTGCGGAGACATCCAGCAGATTCCAGCTGCCCGCGGACGCTGTCCCCCCTCCTTCCTCGACGCGCTGAAGAGACCCGCTGCCTTTCTTGTGCAGAGAAATCCAGCCACGGCGTTTCCGGTCTACCCTCGCGGGTGACTGGGATATCGAGAGAGACCCCTGAAGGAGATACCAATCCTCCATCATTCTATTCAGAGGTATGGTGTTGACTAAACCCTTAGACGAGAATTCTTGAAACAAACCTTGGCAAAACCAACTTAACTTAAAGCTACTTACTTATTCCCCTTTCACGTGTTAGGCTTAGGTCAGGCACACTGGGGTAGGCTTAGTTAGAAGAACCAGTTGAGTATGTTAGCCTAATGTATATATGACTGTATATATGTTTTATTACTTTTAAACCATTGTATGGCTAAGAAACCATATCAATGCTTTTACAGTTCTATTTCGCAATACTTATCTTACTGTACGTACTTTTTATAATAACAATTATTGCAATTGTGGCAATACATTTCTCTTGTACGAGAAGAAAGACTGTTCAATAAATGTTAACCCTTTATTGACAAACACCCGTCTCTCTGAAAGTAAACTGCACTAGACTGACTGAGTGAAATACATGTCTATTGTTTCACACGACCCTAGAGATTGACTCTTGATCTGAGGAGCAAAGTTGTCATGTTGCACGGTTGTTGGAAAGCTGAATCCCTTCTTGTCTGTGCCAAGGAAGCTGATCACTTCCTATGCAGAGAAGAAAGTTTCCAGTGACCTCTGAGCTAGTTGGTAACACAACCCAATTAAGTTTAGCATAGTCAGTGGAGGCCTGGAATATCCGCAGTTCCACGTCGATACTACTGTTTATGTTATTCCAATGCGCAGGGCCTAGTGGGAAACTAGGAACTACACTACATGGCACCCTAACGTTTGGTAAGGCGATAAACTAACGCAAGACTTTTAGAGTAACTCAGTCGTGCATATTTCACACCCCTTTCTCCCGTAAATACTCCAATAGACGTCTGGAGTGGGTGAAAGGTTAAAATCCGCCCGAACTCAGTAGGAAGAGATTCCTATGTAAAGCTCTGGTTTATTCAACGTTGAAGGATACAGTGTTCCAAAATATTGTGCATCTAATCTTTGTCTCCTTGGAGACCTACTCTGCAAACCTTGCATTTTTACAATGCCAGAAAACGGAACCTCTGGGGCCACAGCAGATGCGACTCAGCAAGGTCCCGAATACACAGACCCGGATGCTATTATCATCCCGGTCCATTTAAGAAGATCTATAACTTTAAAACTTATAGAAAACGGACTGACACCACAAGGTGGTACAGTAAATTTTCGTGATAGAGGCTCACGAGTATTGGCAGACAGAGGTATTCTATTCATGGATAAACTTTCCAGCGGTAAATGCTATAACAAAAGAGTTTCACTATTACAAAATAGAGAAACCTCCGGAAGAGTACGCTCCTTTCGAGGAGATTGAAATTCCACTTAAATTTCAAGAGCACCTGCTCTGGTTTAATGGCGCCCTAAAACACAATGATCACATTACCAGGCTCGGTCCACTAGGTAGACCAGGAGCAACGTGGCCGGTTCTAGCCAGCTACACACCACATCCTGACATTGTAAAAATGTCTAAGGAAGAGCTGTTAGTACAGCTAAACACATTAATAAAAATACATAGGCAATTAGTCCAATATGTAATGCGGACTGCAACAGTCCAGCCAGGTGTTAATGTACCACAGCTGACTCCTCATCAGGGGAACACAAATAAAATTACATCACAGAACATACAGTCATGTCTTGGTAAAACACCCGTAAATCGGGAACACATTCCTTTCTGGTTAGCACAGAAAATCACTCAAATAGAGGCAGTATTTCCGGATACTACCCCTATTGAGAAACACAGAATCTTGACCATCTGCCTTCCTATGGGATTCGCACCACACGTGGAGGACTGCGACACTTGGGGTACAGTCTTTGCTTCCATTTACACAAAAACACACGGTGTTCCGTCTATGGCGGTAATACCAGAAGTGCTAAAACAGATTCAAAATGAATTCGGTCCAGAGCCCGCTTTAAATCTAGGTATGAAATTACTGAAAGACTTCAAGCAGGTCACGGCTATATTATTAGCCAACATAAGAGGAGAAGCAGCATCTGTGGCGATCCGCCAGAAGTTGAAGGAAACAGATATAAAAGATCCTGTTGAGCTTGCCAAAATCATAGAAAAATGCTATGAAGAATTAGGTAGAGACAGCTTGGGTGGGAAACCGGTAAAGCCCCAACTGCTCGAAAATCCTGAAAAATTATTTATTAAAAATAATTTAAATACTCCTAAAAAGAGCTGGGATGGAAATAAACAATCCACTCCCAAGGGAAAAGTTTTCCAGTCCAGAGGAAGGTCTCCTCGACGGAGGGAAAGAACTCCGACTCGAGAACGCCAGTCTCCCCAGCGGGAGCCCTCTGAGAAAAGATATAACCTTAGAAATAGGGATAATCTGAAAAAACCTGATAGATATCAAAGTATTGATACACGTCCCTCTCGATCTCTTCCACAGAATTCGGAAAGAAGAGGACGGTCAGACCCAGGAGAGCACACCAAGTCCAAAGACAAGGAACCTGCTCAAAATAAGAAATCTCAATTTCAGAAAAAGAAGGTAGCCAGTATTAGAGTAATCAACCATGCCGAGAATACTGAGGACACAGTTGAAAAACGGGGAGTGGGCATTGAAAATGTTGGACAGTGCAGCAGAAATCAGTATAGCGCGCAAGATCTTGATGAGTCATCTGGAGACAGTGGACACGAATGAATACATTCAGGTTGAAACTGCCGACGCCAGACTTAGCGAGCCCCATAGAATATACGAAATAACATTGCGTATAGAGGGTGATAAGACTAGGAAAATTAAGGGTCTATTTTGGGATAAGCTCTCAAAAGGCTATGATATTCTGTTAGCTGAAAAAGATTGGCCCCCAGAGTTTGTCAGGGAGTGCCCTCGTGGCGAAGAAGTGATTATGCCTGCCTTCTCGAATCACATTCCGATTCACAAAAAATATACATATGCAAGGAAATGGGCAGTGGCCCAGGCACCTGCATTATATAAAAATCATGTAGGATGGGATGAGGATTCACCGCCTCACAAAATCCAATTAAAAAGTGAACCAACTGCCCAACGGCAGTATCCCATAAAGCAAGAAGCTAAAAAACAAGTCATGGAGATCTTAGATCAACTTGAGTACCAGGGGGTGATTGAAACATGCACCTCTCAAATGAACAATCCTTTGTTTCCTGTCTCCAAGCCAGACAATTCATATCGTCTAGTTTTGGACTACAGACACCTTAATACATGTTGCAAAACTTTTGCAGTACAAAACTCGCATAGTGCAGCCCTAATGAATAACATAGTTAGGAAAAAATATAAAACGACATTAGACATTTCTAATGGTTTCTTTTGTCAAAACATTGCACCAGAAAGCAGATATTTGACCGCTTTCTCTGCATTTGGGTCGCAGGAAAAATTCTGTCGACTCCCACAGGGGTTCAAGAACAGCCCAGGACTATTCTCAGCTAGGGTAACAGAGTTACTACAAATCTATGATGATGAAGCATTATCTTACGTAGATGATATTTATCTCACAGACGACAACTTGGATACTCACTTGAAAAGAGTGAACACCATCATACTTGGGTTTGCAGCAGAGGGTTACGAATTCAACTTTAAAAAGTCCCGAATTGCCCATCTGACAGTACTATTTTTAGGATACGAATTATCAAGTGAAGGGAAAAGCCTAGCGGACAACTTCTTAGAGAAGTGCGCTGTACTCCAAGCTCCAAAAACGCTGAAGAATTTACAATCCATTCTAGGTTTTCTGAATTTCGGAAGAACTTACATACTAAATTACGCAGAGAGGGTTAAACCACTCTACGAACTAATTAAACCTGATTTTAAACAAATCAATTGGACTCAAAAACACACAGAAATTTTGAGATCACTGCCAACAGACATGTTGGCAAAAACAAAATTAGATACACGTGACAACACACGTGATCTTGTAATCCGAGTCATCCCAGGAAGATGCGGATTCACGTACCTAACCTCTAATGAGGGAGAAAAGGTACCAATTTCAATTAAATCTCACTTGTACACACAAGCAGAAAAAACATTCAGTCACACAGAAAGAACTGTGAAAGCAGTGCAAATCGCATTAGCAAATGAAAGAGAACTAGCACACGGCAAACGGATTAATATCCTTACAGCGGAATCCGCCTTCGAGGCGCTATTCAGCCCAGTAAACCTGCCTACAGGGTCACTGGATCCGAAATGGATACAGTGCATAGATTCTCTAGGAGCGGAAGATGTGAAATACTATTTCGCCCCGCAATTTGAAGAACTGAATGATTTAGAATATGAAGAAGAATATCCTCTGCCAATCGAAATTCTGCCTCTCCCACAATACGCCTGTATATTCTATACAGATAGCTTTGTACAGCATTTCAACGTAGAGAGCAAATCCTACAATGCAGCGTGTGCGATCATTAAAGGTCGTTGGCTGTGCGGTAAATTCAGACCGAAAGTAACAAAAACTGAATCTGTAAGAAACTGTTCGGTTCAGAGAACTGAAATCAGATCTTTAAAGATGGCGCTCGAAAATGCAGAACGTGAATTCCCGACACTTATCGTGTGCGATTCTCATTTTTGCGTCAACTCTTACAATAACAAACTGCAGAGTTGGATCGAAAACGACTACAAAGATGACACAGGTGCCCCAATAAAGCATAAATTGCTCTGGAACGAGGTAGTTCTTTTACAGAAAGAACTACAAAAGACTCACGTGATACATACACTGAGTCATCAACGTGATGGAGTTCACGTTGCAGGGAATTCATTGGCTGATGAAGCCGCGAAGGCAGCTGTGCAAACGGCTTCCGTAGCTGCGATAACTCGGTCACAAACAAAAATAGACAGCGATATTCTACAAGCTGTCAGTGCGTCAGTAAAAAATGATAAGAAAACACTCCCAAAAGGCTTTCCTGAAAAGTACTTGTACTTAACGGATACAAATAATGTTTCTTTTGCACGAATCCCTGGAGTGGGGGATAGAGTAATTCCAAACAGGGAACACAGACTAGGACTAATCAAAGCGAAGCGGCACACGAAGGGATTGCTTCTGCACATGCTGGCGTTTCCGCAACAATATCACTACTAAAACAGAGATATTCGTGGCCTCGCTTGAGAATACAAACTAAAAAGTATGTATTAGAATGCGACATATGCCAAAGGATAAAAGTATCAACAGTAAAACGACCAGCGCAGACACCCCTTCTCATCTCGGATAAACCATTTGCATGCGTTTACCTGGACCACTGTGGTCCCCTACAAAGGGACGGCAACTATAGATATATCATGGTAGCAGTGGATTCCTGTACGAGGTTCATATGGATGTGGCCCCAGCGCTCGGCTGACGCTAGAATGGTTATAAAAGATTTGCGAGTCTTTATCGGCACATACGCAATTACCACGTTCCATTCTGACCAGGGTCCTGCTTTTAGCTCTCGAGGCTATAAGGAGGCCATGGCCAGCATGGGAATTGGGTTGCGGTATTCTTGTCCGTCATACCCCGGAAGGGAACAGTGTGGTAGAAAGAAAAAACCGTGACATAAAGCAATCTATAACAGCGAAGGTATTAGGTTCAGGCGCTGGGTGGATCAAACATTTAATAAGTGTCCAGACTAGTCTTAACAACATGCCAAGAAATTCTCTAAAAGGTTTCAGCCCATACGAACTATTGTTTGGAATTAGAATGCGAGTTCAGGACCTCGATAGTCAGATGTCAGTGGTACAAGAAGAAACAACGCACTTTGATGTAAAATATCGTTTGGCTGTTTTACAGGAACTGAATGAAACAAGAAAATCATTAAGCAACATAAAGTTAAAGCAACAGCCAAGTACCACTGACGAGGCACCACCCGCAACAGCCCCAGCAAGGCCTGTCTGGATTCCAAAGATTGGGGATCTAGTCAGAGAAAAGATCGCGGTTAAGAAGGAATTTGGGCCTTCTTACAGAAAAGCAGTACCTGTCTTAGCAGTCACCGGAACAAGATCAGTTGTGCTACCGCCCCTTGCTGGTAAAAAGGAGAACAGAGTCGTGTCTATCGATCTGGTAAAACCACAAGCATGTGGCCTATAATCAACAGTAGGCCCAGTGGACTCCCAAGAAACAACAGAATACCCAAACTTGCAACAATCCAAGAGGTTCAAACTGAAAGACTAATCACATTCGATCAGCCTGCAGTGCACAATGAAGGACTATGCAATACAGCCATGGAACTCGTGCCTCTTGAAAAACAGATTAAAACAGTTCGTCAAGAAACAACACCAGTCTACAATGATGTGGCATCAGAAAGTGCTACCGAGAGACAGATTGAAAGAACAATCCCATCAATTGACAGAACTGCCTCTGGTTATTTCCTCAACTTCGACAACTTCTCTGAAGATTTAAATGACCCCGAAGTGATGCCAGAAACTAAAAAGACTTTTAAAGAAAAAGCAACGGAACTCTTTCATCAACTGAAGGAAATCTACCTAATTTCCCCTTGGCTAGAGTTCTGGTTCGGTCTAGGTGTATTTTTCCTCCTGCTTTGGCTCATCATGGTACTGTGTTTGGGAAAATTCATTGAAGGAAAATATATTACAATGGACACAGCAAGTCAGAACATCAACCTAGTCCTGAAACCACAGAGATCATCCCACGTGAAGAAAAGAGAACTGTCAACAGTAAATGTCACAGCAATTCCAATACCTGGTGGGGTAGTATGGGAGAAAACAGACTATGAGATCTATGGTCCGGTCGAAATCCTGAAGTATCCTCATCAACTAAAGGTTTCCTTAAGTGACTTTGTGACACCAAGTACATTCTCTGATGATTGGGACTTTAACAGTATTAATGACATGATGTCTGATTTAGTAATGTCAGCTAGATTCACAGATCATGATTATTTACAAGGTTCATCTAGTTATGAGCAGTTATTCTGTTACACCCATTATGGGGATCATTACTTGCATAAATCTGCACAGCCTAGAAATGTTTTTATGTATAATCAATGGGAACATTGTTCTACACCACCTAAAAGCAGTTCTAAAGCATTTTTTGAGAAATTCAAATACTTCTCAGGGTTTAACACCAGTAATGCAGAAACGTTTTATTACAAACTGTTAGATAAAACAGGAATGAAAACAATGCTGACAAATTCTAAATTGATATATTCAGAAGCATTTTATGACAAAATTATGACATTTGGTTTTGATTATTGGAAAAATAATATTGAAACGAAAACAATTTGGGGTACAAAAGATTGGCAGGTGCAAGGCATTGAAGCACTATTTAGAACCTGCATGATACCAGAACAAATGTTATTTTTAAATGACACAATACACCAAACATCTTGTCTTGGCCTAGCTAAGATCAAAGACCTTAAAACACCGTCTATACCGAAGCCAATACCTGAGAATGCAACCACAGATATTGAGTTAGACGTGTCACAAATTTTACATTTCAACAGAACACATCCTGATTGGAAAAAGTGGTTAATCTGGCCTACAGACACAAATAGCTGTCAAGATAGATTCCTGAATAAAACACAGGGGTTAAAAATGACCAGATTAGACCCTCGATACTCCCAGAGACAACATCCAGGGATTATAACAACATACAGTGTAGGGAAACTCTGCCTTGAATGGCTAACTACGTCCACACTGGCTGAAATTAAGCAACACTTGTCTTTATTAAAAGATGGTGCTGATTTGCGCGATTTCATTCTTGGACCACGCAAACAGCGTCAAAAGCGTTTCATAGCGACCAGTATCTATGCTGCTTACAACGAGGCTTGGAAAGTAAAGCAAATTTAAACTGCTGAAAAAATACGAGAAATTGATCGTATTAATTTGGAGAAATCACTTTCTGTGGTAGACAATGGGTTGATGACTCTGTCTTCCAGAATATATTCGTTGGACAATATTGTATCCTCTGCCTTTGATGTGATAGACAGAGATTTGCTAATGTTACAACATGGCCAGTCTCAATTACGCTCTATTATAGAATTAGGCTGCAAAATCTTCGTTCAGGCTATGTGCCTTGGCGGTTAATCAACACGACGTCATTATTTTCCAGTTTTAACCTTACTGATAAACAGATCAGTTTGGCACAGAAAGGAGCAGACTATAAAATCCTGAGCATCGAAAAACTCGAGAGATTACCATTGACAATGTCAGAGAGCCCTGTCATTGAATGGATAATACACGGAATTATCACAATTCCGATAACAACTTTCCGATTTAAAAAGTGCCTTGAGTACATACCTGCTGGCCAATATGAACAATTGGGTAAAGGATATGTAAAATCCGAATGGACATTACCATACACTCATTCTTGCTATAGTGACAGTGACAAAAATGTATTTCTTAGTGGTGAGAATTGTAAACATTCACTAAGCGGTATACTTCTGTGTCAGGGTATTAATTTACACGGAGCATGTGATGGAAATTCAAACAGCCTTTCATGCCACCAGCTAGTCACACCTGCAACTCAGATAGAGCCCTTCTTTATGCAACTCGCGAACGGGAGTTACATTCTTAGAACGGATCACAGATGTTGTGGCCTCGTGCCAGGGAAAAGTTATCTAGTAGAAGTAACATCCATGGTCAAATGCTGTATGCAAGCATTGTTTCCGAGTGGGCCTCCAGACATAGTGACTCCCATCTGGCCTCGTCTGAATCTCTATTCTATACGAATTGATACATTAAGCAAAATGAAATCTGTACTTTTACAGACAACAGTGCCTATAACGTCATCTAAAGAGACGTATGATCTTCTAGTTGCAAGGACAGCTACTGAAGTTCATGACCTTTTATCAACAAATTGCCCCGTGCATTTCGTAGAAATGTTCAGCCAACTCCTTAACATGTCTAGTGCAACAAGCATCCCAGGGATATTTAAGACAGTCTTTACGGGACTGCTAACACCCTTCCAGGCAATTTTGAGAATCTTTCCTAATTTTGTGCACTCCATTTTTGGCGGCATACCATTATTTTTGGGACTCGTCGCAGGGATTCTATTTTTGACCCTCCTGCTTCGTTATGGCAAACCTCGGCTCAGACATAGCTCCCATGGGAATGGAAGAGACAATCCTAGCAATGCGCTACCGGGACAGGATAACTAACGTCCTTGGATTGGCCAGGCTGAGAGATCTAAACATGACCTGGTCCCTTTCATTCAGACCGATATGGCAAAATTGCATTTTACCTGTGCTACGGTGTATGCTTTGCGGCGATGAATGCGTGTTGGACATCTGTCTTTCACTTCCATCAGCAGTACCAATGGACGTCGATACTTTGCTCAGTCCAATAACGGCTCACGCATTGTGTTGTCCCCAGCGGCTACCAATCCTGATGACGGCATTCGTGGAGACTCCTGTGCTACAGCCAAGTGGTAACAGTGGAGCGAGTGACAAAAGCAACATCATCCAGGTACAACGTTCTGTGAGCATTGCTGGTCCTGCCTTCGATGACAGCAATCATTCTCACACCTGCCAAGTTACAGCGCTATCTAATTTGGTTGAACTATCACCTGATTTTGTAGACCAATTCTTTGAGAGCCTGTCTGATACGATGTTCTCACCCATAGAGAAACAATAACTTTTAAGAAGCTTTCCGACACACAGCGTTCCCATGAACTCTGAATTCGGCCTTCAGTTTTGATCAACAAAAACTGCCAAGAGCTTTGGAAATCTATTTTCTTTGAATTGGACAATTTTTCTAATATTGACCTTTTTTGGCACGAACAATTCTTTGCTTAACGTAAAAACTATTCTTAGAGAACAGAAGCTTCACACTTCTATTTCTAAACACATCTAGAGACATAACAACATTACACCAGCCTCTAGCACACATGTTATTACAATGCATTTTTATGTGATGATTTATCTCGCCTTTCTTCTGTCAGAGATACTTCATGTGTAATTCCTTTTGCATAATCGTTCATTGATTTCATATGCAATAATTTTTTGAATGATTACTATGCTTTAAAAAACGTACAGTACCTAAATTCATGTATTACAAGTACGCCTATTTCGAATGCATTTATGTATTTTGGGGTGGGCAATGTTACACATGCATCTAATTGCGTTAGTTTTAGTAATTTTGATGGACATTAACCCGTGGAGTGGGTGTTGCGTGTTTATCTAGGTTCCTGATCGATACTGTGACCTTATGCCCCTATTCGGCTATAAATCCATTTATTCCCTATATTGGCATAACCGTTCAAGTGCGATTTTCTGAAAAGTCATCTCTGGCCTCACACGAACAGAGCCACATTCCAGCATAGTTCTCTCTGCCACTTCCTTTGCGACCAATTAGTGCAATGACAGAGCAGTAGTCACTATCTGATATTCCTAGATAACACTCCGAGTTCTTCAACAAGATAAAAACTCAGCAAACCTGGAAATCCCCGCTTGCTATGTTTTGATTAGTAATGGAACTCTAATGAGCAACTGATAACTATCACTTCCTAGTGACATCTTTAATTGACGTCTTATGTCCAGCAAACTTGCGTCAAACCCGGCACCTGTCAGGTATAAATATTACCAACGTTGCCTTAAGCAATTGCTGTTGTGCGAGCTACTGTTGCTGATGCCAGCTGCCTGCAAGACCCCGTGTTGGTAAATCTAGCACTCTGTCGCTGCAGCCTGCTGTCCCTGTGGTGGTGAAGCTGCTGATACCATTATCGCTGCTAAAGCGCGAACTATGGTGCAGTACGCTTAAGGAGCTGAACAGCCGTCCTCTGCGAAGACATCCAGCAGATTCCAGCTGCCCGCGGACGCTGTCCCCCCTCCTTCCTCGACGCGCTGAAGAGACCCGCTGCCTTTCTCGTGCAGAGAAATCCAGCCACGGCGTTTCCGGTCTACCCTCGCGGGTGACTGGGATATCGAGAGAGACCCCTGAAGGAGATACCAATCCTCCATCATTCTATTCAGAGGTATGGTGTTGACTAAACCCTTAGACGAGAATTCTTGAAACAAACCTTGGCAAAACCAACTTAACTTAAAGCTACTTACTTACTCCCCTTTCACGTGTTAGGCTTAGGTCAGGCACACTGGGGTAGGCTTAGTTAGAAGCACCAGTTGAGTATGTTAGCCTAATGTATATATGACTGTATATATGTTTTATTACTTTTAAACCATTGTATGGCTAAGAAACCATATCAATGCTTTTACAGTTCTATTTCGCAATACTTATCTTACTGTAGGTACTTTTTATAATAACAATTATTGCAATTGTGGCAATACATTTCTCTTGTACGAGAAGAAAGACTGTTCAATAAATGTTAACCCTTTATTGACAAACGCCCGTCTCTCTATTCTCTACATCTCGTGAAAGTAAACTGCACTAGACTGACTGAGTGAAATACATGTCTATTGTTTCACACGACCCTAGAGATTGACTCTTGATCTAAGGAGCAAAGTTGTCATGTTGCACGGTTGTTGGAAAGCTGAATCCCTTCTTGTCTGTGCCAAGGAAGCTGATCACTTCCTATGCAGAGAAGAAAGTTTCCAGTGACCTCTGAGCTAGTTGGTAACACAACCCAATTAAGTTTAGCATAGTCAGTGGAGGCCTGGAATATCCGCAGTTCCACGTCGATACTACTGTTTATGTTATTCCAATGTGCAGGGCCTAGTGGGAAACTAGGAACTACACTACAGCCTTTGCTCCCTGCCTCCTATTAAAAACTGCTGGGACAGTTCGCTGCTTTACTGAAGCGTCCTGTTTCTGCTGTGTAACCGGTATCGCGGGAGCATTACCATTGCTATTGCAGCCAACTTTAGTGCCTTTACTTGCCCCAGTTTCGTTGCTCCTGGATGTGGCTGAGTGCCCTGCATTCTCTGTGTCTCCATTGTGACCCAGGGCCATAGCGCCACCCTCCAGTACTGTGCCTGCCGGCGTATTAGCAGCAGTTCCCCCACGATTCCTTGCACCACCTCTGCCCTTAGGCGCCATTAAAGTTAATGTGGTACTCACCACGCGAGTCTGCCATCAGTAACGATGTATTATGTTCTACCACAGTGGAAGTATCTCACATACTTTCTCCCCCTGCCGTGGACCTGCTAGGAGGCTGTCAGGGAAAGTACAGCGCTGCCATTTTCCAGAGTTCTGAGCTGTTTCCAAAGATCACAAACTGCTATTGCTTAGTCAGCCGCTCTCCCGCGACTACAATTCAGAACGCTTTCCAATGCCCCAGCGCGGTCAGTGCTGGCGTCCGTGTTGTTCTTGAGCGGTCTCAGCAGGAGCCTTCAGCCGGCGTGGGGGCAGGGATTACTCTGGGTTTAATCTATAAGAGTATTATGGCTCATCGTATAGAAACTAAAGCAGAGGGTTTGGGCACACAAGGGGCTGTGAGGGAAACTCCAAAATACAGTGCGGCGGTTGGTAAAATCCTGTGCAGAGGTCTCTACTCGTGTGGTAGAGGTAGAAGAACGAGTCTCCTCTGCTGAGGACTGCCTGGTCAAACAGCAATCTGCCATGGAGACGCTGCAAAAGTCCAAAACAGATGTGGACTGGAAGCTCAAGTGTTTAGAGAATCGTGCGTGACGCAACAATCTGTGCGTTTTGGGCATAGCTGAAGCAAAGGAAGGGGCAGATCCACAGAAATTTGTAGTTCAGCTTTTCAAGGAAACCTTCCCTGAACTCAATGATTGGAACTGGGAGACTGAGGTGATCAGGGCGCACAGGTTTCCATTTGTCATGCGGCACAGCAGGAATGAGCGACAAGCTGACCAGAACTCATACCCTAGGGCGATCTTAATTTGTCTTAATAACTATCTGTTGAGAGAGGCGCCGTACGATCTTGCACGCCCAGATAAAAAACGGGTAGGTATGGGGTGTGAGTTTTTTGTGCGTCCCGATTTTTGTCCAGCAACGGTTCATGAACGTTGGCAACTTCGTAAGCTAATTGCACCCTTCCAGGCAAAAGGTGCCCAGGCCTTCTTGCTTAATACGTCTAAATTAAAAATTATCTTTAAGGGTCAAACTAGATATTTTACAGCATGTACCGCTGCACAGGTTTATCTACAGGATATGGACAAGGGACTGAAAAGCTGAAGGTTATAGCGTTTTCTCAGCAAATGATCATATACTGAAAGTAGACTGTGTATGTTTTCTTTTTTAGGCCAGTGTTGTATATTGAATTTTTTTCTTTTTCCTTTGGACATTCTCTCTCCCTCAGGAATAGTCTCTATTTTCTTTTGTCTTTGCCTGTTGTTTATTAATGAATTTTGCTTAGTGGGGGTATGTTGGCAAAATCTGATTCGCAGTTCATGTGTTTTGGAGTTACCTGTATGATTGTTAATATAGGTATTAGTATGGAATAGAAATTCAGAGAGGGGAAATTAACAACACTGAAATTCATCTAGGTCGATATATGAATGCGATATTTCGGGGGTCAGGGAAGTCAAAGGGGGGGGGCACTGTGCATAACACTTCTACATCACTGAGGACATGGTCCTTAAGCCTTCACTGGGGTGGCAGGGGGTGTGGGAATGGAAGGGCTGGGGTCTGGGGGGTCGATGGGGGGATTTGGGGTGGGGTAAAAAAGAAACTAATACATGAGTACAGTATGGCAATGAGCTTTTTTTGCACGCTTTCTGTTTGCTGTAGCCAGTGTGTCTGGCTATTAATGGGAACCCCTGCACAATTCAATGACGACTAGGGGCATCAGGGTAGGCACGTTGAATGTTAGGGGACTGAATTATGTTGATAAAAGACGGCGGATGGAACAGGAGTTACGGCATAATGTGTCTCCAGGAGACCCATATAATATGGTCTAAAAGGCAACTCCTGGAAGAGCTGGGATTTAATTTATTAGCTAGCACTAAATACTCTGGTACGTCTAGAGGTGTTACAATCCTGACCAAAAAACATATAGGTAATACGGGCAGAATCTTAACTGATGGTTTAGGTAGGTGGGCAATTGCGGAATGTGTTATAGGAGCCACTATATTTGCGATCTGCGCAGTCTATGGGGCTAATATAGATGAAGCCGCTACTCTAGACTTTTTAAATGTCGAGCTTGGGACGTGGCCTACACCTCTGATCCTGTGCGGTGATTTAAACATAAATTTGGCACCTAATATCCTATGTAATGAGAAAGTGATTTGCAGCAGTAGGAAGCAGCGTGTTTTCAAAGCCTCGCAGTCATTAATTGATGCACATGGGTTGGCGGATGGTTGGGCCTCTCTTTGGGGGGCGGAGGCCAGATATACTTTCTTTTCTTTTCCCCATCAAAAGTTAGTGAGATTAGATTATTTTTTGTCCCACAATTACTATTGAATCAGGCACGTATTCAGGTATATCCAAGAATCACATCAGATCATGTGCCAGTAGTCTTGTCGATAACTGGTATTGCAACCGAAATCAGGCCAAGGGGGTTCTCGTTCGATCCTAAATTATTATTAGATCAGCACTTTGTAAAACATATGAAACAATGGATCACCACCTTTTTTAATATAAACCGTGGTAGCACTAATGTAGGATGTGTGTGGGACGCCTTCAAGGCCTCTTTTAGAGGTGAATCCCTTAGTTTGGTACTGTATAACCCAAAAAAATGGTGGCAAAATTCCAAGAGTGGTATCAGGAGTTGATAAAGTCTGAGGAGGCGCTTATGCAGGGTATTCAAGCTGGCCATGATATAACCACTTTGACAACGGAGGTTGCACGGCTTAAAGCCAGGGTCAATCTCAACTGGTCTCAGGAAACTGCAAAAACATTTCTTATTAAACAGCAATTGCACTATGAGTATGGGGAGGCAAGTGGAAGGTGCCTCGCCCAAAAAGTCAGATTGAGAGAGGCAGCCAAACGAATAGATAATATTCTGGATTTGAATGGTCAGGCCGTTGAGAGTGAAAGTGGTATCCTTGAGGTGTTTAGATAGTTTTATGAGTCATTGTATCGTAGAGATGAGTATGATGAGGATAGAGCGGACACTCTTATCCGGCAGTACTGTGCGGCAGATCTGTCTTTGGAGGAGGCAGAAAGGTTGGATGCTCCAATTTCGTTAAAAGAACTAGAGGTGGCGGTGAACGGCCTGGCCACGGGCAAGGCGGCAGGCCCAGACAAGCTACCTCTGGAAATTTATAAAACTTTCTTCTCTGTATTGAAGCTAGATCTGTTAGTAACAGTTAGAATGGCGCAGAAAGGGGCTGCCCCTAAGTCCTGGGATGAAGCACGCATAGTCGTGTTCCACAAAAAAGATAAACCTACAAAAGTACCTGGCTCTTACCACCCCATCTCGCTTTTAAACGCGAATGGAAAGATTTATTCAACAATATTGGCCAATAGGCTAGCTTCAGTCATCAACCCTTTAGTCTCTATTACGCAGCACGGTTTTATTCCGCACAAAGGAACGCCAAATCATGTAAGCCGGGTGATAACTCTTTTTGACTATGCTAATACAAATCGGGAGGCACTGTGTTTAATTTTATTGGATGCCGAGAAGGCTTTCGACCGAGTCTCATGGTGCTTTCTTTGGGATGTAATGAGGCATCGGGGTTTTGGGCTAGAGTTTATTACATCCTTACAGACATTGTATCGCCAACCCGTTGGTCGGATTTGCACCATGGGACTCGAGTCGGAGGCTGTTCACATACAATGGGGCACTAGGCTAGGGTGCCCGAACTCCCAACTTCTTTTTTCAGTATATATTGAGCCTTTTTAAAAAAAATTGGAATTTAGTATTAGGATTCAGCCAATAGCTATACAGTGCTATCAGTTTAAGGTCCTCGCTTATGCGGACGACGTTGCCGTAGTTACGCCTGGACCAACCACAGCAATGCTGGAGATTGAACATTTAGCTACAGAGTTTGGGGCAGTATCCGGCTATAAGCTGAATGTGGCCAAAACTCAGTTTTTATGTGCCAATATACCGAGGTATGCTGACCCAAGGGTCTGCCACGAGGTTATACTTACTTGGGTGTTAAGCTTAGGGTCTCCTCAAAAGCCTTGGTTAAATCAAACTGGGAGGCTCTTCTTTAGGGTGTAAAGAGACAGTAAGATCAGGCTGAATGCCTCCATCTTTCCCTTGTAGGGCACTGTACCTTATTAAAAATGATGATATTGCCTAAAATGCTGTACTTTTTTAGATGTGTGCCATTAGAAATTCTAAAGGCGAGCTTAGTACAGCTCTAATCTATCTATATGCGTTTTATGTGGTCTAGGGGCAAGGCCCGGCGGGCTGTGCGTTATATGGTATTACCGAGGCTCTCAGGGGGTCAGTACCTGATTTCACTCTGCACAATTATGCCTGCATGATTCAAGGTATGAATATTTTATTAACAGGGGCTGGCCCTGGGGACATTGCGGAGTGCCCCTCTATATACCAGATGTTAATGGGAGTAAAAGCTAAAAACTGTTTGTTCTTACACTTAGATTGGTGCTACTATAAGCACACTAGATTTAAGATCTTGGCAGCAGCGTATAAAGTGTGGAAAGTAATAAGGAGCAAGTATGGATTCGAGAAAATCTCTTGGTATACACCATTGGTATCCACAATATTTAAGCCTTCGGATCTGTGGGATCGTGTGGCTCAAAATTGGAGAGTAAAAGGAATAAGGTTGGTGGAGGACTTGAACTCAGAAAGGGGTCTTAAATCATTTGAACAGCTTAGGGAACAGTACCAGTTGCCTAGGTAGAATTTTTTTAAGTACCTACAAATTCTGCATTACTTAAAGAATAGCCGTGGTACTATCCAAGCCAATCTTTTTATAGAAGGTAACTTGAAAGCAGCAAGGATCAGCACTCTATATGGTTATATGCTAAGCACTAGGACTAATGATGTGGAAGAATAAAATCGTAAATGGGGTAATAAATTGGGGAGACGGGATATACAAATAGAGGTTTCTATTGATCTGGCTAGTCCATTATTCCTATCTGCAAAACTGTGTTCCCAACATTTTAAATATCTCTTTAATCTCTATTATACCCCAGATAAGATTTCAAAATGGACAGGGGATCAAATGGGAAATGCTTTTGCTGTGGATCTCCATCTGCAGATGATGTCCATATTTTCTATGCTTGTCCATCTCTAGGTAGCCTACTGACGCAGCTGGAGACATTTTTAACACACATCCTCGATGTCCCTACGTTGTTATCTCCTACTCAGATTCTTTTAGGGGTCGAGATGGGATCTCTCGCAGCAGGAATATCAAAGCAACAGGCTTATCTAATATTCTTAGCTACAGCTGTATATAGACTGAGTATAGCCTCTTTCTGGCTCCAACAAGAACCACCTACATTTGAAGCCTGGAGGGCACGGTTCTTTTCTATATATAATATAGAGCATAGTTTATATGCCCTCAAAGGCCATTGTAAAAAGAAGTTGGGGTGGCAAATCTGGGGCACAGTGTCGCAATATATGGATTCTGAAATGTGAAACTAGGGGCTAGCCGGGCCCCTGGACCTCGGCTCCTTAGGGTTACAGTCTTTCTCCCTAATCTATGATTTATTATTCTGGTATTTCTTTTTCTGTGTCCTGGTTATTGTATGCTCTCTTCTTTGTATATATTATAGTTTATGTCTAATTGAAAGCCCACAGCATATATTCTTTGTATCGTATTGAGTTGAACCTACTGACTCATGTATTTTTAATAAAAAATTAAAATTAAAAAAAAAACATCTACTCAAAACTGGTTAACCGAGAACCACCTCCTACTCAATACTTCCAAAAACGGAATTCCTGCTCATCTCCCCTCCGAACCTCATCCCCAAACTAGACCAATGGCTGACTCACCTCACTGCTTTGAACTGCACTCCTCTTATCATAGGCTCAGCCAAGTCACTTGGCATCACCTTGGACAAGCACATGAATATGAAAAATCATAGCAGCAATGTATGTAAGGGATCAAATCACATGTTGGGATCACTCAGAAATATCAAACCTGTCCTTCCAATAAATGATTTCAAGCAGGTGGTCCAAGCGCTTGTCCTTCCGAGGCTAGACTACGGCAGTGCTACACTCTGTGGCCTTTCCAATTACTCCCTGGCTCCACTAAGGGCTTTCCTAAATGCTGCAGCAAGACTGGGTACGGATGCCAAATGAAATGAGCATACATCTCTCAAATGGCTGCCCTATAAAGCACAAATCCAGTAGAAGATTGCTTTTATGATGCACAAAGCACATCACTTCAATACCCCCTTGTACCTGGCTCAAAAACTTGAACTATCCTGTGGGAAAAGAGCCTCAAGTAGCACCTCTACCTTCTTCCTGAAACCATTCCCCTTTGATTTTTCCCTCTTTAGGAAAAAGAGCATTCGTGAAGTATGTAGGAGAGTAGGGTCTGCTATCCTATGGTCACCCCAAATTTTTGCTTTTTGCTTCACTGGTTTCTGACTTAATGTGGCTGTGGGCCTGCTAATCAGACCCACAGCCTGCTGTTCTCTCTCTAAATTGATGCCAATGCACTTTAGGTGCATTACGAATTGGAACTGGTTCACCTTATGAGCCCCTGTAAAAGTGCACCCTAGGTGCCCAGGGCATAGGTGTATCCAAGGCCTACCAGGGGCTGCAGCACGTATTGTGCCACCCCTGGCCTGGCCTCCATATTTGACACAACTGGCTGATCACTCAGCTGGGGTAAGTCGGTGTAACCACCTCTTACTTAGGTACAGTATGCCTGTGCCTAACCCTAAACTGGACACATATGTTCCTATCAGCCACTCCTATGGAAGGCCTCATCAATCCTGGAGGCAGAGTGCTTGGAAATATGTGAGATGGTGCTCTAGCATGAGCTGAGCCTGTCTGCAGCTGTCGGGAACAACTCCCTAAGCTGTTCCGGGATATTGCCATACCATATACTCTTAAGTGCATTATAATCCTCGCGGTTATTTGCTATCTTTGGTTTGGCTTTATCAAAACATGTCGAGTAAGGTGTCATACGAATTGGAATACTATCCCCTCGCCAATTCTGGCGACGGGGATAGCATTCCACCCTTCTAGAGGGACACGACATGTGTGTAGCCTTAACCCCGGTTAAAGTTAAACAGAGCCTCAGCTTCACAAAATGGACGCTGCCACCACAGACACAAGTCTGGCCTCCTGCTGCTGACCGAAACTCGGCGGATGGTGGCCTGGACAAAGGGTTTCCTGCCTTGGGAGGTGCGAGCACCACCCCAGACAGGATTTTGTGTATTGGGTAGGACAGGGCTGAATAGAATCAGACATGCCCGGGGCACACAAGGTGTCCCCGTGCATAGGCCAGTCCAAACCGGTTCTGGGGCCTTCCAGCCCCAGTCCTGGCGCGGAGCTGGACAAAGGAAAGGGGGTGTAACCGCCCCCCTTCCTGGTTCCTCCCAGAGGAGGGACCTAGTAGGTGATCCACCCCCAGTTTGGGAATAAGAGGGGGAGCAGTGCCATTGCACAGCAGATCATCCCGAAATCAACTTTAAACAAGAAGAAGACTGGACTTCGACATTCTGCTGCACAGAAGACTGAAGAGAATCTCCCTTGTGGCCTAGGAGTGGCCACCCTGTGAACACAGGTACCAACCAGCAACTCGACGTCTGCTTTGCCGCCGCCTCCCGCCGGAGACCGAGCCCAGAGCCCGACAAGAACCAGACTCCCAGACCTCTCAGAGCCCGATCCACAGTCCCTGCGAAGAAGGGACCCGTGGAGGCACCGAGTGACGTGGGACCGGACCTCTTGAAAGACACTCGAAAAGCTGACTGCGCAGCTTCTGAGGCATCCTCGACGTTGTGCTTTGGGGATTGAGAACCCCCATCACCGAGCAGCCCTTGCACCGAAGATCAGCCCTCCAGCATCTCCACGATCTGCGTGGGGCCCTTTTGCATTGTGCCACTCGACGCGCCATCCCGGCCACTAGCCACGTGGTCAGCGGCCATCTTGGCGACGAACCCGAAGATTTACACAGCAGGTCTGGTTGCTCCAGACCTACCCAAGCTCCTGTGAAAAGGAGCACCCGCTCTGACCTTGCTGGTCCGAGTGACCAGCATCTTTCAACTTCTGCGCTTCTGCGTGGCTTGCAGTTGCCAGGGCCTGTTTGCTCCGATCAGGTCGCCGACACCGCCAACAGCGAGAAGCCTACGTGGGACAGCTCGTGACCGACTCCTGGACGTCCTCGACCCCGGGTATCCACGTGGCTGCAGAAAGAAGCTACCCGACAACGCCTGTTTGCACCCAACATCGCCTGGTTCCAATCTGGTTCCACGGTAGTCACTGGCTAGTGACTTTGAACACTGTCCCCTCTGCTTTCAGGTCTTCACATCTTCAGATCCACCCTTGGATCCACCGGAACTCTTCTCATCGAGCCGCCTGCAGCATCTTCAGCTCCAAGCACCATCGACCAGCGTGACGAAACCCGACACAACTTCGACCCTGTGCACCCGCTTCCTGTGGGTGAGGTAACTCAGCTCCGCCGGTGCTCCTGCACTGGTACACATCCCAAGGGCCTGTGTTTTAAGTTTCAACTCCGTAGGTCACTCGGAAGGTTCCTAACTTTCTAACTTTGTGCTTTTTACGCACCATAGACTTTGTATTGAGAAGTGCGTGCACTTTGAACACTGCACCCGAGTCCCGTGGGCCTTTCCCGACTTAGTTAACTCCAGTCTCGAATAGCTCCAGCGATTCCCAAGGCCCTAGGCCTCTTCACTTTCCTCTAGGTATCTCTTATACCACTTTCTTAGTATATGGTTTAGGTGGCCCCTAGGGCTAATCCATATTGTGCAACTTTTGTGTATTTTAAACTGTCTTGTGATATAACGCTTGTGCTTCTGTGCTCATAAAGAGTCCAGGGGATTTTATAGTTAATAAATCAATATATATTTTCAATATATATCTGTGTGGTGTCCCTTTCATTTGGTATTCAAGGGGGTTGTGTATGGTATAACAGCTGGCTTCACATGCCTTTCAGAGTTTAGCCTAAGACTGCTTTGTCCACGTTACCACTAGGATAACTGGTCTACAAGGTTGAATTACAACCATCATCATAAGGGTTGCTTGGCATGGTACAAAGTGATCACTAAGAATTAGTGAGCATTATATACCAGACCAACTTCTCACATTGGTGAGCAGCGGATTGGGATCTGAGCTTGCTGTTGTTTTACCATTACAATCTTTGAGATTATCATTTGAAAGATCATACAGGTACCTGCTAGGTACATATAAAACAAGACTAGTATACTTAAGTTCTACTGAACTTAGTTGTTGTAGAGCAAAGGGAGTAGCACACCCTAGCTACAACTACTAGATAGGTTTAGTAGGTAAACACCAGTGTAGGTAGATTGCAACACATCCACCCACACTAGAGCAATGTCTGGAACAGAGGGGTCCAGTGGACTTACTCCTGTTGAGAGTGACCCTCCAAGGGCACCATCCCAGTTTGCTATTTTTCCCTTTAAGGAATTAAGACAGCTTTGTGTCTTAAGGGGTCTGAAGACAGGGCCTTCCCCTACTACAGACCACCTAAGAGAGCTCTTGGATCAGTCTGAGGCTCTAAAGACCTCTAAAGCAAACCCCACAGGGAATGCTGAAGGAGGCCATCCTTCAGAGGATGACACTGTAGACACCCCTGCCCCTATCATCCTGGTAGATGAGGAAGCCTCCACCACTGGAGCTCCTCAGGTAGATGTAGAGGAAGAAGAAGAGGAGGAGGAGGTGGAAAGCAGTGAGTCAGATGATGACAGAGATAGTCAGGTGCTGGTCAGTAGACTGAACCAGGCTAACTTAAGTCAACTTGGGAATGAATCAGGTAACAACCCATTCAGACCCCCAGGTGGACTTAACCAGGAGCCTAGGAGGAGAAGGATTCACTCAGGTGACTCTGACAACTCCTATGCTTCTAGAGGTTCTCATGGTCACTCCAGAAGGAGGATGACTAGCCCTCAGAGAAGGGAACATGAGACCAAATTGAGAGAATCTCAAATTAGAGAGGCTGAATTGAGAGTCCAGAGACAAGAGTTAGAGATTGCCCTGGCCCAAGAGAAACTTGCTAGAGCAAGACAGCCTAGAGAGAGTGGGGTAATAGAACCCACTGGTGGCAGCAATATCCACAAGGATAAAGACAGGTCTTTTGATAATAGAAACCTGAGTAAGATTGTGCCCCCCTACAAAGCTGGGGATGATATCCATAAATGGATTACTGCAATGGAGAGAGCCTGCAGAGTACAGCAGATCCCTCAGGAGCAGTGGGCAGCAATCTTGTGGCTCTCCTTTGAAGGTAGAGGCCGAGACAGACTCCTCACAGTTAGTGATGGGGATTCTAGAAACTACCTGGTCCTGAAGAGTGCTCTGATTGATGGGTTAGGCTTAACCACTGAACAGTACAGGTTAATGTTCAGAGATACCCAGAAGACACAGACTCAGGACTGGTCTGAATTTGTTGAGTGTGCCACTAAGGCTCTGGAGGGATGGTTGCTGGGAAGCAAGGTTACAGACTATGAAGGATTGTATAATTTGCTGATGAGAGAACAAATTTTAAATAATTGTCAGAACCAGCAGTTGCATCAACATTTGGTTGACTCAGATTTGACCTCTCCCCAAGAATTGGGAAAGAGGGCAGATAAATGGGTAAGAACCAGAGTTAAGCAAAAGAACCAGAACCAGAACCAGGGTGGTGACCAGAAGAAAACAGACCAGAAGGGTGGGGAGCAGAAAACTAAAGACCAGAAGTCTTCAACAGGGCCCCAAACTGAGACAGAGGGTGGGTCCCAAACTTCCAAGAAGAAGAAAGAAGGTCAGAAGAAACCCTGGTGTAAAACTTGTAAGAACACCTCTCACTGGACAAGTGAGTGTAAAAAGGGTGGAGCCCCCAGCACTGCAGCCCCTAAGGCACCTGCACCCGCTAGTACAGTTAGCAGTGCTGGTCCTCAAGCCAAGGGATTAGTGGGAATCACTTTGGGAACTGAAGGAGATTCTGACCTAGTCAGAACTCTTACACAGGCTGTTCTGGTTTGTGAAGGGGACATAGATTTGACCCCTGACATAAGTCCCAGTAACCTGGGCAAATACAGACAGACACCTTTGATTAACAACAAAGTGGCTCAAGCTTACAGGGACACATGTGCCAGTGTCACTATGGTGACACCTAACTTTGTGGACCCTGGACAATACATGCCAGGCGATGATTACCTGGTGACCAATGCCAGCAATGTCACTACTACACATAGTGTGGCACTTGTTAACTTTTCCTGGGGAGGGGTAACTGGCCTAAAGAAAGTTGTGGTTAGTGCTGATCTCCCAGTAGAATGTTTGTTGGGCAATGACCTGGAGAACTCTCTATGGTCAGAAGTTGAGTACAGGACTCATGCAGAGATTTAAGGGATGTCATCACATGTCCTTGCTGTGACCAGGTCACAGGCCAAAAAGTGCCTCTCTGAACCTCAGGTCTTGGATCCTGGAACAATGGACCAAGTACCTCCCAAGAAGAAGAACAGGAGGGTTAAGGCTGCGCCTTCCCAACTGCCTCCAAGTGAGGATCAGGCTTCACAGGAAACTGATCTTGAGACCCCTGAAGGAACTGTCCCTGAAGAACTTGAACCTGATCAGGTTGAGTTTCTGGGGACAGGGGGACCTTCTAGGGCAGACTTGGGGCAGGCTCAGTTAACCTGTCCTTCTCTTGAACCCCTCAGACAGCAGGCTGCTGCTGAGGCTGCTGGGAATGCTCAAGGTGCCCATAAAGTATATTGGGACGATGGACTCCTTTATTCAGAGGCTAGAGACCCCAAGCCTGGTGCTACCAGGAGGTTGGTTATACCTCTGCAATTTAGGGGCTTCCTACTCACCTTGGCCCATGATATTCCTTTAGCAGGACACCTAGGCCAGAACAAGACTTGGGACAGGCTTGTCCCTCACTTTCACTGGCCCCACATGTCTGAAGACACCAAGGAGTTTTGTCACTCCTGTGAAACCTGCCAAGCCAGTGGTAAAGCAGGTGGAACAACAAAGGCCCCCCTGATACCACTACCTGTGGTGGGGGTTCCCTTTGAGAGAGTGGGGATTGATATTGTTGGTCCAATGGATCCCCCTACAGCATCTGGGCACAGATTCATACTGGTGGTAGTGGATCATGCCACCAGGTACCCAGAGGCAATTCCCCTTAGGACCACAACAGCTCCTGTTGTGGCCAGGGCCTTACTTGGAGTTTTCTCCAGAGTGGGGTTTCCTAAGGAGGTAATATCAGATAGAGGTGCCAACTTCATGTCTGGATATTTGACAGCTATGTGGAAGGATTGTGGTGTAAACTACAAGTTCACCACTCCTTATCACCCACAATGCAATGGGCTTGTTGAGAGATTTAACAAGACCCTAAAGGGCATGATTAAAGGATTACCTGAAAAGCTCAGGCGAAGATGGGACATCCTTCTGCCCTGCCTTTTGTTCGCTTACAGAGAGGTCCCTCAAAAGGGGGTTGGCTTCAGCCCCTTTGAATTGTTGTTTGGGCACCCTGTAAGAGGACCCCTGTGTCTTGTGAAGGAAGGATGGGAGTTACCTCTCAAAAAGCCTAAACAGGACAGAGTGGACTATGTACTTGGTCTCCGCTCCAGGATGGCAGAGTACATGGAAAAGGCATCCAAAAACCTTGAGGCTAGCCAAGAATTACAAAAAGCTTGGCATGACCAAAAGGCTGTCCTTGTTGAATTTCAGCCTGGACAGAAGGTATGGGTGTTGGAGCCAGTGGCCCCAGCAGCACTCCAAGACAAATGGTCTGGACCCCATACAATTCTGGAAAAGAAGGGAGAGGTTACCTACTTGGTGGACCTAGGAACTCCCAGGAGCCCCCACAGGGTGCTCCATGTGAACAAATTGAAGGCATATGTCAGCAGGGCAGACATGGGCTTGCTCATGGCTACAGATGAGGGACAGGAGGAAGAGAGTGACCCTCTCCCAGACCTGCTCACTCAGAACCCTGAGGATGGCTCAGTTGATGGTGTGGCCTTAGGTGGCAGCCTCACTGAACATCAGCAACATGACTGCAGACAAGTTCTACAGGCATATAGGCATATGTTCTCCTTGACACCCAGTCAGACTAACTGGTGTACACATGTGGTGGACACTGGTGACAGTCTTCCTGTAAAGAGCAAAATTTACAGGCAACCTGACCACGTCAGGGACTGTATAAAGACTGAGGTGCAAAAGATGCTGGAATTAGGTGTCATTGAGCCTTCAGAGAGCCCCTGGGCTAGCCCAGTGGTTCTGGTCCCCAAACCTCACACCAAAGATGGCAAGAGAGAGATGAGGTTCTGTGTGGATTACAGAGGACTCAATGCTGTCACCAGGACAGATGCACACCCTATTCCAAGGGCAGATGAGCTCATTGACAAGTTGGCTTCTGCCAAATATTTGAGCACATTTGACTTGACAGCTGGCTACTGGCAAATCAGGTTAGCTGAGGAGTCTAAAGCCAAGACAGCATTTTCTACCCCTAGTGGGCATTATCAGTTTGTGGTGATGCCCTTTGGTTTGAAAAATGCACCTGCCACCTTCCAAAGGTTGGTGAATCAAGTCCTCACTGGGTTGGATGACTTTTGTGCAGCTTATCTGGACGATATTGCTGTCTTTAGCTCCACCTTGGAGGATCACCTGGTCCACCTGAAGGAAGTGCTTGAGGCTCTGCAGAAGGCAGGCCTCACTATCAAGGCAACAAAGTGCCAGATAGGGCAGAGCAAGGTTGTATACCTGGGCCACCTTGTAGGTGGAGGCCAAGTTCAACCACTGGAGAGTAAGATCCAGACCATCAAGGACTGGTCCCCTCCAACTACCCAGACTCAGGTCAGAGCTTTCTTGGGCCTGACTGGGTACTACAGGAAGTTTGTTAAGAACTATGGGTCCATTGTGACTCCTCTTAATGATCTGACATCCAAGAAGATGCCCAAAAAGGTTCAGTGGACAGAAATCTGTCAAAAGGCATTTGATGACCTGAAGAAGGCCATGTGCTCTGCACCTATCCTGAAGAGTCCTGACTACTCAAGAGAGTTCATTGTCCAAACAGATGCTTCTGAGTTGGGAGTGGGAGCAGTGCTTTCACAGCTTAATGTAGATGGCCAGGACCAGCCCATTGCTTTTATTAGCAGAAGGCTGACCCCCAGAGAGAAACGTTGGTCAGCTATAGAGAGGGAGGCCTTTGCTGTGGTGTGGGCCCTGAAGAAGTTGAGACCATACTTATTTGGCACTCACTTCAAGATTCAGACCGACCATAAGCCCCTCCTATGGCTTAATCAGATGAAGGGTGAAAACCCCAAACTACTCAGGTGGTCCATTTCCCTACAGGGGATGGACTTTACAGTGGAGCACCGCCCAGGGACTGGCCATGGCAACGCAGATGGTCTCTCCAGGTACTTCCACTTAGAACATGAAGACACAACTGGTCAAGGTTAGTCTAATGTCCCTGCGTTTGGGGGGGGGGTTATGTAGGAGAGTAGGGTCTGCTATCCTATGGTCACCCCAAATTTTTGCTTTTTGCTTCACTGGTTTCTGACTTAATGTGGCTGTGGGCCTGCTAATCAGACCCACAGCCTGCTGTTCTCTCTCTAAATTGATGCCAATGCACTTTAGGTGCATTACGAATTGGAACTGGTTCACCTTATGAGCCCCTGTAATAGTGCACCCTAGGTGCCCAGGGCATAGGTGTATCCAAGGCCTACCAGGGGCTGCAGCACGTATTGTGCCACCCCTGGCCTGGCCTCCATATTTGACACAACTGGCTGATCACTCAGCTGGGGTAAGTCGGTGTAACCACCTCTTACTTAGGTACAGTATGCCTGTGCCTAACCCTAAACTGGACACATATGTTCCTATCAGCCACTCCTATGGAAGGCCTCATCAATCCTGGAGGCAGAGTGCTTGGAAATATGTGAGATGGTGCTCTAGCATGAGCTGAGCCTGTCTGCAGCTGTCGGGAACAACTCCCTAAGCTGTTCCGGGATATTGCCATACCATATACTCTTAAGTGCATTATAATCCTCGCGGTTATTTGCTATCTTTGGTTTGGCTTTATCAAAACATGTCGAGTAAGGTGTCATACGAATTGGAATACTATCCCCTCGCCAATTCTGGCGACGGGGATAGCATTCCACCCTTCTAGAGGGACACGACATGTGTGTAGCCTTAACCCCGGTTAAAGTTAAACAGAGCCTCAGCTTCACAAAATGGACGCTGCCACCACAGACACAAGTCTGGCCTCCTGCTGCTGACCGAAACTCGGCGGATGGTGGCCTGGACAAAGGGTTTCCTGCCTTGGGAGGTGCGAGCACCACCCCAGACAGGATTTTGTGTATTGGGTAGGACAGGGCTGAATAGAATCAGACATGCCCGGGGCACACAAGGTGTCCCCGTGCATAGGCCAGTCCAAACCGGTTCTGGGGCCTTCCAGCCCCAGTCCTGGCGCGGAGCTGGACAAAGGAAAGGGGGTGTAACCGCCCCCCTTCCTGGTTCCTCCCAGAGGAGGGACCTAGTAGGTGATCCACCCCCAGTTTGGGAATAAGAGGGGGAGCAGTGCCATTGCACAGCAGATCATCCCGAAATCAACTTTAAACAAGAAGAAGACTGGACTTCGACATTCTGCTGCACAGAAGACTGAAGAGAATCTCCCTTGTGGCCTAGGAGTGGCCACCCTGTGAACACAGGTACCAACCAGCAACTCGACGTCTGCTTTGCCGCCGCCTCCCGCCGGAGACCGAGCCCAGAGCCCGACAAGAACCAGACTCCCAGACCTCTCAGAGCCCGATCCACAGTCCCTGCGAAGAAGGGACCCATGGAGGCACCGAGTGACGTGGGACCGGACCTCTTGAAAGAAACTCGAAAAGCTGACTGCACAGCTTCTGAGGCATCCTCGACGTTGTGCTTTGGGAATTGAGAACCCCTACCACCGAGCAGCCCTTGCACCGAAGATCAGCCCTCCAGCATCTCCATGATCTGCGTGGGGCCCTTTTGCATTGTGCCACTTGACGCGCCATCCCGGCCACTAGCCACGTGGTCAGCGGCCATCTTGGCGACGAACCCGAAGATTTACACAGCAGGTCTGGTTGCTCCAGACCTACCCAAGCTCCTGTGAAAAGGAGCACCCGCTCTAACCTTGCTGGTCCGAGTGAACAGCATCTTTCAACTTCTGCGTGGCTTGCAGTTGCCAAGGCCTGTTTGCTCCGATCAGGTCGCCGACACCGCCAACAGCGAGAAGCCTACGTGGGACAGCTCGTGACCGACTCCTGGACGTCCTCGACCCCGGGTATCCACGTGGCTGCAGAAAGAAGCTACCCGACAACGCCTGTTTGCACCCGACATCGCCTGGTTCCAATCTGGTTCCACGGTAGTCACTGGCTAGTGACTTTGAACACTGTCCCCTCTGCTTTCAGGTCTTCACATCTTCAGATCCACCCTTGGATCCACCGGAACTCTTCTCATCGAGCCGCCTGCAGCATCTTCAGCTCCAAGCACCATCGACCAGCGTGACGAAACCCGACACAACTTCGACCCTGTGCACCCGCTTCCTGTGGGTGAGGTAACTCAGCTCCGCCGGTGCTCCTGCACTGGTACACATCCCAAGGGCCTGTGTTTTAAGTTTCAACTCCGTAGGTCACTCGGAAGGTTCCTAACTTTCTAACTTTGTGCTTTTTACGCACCATAGACTTTGTATTGAGAAGTGCGTGCACTTTGAACACTGCACCCGAGTCCCGTGGGCCTTTCCCGACTTAGTTAACTCCAGTCTCGAATAGCTCCAGCGATTCCCAAGGCCCTAGGCCTCTTCACTTTCCTCTAGGTATCTCTTATACCACTTTCTTAGTATATGGTTTAGGTGGCCCCTAGGGCTCATCCATATTGTGCAACTTTTGTGTATTTTAAACTGTCTTGTGATTTAACGCTTGTGCTTCTGTGCTCATAAAGAGTCCAGGGGATTTTATAGTTAATAAATCAATATATATTTTCAATATATATCTGTGTGGTGTCCCTTTCATTTGGTATTCAAGGGGGTTGTGTATGGTATAACAGCTGGCTTCACATGCCTTTCAGAGTTTAGCCTAAGACTGCTTTGTCCACGTTACCACTAGGATAACTGGTCTACAAGGTTGAATTACAACCATCATCATAAGGGTTGCTTGGCATGGTACAAAGTGATCACTAAGAATTAGTGAGCATTATATACCAGGCCAACTTCTCACATTGGTGAGCAGCGGATTGGGATCTGAGCTTGCTGTTGTTTTACCATTACAATCTTTGAGATTATCATTTGAAAGATCATACAGGTACCTGCTAGGTACATATAAAACAAGACTAGTATGCTTAAGTTCTACTGAACTTAGTTGTTGTAGAGCAAAGGGAGTAGCACACCCTAGCTACAACTACTAGATAGGTTTAGTAGGTAAACACCAGTGTAGGTAGATTGCAACACATCCACCCACACTAGAGCAATGTCTGGAACAGAGGGGTCCAGTGGACTTACTCCTGTTGAGAGTGACCCTCCAAGGGCACCATCCCAGTTTGCTATTTTTCCCTTTAAGGAATTAAGACAGCTTTGTGTCTTAAGGGGTCTGAAGACAGGGCCTTCCCCTACTACAGACCACCTAAGAGAGCTCTTGGATCAGTCTGAGGCTCTAAAGACCTCTAAAGCAAACCCCACAGGGAATGCTGAAGGAGGCCATCCTTCAGAGGGTTGCTTGGCATGGTACAAAGTGATCACTAAGAATTAGTGAGCATTATATACCAGGCCAACTTCTCACAAAGTACATTAACACGTAAAAGCTACACTAGGCAGAGATGTCAAAGAAATCTACTAAAACAGCGTGGGTATCAAAATTTGAATGTAATACTTGGTAGAAAACCTCACCATCGCACCAAATTCCACCTCACCTCCTCATCCTTAAGGAACATTAGAGTTTATCCTTGGGCTTGCTCAGCCCTAAAACCGTGCATATGTTGGAACCCTTTCTAAGGCCTCAGCTCAACTGCATTTGATTCACAAAGCTTCCAAATAGGATGATGTTTAGGGAAACCTTTGCTGAACAATGCTCCAGGAGCTGCAATGAAGAATGTTGAAAGTTGGGTGCCATCCTACCCGACAGTGTGCCCATAATGTCTTACTGTGTCTATGCTCCACTTCCTTATTTCTTAAGTATGAGCTGTGCCCTCAAGTTACTGTAAGATGACAAACTGGTGCATTTAAATATCTCAGTACTAATAATAATCATCTAATTCTCCATATTAAGGATAAAGGGGCACATGCATCAACCTATTTAGGAAGTGCAAACGGTGCGAATCGGTAAATTCGGCTGTTTGCACTTCTTAAATACGTTTTTGGGATGCATCATGCATTTTTGTGAAAATCGCTATTTTTAGCGATTTCCAAAAATGCGATTGCTTTTAAGGAATCGCAATTTTGCGATTCCTTAAAAGCATTGCATCATTGTTTTGAAATTTGCGAATTTCAAAATATGGGGTGCAAATTACCACGAGGTTGAACCTCGTGGTAATTTGAGAAAATGTTTAAATATGCACAAAAATGCATTTTTTAAAGTGTAATGTTACAGACACACATGTCCTTAGGACATGTGTGTGTGAAACATGCACTTAAAAATACATTACAGGGGTGCGGGGGGGGGTCCTTTGGACCCCCCCTTGCACCCATGTAATGCATGAACAAATTGAGATTCTAAAAAAGAAAATCGCACTGTGAAAATGCCTTCCCATTGATTCCTATGGGCCTTTTGGCCCATAGGAATCAATGGGAATTGCGAATTTGCAATTTAGTATTCCCATAATATTTGCGATTCGGTAAAAATTGCGATTTTTACCGATTCTCAAATATTATGGGAAAAAAATCATGCATCCCATTTTGCAATTCCTAATTTGCGATTCCCTAAAAATCGCAAATTAGGAATTGTAAAATCAAACAATGATGCATGTGGCCCAAAGTTCCCTAGACTTCACCCCCAAATGCTGTCGATTTTAAGAAACATTTGCAAAACAGGTCCATAGTAGTGGTCGTCTGAGCGCAGGCATTATATCAGCATTGCATTTACAATCTATGAACTCAGTATTAACCTGGATTAAAAGCTTTGGTGACCAGATCAGTTGATGCTAATTTGCTGCAGTGAATTTTTTCTCATTATACCTTGTTACATAGATAGATGAATTGCCCACATGCCCCATTGCAATATCTAATCAGAAGGGCCTAGTGTAACAGTAAATGATGATTGATATTCCAGGCATGATATAATATTTGTGCTAGAACACTCTGGCTACTGGCTGTGCTTTTCACCCCTTTTAAATTTGTTTTCAGCTGTTTAGTATTGTGGCCTTCCCATGCTTACAAAGGCAATAGCCTTGGAGGGAAAATGCATTAGTATTCTGTGCCAACGTGCCCAACTTGCCACAGTGCTGCGAATGGCAAACCGTGAGATGTCTCAGGCAGCCACTTCGAATGCGCAAAACAACTCAGACCATTTCTGTGGTTCTATGTACAACGGAAAAGGAGGCGTAAGGCCTGCTCAGTGCCACTTAGCCAACTGTCTATCAACTGATTTTACAATCTTTACTCATACGACGCGCTCAAACTGAGGGGTTTCCCGCTGCATCTCCTGAAATTTTACAGTTTTTTTCGCTGTCCTACCTTAAAAAAACACATAAGGTGGCTATGTTTTGTGCTGCTTGCTGTTTTGATTTTGGGCTTTATTTTTAAGTGTTCGTTTGTTTGGTAAGGGTGCTGTGGAGATGTGTGGGATTGGGTTACAGATTAAAATTTGACATTTTTCGTTCTGTCATTGTGTTGTTTTACAAAGTCAGGCAGTGGTCCCAGACCTCGGAGACACTATTGGTGCATCACACTTTGTAGGTTTTTCTAGCGCTTATTTTTAGACTGGCTTTTGTTTAATACAACTTCTCGTAGGTACGTATCAGCGTAATTGCCTTTGCCGTATGTGTAATGTTTACCAAGCAACATTGATTGAATATTTCAAATTTTTATCCAATGCTTAATTTGTAAAAAAAAATAAGTGCTGATGCCGAATATTTTGCCAAGGAGGCCACAGCCCAGTTCTACCTCTGGTGTGCCCCACTTTCAACACTAGCACTGCCTCAGTCTATCTTCTAACCTTTTTCTACTGTTTGTCCTGATGGGGCAAGGATTTGCACAAGAAGCAACTTGCTTGTAATCATGAAGCTCGAATAACACTAACTATGTAATCAACATGTTCGTCTTACTAATTTACCCTTTTTTCCATTGATATTGGGTATCCGAGTGAAGCTTATTTATGTGTTTTTTTAATCCTAATACGCTTGCATTTAAGATGGCTGCCGCTACGCGGGAATTTCTACTGAGCATGTGTCTGTCATACCCACGTGACATGACATACTCACAGCTTTGGAGGTGATCCAGCGGCCCTATAGAAAATCTGTCTCAACAGCACTACCCAACACCATGATACTCACCATTAATCATAATCTCTTCACAAGGCTCATAAATAACTGAGACAAATATTGGGCAACTGAATCATGTGACCTAATTAATCAGAACTATTCACAAACTATTTACATATTTTATACAACTGCAGTATATCATCATCATAATCACTAAAAATATAACGGAAACATTTAATTAAGCCACTTAGGCAATGGATCAACTGATGGTAACTAGACTAAGAATAAACAAGACCAGCTTGTCATTTCAAAATCTATTTTATTAATTTTATTTTTGATCATTTTGCGATTCCTTAAAAGCATTGCATCATTGTTTTGAAATTTGCGAATTTCAAAATATGGGGTGCAAATTACCACGAGGTTGAACCTCGTGGTAATTTGCGAAAATGTTTAAATATGCACAAAAATGCATTTTTTAAAGTGTAATGTTACAGACACACATGTCCTTAGGACATGTGTGTGTGAAACATGCACTTAAAAATACATTACAGGGGTGCAGGGGGGGGGTCCTTTGGACCCCCCCTTGCACCCATGTAATGCATGAACAAATTGAGATTCTAAAAAAGAAAATCGCACTGTGAAAATGCCTTCCCATTGATTCCTATGGGCCTTTTGGCCCATAGGAATCAATGGGAATTGCGAATTTGCAATTTAGTATTCCCATAATATTTGCGATTCGGTAAAAATTGCGATTTTTACCGATTCTCAAATATTATGGGAAAAAAATCATGCATCCCATTTTGCAATTCCTAATTTGCGATTCCCTAAAAATCGCAAATTAGGAATTGTAAAATCAAACAATGATGCATGTGGCCCAAAGTTCCCTAGACTTCACCCCCAAATGCTGTCGATTTTAAGAAACATTTGCAAAACAGGTCCATAGTAGTGGTCGTCTGAGCGCAGGCATTATATCAGCATTACATTTACAATCTATGAACTCAGTATTAACCTGGATAAAAAGCTTTGGTGACCAGATCAGTTGATGCTAATTTACTGCAGTGAATTTTTTCTCATTATACCTTGTTACATAGATAGATGAATTGCCCACATGCCCCATTGCAATATCTAATCAGAAGGGCCTAGTGTAACAGTAAATGATGATTGATATTCCAGGCATGATATATTATTTGTGCTAGAACACTCTGGCTACTGACTGTGCTTTTCACCCCTTTTAAATTTGTTTTCGGCTGTTTAGTATTGTGGCCTTCCCATGCTTACAAAGGCAATAGCCTTGGAGGGAAAATGCATTAGTATTCTGTGCCAACGTGCCCAACTTGCCACAGTGCTGCGAATGGCAAACCGTGAGATGTCTCAGGCAGCCACTTCGAATGCGCAAAACAACTCAGACCATTTCTGTGGTTCTATGTACAACGGAAAAGGAGGCGTAAGGCCTGCTCAGTGCCACTTAGCCAACTGTCTATCAACTGATTTTATAATCTTTACTCATACGACGCGCTCAAACTGAGCGGTTTCCCGCTGCATCTCCTGAAATTTTACAGTTTTTTTCGCTGTCCTACCTTAAAAAAACACATAAGGTGGCTATGTTTTGTGCTGCTTGCTGTTTTGATTTTGGGCTTTATTTTTAAGTGTTCGTTTGTTTGGTAAGGGTGCTGTGGCGATGTGTGGGATTGGGTTACAGATTAAAATTTGACATTTTTCGTTCTGTCATTGTGTTGTTTTACAAAGTCAGGCAGTGGTCCCAGACCTCGGAGACACTATTGGTGCATCACACTTTGTAGGTTTTTCTAGCGCTTATTTTTAGACTGGCTTTTGTTTAATACAACTTCTCGTAGGTACGTATCAGCGTAATTGCCTTTGCCGTATGTGTAATGTTTACCAAGCAACATTGATTGAATATTTCTAATTTTTATCCAATGCTTAATTTGTAAAAAAAAATAAGTGCTGATGCCGAATATTTTGCCAAGGAGGCCACAGCCCAGTTCTACCTCTGGTGTGCCCCACTTTCAACACTAGCACTGCCTCAGTCTATCTTCTAACCTTTTTCTACTGTTTGTCCTGATGGGGCACGGATTTGCACAAGAAGCAACTTGCTTGTAATCATGAAGCTCGAATAACACTAACTATGTAATCAACATGTTCGTCTTACTAATTTACCCTTTTTTCCATTGATATTGGGTATCCGAGTGAAGCTTGCTTATGTGTTTTTTTAATCCTAATACGCTTGCATTTAAGATGGCTGCCGCTACGCGGGAATTTCTACTGCGCATGTGTCTGTCATACCCACGTGACATGACATACTCACAGCTTTGGAGGTGATCCAGCGGCCCTATAGAAAATCTGTCTCAACAGCACTACCCAACACCATGATACTCACCATTAATCATAATCTCTTCACAAGGCCCATAAATAACTGAGACAAATATTGGGCAACTGAATCATGTGACCTAATTAATCAGAACTATTCACAAACTATTTACATATTTTATACAACTGCAGTATATCATCATCATAATCACTAAAAATATAACGGAAACATTTAATTAAGCCACTTAGGCAATGGATCAACTGATGGTAACTAGACTAAGAATAAACAAGACCAGCTTGTCATTTCAAAATCTATTTTATTAATTTTATTTTTGATCAAAAAGCATTTTAGTAAGGTAAATCTTTTATTAGCAATTTGAAAGCATCTTTAATAAAGGTAAAGGCACATTAGACTGTCATTTCAAAACAGGTCAGTATGAGAAGTATTAAAGCAGAAAAGGTCTCATTCCCTAAATTCTATTTCCCTGACTAACTTATTAAAACCTAAAGGGAAAAGTCATTAGTTCAGCTTTCCTTACGTGAGTCAAAAGTCCGACAGCATCTCACGCCCTTCAGGATTCAGGAACGAGCCAGCAGCCCTCCTGCCAATGGGCCAAGTTTTATACCTTTTCTCTATCTAAAACTAACTAAAAGAATACTTTTTCTTTGACATTCAGCATTTTCATTGGCTGACAGCCGTCAGTCCATACGAAGTCATAACCTTTTTTCAATCCAAAATCGTGCCTTTCTAAAACGTCTTTGTCCTTTGTCCACAAGCGACATTAGCTTCCGAGGTTTTTGCTACATCTTATTAAATAACAGTTCGCTGCTTCCTTAGCTTGGCTGTTCTGCCGCTTCCTGTCTGTCCTTGAAGTTATTCAACTCAGAGCACATCTTGCACAGTTCCATTTATTTATTTAACTGACGGACATCATTGTGGCAAACATTTCCACGTCCTTAGCTGTGCTCGGCTCATCATGACAGGATTCCAAACACCCATTTAAAAGCTAGGCCTCGGGCCTCTTTCTTGAGAACTAATATGCAAAGAAACACAAAACATAAATAAATTCGAGTAATGAAAATCATTCTGTTACCCACCCCCTTTACTAATGTTAACTCATTCGTTTATGTTATCTAACTTTAAGCACATGAATGCAGCGTTTTATTCCCCAACTTCTTTTAGGCCTCCAGGATTCTCCATGAGCCTTTGCCACAAAAAGAGACACGGCATAGACAATAGCACATTTAAAATAAGCACATGCCATTATATAAACAGCCGCAATTAATTTTGACAAGACAAATAGACAAAGTTAGTTTATTATTTTTCAACGTACTTGCAGATGCAACAAAGAGCACATAATGTTGAACCCTTATGTCATGAATGCATTTTAATCTAGGTTTGTTAATACATATTAATGCAAAAACTCATTAATATGGTTAATCATTATGGAAGTTTAATTTTGCGAGTCAAAACGTATTTAATTTCTGAAACTCGCTTCATCAACTCCCTCATCTGGTGATTTTAAAATCACCAAACAATACCCAAAATTTTACAAAAATTTTAATTTTTGAAAACAACATGTTTTGAACACTCTTTGTGTTAGTATTTCTAAACTCCTGTCTCAGCAGTTTGTCTGGAACTCTAATATTGTGCTCTACGAAACTCTTCCAATTCTATCTCCTTCTCCTGTTCCTTTCTGAGTTTGTTAATCCTTCTCTTTTCCCTCACATGCTTCTTTCGCTTGTGTATCATGCAACTAATTTTTAACAAAAGTGTCACTATAACTATGATTATTAGAGGATAAAGTATTTTGCCAATGATTGAACTACCAATTTCTCGAAACGAATTTCCAATTGCTGCAAATCTCTTGCTCAGACGTTCTGAAAAATTGTCATTCTCCAGAGGTTCTATTTCTGAATGGAATTCAGTAATGTTTTTAATAAGCATTTCTATATTCTGGCTCTTATCTGGGATATAAGCGCAGCAATGCTGGACATGTAAAATCCCACAAACTCCTCCTTCTTTTGCTAGCAGAATGTCTAATGCAAGACGGTTCTGCATTACCATGCTTCTTGTGGCAACAAGTTCTGTGTTAACTAATTGGAAACCACTTGCGGTGTCTGTGGACAATCTATCTACAAATGTGGAAACTTTTCTGATTTTGATTGCATTCAGGGTTATTCCCACCATAGGAATTATTGCACCAAATATGTCACCCATGATTTCTGAAAAACTTTCCCACCTGTACCTATTCAGGTGTTTGCCAATTTCGAATGAACCTTCTGCATTTCTGTCCACATGAAAATTTTTAGGAAAAACCAAACCAAGATAGCACGTCCCATACCAATGGTCTGGGAGGCTAAAGTAAGCTTTGTTCCCATGGACAAAATAAATTCCAGGAAAAATTGGG
This sequence comes from Lissotriton vulgaris, assembly GCF_964263255.1. Classification (NCBI taxonomy): domain Eukaryota; kingdom Metazoa; phylum Chordata; class Amphibia; order Caudata; family Salamandridae; genus Lissotriton; species Lissotriton vulgaris. The sequence continues at coordinate 1,300,931,298 of NC_141694.1, forward strand.
TCTTTACCACCTTTAAATCCCCATCCCCCTGTGATATGATAAGTATCCTCACATTGACTAGCACCCACAAAAAGCTATCATACAATGTATTGTCTCTCCTAATACTTAATTTTCCACTAACAGGTTCATCTAAGTGGATAGCAGCATTCACATTTTCACCATTGAGCTTTTCATCCTCGATTTGCCAAAACTTGGATTTAGTCTGTTTCAGCATCTCATTTCTCTTATAAATCGCCCTTCTCTCCTCAACCAATTTTAGAAATGATTTTTCTTCGGCTCTCATCTTGCATGTTAAATTGTTTTTATAAGCATATTTGTAGGTAAGTTCATTAGTTACTAAAAAGAATTCCCTCATCTGCTTAGCAGGTCTTACTTTGTTCAAGCTATTTACATCTTTCAGATTAGCAAAAATGTCATCATAATCTGAGTAATAGTACTCCAGACAACCTGTTTGATAGAACAAACTAGCTATAACACTGCATTTAATGCCATAAGTAAGAGGAAGCATGTTATTGGTAACTCCCTCTGAAACAGAAGCATGAAGCTTCACGCAGACATAACAGTCCTTCACATCCATAACTTTTATATATTCTGACAAGAGTCTTGAGAAAGAATTAGTAGAAAAATCACCAACAGATCTAACTTGGTGGATCTCTGGTTTGTGCTCAATAACTCTGTTACTTTTGCCTGCTACATCATGAACAGTTTGTTTAGACTCAGCTTTACTTGTCATGTTAGCTTTGTAATTCTCTTTGTCTATCCCAAAAGGAAAGATGACTGCGAAAATTAACCAAACCAAAATTATTAGGATCACACAAATAGAAGACATTTTACAGCATCTTCTAAAAATAGTACACCTTAACCCCTTCGATGCTCATGATGAGCTCAGCTCGTCATGAGGCACAGTTGAGCTGTGCTGATGACGAGCTGAGCTCATCATGAAACCATAGTATTCAAGCAGGTTTAGCACAGGAGGGGAAAACACCTAGCAGCCAAGGTGTTAAATTGACAGTATGAGGCATCTTTTTTTTTTTTTTACAAAAGTTTTTTTTAATTTTTTTTTTACCTAAATCAAAAACAAAAATTTAAAGTACTTAAAGTACTTTTCAAAGTACTTAAAGTACTTTTCATATACACCTCCCCTTTTAATTTGTTTTATTTTTTAGTAACCCTCTAACAACTTTTCTTTGACCTTGCGTCTTACAACAATGTGTTTTTTTCAGCTAACACAATTTCTTCGACATTGTGTCACCTAACACAATTTCTTCAGCCTTATGCCAAAAATAAACCTCAATTTAAAAAGAAAATATCTTTAATCATTGTCACTGGTAGTTTCTTCTAAATCCTCCTGACTACTGCTACTGATTACCCCAACAGGCAGAATGATGATGTACGTCCACTCAGGGGACTTGTACTTTTGATTTGGCTTTAATGGTCTTTTTCCCCTACTGCTAATCACTTCAATTTTCTTTCCTGCCTGATTTTTCTTATCAGAGTCACCTTTCTGACTTGATATCTCGTTAATTTGCTCCTCTGACTTGTTCACTAATTTGAATTTCCAATTTTATTTTGGCCAATTATCTCCTTTTCTTATAAGTTTCTTCTTTGGCTTAGTTTCGTTGCATTCAGCTTTCCAAGCTCTTTTTCTGAATTTTCTTATTTCAGATTCTTCATCACTTTCATCTGAGTCAGTTTCTGAGACTTCAAATTTATTTCTAGGATCTTCTTTACTGAGCAGTTTCACTCCGCTAGGAACAACATCCTTATAGCTGGTTCTCGGTAATTCGTCTTCTTCTTCTGGAATTACTTCCAACTTCCCAGTTTCAGAATTCCTGTTCCTGCTTTCAGAGCTTTCTTTCTTTTTTTTTTAAATATTTTTATTGATTACGTTTTTTCCCGCTTTTACATACAGGGCACGGCAATAGATTACATATAACAAGACATATATAAAAAAAAGTGCAGTATTTTAAAGTCCAGACAGGGTTGCAAAATTTTACCTCCAGCTAGGCAGGCATCAAAGAATATAAACATAGATTAAACAGTCCAATACACATTAAACAAATATATTGTTCAAGCCTTTCAATCCGTACTCTCTTCTTTCCAGCGAGTAATAGGATCCCAAATTTGTTTACCAGTTTTCCTTCCCTTTTTCCCCTTCCTTGCATAGATCTCAATCTCCAAATTATATATTGTTAATAATTTAGCCAACCATTGATGGAATGACGGTGGCGTAGAGTCCAGCCATGCAGATGCAATGCAAAGTCTCAAAACTGACATAGCTAAAAATAGAAAATATTCCCCTCCGCCCTGCTGTTGTCCCTCCTCCTCTTTTACCCCCAAAAGGATTATTGAGGGAGTTAGGGGAATATCTATAGCTAATACTCGGTTTATGAAACCCTGATGTCTTTTGTGAGTAACTGCAGGTGAGGACATGTTGCAAATACATGTATTAAGTCTGCCTCTGAGTTTCCACATCTAAAACAGGTGGTTCCTGCTGTGCCACCCCATTGAGCTATCTTTGCAGGCGTGTGGTAAAGGTGATATAGTGTTTTATAGTGTTGTGCCTGAAGAGGCGCTGAGCACAGCAGTGTATACCCCATTTCTAAAGACATATAGAAACTTTTCTCACTAACTTCCAAACTACATTTCCATTTATTTGTCCATTTTTCGATATCATCCTCCTTTGAAATCAATAACTCAGCATAGAATCTCTTTATGGTGCAATCCTCCCCTGCTTGAATCACTTCCATAATTGCATTTTTACTAAATCCTGACGGGCCACTTTTTTATTATATGGAAAACTCCTTATTTGTAAATACTTAAAAAATTGTCTTTTGTCTAGTGCATACTTGGCCTGCAATTCAGAAAACTGGTAGACCCCTTGCTGTCCCAGAATGTCTCCTATCCTTCTGACTCCTTTTCTTTCCCATTCTGCGAGTATGGAACCAGAAACAACTTCCGCAGGTAAATTTGGGTTTCCTTTCAGTCTGGTGTATGAATTATACCGCCCCAGCCCAAATCTTTTAATGAAGGCTGTTCAAACAGTATGAGCCGCCAGGAGCGTTTTAAACCATGTCCTTTTGAAGTAGCTGGGTTTGGTATATTTTAAGAATACATTCTCCGCTTCTGACCCCAATAGCAAGCCATAAATTGCCAATGATCCCAACTCGTTCCATCCTTCACATTCTCCCCCCCCCACCAAGCCAACCATATTTTGCAAAGCTGCTGCCCAATAGTAAAACTTTAAATCTGGCAGTGCCCACCCACCCCTCTCCCGTGGAAGTGTCATAAACCTGAGTGCTCTCCTGGTTTTCCCCTTTGCCCATATAAATCTGTTAATCATATCTTCTATCTTCTTGAACAGCTTGGCCTCAAATAATAAAGGTATTGCTCTAAAAAAATAAAGAAACTTAGGTAAAACCAGCATCTTTACTACGTTTGTTCGTCCCACAATTGATAGGTGTAAGTTATCTAATCTATCCAGATCCTTCCGTACTTTATTAATTAAGGGTGTTATATTCGTTTCCACTAAACAATCTAAATCAGCTGATATAGTCACTCCCAGATATGTTCCGGCTTGAGTAACTAGGCTGTCTGTACAGGTAGTACAGTGATTTTTAATTATCTGGGTCTTACTAGTATTAAGTTTATAGCCCGAGATTTCTCCAAACTTCAAAACTTCAATTTCCTCTTGGGCGATAGCCTCCGTTGGAGTTGGTGTAATTACTGCAACATCATCGGCGTACGCTAGTATTTTACAATGACCAATTCGTGTAGGTAGTGTTTTTATTAGATCGCACATCTCTATTCTCCACATTAGTGGGTCCATGTACATTGCAAATAGCAATGGGGAGCAGGGACAACCTTGCCTCGTGCCTCTCCTTATCCCAAATTGTCTTGTAGTCCCCGCATTCACTCGCACAGAGGCCACAGGGTCTACATACAACGCCTGAATTGCTTTAATAAACCTTTTTTTGACTCCTGATCTTTCCAAGGTATGCCACAGATAGTCCCAGGAGACCCGATCGAATGCTTTTTCTGCATCTAGTAACATGATCGCCATCGGGTCCCCTGAGACTGCTGCAGCATCAAATAATGTTATTACCTTACGCGTGTGATGGGTGGTGCCCCTTCCAGGTATAAAGCCGTGCTGGTTCTTACTCACCACCCTATCTATTATCTTAGCATATCTTGTTGCTAATACTTTAGAAAAGACTTTAGTGTCCGTATTCATCAACGCGATGGGCCTATAGGACCCAGGTTCTTCTGAGGGCTTCCCTTTTTTTAAAATCATCACTATTTCAGCCCCCCCCCCATGACCCAGGTATTGATTTACCTATTTGCGCCTGTTGCATTGTCCTGATTATATCAACTTCTAAAATATCCCAGAATATTTTATAAAACTCTATTGGGATCTGATCCGGGCCTGCAGCTTTTCCAGAGGGGAGATTCGAAATAGCATTTTTTATTTCTTCTCCCTGAAAAGCCTCTTCTAAACTATCTGCCTCCTCATCCGTAAATATAGTCGCTGGGATTTCCTGTAAATAATCTCTAATTTTACTGATATCTCCCCTTATCGGTTCCCTTATATAACTTCTCATAAAAATCTCTGAAAACTTCCCTTATTTCCTCTGACTCTGTATGAATCCAACCAAAGGTATCCCTGATCTCCCTCACAGTACCTAATGCTTCTTTCTGCCTTGTTCGAACAGCTAAAGTTCTTCCCACTGTTTCACTAAATTCGTGACATTTTTCTCTTTTTGTTATATATAGTTTTGCAGCCTTTCTGGCGATGTCTCCCTCAGCGTCCCCTTTCACTTTTAAAAGTTCCAAGATTACATTATCTAATGGGGTTCCGCTCATAATACACTCCACTAGTTTCTCTTCAGCCTTGAGTACTGCCCCAGCAAGTTCCATATTTCTCATCTGCATTCTGCTCCTGTTTTCGCTTGTAAGAATTAAAGCTCAGGGTCTCCCCCCGGACCCCCGCTTTAAAGGCATCCCATACTACCCCTACAGTAGAACTATCTCTATTATTCTCAAAGAATTCTTTGATCCATACTTTCATGTGATCCACATATTTTTCTTCCTGCAATAATCCTCTTTCAAAAGTCCACTGTCTTTGCTGTCTGGTGTTTTCCGGCTTTGTTATTGTAAGGATTAGGGGATTATGATCGCTTAAGATCCGTGGGAGTCTTTCCATCCTTTATTCTGATAAGAGTGCATTTGAGACAAAGAAATAATCCAATCTTACACAAATTTTGTGTGGGGCCGAATAATATGTAAAACCCCTATTTCCTACCCTTCTTTTCCCCCAAACATCAGATAGAGCATTATTTACCACTAATCCCTGTAGGGCATGACATACGCGTCTCTTTCTACCAGAATATTTACCAAATGAACCTAAGCCTAGACTGTCAGCACCGTTGATATTCAGATCCCCTGCCATTACAATTCTGGGAGCACAAGTAGCTAATTCCACATCTAAAAAATGAAAAATCTCCGGATCATCCTCGGTTGACCCGTATACACTTATCAACGTGGTCCACTCCCCATCTATCATACACTCAACCATTGCCCATCTCCCCCACTGGTCTTGTGCCTTTTTTCTCAGAAGCAAATTTTTATTCCTGGATAGTATAGCTACTCCCCTTTTTTAACGCTTTGCTGTGAGGTTACTAGTACCCGAAAGCCCAATTGTTTCAAATAAAATTCTTGCGAGGTCATAACATGTGTTTCCTGTAACAGAATAAAATCCACATTCATTTGCCATAATAACACTGAAGCCTTTAGCCTTTTCTGAGCATCATTCAACCCACACACATTCCATGTTACATACACAGAAGTGTGGCTCAGGGGTTAGAGGCGGCAGACCCGGAAGCTGAGATCGGCCCTGGACCAGTGTTCAATTCCCCGCCTCGGCGGGTCTTGGGCTCAAAAATTCCACGGACTCGATAATTCTCGCTTCGGTGCCTTCTCGACTCACGGGTTCACACTCTGCGACTCTGGGCAATAGCTTGCTTAATCTCCACAACAGCCCCTCGTGGCGGGATGCCTGGCTTTCACCTTGTGGATACCCTGCCGGGGTTATCTCACAGGGGAATACCAGGACGGGTTCCCTAAGCAAGCGCCGGGAAACCCTTTGTGGGTAGCTGTGCGCTATATAAGCTCAAATACATTTACATACATACATCTAGTCTCCATGAGTAGTTCATTATTTTACTTTTATGTATACTCGTATACTTATACAGTTTATTTCTTTTTTCACTATTTCCTCTTTTCTCACATCTGTGCCACTCACCAAATAGACTTTTCCTTCCTTTCAGCCCCAGATCTCTTATCTTGTCTCCTCTTTCCCCCACCTCTACCCCTGCTTCTGTGAATGATTCCGCCTTTTGCTGCTGTGCCGTGCCCTGTCCCCCCCTCCCCCCATACCCCTGCCCTCCCTCCCACCCTACTGGCAAACAGGTCAATATTGACCTATGTCTGACAGCCGAGCCCCCCCAGGAAGCCTCTCCTCTCCTACTCTCCCAAAATCTCAATATCCTTTTATTAAACCTGCATCGCCGGGATTATTTATCCGTGCTGCTCCCTCCCTCACTTACTTTACCTTCTTTCATTTCATTTTTTCTTTTTTTGTGTCACATAAGCGGTTTGCCTTATAGCTGCAGCCCTATCATTTTGCGCTTTCCCATCTCTTTGTGCCTTCCCTTCTTTTAGGTAAGTCAAGTATTCCTGTGCCACTATTTCCGAGAAAAAGACCCTAAATTGGCCATTAAAGCCAACTTTGAGTCGACAGGGGAACATCAGGTATACCTCACATCCCACATTCTGAAAGGGTGTTATTAACTGCCTCATGCGCCACCTTCTCTCCACGGTAGTGTGGCAAAAGTCTGGGCGAGCAAAAAAAAGTTATATCCTTATATAAGCGCTTAGCCACTGGCTTTGCCTTTCTGATTACTTCCTCTCCTAGCAAAAAATTTCCCACGTATACTAGAATGGCCCTTGATTTCGAGTTTGTGGGGTTTTTTTGCATCAGAGGAAACCTGTGTCCGCGCTGCACCTCCTTGTCCCAATCCCACTTATCCATCTCTGGGAAAGCTCCTTTCAACAATTCTACAGTAAAGGCACGTACATCCGCCCCCTCCTTCCCTTCCTCAATCCCAAGCAGTCTTATGTTGTTGCGCCTCTGTCTATTCTCGAAGTCTTCGAGCTTCCACAAGACATCTGATGATATTTTTTCTTGCTCTTCTCTGTACTCCTGCAGTTTTACGACTTCATCCTCTACTTTGCCTGTCCTCTCCTCCACTTCCACCAGTTGGCCAGCCATTTCCGCATACATTTTATCAACCTTGCGAAGAGTCCCTTGTATTTTTTTATTTGCGTGCTTAGCTCTTTGACTCTCCCGCCGAGCCTCCCCCTGAATCTGCTTTAGGGTTGAAAACAAGAGATCAAAGCTTGCTGCGTAGTCTTTCTCCTGTGTCTGAGCCTGGACCTGGGCCTGCAATTTATTTTATTGTTCAGAGCCACCAGCTGCGCCCTCCTGGTACAACTGTGAGGTGGCTGCATAATCCCAATACAGTTTTTTAGCCACACCTGATTGTATTACGCTCCCCCGTTTCTTTGCTCTTCTGCGGGTCCTTCCCTTGATTCCCTTGGTTCTACTTGGCTTAGACACTAAATTTCGTTTTAATACAGTATTGTGTTCTGACTCCGACTCAGTATCTAGCTCTGAAGTATTTATCTGCGATACCTCCGAGTCACTTTCCGTGGGTGATGATGTATCATCTAAGTTAGTGGATAAGTTATGACTTATGTCTGACTCTTCAGTCTCGACCTCTTCCTCATTATCCTCCTTGTCATCATCCTTCCCTGTAAAAAAACAGTCATCGCTGGGTAAGCCAGTAGCTGCAGGGAGGTAATCGGTTCTATTGTTAGCACTCTCCTTATCCACCCCCTCGGTCCTTGCTTGAGAGCCACCCGGAACTCCCTCAGAGATACTATTATTAATGCCATTTTTAGCCTTATTCATTTTGTCCACTGAGATATCTGCGGGGTTGTCTCCTGAGCTAGCTGTGGTAGACATGCCTATTATCTCCTTATTACCAGTAGATTGCTGTGTCATTTCAGTTACCAAAGTGCTCCTAACCACTTGACTACCCCCCTCTTGCTCCTTACCCGCTTGGACTTGGATCTTAGGCGTTAATACTGTAGGCAGAGGCATAGCCTCTGTGAGGGCCTCTCTTATGGTTGTATTATCATGTGGCTCCGTTTCGCCCATTACATCTCTTGTACCTCCCGGCACTATGTTTGTCTTTGTTAGTACAGTCATATGTTCCAGATCTGTCACCGCTTCTGGAAAATCCTTTCTACTGTGATCTTCCCCATGCACTATAGCAACAGCTCCGTTCTCGAGTTCCAGGGCAGACTCCTTGCCTGCAATCGACCCTCTCCGTGAGCCGCTGCTGACTCCCGCCGTGTCATGCCGTTCTTCCCTCTGACTCACGGCAGCTGTCTCTCTGGATTGCTCCACACTCCTTGCTTCATTGACGTCATCCTCCGGGCCTCTAAACGCTCAGCCTCGATTACATCTTTCAATCCAGATAGCTGCTCTGTAACACCGTCTGACCCATCACAGCCACTCAATCCGGCAGCGTTCATGGATGTGCTCTCAGCTCTCAACACCGGGAATGACTCAAACAGTGTCGGCTGCCGCAGGGTAGCTTCCCTTGACGATTCAGAGCCGGCATCTGTACTCTTTGTAAGCCCTTTTTTGATTATTTCTTTCTATTTCCTCTTTTCAGTATCTTTGTCCTGCTTTCTCTTCTCCGTAGCAGATAGTTTCTCTTCTTCGCGGATCCTGGCAGCCTCCCTCCGCAATTGGGCTCTATGTCGCGCCTTCGCCCTAACATTTACTGGCGGGATCTCAGCATCGCTTTTTTGCAAATCATCGTCTTCTCTTCCAGCCATATCCTTGACTGTCCTCATTACTTTTGGAGCCATGAGTCGCTTCCCAATGCGCCAAGTATTCTGGAATCGCCGTAGCGCCTCTTCAATCGCTACTCCAACTGACTGCCAAAAAGTATATGGCTCTCTCTTGAAGCTAGCAAATGTCTGTGTAATGGGCCACTCCACAAAGTCAAGCCAGTTGACCAAGTCCTTGAGCATCCCGCTGTGTAGCGCCTCAGCACTTTTTAACCAGTTTTAGCCACAACTACATTAATTCCGCAATTTTATCACATAGAGTGCAGCATATCACTCTTCATCAAAGCCAAGTTCCCAGCGTTTTACCTCGGGAGAGTAATCGGGAGCTGCTGCCTCCTACGGTCTGTCGGCGGCCATCTTGCCTCCGGTCCGTTAGTTTCGCTTTCAGAGCTTTCAATCTGCATTTCAATACTCTCCCGATCTTGATTCTCTTCTGACTCAGGTTCTTTTTCTGCTTCTTTTTCTAGCAGATCCTCATCATTTTCTGAATCTAGAATCACAATCTCTAGATCTTTTTCATTCGATGCCTGATTCACATCTGAATCTTCCAGTTGTCGACCTTCCTGTCGATCTTCAGAATCTGGATTTTCTTCAGGTTTTTCTTCAGAGTCTGAATCAGTTGTTGTGTCACTATCCTCATCATGATTATCAGGAGGCGGTACACGAATGGTGTGACTCGCATGCACCCACCTTTTCAAACCTTTGCATTTAACTGCATTTGTTGTGACTAATATCACCTGTCTTGCTTTTTGCCACCTGGGTACTAAACAGTTTCTTCTTCGGTGTACTTTTGTTCTCACCCAGTCTCCTGGTAACAGATCTGAGCTTGCTCCTTTTCTTTTGAAATCACATCAGTTCCCACCTGATGGAATACAGAAGTCACCACATCAGACAGGTTTTTGCAACATTCCATAATTGCACTTTCATTAATGCTAAGAACTTTTCCAACTGGTACAAATACTTGTCTCATTACTCTCCCCATACGAATGTCATGAGGACTTAAACCTGTCTTTTTATCAGGCGTACTTCTCAAAGGCATTAAAACAAGTGGAAGTGCATCTGTCCACTTCATTCCTGGAGCTAGGCACATCTTTGCGATTCTATTTTTAATTGTCCCATTAATTTGTTCAACAACACCTGATGCTTCTGGTCTGTATGCACAGTGTAGCTTTTGTTTTATATTCAGGGCTTCACTGTGACGTGTTGGGAATGCTTCCACCTATCTTGAAAACAGACAGACAATCACTAGGAAGTATCTCAATCTATTGTGGGGTGGCATGTCAATGAAATCCATTTGCAACCAGGTAAAAGGACCACCCTCCCGTCCTATGGGTCCCATGCTCACAACTGTTTTTCTGTTTGGATTGATTTGTTGGCAGATCAAACATCTCTGGCAAAGTGATTCTGCAATAATTCTAAATTTGGGATTAAACCATGTCTGTCTAAACAGCCTGATCATAGAGTCTCTTCCTAAATGTCCTGGACCATGGTTCCCTTTGCAATTCTGTGACCAAGATATTTTACTTCTTGTTTGCAAAACTGTAATTTTGCGGGTGACACTTTATGTCCCTCATCTGCCAAACGATTCAAAAGCGTAATGGTGTCTGTTACACAATTTTCTCGTGTTTTTGCAGCCACCAGAAGATCATCAATGTACTGGACCAATGTTGATTTTCCAGGCAAATCTAGATCTTCCAAAGATTTCTTTAACAACTGATTAAAGATAGATGGACTCTCAGTATACCCTTGAGGGATACGACACCATGCTAAGATACGATCTTGGAATCTGAACGCAAACATTTGTTGGCTATCTGGATGCAATGGAACTGTAAAGAAAGCATTACACAGGTCTATGACCGTGTACCATTCTGCATCATGCGGAATCTGATATAGAATTACCGCTGGGTTTGGTACAACTGGGCAACATGGAACAACTATTTGATTAACCTTTCTCAGGTCCTGAACTATCCTGTAAGTTCCATTTGGCTTTTTGATTCCCATAATCGGTGAATTACATGGGCTGCTCTCAATTTCTCTTAAAACACCTTGTTTTATACATATCTCAATCACAGGAATGACACCCTCAATAGTTTAAGCTTTCATTTTGTACTGAGGAATGTTTGGGAAATCTATTCCTTGTTTTACAGTAATTTTTACTGGGTCCACATGTTTCATTAAACCCATTTCATCTCTAGATAAATCCCAGATTTTTGCATTAACTGTCTCTTTCAATTCTTCAGATAAATAATTTTTATCAAAAACAGGAAACAATTTATTTTCTTCTTCAACCATTAGCATTGTTAGCTTGCACAGACCATCTTCTTCCAAAGTTTGGAGCTCAATACCACCCGGTGAGCAATATATTTTGCAATTCATCTTGCACAAAATGTCCCTTCCTAACAGGTTTACAGGACTGCTGTTACAGACAACAAATCTGTGTTTATCTTTGTAATAACCAATCTCAATTTTAACTGGTTCCGTTAAATCTGTTTTGATCTGTTGATTTGCTACACCGACTACTTGGATGGATTCACCAGAGAGAGGAAGGTTTTCTATTTCCACTGATCTAACAGTAGAACGGGTAGCACCAGTGTCCACAAGAAAAGTGATTTCTATATCATTCACCTTTCCATTTACAAATGGACCAGCCTGATCTACCTCAAGAGTGGCTCCAAGCACACACTCTTCTTCCTCTCTCAGGCACCGTCATGAGTAATCCTCTGAATCACTCCCTTCATTTTCTTTTAACCAAAATTGTTGAGAAACATTTGACACATTCACTCTTGGCGATCTATTTACCTGTTCACCTCCGCAGAATCCTGTTTCAGGACTGAACCTTTGCGCATTCACACAGTTTAGAAGTGGCGGTTGTGGAATTTGGCTCTGCTGATTCACTAACTGCACGCTGTAGCTGTTGCTGCTGATTTATCTAATTTTCCTGTCGCTGTAGCTGTTGCTGCTGATTTTTCTCACTCTGCATCTGTGGATTTAATGATGTATTTTTAAAATTTCTGGGCAGATTCTTACATTCACGCTTCCAGTGTCCAATTTCGCCGCAATTAAAAGATGGGAGCTTCTGCTTAAGCTCTTCAATATTTACATTACATTTTGGCTTGTTAAAATTTCCTTTAAATTTGCCTTGATTCTGATGAACATTTTTATTTTCTAAACTCGCTATTTGCTGTTCAGCTACCTTCACCTGTGCCCACATTGCTTTTTCCTTAAGCTTCTTTTTTTTGGCATCTATCTCGTCACTGCAGTAATTTGCTTTTCTCAGAATGTCATCAACTGTAAGTGATTGCCAGCCGACAATTCCATTTCTAATCATTTCTCCAATTTCAGGTCTCAAGCCATAAACAAACCTGTATATGAAGTGGCTCATGTCCTTCTCACTTAACTTTTCATAGCCACTGTATTGCTTAAATATCAGCAGTAACCTTTCATAAAATGAATGTACTGACTCTTTTGGTTCTTGATTTTTTTCTGTCAATTTTAACCCAATCTACTTCTTTTGGAGCAATTTTGTTTTTCAGCCATACAATTACTTTGTCATATAAATCCATGACATCTGCTGAAGGAGCACCTGTTTTTTTATTTCGAGCTGGTTCTTCTTTGGGCCAACTTACAGAAATTTTACATTCTGTCCAAAGATCTGATGGGACAACAATGTCAAAGAATCCATCAAGATCAATCCACAGAACTTTTGAAACTTTGATGAATCTGTCTACCTGACGATACCATTCTACTGGCTTTTCTCTCAGGCGAGGAAAATCATTTGTAAACAGTAAAATGTCCTGTCTTGTCCATGGGACATGGACATACCCTCCACCAGCTATTTCTCTCATAGGAAACTCAGGTACAACTTCCCCTATTTCTCTTTTTTCTTCTTCTCTTTTCCTTGTCCATTTCACTCTCCATTTCTTAATTCACCTAATCTTTTTAGAAACACAATTAATTCTTTTACATGTGTTATCCTGCCTGTCGTGTTCAAATTTTTAATGTCTTTTTCAGAAAAATCCACTCAGTAATGTTTTTGCAGTTGTTTCTGTCTACTCAAATCTACTTCTGATTCAGCAGCCACTTCTTCTAATCAATCATACTTGTTTTTCGTTTTCAATTGTATGCTTTTGCAAATAAACAGCAATTCATCATCCTGATACTGTTTTAAACTGTCAGTTCCAATTGTGCCAATAATTAATTCTTCCAAATCTGCTTTCAATTTTGCATCATCAAGTTGTTTAGATTCAGGCACTTGTGGGGTCTGTGTAGTCTGTGTTAAATCTGTTTTATTCATGCTCTTTTCTGGAGATCCAGAATCCGAACCTGCAACAGATGGTGTCTGAATATTTGACAAGCTTTGATTAAAAGTTAAATCTGGCATTGTTTTTTCTCGATGTATTTCTGATAATTCCGAATAAAAATTTTCAGCCACTTTCTGAATTTCCGCATTTAATGGAACAGTCAGAGCTGAGTGTCTATTTTCTCCTTGATCAAAAACCGGTACAACAGGACCAATTGTTACTGGTACTGTTACTGCTTCCATCCCTTTAGTTAATTGCTGAATTAATTCCTCTTTTGCTCTTAAATATTCCAAAACTTCTGGTATATTCCCAAGTCTCTCTGTTCTTTCTGCATTCCTCGGGAATTCATTTCTCTGTTCTGGAATCTCTGGGTAATTTCTGTTCACTCTTGGAGTATTGGAATTACTTCTTGTCCCTACTCTTTCAGGTAATCTTAAAAATCTAGGTGAATTTTCATCAATTTCTGTAGGAGGTGCACATGGAGAGGTTCCTGAAGAAACTCTCGGGGTAGACTGTGAACAATCTGGTTCATAAGGTGGTGGTTTGCATTTTGTAGTATAAATTTCTTCTAAAACTGCATCATCTAATTCTTCATCAAGATTAATTTTTCTTTTGGGTATTCTTTTGACCTGGTGTTTCAGTAATCATCACTCTAACTGGGTACAAACCATCATACATATCTGCTTTTCTCCAGCGTCGTACTCTATCTTCATGAGTTTCTCTAGTAATATTTAATTTTGGGCCTCTTGCTATACCTATGGTTTCTCGTTTGAGTTCCATCATTTCAACCTCCCATTCAACTAAAGCCTCAAATTGAGTAGGTCTAGGCTTTGGCACAAGAGCCATCATTTTTTCTCTCAGGTTTTTCAAAACTTTCATATTAAATGACCCATCTTCCGGCCATGCTAATATACCATCATCTTTGGTATATTGCATCCAATTTTCAAACCAAAGGACAGTATGATAACCATATTCACCTTCCATATATGCTGCAGGTGTTTTGTACTTGTGAAGCAATTTTTCACCACGTGTTTCAATTTTCTTATCAGGGCTGAATATATTTTTCATTTTCTGAAACCATGAAGGCTTCTTTTCCTCTTTTTCGTACCAATAACTCATGTTTTAAAACTATTCCGCTTAATTTGGAAAGGATCGCAAGTTTTTCTTTGTCGTTTCGCTACTCTAGCCAATCTGTGCCCGAAACTCACCAACAAGCCAATCAGGTTAAGTCACGTCACTACCTTGCTTGACCAATGGAAGTACTGTTTTCAGGAAGGACCAATCAGCTATCAGCTCGTTTTGGTCACGTGAATCAATCAGTGCGCTTGCTGTGACGTATGTTAACCAATCGCAGCGCGAACCCTGTGACATATGCTGCCGCTGCAGCTTCGCTGTCTCCACTCCGTAAACTCACCCCTCCTTTACAAAATATTTTCACAGCACCATTTTAACAATTCTTTTCAATGAAATTCAATTAGTAACAACAGAAAAACAAACCATTGGTCTGTTTCGCTAAATAAAGCAATAGTTTTTCTCAGTCATTCGAGTATTCTGTCTCGTGAAATAGACAACGCTATTCTCACAAAATCATTTATACGCATTCAAACAGAAAACCCTGACCATGTATACATGAAATCTTCGGCAGGACTTTAACTCACCAAAAGAGATCCTCAATCGCCAGTAAGAATAGACGACGCTTCCTTCCCCTTCACTCAAGCTTGGATAAATCCTATTACTCTTTTCACAGCGAGTTTTAAAACAGGCTCCAAGTCCCTATTCTCAAAGCTACGATTTCATAGGCAATCCTCACTATACATTCAACCTATCACTCCTAAAATCCCTAAACTTGTGCTGTACATCCACAACACTAGTGATATGTCAATATCACTATTTTGAAACAGAAAAAATGCACTGTGCAACTTCACTTGTTACACTATTCTGCCGGCAACCAGGAATTTTCTCACTGCTGTACAAAACCTTTCGACTACATGTAACAAGAAAACAGCCTTAACATGTTTTAGTCATGAATCCTATGTAACTACCATGTAGCATGTCCGTTACCATAGTAACCATAACTCTGCTACCAGAAAATTGATCCAGCGGCCCTATAGAAAATCTGTCTCAACAGCACTACCCAACACCATGATACTCACCATTATTCATAATCTCTTCACAAGGCCCATAAATAACTGAGACAAATATTGGGCAACTGAATCATGTGACCTAATTAAGCAGAACTATGCACAAACTATTTACATATTGTATACAACTGCAGTATATCATCTTCATAATCACTAAAAATATAACGGAACATTTGATTAAGCCACGTAGGCAATGGATCAACTGATGGTAACTAGACTAAGAATAAACAAGACCAGCTTGTCATTTCAAAATCTATTTTATTAATTTTATTTTTGATCAAAAAGCATTTTAGTAAGGTAAATCTTTTATTAGCAATTTGAAAGCATCTTTAATAAAGGTAAAGGCACACTAGACTGTCATTTCAAAACAGGTCAGTATGAGAAGTATTAAAGCAGAAAAGGCCTCATTCCCTAAATTCTATTTCCCTGACTAACTTATTAAAACCTAAAGGGAAAAGTCATTAATTCAGCTTTCCTTACGTGAGTCAAAAGTCCGACAGCATCTCACGCCCTTCAAGATTCAGGAACGAGCCAGCAGCCCTCCTGCCAAGGGGCCAGGTTTTATACCTTTTCTCTATTTAAAACTAACTAAAAGAATACTTTTTCTTTGATATTCAGCATTTTCATTGGCTGACAGCCGTTAGTCCACATGAAGTCATAACCTTATTTCAATCCAAAATCATGTCTTTCTAAAACGTCTTTGTCCTTTGTCCACAAGCGACATTAGCTTCCGAGGTTTTTGCAACATCTTATTAAATAACAGTTTGCTGCTTCCTCAGCTTGGCTATTTTGCCGCTTCCTGTCTGTCCTTGAAGTTATTCAACTCAGAGCACATCTTGCACAGTTCCATTTATTTATTTAACTGATGGACATCATTGTGGCAAACATTTCCACGTCCTTAGCTGTGCTCGGCTCATCATGACAGGATTCCAAACACTCATTTAAAAGCTAGGCCTCGGGCCTCTTTCTTGAGAACTAATATGCAAAGAAACACAAAACATAAATTAATTTGAGTATGAAAATCATTCTGTTACTTACCCCCTTTACTAATGTTAACTCATTCGTTTATGTTATCTAACTTTAAGCACATGAATGCAGCGTTTTATTCCCCAACTTCTTTTAGGCCTCCAGGATTCTCCACGAGCCTTTGCCACAAAAAGAGACACGGCATAGACAATAGCACATTTAAAATAAGCACATGCCATTATATAAACAGCCGCAATTAATTTTGACAAGACAAATAGACAAAGTTAGTTTATTATTTTTCAACGTACTTGCAGATGCAACAAAGAGCACATAATGTTAAACCCTTATGTCATGAATACATTTTAATCTAGGTTTGTTAATACATATTATTGCAAAAACTCATTAATATGGTTAATCATTATGGAAGTTTAATTTTGCGAGTCAAAACGTATTTAATTTCTGAAACTCGCTTCATCAACTCCCTCATCTGGTGATTTTAAAATCACCAAACAATACCCAAAATTTTACCAAAATTTAAATTTTTGAAAACAACATGTTTTGAACACTCTTTGTGTTAGTATTTCTAATCTCCTGTCTCAGCAGTTTGTCTGGAACTCTCATATTGTGCTCTACGAAACTCTTCCAATTCTATCTCCTTCTCCTGTTCCTTTCTGAGTTTGTTAATCCTTCTCTTTTCCCTCACATGCTTCTTTCGCTTGTGTATCATGCAACTAATTTTTAACAAAAGTGTCACTATAACTATGATTATTAGAGGATAAAGTATTTTGCCAATGATTGAACTGCCAATTTCTCGAAACCAATTTCCAATTGCTGCAAATCTCTTGCTCAGACGTTCTGAAAAATTGTCATTCTCCAGAGGTTCTATTTCTGAATGGAATTCAGTAATGTTTTTAATAAGCATTTCTATATTCTGGCTCTTATCTGGGATATAAGCACAGCAATGCTGGACATGTAAAATCCCACAAACTCCTCCTTCTTTTGCTAGCCGAATGTCTAATGCAAGACGGTTCTGCATTACCATGCTTCTTGTGGCAACAAGTTCTGTGTTAACTAATTGGAAACCACTTGCGGTGTCTGTGGACAATCTATCTACAATTGTGGAAACTTTTCTGATTTTGATTGCATTCAGGGTTATTCCCACCATAGGAATTATTGCACCAAATATGTCACCCATGCACAGTTCCATTTATTTATTTAACTGACGGACATTATTGTGGCAAACTTTTCCACGTTCTTAGCTGTGCTCGGCTCACCACGACAGGATTCCAAACACCCATTTAAAAGCTAGGCCTCGGGCCTCTCTCTTGAGAACTAATATGCAAAGAAACACAAAACATAAATTAATTTGAGTAATGAAAATCATTCTGTTACCCACCCCCTTTACTAATGTTAACCCACTAGTTTATGTTATCTAGCTTTAAGCACATGAATGCAGCATTTTATTCACCAACTTCTTTTAGGCCTCCAGGTTTCTCCACGAGCCTTTGCCACAAAAAGAGACACGACATAGACAATAGCACATTTAAAATAAGCACATGCCATTATATAAACAGCCGCAATTAATTTTGACAAGACAAATAGACAAAGTTAGTTTATTATTTTTCAACGTACTTGCAGATGCAACAAAGAGCACATAATGTTAAACCCTTATGTCATGAATGCATTTTAATCTAGGTTGGTTAATACATATTGATGCAAAAACTCATTAATATGGTTAATCATTATGGAAGTTTAGTTTTGCGAGTCAAAACGTATTTAATTTCTGAAACTCGCTTCATCAGAGGGAAGTCTGTCGCATCTGCACACTAGTGTTAATAGGGCTGTTCTGTGTTCTCACATGCGAGAGGCTTGCACTGCTGCTTTTGCTAAACTGCATGTTCTGCCTAATCCTAATGCTATAGTTTATTATAAAGTAATGGTTATAGTGTAGAAATTCATGGTATACAGTGTAATCATTTATTCTGTGTTCTAAAACTGTTTATTTCCATTTTATTTTACACTTTGAAAACTGGTCTGTCTCGTAACGCTGTACTCCATCTTTGTTGAAACTGCGACTGCGCAAGAATCGCAAATCTCCGGAGCAGTGACCTTTGGACTATTGCCAAGGAGCTAACTGACTAGAAGATGCTCCTGAGAAACTCACCCGATGAACTCTAAATTGTATACATTGTAATCGTCAATAGAACATCCATTGTTATGTCGAAGAAATCGGCATGAGAACCTGAATCTGATGGGCGTGGACATAAATTTGAATGAGGAGATGGCAAAAGTCTAAAATTTAGGTGGTGTGAAGACCTGTCCTCCTCCTTTGTCCAATCGAAATTGGGAATCCTTGCACTTGCAACATTGGGGGTGGTACACTGCCCTGGAAAACAGTATAACTAGCATAGGTTTAGCTAAAGAATTTGTCCGGCTTGTCCGAATAGCTGACCTGTCACTGACCCATCGCACTCAATAGGTGACTAAGAGCAGAGGGCTGTGGAGCACTCTGTCGGGAGGTTTGCTGACCCAATCGGGGTTCTGGGAAGTTGAAGTACTGGCGAAGCACTTTGCTGGTGAAAGCTGTAACCGAATAAGGGTTTTGGCTGATTCCTTGCAGAGAGGGAGTAGCGCAGGCGTTGCAACCGAAACTGCGGGTGCTGGTCTTAACCTTTGGTGGTCCGGTCCTGATCCAAATTCTGGGGTTATCCTGTCCTGATTTTCTGCTCTGCACCTGCTGGCCTACTGGCACTGAAATCTTTGGGGTTCTTCTGTCCTTTCCAACTGACCCGTGGCCAGGGTTGGTCTTCACACCATTCTAGGTAAATTTAAAGGTAAAGATAGACAGTGGCAGTGTCTCCCCACCCCGCTTGGCGCCAGGTAAACATTTGCAGAGCAGAAGACTCTGCTGGCTTGGTTGATCTCTCCTGAAGAACTCTTTGTCACGTTTTTTAAAAATTGATTACGAATTTTTAACTTCACTTATGTGTTAGAATTGATTAATAATTTTAATACACTCACCCATTGTGCACTTTCGATCATTTTCGGAGCTGCCAGGGGCATTAAGGCTCATTTAGGAAGTCTCTGCTCAGTGTTGCAGCCTGCCCGCCACAGTCCGACTCGGTATCCAATACCGTTGAGCGGAGGGCGGGACAGGTAAGAGCCAGAGAGACACGCCCAGGCACTTCCTGAGAGTTGAGTCGAGCGGTTAGCGCTCTAGCCTTTAAGTACAAAGGGCTATTTATGCTGCGAGGAGGCAAGGCTGATTGCGGTAAAGGTAGACAGTGGCAGTGTCTCCCGACCCCGCTTGGCGCCAGGCAAACATTTGCAGAGCAGAAGACTCTGCTGGCTTGGTTGATCTCTCCGGAAGAACTCTTTGTCACGTTTTTTAAACATTGATTACGAATTTTTAACTTCACTTATGTGTTTGAATTGATTAATAATTTTATTACACTCACCCATTGTGCACTTACGATCATTTTCGGAGTTGCCAGGGGCATTAAGGCTCGCTTAGGAAGTCTCTGCTCAGTGTTGCAGCCTACCCGCCCCGGTCCGACTCGGTATCCAATACCGTTGAGCGTAGGGCGGGACAGCTAAGAGCCAGAGAGACACGCCCAGGCACTTCCTGAGAGTTGAGTCGAGCGGTTAGCGCTCTAGCCTTTAAGCACAAAGGGCTATTTAGCCACTCGTCAGCTCTAGCGCACAGCGGTTGCGCGCAGGGGGGGCGCCTAAGTACGCGCCGAAGACGAGCCAAAGACCAGCCCGTCTGCGCCCATCCGCGACCGGATGAGGCCAGAAGCCATGGGGGCTATATCTGCTAACCTGGATCTGCCCTACACTAGGCAGATAACCTACCCTTCACAGGTACTCCTTAAACTGCGAGCTAAACCGTTACAGGGATGTATAAGCGGGGAAAACGTTTATGTAGAAGGTCCGTTCTCCTGCTGTCATTGCCACACTCAGTTCAACATCCTTAAGGAGAACATCACCCATACTACCTACACTAATGAACACCTGCCCACCCCTGCTAACAATAATGCCAATGAGAATTGTATGATATACAAGAATCTCCTCGGTAATATTAGATCACTCTCTAAGCACTCAGCAGAGGTATGGGATCTAATCTCTACCAGAGAACCAGACTTATGCTTCTTAACTGAGACATGGCTAAAACCCCACTCGACCCCAGCCATCACATTAAGTATCCCGATGGGCTACAAGATAATCAGATTTAATCGCCCCATAAAAATAGGTGGAGGGATTGCGATTGTTTATAAACAAGAAATTGGTATCACCATATTAGAAGAACTTTGCAGCCCTGATTTAGAATTACTGATCTTCAAAATAACATCTTCTCCCAAAGAAAGTAGACTGGGAGCGCTGGTGTACCGCCCTCCTGGACCGTGCGCTAACTTCTCTAACACACTGATTGAAATACTTGCCCCATTCATAAACTACGATAGTGACTTTTTATTAGTAGGAGATTTTAATGTGCACAGCGAATTACAAGACTGTGGTGAGGCACTGTCCTTACTGACTGACCTGTCCCTATTGGGATTAATAAATCGTAATAAAGGGCCAACTCACCAAGCAGGCCACACCTTAGATCTGGTCCTGTCCAACTCCCCTTTGGTCCTCTGCCTGCCCCCACACAAGTTACGTGGACAGACCACTTTGTCATTGAATTCCACACCTCCCACTTAAAACCTACCCCCCAAGCCCCATCTCTCTACCCAGCAAACGAAGACAGTGGCATAAAATCAACAAAATCTCATTTAAAGAGAGGTTTATGGAACCCTCCTTCACTTGCTCTGAGAACATTGACACCGCCCTCAAGAAATTTGAAAGGGCAACTAGGGCAGCCATAGATCACATAGCCCCTGAAAAATTGTTTAAATCCCGACCAGCTCACAAACAAGAAGTTTGGCTCTCAGAAGAGTTGAGAAGAATGCTAAAACAAGCTGCTAGAAAATTTGAAAAAGCATGGAGATCATCCCACCAGTTGGACGACAAGAAACGTTACTGGAGCTCTCTATCTACCTATCATAAAGCCATCCGTGCAGCACGTAAAACGCACATTACATCCCAGATTACTGCTGCAGGAAACTCCCCCAGGGTTCTGTACCAAATCCTATAAACATTCATAAAACCATTGGCATGCGAAAGCTCTGAATCATTATCACAACCGCTATGTGATCTCTCCCAGTTCTGTACTAAGAAAATTGACATAATATATGAGAAGATAACCAGTTCCAATAAGGCATATGGTACGATTCAGTCACTCCCTCTAACTAAAAATGAACCAAGTCAGATTACTCAGACCCTAGATTGTTTCCCCCTCATTACTATAGAGGAGGTATCATCACTATCCACACAGATCAAGAGTTGAAGCCCGGATGATACAATTCCAGGTAGGATTATGCCCATTCTAACTGAAGAACTATGCCCTGTAATTCAGAGACTTGTGAATATGTCTCTAACCACAGGTGACGTTCCCAAGAATTGGAAACGAGCCTTGGTCAGACCAATTAGAAAAAATACTGCCTCACCGTGGACCGAACTCACCAATCTTAGGCCCATTTCCCTACTGCCATTTTTAGGGAAATTAATTGAAAAGCATGCTAACTATCATCTCTCTAAATACATTGAGCTTGCTGGTGGCCTGGACTATTCACAATCTGGGTTCAGGCCAAAGCATAGCACTGAGTCCACTCTTCTATCTGTCACGAACGATCTGCGCATGTTCCAGGATAAAGGCTATGCCGTTATCCTGGTACTATTAGACCTGTCGGCAGCATTCAACACCGTGTCACACACCATCTTAATTGACCGGTTGGCTAATATTGGCATAAAGAACAAAGCCCTCGCCTGGCTAAAGAGCTTTCTAACCAATCGCACCCAGAGTGTCATCATGGGTGCCTACCGTTCAGAGGAGGTGGAGATTTTGAAAGGGGTGCCACAGGGCTCATGTTTGAGCCCAACTCTTTTTAACATCTACGTGGCACCCCTGGCAAGAGTGATGCGCACGTATGGCTTCATCCCAGTGTCATACGCGGATGACACACAGCTCCTCTTCACCTTCAAAACCCTCTCCACTGAAGTAATCAGCTCCTTTTCATCCGGCATGAAGGCTATAGCACAGTGGATGTCCAGCAGCTGCCTCCAATGCAATGTAAATAAAACGGAAGTCATGCTTTTCTGGGAGGCCAAAATGTTATGGTCCCCAGACTGGTGGCCACAAGACCTAGGAACGGCTCAAGAACCTAAACAGGTTGTTAAAAATCTAGGGATAAAACTGGACCAGGACTTATCACTAAAGCAAAACAGTAACTTCGTTGTAAGCTCCTGTTTCCATACCATCAGCCTGTTGCGCAAAGTTTTTCCCTTGCTCCCAGATTCATTTCGGAAAACTCTGGTACAGGCACTAGTGTTAAGTCGAATCGACTATTGCAATGGCCTACTACTTTCTGCTAACAAGGGTGCGCTGGATAAACTACAAGTTATCCAGAATACAGCGGCCCGCTTAGTCCTAAATGTTCCACCTAGAACAGCATCCCAACCTCTTCTTGACCAACTGCATTGGCTCTCAATCCGGCAGAGAACGAAATTTAAAATATGCTGTCTAATACAGAAATGCCTCAATGGACATGGGCCTGCATACCTGATAAAGAAATTTACCCCATTCATTCCCACCCGCTCTCTCAGATCCAGCGACCAACTTCTTCTGGTGGTACCCCGTGCCAGAAAGGCAAGATATGGCGGGAAAGCTTTATCCACTACAGGACCCATACTATGGAACAAACTCCCACTGTCCCTCAGACAATACACAGAGCATTTAAAATTCCGTAAACAACTTAAAACCCTGCTGTTTAGTAATCAGATCTAAATCCCAACAGTAACAATCTGTTCTCTCATGTCCCTGGCCCTAAGCGCAGAGATACTCCTCATGGAAGTTGATTCAAGTGCTATACAAACCCGCAAATAAATTAATAAAATAAATAAATCTGTGTGGGTAATTTTCAAAATAATTTTTGTCCTTCTCTTTACCTTCCCTAAAATTATAAAGCTTTGATTGCATATGTTCCTTTTTTCTTACCCTTCCCTTGGCAAAATGATAAATTCATGTTTTGCTGTTTATTAGCGTGTTCCATTTTCTTACTCACCTTTTAGTTAAATGTTAAATGTGTTGGCATGATTGCATAATTGTTCCTTTCTTTACACTCCCTTTCAGGAGTTAAGCTTGATTATCTGAATTTATAGAGTGTACCAAATTCTTACCTTCCCTATAAATATGTGATAAAATTGAGTTACGATATTGCATATGGTGTTCTCTTTTCCAAACTGTTAATAATTACAAAAGTTCTTGGTTTTAGTATGTTTCTTTTCTTTACCCTCCTTTAGTCAAGTTGCGTAAGTCTGTTTCTTGAAATAGTATGTTCCTTGTTTTACCTTTCCCTTTATTTCGAGTTTGCTAAAGGGTTGGCATAATTTATCTTTTGCATAGTTACACTACACACTGTTTCTAATCTTGGTTATTGATAGTTTATTCACTTTTAATCTATGGCTCATGACTTTTGATGATGATTAGATACATAGTTTGAACCTACACTGAGCCTGTGGTTATTATATGATTGCAAATGTTATGGTATTTTGATTGCCTCTCTTTACAAATAACTCCTTGATCCATGTGGTCAGAGGTACCAAGTGACAAGGATTGGTAAATCAATGGTATAGGAATTAGTGAAAATAAAAAAAAACTGGTAGTACAGTGTGGGTTACCTGATTAAGTAAATGTGTAATTGAATTATGGGCCCAGGTGAGTATTAGTAAATTATAGTTGGGTGACCTGCGTGCTCTATCAGTCCCATAAGACTTTGCTCTAAGAGTCTATCCTCTCACCTCTCTATTAATTTTCTATCGCCTTTGGCACACCTCGTTTGTTACCTAGTATCCTGTATTTCTGATTTGCCCTCTATTCCTTATGCATTCTACCCCTGACCTTTTTCCACTTCCCTTTTTTCCATACTCGGCTTTCTCTCCCCTCGATCTTGTCTCTTTACTATCGCTCTTCTAGCAGTGATTAATTGTGTTTCCGTTTTATCCTTTCCCGGCTCTTTTTCTCTCTATCATGTCCTGTCCTCTACATCCTTTCATTCTATCTTCTCTCTACTATGCTCTCTTCTGCACACTATGTCTGCCTTCTCTTTCTCTCTTTATCTGATTTGCTCTCCTTTTCTTCTACTCTGCTGCGTTTTATCTCTCTCTTCTCCTTGTTTCTTTCTCCTCTTTGCTCTTGCTCTCTCTCATCTTTACCACTGCTCTCCCCTCTCTCTCCAACCTGTACATGTCCCTGCTATTTTGTCATTCCTAAAGAAGGGGGAGATGACATGCATTTTACTTCTTTACCTACAACGCCATACGAGTGCAAAAAAAGAAATGCACACCAATTGTAAATGCTTTTTTGCTCATATTGATCAGTGCAGTCCAACTGGGTTCTTTGCAGAACAGGCGGCTGCTCAAGCACCGCAGGTCATGTCACTGCTAGTGCTGCCTGTAATTAGTAGGTCCAGGGATGACAGCGGCATCGGCATCCAGTGCTCAGCTTGCTGTGACCCTGCCTTCTACAGCACAAGCATTGTCGACAGCCGTAATGCTGCCAATGCCGGTAAATATGTCTCTGGCGCCTACTGGACTCACGAGTGCTGGGGAATTATCATGCTGGGGGGCAGCGTACAAATACTACAGGTGACTCCATGGTGCACAAAAGCTGTGTTGGGCCTCAGATTCATCAAGCACGTTGATGGTAGCAGTAAACATGGGCAAATTTTGCGAATTCGCGATCCACGAATTTGCGAAATCGCAATCTGCAAAATTCACAAATTCATGTGAATTTGCGGATTTTTTATTTTTGCGTGTTCGCGGGGAACTTTGCGTATTCGAGGGGCACTTTGTGTGTTCACAGTTTTTTTTTTGCCTGGTTCATCACTTCCACCCTCTCGTTTTTAATGGCCTTCTGCCCTCTGTACCACTTGTTTTTGTGCCTTTCTGCCCTCTGCCCCGCTCTTGCTTGTGCCCTTTTGCCCTCTGCCCCACTGGTTTCTGTGCCCTTCTGCCCTCTGCCTAACTCATGCCCTTTGTCCCACTTTGTGCCCTTCTGCCCTCAGCCATAAGTCAGCTTCAACAGGAAGCACTAATAGATAAAGTAAAGCAGGTGCTGGAGTTGAAGGTCAAATTAAGTTACACAATCCTTAATCACCCCAAGTATGGGGTGATTAAGGATTGTTTAACTGAATTTGAGATTCAACTCTAGCACCTGCTTTACTTTATCTATTGGTGCTTCCTGTTGAAGCTGACTTTTGTAACTATTTTAGAGGCTCTGGCAGCTTGCCGGCGCCATTCTAAAATAGTTACAAAAAGTCTACTTGAACTTTTGGCCCAATCCGTCCCGCTTGCGGATTTTGCGGGAAATTCGAGAATCTCGCGGATTCCGAATTTACCGAAAATCCGCAAAATCCGCGAGTGGAACGGATTTTCCGCCCATGCTTAGGTAGCAGCAATGCAGTGCTCCCATCTATACTACTCTGGCTAAGAAGCAATTTGAAAATTCACACTTACTTTCGTTTAATCTTCCTCACAAGCTCTCACTCCCAAGTTCCAAATGAGCTATCACAGTTTCCTTGCCTCACCTCCATCATGAGCCAGGCCCCACCTACAATTATTCAATGGAAGACTCAGGCTCAGGCAGTGACAGGGTGGAGCAGACTCGGGGAATGGAACGCAAGCTATTCTTTGGTGATTAATTTGTGACAGGCGTGATGACATCACTAGCGTGGTGATACACAACCGTGCCTGCCTGGACCGGCGTATGCCTGCTTGTGAACACAACCCGGCCAGTCACCATGCACTGTATGTTATTCTTTAGATTTTGAAGTGGAATATTTAATATTGAGACCACCACCTGCAGGGTCAGAAATCATGGCCCCAGCCCTGTTGAGTAAGTGCTGAGCACGGGAAAGCACTGGCTCAAATTAAGCACCGTTTGTATCCCACACACAAGCAACATGTTGGATATCTTGGACACATGTTTCATGTAATGTGCCCAAACGCTGTATACACGGGGATTACACTAAGGCAGGCTTCTCCAATGAGTAGCTCGTGAGCTACTGGTGACTCTCGAGGTACTTGTGAGTAGCTCTACAGTGAGCAGCCCAGTCAACTAAATTGGATGAATGAATATATGCGTACCAAAATTAAAAAGCATGTATTTGGGACAAAAATGTGTGAATTTTCAGAACTCCAGCTGATGTATGGAGAAAAATGGTTGAATTTCCAAAACATATTTAAAACTAATATTTGAGTAAGATAATTAAAATGGTGTTGAGGAGATTTTGTACTAATATTATTAACTTGGTGGCAGGGAATTGCACCTATGGCTGTTATGTGTTACTAAATTAGAGGAATTTCACATTGACAAAGCATTTTCACATTACTGCTAGCAACCGCGCCTGATGCACTGAGCTGATTGCTGCTAGAAAGCTTGCATAAGATGGCCACTAATACAATGTTGTCTGATGTGGTCTATTACATTTCAAATGTTATTAGAAATTTGGAAGAATTTTCATTGACCATAAGTAGCTCTTATTACAGAAAAGGTTGGAGACCTCTGCACTAAAGTATATTTCACAACTTGAAGTCTTCATATGTTGTCGCTTCACCAGTGGCTTTTTCCTGCATATGATAGACCACCCTGGGAACACATTACTAAGGCTTCTGTGATGATTGTTATTCATGAGACGTATTGGGCTTTACAGATTTTATATAACTGTTTTTATTATTTCACATCATTTTTTTTTGTCATAATGTTTTTATTGGAGATCAAAGATAGGCAATTTCATAGGATACAAAACAATGTAGTAAATATAAATCAGTATGTGACAAATAAGATACATCTGTAATATATTAAGGAAGAGGAAAAAAGGAGGGAAAGGGAAAAAGGAGAAGGGAAAAAGCTATATATAGGGAGGGAAAGAGAAGAGAATTAGAATTGCAGATATCGCGAAAAAAGGGGGTCCACACCTACTGGAATATTTGTTCTTGGTCTTGTATCCTATAAATTACCTGTTCATAGGATGCTGTCTGTATCATCGCAACCATCCTGTCCTCTTTGGAGGGAGGGCTAGGTGATTGCAACAGTCTTAAAAAACATAGATTAGCAGTATTAAGTGCAGTGTGTAAGAGTCAACTTTGAGGTCGTGAAATAGTAGGAAAACTTGTAAAGTCATATAGCAAAATAGTGGCAGGTGTGAAAGGGAGTGAAAGAGGAATAGTTTCTAGTAGTGTAGCTCCTATTTGCTGCCAACATTGTTTTATAAAAGCACATTCAAAAATTATATGCAGGAGGTCACAATTAGCTTCAGAGCATCTCCAACACCTAGAATGCGATGATAATCCAGCTCGTAGCAACTTTAAGGGAGTCCAATGGCAATCATGTAAAGTTTTAAAAACACAGAACTTCATTTGTGCTTCACCAGTGCCCTTATCCAGTACTTCCAATATGTCTGGTCAGGTATCTTCGTCTATGGTGATATGAAGCCGTTCCTGCCATTTATCACGGAGAGTAGCAAGAAGTGGCTGCGAATATAAATGGTTAATCAGAGATCTATATAAACCTGACATGACACCTTTATGTCAGCCGCAGGTGCAAGGAAAAGTCAAAATCGGCATAGTTTGCAGTGTCCAAGGTGGAAGGCCAAGACATCTCTTCAGAGAATGTTGAAGTTGTAAATATCTCGAAGCCTGATGTAAAGGAAGATCAAATTCTTCACAGAGAATCTCAAAATATTTCAGTTCACCACCTGCTATTAGTTGATCTAAGATTAAGATTCCTCTTGAACTCCATTCAGGCCAGGAAAGTGCTTGTCCATTAATACGAATGCTTTCATTCTTCCAGATGGGAGCTTTAGAATGTAAACAATGGGCAATTTGCAGTAGACGATGTGCACATTGCCATGTTTTATATGTGGCATTGAGCAAAGGATGTGCAGGAGTAGTCCCAGATTATATTTCACATCATTAAATGTGCAGCTGTGCAATTTAGCACAACTATGGAGAGGCAAAGCGTATCAGTACATATTTGTAGCTTTAAATGCCATACATATAAACCAACATAGATGACAGGAGTGATAGTTTTCCAAACGGTGACGTGATTTTCAAGTGCTTATATTGTGTTTCATAAAATTCACAGCCAAAATCCACAGCCTACGCGTTTCGCCCAACACGGGCTTCTTCAGGGCTTAGTTTCGTATCTTGGTACTAAGCATGGGCGAATTTTGCGAATCTGACGTTCGCAAATTTGCGTATTTGCAAACTCGCAATCTGCAAAATCCGCGAATTCTCGCGTATTTGCGGATTTTTTTAGTGTTCGCAAGGGTTTCTGCCAGTTCGCGAGGGTTTGGTACCAGTTCGCAATTGCGAATTTACTTGTCGGCTCGCAACGGTCGCGACTATGTTGTTTCTACATCTGGTTCATCATCACAGGCTCCCAGCACCCTCCGTTTCACTACTGCCACCCTCTGTTTCACCCATGCCACCCTCTGGTACATCAATGCCACCCTCTCGTTCATCATCACTGTAGATTATGGGGGGGGAAAGCAAGCACACCTGCCCTGCTTCAACTGACATGAATTAATTTGGGGATGGTTTATTAATGTGTCACTGTTTGAAAATTCCAGTCTGGCA
Organism: Lissotriton vulgaris; assembly: GCF_964263255.1. Lineage (NCBI taxonomy): Eukaryota > Metazoa > Chordata > Amphibia > Caudata > Salamandridae > Lissotriton > Lissotriton vulgaris. The sequence continues at coordinate 1,300,960,429 of NC_141694.1, forward strand.
CCTGCTTCCTTATCAGTAATTTGCTTTCTGTTGCAGGGCATTTTTTTTTCCAGGACCTTTGTGGCCTACTTGTAGCTATTCTATGAGCCTGCTGTGAGGGTCAGAGCAGGGTCATACAATTGTTGCAACTAGCAACTGAACGCTGGAGGGGCCCCAGTCAGGAAGCACTACAGGGAATGTTTACTAATGATGAGTTTGAACTTTTGCACCTGCTGAGTGCTTTCAGTTTTGCAAAACTCGTTTTTCTGCAATTTCGTGGGATTCGCGGGGCGCGAACTTGCGCGAGATCGAATTCGGAAGCCGCGAATTCGTGCGGATATGTGATTTGTTTTTTTGCGGTGTGTTAGTTCGCAAGGTTTTGTGCGTTTTAGCTCACCGCTTGTAGCGCAACGGCGCAAAGTTACCCTCGCTGTCGTTCACGAGCGCGGCCATCTTGTTTGCATGACGTATTTCGGTTTCCGGGCGCGATGTGTAATCTCGCAGAGGAAATTCTTGCGCGAACTTACCCACGCGGTTGTGAACGGGCGTGGTCCTCTTGTTTCTCATTCATTGCTATGGTTCTGGGCATGCTTTTTCTATCCTCTCTGAATCTCTGCCATCCTTTGCTTGTTTGAAGTGTTTTTTGATCTATTTTACTTATTATCTATCCCTCTATTTTTCTAGCTCTATATTTTTGTGTTTTCTGCTACTTTTGGTTAATTTTAAACTACTTTTTTAAACTTTTTTTTTTCTTCTCTTCCCTATTCTATTTTCTTTATTATTTAGCTTCCTTTCTGCCCAGACCATGGTAAAGGGAGCCGGGAAGCATCCCGAGAAGGGGAAGGGTCCCGCACCCCGTGCCCGGCTCCCGTGCGGGCGTTTGGAGGGGGGAGCAGGTCGCACCCCGGGAGATCTTCAGCCCGGAGAAGGTGTGCCGGGCCATGTACCACCACACTCGGGTCCGGCGCAGCTACAACCAGGCCACCCACCGCTGGACGGATGTCCTGGACCAGGAACGTGATCTGCTCGACCTGCTCGGCCTTGAGATCCCCGTGCTTGGTGAGGAGTGGTAACTATTTCTTTACTATGTTTTCTCCTGCTCTGTGTGTTATTATCTTGCAAATTTTTGTTTTTTACCAAGAGCAATAATGCTGCTGATTACATTGTAGGTAAATTATATTTCAAAATCTTCTGTGCATTTCAGGTGCACTGCTCTCCTTCTCAGTAGCGCTGCTACTATGCTTATTTTTTTTGATTTTGTGCTCATTTGATTGGCCTGTGAAATTATGCATGAGTGTAGTTTAAAGAACTGCCTAATGCTAGACACTAAGGGTCAGATTTTTAATTACCGGCGCATCCCTGCAAAGTAGCAGGGATGCGCTAGTAATTGTGCGCCACGCCACCACCACCCATGGTGCGTCGTATTTACAATGCGGCCCACCGTGGGCCCAAAACGTCACCAAAGCGTTACGCATCTGTGCCGTAAAGGCGGCGCATTGCTGAAGTTGCGTCGCAACGATGGCGCAGCTCCAGCAATGCTCTGGGGTGCCCTATCTCCCCAATGCTGCGTCAAGTCGTACGTCTGCTTCAAGCAGGCGCAGGGTTTAAGTCACGCATCATTGTCCTCAAAGTGACTGATTGAAATCTTGTCGATTTCCCTCAGCCACTTTTTAAAATGTGTTCCTGCGCAGGAACGCCCTCCCTTCCGCCGGAACGCCCCCTGATGGCGCAGGGCTTTACAACGTGATGCATCTCCCATATGCGTCACGTTGTTAATATACGCCACACCATGGAGCCTCTTTTGTTCTGCCGCTGCGTCACAAAAGTCACGCAACAATGGAGCAAAAGAGCCGCAAGGGGCTTCTAAATCAGCCCCTACAGACTCAAGTCCAGTCCTTCCTTTGTACACATGGCGATAAGAAGAAATAGTGGTGGTGGATTGATAGTTTGAGTATTTTAATGACTGGTTAATGTAGTAGGAAACTTTAGTGTTGTCGCTGATCTGCAATCACGATGGACTTTGTCACTTTGCGTGCTGCGGACTGCTGCCTGCAAGTACTAGGCAAACCTTTTTAGTACTTTGTTTAGTGAGTTACATAAGAACTTTCCAAGTCGACGGTCCGCAAATCAAGCAATACTAATAACGTAGCAGACCACATGAGATCGGTCAATATATCCCGTGGAATAGTTGTCTATTTGCTATTTCGCCAAAATATTTTGTTATTGTTCTTTTGAAATGTTTGATTTGGTTGACAAATCTCATCCATGTTTTCTGGTCTTTCTTTCTTTCATGTTGTACATCAGCTCCCTCCAGGGGCAAGAGGACACAGGAGGAGGAGGCTGCTGTTCGCCAAGATGCAGGCCATGATCGGGCAGGCGAGGGCTCCTTTGCTGGCCCCGGTAAGTTTTAATTTTAATATAGAGTACCTATTTTTTCCTAGCGTTCCTCATTCGATTTTTTCTAAATTGTCTTTGATCTTCTTGTAGACTGGTTCTAAATTCTTATCCTGCCTCGACTATGACTCCCTGTGGTATTACTAGATTATTCTTATTAGTCTGTCTGTGTAGCTAACTCAGATTGCACATTTGGAAATTCCATTGGACTCCCATTCTAGTCAGCAATAGCTCTATGCACTGAGTGCAGTAAGTCTTCTACATGTTTATGCTTTGACAATTGCCAAAAATAAAAAGGTGAATGACCACCAAGAAAGAATAAGATACTACTTTACTTTTGGTTTGGATAGGAGGACAATCCATTCTACTACTGTTGCAGGGACAAATCTGCACAAACAGAACTATGGACACTAAATAATGCATTGCTTAGCTTATCAATTATAATAGGCGCAGTTAGACTTTCCACATACCTCAGTGATAACAGACTTTGTAGTTGAACCCCCAATCTCCTTACTGACTAGATAGTGTGGCAGAGTCATTTAGCTCCCAAAGTCACTGATGATTGATCCCCAATGATGATTAGATTATCCAACGCAGGACAAGAGTACGAAGTCAGAGTCAAGAAGTGTCAGAGGCACGGACTCATGCTTGCAAAAATTCCAAAACCTGTAACTCAGCCACTCTATTCTGGAGGACCAAAAACCACAGAGTCTATTTAAGTTTAAAAGCTTTATTAAAAGTAAACACATTTATTAAAATCAAGTTTGTCATAAAACTAAACGTTTAACTAAAAATGGAAAAGTGCTGAGTGCTGACGATTAATTGGACACATTTCTTGTGGTCGAGCCGAGCTCTCACCTGGTTTGAACTTGATCTTGCTCGTGTTCTTAGAAGTCAAGCTTCTGTCTGTTAGGAGAAAAAGTGGTGCGTGTTAAAAATAAAAAGCAAGCATTCATCAGTTGTGCCAAAAAGTGCAGCAAGACAACAGCCTTCCCTGGAAAAAGGGCCATTTTTACTTTAGAGTAGACAACCACAAATTATCGCATTGTTTGCTGTTTTTTTAACATTTCTTTATTCCTAGACCAAATATTATATAGTAGTGAGTGGTGTATTCTAACATTCTTAAATGTTCTTTGTAGGTGGAACATCTGGTGGTGGGGCCAGCGCGGAGGTGGTGGTGGTGGAGGAGGGGAACACTTCTGGGGAGGATGCGGTGCAAGTGCCGGACGACGCCAGTGTGCCTGTGAGGGTTCACACGGTGGTGGCGGGCAGAGGTAAGCTATATATTCCTTACTTATTGAGATTTAAGACTGCAGAGTGTGCTATCTGGGGCTCTGGGAGGGGGAGGGGGCGCACCAGCAAGTGCAAGGAGCCTGCGCCCGCTATCTGCACGGGTGTATTATAAATAAACCAGGTAGTAGCCTCCTCTAAATGTACTTCGACTTAGCTGTGTAGTTTTTGGCGAGAAGAATCCCAATCAGATCTGAGATGAACTTGATAGATGGGATGAACGAAAAGCGAAAAAAGGGTGTAAGTAAGTATGGAAGGATGAGAAATTTAATGATGACTGGCAAAGAAGAATGATATGTGTTTGCTTGGTCCCCGAGGTGGCTGGGAAGGAAAGAATATGGTATGGTGCATGGCTGGGTGAATGATGAAGCAAGGATGGGTGGAAGGAGAACAGCCTGGGTGGGTGAAACAGAAACTGTATGTGTGCATATACTTTGAATGGATGGATGTCTGGATCATGGTACTATCTGACTCTTAGATAGCATATACTCTTAGATAGCATATGTGTATCTAGAGAGAGTAGACGGTCACTGGATGAACTAAGTGTTACTTTGAAGAGCATGTAAACACCGAACCCGCACGTCCGTTCCAGTGTATGAAAGGCAAGGAAAAGAAGTTGTAATTTTGTCCAAATACCACCATGAAAAGTAGCAGTAGTTTGTATTGCAACTGCAAGCACAGCATATATCCGGTTCTTACGGTGGACACTCCCTACCTCTCTTAATAACTTTAGTTTAGCAGTAGTAAGTCATTCATGTGTGGGTATATCACTGTTCACTCAATAATAAGCAAAGCACCTAAAGTCATCCCATATGTAATCAAATACATCCCATGTGAAGTGATAGATAATCAGATTATTTAGCTTCTTCATTTTCCTTTTCTAGTACTCATTTGCTCTGTAGGGTGAAAGCTAAATTAATTAAGCAGTAGCCCTTTTAACAGAGTATTCTCAGTGCCATCCGTAATAGAAAAGTAAGAGCTTCACCACCTGCATGTACTGGACCGGTACAGTAATGCAAGTCTGTCTCACTCATCATGGTGTGCGTCTGTTTTTTTCCGGTGCAAGTTCACTGCGCTGGCATTATGCCGGCTTGCTTAAGATAACGTATCAATTTTCCTAAACAAGAGAGAAGAAGAAGAAGAAGACTGGTATACTGTCATAGTCGACTGTAATGGAAGTCCATAGTGCTCTTAGAATTTGTTCCTTAAACTCCCACTAATGTTAGAGCAAGGATGAAGAAGTGGGAGGTTAGATAGATACTGTCCTCAATAGTTATGTACTGTGCTTTCAATTTGCTACATACTGTGACACAACTTTCTGCTCAATCATTTTGTGTTAATCTTAAGGAGCATTGGTTACAGACTATGTCTTTCTTTCTTCATATAGTTGCTCCTTCCAAATCAAACAGACCATCAAGGAAGGAGCTGGCTCGAATGGCCCGGCAACGGAGGCTGGATGCCACTGCCGCCAAATATTGGCGGCTGGTGGCCCCGGAGGAGGAGGACACGCAGTCTACCGGTACAACATCCACTGGGACAGCTGCATCCTCCTCCGTGCCCCCATGGGCTGCCAGCCAGCACAGTGCTCCAGCGGTACGGAGCCGGGCTACCAAAGCCAACCGCCACCGCCGAGCAGCAAAGACAGCAGCTGCCCCCCACAGGAGTTGCAAGGCACGCCAGCACCGCTTATGCCTCAGAGTGTCCTACCTGGAGCAGGAGGTCCTAACGTATAAGACCTTGGTGGAGGGCCTCCGCTTCGACCATGCCACCCTCCGCAAGGAGTATGATGCCCTGGCCGCAAAAAGTGAACAGCAGCCTGCCGTAGTGTCCCTTGCCCCTTTTTTTAGAGACTTTTGGGGGGTGGGAATTGGGAGTTGGGTTGTTTTTGGGACTTTTGAAGGACAATCGTTGGGGTTAGGGAGGGTCTTGCGGGAGATTATTTTCTTAGGGCTACAAAAATATACTTTTTGAAACTTTATCTGAGCATACCTGTTTTTTACTGCTTTTGAGTCGGCTGGGTGGGGGTTTAACAGAAAGTTTGTGTTCCTGAAACTTAAGTCTGTGTAATTTTCTTCCTTTAAGTATAAATGGCTAAATGTTTTCAACACTAAGTGCCTCTCACAGAGTAAGTGAATTCAAGAGTCCTAGGACTTTAGTAGTGCTACCGTCAATCTCTCGTCTCTCCTAATACTCCATTATACTACCTCCCACCAAACGCTTATCTTACCTGTAATTTGTGTGTGAAAGTAGGGCTAGGCCCAGGGCTGGCTCCACAGGAAATGGCGATTAAGGTTGGCAAAATGGGCGGATGAAATGTCCTCCTCATTGCGGTGGTACTAGTGGTGTGACACAGTGGCAGTTGCATGCCTATGGAAAAAAAGAAAATGAAACCTGGTTTGTCCTTATTGTAGCATTACAACGGTACAATAGAGAATATAGCAGGTGACAGTACACTAGAACAGTGCCACAATGTAGCCTAGCAAATGGTAAAGTATTGGAAGTATAACTAGTACTTGCGTTGAATTTCTTTGACATTGGCTACTACTACAAGAAATAGTACTGAAGCTTAGTAAGTCTAGAATATATCCTCGGATTCCTTCACCAGCCTGTTGCTATGACCTTATCCTCCCCAGCAAGTATGTGGAATTATTGATGTTATTTAGTCACACATCAATCAAAACCACACAGCCCGGGGGAAGAAGGTTAGGGTTTGGAAAATGGATGGGAATGGGGGGTTCTTTTTGGGTAGGTTTTGTTGAGAGAAGAAAAAAAAAGCACAGAATGGACAAACAATAATTGAAGATAAAGAAATCTTTGGGTACAAAGCTAACCATAGATCTTTTAAGTGACATAAATGAAGTGCATGCACTACTGCATGCATTGTTACTGAAAAGTAAGTAGTACTTTCGACAACCGTGAATGTCAGAATGCGACAGTACAGGGCTGCAGCGTTTTCACTTGCCTATCTCTGCACTCAGAGAAACACTTCTTACATTAAATTAGGTTTAAAAAATAGTTGAAGTAAAACCTATAGAAGGGCTGAAGGGATCAATTTAGAAGCAGAGAGAGATCCAAGAAATGCAGTCACACTCATAGAAGAAAACAATGGATACTGTATCTCTATGTTGTTGTAGTTGTCCTGTTGAATTTGGTAAGTAAGTTGCATGCAGCAAACAAATTCCTCTTATTTGCGGCACTCCTCCATTCCAGCTGACGCTTCGTCCATCAATGTTGGTGACCAGAAGATACCCTGTCCACTGCCTGCCTGGCGGATGCTGAATTGCGGCTCGCTAATGTGAAGCCTGACTCCATCCTTTTTTCCCTATTGCACAGACTGAAACCCGGCCTGTAATTATTGAACGAAAAACAGGAAGTGATATTACAACACCACTGATAAATAAATATAAGGTATGTATGCTGTGTAGTGCAAAAAGTCACTCTTTGAGTTTCCTAATAGACAGTACAATATTTTTTAAAGTGCCTACTCTGTCTGAGTCTCCTTTTGAAGGATAAATGAGTATGGGCAAATTAATTTAGCGGATCTTTCCCCTCAAGTTAGGTGTACTGTAAACTGTGTTTTAGAACATAATTAGACCTTCCCAGCAGTGCTCCCACCCAGACCCTTACTAAAGCCAGTCGCAAAAATGTAGAAGACCCCCAATCAGATCTCAAAAAACGAGGCCTAGCAGAAAACTGGTGACAAAACGTACTTTGAAAGTAAAAGTAGGCCCAAATACCCCCTTACCCACCGTGGATTGTATTCAAACCACTTGCAAGCAAGCAAAAGTATCCATAGCCAGCATTGCTCCAAGACTCGAAAACCCCCCCACCCAAACACATGCAATAGAAATACTGGTAACCCAAACGAGCCCTAAGTTAAGAATAGTGGCAAAGGCTTTCTTTAACTATGCCAAATCCCCCCTTTCCCACCATGGATTTTCTTCAAATGACTTGCAACCAAAATTACACATTCCCACGAGTGCTCTAAGACCCCAGAACTCAGTTGCAAAAATCTAGAACACCCCGAAACATGTGCAATCCTGCTACTAGGGCTAACCCTAACGAACCCTAAGTTACAAAAAGTGCCAAAAGTCTTTTCCTTATGGATTTTGTCCAAACCACTTCTATCCGGTATTAGACCTTCCCAGCAATGCCCCAAGACCCGCCAACCCACCCGCAAAAAAGCACAACACCCTCAAACAGCCAAAAAGGAAAATCTCATACTTACAATATTTCTCCGCCTTCGGTCCAAATGCGCTGTGCAGCTAGGTCATAACTCCCATTTTCCACCACGGATTTCCTGAAAAGCAAATGCAATCAAAATTAGACTGTCCCAGCAGTGCTCCCAGATCCCAAAACTCACCCACAAACACCCGGAACCCCCCCAAAGAGCACCTGAAAGGCAAGCAAGTCAGCAAAAATGCAAAAAAAAATTTGCCTCCGATTTGGTCCAAACCACTTTTATCCAGTATTAGAGCTTCCTAGCAATGACCCCAGAGCCGTCAACCCAGGCGAAAACTAGTAGAAGACCCCCAAACAGCCAAAAAGCAAAAATACAAAAATGGGGACTTAGTCATTTTTTTGGCAATTTTCAAAATCACTCCGCGCGTGTTCTGCAGTTAGGCCCTAACTCCCCTCTGCCACCATGGATTTGCTTCAAACCTCTTGTAATCTAAAGTATCCATAGCCAGAAGTGCTCCCAGACCCCGAAACCCACCCACAAACACCAGGAAGCCCCCCAAACAGGCCCCCGAAAATGCTACATTGAGCAAAATGTCAGAAATAGCAAAAAAAAATTCTGCATGGATTTTGTACAAACCACTTCTATCCGGTATTAGACCTTCCCAGCAATGCCCCAAGACCCGCCAACCCACCCGCAAAAAAGCACAACACCCCCACAAGTGCAGAGTCTTTCTTCATTGGGCGTAATCCAGCCCTCTGCTTTGAGGGAAATAGGAGTCTGGAGGAGGAGGATAGAGGAGCATGTTCTTGTGAACTTGTGAACCTGAGAAATACAGACTGCGGCACCTTCAAATCAATAAGCAAACAAGTGAAGACAGTTCTGCTGATGGGCTTGTTTTTGTGATTAGGTGATTAAAGTTTGAATTGCATTAACTGTGCACAACAAAGAATGACAGACACACAGGAATGAAAGTGAATAAGGACGATAAAGAAAGTTATTGATTCATTGTCTCATTTTCAGGGCTCGGTGTCAGTGAATAAGAATAAGGCTTCGTCATCATACTCTGCGAATTCAGGCAGGGTGAGGTCAGTGTCACCTAACAGAGAATAAATTCCCTCATCTACGTTGCTGTTCACCTCGTCTTCATCCGGCGTACTTTCTCGTACTTTGTAATCTTGATCATTGTTAACCTCTCCACATTTTTGGGTGAGAGGCGGCTCCGTTTGGAAGTTACAATGCCACCAGCAGCACTGAAAACACGTTCAGAAGACACGCTTGCGAGTGGGCAAGACAAGTAGTTTATAGCCAGGTTGGAGAGCTGTACCCACAATTCTTTTTTCCCATGCCAATACGCCAATGGGTCAGCATTAACATAGACCTCTGTTGAGTCATTTAGATAGTCCTGCACCATCAACTCAAGGTCCTCCAAGGTTCCTCCACTTTGCTTACTTTTTGCTGTGACCTTTTGAGAACCAAACCCAAGCCGAGTTAGCCAATCCTCTTCTGCATCCAATGTTACTGTTGTGTCTGGTGCAGATGATCCGGTTGCCGGTGTCTTTAATGGCTGAGAGGTCACTTGTGCCACAGCCACAGGTGCAGAAGTGGATTCTTTTGACTTGGTATGGCCTGCTGATGCTGATGTACTGCCTTTTCCTTCAATTTGCTGCCGTTCTCTTTCAAACCTCTTGGCTGAGAAGGCTAGCCAATGTTTGTACTTTGTAACATCTTGATCACCAAAAGGAAAGAATGCTTGGCCTGCCAGCGCCTTTTTCTAGCGTGGATCCAGAATAGTAGCACAAATGTAATGCTGTTCTGAGTGGATCATTTTAAGACGTTCATCACCAAGTAGGCGCTCTAATAATGTTGGTGCTCCAGCATGCGCAACAATGGGATCGCTTTTCCCAAATTACAGTCCTCCTTGCTGACTGAACGCGTGAAGACCTCAAAAGGACGAAGCATGTCTGTCAGGCTTTTAACTAGGTTCCATTGCGCCGCATCTAGCCTCAGGTCCTTCTGAGCTGTACCCAGTGTTAAGAAATAGTGATCGAGTACTGTATACTGCTCATACAGACGCTCAAGCATGTAGAAGGTTGAGTTCCAACGTGTTGCCACCTCCTGGATGAGTGCTTTCACTGGCATTCGACGTTCATGTAGCAGGCTCCTCAGATGCTTCCGGGCCTTACAAGAATGGCTGAAATGGTTGCACATTCTTCGGCAGGTGGCCACTAACTCGCACGCTGGACTGTCTTCATCACTCAAGAATTTTTTAACAACCAGGTTTATACAGTGCGCCAAACACGGCACTCTGAAATATTGACCCAGCTCCATGGCCTTAACTACTTTGGCGCCATTATCCGTGGAAACATAACCAATCTGGTGTTTTTTTGGGGACAGCCAGTGAAAGACCTTTGTGTTAAACTCATTCAAAATGTTTTCTGCTGTGTGACATTTCTCCAAGCCAAACATGGCTAGTGTTGCATGTTTCTGAGCAGCTTTAAAAACTTGGTCCGGCTCAACACCTGCGTTTAGATTTGCTTTAACCCCTGATGCACATGTAATCAGCGCCTGCGCCACTGGTCCACATGTCTGTTGTCAGATGTATAGTGTGAACAGCACTCTTCTGCAAAGCTGCCCCAATCACCTCCAGCACATCTTCAGGTAGTGCTGGAACTGCAACTCTGGCAAAATAGAACCGGCTAGGAACCTTCCATTTAGGGCAGAGCGCTGCCACTAATTCTAGAAAACCAATCCCTTCTACAAAAGAAAAAGGGAGAAGGTCCAGAGCTAGCATTTTAGCCAGCTTAGTGTTATACAGACGCGTCAGTGGGTGGTTGCATTCATATGGCGCTAATGTAAACAACATGGTTCTAATGTTACCCTGGACCAAGCATTTACGGGATGATGATGATGACTTCTTCGACCCAGTTACGCTCGCTGATGAACTTTTTCGCATTGGTGTCTCACTCTCTCCCACACTCTTAGTGTGACTCACATGGGGTGTGCTGCTGACAGGGGTACTGGGTGTAAGTGAAGTGTTTGACACATCTTCTTCCTCCTCGTCATCATCAGATGAAACATCAACGTTTTCTTGACTTGCAATTCGGGCTTCCTTGATCTCCTTTTGTTGCGCAAACCATTGGACAGCGTGCTGTCTCCTAAGATGACCTCTCTGGCCTCCGGTAGCATAGTTGGTACCAAACTTACCACGACTAACTGCATGCTTACAAATGCTACAAATGGCGAAGTTTTCCCTTTTTGGGCAAACACTAAAGAAGTCCCAAACTGGGGACTTGAATTGTCTGTGGGGGCCAGAGGAGGCAGTGATACTGGTGGTGGTGGTCATGCTGCTAATGCCAGATGAAGTGGAGGATGTGGATTGCTGAACTTTAGTACGTTGTGCACTTTCACCACCACTAATTGAGGTCGAGGTGGATGGAGGTCCCTTCTGGCGAGGAAGAAATATGGAAGCGGTACGTGTTGGTGTACTAGTTAACTCCAATGATTGTGGTGTTTCCACTGCCTCCTCGTCGACAACATCATCATCACGCTCAGCAGCTTCTCGGGCTAGGGTCAAAATGTCTGTTTGCTGCATGCCCGCTGGGGCTGCAGTGACATTTATGATGACTCGGTCGTCGTCGTGAGAGTATTCATCAGCAGCAGTATCCGCCACTTCTTGTTGAGCCTCATCACACTCCATAAGTATGAGACTTTGGACGAGCTTCCTTTTACGCTTAACTACCTTTATCAGATCATGGTGTGCCTCACTCTCAGACGGCAGTGGTGCTGGTTCCCAATTTTGATCCGTATCATCAGAAGGAGGTGTGCTTGAAGAAGATGTAGACACCACCCTTGATCTCTTCCTTGCTAGGGATGTGGAAGACAATGAATGATCATCAGGAGGAGTGGCTTCCTCAAATGATACCTCGCCTTGATTGTCGATTTCCTGATGTGCCCCTACTTCGGGGGGAACAACTATTGTGGGCACTTTTGACCCTCCATGCACCTCTGCTTGCACATCTCCTTGCGCTGCCTCTCCTTCCACTTGTACTTGGGCTTGTACTTGCACATGTGGTTGTTGTTGCGGCTGTGGTTGTTCAACACTCGTCAGATGAGTTACAACAACCTGTGTTGATTGAGGGACATTGCTGCTACTTTCTTGCGATGAGCCAACATCACTGGTCGATGGTGATTGAACAACTAGAATAAGTGCCTCTGCAGTACTCAAGGGCTTGGACTTAAGTTGGCGTGGTGGTGGTGGTGGCACTGAGCCCAATGGAGCGGGGGTGCTGCTCCCAGCTTGGTCCCCAGCAGATCCCGCTGCTGCTGCAGGCGTACTTTTTTTTTTATTCCCAAAAAATGTGGCGGGCGGCACACCAGTCTCCTTGGTAACTTGCTTCTTCTGCTCCTTATTGGCAACTTCTTGCTAAAGGAGCTATGGGGAACTTTTTTTGGGGCCATCTTCTTCAGAGGAGGTCAGAACAGCAGGCCGCAGTTGCACGAGTTGCAGAGTTGTCTGTGGCCAGACGTGACGTCGCGTGACCTTATGCTGCACACACACACCGCTGCAGGACTTCTTCCTGGCACTGGTGGTTCTCTTGAGTCTTGTGCACCTAAAAGCAATGGAAGACAGAGGAACATCAGTTCAGTTATACACCCCAAAAAATCGAAAATCACAGAAAAATCAGTACAATCCCAATCCCTCCATGATGTTTAAAGCACATGGCCAGGGCCTGCCTGTAGCAGCACTCAAAATGGCCCCCACCCACATGGCCTGTCCCCATGAACACCCCAAAAAATCGAAAAACACAGAAAAATCAGCACAATCCCATGCCATCCATGCCCTCCATGATGTTTAAATTCAAGAAACCCCACAGAAAAACTAGGCCCATGCACCACTCAATACCCCTGGTGAAAAGGCCACAACAACAGACCAAAAAAACAAAAATCACAGAAAAATCAGCACAATCCCAAGCCAACCATGAAGTTTAAATTCAAGACACCCCACAGAAAGACTAGGCCCATGCACCACTCACTACCCCTGGGCATAAAGGTTGAAAGCTAGGCAAAATGGTTGCAGACCTAAGAACATTGCCTGCATTCAAAATGGCCCCATGCCTCCCAGCACATGGCCAGGGCCTGCCTGTAGCAGCACTCAAAATGGCCCCCACCCACATGGCCTGTCCCCATGAACACCCCAAAAAATCGAAAAACACAGAAAAATCAGCACAATCCCATGCCATCCATGCCCTCCATGATGTTTAAATTTAAGACACCCCACAGAAAGATTAGGCCCATGCACTACTCACTACCCCTGGTGAAAAAGCCACAACAACAGCCCAAAAAAACGAAAATCACAGAAAAATCTGCACAATCCCAAGCCATCCAGGCCCTCCATGATGTTTAAATTCAAGACACCCCACAGAAAGACTAGATCCATGCATCACTCACTACCCCTGGTAAAAAGGCCACAACAACATCCCAAAAAAACGAAAATCACAGAAAAATCAGCACAATCCCAAGCTATCCAGGCCCTCCATGATGTTTAAATTCAACACACCCCACAGAAAGACTAGGCCCATGCACCACTCACTACCCCTGGGCATAAAGGTTGAAAGCTAGGCAAAATGGTTGCAGACCTAAGAACACTGCCTGCATTCAAAATGGCCCCCTGCCTCCCAGCACATGGCCGGGGCCTGCCTGTAGCAGCACTCAAAATGGCGCCCACCCACATGGCCTGTCCCCATGAACACCCCAAAAAATCGAAAAACACAGAAAAATCAGCACAATCCCATGCCATCCATGCCCTCCATGATGTTTTAATTCAAGACACCCCACAGAAAGACTAGGCCCATGCCCCACTCACTACCCCTGGTGAATAGGCCACAACAACAGCCCAAAAAAACGAAAATCACAGAAAAATCAGCACAATCCCAAGCCATCCAGGCCCTCCATGATGTTTTTATTAAAGAGATCCCACAGAAAGACTCAGTCCACCCACCACTGAGTACCCCTGGGCAAAAGGCCCCAACAACAGCCCAAAAATCGAAAATTCCAAAATTGTAGCTGCAGCAACTGTAATGCCCCAAACAAACTTACTTTTGAAATTTCTAATCCAAAAGTGATCCAAAGAAAGTCAAAAAGGCCTCAAATGCAAATATCCAGCAGCATCCACAAAAAGTAATCCTTCCAGGTGAAGAATCCGAATGAAAGTGACCAGCACATGATGAAAGCACTGGGAGGAGCCTGCTGGACAGGAACAGGAAGTTGGAGACTGTGGGGCACTTCCTCCCCCCCCCCCCAAATGGACTCCTTGCAAAAAAAAGTGCAGGCAAATGTCAACCTGAGAAGTTATTCTGATAAAAATCATCATTTCCAGAAGGTTTATGCTGCTTGCTGGTGGATTTCTTGTGCAGAATTGCAAAATTTGTATTTTCGCGAGTGCGAGATTGTTGCTGCCCGCCGCATCTACGTGTTCGCAATTGTGAACTCCCGCGATACGTGATCACGGCGTACTCGCGTTTACAAACTCTTGCTGTGCAAGGTGGCAAGCCGCGATGACGTAATCGCGGTCGCCAAACTCCCACGGGATCCCGCAGCAAGATCCAAAATGGCGCAGCACTCGCAAAATATCGAGAAAAAAAACTCGGCAAACGCTGAATGACGGTAAGTGAACGCCACGCACCGCAAAATTGTATCACCAAGAAAATAAAATCCGCTGCGTGCGAATTTGCGGATTTTCGGTAAATTCGCGAGCGTTTGCGGATTGCGAATTTACCGAAAATCCGCAAAATCCGCAAGCGGAACGGATTTTCCGCCCATGCTTACTTGGTACTACAATGGCTCCAAATCTGGGTGTCTCCGTTAATGTAGTCCCAAACACTGGCGAATATGTTCCACTTCCTGAGACCACGCTTTCATTAAGGGATTAGGTATTGTCCCGTGATCCTTTCTATGTTGTCAAATTCCTTGTTTCTGAGGATGAGGGAAAAACTTCGAAAATAGCTGTGTCGCTACACCATGCCGATTAAGGCACAGTGTACTGTCTCCTATGTCGGAGCCCTTCTTCTTCTTCTGAGATCCCATTGTTAGGTCGAGCATTCGAGACCTATTTTATATACTTTAGTATATACTTTAGTAAACATACTTTAGAATATACCTATATGTGTATGTACTTTGTGGGCTCTAGAAATCAGCACTAGGACTTGTCTGCGTCAACTGCTTTTTTTTCTGTTCAACTGCCTCTATTTAACTGTCTTGATAGAAAATGACCAGCAGTGGTCCGTAAAATACTAGAATTGGTTTCTGCTGAGGGACTTTTTTTTCTTCTGGCAACTGCCTCTATTTAACTGTCTTGATAGAAAACGACAAGCAGAGGTCAGTAAAATACCAGAAGTACTTTAGCATTCTCTAGATTCCAGTCCATAGAAATTGTCTTCCACAAGCACCCGTAGACAATAATATTTTTTTCAAATCTTGGAATTTTCAGTGATATGACGACCGAAGGACCTGCTTTTATATTAAAAACAGAGCTTTGGACTATAGCATTTCCCGCTGAAAGGCAATATTTCTCTCCATGTGTTCCCATACCTGTTGTGTCACGCAGTTTGGTGCCTACTTTACCTCCATGTTAAAGAACAGTAGATGATTTAGCACCGAGGCTAATGTGCTGCATTGCTAAATACGCATAAGGACCCGAAGGCGAGACCGGTTACATTACAAAGGCTTGTTAGCACTTACTGACACAATAAATCCAGCAGTGACTTAAAAAGTATGGGGCATATTCACAAGGACTTACCTTCGATTTATCACCTCCTTAACGCATCAAAAGTGGAGATAGAACTAACACCCCATTCACAAACTGGTGCAAACAGCAGACATCGTCAGAATTCCCGTGATAACAGCCCCATAACACCACAGCGGACACCACCAACTAACGCTAATGAGATGCAGGGTAGGCGTTCCAGTGCATAAACTCATGAAAAAACAGCAACACCACTTTCACAATGAACTGACAGATCCGCAAAGCAAACCGAAAAACACGTGATAAGCAGCGGTACCCGCAGGTATTTAACACCTGCCTAAAGCAGTAGGCAACGGAGCCCGCAAACAGTCATATCCGAAGGACGAACAACACCATGGAGCTACTCATCAAGCAGCTCGGAGCCCTAACAGGGCCACAACACCCACCGCCACCACCCTCAGGACCGCCACCACCTCCCAGACTCACCCCCCCCAGACCACCACAGAGGCAGCGCAGATTAAGGCAGTGAACCTACCGAAAGTGCACCACTCTCACAGACCTAATACCTGAGGAAGTCATTTCCCACTACAGGCTCATAAGGACAACCATTTACCGCATCATGATTCATGACCCACATCACCACAGGATGATGGTCCCAACACAGTGGAGCACCAACATCCCTCCGCAGACAAAGCTGCTGGCTGTGCTGCACCTGTTGGAATCTGGTACCTTCCAACCAACAACTGCCCGAGTCGGAGGGGTCTCACAGCCAGCCCTATCAAAGTTGATCACACCTGTCCTGCATGCCATTCTCAGCTTCATACCCCAGTACCTTCACTTCCCCAACACTGCGCAGGAACAGCTGGAGACAAAGCAAGGCTTTTATGCCATAGCCGGATTCCAGGTCGTGTTGGGGGCAATCGACTGCACACATGTCCCCCTTGTGCCCCCTGCAGACACTGCACACCACTACAGCAACAGAAAGCACACATATTCCATCAATGTGCAAGCAATAGTGGAGCACCGGGGACTCTTTAACGGATGTATGACGTTACAACGCATACTTTTACCACGCATACCATTACAACGCGGTATTTACAACGCATACCGTTACAACGCATAGCGCTTAGAGGTGCTGGATAGTGGTAAGTATAATTTTATATTCCAACTCCAGTCCCCGTGGACACTAGGGAAGGTGTTGGATATAAAATTATACTTATTCCCTATCCTAGAGCGCCCCCCAGCGCAATGCGTTGTAATGGTATGCGTGGTAATTCCTCCGTTGTAATGGTAGTGCATGGTAAAAACTTTGTTGTAAACGTTGTATACCCTCTTTAACCAATGTCGTCACCAACTACTCAGGCAGTTTGCATAATTTCTTCCTCTTCCAACAATAAACCAGCGCTTCCAGGAAGGCACATATGGGACGGGACTGCTTGTTGGTAAGTACCGAGTCAACAAACCACACATCATAATGCCTCCAAAGCACAATACACAACTGTGGGGATGCACAAGTGACCAAACCACATCCAACATGTCCAACTGCATGAACACCTACCAGACACGGCCACACCACTCCATGGTCATCCTGGCCCAATACAGACATTTCATAGCACCACAGCCACACAACAGTTGGATGGGTATAGATGCAGATTTCAACCATAACACATTTGAAGCACTGCACTGCCCACATGACCCTACCCCAGTACCCCTCAGGTCAGCGTCCCGCGGCGGTGGGCCCATGTGGCCCGCTGTGCATACGGGGCACAAGTAGTAGTAAATAATCTTTATTTCGATAAAAACATATATTTAAAGCATGAGGCAGTACTTTAACATCATAAAAATATTGTATTTGCATAAACATAATTGTTTAAATAACAATTACCAATATTTAAAAAAAGAAATGAATTGCGTCAACAGAGATAAAAACAGAGTAAGAGAATAAAAAGTACTTGCAAGTAAAGGGGCAAAGCAAATGATTGGATGTCTCTTAGCCTTTTCAATCTAATGGACCATGCCCATCTCAGAAACTTGGACAAGCCACATACATATAACGATCGGGTATCAGACTTAAAGATGCACAGTGCTATGGAGTGGTTTCTAGTCTCTACATAGTGGTTTGAGCCAGCAATTCCTGGGAGATTTGTACGCTGGGCATGCGAATAAGATATGTGCAATTGACTCTATTCTGAGTTCACAGTTTGGGCAGAAAGGTGTTGTTTGGAAAGGAACTTTCCAACGGGCAGTCAATTCACGTATAGGTAATGTTCCTACTCTAAATTTAAAATACAGGGCCCTATCATAGGGCTTCTGTATAATATCTAGGTAGGGTTCACAGAATGCAGCATCCTTTATCCGCAAACACTCATCCGTTATCCTGCCTAGTTTGGGATCTGAGTTTCCTTTACTAATTACCCAACTCCAGTATAGCTTCTTCAGTACTGCCTTGGGTGGGGAAGTTCTATTTTCCCATGCATCCTTGAGGCCCAGATCATAGAGCAAGGATTTGACATCTTTTAGCCACTTGGGGCCCGATGTAGGTAATCCCAGATTACCGATTCTTAAATACCGAATCATACCGATTCGGTATTTGCGAACTGGCAATCGGGATGTAGGTAATTTTACTGAATCAATTACCAAATTGGTATGATTCAGTAATTAATGAATCCGTATTTACCGATTCTGTAATTGCCATTGATTCCTATGGGCCGTGAGGCCCATAGGAATCAATGTCAATTACCGAATCGGTAAATACCGATTCGGTAAAATTACCGAATTTGCAAGGGGGACAGGGTGTCACTTGTCACCCCTGATTCTGGCTTGTGTACCATGTGGCACACATACATGCTCTTAGGGCATGTATGTGTGCCACATGGCACATGTGTACATGCAGAGATGTGCATGTACACAGGAATTCGTTATTTACCATGACATAGTATGTCATGGTAAATAACAAAATCTTAGGGGCCGGTGGCACTGTTTTCAGTGCCACCTACATCACAAATTTGAGATTCGGTAAATTTACTGATTCGGTAATTTACAGAATCGGTAAATTTACTGATTATGTAAATATACCGAATCGGTAAATTTAAGGTCCCCTACATCTCAATCACCAAATACCGGTCGGTAACGGCCGAAATCAGCTGTTACCGACTGGTATTTGGTGACCTACATCTGGCCCTTGATTTTTTGCCATCCCGTCATGGACATAATTTCCGATAGGCCCTCCAATATTTTATTAGCTCTGGTGTTTGCCGCAACCGAGCCCACGGTAAAAGTGGTCAGAGTTTTGCCAGATCATTAATTGAGTGACACCCCAGATCCAGTAACAGTGGAACTGTGGGGGTGATCTGGGGAAGTGTCAATAATTCTTTAAGGAATTTATTTTCTGATCTTACTAGCTGATCCATATTGGTTGTACCCCAGAGTTTGGCTCCGTATAGGGCCTAGCTCACTCCTTTTGCCTTGTATATATCAAGTACTGGAGCAATCGGTCTAGATGGTGAAGATCGATGTTCCCTAAGTTTAGCACCTGCTACCCTTTTATGATTTAGCAGCATTTTCTGTATATGTGGATACCACTGCATGTTGTCGGAAATGCGTATACCCAGGTAATCGAATACAGTGACGCTTTCCAGGGTTACAAGGTTCAGGACTGGGGGCCGCCCAAGTTTTTTTGGTCGATTCAGTACCAGATACTTAGTTTTATCAGAGTTTATTACAAGCCCTCTCAGGGTACAAAAGGACTGGAAATTATCTAAGAGGCTCTGAAGGCCCATAGGCGATTTAGAGATGAGGAGGGTATCGTCAGCGAATAGGAGAGTTGGAATTTGTTCGACCGCCAGGGATGGTGCATCAGATGGAACTCTCTGCAAGTGTTCCACCACACCATTCACATAGAGTGAAAAAAGAGTGGGAGCAAGGACACATCCCTGGCGGACACCACTATTTACTGGAATTCTATCGGTTTTCTGCCCCTGTGAACCCCACCTCACCTGTGCAAAATTTCCTTTGTGAAGCCTCACTAATATAGCTAGGATATTCGCAGGGATACCCAATTCAGACAACACTCCCCATAGATGTTCCTGAGGCACCAGGTCAAAGGCAGTCTTTAGATCGATGAAAGCAAGGTAAAGACTGCCCTTGCCTATAAGAACCACCTTCCAATAAAGAAGTAACAATCTGAATACCTGTTCTAAGGTCCCAGTACCAGCCCTAATCCTGCTTGGTAGTCAGAAAGGATTTTATTGTCATCAGCCCATATTTGAATCCTCTCAAGGACCACCTTCCCAGCAGCCTTTTGAGTCGAGTAGATCAGGCTTATTGGGCGGTAATTGGCAGGGTCGTCTCTGCGCCCCTTCCTAAAATTGGGACGACCTCTGCCCCCTTCCATGACTCAGGGATTATGGCGCCCTTATCGATGGCATTGATTAGAATAGAAATAAACTTTCCCCATTTGGACGGGTCAGATCGAAGAAGATCTCCGGGGATACCAACGGGGCCTGCTGCTTTATATGGTACAATACACTTGATGGCATTTTCCACTTCCTTTTCGGTAAAGGGGTAGCTATTAAATTCCCCCGTGGTTACTAAGGGTTTTTGGGAAATTAGTTCATTTTGGGCTCCCTGCGGACTAGAATAAAGTTTTGAAAAATGGTCAAACCAGGTTTGGCTTGTTATATTGCACATTATCAGATCACATACTGGTCTATTCTTGGTTCTGATAATATTCCAAAAGCGGCCAGCATCCCTCCCAATGCTTGCCTCCTTTAGTGCTTGCCAATACTGTTCCTCCCATTCCTTCTGTCGCCTTATACTCTTTCCTGGCTAGCTGTATCATCACTTGGGATTTGCACTTTACTGCCTTAATTAGTGCAGATTTCTTCCATCTACAATTTTTCGTGTACCATCTGTCATTACCATTTGGCTTTTGTGGCCCCCTCAGTGCCCCACCTTTACTTTGAACTAGAAATAGGTTCCCCAGCACTGTAATGGTATCTTGGAATATTACCGACACCCTAGTTGGATCATGTTGATCCATAGGAGTCGTGCCTAGCTCAGTCAGTGCCACTGACAAAAAGACCCCTATATCCCGAACTTTCCCATCATCTATAGAGACTTTGTACCATTTTAGGCGCCTCTCGCAATTAGAGGGACACACTTCTGATGTTAACATTATTTTATCTATAGCCGCAGGCCCATACACAGACAGTCACAGAGATTGTAAACTCAGGGAGAGTGGATTGTGGTCACTATCGGCAGTTGGATGTATTTCCATATCCTGCACAAAATGGCAGAATTTAAAGTCAAGAAGGATATAGTCAATCCTTGAGGAATGATTCACCCTGTTATACGTTTGGGCCCCATCAGGATCTGAAACAGTCCTGCCGTTTGCGGCCCTAAAGCCGAACTCCATGACTAATGAGTTCAACTGTACGGCCAATTGCGACCACCTCTTTATCGGATGGATAGATAACGTAGGAATTCCCCTCTTAGCATCATCTTTGGCGATGTCTAGAACGTCCTCTGACGCGAGGGGTTCGAATGTACAATTGAAGTCCCCTGCGACCAGGATGTGCATATCGTGGTGACATTGCCTGAGTTCATTTTCCAGAAGTGTAACTGTAGGGGATAAGGCTCCTCCTTTTGTTCCTTGGGCATATATATTAAATATCTCCAGGGTTCTACCTCTCCGATCATCCCTGACCGAAAGCCTTAAAATATCAAGGGAATTGTATTGCGTCTGCTTAATGCTACAGCCCGCCCGCGGAGCGCCCTCTCTCTGTCAGCGAAGTTACTGCTGGTACAAAATAGGAAGTATAACCGACCTTATGATGGGGCACCATACTCCAGGTTTCCTGGAAAATACAAATCCTGTGAGCCTCAACCAGATTATTCCAATCGGGCAGGTCTAATTTCTTTGAAATGCCCGCTATATTCCAGCTAAGAATCTTTAAGTTATGATCAACTGGAGTTAAATCCTGAGATATATATGTTGGCGCAAAGTATACACTATCCTGTGTCGCAATAGACTCAGGCATCGAGGGTTGCGGGCAATGGCCTGTAGCCTGGGAATATTTTTCGGCCTGTAGGGTTGTTCTGGTGAATTCTGCCTGGTTTCATAGGATTCGACATGAGAAGCCTGAGTGACACTTATTACCTCCCTAGTTACAATCTCATGGCATTTTCCCCCACCCTCATGGGTCCCACTCTTGCTCTTAGTATTTCTTGGTTTAGTCGTTAGCCTGTTCTTACAGCTAGCAACTTTAGTTAGAGGGACACCAGTAGAAGTTTGTGGGTACCCTTGCTGCTCTGCAATGGTCCCACTAACAGTAGTCCAGGTCCTAGCGTCAGCTTTTGCCTCCGGTATAGGGGAACATATTTCCCCATGTCAGTATGCATTTTCTATACCATAAAAATCTGGACATCTGTTAAGAACAGTAGCTGAAAAATTATCGTGAGTAACCACACCTTGCATCCTTCTCCAAAGCGGATATTGGTGATTCTGTGTGTGTTGCGAGTTTGTGGATTGCGAATGGAAGTGGCTCAAATCGTGGGTGCTGATTCCATTCCAGTCTCTATCATACTGTTGATCACATATAAACCTCGCAACACGTGCATCCCTGAAATTTACGGGAATACAGCCCCCGGAAGTGTCCTTAGACCTGTTCCCAACCCAGTTAACCCTCCATACAAACAGAACCTGACCATCCATTTGGCTCGGGAGCGGTCTGTTCTTGTTCACCCAATAGGTAGTTTTGTTTTTAAGTTCATAAGATTCGGTTTTGCCGGCCTTAAGTTGTGGAACTCCTGTTAGTATGACTACATAAGGTAGACATTCAGGAGGCAAATTAATATGACTTAAGGTTTATTCGGCTGGGTTTTCTATACCGATCTTTTTTCCTATTACAAATGAGTCCTTAGTATGCCTATTTATTTTACTTTGGCTATTTTCTGTTTTCCGACCCTGCATAGAAGAGTTTCATGGAAGCTTATTAACCTCTTTATCTAATGTTAGATTAATGGATTTTCTACCTAACTGTGCGTTATGGGTTAAGGTATTTGTAGCTTCCACAGTAGTTCCGGAGGGTGGCCCAGGGATTGCAATAGTAGATGGAGATACCAAGCACAGGTGGAGGTGGAGGATCTTTCAAGGGGTTTTGTGTTGTTTCAAGATCGTTTTGTCTATTTCTTGCCTGTAGTCAGTGTTTTTAGGGAAAAAAGTTATCTAGAGAGGCTTGATCGAATCTCTCCAGCCTCTCAGATAGTACTTTTATCCTCTTGAGTAGCGGGAGGATGAGCGATTTAACGACTGGCTCTATCTGAGAGATAGGGGGAGTCTGGAGTATTGGGCCTGTTGATGGAAATTCATTTGGGGTGGGGGTTTCCAGCTCTATCAAGTTTCGAGGCACCGAGCTGCCGGCAGATGGTTCATCTCTTGCTAATGAAAAGTAGGCAATTCTCTGGCATCCCCGAGCCTATTACTTTCTCGGTCACCTAATGTACTTTTATTTAGGGTTTTTTTGGAAGTTTTTGGGCGTCCCCCCTTCTGGCCACTACCAACTCTTTTTCTTTTGGCAGGAGCTGCTTTAGTCCCTACAATATTCGTTGTCTGAGGGTGCGCTGAGATACCCAGGGGGGGGCATTATAATGCTGGTGCATACAGGTTCCCTGTGGGAAACAACACTTACAACACAACTTTTACAACGCACTACCTTTACAACAAAACTTTTACAATGCAACATCCATTACAACGCATGCCATTAAAACGCAACCATTACAACGCATGTCACTACAACGCATACCACTATAACGCATGTCATTACAACGCAGTCAATACAACGCATACCATTACAACGCATTCCTACACTATCCAACACTTACCCTACTGTTGCACCCCCTGGAGTTAGAATAGTAATTTTTATCCCTACACTATCCAAAACTTACCCTACTGTTGCACCCCCTGGAGTTAGAATAGCAATTTTTACCCCTACACTATCCAACACATACCCTACTGTTGCACCCCCCTGGAGTTAGAATTGTTATTGTTATTGTTAACTACAGCTTGTATAGCGCCAAATCACTGTCAGGTCTCAAGGCGCTTTTGACAGAAGAAAGCTATGCTAACAGAGGAACAGATGCATAGAACCATGGCACTAAGTAGAGTTTAGGGCTTCTCTAAACAGGAGTGTTTTTAGGGATTTCCTGAACTGCAGCAAGTTAGATTCCTTACGTTTATAGCGGGGACAGGACAGCAGTTGAGTGTTCGAGGATCTTAGTGATCGTGTAGGTTTATAAACTCCAAGGCGTTCTTTAATGTAAGCCGGTGCTTGACCATAGATTGCCTTATGGGCAATGCACAAACTTTTAAACTCCACCCGTTGTTTTATTGGGAGCCAATGTAGCTTACATAACAGCGACGATGCATGAGTGCTTCTAGGTAGCCTAAAGATCAGCCTAGCTGCATCGTTCAAGACTACTTGCAGTCTATTTATCAGTGTTTTGGGGAGACCCAAATACAGGGCATTCCCGTAATCTAGTCTTGAGATTATTGTGGCTGAGACAATTGTACGGAGCGTGGAGGAGGAAAGCAGGGGGACTAACTTACGTAACTGTCTAATTAGGTTAGTACAGGTCCCAACCACTGAGGAGATCTGGCTGACCATTGACAGCTCATGATCAATCTTTATGCCAAGACTTTTTACGTTGGAACAGGGTTTAGCGGTCGGGCCAAGATCTTGCGGCCAAAACAAATCACCCCAAGGAGACGCTTCAAATGAAACCACCAGGACCTCAGTTTTTTGAGGATTGATCTTCAATGAATTTGCTGTCATCCACTTCACCGTATGACTAAGAATTTTTTGAGCATGGGTCTGTGCGGATGCAGTGTTATCGATACTAAGTAACAACTGGGTATCATCTGCATAGTTAAAGGTTTTGCAGCCCATGCTTACCAAAGAATCATTTAAGGGCTGCAGATAAAAATTAAAAAGGAGTGGGGACAAGACAGATCCCTGGGGGACTCCACACTTCAGGGTACCCAAGTTTGATATACAGTCCTCCAATTGAATCCTTTGAGATCTTCCAGAGAGAAAGGATTTAAGCCATTTATAGACTACGTCTTGTATCCTAAACGCGGCCAGTCTGTCCAAAAGCAGGGTATGGCTGATAGTGTTGAATGCCGCTGACAGGTCTAATAACATCAGGGCACTCGGTTTTTTACTGTCAGCCATACCTCTGAGCTCATCAAGCACCGAAAGCATTACCAATTCGGTGCTGTGATGCACCCGAAAACCTGCTTGACGTTCCTGGAGTAGATGGTGTGACTCCAGGAATGATGACAAGGATATCAGAACATGTTGTTCCAAAATCTTGGACAAGAAAGGAAGCTGAGATATTGTCCTATAATTTTTTAGGTTGATGGGATCAGCCCCCGACTTCTTTATTGGGGGCCTAACTCGTGCTTCTTTAAAGCTGGATGGAAGCTGCCCAGAGTCTAATGATTTGTTTAGTAGGGAAACAAAATGACTTTCTAGGGCAGGAAGCGCCATGCGAAAGATGCTAGGGGGGCATGGATATGCAGGGGGGCCAGATTTTGTTCGATTCATGAGCTGTCCTAAGACTGTAGAAGCAATCGGAGGAAACTTAGAGATGGTATGTATTGACGGAAGGGATTGCGGATATGGAAGAGAGGAGTGACTGCTGGAGGTATTCTTGATGTCATTAAGAATAGTTTGTACTTTGTCGAGGAAGTAGTGTTTAAAGGCGTTACAATCAATTGGAGATTCTGATCTTTCTACTTTCCTGCTCAACTCTGATAAGATCTTGAAGGTTTCTTTTTGGACATTGTCCGCGTTGTTAATTCGGGATTCATCGTACTCTGCTTTTGTTGAACGAATACAGGTTTTGTACAATTTAAGAAACGATTTATAGTGGTCCTTGTCAATGGGATCGTTTGATTTCCTCCAGCGTCTCTCTAAAAGACGAAGTTTAATTTTGTGTTCCCTCAAGGAGGAATTGAACCATGGGGCTCCATTTACCGTTCTATTTATCTTTTGATTTCTTTCGGGTGCTATTTGATCAATAGCCTGACCAAGATTTTGCATTAGATATGCATATTCCTGATCAAGGGCCCCATGCGTATCATAAAACTGTGAATTTTTAAGAAGAGTGTCCGTAAGAGTTTCTGAGTCAATTTTCCTCCATTGACAAACTTTTTTGGATTTAAGGGGTAGAGGTTGAAGCAGATGGCCGTCAATAGGGATATCGCAATTTATCATGTAATGGTCTGAACATATGCAGGGTAGAATATCAGTTAGCGCTACAGCCGGGTCATCCGTTCCCTGTCTAACATATCCACCTGTAAAGGATTCGAGGGATATGTCTGCGCTAAAGGTCCCTGCACTACGGACCCCTAGGCATTAGTTGCGGGACTACGCAAGCTAGCCAACACATTGATGGTTGAATCTGTATTGATACGCTCCTCTACGTTATCAGGGGAGGTAACCAGTGCTAATGGCCCCAAGGAAGAAAGCTTATGATTCAGTGGCTCAACGGAGAGGCGTCGCTCAGTGATAGCGGTTTCGTGTTCAAGGACCTAATAGGCTCTAGTGATGAACTGGTCTAGTGTACCACTAACACCCCACCGCCCTCCTTCTCTTTCCTGACCGTGTAGTCTATGACATATACAACAGCTTTTACGCTTTGATATTACACCAACCCCAGAGCTTGAATATGGGAAAGTTGTGCGACAGCGTGTGTAAAGCCTTACGAAAGCAAAAGTAGTAGGGGTGAAGTTAGGGGGGTCGCCCAGCCCGGCCTCCTCCGGCCCCTGAAGGATACAGATGGCCCCGCCCTTGGCCCAGGCTTCGCCTGGCTCATCCCGCGCGCGTCCCCCTCTGCAGTGGTTACATCCAGTTATATAACGCTGGTAGGCAGAGAACCAGGAACTGCAGGTGTGTTCAGCAGGGGCTCCTGGGCAATGGAGTCCTACTGGCAGGTTAAGCTGAGTGTCCCCGGCAAGGTTTGCGATTACGAGCGGCTCCCGCAGAGCGGGGGCCGCGAGCCGTTTTCAGGCACTGGTAGGTGGAGCAACAGGGACTGCAGGTGTGTCCAGCAGGGGCTCGTGGGCAATGGAGTCCTCCTGGCAGGTTAAGCAGAGTGTACCCGGCAAGGTTTGTGGCTATGAACGGCTCCCGCAGAGCGGGGGCGGCGAGCCGTTTTCAGGCGCTGGTAGGTGGAGCAACAGGGTCCGCAGGTGTGTTCAGCAGGGGCTCTTGGGCAATGGAGTCCTCCTGGCAAGTTAAGCAGAGTGTCCCCGGCAAGGTTTGCGGCTACGATCCGCCCCCTCAGAGCAGGGGCCACGAGCCGTTTTCAGGCACTGGCAGGTGGAGCAACAGGGACCGCAGGTGTGTTCAGTGGGGGCTCTTGGGCAATGGAGTCCTCCTGGCAGGTTAAGCAGAGTGTCCCCGCAAGGTTTGCGGCTATGAGCGTGAGCAGTTTTCAGGCGCTGGTAGGTGGAGCAACAGGGACCGCAGGTGTGTTCAGCAGGGGCTCTTGGGCAATGGTTTCCTCCTGGCAGGTTAAGCAGAGTGTCCCCGGCAAAGTTTGCGGCTACGAGCAGCACCGGTGCACTAGCCCTGAGCGACTTGTGTCATACCCCCTTGAGTGCCTGAAGACTGGTGGTGTAGTTGCCAGCATCAGCTACTCACTGTGGGCTGCCTAACACTCCCCCCACACGCAGCCAGCACTTTCATCACTGGATTGGTGGACCTGCCATCACATCCTGCAGAACCAAGTATTGACTCTTTTCTCCCTGCACTGTCACAGGTGATCAAGGATATGCACTCTGCCCTTGGATTAAGACACCCCTTCGAGATCCAAACACACTCGCCCAGAGGCAGTACAATGCGACCCACATACATACCAGGGGCATCATTGAATGCACATTTGGCGTGTTGAAGTCACGGTTCAGGTGCCTGGATGGCACAGGTGGGAAGCTCCTGTATAGCCCGGACATCGTGTGCAAGCTGATCATTTCATGTTGTGTGTTGCACAACATCTGTGTGCGCACCAGGGCTCCATGGATCCCAGTTCCAGAGGTACCGGATGATGATGGTGGTGATGGGGCAGGTGGCCCACATCCCACTGCAGCAGCGGCAGGAATGGCCCGTAGGAATACCATCATTGATGCATACTTCTCACGAGCACGTCACATTGTGACTGTCCATGGCAATCAAGCGACAGTAGGAAATGTCCAAAAGCACTGCATGTGTGAATGAAACATTTTTGCAGGTTTCAGCTTGTACTTGTACATTTTGATGTTACGTTTCCCTGCAATTTCATATGTGATTTGGCAGGTTGTGCACATTTGCTGGACCAGTTGTGTACTGTCTTCAAATGGAGGGGGGTGTTGTTTGTCCCAGGATGTTGTCACTGCCGGGGTGCACTCCTGATTGTGTGCCTATGCTGCACAGTGGGTGTGTCACTCCTGCGGCTCTGGTTTACCTGCCACTGGTCTCTTTCCTGTGGTGTGCCTGTCGGTTCTGTTCTTCCATGGTGCTTGGATGTTGTGGTGTGCATGTTGTCCTTTGCAGTTGGCCAGGGTGCATCCATGGCACTCCGCTGTTGATGATTTTTGTTCGGTGGCATTTTCTGTATGCTGTTCTTGTACTATTTTCCTGCATTACGTGTGAGTGTTGCTGCCCTTGCGCTGATTGTCACTATTATCTAATCCTGCTTTTGCACATCGTAGGTTTGTCTTTTTGTCTCTGTCGAGGTGGTTGTTTCGCTGACATTGTCTGTGGTGTCTGCAAACTATTCATTGCTACTGCTGTTTTGTGAATTCCACGTTGTCACTGGGTTATTTTTCCCAATGGGCTGCGATGTTGGAAGTTACGTTACGCTACTCTTGCAGTAGTATCACACATTCTTTTGAATCAATCAATCAATCAATCAAGGAATTTGTATGGCGCGCTACTCACCCGTAAGGGTCTCAAGGTGCGGGGGGGGGGAGCTGCTGCTTGAACAGCCAGGTCTTGAGTTGCTTCCTGAAGGCGAGGTGGTCCTGTGTCAGCCGGAGGTGGGTGGGGAGGGAGTTCCATGTCTTGGCTGCCGGGTGGGAGAAGGATCTTCCTCCGGCGGTGGCTTTGCGAATGCGTGGGACGGTCGCAAGGGCGAGGCTGGCGGAGTGGAGCTGGCGGGTTGGCGTATAGAATGCGAGTCAGTTCTTGAGGTACATGGGGCCCGCGTCGTGGAGAGCTTAGTGTGCGTGGGTGAGTAGCCAGAATGTGATTCTCTTGCTGACGGGGAGCCAGTGCAGATTCTTCAGGTGGGCAGAGATGTGGCTGTGGCGGGGGATGTCCAGGATGAGTCTTTCCGAGGCGTTCTGAATGCGCTGCAGTCTTTTCTGGAGCTTGGCTGTATTTCTGGAGAAGAGGGTGTTTCCGTAGTCTAGGCGGCTGGTGACGAGGGCCTGGGTAACCGTTTTCCTGGTCGCGGTTGGGATCCATCTGAAGACTTTCCGGAGCATGCGCAGGGTGTTGAAGCAGGACGATGAGACGGCGATGAGTTGTTTGGTCATCGTTAGGGAGGAGTCCAGGATGAAGCCCAGGTTGCGTGCGTGGTCTGTGGGTTTGGGGGCGGTGCCCAGGGCAGGTGGCCACCAGGAGTCGTCCCAGGCCGAGGGGGATGGTCCGAGGATGAGGACCTCCGTCTTGTCTGAGTTCAGCTTCAGGCGGCTGAGCTTCATCCAATCTGCGACGTCCTTCATTCCTTCCTGGAGGTTGGCCCTGGCGGTGGCGGGGTCGTTGGTGAGGGAGAGGATCAGCTGTGTGTCATGGGCGTAGAAAATGATGTTGAGGTATTGTTTGCGTGCGATGGCAGCGAGGGGGCTCATGTTGAAGAGGGTGGGGCTGAGCGAGGATCCTTGTGGGACGCCGCAGATGACTTTGGTAGCCGAGGAGAGGAACGGGGGGAGGTGAACTCTCTGGGTTCTACCGGCGAGGAACAAGATGATCCATTCTAAGGCCGTGCCTTGGATTCCGGTGTCGTTGAGGCGTTGGATCAGGGTGCGGTGGCATACCGTGCCGAAGGCTGCTGAGAGATCCAGGAGGATGAGTGCGGTGGTTTCCCCGTTGTCAAGCATTGACCTGATGTCGTCGGTGG
Source organism: Lissotriton vulgaris (assembly GCF_964263255.1). Lineage (NCBI taxonomy): Eukaryota > Metazoa > Chordata > Amphibia > Caudata > Salamandridae > Lissotriton > Lissotriton vulgaris. The sequence goes on from NC_141694.1 coordinate 1,300,990,182, forward strand.
CTGCGATGAGGGCAGTCTCAGTGCTGTGGTTAGCTCGGAAACCAGACTGTGATGGGTCGAGGGATCCGTTTGTCTCGAGGAAGGCGGAGAGTTGTTGGTTGACCGTCTTCTCGATGACTTTGGCAGGAAACGGGAGGAGCAAGATGGGTCGAAAGTTCTTGAGGTCCGTGGGGTCTGTGGTGGGTTTTTTCAGGGGGGCGCTGAGTTTGGCGTGCTTCCAGCTCTCTGGGAAGGTGGCTGATGCAAAGGAGCTGTTGATGACGTCGCAGAGTTGGGGTGGGATGATGGAGTCGGCTTTGTTAAAGATGTGGTGTGGGCATGGGTCGGTGGGGGACCCGGAGTGGATGGTGCTCATAGTGCGGGCGGTGTCTTTGGTGCTGACCGGGTTCCAGGTGCAGAGGGTGGCGGTTGGGTGCGCTGGGTTGGTGGTTGGGTTGTTGGTCTGTGCGCTGAAGCTGTCGTGAATGTCAGCGATCTTGCAGTGAGAGAACGAGGCGAGGGAGTCGCAGAGGTCTTGCGAGATTGTGATGTCGTTGTTGCAAGTGCTGGGGTTGAAGAACTCTTTGACGATGCTGAAGAGTTCCTTGCTTTTGTGGGTGTTGTTGTCCAGGTGCTGTTTGTAAGTGGTTCTCTTGGTGGTACGGAGCAGTTGGTGGTGCTTGCGGGTGGCGTTCTTGAGGGCTGTCATGTTCTCTGATGTCTGGTCCTGGCGCCAGGTCTTCTCCAGGGAGCAGCAGGTTTTCTTTGAGTTTATGAGGTCGTCCGTGAACCACGAGGCTTTCTTGCTGTGGGGTCTGCTGGGTGGTTTCTTCAGTGGTGCGAGTTTGTCGGCGCAGTCGGTGATCCATTGTGCGAGGTTGTGGGCTGCTTCGTTGGGGTCCGTTGTGATGGTGGGAGGGTTCTGGCTGAGGGAGGTGGTGAGCTGGTCGGCGGTGATCTTTCTCCAGCTTCTGCGGGGGGCCTTTTGGGGGTGGTAGTGGGTCGTCGTTTTCTTGAAGGAGAAGTGGACGCAGCTGTGGTCTGTCCAGTGGAGTCCGGTGGAGTGGCTGAAGGAGATGTGTTTGCTGGAGGAGAAGACGGGGTCGAGCGTGTGGCCGGCGTAGTTGGTGGGGGTGTTCACAAGTTGTTTGAGTCCGAGGTTGGCGAGGTTGTCCAGCAGGGTGGTGGTGTTGCTGTCATTGTTGTTCTCCAGGTGGAAGTTGAGGTGAATATACCCTATGTTTGTTTAATTACACAAAGCCACTATTAAATTGCTAATTTCTTCTGCCTGGGCATTCAAGGTTGTTCCTTTACCAATTGCAAACTATGCATTCAACAGTGGCTGCAAGGCATAGTTTATTTATTCATAGCCACTATGAAACATTTATTTGCTAATTTTTTCATGCTGGGTCGTGAGTTTTCACCAGCAACACACCCAGTACTGGCTGGAGCAACCTTGTTTTCCCCATATGGCAGCAAACACTGGCACTGAATTACTTAAAAGGAAAGGCTTACATGTGAGGTAATGAATACATCCACTGCTGCCAATTTACCACTACCTACATAGCTACCTACAGCAATAAATGTGTATTTTATTGGCTTGTGCGATTCTTACTGAACCTATTAATGTAATTTTAGATGGATTCTGTGGTTGCTCCCTTCAGCACTAGTTAATCACACATCCAGGAAAAATATCTTAGACATAATGATGCATGCCATGGCTGCCACTAAACAGAAGACGATTGTACAAATAATGCAACGTCTGGTAGGCTGCTAGTTCTTTCAGATGCCTTTTCTTTGCAGTAAATAAATAGGTTTGTTGGGACCGATGTTCATCAAATGTTATTCGCAATAAAAATACAAAATCCTGCAAAGATTCCAAAGACAGAGTGTTAATAAATTACAACTGTGCTAACTTGTCGGCCCGTCATTTTAATTCCATGTAAAAAGTGAGCTAACCTACTGCTACACCAAGAAAATACATGCAAGGCAGCAGTGCGATCGCTTACTGCCTAGATCCTGACTGATATTTCATAAATAAAAGTCTCAAAACTTAACTCGAGCTGATTTGAAAAAAAAAATGACATATTGAGCACTTCTTATTTAAGGAACACTGGCACCCACAAACGTAGAAGCCAATTCTTGCACTAGCAAGAAATCTTACTTATTTGAAATATAACTTGATTAGCATACCTAACAGCTATCTCCCTCTCTATCCAGCTATCTAATTGACTATCTGGCTATCCATCTCAAAAAGAATACATCCAACAGTGGCTACAAAAAAACATTTGTTATGTGTTGATCCTTAATTACTATTAAACATGTTTGTTTAATTGAAAGTGTTAAAATGTCTTGTATATCTGAAGAAATTGGAAGGCATAAGTTAAGCTAGTATCATTATCTTGATATGTGGGAACAGTACTATTAAGGAAACAGAATCTACTATGAACTATTAGTGGACTCAAGGGAAGCAGCAATGGTATGTGACAGCTGTTAGATCTGGGGGCCTCTAGTTGGCAGAGGTAGGTACCGATGTCCAAATAAGGACCCTTGCTTCTAGTTGGGGTAAGGGGGGATACACTCTTTTGATAACCTCTGCTCACCCCCTTGGTAGCTTGGCATGAGCAAACAGGCTTATCAAAGGCAATCTGTAAAGTATTTGCACCAACACTCACTGTAACACAGTGGAAACACCACAAATGGACTCCACATCAGTTTAGAAAAATAAAGTATCTTTATCTAAACTACACAAGACCAAAATGACCAAAATCCAACATGCACAGTTCAGGAATATGATTCTCAAAAAGTTCTAGGGTTTGCGTAAAAATAATCCACAGTTGTGTCATGTTTAGCCAAAAGTACCTTTAGATGCGACAAAAGTTCCAAATGGAAGCTGCAGCGTTCAAAAACAAGCGATCCGTCATTCCTGAGACCCTGGGGAGGGGTCTGTATGGGGAGGGAGGCGATACCTTGTATGGATTCCAGTGTGCAGGTTCGGTAGGAATCATCTCGCAAAGGCACGATACAATGATCTTCGAAGCGGCGACGATCTCAGGTGTGGCGGCGATGCGCAGAGCAGCGCCGATCTTCTCCTCTCGCAGCCCCTCAATGCGATGGCTCTGCGACGATGCTCGCAGCGACGTGATGCAGTCCGCAAGCAAGCGGTGCAGTGATCTCACCCAGCGACGACAGGCTCTGTGACGATGTTTGCAGCGACAGTAATTTTCCCGCAACGGGCCGGTGCGTTCCGCAAGCGAAGGATGCGTTGGTTCTTGCAGCAGCAACAGATGCTGTGACGATCTCGATCTCAAATTTCCTCATACTGTCTGGAATGCGCTCCGCAAGTGAGCGATGCGTGAACATTTGCAGATTGTCTTAGTTTCTCCTTGTCCAGCTTCCCAAACAGCATGCACAAATTCCAGAGGCACCACAACTGGACCAAGCGCTCTAGGAAGGGCAGAACTCATATAGCAGTGAACAGGGGGAAGCTGGGGGTGAAGTCCTTTTGCTCCTGGGACTTCTTAACAGGGAGCAAGCTCTACTCAGGCCCTTGGAGATGTCTTCAAGCAAGGGGACACAGCAACAGCAAGGTCCTTCCCCTCTCCTTGGCAGCAAAGCAACTGCAGGTCAGCCCACAAGTACACCGCAGAACTGTCCTTCCTCTTCAGTCTTCCAGCTTTCTCCTTGGCAGAGTTCCTTCTTGATGATCTAATGTTCTGTAGTCTGAGTAGCCCTTCTTATACCAGTCTTTCCTTTGTTCTCTAGAGGCAGAGAGGCCTTGGCATGGTCAAAACCAGTTCCGGTCAGTTCCTGAGCACTTTGTTTTTCAGTCTTCTCCTCTCCTTTCAGAGAGAGGAGCAGGGTCATCAGCCGCCCAGCAGGAGGTGGAGCCAGCATTGTGGAAGGCAGTCACAGCCCAATTCAGGTCCATGTGCTATCCCCTCCCACCACTCAAGATGCAGATGCGGTCATTCAGCCTAAGGCTGACTCATCCAGCCTCCTGGGGGCTCCCCAGACCCTGTCACTCACAAACCAGACAGTCAATTCACAAACAGGCAAAGGCACACAGAAAGGTTAGACAAGAGAACAGCCACTTTCTAAAAGTGCTGTTCTCAAACACAGGATTTAAAAAACATCCTTCCTGAAAGATGTGTTATTAAATTCTGAGTTCAGGGATACCAGACTTTAATTTTCTATCCTGGTCCTATGGGAAGATATGCAGGTAAGCATGATACTCCTCATTCCCATTATAGCCTATGGGCAAGATAGCCCTCTCAGCAGTGAAAAACGAAAATGGCTGTCATTCACTACCAGAGCATGTCACACACTCCAGTACATGCTCTACCTTTCATATACACTGCACTCTGCCCAGGGGGTACCTTGGGCCTTCTATATGGGTGTCCAGTGTGTACAGAAAGGGAAGGGTTAGGCCTGGCCAGTGTGGACGCTGGCCAAGGCAGCATGGCAGCAACTGCACACAGGCACTGAGGTGGCAGGCCTGAGACACCATTTTAGGGCTACTCATGTGGGTGGCACAATCAGTGCTGTAAGCCAACTAGTAGCATTTGAATCACCAGCCCTGGCACACTCAGTGCACTTTACTAGGGACTTCCTGGTAATACAAGTATGCCAATTATGGATAACCAATCCCACTTACAATTTACTCATGGAGCACTTGCACTTTGACACATATCAGCAGTGGCACAGTGCCCAAAACATCTAAGCCAGCAAAAACGAAATCCAGCACAGCGTCAAAAATACAGGAGATAGAGGCAAAAAGTCAGGGGAAACCACGCCAATGATGCCAGGTCTAACAACAACAAAAACAGAGCATGCATTAGGAGGCAAAAAGACACATTGCTTTTTATTTACGAAAGCTCCAACTTGGTAATTTCAATTTCGATGTCAGCCTACTTCTTTTTCATTTGAGAATGAAATCATTTCCATAATTTCTCTACCCGTTTCATGTACATGTGTTTTTGTGCAGTGTTGTGAGATTCAAATAAGGAAACTGTTTAGGTAGCTGTCCCAGGCCTTCAGTAGTGATTTACTGGCGTCCATGGAAGTCAAAAGGAACAGAACCACTGCCATAAATAAAATACTCATATTTTCCAACAAAAACAGAGGGGAAAGCTCCAAGTCCCTTATACCTACCAACCTCTGCTTGCCCTAGCCCAATAAGTTGAGAAATCCTGGCTACCCGCCAGTTAGACATTTCCCATAATTAACTATAAATATGGTTGGTATGGCAACCCGAAAGCACTTGCAGCTGTAGTGCACGAAAATAGGAAAGGATCATCGGTACAGCTCGTTCAGCATGCATCCCTTTAAAAATCTCAAGGTCAGTTCTTTCCTTTTCTTGTTTATTGTTGTTGCATCACGTTTTGGATGCAGTTGTTTATTTAGCAGAATGTTAGCGCCTTCACAGAGCCCGACTTACAACTTCCTGTTGTGTCACCCCTGAGATCTGATTGATTTAATGGTTCTGAGATTCCTGAGGGAGGGTGTCATGCATGCGGTAAATGCTGGTGAAGGTTGGCAATAGGAAGTCAGTTTTACATGCTTTTCATACACATTGAGACACTAAATATATCTTGACGACGTGTGCAGAGCATTTGCTATATTTCCAATTGTTTTACATTCCCTCCATTAGTAACACACAAATTAGTTTCTTACTGCTATTGTTAATAGTGACATCAGGCAATATCATGCACGAGTTGGCTCCTCTTCTATGAAAATAAATGCATATACACTGTCAATCAATATATGTAAATCCAGTAATTTCACATCCTCTGTGGAAATAAATAAATAAGTTTAAATTATTTTAAAATTGACGGTAACCATCGGAGATTTCAGAACAGATCTAATGATTTACAGATTAAGTTTCCAATTGATGAGGATAGATGCCGAGCTGCTGGATTTTCCCGTTTAAAATTCATGATTCATGAATAAAAGGCCACTCTGAATCCTCAACATTCAGCCTGGCAATCGACAAAGAGCGACAGGGCAATGAATTATCTTCATTTTTACTTGACAACTCAGCATTGTACAAGACATATTCTTTCAACTCCTGTAAATCTACATAGAGTGGGATTTGCCTCCTCCCCGAGAAGTATTGCTTTCTCACCTGATGTTACTGTCTGTTTGTTGTATCATTCCACCTCCAAGGACTGCTGGCACTGCAGTACAAGAGGAACTATTTTAGATCTCAAAAGTATACTGAACTACCACACACTAATTATTTAGCTTATGGATGATTGTATACAGAAATATGTTTTCTGTGTGGCTTTCCACTGCAGCAGTGTGTTCAAATGTTTTACTCAGAATTCAAAACGCAAGCCAGACCTTCTGACTTTGCTAATGTTTTTTTCCCTCTATCGCAGTTTTTTTTTGTATTCAGGGACTAAAAATGCAGTTGCTCTCAGTGAATCTGGCCTGAATTGAAATGGAACTCCTGCTAGGTTTGTTTGGACTGCTGAAATTCAAACTGCCATATACAGTGTCCATTAGTCAATTACTATAGAGTTTAGTTCTGGAAGACATTGGATGGAAAACATTTCCAGATACGATCATCTTCAATGCTCGCCTGAACCACTTGTAGAAAAAGGCATACACCATGGGGTTAAATGTGGAATTCAGATACCCAAACCAAACTAAAGCATCAATTAAAATTGGTGGTATGGCATAGTTCATAAAGGGGTCCGTGGCCGTACAGAAGAAGAAGGGGGACCAGCATACCAGGAACACGCCCATCACTATCCCTAGCGTCTTGGCGGCTTTTCTTTCCCGGATGCGGGAGATCTGATTCTTTTCCCCAATTCCAACCTGACACTGAAACTGGTATGCGGCATCCGTGATGGCCCTAGCTTGCCTCCTAGCAATGCTGTATATTTTTCCATAAATCGATAACATAATAAATCCTGGTATATAGAAGGATATCAAAGAGGACAGGACACCTGTAGTTTTATTAAAAAACAAAAAGCAGCCCCCAACACAATTGATATGATCGTCAAAAAACTGCTCTGATCCCATGAGGTTCAACTTTAGGAAGATCACACCAAAGCCATAAATGGCAGAGCCCACCCAGCTGAGGCAGATCATAGAAACGATGACCAGAGAATTGATCTTCCTCTTGTATCGCAGTGGGTCACAGACAGCATAGTAGCGGTCCACAGAGATGAAGGAAAGGTGGAAGATGGAAGCGGTGCTGAGCATGACATCCATGCTGCTGTGCAGCTGGCAGAAGAAGTCCCCGAAGTACCAGCAATGCTCCACTGAGCGCACCATGCTGAATGGCATGACCATGACGCCTAGGAGTAGGTCCACAGAGGCCATGGAGAGGATTAGGTAGTTGGTGTGGTTGTGAAGCTGCTTGAAGTGAGCAATGGAGATGATAACCACAAGGTTTCCTGCAACTGTTGCCAGTATCGTGCAGACCATGAAGGTATACATAGGGACGCGAATGCCAAGAGCCCAGCTGCTCTTCTCGCAGGAACCGTTTAGTGAGTCGAAACAGAACTCAGCAGGCATGTTCTCATCAGTTCCCAATCATTCCTTTGTTGCATTTACTGCCACTGAAAATTTGGAGTTGAATCGATCACACATGTCTAAGTGGAAAGTGTTCTGTTTCTTCCTCTGCCCAATGAAGACAATTCAGCTCAGAACACTGCGTGGAAATGAAGAAATAAAAAGTAAATTAAAAACATGCAGTTGAAGTTGTCAAATAGTATTCAGCTACGTTCTAAAACTCAAGCAGCAGTTTCACTGTAGAAACAGCTCAAAGCCTGAGCACACATATGCAATCAACATTAGTGGTATACAATATAGATGCTCATAATAGGGCGCGCTGAATCACAAGCGCGACCCAAGAATCCATACCTCCTGAGGCGGAAGCCGGGAGTTTCCATCTTGCTGCTTTTATTTTAAAATTGTACTGTGTATTCTGTGTTTTTTGATCACTCACTTGCACTTTACTTCTGTGCTCCACCGTGCTGCAGACTCTAACGCTGCCGTGGTCACCTGGCTAGGCTGCCGCCACCCTCGGCACACTGAGGCCACGCCCACCAACACATAGGCCACGCCCCCTTTTTAATACTCACACCCAATATGATATGTCTCTTCCGGAGGCCCAGCCGACTAGCGCAGCGGGCGCGCCGTTTGCGCGCCGAAGGCGCGCTTAAGGCAAGCTCGTCTGCGCTCGTCCGCGCCGAGGTAGCGCCATGGGCCACCCATGCTGCCGGATTTGATCCCTCATTCCAGGAGCCTTCACCTCCCGGGCCACCCTACTCTAGAGAGCAGCTTATTCAACTGGGTCAGCTACACGCAGACAAAGGTACTATTTCATTTGCTCCTACGTGCTATCCCCGAGCTGATATAATATGTGACGACCTTTTGAATTGTGGTCTATTAAACGTTAGTTCCTTGCCTAAACATTCCACGGAGATCCAGCTTTTAGTGGAATCTCATGAACTAGATATTCTGTTCATGACAGAAACATGGACCCGACCAGATTGCTGGGTTGATCCTGGCTTTGCTTGCCCTGACGGGTTCAAATTTCTCCACTCTCCTAGGCCACTCTCCTAGGCAAGGGCGGGGGTGTGGGAGTGATTTTCAGATCTTCTTGTAACATTAAGGTCTTTAATTTAGACCCTACCCCGGGTATCGAGATGCTGGGGCTCTCTATTTTGACTCGCCCTGGGTCAATTGTTACCTGCCTAGTCTGCTATCGCCCTCCAGGTGCATTCAACTTGGCACAGCAACAAGCGGTAACTACCACCCTGATCAATATTGCCTTATCCCATCAAAAGTTACTTATTATTGGGGATTTTAATCTTTGGCGTAATGGTCCACTCGACTCAGCTCTTGGAAACCTCCTTCAAACTTGTGTCAGTTGTGGTCTCTCCCAACTGGTTTTTACAGCCACCCACAAAGCAGGCCACCTTTTGGATTTGGTCTTTGCGGGACCAGACTTGGTGGGCATGGGAGACACCCTGCCAATGGATTGGACAGACCACTCCTTAATTAAATTCTTCCTATATAAGAAACTGGCCTCATATAAGCTACAAGTTCCATCTAGAGAAATCAAATGTAGAGACTGGAAAACGCTCTCTCGATTGCATTCTTCTGGTGAAATGTTCCATTTGGACCCGCTTTTTGATGTAAACAAGGGTGCGGATGAAAACTATAATGCTTTTTACACCAGCATTTCATCGGTCGTTGACTCACGGGATCCTCTAAAGAATCGTATCCTTCGAGGCAGAGTCTCTGCCCCCTGGTTCAACGACGCTCTTAAAACTGCTAAACTGGACTGCAAACAAGCAGAGCGGAAATGGAGACACGACTACAATGAATCCTTTAAAGAAATATGGAAAACTAAAATTCTTGCTTATAAAAGCCTCATGAGAGCAAAAGCTGACTATTACCCCTCTCTGATTTGTAATCCCAACAATAATGCCAGGAGTATTTTTAACATCTTAAACAGCGTTACCAATCCAGACGCGTGCAAGAACGAGATTGTCCCGTCTCAAGATCTTTGTGACAATCTTGCCGTATTCTTTAAAGAAAAAATCGATATGATTCTTCTAGATTTGGACATCTCCCTTGACAGTGACTCCTCCCTGGAATCTAGACCCGCTCCACTGGCTAACCAGGTACCCAACCCGGTTTTGACTCTGGAAAGCCCCTAGCTCAGTTTCCAGCCACTCACCTTTGAACAATTTTCTAATATAGCGAGAGAGATTGTTTCCGGCTCTCCTCTGGACCCGCTCCCTCCTAAAATTTGGAAGGAGTTTGCTGTCGAGCTTTTTCCCTCCCTCCATCTCATCTGCAATCAATCTCTGATAACCGGCACCGTTCCAGCCCACTGGAAGCGTGCGCTCGTCTCCCCCCTGTTGAAAAAATCCTCTCTGGACCCAGAGTGTTCAAAAAACTACCGACCCATTTCACTGTTGCCTTTTCCCGCCAAGATTGTTGAGCGAGTGGTTAGTAACACTCTTTCCACCCACTTAGAACAACTTCTCCTACTTGACGAGGACCAATTTGGCTTCCGGTCGGCCCATGGGACCGAAACAGCCCTCATCACCGCCATGGATGAATTTCAGAGGCGTGCAGACAGAAATCAGGCTTCTTTTTTTATTCTGCTTGATATGTCTGCCGCCTTTGACACGGTTAATCATAAGATCTTGTTAAGGCGGTTGTTTGAGACATGGGTGAGAGACTCGGCTCTGAGTTGGTTCCATTCTTTTTTGCAGGGCAGGCAGCAGGCGGTTTCTATGCCTCCTTTTCAATCCCCCTTCTCCCCGGTCCTGCATGATGTGCCCCAGGGCTCTGCCATCAGCCCTATCCTTTTTAATATTTACCTTAGGCCACTTATCTCGCTCATTAAAGGTTTTGGCATTCGAATTATTAATTATGCCGATGACACGCAGATGATCCTTTCTTTGGAAGGAGAGGAGTCCATCTCTGTGGATGTTTTACACAACTGCCTCAGGAATATGGCCAGCTGGTTAAAGGCAAACTCGCTTCAGTTTAATGCCGGGAAAACTGAAGTGCTTTTTAGCGCTGGAACAAGGATCCCTCGCCCGTTTCCCAACAATTTTTGGCCCCCGGAATCCGGCTCTACCGTCCGGCCTTCGGACTCTGTCCGTAACCTGGGAGTCATGCTGAACCATGGGCTCAGTATGGACACCCATGTTCAGAAAACATCGGCCTGTTGTTTTTCTATCCTTCGCTCACTCAGGAAGGTTCTGCCCCTGCTACCATCTCATGCCCGCGTCCAGGTGGTTAGATGTACCATCCTGAGCAGGTTGGACTATTGTAATGCCCTCCTGCTCGGGTCCCCTGAGTATCTACTGGACAGACTCCAAAGGGTTCAATCTGCGGCGGCTAAATTGGCGCTGGGGCTGCCTAGGAGATCTCATGGTCCATCTGCCCTTGCAAAACTACATTGGCTTCCTCTTAGACAGAGGATTCAATTTAAAGCCCTTTGCATTGTGTTTAGGGCTCTTCACGGATGCGGCCCAGTCCCCCTCAGGTCCAAGTTTGTCTGGTACACTCCTTCCAGACACCTTCGCTCATCGGATGCTAAACTGGTAGTTGTTCCCAGATTTAAGAAGGTCAGAGCTGGTGGCAGATCCTTTCAGGTGACTGCATCCAGACTCTAGAACACTCTCCCCATCGAGATTAGGGCCACTAATGAACTTATGCAGTTTAGGAAAAAGGTAAAAACTTGGCTTTTCCCTGGCTAGCCTTCGCTCCCCAGGCATACTTCGCTGCCTCTGTTGTCTATCACGGTCTGGATTTTGTTAGCGCCAGGATGCCTGCAACGGTGACAGTCGCGCTCTATAAATTCTTAAAATAAATAAAATAAATAAATAATAACGATATTAGTTTTCTTGCGCTTTTATTTTCTTCTTTGATGGTCCAGCCAACATGTGCAATGTGTAGGTACAAGGATACATCAAAGATGTACAATATTGTGGAGACCCACATTTCCTTGTCTATCTATGTCACCCAAAGTCTGTTAAAATTCATGTTGTCACATCTCATGCTTGATGTGAACATAAGAGTTGGAATACAGCGGGAAACTCTACACATCCATGGGCGTCCGCAGGGGGGGGCAAGCAGGGTCGCTTGCCCCCCCCCTGGAGCGACCCACCTTGCCCCCACTGCGGACGCCCATGAAAACCGAGACTTCAAGACAGGGTTCTCCCTCTCTTTCCTCTCATTTCTTTTATTTGCTTCCCTGTGAAATGGATCCAAAAAAGAAAGACGCTTTTGCTGGAAATACCGTATTTTTCTGACATTTTAATTCCAAAGTGCAGCAATGGGAATAAAAGGCTAAAAATATGAAAAATAGGTAAATAACTAAATAAAATGAGACAGAGTTGTAGCAAACTGGCCAAACTGATTTTATTCACACTGAAACACAGTAGCGCCACTTTTACAGAGTTTGCCAGTGAAGCGCTATTTTTGTTTTCTTGTCTTTGTTTTCCCTGGACTTGGATCTAGTGCACCAATGTGTGGATTGGAAAACAAAATGTGTGCTGCGGCTCCGCGTCCAGGGATGTGGTCTTTTTACCATACTGCTTACGTTTTGTAAGAATATAAGCAATGGCCATTGAAATAGGTCCATTCAGGGCCCTGTAGTCGTGCCCTTAACTTTTCAGGCAAAAGCACTTACTGATTTCTGAATAGTGAGTGTAAAAGCATTAAGGCAATCATGCTGTTCCTGCTTAAATTTCCCATGGTTTGCTAAAATTTGCATTACCAAAGTGTTTGCTTTTTCCAGGATATTGTTACTTTTTTTTTTGTAGGCCGCATATTGTTCTTGTCTCGTGCGTAATTTAAATTGAGCCGCATCCAGGTGTTTATAGCGGGCAACATTTGGGTTGTAGTTGAAGACAGTGGGAGTTTTTCTCAGTGGGGCAGTACGGTGTTCAGTAGGGGGAGAGGATGTCGCACTATGGTCAGAGCTGCTGAATTTGGAACTAGGAACCAGGTTCAGCCTTAATAACCAGCCCACCAGACCACTCTCCTGCGAGAGCACAATCACATGCTAGACCTCAGAAGGCTTCACAACACGTTAGAAGTCCTGGTGTCTTCGCACCAGCAGGTGGACCCTAGCATGACAAGTGTAAGTTAACCTTCAAGGCTTGTCCACCACTATCCATACTGAAGTTCACCTCCAGTCTTGCGGGCAGACCTATGAATCAGCACACCCTAGAACAACAGTCACTGAGGTCAGAGGACCCTTGAGAAGGGCCAGCTCTAGGGTGGTGCAACTAGTGTGACCGCACCGGGTGCTGACTTTAGGTTGAGGCATCATGTTTGCAAGTATATTATGGTTTTAAAAGTGCTTGCTGCCTCCTTCCTTGTCTCCAGCAATTTTCGGCAACACCCAAATGTCATGATGACTCTGGTGATTAATGTTCTTCCTAGAGAGAGATCAGAATTTTGCCTAGTGGAAGTTTTGACTCATGGAAAGGCAGCTCAGAGGGTTAATGTGCCTGCTGCGCCATGCAGATCACAAAGTACACATAATGTAAATATGTCAGTGGGCTACTGCTTTTATCAGAGAGATACTTTTGTTACTTGCAGTTTATAAGTTAAAATCCTAACTTAGAACAGTGTGCTATGAACTGTCATCTAAGAGCTGCATACAAACTGCAAGGTATAAATTAGAGCGTTATGTTACTCCCCCCCCCCCCCCAGTCTTTGATTATCCTAATGTCCCAAAAAGTGTTCTTTTAGACAGAAATCAATTCTGATTATTAAGGAGAACCCCCAACAATGGTATTAAGTTTTAAATTCTGGGTATTGTGTTTCTCCAGACCAATCTCTATTAAACTATACGGGCTACTAGTATGGTTATCATGTGACTCCTACACCTTGTAGTCCTTAGTCTTATGCAACATTTTCTATACAATGATTTACACACATATTGATTGTCTCTGTGTAATGTGTGTGATGTAAAGTGCTCTGACACCCTACAATGGTATGAGTGACGCTGTAAATCAAATTAAATGCATCTGAGAGAGAGTGGTTATGGAAACTTGGGTGGCACAGTTAAAGGGTGGTAGTGAGGGAATCCATGGCGGAGGTGGTCATTGGGGGGCACTAACAAACATTAATGCACAGGACACCACCACTGCTATGGCTGGCCCGGCCCTTGAGGCCAGTCTGCCTCACCCATAGGTGCCTCCATTGGCTTTGTTTCAGCAGTAGTAGCTGCAACTCACCAGGGATTGGCAATGCAGGATTTGCACGCACACCAAACTAAGGGGTCGATTAGGATGGCGGACGGACAAAGTCCGTCCGCCATACGGTCAGAGGAAGGGACCATCCGCCACAGGGGCGGAGCCCGTGCCTCAAATTTAGATGCACCCACCACAGTGGCTGGTGCATCCTGCATTTTTAACATTGCGGCGGGCGGTGCTAAAAGCACCAGCCGCCGCAATGCTAAAAATGCATGTTATGCGTTTCAAAGCACAACATGACAGGCACCGCGCGGTGCCTGCCAAGTTGTACTTTGAAACGCAGGGGGGTACCATAGGTACCCCCCATGTGCACCTCCCACCCTCCTTCACCCTGGGGGCCAGCAACGGGGCCCCAAAGCAAAGACCGTATGCCTTTCGACTGCGGCAATGCCGCCGTGGAAAGGCATAGGACCGCCTGCATCGTAATATGGCTGGCGGCATCTCGCAGACACCACCACCATATGTATGCACTTTTTCCGCAGGTCGCGAAGGCAACCGGCAGAAAAGCAGCGGACGGTCTTGCCATCCCCCACGGACCCCCCAGCCATCCTAATGTGGCGGGGGGTCTATTCTGTGAGGATGGCGGACGGATTGCCTCCGCCGGGCCGGCGGTGGCTACCGCCGGCCTGGCGCAGGCAATCCGTCCGCCATCCTATTCGGCCCCTAAGTTCGCAAACTTCACAGTCTCCCTGCTTCATTCACAAGCACTTTTAACATGTGCTGCCTGCTGTGGGGCCACTGGAATTAATTATGCAACAAAGGATGACAACTAAGCATGGGCGAATTTTGCGAATCTCGCGTTTGCGAATTTTGCGGATTTGCGAACTCGCAATCCGCAAAATCCGCGAATTCTCGCGAATTTGCGGATTTTTTTTTTGTGTTTGCGCGGGTTTCTGCCAGTTCGCGAGGGTTTTGTACAATTTCGCAAATTGCGAACTTACCTGTCGGGTCGCAAGTTTCGCGAACTTGTTGTTTCTACTTGTGTCCAGCCTGTTTGGGACACTTTTCTTCATCACTGCCATTCTCTGTCACCACTGCCACTCTCTGACTACTCATGCCACCCTCTGGCCCACCCATGCCACCCTCTGTTTCATCACAGCACCCTCTGGTTGTCCAGTCAGTGTACATTATTGTGGCAACGCAAGCACACCTTCCCTGCCTCAAGTGACCTGAATTAATTTGGGGCTGATTAATGTGTCACAGAATATTTTTTTAGCTGGCACCTGCTTCCTTAGTGCTTCCTGATTAGTGATCTTTTGCACTTGCTAAGTGCTTTCATTGTTGCAAAATTAGTTACAACACCTGCCCTGCCCCAACTGACAATAATGAATTAGGGGCTGATTAATGGATTTGAACTTCCAGTCTGGCTCCTGCTTGTCTCCCTTAGCTGTAATTCAGGACCTTTGTGGCATATGTGTAACTATTCTGAGGTTCAGAGCAGGGTCACATCATAGTTCCAACTGGCAACTGAACTCTGGAGGGGCCCCTCAGGAAGCACTACAGGAAATGGCTACTAATGATGAGCCTGAACTTTTGAACCTGGTAAGTAGTTTCAGTTTTGCTAAGATCGTATTTCTGCAATTTTGCACTTATTCGCGGGGCGTGAAGTTGTACTGGGAAGCCGCGAACTCACGCGAACAGTGTGAGCAGTGCGAGCAAAATCCGCTGCTCGCGGATTTGCGGATTTTGCGGGAGATTCGCGAATCTCGCGGATTGCGAATTTACCGAAAATCCACAAAATCCGCGAGCGAAACGGATTTTCCGCCCATGCTTAATGACAACATTATGCCGTAGTGTTGACTAAATTATGCATTTAAAAAAAAGGCTGCACCGTAATGCAGTATATTTTCAGATAGTTTATTATTTTGACGTGTGTAAACAAGCTAACAGTCTCTGAAAGATTTTGCCTTATTAGTACCAGTGTAACATACAAACGCAGCAGTGAGAAAGGGGACCAGTCAACCTTTACAATAGGCCATCCACTCCTCAGCAACACAAGTCACATTTTATATTAACTTTTGATATGTTTGTGCCACAAACAATTTATTAGTTTAAATCGTCAGATCATGAATCAGATCTTGCATTATGAGGCAAATATGGCAGAGCCATCATTTTAGAGAAAACATTTGCAAACTAGGATATTTTGCCATTCAATTTTGAACTGCTGTTGTGGAAAAAGGGAGTAGTGCTGATGACAGAAACTCCATGGCTCGGAGACAAATGGCTTGTGTTTCCACATTTTATCGTATTTGGAACATTCTGTGATTAGAATCATATCCCACTTTGTGAATATATTTTAATGTCAATAACTCATTATAATCATGTGTATTCATTGGCTGATTAAACTGGTCAGTGAAATGCCAAACAAATACTAAAAATTGGAATGTCTGCGCATTCTGGCCACACCTCTGGCTCCATCCACAGATCCAATCCTTGGGTTATTCCCACCCTCTGATTCTCCGCCCACTGTTCCCCTACTTTTTTTCCCCCACTTTGACCACTGTGTAGGACTCAGCATCCCTGGACCTGTGATGCGCCGCCACTGCGGGCACCGCATGTGCCACACATTTACGGTCCGGGCTTCCGCATAAGGGAGCTGGCCATTATTGTATCTAAGCATGGGCAAATTTTGCGAATCTGGCGTTCGCGAATTTGCGAACTCGCAATCCACAAAATCCGCGAATTCTTGCGAATTTGCAGATTTTTTTTTGTGTGTTCGCAAGTGTTTCTGCCAGTTCGCGAGGGTTTTGTACCAGTTCGCAATTGCGAACTTGCTTGTCGGCTCGCAACGGTCGCTACTATGTTGTTTCTACGTCTGGTTCATCATCACAGGTTCACAGCACCCTCTGTTTCACCACTGCCACCCTGTTTCACCCATGCCACCCTCTGGTACATCAATGCCACCCTCTGGTTCATCACTGTAGATTAAGAGGGGGAAAAGCAAGCACACCTGCCCTGCTTCAACTGACATGAATTAATTTGGGGTTGATTTATTAATGTGTCACTGTTTAAAATTCCAGTCTGGCACCTGCTTCCTTATCTGTAATTTGCTTTCTGTTGTAGTGCAATTGTTTTTCCAGGACCTTTGTGGCCTACTTGTAGCTATTCTATGAGCCTGCTGTGAGGGTCAGAGCAGGCTCATGGAATTGTTGCAACTAGCAACTGAACTCTGGAGGGGCCCCAGTCAGGAAGCACTACAGGGAATGGTTACTAATGATGAGTTTGAACTTTTGCACCTGCTAAGTGCTTTCAGTTTTGCAAAACTCGTTTTTCTACAGAACAGCAACTGTAATGCCCCAAACAAACATAGGCAACTGAACTCTGGAGGGGCCCCTCAGAAAGCACTACAGGGAATGGTTACTAAGGATGAGTGACCTTTTGCACCTGCTGAGTGCTTTCAGTTTTGCAAAACTCGTTTTTCTGCAGAACAGCAACTGTAATGCCCCAAACAAACTTACTTGTGAAAGTTGATTTCTAATCCAAAAGTGATCCAAAGAAAGCCAAAAGGCCTCAAATCCAAAAATGTGCAGGCTAATGTCAACCTGAGGAGTTATTCTGATAAAAATCATCATTTTCAGAAGGTCTATGCTGCTTGCTAGTGGATTTCTTGTGCAGAATTGCAAATTTTGTAATTTCGCGAGTGCGAGATTGTTGCTGCCCGCCGCACCTACATGTTCGCAATTGCGAACTCTCGCGATACATCGCCAAACTCCCGCGGGATCCCGCAGCAAGATCCAAAATGGACCAGCACTCACAAAATATTGAGAAAAACAACTCGGCAAATGCTGAATGACGGTAAGTGAACGCCGCACGCCGCAATATTGTATCACCAAGGAAAAATATCTGCTGCATGCGAATTTCCGGATTTTCGGTAAATTCGCGAAAGTTCGCGGATTGCGAATTTACCGAAAATCCGCAAAATCCGCGAGCGGAACGGATTTTCCGCCCATGCTTAATTGTATCCCTAAACATTCGCACGTTGTCTGTTTGACATTGACTACACGTAGAGGGACTCTAAGTTACTTTAAAAAAATATAGCTAACATTTGGACCTATACATTTTATTTTGTATAAATTAATTGAATGTGTGTAAAATTTAGCAATGCCCAGGGAATTCTAGCAAAGGGAGCACTCATTGGTGCATCACTAGCGTGTGTGATTGCTGCATTATTTATTACTAACTTTGACGTTGTGCTTTAATTTTGGATAAAAGTTATCATGAATTCTAGCACCAAGAAGCCAATATTGGTAAATATGTGTGCTACAAATAATCCCTAACATAAACTGTGCATACAGTACATTTAATCTGGTGCTTTAATCATAGGCTGTTTTAAAGTATTCTGATAAAAATCGCATTGTGCTGAAGACAGCCTTGATTGGTGTTGAATCGATGACCCGGAAGTGTGCACACCTAGCAGACAGAGATAAAGCACCTTGTCAGAAAGTTTAGCGTTTTCCCTGCAGGTGGTGTATGTTGGCTTGTGGCAGGGTCAGTCACATGTCCAGGGTTCCTGGCATTTAATTGAGTCTATCCCAGTTATGCGCCCCAGTGTTTCTTGTGCTCCACCTGGCACACATCATGTCGGAGGATGGTGATGACCACTGTTCCCCCTAACCTGCGCGCGTGGGCACGCGCGCACGATGGTTACCCGGAGCGCGCAGTGTCCTGGATTTAGTGCGCACACAGCTCACAGACATCCCTGCGAGACAGGTCGCACCGCCGCTTTTAAAACGCGAGCGGCGCGAAATCCAGACGGGAGGCAGAGTGTTGCAGGCATGCAAAGCCCAATGTGCTCAAATTGCTTCAGCTTCAGCCCCCCTCCACACCCCCACCGTCCTGTGTGAACCCCCGGGCTGAGACAGGTTCGCGGGCACACAACAGCCGCCCGAGT
The DNA here is from genome assembly GCF_964263255.1 of Lissotriton vulgaris. NCBI lineage: Eukaryota > Metazoa > Chordata > Amphibia > Caudata > Salamandridae > Lissotriton > Lissotriton vulgaris. The sequence goes on from NC_141694.1 coordinate 1,301,008,809, forward strand.
ACTTCACAGGTCGTTAAAAGACCATTTGCACGTTAATGAGCTTTGACTTTTTTTTTACCTCTTCTTAGCCCCTGCATCTCCACACTTCCTACTGGCATAAGGGAGAAAGCACGAACATGCAAGAGGCAGATAAAATTGCAAGGAGTATCTGGCAGTGAGAGGAGTCCTGGCCAGTGTCCTTCATATTAAACTCTTCGGAGAGCTATCGCATCAGATCAATTAATATGGTTATCAAGGTTCTGTAAAGAGGTCGGGCGCCCTCCGTTGTTCCGCTCATCAGCTGTCACTTCACCCCCCGTGCCTCATTTGCACACGTGAAATTACAAGAAAGAGCAGGGAGGAAATGCCTTTCCAGATGTCCGAAAGAGTGAGTATTAACACTCCGCAGAAAGTTCAAAGGGTTCCTGATTGACACATTTACTGTATGGAATTGTATATTTAAAATACTTTAAAAAGCATAAAAGTAACAGGTGGCTACATTAATTTAAGTCAGTTGAAATTCGTCAGGGCTGCCTCTAGTCCATGATTAGGTCTGCTTGAGAAAGCAGCGGCTGTGTTACATATTGCGCGCAGTATACATGGAGTGTGCATTGAAGCATCACTTCTAACCCAGAGGCGCACGTAGATACAACTTCAAAGGAAACTTCCGGTATGCACCCCGTACCTTTCCCGCCTCTCCTCAGCCACACCAGAGTGGAAGTTGTGGAGATGAGAGTCGGTGTATATTTGGTTTTATTGGGGAGGGCGATAAATGCAGAGGTGAAGCCCGTCGCGAGAACAAACAGGAACAGTGACGTTTTTAGTCCGTGTGTTAAAGGAAGTCACGAAAATCGGAAAACACAAGCTTCGAAGGGGTTTGCTCCCAGCAGGATGCCAGCCACAACCACGTAGTATAGCTGGCACAGGAACAAAGCTTGGCCCTGGAAAACTCTGATCCATCGAGGTCAGGTGAGTTTAAATAATCTTAGATTTAATTATATTATTGTATATAGTGTGAACGCATGAGCCAAGCAGTTCACACCTCCTGCTGGTTTCATCAACAACCTTGTGGCCAGGCCTGTTCTATTTTCTTTTGATTGCTGAAGTGCTTCCATGTCTGTCCATTAAGCACTTCCGCAATCACAAGACAATAGAATCGGCCAGTAGGAGCTGGGAACTGCTTGGCTCATGTGTGATCGGTGCAGTAGGCACAGCCTCTTGCTGACCTCTCTATGTTGGCAGCACAGCACTGGATGCTGACACTGCTAGGAGTGCATTTAGTCGGGGCTTCTGGGGTACACTTAATCAGGACACTTCTTCGCTTTTCTTCCAGAGTTGAGTGAAGAGGCTTCCATGTGCAGACTATTTCGGTGCCCTCCAGAACACCAGGCAGCTGCAGATTGAAAGCAAGACAGTAATTATGATCATTTATTTGCAGGCAACTGAGAGCATGCGCGCTGGAGCCTCTCACATCCTGTTTGGGACAGTTAGGCCAGACAGTGCCCTTCCATTTCTGGTACTATGCAGCAGTTTTAAGATGATCTCATAGTTTCTCCTGGCTCAAAAAAGTGTCATTTCTGCTAGTTATATGTTTCCCTCCTCTTCATTGCTTGATTTAGCTCGTGAGAAAGTGTCACTCATTGTCTTTGAATGCCACTCATAATTACATTGAAATTAGGAAAATGTCACACATTAGCAATCTGAAACCTTGGCAGCTATGAATCTTGCTCATTGGCACCTATGGAACGTAGGAACCGAAGGACTCGCAGGGAAAACACGCAGTGGCCAAGGGTTTTAGAAAGAGCTGCAGCAACCGTGAACTAAGATGGTGTTTGCAGGATACCGAGCTTGCACCCAGGAGGCCATAAGATGGGAGCCTGATACTGCTGCATCTAGCTTTGTTGATTTGCGGAGCCCTCTCGCCGTCCCCACCCCCAAGGTACAGCTCTGCCGGTTTACCCCCTGTAGGGAAAGACTGCCATCGAGGTTGTCCTGCCTGCCTGCCACATCGGTACGAGGGAGACACAGGAGGTGGAGGTTGGGGCCGCCTACTGAATGCCCGCGTTGCTGCTGACTGTTTCGCCTCCTCGCAAGACATCTGGCCGGATTTGGGGACATAGCAGAGGTATGAAGTCTCGGCACCGCTCTTTGTTGCCTCCCGCTCTATGGACTGCTGCTTTGGCGCCTGCAACATGCTTCCTTGACCTATGGACACCGGATCGGACACTACTGCCCCCGCTGCCTTGAAATTTTTCTCATGGACAGTGTGGCTATGACTTTGAAACCGACTGCCCTCCTCCCTCCTGGCTCTCTGGCTCTTTTCCCCCTCTAGTTACCTTCCACAAAATTTGCTCCTGTTGCTTTTGGAATGTGCTCCCTTGACTTTCTGACTTGGACTCTTATGCTCCACCCATTTTGTGACTTTCTTCTTTGACTCCTCTGTCCCTGATCCGCCATCTTAATGATCTTTGACCTCTTCCCTGTCCCAGCCGGGCGACCTTTCTATTGTCTCTCCTGTGCCATGGACCTACTCCTCGTTGTCGATCTTGTTCATACCTCTGGTCCCTCGCCCGTTTTGTTTCACTTTCACCTTCCTCTCCTTATTCTGCCTTCCTTTCCCTTACTTTCTGTTCTCCCCCCTCTTCCTTCCCCTGCCCCTTAGATTGCTAAGGTGTGATTATTACTGTAAAAATGTAAACCTCAGTGAATTTACTATTTGTATATATATAACTCTAACCACTAGTATATGTAGTAGACCTTTGTATTTACTACCATTCCTATGTGATTTTAGAGTTTATCCGTTTATATCTCTTCCTTGAGTAACTTTACAACTTGTACATTTGAATTTTTTTCGGATTGTATCTTTTATTGTGACTCATGTAATCCAAAGTCGTTATGTAACGCAACTGGTTCTTTTGTAAAGCGCTCTGACACCTTCGGGTAATGTTCGCGCTATATAAAATCGCATTAAATAAATAAATAAATAAAAGAGGACTTCTGAGCCAGAGCTTCGGGCACCGGCATTCTTCTATTTACAAATTAAGCATTGACTTTCTATACTTCCTCAACAGGAAGTGATATCCAAGACAAACAGGTTTGTCATTCCTTGGGTTCTTCTGCTCAACATATGCCTTTTCAGTGTTGGGAATTTTGTTTTGCACATGCAAAGTCAGAGATTTGGACATCGTAGGCTTTAAAAGTACGCAAACACTCTAAGATTCCATGAATCGATGACAATTATTTCATTTTCTGAAAAAATATATTTGGGTCAATTTATTAAACATTTTTGTTGTAAATGATACTCTTGCAAATGGGAAAAGTGAAAACAAAGTTTTTAAAATCTTGGAGACTGGGTGTGGTTCAGCAACAGAGCAGAGCTACACAGCTGTTCTCAGCAGTCCTCAGCGGTCTTTCAGAGGACTAAGCTCTCCCTCTGATCTTATGGGCCTCCTTCTTATGCCCAGTTCCCACTCATATCAACCCCGGAGAGCATCATTAAGTGGAGAGAACAGAGGCATACAGTGAGGTTTTTAAGGGGCTGTGAAGCCAAGAAGTTCTCTTCCTAAGCCTCCCTCCCTCGCCTGCTTTTGCTTGGTTTATCTTGGGAGAGCGGCGTGCAGTGGGTGAAGACAGAGAGGTACAGAGGTCTACATCTGTGGGAAGCCGGGGAGTGCTCAGGGTTGGAGCAGGGTGCTCAACCCTGAATCGCTTGAGGCTGAAATACTGAAGCGTTCTGCCATGAAATGCCCTGAGATGATTGTGTCTCAGTGCACTCTCTTGAACCAAATTGAAATTGAAGTTCAGAACTCAAGAATCCTGAAAAGGGACTGCGGTAGGGTGGATGCTAGTGTAGCCATATTGAGTTGAGTGCATCCTCTTTGAGATGGCCCCACAAGGTCAGTGAGCTCAGTGCTTGCTCCCCCATGACACATCAAACATACCAAAAACATTTAAACCTCCTGTTATTGTTAAGATTGCAATACAGGCTTGACTAATCAAGGGAACCATGGCGTCTACAGGAAAAATGAAATCCGGTAAGATCAGACAACAGGCTGCGCAGAAATGATTGAATCAAAAAAAGATCGCATGAAAACCCCAGACAGACATTGTGCCAGATAACACAACTAAAGCAAGTGAAGGCCATGGCAATCCTTTGATATCGCCAATACAGACATTTGGGAAAATGAACCGTTGCTGTAAATTTATGTTTTTAAAAGACTCTGCAGCAGTCATTTATTCAACGACAGAAAATATTGCAGAACTGCCAGTCCACTCATTCCTCAAAAGTCAGATTCACTATTGAATCCAGATCAGAGGTTCAGCATAAGTCAATCTATGAATTTAAATGTAACCGCACCTGGAAACAGTGAAATGTCAGTGCATAAAGTTATCATGATACAGGCCCAGGTTCACGTACCAAGCTATTCTTATTCAATGCCAAGACCTCACCCAAACAAGCACTATCCGCATAAAATAACTCCATCATTGAGTCTGTAGAGGAAGTGGAGAATTCCTGGCTGTGCTCAATTTTACTAGCAAACCATGTAGATCTAGTACAGGCAACGGAAAGTTAAGACCATCAATCTGGTTGATGATCCTGTAGGGCATGAGCAATCTGCTACTTAAATCTCAGATTCATCTGAGCAATTAACCCAAGAAGAGCTAATTAATGAACATAAGTCTGCATTTAGCGAGAGAGTAACATTAACTCTGCCACAGCCAGAAGACATCAACTGAAATACATTTGATGGCCCTTTGTTGAACGCAATTAGGAAAATAAAGACCCCACATACTGTTGTCTTTACTAATAAGAATGTATTTCTACCCAAACCAACCCTTTTTACCATCATTAGTATAGTGAGATAAGGAAAAAATATATAACTCTTTAACCTATACCATGCAGTTTGCAAGCAGCTCTTTGACACTTCATAGGTTACTGTCCTATATCATAATTGTAACTCATGAACTGCAAGTAACCAAAGGTTCTCTACAACAAAAGCAGTAACCTACTGAGCTATCAACATAAAATAAAGTTCTGTGTATGGTACACACTTTTGTAACAGGCATATTAACCTTCTGTACTACTTTATGATGAGTCAAAACTGCAACCAGACAAACATCTCTCCAGCAGAAATATTAGTCACTGGAAACCTCCTTTACCTCGCAGTCTCAACAACGACCAGCCTTTGCAAAGCATTCACTACCCCGACTGCGACTTTACCACAAGTTACTTTAATCCAGAAGTTGTTACGATGATTTGCTGTAGGGGACTCGTTTTTGGACTGGTGACAAACTATCTCTGATGGGATATGCAGACATTACTCCGTAGATTGCACGTCTAATTGTAAATATGTTATGTAATTGTGCATATAAGTGATCTTGTATAGGCTTCCAACATTCCCCACCCTATGAACAGTCCTTGAGCCGAGGATCTTCAGTAAAATCTTATTTTGATACCACCATTGGAGTTCTGTGCTTTTCTAAACCCAAAGTGTACTCCCCTGTGTAACCATGTAATTGCGTGTATTTCTAAATTGAAAACCTGCCTGAAGACACTTCATGTGGCGCTACATGTGTGGAAATGCACTCTCTTTTCACTTTTTTAAGCAAAGGTTTGTAGTGATGTTTGGCTCTGCAACCACATACGCAGTCTGGTTCCCGGCGCACATAGCCTTAGTTGCAACGCACAGAGACCTTATACTGCCGCACACTGAGGAAAAAAATTAGAGGGAACATTGGTGATGACGTTAACATTTTGCCCCCCCCCTGGAAAAATGTCAGCGGACGCCCATGTACACAGCATGATAATTCGAAAATATTGAAGTTGTACACCTATCCATATCATTGAAAGTGCAAATATGTGCACAAAATGCATTGTATATTGGGGCGGACAGGAAAAGAAAGCATGCGCAAAGTGTTTTGAAGCACCTGGTTGGATAATTCAACTGATTGCTCTATGGAAAGATGGAGAGACTATAGGAGGGGAGGGACAAATCATATTGAAAGCGGAAGACCATTTGACAGATTCCTAAAAATAATAAGATTAGAATGTAAATGGGAGAGAATTTAACATGAAACTAAAAGGTATTGGTGTTATCTGAGAAACAGGGAGCAATTGGGGGAAGTGAAGGGGGGATTAATGAAAGAGTTAAAGTGTGTCCAATAGTGTTCCAGCGAGAGGTAGAATAATAGGCACACGCTCTATCAAGACATCCAAATATGCTTTTGAGACACAGACATTAGCCTCGGAGAAACAGATACTAAGGAACTGATAGAGAGACACTAAAGATATTTTGACTCCGGTCAGGTTGTGTCTTAGCATGCCATTCACAACTTCATTGTGCTGGGTTGCAAACCTGTTTATTTATTTGAGTTACCAATAAATCCCCATAGTAGAACACAGAATAGTAGGTAAATGAATGTTGATCTTGTAATTGTATTGATTCATATGTCTGTTTTCCAAGTCAAGCCTAAAAGAAACACTTAGAAATCCCCCAGATGTGCAACACTTCAGAGCATACCATAGATGAATACACTTTTTTAAATAGTTTTATATAGAACTAGATCCAAAGGTATCAGAGCACTTTGCATGAGCAACAGTTGTGTTAAAGACATACACATCCATTTTTGTTTTAGCCACGGGGAGATTAAGTGACTTGCCCAGAATCACAGGATATTGAGCCCCCCTGCCAAGACTCGAACCTGGTTGCCCAGTTTCGTGGTCCAATGCCCTAGCCGTTAGGCCACATCCTCTCTCCAACTTCCACCTTCCACTAACCTGGGAAGTTCTTGTCATCCCTCAGCTCAAGCAATAACAAAAAAATAACCATCAAAACCTTTACAACTTGTCCAAAGTTTGCTCCATGCTCAACAAAATTCAATGGATCTTCCTCATTCTATACAGACTATGTTACTGCTCCATAGTTTACTGAAGACACTAACAAAACTGCACAGTGTTCAAAGCAGAGCTATTAGATTTATATGTGGTCTGAAAACAAAATGACAATATATTAAATTGATCCAAACTGAATTAACTACCCATCAGTGGAGAAGTGTGGCTCAGGGGTTAGAGGCGGCAGACCCGGAAGCTGAGATCGGCCCTGGACCAGGGTTCAATTCCCCGCCTCGGCGGGTCTTGTGCTCAAAATTCCACGGACTCGATAATTCTCGCTCCGGTGCCTTCTCAACTCATGGGTTCACACTCTGCGACTCTGGGCAATAGCTTGCTTAATCTCCACAACGGCCCCTCGCGGCGGGATGCCTGGCTTTCACCTTGTGGATACCCTGCCGGGGTTATCTCACAAGGGAATACCAGGACGGGTTCCCTAAGCAAGCGCCGGGAAACCCTTTGTGGGTAGCTGTGCGCTATATAAGCTCAAATACATTTACATTTACATTTACATCAAACAAGACCCCTACCCCAACATTTGTAAGTCAGTACAACAAACATCCCCCAAATAGCTCACAGCTCTTTTTGTACATACCAAGACCAAAAGAAAACACTGTTTTAATAAGAACCCTCACCTCCCAACCATCAAATGGCAACGAACACGGTTGGGGGCAATACCTTGCCAAAGCGGGAAAGTATTATGGAATGATCCTCCTCTCTAATGCAGAAATACCATAAACAAGAGAGTAAGAAACAGCCCGTCCAAACCATGGTTCCCTGACAAACTCAAAGAGCTAAAAAAATCATGTAAAAAGCTGGAGCGCAGCTGGAGACAAGCTTATTGCCCATTTGATCAAAATAGCACTAAGGAAGTCCCAGAATGATTATTATTCTGCCATTAAGAAGGCCACAGGCAATTTTTTTGTCCAGAGTTTTCTGAAGCCTTATCCGGAACGTATGGTTGTTCCCGCCTCTAATTCTTGGTGCGAGAAGCAATCCAGGACAGCATTGTGTCTGGTTTCCAAGTGCAGTTGGAACACCCCCTCCGGACTGCCCCAGACCCAGACTTAGCTCACTCTTTCGTGACAACTTTTTACCCATTCCTCTATTGGACACATTGGCCATCCTCAAACCCTTAAATCAGGTTTATGACTTCAAACCACTACGGTTCCACTGGAGTGGAAACAGGCGAAACTACTCCCCCTGCTAAAAAAGCCTTTCTTAAACCCCGCTACACTAGTTAGCTACCATCCTATCTCACTCCTCCCGGGTGTGGCAAAGGTGTGTGAGAAGGCAGTTCACAAACAGCTCTCTCAGTTTGTTGAGACTTCTGGTGCCCTTCAAACAGCCCAGTCAGGGTTCAGGGCTTCATATAGCACTGAGACGGCCCTGGTCGACATGACAGAGGCCATTAGATGCCTAGATTCAGGCGGCATAGCGGCCTTGATCCTACTGGACCTCTCTGCCGCCTTCAATACGGTGCCCCATTGCCAAATCTTGGCCCATCTCTCCAATATCTGAATCTCTGGCCTGGTGTGGGAATGGATTGAATCCTTTTTAGAGAATAGAACACAGCAGGAATGGCTGCCCCCCATTCTCTTCAACACCAAGAAAGGTGACCACGGGCATCCCACAAGGTTCAACTTTAAGCCCCCTTCTCTTCAATGTATGCGTCACGCTCTTAATCTATCTGGCGAAGGAGCTAGGCACAAAGAGTATAGCGTATGCTGATGATACCCAGCTCCTTTTTACGTGGAAGGAAAATGATATGTCCCCTGACGTAGCCAAAAACTGTCTTGCAGACGTTTTTAAATGGCTAGCGCAGGCCCAACTCAAATGCAATGAGGACCAGTCTGACATATCCCTATATGGGTCCTTCCCTCCACATTTCAGGGATGACCTTAGGCCAGAGGGTTACCCCTATGCCAGCTTATGCCACCAAATAATAAAACAATACCGCCCACACATATGACCTACAAGCACACCCACAGAGGTTGGTGGGAGGGTCTCTCTCCATCCTGAGACCTACTCTGCCAGTTGCCACACATGGTGTGAAAGTGTTCTTTGGATACAGAACTCAGGGGCAATAAGAATGCAACAGGGAGGACCCAGCATGGCAGTTGGGGCTGGACTGTTTCCATGATGAGCAGGGTCAAGACTGATTTGCATATGGCTGGTTCTAATATAGGGTGGTGTAGTGAGCAAAAGAATGATGGATTTAACCCAGATCTCTTGACTAGAGTTGAATGTTTGATACATTCAGCATTCCATCTATCATTTGTTGGCGCAGCTCATTATTCAAAAAGCAGTCACAGACATGGTGGTCTGCAGACCACAGCAGGCCACCATCCCAGTGAGTGCTCGCCATTCCCAATGGGTTGCAAATTACAACCTGGCTCATGAATATTAATGAGGTCGGTTCCTTGTGACCCATTGGGAATTGAAAACAGTGGAATGCACATTGCTGTACATAGCTGTTTGCGATTTCCTAATAGTGAATGCAAATATTAGCTTTTATGAAAATGCAAAATGGAGGCCTATGTACATCTGGACCAAATTGCTGAAAATTGTGTAGATACACCAATGTAAAAATAATTTTGGCAATGCAATACTTAAGTCATACTTACAAAGGAATGCAAGGCCACCATGCGTGGCCCTGCGTTGATTGGTAAATCTGGTGAAATTAAAGGTAGCGCAATTCACTGTTTTGCATTACTGTGCACACCAGGTTCAACATTGTTGCTAAATTTCACATACATCCGTGTGCCATGCACTGTAGCCAGTTCATTATACACCATTCCACTCTACACAACTCCACTCTACGCCTCTCCACTGTATGAGATTCCACTACACACCACTCCAGTCTACTCTTTTACACTGCATGTAAAGTCACTGTACGCTACTCCTCTCAATGCCACCTAGTGCATGGCACTCCACTCTATCCCACTTAATTGTAAGATATTCGATTGGACCCCATGCCACTGTATTTCACTCCAGTCTACACCACTTCATAATATGCCACTACACTGTATGCTACTTCACTATTCTACTATATGCCACTGCGCTCCACTCTCTGCTTTTACACTGTACAATCAATCAATCAATCAATCATAGCATTTGTAAAGTGCACTACATACCCGTGAGGGTCTCACGACACTAAGGGGGGGAATGCTGCTACTGCTTGAAGAGCCAGGTCTTATGGCTGAGATACCCGCCACCCCCTCTCAACACAATCCCCAAGGATGGGAAACCGGAAACAGTTCTGAACTTTTGGAAGACGGGAGGGAGTGACCCTCCCGGCCGTATTTATTAAAATATGAAACAAAATTAAAACATTAAAATAACAGTTTCATATTATGTACAATTTCATTACGACATTGCGATGTTTGGCTAACCTTAACATATTCTCTAATACAAAGGTTCTCCTAGCCGAACTAACATCCTACAAAACATTTAACTTGAAATTTTGAAATTGTACATCCTAACGTTTAAGGGCCAACGGCAAGGTCGTAACCGGTGTCAAGATCCCTAAACCAGAAATATCCCCCTCACTTGTGAGGGGCGACCGCACAGAGGTGTACCTCAAGTGCAACTACCAATTTCCCTTGACTTGACGGGGGCCCCAATAAACTCGACGCCACTTAAAGGTCGTCCGAGGACTCGTGTGAGGTATCTAGAAGGTAGCGTAGACCCCCCCCAAACCCCACACAACTTACCACATCTGCCGTCGCAGATGTCCTGGCCCCGGGAAATTCTCCAGGAGGGGGCTGTAGCCCCTCCTACCCAGGAAGGGGCCTTGACCGCCTTTCCTTTCCTTTCGGCGGCCCATCCTTAGAAGGGACCGCCTCCCCGTTGAGGGGCCAATGGCCACCTCCCCCGAGCGCTCCCATCCGTAATGGGTGACGCCCACTCATAGGGATCTTCCAATTAGTGCTCACCAATCATGACCTTACCGCCCGACCAAAGATAAATACGACAATTCTAAACTAAATGACTAATTTACTTAAAAGACAGTAACAACAACAACTTTATTAAAAGCATGCTTACTGATCAACACTAGAGCAGGATTACTTTATTTGCAAAACATACCACAAATTGACCATTCTTTATTGCATATTCAAAGTTATCACGATAATAATCCGAACCTGCAAACAAAATTAGAATTACCACATCAAACTTTATTCAAAACCACTTGCTGTCCTCAGGGGCTGGTGGGTGGGTCAAAATTGGCTCTTCGTTCCGTCTCGAGCTCACGTGCAGTGAGGTGGTGCAGCTTCAGAGCACAGGAACAAGAGGATGCTTCCTTGGCTTGTTGCTCCTTTTATCCGTCTTCAGGGCGGGCGTAAACCCGCCCCTGCCTGCCCCAAGGGCGTGGCCGGCCGCGTCAGTGTCTAGGCCAGCCCACTCCAGGGCGGGAAAAAGGCACGCCCCGGCTACGCCGCTTCGGGCATACCAGCCGAGACTCGCCTCCCGCCCAAGATGGCTTCCCGGGGGGATCGTGGTACTCCACCATACATTCGGGGGGACCGAATGGTCGCCCCTTTCCATGAGCAGTGTTCTGAAGGTCAGGAGGTCGTGGGTCTGCCGTAGGCAGATGGGGAGGGTGTTCCATGTCTTCGCGGCGAGGTGGAAGTGGTGGTGAGAATGATCTGCTGCCAGCCATAACTCTTCGGATGCGTGGGATAGTGGCGAGGGCGCGTACTGCGGAGCGGAGCTGGCGGGTGGGGGTGTAGAAGCTCAGTCGGCTGTTGAGGTATGCTGGTCCGGTGTCGTGGAATGCCTTGTGTGCATGGGTGAGGAGCTTGAAGGTTATCCTCTTGTTGACAGGGAGCCAGTGCAGGTCTCTCAGGTGGGGTGTGATGTGACTGTGGCGAGGGATGTCGAGGACCAGGCGTGCAGGGGCGTTCAGGATGCGTTGGAGCCATTTCAGGAGTTTCTCCTGCAGAGAGGGTGTTTCCGTAGTCCAGTCTGCTGCTGACGAGGGCCTGGGTGACCGTCCTTCTTGTTTTGCTGGGGACCCACTTGTAGATCTTGCGAAGCATGTAGAGGGTGTTGAAGCAGGAGGAGGAGATGGCGTTGCCCTCCTTCGTCAGGGAGAGGGCGGAGTTGAGGATGACCCCTAGGTTGCGTGCATGGTTGGCTGGTGTAGGGGGTGTTCCTAGTGCAGTCGTCCACCAGGAGTCGTCCCAGGCCGAGGGGTGAATCCGAGGATGAGGACCTTCTTCTTGTCTGAGTTCAGCTTATGTTGGCTGTTCCTCATCCAGTCAGCGAAGGCCTTCATTCCTTCGTGGAGGTTAGTTTTAGTGGTGTGGGGGTCCTTGGTGAGGGAGAGGATCAGCTGGGTGTCGTCAGCGTAAGAGATGATGTTGAGGTCCTGCAGTCGTGCAACGTGGGCGACCGGTGCAATGTAGACGTTCAACAGCATTGGGATGAGCCCTGGGGTACGCCGCAAATGATCTTGGTTGCTTCGGAGTGGAAGTGGGAGGCGGACGCTCTGTGTTCTGCCGGAGAGGAAGTAGGTGGACCAGTCCAGGGCCTTCTCATGGATTCTGGCATTGTAGAGACGTGTTTGTAGTGTGCGGTGGCAGACTGTGTCGAAGGCGGCTGACAGGTCCAGGAGGATGAGGACCGCGGTTTCTCAGTTTTCTAGCAGGGTCCTGATGTCATTTGTGGCGGCAATGAGGGCAGTTTCAGTGCTGTGGTTGCTGCTGAACCCGGACTGGGAACAGTCTAGGATGCTTTTCTCCTCAAGGAAGATGGTCAGTTGTTTGTTGACTGCCTTCTCAATGACCTTCACCGTGTACGGGAGCAGGGAGATCGGTCCTTGAGGTCCGCCTTGGGTTTCTTGAGTAAGGCGTTGATCTCTGCATGCTTCCAGCTCTCTGGGAAGGTCACTGTCTCGAAGGAGATGTTGATGGCTTTCCGGAGATGGGGTGAGATGGTGGTGCTAGCTTTGTTGAAGATGTGGTCTTGCAAGGGTCTGACGGGGATCCAGAGTGAACGGTGTTCATGATCTTGATGGTGTTGTCTTCGATGTTGGTCCAGGAGATCAGGCGGTTGGTGCAGATGGTGGTCGTGTGGGCGGGGGCTCAGTGGTTGCTGGGGCAGTCGCGGCGTTAAAGCTGTCTGAATGTCTGCGATCTTGCGTTGGAAGAAGGTGGCCAGCGAGTCGCATAGGTCTTGCGAAGGTCAGATATCGTTGGAGTTGAAGCTGGGGTTGGAGAGTTCCTTCATGATGTTGAATAGCTATTTGCTGTTGTGTGCATTGTTGTCTAGGCGGCCTTTGAAGGAGGCCCTTTTGGCGGATCTGATGGGGTGGTGGTGTCTGGGGTGGCGTTCTTGTGGGCTCTGTGCCTTTCCAGTGTTTGTTCACGGATCCAGTTCTTTTCCAGCTTTCATCAGGTTTGTTTGGAGGCCTGGAGGTCTTTGGTGAACCAGCTGTTTTCTTGTTGGTGTGGTTGTTGGATTGCTTCTTGAGCTGGGCGAGGGTTTGGCACAGTCGTTGATCCACTGTCTGAGGTTGCGCGCTTCGGCGTCGGGGTCGTTCGGGTCTGCGGGTGGGCTCCGGGCAAGGGTGATGGATAGCTGGTCTTCGGTGACTTTGCTCCAGCAGCAGCACGGCATCTGTTGGGTGCGCTGGTGGGTTTCTGGGAGGTGAAGTGGATGCAACGGTGATCGGTCCAGTGGAGCTAGGTGGTTTGCATGAAAGAGATGTGGGAGCTTGCGGAGAAGATGGGGTCAAGCGTGTGGCCGGTGGAATGGGTGGGTGAGGTGACAAGTTGTCTGAGTCCAAGGTTGCTGAGGTTGATGATCAGGATGGGGGAGTTGGTGTCGTTGTTGTTCTTGAGGTGGAACTTCAGGTCCCTGAGGAGGATGTAGTCCGTGGAGGTGAGGGCGTGTGTGCTGATGAAGTCAGCAATGGAGTCGCTGAACTGTGGTCAGGGTCCGATGGTTCCTCTGAGGGTGGTGTTGGGATCGGTGTGAATCTGGAAGTGCAGGTGTTCGGCGGTGCTGAGGGTGTCGTCAGTGCTGGTCGAGATTTTGAGAGTGTTCCTGTGGACGAAGGCGATTGCTCCTCCTACTCCATTGGTGCGGTCCTTGCTGGTGATCTTATATCCTTCTGGGATGGCTATGGCGATGTCGGGTGCCGAGGAGGGGTTCAGCCAGGTCTCTGTCAGGACGGCGGCGTCTGGGGTGTCGGAGTTGAGTAGATCCCAGAGGTTAGCGTATGTTTGCTTGCGGAGCGGGTATTGAGGAGAATGCATCGGAGGTAGTTGGAATCTTTGGTAGGTTGGTTGGTGGGCCGGATGCTGGTGAAGCTGCAGTTCCGGCAGGAGAAGAGTCCTTGGGTGCGCTTTGGGGTGGCCAGGCAGCAGGTGCATGATCGTCGGGCGTTGAGTGCGTGGAGGGTGCTGGACTTGTGGCGGAGGCGGGCAGCTTGTGTTCCCAGGGAACATGGGTTGGGTTCTAGTGCTGGGCGCGGTCCAGGCGCGGACAAGCACAGACGGGCTTGCCTTAGGCACGCCTTTGGCGTGCCTTTTGCATGGCCCCTATGAGGAGGTGGGAGGGAGGAGCAGTTGGGATGGTGGAGCGGGTGGCGAATGGGAGCGCAGGGGGGTGGGTCCGCAGGGGAGGCAGCAGCGGGAAACGAGCAGGAGTTATAGCGGAGGAGGGGACAGTACAAACAAATACAACTAGCAGCAATAGAATCACAAAAAGAGCAAAATACAAATGCAGGGTGCACAGATAGAAAAACGCTAGAAAAGGGGGCAACTAACAGCAATGAGATCACAAGGGTCAAAAATAATAATGCAAGGGCACAAAAGAGAAATGCTGGAAAGGGGACAGCAGGCTTACAGTGACGGCGAACTCAGGCAGCAGGGGGCTAAAGGCATGAACACACAAGTGGTGCTGGGCGGCGTGGGAAGCGGCCTAACCTGCAAGCAGGGTCAAGGGTACACAACTTCACTTTACTCCGGTCCACTTTATGCTATTACACTTTATGCAACTCCACTCCACGCCTCTTCAGTGTATGCACTCCACTGTATGCCACTCCACTAAACGCTATTCCAGTGTATGATATTCCACCTTACACCATTCCTTGGTATACCACTCCATTCTATACTTTTCTACTGTATGCCACTCCACTGTATGCTACTTCACTCTATGATACTCCAGTGTATGGCACTTCACTCTAAACCACTTCATTTTATGCTATTCGTTAGGACCCCACTCTGATGTACACCACTCCACTGTATGCTGTGACATTCTACTTCATGTCACTGTAAGCTACTCAAGTCTACACCACTCCATTATACACCATCCCATGGTACACTATTCCCCATTCCCTATTAAACTCTATGTCACTCTACTGTACAACAATCAGCACTACACCAGTCCAATTTGTGCTATTACCCTGTACACAACTCCACTCTATGCCAATCCACTCCACCCTATTACACTGTATGAATCTCCTCACTATGCCTCTTCAGTGTACGCTTCTCCATTCAATGCCTCTTCAGTGTATGCTACTCCACTCTATGACACTCTGCTATACACTACTCCAGTACATGCTATTCCAGTCTATGCCATTCCACTGTATGACACTCCACTCAATGCTATTCCACGGTATTCCACTCAACTGTATCCAACTCCACTCTACTCCACTCCAGTGTATGCCACTCCACTTTACCCCACTTAATTCTACTCAATTCCATTGGATACCACTGTTAATGTTAATATTAATGTATTTTTAAAACGCATGATTATCATAAGACGTCTTGGCGCTACTATCATTATACCCTATTGTTCGACCTGGCATCCTTGGCGTGGTTTCCCCAGACTTTTTGCCTCTCCCTCCTGTAGTTTTTACACTGTGCTGGATTTAGTTTTTGATGGTTTAGATGCTTTGGGCACTTTGCCACTGCTGATCAATGTCAAAGTGCAAGTGCTTCCTGAGTCAATTGTTATTTTGATTGGCATTTTGACTTTACCAGTAGGTCCCTAATAAAGTGCACTCTGTGTGCCAGGGTTGGTAATTCAAATTCTACTAGTGTGCCTGCAGCACTCATTGTGCCACACACATGCGTAGCCCCAAAGAGATGTCTCAGGCCTGCCACTGCAGTGTCTGTGCACAGTTTGCTAACTGTCATGTAGCGGTGAGCGGAAAATCCGTTCCGCTCGCGGATTTCGTGGATTTTCGGTAAATCCGCTATCCGCGAACTCCCGCAAATTTACTGAAAATCCGCAAGATCCACGAGCGGCGGATTTGGGGGGCAAAAGTTCAAGTCTGTTGAACTTTTAACTATTTTAGGATGGCCTAAAATAGTTAGGATGATGTGTGTTTTGTCGAGGCTGGGTAGGTGTGGGTTCTCCCCATATCTATCGTCGAAAATTAGCTACGATGCTTGATTGAGGCCTTTGCATAATTGACTTTCACAAGCTCAATCCCTGTGCAGTTCCTGTGATCCATGCCTGTCCTTTTATACACACAAGAGGCATGTGAACTTGCATATAAGCCCCGACCGTTTGGCCCCTCCCCACACACTAGTGGTGTGTGCACCGTCTTCATGGCCTTTACCCACTTGATGGACAGCTCACTCGAGGGACACCGGCTCTCTTTGGTGTGATGGCAAAGTTAATCACCCCCCCCAAAAATGTGTGTATTTTTGAGGCTGGGTAGGTGTGCGCTCTCTCCATATCTATCGTCGAAAATTAGCTATGATGCTTGATGGAGGCCTTTGCATAATTGACTTCCACGAGCTCCATCCCTGTGCAGTTCCTGTGACCACGAGCTTCTCTGATCCGTGGCTGTCCTTTTATACACACAAGAGGCATGTTAACTCGCATATAAGCCCCATCCGTTTGGCCCCTCCCCACACACTAGTGGTGTGTGCAACGTCTTCGCCGCCTTTACCCACTTGATGGACAGCTCACTCGAGGGACCCCGGCGCTCTTTGGTGTGATGGCAAAGTTAATCAGCCCCCCCAAAAATGTGAGTTTTGTCGAGGCTGGGCAGGTGTGCGTTCTCCCTATATATATCATCGAAAAATAGCTATGATGCTTGATGGAAGTCTTTGCATTATTGACTTTCACGACCTCAATCCCTCTGCAGTTCCAGTGACCAAGAGCTTCTCTGCCGTGCCTGTCCTTTTATGCACACAAGAGGCATGTGAACTCGCATATAAGCCTTGCCCATTTGGCCCTGCCCCTCACACTAGCGATGTGCACCGTTTTCCCACCCGGCCATTACCCACATAATCCGCAAAATACGCAAATAAGCAAATTCGCGGATTTTGCGGATCGCAAATTCGCAAATTGCGAATTCGCAAAATTCACCCATGCCTACTGTCATGTCGACCTGCCCAGTGTACCCACTTACCAGGTCTTACCCTTCCCTTTTCTTATACCCAGAACACCACTATGGTAGACCCAAGGTACCCCCTGTGCAGGGTGCAGTGTATGTAAAAGGTGGATTCTAACAAGAGGGGGGAGAGAGAGAGTCAGTGGATTCAGTCTCCCTAAATGTATGCATAAACAAAGTGGAATCCACTCAAAGTGATAGTGATCCCTAAAGTGATGGGGAACACACAGTGTTGTTTAAATGCCCCTCACACACCAACAGGCCCCTTGGTGTCATGCTTCATCATCGGGGCCTTCGCACCCCTCTACGGGATGCGGCGTGCTACGACTCGCGGATAGCAGGAGCACTTGGAAGTGAACTATGTGTGGGGGTGTGTGTATATGTAACAAAGGAGTGAGTGAGGTGAGGTGAAAAAAGTGAAAAGTTAAAAAATACCTGGCACGTGGGAGGAAAAAATATTTTAATTTAATCCCCGGCTGGTATTGTTGAAAGAAGTGCAGGGCGTGGTTTAATAGATACGAGTTAAGGTATCGAAAACCACTATTAAAGGTGTCAACATGTTTCGGAGGTCACAGCCTCCTTCTTCAGGACAAGGGTTATGCACTTACCCTCCCCTTACTCACATGCACAATGTAAAAGTGTATAAAAAATTAATTACCACAATGTGTAATATCCCTAACAATGTTTTAGTGTTAGTGAATGCAGTTGTGCCCAGTTGGCGATAGAACCTGCGGAGAGAAATGCATAAATAAATACATGGGTCTGTAACAGACAGATCAGTTGAGAAGAAAAACCTTCTCTGAATGTCACCAGGTCAAAGCAAAAATCATGGGACCCTGTGAAAAGTAAAAAAACACACAGATGGACACAACACAGTACTGAGATACATATATACAAAACACATAATTACTCTCTGCTCAGATGGAAAGAGAGCAAACAATAAGAAAGAAAAGTCTTACTTAAAGTTCTCAACTATAAGACCTCATGAGCCTAAGCGTATATTGGGGATCCTTCCTTTCTGCTCAGAAAAGACCTATAACAACATTAATATACGGGATTCAGTTGGAAAAAAACGATACTTAATGCACCAAACTGATGAACAAATGCTCGTCTCTTTCACCCAAAACTCACGGTTACTGCAACAGCTAATCGCCTGCCTTCCCTCAACCCGGCTCCGATGAAGTGAGCATAGATCGCGTTAAGGCCCTTATATATACTACCTCTGGGAGTAATTAGTGGTAGTTAATTGAATGATAAGGTCCGGTATATGCCCAAATACGGAGATCGTAATCTCCCAGGTTCCGGTGTTGCGCTCCCGTTGAACTCTACCTAACGCGCATGCGTGTACGGGCTTGTCTAATACGCATGCGCGGCTAAAGGAGTGACCGCGCATGCGTGGAAAACGAGCGCTATATTGTACAGCGAAAGCCGGGGAGGCTCGAATTAAAGTGCCGGAGTATAAATCAAGTGCGCTGTATTGCTAGACTGGCTTATCATGTCTGATAGAATGCGGGGACAGCTAGTGGGTCTTTTATTCAGACAGGGGAACTGACCCCGTGGTGTCAGTTCCCAACCGGAACACCCATCGTTGTTCTTTTTCCAGGAGGCCCACCTCTGAGGGTAGTTGTTCAATAACCGTCCACTGTAATTCATTTACACAGTGTTGGTGTTCAATAAAGTGGGCTGACATTTTAGTTGTGAGTTTTTTACACCTGATGTTACTTTTGTGTTCATTCAGTCTCACTTTTACAGGTCTTGTTGTCATACCCACGTATTCTTTTCCACATGGGCACGTGATCAAATATACAACATTCTTGCTGTTGCAATTTGTGAACACACGTTGCTCCCATTGTGTCCCATTTGAGAAGGAACTGACACCACAGGGCTTAATGATTCCATTCCTTGGAACCTCTTAAGATAAAAAACCCTCTCTGATAACTGTCTGTTCATATCCGTAATCATGATGAATGGGGTCTATTAGGTCATATTGTTACCTCTCCATCATGTTCACCTGTTTCACAGGCAAAATAAATTAGACCAGTCTTAGTAATAGACCCATTCGCTATGCCCCCATATTCTATTAGACATTATGAGCCCTTCTAGATACTCACTGTAGCCTTGGCACTACAACGTAGTACATGCGTTCTATTTATTACTGTTACAACAATAAGGCCTGTCTGAATAAAAGACCCACTCGCTGTCCCCGCATTCTATCAGACATGATAAGCCAGTCTAGCAATACAGCGCGCTTGATTTATACTCCGGCACTTTAATTCGAGCCTCCCCGGCTTTCGCTGTAGAATATAGCGCTCGTTTTCCACGCATGCGCGGTCACTCCTTTAGCCGCGCATGCGTATTAGACAAGCCCGTACACGCATGCGCGTTAGGTAGAGTTCAACGGGAGCGCAACACCGGAACCTGGGAGATTACGATCTCCGTATTTGGGCATTTACCGGACCTTATCATTCAATTAACTACCACTAATTACTCCCAGAGGTAGTATATATAAGGGCCTTAACGCGATCTATGCTCACTTCATCGGAGCCGCGTTGAGGGAAGGCAGGCGATTAGCTGTTGCAGTAACCGTGAGTTTTGGGTGAAAGAGACGAGCATTTGTTCATCAGTTTGGTGCATTAAGTATCGTTTTTTTCCAACTGAATCCCGTATATTAATGTTGTTATAGGTCTTTTCTGAGCAGAAAGGAAGGATCCCCAATATACGCTTAGGCTCATGAGGTCTTATAGTTGAGAACTTTAAGTAAGACTTTTCTTTCTTATTGTTTGCTCTCTTTCCATCTGAGCAGAGAGTAATTATGTGTTTTGTATATATGTATCTCAGTACTGTGTTGTGTCCATCTGTGTGTTTTTTTACTTTTCACAGGGTCCCATGATTTTTGGTTTGACCTGGTGACATTCAGAGAAGGTTTTTCTTCTCAACTGATCTGTCTGTTACAGACCCATGTATTTATTTATGCATTTCTCTCCGCAGGTTCTATCGCCAACTGGGCGCAACTGCATTCACTAACACTAAAACATTGTTAGGAATATTACACATTGTGGTAATTAACTTTTTTATACACTTTTACATTGTGCATGTGAGTAAGGGGAGGGTAAGTGCATAACCCTTGTCCTGAAGAAGGAGGCTGTGACCTCCGAAACATGTTGACACCTTTAATAGTGGTTTTCGATACCTTAACTCGTATCTATTAAACCACGCCCTGCACTTCTTTTAAAAATACCAGCCAGGGATTAAATTAAAATATTTTTTCCTCCCACGTGCCAGGTATTTTTTAACTTTTCACTTTTTTCACCTCACCTCACTCACTCCTTTGTTACATATACACACACCCCCACACATAGTTCACTTCCAAGTGCTCCTGCGTATCCGCGAGTCGTAGCATGCCGCATCCCGTAGAGGGGTGCGAAGGCCCCGATGATGAAGCATGACACCAAGGGGCCT
Source organism: Lissotriton vulgaris (assembly GCF_964263255.1). Classification (NCBI taxonomy): domain Eukaryota; kingdom Metazoa; phylum Chordata; class Amphibia; order Caudata; family Salamandridae; genus Lissotriton; species Lissotriton vulgaris. The sequence goes on from NC_141694.1 coordinate 1,301,029,499, forward strand.
GTTGGTGTGTGAGGGGCATTTAAACAACACTGTGTGTTCCCCATCACTATAGGGATCACTATCACTTTGAGTGGATTCCACTTTGTTTATGCATATGTAAAAGGTGGGACATGTCCCAGCGTGTATAACATGACCTGATACTGAAATACAGCCAATTTCATTTTTGGCATTTGAAAGGCTATCTTGCCTATAGGACAGAATGGTGAATGCTGTGTAACATTTTTACCTGCATATCTTCCCATAGGATTGAGTTCGAAACTTGGAGTCTGGCATCCCATAGGAATAAAAGGTAAGATTTTTTTTAGGATTTTTAACCTTCAGGAAAGAATAAGATGTAACCTGTTTATAGTGATTGAAGAAGGGAAGATTTAAGTCCAAGGTAACTCCCACATGTTTGTCCTTTTGCAATGAAAAAGGGAGGGGACCAAGGCTTGACAGCCACAAGAAAGAGTACCAGAAATAATCGCACTTCCGTTTTATCAGGATTTATGTTTAAAAAGTTCTTCCGCATCCAGGTGACAATCATCAACATACATAATCAAAAATATTTGGCCACCGTGTTGGGGTCTGTGGACACTGATACTATAATTTGGGTGTCATTGGCATATGATTTACCCAAGAACCTGAATTCCAGTCTAATCAGAGGAGGGATGTAAGCATTAAAAAATGTAAGACTAAGTGAGTGCCTCTGTAGGACCCCATATGGTGGCGAAAAGTGATCCGATGTAAAACTGTCCAACTCCACCGATTGCTTTCGATTGGACAAAAAAGATTTTAGTAATCTGAGGGCAGATGCTCCTATGCCTAAGCTTTCTAGATTGTTTGTCAGGATGTCAACCGTATCAAAGGAGGCTGAAAGATCCAGTAGGGTCAAGGCCGTATTATCTCCATTATTCACTAGAGATCTAATAGCTTTTGCTGCAGCTAATAAGGTGGATTCTGTGCAATGATATTACTGGAGTCCATGTTGAGGTGGGTGAAGGCTGTTAGCGCTTTTAAGGAAGGTGGAGATATCCTGATTCATGGTTTTGACAAAAACTTCAGTTTCTTGTATATAGGTAGGATGGATTCCTTTTTCCAGACCTCAGGGAAAATGCCTAACTCAAGTGCCATGTTGATTGAAGGCATGAGAAAGGTAGAGATTGCTGCTGAGACCTGATGTAACTCCTGCAGAAGGCAGGGGTCACCGGGGGCTCCCGACTTAGGGCCCGATTACCACGTCATTTGGAAATTGTCCCAAACCAATCAGTTCTGGAATAGTTTCCAAGTGAATCAGGTCCTGTGAGTCCGGACGACCGATATGATGCTTCCCATCATCATTCGGTCAAACTTGCATTGACTTCAATGAGAGCCTGTGTTGTGAATGAGAACACAGGCTCCCATTAAAAAAGGCTGGTTGGGGAAAACTGTGCACTGTGTGGCGGGCAACCCATGGTGCCTGCCACACTTGGCATGTTTGAGAAGTGGGGTCCCTTGGGTACCCCCACAGGCTACATTAGTATGTCTCTGGATGAAGGGGGGTCTGCAACAGGCCACAAAGACTGGTTCTGGCAGCCATTTCACCTCGGGTAAACTGAATCAGAACGGCTGTCCATCCGGAAACCATGACCATGTCCATAGAGCTGTACTAATCGGCTCTGAAAGACTCGGGCAGTCCAGATGCCTTTCGAAACCGATTTGGACTGCTCAAACAGTTTCCGGGCATCGTAATTAATCGGTGAGGAATCTGTACGATTCGTTCAACAACAAGGGTTCCGAATCAGATTCTGCAATAACGAATCCCATCTGGAGCCTTTCCTGATGACACTGTAATCAGGCCCTTAATAGAGAAACGACACAAACTTAAAAAATTCTAAATTTATAGTTATAACTTTCATTTACAAGTTATCTACCACCTTCACATTAGTAGCGGGCCTCTTTGAACACATTTTTCAGCTCACTAACTAGATAACACTAACTGTAACTCACCACTCTGCCATGCACTGTGTTCTCACAAATAATAATATTCCACAGTACAACACTATACTGTATGAGACTCTTTGCTACTCTTGAAGAAAGTGACCCGATTAGGGTCATCCGGAACACACATGACCACCTCTCAGCCTTCCTCACAAATGAAGACTGTCACTGTCAAACAGTAGAGAATAAAAACCAAAGATATTTACTGAAAGTACACTCGAGTGGAATCCGGTCTGACCAGCCTTCTTAGATTGCTGCAGAGGGACTGACTTCTACCAATAGGACAACGTAAGATGTACATTTTCAGGATCACTAAATACGCGCACAGACTGGAAATTTCCAGTTGGTAGCTAGTGAACAATGGAGATAGAGAAGGATGAGTTGCAATCCCAGGCATGGGTACATGTTATCTCAGAGCCAAGGTTACTCTGCCTGTACTCATCGCTGTAAGGGTGGGAGAAGGCCTAATCTAGCGAGAAAGGTATGCAGTGAAAGAAACAGTCGATTCATTAGCACAGCAAAGCTCAACCTTGGAGGAATACGGAATAGAAAGAATATCACAGCTGCTTTCTGTTGAGCCAGACAAAGTGAGACAGAAATTATTTTCGATCATAGCTCAAAATGGCGGCTCAATTTAAAATGGTGCAGTGAATGCTAACATTACACAGAGCAATGTACTATTAGAATGAATGCAAAACATTTACATTTCAACACTTTACTGCACAATACTATACTCACCAGCACTGATCTATACAACACTATACTCCAATGAAATCCACACTGTTCCACTACATTCTGCAACACTGTGCTGCACTCTGTGCCACCCTACAACACTCTACTCGATGACACCCCACTCCAACATTACCTTTCATGACATTCCAGTTGATGATACTCCACTGTACAACACTCGGCTCTACTGTTCAACACGCCACTACACTATAAAACAAGCAGCTCCAGTCTACAACACTCCACACCACAATGCCACATACCACAGAACTCCATTGTATAACACTTTACTCCACGGTATGCTAAGTCACTCCACTCTACTCCACTCCACTCTATTCCACTATACAATGGTCCATTCTTTGACACTTGGCTCTACGATGTTCTCCTTCACTGTATTGTAAAACACTCCTGTTTACACCTCTCTAATCATTGATGATCCACACGGTGATTTTAAATAGATTTTTATTTTTTTTAAACATCTATTAATATACAATAAAAAAACAAAGGTTAAGGATAATTGACAGTTAGAAGTACTTTGTGGTTTCTTTCTATATTAACCCAACTTAAAATACACAAACATTAAAAATGTTACAGTTATATTTATAACTTCACTTTATAATTTATGCACCACCTCTTCAAATTACTATGTCTTGAACCTCCGAACACAGTCTTTTCATCTCACTGGCCACACTACAACTCATGCATTTTCTAAGCACCGATTATACCATTGCGTAGTACAACAGATATAGCTTGTGAAATTATAATATTCATAAGAGCACATAACTTCTCAAATGACATTATTTATCACCACACAGTGCATGGTAAAGCGGTGAGATACAGTTAGAGTTGCCTGGTTCACGAGCTGAAAAGTGTGTGTTATGACATCTGTTACTTATAATAATTTGAAGGTGGTGGATAGATTGTAAATTAAAGTTATAACTATGACTTTAGAATTTTTTAAGTTTGTGTCGTTTAAACTTGGTTTGTATAGGCGTATAGGGAAAATGAGTTTTCCCAACTAGCACTAAGGTTTAATCTTTAAAGGGTATATGAGTACTGGTATTGGTCTGTGAATGAGTATGTAAGTGGTTATATGGGTATGTGAGTGGGTATAAAAGTGGTTTTCTGGGGGTGTGAGTCAGTGTGTGAGTGGTTCTGTAGATGATGTCATCAGTGATGTCACTCACTATACCATGAGTTATATAATATGTGAGGTCATAAGCAGTGCATTGCATGGGAATAAGTTATAGTTAGCTCAACTAGCTATAACTACCAAATTTCCCTGTTTTTGTAGTTGTAAAATCTGAGCCCAACTATAACGTCCCTGTAACCTTTGATATTTTGTCAGTGAATTTCTATGTTTTTTTAAATTATATTTCCTTACTATAACAACCCTGTAACTTTAATTTTTTTTAAGTGAATTTCTAATGTTTTTCCAAATTCTATTTCCTAACTATAACGTTCCTGTAACCTTTGGTTTTTTAAGTGAATTTCTATGTTTTTTGTTTTACTAGTAGTTACTTTTGTTGAGTGGTGGAGAAAGAGGGTAGGGCTTCAGACCAGCTCTCAGGAATCTTGCTGTATCAGACTTACTAGAGGCAGCAGAAGAGCTTCTGGGCCCACAAGAACCCAAAGCATGTAAAATTACTTCATCCCCCAACCAGCAGTGCCCCAGGAGGAGCATTAGCAGAGTAGAGGAGAAAGGTAGCGTGGCCTCCGAAGACCTCTTAGAAATTCTGCTGTGTAGGGACTTACTGGAGGTAACAGCAGGGCTTGCTGGCCTCCAAGGGCCCTTAGCATCCAAGGAGACTTCACCCCCCTACCAGCAGTGTGCTAGGAGGTGTGTTTGCACAGTGGTGGAAAAAGAAGACGTGATCTCCAAAGACCTTTCAACAATCCTGCTGTGTGGGAATTACAGGAGGTTACAGGAGGGTTTGTTGGCACCCAAGGACCTTCAGGAGCCAAGGATACTTCATCGCCCTACTAGAACTGTGCCAGGAGGCAAATTTGGAGAGTGGTGGAGAAAGAGGGCGTGGCATTCGATGACCTCTCAGCAGCCCTATTATGTGGGATTTACTAGAGGTAGCAGGAGGGTTTGTTGGCCCCCAATGAACCTCTGCAGCCAAGTGGACTTCATCCCCCAACCATCAGTGTGGCAGGAGGCGCATTTGCAGAGTATTAAAGAAAGGAGGCGGGTCCACCAGCAATATGCCCGTCTTCCTTTTAAACATTTTTATTTATTTATTCGGAAAGGGGGCCCCATTCCCTGAAGCCAGGCCTATTTTAAATTGGGGAGAGGGGCTGCACGCCCCCCCCCCTACTTCCAGGGCCATTATCAGCCTGGGGACCCCATCCCCCAGGGTCCAGCCTTTTTCTTTTTCGAATTACATTAAACGGAGGGAAGGAGCAGCCCCCTTCCCAGTCTGACCATGGACCAAATTCCCTGGTGCCCAGCCTCTCTTTTTTAATAAAAAAAATGTATGATGGTAGAGGGGCAGGGTGGCCCCAGGTCACATCCCCCAGGGCCCAGTCTCTGTTCTAAGTGCCCAAGTCTCACAAGTACGCTCACTTATCATTAATGAGGAATGCAGGAGGAGGCTCAGCGTCCCCGCAGTCCATGCAGGCTCCATGCGTTCTACGGGTGCTGACATTGCCTTTGGACAGAGGGGGCTGCTGAACATGCAGCTCCCTCTGTCCAAAAGCAATTCTAGTCCGCTTTTAGCAAGTAAGAGCATTGTTAATGCCTACGCTTGTCGAGAGTAGAACAGTGTTTGCTATTGCTTGGTGGGAGCGGAAAAGAACCTGCCAAGCCATAGCAAAGAGCTATGTCAGTGGGAAAATCAGGCTCATCTATGGCTCCCGGAGGGGGCTATGCGGCCTCACCTTTGATCTCATTTGCCCTGGGAAGGTGGATGTCTCAAGGACTGCTGGGGGCCATGTGGCCCCCTGCATTACTTTTCATTTAAGCCCTGGGGAGGTGGTGGTCCCTAGGGCTGTTGGGGTTAATGTGTGGCCCTCCTGCCTGACTTTTTAAAAAAGCTAAGTGAAGGTGGAGGTCTCCAGGGTTTCCAGGGTGTCCGTGTGACCCCTCCATATCAATTACAATTAAAGCCCCAGGGAGGTGGTGGCCCCCGGGCCAGCAGGGGTCCGCAACGGCCCCCTGGCATTTTGTATAAATTAAGCTCCGGGGAGTTGACGGTCTCTGGGGGTTAGGAGAGGCCCCCTCATGGACAAAAGATAGAAGCAATCAGTTTCACACAAACAAAAGCATCCATTTAGACACTTAGATACCCTCTTATTCTTCCATCGACCTCGACATATACATATAATGTAATTTAAATTTCACAAAAACACACATTCACTGGATGATGTCATCAGTGATGTCATTTGAGATTTCATCAGTGATGTCATAAGTGATGTCACTGACCATGTCATGAGTGATGTAATGTGTGATGTCATCAGCAGTGCATTGCGGGGGCGCGAGTTATAGTTATCTGAACTAACTATAACGGGGGAGTTTCTATTGTTTTGTACGAGTGAAATGTCAACTAACTATGACGCCCCTGAAACGTATGGTATTTTCAGTGAATTTCTAAGGTTTTTAAATGATAATTTCAAACTATATTGTGCATGAAACCTATGTTTTTTTCAGTGAATTTCATGTGAAGAAAGCAGAAAAAGCACACATCAATAAGTAAAAGAAATGCAGAAAGAAGCAATAGAAGTCTACAAAGACAAAGAAAACTGCAGGAAGAGGCAAGACATGTGCAGAAAGAACCAGCAGAGGAGCAGAAAGAGGCCTTGTTGCAAAATCATCCGTGTGGGCCCCCTCCTCAGGCCAATTATGTCCCATGGGACCCCATGCCTGAGGCGGCCTGCCTTTTAAAAAATAAATGTGTTGGGGACGGGGCCGCATGGCCCCCCTCCCGGGCCACTTCTAGCCCTGGGACCCTATCCCCCGGGGATGGCCCTCACCGTTGGGGACCGTGAGGGGATCCCTAATACCCCCATGGTCCCTGCCGGTTCCCCACCTCCTGCAGGAACCGGCACTGCTTTTCCACATGGGGAGCTGCTGACATGCAGCTCCCCGTATGGAAAAGCAGTGTAGTTTGGATTTTGGAAAAGAGAGGAGATTTCCTGCTCTCTCTTCCACAATCCAAACCAAGTTTGCTATGACAGGGCGGAAGCCTCAGGGCTCCCGCCCTGTCATAGCAAACTGCAGTGTTCTGGGGGTGGGCACCCTGGGACACTGCAGGAGCCGGCCCTGGGAGGGTGGCGTTCCCCTGGGCCATCACAGGCTCCAAGGGGGGGGCTGTGCGGCCCCCATAGATTAAAAAAGAAGCCCCGGGGGTGGCGGTCCCCAGGGCTGTGGGGGGCTGCGTGCTGTCCGCAACTCCATTATCTTGCACTGGGGAGGTAGCGGTCCCCGGGGCAGTGTGGGGGGATTAGGGCCCCCACATTTTTTTTCCACTGCCCCCAGGACCTGCCCCACCCAGGGGCTAAATATTGACGAAGGGAGGGAGCCTACGCTTCATTTTTTTATTTTCTCTGCAAGAAATGCTTTTTTTGGCCCTGGGGTCCTTGTGGAACCCCCTGAGCAGGCCTAGGGGTCAGGGTGTTTCTACCCTGCCCCCTTTTCTTGTTTTACACCTATTTTTCCCTGTTTTATTGTGCCTCGGTTACCGAGGCACAAGATGGCTGCCAACACTTCCTGGTTCGGAGTGTTGACAGCCAATTAGAATAAAGCTCGTGGTCGGAAGGGTCCGCGAATCCTCTGTGCCTCTAAATATCAAAACTTTTATTTTTTTTATTTTCTCAGTAACTACTGAACGGATTTACACCATTTAAGAAAATGAGTTTGTTTTGAAACACGGGCTACCTCTATGCCAAATTTGATGTAATTCCGTTTAGCAGTTCAAGCTGAAGCCATGTCTAAAGTTTCCTATGGAAAAAGCATTTTTTGACCTTTTTTTTATATCTCAGGAACTACTGAACGGATTTACACCATTTAACAAAAAGATTTCTTTCTGAAATAAGGGCTACCTATTTGACAAATTTGGTGTAATTCCGTTCAGTAGTACGGGCTGTAGCTGTGTCTAAAGTTTCCTATCAGAATTAACATAGAGAAAACATGTTTTGGGACCCCCCCTTTTTTCTTAGCCCCCGCTTGCAGAATCCCCCTGAAACTTTCAAGATAGGAGCTGACCGGAGTGCCCCACCACTTTTGAAAATTTTGTGAAGATTTGTCAACCAGTGTCAAAGTTATTGGGAAAAGAAAAAACACTTTTTGAATAGGAAAAACAAGGTCCTAACTATAACTACCTTAATATATATATATCAGAGTGAAATTGCTCCCATTTTTGAGAACATATTGCATTGGCATCGTTATTTCGACGATGTCTTTTTTATTTGGAGGGGACCAGAAGAACAATTGGACGAATTCACTCTGTGGCTCAATCTATGTAATCCTTACCTCAAGTTCAGTACCAATAAAAGTAGGAACAAAATTGAATTTTTAGACATCTGGATTATGGCATTGGACGGTTCAATTGAGGTGTCATTGTACACAAGCCGACGGCACGCAATACCCTCCTCAGATACGAGAGTTTCCATCCTCGATGCCAGAAAGATGGGATACCATTTAGCCAATTCTTGAGGTTGAGACGCAATTGTACGACCATGCGTAATTTTGAAATACATGCGGAGGAAATAAGATTGAAATTGCTTAAACGAGGTTATCCATCTAGATTACTCAAGGACTCATACAAGAGGGCTAAATACTACAATAGGGATGCGCTCTTGAACAACGATACTAAGACGACTGAGCCCAAACTGGTTTGTGTGACTCGTCACTCCAACTTTAATAACCAAATTCGACAAATTGTCTGTTCTCAGTGGCACATAATGAACTCTGGATCAGAGGGAATGGCTATTCCTAAACCTATTTTTGCATTTCGCAGAAATAAAAATCTTAGGAATCATTTAGTCCATTCTAAACTTATATCTCGGGCCCAAGTCCTTTAGAAATCTATCACAGGGTCAAATCCCGTACTTGGCACCCACAAATGTGCCATTGCCATGCCTGTGAGTCAGCAATTGTCTCCTCAGAATTGACATGGGGTAAAAATAAATTCAGTGCCAAAGAAATGACGAACTGTAGATCATCTAACGTGATCTATCTCATTTTATGCCCCTGCCCCTTGGGGTATGTGGGTGAAACCAGTCGAGAATTTAGATTCCGACTCAGTGAGCATAGGTCGGCCATCAAAAATAACAAAAGTGGAGCACCTCTGGTGGCCCACTAGCAGGAAAAACAACATCTCCTCAGTGATCTAAGATGGAGAATTCTGGAAAAGGTTCACAAACCTAATAATAACAACATCAATGGATATAGGGCCAAAAGGGAGGTGTTTTGGATATACCGTATTTTCCGGCGTATAGGACGACCCGGCGTATAAGACGACCCCCTACTTTTCATGATGAAATGTAGGTTTCGTCCTATACTCGCCGTATAAGACGACCCCCACTTCCGCCGGCTGGAACCTTCTGAAGTCCCCTTTCCATGTTCATGAACTCAGTAGATGACGTGCGCTAGTGACGCTCCTCTACTTCCGATGAACGTGAGGATTATGGCGCCAGATCAGCGCATATACCACTGTGTCTCTAGGCTCAAGACGCAGGAAGAAAATAACAAAATGCCCCGTGAGACCCTCTCCCAGCACTACGGGACTGTAAGTAACTTTGCACTATTTTGAAATCATGTGCAATTTTTGATTACGGTACGTAATGTAGCGGTAAACGTGTACTTCTCTTCATGTACGTGTCATTGCCGGTCCTATTGTGAAGCGGGCAGACACCTTCGGATAAAGTCCTCATACGGCACAGAGAGTATGAACGCGCGAGTAAGAGCCCAGGTCATATTGGAGGGTTCGTGGGGGCAAATTCATAGTCGGTAGAGTGTTGCTTGCACTCTGAAAATTTGGTATCCGGCGTATAAGACGACCCCCGACTTTTGAAAACATTTTAAGGGGTTAAAAAGTCGTCTTATACGCCGGAAAATACGGTATACTTTACAAACAGCAGAATCAGGACTCAATGAATCCATACCCTGGCACAATGCCCTTTTATGGGATTTCCCTATAGGTGAGGGGCTTATCTCTCTTTATTGCGTGTGTACTCAGCTGAAACATTATCTGTCTGACCCAATTTTTCAGGGTCCTTCTGACTCCTTGTTCTGTATGGTTTTGTGTAGGTTTTATTTTTTACTCCTTCCTCCTTCTTCCCCGTGGATCCCGGGTTTTTGAGGTCCTGTTATCACTTTTTATCGTTGTTTATTTACCAATTCGGTTTCCGGGTGGCTTGTTGTTTTGTTTTATTTTATTCCCTTGGGGGCCCCGGGCGAGAACTATTGCCATCTCTCTTATGAATTGGGTTCATCCCTTCGGACTTTGCTATCAGCCTCGATTCATGTTACGAGGCATCGTATTTAGTCCGTTTTCTACCTCTGGGCCACTCATACGCTACTAGCCTTGATGTACGTCTTGAAGGAATCACGTTAAGTCCGCTTTCTTCCTCTAGGCCCACACATGCGCAGTAGTGTGGAGTCTGTTTTCAATGTCGGTGCACACTCAGGTGCGAGTTATCACAATTAGGAGGGCGGACCGTATATATAAGAGAGTGCTTCTCTCTCTACATTCTGGCCCGGTTCACTAAAATTGCTGGATCCACGTTGCGACACCTTGAAGGAAGACGCATTACCTTCACGCGGTAGGAGACAATTTTGTTGGGAATCCCCCGTCTTCATTGCAGTCTGTTTATCTAACCTCTAACTTACGTTAAGTCTTTTTCTTACCATGTATCCCTTGCATATTCATAGCCACTGGATATACACCGTCTGGAGACAATTCAGGAACTTGGGCCCCCTTTATATATCACTGTTTGAAGAATCGTTTTGACTCATTTTCATTCTCTGCGATAACTATACTCACGGTAGGTTCTTAGTATTTTGGGATAGGGTATGAGTGATATTACGAGATCTTGACCCTGCATCTTAGCTAGATTCCAGGTGCCATCTTTTTGGCTCTTCCCGCCCTTTCATTAAAGACCCCGACATTTATTCTATGTAGTGGGTGGGAAAGGAGACTCGTTTATTTCTCTAATGGGGGTTTATGGACATTGGAGTTAGGATAGAAGGAAAGGGCTATCTCTGACTTAGACGGTGGTCTTGCAGAATATTCATGTGTGGAGATACTGGAGGTACACCTCACCCCAGGAAATGTAAAAAACTTCGCTTTTTACCAATGACCCATTAGGCAGAGATATAAGTTTTTTTAGTTGGTGTTCATCTGGACTTATTCCCCTCTTGTTCCTTTAGATTTCGTGTCAATGCTCCTGTGAATATTATCTCGAGTATTCGAACGACTAAGCTTGTTTCCTGTACCGATATAGGGGTATGTGCTAAGCATGGGCGAATTTTGCGAATCTCGCGTTCGCGAATTGTGCGGATTTGCGAACTCGCAATCCGCAAAATCTGCGAATTCTCGCGAATTTGCGGATTTTTTTTTTTGTGTTTGCGCGGGTTTCTGCCAGTTCGCGAGGGTTTTGTACAATTTCGCAAATTGCCAACTTACCTGTCGGGTCGCAAGTTTCCCGAACTTGTTGTTTCTACGTGTCCAGCCTGTTTGGGACACTCTTCTTCATCACTGCCACTCTCTGTCACCACTGCCACTCTCTGACTACTCATGCCACCCTCTGGCCCACCCATGCCACCCTCTGTTTCATCACAGCACCCTCTGGTTGTCCAGGCAGTAAATGTAAATGTAAATGTAAATGTAAGGTGTTTTGTAGCGCGCTCAATTACTACCGGAGTATCCTGGCGCGAATGACCGCTGGGGAACCCGTCCTGGCTTTCCCTGTGAGATGGTCCCATGCTGGGTATCTCCAAGGTGAAGCCAGGCATCCCCGGCGTCTGTGGGGGGCCGTTGTAGAGATGAGGCAAGCTTAATGCCCAGAGTTACCGAGTGTGATCACTGCCCAAAGTGGGCACCGAGGCGAGAATTATCAGTCCGCTGACCCTGGTCCTCGACCCTGCCGCGTCGGGAATCGAACCCTGGTCCCGGGCCGTTCTCAGCCTCCGGGTCTGCCGCCTCTAACCAGTGAGCCACACCTCTCTACGGTACATTATTGTGGCAATGCAAGCACACCTTCCCTGCCTCAAGTGACCTGAATTAATTTGGGGCTGATTAATGTGTCACAGAATATTTTTTTAGCTGGCACCTGCTTCCTTAGTGCTTCCTGATTAGTGATCTTTTGCACTTGCTAAGTGCTTTCATTGTTGCAAAATTAGTTACAACACCTGCCCTGCCCCAACTGACAATAATGAATTAGGGGCTGATTAATGGATTTGAACTTCCAGCCTGGCTCCTGCTTGTCTCCCTTAGCTGTAATTCAGGACCTTTGTGGCATATGTGTAACTATTCTGAGGTTCAGAGCAGGGTCACATAATAGTTGCAACTGGCAACTGAACTCTGGAGGGGCCCCTCAGGAAGCACTACAGGAAATAGCTACTAATGATGAGCCTGAACTTTTGAACCTGGTAAGTAGTTTCAGTTTTGCTAAGATTGTATTTCTGCAATTTTGCACTTATTCGCGGGGCGCGAAGTTGTACTGGGAAGCCGCGAACTCACGCGAACAGTGCGAGCAGTGCGAGCAAAATCCGCTGCTCGCGGATTTGCGGATTTTGCGGGAGATTCGCGAATCTCGCGGATTGCGAATTTACCGAAAATCCGCAAAATCTGCGAGCGAAACGGATTTTCCGCCCATGCTTAGTATGTGCTCCTTGGATACTTGGTCCTATACATCACATGCATGGAAGTATGGTTCACTGGTGGTGTGTATTTCGTCACATGGTGTTGGCCGTATGTCTATCTATACTTATTTTCTGTACTTTCTGGTCCTTCCATTCGCCCTATTTCTTCGATTGGTATACTGTGGCTTTTCTCTTTTAATTTTTCTTTTGCTATATATTTATTCTGGTGCATCCTTTTCTTTGGTGGTAGCTTCCCAGCAGTAAATATTTTCTGTTTTTTGATTAGCCTTATCGAGAGTATGTCTCATTGTCCCCACAGATATTCCTTAAAGACTCAATGTAAGGATGTGAAGATACAGTCCTGATGCCACTTTGTCACGCTGTATGAAATTTATCATATTAAATCTACTGGTATACTTCCGATGTTTTGAGAAGATACTGAAGAAATTGTACATATTTATTTCGCCCTGACGAAGGATTGGTGGATACCGGTCCTTTTCCGAAACGCGCGTCGACGCTTTTTCTTCTTCTATTTTCCTTCTTTGCTTGGTTCTATGTATAAATATGAATGCAAATTATTTGTAATTATCTGTTTTTTCTGTATTTTGTCTAGTGGTATGACTGATGATGGTCTGGATGGGTGTGAGAATGTTGGATGCATTGAAGTTATGAGAGGGCTGTGTCATTTATGTTTTGAGATGTAAATAGAATGTATACATATTGATGTCTTTATTGTGTTCGGATTTTTGAATGACCTAAAAAAAAATAATAAATAGACATATGTTTTTCAAAAAAAACTTTCTGTGTGGGACAATGATGATGTTTGAAAAGAATTAGAGTTATCACCATAAACATAAGCTGTAGTGACCACTATACTCACTGGGATACAGCAGTGAGCTGCAGCTTGTCAGGCCTTTGGGCCTTCAGATTAGGGGTAGGAGAAAGTGTGACATTTTCCCTCACACATACAAAATGAATGTCTTTCTAGAAATTGTATAAAAGAGCATACCTCTAGTTCACAAAACACACAAAGTACCAGTAGGCTTCCTAATTGAACAGAAAATGTGTTGCTGCTCTGGCATACATCCGTTGAACCGGTCCACCATACCTTAGATGCAAGGAGTAGGATTAGGCGGATCAGGACACAACAGTGGCAGCAGATGACACCTCACCAAGTCTAGCTTTGGATCAGCTTACTGAAGAGGACCCTGGCATATTATGCAGAATCCCTGCCATAGTCTGCAGCACCATGTCACATTGGTAGCACCTTGGCATATTGAGCGATACAACTGTACTGTTGAAATACTGACTAGTACCCTAGCTCACTGAGTGCAGCCGTAGGCCTACTGAGTAATAGTTTGGCTTTCTGTGCGGATCCCATGCATATTAACCAAGTTTTCTAAAATATTCAGAAGCCCCAATCCTGGGACAAGGCAAGATGGCCGCCGGCAGGCCGTAAGGGACGGTCGCACTTTCCCTCCCTCCTGGGGATGCATGTATGCTGACCCTCTTAGCTGTCGTATACCGACCTATGTGCTATCTGCAAAGAACAGCTAAAACGAAATGGTAACTGACTTAATGGAACAAACAGACAATTGACGGAGATGCGACGGCCTCAGCTGAGTAAATTAAGACTGAAGGTGCCTAGAATCATCACCCAGAGCTCTCGTATTTCAATTAAAGTGATCATCGTTTGCTACAGTTTTTGCTGGTGTGATTCGACCCGAGACATGGCCCCGAAAAACCAGCGGTTGGTGAAGGAGCGGAGAGACTTGTTGGAGAAGGAGAATGAGAATGAGAGTGCAGCTCTGAGTGACCCCGGTGCCCCATCGGACAACCTGAGAGTGAAGGCCAGGGCAAAAACTCAGGCTCGGAAGGATGCTGGGAGAGCAGCTGGCTGGGAGAAAGAAGAAAAAATGACTGAGAGCGCAACTAAAAAAGAAAAAGAGAAAGATAAGAAAATAAAGGCGCTTTTGAGCAAGAAAAGCGTCAAGGACCGACCGGCCAATGCGGAGCCCGGAACAGCAGCAGAAGGGGGAAGAGAGCTGGTCTTTCATGAACCTACTTTGTTTGAATCTTTTCCGCTGGGCCGGCACCATCTCCGAGGGCAGCGCAGAATCAACCATCTCTCCTGCCGCCTCTCCTCACTCGCTACATATCAGCAGAAGCAGCTCACCCATCCAGGGTGAGACGAGTAAGGCGAGCAACGAGCAGTTGGCGGTGACGGAGGCGCAGGTCACGGGTTCGGTTCCAGAAATGCAGAATGCAAGCAGCGTAGTGAGGAGGGAGAGCTGCACGGATACACGCGACGAGAGCCTAGCAATGCCCGCTCCTCTGCAACTACAACAGATACAGCAAACACAGCAGGCTGAATGTGTTGATCTTCGAGCAGAGCGGACTCCCACTGAGGCACAGGTACAGGCACAGGGGGAAAGTGAGGAAGCAATGACACAGGTGTTGACACAGGCAATGAGCAGCGATTTTGCATAAAAGGGAGAGTCTGGGGAGCGGGACCTATTGTTTAATGAACCTGAACCCCCCGGGTAGAGTACCTCAAGTGGACCCAGTACAAGAGCAATAGATGTGCTGGACACAAACTCAAAGGAAGATGGGGTAAACAATGGAGGGGAGCATCATAGTGATGAACTTACTGCACAATCGTGCCAGGTTTGCCCAGTGATGAGTGCTTTTTTTCTGTTAATGACGATTATGAGGATGACGAAGAGGGCTCTGGCACTGGTACAGGTTCAGGATTAAGTGAACGTATAGAGTCAGACTCAGATTTGGTCTTGTTATCACCGGAACAACAAACAGGGAACTCTGAGCTAGAAACATCAGAAACAGAACGGGTAACAGTGCACAGAGCTCTTGTACAACGGAAGTCAAATAGTGCCAAAAGGAGGTCGCAGACAAGAGCACAAAACTCGCTAAGCCCGGCACAGTTGGAAGTGGCAAAGAAGCTAGACTGGGATTATTCTGTTACATGGCAGATCTATTGGGAAGGGGTAGACGACATCTCTCATCAACCCAAGCAGGCACAGAGTCAAAACTCCAACTTTGACCTGTTATTCACGACTCTAAAGCAGATGCGAAGCGAGAGCTGAAGGGCGAAGAGATAGACATGCTAATAAAAATATACAAGGGTCTCTGCGAAAAGTAAACAAATTGTGCGCAGATATGGCTGCAAGAGTTACGGAGGTCGAGGAAAGGACTGGGAATTTGGAAGATGTAGTTGCGAAGATCCAGGAGGATAGACAGGAGCAGGAGAAAACAGCATCAGCTGTCCTTTGGAAGCTCAAAGACTTTGAAAACAGACAAAGGGGAAATAAAATAAGACTGCTTGGGGTGGAGGAAGGGAAGGAGGGGCAAGAAGTCTGGGAATATGTGGTGGAGTTGCTTAGAGGAGCATTCCCTGAGATTACTAAGTGGGACTGGGAAAGTGAGGTTCAGCGAGCCCATCGGTTCCCTTTGGTGCAGAAAAGGGGGGTTACAGCTGGCAAACCAAGGGCGATCTTGGTATACGTAGGGAACTTTTTGTTAAGGGAAGAAATAATGAGCAAGGCAAAACCAGAGGCTAAACGTGTGTACAAAGATGCAACTTTTTTTCCCCGGCTGGACTTTTGTCACGCCACCGTTGAAAGAAGGTGGCGGATGAGACATTTAATAACCCCATTCCAAAATGTTGGGTGTGAAGCTTATCTAATGTTCCCATCCCGCCTCAAAGTAGGAGTTAATGGGCAGTTCAGGGTGTTTTATTCTGAAGTACTGGTGCAGGAGTACCTTACTTCCTTAAAGGAGAGTAGGGGGCAGAATAGTCAGATAGTGGCTCTAAAACAAGTCAACGGAAAGGCACATCAATAGTGTGTTTGTAGTCAGTAGGTAAACGCTAGCACAAAATGGGGAGACAAGGTGATGAAATGAGGGTCAGCACACAAAAATAGGTAGCATGTATGGCGAAGAAAGGGGAGAGGGGGGGGGCACCTTGAGCCTATGCTGTCATACATAGGTCAGGATCGACCTATTTGCCAGTAAGGGGGGGCTCGTAAGGGTGGGGTGTCTGGGGTGGGGGGGAGAGAAGGGGTGCAGGGCACGACAGTTTAAAAAGATGCACAGGTGGAACAGGACGGGTGTGGGAAGGATTGGGCACATATTGCACTATGGTGACTATGAAAACAGTAATTAAAGAGAAATCAGATACAAATATTGATGGGGAAAAGAAATCTCTATGGTTTCATGGCTTTATGGGTGATAACTCAGTTAGAAGCATTTAATGGCAGGTTCAGGTTTCAAGTCTTTATTTTGATTTTTAACAAATCATAAAAGACACGTTAAAATACAATAATAAGTCAAACAACAGAAAATTTTAAGCAAGAAAAAAAACTGTTTGAAAGGAGAGAAAAACAAAACATCCATGAACAAAGACTAGGCGCATTTCGAACAAACCAAAAAAGGAATAGTTAAAAAAAGCATTAAATGTCGGTAAAAGAAAAACCTGAGTAAATAAAAAAAAAAACACATGGTGTTTTAGTAATACATTTCAAGTCATATTGAATAATGGGAAACCATTTCTTGCTTGGTGTGCAAAAGATGCAGATGGAAAAATCTAAAGGCAGGTGATTTAAGCAATATACATATTTTATCACTTTACGAGACACTATGTGTGGGCCCTGGAAGCTATGACATGTATTTTAACCTTAAAAGCCAGGCCCAGCCCAAATATTTAGCCAGACTTACACCAAAGAGTTAGGAAGTGTTGGTCTTTAGCGCCCAAATGGCTTCCGCAGAGGTTTTAAATGGTAATCTCTGAAACAGTGGTTTTAACCATTTCTTTCGGGGTACAGAATATCTGGGACAAGCAAAAAGAAAATGTCCCTCCGATTCTTTCTGTCCTGGGCAACATTTACAGTTAATCGATGACCCTGTGGACCATTTGTTTGCAAAAGAGTTCAGAGGCAAAGACCCCACTCTGAACTGATGATACAGTTTTTTGTCTAACGGTTTGGTTATTACATCCCAATAGGATTCTCTGGATGGGTCAAGCTTAAATGTTAGAAACCTGCCTGTAAGGCTATTATTGCTAGAGAGTGAAACTCTTTTTAAACGGATCGAGGCCCAGTACAGGGATTTGAACTCTTGTTTGGAGGGGAAAGCGTTAGATTGGGGGGATGACCAGAGATGTTCTAAACCCATGTCAGTGAGAATGGTTTTCACAGCTTAAAACCATGGGATTTTCCCGGATCCAGTAATTGACCTGACTTCAGCTAGTTCTTTTGCGAAGAGAAACAGGCCAGGAGAAGTCCATATTCGTCTCCACATGGCCACCAACCTAAATCTAGCCATCTCGTTGATAGGAGGGCACCCTAGATCCAGGCAAAGGTGAATAGAGGGGGTCGACTGTGGGAGACCTACTAAGTTCCGGAGGAACTTGCATTGGGTTTTAAATAGGTTGAGCAGGTCCATATAGCCCCATAGATCCTGAGGGCTGGGAGAACCCGCTTGGTGGTAGATCCTTTTTGCTCTTTTATAAGACAGCCAGTCAACCGTGCAAGTTTGAGATGTTGGATGTTAGTTTGATCTTTCCATCTCAAACGGCTGTCAAGGGTAACCCCCAGGTAGGTCATGGTCTCAACTTGCTCGAGATTAACTCCGTTCAACCTCACGGAGCTCCGGACTGGATGGTTTCTAGTGAAAACCATAAACTTCGTTTTCCCCACATTTACCACCAGGTTGTTAATAGCACAGTACTCCTCAAAGCGGTCCAAGGCCCGCTGGAGCCCGCTACGTGTTCTTGAGAGGAGTAAGGTGTCGTCGGCGAAGATGAGAAGGGGGAATCTCATCCCAGCCAACATTGGGGCGTCGGTGGGGGTATCCATGAAGAATTTCACAACTTGGTCGATAAATAGGAGGAAAAGTGTTGGGGCCAGGACGCACCCCTGACGGACACCTCTAGTTACGGGAAATGTTTCTGTCACTTGTCCCTGGCCACCCCACCTTACTCTTGCGTAGTTATCCTCATGGAATCTAATAATGAGGTTCAGTAGTTCTAGTGGACATCCTAGGTTTTCCAACACACCCCATAGTTTGTCCCTTGGCACCAGGTCGAAGGCGGACTTCAGATCAATGAATGCAGCAAAGATGGTACCGCCGCCAAGCCAGACCACCTTCCAATAGATCAGGCAGAGTCTAAACACCTGATCTATGGTGCTTATTCCCGATCTGAAGCCCGCCGGCATGGGAGATAGTATGTCCTCTGTTTCAATCCAGCCCTGGACCCGTCCCAAGACCATACGTGCTATGATTTTTTGTATGGAATCGATTAAACTAATAGGGTGGTAATTCCCTGGCTTGGACTTATCGCCCTTTTTATATATCGAAATAGCCATGCAGCCAGCCCTGTGCTTAAGGGGGTGGTGATGGACGGAGCATCTGAATCAATCAAACACTCACACCCAGTCAAAAGATCTGGGTTTAATCCATCACCGTTCATTAGCCCACTCTGCCACCCCAGTTCAGACATGGCTATATGCAAATCAGTCTGACCCTGTGCCTCATGGGAACAGTCCAGCCCGAACTGCCAAGCCATGTCTTCCCTGGACCAGAAACAAGCTTCCGAGGACCAGTTTCTGGCATTCCAGCCTTGTGCTGACTCTTCCCCTGGCTTCCATAGCCAGGGGAAGAGTCAGCACAAGGGACACAAAGCTGTACCTCATGGTAAAAAAACGTATGCGACTCTGGGTCCCCTGTTGAAGTGCTCATTTTGCGCAAAACAGCATGGGAATTTCCCATTACTCAACATTGAATCCCACACAAATTGTGTGAGGCACATTCCTTTATTATCCTTTGTACGTTTCTGTTAGTTTATACGTTTTTTTTGTCCTGACGAAAGCTCCATAGACCCGACCGGGCCAAGTGAGCTGAAACATGTCGACACGTCTTTCAAGAGATATGGTAGTCCAGTAACTTGACCACCTACATATCGCAACTCCTTCTTTTAACCATAGTGCTTAACTATCCAGAATAAATAATCTTTTTTGATTAGACACTATTTGTAGTCTATTCCTTCACATATATGTTTTTGATCTCTGGACACTTCTACTTGTACCAGAGGTAGCCTCAGGTGAGGCAGGCATCCAGCACGTCAATCGATCACCCGATGAATACGCCATGACACCTGATGGGGCGGAAAAAAGATACAACGCAAACGACAATACCAGGATGTCTATGAGGGTTTTCGAATACAAACCAATGGTTTTGTAGAAACAAGTGTCCATTCCATTTTTGATTACTGTAGGAAGAAGAGGGTCTGGACATTTGAAAGAGGGCTCTACAGGATCATATATATATACAGCACATGTCACAGTGGATTAAAGATTATTTCGAGATCAATAGGGGTAGTGCGGGAACCGGAATAGTTTGGGATGCTTTTAAGGCGGGAGTGCGTGGGGACACCCTGAGCTTCAATACTTTTAAACGGAGGCAGGAGCAGATTAGGAATAGGGATTTAGCTAGGACATTATTGGACGCGGAGGAGGACCTTAATCATTGCGTGTTAACAGGGGGCCCGTTAGATCATGTTCTCATAAAGATAGCAAAGGCAAAAATGGAGGCGAAAGAGGATATTGCAAATAATGCAGCTAAGATTTTCATGACCAAAAGGGAGAGATGCCACGAGTTTAGTGAGACGGTTGGGCGTACTCTGGACATACGCACAAGGCAAAAGGCCGCTTCAGGGGAGGTAAGGGAAATCAGAGATTCAGCAGGGAGATTACACACAGATGAGGACGAAATACGGGAGGTGTTTAGGAAGTTTTATGCCGCACTGTATGACGATCAGCAAGGCAGAGATCCTGAGGAATTAGGAGCATACCTGGAGGACATCCCGGTGGTACGGCTGTCGGAGACAGAATCTGAAGGATTGGAAGAGCCCTTAGATCTAGAAGAGATTAAAGCTGCTATATCAAATCTCCCTTCAGGAAAAGTGTCAGGCCCAGATCAAATCCCAATGGAATTTTATAAGGTATTCTGGGATGTACTCTGCGAAGACATGGTTATAATGATGCAGAAAGCACAGGAAGGGGTTACATAACAGGGTCGTTGAGAGGGGCCGATATTGTTATAATTTTAAAGAAAGGGAAACCAGCCATTGAACCTGGATCATACAGGCCAATTATATTCATAAACTCCGACACAAAAATATTTTCTAGGACATTAGCAACAATATTTGCTCAAATAATAGGTAATCTGGTGAGCAGTAACCAGCACGGTTTTATTCCAGGTAGGGGCACGACTCACCATACACGCAAGGTTACCACGTTATTCGATGCCGCAGAGGTCGCAGGAGACCCGATGACAGTAATGCTATTGGATGCAGAAAAAGCCTTTGATCGGGTCTCTTGGGATTATCTGTGGCATATTTAAAAAGATCAGGCTTTAGAAAAGGATATATTAAAGCAATCCAAGCACTATATATGGACCCGAGGGCTGCAATTCGAATCAATGCAGGAACAACCGCCCACTTCAAATAAGGAGGGGTACCAGGCAGGGCTGCCCCTGTTCCCCGCTTTTATTTGCGATGTATATGGACCCGCTGATCTGAAGAATAGAGATGTGTGAGAAGATACCCCCCCTGCATACACGTATGGGGCAATGCAAGGTGCTCGCATACGCCGATGATGTGGCAGTGATAACACCTAACCCCACAGACGCCATAGTGCAGGTGGAGATTGAGGCCCTGAGATTCGGCCAGGTTTCCGGATATGCATTGAATACCACTAAGACGCAGATAATAAAAAATCAACATGCGGTCTGTACTGATTATCGAGTGGTGCAGGCTGGAGTATACTTGGGGTAACTATCACCTCTGACTTAGGTACCTTAGTAGAGAAAAGTATAACACCAATAATGGCTAAAGTGAGGAAGGACTTGGATAGGCTAGAGAACCTGCATCTTTCAATTGTGGGACTCCCCAACATTATAAAGATGATGATTTTACCTAAGTTCTTATATATCTTTAGAGCAATCCCATTGCTGTTCGAATCTAAATGGTTTAAGGTATGTGAACACATGATCAATGGATTTATCTGGGTCAAGGGAAAGACAAGGAGAGCCCTTAGATATATGGCATTGCTCCGGAGTAGGGGTGGCTGGTCGTTACCAGATTTAAAGCTCTATTACTGGGCAGCGTCACTTCAGTATATGGCAGGTCTTGTAGGGGGAGCAGAGGCAGAGGGGCAGGATGAGTTTGGTACATTAGCAATATATGGTTTAGTTATGGGGGCAGAAGCGGAGAATCTGTTTTTGAAGCACATTGACTCTAGTTATTTTAAAAGGACATGGTTCAAGACGATTGCGGCAGCACGTTGTATCTGGAAAGCGTTTGCAAAAAGTTTTGGACTTGGGAAATATAATGCTTACACTAGGATGAGTGCTAACCCTACTTTCCCTGCAGATATTTTTTTCGCGACCGGTTTTTGGAGAATGAGGGAGGAAGGGGATAAGGATGATTAGTGATGTTAGGGGTACACAAGGTATGCTTCAATTCTCGGAGCTACAGACAAAGTATGGTTTAGAGTCAAGGCAATTTTTTTAATTCCTACAAGTGAGAAGCTATATCGACACAAAGAGGGGGGGGGCGGCAGGGTTTGATAAAATTCCAATTATGGATATTATACAAGCAGGTTTGGATTGCACAATTAGGAGGTTTTATTCTGAGTTGATAAAAGCGAAACAAAATGATATGGATAGGATGGCGGAGAAATGGGTGACCAAGTTAGAAATAGGAGAGAAGTGCTTTCACCTATCATTAGATCGGGGGCAGAGTATCTTGTATTCTGCATCTCTCCAGGCGCAACATTATAAAACTATTTATCACTTATACTATACCCCTGCGAGAATTGCACAATGGGGAGGGACTTCGGGAATTAACTGCCCTAGATGTGGAAACATAGAAGCTGATCTAGCACATATCTTTGCGACGTGTACGTATCTGCAACCAACACAAAAAGAAATTGAGATATTTCTCCGCAGAGTGTTAGGTGTTGAGATTATTTTGACCCCTTCGATGATCCTACTCGGTGTCAATAACAATGATAGACAGATTAAGGAGGTTTATTTCATATTTGTCGCAATGGCAGTTTTGAGGTTATGTATAGCTTCGGCTTGGTTAGACGCTACACCTCCGACATACCACCAATGGTTAGCTAGATTGCTGTCAAATTACAAGTTAGAAACTGCAATTTATGCTAGGAAGGGAAAAAAGGGAGAAAGTTAGGGGAGCGAATTTGGGACCTGATTAAGCAATGAAAAGAAGAATGTGTTTTGTAGATTGGGGATTGACTATGATGTGTTTTGGTTTGTTCTCTTCTTTTTCTCTTTTTTGCTTTTTTTGTTGTTCTCTTTCTATTTTTTCAGGTTGTTTTTGGAAAGTTTCCCCTGACACCTTGTTTAATGTTTCTTTGTTTAGTATAATAAGAGAATATTGCAGAATGTGATTAATGTAACCACTATGTGCGAAATACGAGTGTCTGTATACTACCTTCTATATCATGTCGTGTCCTGGACATGCACCAAAAAAACCGGGAAAAATTCTTAATAAAAATATATATTTTTTAAAATAGAAGCCCCAATCCTATCCTGCACAATCAGCCGTATTTAATGCATCCATCTTGTCAACATGTCTAGCATCTTGGCATATTGGGAATCACTATCAAGGTGAGCAGCCAAAACCACACCCTAAAGCATTGAATAGTACCATAGAATACTGAACAGTACGTGCGCTGTTCCAGAAGCATCCTGTCATTATAACAGAACATTCTCATAGCAACGGATTTGCCAGCTTGTCCTGAACTATATAAAGGGGGGGGGGGACCCCAGTAAGGAATGCACAGAAAACGAGAGGAAAGTACTGACGTAATTCATTTAATTTAGGGATTTTGGGTTACATAAAGTTCCCAATAATATACCATTATTCCAGTTGTGTAATTATGTCTGTTAGTGGCAAAACTATAGTGCAGAAGCGCAGGAAAAACATGACAGCAGCTGTTATTCACAGCAATTGTGTTTTTGTGGGGTTTTCCGACCAACATACATCTTTGTAGCAGAAATTGAAGCAAGGACACATTTCGCGCGCTAAAAGACAGAGCTAAATGGCCGATTTGCACTCCACATAATAAGGTATAAATTTCAGGAAATTTTATGTAATTACCCAAGACTAAATTACAGATATGTCGCACACCCCTAGGCAAAACCATCATTGGTTGGCATTTTGGCCATTACTGTTTTCGAGCTGTATGTTTTGGTACCCGTTTCTAGTTCTCGGTAGGTGCCTGCTATGCAGTTTATTATGGAATGATTGTGGGTATATGCAGTGCTTCGAATGGGAATTTTGTAGTCCGGACATTCACTATCCCACTGTACCTGTTTATTGCTGAGAAGTGCGGGTACTCAACCGCTGTAAATACTGTACCCACTGCTGAAAAGTGTTGCCTCTCTCCCTTTAAAAGTAAAGAAGTACGAGTGATCTGTACCTGACAGTACCTGTCTGTTTACAGCACTGGGTAAATGGTTGTTTTAGCACTTAGCCCAACCCACATTTTACGGGGATGTCATTCCTGACACTTGGAGAGTGAAAAGAAGTCTCCCTGCTCGACCTCTGCAGCCAAACCCCTTGCCAGGTTTACATAAATAGGACGATATTCTTAAAACATAAAAGCCATGCAGTCAGGTAAGTCGTACTCGCTGTAGCCTGTGTCTTTTTATAAGGAAGCACAGAAGTTCGTTTAGGCTGAAATGCAGTTGTCAGATATATTCCTCCCCACCAATCACCCCACTTCGCCCCAAAAATACATAAAACCCAAGGAATCTTCCCATTGACAGTAAACATGCGACTGTTATTGCATGGACTTTAATTTCACCTCGTTATGTCCCTCCTCTTTTCCCACAAATGATTAAGCAGGGTAGACTGATGGCTTAGAACTTACTGTACACTTCCCAAGCTGGAACGGCGCCATGGCCGGGTTTCTTGCTCGAGACATCTGTCCGCCCGCACTCACTCCCCCGAAGCTCTGCTGCACCGGGAGCTCAGTGCACCCAAACGTCATGCGTCACTCGCTTTCTGCTCTCGCTTCCTCTACCCTGCGATACCGCCCCGAGCTAACTCTGTGTGAAATTCTGCAATGCGAAGGCGGGTGAGATCGCTAGGGTCAGGAAAGTCCCTCCCAGGCTGCCTCCTCCCAGCCACTTCCCACCCTGCGGGTGTGCTCCAAGTGAGTATGTGTGTTGTGTCTGGCTGCTACAGCCCATAAGTACTCCTTACTGTGCAGCAGAAATAAGGACATTGTTCACAAGTAATAGGGCGTAAGTTCTGAAAAAACAGAAGCGGGTGAGTTAGAAAGTTAGGCAGTATGCAGGTGACATCATGGAGCGTGACATCACAGCATGTGACATCATGGAACGTGACATCGCATGTGGCTTCGCAGGATGAAACAACGTGGAAGTGGCATCACAACCTATGACCTCCGAGGAAGTGACATCTCAAGAAGTGACGTCAGCTCTAAAGACTTCAAAAATGTGTTTAGCGGGTCTATTATGAATACATTTGAGCACATTACGAGATTTACCATTCCGAATTTTTGTCATAGTTGTGCCAAAAAAGTAGTGCAACCCTCCCCAACTCAAAATCTGGACATCAATTTATACATTGATCTTTTTTTCTAAACTCTGAAACAAACAAAAAATGTCAGCAAGGAGAAATGTGGCATTACATCTATGCTGCTCAATTATTTGAAGAGTCTGCATTTTAAAATGTCTTATGTGGTTAAGGCACCTGCTGTAGAGATCTTTGTCAAGTCAAGTCAAGTCAGAGAATTTATATAGCGCACTACATACCCAGAGGGTCTCAAGGCGCTTAGGGGGGGGGGAGGATTACTTGTCAAATATCCATGTTTTAAGTTGCTTTCTGAATGCTAGGTGGTTCTGGGTAAGGCGAAGGTAAGTGGGGAGTGAGTTCCATGTTTTAGCAGCCAGGTATGAGAAGGATCAGCCTCCCATGGTGGTTTTGTTGATGCGAGGTACAGTGGCGAGGGCTTGGCTGGAAGAACGTAGTTGGCGGGAGGGGGTGTAGAAGGACAGTCGTGAGTTGAGGCATTCTGGTCCGATGTCGTAGAGTGATTTGTGTGCGTGGGTTAGCAGTCGGAAAGTGATCCTCTTATTGATGGGTAGCCAGTGGAGGTCTTTCAGGTGACCAGAGATGTGTTCGTTGCGCGGGATGTCTAATATGATCCTGGCTGAGGCGTTTTGGATTCGTTGGAGTTTCTTTTGGAGTTTAGCGGTGGTACCTGCGTAGAGGGTGTTTCCGTAGTCCAGTCGGCTCGTGACCAGAGCATGGGTGACTGTTTTTCTGGCTTCGGTGGGGATCCAGCGAAATGTTTTTTTGAGCATGCGGAGAATGTTGAAGCAGGATGAGGATACGGCGCTGACTTGTCTGTTCATTGAGAGTGAAGAGTCCAGGATAACGCCTAGGTTCCGTGCGTGGTCTGTCGGGATGGGTGCTTTTCCAAGGGCTTCCGGCCACCAAGAGTCGTCCCATGCAGAGGGGGAAGAACCTAAGATGAGGACTTCTGTTTTATCTGAGTTCAGTTTCAGACGGCTTTGTTTCATCCATTCGGCAACTTCTTTCATTCCTTCGTGTAGGTTAGTTTTGGCGGTGCTGGGGTCATTGGTGAGAGAAAGGATCAGTTGAGTGTCATCCGCGTAGGAGATGATGTTGAGGTTGTGTTGGCGGGCGATGGCCGCGAGGGGGCTCATGTATACGTTGAAGAGGGTGGGACTGAGTGAGGATCCTTGTGGTACACCACAGATGACTTCAGTGGCCTCGGACTTGAATGGTGGAAGGCGGACTCTCTGCGTTCTTCTGGTGAGGAACGAGGTGATCCATTCAAGTGCTTTTCCTTGTATTCCGATGTTTCTGAGGCGTTGTAAAAGGGTGCTGTGGCAGACTGTGCCGAAGGCTGCAGAGAGGTCGAGGAGGATGAGGGCGACTGTGTCTCCATTGTCCAGTAGAGTTCGAATGTTGTCTGTAGCTGCGATGAGGGCGGTCTCAGTGCTGTGTTTTGCTCGGAAGCCGGACTGTGAGGAGTCGAGGGATTTGTTGGCTTCGAGGAAGGCGGCGAGTTGGTTGTTGACAGCTTTCTCGATTACTTTGGCCGGGAATGGAAGGAGCGAGATGGGATGGTAGTTTTTGAGTTCGGTGAGGTCAGCTGTGGGTTTTTTCAGAAGGGCGGTGAGTTCAGCGTGTTTCCAGCTTTCCGGGAAGGTGGCGGAGTTGAAGGAGCAGTTGATGACGTCTCGGCGGTGCTATGACGGAGTCTGCTTTGTTGAAGATGTGGTGAGGACATGGGTCTGTGGGGGATCCTGAGTGGATGGAGTTCATCAGGCGGATGGTGTCCTCAGTGGAGATTGGGTTCCAGTCGTTAAGGGTGTTCAAGGGGGGAGAATGTTCAGCATATGGTTGGGTGGGTTGGTCTCCGGGTTGGTTGTCGAAGCTGTTGTGGATGTCTGCAATTTTGTTGTGGAAGAAAGAGGCTAGGGAGTCGCAGAGGACTTGAGAGGGGGTGATGTCGTTGGAGTTGGCCGAGGGATTGGTAAATTCCTTGACGATGTTGAAAAGTTCCTTGCTGTTGTGGGCGTTGTTGTCAAGTCGATCCTTGAATGCTGTTTTCTTGGCCTTTCGGATTAGTTGGTGGTGTGTGCGGGTGGCGTTTTTGAAGGCGTCCTTGGTGCTTGTGGTTGGGTCTTTTTTCCAGGCCTTTTCAAGGGAGCGGCAGAGTTTCTTGGACTTCTTAAGATCATTGTTGAACCATGAGGCCTTCTTGCTGCCATGTTTGCTTTGACGTTTTTTCAGTGGTGCTAAGGTGTCGGCGGTGTTGGATAACCATAGGGTGAAGTTGGCGGCGGCTTGGTCTGGGTTAGAAGAGTGGGCTGGGGTGTTTAGAAGGAGCGATGAGGAGATCTGGTCGATGGTGATTTTGTTCCAGTTTCTTTGCAGAGTTGGTTGGAGGTGGTTGATGGGTTTTGGCTTGTTGTAGGTGAAGTGAACGCAGCTGTGGTCAGTCCAGAGGAGATCCGTGGTGTGGTTGAAGGAGACATGATTGCTGGAGGTGAAGATGGGGTCGAGTGTGTGACCTGCGATGTGGGTGGGGGAAGTGACCAGTTGTTTAAGTCCAAGGTTGGCGAGGTTGTCCAGGAGGGTGGTGGTGTTGCGGTCGTTGATCTTTTCGAGGTGAAAGTTGAGGTCTCCCAGAAGGATGTAATCTTTGGAGGGGAGCGCGTGTGGAGTGATGAAGTCCGTGATGTCTTCACTGAATTTTGCGCGGGGTCCTGGTGGTCTGTAAAGGAGGGTGCCTCTGAGTGTGGTCTTGGGGTCGGTGTGGATCTGGAAGTGAAGGTGTTCGGAGTTGGCGAGGTTGGCGTCAGAGCTGGTTGAGATGCGGATTGATTTCTTATGGACGATAGCGATTCCTCCTCCTGTGTGGCCGGTACGGTCTTTGCGTATGATCTTATAATCTTCAGGGATGGCAATGGTGATGTCTGGGGCGGAGGAAGCGTTCATCCATGTTTCTGTTAGGAAGGCGACGTCTGGAGAGATGGTGTCTAGTAGATTCCATAGGTCAATGGCGTGCCTGTGGACCGATCGGGTGTTGAGAAGGATGCATTGTAGGTGATTGGGGTCGGGAATCTGTGGTGTGGTCGTAGCGTAGATGTTGTGTGCCCAGAAAATCTTGAGTAATAATATTAATGGAAGGATAACTCTTGAGGTTAATTTATTTGCTGTTTTACCTAGTCAAGTTTTGATTCCAAGTAGCAAAAAGAGTGAATACGTTTCCTGCAAAGCCAGGGCCTGGCTGGCTGTAGCGAGCATCAAGCGTTTCCCTCCCCGGGAGGCTGGAAGGGTGGGGTGAGGTTTTGGAGTGGTAGGGGTCCATTTTGCAGGTGTGCTGCAATATCAGCCCCCAGTAACAAAAAAAAAAACAGCAGTGCTGCGGGCCGGTTTAGTTAAGCAGCACTGCTTCACACTTGTTCCCTCCGTGACACACCCCCACCATGAGAGCCGGTCCGATAAAATTGCCAGGGCTGCTTGGTGTTCTCAATCAGCCCATGTGCAAAGTAATCATCAAATAATATGCAGATGCCTTTATGTAGCTAGGTAAGTGGGATACTGCTTTTAACACCGAGATCAGTTTGTTACTTACAGCTCTTAAAATGTAATCCAAAGAACAAAGAATGGTGGATTTGCTATAATGAACTGCACATCACTATAACTTCTCTTAGTCACTATAACTTCTCTTAGTCACAAATTCTCTTGTGTGAGAAGTGAAAACAACTCATCCATTTCTGTCCCTTGCTGCGCTAGCATCATCTTTAATGCAACATCCTCATCAGGTGTCTGAAACACAATACCACCTGGCGTGCAATAGATGGTACAATTCATTTTATACAGTTACTCTCTTCCAAGGAGATTCAACAGACTTGTTTCACATACTACGAAACGAAGAAGGTCTCTGAAACTTCCAATATGAACTTCTATTGGACCTGTGACTGGTGTTCTAATATGCTTATTTGAGACTCCTACAACTTAGATAGTTTCTCCTGAGAGGGGTAGGTTTGGAATTTCTGCTGCTCTTACAGTAGAACGGGTAGCACCAGTATCCACTAGGAATGTAATATTATTACCTTCCGCCTGGCGGACAACAAATTGACCGGACTGATCTACCGCCAAAGATGCGCCAAGTACGCACTTTTCCTCCCCCCTCAGGCACTGCCATTGAGATGAGTCTGAATAACTCTTATTGCACTGCAACCAGTATTGAGGAACCATTTGCACATTTTGATTCTTACCAACTTGATCACCTCTGTGAAAACTAGTGTTCGCTCTGTACCTCTTCACTTGAGCATTCACATTATTTGGCATAGGAGCTTGTGGCACGTGTAAGTGTGGAGCAACTACCTGCTGCTGTTGATTCACAACGACTTCATTCTGCATCTGTGGATTTAAATTTTGATTTCCCCATTATTCTTTTGAGCAGATCTACACTCGTTCTTTCAATGTCCATATTTTCCAGACGCATGACAAGGAAATGTCTTTTTAGCCTCTTCTTTACTCATTTTGCCTCTTCCTCTACCTCCACTGGGTACCTGTCCAATTTGATTCTGACCATTCATCTGATAACCTGTTTGAGAACCATTGTTTCCTTCTTGCTCCTCTGCTACCTTCACTTGTGCAAACATCATTTTTTCTTTTAACTTTTTATGTCTTGATTCAATGTCATCACTACAATACTTCGCATACCTTAATATTTTGTCAATTGTTTTGCTCTGCTAGTAGGTCATAGGACCCGTACCCTCCAGATATGCCCCCGCCACCCAACTACCTTAGACATGCAAGATCCCCACATTTGAAATCACCAGAGATTCAGGTGGGGTTAAAAAGGCCATGTTTATTCACCACATTGTATAAACATGACAAGCAATAACATGCATATCTAAAATCACAAGTTATAACATAACTACATTTATGAGCATATCATGCTCCATCACCTTCCCAACCCTAAGGGAGGAACACCATCTGGTTCGCATCTCGCAACAGGGTATCCTACGCCAAGTGCCGTGCACCTGCCCCTTAGAGTGGTCGGTCCCGCCCTTCTATCCTTGTCTGCCATTACCGGGGCCCACCTCTCGACCACCAGGCTGCCCAGGGTCGCCCGGGAGGCTCAAAATCTGTCGCCCTAGCCTCCCCAGCCGGTGGTCACTTCCTCCCAGTGGAGAGCTTGCCATATCCCCCCTCAGAGCTGGCCTATGGAGCCCGGCAAGCGGGCTCCCATCCATCTTGTTTAGCCACTATTTACTGATCGCAGGTCTCTTCTTTGCAGAACGCCCCTCAATCCATTATTCTAAGGGACGGGTGGGTGGGAGTTTCGGAAAGCCGGCCCGGATCACGAGAATGGCCAGGTGCCGGCGTGAGCAGTCAGGCATCAAGGAGTGATAGCGGGAACAGAGACCCCAGTCACAGGGAGTTGACCCTAAATAGGCCCGGAGTCTCCACCCCCTGACCCTCGGGTCACGCGATATCCCCGGAGCGGAAATGGGTCGGCCGGACGCCGATTGGGTCGTCCGCCCGACCAACCACCAGAGACCAGGAGCGGGCGGGGTCCGGAGAGGCCGGGTCCTAAGTGCGCGCGTCGTGATTCTCCACGCTTGTCATAGGACCCGTACCCTCCAGAAATGCCCTTCGCCGCCCAACTACCTTAGACATGCAAGATCCCCACATTTGAAATCACCAGAGATTCATGTGGGGTTAAAAAGGCCATGTTTATTCACCACATTGTATAAACATGACAAGCAATAGCATGCATATCTAAAATCACAAGTTATAACATAACTACATTTAGGAGCATATCATGCTCCATCACCTTCCCAACCCTAAGGGAGGAACACCATCTGGTTCGCATCTCGCAACAGGGTATCCTACACCAAGTGCCGTGCACCTGCCCCTTAGAGTGGTGGGTCCCGCCCTTCTATCCTTGTCCGCCATTACCGGGGCCCACCTCTCGACCACCAGGCTGTTCAGGGTCGCCCGGGAGGCTCGAAATCTGTCGCCATAGCCTCCCCAGCCGGTGGTCACTTCCTCCTAGTGGAGAGCTTGCCATATCCCCCCTCAGAGCTGGCCTATGGAGTCCGGCAAGCGGGCTCCCATCCATCTTGTTTAGCCACTATTTACTGATCGCAGGTCTCTTCTCCGCCACAAGGGTGGCAAAGGCCCACAGGTCTGACACCCTCCCCACCTGCGTTCAGAATAAATTACCAAAGTTCTCGGATAAAAGTATCAGTTCCATAGTCCGACAAAGGCACCCCATCCTGGTGGTACATTGCTTCTCCGCAAATCATCCGGAGCTGGAGGTTGCGCAAGCGGCCCTTTACTGAGCACAACCTTGCTAGTTCGCCGTTCAATCGCCTCACCGAGACGTTCAAAGATCTAGGACGCACTCCTGGGCCCCATGCCCTGCGTGATATCATGCCAGACCAGACTATTTTTGTCGATGGTAACTCATGCCCCAGCCAGGCAAACTCTGCTAGTAGGGCTTCCTTGACAGCCAAGCGCCCTCTGTCGACCATGTCGTTGCCACCCAAATGTAGAATAATCCAATCCGGCGATTTGTGCTTTCGTGCCCTGAGCTCCTCGACGATCCGCCTCAAGTGTCGGATACGCATTTCTCCAACGCCGTGCCATACGAATTCGGTCTCGCCCAATGTGGCCGGTTTCACCACCTCTCTTCGCTGCAAGCGCACCGCCGCGCGACGCACGAAAGAGTGCCCGAGTACCCATACCACGGAAGCGGGCATACTAATCAGAAAGGAGAGAGATGAAGCCGTTAGACACTGCACACACATGTTTTTACAACAATTCAGGCCTCACATATCGCTTATAGCAGTCCGAGGTCCAGCGATCTACACCTTTTACCACGTTGGGGGCGAGACCGGCCCCTGCCGCCAAAGTTGCGGCGCCAATCCAAAAGGAATGAGAAGAATAGCCCACTGCTCCCAGACCCAGGTTCCCCAAGGCCAACCCAAATACTGCTTTAAATTGGTATTGAGACAGGCAATCCCCGTTTTCGAGGACAAAGAGAGCCGACCCCCCCCTGCTGGGCGTCGGGCCAAGTACGCCTGCATACGGGATATGGGGCAGGCTGCTATCCCTGGGGCTGGCAGCAAACGGATGGTGAGCCCCCTTCCTATTTGGTCTGTCTTGGAACTTCCCAACCGCAGTACTAGGCCCCCCGAGGAAAGGGAGATATCCTTGAACTGCAACCCTCCCCCATGGTCTACCTTGGAGGCTCCAACGATCTCACCCAGGTGAAAGGCCCCGTAAAAGGCTAGGCAGAATGCCGCCCCCAGCATGATTCCCTCGAACGGTGACTGGCAAATAACAGGCAGTACCCCCAAAATATCAATCAAGGTCGGGAGATCCAGAGACCTACGACAGTCCCGCCGTGGCCAGTCTAATCGGGCCCAACCCGCTAAGGCCTTCCTGATCAAGAATGAAGCCCCAGGGTCCCGCTCCCCCGCCAGTTTAGCGAAGAAGCCTATCACTGCCAAGGTGGCCCTAGCATAGGACACTGATTTGCCCTGATCCCGCAGAACCTGTAAGAAGGCATACATTGTTTCAGTTGAGAAGATCCTAGACCCTCCAGCTTGTTCCACAAATGATCTGTAAACATTAAACTGTGACTGATAGGCACGTTTGGTGTGGTCACACAGAGCGGCACCTACCAGCCCCGCTAAAGGGGGGCTCCAATCTTCCACAGTGACGTAGGGAACGTCGTCATGCGCTCTTCCGCCTGCGGGTGGAACCTCCGGAAGTCCTGCAACTTGGAACGAGACAAAGCGTCAGCAGCATGGTTATCAACACCAGGTATATGCGCAGCTTTAAAGGTCAAATTCAATTTCAAGCATGCCAACACCAACAACTTCAGCAACCTCAGCACATGTGGGCAAGTCGCCCCTTGCCGATTGATAACCTGAACCACTGCCATGTTATCCGACCAGAAGGTCACGACGCTGTCCCTGAAGCGCTCTGCCCAAACCGTAACTGCCACCTATATGGGAAAAAGCTCTAGAAAGGCTAAATTCTTAGTCAAGCCTGCTCGGTGCCACTCCGCTGGCCAAACCGCCCCACACCAGGCAGGGCCCAAGATTGCCCCAAAACCAACACTTCCAGCTGAATCGGTGTATAATCCTAGCTCCACACTGGACACCGGCGGCGCGGGCCATACTACCCGCCCGTTGAAATCTGCCAGGAAGTCTCGCCACATCTTGAGGTCCTCCTTCACCCCTGCTTTTAATCTCACCCGGTGATGCTTCTGGGTAAGACCCACCATCGCTCTGGCTATAGACCGCGAGAAAAGGCGTCCCATGGGAATGATACGCAAAGCAAAGTTTAGCTGACCCACAAGAACTTGTAACTGATGCAACGTCACCTTTTGACACGCCAATGCTACCTCAATAGCTAGGGAAAAGGCCTTTACTTTATCCATTGGCAATCTACATTCCCCCGCTACTGTGTCAATTTCGATGCCCAGGAAGGACATGCACGTGTCGGGGCCGACTGTGTTGCTCGGTGCCAGCGGCACCCCAAAATCCTTTAGCATAGCCACCAGCTGACTTAGGGCCAACGCGCAGGCATCCGACCATGCGGGACCCATCACCATGAAATCATCTAAGTAATGCACCACATCTGTACATCCGGATTTTTGCTAAAACACCCATTGCAGCATGGAGCTAAACGTCTCAAAATACTTGCAGGAGACCGCACAAACCATAGGCATACATCTGTCGTAATAAAATTGCTGTTGGACCTGAAAGCCTAGCAAATGGTAATCCTCAGGGTGTACCCGTAACAAGAGGAATGCTGACTCAATGTCGGTTTTCGCTAACAACGCCCCACGACCTAGCTCCTTCACTTTCTGAACCGTGGGCATCAAAGGACGAGTACTTCACTGAGCATACTGCCGGGTCGATGACATCGTTTACCGATGCACCCTTCGGTGCAGATAAGTTATGGATCATTCTGAACTGTCCCGGCTCCTTCTTGGGCACTACTCCCAGAGGGGAGCACACATAGTTCTCCCAGGGAGGAGCCGGGAACGGGCCTGCTACTCGGCCTCAGGCCCGCTCTTTTTCCACCTTTGTGGCCACTACTGAGGGATGAGTTCTTGCTGAAACTTGGTTCCTACACTGAGTAATAGGGGGGACATGCGATGCTGGGATACGGAAACCACTGGAAAAACCCTCGAACAACATCCTAGCAGCTGCCCTATCTGGATACCTGTCCAACCAAAAGATCAGCTTCTCAATATCAACAGGAGTAGGCAGTTTAGACTTGGGGAGGCTTGATATCCTTAGAGGCATTACCCCCCCCCCCGTTCCTTGGATTTCTTGTTGCACTTTGGTTCGGGATGGGACGGGTGACCGCAGTAGGCGCATGTGTGCTTAAACTTGCACTGCTTCGGGGGCCACGTGCACCCTTTGCCATTGAATGCCCAGCATGTACCTTTCTTCTCGCCCAGCCCTCCCTGGGAAGTCCGAAAGGGCTGCCTTGCCGGGTTTTCCCTAGTGCTCACGCTCTCCAACCAGGCATTGACCTCAACCTGATCCCAACAAATGGAGGTGTTTTCTTCCTTCGCCCAGCAAAACTCCCTATCATATGTCAACCAGGCTGAACCACCATGCGTGGAGTGAGCCTTCACGATCTTATTGGTATAAAACACCAGCGGAATCGCCAACTCCGGCCTTCTTTCCAACAACACTGTCATATAAACGTGAAAGCCGCACAAACAATTGGTAATCGTCTCCTCAATCCTAGGTCTCCGATCTCGGAAGGAATGCTCTTTTCCCTCCCTGTCTTTGTAATCTTCCTCTCTTCTCTTTGGCCTGATAAGGGAGAATATGTCTACGTAGGCACCCTTCCAAATCTTCTCTCGCATTTCCACACTC
Source organism: Lissotriton vulgaris (assembly GCF_964263255.1). Taxonomy (NCBI): domain Eukaryota; kingdom Metazoa; phylum Chordata; class Amphibia; order Caudata; family Salamandridae; genus Lissotriton; species Lissotriton vulgaris. Next base: position 1,301,064,537 of record NC_141694.1, read on the forward strand.
ACATGTGTAGCTAACATCCCTGACTGGGACAATACGTTCCCCTGACTATCCCCCACCTCGCTGCTCCTTGCTGTAGTGTCACCAGGCTTACCTCCTGTAGGTGCTACAGCTATCGCTGTCGCGGGGGGATGGGCTCCAATCGCTACACTAGGCAACCCCTTGCGCGACTCGACTACGAGGGCCAACTGCCTATGAATGTCCTGCAACGTGCCCTGTTCTGTGGCCTGAGGGGGCCCCCACGGTACCGCCGCTCCAGCGCTCACTCTCTCCAATACTTTCTCCGGAGCTGATAGTTGGCCCACCAATGTGGAAACCGACGCCAGCAAGCTATCTAATGGATCGCCCACGGCTGCCACTGCGGCCACCGGCTGCGGTGGGAGTGGGGCCGGGGGGACCGTAACTACTGGTCCCGGGTCTCCAGAGGCCAACGCCTTCAGCGCCTCCCTAATCTCGGACAACACTGAACCCACTGGGTCTACTGGCGCGGGTATATTCGGAATGGGGACAGAAAGGTACACCAGCTCTGCATCTAACGGAGGCGTGGGGACGGGACCTACTGATCCCTCATCCTGTTTCCCCCTGACAGGGCTAGGCCTACCCTTCCCCTGCCTGGCTCCCCCTTTCTTTTTAGGCTGTGCCTTAGGTTTCTTCTTTAATGGAGGATCAGCGACCTTTGGTGGCACCCCCCTGCGCGGCCGCTCTACGACCTCGGGCTGATCCCCCTGAGAAGCGTTGCTCTCATCCCCGCTATCAGGAGCCTCCTTGCTCAACTTCTTCTGCAGTAATTTCATAATCTGTGCTAATTCAGGCTCAGAATCTTTCCGCTTTTGTCCTCCCTTTTTGGGCGCCATGCTAACTATCTAGCTCTTCGCGCTACCTTGCTATAACACCTAAAGCGCGCGTTCCCTGCTCCCGCACCCCTACGCACCGTTCACGCCGCCCGGCAAGAGTCCGCACCACGAGGAACCACACACACAGCCGTAAGCCCCGTAAGGCAGCGACACTCCTATCCCCTCCCAGCACCCACCGTGACTCACGGCTGCCCACGAGGCCCCCCGAGGCACTCGACCCCTTACCTGGCTACACGAACGATGCTCGAGTCTTCTGCTTCTATAGTTTCGGAAAGCTCGGCCCGGATCACGAGAATGGCCAGGTGCCGGCGTGAGCAGTCAGGTATCAAGGAGTGATAGCGGGAACAGAGACCCCAGTCACAGGGAGTTGACCCTAAATAGACCCGGAGTCTCCACCCCTGACCCTCGGGTCACGCGATATCGCCGGAGCAGAAATGGGTCGGCCGGACGCCGATTGGGCCGTCCGCCAGACCAACCACCAGAGACCAGGAGCGGGCGGGGTCCGGAGAGGCCGGGTCCTAAGTGCACGTGTTGTGATTCTCCACGCTTGTCAAATGCTGCTGAATCATGTTACTAGTTTCTGGTTTCAATCCAAACACAAAATGATACACAAAATGTCCCATATCTTTGTCTCCAATATTCTCAAACCCAATGTACTGTTTGAATACCTGCAACTACCTTTCATAGTAGGGATGTACTGATTCCTTTGGTTTTTGGGTCGTCCTGTCAATCTGAACCTAATCTGTTTCTTTTGGGGGGAAATGTTCCCTTTCAAAAAGGTGATTACCTGACTATACTTTTTCATCACCACATCAGATGGTGCACCTGTTTTAGGATCTTTAGGATATTCTTCATTTGGCCAATGACAGTGATCTTACACTCTGTCCACAAATCTGCTGGAATGAAAATGTCAAACAAACCATCTAGAGCCTTTAACAAAACCTTTGAAACTTTCACAAACCTTTCTACCTGTTTGTACCACTGAACTGGTTTTTCACTTAATCTACAAAAATCATTTGTGAAGGATAATATATCCTGTCTCGTCCAAGGAATGTGAACATATGCGCCACCTGGAACTTCTCTCATTGGACACGCCCTTTCAGCTTGTTCTGTGTCTCTCATCGGAAATAAAGACTCTCCTTTACCAGCTGCCTCTTATTTCTTTTTCGTCCATCTACCTTTCCATCATTCTGGATCTCCCCTTTTTTCAAAATATTCATCAACTCCTTTATCTGCAATCTTTTTCCAGACACATTCAAACTTTCCAAATCCTTATCAGTAAAATCCATCCTGTATGTTTTCTGCACCAACTTTGACTTTCCTATGTCTACTCCATATTTATTTGCAGCCTCAGTTATTTTCTTGTGAAGATTCCTTACTCTCCAGGTAATACTTTTACACAAAAACAACAGCTCTTAACCTCTGTAAGTCACTAGTCTGTCTGGACTTATTGTACTAATAATCATCTCTTCCAAATCTATTCTCAATTTACTCACATCTATGCTCTGTGGTTGGGGTTTTCATTTCTCCATCCCCTTTATCCAGTCATCTATTTCAGCTGATGAAGGACCTGTTGAATTCCCTGCCACTGGAGTGACCATCGGCTCTATTCTCCTCAGATCCATTTGTGCACTCCTCTTAGGGGTGTCAGTTATTAACTCACAAACCGAAAGATCAATCAATGAGGTACTTGTTTCAGCCTGTCTAACCTGTTCATTTACCATCACCATTTCACTCCTTACACTACTCCTTGGAACTGTCAACGTATGTACTTTTGGTGTATTCTGTTTTTCTCCATACAATGGAATTATAGGACCGATCGTTACTGGTACCGTCAATGCTTCCGCATTTAAATGTAACTGATTTATTTTCTCAGTCAGTTCTTCTTTTCAATTATTCAACATGTCTTTTTCACTTTCTTGTTCTACTCTATCGGGACTTGTGGAATCAATGGCGTTCCCATTAGCGGTGCATTTGGAGTCACTTCACCTGAACCTTCTTGGTATGGCGGCGGACTTTTGGTCAAAATGTCATCTGACAACTCATCATCAGAATCATTTGGGTCATAGCATAATCTCATAGTTTCTATATTTTTCTTTATCTCTTTACATTTGCCTTCTGTCCGGTCTTCTGCAACTAAGATTGTAAACAAACCTTCCATTATCACAGCTATCCTCCATCTTTTCATCTTATAACTTCCATCCTCTCAAAAGTATATTCAAACATCATATTTCTGTATCTTATGTTACCTCTAAATTTCTCTCTTTCAAATGCCTCAACTTCCCATTCCTCTAATGCTTCATACTGGTAGGTCTGGGATTTGGCTCTAGAGAATTCATTCAATCTCTCAAATTCTGCAATATCCTTACGTTTAACGAACCATGTTGTGGGAAAGCTATATCACCATCATCCTTTGTATCTTCCACCCAATTCTCCAACCAAGTACACTTATGATATCCTCGTTCCAACATCATAAAAGAAGCAGGCGTTCTTGAAGGTGGAATAGGAATTCCCACTCTAGTCACTATTGGTTTATCCTTTTTAAATAAATTCTTTATTTTCCTAAGCAACTTCTTTTTCAGACTCTTTATGCTAATGTATCTCAATAAGTCAAACAAGGAAACGTTTCTGTACTTCTACTTATTCTATTTGTAAGTTCTTGTCCTATACCAGTGCTACTCACACCAACTGTCAAATTAGAGCTCTACTATGTAAGCAACGTCTCAACCAATTACAAATGCAGTTCATGTAAGTTGACAAATCACAGCTCCTTAAACACCCTCTATCTGACCAATACCAGTGTGGCTTTTTCTGACGTCAGTATTACTCCTTCTAGAACTGACCCTCCCTTTACAAAATAATACATCAATATTTTTTTAAGTTTTCTTAATCAATTTTCTTGTTAGTAACAACACAAAACAATGCTAGCGTGTCTGTTCCACTAAATAAAGAGATAGTTTTCACTTACTAAAGAAAAATATGTCACTTCAAGTAAAACAAAGACCAGCGCTATCTTACACCCAAACAAGCTGCAGGTGGACTTGGTACTCCTCTAAGGATAAGGCCAAAGTTTCACAAGAGGACTTTATTGAAAGAGGTCTTGTTACTCGCCTGGGGATAAGGCCATAGTTTTGGAAGTGGATCCTTCCCTATTTCAGACACTCTACTTACATACGAAATTGTCCCTAAATAAAACACCTACAACCTTCGGCCGTATAGCATTATAATAACAGACAAAGTCCAGTGTGATAACTTTATACACAATCTTCTGCCTACTTCAGGCTAAATTTCCATTCCAGGGATTCCTCAGGTAACTCTGTACCTGTACGTCTAGACAACATAGAACAGGACACTAACGTTTCATGTTAAGAATATATAATCAATAATCAATAATTATTACCAAACTAATCAATAATCAAACCGTCCTCTGCTACCAGAAAACTGATCCAGTGTGACACCTAATCAAGGATCAATACTCAATAGCATCATATATAAATGACCCATACACATTCACCCAAACCCCTGATGCACAGGGGGAAAAGTTTTAATGATGTCAAAATGTATTTCCTTTACAGGTTTGTGTCTAACATTTATAAATACATAACTAAACCTGTACATCAACTCTCTTTCCTCTGGTCGATGGACCAATTGATTGAGTAGTTGATGGTAATAATAGTACTATCTATCAAACTATCTAGTTAGCTAAATAATCACAGACTCTCGATATGATCAATAAAGTTTATCTCAAATAAATGTGAATAATGAATTCTCCTTGTATACAGGTTACAAATGCAAGCAAAGAAATTCACAAGAGGGATAGAAAACATCAGCAAATTGCAAACAGCGTCATACTCATCATCAAATGAACGATATGCATATAAAGGAGTGGACGGATAAAGGAACATAAGTGTCAGCAAAATAATGTGAAACAATATAGATATGACGGAGGGGATAGATGAAGAGACATAAGTTTCAAAGACAAAAATACATTTGCAAATGATTATGCTAAGTATGAGTTAGAAGGATAATACTAATCCAAAGATCAGTGAAATAACAACCCTCTGACCAAGAAGGTAGTGGGGGTCTCCTGAATTAGATTCAGGGAACAAAGATTTCAGGACTCATGAATGGGACAGGGACGGGAACAGCTAGGTCTCTCTGCAAACTAACAGACAGTGACATATCACCCCTTTCTCTGCTCTCCTCTCTATCTCCTCTTTCCCCGAAGGACACTCTAAACCACATCCCCAAAGGCACCCCAGTTTTATCCTAAAACTTACATGTCCAACCCACATTAGTTGAAACAGTTCATAAAATTCGGCTTCTTATTGGGTGACCCGGGAGGTGGTCTGTCACACCACCATGAGTACATTCAACATTTCTACTGTCTTTTGTTTTACATCCTTTCTCATGACTTCATTTTTGACTTGCTCATTCATTATAATTCATGTAACTTTTTCATTATTTCACATGTATCTCTCAGCTACGTTCGCAGAAGTCTTGGGTCCCATGGCCAGTCTCATCTTTTGGCAGACAATGTTTGCTGTAGCTGAACAACCTTGACTTTTCAGGCATTTATGCAGGGTGCAGCTTTTCTGTCTATTTGTTGGGTTATTCATGCTCTCTCTAGCCCCCATCTATCATGCCCATGTTTTGGGAAAACGCAGGCCTATTCAGCTCACTATGGCAAATAAAACATAAGCATTCATTAATTACATAGAAATGCACATTTCACTGTTTACCACCCACCTTTGCATTATCCCATGTTAGTATTTTTCCTAGCAAAGCTTTAAGCAAAAGTGGCATTATTTATTATTATTTTTAAAGCAAAATGCAAAATGTGAAATGCGGCCTAGTCATGCACTGTTTCTTATTTCTTTCGAAGCGCAATGTAAAATGCGGCTCAGTTCTTTCATGCATTACTTCACATTAGTGCACGCATGCATAACGTGGTTTCCCGTGTGTTTGATGTGATTTGCATGTTAGTTTCCACAGCACACTTTTAGTATGTATTACGGGGGTGTCAATCCGAGCAGGTTTCTTTTTTACAAAAAACCCTGCTCCATCAATCCCCCCTCTGAGGGCTACACCGCCCTTTTTAGGTTTCGCCTAGCGGAAGCTGCGCTCTGCGCAGCTTTTCCGCGCAGGCGAAATCCTGTTGAGAACCGTAGGGTGCTTTGGTTCGGCCCTCGTCGTTGATTGGCTGGCTCCGTAAACGGAGCCTTGCCATTGGACGAGGGGCCTGTCCGTCAATGCCGGACCAGACACGGGGGCGTTCCCGACATTCTTTGGCTTTTGCCGACGTCACGGGACGCCGGGAACGCCCCCGTGTCTGGTCCGGCATTGCCGGGACCTGCCTTTGGTGACGTGTCGGGTTTCAGTGTTTGTGGCGGAACAAATTGCAGGTAAGCGATGATGTCTTTTCTAATCTAAATAAGTGTCTCTTTTGAATGCCCCAGCCGAAATGTTTAATGACGTATTTTTTTTGTTTTTCTCTGCAGGTTGCCGGGACCTGCCTTTACTGACGTGTCGGGTTTCTTTGTCTGTGGCGGAACAAATTGCAGGTAAGCGATGGTGTCTTTTGTAATATAAATGACTGTATTTTTTGAATGCACCATCCAAAATGTTTAATCGCGTTTTTTTTTTTGTTTTTCTCTGCAGGTTGCGACGGCCCGGCGGGGGGAACAATTTCCGGTCGGGATCCTTGGCTCGCTGTCTGTCTCCGTCTCCGTGCTCCAAGGGATTTCTTGCAGGTAAGCGATGGTGTCTTTTGTTTTCTCTGCAGGTTGCGACGGCCCGTTGGGGGGAACAATTTCCAGTCGGGATCCTTGGCTTGCTGTCTGTCTCCGTCTTCGTGCTCCAAGGGATTTCTTGCAGGTAAGCGATGGAGTCTTTTGTAATATAAATGACTGTATTTTTTGAATGCTCCATCCGAAATGTTTAATCGTGTTTTTTTTTTTGTTTTTCGCTGCAGGTTGCGACGGCCCGGCGGGGGGAACAATTTCCGGTCGGGATCCTTGGCTCGCTGTCTGTCTCCGTCTTCGTGCTCCAAGGGATTTCTTGCAGGTAAGCGATGGAGTCTTTTGTAATATAAATGACTGTATTTTTTGAATGCCCCATCCGAAATGTTTAATCGCGTTTTTTTTTTGTTTTTCTCTGCAGGTTGCGACGGCCCGGCGGGGGGAACAATTTCCGGTCGGGATCCTTGGCTCGCTGTCTGTCTCCGTCTCCGTGCTCCAAGGGATTTCTTGCAGGTAAGCGATGGTGTCTTTTGTTTTCTCTGCAGGTTGCGACGGCCCGGCGGGGGGAACAATTTCTGGTCGGGATCCTTGGCTCGCTTTCTGTCTCCGTCTCCGTGCTCCAAGGGATTTCTTGCAGGTAAGCGATGGTGTCTTTTGTAATATAAATGACTGTATTTTTTGAATGCCTCATCCGAAATGTTTAATCGCGTATTTTTTGTTTGTTTTTCTCTGCAGGTTGCGACGGCCCGTTGGGGGGAACAATTTCCGGTCGGGATCCTTGGCTCGCTGTCTGTCTCCGTCTCCGTGCTCCAAGGGATTTCTTGCAGGTAAGCGATGGTGTCTTTTGTTTTCTCTGCAGGTTGCGACGGCCCGTTGGGGGGAACAATTTCCAGTCGGGATCCTTGGCTTGCTGTCTGTCTCCGTCTTCGTGCTCCAAGGGATTTCTTGCAGGTAAGCGATGGAGTCTTTTGTAATATAAATGACTGTATTTTTTGAATGCTCCATCCGAAATGTTTAATCGCGTTTTTTTTTTTGTTTTTCGCTGCAGGTTGCGACGGCCCGGCGGGGGGAACAATTTCCGGTCGGGATCCTTGGCTCGCTGTCTGTCTCCGTCTTCGTGCTCCAAGGGATTTCTTGCAGGTAAGCGATGGAGTCTTTTGTAATATAAATGACTGTATTTTTTGAATGCCCCATCCGAAATGTTTAATCGCGTTTTTTTTTTGTTTTTCTCTGCAGGTTGCGACGGCCCGGCGGGGAGAACAATTTCCGGTCGGGATCCTTGGCTCGCTGTAAGGTAAGCGATGGTGTGTGTTGTAATTAATAAATGACTGTCTCTTTTTAATGACTGAGTTTTTGTAAGTTTGTAAAGCTTTTTTTAGAATTAATTTATCTCACTTCTTTTGCAGGTTTTTTTTTTGCGTCGCTGCGTGGTCCCGGGATGTGGGCGTGGTCGCTGTTTCCGGTCGCCATTTTGGACAAGGTGTCTGGCTTCGTGGGACGATGGATTTCAGGTACGCGGTTTAAATTTGTATGTTATTGTAATTTGTTTTATATGTATTCTGTCTTTTTTAGTTTATATTGTAATGTATATTTATTTTTGGGGTCTGTTCTCTCTAATGTTTCTGTGTCGGCTCTCCTTCGTGGCGTGACGACTTGCAGGTAAGCGATGGTGTGTGTTGTAATTAATAAATGACTGTCTCTTTTTAATGACTGTGACTTTTTGTAACTTTGTAAAGCTTTTTTTAGAATTAATTTATCTCACTTCTTTTGCAGGTTTTTTTCTGCGTCGCTGCGTGGTCCCGGGATCTGGGCGTGGTCGCGGTTTCCGGTCGCCATTTTGCGCTCGGTGTCTGGCTTCGTGGGACGATGGATTTCAGGTACGCGGTTTAAATTTGTATGTTATTGTAATTTGTTTTATATGTATTCTGTCTTTTTGGTTTATATTGTAATGTATATTTATTTTTGGGGCCTGTTCTCTCTAATTTTTCTGTGTCGGGTCTCCTTCGTGGTGTGACGACTTGCAGGTAAGCGATGGTGTGTGCTGTAATTAATAAATGACTGTCTCTTTTCTTTTTAATGACTGAGTTTTTGTAACTTTGTAAAGCTTTTTTAGAATTAATTTATCTCACTTCTTTTGCAGGTTTTTTTTTTGCGTCGCTGCGTGGTCCCGGGATGTGGGCGTGGTCGCGGTTTCCGGTCGCCATTTTGGACAAGGTGTCTGGCTTCGTGGGACGATGGATTTCAGGTACGCGGTTTAAATTTGTATGTTATTGTAATTTGTTTTATATGTATTCTGTCTTTTTTAGTTTATATTGTAATGTATATTTATTTTTGGGGTCTGTTCTCTCTAATGTTTCTGTGTCGGCTCTCCTTCGTGGCGTGACGACTTGCAGGTAAGCGATGGTGTGTGTTGTAATTAATAAATGACTGTCTCTTTTTAATGACTGTGACTTTTTGTAACTTTGTAAAGCTTTTTTTAGAATTAATTTATCTCACTTCTTTTGCAGGTTTTTTTCTGCGTCGCTGCGTGGTCCCGGGATCTGGGCGTGGTCGCGGTTTTCGGTCGCCATTTTGCGCTCGGTGTCTGGCTTCGTGGGACGATGGATTTCAGGTACGCGGTTTAAATTTGTATGTTATTGTAATTTGTTTTATATGTATTCTGTCTTTTTGGTTTATATTGTAATGTATATTTATTTTTGGGGCCTGTTCTCTCTAATTTTTCTGTGTCGGGTCTCCTTCGTGGTGTGACGACTTGCAGGTAAGCGATGGTGTGTGCTGTAATTAATAAATGACTGTCTCTTTTCTTTTTAATGACTGAGTTTTTGTAACTTTGTAAAGCTTTTTTAGAATTAATTTATCTCACTTCTTTTGCAGGTTTTTTTTTTTGCGTCGCTGCGTGGTCCCGGGATGTGGGCGTGGTCGCGGTTTCCGGTCGCCATTTTGGACAAGGTGTCTGGCTTCGTGGGACGATGGATTTCAGGTACGCGGTTTAAATTTGTATGTTATTGTAATTTGTTTTATATGTATTCTGTCTTTTTTAGTTTATATTGTAATGTATATTTATTTTTGGGGTCTGTTCTCTCTAATGTTTCTGTGTCGGCTCTCCTTCGTGGCGTGACGACTTGCAGGTAAGCGATGGTGTGTGTTGTAATTAATAAATGACTGTCTCTTTTTAATGACTGTGACTTTTTGTAACTTTGTAAAGCTTTTTTTAGAATTAATTTATCTCACTTCTTTTGCAGGTTTTTTTCTGCGTCGCTGCGTGGTCCCGGGATCTGGGCGTGGTCGCGGTTTCCGGTCGCCATTTTGCGCTCGGTGTCTGGCTTCGTGGGACGATGGATTTCAGGTACGCGGTTTAAATTTGTATGTTATTGTAATTTGTTTTATATGTATTCTGTCTTTTTGGTTTATATTGTAATGTATATTTATTTTTGGGGCCTGTTCTCTCTAATTTTTCTGTGTCGGGTCTCCTTCGTGGTGTGACGACTTGCAGGTAAGCGATGGTGTGTGCTGTAATTAATAAATGACTGTCTCTTTTCTTTTTAATGACTGAGTTTTTGTAACTTTGTAAAGCTTTTTTAGAATTAATTTATCTCACTTCTTTTGCAGGTTTTTTTTGGCGTCGCTGCGTGGTCCCGGGATGTGGGCGTGGTCGCGGTTTCCGGTCGCCATTTTGGACAAGGTGTCTGGCTTCGTGGGACGATGGATTTCAGGTACGCGATTTAAATTTGTATGTTATTGTAATTTCTTTTATATCTATTCTGTCTTTTTGGTTTATATTGTAATGTATATTTATTTTTGGGGTCTGTTCTCTCTAATTTTTCTGTGTCGGGTCTCCTTCGTGGTGTGACGACTTGCAGGTAAGCGATGGTGTGTGTTGTAATTAATAAATGGCTGTCTCTTTTTAATGACTGTGAGTTTTTGTAACTTTGTAAAGCTTTTTTTAGAATTAATTTATCTCACTTTCGTTGCAGGTTTTTTTCCGCGTCGCTGCGTGGTCCCGGGATGTGGGCGTGGTCGCGGTTTCCGGTCGCCATTTTGCGCTCGGTGTCTGGCTTCATGGGACGATGGATTTCAGGTACGCGTTTAATTTTTATATAATTGTAATTTGTTTTATGTGTTTTACAGTCTTTAGCCTATTTGTTTTATATATTTTGCGCTTGTTCTCTCTAATGTTTCCGTGTCGGGTCTCCTCCGTGGCGTGACGACTTGCAGGTAAGCGATGGTGTGTGTTGTAATTAATAAATGGCTGTCTCTTTTTAATGACTGTGAGTTTTTGTAACTTTGTAAAGCTTTTTTTAGAATTAATTTATATCACTTTCGTTGCAGGTTTTTTTCCGCGTTGCTGCGTGGTCCCGGGATCTGGGCGTGGTCGCGGTTTTGGTCGCCATTTTGCGCTCGGTGTCTGGCTTCGTGGGACGATGGATTTCAGGTACGCCATTTAAATTTGTATGTCATTGTAATTTCTTTTATGTGTTCGGCCTGTTTTGTTTATATTGTAATGTATTTCTTTTTTGGGACTGTTCTCTTTTGTGTTTTTGTGTAGGGGCTCATTCGTGGCATGACGACTTGCAGGTAAGCCATGTTGTGTTTTGTAACAAATGACTGTCCCTTTTCAATGCCCGTGAGTTTTTTAACATGGAAAAGGTATTTTTGAGTTTATGTATATTCCTTTCTTTGCAGGAATTGAACGGCGGCGGCGTGCGAACGATTTCCGGTCGCCATTTTGTCATGGGATCTTTGGCTGTCTGTCTCCGTCTCCTTGGTCGAAGGAATTTCAGGTACGCGATTTAAATTGTAATGTAATTAGTATTTCTTTTACAGGTGTTCAGCCTTTTTTGTTTATATTCTTTTAATGTTTCTTTTTTGGGCTGTTCTCTCTAGTGTTTCTGTGTAGCCTGCCGTGACGTGTCGGGTTTCCTTCCCCGTGGACGAACAACTTTAAGGTAAGCGCTGTTGTCATGTCTTAGTGCGACTCGGTGTAGATAGATTCAAATGTAATTTGTATTTTCTTACAGGTGTTGTAGATTTAACGTAACAGGTGTTCGGGCTATTTTGTTTATGTTCTGATGTTTCTTTTTTGGCCTGTTCTCTCTAGTGTTTCCGTGTCGGGTCTCATCCGTGGCGTGACGACTTGCAGGTAAGCGATGTTTTTGGTAACTAAAGAATTACTGTCACTTTCGAATACCCGGAGTGTTTTGTTACGTTTCAAAAGTAATTTCTAACTTCATTTCTTTCCCTTTATTTGCAGGAATATGTCGGCGGCGTGGTGTCGTAATTCTATTATGCTTACTTTAATAGTTATTTTATATCGTGTGCTTTCTGTGTAGGGAATTATTGGAAAGAGCTATCGTGTTTTTCTACTTTAACAAAATGATATTCACCAGCACTTCTTTTTGTATTTGCAGGCAGCGTGGCGCCAACTCGTCTACCACTAAGCTTTGATATTCAAGATCGGCAAAAGTCGCACATTGCCACTAAGTACTCTAACGAGTCACAGCATCCACGACCTTTTCATTCGGCCAGACAGCCTCCTATCGGCAATTTACATATGTCGAGACAGCAACATCCTAAACAACATCTCACCTACATGTTCTTAACAACAAACTTTGCAAGTCTTTTGTTATTTAATGAACTAACTGCGGTTTTTTTTGTCTTCCACAGTATGTAAAGGACTACAGCCACGGAAAGAAACATTTCTTCGAGCGAGCTCAGAAGGTATACTTCGTGACAGTGGACTGGAGCCTCTCGATTTCTCGACCGATCTCAGGAGGTATACTTCGAGACAGCGGACTGGAGCCTTTCGACATAAACTGTAAGTTCCTTCCTGTCTGTGAAAGTAATTTGTCCTTTTGAGCTGCGGTATTACGACCACAATTTTCAGTTTTACACGCGCAACAAAGTAGTAATAATATGAATCACTTTAGAATTAAATTTTGTTGCCTGTACGTTTGTCCAATTTCACCATGTTTTTGTTTAATGCGTTTGAGTTCTTTTTGGTACATTGGCAATAGGTACATTTACGATATAAATGTTGTCGGATGTCTCCTTTATTCATGAACTTTTTGGATGCCTTGTTTGTGCGATGCCACATTTTATTTAATATGCATAAATCGTGGGGCTGAGTTAGCTGACCACAAGCATGTATTTGTCGCAACACTAGATTTAGTCAAAGCACGAAGGCCTGTTACATTTACTGAGAGCATAAAGAACAGTTAGGATAAGGTGAGACCGACGACTTTCAGTGCAAAGTTATACATCGGCAAACTGTGCATGTAGGAGGAAAATGTAGGTAGATTTACGATATAAATGTTTGCGCATGTCTACTTTATTGATGGCCTTTGAAAATTCGAACACATGCTTACTTTGTAAGGCCTTGCTGTTTAATGCAATTCGTCATTATGTACATTTTGGGTGCCTTGTTTGTGCGATGACAGATTTTATTTCATATGCTCAAATTGTTGAGCTGAGTTAACTGAACACAAGCATGTGTTTGTCGCAACACTCGATTTAGTCACAGCATGAAGGCCCGTTACATTTACTGAGAGCATAAAGAACAGTTAGGATAAGGTGAGACACGACGACTTTCAGGGCTAACTAATACATCGGCAAACTGCATTTAGGAGGAAAATGTTTGCGCAGGTAAGTTTAGCCCTTTCTGTGAAAATAATTTGTCCCCTTTTTTAGTTCATATGCTCAAATCGTAGGGCTGAGAGTTAGATGAGCACAAGCATGTGTTTGTCGCAACACTAGATTTAGTCAGAGCATGAAGGCCCGTTACATTTACTGAGAGCATAAAGAACAGTTAGGATAAGGTGAGACACGACGACTTTGAGTGCAAAGTTATACATCGGCAAACTGCATTTAGGAGGAAAATGTTTGCGCATGTAAGTTTCTCCCTTTCTGTGAAAGTCATTTGTCCCAGATTTTATACTGAGAGCATAAAGAAGTTAGGATAAGGTGAGACCGACGAGTTTCAATGCAAAGTTATACATCGGAAAACTGCATTTAGGAGAAAAATGTAGGTAGATTTACGATTTAAATGTTTGCGCATGTCTACTTTATTCATGGCCTTTGAAAATTCGAACACATGCTTACTTTGTAAGGCCTTGCTGTTTAATGCAATTCGTCATTATGTACATTTTGGGTGCCTTGTTTGTGCGATGCCAGATTTTATTTCATATGCTCAAATCGTAGGGCTGAGAGTTAGATGGGTACAAGCATGTGTTTGTCGCAACACTAAATTTAGTCATTGCATCAAGGCCCGTTACATTTACTGAGAGCATAAAGAACAGTTAGGATAAGGTGAGACACGACGACTTTCAGTGCAAAGTTATACATTGGCAAACTGCATAAAGGAGGAAAATGTTTGCGCATGTAAGTTTAGCCCTTTCTGTGAAAGTAATTTGTCCCCTTTTTTTATTTAATATGCTCAAATCGTAGGGCTGAGAGTTAGATGAGCACAAGCATGTGTTTGTCGCAACACTAGATTTAGTCAGAGCATGAAGGCCCATTACATTTACTCAGAGCATAAAGAACAGTTAGGATAAGGTGAGACACGACGACTTTCAGTACAAAGTTATACATCGGCAAACTGCATTTAGGAGGAAAATGTTTGCGCATGTAAGTTCAGGCCTTTCTGTGAAAGTAATCTGTTCTTTTGAGCAGCGGTATTACGAGCACATTTTACAGTTTTTATACGCGCAAACAAATCAGTAATAATACGTATTACTTTAGATTTAAATTGTCTTGCATATACATATTCCCAATTTCCCCATGTTTTTGTTTAATGCCTTTGAGTTCTTTTTCATACATCGCCAATAGGTACATTTACGATATAAATGTTTGCAAACTGTGCATTTAGGATGAAAATGTTTGCGCATGTAAGTATGCCTTTCTGTAAAACTAATTTGCAGTAAGAATACGTATCACTTTACAATTCAATTGTGTTGTATATACATTTTGCCAATATCACCATGTTTTTTGTTAATCCATTTCAGTGATTTAGGTCAGACTAATCTTTCACACACACATATATATATATGTTCAGTTACAACTTTAGTTCACAAACTGCTTTGCACGATGCGAGAAATTAAATAAAACACTGACAACATTCCTTCTTTTTTTTTTCACAACGTGCATGCGCGGATTTCTATATTTTTAAAGGCACATACAAACCAGTAACGTGACGCAAATAATTGCCATACTATTACATTAGAACGCATTAATTGCTAGTACGCAAAGCTTTGGCTAAGATTCAATTTGCACAGTTTGAATGAGAAAATCACTGCTTTTTTGGCCTGCACTCATAATATTTTGCTAATGCTATTTTTGTTTTGTAGGGTAAAAAAGTACACGTTTGTTGCAACTGACCCATCGACTACACAATTTGAAATTAGTTATATAAACACGGTATGTTAATACTTTATTTATTTTACTTAATACATTTCGTTTTTTAATAATTGCTGTTTGTACTAAGCATTCTTTGCTGTATACTTATACACAAAATTTCGCTCCTAAAGCACATCTTATGCTTTTGTACAAGAGCGCCACTGGTAAAGTTGGAATCAACAGAGAAGTAAAACTTATAACAAACACTTTTTGGAAAGGTCCCTGTAGGGAATGCTTTGACTCATTTACCACACGCAATATACATAGATCTCTTTATTTCCTGCCTTCCCTTTCAATTTCTTTCTTGCCTTTCCTTATGTCTCTCTTCTGCATTTACTCTGCATCTCCTTCACAATTTTACATTCAATGTCCTTTCTTTCACTCTCGCATTATTCTTCTCTCCTTTTCTCCGACTTTCTCTTTCTTTTGCTCTCCTTCTCTCTCCTGCATTCTCACTCTTCTGCCCTCACCCTATATATTCATCCCCACCTTCTTTACAGGTCCCGGCAGCAAATGCTTACATACTAAGCTAGCACATGCAACATACATACATTTCACTCTCTTGACTTACAATTCAATTTTGCATTTTTGACTTTATCTCTTTTGCATTTACTCTGCATCTCCTTTCCCATTTTGCCATCAGTCTTTCTCTTTAATTTACTCCTGCTCTATTCTTCCCTCACTATTACACCTACTTTCTTTCTTCTTCTCTTTTCCCTCTTTTTTTCATGCCCTCTCTTATACCTTCTCTCTCCTGTTTTAATCTTCTTCCCTTCTATCATGCACACTTTCTTTTACTCCATCTCTATTCAGCTCTCACTTTTACCCATCCTTTTCTTCTCTCTCGTGCTCTCTATTTATTGCGTCCTCCCCCTTCTGCTTGCTATCTCCCGACTTATCTATTATGCTTATCTCTTTTACCTTCTCTTTTCCTATTCCTTCTATCTTTATTTCTCTCACTCTCTTGATATCTTAACCTTTTGCCCCTCTCTTCTTCCAGACACTTTCCACCACTCCTTCTTACTCTCCTCCTTATATCTCGCTCTTTTGTATTCCTTCTTTATTTCTCTCAATTTTGCACACTCTACCTATCTTACTTTCACACTCTTGTGGTTTTCTTCTTTATATACCCTTTTTGACATTCTTTTGTCAAAAAAAGTTCCTCACGTTCTCTCTTGCACTCTCTCTTCCTTTTTTCAATTACCAGCTGCTCTCTCCTTCCTTCTTGCTCCCTCTCTATTATGCTTCACTCTTTATCTATCATACTTCAATTTCCTGCACTCTTACTTCTTTATTTTTGTCTTTATTTTTGTCGTCTTTTCACTTCTTTGCATTCTCTCCATATCAAGCTTCTTTTTAACTTGCACGGTTCATCATCCTTCTTTTTTATTTTCACTCCTTTTCTTTTTGCCTATCTTCCCCTCTTTCTATCCATCTCTCTCTTCTTCCTGACCTCTATCTCTTTCCACCTTGTTATTTTATAGTCTTTACTACTATACTAGTTACTCTATAATACATACTGCTTCTAATTCTCTATTTACAACTTCTAATATACTTCACACAAATGTCCTCACTCTTCTCAAACTTTTGCTAACGGTATATTTTGCTTTTACAGGACAAAAAATTTGCCATTTGGTGCAACTGCCCCATCGAGGACACATCTTTCAAATTCGTTCATTCAACACGGTACGTTAATACTTAAAACTTATTTTACTTTAGACATTTTTGGGTAGTACTTCCTGTCTGTACTGGGCATTCTTTGCTAGATAGTTATACACAAAAGTTTGCCTCATAAACAACATTTAATTTACTTTGGAGATGAAAGCAGCACTGGTGAGGTCGTAATCAGGAGAGAGGTCAAAGGTAAAGGAAAACTTATAACTAAGACTTTGTTCTTTCTGTCTGTACTGGGCATTCTTTGCTGGATATACACAAAAGTTTGCCTCATAAACAACATTTGATTTAGTTTGGAGATGAGCAAATGATTAGATACTGAGACAGCACATGCAACATATATACATCTTTCTCTTGCCTTCCCTTTCAATTTTGCATTCTTGCCTTTCCTCTCTCTTGCATTTACTCTGCATCTCATTCATGATTTTGCCAGCAGTCTTTCTATTTTATTTACTCCTGCTCTATTCTTTCCTCACTTTCTCCTACTTTCCTTCTTTTTTTTCCTCTCCCTCTTTTGCATCCTTTCTCTTCTACACTCTCTCCTGTATTCCCCTCTTCTCTTTCTTTCTATCATGCACTTTCTTTTACTCACTCTATTCTGCTCTCACTTTTACTCCTCCTTACCTTCTCTCTGATGCTCTTTCTAGCTTGCGTCTCAGCTTGCTCTCTCTACTTATGCTTGCTCTCTCCCTACTTATCTATTATGCTTATCTCTCCTTCCCTCTCTTTTCCTATTCCTTCTATCTTTATCTCTCTCCCTCTTGCTATCTTATCTTTTGACCCTCTTCTTCTTGCATACCCTTTCCATCTCTCTCCTTTCTTTCTCTACTTCCTAAATGTAGCTGTCTCTTGAATTTATTCTTTATCTCTCTATTTCCTGCGTCCTTTCTCCTTTCTGCTTCCTCTCTCCCTTTTCTATCATGCTTATCTCTCCTGCCATCTCTTTTCCTATTCCTATCTTTATCTCTCTTTGCATGCTCTTACCTTTTGCCCCTCTCTTCTTCTTGCATACTCTTTCCATCTCTCTCCTTTCTTTCTCTCCTCCTTATGTTGCTATCTTGTATTCCTTCTTTATTTCTCTTTATTTTGCCCACTACATCTTACATTCACAATCTTGTGCTTTTTTCATCTATACACACCTTCTTTCTTCCATCACAATCTGTTCCCTCCTGCTCTCTTTATTGCTCTCCTATATATATCTCTCTTTTCTGCTCTCTCCTTCTCCCTACTACCCCCTATTTCAACTGCTCTCTCTTTCCTTCTTGCTCCCACTCTATTATGCTTCTCTTTTTATCTCCCTCCTTTCTGCTCTTTTCTCTTTGTCATCAATCTCCCTCTTGCACCCTCTTCCAACTGCTCCATACTTACTTATTTCTTGCTCATGCCCTCCTTCCCACCCTCTCTTTACCTCATGCATTTTCTCTCTCCTTTGCTCTCCCTTTTGCCCTCTCTTTTACTTTCACTTTCTATCTCCTTCCCTATGTTGTTCTCCATTTCCATCTTGCACTCCTTCTCCTTTTTGTCCTCTGACTCCATTCTGCACTCTCTTATCTCTCCTTTTTGCTCTTTTTTCTCTCTCCTGCACCCTATTCCATCTCCTCTCTCTCCTTCCTTCTTCCTCCCTCTCTATCATGATTATTTTTGTATCTCCCTTCTGCTATTTTCCCTTTGCCATCACTCTCCCTCTTGCCCCCTCTTCCAACTGCTCCCTTCTTAATTCTTTCTTGCTCATGCACACCCTGCTTTCTCTCTTCCTTGCTCTTCCTTTTGCACTCTGTGACTTTCACTTTCTATCTCCTTCCCTATCTTGTTCTGGCTTTCCATCTTGCACCCCTTCTATTTTTTGCCCTATGCCTCCATTCTGCAGTCTTTTCCCCTTTCTACGTTCTCTCTCAAGATTTCCATTATCTTGCGTCCTCTTTACTTCCTTATCGATCATACTTCTATCTCCTGCACCCTCTTCCTCTTTCTCTATCTTCTTTTTACCTCCTCTCTGCGTACTCCGTTCTTTTTTTTGCACTCTCTCTTCTTTTTTAAAATTACTTCTTTATTCTTTCTTCTCTATATCTCTCCTTTCTGCTCTCTTCCTTCTTCTTCCTGCCCCCTATTCCATCTGCTCTCTCCTTTCTTCTTGCTCCTTTTCTATCTATCATGCTTCTCTGTCCTGCACTCTCCTTCTTTTCTAATACTCTCCGTGTTCCTCTTCCTCCCTATCTTTCATTCTTCTCTCTATCTCTTTTATGCTTTCTTTTCTCTCTACCATACCTCTCTCCTGCACCCTCTTCCATCTGCTCTCTCTCCCTCCCTCCTTGCTCATGCCCTACTTCTTACTCTTCCTTTACTTTCTGCCTTTCTTCTTACTCCTGCGTATTATCTCCTTCCTGCCTTCACTCTCCATCTCTGTCCTTAAAAGATACCATCTCTTACCTGCAAGAAATCCCTTCTACCATGGAGACAGAGACAGACAGCAAGCCAAGGATACAGACCGTAAATTGTTACCCCCACTGTGCCGTCGCCAAATACCTGCAGAGAACAACAAAAAAAAATACGTCATTAAACATTTCAGCTGGGGCATTCAAAAGAGACAGTCATTTATATTACAAAAGACACCATCGCTTACCTGCAATTTTTTCCGCCACAGACAAAGAAACCTGATACGTCATCAAAGGCAGGTCCCGGCAATGCCGGGCTACAATCGGGGGCGTCCTGGCGTCGTTTTGTCGGCAAAAGCCAAAGAATCTTGAACGCCCCTGAGTCTGCTTTAAATTGACGGACAGGCCCCTCGTCCAATGGCTAGGCTCAATTTATGGAGCCAGACAATGAATGACGAGGGCCGACCCAAACACACACTACAGTTCTCATTAGCTTTTGGCCTGCGCAAAAAAGCTGCTCCCTTTGCGCCCTGCGTCCTTTCTCCTTTCTGCTTGCTCTCTCTATCCTTTTCTATCATGCTTATCTCTCCTGCCCTCTCTTCCTATTCCTTCGATCTTTATCTCTCTCCCTGTTGCTCTTACCTTTTGGCCCTCTCTTCTTCTTGCATACCCTTTCCATCTCTCTCCTTTCTTTCTCTGCTCCTTATGTCGCTATCTTGTATTCCTTCTTTATTTCTCTTTATTTTGGCCACTCCATCTTATATTCACACTCTTGTGCTTTTCTTCATCTACCCTCTCACCTTCTTTCTTCCATCCCTCTCTTTACATCATGCTTTTTCTCTCTCTCCCTTGCTCTCCCTTTTGCCCTCTCTCTTACTTTAACTTTCTATCTCCTTCCCCATATTGTGCTACATTTCCATCTTGCACTCCTTCTCTTTCTTGCCCTCTGACTCCATTCTGCACTCTCTTCTCTTTTCTCTCTCCTTTTTGCTCTCTTTCTTCTTACTCTTGACTCTTATTCCATCTGCTCTCTCTCCTTCCTTCTTACTCCCTCTCTATCATCATTCTTTTTTTATCTCCCTTCTGCTATTTTCCCTTTGCCATCACTCTCCCTCTTGCCCCCTCTTCCAACTGCTCCCTTCTTAATTCTTTCTTGCTCATGGACACCCTCCCTTTAACTCCTGCTTTCTCTCTTTCTTGCTCTTCCTTTTGCACTCTGTGACTTTCACTCTCTATATCCTTCCCTATGTTGTTCTGCCTTTCCATTCCTCCTTCTTGCTCATGCCCTACATCCTACCCTCCCTTTTTCTCTCTCTCTTGTCCTCTCTCCTTCCTGTCTTCACTCTCTATCTACGTCTCCATCTTGTCTTCACTTTCTATCTTGCACTTTTTTTACTTGCTATCTTCTCACTCCATTCTGCACTTACTTCTCTTCTTGCTTTCTAGCTCTCTTGATCTCTTATGTGTCTCCTCTGTTCATCAACACTTTCTAGCTACTTTGTGTGCTTTACACACTTTTCCACTTCACTTTACTAAGTTAGTGTGAGCATCCCTATAAGGCTATATAGAGGATGTTAACTATAGTGTTTATTTAGGAACACTATGCAACAACTATAGAACACCCTGGACAAACGCAATGACTTATATTTACAACTAATTGTGTGAAACTTTTATATGTTTGTCTGTTATTTCTTTTACAGGTGCACAAACACTCCGCAATTAGGAGTATTTTTGGAATGAGCAATTGCTCTTCCCCCTTTTTTTATGCACTAAATCTTTTTTTTGATATTTTCACTTTCACGCCCCCAGGTCAGGGTGGGCGATTAGAGAGTCCATACCGCCGGGGTATAATTCTGTCATTATAAATGCCTAAGGAAATGTAAACAACTGTAAAACATGAAACATGTTGACTGACTAATTAGTATTTTAAATTAACAAATCCATTACCTTGGGCATTAAATTCAGACACATAACTCTTTCATTTGTGTACTAAGCATCAAGAATTATAGATTTTTACTTACACATTAGGCAGTTTTAATTATAAAACTCACAACATGCCTTTTTCACAAAACCTGCTCCGCAGTCTTCTGGCGTCGTAGCACACCAAAGAGGCATTCGGCCTCTTTGGTGGGGCCCAATGATGAAGCATGACACTGACTAGGTCGGTGTGTGAGGGCTTTCTTTTCCACCTAAAGTGAGTGTGCAATTCCCCAGTTGCATCACTCAGTATCTGTGGCAAATTCAGATGTATTTAACGTCTCTTCTATTGTTTATTTAGATTTAACAAGGGATTAAGTGTTCCTTAATCTCACTACCTCTCCTATTCCTTTGTACTTGCTTAAAATTACAAACAATGCATCTAATACACTATTTACAACTTCTCATAAAAATAACTTCATGTAATTTACATTTCGATTTTTTTGTAGCTTACATTCTACACCTCTATATCCTCTCTTCCTTATCAGACTTCTCTCTTTTCCTTATCTTTCTCTTCATCTTTCCACTACTCTCAATATTGCCTAACCACCCCTCTTTATTAACATCTCTTCGTCCTGCCCTACATCTCTCTCTATCTTGCTCACTTTATCCTCCTTACTACTATACATTACTAGTTAGTCTATACTACATACACTTCTAAAACTCGATTTACGACTACTAATATGCTTCACTCAGTCCACACACATACTACACATACAACTTCTACACATAGTCTGGAGTATCAAGCCACTTTTATTATATTAATATGTCAACTCAATATTAATGCTTGTTTCATTCTTCCTTAGATTGCCAATTGATTGAATAACATCAGACGTTCTGAATTGTTTGACACAACATCAGTGAAAACATCATCACGGTAAAAGTATCTATTTTGCTTCTGTATTGACTTGTAAGTATAGAAATAGCAAGGGAAAAAGCAAGACACATATCAACACACACCCATATATATATATATATATATATATATATATATATATATATATATATATATATATATATATATATATATATATATATATATATATATATATATATATATATATATTTTGTATATACTTAGAATTCGAAAAGATCATATAGAAGATTTCCATAGGTAACATTAATCTTAAGAAAAAAAAATAGTAAACAAAAAAGTAAAAGTAATTGCTTTTTCTTTTGCTACCAGCTCCAACTATAAAACAAGTCCAAAACAACAATAGAGTGGATTTAGAGAAAAAAAACTAGACAAAATCAGATATATAATTAGTTATTAAAAAAATATATATATATTTATATACTTAACATTGAAAATTATTTCTTTTATAAAGACAATTGCTAATTGTTTGGAAATATATACAATTAGAAGTATGTTTTTTAAATAAGCTATCAACCTGTAACTTGGAATATATTTAACAGTAAAATAACTATATATATATACATATAAATATATCCAAATATATATATATATATATATGCTAATAGTATAACTTATAGCTAGTACATCACTAAAATTGTAAACAAAATACATCTAAATCTGCTACCTAAAATACAAAGCAAAAAAATAGTGTTCAATTAATTGCCTTGCATTATAGTTAAGTACAAAATAAAATATAAATTAGCAATAGATATATATATGGTGTTGCTGCAAACGCAGTCCGTGACTGCACGGAGGGATCGGCATCACTGTAGCTGAGTCTCCACACCTCCATGGACTTTGTACTTTGTGGTGAGACGTCAAGGGGGCCCGGGAGAGACTTTGGAGCAGCAAGGACACTGTTTTATTTTAAACTGCACCTACACAAGCTTGATCACGATCGCCAGCACTCTATTATGGAGTTCAAATGAGCTTAACTGAAAACGCTTACCTGGCAGCCAAGATGGTGCATGCTGGGAAACGAAGTCTCCAACGGGGCAGCGTCCAGGCGATCAGGATAGTAATTGGCTCAGCTGGGCTTCCTCCAATGGCAGCAAGATGGATCATTGATAAGCTACAGGTGGCAGCAGTCGGTGTTTGGCATTTGATAAAGGGACTCTTCCCGAAACGCGTCATGCCTCCTGTGCTGTAATAAAGTGCTTTCTTCGTGACCCCCTGCCTGTGTCCCTCCGGTTCTTTCCTCTGTGAAGCGAATCTTTCCTGAATATTTACGCGCCATACCCTAGGCGTGTTTGGGGGACCCGTCTCGTTTTGTGGCCGGAGCCTAAGGGTGTCTGCTTTGCAGCTTTTCATGGGATCCGAGGTATCGGAAGAGCTCTGGCCCCCGCAACCAAGGAACATTTTGGTGTTGCTGCAAACGCAGTCCGTGACTGCACGGAGGGATCGGCATCACTGTAGCTGAGTCTCCACACCTCCATGGACTTTGTACTTTGTGGTGAGACGTCAAGGGGGCCCGGGAGAGACTTTGGAGCAGCAAGGACACTGTTTTATTTTAAACTGCACCTACACAAGCTTGATCACGATCGCCAGCACTCTATTATGGAGTTCAAATGAGCTTAACTGAAAACGCTTACCTGGCAGCCAAGATGGTGCATGCTGGGAAACGAAGTCTCCAACGGGGCAGCGTCCAGGCGATCAGGATAGTAATTGGCTCAGCTGGGCTTCCTCCAATGGCAGCAAGATGGATCATTGATAAGCTACAGGTGGCAGCAGTCGGTGTTTGGCATTTGATAAAGGGACTCTTCCCGAAACGCGTCATGCCTCCTGTGCTGTAATAAAGTGCTTTCTTCGTGACCCCCTGCCTGTGTCCCTCCGGTTCTTTCCTCTGTGAAGCGAATCTTTCCTGAATATTTACGCGCCATACCCTAGGCGTGTTTGGGGGACCCGTCTCGTTTTGTGGCCGGAGCCTAAGGGTGTCTGCTTTGCAGCTTTTCATGGGATCCGAGGTATCGGAAGAGCTCTGGCCCCCGCAACCAAGGAACATTTTGGTGTTGCTGCAAACGCAGTCCGTGACTGCACGGAGGGATCGGCATCACTGTAGCTGAGTCTCCACACCTCCATGGACTTTGTACTTTGTGGTGAGACGTCAAGGGGGCCCGGGAGAGACTTTGGAGCAGCAAGGACACTGTTTTATTTTAAACTGCACCTACACAAGCTTGATCACGATCGCCAGCACTCTATTATGGAGTTCAAATGAGCTTAACTGAAAACGCTTACCTGGCAGCCAAGATGGTGCATGCTGGGAAACGAAGTCTCCAACGGGGCAGCGTCCAGGCGATCAGGATAGTAATTGGCTCAGCTGGGCTTCCTCCAATGGCAGCAAGATGGATCATTGATAAGCTACAGGTGGCAGCAGTCGGTGTTTGGCATTTGATAAAGGGACTCTTCCCGAAACGCGTCATGCCTCCTGTGCTGTAATAAAGTGCTTTCTTCGTGACCCCCTGCCTGTGTCCCTCCGGTTCTTTCCTCTGTGAAGCGAATCTTTCCTGAATATATATATATATAGATTAAATAAGAGAACGAAAATAGACTCGCGGATAACAAAAAAATCTAGCAATACTGTAGCGATATCAAATTATTTCATAAATTAGATTAGCTAACATGCAAATACTAGCAGCAGATTATCATCAAGGTCATGACAAATTTACATGCAATTCGAGAGGTTATCAATGCTTGCCAAATAGTACTTTTGCAATTATACACAACTATTACAAAGATGCACATACATGGACTAAAGAAGACTTGCATTACATTATGAAATTAGGTGATGCTTTATATATAGATATGCATTTACTTAATAGCGAACAACTTAGGCATCCAGATGAGTTACCTAATTTTATTGAACACAATACTACTATCTATTCTCTTAAACTTAAAGAACCTTATTATGGAGACATATTACAACAATGTGACCCTTCGTTTCCAAATCTCAACAAAATATTAAAACCTGCACTTGATTCCAACTCCGGTGTTATACTTTGCATGGAAATTTATGTTATTTCCATTTTTAAGAAAAATGATTCATACTTTGTATTTGACTCACATAGTCGTGATAAGACTGGAATGCCTCATCCAAATGGAACATGTATTACTATACAGTTCACATTTGAAAAACTTCTAGAGTACATCACTAATCTGGCACACTATCTTAAGAAACCAAACCTGAATTGTGTGCCGTATGAATTAACTCCAATACAAATAAGTACGATTACAAAAGAATCACTTCAAAAAGCAATGGTGCGTCATGAAAAAAATAAGAATGCAGTAGCACCGAAATTTTTTTATGTGTATTCTACTAAAGGTAGTGAAAAATTTTTCACACAAGCATTTGAAATGCGTATAGAAAATGCCAAAAAAATCCTTCAGAGATGTCAATCTAAAAAAAATACTTTTTGGAATAAGGAACAGCCATTAGCATTTTTAGATAATACTCCTAGTACTAGTACGTATTCCTGTGCAATTCTCACTACAACAGGGCCTAATAATCAATCTAAAAAGAACAGCAAGCAGATCAGCACAACACAATATACTAATACACCAGAAGAGACTACTCCTACTGACACATATGCAAGTATACTTAAGAAAACACTTAAGAGCAACACAGAAAGACAACATATTAATAGCACACACATAAATCTACAACAAACAATACCAGCAAGTAAGTTAAATACCAACACATATTCTACTAATGTAATTAATAACACACACATAAATGTACAACAAACAATAAACACAAGTAATGTACATACAAACACATATTCAAGTGATTACTATAATACATATAAACTTATTACTGGAAGTAATGACAGTTTACTTCATGATAATATACACAATAGCACATTGCAGAACAAGGAAAGTAGCACAAATAATACCAATATAGATTCACATATTTTAACAAAAACACGACAAGAAATTCCCTTTTTACATAACACACATCCACAGGACAAAAATACACATAGTGATAAAACTAGTCACTATACACATTGTCTTCAAAATAGTATATTTGCTATTCTAAAGAACTACTGTAAACCAGCATATATTTGGGATAGTGTAGACTTGCACTGTATTATGAATCTTGGAGATGCTTTGTACACTGAAATGCACTCTGTCGGTGAACAAGATTGTATGCAACCTCTAAAGTTACCAAATTACATAGTTAGCAATGACATAATCTATTCTACAAAGCTCAAAAAATGCTTTAGCGAAGAACTAACAAAATCAGCACAAACTTTACATAGTAAATTTATATCTGCACTAACTTCTACAATTAATTCACAAACTGGTATATTGATCTCTATAGGTAGATATATAATTTCAGTCTTCAAAACTCTACATACATACTCTCTATTTGATTCACATAGCCAAAATGAAAATGCAATACAACATCCTAATGGAACATGTATTGCTATCAACCTTGACTCTATTAATCTTATTATAGAATACATCCTAAAATTAGGCAATAGAGAACAAATTACTAATTCTGAGAGTATTACTTTAGATTTAACTACAGTGAACATAACAACAATTAGCAAAAAAGGTTTACACCAAACACAACGGAATCATAGACAAGGAAATGTAAAGTCGAGAAAAAGCATATATGTTCATACGACACATATATCTATAAATGCATTAGGGGAAATTCCTTCGAATAACTTACAAGTAGAAAATACAATACTAAACACACAAAACAGCAATAGTCAGGACAATAGACTGCATGTAACAGAAGACAGTTATTTAGCTTCACACATAGCTCTTAACAATACTGAGATAATAAACACATTAACAGCTAATGTTGAATCACTAATTCAACCAACCAATATAGAAATTCTAGAAGTAAACAGTACTAGAAAAAGAAAACAGACACAAAACAAAGAGAATGAACTTAATCATAGACATATAGCAGGTCAAACAACAAATGAGATAATTAGGATATTTCAGGAAGAAATAAGATATGGACCCGAGTACACATGCACTATTTGCAATCAACTCTGGCATAAGCAAAGTCTTCAAAATACACACAGTATTAGTAAGAGAGCTAAATTCATAGAATGTAATATTAGCAAATACAGAACAAATGAGATATGCAGAACATGTTACACATATATATCAAAAGACAAAATACCTCCATGTTCAGTATATAATGGGATGACATTTCCTGATATCCCACCAGTCTTACAGTTGCATAACTTAGAAGAAAGATTAGTATCGCCAAGAATACCTTTTTTACAAATTAGAACATTACCACGTGGATTCCAAAAATCTCTATCAGGTGCAGTAGTAAATGTCCCTGCAGACGTTATGACAACAGTAACTGTTTTACCAAGGCAAATTAATGATAACATGACAATTCCAATAAAATTAAAAAGGAAATTAAGTTATAAATCTTATACCCATTATGAAAATGTTAGACCAAACAAAGTTAAACGTGCAGCTTTATATTTAGCCACTACAAGCACTTTGTTTCAAGAATATGGAATCACTATTAATGAAGATTGGGATTATACAACACAAGATATACATTCTTGTGATGAGACTTCAGATACAAGTAATACGTCAGATTCCTCAGACAACATTCCAGCAGGAAATTTAGATACTATGTTAGATAATGAAACTATTACTACAGAAACAAATAATATTTTAAGTTTAGCACCTGCAGAATATAACACACCAAGAGGCCTGTATGAAGACAAAGATTCTGAATATTTGGCATTCCCAACTATATTTGGCGGGAAACGAAGGCCGACTAATGAAGAAAGGCATGTCCCAATACATTACAGCACAATCTGTCAATCAGAAGTAAGAAGTAATGATCTAAGAGTAGCAAAGTGTGTTACTAATCTTTTCTTTAAATTAAAAACATTACACATTAAACAATTACAGAGCAAAATATTTATATCTCTTAGGAAATACTTTAATAATGGAAACATTATAACTGCCAAAGACATAAAGAATAAATTAGATACAATTTTGCAGTATAATGAAGGATACAAAATACTTAAAACTATCCGTAGTTCACCACCATATTGGGAGCAATGCAAAAAAGACCTCTTTGCTATGATTAGACAATTAGGATTACCAACATTTTTTTTAACGTTATCTGCTGCAGAAACGAAATGGTATCACTTAATTAACATATTATTACGTACAGAAAAGAGACCAGAATGCACAAAAGAAGAATTTAACAATATGTCATGGGAAACAAAATGCAAATTAATACAGCAGAATCCCATTACATGTGCAAGACATTTTGACTTTCAAGTTCGGAAATTATTTAATTCTGTTTTATTGCATGAAAGTAATCCAATTGGCAAAATTATTGATTACTTTTATAGAGTGGAATTCCAACAACGGGGATCACCACATATACATGCTATAATATGGATAGAAAATGCTCCACTATATGAAACTTCTGATAGAGATGAAGTCACTACTTTCATAAATAAGTATGTTACATGTGCAAAAACAGAAGAACCAGATATAGAGTCTTTACTACCTCTACAAAGACACGGCCATACCAAGAACTGCCGTATCAAACATAAAAGAACATGCAAATATCATTATCCCAGATATCCAATGCCTGAAACTTTTATACTAGAACCAATAGAGCTAGACAAAACAAATAACGAGCTCTTACAGCAAATTGAACTAATACATCTAACTATAAATAGCCAAGAATTTTCAAATTATACTTTTGAACAGTTTTTGCATTCAATGAACATAGATCTAAAACAATATACTTTATGTATACAATCTATTATACAAAAAAATACTATTTTCTTGAAAAGAACACCAGCTGAATGCTTTATAAATAACTACAATCCAACTATTTTGAAAGCATGGCAAGCAAACATAGATATACAATACATCTTAGATGCATATGCATGTGCTGTGTATATTGTTTCATACATTAGTAAATCACAGCGAGGAATGAGCAAACTAATTGCCCAAGCTTCTAAAGAAGTACATGCTAATCCAAGTATTAAGGAACAACTTAAGCATATAGGGAACAAATTCTTAAACTGTACAGAAATAAGTGCACAAGAAGCAGCATATCTAATACTACAAATTCCTTTACGGAAAAGTTCAAGATCTTTTGTATTTATCAATACAAGTCCTAATGAAAAGCGTACATACTTATTAAAAGACATCGAAACTATCAATTCTTTACCAGATGAGTCTTGTAAAATACAATATGATAATATTATAGTCAGGTATAGTAAACGCCCTGTAAAATTAGAAACATGTACATTAGCTGACTATGCATCTATGTATAATGAAAAGAAAAAATGTAAAGGAAAAGAAGAAACAGGCCATGACAATTTCCTTATTGAAAATAACTTTCATAGCTCAGATGACGAAGAACTTGAGATAAATTTAGTAGACGAAACAAACTGCATAAAAAGAAAAAAAGCAAGAGTAATTCGCTATTGCAGATTTAACATCAAAAATGACTCAGAAAATTACTATAGAGAATTGCTCATGCTTTTTTACCCATGGCGAAATGAACATAATATAATTAATAACAAGGGAACTTATTATGAACGCTATCTAGAACTTAAAAATGCAGTTGATTCAAACCATAATAAATATAATAAACATAATAAACAACTAACAACTAATAGCAATGAAACTAGTATATTAGATACATTGCTACCACCAATAGATACAGAAGAAGATAACACCATATGCCATGAAGTGCAAAATAATGAAAACCCATTGTATGACCTATCATTTGATTTAGGGATTAGAAGTACAAGTAGAGAAGAATCAATAAGCAATAACATAATGCCAAAAGAACAATATGATAGTATAATGCAAAATCTAACAGAAGAACAACTTAACTTTATATATCATCATTTGCATTGGGTTAAAACTAAAGAAACACCATGCTACACATTTTGTACAGGTGGTGCAGGAGTAGGCAAAAGTTTCCTTATAACAGCACTTTACCAAACATTAGTACGTTATTACAATACAAAAGCAGGAGAAAACCCAGATAACATATATGTATTGCTTACAGCTCCAACTGGCAAAGCAGCACATAACATTCAAGGACAAACACTACATAGTACTTTTAAAATACCTATTTCACAAACACTAACTCATAGACAGCTAACTCATGAGAATAGAAGCACACTACAAGGTCAGCTAATGCATCTTAAATTGCTAATAATTGATGAAATATCAATGGTAGGGGCTAATGTATTCAACTTTATACATAATAGATTGCAAGAGATAAAAATGTCTGATCTCCCTTTTGGCGGTATATCTATTTTAGCAATTGGAGACTTTTACCAATTGAAGCCAGTTTTTGACCCATACATATTTGACAACCCAAAACATTCATATAGGCCAGTAAGTACTAATTTATGGCAGACACATTTCAAGTTATTTGAGTTGACTAAAATAATGAGACAACAAAATGACTTGCCATTTGCTCAACTACTAAACAGATTAAGAGAAGGGAAACAAACAAATGAGGATATTATACAGATAAAAACACGAGAAATAGAGCCACCTGAAAACATTAGCAAAACGATCCCTTACATTATGGGAACTAACAATGAAGTCAATAGCGTAAATAATGCAGTTTTATTAGAACATATAACCCATTACCCAGTTTACACAGCTACAGCAATAGATACAGTTGCAGCAGACTTAAGTGAAGCAGTAAAAAAAAAATACTAAAACAGTTGCCCACAGATTCTACTAAAACAATGAACCTGCCATCAATATTACATATTGCATTGCAATTAAGATATGATTTAACTAACAATATAAATGTCAATGATGGTTTAACAAATGGTGCAACAGGTATAGTAGAATTTGTGGAAACTATCAATAACAGCCCAAATGTAATTTGGATTAATTTTGATAAAGAAACAGTAGGCAAATTAACAAGACAAGAAAACAAACACATATATCACAGTAATATTTTGCCTCATTGGACACCCATTCATGCTATTACACAGCATTTCCAATATACACAGAAATTTATAACTATTATACGCAAACAATTCCCATTGAGACAATCCTCTGCAAGAACTATACATAGAACACAAGGAGAAACAATTGAGCCCATTTACATTCACTTTAACAACAGTAAAGTACATCATCTACATTATGTAGCTTTAAGCAGAGCTAAATCTTTAGACAACATATACATTAGAAACTTTCAGCAAGACAAAATAGCTGTACATCCAAAAGTGCATGAAGAAATGACACGTTTAAGAACACACATGCTATTACAAATATCAGTACCACAATTACATAGCTATAGACAACAGTGTAATATAATTGTCCATAACATACGGTCCTTGCAAAGAAATTACACTGCTATGAAATCAGACAAAAATATCATGAACAGTGATATTATATGCCTTACTGAAATCAACACAACTAGAAAAGCAGATAAGAATACGTTCTTAATAGAACAATATCACCTAGTATTATTTGATAAATTTCACAACCAGCACACTAAGCATGGTATTGCCATTTACTACAAAAAAAACATGCTTTTATCGCCAATATATCAAACACAACACGAAATTGACTTTTTAATTTTCACTCTGCATCTTAATGATTCTGAATACTTATTTATTATACTGTACAAACCACCACATGTACTTTTGCAGACATTATTACAAGCTTTAAGTAGCATAATTTACTTGTATCCAAATTCAAAATATGTCATCATGGGAGACTTCAATATAGATTTAACACAAATGTCACCAAACAGAACTTTGCTATTAGAATATATGCTGCAGCAATTTCAATGCCAGCAAAAAATACAACAATACACAACAGACTACAATTCTACACTAGATCACATCTATACTAATGACAACATCATGCACTACGGTACATTAGAATCATATTACAGTGATCACAAAGCATTATGGGTGGCAGTTTAAAATGCAACCACTTCATTAACATGCTATTTTATTACAGGTAATAGCAAAAGGGGAAAAATGTATGCTCAGAATGTGTACTAACATTTTCTCTCATTTCAGATGATTTCCATAGAAGACCTCAAAAAAATGAAACATGAAGACAACAAACCTTACCAAAAAACAATCCGAGCCAACGTAATAAAATGTTCGACAAAAACAAACTATACAAATGCTAAACAAGAGCACAAAGTAATGTATCATCTAGCTCTAGCTGATGAAAGTAGTTGCATTAAAGCAACGTGCTACAATGAGCCATTTTACCAGCAAACTAAAGAAGGGAATGGAATTATGATTCGCAATTTCTTAGCCAAAAACAATGTGATTATCATCACGAAACAAACGAAACTATCACGCATGATGCCCTTATCTATACCTCAAGAAATAATACAGGAGGCACAATATATCCTACAACCCCCTGCTCCACCAATATCACCGATAAAAACAGTAAAAGCAGCTTCACTACGCTCATTAATGAGCATTTCTGGGACTATTGCTGAGGTAAGCTTATAAAAAAAAAATTCACCCTTTTACACACACACTATATACCAAAAAGTATTGCACACAATACTTACACCTTTGACAAACTCTCACTCTTTGACAAACTCTCGCTCTTTGACAGACTCTCTCTCTCTTTGACAGACTCTCTCTCTCTTTGACAGACACTCTCTCTTTGACAAACTCTCTCTCTTTGACAGACTCTCTCTTTCACTCCCTCTCTCTCTCTTTAACAGACTCTCTCTCTCTTTAACAGACTCTCTCTCTCTTTGACAGGCTCTCTCTCTCTCTTTGACTCTCTCTTTGACTCTCTCTTTGACTCTCTCTTTGACTCTCTCTTTGACTCCCTCTCTCTCTCTTTGACAGAGTCTCTCTCTCTTTGACAGACTCTCTCTCTCTTTGAGCAGACTCTCTCTCATTGACTCTCTTTGACTCCCTCTCTTTGACAGACTCTCGCTTTGACAGACTTTCTCTCTTTGACAGACTATCTCTCTCTTTGGCACCATCTCTTTCTTTAACAGACTCTCTCTTTCTTTGACAGACTCTCTCTTTCTTTGACAGACTCTCTTTGACTATCTCTCTTTGACTCACTCTCTCTTTGACAGACTCTCTCTCTTTGACAGACTCTCTCTCTTTGACAGACTCTCTCTCTCTTTGACAGACTCTCTCTCTTTGACAGACTCTCTCTCTTTGACAGACCCTCTCTCTTTGACAGACTCTCTCTCTTTGACAGACTCTCTCTCTTTGACAGACTCCTCTCTCTCTTTGACAGACTCTCTCTCTCTTTGACAGACTCTCTCTCTTTGACAGACTCCTCTCTCTCTTTGACAGACTCTCTCTCTCTTTGACAGACTCTCTCTCTTTGACAGACTCCTCTCTCTCTTTGACAGACTCGCTCTCTCTTTGACAGACTCGCTCTCTCTTTGACAGACTCTCTCTCTTTGACAGACTCCTCTCTCTCTTTAACAGACTCGCTCTCTCTTTGACAGACTCTCTCTCTCTTTGACAGACTCTCTCTTTGACAGACTCTCTGTCTTTGACAGACTCTCTCTGTCTTTGACAGACTCTCTCTGTCTTTGACAGACTCTCTCTGTCTTTGACAGACTCTCTCTGTCTTTGACAGACTCTCTCTGTCTTTGACAGACTCTCTCTCTTTGACAGACTCTCTCTATCTTTGACTGACTCTCTCTCATTGACTATCTCTCTTTGACTCTCTCTTTGACAGACTCTCTCTTTGACAGACTTTCTTCAACAGACTGTCTCTCTTTGACAGACTGTCTCTCTTTCACAGACTGTCTCTCTGACAAACTCTCTCTTCTCTCATTGACTATCTCTCTTTGACTCTCTCTTTGACAGACTTTCTTCAACAGACTGTCTCTCTTTGACAGACTGTCTCTCTTTGACAGACTGTCTCTCTTTCACAGACTGTCTCTCTGACAAACTCTCTCTTTCTTTGACAGACTCTCTCTCTTTGTCAAAGAGAGAGAGAGTCTGTCAAAGAGCGAGAGTCTGTCAAAGAGCGAGAGACTGTCAAAGAGCGAGAGTCTGTCAAAGAGCGAGAGTCTGTCAAAGAGCGAGAGTCTGTCAAAGAGCGAGAGTCTGTCAAAGAGCAAGAGTCTGTCAAAGAGAGAGAGTCTGTCAAAAAGAGAGTCTGTCAAAGAGAGAGAGAGTCTGTCAAAGAGACAGTCTGTCAAAGAGAGAGACAGTCTGTCAAAGAGAGAGAGAGTCTGTCAAAGAGAGAGAGAGTCTGTCAGACTGTCTCTCTTTGACAGATTGTCTCTCTTTGACAGACTCTCTCTCTTTGACAGACTCTCTCTCTCTTTGACAGACTATCCCTCTTTGACAGACTCTCCCTCTTTGACAGACTCTCTCTCTCTCTTTGACAGACTCTCTCTCTCTCTTTGACAGACTCTCTATTTGACAGACTCTCTCTTTCACAGACTCTCTTTCTCTTTGACAGACTCTCTATCTCTTTGACAGACTCTCTATCTCTTTGACAGACTCTCTCTCTCTTTGATAGACTATCTCTTTGACAGACTCTCTTTAATTTCTATTACCAATTTTATCTTACAGGAAGAAGAAATAAAAACAATTGTTATTGCCGGACAAGATACAAAACTTAAATCAATAACTGTGAAAGACACAACGGACTCAGTAAAAATAACTCTTTGGAGAGATGCCACAGACTTTCCCATTGAAATTGGATCCTACATTAAGATGACGCACTTGACAGTGCATGAATTTAACAACAATAAAATGTTAAACACAACAAGGAATACACAATTTCAAGTAAGTACAAATTATGAAAATATTAATAACTTGCTCTACTACTCAATCTATACTATCTACTTCTTAAAACACCATCAAACTCTATATTCACTAATTAAAATTCACTCAAACTATCGCTTCTAATACTCTCTATCTAAATGCATTAAGCTACACTATGTATTATACTAATCACTACTATAAAGCTAACTTATACTCTCCACTTTATTAAAACGTATTTTTACTAAAGTATCTATAACATTACAAAACAGTCTATAATCCTCTATTATACCTTTTCACTATACGTACTCACAATCTATCCTTTCTTAAACTATCTTCACTACTTATTAACATTATTTAAGACTGCATATATCAAGAAATTTGTCCGTAGGTCAACACAAGAAAAGAAATAAAATAACTTCATAAATATGAAATTAACTAAATTCTTTTTCCTTCACAGAAAATAGAACCGCCAGAAGAAGAAATAAATATGACTATATATAGCCTCGAAAATGCGAATCAGGAACACAGTACACTAAATGTACATATTGATAATGCAGAAAATTTACAATCAGTCGAAATAGATAACAATATTCTACTGGACTACTTCCAAATACCACCGGACATTGACGACATTCAAGAAGCACTAATGCCAATCTTGCCCAAAAATGTCAATGTAATATTACAAAATGGATACATACGGAAAATACATGAGTTGTGAACAACAACACAATACTTGACTGTAAATCAATGTACAAAATGGGAGATATTCAAATTATGTTTCAGTAAAAAGGCTAAAAATACAGTATTTTAATTAAAGTTTCATTTGCTTGCAAACAATAACACTAAATATATATTTACTTAAATAAAATTTTTTAAAGGTTTTTATCTTGTATTCTCTTTGACTGACTGTCTCTCTTTGACAGACTCTCTCTCTTTGACAGACTCTCTCTCTTTGACAGACTCTCTCTTTGACAGACTCTCTCTCTCTTTGACAGACTCTCCCTCTTTGACAGACTCTCCCCCTTTGACAGACTCTCCCCCTTTGACAGACTCTCCCTCTTTGACAGACTCTCCCTCTTTGACAGACTCTCCCTCTTTGACAGACTCTCCCTCTTTGACAGACTCTCCCTCTTTGACAGACTCTCCCTCTTTGACAGACTCTCCCTCTTTAACAGACTCTCTCTTTGACAGACTCTCTCTCTCTTTGACAGACTCTCTCTCTCTTTGACAGACTCTCTCTCTCTTTGACAGACTCTCTCTTTGACAGACTCTCTCTTTGACAGACTCTCTTTGACAGACTCTCTCTTTGACAGACTCTCTCTCTCTTTGACAGACTCTCTCTTTGACAGACTCTCTCTCTCAGACTCTCTCTCTCTTTAACAGACTCTCTCTCTCTTTGACAGACTCTCTCTTTGACAGACTCTCTCTTTGACAGACTCTCTCTCTCTTTGACAGACTCTCTCTCTCTTTGACAGACTCTCTTTGACAGACTCTCTCTCTTTGACAGACTCTCTCTGTTTGATAGACTATCTCTTTGACAGACTCTCTTTAATTAAAAATGAGAGATATTCAAATTATGTTTCAGTTAAAAGGCTAAAAATACAGTATTTTAATTAAAGTTTAATTTGCTTGCAAACAATAATACTAAATATATATTTACTTAAATAAAACTTTTTAAAGCTTTTTATCTTGTATTTGCATTATTATTACAGAGTACATAAGATATGTTAATGGACAATTTTACTTGAAAAAGACTACAACAAATGTAATTATTCTATAGCAAATTGAGCTACATGCAAAAATGTTAATGTGTAAATTTTTTTTTACAGAAGCTACACCACATGTGCACTCTTTCGATGTTATGTAGCAAATTCATCTGGCTTATACATTGTGAAAAAATGGTAACATAAAAACATATCCAACGTTCATTAAAAATGCTACTCCCATGATAATGCTCATACGCCCACATTTTCATCCATCCACCCATCATTCATCCCACCACCTTTTCATACATCATTCATACATGCAACATTTTCTCCATCCAAACATCCATCTAACATTTCAGTCTCCCAAATATACATCCATCCACACACCCTTTCATCATCCATCATTCATCCACTTACCTTTTCACACATCCATCCATGCAACTTTTCAATTAGCCTTTCATCCTCCTATCCATACATCATTCATCCATCCACGCTATCATCTATACATCCATACGCCCACCCTTTCTCCATCCACACATCATTCACCACAGCACCTTTTCACACATACATCCAGCCATCTTTTCTTACATCCATACTTCATCCGTCCACCCTTTTATCCTTTCATGCATCCTTTCATCCACACTTTTATTCATCCATCCACACTTGCATCGTTCTATCCATACATCCATCCTTTTCACATCCACCCTTCAATTCATACACCCACCTACATTTGCACACATCCATCATTCATGCAACATTTTTATTAATACATCCATCTACCATTTATTATACTAACAATACATCCATCCACACTTTCAGTTTCCCATACATACATCCATCTTTACACATACACACACTTCTATCCATCCACTCATCATTTGTCCAACAGCATTTTCACCGATCCATCAATCATTCGTCCATGCAACATTTTTGACATCTATCTTAAAAATTAATTCCCCAATCTATACACACATCAACGCATCCATCAAGCCACACAATACTTATCCACCTACATTTTCACTCATACATCATACATCCATGCAACATTTTAACTATCCATCCTTTCATTTTTCCATCCATCCATCATGCTTCATCCATTCAATCTTTCATCTATACATCTATACATCAATACACACACTTTCATCCATCCACCCATCATTCATCACACCACCTTTTCACACCTCCATACATAATTCATTCAACATTTTATACATCCACCTTTTATTACATCCAGCCTTCTTCCGTCCACCCTTTCATCATTCCACGCATCCTTTCATCCATTCACACATTCAACACTACATCCTGCATCCAACCACACTTTCATCCTTCCATCCATACATCCATCCTTTACACATCCACACACCTTTTCACACATCAATCATTCATCCATGCAACATTTCAGACATCAATCTTCTAATTATTCGAAAGTTATGGAATTGTTAAAACTAGTAAAGTCACTATGCAATATAGTTCCTATGCATAGTTCAGTGGCATCCTAAAATGCCTTATTGATGTTTTACAACAAAACGTGAAAGCACTTTCTAATACCTTGACTTCATTGTATATGTTGTTTGAAGAACTTTCAAAGCAACTGCCTGCATCCATCTAACAGTGCCATGCATCCTTTCATACACACTTTTATTCATCCATCCTTCATCCAGCCACACTTCCACATTTCCATACATCCATCCTTTACTCATCCACCCTTCAATCTATACACCCATCATACAGCCACATAAATTTCAACACAACCATCCATCACATTCATTTACCATTTCATTCTACTAACAATACATCCATCCACTTTCAGCTTTCCATCCATACATCATTTACACATCCACCCTTCTATCCATTCACTCATCATTTTTCCAACAACTTTCTCAACTATCAATAAATCATTCATCCATGCAACATTTTCTACATTAATCTTAAAAATTCATTCCACAATCTATACACACATCACATCCTTCCAGCCACACATTATTTATCCACATAGCTTTTCACACATGCATCATACATCCATGCAACTTTAACTATCCATCCTTTCATTCTTCCACCCATCCTTCATACATCCTTCATACATCCATCATTTTATCTATACATCAATTCACCCACACTTTCATCCATCCACCCATCATTCATCACACCACCTTTTCACACATCCATCAATTAACTCACACTTTCATCCATCCACCCATCATTCATCACACCACCTTTTCACACATCCATACATCATTCATCCATGCAACATTTTATACATCCATCCACCTACATTTTCTTTTATCCGTCCTTCCGTCCAACATTTCATCCATTCACACTTTCAACAATACAACCTGCATCCATCCACACTTTCATCCTTCCAAACATCCATCCATCCTGTACACATACACACACGTTTTCACACATCCATCAGTCATCCATGCAACATTTAACATCAATCTATGGATTCTTCAGAACTTATGGTTTTTTCAAACTAGTAAAGTCACTGTGCAATATTGTACTTATGCATCGTTCGGTGTGACATCCTCAAGTGCCTTATTGATGTTTTCCAACAATACATGCAATTGCATTCTAAGACCTTCACATCATTGTATATGTTCTTTAAAGAAGTTTGCAGGACCACAGCGAACTGTTCTTAATGTCATTGTGCTGTTTCTTTGTACTATTTATTGTGATCTCTTAATTCACCCTGGATGTTCACCTGGTGAACGTGTGAGCCTGGCAATGGCTGCCTTGAGGATTCGTATGTTGGGTGCATTCTGCTGTGCGCTTTTGCATTCCATCAGTTGTTGATGACGGTTGGAGTCCATTCTAAACTTTGTAGGAAATATTTCTACTGTGGTGGTGCTGTCCGTCAGCTAAGATGAAAGTGAATTTTTATGCCCCTACATGCTGCTCAGCCCCAAAATATGTTAATTGTAGAGAATCATTTCAATGCTCATGCAAGTACTGATGCCTTTTTAGGAGATTTGAGAGCTAAGGTCTCAGATTGAGACTCATGCAGGTTGCTACTAGTTGCAATCCAGGAAGGAATTTCCTAATGTTAATAGAGACTATAGTCCAGACCTAGGTTGTTTTGTTTGATATCAGGGTCTGTTAAATGTTCTGGTTCTCAGAGCAACTTAACATTTAGTTCATGTTGTCTGGAATTTGAGGCTGATGTGCCAACAGGTGCTTATGCAACTGTTTGAGTCTCTGACCATCCATGACTCCTTTATGGTGGATACAAGAATGCTGCCAGCGGCATACAAACTCCTCAGAACTTTCCCAGTTATTACTATTTACATGGTGTGTACCTCTTGGGGATTTTATATGGCCTCCAAGGTGAAGAACATTGGAATTGTGATGAACTTCAACTTTGCCATAAACAGGAAGCTTTTCATAAGACTTGCCCTGTTATTTATCTCCGAGAGAAAGTCCTCTTTCCTTGCTCGCTATTCCCTTATACACAATCTTTGCAACCCCCCGCACCCCAGTATATTTTGGACAACAAAGGGATGAAAAGATATGCACACTCCAAATCCAAGGACTCTGGCAGAGCACGTTGCAGCTTTGGGGGCAAAACAGTTTTAGTACAACAGTTGTTCTGTGGCATGCCTACCACAGGATTGCAGAAAACAGCAAGAACACATACATTTTAGCAACATTTTTTAAACCTTCCAGTTTAATGAAGCCTGCTTGTGCCTCCATGTGCCCTTGTTGCCTGCTTGTGCCCCTGTTGCCTGCTTGTGCCTCCGTGTGCCCCTGTTGCCTGCTTGTGCCTCCGTGTGCCCCTGTTGCCTGCTTGTGCCTCAGTGTGCCCCTGTTGCCTGCTTGTGCGACCGTGTGCCCCTGTTGCCTGCTTGTGCCTCAGTGTGCCCCTGTTGCCTGCTTGTGCCATGTGGGTGTGTGTGGAGGGCTCTGTGTGGCTGTGTGTGTGGGGAGGTTTGTGTGGCTGTGTGTGTGGGGAGCTTTGTGGCTGTGTGTGTGGGGAGCTTTGTGTGGCTGTGTGTGGGGGGAGCTTTGTGCGGCTGTGTGTGTGGGGAGCTTTGTGCGGCTGT
Organism: Lissotriton vulgaris; assembly: GCF_964263255.1. Classification (NCBI taxonomy): domain Eukaryota; kingdom Metazoa; phylum Chordata; class Amphibia; order Caudata; family Salamandridae; genus Lissotriton; species Lissotriton vulgaris. The sequence goes on from NC_141694.1 coordinate 1,301,104,939, forward strand.
GTGTGTGGGGAGCTTTGTGTGGCTGTGTGTGTGGGGGGGGCTCTGTGTGTGTCATTTGCGAGAGATAAAGCTAGTGGCATTGTAAATGACAATGCCATTTATTTATGTTAAAAAATACATAAATAAAAATAATGTCAAGAGCAATGCCAATAGCTCTAACTTTAACAAAGGCGAAACCATTGCATTGTAAATGCTTGTTTTTCACTTCACCCACCACCAGACAGCCCTTCCTCTCCTTCCCTTTTAAACACAGCCTTGCCCCTCATCGACCTCTGTCTCAACTTTGTTCCCATCCTTTTTGCATACACACTTTCCCTTCCTTCACTGCAGTTTGTTAACTCTCTTACACCTCTCCCCCTCATCTATCCACTGCCTTTTTCTTATCTTCCTCCCACCAATCCTTCTTCTCCTTATCTTACTTCAGGCTTCTCTACCTATACTCCTCCACTCTTCCCAACGTGGGCTCCTACATATTTCTGGTAGCAGGGATTACTCGTACAAAATGCAAGTGTTTTTTACACCAAACATATGTCCCACAAATTCAGATATTTACCAAAAATAACTGGAAGCGTTGCAGGTTGCCAGCAGTTAGCTCAGAGCAGCAAGGCTCTGCTTGGTGGCGCTCAAATCAGGAGGCACCAACCATTGTGCTGGCGTCCTCTTTGACAAGGCTGTTCCAAGAGCAAGGGATTTAGAATGGGTTGAAAGTGGGGAAAGGCACATATTTCATAGGCACAGGCCAACGGCTGTCTATCAACAGACTTTCCAATGCAGTCCAAACTTGAAGTCAACTATCGGTTTTCTTTGGATTTGTCTGTCAGGGTGTCCAGTGATGTGTCTGCTCAGTCTTTACAGTGCTGTAGCTACAGTTTATAGAAAAAGCATACCTATTTGCTGTTTGTTCTCTGCGTAAAGGAAGCTCACTATCATTCTACATTTGACACGTTTAGGGGTAGCTTTCATTTGATGTTAGGTAACTTAGGTTGTGCTACTGCTCCTTACATTAAATATGGTGGAAGATACCATACTTTGCAAAGCACTTTCCAAAGGCAAACCTGAAAATGACTTGTCTTTTACAGGTGGCAAGCATTAAAACTCACTGTCGATTTAGAGGTTGCTTTGGACCTGTGGCTGCTTGCAGCAATTTCGGGGCTAGGACACTCTTATAGTACCAGTGGGAGCAGGGATAGGGAATTTTTTTTAAATCTGGGGGTAAGACTTACCGACAGTCCCAGGGTGATGAGTCCTGCTTTGATCCTGGGCCCTTGGTTGGAGCTCCTTTCAGATGGCTTCCTTCCTGCGCAATCTTGGAGCTCTACTCCACTGTGTGCTAATGGGGATTGAGACACATCAGCAACCTCCTAGCCTTTCTGGATAATTAAGGCTATCACTTGTCTAAAGGCCTGTAAAAGATATTTTATTAACTAAACCAGTGCAGTTTTTTCTAGGTTCCAATTTTTAATTCCAAGATGTAGGTGCCGCGAATTTGAATTTCGCAGAGACTACTCTGCCTGATGACTGCTTTGCGAAGCTTCAATCCACTGTTAGCCAGCCAACATGGGAAAGGCAAATAGCTTAAGAGGCAAGAGGAAAAGAGTGGAGACGGGGCCAAATTCAAACAGACCTTCGGAAACTTTGCCTAGCCTAGCCCAGGCTCCCTACTTTGCCATCAGCCACTAGCCAACTAGCAATGCAGGGCATGACATCCCCCACATGGCTGAGAAGCTTTGCAGGAAAACTGTGCCCTCACTCTTGCAAATTGGAACCAATACTGGCTCGATTTTCAAAGGTGGAAAATGTGTTGAACGAAATGAGAGATGACTCATTGTTGGAACATCATAGAAAACAACCTTTATTCTGACAGAATTTCTAGATTGGCTCCATTCGTGCAGCGTCCCGCTCCAGCAATTTTGGCTTCTACCCACCAGGGTGAACGCCTGGCCTCACCTACAGTGGATCTGGCTCTGCGACTGGGACGGGTCTACAGGATCTTCAAATAGCTGGCAATGAGGCATACACTGAACATTCTGGGTCTAGTGGTCTTGGGGATGACAGAGATGACAGAGCCAGGCACGCCTTGCCACCTTTGTCATCTAGGGGTCTGCAACTGCATCATCTTCCCCAGGTAACCCCCTTTGTCACGATTCAAAAAATTTCCCAGTTGGCCTGCAATTGACGTGAAGACTATGATCAGCTGCTCTATAAAGTGGTACAATGGGCCACAACAGACTGCGTGGGGGTCCTTTGCTGCTACATAACCAGATCAACCTTGTCCACAAAGTCCCTTTGGGTAGGTCACAAGCATCAGCCTGATGATACTGACTGCATCGTAATCAGCTTTATGGACAGGGCTTAGCCAAGGTTATTCTGACTAAGCTGATGTCTGTTGGGTTGCCTTCGATGTGTCCATTGAATCACTCCTGCTTGGATACTTGTATCAACCACAGTCTAATCTGTCTTACTTGCTGCCGCCCAGGTGCCTCGTTCCAACCTTTAACAGATTGCCCCATATATCAGCTGAATCAAACAGACACATTCCCTGAGGCTACCTATCCTGTCATTTCAGCCTTCTTGCAGGGTGCAAAAGAGCCCAGGAGATCTGACCCGGATTAGATTATCCCACCAGTTGTCAATGAATGTCCTATATCCAGCCCTGTCTAGAAAAGTAGCAGTTCCTCATCATTATTGATAGCCTCATGGAACTTGGCAGGCTTGGCAAGTAAATGGGGGTGCCCTGACTGGCAAAAGTTTATTGATAGCTATGCTGTGATTTGTCTACAAGAGACATGGCTCATTGATTGTGTTGTTATGAATGGTTATGCCACATATTTCATGCCAGCCATCCCTAGCACCATGGGTCGGACAAAGGGTGGACGTATTACTTTTTTCTCATTGTCATTCACTGCTCAGGTTTTATGGTAAAGTTGTGCCTCTCTAAACTATCAGCTTATTCAGTTGCAGTGTGCCAAAACCTTAATGTTACTCGTTAATGTTTATAATAATGTTGTTGACACTTCCAAGGTGAATTTGGCTTGTATCCTGCTTATGGACATTGACAAGTGTGTCAGTAATATGAAAGGAAGATATGTGGTGATGCTTTTGGGGGATTTCAATCTGCGTCTCTGCCAGCACTCTGTAGCCAGTGTTTGCGGGCTGATAGATGACTCTAGGGTTCCAATCTCCCACCTTGCCCACTGTCCAGTCAGGGATGTATTTAACATTCTGTTTGCAAAATATAATTTAATATTATCACATGTTTCCCCAACTTTGACATCAGTTAACAATCTTACCTTTGTTGGGAGGGGTACCCTCAATCATATTGACTTTATCCTCATTTTACAAACAAGGAGGGATTATGAATTGGAATACCATCTCGCTGACTCACCCTTTAGTGATCATAGGTTGCTGGCTCTCCCTATTGACGCCTATCTCTTTTTCAAGCTGTCAGTCATAGTGAAACATGCCCTATATAACTTTCCAAGAATATAGGGGTGATCAGGGGTTGGTCCAAGGTAGAAACAGATTCCTTTCTACACAACATGTTTGCTTTCTCACTCTGTAATTCCTCTGGGATTTGGGTCTTCCAATTTTGCACTTTTGTATGCTAGCACGTAATGCCATGGATAGCTCTCCCTGGGGGGAAGATTCTCCTCTGCCTTCTATGTCCTTGGCTTCAGCCTATCTTGTTCCTGAGATTAAGCTGAGCGAAGTTATGTGGGCGGTGCCGGCTGCCCTGTGGGAAGAGCCCCTGGCCTAAATTGGATGCACTTGGACCTTTTTGAGTCTACCATCTCACTATGGGCATCGCTTTTGACCAATATCCTTAATGCTGTTCTAGCTGATGGCCCCAATAAGAGTTGGTCTGATGCTGTTATTGTACCTATTTTTAAGAAGGGTTCCAGAGGAGAGCAACAGTGATATTGCCCCATCTCTGTAATAAATTCAAAATCTAAACTAATGGGGAGGATTCTGTTGAAACGTTTGCAGTCTTGGGCCAGTAAACATAAATGTCTTCTCAGAACTTTAGTTCAGTTTCGTACTGGTCTATGAACAATCGAAAAATCCCTTAATTTGTACCTCTTAATTAGCAAATCCACTGTGGCCAAGTGGGGCAAGCTCTACCTTTCATTTAAGGACTTGAGCTCCGATTTTTACTCAGTTAATATGGCCACATTGTGGAGCATTATGTCTGATATAGGGGTGGCTCAGTTTATCATCAACTTCTTCAGGGAACTTCATAATGAGATCACTGCTAGTGTGAGGTATGCCACAGGGGAGAAAACAACACCCACCCTTAATCTTGCTTAAGGAATGTGCCAGGGCTGTGTCCTGGCTCTGTTCCTTTTCCACCTATATATTAATGGTTTGAAGGAAGATATTTTAGAGCTCAGTACTGATTGCACCTGTGTTGGAGATTGCAGTGTCCCAATCCTAATCTATTTTGACGATAATGTCCTCATAGTAAGGACTACTTTTTGGCTGCAGAGCTTGCTGGATGTCATACCCCGAGCGTCCTGCGCTGTGTCAGGACAATACACTGTTGGTTGCATATCTCTCAGGAGAATCCTTTAGCTTGTGCGGACATTTTTTACACGCTTCAAGAACACCCTACAGTGGGCTGTAGTTTGCGTATTTTGTGCTCTACTGTTCTGAAAATAGTCGAGTGTATAATTACCTATATATGCACTGGAGCGCTACAAACATTCACAAGACTTTTCCCTTTGAAAGCCCTGAAGCATTAATCCTTCGTGACATTACTGTTAGTGCAGGAGCACTACAATTCCTTGCAACATTTTTTTTAGTGAATATGACTTTGTCATCACATATAACAGGGTGCTCAACAAGGCAAAGCTGAAGCCTTGTCCAGATTGGGTAAAGAACATGAGGTCAACTCAGAACGCTTTCTCCCTATCATACCAAGTCAAAAGATGTCGGGAGTAGGGGAGAAGAAAGTTGAAAACTCTCCTGAATTTCTTGAACAAATGAGCTTGGCTTGTGCAGAGATTTTTTATAATGAGGAAAATTGATGATACCCACATCTACATTACAACAACAAGTAATCCAGTGTTGTCGCCAAGGTTCATTGGATGGTCATCCAGGGGAGAGAAAACCCTGGAAACTTCTCAACTGTGTTTTTGTTTGGAACATATGACTATGTGAATGCTTGTTCTGTCTGTGCTAGACCAAAGGCCGGTTTATTATAACCCATATCCATAGCGCCTTGACGCCCTTGGGCTAAGTTCACGCCCTACAAGCTCAATATTCATTCATTCATTCATTCTGCATACCCCTTTGCACTTCATTGCTATGGACTTCATAACGAACCTTCCACTAGTGCAGGGTTTCACAACTGTTTTTGTAGTAGTCATCATGCTTACTAAGATGGCTCTTTTCTTACCATTGAAAAAGAACTAGTGAAAGTATTTATTGAACAAATAATATGTTTAGAAGGAATACCCTCTGTTATTGTGTCTGACAGAGATACACAATTGGTGTCTAGGTTCTGGCAGGGCATTTGTACCGCACTAAACATAGACCACAGTCGCTCCACAGCATACCACCCCCAAAATGATGGGCAAACAGAGAGAATGAATCAGACATTTAAACAGGATTTAATGTGCCTATTAAGTACCCTCACGAGCAATTGAGTTCAGCCCTTCGCAAACAAGAATACCACACACTCCTCCACTAGAGTGTCTCCATTTTTCTTCTTTTAAAGAATACCATCCTAGATCCCTGCCCATACAAACACCATTGCACCTATTCAATATATCAGTTGTCAAAACACATCATGATGCCTTAGTGGATATATGGGAAAAAGCTAAACAAGAACTACAACTTACAAAGGAGGCCATGAAATGACAGGCTGATAAATGCAGTCGTCCGGCTCCTGTGTGTGAGGTAGGACAACAAGTATGGTTGGCCACAAGAAACCTAAGGTTAGCAGGTCCCAAAAAAATACAACCAAGATGTATAGGGCCATATCCCTTAAAGAAAGTGATCTCTCCTGTCACACTTACAGTAGATTTACCTGATGACATGCATATTCATCCCTTTTTCCACACTTCACTATTAAAGAGTTGTAATCACTGTTCTGATACTGAGAAACCCCCTCCTCCTGTGATTGTAGAAGGTGAAATGGAATATGAAGTAAAACGCATTCTTGATTCACATAGACACATAGGCAAACTGCAGTATCTCATTGATTGGGTAGGTTATTCCCCTGAGGATACATTATGGGAACTAGCTGAACAAGTACATGCCCCTGTCTTAGTGCGTAGATTTCATGCTCTCCACCCTACAAAACCCCGCCCGATAAATAGGCCATTGGTTGGGAGACCTGTCAGACCCGAGCGTCCTTTGCTGTAGCCTGGGATATGTAATGTCACTTCAAGTGCATTTAAGGTTTGAGCAAAGCATGGTTCTTTTGCCTTTCTGATAGCAGTCCCCTGAATGACCTCTTTTTCATTCAGTAGTGGGAATCAGCATTTGTGGACATTCCCTAGCCAGACGCATTAAAAACGCCTTGCACAAGATGCCCATTGCTTGGCTTCTCATTTGTGCTTATGACCACGCCCTCTCCCGTTGTGTTGGCAGGAATCGGAATACCTGCTTCCCTGCTTGTTGAGTTAACTCAGAATTCGATTCCAGTCCGCAATGTCAGGACGATACACTGTTGGTTGCATTTCTCTCAAAGAGAATCCTTTTCCATGTGCAGACATTTTTCACCCGCTTCAAGTAACCACCTATGTTGGGCTGGAGCCCTCGTATTTTGTGCAACTGGAGAAAAGGAAATGTAGGTCCACCATCTGATCTCGAACCCTGGTCTCCTGCACCGAAGTCGGCAGTCGTAGCTGCCGTCCTAACACCTCTCCCGAAGCAGTACTCCTCCTTGGCATAAGCTAAAATTAAGAAGAACGAGTGCACACCAGGCATAGCACTGCGTGGAGAAACTATAATGAATTGCCCGTCCCGGTGTTCAGCTTAACTACGCCGCCTCCCCCAGATGAGAAACGCGGTGCGAGGGGAAAGCGGTGTCCTGGTGCGCACATTTCTGTCACTCTGCGCACTACCCAAACACAAATAATCCCTCATTGAGCAAGCCGTATTAAAATAAGCATGCTCGCCACTCAGAGACCGTAAACTCCGTGCAACTACTGACGTATCCGGCTCCATCGAACGCGCAGGGGGTACAATGCGGGCAGAATCTAAAATGCAAAAATAGTTAAGGCTCTACACCCTATATAACTTCCGGCAAAAAAGAGCGGGCATGCAGCCCAGCGGGAGCGCCCAACTGTGCGCCAGATCTGCCCTGTACAGCAATGGGGCGCCATTTTGCCGCTCCCCGCCTATCTCGCGCCTCCCAGCCGGGCCGGTGCAAGTGCCGGTGCTGCGGGGCATCCCTCCAGGTGGAGAGTGGGGGCACCCGACATGATGCCGCGGCATACCAGCAAAGGAATGCCCCAGACCCCAACAGCCAGCGAGGCCTGCCCGGCCGTAGCATCCATTGCCCCGCGCACTGGAGAAGTCCTCAAGTAGCATGCTACCTCTCTCCATCGTGCCCATTCTAAATGGGCATCGGGCACAGGCCCAGAAGGGACGAAACCCTGCTGGCCTGTCCCAGCCGGTGCCTCTCTGAGACCTTCCCTGATGGTGAAAGCAGACTGGGAAAAACAGCTGCCCCACATGTCCTCCCATACGGTGCCCACTGCGCTCCCACAGCCGGAGCAGCCAGCCAGCGACCCCCAAGGCCAATCGGGAGCTGCCGCGCGCTCACCCCCCCCAACAGCGGTCCGCACCTCGCAGGCCGCCCAGCCCAGCTGCAACCCCCAAAGGGAGGAAGCCAGCAAAGGGGGAGGTATCTGCACTCACCGTGCGAGCAGAACAGCAACTCCTGGGCACGAGAGAAATGGCGTCAGGGTGAGGGGACAAAGAGGCCGCCAGGTGGGCGGGGGAGGAATATATACCTCTCCACGCCTCCCACCACGGCCGGAGGTGACGTCCAGGACCCTTTAGGGTCGTGTAATACTGGGCTGCCCCGTGCGCCATCTTGTGGCACTAAGGGGGCCGCCCTCTTATGTGTGTCCCCTGCGGGGACGTGTCGGTCGGCCCGCATTCTGAAGATAGTCGAGTGTATCATTACCTATGTATGCCACGGAGTGCTACAAACACTCACAAGACTTTTTCCTATGAAAGCGCTGGAGCGATTATCCTTTGTGACATTACTGTTGTTAGCACAGGAGTGCTACAAACCCTCACAATATATATTTTTTCTTCTTCAAAAGCGCTGGAGAGCAAATCCTTTGTGACATTTCTGTTGTCAGCGTAGGAGCGCTACAACCACTCGCAAAGCTTTTTCATTCAAAAGCGGTATTGTGCTAGACTTTAGTGTGATTACTTATATTAGCCCTGAAGTTTTACTACCTCTGAGAAATCTCGTTGTTTAGTGCCGGAGCGCTACTGTCATTTTTTTGTTTTTTTGGCATTTTCTATTTGTGCACAGTTGCGCTACAGCAGTTTGGGAAAGTTAATTTTTCGCACTGGCTCTTGATACAAATTACAGTTTTGTTATTTCTATATGGAGTGATTCAAACTCCTGGATACTTCTTCTTTGGATTATGCGTAGAGATAATTATGGAAAGTGAATCTTGTTTCGCTCATAAAAGTATAAATGCACTTAGGTAACAAAAAGACGAATAAGGATAAAGCTTTGTGCTTTGTGGCATGTCCTAATAGGTGGTCTTGTCTCTTTCTTTCTCTAATTTTGAATTCAGATGACATGCTCGCTAAACTTGGAATAACATTTCCCGATTGGTGTGGTCTTACCTGTATAATTTCCTCCCCCCTGTGTCCCTGAGGAAAGTGGCAAGAGATATTAGTATCTAAAGTTGCTCTCAGTACTTGCTTCAGAGAGGGAGGAGGACTTACTCAACACTCCTGTGGACTCGGGCCCCAACAGGTTAGTGGTTATTCTGTAACAGTGACACTGGACCTCTTTTGCAGCGGCAGGTGGAAGGAAATGGTGGCAGGGTGGCTGGTTTGGGGAAAGGATGAGGGATTTAGAAACAAATAAAAAAAGAAATGTACCTGCTGGTCTCCAGACGCCCCTCACCTCGTCAGATGCAGGAAACAGGAAGCACTCAGACTCCCAGACTTCCCTAGCCAATCACAACGCTGCTATTACCAGCATGACAGAAGCGTTGTGATTGGTCTGAGTGCCATGGTTCGGCACTAAGCATGGGCGAATTTTGGCGAATCTGGTGTTTGCGAATTTTGCGAATTTGCGAACTCGCAATCCGCAAAATCCGCAAATTCTCGCGAATTTGCGGATTTTTTTTTTGTGTTCGCAAGGGTTTCTGCCAGTTCGCAAGGATTTTGTACCAGTTCGCAATTGCGAACTTACTTGTCGGCACGCAACGGTCACGACTATGTTGTTTCTACGTCTGGTTCATCATCACAGGTTCACAGCACCCTCTGTTTCAACACTGCCACCCTCTGTTTCACCCATGCCACCCTCTGGTACATCAATGCCACCCTCTGTTTCATCATCATCACTGTAGATTATGGGGGGAAAAAGCAAGCACACCTGCCCTGCTTCAACTGACATGAATTAATTTGGGGTTGATTTATTAATGTGTCACTGTTTTAAAATTCCAGTCTGGCACCTGCTTCCTTATCTGTAATTTGCTTTCTGTTGCAGTGCAATTTTTTTTCCAGGACCTTTGTGGCCTACTGGTAGCTATTCTATGATCCGGCTGTGAGGGTCAGAGCAGGGTCATACAATTGTTGCAACTAGCAACTGAACTCTGGAGGGGCCCCAGTCAGGAAGCACTACAGGGAATGGTTACTAATGATGAATTTGAACTTTTGCTCCTGCTGCTGAGTGCTTTCAGTTTAGCAAAACTCGTTTTTCTGAAGAACAGCAAATGTAATGCCCCAAACAAACTTACTTGTGAAAGTTTATTTCTAATCCAAAAGTGATCCAAAGAAAGTCAAAAGGCCTCAAATCCAAAAAAGGGCAGGCAAATGTCAACCTGAGGAGTTATTCTGATAAAAATCATCATTTTCAGAAGGTCCATGCTGCTTGCTAGTGGATTTCTTGTGCAGAATTGCTAATTTTGTAATTTCGCGAGTGCGAGATTGTTGCTGCCCGTCGCACCTACATGTTCGCAATTGCGAACTTACAACGCACGCCGCAAAATTGTATCACCAAGAAAAAAAAATCCGCTGTGTGCGAATTTGCGGATTTTTGGTAAATTCGCGAGCGTTCGCGGATCGCAAATTTACCCAAAATCCGCAAAATCCGCGAGCGTGACGGATTTTCCGCCCACCCTTATTCGGCACTCAGACAGGGAGTAGGAGTCTGTGCATGTTCTCCACCCAGTGTGTGATATACAAGTGGTGAAGAACACGCTAACTGAGCATGACAGTTTGGCCATCCCAAGACGACCGACCAATCCTCCTTGCACACTCATAGTGCAGCAAATACTCCTCCTCCCTTTGGCATCACACGAGCCCAGCCCAGCCCCACCCCATTCTAACCTGGCAGCAAGCTCAATACTAAAAATAAAATGATAATAACGTTCTGTTATTATCATTTTATCTTTCCTTTGCACTGCTCTGGAGCTGTAGGGCAACACCCTTCCACCTTAGCTTAACTCACAAAATAGCATTTGTACATGCTATTACTCTTTTTTGCATCCGCAAACGGGAGGATCTCCCATTTGGAGCTGCAAAAAAGGGTCGTACATCTGGCCCTAAGTTATTATGACTCACTGACTAAGAGTGCTAACCACCACAAAATTAGGCAGTAGATGTGCATCCAGGGTAAGACGCACAGGGCTGGTTACACACTAAAACATTAGCATAACTTGTACTCAAGTGCTTGAGACAACTGTGTAGCTCAGCCCTGGTAGCCTATCACTGAAGGGAACCTTCATTGGTTAGTGCTGACCTGGTGTAGGCCTTATAATGTGAGTGGGCGTTCATCATGCAGGTCTGTAGGGCTTTCTGAAAGGCAGTGTGCTCACTGATTACACCCTGCTGGGCTAATTTAATGACTCTACTGGCCAGCAGGAGGATCATAGGCCTCCCCACACAAAAGAGCCATTAACAGTTCTTGACCCCGTTCCTGGGAAAGGAAGGTGTGTGGAGTAAATCTTCATGTTTTAAAAAAACTCCTGACACTGCACTTGACCCAGCAAGCAAAAGAGTAAAGTCAGACCTCTGGGTCCAAACACAGGAGGTGGTAATCCCCTTTGAAGTTTTGGTGGAGGGATCAAACAGCTGTGTCAGTGGTAGACAGTATGATGCACCCAGGGAAATCCTTTTCGAAGACCACTTGAAGTCACAATGCCTAAATTTCCCAAAATTATGTGCATGAGAGGTGGGCAGGTGTGAAGGGATGATGTGAAACCCCAGGATGGGTCAGAGGTGCCTACCCTCCAGAACTTTTCAACCCACTTTAAAAGTCTGCACAAGGGAAAGATACTTGCAAAGACCATGGAGCTGGGTCTGCAATGCTGGAATAATGCTAATCTGGAAGGAAGAAGACCCCCTGAACCTGTGCAAAGATAAAATTTGGGACTTCAGCTGCACCCCAGACTAGGATGAGTCTCTCCAGGGTGAATGGCACCAGTTCTTTAATGCCTCCTTAAGAGCAATATGGTGAATTGGACTGCTCGTTGTTATAGGTGCAATACCCCACTGCCTTTGCTATTTGTTCTCCTTTATCATCTCCTTTTCTCAGTTAGAGAGTTTCCATGTACTCTACACACTGCTGTGCACTGTTTAGTTTAAATATGTGTTTATAAGCTAATACAAACAGGTGGGGCTGATTAATTAGAAGCTTCTGTTCCTGTTGAACCCAAGGTTGTCTGACATGCTTTTCTGTTGTTTATTTGTTCAACTGCCCTAACAGGTGATGCTGATTAGTTAAAGTCTCTGCTTCCTGCTGACCTCAAGATCACCTGGTATGCTGGTTTGTTGTTTATTTGTTCAACTGTTGTGCCTTCTAATTAAAGATCTCCACTAACTGCCTCAGTTTCCTGCCAGAGGCAGTCCACTGTTTGGCAGGGAACACTCAATAATCTTCAGGACTTCAGGAACTTTCCAGTGCTTAATATTTTTTTTAACTCAACCTTCAGTTCCATGCTCATCTACCGCAGAAAAGAGCCATCTAATTGATAGGAAACACTCAGAAATCCTCTAGAAAGCTTCAGATAAACACTTGTAAAATAGATATAGGCTATAAAAAAAAAGCTTCATGGCTTTGATGATCTGTCCTGAATAGAGCTGTGTCACCAGTGAGCAGCGCCTTTTGTTTTCAAGGCATGCCGGCTGTGACAAGTGTAACTTAGGGAATTTAGCTTGTAAGCTGGAGACCAGTGACCCCTTTTGATACTCTGCCTGTTTGTGATAGCTTCCAGGATTAATATACCCACCTGCCATCCATTACACTGGAGCGCCAGGTGGAACAGAACCATCACTCTCTCTCCTTAAACCCCTTGCCACCAGAGTTAGTCACAGATATCAATCATCTCTTTTGATACTAAGGATTAACCACAAGAGAACGTTTCCCTGTAGTTTCTAACCCTGCCACCATCCTTCGTTACCCAATGGTTACTTATGATTGATCACTGTTACACATTCTTCTCCATCTCCCTAGATGGGAAGAGTTAGTATCTTTTCTTGTTCAGGTTCCGAGAATCTCAAATTTCATGGATCCGACTTCTCAAGGATTTACATTGTCCACTTGAATATTTTACCAAGCCCTATAGAACGATCTCAGCACATTCATTTTCACCCAGGGTTCCACTTTTGGCCAATATGCTGACAGTTTCTTTTTTACATCTGTTATTCTAGATCACTGCCCAATCTCCTCATTGAAATGGCTAATAAAGGGCATATGCCTTAAAACAGAAATTGCAGTTCTGCCTTCAGCGAGGATGATACTATGGTCATGAAATTTCTGCTAGTTAGTGCCCCCTGTCCTCTGAAGAAGTTGAAGCCATCGGCAAGCTGCTTTGCCCTGTAATGTTCTCCCTCCGAGATAGCTGTCTGGGCTTGGCAGAGTTTTGCAAAAAATGTAGACATTATATTACAGAAACTATATCCCAGAACCCTTGCAGTCATCATGTAAAGCTGACAATGCCTTTGTGAAAACTAAGCAAGCACTGTTATGTTATGTTAGTATGAATTTGTAGAGCGCACGTTCACCCTGGGGTTTCTTGGCGCTTTGTACTGCTGGGGAACCCGTCCTGGCTTTCCCTGTGAGATGGTCCCTATTGGGCATCCCCAAGGTGAAGCCAGGCATCCCCGGCAGCGAGGGGGCCGTTGTGGAGATTAAGCAAGCTATTGCCCAGAGTTGCAGCGTGGGACCCATGGTTAGAGAGGCACCGAGGCGAGATTTATTGAGCCCGCTGACATTGGTTCCGTACCCTGCCGCGTCGGGAATTGAACCCTGGTCCCGGGCCGACCTCTGCTTCTGGGTCTGCCGCCTCTAACCGGTGAGCCACACTTCTCCACTTTCCACTGACTTTCGAACATCTATTAGGACTTATTGATAATGCTACACCATTTACTTTGTATTGTTATAATGGATTTATGATTAGAGTATGGGTACAGAGTCATGGGAGCAGAAAAAATTCATAGCCCATTATTTTTCAATGTTGGACCTAGCCATGGCTGAGTTCCCTTGATGTATACAGTGGTTGTATGATGTTAAAATGCATTCTGTTGCAATGCATGCCTTTAACAGGCATAACCTTTACCATGAATATTCCTGTACCACGCATACCTTTACAACGATTTTCATTGTAAATTAATGCATGGTAAGGGCATACTCTTGGTAAAGGTTATGTCAGACCCCTTGACCATTTCCTATAACTGCTCCCTGCCCCCTTCCCTCTCTAGTTCTCAATTTTTTTTAAATACCCCTCCCCTATACCCCTGCTCGACCCCAAGCCCCAAATCCTTCTTAGAATTACCCCTGCCCGAACCCCTTAAAATGTTTCCCTTTGTGATTCCCCCACCCCTAAACCCTTCTTACAAATACCCCTCCCCTTAACCCTAAAATCGGACCCCTGCGTAACACAACCCCCTCAATATATTTATATTTTTTTAAATTAAAATTCCCCTTACCTCTCCATGTTGTCTCCTCTCCAAGATCGTCTGAGGTGACGTTGCACGTCATAAAGGGGAAACAGAAGTGTCTTTCCATTTCCTCTAATGACACTGATTGCCTCCACATATTGACGGAAACTGGTGCGTTTTTTTTGGGGGGGGGAGACCCACCCAAGAACGATTTTTTTACGCACACAATCCCCCTTTTAACATTTTTGCCTTTAACACACACGCCTTTACTAGGTATCTCGGAGTAAAAGTATGCGTGGTGAATGCTATTCAGGCTATTCATGGTAACCATGCATGCGTTGCAATGCATGCGTGATTAAGGTTATGCGTGGAAACGGCCTCATTGCAGTGGACGTTTACAGTCTGGGGTGGTTGCTGCAAATCTTGTTAAAGCATCTGAAAATATTGTACTGAGTTTCCTTTGACTGTTGCTTTGCTATTTTATGCGACTGCTTTCCTCCCCACTACAAAAACCCAGCCCCTATCTACAGACCTATTCTACGGGTGTGGAATTTTACTTTTGTCTGCTTCTAATATCATCCTGACCCAGTTTCCAGCCCTGAATATTACCTTATTAAGGCTTACCCATGAGAAAGGGTAATTGCATGATTGCATCCTTGTTACTACCCATGTAACCAAACCCCTATTAATTTAGTCTATGTGCCATTTCTAAACTGCTAGTTAATGTATTGATTGATTATGCCTCCAAAATAATGATGGTGTTTCAGATTGCTGATTATGCTGTATGTACCATGTTTTAGATTGCTGAAGGTTGCCATTTGACAAATGTAAGAAAGGCTGAAGTGATAGAGCTTGTTGATCTCACCAGAGCCTGCATACCAGCGAAAAAAAAGATTATGAGTGTGTGCATGTACTCAAAGTATGGGTTTCGAGTAATGCTCCAACGAATGCAAAGAGGTATCTGAACACAATCACTGTTAAGAGCAGACCGAAAGCTTACCACCTTTTAAGTTGCTTACAGTTACTTACAAATGTGGCAGTGGTTAAGTGTGGCATTTTCCGACATCCTCACAATGATATCTTCAGGGGTAACACCCTGTCTGATTCAACCGCTAAAAATGCTGCTTCATCTAACACCATTAACGTATGTTATTCCTGGAAAGAGGTTTATTAGTAATCATAAGTTGGGACCTACCACTAGTATTAAGGCCACAAACATAATAAAATGTTCAGTCAAGATCTCAGTAAATTATTCCTCTGCTCAAACCTTGGGGGCTAGCAATGAGCAGGAGACAGGTGTGCAAAGCATTTAAAAACACCAAAACATTAAATATGAAGACACAATACACAATAAAAATCCAACACCAGTTTATAAAAATAGGTTATATTTTCAATGAAAAAATAGACATCAAAATGACTAAAATCCAATGCAGGGAACCGGCGATATGAATTTTAAAGAATAAACACTTTCTAGTGCTTAAAAAACAATAGGGCCTACGTGGGACACCTGGTTGTACTTGATCAAGAAAAAGTCAAAGTTTGAGGCTTACTGCGATGGAGCCCTGGTCTGATCCACTTAGCGAGATGCCTTTCTCAAAATTTCAGCTTCGCATTTATAAACATTTCTGGAAAATGTTATCTGGACATAGAGTGGGCCTCTCCAGGTAGCCGGGTTTGGAATCAATGACAGTGACTTGGTCCAACACAATGCCTTGGGCAACTTCTGGGAGTCTCATTAGTGAAGAAGGGCTCCAGAGCTTTCAGTGGGGCAACACTGGATTGACGTTTGACGTTGCTGGCCTGATTCTCGTAAATGGGGCTGTCACATTATGGAGCTTTTGGACAAATTTCTCAAATCTTCTCCGAACTTCTGATCTTCTTCCAGAAGGTCTCCTTGAGGGCCCACAACACCAATCCAGGGGTCTAGAAGCTCTGAGATGGTCCATTGGATGTTGAGACTACAGTTCCCACAATGCGCCTGGCCAAATCCTGAAAAGTCCACTGGAAGCACTCAAGGATGGAGACTTCATGGTGAAGATTGTGCAGGTGGGCTCTATTAACATGTAGCTTGCAAGGAGTCCACCCCTAATCCTTTTGAAGCCAAGCAAAGTCCTTAGGGATGTAGTATCAGATTGTGCAGAAGGTGCAGTCCTTCAGAGTGCAGCCATTTAATATAGATCAGGGTTCCAGTTGGGCAGTCCTTCTTCTCCTTGTTTCAGGCAGTAGATCTGAGTTGCTTGACAACTCTTCCATATGTATTCAGTATTCCTTGGCGTCAAGCGGGGGACACCCCTGACCAATGAGATGCAGGATACCACCCTCAGGTATGGCCACTTACTCCAAAGTGTGGCATATTCTTGTCCTAGAAAGCACTATTCTTCTATAATCCAAAATTGAGAAATGTTCAACTGGGGGGTTTGAGCTGGCTAAGACAACCCACTAGTGTGGCTAAAACTCCCTAACACACCCCTGCCAGCCCCTTCACTAATCTAATTACAGAGGCTCCTGTGTGGCACGGGGGTACACAATGTGGGGGTGAGACTGTGCTGTCCTAAAGTGTCATTCTCCCTTTGAAGACCAGTCTGGCTACTTCATACCCATCCTGCCTTTTGCTTCTGCAGTTGCAGTTGTCCACCCACAGGAAATCCTTTGTCTCTCTAGCAGGTCACTTCACACCTCATTAAGACATCTTGGCTTAGCCTGGCAGAGGATGGCTAATCAGGAGAGGGCAGCTGTAAGTCTTGATTTTGGCTTACAGAAAAAAATGTTCTGTTACTTCTTTTCTGTAATAGTGATAACACTTCCAACTATGGCAACTAGTTGGATTTATTCTAACTATTCATCTAAGCCTGTAAATGGCATTTATAGCTCAGTCCTGTCAATATGTTTCCTTAAATAAAAGATTCCCATGTGAGCCTATTGAGCTACTTTTCTACAATGGGGGAAAATGAAATTGGCAGTGTTTCCCTCACCAGGGCTTATAAAACATAGTTTATAATGTTCCTGCTTATAGTTACAAGGAACCCTACCCCTGAGGCACCCAGGAGAAATCTTAGGGGGGACGTATATGTATAAATAACGTGAGATTGAAACTTTGGAAGTACCTTTAATTCCAAAGTTGAATTTGCATATTAATGTAATGTAAAGGCACTCTGAAAAGCAGTGCTGCCTTTAAAATGACTGTGGCAACAAATTATAGACAGAATGTTGAATAATTCAAACATTCTCCCCAGTCAAGAGATCTGGGTTAAATCAATCATTCTTTTGCTGACTAAGCCACCCAAGTTTGGACCATGCCATATGCAAATCAGTCTTGACCCTGCTCCTTATGAGAACAGTCCAGCCTGAGCTGCCAAGCCGATATCTCCCTGGACCAGAAACAGGCATCCTAGAACCGGTTTTGAGGTATATCACCCCTCATCAGCCAAACTAGCTGGAATCCAGTGGCACAGCGAGCAAGAAACCCACATCTGTTCATACCAATCCCACTTAGGGTGAAAAATGTTGCGGCAACAAATGATGGACCGAATGTTGAATAAATCAAACATTCTTCCCCTCTTAAGAGATCCCACTCACTGGAAGGTGACATGCTTCATCAGGGGGTTCCCTCCTCACACCAGGACAACAAGCTACCTGGTGTGGGCTACAACTCTCCGAAGGAGAGTAGCAGAAGTGTATTCAATCAGATAAACAGAGTGGAGGTCGATGAGTGAGGGGGAGAGTGCAAAGAGGACAAGTGATATAAAAAATGATGTTCTGGTGGGCTGAATCTAAACTTTATTCTGGTGCCCCCTGTGGATTGGGTTAAACCAGAAGAGAAGACAGGTGCTTTGGAAAAAATCCCCCCTCTATATATTCAGATTGTTTCATCCATTAGGTCACCTACTAGGACTTTAAAGGCATTAGTCAGGACCAGTATGGAAATGTTACCCTGCAACTAAAATAGGAAAATTCTGGACTCATACAAGTAAGTCAGGTTGTTACGGAGGTGGCCGACCAAAAATCAAGGGTCGACTGTCGTACTAGAAGAAAAAAACAAAAGAATAATGAGGTGGCTTACACAAGGTAACACATAGCTTGTCAAAAAGAGCTTTTGTCTGAGATTAGTGATCTCATGTGAATAAGTGCCTGCCGTGCCCATCATCATTATACACACACATGCTTCACGAAGGAATGAAGGGCAGTCTTACCTAGAGCATGTCAAATAATACCGCTCCCAAGCCTCAGACAGTCATCTGTGCCACAGAGCTGTATACACATTACAAAATGAGCAGGACTCAGTTAAGCATGAATGTATTGTACTTCCAAATTCTCCAGAAAATGGAGGGATATAGAACTATACTTGAAGACTCATTTTGAGACAAAAGCTGGAAATGTAATGAAGGACCCTGAAAGCACAACTGTAAATATGCATACCAAAACACTTGTGGGGCTTGAGTCTACTCAGCCAATGGTTCTTGTAACGGGGGTGGGGGGGCTCCTCATGCATCTCAGTACTGCTATCAGCATGGGGCCTATTTAGGGGGAAGTGTGCATTGGGCCAAGAGGGCTAGTTAATAGAGTTGGGCTGTCGCTTTAAGCCTTCCAGTTTCATGTAAGGTGTGTATCTGTGTCTGCTCATAACATGGTTTATGAGCCAAAATACAGAGGGAGCAGGTCAGTTGCTTCACCCAAACTCACAAGCAAAGCAAAACTGAAAAGAACCCGGGTGTCGTAGTCACCCACACAGTCCACATACCTAATGAGTAACTAACAGCATCTCCCAAGGGGAGCCCAGTGAGAGGAAGGAAATAAGGCCAGGCATTTTTTTAAAGAGGCCTTCAACCAGGAACAAGCTAGGTGTGGCTGGACTCAAGGGGAACATTGGACCTATAGTCCATGTCTCAAATCCTGACGTCCTCCAGCCATTCATAAGTGAATACCAACCAGGTCTGACTGTTAGTCCATCCAAATCTAAACCAAGAGGCCAGTAACATAAAGGCCAGGAACACTTCGGACAAAAAAGGCAAAGGAATGGTAACAGCAGCAATTCAACTCAGAATTGTGTGATCTGCTTGGCGTTTCACAACAGTTGTATCTAAACCGGGCTCATAGAGGCAATTAAATCAATGGATACATAGCTCAGTAACATGAGAGATATAAGGTGCAGTCTTGAAGTCTACAGGGGCCATTGAGTAGGGTGTGCACATCAATGTCAGTGTAGCCTCTAGAGGGCCAGGAATGGGTTCCAGAAAAAATCAATAGAGATCACAGGCACACAAGTCCATACACAACTAGGAATGGAGGCCAAAAACATTGAAATGGAAACCACGGAGGAGTGCTTCACTGCAAAATGGCAGGTGAGAGGTGAAGGTAGACCTGCTTGGTATTTCAATATAGTGACATCTGAATAGGGCTCACAGAAGTAGTTATATGGATAGAAAGCCAGGTGAAAAGACCAATATAACTTTTCAAAAAGTGCCCAGGACTATAGTTCCAGAAAGATAGGATGGTCTGTAGGAGCCCAAAGCAGGTGGCAACATCAGTTTCAACATACTCCTTAGTGGGCCATAAAGAGGTTTCAAGGAAACAAGGAAAAACACACTAATAAATTCTTATGTAAGCCACTTCAATATCACAGGCTGTGGGCATAAGACTCAGAAAGTTACAGTCATAAGGTGGTCCACGGAATGTCATCATTCAGACCTCTGGAGTGTCTTTTAAGTTGGAAGATCCAGAGTTGTTTCCTCCAGGACAACACTGTCTCCAAACTGCTCATCTGTATTGTGTAGTGGGGGTTGCCTAAAAAGCACCTAAATGCTCAAATTGTAGGAAGTGTCTAGTGAGTTTGGTGTTGGCCTTCTTGCATCTCACTGAACTCTGATGTTTGAATATTCTTATTCTGACTTTGCAGGTAGTCGTGCCCACATACATCAATTTACATGGGCACGTGATGAGATAAATCCCTCCACCGGTGTTACAGTTGGTGTGAGTGTATAGTACCCATGGTGTTGTTAGCCCAAGATCAATCTGAGTGGTTGGTTGTGTGAAATGGAATACAGAGCAAGTTCCACAGGGTATATGTCCTTTCACATGGGGCATTGACTATAAAGGCTGTGGAACCTCTCTATGAGGACTTGTTCATGGTCTTGTGTGAACTATAATGTCCCCAATGTTTCTGTTGCATTTCAGAGCAAACAACAGTTTTGTTAGTTTCCTCTCACCAGTATTAAGACTATGCCAGTTCTTGGTGATCACTTTTTTAATTGTGTATAGGATATGACTGTATGTGCTGACACATGCCAATCTCCCTGACTTTGGTTCTGTAAATGACTCCAAAAGGGCCTCCCTGTTGTTATTCAGGGGATGTTTCACTACTCTGCCGATCAAGTCCCTTGGGTAGTGCCTCTTAGTAAGATGATTGCTCAGTTCAGTCGCATATTTCTCGAATGTTTCAAGTTCAATAAATTTGCTCCTGAGTCAGAGGAACTGTCCTACCGGAAGGTTGTCCCGTAGAGCACAAGGATTAAGGATGTCATAGCACAGTAATGAATTATGGGCCACTGGCTTTGTATAAAATTCTGAATAGAACACAGCATCTTTAGCACACAGTAGTAAATGAAGAAGCGGAAGAGTAGTCTTGCTGTTTTCACAAGTAAACTTAATTTTTTTTTCCCTCAAGTTCAGCCATTCTGTGAAATCATTCAGCAATATGAGATCTCCCTCCCAAATTACCAAGATATTGTGTATATATCTTTTCCACAGCTTCTAGCAGGATTTATGAAGCACAGCAAATCTCCCTTAAGGGTCTCACGGTGCGGAGTTGCTAACTTCTATGCAGAAAAAGCTGTGAAAAAAGAGCCAAAAGCAAGAAAAAGCACAGAGAAACAGGGGTGAAAGAAAGGAGAAAACAGTAAAAACTAAGAAAAAGTGGGAGAAAACACTCAGAAAAAGGGAGAGAGGAAGGAAACCGAAGTAAACAACGAGGCAAAACACAGGAGAAAGCACTCAGAAAGATGGAGAAAGGACGGAGAAAGCAGTACAAAATGAGGCAAAAGCAGGAAAAGCACTCAGAAAATAGGGGGGAAGCAGTAAAGAATGAGGCAAAAGCAGGAAAAGCACGTAGAAAGAAAAATGGGGGGAGGAAGGAGAAAACAGTAAATGGAGGAAAAAGCAGGAAATCCACTCATAAAGACTGGAAAAGGAAGGAGAAAGTGATGAAATGAAGGCAGAAGCAAGAACAACATCAGAAAAATGGGGAAGGAAGGAGAAAGCAGCAATAACTAGGCAAATGCAGAAAAAGCACCTAGAAAAGCAACAGGGGGGAGGTAAGAGAAAGAACTAAAAAACAAGGCAGAAGCAAGTACAGCATACAAAAAAATGGGAGGTAAGGAAGGCAAAGGCAGTAGAACACTAGGCAAAAGCAGAAAAAGCACTCAGGAAAATGGGGGACAGAAATCAGTAAAAACGAGGCAAAACCAGGAAAAGCACCTAGAAAAAATGGGGAGAGAGAATGAAGAAAGCAGTAAAAACAAGGTAAAAGGGGGCGGGCTTGCCAAGGCTCAAGATGGCCACGCTCGGAGAGTGCTCTGCGCGCCATCCACAACATTTAGCATTTATCCTGGCATCGGTGAATTGATTCCTCCCTTAAACAGGCAGATTGTTTTGCGCATTCTAAGTGCTCTTTTCTGCTGTGTTCCCAGCCGTCTACGTTCAACATTGCCGGAAAGGGCGTGTGCAGCCTGTGCCACCGGCCTATGCCCTGGCGCAAAGTATTTGGCGCAGCTGACCTGAGCTGCAAGTGGCTCGGATACTAGATCTGACTTGCTCTGCCTGGATTGGCTGACGCAGTAGCATTGGTGCCTTGTGCAGAGGCCCCCCTGCTGAGGTGATCGGAGGAGTACGTGCGAATCCCTTGTCCCATTCTGCCGTGCCAGAGCTCCTTTCACAAAATCAAGACGTGTGAGAGTGGGCCAGGCACTCATAGCGCTATCATCTGCTGCGTTCATAGCCATCTACTTGCACATTGGCGTAGAAGCCGTTTGCGACCTGTGCCTGCGGCCTATGCCCCGATGTGAAGTAAATGATGCAGCCGGCCTGACCTTCAGGCGGCTTGGATACTGGACTCCACTTGCCCTACTTGGATGATCTGATGCTGCAGCAATGGTGCCATTCGCGGAGGCTGCCCTGTTGCAGTGGTCAGGTGAATGCGGGCTATTAGCCTGGGTCTTACTTGCTGCATCGAAGCTACTCTCATGCAACCTCAACATGTGGTAGTGTGTCTGCTGCCCTTTATACCATGGGCCATAATTGCTGGAGGAATCTTGTTGGTTACCCTGGGCTGCATTGGAATCAAGCTGCAGTGCGTTCCCATCATTACAAGTAGGGGGTCCTCCCTTGGCCCTATTGTGGTGGATTATTCCCTCTCATGTGCCCAGCTGAGCAGATAATTGGCGCTTCCTTGGTTTTGAAGGAAGAACTTACTGGTGGATTCAAGTACTTATCCCATCTTGCCAGTCCCAAGGATATTATCAGTGCTGTGCCTTTCACTCATTGAGGTTAGTGGAGGGACGGAGGCAAAACCAGAGGGAACCGGAGGTGACAGACGCAGCTATACTGTAGAGTTAGCATTCTAGTCCCCGGATCGGCGTGGTGACGTAGCACGCCGATCCGCCATCTTAGGTTGAACGCGCGAAGATTCATTAGAGCGACCGGAGCCGGAGTAGCCACAGGCTCGGCGCTCTCTGTTGGGAATACTTAAATAAAAGTATTATAGCCCTAAGAAGTTGTCCTTTCATTTATGGAGGAGAGATAACTTTACAATGGCGACGAGGGCCGGATGAAAAAACGGAACCACACGGAAAGGAAAAAATAAATGAACCCTCGTGCAGGGAACACAGTCAGGGCAGAGTCCACTACTCACAGCGCACGCTGGAAAGGACTACAGGTGACGTCCCAGGACGACAGAGAGCACGGCAGGGCAGTGGTTGGACCCCAGAGCTGCAGAGAGCAAGTACAACACAGACAAAGACACTAGGTACGAGCGCCTTGTACATATGCAACCCCAGGCACACAGGGTGAAAGGGGCAGACCTAAAGGGCCACAACAGCAGGGCGGCTGGAGCATACAGCGACCTGGCCAGCAGTGGACTGCAGAGCAGAGACGCAGGACCACCGCGTCCGGCCACAAACTGGCTGGGCATAGCCCTGGTGACTACAGGGGGCAGCAGCGCCGATGTAGCCCAAAACGCTCCACTGAGCCCGAAAAGAGAAGGGGCTGACAACACACCAGGGAGCCCCAAGGGACAAGGCGAGACAATACCGGCGGAGAAGCGCGAAACCATGTGCACACAAGCGTCCTCCACGACGGCGCCCATACCTTTTCTACCGAAACCCCTAATGAAGTGGGAGGACGAAGAACGAAGAACCATTCACTAGCAAGAGGAGAAGAAGGATTCTGCTTCACAACTTAGGCCCGGAGGGGCTGAGGGTGTTCAAGAATCTAGTACCCAAACAGAGACAGGATACGGATGATGACGTATATGCCCATGCGATAGAGCAACTAAATGAACATTACAGACCGGCCGTCTGCATCTCGATTGACCGATACAACTTCCAACAACGCAAGCAGGAAGTAGGGGAGTCGATCGAGGAATATGTGGAGGCGCTCAGAAAACTAGCGTCCACGTGCAGGTATGCGAATTTCCATGACGAATTTATAAAGGATCAGATAGTGATGCACACGATGAGTAAAGCGGCTCAGGAAAAGTTGTGGGCCAATGGAGACTCATCCTTGAAGGAAGTAATGGCAATTGTACAAAAGGCAGAATTGGCGAGGGGATGCGCAGAGGCCGCAAGAAAGGAAACACTAGCCAGACCCATAGTCAACAGAATTGAAGAGGAGGCACCTAGGAGAGACAACAGGATCAAGGGAACACCACAGAAGGGCCCGAACAAATGGCAAGGAAACCCAGGTCCACCCGTAAACTACGTGAAGGGCACCAGGAACCCATGTTATCGGTGCGGTAGCACATCTCACGAAGCGCATGATAGGAAGTGCCCGGCGTTTCGCGCCAAATGTCTGTTCTGCGGGATTGTGGGACACTACGAGAAGGTGTGACGGAGGAAGACGGCGAAGAGTGTAGTGAAATTCGTGGACCACTGTCGAGAGGACCGAGAGGACAGCGACCACGAAGAGGATGACACGGTCCTGTGCATCTACGATCAGGTTATGTGTGTGGACACCAAGAGGTCAAGCAAACCTGTGCAGGACATGCACATTGGAGGAGTGCCAATCAGCATAGTGGCGGTTTCGGGGTCACCCTACACGATCGTGCAACGAGCAGTATGTGATGAAAAATTTAAGCTGCACCTGGGCCCGGAGCTGGAGCGGTTGGACATACAACCAGTATCGTACAATGGTGACCGAATACCCATGGCAGGTTTCAGACCACTCAAATTTGTATTCAAAGGATGATGTGCATACTGTAAACTGTATGTCTCGGAGAAAGGACCATCGGTGCTGGGGTGGATGGACCAGGGTGACCTGGGCATCAAGTTAGACCCGGGAGGTGCCGTGCAAATATTACTAACGGAACCGGAGCAATGGCCGAACTTGGAGAAATGGAAGAAAGACTATCCCCGAGTGTTCGGCGGGAGAGTAGGGAAACTGGAGAGGTTTGCACATAAAATCATCCTGAAAGCAGAAGCCAAGCCGGTATCACACAGAGTGAGGAATGTGCCCTTGGCAGTGAAAGAAGCAGTACAAGTGGAACTCCAGGAGTTGGAGAAGAAGGGCATAATTGAAGCTATCACGTGCGCAGAATGGTTGGCGCCATTGGTGGTAGTGATGAAACCGAGTGGCAAGGTCTTGCTCTGCGTAGACCTGCGCGAACTAAACAAGAACATTGTGATGGAAAAGTTCCCGCTGCCACGCATCGAGGAGATGTTAGCAAAAACCAGAGGAATCAAGTGGTACTCCACCATCGACTTAACTTCAGCCTACCACCAAATAGCACTGCATCCAGAGAGCAGGAAACTTACCTCGTTCATCACACCCTTCGGGTGCTACCAGTTCTGCAGGATGCCGTTCGGATTGGCGTCGGCGGCTGCAGTATTTCAAAAATTGATGCACCAGCTCTTCAAGAACATGGAAGGCATCCAGTACTTCCAGGACGACATCTTGGTTATGGGCAAGGACAGGATGGACCACGATGCAAAGCTATCTAAGGTACTGAAAGTATTGGAAGAGAGAGGATTAACAGCGGAGTGGGAGAAATGCCGGCTAGGAATGGAGAAGGTGACCTATCTAGGACACAAGATTGGGGTGCAAGGGATCACCCCGAAGACAGAAAACGTGAGTGCCATTTGTGAGGCACCATCACCGGCCAATAAGTAAGAGGTCAGGTCATTCCTGGGCATGGCCGAATATTATAGCAAATTTGTCCCCCACTTCGCAACAAAGACCCACCACATGAGACAGTTAACACGGGAGAAAACGATGTTCAAATGGACGGAAGAAACCCAAGAAGAGTTTGAGAGCATCAAGAGAAATGTGGTACAGGCGATACCGTTACAGGGATATGATCCGCATGGGAGAACAATCCTCACCACCGACTCCAGCAACAAAGGACTGGGCGCAGTACTGATGCAGGACAGGGGGCAAGGAGTGGTGGAGACCCTGAGCTTCACATCCCGAGTACTGAGTGAGACAGAAAAGAAATTCAGCGTCATAGAGAAAGCGATGCTAGCTGTGGTGTGGGCGATGATCAGATACAGACAATTTCTATGGGGAACAAGGTTCCAATTGAAAACAGATCACAAGCCCCTGGTAAAGGTGCTTACGTCCAGCGGACATGCCAGTGCCACTCCCAGGATCGCAAAGATGACCTTGAAGCTTCTAGAATATAGGTATGATGTCGAATACATCCCTAGCAACAGGAATAAAGTGGCAGACTACTTGAGCCGGGCCACTTCGATGGAAATGGGAGAAGAGGATCAGGAGGCCATGGAAGAAATGGTAGCGCTGACGGAGGACCAGGAAAGGGTCATCAGCAGCCAAGAATGGGAGGAAGCCTACAAGGAGGACCAGGATTTAATGGAAGTGATGGAATGCATATTGAAGGGATGGCCGGAAAAGAGACATCTGAGTGGGTACCAACGGAAGTACTACGAGGTGAGAGAGGAACTCTCTGTGGACGACCAAGGGGTGTTCATATACAGAGGAGACAAGGTGATACCGCCGAGAGAAATCATCCCCAGACTACTCGTGCTGCTGCATGAAGGACATTTGGGAATAGGGAAGACGAAATTGAGGGCTAAGGAAGGATACTGGTGGCCAGGCATGGACATACAAGCTGAACGCCATGTAAGGGAGTTTACCCAATGCCAGCAGGCAGACAAGACGCTAAAACCACCGAGGCCAGCTTTGGGGAAATTTGATACCCCCGCGAATCCATGGGAGGAACTGTCGATTGACATTCTAGGTCCTATTCTCGATGGACAAGGGACACAAAAATATGTTTGTGTACTCATCGACAGGTACTTCAAATGGCCAGACGTGAAGGTGGAAGAGGAAATGAACACAGAAACAGTACTAAAATTCTTAACTGACACTTACCTGAGAGAAGGGATCCCCAAGCTTATATTAAGTGACAACGGACCACAATTCACCTCAGACAAGTGGACCAAATTCATGGAAAGGAACGGCATAGTTGCCAAGCACACATCCATATACCATCCAGCGGGAAATGGACTGGTAGAACGGTTTAATCGTGTACTGATGGGATCCATACAGGCAGCGATAATGAGAGACAAGGACTGGGAGAGAGAGATATGGCAAATGATCTGGGCGTACCGCATCACTCCGACGAGCACAGGGTATAGCCCGTTCCAGATATTGAGGGGCCGAGATCCATTCACGAAGTACAACAGGGCGTGGAAGGAGAAAACGGTAATCAGTAAATGGTCGCCAGCTGTTGTCCAGGTGAACTTGGAAAGGGCCCAAGCGGTGTACACGAAACACTATAACTCTAGAAGGAATGTAAGAAACACTGGTTTGGAAGAAGGAGAATGGGTGAGAGTTAAGTTGGCGGTGCTGCAAAGGAAGGGGGACAGCAAGCACAGTAAACCTGTCCAGGTCTAGGAGGTGTACGACAGAGCTGCCCTGCTTAGCGATGGGAATGTATGGTCCCAGGACCGCATGGCGAGATGCAACAAAATACTACAATGGGACAGGGGTGAACAAGATCTGGAAGAGATGGAGAGAGGTGGGGTGGAGCCCGAACTGACCATGGAGGAAGAAGGGACTGAGAGAAGGAACATAAGGGGTGAACAAGGGGCACTGAGATCGCCCGGCAGAGAGATGCCCTGGCAAGAACACAGGTCCCAGGAGAGCCCAAAGGCGGGAAGCAGTCGAGAAGACGGAGGAGATACCCCGGGGAGATCCAGTGAGAGAGAAGTGACCTCCACACCGGTAAGGTGCACCAGAGGGGGCAGAGCAGTGATGAGGCCAGCCAGATTTCGGGACTATGACATGAGTGATGGACAGTAACTCCACATTGTATTGAATGTCTATAAAAGGGGAAGATATGTAGAGTTAGCATTCTATTCCCCGGATCGGTGTGGTGACGTAGCACGCCAATCCGCCATTTTAGGTTGAACGCGCGAAGATTCATTAGATCGACCGGAGCCGGAGAAGCCACAGGCTCGGCGCTCCCTGTTGGGAATACTTAAATAAAAGTATTATAGCCCTAAGAAGTTGTCCTGTCATTTATGGAGGGGAGATAACTTTACATATACCTAGCCCCATTACGCCTAGCCTCAGAACAATCTTGAATTTTCACTTACATGGTAACGTCAAATTGTGCATTGTCTAATATGCTCAGAGCCCCCTGTCCTCATGCCAATGGTAATACTGTCTCTTGGAAATACCAGTGCCCTCTAAATTACACTGATTATTTTACCGTGTGACACAGCTTGCTTCTGTGTGCACTTGGTGAGCCTCTCAACACTGCGTGTGATCAGTCCACTGACAGGAGCGAGAGTTCTGGTGGCTCTTGGCCTCCCATTGGACCCCAATATGGGTAAAGTCGACAAGACGCTATCCAAATTCCAATTTGAATAATGGAAATCGAGGTCTAGAGACCTGGAGACACTCGAACTTCTGATGAGTAATCAGAAGCGCCAGAAGAAACTGAGGGAGACATCAAACATATCCTAGCAGCAATGCAGAAAAGTTTGGCGACTATAGATGGGAAAATCGATACGCTTGCATATTATATGGACAGACTGTCAGAGCGCATTGATCAATGGCACACTCTATTTTTCAAGAATCAGGTTAAATTTTCTTTTGGATGTTGGTAGAGGATAGAGTATGGCCGTTAGCTTACACCGCATTCCCACATGTTGGAAAATTTTGTTTTTAAAAAAAATAAACAAAAGAAAATTTAACCTGATTCTGAAAAATTGGAAGTCCCATCGATTTATCCCACCAAAAACCACAAGAGAATTATCGTTGGATGCCACACAACACAATCCAACATGGATGGACCGAACCACAACTTGAGATAAATAAATGTGGAGAGAATCTTCATCATATTGAATCGTAAATAATCTAGAGGTCTGAATAGAAAATTTTAAGAAAAGCAATTGTATATTCAGGATAGAAACATTCAATATCATAATACTATATGAGACCAATCCCATTTCTGACATCTACGACTAACCACTGTCACGGAGTCCTAATGAAGACCTAGCGGAAACACGTTGGTTTTTCAACAAGCCGCCAGTCTCTGTACATTTAGAGTAAACTGATAAAAAGTTAAAATTGATGTGCATGCAAATGAACTGAAATTGAGGCAATTGCGTGATCAGAAACATAAAATCATGATTGTTGCTATCAGAAACACAGAATCATGATATTAATCAGAATTGTGTCCATTGCCTAAGGAAGAGCATACATGTGGTTCATATTATATTATTGAGATTATAAATGTATTTTTCTATACGTTATTTATAAAAAGTATTTTTTATGCAAAAAGGATAAAACAATATTAATGAAAAAATAATAAAATATTTAAATCTATTATT
Source organism: Lissotriton vulgaris (assembly GCF_964263255.1). Classification (NCBI taxonomy): domain Eukaryota; kingdom Metazoa; phylum Chordata; class Amphibia; order Caudata; family Salamandridae; genus Lissotriton; species Lissotriton vulgaris. The sequence continues at coordinate 1,301,134,101 of NC_141694.1, forward strand.
TAGTAATCATTGCATTCATGACTATGAAAGAATTGTGTTTGTCTAGAGTTAATATGCCATTCTAAAGTCAGACACACTTTGCCCAGTGTTTTCGTTTCCCAAACAAGTATTTTCCCAGTCAGGGTTGTATCCCATTTTCAGGGGCCCCGTTCATTTTCCAAAAATCGCCCTCAGAATCACTGCCACATCTGTAGTAGGTTTCCTATGGTCTTCATCCTGTGGGTCTGGTAGTTTCTTCAGGATCACCATGCTTCTAGGTATCGCAAGTATGGTTTTAGTGTTGTCGCTCTGCTGCGAGGGTGAAAGGTATCGCTAGTTTAAACTAGTTATCAGGTTATTCCTGCTACTACACAGTGAATATATTTGCTATGTTGTGATGGATACTCTAGATCCTTTTGGATGGCGATTTGATAAATTGTACCAGAAGTGCTCTTACTGGAGCTGGGGTAACATCTGCCCCTGCGTGTTATTCACTAAGCGTTCTTCTTTATATTATTTTTGTGAGATATGGTGGTGGGGGGAATGCAACTACTAAGTTGGGGGTCTGCATGGCGAGGGTGTTGGGGGGATAGGTAGCTGGGTTTCTCTTGGTTTTTTCTTTATTATTGTTCTTGATTTGTATGATGTATTTGTTATTGTAGTGTACATGGCATACACAGAGATTCTATTGAAGCTGCCCTGAATCTTGAAGATAACCTGGGAATGTACAAGGAATATTTTAAAGGGATAGTGCTCCCTTGCTTGACCTCTGGTAGATAGGTTGCAATTGTTAACGTGGAATATTCGAGACCTTAATGATTTTAGGATAATTAGAACGGGTATTGCTTACCTCACTAGACATAATGCAGATGTGGCTCTGGATTTCATCATCGTCAATGTCTATGGCCCTAATTTTAACAAAACATAGTTCTATTGACTTTTTTGGGGCACATGCGCAGTGTGGCATCAGTTCCTTTGGTGTGGGGAGGAGACTTCAACTGTGTCTTAGATCCGACACTCGATCGCTCAGGGGGCCGTGCCAACGTAAATCCCTGGCAGCAAGGGCACTAGATGATACAATCATCGAGTTGGACCTGGTTCATTTCTGGTGTTTGCGGCAGAGTGGGAGGGAGGATTTACACATTACTCAGCCCCACATGACTTGCATACCAGACTAGATTACTGGTTCACTTCTAGATCTATGAGTACATTGATTTGTGAGTGAGAGATACACCCCACTGATTTTCCGATCATTCCATTATACAGCTCGACTTCACTATTCCATCAAAAAGACCATCCTCGTTCACTTGAAGATTTCCTCCCTACTCACTCCTTCATTCTGTGTTTAAGTCCGAAATGTCAGAAGCGACTGAAACCTTCTTTGCCACAAATATAGGCTCTGTCCCCCGTTTTGCCATTGTGTGGGAAATGTTTAAAGTGTATATAAGGGGGCTAGTGATGGCAAAACATTCTGGTGTTCTACCGTCCATTAGAGGGTCACTTGAATCACTGGAAAATAAACTGGCCACGCTAGAGAGGGAGGTACGGGAAGATTGGAATGACCAGATCTTAGAAGAGCTTAAGGCTACCTTGAAGGAATACCATGAGATTGAAGAAAGGGAAGTTCAATATCTGGGGAAATATGCTGTAGCAAAAACATATGGAGAGGGCAAACGCCCAGGAGCTACCCTGGCAGCCATATTGAAGGGTAGAAGGTGTAGGAGAGTAGGGTCTGCTATCCTATGGTCACCCCAAATTTTTGCTTTTTGCTTCACTGGTTTCTGACTTAATGTGGCTGTGGGCCTGCTAATCAGACCCACAGCCTGCTGTTCTCTCTCTAAATTACTGCCAATGCACTCTAGGTGCATTACGAATTGGAACTGGTTCACCTTATGAGCCCCTGTAATAGTGCACCCTAGGTGCCCAGGACATAGGTGTATCCAAGGCCTACCAGGGGCTGCAGCACGTATTGTGCCACCCCTGGCCTGGCCTCCATATTTGACACAACTGGCTGATCACTCAGCTGGGGTAAGTCGGTGTAACCACCTCTTACTTAGGTACAGTATGTCTGTGCCTAACCCTAAACTGGACACATATGTTCCTATCAGCCACTCCTATGGAAGGCCTCATCAATCCTGGAGGCAGAGTGCTTGGAAATATGTGAGATGGTGCTCTAGCATGAGCTGAGCCTGTCTGCAGCTGTCGGGAACAACTCCCTAAGCTGTTCCGGGATATTGCCATACCATATACTCTTAAGTGCATTATAATCCTCGCGGTTAAATGCTATCTTTGGTTTGGCTTTATCAAAACATGTCGAGTAAGGTGTCATACGAATTGGAATACTATCCCCTCGCCAATTCTGGCGACGGGGATAGCATTCCACCCTTCTAGAGGGACACGACATGTGCGTAGCCTTAACCCCGGTTAAAGTTAAACAGAGCCTCAGCTTCACAAAATGGAAGCTGCCACCACACACACAAGTCTGGCCTCCTGCTGCTGACCGAAACTCGGCAGATGGTGGCCTGGACAAAGGGTTTCCTGCCTTGGGAGGTGCGAGCACCACCCCAGACAGGATTTTGTGTATTGGGTAGGACAGGGCTGAATAGAATCAGACATGCCCGGGGCACACAAGGTGTCCCCGTGCATAGGCCAGTCCAAACCGGTTCTGGGGCCTTCCAGCCCCAGTCCTGGCGCGGAGCTGGACAAAGGAAAGGGGGTGTAACCGCCCCCCTCCCTGGTTCCTCCCAGAGGAGGGACCTAGTAGGTGATCCACCCCCCAGTTTGGGAATAAGAGGGGGAGCAGTGCCATTGCACAGCAGATCATCCCGAAATCAACTTTAAACAAGAAGAAGACTGGACTTCGACATTCTGCTGCACAGAAGACTGAAGAGAATCTCCCTTGTGGCCTAGGAGTGGCCACCCTGTGAACACAGGTACCAACCAGCAACTCGACGTCTGCTTTGCCGCCGCCTCCCGCCGGAGACCGAGCCCAGAGCCCGACAAGAACCAGACTCCCAGACCTCTCCGAGCCCGATCCACAGTCCCTGCGAAGAAGGGACCCGTGGAGGCACCGAGTGACGTGGGACCGGACCTCTTGAAAGACACTCGAAAAGCTGACTGCGCAGCTTCTGAGGCATCCTCGACGTTGTGCTTTGGGGATTGAGAACCCCCACCACCGAGCAGCCCTTGCACCGAAGATCAGCCCTCCAGCATCTCCACGATCTGCGTGGGGCCCTTTTGCATTGTGCCACTCGACGCGCCATCCCGGCCACTAGCCACGTGGTCAGCGGCCATCTTGGCAACGAACCCGAAGATTTACACAGCAGGTCTGGTTGCTCCAGACCTACCCAAGCTCCTGTGAAAAGGAGCACCCGCTCTGACCTTGCTGGTCCGAGTGAACAGCATCTTTTGACTTCTGCGTGGCTTGCATTTGCCAAGGCCTGTTTGCTCCGATCAGGTCGCCGACACCGCCAACAGCGAGAAGCCTACGTGGGACAGCTCGTGACCGACTCCTGGACGTCCTCGACCCCGGGTATCCACGTGGCTGCAGAAAGAAGCTACCCGACAACGCCTGTTTGCACCCGACATCGCCTGGTTCCAATCTGGTTCCACGGTAGTCACTGGCTAATGACTTTGAACACTATCCCCTCTGCTTTCAGGTCTTCACATCTTCAGATCCACCCTTGGATCCACCGGAACTCTTCTCATCGAGCCGCCTGCAGCATCTTCAGCTCCAAGCACCATGGACCAGCGTGACGAAACCCGACACAACTTCGACCCTGTGCACCCGCTTCCTGTGGGTGAGGTAACTCAGCTCCGCCGGTGCTCCTGCACTGGTACACATCCCAAGGGCCTGTGTTTTAAGTTTCAGCTCCGTAGGTCACTCGGAAGGTTCCTAACTTTCTAACTTTGTGCTTTTTACGCACCATAGACTTTGTATTGAGAAGTGCGTGCACTTTGAACACTGCACCCGAGTCCCGTGGGCCTTTCCCGACTTAGTCATTGCCAGTCTCGAATAGCTCCAGCGATTCCCAAGGCCCTAGGCCTCTTCACTTTCCTCTTGGTATCTCTTATACCACTTTCTTAGTATATGGTTTAGGTGGCCCCTAGGGCTCATCCATATTGTGCAACTTTTGTGTATTTTAAACTGTCTTGTGATTTAACGCTTGTGCTTCTGTGCTCATAAAGAGTCCAGGGGATTTTATAGTTAATAAATCAATATATATTTTCAATATATATCTGTGTGGTGTCCCTTTCATTTGGTATTCAAGGGGGTTGTGTATGGTATAACAGCTGGCTTCACATGCCTTTCAGAGTTTAGCCTAAGACTGCTTTGTCCACGTTACCACTAGGATAACTGGTCTACAAGGTTGAATTACAACCATCATCATAAGGGTTGCTTGGCATGGTACAAAGTGATCACTAGAATTAGTGAGCATTATATACCAGGCCAACTTCTCACATTGGTGGGCAGCGGATTGGGATCTGAGCTTGCTGTTGTTTTACCATTACAATCTTTGAGATTATCATTTGAAAGATCATACAGGTACCTGCTAGGTACATATAAAACAAGACTAGTATACTTAAGTTCTACTGAACTTAGTTGTTGTAGAGCAAAGGGAGTAGCACACCCTAGCTACAACTACTAGATAGGTTTAGTAGGTAAACACCAGTGTGGGTAGATTGCAACACATCCACCCACACTAGAGCAATGTCTGGAGCAGAGGGGTCCAGTGGACTTACTCCTGTTGAGAGTGACCCTCCAAGGGCACCATCCAAATTTGCTATTTTTCCCTTTAAGGAATTAAGACAGCTTTGTGTCTTAAGGGGTCTGAAGACAGGGCCTTCCCCTACTACAGACCACCTAAGAGAGCTCTTGGATCAGTCTGAGGCTCTAAAGACCTCTAAATCAAACCCCACAGGGGATGCTGAAGGAGGCCATCCTTCAGAGGATGACACTGTAGACACCCCTGCCCCTATCATCCTGGTAGATGAGGAAGCCTCCACCACTGGAGCTCCTCAGGTAGATGTAGAGGAAGAAGAAGAGGAGGAGGAGGTGGAAAGCAGTGAGTCAGATGATGACAGAGATAGTCAGGTGCTGGTCAGTAGACTGAACCAGGCTAACTTAAGTCAACTTGGGAATGAATCAGGTAACAACCCATTCAGACCCCCAGGTGGACTTAACCAGGAGCCTAGGAGGAGAAGGATTCACTCAGGTGACTCTGACAACTCCTATGCTTCTAGAGGTTCTCATGGTCACTCCAGAAGGAGGATGACTAGCCCTCAGAGAAGGGAACATGAGACCAAATTGAGAGAATCTCAAATTAGAGAGGCTGAATTGAGAGTCCAGAGACAAGAGTTAGAGATTGCCCTGGCCCAAGAGAAACTTGCTAGAGCAAGACAGCCTAGAGAGAGTGGGGTAATAGAACCCACTGGTGGCAGCAATATCCACAAGGATAAAGACAGGTCTTTTGATAATAGAAACCTGAGTAAGATTGTGCCCCCCTACAAAGCTGGGGATGATATCCATAAATGGATTACTGCAATGGAGAGAGACTGCAGAGTACAGCAGATCCCTCAGGAGCAGTGGGCAGCAATCTTGTGGCTCTCCTTTGAAGGTAGAGGCCGAGACAGACTCCTCACAGTTAGTGATGGGGATTCTAGAAACTACCTGGTCCTGAAGAGTGCTCTGATTGATGGGTTAGGCTTAACCACTGAACAGTACAGGTTAATGTTCAGAGATACCCAGAAGACACAGACTCAGGACTGGTCTGAATTTGTTGAGTGTGCCACTAAGGCTCTGGAGGGATGGTTGCTGGGAAGCAAGGTTACAGACTATGAAGGATTGTATAATTTGCTGATGAGAAAACAAATTTTAAATAATTGTCAGAACCAGCAGTTGCATCAACATTTGGTTGACTCAGATTTGACCTCTCCCCAAGAATTGGGAAAGAGGGCAGATAAATGGGTAAGAACCAGAGTTAAGCAAAAGAACCAGAACCAGAACCAGGGTGGTGACCAGAAGAAAACAGACCAGAAGGGTGGGGAGCAGAAAGCTAAAGACCAGAAGTCTTCAACAGGGCCCCAAACTGAGACAGAGGGTGGGTCCCAAACTTCCAAGAAGAAGAAGAAAGAAGGTCAGAAGAAACCCTGGTGTAAAACTTGTAAGAACACCTCTCACTGGACAAGTGAGTGTAAAAAGGGTGGAGCCCCCAGCACTGCAGCCCCTAAGGCACCTGCACCCACTAGTACAGTTAGCAGTGCTGGTCCTCAAGCCAAGGGATTAGTGGGAATCACTTTGGGAACTGAAGGAGATTCTGACCTAGTCAGAACTCTTACACAGGCTGTTCTGGTTTGTGAAGGGGACATAGATTTGACCCCTGACATAAGTCCCAGTAACCTGGGCAAATACAGACAGACGCCTTTGATTAACAACAAAGTGGCTCAAGCTTACAGGGACACATGTGCCAGTGTCACTATGGTGACACCTAACTTTGTGGACCCTGGACAATACATGCCAGGCGATGATTACCTGGTGACCAATGCCAGCAATGTCACTACTACACATAGTGTGGCACTTGTTAACTTTTCCTGGGGAGGGGTAACTGGCCTAAAGAAAGTTGTGGTTAGTGCTGATCTCCCAGTAGAATGTTTGTTGGGCAATGACCTGGAGAACTCTCTATGGTCAGAAGTTGAGTACAGGACTCATGCAGAGATGTTAGGGATATCATCACATGTCCTTGCTGTGACCAGGTCACAGGCCAAAAAGTGCCTCTCTGAACCTCAGGTCTTGGATCCTGGAACAATGGACCAAGTACCTCCCAAGAAGAAGAACAGGAGGGTTAAGGCTGCGCCTTCCCAACTGCCTACAAGTGAGGATCAGGCTTCACAGGAAACTGATCTGGAGACCCCTGAAGGAACTGTCCCTGAAGAACTTGAACCTGATCAGGTTGAGTTTCTGGGGACAGGGGGACCTTCTAGGGCAGACTTGGGGCAGGCTCAGTTAACCTGTCTTTCTCTTGAACCCCTCAGACAGCAGGCTGCTGCTGAGGCTGCTGGGAATGCTCAAGGTGCCCATAAAGTATATTGGGACGATGGACTCCTTTATTCAGAGGCTAGAGACCCCAAGCCTGGTGCTACCAGGAGGTTGGTTATACTCTGCAATTTAGGGGCTTCCTACTCACCTTGGCCCATGATATTCCTTTAGCAGGACACCTAGGCCAGAACAAGACTTGGGACAGGCTTGTCCCTCACTTTCACTGGCCTCACATGTCTGAAGACACCAAGGAGTTTTGTCGCTCCTGTGAAACCTGCCAAGCCAGTGGTAAAGCAGGTGGAACAACAAAGGCCCCCCTGATACCACTACCTGTGGTGGGGGTTCCCTTTGAGAGAGTGGGGATTGATATTGTTGGTCCAATGGATCCCCCTACAGCATCTGGGCACAGATTCATACTGGTGGTAGTGGATCATGCCACCAGGTACCCAGAGGCAATTCCCCTTAGGACCACAACAGCTCCTGTTGTGGCCAGGGCCTTACTTGGAGTTTTCTCCAGAGTGGGGTTTCCTAAGGAGGTAATATCAGATAGAGGTGCCAACTTCATGTCTGGATATTTGACAGCTATGTGGAAGGAATGTGGTGTAAACTACAAGTTCACCACTCCTTATCACCCACAATGCAATGGGCTTGTTGAGAGATTTAACAAGACCCTAAAGGGCATGATTAAAGGATTACCTGAAAAGCTCAGGCGAAGATGGGATATCCTTCTGCCCTGCCTTTTGTTCGCTTACAGAGAGGTCCCACAAAAGGGGGTTGGCTTCAGCCCCTTTGAATTGTTGTTTGGGCACCCTGTAAGAGGACCCCTGTGTCTAGTGAAGGAAGGATGGGAGTTACCTCTCAAAAAGCCTAAACAGGACATAGTGGACTATGTACTTGGTCTCCGCTCCAGGATGGCAGAGTACATGGAAAAGGCATCCAAAAACCTTGAGGCTAGCCAAGAATTACAAAAAGCTTGGCATGACCAAAAGGCTGTCCTTGTTGAATTTCAGCCTGGACAGAAGGTATGGGTGTTGGAGCCAGTGGCCCCAGCAGCACTCCAAGACAAATGGTCTGGACCCCATACAATTCTGGAAAAGAAGGGAGAGGTTACCTACTTGGTGGACCTAGGAACTCCCAGGAGCCCCCACAGGGTGCTCCACGTGAACAGATTGAAGGCATATGTCAGCAGGGCAGACATGGGCTTGCTCATGGCTACAGATGAGGGACAGGAGGAAGAGAGTGACCCTCTCCCAGACCTGCTCACTCAGAACCCTGAGGATGGCTCAGTTGATGGTGTGGCCTTAGGTGGCAGCCTCACTGAACATCAGCAACATGACTGCAGACAAGTTCTACAGGCATACAGGCATATGTTCTCCTTGACACCCAGTCAGACTAACTGGTGTACACATGTGGTGGACACTGGTGACAGTCTTCCTGTAAAGAGCAAAATTTACAGGCAACCTGACCACGTCAGGGACTGTATAAAGACTGAGGTGCAAAAGATGCTGGAATTAGGTGTCATTGAGCCTTCAGAGAGCCCCTGGGCTAGCCCAGTGGTTCTGGTCCCCAAACCTCACACCAAAGATGGCAAGAGAGAGATGAGGTTCTGTGTGGATTACAGAGGACTCAATGCTGTCACCAGGACAGATGCACACCCTATTCCAAGGGCAGATGAGCTCATTGACAAGTTGGCTTCTGCCAAATATTTGAGCACATTTGACTTGACAGCTGGCTACTGGCAAATCAGGTTAGCTGAGGAGTCTAAAGCCAAGACAGCATTTTCTACCCCTAGTGGGCATTATCAGTTTGTGGTGATGCCCTTTGGTTTGAAAAATGCACCTGCCACCTTCCAAAGGTTGGTGAATCAAGTCCTCACTGGGTTGGATGACTTTTGTGCAGCTTATCTGGACGATATTGCTGTCTTTAGCTCCACCTGGGAGGATCACCTGGTCCACCTGAAGGAAGTGCTTGAGGCTCTGCAGAAGGCAGGCCTCACTATCAAGGCAACAAAGTGCCAGATAGGGCAGAGCAAGGTTGTATACCTGGGCCACCTTGTAGGTGGAGGCCAAGTTCAACCACTGGAGAGTAAGATCCAGACCATCAAGGACTGGTCCCCTCCAACTACCCAGACTCAGGTCAGAGCTTTCTTGGGCCTGACTGGGTACTACAGGAAGTTTGTTAAGAACTATGGGTCCATTGTGACTCCTCTTAATGATCTGACATCCAAGAAGATGCCCAAAAAGGTTCAGTGGACAGAAATCTGTCAAAAGGCATTTGATGACCTGAAGAAGGCCATGTGCTCTGCACCTATCCTGAAGAGTCCTGACTACTCAAGAGAGTTTATTGTCCAAACAGATGCTTCTGAGTTGGGAGTGGGAGCAGTGCTTTCACAGCTTAATGTAGATGGCCAGGACCAGCCCATTGCTTTCATTAGCAGAAGGCTGACCCCCAGAGAGAAACGTTGGTCAGCTATAGAGAGGGAGGCCTTTGCTGTGGTGTGGGCCCTGAAGAAGTTGAGACCATACTTATTTGGCACTCACTTCAAGATTCAGACCGACCATAAGCCCCTCCTATGGCTTAATCAGATGAAGGGTGAAAACCCCAAACTACTCAGGTGGTCCATTTCCGTACAGGGGATGGACTTTACAGTGGAGCACCGCCCAGGGACTGACCATGGCAACGCAGATGGTCTCTCCAGGTACTTCCACTTAGAACATGAAGACACAACTGGTCAAGGTTAGTCTAATGTCCCTGCGTTTGGGGGGGGTTATGTAGGAGAGTAGGGTCTGCTATCCTATGGTCACCCCAAATTTTTGCTTTTTGCTTCACTGGTTTCTGACTTAATGTGGCTGTGGGCCTGCTAATCAGACCCACAGCCTGCTGTTCTCTCTCTAAATTACTGCCAATGCACTCTAGGTGCATTACGAATTGGAACTGGTTCACCTTATGAGCCCCTGTAATAGTGCACCCTAGGTGCCCAGGGCATAGGTGTATCCAAGGCCTACCAGGGGCTGCAGCACGTATTGTGCCACCCCTGGCCTGGCCTCCATATTTGACACAACTGGCTGATCACTCAGCTGGGGTAAGTCGGTGTAACCACCTCTTACTTAGGTACAGTATGTCTGTGCCTAACCCTAAACTGGACACATATGTTCCTATCAGCCACTCCTATGGAAGGCCTCATCAATCCTGGAGGCAGAGTGCTTGGAAATATGTGAGATGGTGCTCTAGCATGAGCTGAGCCTGTCTGCAGCTGTCGGGAACAACTCCCTAAGCCGTTCCGGGATATTGCCATACCATATACTCTTAAGTGCATTATAATCCTTGCGGTTAAATGCTATCTTTGGTTTGGCTTTATCAAAACATGTCGAGTAAGGTGTCATACGAATTGGAATACTATCCCCTCGCCAATTCTGGCGACGGGGATAGCATTCCACCCTTCTAGAGGGACACGACATGTGCGTAGCCTTAACCCCGGTTAAAGTTAAACAGAGCCTCAGCTTCACAAAATGGACGCTGCCACCACAGACACAAGTCTGGCCTCCTGCTGCTGACCGAAACTCGGCAGATGGTGGCCTGGACAAAGGGTTTCCTGCCTTGGGAGGTGCGAGCACCACCCCAGACAGGATTTTGTGTATTGGGTAGGACAGGGCTGAATAGAATCAGACATGCCCGGGGCACACAAGGTGTCCCCGTGCATAGGCCAGTCCAAACCGGTTCTGGGGCCTTCCAGCCCCAGTCCTGGCGCGGAGCTGGACAAAGGAAAGGGGGTGTAACCGCCCCCCTTCCTGGTTCCTCCCAGAGGAGGGACCTAGTAGGTGATCCACCCCCCAGTTTGGGAATAAGAGGGGGAGCAGTGCCATTGCACAGCAGATCATCCCGAAATCAACTTTAAACAAGAAGAAGACTGGACTTCGACATTCTGCTGCACAGAAGACTGAAGGGAATCTCCCTTGTGGCCTAGGAGTGGCCACCCTGTGAACACAGGTACCAACCAGCAACTCGACGTCTGCTTTGCCGCCGCCTCCCGCCGGAGACCGAGCCCAGAGCCCGACAAGAACCAGACTCCCAGACCTCTCCGAGCCCGATCCACAGTCCCTGCGAAGAAGGGACCCGTGGAGGCACCGAGTGACGTGGGACCGGACCTCTTGAAAGACACTCGAAAAGCTGACTGCGCAGCTTCTGAGGCATCCTCGACGTTGTGCTTTGGGGATTGAGAACCCCCACCACCGAGCAGCCCTTGCACCGAAGATCAGCCCTCCAGCATCTCCACGATCTGCGTGGGGCCCTTTTGCATTGTGCCACTCGACGCGCCATCTTGGCCACTAGCCACGTGGTCAGCGGCCATCTTGGCGACGAACCCGAAGATTTACACAGCAGGTCTGGTTGGTCCAGACCTACCCAAGCTCCTGTGAAAAGGAGCACCCGCTCTGACCTTGCTGGTCCGAGTGAACAGCATCTTTTGACTTCTGCGTGGCTTGCATTTGCCAAGGCCTGTTTGCTCCGATCAGGTCGCCGACACCGCCAACAGCGAGAAGCCTACGTGGGACAGCTCGTGACCGACTCCTGGACGTCCTCGACCCCGGGTATCCACGTGGCTGCAGAAAGAAGCTACCCGACAACGCCTGTTTGCACCCGACATCGCCTGGTTCCAATCTGGTTCCACGGTAGTCACTGGCTAGTGACTTTGAACACTGTCCCCTCTGCTTTCAGGTCTTCACATCTTCAGATCCACCCTTGGATCCACCGGAACTCTTCTCATCGAGCCGCCTGCAGCATCTTCAGCTCCAAGCACCATCGACCAGCGTGACGAAACCCGACACAACTTCGACCCTGTGCACCCGCTTCCTGTGGGTGAGGTAACTCAGCTCCGCCGGTGCTCCTGCACTGGTACACATCCCAAGGGCCTGTGTTTTAAGTTTCAGCTCCGTAGGTCACTCGGAAGGTTCCTAACTTTCTAACTTTGTGCTTTTTACGCACCATAGACTTTGTATTGAGAAGTGCGTGCACTTTGAACACTGCACCCGAGTCCCGTGGGCCTTTCCCGACTTAGTCATTGCCAGTCTCGAATAGCTCCAGCGATTCCCAAGGCCCTAGGCCTCTTCACTTTCCTCTTGGTATCTCTTATACCACTTTCTTAGTATATGGTTTAGGTGGCCCCATCCATATTGTGCAACTTTTGTGTATTTTAAACTGTCTTGTGATTTAACGCTTGTGCTTCTGTGCTCATAAAGAGTCCAGGGGATTTTATAGTTAATAAATCAATATATATTTTCAATATATATCTGTGTGGTGTCCCTTTCATTTGGTATTCAAGGGGGTTGTGTATGGTATAACAGCTGGCTTCACATGCCTTTCAGAGTTTAGCCTAAGACTGCTTTGTCCACGTTACCACTAGGATAACTGGTCTACAAGGTTGAATTACAACCATCATCATAAGGGTTGCTTGGCATGGTACAAAGTGATCACTAGAATTAGTGAGCATTATATACCAGGCCAACTTCTCACAGAAAGGAGGCAGCATGTATTACAGAATTGCGCTCTTCAGCAGGAGAGCTTCTACTAGAACCTCAATGCATAGCGGTCAGATTCAAGGAATATTATGCAGATCTATACTGCACTAAAGGAGTGGCAGATGAGGCAGCAGTATTGGAATACTTGGAATACTTTAAACTCCCAATCCCAGAGAGTATCTTATGCGACCCTTAGAACCCAGGGAGATCCCGACTGCATTGAGCTTCATGAGATCTGGTGGAGCCCCGGGGCAAGATGGCTTAACGGTCTCTTTCTACTAGGAGTTTAAGGAACTTCTGGTACCTCACCTGATCACATTATTTGAGGAGATAGGGGAGAGCAGGGAGATGCGCCGGTCTATGCGAGAGGTCCTAATTGTTTCCCTTTTAAAACCAGGGAAAAGCTCGGATGATTGCGCATCATACCGGCGATTGCCGTTATTAAATGGGGACACTAAATTGTTCGCAAAAGTATTGGACAACCTTCTAGCACCCCTAGTGCAGAATATGGTAGTGCCTGAACAAGCAGGGTTTGTACCTGGATTCACTCTTCCACATAATCTGCGATGTTTTTTGGCATTATTCAGCACACAAATCCAGACATTAAGGCTGCCTCCATCTTTCTTGATGCCGAAAAGGCATTTAATTCTGTTGAAGGGCCCTTCATGGCAACTGTGTTGAGGCGCATGGGAGTCTGTGACCTTCTTCTACAGCTAATGCGGGTTCTTTATAACTCCCCCATGGCCAGAATTAGAGTAGGTGACCTCTCCTATAAAAATCTCTAGAGGTACTCAGCAGGGATGCCTGCTATCACCCCTACTTTGCCATTGTTGCGGAGCCCCTAGCCTGCGCACTTAGGGAGTATCATAGCCATCGGTGTATCCACTTTCCCAGTTACAATTTAATAATTTCCACTTACGTTGATGATACTTTATTATATATAAGAGATCTGGAGGTTAATCTGTCCCCGGTGCTGTGGGAAGGAGTTTGGTATGGAGAATACTCGGGCCTCAAAATTAACTGGGCTCAGTCCATCATTTCCCCTCATTTCAGCCATGAAACCGATAAATCTAGACATCCCATTGACCTGGCCAGCTGATTCTGTGCGCTATCTAGGCATCCACGTGCATTTTCATTCCAAAATAGTGTTCAGAGATCATTTTGTTAAAGCGATTGCTAACTTTGAGGATGATATTATATGATGGGTGCAATTGCCATTCTCGCTTTTGGCCCGCATCTCGTTAATGAAGATAGTAGTGCTCCCAGATTCTTGTTTCTAATTTTGAAGATTCCTATGGTTTTGCCAGCCCTTTTTTAAAATGTTAAATGTGTAAGGTACTTATTCATATGTTTGGCCTGGGCTGGCAAACAACCATGGGTCGCTTGGGAAATTCTGACATTACCTTACTTAATGAGGCGACTTAGGGCACCAGATTTGGAACTCTACTGCAGAGAGGCGCAGTGCTCCCATGCTTTTTATTGGTTGCATCAACAATCCCCTTCTCCACATTGGCATATCCTAGGGTTGTGGCTGCGCCCTCCACTCTGGTTGATGTGCGGTATTGGGCTCCATCTCGACGCACAGGTCTTTTAGACTCTATTAATGCCACTTCCCATGCCTGGCAAAACCTAATTAAAAGACAAGCTGCCTCCATCTTGTATGTATGTATGTATAGGCATTTATATAGCGCACTACTTACCCGGAGGGTCCCAAGGCGCTCTGACCGATGTGAAACCCTTCCTGGCTTCCCTGAGAGATGGTCCCTTAATGGGTATCTCCAGGGTGAGACCAGGCATCCCCGGCGGTCTGGTGGGGCCGTTAGTGAAGATGAGGCAAGCTAATGCCCAGAGTTGCCAAGTGTGATCGCTGATCAGAGTGGGCACCGAGGCGAGAGAATTATCGAGTCCGCTGACCCTGGTCCAGAAACCTGCCGCGCCGGGAATCGGACCCTGGTCCCGGGCCGTCCTCTGCTCTCGGGTCTGCCGCCTCTAACCGGTGAGCCACACTACTTCACCTACTTCTTGTATTCCCCGCTTGCCCCAATAGAACTTTGTCAGTGGCTGCCAGTTCTTCATGAAACAGGAGTTTTACACGCCCAAGCACAGTTGGGCATTTTAAAAATTGGAGAACTTTTTGAATAGGGCAGGGGCCGTAGCTGGGACGAAATTGTGGTGGGTCAACAAGCTGTAAATCCAATTGTACTTTTCCATTTTTACAGAGTCAGTCATGCGCTTTATGACATGCTTGGGGAAGAAAGGTTAGAACCTCCAGAAGTTGGTCCTTTTTCACTGATACTGAGAACAGATTCCCCGCCATTCGTGCCAAGATTTATTGCATGACACAAGACTATCGTAAATACTTTTACATTAAGACCAGACTGGAGTGGCAATACAACCTAGAAGTGACACTAGATGACGAAAAATTGAGTTATTGCTGTGATGCCACGAGGAAGGTTTCGTTGAATGGTCGTCAGACTCATTCACTTTAAATTCCCGAACAGGGTATATTATCCCCCGGCTCGTCTATATCGATATGGCCTCAGAAACACTGTGAGATGTGAGAGATGTAATGCGGACCAAGCAGGCTTCATAAATTTGGCCTGGTTGTGCCCGGATATTGCTAAATACTGGGCACTTATTTTTCAACATCTGAGCGATATCATAGGAGAACACTTGTCACCTGACCCTATGTTATCTTTTCTGGGTTACTCGAAACAAGTTCGGAAGGATATGAGTAGCTTGGTAGATATAGGCCTATTGATTGCTACGCATGGGGTTACAGTGTATTGGGCCAACGGCCCTGCTCCTACTGTCACACAATATTCTAGAGATATGTTGTTCTGAAACACACAAACAGAGTTATATAGCTAGCCCCTCTCACCGCAGAGTAGGCCCAAATATTTTTGGGGTTTATACCAGAGTTATTTAGCTGGTAAAAGCTAACTCTTGTCTGATCCTGGATAACCCTTTGACAGGAGCGGATACAGGGGTTGTTTTGCATTCGCGCTGAGCACAGCGAATACAAGCCTTCTAAATGGTTTTTAATATGATGAAAGTGGGATGTATCCAGTCTGGAAAGCTTAGTTCCTATGTTGGCCCCATTTGATGATAAGCCAACTTCATGAAGAGTCTGCATCATTAGGGTTGGACAAATTCCTGTTCAGTTGCTCCAATAGCTCACTGTCAACATATTGCAATGATTTGTATTATATATGTCGATATCTGATGCACCATGATATGTATGTACACTAGTGCTTCTTTTTCTTTTTGTGTTGTATCGTAAGGTGTTATTTTGGTGTAGTCCGCTTAGGTTTTTCTTTGTGCAAAATCAATAAAGAAAAAAAACCAAGGCAAAACCAGGTACATCACTCAGAAAAACAAGAGAAGGAGGGAGAAAGCATAAAGATGAGGTAAAAGCAGAAAACGCACTGAGAAAGATGGGGAGAAGGAAGGAGAAAGTAGGAAAAATGAGGCAAAAGCAGGAAAAGCACCTAGAAAAACAGGGAGCAAAGGAAGGAGAAAGCAATAAAAAAGAAGGCAGAAGCAGGAAAGCATACTGAAACTTGGTGGTAAGGAAGGAGAAAGCAGGAAAACACTAAACAAAATCAGGAAAAGCACTCAAAAAGATGGGGCAAAAGAACAAGAATGCAGTAAAAAGTAGGCAAAAGCAGGAAAAGCACCTAGAAAAGCAGATGTGAAAGGAAGGAAAAAGTATTAAAAAACAAGGCAAAATTGTGCTATACCTATGCCGCCATTTTGATTATGTTTCCTGCTCGTTGGATTTCATCTGGTGGACGTTGCCCACTCGTGTCTTCGGTGGATTGTATGTACTCTGATCCTTCTTAGTTCCTATACTTTCATATTTACTTTAATAACAAAACTTTAAAAATGAACCTTAAATTCTCCTGTTTCTCAGTAGTGCGTAGAAATCCAGTGTAACTCAGGTTGATTGTTCTCTTGTACTGAAGTGCTACTGAGTTGAAGTATAGCTTACTACAATGCTTATAAAGATGTCGAGGCCGGCCGGATGGTTGTAGGCCCGTATTTGTCTTATGATACTGCGCAATAAAGGTTCCAAAAAATTTAAAGCAGGAAAAGCATACAGAAAAATGGGGGTTAAGGAAGGAGAAAGCATTAAAAAGTAGGCAAAAGCAGGAAAAGCACTTGGAATAATGGGAGGAAAAGGACACAGAAAGCAGGAAAAACGAGGAAAAAGCAGGAACAATTAGGAAAAAGAAAGGAGAAAAAAAATGAGGCGAAAGCACTCCGAAACGCAGACAGGGAGCACAGAAGGGCAACAGCATGGGAGATATAGGCCTGGGGCCTGCTCATTACAGGTGCACTGCGGCCTCCATTAAGTTGGTACTGGGAGGAGGGAGGGGCGGGGAAGATGTGATGGGGGTTAGGCAGGAGGCTGGAAAAAGAGTGGGTGCTGGGAGAGGCAAATGTGAGAAAAACCCGGAGAAGCAGTGAAAAACGAGGGAAAAGCAGTAGAAAGCATTCAGAAAAACTAGGGCAATGGACAGAGAAAGCAGTAAAACAAGGCAAAGGCAGGAAAAGCACTCAGAAACATGGGAGGAAAGAAAGGAGAAAATAGTTTAAAAAAATTTGGCAAAAGCAGGAAAAACACCCACAAAATAGGGGCAAAGGAATGGGAATGAAGTAAAGAAACAAGGCAAAAGCAGGAAAAGCATACAGAAAAATGGGGAGTAAGAAGGAGAAAGTAGGAAAACACTAAACAAAAGCTGGGAAAGCACTTAGAAACACAGGGGAAAGGCAGTAGCAGCTAGTAAAAACGAGGCAAAAGCAGGAAGAGCACCCACAAAAACAGGGGTGAAAGGAAGGAGAAAATTGAGGAGGAAACAGAGCAGTGCAGCAGCATGGAAGAGCTAGACCTAGAGCCTGCTAGTTGTGTATGGACTGGCGTGCCTGTGATAACTATTGATTTTTTTCTGGAATCCCCTCCTGGCCCACTAGGGATACACTGACATTGGTGTGGATGCTCTTCTCAGAGGCCCCTGTAGACTTCATGACCGGAACTTTATTTCACTCATGTTTCCAGACTATTTATCTGTTGATATAATTGCCTCTATGAGCCCGGTTTAGATATAACAATTGTGATACTGAGCAGGTTACATGATTATGATTTGAATTGCCGCTGCGACCATTCATTTGTCTTTTCTCGCCAACAAGTGGCTCTGAGCTTTATGTTACTTTCCTCTAGGTTTAGATTTGGATGGATTGATAACCGACCTAGTCGGTGTTCAGTTATGGATGGTTGTAAGATGTCAAGATTAGTGGCATGGACTACAGGTCCCATGTTCCACTCAAATCCCGACCCCCCTACTTGTTCCTGATTTGCAGCCACTTTTAAAAGATGTGCCCAGTGTCATTTCCTTCCTCTCACCGGGTTCGCTTTGGGAGATGCCATCAGTAACTTGTTAGGTATGAGGACTGTGTGGGTGACTATGACACCTGGGTTCTTGTCAGTTATACTTGGCTTGTGAGTTTGGGCATTGAGACTAACCTTGTCCCTTTGTATTTCAGCTCACTAACCATGTCACAAGGTGAAACAAATATGCAGTTCCTATGAAACTGGAAGTCTTATCTCGATGACCCTACTCCATTATTGAGCCCTACTGGCTCTGCGCACACTTGATCCTTAGTCTCCTTGGCTAAAATAACCACCCCCTGCTGTATGGACCCCCATGCTGATCACAGTAGTTAGCTTCATGATGAGGTCCTCTCCCCTTTTCCCAAGATCCACAAGACCCATGAGTGTTTTGGCATGTATGTTTATGATTTTTGCTTTCAGGGATTCTCATTACGTTTCCAATTAATGTTTGGCTCTAAATGAGTCTGCAAGTATAGTTCTAATTCCCTCCATGTTCTAGTGAGTTTTGAAGTAGAATGCACACATGCTTATCTGAGTCCCGCATATTTTAAAATGTATATACAGCTCTGTCGCACAGTCTGAGACTTGAGAGCGGTATTAATTGACAGGCTCTGGGTAAGACTATGCTTAATTTCTCCATAAAGCAAGTATGTTGATACTGTTGACTGGCACGGCAGGCAACGATTCACATGAGATCGCTAATCTCATACAATAGCTCGTTTTGACAAGTTTTGTGTTACATTGTGCTTAACAAATCTTTTTTTTTCCCTTATTCAAATGTTGACACTAAGACTTATGGTGGGCCACCTCCGTAACCTCCTGGCTTACTTGTATGAAGCCGGTATTTTTCAATTTTACTTGGAGAGGAATGTTTCCATATTGGTCCTGCCGTATGTCCTTGAACCCCTAGTGAGTGATCTTAGGGCTGAAACATGTTGACCATATAGAAGGAAGATTTTGTCCAAAATCGT
Organism: Lissotriton vulgaris; assembly: GCF_964263255.1. Lineage (NCBI taxonomy): Eukaryota > Metazoa > Chordata > Amphibia > Caudata > Salamandridae > Lissotriton > Lissotriton vulgaris. The sequence goes on from NC_141694.1 coordinate 1,301,152,995, forward strand.
TGTCCTCTCTTCTTTTTTAACTCTATCCACTGAGTGCGCCAGAATAAGGTTTACACTCAGCCCACCAGGAGTTAGTATAATATCACATGTCCCTCTTTGCCCTATGCCCTTCGTTCATCAACCTCAACTCTGCTCATCTGATAGAAAACACCTCTGCTCCTCTCCTAGCCCACACCAGTACCTTGCATTCCTGGTGTGAGGAGGGAATTTTTCACCCAACCGTATTCTCAACACTTCACTCAGTATACACAAATAAATACACCACATTAAGTATAGCACTAAGAAACTACTTGTGTTTTGGAAGGGACTAGATTTTAATCCCAGTGGCATCTGGATATGGCTAGGTGTAATATTTGGGCACTGGGGAATAACAATATTTGAAATAACCACTGCACTTGTTTTAATAGTGGTTGTTCTAAAATAACTAATAATGAATAATGTGCATCTTCCCTTGCACAAATAAAGGCAGTCGTAATACATTTCTGATTGTTACTCGAAAGGATGACGATGATAGTGATAATAAAGATGTTAAAGCTGGAGTTTTGACATTGTCTGCAGTTCATTTATTGTAAAGAAATGTTGTTCGCAGACAGGCAAAAAAGGGGAAATTGTGAAAGCATAATCATGAATTCCTATTGATTTAACATTAATGAATATCACAACATGCACCATTATTTGTTAGACTCAAATATGGATGTAGTTTTGTATTCACATGCTGTGAACGTTAGCCTCAATATGCTTTCCAAGTTTCTTGTCTCTACTGGGCCTAGGAGCCATTTTAATTAAAGTAGTACAATTTCACATTTCCTGCATCTCGTAGCAAAGTGTAGACTCGCTTTCAGAAGCGTGATTTTAAGAAATGTAGTGCATGGCAGTGTGTTCAGTATTTGCATCTTAGTTTCAAGGACATCTCACATTTTCCCCACAAGACAAAACAATCCTGTGAAGTTATCTTTGGGGGGGTATTCCTTGATGAGCAGGGATGCTGCAGGTCAGGTTTGAGATACATTGCCAGATCTCTGTGTGGATGTTATTGAAAGTCCTGGGGGCTCATGGATAGGAATGGGGTGTCTCGATAGAAATGGTGTAGCAGCAAGGGGTGCTTCACATCTGCATTTAGTTGCATTGAAGGAACTTTTTGGGTGTCCCTGTGATCAAATAGCAAGGGCACCTAAAGTTACAGTACATTGCCACGACTGTTTGTGTGCTATAGTATGTGCACAGCAATGGACGCCTTTCTCCAGGGCGTGTAGATGCATAAACCATTAAGTTCTGTAAGAATGAAAATGCTGTGGGTCTCAACTTACAAGGCCATTAGCTCAAGGGAGGTAGTTTAGGGCAAGACTAAGTAAAATAAAACATATATTTCAGCTATGCCATTACGTAAGGAAACAGCGCAAAACTCCAATTAGCGCGCAATAAGACCATGAAACTACAGCGGCAATTTATAAACTCGTCTGATCCTTCTAACCTAACGTCTCTCTACCCAGAAATAATTGTTCATCGTCAAGTCACTGCCTCAGTCCCCGGCACCAAACTAGCGAACGTGCAGAACAGCCTCCCCCTCTCTTCCCCATTATTACCCATTCCCCTCCCTATTCCAGACAAACATTGGGTGCAGTCAAGTATAACTAAATCATCACCTGCGTTATCACTTGCGCTATCTCCCATGTCATCGTCTGTTGTCTTTGTTACATCGCATGCTAATAGCCTCGCCATCGCAAATGACCCTGAGAAAGAAACTACATCTGCCCATTGGGTAAAAGAGGAAGTCAATGTTAAAACAACGGCGCCCTCCTCAGCCGATTCAGCATATTCAATAATCTGGATTTCATCGTCTTGCTCCCTGAATCAATCACCAAAAATACTATCTCAGCAAGAAGTGCTACCACATGAAAAAACGATAAACATGACAGAGGGCGTGCCAATCGATAACACCCAAAAGTGTAGTCCTCTCCTTCTATCTCATACATCCACCCCAACTTCAAATGGAGCCCCCCATTTCTTGCCTTTTAGCAATATCGATTTATCTGAGGCACTTCCCAAAGTTCTGTCTGCAAACTTCCCCGACAGTAAAACTGCAAATAAAGACAAAGACAAATGTTTCAACTACGATTCTAATAAAAATCCTCAAAAAGATCTCACAAACTCACTTCTCAACTCGTCGCCTTCCTACAAGTACACCAATGGAAATAATTTCCAGTCGGCAAATACTATACAAAGGTCTCCTCAAGCAAGCCCAGGAACATCTAAGGTTGAAATGCTGCTTGCAGCTACCAATCAGGCACTGAATTCTATGGCTACTGCTGCCCATATGCATGCCGATAAACTCGAGACGCAGATAGCTATCCTCCAAATCCTAGCAGATTCTATAATGGGCATTGACAAAAAACTTGAACAGTTAAACTCACTGATCCGAAGGGTTCAAAATAACGTGGGTGAAAACTACACCTTCGCTGCAAACTTAAATCAGGAACTGCTAGCAAACACCACCCCACATTCAAACAATATGCATACCAACTGCATCTGTGAGCCTCTGATAAAAAAACTCGAGACCCTGCCTGAAATAATGTCCGAGCTAATTGAAGAATTAAGGACAAGGCCACAAAATAAACCGCAGAAAGCATGCACTTCAATTCAACAGAAAACTAGCCACGTGTCCAATTCCCAAATCCATGAAACACCACTGAAATCTACATCAATTCTTAACATCCTAGCTAGCCCCAGCAATAATAACAATAGCTCAAACCAGGATCAGCAACAATTAAATACCGCAATAAGTCTCCCTCCGGATCATCCCCTTGCCACAATAAACTCTTCCATGCCCTTAAGTGAGCCCAAGCAAGCCCTGAAGGAGGGAAAAACAATTTCGAGAAAAAATAAGAAAAAACGGAAGAAAGTAAATAAAGCTAATAAAAAGAACACTGCACTATTACAATGGCTCGGAACAAATGGGAGGAATTCCCCGTCAAATCAGGTGGAGGAGCTAGACGAATCAACGGTCCTCCACAAAGTTATTGTTGAAAAATCAAAACCAATTCAAAATCCTACACAGAAAATAATAGACCTAAAGGAGGAAAAAGCACCTAAACATAACAGCAATATGAAAATGCCTTGTAGCAATCATTCGAATCAAAGTGAAAAGTCCATTAAACCTGCCATTAAAAACTTTTCAGCCGTTACCAGCGAAATAAACATGCCCACTGCTGAAGGCCTGGGGCAAATAAAAAGAGTCTCTAGCACAGAAACTCCAACATTAAGAGAAGATGAAAGTCAAACCAATAAAGGGGCCGCACAAGAGGAGATTGGACCAAATAATAAAACACCTTCCTCTCAAGAATCTGCTACAAGCACTCAGTTAACAAGTACCCACTCCCTGCCTTCAAAGCAAACTGCTCTAGAAAATTCAGAATATCGTCTCAATGAAAAGTCCCACATAGATCCTCCTATTTGCAGCCCCAATCGGCCACAACTGCATAAAGCTACTACTAATATTCAGGAACCTAGCCTTTTACAGCGACAGAATAAAAAAGTGTTACTCTATCCCGAATATGAATCGCAGGGTCAATGGGACATCCTCAACAGGGGAAATGTTCTAAAACTTTGTCAGAATCTGCCAGGCTTAGAAAGCATCAACTCAGCAGACATTGAAACAGTGGCTTTTATTGATCCCGCCTGGGGCCAAAAAAATGAGTCAACTCTGGTAACTTTTACCAACCCAGAGCCTGCGGTAATATTAGCTAAAAACTCACAACAACTGAGTGAATGGGGTATTCGAGTCAGTTCCTATACGACCCTCAACTACCCGACCTTCTTAAAAGAAAACCCTGAAACCCCGTTGCCCAACAATACGGGCTCTGACTTAAAGGTGGAAGGGAGAAGACAGCAGCAACAGCCAATGTTACGGGGCTCCAGACAGGAATTAAAAACTGCACCCTGGATGAACACCTCACTTCAAGTAATCGCCACAGCTGCAGGCAGTCCACGCAAGTGCATATTTAAATTAAACAAATCCCATGATTGGTCCTGGCTTTCCAAGGCCTTAGGGTAGTTCACAGGCAAGTCAGTCAGAAAGCAAACCAAAGTATGACACAGTTCGATGCTTAAACATTTGCTCTTGGAACATCAGGGGCCTAACCAAAGAGAAAATGTGTCGCACAATTAAGGACCTCCAGGAGCTAAACAACATCTTTGCGATTCAAGAGACTTGGGCCTTAGAAAATACCATCTGGGAAGATTTCACTACAGTCGAATATTTTGCTACTCCCTCTGCAGTAGGTGGTCATGCATCCGGGGGCGTGTTGATCCCCGTAAAGAATAAACTGGACGCAAAATTAGTGCCACTCTACAATGGGAAGGGCGATTATATCTTTCTCAGGATTGAGATCAAGAGCCTCGATAAGGGGGAAATAAGGCAAAAAATCATCCTCGTTGCGTCTATCTACATCCTGTAAAAATTCGCCGGGAGGCAACTTTAAATACTTTGATTCCCATAATAGAGGACCTGGAAGCTCTATTCCCAAATGATTTGTGGCTGATAATGGGAGATTTCAACTGCAACCTAATGGACTTGGACCCAGTCCAATCCTGCCAAATAGCACTAGGAAACGAAGAGTGGGCAATTCCGGAGATAAAGTCTCAATACCAACGGAAGGAAGTTAGTGGAATGAGACTTGCAACAAAACTAAACCAATCTGGTCTGCGTGCTCTTAATAGGAGGTTTTCTGCAGCTTATACTCATATATCCCCTTTCCGCATGGCTACTCTAGATTACATCTGGATATCTCTTCTCGCCTTCCATCTGGTGCACCACTTCTCGGTATTGCCATCTATAGACAGCGATCATGCCATCCTAGTATGTAACATCGCCCTTTGGCATCAACATCGCCCAACAATTCCCCTGATTGGATGGGAATCAAACCTTCAGAATGTAAAAAAACTGAGATGGTCCGAGGAGGATTGTGAAGTACTTGAAGCAGAGATTGATAATCTTCTTTCCAAACATTGCCATGATGGGGCTGACTATTTGGCAGGTCTCTCCTGGGAAACAAGACTGAGTAAATTCAGAGACCAGTTGGCATTAAAAACAACAAGTAGCCCTCCGCAGGTGCTTCCGGCTTTGACTATTTTGCTGGAGCAAAAACAAGCTGTAATTCTCGCAAAGAGTAAACTAAATAAGTTGCAACGAGCCCATACGTACAGCGGAAGCCAATACAAATCTCTGAAGAGCGATATATCAGCGGCTAGAAAAGTCTACAGGAAGGCCAGATTCGCCTTACTAAGACAGGAAGAAGAGCTTCACTGGGCGGCAGCCTTTGAGATAATTAAAACCAAGGATCAAAGGAAATTTTGGAATTGGGTGAATGAGGCATCCAAAGCTGCCAAACCTCCGACTGCAACTAATATCTCCCCCGCTGATTGGGAGAAGTATGTCAAAGAGCTGTATACAACATCGGGCGTCCCAATTGGCAGTTGGGGCGTTCAACTAACACCAGATCAGCAAGTCGAGGAGGAAGACACGCCCTGTCCTATCAAGATAGCAACAGAAGAAATAGCTGCGGTAATAAGGAAAATGCGCTCTGGTGGTGCTCCAGGCCCCAATGGAATCCCAACGCAGGTCTTTAAAGCTGCTGCACAAAAATGGGCTTTGCTGTTGACTCCGCTATTTGAAGATGCAATACTGGGACGTACCATCCCGCACACGTGGCAAGGATCACTTTTAGTACCATTCCATAAAATAAGGTTCGCGCTCCGATCTTGATAACTATCGGATGATAGCTCTACTCGATGTGGACGGGAAGGCCTATGCAAACATATTGTTGAAAGAACTTACAAAATGGGTGGAATCGAAAAATCTAATCCCCTTCAGCCAAACCGGCTTCCGAAAAGGCTGCCACATCGAAGACAATCTGATTTCGATAGTCCACCTGATGGAGACCACCATAGCTGCAAAAGGCAAATGACTGTACACGGGATTTATTGGTTTCCGCAAAGCATTCCACATTGTTAGCCGTCCCAAACTATGGGAAAAACTGTCAAAATGGGGAATCCCGCGGGCACTACTAAATGCGCTAATAGCCTTTCATACGGACACATGGGTCAAGGTCAGAGTAACATCAAAATGGACCACCTCCAATAAAATGTATACAAATAGAGGCCTTAAACAAGGGTGCACTCTCGCACCATTACTTTTCAAGTTGTACCTCGCTGACCTTCCCGAATGGTTAACTGGATCAAGAGCCTTCCCTCCAGGAATCGGCCGAAGCAAAATCCAAATTCTGCAGTATGCGGATGACACGATTCTGTTAGACCAAGCTCAGGTGGGCCTCCAAAGGCTGTTCAACTCTCTCGCCCAGTATTGTAAAAACAATATGCTCGAGATAAACGTAGGTAAAACCAAGGCGATGGCAGTCTCACCTACGAACACAAAAAAGCTCCTGTGGTTCATAGAGGGGAAACAACTGCAGACTGTCCCTACGTATAAATATTTAGGCGTCTGGATTGACCACAAAGGTAGATGCTCGGTGCATACAACTGAGATGCTGACAGTGGCTCGCCGTCTTGAGGTGGTCTTTATGAGAACAAAGAACGCTCTACATTCCCAGGACTTTGTTCCATTAATAAAATTGATTAATGCAAAATTTCTGCCCACAATTGCCTTTGGAGCAATCATCTTCAAGGACAAACTGAATAACTGGCTTGATAGAGCGCAATCATCATGTTACCGCCGGGCAATTCGATTGCCAAATTCGACTTCCCATGCCCAAATACGGAAAGAATTCTCTTTATCCTCCTTGCGTTGGATTATGGCTGCAAGATTCATTACATATTGCTTAAAAGCGAAACAAGCAAACTCTCATACGCTAAAGAGCTGTATATGGCTGGTGTTCAACAACCCCGCTACATCATGGAACAAATATCTAACGTTCTGCCTCAAATTGCTCGAAGCGGGGGATATATGGTCTTCTTCTCTGCCCAACGAAACGAAAGGAAATCTCTTAATCAAGCAAGAGAAAATCCTCTCAAACCAATCGGACACACAACTGGTACTTAAGCTTTCTCACGGTACCTGGGCCGCCAAATTATACGCTCCGAAAACCCTCCCATCCTATCTTGCATCAGCAATGAAACCGTATATTAAACACCAGCTAATGAGATTTCGATTTGGTCTAATCCCGCTGAAAGCATACAAGTTTGGGCAAGGATATAAGTCAGGAGCCTCCTCCCAATGTCGGTTTTGCAAACAGGGAGAGGAAAACCTAATTCACATTTTGTGCATTTGCCATCAATTGCGGCCACAAAGAATATTCTGGCTGAGACCAATCTGGCTCCATCTAGGTATTAGGACATGCCAAGAAGCACTTGAGGAATGCATGACGGGGGATTCGCCTCAAATGGCGACCCGCTTTGTCAAATTCATTACCGAAATTAATTCCATGACTTTTCCCTCTGTGCAAGCCTGAATTTAATTCCCTGCAAGTAATTGATTTTTGACTTTCCTTGTCTTTTTACTTTACCTTCCCACCCATTCACTATTTTAGTTTTTAATAGCCTCGAGTGTTTTTTACTACTGTCCGTTTGTATTCTTGCATATTGCAATGATTTTAAATAATTGTGCAATAAAAACTTTACTTACTTAGTTACGTAAAACATGTTTGTGTCAAACCGCATGGAGGTGAGAATTCCATGCAAAATTCTGCCTGGTAAATCTGGGTCCTCACAGTTATGACCCATTCCTTTGAGATAGCAGCTAGAATTGTTAACTCTGACCACCCGGTTCTTCGCTCAGTATTTCCTCCTAGTTCCTTATTAGACCCTGTGTGGACTTCAATTAATGGTTTCCAGTAGTAGCATGTACTTTCTCTGGCTTGTCCGTTAGTAGTCCTGCCAGCATGTGTGGAGGTTTTCATGGGTGTATCTCAGCAAGACCACGTGGTGTGAGAAAACCCATCTTATACAGGAAATCGTGACATTGAAAAAGAGAATTTTTATGTAAGCTGAAAACAAACATCGAACAAAAGGAGAGTTTTGCATTGTCTAGTTCATGTTACCAACTGAAACTGGACATTAGATTGAAGTTTATACACAAGAGATATTAAAAATCATGGATTTCAAATGACTTACCTGTATTTTTTAATTTCCATTTTATTTGGCGAAAGACAAGTGCAGCTCTCTAGCTTGCATTCAATGTGATATTAAGGGGGAGAAGATGGGGCTGTCTGCTCCAGGCCCTACTCCTTACAGGACCCATCCAGCATAATGTACATGATAGTGCACAAAGTAGATGTAATGAATTAAGATATATGATATATACTGACTGATAAGCAAATATACAATCAATATATGGTTTATGTGTACTCGTTTGCAACCCATTTTGACCTTTCCCAATGAATGTAGTATTTTATTTCTGCATGTTAAATACTGACAACACAAGGGAATAAATACCTCAATATGTCTCTGCTAATCTAGAATAAAGCTGCTTTGGGGAAATACATCTTCAGTAGATGCGTTTCCAAAGGTGAAGTGATTTCCCTTCCTGCTATGTCATCATGGCAAACCATCACTTCTTGTAAGGGGGGCTTGGGGGAGGGCAGCCGACCCCCGGGAGGTCTCCTCCCCCGGGCGGTTTGGGAGATCTGGGTGGGGGTATTTCTTCTAGCAGGTTCTCTTTGGGCGTTTTTGGGCTGGTTTTAGTTGTATTGTGCGCTCCCCTATAAATGGGAGGGGCTCCTCGCTCCGGGCACCATTTTAGGCTTGGTGACCTGGTGGCCGGTTGAGCTTAGAAATTTTTTGTACTTTTGTCTTCTTCTCTTGCGATTTCTGATTCGTGGTCATGTCTGGTGAAGATTACCGAGTGTTGGAGGCTATTCGCCTACTTAGCGAGGCGGGGCGTTTGGACCTGGTCATTGGCGACCGGGGTCAGACTGAGACCCCGCGCCCCCAGCGGGAGGCCTCTGCGAGGGTGTCGGCTGTGGTGGCAGCATGTTACTCCCCGAAACGTCGGAGGCAGGATGGGGTAAGTGAGCGGGGTCGTTCCAGGACTCGGCGGGCGGGTTCCAAGGCCCGGCGGGGGAGTGATGTTCGTTCTTCTGATCCGGCTGTTTCTTTGGATTCCTCGGTGTTGGAGGTGGCTGGGGAAGGGGGTTTTCCTCATGGGGAGGGGGAGGTTTCCGAGGTGGGTTTGCGGGAAAGAGCAGCCTCTGCTCCCGTTTTGCGGGGTCGTCGTGCTTCCAGGCAACGTGGTTGCACGCGGCGTTCGGCTTCTGCCTCCGCGGGGGTGAGGTCTGACGTCACGCGGGCGGGGCCATTTTGGATGAGGTTTCTGTGGCGCGGCACCCGTTACGGGGTGTTTCGGGTCAGGACGTGCAGGAGGTGGTCGCTCCTTTGAGCGTTATACGCCGCCATGTGGTTCAAGGCCCTTTAACGGTTGACGGTGGAGCGGTAGGTGTGCCCATAGCGCGTCCTTTGTTTTCGGAGGCTGATGTTGGGGGGCCTGTGGGCCGTGGCGTGCTTGTTCGTTCTGTGGGTAGGGATGTGCAGAGTCCGTTATTGTTCTCTCCCTCGGGCTCTGTTGGGGGGGAAGCTGTGTCCGGGGGTTGCAGTTCCTTGGGGGAGGGGGAATGGGCCCAGATGGGTTTGGGAGAGGGTGTTGGGCGGTCTGACTTGCTGATATCGGGTGGGGATTTGGGTGCTGTGGTCGGGTCGGTGGGGGGTTACCGCCGGTTGGAGGTGGTGGAAGACCTTCCTATCGGGGGGTGGCGAGCGGAGAGGAGGTTGTTCAGCGACGTGAGGAGGGACAGGGGTCTTTTTATAGGCTGGCGGGGGAATTTCAGTGTCCTGGTAGGACGGTGGTTTCGGGGCCTGCATCTCGGGGTGCTGTTGCTGTTGGGGGAGTTCAGGATTGGGATCCTCAGGGGACGGCTTCGCGGATTATTCAGGCTGTGTTGGATGGTAGTTCGGATGAGGAGGTTTGTCCACCGTCTCCTCGGCTTTGCGATGCTTTGAAAAGGAAAAGTGCTGTTAGTTCTGGAAGTTTTGTGGTGGCTGGCAGGGGTGGCGGTTTTACTGTTGGCGGTATGTCTTCTGCACATAGAGTTGGTTTTTGTGAGGGACCCGGCACACCAGTCCGGCCTTTTTCTTTACAGGAAGAAGCTCGACCTACGGCAGCAGACTTGGCAGGGCGGCAGGCAGCCCGGGTACGCCGAGGAGAAGTGCGGGTGGAGCCTAGCGCGGCACGTCCCATACCTTCGAGGGATCCCACCATGGCCGTCACACGCAGGTTTACTACGACCTCGATGGGCCCAATGAGGGATTTCGTCATGGGCGGTACATCCGGGTCCGGCACGACCTTCCCGGCCTCAGCGGTGGATTCCAGCGTTGTACATGGGAGCGGGTTACGTGCGACCTCTCTCGTGCCACGTGGTGGTTATACTACTGGTTTATCTTTTTCTGGAAGTCAACAGGTTGTCAGTAGTTCTGGTGGGGGGATGTATGGACGAGTTCAGTCGTCCTCTCCACCTAGGTCCAGAGTGAGGGCTGGTAAGGCCCATGGTCGTTCGATAACAGTGGAGTCAAGGCAGACTTCAGTGGTTGTCCCCCCCCCTCAGTTGGAGGAATCACTCATTTTAGATTATGATGAGGATAGCCCTGAAGAGGGCGAAGTTCGTGAGTTGGTGTCTGGGGGGGGGGCATGTTAATGTTTCTCGAGACATGTTACAGGACCAAGTGGTTCGGAGTCGTGTGGAATCGTCAAGGCCACGAGTGCTCGGCCCCGCGGTGAGGGCTCCTCGGAGGGCGGACGACGGTGCACAGACGGCGTGGAGGACGGAAACCAGTCAACCGCCTCTTTTACGTCCAGGTGAGAATGTGGTTCAGGCCGTGCGGCCCAATATGGTGTCTATTGGTGTTGGTGTTGATTTGATATCCACTGAAAAGGATGGCAAATTACATAAAGGACGTGTGGTACGAGATCAAGGTGTAGGTACCAATGGGGATGATCTCAATACGAGTGAGAAAGTGGATAGTGGCACGTCCACGGTTGGTTTGGGTGCTACGAAAAATGTACTTCACAGTAAAGAACTTAAAATCAAAAAGTTGCCGTACATGGGGGTTACGAAGCCGTTGGGGGCTCATTTAATGCTCAGTACGAAGGAGAAGATATGGAACGGTGAGTATGTGGAACTGTTGAAGTTACTCCACAGGGAGGTCCGGGCTAAGGAGGGTTCCAAGGAGGAAGAGTTTGAGTTGGCTAAACGCCCTAAAGTGCCTCTGACTATAGAAAATTGGACGGCGGCCTTTTTAATTTTTGCCAGCGTCTATTGTGAAAAATTCCCTGAGCGTTGCGTGTCCTTATTTAAGTACATGGATGTTATCCGCAAGGCTCAGCTGACTAGGAATGATTATGCTTGGGCTCAATATGATGAGGAGTTTAGGGCACGTATGGCTTGGGATCCTGAGGCGAAATGGGGAGAGTTGGACTCTGACCTGTGGCAGCAGACGATGGGGTCGTCTGCCTCTGGTAAAACCATTTTTACAGCCAGCGGTCTTCCTATATTATATCGTCCCTTTCAGTCCCGTCCCACCCGGGGAGGGGTGGGGGCCAAGTCTACTACACAGTCGCCTACCGGCACGTGTTGGGATTTTAACACCGGGACCTGTACTAGACAGTTCTGTAAATTCCGGCACGAATGTTCACAATGTGGGAGGAAGAGTCATCCGTTATCCCGTTGCTGGGGTCCTAGGACCCCAGGGCCCCAGGGTTCTCAACAGAGTTCAGGAATTTTCGTGCCACCACAGCAACCCTCAGCTCCCAGGGGAGGGAAGTCTTCATCCGGTGCTGGGCCCAAAGGCTCGTACGCCGGTTAATGTTACTCGACTGGCCGCTGCTTTACGGGACTACGAGCCTGCCGAGCTGCGGTCGGTCTTGTTGCTGGGTTTTCAGATGGGGTTTCGTTTGGGGTATGAAGGACCGCGTTTACGACGTTGGTCCAAGAATTTGAAGTCAGCGAGTGAACACCCTGATATTGTCCAGTCGAAATTGGACAAGGAAGTAAGTGAGGGTCGAATGGCGGGCCCGTTTGAGGATTGGCCTCTGGTGAACCTAATTGTATCCCCTATTGGTGTAGTCCCCAAGAAGGAGCCTGGTCAGTTCCGGCTCATTCAACACCTATCGTGGCCTGAAGGTGGGTCGGTGAATGATTTCATTGACACTGACGCTGCATCGGTATCCTATTCATCGGTGGATGTAGCCATGCAGCTGGTTGTCTCTGCGGGCCCTGGTGCTCTGATGGCAAAATGCGACATCAAATCCGCATTTCGGCTCCTTCCAGTCCATCCTGAAGACTGGTGTCTTCTGGGCATCCATTTCCGTGGAAAATGGTACGTGGACAAGGCGTTGCCAATGGGCTGTTCCATGTCTTGTGCGTTGTTCGAAACTTTCAGCACATTTCTTCAATGGTGGTTTACTACACAGAGTGGCCATGTCCTCGTCACTCATTATTTGGATGACTTCTTTTTTGTAGGGGCTGCCAATTCGCTTGTTTGCCAAGCGGCTCTCACATCGTTTCAATCATTGATGTGTTACTTGGGTGTGCCATTGGCTCCGGAGAAGACCATGGGTCCTTGCGCGACCATGTCTTTTTTGGGGATCGAGCTTGACTCTCATTTGATGCAGGCTCGTCTTCCATTGGACAAGAAACAGAAAATGCTTGAGCTGGTTGGAACTATGTTGGGGAATGAGAAGGTGTTTGTGAGAGAGATACAGGTTTTGCTGGGACACCTGAATTTTGCCTGCAGAGTGGTTAGGGCGGGTAGGACTTTCTGTAGACGGTTAGGCAGAGCCTTGTCTGGTCATTCCCTTCCACATCATAGGGTGAGACTGTCTGCGGGTGTGAAAGAGGACTTACGAATGTGGGTTTTCTTCTTACATTCCTTCAATGGTGTGCCTTTGTGTTGGGAGGTGGATTGGTGTTGGGAGGTACAGATCTTCTCTGATGCCGCTGGTAGTGAGGGTTTTGGTCTCTACTGGCAAGGTCGGTGGTGTGCTCAACAGTGGCCCATGCAATGGAAGAATGGTGGTAAGAGTATTGCCTTTCTGGAACTTTTTCCTGTGGTTGTTGCGGTCACACTGTGGGGGGAGGAGTTGGCACACAAAAAGGTCCTTTTTCGGATCGATAATATGGCTGTGGTTCAGGTGATTAACAAACAGTCGGCCAGAGATCCCCAGATTTTGAAACTTCTGAGAGTGTTTGTGTTGGGTTGTCTGAAACATGATATTGGTTTTCGGGCCCTGCACGTTCCTGGCGTGGACAATGACATTGCGGATGCTTTGTCTCGTTCACAGTGGGAGAGATTCCGTGGGCTTGCTTTGGAGGCAGACGAGGAGCCGACTCCCATGCCGGAACACCTGTGGACGGTAGGCAACACCGGGTCCTTCACCTGGTTTTAGGTTCCCTGGCCCCTTCCACGAGGACGGCGTATGAGTTAGCCTGGAAGGAATTTTTGGAGTCAGGTGCTTGTTGGAGGGAACTGGATTGGCAACGGTCAGAGGATGTGGTACAGTTCATTTTGGTTTTGATGGATAAGAGGTTGTCTAGGATTACTATTTCCGGTAAACTGGCTGGAGTTTCTTTCATGGGTAAGCTTTTGTGGGGTTACTCCCCGTCGGCGGGGGAGTTGGGTAGGAGAATGTTGGAGGGGTGGTCTAGAGAGAGTGGTGCTATTCGCACTTTGAGATCCCCTTTATCTTGGCAAAGGCTATTTCAGGTTATTTCTGTTCTCCCGGTTGTGTGCACTGATCGAGTGGAAGCGTGTTTGTTTGCCACGTTGATGGTGTGGATGTTTTTTGGAGCTTTTCGTGTGTCTGAATTGCTTGGCAACAGGTCCTCTTCTGGCCTTCTGTGGGGGGATGTTCAAATAACGGAGCGGGGGGTCCACATCTGGCTCTCACATTCCAAAACGGATCAGAGGAGTTTGGGCAAGGGTGTCTGGTTGGAGTCGGTTTCACCTCCGGAAACGTGCCCTTTAAAATGGGCTGTTTGTTGGAGGAAACTGTCGGGTGGGCCTTTGGATCTTCCGGTTTTTCGCCATGCCAATGGTTCGAGTGTAACGAATTATCAACTGCGCATGGTGCTGCGTAAAGCGCTGCGACATATTGGTTTGGATGGGTCTTCTTACGGTACTCACTCTTTTCGAATTGGGGCGGCCACGGAAGCCTTCAACAGGGGCTGGTCGAGGGTTCATCATTGGTTCATCATTGGGTTTCAATGATCGTTTGTTTAATGTGGTTTGGAAGGGAAAGGGGGGTATGTTGTGGAAAGACCTTATCCCTGCCTTGAATTCTTGGTTAGTAGGGGGAGTTTGCCCGGATGTTCTTGTGCTTCATTTGGGTGAGAATGACATGGGTTCTGTTAAAGGGGTTGTCCTGCTCCGGGCAATTAAAAAGGATTTGGCCTTATTACACAGCCAGTGGTCGGGTTGTCATGTCATTTGGACGGAAATGGTGCCGAGGAGGGTTTGGAGGTATGCGGTGAAACCGAAGGCGGTGGACAAATCCCGGAGGAAGGTGAATCTGGAGGTTTCTCGTTTTTGTAGGGACCTGGGTTTCGGTCGCATCGTCCATAGTGACATTAAATATGATGCGGCGGAATTTTTTCGGGGGGACGGGGTACATTTGTCCCGTATGGGTATGGACCTATATCTTTTGGAGTTGCGGGAGGTGCTATCTCGCTGTTTGACGGTGCAACAGTTGGTTGGTGAATAAGTGGTGGTCGGTGTTGTAGTTGGGTTACCCCTCCTTTTTTCTACTTTGGTCTCCCTCGTGCCCCCCCCCCCCCCCCTGTTTTAGGTCGGTGGGGGGCAGAAAGGTGGGGCTCTCTCGTATCAGTCTTTCACCCCACATTTCTGGATGGCGGTTTTGCTATGTGATCGTCAGTTTTGGGCCAAGTTGGACCCGTTAGTGTATCGGTTCTTGTTCGGGGATTGTTCAGACTGATTGAGGTGGGGTTCGGAGAATATGGCTCGGGGGATATGTTCAGTTGATTTATAGTCAGAGATGTAAGAATTTATATTCATTAGGGGATGTTATAATGTTATAATGTTATTGGGATTTGTATGGTTTTGTCTTGGGTATGTACGGGTGGGGGTGGGTGTGATGGAGGGTGTGGGGTGGGGGCGGGGTTTGGGGTTTGAAATAAAACGAACAAAAACTTGGGTTGTGGTTTAGATTGTGAGGCGGTTGCCGAGTTTGTGTATTTTGTAAATGTGCACCTGTTCCAATAAAGCGGCCTTTTTCACACTTAAAGGGTTTTTGAGTCTGCTCACTCTCCCACCACCCCTCTCTCCCAAGGGGGGCTTGGGGGAGGGCAGCCGACCCCCGGGAGGTCTCCTCCCCCGGGCGGTTTGGGAGATCTGGGTGGGGGTATTTCTTCTAGCAGGTTCTCTTTGGGCGTTTTTGGGCTGGTTTTAGTTGTATTGTGCGCTCCCCTATAAATGGGCGGGGCTCCTCGCTCCGGGCACCATTTTAGGCTTGGTGACCTGGTGGCCGGTTGAGCTTAGAAATTTTTTGTCCCTCCCCCCCTCCCTCTTTTTAGGGGATTTTCTCTATTATTTATTTATTTCTTTTAGGCTGCGGTTTGAAACATGTGTTCATGGGGTTTAACGTTGTTCTTTTGTCGCTTGGGACAGGTGCGTGGCGGTTTTGCTATGTGATCGTCAGTTTTGGGCCAAGTTGGACCCGTTAGTGTATCGGTTCTTGTTCGGGGATTGTTCAGACTGATTGAGGTGGGGTTCGGAGAATATGGCTCGGGGGATATGTTCAGTTGATTTATAGTCAGAGATGTAAGAATTTATATTCATTAGGTGATGTTATAATGTTATAATGTTATTGGGATTTGTATGGTTTTGTCTTGGGTATGTACGGGTGGGGGTGGGTGTGATGGAGGGTGTGGGGTGGGGGCGGGGTTTGGGGTTTGAAATAAAACGAACAAAAACTTGGGTTGTGGTTTAGATTGTGAGGCGGTTGCCGAGTTTGTGTATTTTGTAAATGTGCACCTGTTCCAATAAAGCGGCCTTTTTCACACTTAAAGGGTTTTTGAGTCTGCTCACTCTCCCCCCACCCCTCTCTCCCAATGTCATAAGTAACAAAGGTCACGTGATGTGCCTACCTCGGAGGTCATTACACGGGAAAAGCGTTTTATGATTTCACTTCCGCCACAACTGATATTTTGATCAATCGGTGACCACCTCTGTATTAGGCCTGCACAATTTTTGCAACAGCATTTTAGTAACAAAGTGAAATTTAAAGCCGGGGTAACAGGAACGTTGATTATCATTTTTCAGTCATCATCAAAACAACTTTATTCGATCTAGCTAAAAAGCATAGATCATAAAAGCATCTACATCAACATAATTTTTCTGACCATAAAATAAATAAATACTAAAAGTACCTATCACAAGGCCTAATCAATGGGACTCATACAGAGTGTTTCAGTCCCTTTCCAATGATGCGCCCTCACAAGATAATCTTGAATGGGCGTTTAAAAGGTTATGTGATGCAGCCTTGTCAGACTGTCCTCAACAGCAACCATGCTGTACCTGAAGGGTTGGTCTGACAGGTCAGTGTGCAGACCAGTTTTTTGTCTGTGGACCTGTTCTATGGCCTGTCTGCTAGACTAGTTTTTTTACTGTTTATTTCTTTGGTATTTAAACAAACATTGCCTGCAGCAAGCTCAAATCCATGCAGCCATCCATACCTTGCAAAGCACTTATACAGCTTGTCTGGACAAGTTCGAAATTGCCTGAGTTTGCAAAAATGGGACCGATTTTTAAGCTATCTAATTCAGTAATAGGGGCCACTTTTTTGGTGCCCGGGCCAATTTTCTTCAATCCAACCCTGGTGTAGCTTCACAAAGATTAATACGATTGGGCAGTTGACGCCGATAATTGTTTTAACATTATTGGTCACCATGCAATTGCACACAAGCACACCGTTCCACAAATGAACTGTAAAGGTTGACTGATGCACAATAGAGAATAGTTGGAACGTTATCTGGCAGGATACAGTAAATATTACAAGCTCACTAAATCACGAGCTCACAATAGCTGGTGATATATCTTTCATTGTATAGCCCTGGCCCACAGCAACACTGTTTGCGTTCATGCCAACATCCGCATGTTTATTTTACTGAGCAAACATGTTATCTTAGTCATCTTTCAGTGACCTACCTCGTCATATATCAGCTACTACGACCGTGTGCAAGCAAATACTTGCTACTTGTAAAAAAGCATTCATCTGAAATGATTGCTTGCCCTGTTTTGAAGTTTGACTGGCAGATAGAGAATTAATTTCAAGTACAGGAGGAGAAGGAAGAGAGGTTGCCATTGTGGAGTGCACATATACCTATTTCTATAAAGTAAACACACGCAACCCCAGGCAATTTTCATTCAATGAATGCTTATTGCCAACTACTTTCAGGAAATACAGATTCAGAGAGAATGAAGAGGAAAATTGTAACAGTATGAGATTGATGGCCTTCATGAGGAACAAGCGTGAGCAGATTCAGTCAAGAATGGGCTTCTTCTAAAGCTGGGCAAATACATTTTGTAATTTCCGGCATTTCATGTTACAATTGTCACACAAAAGGCCTGAGATTACTCTATGATCTGATATCGCTGTGGGCGCCGTTTTTAACATTAAAATGGCCAATCGATGGATCGGAGCTATGTGTGAGTCTTTAAGACGAGAGCCCGAAGAAGAGATAAGATTTTGCTTTAAACCTAGAAAACCTGCCAGCAGCAGCTGCTGCCAATCCAACATTGGGGTTGGAGGGGGGAGGGGGGCATGGGGGCATGGGGGAAACAATGATAAAAAAATAAAGAACTTACCGTTCACCTGATCTTCTGCCATGCTGCGCTACTCCCAGCTGCGGCCCATGGAGGGAGTTACGGTGGAGCAGGAAGGTGGGTAGGGGCGAGGTGGGGGGGTGCTAAAACCCGGAATATGGATAATTGGAGGTAAGTAAACAACTTAATAAATAAAACGAATTTTGTAGCGCGCACTGCATCGCATTTTGCCGCGGCTGGCTACTCCTCTGCTCCCGGCACTGCAATCCCCAAGAGCACAGGCCCCCAAACTCCCCACGCAGTCACCAGCGCTGCTCTCATGCTATTACTCCTAGCATGAGAAATCCACTGGGAATGGGCAGGTCAGGCAGGTTTTGAGCTCCAGCAGGGACTGGGAGCCTGTGCCCCTGATCACTGCTAATATCTCCAAGGTACAGTCTAGAGATATCAAAGTGCACATGTCGGTTTGGCCGTCCTAAGATGGCCAGCCAAACCGACATGCGCACTTTTATTGCCTACAGCACCTCCTCCCCCAGCTGCTAATGCTATAACATGGCTCTGCCCAGCCCTAGCCTCGCAGACTACAAGTGAAAAATCAAATGACAATTAAATAGCTTTATTGTCATTTTAGTTTTTATTTTGTCTGCTGCCTTTCAGCAATGGGGCGACACTCCTCCGACATAGCGGAGGAGCCGCCCCTGGAACCTGTCTTAAGAAAATCCACAGACGAGACAAGGCTTTAAGTACAAAAGATGATGGTTTATTAATATTTAACAATCATTACAGAAGACAAAAAGTATATGTTGGTCAATGAATTCAAAAAACATATCAGCATTGATAGAGCATAGATAGTGGAAGCTAAGACTTGTCAACTCAATAGCCAAAATACTTTATGGTCTAGCACAGAGAAAATAATAAAATAAGGGGCATTCTGACAAAGACTTCTCAGTTCAGGAGGAAAATATTCTGAGTCCAGAAATATAAACAGACTGTTGTGAAGTCTGCTCTCTACCGGAACAGGGAAGGTTCCTAGATCACATCTCAAATGGATCCCTTTTATTATGTTTTGAGCTAAGAGATCCTACAGTCATCATGGTTCGACATTAAAGATACATGAAGCTATCCAATAATAAAGCAGAAAACAGACGTCATGGTAAACTGGCTTATTGCTCAACATTTAGGTCCTAATCTACATGGGAATTGGCATAGGGCAGCATCTCATGCAGCGCTGCCCTACGCCAATCTGAAATGGCAAGAATGCACTGTATTTATGCAATACTGAATTCCTATCCTTTCCCCCTGTGCTTGAACACATATTGGTGTCTAGTGCCAATGCATGCATCCTTGCACCATGGTGCATGAGTGTCTGTGTGGCATGGAGGATCGTTTTTGTGCAAGAAGGGGCACATTCCTGTACTAAACCAGTTCTAAGGGGGGTTTTCCTCTTTCTATGTGTGCTACAGAAATCAACACGCATTAAAAGAAGAAAGAATTAAGAGAAATACAAGTATTTCTCCTCGTCATACCTGCTCTGAGGAGGCATAACGTTTTGGGCTGCCCCAGGTTTACATAATTAAGTAAATCTGGACAGCCTAAAAATCCATGGGTGTTGCGTGGGAAGACCCACCACAATGTCCATTAAATGTCTCCTTGATGCAGAGTAAGGCAACACATCAACTTGCGCTGCTTAGTCTTACTCCAAGTCTATGAGGCAATGCAAAGTGGCTTTGCGTGACCTTATAGATATGATTGAGTGGCTGAGTCAACTCAGCGTAAAAAAAAAGTGACGCTACGACGGCACAAGCATCTCATAAATAAGCACCTACATTAATAAGCTTGCACTATGTTTTAAACAGAAATAAAAAACAGATTCAGAAATTCAAACACCTCCCTTGAGCCAGAGGAAATGGCCTTCAGTTGTATTCAGTTGACCTTTTCCTTTCTTCAAAAACATAATAAACAGAATGAAATACATTTGAAAAACTTACAGTGGGAAGACTAGGGAAGATGGCGACCACTTGAAAGGGCCACTCGTAGCTCTCTGACCAGTCGACAGATTATCTTTGCACTTATGTACCCGCTGTACTCTTTAGGGTTAAACTATGCTTGAAACATCCAAACTTTACTCTTGCATAACCCAACTCAGTATACGTGCTGCTGCGAGATTACCTTTTGACTGGACTTGGAGGGCTGCTACTTACCTGACGGAGATTCATCAAAGCAGCTGACTGCGCTGACTGCCGACCTTCGCAGCTGCTCGGGAGTACGACAAGTGTGATGGGATCTAAGAGGGCGGGCGGTAGAGGAAAGGCAGCTGCTGTTCTGTTGTCATCCGGCGCACACTGATGATGAGGATGCACAAGGGGATGGGTCAGGTCACAGGATTTGCCTGTGCCAAGAGGAACCTCCATGTCTGGCAGTGTCCATTCCACTGGAAGTATTTCCCCAGAGGAGCGGGAAGAGAACCAAAGAATCAGAGAGCACCAGCTGGAAATTATGAAACTCAAGGCTAAGATGGAGCAGAGCAAAGAGGCTTGTGCCCTAGAGGAAAAGAAATTGTGATTTGAGAGCAAAAAGGGAGCAGAGGAGAGCAAGAACACTCTCGCTTTAGGAGAGAAGACACTTCTTTTGGCTCATGAGTTGAGCATAAGGGAACTGCACCTTAAATCCAAATAAGTGGAGTCCTTTTCAAATGGTGGCAGTGCACAGCCAGTGCAAGCGGGTAAAGTGTGTATATCCAAAGGTTTAGTGCAGAATTACCAGAGGGGGAGGGGTGAGGATATTTATGCCTGGTTTGAGTCATATGAGCTTGCACTAAAGATGAAAGAGGTGCCTGTGAAACACAGGGGGGAGATCTATGGAAACACATTGAGGCTTCTAGGAGGGATGTCTTACCACATTTAGAGAAGGCGGGCACCCTGACCTATGTAAATATAAAGGGGGCCATAGGCCTCAAGTATGGGCTCACCCCAGAACAGTACAGAGTAAAGTTCAGGAACTTCAGGAAGCTTGAATCCAGTACTTGGGTTGAATGTGTGGGTTTCTACACGCGTGCATTGGAAGGTTGGATAAAAGGCAGCAAGGTAACTGATTATGTGGGGTTGTGCCATTTAATTAGCTGGGAGAACTTAAGTAGTCTGTGTGTTCCAGAGCTGCGCCAACATCTTTTGGATAGTAAGTTAACTGATCCCAGTGAGCTTACTAAGGAGGCGGACCGCTGGACTAGCACCAGGGTCCACAAGGGGAATGTGGGTACCACAGCCAAAGGTGGACAGGGACCCCAGCGGAAGGTGGGGAGGAAAAAATCAACAAAAAGGAGTTCCCTAAAGCTCCCCAAAATAGTTTCCAAGAGAAGGAGTCTCAGCCCCCAAGCCTAAGAGGTCCTGGTCCCATAAGGTCAGACAGGACAACCAATCTCCACCCACATGTTATTCATGTAGGGAGGTGGGTCACATTGCCCCTAAGTGCCCCAGAAACCCCCAGAACCCACTGGTGCTCAGGCACCGGGTTTAGTAAGTGTAGCGTTGGGGAGGAATTTGTTTCCAGTGAAGGGGGGAGCAAGCAGTGATAGCCCTTGTCTCTTTAGGAGACAGAGAGATGGTCCAGGAGTCCTACCTGCCTGAGAACACAAAAAAATACAGGCAGAGGTTGACCATCAATGGGAGGAGGGTGGAGGCTCTGAGAGACACCGGAGTAAGTGTGACATCTGTCAGGTGTCAATGGGTGTCTGAGGAGCAGGTTATTCCCAAGCACTTCAACCTGTAGTTGCTGCACACAACTCTGTGCACCTGTGTAAGGTAGCGCTAGTTACCTTTGAGTGGAAGTCTCAGGTTCCTTGATGGTCATTGTTAGTCCATCCATGTCTGTAGACTGTCTGCTTGGAAATGACCTGGAGGGTTCCCCATGGAAGGAGGTGGAAATCCAGGCTCACTTGGAGATGTTGGGACTGCTTAAGTGGGTCTGTGTGACTACTCAGTCAATGGCAGCCAGTAGAGGTGATCAAGTAGACCTGGAGCCTGAAACAATGGCCCAGGTGCCTGCCAGTAGTAGAAGGGGCAGGGGCGTGGGAAAACAGCCCCAGTCATTCCCACAGTCCAGGAGGAAGCAGAACTTGAGGGGGATGCCCTGGAACCTACAGGGGAACATTTGGCCGAACTGGGAGACCTGCCTAAGCTGGACCTTTGGCAGCAGGAAGGAGGCCCCTCCAGGGAGGAGTTCTGCAAGGTGCAGATGGAATGCCCTTCTCTCATTGGTATGCCGCAGCAGGCTGCAGAACAGGCAGCAGGTGGCGAGTCCGGAACACATCTCATTTACTGGGGAGGTGGATTACTCTATATTTAGCCTAAGGTCGCTGAGCCTGGTGCAGCCCGTGTGCTGGTGGTATCCGGGCACTTCAGGGCCTTCCTAATGGGTCTCGCTCATGACGTGCCTCTCGCAGGACATTTGGGGTACGACAAGACCTACCAGAGGCTTGTCACCCACTTTTACTGGCCTCAAATGTTTATGCACATCGGTACACATAGTAGGACTTGCCAGACTTGCCAGGGATTTGGTAAGAGTGGAGGGAAGAGTATGGCTCCCCTCCAACCCTTTCCTGTGGTGAGCACCCCTTTTGAGCGGGTGGGCATCGACATTGTGGGGCCACTGGAACCCAAGACTGCCTTAGGCAACAAGTTTATCTTAGTCTTGGAGGACCATGCCACCAGGTACCCAGAAGCTGTCCCTCTCAGGACAATCACAGCCCCCGTGGTGGGCGTGCATTGTTGTGTATCTTTTCCCATGTGACGGTCCCCAGAGAGGTGGTCTCTGACTGGGCTACCAACTTCATATCAAAGTACATGAAGTCTTTGTGGGAGGAGTGTGGGGTAACTTACAAGTTCACCACTACTTACCATCCTCAAGGGAATGGGTTGGTTGAGGGATTCAACCGAACTGTGAAAGCCATGTTCATGGGTCTAGTGTATCCCATGAGACGGAAGTGGGACGTCTTTTTGCCATGCTTGTTGTTTGCCTACAGGGAGGCACCCCAAAAGGCACCCCAAAAGTCCTTAAGGTTCAGTCCCTTTGGGCTCCTCTGTGGTCACCCTGTGAGAGGACCTCTGAGTCTGGTGAAGGAGGGTTGGGAAAAGTCCACTGGTAAGACCCACCAAGATGTGTTCAGCTATGTGCTGGCCTTCAGGAACCAGACTCAACACTTCAGGAAGCTCGCTCAGGCGAACCTGGAAGCTACCCAGGAAGAAATGTAAAGATGGTACAACCAGAATGTCCCTCTGGTAGAATTTCAACCTGGGCAGAAAGTATGGGTGATGGCACCAGTGAAGCTCTATGTCACTCTAGGACAAGTGGACTGGTCCTTATGAGGCAGTGGAGCGGAAGAGTGAAGTAACCAATCTGGCTGACTTGCAGTCTCCCTGGATCCCTTGAGGGTCCTACATGCGAACCTCCTCAATGCACACTTTTAGAGGTCTGATGTGACAATGCTGCTTGCTAAAGATGATGGAATGGAAGAGGAGAATTAAACTCTTCCTGACCTCTTGTCAGCCAAAGAGCAAGATAGGTCAGTGGATGGGATGAACCTCTCACCTACCCTGACCCCAGAACAGCATTGGGACTGTCTCCATGTGTTCGGTCAGTTCCCCTCCCTGTTCTCCCTGACACCAGGAGTCACCAATTGGTGCTTCCATGATGTGGACACTGGGGACAGTCTGCCTGTAAAACTGACATTTTACAGCGTAGCAGACAAGGTCAGGACCAGCATCAAGGAAGAGGTTTCCAAGATGTTGGCGCTAGGGGTAATTGAGCCCTCCAGCAGACCCTGGGCTAGCCCAGTGGCCTTAGTGCCAAAAGCTGCTGCACGCAGTGCCCCTCCAGAATTTCGGTTTTGTATGGACTACCGTAGGCTCAATGCGGTCACCAAGACTAACGCACACCCCATCTCCAGAGCTGATGAGCTCGTGGATCAGTTAGGTGCTGCCCAGTACCTCCGTACGTTTGATTTAACATCTGGGTACTGGCAGATTGCTTAACTGAGGGTGCCAGAGAGAGGTCAGCGTTTTCAACACCTAAGGGGCACAACCAGTTCTGTGTTATGCCCTTTGGATTGAAAAATGCCCCTGCCACCTTGCAGAGACTGGTCAACCGGGTATTGTCCAGGCTGGGGGAATTCAGCACAGCTTACCTGGATCACATTGCTGTGTTCAGCTCCACTTGGGAGGAACATCTGCAACACCTCTGTGAAGTGTTGAAGGCTCTGCAAAGTGCAGACCTCACTATCAAGGCCAGTAAGTGCCAGATAGGGCAGGGATCAGTGGTGGACTTGGGACACCAATTAGGGAGCGGCCAGGTGGTGCCCCTACAGGCCAAGATCGATACCATTCTGGCCTGGGAACCCCCCAAGATCCAGACAGAGGTGAGAGCCTTCTTAGGTCTCACTGCGTATTGCAGACAATTTGTCAAGGGATATGGCACTATTGTTGGATCACTGAAATAATATCGAGGGACAAAATATCGACTAGCAAAAATATCGTGGACAAAATATCGACAGTCAAAATATCGAGTTTGTATCTACAAACAGGTAAGTACAAAAATATTGAGTACAAAATATCGTTTACAATAATGTAGTTGTAAAAAATATCGACTTTATTAAAAACAGTGTTAAATTAAATTAATATTAAAATGTAATTACTAAAATATACTTAAAAATACTTACATTACCTTATAATAATTAAACAATAAATGAAAATAATAAAAAAAAATTTTTACAATCTTATTTGTTAAAACATATATATATAGTAACATACTATAATTAAATAAGATACTATTATATTACCGTACGATACCAGAAGTGTAAAAAATACTATTCCCACTCCAAAGAGTGCAAGCGTAGGGAAAGCGTTGGATAGCGTAGGGGTTAAAATTACTATTCCCACTCCAGTGGGTGCAACAGTAGGGAAAACTGACCCTGAACCCTAAAAATACCCCTTTACCCAAAAACTCAAAACTGACCCTGAACCCTAAAAATACCCCTTTACCCTAAAACCCAAAACTGACCCTGAACCCTAAAAATACCCCTTTACCCAAAAACTGAAAACTGACCCTGAACCCTAAAAATACCCCTTTACTCAAAAACTGAAAACTGACCCTGAACCCTAAAAATACCCCTTTACCCAAAAACTGAAAACTGACCCTGAACCCTAAAAATACCCCTTTACCCAAAAACTGAAAACTGACCCTGAACCCTAAAAATACCCCTTTACCCAAAAACTGAAAACTGACCCTGAACCCTAAAAATACCCCTTTACCCAAAAACTGAAAACTGACCCTGAACTCTAAAAATACCCTTTTACCCAAAAACTGAAAACTGACCCTGAACCCTAAAAATACCCCTTTATCCAAAAACTGAAAACTGACCCTGAACCCTAAAAATACCCCTTTACCCAAAAACTGAAAACTGACCCTGAACCCAAAAAATACCCCTTTACCCAAGAACTGAAAACTGACCCTGAACCCTAAAAATACTCCTTTACCCAAAACTAATTAATATTATTTAAATACCAATAATTATTAATTAACAATAACAATAAAGTAAATATAGTAGCACATTAGCTGTAATTAATTTAATTTAATAATTAATATTATTTTTTCCCAATTAATTAACAATAACTAAAAATTATATATATATATAAATAAATTACTCTAATTCATGTAATTAACGAATTAATATTATTTAATTACCAATTATTTACTAATTAAAAATATGTACAAAATTATAATAATTAATTAACTAATTAATATTAATTAATTACCAATTAATTATTAATTAAAAATATTTGCAAACATATATTAATTAACTAATTATTATTAAATTACTCCCCACCCTTATCCCCTACTAACCCAACATCCCACTCCTAAACATTAACTACAATTTATATTACTATTAATACAATTTTTTATTTTTATTTAACCTTTTTTACTTTGACTATTTATATATATTTTGTCGATATTTTTGTACTCGATATTTTTTTATCATTATTTTAATCGATATTTTGACCAACAATATTTTTGTTATCGATATTGTATTATTATCGATATTTTTAACTCGATATTTTGTCCATTCGATATTTTGGAGTCAATATTTTGTCTGTGCACCACTATTGTTGCCCCCTTTGCAGAGCTGACTTCAAGGAAGCAGCCCAAGAAGGTGATCTGGACCAATGCCTGTCAGACTGCTTTTGATGCCCTGAAAGCAGCCATGAGCACAGCGCCCATGCTCAAGGCGCCTGATTTCTCCAAAGAGTTTGTGTTGCGGACAGATACTTGAGAGCATGGTGTGGAAGCAGTACTCTCACAATTGAATGACAGGGGCTTGGACCAACATTTAGCTTTCATTAGTAGGAGGCTACTTCCCAGGGAACAGAGGTGGAGTGAAATTGAAAGGGATGCTTTTTCTGTGTTCTGGGCACTGAAGAAGCTTAGGCCCAACTTGTTTGGGACTCACTTCCGAGTTCAGACAGACCACAGGGCCCTTAGATGGTTAATGCAGATGAGGGGTTGAGAACCCAAAACTGTTGAGGTGGTCCATCTCCCTACAGGGAATGGACTTTACGGTGAAACACTGCCCTTGCACAGAACACGCCAATGCTGATGGTCTGTCCACATTTTTACCCCTTAGTGATGAGAACTCCCAAGATGATGGGTAGTTCTCCTCACTTTTCAGCTGGAGGGGACATGTGTTAGACCTGCCATCCTTGGTGTGCTTTTCCTTGACTTTTTGCCTCTACCTCGTATGTTTTTGATGCTATGCTGGATTTCGGTTTTGCTGGCTTATATTCTTTGGGCATTTTGCCACGCTGATCAGTGACAAAGTGCAAATTGTTATTGTAAGTGGTTCTCCTTGATTGGCATATTTGATTTACTAGTAGGTCCCTAGTAAAGTCCACTAAGTGTACCAGGGCTGGTAAATCAAATGCTACTAAGTGGTCCGGCAGCACTGATTATGCCACCCACATGAGTAGCCATAAAATGAGGTCTCAGGCCTGCCACTGCAGTGCCTGCGCGTGGTTTGTTAACTGCCATGTTGCCCTGGTAAGTGCACCCACTTGCCAGGCCCGACCCTTCCCTTTCTGTGCACATAGGACACCTCTATAGCAGGCCCAAGTTACCCTCCTGGGCAGAATGCATTGTATGTGAAAGGTAGGACATGTACTGATGTGTGTACCATCTCCTGATAGTGAAATACTGCCAATTTTGATTTTCACTGTTGAAAGGTTATCTTGCCCATCTTGCCCATAGGACAGAATGGGAAAAGCCAAAACACTCATGACTCTTCCTTCTTGTTTCAATCAAGCGTAAATTAGGTAAGACATATAAAACAAGCATTTACAATGCAATGGTCTCAGCATTATTAAAGGTAGAGCTATTGGCTAATGACTTTTTTCTGATTTTTTTTAAAAAACATAAATAAATGGTATTGTCATTTACAATGGCAATAGGTGAGCATTAGAGAGTAGTAGAGAGTAGAGGAGAGTATTTGCAGACACAGACAGACACACACATGCACACACACAGACAGGAGCCACGCACACACACAGGAGCCACGCACACACACAGGAGCCACGCACACACACAGGAGCCATGCACACACACAGGAGCCACGCACACACACAGGAGCCACGCACACACACAGAGCCAAGCACACACACAGAGCCACGCACACACACAGAGCCACGCACACACACAGAGCCACGCACACAGACTGTTAAAAGGATGGTGATGCACTCAGAGACATAGTCCATATTTGGGTTAGGCAGAGAACCGTATTTAAGTGCCCCCCCCCCCCACCCCGTGTCGCATCCCAAGGATTTCCTGGTACTTACGGAAGCATGTGATTTAATCTTGACATGGACTGTGTATATGCATGATTCTACTGCGCTTCGAGATGCCCTGAGGTACTTTGCAATCTAATAGCGGGCCACGCCTGTATTTGTTGTATGGCTGCCCATCCGAGCTAGCGGCCACGCGCATGAGTTTAAATCCCTACAAACGACCTGAAAGCAGTCATAATACCGCAGTGTGAAACAAATAAGCAGCAGACATCGCGCTAATTCATTACATTACCTAACGTTAAAACGTACCATTTTACAATCAATACGGCATGGTGTCCCTGTTTATCAGCAAGCGTGTGCATTTTATGAGGGCGAAATGCAGCATGAAAAAAAGGCTGTATGGGCTCCTTGCAATAAAGGTGAACTGCTCGGCTTTCATAGTAAGAACACACACAACCCATCCATGCCAAATCACCACAGTAACCAGTTAAACTCTACCGTCACAGCTGTTCCCACACTCTCAAACATTCTGTGATTCTGAAAGTCGGCGCTCAGCGTGCACCACTATGATATACGATCTTGAACAGTTATAAGTGTATCACCTTAACATGATTAAACTCGAAGGTTTACACACTCAAAAATTCACACCATATCCATGTTTACCAGCGTTGGCATTCTCTGTTTTTAAAGAGGACCTGGTCAATACTGCTGGGGATTGAAACCTTGTCTGCTAGGAACATGCCATATCAAAGGCTGACGACAGTGCCTCTGAGCTATGGCTTCTGCTAAGGAGATCAGTTGGCATGTTAACACATTCTTTCAACTGCAATTCCGAAAGTCGGCGTGCACCAATATTCACTTAGGGAAATCACGGGTCCTGCAGCGCTCTAGCCCCGGTTTTTCATGTGCAAATCACTTTTTTCTGATGTGGTGGCTACAATCGAACTAACAGACTGAAATAACAGTTCATTAACAGTGTGTAAACGCTGAAAAACAAAGGTCCAGGAATGGTGTTCTGCTTTTTTGGATACATTTGGAAACGTTACATAAAAAAAACTGATATTTAATAATAAAAATCAGCGAAATAAATGCAAGTTACCTGCTTGCAGGTCAGTCTCTGCTTCTTGCTTGGAGAACAAAGGCCCGCAACCAATCACAAAGCCTGTGGGCAGGAAGCGGAGAGCAGACACACCTGCAATCAGAGTGGTGTGAATGGCGCCCCCAGGTGAAGGGAAGGAACCATTTTGTAAAGCGCCTAGAGAATTATCTGTTTGGCGGTAGATTGGAAGTACTGTCTTAAACTTAGTGCTAGCCAGGAGTACATTTTCATCTCTTGACACATCAAGGGAATCTTCCTTTCTTTTGCTGAAAGGTATACAAGTAATTGGGGGAAATGAAACATCTCCCGCTCCGCAGACAGAAACCACGTCATTCCTCGTTTTGACGGAACATGGCATCGCGTTCTCTCACTGCATACAGGTACTTAAAAAAATAAAACTCCACGAGTCAGGCTGGCGCACGGATTAGGATGTCGAATAGAACCGTACAACGTACCTCACCTGGGCTCAGACGGCACACGTCCTCATAGAGTCAGCTGTACATCTTCCCACCTCCGCAATGCCCTTCAGACGCTATGCCCACCCCTCAAACAAGGAAGCCCTGCCAGATTGCATGCACTCCCTAGCCTCAGCTGCGTTGCACCCCATCACTTCAGAAGCTGCCCTGGCCTCATGTCAAACGACCCCTGCACCATGACATCAGCCTGGTGCAAAGGATATTTACACGATCCCCCTTCTGTATTATACACATTATATAGGCTGCACACTCAGCTAAACTGGACTGCACTGTATTCTCAGACACATTAATTGCCCCAAACTCATGTGACGTTCTACTGTCGTTTGCACTGCACTATGTACATACAGGTTAACTGTATCCCATCTTGTGCATGTTGTTGTATCCTTCGGCTCTACTTGTCGTCCCCTTCCCTGCAGAAGGGGAAGGGGGTGCAGTTACCTCTTTTTTTTATTTATTGCGATTTTCTATACCGCGAACATTAACCGAAGGTGTCAGGGCGCTTCACAAAAGAACCAGTTGCGATACATACGGACTTCGGATTAAATGCAAATGTACAAGTTGTAAAGTTATCTGGGATAGCTGCACCACTTGGCTTGCAACACCAGCCCCCTCGCTCACCTGGACGGGCGGTCGTCACGGGCCCCACTCTCGTAGTATTCCTGCTCGGCTGTCGTCTCGTCGTCCTCCACTGTCACATCAGCACCTGAGCCGGGGAGGGAGCGGAGGCTCCGGCTCTCGCTGGCACCTTCCCCTGGGAACGCATTGACAAGAGCCGCCGCCCAGCGCAGCAGCCAAAAGGTGAGCAGAGTCACCCTCAGCGCGGACCGGCAGCCCATGGGCACAAAGCATGGGAGCACCTACGAGCCCCCGAATCCAGCTGTCACCCACAGAGGCGCGCGCCCGCCGCCATCAGCGGCACCCGCACAGATGCCACACCATAGGCATGGACGACGGACTAGCCTGAGTCGAGCCTGGTGACGTGACGTCACTTCATACACCGGCGGGGAGGGGGCTACCTTCAAATGCGAGAACTGTTTAGACATGGGGTTCAACGGAAGCATAGCAAACGCCGCTATAGGAATGCTACACAATAGTGGTATGGTAATGTTACAGCTGATATTAAGATTGTAGGAGAGCGCAAATGAAAAAAAAAATCATAATTCAAACGGAGGTATAACATAATTTGTTTTCCGCACTAGAAAAGTAAAAATAAAATAATTTTGAATCATGTTCTTTTCATGACCGACCTCCGGAGGGCTCGAAGCGAGCTTAAAAATGGGAAAATACACAGAGAGCGGGAGGGGGTGGGAAACAGACCGGGGGAGATGCAGAGACGCCCACCGAAACAGACAGGGGAAAGAAGCCACACACGGACATCGGGGCACGCAGGAAAACAGAAGCACACGACCCAAACCGACCTCCGGAGGGCTCGAAGCGAGCTTCAAAATGGGAAAATACACGGAGAGCGGGAGGGGGTGGGAAACAGACCGGGGGAGACGAAAACAGAAGCACACGACCCAAACCGACCTCCGGAGGGCTCGAAGCGAGCTTCAAAATGGGAAAATACACGGAGAGCGGGAGGGGGTGGGAAACAGACCGGGGGAGACGAAAACAGAAGCACACGACCCAAACCGACCTCCGGAGGGCTCGCAGTGAGCTTCAAAATGGGAAAATACACGGAGAGCGGGAGGGGGTGGGAAACAGACCGGGGGAGACGAAAACAGAAGCACACGACCCAAACCGACCTCCGGAGGGCTCGAAGCGAGCTTCAAAATGGCTGAAAAAAGCCCCGAGTTTTTTTCGGATTTGGGGGCGTGGTTTTGTGGTTCTGAGTGACGGACAACGTCACTGTCTAAAGAACGCAAAAAATCACGCCCCCAAATCCGAAAAGGACGGGGCTACATTGGAGTGACTGATCTCTCCTCCAATGGCTGGCCTCCGTTTAGGAAGCCAGCCAATGAAGGAGAGATGGGGCACGGAGGCGGGACCTTCGGCGCTACTCATACTCATTAAATCTCCGGCCTAAGACTGCGCAAGCGCAGCCTTTTAGGCCTTCGACCTAAAAAACTATTGAAACAGGAACAAGAACTGTCCCAATCCATAGACTGTTCTTCAAGGGAAAAGAAGAAAAACTTGTCAATATTAGAGTCCGATAGGAGAAAATCCAATTTAGTAATCCTTCCCTTTATTGTTGAACGTGACCTAAAAGATAAAGAAAAGACAAGGAGGGAATAATATTAGCCTCTGTGTCTTTAATAAAATCCCGATTTTCTGATCATCAAGGTTGGGGAAAATCTACATTTTATGTCAAGTCCGGAGGCTAATCTTATTGCTAGTTTAAAGCATTTTCAATAGACATGAAGCAGCATTTTCAAAAAGTCTAAAATAAAACCTGTGAAAAATCATATCATTTGACCAATCAGCACATTAAGAATATCATTCAAAGAGCCTCCTTGCAGGAAAGCTTGAGAAGCAGAAGCTACACAGAGTGTGCACCAAAGATGCTAACATCATCATCAGACATTCTCATCACTTCTTTAACCAATCTTGCGAGAGTTGAAGATGATACACCTTTGTGAGGTTTCGTGAAAGAAATCAGTAATTGTTTGATGTTAGATCTTAATAGAGAAGTTTTCTCTTCGTACTCTTTAACACATCTGACAGCATATAAACTGACATAATTATCAAAATAAGGATAGAAAATTGTTTGAGAATTAGTTTTGGTTCTGTTGTTTAAATAAAAACATATGCCTTCAGGAGAAAAAACACTGTTAGATATGTATAAAGCTTTGACATCGGAGACTCTTCTAAAGGAGACTAAACAGAGAAGGGTTGTGAGCTTGAAGGACAATAATTTAAGAAATAGCGAATTGTTTGGACCCAGACTATCTATACATTTCAAGACTTTAGAAACATCCCATAGGGAGTTGTACCTTGAAATCAGCGGTTTTAAGATCCTATTACTTCTTAACAATCTCAAAGTACATTTTGACCTAAAGAATAACTATTAAGCAAAACATAAACAGCAGCAATAGCAGAGCGATGAACATTGATAGTTCTCTAAGCTAGACCTCTACCAAACAATTCTGATAGATTGTTAGCTATCTCAGCTACATCCACCGAAATGGGATCAACATTCCTTCCAACACACCAGCAAACCCATTCCTGCCAAGCCAATCAATAGATTTCATGTGTTCCTGGTGCCCAAGATTCTTTAATGAGGTTTGATGCCTCTTCAGAAAGTTCTGGCACTTCCCATAAATTACTGAAATTTTCTATTTCATCATTCTCAGTTCCCCTCCTTGAACTAGATTGTGCAGCTCTCCTGAAGGACCTGGAAGAATTTGTCGGGAATACCAGTAGTAAGACCAGATAATTCACTAGCATTTCTAACAACATAGGGTACCACACTTGAAATTTCCAAAGGCGGTGTCATATGAACAAGAGAAACTTTCAATTTGTTGACCCTTGCAGCTACTCGAGTGATCATCGAAAAGGGAGGAAAAGCATATCCTTTCAGATTCCTCCAATCTTGTCTGAAAGCATCCACTCCTGCTGATTCCAGATGCCAGCTGAAAAGAATTTCTAGTTGG
This sequence comes from Lissotriton vulgaris, assembly GCF_964263255.1. NCBI lineage: Eukaryota > Metazoa > Chordata > Amphibia > Caudata > Salamandridae > Lissotriton > Lissotriton vulgaris. The sequence continues at coordinate 1,301,185,828 of NC_141694.1, forward strand.
GTATTGAGTCTGTCTACAAAAAGGTCTACTTGGCAAGGACCCAAAATGTCCATCAGATATAGAAAGACTTCCCTGTTCAGACACCAATTACTTCAGTCCCTGTGGTTCAAGAAAACCAATCTGCCTCCAAATTCTTCAACCCAGGAATGTGTTCCGCCTGAACTACAAAATTCTGTTTCAAACAATATTACCACAATACTTTGGCCAAATCTGCCAAATCCTTTGATTTCAGACCTCCTAGCTTGTTGACATAGCTTACCGCTGAGACATTGTCCATTCTTAAGAGAATTGAACATCTTGCAGAGTCCCTCGCAAAAGATTTTATAGCAAAAGAGCCTGCTAGGAGCTCCAAACAGTTTATATGTAGACTCCTTTCTTCTTCCTTCCAAAGACCACCAGTACAAACTGAGCCACAGCTCGCACCCCATCCTGACAAACTCGCCTCTGATTCTATCACCAGGTCCAAGAGAGACCCAAAAATTGCTCTCCCATTCCATGCCTCAATATTTATTAACTTCCAATCTATTTCTTCCCTCGTCTTTGTGTAAGTGTTCCTTCCTCTGAATAACTCAAGGATCTCTTAGGTGTTTGCTCTTAAGTCGCTGGAGCACCCGATAATTCAAAGGACCAGGAAATATGGTTTGAATCATAGAGAATAGCAAGCCTTTTACCCTTGCAAGAATTCAAAGGGATATTTTCCTCAAAGTTAGGACATTCCTTAATTCTTTTTTTTTTACGTTTTAATTTTTCTCGTGGAATTCTCAGTTGACCTTGGAGAGTGTCTATCATGAAACCTAGGAATTGAGTAACCTGCTTTGGAATTAGACAAGACTTCTGTCTGTTTACCACAAAGCTTAGATCCTCTAAAAGGTTTATTGCCAAAGTAGTGTGATCTATCACTCTCGATTTGACTTGATCCATTATGAGTATGTTGTTTAAATAGATAATTAGACATACCCCTCGTTCCCTTAAATAAGCTGAAACTGGGCTGAGGACCCTGGTGAAACACCAAGGGGCTGAAGAGAGACTGAAGGGTAGGCATACAAACTCCCACGATTTTCTACCCCATCTGAAACTGAGATATTTTTGGTGATCTTTGCAAATAGGTATTGTTAAATAAGCATCTTTTAGATCTCGTCTTGTCAGCCAATCCCCCGGCTGAAGAATATTTCTTATTAGATGTATACTTTCCATTTTGAAGTGATGGTACTCTACCCAATCGTTGATACTCTTTAGATTTGTAACTGGTCCCCTACCCCTCTCTTTTTTCTGAACCAGAAAAATATTGCTTACAAACCCTTTTGTCGATTCTGGTGATTCTCTGATGGCACCTTTCTCTAGTAGTCCTCTAACCTCTTTGTCTACTAGTTGTGATAATTATTTCTTGAACCTTATGATCTCTGGGATATGACCTTGAATGGGTTCCCCCACAAAATCTATCTGGTATCCCATAACAGTCTCCAACACCCAAGGGTCTTGTGTTATTGATAACCAATTTTTTTACAAATTGTGTTAGCTTCCCACCTATTTTTATAGGTATAACAGAAGGGTCTTGACTTACCTGATCCTCTTGAGTGACGGTCACCTCACAAACCTCTTCCTCTAAACCCTTGCCCCTGAGGGTAGAAGCCTGACTATGAGTTTTGGGGTTAGTAAAGGTTAGGTCTAAATCTTCTCTGAATTGAGGTCCTTGAAATTTGTTGGCCCGGCCGGGGAATCAACCTTTTGATCGCCTGGTCCCGCCAAAAACACGTCTATCGAAGACCTTTTTGATGCCTTTTTGGGATTTTTGAATGGACCTAAAAGCTCCTACATATTTGGACATCTCTTTGATGAAGTCATCCGCAAAGAGTAGGCCATTACCTCCTGCCCTCCTTCATTATTTGCCAGTTCCACCAATTTCAGATACATTTTAAGAAAGATGCTCTTCCTTCTTTCAACATGTAAGTCGGTATTAGCATTGCCTAGGAGGCATACTGCTTTTTGTATCCACTGTCTTAGCTCTTCCAGATTAAGGATTGAATTGCCAACAAAGGCCTCTTCAGGCATGTCAACAATTTTAGTCAAGGCGCCAGACAGGTTTAGGAGCCGGATGAAATAAAAATAAAAATGCTGCTGTCTTGGCACATATGTAAGCCTTTGTCTAGGACTGTCCTAGGATCTCTACCACCTTTAGCAATAAAGGCAATTACTTTGGGATCCAAATCAGGTGCTTGTGTAACCTTATTGGGGAGTGATGGTCTAGGACATTTAGATCTGAGGCACAGTTTGACGTCCTTTGGAATTTGTTTTCTTAGCCAGAACTGCATAAAATTTGCTACATGTGAAGCTGGAGACCATTCAGGTGTTTCAATAAAGACCGATCAAACATAAGTTCCCTGAAAGGATCAGTTAATTCCCCAGAATCTTGATCCTCCAAAACAACCTTATTGTTGTCCTTTGGTGGTAATGTCTCAGATCCGTCTGAGTCAAAATCAGAGGAACAACTCAATTCAACCTCAGCGCTCCCCGATGAGTCATCACATTGCACAACCTTGTGTTTGCGAGCATTAGTTAGTTGTATTTCTGATTCGTTAAATGGACCCTTTCCACGGTCCCCTTGTGTGTCCTCAACACTACCAATATTCATGTGGACAGATATTTTCTTAGAATAGGAAAATGTACCCCTTTTGTGACTAGGACCGGTTGCTTGTAAGTTTTTACTTCCTATTAGCCTTACCTCCATTCTTAGTTAGGGGGTCTTCATTGGCTGACCAAAATCTCTCTTTGTCCGAAGTTCAATTATTATCTAAAGATATATTTTCTAACTTTTTATCCATTTTCTTTTCAAGATCTCTAGAAAAGGATTCCAGTATTTCTTTTAATTTGTCTTCAAAGGACTTCTGGGAAGTGGAAGGGATTACTTGATTAAGGAGATCTTGTTGATCCATGGAGAGGGTAAAATAAATGCCAGGATGGAGGCTAAGCTAGATCAATTAATTGCCAACAGCAGGTCTAGAGCAGGACAGTAAAGGATTAAGCAGGAGAGTAGAGATAGCTAATAGCGTAGTGAGGGCTTAACTGTCAAGAACTGAGTAACTATCAGTATTTTTTAAAAAGCTGGAATGACATGCCAAGCTTTAATAGCAATGACAGGCATCCCAATCCGTCGAAATGGCCACAGAGACTACGTAGGCACATAGTCTTGGCGCCCGATGTTGTCCTATATCTATTTCCCCTTTTTTCTTTTTTTATTATTATTTTTCCCGATGACTTGCGCAAGAGCGGAAAGAGAGAAGGTCTGAAGCGGTGAAGGGGAATCCAGTTTGAAGGCGTTGAGGTAGGAAAAGCCTAATATGCGAACCTAGCGTAGATTCCAATTATGCCCAATGAGGCATGAAGCATGCGATCGCACAGCTGCGCTCTGAACATTATTGGATCTCCTAGCAACACGGTCGTGTGACGTATACGGTAACTAGGGATGTTATCATGGTGCAGCGCTTGCCCTCTACTGAGGAGCGGTATAGATTGCGAAAAGGGGTGATTTAAAAGGAAACAAATCAAAATGTAACAAAAGTCAATAATATTATCCTCGATTACATGCCCCAAAAAAAAACAAGTGCAAAGACAAGTTGCAGGGCATGAAATTAAGAGTAAACAAGCAAAGAGCCAATTGAATCACGAAGGGAAAAGGGTATAAAGGGCAAAGAAATGGCAAGAAACCACATCCTAATTAGCGTTATGCTATTAACAACATTGTTATAAAGTGAGAATAAGGAATAAGGAAGGATAGTTACAAAACTAGAGTAAAGTGTGTGATGGAGGAGTGAGGAGAGACCCAGCCCTGGGCCCCAGGTACCTCAACAACCGCCTGACCTTCTACACTCCCACCCGCCAGCTTCGTTCGACCAACCAGGCCCTCGCCGCCGTTCATGCTCCGAAGAGCCACCATGGGAGGAAGATCCTTCTCCTACCTGGCAGCCAAGACATGGAACTCCCTCCCCATCCACCTCCGTCAGACCTAAGACCACCTCTCCTTCAGGAAGCAACTCAAGACCTGGTTGTTCGAGCAGTAGCAGACCCCCCTCCCCCAAGCGCCTTGAGACCCTCCAGGTGAGTAGCGCGCTAAATACATTTTTTGATTGATTGATTGATTGATAAATGAGAAATAAGCAATCCGAATATGTGACGTTTTTCTGACATCCATTACACCGCAGACTATCACTCTGCAATTTTAATTCTGTAAAGACAAACACCCCGCAAAAAAACACGGAGTAAACGTGACGCACCAAGTAATACAGATTGTAGAGCTTAATGGAATACTTATCTGAGTGTTCTGACCTTTTATTAGGTTGGAATTTTTTATTGTTACAACAATCTAAGTTCTTTAAATTGGCTGTGGTATGCTAATTAAAAGAAGATTGCAATAAGATTAGCCTCCAATCTTGACATACAATTAGACTACTTAGTGATCAAGAGGAATCTCACCAAAGATAAACAGCTGAAGAAACTGAGGAGAAGTTCTACCCTTGCTGTGTGCTCTGGGGCTGGCCTGCAATCTGCTGATTTAAGTGAGGAGTGTGCTGTGTCCCGCCCCCCCTCCTTAGAAGAAGGACTTTGCTGTGTGCTGTGTCCTGAAAGAAGAACAAGTCTCCAAGGGCCTGGGAAGAGTTGGCCTCCTGTTGCTGAAACACAGTTATATAAAAGGTTTCTAAGGATCTGGAGGCTCGCACTTTCTGAACAGTGCTTTGCTTTTTACCTGGCTCTACAATTAGCTGTGTGTCCCAGGATGCCGCTGGAGCCCTTCACGAGACACACATTGCCTGCACGTCTTTTGCCCAGGATCATTGTTTTCACACTGTGTGTGTAAAATCGGCACCCAGCCAAAGACCTGCAGGGAGTGTCCCTTGCCCCTGTGTGCTGTGTGATTTCACCGCCACCGGCCTGTGAGCCCAAAGGCGCTGTGCTTTGCACCACAGCCTGTCCGGGTGTGCTGTGCATTTTACCGCCGCTGGCCCAAGTCCGCTGTTGTCAGGGGGAAGCAGCGCTTGGATCGGCGCCAGCACAGGTGTTGCCTGGCAACGAGGGGCTCATCTCAAAGAGGAGCCACGCTGAAGTCCAGGTTCCTACCTCAGCCAACTAGAGACCCCCATTTCTAACAGGTGGTATCTGGCTGTGGACAAATTTAATATCCAAGTGTATGACATCCCTGCGGGAGGAGTGTGGTGTAACCTACAAGTTCACCACTCCTTACCTCCCATAAGTTAATGGTTTGCTGGAGATATTCAACGAAATCTATGAGGAGTAAGTGGGACATACTCTTTCCATGTCTTCTCTTGCATACAAGGAGGTATTTAGGGTTAATTCTTTTTGAGTTTCTGTATTGGTACCCAGTGACAGGACCTCTCAGGTTGGTCAAGGAAGGCTGGGAGACAACTCCCAGGAAAACTCCACAGGATGTATTTAGCTACATGCTGGCCTTCAGGAACCAAACTGCACGCTTCAGGAAGCTCGCTTAGGAGAACCTGAAAGCAAGCCAGGAAGATATGAAATGCTGGTACGACCAGAATGCTACTCTGGTATAGGTTCAGCATAGCCAAAAAGTTTGGGTCATTGCCCCATTTGAACCGTGAGCCTTGAAGAACAAGTGGACTGGAATTTTTGAGGAGGTGGAGCGCAAAAGTAATGTCACCTACCTGGTGAATTTGCAGACTCCCAGGAACCCCTTGATTCTATGGACCTTGTCCTGAAACCTCTACTGCAGATACTTAACTTGTCTTTTACCACATCAATAGTACCTTTGGCCTGGAAATAGGCTTTGGTCTCTCCTATCATTAAAAAGTCCACACTTGATCCCTCTCTGCCTGAGAATTTTAGGCCGATTTCTCTGCTTCCATGGGTTGCTAAAATAGCTGAGGCTCATGTGAATGAGATGCTGGCTCGACATATGACCCTTAACAACATTCTGGACCCGTCTCAAAATGGCTTCAGATCGGGTCATAGTACTGAGTCGGCCTTGTTGGCCTCCACGGAGTACTTAAGAACTACTCGTGATGCCGGTCAGAGTGCAGCTCTTATATTATTAGATCTTAGCGCTGCCTTTGATACGGTGTCTCATGACATCTTGTTGTACCGTTTGGAGGCAATTGGGATCATGGATCAGGCCCTGGAATGGTTCCGTGCATTCTTGACGGATAGATCCTTCCGGGTCTTGGCACCACCTTTTCGGTCTCAAGCCCATCCCATCTGCCAAGGGGTTCCGCAGGGCTCTGAGTTGAGCCCGACGTTGTTCAACCTTTACGTTCAGCCTCTCACAGCTGTGGCTAGAGAGTGGGGCCTAACGTTAGTTTTGTATGCTGACGATACTCAGCTGATTGTCACCTTGGCTGAAGGTCCCTCTGCCACTGCCTCTAGGTTTAGAGATGGGATGACCGCAGTTGCCCAATGGATGGCTGAAAATTGCCTTCAATTGAATGCCACTAAAACCGAGGTGATGCTGGTAGGGAAAAACACCTCCCTTTGGAAGGAACATTGGTGGCCAGCTTCCTTAGGCATTATGCCTGCTGCCAAGCCAGCGGTCAAGAACTTGGGAGTGTGGCTGGATGCAGATCTCAATTTTCAGTGCCACACGAAGAAGGTGGCAGCGACTTGTGTGGGCTTGTTGAGGGGCCTTCGCCCTATTCTGAAGTTTTTCAGTGCGCCTGTTCGGCAGCTTATCATCTAGGCTACAATCCTATCGCGCTTGGATTACGCTAGTGTGCTATTTTTGGGCGCAAATAAAGCTGAGATTCTGCGTCTACAGCGAGTTCAGAACTCGGCAGCCCGAGCTCTTGTTGGACTGCCTCACAGATGTTCTGCTAGAGCCACTATCAGAGCCTTACACTGGCTACCGATTCAAGCTAGAATCCAGTTTAAGACACTCTGTTTAGCATTTAAAATCTTAAAAGGTACTAGCCCTGAGTTGCTCCGCCCACTGTTAACCTCATACACTCCTCAGCGTAACTTGCGCTCCTTGGGTCAACATCCGGTAAACATACCCAAGTTCAGCCTCTGCCGTGTTGGAGGACGTTCCTTTCGATTGTTGGCGGCCCATCTGTGGAACTCCTTGCATGTATCTATTCGTAGCATCGATGAGCTTCTCCCTTTTCGGAAAGCCATTAAGACCTATCTTTTCCCTCTGATTTAGGTTTTTCTCTCTTTCAGTTTTCTTTTCTGGTACAATGATGCAGTCAGCGCCGGGACGCCCCTTAGCTGGGGCAGCTGTGCGCTCAAACAAAACATTAACATTAACATTTGAGGGTCCTCCATGTCAACCTCCTCAAGCCTCACTTTGAGAGGTCAGAAGTGAGCATGCTCTTGGTGACAGATGATGGTGTGGAAGAGGAGAGGGAACCTCTCCCTGACCTCCTGTCTTCCGAAGAGCACAATGGATCATACACTGACCCCAGATGAGCAGAGTGACTGTCACCAATGGTTGGGGCTATTCGCCATGCTGTTCTTCCTGACCCCTGATGTTACTCACAGTGGTACCTGTAGTAAATGGACCCAAGAAGCCAAGTAGAAGTCTGAAGCTTTATTGGGACAGACAGCTTGAACAACCACCTTCAGCAGGAGCCCAGTAGAGAAGCAGGAGCCCAGTAGAGAATGGCTCATCAGTGCATAGAATGTTACAGTGGAAATGTAAGATAACAATTCTAACAGAGAATGCAGAACATGAATTACATGGATTACTACAGTACCCATGACATGGACACTGGTGACAGCCCACCTGTGAAACACAAGATTTACAGGGTGACTGACCAGGTCAGAACCAGCATCAAAGAGGAGGTCTCTAAGATGTTGACATTAGGAATGATCGAGTCCTCACCTGTCTTTGGGTCAACCCAGTGGTCTTAGTCCCAAAGGCTTCTGCACCCTGTGCCACTCCTGAACTGCAGTTCTGCATGGACTACCATGGGCTCAACACCGTTACCAGGACAGATGTAGCCCCATCCCCTGAGCTGAGGAGCTCTTTTAAGAGTTGGGAGCTGCCAAGTTCCTCAGCACATTTGATTTGACGTCCGGGTACAGCCAGATTGCCTTAATCGAAGGGGTCGAGGAGAGGTCAGCATTTTCAACCCCTGAGGGGAACTGTCAGAATTTCAGTGCCCCCTACCTGGACGACATTGCAGTGTTCAGTTCCAGCAGGGTAGGCCACTTGCAGCACCACTGGGAAGTGTTATAGGCTGTGCAGAGGAACAGGTCTCATGGTCTCATGGTCAAGGCAAGTAAGTGCCATATCGGGCAGGGCTCTGTGGTGTAATTAAGGCACCATGTAGGAAGAGGCCAGGTGGCACCCTACAGCCTATGTTTGACACCATACTGGCTTGGGAGCTCCCCAAGACCCAGACAGAGGTTAGAGCTTTTTTTAGGTCTCACTACCTACTATAGGAGGTTTGTCAAGGGCTATGGCACCATTGTTTCCCCCCTGATGGAGCTGACTTCCAGGAAGAAGCCCCAGAAGGAGATCTGGACTGATGCCTGCTGGAAAACATTTGATGCCCTGAAGGCAGCCATGTGCACGGCGCCTGTGCTCAAGGCACCCGACTTCTCTAAGGATTTCGTAGTGCTGACTGAAGCTTCAGAGCATGGTTTGGAAGCGGTGCTCTCACAACTGAACGATGAGGGCTTAGACCAGCCTGCAGTCTTCCTTTGCAGGAGCCTACTCTCCACAGAACAGAGGAAGAGTGCCATAGAGCAAGAAGCTTTTGCTGTGGTTTGGGCACTGAAGTAGCTAAGACCCTACCTGTTTGGGACTCTCTCCAGGTTCAAAGACACCATGAACACATCAGGTGGTTGATGCAAATGACGGGTGAGAACTCAAAGCTTTTGAAGTGGTCCATTTCCATACAGGGAATGGACTTTTGAATGGAACATCGCCCTTCAACAGACCACGCCAACACTGATGGTCTGTCTTAGTGAACAGTACTCAAAGGAGGTTGGGTAGTTCACCCTACTTTCAGCTGGAGGGGACAAGTGTTAGACCTGGCATCTTTTGGCATGTTTCTCCTGTCTTTTTACCTTCTGACCTCCCGGTTTTGACTCTGTTTTTGCTGTTTTAGAACTGCCAGGATGCGTACAGCCCCATTGCTGTGTTTTTGCTTTGCTGGGTTGGCCTGCAGTTGCTGCTTCTTCCTTGGGCAGTGAAAGCACTGGAATTACCTTTCTTCACTTGTCACTGAGTAGCTCTAAGTGCTTTAAACAGAGCTTGCCTCCTGTTCATGAAGTCTCAGGGAGCACAAAGACTTCACTTACCTCTGGGTACCGCCTCTGGAACTGTGGGTTTCAGTTGCCAGAGAGGGGAAAAGCAGTCAACACTGTCACCGACACCATTGTGGCCTCCGTGTCCTGAATGCACCAGGGAGGGCACCGCCGCACTTCACACTGACACGCTGGTCTCACCAATGATGACCGTCACAGCCAGTGACCACATGCTTGCACTGAGCCATGTGGGCAACGCAATCTGCACTGCCTCACTTCACTCCGCTACCCTGGTCTCACCAACAACGTCGCTGGCCACTGACCATGAAACCCAGGACCGCACCATGGTTTGGGGGCACTGCTCTTAAGTCACACGCCACACTACCCGATCCCACACCGCAATCTGGGCCCACCAACATCAGCTCCCATCAACCGGCACTGTTGCTTGCACTGTGACCTGTCAGCACCGCAACAAGCACCACCTCACTCCGCACCACAGCCCTGGTTTCACCGATACCGCTAAATGACAGTCACTGAGCCATTGCCTGCACCGCGATGTGAACCATGACGGTTGCCAGGACCGACCCATATCGTTGCGGTCGACCGGAACCAAAAGTTCTATTTACGAGTCTGCTGACAATAACGCCAGTCCGCACCGAAGCGGTTGGCAGAAACTGTTGGATTCTGGTGCTTGCAGCCTCCGGGTAGCCCCAGACGGATCTGCCAGCTTCCAGGAACTGCATTTTAAAGTCATTCTTACAAAGTGCACATTATTGATTACTGTATATTGGTCATTTTGGTCTTGTTTGCACGGATGAATGTTTGTTATTTTTCTAAAACTGTTGTGGTGTCCTTTTGTAATGTTTTCACTGTATTACTGCTAGTTATGTGCACATGATTTACACATTGCTTCTGAGATCAGCCTGACTGCTCTTGCCAAGCTACCAAGGGGGTGAGCAGGGGTTATTTTAGTAGTGTATCCCCCCTTATCCTGACTAGAAGGAAGGGTCTCCATTTGGACAAAGGTGTGAACCATTGGCAACTAGAGACCCCCATTTCTAACAATGACTATTGTTTATAATAAAAGAAGCCTTTGTGATGTGCGTGCTAGATTAGTGATGTTATGGATATGTGGTTAGTATTGTCGCCCCATGGCTGAAGATAGGACGACTTTTGTACTTAATGCCTAGAGTGGCCTAGTACATGATGTACAGGGCATCGTGAAGCTGAATGAATAAACAAAGTAGTTTCTAAGAAAATATTCAAATATTGTTGTGCATGCAAATGTTTTCCAAAAGGTCGCCACTGAAACCTTATTTTGTAGGACAATGTAAGGAATAAGCTGCGCTGCTACATGGGCCTAACACCAGAATATAACAAGCATACCAAAAAAAAAGAATGCACCACAGTTTATATTACCCCCAAATCACCTACAAAGACACTTCCACAAATATATCTAGGAACAGACGCATTATCATATTTAAGAGATCCCCCTTTGAAGATATTCTCTCTCTTTCTCTCAAACACACACATAAGGAAGCTTGTATCACCGAATGCTTACTGTCTGTAAATACAGACCAAGATGCACACATTAAACTTCACGGATCAAAGCATCCACAAATCAGCCATGACCTGAGATTATGACCACACATGCACTCACAGGCATATAGTTTGACACTGATACATTTGACCACCCCCAGAGGCATCCTTAAATCACACTGACATAGGTCATATTTCTATCGTTGTGAGGGATAGATTCAAGTGCTCATTTTTCAATTTCTGGATTACTATGATATAGTCTTCTGTTATGTGGGTTAGTTGAGGTTCTGCTTAAAAAATATGCATATTTACAGTGGGGGGTTTTCACCTTCTTTTACCCCTTTTTCACCTTCTAGCAAGAAAAAGAAAAATCATTAAGTGTTTAAGCTAGGACTTGCATCACATTTGCACCATGCAACATGGTACATGTGTAGCACAAAGTAAACACAAGGGGATGATGGACAGAATGCTGAAACTTTTCAGACACTCACCCCCAGTCACAGATCTGGGTTGAATCCATCACCATTCTTTAGCTCACTTCGCCACCTCAGTGCAAACACAGCTATATGCAAATCAGTCTTGACCCAGTGCCTCATGGGAACAGTCCAGCCCCAATTGCCACGCCAGGTCTTCCCTGAACCGGAAATAAGCATCCTGGGACCGGTTTCTGGGTAAAACCCTTCATCAGCCAGGCTAGCTTGAATCCAGTGGCAAAGTGAGCAAGGACTCACGTCTGGGCATACCCTTCCACATTTTTCCCTTGTTTTTCTGCCCTTCTGCCCTCTGTTATTCCCTTGTTTTTCTGCCCTTCTGCCCTCTGTTAGACTCGTTTTTTGTGCCCTTCTGCCCTCTGTTAGACTCGTTTTCGTGCCTTTCTCACCCCTGTTAGACTCGTTTTTTGTGCCCTCCTGCCCTCTGTTAGACTCGTTTTTCCCTTGTTTTTCTGCCCTTCTGTCCTCTGTTAGACTCGTTTTCCCTTTGTTTTTGTGCCCTTCTGCCCTTTTGCCCTTTGTTAGACTGCTTTTTGTGCCTTTCTGCCCTCTGCATCACCACATCATCACTCAGCGCTACCCCACATCACTCAGCACCACCACATTATCACTCAGCACCACCACAGCATCACTCAGCACCACTACATTATCACTCAGCACCACCACAGCACCACTAAGCACCACCACAGCATCACTCAGCACCACCACAGCATCACCCAGCACCACCACAGCACCACTCAGCACCACCACAGCATCACTCAGCACCACCACAGCATCACTCAGCACCACCACAGCACCACTCAGCACCACCACAGCACAACTCAGCGCCACCACAGCATCACACAGCGCCACCACAGCACCACTCAGCACCACCACAGCATCACTCAGCACCACCACATTATCACTCAGCACCACCCCAGCACCACTCAGCACCATCACAGCATCCCTCAGCACCACCACAGCATCACTCAGCACCACAACAGCACCACTCAGCACCACCCAGCATCACTCAGCACCATCCCAGTATCACTCAGCACCACCACAGCACCACTCACCACCACCACAGCACCACTCAGCACCACCACAGCATCACTCAGCACCACCACATTATCACTCAGCACCACCACAGCACCACTCAGCACCATCACAGCATCCCTCAGCACCACCACAGCATCACTCAGCACCACAACAGCACCACTCAGCACCACCCAGCATCACTCAGCACCATCCCAGTATCACTCAGCACCACCACAGCACCACTCAGCATCACCACAGCACCACTCAGCACCACCACAGCACCACTCAGCGCTACCCCAGCATCAATCTGCGCAACCATTCAACAACAACTGGTTCAAATATGTTCTCTCAATGTTTCAAGCTTTATTACAAATGTCACAAAAAGATGTTAATATTTTACTTCTGTTCTTGGATTTTCGTCACAATAAAAAACACTGAACATAATCTTCACAAAAGTTATTTACAAAAGTTTAAGCTATTGCCATTATAAATTAAAATCACTTTTATTTAATTACTAATTATTTAAAAAAATTAAAAGCCATTGTAATTTGTAATATAAATACATCTAAGTCACGTAAATACAAAACATGTTGCAATACAAATGCTATAGGTGTCACATTTGCAAAAGTTATAACTATTGGCATTGTAAATGACAAAGCCATTAATTTAGCTATTTTCAAAACCAACACATAAATAAAATAAATGTCAATTACAAGACCAGTAGCTCAAATGCGAGACCTATTGCATTGCAAATGCTTGTTTTTATATCTGTCAGTGCTTCCTGTTGAGGTTTAATTTTTGTGACAGACGCCTCATTGCCTACTTGTAACTATTCTCTGACCCTGCTTCAAGGGTCAGAGCAGGGTCAGAGAATAGTTGCAAGTAGGCAACGAGGCACCAGGAAGCACTTACAGGCTTACAGCAGCAGGTGCCAGAGTTAAAGTTAATTTCTTTGTAACCCTTTTGTAAAGGTTACAAAAAATTTGCTTCAGCTTTTGCACCTGCTGCTGTAACCCTGTAAGTGCTTGGCTGAAAATTCGTCCCGCTGATTCGCGGATTTTACTGCGATTTCGCCAAATTCGCGGAATGCGAAATCGTGGAAAATCCGCAAATTCCGCGAGCAGAAGGAATTTTCAGCCCATGCTTAGTTTACTGTAAATTATGTTCATGTATTATGTCATGTTCTTGAACTATGGCATAAAAGGAATTGAGTGTTCCCTGGGTTTTTGATTCAAATGGGGAACCAAGTCATTCACTCATCTCACTATATTGCCACTCAGCCTATTCATCAATTCTTTGCTATAGTAGAACCACAAAAACATAAATTTTGTGTACAAACACTTCAAAATCTTTATTATAAAATGTTTTGTTTAAAAAAGTATTCAATACATTACCAAACATGAATTCATCACAAATGATTAAAAACAATATCCGTCTATTCAGTAGTGCCTAGATTTCGGTGTTTTTTTGGTCAAATTCATAGGCACAAAGATACACAGATCAACACATTTTCCAAGACATCAATTGCAATAAGAAATAATAATAAAATATACACAATAGTGGGACCACAAAACAAAGATGTACAAGTACAAAAAAGAGTGATAACGAAGAGATAAAGTTGTTCATTATATTGTGAATGTACTCTTACATTGGTATTTTGTGTTTACAGATATATGTGTACATCAGAATTGTCCTGAGGAAGGTGGGGCTTAGTGCCACAACCACCGAAACGCGTCGACTACCCCGTTGGGGATGTATTAATTGTGTATATTTTATTATTATTTCTTATTGCAATTGATTTCTTGGAAAATGTGTTGATCTGTGTATATTTGTGCCTATGAATTTGACCAAAAAAAACACCAAAATCTAGGCACTACTGAATAGACGGATATTGTTTTTAAACATTTGTGATGAATTCATGTTTGATAATGTATTGAATACTTTTTTAAACAAAAAATTTTATAATATAGATTCTGAAGTTTTTGTACACAAAATGTATGCTTTTGTGGTTCTACTATAGCACAGAATTGATGAATAGGCTGAGTGACAATATAGTGAGATGAGTGAATGCCTTGGTTCCCCATTTCAATCAAAAACCCAGGGAACACTCAATTCCTTTTTTGCATTATTACCCTGTTCCTGTGGGTTTGACCAGAAGGGTACTCTCTTTCTTTTTTTTTTTTGATCAAATGTCTTTTTATTGAGTTCCACATAGCAATACCATACATACAGTAAACGAGAAGAACAAAGCTGCAACACCCACCCCGGATGCAACGCACATTCAAACCTTCCACCTGTGAAACGAGGGGTTGCCAGGAGTAAATGCATGCTCGTATGGTGTTAGACAAACCTCGTCCTGATCTTTGGAACTCTTTTCCACCCAACTCCCCCCGGAACCCCACCCATCCCAACATTCCCCAACCGTGCTTGACTCTCGTCCCCACCCACCCTCCCCCCGCCCTCTCCCCTCGGTGTGGTCCATGTAGCGCCCAGAGGTGTCCATACAGGGTGCAGCCTAGCCCTTGCGGCCTCCTTTGGTTTTCTCGTCGCGGAATCCCTCCGCCAGTTTCAGAACCCTGAGATACTTCGGGCATGTGAGTTCCGTGAATTCTTGGGAGAGCAGGGAGATGAGTGGCTGCCACACCTCTCTAAATGATTCCGATGTCTGTGTTAGTGAGGCCTGTATCCTCTCCATCCCCATGATGTACCACAGTCTATGTAACCACCCAGTATGAGTGGGTTTCCTTGTAGTTCCCCAGAGCGACAGGATGTGTTGGTTCGCCGGCCCCATCACCAACCCCATCTGTTTACCCCTAATGGATTTGAGCGGGAACATCAATCTGTTGGGGAGTCCCAGTATCGCATAAGCAGGGAAGCGAGGAATGTCGGTGTCAAAGTGGGTGTCGATGTCCTTAAGCACTGCCTCCCAAAATTCCCGCACCGCAGCACACTCCCATAGAATGTGTATCATGGTTCCCGTTTGTCCACACCCTCTCAGGCAATTGGGGTCTTTGCTCGGGTTACCGCGGTGCAGTCGTTCCGGGGTTAAGTGCCAATAATAGGCGATCTTCACCGCCACCTCTTTGCTAGCCGTGTTTGTAGCCGTGTGGTGAGCCCGATAATATATGTCCTGCCATTCCCTGTCTGAGAGGGCGCGCCCCAGCTCCCTCTCCCATCGCTTCTATCCGGCAGACCTCTCCGCGGGGGGTGGCAGGGACAGCATGAGGTAAAGTTTCGTAATGGACCGTGAGTCCGATGTTTTGGTCATAATCCACCTCTCAAATTGGATGAGCGGGCGGCTGGCCAGAGGCGCCACGTCCGCGTGGGTCAGCCAGTGTCGAAGTTGGAAGTATTGGTAGCGCAGCGGCTTGTCAAGTGTGTAGTCCGCCGTCACTATGTCCCAAGTCAGAAAGCCCTCTGTATCAAACAGGTGGCCCGCAGAGCGGCACTCAGATTGTCGCCATTGGGGGAACGAGCCCGGAGACCCGCCCGGGGGGAACGCTGGGTTATCTAACAGGGGTGTCATGGGGGAGGGGAAAGTCATCAGGCCCCTCGGAACCGCGGTTGCGTCCCATACCTGTAGGAGAGTTTTGGTAATAGGGGATTTCTTGAGGTACGCTGGTCTATCCGGTCGTGCCAGAAAGGGGACCTTCCATAAGGGCAGGCCCGCCATGGCCCTGTCCTGAAATAACCAGTGCTTTTCTGAAGACGGCCTAGACCATTCCAGAAGGTATCTGAGCTGCGCCGCATGAAAGTAGCGCCGCAAGTCCGGGACTCCCAAGCCCCCCTCTGCCGTAACCCTCGTGACCAAGTCGCGCCTCATCCTGGACCTCTTGTTAGCCCACACATATTGGTTTAGGACGTCTTGCAGCTTCTTCATCATCCCCAATGGGGGAGTGACCGAGATGGTCTGGAATAGGTACAGGATCTTGGGCAGAAGGGACATTTTGATGGCGGCCACTCGTCCCAGCCACGAAAGCGGCTGCTGTTTCCATCGTGCGATGTCTCTCTGGGCACGGGACAGGAGCTTGGTGTAGTTAAGTTCGACCGTCTGGGCAGTCGCTGGAGTCAAGTCTATCCCCAGGTATTGTATTGTGGTGCTTACCTCCAGACCCCCTATGTGCAGCGACTCTCTGTTAGCCGGCTGGGTGTTGCTACCTAGCGGGACGACCACGGACTTTTGTACATTCTTTTTACTTTACTTTATCAATCTTTATTTCGAAGATGAACTTCATAAAAGATACATACAATACATTTTAAAGCCTTGGTAAAAATGGACTTAAAAGTTTAAAATGCTAAAGGTTAAAACATCGGGAACACGAGAGTTCTAAGGTCAATCATGTACAAAGGGTCTTTCACCAGTCTAGTCGGAATTAGTGGGCCAGTTTCATACACTGTCTTCTGTAGTGTCAGACGGCATTTAGATACTTAGCTACACAATAAATTCCGACAGGTCAACTTTGAGAATTCTCAGGGCCTCCGTGCACTTTGTAAAGCCCAAGTTCCTACAAATTAGTATAATCCACTTTTTCCGTGGCTCTCTGTATGCTGGGCAAAAGAACATCAGATGCGGCTCTGTTTCATCTGTCACCCTGCATGCGGGGCATCAAGGGGATACCACCTCGTTCCATTTAGATGTAAAAGTACAGATTGGGAGAGACCCATGCCTCCATTGGAGGTACAGCTTCCTTAGTAGCACAGGGTAGATTTTGTCAAGTGCCAATTTCAAACTGTAGTTATCCTTAATAGTTAAGAATGACTCCGTTAGTGTTCCCAAGTTGGGCCGGGCCAAAAGTGCCGCTCTTTTCGCCCCCGACCAGGAGTCAAACTTAGCTGATGTCGACCATCGCTGCAGCCATCTCACGAGTCGGCACCAGTATCTTTGGATACCACTTGAATCGCCGCTGCCTGTTCCTGGGCTACCGTGTCGGGAGTAGGCTTAAGTGACTTTTTCTGCTGCTTGCCCCGTCGCACTTTCTGCCAGCCATCCCCCGTCGTCCGAGGGGAGCCAGATGCAGTCCCCGGTGGCCATCCTTCGCCCACGTCGTCCCGTTGTGGTTCCTCATATGGAATGTCTAGGACTGCGCAGGTGTCCCGCAGGGAGGGCAGTTGGTGCAGGGCGCCGTTCCACTTGAAAATGAGACGGAAAGGGTGCCCCCAGGTGTAGGGCACCCCCTCCTTGCGTAGGAAAGTTGTGGCAGCCCTAAATGACCTCCGCTTCTGCAGGGTAATCGTCGACAGGTCCTGGAAAAGTTCCACATTGTGGTCCTGGAAACGAAGGGGTTGTTTGAGACGTGCCGCCTTCAGTATGCGCTCCTTAAGGGGATAGTCCGGCAGGAAGGCCAAGATATCCAGGGGGGGGGCCTGTGTCCGCCGGGCCAAGACCACCCGGTGGGCCATGTCGATGCGGATCTCAAAGCTATCATCTTCGCCCAGTACCATCCGGAAGAGCGCTTGTAGGTACCCAGCCACGTCCTCGCCCTCTGCTTTGGGTGGCACGTTCCGGACTTGAATGTTATTTCGTCTGGAGTGGTTCTCCAAGTCCTCCGTGTAGGCCTGGAGGTCTGTCTGTCGGTCGTGGAGTCGGACAATCTCCTGCCGGAGGAATTCTATTTCTTCGCTCCTGGCTTGGCCCGAAAGCTCGTTGGCGGCCACTCTCTCCCCCAGATCGTCGACGTCACGCCTGAGTTCTTTGTATTCCCCGGTCATTTCCTTGCGGAAGGTCTGGATGTCCTCCTTAAGGGAGGTGAAGAGGGCCTCCATGAAAGCCTTGGTCGCCGGGGCCTCGCCTTCGGTGTGGTCCTTCCCCTTGGGGGGAGGTACTGGGGCCGGCTTGTCAGGTGTTTTGTCGCCTTTGGAGGAACCCTTGACCAGCATGTCAGATATGTTGCAGTTCCCTTTGCGGTTGTTGGACTCCATAATGTTCCCGGTCCCTGGTGAGGCCGCAGCCGAGTCGTATTTCCCTGCTGGGCCGCAGACTTCTTCGGCGTGTCTGGGCCGGTAAGTGGATGGGCAGCCTTTGTGCACTCAGCGCCTCTGGTCCGCTCTGTGGTTGCCGCAATATTCTCCGTGCCTCGGCCAGGGGCCCTCGCGATGCAGCCCCCTCTGACGTTTATCGCTGGCTATGGCGCCCGCGGTCACCCCCAGGAGCCCACTGGGTCTCTCAGGCCTCCATCTCCCAAGGCCTCCGTCCCTGGGACGCACAGCCTCCCCTGGGCTGTCCCAGAGGCCCCACTGTGGCCCGGCTTGTCCTCTTGTGCGTCCCGGTCAGGTCTCCGTGCCTCACTTCCCAGGCAGCAGGGGCCCCTGCGCCTCCAGCCGGGCCAATATTGCCACCCCTTGCCAAGTCACAGGTCCCGCTGTTGCTGTTGCTGGCTAGGCCCTCCGCTTGGCCCCTGGAGGGTCCCGTTCGTGGAGCGTTCTTTGCTGGGCGTTTGTATGGGGGGGGCCTCACGGCCGTGCCCCTGGGGTCTCCTGATCGCCGACTGTGTGCTATAGGCCGCTGCGTCCAAAGCGCCTGGGCCACACCTCCTGCCGGTGCTTACAGCCCTCACCCGGGCCAAGGTAGTTCAAGTGTGTGGTAGGGGGGAGGGGGTCCGCTCCCCCGGTGCTGCACCAGCTCCCCCGCGGGCCGCCACTCTGGTCTCCGGTGCTCCTCACCTGGCAGCTCGCTAGTCGCTCTAGCCGACCAAGAGATCAGGCCGTGCCCGCCTCGACTAGGCCCAAGCCGGGGCCTCGAGTAGTGTCAGGAAGCTGGCGGGCCCGGCATGCTGCAATCCGCCTCGGGTCCGCCCGGCTCTTCTTCAGCTGCAGCCAAGGCCTGCCTCCCGGCCTCCGCAATCGCTGCCCCAGGCCTCGATCCCTCCTCTCCGGGGTCAGGAGCGCCGCGGGAGTCCTCCCCGGGGCCCCGTGTACACAGGCCCCGGCTCTACCTGCGCGCCATTTTGTCGCCGCGGTCCGCCTCTGTTCCGCGGCGCCTCCCGCCGTTGCCGGGCGCCGCACCCGGTCCCTGCAGCCCTGCGGTGTTTACTGACCCTGTCCGCTGGTGGTGGCTGGCTTGGTAGGGGCGGCGGTCCGCGAAAATCCCTGTCGGAGGATCGGGTGTCGGGAGCCAGCGCGGATCACGTTCTACCGAGCCGCCATCTTAGCCACGCCCCCCCTCTCTTTCTTTTTTAACCATGTTCTTGAACTATGGCTCCATCATGCCGTAAGTAATAGAATAATGTGTAGTTATTCTGTGCAAACACTGGGCCTGAAAGACAGTTGGGACACACCCAGCACCTGCTTAGGAGCCTATTTAAACCAACCCCCTTCACTATTCAGTGCTTGGTCTCGTTACTTCAACACACTTTCCTGGCTCCAGCTTTTCTGATCGGCATCTCCTGCTTGACAGCCTTGCATTAGCAATTTCCTGGCTTCCTGGTTCCAGGCTGAGGCTTCAGTCCGACGTCTTCTTCCATGTCGTGTTCCCAAAAAAAAAAACAGCGCATAGAGAAAACATGCTTTAAGGTATTTTTGGGGAAGACAACTATCCCACAGTGAGTCTGCTTACATTAGAACTTGGAAAGTTTGCTCCAGAACTTGGAACATTGCTCTTTGAGCTGCGCATATTATTAGAACTATGGGCCAGATGTAGGTATCAAAATACCGGTCGGTAACGGCAGACAATACTGAATTTCGGCCGTTACCGACCGGTATTTGGATATTGAGATGCAGAGCTTCAAAAAACTACAGATTCAGTAAATTTACCGATTCGGTAAATTTACACATTCGGTAATTTTACCGGATCGGTAAATTTACTGAATCGGTAAATTAAATGTCGGAAGTACTTTAAACAGTGCTTCAGGGCTTTAAGGATTCGTTATTTACCACCAACTATTAGTTGGTGGTAAATAACGAATTCCTATGTAAATCCAAATATGTGCATATACACCTGTGCCATGTCACAGACATACATGCACCCTTAGGGCATGTATGTGTGCCACATGGCACACAAGCACTAATCAGGTGTGCAACAGGGTGTCAAAGTGACACCCTGCCACCCTTGACTATTTCACAATTTTACCGAATCGGTATTTACCGATTCGGTAATTGACATTCATTTCTACGGGCCTCCAGGCCCAAAGGAATGAATGGCAATTACCGAATCAGTAAATAA
The DNA here is from genome assembly GCF_964263255.1 of Lissotriton vulgaris. Taxonomy (NCBI): domain Eukaryota; kingdom Metazoa; phylum Chordata; class Amphibia; order Caudata; family Salamandridae; genus Lissotriton; species Lissotriton vulgaris. The sequence goes on from NC_141694.1 coordinate 1,301,206,252, forward strand.
TGATTCAGTAATTACAGAATCTTCCTATTTCTGTAATAAAAAGCAAATTATTACCGACATTTAATTTACAAATTCAAAAATACTGAATCGGTAAAATTCAGAAATTTAGAATCGGTAAAAAAGATTTACCTACATCTGGCCCTATATGTCTTGGACAGAAGGAACACACTTCATCTCAAGTGTTACTGCAGTTTTCCCGTAGTACCCAGAAACTAGTGACATTTATAAAACAAAGACTAAAATAGAAGATTGAGATTTTTTAAAAGTGTGAAAGTAGTTACCGGATTGATCCTAAGTTATATCTTGGTATCACGCTGCTAGTTTCTAGAAGGATTGGGGACCTTTCCTCTCATCGTTCACATGGTCATCAAGGTGAAACAATCTGGAGCAGCGGTGAGTGCCTCGTAACAGAAGGCCAAGCCCACCAATTGTTTTTTCATGATAACGATTCGGTATGGAAGTCCCAGATCAAACAGCTTAGTTAGCAGACATCATTAGAAAATTACAGGAAGAAATGCAGCAAATAAATTAGGAAATTCATACACTGAGAGAGGAATTATTAAAGAGTAGAGGAAGCTTCAAACAATGGAGAGAACACAAAGAGACCGATCCTCGCCCATTCATAGCGCCAAAAAGATTTGGTCAAAGTCCTGCAGGAGCAACAGGTTTTAGTCCTCAATGTCCTGAACAAAATTTCCAGGTAACAGTGGTTACACCAAGTCCAGTTTCCCAGGCTAACCCTAAGCATTTTTTTGGTGATACTTCCCGCTTACTTCATTCATGAGTCAGTGTCAGGTGCATTTCTTATATAAGACACAGGATTTCTCGTCTGATACTGAGAAAATAGCATTTATTATTTCTTACCTATGTGGTGTAGCCGCAAATTGGACAATACCCTTAGTAGAAAATGATGATCCCGTTTTACACAACTGCACTCATTTTAAAGATGCTGTGTCCCGCCTCTTTGGGCGTCATACATTCATTCAAGCTAGTGTCAATGAACTTTTAAATCTGAAACAGGGTTCTAAGGACCTCATTACTTACATAACCACCTTTAATCGCCTCTTATCTGAATTTCATTGGACCGAAGAGAAACCTATTTATCCTTTTTATAGAGGTTTAAGAGATCATTTAAAAGACTCTTTAGCCAATTTTGTAAACGTACCTGATGATTACTCTGAATTCTTGGATTTGGTAGTAAAGCTAGATCACATACTTGGAGAAAGAAAACACGACAAACCCCGATTTGACACAAGACTCATTTCAATCAAGCCTGAGAAAAAAGATGTTGATGACAAATCAGAACCCATGCAAATAGGAAGTCTTAAAGGCCCATTGACTGCAGAAGAGAAAGGTAGACGAAGAAAAGGAAATCTTTGTCTTCATTGTGGCAAAGCAGGACACTTTGCTTGAGAGTGCCCAATAAAGCCCAAAAATTAAAAGGCAATAGCTAGTTCACTACCAAATTCCATTGAGTCGGAAAACTAAATGTCAAAGTATGTAGAGATCGCTCCTTTCGGAAGTGATGACATCAATATCTCTCAATATGCTACAAACACCATTAATTGTGTCCCTCGCATATGACTATACGATTTACTGTTATAATTTCTGACCCACAAAGGTATAGTTTGTCTGCTATAATTGATTCTGGTGCCACAGGGGAACTTTTTTGACATAGCCCTGGCTGAAAAATATTGCATCCAATCAATTCTAAAAGCAGAACCAGAGCCTGTAAGGGCAGTTGATTGATCTGCCTTTTCCTCTGGTTTGATTTGTTTCCGTACCCCTCCTTTGATACTTGTTGGAGAAAATGGTCACACTGAGCAAACTACGTTTGATCTTATTGACACCCCTACATTCAGAGTCATTCTAGGAATTTCTCGGTTAGAATTGCACCATGTAGAGGTTGATTGGGTTCAAAGGACTGTAACTTTGGATTCTGCTTTCTGTAGAACACATTGTTATAAAGAGACACAAGACTTCATCCATCCATTACATTTTGCTTCCACGCAGGAACAAATTACTACTCTACCAAAACAGTATAGAGACTTCTTTGCAGTATCTGACCTAGTTCAGGCCACACAATTGCCACCCCACAGGGTGTATGATTGCAGAATAGAACTATTGCCTGGGGCAGTTTTGCCTTGTAGTCGGATATACGCCCTGACTGACCCTGAGACGCAATATCTTACAAAATATTTAGATGAATTGTTGCAACTATGTTTTATTAGACACTGCATATCACCTGTCTCATCCCCACTCTTTTTCATGGCAAACAAATCTGGAGATCTCCGCGCATGTATTGATTACCATGCAGTAAATAAGGTGACGATAAAAAATCATTATCCTTTGCCCCTGATGCCTGTATTGATAAACCAAGTTAAGGGGTCTGCCATTTATACTAAATTCGACTTGCAGGGGACCTATCACCTCATCCAAGTCAAACAAGGCGAAGAGTGGAAAACCGCTTTCCGAACAAAATTTTGATTTTTCAAGTACGTAGTAATGCTGTTCGGATTGTGTAATGCTCCGGCGGCATTCCAATAAGTGCTACATGATTTTCTGGATGTCTTCGCCATGGTCTATATAGATGACATTTTAATTTACTCTAAGAATGAAGAAGAACACATCCAACATGTGTGCACCATCCTACAAAGACTGCATGAACATTCTCTATATGCCAAATTAGAAAAATGCATATTTCACACCAGCAAAGTAGAATTTTTAGGATATTTCTTGTTCCCCGAAGGGATCACTATGGATCCAAAAGAGGTAGACGTTATTCTTAATTGGCCATCCCCTAAATCAATAAAAGATATTCAATTAGTGTTGGGTTTCGCAAACTTTTACAGACGGTTCATTGGCCAATTTTCTGAAACTGTCTCACCTACAACCCATTTATTGAAAAAAGGAAAAACATTTTGCTGGACTGACAATGCTGAAACTGCTTTCAAAAAATTAAAATAAGCTTTCACCTCGGCCACTATTCTGTGTCATCCAGATCCTGATCATCCATTCCTTGTGGAAGCGGATGCTTCCCAGACTGCTTTGGGAGGAGTTCTGTTACAAAAGAATCCTAACACAGGACACCTGCCTCCAATAGCATACCACTCCAGAAATGTATTACAGGCAGAACAAAACTATACCATAGCGGGGCGCAAGCTGTTCGCTATTAAGGCTTTTGTCACTGAATGGAGACATGATCTTCTAGGGCCCAAACATATGATAACCATCTTCACAGGTCATAAGAATCTCCAATGTTTTACGTCTGTAAAGGCCCTAACTCCCAGACAGATAGACAGATGAGATGGTTACTATTCTTTAGTGAGTTTGATTTTATTATGACCTATCAACCTGGTAAACAACAATTGTTATCCGTCACGCTGTCCAGAATTAGTGAAAAAGATAATAAAGGAAATTCCACCACAGCACCTAGCATCACACCCGAAAACAAGATAGTTGCCCTAACTCAGGTTGATTCGTTCTTTTAACACATTAGGACCGCATCTCAAACAATTAATACACAAGAATGGTTACAAAACACCAGGAATTCCAGAACAAATGGCTATCTATTTCATAATAATAAGTTGTTTATTCCATTAAAAGAATTGAGACAACAAATCATTGCCTGGCACCGTGATTCAGGTTTAGCAGGACATCCAGGTTCACACAAGACGTTGGAGTTATGCACAAGACTCTTTTGGTGGAAAAATATTCACGATGATGTCAGCAAATTAGTCAAATCATGTCCAACCTGTGCACGAAATAAAACCCAACATATTGTACCTGCTGGTTTGCTACATCCATTATCCATCCCTCCAGTACCCTGGCACACTATTAGTATGAATTTTGTCCCTGACATACCAAAAGTAAATAAATGCACAACCATCCTGGTAATTGTAGACTTACTATCCAAAATGAGTAATTTCGGTCCACTCACTCAATTACCATGGAACTTAGTACTAATTTTTTTAAATCACGCGGTAAGGTTGCATGATCTGCCCAGTAAAATTATATCTGATCGAGGCCCCCAGTTTAACTCCAAATTCTGGAAAACCCTGTGTTTTCAATTAGGAATTGATGTGGGATTAAGTTCCGCTTTCCATCCACAAACCGATGGACAGACAGAAAAAGTTAAAAGGTACTTGGAGCAAAGTTTAAGTTATTTAACATTTACTCTGATGTCATGTTGGGAAGAAGCCCTCCCATTAGCAGAGTTTGCATACAATAATAGTATTCATTCTGCACTAGGGTGTTCACCATTTTACGTTTTAACCGGTCAGCATCCACGGTCCCTTCCTATCTTATCTTTGACAGCCACGATTACTCTACCATCGGTCTCAGATTGTCTCGCTGAACTACATATCATTCAGGAGAAAGCTAAATTATGTCTTGCTAAGCATTAAATACAGGCCAAAGTCCAAGCAGATAAACATAGGTCACCCAAGCCTGTGTACAAAGTAGGAGACCTAGTCCGGTTGTCCATGCGAAATATACAGTTAGAAGGTCCTAGAAAATTACAGCCCAGATTTATTAGACCATTCCCAGTGAAGCAGGTTAAAAACCCAGTCACCATACAATTACAGTTACCAGATGATCTCACAATTCATCCCACTTTTCATGTGTCCCTAGTGAAACAACACCATCCCTTAACAAGGAAAGATACCCCTCCACCTCCAATTCTCATAAATAAACATCCGGAATTTGAGATTCAGTGTATCCTTGATTGAAAAAGAATTACAGGGAAAGCTACATTATCTTCCTGAGTGGAAGGTTTTGAGTGCCTCGGAACGATCATGGGAACCCGCTTCTCATGCACATGCTGATTGATTAATCAGACAGTTTTTATGCCCTCCATCCTGATAAACCACGACCAGTTAGGCGGCCTTTGCGGTGGCCGGGACTGTTACAGGTGCACTGTCCCATGCAAGTCTCTCTGTCCACCTTGATTTGAACACATATCAGCAGAAACAGTGTTAATGGTAATATAACACTGGTATTTTGTATAAGGCATCCTGTTAATGTATGGATATCTTCCAATGCAACTCATGGAATGCCATCCTGTTCTATATGTGTTTCCTGTAAATTATGTTCATGTATTATGTCATGTTCTTAAACTGTGGCTCCATCATTCCGTAAGTAATAGAATAATGTGTAGTTATTCTGTGCAAACCCTGGGCCTGAAAGACAGTTGGGCCACACCTAGGGCCACACACATTAATCCCTGGACCTGAAAGATAGCTGGAAGCCACATCCCATTGGGACACTGCAGCTGCGTAAAGGGCCAGAATATGTGTCTCCAGTGACCATGTGTGCCTGTAACACAGGCACAGGAACACATGGTCACTGGAGACACATCTTCTAGCCCTTTACGCAGCTACAGTGTAGTAAAAGCACTATGGGGCAGATTTACAAGCCGCTTGCGCCTCTTTTGCGCCGCAGTTGCATCACTTTTGTGATGGAGCGGCAGCACAAAAGATGCACCATTGTTCTGGGTATTAACAACGTGATGCATCTGAGAGATGCGTCACGTTGTAAAGCCCTGCACCATCAGGAGGTGTTCCGGCGCAGGGGAGGGCATTCCTGCGCAGGAACGCCTCCTACAAGATTTCACTCAGTCACTTTTAGGCCAATGCTGCGTCAAAACCCTGCGCCTGCTTGAAGCAGGCGCAAGGCTTGACGCAGCATTGGAGAGATAGGGCCCCTCAGAGCATTGCTGGAGCTGCGTCATGCTTGCGACGCAGCTCCAGCAATACGCTTCTTTTACGGCACAGATGCATGACGCATCTGTGCCGTTTTTGCCACATGGTGCGCCGGATTGTAAATGCGCCGCACCATGGGTGGCGGAGCTGCGGCGCACAATAACTGACGCATCCCTGGGGATGCGCCAGTTATTGTAATTCTGCCCCTATACATTTAGCCAACGAGGGAGCACTTACTGATTAGACAGTAGAAAGTACTCCAGTTGAGTAGAGGTATTGCACAAAACGGTGGCATAATCGTGGACAAACACGCAGGGCGGGATTTATTCTGCCCCCTGTTAGACTCGTTTTTTGTGCCATTCTGCCCTCTGTTAGACTCGTATTTCCCTTGTTTTTCTGCCCTTCTGTCCTCTGTTAGACTCGTTTTTCCCTTGTTTTTCTGCCCTTCTGCTCCTGTTAGACTCGTTTTTTGTACCCTTCTGCCCTCTGTTAGACTCATTTTTCCCTTGTTTTTGTGCCCTTCTGCCCTCTGTTAGACTCCTTTTTTGTGCCCTTCTGCTAGACTGGTTTTTGTGCCTTTCTGCCCCCTTTTAGACTCGTTTTTTGTGCCCTTCTGCCCTCTGTTAGACTCGTTTTTCCCTTGTTTTTCTGCCATTCTGTCCTGTGTTAGAAAGGTTTTTTGTGCCCTTCTACCCCCTGTTAGACTCATTTTCCCCTTGTTTTTCTGCCCTTCTGCCCTTTTGCCCTTTGTTCGACTGCTTTTTGTGCCTTCCTGCCCTCTGCATCACCACATCATCACTCAGCGCTACCCCAGCATCACTCAGCACCACCACATTATCACTCAGCACCACCACATTATCTCTCAGCACCACTACAGCATCACTCAGCACCACCACATTATCACTCAGCACCACCACAGCACCACTCAGCACTACCACAGCATCACTCAGCACCACCACAGCATCACCCAGCACCACCACAGCTCCTCTCAGCACCACCACAGCATCACTCAGCACCACCACAGCACCACTCAGCACCACCACAGCATCACTCAGCACCACCACAGCATCACTCAGCACCACCACATTATCACTCAGCACCACCACAGCACCACTCAGCACCACCACAGCATCACTCAGCACCACCACAGCATCACCCAGCACCACCACAGCTCCTCTCAGCACCACCACAGCATCACTCAGCTTCACCACAGCACCACTCACCACCACAGCACCACTCAGCAACACCACAGCATCACTCAGTACCACCACAGCATCACTCAGCACCACCACATTATCATTCAGCACCGCCACAGCACCACTCAGCACCACCACAGCATCCCTCAGCACCACAACTGCATCACTCAGCACCACAACAGCACCACTCAGCACCACCCCAGCATCACTCAGCACCATCCCAGTATCATTCAGCACCACCACAGCACCACTCAGCATCACCACAGCACCACTCAGCACCACCACAGCACCATTCAGCGCCACCCCAGCATCAATCTGTGCAACCATTCAACAACAACTGGTTCAAATATGTTCTCTCAATGTTTCAAGCTTTATTACAAATGTAACAAAAAGATGTTAATATTTTACTTCTGTTCTTGGATTTTCGTCACAATAAAAAACACTGAACATAATCTTGACAAAAGTAATTTACAAAAGTTTAAGCTATTGCCATTATAAATTAGAATCACTTTTATTTAAATATTAATTATTTAAAAAATTAAAAGCCATTGTAATTTGTAATATCAATACATCTAAGTCAAGTAAATACAAAACATGTTGCAATACAAATGCTATAGGTGTCACATTTGCAAAGGTTATAACTATTGGCATTGTAAATGACAAAGCTATTAATTTAGCTATTTTCAAAGCCAACACATAAATAAAAAAAATGTCATTTACAAGACCAATAGCTCAAATGCAAGACCTATTGCATTGCAAATGCTTGTTTTTATATCTGTCAGTGCTTCCTGTTGAGGTTTAATTTTTGTGAGAGGCGCCTCATTGCCTACTTGTAACTATTCTCTGACCCTGCTTTAAGGGTCAGAGCAGGGTCAGAGAATAGTTGCAAGTAGGCAATGAGGCACCAGGAAGCACTTACAGGCTTACAGCAGCAGGTGCCAAAGTTAAAGTTTAATTCTTTGTAACCCTTTTGTAAAATGTTACAAAAAATTTGCTTCAGCTTTTGCACCTGCTACTGTAACCCTGTAAGTGCTTGGCTGAAAATTCGATTTTACCGCGATTTTTGCCAAATTCGCGGATTGCGAAATCGCGGAAAATCCACAAATTCCGCGAGCGGAAGGAATTTTCAGCCCATGCTTAGTTTACTGTAAATTATGTTCATGTATTATGTCATGTTCTTGAACTATGGCTCCATCATGCCGTAAGTAATAGAATAATGTGTAGTTATTCTGTGCAAACACTGGGCCTGAAAGACAGTTGGGTCACACCCAGCACCTGCTTAGGAGCCTATTTAAACCAATCCCCTTCACTATTCAGTGCTTGGTCTCGTTGCTTCAACACACTTTCCTGGCTCCAGCTTTTTCGATCGGCATCTCCTGCTTGACAGCCTTACATTAGCAATTTCCTGGCTTCCTGGTTCCAGGCTGAGGCTTCGGTCCGACGTCTTCTTCCATGTCGTGTTCCCAAAAAAGAAGCGCATAGAGAAAACATTCTTTAAGGTATTTTTTTAGAAGACAACTATCCCACAGTGAGTCTGCTTCCATTAGAACTTGGAAAGTTTACTCCAGAACTTGGAACATTGCTCTTTGAACTGCGCATATCATTAGAACTATGGGCCAGATGTAGGTATCCAAATACCGGTCGGTAACGGCAGACAATACCGAATTTCGGCCGTTACCGACCGGTATTTGGATATTGAGATACAGATTAGGTAAATTTACCGATTCGGTAAATTTACAGATTCTGTAATTTTACCGAATCAGTAAATTTACTGAATCAGTAAATTAAATGCAGGAAGTACTGTAAACAGTGCTTCGGGGCTTTAAGGATTTGGTATTTACCACCAACTATTAGTTGGTGGTAAATAACGAATTCCTATGTAAATCCAAATATGTGCATATACACCTGTGCCATTTGACAGACATACATGCCCTTAGGGCATGTATGTATTGCCACATGACACAAAAGCAGTAATCAGGGGTGCAACAGGGTGTCAAAGTGACACCCTGCCACCCTTGACTATTTCACAATTTTACCGAATCAGTATTTACTGATTCGGTATACTGATTCGGTAATTGACATTCATTCCTATGGGCCTCCAGGCCCAAAGGAATGAATGGCAATTACCGAATCGGTAAATACTGATTCGGTAATTACAGAATCTTACTGATTCTGTAAAAAATTGCGAATTATTACCTACATCTAATTTACCAATTCAAAAATACTGAATCGGTAAAATTCAGAAATTTAGAATCGAAAAAAAGATTTACCTACATCTGGCCCTATATGTCTTGGACAGAAGGAACACACTTCATCTCAAGTGTTACTGCAGTTTTCCCCTAGTACCCAGAAACTAGTGACATTTATAAAACAGAGATTAAAATAGAAGATTGTGATTTTTTAAAAGTGTGAAAGTAGTACCGGATTGATCCTAAGTTATATCTTGGTATCATGCTGCTAGTTTCTAGAAAGATTGGGGACCTGTCCTCTCATCGTTCACATCGTCATCAAGGTGAAACAATCTGGAGCAGCGGTGAGTGCCTCGTAACAGAAGGCCAAGCCCACCAATTGTTTTATCTTGATAACGATTCGGTATGGAAATCCCAGATCAAACAGCACAGTTAGCAGACATCATTAGAAAATTACAAGAAGAAATGCAGCAAATAAAATAGGAAATTCATACACTGAGAGAGGAATTATTAAAGAGTAGAGCAAGCTTCACACAATGGAGAGAACACAAAGAGACCGACCCTCGCCCATTCATAGCGCCAAATAGATTTGGTCAAAGTCCTGCAGGAGCAACAGGTTTTAGTCCTCAAGGTCCTGATCAAAATTTCCAGGTAACAGTGGTTACACCAAGTCCAGTTTCCCTGGCTAACCCTGAGCATTTTTTTGGTGATACTTCCCGTTTACTTCATTCATGAGTCACTGTCAGTTGCATTTCTTATGTAAGACACAGGTTTCTCATCTGATAATGAGAAAATAGCATTTACTATTTCTTACCTAAGTTGTTGTAGCCGCAAATTGGACAATACCCTTAGTAGAAAATGATGATTCCCTTTTACACAACTACACTGATTTTAAAGATGCTATGTCCCGCCTCTTTGGGCGTCATACATTCATTCAAGCTAGTGTACTGAACTTTTAAATCTGAGACAGGGTTCTAAGGACCTCATTACTTACATAACCACCTTTAATCGCCTCTTATCTGAATTTCATTGGACCGAAGAGAAACCTATTTATCTTTTTTATAGAGGTTTAAGAGATAATTTAAAAGACTCTTTAGCCAATTTTGTAAACGTACCTGATGATTACTCTGAATTCTTGGATTTGGTAGTAAAGCTAGATCACAGACTTGGAGAAAGAAAACACGACAAACCCCGATTTGACACAAGACACATTTCAATCAAGCCTGAGAAAAAAGATGTTGATGACAAATCAGAACCCATGCAAATAGGAGGTCTTAAAGGCCCATTGACTGCAGAAGAGAAAGCTAGACGAAGAAAAGGAAATCTTTGTCTTCATTGTGGCAAAGCAGGACACTTTGCTTGAGACTGCCCAATAAAGCCCAAAAATAAAAAGGCGATAGCTAGTTCACTTCCAAATTCCATTGAGTTGGACAACTAAATGTCTCAAAGTATGTAGAGATCGCTCCTTTGGGAAGTGATGACATCAATATCTCTCAATATGCTACAAACACCATTAATTGTGTCCCTACCCATATGACTATATGACTTACTGTTATAATTTCTGACCCACAAAGGTATAGTTTGTCTGCTATAATTGATTCTGGTGCCACAGGGAACTTTTTTGACATAGCCCTGGCCAAAAAATATTGCATCCATTCCATTCTAAAAGCAGAACCAGAGCCTGTAAGGCCAGTTAATTGATCTGCCTTGTCCTCTGGTTTGATTTGTTTCCATACCCCTCCTTTGATACTTGTTGGAGAAAATGCTCACACTCAGCAAACTACGTTTGACCTTATTGACACCCCTACATTCAGAGTCATTCTCGTAATTGCACAATCTAAAGGTTGATTGGGTCCGAAAGGACTGTAACTTTGGATTCTGCTTTCTGTAGAACACATTGTTATAAAGAGACACAAGACCCCATCCATCTATTATATTTTGCTTCCACGCATGAACAAATTACTACTCTACCAAAACAGTATAGAGACTTCTTTGCGGTATCTGACCTAGTTCAGGCCACGCAATTGCCACCCCACAGGGTGTATGATTGCAGAATAGAACTAGTGCCAGGGGCAGTTTTGCCTTGTAGTCGGATATACGCCCTGACTGACCCTGAGACGCAATATCTGAAAAATATTTAGATGAATTGTTGCAACTATGTTTTATTAGACACTGCACATCACCTGTCTCATCACCACTCTCTTTCGTGGCAAACAAATCTGGAGATCTCAGCGCATGTATTGATTACCACGCAGTAAATAAGGTTACGATAAAAAATCATTATCCTTTGCCCCTGATGCTTCTATTGATAAACCAAGTTAAGGGGTCTACCATTTATACTAAATTGGACTTGCGGGGGACCTATCACCTCATCCACGTCAAACAAGGGGTAGAGTGGAAAACCGCTTTCAGCACAAAAGTTTGACTTTTCGAGTACGTAGTAATGCTGTTCAGATTGTGTAATGCTCCGGCAGCATTCCAATAAGTGCTACATGATTTTCTGGATGTCTTCGCCATGGTCTATATAGATGACATTTTAATTTACTCTAAGAATGAAAAAGAACACATCCAACATGTGTGCACCATCCTACAAAGACTGCATGAACATTCTCTATATGCTGAATTAGAAAAATGCATATTTCACACCAACAAAGTAGAATTTTTACGATATTTCTTGTCCCTTGAAGGGATCACTATGGATCCAAAAGAGGTAGACGTTATTCTTAATTGGCCATCCCCTAAATCAATAAAAGATATTCAATTAGTTATGGGTTTCGCAAACTTTTACAGACGGTTCATTGCCCAATTTTCTGAAATTGTCTCACCTATAACCCATTTATTGAAAAAAGGAAAAACATGTTGCTGGACTGACAATGCTTAAACTGCTTTCAAAAAATTAAATCAAGCTTTCACCTCAGCCCCTAGTCTGTGTCATCCAGATCCTGATCATCCATTCCTTGTGGAAGCGGATGCTTCCCAGACCGCTTTGGTAGGAGTTCTGTTACAAAAGAATCCTAACACAGGACACCTGCCTCCAATAGCATACTACTCCAGAAATGTATTACAGGCAGAACAAAACTATACCATAGCGGGGCGCAAGCTGTTCGCTATTAAGGCTGTTTTCACTGAATGGAGACATGATCTTCTAGGGCCCAAACATATGATAACCATCCTCACAGATCATAAGAATATCCAATTTTTTACATCTATAAAGGCCCTAACTCCCAGACAGATAGACCGATGAGATGGTTACTATTCTTTAGTGAGTTTGATTTTATTATGACCTATCATCCTGGTAAACAACTATTGCTATCCGTCACGCTGTCCAGAATTAGTGAAAAAGAAAATAAAGGAAATTCCACCACGGAACCTAGCATCATACCTGAAAACAAGATAGTTGCCCTAACTCAGGTTGATTCGTTCTTTTAACACATTAGGACCGCATCTCAAACAATTAATACACAAGAATGGTTACAAAACACCAGGAATTCCAGAACAAATGGCTATCTATTTCATAATAATAAGTTGTTTATTCCATTAAAAGAATTGAGACAACAAATCATTGCCTGGCACCGTGATTCAGGTTTAGCAGGACATCCAGGTTCACACAAGACGTTGGAGTTATGCACAAGACTCTTTTGGTGGAAAAATATTCACGATGATGTCAGCAAATTAGTCAAATCATGTCCAACCTGTGCACGAAATAAAACCCAACATATTGTACCTGCTGGTTTGCTACATCCATTATCCATCCCTCCAGTACCCTGGCACACTATTAGTATGAATTTTGTCCCTGACATACCAAAAGTAAATAAATGCAAAACCATCCTGGAAATTGTAGACTTACTATCCAAAATGAGTAATTTTGTTCCACTCACTCAATTACCATGGAACTTAGTACTAATTTTTTTAAATCACGCGGTAAGGTTGCATGATCTGCCCAGTAAAATTATATCTGATCGAGGCCCCCAGTTTAACTCCAAATTCTGGAAAACCCTGTGTTTTCAATTAGGAATTGATGTGGGATTAAGTTCCGCTTTCCATCCACAAACCGATGGACAGACAGAAAAAGTTAAAAGGTACTTGGAGCAAAGTTTAAGTTATTTAACATTTACTCTGATGTCATGTTGGGAAGAAGCCCTCCCATTAGCAGAGTTTGCATACAATAATAGTATTCATTCTGCACTAGGGTGTTCACCATTTTACGTTTTAACCGGTCAGCATCCACGGTCCCTTCCTATCTTATCTTTGCCAGCCACGATTACTCTACCATCGGTCTCAGATTGTCTCGCTGAACTACATATCATTCAGGAGAAAGCTAAATTATGTCTTGCTAAGCATTAAATACAGGCCAAAGTCCAAGCAGATAAACATAGGTCACCCAAGCCTGTGTACAAAGTAGGAGACCCAGTCCGGTTGTCCATGCGAAATATACAGTTAGAAGGTCCTAGAAAATTACAGCCCAGATTTATTAGACCATTCCCAGTGAAGCAGGTTAAAAACCCAGTCACCATACAATTACAGTTACCAGATGATCTCACAATTCATCCCACTTTTCATGTGTCCTTAGTGAAACAACACCATCCCTTAACAAGGAAAGATACCCCTCCACCTCCAATTCTCATAAATAAACATCCGGAATTTGAGATTCAGTGTATCCTTGATTGAAAAAGAATTACAGGGAAAGCTACATTATCTTCCTGAGTGGAAGGTTTTGAGTGCCTCGGAACGATCATGGGAACCCGCTTCTCATGCACATGCTGATTGATTAATCAGACAGTTTTTATGCCCTCCATCCTGATAAACCACGACCAGTTAGGCGGCCTTTGCGGTGGCCGGGACTGTTACAGGTGCATTGTCCCATGCAAGTCTCTCTGTCCACCTTGATTTGAACACATATCAGCAGAAACAGTGTTAATGGTAATATAACACTGGTATTTTGTATAAGGCATCCTGTTAATGTATGGATATCTTCCAATGCAACTCATGGAATGCCATCCTGTTCTATATGTGTTTCCTGTAAATTATGTTCATGTATTATGTCATGTTCTTAAACTGTGGCTCCATCATTCCGTAAGTAATAGAATAATGTGTAGTTATTCTGTGCAAACCCTGGGCCTGAAAGACAGTTGGGCCACACCTAGGGCCACACACATTAATCCCTGGACCTGAAAGATAGCTGGAAGCCACATCCCATTGGGACACTGCAGCTGCGTAAAGGGCCAGAATATGTGTCTCCAGTGACCATGTGTGCCTGTAACACAGGCACAGGAACACATGGTCACTGGAGACACATCTTCTAGCCCTTTACGCAGCTACAGTGTAGTAAAAGCACTATGGGGCAGATTTACAAGCCGCTTGCGCCTCTTTTGCGCCGCAGTTGCGTCACTTTTGTGATGGAGCGGCAGCACAAAAGATGCACCATTGTTCTGGGTATTAACAACGTGATGCATCTGAGAGATGCGTCACGTTGTAAAGCCCTGCACCATCAGGAGGTGTTCCGGCGCAGGGGAGGGCATTCCTGCGCAGGAACGCCCCCTACAAGATTTCACTCAGTCACTTTTAGGCCAATGCTGCGTCAAAACCCTGCGCCTGCTTGAAGCAGGCGCAAGGCTTGACGCAGCATTGGAGAGATAGGGCCCCTCAGAGCATTGCTGGAGCTGCGTCATGCTTGCGACGCAGCTCCAGCAATACGCTTCTTTTACGGCACAGATGCATGACGCATCTGTGCCGTTTTTGCCACATGGTGCGCCGGATTGTAAATGCGCCGCACCATGGGTGGCGGAGCTGCGGCGCACAATAACTGACGCATCCCTGGGGATGCGCCAGTTATTGTAATTCTGCCCCTATACATTTAGCCAACGAGGGAGCACTTACTGATTAGACAGTAGAAAGTACTCCAGTTGAGTAGAGGTATTGCACAAAACGGTGGCATAATCGTGGACAAACACGCAGGGCGGGATTTATTCTGCCCCCAGTTAGACTCGTTTTTTGTGCCATTCTGCCCTCTGTTAGACTCGTATTTCCCTTGTTTTTCTGCCCTTCTGTCCTCTGTTAGACTCGTTTTTCCCTTGTTTTTCTGCCCTTCTGCTCCTGTTAGACTCGTTTTTTGTACCCTTCTGCCCTCTGTTAGACTCATTTTTCCCTTGTTTTTGTGCCCTTCTGCCCTCTGTTAGACTCCTTTTTTGTGCCCTTCTGCTAGACTGGTTTTTGTGCCTTTCTGCCCCCTTTTAGACTCGTTTTTTGTGCCCTTCTGCCCTCTGTTAGACTCGTTTTTCCCTTGTTTTTCTGCCATTCTGTCCTGTGTTAGAAAGGTTTTTTGTGCCCTTCTGCCCCCTGTTAGACTCATTTTCCCCTTGTTTTTCTGCCCTTCTGCCCTTTTGCCCTTTGTTCGACTGCTTTTTGTGCCTTCCTGCCCTCTGCATCACCACATCATCACTCAGCGCTACCCCAGCATCACTCAGCACCACCACATTATCACTCAGCACCACCACATTATCTCTCAGCACCACTACAGCATCACTCAGCACCACCACATTATCACTCAGCACCACCACAGCACCACTCAGCACCACCACAGCATCACTCAGCACCACCACAGCATCACCCAGCACCACCACAGCTCCTCTCAGCACCACCACAGCATCACTCAGCACCACCACAGCACCACTCAGCACCACCACAGCATCACTCAGCACCACCACAGCATCACTCAGCACCACCACATTATCACTCAGCACCACCACAGCACCACTCAGCACCACCACAGCATCACTCAGCACCACCACAGCATCACCCAGCACCACCACAGCTCCTCTCAGCACCACCACAGCATCACTCAGCTTCACCACAGCACCACTCACCACCACAGCACCACTCAGCAGCACCACAGCATCACTCAGTACCACCACAGCATCACTCAGCACCACCACATTATCATTCAGCACCGCCACAGCACCACTCAGCACCACCACAGCATCCCTCAGCACCACAACTGCATCACTCAGCACCACAACAGCACCACTCAGCACCACCCCAGCATCACTCAGCACCATCCCAGTATCATTCAGCACCACCACAGCACCACTCAGCATCACCACAGCACCACTCAGCACCACCACAGCACCATTCAGCGCCACCCCAGCATCAATCTGTGCAACCATTCAACAACAACTGGTTCAAATATGTTCTCTCAATGTTTCAAGCTTTATTACAAATGTAACAAAAAGATGTTAATATTTTACTTCTGTTCTTGGATTTTCGTCACAATAAAAAACACTGAACATAATCTTGACAAAAGTAATTTACAAAAGTTTAAGCTATTGCCATTATAAATTAGAATCACTTTTATTTAAATATTAATTATTTAAAAAATTAAAAGCCATTGTAATTTGTAATATCAATACATCTAAGTCAAGTAAATACAAAGCATGTTGCAATACAAATGCTATAGGTGTCACATTTGCAAAAGTTATAACTATTGGCATTGTAAATGACAAAGCTATTAATTTAGCTATTTTCAAAGCCAACACATAAATAAAAAAAGTGTCATTTACAAAACCAATAGCTCAAATGCAAGACCTATTGCATTGCAAATGCTTGTTTTTATATCTGTCAGTGCTTCCTGTTGAGGTTTAATTTTTGTGAGAGGCGCCTCATTGCCTACTTGTAACTATTCTCTGACCCTGCTTCAAGGGTCAGAGCAGGGTCAGAGAATAGTTGCAAGTAGGCAATGAGGCACCAGGAAGCACTTACAGGCTTACAGCAGCAGGTGCCAAAGTTAAAGTTTATTTCTTTGTAACCCTTTTGTAAAATGTTACAAAAAATTTGCTTCAGCTTTTGCACCTGCTACTGTAACCCTGTAAGTGCTTGGCTGAAAATTTGTCCCGCTGATTCGCGGATTTTACCGCGATTTTTGCCAAATTCGCGGATTGCGAAATCGCGGAAAATCCACAAATTCCGCGAGCGGAAGGAATTTTCAGCCCATGCTTAGTTTACTGTAAATTATGTTCAAGTATTATGTCATGTTCTTGAACTATGGCTCCATCATGCCGTAAGTAATCGAATAATGTGTAGTTATTCTGTGCAAACACTGGGCCTGAAAGACAGTTGGGTCACACCCAGCACCTGCTTAGGAGCCTATTTAAACCAATCCCCTTCACTATTCAGTGCTTGGTCTCGTTGCTTCAACACACTTTCCTGGCTCCAGCTTTTTCGATCGGCATCTCCTGCTTGACAGCCTTGCATTAGCAATTTCCTGGCTTCCTGGTTCCAGGCTGAGGCTTCGGTCCGACGTCTTCTTCCATGTCGTGTTCCCAAAAAAAGAAGCGCATAGAGAAAACATTCTTTAAGGTATTTTTTTAGAAGACAACTATCCCACAGTGAGTCTGCTTCCATTAGAACTTGGAAAGTTTACTCCAGAACTTGGAACATTGCTCTTTGAACTGCGCATATCATTAGAACTATGGGCCAGATGTAGGTATCCAAATACCGGTCGGTAACGGCAGACACTACCGAATTTCGGCCGTTACCGACCGGTATTTGGATATTGAGATGCAGAGCTTCAAAAAACTACAGATTAGGTAAATTTACCGTTTCGGTAAATTTACAGATTCGGTAATTTTACCGAATCAGTAAATTTACTGAATCAGTAAATTAAATGCAGGAAGTACTGTAAACAGTGCTTCAGGGCTTTAAGGATTTGGTATTTACCACCAACTATTAGTTGGTGGTAAATAACGAATTCCTATGTAAATCCAAATATGTGCATATACACCTGTGCCATTTGACAGACATACATGCCCTTAGGGCATGAATGTATTGCCACATGACACAAAAGCAGTAATCAGGGGTGCAACAGGGTGTCAAAGTGACACCCTGCCACCCTTGACTATTTCACAATTTTACCGAATCAGTATTTACTGATTCGGTATACTGATTCGGTAATTGACATTCATTCCTATGGGCCTCCAGGCCCAAAGGAATGAATGGCAATTACCGAATCGGTAAATACTGATTCGGTAATTACAGAATCTTACTGATTCTGTAAAAAATTGCGAATTATTACCTACATCTAATTTACCAATTCAAAAATACTGAATCGGTAAAATTCAGAAATTTAGAATCGAAAAAAAGATTTACCTACATCTGGCCCTATATGTCTTGGACAGAAGGAACACACTTCATCTCAAGTGTTACTGCAGTTTTCCCCTAGTACCCAGAAACTAGTGACATTTATAAAACAGAGATTAAAATAGAAGATTGTGATTTTTTAAAAGTGTGAAAGTAGTACCGGATTGATCCTAAGTTATATCTTGGTATCATGCTGCTAGTTTCTAGAAGGATTGGGGACCTGTCCTCTCATCGTTCACATCGTCATCAAGGTGAAACAATCTGGAGCAGCGGTGAGTGCCTCGTAACAGAAGGCCAAGCCCACCAATTGTTTTATCTTGATAACGATTCGGTATGGAAATCCCAGATCAAACAGCACAGTTAGCAGACATCATTAGAAAATTACAAGAAGAAATGCAGCAAATAAAATAGGAAATTCATACACTGAGAGAGGAATTATTAAAGAGTAGAGCAAGCTTCACACAATGGAGAGAACACAAAGAGACCGACCCTCGCCCATTCATAGCGCCAAATAGATTTGTTCAAAGTCCTGCAGGAGGAACAGGTTTTAGTCCTCAAGGTCCTGATCAAAATTTCCAGGTAACAGTGGTTACACCAAGTCCAGTTTCCCTGGCTAACCCTGAGCATTTTTTTGGTGATACTTCCCGTTTACTTCATTCATGAGTCACTGTCAGTTGCATTTCTTATGTAAGACACAGGTTTCTCGTCTGATACTGAGAAAATAGCATTTACTATTTCTTACCTAAGTTGTGTAGCCGCAAATTGGACAATACCCTTAGTAGAAAATGATGATTCCCTTTTACACAACTACACTGATTTTAAAGATGCTATGTCCCGCCTCTTTGGGCGTCATACATTCATTCAAGCTAGTGTACTGAACTTTTAAATCTGAGACAGGGTTCTAAGGACCTCATTACTTACATAACCACCTTTAATCGCCTCTTATCTGAATTTCATTGGACCGAAGAGAAACCTATTTATCTTTTTTATAGAGGTTTAAGAGATAATTTAAAAGACTCTTTAGCCAATTTTGTAAACGTACCTGATGATTACTCTGAATTCTTGGATTTGGTAGTAAAGCTAGATCACAGACTTGGAGAAAGAAAACACGACAAACCCCGATTTGACACAAGACTCATTTCAATCAAGCCTGAGAAAAAAGATGTTGATGACAAATCAGAACCCATGCAAATAGGAGGTCTTAAAGGCCCATTGACTGCAGAAGAGAAAGCTAGACGAAGAAAAGGAAATCTTTGTCTTCATTGTGGCAAAGCAGGACACTTTGCTTGAGACTGCCCAATAAAGCCCAAAAATAAAAAGGCGATAGCTAGTTCACTTCCAAATTCCATTGAGTTGGACAACTAAATGTCTCAAAGTATGTAGAGATCGCTCCTTTGGGAAGTGATGACATCAATATCTCTCAATATGCTACAAACACCATTAATTGTGTCCCTACCCATATGACTATACGACTTACTGTTATAATTTCTGACCCACAAAGGTATAGTTTGTCTGCTATAATTGATTCTGGTGCCACAGGGAACTTTTTTGACATAGCCTTGGCCAAAAAATATTGCATCCATTCCATTCTGAAAGCAGAACCAGAGCCTGTAAGGCCAGTTAATTGATCTGCCTTGTCCTCTGGTTTGATTTGTTTCCATACCCCTCCTTTGATACTTGTTGGAGAAAATGCTCACACTCAGCAAACTACGTTTGACCTTATTGACACCCCTACATTCAGAGTCATTCTCGTAATTGCACAATCTAAAGGTTGATTGGGTCCGAAAAGACTGTAACTTTGGATTCTGCTTTCTGTAGAACACATTGTTATAAAGAGACACAAGACCCCATCCATCTATTATATTTTGCTTCCACGCATGAACAAATTACTACTCTACCAAAACAGTATAGAGACTTCTTTGCGGTATCTGACCTAGTTCAGGCCACGCAATTGCCACCCCACAGGGTGTATGATTGCAGAATAGAACTAGTGCCAGGGGCAGTTTTGCCTTGTAGTCGGATATACGCCCTGACTGACCCTGAGACGCAATATCTGAAAAATATTTAGATGAATTGTTGCAACTATGTTTTATTAGACACTGCACATCACCTGTCTCATCACCACTCTCTTTCGTGGCAAACAAATCTGGAGATCTCAGCGCATGTATTGATTACCACGCAGTAAATAAGGTTACGATAAAAAATCATTATCCTTTGCCCCTGATGCTTCTATTGATAAACCAAGTTAAGGGGTCTACCATTTATACTAAATTGGACTTGCGGGGGACCTATCACCTCATCCATGTCAAACAAGGGGTAGAGTGGAAAACCGCTTTCAGCACAAAAGTTTGACTGTTCGAGTACGTAGTAATGCTGTTCAGATTGTGTAATGCTCCGGCAGCATTCCAATAAGTGCTACATGATTTTCTGGATGTCTTCGCCATGGTCTATATAGATGACATTTTAATTTACTCTAAGAATGAAAAAGAACACATCCAACATGTGTGCACCATCCTACAAAGACTGCATGAACATTCTCTATATGCTGAATTAGAAAAATGCATATTTCACACCAACAAAGTAGAATTTTTACGATATTTCTTGTCCCTTGAAGGGATCACTATGGATCCAAAAGAGGTAGACGTTATTCTTAATTGGCCATCCCCTAAATCAATAAAAGATATTCAATTAGTTATGGGTTTCGCAAACTTTTACAGACGGTTCATTGCCCAATTTTCTGAAATTGTCTCACCTATAACCCATTTATTGAAAAAAGGAAAAACATGTTGCTGGACTGACAATGCTTAAACTGCTTTCAAAAAATTAAATCAAGCTTTCACCTCAGCCCCTAGTCTGTGTCATCCAGATCCTGATCATCCATTCCTTGTGGAAGCGGATGCTTCCCAGACCGCTTTGGTAGGAGTTCTGTTACAAAAGAATCCTAACACAGGACACCTGCCTCCAATAGCATACTACTCCAGAAATGTATTACAGGCAGAACAAAACTATACCATAGCGGGGCGCAAGCTGTTCGCTATTAAGGCTGTTTTCACTGAATGGAGACATGATCTTCTAGGGCCCAAACATATGATAACCATCCTCACAGATCATAAGAATATCCAATTTTTTACATCTATAAAGGCCCTAACTCCCAGACAGATAGACCGATGAGATGGTTACTATTCTTTAGTGAGTTTGATTTTATTATGACCTATCATCCTGGTAAACAACAATTGCTATCCGTCACGCTGTCCAGAATTAGTGAAAAAGAAAATAAAGGAAATTCCACCACGGAACCTAGCATCATACCTGAAAACAAGATAGTTGCCCTAACTCAGGTTGATTCGTTCTTTTAACACATTAGGACCGCATCTCAAACAATTAATACACAAGAATGGTTACAAAACACCAGGAATTCCAAAACAAATGGCTATCTATTTCATAATAATAAGTTGTTTATTCCATTAAAAGAATAGAGACAACAAATCATTTCCTGGCACCGTGATTCAGGTTTAGCAGGAAATCCAGGTTCACACAAGACGTTGGAGTTATGCACAAGACTCTTTTGGTGGAAAAATATTCAAGATGATGTCAGCAAATTAGTCAAATCATGTCCAACCTGTGCACGAAAGAAAACCCAACATATTGCACTTGCTGGTTTGCTACATCCATTATCCATCCCTCCAGTACCCTGGCACACTATTAGCGTGAATTTTGTCCCTGACATACCAAAAGTAAATAAATGCACAACCATCCTCGTAATTGTAGACTTACTATCCAAAAAGAGTAATTTCGTTCCACTCACTAAATTACAGTGGAACTTAGTACTATTTTCTTAAATCACGTGGTAAGGTTGCATTATCTGCCCAGTAAAATTATATCTGATCGAGGCCCCCAGTTTTACTCCAAATTCTGGAAAACCCTGTGTTTTCAATTAGGAATCGATGTGGCATTAAGTTCGGCTTTCCATTCACAAACCGATGGAGACGGAAAAAGTTAAAAGGTACTTGGAGCAAAGTTTAAGTTATTTAACATTTACTCTGATGTCATGTTGGGAAGAAGCCCTCCCATTAGCAGAGTTTGCATACAATAATAGTATTCATTCTGCACTAGGGTGTTCACCATTTTACTTTTTAAACGGTCAGCATCCACGGTCCCTTCCTATCTTATCTTTGCCAGCCACGAATACTCTTCCATCGGTCTCAGATTGTCTCGCTCAACTACATATCATTCAGGAGAAAGCTAAATGATGTCTTGCTAAGCATTAAATACAGGCCAAAGTCCAAGCAGATAAACATAGGTCACCCAAGCCTGTGTACAAAATAGGAGACCTAGTCCGCTTGTCCGTGGGAATTATTCAGTTAGAAGGTCCTAGAAAATGACAGCCCAGATTTATTGGACCATTCCCAGTGACGCAGGTTATAAACCCAGTCACCATACAATTACAGTTACCAGATGATCTCACAATTCATCCCACTTTTCATGTGTCCCTAGTGAAACAACACCATCCCTTAACAAGGAAAGATACCCCTCCACCTCCAATTCTCATAAATAAACATCCGGAATTTGAGATTCAGTGCATCCTTGATTGAAAAAGAATTACAGGGAAAGCTACATTATCTTCTTGAGTGGAAGGTTTTGGGTGCCTCTGAACTATCATGGGAACCCGCTTCTCATGCACATGCTGATCGATTAATCAGACGGTTTTTATGCCCTCCATCCTGATAAACCACGACCAGTTAGGCGGCCTTTGCGGTGGCGGGACTGTTACAGGTGCATTGTCCCATGCACGTCTCCCTGTCTATCTTGATTTGAACACATATCAGCAGAAACAGTGTTAATGGTAATATAACACTGGTATTTTGCATAAGGCATCCTGTTAATCTATGGATATCTTCCATTGCAACTCATGGAATGCCATCCTGTTCTATATGTGTTTACTGTAAATTATGTTCATGTATTATGTCATGTTCTTAAACTGTGGCTCCATCATTCCGTAAGTAATAGAATAATGTGTAGTTATTCTGTGCAAACCCTGGGCCTGAACGACAGTTGGGCCACACCTAGGACCACACACAGCAATCCCTGGACCTGAAAGATAGCTGGAAGCCACACCCCATTGGACACAAATCCTGGGCCTGAAAGACAGTTGGGCCACACCCAGGACCACACCCAGCACCTGCTTAGGAGCCTATTTAAACCACTCCCCTTCACTATTCAGGGCTTGGCCTCGTTGCTTCCACACACTTACCTGGCTACAGCTTTTCCGATCCGCATCTCCTGCTTGACAGCCTTGCATCAGCAATTTCCTGGCTTCTTGATTCCAGGCTGAGTCTACTGTCCGACGTCTTCTTCCGTGATGTGTTCCCTAAAAAAGAAGCGCACAGAGAAAACATTCTTTAAGGTATTTTTTGGAAGACAATTATCCCACGGTGAGTCTTCTTACATTAGAACTTGAAACGTTTGCTTTAGAACTTGGAACATTGATCCTTGAACTGCGCATATTATTAGAATTATTTCTTGGACAGAAGGAACACACTTCATCTCAAGTGTTACAACAAGTTTTTCCGTAGTATCCAGAAACTATTGACATTTATAAAACAAAGAGTAAAATAGAAGATTGTGCTTTTTTAAAAGTGTGAAAATAGTTATCGCAAAGCCTTAAGAATCACAACAGCACAGATATGGTTTGGACTACTATTATTTTGTATGCAGTATTTTGTTCCTTTGTGGCAGAAGGTTGTTTTTGCAGCATTTGAACTTCTGTGGACTCAACACATCTAATCCTAAGCTGGGCATGTAAGGATTCAGGTACCTATGCAGATGAACATAACTAAAATCTATCATGATTGTTAAACTTATTTGAAAGTATGTTAATGAATGTATTGTTTATTGCAGATTGCATAAATCGACAAGTAGATTGTTAGATCAACCCAAAATTCAGTTGAAACCTACGGAATCTGTAGGTAGGAATTATTGGAGACTGTAAGAAGATACTGCCTCACAGATATACACATTGTTATATTCTGTGTTCTGTGTTTTGTACGTAGGAGTTAGTAGAAAACTCAAGCCACAATCCAGTTGCTTTCCTGTTTATTGTATCCTGTGAATACTCAAGCCCCCAGAAGCTCTGGTCCCCCTAAAAGAAGACCGCAGGAATCTTCTTGTTTCGATTCTCTTTTCATCCCACCCCTTTTCCCCCCGAGACTACTGGATTGATCCTAAATTATATCGTAGTATCACACTGATAGTTTATAGAGGGATTGAAGACCTGTCCTCTCATTGTTCACATCGTCATCAAGGTGAAACAATATGGAGCACAGGTGAGTGCCTCGTAACAGATGGGGTAAAGAGTCAGCCATCTTGGAGTGTTGTGCTACTGACCCAGAGAGATGCTTGTCGGTTAGTATTCAGAATACCCTTAGTCTAGGTAATTGTTTTCAAGGTAGCCTCTCGATAGCTTAATGCATAAGTATCTATTGTTCAGTATGGATAGTAAGCTAGTCATTTAGGATGCCGGTTCGATGTTTCCTGTGGCCTTATGAGAAGGCCGAGTGTAGTGGATTTACACGTCGGCCATCTTGGAGTGGCGCGACTGCCTATTACCAAGTGGGTTGTTTTATTATTAAAGCGGAAATAGGTAGCAGAGTATTAAGAGTTCATGGTTATTTTGGGCAGGTCATGAGAGCAAATGAATTATCTGTTTTAACAGTTGTGAGTGTTTTTTATACATTGACAGGAGTCTGTGTGTTTATTTTTACATACTCCATTAGGCATGTGGAAAAGAGAAGAGTAACTGTATGGTAGTGTGGCATGGTTCTTGTGACATACATCAGTAAATGCTCCATCAGTGTGAATCATACCACCACATAGTCCTAGGTGTTGGTTCCTACCATTAGTTAGATGTTGACAAGGGAACCCCATGGAATCTTATCATTCAGTCCCTGCTGATCAGTATTAAGTTGGTGCACCCATCTTTGTTCAATCCTAAAAAGGCCCCCCTGTGTTTTCTGGGGGTGGGTTTCTAAGCCTATCCACCATAGACTGTAAGGGGAGTGTTTGAGTTCTTTGCAATGAGTGTTTAGTTTCATGGTTGTGTGTTGGCATCAAATGTTGCTTTTGTGTTCTGTGATTCGAGTTTTGACCTTCGTCACAGTCATACCTATATACATCATATCACAGGAACACATCATCAAGTACACACATTGAATGGTATTACAGTTGGTGTGTTACATGATTTACCATGTAAAGGAGTCCGAAAGGGTTATCTCCTCTGTGGGTTTGGGCTAGGGACATACCGCGCAGGAGCCACAATGGTAGTGGCCCTGGACTGGCGGAAGGTCCCAAAGGGATCTCTGTTCATTTGGTCTTATTGTTTTCTGTCTTGTATATATTAGCATGTCGTTCAGGTTTTTTGTTCTTCTGAAGGCAAATTAAAGTTTGGGAATTCATAGATACCCTGTTTAGAATTCCCCAATGCTTGTTGATGACACCCTTTATCCGGTTGGAATTGGGTGTAAACGAGGTGACGCAGGTCAGTATGTCAGTAGGCTCTTTAGGAGTGACTTCTAATAGGGCCTCTCGAGGATTGTTCCTGGCTCTTTTCATTGATTGTGCCAACTGACTTTGTGGGTACTGTCTCTTTATTGAGTTTTTTGCTAAGGATTCGGCCACCATTTTGTAGTTACTGGTAGAACTACAATTTCGCCTAATGCAAAGAAATTGACCAAATGGTAAATTATCTTTCAGGGCCCATGGATGGTGGATGCTGTATCAAACCAAACTACAATGATTAGTTGGTTTCTTATATATGGTGGTGCTTATCTGACCGGCAGTGAGTCTGTTGTTCAGGTCCAAGAAATATATGCTGGTGGATAAAATAGTGTGGGTGAATTTCAGAAATTCATTCTGGGTATTTATTCACCGACAAAATTAATTGCACGTGGTCATGTCTCCTTTTTATAATATGAGTATGTCATCTATAAATCTCTTCCACAGTCTCATATTTTCTGCATATGGATTACTAGGGTGTAAGATGACACTCTCTTCAAATGCTGCCATATAAAGGCAGGCCACACTAGTGGCAAACGTACTCCCCATAGAAGTCTGCTGAGACTGGTGGAAGATTTGGGTTTTGTACTCGAAAAAGTTTTCTGTTAATGCCAAAGTGGCGCATTCCACTATGAATGACACTGGAGTGTGAGATGTTGATGTTACCTTCTCTAGTGCTGTTTCAATGACTGTCAATGTGGCTTCTTGGGGAATGTTAGTGTAGAGTTGTACCACATCTAGTGTTACCAATACATTGATTTCATCTGTGTTTCTTGTGGATCACTGACAGAATTTTGACCTCATAAATATCGACCTACAAGAATATCGAGTCAACAATATCGAAGGCAAAAATATCGACATCCTATCTACAACATGGTAAGTACAAAAATACCGAAAAAATAATATAGATGTAAAAAATATCGATGTTAAAAATATCGATTTTTTTTCTTTCAATATATAAATGTAAAATTAAGTATATAACACTAAAAAACATAAAATATACATATTTAAAAGTATCTAATAATGTTTAAAATTATTAAATAATACATATATATTAATAATACAAATAATTAAATATATACAGTAAATATATAATATCTATGTACTGAACAATATTTATTAATAATTATTTTACTAATTTATAAATTAATAAAATATATTCTACATTAGTAATACATTTACAAACATAAAACAATAACATAAATAAAATGTAAGTAATATAAAAAATAAAATAAACATTTAATTTTTTTACAATTAATCATATAAAACGTTGGATAGCGTAAGGGTAAAAATTACTATTCCTACTCCAGAGAGTGCAACAGTAGGGAAAGCGTTTGATAGCGTAGGGGTAAAATTACTATTCCCACTCCAGAGAGTGCAACAGTAGGGAAAGCGTTGGATAGCGTAGGAGTAAAAATTACTATTCCCACTCCAGAGAGTGCAAGAGTAGGGAAAGCGTTGGATAGCGTAGAGGTAAAAATTACTATTCCCACTCCAGAGAGTGCAACAGTAGGGAAAGCGTTGGATTGTGTAGGGTTACAAATTACTATTCCCACTCCAGAGAGTGCAACAGTAGGGAAAGCGTTGGATAGCGTACGGGTAAAAATTACTATTCCCACTCCAGAGAGTGCAACAGTAGGGAAAGCGTTGGATAGCGTAGGGGTCAAAATTACTATTCCCACTCCAGAGAGTGCAACAGTAGGGAAATCGTTGGATAGCGTAGGGATAAAAATTACTATTCCCACTCCAGAGAGTGCAACAGTAGGGAAAGCGTTGGATAGCGTAGGGGTAAAAATTACTATCCCCACTCCAGAGAGTGCAACAGTAGGGAAAACATTGGATAGCGTAGAGGTAAAAATTACTATTCCCACTCCAGAGAGTGCAACAGTAGGGAAAGCGTTGGATAGCATAGGGGTAAAAATTACTATTCCCACTCCAGAGAGTGCAACAGTAGGGAAAGCGTTGGATAGCGTAGGGGTAAAAATTACTATTCCTACTCCAGAGAGTGCAACAGTAGGGAAAACGTTGGATAGCGTAGGGGTAAAAATTACTATTCCCACTCCAGAGAGTGCAACAGTAGGGAAAGCGTTGGATAGCGTAGGGGTAAAAATTACTATTCCAACTCCAGAGAGTGCAACAGTAGGGAAAGCATTGGATAGCGTAGGGGTAAAAATTACTATTCCCACTCCAGAGAGTGCAACAGTGGGGAAAACTTTGGATAGCGTAGGGGTAAAAATTACTATTCCCACTCCAGAGAGTGCAACAGTAGGGAAAGTATTGGATAGCATAGGGGTAAAAATTACTATTCCCACTCCAGGGAGTGCAACAGTAGGGAAAACGTTGGATAGCGTAGGGGTAAAAATTACTATTCCCACTCCAGAGAGTGCAACAGTAGGGAAAGCTTTGGATAGCGTAGGGGTAAAAATTACTATTCCCACTCCAGAGAGTGCAACAGTAGGGAAAGCATTGGATAGCGTAGGGGTAAAAATTACTATTCCCACTCCAGAGAGTGCAACAGTGGGGAAAACTTTGGATAGCGTAGGGGTAAAAATTACTATTCCCACTCCAGAGAGTGCAACAGTAGGGAAAGCATTGGATAGCATAGGGGTAAAAATTACTATTCCCACTCCAGAGAGTGAGTTATGGAAAACAAAGGTGCCTAGCTTATTCAACATAAATGCAATACAGTATAGGAACACAATGGAATAGTATACGATTAAGGTTTCCTGACCCAGCCGGGAAAGGAATTTATTCTCAAGAAACAATGTCCAATATACAATACAAACTAAATAGCATGACACAAGCCTGTGCCGTACCAAAAAAGGAAAAGGAAAAATAGGAGTAGAGTGTAAGGGGTGTTTTTCAGGCAAAGGAAGGGAGCAAGAACAGGGCACTGTAGACAAATTAAAGATCACTGACAGTGTCGCCTGGAGTGGAGTATACACAATCTCATTTGAAAATATTGTGAGTGTAAACCCACTCATGGGTGTCGACGTTTCGATCCCTATTGCTCAACAAGATACATGGGATCATCATCAGGACTTAGAAATAAACAAAGCATGCCTGAATGTAATAAAGCCTGTTAGGAGAAACAAAAAAGATAAAGAGTTTTAAAGGTACCACTAAGGAGTAGTTTACACATGTCTGCCAACGTTGTAACACAGTCGAATTCGCAGTGTGTGAACAAGTGCAGGGTGTCCGTGCCAGGTAAGAGAACATAGCAATGCTATTTTGACAATACTCGGAATCGCAGTGACATGCGTGGTATGCTGCGTTATCGGACTGTGCAGTGATAGTGATTGTTCTAGTTCGTCTCAGGACATGATGGTGAGTTGGGATTCTCATTGTGCAGTGGTAGTGCAAGTGTTGAGTCGTTCAGATAGTTAAGTGGCTACGAGTGGATAAGTGGCTAAGGGTGAGACGCTCTATGATCCCTTTTGTTGGACTGTTTAGAAGGGAAATAAATGGTTCATACCTTTATTGTTCGAGGTAAGAAGCCTCACGTGGGAGGTTTCCTGCACTTCTAGGTTTTTCTGGCGGAAGTTGTCACGCCAGGCTGGGGGCACATTTAAAAAGTGGAAAATTTCAGTTGCGAGTCCACTTGTTTATTGAGCAGAGGAAAGCAAGCTATAAATGTTAGAAACATACCACGGGGTTGTATGTCATGGAGGTCCTTATTGGGATCCAGTCGCAATGTTAGTTTTTAACAATTGAAAAAACTCGTTACCCATTTTCGTTTTCGTCTGGTGGCCGCACTGAAAACAATTGTAAACGGGAATCCGTGTAAGAGTTTTAAGGATTGGATTTGGTTCAGAGTGTTAAAAACAGGGCCTGGAGTCTCCGAGCAATGGTAGCAGGGCGTGGAGGGACCTACCTTTTTCCACTCTGCGTGAGAGCGGGGTACGGGATTTAAAGTGTAGGCATCAATGGCCATACACGCAGTGCACCAACAGTGTGGTGTTCAGGCGCTGAAATGAATAAGGGAGATCAGATCAGTGCGCGGCTCAAAAAAGTGGGCAATGACAGGAAAAAGTTTTCTAGTTCTGGGTTACTTACTCAGTCTGAATGACGACTCGCCTCTGCTGTGGATACTCGGTCAATGCCGGTTCCCTGCAGCGACCAGTTTGTGGGAGCGATTTGTATACTCCCTCACTGGTCACGTGATTGCCGCTGTGGAAGCCATCTTGGAAAGGTGAGAAAAGGCATTGGTAGCAAACTGGGGTCTGCCAATCAATCAATCAATCAATGACACTTATAGAGCGCGCTACATACCCGTAGGGTCTCAAGGCGCTGGGGGAGGGGGGGTGCCGCTACTGCTCGAACAGCCAGGTCTTCAGCTTCTTCCTGAAGGAGAGGTGGTCTTGGGTCAGGCGGAGGTCGGTCGGGAGGGAGTTCCAGGTCTTGGCGGCCAGGTAGGAGAAAGACCTTCCTCCTGTAGTCGCTCTTCGGAAGCGGGGGACGGCGGCGAGGGCGTGGTTGGCTGATCGGAGGTGGCGTTTGGGAGCGTAGAAGTTGATACGGCTGTTGAGGTAGCTCGGGACTTGGTCGTGTAGGGCTTTGTGTGCGTGGGTGAGGAGGCGGAAAGTGATTCTTTTGTTGACGGGGAGCCAGTGAAGGTCTCTCAGATGTCCGGAGATGTGGCTGGTTCGTGGGATGTCGAGGATGAGTCTGGCTGAGGCGTTCTGGATCCGCTGGATTCTCTTCTGGAGCTTGGCGGTGGTGCCGGCGTAGAGGGCGTTGCCGTAGTCCAGTCGGCTGGTGACGAGGGCCTGGGTGACGGTCTTCCTGGTCTCGGTGGGGATCCACCAGAAGATCTTCCGTAGCATGCGTAGGATGTTGAAGCACGCCGAGGAGACGTTGTTGACTTGCCTGGTCATTGAGAGGGAGGAGTCCAGGATGAAGCCCAGGTTGCGTGCATGGTCTGTCGGTTTGGGTGCGGTGCCCAGGGCGGGAGGCCACCAGGAGTCGTCCCAGGCGGAGGGTGAAGAGCCCAGGATGAGGACCTCCGTCTTGTCAGAGTTCAGTTTCAGGCGGCTGGTCGTCATCCACTCAGCTACCTCTTTCATCCCTTCGTGCAGGTTGGCTCTGGCGGAGGCGGGGTCGTTGGTCAGGGAGAGGATCAGCTGGGTGTCGTCGGCGTAGGAGATTATGCTGAGGTTGTGTTGGCGTGCGATGGCCGCGAGGGGGCTCATGTAGACGTTGAAGAGGGTGGGGCTCAGAGAGGATCCTTGAGGGACGCCGCAGATGACTTCGGAGGCCTCTGACTTGTACGGTGGTAGGCGGACTCTCTGAGTTCTTCCGCCGAGGAAGGAGATGATCCATTCCAGCGCCTTGTCCTGGATTCCGACGTTGCTGAGGCGCTGTACTAGGGTGCGGTGGCAGACCGTGTCGAATGCCGCGGAGAGGTCTAGGAGGATGAGGGCCGCTGTTTCTCCGTTGTCCATCAGGGCTCGGATGTCATCGGTGGCGGCGATGAGGGCGGTCTCGGTGCTGTGATTGGCTCGGAAGCCGGACTGTGAGGGGTCGAGGGATCCATTCGTCTCGAGGAAGGCGGCCATCTGCTTGTTGACGGTCTTCTCGATGACTTTGGCTGGAAACGGGAGGAGCGAGATGGGGCGGTAGTTCTTGAGTTCGGTGGGGTCCGCTGTTGGTTTCTTGAGTAGAGTGCTGAGTTCGGCGTGCTTCCAGCTCTCAGGGAAGGTGGCGGTGTCGAAGGATGTGTTGATGATGTCTCGCAGGTGGGGTGCGATGACAGCGTCGGCCTTGTTGAAGACGTGGTGAGGGCAGGGGTCGGTCGGTGATCCGGAGTGGATGGAGTTCATCGTGCGGATGGTGTCTTCGGTGCTGATCCGGGTCCAGGCGTGGAGGGTGGTGGTGGGGGGTGGTTGTTCGGTCATGGTGTGCGTTGGTTGGTTGTTGAAGCTGTTGTGTATGTCCGCGATCTTGTTGTGGAAGTATGAAGCGAGGGAGTTGCAGAGGTCTTGCGATGGGGTGATGTCGTTGTTTCCTGCGCTGGGGTTGGATAGCTCTTTCACGATGTTGAAGAGTTCCTTGCTGTTGTGTGCGTTGTTGTCCAGCCGGTCCTTGAATGCAGTTT
Source organism: Lissotriton vulgaris (assembly GCF_964263255.1). Lineage (NCBI taxonomy): Eukaryota > Metazoa > Chordata > Amphibia > Caudata > Salamandridae > Lissotriton > Lissotriton vulgaris. The sequence continues at coordinate 1,301,238,119 of NC_141694.1, forward strand.
TCTTGGCAGCGCGGATCAGCTGGTGGTGCTTCCGAGTGGCCAGCTTGAGGGTGGTCCTGTTGTCCGGTGTAGGTTCCCTTCTCCAGACTTTCTCGAGGGCTCGGCAGTTCTTCTTGGAGCTCTTGAGTTCGTCGGTGAACCACGGGGCTTTCTTGCTTCCGGGTCTGCTGGGCGGGGTCCTCAGCGGGGCGAGCTCGTCCGCGCAGATGCTGATCCACTTCGTGAGGTTGTCGGCGGCCTGGCTGGGGTTCGCTGAGCTGGCAGGAGGGTGCTGGCTCAGGGAGGTGGCGAGCTGGTCTGCTGTGATCTTGTTCCAGCTTCTGCGGGCGGCCTGTTGCTGGTGGTGGTGGGTCGTCGTTCTCTTGAAGGTGAAGTGGACGCAGCTGTGGTCCGTCCATTGAAGCTCTGTGGCGTGGCTGAAGTCGATGTCTGTGCTGGAAGAGAAGACTGCGTCGAGTGTGTGTCCGGCGAGGTGGGTGGGGGTGGACACCAGTTGCTTGAGTCCAAGATTGACGAGGTTGTCGAGCAGGGTGCTGGTGTTGTGGTCGTTGTTGTTCTCCAGGTGGAAGTTGAGGTCCCCCAGGAGGATGTAGTCAGCGGAGGGGAGGGCATGCGGGCTGACGAAGTCGGCGATGTCCTCGCTGAATTGTGTGCGTGGTCCCGGGGGTCGGTAGATCAGGGTGCCTCTGAGGGTGGTGTTCGGGTTGGTGTGGATCTGGAAATGCAGGTGTTCGGCGCTGGTCAGGGTGTTGTCGGAGCTGGTCGTGAGATGATGTGGACGATGGCGATGCCTCCTCCCATCTGGTTGGAGTTGCGGTCCCTCCGGAGGATCTTGTAGCCCTCTGGGATAGCGATGGCGATGTCGGGAGCTGAAGAGGCGTTCATCCAGGTCTCCGTGAGGAAGGCAACGTCAGGGGCTGTGGCGTCTAGGAGGTTCCAGAGTTCGATGGCGTGTCTGTGGACGGAGCGGGTGTTGAGCAGGATGCACTTGAGGTGGGTGCTGCTGGTGTTCGACTTGGCGGGTGCTGGTGCGAGGCAGGTCCGGATGCAGGTGAATTTGCAGGCGTGGCAGCTGAAAGGTCCGTGGGTGCGTCGTGGCTTGGCTTGGTGGCATTCTGGGAGTCGGCCGGTGTTGAGTGCGATGAGGGTGGCGGCGGAGTACGACAGGCGAGTAGGTCGGGGTCTTCGTGGGCCAGGGGTCCTGGCGCTGGTCGCGATCCGGTCGCGGACGGGCGCAGATGGGCTTACCTTTGGCGCGCCTTCAGCGCACAATCGTCGCGCCCACTGCGCGTGAACTCTGCGCGTTCGCACGGTCACCATATAAGGCGAAGTGCGCGGGTGGGCGGAGCAGCTGGGAGGCGGGAGCGGGGAGGGAACAGAAGGAAAAAAGGGGCGGGGTCAGCGGTGGTGGCGGGAAGCGGGGAGGGAAGACGGAGGGCGGCGAGGTAGGCGGGCAAACAGGAAGGAAAACGCTAACACGGGCAACAAATACCAATAACAATACAAGGCACAAATGAAGGTCACAACGCTAACACGGGCACAAAAGTAAGAATAAACAGGCACAAATTGAGGTCAAAAGAAAACAAAAACAAACAACAGCAGAGTCAGCCGGCAGCCGGCAGCGAGGCAGGCAGCGAGGCAGAGGGCAAGGCAATGGGGCACACGCAGCAGCTGGTGGCCGTGCGGCGCGGGGGTGTCCCACAAGTGGGTCACACTCACCTGCGTCGCACGGTCGCCATATAAGGCCAAGTGCGCGGGTGGGCGGAGCAGCTGGGAGGCGGGAGCGGGGAGGGAACAGAAGGAAAAAAGGGGCGGGGTCAGCGGTGGTGGCGGGAAGCGGGGAGCGGGGAGGGAAGACAGAGGGCGGCGAGGTAGGCGGGCAAACAGGAAGGAAAACGCTAACACGGGCAACAAATACCAATAACAATACATGGCACAAATGAAGGTCACAACGCTAACACGGGCACAAAAGTAAGAATAAACAGGCACAAATGGAGGTCAAAAGAAAACAAAAACAAACAACATCAGAGTCAGCCGGCAGCCGGCAGCCGGCAGCGAGGCAGGCAGCGAGGCAGAGGGCAAGGCAATGGGGCACACGCAGCAGCTGGTGGCCGTGCGGCGCGGGGGTGTTCCACAAGTGGGTCACACTCACCTGCTCACCCACCGCTGAGAGGGCATGTTAAATGTGGACAATGTATTGTTTGTGATTTGACACTTGAGGGGCGCACTTTTAGTCACAATAATGTCACAATCCACATGAAAGATTTCACAAATTGCAACAGCTGCAATGTAATTTATGCGGTTCTATGCCCTTGCCCTCGTATGTATGTGGGGCAAACGACACAAAAAATAAAGACAAGGATATGCCAACATCGGAGCCGCATAAGATATGGAACTCCTAACGCCCCGTTGGTTGAACATTTTGCCAGCATGAATCACACAGCAGATGACCTGAAGTGGACCATCCTGAAGTCCGTCAAACTACCACAGAGAGGTGGCAATTTGCAGCAACTGCTAAACCGGGAGGAATTGAAATCCATTATACAATTCAACACCATCCATACAGGTCTCAATCGGAGTGAGGACTGGACTACACTACTTTGATTGGACTAATGGTCTATGAAAACATTATCCCGGAACAGAGAGAGAATTGGTTTTATGTTAAAAACTTTTTCGAAAATGCGTTAAGACGAATTCCTTAAATGGTTGCATTATGATGAAGAGATGACTAAGATGTAAAAGAAAAAATGGAACTGGACATTTAGGGCTAAACTATTTTAATGTTAATTATAACACCAGTCACTTTTCACTGTCACAATGTCACTGTCACTGTTAATATGCCCACGCACCCCCACACCCCAATGGTCAGCCCACTTAGCTATCCACTCCAAGATGGCTGCTACCAATGCCTTTTCTCACCTTTCCAAGATGGCTTCCACAGCGGCAATCACGTGACCGGTGAGGGAGTATACAAATCGCTCCCACACACTGGTCGCTGCAGGGAACCGGCATTGACCGAGTATCCACAGCAGAGGCGAGTCGTCATTCAGAATGAGTAAGTAACCCAGAACTAGAAAGCTTTTCCTGTCATGGCCCACTTTTTGAGCCGCGCACTGATCTGATCTCCCTTATTCATTTCAGCGCCTGAACACCACACTGTTGGTGCACTGCGTGTATGGCCATTGATGCCTACACTTTAAATCCCGTACCCCGCTCTCACGCAGAGTGGAAAAAGGTAGGTCCCTCCACGCCCTGCTACTATTGCTCGGAGCCTCCAGGCCCTGTTTTTAACACTCTGAACCAAATCCAATCCTTAAAACTCTTACAAGGATTCCCGTTTACAATTGTTTTCAGTGCGGCCACCAGACGAAAACGAAAACGGGTAACGAGTTTTTTCAATTGTTAAAAACTAACATTGCGACTGGATCCCAATAAGGACCTCCATGACATACAACCCCGTGGTATGTTTCTAACATTTATAGCTTGCTTTCCTCTGCTCAATAAACAAGTGGACTCGCAACTGAAATTTTCCACTTTTTAAATGTGCCCCCAGCCTGGCGTGACAACTTCCGCCAGAAAAACCTAGAAGTGCAGGAAACCTCCCACGTGAGGCTTCTTACCTCGAACAATAGAGGTATGAACCATTTATTTCCCTTCTAAACAGTCCAACAAAAGGGATCATAGAGCGTCTCACCCGTAGCCACTTATCCACTCGTAGCCACTTAACTATCTGAACGACTCAACACTTGCACTACCACTGCACAATGAGAATCCCAACTCACCATCATGTCCTGAGACGAACTAGAACAATCACTATCACTGCACAGTCCGATAACGCAGCATACCACGCATGTCACTGCGATTCCGAGTATTGTCAAAATAGCATTGCTATGTTCTCTTACCTGGCACGGACACCCTGCACTTGTTCACACACTGCGAATTCGACTGTGTTACAACGTTGGCAGACATGTGTAAACTACTCCTTAGTGGTACCTTTAAAACTCTTTATCTTTTTTGTTTCTTCTAACAGGCTTTATTACATTCAGGCATGCTTTGTTTATTTCTAAGTCCTGATGATGATCCCATGTATCTTGTTGAGCAATAGGGATCGAAACGTCGACACCCATGAGTGGGTTTACACTCACAATATTTTCAAATGAGATTGTGTATACTCCACTCCAGGCGACACTTTCAGTGATCTTTAATTTGTCTACAGTGCCCTGTTCTTGCTCCCTTCCTTTGCCTGAAAAACACCCCTTTCACTCTACTCCTATTTTTCCTTTTCCTTTTTTGGTACGGCACAGGCTTGTGTCATGCTATTTAATTTGTATTGTATATTGGACATTGTTTCTTGAGAATAAATTCCTTTCCCGGCTGGGTCAGGAAACCTTAATCGTATAGTATTCCATTGTGTTCCTATACTGTATTGCATTTATGTTGAATAAGCTAGGAACCTTTGTTTTCCATAACGCAGTTATACCCATGGTCCTTAGCTATCCGTTGGGTTCCCCTTGTTTCTAAAAAACACTCCAGAGAGTGCAACAGTAGGGAAAGCGTTGGATAGCGTAGGGGTAAAAATTACTATTCCTACTCCAGAGAGTGCAACAGTAGGGAAAACGTTGGATAGCGTAGGGGTAAAAATTACTATTCCCACTCCAGAGAGTGCAACAGTAGGGAAAGCGTTGGATAGCGTAGGGGTAAAAATTACTATTCCCACTCCAGAGAGTGCAACAGTAGGGAAAGCATTGGATAGCGTAGGGGTAAAAATTACTATTCCCACTCCAGAGAGTGCAACAGTAGGGAAAGCGTTGGATAGCGTAGGGGTAAAAATTACTATTCCCACTCCAGAGAGTGCAACAGTAGGGAAAGCATTGGATAGCGTAGGGGTAAAAATTACTATTCCCACTCCAGAGAGTGCAACAGTAGGGAAAGCATTGGATAGCGTAGGGGTAAAAATGACTATTCCCACTCCAGAGAGTGCAACAGTAGGGAAAGCGTTGGATAGCGTAGGGGTAAAAATTACTATTCCAACTCCAGAGAGTGCAACAGTAGGGAAAGCATTGGATAGCGTAGGGGTAAAAATTACTATTCCCACTCCAGAGAGTGCAACAGTAGGGAAAGCTTTGGATAGCGTAGGGGTAAAAATTACTATTCTCACTCCAGAGAGTGCAACAGTAGGGAAAGCGTTGGATAGTTTAGGGGTAAAAATTACTATTCCAACTCCAGACAGTGCAACAGTAGGGAAAGCATTGGATAGCGTAGGGGTAAAAATTACTATTCCCACTCCAGAGAGTGCAACAGTAGGGAAAGCGTTGGATAGCGTAGGGGTAAAAATTACTATTCTCACTCCAGAGAGTGCAACAGTAGGGAAAGCGTTGGATAGTTTAGGGGTAAAAATTACTATTCCCACTCCAGAGAGTGCAACAGTAGGGAAAGCGTTGGATAGCGTAGGAGTAAAAAATACTATTCCAACTCCAGAGAGTGCAACAGTAGGGAAAGTGTTGGATAGTATAAGGGTTAAAATAACATACTTAGAAATAAACGATTTTTCTAGTTATAAAAAAAAATATATCAAATAAATATAAACCATATACAATACCTATACTTAATTATAAAACACATGCTTAGCAAAATATATTTTACCTAAAATAAATTTAATATAATCCCATTTAATAATATTAAATTACCAATTAATAATTAATTAACAATTATATTATTAACAATACAATTAGTTTTTATACATTATTAATTAATTAAATTAACTTTACTTCCCACCATATTTCCCTATAAAACCACTACCCACAACATAACACATTTATCCATTTATGAATTAATGAAAATTAATTAGCACATATTTAAAATTAATTAACTATTAATTAAAATTAATTACCAAATAAAAGAAATTATTTTTTAATTCCTACTAATTAAAAAACCACACTCCTGAGGCGGAAGCCGGGAGAGCGCGTTGCGCATTGCTTTGCTTTTTTAAAATTGTATTCTGTCACTGAATAACGTGTGCTAGCTTTTAAGACTCACCACAGCACCCTGCAACTCCCAGCAAATCGAGCACTTGACCCAGCCACGTAGCGGACTTTAACGCTGTCAGCTGATACAGAAACTGCTCCACTCCTCGGACGCTCGCAGCGGGAGGAGTCAGGCCACGCCCACTTGCTTGGCCACACCCCCCTCTCTCCCCTTCCGCAGTCAGCCTCTATAAAATGTGCATATGGCGGAAGCGCAGCGGACGAGCGCAGCGGGAGCGCCGTCTGCGCGCCGAAGGCGCGCCTAAGGCAAGCCCGTCTGCGCCCGTCCTCGCCAGACCGAGCCTAGGGCCCCTACCCCTGGCCGGTTTAGATCAACCCCGAATCAAATACTCACAAAAAACTCTGTACCAACTCAGAGATACGTCAAACACCAGATGTAACGGATCTATTAACCCGGAGCAGGTGCCTCTCAGCTGCAGTATCTGCGCCTACAAGGCCATGTCCTTATACCACGCCGAACCTACCGGCCTGGAGATGGCTCTACTGAACTGCAGGTCACTCCCTAAACATCACGTTGAAATTAACCTTCTATTAACCGAGTCTAATTTGGACGTTCTGTTTCTAACAGAAACTTGGCTGTCCGGTAGTTCCGACCCGGACATTATCCAAGCACTACCTCCTGGGTATCTTATTAAAACCCTCAATAGACCTACAGGAACGGGAGGCGGCATCGCGATTATCTATCGCGACAACCTCACATGTCAATTCAAAGACAGCCCCATTCACGACAGTGAAAATGTTCTCTTTTCTTTACATCTGCCACCTTCCACCACGCTAACGGGGGTGTTAATCTACCGCCCGCCAGGACAGGTAGGGCGTTTCACAAACTCTCTCATCGATGTCATCTCCTCCCTGGCCTGTCGAACCCCAAACTTCACCATCCTCGGGGACTTAAATCTCCATTTCGATGACCAAAACAATAAACTTGCCACCGACCTAAAAAGTGAACTAACTTCTCTGAATCTCCGACTACTCGGTAATGACCCCACCCACTCGAAAGGACATCTACTGGACCCCATTTTTTCCAACCTCTCCCAACTCTCTGCTCATACTCCTCTCCCTCTCCCCTGGTCTGATCATTTTCTGGCCCCTCTCAAATTCCAACTTCCAGGGAAGATCACGGACACCCCTCACCCACGGGCCCCGTCTCGCCCATGGAAAAAACTGGACGTTAACTTATGGGAACGCTCTCTGTCCTCCACCCTACCCATAGCTGACCCCGACCCCTCCAAAGCCGAAACTCAACTACATAATTGGATTAGCGACTCTCTCAATACAGTCCTACCGTTAAAAATCCTCCCTCCCATTAGAAGATCCTCCAAACTACCATGGTTTACCGAGGAACTGCGCGAATTAAGACGGAAAGGCAAAAGGCTTGAACGCCAATGGAGAAAGAACTGGAACACTGACGACAGAAGTGGATACATAGCCCACATTAGGCTCTACAAAAACGCCTTAAAAACGGCACAGGCCGCCTACTTTGAGGACCAAATTGCAGCCGCAACCAATTCCGCTAAAGAGACCTATCGGATAGTCAAATGCCTCTCCAAAATCCAGGAACCCCCCTCACCACCCGACCTGGATGGCTCAAAATGTAACCAGATGGCCGAATTCTTTTCGAATAAAATCGATAAAATTCTCAACTCCCTCCCAGCGGTGTGTACCATTTCAAGAGGCCCCCACCACCCGATCTCTCAAAACTCCCCGAGGTTGCTCTCTTTCCCCCACATCACTACTGAAATGTTTCTCAACGTCCTGCACAAAGTTAAAAGCGGCGCCCCTTCAGACCCAGCTCCTATCAGTCAACTGAAACAAGTTGCTTCCACTATAGCCCCTCCACTCACCAACTTGATCAACGCCTCCTTTGAGCTTGGCACTGTTCCAGCAAACTGGAAAAAAGCCACGGTTAAAGCTCTTTTAAAAAAACCGCATCTTGATCCAGCAGACCCATCAAACTTCAGACCAATCTCATTACTGCCGGCAATGAGCAAAATCGCAGAGAGAATAGCTAACCAACATCTCTCTGAGTTCTTAGAGACCAACCACCTCCTCCGCCAAACCCAGACGGGTTTTAGACCAGGACAAGGGACGGATACTGCATTGTTAGCCGTGGTCGAAGAAGCTAGGGGCATACTCGACGCAGGAGGATCAGTGGCAGTGATCCTCCTCGACCTAAGCGCTGCCTTCGACACGGTTGACCACGCAACCCTTGTTCACCGTCTCGAACTAACAGGAGTGGCGGGCTCAGCCTTAGCCTGGATCTCATCGTTTCTTGAGAACAGGTCTTTCCAAGTAACAGATGGGCACTCCATCTCCAAAGCTCACGCACTCAAGTGTGGGGTGCCTCAGGGGTCCTCCCTGAGCCCCACGCTTTTTTAACGTGTACATGGCACCCCTCGAGGATGTTGTTAAACCTTTCGGGATTAAATCAATAATGTACGCCGATGACACCCAGCTCGTGGTGTCCCTAAACCAATCAGACAACGCCCTCACCAACTTATGTAGCTGTCTGGAAAGAGTGCACCAGTGGATGTGCGAGTCCCGGCTGAAACTAAACGGGGAAAAATCGGAAATACTTCTCTTAGGAAACCCTAATAAAATCCCCACTCCTCTTCCCTGGCCTCCATGCATGGGATCTCCACCACCCCCCAAATCTGAAGTAAAAAGCCTAGGGATATGGCTAGACCAGGAGCTCAGCTTCAAAACACAAGCAAGGAAAACCGCGGGAACGTGCTTCGGCCTCATAAAGATGGCACGAAAGATTATCCATCTTCTCCCCCCTCAATCCAGGAAGCTCTTGATGCAGGGGCTGGTGAACTCCAGATTGGACTATGGCAACGTCCTTTATCTGGGGGCCCCAGTCTCTGTAGTCCACAGACTTCAGTGTACACAAAATGCTGCGGCCAGAATGCTCACTGGAACCGCTGCAAGGAACTCCGCTAAACCAGCTCTCAAAAGTCTGCACTGGCTACCAGTCAAGGAAAGGATCGACTTTAAGACCCTGTGCATAACCCATCGAATACTGCACAATGAAGGCCCTCCCATACTCAGGCCTCTGGTGTCCCATCAAACATCTAGCAGACATCTCAGATCTAACTCCCTCTCCTTGGCAAAAATCCCCAGAATTTCGAAGGCCAGAACAGGTGGGCGCCAGTTCTCGTACAATGCCCCCAGGCTATGGAACGCCCTCCCACTCTCCCTTAGGCAGGAACATAACCATCTCAGATTTAGGAAAGGACTGAAGACTTTACTCTTCCCTTGAGCGCCCCTCACTTGACCTTCCACCTTTCCAGGATGTGTTCATCAGCGCCGGGATGCCTAAGGGTAGCTGAGCGCTTTACAAAACCCAAAATCAAATCAATCAATCAAATCAATAAATAATTAACTATAATTAAATTACTCCCCACCCAATTCCCCTATAAACCCACATCCCGCTACAGAAAATATATATCAATTAATCAATTAATTTTTTTTCTTCAATTAATTAATAATAATTAGCAATTAATTATAATTAATTAATTAATCCTACTAATTATTCATCAACTTACCATAATTAAATTACTTCCCACCCTATTCCCCTATAAACCCACAACCCGCTACAGAACATATATATCAATTAATAATTTATTTAAAATTATTTTCCTATTATTTTTAAATAATTACCAATTAATTATAATTTATTAATAAATCCTACTAATAATAATCAATTTAACATAATTAAATTACTTCCCACCCTATTCCCCTATAAACCCACAACCCGCTCCGGTACTAAAACATACAATTTTCTTACAAATTAAATTATTTTTATATCAAATTAATACACATATAATAGTAATTATTTTAAATACTTAAGTTAGACATATAACACATACATAATAAAAAACTATAAAATACTACAAATATCGATATTAGTGTCATCGAAATTAGTAACATCGATATATATGCTATCGATATTACTAACTTCGATATTACTTACATCGATATTAAGAATTTCGATATTACTTACCTTGGGTTGATATTCTGCCCTACGATATTCTTGCCTTCGATATTATGCTCCTTCGATATTTCAGACTCGATATTATGGTAGGTCGAAATTTCCTACTCGATATTTTGACTGTGTACCGTTTCTGGCATCTCCTAATATGCGTAGAATATCTGTAGTATCTCGCACATAGGAGGGAGTAGATTTCACCAGTGGCTGGAGGAAATGATCGCAGAATTTTGAAAGAGACACTAATATAGAGCCTATGCCTGAGACTATGGGCCTCCCTGGAACTGGTGTGGTCCCTTTTGAATATTAGGCAGTGTATAGAAAAAAGGTGTTCCCAGATCATTGTTGTGTGGAAGTTCGCCTCCTTTTTGCTGATCCAGCCGTTGGCTTCAGCTTCAAATGCCACACTGTAGATTTTTGTTGTTAGTCTGGGGGTGGGGTTCACAGTGATGGGTCTCAAATACCTTGTGTTGTCAAGTTGGCGTTTGCACTCAAGGCCAAAATCAGTGGTATATTAAATGACTGTTGTCCCACCCTTATCAGCCTGTTTTATAGTGATACTTGTATCTTCTGATGGAGACTTGGCAGCTGTCAGTTCATTTTTGGAAAGGTAATGAAAGGGAATTTGCCCTGTCTCTTGTCTGAGTTCTTTTAATACTGCCTGTTCAAAAGTCAACACCTCCACATGAATCATACTACTATTGGGGGTGAAAGTAGAAGGGTTTTTTAGCCCTGTGTCTTGTTCAATAGGTTTGGTCTATCCTGAAAGAAGGCTTTAAGGCGGATTTTCCTGAAGAAGTTTTGTATTTCACATTGATCCCAAAATGTGTCCTTCCTGGGGTAGGAACATATCCTAGACCTTTCTCTAGTACATATTTTTCTTTCTATGCGAGGGATCTGTATGAATGATTTGTGGAGAGGTGTGGTGCAGGGGCCAGGGCAGCTGACATCGGAGCACAGGATTCATGGCACACCATGACACACTACCATACGGTAACTCTTCTCTGTTCCACATGCCTAATTGAGTAATAATAAACTCACTGACTCCTGTCAATGTATAAAAACACTCTCACCTGGTAAAATGGATAATTCATTAGCTCCCATGACCTGCCAAAAATAACCAAGAACTCTTTATACTCCGCTGCCTATTTCCGGTTTAATAATAAAACAACCCACTTGGTAATAGGCAGTCGCGCCACTCCAAGATGTCCGACGTGTAAATCCACTACACTTGGCCCCCTCATAATGCCACAGAAAACGTTGAACCGACATTGTTTATTACTAGCTTACTATCCATACTGAACAATAGATACATATGCAGTAAGCGTATCGAATGGCTACCTTGAAAATAATTAGCCTGGACTAAGGGTATTCTGAATACTAACCGCCACAAATCTCTCGTGGTCAATAGCACAACACTCTAGGATGGCCGACTCTTTACCCCATCTCTCCCGGAGTTCCTTGAACATCATGTGACACGCCCAGTACACAGCAAAAACCATTTGGCACCCAAGGCCCCGTACCTGCAGGAACACAGGCAGGTGTAAAAGAAGGACCTGTTCTCAGAGCTAACTACCATCCCAGGTCCAGCGGTGGGGGTTAGGTCTACTACTTGGTTTCAATTTGAACCAGGTGAGTCAATGGAACACTCTTAAAGACTTCTCAGAGTAACAGCGACAGCAGAGGTAAGCAGGGGCTATGATTGTTCGAGTCTGACTGAGTGACTCTGTATCTACCTAGCGAGAACAAGGTACCTTCATATCCAACCACAGCTCCACAAATATGACCACACCTCCAGAGCTCCAGGGAGACAGCCCATACCTGCTATGGTCCCCTTATGGCCTCTGGGAGTTGTGGCAGTATTTTCTGGAAACCGAAACCGGGATATGCAACATTTCCCTACAAAAGCAGGACAGGTGCTCTACCAGCCGCACCACCCCTCCATGCTCAGCACCACTGTCTGCCATATGTATCCCGGGGATTTCTAGAGGCCTTTTGAAGGAGGCTTCAATGCAAGTCTCACTGAGATGCCTACCCCTTTTTCTGTTCTCTAGACACATATTTCCTATGTGTCCAGAGCCCGCCGGAATTAATAAGGCACTTACTAAATAGCGATTAGGTGAGTTGTATGACTGTGGACTCACTGTTACCACTGAGGATACATACTCAGCCAATTCTTCACCGTTTTTAACCAGCACCATGTTTTTAACTTGCGCTACGTTTTTAGCTTGAGTCACATGATTGGTATTATTTACACCACTTGGTATGCACATACAAGGTGTATTATCAACAGGCACTTCTGCTCACCAGAGCAGTCACCATTGATCTTCGCCTACGTATTACAGCAGAATACTAGTATATGTTCACAATTGTATTTAATATGCCGCTGATCTACAAAGTGGTAGGTAGATTCTCACCTGACCACTGGATGTAGAAAAGTTTCACATTAAGGTCCTGAGGAACCGCCACTGACCCCCCAGACAAATAGGCGAGAAACATGTTGACCCACCAGGAGTAGAGCGCCCTTATCGTGACCCATTATAGTCAGACAGTCGTCTCTCCCCCCTTTTTAATCAAGAAGGGACCCTGCTAGAATCAAGCTGGTTCCATAGGACCCCTGACCTGTTTTAACTATCCTACTCACTACTACATCCAAACATACTAGGGCCATCACACCCACGGCACCAAACGGCATGGAACAAAAGATCTCCGATAAAGAGTCCCTATATGGGTGCCCGTCGGGTATTGCAGCGCTGACTGGACGAGGAGCAGGGCCATATGATGAAGCATGACACCTAGCTTGCTGGGTGTGTGAGGGCACTAGTTCCGAAAAGAGGAATTCCTCTCCTCCCACTACTCAACTGACAGGTCAACCTGCCAAAAGTGAATATAACTAGGTCTCTGACCAAGATTTTTGAAACCACCAAGGAACTTCGTACCCTTCTTCCTTGTGACTGTCTTGGAAGTTTGACATTACTTCTAGCTCATTATGGATACAATTGCACAAGAGGATGTTTGGAGCAGTCATATTTTGCCTGACAATTGTGTTTTTTATTAGGCTGTTTTCCTATTGCTCCAGTTCCCCACACATCATTCCCTACTTTCAAGGTTGTTTTGTTCTCCAGTTCCTTTTTTTGGGGGGTTCTGTTTATACATTGAAACAGCAGATTGTTGGTGTTGTGTTTGTTTGATTCCACCCTCTACAGTCACCACCATTGTCTTTTGGCTGATTATCGGGAATGTCTCTTGGTGTTCCACAACGATCTCAACATCAAGTTGAAGTAAGAATTAAGCCAAATGTGAATTATAGTGAATTGTGCCTTTATAAACAGGATTCATAATGTTGTGCTATTTCCCTGGACATATGGTGTGGTTGTACCAGTATGCACTGTTAATTGTGATACCATTCTCGACAAGAGATAGTTGGACAAATACTTACCTGTCAAACAAGCAGTATAAACAGAGAGAGGTCATCATTGAAAAAGAGGTTGTTGCAGCTTTTTTTCTCTCTTTATCTCCTCTCCATTCTCCCCTTAACTATCCACAGTGTTTGGCTGTTTATTGGGGACATCAATAGCAGCAAAGGGGAGGTTAGTTCACATTTGATTTATACTGGTTTGGTCCTTAACATGCAGCAAAACAACCCTTAATTGCTTTAACTCTACTTCCAGGGTTTAGAAGGCTAAAGACTGTAGGGAGAAATCACAAAAGTTATAAAGATTATCCTGAGATAGATGTAACCACCATCCCGCCATTGCTAGGGTGAAGAAGGTATCACATGGGCTGACTTTGGATGCTTAATTCATATAAGGACTTGAGACTCTGGAGCATAAATTGAGAGCATTGCCTCAGTGGCAGCACAGACAATTCATTGTTAAAATGTACAAAAAAGTAGTATGAGCAGACATTTTCCGCCCTGGCACAAAGCCAGCCTGGTGTTTATGAATAATTTTCTGGATGACAGGCAAGACTTTCATTAAAATTTTATAACCTGAATTTAAGACACTAATACGTCTATATGAGTTGAAATCACAGGTATACTTCGATTTTTTAACAAAACTAACAATAGTTGATTCCTTAAATATTTGGAGGAACTCTTCACCATTTTTCACTGCATTAAAGAGTTCAACTAGAATTTAGATTAATTCTAAGTGGGGGCAGTAAACTCCGTTCTGCTTGCAGAGTTTGCAGAGTTTTTCACACTCAGCGTTACTTTTTTCCTTGTTTGCGATTATCAAAGTAAAATTGGCGAGCGTGAGCATGGAAAATCAACCTCCCGGCGAGATTTCTCAACGCGGAAAGTGGATTTCCCATTGCGAGTGGTCGCATATGCTCGCGACCACTCGTTTTGAGAACCCGTTCGTTCGCACTCAGAAAGCTGCCACTCGAGTAGAAAATGACTTGAGCGGCAGAAAGGAGGCAGCGTTCGCTTGTGCTGTGCATGGTGCCGTTTGCGATGATTGCACAGCTAGTGCAAACACACAGCACTGAAAATCACTGCGAACGGCATTTGTCTAATGCACTCCGCTGCTTGCGGAGATCCGTGTAGCTGGGCAGAGTTTTTTTTGCACTTCATGGATTTCCATGTAGAGGAACTCTGCAAACTCCACCCAGGGTTAATTAATTCTTCCTGAAAGATTTGATCAAACTCGAGTAAAAAGCCTTTCCAGATGGCATTGCAGCAATCACTTGACGAATTTCTAGTGCTATAAAATCCGCCACTATTTCCTCAGCCTGATTAGTTGATATTTTCATTAAATTAATATCTGAAAAATACCGATGTATGGCTTCTTGTGAAAGCATTTATTTAGTGGCATAGAGTTTTTTTGTAGTGGGCATGGAATATTTTTGGCACCTCCTCCTTATCAGATGTCAGAGCTTCCTAGCTGGGTTGCAGCAGTGCAGTAACTAAAGCAGCTTCCTGCTTCAGCTTGGATGACCAAGCCAACAATCTTCCCAACATCTGGCTTTCTTCATATTCTTCCTGCTGATACAGCCAAGAATTGTTTATCTCTTCCAGGATAAAGAATTTCCTCAATTCTTATTTAGCGCTAAACTGCTGTTGCTCCATAACAGTTTGCTCGAATGAAGATCTTGGCCTTAACTGAGCTGCAGTATCAACTGCAAGTTGCAGTTCCAAAATACATGCCCTCCGGCTCTTAGATTGAACTGCTGTCAGCGATATTATCTGACCACGGGTAGCCGCCTTAAAGGCACCCCAAACAAAGAAAAGTGTTGTGGTATCTTTATTAATCAGAAAAAATTCTGTATTCCATGTTTTCATATTTAATAGCCATTCCTGGTTGGTAAGAATGAGGCGATCCATCTGCGACCTAGATCGTCCCATCCCCGACTGGTGTCTAGTTCAATCTAAACAGTAATGACAGAGTGATCAGAAAAAGAGTTTGCCCATATTTAATACCACTTTCTTATCCTATTGATTTTTTCAATGTTATTCAGATACCTGCATCTATAATGATGGGCGATGGTGAAAAAGCATTTGACCTTGTGACCTGGGATACCATTTTTTTGCTCTTAAAATGGTTGGATTTCCCAGTGTAATTATTAACCCCTTGACCGCAGCATAAATTCCACTGCAGTGCTAGGGAATTAATGAGTGGGTGTGTTTCGGATGGCACACGGCCGTCCTCCGCACATGCCCACTGTGACGTCGGATGGCAGGGGGCCATCCAACGCACGCAACAGGTTAATATATTGTATAATATATACCAGGGTGCACAGTCTCATATATATTTCCACTCCAGTATGCTTGGAATTATTCATATAAATCGGGGGAACTCATCAGGGCTGTCCTTTATCTCCGATGTTATTTACAATTGTTATAGAACCATTGGTAGCCAGGATAAGGGCCAGTATCGGAATTAAAGCCCCAATGGAAGGTATGGCCAAGCTCAAATTATTCGCTGATGACACAATTTTGTATCTCAGCCCTGATTAATTGAATTTAAGTACAATTATAAGTGAGTTTGAGCATTTTCAATCCATTGGAGGATACAAAATTAATCATAATAAAACAGAAACTTTGATGTTTAACACCACAGGTTATAATCTTCCTGACAGGGCATATTGTTCAGTGGTTCCAATCAAACCGATTCACTATGTAGTAGGGTACTTAACTAATTCCTATGCGGAACTTTATTCGTTGAATTAAAAGTTACTTTGAAAAAATAAATTGGGGATCTACTTGATGGGTGGTCTCTTCTCCCTTTTTTTTTACTCTTATTGGCCGGATCACCGTGATCAAAATAACAATTTTGCCTTTATTACTTTTTATATTCGTGAATGTTCTGATAAAAATCATCTTGGCCTATTTCAAAGAACTGGATGCTCTTTTTCAACAGTTTATCTGGAACATTAAATATCCAGTCTTACAACTGGGAATAAATCAGGTAAGGTCAGCATTGCCTCAGATATGTTTATACTATGGACCTTCTCTTCTTGATTTTTTAGTTCGTATATCGGATTCAAGGGCACCATTAGATGATTTTTTTATTGAAAGAATGGTAAAGGAAGCAGGATCACAGTTTCTACTCTTTATAAAAACAACCAAACTTACAAAACGAGGTATAAGATGTTACAAGACCTCAGTCCAATACTCCAGTCTCTTATGTGCCACAAATTTCAAGAGTATGTCTTTTCTCTCGCAATAGATGGCATATTACACTCCTAAAGCCCTCAACAGAATGTACCCAGAATTGCAAGATAGATGTTTTAGGTGCCAGCAACTAGGTGGTGGAGATAGGCTTCATACTTTCTTCATTTGTCCATTGCTGGCTCAATTTTTGGAAAAAATATTCACTGGCCTTAGTACAAGCTTACAGAGTCAAGTTGAGCCCGCAGTGGCACTTTTTGTTTTTTCACAACAGAAGTTTACTGCTCCAAATATTAAAACCAAGAATCCTTTATTTCGATAAGCTTTTGGTTGGCATGATCCTTGATTCTGCCCAAATCGGAAGACAAGTATAAAGTTCCCACATATTCAGAATGGCATAAGATAATGATGCACACAGGTACATTTGAACAGGTCTATGCAAAAAGGGTTGGGGTGGTCAAAAGGTATACAATTTCTTGGTGCGATCAAAAGGCATACAAGGGTCTGGATATTCATGGAACAGCTTGAGGAGGATTCGGTTATGTAGAGTCATTCGGATAAAGCTTCTCCTCGATTTTATTTTTTTTGTTAAAAAATCCTTGTTGATAGATGGGGAGGAATGGAAGGGTAGCATTATTGTGATTTTAGTTGTCTGCATCTAGAAAAGATAATATAAATTTACCCTTGCAAAAGGTTACAACATACACTATTTATATTAAGGATAGGGCGGGTCATTGGCGATTAATGTCATCTCTTTCTGTTATTTCTCTGTCATGCTTCAACTGCTTCCTAAATGTACTGTGATTGAGACTTGTTGTTTTTCCCTTTATCACAGAGGCGTAACGAAAGTTGAGGGGGCCCCCTGCAAGGTACATGGAGGGGCCCCCTCTCCGGATTTATTCTGGAGCTCTCAGGTCTGAGCACTGTGCTGAGGGGGGCTCCTGCAGCTCAGGGGCCCCCCGCACTACGGAGGATGCAGTGGCCTGTGTTACGCCCGTGCTTTATCATTCTACGATGAAGTTTATTGTTTTTAATATTCAAATAATATGATTAGATCCTTATTTATGAGGCAATGAACTACAATACCATTTTTTTCCCTGAAATCTATGGATAGGCTTAGTTGATTGGCGAAGGACATCTGACTTTTCGCTAATGTTTTAGCTTGGCCGAAATGTACTGCTGGCACACTGCACTTTATAATTTTTCTCGGAAGACCGGAGTCGACCTGATTGTCAATATTGATTGATTCCTTTGTCATTTATTTATCAATTCTTTTTGTTTTGTGTATTTATTGTGACATGATGCATTTCTCTCTATTTTTGTGCGCAATAAAAAAAATTGTGGAAATGCAGAGAGCATTAACTCAAGCAACTCCAGATCAGTCCCGGAATTGTTGATCCTAATTAGTGAGATGCAGCTTGAGGCCCTTTGCAGAGATCACAGGGCCCGTAATTAGGCAAATACATTACAATTAGGGTGTCTCACCTTGGGAAAAAAATAGCGGGTGAAATATTGAAATTAATCTCAGCCTCTGGTAATTATTGAGGACATATTCCTGGTCATTTTGCTGCCGACAGGGCCACTCCACATGGAGACCATCCATCTGTAATTCAGGTTATGCCTTGCTCCAAAAGGAACAGTGCAGTGCAAATAGCCAGGCAATTTACCCCCTGGAAGGAAACACAAGTAACTCGAATTTTGACCTTCTTGGTCGGTATGAGTGAGATGCAGCTTGAGTCCAAGCATGCAATGAGAATATTATCCATGCATAGGCATACCTTTCACACGTAGGACATCTCAATTACAAAAACAAAAGATTTTGGGAGGAATCATTGAATTCCAATTCACTTAGGGGCATATTATCAAGGGGGTTTATCTCAACTTTTTTGGCTTTAAAAGCCAAGAAAGCGGAGATAAAATGATCTTCCTATTACCCAGCTGTCGCTAACACCAGTTAGCGACAGCTAGTAGGAGATAGCGACCATCTCCGGCCCCACTTTGCATGTCAGTGATATTTATCACTAATGACATGCAAAGTGGGCGTGCCAAGATGTTAGCGACTGGAAACAGTCGCTAACATCGCTATCTCCTATTACCAACTTTTTGAGATATTCGCGCTATGCTCGAATATCTCCAAAAGCTAACACCTGACCTGAGCAGTTCTTAGCCATGTTATCCAATGGGAGGTGGATAACATGGCTAAGAGCATTAGCTTGGTAATGCATGAATATCGCTGACTTTTCAGCGATATTCATGCATTGCGGCCGATTTTTATTGCATTTGCGATAAACCTTGGTAATACCAAGGTTTATCTGCAATAAAAATCGCTGCAGCTCAGCGGTAAATTTTTGTCTCTAACCAAGCAATAGCGATAATTATCGCTATTGCTTGGTAATATGCCCCTTAGTTTTTTACCCACTCTGCCAATCCAGACAGAGATGTAAATCAGACTTGACCCTGCTCCAGTAGGAAGAGGCCTGCCTTACCAGCCCACACCAAAGACTCAATGGAAAACATCACAATCTCTTGCTCTAGCTACTGCTCGGGTTGTCACAGGCCACAGGAAGCAAGTGAGGATAAAGGTGAATCATCCTCATGGATTCTAAGAGATGCTATAGATGAATGGAAGGCCTTTTTCCACACCACTACCATTACTACTTGTACTTTAAGTGCTGGCCGGTGCAGTCATTTAATTTATTAGCACTGCAGCTGTATCTTCATCTTGGCCCACTTCCAGAGATTTTCCTGGAGTATACCCAATTACTGAACAGTTCCTCCGCCACATCACTGTAAGCAAGAAGATACTTTTTCAGGTACTTGATGATGCATTGAGTGCCCATTTCGTACTTTGCCACTCTGGCTTGGAACAACAGGTACATCTCCAAAGGGATTCAGAGTTGGTAATGCCAACATTGGCCACCATGGTCATCTTCCTGCAGGTGCTCACTTCTAAACAGCTTTATCCTTATTAGGTATGTTTCTTTATTTAAAAAAAAACAGTTACTTTATCATGTTCTATATGTTATGTTATGTTATGTTATGTTATGTTATGTTATGTTATGTTATGTTATGTTATGTTATGTTATGTTACGTTATGTTGGAGGTATTTGTAAAGCTCATGACTGCCCCAGCAATAGGGCGTCCCAGCGCTGGCGGACAGGTGGGCAGAGGGAGTGAGGCTAGATGGAGGAAAAAAGCCAAGTTTTAATCAGTTTCCTGAAAGCCCTGTGGTCGTGGGTGTTGCGGGCAGCCAGTGGGATAGAATTCCATAGTGCAGGGGCCAGGACTTTGAAGGAGTGACCCCCAGCTCTGCACCTACGGACAGTTAGGACACACAGCAAATGGTGCTCAGCAGAGCGCAGTGCTCGCAAAGAGACATAGGGCATACAGAGTCTCTGCAGAATTTTAGGGCCCTGGCCGTGTACTATCTTGTGTGTGATGCAGAGGGTTTTAAACAGGACTCTCTGTTTGATAGGTAGCCAGTGGAGGTGTGGCATTTTGTTAGGCAGGGCAAATAGTGTACGTGCGGCTGCCTTCTGTACCCGTTGGAGTCTTGCAATGACAGTATTATTAGCGCTGAGCAGAAGACCATTACAGTAGTCAAGGCATAATTGGACCACTGCTTGGATTATCAGTGGTCGGGTGGCTGCGTCAAAGAAACCCAAGAGGGGTTTTAAGCCGCGCAAAAGGGCGAAACAGGTACCCGCCACTTTTTTTGCATGGGGCTCGAATGAGTGGTATCGATCAAGACCCCTAGATCTTTGACTGCCTTTTTTGGTTGGGGAGCGGTGCCCAGGGATGCTGGCCACCATCGATTGTCCCACTTATGGATGTCACGCCAACCAGGAGCACCTCCGTCTTGGCTGAGTAAAGCTGTAGGTAATTGTTTGTCATCCAGATGCTGATAGCCAGCACATCAGCACTGAATTTTAGTTGGTCCTGGGCAGGGTCGCTTGAAAAAGTGAATATCACATGGGTATCATCCGTGTAAGATACCATTTTGATGTTATGTTCTTTTGCCAGAAGGGCCAGGGGCCAGACATACAGGTTAAACAACGTGGGGCTCAGAGCAGAGCCCTGCGGGACACCACAGCTGAGAGGATAATAACTAGACTGATAAGAAATGCTCTGATAGGAAAGAGGCAAACCAGACCAAGGCCCTGCATTTGTCCTCGATCTCCTCAAGCCGTTGAAGCAGGATGGAATGGGAGACCGTGTCAAAGGCCACACTGAGATCAAGTAAGAAAATTGCTGACGTGTTTCCCTCATCTAGCGTGGCCCTCATCTGCTCAGCGACCGCCAGAAGGGCTGATTCCGTGCTGTGCCTGGGACGGAACCCATTCTGAGAGTTGTCTAGGATTTGGTTGGCCTCCAGATTGTTGATCGGAGTGATGTTAACATGGGACTCCATGATTTTGGCTAGTTAGGGCAGCAGAGAGATTGGTTGAAAATTCTCCGGCGGAGATGCATCTAGCGTAGGCTTTTCCAGCAGTGGGACAACTTTGGCATGCTTCCAAGATTTAGGGAACACTACCGACAGATGTGAGTTATTAATGAATTAATGACCCTGAGCTAGAAGGCAGCTGTGGAATTTCCTGAAAATTTCAGGTTTAATAGGATCATCGGGAGAGCCAGATTTGACTTTTGCCGGGCCTGTGGGAGTGTCGCCAGAAGATATGGGATGCAGAGTTGGGAGGGAGTAGGGGAGCGCTCTGGGGGAGGTGAATACCATGGGTTCGGCAGTGCTCTGCCTCAGCTTGAGCGTGTCATAGATGCAATCAACCTTATTGATGATGTACCATGCCAGTGAATCACATTGAGTGTTGGAAGATATGGTGTCATTGGTTCCTGTAGGTGATTTTAGCATGTCTTTCATGAGGGAAAAGATAGTTTTAGAGGGGTTGGAGCTGACCGCGATTGAGTTGGCATAGATTGCAGCTTTGGTCTTTTGGACCAGTTTGTGGTAGGTTTTTATAGCCTTCCTATAGGTGTTTTTTGCTGTAGTGGCATAGGTATGCCTCCATGCCTGTTCTAAAAGCTTAAATTTTTTCTTTTCTGCCGGTAAGGACTCATTATACCATGTGTGCGGTTGTGTTCGCTTAGCCCCAGTCATCCTCTCTGGGATGCAGCTTGCAGAACATACTTGCAGAAAATATAAATAAAAAACAACAAGAAAGAATTCAGACCAGCAGTAAAACTGCATGTTGATTTGGAGGAAATACTTCACTAACTAAGGAATAGTGATTCAGCAAACAACCTCCTTGTTCATCATGGGTAGTACTCAGATGTCTTAGGTGCTGGCCCTGTGTCTCTTTCCTCATGCCTGCTACCACTCCATACGAACACCCACGGGTGAACTGCCAAACGATTCCAGTGCAAGTTCAAGAGAAACACAATGTCTTCTGCCCTCCTAGTATCCCTTCCCACTCACTCACTCAGCAGCCTTGCAATAACCAGTGCATCCACAGTACATTATGGGCCCCTAAATATTTGAGCCAAAAATATTTGAAACCTCCCTCACTGACACATCCATTACCTTTCATGCTTCATAAATGAACACTAATAGAATAATAAAGCAAACTATTGCAGCCCTCACCCAGCCACGAACCCTTGTACCCTCTGTTTCATGCCTCCACATGCATACATGATCCCCCCAAAAATCTATCAAAGCATATTTGGTGCCTCACTCAGCCAAACACTATCACTGGCCCTCATTCATTAGACCAAGTTCATAAATGACCCTTTCACAAAAATGTGAACAAAAATAGTGAGTGCTCTGAATGCCTGTCTCCAGCCTCTCAACACTACACAGGGTGAAGGAGGAGTGACGATGTCCAATATACCTGTGCACACCACAAGTACAAAAACACACACACACATGTCCCATACAAATGCCCCAATCACTCTGCTCAATGAGAGCATCCCCCAAGATGTCAGCCCAAAAAATAACATCACAATATATATTCAGTGCCCGCCACACTGTCATTGACCTCAACATATTCTCCCCTGTATCTGATGGCCTACACTTGTGAATTATCTCCCTGCTTTTTCAATGCATATGGGCCTGTCCACCATATTACAAGTTCCATTATATTCCATTGGATATAATGGAACGCATAATATGGCGTTCGGGATATCTGTCACGTTTGTGATGGAGTAACCCATCCGCCAAACTCGTAATGGCGCCTCAGTCGTCTTGTGGCTTGTTTTATTAATCTTAATTAGAGGTTCCCAGTCTACAATTCAGTTTAATGCAGACATCACCAAGATCCTTCAGTGTAGCAGTGATTCAATGTCAACATGTTATTTTTTGTGACTTAGGCTAGATTTGCTTATTAGTTTGAGAGGACCTCATTTTCCTTAACCACAGAGACACTCTGGAGATTAAGGTGAAGGATCTCAAGGACTATCAGAACCAGGCTATGTGCAATGTACCTCGAATAGACTACATAAGGCGCATTACTTTGAACATTGAAGAAAGCAATTTTATTGATTGCAATAGAATGTTGCTGCATATTGGTTGGAATGTAGGTGAAATCAAAAAATTATTATTTTACTGTTCGGTTTAGGGCCGCATCCAAAAACCCTTGGAATAGTTTCAAGCAGTACCGGAATTAAGTGGACGTCTATCCCTTCTTTCAAAAAGACTGGATGACATTGCAGAATACCACTGCTCTCTTCACTCAAGTGTTGAGGAACACATAAAATATAATAATCTGTGCAAACTGCATATATATTTCCATACCTCAGCACTGGCAAACCTTCAAACATTCTTAAAATAGCCCCCAAATAGAAGTCTTTTGTGATCATGTTTATGATACCTATCTCATGTCCACAGTTTGTTGAACAGCAAAGGAGACAAGAGATCACATCTTGAAGACAGATTTTGTCTCTATAATGTGCTAAATAAAGTAAATGGCTCAATCATTCACCCTGTCTCACATGTGGCTCAATCTTCCCCTAAACCTGATCAATAAATATTAGGAGCCTTTTCTATGCCCGACTTCACAAGGCATACTATTACCATGCATGCTTTTACCAGGGATTTCCAAATATAAAAATGAATTATTTAACCAGCATTTTTCAAAGTAAATGACCATTTTTAAGGAAACTATTAATTGTTTCACAAAGGATTATACATTAGCTTTTTTCATCTGTAATCACTCCACCACCTCAGTTCAGACATGGCCATAGGCAAATCAGTCTTACTCTGTGCCTATGGGAACAGTCCAGCCCGAACTGCCAAGCTATGTTTTCCCTGGACCGGAAACATGTATCCTGGGACCGGTTTTGGATTCATAATCCTCATCACCCAGGCTATCTTGAATCCAGTGGTAGAGTGAGCAAGGGACCCACGTCTGGGCATACCCTGCCAACTTAGGGTGAACAAAGCGATACCAAAGGGGATGATGGACAAAAAGGGGTGAAACCCCGAAACCGGTCCTAGGATGCTTGTTTCCAGTCCAGGGAGGACTTGGCTTGGCAGTTCAGGCTGGACTGTTCCCATGAGGCACAGGGTCAAGACTGATTTGCATATGGCCAGGTCTAAACTGGGGTGGCATGGTGAGTAAAAGAATGAGGGATTCAACCCAGATCTCTTGACTGGGGGTGAATGTTTTGATTTGTTCTGCATTCCGTCCATCAATTGTGTGTCTTTTGCTTTCTCGCCCTAAGTGTGCCAGGTATGCCCAGACCTGGGTCCTGGGCTCACTGTGCCACTGTAATCAGGCTATCCCAGCTGAAGAGGGGTGAAACCCAGAAACCGGTCCTAGGATGCTTGTTTCCAGTCCAGGGAGGACCTGGCTTGGCAGTTCGGGCTGGACTGTTCCCATGAGGCACAGGGTCATGACTGATTTGCATATGGCCAGGTCTAAACTGGGGTGGCATGGTGAGCAAAAGAATGATGGATTTCTTGACTGGAGGTGAATGTTTTGATTTGTTCTGCATTCCGTCCATCAATTGTGTATCTTTTGCCACTGCTGCACTATGACATCACTGCGGGGCTGGCAGTGTGTCTTCAGGGAAAAAGATGTGTTTTCAACTTCCTCTTGAAAACAACTGGATCCTGGATGCTGTGCAGGGCAAGAGGAAGAGCATTCCACGCAACCTCCGCTTTTACTGCAAATGAACTGCCCCCTATTCTCTGCAGCTTGAAGCAAGGGACCAGAGCATAACAAAAGGAGGAGGATTGCAGGGAGCGCATGAGAACATAGAAAGAA
Source organism: Lissotriton vulgaris (assembly GCF_964263255.1). Classification (NCBI taxonomy): domain Eukaryota; kingdom Metazoa; phylum Chordata; class Amphibia; order Caudata; family Salamandridae; genus Lissotriton; species Lissotriton vulgaris. Next base: position 1,301,262,986 of record NC_141694.1, read on the forward strand.
AGACACCTCTGTAAGTAAAGAGGACCACAGCCATGGAGTGCATGGTGGGCCAAAGTTAGTAGTTTGAATTTGACTCTACCCACCATGGGGAGCCAATGGTGAGAGTGCAGCTGTTGACGAACACTGGGGCATATTACCAACCTACAGCGATATTTATCGCTAAGTAGGGTTAGCGGTAATATTTTTATCGCTGCCCTTCACCTGTTTTTATCGCTGAGCTAACTTGCTATTTGCAAGGTTTATCTCAAAAGCGATAACAATCAGGCAAAATGCGTGAATATTGCTGTCAATACAGCGATATTCACGCATTAGTGTGACAATGCTCTTAGCCATGTTATCCACATCCCATTGGATAACATAGCTAAGAACTGGTCAGGGCAGGCGTTAGCTTTTGGAGATATTCGCGCTTAGCGCGAATATTTCCAACGCTACGCCTGTGTTGATCATAGGCGATAGCGATGTTAGCGACTGTTTTCAGTCGCTAACATTTTGGCACGCCCACATTGCATGTCATTAACGAAAAAAACCGCAGACATGCAAAGCGGTCCCCAAAATGCTCGCTATCGCCTACAAGCTGTCGCTAACTGCTGTTAGCGGCAGCTTGGTAATTGGGCGAGAAAATTATCGCCGCTTTGGCGATAAAAAGTCCCGCTAAAGCGGCGATAAGGGCCCTTGGTAATATGCCCCACTGTTCCTAGCCGGTAGTCTGGCTGCCGTATTTTGAACCACCTGTAGCTTCTTCAACAGGTAGCCCGGAATGCTAGCAAAAAGGGCATTGACATAATCCAGCCATGACAGAATCAGCGCACAGGTGACCAATTTCCTCGCCGCCTGTGGTAAAAGCGGAAAGAAATCTTGTGAGCGTTTTAAGCAGGTCAAAACAACAGCCAGCCAACGTCTTTATGTGTGTCGAGAAGGAAAGAGCTTCATCGAACCATACCCCCAGATTTTTCGCTGGCTTCCCTGACGATATAGGTAATGGAAACTCTGGAGGCCAGAGCTATTCTCTAAAATTAAGGGGGAATTTCCCAAATAGCAGAATCTCAGATTTTTCTTCATTGCACTTAAGCTGCGCTTCTGCCAGCCATTTGAAGATGGAAGATAGGCAATGTTGAGCCAGTAGGTCAGAATGCATCTTTGTCCCAAGTAAAAAGCGGCTGAGTGTCGTCAGCCTAAGCCATCACCTTGAAAATGAAAAGACATTTAATAAGGATCATAATAATATCTAACTTATCAGTGTCACAAAACAACAAGTATTTGCAATGCAATTGGTCTTGCCTTTGGGACCTTTTATGTAATTAGCTACGCAGCACATTAGCCTGGGTGCTGAAACATCTACTGTTCTTTAACATGGAGGGAAAGTAAGCACCAAACTGCGTGACATGCAAGATATGGAAACACATGAAGAGAAATATTGCCTTTCAGCGGCAAGTGGTATAGTCCTTTGTTTTTAATGTAAAATCAAGGCCTTTGGTGGTCATATGCAAGATTTAAAAAAAATATTATTGTCTACGGGTGCTCTTGGAAGACAATTTCTATGGACTGGAACCTAGAGAATGCTAAAGTGATTCTGGTATTTTACTGAACTCTGCTGGTCGTTTTCTATCAAGAAAGTTAGAGGCAGTGGCCAGAAAAATATAGAAAAGAAAGTCCCTCAGCAGAAAGCAATTCTGGTATTTTACAGACTCATCTGGTTGTTTTCTATCAATACAGGTAAATAGAGGCAGTTGAAGTATATACTAAAGTATATATAGAAGAGATCTTTAATGCTCAACTTAAAAATAAAGGGGCAGATTTATGAGGCCCTTGCGCCACGTTTACACCGCTGTTGCGTCACGCAAGGTGGCGTAAACGTGGCGCATCCCTACGAACGATTTACAACGTGACGCATCTAGGCAGATGCGTCACGTTGTAAAGCCCTGCGCCGCTTGTGGGCGTTCCGGCGCAGGGTGGGCGTTCCGGGGCAGGTGCGCCTCGCAAAAGTGGCTGAGTGAAATCTATGAGATTTCACTCAGTCACTTTTAAGCCAATGCTGCGTCAAAAGCTGCTTGAAGCAGGCTTAGGTCTTGACGCAGCATTGTTAAAATGGGGCACCCCGAGTCTTGCTGGAGCTTGCGACGCAACTCCAGCAATGCGCCACATTTCCGGCACAGATGCGTCACGCATCTGTGCCGTTTTTGCACCATGGTGCGCCGCATTATAAATGCGGCGCACCATGGCTGGCGGAGCTGTGGCGCACTGTGGCGCATGTTAACTGGCGCATCCCTGGGGATGCGCCAGTTAACATAAATCTGCCCCGTAATACTTTTGGCTAAATGAGCAAGCAAGGCACAAAATGAGCACTACCGTATCTAAAATAATATAAAAGTATCCAAAATATGGGTGTACCAATAAATAGAGATTGAAAAAGTAAATGGGTGAAATGTGAGCTAGTAATTTACTTACTCCGCCTTTATCTAAGTAGATCACTATAAAAGCGTATCTCTTTTCCACGAAACAACCAACCTGGTTAGGATTTTTATCTGTCTACTGTGCTGTTGACTTTACACTGGATTTGACTCATTCAGGTGACGCAATGGTATATTCAATAGAGTCAAAGAGGAATATTTGAATTGCAATTTGAATAGTTGCACAAACCTTAATGATGCTGTGAGCTGGCTGATAAATGTAATTGCGTGCCTAACTGAAATGTAGTAATAGGAGTGCAATGACGACAAATTGTATTATCTGTAGCTCTCGGATCCTGTGCGCAAATATAAGCTAAGGTTATTAATACTTGATCAAATATGGGTGGTTTGTGTATTAAAACACCTTTCCGACAATGGTAGCATATGGTGTTGAGATGTTTCGGCTGCCTAGACATTACTGTTAACTGGCTCCTTGCCGTCAAAGTAACTTGTTTGGTCCATGTGTTTTTTTCAGAAAGCATAATGATGTTAAGTTACATTGTCTTTGTGCTGTCCCTAGATGAAAGAGGGTGGCATAGGGGAGTCACAAAATAAAAAATTAAATAGAAATAGCAGACTACCTAAAAATGTCAGTGGATGGCGACTTCTGAACCCTGGAGCAGTAGGTAGTTCTATGATGATGAATTTCTTGGTGCAGATTGATGTCTCAAATGAAATGGAATAGAGGTGGCTGGTGAAACACCAGATCCACCTGCCACCTTGTTTGTCACTAGTTTGCAAGATACTACCTGGCTCCTGCTTCACTTAATAATGAGGTAACAACATTGGTCCAGATTTTTCAAAACTTGATGCAGTGCAGCAAGACAACTTACTGCGCTGCATCAAATAGAGAGGGCAAGAATACGCCATATTTATCAAGATAAAGCGCATTCCTGCTCTCTCCTGGTGCTGATGTACTTATGATTGGCTAGCACCAACGAAGGCACTCTTTTGTCATGATGCAAGGGTGCCCGCAGAGCAGGCATGGCTGTTTTTGTACAGAAAGGGACATCTTCCTGCACAAAAACAATCCTTAGAGGTGTTTTCCCTTTAAGGAAGAAATAAAGATATATTGGAAAGGCATACAATGTTGATACATTCCCAGGTTTACCAGTCTTGGTAAACGTGGGAATGACAAAATACATCAATGGATGCATGGGGACACCTATGCACCACCCATGCAACGCCTTTCCGGCACAAAGTAATGCAAGGCGGTGACTTACGCTGTCTTGTGTTATGGATATACTAAGCCACACAGGGTCATGCATGTGAGCTTGTGTGGCTTGGTAAATCTGACTTAAGGAGTGTGTTGTCATTGCGTCACCTTGCGTGATGAAAGGGCAATGTAGTTGTAATAAATTGGGTTACTGGTTGAAAGGGGTGAAACCCTACTCAAGCAGCAGCCACAATCCTTGTGAGGATGAAGTCACAACCAAACTCCAAATTAACCTGTGTTCAACCCTCTGGTAGCTTGCCACAGAGCAGTCAAGCTTAACTTAGAGGTAATGTGCAAAGTATGCATGCAGCATTTCAAACAACAATAAAGTGAGAACACAGCACAAGAAAAATCCCACAACAATTTAGAAAAACAGAGTACATGTTCATAAATAAAATAAAGGCTAAAATGACAAAAATCCAATCCGTGAATTTGGAAATATTCAATTTCAAAGATTTAAGTGAAAATAGCACCAAAAAGCACAACGCGCTAACTGTTGTTATCTGGTTGACCGGACTGGGACAAAATCACAAAATGTAGGCACATTTTTCAGGATGGCAGGTTGGCTACAGGGTCTGCTGAAAACAGTAACTTAATCCTGGTTGCTAAGAGAACTGGAATCATGTATTGAGGATGCATGGTGCAGCAGCAATTCTGATGGCTGCATTGGGCAAAGTGAAGTTCTCGTGTGGAAATGCATCAAGCAGTGGCAGTCCAGCTGGGCTGTTGTAAGAAATTTGAAAACCTTTTATTGTAGAGTCCATGCAGAAGAGGTGACGCGTCAGTTCTGAGGGCAATGCATCGAGCAGCAGAGTCCCTGTGCAGGGTCTGCAGGAGATGCACTGCACCACAGAGGAGATAAGTTGGTTCTGCTGAATCTACAGGTGGACTGGCAGAGCACCTTCAGGCCCACTTCTAAGGGTGGAGGACTGTGGTGGCTCCACTAGGAAGGGCAGGAATCACAAATGGCAGAGTCCAGGTGGTGGGATCAAGTTCGTTGGAAGCCTGTTTTGTCCCTGAGGCTTCTGATCAGAGGGCCAGCCGACTAGCCTTTGTAGTACCACTTGGGTACTAGGTTTAGAGGAGCAGTTTCAGTCCTTCTAACCCATGCAAGAGGGCAGTGGGCAGCAGTTTCTCCGATCAGCAGTCTGGCAGAATAACAGTCCTTTCAGCAGCACAGCAGTCCTTCTTCCTGGGAGAGTCTACAGGCCCAGAAGTGTACTTAAGAGTTGTGGTCTGAGATCTGACATTTAATCCTGGTGCTCACTTTGAAGTGGAAGAAGCTGTTAGAGGTTTCCACCCCCTGAGGCATCCCATTCTTTCCAGACCCCAGCTTGTCTGGGGTCACAAAAGACAAACCCTTTGTGGGAGTGCTTAGACAGAGCTTTTGTGATGTGCAAGTATGGTAGGTGACAGCACCTCACCCTAAGTAACTCAGAGTGGCCTATCCTGCCAATATCCATCTTTCCTTTGTTTCACTGTCTGGGAGCAATACACAAGACCAATTGCCAGCTACACCTAGTCATGTGACCCAGAATCAGGCTGCAGGCACCAGTTGATTAGGACCTAAAAGGCTAAGTTGCTAAAAGTGCCATTTTCAGAATTGTGACAAAAAAATCTGACTTTACAGTTAAAGTGGGATTTTAATTACAATTCTTTAGACACCAAACTCAAGATGTCTACATACTCCTGATTGAAAGTTATGACTATTTATTTTAATAAGGTGAACTAATGTTATTCAATGGGAGCGGTAGGCCTCGTAGTAGTGAGAAAAGAATTTAGGAGTTTTTCACTACCAGGACATGGAAAACCTAAAAGTACATTTCCTACCTTTTAAATACACTGCCCCCTGCCCTCCGGCCTGTTCAGTGCCTACTGAGGGGCAACATATACATTACAAAGGAAGGTTTGGGACTGGGAAAAGATATATTTTTCCATGTCGACATGGTAGTTAAAAACTGCACACACATGATGCAATGGCAGGCCTGAGACATGTTTAAAGGGCTATTTAAGTGGGTGGCGCAATCAGTGTTTCATGCACACTAGTAGCATTTAATGTTAAGGTCCTGCGCACTTGTATTATCACTTTACTAGGGACTTACAAGTAAATTAAATGGGCCAATTAGGTATAAGCCAATTCTACCACGTTTAAAGGAGAGACCACAAGCACTTTAGCACTGGTTAGCACTAATTCCTAAAAGCCAACACAAACTGGTTCAGGAAACATTGGGTTAGTGCAAAAAGTTTAGCGATGACTATGCACAAAGGGCCAAGTCCAACACAGCCTCCATCCAACCAAAAAAGCCAAGGTAGACTAATCAATACCTTGTGGGGCTTCCCTGCTTATGCAATTGACCATGGACAAAGGCACTGCTATGCAGGGGCACCTGTCAGTTCTATGCCTCGCTGAGCTCAGTTGGCTCCCATTAACTGTACTCTCCTGAGCCACTGGGCTGACCCCTTGGGGAATGCTTCTCCACATCTGGGGGCCATATCTGTGCAGCACCTAAACATAACTTGCTCACAGATGCTTCCCAGTAGGGGATCCCATCCCAAGGAAAACTCTGCCCATAAGGACAGCAACCAACAGAGACCTCTTACATTTGTCAGTGTAAAGAGCCAGGCTCCAGGCCATCCAGCGATCTCTGACCTCTGAGGTTTCTTAGATTGGGGGCGTGGGTAACAAGCCCAGGTGTTACACCCCCTTCTTCCTCTCTACCTACCTGCAATGTAGGCAATGTTATGCAGTGGCCAATATCAGTGGTAACCCCAATGGATACAGTTGGGAAGAGGGTTACATTAATGGAGGAAGCCAGTTGCTTTTGAATATGTATTTGCTAGAAATTGGGTCTCTAGTTGGCACTGTTTTTTAACCCTGTCCAAGAAGGGACCCTCCCTCTAGTCAGGGTAAGGGAGCCACACAGCTATGATAACCACTGCTCACCCCCTTGGTAGCTTGGCACAAGCGGTCAGGCTTATCGCAGAGAGAATGTGTATTTGTAGACACACACACACAGCAACACAGTGAAAACACTACATAAAAAGTCCACACCAGTTTAGAGAATTAGCCAATATTTAGCTGAATAAAACAAGACCAAAACAAAAAAAATCCAACATACACAAATCAAAATATCACTTTTAAAATGATAAGCATGTGTTAATCCATTTTTTTAAACCGTTTTTATTGCAGGAAAATAGTTCAGTTCACATGTGTATAACCTTTCCTCTCCACGGGCGCCAACGCGCCTCCCTCCCTTCACGCTTGAGGTATACACAGCCATTACGCCCACAACCCGGAGAAGCATGTGTTAACCCATAATAATTAATGGATGTGTTTGTTTAGCACAAAGCACCTTAGATGTGTCAAAAGTTAAAGACGGTGAGGCACAGGAAAAACAGAGCGAAGCATCAGTTTTTTATTACACAGGGGAGGAGATGCATCAGTTCCTTACTGCTAGGGAAGGGAGGTGAAGCTATGGTTCCTTACTGGCAGGGGAGGTGATGAATTAGTTTCTTACTGACAGGGGAGGTGATGCATCGGTTTCCGGACATGCTGCCTCGGTTTCTTACTGTGGTGAAGTGTCGATGAAGAATTGGAGTTGAAGGACGATGCATCAAAAATCCATATGAGTTGCATCTATGCGATAGTGGCCATGCAGGTGATGCGTTTATTTTATAGCCGTGAAGCAGGTGCTGCATCGATTTCTAAGCCACGAAGCAGATGCTGCGTTGGAGCAAGTGCCACAGACATCAGTGACATGGTGCTCGGGACTCAGGCAGTGGTGATTCTTATGAAGCACTGCAATGGCAAGCTAGGGGCCTGTGGTGAAAGCAGCGGTCAGTGAGTTGATCAGGAACCATGCTTCGGTTGAGGCAGCAGCAATCTTTTACAGTGGTGTCTCAGGAAAACAGGAGCTGGGAGTCAATGCATGGATTTTCTCCTTAAGATCACCAGGTTACACTTCCAAGGACCCAGGAACTGGATTTGACACCACTTACTAAGTCAGGATTTTCAGCAGAAGAGCTCAGGCACTGGTAGGTGAAGCCTTTGATGCCTCTGAGACGTCTTCAGAGGATTCAAGCACACACAAGTCCCTGAAGAACCTTAGAAGCAGGATACAGAAAGCAAGGTCCAGTCCTTTCACTCCCAGGACAGAAGCAGCAAGCAACAGGCCAGCACAAACAAGCAACAGCCAGAGCGGCAGTCCCACCTACAGCATCCCGCTTTTCTTCCTGGCAGAGTGTCCTCAGTCCAGAAGTGTTCTAAAGATAATGGGTCACAGCAGGTCCAGTACTTATACCAATTTTCGACTTTGAATCAGGCAAACTTCGATGGATAGTCTTTGTAGTGCACAAGACCTTGACTTTCTCTGCCCCAGCTTCATACAGACTACACAGGATAGAGACAGCTTTGTGTGAGGACAATCACAGCCCTATTTAGGTGTCAGTGTCAACTCCTCCCACCACTCTAGCTCATGATTACCCATCAGCCTGCTATTGGGCCATCAGACCCTTTTTGTTACTGCCTAGAGTGAATGCACAAGAGCGCAACTGTCAGCCAATCCAGATATGTATTCTACAGACAAGCAGAGGCACAGAATGGTTAAGCCAGAAAATGCCCACTTTCTAAAGTGGTATTTTCAAACACGCAATTGAAAAACCAACTTCACAAAAAGATGTATTTTTAAACTGTAAGTTTAGAGACCCCAAACTCCAAATATCTATCTATTCCAATGGTAAACTACACTTAAAAGATATTTCGAGGCATTCACCATGTTATCCTATGTGAGAGAAAGTCCTTGCAATTGTGAACATTCGAAATTAGCAATATTTCACTATTAGGACATGTAAAACACACCAGTACATGTCCTACCTTAAAAATACACTGCACCCTGCCCAGGGGGCTGCCTTGGTCCTAACTTAGGGGTGACTTACATGTTGCAAAAGAGAAGTTTTGTCCCTGAAAAGTGGGGGCACTTGCCAGGTTCAAATGACAGTTTAAAACTGCACACTCAGACACTGTCATGGCAGGTCCGAGACATGTTTGCAGGGCTACTCAGGTAGGTGGCATAATCAGTGCTGCAGACCCACTAGTAGCATTTGATTTGTAGGACCTGAGCTTAGCTGCCACACTTTACTAGGGACTTACTCGTAAATCAGATAAATCAATCATTGATAAACCAATCACCAATACATTTTAGACAGAGAGCATATGCACGTTAGCACTGTTATCAGTCGTAAAATGCCCAGAATCCTAAAGCCAACAAAAACAGGTCAGAAAAAAAATTGGAGGAAGAAGGCAAACCTTTACAGGATAACCCTGCAAAAAAGGCCAGGTCAAACAGTATTTATATGTTAGGTATATTTTTAATATGAGTTTCCTTAAAGCATTCTGAGGAATGAGTGCAGACTACGGGAGAAGTATGTTACTGAGCAAGCGAAATGGCATTGCTTTAGGAAGAATTTCATCAACCTGCAAAAGCAGAGTGTGCCAAAAGCTTGATATCAAGATTTGGAGCCTCTTTTTGAGACTTAAAGTAATACTAATTGGCTAAAGGGGCACAAAAAGCAAACCAGGACAGTTGTCAGAAGAGAGGGCCCAATTCATAAAGGTAACTTGAGATGAAAGTCTAACTTTACGACTTTCGGTATTCACAAAGTGCATTTACAAGCCGTAAAGTTAGACTTTTTTCGCAGTTAAACTTATGGCTTGGTCTTACGTTTAACTGAGACCAAAAATCATGGTCTCAGTTAAACTTAAGACCAAAACTTAAGTTCAACTGAGACAAAAGTCTAACTTTACGACTCGTAAATGCCCTTTGTGAATAACAAAAGTCATAAAATTAGACTTTTGACTCAGTAAACCTTTGTGAATAGGGCCCAGTGTGTTTTGGGTTTATATGCATAAGAATCAGAAGAGAATTTTAAAAAGGACTGTAGTCCACAGGGTTTACATCTCAGACTCAAAATGCACATTAGTACCGCCTTACTCATTCTAAATAATATTAATAAAGAAATTATTTATATCGATTTGCTGACTGAAATGCAGCATTGCAGAGTTACAGAAATGATGATTAAGGACCTTGTATTTTTTCTATGTGAACACACAAAAAAACTTACAGCCACCAACTTTAACCCCCGACCCCCCACCACCATACAGACCACAATTCAATCAAGCCTTTATTATAATCTATAAAAGTTCCACCATCCACTCCAAATCAGTTGATATTTTGAAACACTGGCTGCATACAAGGCCACCAAGTTCATCTATCAACCTCAGTAAGAAAATCCGAGGAGTACGCTGAAGGGACTTGCCAAAACCAAAGAGAGTTCATGCAAAATAATGGGCCAGGCCAGGGCAAGACCACACCATATGAATAAATCTGTCTCTGAGATTGGGCAACAAAAGCATGTCAAGTGGGGCAACCTGCCAGCCATATGCAACCTGACAGGAATCAGATATGTAATATGTAAATACCTGAGCTGAACAAGGCGAAGTTGTGTGGTTATAGCTATTTCCCCAGACACCGAGCAGGCCTCCCTCTGATCTTCTGATCTGCCTTATCCAGCTCGCCCATCCAGATCTCCAATTTCTGCTTCAGCGTAAAAAAGCATCTGGTTGCAGGAACAGCCAAAAAATGGTAAACCTGTGAAATGGCGCCCCTCCCAAGCCCCCAGTCAGCAGCCTAGTTTCAAGATGACTGAACTCGGGAATATACATGTCAGGAGGAATGTTCACTGTAAGCGGATGTCAAGACTGAAGGTACCTGTGAAATTGAATGTGGGAGAGCTGGAACCAATCCCGCAATCCCTGAAAGAACAACAGGTGAGCACCAGCTCCATCATCTCCCAAGTGGGACCACATAAAGTATACCTAGAACCCTGTCAAGACCCAGCAGAGAATGCTCCAGCCAATACGCTAGATCATCCCATGCCCCATTGAGTCAGCCATTCAGAACCATCACCTGCAAAGCGAGGTAATAGCAGTAGAGATCAGCCGTTCTTAGGCTGCCATCATAGGGTGAGAGCCGGCAGTTAGCATGGGCAATCAAGGGCTGTTCACCTGCCCAATAGAAAGAAAGGACCGTGGACTCCAAAGGGCAAAAACAAGCCGTCGGGAGGTGGAGCAGGAAGGTTTGAAACATGTAAAGAAATCAAAACAGTACCATCCTTTTAAAAAGGGCCAGCCGGGCCATCAAGTAAATGGAAGATGCTGCCATCTCCTCAAATTGTGCTTCATAGAAGCAAGTAGGAGGGGCAAGTTAAGAGTCCGTTCAAACTCCAGAAGCATTGAAACATGCACACCCAGATACCAAAGGGCAAGCCGGCGAATGAAATAGTGGTGTTCCACATCATGTGGGCAGCCAAATGACCAGTAACCGGCACCGGAAGAGACTTTGTGCAACTGACACAGAGTCCTGAGTCTTCCTCATAAAGTGCCAGAATCTCCAAACATCTCCTGTGTGAGGACTGCGGGCGGAAACAAAAAGGAGCACATAATCGGCATGAATCAATATATACTCCTCAGGCCCTGACTCCTTTGCCCAGCCCCTCATTTGCACATTACAATGTATAGGACAGGCTAGGTCTCTGTAGCAAGAGTGAACAGGAGTGGGGAAAGTGTACTACCCTGCAGGGTACTCCTCCAAATTGGAACAGGAGCAGAAAGCACCTAATTCACCTGAACTTGGATATTGAGAAAGTTGGGCCCAAAACCAGCCTTCTCTAAGACTCCATCCAAGAAGGACCAATCAACCAATTCAAATGCCTTCCGGAAGTCCAGTAATAGTAGAGCCAACAGGTGCCGCAATAGGGGGAGCCGAAGAATGAGCGACCTGGAACCGTCTGATACAATGGCAAGTGCTTCGCCTAGGCATAAAGCTGCACTGATCAGTTTGGGACAGCTTTGTTAAGGTGTGCTGTAGCCTGTTAGCCAGAACTTTAGCAAAGAGTTTAATATCAATGCTAATGAGATATATCAGATGATAAGCAGTACACAGAACTGAGGATTGGCCTGGTTTGGGTAACACCACAATCCTGGCAACGTCCAGGTCTTTGGGAAATGGACATGCCTCCATCGCCACTCCGTACAGGGACAGTAGATGAGGAATCAAAAGGTCCTGTACTACTGGTGATACTCAACTGGAAGCCTGTCAAGGCAAGGCATCTTGACAGAGACAATATCAGAAAGCGCCTCCTCAAACTCTTTGGCCGTGATGGCCTGATCAAAGTCCCGGGACAGAGAATAGGGAAGGAGGACAATGGAATATCAACTAGAGCCCCATATTAATCTGCAAACACCTGCATAATATTGGGAGTGGTGGTATGGACTTGACCCCTGCCACCCAAAATGCTAAGTACCACTCTCGAGGTAACCTCCCTGGTTGCCAACAAATGTCTTGGGTGTAACACCACATTCGTAGACTCTCCAAGCCAAGGCACTCCAATACGGGCTTCCTCGAGTGAATGCTGTCTCAAAGAAAGCCTCACAGGGAGCTGCCAGATGCTGCTGAAGGTCTGGGGTGCTGTCCGACTGGCACTGAGGGTCGAGTGAGAGGATCGCAGTAATCATAGCAGTAATCTTGGCTCGCTTACATTTCTCTTTAGTGCCTATAAACCCCCAGCTTGGTCACATATCGTGGGTTTGCTAGCCACCCAGAGGGTACAGGGCTATTTTCCTTGAAATACATTTTCAGCGTAGTAATAACTTGGGCAGAGCAGTCGCGCTCCGTCAAATACCATGCATAAAGGCACAACATAGGATGGAGACTTCTTTACCAAGGAGACCAGATAGACCATTAATGGGGCATGGTCGGAGATGCCCAGAGGTGTATTCACCACATTGGGGAACTGAAGCACATCCACTGCGGGCATCCACAGGGGATAAATATGGGACCTGGTGTGATGGGCTGCCTAAGTATGAGTATAAGCTTGGTCATAGGGATGCCTTGTCCACCACACGCCACAGAACCCCAAAGAATTTGCCCAAGTGGCAAGAGTTCGAGAGCAGAGCAGTGGCACTCCTCGGGACACCAGCCACATCCCTTTCCAGATCGGGAACTGCATTAAAGTCACACCCCACTACTGTGGTGCCCAGAGGGGATGCCAATAGTAGGAAGCCATTGCATCTTGTTACTCAGAGAGAAGCAGCTGTGGAACATCACAGAAACACAAAGATAGAGAGCTTGCCTTCCATCATGCCTACTGTTTCAATGTATAGGCTCTGGGGATCAGTATGAACATTAGTCACCATAAGCATAAAGTCCTTAGGCAAGAGGCCACCCCCCCTCTTCAGGGGCCCTCAGAAAATACAGAGTGGCAGACCGTCTCATATCCGTGACAGTTGAGGAAACTACAATGTTCCACAAGGAAATGGGTTTCCTGAACACAAGGCCTGCCTACTGAAACCTCTTGGTATACTGGAGGACTGCAGTTTTGTTCATTTAATACCTTCCAGCAGGCCATTTGCATTCCTGGAAATATTCTCAAGTGACAAACTAAAGAAAATGATGATCCAGGAGCTAGTCCCAAAACCAACTCTCCGGGCATGGTGCAGAGCACAAAGGGCCCCAAAAATCAAATGCAGTCATGTAAATGTGAGGACAAGACAAAAACAAACACAAACAAAAAACAACCCCAAAACAGTCCCCTCAAACTTCCACCAAACCATACTTCCACCCCTGAAGCATCTGTTGCCCCAAAACAGAACATAGAACAAAACAAACACTTGGCTAGTTCCCAAATGTGACCTCCTCAGATTCAGGATTTAAAGCTAGTGAGCCGAACAATGACAAGTTCACTTGATCCACTGTTAGCAAGGGCAAATGACCCCAGAGAGACATAAATCCAGCCCCTCAGGCCATGGCATCAGGTTCCACTGCCGGGCCATCAAACAGTTCAGGTGTTCAGGAGGATGGAAATACCATGTCACCACAACATTGTGCTGCTTCCCACTTCGGAAACAGTGGAGTATTAGCGGACCCGGGTGCCGGCCCTACAGAAACAAATAGGTCACCTCCTCTGGGATTTAGGTAGCAGGCAGAGGGACCATCTCGTTGTGTACATCCCAATAGTGTTCACACCCTCACTCGGCAGAAATCAACCTGTTCAGTTCTCCACTCACATGCTTGCTCTGAGGTCTCAAAGGAGAGGGTTTTAGAATTGAAGATCACCTTCAATTTCACAGGAAAGAGGAGAATATATCTGACCTGAAGAGAGCAAAGTTTTTCTTTCACCTCTTCAAATGATTGCCTGTGCTGCTAAACTGCCCGGATGTAGCCAAGAAAAATCATGATTTGTTGGTTTCGGTAGGACTGGTCCTGCTGGTGTTTGGCATCTGGGAGAACAACATTCTGGCCATGGTAGTTGAGGTCTCAGGCAGCCATGGGGCATGCCAGTGCCCCGGAGAGACGTAGGTATCAATGGAACGCTCCACCACAAACCAGGGCGACAGGACTCCATCCGGGATCCAGGAGAGCCAGTCAGTCGTGCAAAAACCGGTCAGCATCCGGGGTCTTCACACCCTCTGGAACCCCCCACAAACTGGACATTTACTCTGTACGTCCAATTTTCAGCATCTTCAGCCCAGGCCTGTAGTGCAGTCATTTCGAAACCTGGACCTCACGAACAGTCACATTATCTTCCATAGACGAGACCTGGTGCTCGATCTCTGTAACACAGTGGTCAACTTTACAAAGGTCTTGATGCAGGAAGGATATGTCCACTTTAACTTCCTCCACTGCCCTCTGTGAGTCTTGGATAGCCTTAAAGATAGTAGCGAGGTTGGGCTAGACCGGGGTTCCTCCTCGCCTCTGACCGCCCAAGGTCACTATGGTGAACTTGTCGATCAACGTCTGAGCAGGTGAAGCGGGAGCCGGTTTGTCTTTAACCACACTAGCCACAGGTCCCAGGAGATGGGCAGATGTAATCAGGCAGATGAGTCACAGCCCGCTTGCCCAAGGGCAGCATAAGCAGCTGTAACCGGGGCCCCCATGGCATAGGAGACCGGTTCCTTAGCCCCACACAGCTGCTATCCATGACTCAAACCGATGGGGGGTCTTCCTGTCATACTATATATCAGGATACAGCTGACAACTCCAGCATGTGACTCAGGCCCTTCCAATCCAAAGCACCCTGTCATGACTGTCCCTAGTGCAGAACAGCAGGCTACTCCAGTCCAAGCCAGCAACCAAGGTACAAATTCTTTCTGGGCCTTCAGTAACCCCCTCATCTGCTTTAGCTCGCTGGATCCATCAGGGCTTAAAAGCACAATCAGGAAGTCCAGCCAGTAGCCCTGCCAGCAAAGCCAGGCACCTCCCAGTGAGTGATGCCCCCTGGCTTCCTCGGTCAGGGCCCATGGGTGTTTTATGGTCTGAGGCCCCAGCAACAGGTCAAGTCTGTCACCCCCCCCCCCCCAAAGGGAACAATGCCTCCAAGCATAACGGCAAACACGTGCCCCAAGGCAGAGTTAGCTAATTTGTTAGAGACAGATTTAATGATATTTTTAGTGCTAAACTCATGTAAAGGTTGTTTATTGTGATATTGTGAGGGTATTTCTAGAGCGCGACCTTCGCTCCGGAGGGAGCATCTTGGCGCTAAAAATCCTGGATGACCAGTCCTAGAGATGGAGGGGGGTTAGATTATGGTAATGCATTATTTGATAGTTAAGAACAAACATGTTTTCCTCAAAGGACATTGAGTCAAATCACCCATAAGTCTTTTAGAAGTATTTTTTCTCTATCACCTCAAGATCTTACCCCTGAATAATAATAATAATAATAAAGGGGCTTATAAAGCGCTTGGTGACGCCATCCCGGCATGTCCCCGCGCTGAGGAGAGAGAGGCAGAGAGAAATTGAGAGAATAATTGAGGCAACTGGCAATGATTCTTCCCTCATGTGGAAAAATGCTAATTTGCTTCAGTAGCCTTCTTGAATTGATTGCACACCGCTTAAGAAATCCATAATTTTTTCAGATATGAAGAACTTAAAGAAAGAGATCTGGGCCAACTCTTTTACTCTGCCACTGGTTGTCAAAATAAAATCAAGAGGGCTCATACCAGCAGCCAACACAATACCTGGTTCAATGTCTATTCTATCCCGTGTCCTGCTGTGACTGCTACCCGTGAATGCAAAGTTTGTGGTTTCACTTTATCATCAATCAATCAGACATTTGTAAAGTACACTACTCACCCATGAGGGTCTCAAGGCGCTGAGGTAAGGGGGGAGCAGCTACTGGTCGAACAGCCAGGTCTTGAGACGTCTCCTGAAGGTCAGCAGGTGCTGGGTCTGACGCAGGTGGATGGGGAGGGTGTTCTATGTTTTGGAGGCGAGGTGGGAGAATGATCTTCCGCCTGTGGTCGTTCAGTGAACGTTTGGGACGGTGGTGAGTGCGAGATCGGCAGAGCTGGCGGTTCGGGGTGTAGAAGGACAGTCGTTTGTTGAGGTATGCTGGTCCGGTGTTGTGGAGCGCTTTGTGAGCGTGGGTGAGGAGCTTGAAGGTGATCCTCTTGTTGATCAGGATATAGTGCAGGTCTCTAAGGTAGGTATTGTAGTGGCTGTGGTGAGGGAGTCCAAGGATGAGGCGTGCAGAGGCGTTTTTTATACGTTGGAGTCTCTTCTGGAGTGTGGTCGTGGTTCCTGCATAGAGGGCCTTGCTGCTGTCCAGCCTGCTGCTGACGAGTGCTGTTCTTCTGGTTTCAGTGGGGAGCCATCTGTAGATCTTGCTGAGCATTTGGAGGGTGCTGAAGCAGGAAGAGGGGACCGTGTTGACTTCCTGGGACATAGAGAGCGTTGACTCCAGGATGACTCCCAGGTTGCGTGCGTGGTTGATAGGTGTCAGGGTGGCACCCAGCGTGCCTGGCCACCAGGAGTCGTCCCATGCAGTGGGGTTGGAGCCAAGGATGAGGACCTCCTTCTTGTCCGAGTTCAGTTTTAGCCGGCTCATCTTCATCCACTCTGCGATGTCCTTCATTCCCTTGTGGAGCTTGGATTTGGCAGTGGCCGGGTCCTTGGTGAGGGAGAGGATCAGCTAGGTGTCGTCAGCATATGAGACGATGTTGAGGTGGTGTGCTCAGACGATGTTAGTGAGCAGTGCCATGTAGATGTTGAATAGGGTCGGGCTGATGGATGAATCTTCAGGTGCGCTGCAGGTGATTGTGTTGGCTTTGGATCTGAATGGGGAGGCAGACTCTCTGCGTTCTGTCAGTGAGGAAGGAAGTGATCCAGTCCACAGCTTTGCCTCGGATCCCTGTGTCATGAAGGCGTTTGCGCAGGGTGTTGTGGCAGATGGTGTCGAAGGCAGCCGAGAGGTCAAGGAGGACGAGGGCCACAGTTTTGCCATTTTCAGTATGGTTCCGATGTCATCAGTGGCGGCAATGAGGGCGGGTTTGGTGATGTGATTGCTGCGGAAGCCGGATTGGAAGGAGTCCAGGACATTTTTCTCCTCCAGGAAGTTGGTCAACCAATAAACCAGATAACTGTAAGCACACTATTCACCTGTAATGGTCTCAAGGCGCTGGGGGGGTTGAGCAGCTCCATTCAGTCGAAGAGCCAGGTCTTGAGTGTCTTCCTGAAGACGTTCAGGGAGGGGGCGCATCTGATGTCTATCAGGAGCTCATTCTAGGTGTTGGCCACGATGTAGGAGAAGGCTTTTCCTCCTGTTCTGGCTCTGCGGCTGCGTGGGGTTTCGGCAAGGGCGAGGTTACTGGATTGGAGGTTCCTTTTGTGTATGAGAAAGGAGATTCTCTCATCGAGGTATTGGGTCCAGTATTGTGGAGGCATTTGTAGGTGAGGGTGAGTATTTGAAAGTGACTCTCTTCTCCATAGGGAGCCAGTGGAGGTTCCATAGGTGGCTGATGTGTTTCTGTCGAGTGATGCAGAGGACGTATCTGGCTGCAGTATTCTGTATTGTCTAGAGTTTGTAGAGTAGAGACTTGTTAATCCCGGCGTAAAGGGCATTTCCGTAGTCCAGTCTGCTGGTTATGAGTGTGTGGGTGGCAGTCTTCCTTGACTCAAGGTGGATACATTTGAAGCTCTTCCTGGGGATGTGGAGGGTGTTGAAGCAGTGGTGTTGACCTGTCGGTTTATGGAGAGGAAAGAGTCGATTACAATGCTGAGGTTTTGGGTGTGGTGCATGGGGGCTGCTGAGGGCGGAGGGCCACCAGGTGTTGTTCCATGCTGACAGGGAGGTTCCAAGATGAGGACTTCTGTCTTATCCAAGTTGAGCTTCAGGCAGTTCTTGGTCATCCAGGATGCAAAGTCCTGTATTCATTCCTGAAAGTTGAGTCTGGTGGTGGTGGGGTCCTTGATGAGGTAGAGGATGAGCCGGGTGTTGTCGGCGTAGGATACTATGCTGAGGCTGTGCTGTCTGACAATGGCGGCAAGGAGGGAAATGTCGATGTTGAAGAGGGTTGGGCTGAGCGATGATCCCTGGGGTACTCTGCAGTTGGTTTCTGTGGGTTCGGATAGTAAGGGTGGCAGTCTGATTCTTTGGATTCTGCCAGAGAGGAATGAGCAGATCCAGTCGAGGGTGGCTCCTTGTAAGCTGGCGTCATGAAGTCTGGCGGCGAGTGTGTGGTGGGAGATGGTGTCGAATACTGCTGAGAGGTCGAGCGGTTGAGCAGGATCAGGCCTGCGAATGTCCATGGTCGAGGAGGGTGTGGATGTCGTCTGTGGTGTGGAGTAGGGCGGTCTCTGTGCTGTGGTTGCTGCGGAATCTGGATTTGGAGGGATCGAGGATGGAGTTGTCTTCGATGAACCTTGTTAGTTGTGCATTGACAGTCTTCTCTGCGACTTTTGCCGTGAAAGGAAGGAGTGAGATGGGAAAGTAGTTCTTGTGGTCCATGGTGTCTGGCACACTAAAGCCTTCAGTTTGATTTAAAGGAGTCCTTGTTGGTTTGTGTTAGACCTAGCGATGTCTGGCTGCCTGGAATGCATCGAAGACAGACAGAATTCACCATAGTGGTAAGGATGAGTACCATACACTTTTCGATAACATGTGCTCACCCTTGGGTAGCTTAACACAGAGCAGCCAGGCTTATCCTCAGGGTCAAAGTGTAAAGTACCTTTCACACCTCCACCCTCGCAACACACTGAGTACACTACAAAAAGACTCTGCACTGTTTGTATAAAACACTGATCTTATTATTACACACACATTGAAATTAAAATAACATACACTTTGGATATGTACTTTACAGTTATATGCAATTGTCGAACTCTCCCATTAGCGGCAGAATGGCATGAATATATATTATGTGCTAGTCATAGGTTTTCACGTACCCAGTTATACCCTCAGCCTCATAAGCAACATAAACAAATGTGCGTACTTCCCTGAGGTGTTCATGATCTTAGCAATCCCTCCTACATTTAAAGCGACATAACATATATGCAGGCTGTTCAAAGGCATTCCACTTTCCCGCTAACACATTAGCATAAAACACAACTTTACCAATATCGCATACCCGATCCAGCACTCCTCGAACTCCTCGAACTCCTCATGTTCTGGCACCCAAGGTAGGCCACTGATCTTTACGAGCACATTGCTGTGCACAGTGTGATTACGGAATTCATCAGGACGGCCAATATCCCAACCAACAATCGCTTCCACCCGGTTTCCTCCACACCCTTTGTGGTCCTAATGCTCTTGTGGAAATGGGGAGATCCTTTCTGTTACTGGGATCTCATGGAGAAGAAGCCATCCAACTGGCCCTTGGTAGGAGCTGAGGGACCCAGGCCACGACAGTTGACAATTACCTACTGGCCAGCAACCGCCAGGCATAATCCACCAAGTGATAGTCCCCTTCCTAGAGCACAACAGCACATGTCTGCGGATAATCCAATTGCAGTCCCTCCTGCACCAATGTTTCCTCTCGTTGCTGTGCCAGAGTTGAACCTGCGCAGTATGGTTCCAATCCCCAAAATGTCTCTAAATTCTGAGGGCAGAGACCCATTAGTTATATCCATAATGGCCTTTGAAGATGAGATCAGTTGAAAAGGCCACGTTTGAAATGCACAGACCCTCTCTAAATGTTGTCCTGTCTGTCATACAACCCTGGGAATTTTGATCAATATCTTCAATAGGGCCAAGACCCTGCCTTTTGGAATGTAGGTGCCGATTCCACACCTCGTATCCATCCCAGAAAGGCCCCTAGTTTATGGTCTGCTATCAGGAATACACAGAAGCAGCTATCACCCAGGACCCAGATGTGTATTGGAGATAGTCTGACATGCACAAAGAGCCACGAGCACAGACATAACCACTTTTCCAAACTGGCATTTCCACATTAGTAATGTTGAATACACTCACCTGACTTGAGTGGATTTTCTACTGGTCCCCCATGATAATCAAGGTGAGAAGCTGACCCTACCATACTGAAATTACCATCCAGTGCCATTCACTACCAGTGCATGTAGTGCACCCAGGCCCATTCCCTGCCTCTTTTGGACACCACACCTTGCCACCAGGGAATGCTCTGATGTTGTGATAGACAGGCAGAACCTTGGAAGTAGCTTTATAAATGGCAAGCTGAATAACAGAATAACAGTAACATGCACCCACATGCACACACAGGACCCACCAGGGCAAACCTAGGGTATGTTTGAAGAGCTACCTCCATGGATGGCACAACCAATGCTGCAGGCCCACAGGGGAGCATTTGAGTTACATGCCCAAGGTATATGTCTTACACCTAGACAAGGGACGTACAGCTAACTCAAATCACTCGATCATGTATACACCAATTACCAGTATGTACATGACAAGAACAGTGATTTGGCACTAAATAGCAGTGTCAAAATCGCTCAAAGTCCTAAGGCTTGCACATAGATCAGCAGAAAACCAGGAGGGGCAAATGCACCCTAGAAAGGGCCGTTTACAACATTTGAGATAGATGTTTTTTCAATGCCTTAGTTTTGTGACATTATGTCTGGTTCTCAAACACCTGTATTCCACCACACTGGATTGCCTCTCCTTCCACCAAGGCCACCAAGGCAGATACAGTAAGAACAAATGACAGATACATCATAGCTGATTGATACAATATAGCATACTGTGCAGCAAAGGGATGTCATATGTGAGAGCAGTAGGGCCAGTTAAATTCCATATTTTCAGCGTAAGCACTGGTCTACATAGGTGATTTCTATTTGGTTTCACTGTATGTAAATGTATCCTACGTGAATATCATACAAATCGAACATGAGTCCAAAGCTCCTAGACTTTTAGTGTTGAAATGAAATGGAAAAATTATTTTGGGATTTACACTGCTTAATTTGGTGCTAGATAATTCTGAAACAATCCAACATTGTAAACTTAAAGTCTAGCAGCAAGGGGCTCAGTTTTAAGGCAAGTAAGCTGTACTACCTACCGTGAATGGTGGAATCGTGGAAACCTGTCCAGGGCAAAGTGGTAGGCCTAGCTAAACTGCTCTTCATCCCTGTCTCAAAGAGTGATTTGGTCTCAACCAAGCGCAACCAATAAAACATTTCTTTTTTACATTTCCATTTGTTTCCATGAAAGTGCATCCATAATAGAGAACTCCTAATCCATATATTTACTTTTTGTCACTTTGGTGTTGGGTAATAATTACATCTTGTGCCTTCAAACAAAATTTGTTTGAGACCATTCATTTATATACCCTTTAATTGTAATATTGATTTTGTAATGTTGTACATATAGTACGTGGGGTTTCTTCATGGGAGACCTATTTGCTTGTGCAAAGCTACTGAGAATCAGAATTCCTCTTACAAACTAAAGTTAACTATTCAGTCCTGCAGTAGTTTAACCTTGTAGGACCTTGGAAACTAGTCAATTTATGACTGAGGACTCTCTCTAACTTTATTCCACAATCCAGTTTGTTTTTGTTTCTAATTTCTGGATTCACCAATTTAGGATTTATCAGTTTTATGCAACTTGTACTTCATTTAAAAATAATTAACATTGTCAGGCAATTTAACTAATATTGCTGAATTCAAAAAGAGCAAACCTGCATTACATCACACATGATTTGGGCCAAACCCAAAACAAATCTACAAGGCTAAATACTGCATGGTTTACTGGCTCGAGCAGATGCAAAAGTATCGTTATCACCATTACAAGTAATCCAGCAGTGTAAATGCTGGCAGTGATAATCCTGCTTGATCTGATCCACAACAGGCTTTCATTGACAAAACGCTGCATTTCATGTCCATCTTGCGAGTGATAGGATTTGCGTTAATCTCCCAAAAACAAAACAGTGGCTATCGGAAAGAGAAACAAAAATATATGTAAAACTGAGGTTTCAAATACAAAATTAATTGGGTATCATAATTTCACAATGTGTTCTGCAAAAATGGTGTAGCCACCTCATCTTACAATGACGGTTGTAAAATCTACTGCTGTGGGTTTGGGTTTTCTTCGCTTTTCGAACACTTGAGGATGGCAACAATATAATCAGTATTACAGTAGCATTATCTAGTTACCTATCTCATGGCTAGGAATGTCATGAAAATCAGGTCTTGGCTGCTTTGGGGTTGAGTCATGGCTGTATTTGTGGACCAGTATATCCAAAGAAGTGATTCAGCTTGTGTGGGGAATGGTGGGTATATTGTAGTGAATAAGTATGGGCGGAAAATTCGTTCCGCTCGCGAATTTGCGGATTTTTCGTGATTCCGCGATCCGCGAATCGCGTGAAATCGCGGCAAAATCTGTGAATTCGCGAGCGGGACGAATTTTGCTCAGTAAACACTTACAGGGTTACAGCAGGTGCCAGAGTTGAAGCTAATTTCTTTGTAACCATTTACAAAATGGTTACAAAGAAATTAACTTCAACTTGGGCACCTGCTGTAACCCTGTAAATGCTTCCTGAGCGGCACCTCCTTGCCTACTTGCAACTATTCTCTGACCCTGCTCTGACCCTCGAAACAGGGTCAGAGAATAGTTAAAAGTAGACAACAAGGCTACTGCAGGAAGCACTTACAGATATAGATAAAGCAGGTGCCTGAGTTGAAGGTCAAATTCAGTAACTCCTTAATCAGCCCCAAAAAAATGTGCGTTTTGTTGAGGCTGGGCAGGTGTGTGTTCTCCCCATATCTACTGTCGAAAATTAGCTATGATGCTTGATGGAGGCCTTTGCATCCTTGACTTTCACGAGCTATATCCTCGTGCAGTTCCTGTGACCACAAGCTTCTTTCTCCCCATCTGCTGCTCTGATCGGTGCATGTCCTTTTATACAGACAAGAGGCATGTGAACTTGCATAAAAGCCCCCCGTTTGCCCCCCCCACACACTAGCGGTGTGCACCGTCTTCCCGGCCTTTAGCCACTATGATGGATAGCTCACTCGAGGGACCCAAGCGCCCTTCAGCGCGATGGCAAAGTTAATCAGGCCCAAAAAAATGTGCGCTTTGTCGAGGCTGGGCAGGTGTGTGTTCTCCCCATATCTACCGTCGAAAGTTAGCTATGATGCTTGATGGAGGCCTTTGCATCCTTGACTTTCACGAGCTTTATCCCCGTGCAGTTCCTGTGACCACAAGCTTCTTTCTCCTCATCTGCTGCTTTGATCGATGCCAGTCCTTTTATACACACAAGAGGCATGTGAACTCGCATAGAAGCCCCCCCATTTGCCCCCCCCCACACACACTAGCGGTGGTGCAAAATCGCAAAAAAAATCAGCGATTTCTCGGGGAAATCCGCGAATTCGCAGTTTTTTTGTGATTTCGCATGAATTCGCGAACCGCTGATTCGCAAAATTCGCCCTTACTTAGTAGTGAAGCAACTGTCAAACCCTTATATTTTGGCATCATATTCAGAATGTCTAATCCCCATGGGAGAGTTAAGAGTGTAAAGAACCCAAGAACATCCTCCAGATTACAACATCATAACACCTAAGGAACTGGGGTGCTGCAGGAAACAAGTTAATCGTGCCCTATCTGTAAAGGTTTGAACCTAAGTGTCATATTAGGATATTTGAGAGGTTGCCTCACACATAACTTGGCATGCTTCAACAAAGGTGGCTTCTCGCACAGGAGTAGGACAGTGTCACTCCAGTGGACCCAACCAAAGAAAATTGTCATATTCAAAATGCTCACACAGATTTGTTGAACTGTTTAAACGATTATGAACCGTAGGAAGATCATATTAATTTTTGTCTGGGCTTTTATTAGGATAAAAAAAATGGGGGTCTCTAAAAGAGGCATGGCCTAAGAAGCATAAATAGGAATTATTTCTAAGAGGCGTAGCCTATGTAATTGAGCACGTGGCTTGCAACGTGTAAAATAGAATTCTACATTTCCCATACCATACCACCTAACCAGAATTTTAGTGCTGCTCTGTGAGTTTTCTATTTTTGCATCCTCACCTATAGCACAACAACAAACATACACCTAAAATATATCAGAACTACAGGCCTTGCCAATGCTGCTTAGCGGCAAAAAATAATTCAGTAACAATGATTTTGTTGTGAATAATTAAAATTGAAAATGTTTCAATTCTGAAAATTTGAGACTGTGAATTAAACATTAGTAAGGTCCTTGGAAATAGTATTTGCCTTTGGAGGCTCAATTACTCCTGTTCTTCCATTCACACCACTTTCCTTTGCAATCTTCTTTGTTCAACCAATCAATCATTCAGTGAATTGTCAAGCGCTATTCACCAGTGAGGGTCTCAAGACACTGACAAGGGGGTGGGGGTGGTGGGGTCTGCACTACTGTTAGCCGAAAAGCCAGGTCTTGAGTGCTTTCCTGAATGTGTTCAGGGAGGGGGTGCATCTGATGTTTGCTGGGAGATTGTTCCAGGTTTTGGCAGCAATGTGAGAGAAGGATCTTCCAACCTGTCCTGGCCCTGTGGTTGATCGGGTTTTCGGCTAATGCAAGGTTGGAGGATCGGAGGTTTTTCTTGGGTACGTGGAAATTGACTCTGCCGTTGAAGTGTTTGGGTCCGGTGTTGTGTAGGTATTTGTAGGCATGGGTGAGGATTTTGAATGTTTCTCCACTGGGTGCCATTGGAGGCTTCGCAGGTGATGGCTGATGTGTTCATGCCAAGGGCTGCCGAGGACGTGTCTGGCAGTGGTGTTCTGTATCGTCTGGAGTTTGTGGAGTGGGGTTTGTTTCCATAGTCCAGTCTGCTGGTGATGAGTGCGTGGGTGACAGTCTTCCTAGACTGAGTGGAGGATCCATTTGAAGGTCTTGTGAAGGATGTGGAGGGTGTTGAAGCAGTTGGAGGTGACGACGTTGACCTGTCGGCTCATGGTGAAAGATGAGTTGAGTATGATACCGAGGTTTCTGGCATGGCCTGAGGGGGTTGTTAGGTTCCCGAGGGTGGTCAGCCTACTAATGCTATCCCATGCTGAGGGGGTTGTTCCGGGGATGATGACTTCTGTCTTCTCAGCGTTAAACTTCAGGCAGCTGTTGGTCATCCTGACTTTGACGTCCTGCATTCCGTTCTGGAAGTTTAGTCTGGCAGTGGTGGGGTCTTTGGTGAGGGAGAGGATGAGCTGGGTGTCGTCAGCATGGGATACAATTTTACGGCCGTGTTTTTGGACAATGGCAGCGAGAGGGACCATGTAGATGTTGAAGACATGTATATCCTTTTTTCCCCAGATCTTTCTTAAATCCTCTCTCTGCATATCTCACACTTTATCTCTTTACTTTTCCGCAGTCGGATTTCCCTCTCTCCTGCATGTATTTTTTTACATTCCCTTCATTTCACTGCATTCAACTATACCCCGCACACTTAACATAACCCCTCACCTTTAAGCATTGCATTTCTCTTTACTTTCATGATGTCAATATTAGGCAGCTATGTATCTCCTTCTCCTGATTAAAATTGGCACTTATGAGACCATCGCTGTGCCTGCTGTTCAGATGCCATGGAGTGGAAGAACATGTTTTCTGAACACTTTTAAGACTTACTGTCAGAGAAACATGCACAGTCTTCCGCCATACAAGAGCAATATGATGCAGGAACACAAATCTTCACAAAAACAATATCCAGAAAAAAGCAAACACACTTAAGGAACACAAGACCCCAGGACTCAGTTCAGCGACTCCATCACAGACGTTGTCAGCTCGCACGCCTTGTCCTCCACAGACTACTTCCTCCTTGGAGACCTGAACTTCCACCTCGAGAACGCCAATGACACCAACTCCGCCACACTGCTGGAAGAACTCGCAAACCTCAGCCTGAAACAGCTCACCCACCCACTCAGCCAGACAGACTCTCGACCCCATCTTTTCTGCCAGCAGCCACGCCACCTTCAGACACACCACCAAACTCCACTGGACCGACCACCGCTGCATCCACTTCTCCTCTGAGAAATTGGTACCGAGGCTGTGGAATACCCTCCTGCTCGACCTTAGATCATTGCCGAACGAAATCTCCTTCAGGAAAAACCTAAAGACTTGGCTGTTCAAGGTTAATTTACATGTGATTGTAGCTCTCTGGACAGCACTCACCAGCATGGGGAAGCCAATGGGCAATACAAAAAGGAGTTCTATGTTGTTCCTCTCTATAAACCGAAGCCGTTTGGATCTCCTTATTCCCTAGAAAGGGCAGTAGTGGAGATCCATGTGTTGGATCATAATGCCCTCACACACCCTTTCAGGTGTCATGCTTCATCATCTGGGCTGCTCCTCATTGGGGTGGTGGTGCAATCCCCAACGGGCTCCCTAAGAAGGGGCCCCTCACCTGCACTTCACCATACGGCAGTTGGATAGAAGATCTCCGACAATGAGCTCCTTCTTAGGGAGCCCGTTGGGGATTTAACCGCCGCCCCAACGAGGAGCAGCCCAGATGATGTAGCATGACACATGAAAGGGTGTGGGAGGACATTATGGTCCAACACATGAATCTCCACTACTGCACTTTCTAGGGAATAGTGAGATCCAGCCACTTGACGTCTCCAAGCGGCTTCGGAATTTAGAGAGGAACAACAAGTGTGGTGCATTGGTGAGATGGTTAGCTTATTTTTCCCCTGAAGTATTAATTTTACAAGAGATTCAGCTTAAAGGCAACTCACTGAAGGGTCATATACCAAGGCAGCTTTCTCATGCGCTGTTTGCCTCAGCTGGTCTTGCAGTAACAGGGGTTGCGATCTATTTGGGTAGAGGTCTGGACTAGCAACATAATAAGGGATCTGCAGGATAGCTGGCTTTGGGTTAAGGCTGTGGATAGTGGGCTACTCCTTAATTAAGTGAATTACTATTTCCCTTCGATGGATGAGCCTGAACTTCTGCAACCAATATATAAGATTGCCTTGGGAGCGGCTGGGTTGATTACTGTGAGGGGAGGGGTTTAATTGCCATCGATACCTCTAATAGATCAAAAAAACTACTTAAACCTAAAACTAAAAAGGTTATTGATATCCTTAAGAATGATTTCCATTTAGTAGATCCCTGAAGGTCTGACACCCCCCCCCCCTCTCCCCCTTCACCTGGCTCATTGATATGAGGACGTTTATCAAGGAATTCTTTTTAACTGAATCAGTGCATGGCTTCTTGGTTGTCCATATGGGAAGATTTCAAGGGCAGAGCCAGGGAGCAAATTATTGCCTATAAGGCAAATCAACATTGAAAATTGCAATGCACTGTAGATCATGTATCAAGAGTAAAATGATACCCATAGTTACCCTTTGTTTCTTGATTGGAATTGCGTGTCTTGGGTATAAATTCTGTCTATGCACTTTATCGTTTTCATGAGGAACAGTAATATTGAATATTTTTCAATTCTAGTGTGTATATGCATTTTTAGGGACCCTTATATTGAACTTCCGTTTTTTAGATCTCCTGCACTTAACTATGTCTTAAGCTTTCCTTATAGGAAAAGAATGTGTACCTTTGGTGAATGCTATGTATGGATTATTGTATCCCCACTTTCTCAATTGTATCTATATTAATCATGATTGATGACTGTAATGTTTCTGTGTTGCTCAAAAAAGACACATTTTTTGAAAAAGTAACAGTTTTATGATATCTGTGGACTTCCGATTATTCTGCTGAAAGCCTGATTTATGAACTAATCGTGTTCATCAACTTTATGTAATATAAATAGTGTTTTTCATCATCAGCAGCTAGTTTGTACAACTAAAAGCTTAGATTAGTAACCGAAGAAGTTTGGCCCTCATTTTCCATTGTGTACTGTAATTCTTGAAGTGGTTATTCCGAATGCCTAATATTTTAAGAGGTATCATTAGCTTACTAGATCTAGCTGCGGGGGGGGGGGGGGCTACATAATACAAGGGGCCTCATTTATGAGAAATGACGCATCGCTGCGTGAAAGGAGCGATGCGTCACTTCTCAGTGCGCACTCCTTCCGTCATGGTTGATGCGTCATATTTATAATATGACACATCATGTCGCAAGGAGTTACAGATAGGTCATTATTTCTGACGTATCTGTAGGCGCAAAAGTGACGCATTGCTGGAGTGTGTCACAAAAGTGACGCAACTCCAGCAATGTGTACTTTCACATGGGCAAGTCCCATGTTGTTAGTGCCTGCATCAGTCTTACGCCTGCCATGAAGCAGGCGTAAGATTTTGACGCATTCGCAGCCAAGAAATGGCGCAGTGAAATCTTATAGATTTCACTGCATCACTTCCATGACCCTTTCTTGCGTCAAAACACCCCCCCTGCATACATTATACCTGGCGCAGATATAATGTAGCGCAGGGGTTTACAAACTGACGCATCTAGGTAGATGCGTCACTTTGTAAACATGATGCAACAAGGCACATTTTTTATGCTTTTGGTGCGCCACAAAAAGTGACGCACCGGCGGCGTAAAAGTGACGCACGGCCTCATAAATGAGGCCCAAGGTCTCTCTCCTTGTATCCTGTTGATCTAAGTTTGCGAC
Organism: Lissotriton vulgaris; assembly: GCF_964263255.1. NCBI lineage: Eukaryota > Metazoa > Chordata > Amphibia > Caudata > Salamandridae > Lissotriton > Lissotriton vulgaris. Next base: position 1,301,291,471 of record NC_141694.1, read on the forward strand.
CTCTCTTCGTGTTAGCAGGAATGCATCTTTCCGTTGGTGTACCTTTACTTAAACGATTGCATTCCGGGAGTTGTAGTCTTGTCTCACTTCCACTGAAGCAATCGTATTAATTTATTTGAAAACAATGATGATTAATAGAAAAATCCTGGAAATCCTGTGTCCTGGCCATATAGCGAAATACTAGCTAATGCCATGTTTAAGACACAAGTAGGAAAGCAGATCTGCGCCAATAGCTGACGCCAAAATATAAACACTGGCCCTGGAATCTTCCTCCACAAATGTCAAATATATAAATAAATATTTAGCCTACTGAGAAAGGGTAGGAGGAATTAATACAAGTTCTGAGTTTGGCACAGTAAAGCTGCCCCACATGTACTTCTGCTTTGATGTCCAGGTTTTACAGTACCATATGACACTGTCCATCATAAATTCAAACCTAAATCTCGGAGGCAAGCGACCTTAATGGCTTCCCATTAGACGCGCATTTCACGCCTTGTAGACTGCTCCCTGGAGGTGCCACAGACCAATTAGATAGTATAGCTCTCAAGGGCGAAATCCAAAGACAGAGGAAAGTGGATGTTAAAAGGTGTTTATGAATTCCCATTGGACTTTCCTTTCACCCTAGCCTAGCAGAGTTCTGGCTAACACATTTCTAAAGGACCAATTACGGATTACTGTAATGAGAGCATTATTGAGAAACCTGGAATTGTTTTGCATGTTTTGTGTTTGACCCTAGCAAGATTTTCGAATCACAGAAACCATGCATTTATTTAACTAGATTACACCTGACAGTTCGGTGTTTAATTTAATGTTGCATACTTTGATTATATTATTTTAAAACCTAATGATTCTGAACACTCTGGTAGGAGTATATTTATTTTCTTTTAGAATTCTTTCAGGTATTCAGTAGTTTGCATTCTCCTCCTATTGAATTATATTGAAATAAAAAGTAGAATGGATACATATATTTCAAATAAATTAGTTCCAAATCAAACTATTTACTGCATTAAAAAGAGTTCCGTGATTATTTAGCTTGAGATAAGTATAGTTTAAATAAAAATGTAACAGGTCTTTACAAATCTCGAAAACTATTAAGTGGTGTATTAAAATTAAATTATTCAAAGAAGAATATCCCTTCTGCACAAAATAGATGTAGGCCAAGCCCGTGAGCCATTGAGAATGACTTTAGTAAGTTAAATGTTTGCCACATGATTCGATATGTGGGAAAAGCTACCCAGCCCTCTAAGGTCTTCATTTTAAATAGTGGTATATTATGAAAAAATAACACCGTTTTTTTTCTGTGCTTAAAGACAGTTGTAGGAAGCGTTATCTTCAAATATTAATATTGTTATATGTATATTACTACCGCCCCTTTTCTACATTAATGCGCACCTGTAATATCATCTTCCCTGCTCTGAAAATACAAAAGTGAGGAATCTAGGTGTTATTCCTAACTGTAATGAAAAATACAAGTATGCACTGCCCCTTCTCAAATCTTTTTTGCTACAGTCGGTTCCTTACAAAGTGAGGAGGATTTTTAGTCATGAGATAGGTAATCCATATACCCTCATAGAAAAAGAAAAAAATACTTGAACAAAAGAAAGTTTTTTAAAAATTATTTTCAATTTCAATATTTTTTATTGGTTGTTTTTATATAAATCAAAACAAACAATAAGTACATATGCACGAACAAAAGAGTATAACAAAAAATTAAGAAAACAATAAAGACATAGTACAATGATGAAGAAACATGGGAGACAGTATTTTGATTCCTCCCTTCCTGTTCCAATAAGAACATAAGGACTCATCAAACTCCATGTTTTTTCTAACACAGATGGTTCTATATGCTACCCTCTTTTTCAGCATTAAATTAAGGGCCTGATTATGAATTTTGGCGGAGTGGCACGCTGCTGTGCCATCGCTCCACCTAAGGTTGCCGCCGCCTTCCTTCCAGATTCCTACTTTTAAGTAGTCTGAAAGGCGAGCAGCGAGGCGGTACCAGGGGTGCCTCATTCAAAGGCGGCGATGCTTTTGATAAAGTCACCTCAATGGGAATGCCTCACACGGCTCCTGCATGGCATGGACTTGAAAGTCCATGCTGTGCCTGAACTGTTTTGCATGCACACAGGGGGAGGGGGACATGTTATGCTCCCCTATGTAGGAGGCACAGTTGTTTCTTAAAGTGCTTTTAGGCTGATTGCAGAGGATGCCTGGGCATTCTTATGGAAACCATGGAGAAGATTGATTATGATGGAGGCTTGTGACATGTGATGGAGTCAATCTCCAAGTTTGGCACGCATTTGAGTGCTTATTTGGTGCCTCACGAGAATGAGAATTTTCAGTTATTAGGAAGAGAGGATCCGGATTTCTTTAAAGACATGCATTAACCCTCTTTACTGCCACCTCGCAGCAGCTTAAACTTATTAACATGACATCATAATATCAACAAACGAAATAGAGCACCACCAATCACTATATAAGTCCATTTGTCAGAATCCTGTTCCTCTTTGAAATGTGCAACAAAGGAAAACTCTTATCTTCACATCCAACCTCTACCATCACGATTCATTTTTATCTTCCAAATCTTCAGGGTTGATTGTCTGCAACACAAAAAAATAGACAATAAACTTGTTTAAAAATATAATATAATCTCACTAGACATCTGTAAAGACCATATCCTTCAAATAAAAAGTGTTTATCAAAAACTAATTTCTCTCTCTTTTTTTTGTTGATGAAAATCTTACATGCTGGTGAGACAAGAGGGATAATGCCTAGTGGCTTTAATGAAATTCAGATTCTTTCTATATATTATTATTTTTTTAAATCTGTTTATTGAGTTTCGAGAAGCAACAAAAAATATTGCCTCCACGCAGGACAGCGTATTGCGCGTAAAAAAATGAAAGAACAACAAACCAAAATTGCGCGTGTCACTTAATGATACAGTTTAATCATCAGGTGTGGGTTCGCTGCGGGCTTTTGGTACCTGATAGTGCCTCAACAGTCCCCAGATGGCTTTAGGCTTGGATAAGGACGGGAGTTCTTCTGCATAAAGTTCAAGATTTTCTTTGCAAAATATCATATCTTTATCCAGTGCTCAATCTGTGGGGCCAAAGAACTTTCCCGCAATTCACCGTTTTGGTAATAACAGAGCAATCCTTAAGAACATCCCCACCCCTTACCTGTGGCATAAAGCATAGCAAGCAGATTGCAGGTGTACATTGCAAGTTAGATTAGACATGGTTCTTAGATACATCATCACCTCTTCCCAGTATTTCATGACAAGATCACATTGCCACGTTAGGTTCCAAAAATATGCATCCGGGCAATTACATTGTTTACAGTTACTGTTGTCTCGGAGGCCGATTTTATGTAACTTAAGAGGTGTTTGGTATATTTCGTGAATACATTTGAAACGGATGATTCTGAGATTCCCATTTGGGGTTAGTGTGCCAGTTAAGTCGCTTCTTTCTGTATAGTAACTGGAAATTCATCATTTGACTACAAGAGTGGAGGCTAGAAATATGCATGTTTAAAGCTTTCTATAATCACATTGGCCACATGCTCCACTGATCTCTAGTCATGTCTTCCAACCTTCCTCCTGCACAGAAAGCCTTACGCGCTATAGCTTAAGCGCAGGTTAATTTAGTGACGTGTGTCGTTCACCCTGCAAGGGAATTTGGCTGTTGCATGACCAGGGCCAAGTCAACCAACAACCCAATTTCTCACAAAGATTAAAATTCATCATCTGGAACAGCACATTTTTTTTCCATTTGTGCTAAAACTGAATTAATTGCCTCCTTCATGGAAGCCTTCGTTTCAGTCTGTTTTAGTCTTCTTATAACCTCCAGACTAACTACTCTACAAAATATATATTCAGAATGCTCATCTGACTCATTTTCCTTCTTGAAACAAAATACTATGTATTTACTACTTAGGAAAATCTCTCAAAACAAGAGAAATGCGGAGCCTCCTCTGTGGTTCCCAAAACCCAGTCTTTCTCAACTGTCACTAGACTTGAATGATTCAGCAAGTCCTTGCATGATTCACTTGTAGCTGGGTCTGAAGAAATACAATCTCTCACTTGTAAATGGGTCTGAAGAAATACAATCACAGTAAAGCACCTTTATTTGTTTCAGTGACGGGCAGTCCAAATTAAGATGGCTGCCAAATCACAGAAGTTTTCAAGCACAACACACTTGTACCTGGCAACAGAACAGGCTAGTTAGAGAAAAATATTTGCAAGTCGGAATCATCAAACTTATTAAGAGGCCAATTTCCAATCTGTGGCACAGCAATCTAATGGTAAGCAGTATTGCTCGCCACCAGAAGAAGTGTAGTCCATCTAATAATTAATTAATGCTGAACAAGAACACGTACTGCACCTTAAAAATAAAAACATCTTTAGTTCGATAAAAAACACACTAAACACACCAAATGACACTTTGCCTCAGTACTAAAAGTCCAGTTATATTACAAGATCAGCATTTAAGAGAGGAAGAAGGTTAGAAGATAGTGCCTTAAATGGTGACTAGTTGTGTTCTATTCCTCGGTCTGTTAATATTGTGTTGTCACGTTTAGTGCTGCTGCAGGGTGGCATTACAGGAAGTTAATGCATAAACCTAGCCTCTTGTCTTGGATTGAAAATCAGAAAAACCTTTTGTGCTAAACTGATTTGCTATTCCTCCCTGTCATATTTAGTATCATAGTACCGAATCGGCCAAGACTCGTGTAATTGACGACACTCTAAAAATCCTTGACCAAAATGAAGCTTGTCTACTTAGCCTTCTAGAACTATCGTCTGCTTTTGACACCGTCAAACAGGACAACCTGCTTGAACTCCTTAACCAAAGAATGGGTTTGTCTGACACTGTAAATAATTGGTTTGCCTCCTTCCTTCAAAACAGATCCTAAAGATTCAAAGTCAACCAATCCCTGTCCAATACTTTGCCTGTAACTCTTGGAGTTCCACAAGGCTCCTCTCTCTCACCGACCATTTTCAACCTTTTAATGGAACCTCTTACTGATCTTCTCAGCTTCACCAAGATCCATTTCCATATGCATGCTGACGACACCCAAATCTATATCAAGATTCACTCACTCTATCACATCAAATCACTCAACTCCACTCTACAAAAAACCCAAACTTGGCTGGCCGAAAATCTCTGAAACTAAACTCCCTCTAAACGGAATTTCTCCTAATCGCCCCCCCCCCTCTGACAAATCTCCTACTCTCATTGATTGGCGGAAGCACCTAACAGCTCTCAAAGGTCAACCACTCTTCGTTGATTCAGCTAAATCACTTTGGATCATTCTTGACAGTAATCTGAAGATGCAGAAGCACATCAGCGCCTCCACTAAAGGAGCCTAATTTCACTTGAAGACCCTGTGAAAATTGAAACCCTTTCTGCCAGCCTTTGATTTTAAACAAGCTGTTCAAGCCCTAGTAATACCTAGAGTGGAATACAGTGCTGTAACCCTATGTGGCCTCCCAAGGTCATCAACATCCCCATTAAGAGCCACTATCAACTCTGCTGCGAGACTCATCACTGGCTCAAAGAGAAACTCACACATGTCACCTGACCTTAGAGCCCTCAACTGGCTACCATTTGTAGCTAGAATTCATCTTAAAATCGCTTGCATTACTCACAAAACCCTTCACCACAATTACCCGCTCTATCTAGCTCAGAAACTGGAGCTCTCTGCTGGGAGCAGAACCTCCAGGAGTGCAAAGACACTTCTTCTAAAACAACAACTTTTTGCCAAGAAAAAAACATACTCTTGTTCATTCTCTGGGATGGCTCCTAGGATCTGGAATGCTTTGCCCACGGAAACAAGAGGAAACCCGTCCACTGCCGCCTTAAAAAAAGAAGTGAAAGCAATCCTCATGTCTCAATTCACGTGATCTTGTCTGTTCTGCTAGTTTTTGTTTTATTGTACTTATCTATGTATTTGTCCTCAATTAGCTGGCATTTGGTTCCGTCAAGATAACTGACTTTACATGTTTACGTTTTTTACCATGGTTGCACATATCTCTTGTTTTTGCTACATTTTGGTTTCTTTCTTACATTTATCTTGTAAAGCTCTCTGACACTCGTTAGAGTCTTGTTCGCGCTATATAAAATCTTCAAAATAAATGTTTGTGGCATGTCTGCTTTAAACTCTGCCTAATGGTCTTCAATGCTGGTTCTAAGTGTGAGGGACTGTAAGATTCCAAAACTCTGGGACCATATACATTGAAAACAAAAATCACACTAGTAAGATATAGGAAAATAATTGAAACTAAAGAACAGACAGAAGCAGTAGCTCATAGAGTTGCTTCAATCTTTCAAAAGTGCTAGCCACTATTAATGTATTTGTGTATTTATTGCACTTTGCAATTCGTTCGGTTGGCTTTGTTTACAGGTTTGTTTTCCTTGAACCCTTAGATTACTTTCCTTAATCTGTGCCTCAAACTGCATTGTAACACAGTTTCATTGGTTCTTGCTTCTGGCTTCCATGCTGACTTTCATCTACTGACTGCTGTAGTGTTTTCGAACCAATGAGTTCTACTATTGTATGCAACTTTTTTATTTTGATAATCAAATTTATTGATTTTGGAGAAAAAAAACAAGTACAGTACAGCACATTGGTCACTTAGTGATTGGCTTTTCAGAGTATGCCAGCAGTGTTTGAAGGCATACATGCATATTCATCCAGGTCTACGTTTCATAAACAGTTCGGTCAAAGCGAATGGACAGACATAAAGACCCCATCATCCCAGGTGATTTGTCCATTTGCAACAAATACATATGCAAGACCTCTAATCTGACCTGTAAATCCTTCAAAGTAGAATTAATCTGAGCATTTCACAGAGATGCAAACATGATAGAAAATATTCACATAAACATATTATTCTTTAGTTTTTCATTTTTTTCATTTTCATGATTTAGAATTGAAAAAAACATTTTTTGGCATTTTTTAGTATTTTTTAACATAGAGCAAAACATTTTGATTCAATACTGGATAAACAATATTTACAGTGATAAATGTATTTTGAACCCCACAATAAAAGCTACACAGTGCTGTCAGTCTCTCTATCACTCAATCTCCCTCATTCATTCTAATTCCACACATACTCATACCAGTAACAAAGTACAATAAAAAACAACAAAAGACATCAATACATCTGAGAATCCCACATGAACATTTATAGATGAGTTTCCATGTTTTTCGCTTGGTGAGTTCTATATTGTATGTAACTTCTTTTGATTCTTATTCCTTCTATATTTCTTTATGCAAGAGTCCAAGATGTATAGGGCCTACGTACGTTTCGGTGAACTATTTAATTTGCATCACCTTCATCAGGGCCAAACAAATACATAGACATACAAATATTAAAAATAAGGGGGTTCTTCACATCTGAAATGAGAAGTATAATATACTGCATATTAGTTTACCAGTATACGTTGCATCCTGTTTCTAAAAGCCAGGTTATGTGCTCCTATTTAGTTGTAAAGTGCTGTATTAGATACTGGGCCCACCTAGTGATGCCTGTATCAAGAAAAGAAAAGGAAGAATACTACAGTGACCGAAGAGATTAAAGACCCAAAAGGTTCCTAGCTTGTGGCAGGGTTGAAGAAATAATAGAGTTGGTGATAATAATAAAACCAAGTGGTTAGTATAGAGGTTTAAAGATAGATAGATAGGAACAACTAGAAAAATATCTCACCAATGTGTCTAGGTTCAGAAAGATGCACTCTTGTGTCAATACCACCACCTAGTAGGATCATATTTGAATGTACCTACTTGTAAAGAAAAGGAACCTCTTTTCAAGATGCAGTTTATTCATTTGCTTTCAGATTTTATTTTATGATGCTGAAACAGGGAAGAGAATATTCAAAAAGGTTAGATTATCGCTAATGCTAGTTGTATTCTGATGGGGTTCTTAATAAGTATAAGACGGGAAAATTCTACCTTATAGCTGTTATCAGACACACTCACTGTGTCTATTTGCAAAGTTGCAAAGGTCTATTCGAATATAGATGGAGAGCTGGGTAGATTTGTTGTCCCACTTTTCTTTAAAAGACTGAGTCCTGAGAGAAAGATAAATATGTCCACTATAAAAGTTGTTATATATATTGGGTACAGTGATGGTTACGACGCTCTGATTGTGAGGGTCATGCCAGAATAGGAGACCTGTCTTACCTTAGAGATCTACACACCAGTTATTGACAATAATTATCTTTCTTCTTCAAATAGTTGTACGTCTGGAGTCGGCTCTAATTAACTTGTGTTATCCTACTTGGAAAAGACAAGAGTAGAATATTGGTAAAATTACCCATGGGCTGCACATATGACTAAATAAGCACATAGCATATGTCTCTATTTTTCTAATAATAATTGGTGAAATACTTTTAATAAATGTAAGCTATTAGTAAATACCTAGCACATTCAATGAGGCTGTTCGTTAAACCCATGAAATGGGTGGCTTCCTCATTTTGGAAAATAGGGCTATAGGTCTCATCATAAGACCTATTAAGCATGCTTAGATTAGATTGCTGTAGTTTAAATTGCTACAGTAGACGTTACTGATATGCTGAGTGCATAAGGCCACGCTTGGGCTGAAAGTACCACAGGGCTGATTTAGTTCATAAGACAATACCACTACAGAACAATGCAAACTAAATGCATTGCTCGTTGACGTTAGAGCTAATGTGTTGCCAATTTCCCAGCGGAACTTAACATAACGGCAAAACACGAAGATTGCATGATGCGTGACTATATATGAAGAGGCACCGCATTTCCCCCACCAACAGATAATCGTCTGAAGGAAACGCGGTCCTATGAACTAAATCAGCCCCGTGGTACTTTCAGCCCAAGCGTGGCCTTATGCCTAATTATTATTAGAAACATAGAGACATATGCTATGTGCTAATTTAGTCATATGTGCGGCCCGTGGGTAATTTTACCAATATTCCATTCCGGTCTTTTCCAAATAGGATAACACAAGTTAATTAGAGCCGACTCCAGACGTACAACTATTTGAAGAAGAAAGATAATTATTGTCAATAACTGGTGTGTAGATCTCTAAGGTAAGACAAGTCTCATATTCTGGCATGACCCTCACAATCAGAGCGTCGTAACCATCACAGTACCCAATATATATAACAACTCTTATAGTAGACATATTTATCTTTCTCTCAGGACTCAGTCTTTTAAAGAAAAGTGGGACAACAAATCTACCCAGCTCTCCATCTATATTCGAATAGACCTTTGCAACTTTGCAAATAGACACTGTGAGTGTGTCAGATAATGGCTATAAGGTAGAATTTTCCCGTCTTATACTTAGTAAGAACACCATCAGAATACAACTAGCAGTAGCAATAATCTAACCTTTTTAAATATTCTCTTCCCTGTTTCAGCATCATAAAATAAAATCTGAAAGCAAATCAAGAAACTGCATCTTGAAAAGCAGTTCCTTTTCTTTACATTAGGTTAATTCAAATATGATCCTACTAGGTGGTGGTATTGACACAAGAGTGCATCTTTCTGAACCTAGACACATTGGTGAGATATTTTTCTAGTTGTTCCTATCTATCTATCTTTAAACCTTTATACTAACCACTTGGTTTTATAATTATCACCAACTCTATTATTTCTTCAACCCTGCCACAAGCTAGGAACCTTTTGGGTCTTTAATCTCTTCGGTCACTGTAGTATTCTTCCTTTTCTTTTCTTGATACAGGCAACACTAGGTGGGCCCAGTATCTAATACAGCACTTTATAACTAAATAGGAGCACATAACCTGGCTTTTAGAAACAGGATGCAACGTGTACTGTTAAACTAATATGCAGTATATTATACTTCTCATTTCAGATGTGAAAAACCCCTTTATTTTTAATATTTGTATGTCTATGTATTTGTTTGGCCCTGATGAAGGTGATGCAAATTAAATAGTTCACCGAAACGTACGTAGGCCCTATACATCTGGGACCCTTGCATAAAGAAATATAGAAGGAATAAGAATCAAAAGAAGAAGTTACATACAATATAGAACTCACCAAGCGAAAAACATGAAAACTCATCTATAAATGATCATGTGGGATTCTCAAATGTATTGATGTCTTTTGTTGTTTTTTATTGTACTTTGTTAGTGGTATGAGTGTGTGTGGAATTAGAATGAATGAGGTAGATTGAGTGATAGAGAGACTGACAGCACTGTATAGCTTTTATTGTGGGGTTCAAAACAAATTTATCACGGTAAGTATTGTTTATCCAGTATTGAATTAAAAAAAATATATTTTTTGCTCTATGTTAAAAAATACTAAAAAATGCCCCAATTTTTTTTTTCAATTCTAAATCAAGAAAATGAAAATAAATGAAAAACTAAAGAATAATATGTTTATGTGAATATTTTCTATCATGTTTGCATCTCTGTGAAATGCTCAGATTAATTCTACTTTGAAGGATTTACAGATCAGATTACAGGTTTTGCATATGTATTTGTTGTTTATTTCTCCCCCTCTAGACCTAATAAGCAAACTCGGGAGTACCCTCATTATAAATTTTTGTAAAAGATTTGTCCATTTGCCCCAGATCCTTTTGCGTTTCTTTGGGCTTCCCCTGACCTCAAACAAGGGTTTCTCCTGGGCGGCATTTAGCTACTCCTGGGGGGTCAGGTTGTGCCCATGTCGTAGCAATGTCGCACTTAGCTATCATGGTGGCTGTCCCCAGGAATAATTTATCTGCTGTGGACCCATCTTTGACGTCTGTGACTCCCAGGATGAGGTGTAAGGGGTTATGGGCCACCTGCCAGGCAAGGACTTGTGCAAGTTCGGATTCTATTTTAATATTTGTACATTCTGGTGAAGGACTCAGGCCTGTCCTACAAAGTTGCTCCGGGGTGCAAAAGGCGGTATAAAGATAATATAATTGAGTTAGGCGGAGTCTGGCTGAAGTGGTGATGGTCATGGGAGCCATAAGGGCATCACTCCAGTCTTCTCCCTCCAGGGGTTCCAGCCATCCCTTCCACCAGCACCTGAGCATGTGAAGCGTTGTGGGCCTTTATTGGTACGGGGCTGGTATATCCCCGATACTTTGAACTTCCCCAGGTTCCCCATCATGACTTTTGCCTCCAGTGGACTAAACTCGGGGAGCGTAGTGTCTGTTGATATGTGGGCACTAAAGGCATGTCGCAGTTGCAAGTATATGTAGAATTGCAACGTGTGGAGGGTATAGCACGCCTGCAAGTCTTGGAATGCCCTTGTGTGATCTCCCACCCATACCTCGTCCAGTTGTGATATGCCAATTTGGTCTCATATTTTGAATCCCTTTAGTGCTGCCACCCCCCCAGTCAAATAACCTGCCAGAGAGGTGTTTGTCAACTCAGTTCACTGTCCCAACGTGTATGTCATAGGGCCGAGAGCCTGGCCAGTACGACCACCCAAGTCACTGACGTAGTGCTCTAGGTACTGGACTGCCATATAGGATTGCTTGGATTTGGGAAAATTCCATGTCTCTTAGTCTGGTTTTGTAGGCCGGGTAGGACCAACCCACGGTGAACTAATCATGAAGGACGTGCGGACGGGTGGCTAAGTAATACAGCTAGAAATCGGTCATGGCCATACCGCCATCGAAAGGTGGGATCCGGCATCGGGCGAGGGATATACATGGTCTTGCCCCTCTCCACAGAAACCTAGTGGACACGCTGTCCATCTCCTTGGATCAGCTTCATGGGCAGTGAAAGGGGGTGTTCTGAATAATGTCAAAGAAGCTGGGGAGGATCATCAACTGAAATAATGCCACCTTCCCGAGTGGGTTAAGTGGTAGGGTTTGCCAGCGTCTGAGATCCTCTTTAGCCTTCTTGATGAGTGGAGTAATATTTGGTGCCCATTCTAGTTCCGAGAGCAAGGCTATCCATATGCACAGGTATTTAAATGACTGTCACCTAATAGGAATGACTGATTGCCAATCAAAGCATTCCGTGGAGAGGTGGAGGGGTATCAAGGTAAATTTTACCAGATTGAGCCGGAGAACCAAGACTCTCTCGTAGGCCTGAAGGGCCCGAAGATATCTAGGGCCAGAGCGGGACGGGCCGTCAGTAAAAGCAGGATGTCATCCACATATAGGGCAATTTTGTCAGTGTGGTGGCTCCCCCAGGACAAGCCCTGGACCAGGTCATCAGCCCAAATAAGGAACGTCAAGGGCTCCATCACCAGTGCAAATAGGAGGGGTGAAAGGAGACAGCCCTATCTTGTACCTCCTTGACTCGGAAATGCCTCAGAGGGGGCCAAATTGATGAGTAATCTAGCTCTAGGGATGGAATACAGTACCCGGAGGAAACAACGCAAGTGCTGCTCCAGGCCCATCAGTATTAGTACATCTTCCAGGTAGAGCTAATCGACTGTCTCAAAGGCTTTTTCAAAGTCGACAAAGAAGAGCGCTAGAGAGGTGGTAAGTAGCTGGAGCTTTGCAAGAGCCAGGTGAACTCATCGTAAGCAATGTCTGGTGATGCGTGCCGACAGTAAGCCGCATTGGTCCGGATGGACCAGTTTATTCAGGAATGGACGCAGGTGTTGGGCCAGGATCACAGCGTCTATCTTTACCTCAGTATTGATTACTGAAATCGGGCAGTAATCCACGCAAGCTATCAAGGGCGGTTGAGTCTTGGTGATAACTACGATGATCGATATGTCTGTTTCGGGGGGAAATGTCCCAACCTCTGTGACTTGCTGGAATACTTTGGAGAGATGATGGACCAATAGGTCCCAATGGGTGGCATAGTATTCTTGTGTAAAGGGGATATCCAGGTCAGTCGCCTCGGAGTCTGCTACGCAGGGAAGATGGACTGTCCCCTAGTCAAGCTGGTCTGTAAGGGAGGTGTCAGGCCTACGAGCTGAATATAAGTGGGCGTAGTAGTCAGCGAACACCTGTGCAATTGCAGGAGATGTGGGTTGATTGGCCTTGGAGAGGTCGTGGACCTCGAGGACTATCCCGCTTGCCAGAGGGTACAAAGCCAGTCTATGCAACAGCTTCCCATTCTTATCGCCCCAGCTGGGGGCAATCGAGGAACGCCACAGCAACTTGGCCGAGACCAGTGAGATTTGTTTAATATTTTCGACCAAGATTGAAGTTGCCTGTCTTGCATTTCATCTTGAGCCCTAGTTAAGCCAGTCTCCAGACGGATTGCCTGCTCCTCAAGAATGGCCAATTGGCTATTCTGGGATAGCCGTTCTGCCCAGAACTGGCCCCTGGCTACACCTTAATTAGTGGCTTTACTTGCGTCCCGAAGGGTGCTGGGGAAGGGCACTGAGTATTCGTTGATGAGGAAATATTGGCGCAGTTCTCCTATAACTTTTTTGAACTTCGTATTTTGTAAGATCCAGTTGTTTAACCACCACACAAGCTGAAGAATGTTTTCTCTAGGGGTGGGCGCAGTACTCCGCTCCGTCCACGGACTCTGCGTAGTGTTGTCTACTTCGCAATTCGCAAAGTAGGCGTAGTAGACAACACTACGCACACGCCATGGTGGTGCGAAGTTGCCTGCCACCCGCCTCCCTCCCACCCTCTTTCAAATGCCCAAATATAATGTTAAACATTCTAAAAGTAATTAAAAAGGACTTCCTGGTGTTGTGCCAACTTCTTCCAGACAAATTTGCATGCGCAGACGCCCGCGCATGCGCATTTCTTGTTTGTACTAGTAGTAATTTAACCACAACTATTAGTAATTGAACCACAACAACTAATACAACATTTCACTGATGTTCTTATCCTGGCTTCTTTGCTTTTAGGTGCACAAAAAGACAGAGGTGGAGGTATCATTATTACCCGTTGTACTGCCAGACAGAAATCCTGCTGCGCACCACATCACGTGACATCTCTGCAACTTGTGCACCTTCGTCCTGCCTGACATCTGAAGTAGATGGCCCCAAAGAAAGGTATCAAGTCCTCAAGAACCAAGAAAATTGCCATTGAGAAGAAGAAGGAACAGAAAAAGGAAGTGGCACTTACCACGACTAGTGTGCCAGCCAATGTGTTTTTTAGGACCAAAAGAATTATGGCTGCAGCAGCGTTGTCCGAGGACCAAGCAGGGAGCAGCACCTCCACACCTACTGGCCAACCCCACCAACCTAGGCCCAAGCCCATGAGTGTCGCAGAGGTAGCCAGTCTACTAACGAGCAGCGATGTTGAAATGCCATTATCACAAAGTAGTACACAATATATGCAGGCGGAAACTCAGCAGATAAGTGTGCAGCAGCAGACACAGCCGCAAGAACAGCAGCAGCCACAAAAACAGCAGCAGCTGCAAGAAAAACGGCAGCCGCAAAAACAGCAGCAGCTGCAAGAACAGCAGCAGCCACAAGAACAGCAGCCACAACAGCCACATTAACAGCCCAAAATAGCGGTTGGTCCTCCTGAAGAAGGGGCCTTTCAGGAAATTGAGCTTCATAAAACAAAGTGGAGCAAGCCATTGTTCCAGAAGATCCAATGTCTTCCAGACCCCCAGCAATGAAAAGGAGGGTTAGTCCATTGTCTTCTTCTTCAAGCCCCGCTTCTGATGATCGAGATGGCACTTGGAAGCCACCAGCTCAGTCTAAGAGTGATGCACACCACAAAACAAGGCTGGTGAAAAGGAAGGTTCCAGAAATCATTAGAGTTATGGAGGTAGATGTACAAGAGGGGAATGATGATGATGATGAGCCAGTCATCACGAACTTTACTCCTGGCCCAAAGGCGATGGAGACCAACATTATTACCTTATCCAAAATGGCTGCAAGGGATGTAGCACAGATACCACCAACACAGGTAACACCACCATGACCTCCAGCTTCCATATTTGCATTTGCAAAGGCCCAGCAAGGACCTACATCCAGCTCAACCACCACCTCAGTAGGTAGTGGTAGAAGTGCAGTTGCATGGAGTCACATTCCAAGCCCAACCTCCAGTTCATCTTGTATTGAAAGTGGTACATTCAGCAGCGCCAAAAAGTTCTCCTCCCCAGTTTGGGACTTCTTTTTGGTTAGCAGTAAGGCGGAGAACATTGCTATATGCTCAATTTATTGACATGCTGTTAGGCGGGGTAAGCTTGGTACAAACTATGATACCGGAGGCCAAACAAGTCATCTCAAAATACACCACAATATCATGTGATAGGCTCACCAACTTCTCTTAGAACAAAGAAAAACTCAACCCGTTGTTGTTGGGCATGAAGAATCAGAGGAAGATATTATTGCGGTGGAAGGTGAACAAGAGGGAGACATTTCTAGCCCTGTGCCCAGCAGTGTAGTGGTACAGCCCACATCCTCAGCAACATCTAAGTGGCACCGCAGTAAGAGCCATACTCAGAGTCAGACTGAGACACCAATGAAACAAAGTGCGTGGTTGAACCTATCTGGGTTCAACAAAACAACTACACAACAAAGGAAAATAATCCAGCCTACTATTAAGAGTATGCTGAGGTTGGAGGGGCAGTACCAACGCAACCACCCAATGGCACTGTTGTGCAATGCGAAGCTGGCTAAAATGTGTGTGAGGTGGTTTTCCTTGAAATTGTGTCAGCCATCTGCCCTAAATGGAAAGTTCCCAGCCAGTCCTATTTCGCCAGAGTTGATTTTCCGGCACTACATCATGATATTTTGGTATTGGTTGGACAAGCTTTGCAGCAGAGTGCTGTTCACAATATCCACCTGACAACAGATATGTGGACCAGTTGCCAAGACACTGATTACATGTGCATCACTGCACACTGGGTCTCTTTTGTGGGGGTTAGAGATAAGCTATCTGAAGTAGGTACTGTTGACACAGCTGAGATTTTTAATGCTACTCAGAATCATGCAACTGTAGCCATGTTCGCCATGGAGAAATCTCATACTGCTGTAAACATATTGGAAGAGTTTCACAGCAAGGTTTTTGAATGGCTGAGCCCAAGAGGGCTTACAACTGGTTTTGTTTCCACAGTTAATGGCAGTGATGTACTTAATGCCATGGCTCTTGGTTCCTGTTTCAGGGTCCCGTGTTCGGCGCACTGCATTAACATTATAGTTCAAGACTTTCTGAAAAAGAAGCCATAGTCAGCAACTTACTGAACACCTGTCGAAGAATATGCACTCATTTCAGCCATTCTCTTAAAGCTCTTTCAACGTGACTATAGAATGCCAGTCTAAACACTCATCCAGGAGGTGGCAACACATTGGAACTCAACTTATTACATGCTTGACTGTCTGTTTAAGCAGTACAGGCCAATCAATGAATATGTCATGTCAAGAGGGAATGCTACTGTGAAAGGCATGACCCTTCAGATGGACCAATGGTGCCTAGTTAAATGCCTGACTTAGATGCTTCTTCCTTTTGAAGTTCTTCACATGTCAAGTCAGCAAGTGGGGCTGTACTATGGGCCAAGCTATTCCATTGTTGCAAATGCTAGAGCAACAGCTGAAGCATGTGTCTGAAGCGTGAAAAGGTGTAGAGGAAAAAAAAAGAAGCATATGAGCTGGTGAAGAGCTTAGCCCATCGCTTAGCTGACAATACAAGGATGCAAAATAGGATTT
Source organism: Lissotriton vulgaris (assembly GCF_964263255.1). NCBI lineage: Eukaryota > Metazoa > Chordata > Amphibia > Caudata > Salamandridae > Lissotriton > Lissotriton vulgaris. The sequence goes on from NC_141694.1 coordinate 1,301,307,998, forward strand.
TGTCACAAGAACATTACATTTGTGCCACAATTCTGGATCTACAGTCAAAATTGGCACTGAAAAGTAAGACATTAATTCCTTTTTCCGAAATGGATGTTGTCCGGTACAAAACTTGGATAGCTGAGTCAGCCAGTAAGTTGGAAAATTAACAGCTGCTAATTAAAAGCCTGCAAGATAAATCCACAACAAGTACTGCAGCAGGGCATCCGATGTCAAGTTCAACTTTGGAGCCTGAGGGCAGCACTATAGACAACAGCAAGAACTGGATCATTAGGCCCAGTAAAATCGTGAAATGATTGGTATTTACAGCAAGGACTTGGTAGGTCCAGTGTTGATGCAAAGAAAAAAGAGCCCGAAAAAAGTTTAGCACCCCTAAACATTGAGTGGATGGTCCAGGCCTATCTGGACGATCCAACAGAGGTGTACATTGATCAAAACCCATTGCGCTATTGGTATGGGAAAAGGGGCCAATGGCCACTGCTCAGCAGGCTGGGACTAAACTATCTGGCTTACTCTGTCCAAGTGTCTCTTCTGAACGTGTTTTCAGTGATGCTGGTTCCATTGTAACAGTGAGAAGGACCAGTGTCTCACCCAAAAACGTGGAGAGGTTAACCATGATCAAAATGAATCAGCACTTTATACCACCTAATTACACAATACATGAATCAAGGGAAGAAGATGAGGACAGCTGCTCAGGTGACGGAAGTAGTGTGTTAGATGATGATTACCTACTTCTGGTTGAACTCCCAGAGTTTGAGGACGAGCTATACTTCCCTGACAATTAGGCTTGCACTTCTTACTGTCTTCCTCCCTTATTTTCCTTCATTTGTGTGTCTGTCTTTCTGGTTAGAAACTTCAAATCACAACAAATCCATCACCACCGTCTTCTAGTCTTTTTTTTGCCATATACAAGTTTCAGCTGCCTGCATTTCACAGTCCACTCCTCCGAATCCTGCTTCTTCATCCTTCAGAATCTCTCCAAATCCATTGCCCTCAAGCCAGATGATGATTGGATAATGCAACATAGAAGAAAAAAGAAAATCTTTCCTTGTTGAGTCCCTCCAAAAAAAGTGAAACATGATGTTGACTACTATAGCTATTCTCCTTTCTGAACCGAGAGAGACTGGCCATTAACTGAAGATGAGAAGGAACAGGTAATGAATGATGCCATGCATTGGACGCCGACTGATTGATTTTGTTGTTGTTTGTTGTGCATGAAGTTAATTCATTGTGTACTATATGTAACCTACATACTAAAAGTAACTCAAGGCAATTCTTACCTTCTTGTATTTTTAATAACAAATTTGTACTTCTACTGCAGGCAGAAACAATGCATTTTGAATATAGAAAGGGGACTCGATCTGTACACTGCACCCTAAGTAGTACAACACCATGATGATGATGGCGAGACTCAAGAGAGACTGCCCCTTCACTTAAGATGAGAAGGAACAGGTAATGAATGGCATGCATTGGACACCGACTCTGAGTGATTGGTGTTTGTGTTTTTGTTGTTTGTTGTGCATGAAGTAAAGTCAAAGTGTACTAGTATTTATTCTACACACTAACAGTGACTCAAGTCAATATTTCCACTCTTGTTGTTTAATAACAAAACTTTACTTCTACTGCAGGCTGATCCATTGCATTTTTGAATATGGAATCTGGACTCATTCAGTACACTGCAGACTGAGTTGAACAACACCATCATGATGACCACAGTGACATAGTATCTTCGCAGTAACTCAGTAGGATCGCAGATGATTGATGGAATAAGTCAGGGCATTTCATGAGTGGCATAAAAGGTAAACTAGTCAACAACAACTACAGCAGACCTAAATGTCTGTGTAGCTGTGGAGTCAAGTGTAGTGTAGTATACTGTGGTGCATTGATTTAGTCACTTAAATTGTAAAATGCTATGTTGCTGGCTATGTGCTTTGTTCAACTCTTTCAAAAAATTTACACTAAATTGAGGATGTGCAAAGGATGCCGTCACCGTGGGCCTGCTCTGTCCTGCTGTTGTTGTAGGTTAATGCTGGAAACAGAATAAAGTAGACATGGTGGATCCATGCCGCCTCTGAAAGTGTTCTTGTTGCACTACACCATAACTTGTGCATTTTTTTCAACTTAGTTTTCTCAATATCCCTCTTGTTTTTCCATCTACAATTACAAGCAGGGCCTTACCCTGTGCTATACTTGGGAAAACAATGCACACTTACCTTACCAATGAATCTACATCTGCCAGGAAGGCAGTGGCGTCACCCAAGATTGATGGACGGAACATTCATGGAAAGGAAGACCAAGAGGAATGCGAGATGCAACTCCCCATTTTGACCAGGATTACACAGTAACAGTATCAACTTTCACCATCTTTTAAATAAGTGGATTCAATCATTACTACAGTGTGTTGTTGTAATTATCATTATGTTTTCTCTCTGTTTATAATTCATCCCTACAGATTTTTTTTAATTTTCTTTGCTATTTTTGAAAGTAAACCCGGTATAACAGAACACAAACTGTATGTAATCAAGGTCTCCTTATCATCATCATGCATGCATTTCCTTTTTCTCCCTCAACAGATTGATATGGTAGTCTATAAAGATTGTGTTTTGTTGTTTTTCCTTGCGTACTGTTTTACTTGGTCAAACCTTTCCCCAAACCCCCCTTCCCAACCATTCAACAAACCCTAACCCTCTTCCCCCGGGCTGTGTGACTTATTGAGGTGTGACTAAATTAAATGTACACCAATAATTTATCACACGCTTGCTGGGGCGGATGTGGCAAAAGCAACAGTACTTCAATTTCAAGGCAGGGCAAAGATCTTCTTCTGCTTGCCCACCCTAGAGCAGTATATTTGTGAGGTAATTTTTTTTTTACCAAAGGAACCTTATACATTTGTTGTCATCCTCCTGCACAGCATTAACAGTTACGCTTGTGTCCAGTGTATTGTAGGCCTAGTCGAGTAACTCAACACAACTAGAGTTTGTAACTCTATGTACTAGGCTATCCCCACCACCATTATGTTTTATTGTATTTTGCATTTTATTATTTGGCAGTAAGTTCTGTACTGCACTTCATTCTACTACTCCTCCAAAAGTCTCTCTCAGGCGACTGACTGTCTCATTTTCTTTTTTTGCAAATGCTACTTCCAGTGTCTACTACTACTACTACCACCACAACCATGGCATGTTAGGAAAGAAAACCATCATCACCATACAGCCATCACTGTGCCTAAGTTAAACATCAAGCAAAGGTAAGAGAAGTTTGGGGGAGGCATAATTAATAATGGACATTTTTTCATTAATTCAATTTGACACACCCCTTTGAGTCAGGTTGCAGAATGCATAGACTAGGAGGAGAGACTGACAGTACTAGTAGGACAAGTCACTCAATGAGGGGTGCCGTATCTATCTGTTTGTGTCTTACAAAGTCAGCCAATTATTTACATCAAACACTGGCTGTGGACCTGCACCAGCAAGGAAACAGTGTGATGTGGAACCATAACCCCACCCACAAAACATTTGTATGTAAAGTATAAATATATAATTTAGTCCCCTACCAAAAATGAACTATGTAAAAAAATCCCACATCAACACCTGACCCACCCCTCTCCCTAAGCCCAACCAATGGCCGTAACGAAAAATTCCAACCTAAACGAATGACCAATTATCCAAAGAAAGTTAACCCCAACGCCCAATTCCCACCCACCAAAATAAAAAATTCAAAAGAGGCAATTAACAGGGTCTTAAGATCGGCGGGCTCGACTCTCCTGGAGGGCACGTACTTCCTCCTCTAGCCGGGCAACACAGCGCTTCAACGCGTGGCAATTGTATCCACAGGGGGCGGCAGCAGTGATGTTAAAAGAGGGGTGGCGGTGGGCGGCTGCCTGACGGTGGTGCCATAACACTGCAGGGGGGTGGCTGGGGCCCGGGGCATTGGAGTAGGCTGCAGCTGCTGCCGCCTCCTCCTCCTCCTCTGCCAGAACCCATTGTATGGTCTCCAGCTTCTGGCGCGGGCCTTGGCTTCCAACTCCTTCCTGTCCGGTTTCCCTTTGGATGGAGTAGCTATATCAAGAAGAAAAAACAAGACTATTGTAAAATATAGTCTTAGCAAAGCAGTAAGACAAATTCATTCTACACATAGTGGCACAGTAGCACTAGCAATCACAGTACATAGCATTTGTTGTATGTATCTATCCTCCCACTTCCTCGGCCTTTAACATTTGTGGGAGTTTCAGGCATTCAACCACCCATGCTTCTGATTTCTATGCAGCCAACATATCATTCTCTGCCAGTCATGAATATTACATCTCACCCATCCTTCTTCCTTACACCCTTCTTGCCCTTTTTCGTTCAACCCATCCATCAAGGTCATCTGATCTGACTTTTAATCTTCTCCATAAAACTTTCACAACTGAGTTGAAGTCAGATAGAAGAGGCCACTGGTTACTCAACACTCCCACCGCTAATGCTATTCTAATGCTAAGAAAAGGATGTCTTTGACCGTTCAGTATACAGTACAACCTTGCAGTGAGTGGAATGTCAATAAGTGAGGATTAGGAATATAACTTACCACCGCCCGCCACTGCTGCTGGCTCACCCCTGCAGCTCCTTCTACAACTGCCGCATCTTCTCCCTCCGCAGCCCTGCTGCCTTCACCGCTGGCCCCTGCACTGGTGGTCGGTAGTACACCTAGAAAAAATATTACACATTTTTTAGATGTCATATACCCTCCCCCTATTTTTCACTAGCAAGATTAAAAAAAAGAGGTAATACATACATATACAACATACATTACTAGTACAAATGAGGTAGTAGTAGAGTAGACACTAGTAGTTATATGGTCCCTAGGGTAATTCTAGTCTTTGCTCAGTCTCCCAAGCCATGCAACCATTTTACCTTTGTGTCTTTTATTTTTGCGCACATTACCTCACAGCTTGTTGTGTAAGACACCTTTGAGCCCACATGAGCTCTTACTGCTACTGTCTAAGCGCTGCGTACAAGGTTGAACAAAACAATCCACTTTGTTATGGAGATCTGGTGTTAGTCCATATTGCTTACCCATATAAATGCTACACTTTTTGGCACAACTGAGAAATGCTTGCAATATACTTATGAGCACCATTTTTCTCATAACAGACGGAAGATTCCCGTCAACAAACCAGAGCTTTGCAGAGCTTATGGTGTAACCAGTACTAGGTTCTTCTAAAGTGAGGGGTCCCAGAATTCGCTCAGAGATCTTCATTTATAATTTTATATAAACTATATTCCTATCAAGAGGAGGGTGGTGCTTCCACCACTGTTCAGTTGTCATGATTTTGCATTTTGTCTTCGTTCTATGGACTTGTAGTTGTTGTAAGTGTAACTAAGTGTAACGAGGTATATTGTTTGAATCTTATTTATTTTGCTGTTGGTGCTGCATTATAGAACAATGTACAGAGCTTGTCATTTGAAAATAAACCTTTTGAACTTACATAGACTCGGTGGCATTTGGTGTGGACTTACACGAGTGAGTGAGCGAAAGGAAGGGTGTGCATGTGCATTGCTTCCACGACTGAGAAGTCGGGAGTATTATGTTCTGGGTTGTCTACTCATTGGGTATCTTGGAGGGGTTTGAAGAACTAATAGTACTGAGATACTACCATAACTAGTGTGGAAAGAGACTGTGGTGGGTTCTGACTGAGGTGTGAGTAAGGCCCAACCTCCCATCACCAACATCCTATTTTCTTGTGCAAAGTTCTGTATGTGCAAAACCCCCTAAATTGTAGTAGTATGTCCTATCCTATCAAAAATAGTAAAATCTGGTTGGGCATTTGTTGGAGGGAATTGCCTCAAGATTAGGAAGACTAGGAGTAGTAGAAGAGGACAACCCAAAGGACTGGACTGGCTAGAGCTACTGGTGAATATGGGTTTTATTTAAAACCTTTTAAATAAGGGTGGCCAACTCACAAGCTTAGCTACAGACAGACTAACAGTAGTAGTACAGAGAGTCATAGCAGAGGCAGTTATAGGCAGGATAACAAGAATTTAGAAACAGATAGTTTAGATCAAAGGAGAATTGGTAAAAAATAGCATTAGGAAACGGAAACAATAGTTCAGTCAAAATACGGTGCAGTAAAAGTTAGGGAATAAGAATTAATAATATTAAAAACAGGAAGACTTACTGGGGCCAGCAGCAGAGCCCTCGTTCTGGTCCTCTTTTCCCTGGTGTACAACTGCTCCCGCCCACTCCGAAACCGCCTTTTTGCCCCTGGATGCTGGTCGTGAAAGATATAAGAAAGAATGAGACAAACATTGATGATCGGTGTGAAACAAATCAAATATCTTTAAAAACGGTCAAGAAAACATTTATGTAAACAACAATTGCAATAAAAGTGACCTATTTAATCTGGTCGACTAGTAGTATTGGGGGATTCGCGGACCGACTAGTTATTATTTATGAACACTAATCCACTGTTCTATTCGGATTCCAGAATACTAACTACGCCTAAGTACCACCTGACTTATCCCACCTATTCCAGGCACGGCAATTGTTCATTAAGTCTGCATTTCCACTTCTTTTAGTCCTAAAAAATGCATAAATGGAGGACACATACCGACATTTTTGCATACACCAAATTGTTTGTTAGTTGCTGCTGATATTCTGCTAGTGCTAAGTGTATTACCACTCACTGAACAAAGTACAAAAGGTTCTACTAAGGACTGGAGTAAGCAGCACTCAGCAACACATGACGTAACAGAGGGTGTGTCACTCAGACCACTACAAAATTACCAACTCAAACTAATAAGAAATTAAACCTAAGTATCAATCCACCACTATCTCTTAGTTGAAGGACAAAGGAAGGACTAGAGTCACTCTAGCATTACCTACCTTAAGTTCTCTAATAGAAACTCATACATAACGCTTAGCGAGCGCAAAGTTGCAAACAAGTAAGATTAGTAGAGCAGAGCACCTGTGTCATAACAATCACAGAAGACTTTTAAGCATAATTTACCTGCAATGTAAGCAGCAGCATTTTAGCTGGTCGGAATAAAAATATGACTGGAAAAAAAATATATTCACAACACAGAGCAGAAGAACAGGCACATAGTAGTAATAATTATTTAGCTACTCACCAAGCCCCGGGACCTCCACTCCTAGCAGGTCCAGCAGGTCCTGCTCCCGGTCCAGGATATCAGACCACCGGTGCGTCAACTGGTTATGGGTGGGCCAGACACCAGAGCAGTGAAACACTGACTGGCGCACCTTTCTCCAACGCTGCTGCCGCTCCCGGAGCCCGTACATGGACCCAGGCCTGCTGCCTTCTGCCAGGGTTTGCGCGATCTTTCCACCCGAGTCTGCAGAAAGAGTTGAGAACACATAATATACAGGTAATACTTATCGCGAATGGGTAGATGCATGCAATGCATGACCTGAACCAGGAAATAAGCATCGCAAGCAGGCGGGACAAGTGAAAACAAGATAGCCGCACCCATTAGCGACTGCATGGGCAAGTTCATGGGCGTCCGCAGGGGAGGGCAAGGGGGGGCACTTGCCCCCCCCCCCGGAACACCGGTCCGTCACTATTGACAGCTCTCACAGTGCTGTTTGTCTGCAGGGCCGTCAGTTTTAAAAGCGTGAGAAAGCGCTTGCAATGACGGTCCTGCTTGATGAGCGGGAAAACTGCTGCTGATGGGCAAGAGAGAAGGTCCGGGCCTGGCTACTCCCACAGCTTGAAGCAGAGGCGCACCTAGAGTCAAATTTCGGGGGGTTCACATTTTTCAAGCAAAGGAAGAGTGGAGCTGCAGCCAGGGGCCCTAGGAAGGTGTGAAAACCATCAAAGCCTCATTAGCGCCGGCACCGAATTACACAATTCGCCCAGAGATGCAATGGATGTGTCTGCCTGTTTTTTGCGAGATCAATTTGAAAGTCCTTCTGTGCACTCGTGATTTATTCGTACTCAAGCTATATTCCTTTCTTTTGTTGGTGCTACTACATCCTGGTACCTAGTCTTTAGATGCCCTTTCGTATACCATATCGTGTGTGGTGCAGACACTTCTGTTCCGATGGATGTGTGCACTTTTCAGCGAACATTAAAGTTTCATCAATTTCTTTTCCATGGTAATAATCAGTTTTAACTCTTTTTCAGTTGTCAACAAATTATTTTAATTCATATTTTGGTTTCCATTGTTAACTGTTGTTATACGTTTTTTAATATATCCATTATTTCTAAACTAAAATAATGGATATATTAAAAAAACGTATAACAACAGTTAACAATGGAAACCAAAATATGAATTAAAATATTTTGTTGACAACTGAAAAAGAGTTAAAACTGAACAGAAGTGTCTGCACCACACACGATATGTCTGTTTTTTGCACCATAAGCACTAGTATTACAGAAGGGTCTGCAGATGAGATGGATTAAAGAGTTTACGCCTTGAGCTCCAAAGGGGCAGTCCCTCATGTTCATTGCAGCATGGAGTGTAGCCCCTGGACCACTGTCTGGACTCACTGTCGCCTGCCATGATTCACGAAGGGAAAGCTGTCCCACAGGGACAACTTTTCTTTTCTGAATCATGTACCAACTGCAGCTCAGTGTTGGTATCAGATCAACGGTGTGCGACTGCCATTGCGTTTGAAAACCATGGATATATGTCATTGTAAATTGCAATTTGAAGATAGCACCCTTTCCACTGCCCCTCCAAATTCCAATATGGAGTAAGATGCAGAACCCCTTTTGTCAATCATGAAGGTTATACACAACTCTAAAAAGGGTTTTTGCAGCAGCAACCACTGTGATGCTGCAAATTGTAAGCTTTATGACCACAACATATTTGTATTTGAGGGCCCTAGTTATTTAGATAAAGCTGGATGTGCAATGAAAGGAATGACGTTACAAATGAGTAGTGCCTTTAATGCTCTGGATATGCTAGGATCTCCAATCTACCTCTCTACCTCTCTCTCTCTCTACCTTTCTCTCTACCTCTCTCCCTACCTCTCTCTCTCTACCTCTCTCTACCTCTCTCTCTACCTCTCTAACTTTCTCTCTATACCTCTCTCTACCTCTCTCTCTACATCTCTCTCTCTACGTCTCTTTTTACCTCTACCTCTACCTACATCTCTACACCTCTCTACCTCTCGCTATCTCTTCCTCTCTCTCTCTCTACCTCTCTCTCTCTCTACCTCTCTATCTCTCTCTCTCTACCTCTCTACCTTTACCTCTCTCTCTACCTCTCTCTCTACCTCTCTCTCTCTACCTCTCCCTCTCTACCTCTCTCTCAACCTCTCTCTCTACCTCTCTCTCTCCACCTCTCTCTCTCTCTACCTCTCTACCTCTACCTCTCTCTCTACCTCTCACTACCTCTCTCTCTCTACCTCCTCTCTACCTTTTTCTCTCTACCTCTCTCTCTACCTCTCTCTCTACCTTTCTCTCTACCGTTCTCTCTACCTCTCTCTCTACCTCTCTCTCTACCTCTCTCTCTACCTCTCTCTTTACCTCTACCTCTCTCTCTACCTCTCTACATCTACCTCTCTCTCTATCTCTCTCTCCACCTCTCTCTCTACCTCTCTCTCCCTACCTATCTCTCTCCCTACCTCTACCTCTCTCTCTCTACCACTCTCTCTCTCTACCACTCTCGCTCTCTCTCTATCAACCTCTACCTCTCTACCTCTCTCTCCACCTCTCTACCTCTATCTATACATCTCTCTCTCTCTCTACCGATCTCTCTCTCTCTCTCTCTAGTCTCTACCTCTATCTCTCTCTACCTCTCTCTCGCTCTACCCCCCTCTCCCTCTCTACCTCTCTACCTCTACCTCTCTCTCTACCTCTCTCTCTCTAGCTCTACCTCTCTCGCTCTACCTCTCTCTCTCTACCTCTCTCTCTCCCCTCTCTCTACCTCTCTACTTCTACCTCTCTCTCTACCTCTCTCTCTACCTCTCTCTCTTCCTCTCTCTTGTCCTCTCTCTCTCTACCTCTCTCTATCTACCTCTCTCTCCACCTCTCTCTCTCCTTCTCTACCTTTCCCTCTACCACTCTCTCTCTCTGCCTCTACCTCTCTACCTCTACCTCTCTCCCTCTACCTCTCTCCCTCTACCTCTCTCCCTCTACCTCTCTTTCTCTACCTCTCTCTCTCTACCTTTCTCTCTACCTCTCTTTCTCTACCTCTCTCTCTCTCTACCACTCTCTCTCTTTCTCTACCTGTACGTCTCTCTACCTCTCTCTCTCTCTACTGCTCTCTCTCTCTACCTCTCTTTCTCTCTCTACCCTCTCTCTCTCTCTACCCCTCTCTCTCTCTCTACCTCTACCTCTCTCTCTACCTCTCGCTCGACCTCTCTCTCTCTACCTCTCTCTCTCCCTACCTCTACCTCTACCTCTCTCTCTACCTCCCTCTCTCTACCTCTCTCTCTCTCTCTCTCTCTCTCTCTCTCTACCTCTCTCTACCTCCCACTCTACCCCTCTCTACCTTTCTCTACCTCTCTCTCTTCCTCTCTCTCTCTACCTATTTCTCTCTCTACCTCTCTCTCTACCTCTTTACCTCTCTCTCCCTCTCTACCTCTCCCACTCTTTCTCTCTACTTCAACCTCTCTACCTCTACCTCTCTCTACCTCTCTCTCTACCTCTCTCCCTCTACCTCTCTCTCTCCCTCTCTCTACCTCTCTCTCTACCTCTCCCTCTATCTCTATACCTCTCTCTCTACCTTTACACCTCTACCTCTCTCTCTACCTCTCTCTCTCTCCCTACCTCTACCTCTTTCTACCTACCTCTACCTCTCTACCTCTCTCTCTCTACCTCTCTCTCTCTAGCGCTCTCTAGCCATGTGTCTCTCCACCTCGCTACTCCACTCTCTCTCTACCTCTCTCTACCTCTCCACACCTGTCCACCTCTCAACCAGTTGAATTCCAGGAAGCCCAAACCATCAGTATTTCAAATCTGTGCATGAAACGTGGGTAGGATGAGCCGTGCAGCTCAGAAAGGGATGTTCTTTTTACATAATTTGTATTTAATAGAATTGGGAAGCAGGAGAGCAGTCTCACAGTTGAGATAGGGATTAACATACACTGGTGACAGCTTTTGAATTGGCTTTAAAACCATTCAAAGATGGCTGCAGCATCTACATGGGATGTGGTGGATTAAGTGGCAGCCGGAGCCATATAGCACTGCTTGTTATTTGAAAACAAAACAGCATTGACATAGCCAATAGGTCCCCCCTTTGGGACCTTATAAGTGTTTAGTTGTCTAGGACAATATCCTTGATGCAACAACATCAAGTGTTGCGTGGCTAAACACTTATAAGGTCCCAAAGTCGAGACTTATTGGCTATGCCAATGCTTGTTTGTTTTTTCCTCTGTTTCATTGTGGTTGCCAGGTAATCTGCTGTGAAACCTCACATGATTTTCCTCCCATCCCATGGGTTTCTTTGTTTATTTAAGATATTTGTCTTATTAGATTTTTTTATTTGTTTATTTAATACTTGTGCTCAATCATGTCGGAGGATGGTGATGAAGTAAAAATGATGCCCCCCCTGGAAAAATTTCTGCGGACGCCCATAGGCAAGTTGGTTACACATTTCCAACGCGATCACGCAAAAAACATTGCAAACAGGCGGGGGCGAGCACTTCCACATCTTCGCGATATTTGCGCGCATTTGCAGAGATTTTTGGTGCTTTCACAGAGATTTGTGTACCATGATTACGCAAATCCCGCCCACCCCTAATGATGACTCCTTGATCTGGGCCCGACTGGCTAGGGGAGCCGGGGAACCGTCCCCGCCCTCGAGACGCTGCATTTGAGAGGATTGAGCCCGGTTTGTTGTGGTTGGAGACCACAGACACTGGGGCCTCCTAGGGCTCGGGTCCAGCTAGCAGGGTTCTGCAGTCTGTGTGAATGGCCTCTATGGCAAGGCTGAACTCAAGGGGGACACAGCCCAGCGCACTTAGTCAGGTAAGTTGATTTGGGGATGCCCCTGCCAGGGTCTAAATGGTCTTGCTAGGAGCTCAGGGTTAGGGTGGGGTAGGGGCTTCCAAGTCAGGCCCACCTCAGGTCCGTACGGCGGTGTTGGAAAGTGCACACAGCGGGGTATCTGGAAACAGTGACGGCCCTATGTGTTAAGACCAGGCAGGGGGGCCCAGGGACCCAGTTTGGGCAAAGGCTCCAGCACATGGGAGGCTGCAACCCTGCCCCCGCCCCTCCAAATCTGCCCCAAGGACCCAGGCACACATCAGTGAGTTTTCAAAGGGTCAGTGTCTCTGGTCTGGGTGCCACCCACGCTTGGTCCCAACAGCCCCATGGCAGCTCCATCATTGTGGGCATTGAAATAGCGAGGTCCAGCACCAGATGAAAGGGGGCTCATGAGAATGGTTTACTGACTGCACCTCCAATAGCAGCCAATCCAGGGCTGCCGCTCGCCCACCCTGATCTACACTGCACAGAGCCAGAGGATGATGGAGTAAGCTGGATCAGAGGCACCCAGCAGGCCCGATAGGCTGGTAGAACATCACACCGAGGAGGACACTGGCAACAAGGGTGACGGAGGGGAGGCAGGGGGGCAACAGCACGGGTCAGGCAGACTTCTCTTCAGGGCTTCACCTGGCCTCAGCCCAAGATCCCCGGCGAGTGAAGCCTTAGGGAACTGCGCTCTTTGGACCTCGGGATCAGGTGGGTGTCTAAGCTTCTCCCACCAGACCACGCAACCCAGAGTCACTGAAGGTGGGGCGCCACTTACCGCCGCCATAGAGGGTCAATATGAGGTGGAGCCTGGTGCTCTAACCGGGCGTAAGCTCAGCTCTATTTGGGTCATCTTGGCACTCCGCGGGCCCAGCACCAGGATCGCCACACAACTTGGGCCACCTTGCAGGTCTGGGGAAAGAGGCGGAGAGGGCCAGTGACAGATAGACACCACTATGGTCAGCTGCGGGTCGTCTCAGTGCCACACGCTGAGAAGAGTCAGTGGGTAGGGCACCAGGTATCTTCTATTCTCTGGCCGCAGCCGCTCTGCTTAGGTTAATCTCCGGTCTTCTCAAAGTCTCTCGGAGTCGGGTCAGGTCCGCTATGTTGTGGGGCTGCCCTGCAGGCCATAAGACCAGACAGCAGTGGTAAGCGGTAGGCAGGTGCTAGGGAGTCCTCGTTCTCAATAGAATGACAGCGCTGCAGCAGCAGACAAATATCAGTCTCCGGGAAAAGGATTGGATTGCTGATGGCTGTGGATTTCTGAGCGGATGAGAGAGGGGTCCGCAGCACTCCTAGAGTGAGACCTCCATCTTGACACTCCAAGCCACGCCTCCCTGTGTAAAAAGTTTTATTCCACTCTGTAAACATTCTGGTTTTATTCTTCCAGAACTGTTAGTTCCTTTCTTGGCATGGCAGCTGTTTTATTTTTCTATCCTGGTAGTTAAGGACCCTGGCTCTCAATCTGATGTTTCACTTTGGAGCCATTGTTCTGTGGCTACTTAAAAGCCTATCTAATCACACATTTTTCAAAGTTTTGCTTTTGAAAGAGAAAAACCATCATCAATCCTATAAGAAAAACATATGGTTTTCATCATTGCTCTATATCTGCCTTGAATATTCTCATCCTGCACTGCAGAAGATTGCTCTTTTTCATGGTTTTGAAATGGTCAGATGGGAATGAAGACAACAGGGATCATTCACATGCATGTGGTTAGCCTATTTAATATCAATCAATCAATCAGCCAGAACATTTGTAAAGTGCACTACTTACCCGTGAGGGTCTCAAGGCGCTGGTGGGTGGGGGTGGGTGCTACTACTGCTCAAATAGCCAGTCTTGAGGAGTCTTCTAAAGGTTAGGAGGTCCTGGGTCTGCCTTAGGGGAATGGGGAGGGTGTTCAAGGTCTTTGCGGCAAGGTGAGAGAACAATCTTCTGCCGGAGGTTGCTCTTCGGATGCGGGGGACTGTGGTCAGGGCAAGGTCAGCAGAACCGAACTGGCAGTTGGGGGTGTGGAAGTCGTCTGTTGAGGTATGCTGGTCCAGTGTTGTGGAGTGCCTTGTGTGCGTGGGTGTGGAGCTTGAAGGTGATCCTCTTGTTGACGGGGAGCCAGTGCAGGACTCTCAGGTGGGATGTGATGTGGCTGCGGCGAGGATCAGGTGTGCAGAGGGGTTTTGAATGCGTTGGAGTTGTTTCAGGAGTTTGGCCGAGGCTCCTGCATAGAGGGCATTTCCGTAGTCCAACCTGCTGCTGATGAGCACCTGGGTTACTGTTCTTCTTGTTTCTGGGGAGATCCACCTGTAGATCTTGCGGAACATGCGGAAGGTGTTGAAGCAGGAGGACGAGACGGTGTTAACCTGTTTTGTTATGGAGAGATTAGAGTCGAGGATGAACCCTAGGTTGCTTGCATGGTCGGTGTGTGTTGGAGCTGTTGCCAGTACGGTCGGCCACCAGGAGTTGTCCGAGGCCGAAGGGGTGGAGCAGAGGATGAGGACTTCTGTCTTGTCTGAGTTTACCTTCAGCCGGCTGTTCATCATCCACTCAGCAACGGCTTTCATTCCTTCATGGAGGTTCATTTTGCCAGGGAGGGAGTCCTTGGTGAGGGAGAAAATCAGATGGGTGTCGTTGGCGTAGGAGATGATGTTGAGGTCATGCAGTCGGGTGACGCGGGCAAGCGGTGCCATGTAGATGTGAACAATGTTGAACTGAGGGATGAGCCCTGAGGTACGGCGCAGATGATCTCGGTGGCTTCGGAGTAGAAAGGGGGAGGCGGATGCTCTGGGTTCTGCCGGAGAGGATTGGAGGTGGTCCAGTCCAGAGCCTTGTCTTGGATCTCAGCATTATGGAGGTGTGTGCGTAGGGTGCGGTGGCAGACAGTGTTAAAGGCGGCTGACAGGTCCAGAAGGATGAGAGCCGCAGTTTCTCCATTGTCCAGCAGGGCTCTGATGTCATTGGTGGCTGCTATGAGAGCAGTTTCGGTGCTGTAGTTGCTGCTGAACCTGTACTGGGACAGATCCAGGATGCTGTTCTCATCGAGGCAGCGGGTCAGTTGTCTGTTGACAGCCTTCTCAATGACCTTTGCTGGGAGCAGGCAGATGTGCCAGAAGTACTTGAGGCCCTTGAGGTGAGCATTGGGTTTTTTAAGTAAGGCGTTGATCTCAACGTGATTCCAGCTCTCTGGGAAGGTTGTTGTCTCAAAGAAGATGTTGATGGCTTTCCGGAGATGGGGTGCGATGATGGTGCTGGCTTTGTTGAAGATGTGGTGTGGGCATGGGTTTGACGGATATCCGGAGTGGATGGTGTTCGTGATTTTGATGGTGTCATCATCGTTTATGTTGGTCCAGGAGAGCAGGGGGTCGCTGTGGATGGTGGATGTGGGGACGGAGGACTTAGTCGTTGTCGGGCGGTCGAGACGTTGAAGCTATTGTGGTTGTCTGCGATCTTGTGATGGAAGAAGGTGGCAAGGGAGTCGCACAGGTCTTAAGAAAGTGGAATGCTGTTGGTGTTGTCGCTGGGGTTGGAGAGTTCTTTCATGATGTTGAAAAGCTCTTTGCTGTTGTGTGCATTGTTGTCTAGGCGGTCTTTGAAAGAGGCCCTTCTGGTGGATCTGATGAGGTGATGGTGTCTCAGGCCGGCTTAATCGCGTGGCGTCTTCTCCACAAGAGAAGGCGCCACGCGATTAAGCCGGCCTGATCTACTCTCGCAAATTCCTGCTACACTGGGCTATCTGACCCGATTCATCTTACTTTATGAAATTGAAGTGTCTGTCATATATCAAAGAAAAGAATAATTTCAAATACCACTGCCTTTAGACTGGATGGAAGAATATATATTTACTAAGCCCTAAGAAGAGTTCATTCTTTTTGCCCTGAAGAAGTCCGTGGAGGACGAAACGCGTTGGCTACATGTGTGAAGAATCAAATAAAGATTGAACTTCTAAAAAACATCCAAAGATTCTGCTACTGAATGATTTTTCATCTTTTGACTCATAAACTGTGATTATTATTGTACAGATTTTCAATATATTGATTTGTGTGCTGGATCATTTTTGCAAAAGTCATTGAATTTTAACACATATGGTGGAATACTCTTCTTTTTGCTTTTTAACGTGTTGTTGAACTGGTTGAATAGGAACAAGATTGACTATATCACGAACAAGACATTATAAAGAACTAGTAGCCTGGTTTAGAGTTTTCCAGACGGCTACCCCATCACAACATGATGGCTATCCTGTCCGTCTAATTACAAGGGCATTAGGATTTAATGCACTTGTAATAATTTCCTTATTAAATGACCTGTTGTCATTTAGGAAGGCACTGAAAACGTGGCTCTTTAGCAATTTGTTTACCTGGGTCTTCTAGCTATCCAGTGTTATCTTGGCTGTTGAGCTTAGCACCAGGACACCTTTAGGTAACTGTGCGCTCTATAAATTTATTTAACATGACATAATAAGGTAGACGGGATATCAGGCACGTTTGTGATGGGATACTCATCTGCCAAACTTTAAACCGGTTTCCAGGTCTTTTTCTGGGAAAGAAGGAAAGTATACGTTGACATACCACTAATAAACATGGTTGTTTGTTTAATAATTAGGACATATCTTAAAAATTTCATGTGGAAGTGCAAAAAAAATATATAGATTGTTAATTGTCCTCCTGTTTAGAAAGCAAAAAATATATTAAACTCCCAAATACGCTTTTGAACCCGAAAAGCCTACAGACACCATACATTGCATATGAAACGAGATAATAACGAATTGAAAGAAAGAGTAAGAGCACTTTTAATAGTGAACAGCAACTAGTGAAATAGAGTTTCTATCTACCTAATGTCATTTAAGAGTGCACCACCAACAGGACAAAGGCTTCTTGGACATCAACTCTGGAAATCAATAGCCTATTGGGTTATAGGCGAAACAGGATAGTTGCTTTTGTTATATTTATGAACTAATGCGTGCAGATTCTACCAATAAAACTTTTCTTATACTTCTGGTCTAAAGAGGCCAAGAGGCCAAGAATTGAAAGAGAAAGTAAACAGGTCTGAGAGCCACGTTTGCTATCTATACTCATTGCCTTTACTTCATCTCTCAGCAGCAATCATAAGGCTTTACAGGAACGAATGGTGATGCCATCAAATGGCAACTATTTCATGCTTTCCTCCCCGTTGCTCCTGCCATTGGTGAATGGTCGTCAGTCTGTGTAAGCATGGCCACCGGAAAGGACGGGGGTGGGGCAGAGATGGTATATTCCTCCTGTGTCTGGATTTTCCAAGGCCTTGTGCTCGAAGTGCAAAATGTATTAATATTTTGCACTTAGCCTGGCCTTTTAATTCATGGCAGCTAACAAGACGTAAACCAATGGATGACACCAAATACGTTGTGAGGGGACTGTATGTAAGTCACTCATTAACTCACTATACTCTGCCTAATCTCACGAAACTGTCGGACGTGTATGTACAAATGAGGGGGTTACAATGTACACAGCTATACAAGAAAAGGCCCGTTTCTAAAAAGAAAGAAAAAACGGATAAATAAGTAAATACATAGGCTAAAAATAGACAGACCCGAAGAAGGCAGAAAGTCAGGGATGCAGACACCCTAACAAGTATATAGCTAGAATGGCAGGGAGACATAGGGGCACTAAAACATTAATAAAGATGACCTGACAAATATCCCAGCACAAAGAAAAAACATATAAAATTAAAAAACAAGTCCATTCTAATTCTGTTGCTTCGGAATGCATTTTATAGTACTTCTCAAGCATGTGGCTAACTTTCCCACAGAAATGCTGCTTCCTGTCTATAAACGGAATTCAGTTCTCTATCCTCATTTATATTTCCTGCCTCTGAAAATATGCTCTATAATACAGTTACTAATCTCCCTGAGAGAGTACCCAATTTGTAGTTTCATATTCAAGCGTAGGGCTGAGTTTCCTATTCTAGGAATTGTTTAAACTCGAAGCCATAGCATCTGTGGAATCCTTTCTATTGCTTAATTAAAACTTGATTATTTTATGTGGCATTTCCTGTTGTATTGTATGCACTTTCCTGAAGGGCACTACATGCAATTACATTTGAAAAGTAAACCTTTCAAAACACAACTTCAATAGGAAAAACAACTTCAGGGAACGGAAGAGAGAGAGAGAAGAGAGTAAAGGAAACGAAAGTGGAGATGTGAGTGCCGAATACTTAAAGAACATAAAAGAAAAAGGGTCTGTCCACTAAGAGCCATTGTTTGTCGTTATCTTGTCTCAAGAACGATTGCAGATCAGAACCCACTTTAGCTATTGTAGGTTATGCAACCCATCTGAGACTACAGCCTCATTGAGAGTCCAGTAGTAAGTAAAAACACTTCTAATTTTTAGAAGAAACTCAAAATGCAGAGTAAACCCCACCAGTTGCAGTTAATCCACCAGATAGATAGTATTGTGGAGGAAATTCAGCAGTGCTTTATATCGATAAACCTTTTTTTCATGGTAATCTCCAGTACTCGCCCATTAGAAATGTCTATTTAAAAGATACCCTTATTCTACTATTAGAAAGGACTATCCATTTAAAGGTATCAGCAGCGATGGTTCCTCCATTAGGGTGGAGGAGCGTCGCCCCTCTTGCTGTGAGCTCAGCAAACATGAAAAGACAATGGTAATAACATGATTTTGTTACTGTTTCATTTCTCATTGCATCCAGTCCAACGGAGTGTAAGGGTTGGGTGTCGCCATTACTGCTGGCAGTATCTGGGAGAAGTGGGAGCTACTCCAGTTTTAAATGTGAATGCCAGTTTGGCTGGCTGTATTGCAGAGGCCAGCCTGACATGCATGCTTTAAAACTCTCCAACCCAAGTGTTGTTAGATATGAATGGGCGCTGTGCCAGCCCGCTCCCACCAATCGAGTGCTTCTCTCATGCAGGCAATATTGTCAGCAGCATGAGAGCAGCGTCTGGATTGGTTAGGGGAGCTGAGTCCGAGGCCCCACGCATAGAGCAATGGACCGTCGTGACTGGAGAAGAACACCAAGGCAATGGGTAAGTAAACTTAATTAAAATGCTTTTGACCCAACTACACGCACTGTAAAAAACTAACACTGCCTTCAGCCTCCACTCCAGAACTCTCAGTCGTGGCTCATTATAAACACTGCTCATAACGGACCACTATCGAAGGCTTTGGCATTGAGCCTAAGGGCATTTCTCACAGAGCCTTTAAGTTGCGCGAAATATTCGCCTCGCCACTTTCAAATGTAATTAGCCGTCACTGTGTATATCACTGGCATTTGGCGATGTTTGCTAATTATGAATCCTTTTCTTTGAAAGTCAGCCCAACAGCTTCAATTCCTGATTCCAAGATTTGAGAAATGTTCTTCCTTAATGGATGTTGAAGGACCAATTGGTATTTTTCTTCAAATATGCCTATTGTGACAGTTTTAAACAGTATTTAATTCTCATAATCTTGTCTGTTCATTAACACAAATACTCCTCCTTTAGCTACGGGTCTACTGATGATGTCTATCTCTGATTTTATTCTCCAGAGCACCTGCAGTTCTTCATAAGGTGATTGTTTTTTACACATTTGTATTTTTAATTTTACCTATTTTAAAAAGATTGGATTTTCCCAAAGACTAGTAATTCCATGACATAATGCGTGTTGTTGGGTAGAAAGTGACCATGTTTTAGGCCACATTCTCCTATGGTTGAAGAATTTTCCTTAGTGGAAAAAAAAGTAGGTTGCTGAAGAGTTTGTCACATCTCACTGTAGCTCTGTCTTTTTTGTGTTCTCTGTACTGGTTTTTATTCAGTAGTCTATTTTTATATCTTTGCCAAAAGGTCCCTTACATCTGATTGTTGGGTTCCTTTTTATGGCTTCTTCTAGTTGATAAATACATTCTAGCTCCTTTTTACTCTTTTGAATAGGCCTCGTTATAACAAATCTGTTTAGAACGCATGCCATTACTCTGTGGTCATTACAACAATTGCTTTGTTACATTGTATAGCATTACAACGCAAGTCATTACAGCGACTTGTTGTAGGGGGGCGGTGGATGTTGGAATAGTATAATTTACTGTTCCAACACCAGCCTGTGCAACAGTAAGGGAAGGTGCTGGATTTAAAATCCAACACCTTCTGCCCACTACAGCAAATCGTTGTAATGGCTTGGTTGCAATGGCATGCAATGTAACATAGCAGTCGTTGTAATGATCAAGTTGTAATGGCATACTTTGTTTCACATGCGGGGTAAATGATGTTTTGCTACTCTTTCGTTTAGCAGTTTTGATTGTTTGTGCCAATACTGCTAAGGTTCCCCTGGTATTTGGGGTTGTCTATAAAGAAGACAAGGGCATGTTTTACTTTTAATCATATGGGTATAGTGTTGGCAGGCAAATATGATAATAAAACGCCCCCTTTGTAGGTGTATTTGAATCCACATCTTTTTCAACTTAGAAAGTGTTTCACCTTCAGTTTGTGGGCCAAGATATTAGTATCCACACCTGGCTTCAAGAATGAAGGCCTTTTTAAAAGTTCCTTAATTTCCTTCACTGTGTAGCTTAAGAAATTAGGTCCTGACATACTCTCGGTAATATGTTTTGGTATGTAAAAATTGAATACTGTGAGTGCTCAAAAGACTTCTTTTTTAATAGATGCACAATACGTTCACACAATGCACCCCAATAAAAACTGAGTGTGATCCTGGTAAGGCACTAGGAGCGAGGATCAATAACAAAACTGCAAACAATTACATCCCTCCCCTTTAACCTTTGATATATCATCACTTTAGTAAGAAAATACAAAGCTCCAATTCAGTGTGCTTGCAATGACTCTATATGTATTCTAATACCTAATTTGTGATAGAACACTTAATATCAACATATATTTTTGCTAATATGAATTTACATAAATATTAGTCATTCCAAGACCTTTTGAATTAAAATGCTGCTGCTAATGCTTCTCTCTATGTGTCTGTTTTCTGTTCAGTAGGTATTTTTACAACATTTTGAGTTGTAAATCCTGGGATTTATATCAATCGGAAAAAAAATATCCTGATAAAAAATATTGTGATACAGAAATATGGTTGCCAAGAATATACATTTTTTCAGGTAAGTAATACAGTTTTTAAGAATATTGTGTTGTTAATATCATTTTCAATAATATGGTTGTAACAAATATAATTTTAGAATTATTTTAATGTGTTTTAGTTCATATATTAATTTTGGGTTATTGTTTGTTTAATTGTTTATAATATTTGTAAATATCATTTGCATTTTAAGCGATATGAGGGAAGCTAATTAAGTAATAATTAATTATCCCGTATTTAAAAAAATATTATTCATTATTTAATTGATTAATAATTATATGGATTGTCTAATAATTATATATGTCTTGTTATATATTAGGGGCGAGCAGCTGGATTCATCTAGATCTAAGGTGTGAATTTATTTAATTATTAATTATGTAACAATTATTTATGAATGTATTATCAAATATTTTTTTTAAGTATTATTTATTTAAAGTATGCAATATTTATATTTCTAGTTATATATATATATATATTAAGTGTGATGCTGTATTTTAGTGGTATAGGGAGGTAATTAATTTACAATGCATTATTCATGTGTTATTATTTATTAGATTATTAATTATGTAAATTAACTTTATATATTAGTTATTTAATAGGTGTGGGCTGTTGGGTTTATAAGGATATAGGGTGGGAAGTTAATTAGGTAATAATACATTATCACTGTTTCTGTGATATTTATAATTCAATTGATAATTATGTATGTATGTATGTATTCATTTTTTGTAAAGCGCACACATCACCATTCGGTCTCATAGCGCTCACCGAGGGTTTGAGAGATGCAGAAAAAGGGGTATTACGCCAGTGCCTTAAATAATAGTGTTTTGAGTTCTCTCCGGAAGATTTTATGATTCTGGTTGGATCTTAAGGCCATAGTCAGGGAGTTCCATGCCGTAGGGCCAACCTTTGAGAAGCTCCTATCTCCATTTCTAGCAGTTCGAACTCTTGGTATTTTTAGGAGATTTTTGTTTGAAGAGCGCAGTGTTCTTTCCGGGCAGTATCCCTGAAGTTTGTTTATCAGATATTTGGGGCCCTGTCCATATATTGATTTGCGCACTAAGCAGCAGATCTTGAACGTTATGCGTTTTCTGACTGGAAGCCAGTGCAATTTCTTCAGGCATGGGGCAGAGGGAGTGCATGGGGGCAGGTCGAGAGTCAGTCTAGCTGCTGCATTTTAGAGTGTCTGCAGTTTAGTTAGTATACCTTCATTCGCATCTGCCAAAAGTGCATTGCCATAATCAAGGCGGCTGGTGATTAGGCCTTGTATCAGTGGTTTACGGTAAGGCAGGGGTAGCCATTTGAATATTTTCCTTAGGTTATTAATTAGCTATGTATGTTATATATTATTTATTTATTTTGGTTATGATTTGGTTGTGGGTTGATACTTTTGCAGGAGTACAGGGTGTGATGATAATTAAGTAATAATTAACAAATAATTTTCAATTGTTACTTAATTATTTATTCGAATATTAAGTATGCAAATTGTGTTATACTTATTTATTTGAGTTATATTTTAAGTTACTTTTGTGGGGGTATAGTGTGAAAAGTTAATTAAGTAATACATAAATACCTTTTTGTTTAATTTATAATTGATTAATTATTTGTTTAAAGCATCTATTATGAAAATTAGTATTCATTTTATTTTAAGTTATTTGTTTACATATATTTTTGATTTTATATAATATTTTTAGTAAATGTCCTTTTTTAGGATTTTATACTTTTTAATATTTAATTAATTTGCTAATGTATTTAATGTTTTGCAGTTGTTTTGTTACTACTCTTTAAAAAAAAAAAAAAAATATATATATATATATATACATACATATATATATATATATATATATATATATATATATATATATATATATATATATATATATATATATATATATATATATATATATATATATATATATATATATATATATATATATATATATATATATATATATATATATATATATATATATATATATGGTTTTGTACATTAATACATTAAACCTCCACCTCACTGTTTTTAACAATACCAGCAGGGAGGTATATTAACAATCCTCTAAGTCCTCACTTGCCAGGTATTTTTTAACATTCACTCACCATCCACTCCTGACCCTACCACTCACACCCTCATTCACTACACACAGTGGTTACATCAAGTGGTGCCGCGTACCCGTTGGTTAGTAGCACACCGCGCTCCGTAGAGGGGTGCGAAGACCCCTATTTTGAAGGATGACACCAAGGGCCCTTTTGGTGTGTGAGGTGTATTTAAAGAACACAATGTGCTTCCCACCAATGTAGGAAACACATCCCACCCAAGACCATATATCTTGTTTCACCTATTCCTTGTGGGTGGATTCCATTTGTTTGATCATTATAGTCAGGGGAGATTGGAACCACTCCCTGTGTCCCTCCAGACACTTCCTCTCTCCACTCCTTCCTTTGATATTCATGACATTATAAGGATATTGCAAAACACAGAGTAGTTCCATAACCATATAGAGGAACAAGGTCAACGACTTCCAATATGCTTGTTATCAGGGTACAGCAATGCTCACTTTATTCCCTAAAATACATGACCATGCCATCACCTTTTCCACAAAGGTTGTTTGTGAACATGAAGAATAGAAAATAGAATGTCTATGGCAAAATTATACACATCAAAAAAGTTGTTACATATTTGCTGCAAAAATATATTAAAAATCAGTTTCAAAGTGTTCCCTTATTACCTAAGGTGTGCAAAAAATGACCATGTTGCCATTAATATCTCATTTCTGTACATCAGTGTACAGCTCGTAAAACAGTGCAGAAGAAAGTAAAAGACAGTATTCTTTTCTTTCTTTAAACAGCTACATTAATTATGCTCCATGACCTAACCTGCCTTTTTCCTGAGCTGCTGGCTCTGGAAGTAGGCATTATGACATCATTACTCAACTGTATTAAGACATTATAGCTGAGCGGCTAGGTCATACTTTTCTTTATAATAACTGACTGGGTTTGTCGCAAGTTGCCCATTATAGAGTAATTAGAGACACGTTTTGATATAGGGATTGCCGAATTTCATGTATTGGAAAGAAGTAAGAGATGGGTTTTAATACAGTGATTGCAGAATGTCATGTATCATATTTTTGTTATTATTTAGACCCTTAGCTTGTGACAGAACTCAGAGAAGTAAAACTTTGACTGACATTTCTTCTACAATCCTCAGACATGTTGTTGAAATATTTTAGAGGGATTACAAATATTTATGAACTGTCCTTCAATATATAAAAAACTAAACCTGCCGCTTCGTAGTGGGAGCCTTTGCTGAGAGAGACCCGGAGCATTGCGGGAAGAACCCGAGTGTTGGGGCAGACTACAGGACCCAAAACCACTGCGCCGAGAGTACCAGCCCCTCCCCGCCTCAGACTTAGCTCCTCGGGGCACCCGCTGCGCGGGTGCCGCTTTGTAGTGGGAGTCTTTGCTGAGAGAGACCCGGAGCATTGCGGGAAGATCCCGAGTGTTTGGGTGGACTACAGGACCCACAACCACTGCGCTGAGAGTACCAGCCCCTCCCCGCTGCCTACTTAGCTCCTCGCGGAGCCCGATGCGTGCCGGGAGAAGCCCGGTCCAAGGGCGGGCCCATTTTAGCCCGTTCGAGAACGCGAGAGGCCGGGCCAGCCCCCCCTCTTACCTGACCATCATTACCATCATCAAAAGGTTAGTGCTGTTTAGCCGTCCAGATCTCCTGAGTTGGCATTAAGCTCTGGTACTTGCATCGTTTGGTTTTGCTGTATAACTGCACTGTATGATCTCTTCTGATCCGCTAATGGAGGAAAGTGGAGGAATACCGCTATAGGGGGGTCAGCGGTGGGCACATTGGACCAGTTCTTGATAAGAGCTGCATCGGTGTTGGCACATGAAACCCCCCTGAC
Organism: Lissotriton vulgaris; assembly: GCF_964263255.1. Classification (NCBI taxonomy): domain Eukaryota; kingdom Metazoa; phylum Chordata; class Amphibia; order Caudata; family Salamandridae; genus Lissotriton; species Lissotriton vulgaris. The sequence continues at coordinate 1,301,332,880 of NC_141694.1, forward strand.
TGAGCGGTGCTTATCGCTGGATCCCATGGAATCGAAACGATCATCCCTGGGTGACCTAAGGCACGCAAGGTCACCAGAGCAGCACATTGTCATGGCTGATAACTATACTTCAGTGCAAGGAGGAAGCCATCAGCCTCCGCCGGCCCCAAAGAACCTTGTTAATGTACCTTCTTCATTGGAATTTGCACTTACTGTTGAGCCTGTTGTTTTGCCCTCTAGAGACCCTGCCAGTAGTTCACCTTCCCGTCCCTTGACAAGGTCTGTTTGTAATCCCCCTCAGCAAACTGTGGCCCAACCTCCGGTACCAGCTACAAAGAGAAAGCAGGGTGGGGCTTTGCAGAGGAACAAAAATCCAAAAAATGATAAAATTCAAAAACTTACTAGAACTGGTTTGAGAGAGTCCACAGCAACTTCATCAGTGGCGGAGACCCAATCACCAGCCTGCTCGGTGGGGCTGTCAGACCTAGATTCAACAGAGGTATGTTCCCTACGAGCCGGAGAGGACCTACTGATAAAAATGGGAGCCCTCTTTACTTCATCTTTTCGACCACTCCTTGACAGACTCTCTCTAATAGAGGACAAACTGTTGCATCTTGAATCTTGTTTGGTACTAAATAAATCGACCAGTATCTTGCCAGGGGGGGTCAGTCTGGGTCAATTGACGCAACTTCTGTTCCAATATATAATCCTCCAGTCTTCATTGGCTTACCACTTGAACTTCAAGTAACCCGATATTACCTACTTCAAGGGGGTTAGTTGAGTCGGGCCCCCGAGAATCCGGGCAATCCACCTCATGGTGAGGGAGACCCTAATGTGACCTCAAACCAAGCGATCTCTTCCCAGGAGGGTGGCTTAATGTTGGCTCCTACGAGAAAAGATAACGCTGAAAACTTCCAGGGACCCGTGCCAGGCCGTGATTAAAAAATTTCGAGTCCCTCATGTATAGATCTGCCACCTGAATCAATCTCGTATGTTGTTGTCTTGGCCGGTGTCCACGGGCTGGACCATGGTAAGGAGATATCATATTCCGACCTTAAAAATAAGTGCTCCCATTGGTTAAACCTTAATAGAACACTCCCACCACAGGAACATAGTGAAATCTTGTTTGCGCGAGAGTTGGCTGGGTGGGTCAGAGTAAGAAGGACATCAAGGGTGATTGTATCCTGATTGATTTCAGAGATAGCCAGGTGGTTAACTACATATGCGACTGGCACCATACAAGGGCGGCATCACGAATAAGGTCCCTTTCCTTAACCTACTTCTATCCCCCTCATTCATTCTATTCTTTTTCAGATAGCTGGGGTCAACGATGGGTAGGCAAGGAATGTATGCCACAGGTGGGGAAAAACATTAGTTATGCTAACCATGATGTTGCCTCCCCCTTTGCTCTTCCCCTAAATATTAGATTCACTACCTTAGACCAAGTTGACTGACTGACTTGTTGCAGTCAAGCTTTACGACTTGATGAGGGAGATACGATCAAAGATCAGTCATCGATCCTGAAGAGGGGTCTAACAATTGAAGATACCTATAGGGGAGCCAATTATGACATTGAGGGGGCTAATACCTGCAGTCCATCTGGCAGGACGGGGAGCTTGCAGTCTACTACTGCTACCCAGGGAGAACTTATTTTTTCTCCGCACGCAATAGGAATTAATAAGGGTCAGGAAGTGTTGGTGTTCGATAATTCCTTGTTGAGAAGTAATGATTTGGTCCAAACAGAGAATGATAAAGGGGAATTAGCGAGCCACTACGATTCCAAGGCTGAAACTACGGGTCCGCAGAGAGCCAGCGTAGCCTTAATACCAGGATTAAGGATATTGTCTTGGAATATAGCTGGGCTGAATGTAAAAATGGATATCCCTGAGTGGGGCGAATTTATCGACTCCCACGAGATTTCCCTATTTCAAGAGACCTGGGCTTTGGAGCCGCTGCACAGAGCTGGGTTTGCCACTTATAGCAAAGCGGCCACTCAGGGGCTGAGGGGGGTTGGGTATCTGGGTCGCCACACATCTTGGTTGTTTAGTTAAGCCGATAGACACCCACTCTCCCGATATTTTATGTGTTATACTTTCCCTTAATAACTCCCCTTAGCTGGTTATTATCAACGTATATTCACGCCCTGTTAAGTATGGGCAGACCGAGCAGACTTTAGACTGCCTGTCCTCCCTTCTCTCTACGCTACCCGAGCAAATCTTCCCCATTATTGGTGGGGACTTCAACTCCCACTTTGAACCCCTAAATGGTCTATCCCATCCCATAACGAGTGATGAGGATGCTTTATGGGGAATCCCAGTGTGCAACCACTACCCGTTGAGGGGTTAGACCCCTCTAGCTCTGCAGCTGACCACATTGACCCTTAACCATTCATTGAGAGCGTGTAAAGGCCGATTGCTTGCGGACAATCCAGGGAAACATACATTTGAAAGAAATGACCAGGCGTCCAAAATAGATTATATTTTGGTGAAGGTAGACTTCTGGCACAGGATAGTGAATTTCCTGGTTCAATCTTGCCCTGATAGGGATCATAACACTCTAGTCATTACCTTGGATTGGTGCAACTTGGCAGCAGGGCACGCTGAGATTGCTCAGCCCACCCCTAATTTAATTGCTACAGAGGGAGGCAGAAGAATTCGCTGGGCAACATTTTTACAAACACCTGAGGCAAAGGCTTCTTTGTATAAATCTATTATACCCTTTTTGGAAAAGGCTAACTTTACTCCAGATAGATGTATTGACATTGATTGTTTAGAGGAGTTGGGGGTAAACCACCAGGACTTGGTTGGAACACTGGCAGAGTTTTTCTACACTTATTCAACCAAGAAAAGAAAGGAAGAAAGAGGTAACAGTCCTTGGTACGATAAGGCTTGTAAAGAAGCAAGGACCGATCTGTTAATCAAACTACGTGAGGGAGACGTCGCACCCATTAGGGAGGCCAGAGCTTTTTTTAAGAAAATCATTTTAAATGCAAAATCTGAATGGGAGATCGAGAGGTGGCAGTCTATTAGAAAGTCCTAGATGATAGGGACACAAGAGGGTTCTGGAACCTGGCGAAGACAGGCAAATTTGAGGTTAAGAATGCAATTGAGCCAAACCTTGGGGAGGAAGTCTGGCGTTCCCACTTTGAAAAGATATATTCAAAGTCTCAAGTGGGAACTGTTGTAATGGGGCCACTAGTGATTGACTCTATTCATGTTTCATTTGCTGACATCCCCCCTTGCTCTCTGGGTGAGGTATCAGTGGCCTTGGCCAAAGTTCTGCCAAATAAGGCACCTGACTTGGACAGGGTCCCAGGAGATCTATATAAATCCAAGCAGGTAGTTTGGGCTCCTTATCTGAGGCCCCTTTTTAATGCAATCCTCCAGGGCTTGACACCCCCCCAAACGTGGGCAGGCGCCGAGATTATTCAATTTTTTAGAAAAGGTTGTCCCTTAGAACTGCCTAATTACAGGCCTATTAGCCTTATTGACGAAGCGCAAAAAATGTTTGCATGCGTTCTTTTGGGTAGACTGTAGAATTGGATGAATGACCATAACATACTGACCCCTCTCCAAGCGGGATTTAGATCTAAAACCTCAACCTTAGATCAGTTGTTTAGACTCCAACTGATCTATTGGAAAACCATCATCTTGGAGGGAGGGTCACTCTACATTACATTCGTTGACCTTATGTCGGCATTCGATTTGGTAGACGGAGACCAGCTGTGGGGCTCCTGCTAGAAATAAGGGCACCGGTCTACCTTTGCTAACAGTTAAAAAACCTCCATGAAGGTACTTTTGCTAAAATCAGGTTTGGGAATAGAAGGGAACTCTCAGCTCTGATCCCCGTAGAGAAGAGCGTAAGACAAGATTGCGTCCTTGCCCCAACACTCTTTTCCCTTTTTCTAAATGGGCTAATTGCGGATCTCTTAGCAGTGAAGGACAAAGATTCTCCTAAACTTGCAAACCGCAAACATTCCAGCATTAATGTTTACGGATGACACGCTGTTCCTATTTAACCCTTTCGCTGCTGATGACGAGCTCAGCTCGTCATCACCCACGGGTGTCGTGTGCTGATGACGAGCTGAGCTCGTCATGAATAATGGTATTCAAGGATCTGAAGCACAGGGCAAAAATCCCCGCAGCAGCCATGTGGTTAAAACACCTATGGGGATGCAGCGTGTCCTAGAGACATTTAGCTCGTTTTGTAAGAAAAGGAATCTTGAGGTGAACTTAAAGAAAACTAAGTATATGGTCTTCCATGCAGATACTACAAATTGCCCAAGTGTAGGGAGGTGAAGTCGCTTCTTATTGAAGCGGTTAAGTCTAAAATACCCTCCAGGACTAGGGTGGCCAGGAGGCACTATTCACTCTGCCAAAAAAATGCCAAGAAGGAGTGGGAGGATAATTACTGGCAGGACCTCTTGGCTGCCAGTCGTGGGAAAGACGCCAAAGGCTTCTGGGATTTGGTGGGAAACAGGAACCGTCCCGATGACACACTGAGGACCTGTAGCATCAACGCTCAGACATGGTTTTCCCACTTTCAAAAACTCTATTCCGCCATTGAAGGCCCACTCAATGATCCCTTCATCCTCCCTCCTTACACCTTAGACCGGGACCTGGATTTGTTTTCCGTACTGGATGTCACAAAGCAGATCAAAACTTTGGTGCCATTAAAAGCAGCTGGCCCGGACGGTCCCCCAGGAGACATCCTCCGAGCCTACCCTGAAGAATGGGGGGTATTGATCGCGGCCCTTCTTAACGCAATCATCGAGGGAGGATCTGTGCCAGACTCCTGGAAAGGAGCAGAGGTAGTTCCTATTTTCAAAAAGGGCTGCCGGGACTTACCTGGGAACTATAGGCCCATAAGCCTAATAGACTCGAGTCAGAAACTGGCGGGGAAAGCCATTTTGGGGAGGATTTTACAATGGGTGGACGACAACCACGTTCTGTCTGATATGCAAGCCGGGTTCCGTTCAGGTACCGGAACTATCGAACAAGTGTTCAGGCTCCTGTTATTGTACTGGAAGGTGGTGGAGCTAGGCAAAGGCAGTCTCTACCTGGCCTTTATCGACCTGAAGACTGCCTTTGACCTAGTTCCTAGGGAGGGACTCTGGAGGGTGTTACATGGCCTAGGGATGCCTCCGTACATCCTAAACCTCCTCATCAAACTGCATAACAACACCTATGCTCAGGTTAGATGGGGCTTGAATGGGGAAAAAACCGATAAGATCAGGGTCGAGAGGGGAGTGCGGCAGGGTTGCGTCCTGGCTCCCACCCTATTCTTCCTCTACATTAATGGGGTGGTAGAGCACCTGCTCGGCGAACCAGCGGACGCTCCCACCTTGGGAGGCGTAAAAATCCCAACTCTGCTGTTCGCCGATGACACCCTCCTCATTTCGAAAACCCCCCAAAGGTCTCCAGAAACTCCTGAACCGCTTCCAGGACTTCTGCACTATCAGAGGACTAGTCATCAATGTGGACAAAACCAAGTATTTAGTCATGCACCCACCTCGTAAACTTGGCCGTCCCCCCCCCCCTTGAAAGAGTGGCAGAATTCGATTACCTGGGAATCCGTTTAAGTGATGCGAATAGCTGGACCGCCCACATCAACAAAATGACAATTGGTCACAAAAGGGTGGGGGGGGCCCTCCTCAAGGAGTACTATAATTCAACCAAACAATGTGTTGCCCCTTTAATAGACATTTATAAAGCCCGAGCTGTATCTGCGTCACTCTACGGAGCCGAACTGTGGGGCCTAGGTAAAGTGGATTCACTGAGCAAGGCCGAGAACAAATTCATTAAAGACCTCCTTGCTACCCCGATGAGTAGCCCGACACTCCCAGTCCTAATGGATGTAGGCTGTAAAGCAATTGGGGACCAGGCACGCCTCCGACCTCTCTTGCTTTGGGCTCGCCTGTGGAGGGTTCCGGAGCTAAAATCCTACGCTGACGGACTAGCAGAGGTGATGCGCTCCGACGGTTGGCAAAAGATCAAATGGCTCCGGGAAATTAAACAACTTCTAGGGGATCTAGGTCTGGACTCCTGTTGGCTTAGTCTCTCAGCCCCCCCAAAGGAGTCCCTAAAAAAACTTTATTGGGACTGGGTCTTCGCGAAGCGCATCAGCAATCAGCAGCACTGCAAAGCCACCGCAGCCTTCTTGCTAATAAAAGATGTTGTTGCCTTCGAGCCCTACATGGACTTAATTACCATCGCCATGGAACGGTCTTTGTACATTAAATTCCGGTTAGGAACCCTACCCCTTGCCGACCTTTGCTCCAGGTGGAACAAATACCAGCCCGCATCACGCCATTGTGCCCTTTGTCCTGACAAACCAGAGACGGTGCCACACTTTCTTTTTGAAAGTCCGGACTATAGGCGCCCCAGATCACGATGGCTTAAACCAATTTGCAGAGAATTGGGCACTCAACAGCATTCGGTCGCCCTCCGGATCCTTTTAACCAATACAGCCCCTCCCATTGTTTGTGCCGTTTCCAAGTTTTTAAAATGGGCTTGGTTGATTCGACTTAAAAGACTGTCCATATCAATTTAATTCTGTCTTAGTTAATTTATGCTGATTAAATGTGTTTTTATTCTTTTATTCTCAATGTACAGTCACATTTTTCGACCTGCTGCTTTTATTCTTTGTACTGCTTTTATGATAGATGCATATCGAAATAAAGCAATCAACCAACAAATTGCCCACACCCCAAAATAGATTCAATTGCCCTTGAGAGAGTCCCTGTTTTCGACTACCTGGGGCTTACCCTAAAAGATTTCTATGGACTTGGGGCCACATATCTGCAAGGCAAACCTAAAACTCATCCAGGTCAGCGGGGGGATTTTAAAAATTCACAGGAGTTGTGCAGTAAAGGTTATTGGCCACCCCTGTAGAAATTTATAAAGTTCGAGCAAGGGGTGCCTCTTTGTCTGGTGCCGAACTATGGGGCCATTCCCAGATTAAAACCCTGACCGCGACTGAGAATAACTTTTTAAGGCAACTCTTGGGTCTTCCCAATAGTACCCCTTTGATCCCCATACAGATGGACCTAGGTATCCTCCTCATTGCCGAAGTGATTGCCTCTCGTCCATTACTTTATTGGCGACGGCTATGGAGTACTCCTGAGCTGGCCAACTATAGAGAGGAATTAAAATCAGTCATGCTCACTCTGGGGGGGGAATCCCATGGTTATCCTATATTCGGAATACCTTACGCCAAATTTGAAGGAGTGATTTGTGGTCTTCATCTGTGGAATCATACCCTGCCACCTCTAAATAGTCACTAAACTCTGCTATTAAAGAATACCAGCTTATGTCTACTTACAGGGCGACACAGACATCAAGATTAACTAATATGTTTCTGGATGTTAAGTCACTCTACAAAATGGAGCTGGCCCTAGACCTCATTCAACCATTTCTAGCAAAGAAATTGCTTCTCCAACTTCGACACGGGACGCTCCTGCAATATGCATTTTCTAATAATTGGTCTGGAGCTAACAAACTATTAGGTACCGGGTGCAATGAGACCGAAGAAACAGAGGCCCATGTGATCTTTTTTTGTCCTGCCTATAAGGCAGCAAGATCAAAGTGGGTCCTCCAACTCTGCAGGAATTTAGGAATTAGAAACTTTAGTGAGGTTCTTAGGCTATTTAAGTATAATTCACACCCAGTTGTTGTTGCTGCCATAACAGTTTCTTTTTGCAATGTGTTGTAAGCGCAGATGTTTAGTGAAAAGTTAAGGTGTGAAACGCAATGATGCTGCCTATTTAACACTGTTCTCCCAGATCTTAAATGTTATTAACCGATGCTTGTATTTTAATCATGATTTCTAGCTTACCTATTTATATTTTTAAATGAAATGGCACATATGATGTTTTCCCCCCACAAGATGTGATCTGCTGCCCTAAACTAATATTTGTCTCTCTGCCTATTGCACCTTATGATCCTCATGAAAAATGTGTTACCACTTTGTTCCCAATCCCCACCGCTTTTAACTTTAGTAGGCTATTTTATTTTGTGAAGTCACTAATGAAATTGTGCGTTTATGGCAGTAATTGCAGAAATAAAGATGATATTGACTTGACTTAACTTGAAAATCAAAGAACACAAATATGCAACACATGTATCAATAAGTGGATTTAAATTATGGGACAAGAAGATGAATAGAATAATTTACGTGTTTATTCATATAAGCACAAGCTAGATCAATGTCTGCAGAAGGCACATTCAAAATTTAATGTGGAATGTTATTTACACAGCTTAACACTTGATTTTAGGTATCAACAACCGCATTTTGAGAGTGTTAAGTGAGGAACAAAATGACAGTAGATAGGAGAGGTGAGTGACAGAAAAGAGCTTATGTAGTGAACAAAAACAGAAAACATTTGTCAGCTTTGATTATTAACCGTAATACTGTTGATAAGCTTCTTCACACTGATTATGAATTACACAGAGCCTGCACTTGACATGCACCTTTATTGCTTATCTTCATCTATTTTTTTAAATATTACAAGGGTAGTCCAGATTTCTTAGTATTTTCATTTTAGATATGTACAGAAGCTGGGAAGCCCACACATTTCAAAAAATGCATATCATCTCAGTTTCCACTTATCTTGCTTATTTGTGCTTTCATTATTCTTAGAATGCACTGCAAAAATAACTGTAACTCTCGTAGTTTAGTGAATTTTCAGTTTGTATGAGCTTGTTTTCCATTTGAATCACTTGCATGCACTCATCCCATACTTCAGTTTATTTAATGAGTGAATGCATATCATCACACAACTAGTGTATTAAGGGGCCCATTAGGATGATGGACGGAAGGCCATCCGCGCTGGTGGCGGAGGCGGAAATCCGTCATGTTTTCCATCTAGAGTGTGGACATTGCGACTTACAAAGAACAATGGACCCACAGATGCAATTTTCTGTCTGCCGCCGTCTGTCAGGCTCCGCACGGTTTTTGCATACTCAAGGGTGGCTGACAGAGCCAACAGGGCAGGACCGGCGTGCGGACACAAGTTCTGTTTGCCAAGCAAATCTCGATGTTGCAGACAGCCCTTCCCACCGCCGCGTAAAAAGCACAACGTTGCAGATGGCGGAAATACAACATTGGAGATGAAGAGCCAACACAGTACCCATCTAAATCCCTGAACCTGCCATGGACCAAATTCCACAGACCTTCTCGCCGCACTACCGGCTGCCCCCGGCAGAAAAGTTGCCGCCGCGCTCAACAGCAGAGGTACCAGACATCTCAGTGCATGCAACCCCTGAACAACTACGACTCCCAGCAAGCGTGTCGGCACAGCGATGAATGTGGCAACCTGCCAAATGCAAAGTGTGTGGCCCGCCCAATCACCATGAGTGACTCTTGGTGCCCGAAGGCAATTGGAGCCAATGACGAGCTTCGCCATTGCAGAGTGCGTACACCGCAGCATCTAAATATGTATGCCGAAGGCACCCATTGGCGGATGTCTCATCTGCATTGTGTGTGCCACACCCTGGCGGCCCGGAAGCTGCGACCTCACCCCTGTCACTGTCAAGTGTGGCCAATGCGTGTCATCACTGCAAATGCCAGTTACTGTGCATGTGAACACATACTGCATTTGTATTTGGCGCCCTGACTATTACATCACACATCACAACTCATTTGCCTACAGTGATTGGTGCACCCCAAGCGTAATGTGAGGCCCTCATGCTTATTGAGTAACCACACAGACACCAACCAGGGTCAGCAGACTCGATAATTCTCTCGCCTCGGTGCCCACTCTGATCAGCGATCACTCTCAGCAACTCTGGGCATTAGCTTGCCTCATCTTCACTAACGGCCCCACCAGACCGCCGGGGATGCCTGGTCTCACCCTGGAGATACCCATTAAGGGACCATCTCTCAGGGAAGCCAGGAAGGGTTTCGCAGCGGTCGAAGCGCCTTGGGACCCTCCAGGTAAGTAGTGCGCTATATAAATGCCTACACATACATACAACCATGCATAGGAGAACTGGCCCAGGGCACGTGCGTCCGGACCTGTTTGTTGGCAGGGTCACATATCCAGAGACGCCTGAACTGGGTGGTTGTGGGGTGAGGGGTACGTTTGCCCTCTGGGAGTGGCTGGCACATCAGAACAACTAAAACAGTGACCAGCTGGTCACTACACTGTGAAGAGATGAGAGAGTGTGACACGTAAGCTAAGTTTTCACACACATGGAATGTCCAAGGAAAGGAGAGTGAAATTACATAGCATGGACTTAAATGAGAGAAGGAGTCAAAAAGGACAAAGGTCTCCTCCATGGTACCAAGTACCAATGTTATGTAATGGAACATCCAACCTGTGAACCACGCTTGAACATCCCTTAACAACTGACTGGTGTCTCTTGGCCAGGGGTCGAATTGTGAAGGGTCAGTGGCAAAGGCAGACAATCACAGGTGTCCATTGTCTGCAAATCAGACATACTTGTAATCCCCAGCACACCCTACACACGTACTGGTGTGGCGTCGAGTGTGCCATAGCTGCCACTGCCTGTAAATGTCCCCACACACATCCTAAGTCAGGGCTTCTCCAGACCAAATGTCCTCAATAATCCTGCCCACCAGTATGGATGACATGTGATCACCACACCTTGCAATCCTCATTGGCTCATGTGACATTTTTTTTTGACTGATGTACTTTCATACTTTCAGGATTGTTTGTCTCCGTACAATGTGTGTGTGATGTAAAACACTGTCACACCCCACATTCATCAGTAACACCATACAAAAAATGAAATGCACATGAACTAGCGGATATGGAGAGATGAGGGGCGATGAATGAGGGTGGCAGAGAGGGAACCCGAGGAGGAGGAGGGCATGAGTGAGAGCATGAGAAGTGTCACATGCCTGATACTCCCACCTCAGAAAAACCTCCTCCTCCCATCAGGAGGACCTTTCAAGTAAAATATACACTTCTTGAGAGTGACAACATCTAGCAAGAGAATCTGGAAGGAAGAATGTGTCTCCCTGGCCCTTGTAAAACTGTGGAGAGGTTAGATGGAGCCCTGAAGCAGGCCTGGTGAGAGACATAAATGACAACTCAGGCACGCAGTGGCCCACCCGAATGCATTGTTGAACCACACAAATAAAGATTCCTGGAGCCGGCCCTGGCTGGGAGGCATCCCAAATGTTAATGGCACACACATTGGCCTCGTACCACCAAGGCAAGTGAACCTGTCTCAGATAACAGCAAACACTACCACTCCATCAATGTGCCATTGGTATGGCAGTCGGAGCAGATCATCTCAGGCATGTGTGCAGAGTATCCGGGGTTGGCACATGAAAGCTACATCTGGCAGACCAGCAACATCACCCCCGCACCCAACCCACACATGCCCAGAGACGATGACAGTGGTGAGGAAGAAGGCCAAGACCAGCGTCTACAGCTCATTGTCAACTACTTCCGTTGAGTGTGATGCAACAATGAGCGACCAGCACTGTATGCCTTGCTGTCGTCTCACAGACCGAGACAAATTTTCCAGAGATATCATACACATACCGGACTATGCGCCAGATTTGAAAACACATGCGTGCAGGGACTGAGCACCCAGAAGCACCACTACGCACAGGACACCATTGCCATACTGCCTCACTTGCTCCTCTACTCACTCAGAGGCATCCAAGTGTATGAACACAAGCAGACAATTTAAAGACAAGAAACGTTTCCAAATGTGAAGTTTTGTGTCAAATCATGCTAAATATGTGCCACAACAGGTTGAAAATGCATGAGTACTTAACCAGTAACCACAGTGACATATCCATTGAACATGAAGCAAGATGTGGCATCAGTAAGCCCTCTGGATGTCAAACCACAAGCATTTCCCCCATCCCTTGCAGGAAGGAGTCATATGTGATGTCCCTGGTCTATAGCCTTTTTCAGCAGAACCCATTGCCCAGACTCTACATGGTGAGATTACACAACATTGGCTGTGTCGCACTCATAATTGGATGGGTGACCCTCCAAGTGTGGGGCATCTGGCACGCATTCCCATGTCAATCAAACAATCAAAGGGGATACGTATTCTCTAGCAGCTGTGAGACCTTGTTGATTTGGGGTGCGATGGCATGAACAGAACAGAATGACAAGGGACAGGCTTCTACGACCACGGACAGAATGTTCAGACGGTACCCCTGGACTGCGCAGTGAACAAGCTCTGTGGACACCTCTCATGTGACAGACATGTACTAAGGCATTTGCAGGGCATAAGTCACAAACAATGAAGTGGGCGGATTGCCCAGGTAAGACAAAAACGCAATTGACCTCACAATGCCCAACGTAGTGCTATGAAAGAAGGAAAATCATGTGACTAACATTATTTGTGCAAATACTGGGACAGACTAACCTATCTGACAGTCTAACTGTGTCAGCATTGATAAACAGGGACAACACAAAGGCAATAGCATTAATCCTGGGCAAAGCTCTACACTACGCTCACATAGTTCATGAAGTTTGAGCTACTTCACACTACGCAAATTGCACGTTGCACAGTGCAAACACGCGTAGCGTCACGTAGCGTAGCTTAGTGCAGCAGTCATTTTTTGCTTGCTCGTGGTCCTCAACGTCAAGTTGGCGAACGCAAGCAAGCAACATTATATCCCGGTGAGACTTTTTCCTCGTTCACGATCAGCAACATCAAGTTGCCGATCACGAGTGTGGAAAAGAAACCTCCCGGGGAGATTCTCAACGTGGGGAGATCAGGTTTCTCTTTGCGAGTGGTCGCATATACTTGCGACCGCTCACGATGAGAAACTACTAGTCCGAGTTGAGAAAGCTGCTGCTCGAGTAGAAATCTACTCGAGCAACAGAAAATGACCGCTTGCACTGTGCAAGATGCAGTTTGCACTGATTGCACAGTGCGGGCAAGCATCCAGCACAGTGCAATCAGTGCGAACAGCATTTTGCACAGTGCACTACGCTTGCTTAGTGCGAAGTCCACTTTGCGTAGCTACGCGTAGCACTACGTCGCAAACTACACCCAGGGTTAAATAGCAGCCCTCCCTTAAGTACCTGTGTAGACATGGCAAGCTGTGTGCTCATGTTTACCTCTGTGGCATCTACATTCAAATGTAAGGTTCAAGGTGGACCCCAGTCAGCATGTACAAACAAAAGGATGCCAGATAGCCCCTTTACTTAGGCCTGGCTGGAGGTGAAAAAAGGCACACACACTGCTGCTGAGAATGGACAGCAGACAACGTGCAGGTACTGCACAACGTTTACCGGTATCTGGACGGTACACCAGGACAAGTTAAGCATATCCCTGGGGGACCAATGTCCTAGCAGGGTGGACAGGTTCAAACCTGGGCAAAGAGAGGGGGCGCAGTGTACCTGCGTGTACCCCCGACCTAAGCCCTGGGTACTTTCAAAACAACAACTCCATGTCTTCTAGGTGCGCTACAGCATAATGGAAGGCGGGCTCATGCCAGACGACAAAGTCCACGACAGTCAGATGACAGCCTCCACTTACCCTGGTCTGTTGTACCAAGTGCAATAGACTGCAGAGGACAGCACAGTCCAAGCCAATGCAGACAGGGCCGTAGTCAGTGAGCTGGGTGCCACATCTTGTCAGGTGGCATGCTGAAAGGGAGACAATGATTTAATTAGTCACCAACAGTTCCTGTTGCTGTAAAGTCATTACAAATCCAAGAAGGCACAGGCTTCTTCAGAGGCACTCAGTTCCAAGAGACGATCCAGTTCATCTTTAGCGAAGAGGACAGCCATCCAATCAAGCAGTATGAATTAACAGATGTACTCCTCGCACCACGAGGTTGCAAGGAGCATCTTATCACAACCTGGTAGAGGTTTGACGTAGGCATGGCACAGGAGCCATTTTGCAAACACACAGGCGCTACTGTCAGCCTGCCTGACACATTGAAAGGCATCCCATAAATGTGTCTCAGCAAAGCAATCTTGCATGTGGACCAACAAAGGAGTCACCCACAGCTCATGATCCAGGTCAGCAAGGTATGTGTTTGAAAGTCAGACATCCATGGCCCACCGAAACAGACATCTTCTGCAGGAAAGGACGGGTTGCCCGAAGGTGAAGTAGTCATAGCGGAACGTTAGCTTATAACTGATGCCCAGCACAGCCAGTGGGACACACCCAAAGATAAGCTGCATACCGTCAGGGTACAGTAGCAACTGCACTCATCCCATACTTCAGTTTATTTAATGAGTGAATGCATATCATCACACAAGTAGTGTGTTAAGTCAGGCAATCTGATCATGTTATTTTGGTCATGAAGTTTTGAATATATTGATTGGACTATGCATATCCTTCACCTCTATCCCTTTAGCATAGAAAATATGCAAACTGCTCTATGTACAATTTGTCGGGTTGGTGAGCAATAGCTGGCTTAGAACGGGAAAATAATGGGGAAAAGTGTGCTCCACACTAAGAGGCCCCGGAAACTGGTGGTGGGTCTCCAAGGCTCTTCAACTTTATGCCCCGAGAGGAGAAGGTATTGTCCATGCTTAATATTGAAGTCATCACGAGAATTGCAGGTGAAGTGGAGGATGTACACAACACTGCTTCGCACTGCAATAACTAATTCACGCTTTCCACTACCTCACTCTCTTAATCCCTAACACAAATCTCTAGTCCAATGACAATTTATTTGAGAGCAATTAGGTTTTTAGTTGGCTGGAGTGTAAGCCCTAGTCAAGTAACAGCTACAATCCCTTGCAGGGGGATCACAAAGCCACCAAATTAACCTTTGTGTTTCCTAGGTAGACTGGCACAAAACAACAGTCAGGCTTAACTTGGAGGCAATGTGTAAAGTATGTATGCAACATAAAAACAGTAATAAAGTGAAAACACAACACAAGAAAATCACCAAAACACAATAATCCAACCAGTAGAACCTAAGTTATGAATTGTCAAAGATTTTCATGAAAATAACACAAAAAGCACAAAGCACCAACTCTGGATATCTGGTCCTGCCTGACCAGGCCAAAGTCACACTTTGAGTGCAAAAGCGATGGAGCAAAGGTTGTCTAAAGTTAATAGATTAGGCCTGCTAAATGTTACCATCTCAAATCATTGCAGACTTCCGTTTGCGGTGGAGGCGGACGTGACGAGCAGGGAGTCTGTCGTGGGATGGACGTTGCTGGAGCTTCACGTTGGTTGTCCCACCATCAGTCAATGCTCTAGCACGAAGAGGCTACTGCCAGATCTACATGTTCATCGACATGGGTTGCGAGGTCTAGGTGCGAAATAGCCTGTTTGCGGTCTTGAAGAGCCCAAAAACTTCAATACAGCTCTCTGAAACCACATCAATGGCCCAGAACCTAAAGGACACCACTTGGTGATATGAAACTCGCTTCAGCTGGGTCCAGGTGCTAGTTCAGGATGTTGGGGAGCCTTTTATGTCCCTGAGGCACAGATCAGGAGGCCAGCAGACTAGCAATTAAAGTCACTCTGGTAACCCTAGGTTCAAGATGAAGTTGCTTGTCCATTTCTCCTCTCCCAGTCTAGAGGACAGCAGGGCAGCAGTTCAGTAAAGCTGCAGTTAGAAAGGCAGCAGTCCAGTAGAGTTGCAGTTCCCGTCAGCAGCACATCATTCATTCTACTTCGCCAGGTCCACAGGTCCTGAAGAGTTGGTTTCTGATGCCATATTTTTTATTCCCAGGTTCCCTGGATCTTGAAGGTGGGAGAAGCTTCTAGACTGTGGATTTGAAGTGCATTGGATTTTCTGACTCCCCTGTCCTGGCTTCTAAGCTGGCTGCAGTGAAAATATAGAAGTGATAAGTCATTTATGTGAGGACAGAGCACTCCCTATTCAGTTGCAAGTGGGGCTGTGCTCAGCTCCACTCCCCTCATCCTCACAGTATATGGCTCATTCAGCCACACTTAGTACCTCTATTGTGTGACTGAAAGGAATTCACAAAGTCTAACTGACAGTTAACCCAGACAAAGACAGGCTACTGGCACAAAAGGACCAAGGGCAGGAAAATGTCATTTTCAAAATCATAATAAAAAAACAACTTTACCATTAAATAGGGTTTTTCATAACAATTAGAAAGACACCAAACATGATATAGCAACCTGCTCCGAGTTGAATATTACAGCTTATTAAATGGAATAGGGAATCACAACTGTTATTCTATGGGAGGGGTAGGCCTCACAGTAATGAAAAACAAATTTAGGAGTTTTTGACAACCAGGATGTGTACAACCTAACAATACATGTCTAGCCTTTTAATTACAGAGCACCCTGCTCTATTAGCTACTTAGGGCCTCTCTTTGGGGTGACTTATATGTAATAAATGGAGACTTTAAGAGTTGGCGAGGGACTTTAAATGTCTAGTTGATATGACAGTTTAAAACTGCAAAAGGCAAGCCCATCTATGCCCATCCACGTCCAGACTGCGCCTGGACCCCTGGCCCTCATGAAGGGGAAAAGGTAATAAGGATTAGCTATCCCAAAGAGTCGCAACTAAAGCTTAGAGAGAGGCAGAAGGTCCACTCCTGCATCATATTCTGGCATACATCATATTCCCCTTCCTGGATTTCCAAGAGCAGCAGCACTGTGTATGTGCCACATGTGGCTTCTATATGTCCTTCCACCAAAGCAATCCTCGGGTTCATACGACCTTTACACTTATTACTAATCTACGACAAACCGTCCCACCTCGAATTAAAAATATAATAGCTTCCATGTAAATGCACGCTCCCTTATAAAAGACAAAATGGATTTTGCTGTTTTTTGGCAGCATTTGAACCTGACCTGTCTTTGTCATTGAAACTTTGGCTAATTGAGCATCTAGGCTCCACTTAGTGGATGCCATCCTGACAAATTACTCAACTTTGAGGGTAGATAGGTTTGGGAGACCAGGTGGAGGTCTGGCTATTGTGTTCAAATCGCATTTTATTTGCTTGATGGAATCTGGATACGCTCTAAAACATGTGAAGCTTTCCATTTTAAACATATCTTATCAGCCACCTGTTCATTTGGCAGTGTGCTGATTTATAGGTCCCCAGGACCCAGATCCCCCTTTCTTATTGAGCTTAAACTCCTATTAGAACCTTTCCTAGCTAATAATTGTTTGACCAGTTGGCTAATCATGATTCATGCTCCCTTATAGAAGCTCTCTCTAAGTTAGGAATGTTGCAATTGGTATTCTCCCCCACTCACAGGGCCGGCCATACACTGGACTGCTTTTTTTTACTAATGATACTAGGCTGGCCTATCAAAAAGTCACCTCCATCTGCTGGTCTGACAACAGCACAGTAGTCTTTTCTATCCTTTCCTCATCCTCAGCCAGAAGTAATCAACCCCCTCACACCCTGATTAGGTCAAGAAGCAAGAAGAGAGTATCGGTCGAAGCATTGTTCAGAACACTAAATAGTATACCCTCTAAAATCCCAGATGACCCATATAGGGGGGGAAGGGGTGGAGTGCTGAGTGGCTGGACAGGGCAGCCAAAAAACTGGCCCCCCTTGGGCAGTCTCACAAAAAAGACTCTCACCATCATCCCCCTGTTACAATGACAGACTCAGAACCCTGAAGCAAGCATGCCGCCGCCAAGAGCAGTTATGGAGGAAAAACCAAGAACAAGAAAAATTGCATACAGGAAGATAATTAAAGAATACAAGCTTGCTCTGTTTGAGGAAAAATCCAAATATTGCTTTCATATAATCGTGAATGCCACATATGCTAGAGAACTCTTCGGGGTAGTGTAGCAGATCTCTATCCTGCTGGTCATGGAAGAGCTGGAGGATTCTCAACTACTCTGCAATCAGTTGGCAAATTTCTTTCATTTGAAGATCGTAGGCATCCATGATGGGTTCGAACTAACCCCTAATTTGTCCATACAGTTAATTCCTACTATACAGCCTCAACTGACACCTCAAGGGATGTCATCGCGAATAGTCCATGAGACCAAAGTTGTATCTGTTTTTCCAACTCTCTCCCCCAAGATTTTGGAACACTATCTTCTTAATACAAATTCACCTCTGGAGGCCTTCCCACCAGCAGTTCTTCACCTGGCAGCCAGCACTATAGCTCATCCGCTTTCTAATTTAATTAATAAAGTGATCATCTCCGGATTTTTTTCCCGGAGTTGGAAGGAGGCACTTATTTGGCCCCTCCTAAAGAAATCAAATGTGGATAGCACAGACTACAAACATTATCACCCGATCTCTCTGCTATCCTGTCCAATAAAGATTCTTGAGAAGCACCTTAATATCCATTTGATAGAAATTGCAGAACAGCAGCATTGGCTGAATGATTCCCAGTCTGGCTTAAGGAAACATCGTAGGATGGTGATTTCAGCCACAGACTGCATCAAGCGGTTATTGGATGAAGGACAGGGTGCGGTTCTGATACCCTTGAATCTATTTGAGACATTTGACACCATCTCGCCTTTGTTGCTGTTGCATCAACTCCAAGGCCTGGGTATCTTTCACCAAGCCCTAGCCCTTCTGTCCTCATTCCTTAGAGATATATCTCAAAAGCTGAAGGTACAGCAGTTTTACTCAGAGGTCTTCTCCCTGCCTTGAGGAGTGCCCAGGGCTCATCACTGAGCTCCACGCTCTTTAATCTTTCTGTGGCCGCCCCTAGCAGGCAATAATTCAGACATTTCGGATGAAGGTAGTGTCATATGCTGATGACACTCAAATTATTGTGTCAATCCCCAAATAATTCATGCTCGTTAGCAGATAATGTTTCACAATGCTTGTCACCAGTGTCAAAATGGATGGCCCGTAACTTTTTTAACTTAACAGGGAAAAGACTGAGATGCTGATTTTTGGTGCACGATCGCCCAGCTGGAATAGTAGCTGCTACCCAGAATCTCTAGGAACCTGCCTGACCCCAGGGAAGAAGACTAACAAGTAGATACCAAAATCAACCTCAATGCCCAGGCGAGTCACACAGTACAGACCTGCATCTGGATTATAAGGCTACTTAAGAATATCTCTATCTTGCCCTAGTAATGTGCAGACCGGATAACAGCACCTTACTATACCTGAACTCCTATAAGAACACACAGCACAGACTACAGGTGGTACAAAATGCGATTAGCAGATTAATACTAGACACACCCAGGTGCCAGTCTGCCGTCATGGGACTGGATGCCTTACACTCGCTTCGGATAAGAAAGCGCATTATGTTTGAATCTCTTTGCATTGTGCACAAGCCTCTTGATCGCCAATGTCTACTTAGAAGAAAAGCTATGTTCAGATGGTACAACCAAGATAAAAACCTGTGATCAGCGTATCAATACTAGCTCATGGTGCCCAGAACTAAAAGAAATAAATGTGCGTGATAGAAGTGGTGATTAGACTCTGGAACTCCCTTCCACAAAGCCTTTGAGATATTTCTCAGTTGATGGCCTTCATGAAGGCACTCAAGGCCGGGCTATACCCTCTTTAGACTATCTCTCTTCATCTATGGGTATAGCAGGCTTACTACGGACGGTAGTCTACAGAGCCTTGATGCCTTTGGGTAATTGTTTGCGCTCTACACATTTTTCAAGCAAATCAAATCAAATCAGGCTGCAGTGACAAGCCTGGGACATGTTTTAAGGCACAACTTAAGTTGGTGGCAGAATAAGTGCTGCATGCCCAATGGCTAGACAACAAAAAGGGTCTTGACTCCTACACTCAGCAAGGCTGAGCCAAAATGAACTAAAGAAACAACACACTTGCCAGTGCTGAGAAGCTAATTTTTCAAAACAAACTGAATAGAAAAAGCATACATGAAAAATAGCATGGACACTTGCTTTATAAATTGCAACTTTACTTTTAATTTTTTCTGAAGACTATTTTAGTTTTTAGTCATTTTTCGTTTTGTGCATGGGAATAAAAAAACATGGGGGATTTTATATACATTTATATACAAACATGAAAAAAGACAAATTGGTATGTACAGTGATTCAAACAAACTCACACACAACACATTCTTGGCCATCCATTCATACTATACCACATCCATACTGGTCCCGGTGTCAAAACAGAACCTATATATACAAAACAAACAGAGTCTTTTTTGTTGTTTTTAAACTTTTTACAATGGTTCCTAGAAGTTGGAAAAAGAAAGCAAATAGTCTTTCAATCAGTTGTCAAAAACACTTTCAATGTGAATTCAAAAGGGTGACCCGGGACCGGGTCGGTCGACGCGTTTCGAACCCTGAGAGTGCCAGGGTTCTCCTCAGGACCAAAAAGTAACTACAAAGGAAAGGAAAACAATCATCACTCTAATAATCTAAGAGATGAACACCTTATTCGCTATCTGGCTTCCCTCAGCCTACCTCTACTGTTGGGTCATGGCTCCAACCGTGATTGCAGACAATTGTATTCCAAATACAGGTGGAGCGGGAGGTGCTGGAATACATTAAAGACAAACAAAAAGTGCGCTAAGTTTTTTAAAAAATAATAACAGTGTTGGTGTCACACATGTCCATCCTCTCGTCACTCACTCGGTGTCAACCTGCGTGCTTACCTTAGCCGTAGTGCGTGATTGCTAAGGATTCTGTCCCCAATGGATCGGGCTCTGTCGTGTGGTTTCGGCACAAAATGCTGAAAAAATCAAATGGGGAAACGTGTGAGACCGCTGGGTTGTTGGGCGTCTCCCTGGCGGTGAGTAGTTACGTCCACTGGCCCCCTTGGAGCCATTCTTACCGTGGCCGTATTCCACGCTGGTACTCGAAGTCTACTGTGGTTCGTAATTTTCCGCTCCTTCCCCTTCAGTCTACAGAGGGTGAATGGAAACACACAATGTTGTTGGTTGTGGGTGTGGCTTCGCTCTGGAGAATTGTGGGAGATGTAGTCCTGTTGGCGGTGTTTCAGAAACTGGAGGAGTATGGGAAATGTAGTCCTATTGGCGGTGTTTCAGACACTGGAAGATTTTACGTATTGGATTTGTAGATTTCCGAGATCTCGTTCAATCCATTGACCGCTGTGTCATATTTCATAATAAGCAGAGCTTCTCTTTGATTGAGTCGTGTCTCCAAATTGCCCCCTCTTGGATCTTTTTCAATTTTAGACAGGACCGTCCACTTTAGTTTGTTTTTATCGTGGTTCTTAGCCAACCAATGGTGTACTAAGGGTGCATTTTCAACTTCTCTGCGTATTCTGGACTTGTGCTGGGTAATGCGTTGCCTGACTTCTTCCGTTGTTTTTCCAATGTATAACTTTGGACAGGGACACATTATAGCATACACGACATTCCTTGTCTTGCAATTAGTAAAAACTTCATGCTTCCAATTGATGTTATTGAATGAAAAAACCGTCTCCTCTATAGTTTCATCACAGCAGATGCAGGTTCCACATTTGTGGTGTCCTGTTGTCGGTGGAAATCCAAATAGACTTCTTAGGGTCGGGCCTTTCTCAATGGGTAGGGCTGCCCTCACAATGTGGTTTGCAACACTCTTTTCTTTTTTATATGCAAACAAAGGCGGTTCTTTAAAATCCTCATGTAGATCTTTCACTAGGTGCCAATTCGATGTTATCAGTTTTTTGAGTTGATTGGCCGCAGGACAGAAGGTAGACATGCAGACCACTCGTTTTTGCTCCACTCTTGTTTTCTTCTGCATTAATGTTTCTCGTGGCGTCCACCATGCCCTTTTAAGCGAATTTTTTAATAGTTTTTTTGGATATCCTCGTAGGAGAAGCCTCTCCTTCAGTAAATTAGCATGTTCAAAATAATCCTCTTTCCGTGAACAATTCCTACGAATCCTGAGGAATTGTCCAAAGGGTAGATTTTGTCTCAAGCTGCGCGGGTGATTGCTAGAGTACAACAATGCTTTGTTTCCATCCGTCGTTTTTCAGAACAAGGTAGTCCCAAGGTTTCCATTACAAGGTTCAACTTGTTTGATGACGTGCAGTTAAATTTGATATCGTTTGTGCGTGCATTTAGCCAATCGACGAATTCATTAAGGGCGTTCAGAGTTACCAGTCCAAATGAGAAACACATCATCTATATATCTCATATAGTGTGAAATCCGGTCCTTAAAGGGGTTGTCATTATAGATGAACTTTTGTTCGTAGAGGCCCATGTACATTACAGCTAGTTCCGGGGCAAATGGACACCCCATGGCTACTCCCTTTACCTGGAAGTAATATTCGGAGTCAAAAGTGAAAAAATTATTTTGCAACGCTAAAGAGGCCAGTTCTAGGATGAATTCTGTGGGTACTTGAAATGGTCTGTCGCGTGTGTCCAGAAAAAATGACAATATTTCAAGGGCTTGATCTTGGGGGATCTGGGTATAAAGTGAAACGACGTCTAGCGTCACCATTAGTTGTTGGCTTTCATCAAAGTTTATCATCTCGATCTTTTGGAGGAATGCAGTTGTATCTTTAAGGTGAGCTGGGACTATTTCAATGAACGGTTTTAAGAAAAAATCAATGTACTTGGCCACCGGCTCGAATAAAGATTCACATCCAGAAACTATTGGACGTCCTGGTGGTTTTTTTTCATCCTTGTGGATTTTTGGCAATAGGTAGAACACTGGGGTTCGCGGATTTTTATTCTGTAAAAATGCCAGTTCCTTTGGGCCCACAAAGCCTTGGTCGAATCCTTTTTGGATGATCTGGAACAGTTGACTTTGGAGTTCATTTGTGGGATTTTTCGCAATGCGTCTGTAGCATGTATTGTCATTCAATTGACGATAGACTTCTGTTTTGTATTTGTTGACGTCCCAGACGACCACTGCTCCCCCCTTGTCTGCTTGCTTCACAACCACTGTGTTGTCATTTTTTAAGGTAATTAATGCATCCTTTTCGGCTTTTGCAAGGTTGTATTTTACGAAGTTCCTCTTCTTCTCAAAAGCTGATATTCCTGATAGGACTGTCCGTTCAAAAGTAATGACCTCTTTCAGAATTTTGAACCGGCTGGACAAAAAGTGGATTTCTTTCTTAAGCCCGTCACTTCGGGTTGATGATCTTCACTTATATCAGAAAAGAATGTTTTTAATCGGATCTTGCGGCAGAATTCTAGCATCTCTAACTTCATTTTGACAAAATCTGTGGGCCTCGATGTGACAAACCCAAGTCCTTTTGTCAAAATTTATGTTTCTGCTTCCGTCAAGATTCTGTCAGATAAATTGAATATAGATGGAAGATTTAGTTCTTGTAAAACCGGGATCGTGTCCTCATTTCCCATGGCTCGACTGGTCGTGTGCGTCCTCTGCCCTTCTGTTGGCCTTGTTCTAAAAAAGGAATCTGGTTTTGTTGCTGTCTTTGTTGTTGGTTTTGTTGGTTGCCTTGTCTATTTTGGTAGGATCTGTTCGTATTATTTGATTCACTTCCTGAAGATGACGATGTCTCTGAGAATGTGATGAATTTACGACGTGACCGGCCTTGGTTGTCCTGTAGGAATCTCCTTGAGTCTGAGTTTGAATAAAAATCTTTTCTAAGATATGGATATACGGATTCCAGGGAGAAGTTTTTCTTGTCCAACTCAAATTTGTTGTTTTTCTGGGCAACTGTAAAATCCTTAAACTCCCCGATTTCTTTTTCTACTTTTTCCAGTAGTCCTTTGGAGTCCGCTATTAATTGATTATCTTGGATTTCTTTTTCCAGCGCTGTGATTTCCTCCAGTTCTTTCACCGAAATCCTATGTGCTGTCTCAATGTCTCAATGTGCATTTCCAGAACGCGCAGCGGACGTGCGCAGCGGGCGCGCCGTTTGCGCGCCGAAGGCGCGCCTAAGGCAAGCCCGTCTGCGCCCGTCCGCGACCAGATCGCGGCCGGGGCCAGACATGCTGCCGGTAGCGAAGAACAAGGTGGAAGGATAGCGTGGTCAGGTGAGGACCTAAAGGCGCTCGATCCACCATCCAAGTGCCGCCCCCATTGTATTGACCCTGTGACCCTCGAACTCCCTCAGATCTGTAACAACTGTGGGATAGCTATTGGCAGCGATGCCGCTGTGATATCCCCTAAGCCCAAATCCCTATTTCAAACAAACCTCAGGGCGGGCCTTCTTAACTGCAGATCCTTAGCCAAACACGCAGATGATGTCTGGCTTTTACTTGAAGAGCAGGAATGGGATATATTGTTTTTAACTGAAACTTGGATCAAGGAGGACAACTTGACCTCCATTGCACTTGCAGTCCCTTTGGGATTTAAAATATGCCTCGCCAACCGCCCTGGGACAAAAAGAGGCGGTGGTGTAGCCATTATTTTTAAAGAGCATTTAATTTTGACATCCTCTGCCCCCACTGCTATTCAAGGTATTGATGGCCTCCACTTTTGCTTCCAAGTGAGCCCTCAGTTGTCACTAGCAGGACTAGTGTTCTATCGCCCCCCGCTTGGTACAGACCCCTACCTTACTACTCTACTGGACACGATTGTCCAGAGTTCGCTCCTCCACCCCCTTTTTATTGTGGTAGGCGACTTCAATATCCACATGGATAAACCCGACTGTGCCATGGCAGAGCTGCTCAGATCCACGTTAAATACGGCCAGTCTCAGAGTGATCAATGAGGGCCCTACTCACACAGGGGGCCACACTATTGATCTCATTTTTTCTAACATCAAGAATGTGCAGTCTGAGACACCTCTTCCTCTGACATGGTCAGATCACGCACTCGTCCCATTCACACTGAATATTGCGAATGATACCCCTGTCTCGAGTAAACGGTACTTCCTGAAGAGGCAATGGAAAAAACTGACCCCTGATACTATGTGCCCGGTCCTTGCGCAAACCATCCCTTCCCTGACAAATAATACCAATACGGATGCTACACTTCTCAATGAATGGATCGGAAAGATGGTTTCCTCCATTGCTCCAGCCTCCCGGGCCCTATCTAAAAGAGACTCTCCCTCAGCTCCCTGGTTCTCGCAGGAACTTAGGAATGAGAAAGCAGTCTGTAAAAAACTGGAGAGACTCTGGAGAGTAAACTACGGTCCGGAAGAAAAAGCTAGGTATAAGGAAGCTTCTAAACAATTCCGGAAAGCTATTAGGAAAAGCAAAAAGCGCTTCTATGCGGACTCAATTTTTCAGGCAGAACAGTCCAGCAAACAAGTCTTTAAAGTGGTACAGTCGTTTTTTAAGCCAAAATGCATTGAAAGAGAGGTTGTACCAACAGCTACGCTATGTGAGCAAATTTCTGAGTATTTTGATCATAAAATTAAAAAAGTGTACGACTCTTTTGGTCCAATAACAAAAACAGTGAAGCAGGACATAGCGAATAAAGGCGAGCTAGAAGAGACTTTTACCCAGTTCATGCATATTCCACTGAATGAGGTAAGGCAAGAACTTAGCCGATGCAAATCCGGCTCCCCTGACGACCCTTGCCCAGCTAAACTATGGAGTGCCATTGCAGACTCGGTAGCCCCGATACTTCAATGTATTTGGAATTCTTCCATTGCTTCGGGCATTTTCCCGGACGTCTGGAAGCATGCTACTCTTCTACCCCTAAAGAAGAAACCCAATGGGGACCCAGACGACCTTACGAATCTCCGCCCAATATCCCTACTTGCTGCCCCGGGAAAAATGCTGGAAAAAATTATACAGCGACAATTGAGTAAATTTGTGGAAACCAATAACATCCTACATGAAACTCAATCGGGTTTCCGTCCCGGTTTCAGCACAGAAACAGCGCTCATAGAGGTAGCCGAGTCAGTGAGGTGGTCGATGGATGCAGGAGACTCAGCAATGCTGGTACTCCTGGATCTGTCGGCCGCCTTCGACACGGTGGACCACGCCAGCCTACTCAGCCGGCTCGCAGAGATAGGCATTCAGGACAGAGCACTAGGGTGGATAAACTCCTACCTATCACTTAGAACGCAGAAGGTAGCACTTGGGACGTTCTCTTCCACACCCAAAATTCTTGGCTGTGGAGTCCCGCAGGGATCGGCCCTCAGCCCCCTTCTGTTCAACATCTACCTGGCTCCTCTTTTCACGTTAATTGCCAACTGGGGTGTCAAGGCAATTTCATATGCCGACGACACCCAGTTGGTATTTCCGTACTCGGAGATGACGCATGATTCTTTCTCAAATTTCAAAGGCTGTCTCCAGGATATAGCACACTGGATGAACACTAATAAATTAAAACTGAATGCCAATAAAACTGAAGTCATCTTCTTCAGCAAGGGTCCCCCCCCCGCCCCTGAACTCTGGTGGCCCACGGAGATGGGCCCGCCCCCTTCACCAAGTCACTCGGCAAAAAATCTTGGAGTGAGATGGGATGATAACATGTCCTTTTCATCCCATGTCCAACAAGTGGCCGGATGTTGTCTTAGCAAGCTGAGAAACCTCAGAAAAATCCTAAGACTCTTACCGGAGAGTTGTAGAAAAACGGTTGTCCACGCGACTGTCACCTCACGGCTGGACTATGCCAATGGTTTATACCTGGGCCTCCCAAAATACTTGACTCACAGGCTTCAGGTAGTTCAAAATGCGGCTGCGAGACTGTTACTGCGAATTCCTTTCAAGCAGTCAGTCTCTCCGCATCTTCGAACCCTGCATTGGCTACCAGTAGCCAACAGGATAAAATTCAAAGCTTTGACGCTTGCGTTCAGATCTCTGTATGGCTCCTGCCCACAATACCTGAAAAACCGCCTTCCTAGATACTTTCAAAGCCGTGCACTACGATCCAATGACCGTGTCCAACTGGTCATCCCGCGGGCAAAAAAGGCCCGGCTAGGCGGTCGGACCTTTTCAGCCAACGTCTCCGTTCTGTGGAACTCCCTGCCACAAGTTATCCAACAGGCCCCCTCCGAACCCTGCTTTAGGAAATTGCTAAAGACCTGGCTTTTCTCCCAGCCACGCTAGCTCTCCTACTTTTATGCCTAAGGTTATCAGTGATCTACTAGCGCCGGGACACCTCCTCGCGAGGTAGCTGTTCGCGCTGTATAAAATCCAGTATTATGGTGAGTACCAACAGGTCCCTGCTGCACTTTGTTTCTATTCCACTAAATCCCTTCTTATATCGTCTGTGAATACAACGGGGATATTGCGAATTTGAAGTCCTGCAGGGATTGTGCCAGATCTTAAATGTTGGAGTAGAAAATGTCCGTGGAGATCCGTTCTGATCTGTTTTTTACGTAATCGGATGAGTTTCTCTGATTCGTTTTGGGTGTTCGCCGCGAGGCTAAGGGTCGCCGATGCAAAAGGAGGTGGATCTCTTATTAGATTTTGAATGTGTTCCTCACTATAAGCTACCGTGTCCTGTTCAGCTATACCACAACTGAACACACGTGCAAGAAAAAGTAATAAGACAGTAAAAATGTGAAGGAAAAGGGTTTGGGGGTTTTGAAAGGAAAAACTAAAACACCAAGCACTGAATCCACTGGATGGAAAATCTATAGTAGTCCAGGGTTAATCCTGTGGCAGCTACTCCTCTGCCCAACAGGACCTCACGAGCTTGGGCGCCCGCTCTAAAGTTAGACAACAAAAAGGGTCTTGACTCCGACACTCAGCAAGGCTGAGCCAAAATGAACTAAAGAAACAACACACTTGCCAGTGCTGAGAAGCTAACTTTTCAAAACAAACTGAATAGAAAAAGCATACATGAAAAATAGCATGGACACTTGCTTTATAAATTGCAACTTTGCTTTTAATTTTTTCTGAAGACTATTTTAGTTTTTAGTCATTTTTCGTTTTGTGCATGGGAATACAAAAACATGGGGGATTTTATATACATTTATATACAAACCCAGCGGTCTCACACGTTTCCCCATTTGATTTTTTCAGCATTTTGTGCCGAAACCACACGACAGAGCCCGATCCATTGGGGACAGAATCCTTAGCAATCACGCACTACGGCTAAGGTAAGCACGCAGGTTGACACCGAGTGAGTGACGGGAGGATGGACATGTGTGACACCAACACTGTTATTATTTTTTCAAAAACTTAGCGCACTTTTTGTTTGTCTTTATTGTATTCCAGCACCTCCCGCTCCACCTGTATTTGGAATACAATTGTTTGCAATCACGGTTGGAGCCATGACCCAACAGTAGAGGTAGGCTGAGGGAAGCCAGATAGCGAATAAGGTGTTCATCTCTTAGAATATTAGAGTGATGATTGTTTTCCTTTCCTTTGTAGTTACTTTTTGGTCCTGAGGAGAACCCTGGCACTCTCAGGGTTCGAAACGCGTCGACCGACCCGGTCCCGGGTCACCCTTTTGAATTCACATTGAAAGTATTTTGACAACTGATTGAAAGACTATTTGCTTTCTTTTTCCAACTTCTAGGAACCATTGTAAAAAGTTTAAAAACGACAAAAAAGACTCTGTTTGTTTTGTATATATAGGTTCTGTTTTGACACCGGGACCAGTATGGATGTGGTATAGTATGAATGGATGGCCAAGAATGTGTTGTGTGTGAGTTTGTACATACCAATTTGTCTTTTTTCATGTTTGTATATAAATGTATATAAAATCCCCCATGTTTTTGTATTCCCATGCACAAAACGAAAAATGACTAAAAACTAAAATAGTCTTCAGAAAAAATTAAAAGCAAAGTTGCAATTTATAAAGCAAGTGTCCATGCTATTTTTCATGTATGCTTTTTCTATTCAGTTTGTTTTGAAAAATTAGCTTCTCAGCACTGGCAAGTGTGTTGTTTCTTTAGTGCATGCCCAATGGCAGCATTTAATTTATTGGCTGGGTATATGCTATGCCACTCTAAAAGGGACTGCTGAGGAAATGTAATATGTCAATTGGGTATAAGCCAGTTTATCTATGTTTTATGAGAGTGAGCACAAACACTTTAGCACCGGTTATCAGTGTAAAGAACTCAGAGTCATAAGGCCAACACAAACGAGTTCAGCAAAAAGTGGAGGGTAAAAGGCAAAATGTTTGAGGATTACCGTACCGAGGGCCAGGTCCAACACTATTCACACACGTTGCCTACGTGTTGTCTCCCACAATTCAATGTATTATCTATGGGTGCACAATGTACCATTTACTCACTAAGGCACAACAGTTTGCATTAACAGAGTTCAGTCAGTCAGTCAGTCAGAATAACTTTATTTAGTCTCACTAGACCATAAAACTAAGCATATAAAAAACCACACCATTATGGCATCATAAAATCCTACAAGGAGATCAGTTTTTTGTTAAATGGAGCATTACATTTAAAAAAATAAACAAAAGGCAGGTTTTCACTGTAGGCAGTGTTTGCACATAGGCAAGAGGGGTTCCAAAATACTGTATTTTAGCCTGTTTTAAACATGGTAAAATATAGTGCTGTCAGGGCTGAATAAAACCTGCAAAAACATAAAATGCATTGTGCTTTGCACTGAATGATCATTAAAGGGGCAAACAGGTACATTTGTATGATAAGAGCCCTTGCAAGTGAAAGTGGCCAGAAAGCGCACTGCCCTGATCTAAATTTGACTACCAGGAATCTGTGATGTTGACTATTCACCCAGGATAGAGCCCAATCCCATCATGTGTGCAGATACCCATATTAAGCCTGTACTGCGGCCTTATCTGCCTCCCTCCACTCTCTAAGATCCAGACAACTGGCTAAAAACTAATTTTTCATAGAGCTTAAATAGCTTGCTTGTGGGCCACTGGGGGAGGTAAACACATCTTTCCGGCCCAGGCTGAGGCAGCCATTATCAATGTTCCTGAACCAGGGGATATTTAGACATCAATCAAGTTCCAGGTAATCTGTGATCATGGCCAGATTGAAGGAAGTTTGGTTCTTTGTCAAAATCCTGACTAATATGAGAAGTGGTATCATTTTGATAACATCGTTAATGTGCCCCAACCCAATCTCAGAGTGACAAATAAAGAAGCTGGCATTCTTGGGCACAGTAAGTTTCCTTTTAGTGAAATCATTCTCAATTCTTTCCAAACATGCTGGATCACTGATGCCACACACCCCAGCCCATAAGAGGCAATAACACAGCCTGGGGCTCTGTAAATAGGCGTAAGTTCCCTGTCGGACTTATTGGCTACTCTATTGGCAAAATTAAAGACCGCCTCCACAGCCTTAGAAAAGGAAGTGGATCTACAGGTTTTTATTGGGCCCCACGTAAGGTGTTTGTCAAGTGGGATTCCTAAATATGAAAACATGGGGACAGAGCTAACTTTAATGCCATTGAAAATGAAGACAGCATTTTTATTTTTCCTGGTGCCAAAAACCCTGACATGTCTTGGCCTGGTTTACTTTTAGATCCAGACCCTCCATGAACTTACAAGCTTAATAGCTATGAGGACAATATCATCAGCATAGATTAAGGTTGGGACTCTGCGATCCCCAAAACCTTGGCATCCATTCTGAATCCTAGAAGATCTTCCTCCAGACCATTACTGTATAGTGAGAAAAGGAATGGGGTCAGGACACAGACTTGGCACACTCCCCTTAGTGAGGTTAAAGGCGGCTGTAGTCACCACCCACCGGACCGTACCTCACACAAGCAGTAACTTCATTGTGAAGTTCCCTGAGGAAGTTGATGATATACTGATCCACACCCATATTGGACATAATTCTCAACAGTTTGGCCCTGTTAACTAAGTCAAAAGCAGAACTCAGGTCCATAAATGCCAGGTTGAGCTTGTACTTTTTGGCCACAATGTAAGAGGTACAGATTGAGGAACTATTCGACCATTGCTAGACCGGTGCAAAAGCTGAACTGGAGTTCTGAAAGGAAAGCATGTTTACTGGCCCAAGACTACAGGCATTTCAACAGAATATGTTGCATGAGTCTGGCCAGTGAATTAATCAAGGAGATGGGCAATAACATTGTGTATATCCTCTGGAAACCTTCTTGAAGATATGTTCAATAACAACATGTGACCAGGTCTTCAGGGGGCCCTCAGCTAAGACAGCATTGAGAATATCGGTCAAAAGTGGGGCCAAAAACGAGATATAGGACTTAATTAGTCCGAGTGGATCCCATCTAGGCCAGGAGCTCTTCCAGCCGGACTGAAACGGGAAACCCAGATCTCAGGGGGCAGCATACTATCCAGGCCTGTATCCTTAGTGGTCTCAAAATAGTCACGGTTTACTGCCAGCCAGAAGGCTTGACTGTCTCTAAGCTCTCTTGCATATATTAAAGAAGAGTAAGCTTCCTCACTGATGGCTTTCTTCCTGGCTCTATGAGTTTTCTTGTATAGAACACTGTGGCACATAGCAATCCCTGGTGTCTAGAGTATTGTTTAAGGGCATTCAGTAGTGGATTGTGGGCCATGGTACAATTGGCATTAAACCACTCAAAAAACTTTCAGTCACTTGATTTGGTTGGGACAAGGAGCAGTTTGTGGACCAAACTGCAGATCCTTTGTAAGCTATTAGGAAGCTCCAGGCCGACCCCTGTTTACAATCGTCAATTAAGCACCTCAGGAAATCGGGGAGTGAAGAGGCCACCAAGTTATTGAAAAAGCAATCTGCATCTACCTTGGAACAACTCCTAATCACCCCTCTATTCTTAGAGAATGATAAAGGACAGGGTTTACTCCGATGGGCAACATTGAAAAGAGAGAGGCATCAATAGACATGGTCGCTAAGGGGTGAATCAGCCAGACAGTAATCCAACACCCAATCCGTTTGTGTTTGTGAAAATTGAATAAAATCAAAATGGCTGGGAGTACCCCTCCCTACATAGTTGGGCATGGTAACTGGTGCAGAGGTTAGAGTATCATGGGAAACGATTATGTTATATTTTACCAGAAGAATGCTAAATTTGTTCCTGGGTGGTCGGTGGGCAAAGTGGGATATGGAATCTCCAGCGTCATCCGTCAGCCCACAGACGTTACCTACAGAGTGCTGGCAGAGGCGCAAATTGAAGTCGCCAAGAGTACCTCCGCATAGCTCACTTCGATGTTACTAACACATTTTCCACTATCCATGCTCAGCTTGTTGGCAAGTCCACCTTTAGCACACTGCAACAAAATTAGCTGGTAATAGGCAGAGGTACAGCTTGGCCATAGGACTTGAGCAGGGAATGACAAAGAGCCCTTACAAAGCACAACATATTGGACTAAAGTATATACAAGAGGTCTCGAAAGCCCTTCAAATGACAAAGAAATGAAATAATACCATCAGACAATGTGCCTCAGTATGTTAAATAATTTGTCTTTTCTTCCTGCATGATTTAGTCAATTCTGCTAAACAAATTGGCTCTCTCCCGCTGCATAATCCCAGTGGCCCTGATTTCGGCAAAATATACCTTTTCTAACAGCATATTGTCAGTGAGGGTAAAATTGTTGCCACCTGATGCTCAGAACTTTTTAGTCTATCACAAATTATATGTAAGTGGTGTGAGGGAAAGTGCTGCACCTCCACTATATATAAAGCGTATAGGCCCATCTCTACAAAAGGATGTTGTTGGATTTCACAGAGGTGTTAAAAGCCATCTACGGTTGGATATGCTTTTCCTACCACAATAGGCATTGACATAAGGTATGATACTTAACAACAAACAAGACTTTCATTGGACCAAGGTCTGACATCTGTTGTGGTATGCAGCTATTGCATAACACCAGTGAGTAATGGGCGGAACCTGGAAATCTTGCACACACACACAGATCTGAATTAGAGATCTGGTGTGCAAAACACCTGCAGATTGACAGAGTTAAAAAGCTGCCTATTGCAGTATACCTACTCCCAGTCATGAGGTGGCACCAATGCAACATGGGTTCCATCCGTGGCAGGCAACATATATTGAAAATAATCAAATTTCTGAAAGGGTTGTGAACAATGTTATCAAGTTCTCCTCCGACAGCCAATACTTATTTCAGAATTTATTGTCTAGGGGCACAGAGCTTCGACTCACATTTTTCAAGCCTTCATTAGGATAACTGAAACGTATTTTGACTTTTGTTGGCCTTATTATTGTTTTCGATGTATTTACAATATACACAACATTTTAACACTATTCTCTCCCCCAAATAACATCACAGAATCAATAATTAATTTTGATTTCTTTGGTACTATGAAAACATATTCAACAGTACATCACTTTATTTAGGAAACAATTCTCATGAATACCAATTACATTGGATTGTTACTACATTCTTCATCTAATTTCTACTCATATTCTATTTAAGTGATACTAGACTTCATTAGTCATGCTTTTCTTAATACACCAGAACTAATCTGGAGATCTATTCCTATTCACATCCTTTTTCTAATCAATCTTATATGACATTGTACCCCCTACATACCATCATATTATTCTCCAAACAGGATTTTCAATTGTCATGATTGATCACTTACACACAAATGTGCTCAAGACATATGTATTACTCACCTACTAATGTGTGTAGGTCTTATTTCACATCCAACATTCTGTTCCTCAATTCCTTTTGTGCCTATCTTCCCCAGTCCTCATCTGTATAGAGTTCCGGACCTTTAACCTGAAAACATATTGATACAAATATACTTTCAAAAACATGGGGCCCGATTCACAGAATGAACTTACTACTTTTGGCATTCACAGAATGCACTTACTACTTTTGGTATTCACAGAATGAACTTACTCATTTCGGTATTCACAGAAGTTAGGACTACTAACTTTAGGACTCCTAAATGCCTTCTGTGAATACCGAAAGTCTTAAAATTAAGATTTTTCTCAATTTAGTAGTAGTAAAGTTAGGACTACTAACTTTAGGATGCCTAAATGCCTTCTGTGAATACTGAAAGTCTTAAAATTACGATTTTTCTCAATTTAGTAGTAGTAAAGTTAGGAGTCCTAACTTTACTACTACTAAATCGAGAAAAATCCTAATTTTAAGACTTTCGGTATTCACAGAAGGCATTTAGGCATCCTAAAGTTAGTAGTCCTAACTTTACTACTACTAAATAATGAAAAATCCTAATTTTAAGACTTTCGGTATTCACAGAAGGCATTTAGGCATCCTAAAGTTAGGAGTCCTAACTTTACTACTACTAAATTGAGAAAAATCCTAATTTTAAGACTTTCGGTATTCACAGAAGGCATTTAGGCATCCTAAAGTTAGTAGTCCTAACTTCTGTGAATACCGAAATGAGTAAGTTCATTCTGTGAATACCAAAAGTAGTAAGTGCATTCTGTGAATGCCAAAAGTAGTAAGTTCATTCTGTGAATTGGGCCCAACATCACTCATGCAATTCTCACTGATATGCCAAGCTGGATTCATTTCCATCTCTATTAATATCCCATAAACCTCTTGCCTTCCCTTCCTCCTTTCTGTGTTCACTACACTGGGGTTAGAAAACAAATCATATTGTAAGAGGCTATTAACTCTCTCCCCTTCCTTATACAATGATTTTCCTGAAAAATCCCGCTCAAGTGTTAATGAAAAATCCTTTGATCTGTGCCTCAAACCGGCCATGTGAAAAAGGCCACCAGTTTAGGGATCCCATTTAAGTCTTTCACATCCCGGAAGTCACAGATCACTTCTTGCAGCTGGGCCATTCACTAATGGTCAAAACTAACTGCCTCTGACTATTTCATCATCACTAGACCCATCACTCAGCCTCTCAATCCATAATAAAGAAATAGGTGATGTGATTTGGGTAATTGTGTCCATGCGAGATAGGTATCATTGTGATATATAACTAAGATAGTCTAGATATAACCATAATTAAAGAAAACTGAAGCACCTCCCAGTTACCCCTACAAACGCTCAGAAGCATGCCAATCACCTTCTTTTGTATGTCCAGCATGATAGGGAGCTCCACTTTCACCTCAGTGCTCCTCTCACTAGACCAGCCTTCCAGGATATACATCACCATTTCATCCATCAACAGCTCATACTCCCACAACAGTTTCCGTAGTACGCCATACCTGCCAATTTAGCAGTTCTAGTGCCATCCGACAAACCCTTGAAAATCAGAGACATAATGAAATGTACCACATTATTACAGCAGGTTTGGCTTTCATCTGTGCTGCTATGTTGCACCGCACCTGACTGCACAAACTCATCCCATGAAAATGCGTACACCTTGCGGGCAGACACTGACAAGAAGCCGAGGATAAGCTGCATCACTTGTTCTCACCCACGGACAAAAAATGAGCCAGCATTGCAAACTTCAACTCGTCGCCCAGGGTGCATGCCCACGGAACCCCTTCCACCTATTCATAGGACACCCCCGCGCCGCACGGCCACCAGCTGTCGCGTGTGCTCCCCGCCTGCCGCTGCTCTCAGCCTCGCTGAGCCTCCCCGCCTTCGGGCCACGCTGCCGCCGCTCGTGGTTCCCGCATCTCTGCCTTCTGCTGCTTCGTTTTACATTGTATTGTTTTTGTTGTAAATTGCTTGTCTTTTGGCTTGTATTGTACATTGTATTGCTTTTGCTTCGTTTCACATTATATTGTTTTCTGTTTTAAATTGCTTGTCTTTTGGTTTGTTGTGCCTTCTGCTGTTGTCCCCTGCGACCACCCGCCCCGCTTCCCCCCGCCGGGAGTGTGGACACGCCCCCTTCCTCCCTGCTCCCGCCTCCCAGCTGCTCCTCCCTCCCTGCACTTCGCCATATATGGCGACCGTGCAGCACAGGTGAGTGTGACCTATTCATAGGACACCCCCGCGCCGCACGGCCACCAGCTGTCGCGTGTGCCCCCCGCCTGCCGCTGCTCTCAGCCTCGCTGAGCCTCCCCGCCTTCGGGCCACGCCCCCACCGCCGTTCCTGGTTCCCGCATCTCTGCCTTCTGCTGCTTCGTTTTACATTGTATTGTTTTTGTTGTAAATTGCTTGTCTTTTGGCTTGTATTGTACATTGTATTGTTTTTGCTTCGTTTCACATTGTATTGTTTTCTGTTTTAAATTGCTTGTCTTTTGGATTGTTGTGCCTTCTGCTGTTGTCCCCTGCGACCACCCGCCCCGCTTCCCGCCGCTGGGAGTGTGGACATGCCCCCTTCCTCCCCGCCTCCCAGCTGCTCCTACCTCCCTGCACTTCGCCATATTGTGCGCCGAAGGCGTGCCAAAGGTAAGCCCGTCTGCGCCCGTCCGCGCCTGGACCGTGCCCAGTGCCAGGACCCCTGGCCCCCGCAGTCGCCAGCCCACCCGCCGGACCTACGACGCCACCGAACTCTACGCACTCAACGCCGGCTGAACCCCGGGTTGCTACCGGGCCACCCCGAGATGCACCCACGGACCCTTCTGCTGAAACTCCTGCAAGTTCACCTGCATCCGGACCTGCACTACTCCAGCACTGCCCAAGACCACGACGAGCAACAGCAACAGCCACCTGAAGTGCATCCTGCTCAACACCCGCTCCGTCCACAGACACGCCGTCGAGCTCTGGAACCTGCTCGACACCACAGCTCCAGACGTCGCCTTCCTCACTGAAACCTGGATGAACGCCTCCTCAGCGCCCGACATCGCCATCGCCATCCCTGACGGCTACAAGATCATCCGGAGGGACCGCATCAACCAGATGGGAGGAGGCATCGCCATCATCCACAGGAACACCATCCGCATCACGACCAACACCGACGACACCCTCGCACCCGCCGAGCACCTGCACTTCCAGATCCACAAGACCACCCTCAGAGGCACCCTCATCTACAGACCCACAGGACCACGCACACAATTCAGCGAGGACATCGCCGACTTCATCAGCCCGCACGCCCTCCCCTCCGCTGACTACATCCTCCTCGGGGACCTCAACTTCCACCTGGAGAACAACAACGACCGCAACACCACCACCCTGCTGGACAACCTCGCTAACCTCGGACTCAAGCAGATGGTGACCACCCCCACCCACTACGCCGGACACACACTCGAC
The DNA here is from genome assembly GCF_964263255.1 of Lissotriton vulgaris. Lineage (NCBI taxonomy): Eukaryota > Metazoa > Chordata > Amphibia > Caudata > Salamandridae > Lissotriton > Lissotriton vulgaris. The sequence goes on from NC_141694.1 coordinate 1,301,369,482, forward strand.
CCCGTCTTCTCATCCAGCAAGGGCATCGCCTTCAGCCACGCAACCGGACTCCACTGGACGGACCACAGCTGCGTCCACTTCAGCTTCAGAAGGACCACGATCCACCAACACCAGCAACAGGTTGCACGCAGAAGCTGGAACAAGATCACAGCCGACCAGCTCACGACTTCCCTGAGCAAGAACCCACCCACCAGCGCAACAAACCCCAGCCAAGCGGCCACCAACCTCACGAAGTGGATCAGCCACTGCGCAGACGACCTCGCCCCTCTGATGACCCCGCCTAGCAGACCCGGCAGCAAGAAAGCCCCATGGTTCACCGACAAACTCAAGAGCTCCAAGAAGAACTGCAGAGCCCTGGAGAAAGCCTGGCGCAGAGACCCAACACCAGACAACATGACTGCCCTCAAGCTCGCCACCCGAAAACACCACCAACTGATCCACGCCACCAAGAAGACTGCATTCAAGGAACGACTGGACAACAACGCACACAACAGCAAGGAACTCTTCAACATCGTTAAAGAGCTCTCCAACCCCAACGCCGGAAACAACGACATCACCCCTTCGCAAGACCTCTGCAACTCCCTCGCCTCCTACTTCCGCAACAAGATTGCGGACATACACAACAGCTTCAGCACTCAACCGACGCACGCCATGACTGAACCACCACCCCCCACCACCACCCTCCGCGCCTGGACCCCGATCAGCACCGAAGACACTGTCCGCACGATGAACTCCATCCACTCCGGATCTCTGCCCCCACCACGTCTTCAACAAGGCCGACGCTGTCATCGCACCCCACCTGAGGGACATCTTCAACACCTCCTTCGACACCGCTACCTTCCGGGAGAGCTAGAAGCACGCCGAACTCAGCGCTCTACTAAAGAAGCCATCAGCCGACCCCACCGACCTCAAAAACTACCGCCCCATCTCGCTGCTCCCGTTTCCTGCAAAAGTCATCGAGAATACCGTCAACAAGCAGCTGGCTGCCTTCCTCGAGACGAGCGGATCCCTCGACCTATCGCAGTCTGGCTTCCGGGCCAACCACAGCACCGAGACCGCCCTGATCGCAGCAACCGATGACATCCGAGCCCTACTCGACAACGGAGAAACAGCGGCCCTCATCCTCCTTGACCTCTCCGCGGCCTTCAACACTGTCTGCCACCGTACCCTAGTGCAGCGCCTCAGCAACGTTGGAATCCAGGAGAAGTCACAGGAGTGGATCATCTCCTTCCTCGCCGGAAGGACGCAGAGAGTCCGCCTCCCCCGTTCAGATCAGAAGCCACTGAAGTCATCTGCGGCGTTCCTCAAGGCTCCTCGCTCAGCCCAACCCTCTTCAACGTCTACATGAGCCCCCTCGCAGCCATCGCTCGCCAGAACAACCTCAACATCATCTCCTACGCCGACGATACCCAGCTGATCCTCTCCCTCACCAACGACCCCGCCACCGCCAGAGCCAACCTACACGAAGGGATGAAAGAGGTAGCCGAATGGATGAAGAACAGCCGCCTGAAACTGAACTCGGACAAGACGGAAGTCCTCATCCTGGGATCCTCACCCTCCGCCTGGGACGACTCCTGGTGGCCCCCCGCCCTGGGCACCACCCCCAAGCCAACGGACCACGCACGCAACCTGGGCTTCATCCTGGACTCCTCCCTCTCCATGAACAGACAAGTCAACGCCGTCTCCTCGTCGTGCTTCAACATCCTGCGCATGCTACGTAAGATGTTCCGGTGGATCCCCACCGAGACCAGGAAGACGGTCACCCAGGCCCTCGTCACCAGCTGTCTGGACTACGGCAACTCCCTCTACGCCGGAACCACTGCCAAACTTCAGAAGAGACTCCAGCGGATCCAGAACGCTTCAGCATGTCTCATCCTGGACATCCCCTGTTGCGACCACATCTCTGGATACCTGAGAGACCTGCACTGGCTCCCGGTCAACAAGAGAATCACCTTCCGTCTCTTCACCCACGCACACAAAGCCCTACACAACCAAGGCCCAGGATACCTCAACAGCCGCCTCAACTTCTACGCTCCCAAACACCAGCTTCAATCGACCAGCCACGCCCTCGCCGCCGTCCCCTGCATCCGAAGAGCCACCACAGGGGGAAGGTCCTTCTCCTACCTCGCCACCAAGATCTGGAACTCCCTCCCGACCCACCTCCGCCTGACCCAGGACCACCTCGTCTTCAGGAAGCAGCTCAAGACCTGGCTGTTCAAGCAGTAGCGGACCCCCCTTCCCTAGCGCCTTGAGACCATCCGGGTGAGTAGTGCGCTATATAAATGCTTTGATTGATTGATTGATTGATTGATTGACTCTAAACTGGAAAGAGCATCAGCCATTTAATTGTTTACACCAGCAATATGTCGTGCTTTGTAAGTGACATTTGTGTGCAAAGAGTCCAACACGAAAACTCCTAACAATTGCCAAACCTTCAGTTCCCAAGTCGATTGTTGCTTGATAATGCACACCACTGACATGTTGTTGACGTTGAACAAGACCGTTTTGCTAGCAAATTGACACCCTCACAGACAAATCACCACCAACGATGGAACAAACTCAAGGAAGGCAATGCTCCACCCCTCTGCTTCCACACCTCATGCCACACCGTGGCACACCACTGACCCTGCCAGAAGACTTCGAAACCAGGCGACCCAATGCTTTGTAAACATCTTAACAGAATACTTCACCATCTCTTCTACTCCCGTTCTACTTCCGTTCATTTGCTCAGAAAACTCACCATAACTACAAATCCTTCCTAATCCCATCTTGAGGTGGACACTGTGGTGTGGTATTGATGTCCCTGCCAAAGCCCAACCTAACCTCTTAGAGAACATCCTGCCTGCCCCTACTGCCCTGCACGCAAAAATTCAAATAACCTAGCAGGACCTGTTGTACTTCAGCTGCATCTTGGTCTCGTCCAACATCCTCTCCAGAAGTTCTAGACAATGCTGCTTCTCTTTTCTGACAATCTGATCTCCATCCTGTGGCAATCCAACTGTGAGAAATCAGGACTGTTTTGCAGTGTCCCACCAGTTTTTGCCCCCATTTTGACCACCAGATGCTGGTTTTCTGACTTTGGCTGTGCCCTGGGCTCTGCTAACCACACCCAGGGTTCTGTACTCCATGTTAAAAGTACATGGTAATTTGGAGGAGCATGATGCACACGCTAATTAATACGTCACTATCAGTCTTCATGGAGTGAGGAAAGGATTCCAATGGCGCGAGCATATATTTAAATAAAGCTTGTGAAACGCTTGCCAAATGTCTTTGGAAATGTCTCCTTAAAGAAGCTCAGTCTAATCATGAATCAATAAATGAGCTGCAGCAAGAGTGCATGGGGCGCAGTGGGGCCAGCTTAATGCAGCAAATAAGTCTGGTGAAATTTGAGAAAGATGAGGAGGCTTATGCTGAGGAAATGCAGCTTTTGAATTAAGAAAAGGAGAGCGCGCACAGTACATTATTATTTCAAAGGTGACAAAGTTGTGTTAGGACGCATGCTGAAGAAGAACAGGTTATACAGTAGCTCTTTTGATGATTAGAAGCCAAGATCTTCTTGTTTCTTGTCAAGAAATGATGATCTTGTTAGGTCAGGTCTAATCATCTCATCTTTGTCCTCTGTGTAAAGAAGTACAAAGAAGCAGGATAACAGCTAAACTGATCTTTATTTTAGTATAAGGTACAGCAACATCCTAGCCACAGGGCAGCCAGCAGCAACTGACTCACAGTCCTAGGCACCCAAAGCAAACCCTCATTACATTCTAGATTCCTAAAGATAGTGTGTTCCATATGAGTGCAGCTCACTAGCAAAGGCAATTACCACAAAGTGGCCATACACTTGGGTGGCACCCTGTACCCCATTGGTCAGGGCTGGTCCCGTGCTTGACGCAAGGAACACTGCATAAATATGGAAGAGATGCATAGTTCCTCAGATCTGCTGAATGAAACACCAAGTAGAAGAAGGACTGCCCTGCTGTAAACCTGATCTGCACCCCAAAGGTTTTAACTCTGAAGGACTGCACCTACTGAACATTCTGAGACTACAGCCCTAAGGATGTTGCCTTGCTTCAGAAGGATTATGGAGTGGGCTCCCTGCAAGCTACAGGTTAACAGACCCCACCTCCCACCTCCTCAAAGAGTCCACATCCTGGAGTGCGTTAAGTGAACTTTTAAGGATTTGGCCAGGTGAATTGTGGGAATTGTAGTCCAGACATCCCTTAGACCATCTAGGAAATCCCAGACCCTTGGATTTGGAATTCGGACACTTTGAACCCTTAAGAAGAACTTCAAAATTCCCAAAAGTTTGGAGCAACTTTTGGAAAAAGCTCAATAATTTGACCGATCTGATGTTGAGAGTCAAGCAGGCTATCTTCAAACACGACCCGGACTAGATTTCAGGTTTTCCTGGTGAAAGCTCTGGAGCTCCTGATTTCTGAGAATTGGCCTGGACCTCGCAGAAAGACAAGCCGGCGAAACCACACTGAATCAGGTATGATAAGTGCCTTGCTTGATGTCGAGGGAAAAAGCTCCAGAAAATGTACTAAATGTTACGGTAACATTTTGACTAATGCCTACCGCTTAGTGTATCTGACCAGGGCTCCATTGAGGCCGGCCTCAAACTTTGACTTTGTCCCAGTCAATTGTGACCTGATGTCCCAAACTGACCCTTAAGTTTTTAAGCACTAGAAAGTGTTTTTTCTTTATAAATTCATGTATCCAGTTCCCTACATTGTATTTTCGTTATTTTGGTGTCTATTTGTTCATAGAAATTATGATCTATTTTTATAAATTGGAGTTAGATTTTTATTATGTGTTGTGTCTTACTTTTTTAACATATTGGTGTTTTTAAATGCTTTACCCACCTATCTCTTGTGTTGAGCCTGCCTGCTTGTTGCCAGCTACCAAGAGATGAGCAAGGGATTTATTTAATGAGACCCTAAATGAACCTTGTATTGTGTTAGTGGCCTTACTACTAGTGGTAAATCGCTACTTATCATTACTAATAATCCACTTTCCAACACCAAATCAATCCTCATAAAAGTAAGCATTTGCACTTGCCCTACTGTCTTTTCTGGCACCAATGGGACACCCACATTTTGCATAAAATCCTGAAACAATAGCAATTCTTCCTGAAATTCCCAGGACTGCAGGGCACCCACCAAGAAAAAATCATCCAAATAGTGTGTCATGGCCTCTTTTCCTGCCACGTGTGAAAAGCATTTGTAAAAGAGGAACTGAACACCTCAACCAATGAACATGAAATTGAACACCCCATTGGCAACGTCTTGTTCACAAAAGACTTTCATCCAAAATACATGCTGACCAACTCACAATCCTCAGGTTGAACTGGAAACAAACAAAATGCTGTTTTTACATAACAATTTGCCATCAAAGCGCCCGGGCCAAAGTTATTCACCAACAGCCATTTACCCGGATGCATAATACACCCCACTACACACCCCAGGAATGAAATTGTTGGCCATCCGGCCATCACAGATTATGAATCGGACAGAACTCCCCTGGCTCCTTCTTAGGGACCACCCCATTCAAGGAAATCCTCAAGTTCTCCAGGGGCCAGTCATGGAAAGTCATTTTCATCGTCCCTTCTCTCACCTCCTTCAACAATTTGCTCCAAACCAATTCCTCCTGTCCTTTCACTGACTATAAATAATCCTCCAATTGCCGCACCCTGGGGCCATCATAGAACAAAGAAAACCCAAACTGAAAATCTGGCTACAACAACTCTTTTTCCTCCTCCATTCCAAACACACTGACCTAGTGGTGCAATCACTTCACCCTATTTGGTGTACGCCCAATTTCTGATGGGGTTCTGCCTCGCTCTGCCCCAACTGCGCTCACAGGAACATGTAAACTGACCCCCATTCCCACCCGGCTGCCCGTTCCCACCTCCTGAGCTCCACACTGAGTGAGCATGTGCTTCCCACTGCATTTTAAGCATTCATGTCTATACTTACAGTACTCACATAAGCAGTGTGTCATGCTGTATGACCAGCACACTCTCCGCCTATCCCTTTCCTGTCTCACCTTCCCCTGCCTGGGAGGGATGCCGTTGAAAGGGCTTGTAGATAACTGCCCAGCCACTCACCAGCTAAGACAATGGGGCAGATTGTTTTGGCATTATCATTTGAGGAAACAGCTCACTGTCCAGCTGCCCTCAAATGCCATCTGCATTGTCTGTGAGGCAGGCACTAAATTCCTAGTCATACTGCACACAAGCCCACCCCCTGAATGTAACTTGCACTTTTCACACTACATCAAGATACTTTAACTATGCCATGCACCTCTCTGGATATTTCTCACAGTACATGCTAGAGTAGATAAGAAAAGCTGCTGTCCAGTTCTCAATATTCATTGGCACCTTGGGCCAGTGGGACAGCTCATACTCTTCCTCTTTGGAGGCCTCCTTTGCCCACACCTCCTTATGTAAGAGTTTAAACATTTCCACAAATATCCCTTTTCAAATGTGTTCTTTAGTGGCCAACATTAAGTGGGCCCCAACAGCTTCATGATGCCCATGTACCGCAGCTTTTTATGCGTCACCTCCTTTCTCTCCTTTTTCCCCCCCATGCTCTTGTCTTCACCTGTTACCCCAGACTCTACCATTGTCTCCTGTGCGTTTTCACTAATTTCCTCCTTATCATTCCTACTTCTTTGCTCCCTCGGTGCCTGTCTCCTGATCCTGCACATACGTACTCTTCAAAAAACAAAGGCCGACTACCCCGTTCACTTTTATGTCTGTCCCCACAGCCTTCACTCCTACGTGAAGGTCCATGGTTCCCCAGTAAGATGCTACCTATAATTCACCACAATTAATTCAACAAAAGGCTGCAGGGAGCTACTGTACCAGGCTAACACAAATCTGCCAAGTAGCATTGGTAAGGCAGAATGTGTAATCAAAAGTACCTCCCTCTCCCAAACACCTTACCAGGGTTGCCAGCAGCTCCGCTATGTAAAATGATCCCTGCATAAGCCCAAAATGCCACTCCTTAAAAGGAAGCAATGGACTTCCGCTAGCCCGGAAATCTTCACGGGCAACAAGAGCGGCACTCCACAGGGTGGAAGGAGGAATTTTTAAGAACAGAAAGTCAGACAGCATTTTCGCATTTCAGAATTTTACTTATAGGGCAGATGCTGTACCTAGGTGTAGCTGACTCTAATTATGTGTAATGAACACCTTTATTAAATAATGCATTAAGTATTGGATTAATTCATATTATACCGTAAAAGAAGGCATGCCCCCTTCTACAACATGCCGCTTTTTTAGGTACCTGGCCTCTAAACAGTGGAATGAACTCCCGCTCCACCCCCGAATGGAGCCCTCCGAATCTAGATTCCGGGGGAAACTCAAAACGTTTCTGTTCCCCACTATGTAACCATTCTCTCTCTTTGGCTTTACTAACATCTGCCTCCTGAAAACTAGCAGCAGTTAGCGCGGGGACACACTGTTTTCTGTGTAACCAGGCGCTTAAAAAATGGCTTATTATTTATTATTATTACAACGTCATACGGAGTAGCATCTTCAAAAATTAGTTATAGAACAGCAAGAAAATGGTGGTAAGAAAGGGCTTTAAGGAGAGGATGAAACATAAATCCATGATCTATATGCCCTCCTTAGCAAAGAAAGCAAAAACCCTTGTGAATTATAACACAAGCCACACTATTTAGTGTTAAATAGAGCCTCCTATTCACAGTTACAGTTTGATCTTATACCACTCAATAAGGTAATGTAGGCCGTATTTATCAGTTTCTTCTGACTGATGAGCCTAGTTGAGTCTGAGGAAGCCCACGCTGGTCACACATCACATAATGTAATAATGCAGGAGAGACACATCATGGTGTAGATAAGGGGTATAGTAGAGTGGTGGGGTGGAGGCTGCCCTGACCATGATAGGGGCAGTGAACAGGGCCTTGTACCAGGTGCAGTGACAGATGTGGCACACATGGGACCGAGATCCTCATTTCGACTTGGTGGTGCTAGGTTACGTGTCTGACCAGTAAATAGCAGGAGACCACACACTTGTCAGGAGCTCACAGCAGTCACATAAATTGGGAATCAACTGGCTGTTTATCAGCTGTCTTGCATGCACTCTCAAAAGGTGTGGACCATATACGACATACATTTCTAATTGTTTCAGGGGAATGGGGCGAAATAAATGAAGGAACCTAGGCAGAGGGCGATCCATCTGGACAGAACACTACACGAGCATTTGATAAACATAGATTTGTAAAACTTGTTAGGAACTACTGATCACTGGCTCCTTTTTAACACTGTTCAGCAATCCCCCAGAAATTTAAAGCCATCTCTCTGTGTTTTCCTGTTCTGCGGTTTTGTGTCTGCTGTATGTACCTCAAGACAATCACTGTCTAATGATACAAAACAATGTACAAGTCAGCGTGTATTGTGTTAATCCAAGCCAACTTGTTTGGACCAATACCAAATATCAGTTCTAACTTAGTGAGCACAATGCTCTCTGGGTGATTTGTAAAATGCGGAAGTGCCAGTCGGGGCAATGGCATTATTTACTGTGCTTTCCTAACCATAAAAAGCATGCGTCAAAGCCAATTCAGAGGCTCGACCGTAAATGTCTGCACTGTGACAATGGGTCAACAGTGTGTGAGGGTTTTATTGTTTACATTGATCGGTATCTTTGAGTCATGGATGGCGCCAGCTTTAGTACCGTGAAATAAACGGAAAGTTTCGCATGTTACAACAATAGACACAGGCCCGGCTATTAAAGGCAGTAATAAGGTAATTTCAGGGGAAAGTTTTGGTATTTTGAGAAATAAGGGAAGGGAAGGAATACGAGAAACAGAGGAATCTAGAAAGGGAGGAGGTGCACGAGCAGGGAATGGAGAGTAGTGGAGCTTTTGGGCTGGGTGAATGTAAGGGAGCTAGAGGCGGGGTGAGAAATTATATATTGAAGTTAAAACATAATGGAAACTGAAGAAAGCAAAAATTGGCTACTCTTGAACCTTATCTACCACTACAGTGAAAAAGACAATATGGAAACAACAGTTGATATTGATAAAATAACGTATTTTAATTTCTACAAACACTAAGAGATGGTGGTAAAAGACAAAGGGTGGGTGGGAAAAGTTGGGTTGGTTATGGTAACCATTAAAGCAGAAGTGCTAAAGCAGTCTTTCTTCAGAGGGTAAAAAAGTGTGTGGCTGTAGAGACTGTAGAGGAGCCGAAGAAGACGAGCCAATGTAATATTATTTTTGTTATTGCTTTTTACCTCTTGTGCTGCAGTCAGTAGACAGTTAAGTGGTCTAAGTATTTACTGTTGCAATCTCTGTGCAACGAGCCACTCACTCAATTTGTGACAGAACTGACTGCCTCAGCATTTCAAAATACTCACGTTGGAAAAACTGACTGCCAAAAAGTTCGATTATAATAACATCTGCTGTTAGCAGTAGTGCGAAAAGGTAGCAAAGGCTAGATAATAATCAAATCATGATTTGAGCGAGGGGATAAGTAGGTGAACTAGAGTGCTGGTGAACATATGATCCAAGCAGGGACTTTAGGAATGTGTCCTGACTGAAACACCAGAAAGTGATCTCTGAGGAAATTGATTTTGAAAAGAATGAGTCTAAGGGCCTCAACTAGAGTTTGATGGAAAGGACTCCTCCAACCCCTGGAGGATATCCCGTCCCCTATAATACAAGTTCCATAGGCCATAATGCACTTGCAATATGGATGGAGTGTCATATCAGCCAGATCCTAAATAAGGTCTTCGGTTTCCAAGTTTTTGCAAAACACACTTTGGCTAGCTTGCCTTCTGTGATATATACAGATTGCACAGGAATATTACTGCAATTGGATAGAAAATCACTTACATTTTAATGGAATAAGCAATTAAAAAACGTTGAAATGCTTATTGATATGTTAGGAGTGGAATGCAAAAGCTACATTATATGGAGAAATGTTTCAAAAAGATTTAGGAAAGGAATCGGCAAAAACATTTTGGACATAGACAATAAATGGAAGAAAAGGGAAAGATTCTAGCAAGCTTGAAAGGCAATTAATAACGTATTGGGACCTTAGGGCATTTTCCAGTAAATATATCATTAAAACATGGAACCCACTGCATGGGGAGGGGCATTAAGTATAATTTTCAGCTTTGAATACTCCAGTGCAGCTCTTTTGTATGCCAAAGGAACCCTGTCAGGAAGCAGGCTGTGTCAACGGTCTATGATAATGCCACCATTTCTTATGAGTACTTTCCACTTTCTTCAGCTGCCACCTACTTACCACACTAGGTCACGTCTTTCGTTTTCATTGTGCAATTCCTTCCATTACTCCTAATTTCTCTGTATATTCATAATGATCACATTGCTTTTGTCTTAACCTTGTCCATTGAATAAATGTCTTTTATGACTAACATTAAGTTTACCATAGGACCAGGTAAAAACATTAGAGGTTGTCTGAAAGAATCCAGTGGTCCAAATGAAATATAAAGGATTTAATGTTGAATTGCAGCACAGCAACATAGAGCAAACATATCTACAGGGAGATTTAGTGCAACTGCAGATCAGACACCTGAATTTCCAAAGAAAGATTCCAATGGAACTAGAATGAATGACAAACCATAACAAGTGTGTCTTTAACATGCATATTGAAATGTAACATATCTCACTTATATGAAAAAGAAAGAAGACAAATAAAAAAAAGAAACAAAGGAAAAATGAATCTATCTAACAAAATATAATAATTTTACAGGTAACATTCTTGAGGGAGTAGAGTCCTTAACTCTATTAGCAACAGAATCATTACGTGAAAGTGTGGTGTCAGAACAATTATGTTGGACATCAAGTTATCTGGTTGGCATATCCAATCAGCATTGTTGACATTAAGTGATTGAGACATGGTTCTAAAATTCTCAGGACATTTAGAGACCCGTCTGATATTCCACATCTTAACATCCTGAGTTATGAGAGAATTTTTGAAAACTTTAGTGATCTTAATGGGGTTGGTGAATTTACTCCCACACTTCATGACAAAACCTGGTTTCTTAATTCTCACCCATTCTCCTACCTTAAAGTTATGCTCCTTGGTATTCCACTTCTTCTCATACCATTCTTTGTACTTGTTTTGTTTTTCCTTTACCTTTATGCTGGTATAAATCCAATTATGATAATTTCTTATGTTATTCTTACATTTCTACTCAAGCCACCAGGGACAAATATTAGAAACTGGATCCGTGCCCCTTAAAAGTCGGAAAGGACTAACTTCTGTAATGGAATGTGGGGTAATTCTGTACATCCATAATCTTTCCCTTAATAAATCTTTCCACTCCTCCCTTTATTTAACAACATCAGCAATATAACCCTTCAATACACGATTGAAGCGTTCTCCTTGGCCGTTTTCATGTGGTGCATAAAGTGACTTGGTGACATGTTTTATATTGTGATATTTAAGATATTCCTCCATATCTTTTGAAATCAGTTGAACCCCATGATCAGTTACAATGGTTGAGGGACAACCTTCCCTTGCAAAAATCTCCTTAGCCGCATCGCTGCGGCGGCTTTTCCCGCTGTGTGCGGCAATTTTCAAAACACCGCGTTACATGACGAACTCAGCTCGTCATCAGCATACGAGCGCCGTAGCTGATGACGAGCTCAGCTCGTCATCTGCAGCGAAGAGGTTAAAGAAATCCAACACTATATTAGTAGTAGCCATCGGTACCAACTTAACCTCAGGCCATTTTGAGTGATGATCAACTAATACTAAGGCATATCGTGAATCCAATGGAAGATTCATAAAAGGACCAGAAATATCAAATGCCACTTTTTGCAAGGTTCCGCTGGCCACTCTGTGCTCTTGAGAGGAGGCACATTGACTTTGAGCATTTTTTCACTTGAAATGCAAACATCACATTCTCTAACCACACGGTCTGCCATGCGATCCATTCCTGGCCACCAAAAATACGATCTTATTAACCGTTTCATAGCAGACATCCCTGGATGAGAAATATTGGCTAACTTAAGAACTAGCTCCTGCACACCAAAGGGTGGCACCCATTTCCCATTTTTATAAACAAAATCCCCTTCCAGTTCGAAATCGTCTGCAACATTAACCATGGGGATAAGTTCCTCACTGATGTTCTTTTTTGTGGGCCAGCCTTCCACAATATACATCTTAACCAATTGCCATAGGCAATCATTCTCTTCACTGGATTTCCATGTCTCCTCTGAAATATCAGAAAACGCCCCAATTACAACTTCCTGAATGGTAGTGACAACTTCTAAGTCCTCAACTTATTTTGATGACTGTATCTCACAGGTATGAGGTGACATAAAATCAGCGGTAAAAAAACAATTTCTGGCACAAATTCAGTTTTGAAACAATACTCTTTTAATCATGAAGTTAACCTGGCAATTCTTGTGGTGGAATTCCATACTCCACCTGGCAAAAGTATGTTAACCAACGGTTTATGATCTGTCCTTAAAGTAAACTTGCTTCCCCAAATATAGGGGCCGATTAGGATGGCGGACGGATTGCCCCCGCCTGGCTGGAGGTAGTCACCACCAGCCCGGCGGGGGCAATCCGTCCGCCATCCTCACAGAAATGACTCCTTGCCACATTAGGATGGCGGGGGAGTCCGTGGCGGACGGCAAGACCGTCCGCCACTTTTACTGCTGGTCGCCTTCACGACCAGTGGAAGAAAGTGCTTACATATGGTGGCGGTGTCTGCGAGACACCGTCAACCATATTACGATGCCGGCAGTCCTATGCCTTTCCGGCAGCATTGCCGCCGTGGAAAGGCATACAGTCTTTGCTTTGGGGGCCCGTTACGGGCCCCCAGTGTGAAGGAGGGGTGGGGGGTGGACATGGGGGTACCTATGGTACCCCCTGCGTTTCAAAGTACAACATGGCAGGCACCGCGCGGTGCCTGTCATGTTGTGCTTTGAAACACACAACATGCATTTTTAGCATTGGGACCGCCTACCGCAATGTTAAAAATGCGGGAGGCACCCGCTACTCTGGCGGGTGCATCCTAATTCGACGCATGGGACCTCCGCCCCTGTGGCAGACAATCCCTTCCTACGACAGGATGGCGGACGGACAAAGTCCGTCCACCATCCCAATCGGCGCCCATAGTTTCTATAATGCTCTATTGCCCAGACACAAGCAAGCAACACCTTTTCTATGACAGCATACCACCTTTCAGTTTCATTTAAGGTTCTCAAAGCAAAACAGACATTTCATTCTTCATTTCCAATTTTTTGTGACAAAACCCCACCTATACCATATAAACTGGCATCAACTGTAATAACACAGTGTTTGTTCATGCAAAAAGGTCTTAAAGTAGGAGCGTTTACAATGTCTTGCTTGAGGACAGAAAACACATGCTGTTGCTCCTCATTCCATTCCAATACGGCATTGTGTCTTAAGAGCTTCCTCAAAGGCTCCATTTTAGAAGCAAAGCTGGTCACAAACTTGGAATAATACACACACATGCCTGTAAAGGATAGTAATTGCTCCTTGCTCTTTGGAGCAGGCGCATTTACTATACCGTCAACATTAGATTTTTGGGGTATTACACCATCACCTGTAAGTGTATGACCTACATATTCCACACTTTTCTTAAACATCTTGCATTTGTGTGCATTAAGTGTCAACACACTTTGTTTCAATCTATAACAAACCTCAGGCAGATGTTTGAGATGATCTTGTTCTTTTGCAGAAAAAATTAAAATATCATCCTGAAAACATTTGACGAAACTATCAATGTCCCTGAAAATGTTGAACATGATTCTTTGAAATACTGATGCCGCCGAGTCCGAACCAAACGGAACTCTGGTGTAGTGATATAAACCCTGTGGAGTGATGAAGGCTGTTAACATTTTCGAATCTTCAGTAAGTGGGACTTGATGATACGCTGACCTCAAATCAAAGGTTGAAAAAACTTTGGCCCCCTCCAACAGTGATACTTCCTCATTTATGCTGGGTAATGGGTGACAGTCCACAATAATACCCAAATTTAAAGCTCTTGAGTCCACACACAACCTCAATTTTTTATCTGGTTTACAGATTAAATCAATGGGTAAAACCCACTTGGAGGAGTTAATTGGTTCAATAATGCCTTCTGATACAAGCTCTGTTAACATATCCTTTAACTCCTCTCTTACGTTGATAGGTACTGGTCTAATTCTTTCGTCTAACAGGTGTGACATTGCTCTTTAGTTTGATTTGAGAGTAGTCCTTAAGTTTTCCCAAAGAATCAGTAAATACTTCCTTGAACGTGTCTTTTAAAAAACCCTCCATGCCATCACAGCCTGTAACTGAAAGGTAATTAGTAGATACAGATTCATCCAAAACCACAGGTTCTTTAAGTGTGAGATTCAACATTATGCCAAGCTTCCACTGATCCCTCCAACCAAGTACATTTATCCCTTTGACAGCAACATATAAGTGTATATTGGCAATTCTGTTTTTAAAACGTAATGTTTTAAAATACTCCACCATATCAATGTGTGAACCATCATAGCTTACAGGATTTATGTCAGATGAAAAAATCTTATTAATATAAAAAACCCTGCTAAGTTTTCCTTCAAAATATTGTTTAGAAATAATAGTCCATAGAGACCCATAATCAGCCATGAGATTAAATCCACATTTGACTTTTGAACGATGCACATGGGTGAATTCCTAATGTCCTAATTCCTATGTCATCATAGTCTGTAATGATTCCTATGGTATGCAGAACCGAGACCACAAATCCCGAATTTTGTATTATATTCTCATTTCCTCCATTATTTAAACTCTGCCCAGGATCTTCTAAAGTACATGAAATCCTAAGACGATATTGAGTGGAAAATTTCCTTTTATCTCTGTACATATTGGAAAAATGTCTAATCCTTCCACAGTTCTTACAGTCTCTTATTTTAGCTGGACATCCTTCAAACTACGCCATATGCTTTCTGTTTCCACATCTGTAGCAAAGCATATTTTTTCCCATTATCTCAGGTTTTTTAAAGTTATTAAAATTAGGATTTTGATTTGAAAACAAATTCACATTATGAAATACATTTTTAACTTCATCATGAAGTTCGACAGCACCCACTTCTTCTGATTTTTCTGTGTTCAAAAGCTTTTGCAGTGGAAATAGCTTCCAAAAGTTTAGGATCACCCATCACCCAAAGATGTTTTTTAGTTTTTTTACACCTCACATGAACTATAATTTGATAAATTGAAGGTTGAAGGGTTTTGTGAAGCGCTCTACTATTTGATCCCTTATCATTTCATTTTACAGGTTTTTATATAATCCTCTGCTTTGGATATATATCGCAAGACCCACAACACATTGTTTATGTTCTTGCCTTGAAGCTTATAAAATTGAGCTCTTTCCTAAATTATTATGTTCTTCTTTTTTTTTTAAATAATAAATAAAAATTATTTCCTTGACTCAAAGAACTTGTAGTATGTAAATGTTATTGAAAAAAAAATGTTTTGAAAATGTAGTTTGGTGAAGTGTCCTTGTTTTTAAAAAAAAACAGTATATACATTTCATTTATTTAGGATAAAGGTAGCTTCAAATACTGTAAACCTATGAAAGAATCGGTTTGCATAGAATAAATGATTACTGTTTGCTTTTCTCTTCTAAAATGGAGCCTTTGAGGAAGCTGTTAAGACAACATGCGGTTTTTGAAACGAATGAGGAGCAAAGCATGCGTTTTCTGTCATTAAGCAAGACATTGTAAATGCTCGTACTTTATGACCTTTTTGCATGAACAAACACTGTGTTATTACAGTTGATGCCAGTTTATATGGTCTAGGTGGGGTTTTGTCACAAAAAGTTGGAAATGAAGAATGGAATGTCTGTTTTGCTTTGAGAACCTGAAATGAAACTGAAAGGCTTTATGCTGTCATTTCATTTATAAACTTTATTCGATTGCTTAAAAAACATCATAAAAGTACACAGGTTAAAACAATCATATAGTGTTGCACAGGGAAGGTACATATCATATCATTGCTTGATGTCAAAACACACAACTACCAGCCAATAAATAGAAAAAGAAATAGTAACTAAAAAACCATACTTTTTCTTGCAGCAACAGATTTCAAAATAAAGGTTGCAGTAAAAAAACATAAATCCGAACAAGCAAGTGAGAATAAAAGTTTCATGGCATTTGATGTAGAAGACACTAAGTATTTTTTAAACAACGGTTTCAAATAAACAATACGTAGGGATTTATACAGGGGGCAAATTAACATAAAATGCAGGGTACTTTGTTTGGTTAATCCATCACATGGACATGGAGAAGTAGAATGATTTTTCATCTTTGGAAACGCCACAAGGTTGTGGACAATACCAAGTCTGAGTCTGGATAGGACAAATTGATGGGATTGTCTCAGATGATTTTAAGATAAGTAGGTAGCCCAGAACCCTCATTTACATTGGAGGAATAGAAAGCATGGGTTGAGTAATTGCTTGTGTCAACTTTGCGTTTATTAAGTTTTGCCCTCAAAAATTCTTCTTTCACCTCCCTTTTGGATAAAGTAATTACGATTGCAGGGTCACTACATATATCCATATCAAAAAGTTCTTTGTAAGTAGTAATCACATACTTTATCCAAGGGATATTGTGGGCTTTTTCCAAATGCAGGCAATCTTTGATAATACCCTTAGTAAAGCTTGTTTCGTCCTTCAACCATATAGATCTCCATGCCAAGAGAGGTCTCAGTTCAATTAAGTCGGCTATATAATCCAACCCTAGTTCCTCGTTAACCAGGTAGGTAGATGCCGATGATGGTAAGCAAAGTAACCGTTTCAGAAACAGATTTTCCGAAGTTTGCAATTCCCTAGTGGAACAGTGCCCCCATACCCCTGAGCCGTAGAGCGCTATTGAAGTGCATCTGTGCCTATAAATATTAAGCATTGCTGGGATCCGCCGACTACCCAATTTAGTGGCAAAACGGAAGACACCTAAGGAAGCCTTCCCCATCCTAGCTTTTATATTAATTTGTTCAGGGGTCCATGAGCCCTTGTTATTAAAAGTGATGCCCAGGTAGCAGAAATTATCCACAACCTCAATTCGGTTTTCTTTAAAATAAAAAGGCTTAAGATTGTTAACCTTTTTGCTGCATACCATTATAAATGTTTTGGAGTTGTTGATTTTAAATTTCTTACCCTGTATGAAATCATAGAAACAGTTCATCAGCCTCTGAAGGCCGATTGGAGTTCTAGATAATAGGACAGTATCGTCCGCATAAAGCAACACTGGGATAGGTTGGCCTCCTGCTTGCGGTGCATCTGCTTGGATATATTTTAGTTCCTGTTCCATAGAATTAATAAAAAGAGAAAAAAGCAAAGGGGCCAGTACGCACCCCTGCCTAATACCTGATTTGACCATAATCTTTTTTGTACATTCTCCTGCTGGGCCATATCGAATCTGGGCTGAAAGATTAGAGTATAACCTTGCTAAGAAGTGGATAATAGCTAGGGGTGCACCCATGTCAAGAAGGGTTGTCCACAACAGGGAGTGGTTCACCAGGTCGAAGGCACTAGAGAGGTCTGCAAAACAAAGAACCAGATTTAACCTTGGTGTATTTCCCTATTAAAAGGTTAAGGTTAATGCACTGATCAATTGTGCCGAGGCCCTTTCTAAAGCCATATTGGGATTGTGCCAGAATGTTATTATCAGCCGCCCACTCTTCCAAGCGTAGCAGTAGAACCCGGCTCATGATTTTAAGGGAGGAATCCAAAAGGGAGATAGGGCGGTAGTTTTTAGCCTCTCCTCTATCTCCCTTCTTATAGATAGGAATAATAATTGATTCACTCCATGTTGCCGCGGTGGAGTAATCTGCGGCAGCATTAAAGACTTGGGTCAATAATGGGCCCCACAGGGCCAGATCGTATTTATAGAGATCTATCGGGACCCCATCGGGTCCTGGAGCTTTACCTCCTTTGCTGGAATTAATTGCCGTAACTACTTCTTGGATGGTAATTCCCAATGGCTGTGGTGTCAAAAAGGGATTAGTACAGATGTTATCATAAGACTCCCCATGTGGATCAAAAATTCCAGTGAAGTGTCGAACCCAGCTATCTTCACTTACTTGAGCAGTAAGGACTGGGAATTCTTCCTTCTGGAGGAATGGGGCGTTAATTGTACTCCAAAACAATTTGCAATCCTGAAGGGCTGCGGCACTATCCAGGTTGTCCCAGTCTTGTTCTCTGAGTTCATTTTTCCTACGCTTTAATTCTATGTTGTAATTGGACCTCAAAGTTTTAACCACTTCCCTATCTCTTGGGAGATTGGATAACGCATTCTTAAGGGTTTTTAGCGCCTTTGTGCATGCTTGGTCAAACCAGCCCACATTTTCCCGTCTGGTATTAATCTTGTTGTTAGTGAAAATTTTATTAATAATAATACCAAGTTCCTCAAAATCCGCTATAATACCCGCGGGGGGAACATTAGTTTCGAGACAACGGAGTATCGGTCTGGAATCAGCTGCCACGGCTGTACTATGTAGTTTCTCTGATTTTTCCAAACACCACTTTATCCGTGTTCCATTTGGCCTACTTGGAATAATATCATCTATAACCCTTCCGGTAGGCGTGTTTCTAGGGCCCCATGTAAGGATGGACATTGTTAAGGCATTGTGGTCACTCAAACAGTAGTCCTTAATAATCGGCACTGTACAGAGCGGCACCATTGCAGTTGAAATCACCAAATGATCAATAACAGACTCTGTATCCCACTCCTTTAAAAGTAGGAACAATATTGGCCATCATATCAAGAGCTGGTTGATGGATGACTAGATCAAATTGTAACAGAAGACTGTTGAGGGAAGCCCCGTATGCGGAGTGTTGAAAGTGTGCTAAATTCTCCCCCAAATCTCCATCAAACCCACAAACTGGGGTGTAAGAGTGCGGGCACGTTCTGATATTGAAATCACCCCCCCATATAATGTCATAAGATTTGTGGGATTTATTACAAATTTTCTTCAGGGTAGCTTCCAGTTCATCCACAACTAAGGTACTGGTAGGATCAAAGGTATTATTATAGTGATTAATCAGTAAGGTGTTCCTGCCCTTTTTAACTTGCAGTTCCAGAATTTGTGAATGTGAGCCAACAATGGAGCAAGATCTTACTGTTACCGGAAGATCTACAGATATTAATACCAGCAGGCCCCCTTTTGCCCTCCCCATAACAGATTCTTGAGCATGACAGTTATAAGAAACAAAACCATCACAATAAATATCTATAGTAGACCATGTTTCCTGTAAACATAAGATATCAAACCCAAGAATAAGTTCCCTCCACCCCAGTGCTGAAACTCTCTGACGCCACCCAGCTATATTCCAGCTCGCCATGGAATAACCTTGGTCACTAGAAGTAGGCATCTGTTCTAAAAGAATTGTCTTGGGGGTTGGCAATGTACTTATACATCCCCTATCTGAAGGATTCCCGACTGGCGGTATAGGATAGACTTCCTTAAGTTTGGCTGGAATTAAGGGAGTCGAGTCCATGGTATCCCCGTTGTCATACAAGTTTAAATGGGGGGGAAGCAGGGGTATACACTCTGGGTAGTCAGTCGACTCCCTCAAGTCCATATAAACAGCTATATCGATTTGGGTCCCAAAAGGGGTTTTGCGGGGTCTGAAATTGTAACAATCTGGGGGGTCTTGGATGATGTGATCTTAACCTTCCCCTACGTTCAACCCTAGTCCAGTCATTACTTCCAGAATAATACGTGTCATTATTAGATGGGAAGAAGAAAGAAACTGGAAGAGTCTGAATAGTGGAATCAGGTGACCTGTTAAAACCCACACATATGTGGGACACAGTACGGGGATCTCTAAAACTGACAGTGATGCTGTCTCCATTAATGGATTTAGGAGTCTTACCAATCCAGGGTACCCTCCTCACCATAATGATTTTGTTGTGGAGGTGTGCCGGTAATGGTCTGTTCCAATTAAGCCATTTAATAATTTGATTTTTGCTGACCGGAACCACGTCTCGCGCGGGGGCCGCGAGACGTGGGTCCGGCGCAGGAGACAACAGACAGCAGCAGAGTAAAAGCGCCCGCAGGTCAGTCCGTATTCCCAGGAGGGGCACGCAGAGCCCAAGTCCAGCCCCTAATTTCAAGTGCAGGGAGGAAGCGGCGGGAAGAGGACCAGCTGTGGCAGATTAGCGCACTGCCCGCTGGTCCTCGCAGTCCCACTGCAAGCCTTTTGATGGAATGTGGCTTCACTTCCTGGTCAGCAGGATCCCCGGTGCAGGCAGTCCAATATTCTCTCAACATATTCAACAGAAGAAAGAAAGTCACTCTCTTTAGCGCCAGCGGCTCGTGAAGATTTTGCGCATTCGCTTTAAAAGATGCAGAAGGCGCAAGCATACCAGGTAATTACATTAAGATTTTAAAAGTCGCAAAGTGCTGAATGAGGATTTCTAACTCAAAGCTTTGAAAAACTCACCATGCCTGCGCCGCTTTTCCAAATTTTATCTGTTTTTCTTCTTGTACGATCAATTATTTTATTCCTTTTTGTTGCCTCAGTAATTTGTAAGCCAGATGCAATTCTTGTGATGAGCAGATGCTATTTCTCGATTCTTTTCCTTTTGAAACAGACACATAAAATATGTAGATCGAATTTCGAATAAAGATTTAACTCCTTTTAAATAGTTGAGGCTGAAAAATCCACAAATCCTTTTCTTGGGTTCAGGGACACCACTTCTCTGTGCTGCTGCTCCTTGTTGCGAGAAGTGTTCCTACCCTCATCGCCATTGAAAGAATCCAGTAATCCAAATGAAATTTACATGATTTAATGTTGAATTACAGCACAGCAACATAGAGCGAACATATCCACAGGGAGATTCAGTGAAACTGCAGAACAGACACATGAAGTTCCAAAGAAAGATTCCAATGGAACTAGAATGAATAACAAGTGTGTCATTAACACGCATATAGAAATGTAACATTGCCACTTTCAGGAACAAATCTTACGTTGAAGTAATTTGAAGATTCCGTTGCTTAGGAATTCCCTATGGGCTCAGTTCAGAGAGGAATGCTGCAGTTTATTGACTGGGCATTGCGGCAGAGGAGTTCATCCTGCTTCTGCTATGTTCATTGACTTTGAGCTGTTGGTTGGATCAATAGTGTCTGCAAGGAATGGCTTTTTATAACTGTTCAGTTAAAAATTATGTTGGGGATGTAGTTCTCCCATTGTGTTTGGATGTCATATAGGCATTCGGATTCCACAATTTTTCCCAATTCAAAGCTGGAAAGCTCTGTGAAATTACCCAAGAGTAAACCACAAGGTGCAGTTATGTAACTACCAGAGGGTAATTTTACTGCCTGATTAATCAGTTCTACATAGAATAATGGCCTCTTAAGAGAAGGTCATGGCTTCTGCTTGGCCATCATAACTAAAAGATAGTCCAGATGAAATTGAAATGTTGTTGGTCAAATTTTCAACACATTAAATGTCATATCTTTGCTGTTGTTTGTGCTTTATTTTGGGATGGTGAACATTTCCCAGCTGCATGTAAATGTCCAATGTGCTCGCTCCAGTTATATTTAAACCTATAAATGTTTGCTATCACCAAAAACGTAAGGATAATTATCTGTGTACACCAGAAAATATGCAAAATGGGGATGTGCCATGTAGATGTGCTATGAACACTCATGATCCTCACCCACCCAACATTCTTGAACATTTGGAGGAAAACTAAAATACACAGTGTGAGAGTTGATGAGGCCTGATGCTTGGCTGGTGGGTTGTCCCACCTTATTATGTACATCTCTCCTCGGTCTGTCATACAACCTAGGGAAAGATACAAAGCAAAAAAAAAGGCTTTCACCCCTATCCCCTGGCCTGGCCAGGTCCAATGAGGCAACAAATCCCCCCAGCCTTCCTGCTAAGCCTTGTCAGCAAAAGGGAATCACCATTTGGCTAACCCTGCCTTTTGAAATAATCGCACCTGTATTGCCCAAAAGGTGGGAGCTTTACTTTCACTGACATCAATGGCCATGGCTAAGTGCAGGAAAGGGTTTTAATTCCACTCTCCTTCACATGAACATAGGAATAGAGGGAAATGAAAGATTGGACATCAGGACAGCAACGCCACAGTGCTATGTTCTCTATATTGCGGAAGTGAATTAGTCGAACACCACCCAATTTGTCCAACGGCCAGGGGTGATTCTTATTTCCCAAATTTGTCTAAGTGCAGATATCATTGTGAATTGCCATAGCAGCCTTTGTCTTTACCAAGGCAGAAGGTTCTTGCACACATACCTACTCTTCTTACATTTCCAGGTGCATGGGAATAACATCCAACAACCCATGCCTTGTCAAAGGAAGGGCATAGAGTAAACTTTTGCATTCTACTATGCCCAAGTGCGAGGGGGCTGAATGGAATCCCTACACCTCACCCAAGGACGGAACACATTTTACCATGTGCCACAACATTTCCTAAATGCAAGGGTTTCTCAAAAACATCCTACTTTGCCCATAAACAAGGTGTTTGTTTATCTATTGCCCCCTCCATTGCAAAGTAAGTTGCAATAATAATCAACACCGCCATTGTGCCCAGGGTTGGATTGTATTTTTGCCCTCCAACCCCATCATTCTTGCCCAAAGGTGGGTGGTGTTCCACTATCCCTCTGGCACACCCCATGTTGAAAGTGATCTAAATGTAAGGATCTCTGAGCAATTAAAATCTGCCCTGTTGTCCTGCCCCTATTTGCAAATTCATAAGTGAGACAGCTATGAGCTGTCACAAGCCCCCTCAGCATTCATAGCAATTAGAGTGAAGAAGGGCCAGGACAGCTAACTACAATACATCTGGAGTGTTTGCAACGTGTAAACACTTACCTTTGACTGACCTAAGAGTTTTCAAAGTAATTCCCCTAAATGTCACGCCCAGTCCTTTAGCAATTTGAGAGCTAAACAAAGCACCACTTCCCTGCACATGGACAGCACAGAGAGAGGCATAGCTAAGAAGTATACCATATCCTGGACATGGCAGGGGGTATTGAGGAAGAGCCTTCCAGCACTTAACCAGTGCATCGGCAAAGGGCCAACAATCTTTCCCCCCTCTACAGACACCGGGTGGGGGTGTTTAAGTAATCCACCCCTCAGAATGCAACACCTCACATTTCGAAATGAGATGTACCTCTTTAAAAACAATTAAATTCCCTGTACCAAGTAAAGTTAGAGGGAAGTATATGTGGCTGCATCGCAAAACTGCAGAAGACATAGAATGCGCAAGTTCAATTATTAATTTCATCTAATCTCACACCCTGTCATATTCAATTAAACTTAATTTCCCTCTAATCTTATCAACATCAAAGTGGTCAGCACATCCACATGTATAAAGACAAACTAAAACAGGGGCTCACCCTGCATGGGTTGGTGAAGGGACCTCCTACCAAACCCCCACCTTGGCACTTGCCACTCGCTCTGTAGAAACACCTCACCTCGATTACCTCCAACGATAATATTATCACAGGTTTCAGTAATGTGTTTATGGTCAAAGGGAAAAACACTAGAATTGAAAGGGTGTTCTGAAATTTCATGGTTCCCTGCCAATTTTGTGGGAGTGACATCACAATTATGCAGAGCTCTGCAGGGTGTCACCACATGATTCCTCTTATCACATGCTAACTAGATGCCCTTATATAAATGTAAGTTTCTTCCCGTGCATAATAGGTTACACGGGCACTAGATCACATAAATGCTTCTAGAGTTACTAATTACATTTATATAGTGTCTTGTTTAAGTATTCCAGGCTAACGAAGAAACACTCTGAGGTGCTCCTAATAACATGATGTTCAATGTGCCACCAACCTTAATGGTGCTGCCCAAATATACCAAGGCTGCTTGTTAAGCTACTTATTGTGTTTGTGATTCTTTATCACATATTTCTGGATTGCTTACAGGCACATGCATCAATCTCGGCATTTGCGATTCCTTAATTGCGATTTTTAAGGAATCGCAATTAAGGAATCGCAAATGCCTATGCATCAAGAAATCGCTAAATAAATTGCGATTCCTTAGAATTCCTTATTTGCGATTAGCATTTTGTGAATCGCAATTAAGGAATCCCTTCCCATTCATTCCTATGGGCCTAGAGGCCCATAGGAATGAATGGGAAGACAATCTCAATTTGCGATTCGCAATTAGCTAATCGCAAATTGAGATTGCGATTTCAAGGGTGCAGGGGTGTCCAAAGGACACCCTGTTGCACCCCTGAAATCAAACAATGCACATATGTTGTGTACACACATGCCCTAAGGGCATGTGTGTGCACAACATGAAAGTTAAAAATATGAACAAAATTGCATATTTCTAACTTTTCGCAAAATTACCATGAGGTCCAACCTCATGGTAATTTTTTCTCTCTAATTGCGAAATCGCAATTTTTTTAAGTTTCATGCATTGCTTTTAAGGAATCGCAAAATTGCGATTCCTTAAAAGCAATCGCACTTTAAAAAATCGCTAAAATAGCGATTTCTTCACTTTTAGGTTGATGCATCCCAAATAGTGATTTGGGAATCGCAAACGGCCGAATTTTGCGATTCGCACCGTTTGCGATTCCTAAATCGCTTGATGCATGTGCCTGCTAGTGTCTGAAATGAATTAACCACATGGCTGCTGGGCGTTTCCCCCCCCCTGTGCTGGAAAATGCCATTTTAGTGGCACCATGACGAGCTCAGCTCGTCATCAGCACACGACACCCGTGGGTGATGACGAGCTGAGCTCGTCATCAGCATCGAAAGGGTTAAGCATTCCATCCATCATGTTTTGTTCTACTTAGTCAGTTGCTAATTGCATCAAAGACAGATCAGAGCACCAGATCTAGTAATGGTTACAGAATGTCCTGTTACATGCCTGATTCCTTTGGTCGCATAGTTATACCTCAGGTTACAGATATTGCCAGGATTCTTTTTACAAAATATCCAAATACAAGACATATTGCCATGCCAGCTTCTACATTACCACAGTCTATGAACTAATCATGCAACTTGTATGAAACTAAATACAATAAATGTCTCAGTTCTTGGCTGGATTGATTGGTTGAACCAAACTTATAGAGCACTGACGTCCAAAGGTTCTAAAGCAGCATCATATAACTCAGAGAAGAAGCCAAGTAGAGTGAAGTCTGCCAAAATGCACATGATTTTAAGACTAATGAAAAGTAGAGTTTGGCCATGACTATTGAATACCTTACCCCTAAACCCTCGGTATGCCCACCTAATTTATGGATGGACAGACTTTCTAAATTCCATCAGCAGAGCCCCCATTGAGTCCATTCAAGGAATACTTCTACCAGGAGCCCTCAAGAGTAAGGTCTGTCAGAGCAAACAGCATTACATCATCTGCCTCTATTTGGATTAATTATGTAATGTATTTTTTTCTGTCTGTAAGGGACAGGAAAAAACAACAATGACCCCTACACCATGGCAGAAAACTATGGGGCACATGCATCAAGCTATTTTGCAATCGCAAACCTTGAAAACGGCAAAAAAGGCCATTAGCATTCGCAAAATAGCCGAATGCAATGCTTGAAACACATTCTCAGAATCTGCATCAAAATCGCTAAATTGTGTGAATACCTAAATAGCAAATCTGAAATAGCGAATCTGTAATATGTAATCACTAATTGGGAATCGTTAAAGCTATGCATGAAAGAGTCGCTATTTGCAAATCTACAAAAAAAATCGCAGTTAGCATTTCTTAAATAAGAACATATGAAACCAGGTGGTAACCATTATATATTGAACAAATCATGTGGCAATCATCAGCAAACTATTTAAACAGGCCCAGAATGCATCAGAATGTTCCACAATGGCAGTACTCTATGTCATGGCGAGGAGGATGAGGCTACGACCAGCAGCACAGAGCAGAAGGAGGATACAGGAGCGCATCTTCAGAGTGCGCGTTGCTTTGCTAGGGCAGACAGAGGAGGAGATCTATGATAAATATAGGCTGTGTGCAGACATAATCACTGATCTCATAGCTGAATTAGATCCACTAGTGCAGTCAGACTCACAGGACACATGCCATCCCCACTCGTGTACAGGTCCTATGTCCCTGCACCTCCGAGCATCAGGTAGTTTCCAGGGAGAAATTGCCACTGCTGGAGGTGTCTCTCAAAGTGCACTATCGTGCTTTTTGGCGCATTCCTTAATGCCATGTTGCAGAGGATACACCACCACATTAAGTTCGCCCCAACACCACAGGAATTGCAACAAACTAAACTTGAATTCTATCAAAAAGCAGCTTTCCCCACGTAATTGGTTGCATTGATGGGATGCATGTAGCCATTTGTCCCCGCTCAGTGAATGAGTACATTTACAGGAACCTGAAAGTCATACCATTCATTGAACATACAAGTCATCTGCATTTCCAAACACATCATCAGAGACATAGTGGAAAGTTACACTGGCAGGGCACATGACTCCTACATCTTCAGAAACTGTGGCATACACAGACGACTCCTTGCGGGTGAATTTGGAGAAGGATATTTGCTTGGTAAACAGATGTTATACTGTCTTCCAGACTCGTGTACCATAGTGAAACATAGCAGTGTGTACTGTTATTGTTTATTTCCCTGTAGGTGATAGTGCATATGCTGTGCACTCCTTTATACTGACGCCATACATGAATCCAAGAACCCCAAGTGAGCAGCGAGATAATGCTGCACATATCTTCACAAAACTGGAGGTGTATTGCAGTGCAGGTCATAAATCTGATGCAAAATTGTCGCAACAGGTGCCATATTGCACAACATTGCCACTCATAGGGGCCTTCCCCTGGAGACTCTGACAGCGACCCTGAGGTGGACATCCAGCCAAGACAACAACCTCAAGCGGCATTCGGTCCAAGTGCAGCAAAGGGGAAACAGAAATGTGCAGAAATTACTCAACATTACTTTTAAGGTGGGTAATCACGAGATAACACAAAGGTTTAATGTAACAATATTGTGGTAGTGTTAATGCACGCATACCAGATGCAGACAAGTGTAGTGTGAATAAAGTAAATTGTATGACATTGCATTGGCACTTAAACATCAGTGGGAACAATGTACATGCTGATAGTTACTTCACCAGAATAGTATGTGTCCGTGTTATCACTTTTTCCGTCCACGCACTCCTGGGGGCCTCTCAGTAGGCTCAGCCACATCCCTTTTTGAGCCTTCTGTGCCAGTGGTACTCCTAGTACTGTACCTCCTGGGATTTGTTACAGGTGCCAGTAGGATACTGAGATTGGAGGAATCCTCACTATCCCCCCTCCAAGAACATTGTTCCCACCAGCTGCAGCTGTCTGGACTTCTTCCGCTGCATTAGTGACCTAGATGAGGGTCCTGGCCACATCCCCGCAGCAGTGGCTCATCTCCACGTGCATGTTGACAGCACAACGGGAAAGCTGAGCTGTTGTTGTGCTCAGCCTATTGATGGCCCTGCTGTAAATGTTCAAGAGCCCCATAAAATTGTGATGCCTTCTACCATGGGAGGCATGGTCAACCTGGATGGCCCTGTGCAAGTCATGCATAGCAGTTGTAACAGTTTTCAGTGTTTGCCCTTTGCCCTTCCACAACAGCAGTGGTGAGCTCTCTCAGGCAGTTAGGGATGTCCCTATGCGTGTTACCATTGTCCCAAGTTGGCCCTGCATAATTCTCATGTTTTTACATTTACTGCGCTGAACCCTGATCATCCTGCCCTTCAGCCCACTTCAAGAAGCAGCCCATCGTCTTCTGCAGCTGTCAGGATTGCCCTGGCCCCTCTATTGCGGAAATGGATGGACCTGTGCCGTATTGGAACCTCTGTTGTTGCTGGGGGTGTATAGGAAGCCTGCTGTGTGGGAATTTCTGTTTGGCTGTCTTCCTCACTCGCTATATCAGGCAGTGGTGGGCCTTTTTGCCTGTGTCGAGTGGTAGCAGGTATGGGTGAGGGTGCTGGCACTTATGATTCCTCGGTAGACTGTGAATCTGGTTCCTGTGACTCGTGGACATCAGTCACAAGTCAGATGCATCTGCATCTGTGATTTTAAACAGTGCAATTTCAGTAATTATTTTTGTGCACTTGTTTCTGACATAGCGCATGCCAATGTCTAACAAATTAATTTTTGTTATGGACAAAGTCTACTTTGGTCACTTCCTTGCTGTAATCTGCTGCACTAAAGCTGTTTTGGTCTCTCATTGCCTTGCCCTTACATTTGTCTGTATACTACTACCATAATGCATTTGGTTGTTGCAAGCAAAAAGTTGACTGGACTAAAGGGTGGGGAGGTGTGGTGCAGTGGCCAGGGCAGCTGACTTTGGAGCGCAGGATTCATGGTTCGATCCCTGGCTCTGGCGGCCAGTCAACTCAGCACCATGTGACTCTGGGTAATAGCTCACTTAATTTCCACGACAACCCCCAGCGCCTTGAGACCCGTAAGGGTGAGTAGTTTGCGCTTTACAAATACAGATTTACATTTACACTATGCAGGATCTGCATTAGCAGCTAATTTAGATACATTTAACATAGCAGTGCAGACAACTGCCTCTGGCTGCAGTGTGGATTCTACCATGTCCTCCAGGGGTGTGTTGGCACGTTCCGCAGATGGTCCCCCTCCAGTTTTTTTTTTTGCCTCTGCAAGCCTTGCAGCCACCCTCTCTTTTGCTCGGCTGCGCAGGTCATACCAGCGCCTGCGCAGGTCTGGGACTGAGCGCTGTGTGACCCCCACATCATTTATGTTTGATTGGATAGCATGCCAAATTTTTCTTTTAACTGTCTCCGCAGCCTGTAGGGACAGTTTGCTAAATAACTTATCGTGGCTCAACACCACTTCCTCAATAAGGATTTCCAGTTCTTTTTCGATGAATTTCAGCTTCCTTTTCCTTCCTTCACCTTTCTTGTCCCCTTTTTCTGTGTCCATGCTGTTGTTTTCAAACAGATTCAGCTTCAAAAACATCTTGTTCCTGCTCAGTTCCACCAGTCTGCCTCCTCCTCTGACTCTCACTGTGAACAGGTGTGTGAATTCCCTGATTCACTTCCTGGTTTCGATGTCATACCAATGCAGCAATATGGGTAAATCGCTATTAGCGATTCGGTATTAGCGGATTCGCTTTTACCGATTTGATAATAGCGAGATCGCTATTTGATTTAGCGATTTTTACTGAATCGCTAAAATATAGCGATGTTTTGATGCATGCGGTTTTGAATTCCATAATAGCGATTTCTTAATAATCGCTATTGAGGAATCGCAGAAGCGATTTTTTTATGCATATGCCCCTTAGAGGGATTGACAGTAATTAGTTTTTTTTTAATATAAAGTGTACTCTCAGTTTAGGAGTTTGCTTTTGAAAAACAGAAACATTTCAATAGTTTGGTGTATGGATATCAAACCGAATGGTCACTGTTCACCAAGGTTTTACTGTTATGGGGGTTCCTTTCAATGTACAGAGATGATAATCAGTAATCATTTCTAAATATACTATGGAAAGTAGCCTTGGGATGGAGGCGGGGATGTCCTCTACCATCCCAATGGACACTACTTTGTCTGCTGGTGATGATTACATATGATACATATGTCACCCCTACTGTAGGTCCCATGTAGCCCATAGGGCAGGGTGCTATGTCAAAACAGGTTGGACCTGTACTTTTAAGTTTTGCATGTCCTGGTAGTGAAAAAATCCTGAATTCATTTTTCACTACAGTGAGGCCTACCCCTCCCATAGGATAATATTGTGGATTCCTTATTACCGCTCATAAGCTGTACATTCCAATTGGGAGTGGGCTATGTCATGATTGGTATCTATGAACTTGTAATGATAAACCCTCTTTAATAGTAAATTGGGATTTTGTCATCGCAATTTTGAAAATTCTACATTTAGAAACCTGCAATTTTCCTCCCCATATTCCTTTGTGCCTTTGTGTCTTAGGTCACATGATTGTGTGTAGCTGACTTTTTGACTTTGTGAATTCCTCCCAGACAGTCAAACAATAGATGGATAAGGTGTGTGTCAATGGGCCACCTGCAGGTAGGATAGGGTGGAGCTGAGCAAATGTTCACTAAGGCTTTGACCCACGGCCATTAAACAACGCTTGCTCCTCGGAAACTTCCTGCGCCCTGCCCCACTGAACTTAACCTTCTCAGACATTTTTTCTCAGAATTTCTTTAAAGTCTGGAGGTAAACGCTGACCAGGTCCAATCCACTTCTTTCGTCCAAACCATGCTCTATTGCTGTTGATCATATTTTCAACTTTAACACAGTCTTGCGCGACTAGATGTCCGTGGCTGACCTTTTATGTGCTAGTTTTCACTGAAAACATTAAAATTGTATAACTCTGGTTTGACTGATTTTTTTTGTTGCTTTATTAAAATGTGCTCCATTTTTCTAAATTGGTTTGGGATTTTTCTTGTGATGTGGTTTCACTTTATTACTGTTTGTTTGCTACATAAATACTTTACACAGTGCATCTAAGTTAATATATGCTGCTTTTGTGCCAAGATCCCCTGGGTTAAGCATAGAGTAATTTGATGACTTTCTGTGCTTTACCTTGCAAGGGATTGTGGATGATACTTGACCAGAGCTCACACCCCAGTCAACCAATAACCTGATTTCTTGAGGACTTGTGTTTGTGTAGTACCATACAGTGATTTGTGTTCCACAAAAATCCCATTCAAATAATGTTACATCAGATTGACCCCTTTTTAAATGTTTTCCTTTATTTTATATTGGCTATTTTCTCCCTTTTCTAAATTTAAATGCCTTGTCTTCCATTTTTGCACCATGGAGATGGAGTTGTTTATCTTTGATACCTCAGCGGGGCTGAAGTGCTGAAACTCTTCAAGCAGAGGGGGCTTAAAACACACAAGATGGCTACCAAACTGTGTTTCCAGATAGCTCTCAGGGCTTTTGAGGTGGCAGACACAGCAGTCCGCCTCAAGAGAGAAGGATAGTGGTGGCAATGAGAAGGAGGATGAGGAGGTAGGGGACCAAGCTCAGGGCATTAAGCTGTCAGGAGAGCCCATCCCGTCCCCAGCAGATGACCAGGATACCCATGATGGAGAAGGGAACAGTGTGTCTGCCAGGAGCCTCACCTTAGAGGAGCTGCAGACAGAAGAGAGGAAACTCAAAATGGAGCTGGCCAAGCTAAGGAAAGAGGCTGACCCATGAGCTCAGTCTCAAGTAGCTGAACATAAAAGTCAAGCAAGTGGTACCCAGCAATATTGGTGGCAGCCTACTAGCAGTGCCCACCGGAGAAGTGAGAGTCTGCATACCCAAGGAACTGGTGTCCAGATATGTGGTTGGGGAAAAGATAATCGTAAATGGCTCCCGGCATATGGGGGAGTTCTGAGGGTACAAAATGTCCCAGAGGAGCACTGGGGGTGGGGAGAAGCTTGTGGAGGTACATGACCATTGTGATCCAGAAAGGTAAAATCGGTTTTGCGGGCGAATTTGCGGATTTTCCGCGATTTCGCGATCCGCGAACCTCGCGAAATCGCGATAAAATCTGCGAATTAGCGGGGACGAATTTTCAGCCAAGCAAGGGTTACAGCAGCAGGTGCAAAAGTTGAACCTAATTTCTTTGTAACCTTTTACAAAAGGGTTACAAACAAATTAACTTCAACTTGGACACCTGTTGCTAATTGCTTCCTGGCGCCTCGTTGCCTACTTGCAACTATTCTCTGACCCTGCTCTGACCCTTGAAGCAGGGTCAGAGAATAGTTACAAGTAGGCAACGAGGCACCTGTCCAAGGAATTAAACCTCATCAGGAAGCACTTACAGATATAAAAAACAGGAAGAAGGGAGAGGATGGCAAATACACCCATTTTGAGTTGTCAGGAGGGGTTAAACTAAGAGACCTTTCCAGCACAATTTTCATATGCATTTTGCTAAAAATAAAAAGCTGTATGTTCTGTAGGGGCAACTCAGGAATCTGGCCCTTCAGAGATACGGCCTCTCTTTCTTTCTCTCGTTCTCTCTCTCCCTCTCTCTTTCCCTCTCTCTTTCCCTCTCTTTCTCTCTCTTTCTATCTATCTATCTATCTATCTATCTATCTATCTATCTATCTATCTATCTATCTATCTATCTATCTATCTATCTATCTATCTATCTCTCTCCCTCTCCCATAAACGGCTGCATGGGTAACTTCGCTATGCAAGCGGCTCGCGAAGACGCAAAAAACCTCGCGAACACGCAAAAAACCCAGCGAACACGCAAAAAACCCCGCAAACACGCAAAACCCAAAAATCCGCAAATTCGCACAAATTCGCGAATTTTGCGGATCGCGAATTCGCAAAACCGCAAATTCGCGGATCGCAAATTCGCTAAATTCGCCCATGCTTACTTAATTGTCACTGTGTGCCTAGCTTCAGAATTCTACAAAACACCACATAGCATAGCAAGGAGTAGAGAGGATCAAGGAGTGTGGTACGCAGAGCCTAGAGCAGCATGGGGGTTTGGCTACAGTAGCACAGTTTATGAGGTGTTCGCAGCAGTGTTGGTGGCTCTCCCGGTGGGCAGCTGAGGGACCGGATCCGCAGTCTCTCTCGCCCCTGACCCCACTTGCTCACTCCTCTGCACAGCTGTGCACCCCTCTGCTCAGCTCTGGCCTGTTTTTGCAGAGGCAGCATGAAGGTTAGAGATTAGCAGTCGCAGAGCAGAGGAGAAGGAAGCGCAGATCGGCTACCAGCTATTGGTGAGCAAACATCAACCTGGGGGGCCTGTGGGACAGCGAGTTAGTATGCACTTGGCTACAGGCAATTCAACAGAGGTGCGGAGGTGACCAACAGTAGACCAATGTGACTTGAGCCCTGCTGAGGGGCCAGCAATCCCACACACTTGACATGCTTGTTACTGAGTCTCAACAACCTCCACCAGCGTCTGTTTCTGGCTGTCCTATTTCTGCTGCCGCCTTAGCCTTCCCCCCAGGATTAAACCCACCCGATGTCTCGGAGCTCTTCAGGCAAGTCTTAGGTACTTTTCAGGTACAGCACTTAGTTCCACATGGCCCACAATTTGAAAGGCCCAGTAAGGCCCAGTATTATATCAAGCTAACAGCATGAACCTGGACTTGCCAGTTGATTCACTTGCTTACTTCCAATAGCAGCTGCAAGGGGAGGAAAGGCTGCAAGAGATCTTGGAGACAAGCTACAGACGTGGAAGTGGCAGTAACAGTGGTGGCAAGTGGCAATACGGGCAATAAGCCAGGCCTGTTCCGTGGTGAATCCCCAGGCTGCAGAAGCTACCTGTCAAAGCATGGGTGCGGCTTGTGGCCCATGGCCTGCGAGAGTTCCCACCCCTTGCATTTTTCTGCACACTACTGTACCTACCAAAATAAAAATTCTAAGCTAGCACAGTGCTGTCACACCTCCTGAATGAGTGATGCCCATGTAAGCACAACACAGCACAATTTTTACCTGTGCACTCAACGCTGCAAACAAGGCTCGTAACCCCTACACACAAGATATGATACCAGCCCCGAGCCTTTTGCACCAGCTGGAAACTATTTCCCAGGGTATTTAGCAGTCACAGGTGCATTGCCAAGTCAATAGGAGCCCCGAGAAATGTAGAACAGAGATCCACAGCGAAGACCTCAGCAATAGAACCCGTAATGGAAACCATATCAGTTGAATTGAAACAACAAAGGGCACATAGAGACATGCATGACTAGCGTAAGCCTGAGTCTGAGTCTGGCTGCATTTCAGTGGGAGGACTGTTCCAGGCTGAGGAGGGAAAAGAAGGCACTTTTGCCCAAGCATGTGCTTTGGCAACAACCAAAAAGCCCATACACAAGTATTTCACAAGGATAAGTGCAGGCATGGGGCAAACTATGGGGAAAACCTCTCTACAATTAGAGCCAGAAGAGTCAAAGCAAAATTTCAGATAGCGTAGCCAGCCCTAGCCTTGAAGTGTCAATAATTGCAGAGTTGGTGGAGCTGGCAGATAGCGATGGAAAAAATCAACAGCATAAAAAAAAATCACAACCTAAATATGGCTGCAGAGAGAGATAAGTGAAAGAGATTACATTAACTATCAACGTTGAAGATATAAGCCATAAGGCCACCACACAAGATCAGTCCCAGATCATATAGTATTGTGGACCAAATATGCCCCCCTTCACATACAGCTGACAGATAGATGGCCTGCATGCGGCTAATACTGCAAACCTGCAAAAGAGGCTGGAAATCTTAACAGAGGCGATGCTACATCAACCACAAAAATCACTAGTGTGGCAATTTATATGAACTGGAAACTGCTCCATCACCCTGAATAAACCCAGGACTGCGCACTGAACAAATTTCCACATCAAATTGAACAGATGTGGAGTACTACGCTTACAGTACAGATGCAGGGCACAGGGGGACACTGTGCCCAAGCCTTCAGGGGATAAACTCCGAGTTACAATTCACCCAACAATGATGTCCCCTACTCCATCATAACACTACCAGCTCCTCCCTACTAGCTGTGGTCAAGGCTCTCACATATCGGTCTAGCAAGTTAGAAATCCAAGTGGACCTAAAACAAATGCTGGCTCAGAGCATGCTGAGGCTCGACAAGAAGGTAGACACACTTAATCTGAAATGTAACTTGTGAGCAAACAAACACAAGGGTGGAGACACCACAGCAAGCCATGCCATAATTGGAGGGCTGACCATGCTGCTGGAACTACTACCCACATTAATATATCACTGCAAAAATGCCTAAATGGACATAACTCCAAGTGGAAACATATCTACCCAAACCAGGCTTGTGGAAATGAAGGATGAAGAAACTTCAGGTAAGTGCAGAATGAGAGGCTCTGAAGTTACCCTCGACAGCATAAGCTGCAGATGTACAAGCATTGGAAGGCAAAGTGGCACCAGTTAGAAGATACCACAAGCCAACACAATGTCATGCACACAAACCTGAGCACTGAGGGAATCAATCATTTACACCAAGAGGAGCAAGCACTTAATAATGCTAGCCTTACTGCAAGTATAATGGACGCCTCATCGGCAAGTGACCAGACAAGAGAGACCACATCAGAAGTTTTGAATGTCCAAGCACAGCTCACATGAAGACAAAAGAATAAATTACGCAAGTCATTGAAAAACAGTAAAAAAAAAGAATAGGCCCACTCACAATGGACAAAATAAACATCTACTCAACCCCTAGTGCTAAATACCCCCATTGAATGGGAGAGGGCAGGGTAACAACCGCACTACTGAGGTACTGAAGAGCTACCCAATCTTTCAATCAAAAATAGTAATACAGAAACCACCAAAACAGCCTCCCCAAGACAAAATATCTACACACATTGCAGATAGGAAGCCGGCACTGTCAAGGACTAGACCAACTTTGTATCCGATTGAGCAACAAGAAAAGGAAAATTACTACGTACCATAAGGCGCATAACACTCAGATAAAAAAATTATTCACAGATAGGGGATCCCAATATTAAAGGCAGTGTCTAGGCGCAATCAAGCTCCCACCACTTTGAAACTCATGAGACAGCTTGGGAAAACCGAAACACTTTGAAATGACCAGGCCAGAGGAATATCAATCTGACAAACAGGGGGGCATTCCAACTAGTATGGTGTAGCTCTATCAGAGCTCTAAATATCCACAAAGGGATCTTCAAGATGAGCAACTCGAGAATTCTGGCACAAAAGACTGACAAATCATAATGGTCAGGGAATTAGCATCAGCAGTTCAAAAAGATATGCCGAAGGCGCACCAAAGGTAAGCCCGTCTGCGCCCGTCCGCGCCTGGACCGCGCCCAGTGCCAGGACCTCTGGCCCCCGCAGACACCAGCCCACCCGTCGGACCTACGATGCCACCGAACTCAACGCACTCAACACCGGCCGATCCCCGGGATGCTACTGAGCCACTCCGCACGGACCCTTCAGCTGCCACTCCTGCAAGTTCACCTGCAACCGGACCTGCACCACACCAGCACCCAACAAACCGAACTCCAGCAGCAACCACCTGAAGTGCATCCTGCTCAACACCATCGAACTCTGGAACCTCCTCGACACCACATCTCCAGACGTTGCCTTCCTCACGGAAACCTGGATGAACGCCTCCTCAGCGCCATCGCCATCCCGGACGGATACAAGATCACCCGGAGGGACCGCACCAACCAGACAGGAGGAGGCATCGCCATCATCCACAGGAACACTATCCGCATCACGACCAACACCGACGACACCCTCACAACCGCTGAACACCTGCACTTCCAGATCCACACCGACCCCAAGACCACCCTCAGAGGCACCCTCATCTACAGACCCCCGGGACCTCGCACACAATTCAGCGAAGACATCGCCGACTTCATCAGCCCGCACGCCCTCCCCTCCGCTGACTACATCCTCCTCGGGGACCTCAACTTCCACCTGGAGAACAACAACGACCGCAACACCACCACCCTGCTGGACAACCTCGCCAACCTCGGTCTCAAGCAGCTGGTGACCACCCCCACCCACTACGCCGGACACACACTCAACGCCGTCTTCTGATCCAGCAAGGACATCCTCTTCAGCCACGCCACCGGACTCTACTGGACGGACCACAGTTGCGTCCACTTCAGCTTCAGAAGAACCACGATCCAGCACCACCAGCAACAGGTTGCACGCAGAAGCTGGAACAAGATCACAGCCGACCAGCTCGCCACATCCCTGAGCCAGCACCCACCCACCAGCTCAGCGAACCCCAGCCAGGCCGCCAACAACCTCACGAAGTGGATCAGCAACTGCGCAGAAGACCTTGCCCCACTGAGGACCCCTCCCAGCAGACCCGGCAGCAAGAAAGCATCCTGGTTCACCGACGAACTCAAGAGCTCCAAGAAGAACTGCCGAGCCCTCGAGAAAGCATGGCGCAAAGACCCGACACCAGACAACATGAAAACCCTCAAGCTCGCCACCCGAAAACACCACCAACTGATCCACGCCACTAAGAAAACTGCATTCAAGGCACGACTGGACAACAACGCACACAACAGCAAGGAACTCTTCAACATCGTCAAAGAGCTCTCCAACCCCAACGCCGGAAAAAACGACATCACCCCATCTCAAGACCTCTGCAACTCCCTCGCCTCCTACTTCCACAACAAGATCGCAGACATACACAACAGCTTCAGCACACAACCGACGCACCCCACGACCACACCAACACCCCCCACCACCGCCGTCTGCGCCTGGACCCCGATCACCACCGAAGACACCATCCGTACGATGAACTCCATCCACTCCGGATCTCCAACCGACCCCTGCCCTCACCACGTCTTCAACAAAGCCGAAGCTGTCATCGCACCCCATCTGGGGGACATCATCAACACCTCCTTTGACACCGCCACCTTCCCGGAGAGCTGGAAGCACGCCGAACTCAGCGCTCTACTGAAGAAACCATCAGCGGACCCCACCAAACTCAAAAACTACCGCCCCATCTTGCTCCTCCCGTTTCCGACCAAAGTCATCGAGAAGACCATCAACAAGCAGCTGGCCGCCTTTCTCGAGACGAACGGATCCCTCAACCTCTCGCAGTCTGGCTTCCGGGCCAACCACAGCACCGAGACCACCCTCATCGCAGCCACGGACGACATCTGAGCCCTGCCGGACAACAGGGAAACAGCGGCTCTCATCCTCCTGGACCTCTCCGCGGCGTTCAACACTGTCTGCCACCGCACCCTAGTGCAGCGCCTCAGCAACGTCAGAATCCAGGAGAAGGCACTAGAATGGATCATCCCTTCCTCGCCGGAAGGACACAGAGAGTCCGCCTACCCCCGTTCAGATCAGAAGCCACCGAAGTCATCTGCGGCGTTCCTCAAGGCTCCTCGCTCAGCCCCACCCTCTTCAATGTCTCCATGAGCCCCCTGGCGGCCAACGCACGCCAACGCAACCTCAACATCATCTCCTTCGCCGACGACACCCAGCTGATCCTCTCCCTCACCAACGACCCCGCCACCGCCAGAACCAACCTACACGAAGGGATGAAAGACATAGCCGAGTGGATGATGAACAGCCGCCTGAAACTGAACTCAGACAAGACGGAAGTTCTTATCCTGGGCTCCTCGCCCTCCGCCTGGGACGACTCCTGGTGACCCCCCGCCCTGGGCAGCGCACCCAAACCAACAGACCACGCACGCAACATGGGCTTCATCCTGGACTCCTCCCTCTCCATGACCAGACAAGTCAACGCCGTCTCCTCGTCTTGCTTCAACATCCTACGCATGCTACGTAAGATCTTCCGGTGGATCCCCACCGAGACCAGGAAGACGGTCACCCAGGCATTCGTCACCAGCCGACTGGACTACGGCAACGCCCTCTACACCGGAACCACCGCCAAGCTCCAAAAAAGACTCCAGCGGATCCAGAACGCCTCAGCAAGACTCATCCTCGACATCCCCCGACACAGCCACATCTCTGGACACCTGAGAGACCTGCACTGGCTCCCGGTCAACAAGAGAATCACCTTCCATCTCCTCGCCCAAGCACACAAAGCCCTACACAACCAAGGCCCAAGATACCTCAACAGCCGCCTCAACTTCTACACTCCCACTCGCCAGCTTCGATCGAAGAGCCACGCCCTCGCCGCCGTCCCCCGCATCCGAAGAGCCACCACTGGAGGAAGGTCCTTCTCCTTCCTGGCCGCCAAGACCTGAAACTCCCTCCCGACCCACCTCCGCCTGACCCAAGACCACCTCGCCTTCAGGAAGCAGCTCAAGACCTGGCTGTTCGAGCAGTAGCGGATACCCCTCCCCAAGCGCCTTGAGACCATCCGGGTGAGTAGTGCGCTATATAAATGTTTTGATTGATTGATTGATTGATCAATACAACCAGGCTGGTGCACTACAGACTGAGCAGGACTCTAGAACACATCACCTGTGTACCTACGCCAATGTAGATAAAAACTACAAGCTGTTCAATGCAAATAAAGACATAGATGAAAATATGCTGGCAGCCAAACCAGTATCTCTGATGTTCTGCACCTCAGAATTCAAGACAAGAGTGCCTTGGACTACTTTAAATATGTCCAACCTGTTACACCTCTCAAACAATATACGTTTGGTTTCCTAGTTTACATGGCCTTACCTGATTTCAATGAAATTTAAAATCTACTGCTGGATTATTTATTGAGAGTCCTCATTGACACAGTAGTCCGACTTCGCTGATGCCAAAAATATAATTGTGGAAACCAAGCAATTTAAGGAGTGGGCCATTCTCATTAAACACGTCAGAAATTGAAAAATATCCCCATATCCTACCATAAAGGTAATATGCCTTGATGCAACATAAATAAGCGACTAGTATTCTGAGAGGAACAAAGCAAACAACACCACAGTCTTGGGAAAAAAAGATCCCAATACAACTGACAAGGGGTTCAGGAGACAGCTTTTCCACTGGAGTGCCATCAGTGTATACAAATATTTGTCGCATTGATCAGCCCCTAGGCTGGGCTGCCAGCAACTCTTGTAAAGAAGGGGCAGTCAAATTGCCAGCAGCCAAGGGAAAAATTTGAAGGCACTCAGAGCCACGATTAAGATAATAAGTAGGACTTGGCAGGTTTGAACTCTTTAATGTTAATATGTTATGTTAATAAATTTGTTGAGCAAACGAATACTCGAGGGTGTCTTGGCGCTGAGAGGTACATTATGCCAATATCTGTAAGACGAAAGAATAGAATGACTATTGCTCAAATACCCAGGTTTTCAAAGCCTTCCTAAAGGCAAAATAGAGTTGGAAGAGTTCTGATAGAAAGAGGGAGTGTATTTCAAAGTTGGGGGGCAGTTGCCCTAAAGTTATTACCACCCAATCTGGCCTTGAAAACTCTCCGAATTGCTAGCAGTTTAGATCCTTCGAAACGCAAATATCTTTTTGGGACATACCAGTAAAGTAGTCATCTCAAAAACATAAGGCCAGTGTTATGAGGTGCTCAATAATTAATGCAGAGGGTCTTGAAGATGATACGGGTCCTAACTGGGAGCCAATGAAGCTTATGCAAATGATTTCCGACTGACAAATGCCTAGGAATCCCTAACAAAAGACGAGTCTGCATTTTGGATCATTTGCAACTTATTAAGTTGTTTTCCAGATAGGCCATTATAAAGACCATTGCAATAGTAGAGTTTTGCCATGGTCAGGGAAAAGATCACTGTTTTCCTGTTGTCTTTGGAGATGAAGGGTAGTATTTTTTTATGGTTTTCTGTAAAAGAAACCAGATGAAGTAACAGCATTTACCGGAGGTATAAAATTCAGATTATCATCAATAATCACACCAAGGTTCTTAGCCTTGGTGACTGGAATGGGTGCAGATCCCAGTTCGTCCAGCCACCAATTCTGAGACAAGTTGGGTAGAAATTACCAAAGGTAATTACCTCTGTTTTGTCTGAGTTTAGTCTCAGACAATGGGAATTC
Source organism: Lissotriton vulgaris (assembly GCF_964263255.1). Taxonomy (NCBI): domain Eukaryota; kingdom Metazoa; phylum Chordata; class Amphibia; order Caudata; family Salamandridae; genus Lissotriton; species Lissotriton vulgaris. The sequence continues at coordinate 1,301,409,847 of NC_141694.1, forward strand.
ATCCAGGAACTGACTGCCAACATACAGTCCTTGGAATTTTGCATAGATGATGTGGACTTTATTGATAGAGATAATGCAATTTGTATCTCTTCTGCGTAGGATGTTAACACTAGACCGAAGGATCTTATGAGTGCATGCATTCCTGATACATAAATATTAAATAATGTAGGACTCAAGGATGATCCCTGAGGAACTCCACACAGAAGGATTAAAGGTGGGGACTTGAAGCTTCCCAAGGCTACTGATTGTGTTCTGCCTGACAAAAAAGATGAAAACAATGCAAGTTGGTTGTCTGCAACACCAATGGAACTTAGACGACTTAGCAGGAGATCATGGTCAACAGTTTTAAATGCTGCCAACAAGTCGAGCAAGATCAGGGCAGCTCCTCCTATCTAGAGTTGCTTTAATCTCATCGTTAGCTTTAATTAGTGCTGTTTTTGTGCTAAAACCGAAGTGTGTTTCGGCTAAAAAATTATCTTTTAGCAAATAGTCTGTCAGCTGTTAGTTCATGCCTTGTTCCATTAACTTGGCGGGTAGAGGAAGACCGGAAATTGGCCTAAAATTATTAGGTGTGTAGGGTCAAGGTTTTTTTTTTTTAATAAAGGCACCATAGATGCCTTTTTCCAAAAAGTGGGGAATACCCCATATGAGAACATGACATTAAAAATGTTGGTAAGGCATGGAGCCAACACCTTGGGAGCTTGCTTAAAAATGTTGGGCGGAAGGACGTCATGGGGGCAGCCTGATTTGGCCTGTTGAATAAGTGTAATATTATTATCATTTGTGACTAATTCAAAATGTTAAAATCTGACTGCATTAGATAAGCCAACACTAGTGAGAGTGGGACTGTCTAGGCAAGTGTTGGTACAAAATAAGTCATAAATTTGCTTTACTTTCTGTAAAAAGTGGTATTCTAGAGAGAAAATGTTTGTGATGGTTCAATAGCGTTTGTTTCAAAAGGACCTGATAGTTTTGAAACCATTTGAAAAAGTTATTTAGAGGTGTTCTTTGCCGACTTAATTTGTTTGGTAAAACGAGCACTTTTTTTCTGAATCAATTAGGATTTTATATTCAGTCAAAATTGTTTTATAAAGGGACATATCCCGGGCACTGTAATCCTTTCGTCAGCGCCTTTCCTGTTGCCTACATTCTTGTTTTTTTGCCCTAAGAGATTCTGAGAACCAAGGGGTAGTATGTGATTTTCTTTACTTGGTAGATTTTTTCTGAGGTACTAACTTGTAAAAGCCAGTTATTAAATTGTGAAGAGGCAGTTTCTGCCTAGTCTGAAAGCTCAAGTTGGTTTTTAGATAATTAGCCACTAAGCGTATTGCCAACAACCTGTTACAGTAGGTTGTGGTTAGCTGTTTTGAATGATTTCGTTCATGGGTAGGGGGGTTGTGTATCTCAAAAATGATAGCTGAGTGATCTGTCCAGATCAAAGGCAGCATCTCCTTGACTGAAATATAGTCATTATTGGTAAAAATACCATCAAGCGTGCGCCCTGCTAGGTAACTCTCTAAAACTAGACATACTCTTTATTTCATTATGTATGCACAATTTGGTAAAATGGGCCAAAACCTTTCACTTCTTACTTAAAATGTTGAACTTTCTGACCAAAACCATCAATATATATATATTTTGTACCTTTTTCCAAAAAACCTTGCTTTATTACCTTTCCTTCAGCTTGTATCCAAAAGGATGGGTAAGCCCGCTCCAGATTTACCCACCCCAAAATCGCCCTTCAAACCTGTCTCTTAGAGTAACCTGTCTAATAGTGGCAAGAAAAACTTTTTTATTTTTTTTGGGTGGGAGGGTGGGATTTTGTCGCACTCTAAAACCTCCTGCCTCCCTGCCGTACTCCACAGAACATCTCTCGCAAATCAACGTTCGGTTTAGAACGCTGACAGCGCGCGCCGGCTCCCAGCCCCTTCCGCTAATCCCTTCCCCGGGCATGTTCCATCTGGACGAAGAACCCCAGGGGGAGACTGCTCGCACTACGCTCCCCCTGGGGCCCCCATCGCCCAAAATAAACAGACCACAAACATTATCACTGTAGTAGAAAAGGCACCCTTTATTTAGATCAGGTAACTCTCTAAAACTAGACATACTCTTTATTTCATTATGTATACACAATTTGGTAAAATGGGCCAAAACCTTTCACTTCTTACTTAAAATGTTGAACTTTCTGACCAAAACCATCATTATATATATATATTTTGTACCTTTTTCCAAAAAACCTTGCTTTATTACGTTTCCTTTAGCTTGTATCCAAAAGGATGGGTAAGCCCGCTCCAGACTTACGAACCCCAAAATCGCCACCCAGAGAAACCAACGAGTTTTCCTGGTCCCCACCCTTCCTCTGAAACAACATATGCGTGTGGTTATATGTATTGTACTCTGCACCATAGGTTCACATTAAGCTCTTTAGCTAAGAAATCACGCAGCTCCAATAAATAGTAGGCAAGGCCCAATTGGGAGAGCTGCACACCATAGTTCCTGAATAAGTGGCCTTCTTTGCTAGTGATATTCTCATGTGCTATGTAACTGATGCCCATTGCTGAATAAAAAACTTCCATCGCCCTGTTGAGCTTTCTGCGAGCTTTGTCCATTGCCGACTGATCTCGTGCATGCCTCCACTGCTGCCTGTAAATAAATTCCGTCCATGCGATGCGGGTGCCCAACCAGTAATTCTTTATAACTGCCAAATCTAGCAGCATGCGCTTAATCAAGGTTAAACCCGACAGGGACACTAAATCGTTCTCGCTGAGGTGTATTACCAAAAGTTCTGGTGGCCTTCTGTCATACCTCATTTTGTCAATAGTTGGAAATAGATCGTCCCACCTCATTCCTCCCTTGCTACACCACCTCAATTCGTGTCTTGCACTGGGTACGCCAAGAGCTCGTCCATAGATCTGCTGCTCAGCAAAGAGTGCTGCCCACTTGACAAAAGAATGTCCCACTATCCACATCTGCTGCTTCCCAAGACAATTAGCACGAATGTCAGCTAAATGGGAAAAAACAATTAGCAACAAAATAAGAGCTCAAAAATAAAAAACACAATCATTATTTGCGCACATATCTAGCACAGCAACTGGATTTCCATCTTCCTATTCTACGAATAGCTTTCCAGCCCATCCCCAATCGTGCCGCCTCAGTGGCTGCCCCAATTCTAAAGGAATGAGTGGCAAAAGCTTTAGGGTTTTACCCAAGCAAAAGCAATGCTTTCCTTAAAACACTTAGCAACTGGGAACTGGTAATCTTATGACCTGATCCATGCACAAATATGGCACCTTGCTGAGAATTGGACACTGAATTAAAATGTACCCACTCTAATACTGGGCAGCAATTTTTTATACCACTACTGTTAAGAAAAATCCAAGCGCCTCTTCCCAACTGATCCGTTTTGGACCTTCTTAACCAGATCCAAATTTTGTTACCCATTAAGAAAACGTCCTCGTAACAAAGGCCCACCTTGTCCCTCAAACCCAAAACTTCGGAGGTCCGAAATGCTCCAAAAAACAACCAGATCATGCATAATCTGAAGCTAGCCACTTCTGCTTCACTGTAACAAAAAACGGGCAACTGAAGTAAAATTTGTAGCAAGAGGTGAAAAGTAATAGGTGCACGGGGCTGCAATACCATGGCCTTTTCCCTGCTTAAACCCTTCAGCATTTTCTTAACAAGGATATTGTCAACCGGGTCAAAACCCCAAATTAACTGGCCATAAAAGGACACCCCAGACAGTTTCCCTCCTATTGTTGAGTCGGACAAACCTTTGTTAGCCAAAAAGAGTACAAAATCTAAAATCAGAGGGATGATATCTTGCATATTTCTGTTGCAATGAAAACCTTTTCATAACTTAAAAATTCAAACCATGCTTGTCTGTACGTCCGCCTGGTGGATTCAGCTAAGGAATTTCTATGAGCTGCACAATTCTCAATCCACTAGGGCCCAAACGCTCGACGGAATGGTAGTCTTGCTGGCTTCTGACCCAGGCGCCAACTCCTAAAAATGCTGCCAATGGAAATGTGAAAGTGCGTCAGCGATACAATTATTCACTCATGGAATATGTTTTGCTTGAAAGACTATATTAAACCTCAAACTTAGCAACATGAACGTACTAAGCAAGCTCAGAACTTTCACATCCTTAGCTTTCTGGTGATTGATCAAGTTCACCACCGTCATGTTGTCGACATTAAAAAGAACTGAGCTATTCCGAAATTAATTGGCCCACACCATTAGTGCCACAATCAAAGGAAACAGTTCGAGAAAATCAATACTCCGCCCTTGCTTCAACCAGGTCTCCTGCCAGCTTTCTGCACTCCAGCGTCCTTCCCAAAAGACTCCAAAACCCTTGGAACCGGCCGCATCAGAAAATATTTGTACCTGCCACACCAATGGTTCCTCTATGAACTGTAAAGGGACGCCATTGAAATCTTGCAAGAACGTGAGCAACACCTTTAGGTCCTCTTTTACCTGCTTGGAAATGCGCACTCTAAGATGCAGCAACTTCGCTCCAGACATTGCCATGCCTAATGATCTACAAAATGTGCGCCCTGCTCTAATGACTCTACATGCAAAATTGAGATATCCAAGTAAACGCTGCACCTGTTGTAGTTCCAGTTTTACTTTGTCCAAGGCCCCCACAACACAATCCTGCATCTCCTGCAACTTATCCTGTGGTAGCCGAACCATCATAGTACTGGTATCAATTTCAATGCCCAAAAGGACTATCTGAGAACTGGGGTCTACTGTTTTTTGGGTGCCAATGGCACACCAAATTCTTGAGCCAGTTTCTGAAATGTAACCAACGTCCGCTGGAATTGCTGTGTCCTGGCTTGCCCCATGAACAAAAAATCATCCAAGTAGTGACAAGCCCTAGCTGACGTGCAAACTTGAGAAAAACTCCAATGCAAAAACGAGCTAAAGGTCTCAAATAGTGCACATGACACTGCACATCCCATCAGGAGAAACTCTATCTACATAATAGTTCCTTGGAAAAACATGCCCAAAACTTCAAAATCCGTCGGCTGAATTGGTAAAAGCCTAAATGCCGACTTTATATCACATTTGGCTAACTCTGTGCCCTCGCCCAGGGAATGTATCATTTGTAATGCCTCATCAACAGACGTGTATGACACCGCCGTATCTGCAGGAGAAATGAAATCATTGATGGATATGCCTTCCGGCCAAGACAAGTGCTAAATCATTCTGAAATCCCTGGGTGTCTTTTTTGGAATGACCCCCAAAGGAGAGACAATCAAGTTAGGCAAAGGGCAATGCAAAAAGGGGCCTACTGTTCAACCCAGAGCCACCTCTTCCGCCAACTTTGCTCTTACAATCTGCAGTAATTCCTTAGCTGATCGGAGATTATCTGCCCAACGCCTAACTCTGGGCCCTGGTAACTTATCTTGAACCCTTCTTTAAATCCCCAAAACAATTTGCTTGCCGCTTGCCTGTCAGAATAGTTTTCTAACCAGTGAGCCAATGCCTCCAACTTAACTGGGGTATGAGCCTTTTGCCATAAGAGGGAATGCTGCACCACGTCCTCTAGCACTAAAGCCCTGCTCTTGTGGTCTTTGTCCTCCTGCCCCTGATCCCACTGCCAAACATTGGATAATGGCATGTCGTCCCCCACATTGCGAACATTCATGTCGGAAACGACACGCTGGTCTATCACAGAATCCCGATTAAAGTTCCAGCACGCTCGCCATCCAGCCACCAGACCTCTACCTGTTCCACCCGCCCCTTGTTGAGCAGGACGCTGCAGAAAGGGCCGATATACAACAGGCAGGCCACTTGCCGTGTGCGTTGTCGCCGGTGGATGTGCTGACGACATCCATTGCAGCCACAACTCCGCGTCAACCTCCCCCCAGGGCTTCTCATTCCATATGCTCATCCTGGCTATAAACTCTTCGTCATAATTAAGCCATGAATAACCCCCAAAGTGCATCTGAGCCATCCTCACTATATCCATATACTTGAAAAGAGCAACCGCTCTGTCAGGATACATTTCAGCATATATACTCGAAAAAATGAGGAAGGCCGATGTCCAATTTTCAATGTTACGAGGAACTCTTGGGCGCCTCGCGAATTCCCACTCTTCTTCCTTCGATCCTTCCCTTGCCTGCACTTCCCTATGTAATAACTTAAAAACATCAACAAAATCGTGGTCCCAAATACGTCGCTTTGTTGTGACTGATAAATGAGAACCCAATGGCATAGCCAACCCCATATATGGAAGCCGCTTGTTAAAACCTGACCCAACACTTCCTTGATTATCCTTGTCACTAGACTTGGCCTCTTTCCCCTTTTCACCTTCGCCTGCATAACCTGTGTCCGCAACGTCTGTATCAGTCCTCACGGAACCTTTCCCCCTAACCCGCTTATCAAAATGCCTGTGTATAGACTAGGCATGGGCGTAAAATCCGTTCCGCTCGCGGATTTTGCGGATTTTCGGTAAATCCGCAATCCGCGAGATTCGCGGATTTCCCGCAAAATCCGCAAATCCGCGCGCTGCGGATTTTTTGCTTGTGTTCGCACTGCTCGCGGCCCGCGGCGCGGGCAGCAACAATCTTGCACTCGCGAAATTACAAAAAAAAATAAAAATGGCGGAGGAGTGAAGGAAGGAAGTGGCCCAGTCTCCAACTTCCTGTTCCTGTCCAGCAAGTTCCTCCCATTGGGGAGGGGTGAAGGAAGTGCCCCAGTCTCCAACTTCCTGTTCCTGTTTCCTTTCCTGGCCATTTTGGATTCGATCTTGACTGGGAAGGATTACTTTTTGTGGATGCTGCTGGATATTTGGATTTGAGGCCTTTTGGATTCAAAATTTGATTTCACAAGTAAGTTGATAAGTTGATGTTGTTTGTGGTGATTTTTGTGTGTGTTAATCGACTTTTGGGGTGGTGTTGGGGGCTGGCTATGTTGGTGGTGGGCCATTTGTAATAACTTTTGGATTCGAAATTTGATTTCACAAATAAGTTGATAAGTTGATTTTCTTTGTGGTGATTTTTGTGTGTGTTTTCCGACTTTTGGGGTGGTTTTGGTGATTTAGCGGGTATTTTGCCGCGTTCGCGTCGTGAAGCAACAATCTCGCACTCGCTAAATTGCAAAAAGTGCAATTCTGCACCAGAAAACCACCAGCAGGCAGCATAAACCTTCTGAAACTTGATGGATGGCATTGGATTGTGGTGATTTGTGTTGTCTTTTTTGACTTTTTGGTGTAGGGGTTGGGGGCTGGCTATGTTGGGTGGGGCCATTTTGAAGCATGGTCCTCTTGGCCATGTGGATGGGGGTCAAGCGGCCATTTTGAAGGCAGGCAGTGAGCTTTGTGCCATAGGCCTGCACCCATTTTTCCTTGCTTTCACCCCTTGTGCCCAGGTTGAGTCAGTGGTACATGAAACTACATGCCTCTCTGTGGGCTCTCTTGGATCAATGTTGAATTCCTGTTTCCAAAAAATGTAGCAATTCTTATTTTTGATATTTCCATATTGTGGTGTGCACGTGTGTATTCGAAATTTGATTTCACAAGTAAGTTGATAAGTTGATTTTCTTTGTGGTGATTTTTGTGTGTGTTTTCCGACTTTTGCGGTTGTTTTGGTGATTTAGCGGGTGTTTTGCCGCGTTCGCGTCGTGAAGCAACAATCTCGCACTCGCTAAATTGCAAAAAGTGCAATTCTGCACCAGAAAACCACCAGCAGGCAGCATAAACCTTCTGAAACTTGATGGATGGCATTGGAATGTGGTGATTTGTGTTGTCTTTTTTGACTTTTTGGAGTAGGGGTTGGGGGCTGGCTATGTTGGGTGGGGCCATTTTGAGGCATGGTCCTCCTGGCCATGTGGATGGGGGTCAAGCGGACATTTTGAAGGCAGGCAGTGAGCTTTGTGCCATAGGCCTGCACCCATTTTTCCTTGCTTTCACCCCTTGTGCCCAGGTTGAGTCAGTGGTACATGAAACTACATGCCTCTCTGTGGGCTCTCTTGGATCAATGTTGAATTCCTGTTTCCCAAAAATGTAGCAATTCTTATTTTTGATATTTCCATATTGTGGTGTGCACGTGTGTATTCGAAATTTGATTTCACAAGTAAGTTGATAAGTTGATTTTCTTTGTGGTGATTTTTGTGTGTGTTTTCCGACTTTTGCGGTTGTTTTGGTGATTTAGCGGGTGTTTTGCCGCGTTCGCGTCGTGAAGCAACAATCTTGCACTCGCTAAATTGCAAAAAGTGCAATTCTGCACCAGAAAACCACCAGCAGGCAGCATAAACCTTCTGAAACTTGATGGATGGCATTGGAATGTGGTGATTTGTGTTGTCTTTTTTGACTTTTTGGAGTAGGGGTTGGGGGCTGGCTATGTTGGGTGGGGCCATTTTGAGGCATGGTCCTCCTGGCCATGTGGATGGGGGTCAAGCGGACATTTTGAAGGCAGGCAGTGAGCTTTGTGCCATAGGCCTGCACCCATTTTTCCTTGCTTTCACCCCTTGTGCCCAGGTTGAGTCAGTGGTACATGAAACTACATGCCTCTCTGTGGGCTCTCTTGGTTCAATGTTGAATTCCTGTTTCTCAAAAATGTAGCAATTCTTATTTTTGATATTTCCATATTGTGGTGTGCACGTGTGTATTCGAAATTTGATTTCACAAGTAAGTTGATAAGTTGATTTTCTTTGTGGTGATTTTTGTGTGTGTTTTCCGACTTTTGCGGTTGTTTTGGTGATTTAGCGGGTGTTTTGCCGCGTTCGCGTCGTGAAGCAACAATCTCGCACTCGCTAAATTGCAAAAAGTGCAATTCTGCACCAGAAAACCACCAGCAGGCAGCATAAACCTTCTGAAACTTGATGGATGGCATTGGAATGTGGTGATTTGTGTTGTCTTTTTTGACTTTTTGGAGTAGGGGTTGGGGGCTGGCTATGTTGGGTGGGGCCATTTTGAGGCATGGTCCTCCTGGCCATGTGGATGGGGGTCAAGCGGCCATTTTGAAGGCAGGCAGTGAGCTTTGTGCCATAGGCCTGCACCCATTTTTCCTTGCTTTCACCCCTTGTACCCAGGTTGAGTCAGTGGTACATGAAACTACAAGCCTCTCTGTGGGCTCTCTTGGATCAATGTTAAATTCCTGTTTCCCAAAAATGTAGCAATTCTTATTTTTGATATTTCCATATTGTGGTGTGCACGTGTGTATTCATAAATGCCTACTTGCAAACTATTAATTGAAGCGCCACATATGCAACATATATTTAACTGATGTTCCTCTGTCTTCTTTTGCTTTTAGGTGCACAAAGTCAAGAACTCCGCATCATCGTTGAGCATCAGTGCCAGGAAGAAGTCCTGCTGCGGCCTGCTGTTCCGACATCTGAAGAAGAATCAGAAGATGGGTCCGAAAAGAGGTGCCCGTAGCTCCTCTTGCAAGAAAGATGTCTCTACTAAGGAGAAGAAGAAGCAAGTGGCACCACTTACCAAGGAGTCTGCTGCCTCGACCACTAAATTTATGTGGAAAAAAGAACCAAAGTCCACCATGAGTGCTGCACAGGTAGCCTGTTTATTGGTTCAATCACCAACGACCAGTGATGTTGGCTCAAGTACTATTCAACAACCAAAGCCGCAACAACAACTGCATGAGCTAACAGTACAAGCACAAGTACATGCGCAAGGAGCTGTCCGAGAAGGAGCTGGCCGAGAAGGAGCTGGCCGAGAAGGAGCTGGCCGAGAAGGAGCTGGCCGAGAAGGGGAAGGCCGAGAAGGGGAAGGCCGAGAAGGGGAAGGCCGAGAAGGGGAAGGCCGAGAAGGGGAAGGCCGAGAAGGAGAAGGCCGAGAAGGAGAAGGCCGAGAAGGAGAAGGCCGAGAAGGAGAAGGCCGAGAAGGCGAGGTCCATGGAGAGTTGCAAGTAGAGGTCAGTGAAGAGGGCCATGTAGCGGCGCATGGAGCGGTGCAAGTGGCCACAATGGTTGTTCTTCCCGAAGTCGGGGCACAGGAGGAAATTGACTTTGGAGCCGGGGTATCAAGTCAGGAAGACGAAGCCACTCCTCCTGATGATTCATTTTCTCCCAGCTCCCCAGCAAGGAAAAGATCAAGGAGGGTGTGTAGAAGTTCCTCTTCAAGCCCCGCTCCCTCAGATGATCTGCATCAAGATTGGCAACCATCTCCGACGTCTGAGAGGGAGGCACACCATGAGCTGAGAAAGGTATCAAATGTTAAAAGGAAGGGCCCCGGAAAGCTCATACTTATGGATCCGAACGTCGGACTTGATGAAGTGGTGCATTCTGATGTTGATGAACAGGATGACAGCAATGACCTAGTCATCACACACGTCATTCCAGCCACACCGGCCATGCAGCAGACAGACATTTATACCCTATCCCGACGTCATGCTGAGCGTGACCCTGGCGATGTGGCACTGGTAGCACCACCAACGCAGTCATGTAGTACAAGTTCACCAAAACCTACAGCTCCCATATTTTCTCCCCAGAGGGGAACTCCATCCAGCTCGACTCCCTCAAGTAGGGTTGCTGCAATAATTGCACAACCCAGTAGAGGTCTGCAAGGCTCATCCACCACTGCTTCATCTGGCATTGGCAGTATCATCACCTCGTGCGGCAAAACCAGAAGTTTCCAGTCCCCAGTTTGGAACTATTTTAGTGTCCATGCAAAGCATGATAACCTAGCCGTTTGTTCCATTTGTACGACTACAGTTAGCCGCGGTAAGATTGGTACCAACTATGGTACCGGAGGCCAGCTAGGTCATCTTGAAAGAAGGCACTCTGTAGAATGGTTTGCGCACCTAGCAAACATCAAGGCAAAGGAATCCCAAAGGGCAAGTGGCCAAAATAAACCCGTACTAGGTGTTTCATCTGAAGATGACGGGGAGGTAGAAGAAGCGTCAGACATTTATCCGGGCGCACCCAGTACCCCTGGCAGCACCACACCCTCCGGAACACATAGGAGGCACACTGAGAGTCTGGGAGACACACCAATGCGGAAAATGTCAACACTGAGCAGAAGTGGGTCGAAGAAGGCATCAGCATCATCCATTAAACTTGTCCAGCGCAGCATTACAGACATGTTCTCCTCAGATGCGCCATTTCAACGCAACCACCCAATTGTGCGCCTGTATAACACTAAGCTGGCTAAAATGCTAGCGGTGGACCTTCTCCCTTTTTCGTTTGTCGAAGGTGTGGGTTTTCTTGAACTCGTGGCAACACTGGCCCCTAAATGGAAGGTTCCTAGCCGGTTCTATTTTGCCAGGGTTGCTGTTCCAGCACTACATAAAGAGGTGCTTGAGTTGGTTGGGGCAGCTTTGCAGAAGAGTGCTGTTCACACTATACACCTGACAACAGACATGTGGACCAGTTGCCAAGCCCTTGATTACATGTGCATCACTGCACACTGGGTCTCTTTTTCAGGGGTTGCTAAACGGATAAATGCAGGTGGTGACTTGGTCGACATTTTTAAGGGTGCTCGTAAACATGCAACATTAGCCATGTTTGGCATGGAGAAAACTCATACTGCAGACAACATTTTGCATGACTTTAACAAAAAGGTCTTGCAATGGCTGCCCAAAAGAAATTGCACGGTTGGTTATGTTTCTACTGATAATGGCAGCAATGTAGTTAAGGCCATGGCGGACGGTGACTATTTCAGAGTGCCGTGTTTGGCGCACTGTATGAACCTTGTCGTGCAAAAGTTCTTGAAAAAAGAACCTGCAGTCGACAAAATACTGACCATCTGCAGAAGAATATGCACACATTTCAACCATTCTTTTAAGGCCCGGAAGGAGCTGAGGCGCCAGCAAAATGTACGTAGAATGCCAGTGAAAGCACTTATCCAGGAGGTGGCAACACGTTGGAACTCAACCTTCTACATGCTTGAGCGTCTGCATGAGCTGTTTCCAGTAGTCAATGAGTATTTCTACAACCTGGGTGGTGATCCGACAGAAATGATGCTAGCGGTGGAGCAATGGCAGCTAGTTAAAAGCCTGACAGACATGCTTCGTCCTTTTGAGGTCTTCACGCGTGAAGTCAGCAGGGAGGACTGTTCTTTGAGCAAAGCTATCCCATTGTTGCTGAAGCTCGAGCACCAAGTCAAGGTGGTGTCTTCAGAATTAAAGGATGCGGGAAAGAATGAAGCATATGAGTTGGCGCAGAGATTATTACAACGCCTAGTTAGCAATAAACGGCTTGTAAATATCAAGAAACAACAGCACTACATTTGTGCTACTATTCTGGATCCACGTTACAGAAAGCCATTGTTAGGAAAAGTATTAATTCCTTTTGAAACTTCAGATGTTACAGAGTACAAAGGTTGGCTAGCTCGGTCAGCCATTCGTTTTGAAAGAGAGGAAGGAAACTGTAGGAGAAGACAGTACTAGTGAATCAGCAGGCCAACAGGCGTCGGATAAAAGCACTTCTGTGCCTGTGGCAGAAGTGAGTGTCTTTTCCTCTGAGCCGTTAACCACACCAGCAACCGTATCATCTGCACCAGGCACAGGCGATATGTCTGAAGAGGATTGGCTAAGTCAGCTAGGGTTTGCTTGTCCCAGAAAGGACACAGAAGTGCAAAGTACAGGAATGCGGGAGAACATTGTTTCAATGGTGCAGGCCTACCTGGATGACTCAACAGCGGTCAATATTACTGAGGACCCATTGGCGTATTGGCATGGGAAAAGAAACATATGGCGAGAGCTCACCAACCTGGCTATCAATTACTTGTCTTGCCCACTCGCAAGCGTGTCTTCAGAACGTGTTTTTAGTTCTGCTGGTGGCATTGTGACTTCCAAAAGGTCCCGCCTCTTGCCCGCAAATGTGGAGCGGCTCACCATGATAAAGATGAACCAGCACTTCATACCACCAGATTACAAAGTACGAGAATGCACGCAGGAAGAAGAGGACACCGACCTACCTGAGGAAAGTTCTCCTCAGTTACCACAAGTACTACCGACTGAATTTGCAGAGTATGAGGACGAGTTCATTTTCCCTGACACCGAGTTCTGAAAATGAGTCAATGATTCATTAACTTTATTTTTAGTTCGACTCCTTATTCACTTTTATTCCTGTGTGTCTGTCTTTCTTTGTTTACCAAGTGCTTGATCCCATTCACAACAAAACTGTAATCACCCAATCAAAGAACAAGCCCATCAGCAGAACTGTCTTGCCGCAGCATTCATCAGGTTCACAAGTTAGTTGCCAAGAACTCAGTCCTGGTCGTCTATCCTCCTCCTCCAGACTCATTCTATCCATTTCCCGTAATGCTGATGCCTGGATTCCGCACAATGAAGAAACTTACGTTGACGGGTTGCTGCAGAACGCTTTAGGACACTGTGAATTCCAGGTGGAGACAACCCTCAAAACTACAGGTTGCTTTTGCTTTGCAGAAAATCCATGCCGGGAAACTCCAGTTGGGGCCCAGCTGCAGAACGCTTTAGGACACTGTGAATTCCAGGTGGAGACAACCCTTCAACAAACACAAATTACAGGTAAGATAAGCGTTTGGATGGGAGGTAGTATAATGGAGTATTAGGAGGAGAGGCGAGAGAGTGACAGTGGTACTACTAGTAAACTCCTAGGACTCTTGATTATGGAAACTCTGTGACAGGCATTTAACTTTGGAAAAACATTTGGCCAACTACAGGTTGCTTTTGCTTTGCAGAAAATCCACGCCGGGAAACTCCAGTTGGGGCCCTGCTGCAGAACGCTTTAGGACCCTGTGAATTCCAGGTGGAGACAACCCTTCAACAAACACAAATTACAGGTAAGATAAGCGTTTGGATGGGAGGTAGTATAATGGAGTATTAGGAGGAGAGGCGAGAGAGTGACAGTGGTACTACTAGTAAACTCCTAGGACTCTTGATTATGGAAACTCTGTGACAGGCATTTAACTTTGGAAAAACATTTGGCCAACTACAGGTTGCTTTTGCTTTGCAGAAAATCCACGCCGGGAAACTCCAGTTGGGGCCCTGCTGCAGAACGCTTTAGGACACTGTGAATTCCAGGTGGAGACAACCCTTCAACAAACACAAATTACAGGTAAGATAAGCGTTTGGATGGGAGGTAGTATAATGGAGTATTAGGAGGAGAGGCGAGAGAGTGACAGTGGTACTACTAGTAAACTCCTAGGACTCTTGATTATGGAAACTCTGTGACAGGCATTTAACTTTGGAAAACATTTGGCCAACTACAGGTTGCTTTTGCTTTGCAGAAAATCCACGCCGGGAAACTCCAGTTGGGGCCCAGCTGCAGAACGCTTTAGGACACTGTGAATTCCAGGTGGAGACAACCCTTCAACAAACACAAATTACAGGTAAGATAAGCGTTTGGATGGGAGGTAGTATAATGGAGTATTAGGAGGAGAGGCGAGAGAGTGACAGTGGTACTACTAGTAAACTCCTAGGACTCTTGATTATGGAAACTCTGTGACAGGCATTTAACTTTGGAAAACATTTGGCCAACTACAGGTTGCTTTTGCTTTGCAGAAAATCCACGCCGGGAAACTCCAGTTGGGGCCCTGCTGCAGAACGCTTTAGGACACTGTGAATTCCAGGTGGAGACAACCCTTCAACAAACACAAATTACAGGTAAGATAAGCGTTTGGATGGGAGGTAGTATAATGGAGTATTAGGAGGAGAGGCGAGAGAGTGACAGTGGTACTACTAGTAAACTCCTAGGACTCTTGATTATGGAAACTCTGTGACAGGCATTTAACTTTGGAAAAACATTTGGCCAACTACAGGTTGCTTTTGCTTTGCAGAAAATCCACGCCGGGAAACTCCAGTTGGGGCCCTGCTGCAGAACGCTTTAGGACACTGTGAATTCCAGGTGGAGACAACCCTTCAACAAACACAAATTACAGGTAAGATAAGCGTTTGGATGGGAGGTAGTATAATGGAGTATTAGGAGGAGAGGCGAGAGAGTGACAGTGGTACTACTAGTAAACTCCTAGGACTCTTGATTATGGAAACTCTGTGACAGGCATTTAACTTTGGAAAACATTTGGCCAACTACAGGTTGCTTTTGCTTTGCAGAAAATCCACGCCGGGAAACTCCAGTTGGGGCCCAGCTGCAGAACGCTTTAGGACACTGTGAATTCCAGGTGGAGACAACCCTTCAACAAACACAAATTACAGGTAAGATAAGCGTTTGGATGGGAGGTAGTATAATGGAGTATTAGGAGGAGAGGCGAGAGAGTGACAGTGGTACTACTAGTAAACTCCTAGGACTCTTGATTATGGAAACTCTGTGACAGGCATTTAACTTTGGAAAACATTTGGCCAACTACAGGTTGCTTTTGCTTTGCAGAAAATCCACGCCGGGAAACTCCAGTTGGGGCCCTGCTGCAGAACGCTTTAGGACACTGTGAATTCCAGGTGGAGACAACCCTTCAACAAACACAAATTACAGGTAAGATAAGCGTTTGGATGGGAGGTAGTATAATGGAGTATTAGGAGGAGAGGCGAGAGAGTGACAGTGGTACTACTAGTAAACTCCTAGGACTCTTGATTATGGAAACTCTGTGACAGGCATTTAACTTTGGAAAAACATTTGGCCAACTACAGGTTGCTTTTGCTTTGCAGAAAATCCACGCCGGGAAACTCCAGTTGGGGCCCTGCTGCAGAACGCTTTAGGACACTGTGAATTCCAGGTGGAGACAACCCTCAACAAACACAAATTACAGGTAAGATAAGCGTTTGGATGGGAGGTAGTATAATGGAGTATTAGGAGGAGAGGCGAGAGAGTGACAGTGGTACTACTAGTAAACTCCTAGGACTCTTGATTATGGAAACTCTGTGACAGGCATTTAACTTTGGAAAACATTTGGCCAACTACAGGTTGCTTTTGCTTTGCAGAAAATCCACGCCGGGAAACTCCAGTTGGGGCCCTGCTGCAGAACGCTTTAGGACACTGTGAATTCCAGGTGGAGACAACCCTTCAACAAACACAAATTACAGGTAAGATAAGCGTTTGGATGGGAGGTAGTATAATGGAGTATTAGGAGGAGAGGCGAGAGAGTGACAGTGGTACTACTAGTAAACTCCTAGGACTCTTGATTATGGAAACTCTGTGACAGGCATTTAACTTTGGAAAAACATTTGGCCAACTACAGGTTGCTTTTGCTTTGCAGAAAATCCACGCCGGGAAACTCCAGTTGGGGCCCTGCTGCAGAACGCTTTAGGACACTGTGAATTCCAGGTGGAGACAACCCTCAACAAACACAAATTACAGGTAAGATAAGCGTTTGGATGGGAGGTAGTATAATGGAGTATTAGGAGGAGAGGCGAGAGAGTGACAGTGGTACTACTAGTAAACTCCTAGGACTCTTGATTATGGAAACTCTGTGACAGGCATTTAACTTTGGAAAACATTTGGCCAACTACAGGTGAATCAACACGATGACAGTGTTCCGTAAAACAAACTTACTGCAAAACCACCACCCACCAGGCTCAAAAGTAGTAAAAAACAGCTATGCTCAGATAAAGTTTGAAAAAGTATATTTTTATATCCCTAACAAAATGAACTCCCGCAAGACCCTCCCTAACCCCAACAAATAAATAGTCCATCAAAAGTCCCCAAAAACCCCAACTCAAGGGACACTCTACGGATGCAGGTTGTTGAATTTGGCCTCCAGGGCATCAAACTTCTCCTGGATGATGGCTTGATCTAAACGGAGGCCCTCCACCAGATTGTGATACTCCTTCCATCTCTGGACCTCCGCCTCTAGGTTGGACACTCTGCGGAGTGCAAGGCGCAAGCGAGCCTTTACAGTACTGTGAGGAGGTGCAGCCTTTGCTGCTCGGCGGTGGCGTCTTCCAGCACGGCTCCGGTTGGCTGGAGCACTGCGCTTACCGGCAGAACGTGGGGTCACGGAGGAGGATGCAGAAGATGTTACACTGGAGTGCGTGTCGTCCCCCTCCATTTCCACCAGCCGGCGATATTGCGCAACAGTGGCATCCAGCCTCCGTTGCCGGGCAAGTACAGCCCGCATACTCCTGCTCGGTTTCCATGTTTTGGTATTACCAACTATAAGAAGAAAGAAAAACATAATCTGTAACGAATGCTCTTTAAAAATATGATTAACACAAAATGATTCAGCAGGAAGTTGTGTCACAGTACAACTAGCAACTAGCCAGCGCAGTACAAAACTATTGAGGCCAGTATCATGGGCGTCCGCATGGAGGGGCAAGGGGGGGGCGCTTGAATCACCATTTCCCTTCCCACAACTCACTTGTATCCTTGGTTTGGTGCTCTTTCATATGAAAGAGATCTGGCAGAAGTGAGTGACTTTTCCTCTGAGCCGTTAACCACACCAGCAACCGTATCATCTGCACCAGGCCCAGGCGATATGTCTCTATCTCTCTCTCTGTCTCCCTCTGTCTCCCTCTACCTCGCTGTCTCTCTCTCTGTCTCCCTCCCTCACCCTCCCTCTGGCTCCCTCCCTCTCTCTCTCCTTCTGTCTTCCTCTCTCTCTGCCTCTATCTGTCTGTCGGTCCCAGCCTGCTGTAATTACCATATTGTAATTTGTCACTGGCCCAGCACTGGATACACATCATATGCTATCTAAGAGTCAGATAGTACCATGATCCAGCTTACCTGTACTCCACACCACCGCTGCCTGCTTCCTCACAGTCTGATTGTCCACTTGCGCCGCATCCTCCCCAGAGTCGCCCTCAGACTCCGAGTCGATGACGATCACGTCCGAGCTGGCCCCGCCACCAGCTGTTCCACCTAAAAAATATATTTAAGACTGTTAGATTACACCACTCACTAGTATTTGGTCTAGGAATGAAGAAGTTTGAAAACAGAAAAAATAATTGACTGTCTACTCTAGTCTAAAGTAAAAATGTCCCTCCTTCCAGGAAAGGCTGTTGTCTTGCTGCACTTTTTTGTCACAATTGATGAATGCTTGCTTAATTTTAACACACATCTTTTTTCTCTGAACAGACAGACGCTGGACTTTTACGGACAAGAGCAACCAACTAAACCAGGTGAAAGCTCGGCTCGACCACAAGACATGTGTTCCATTACTCATCAACTCAGCACCAAGCACTTTTCCTTTTCCAGCTAACTTTATTTTAATATATGTGTTTACTTTTACTTTTTTTAATAAAGCTTTTAAACTTGAATAGACTCTGTGGTTTTTGGTCCTCCAAGCTAGAGTGACTGAGAGAAAGGTTTTGTAATTTTTGCAAGGAGGAGTCCGTGCCGCTGACACTACCGAGTTTACACTATAGTATACAGTGTGCCAAACACGCCACTCTGAAATATTATTACTCTGGTCTTTGGTGTCCATAGTAAGGTTTGTGGAGAATTGTCCCTGCAACAGTAGTATTATTGATTTAGCTCCTATCTAAACACTGTTTCGAAAATTTAAATTAGGAACGCTTGGACAACAATAGGTCCTCTATATTTAAATGAAAACTTACTGGGGCCAGCAAAGGAGCACTCGCCGCCCTGGCCTGCATCATCCTCCTCCCTTGGAGCCACTGCATCCGCTGTTTCTGTCCGCTTGCCCCTGGGCGGACCTGACGTACAACATGAAAGAAAGAACAGAAAAAAATGATGATTGCTGCTTGTCGATGTCCTTGTCAACCAAATCAAACATTTAGAAAGAACAAGAACCAACTATTTTAGCCAAAAAGAGGGCTACAAAGGAAGGACTGCACCTGAGCCTCTACTCAGTCATTTAGGACAATGATGCGTCACTGAAACCCTGCGCCTGCATGAAGCAGGCTTACGGCTTGACGCAGCATTGCTGGAGCTGCGCCATCGTTGCAACGCAACTCCATCAATGAGCCGCCTTTACGGCACCGATGCGTAACGCTTCGGTGACGTTTTGGCACCATGGCGTGCCGCATTGAAAATACGGCGCACCATGGGTGGTGCTGGCGTGCCTCACACTTTGCAGGGATGCACAGGTAATGCACTTAGGGGCATACTTACGAGTTCTGGGCTGCACACCTCCAGAGGTGCACCAGAACAAAATGCGTAACTCAAAACTAACCTTGCGTCACGGCAGATGCGCCGCAATTACAATGCGGCAAACCCTGGCGCAAGGGTAGGCAGATGCGTGATGCATCTCGTGACGAAAGAGGGGCGCATCTCTAGAGTCGCGTCGCAGGCGCGATGCAACTATAGCAATGCTCAGGGATGCCCAATACTCAACATACCGCATCAGTCCTTACGCCTGCTTCAAGCAAGCAGGCATAAAGAATTGACGTAGCAGCGTCGCGGAAGTGCCTGCGTTAAATCTTGTAGATTTCACGCAGGCACTTTTGCGAGGCGCACATCTGCCTGACCGCCACCCCCCCCTCCCCCTGCGTGGCAACGCACCCATTGTGGCGCAGGCCCAGGTCTTAACGTGGCGCATCTCCTTAGAAGCATCACGTTGTACATGACTCGCTGGGATGCGCCACGTTTACGTCGCTGTGCGTCAGGTAAGGCAGCGTAAACGTGGCGCAAGGGGCTTGTAAATCTGCCCCTTTGTGTCTAGCATTACGCAGTTCTGTAAAGTACACTCATACATTACTCAGCCCAATTAAATGAACACAAAATAGAAAACAAATAAGCAGTGGCACCGCCACAGAGAAAGAGAGCAGTGCACCTGAAATGCACAGAAGATTTTGAAATATTAATTTAGCTCTCCTATCAATGTAATCAGCAGCATTATTGCTCTTTGTAAAAAAGTTAAAGCAAACATTTGCAATATTAACACACAGAGCAGGAGAAAAAACAGAGTAGTGAGTGATGAAAAAATTGCTACTACTACTCACCAAGCCCGGGGACCTCCACTCCCAGCAGATCGAGCAGGTCGTGCTCCCGCTCCAGAATATCGGTCCAGCGGTGGGTCACCTGATTATAGGTGCGCTGGACCCCCGTGATCTTAAAAAGGGCCCGGCACACCTGCCCCCACCGCTTCCGACGCTCCTGGCTGTTGGTATAACCGGCAGCAATCCTGCCGCCTGCTGCGATGGTCCTCGGGAGACGGCGCTGCACAAAATAAACGAGTGTGCCCACCTCCTCAGGGCTGAAGATCTCCCTGGGCACCACCATTTCCGCCCTCAAGCGGCCACACGGGAGCCGGGCACGGGCTGCGGTGCCCGGCTTGGGCAGCTTGACAGCTGTCTTCACCATGTTCTGGGCAGGTAAGGAGATAAAATGAAAAAGAATAGGAGTAGAGAAGAAGGAAATAAAAGTTTAAAAAGTACTTGAAAAGTAAACAAAAGTAACCTAAAACACAAAAATATAGACCTAAAAAACAAGAGGGATAGAAAAAAAGTTTAATAGATCAAAAACAAAATAAAATAAGCAAAGGATGGCAGAGATATACAGAGGATAGAAACACCATGCCCAGACACATAGGAATGAATGAAAAACAAGACGGCGGCCGATCACGTGAGCGTAAGTAGGTTCTCACGCGATTTCTCTCGCGAACTCGTGCGAACTTGTATTCGCAAGGCGCTCATCGCGCGAGACTACACATAGCGGGCGGAAACGGAAAAACGTCACGCAAACAAAATAGCGGCGCCCAGAAACCTTGGGGTAACTCGCACGAGTTCGCGGCTTACACGATCGATTTCGCACGACGCCGCGCCTCGCGAATAGTGCGAAATTACCAAAAAACGAGTTTTGCAAAAGGAAAAGCTATGAGCAGGTGCAAAAGTTCAACCTCATCATTTGTAACCATTCCCTGTAGTGCTTCCTGAAGGGGCCATCCAGAATTCGGTTAGGTTCCTGTTAAAAAAAAATTACATTGCAACAAACAGGAAAAGGAAAGGAAAGGGAGCAGACAAGCAGGTGCCAGCCTTCATTAATGTCAGTTGGGGCAGGGCAGGTGTTGTTGTAATTTAATTATGCAAAACTTAAGGCACTTAGCAGGTGTGCTTTGCTTTGCCACAATAATGTACACTCACTGGTCAACCAGAGGGTGCTGTGATGACACCGAGGGTGGCATGGGTGTGACAGCCAGAGGGTGGCATGGGTAAACCAGAGTGCCAGTGTTGACAGAGGATGGCAGTGCTTTGTTTGCCCCAATAATGTACACTGGTGAACCAGAGGGTGCTGTGATGATACAGAGGGTGACATGGGTGAGCCCGAGGGTGGCATGGGTGAACAAAGAGAGTGCCAGTGGTGACAGAGGGTGGCAGTGATGAAGAAAGGCTTGCAAACAGGCTGGGCACGTAGAAACAACAAGTTCGCAAAACTGGCGACCGGACAAGTAAGTTCGCAATTTGCGAAATTGCACAAAACCCTCGCGAACTTGCAGAAACCCGTGCGAACACCCCAAAAAATAAAATCCGCAAAATCCGCGAGGATTCGCGGATTTTGCGGATTTTCGCAATCCGCAAATCCGCAAATCCGCAAATTCGCGGATTGCGAATCCGCAAAATCCGCCCATGCCTAGTATAGACTCACCATCACATTCCCCCATGTTACCAGAAAACATGTCATTAGATTCCCATACTCCCCACCACTTCTGCTTACCACATGTGAGCTGATCCGCTCTTTCTTGAAATTCCGAGCGAGCTGTCTTCACTTGTTCTCTGTTTTGTGAATTCTTCCTTGTATTTTCCGGGTCCGCTCTTGTCTTCTGCAACGATTTAACAAAGGAGGTTACCCCTTTCCCACCCCCAACATCCACACCCTCTTCCATCTCAGCAAACCAGCTCTCTGTTGCCGGTCTATCGCAAATTTCTCCTTCCTCCATTTCCACAAATCTTTCTTCCCCACCTTCATCAGTGCCCCCAGCATTATATCTGACATTACTGCAACCCGGAAACTCACCATCTCCGACTCCTCCATCAAAATATCACCAATAATTGACAGACCCGCGCTCTACAGGCCTGCCCGCACCTCTAGAATCCGAACTAGACCCGTCAGTGACTGAACTAAAATTTGTGGCAACCGCTAATTGTGCCGCTGGACAAGCAGAATGTAATCCCATAGCAGATCCTTGACCCGCACTAAATTGCGGGTCAAGGATCAGATCGCTCAAACCAGAAGAGACGTGCAACATATGAATATCCTCTTTTTTCTTTATATTCGTCTGGCCACTAACCATTGACTACCGCCCAACGTCCATTCGCCTAACATGTTGGGAGTTACTAAATCTAAATCAAGTTCAAGGACACCCTCTAAATTCTTATGTCCTCCAACTCATTGAGCTTGCTTCTCCAAACCACTTAACCAGCTGTCCATAGCTCTAATGTTGAACCTCTGGCCCACACTGAAATCATGTGTAAAAATATGAGCCTTATTGAGAACCACACCTTCCATTGTGTATTGGGGGGTAGAGGCTGGCATTGTAAGGAAACTAGTGTCATCGTCACTATCACTAGAGTAATTAACCTGCGCAGGGGTCAGCTGTGGCACCACTCGCTCAGGCACACCACCCTGTCTGCTCAAACGGTTGCCCCCTTCTGTAAAACGCATACCCAGCCCACTCGGGGTGAAAATTGCAAAAAACACAGTTGATGGACAGAATGCAGATTAATGTCTTACATTCACTCCAGTACAAAGATATGGGCCTAAATCCATCGTTTTTTTGCACTCCACACCACCCTAGGTTAGACAATGGCTATATACAAATCAGCCTTGACCCTGTGCCTCATGGGAACAGTCCAGCCCGAACTACCAAGCCATGTCTTTCCTAAACCGGAATCAAGCATTCAAGGACCGGTTTCTGGCTATCAGCCTTCTTCAGCCTGGATAGCTTGACTACAGTGATGTGGAGTGCCTGGGACTCACGTCTGAGCATACCCGGCCCACTCAGGGTGCAAATTGCAAAAAACACAGTTGATGGACAGAATGCAGAACAATGTCTTACATTCACCCCAGTACAAAGATCTGGGCCTACATCCATCGTTTTTTTGCACTCCACACCACCCTAGGTTAGACAATGGCTATATGCAAATCAGCCTTGACCCTGTGCCTCATGGGAACAGTCTAGCCCGAACTACCAAGCCATGTCTTTCTTAGACCGGAATCAAGCATCCAAGGACCGGTTTCTGGCTATCAGCCTTCTTCAGCCTGGATAGCTTGACTCCAGTGATGTGGAGTAAAACAGCACATTTATTTGCCTGGCACTGCTTGGACCTCCTCAGCTGGTAAAATCATGGCCCTGTCACACCCCCGGCCCCTCCCACCTTGGGGCCTGTTTCTAGCTGACAACGCAGTACGCGTCAACAAAACACTCCCACCTTCCCTCCCAGGCTCACCCCTAGCCTTCGCAGTACAAAACTCACGAAGGGCTTGCGGGACCTGGGGGTAAGCCTTCAAATGTGTGTTAGGGGATAGGAAATCTGCCCTCCTCTTTGTCGCCTGTCGCACCACACCGGTGCCCGCACCAACACTTTGTTGTCTAGTCCTCTGTAGTTGTGCTGACCCACAACCTCTCGCCGCATGCTGAGGTAATCATGCCTCTACTGCCCGCTGCACTTCTCTGGCAGCCAAGCACTTAGGCAGCTTCTGAGGGGCCTCCGCCACCAGCCGTGCACCCGAAGACAGCCGGTCTTCTCTGCCCGCCTCCTGAATAACTTTTAAAGCCGCTAGTAACTCCTCTTTGAGTGCCATGCTGACACTGGAGACAGCACGCAACAAAGAATTTAAAATAAAACCCCGAGGGAATTTCGTAGCACTCTAAAACCTCCCTCCTCCCTGCCGAACTCCACAGAACATCTTTCGCGACTCAACGTTCAGTTTAGAACGCTGACAGCGCGCGCCTGCTCCCAGCCTCTACCACCAATCCCTGCCCCGGGCATGTTCCATCTGGGCAAAGAACCCCAGGGGAAGACTGCTCGCACTACGCTCCCCCAGGGGCCCCCATTAAATAGTGAAACGGTTGTCAATTTTCACATTGAAGTTGAAGTTGAAGTTGAAGTTAAAAAGATTTATAAAGCGCTCGATTAGCATGCGGTTTTTTGGCGCTGAGGACAGATGAACCAAATGAGCAGAAAAGAAGACTTAAATGGGAAGGCTCGAGTGAACAGAAAAGTCTTGAGAGCTTTACGGCAGTCAGAGTAGACTGGAATGGACCTAACAGTGATGGGGAGGGCATTCTAGAAAGACGGTGCCCGGAACGAGAACTTTAGTCCCCCAGTTTTCTTCTTCCTAAAGGGGGGCAGACACAATAAGGTTTGGGAGGAAGAGCGTAGCTCTCTGCAGGGGACATATGGTTTGATGTTTGAGTTGATAAAGGCTGGTGCAAAGCCGGCCAAGGCCGGGAAAGTCAAACAGCCCATCTTGAAATGTGAGCGCTCAACAATTGGAAGCCAGTGTAATGCTTTTAACAGATGGGTGACATGATGAAATTTGGGAAGTTTGTGGATCAATCTGGCAGCTTGATTTTGAATAAGCTGAAGATGCCAAAGATCATAGGCAGGGGTACCTGAGTATAGAACATTGCCGTAGTCGAGGCGTGAAATGACCATGGCCATGAGAATAAGTTTAAGGGCAGCAAAAGAGAAAAAGCGAGAAATCTTGCGGATGGTACGAAGTGTCAGAAAGCATGCAGAGACCACAGAGCTGATCTGCGAGCGCATTGTGAGCTCAGAAATGACTTTAATACCCAGGGTTTTTACTGAGGAGGAGGGTGACGGGGAAGGACCCAGAGAGGGGGGCCAAAAAGTGGGGGTCCAGTGACTGGAGCTGCCACCCGTAAGAACCAATTCGGTCTTGTCGGGATTTAACTTGAGGTGATTGCAATTCATCCAGTCGCTGAAGAAAGTCATGATGGTTTAGAAATTGTGTATAGAAGCGGGCAGTGGAGATAGGGTAAAGATCAGCTGGAGGTTGTCGGCATATTTGTTGATGGGCAGATATAAGTGGGCAGATGTAAAGGTTAAAAAGAACAGGGGAGAGGGAAGAACCCTGTGGGACTCCACAGGGAACAGTGTGTGTAGGGGCCGAGAAGTCTGCAAGCTGCACCGCCTGGGTGCGGTTTCCTAAGAAGGAAGTAATCCCTGCCAGGGCGGGTCCCCTGATGCCGCCGCCTCTGACACGATCGAGAAGAATGGAATGGTCGACCGTGTCAAAGGCAGCGGACAAATCAAGAAGGACCAGCGCCTGGGGAGAGTTGACATCCTCACCTCCTCTAAGCTCATCCAAAAGAGAGAGAACGACTGACTCAGTGGAATGAGTCGGGCGGAAGCCAGCATGGTGGGGCGCTAAATAGCGACTTTCTTCAATAAAGTAACTGAGGGCTTTGGTGACATGGCATTCTAAGATTTTTCCCAGGAATGGAAGAAGGGAAATGGGACGATAATTAGAAGGGGAAGAGGGATCGGCGCCTGGCTTCTTAAGGATGGGGATTATTTTGGCTGATTTGTATAGGTCAGGAACAGTTCCCTGCATGAGGGAGTTATTAAGAAAGGTTAAGGGAGGCTGTGGACAGGCAGTAAAGATTTTGATCAAAATGAGAAGGGTTGAACGGGGATTGGGGGCTTTGAAAGGAGAGGGACGGAGGTGGAATGTTGGCCTTAATGGTTACGATTTTCTCAATGAAATAGTCATTGAGGGAGTTACAGAGGAATTGTGAAGGGACTGGTTTGAGGGTGACTCTGTCAGAGGAAGCTAATTCATGGACTATGGTAAATATTTCCTTTAGTTTGTTCTCGGCCAGAAGAATCTTGGAGGAGAAGTGTTCAGATTTTGCGTGAAGAATGGCTTTTTTGAAGGAGCAAGCTTCGCAATAAGGACTAGGTAAAGGCTCGCAACTAGCTCCTAAATTGTTCCGATAGATTATTGCAATACACTCCCTTTTTTCTCAGTTCTGTCTAACCTAAATATCGTGAAGCCTTGCGGGACCGCATGGCAGAAATCAGGTCCTGCTGTTTTGTTACCCCAGGTTCAGTAATAAAATGTATGTCAGGCTGTCCTGCCTCTATCAAATCAGCAATCTCTAACCCATGCTTTGGCAAGGACGGGACGTTGACTAAAGCACAGCGAGTAGTGCCTAAGGCATTTGATATTACCAGAGCAATTTAGGGGAATGATACCTGTAGCGCTGAGTTAGGCTGGAGCATGAAGCCACAGACAGGGCATTTATAAGTACAGATTGCAGGCTGTGTACAAAGATAAAAATCTATGCAGTTTGTTGACTTATCATTCAGCGCATGTAGTTTCTCACCAGAGTAACGATAATATACTATTGTGCCCCTGGCGTACTGAGCAGCATCCCTTGCGCATGGCGCGGTCTTGGAGCAGACGGGCTTGCCTTAGGCGCGCCCGCTGCAAGCACGGTTTCCCATATGGTGTATATACTCCCCCCACCCGGAAGTAGTGATCAAAGCTGGACCGCCAACCACCATCACCAAGATGGTGACGATCACCAGCTGATCTTCGAGTCAAAATGAAACACTCTCTTCGCTCAAACGGGGAACTGTGGTGGACCGGAGAGTGTAATTAAGCAAGGTATGAAAACAAAAAATGCTTTAAAACAGTAAAAGGACAAGAATTAAAAATAAAGTATATCGGATTCTAGCAGCAAAGATTTTAGTACAATAACAGTGCAGAGTCACCAAGTTAAACATATATTAAACAACCGTAAAGCTTAATTTAAAAGCAACGTCTCACAAGAGTGGCGTCCGCTGAGCGCCCGATTTCTCATATGGCAGTTATACCCCCCACCTCTAAGTAACGACCAAGGCTGGACTGCCAACCACCAAGATGGCGACAGTCACCAGCTGATCCTCGAGGCAAAATGAAACACTATCTCCACTTCAACTGAGCACCGCGGCGGACCAGAGAGTGTAAACAAGCAAGGTATGAAAAGAAAACATGCTTTAAAATGATTAAAAATGCTTTACAACAGTAAAAGACCAAGAATTAAAACTAAAGTAAATCGTATTCTAGCAGCAAAGATTTTAGTGCGATATTAGTGCAGAGTAACCAAGTTAAACATATATTAAACAACGGTAAAGTTTAGTTTAAAAGCAGTGTCTCACATGAGTGGCGAGTAATAAAAATGTCATGGAATATTCGCACACAGATGACATCTTATGTCTGCGAGAAATGTGATTGATCATGCCTATCTCCATTCCATGGTACCAACCAATCCACACAATAGCTCAAAAAAAATTGCTAGTTGGGAAAACAATGGTTAGATTCTTCGTCTAAGTGAAATTGGATTTGCAGGTGAAAGTAAAGGAATGGAGCAACTCCTCCTGCCACATGAAGTCCCTCAAAACCAAGGGCCTGGTAATTGATGGAATATCCACTCCCATTATGGTGGTTAACCTGTACGTTAATCCACACAGGGACGTGAATATTGCGAATGCCAGGAATATCACCGACCTGATAAAAACTCTTTTCTATCATCATCCAGGACATGAGTGCATAGTGGTCGGTGATTTTCACAGACAAGATATGTGTCAACCAGGAAGGAAAATGTTGCAGGAATCATTCCTGCAAAATAGTAAAAGCTTGCAATTATGAATTTGAGTTGGGCTCGGCCAACTAAAAAAGCATTATGGGTAATAAACTAAAAATAAATCATCATTGGACTATATATTTGTGACGGAACCCCCACACAACCCGTCTCCAGTTCGTGGACTTCACTTTCATCTTCTCATCATGGCCGGTGGAGAAGGCAGCAAGACCTAATCGGTAAATGAGATGTAGGAAGCACTGTAAACAGTGCTTCTGGGCTTTAAGAATTCGTTATTTACCACCAACTATTAGTTGGTGGTAAATAAGGAATTCCTATGTAAATGCATAAATGTGCTTTACACTTGTGCCATGTGATAGACATACATGCCCTTAGGGCATGTATGTATGCCACATGTGCACACCAGCACTAATCAAGGGTGCAACAGGGTGTCAAAGTGACACCCTGCCACCCTTGACTTTTTCCCAATTTTACCGAATTGGTAATTACTGATTCGGTTATTGACATTCATTCCTATGGGCCTCCAGGCCTATAGGAATCAATGGCAAATACCGAATCGGTAATTACCGATTCGGTAAATACCGAATCTTAATGATTCAGTATTTTTTACTGATTAATTACCTACATAGGATTTACAGATTCTAAAATACTGAATCGGTAAAATTCGGTATTTTAGAATCGGTAAAACCTATTTACCTACATCTAGCCCAGGGACTCTAAAGAAGAAGAGGAACCAACAGAGGAGAACAGAGAGAAGGGCTGACAAACAAAAAGTCTCTGGAAGAGAATGAAAGAGTAACCAAATTTGGTCACAAAGATAAAGAAGTTCTAGAGATAGAAACAGTGCTTGTATGTCGCTCTCATGGTTGGTTGGTGTCAGGTGCAAAGAGGGAAATCCTCCTTTTATCTAAAGTGCCCCCAGACACCCTTGCAAGTGTTATGTATCATCATGGGGCGTTGCTCCTTGTGTGGGTGGCGCTGCTGTCCATCAAGGGCCCCGCAGGGGGGCTCCTTAGCTTAGATCTTTTTTAGGAGGTTCCGCAGTTGTGCTTGTGGGTGTGAAGGCCTAGGGAAGTTGGGTGAATTTAAAATGACCAAACGGTGCCCAGAACCTGTTTTTAATCAAGGGTCCGAATGGTCAATTAAAAGGGTGTACGTCCTGGAGAGTCCCTGTCAAAGCAAATAAAAGGGGCGGTCGTATAACTAGCCGCTGGTCACAGGACGGGTGTTCTGGTGAAAGAGGTGTAAAATAAATTAGGTCAACATGTTTCGCGCTCTCTTTTGGTCCCTAACAGATCCATAGGCGCTTCGTCAGGACCAAAAATAATCATGAATAACAGTGTGTGAAACAAATGTTAGAAAAGTAACAGGTGCCAGGCCTAGTGCCCGTGAACCTGTGATACCTTATTCCTCAATGTGTTGAGCGTCTTCACGCTGATGGCTACCTATAATCTAGGTGCACATCCCCAACCCCTTAGTAAAGATGACAGGGCTCCATCGGCATCCGATCGGTGGAAGGCAAGAAAAAGTGTCTGCCTCGCCGGTGCTCTGAGACCTACCCTGCCGAAATGCTATGCCATCCCGGCATAGCATTTCGGCAGGGTAGGACGTCTCAAAAACACACCATTCAGCCTTTAACCTGTATTCGCACTGAATTAAAACCCCTGCAGAAGCAAGTATTCTCCACTACACCAGGGACAACACACATAATATCACACGCTATTAATACCAACTCTGGCGACAAGGTACGATTGAGACTCTGTAGAGTACCTGAGACCCACCAAAAGGCAATAGAGAAGGAGGTACAGCCCAGGCTATAGCTCGGTGTCATCAAACCTTCTACATGTGAATGGAACTCCTGTATTGTCTTGGTTCAGAGATCTGATGGGTCAATTCATTTTTATATTGACATTAGGGAAGTGAACAAGATTTCGAAATTTGCCACATATCCAATCCCAAGGGTTGATGAAATTATGGAGAATTTGGAAGATGCCCAATACATTAGTACAATTGAGTTATGTAAAGTGTATTGACAGGACGCTTTCAGACCCCAAGAAAAGGAAAATGCCAGATACTCATGATGAAAATCAGCCTTCATTCCCCTAGCCGTGAACCATTAATTTAACCTTGTTGAAAAACACTAGAAGGCTATAGCTAATAAGTTACATGCAGCACTAAAATCCTACAAGCACCACAATCAACAAAGTGTGTCCATAAGAGGAATGCCCCCTTCACATTTTGAGAACCAAGAGTTCAAGGAGAGCAAAAGGAGGTGCCACTTTGCAGAGATCATTCACAGAATAGGTAAGGACCTTTACACAGAAAGTAAGTAAAAGAAGGCAGGAAAACACATACAAAGTTAGTCTGGGCCCTGAAACAAAAACACAGAGATGAGGAATGCAAATACATATCCTCCTTGCTAGCACCTAGCTGAACCAGGGAATTCTGGGGCTATGTCAACAGCCTGGCAAGTACAACCCCAGCAAAGACAATAGCATCCCAGCCAAGAAATGGGCTGCACATGTATCAAACTTATGTGTAGATCCTGCTAAAACAAGGGCTACTATCAAGAAGTCACTTGCAAATGCTCTAGAAGGCTTAGAAGAGAGCCCAGTCATAGTGTACAAAAATGAGATATCAAGCATCTTGAAGAGCATTGGAAAGATAGACCTCTGGCCCAAATGGCTAACCACAGAGCATATTTATGGAAGACCGGGCATTTTTGGCTCCCTATATGCAGACTGTTTAATTAATGTATTTCACTATCTGCCATCCCGTAATCAAGGAAAGGCACCATCGTGCATCCAATCCACAAATAAGGAGCCGCCTCCACAGTCGAAAACCGCCGGTTAACAGCACTGCTAGATGTAAATGGTAAGACCTTTACAAAGGTGCTCTACATGAGCGGGAGAAATCGATCTTCCCACACTATTAGACGGGTTTCAGGCTAGACTACTCTACTAAGGATAATGCGATTGTTCTTTCCTACCTGGGGCCAAGGCCGTTGAAACATTCATGCCCCCACTTTACGCCTGTTGCATCGATTACAGCGCAGTTGGTGATGGAATTGAGCACAACACCCTCTGGACCAACACCACGGAGTGGGGAGTGCCAAGGAAACATTTGGCTGCAATCATAGCATTGTGTACTGGCAACTTGGTTCAGACAAAGATAACTTAAAACAATGTCATGGCAAAAACACTCTGTTGGAATTGTAAAGATTTTAAGTAATCATAC
The DNA here is from genome assembly GCF_964263255.1 of Lissotriton vulgaris. NCBI lineage: Eukaryota > Metazoa > Chordata > Amphibia > Caudata > Salamandridae > Lissotriton > Lissotriton vulgaris. The sequence continues at coordinate 1,301,440,442 of NC_141694.1, forward strand.
AATAAAGCACTTCTACTACTACCACTCCTTACACTTGAGGTAGAGAACCATACCAAGTGTGCCCTATGAAGGCCATTCTTCTTTCCAAATTTAGGCTGACCCCTGAAAACTACCATCAGAGATTGAGAGACAGCACAAACCACAAAGCCAGTCCTGGGTGGACTTAGATTATTCCAGCAAGGCACTGAAGAACCTGGTGAGGGGCAGCAAAGTGGATGATTTTGTTGGACTGTACATCCTGATTCTGAGGGAGCACATGCTCAATACCTATTTTCCAGACCTGCACCAACACCTAGTATACAAGCTGACTGACCCCAGGAAGCTTGCTGAGGAAGTGGACCTCAGTGTCAGCAAAAGAGTATCCAGGAAGGAGTCTGGGGGCACTCCCAAAAGGGTGGTCAGAGTTCCCAGATAAAAGAGTTGGAGATAAAAGAAAATGTTCTCTGAAGCCCCCAAAATTGTTCTCAAGGGAAAGAGTCTCAATCTGGTCACCAGAATAAAGGTTTATTTGATAAGAATCATGGCAAATATGTCTAAAAGTGCTATGACTATCATGAGCATTGGCATACCACGACAGATCCCAAATGCCCAAAGTGGGCACAGAACTCCAATAGTGGGCAAACCATGGGGTTGGAGAGCAAAGTGCTTGGGGAGGAGATGGCCGCAGTGAGGTTACCCTAGTGTCCCTGGATGGCAAGAAGATTGTGCCCAAAGCCCGCATGGTGCAGCCACTCTGAAATTCTGTGTGGAAACCCCGTTTGGGACATTTAACACCTTTCCTGGTAGCCCTTCCCATGCTAAGCCTTTTTCTGGCTATTTCAGGTAGTTTCCTCTTAGGCCCCTGTAACATTTTGACCACATAAGGTATCCACCTCAAATTTCCATCCTTTCCTTACAACATCATGGTGATTCTAACGGTATCCAGGGTTTGTGGATTCCCCTGGAAGGGACCACGAACTTAGCCAAAATACAGCAAAATGTTGTTTTCTTTGGGAAAAAAGGGAAAAAAGTGCAGCAAATGAAAGCGCCTGGTTTTTACCCTGCAAATGGTACCAACAAAGGGTTACGGGGCTAAAATAAAAATGTTCCCAGCTTTTGGGGACTGACAGACTGTTGTCAGAAAAACAAGATCTTTTACACAGTTTTGGCATTTTACTGAGATATAGCCTACTTTTGTTATTTTTTGTGCTTTCAACCTTCTTCCAGTTAATGGTAGAAATGGGTACGAAAGCAATATTGAATCCTGAAAAGCTATAGATCTTGGAAATATAGAGAAAATTCTGAATTCAGCAGGGGGTCATTTGTGTAAATCCTTCAAGTTTTCTTTATAGAAATTAACAGTTGAATATAGGAAAAATTGAAATTTAGTTGAAAAAAAGCCATTTGTGCCAACGATTTGTAGAATAATTTACATAGCGCTCCATTACCTTACTATTTGTGCAGTTTGTCATAGCAGCGTAGCGCTAGTCCCAATTGTGCTAATTAGCATATTAGCATAGCGCTAGCCCTCCATAGCGCGCTGTAACGCTCAGCTTTGTTTGTGGTGCCTGCATTTCACTTTTTTGATTCATTGTGCCCAAGTATCTTAGCGTTTTATTCATACTTTGTGCCCAAACCCTGCATAGAATTTGGCCGACTGCCATCTTGTTTAGATTGTTGTTGTTTAGCCTTCCCTCCCCGGATCTCCACCCCGCCTCCCGCCTGCCAGCTGCTCCGCCCTCGCCCCTCCCCCCTCCACTATCTATACATGACAGATGTCTTTTCGCCCAGCGGTCGCGCCCCATTCGCGCCGAAGGTGCGCCAATGGTAAGCCCGTCTACGCCCGTCCGTGCCTGGACCGAGCCCAGCACCAGACCCCCTGGTCCCCGCAAAACGCTCCCCCACAGCATAAAGTATGACGCCGCCACCCTCCTAGCCCTTAACCCTGGGCGCACACCTCTATGCTGCGTAGCTGCCCCAGGACTCACCCATGGACCCTTCGCCTGCCACTCCTGCAAATTTACCAGCATCAAGACCCATACCACTTCCACTAACACCAAACACAGCTCCGACTCTAACCACCTGAAGTGCATCCTGCTGAACTCCCGCTCGGTCCACAGACACGCCACCGAACTCTGGGATCTACTCGACACTACATCACCGGACGTCACCTTCCTCACTGAAACATGGATGAACGCATCATCAACACCCGACATCGCCATAGCCATCCCGGACAATTACAAGATCATCCGAAAAGACCGCTCCATTCAAACTGGAGGAGGCATCGCCATCGTCCATAAGAACACCATCAAAATCACGACCAGCTCCGACGATAACCTTACAACCGCCGAACACCTCCTCTTCCAGATCCACACCGACCCTAGGACCACACTCAGAGGCACCCTCATCTACAGGCCTCCAGGAACCCGTAAACTATTCAGCGAAGACATCACTGACTTCATCAGTCCACATGCCCTCGCCTCCGAGAACTACATTCTACTGGGAGACCTCAACTTCCACCTGGAAAAGAAAAACTACAGCAACACCACCACCCTTCTTGACAACCTGGCCAATCTCGGCCTCAAACAACTTGTTGACACCCCCACCCATGTAGCCGGACATACGCTCGACCCAATTTTCACCTCCAGCAAACACATCTCCTTCGATCGCACCACAGCTCTCTATTGGACGGACCACAGTTGTGTTCACTTCAGCTACAAAACCACCTCGACCCACAACCCCCACAACCTATCCCCCGAAGAAAATGGAACAAAATCACCACCGACCAACTCCTCACATCGCTCAACCAAAACCCACCCGCCCTCTCATCGGACCCAAACCAAGCTGCCATCAAATTCAAACAATGGATCACTCACAGCGCTGACGAATTAGCACCCTTGAAAAACCATCACACCAAATAGACAGCAAAAAGGCCCCCTGGTTCAACGATGACCTTAAGAAATCCAAGAAGCTATGCCGTACTCTCGAGAAAACATGGAAAAAAAACCAACCACCGACAACATGACCACCTTCAAGGCAGCCACCCGCAAACACCACCAGCTGATTCGATCCACCAAGAAATCAGCATTCAAGAATCGACTCGACAACAACGCCCATAACAGCAAGGAACTATTCAACATCGTCAAAGAATTCACCAACCCCACCGCAGCCTCAAACGACATCACTCCCTCCCAAGATCTTGCCGATTCGTTATCCTCCTTCTTCTACAACAAAATTGCTGACATACATACAGCTTCGAAAACAGTTCCAACAAACAATCCTCTCCACCCCCTCAGATCCTAAACCGACCTCTAACAACCTCAGCGCCTGGAACCCAATCACCACTGAAGACACCATCCGCCTAATGAATTCCATCCAATCCGGCGCGCCAACCGACCCATGTCCCCACCACATCTTCAACAAAGCAGACTCCATCATCGCACCCCATCTCCGTGATGTCATCAACTGCTCCTTCAACTCTGCTACCTTCCCAGAAAGCTGGAAACATGCCAAAGTCAGCGCCCTCCTGAAGAAACTCACAGCAGACCCCTCTGAACTTAAAAACTACCGCCCCATATCCCTCCTCCCATTCCCGGCCAAAGTCATCGAGAAAGCCGTCAATAGCCAACTCGCCGCCTTCCTCGAATCCAACAACTCCCTCGATCCCTCACAGTTCGGCTTTCGAGCCAAACACAACACCGAAACCGCCCTCATCGCAGCAACAGACGACATCCGAACACTACTGGACAACGGAGAAACAGTGGACCTCATTCTTCTCGACCTCTCCGCCGCCTTCGACACTGTCTGTCACAGCACCCTCATACAACGCCTCAGCAACATCGGCATAAAAGGAAAAGCCTTGGACTGGATCATCTCGTTCCTAGCTGGGAGAACTCAGAGAGTCCGACTTCCCCCATTCAAATCAGAGGCCACCGAAGTCATCTGCGGTGTACCACAAGGATCATCACTCAGTCCCACCCTCTTCAACGTTTACATGAGTCCACTCGCTTCCATCGCGCGTCAACACAACCTTAACATCATCTCCTACGCTGACGACACCCAGCTGATCCTTTCCCTCACCAAAGACCCCAACACCGCCAAAACCAATCTTCACGTAGGCATGAAAGAAGTAGCCGCATGGATGAAAAACAGCCGCCTAAAACTTAACTCAGACAAAATGGAAGTGCTCATCCTAGGATCATCCCCCTCTGCCTGGGACGACTCATGGTGGCCTTCGGATCTGGGCTCAGCACCCATACCCACAGACCACACACGTAACCTTGGCTCATCCTAGACTCCTCACTCTCGATGACCAAACAAGTCAACGCTGTCTCATCCTCCTGCTTCAACGTACTTCGTATGCTCAAAAAAATCTTCCACTGGATCCCCGCCGAGACAAGAAAGACTGTCACCCATGCACTGGTTACGAGTCGACTAGACTACGGAAACACCCTATACGCCGGAATTACAGCCAAATTACAGAAAAAACTCCAACGCATCCAAAACGCATCAGCGAGACTCATTTTGGACATCCCTCGCCAAGATCACATTTCCAGCCACCTGAAAGACCTCCACTGGCTTCCCGTCAACAAGAGAATAACATTCTGTCTCCTCACCCACGCACACAAGGCCCTCTACAAACTAGGGCCCGAATGCCTCAACACTCGACTATCCTTCTACACACCCACCCGCCAACTAAGATCCTCCAATCAAGGCCTCGCCGCAGTTCCACGTATCCAAAGATCCACCATGGGAGGTAGATCCTTCTCCTACTTGGAGGCCAAGACCTGGAACTCACTCCCCACTCACCTCCGCCTTACACAGAGCCACATCTCCTTCAGAAAAGAACTTAAAACCTGGCTATTCGATAAATAATGAACCCCCTCCCCAAGCGCCTTGAGACCCTCTGGGTGAGTAGTGCGCTATATAAATTCCTGAACTTGAACTTGAAAGTTTTTACGTGTAACTTTTTCTAATTGTGACAACTGTTTGAAAACAATATAACTTTACATTTGTTGGACATTTCTGGTTGTGGGGATATGTTGGACTTGTAGGTTCACCATGAACCCGATGAACCCAGATCCAATAACTGAGCATCATCTTGCAATGGTTTTTTATTATGTACAGGGTATATTGCAATTCATTTGGGAAAATATATACATGGAAAAATCGGTATGAAAGACACCTATGTATTTCTGAAATAGGAATAAAATACAGAGTTTAGAAACAGTAGATATTTGTACTTTTCTGAAATTGTAAATAGCCATAATAGCATGAGAATTATAGGTCATTTATCAAAGTGACTTATTTTTTACACATTGTCTATCATTTGGAAGACAGAAATGCATGAAAAAACAATAGGTAATAACAGTTGCTCTACAAATCTGTGTTATATAACAATGGTACCTCACTTACTTGGTTAGGCCTAGTGCCCGCGACTAGAAACGGCTCAAAAGGCAACGTGGACACACTTTATTTTTACCTTGAAAACTGACCTATTTTTTGCAAAGTGCCTAGCTGTAGATTTTTAACCCTAGCTCTGCCGGCACATAGGGAAACCTAGCAAACCTATACATTTTTGAAAACTAGACACGCATGGGAATCCAGGATGGGGGAACCTCTCTGGCTCTCACCAGGTTCTGTTAACCAGATTCCCTTGCAAACCTCAAACTTTGTCAAAAAGCACATTTTCCTCACATTTCTGTTGTGGAAAATTCTGCAATCTGAGTGGATCCACTAAATTGCACCAACCCCGCTTTCCACAAAGTCTTCAGAGAAAAATGGTACCTCACTTGTGTGGGTAGGCCTAGTGCCCCCGACAGGAAACAGCCCATAACGCAATGTGGACACACCACATGTACACAGTGAAAACGTACCCCTTTTTTCCAAGTGCCAAGCTGTAGATTTTGAACCCTAGCTCTTCCGGCACTTTGGGAAACATAGCAAGCCTATATCATTTTTAAAAACTAGATACCTTGGGAAATCTAGGATGGGGTGACTTATCTAGCTCTCACTAGCTTCTGTTACCCAGAATCCCTGGCAAACCTCAAAATTTGTAAAAAAAAGAACATATTTTCCTTACATTTATGTGGTGGAAAGTTCTGGATCCCGCGTGGATTCACAAAATTTGACCCACCTGGCATTCCCCAAAGTCTTCCAAGACTGGTACCTCACTTGTGGGGTAGGACTAGTGTCCGCAAGAAGAAACGGCCCAAAACGCAACGTGGACACACCACATTTTCACTATGAAAACATACCATTTTTGAGCAAAGTGCCTAGCTGTAGATTTTGAACCCTAGATCTGCGGGTACCTAGGGAAACCTAGCAAACCTATATATTTTTTAAAACTAGATACCAAAGGTAATCACGAATTGGGTGACTTGACTGGCTCTCACCAGGTTCTGTTATCCAGAATCCGTTGCAAACCTCAAAATTTGTAAAAATAAAACCACATTTCCCTCACATTTCTGTGGTGCAAATTTCTGGAATTTGCGTTGATTCACAAAAATTCCACCCACCACGCATTCCCCAAAGTTTTCAGAGAAAAATTGTGCCTCACTTGTGTGGGTAGGCTTAGTGCCCGCGACAGGAAATGGCCAAAAAAGCAACATGGAAACACCACATTTTACAGTGAAAACGGACCCTTTTTAGCAAAGGTGCCTAGCTGCAGATTTTGAACCCTAGCTCTGCTGGCACCTAGGGAAACCTAGCAAACATATACATTTTCTAAAACTAGACACGTAAGGGAATCCAGGATGGGGTGGCTTGACTGGTTTGCACCAGGTTCTGTTTCCCAGAATCCCTTGCAAACCTAAGAATTTGTCTACAAAAGCACATTTTTCTCACATTGCTGTGGTGAAAAGTTCTGGAATCTGCGTGGATCCACAAAATTCCACCCACCCCACATTCCCAAAAGTCTGCTGAGAAAAATGGTACCTCTCTTGTGTGGGTGGGTTAAGTACTTGTGACAGGAAACTCCCAAAACCCATTGAGGCAACATCAAAATTACCGATCACAAAGCAACGTGGTTTTGCAAGGGGGTCCCATGAGTTTTTGCCCCCAGGCACGGCGGCCATCTAGGGAAACCTAACAAACCCACACATTTCTGGAAACTAGACACTGGGGGAGTCTAGTGAGGTATGGCTTTTGTGGCTCCACCAACATTTTCCTACTCAGAATCCCCTGCAAACCTCAAATTCAGCCGCAAAAAAAAACACTTTTCTCTCAAATTTCTGTGTGGGAAAATTCTAGAATCTGCGTGGATCCACAAATTTCCTACCACCCAGTGTTCCCCCAGGTCCTCTGAGAAAAATGGTACCTCACTTGTGTGGGTAAGGCTAGTGCTCAGGATAGGAAATGGCCCAAAATGCAACATGGACGTTTTCACAGCGACAATTGAACCTTTTTTAGCAAAGTGCCTAGCTGTAGATTTTGAACCCTAGAGCTGCCGGCACCTCGGGAAAACTAGCAAACCTACATATTTTTATAAACTAGACACGCAGGGAAATCCAGGATGGGATGACTTGATTGGTTCTCACCAGCTTGTAACCAAGAATCCCTTGCAAACCTAAAAATGTGTCAAAAAAACATATTTTCCTCACATTTCTGGGGTGGAAAGTTCTGGAATTGGTGTGTATCCACAAACTTCCTCCCACCCCGCATTCCCCAAATTCTTCCAAGAAAAATTGTTCCTCACTTGTATAGGTAGGCTTAGTGCCCGCAACAGAAAACGGCCCAAAACGCAACGTGAACACACCACATTTTCACAGTGAAAACATACCATTTTTGAGCAAAGTGCCTAGCTGTAGATTTTGAACCATAGCTCTGCAGGTACCTAGGGAAACCTTGCAAACCTATATATTTTTTAAAACTAGGCACCAAAGGTAATCATGAATTGGTTGACTTGAGTGGCTCTCACCAGGTTCTGTTATCCAGAATCCATTGCAAACCTCAAAATTTGTAAAAATAAAACCATATTTCCGTCACATTTCTGTGGTGCAAATTTATGGAATTTGCGTGGATTCACAAAAATTCCACCCACCACGCATTCCTCAAAGTTTTCAGAGACAAATTGTGCCTCACTTGTGTGGGTAGGCTTAGTGCCCGTGACAGGAAATGGCCAAAAAAGCAACATGGACACACCACATTTCACAGTGAAAACTGACCCAATTTTAGCAAAAGTGCCTAGCTGTAGATTTTGAACCCTAGCTCTGCCGTCACCTAGGGAAACCTAGCAAACCTATACATTTTTTTGAAACTATACACCTAGAGGAATCCAGGATGGGGTGACTTGTCTGGCTCTCACCAGGTTCTGTTACCCAAAATCCTTTGCAGATCTAAGAAATTTTATAAAAAACATGTTTTCCTCACATTTCTGTAGGGGAAAGTTCTGGAATCTGTGTGGATCCACAAAATTTCACACAACCCGTATTCCCCCAAGTCTTCCGAGAAAAATGGTACCTCACTCACTCAGTAGGCCTAGTGCCCATGACAGGAAACGGCCCAAAACGCAACGCGAACACACCACTTTTTTATAGTGAAAACTGACCCTTTTTTTGCAAAGCGCCTAGCTGTAGATTTTGAATCCTAGCGCTGCCAGCACCTAGGTAAACCTAGCAAACCTGTACATTTTTTTGAAACTATACACCTAGAGGAATCCAGGATGGGGTGACTTGTCTGGCTCTCACCAGGTTCTGTTACCCAAAATCCTTTGCAAACCTCAAAATTTCCCCAAAAAACCAAATTTTCCTCACATGTCTGTGGTGCAAAGTTCTTGCATCTGTTTGGATCCACAAAATTCCACTCACCACACATTCCCCAAAGCCTTCTGAGAAAAATGGTACCTCACTCATGTGGGTGTGTCAAGTACCCTCGACAGACAAGGGCCCAGACCTATTGAGGCAACATCAAAATTACTTATCACAAAACAACCTGGTTTTGTAAGGGGGTCCTATGAGTTTTTGGCCCAGGGCTCGGCAGCCATAAAGGGCAAATAACCAAACCCACACAAGGTATGGCTTGCGTGGGTCCCCCAACATTTTCCCACCCAGAATCCCCTGCAAACCTCAAAGTTAGCTGGAATTATCACTTTTTTCTCAAATTTCTTTGTGGGAAAGTTCTGGAATCTGCGTGAACCCACAAATTTCCTACCACCTAGCGTCCCCCCAGGTCTCCCTGTGGGAATGCTAGGTGGTACTCACGTGTGTGGGTCAAGTAACCACAACAGGTAAGGGCCCAAAACCTATTGAGGGAACATCATCATTTTCAAAAACTAGACACCAAGGGGAATCCAGGATGAGGTGACTTGACTGGCTCTCACCTTGCCTCAATGAGACTTGAGCCCTTGCCAGTTGGGGGGACTTGACCCACCCACGCCCGTGAGGTACCATTTTTATCAGGAGACCTGGGGAAATGCTGGGTTGGAGGAAATTTGTGTCAGCCAAGTGATCCTACAACTTTTCTACACAGAAAAGTGGAAAAAATGATTTTTTTCAGCATAATTTGAAGTTTGCTGTGGATTCTGGGTAGGGAAATGTTGGGGGATCCATACACGCCATAGCTCATTGGACTCCTAGGGTCTCTAGTTTTCAGAAATGTGTGGGTTTGGTAGGTTTACCAAGGTGGTCGCTGAGCCTGGGGCCAAAAACTCAGGTGACTCCTCCTTGCAAAACCAGGTCCTTTCAAAATAGGTAATTTTGATGTCTCCACAATACGTTTTGGGCCCTTCCCTGCCACGGTTACTTGGCCCATCCACACAAGTGAGATTCCATTTCTATTGGGCTACTTGGAGAAATTCTGGGTGGTAGGATATTTGTTGTTTCTTTCTGGAGTGTGAACATTTTGTCAAAATAATGCCAGGAAAATGTGCCGGTCACATTTTAAGGTTTGCAGGACATTGTGGGTAAGATAATTTGTTGGGATCCACAAGAGAAACATCACCATGTACTCCCATGGGTGTTTAGTTTACGACAATATCTACAGTTAGTAGGTTTTTCTTAGATGAAATGTACACCTTGGCAGAGAGACAAAAAAGACAAATATTACGGCACAGCCATCTATTCCTCAAGCACACACACATAGGGGTCGATTAGGATCGCGGACGTAAACGTGTTCCGTCCGCCGAGGAAGGTGGCAAGATACTACGGACCGGTCCGCGGATAAACCGCAATAGCGATTAGGATAATATATGAATGAAACACCGATCACGGCGGACGGAGCACACCAAACCCCGTCCGCGGTGGTCGGAGTACACCTGAGACCGCCGCAAGCAGACGGAACCGAAAAAACACCGACCGCCGCATACGCACATGACCGCGAGAACATCCCCATCTCCCGCTATACCTGCGTAGTGTCCGTGTCCGCAATTAGGATAACTCCGCAAGTACCCCGGTAGCCACCGCGATCCACGTCCGCTGCGGTACCAATGCAACGAGAAACCGTGCTTCACAGCGGAAGGCCAACACGAACAACATCCCTACCGTCAAACCAATGCCAAACAGTGCGACGGAAGTTAATACCAAACACAGGAAAATGAACTACCACCCACCTGAAATATCAAAACCAATCTCAAGACACAATGACCCACCCCCAAGTACCACATAATGCACACCAGTCAACAAACCCACCTAGCACCTGACTGCCAATAACCATTCAGACAGGACCAAGACACAGACTATAAAATAACTCCCACCCACTCCCGAAATCCTCTGCATCACAGCATAGCTGCTAGCAAGAGACACAAGAGAACATACAGCACACACCGATAGAATACACATAACCACCACCCAAACACACCCACAACACAAAGACCCACCACACCATTCCTACACACCACACACCTGCACCTCCCAACTCACTCAAACCCACACCCCGAGCACCACACACCATGGCACCAAAAAAGAACCCCAAATTCACAGACACCGAGTTAAAGGTAATGGTGGATGAAATCATCCGTGTAGAACCCCACTTATTCGGGGCCCTAGTGCAGCAGACCAGCGTAGCCAGGAAAAACCACATGTGGGACAGGATAGTCACCAGGGTGAATGCGTCTGGGACCGTGCCGAGGACCAAGAAGGAGATTCAGAGGCGGTGGCATGACCTCAAAACCTGTGTCAAATCCATCCGTGCCAAAAACCATCTCCGGGCAAATCACGCTGGCGGTGGAACCCCCCTGGAGCCCTTACCCTACACCGACTGGGAGGACAAGGTGCTGAGCATCCTGCACCCAGAGACCCTTGAAGGAATTGAGGATAGAGAAGAGGCTGGTAAGTACAAACCAAGCACCACGAGCACAACGACATGGTGTGCCTCACACAACTCAGAAGACACATCTCCCAGACCCCAACCCATGCATGCAGTCCACATACTCACCAACGTCTAAACCACTCCAACAGGCCCACATGTCCATAGGGATGGCGGTGGTGGTAGGGTGTGGTGTGTGAGAGGTCACTAGTCCAACTCCCAACAGGCCCCCATGTCCATAGGGATGGCGGTGGTGGTGGGTGGGGTGTGTGAGAGGTCACTAGTCCAACTCCCAACAGGCCCCCATGTCCATAGGGATGGCGGTGGTGGTGGGTGGGGTGTGTGAGAGGACGGCACTACAACTCCCAACAAGCCCCCATGTCCATAGGGATGGCGGTGGTGGTGGGTGGGGTGTGTGAGAGGACGGCACTACAACTCCCAACAGGCCCCCATGTCCATAGGGATGGCGGTGGTGGTAGGGTGGGGTGTGTGAGAGGTCACTAGTCCAACTCCCAACAGGCCCCCATGTCCATAGGGATGGCGGTGGTGGTGGGTAGGGTGTGTGAAAGGACGGCACTACAACTCCCAACAGGCCCCCGTGTCCATAGGGATGGCGGTGGTGGTAGGGTGGGGTGTGTGAGAGGTCACTAGTCCAACTCCCAACAGGCCCCCATGTCCATAGGGATGGCGGTGGTGGTGGGTGGGGTGTGTGAGAGGACGGCACTACAACTCCCAACAGGCCCCCATGTCCATAGGGATGGCGGTGGTGGTACGGTGGGGTGTGTGAGAGGTCACTAGTCCAACTCCCAACAGGCCCCCATGTCCATAGGGATGGCGGTGGTGGTGGGTAGGGTGTGTGAAAGGACGGCACTACAACTCCCAACAGGCCCCCGTGTCCATAGGGATGGCGGTGGTGGTAGGGTGGGGTGTGTGAGAGGTCACTAGTCCAACTCCCAACAGGCCCACATGTCCATAGGGATGGCGGTGGTGGTGGGTGGGGTGTGTGAAAGGACGGCACTACAACTCCCAACAGGCCCCCGTGTCCATAGGGATGGCGGTGGTGGTAGGGTGGGGTGTGTGAGAGGTCACTAGTCCAACTCCCAACAGGCCCCCATGTCCATAGGGATGGCGGTGGTGGTGGGTGGGGTGTGTGAGAGGACGGCACTACAACTCCCAACAGGCCCCCATGTCCATAGGGATGGCGGTGGTGGTAGGGTGGGGTGTGTGAGAGGTCACTAGTCCAACTCCCAACAGGCCCCCATGTCCATAGGGATGGCGGTGGTGGTGGGTAGGGTGTGTGAAAGGACGGCACTACAACTCCCAACAGGCCCCCGTGTCCATAGGGATGGCGGTGGTGGTAGGGTGGGGTGTGTGAGAGGTCACTAGTCCAACTCCCAACAGGCCCACATGTCCATAGGGATGGCGGTGGTGGTGGGTGGGGTGTGTGAGAGGACGACACTACAACTCCCAACAGGCCCCCATGTCCATAGGGATGGCGGTGGTGGTAGGGTGGGGTGTGTGAGAGGTCACTAGTCCAACTCCCAACAGGCCCCCATGTCCATAGGGATGGCGGTGGTGGTGGGTGGGGTGTGTGAGAGGACGGCACTACAACTCCCAACAGGCCCCCATGTCCATAGGGATGGCGGTGGTGGTGGGTGGGGTGTGTGAGAGGACGGCACTACAACTCCCAACAGGCCCCCATGTCCATAGGGATGGCGGTGGTGGTAGGGTGGGGTGTGGGAGAGGTCACTAGTCCAACTCCCAACAGGCCCACATGTCCATAGGGATGGCGGTGGTGGTGGGTGGGGTGAGTGCAAGTGGCCACTGAATAGTCATCAATATGAAAATAACACGTAATGCCCACATCACTCATCTTCACAATTTTGTTTTACAGGTGATCGTAATCTCACAGGTGGAACCACCACCCGGCCTCCAGACTCGCCTCACTCAGGACTCTCTGGGGACGATTGCACCGCCAGCTCCGGTGCGGAGGATGGTGCGGGCACAAGCAGGCAGCCAGGGCCATCTGGCTCCCAGGTGATTCCAGCACCGACTACTACGGCCTCTGCTATTCCCACCACACCGGCCACTGTGACCTGCACAGCCACCACCAGCACCACCACCACCACCTCTACCACCACCAGTACCACCACTCCTGCCCCTGCCACCCTGCCTAACCCATCGCACGACGCCGGGCCTGCGCCATCCCAGCCACGCAGGGAGAGTGTGCGGCAAACCAGAGAGACGAGGCCACATCAGGCAGGCAGGAGCACAACGCAACGACATTCTGAGGAAGGACACCCACCCAATGCCGTGACACAGTCATTGGAAACCCTAGCCAGGGTCCAGGAAAACCACGAACGTGGGCAGGCACAGGCAGATCGTGCCCACCAGGACTCAGTTGAGAACACCGAAATGTTGCGGGCCATTGAGAGGCGGCTTGGCCAAATTGTAGACATCATGTCCCAGAACACAACCATGTGGATGGGATGGATAGCCCGCAACACTACCCTCCCCACCCCCCCTCAAACAACGCCACGGGCAGCAACACCACCGCCACCGCCACCTGCGCCCCTGGCGACGGATGTGGAACCAGAGCAGCCTGCGCCCCCAGCTGACACCATCCCGCCTCAAAGACGGAGGGGCCGTCCGAGGCTGGAAGTGGGCGAGAGCAGTGTGGATGCTCCTTCCACACTCTCCAAGAGGGGCCGACAATGACTGTGACACTACCTGAGCCAGCCATTCACCCTGCCAACTATCCTGTCCCACCTAGCCAATCATTGGCACAGGCCTGCTGCACTAGGCAGACACCACCCAATGTGGTGTCAACACGGACATTTCAACTGCCATTACCTTTAACTCACACTCCCCCACCCCTTCACTCATTTGTAAATATGCACCAACACCAATACACAATCTGTAAATAAATACCACTTACTCACTCAATGATGTGTTGCCTCCATGTTTATTCACATGATTGCATCAGAAACAGACGTTACCAGGTTCAGGGATCCAAGTCGTACAGAATCATGCCGCAGCGGGAGTGACCTAGGGAAATACAGAAACCGCAAAGATGCGTCAGGAAACAGATTCACACTCATCACAACACACTGCAGTGCAACATTCCACAAACCACACTCATCACAAAATGATTGGATGAGAGTACACACATCATGGAGACTTTCATGTCCAAAAAAATAAACACACACACACACATGCATACATCACATAGCAGAACACACAGATGATGCACACCACAATGAAACAACACCAGCAAACATACACAGGGCATACACAACCAGCACAAGAGGTGCACACTCACATTCAAGGGAAGTAGCGATCAATGAGCTGGCGCCTCTGGTCCACACCTTCCTCCTCACCACTATCCTCATCAGTCGACATGGGTGGGTCGGGAGGGCGAGGAACTTGCTGTTCATCAGGGTCCAAGAGCAGTTCAATGTTATTGCGCACAGCCAGGTTGTGGAGCATGCAGCAGGCAATCACGATCCTGCATACTTTGCCTGGTGAGTAAGGCAGGGCCCATCCGGTCTTATCCAGGCACCGAAACCTAGACTTCAGCAGGCCAAAAGTACGTTCTACCACTCGACGTCCTTCCATGGGCATCATTGTATCGCATTTCTCCCGCTGTAGTTGGATTGCGTATGGGACTCAGCAGCCAAGGCCTGTTTGGGTAAGCCGAGTCGCCTATGTTGGTGGAAGAGAGAGAGAGACAGAAACATCACAACCAGAATTGGTGGGCACACCATGCCACACAGATATCACTCCTGTCACCACAGCATACTCACCAACAAGCCACGCTTGTGCCGGACGCAGATTTGCCATCATTTGGGGGACAATGCTGCTCCGCATGATGTGGGCGTCTTGTGCAGAGCCTGGAAATCTTGCACACACATGTGATATTATGTTGTCGCCCTGGCACACCACCTGCACGTTGAGGGAATGGAAGTGCTTCCGATTCCTATACACCTGCTCACGTGCCCGTGGTGGAATGATAGCGATATGCGTGCCATCAATGGAACCCACAACGTGTGGTATCCAACCCAGTGCATAGAAGTCTGCTTTGACCGCTGCCAACTCTGCCGCCTGTGGGAAATGAATGTAGTCATCCTTGTACAGCATCATGGCTCTCAGTACATACCGAAGTACCATGCTGAACATTGACTGTGACATCCCCCCGGCATGTCCAACTGTGTACTGAAAGGTGCCTGTAGCAAAAAAGTGGAGTGCCGCCATCACCTTTGCTGTGGGTGTAATGGAACCTGGATAGGTTCTTCATGGCTGCAGGTGAGGAGACAATTGGTCTACAAGCTCCATCAATCGACGTCGATCCAGCCGGAATTTCCTGATCACCTCCTCGTCAACCATATCCTCCAGCACAGTGTATGGGCGATGGACATTTGGAGCCCTCCTGTGTGGGAGTAGATGGAATGGAAGTCAATTCACATACACCGCATGTCTGTGCAACTCACTCACATGTCAACGAACTCTACCAACACGTAAAATGTAGTGTATAATTGTCATATGTGTGACATCTCTGATTGTCACTACAACATGGATTGACGTTGCAACAATGTGCAGCCACTAGCAACATGATGTGCCTCAACATGTGCAATGCTACTTTGTCTCAGGTCAACATTACTGCCAACAAGACATGTGACATGACCCAAATGTGTAGGCGCTACATCACATACACACATGCAAGTGCATGCACACAAACGAAAAGATACACACACACCATTTCATCATGCACCAATGGCAACACCAATAATGGTGGGCATACGTACATCACATGCATGGTGACACAATAGGCAACACACATGCACTGCACAATAGGCAACACACATGCACATGTGTACCCCCACCATAGTCATTATCTCACATATACCACACGCTGACAACTGAATCAGAATGTGCCGATACATCCGGGATGTACTGTGTAGATGTGAGGTACTAGAAACTTGTGTAGGGAAATACCCGATGTCGACATGCACATGTGATGCACATTTTTGGCACACCGATGGGCATGGTATGGACACACATGGGATAGAGCATGACATGTGGAGTCACGCAATCACGCACACAACCGTCATCAGGCAGCTGCAGACAATAGAACAAGGTGCATCGTCAGAAAAGATACAATCATTGGCGCCGCCATGGCGGTGCACTGCTTCGCTGTTTACGACTGGGCATACGCGGCCCGCGTTCCCTCTTCCCATTGGCTGCATGTGCACGGTCCATCACGGTCACACACCGGCAACTGCATGTGCTAGGCTCCGGGGTGGATGCTTCACTTGCAACAATGTTCAATCACTGGCGCCAACATGGCCGGGCACGTATTCGGCGGGGGAGGTGCAGGCCAACACATCCATTAGCTGATGTCAATGGACATGGCAGGTCATGACCCCCCTTACAGTCACATTGCATCATCCACCGTACACCGGCCGGCCCAGCCCGGCCCAGGACCGCCGTGCCAGCTATGTCAACCACCGCCGTGCCATGGCCCATCCACTACCGCCGTGCCGGCCAAGTCAACCACCGCCGTGCCATGCCCCGTCCACTACCGCCGTGCCGGCCATGTTAACCACCGCCGTGCCATGCCCCGTCCACTACCACCGACTGCTGCCTGTGACCATCACCTCCACCTGCTGCTGCGGAGCTGACCACCGACTGCCGCTCTAGTGCGATACTCCGTGAATTTGCCATGTCAAGAGTCAAAGAGATCCGGTCTCGTCCCTTCACCGCCGCGGAGCTGGATGTCCTCGTGGACGGTGTGCTCCGCAACTTCGGACGGCTGTACGGCGCACCCGGACAGGTGGTAAGGGCAGTGGGGGACATGTTGGTGTGCATGAGGTGGTGCATTACACCTGGGCTCTGAAATCTTGGCGGTGTGATGTGGGCCCAACACATTAGTCGAAATGTGCATGGCTGCTGAGAGATACGTGTTGCCTCTATCTGTGTGACTGGCCAACTGTCCACTGACTTGCACCCTTTTGTCTCCCATCATGGTAGGTCAAGCTGCACCTTCGCAAGGACGTGTGGAGGAGCATTGCACGTGATGTACCGGCAGTGGGGGTGTCCAATAGACGACATACACACTGCCACAAACGACATTTCCAGGCTGAGCAAGAATGTAGCGGAAGTGACACTAGGGATGATTCCAAGAACGCCACGTCTGGCCCAACGCTCAATGACCCCTCTCATGCACCGTATCATTGCTGTGGCGCATCCTGACCTGTCCGAGCGGCTGCGTGTGGATCAACAGCAAATTAGCGGTAAGCATACTGTCAGTGTATGTTGCTTGTGAGTGCAATGCATGTATTTTTGCCCAGACACATTAGTGACTTCCGTGTAGCGTATGTCTCATTGCAATGGCATGTTGGTGACATTGGCGCAGTGAAATGTCACGTCCAGGTCCGGCATGTTGACACGCCACTCGCTAAGCAGTTGAGTGTTGATGCACATGCTGTAGTGGTCTGTCACCCCATGGCAAGACTGGTGTGCAGATGTACGTGCTCATGCCCTGTCCGCATGCTGTACATGTTGCACGGCCAACACCACTTATTTCATGTGAGGATGACTGGTAGGGGTGGCCCGTGTGCAGGTTGGGGGATCGATGTACTTTGTCATCAATGGCATTAGGGATTCCGTTGCAGTACTGTACGTGAGTGTGCCCATGACTTACACCAATTTTATGTGCATTTCAGCATTGGCAGAGGGCACTCAGCCACAGACGGAGGAGATGATTGGAGGCAATGCATCCAGGTCAGACGTCGCGCACACGCAGACTGACACAGAAGAGGCCAGCGCCGGAGAGGGGGACAGGACCGTTCCTGAGGAGACGCATGTGGCGACAACATCGTCATCATCTTCCGACAGTGTTGGTGAGTTAGCACTGTAGTCACAGACTGGGAGTGGGCAATCAACACCTTCGGTCGGGACACAGCACACAGGGCCCACCCTGCCGCCAACTGCACCATGCACTGTTCGTGCACGCAGGAGTAGGGGGAGCAGAGTGGCGTTCGTTGTCAGCACCGCTGCCCCAGCCTCGGTGAGCCAAAATGCTCTTTGTGCTGAGGCTGTTGATCTGCTGCGACAGCTGTGTGTGGGGCAGACCAATATGATAAATGCTTTCCAAGACCACGATAGGAATTTGGGGCACGTGGTGGCATTCATGGAAGGGATGCATGGCGATCTTGCTGGTCTACACAGGACAGTGCAGTCATTGGCTACCAGTGTGTCGTCTGCCATTGTACAGTCGCATGAACTGGGTGCTACTTCTGTTCCCCCATCTACAACACTGGATGTCTCAGGGGGAGTGAATATTCTGACCAGGACTCAAATACAGGTTATTGCACTAGAAGCAGCGTCAGCCAGCACGTCAAAGCAAAATCTGTTCACAAAGACAACGTCAGATACACTGGAGTACACACACGGGATCCACAAGAGGGGTTGGGTGAAATGCCTTCACATGCTGCACAGGCATCCCACACAAAAGGTACTCCTAAGGCAAGGGTTACTCCCAGTTCCATGGACACTACCTTGGACAAGGACAGTCATAAGACGAAGGCACCTCATGAGAGCAGGACACTCCCAGGGACAGGGACACTAGGAAGGAAGGAGGCACTCCCAAGGGCAGGGACACTAGGAAGGAAGGAGGCACTCCCAAGGACAGGGAGACTAGGAAGGAAGGAGGCACTCCCAAGGACAGGGAGACTAGGAAGAAAGGAGGCACTCCCAAGGACAGGGAGACTAGGAAGGAAGGAGGCACTCCCAAGGACAGGGAGTCTAGGAAGGAAGGAGCCACTCCCAAGGGCAGGGAGACTAGGAACGAAGGAGCCACTCCCAAGGGCAGGGAGACTAGGAAGGAAGGAGCCACTGCCAAGGGCAGGGACACTAGGAAGGAAGGAGCCACTCCCAAGGGCAGGGACACTAGGAAGGAAGGAGCCACTACCAAGGGCAGGGACAAGGACAGTCAAAAGACAAACGCACCTAAGAAGAGCACGGACACTCCCAAGGGCAGGGACACACTCAGGGAGAAGGTGTGTTCTGGGGATAGGTACACCACAGACGACAAGTCTGCTGCCAGGAACAGGGCACCATCCAGGGAACAGGGAAGGTCCACAGACAACATTCCTCCTACGGAAATGGAACATCCAAGGGACAAGGCATCTCCCATGGACAATGTCGCTATCAAGGACAGGCATACAGTGGAGAAGTGTGGCTCAATCGTTAGAGGAGGAATACCCGGAAGCTGAGGTCAGACCCGGGACCAGGGTTCAATTCCCGACGCGGCAGGGTCTGAGCCCAAGTGTCCACGGACTCGATAATTCTCACTTCGGTGCCTACTCGAACCTCGGGTTCACACTCTGCAACTCTGGGCAATAGCTTGCTTAATATCCACTACGGCCCCCCGCGGCGGGATGCCTGGCCTTCACCTTGGGGATGCCCAGTACGGGTTATCTCACAGGGAAAAGCCAGGACGGGTTCCCAATGCAAGCGCCGGGACACCCCGTTGGGGTAGCCGTGCGCTATATAAGATACACTAAAAAAAAAAAAAATACATCACCCCTTGATGCACTGAGGCTGCTGTTGTTGAGGGAACGGAATACAGATGTCTCCGCGGTGGAGTCACCCCTTACCTCCACTCCCATCAGGGCCCGTCAGGAGCGGAGGAAGGTGGACCCTGTAGTAGCATCCCCATGACACATGTTGCAGAGGCCAGAAGGCAGCCACACAGCAAACGACAAGCAGGCTCCAGCACGTCCCCAGAGAGCATTCCCCCGGCAGCAGATGCACCACCCATGGTGGGTGTCAGTCAGTCAGTCAAAATACTTTATTGCGATAACTTAATATCATACAAAGACAATGGCAAATATATACACAAGGTCACAAACGAAAAATACGTTAAGAACAGTTAAAAAAACATTTTAGGATTAACATGTTAAAAAAACCAACGTGCATCATGTTACATTTTTTAACTATAAAATTTATACAAAGTGCAAAGTGCTAAAGTGCAAGGTGCTAAAGTGCAAAGAAGGTTTAAAAATTACTTAAGGATGTCCCCATCTGAATGTTAAGAAGGGGCAACTACTAACCCTGATACAGTGCTTTCTAAAAATTCTTGGCCAATGGTCACCAGCAGTCAGACTAACTAGTATGCAGGTCTATACTACAAAGGGAGGTAGACCCGTTTTTAAGTCTGATATTCCTGCTTCTTATAGCTCTCACCAGGATACTAGCCACATGAAACATAATCCTGGGAGTTTGTAACATTTGCAAATAAATAAGAGCAGGTCTGACTAAAATAAATCCTGCTTCCTTGAGTATAGGTACGGTATGGTGGGTGATATTTCTTTTCAGTCCGACCCACTTGCCAGTCCTGTCCTGTTCAGGGTGCAGTCACATATCCCCAAGAAACGTAGACACACAGCATTGACACATGCCCACCCCAATGTCGGTCAAGTGCAACTATCCCCCTCTCCCAGAGCCACCCTGCCTCCTGGCCCATACAGCTCTGTGGCTCATCATTTCAGTGGTCCCAGTGGCGCAGCTGCAGTTGACTCGCATGTGTCAGATAGTGGCACTGTGTCTGTTGTTTGCTGTCATGCATCATGTAGTAGCACTGTATCAGTTTTGCCCTCTCCTGTTTCCGGTGCTGGCAGTGTGTCTGGGTCTATGGCCCATATGTCAGTCACTCGGGCTGTGGCTGTGTCTCACACTCCTGTTTAGGGTGCTGCCAGAGTATCTGGGTCTGTAGCCCATGTGTCAGTCACTCGGGCTGTGGCTGTGTCTCACACTCCTGTTTGTGGTGCTGGCAGTGTATGTAGGTCTGTGGCCCATGTGTCAGTCACTCGGGCTGTGGCTGTGTCTCACACTCCTGTTTGTGGTGCTGGCAGTGTATCTGGGTCTGTGGCCCATGTGTCAGTCACTCGGGCTGTGGCTGTGTCTCACACTCCTGTATCAGGTGCTGGCAGTTTGTCTGGGTCTGTGGCTCACTTGTCAGTCACTACATCTGTGGCTGTGTGTCACACTCCTGTTTGTGGTGCTGGCAGTGTGTCTGGGTCTGTGGCGCATGTGTCAGTCACTCGAGCCGTGGCTGTGTCTCACACTCCAGTTTCGGGTGCTGGCAGTCTGTCCGATGCAGGTACTTCACGCAATCCACCTGATAGTGTGATGTGAGGTGCTGTTGACTTCACTCACATGTCATTGGACATGGTGTGTACATTGTCCATTGTAAACAGTCTTCCACTGCTGTGGTCCTTGGGACGGGTTCATTGTGATTCGTACTTGTGGTGCCTCAGATACTGCATTGTGCCCTCTCATGTACTGCCTCTGATGTACCTGCTCTGGTGTCCACAATGCCCTGTTGCTGTTCTGATACTGCTGTCTGCCCTCTCATGTACTGCCTCTGATGTACCTGCTCTGGTGTCCACAATGCCCTGTTGCTGTTCTGATACTGCATTGTGCCCTCTCATGTACTGCCTCTGATGTACCTGCTCTGGTGTTCACAATGCCCTGTTGCTGTTCTGATACTGCTGTCTGCCCTCTCATGTACTGCCTCTGATGGACCTGCTCTGGTGTCCACAATGCCCTGTTGCTGTTCTGATAATGCTGTCTGCCCTCTCATGTGCTGCCTCTGATGGACCTTTTCAGTGCAATGGACTGTTGGTGCACGTAGCCCCTCTCATGTGCTGCCTCTGATGGACCTTTTCAGTGCAATAGACTGTTGGTGCACTTAGCCCCTCTCATGTGCTGCCTCTGATCGACCTGTGCCTTGCCATGGACTGTTGGTGCACTTAGCCCCTCTCATGTGCTGCCTCTGATGTACCTGTGCCTTGCCATGGACTGTTGGTGCACTTAGCCCCTCTCATGTACTGCCTCTTATGTACCTGCTCTGGTGTCCACAATGCCCTGTTGCTGTTCTGATACTGCTGTCTGCCCTCTCATGTACTGCCTCTGATGGACCTGCTCTGGTGTCCACAATGCCCTGTTGCTGTTCTGATACTGCATT
Source organism: Lissotriton vulgaris (assembly GCF_964263255.1). Lineage (NCBI taxonomy): Eukaryota > Metazoa > Chordata > Amphibia > Caudata > Salamandridae > Lissotriton > Lissotriton vulgaris. The sequence continues at coordinate 1,301,462,694 of NC_141694.1, forward strand.
GTGCCCTCTCATGTGCTGCCTCTGATGTACCTGCTCTGGTGTCCACAATGCCCTGTTGCTGTTCTGATACTGCTGTCTGCCCTCTCATGTACTGCCTCTGATGGACCTGCTCTGGTGTCCACAATGCCCTGTTGCTGTTCTGATACTGCATTGTGCCCTCTCATGTGCTGCCTCTGATGGACCTTTTCAGTGCAATGGACTGTTGGTGCACTTAGCCCCTCTCATGTGCTGCCTCTGATGGACCTTTTCAGTGCAATGGGCTGTTGGTGCACTTTGCCCCTCTCATGTACTGCCTCTGATGTACCTGCTCTGGTGTCCACAATGCCCTGTTGCTGTTCTGATACTGCATTGTGTCCTCTCATGTACTGCCTCTGATGTACCTGCTCTGATGTCCACAATGCCCTGTTGCTGTTCTGATACTGCATTGTGCCCTCTCATGTACTGCCTCTGATGGACCTGCTCTGGTGTCCACAATGCCCTGTTGCTGTTCTGATACTGCTGTCTGCCCTCTCATGTACTGCCTCAGATGGACCTGCGCTGGTGTCCATAATGCCCTGTTGCTGTTCTGATAATGCTGTCTGCCCACTCATGTGCTGCCTCTGATGGACCTTTTCAGTGCAATGGACTGTTGGTGCACGTAGCCTCTCTCATGTGCTGCCTCTGATGGACCTTTTCAGTGCAATGGACTGTTGGTGCACTTTGCCCCTCTCATGTACTGCCTCTGATGTACCTTCTCTGGTGTCCACAATGCCCTGTTGCTGTTCTGATACTGCTGTCTGCCCTCTCATGTACTGCCTCTGATGTACCTGCTTTGGTGTCCACAATGCCCTGTTGCTGTTCTGATACTGCATTGTGCCCTCTCATGTGCTTCCTCTGATGGACCTTTTCAGTGCAGCGGACTGTTGGTGCACTTTGCCCCTCTCATGTACTACCTCTGATGTACCTGCTCTGGTGTCCACTATGCCCATGCTCAAGCCTACACTGTGATGTTACCCTGATTATGTGTAAATAAACTAGTCAATCATGTGTCGTGGTTTGTTGGAGTCATTCCTGCGTGTGTGATGCAGGTGTGTATTTGTATTTGCTTCAAGTCAGTGGGTTCAGATACATGACACTCCCCCCTCCCTACGTCACGACCCTTGCAGGTGCTCCCCTCCACACAAATCAGTGGGTGCAGATACATGTCACTCCCCCCTCCCTACGTCACGACCCTTGCAGGTGCTCCCCTCCAAACGAATCAGTGGGTTCAGATACATGTCACTCCCCCCTCCCTATGTCACGCCCCTTGCAGGTACTCCTCTCCAGACAGCGAATGGTTTGTAGCCTACCTGCGTCGCCCTCGATGGTGGGCCAAGACTAGGACGTGGTGGATCGCGAAGAGTATCGGGTAAGCGTGTAGTGCTGGGTCCATGTCGGCGAGCGGCTCGTGGTGGGTATGTTCGCTGTGGGGCATCCGCAGTGTTCATGCAGGTTGTTTTTCCGCAGCGCTTTTATGTGTATTTTCCGCCATCTTGATTTGGAGGACGGACTTAGACGTCAGTCCGTACGGCGGAGTCTCTGGATTGGTTACGTCCGCCGCGTGGTCGGGTGTAGTTGGGCGGCGGAGCGTGATCTTCCGTCGCGGACGGGTTTTGGCCCATCTTTCCTATCCTGATCTGGCGGACGGAGTGTCCGTGATGGGCGGACGCAGAATAGGCATGTTCCGCATACTCCAGGGCTGTGGAGGCACTTCCGTCCGCCATCCTAATGAGCCCCTTAGTGTGTGGATTTGGCACAAGGGTGAGTGATGGTTCAGTATATAAAATGTTATTAACAAGAGATTTCACAAAAATTAAATGCACTGTCAATAATTGAAAGGACAAAAAACGGAACCAGTGACTCACAACTCGTGAGATGTAAAACTGCGTCAAGGACCCAACCTCTTTTCAGGCCATTCACTAACCTTTCATACGTGATACACACAAGGCCATTCACACCACCAGGCACAATACCAACACATTACAACATTCATAAAAAGGGACAAGGTACACCCTGCTTGAGAAAGACAGAAAAGAAAGATATTTCTGCACAACAATCTATCCCTCAAGCCCACAAACATACCGGTTGGATTTGGCACGAGGGTTAGTGATGGTTCAGTATACAATTGTATTAACAAGAGATTTCACAAAAATGAAATGCACTGTTAATAATCGAAAGGACGAGAAATTGAACCATTGACTCACAGCTCGTGAGCTGTATACCCACGACAAGGCACCAACCTCTTTACAGGCCATTCATACACCTTTTATACATGTGACACATACAAAACCATTCACACTGCCAGCCTCGGGTTCATCACATTACAACACTCAGACCAGCAGAAAGCGCCATTCAAGGGCCCATTCCTTTCACACGCCCACATTCCTGACACATTAACCACACCAGCTGACGGATTGCGTGGAGTGATGTTTGGCTAGCAGTTGGTGTAGTGACCAGCAGCAAGTCACTATTCACACACCGCCAGCAAAGTGCCAGTCCACGGACACCACCAGCCAAGCGTCAGTCCACGCACACCACCAGCTAAGCGCCAGCCCACCATGCCCCCAGCCGACCGCCATTCCACACACACTCACAGAAAAGCACAAGTCCATGCACACCGCCAGCCTAGCGCCAGTCCTCGCCTACCACCAGCCAAGCGCCAGTCCACACACACTGCCAGCCAAGAGCCAGTCCATGCACACCTCCAGCTGAGCACCAGCTCACAAACAAGGCCAGCCAAGCACCAGTCCATGCACACAGCCAGCCAAGTGCCAGTCCACACACACTGCCAGCCAAGCGCCAGTCCACGCACACCACCAGCCAAGCGACAGCCCATGCAGACCACCAGCCAAGCACCAGCTTACACTCACCGCCATCACATTTAGGGTTTTTTATACAAAAAAAACACAAATAGCAAATAGATACTGTCATGAATCCGTACATCTCCATACACTAAGCTCTAAAAGAGAGCAGTTTATCCCTTCAGGAAACCCACTCCTGTCCCGTGCATCCAGCACGCCAAAGTGAAAGGTGTAATGTTTGGTGTAACTAAAAACTGTAAATGTTCCCTGTTTATTGTGCTACTCGTATCATTCGTGATTGTTATGTCAAGGCTTGAAATATTGAAATTCCGATTGCTGTATTGAGCTCTGATGTTTAGATTTGCCAAGTGATAACCTCGTTTAGGTTTGAGGATCCGCTCTGAGAGGCTGTATGCAGACAATCGACTTAGAGCGCAGATCGGCATGTTTCAGAACTTTCCAGACGCACACGCACGCAGAGAAAAGGTGCGCGATGCGTCATCATCCCTTGGGTGAGGCTCGACTATAAATAGCCACACCCGACGTTTCTCGACTCTTTACCTCCTGCCGCCCTTGAGAGGAACTCACCTTTGAAGAGCCCTGGGAGATAGATCGCCGGACAACGCCCTAGACTTCCGGATTGGAATCTTTTTCTTCACGCAGCTCTGCAAGAAAAGAAGCACACGGAACTAAAGCTAAGTGAAACCTTTTCTAAATTATTTCAAGGCGCCCAACGCAAGCAAGCAACAATTTGTAGAAAAGACTTGAAACTTACCTGAAAGATCATGCGAGGACTTTTGCTGAATCCAAGTGAAAGTAATATTTCGATATTTGATTTCCTGAAAAGAACAAAATTACTTTTAGATTACTCAATGAGAAAACTTAGGAAATGTACATTTGAAGTTATGTTTTAGCTTTTTTTGCTCAGTTTATATTTCTACTTAGGTTGTGAAGAAAGAGAAAGACTTGAGTGAATACTAAGAGTAAGTGATACAAAGAACTGTAGATAATTAGATGTGGTGTAATGCAAAATTGGAAAAGATAGTAACTTATTCTTTATATAATTATTTTATTAGGAATACCGAAACTATCTCTTTGGCCTCAACTCACTCGACAACAACCCACACAATTACCAGACTCTTCACGACGACAACACGGACGCGACGTTTAACTTTTGGAAGTCGCAGGTAGGCTCTTTTAGAATACATAAAAAGAGTCTATGGTAGAGTAGATTAGAAAGTATTTGTTTACAGAAAATAAAGGGGGTGAAAATTACAAAGGTTTTCTTGTTGCCTCGCAGGTCGACAACCAAGGAACAGGTAGCGTCCCCGATCCGGCCTACCTCCCTCTTTTCTATTTAATTACCTAAGTGTACAACTAAACCACTGGGTGTTGCCTAGAACTTGGGAAGTTGGTCCATAACGTCTCTGCGAAATCCATCTACAAGCATCCTACAGGTAAGAGTGCCATGTAACCTTGACAGATACAAGTCTTCTAACACAAAATATGAAACTAAATACATTGCACAAATGCCAACATTGAAACAAACCGCAGTTTGGCCTTCACATCCACGCCACACTTGGCATTGTGTATATTCTCATTCATCGGTCACTTGCCTCCTTCACACATGCCTAGACCCCACCTCTTTCGACATTGGTACCCCCAAGCTAGACCGGAGCAGCTGAAGGAGAGTTAGGTGGCCTGCATCATTTGATCTTTGGACTCTATACGAGCATAATATTGTGGACCTTGGTTCAAGGAACCACATGAACTTTGTTTGTGAAGCTATGATCGATATCAGTCACGAATGATTCTGACTATTTCCCCAATCCTACTTTATCCCTGACACTTTCCCTCACTTCACCCCCCTTCCTTGTTGTGTATGTGGGCACATATACAAAATGTTTGTTGAAATATTATTGTTGAAATTTAACCAATGAAAGGTAATAATGCAATTTTGAAATAAATCGTGTTGGTACCGTCAGCATGTGTCCAATGGTGGTCGGGATGCGGAGGTGGCTTGTCCCTTTGAGCCTGTAGTGGGCAATGACATTCTATGGTATTGGGTCTATGAGGTTGGCACATTTTCTGGGGTTGCAGTCTTTGTCTACGCTGCCTCAGTGTTGGTCCGGGGGGGCGGTGGGTGTCTGCGGGGGTCCTCGGGTGGTGGCAGTGGGTGTTGTGGACCTCTTGGGTGTCCGGCCCGCATGTTCTGTGGCTCCATGGCATCCATTGCCCTTCAGGTGTGGCTCTGGCCTGGGCTCCCTTTTGTGGGGCAGGCTGCCATCAGACTTTACACCAGGTCAGTGCAGGTGTTAGTTTCCTGCTACTAATGCTCCTTATCGCATGTTTTGTGGTTGTATCACTGATCTGGCTGGTCATTGAGAGTGTTGCGGAGTGCTATTGTTGCTGCTTTTTGCATGGGAACACCTACTCTGCATCTCATTAGAGATAGCTGCTGGGGTCATCTGTGGCAATGTTTTTGTGGCTGCTTTCGCAGGTAAACTAGTGCTATGGGCTATTTGCACCAGCTTGTGAATTGGGGCGATAACTTTATTGTGACTTTGGCTGCAATAAAGTGCCGTTAACTCGGCGATGGCTCCTTGGGAATATGCCCCTGAGAGTAGCTTCATCATCCGATGATTCCTTGTGGATAGAAAGCTCACTGCCTGAATCTTCCACATGGTTAGAGGAAGACTCAAAAAGCATATCAACAACCTGCTGAGCAGTAATCCTGCGGGTAGCCATTATCCTTAATAAGAAAGGATACTTCACAAACAAGTTAACCAACACTGTGCAAAATGAGTAAGTAAATACATTTGTCCCTTTATCACAAAGATCTATGAACTCAAAAACTATACAATTCACTTGCAAGTGACAGCTGCAATCACCAGCACCTTCTCTGCAGAGACACAGCAAAAACCAACGCTATCCCACTAGAAAGAAAAAAACAAAAACAATTACTCACAAGACAACAAAATAAACATCGAGCACAAATGCAAAACGTTTTTGACATTCAAAAAACAAGCCAAACATACTGCTATTATTACACCATTTACAAAAAACACATGCATGGAAATGAAACTCATTTACATTGTACAAAAAAAGTCCCTAACCAAACACATGCAACTACACAAACAGCAGAAACACCAGTAACGAAACCGCAAAGTGGAACAGTCTAAAGCGCAAAAGCCTTTAACTAGAACAAAAAGGAAGAAATAAAGCATCACAATTGCAATTCAAAAGAAATAAAACAATTAACATTATAACACACTAACAGCTAGATTCATCATAGTCCTGTTTTGCGAGTCCTTAATAGCGATTATTAAGGAATCGCTATTAAGGACTTGCAAAACGGGATTCATGTAGGAATCGCTAAATAAATTGCGATTCCTACACATTCCTTATTTGCGATTAGCAAATTGCTAATCGCAAATAAGGAATAACTCCCCATTCATTCCTATGGGCCTAAAGGCAAATTAGGATGCGATTTCAAGGGTGCCAGGGGTGTCCAAAGGACACCCTGTAGCACCCCTGAAATGTACTATACATTGGTGTTGCGCACACACATGTCCAAAGGACATGTGTGTGTGTAACATGCAACTTAGAAAAATGCATTTAAATGCATTTTTCTAAGTTTTCGCTATTTACCACGAGGTTTGACCTCGCAGTAAATAGCGGCCCAAAATTGTGATTTTTCAATTTTTAAATGGTTCATGAATTGCATTTAAGGAATCTCAAATAGAGATTCCTTAAATGCAATTCCTCGCAAATATGCGATTACGCAATTACCGATTTTTGCATTTGGGATGATGAATCCCAAATGCAAAAATTGCGCTCGCAAAGGGCCAGATTCGCAGAATCATGGGTGATCTTGCCCAAGGGATCGGGTGAGCTTGTCCGCCAGGCTGATCTGTCACTTTTGCCTAGTAGGGTTTTCTGCCCCCCTCCCATCTAGGGCAGAAAGGCAAAAAAATGGGCAGAAACCCCCCAAAATGTTAGCCCTTTGGAAGCAACATTGCTTCCATCACACACAAAACAACATCCCTGGTGCGTAGTTTAGTTCCCCCCCCCCCAGAAGGGCCAAACGAACAGGCCAATCCGCCCCCGGGGGGCAGAAAAAAACATACACAATACATTAGTCCCCAGGAAGCAACCTTTGCCCAAGGGGTTGATTCCATTTCGGTGCTTCTGGTGTCTAGTGGGTTTTAAACGGGGGCAGAATAAATATACAAATATACAAAAAAGGTGTCTAGTGGGGAATTTTCTGCCAAAAAACCCGGCCAATCTGTCCCCGGGGGGGGGGACGGCAGAAAAGTTTAAAAAAGAATGTGCCCGTGGAGGAATCAACCCTTGCCCAAGGGGGTTGCTTCCTTTAAATAAAAAATACATTCCTGGGGCCAAGTGGGGGCATTCCTGCTGCAAGATTGTGATACCATGTGCAATCTTGCAGCAGGAATGCCCTGCATTGAGACATCAGGCAAGAGGAAAAACTCTCCTCTCCCCCATGCCTCAATGCATCCCAATACCTATTTCCTGCAGGATGTCTGGAAGCAAATGGCTTCCAGTGCGTCCGGCTGCTCCTGAAGAAGTTGGTGTGCGCTGTGCGCGCTGCAGTCATAGGATTGCCTGGGGGGCGGTCTGGTGGCAGTGGAAACTCTTCCGCTGCCTTCCCCCTTGTGGCCCAAGGGAGAGCACCAGCGCTTCTCACATGGGTGGGTGCCATGCCGGGCTGGTACAGGAGGCGTGGTTAGCTACAAGCTAGCCATCAGGAACCAGATAGTCAAGTTCTGGAAGAAAGCTTCTCAGAACTTGGAGGCTAGTCAGGAGGTTATGAATTAGTGGTATGACCAGACCCCCCCCCCCCCAGTGGAATTTCAACCTGAGCAGAAAGTTTGAAAAATGAAGCCTGTGGATCCCAAAGCCCTCCAAGACAGTTGGACTGGCCCTTGTGAGATACTTGAGAGGAAGGGGAGGCCAACTATCTGGTGGACCTCAAGACCCTCAGGTACCCCTCAAGGGTTCTCCATGTCAACTGTTTCAAGTCACACTAAGAGAGGTCAGAGATCACCATGCTGCTGGTGACAGATGATAGGAACGAGTAGGAGAGTGATCCTCTCCATGACCTCCTGTAATCGAGAGAAAGATGGTTCAGTGAAAGCTGTCAACCTCTCCCCTACCCTAATCCCAGAACAGCAGAGGGACTGCCGCCAGTTATTGGGACAATTTGTCTTACTATTTTACATCACTGCTGGGCTTACACATCTGTGTACGCATGAGTTTGACACCGGTGGCAACCCCCCATCAAAAACAAAATATACAGGCTGTCCGATAAAGGGATGGCCAGCATCAAAGAGGAGATCTCTTAGATGTTGGAGCTAGGGATGACTAAGCATTCCAGAAGCCCCTGGTACAGTCCAGTGGTACTGGTACCAAAAGCTGCCCCACCGGGGGCCCTGCCTCAGAACTCCAGTTCTGTGTTGATTACAGGGGTGTAAATTCAGTTGCTAAAAATTATGGTCACCCCATTCCCAGGGCTGATGAGCTCATCAACAGTTTATTGGCTGCCATGTTCCTAAGTACTTTAAATTTAACTTCAGGGTACTGGCAAATTGCCCTCACTGAAGAGGCTAAAGACAGATCGTCCTTTTCCACTCCAGAGTGCCACTTTCAGATTAAAGTGATGCTCTTTGGGCTGGAAAATACCCCAGCTACATTCCAGAGGCTAGTGAACTAGGTCTTGGCGAGTATGGAGGATTTCAGTGCTGCATATTTTAATGTCATAGCTGTCTTTAGTAGAAGCTGTAAAAATGATATGTTTCCACCTGCAGGAAGTTCTTCAGTACCTGCAACATTCAGGCCTGACTATTAAGCGTGGAAGGGTATACTCAGATGTGAATCCCTTGCTCATTGCACCATCAGGATTCAAGCAAGCCGGGCCGAAGACGGCTGAAATGCCAGAAACTGGTCCCCGGAAGCTTGTTTCCTTCCCAGTATAAGAATTGGCTTGGTAGTTGGGTCTACCCTGTTCCCATGAAGCACTGGGCCAGGGTCAGACTAATTTGCATGTAGCCAGGTTCTGAGCTGGGATGGTGCAGTGAGCTAAAAAACGGTGATGGATCAAGCCCTGATCTTTGGACTGGGTAAGAGTGGTCTGCTTAATTCAGACACTCTGTTCATCACCACCCCCTTTTCTGAATCGTTTTTGTCCACCATAAGCGTGGAAGGGTATACTCAGATGTGAGTCCCTTGCTCATTGCACCATCAGGATTCAAGCAAGCCGGGCCGAAGACGGCTGAAATGCCAGAAACCGGTTCCCGGAAGCTTGTTTCCTTCCCAGTATAAGAATTGGCTTGGTAGTTTGGTCTGCCCTGTTCCCATGATGCACTGGGCCAGGGTCAGACTAATTTGCATGTAGCCAGGTTCTGAGCTGGGATGGTGCAGTGAGCTAAAAGCGGTGATGGATCAAGCTCTGATCTTTGGACTGGGTAAGAGTGGTCTGCTTAATTCAGACACTCTGTTCATCACCACCCCCTTTTCTGAATCGTTTTTGTCCACCATAAGCGTGGAAGGGTGTACTCAGATGTGAGTCCCTTGCTCATTGCACCATCAGGATTCAAGCAAGCCGGGCCGAAGACGGCTGAAATGCCAGAAACCGGTCCCCGGAAGCTTGTTTCCTTCCCAGTATAAGAATTGGCTTGGTAGTTGGGTCTGCCCTGTTCCCATGATGCACTGGGCCAGGGTCAGACTAATTTGCATGTAGCCAGGTTCTGAGCTGGGATGGTGCAGTGAGCTAAAAAACGGTGATGGGTTAAGCCCTGATCTTTGGACTGGGTAAGAGTGGTCTGCTTAATTCAGACACTCTGTTCATCACCACCCCCTTTTCTGAATCGTTTTTGTCCACCATAAGCGTGGAAGGGTATACTCACATGTGAGTCCCTTGCTCATTGCACCATCAGGATTCAAGCAAGCCGGGCCGAAGATGGCTGAAATGCCAGAAACCGGTCCCCGGAAGCGAGTTTCCTTCCCAGTATAAGAATTGGCTTGGTAGTTTGGTCTGCCCTGTTCCCATGATGCACTGGGCCAGGGTCAGACTAATTTGCATGTAGCCAGGTTCTGAGCTGGGATGGTGCAGTGAGCTAAAAAACGGTGATGGATCAAGCCCTGATCTTTGGACTGGGTAAGAGTGGTCTGCTTAATTCAGACACTCTGTTCATCACCACCCCCTTTTCTGAATCGTTTTTGTCCACCATAAGCGTGGAAGAGTATACTCAGATGTGAGTCCCTTGCTCATTGCACCATCAGGATTCAAGCAAACCGGGCCGAAGACGGCTGAAATGCCAGAAACCGGTCCCCGGTAGCTTGTTTCCTTCCCAGTATAAGAATTGGCTTGGTAGTTTGGTCTGCCCTGTTCCCATGATGCACTGGGCCAGGGTCAGACTAATGTGCATGTAGCCAGGTTCTGAGCTAGGATGGTGCAGTGAGCTAAAAAACGGTGATGGATCAAGCCCTGATCTTTGGACTGGTTAAGAGTGATATGCTTAATTCAGACACTCTGTTCATCACCACCCCCTTTTCTGAATCGTTTTTGTCTACCATAAGCGTGGAAGGGTATACTCAGATGTGAGTCCCTTGCTCATTGCACCATCAGGATTCAAGCAAGCCGGGCCGAAGATGGCTGAAATGCCAGAAACCGGTCCCCGGAAGCTTGTTTCCTTCCCAGTATAAGAATTGGCTTGGTAGTTTTGTCTGCCTGTTCCCATGATGCACTAGGCCAGGGTCAGACTAATTTGCATGTAGCCAGGTTCTGAGCTGGGATGGTGCAGTGAGCTAAAAAACTGTGATGGATCAAGCCCTGATCTTTGGACTGGGTAAGAGTGGTCTGCTTAATTGAGACACTCTGTTCATCACCACCCCCTTTTCTGAATCGTTTTTGTCCACCATAAGCGTGGAAGGGTATACTCAGATGTGAGTCCCTTGCTCATTGCACCATCAGGATTCAAGCAAGCCGGGCCCAAGACGGCTGAAATGCCTGAAACCGGTCCCCGGAAGCTTGTTTCCTTCCCAGTATAAGAATTGGCTTGGTAGTTTGGTCTGCCCTGTTCCCATGATGCACTGGGCCAGGGTCAGACTAATTTGCATGTAGCCAGGTTCTGAGCTGGGATGGTGCAGTGAGCTAAAAAACGGTGATGGATCAAGCCCTGATCTTTGGACTGGGTAGGAGTGGTCTGCTTAATTCAGACACTCTGTTCATCACCACCCCCTTTTCTGAATCGTTTTTGTCCACCATAAGCGTGGAAGGGTATACTCAGATGTGAGTCCCTTGCTCATTGCACCATCAGGATTCAAGCAAACCGGGCCGAAGACGGCTGAAATGCCAGAAACCGGTCCCCGGTAGCTTGTTTCCTTCCCAGTATAAGAATTGGCTTGGTAGTTTGGTCTGCCCTGTTCCCATGATGCACTGGGCCAGGGTCAGACTAATTTGCATGTAGCCAGGTTCTGAGCTGGGATGGTGCAGTGAGCTAAAAAACGGTGATGGATCAAGCCCTGATCTTTGGACTGGGTAAGAGTGATCTGCTTAATTCAGACACTCTGTTCATCACCACCCCCTTTTCTGAATCGTTTTTGTCTACCATAAGCGTGGAAGGGTATACTCAGATGTGAGTCCCTTGCTCATTGCACCATCAGGATTCAAGCAAGCCGGGCCGAAGATGGCTGAAATGCCAGAAACCGGTCCCCGGAAGCTTGTTTCCTTCCCAGTATAAGAATTGGCTTGGTAGTTTGGTCTGCCTGTTCCCATGATGCACTGGGCCAGGGTCAGACTAATTTGCATGTAGCCAGGTTCTGAGCTGGGATGGTGCAGTGAGCTAAAAAACTGTGATGGATCAAGCCCTGATCTTTGGACTGGGTAAGAGTGGTCTGCTTAATTGAGACACTCTGTTCATCACCACCCCCTTTTCTGAATCGTTTTTGTCCACCATAAGCGTGGAAGGGTATACTCAGATCTGAGTCCCTTGCTCATTGCACCATCAGGATTCAAGCAAGCCGGGCCGAAGACGGCTGAAATGCCTGAAACCGGTCCCCGGAAGCTTGTTTCCTTCCCAGTATAAGAATTGGCTTGGTAGTTTGGTCTGCCCTGTTCCCATGATGCACTGGGCCAGGGTCAGACTCATTTGCATGTAGCCAGGTTCTGAGCTGGGATGGTGCAGTGAGCTAAAAAACGGTGATGGATCAAGCCCTGATCTTTGGACTGGGTAGGAGTGGTCTGCTTAATTCAGACACTCTGTTCATCACCACCCCCTTTTCTGAATTGTTTTTGTCCACCATAAGCGTGGAAGGGTATACTCAGATGTGAGTCCCTTGCTCATTGCACCATCAGGATTCAAGCAAGCCGGGCCGAAGACGGCTGAAATGCCAGAAACCGTTCCCCGGAAGCTTGTTTCCTTCCCAGTCTAAGAATTGGCTTGGTAGTTTGGTCTGCCCTGTTCCCATGATGCACTGGGCCAGGGTCAGACTAATTTGCATGTAGCCACGTTCTGAGCTGGGATGGTGCAGTGAGCTAAAAAACGGTGATGGATCAAGCCCTGATCTTTGGACTGGGTAAGAGTGGTCTGCTTAATTCAGACACTCTGTTCATCACCACCCCCTTTTCTGAATCGTTTTTGTCCACCATAAGCGTGGAAGGGTATACTCAGATGTGAGTCCCTTGCTCATTGCACCATCAGGATTCAAGCAAGCCGGGCAGAAGACGACTGAAATGGCAGAAACCGGTCCCCGGAAGCTTGTTTCCTCCCCAGTATAAAAATTGGCTTGGTAGTTTGGTCTGCCCTGTTCCCATGATGCACTGGGCCAGGGTCAGACTAATTTGAATGTAGCCAGGTTCTGAGCTGGGATGGTGCAGTGAGCTAAAAAACGGTGATGGATCAAGCCCTGATCTTTGGACTGGGTAAGAGTGGTCTTCTTAATTCAGACACTCTGTTCATCACCACCCCCTTTTCTGAATCGTTTTTGTCCACCATAAGCGTGGAAGGGTATACTCAGATGTGAGTCCCTTGCTCATTGCACCATCAGGATTCAAGCAAGCCAGGCCGAAGACGGCTGAAATGCCAGAAACCGGTCCCCGGAAGCTTGTTTCCTTCCCAGTATAAGAATTGGCTTGGTAGTTTGGTCTGCCCTGTTCCCATGATGCACTGGGCCAGGGTCAGACTAATTTGCATGTAGCCAGGTTCTGAGCTGGGATGGTGCAGTGAGCTAAAAAACTGTGATGGATCAAGCCCTGATCTTTGGACTGGGTAAGAGTGGTCTGCTTAATTGAGACACTCTGTTCATCACCACCCCCTTTTCTGAATCGTTTTTGTCCACCATAAGCGTGGAAGGGTATACTCAGATCTGAGTCCCTTGCTCATTGCACCATCAGGATTCAAGCAAGCCGGGCCGAAGACGGCTGAAATGCCTGAAACCGGTCCCCGGAAGCTTGTTTCCTTCCCAGTATAAGAATTGGCTTGGTAGTTTGGTCTGCCCTGTTCCCATGATGCACTGGGCCAGGGTCAGACTCATTTGCATGTAGCCAGGTTCTGAGCTGGGATGGTGCAGTGAGCTAAAAAACTGTGATGAATCAAGCCCTGATCTTTGGACTGGGTAGGAGTGGTCTGCTTAATTCAGACACTCTGTTCATCACCACCCCCTTTTCTGAATTGTTTTTGTCCACCATAAGCGTGGAAGGGTATACTCAGATGTGAGTCCCTTGCTCATTGCACCATCAGGATTCAAGCAAGCCGGGCCGAAGACGGCTGAAATGCCAGAAACCGTTCCCCGGAAGTTTGTTTCCTTCCCAGTCTAAGAATTGGCTTGGTAGTTTGGTCTGCCCTGTTCCCATGATGCACTGGGCCAGGGTCAGACTAATTTGCATGTAGCCACGTTCTGAGCTGGGATGGTGCAGTGAGCTAAAAAACGGTGATGGATCAAGCCCTGATCTTTGGACTGGGTAAGAGTGGTCTGCTTAATTCAGACACTCTGTTCATCACCACCCCCTTTTCTGAATCGTTTTTGTCCACCATAAGCGTGGAAGGGTATACTCAGATGTGAGTCCCTTGCTCATTGCACCATCAGGATTCAAGCAAGCCGGGCAGAAGACGACTGAAATGGCAGAAACCGGTCCCCGGAAGCTTGTTTCCTCCCCAGTATAAAAATTGGCTTGGTAGTTTGGTCTGCCCTGTTCCCATGATGCACTGGGCCAGGGTCAGACTAATTTGAATGTAGCCAGGTTCTGAGCTGGGATGGTGCAGTGAGCTAAAAAACGGTGATGGATCAAGCCCTGATCTTTGGACTGGGTAAGAGTGGTCTTCTTAATTCAGACACTCTGTTCATCACCACCCCCTTTTCTGAATCATTTTTGTCCACCATAAGCGTGGAAGGGTATACTCAGATGTGAGTCCCTTGCTCATTGCACCATCAGGATTCAAGCAAGCCAGGCCGAAGACGGCTGAAATGCCAGAAACCGGTCCCCGGAAGCTTGTTTCCTTCCCAGTATAAGAATTGGCTTGGTAGTTTGGTCTGCCCTGTTCCCATGATGCACTGGGCCAGGTTCAGACTAATTTGCATGTAGCCAGGTTCTGAGCTGGGATGGTGCAGTGAGCTGAAAAAGGTGATGGATCAAGCCCTGATCTTTAGACTGGGTAAGAGTGGTCTGCTTAATTCAGACACTCTGTTCATCACCACCCCCTTTTCTCCAATCGTTTTTGTCCACCATAAGCGTGGAAGGGTATACTCAGATGTGAATCCCTTGCTCATTGCACCATCAGGATTCAAGCAAGCCGGGCTGAAGACGGCTGAAATGCCAGAAACCGGTCCCCGGAAGCTTGTTTCCTTCCCAGTATAAGAATTGGCTTGGTAGTTTGGTCTGCCCTGTTCCCATAATGCACTGGGCCAGGGTCAGACTAATTTGCATGTAGCCAGGTTCTGACCTGGGATGGTGCAGTGAGCTAAAAAACGGCGATTGATCAAGCCCTGATCTTTGGACTGGGTAAGAGTGGTCTGCTTAATTCAGACACTCTGTTCATCACCACCCCCTTTTCTGACTATTAAGGCAAGCAAGTGCCAGATAGGGCAAGGGTCTGTGGTATACTTGGGACACTTTATGGGAGGTTGTAAAGTGCAGATGCTCCAGAACAAAATAGAGAATGTTCTGGCCTGAGGTCCCAAAAAACTCAAACTGAAGTGCGGGCCTTCCTTGGACTAACAGGGTATTACAGGAGGTTTATCAAGGGGTATTGCACCATTGTTGCCCAGTTGGCTGAATGGACTTCTAACAAGCAGCCCAAGAAGGTGATCTGGATGGAGGTTGCCAAAAAGCCTTGACGCCCTCAAATAGGCTTTGTGAACAGCCCATGTGCTCAAGACCCCTGACTTTTTAAAGGAATGTATAGTCCAAACAAGTGCCTCAGATCATGGTATAGGGACAGCTCTATCACAGCTCAATGAAGAGGGCCTAGACCAACCTGTGACTTTCATCTCTAGGAGGTTAATCCCTAGGGTACAAAGGTGGAGTGCTACTCATAAGGCCTTACACCACAATTCGCCCAGTTACATTGCTCAGAAATTGACAATTTCTGGAGGCTCAAGAGCCACAGTAAGTGCAGAAACTCTCCTGTTGAAACCACAAAGATTCCACAAGAAAAAAACATACAAACGTTTCCTTCTCAGGGATGGCTCCCAGGATCTGGAATGCCCTCTCTCCAGAAACAAGACTTATCTCATCCACTGCATCCTTCAAAAAGGAAGTCAAATCGATCCTCTTGGCTAAATTCACTTGAACATAAACTTTGGAAATACTGTTGGCTGTTTATCTCTCCCTTGTATTACATTGTCTGAATCGACCATCCAATCACATTTAGTTACCTTGCTCTGTTCGCTATTTGCAAGTTTTCACTAAAATCTTTAAAACTCATAGATCCATTCCACTGATTAGATTTCTATTGTTTTAATGTGAAACAGTTTATTATATGTACTCTATTTTTTTAAATTGGTTTGGGATTTGTTCTGATGTGTTTTCACTTTATAACAGTTTTTGTGCTGCATAATTATTTTACACATTACCCCTAAGTGAAGCCTGACTGTGTTTTGTGGCAAGCTACTCAGTGTTAAGAGCAGGGTCATTTAGTGATTTTCTTTGGTTTACCTTGCAAGAGTTTGTGGCTGTTGCTTCACCAGGGTTCACTCCCCAGTCAGCCATCAACTAAAGTTCTCACAAATTGAGTTTGCAACTTTTCAAATCTGTTGATAAACCTTCATGCTTTTCAAATCAAGCACTCTCCATCATTCTAGTGGGGACAAATGTGATTCACATTAACTAACCCCTTGGCTGCTGTGGCTATTTTTCTGCTGTGCTTGGGGGGTGCGCACAGCGCCCCCGTGCTCATGACGAGCTCAGCTCGTCATGAGCCACGGTGCTCCGGTGCTCATGACAAGCTCAGCTCGTCACGAACACGCCCGTTTATTGGAACGCTCAGCACAGCAGGGGAATTAGCCCAGCGTGCGAGCGTTCCACGGGCCATGACGAGCTGAGCTCGTCATGAGCACCGAAGCACCGTGGCACATGATTTATTGTGTCACGCCTCAGTCCAGGACTAAATGTTTATCCTCTAATGCATCTTGTACTTGAATTTGCACCAGAAATCGGTACGATGCAAATCTGCTCCAATACTGCCAAACTTTCCCTCAGACCTTATCTATAGAAGCAAAAGGCAGAGAAAGTGCTTCAAAATGCCTGGTCATCGATACCAGGTGGCTTATTCATGGGACTCATTATATAGAATGCGAACTCTGAACAAATCCTATGCATAGGACTTAGGTTTTGCACAGAGAAGTGGTTGCAGCCTGGTCATTTTCACAATAAACATGTCAGTTAGTGTAAAAAAAGAAATCAGCGGTTGTGGTTCAGTTTGATGGCAGGTTTCTAGATACACTGATGTTTCCCAAAGGAGTATTCTGGTATGTACAAGTTAAAATTATATTTCTATAGTTCAGCCAAGAGAATATGCATGCACTCACCATCAGCACAGGAGTTGGAGCAGTGTAGAGATTTTCTTCCTGACAAAGAGCTGATGGATGTAGGAGAAACCAACTATATTCATCTGACATGTAATTGAGAGATTTCTAATCATTATGCAAATGGCAGTACTCCACTTCTTTGACTGTGGTAGGAAGAAGACTATTGATTATAGCCAAAAGGAAACATGATGATCGACCTTCTCATTTGTCATATACAACATCTTGAACTTGTCAGCAATCTCCTTAAGATAATTTTGACCCTTTCTTGATTGGATGGCAGACAGACATTCAGAAACACAGTGCAGAGAATGTGTGTAGGAAATTGGCTCTATATATACTACACCAAAGTGAGGTATAGTGTGTATAGAGTCCAGGTGACCCCAGAAGTCAGAAGTTAAAGTTAAATAGAACCTTACTCTCTATTTGTGGTGAGTGGTCAAGCAGTAAGGCAGTATCAGAGGACAGTGTTAAGCATTTGATGTACACACTCAGTCAGCAAATGAATTCACACACTCAAGAACTGAACTCTAGGCCAATTGGTTTTGCATACAAAATATACTGTTGTTTTATTTTTAGAACCAAGCAAGCCTGGCGCAGGTAAGCATTAAATACTTTAGAGTGATAAGTAGCTGTATGTGGAACAGTTTGAAAATGTAATAGGAATTGTACTTTGTTTGACTTACAGGGGGTGCAGTAGGTTGAGATACTTAGCAAATACATTACATTGAAATGAATAGGCTTTTTCAGTAAATTACAGGTAAGTTACTTTTTACGTTACTTTTCTAACTCAGTGCTGGATGCCTGTCCCTGCAAACAGGTAAGTAAATATGTTTTGGTTATTCATATGATTTTTAAAGAATATTTTTAGATTTCAAAACTCCACACTTGGAAACCTGTTGGAAGAAAGTTGTTAATGTTATCCTATGGAGAAAAAACAGGTTATCGGTTCAAAGGTAAGTTGTCGACTGTGGGAGTTAAGGTTCTGGGGTGAGACTCAGGGGGCCCCCAGTGTCAGTGAAACACTCTTGTTACACCCTCAGTGGCACTAGGGCGGCCAGGTGAAGAGTATTGAGGCCCAATGTTTTCCAATGGGGGATAGGGGGCTTCCGGTTGGTGGCTGCTAAAAAGCAGGCCACTGGGTTGTGGGAGCAAAGCTCCTTGGGTTTACATCGGGGCAGATGGGGAAACCAAGTAGCACAAAAGGTGCACCCCCAGTGGAACTGAGGTGGCCGGGTGCAAAGTGCTGTTTCGACGTCGGGCACCCTATTGTTTCTAATGGAGAACCTCCGGTTTGCAAAAGCACTGCTGGCAGGGAGACGAAGGACTTCTGGGTGCGACCACCACTTCGAGAGGTAAGTTGGGAAGTTAGGGGTGAGTTAGGCATCGTCGGTTTGGGCACACATGGCTTTGGGGCAGTGTTGCCTTTTGGGGTCAGGTCTTCTCACCAGCTCCTGGTCGCGGTTAGGGGGCCTTCTGGATTTAGACTGCAGGCGTCGGCTGGAGGCTTGAGGTAGGCCTGGGGTAACCGGATCTCGGTTCAGGATCACCGGGGTGACCTCCTCGTGGTGTTTTTCCACTCAATCTCGGCCGGGCTCAGCGGGTGCAGAGTGGGTTGGATTTGCGGTTAGGTACCGTCGGGTTGGGCACACAAGGCCGTGGGGCGTCGGGTGCAAGGGTGTCTTTTGGGGTCGGATCTTCTCACCAGCTCCTGGTCGCGGTCAGGTGGTCTTCTCATTTAGACTGCAGGCGTGAGCTGAAGGCTTGAGGAAGGCCAGGGGTCACCGGATCTCAGTACAGGATTGCCGGGGTGACCTTCTAGTGGTGTTTTTCAACTCAATCTCGGGCTCAGTTTGGCGTGTGCAGAGTGGGCTGGATTCACAGTTTCCGGCTGCTGCCAGAGTTGCTGTTGAATAAATCCAGTGTTGACGGGAGAATCAGTCTTTTGAAGTGAAGGCAGGCAGGTCTTCCGGGGTTTTTGATGTTGCTGGCTGCAGGACACACTGGGGTTTCGCAGGAGCAGGTTCAAGGGGAGACAGGCCAGTAGGGCTGGGGCCAAGTCAGTGGGCGGTGTACTCTTGTTAGCTCTGCATGGCTCGTCTGTCCTTCTTATCTTCTTTCTTGTTGTTTCTGAATCTGAGAAAGCAAGGTTCAGGGTGGCCCCTAAATACTAGATTTAGGAGTGTTACAGGTAGGTAGCGGGCAGAGACCAATGGGCTCCTTCCCTGAGGTGGGTACAACCCCTATTGTGCCACCCTCCAGTGGGAAGGGGGCATGAACCTGTCCATGGTTGGTTGGGTCCCCCCATCCTCAAGATGGTGGGGAGTCAAAGTTGAGGACTCAGAGTTGTGCTTCACCTCCCCTCCCCCACCTGAGGGGTGGAGTTTAGAGAGATGGGCACACCTCTCTCCCTCACTTGTTTTTCGTGCCGGTTCTCCGGCCCAAAGTGGGGGGCAGAACCAATGGGGACCAGTTGCTGAAATCTGCAGTGTCTGGGAAAGCTCACAAAGGCGGCATGTCTTTGAAGGTTCCCCTTTGTGAACACTGCCCATCCTGGGGGAGGAGACTTGGCACCTCCCCAGGATGTGGATTTTGCCCCCAAGAGCAGCACCCTCTTGACCCAGGGTCCCAGAAACATATTTGTTGATGGCTGCCTAAACAGCCACTCAGTTGGTACACTAGAAGTTGGTCGAGTTTCAAGGGCCATCTTTAACACCTTGGCTGCTTGACTTATTCCCCTGCTGTGCTGGACCATAATGGAAATGGGTGTGGTCATGTCGAGCTCAGCTCGTCATCAGCACACGAACACTGTGCCTCATGATGAGCTGAGCTCGTCATGAGCACCAAAGGGGTTAAGATGCCCTCAGTTGTGCATTTTACATTTAATCCCACACTGGCATCAGTGTGGGTATAATGTGCTGAGAAGTTTGATACCAAACTTCCCAGTTTTCAGTGTAGCCATTATGGTGTTGTGGAGTTCGTAATGACAAACTCCGAGCACCATATACATTAAATGGCAGCACAGCACTTACAATGCCCAAGAATGGACTTGGGCACTGTAGGGGTACAGAGCTCATGCACCTGTACCCTCACCACTGGCATAGTGTACCCAGCTGGAGGGGTGGCTGATCTAGGCCAGGGCAGAGGGTTGTAAGCACGGCACACAGGGATGTGTGCCAATGTCGACTCTTCACTTTTGTTCTGCACCAAAACAGACAGCCTGCAAGGACAGTGTGTGAGTGTAGTGGTACCGGACCTCCAAGGGTAGCACAATAAGAGTTGCAGCCCTTAGAGGCCTTCTCTGGTCACAGTGCCCTGGGTACCTGTGATACCATTAACTAGGGACCGACCTGTGGCCATAGATGCTAATTGGGTTAGTTTTGGGAAAAGAATACATGCCCTGGGAACCTGATTGGCAGGGACCCAGGGCAGACCAAGTAAAAGTACATCAGTAGTCTAGCAAAAAGTGGTGAGGTGGGGGGGTTACTGCAACAGAAACTCTTTTTCCTACAACGAGTCACACTATAATCAAAGTGAATAATGATATGAATATTCTTTGCATGGGAAAATGATGGCAACTCTGTGATCTATGAGCAGCAAATTTACAGCACACATGCAAAGAAGGAAACACCTTAAAGCATAGTTTGTGTAAAGGAAGGGACCATCCCTGTAAAAAAACATGCTTACCACAACTCAGACACCTGTGCACTACAGTGCAGGTGTGTCTGTGTAGTTGCATAGCAGCAAAAAATGCACCAGCACAGGGAAAGATCAGAACAGCACAAAATCTTAGTGGATATAGCATTGTTCTGCCCTATCCTCTTCATGCAACACAGTAATCAATTTTAATCTCTGCACTGTGTTGCAGATTTTTTTTAGTAAATTTGGACCAATGTTCCTACTATTGTGTTAAATGGTTTCTAGCGCCATGACAAACTACTATGCAACATTAAATAGTCATATATTTTAAGATGTATTAACAGTCTCCACCATAGTGGCCTGTATAACAATATTTTCATTCATTCTGTTCACTCTCACATTTTTCTTACGTCCATTGGTGTCTAAAGCCATAAATAATTTACTCTTGAAAGATACAATTATATCACGTACTCACTAAATATAGCTCTGTCATCTGTCTGTGCACCTGAGGTGTCCATGGAGAAAGGGAAAAGGCCCTCAGGTCTATTTCCTAAAGTTGTTGAGGAAAGAATGTAGAGTGGGCCAACTCAGCTAATAAAAAGGATTGGCCTACCTTAAGATATAGAGGGATGTTAAGTTATTGTCATTTGTAAAGTGCACATTATTCCACTGGTGTGGCCTTACGGTGCTGCTGGCAGTCCAGTGACTTTCCACTAGGTTCAACCATTGCTTTCATGTTGGTGCCTCTAAAGGTCTGAGAGCGCTAGGACACAGTAAGTCACATGCATGATGGCTTTGATGGACACAAGTAACCTGGCACCAGTCCCAGTGGCATTTAAAAGTACCAGCCCGATGAGAAAACTTTAACATTTTCATATTACCCAGTTCCTCCCAGATGAACGTGGTCTCTTGGTGGTACAGCATATTCCTCCATTTGACTCTAAGAGTTGATCTGCAGAATATTCTATGTTTTAAATTTCTTTCAGCTTCCTCCCCTTAGGAATGAGTTGTGGCAGGTGGGTACTACTTCGAGTCCTGATGATGTCACCATGGACCTATAATGTCGTCCTAAGCTGTGAACTCTGAAACCTTTGCTTAGGCAGTACGGCCCCCAGTGTGTCCAAGAACAGGCTCACTCAGGCTTCACACACTCTAGATGTTTACGCTACAGGCTGAGCATGTGTCTTGATGGTTTGATACAGACAATGTATGTGTAATATTATGTGCACTTGACAGCACTGGGATTAAGGCTTCATCTCATTCAATGAAGAGGTGTTGTCTCTTACAGTGTACAGCTCTCTGTTCTGGCTCTCCTAGCACTTTGCTTTTCCTGTACCAGGTACAGACCAGATCAATAGGTAAATCCTCAGCTTTGTCAGCACATGCCTGATCCATGGCTGGTAGATTACCCGCGCCTTAGCCACGGGTGACCTGAAGCGGCCGGGCACCCCTATAAAAATGCCTGTCCCCACAAAATGCAACTGCTAGCATGTCAGAGATTGGTTCCAAAATGAAAGCTTGCTTTGCAGTGCTTTTGGGACTGGTGAAGTCCTCCCACAGACAGCAGTGCTAATAAAAAACACAGGACTCGCTTTTTGCTCAGATGGCTTTCACTTTTGCTAAGGGTTTAGGAGAGAGAAAGAAGCTACCTGCAGGGAAATTCGCTGCTAGAACACAGTTAGAGGCTTCTGCATAGGGAATTAGGAAATCTGCAACATTGTAATGATTTTGATGAGGGCCATAGGAGGAAGCCCCGTCATGCCCCTAAACCTAACAGGAACAACATTTATTTTTAATCTGCAGCACCTATTGAGACTACAGCAGCGTAAAACACACTGGACATGAATTAATTGAAGCTGATGCCAGGTTTTGATTCTGTTTATAGTTTAACACAGCACAATGAAGTTTACCCATTCTGTGTGTTCGAAGCAGCTTTAATGTAATGAATGAATATTCGCAATTAGCACAGAGTGCCTGTTTCTGGTATAAGGGAGCCAAGCAGGGTAGGTCTGGCCTGTGGAGCAATCTACCAGTAGCAGAAGAACTAGTCTGACAGGTCAGTGGGTTGGCTGTTTTTGGCTGTTTGTGGTCTTTTTTATGGTCTGGAGAGCTAGCTGTTTTTTCACAGTTGATTTCTGTGATATCACTACAACCATTGCCTGAAGCGAGCACAAATGCATGCAGTCTCCCATACCATACAAAGCAGCCATAAGCGTGTCCTTGTAAGCTAACAACTGATCTTGATTTGCAAATGTGGTATTTTTTCTAGCTATCTACTTCCCTAACATGCCACTGTTATTTTGATGTTTGACTCAAAGCGCGTTTCCATCAAAGCGCAACACTTGGGCTGAGAAGGGAGACAGAGATTCTGTCTTCTGTGATCCCACATCCGTGGCCTCTAAACTGTTAAAAGAGGAAAGAAGGTCTTGGAAAGTGAGTGGATGAAACAGGAAACAAACTTTTTTTGTATTACAATGAAAAAGATAGGCGGGTGGGATACGTTTCTTGTAGAGCTGCAGTGAATATGTTTCTAACCCTCTACCCATTCCAGCCCCTCTTTGTGCCTGAAGAGACGAACCTACCTGCCATGACTTCTTCTCTTTGAGGAAGGAATCCTCCACCCTCAGTCTTAGAGAATAATTTTGCTTATTCCAACAGCTTAATGCAGTAGAGAAATACATGCTCTTATGTCTTTACAAGTGTGCAGAACGACATGGTTTACAGGTATTAGTGAACTCAATGAAAATACAACTTTCTGGTAGAAAGCTGTCTCCCACAGTCTCCAAGGTTTAAATGTTTTTCTTCTGATCCTAACACTGGAGCTGCACACTTTCACTACTCCAGACACTTCTGTTCTCTTACTTTCACCAAGAGGTGAATGATCTGTGGAGAATGTTCTCCAAGGGGGTCTCTCCCACAAATATAACCTGCCTCTGCCTTAAAAAGAAACTAACATGTTGTAATATTGTTTCTCTATAGGTGTGGGTCAGTGCCGTGTCATATCAGGGCCTGCTGCACACAGAAGCTGGGGCAGTAAAACAATTGCAAACATAAATGCAGCACAGACAAATTAAGGTGGAGGCTTACGATTTGCAGACCTATACACCAGACACGCTCTACGTTTGTCACTGTACACAGGTGGCTCTGTATGTGCCACCTTTACAACTAGCAATTAACTATAGGAGAAAGTAACATCACCTTTAGAGACCTTCTAAAACCGTAAACACTATTTTTTTCAGGAATCATTCACCAGTCAAACATTAAGCTATTATGGAAAAGGATGGGTGAGGTGCATATCATCCAGATTACTGATTGAATCAGAAAACAATTTTTGGAGAGAAACTGTGAGGTCTATAGCAAACTGAATCGATCAGTTTATTAGAGTAACAATACACATTTTACAAGATTTAACATAACCATACACATACCTGTCCCTGATTCGAAGACACTGAAAGACTTTAAGAGAACACTCACTGGCATCTCGAAATCCATGCACCAGACCCAGTTTCAACATTCTGTGTACCAAATTCCAAAAAGGAACTACAAGATTTACATAGCTTTTAAAAAACAACAGGGCAGATACAATACCCAGCAACACTTGTGTCCACAAAACTCTTCTTCTTTGCAATAACATCTATGTTCAACCAGAACTGGAACCTGGTGTTCTTCAATAATAATCTGAGGGAGTGCAAGAACTCATAACCTTAATCAAATTTCAAATGGAGTGGGTAGTAGGGCCAGCTCAGTAGAGCGCCAAGCACCAACACATAGCTATTGGACATCAAGAGCAGTTCATTAAGACGTGATGGAAAGACCGTTTTTCTTAAATATACTACAGTTTTTGCAAGGTCCTTTGAAAACATACATTCAACAAAGGTGAACCCCATGAAAAGGTCCTCAGATCTGGTATTTTCTGCTCAGAAAACCTATAAAGCCAGATATCTGGATGCAACTGTCTCAAAGACAAGATCAAGTGAAAAGATGACAGGTAATTCTGAATTTCTGTCAAGTTTCACACCATTGACTTGTTGGGGAGATCTTCTCACTGTCCAGCCAGGTTCAGGGAATTATGTCCATGCGTACAAAAAGGAGCTTAGAGGGAAGAAGCAGCAGGTCGCCCTCCACTCAGCAAACAATCAAAAATCATAAAGACCTGGTTACAAGGCACCTCTTTATTGGCCAAACAATTTCAAATGGGGGTGAGGATTTATTAAAAAATTAATATCATGAACTCCTCTCTTTTCTGTACTGAGGTAGTCACCCACCATTCTTATGCCTACACTTAAAACTAAGGAAGTTTTTACAGATGGCAGTCACCACATTTTTATATATATATATATATATCATCACACACCAAAAATTGTACAAAGTGCATAAAATTCAAGCGAAATTAACAGAAACTTCACAAAAATTGTGAAAAATTGTGAAAGAGCAAGATGACCCCTCACGTGTGCACCACCAAACGAGCTCTCTGGTTGGTACTAACCAGTTGTGCCCACTTTTATCATCATTGGTAATCATCTAGCTCCAAAGAATTAATAAAATGTGGTGTCCAAATCTAAAAGAAAGGATAAGTGCTGTGAAGTGAGCAGTGAAAAAATCACATCCCACGATGCGACCATGTGTGATTAAAATGTAAAGAAATGCACTTTGCTCAGAAACAACTTTATTATTCATTTGTGCAGTCATTTAAATAAAAAAGCGGTTGCTTTTCATGCAAACCGTTTCTTACTACGCCAACATGTTTCATTGCCACATAATTTGAATGCAATTTCTTCAGGACAAACAAATTCGCCTAGGCAGCAGTACTGGACACACCATTCACTTTTTCCGTAGACTGCCAAAAGTAAAAGCAAGGATAGGGCGCATCTCAATAACTCTCACAACCTTCGTATAGAAAGATCTTAAAATACACTTATCTCAAGATATTGTATTTAACCTAAAAGAGCTACTGTTCCTCGTACCGGCTCTATTTGTTAAGGTCACACACGAGGCTCCACCTGTGAGTCCTCACGATAGATTGAACATTCAGCTGTAATGTCAATCTGTGAAACAATACATGTATAAATTACAACCCTGAGTCTAGTGTTCAGGAATACCACACAATGTCCAATGTCTATACAGATTCTTTGAAATCACACATTTATAGCCAGTTAACATTTCTCAAACTGAGCCTCTCACGCTAGGTAAGAAAATCCCCACCAAAAAGGACTGGTTTTAGGCTGCCAGAAGCACATTCTGATGAATATTCTTCAAATGGGGCCTGAGATCTTTCATGGATTTTTTGCCTCTAAATGCCATCCAGTGGAACAATAATTTAAAATGCTCATATTGGCTTAGATTCTATCTGCCCTGCACCCAGGAGATTGGATGGTGTCTCTGGACTTGCAGACCTATATTTTCATAAAAGTGCCCTGCAGTCACAAAGGCATTACATGCAATCCCAGTTTATCCTACAATATACCACTGTCTCTTCTCCATTCAGAGCTCACTGTTGTGATGGATGCATTTTTACTAGGTAATAGGGTCTTAATAGGCAGATCTGAGGATCTGAGACCTTCTTTCTACAGTGGAGTACAGTCTGCAGGCCAACTTAGGTTCAGGCTATTAGTTTTGCCCAGAATTCTTTCCTGCCATCTATGAAGGGGAGGCAGGTGCAGGTCTTCATGTACAATACAACTGCTATGTGATATTGCAACACGCAGGGCTGAATGGTGCCCTGAGTCCTATGTCAAGGGGCCTTACATCTCTGGAAGTGGCTGGAGCACCATCTTTCTAGAATCCCACCACCTAGCATGATCCCTGAATGCTAACATCCAACAGAGAGAAGGCCACAGAAGACAAACTCAGAAGACGTAGTCTGGCAGATCACAACTGGAGTCTACACCCTGAGGTGGTACAGGGGGTGGTACAGTAGTGAGAACACTCACATATCCCATTGGCCAGTGCAGAGTGTCAAAAATGTTGTGTGTTGGACTTTCCAGGAGAGCACTAATTAGGAGGCACATTTCAGCTGGAGTGGAACGAGGGACTCCTGCATGACTACCTGCCACTACCTGCTCTGAGTTCTGAATAAGATCAAGAATGAACAGTCCCAACTCATCCTAATTGCTAAAATTGGTCCAGAAGAGTGTGGTTCATGGAGCTCTTGAGCATGAGTATTTGCTCTCTGTTTAAGCTAAGTTTTAGGGAGGAACATTTGTGTCAGAAACAACAGAGTGGCCTCCATACGAACCTCAGCAACTTAATCCTCTATTTTTATGCGTGGGCATTGAACAGGGACAATTGGCTGGATTTGAGCTGCTGACCGAGATGTTATTGTCACCACCAGACACCCTTCTACGAAGTCCATCTAAACCGGACCCTGGGACAAATACCTTGCCTGGTGTGGTGCCTGAAACACGTGCCCTTTACAAACTAAGCTGAAAGAAGTTGTGTTGTTGGTTCTTTCTTTATCCCAGCAAGACCTTGCAGTGGGCACTGCAAAAGGCTATTTGTCTGCCATTTTGACCTTCCTGCGTTGGCTGAAATAGCCATATTCAGTCAGGCAAAACGACTCCCTTTGAAATTATTTGGCAAATATGCCTAAAAAGAGTGTGAACCCCACCAAGAAAGAGGTACTAAATATTCTGTAGATGCTGTAATGTACCTCTGCACTGCCTTCACATACAAATAAATACGTTTTGACCTTCTATCGGGACCTTGCTCTACCACAGAAATTAAGTGTAGCTTCCAGTACACATAACGGTCATTGGGTTGGAGAAATTAGGGATTTAGTTACAATGTGTTGGGGATGCCGTTCATCCCTCAATAACAGGCGGATGCGCTGTCCACCCTAATTAGCTTGTTGCATACATGTTTATACTAGTATGAATAGGGAATTGATCTATTTTTTGCAGATGTCCCACAAAACTCCAACCTACCCCCCTTAATAGTATGAGCTATGTAATCAGCGTAAATCGCATTGAACAAAGCTGATGTATTCGCAGTACATTTGAGTCGTCCCTGGACATACAAACCTTTTTCTATATTGTGGACATTCAAATGTGATGGAGCTCAATACATTTACTTGCTGATTGACGAACGCACTAAAGGAAAATTACATTATGGATTAATTTTGGATAGAAGTTTTGTTATGGTATAACACAATGATGAAATAATCATTATGGGAAGATGCACAATTAAGTGCAAGGCGGTGGAAGGATTATTTAACACATAACTACTGATTCGGATTGCAGGCTCACCTCAATTTGATTTCCGCATTCTAATGCTAGCAAGCACCATTACTACTTGCTGTACAAGATACATTGGATCCAGATAATGTCTTTTAATGAGTCAAAATAAGATGTGTGTTCAATTTGTAAGACAGTGGAAGCTGCTTATATACATAGATTTGTGCATGTGAGGGGTTAGAGGTCAATTGGACGAAAGTGAATGAGATTATTAACTGCTCCATGGATGGCAAGTTCCAGGTGGATTATGATGAGGTCTGGCAATCCAAAGTGAAATCTATTCATCTTCAACACACTAGTGGAGAAAGTTTGGCCGATAATACATCTTTATTATTAATAGGGAAGACTAGGACCAAAGAATGGGCATTAGTAGTGGGAGAAATATATAGAGGGCCTAGGACCGGATGTACAAAGAGTTTTAGCATTCACAAACCCGCTGATTAGGTAAATCAGAGAGTTTGAGAATGCTAAAATCTTTTATCCTAACTACTAAACACATTTAGCATTCAAAAGTGTTTCAGAACTGCTCAATGTCTTAAAAAATGTATACCTATTCTGTATTTGTAAGGGGCAAGCTGGAGAGTTCCTTCTAAATGCAGAAGTAGTATGCATTGTATAAATGTTTTGCGACCAGATTCCAGTCACAAAACATTGATATTTTACTTAAACCTCAAAGGAAGCAGTAAACCATTTGAGACATCTTCTGCTTTGTGAATGTAAAAAAGGTTTGATTAAGAGGAGGCTGTGGTACACAGAGGGACCACTAGCAATCGCTCGAGCAGCATTCCAAGCCATAATTTTTTGCCACTGTGACATTCCAGACAGAGGCCCACCTAATGCAAATTAGTATTGACCCTGTTCCTCATGGGAATAGCCTTCCCAAACCTGGGACACGTTACCCCTCCATTATGCAGCAAACTGTTTTTTAGTTGGGAAATTTGGGATTCACACCTCCAAATGTCAATGACTAGGCAACGCCCCTGGATGTTCAGAGTGATGTGGAACCAGGAGGTCCGAGAAGTGAAACCTTGAGTAATTTGTCATGGCCATGACCTCCTTCAGCAGTGGTACCACATAGCATAGTATGCTCTGAACATATGCATAACTGGTTTATGTCATGCTGTTCCTCCATCTACAGTAGTTATAAACAAAAATATTTAGTCATAAACAGAAAACAATTGTTTAAAGCTGTGCAGTGGGAACACATTGCAATAACTAGGCTTTGCGAGTCTGGTGCTTTTTGGTTTACTCTGTGCAGAGAATCTGGAATAAGATGGGTGAGACATGAAACATTGTTTTCTCAAGTCAGTTACACCATTCACTGGTAACACATCAGAACGTGTGTTTTGCTGATTTTGCTCCCGTTTCCAGCACGCCTAACTTCGCATCGCTA
Organism: Lissotriton vulgaris; assembly: GCF_964263255.1. NCBI lineage: Eukaryota > Metazoa > Chordata > Amphibia > Caudata > Salamandridae > Lissotriton > Lissotriton vulgaris. Next base: position 1,301,491,823 of record NC_141694.1, read on the forward strand.
ATGAGATGCAAAGTAGGCGTGTCTGTGGAAAAAACATGGGTAAATATCACGAAGGCAGCTTTGCATTATTTACAACGCGGGGAAGCGAATATTTTATCACGCTAAGTATGCCTTAATGCAGGAATTTCACGTCTGTTAAATTCCTGACTAAGGCATACCTAACATGGGAGGTGGATTCATGTGATACGACCACAGGGTAGTATTATCAAGCATATTGCCGTTTTACATGGAACATCGCTGAAAAATCAGCGATGTTCCATGGAAAAGGGCGATATCGCTGGAATATTAATTGCCATGGCGCTAAATGTTGTTAATACAAAGCTAGCCTGGCGAAATATTCCAGCAATAGAAAATAATGTGGTATACAAGGTCAGCGATAATTATTTCTGCCTGTTGCAAATATGCCCCTGAGTGCTTTACCAGGCAGTTATTCCCGATTTCACTGAAAAAACCCTGACCTTTTCCACCTGCTGCAAGAAGGCAGAAAGTGTCAACAGAAATACAGTTTGGGGGTTTGATGGTAGTTGTGGGAGATGGGGATGGGCATAGGTGAACGGTCTGCTTCTGCCTATCATTGGGAGCATTGTCTGCTCCCCTTGAGATTGTTGCCGGCACTGGGTGGGTGCTGAACAATGAGGGTATGAGTGGAAATGGTTACCTACATGCTAGTAATTTAAGTTGTTTATTAATTTATTTAACATTTTTGCCACTGTGACATACCAGACGGAACCCCACCTAATGCAACTCAGTATTGACCTTGTCCCTCAAGGGAACAGCTTTCCCAGACCTGGGACACGTTACCCCTCCATTATGCAGCAAACTGTTTTTTAGTTGGGAAATTTGGGATTCACAGCTCCAAATGTCAATGACTAGGCAACGCCCCTGGATGTTCAGAGTGAAGTGGAACCAGGAGGTCTGAGAAGTGAAACCTTGAGTAATTTGTCATGGCCATGACCTCCTTCAACATTGGTACCAAATAGCATAGTATGCTATGAACATATGCATAACTGATTTATGTCATGCTATTCATCCATCTACGGTAGTTATAAACAAAAATATTTAGTCATAAACAGAATACAATTGTTTAAAGCTGTGCAGTGGGAACACATTACAATAACTAGGCTTTATGAGTCTGGTGCTTTTTGGTTTACACTGTACAGATAATCTAGAATAAGATGGGTGAGACATGAAACATTGTTTTCTCAAGTCAGTTACACCATTCACTGGTAACACATCAGAATTTAACCTTTGTGTTATTGTGGTACTAAATGTTTGCATTGTTTGTTTTAAGGGCAATGGGGCACAAAATGCAATAAGGCAATCTCCACTGGCATAGGAGTAAAAGATGTATTTACATATGTATTTTAATAACTGCCCAGAATAATAGGTAATCAGTAGCCTATGTGTCTCACAAAACATTTTCGCTACTCTCATCTGCTGACACAGTAATTTAATTTATATTATATCAATATCAATTTTTCTGAGACTAAAAATATGTTTGACGTGGTGTCGCTAGCGACTGCAGAGTGCTAGGAACACTTGACTCGTCAGGGATTCAGTGCTGTAAATCATCAGCTTCTTGGAGCTGTTTGCTGAGCTATATTTTTTGTGGTGGTGTTAAAAACCTCCTCTTTAATCACATAGAAAATTCAAAAATGGATGTGTTTGCTTTTTGTTTTGCGAAAAGTAAGAGTGGAGAACACATTATTACAGTGAATGTTCAGAGTGATATTAACCCCAGTTGGGGGCATCCTCCTTGGAAACCCCTGCCAGACAACCTTGGCACATCCTGATATTTCTCTAGTCATATGCACACATTAAGGACCACATTAGGAGTTAGACAGACGTTTGCGCGAAGTTACCGGGCATCAGGAAACCTACCTTACCAGCTAGTATTTCTGCACTGCAGCCAAACCATTATGATCGTGTTCCCTTGAAAATGGGGATTAACTGTTTGGACTCGAAGTTAAAGAGGGGCATATTAACAAGGCGGTGATATAAAATTATTGCAGCCTTTGTGGCCGTGTTCGGCCAAAAAGCAGCAATAATTTTATCCCCTTATCAGCAAAGACACGCTATTGCGTGTTTTGCTGATTTTGCTCCAGTTTCCAGCATGCCTAACTTCGTATTGCTAATGAGATGCAAAGTAGGGGTGTCTGTGGATACAACATGGGTAAATATCGCGAAGGCAGCTTCGCGATATTTACAACGCGGGGAAGCGATTATTTTAATCGCGCTAAGTATGCCGTAACGCAGGAATTTAACGTCTGTTAAATTCCTGACTAAGGCATACCTAACATGGGAGGTGGATTCATGTGATACGACCACAGGGCTGTATTATCAAGCATATCACCATTTTACACGGAACATCGCTGAAAAACCAGCGATGTTCCATGGAAAAGGGCGATATCGCTGGAATATTCATGGCCATGGGGCTAAACGTTGTTAATACAACGCTAGCCTGGCAAAATATTCCAGCGATAGAAAATAATGTGGTATACAAGGTCAACGACAATTAACGCTGCCTGTTGCAAATATGCCCCTGAGTGCTTTACCAGGCAGTTTTTCCCGATTTCAACGAAAAAACCCTGACCTTTTCCAACTGCTCCAAGAAGGCAGAAAATGTCAACAAAAATACAGTTTGGGGGTTTGATAGTAGTTGTGGGGGATTGGGATAGGCATAGGTGAATGGTGTGCTTCTGCAAATCTTTGGGAGCATTGTCTGCTCCCCTTGAGATTGTTGCCGGCACTGGGTGGGTGCCGAACAATGAGGGTATAAGTGGAAATGGTTACCTACATGCTAGTAATTGTACTTGTTTATTCATTTTTTTAACAACATATTTTTTTGAGTTTTCATGGTACATTATGGGCTGTGGCCCTTTGCATACATTTTGAAGGCATAATAAATCAGGAGTACCAATACAAACATGAAACTGTAACTCCTACATAACCCGCAGGTAAAACAACAAAAATATGGCACAGATAGTCTCAGATCCCACAAGGCTCAGTAAGTCTGATTGATGGTAAGTGGAGATGATATCATACTTTGTTCGAGTTACTTGGTGGCCAATTATGTGCAGGAGAACAAATCTTATCAGGGGTCCGTGGACGGTAGGAGGGGAATTCTATGCCCTGATAGATAGCCCAACTGCACCATATTTTCCTGTGCTTCTGGGGACAGCCCCGGGCCTGGAACACTGTAATCTCTGCCCCCATGCATCTATCAATGACCTTTTTCCACCCACCAATTGTCGGAGGGGACACTCCCTTCCACAACTGGGCAATGTCGCGCTTAGCGAGAGGGAGGGCTAGTAAGAGCAAATGTTGCTTGTAACGGGTCCCACCTATTCCATCAGTGCTATGAAGTAAATGTAAATGTATGTAAATGTATTGGCATTTATATAGCGCACTACTTACCCGTAGAGTCCCAAGGCGCTTCGACCGCTGCGAAACCCTTCCTGGCTTCCCTGAGAGATGGTCCCTTAATAGGTATCTCCAGGGTGAGACCAGGCATCCCCGGTGGTCTGGTGGGGCCGTTAGTGAAGATGAGGCAAGCTAATGCCCAGAGTTGCCGAGTGTGATCGCTGATCAGAGTGGGCACCGAGGCGAGAGAATTATCGAGTCCGCTGACCCTGGTCCAGAAACCTGCCGCGCCGGGAATCGAACCCTGGTCCCGGGCCGTCCTCTGCTCTCGGGTCTGCCGCCTCTAACCAGTGAGCCACACTACTTCATGGAATAGTCTTGCGTCGAATGGGAGATCCCACGATAAGACACTGCCCAGGCAGGGTGCAATCCTCTACCAGACCGGTTGCAATGCAGCACAGCTCTAGAGCGTGTGCTTGAAAGTCCCCTCTTCCCCCTCCCATCTCAGACACATGGGGGACTGGATGACGCCCATCCTCCAGAGACAGGATTGTGTGAAATATATACAATGTATTGGCCCGATTCACTGAACTAACTTAAGACAAAATCCTAAACTTACTACCATTTTGGTATTCACAGAAGGCACTTACTCATCAACGAGTAAGTGCCTTCTGTGAATACCAAAATGAGTAAGTGCCTACTGTGAATACCAAAATGAGTAAATGGCAGTAAGTGTAGGATTTTGTCTTAAGTTAGTTCTGTGAATCGGGCACTATATATTTAAATTGTATGAGGCATTAGCATGCTGACACCGCCGCGCCCCGAAGTTGTTTATACATTTGATGAGGTTGATTTGTTAAAAAAGAAATGTATTTAACTTAAGAGTTAAAAATATGAATTGATTAACTTAAAATTTTAAGCTGAAATGATACACATTTAAAATGTGCAAACTGCAAAAAACAGTCATAGCTATGTGTATAGGCCATAGAAACACTAAGAAGTAAGCTTCCTTTAACTAGTATTGAACTTAATACTGCTGAACTGTGCACAAATATAATTTTGAAGTCTGACTTTAATGTGGTATACTTATAAATGTTCGTCATACCTGCAGAATGTTCTGATTTTAATCAAATTCATCATTTTACTGAGCAACATATTGTTTTAAAGATCAATTTCTGATTCTCACCCTATTTCACATAATGCCTGGATAGAATATTTGCACATTCAAAACAAAATTTCTTGTTCATATTAATGAAATGCATGACTAAACAACATTGTTGTAATGATAATGTTTCTATTCTTTAGCATAGATCATTGTGTACGTAGTGAAACCATTATTTTAGAAGGCCAACCTGCGAGCAATGTCTATGGGAACGGAAGCTTCTGTTTCCAGAAAAGAACTATGTAAGAATGTCTGTACCTAACTTGTGATAAGACATTACAATCAACATGTATTTTCATTGGAAAGGAAGAGAGGAACCTGTGCACCGAGTGGAGCTGTCATTTGATTGGCCCAGAGAGGAAGAAGCCTGCTACAATATCTGCAACGTGTAGTCTTGCGTGTTCCTAGTTAGAAGCTATTTCAACCTGCCATCCTGCACTAGACTGACAGTTGTGGCTACTGTTGCTTTAGTTCATCCTTACTTCAGTTCATCCTTACTTCATTCAATGCTTTATTTTTGCAAGTTGCTACTGCAACTATATGATCATTTATTTGAATTGCTAAGTATTGTCTACGTTTCATGGGCTACTCTTTAAGAGAAGTTCTGCAGCTTAAAATTGGTTTTAAACTTTATGTTCCTTTAATCTCCCTCTTTTCCTTTTTGAACTTGAAGTCTTCATGGGTTCTACTAACTCATAAATTATGGTCTGCACATTTAGAATCAGGTTTTATTCCTTTATGGAACGCGATTGATGCATTATTTTTCTATATGATTTTTTTTTTAGATTCTGTATGCTTACTACATATTTATTGACTAATATGAATAAAGAAAAAGAATAAAAAGACAATTACTAATCTTTTAATGGGAATAAAGCTTTTAAAACATATTCAAGCTCTCATCATTGACTGAACTTGGAATTATATTTGAAATTTGCTGGTGGTGCCAGAATAGCTCTTTGAATCATAATACTGTGGCAAAGATCGGTTACCTAGAGGAGAAGAGACCAGAGCGAGAACTGGACAGAACCCTGTAAGTCATGGTAATTGAAAGGGTGAAGCATATTATTTAATTTTGCCCCCTGTCCGTGCTATCGTGTTTTATTTATATTCAGGAATCATTCGCCTATTTGTGAATCACAGTATAAGCACAGTGAGCCACAAACAAATTATAGCTGTGTGGATATGTATTGAGCAGTCAAGCAATTTGATTTTATCCAAAACTCAACTACATTTCAATATAAACCTCAATTAAGCAACATGTGGAACTGCTCTGTTTCAGGCATCGTGAAGTCAATCACAACAAACAAATAGGGCTCCAAGGCATCCAGTGGGTATCCAGCACCTAATGGTAAACATATTGGGGTGGCTGTCAATGTGGGGGGGGGGTTGTTTCTCTGTGAGGGTGGAATCCTTACTATTTATTACACAAAATCTCAGTTTGCTTAATAAAGTTTTGCAATTAGATAGTAACCACATTCTCACAACAATCACTGTGACCTTCCTCTCCCTTCACTGACCTTCATGTTGAAGTCTTGACCTAAATCTGAGACTAACAAGCAGCAATAGAATGAATTTGGGATTCTTGTTCCTGCCATCTTGAATGTGTGTTCTTTGCATGCTCACCAAAAATAACTACACAATCTCCTTATATCCCAACATTGGAACTTACTTTTATAACCAAAACTTAGTTGAATGATAAATCTCCCCCCATCCTTGAAAGCCCTATTCCATAAGAACATAAATCTATTCATTTTAATAAAAACAAGGCTCAGGAGATGGTTCACCGTAATCGTTAAGGAACACCTTCCAAACACCATATCTTCCAAGTTATATAAAGGAGGAACGGGAGCAGTGATATTATGTAGTCTCACCCGATCATCACTTTTGCATGGGCTTAATACTGCTAAGCTCCTATAACCACCATCCTGGGAGATTTTAAAATTCATACCGATAATGTTGAAGATGCTGCTATACAAGATTTTCTACAAATATACATTTGTTCTGATTCCTCAGGCTTGCACATTGACCTACTCACTGCCATGTTCATATGCTTGATCTTATCTAGGTACAAAATGAGTTTATGTCTTTGTCTAATTCTTATAGTCTGCTTTGTACAGATCCCCACCTAAATTCATTCCAGAGAAAACATCATAAGGGAAGCTTAAAGGGAGGCAAGATGGCGTCCGACTGACAGCACTTCTGTGATGCTCCGCTGTGTGAGCGGAAAATACAGGACTATGTTGCAGCTCTAATGTGGCTGTAAAAACGGATAACTTGCGGAGGATAAGTAATGCTCCAGATGATCCCCCCCAGCATCCCACATGCCTCACCTACCGGCATCCTGAAGCTCAAACTGCATTGGCTCTGCCATCGTGAGGACGCCCGCACATCTCTAGCATCCCGGATTGCTGTTGCCCTGTGTGCGCCCTGCCTAACATCGTTGGACTCATCAGTGCCACGGAGCTGGAGAGACACAGGGGGAAGCGGCCGCTTTCTCCTGTCCCGCAGAGGAAAGTGACAGACTCGTGCAGGCAGCTCCAGTAAGAGGGAACCTGGACCTGGATCATCCGGTACCCTCGTCGCACTCCTATTCTACAGCGCCGGACAGAGCAGCATGACCGGTAAGGGGGCATGCAAGGGCAATGTAAAGAATCCCCTTACTTCCTCCCAGGAGAGCACAGTGCCTACTTTGACACGGCAAAAAAAAAAAACTGATGCCCTGGGAACTAAGCCCAAATGCGGGGGGAAAAGGATGAGAGGATGGATCGCATGGACCAAAAAAGCACCGAAAGCGAGAAGGCAAAACCGGCAGCAATTAGGAAAAACACCACACGCCTCACCAAAGACAATGGCCGCTTACAACCACTAATTACTTCAAGCTTTGGCTCCTCAATTAAGGCAGTGAACGGCACAACAGCAATGGGAGGCTGTGTGGGTGGGTCTAAAGCAACACTGGCGGCACTGGTGCAAGGCAAAAAAAAAGAACAGCTTGAAACGCAGCAGCTTATGTCACAAGAGACTATAAATGTTCTACAGCCCCCTGATAATGCAATATCTATGGTTGTCACCGCTCCTTCCAACCAGTCAGCGGGGAGTTGACAGATAACAAGGAGAGCCCCAGTACAGCTACCAGTAAGGTAACCCATAACTCAACCTCCCGAACGGTGCCCTTGAATCCTTCGAGTAGCGAGCAACCCAGCGGCCAATATTCACAAGGCTTTGGGTTAGAAAACGCCTGACAATCACGATAAATTCTACTCCCTTACCGAGGAATCTGAATTCTCGGACATCAGCATCTCAGTTTCAAGCTGGGAGGAGGGAGCTAAGTGGTACAGTAGCTCAAACACTGACCCTCTGAAACACAGGCAGCTGTCCAAAAAGGCCCAAAAAAAAGGAGCAAGGACCAACGTAAAAAAGAATATGATTCTTCAGATAAAGAAGATAACATCGAGCTAAAGTGGGACTATGAAGAAACGGCTCTCACGATATTCTCTAACCCAGAATCAACTGTGGGAGACAATCAGACTATCACAGAAACCCCCAAAAAGAGTGAGAATCAGGAACATCACGAATGCAGCAAGGAACCTGCTCTAACTGACATTCTACAAACTATCAAGAGCTTCCAAGCTGAAGCCAAAGCAGATAGCCGGAGATCTCGTCTAGCGGCAAAGAAACTTCAGGGGGCAATCAGGAAAGTAGGAAAGACCTGTGCAGAAATTGCTGACCATATGGCCTCAGTTGAAGTAAGAACCGAGCAACTGGAAGAGGATGTCACTAAGCTAAAAAACAAAATGATGAAAAGGAGGGAATTGTCAAAGACCTGATGTGGAAGGTAGATGAGCAAGAAAACCGGCAGAGACTAAACAATCTGCGATTCCTGGGGATTTCAGAGGGAACAGAAAAGGAGGAACCTAGGAAGTCTATGATTTCACTTCTTAAAGGGGCATTCCCAGAGCTGCAGGAGTGGGACTGGAACAGAGAAGTTCAAAGAGCTCACCGGTTCCCGTTGTTCCCTAATAAGCGGGCCCAGCCATCACAGCAACATCCCTGGGCCATGCTGGTATTTTTGGGAAATTATTTGCTCCAGCAAGCAATCCATGACCTGGCTAGACCCAACAATAAGCGCTCATTTGAAAGCATAGCCTTTTTCGCCTGACCAGATTTTGCGCATTCCACGGTCAAACGCAGGTGGAGACTGAGGCAGCTCTTTGATCCCTTTCACAGACTGGGGGATACGGTGTACCTACAGACCCGGCCAGACTCAAAATTATTTTTCAAGGGGCTACACGTAGCTTCATCTCGGAAATTCAGGCCAAAAGCTATCTAGAGGAAATCACAGGACATAAACAATGATTGCTATAGTAATAATGTTAGGTGGTCCAATTGAGATGCACCCATTTGGAATTCAGACCATGTGTTCGTAGTCCATTGCATTTTTTCTTTTTTTTTTCTTTTTTTCCTGTTTTTTCCTTTACTGAATTCTCTCTCATCCCACTGTGTGCACCATAAGACAGCTGGTATCACGAAATTGATTAGAAATTGACCAGATTAGACATGGGGTGTTCCTCTATTGAAATGTTTTTAAACAAAATACTTTTATATATATTTAGGATCGCACATAGTCATCACTATTACAAACTCTTTAAACGGTTTAGCTCACACGGGGGGGCTTAGTGGGTTCACAGAGGGATAGGATGATGGAATTCAAACCCCTGGCCCTGCGGCGGCCAGGTAACCTCCAAGATTGGTGGCGGGTGGGGGAGGAACTGGGGAGGGGGGAGCCGATGGGTTGGACAAGATACCAAAACAAACAAGAGTAAGCGGTTTAGGGAGTACAGTAGGACAGAGGGAAGAGGGCAGGAAGAGACTACAACAGCTCTGCAAACTAGACACTTGTGATGATATCTCTAGGACATCTATCCCACAAAGACGGGGGGGCTAAAAGTGTTATCTTTAAATATCTGTGGATTAAACGATATTAAAAAAAAGGCAAATGGTAGCAATAGGATTACGAACCTGGGGTGAAAATATTGTATGCCTTCAAGAAATGCACATAGAGGGATCCCAAAGCCATACTTTAAACACACTAGGGTGCAGGTTGGTGGGTGCCACTTCACAAGGGGCACGGGTACGGGGTTTGGAATCTTGGCAAAAGGCAGCGGGTATGTTTTCAACAACTCTAAATCAGACAAATTTGGCCGATGGGCTATTACAGAATGCCAATACGGAAAAGGCCAAAAGCTGACGCTATGTGGTATATATGGGAGCAATATGGATGACCCATCAGTCTTTGACAAAATCTCCAACGAGCTCGCGCACTGGCCTCTTCCGGTAGTGGTCTGTGGGGACTTCAACATCAACCTCCTGTCAGATTGGTCTCTGAAAAATGACTGGTTGTACAAGGGCCGTAAACCAAAGGTATTTAGATCTCTGAAAAATATGTGCCTCGTACACTGACTAGTGGACGGTTGGCAAATATCTAATGTTAATGAACCAGGGCACACTTTTTTTTCTAACCCACACTCTACTCACGTAAGAATTGACTATGTTCTAATGCCAAATTCACTCAAAAGTAATTGTTGAACCGAGAAATTGCCTCGGATATTATCGGACAACAATCCCCTAATATGCACCTTGGCCATTTCATCCGTTAAATCAGAACCTTCACCCTGGACTTTTGAAAAAGCCCTACTGATTGCCCCTAAGTACTGTCCTCATATGAGAGATTGGATCCCTAAATTTCTAGCCAATAACAATGGCAGCGCCTCAATCGACATAGTATTGGATACCTCGAAGACAGGGATACGTGGAGAAAGAATGCAGTATTCTTTAGGGGCAAATAAGCTAGAGAGGGAAACCATGCAGAGCCTGCATGACAATCTTAGGCTGGCGGAAGAAAAATTGGTCAGAGCTACAAGTGGGGGAAGCACGGTCGAAGAACTCTCTAGATCCCTAAGTCAGGTAGCAATTGCTAAGGCATCTATTACTAATATCTTTATTGATAAGTCATTCAGGAAAGCAGCCGCTCGAAGAGAACTGGTGTATGAAGTCAATGAACAAGTGGGCTACCAGTTATCGGTGAGGATGCAACAACAAACAACCTCCTATCTGATCAGGGAAATAGGTGATCCCATTGAGGGACAATTAAAAGATCCAGAACACATCAGAGAGGCATTTTGGTGGTTCTAAAGAGATCTGCACATTGAAGAAGGTAGGGGGGACCTAGCCGAGATAGAAAGCTATTTTGATGATGGCAAGGGTGAGAGATTTGAGGAAGAAGATCAGATCATACTGGAGGAACTCCCTAGCTTAGAGGAAATCCTAATCACCGTCAAAAACCTTCCGAAAGGGAAAGCCTCCAGATTGGATAGCATTCCTTCCGAGTTTTATTCAACATTTCTGGAGCAAATCAAAAACACCTTAGCAGAATTAATTATACATATATTTAATAGGGGCCATCCTCCTAACTCCTGGTCTAGAGCTAAAATAGTTATCTTCCCCCAAAAAATAAACCTCCAGAACAGATATGATCATACCGCCTCATAACTCTCATTAATGCTAACTCGAAAATATATTCAAAGATTCTGGCCAGGAGGGTTGCCCCTATGATACATAAAGTGATCGCCAAGAGCCAACATGGCTTTGTGCCAGGTAGATCAACCATTAACCACATTCTGAGAGTGATCAGGCTACTTGACAGGATGGAGACTGCAGGAGACCCTATGGCATTGATCCTTCTCGATGCAAAGAAGGCTTTCGATAGAGTCTCCTGGCAGTTTTTCTGGCACTCGATGTTGAGGGTTGTATTCAAAACAGGCTTCATTTGGGCTGTACAAAAACTGTATGTTAACCCAAAAGCAGTGGTATTGGTCAAAGGGAGTTTAACTAAGGAAATCACAATATCCTGAGGGACACGCCAGGATTGCCCATGCTCACCATTGCTCTTCGCAATATACATCGACTCTTTCATTCGCCGGCTAGAAAGTAATAGGGAAATTACCCCTATCATGTTACAGGGACATTCAACAAAAACATACGCAGACGACATGGCGGTCGTGTCCTCTGACCCTACAACAGCCATGCCCACCATAGAGAGAGAAGCTAGCAAGTTCGGATTAGTCTCGGGGTACGTGCTTAATCAAGGGAAGATACCGATTGTTTTGAACAAAAAAAGCGGGATGGACGATTGTCGAGTGGCGGATAAAGCTACGTACCTGGGGGTCGCCATCTCCTCTGATCTTGATAATTTGGTGGACATTAACCTTAAACCAATGCTGTGCTCAATACAGAAGGACCTACGTCATTTAGACAACCTCCATTTATCTATTATAGGAAGAGCAAACGGTTAAAATGTTTTTTTCCCAAAAATGGTATATTTGTTCAGAGGAATCTGTCTCAACTCGACGAGTCAATGGTTTAAATCAATTGAACGCACATTTTCTAGATTTATATGGGCATACTCACAACCCCGGGGGCCTATAAACTTTTCACTCTCCCCAAGGACAGAGGCTGGCTTGCCCTACCCAATCTATGAGCGTATTATTGGGCATCTATGCTACTCTATAGCAGGGAACTACTACAAAATACGGGATGGAGGAAACGGGCGGGTTGATGATACACCATCCGTATTCCAACTCCTTTTGGGCAGTACGAGCAGAGGGTATCTATGGAGACATCTACACGATAGCTATCACAAAAGAGTTAAGTTCAAAACACTTTACAGTGGGTTTAAGGTTTGGAAGGTGGTAAGGAACATGTTAGGCCTAGGACAAATCTCAAACTATACCCCCTTAATAGATAACCCAATCCTCCCGGCAACCATCTTTAGTGATAATTGTATCAGCAAACGGTACAAGGTAGGAATAACCCAGCTAGGTTGCCTTTTAAAATTTTAAATCTTTTGAAAATCTGAAAAATGAATATCATTTGGATTGGCGGGACTTTTTTTAAATATCTACAAATCCGGGATTTTCTGCTACGCAAGCCAGAGGGGAGGACACTAGAAGAAAAAACAACTTTAGTGGAGTCAATCATTTGCACTAGGAACCACACCATAGGAGGAGTCTACGCCTCCCTAAATGCAATGCTCCCGGATGATTTAGAGAAAACTTCACAAAAGTGGCAGGGGAAATTGGATATTTCAACCAAGGGATTTTTGTATTCTTACCAATTAGCTCAAACTATTCTAATTTCCACTAAGCTCCAAGCATAATTTTACAAAACCTGCTTCTTTTTATACGACACGCCAGATAAAATCGCCAAATGGGGGAGCGGTAAGATGACTAGGTGCCCGAGATGTATCCTGGCTAAAGCTGACTCTATTCATTTATTTGCCACCTGCATCAGATTAACAACTCTAAAACAAGAAATAGAGAGATTTTTGACGTCTGTTCTCCATAGAGAGATTGTTCTATCAAGTGAGCTAATCTTACTAGGGGCAGATGACCCAGATAATCTCGGCAGTGGTCATGAGCTTCTCTTTGTTGCAATGGCGGTATTGAGATTAGGCTAGATCCTATAGCACCCTCCTTCCAACAGTGGCTTGCTAGACTACTAGCCATACACAACATTGAGGTAGCCATCTATAAAAGGAAAGGTAAACAGCGGCGCCAAAGGGAGCTTAGGATCCGGACTCCTATTATACAATGGTGCGCCAAACAAAACTAATGGGAGGGTATTGTTTTTTCCTTTCTGTTTTTGGTTTGTCTGTTTTTCTTTGGCGGCTTACCAGTTTCCCTTTTTTATTTGTTAAGGAAGATACTTGCTCTTGAAATTAATCAAATGTATGTCGAAGCAGATTCCTTGGCAAAATTACATGTAATGCTCATGAGTTAATGTGTATTATGGAATCAATGGTATTCTTGTCCACCTCTGGGGGGGGGTGTCAAGAAATGGAAACATTTTGAATAAAGATATTTAAAAAAAATAATAATAATTTCATTCCAGATAAGTCTCAGTAGGAACATTTGGAATAAGGTAATCTAGATTGTTTTTTAGCCAACAACTATCAGACCATTAAACTACTATCAGCTCTTGCCAAATTGATCATACGCATAGTCACCAAACAACTAGCTAAACACTTCCTGCATGCTCTTTATTTATCTAAGACTGATTTTTGATCAGGGTGATTGTGTAGCCTGGAACATTCTGTAACTCGTGCTGGCTTGCAGCACAGTAAACAATTCCATCCATCCATGTTTTTCCGCCTTCCTTGATGAAAGGACCCAAACAATAACCTTACTTCTCTACTGGTGTACAGCCTTGACTACTGATTTTGTCTATTGCATATTTGAGACAACTAAGCCAACTTATCTGATTGCATGGACAGTTTCTTATGCCAATGACACACAATTAATTATACCTCTTAAACATCGAACCCTGCATTGGCTACCAGTTGCCAACAGAACAAAATTCAAAGCGCTGACGCTTGCATTCAGATCTTTGCATGGTTCCTGCCCACAATACCTGAAAAACCGTCTCCCAAGATACTCCCAAAGCCGCGCACTACGGTCCAATGACCGTGTTCTACTGGCTGTCCCACGTGCAAAGAAGGCCCGACTAGGCGGTCGGACCTTCTCAGCGAATGTCTCCGCTTTGTGGAACTCCCTACCACAAGCAATTCAACAGGCTCCAACCGAACCCTGCTTTAAGAAACTGCTAAAGACCTGGCTTTTCACCCAGCCACGCTAGCTCCCCTATCTTTGGCCCAGGTTATCTGTGAACTACTAGCGCCGGGACACCTCCTTGTGAGGTAGCTGTTCCCGCTGTATAAAATCCAGTATTATTATTATTATTATCCACACCTTCAACTTCTGATCTCATAGAATGCTTACAGGGTGTCCTGGTTTGGATGTCACAAATGTTTGTTAAATTATATAACTAAATGTCAGCGAAAGAGAACTTTGGTATTTGGCCCTAGTCCAAATGAGATGTCCCTCCTCTAGATGAAAAAGGTAATTAATTGGATGTAAAACCTGAGAAGGCTCTCTCCCTTACTTCACAGTTTACTTAGGTGTTCAATGCCCATTTCTAGGGATACAGATGCTTCGGAAATACCTCATTCTTGACAAATGAGTATCATCCTTAAATAGCCTTTGAGTATGTATTGTAGAGGACTGACTATTGTACTCTTTTATGTGTGGAACTGCCTGAAACAAGTCTATCATATTTCGGAATGCTACATACATTTCAGATATTTTTGAGTCTTTAAAGGTGGCAACTGAAAAAATATGAACATATCTGACAAGGTAGAATTCAACTTCATTGTCTCCCAACCAAACAAGAATCTACATTAACGCTCATGCACAACTTTTTCTATGGCACTGAGCAAACTTAGCCTACATGAATGTTTCAAGCACATTTCCCTGACAGAAACCTATGATCAAATTTTAAACAATTGCGTGCCATTTTGTACCTTAAAAAAAATCTCATGTTTGTGTGTGCTGTATTAGCCTGCCTGGCGCTCAACTGAGGAACAGCCTGCTATTACCCACAGGACATTAATTCTCAATTTGGTTTTAGAAAATTCTTAAAACCTTTTTATTTTGTTAATTCATCTCTGTATTTCAGTCTTTTGTGAGGAGCCCCAGTGTGTAACGGAATTCATCTTATTGTTTCTTAGCACCTTTATGCCCATGGATGTAAATGTGTGTTTTGTATTTAATAAATCAAATCACATCAAATTACACATCTAGGAAGAGTTTTTTTTGTTTCAGAACATTTTGTTAGCATTTTTAATTAAAACTTCTATAATCACAAATCATTATAAGCCCAAGTAAGAAAGGCCAATCAAAGTGGTTAGTGCCACTGGCTATAGTTTAACACCATGCTCACATTTGTCTATCAACATGGAGCGCGCTCATCATCTTCGATTCATGTGCTAACATCATGATCACTCACCCCTCCATCCCCTCACAACTCCTTATGCAACTCCAAAAAAAGAAGGATGAAGCAACCACCAGTGTAATCCTACGAAGCCAAATTAGGTACAAGTCAATTATCCCTCCCACACATCGTCTGAGGGTGAGTCTCAGTGATTGTAATGTACAACTGAATAGCATGGTCCAGCCTCTCCTCATCAGTGAAATAGGTCTAGAACCCTCCATCATGGGGGGATGGCCAAGTTAGTCATCCCCTGATGAAAATGGCCCTTTTTGCAGGGTTATCCCCACACTTTTTGCTTGTTCCTCCTTTATTTTTCCTGACCTGTGGTTGTTGGCTATAGGACTCTGGGCACTTTACCACTGCTGATCAGTGCTAAAGTGCATATGCTGTCCCTGTAAATTGCTATTGTGATTGGTTATCCATGATTGGTATATTTGTTTTACCAGTAGGTCTCTAGTAAAGTGCACTGAGTGTGCCAGGACTGGTAATTTAAATGCTATTAATGGGCCTGCAGCACTGATTGTGCCACCCACCTGAGTAGCCCCGAAAAGAGGTCTCAGGCCTGCCACCTCAGTGCCTGTGCACAGTTTGTTATCTGCCATGTCGACATGGCCAGTGCACCCATTTGCCAGGCCTTACCCTTCCCTTTTCTTACACATTGGACACTCCTATTGTAGGCCCAAGGTACCCCCCTGGGCAGGGTGTAGTGTATGTAAAAGGTAGGACATGTACTAGTGTGGGTAACATGTCCTGATAGTGAAATACTGCCAATTTCGTTTCAGAATGTAATAACACATCTTTCAGTAAAGATGTTTTTTGAATACTGTGTTTGAAAATAGCACTTTTAGAAAGTGGCTGTTTTCTTGTTCAGACTTTCTGTGTGCCTCTGCCTGTTTGTGGATTGACTGTTTGGTTTGAAAGTGACAGGGGCTGGGGTGCCTCCAGGAGTCTGGGTGAGTCAACACTTAGCTGAATGGACCTGTTTGCATTTGGAGTGGTGGGAGGAGTAGCACCTGGGGCTGAATAGGGCTGTGACCATCTTCCACAATGCTGGCTCCACCTCCTTTGGTGCATCTGATGACCCTGGCCCACACTGACAAAGGAAGCAGTTGTGCACTGGAGAGTGCACCCAAAACTGGTTTGGACTGGGTCCAGGACCTCTCACACATAGAGAACAAAGACTTTTGGGGTATAAAGCTGAAACACCTGAACTTTAGACTACTACGTGATTAAGAGAAATCCCTGCCAAAGAAGATCAGCTGAAGAGACTGAGGAGAAGTACTGCCCTTGCTGTGTGTCTGGATTTGGCCTGCAGTTTGCTGTTTCTACTGAGGAGAGAACTAAAGGACTTTGCTGTGTGCTGTGTCCCCAGCTTGAAGAATGACTTTGCTGTGTGCTGTGTCCCTCTGAAGAAAAGTCTCCAAGGTCCTGAGAAGAGCTGGCCTCCTATTTCTGAAGTCCCAGGCACAAAAGGCCTTTACCCCCAGCTGCCCTGCACTTCCTTGCAGGGAGTTCCTATATGCCAGGAGGGCCTGTAACTGTGTGTGAGGCCCTTTTGCTGAAGGGAGCTAGAAGCGTGACTCAACGAGAGAAGCGTGACACCGCTGCTGCAGCCGCTGTCGCATCATCAAGGAAGAGCGTCGCCGCTGCTCGCCGTTGCATCACCGGAGAAGCGTGCTGCCGCACAGAGGGTGCCGTCACATCACTGGAGAAGCCTGTTGCAGGGCCGTTGCATTGCTGAGGAAGCGCGCTGCTGCTGATCGCCGTCACAACACCAGAGAAGGGTGCCGCAGTCATCTAGAGTGTCGTCGCATCAACGGGTAAGCGCGTCGCTGGGCCTGTCGCGGCTCTGAAAACCACTGAGTTCGCCACACGGCCATCAGACGTGCACTCATCACCTCCACGTTGTCGCATCGCAGTAAAGACGCAATTTTCTCACATAGCACTGAATCGTCGCAACGCATCAAGGCGCCATCTTGTTACATCGGAACCGGAGCACAGGAAGAATCAATGATCACCTTCTTTGCGACCCCTTTGTTTGTTTTGAGTTACGGATCCCAGGTACTTTGTGAGTAAAGTGTTGCATTTCATCATCTACAAGTTTACTTTTGCAACAACCTTTCTAAAGACATTCTACTGCGTTTATATGTTGGACTTTTGTAGTTTTGGTCTTGATCAGTTTAGATAACGATATTTTATTTTTCTAAACTGGTGTGGTGTCCATTTGTGGTGTTTTCACTGTTACTGTGAGTGTTGGTATACATACTTTACACTTTGCCTTTGGATAAGCCTGTCTGCTCATAAAATTGATACTTGTATAGCGCACTACTCACCCGCAAGGGTCTCAAAGCGCTTGTACGAATACCGCTGTGGAACCCATCCTGGCTTTCCCTGTGAGGTGTCCACTCCTGGGCACCCCCAAGGTGGAGGCCAGGCATCCTTAGCATTGTGGGGGCTGTTGTGGAGATTAAGCAAGCTATTGCCCAGAGTTACAAAGTGGGACTCCATGATTGGAATAGGCACCGAGGCGAGAATTATAAGGTCCGTGGAATTTTGAGCCCAAGACCCGCCGAGGCGGGGAATTGAACCCTGGTCCTGGGCTAGACCTCTGCATCAGGGCCTGCCCCTCTAACCATTGAGCCACACTTCTCCACACTGCTCATGCCAAACTACCAAGTGGGTGAGCAGGGGTTATCTAAAGTGTGTATCACCCTTACCCTGACAAGAAGCTATTTGGTCAAAGGTACCTACCTCTGCCAACTAGAGACCCCCATTTCTAACAATCCCATGCACAGGTGCCTGACGAAGGGCTTCTATTTAAGTTCAAATGCTCAATCGGATCCCTGAATGTTGCTCATTAGGCGCTCCACAGGTATTATCGCCAATATTCATTGGTTCCATTGCATAGTTGGCGGAGTTTCAGTTTTTTTCGAGTGGTGTGCTATTATAAGATTTTCTGGGTAGAGCTTTTTTAATAGTGTGACCCTGGTCTCCTTTACAATGTGACCCAGATCTCTTTTAAACATGTTTGGATCTCTCTCAATCTAAAAGAGCCATTGATTATTTCAATTATGTAGGGAACTAATTTCACATGACCTACCTTTATAATTTTAGTGAGGCATTGTTCGCCTGGAGAGGAGTGGAGCAGAGCCCTAATAGTTAGAGTAATAGTGACCTCCAGTTTAATATCAAGCAATATAAAAGTACTTTTGACTGTTATCCTCTGGTGACCATTTCTTTATGAGTTTAAATGGCTGAGGGCCATATGTATCAAAAAGTCATTTTACGATTCTAAAATAGCAATTTTTTGCGAATTGCTATTTGAGAATCGCAGTATGCTATGTATGTAGGATTAGCAAATAATTTTGTGAATTCTACATATTTCTTAATTGTGAATCGCAAATGGCAATTAGCATTTAAGGAATACCTCCCCATTCATTCCTAAGGGTCTAGAGGCCCATAGGAATGAATGGGGAGATATTCACAATTTGCGATTCTCAATTGGAGAAACGCAAATTGAGAATGCAAATTCAAGGGTGCCAAAAGGACACCCTGTTGCACCCCTGAAATGTACATATGTGTGCATGTGGCACACATACATACCCTAAGGGCATGTATGTGCCACATGGCACTTTGAAAAATGCAAAAAAAGTGCATTTTTCAAAGAAATCGCAAATTAACACCAACTTGAAGTTGGTGGTAATTTTCAATTCCTTATGGCCAAATTGCAAATTTTCTGTGCCTCTTACATTGCATTTAAGGAATCGCAATTTGCAATTCCTTAAATGCAATCGCAAAATAGGGAATCGCTATTTTGCAATTCCTTATTTTGCGAGGCTGTTACATCCCACTCACCTGAATTGCGATCGCAAAGGCCGAAATTCTGCGAATTTCGGCGTTTGCAAATGAAATTTTGTTTCATACATATGGCCCTTTTTCAGCTAATGTTAGTCCGCAGTCTGTCCTTCTGCCTCTTTTCTTACCCACAATGAAGGTAAACACTTGGAATATAATAAAGTAATTTTCCACAATTATGTATTGAAAATTTAAGCATTTCAGCAATTGCTTGTTTATTCATTAGGTATAATTCAAATGGGGCACACACTATTTACCTCACATATTTAGAAATGTGAAAGGACAAAATGGAGGTACCACTCTAGAGAAAAATTCATATTGAATATTCCTGTTGGTATTGACCTGCTTTCCACCACAGTACTATTAGGTACCATGAAACGGTATTATCGGAGTGTCACACATCCTAATTCTAGGCCTGAGGAAGACTTCCATCAAAAAATGGTGCCTTTAGAAGGTCAAAATGTGTATGAATAGATAAGGGGGTTGAGAGTAACTTGTATCACACTGACTGTGAGTAAGTGTAGTCAAGTAACATTTTTGAGGACCATAAAGCAAGGAGGGAACAAAACTGCAAATGAATGCCACAACCCACAATGGCCTATTGATTTTTTTAGATTAGACAAGGGAAGTAACACATGTGTTTAAAGGCATATTATATGTTGAATAACTGTATATATGGTTTCTTCTATGTTATGGATTTCATTTCATGAGACACTAACGGGACACTTTTTCATGCGATACTGTGATGAAGAATTTTGTTAATGATTTATGCTTATGATTTATGTAACTGTTACTTTTTTTATGTTTTAAGTAATTGTACTTTTCTGTCAGATAAACGTTGTGAATTCATGTTTTTGCACACAAATCACTTTATGTAATGCCATGTGCGTTTCATAAATATATGTATGTGCACATGAATTACTTGATGAAAATAAATGTAAATATAGCAACAGGTAATTAAGCAGTGAATAAATGATTTGTTCTCGTTTTCGATAATTTGTTGCAGCTGGGGTATAGGAGGTCCTTTACGGTGGATATGAATATGAAGGTATGAGTTAATCAAGCAAAGTAATTGGAGACATATACCTAGACAAAACATGTTGTATATGAATACATTTGGTTAATCTATGGTTACCTGGGTCATTGCTTTCTTTTTAATGATTGGGATTGCTAGGCGAGGAGTATTTTCCTGCTTAGCCCATAGGTAGATCAAAAGCTCAACTCCCCCACACAATACATCAATTGGGAGTGGATTAAGCCTGTTCCTGAGAAAGGAAGAGGGTGGAGGAGAAATCTACATTGTCTAAATAATACCATTGGCCTCTGGCACCAACCAAAGGAGATGCTCACCTTTAAATTTATTGAAGGAATGGACCAGCTTGCTGCTTCAGTTTCAGAAGATGCATAATAGCACTACATGATCTGCCATTTCGGAAAAATCTCATTTTCCAGAGCATGAGGGATGGGACACGAATGGAGGGATCATGTGTATTTTTAGATTTGGCAGAGACAGTTTCTCTCTCGAACTCTCCACCTCCACTTTTAAACCCTAGCGCAAGGCAAGAACTTAGCAAATCACTGAAACCTGCAGAAGACAAGAACAGACAGATCCATCATAGATGAACCCCTGCTCGGAGTGAAGGGACATTCTGGTCTAGTACTTACCTGGATTCTGTGGAGTTGTGACTCCAAGGCCTGTGGCACAGGCCTTGCCACTCCCTTTTGGGGATGGTAAGGGGCAGGTTTATTTGGGACTCTGAAGGAGAGTGTACCTCTAGAACCTTTGTTGGCCTATCCTGTGGTGGCTACCCTTGAAGTGAAACCTCCTATCTCCTACTGGACAAAGAGGCACCATACAAGAAGGTCCAGGGGCTAGGGAAGTTCCGCAGAGCATTTACCCTGCCTCTAGGGTGTTGGGGTGCTGCTGAATAAGTAATTACGAGGAGGCCAGACAGAGGAGCAGGTAGTGTTTGCTGCACAGGAGTCATGACCAGCAACCTGTGAGGAGCTATGAGGGGGCATGCCCTGGCCTCTCCCTTGTTGGAGAGAAAACAGTAGAAAATCATCTCCACAAATTACTAAACGTTAAGAGAACAGAAACCCTAAAACTCCCTTTCCTGGTTGCTGGAGCGAACTACCAGGAGAAAAATGCTCAAAACTCTGTGAAAAGCGACCAGAGAAACCTGTGTTTTGCTTCTCAAGTGAAGTGCTGAAGTGGAGTTGCATCAGTGCCCAACAACTTGGGGGCACCAACATGTGTCAATGGTAGCAGTGGGGACTTGGCAATCTCTCATGAGTAGTGCCTTTCGGGATTACCAGGAAAGGGGGGCTTCTTTGGTCTCCCTTACTGTTGATTACCTTCCCCTGAGGAGGGCTGGTGTGTGTCAGAACTCCAAGCATACCTGATATGTAATCACCTTGACTTATACTTGCGCGGGAGCAGAGATGATTCAGGCTCAGGAACTAGATGCTAGTACCCGAATCCCAAGAGACGATGCCGGCAGGTCTATAAGAACCTCCCTACATCATCCTCCGGGAAGGGGGTGTGGATAAAATAACAAACAGAGAAGAGACAGGTCCGGAAAGTTTCCTCAGACAACTTCCTTCAGGATGTCTGCGTATTAGAAACCTGTAAGAGGAGCACACCATTAGTTTTCCCTCCTAAACTACTCTGACTCTGACATTCTCGGGTTCTACTTTAACTCACTTAATATTTTCCTGGACCTTGCTTCTCTTCTATGGGATATGGTTTTTTCTCGTCTAGTTAGTCGTTACTGCATAAGGAGACAAGAGCGGATGGGTTAATTCCTTACTAATGCTATTCTGTGGTCACCTCTGAGCTAATCTCTTCTAACATACTTACTTGGCTACTAATCGAGAACGCTGCTTTCGGGGTTCTGTAAAGTTGCTCTGAGTTGGAAACCTGGAACAAGTCTTTACTTATAGATAGTCTTTTCTTAAACAATTGCCTCAAGGAGGAATGTTCTGGTAATCCTTCTTTTCTCGCTTATTTCATACAAAGTTCAGGAAATGGTTTCTCTTTTCTCTTTTCTCTTTTCACTCAATGTTCAAGAAATAGGTTTCTCGTTTCTCTTTTCACTCAATGTTCAAGAAATAGATTTCTCGTTTCTCTTTTCACACAATGTTCTAGAAGTTCGAGTTATGCACTTGACAATATAAACTACGTCACTACGAATATCTTCAGTTTGGCCAAACACTTGTTATTCGACACTTAGCTTTCCGTTGCTGACTGACTCTCTTACTCGTTGAAGATCTTCTTCTCCACAGGAAATCACCAGTACTCGCTATACTCTTCGACGTCTCTTCGGAGGTTCTCTTTACTGCTGGGAAACTTGGACTTGGAAAAGGGGCAGGTTGTTACGCGTTTGAATTAATACGCCGTAACAACGTTTCCTCGACACTCGCGCTAAACGCAAATGGAGTACTACAACCAGGTTACTTAAAACTAAGGATTCGAGGAATACACCAGAGTATGCACACAGGTTCTTCTTCTCTAACGGTTCAGGTGAAGTGCGTAGTTTCTAGAACTTGCGTCCCGCTCATACTCTCCGCACCAAAACGAGGCTAAACGACTGGAGCGTCAACCTCACAGCACCACGGCACCGCGGCAGCCATTTTGTCTCTCCAGAATCGGACCCTCTCCGACCATGATGAATCTGCGTACCTTCGGGCTTCGCTTTGGGTCGAGGTTGAACCACACATCAGCGTATCCACATGAGGCTTGGAAGGGTAGCGTTGATGGAAGGAATGAACCAATCTGGGAGCGTGAACATCTTCTTCCAGTTCCCATGATCGCTCTTCCGGCCCATAACCCTTCCAATCGATGAGGTAGTACAGTTTCCCTTTGGAGATCTTGGAATCCAGAATTTCTTTGACCTCAAACTCTGTTCCCGTCTCCAGGTGAATTGGCTTAGGGGGTGCTTGCATTCTCAGGTCTGCAGAAGTTCTCTTAAGCAAGGAAACATGAAAGACAGGATGAATCTTCAGCTTAGGAGGGAGTGTCAATTGATAGGTGACGGGATTATTTTGCTTCTCCACGGGGTAAGGACCAATAAAGCGGGGTTGAAATTTTCGATTTCCTTTTAGTCTCAGATGTTTTGTGTTCAACCACACCTTATCCCCCACGGACAGTGGAGGACCAGCACGCCGCTTCCTATCCGCATAAATCTTATATCTCTCCTTCGCCTTTTGCAGATTGTCTGTTGCCTTTTGCTGGATTTGACTCATTTGGGACACCAGGTCCTCGACAGCTGGGACTGCAGTTTCCATTTGTCGAATTGATGCATTTGGGTGTCGTCCATAATTCAAGAAGAAGGGGGAGAAACCAGTGGAACTGTTTCTCGCATTGTTATGGGCGAATTCCGCCGACCACAAGTAATCGGCCCACTGAATTTCCTCCTTCAGAAGGAATAGTCGAAGATACTGCTCCAGCTCTTGATTCACCCTCTCTGTTTGCCCATCAGTCTCAGGGTGATAGCTCGTGGAAAACCTAACTTCAGTACCTAGACCCTTCATGAATGCCCTCCAAAAATGAGATACAAACTGGGTACCCCTATCCGAAATGACCACCTTGGGTATGCCATGGATCCTGACTATTTGGGAGCTAAAATGATCTGCTACTTGTTTAGCTGACGGAGTTCCTTTTAATGCTATGAAGTGGGCCATTTTTGAGAAGGCATCTACTACCACTAGAATGGTGTCATAACCTCTGCTCAAGGGTAAATCGGTAATGAGATCAAGAGTCACTGTGTGCCAGGGATAAGGAGGGGTGGGTAGGGGTTGCAGGAGCCCCTTTGGTGCTTGTCATTCAGATTTTCCCTGAGCGCAGACCTCACAAGCCTTAACATATCTCTCAATATCTGTTGACATTCCAGGCCACCAATAGTGTCTCTTTATCAACTCTTCGGTTTTGTTTTCTCCCTTGTGTCCTGCCAGCTTATCATCATGACATTCACGCATCACTTGTTGCTGCAATTCCGTTGTAGGCACATACAAGGCCTCCCCTTGATATGGCAACTGACAAACAATCTTCCTGCTAGGATCTTCCTTAACCCAATTTTGCTTAGCCTCCGAACTCATGCTTTCTGCTATGGCCTCTTGGACATCGATCGAAACTGTGGCCCCAATAAACTTGTTCTCAGGGATGATCGGTTGAACCTCTATGGCCGTTCTCTGAGGGTCGGTGTCCAGTCTGGAAAGTTCATCGGCCTTCCCGTTTTGTGCTCCTGGACGAAAGGTAATTACAAAGTCGTAATCTGCAAAGTACAAGGACCATCTGAGTTGCCTTGGCGTGAGTGTTCTGGCGGATTTCAAGAACTTCAGGTTTCGATGATCCGTGAATACTGTGACTTGATGCTGTGTCCCCATCAGATAATGCCGCCACTCTTTGAAGGCATCTTTGATATCCAGTAGTTCCTTCTCGGTGATAGTGTAGTTGATTTCCGCCGGGGTCAGCTTCCTAGACCGGTAAGCTACTGGATGCAGTTGACCTGTGCTCTTGTGACGCTGCGACAGGACTCCCCCCAACGCCTGGTCTGACGCATCGGTCTCTACATAAAACGGTTCCGATGGATCAGCATGAAGCAGGACCGGTGCAGTAGTAAAGGCTTCTTTTAAGGCTTGGAAGGCCTCCTCAGCTTCTTCTGACCACTCGAACTTCGTTCCTTTCTTCAATAGCCTGGTAAGGGGTAGAATCCTTCTGGAAAACTCTCTAATGAATCGTCTGTAGAAGTTGGCAAACCCAATGAAGCTTTGGACCTCTTTCACACTCGTTGGAGATTTCCAGGTGGTTACTGCCTCTACCTTCCTCGGATCCATTAAGATGCCAGACGGGGAAAGGACAAATCCCAAAAATTCGACCTGGGAGACGTCGAAGGCACATTTCTCCAGTTTTACGAACAACTTGTTCTCTTGCAGTTTCTTCAAGACTCCTTTCACCTGCTCATGGTGTCTCGTCACATCGGAGGAATAAATCAAGATGTCATCAATGTACAAAATGGCACACTGGTCGATGAACTCCTTCAGAACATCATTAATAAAATGCTGAAAGGCAGCTGGGGCATTACATAGCCCATAAGGCATCACTTGGTACTCGAATAGCCCGAATCTAGTCCGAAAGGCCGTCTTCCACTCGTCACCTTCCCGTATTCTGACCAGGTGGTAGGCCCCTCGCAGATCTAATTTTGTGTAGACTTGAGCTCCTTTGACTTGATCCAATAGTTCCGATATCAAGGGCAGGGGGTATCTGTTCTTTTTTGTTATCCTATTGATTGCTCGGTAATCGATGCATGTTCTTAATTCTCCTTCCTTCTTTGGCACGAAAAATAGGGGCGATGAGACGGGTGACTGTGAGGGTCGGATGAAACCATTTGCCAAATACTTGTCCAGGTATTCTTTCAGATGTTGGTGTTCTTTCTCGGTTAATGCGTACACTCGACTGCATGGCAAATTGGCTCCAGGTTCTAGATCTATCTTGCAGTCATAGGCTCTGTGTGGAGGTAAAAGCTTGGCTTCCACTTCGTTGAACACGCTTTCGAACTCCTTATATACCTCCGGGATCTGGCGTGTGTCTATGGCACACACAGAGTGCTCTACAAGACTCAAGGCATGAGCTGGGTTTATTTCTTCTCCGCTATTCCTTGGGGCAAAACAGTTCTCACAACAGTAGTTTGAGTCCATGAGAACGGTTCTGGAGTTCCAGTCGATCGTAGGGTTATGCTCCGTGAGCCACGGCAATCCAAGAATTAACTGAAACTGTGGAGCGTCGATCAGGTTGAACTTGATCTGTTCACGATGGCCATCTGCGGTAATCAGTTCCATCACCTCTGTGTGGCTCACGATGGGCCCCGATGATAGGTTAGTTCCGTCCACGGCGCAGACTGGCTCACTCTTCTCTTTCTTTATGGCTCTGATTCCCACCTTGTCCGCAAAACGCAAGTCACAGAAATTCCCCGTCGCTCCAGAGTCTACCATGACGGGGACTTCGGTCAGGGCCGTCGATCGGAACATCACTCTCATAGACAGAATCAAATGTGGAGCCGCCGCTTGTAGGGTATTCGCCACATGGTGTTCCTTTGGAGTCTCTTCAGTAATCGCACCCACCCGTTCAACTCCAGCCACGGGTGGTGCCGCTAGTTTTCCTTCGGCTTGAATGTTCCTTTGGGCTTCTTCGGACAGTTTCGGACAAAATGCCCACTCGAACCACAATATATGCACAGGTTATTCGTTCTCCTCCTCTCTCTTTCTTCCTTCGTTAGGGGCCCTCTGATGGTTCCGATTTGCATTGGTTCTACTCCGGAGTTTCCTTCTGAGGTTCGTGTTCCTTCTGGACGCGCCCTGTCAAATCTAGGAACGACCGCTCGGTAATCTTTCTTCTTTTCCCCTCTCCGTTCTCCTTGACGAAAATCTATTTCTAGAACTAAATCGATGAGGGCCGATATCTCCGTTGGCCGATTTGGAATTTGGGCTAACAGGTCCTTCAGCTCGTCTCTCAACCCACGATAAAACACTGCTGCTCGCTTGCTTTCCGGCCAATCCGTCTCCACCACCAACTTGTTAAACTGCGCCAGATATGCTATTAAGTCTCGATTGCCCTGTCGCAAATCTAGTAATTCGTTGTCCACTACCTGGGAGATCCTTCTGCGATCAAATATTCGAAGAAATTCTTGTTTGAAATTTTCGAAGTTCCTCAACAGCGGGTCTTCTCTGGTGACTAGAGGCATGGACCAGGCCGTCGCGTCCCCGCTCAAATACGAGAGAATGAAGGCTACTTTGGACTGCGCGTCAGGGAAAATGGATGGGCGGCAAAGGAAATGCAAGGAGCATTGTGAGAGAAATATCTGTGCCTTCTGTGGATCCCCACTAAACCTTTCTGGGGCGGCTAGAGGAATAACTCGAGACAGGGAGTGAATGACTTGTGTAGTTGACCTGTTTGTCGCTTCTAACACTGGGTTCATGGCCTCTCGCTCTAAACTACTAGTTCTGTGTAACCTCAGGGCTAACTCGGCTGTCTCCTTTCGGGCGTTAACTACCTCTTGTTTTAAATTCTGATTCTCCTCCCTTACTGCCCCCAGTTCCTTGTGGATTGCTTCTAGGATTGTTCCTAACGATTGAACATCTATTCCTTCGGCCATCTCTGCTCAGGTGCAAAAAATACTTGGGCACTTCACTCTGTCAGAACTCCAAGCATACCTGATATGTAATCACCTTGACTTATACTTGCGCGGGAGCAGAGATGATTCAGGCTCAGGAACTAGATGCTAGTACCCGAATCCCAAGAGACGATGCCGGCAGGTCTATAAGAACCTCCCTACATCATCCTCCGGGAAGGGGGTGTGGATAAAATAACAAACAGAGAAGAGACAGGTCCGGAAAGTTTCCTCAGACAACTTCCTTCAGGATGTCTGCGTATTAGAAACCTGTAAGAGGAGCACACCATTAGTTTTCCCTCCTAAACTACTCTGACTCTGACATTCTCGGGTTCTACTTTAACTCACTTAATATTTTCCTGGACCTTGCTTCTCTTCTATGGGATATGGTTTTTTCTCGTCTAGTTAGTCGTTACTGCATAGGGAGACAAGAGTGGATGGGTTAATTTCTTACTAATGCTATTCTGTGGTCACCTCTGAGCTAATCTCTTCTAACATACTTACTTGGCTACTAATCGAGAACGCTGCTTTCGGGGTTCTGTAAAGT
The DNA here is from genome assembly GCF_964263255.1 of Lissotriton vulgaris. Classification (NCBI taxonomy): domain Eukaryota; kingdom Metazoa; phylum Chordata; class Amphibia; order Caudata; family Salamandridae; genus Lissotriton; species Lissotriton vulgaris. The sequence goes on from NC_141694.1 coordinate 1,301,519,802, forward strand.
TGCTCTGAGTTGGAAACCTGGAACAAGTCTTTAATTATAGATAGTCTTTTCTTAAACAATTGCCTCAAGGAGGAATGTTCTGGTAATCCTTCTTTTCTCGCTTATTTCATACAAAGTTCAGGAAATGGTTTCTCTTTTCTCTTTTCTCTTTTCACTCAATGTTCAAGAAATAGGTTTCTCGTTTCTCTTTTCACTCAATGTTCAAGAAATAGATTTCTCGTTTCTCTTTTCACACAATGTTCTAGAAGTTCGAGTTATGCACTTGACAATATAAACTACGTCACTACGAATATCTTCAGTTTGGCCAAACACTTGTTATTCGACACTTAGCTTTCCGTTGCTGACTGACTCTCTTACTCGTTGAAGATCTTCTTCTCCACAGGAAATCACCAGTACACGCTATACTCTTCGACGTCTCTTCGGAGGTTCTCTTTACTGCTGGGAAACTTGGACTTGGAAAAGGGGCAGGTTGTTACGCGTTTAAATTAATACGCCGTAACAACGTTTCCTCGACACTCGCGCTAAACGCAAATGGAGTACTACAACCAGGTTACTTAAAACTAAGGATTCGAGGAATACACCAGAGTATGCACACAGGTTCTTCTTCTCTAACGGTTCAGGTGAAGTGCGTAGTTTCTAGAACTTGCGTCCCGCTCATACTCTCCCCACCAAAACGAGGCTAAACGACTAGAGCGTCAACCTCACAGCACCACGGCACCGCGGCAGCCATTTTGTCTCTCCAGAATCGGACCCTCTCCGACCATGATGAATCTGCGTACCTTCGGGCTTCGCTTTGGGTCGAGGTTGAACCACACATCAGAGTATCCACATGACGGGTTCTGACAGTGTGCCTTGGACTTACCGTTATTGAACATGTCTTGATGAACTGACTGGGCCAAGGCCAAAAGGAATCACATCACTGTGATCCACCTGGTTCAGACTGCCAGTGAGGGCTAGATCCCTGGCAGCTTTGTGGTGAACCACGCTAGCTCACCAGTCCTAAGTCAACACACTGTGGTCAGATTCCTGCCCATACATGCTCACAGTGGGCAGGAGGTAGGAACCCACACCAGCTTCCCTAATGGTATGAGAAAAGTGCTGGCGTACTGTCTGTTTAAGCTGTCTATTCCTATCAATTTTTGGCGCATGTGCAACTGCATTTCCCTTTAATGTCCATGAATAACTTGTACATTAAATCTCCCCATTTTCTTAAGGTATGACAATGCTTACACATCCTTTCCTCAAATATTCAAAGCCTACATTGAAAACAGTAAATCATATTTTCCTCATATATCTGAGAGTATTTGTATGCTTCCCCTCCAAATTTCAAGGGAAGCGAAAGGAAGACTTTGGGGCACATTAGGATAATGGGCGGATCGCCACCGCCCATATGGCGGTGGCAATCCACCCACCAAAAACCTCTGCCCGCTACCAATTTCCCCCACCACATTACCATGGCGGGGGGGACCCTGTCGGACGGTTTGACGGTTTTCTGCCGGTAGGCAATCCACCCGATTGCCTACCGGGCGGAAAAGCAGTTTATATGGTGGCGGTGTCTGTTAGACCCCGCCAGCATATTACTATGAGGGCGGAAGCATGCCTTTCCATGGCGGCATTGCCGCCACGGAAAGGCATGCAGGAATTGCGTGTGGGTGCTCATTGCGGGCCCCCAGGGACTCTGGGGTTGGGGGTGCACATGGGGGGTACCCATGGTACCCCCCTGCAGTTCCATGCACAACATGGCAGGCACCGCGTGGTGCCTGCCATGTTGTGCAAGACATGCCTTCCTGGCATTGTGGCGGGCGGTGCTGAGTGCATTGCTCGTCACAATGTTAGGAATGCAGGATGCGCCTGCAACTGTGGCAGGCGCATCCTAATGGCACCCATGGGACCCCCGCCCTTATTGCGGGCAGTCCCATTTTACGACGGGAGCGCTGCACGCATCTATTTATTTAATTACAGCGCTGCACTGTCGCTCTATTGATTTACTCGCGCTGCACTGTCGCTTAATTTATGTATTTCATTCGTAGCGCGACCTCGCTGTGTCAGTAACTGTGATTGCCGCTAAACTGATGCTGATTTGTGCGCTTTAGGCTCTTTCTCATAACACGCTGTGCTTTTACTGCCCCTGGCTGTGCTCGCCTTTGACCCTCCATTTTGTGTTGTTGTTTTCCCCTGGTCCGCCCCTCCTCCCGCCACCGCCTCCCAGCTGCTGCCCCTCCCACCCACGATTAATATCTGTCCTCGCTCCCGAGCTCGCTGTGACCGCCTGGACCCTCCTTCAGTCCGGTTGCTCCTCCACGCTCCTGCTTTCCAACACGCTGGTATCGTTTTGATCTCCTGCCCTGCATCTCTGCAGCTCTCTGCTCGCCTAGCGCTGCACGCATCTATTTATTTAATTACAGCGCTGCACTGTCGCTCTATTGATTTACTCGTGCTGCACTGTCGCTTAATTTATTTATTTAATTCGTAGCGCGACCTCGCTGTGTCAGTAACTGTGATTGCCGCTAAAGTGATGCTGATTTGTGCGCTTTAGGCTCTTTCTCATAACATGCTGTGCTTTTACGGCCCCTGGCTGTGCTCGCCTTTGACCCTCCATTTTGTGTTGTTGTTTTCCCCTGGTCCGCCCCTCCTCCCGCCACCGCCTCCCAGCTGCTGCCCCTCCCACGCTCCGCCCCCTCCACCATCCATTTATGACCAATGACCTAACGCGCAGCGTTCGCGCCCCAGCCGCGCCGAAGGTGCGCCAAAGGTAAGCCCGTCTACGCCCGTCCGCGCCTGGACCGCGCCCAGCGCCAGAGCCCCTGGTCCTCGCAATGCCCAGCCCTCCCGCATTACTTACGACGCCTCCACCCTCCTAGCTCTTAACCTCGGCCGTTCCCCCAACTGCGTCCAAGCCGCTCCTGGACACACCCATGGACCCTTCTCATGCAACTCCTGCAAATTCGACGGCACCAAATCCAACTCCTCATCCACCGACACCAAGCAGAGACCCGACACCAACCACCTAAAATGCATCCTGCTCAACACCCGCTCAGTCCACAGACACGCCATCGAACTTTGGAATCTACTAGACACCATCTCTCCCGACGTCGCCTTCCTGACAGAAACATGGATGAACGCCTCATCAGCCCCTGACATCACCATTGCCATCCCGGAAGGATACAAGATCATCCGTAAGGATCGCATCGACCAAACAGGAGGAGGTATCGCTATCGTCCATAAGAACTCCATCCGCATCTCAACCAGCTCAGACGTCAACCTAGCTAGCGTCGAACACCTTCACTTCTAGATCCACACCGACCCCAAGACCACACTCAGAGGCACCCTCCTTTACAGGCCACCAGGACCCTGTGCAAAATTCAGCGACGTTATCACCAACTTCATCACCCCACACGCCCTCCCCTCCGAGGAATACATCCTACTGGGAGACCTCAACTTTCACCTGGAAAAGAGCAACGACAGCAACACCACCTCCCTTCGGGACAACCTTGCGAACCTCAGACTCAAAAAACTTGTCTCTACGCCCACCCACATCGCAGGTCACACACTCGACCCCATATTCACCTCCAGCAAACATGTCTCTGTCAGTCACACCACTACCCTCCAGTGGACGGACCACAGCTGCGTACACTTTTTCTACAATAAAACCACTACTCACAACCGACCTCAACCTACTCTACGAAGAAACTGGAACAAAATCACCATCGACCAGATCTCCTCTTCGCTTCTTCAAAACCCACCTACCCACTCCTCTAACCCCGACCAAGCAGCATTTAACCTCACCCAATGGCTATCCAACAGCGCCAACACCCTAGCACCGCCGAAAAAACGTCAAATCAAACTTGGCAGCAAAAACGCCTCCTGGTTCAATGATGATCTTAAGAAATCCAAGAAACTCTGTCGCTCCCTGGAGAAGGCCTGGAAAAAAGACCCAAACACCAGCACCAGGGACGCCTTCAAAAACGCCACTCGCATACACCACCAACTGATCCGGTCTGCCAAGACAGCCGCATTTAAAGACCGACTAGACAACAACGCCTACAACAGCAAGGAACTATTCAACATCGTCAAAGAATTCACCAACCCCTCAGCCAACTCCAATGACATCACCCCCTCGCAAGCCCTCTGCGATTCCCTAGCCTCATTCTTCCACAACAAAATTGCAGACATCCACAACAGCTTCGACATCCAACCCGGAGACCATCCCACCCAATCTTCTGCCATACCTGCACCCCCCTCGAACATCCTTAACAACTGGAACCCAATCTCCACCGAGGACACCATCCGCCTGATGAACTCCATCCACTCAGGATCCCCCACAGACCCATGTCCGCACCACATTTTCAACAAAGCAGACTCCATCATAGCACCACACCTCCGAGACGTCATCAACTGCTCCCTCAACTCCGCCACCTTCCCGGAAAACTGGAAACACGCCGAACTCAGCGCCCTTCTGAAAAAACCCACAGCGGATCCCACCGAACTCAAAAACTACAGCCCCATCTCGCTCCTACCATTCCCGGCCAAAGTCATCGAGAAAGCCGTCAACGTCCAGCTCGCCGCCTTCCTCGAAAGCAACAAATCCCTCGACTCCTCACAGTCCGGCTTCCGAGCCAAACACAGCACGGAGACCGCTCTCATCGCAGCAACAGACACCATTCGAACTCTACTAGACAACGGAGAAACAGTGGCCCTCATCCTCCTCGACCTCTCCGCAGCCTTCGACACAGTCTGCCATAGCACTCTCCTACAGCGCCTCAATAACATCGGGATCCAAGGAAAAGCACTGGAATGGATTACCTCATTCCTCACCGGAAGAACCCAGAGAGTCCGCCTCCCACCATTCCAGTCTGAGGCCACTGAAGTCATCTGCGGCGTACGCAGACGACACCCAACTGATCCTATCACTCACCAAAGACCCCAACACCGCCAAAACCAACCTACATGAAGGCATGAAAGAAGTAGCAGAGTGGATGAAGCACAGCCGTCTGAAACTGAACTCAGACAAAACAGAAGTCCTTATCTTAGGCACCTCCCCCTCCGCTTGGGACGACTCTTGGTGACCAGAGGCCCTTGGAAAAGCACCCATCCCGACGGACCACGCACGAAACCTGGGCGTCATCCTGGACTCCTCTCTCTCGATGAACAGACAAGTCAACGCAGTCTCATCTTCATGCTTCAACATCCTCCGCATGCTCAAAAAAACATTTTGCTGGATCCCCACCGAAATCAGAAAGACAGTCACCCATGCACTGGTTACAAGTCGCCTGGACTACTGAAACACCCTATACGCCGGTATCACCGCAAAACTCCAGAAAAAACTACAACGCATCCAGAACGCATCAGCCAGACTCATACTTGACATCCCACGCAAAGACCATATCTCTAGCCACCTGAAAAACCTCCACTGGCTCCCCGTCAATAAGAGGATTACTTTCCGACTCCTAACCCACGCCCACAAAGCACTCTACGAACTTGGACCCGAATGCCTCAACACACGACTTTCCTACACCCCCCCTCGCCAGCTTCGATCTTCCAACCAAGCCCTTGCTACCATTCCCCGCATCAATAAAACCACCATGGGAGGTAGATCCTTCTCCTACCTCGCAGCAAAAACCTGGAACTCACTCCCCACCCACCTACGTCTCACACAGAACCACCTAGCATTCAGAAAGCAACTTAAAACCTGGATATTCGACAAGTAACTCCCTTCCCCTCCTCAAGCGCCTTGAGACCCTCTGGGTATGTAGCGCGCTATATAAATTTCTGACTTGAATTGACTTGAATGTGCCCCATTGACTCTAGGGGCATAGGTAGAGAAAGAGCTTGAATGGTTTGAAAACAGGGCAGATGGGGAGCAAAGCCAGTTCGGCTGCAAGGGCTTGGGCTCTTTTCCCATAAAAAAGCAACACTTAATTTTAAAAAGAGTAATTAAAGAAACTGTTTAATGGCACAGCAGGGTTTTAATACATAAATCGAGAAAACACACAGTGCAAAGGTCGGTGCCAAACGGTACTGGACCTCTCTTTTAAAAATGTGTGTTTGGTGTCACGCAGGGCCCATGATGACAGGGAACCAATACTGGAAATTATTGCAAGTGGGGCCGCCCAGGAGAGCACAAGACGCACTCTTCTTATTGGTGTGTGTCAACCTAAGCCTCCCAATATAACGGACAACCGGCCTGGGGAAAATGTTTCCCTATTTTCAAGCACTTCTTTTGCTGGGACTTTTATGTTTAGGGATAGTCCGTGGACGACCCTTTGTTTTGAGGTTTGTGGTTGTTTACTAATGAGATTGAAGATAAATTAAAGACTCATAAATTGTATAGCGTTAAACATTATCAACTTCATTGGCATGCATGCTGCTAAATACACCTACAAAGCCCTCCACAAAGCCAGACCTGCATACCTCAACACTGTCTCTCCTTCTGCACTCCCAATAGACATCTCCGCTGTGCCCAACTGACCCTGGCCACCATCCCATGGATCCGTATGACCACAGCTGGAGGAAGATCCTTCCCCTACCTTGCTGCGAAGACCTAGAACTCTCTACAGCTGCCCCTCAGGCAATCACCATCGCTGCCACAATTCAGGAGTGACCTCAAGACCTGGCACTTTAACTGAACCGCAGACCAAGTCCTGCCCCCAAGCACCTTGAGACCCTCACAGGTGAGTAGTCACGCTTTATAAAAGTTTTGATTGATTAATTAATGTACGTGGTATTAAATGTTACTGAAAAGGGCCCCCATTCTCAAATGGGTTATTATTGAATGCACTGTGTTGGGAAACATCCTTTACAACGCAACTTTTACCACGCAGTGCCTTTACGACGCAACTTTTACAACGCAAACCATTACAACGCATTGCGCTGGGGGGCGCTCTAGGATAGGGAATAAGTTTAATTTACTATCCAACACCTTCCCTAGTGTCCACGGGGACTGGAGTTGGAATAGTAAATTAAACTTTTCACTGTCCAGCACCCCAAAGCGCTATGCGTTGTAAAGGTTTTCGTTGTAAAAACCGCGTTGTAAAGGCATGCGTGGTAAAAGCATGCGTTGTAACGTCATACATCCCACTGTTATGTCTTTATAATATGGTGTTCACGTATTGTAGTGTAACCTTGACAAAGATTGCATTTCAAAATGCATATCTCAGGTTCCCTACATTGGATTTTTTTTTTCATTTTGGTGTCATTTTAAACAAAATATTTTGTACATTTATAAATGGGTGTTGGATTTTTGTTGTGTGTTGTATCTTAATTATTTACTGAATTGTTGTTTTTAAATACTTTACATACCTATCTCTGTAGTTAAGCCTGCCTGCTCACTGCCAAGCTACCAAGGGATGAGCTATGGAATAATTTTCTGAGACCTATTCTGAGCCTTAGACTGAGTTAGTGGCCTTATTGCTAGGGGTGTATGAATATTTACCACTACTAAAAATCCACTTTCCAACATGCAGTTTAAACAGTGGTGCATGGCTGTAGATCCACACTGCAGGGGGTTGTCTGAAATGTGGTCTGCAGTTGTTGAAGTGCCCCACACTATATTGCCACCACCTCCATTTTTATCAGGTCCTCGCCCACCCCTCTACCACATGGACCAGATAACACTGCTAGAGAATAGGGTCTTCTATATTTTGGTACATGGGTGCTCTACTGTGCAGGGGGTTGTGGATGTTGAAGTCACAGTGTTGGGCTTCAAAAGCAGTGAGAGTGCCACAAGCAGAGTTGCTTCCACTAATAGAGTGTATTCTCCCCTTTGTCCCCCACAGGAACTAGAATACAAAGATCAGTTTATCATTTTGTTTTCACAATCCCATGCTGCGCTAGGAAGAGGGGAGGAGAGTGTCAAATCTGTGCTTTCTCCCTGTCGCACAATGCAGTGCATCACAGCATTTCGGGCTGCTGCACTGCATTGGTTGAGTGACACCTTGGTACAATTTGACCTAAGGATTTTTTTGGTGCAGGAAACTGATCTTTCCTGCCTCAACAATCCTGCCTATAACACATGCACACTTACACCATGGCGTAAAGATGCTTGCATTAGCGCAAGGCAGCACATTGTGTGTCAGCACAAGGAGAGGACGGGAATGTGCCACATAATGTTAAATATGGCGCATTTCCGCCCTCTCCCTTATACGCAGCGGAGTATAGCAAGGTGTCTTGCTGCATTGCGTGAAAGTATGATAAATCTGGCCCTCAATGTCGAATTCAGATTGCACACCTGTTAAGTAGCGGATATCGATAATTAGTGGGTGCTAATTTTCACCCAAATACTGCAGCCCTGAAGTTTTCAAACCACGTGTTTCTCCATTACTTCTCATAGACTGGTCTAGTGATGCCATCTTGTTAACGAAGTGAGAATGTGACTGCCAATCAGTGACCATGTAATGAGAGCACGTGTGTATGTTTTTGCGAGTCTGCCTTTGTGTGGACCTCCTTGTTTATTTGTCTCCCTGTGCATGCTGGGTGGGAGCATTGCCTCTGGCTGGGACTTTTGTGAGTGGTGTGAAAAGATATGAGAAGTGTAGATGCATGACGGTCCACTGTGAATTCCTGGTACAATTATGACTGCAAAATTAATGCTAATACACAGTGTGACATGCGATCTGAACAGAGCAGGTATTTATCTCTTTTATTCACCTTGGTCTGCTTCGTCGTCCTCCACTTTTAAGCTGAAGTGCTCTAAAGTCGCTGTTGAGCATAATTGAACATTATTTAAAACAATCAAATAATCTATTTTAAACAAGTAAATCAGCCTATGCAATTCCCACACACTGTTACGCTTTTAATTCATATTATTACGCACACGTATAAGCTCGTTTACATTTTCTTATTTTATTATATGCCTGGATTAGCTTTTTTGTTTGTGTTGTATATACTTTTTTTTAGAAAATAAAATAGTTGTTTCGTGTTCTATGAGAAATTAAATGTAACTTTGGTTATTTTCTATAAAACGTAGAGAGTAATACGAACCTTCCCTGAAACGGCCCCTGCCTGCCAAGGTAAGCACTCGCCAGCTGGCACGGGTGTTTCTATTTGTTAAACTGCCATCATTCCGTATCCCCAGAAGACTGTTGGTGAAACGATAAAATTAAAATGCTCGTAAACTATAAATAATTAGAGCTGTAAAATTGTGTTCGACAAAAAGCTCTGTTGACCTACCAGATATCGGCTATAACTGCAGGCACTGTAAGAGATTTATGCCAGGTGTAATTGCCAAAAACAGCCCATTCCTGCTATTTATTGTTTGTATAATTCGGACCCATGACTTATTGCTGAGAACATGTTTGCTGAAGGCTTAATATTAAAAGGGCGCATTTCAGGATCACTGCGAAGAAAAGACCTTCCAATGCAATAAAAGCCAGATTTACTCGCACGTGTTATTTGCCCTCGCCAGACAGTTCTGTGTGAATGATTCAATGTGAACGCTTTATAAGCAAAATATATCGTTTTTGCACAGTGGCTCTTCCTCTAGGGTTATCTAGAAGATATTCTTGCAGGTTTGCTCTATTGTATAGATATGAACTAAGGGTCTCATTTATGAGGTTGTAATGTAGGTCAGTGCCGCAAGGAATCTTGCTGTGCTGTCCTAGTCAAAACAAAAGGGCAGGAATCTATAAGATACGGTGCATTCATGTCCTTTTTCCCTGCACCGGCGCACAATGGGCTGCCATATGCCAACTCAGGCATCCTTAAACCATGATGCAAGGGGGTCTGAGTTGTATGCGTGATTGATTTTGTGCAGTAAGGTACACCTTCCTGCACAAAATCAATCACTTCAGGCAATTTCCTCTTTCTATGTGTGCTGCAGCAAACATAGAAAAAGGAAACAAGCATTGGCATAGCCAATAGGTCTATAAGTGCCTTATAAGGTCCCAAAGGCGAGACCTAATGGCTATGCCAATGCTTGTTTTCAAGTAGACTTTTGATTCAAAACACCTGTAGTAGATGTATGGAGGAATAAGATGCATTCACAATATAAAGTGCGCAATTGTTTGTCATTTGGGTATTGCAAAAGACCACAATTGTTAGCAGGAAGTAGCATACAGTGTTTTACAATCATGAGCCATCTACAAATATGACATAACAGCTATTGTTTACTGTCTGAATTTCCGTAACCTGTCACCAAAAAGACAAATGCTGCCATAATGTGGTTTTGTAAATGTAGATGCGCTATTTGTGCAAATTCTAATTTGTTATCAAACAAAAAAAACCAATAAAGATATATAAACAAAAAAATGATTGCCCTAGCTATTGCAGGCCTTGCTTTTCTATTTAGAATTGTTAAACTCTCTTGAGGAGTTTTGTAAAATCTTTGTAGTTGGATGCTGGTTTACTTACTATCCCATAGTCAGTTGGTAGTAAAGTGCAGCTGTGTTTACCATCGCACACATCCTTAGTTTACCACCCTTCTTACACCACGTTGCACACTCTTGCTTGCAGATACTGCCTGAAACCCTAGATGTTATTATGCAGGGGGAAACCCAAGTAACCCTACGGCATCTGGGTAAAATACATATTCAATAAAGAAAGTGATGCCTAGGAAATAATAATCAATCAATTAAAGGATAGAGATCAATGAATTATCCCTTCCTGTCCTAATTTAATCACATCAAAAAAATCTGTGTTTCTATTTATCTGCAACCAAAGTCAAACCAATGATAGTTATATGGTATTTTAATTTATTTTCAATATATTCTTTAAAAAAAAGCAATTTTTTTTCTTTTCTTTTTCAAAACATATATATATACACAACAAATACACATATGTATATATATATATATTCACTGAAAAAACAATAGGTTTCACACCAGTTATAGTTAGGAATTAGCATTTAAAAAACCTATTAAATTCACTGACAAAACCAGTTATAGTTCGCTGGAAATTTTACTGACATAAAACCATTGAAATTCCCACGTTATAGTTAGTTGGACTCACTATAACTTGCGCGCCTGCAATGCACTGCTGATGACGTCACATATTACATCACTCATGACATGGTCAGTGACATCACTCATGACATCACTGATGACACCATCCTTGTGACAGAGTGACAGACCTAATTTCAGTGTAATGTAACGCTTGAAACACATATTCAAAAATAGAAACAAACATTTTCAAAAAAATGGAGATACCCAAACCAGTAACAACAACCAATTCAGTAATTCCACCATCTATATACTCATCCACTCATTCACCAACAGTTCTATATAGTCACTCATATATATACTCACTCATCATATGTAGTGATACACCTATACATCCTGTTACACATCAGCAGTCATCCAAAAGTTACTCACACACATACTCACACATGCACATAAACTATTGAACATCCATTTATTTGCATATACATTTATACACACACTACCACCTTACTTCTAAGGAAACTTACACATACTTACTCTCTTAAACAATCACTTATAGAAACACATACTTATTTAAACAGGAACTCCTACAATCTCTCACTATATATACTATACTCACTTATATACATCAATACTCACATATACTAGATTAAAACATATGTAGTTACTAATGAAGACACTATTGAGACAGTCATTCACTCACTAACACACGCATATACACACTCGTCCACCTATACAGTCCTGCACATATGCTGTCTTCAAAACACATACAAACAGTGAGTCAGTCACCAACCCCCGCAGCCACTTATACACAAAGAGAAACACTGATACAAACATTTAAATATTTAAACAATACTCGCTAATATATGTATTCACTAAGATACACTTAATAAGCCAGTTAACCAACCAATTTTTTTTAAAAAAAACATCCATTTACACACCTATTTAAACATTTATTCTTCCATCGACCTTTACAAATACATATATAAAACAAATTTATTTTTCAGAAAGACACACATTCACTGGATGGTGTCATCGGTGATGTCATGAGTGATGTCACTGACCATGTCATGAGTGATGTAATATGTGACGTCATCAGCAGTGCATTGCAGGCGCGCAAGTTATAGTGAGTCCAACTAACTATAACGTGGGAATTTCAATGGTTTTATGTCAGTAAAATTTCCAGCTAACTATAACTGGTTTTGTCAGTGAATTTAATAGGTTTTTAAATGCTAATTCCTAACTATAACTGGTGTGAAACCTATGGTTTTTTCAGTGAATTTCAAAGGTTTTTTAAATGCTAATTCCTAACTATAACTGGTGTGAAACCTGTGGTTTTTTCAGTGAATTTCAAAGGTTTTTTTAATGCTAGTTCCTAACTATATAAGACCTGAAAGCCCACCAGGAATCTCCAGTATGCGCCAGGGGACTGCATTGCAGAGAGGTGTAATGAAGCCACAACCCTTTTTACACCTCTCTGCAACGCAGCCCCCGTGCATGTTTGAAGAGGGGAAACTAATTCCCCTTGCATACTGGGGGCACCTGGGGGCCAATTAGCCCACCTGGAACCTCCAGTATGCGCCTGGGGCTGCATTGCAGAGGTGTAATGAGACTATGCCCCTTGTTACACCTCTCTGCAACGCAGCCCACTGCCGCGTTTGCAGAGGGGGAACTAATTCCCCTTGCATACTAGGGGTCCCTGGGGTCAACTAGTGCACCAGGAGCCTCCAGTATGCGCGAGGGAGCTGCATTGCAGAGAAGTGTAATGAGGCCACACCCTTGTTACACCTCTCTGCAATGCAGGCCACTGGCGCCTTTGCAGAGGGGGGACTAATTCCCCTTGCATACTGGGGGTCCCTGGATCATATCTGCCCAAACACCGATATTCCGAACGATTGTAAATGACTTTTCTTGAGAAACATTTGGATTTGGATTATCATGTCCTATACTTTGGAATTTTTGAAAGACTGACTTTGAGGATGCTATAAATTACTCAAGTCTGCCCGAATTGTGTGGGTAAAATTGATACCTAGTCACTTTTAATAAGAATATACTTATGTCTCGTCTAACATTTGGAAGAAATATCTAGTTATATGACAACGGGATACCGACATAACTTGAAGGAAATAAGAACGCCCTGAAGAAGTTCTGTTGTACAGAACGAAACGTTTCGGCTGGCTGTGGTACATAAACTTAAGGAAAATAAAAGCATTTGAATATACACCAAGATTCAGCGCTTCAATAAGTACTCTAAGTGATATGATTTGATTGGACTCATTGTGAAAGTGGTGCTGTGCCAAACTTTGAAATATTCTCCACTACTCTCTACTACTTACTCTCTCCTACTCTCTACTACTCACTCTCTACTGCTCTCTACTACTCACTCTACTACTTACTCTCTACTACTCTCTACTACTCACTCTCTACTACTCACTCTCTACTACTCTCTACTACTCACTCTACTATTCACTCTACTACTCTCTACTACTCACTCTGCTACTCTCTCTACTGCTCTCTACTACTCTCTACTACTCACTCTCTACTCTCTATTACTCACTCTCTACTCTCTACCTCTCTCTTCTCTCTCTACTAATCTCTACCTCTCTACCGCTACCTCTCTACCTCTCTACCTCTACACCTCTACCTCTCTACCTCTCTCTACACGCACACATATAGACATATATGCATATATATATGTGCATATGCATTTATATATATGTATGTGTATGTATAAAAAAAACAACTAAACATTTTTTTTTCTAATCAGCTACTTTTAAAACTGTCATTCTTTTTCCCCATGGTACGCTCCCCGGTACGCTCCCCGGTGCGCGTACCGGGCGCTCCCCCCGCGAAAATCAAAAAAAAAATTTTTTTTTGCCCCGTGGGGCCCTTTTATGGCCCCCACATCAAACCTAGAGGGTCAAGGGGGGGTCTACTCTGCCCCCTTATGGTCATTTCCCCCTTTGTTTTGGCCACCTCTTGTGTCTCGATCCTACCGAGACACAAGATGGCGGCCGCTCCGGACTGTTTAGAATGTTTACAGACACCCCAGAGCCAATCAGCTTTCTGCGCGCAAGTCGTGTGGCGCGCCCGGTGCGCGTACCGGTGCGCTTACCGGAGCGCTGCTATAGATATATATATTTTTTTGAACCTTAATTACTCAAAATCCACTGGAGCACATATCTTGAGACATAGCAAAGGCACATCGGGCTACCAGTCCCTACAATTTTGCCAAGTTTGGTGGAAATCCATTCAGCCGTTCGGGCTAAAAGTGAAATCGACCGCCCTATGGAAATTAACATGGGGAAAACGCGTTTTGGGACCCCCCTTTTATCTCGGCCCCCGCTTGACGAATCTCCCCCAAACTTTCAGGGAAGGACCGGAACGCCGCGAGGCCATTTTGAGGACATTTTCAGGCAGATTCGTCAACCGGCGCCAAAGTTATTCCAAATAGAATTTTCAGATTTAACATTGAAAAAAATCCTAACTATAACTACCTACTGGCGACCGCCAGTAGGTAATATATATATATATATATATATATATATATATATATATATATATATATATATATATATATATATATATATATATATATATATATATATATATATATATATATATATATATATATATATATATATATATATATGTGTGTGTATATATATATATATATATATATATATATATATATATATATATATATATACATATATATATACTAGCAGCCCGCCCGACGTTGTCCGGGGGCAATGAGGCTCAGTGTGCAGTCCTCTGGAGCGCAACCACCACCTTCAGGGCCCCCACAGACCTCTGGCAGCATGTCACGTCTCAAATCCCAGTTGGCAATCTGGCTCAGTGTGCAGTCCTCCGGAGCGCAACCACCACCTTCAGGGCCCCCAAAGACCTGCCGCAGCATGTCGTATCTCAAATCCCAGGCCCCCAACAACCTGTGCAGCCGTGGGCCAAAGACCGGGTGACACTCACCGCCGCCACTCCTCAGCCTCGTGCTCCTGGCCGCTCCTCCCCGCGCTCGTGTCCGCTCCTCAGCCTCAGGCTCCTAGCCGCTCCTCCCCGCGCTCGTGTCCGCTCCTCAGCCTCGTGCTCCTGGCCGCTCCTCCCTGCGCTCGTGGCCGCTCCTATCCCTGGGCATGTCG
The DNA here is from genome assembly GCF_964263255.1 of Lissotriton vulgaris. Classification (NCBI taxonomy): domain Eukaryota; kingdom Metazoa; phylum Chordata; class Amphibia; order Caudata; family Salamandridae; genus Lissotriton; species Lissotriton vulgaris. The sequence continues at coordinate 1,301,534,833 of NC_141694.1, forward strand.
GACCTCTACCTCAGCCCATCGCGGACACCGCCGCTACTCAGCCTAGCTCTCCTGTCGCTGCTTCTCGTGCTCCTGGCGGTTCCTCCTCGCGCTCCTGGTTTACTTCCTGAACTTTACCAAAATGTCTGACGGTGATGTCAGCACGTTCCTCGTTAGCGCACACGCCCACCTCAGACGTGGCACTACTTCCAAGGGACTACTTTGGCAAAGAACGTACTTTGCCCTTGTAACACATATTTTTTGCTGATATATAGCCTATGACCATCTGCTTACCCTGACCTTTCCAACACCGTATCAGGTGTGTGGATTGGCGCTGTGGTTTCCGAGTTTACCCGCCTCAAAGGCTGAAAGTTCTTCCTTTATTATAGTAGTATAGGTATATATATATATATATATATATTCACTGAAAAAAACATAGGTTTCACACCAGTTATAGTTAGGTGGAAATTTTACTGACATAAAACCAATGAAATTCCCACATTATAGTTAGTTGAACTCACTATAACTTGCGCGTGTAATGCACTGCTGATGACATCACATATTACATCACTCACGACATGGTCAGTGACATCACTCATGACATCACTGATGACACCATCCAGTGAATGTGTGCCTTTCTGAAAAATAAATATGTTTTATATATGTATATGTAAAGGTCGATGGAAGAATAAATGTTTAAATAAGTGTCTTAATGGATGTTTTAAAAAAAAAAATTGATTGGTTAACTAGCTTATTAAGTGTATCTTAGTGAAAACACATATTAGTGAGTAATATTTAAATATTTAAATATATGTATCAGTGTTTCACTTTGTGTATAAGTGGCTGCATGGGTTGGTGAGTAGCTACATGTGTGTTTGTATGGGTTATTAGATTTTTTTAGTATCTTTATAATTGTCTGTTTGATTTGGTGGGGGTGCTACTTAGCACATAGATGCATCAATGACTGACTCACTGTTTGTATGTGTTTTGAAGACAGCATATGTGCCGGACTGTATGGGTGAATGAGTGTGTATATGTATGTGTTAGTAAGTGAATGACTGTCTCACTTGTGTCTTTATCAGTAACTACATATGTTTTAATCTAGTATATGTGAGTATTGATGTATATAAGTGAGTATATGTGAGAGTGAGAGATTGAAAGAGTTCTTGTTTTAATAAGTATGTGTTTCTATAAGTGATTGTTTAAGAGAGTAAGTATGTGTAAGTTTCCTTAGAAGTAAGGTGGTAGTGTGTGTATAGCTGTATATGCAAAACAATGGATGTTCAATAGTTTATTTGCATGTGTGGGTATGTGTGTGAGCAAGTTTTGGAAGATTGTTGGTGTGTTAACAGATGTAAAGGTGTCTCACTACATATGATAAATGAGTATATGTATGAATGACTATATAGAACTGTTGGTGAATGAGTGGATGTCTATATAGATGGTGGAATTACTGAATTGGTTGTTGTAACTGGTATAGGTATCTCCACTTTTTTGTAAATGTTAGTTTCTATTTTTGAATATGTGTTTCAAGGGTTACTTTACAGTGAAAGGAGGTCAGTCACTCTGTCACAAGGATGGTGTCATCAGTGATGTCATGAGTGATGTCACTGACCATTTCATGAGTGATGTAATATGTGATGTCATCAGCCGTGCATTACACGCACAAGTTATAGTGAGTCCAACTAACTATAACTTGGGAATTTCATTGGTTTTATGTCAGTAAAATTTCAAACCTACCTATAACTGGTGTGAAACCTATGGTTTTTTCAGTGAATTTCATAGGTTTTTTAACTGCTAATTCCTAACTTTTTATATGGACTCATACCTATGTGTTTTTTAGTGAATTTCTAAGGTTATTTTTTCGCAAATATCTATAGCTTAGAAAGGTATGTTTTTAAAAAATGAATCCTATATTTTATATTATTATACAGAAAAACCACTGGAGACACTTTCATCAAATATAGAATAGGCCCTACTACAAAGCAGTCCCTACCATTTACCCAAATTTGGTGAAATTCCATTGAGACATTTAGGCTGTAGGCCTTTCTAAACTTTAAGTTAATTTGGAAAACATTTTCTGATAGTTATATAATATCCCTCTGTAATAGTTATAGAATGAGATACACTTCTCTGTTATAGTTATGGATGGAGTTAGGCTTGTCATGTATTATTATGAATTTACTTAGGCTTTATCACATACACTTTTTTATATTTCTACTTCCAGTCTGATACCATACACTGCCCAAAGATAAAATCACTGTTAAAAAAACCAAAGTACCTGTCTGAACTTAAACCCAACAGTGCCCCATCTCTACTGATATATTTTTTTAAAATGCAAATTACAGCACAAAAATGGAAGGAGAGCAAAAAATTTCCATCGAAATTGTTCGGGAGAGCAACAATGAAAAGTTATTGAACCCAATGATGGATGAATCACGGGACTATGAACTACTTCAATGTGTACAATCAGTAGATTTCCTGATTCAAAATGAGGACATTTCCGACAATGAAATATTAGAAGTTCTGTTAAATTTGGAAAAGGAATCTGAAAAATAAATTTATATTTAATAATTCAAAAATTGTTTGAGACATTATTCATTTTTATATTTTTTTCTTAAACTAGTACCAAATTGATTATAATGTAAAGTCAGACTTAAAATATACTGTGCAACTTTTTTGTGTTACATAGTAAGTTTGCTCATAGTTACTTCCTTTCTCCCACTATATTATCTCCAATGTGTATTTAACATCTCTTTATCATCTCCTGCCTCCATATTGTTTCTGCTTTCCTGACAGACTATGGTATGAATTCCATATACCACAATAACTTCCTTAACAACATGCAAGATATCTACAAAGGAGACAGTGTATATTAAATTTTAGACTCTGCAAATTTTCAAAAAAAACAACAAAAAGAACAATGAATAAACATACAATATTTGAAAAGTCTATCATTCTTTTTTCCCTATAGTACGCTCCCCGGTCCGCTTCCCGGTGCGCGTACCGGGCGCTCCCCCGCAAAATAAACGAGAAAAAATGTACTTATTTTTTGGCCTTGCGGGGACCTTTTAAAGCCCCCACATCAAACCTAGGGGGTCAGGGAGGGTCTACTCTGCCCCCTTATGGTAATTTCCCCCTTTGTTTTGGCCACCTCTCATGTCTCGATCCTACCGAGACACAAGATGGCGGCCGCTCCGGACTGTTTAGAATGTTTACAGACACCCGAGAGCCAATCAGCTTTCCGTGCGCAAGTCGCGTGGCGCGCCCGGTGCGCTCCCCGGTGCGCGTACCGGTGCGCTCCCTGGTGCGCGTACCGGGGCGCGCTTATAGATATATATATTTTTTGGAACCTAAATTACTCAAAATCCACTGGAGCACATATCTTGAGACATAGCAAAGGCACATCGGGCTACCAGTCCCTACAATTTTGCCAAGTTTGGTGCAAATCCATTCAGCCCTTCGGGCTAAAAGTGAGGTTGACCGCCCAATGGAAATTAACATGGGGAAAACGCGTTTAGGGACCCCCTTTTATCTCGGTCCCCACTTGACGCATCCCCCCCACACTTTCAGGGAAGAACCGGAGCTCGACGAGGCCATTTTGAGGAAATTTTCAGGCAGATTCGTCAACCGGCGGCAAAGTTATTCCAAATAGAATTTTGATATTTAACATTGAAAAAAATCCTAACTATAACTACCTACTGGCGACTGCCAGTAGGTAATATATATATATATATATATATATATATATATATATATATATATTCCAACGTAACCCAGTTTAGGAAAATAAATAAATCCACTGGTGCCGTGGCCACATTTCATGAACGGTTTTTATTTTAGGCTTTTGGGTAGACCCGACGCGTTTCGCAGTTACCTCACTGCTTTGTCAAGGGTGATTCAATAAAGTGCAATACACATATTTAAAGGTGCAGGGTTCAAACTAAATAAACATAGTAAAAATACTTCCGTTTTTAGTGTCAAGCAGAGTAAACATACTTAGTTTCCCTTGTTGCCTGTTAATACATTGTAGCTATTCATCAGCTATGATTCTTCAAACATATCTCGCCCAAGTGGGCTGGTGTAATACTGTTGTTGATAACATATCAAAGAAAAATTATAACATACAAATAATACATTTCGACATTAAATCTGCCGTGGCTTTCAAAAAGAGTCTCTTAGTAATGTAGCTCAAGTGAGCTAATACACCGATCAGGGCAAATCATCTTTGGGAATTACGTCTTTTTGTCTACAAAGAAACAAATGGAAAACTGACTTTAAAACTAGTTTGAACCCATGGTGTCCAAAACATACAAAGTTTCAAACTTTAAAATCAAACAAAGATATGCAGTACGAACGAGGTAAGGATACAGAACATGATTCATCTTAGGTGTATAGAAATCTCATTATCCACATTCAGACCATAAGGAATCACGGTGTTGTACTTTATAATTGTCTTTGACTCAAGTTTTCTTAATTCAAGTGTGCGATTCCCTCCTCTTTCCCTCAGGGGTATTGTGTCTAGCACACAGAATTTAAGCAGATTGGGGTTTTGGTTGTGTTTTTCAAAAAAGTGTCGAGCAACCGGGTATTGCCTATCATTCTTAGTGATTGCCCGCATATGCTCTAAGATGCGCATTTTTGCCTTTTTGATCGTACTGCTTATATAAAATAGGTCGCAAGGGCATCTGAGAGCATAAACGGCAAATTCTGTTTCACAGGATAGGTGTTTCCATATGAAATGCAGCAAGGTCTTTGTTTAGTTTCACAGTTTTACAGTTCTGGCTAAAACGACAAGCTTTACACTTAGAACATGTAAAGAATCCTTGTACTGGGTTTCTTTTCTTAGTTTCTCTAATCTCACTTGTCATAAGTATATCCTTCAATGATTTATTACGTCTGAACGTTATAGATGGCTGATCAGACAGATTTTCTTTCAAATCTTCATCGCTTCTGAGAACCTCCCAGAACTTTCTCAAACTCCTACGTACCTCCCATGCCTGGTTATGGTATGTAGTGATGAATCTCATCCTATTGTCACTTGTCAGTTCCTTCCCTTTGTGAATGAGCAAATCCTCTTTTTTCACTAAGGCAACTTTGTCAACAGCAGTTTGAATAGTTACAGAGCTGTATCACCTCTCTTTAAATCTAGATACCATCACTTGTTGTTCTGCTTCAAAATCCCCGGAAGAGCTGCAATTGCGTTTAGCACGCAGCAATTCCCCATAGGGGATGCTATTGATAAGATATATATACATTTTCTAAAAGTCCAAAATCAACCAAGCAAAGCTCGCGCTGAGGACGAAAAATGAGTAAAGCCACAAACTCCGTGCTCTCGTTTCAGTGCTTTTTATTCGTGAAGAATAACAGCCCACCAGTCGCCATGACGCGTTTCACCTCAGCCGAGGCTTGATCACATGTCATGCAGAGAAGAAAGGAAGTGATCAAAATCCACTGGAGAACATATCTTGATACATAGCAAAGGCACATCGGGCTACCAGTCCCTACAATTTTGCCAAGTTTGGTGTAAATCCATTCAGCCGTTCGGGCTAAAAGTGAGGTCGACCGCCCTATGGAAATTAACATGGGGAAAACGCGTTTAGGGACCCCCGTTTTATCTCGGCCCCCGCTTGACGCATTCCCCCCACACTTTCAGGGAAGAACCGGAGCTCTACGAGGCCATTTTGAGGAAATTTTCAGGCAGATTCGTCAACCGGCGGCAAAGTTATTCCAAATAGAATTTTGAGATTTAACATTGAAAAACATCCTAACTATAACTACCTACTGGCGACTGCCAGTAGGTAATATATATATATATATATATATATATATATATATATATATATATATATATATATATATATATATATATATATATATATATATATATATATACAGCACATGTACTCAACACAAACTACGAAAATATGTGCACAAGATTTACATTATTGACAAACTAACATATATTTTGGACCTTTGTACATCGTAGCCCATATTTTTTAAAAGGAGGATGCTTCAAAAAATTATAAAAGGCATTCCTTCAAAACGAGATCAACCAAAAACATAAGAGCCTAGGAGGTATATTATTAGAACCTCTGATCCTTAGGTCAAAGAGAAATGCATACTTATGCAAGATCAAACACACCAAAGCTGATTACTTTAGCCTCCAACTAGACCAGGCAAGAAAACGTCCAAAAAAACTCTTTGAGTTGATCAAATCTCAATCTATGGAGGCACCTCAGTGCCCACAAGACTCGGAATGCTCGAAGCCAAATTGTGAAGAATTCTCCACCTTCTTCTCCCTCAAGACCGACACCATCAAGAAAGACCTCCTAAAGGACCTAACATTATACGCGAGAACAAATACACTAACTTCTCCTACTCCCATGTCCTCGGCAGGTCAACCCCTATCAAAATATAATCCTAAAAATAATGCAAGCTGGTCATCATTTTCCTCCTACTCCGAAGTGGCCCTATGCAAAATTCTCAATGCTCTGAACCCAGCCAACCACTCCGCTGACCCGCTTCCGGCAAACGCAGTTAAATACCTCACCCCATTGCTTCTACCTCTCTGGTCGAAGATCATAAACAGTTCCCTCCAATAAGGATGCATCCCAGACACCCTCAAAATAGGCCAGGTCTCACTCATTCTAAAGAAGCCTACGGCAGACCCCACGGACCTAAGCAACTATCGCCCAATCTCCAATATCCCCACCCTAGCAAAGTTGCTGGAAAAATGTGTACATCTACAGCGAACGAAACACATTGATCATTTTGACCTACTCAACCACCACAAATCAGGTTTCCGCGCTGGCCATGGCACAGAATCAGCCATGACACACATCATGGATGATGCGCTGCAAATACTTGACCAAAATGGATCATGTTTACTCATCCTACTTGACCTATCTTCAGCCTTTGATACAGTTAAACATGAGAACCTGTTAGACCTCCTGAAACACAGAATGGGCTTATCTGGGGCAGTGCTAAATTGGTTCACCTCATTTCTCCAAAACCAGACACAACAATTCAAAATCAAGGACACCCTATCCAAGCCAGTCCCAGTGACCTTGGGGGTACCGCAAGGATCAGCACTTTCTCCAACACTGTTTAATCTCTTCCTGGAACCTCTAACGGATATGCTACAAGCCTCTAATGTGCAATATCACATGTATGCAGACGATACTCAGCTATACCTCAAAATACACTCCTTAGAGGATATCAAACTACTCAACACAGCTCTCAGTAACACACAATTGTGGCTGGCAGAAAATCATCTTAAATTGAATGCCCTAAAAAAAGAATTTCTTCTAATAGCCCCACCGGCCCAAATCCCGAAATTGCAAGACTGGATCAAACATATTACGATGTTCAATGTACAACCGCTCATTGTGGATTCAGCGAAGTCACTTGAAATAACTTTGGACAGTAACCTCAACATGCAAAAACATATCGGTAATGCTGCAAAGGGAGCCAACCTTCAGATAAACACATTGAGGAAACTAAAACCCTTCCTTCCACAAAATGACTTTAAGCAGACTTTAAGCTCTAGTTATACCCAGAGCGGAATACGGTTGAGTCACCCTTTGTGGATTGCCCAAAGCATCAACTGTACCCCTTAGAGCCTCAATCAACGCTGCAGCAAGACTCATAACAGGATCTAAACATTTTTCCCAAATATCCCCGGACCTTCAATCCCTGAACTGGTTACCCCTAGATGCGAGAATTCAACTGAAAATTGCATGCATGATGCACAGAGCCTTACATCAAAAGTCCCCCAGTTACCTGGCACAGAAACTCACGATCTCTGGGGGCACCAGACCCTCAGAAAATGCGGAAAAATTACTCCTGAAGCCACAAATGTTCCATAAGAAAAAAACCTATAATAGATCCTTCTCCGGGATGGCACCCAGAATTTGGAATGCCTTACCCCCTGAAATCAGACTTAACCCGTCCACTATTGCTTTTAAAAAGGAGGTTAAATCCATCCTCATGGCCAAATACACATGAGTTTGGTCGGTTGAATCAATAGGACGAAAGACAGATAAGCTCTCAACCACAAGACACTTAATGATGCCAAATATAACGATATTATTTTTCTTTTTATATTCTTTGTATTGCTGTGTTGATCTATTTCTTATGGCTTGTATATGTAACATTTACTGTCTGTGTAGCGCTCTGATATCCGCTAGTATTTTGTTTGGGCTTTATAAAACTCTACAAATATATAAATAAATAAATAAATACATTTCAATGTTCTTAATTCTTTGATGGTGTCTTCATTACAAATGTCGGCGCGTTACAGACCTATAATTTACGGGCCTCATCAGGACTAGGGCTTTTAAGGATCCATCTAAAAAGTCAAAAGAATCAAATTTATATATACATATTAAGGACTATTAGTTCAACAATTCTGTGTCATTAATATAGGAACAATAGTCACATTTCTTTACACATTTCCTCAGAGTGGTTCGGCATATTATAACTGAAAAACACCCAAGTGATATATTAAAAAACAACATGATTCTCCCAGGTGCGCATGTTTTTGGTTGATCTCGTTTTGAAGGAATGCCTTTTATAATTTTTTGAAGTATCCTCCTTTCGAAAAATATGGGCTACGATATACAAAGGTCCAAAATATGTGTTAGTGTGTCAATAATGTAAATAATGTGTACATATTTTTGTAGTTTGTGTTGAGTATATATGTTGTATATATATATATATATATATATATATATATATATATATATATATGTATTTGTTGTGTATATATATATGTTTTGAAAAAGAAAAGAAAACATTTTTTTTGCTTTTTTTGAAGAATATATTGAAAAGAAATTAAAATAACATAAAACTATCATTGGTTTGACTTTGGTTGCAGATAAATAGAAAACACAGATTTTTTTGATGTGATTAAATTAGGACAGGAAGGGATAATTCATTGATCTCTATCCTTTAATTGATTGATTATTATTTCCTAGGCATCACTTTCTTTATTTAATATGAACTGCTAGATGTCGTCGGCTGCCTGGTGAATTTTGACCAGGAGTATTATGACAGGACATGAGTGGGCACTCTCGAACAGTGGTTGAAGGCAGTGCGGGTTTCTCATAGTGCCCGCTGCTTGATCATAAAGAGGGTCATATGACATGCACATCCAACCCTGGGCTTTCTGACTTGCTCAAAGAGTGATGGTCACATATGTGCCAGCTGTAATTATGAGAAGATGTGTGCAGAAGATCCACACCTGCGGAAATATGGACAGCGTCAAAGAAAATGTGGTGTTTACAGCTTACAGGGGTGTGGGATTGTGTGTGAACGGGGAATGGTGAAAAGTAAATGAAAGGATGTCATGCAGAATGATAGAGTGAAAACAAAAGATGGTGTGTGATGTATGCAGATGGAGGGTTGCAGAAACATGTCAAGAGAAAGAAGGCCTAAGTGTCCAACCGTAAGAAACTGCAGAGGAAAGCGGTGTGAGGAGTGAGTCAGGAGTAAGTGAGACACAGCCGACAACTACCCCTTCCACTGACCTTAATAATGTTTAATTAACGGTCCCATATTTTCAGAATTGAAACATTTTCGCTACTAGTTATTCACAACAAAATCATCACTGTTACTCATTTAGTTGATACTAGACCGTCCTGCCTAGCTAAGAAGCGGTCGCTCCTCACGCTGCTCCCTGCTGTTAGAAGTGGTATCGTAGCGCTTCTGCCTGACTAATCATTGCCTTATTTGAATTGCGCACTGCTCGCTCTGCTCACTGTAATTATTTATTGTGCCTCATGATATAGACATCGTAGCGCTATACTGATAGACTGCTCTGCATTAACTGTAAAACTGTGCGCTGCTCTCTTTGCCTGCTTCAACTATTTGTGCCTGATTATACCGGCGCCACTGCCCATTTAATAGCGATTCCAGGTTGTGCCCCAATCTCGTCCTGTATCGCTTTTGGGCTTGCTGCCATTTTGTTGTTTGTTGTTGTGCCTCCCAGCCCGCCTCTCCACCCCGCTCCCGCCTCCCAGCTGCTCCTCCCTCCCACTAAAGTTAAGGCTCGCCCCGATTGTTGTAACGCTGTGTAGCAGGGTTTCTGTTCTCCCACAGAACTGTGCACAGAGATCTAGAACCTCGGTGAGTTAGGGTGACCCAAAACTCACCTTTGTTTCAGAAATCCCCTAACCAAGCTAGCTACAGTGTCTCATCGGCAGTAATAACTTACCAATGACTTAGACAATCCAGAACATGAACTTAGAATACCTCAGGTATCGTGGAACACATGAGCACTCTTTCGTTATATAATTATTACAAACCAAAACTGGGAGGCAGAGAACACACGTGCAAGTTTGAAATGTTTATTTTTCAATGCAACATTCTCAAACGCAGTATCTTATATAATATCAACATACATATTATAAAAATCAGAGTTAGCAGCATAGTCACTAATCCATAATAAGCAAAAGGTGATAGCATGTTATGATGCAAAGATCTATAGAATTCTGTATCACCTATATTTCGCGCACCCTAATTAGCATATTATATTATATCTAAGAAGGTCTCATCTGGGTTCTTAGCAGGGCGGACCCATACCTCTAATTCTCAGTAGGAGGAGATCACATCAACCGCTACCAGCTCTCAGCATGCGAAGTATCAAGTGTGTTGATTGATTCCCTGTAACTGTATCTTAAACCCGCGTAGAGCCCAATATTGGCAACAACATTATTTGTGTTATGACTAACGTGGTGCGAGGATTCAGCAATCTTGTGTTAGGTTATTCTTAGAGTGTGCAGTTCTCAGTGTGCAGACAGTTGTACCAAGCACGACTGATACCAGTGCAATAACATATTATTCTCAACTAAATCACATCTTTCGTCTAGGTTAGAAGCTACAATAACAATTAGGTGTCGTGTGCAAACCGAAGCAGAAAGAAAATATGGCGTTTAAACATTTAATAAGCACATGCTAACTTAACACAATATATAGAAACGTAGTAACCATATGACACCCCCCCAATGATCCGAGGACGGTCAAAAATCAAAAAAATATAAGCCAATACTCTATGAGAGGCAAGACATGAAAGCAGAGTTCAATGATATTGAGCCAAGCTAAATGTATGCAAATATATGTAAAATTCAAAAACAAAATTTATGTATGAATGCCTATAGTGGCCACACAAAATATAAAAAGTCGAACTTAAGGCCTACTCTCAGTTAATAGGCCTAGAACATATGAAAAAATCGAATGTTCGTATTGAAAAAAGGCACCATTCAGAATTACTAAAAAGTCACGTGCCATAATGATGGAAGTCTTCAAAGTCACTCATGGTTGAATGAATATGCAAAATAGGTAGCCACAGCTTCCAACATGAAATCACTGTCATCATCCGAAAACAGTTCAGCCATCCAATTAAGCAATGGGAAAGAACATACGTGCTCCTCCAACACCGGTTCCTCTAGCAACATCAGAGGACAACTCAGTGGGTTCTCGAGAACACTCTGTGCCAGAAAGTCATGCGCCGCTGCGAATATGTCCCACTGACCCATTAGTCCATGCATCGCTGCCACAGCCATAACCCTTTCGCCAGAACAGACCAGCTCGTGAGCCACTACGGGGTACATCAGCTGATCAAAGTTGACGTCAGGAGAAGTCGGTAAACAGAGACACAAATCAATGGCCCAGTCGAAATCACAGCTCAGGCAATGAAACACGGCTGGACACATGTGAAATAGGAAAATCTGAAGGATAATCCAAAAGCCGTGCTTAAAGTCGCAAGCGGCAGGGATCCATAATAATCAAGCATCCGGTTGCAAAACTGCATCAGTAGGGGCTGAGCGTTTCCTTGCGCAGGATGGGCATCCATGTTTTATAAAGTAAAATATCACCAGAACGCCTGCAGCCAAAGCCAGCAAAACAGGAAATCCGCCAAACAGGCTAGCGAATATAGAATGAAAGAACGCAGGGATAATACCAAATACTTTTTCAAATGTAGTCACGATACCACTGCTAACCATTTTAAAAAAATGAGCCAGGCTCGTTGTGGAGGAGGCATTGAAGATTTGATGAACCAGCTCGCAGAAATGAAACGGCAAATCAGTACTCAAAAGTGCCTGTACTTCTGTGCGTGTGTTTGCTATGTGAAGGACATAAGTTTCGCGGGCAGAGCTCAGGGCCACCTGCTTTTGAGATAATAGGGCTCTTATACGGCCTAAACCATTGAACTCAGCTCTCAAGGTTGGTATTCTTGGCCAAATTAAAACATCTGAATTTCCATGCGTGGGTGGATATAACACATTCTTGCAGCAAACCACCCTTTCAGACACAGTAACCACATATGCGATACCGGCCTCTAACCCACAACAAAACTCATTATTCAAAAGTAAATAACTACCGTTGAACAACAAAGTGAACGTGGGAACTATTGCAGGAACTGGTGTCCCTTTCAAAACACAGGCCAAATTAGGTTTGTCCTGATTACAAGAACCATGCAACTGGATGTGCCTGCATATTAGTGAGCTGTCAGGCGACTGTGTACATTCTTCACCATTCAAATTCACTTCATTTCCCTCTTTTAGGCATCTATAAGTGTATGGTAAAGACCATGTCTCATGGAGAAAAGCACTGCCTAATGGTTCATATCGCCCTATAGCTATATATTTCATACAATTTGTAAATTTATACAAAGCAAAAGGTAAGGTAATAACACCATGGATAAGCCATGTAGCAGCAGTCACCTCAGCCACAGAAAAAGGCAAGGATTCTAATTTTTCAATGTGTAACATAGAAAATGTCGCATCTCTCATTGATAGCATGCGCTGTTTTTCAGTCAGATTAAATGGGGCAAATCGTGATGATACGTTCATAAAATTCCACGGCACTCGACCAGACTTAAGAGTCTGTAGTGTCCTAGCAAACTGCATCACAGAACGTAATTGATTCTGACCATGATATAGCACGGACACTTCATCATGTACAATGTCAACAACAGAAGACACAATATTGTTTAACGTGTAAATTCGGGAAGAAAGCGTGTTAATACTGTTATCAACAACTGCAAGTACCTATTCTAAATTTGCCTGATCAATAGCTCTTAAGCGTTTAGCAGCCTCAACCTGGGTAACTTTCCAAATTTCATTGTAAATTGCATACAGCCATCGTTTAGATCTACCTTTAGCCGGGCCCCTTATAAAATCGTTCAAATCCACATTATCATTTAATTGAGACAGATGTAGTTTAACTGCAGCTAATGTGGAATGTTGTAACCAATTTTGACACAGCTTCCCCACAGAATAAGTTGTAACAGTATAGTCTGCTTCAAAACGCGGATCGGGCCTGACTTTTGTGAACCCTTCAGCCAAACCCATAAAACGGCGTTGGCAAGAATCAGCACTCTTTTGCCATACCAGCCAACCCTTGGAATCCAAACTGGAAATGTTAAAGGATGAATTGTGTAAAAGAGCTTGCAACTCATGAATGGAGAAATCAGTAAAATTACCCTAACCTGTATATTCATCTAAATCTGGGATGGTTGGTGTATTTAATTTTTTAGAAGTAGCCAATCCAAAGCATGTTGTCTGGAAAATGGTTGAATTTAAAAACAACATGTGATTCGGGATGAGACATGCACGGTGCAAAGCCTCAGTGCCTTGTACCTGCCAATCTTTGGTACCCCAAACCGATTTAAGGTCAATTGTTCCTTTCCAAAACTCGTAACCATCTACAGCCAACCTGTCTAGAAAGGACTTCGAATACAGCAATTTTGTATCGTAAGTCTAACTTTGGAAATGGGCTTTTGTGTCATTTTAAAATAAAATGACTCGGGATTAGACTGATTAAAGTCTGTAAAATAGGTATATTTTTTCAGAAATGTATTGGAACTGCCACCGAATGGAGCAGGGCAATGTTCCCATTGTGTATAATTTACAGCAACCCTTCTGGAATTTGTCTTATGTAAAAAATTATTACCATAGTGTTGAAAACAAAACAAATCACCATAATTAATAGAATCTGTGTACAGATCCTCAGCATCGAAGGCAGCATAATACTTCAAATCAGAGAATAATGCTTCTACGGCCTGAATATCCCAATCATCAGAACGTATATTCTGTTTAATAACATCTCCCATGTTTACTCTAAGCACATTTGGAACATTAATCACTTCAGTGGGCCCATGTATCTGAAACCTAACCGCATCCCACACAATCCCATCAAGGACAGGCCAAGCAGTAATGTTAACTGTATTTAAGTTTCGTTTCAGTCTGTGCGCTGAATGTGAAGAGGAAAGAGGGGCCAATGTTCCATTAAGGTACCGAATTCCTGTTCTTTCTTTAACGTAGTGACCATCAATCAGACGGAAAAAATAAAACACAAAACCAATTGACATAAAAAGATAAAATGAAAATAGGATCAACCAAATGTATGTCCAAGGGGGTATTACAAAAATGTTTTTTAAACAACGTGGCATATCTTGCAATGTTTGAGGGTTTCTTTGAAAGTTCCGAATCAGAGTCAAACAAGAATCTGGACTGGTTGGCCAAATGGGTCTGCAAATCAGGCATCGATAAATCAGCAGGATAAGTGTAGTTCAGCTCATCAATGTTAGTAACAGGAAAAGTATTTAATAAAGGACTGGATATGGCAGGCATCTCGAGGGACACCTCCTGTTCTGCGCCAGATGTTATTGCTAGTACAGAGTGCCTCACCATGGAAGGACAGGATACAGCCGGTGTCATGCTATGAAGAATCGGCCACCCTGTGTGTCTTGACATTGTCAATAGAAATAAATCTGTTTTCCTTACGATCAGGAAGTGGTGGTAAAATGACTGTTCTTGTGCCCTTCACTCCAAGAACTCGAACCGGTGCTCAATATGAGGGACCAAACTCTTTCTTGTTATCGATCTTCTCTCGAACCAGTTCTCCAACTCGGGGTAGCCAGCCAACTACCGGGATCTGCAGCGCATCATCCGATGTGGAGGGCAAATGTTCCTTTGCAAGACTGTCTCTGGTCTTTTGTAGATTCTGTAAAACATTGCAATGTTCATCTACGTCAAAGGCCGTGGCCTGGGCCTTGGAGTCTAGCCCATCGAGGTCAGGTACATACATCTTGATACCAAAGAGCATTTCGTATGGGGTCCGCCCACCCAGAGACCTTCTAGGGAGATTATTAAGCGCACGCTGCACGCCTATGAGGTGGGCTAACCAGTTACTGCCAGTGCCTATAACTCGAGCTGTCAAAGATTGCTTTAAGTCGCGGTTCATTCGTTCAACTACACTATTACCCTCGGGTCTGTAGGGACTCGAAAACTTGACTTGGACCCCCATTGAAACCATAGCATCCTTATATGCCTTAGAGGCAAAAGCCGGACCCTGATCCGAATGGAAGGTACCACAGGCAAAAATTCCCACAAAGACTCGCAAATCCTTAATGACAGTACGTGAATCAGCGCTTCGATGTGGCCATACCCACACAAAGCGTGTGCATGAATCTACTGCTACTAAGATGTACTTGTATGCAGTATCAGAAGAAAATGGACCGCAGTGATCCAAATAAACGCATCCAAATGGTTTATTCGAGATGTACAACTGTGTCTGAGGCGGACGCGCCACAGTTGAAGGCTTAATCTGCTGGCAAATGTCACATTGTAGAACATATTCGCGCGTCTGTTTGTACAGCCCCCGCCACCAGAACCTTTGTTGTAGCTGAGTTACAGTGGCTGAGACGCCCGCATGCGCAGACGCCACACCTTCATGAGCCGCTGCAATCAAAACAGCCCTGCGATCCGAGTTGGGAACTAGACGTTCGCCAACATCAGGGATTTTCACATAAGGAACCTTATCGGGACTTAAGTGGTATGTGTATTTAGAAGGGAACCCCGCAGGATATTTACTTCCCTTCTCCGTTGCAGCAACTGCTGCCAAGATGTCATCATCTATTTTGCTTTTGGACCTCGTGACTGCTGCAACTAAGTATTTTGATACTGCTGACTTCGCTGCTTCATCAGCAAGCGAATTGCCAACAGCGTGGACCCCCACGCGCTGATGACCGAGAGTATGAATCACAAAGACGAGTGGCAGCTTCTCTTTAAGTTCCGCCACTCGGACCCAGATCATTTTATGTTTTATTGTGCTACCTTTGGAATCACGAAAATCATTGTAAGACTGGACACAGTAGTAAGAGTCACTTACGATCAAAGTCGTCACACTAGGATCTGCGTACTCCAATGCAAGCATCAGAGCACGAAGCTCTGCTAATTGTGCGGTGCAGTCTCCAAGCATCCGCGTGTGCACGACACTGGACTTGAACTCATCGTTCACCATGGCACCGACCACAATTGCGCAAGCGAAAACGTAGGCATGTTTAGAGCCATGCGCAACCTGCGCCGAACCATCAGTGTAAATGATGCAATGGAAATCCTCCAACGGCCGCATTGCTAATGGAGCAGGATGAACAAATTCATACTGTAAATACTCCTGCGACCGTAAAGTGGCGTCAAAAATAAACGTGACATCCTGGGACGTCAAGGATGCAGCCCATTGAATCCACCGAGGGTGCAAAGCTTTGGAATTAGGTACACTGGCTTTCGTAACCGCCTCTAAGGCTGGACACGGGGTAACAACCAACATGCGCTTCCCTTGTGACAGGGCACGTTCCTTAAGAATTGCCATCTGCACAGCCATTAAAACTTTCTCCACAGTGGAAAAACGCAATTCCGCCGAAGTGTACAAGTGTGACTTGTAAGCAATAGGTACTGTATCACCCTCATTAAAAGTCAGGTACGTGAAACCCACCGCCCCAGGGATAATTCTTATCACCAGGTTGGTGTGGTTATCACAAGTCTGTAAGTATTCAGAAGCGAGCAAATCAGCCTGCAAAGACTGCAGAATGGCCGAATGCTCAGGCAGCCAGCATGATTTGGAAAAAGATGGTTGTATCAAAGCATATAAAGGCTTGATACGCTGGGCATATTCCGGAATGTATGTTCTTCCGAAATTCAAAAAACCCAACAGAGATTGTAATTTCTTCAGTGTCGTCGGAGAGCGCAATTGTGCGCACTTCTCCAGGAAACGGGGTGCTAAACCCTTCCCCTCATTGTTAAGCTCGTAACCTAGAAACAACACTGTGTACTCTGCAATGTGCGACTTTGCAAAGTTAAACTTGTAACCAATGTCTGCAAAGTTACAAATTATGCTATTTACTCGACACAGATGCTCCCAAAGATCGTCGTCTGTGAGATAAATGTCATCCACATACGAACAAGCAACTGGGTCGAAGCTCTCCAGAAGAGAGACAATGCGGGCGGAGAATACTCCAGGACTGTTCTTATAGCCCATTGGGAGACGCCGAAACTTTTTTTGCACACCGCCGCATGTAAAACTGGTCCATTAGGAACTTAGACCGTCTAATCTATGGGCATAAAAACCGTTGGAAATGTCAAGCGTGGTTTTGAACCGTTTACTCTCAAGACTATTCACTAACGCAGAGCCATGAGTATTCTATACTGCGCAGTTACGGCAATGCGAGTTCAAATGCCTATAATCCAAAACCAAATGATATGAGCCGTCTGGCTTGTTTACAGTAAAAAGTGGGTTATTCATCGGTGACACACACGTTTCAATTACACCTTGATATTCCAATTGTTCAAGGATAGCCGCGACTGAAGCTTTGGCTTCACGCCGTATGGGATATTGAGGTTGAGGCTGTGGCTGTGACCGTAAAGGAATCTCGTGGCTCGGTGACAATTTATCCCAGCCACACTGATTGCGGTACACAGCCGGCGCAAGCGCCAGAGCCCACTCTTCTGCAAAATGCAGCGCTTCCACTCTCGGCACAGTGTGCGCGAAACTGGGCAGGATTACCTCCTCCCCTCGCGGAGCTGCGAGAACAAAAGGTGGGGGCCAGTCAGCCTCCGAAAGCAAAATGTCATATGTGGACGAGAGATTTTCCCAAAATACCCCTTTTACAGTTCGCTGCATGTCACCTTCAATTAACAGGACAATTTCAAAAAGCTGTTCAGGGGGAGCAACATGCGTGTCAGCAGTTTCTATCACAACATAAGAATCAGTCGCTGTCACCTTCAACAGTGGACAGAGGGCCTCTCTCACTATGGTAATCTCTGCTGCGCTGTCCAGCAAGGTCAGAGCCCACGTCAGATTCCGAAGCCGCGTTCTCACTATCTGGGGCATAACGATGCGCTGTCAGGGCGGCGACTTTCTTCATGGCAAACTGTGGTCTCCTGGGCGTAGTGCCTTCCTGCTGATCTCCACCGGTACGTGGGCGGGGTTGACCACGTCCTTGCTGGCCACCCCGGCCCCTGCCGCCCCCTCCACCACCGGTTGACGGAGCCGATGAATCCTGAAAGGAACGAGGAGAGCGTTGGTCAGAAGCCTGAAATCTCTCAGGCGATTTAATCATCGCGCGGTCGCGCAAATCATAAACACGATCCGACTGCGCAGGCAACGGAGACGCAGGAGCAGAAACCTGTGTTTGTTGTTGTTGTTGCTTACCCTGATTCTGCTTTTTAGGCCAATTTTGCTTCTTGGACTTTTGTTGACCACTAGTTTCCGATGTCTGACCCTGGGGCTGTTTCTTCTCCTTTTCAGGAAAAGCTTTAACCCCCTTCGCATTGCGGCCAACCATTCTGTAAGCAGCCACAATTATCTTTGCCAACTGTCGGGGTCGGTCGGCCTCTTGAACCAACGCCAACGCGTTAGCCACCTGAAAGTTCACTGCATCCCCCTTGACATTTGCAAGGATCAGATCGCAAACCACTTCAAATGAGCCACAGAGGCGCATGCCCAATTCAACAGCCGCCTCTGGTCCGTGTTCGTCTTGAACACGTTTAAGGACCCCACCTAGATTGGTCACAGACGGGGAGCCATAGCACCTCGAATAGACCGCTGCAAAAGTTTTGCCCCAGGTCTCACAGTCAACAAGGTCAGGAGCCAGATCTTTCGGCAAACTTAGTGTAAGAATCCGGTGGTCTAAGGAGATGGGGACCGCTAATTGATTGAATAGATTCAAGGAGCTGAGAATGTTCTGCACCTTGGATAGGCGTCTGGTTTTTATTCTTGTATATCGACCATAGAGGGGGGAACGATTGCCAGCTGGGCTGCCAAAGGATCAGTCTGGCTGCCTGATTCTGAACCATCTGCAGCCGCTTAGTAAGGAAGAGTGGCAAACCCAGGTATACCGAATTTGTATAGTCCAAGTGCGACAGCACTGTGGCTATTACTATCCGAATGAGAGCTTCCTGCGTAAATAGTGAACAGATTTTCCTGATTTATGCAGCTGGAAAAAACATTTTGAAATCACCGCTCCGACTTGCGTTCTTAATGAGAGAACATCATTTAGGGTGACACCGAGGGTTTTAGCAGAAGGGGAGGAGATGGGAGGAAGTCCTAGCTCCGTCGGCCAATAATGTGGGCCCCAAAACCTGTAGCTCCATCTTGCCTGGATTTAACTTTAGATGGTTATCCATCCAGTGTTTAATGTACAACAAGGTAGCTTGAAATTCGGTGACAGAATTTGGTGAGCTGTCGACAGTGAACACGAATTGAAGATCACCTGCGTAATTAAAAACAGTCCCGTTCCTGCATCAGGTGGAAAAGGTAAAGATTGAATAGATGAAGAGAAAGTGAGGAGCCTTGTGGCACGCCACACATTATTCTTCGTTTTGGGGCCGTGAACTGGGTTGAGCGGACGGCCTGGGAGCGGTCTTCTAGAAAGGAGCCAAGCCAAATACCGGCTGTGCCCTGGATGCCAGCCAGCCTGACACAGTCTGCCAATATATCAAGGTTGGCCACATCAAAGGCAGCAGACAGATCCAGTAGCACCAGGGCCTCGCTAGAGCCTCTGTCAGCTTTGTCTCGTAGAGTATCCAGCACTGCCACAATCATTGTTTGTGTGTAATCCGCTTGATGGGAGTCAAGGTAATCAGATTCTTCGATTTTGAAATGAAGTTGAGTAAATGTGTAGCAGCGGGTAGGTGGGCACGGGGGATTTTTTTGTTTTATATATAACGGGGAAAAACAATGTTTTTTTCTCTTTGTATTATGAATTATTGAAATGAAATTGCTAATAAAATATATATATTTTGTGAAAAGGATATTGGAAGAGTGAAATTTACTGTTCTGACTTCAAACATGGGAAAATGTAGGTATAAGCATTGGATTTCAGAGTGGTAAAAATCAACTATTCACGCTCAAGTCCATGCAACACTAGGGAAACATTGGATTTCAGAGGGGTGACATTTTCTATTACCATTCCATACAGTGCAACAGTAGGGAAAATGTTGAACTGCAAAGTGGTTAATTTTACTATTCTTAATGCAGTCTTAGCAAGAGTAGGGAAAATACCAGGCCAGAATTACTAATCTTTCACGAAATGCAGTGTAGCAAGTCAACTTGCTGTGCTGCGTCGCATGAAAGGGAGAGAGCAGAAATGTGCCATACCTACTAAGAAAGCACTGGTGCAATTCAGGCAGCTTAGTGCCAATGCAGGCACCCTTGCACAATGGTTCAAAGGGAGCCTGCATGGCAAAGAGTTTTGTTTTTGTGCTGCAGATTGTAGCACAGACAGAAGGAGTAAATAATGGGGAGAGAAAAATATTTTTCTCATCATCACGCCATTCTCTGTGAGGCATAGCAATTTCATGCAATTCCATGTTTACAAACCTTTGTAAATCTGAGATTGTGTGGAATCTATGGGCAGATTCTTGAATGCCTCTCAGAATGAAATATAAAGCAATACAGCGCAAGCCGTTACATTGCGTCCTTTTTTTTGCAAAACCTAGCAAGGCGACGCAATTCAACACTTGTGTGGCGACGCAATTCAACACTTGTGTGGCTTTGTAAATATCTACTAGCATTTTGCGTCATGGATGCACCATAAAAGTAATGCAACCATGACGTAACATGTTAGTAAATCTGGCCCTACATATATGAGTAACCCCATGAAAGTAGAAAAAATAATAAACTCCTAATAGAAAATTAATAATCAACATAAAATATATACATACTTGTATTAAAAAACTAAAAACAATTAATCAATTCACACAATTACTATTCAATTAAATATAATTATCAATTAATAAAAAATTGTTATCCAGTTAATAATTAGCTTCACCACCCTGTACCCCTACAAACCTAGCAGCCTGCACCTAAAATAACAAAGAAAAACTATTCTAGAACTTAAATATTTAAAATAAATTAAATCATTAATTGATAATTATTAATTATTACAAACCTAGCATCCTGCAACTAAAATAAAATTAAGTTAACTTGAATATATTCTACAATTTATATATTTAAAATTCAATTGACAATTTAATTTCCAATTAATAATTATTAGCATGTAATTATACATTAATTTCTCACCTTATACCCTATACCAAACCTAGCATCCTGCAACTAAAAGAGAAGTAAAATTAATCAGTATTTCATATTTTACAGAATAAAAAATTAAGTAAATATTTACCTAACAATTTATAATAAATGGTTAATGAATTTTTACTCAAATTACCTTTCCATCCTACAGCCTGTATTTCATAAATTATATAATTAGAAATCATTTAAATAATTAATTAACAGTTATAACTTAATGATCTTCCCGCCCTTTGCCCCTACAAACCTATCGGTACAAAAGGGGGTGGTGATGGACGGAGCATCTGAACCAATCAAACACTCACACCCATTCAACAGATCTGGGTTTAATTCATCACCGTTCTTTAGCCCACTCTGCCACCCCAGTCCAGTCATGGCCATATGCAAATCAGTCTGTCCCTGTGCCTCATGGGAACAGTCCAGCCCGAGCTGCCAAGCCATGCCTTCCCTGGACTGGAAACAAGCTTCCAAGGACCTGTTTCTGGCATTTCAGCCGTCTTCAGCCCGGCTTGCTTGAATCCAGTGGCAAAGTGAGCTCACAAATAACAAAGAATGGAACTAAATCAGTATTACATAAATTATATAATAAATATCAATCAAAAAATAAGTCAAAATTAAGTATTTCATAATTAATTATTACCTATTTAAATTCCCTCTCTGTCCCCCTACAAACTCAACAATCTGCTACAATACTGTAA
This sequence comes from Lissotriton vulgaris, assembly GCF_964263255.1. Taxonomy (NCBI): domain Eukaryota; kingdom Metazoa; phylum Chordata; class Amphibia; order Caudata; family Salamandridae; genus Lissotriton; species Lissotriton vulgaris. The sequence continues at coordinate 1,301,556,885 of NC_141694.1, forward strand.
ATGACTATGAATACAAATTCTAAGTCATTTAAAATTACAAGCTACATCATTAGAAAAATTAATTATTAACATTTATACAAATCATAGTAATTCCTAAAACTAATAGATTAACTAAAACACATCTAAATTTGTTTATTCATTTGAAGCGTTTTATGTAGCGCTGGCTATACCCAGAGGTATCAAAGCGCTTTACATAAGGAAGTGGTTGCAACAGAATGTTGTTACATAGTTACATAATTTCCTAGAATAAAAACATAGCATGGAGAAAGACATTATTACAAAAATACATCCGTTACTAGAGCATAAGAATAAAATAGAAACAGGTCAAAGGAGCAAGGATGGTAGATGGGTAAAAGTAAAGGGTTAAGAAATCATAGCAAGTCAGGATGACCGGTATTAGAGAAGAGAATTTTCGTGGATACCAAAAGTCAGAAGACAAGTTGAACAAAACCAGAGAGGGTCCAGGGATCCACAAACAAACCGGTGCCGGACTTCATAACTGTGTGGCGCAAAGAGTTGGAAGTTGACGGGGTGTCCCACCAAGCTGAAACACGATGAGCGAGGTGAAGCTGAGCAAGAGGGGCAATGACCAAACCAAAGGCAGAGGGAGCTGGCTAGTGGCAAGGAACAGTTGCAAGATGGAGGAACCAAGTACTCAGACCCCAGGAGTTACAAAGACAAGATGGTGGGGCTGCGTGAATGCAAAAATAAGACCACCATATAAAAAAACAGAGTTCAAAACCCACCCAAAAGGCAGAGCTGAATGGAGAAGGCAGTAGCTTGGCAGTGGTGGGGGGCAAGGTTGGAAATCGCTACTCTCTCCCAGGTAATCCACTGCAGGGGAAGAGAACGCAGGAGTCCAGGCAGCAGTCCCCGGAAGTGGGAAGGCAACAGCTGGTCAGGAGGATGAACAACTCAGGAAGAAAGGAAGCAAGCTCAGTTGTGTAGGGCAGCAGTGTCTTGTGGCTTTCACCTCTGCACTCGCGCTGGTTCTCGTTCTAGCGCAGCAGGATTCCAGGCAACCCAGTCTTCGATCCGGAAAGGCAGGCGCTGGCCAGAGGAGAGGGTCACCGCCCATTCCCCAACAGCCACCACGGAAGAAAGAAACCCCTCATCAGGGCATCATCAAGAAGACGGGGGAAGAGGGAGGCACGCAAGAGAGGCGAGGAGAGTCTATGTCCGATGCCCGGCTGGATAGGTGACGGCCGTGGCGGCGAAACCAGAGCCAATTCCCCCTACAGCTGTCTGGCAGCTCCACTGGGCTTCAGCCATGTTTGCTTGGGCTACACAGCCTGAAAAACAATGATCCTGAAATCCTCTGAAGATCTCAAGCTGATATACAGGAGATTGGAGAAGATGAAGACCGCTGTCGAGCAGGACCCCGGTGAGCAAGAGGTTCCAGGGGGAATGAAGATATTGGGGGACTTAAGCCAAAAAGGCAATCCCTGGCCGGGAGCTCCTGGCCAGAGCTCCTCATCCATCGGCCATCTTATTATCTCCCCGTAGAGGGTGTTGTGCAGATTGGAGTAGTGTTGTTGAGTATAGTGGCCTAGAGCAGAGTAGATAGTCGTAGAGTGGAGTAGTGTAGCAAAGTGGAATAGCAGAGTGTTGTAGAGCAGAGTGTTGTAGAGCAGAGTGTTGTAGAGCAGAGTGTTTTAGAGTAGTTTCGTACATTTGAGTTTTGTAGAGCAGAGTGTTGTAGAGCAGAGAGGCAGAGAGCAGAATGGCAGAGAGGCAAGTGGCGTAGAGTCATTTGAGGGAGAGTCAAGTGGCGTAGAGTCAAGTGGTGTAGAGTCAAGTGGAATGGCATACAGTGAAGTAGTATAGTATTGAGTGGAACAGAGTGGAGTAGGGTGTATTAGAATAAAGTGAAGCAAAGTGGTGTGGAATGGCACAGAGGGAGCTGAGTAGAGCATCGTAGAGTGGCATAGTGTTGTAGAGTGACAGTTTGTAGAGTGGAGTAGAGGGGCAGAGTGGAGTACAGAGTAGATTGGATTAGAGTGCAGTGGTGTAGAGTGCATTGGTTTTGAGTAAAGTGGTGTAGAGTGTAGTGGCGTAGAGTGGTGTACACAGTAGAGTACAGTGGCGTAGAGAAGATCGTTTCAGAGTAAAGTGAAGTGGTTCAGGTTACAGTGGAGTGGTGCAGCGTAGGGTACAGAGGTGTAGATTGGTGCAGAGTGCAGTGATTAAATAATGAACAAACTATATTTTTAACCACTATATTAGTGAATACGATATTAAAAACATCAATAGTATTTTCAAACAATATGAATTACCTCATAAAACGATATTCTAGTCTATGATACTTATGCATCACAATATTTGCGTGTCACGATATTTAATTTCCAATATTTCTGCTTCCCGATATCTTTAAATTTATATTTTGCCTAAACATCTTGTTCTAATGACACTTCAAAGAATCCTGCCTGCAGCACACACAAAGGAACCTCATGCAATGCCTGCCTTGTCTCTGTTGTCCTAGTCAGGTTGGAGCCAAACCCAGGGAAGAAGGAGAACTTCCAGGGATTGTCCCCACACACCGGTTGGCACTGGAAATGGAAATGGCACCCTCAGAAACTCTCTTCAGAACATTCCTAAACCGGTGAAAGAGTCAGAAGGACTGCCATGCTTTCTGAAGAAGGAAGACTGTACCTGTTTTATTTTAACTCGGAATCCCCAGAAGTGGCGCAAAGGGTAAGTTGGCTGATCTCAAGGTTGAGCTAAGGGAACACAACAACCTTCCATAAGCTTTTACTGCAAATGCCCAGCTGATCAGCATCACCTGGACCTACTATACCCTGATGTTGGCCTCAGCTGGAGTGAATTCTGATCCCCTGGAGGTGCCCACAGATCGAGAACTCTTGGCTGACAGAGTGTACTCTTCCTGCTTAAAAATGTAACTCCAAGTGAAAATCCACACGTTTGGTCCTTTTTTCTCACATCAGCTATAATCGCTTGCTCCTCCAGCCAACAGGAAATTGTGACTGAGACCTACTTTTTGTGCTGAACAGCTACTGCTCAATTCTCCTGCCAACACAAAGCTCCAACAATGGCCTGCTCCTTGCGCCAAACCTTTCTTCCTTGTTGCCTCCGCTCACGCTAAGCCCCAGCTGAGGCTCCTTGCATGGACTTGAACTCAAAGAAGGTAAACTCTTCACCAGGACAAGCCTGGTCCCTACATCTGTCCTGTGTTGCATCACAGCTGGTCTGAAGTAGAGAGTTTGATCCGCTCCAGCTCAACCAGATACCCCTGGGTGTCACTATGTGCTTTTTCGCACTTATCTCAACTGCGTTCATTCAACTCTCGAATTACTGATTGGATTTTTATCATTTCAGTGTAATTTTATTTATTACATTTTACTCTATGTTCCTAGGTTGGTTTGGGGTTTTTCTTCTTGTGTGTTGTCACTTTATCACTGTTTGAATACTTCATAAATACTTTACATATATCCTCTAAGTTAAAACTGCCTACTTTTGTACCAAGCTACCAGAGGGTTAGACATAGGTGCATTGAGTGATTTTTGTGGTTCACCCTGCCAAGGTTTGTGTTTATTTTGTGCTGGGCTCTCACCCCCATCAACTAATAACCCAATTTCTTACAACCCACTAAAAATATTTACACCTCCGCTCTTTTGCCCATGTACTCATCTTACTGCATTGACCCTATCTCTGATGAGATACGAGCATTCACTGGCAACCTTCCTCACTCTCTTTATCTTGTACCCTACATTTCCTATGTGTGTCCCCACGTTTCCAATTGATCACTGCACCTACCAGCCTTCAGGTGACCTATCTTAAAGCAATGTCAATTCTTTTAAAGCAATATTTTATGTTACGGTTATTATCTTTGTCTCAGGAAACTATGTGAAAGGAGGAATTTAGGGAGTGATTTAGAAAACGAAATTACATTGTGGGGTCACCTACAATCAATGAACACTGCTAAAGCTACTGGAGATGGAGTCATAGACAGTTTGCAGATAAGACAGTTAATATTCCTGAAGACCGAAATACAGAGCATTTCTGTAGTTACGTTTAGAAGAGATGACTGGGAGAATTAGTTTGTTAAGAAGCTTAACTATGCAAAAAGGACGAAGTGACACCTTCTCAATCTTAGCTTTAAAATCCGCTCCACTTAGTGACCTGTAGTTCCTGATTTCCTATTGTCACAGAACTCTTAACATGGTCAATGCTGTATTAGCTAAAAGCAGTACAAAAGGGGGTGGTGATGGATGGAGCATCCGAGTCAATCAAACACTCACACCCAGTCAAAAGATCTGGGTTTAATCCATCATCGTTCTTTAGCCCACTCTGCCACCCCCAGTTCAGACATGGCTATATGCAAATCAGTCTGACCCTGTGCCTCATGGGAACAGTCCAGCCCGAACTGCCAAGCCATGTCTTCCCTGGACCGGAAAAAAGCTTCAGAGGACCGATTTCTGGCATTATAGCCGTTTTCAGCCCGGTTTGCTTGAATCCAGTGGCAAAGTGAGCAAGGGACTCACGTCTGAGCATACCCTGCCACATTTATGGCGGCGAAAATCAGTACAAAAGGGGGTGGTGATGGACGGAGCATCTAAGTCAATCAAACACCCCCTTTTGTACTGTATTAGCTAAAAGGCCAGGACAAGTTGCATGTGTCAAGTGACATGTGATCAGTGGCCACCTGACAACTGCTTGTACATGTGAAACTGGAATGGGGCTAAAAGGAAAAGGGGCCACAAATGGACATTTCTTTCTCTTCTCCTCCTCATCTTGATGCACCACTTTGACAATGAGGAGGCGTCAAAGGGATGTGTGAGAAAAATAACACAGCTGGTAGCAACTGTGGGCGGAACAGGACCTGCTTGTCAGTGTCTGCCATGATGTCTCGCTGTTTCCAGTGCTTGGGACACGCCCCTCACAGCCATGCTGGAAAAGGCACATGTCTAAGCCAGAAAGAAAGCTTAAGATGGAGATGGTAAAGGATCCATCTGGTCCTGCATTGTCTAGGACCACTGAACATAGATGTGCATCAGTGACGTCTCAATGTTGCTCTTTAAGCTGAAGAGCACACAATATTCCAAATGTGGAGTCAGGATGCAGTTATATGTCCGATTTCTTTTGTAATAATTAAAACAGGTACATAACACTTACACTTAAGATACATCTTTAGGAAGAAATGGATAAGTAAGCAGCTGAATAGAGTTAGGGAAGCTCAGGGGTAACATTAGAACATATTTGTCAAGTCGATACATGTGCCGATAACCTCTCAGCACAAATGGTGGTGTCTGAAACCCAGAAGAAATCAAAAAGGACGGGGGCATGTACTGACGAACAGCAGTACTAATTTAGCAAGAGCAAAATTGGATTGTGCAAAGGCTGTGCTTAGAGCTGTTAAGTTTTCCAATTCAATGCATGAAAAGAGCATCCAGTCAAGATATCTTCTGCCCATTCTGGTTCCTGAACATGTGACTACACATACCAGAATGTAAAGGTAAACCTGGAATGCATGGCTTATACATGCATGGAATCATGAGAACTCAGAGCTAGGTTAGTGTGCTCTATTTATGGTAATCTCATAAGGAATATGATTTTTAGTAATTAGATGAAATATACATTCATAAAAGTTTCATAAAAATCTGTTACAATTATATTCACTTAGTGTTAAAACGGCATATCAGATAACATAGAAGCATACATACATATAGAAGAGAAAACGTATAGAGCGCATTACCCATATACAGACGATGCAGTCAAGAAGTTGTGCAAATGATTATCAAGCAATCAGGAAAATGATGTCTTGGTGCATCGATAAAATGTTCAGAATTATCATTTCAAAATTACTATATATATCAATCATCAGGCAGACGTAAGGTACTAAGGCAGTGCAGTTTTTGAGGGGTGCCAGGGTGTCAGCGCAGTTGGAGATCCATCAGTGGCGGTTGCGCGCTGCAGTGTCATTGTCTGTAAGCCTTGGCTGAGTGGTGGTGCTGAGGGAGTTGATAAAACGTTCTCCGGTGGCCTTGATCCGGCTGCGATGATGGTGGTGGTGTACTGTGGGCATGGTGAAGATGTGATGTATACAATGATGGTTGGTCCAGTAGTGTTCGCTGGTAAGGCTGTAGTTTAAGTTACCAGTGGCAGAGGAGACGTGCTCGATCGTGTGTCCTGCTATCTGGCTTGCTGTGGTGACTAGCTGCTTGAGACTGCTGTTGGGGAGCTTACCCAGGAGAGAGCGGTGTTCTGGTCACTGGGGTTGTCAAGGTGGAACTCGAGTTCACCGAGAAGGATGTCATCAATGGATTTGAGAGCCTGGGGTGCAATGAGGTCTACAATGGTATCGGAGATTGGGGTCCATAGCCTGGGGGCCTGCAGATGAGGGTGCCGCAGAGGATGGACTTGGGGTTGGTCCGGAACTGGAAGTTGAGGTGATCCATGGTCACTGTTGGGTCATTAGAGTGCATGGTCAGTCAGAGTGTGCTTCTGTAGGTGATGGCAATGCCTCCTCATAGATGGTTTGGGTAGTCCTTGTGGGTGATTTAGTGGCCATCAGTGAAGGCGATGTCAGGTCCTGAACAGAGGTTGGTCCTGGCAGGCGATGTGGCATCCAGGGTTGATGACGAGGAGGGTGCAGGTGTCGTAGCGATGGAGTGTCATAGAGGAAGGGTGCTTGGTGCTGAGAGCATTCCAGGGGCGGACGGGCGCAGACGGGCTTGCCAATGGCTTGCCTTTGGCATGGGAGACATCCATTACAATGCAGGCATTACATCATAATGCTTTTACAACGCAAGTACAACATCGCAGGTGCCCTTACATCACATTCCATTACAATGCATTGTGAGGTCAGTAATTGGGTATTTTTAATTTTTATGGTGGGTATGGTTTTCGGGTGTCGTAGATAATATGTGGGGTGTATTATGGGGTATAATTTGAAATTTGGTGTGTTTTTTGGGTCAATCATGCAAACTGGGATGTGCATTTGAGTCAAATATGATTTTTAGGGTAAGTGTTGGGGGCTCAAAGACAAATTTTAAAGTTTAAGGTTTGCTTTGGGGTGCAAGGGTTAGTTTTATGGCTGCAGTGACGGAAGTGGGAATAGTAATGTTTACATCTCCGCAATCCAACACCTTCACTACTGTTCCAATATGCCTAGTATTAGAATCCATCGTAGTGGAATGCGATATAACGGTATGTATCGTAACTCCATATATACCTTTGATACACCAGTGGTACGCCCGCTGGGCATGGCTGCCATTGAGAAGTGCTGCGGGGGAACTGGACAGCTGGAAGGTGGGAAACGCCGGAAAGAACACAAGATGGGGCGTGGTTGCGGGGGGTGTGTGTGAGTGAGTGTTGTATATATTTGAATGTAAGAAATATTACCTCAAGGCCGGGTCCTGTGTCTTCGTTGCTCCTGCTCTCCTGAGTCTGCTTCCAGGAACAGGAAGTATGCAGCCAGGCTCCCTCCCCTAAGCCAATAACAATTCTGCAATGCGATGTTGGGATTGGTAATTGGCTGTGGGATGAGGCGTTCAGCCAGGGACTGGAGGTGTGGGCATGTTCTCCATGCAGGCAGTAATGCAGCCTTCATTGCAAACAGGACACTGCACATGACTGCTTTGTGCGGCCAGAGTGGGTCGACCAAACAGTCACTGCGTACTTGAGTGGGCATGCCCCTCTGCCCCTCTCCTGCTCCGTGAGTTGAGTAGCCCTACCCACCATGCCTCCCGCAAAGGAAAGATGGCACGATTACATCAGGAAGTTATCATGTGATGATTGTTCCTCTTCTTGTACTGCTTGAAAGCAGTGGGCCAACGCTCTTCCATCATAGCTGATGAGCCGACACTGGGGGTGCATCATCTACAGGTGCTAGGCCTGGGTGACTCGACCCCCGGGCCTCCTCCGCTACGTGTTCCACCTTCTCCTTACCTGGACATTGACACCATGGCGCAATCCACTAAACTCTCAAAATCTGTGACTCAGCCAGCAGGAACCTCAACCAGGTGGGATTTCACAAGCCTGGGTACCGCAGTAGCCGCCAAGTCTACTGGCGAACCTCCTGATGCAGTTGATGCAACAGGGCCCCCTTAGGCGTGAAGTTGCAGCGCTCCCACAACACAAGTTTGGCGCGGCTCAGCTGCCTCAACCTCCACAGTGTCCGACCAGCACAACCTCATCTGGCCTGTGCTGTTGAGAGGTGCCGCCCACCATTGGTAATCTCCTCCGTGCACCCTGGTGTAGTGGTGGATCGTAGTATGCAATGCAAACCTCCCTACGTTAGTGCGCAGGAGCGCCTCTACCATTCACAGCTCCAAGGGGCTCAAGGCAATCTTCTCACACAGGTCAAAAACGTGTCTCCTTGGCACCTGCCAGACTTTACCACCAGGTACGGGCGATCGCCATAATGTCTAATGCACAACGATAAAAAGAGTAGGGAGAATGAGGAAACAGTCTTAGTCCCCGGTTATACTTATTTAAACAAAAAAAGAGTGTCCAGAAACACAGCTTGAATACAAATGGAGCAAAAAACTATGAGTATATGACCCCACTCAGGTCACTATAGAAAGCCCTCACTCACCACCCTGGGTTGGTGACATGCTTCATCATAGGGATCCGGTTTACGAGCGTCTTTGGGATCTGGTTTACGAGGGTATCATCATGTTCTGAGAGGGTGCCTGGCGTCGAGGGCGGTGTGCCCCTTAAACAGTAACCAATCTTAACCCTATAAATATACCCTGTACCCCAAAACCCAAACCTATCCCTAAACCCTAAAAATACCCCTGTATCCCAAAACCCAAACCTACCCCTGAACCCTAAAAATACCCCTGTACCCCAAAACCCAAACCTAGCCCTGAACCCTAAAAATACCACTGTACCCCAAAATCCAAACCTACCCCTGAACCCTAAAATACCCCTGTACCCCAAACCCCAAATCTAGCCCCGAACCCTTAAAATACCCCTGTACCCCAAAACCCAAACCTACCCCATAACCTTAAAAATACCCCTGTACCCCAAAACCCAAACCTAGCCCTGAACCCTAAAAATAACCCTGTACCCCAACACCCAAACCTACCCCTGAACCCTAAATACCCCTGTACCCCAAAACTCAAACCTAGCCCTGAACCCTAAAAATACCACTGTACCCCAAAACCCAAACCTAGTCCTGAACCCTTAAAATACCCCTGTACCCCAAAACCAAAACCTACCCCTGAACCCTAAAAATACCCCTATACCCCAAAACCCAAACCTAGCCCTGAACCCTAAAAATACCCCTGTACCCCAAAACCCATACCTATCCCTAAACCCTAAAACTACCCCTGTACCCCATAACCCAAAAATATATCTGAACCCTTACAATACCCAAACACCCCAAAACATATACCTCAGTACCCCAAAACATATACCCCTATACCCATACTTACCTTATCCAAACATTAAAAAAAAACATGCTTTTACCATTCATGCATTTACAACGAATTTCGTTGTAAATGTATGCGTGGTAAAAGCATATAAAATGTATTGCCATGTGTTATAATGGCATTGCGGAGTCAAGGTACTTTCGTAATCAAAGTATGCGGAGTGATGGTATGCGGAAAGAAAGTTGCGGAATAATGGGTGTTTACCCTCCCCTGGTAAGTACATTGGTGGCACGGCGACCCACATCTCCAGCAACATACTCATATTTTTTCACCACCCATTTGAAAAATGCACAGGTCTCTCTCATTGATGGCAGCACCGACATACACTTTTAGACACACCTCCCGCCACAAGTTCTAGAATTGCAAACTTTAGAGCTGGGGAGCTACGTTCAAATCTCGGCATCAGCTCAACATCCTGTGATTCTAGGCAAATCGCTTTGTCTCCCCGTGCCTACCACAAATGAATGAGTTCTTCTGTAATGTAAATTGTGCTCATGCCATGTTGTCGAGTTCGCTCTATGTAATATTGCAAGGAAAAATAAAGTAGGGAAACTCGAGTTCACACACTACTGAACGCGCACTCTTAAGTGCATCAGCAGTGCACTGTGAATCGGAGCGTTTCACAGGCCTGTCACAGATAAGAAATGCTATCAAACGAAATACTACAAAACAATATACTACTGGCCGGCAGCAATTCATACCCGGACAACGTAGGGACGGGCTGCTAGTATAACTTAAAATGAGGTGTAAGAAACAGACTCGTATAGTACAATACAATGTTTAAAAGACCATAACGTGAGATATGGACTGGATGGAGTCAGCATGATATGGGCAGCAGAGAGGCTTTGGAAACCAGGATCCTGTCCTGGGAAATGCTGCTAAAAAGTGAACTATGGTCAGTCGTATCCGGGTAAGATAAAATATATGCTCAGCATGGGTTATGCAGGTTAGGTACATCCCCATGGAAGAAGAGATAGGCATGTACCTTACTACTGTGGCCATATCAAGCACCTCAATGATTCTAGCCCTCTACCTATCCTCCAGGAATTTGTTTTATACCAGTGCCTTTGACCTGGAGTTAATGCTACCTAGACAATCAAAGATGTTGCTCAAACCCAAGTTGGAGAAGGTATTAGTGAAAATATTATTTTTTTTAGTTTACCAAAAAACCTAAAGTTTTTGTAAAGTAAGAAATAGAGACGTTAAAACTTAAAACTGTACCTTATATTCCTGTAAAATATTCACCAAATGTGTCTTTCATTAGAGATTCTTCTGCAAATGTATGAAGTTTAGCAATGGAATAAATGAAGTATTCAGTGGCTAATTAATAGTTTCACAAGTTTGTAACATAAAAAATGAGATTTTGTATGGCAGCATAATTGTTAGTATCATGAGCATATCATCATTACACTTATTTTTCGAGGCATCATTCTTCGGAGGGGGGTCCTTTTCATACCAGAGTCCAAATAACGTTGCTGATAAGAGAGGGGTGGAAGATATATTGGCTTGGCTCACCAAGCGTCTATTCGGTGATATCTAAATTAAGACAGAGAAGGAAAAAGTTGTAAGATCTGGTTGACCAATGACAATGAATATTCATGAAGATGCCATTTTTAGGTGTCAGAAATTATTCGAAAAATAAAAAAGAGAGCAATACTTCATGTTTAAAATATAACCACAAAGGTTCTCAACAACAACCAGTCTAGACTAGAAGCAGTGCCTAATAATGTATGGCCATTAATGTTCCTGTGCCAGTTGTTATTCCATCATATTGTGTGCCAAAAAGTAAAATACCATCAGAATTGCTGACAAGGGGGCTGGTGTGGCAAGGAAAATCATTTTAAAGGGAGTGGCATACTGGATGCTGATTCTGAGGGCAATAAATAGGCATCAGGATTTGAGGTGGGGCATTTGGTGCTCATCGTTGACTGAGAAATTATTTGAAATAGAAAAGCACTATTTGAGTTTAGAGAGGAATTCCTGAAATGCAAAACAGAAGCCTCAGTGGATCATGTGAAAAACTTCATGAATATAAAGCATAGATATTTACTCAAAAGATGGTTTCCAGCTCCTTCATGGAAGGCTGGAAAGAATGCTGATTATTAATAGTCCTTTGCAGCACTCTCAACCTTCTCGATACCCAATCGTTTAGCATACCCCACTAGGGGCTAGAGCAGAGGTCTTCAAACTTTTGTAGGTTGAGCCCCCCCAACTGAATTTTTTAAAACGTCGGGCCCCCCCACCACCTGACAGAAATTTCTGGAATCTGGCACACTACATAATTAACCGCCACCTGCATATCCCGGGCCATATCCAGCAAATAATGTTCAACGCAATAGGAGTTTAGTAAACTGTAGGTTTGTGAGTGGGTGTGGTTAATGACAGAGGCTTACAAACAGGTTTGAAATAGTGTAATATAGCTTCTCTGTGCAGACCCCGGGGCTGCTGCCCTAAAGGTACCTCTGAAGACATCCCCATGGAATGGTGGCGCTCCCCCCTGGATTGAAGAACTCTGACTTAAGTGTACCCTAACATCTCATTCCACATTGTACATGTCACACCATTGCCCTCAAATCTTTTGGTATTTCTACGTGTAGGACTCTTAAAGTCAACGGGTCTCCTGAGAAGTGCAGAGATGCCAAGGTTTCAGATTGCTATGTGTAACATTTCATAATGTTAGTGTCTTATGAGTAACATTTCAATGATCATGACACTTTCTTGCAAGCAAAATCAAGCAAAGAAGATGAGAGAAACATAAACATCAGAAATCACACCCAGTTGAGCAAGGAGAAACTCTTAAGAAGTCACTGAACTAAAGTGTGCGACCAGACTCAATATTTCATGAATAGGTAAAGCACTTAGTACATGTTTCATTGAGACTTAGATGTGGTCCTAAAATCTTACCAAATCAAACAATAACAGCACTTCAAATTTGTATTTGATTCTAGAACAGCCTGCACTTGATGAGTTTTACAGATATGTGCGCTTTCCCACCATATATGTTTACAAGTCCCTTTGTGAAGTATATGCTGCAAAAAGTACTTTATTTTTCCCAAAGACCCGTTTGGGTACCTGGCTTCATGAAGAACCAAAATCTTGAACATTCAGGGTTGAAACCCACAGCATTGACTCTCAACAAGGACAGCAATTTTTTGTTTTGAGTCTGGGAGAGGCAGAGAACGGTGACCGTACCCCTAATAAGACTGCACATGCTGCCCACTCTGCACTGATTTCAATAGCCACAGGGCTCTGATCAAGAAGCCCAGTTTGCTCTGATTTTCCTTTAGAATTATTACCGTCACCCTTCACTAAATATTACTGCTGTATTACACTGAATATGAAGGCTACTCTGCACGAATGAGGATTTCCACTTTTACTAATTCTCATGGTTATTCTGTCTCCAGTTAGCATTTCCACTGTGAGACTGACATTAATTTACTATTAAAACGAAACTCTCAACCAGCTCTCATTTTTCGGCAAGCATTGGAGTTAGGAGCATTGGAGTTAGGGGATATAGTTTTAAGTTTTAGCCCATACTTGCCATGCTAAAATTGAAATTAAGAGTCCAAGAATGCAGAATTGGACATTTTTCAAAAAAATCAGTGACATGTTGAACACTCAGGTAAAAAATAGTGATTGTTTACATAGTGATATGTGTAGTCCCTACTACTTAATTGGAAAAGACAAACCAGATTGTGAGAAACACACAAGCACTGTACTCACTCTGGACATTGGACTGATCTCAAAAGTTCTTCAGCCTTCTTACTTTTTACCTGGAATAAGACTAGGAGCCTTGTAAGCGCTACAATAGGCTGCTATCACATGCCAGACGCGCGCTGTATGGCTGACAGTAAAAATACATGCTTTGGTTTGCAAAGGCTGCACTGTGAGATGATGACATATGTAAGTTTAGAAATAAGCAATGTATGGGGTACCATTGTAGGGCACACGTTCTGGCTAGGAAGCTTCCCTTCTGTAACATTCATGTGGTCTCCGCCTCAGACGCTGATATAATGAGTAGGTAAGAGACTTGTGTGAGCTGCGAGAGAAATCTGACCCACTGCAAATGAAAACTGTGGAGCGCCGTGAGTCAATATTAAATGCCATTGGAGCTAATTAGGCCAACTTGTAGGCACAGAATACACATTTAACACCTTGGCTGCTAGTGGTTTTCCCCTCCTGTGCTGGAAAGTAAGATTTATCATTGTTCATGGCAAGGTCAGCTCGTCATAAGCACAGCTCCACTGTGCCTCATGACGAGCTGAGCTAGTCATGAGCAGGGAAGGGGTTAAAGAAAATGGTTTGAGTGAGAATGTGGTTGAGCACTTTAATGACGAGATAATCCAAACTAATGGTAAGCTTTTCAGGAAATATATCGGTTAAGATATTTACACACTTACAAAATCTAACTACAAGCAACAACATGCTCACATTTTAAAACAAGCCTCAAACACTTCTCCATAGAATTCCGCTACAGCTCCTCAAGATAGTCGAATTTCTCTGTCATGTCGACCGTCTCCTCCCTGACTGAACATCTTCCTGGGTCCAGTATAAACCAGTACAGCCAATCAGCAGGGCGAATGCTCAGACTCTGCCCTTGATGGGAACATGATCCACAACGCCACAACATGCTAATTCAAGGCTGTGGTGAGCGTAAGGGGGAACCATCTGCAGCAGTGGGGGAAGTGTTAAGGTAGCAGGAACATAGTGAACTCGGCGCATAAATGGTAGCTATTGAGGTGATTTGTATACGACTGAAAAAGTGCAGGCCAGCACTGAAACATTACAGCACAGAAGGGTTCCTGGGTGGGTGAATAATCACCACTTTGCAGGACGACCCTGTAACACCCAGGAAATAAGTGCCCCCACCCACCTGCCCTGTGGAACCACGTCTTGAGGAACTTACATTTTGAGGCTAGATTGCTTACCCGCAGTGCATCAATGCGAAGATAAAGAGCTGTGCGCGAGGATGCTTTTAGGCGGCCAATGTAATCAAAACCTCAGTTACGGCCGAATATCAGCCCAACACATACATGTCAACATTTCAGAAGAGCAAAGAGGGAGATAAAAAAAAATCGGGAGAATGGGGCCTTGAATCGGGTTACTGGCATGTATGGGCTTTGGAAGTGTGCTGCTGCAGGTTTGGACATTTGAAACACATATGCACGTCTTTTTTTCTTACCTTTTAGAAACATGGAGCGCAATAGCAGGCTGAGAGGGTAATGCAAGTGTTGTGCACACGCCTGAAAAGGGAGGGTTGGCATGTCTGGCCTAACACCCAACAACCCCCGACCCCCCCCCCCCCCCCCCCCCCCCCCCCCCCCCCCGAGAAAGCCCTGTTATCTGTGTAGATTTCAGCAGACCTTCACAGTGAGGTGATAGGAAATCGTGGGAAAGCGTTCACAGTAAGCCAGTGAGAAAAGGCAGCAAAAGTGAAATGCAGGGGCTTTATTATTGCAAATTTCACAGGACTTCCTTGAATCACAGCTGCTGCCCCCCCTCATTGGTGAAACGTCACTGTTGACGTTCCTGCATGCTGATTGGAAAAAGCGGGAGCAACAGCCAATCAAAAATCCCCATTTGAAATGGGTGACAACTTGCAAGACGGAGGAAAAACAAGAAAAGGTGAGACTTTCGGGTGGAGTGCGCGCCCCCCCTGGGATGGTGGCGCACCCCCCTGGGTGGCGCGCCCCACAGATTGAAGAACACTGGGCTAGAGAGTTGTCTAGATGGGTTCCAAGGGTTAGGCAATGGGAGGCAGGAGGACTGGACTGAAACTATTTGTGTACATTGTAATGATATGATTACCTCCTCACCTGATCTCCCCTTCTTTTCTGCATCCCATCCAAGCTCCCAGTTGTTACTTACACTGAGCATGTGCTAAATTTTACAACCCTGAGCAAAATAATTAAATATTGAGCTTTTTCAGATCTACACACAAGTTATGAATCATCTGGATATTGCAGAATGTCCACGGTTTGAATTTTGCAGTTTGCAGTTTGAAATGACAAGCTATAATTCAGCAAATATAGTTTATTTATATAGGAATATCAATTTCCATAATTATTTTTAACTCATATGTGTGTGATAACAATTGATGAGGTAGGACACATGAGACATCATTCCAAGTTGAAGGTTAACACCAATTTGGGGAAAATTGGTATTAAAAGTAGCATACAAATGTCATACTGACCCGTTGCTTTGTCCATGCACACATGTTTCCAGTTAATGCCTGGTAACACCCTTGCTGAGAAATTCCACAAGATCTATGTTTTGCAACTCAGAACAAGAGAAAATATCCATTACTGCGTGAGGTGACATGATAATGCACCAGGGAAACATCCCACCATTTGCATCATGACTTTCCCATAACTGGGAATGAGGCCCTGCATGCGGATGTTCTATCTTTGATGCAAGAGGGCAATGCTGCACGGCTTTTATTGCTATAACTTGACGTCTGAAGTGAACGCATTTTATCATTTATAATGATAAAGAATTGTTATGGCACTATCACCACTAGTAAAGTCTCAGACCGAAAGCCTGCAAAACGTGAGTTCTTTACTTATATATGAGCTGTCTGGTTCTGAATCTGAAATGTTTCTGTAACCTGAGCAGAAGCCCATGTCGGATTCTTTGAAATCTATCTAATGTAGCTAGCTATGCAATATATTGACTGAGAGTTTGTGATTGTTTTAATTTTTTGCCATGGCCCCTGCAAGTCATTGCTTAGTCATAATATATATTTCAAAATCTACCTTGAAAGGATAGTTCTGAAAAATGAATGGAAGTGAAAAGTAAAGGTGAAAATATATGCAACCAGATTGGGTAATGTCAGACTGCATACACTGTTTATTACAACTGTCTACAAAAGCTAAGGTTCTTTAGACATCATTTAAGAAATTGGACTGCAAAATAAATATATCTGTGTCATATTTTTAATGGGTTTCCTACCACAGAAATGCCCAACTCTCCTTGGAAGGATGAGACTTCTTAGGCATACAGTGAAAGTGTTTAAATAGTGGTCAAGTGCTGTAAGAAACTAGATTGATAATTATAAGAGATAGAGGACTCAATCTTAATGCAAGCTATGGGTGGGCACTGATAGTTTTAGCACCTGAAGAGCAAACGGAGACTCAGGGCCAGATGTAGGTAATTCCGATTTACCGACTCTTAAATACCGAATCATACCGATTCGGTATTTAAGAGTCAGTAAATCGGAAGGGGGCAGATGTAGGTAATTCTAATTTGAGAATGACCGAATCTGTATGATTCGGTATTTACCGATTCTGTAAATACCGAATCTGTATTGCCCATTGATTCCTATGGGCCTTGAAGTGCAAGAATCAATGGAAAATACCGATTCGGTATTTACCGAAACGGTAAATACCGAATCCTGCAAGGGTGCAGGGGGTGTCACTATGACACCCTCTAGCACCCCAAGTACATGCTTGTGTGCCATGTGGCACACATACATGTCCTAAGGGCATGTCTGTGTGTCACATGGTAGAGTGGTGTGGCTCACTGGTTAGAGGCGGCAGACCTGGAAGCAGAGGTTGACCAGGGTTCGATTCCCGACGCGGCAGGGTCTTGGGCCATGGTCAGTGGACTCGATAATTATCGCCTCGGTGCCTACTCCAACCATGGGTCTCACTCAGCAACTCTGAGCAATAGCTTGCTAAATCTCTACTAACGGCCCCATCAGTGCCGGGGATGCTTGTCTTCACCTTGGAGATGCCCAGGAGGGACAATCTCACAGGGAAAGCCAGGATGGGTTCCCCAGCGGTATACAGCGCCGGGACGCCCCTTTGCTGGGGCAGCTGTGCGCTTTACAAGTATACGACATTTAACATTTAACATGGCACATGTGTACATGCACAGATGTGCATGTACACCTGAATTTGGTATTTTACCACCCAATTGGATTGGGCAGTAAAATACCGAATTCTGAAGGCCTGTAGCACAGTCAACAGTGCTATCTACATCTGGGTTTTACCGAATCGGTAAAATTACCGATTCGGTATTTTACAGAATCTGTAAATTTACTGAATCGGTAAATTTACAGATTCTGTAAAATAATGGCCCCTACATGTCAAAATCCAATTACCGGCCGGTTATTGGCGACCTACATCTGGCCCTCAGTGAAGAATCCTGGGCTTACCTGTTGTAGCTAGGCTTAAGTAGCAGGCTTTCCACGTGGAATCTCCATGTGTTTTACACAAGAGCATGAAAAAAGACTTAAAGTCAAGAATATCATGCGTTGCATAAAAGGACAAGTTCACAGTAATATTTGGTTAAGGGGATCAGGAGTGTTGGATTTTTAAAGAACATGTAAAAACCATTCGTTGCAAACAATGGGGCCTTGAAATCTTTTCAGGTCTACCATGAAGTGGCAAGGGTTGGGTACAGCCTAGAGGTTCATTACAGTCATTCGTTTTTCCTTTGAAATCAGAAACTTTTTCGGAGCTCAAACCCCTTGCTGGGGCAGGTTGGGCTACTGTAGCTGGGCAGAGCACCTGGAAGTTAAATACTTTCTGCAGTAGTCGCAAACTGAGGCTGAAAATCTCCAAGTAGGAAAACAATGAGAAGAAGTTGCCTACAAGGTAGCATCTCTTTCAGGCAGGCTTCAATAATATCCCAGATCTCCAGAAGTTGAAACCATTTTAAATCTAACCTTAACAAAAAGTGTATTACTTGTAACTTGGCATTCCAATTCACCCTATATTTTCAGAAGCTGTTCTAGGAATAGCTGGTCATGAATTTCAGAGACAGACAGCTTTTAAACCACTGTCTTCAAGAACACAGCTTTAAGTCCAGCTTCACCTGGTCCTCATAAATTCTCCAGGTCAGTACAGAATACTCAGGGGCATAGTCTCAAGAATGCGTGATAACCATTGCAAAAGTAACTTAAGGCAGTTCTCAACATTGCTGTCTATAGCGGGAAAATTACGCTGTGTTAACTAAGTATTTACAACACGGTGGTACCATTCGATAGTCTCCAGATAACGCATCAAATGGCTGCGTTAAAACGAACGCCACACCGCAAAAATGTGAACCACGAACATCAAAAAAGCTGAGATGAGGCCAATCATGATACAAAACTGAGCGAAAACCAGCAACAAGCCTGCAATTCACATGCGTCAGGCTGGAAAAATCACCATAAAAGTAGAAAAAAACCAAATGCCAAACAACAGAGAAGCACAATGGATGTTGCCCGAGCAAGTACGGAGGAGAACCAGAGCCCCACAAGCCCCCCGGAGGACCTGCCTGGGCCCTGGGGGTCAGGAAAGGCCAAAGAGAAGAAGAGTAGAAAGAGTAGAAAAACTGGATCCTGATAACAGATGTGGTAGAACACCATCAACAACTGTTTGTCACCTCCACTGTGTCATTGGCAAACAACAATAGACTATGGCAGTCCATCATGGACAAGGTGAATGCAGTGGGAGTGCTGAAGAGGACAATGGAAGAGGTCAAGAGGCACTGAAATGACGTCAAGCGCAAAACCAATCCGAATCTCGCCAACAACTGAAAGGCAGCAATGCAGACTGGAGGTGGGAGTCCTGCGCCATCGGAGGAGCTGGATGATATGGAGAAATTGGTGTCCACAGTCATCAATGGGGAGATGGTGGCTGGAGTCGGGGGACAGGACACTGCTCAACATGATCGGACACAACAGCAGTAGGGTGAGTAACGACTAGGGACTGGGTGTATGGGAGGAGGTGGGCACAATGGCCCACATGCACAGTTGAGCTGAGCACATTTATGGACAAACCATGCCCCAGACGCCAACTCCCACCAAGAGACCAAGGTTCCCAAGTATGCAACATCTCAGCACAGAAGTCAAAGGCACACCACAGGATAGGGATAAGGGGCAGCAAAATCAGAGCAGCAGGGGCCACTCATCCAAAATGCAGCACACACACATAACATGCAGAACAAATCAACACTGACAACAATGTGGCAGAAACCGCAACACATCTGCAACAGAACACAGGACAAAACTGGTGCTGACTGGGTGTAGACACTGGCCAATCACATTTGGCATTGCAGGGAAATGTGAGTTGATAATGTACAAGTACAAACACATACACGTCTGTTATCGAAATATCCACTGTCCCTTATCAAATAGACAGCTCCTCCCAAACAGCCACAATGTACACAGTCATGCAGTCTGTATGTAAACATGTACAATGCGACAACATACATGTTAACACATTGTTAAACTGCATCTCCCCTTCACAATGCAGAGGGAGAATTAACACCTCCTGCAGAGAATCCCGACCCTCTCTTCTCTGATGATGAAGAGGACCACCACAGCTTCGACTCCGACGCCCTCCAAGAGTTTATTGACAAGCTCCGCAGCCCACCCCAGGAGCAGGCCAGCCCATCTGCAACAAGGATACCCCACCCCCTGCACAGACCACACAGCAGAACACATGGCCTTCTAAAGCCGTGTGATAGGATGCCAGGAGAAGCTGGCTGAACAGGTGCGGGTGGGCTTCAACTGCATGGCAGACAAACTAGATGCCATACGGAGTGTCTAAGTCCCATCAGGGAACACTCATGGTCCCTAACGGACACCCACAGTCCGCTCCATGCTCTCCAATGAACCATGGCTGACATCGCTGGAGCCCTTACTCAGAGAATAGAATAACTGTCCAGTCAGAGTGGCTCTAGCGATGTCACCCGGGAGTTGGGACACAAGCAGAGGTTAATGGAGACCATGGAGTGGGCCAATGTGGAAAGAGTGGCTGCCAGGGCTGCCACGGCTGCACACCAGCGAGTGGTAGCTGGGTTCCTCAATGACCTCAAAACCATCCTCATGGCATTGCTGCCACAAGACCTGGCACTGATGCATGCTGCTCATACCACTGCATCCACATTTCCCCCCACTGAAGTGTCAGTGCCACACAGACATTCCACCTCCGACCCCTGAGGTGTCACTTCCACACAGTGCTGGAGAAAGGCCAGCACCACCCACATATGAGACACATGGAACAGCAGAGGACAACGATGCAGATCTCTCTCTCTCCTCGCTCCCTCTGTGACCAAACCCACGACAACACCACACCTCAACATTCACAAAGACCAGCCAGATCGGTGATAAGAACACAAAACAGGTAATAAGGAGCGTTAGCAACAGGAAATGTACACCTGCTCTGACCGAGTCAGACCACAGCCTGCACCACAAAAGGGAGAAGACCCCACATCCACACCTGAAGACAAACAGATGCCATAGAGCAACTGAACATGCAGCACGGACACCCAAGAGGGCCACAACACCCACCGACAACACCCCCAGGATCACCTCTCCTTGGCAGCCCCTCATCAAAAACATGCCACATCAGCTACATCGAAACATGTACGAAATATTCCGCCTGAAGTCGGTATCAATCACAACTGGTGACATGTATTTGTTGTCACAGAATTGAGCATCACACATTCACTTTTTGAAGCAAACAATGAAACTTTATTGGAATTAACACAAAAATCAAATGAAGACAAATGGCGGTTCCCCTCGACACAATCCGTAGGTGACAGCCTGCAAGACACAAAACATGAGAAGGTGTGTCCTGCGCACATCAAACTACAGAGAGAAAACAAAGGAAAGAGAGAGAGAGAAGAGGAGAGGGAAAGAGAGAAAGAGAAGAGGAGAGGGGGAGAGAGAAATAGAGAGCACCGACCCTGCGCATCCAGGCCACACTGCTCACCTGCTGCCACAGGTGTGTCTCCAACCACTTGCCGGTACGTATAGCAGTACAGCAGGTCACACATCTGAGACAGAGCCGTCATCTGAAACAAAGTCCAGAAACATGACTGGCACAGTACACACATGTAAGCCACAAGCCCGGGGCCCGCGGACATTGCACCCTCCACACCATGCAGCCACGCTGCACAGGCCACAAGGTCTCACGTTTGGTGCTGGGTCTTGAGAACACCAGGGCACCCGGCAACATCGCAGCCTGCACAGCCGCTCAGCCCAATGGTTGCCACTAACCCTGTGAGACCAGAAGTGAGGCCACGTGGTGGTAGGCCCGTGCCCTCCGCAAGGCCTCGGGTCCGTCATCCAGTCACCACCAGCAGAGGGGTATGTGATGTTGCGGCCCCTCATATTTCCGGGGTCACATGGCCTGTGATGCCAGTGCCTTGTGGGTGTGGTGTGCGTGCAAACCCGCCCTCATGGCTTGGCTGTGACATGCTGACAATTAGACCAGTGACCAGCCCAACACCAGCGAGTATGCCTGCGACGGGTAGCAATGAGCCCCCCTGGGAGCGTGAGTGGAGTGGTCTGGCCTGTAGTAGTCTGGAACAGCGCAGGGCTTGCTAAAATGACTTGTGGGCACTGGGCATAGTTCAGCCCATGTCCGGACAAGAAAGTGGCTGGTACGTTTGTCCCTGTTGTGATGTCCAGGGGACCTGTGCACACATCGCTATGTAGTACCCTCGGACTGTGTCAAAAAACACAAGAGGGAGGTAGAGTGAAGGGTTGGATTCTTGCTCCACAAGGATACTTAAATAAACACAAGGAATCCAACACAGAGGGAGGGAAGGGGGATGAGTGATCAACAAATGTTGAAGCACTCAGCGTTCTTTAAAATACCCCTCACACACCAAAAGGCCCCTTGGTGTCATGCTTCATCATCGGGGTCTTCGCACCCCTCTATCGGGATGCGGCGTGCTGCGACCTACGACTACGCGGAGCACTTATAGAATTGACTATGTGTGGTGTGAGGTGTGTGGGGTATATTGTTATAAGTGAGTGGTGGGATGTGGTGAAAGACTAAAAAGTACCTGGCACATGAGTATAAAAGAAAAAAAAATTATTCTGAACTCTGGCTGGTACTGTTAAAAGAAGTGCAGTGTGAGGTCGAATCTGTTATGTTAAAGAACAGGACCTCTGGTGTGCGTTGTCGACATGTTTCGGAGACAAGCTCCTTCTTCAGGATGGGGGCACAACCTCCCCACCTTACTCACGTCTTTTTTAATAAAAAATGTGTATTTACAAAAAAGTGAAATATATAGGCTAAGTGTGCCTACAGCGGTCTGCTACAAGTACAATGACCTGTAGAAAGACAAAAAAGAACAACTAATGGTTACCCATGTAACGGGTAGTTCAAGCAGGTGCAGTCACCTGGAACCTCACCATATGCTTGTAATAAGCCTGTTAAAAGAAAAAGTACTCACAACACAAACAACATATAACACAAAAGGTACTAGGAGTTACTATTAGATGTAGTCATACTTGTGAAGCTTGCTTGTTGGCTTCATGAACAAAAATCGGACGTCAGGGGTGTTGCTTGATTTGCAATCTGTAGTGAGGAATGATGCATGTTTTAATAAATCATTCTCACTTACTTAGGAGGGAGAGTTCAGATGGTCGTTTTTCAGTTGTTGTTCTGCATGATACTCACATTAACAGGACACTATGATCACCGTCTTACCCCTCGCGCTGCTCCGCTGGTATGAGGCGTAAGTGTGGTCTATGCTATTTATACAATTAGGCGGAAGCGTCTATATGACCTTATAGGGGTGTTCCGCCGTTAAGTATGTGCCCATGTATGGAGCATCCGCTCTTTAGCCATACATAGCCCTCGTATGTCTAACGCGGGCTTACACGGGACCAGCGTCTGTACAAGCGAGTGTTCATCTGTTGCGCATGCACATAGATATCTGTCCTTCATTCGCGCATGCGTTTTGAGCACAGGTGCATCACCCGGATGTGTAGCGCACGCGTGTTGGTTCCATCTGTGTCATATTAGAGGAACCAGGGGTTGGAATACTTTTTACTGAAAAGGCACAGCAGCGAGAATTTAGCTGAGTCGTTCATGGTAAAAATTAGTATTTTCTTCATCAACCACAGATGTAGGGAGTACGCAACAACAGAGGTTTGTTATACAGTGTAAACAATGAAAGATTCAAAATTTAGTGATGGGCATCTGGACACTACATCAGTGTGTCCTATGTTTATAATGGTCCCCTTTTCAATTAGACAGTTGGCTCCAGGGCACATCATCATTAAGCCCTATTAGGTGGGTACCAAGTCTGAACACCCATCTTTGTTCCTTTTGAAAAAGGCCGGCATCAGAAGGTAGTTGCTCTATAATTGTCCACTTAAGGTCATTCACGCAATGTTGTGTAGTCAAGAAATGCGTGGCCATTTTAGTTGTGCTTTTTTTACAGCGCACATTGCTCTTGTGCTCATTCATTCTTGTTTTCATGGCCCTTGTGGTCATACCCACATACTCAAGATTGCAGGGGCATTTTATAAGGTAGACCACGTTTTTGGAGTTACAGTTAGAAAATCTCCTTTGCTCCCAGGTGGTACCATTGCAGAAGGTAAGTTTTGTACTTTTTTCTGTCAAGTGGCAACTGCTGCAATTACCGCAAGGGAAGTGACCTTGAATGCCTATAGATGGTTGTAAAGCAATTGTCGTTGGTTTCGGTCTGGTGTGTACCAGCATGTCTCTGAGGTTGCGTCCCCTGCGGCGAGCAAACAACGGTTTTTCCAGGTTCAGCTTGCCACATGTTAGTATCCTCCAATGTTTGTTGACAATTTTGGATACCTCGTTGGACATGGTGTTAAATGTCGTCACACATATTGGTCGTTTGTTCTCATTTGGTTCTTTAACTCGCTCCTCCAATATTGCCTCTCTGTTGTTGTTCTTAGCCCTCTTCATTGCTTTATCAATAATTCTAGTGGGGTACTCTTGTTGTTTCAATTTTTCTCTCAGGTCATTGGCCTGCTGTTTGAATTTGGACACATCTGTGCAGTTACGCCTGAGGCGTAGAAATTGTCAGTACGGCAGATTTTCTCGTAGGTGCCTGGGGTGAAAACTGTCGTATCTTAACAAGCAGTTTCTGAATGTCGGCTTGAAATGGGTAGTGGTTTTCAAAACTCCTTCGTCTGCGTAGATATTTAGATTCAAAAACACCAATGTGTGATCCGAAATTGTACTCGTAAAGTTCAAAAAGGCGTTTTGGTTATTCAACCATGCTTGGAAATTTTCGGCAGATTGTCGGTCACCCTCCCAGATGACCAGGACGTCATCTATGTACCTCCTCCAGCATTTTATATTTGATCTGTATGGATTCTGGTCATGAAGAATCTTGGTGGTCTCGAGATGGTGTACATAGAGCCCGGCCAGGCTCGGAGCAAAAGTACTGCCCATGCTGGTCCCATGGCACTGCTGATAAATCGTGGTTTTGTACTGAAAAAAGTTTTTTTGCAAAGCCAAAGAGATACATTCCAGAACCAGCCCTCGTGGTGTCTGATACTTCCATTGTGTGGAAAAAAGGACTTTTTCGATGATCACGAGTGTTTCGTCGTGAGGAAGGCTGGTATAGAGACTTTCTACGTCTAGACTGATAAGAATTTGGGTTTTTGGGTTGAAAGTTATTTCTTGCAGGAGTTGTAAGACAGCTTTTGTGTCTTTTAGGTAGGTGTTTGTCGATTGTACCAATGGTCGCAGGAAGGCGTCTGCAAATTTTGACAGGGGTTCCAAAATTGAGCCGATACCCAATACTATCGGTCTCCCTGGTGGATTGGTTAGGTTCTTATGGATCTTTGGGATGCAATAGAAGTAGGGGATGCGAGGTTTTTTCTGCTCCAAAAATTCCCCTTCCTTCTTGCTCAACCAATCATGTGCCAGGCCTTCTTCAATCATGCCCCCGATTTTTATCCTGAGGCTCTCTGTAGGGTCCTGTTGTAGGATCATGTAGTTGCGTCTGTCCGACAGCAGTCTCATGCACTCATTGTCATAAGCATCAGTCGTTTGCAAGACGATTGCTCCCCCCTTATCTGCTGGTTTTATGATGGTACTAGTATCTTCAGATAGGGTTTTTAAGGCTTGTTGTTCTTCCCTTGTCATGTTATGGAATATTCGTGTGGAGGACACATCCAGTTTGTTAACTTCTGTCATGAGAGCTTTTTCAAAAGCTAGTAGCTCTATTGGGAGCAAGGAGTCTGGTGGGGTAAAGGTAGATTTTGGTCTAAGGCCTGTGTCTGTTGTTGATGTCGGGGACGGTTTGTCCATGAAGTAGGCCTGTAGTTTCAATTTGCGTATGAATTCTTGCATCTCAATGTTAACCTTGAAGATGTCTGGTCTCTGTGTGGGCACAAAGCCCAGGCCTTTATTTAGCACTTGTTGTTGTATCTTCGTCAGTGGTTTTTGAGTTAGATTCACCACTAGGTCCCTCTCTGGTTGCTGGTTGATGGTTGGTTGGGCAGGGAGCCTGTCATGCTCCTGGTTTGTCGGGGGTTCCCTTGGTCTTTCTCCTCCCACGTATATGTAAATGTGCTGGACTTGTAAAGCGCACAGCTGCCCGTAAGCGTGCCGGCGCTTGCTTAGGGAACCCGTCCTGGTATTCCCCTGTGAGAAACCACGGCAGGGTGTCCACAAGGTGAAAGCCAGGCATCCCGCCGCGAGGGGCCGTAGTGGAGATTAAGCAAGCTATTGCCCAGAGTCGCAGAGTGTGACCTCGTGAGTTGAGTAGGCACCAGAGCGAGAATTGTCGACTCCGTGGAATTTTGAGCCCGAGACCCGCCGAGGCGGGGAATCGAACCCTGGTCCACGGTCGATCTCAGCTTCCGGGTCTGCCGCCTCTAACCACTGAGCCACGCTTCTCCCGTGACGTTGTTGCCCTTCCAGTTCTTTCCCCGTGTCCCAGGGCGGGTGCCTAAAAAAGGTTGTGGACCGTAGAAGCCACCATCAAAGTCCTGGTTCCATTGTGAATATCCCTGAGCATTTGTAGGGTGGTTAAACTGGAACGGTGGGAATGGTGTTGGTCCCATGTATTGTGGAAATTGAGGTGGGTACCCTCCCCACCCACGTTGTCTCGGGAACTGTTGTCTTTTTTGTCTCCATCCGCCTCTATTCGGACGGTACCTTCGGCCATTGCTAGAGTTTGAGCTAGATGAACTATTGTCTGACCCATCACTATCCATATCGCTATTCCGATTCTGGGGCACGTAGTCAGCTTTTGTATATGGGTATGCTCCTTCCGGTGTGAATTTATCTTTATCCTTACTTAATTTATTGAGTTTACTTTGTTTGAGACTAAATTCAAACTCAGTCATCTGTTGGTTGAGCTCATCTAGTCTGATCTTGAGGTCGGCTGTTGAAATGTAGCTGCTCAGTTGTACCTCAATTTTTTGGATTTCAATCTTAGTTCTTGTGTGATTCTGGTTGCTGTTTTAACAATCAGGACTAGCCAGTCCCAGGTACAGTGCCAGGAGATCAGCAACCACTCTTTTTTGAACTGTGTGTCTGACTGGAATATAAATGGTTCGTAAGTGCTCCCGCGTAGTCGTAGGTCGCAGCATGCCGCATCCCGATAGAAGGGTGCGAAGACCCCGATGATGAAGCATGACACCAAGGGGCCTTTTGGTGTGTGAGGGGTATTTTACAGAACACTGAGTGCTTCAACATTTGGTACCCTCGGACTGGCCTTACATAGGATGAGCAACATTGACGCAAGGCAAATCACTGTCCCTACATTCATCCAAATATACATACATAAATGATGAAAGACATTACACAACAGTGCAGCACTGGATGTTTATTGCACATCCAGTGCAGTTCCGCAGCTGGAGTGGTACAGGGCACTGCTGAATACACCACATTATTTGGCCCATGGAGTGCCAGCCATAGTCAAACCGTGGAAGAAAAGTACTGCGGAAGAGGAAGGGTACAGTCTGCGGTGTGGTTGCTGTGTAAATGGTCATCAAACAGGATCTGGCGGTCCATGTTGCTGTCCGAGGTAAGTGCATCTGATTGAATCGGGGGTCAGTGGAGGGGCATGAAGCCATATGCGGGACCAACCAGGAACAGGCCAGGTAGCGGAAATGAATGCTACTGAGCCCTTCTGATCACAATCCCATCCACGTCCTCGTCCCCGGATGTGTGCCCTGCCCCACCTGGTGGTGTTGCTGTATCGGCTGCAGAACTGTGTGGGACTGACACCTCAGGTGCCGTAGGTGGATTGTTGTACAAAAGGGGGTGGTGATAGACGGAGCATCTGAATCAATCAAACACTCACACCCAGTCAAAAGATCTGGGTTTAATCCATCACCGTTCTTTAGCCCACTCTGCCACCCCAGTTCAGACATGGTTATATGCAAATCAGTCTGACCCTGTGCCTCATGGGAATAGTACAGCCCGAACT
The DNA here is from genome assembly GCF_964263255.1 of Lissotriton vulgaris. Lineage (NCBI taxonomy): Eukaryota > Metazoa > Chordata > Amphibia > Caudata > Salamandridae > Lissotriton > Lissotriton vulgaris. The sequence goes on from NC_141694.1 coordinate 1,301,584,445, forward strand.
GCCAAGCCATGTCTTCTCTGGACCGGAAACAAGCTTCAGAGGACAGGTTTCTGGCATTCCAGCCGTCTTCAGCCCGGCTTGCTTGAATCCAGTGGCAAAGTGAGCAAGGGACTCACATCTGAGCATACCCAGCCACAATTATGGCGGCCAAAAGCGGTACAAATGGGGTGGTGGATTGTTGGCCACACTGTGTGCCACTGACACCTCAGGTGCCGGAGGTGGATTGTCGGCTGCACTGTGTGCCAGTGACACCTCAAGTGCCGGAGGTGGATTGTCGGCCGCATTGTGTCGCATTGAAATATCAGGTGTCAGAGTGGTTAGGCCTGCCCCACAGGGAGGCACAGACACACCAGGGAGTGGAGATGTGGATGGTGTGGGGGCAGCAGCTTTGAACATCGCCACGCCTTGTGGCAGCAATGCCATGATGAGAATCTGCAGGGCATGGTAGATCCCAACTACATTCCGCTGATGTGCAGAGGTGGCTGCCATCCTTTCCGCCTCTATCCACACCATGTCCTCCATTAGCCCCTGAATGTGTGCCAATTCACTGCTGGTATCGCTGGAGCCTCTTGTTGCGGGGATTCTGTGTAGGAACAGAACTGTGCGCAGGAAACCAGGACCTCAGTGACTTGTGGTGTACCAGAAACTCACCTCAGTACCCAGAACCCCTATGCGACTAGCATCAGTGTCTCATTAGCTCTCCGTCCTATAGCGAAGCTACCAATGATTAGACAACCCGGAACATGCGACTTAGAGTACTCTTAAGAATGGTGAGAATCAAGAACACTCTTTCGTTTTTATTCTCATATCAGTCCACAACGTGAGTAATCATAGACACAGCAAGTTTAAAATGTTTATTTTTAACGACGTGCTCTAAGTTGCAGTACACAGGCATATGATTAGAAATAAAACAATGAGCATTGTTACAATTCCATAAAACACAAAGGGAAAAATCATGTTATAATGAAAGTGGAAACAAGTCATATAGCGTCTTGTGAACCACCCTCCCCTGCTAGGAACTAGGTTTTATAATAATAGAAGTTCTCTAGGCTTGAATGGGGAACCCCATACCTCAAAGATCAGCAGAGGTTAATCACATCTCAGGATCAGCATAAGCCCTCTGCCTTGGGAAAAGGATTTTCTCCAAGTGCCCAAATCATGCATTCAGTGCAAACTTAAAGGTACTAGAATTTCAGTTGGTTGCAGCTGTGCGCATGTTGTGTCTAGAGCGTTGGTCGATCAACCTGAATAACAGCATACTTTGTTATTAAGACCTTGAAGGCTTCCACACAGTGTACAGACTAAAGGCGCATTGGAAGTCTAGGGATGTGAAAAACAAGACCGTTCTCCGGCGAAGAAATCAAGCAGTCTAACTTATAACAACAGTTACATGCAGTGTTGTGTGCAAACTGCAAAGTGGCAAAATGGCGTTTAAACTTCTAATACGCTTGTGCAATATGTGCAAGCAGGGCCCTGTCTTCACTACACCCTCCCCTGATCGGACCACGGACAAGAAGGGAAGCAAATGAGAAACGCAGAGTTCAAGTTCGAGTGAGACGGAACCAAGTCATAATTTGCCAAACTGGATAATTGTAAGTGAAAAGTTTGAATTGGTAAGAAAAAGTAAAAAAACAGGGAGGGGCAGTAGGCTGCCCATCATGGAAAAAGAAAAAAAAGAATTAAAAATTGTTTTAGTCATGTACGCGTTGGAAATGGGCGAGCGGCAAACCAGTCCATCAGCGTATACGCACAATATGTTGCAACAGCCTCCAAAAGGAAGTCATTGTTCTCGTCAAAAAATAATTCAGCCATTAATTTCAATAAATGAAAGGAACATACATGTTCTTTGATATATGGAGCATCTAGCACCATCAGAGGACAACTTGTGTGTTTTTCGAGATAACTTTGCGCCAGGAAGTCATGTGCAGCTGCAAATATCTTCCAATTCCCTAGAACTCTATGCACAGCTGCGCAGGCCATAATCCTGACACCAGAACAGTCCAACTCATGAGCCACTAAGGGACTCAATAATCGATCGTGATCCGGAGTAGGAGACACCGTATTGGAGAGACACAAATCCAAAGCCCATTCAAAACAGCAATCCAGGCAATGGAAAATGAGATACACGCAAGCAAAGTACGAGAACCGGAAGGATAATCCATATACTACACTCAAAGTGGCTGAGGTAACGTTCCATAGTAATCAAGCTTCCGGTTGTGAAGCTGGGACAGATGGAGCAGGGTGGCTTACAACTCAGATTGTGCAGCAATTTCGTAGCACACAAATAAAGAGCAGCACACCGGCAGCCAAGGCGAGAATTAACGGTAACCCGCCAAAGATGCTGGAAAAAAATAGAACGAACAAATGCTGGTAATACACCAAAAACTGTTTGAAATGAGGTCACAAGTCCGGAGCTCACAACTTAAAAAAAATGCGCCAAGCCAGTTGTTGACGAGGGATTGAATATAGTGTGAATCAAAACGCCGAAATGTGGGGGGAGACCAGTATTTGAAAGTGCATGCACCTCGGTTCGGGTGTTAGCCACATGAAGGACAAATGATTCATCAGGAAGAAGTAAGGGTGACCTCTTTCTGGGACAATAGTGCCCTTATTCTGCTCATCTTGTTGAACTCTGCTTTCAAGGTTGGAATGGAAGGCCAGATGGATACATCAAGTCTCCCATGTGGAGGAAGGAAAAGCAAATTTTTACAGCAAACTACACGTTGGGAGACGGTCACTATTACAGAATCCTTGCCAACATACCGCAGCAATCTTCATTATTTAAAAGTAAAAAGCTACTGTTAGCCAGGAATGTGAACGTTGGTGTTCTTGCTGGCACTGGATTTCCCTTTAAAATGCTCTGTAAATTCAGGGCTTGAGTGCTACACGAGCCGTGCAGTTGTATGTTCTTACAAACCAGTGAGTGATCAGGTATAGAAGCACACTCTTTGCCCTTTAAATAGAATTCTTTACCCTCCCTCAGGCACCTATATGTAAATGGCAGAGACCAAACTTCATGGAGATAGGCACTTCCCAATGGTTCATATCTACCTATGGCATAGTGTTTCATACATGAATTAAATGTAAACACGGGGCAGGGCAGTGTTATCAACCCATGAATGAGCCATACAGCTGAACTAATTTCAGCAACAGAAAAAAGTAATGCTTCATGGACATGAACTGTTGTTTAACAGTTAGATTAAATGGTAAAAACAGAGATGAGGTATTCATGTAGTCCTAAGGATCTTTCCCAGACTCTAAAGGTTGTAAAGTCCAAGCAAACTGCATTACAGATCGTAATTGATTTTGACCATAGTACAAAACAGATGACACAATATTATCTAAGGTGTAAATTCAGGAATAAAGCGTATTTATACTATTGTCAACAACAGCAAGCACTTTTTCTAAATTAGCTTTATCAATTGCTCTCAATCTAGAAGCAGCTTTAATTAGGGACAATTTCCATACTTCGTTGTAAACAGCATGTACCCATCTTTTAGACCTGCCTCCCGCAGGGCCTTTAACAAAGTCATTCAAATCAACATTGTCAGTCAGTTTGGACAAATGAACTTTAACTGACGCTGAAGTGGAATGTTTAAGCCAGCTCTGACACAATTTGCCTACTTAATAGGTAGTAACAGAATGGGTGAGCAATAAAGTTTTTTTATTGTTTTTTTTAATTAGTTTTTTTGTTTGTTACATATACTAGAGAAGAATAAGAGCATGTGTGGTTGTTTGAATCATGTATAAAGTTTTTTGTTACTAACAAGAGTGTTTTACATACGTTTTCCTAGATCACGTTGAGTATCCAGTGACAAGGAGGATGAGTACATGATTGTAGGTAGAGGTTGTATCGTTCCTACCAGTATTATCTATATCCGTTTCACTTATTAGTTGGGTGCTTTATTGTTTTTACCCACATATAACAGTAGCAACTTTTTTTAAGAGCAGTGGCCCTGATGAAAGCCAAGGGACGTCTTGCCCGGTAGGCAGAAACAAGTTGGCCCTATTCGCGACAGTCATTTGTTCCATACTGTCGTTTGCGCTGTTCCTGTTTTTTAATTAGGGGATGTGCCTTGTTCCTATTAAATAGTTGTTTAGACATATCACCCTATTTTACATCCACCACTTTTTTGTATGTTGCACTGTGTTTCTATCACTTTTCACCAACCATCTAAAATTGGCCAACAATTGGAGGTTCATTTACTGTGGACCACACCCAATATTTACAATTTACTGTGTGGCATGGGGTCTAGATGATCTAGGGACCCGCCAAGCCACGGTGTGGATGGCCAAATGATAGGACGGATTAATTGGTTTGTTTGATGGCTATCCACAAAGTTTGTGTACTGGATTTGGTTGACCAGTTTGTGATTGTTTTCTAGACACTACTTTTCTTGTCTCCCACACACATTTCTCTTGCTCTTCTCTTCTCAACCTTCAGTATTTACTATATGGTGACTGTAGCGCCAACTGACATAGTGAAAGATTTGTCAGTCCGGCCAGTATAATGTTTGGCTCATAGACCTCCTGGGTTCTTGTTTGTGATTCATATGAAAAGTGGGGTGCCAAAGTACCGTCAATTAACCTAATTGTAGATCTTTCTTTAACATAATGTCCATTCACTAGATGAAAAAATACAACCACAAATCCAATTGACATGAAATAAAAGATTGAAAAAGGCACCAAACAAATGTAAGTCCAAGTGGGTATCAAAAAATGTCTTTTAAACCCCACCGCAAAAATAAAAATTTTGGATGGGGCATTCAATGTTGTAGAGTTAGTCTCAAATGAAAAACGCGACTGGTCAACATCACCTGTTTGCACACCAGGCAACAACACATCTGTGGGATAAGCATACTCAGTATCTTCATGAGGATCGCCAGCCTGTGGATTCAATAATGGATTAGTAATTATGTTCCATCTCGATTGGCAATGCCAGGCCTGATGGTATTTGCCGTGTCCCAAAACAGAATTTCCCAGCATTGCTGGACAAGAGACTGTCTGAGTCTCCTGTAACAGTATTACAGCAGGGTTTTCAGACTTAACCCATGTTTCAATAGCTCGCATTTTTTTTTTATTGTTTAGCCCATTAACGTTGAAAGAAATAATTTTCAGACCCATTCTAGAAGATATTTAAAAATATTTTTTAAATTTTTTTTAGAAGAAACCTTGCAAAAATACTACCCATTCTTTGTCTATCCAGACTCACTTGTATCTTGGAGAAAAACTCTATAATCAAAAGAAAAAATGATCTAAAAAATTATCTCAAAAACTGTCCTGTGGCCGATCTCCTACACCTAATTCCCTCCCCCACCCAAGCCACAGAGCCTTAACCTGTAACATTGAGGTGTTGTGTTATTACACCCCTTAACCCCCCCGAGCACCCTGCCCTGCATCCCTCCCCTTCAACAACCCTCTAAGAGCGCATTATCAGCACAAAACTATATAACTTAACAAAGTAAGGCTCTTTTAGCCATATGAAATCTCTGTTAGCAGCTCCTGGGCTTCTGCCACATCTGACAAAATATGAAATTTGCCCTTAACCTAAACTTTCAACTTTGACTGCTGAGCAATCGTGGCTTGAGCGCCCTTGGCTTTAAACAAATGCAACATTTTGACAAACTCCTTCCTTCTACGAGCCGCGGCTGCGGACATATCAGAAAAGATCTGGCATTTTATAGTTTCATTAACAGGAAATTGTCTCTGTTGAATAGCCTTGGACAAGATTGTTTCCTTTATCCGAACAACTGAAAAGTACGTGGGGGTGTAGAATTGGGAAACGGCTCAGCCGGGACCCGATGAGCACGTGTAATAGTGAGGTCACCCTTAAATTCTGGGATCACTTTATGCTGTAAAAAAGAGGTGACCCAGAAGAGCGTATTGGATTCCTCAATTCCTTCTGGAACCCCCACTATTCTGAGGTTAGATCTTCGATTATAGTTTTATAGATCATCTAGTTTTGTTTCCAATGGCCTTGAGGACTTAGACACAGCTTTGAGATCTTTCTTAACCTCCGTCATCTGATCTTCCAGACTAGAAATTCTGCCCTATGCCTCTTGTATACAAGCAGGGAAAGGGGACAATAGACCTTCCATTTTATCCAATGCTGGTGTATTAAAGCCAGTTCAGCTTTTTGGAACTTTTTCATCTCCCTGACTTCATCTAAAATCAGATTTAACATATCTTTAACAGACATCTGCAGCTCCCCCACAGTCTTGGTGTTCATATCAAGAATAGGACTGAATGGATTCACTGAACCTGCAGATCGGAGATCAACTTGTAATAGTGAGGCATTTACCTTATACTATCCTTTTGGACCTACAAGTGGTGGGCTTTTGTCTCCATGTGATGAGATGGTGGCTGCCACTTTTGACCCCGAGCATAAATTGCCTGGCAGCAGCATATCAGCAAATGTCTCCAAAGTATGGCCTAGTCCTGTAAAAGAAACAGGTTGGGCCGGGCTACTAGCGATGGTCATAGTGGGCTTTTTCTAAAAGAGAGGAAATTGCTTTTGAACTTTGGGCGCACCCGGTGTCTTAACTTTATTTGCGTCCATCAGGCCATCTTGAGCGCGTAGTGCAGTCTGAGCCACCTCCAAAAGAGTATTCGTTGCCCCCATCTCTGCTAGCACCACATTACCCCCTGGGCTACTTTGAATAGGTAAAATGGTGAGAGACCCCTCCAGTTCCTCTAAGCTTTCAGAGGAGTGTATGGACACCTCCTTCTTGCAATCATCTTTACCTGCCCACCTAGCAGCATCCGCTGCTTCTTTAGCTTGCTGCAAGCGAGCCCTTGCCTTTGCTCGTGCATTCAGGAGTTTGCCCATATTCTGGTATTAGCAAGTCTCTAAGCGTAGAAAAAGCCGGGGGAAAGGGGGAAGCTTTGAGTACTGAGGTCCTGAGCAAGAATATACTAGAACTGACAGGCCCCAGAACCAAACGAACGAGAGTCAAAACAGATGTTCAAAGCAATATGGGTGGGTATTAACAAAGAAAAACGGCCACCCTCACTTTGCACGTGTCCAGAGACCAGCCGCTGCCACTAGCGCTACTGTTGCGCCCAGAGTTTTTATGCGGTGGTGTTTTTTAAAGAGAAGAGGACTCACCAAACAGCACTGGAGTAAGAAAGTCCACAAGTCCTGTAAGTCTGTAATTCACAGTCCGGAGTCCGCAGTCCGTAGGTCCGCAGGTATAGTGGAGTCCAGGTGCTAAAAACGTCCTTTTAGACGGAGAGCAAGTCCCGAAAGTCTGCCTGGTCCACGGGTATCAGGAATGTGAAAGGGCATGGAATCCAGGGCTTTACTGCCCTTGCTGGTTTGGCCAAAATGAAGGTGTTTCACTGCTGAGGCGCAAAAACGCGGTATAACCGCTTTTCTCCGAAACACCCAGCCACCGAAAAATGCTCAATCGCTACGGCGAGAACTGGAGCCGGCAGAACGCCAGTTACATGCCGCCATCATCCTCGTTGAGGGGAGGAGCCAGGAACAGGTGCTACGTGGAGGCATGGAACTCCATCGTAGCGGCTCAATGTGCACCTGAAGGCTCTCTCTGCCTGACCTATTGCGAGCCATTGAAACATGGGTTAAGTCTGAAAACCCTGCTGTACTACTGTTACAGGAGACTCACATTTCAGTTACTAGAATCGAAGAGTTCTCTATGTTGAAATTATGGGCTTCTTATCGTGGCTATTCTTTGTGTAATGAGTCTCAGCGGGAAGTGGCGCTCTTCTTAAATAAGCATGTGCACGCTGAAATTATACAGACAGAAGAGGGTGGTTCTGGTCGTTGGTGCTGGGCTACATGCAAAATTAAAAACAGTCAAAGATCTATCACTTTTGTGAGTTTCTATGCCCCAGTCAATAATAACTCTGAGATTTATGAGGATCTGTTTCACTCCCTACTGATGGTTGGAGGTGATGTCATCATCGGTGGCGATTTTAAATCATGAATTCAAAGCTGGACTCTACCAATTCTTCCAAAAAGCAGCATAAACCTAAATCATTTAGATCTATTTCCAATAACGTGACAATATTGGATCTCCGTGACCCTTGGCGTCGGCAAAATCCATTTAAAAAAGAGTTTACCTGTTGGTCAGGGAGGTTTAAGTCCTCCTCCCGCATCGATTTCTTTCTCCTATCGAGACAACTCATTTTTTCTTATCAAAACATTCTGCACAATGGGTTTTCTGACCACGCGATGTTAGTTATCGTATTTGCTTTGGGGGAAAATACGAGAGTCGCCAAACGCTGGGTGCTCAATAAAAAATATTTGTATGATGAAGCATGGGTTGCATCACTAAAACTAGAGATCACAGATTTTATCGTCCGTAATATTGACACGGCTCCTCTAAATATAGTCTGGGATTCTCTGAAGGCCTTTATCGGGGTATAGTTATAGGGAAAGACGCAGCAGAATTGTCTGCTGCTAGGGATATAAAGCACTGGTTACAACGAATAATAAAGGTTCTAACAGACCTGTGGCAGCAGAATCCCTTTGGCAGTGTTCAAAACCAACTGAATGAAGCTAAGCGGGAATTCAGCGCACATTTTTTTGCCCAGAGCGAGGCGATTTTTCGCAGGCAATCACAAAAAGTTTATGAAGAAATTATTTCTACGGGGACATTTTTAGTCTGGCAGGCCAGAGAACAAGCGGTCGCAAATTTGATTTGCTGCTTACAATGCCCAGCTACTCATACGGAGACATCGAAGTCGGCTGAGATAGGGCTGTTAATGCTTTCCCATTACAAGAAGACGTATAGTAGACAACACATCAAAGATCATCAAAAGTTAACTGATTTTTTAGGTAGACACGCATTGCCTACTCTCTGTCAATGGCGAGCTTATTTTTTCAAGGGAAGAAATAGAGCTGGTGGTGAAAGACCTCCCAAATGGGAAGGCTTGTGGCCCTGATGGGCTTCCTGACAAATTTTTTAAGCTTTTTTTTTTAGTTCTTTCGCCGATCTTTTTTTGCAGTTATTAAATTCTATGTTGGATGGCGGTCCAATTCCAGATTATTTTCGGGAAGGAACCGTGGTAAGCTTTTTGAAGAAGGGGAAAGAACCTAAAGATCCTAATTCATATAGACCTATCACAATATTAAACTCAGATTATAAAATTACCACAAAACTATTATCATCTCGTTTTAATCTTATTTCAGCAGATTTGATCCATTCTGATCGAAATGGTTTCATCGCAGCCCAACAATTGATAACTAATACTCACTATTTGACTGAGGGACTAGATTATTTTGAGACACGGGGGGTCCCTGCATTAATTTTGTTGCTAGATGCGGAAAAAGCTTTTGACTTGTTGGTTTGGGTCACACTTTTTATTATTTTACAGCATTTCGGGATCCCAGAAAAAAATATCAATTTAATTCAGAATCTCTACACAGGTGCCAAAGCCAATATCATTATCCATACAGCCATGGTGGGATCAGTGTTAGACAAGCGGGGCACAAGGCAGGGATGCCCCCTATCACCTGTCCTATTTGCTTTTTTTATTGAACCATTAGCCGTTGCAATTCGGAATTCTGTAAATATTTCTCCTCCCGTCACTTCTATGGCCAAGATTAAATTATATGCTGACAATATTATGTTGTTAATTAAACCGGATATAAAATCTCAAGTTCAGGCACTACGGATTTTTGAAGATTTTGAGGCTTGGGGGGATATTGGATTAATAAAAAGAAAAAAATGAAATTCTGGTTTTTGGTGGTATGGATCCCGAACGTCATCCTGATTTAGGTAGTTGTGTAAATAATAGACCTAAAAGATATCTAAGTTTTTTTTTCCTGCTACAGTTATAGATTTGTATAAACTTAATTTCGATCCTCTTCTTCAAAAAGTTGATACAATGCTTGCACTGTGGAATTCACTGCCATTGTCTATTCTTGGACGGGTGGCGCTCATAAAAATGTCCATCCTCCCTCTATTCAATTTTTTGTTTTCAACCATCCCGTGCTTTTTGACAGGTGTTTTTTTTTCTAAAGTAGAATCTTTGTTCTCAGCCTTTGTTTGGGCAAAAAAGACACCAAGAATTGCAATAGGGACTTTGTACGAAGATAGGGAGAAAGGAGGTCTTTCTTTACCAAATCTTAGGGATTATTACAACTCATATTTCGCACAGTATCTGGCAAGATTCAAAAATCAAATTCACGGTCAGAATTTATTTATAAATCTTTTTTGGGATTTAATTTGTCTGGAGATTCAGATACACTCCCCTCTTGAGGTACTTAAATCACCCAAATGTGTTTGTTATGAGATATTGACCTGGTTTTTCAAGCGACGTTCTGTCATGCTTAAAAGATATTCTCTTCCCCTCTTTAATTTTATAACTCCCCTGAGCAGTGCATTCCCATTCTTAGAGATCAAAATAGGATCGGAGATAGTTGAAAATTGGGGGTTTACTAAATTAATGGATTTTGTAAAGAATGGTTTCTGGATAACCCTGACAGAGATGGCAAGGCTAATTCAGGGGAATTTCCTGCTGATAGGTTCTTATAATTTGATTTATAAAATGTTGGCACAAATGAACCCAATGCAGATTAGCCAACCCACTAAATTGACTAATGACCTATTTGTCGATCCATTGGTAAAGAAGCCTGGGGAATGGAAACGCTGCTTAGCACAGAGTAGGGAGATGGATTTAAGCTCCAAAGCAATCAGAAATTGGCAAGAACAAGAAAACCATGGGCTATCTCTGATTATTTGGAAGGCCATTAATACATTTAGTTTTAGTTTTTTAAGGGGAGCCAATTGGTGCAGAATGTTTTTTTTTAGTAAATGGCTTCTGTATCGTACTCCGGAAGCTATCGGCAAAATGTATACTAATACTCCATCTAATTGTTTTCGATGTTTACAATATGCCCCGGCCAATTAGTTTCACATAATGGTCCACTGTTCTAATATTAAGGCATTTTGGGATGAAATCTTTGTTTTTCTCTGAACTTATTACAAGATTAGGATTTTCCTGAATGTCAAATTAATGTTGTATGGTTTCGATCCGGACCTTAAACTTCCAGACCAATTGGCAAAACTTATGTACATCGTAATGGCGGTGGCCAGGTCATTGCTACTGCTGAATTGGCGCACAGAAATGATTACCTCGGTACAGGACTGGATTCAGAAAGTAAAAAGATTTAGAAAAAGCGAACAAATGTATGCTCAGAGGATTTGGGGGGTGAGAACATTTGAAAACATTTGGGGCTTATATTTCGATTAGCTGTTTATTAGACTTTATAAATCAAAATTGAATGTCATGACTGGAAGTTCTCCTCAGCTGATTTTGTTACTAGACTATGTTCTATGCTATGAATTTTTTTCTTTTTTTCTTTTTTTTCTTTTTCGCTAACCTTGTTTGTATTGTATGAATAATGATGCTATCAAGGACTTCAATAAAAAAGTTTGAAAAAAAATAAAAAAAAGAGACCGCCTGAGTCATCAGCCACTCGCTGTAATTTGACATTGTCAATGGAGATGTACCTGTTATCCTGGCAACCAGGAAGTGGAGGTAAAATGACTGTTCTTGTACCCTGCACGCCAAGCAATGGAACTGGTGCACGGTAAGAGGGGCCAAACTCCTTCTTGTTCCCCACCTTCTCCCGGACCAGGTCACTGGCTTTAGGTAGCCAGCCAACTACCGGAATCGGAAGCTCAGCATCAATTGTGGAGGGCAAGTGTTCCTTTGCAAGACTATCTGGAGTCTCTTGTAGGACCTGTAATATGGCAGAATGATCATCTATGTCAAAGGGTGCGGGCGACGCCGCCATGTCTAGACCCTCAAGGTCAGGACAAACATTTTTATCCCAAAGAGCATCTCGTTTGGGGTCCGGCCCACCCACCCAGAGACCTTTTAAGGAGAATATGAAGTGCACGTTGAATGTTATACAGATGGGCCAACCAGTTTCTGCCAGTACCTAAAACCCTAGTTGTCAGGGATTGCTTTAAGTCACGGTTCATTCGCTCCACAGCTGAATTGCCCCAGGCCTGTATGGAGACGAAAATTTGACCTGTGACCCCAAAGACCTAATGGCGTCCTTGTACGCCTTAGAGGCGAACGCTGGACCCTGGTCAGAATGGAGGGTGCCACATGCAAAAATTCCCACAAGAGATGCAAATCCCTTATGACAGTTTGAGCATCAGTGCTGCATTGTGGCCAGACCCATAAAAAGCGCGTGCACGAATCAACTGCAACTAAGATGAACTTATACGTAGTATCAGAAGAGAAAGGACCGCAGTGATCTAAATAAACACACCCAAGTGGTTTATTAGAAATGTACAGCTGTGTTTGTGGTGACGCGCAGCAGTCGAAGGTTTAATCTGCTGGCAAATGTCAAAAATAAGGACATATTCCCGAGTCTGTTTGTACAATCCACGGCACCAGTAGAGTTGCTATGAGATAGATATAGCCGCTGAAACGCCTTTCGTGAGCCGAAGCCATGCCCTCGTGAGCAGCTGTTATCAAGGTTTGCCTGCAGTCCGCGTTGGGAATCAATCTGTCACCAACGTCGTTAATTCTCACATAGGGGACTTTATCAGGACTGATAAGAGTATTTAGAAGGGAAAATTATAGGGTAATTGCTTCCCTTGTCTGTTGCAGCAATTGCCGCCAAGATGTCATCATCAATCTTACTTTTGGAATGTGTAACTGCACTACATAAGTTGCTACTGCTGTCTTTGCTGCTTTATCAGCAAGACTGTTACCAACAGCGTGTACTCTTACACGCTGGTGACCAAGAGTATGAATTACATTTACGAGAGGCAGACGTTCTTTTAGTTCTGCGCCTCGAACCCAAAGCATTTTGTGTTTGATTGTGCTGCCTTTGGAATTCATTCTGAGTCCAAAACAATAAATTGTCATTGAAAGACTGAACACAGTAGTAAGAGTCACTTACTATAAGAGTAGTCACACGAGGATCATCAAACTCTAGTGCAAGCACCATGGCACCTAGCTCTGCCAACTGGGGGGTACCGTCCCCTAATGTCTCCGTGTGCACGACATCGGACTTGAATTCGCCATTCACCATGGTACCCACCACTATTGCTCAGGCCGCTAAGTAAGCATGCTTAGATTGTGTCGCCGGTTGCGCTGAACCGTCAATGTAAATGATACAATGGTAATCCTCAAGTGGGCGCAAGGACAAAGGAGCAGGATGAACAAATTCATACTGCAAGTACTACTGAGTTTGCAATGAGGAATCCAAGATAAACATGACATCCGGACACGTCAAGGAAGTGGCCCATTGTATCCAACGAGGATGCAAAGCTTTGGAATTTGGTACACGGCTCTAGTCACCGCCTCAGGGGCAGGATACGGTGTAACAACTAACATGCTTTTCCCCTGCGACAGCACTCTCTCCCTCAGAATCTCCATCCGCACTGCATTCAAAACGTTTTCTACAGTAGAAAAGCAAATTTCAGCTGAAGTGTACAAGTGTGACTTGTGAGCAATCGGAACTGCGTCTTCTTCATTAAATGTCAGGTATGTGAAACCCACTGAGCCTGGCATGATTTTAATTACCATGTGAGTGTGGTTGTCACGTGTCAGTAAGTATTTAGATTCGTGAAGATCAGACTGCAAAGATTGCAGTATAGCTGAATGTTCTGGCAGCCAGCTAGATTTAGTAAAAGTAGGTTGTATCAGGGCATATAGCAGCTTGATACGCTGGGCATAATCGGGAGTGTAAGTACACCCAAAATTTAAAACAAACCAGTAAAGTTTGTAATTGTTTCATAGTTGTCGGAGCATGCAACTGTGCGCATTTCTCCAGGAAGTGAGGTGCTAAACCTCAACCTTCGTTGTTGAGTTCATAGCCCTGGAACAACACTGTGTACTCTGCAATGTGTGATTTTGCAAACTTAACCTTGTAACCGAAGTCTGCAAACATGACAATGATGCGGTCAGCGCGACACAGATAATTCGTCGTCTGTGAGATAAATATCATCAACATACGAGTACGTGTCAGGGTCAATGCTCTCTAACAGGGAGACAAAACATGTTGTTGCGTGTTTATCTAGGTTCCTGATCGATACTGTGACCTTATGCCCCTATTCGGCTATAAATCCATTTATTCCCTATATTGGCATAACCGTTCAAGTGCGATTTTCAGAAAAGTCATCTCTGGCCTCACACGAACAGAGCCACATTCCAGCATAGTTCTCTGCCACTTCCTTTGCGACCAATTAGTGCAATGACAGAGCAGAAGTCACTATCTGATATTCCTAGATTAACACTCCGAGTTCTTCAACAAGATAAAAACTCAGCAAACCTGGAAATCCCCGCTTGTTGTGTTTTGATTAGTAATGGAACTCTAATGAGCAACTGATAACTATCACTTCCTAGTGACATCTTTAATTGACGTCTTATGTCCAGCAAACTTGCGTCAAACCCGGCACCTGTCAGGTATAAATATTACCAACGTTGCTTTAAGCAAAGGGAGCTACTGTTGATGTTGTTAGCTGTCTGCAAGACCCCGTGTTGGTGAAGCTAGCACCCTGTCGCTGCAGCCTGCTGTCCCTGTGGTGGTGAAGCTACTGATACCATTATCGCTGCTAAAGCGCGAACGATGGTGCAGTACGCTTAGGAGCTGAACAGCCGTCCCTCTGCGAAGACATCCAGCAGATTCCAGCTGCCCGCGGACACTGTCCCCCCTCCTTCCTCGACGCGCTGAAGAAGAGCCGCTGCCTTTCTCGTGCAGAGAAATCCAGCTCCGGCGTTTCCGGTCTACCTTTGCGGGTGACTGGGATATCGAGAGTGACCCCTGAAGGAGATACCAAACCTCCATCATTCTATTCAGAGGTATGGTGTTGACTAAACCCTTAGATGAGAATTCTTGAAGCAAACCTTGGCAAAACCAACTTAACTTAAAGCTACTTACTTACTCCCCTTCCACGTGTTAGGCTTAGGTCAGGCACACTGGGGTAGGCTTAGTTAGAAGCACCAGTTGAGTATGTTAGCCTAATGTATATATGACTGTATATATGTTTTATTACTTTTAAACCATTATATGGCTAAGAAACCATATCAATGCTTTTACAGTTCTATTTCGCAATACTTATCTTACTGTACGTACTTTTTATAATAACAAGTCTTGCAATTGTGGCAATACATTTCTCTTGTACGAGAAGAAAGACTGTTCAATAAATGTTAACCCTTTATTGACAAACGCCCGTCTCTCTATTCTCTACATCTCGTGAAAGTAAACTGCACTAGACTGACTGAGTGAAATACCTGTCTATTGTTTCACACGACCCTAGAGATTGACTCTTGATCTGAGGAGCAAAGTTGTCATGTTGCACGGTTGTTGGAAAACTGAATCCCTTTTTGTCTGTGCCAGGGAAGCTGATCACTTCCCATGCAGAGAAGAAAGTTTCCAGTTACCTCTGAGCTAGTTGGTAACACACCCAATTAAGTTTAGCATAGTCAGTGGAGGCCTGGAATATCCGCAGTTCCACGTCGATACTACTGTTTATGTTATTCCAATGCGCAGGGCCTAGTGGGAAACTAGGAACTACACTACAATGTGGCACAGAAGCCTTGGCTGTTTTTGTAGCCCACGGCTAATCTTTTGAACTTTTTTTGTTTGCCGCCAGAAGTAAAAGCTGTCCATTGACTACTAATAGAGGACAGGTTATGACTGAATAAGCCATTTGATATGTCAAGTGTGGTCTTGAGCGGCAGATATAAACAGGGCCCTCTTGTGCTGTGCATGGTGCCATTTGTGCTGATTTTCCAGTGTAGTACTAACACCCGGTGCAAAAAATCTGAATGGATTGTACAACCTAATGAACTCCACTGCTTACAGAACTCCACGTAGTAAAGTGGTATTTATGCAGAACTCGGCAAACTCCACTCAGGCCTAGTGATAACCTCCAGAACCTTCTTGTACTAAAACGTGGGCGGCAGGTATAAATAATGGATCCTCAAAAGCAAATCTTCAGGGCACCTCTGGACCTGTTGAAGACTTAGAAAGAATGATATGCTGCTCTGCAAGGACTGCCACTCGGTTTCCTTTTTTCACCCTGCTTCCTGAGTCAGAAGCACTGGACCTGTATCTTGCACTCAAGACCATTAGAGTGACTCCAGGGTGAGTTGGATGACCTCATGATCAAAACACCAGGGACAGAAAAGGCTCCAACCACATTAAACTCAGCACCTAAACTCTGTCTGCTGTGGGAACAATTGTTGTGCTCCTCCAAGAAGAGATTGAAACATCACTTATTTCAAACCTGAATAATATGTGCATCCTATATGTTGGTGTACAGACATTTCAATTTAATTTTGCATTGTTACTATCACTGAGATATGATTTTATATAATAACAGCCTTATTTGGAGTTTGGACTATGGGACACTACATCAGAAGTAGAGGTGGGTGAAACTTGCATAATTTGCTGTAGCATAATGATGTGAACTTATCACAAAAATACGTGAAATGAATCTTACACTCAAAAATGTAATCTTTAGGTTGATTTCTGGTTGCTCACATTCAAACACTTGAGCTTGAGTTCAGATTTGTAGTTTTGCACTCGAAAATTACCCAAACAATCGGCTAGGGTTAAAAATCTAACTGAAATGCAGCTCCCATTAAAAAATTACCCAAAGTTACATCTTGTAATAAATGACTCCCCGAAATTATGCAATGTGGTGTAATCATGGGAATTTTGCAGTCATTTTGTTATGGGAGATTGCCAAAATTAGACCATTTACACCAGCACAATTAAAATGTTGCCCAGGCCAAATCAAAACATGAAGGATCTCACAGCTGTAATGTAATTGTATTGCAGCAGAGAGTCCATCTGCCATGTTTGGGACAGAGTATCCCATGTTTTTATATTTTAACACTGGCTTTCATGTTTACTTTTAAGATTCTGTATTGATTATAGTATTTTCTTTGTGATATTATAGTTGTTTCAGTTGTCCTTGTTTTATGTCTTGTAGCTGGGCTCCAGGCTTTGTTATAAACTTAACTCAATGAAAAATAAATGACCTCCATTTCCAGAACTAAGAGATAAGATGAAAGGTAAACTGAACGTGCAAATTCTCAGCCAAATATCATTATCATAGCAATGAAAATGAAATTAATTTGAAATTGTAATTTTGCTCACCTATCACAATTAATTGAAGATGCTTCTGTAATTTGGATTCTGAGAATTGTGCTAGAATATTGGTTTTAAAATAGGAACAAGTAAGGTCTGCTACAGCAACTGCATTTTTTGTACGTATATAAAGTACTACAGTACTTCTACTTAATAGAAAATGCTATTCACAAACCTAGAGGGGGCAATCACCTCTTCTATCTTTTCTAAGGGGAGAGCCACACACATGCAAGTATATTAAATAATAGTAAGTGTGGAAGGGTGTGGGTTAGTGTCTGGATTATAGAGAATACTTATGACAAAATGGTAGGGGTTAGGGATGAGCAAGAAGGGGTTTTAGGAATGCTACGGAGAATTTAGGGAGGGTCAGACAACCACCCACAAAAGAGTAAGCCACTGTTATTCACAAACTGCAAATCTAAAGTTACTACATCCTTAAATTACCCACAACAATAGTAAATGTACCCCAGCTCAAACTCCTACAGAGAATAATGGGAGCAGGGACCTAAACTCAAACCCACAGGAAATAATGGTAACATAAGTTAATTAGTTTTTACCTTTTTAAAAAATATATATGCATTTGGGTTGATGTTATATATAAATAAAACATTTATGATAACACAATTTTAATACCCTTTTATTTTTTCAACAATGAATGTTACATTATTTTGAATATTTAAAATGAATTCTCTGAAAGGGGGGACTGGAACTCACAGGGTTTCACTTCATGAAATTCCGCAGGGTTACATAAAAACTCTGCAAAATTCCACAGAGGTCCACCAGTGGGCGGAAACTATACTATTGCAGACCAATTTAGCACGGATTGGTGTCACTACAACCCAGGCTATTACAACGCCTGCCGTTACAACGCGGTTTTTACATCGCATACCACTACAACGCATAGTGCTTTTAAGCGCTGGATAGTGATTTATTTAATTTACTATTCCAACTCTAGTCCCCGTGGATAGTAGGGAAGGTGTTGGATAGTAAATTAAATATATTCCCTATCCTAGAGCGCCCCCCAGCGCAATGCGTTGTAATGGTTTGTGTTGTAATGGTTGCGTTGTAATGGTAGTGCGTTGTAATAAATGCGTTGTAAGTGATGTTCCCCATTTAGCACCAGTAGTGCAAGCAGTACTGAGAAATCACCATGTTTTGCACAAGAGCATGGGCCAATCAAATTGATTGTACTGCCTCTCATGTAGAAAATTTACTTGAGCAGCAGCAAATCTACTAGAATGACAGCCCACTAACCTTGATCACTCCTGACTGCCCGCTTTAGGAAATTCCGCTAGGGGATGCCAACTTTTGCTTGCGTTCACATTTTCTGTAGCCTCACAGAAGGAAAATTCCGCCATGCAGCGATTGGAAGAACTTGGCCAGAACTCCACTTTAAACAGTAATGTGGAGTGACCAAAAATGTTCCATTTCCACAGACAGAATTGAACAATCTGTCCACACCTATTCCATACATGATTTTTCATAATGTCTAATGAATAATGAATAAATATTAGGTGAGATTATTTTAATACATCTTTAAAAGAAAAAGTATACATTTAGGCTATGTAACTCAAAAGCAAATCATTAGTTCTGTAGCTTTTTTTCATTTTGTTATACACTAAAAATATATAAAAATAATTTACATTTATAAATTACATAAACAGATTTTGCTATTTTTTTAAGTTTAATAAACGTTTTTGTTTCTCCTTCTGCTTTACAATAAGGAGATATATGACACATGTGAACAATTAATGGTAGTAACTTCATACTTATAAAATATAATCCCCCCTCTCTTTCATGGAGTGGAGACATGTAAGTCTGCACTTTGTAGTAAAATTATACTTTACACTCGGATATGATGAATACAAAACAACAGTAAATTTACAAAGTATAACTTCTTTCACAATTAGAATTTTAAATTAATTTTCGGAATTTTGCAATTTCTTTATTCAGCAATGAAATACCATGGTAGAAAATCCTTAGTGCCTTATGTCAAATGATATTAGTAGCAGTTCAAGACACAGGTTCATGAAATTCCTATTAAAAAGACAATGGGGTGGCGGTGGGGTGGGTGAAAAGAATGAAAGCGCCAAGGAATGGTCACTTTATTTGTCCTCACTTGCATCCTTAATAGGGTGCTTATTGAGTACCAAAAGAGATAGTGTTTGCTCTACTCTAACTAGATTGATGACCCGGCTCTGTATGATGAATGCTACTTATTCAAGAGTGATTTCATCTAGCTTAATATAGTACATTTCTTTAAGTTTGCAATGCACTTCATTATAACTTTTTGAAACTTGATAAGAGTTTTGAGTGCAAAAAGAGAAACAGACTGCTTGTTGAATCAATCACAGAGGACAAAATTCCCACTACTAGGAGGTCAACTCAGGCACTTTAATTCACTTAACATACTCAAAGGAAGACCTTGGTGACTTAGTAGGACATAGTGCTAAAGAGCAGGTTTTGAATCCCCTAAGGGGTATTCCACCTCGGAGCCTTTGCCCCTTTTGCTTGCTGTACCTACACTTCTCATTTAATTACACATAACTGATCACCTTAATCAAGTTTTTTTAATTCATAACGGCTTCCGCTGCAAGACCCAAAAGCTGCCACGAGAATAATGCCCACCATGAAAAAATGTGTAGCCTCCACCCTCACTGAACATAACAATGAGTTATTGGGGCTACTATTGATAACCAACTTTTAACGTTGTTTCAGTATGTATAATAAAATTATGTATCTATCTCATTGAGAGCGGTTCACACTGCCTATTATCAATGAGCTTATTGGGGTCTATTAGATTGGATTTAGAGGTTGCGTGTCAACGTAAACACATAAACTCTGAATATTTATTGGCAGCAATAATGTCCTTGGTGTTACAAATATATTATTACAATCGATAATTTTATTTGTCCCTTATTTTTCAGAAACTCATTCAACTTTCAATGAGCGTTATTTGTCATCTTTACATTTTGTGTTTTGCTGGATTATGTAACGACACGATATCCATCTTGAAACTACAAATCATATCAATCACTTATCAATTTTATGAATGTTTTTTATATAAAAGTAAACACTACCGTTCCAAACAATGCACGAAATGTTAAGGCAAAGATTTCGGTCAGGTGCTTCTAGATAAAGAAAAAAAACTGTCGCACCCATAAAACAGTAATTCCAATAAAATAGCTGCTCTTCTATCGAGTTTGATTTTTAATGAAGCAATAAAATCCATTTGCAGAGAAATTAACAGAAATCTACTTTACCTCAAAGTCTCCAGGAGCCAATTTGCTCCCAGCTAGCAAGACTTCTGGAAATACAAAGGCTGTGCCAAACGTGCCGCTAAGAGAAAAGGACTTAAATTGGGTTGAACTGTTTTCAACGGCCTCCCCACATGTATCCAAGTGTGTGCATTTACACTTTAGCAAGGCGCCGATCTGTAAGGAATGGACAAGACATTTTAGGAATAAAACTTGCAGGAACTGTACAACTACTCTTATAGCAAATTGGCTTTGCTGACTTAACACTGTTATGCAGTCTACACAGTCCTTATAAATCTCCTACGTCTGCTATGATTCTTGATCTCCGAGCGTTTCAAAGCCAATACATCTATGTTAATGTGGTAATCCACGCCGGCACCCTTGAGCCTGTGTCTCTGTGTTTGACCACATGCTTAAAACCTGTCCTGTACGGTTTGCCAATGTTTTAAGTATGGGTGTGTATACAAGTGTATATGTGTGTGTGGCTCGCACACAATTCTTGACTAAAACATATAAAATGCATGCTACAGTGAACAAAACTTAAAGCAAAAAGAGTTTTTTCCTGCATAAAATTAAAGTTAATGTAAGAAATGTAACTCTTGTTTATCCGGGGTACTTTTGAGATGTAAATTAGGGGCATATTATCAAGCACAGCGTTAAAAATTATCGCTGCTTTAGTGGCAGGAAACTGGCGCTAGAGCCGCGATAATGGGCTTGATAATATGCCGTAGAGAATTCCCATAGAAGCCCATGTTCATACCAGAACATGGGCTTCTATGGAAATTCATAAGGGCATATTATCAAGGCCATTATCGCCGCTTTGGTGGCAGTTTTCTGCTGCTAAAGCGGTGGTAATTTTAACGCAGTTGCTTTATATTATGCCTCCCAGGGGTATACGTATCAAACGATTTTTCATTCCCAAACGCTGCAATTCGCAAAAATAGAGCGTTTGCAAATGAAAAATCGCTAAATGCGATGTATGATCTGATTTCTCATCGCAAATTTGGAATTCCTTAATTTTGAGTAAGCATTTAGGGAACCGCAAATTGCGATTCCTTAATTGCTATGTATCAAGCACGCAAGTTGTGCGATTTCTCCTTAAGAAATCAAAAATTACCACCAACTTTAAGTTGGTGGTAATTTGCGATTTCTTTTACAAATGCACTTTTTTACATCTGTAAAGGTGCCATATGGTGCACATACATGCCCTTAGGGCATGTATGTGCGCCATATGCGCAAACATGTTCATTTCAGGGGTGCATCAGGGTGTCTTTATGACACCCTTGCACCCTTGAAATTATTCCCAATTTGCGATTCTCAAATTGTGAATCGCAAATTGAGAATGACTTCACATTCATTCCTATGGGCCTCCTGGCCCATGGAAATGAATGGGAAAGTATTCCTTAATTGCGATTAAGGAAGACTAAGAAATCGCCCAAAAATTGTGATTTTCTATACACATCCCTTTTTGCAATTCTCAAATAGCGATTCTCAAAAATCGCTATTTGAGAATCGCAAATGGGGATTTTCATACATATGCCCCTAAGTCCCTCGTGAGCTGCAATGCACCCACTCTACAAGAGATAGACCAAACAGTCATTAGCATGCAGTGAGAGGAATATATACCCAAGGTGGAACTCAACAGTGTTTGTTTTAAATAAATGGTACCAACAGTTCCTGCTCACATCTGCAAAGGTAAGAAAGACATGATGGACTAAAAAACCTAGGGGAATATTATCAAGCACGGTTAACATTATCGCCGCTTTAGCGGCAGAAAACTGCAGCTAAAGCGGCGATAATGGACTTGATAAAACGCCGTAGAGAATTCCCATAGAAGCCCATGTTCACACCAGAACATGGGCTTCTATGGGAATTCACAAGGGCGTATTATCAAGCCCATTATGGCCGCCTTAGCTGCAGTTTTCTGCCGCTAAAGCGGCGATAATGTTAACGCAGTTTCTTGATAATATGCCCCCTATTTTGTTCTCTTTGGCTATTCCGGAGTTGAAGTTTAGCAGTTAGTTTGCGAAATTCTGAAAATTGCAGGGGTTGAGCTCTCTGTGGCTATTTATAATCTAATTTTGCATTTTTATTCTGGTGCCCGGTGATGTTTTGTTTTTTGTTGATTTTTTTGTAATTCAACGTATTGTTTTACAGGATCTGCTTTTATTCGTATTGTGAGTTCCTCTATAAAAATATTCACAATGCTAGGAACCTCTGTTTAAAAGAATAGTTACATTAGGTCACTGTAGCCGAAATTACAATTTCCGTGTGGTTTCACACCGCCATTATTATGCAATTTTTTGGCAAGTGTAGGAGCTAAAATGCAGAAGCTGAAATCAATGCATATATCTCTGTATGTTTTCCTCGTCACCGACCTTTTCACCGGGGATGAATTTGAACTGCTTTTGGAACTGTGCCTACATTTTACCACACCCAGTAATCCTGCGTAGCCTAAAACCTACCATTTTGTAATCTTGATTCATTACAGGGGATTAATGCATCTCTTGCTGTCCGACACTAGCATATAATCTGGTTCTAATTGGCTGACAGCTGGATCCATGAAAAATGCTGCAGAGCCACGAAGTACAATTAAGAAAACAAAAGTAAATATTGCACACAAAAATACATCTAAAATGCCTGAAAGTAAGACGAAACTCAGATGTCCTACACCCTTCCTTTCCTTGATTTGGATTATGAAAATATCAGTACGGAAAGACTTCAGAAAAGGCTACTATATGCTTTTTGATTGATCGGCAGATGATGACGTTCTTTAAGGTGATTGGTTACAATTTAAATAAGTTTAAATATGTTTTCAATGATAATTTCAATGAAGATTGAGCATGTTAAAATTCTTCTTGGTCACAGACTAATATTCATGCCGCCTACTATTAGACTTACGGAAGGAAGTCGGTAATGAATGAATCAGTGATGATATTTCACTTTTTATTCATCCACCTACTGCTGAATCCGTTCCACCTAATCTCGAACTTAATGGTCCCACCTGTTTGCCAGGATTTTGCAAAATGTGTCTGATATGCATAAAGCTGTATTAGTAGTAAATTTGGTTACCTCTATAATGGTCTCTTTTTATGAGGCCCTACAAGATATACAAGTGGGCCCCGGTTAAGTCGCCAGGAGCCCATTCCCTGTGTTACCATATGTAGATGAAGCTGATTTACTGGAAAGGACCCCGGTGGCTGCAGCAACTTATGGACGCCTTTGAGGGCTTAAATATAGCAAGGAAATTAGTGGTCAATAAACTTTACACCATGATCTATGGGGCCATGCAAAAGAAATGTAAAACGTTTTTTATGGATAATGCCCTGGTAGCTGCTGTTGATACTTTTTTGATAGTCGAGCATTACTTTTGCAGGTAACAGCTCTTGGACACACAAAATCACAAATGTTTGGAGTAAGATGAATAGAAGTGCCCATGAAATCATTAGGTTCTCAGCAAAGCTGAGTGCCCGGCCCATTAAAGAAATGTTAGCAAGCCCAGGGTATTAGCTACTGCCACTTATGGGGCTGGTGTAGGGGGTCATTACAATAGCAATGCACTACAGAGCAAGGAAAGTAGTTTTCTCAAGTGTCTATTGTACTTACCAACCTGTGCTTCCACAGAGATAAGTCATAGAGAAGCAGGGCTATAGCATCTAGCCGATACAGTGACACTACGCCCTTTGTTTCTTTGGTGCACCATTTGGACATGAGACTATCTTTACTAGGTCAATCATTTCTGATTACTTGCCCATGGATGAAGCAATGTGCATTCCCGGGTTAAATTACATTAAATCAATTTTTTATGATCTGTTTAAGATGGCAATCTAGGCCAGCCCCCTACTAGTAACAACATGGACTAAACGGTCCATCAAAGATAATTTCATGACCTTCACAAGGGAAGCTCGGACTGCATGTAGGGAGGGGGGATATAACCTGTCTTTATTATTCACTTGAGCTGGATGATGGCTGTCACAGTTATCTAACTCAAGTTTCAAATTGAACGCACTGTTTTGCATTACCAGATTCAGAGTAGAGATTGTCCATCACGTAGTTGCCCCCTTACCGAAGTTGAATACTACATTTAGTGGTTAACCTGTCTTTTTATAGCATTCGAAGACTATTTTATGCCAATTTTAGTATTCAATAGTGTTCTTTTTGGGAAGGCTAGTGCATGAAGACTACTGATATGTGAGTGGTACTTCTTGAATACTAACAGAATACTAAACACATACTTATTTGTAATCGCATAGTCTTCATTTACAATGCAGAACATTTAGTGAATACAAACAATTTTAATACTACTGGACTTTATCCAGACTACTATTAACATTCTAGTCAAGCTGCATGCTGAATGGTAGATTGGTGCCATATTTATTATACTATTTTTATGCCTTATGTATTATACTATTGTGGTGTTTGTGTAGTGTAGGGTATTGTTTTAGGGTAGTGCTGGGGTATCGTGCAGGGTAGTGATTTAGTGTAGGGACCGGACTGGGGGTTGTGGGAGGGTCGTACTGGGGGTAGTGTTTTAGCATTTAGGGTAGGGTTGTGGTGTTTGTGTAGTGTAGGGTAGTGTTTTAGGTTTTAGGGTAGTGCTCGAGGGTCGTGCAGGGTAGTGTTTGAATGTGGGGACCGGACTGGAGTCCTGGGGAGGGTTGTGCTGGGGGTAGTGTTTTAGGGTAGTGTTGTGGTGTTTGTGTAGTGTAGGGTAGTGTGTTAGGGTTTAGGGTAGTGCTGGGGGGTCGTACAGGGTAGTGGGTAAATGTGGGGACAGGACTCGAGTTTGAGGGGGTCGTGCTGAGGGTAGTGTTTTAGGGCGTAGGGTAGTGTTGTGGTATTTGTGTAGTGTAGGGTAGTGCTTTAGGATTTATGGTAGTGCTGGGGGGTCGTGCAGGAAAGTGTTTGAATATGGGACCGGAATTGGGGGTCGGGGGAGGGTCATTCTGGGGGTAGTGTTTTAGGGTAGTGTTGCTGTTTCTGTTTAGTGGAGTGCAGTGTAGTGTTATAGGGTTTAGGGTAGTGCTGGGGGGTCATGCAGGGTAGTGTTTGAGTGTAGAGACCGGACTGGGGGTCAGGGGAGAGTCATGCTAGGGGGTAGTGTTTTAGGGTTTAGGGTACTGTGGTATTTGTGTAGTGTTTTAGGGTTTAAGGTAGTGCTGGGGGGGGTCGTGCAGGGGGATTGGTGTCAGTACAACGCGATGTTTTACAACGCGTTCCGTTACAACGCGATTTTTACATCGCAAATACCATTACAATGCATGCCATTACAACGCATGGCATTACATAGCAGATGGTATTACAACGCATACCATTACATCGTAAGTATTGGTAAGTATATCTTTTTTTTAAAAAATGTAATAAAGTTAATTAAATTAATTTAAAATAATAAAAATAATATAACATTTTTAAAACAGTAATTAATTTAATTATAGTAATTTAAAATAATATAATTAATGATATATAAAAAATTCATAAATAGAAAATAATATAATGTAATTAATTACAATAAATATAATTATAATTTAATTAAGTTATAAATAATACATAATATAATTATAATTAATAAAATTAAAAGAATTTAATTAATTAAACATTTATAAATAATATAATTTAATTATAATCGTTTATTAATACAATTAAATTAATAATATATTATTTTAATATATTTAAAATAATATAATTAATGATATATAAAAAATTTATAAATAGAAAATAATATAATGCAATTAATTACAATAAATATAATTATAATTTAATTAAGTTATAAATAATACATAATATAATTATATTTAATAAAATTAAAAGAATTTAATTAATTAAACATTTTTAAATAATATAATTTAATTGTAATCGTTTATTAATACAATTAAATTAATAATTGTAAATATTGTTAGTAATTTAATTAAATTAAATAAAATTAATTTAATTAATTTAATTTATATAAAGTCGTAATACCCCTGTACCCCAAAACCCAAACACTGCCCTAAAACCTAAAAACACCCCTGTACCCCAAAACCCAAACACTGCCCTAAAACCTAAAAACACCCCTGTACCCCAAAACCCAAACCCTGCCCTAAAACCTAAAAACACCCCTGTACCCCAAAACCCAAACCCTGCCCTAAAACCTAAAAACACCCCTGTACCCCAAAACCCAAACCCTACCCTAAAACCTAAAAACACCCCTGTACCCCAAAACCCAAACCCTACCCTAAAACCTAAAAACACCCCTGTACCCCAAAACCCAAACCCTGCCCTAAAACCTAAAAACACCCCTGTACCCCAAAACCCAAACCCTGCCCTAAAACCTAAAAACACCCCTGTACCCCAAAACCCAAACACTGCCCTAAAACCTAAAAACACCCCTGTACCCCAAAACCCAAACCCTGCCCTAAAACCTAAAACACCCCTGTACCCCAAAACCCAAACCCTGCCCTAAAACCTAAAAACACCCCTGTACCCCAAAACCCAAACCCTACCCTAAAACCTAAAAACACCCCTGTACCCCAAAACCCAAACCCTACCCTAAAACCTAAAAACACCCCTGTACCCCAAAACCCAAACCCTGCCCTAAAACCTAAAAACACCCCTGTACCCCAAAACCCAAACACTGCCCTAAAACCTAAAAATACCCAAACACCCCAAAACATATACATCAGTACCCCAAAACATATACTCCTATACTCATACTTATTTTAAAAAATACTTAAATTAATATATTTAATTTATAATATTTAAAAACGAAATAAATATTTTTTTATGATTAATAATAATTAAATCAATAATAACATATTAAATAAAATAAAAAAAAAATTAAATACTTACCAATACTTACGATGTAATGGTATGCGTTGTAATACCATCTGCTATGTAATGCCATGCGTTGTAATGGCATGCATTGTAATGGTATTTGCGATGTAATAGCTGCGTTGTAACAGCATTACGTTGTAAAAGATGCGTTGTAGCGGTAACACACCCGTGCAGGGTAGTGTTCGAGAGCAGTCATATACCTTTATATCCCTGCTGTCGGATGTCCAAAGGCAGGATTTACAGCTGCAGGAAAGGGGATGTATGTGACTTGTCAAGAGGTTATCGAATTCTCTGTTGTTATTCAGACTGATAATTCCCTTCAGTAGGATGTCCCTCTGTACTTACAGCTGCATGGAATAGGGAGAGGATAATGCAAAACTATCCAGCTGAAGTTTAGAGTTTGCATGCTCCTCATTCTATGCTGTCAAATTGGGTGTTAAGTGACATGATAATCAGCTCTTGGTACATTTGTCATCAGACCTCAATAACATGTTATACATTACTTTAAGTTACATATGTTTTGAAATAAAACAAACATGCATGTTTAACCCGTTGGCTGCTGCCGTCGGACATTGGCTGACGGCAGCACTACCTCGCTGGTGCTGCCGTCGGCTAATGGCCGACGTGACCGCGCCCGTTTTTTAAAACGGCAGCACTGCCGCAAAAAAGCGGAAGCAGCCAATGGGTTAATACAGTCCTGCAACAAAACACTGCTGCATCCGACGGTTTTCTATGAGAAATTATTAACTCATGCTGGAATTATTCCTGCCGCGCCTCGCAGTATGCGAGAAAGTGTGACTCCCTGTTAACACGAAGAGAGGTGTGAATGTTATGGGCCTGCATGTGTGGTAGTCCCAACACGCAGGGCTTTAAGTGGGATGAAAAAACTGGGGGGTCTCTCAAGGGGGCCTGGTCAATGTATTAAGGGCGTGGCTTAAAAACACATAAGCTAAAAATGTGTGGTTAGTGTGCTGCCCTAATGGTATTCTGCTGTTTCTGTCATTGCGTCTAGATATATCATACAACAAGTACCATACCTACAACAAGTCAGGACTATTGGCTTTGTCAATGGTTGTTAGTTGCATAAGATAAATAAGCAGCAACTGTGGCTTGTATATAATCTTGAAAAAGGTTCCACATAAAGCCCTGGTGACACCACAACAATGTTGCTGCACCAGAGTTCCAAAAAGAGAAGAGAAATCCAGAGAGAACATGACTATAAAATAATTTCCCTTCTCCTATAATGCTTGAGAAAAACGGACCGTTTTTACCAGGGCTCAAAACAGAGCCTGAGAGAGACCCAT
This sequence comes from Lissotriton vulgaris, assembly GCF_964263255.1. Lineage (NCBI taxonomy): Eukaryota > Metazoa > Chordata > Amphibia > Caudata > Salamandridae > Lissotriton > Lissotriton vulgaris. The sequence goes on from NC_141694.1 coordinate 1,301,612,914, forward strand.
TTTGAGGCCTCCTTAAAAAAAAACTGCCGGGGCTCAGACCCGGCCCACTTAAAGCCCCGCCAACATGTCAAGCTTGACCCCTCAACCCCTGTCTGCAGAAACCATGTGTTAAAAATTGTTTCACAAACCAGGGTCGCTGCAGAATCGAGCAAAAGGACTGTAAAGCCGGTACTTTTTGACAAGTGAGCAGCAGCGCACTGCTTATAACCTGGGTTTAATTTCTGCCAGCATAGTTTTCCCATGACTTTCATCAATTTAGCAGTGCTCGTTCCTTCCACCTAGCGTGACGGGGCGTATGGAAACGCACTGCAGACTCAGCAGGAATGTTTTGCTCTGATAGTTGTACCAACAGGTAGTTCAAAATAATCCGCCATTTTAGTGCGCCCACATGTGTATTTCGTTTAAAGGACATCACGTCTTGCTGTATTAATTGGTAAAACGATTTACAAGTGGTGAAGTTCCTAGTTTCAAAATTTCCATAAAAAATATTACAACGTATTTTCAACATAAACGCCTTTAAACATTATTATTTCAGTTGTACATTTTCATGAATTGTCTTTAAGTATTTACCAGCCATGAAAGCAAACTGCATTGGAAAGCAGGGTGGTGAGAGTGTGTAAACCCCTGCAATGCGTAACGCATTATCGCTGTCATGCACTGGGCAAGCATGGCCTCTGTGGTATATGTCTTCTATTTCTATTGTAGTTTCCTTTTATTATTCTTTGGTTCTGTAGTTCTTGTACATCACTTAGATTCCTGTGTATGTAATTTAGAATGCTATTGTTTGTGAGTCTAGGTTCTACTTCAGAGAAGCGGTTGGAGCTGATCTGAATAGATGCCTTTACTCTAGCACCAGTGGGTCTTTTACTACTTACTGAATAAATAAGATGTAACCTAATTTCTGCCTTCCTCCGCTCTTTACAATGGCGACGAGGTTTATTTAATTATATATTGACCCACTGTGTTGCCGCTCTTCAAAAACTTTGTTCTGTAAGAAGTTTATCGACACGGAGCCCGTCCTGCTCTTCTCAGACACGGTCCTGCTCTTCTCAGACACGGTCGCTCCAGACGCTGCTCCCCGCTCTGCCCACCACCCGACCAGCTTCTGCCTCCTCACCTCGCTCTGTTGCCTGCCATAGCTTGCCTCGAAACCGCAAGTTGCCAGTAGCGCTAGATTGCCTGAGAGGCTGCCGAGCATTGTATAATCGTAGCGCTTGTATGTGCCAGTAGCGCTAGATTGCCTGAGAGGCTGCCGAGCATTGTATAATCGTAGGGCTTGTATTTGCCAGTAGCGCTAGATTGCCTGAGAGGCTGCCGAGCATTGTATAATCGTAGTGCTTGTATTTGCCTATCTACGTTGTAACTTACATTGTTAAAATTGCTGTGCTGCCTGTCTATCTAATTGCTGCCTGATTTTACCGGTGCCACTTTAATCAGAGTTGCGTTATTGACCTCTGTGCCCCAATCTGGTTTCGATTCTGGCCGCGGCCATTTTCTGCTTGTTGTTGTTGCTTTCTGTGCCTTCCCTACCCAGATCTCCGCCCAGCTCCCGCCTCCCAGCTGACCATCCCTCCCACTGACACCATAAGCCCCGCTCCCACGCTGCAGCGCTGTGACCGTCCTGCTCTTCTCAGACACGGTCGCTCCAGACGCTGCTCCCCGCTCTGCCCACCACCCGACCAGCTTCTGCCTCCTCACCTCACTCTGTTGCCTGCCATAGCCTGCCTCGAAACCGCAAGTTGCCAGTAGCGCTAGATTGCCTGAGAGGCTGCCGAGCATTGTATAATCGTAGCGCTTGTATGTGCCAGTAGCGCTAGATAGCTTGTATTTGCCAGTAGCGCTAGATTGCCTGAGAGGCTGCCGAGCATTGTATAATCGTAGCGCTTGTATTTGCCAGTAGCGCTAGATTGCCTGAGAGGCTGCCGAGCATTGTATAATCGTAGCGCTTGTATTTGCCTATCTACGCTGTAACTTACATTGTTAAAATTGCTGTGCTGCCTGTCTATCTAATTGCTGCCTGATTTTACCGGTGCCACTTTAATCAGAGTTGCGTTATTGACCTCTGTGCCCCAATCTGGTTTTGATTCTGGCCGAGGCTATTTTCTGCTTGTTGTTGTTGCTTTCTGTGCCTTCCCTACCCAGATCTCCGCCCAGCTCCCGCCTCCCAGCTGACCATCCCTCGCCCCTCCCCCTCCACTATCCACTTATGACAGATGCCTTTGCGTGCAGCGTTCACGCGCAGAGGTCGCGCCGAAGGTGCGCCAAAGGTAAGCCCGTCTACGCCCGTCCGCGCCTGGACCGCGCCCAGCGCCAGACCCCCTGGTCCCTGCCATACCCACCCCAATCGCTTTACGTATGACGCCGCAACTCTCCTCGCCCTTAACCCCGGACACACACCACATTGCTACGAAGCTGCCCCGGGACGTACCCACGGTCCCTTCGCCTGCCGCTCCTGCAAATTTTCCAGCGTTAAGCCCCATACCACATCCACCAACCCCAAAAACAGCTCCAACTCTAACCACCTGAAGTGCATCCTGCTCAACACCCGCTCGGTCCACAGACACCCCACTGAACTCTGGGATCTACTCGACACTACATCACCGGACGTCGCCTTCCTTACTGAAACATGGATGAACGCATCATCAACACCCGACATCGCCATTGCCATCCCGAACAATTACAAGATCATCCGAAAAGACCGCACCGTCCAAACAGGAGGAGGCATCGCCATCGTCCATAAGAACACCATCAAAATCACGACCAGCTCCGACGATATCTCACAACCGCCGAACACCTCCACTTCCAGATCCACACCGACCCTAGGACCACACTCAGAGGCACCCTCATCTACAGACCTCCAGGAACCCGTAAACAATTCAGTGAAGACATCACTGACTTCATCAGTCCACATGCCCTCGCCTCCGAGAACTACATTCTACTAGGTGACCTCAACTTCCACCTGGAAAAGAAAAACGACAGCAACTCCACCACCCTTCTTGACAACCTGGCCAATCTCGGCCTCAAACAACTTGTTGACACCCCCACCCATGTAGCCGGACACACGCTCGACCCAATCTTCACCTCCAGCAAACACATCTCCTTCGACCACACCACAGCTCTCCATTGGACAGACCACTGTTGTGTTCACTTCAGCTACAAAACCACCTCGACCCACAACCCCACACAACCTATCCCCCGGAGAAAATGGAACAAAATCACCACCGACCAACTCCTCACATCGCTCAACCAGAACCCACCCGCCCTCTCATCGGACCCAAACCAAGCTGCCATCAAATTCAAACAATGGATCACTCACAGCGCTGACGAATTAGCACCCTTGAAAAACCACCACACAAAACAAAACAACAAAAAGGCCCCCTGGTTCAACGATGACCTTAAGAAATCCAAGAAGCTATGCCGTACTCTCGAGAAAACATGGAGAAAAAACCCAACCACCGACAACATGACCACCTTCAAGTCAGCCACCCGCAAACACCACCAGCTGATTCGATCCACCAAGAAATCAGCATTCAAGAATCGACTCGACAACAACGCCCATAACAGCAAGGAACTATTCAACATCGTCAAAGAATTCACCAACCCCACCGCAGCCTCAAACAACATCACTCCCTCCCAAGACCTCTGCGACTCGTTATCCTCCTTTTTCTACAACAAAATTGCCGACATACATAACAGCTTCGAAAACAGTTCCAACGAACAATCTTCTCCACCCCCTTCAGAACCTAAACCGCCCTCTAACAACCTCATCGCCTGGAACCCAATCACCTCTGAAGACACCATCCGCCTAATGAATTCCATCCACTCTGGCTCGCCAACCGACCCATGTCCCCACCACATATACAACAAAGCAGACTCCATCATCGCACCCCATCTCCGTGATGTCCTCAACTGCTCCTTCAACTCTGCTGCCTTCCCAGAAAGTTGGAAACACGCCGAAGTCAGCGCCCTCCTGAAGAAACCCACAGCAGACCCCTCTGAACTTAAAAACTACCGCCCCATATCCCTCCTCCCATTCCCAGCCAAAGTCATTGAGAAAGCCGTCAATAGCCAACTCGCCGCCTTTCTCGAATCCAACAACTCCCTTGATCCCTCACAGTCTGGCTTTGGAGCCAAACACAGCACCGAAACCGCCCTCATCGCAGCAACAGACGACCACTACTGGACAACGGAAAAACAGTGGCCCTCATTCTACTCGACCTCTCCGCCGCTTTCGACACTGTCTGTCACAGCACCCTCATACAACGCCTCAGCAACATCGGCATAAAAGGAAAAGCCTTGGACTGGATCATCTTGTTCCTAACTGGGAGAACCCAGAAAGTCCAACTTCCCCCATTCAAATCAGAGGCCACCGAAGTCATCTGCGGTGTACCACAAGGTTCATCAGTCAGTCCCACCCTCTTCAACGTTTACATGAGTCCACACGCTTCCATCGCGTGCCAACTCAACCTCAACATTATCTCCTACGCTGACGACACCCAGCTGATCCTTTCCCTCACCAAAGACCCCAACACCGCCAACACCAATCTTCACGAAGGCATGAAAGAAGTAGCCATATGGATGAAAAACAGCCACCTAAAACTTAACTCAGACAAAACGGAAGTGCTCATCCTAGGATCATCCCTCTCTGCATGGGACGACTCATGGTGGCCTTCGGATCTGGGCTCTGCACCCATACCCACAGACCACGCACGTAACCTAGGCTTCATCCTAGACCCATCCCTCTCGATGACCAGACAAGTCAACGCCGTCTCATCCTCCTGCTTCAACGTACTTCGTATTCTCAAAAAAATCTTCCATTGGATCCCCACCAAGACAAGAAAGACTGTCACCCACGCACTGGTTACGAGTCGACTAGACTACGGAAACACCCTCTATGCCGGAATTACAGCCAAATTACAGAAAAAACTCCAACGCATCCAAAACGCATCAGCGAGACTCATTTTGGACATCCCTCGCCAAGATCACATTACCGGCCACCTGAAAGACCTCCACTGGCTTCCCGTCAACAAGAGAATAACATTCCGTCTCCTCACCCACGCACACAAGGCCCTCTACAAACTAGGACCCGAATGCCTCAACACTCGACTATCCTTCTACACACCCACCCGCCAACTAAGATCCTCCAATCAAGGCCTCGCCGCAGTTCCGCGTATCCAAAGATCCACCATGGGAGATAGATCCTTCGCTTACTTGGCGGCCAAGACCTGGAACTCACTCCCCACTCACCTCCGCCTTACACAGAACCACATCTCCTTCAGAAAAGTACTTAAAACCTGGCTATTCGATAAATAATGAACCCACTCCCCAAGCACCTTGAGACCCTCTGGGTGAGTAGTGCGCTATACAAATTCTTGAACTTGAACTTGAACTTGGACTTACTGCGTGGTTGTGCCGGCTACCACAGTCCACTTGATGAGGATTTGGGCATATTTCATGAAATTGCTGAAACTTTCTGAAACTTAAGGTACTGTTACGATTTTAATACTTTAAAGGATTCAAAGCGGTCCCCTTACCGATTCTCTTGGCCGTTGGACATTGCTCGCGCTTACTTCACGCACTGAAAGCTTGATCGTCTCTTCTCTCTAGCTGTTTCCTTGTGACGCTGCACGCAGTCACGTGATTCTGTGTTGGAACTCACAAGCTCTGCTAAAACGCTTCGTTTTACGTTGAGACGCAACATCGCGGCAATTTTCAGTGTATTGCTTAAAATCTTCACAGAGGGAGCGCTTGCAGTATTTCAATTTAAAGCGCTAACCAAGTGCGTTTTCAGCAAACATAGTGATTCGCTCACTTTAAAGCAAATTATTATTATTCTCTGCTTTACTACTACTTCAAGTTCAGTGATTTGCACACTTTAAAGTGCAATTACTTTTTATCCTATTCAGTGATTTGCACACTTTAATTTCAATTGCAATTCCATTCATCTTTTATTTTTCAGCTATACTATTTTATCTACTACTATTTGTACAACTTGTTTTTATTACAGTGATATTCTTATTATATTGCTATTGATATTAATGTTTTGTTTTAAATTTTAAAATATTCTTTATTATTTAACATGGCTCCTTCTCAAATTTGCAATCAACCTTCAGTATTTCTGGAAATTCCTGGAAAACCAAAGTTGCGTTGGAAGAAATGGTTAGAAACTTTTGAAAACTATATTGTTGCAATTGACGTAACAAAGTTTTCTGCGGAAAGGAAAAAAACTATTCTTTTCAGTTATTTAGGAACAGCTGCAATTGAAATTTTTAAGAATCTTGAACCTATTGCGGCACCAGGAGGAGAAGGAGATGTTTGGAATGTATTTTTAGAAGCTGTAGCGAGACTCGAAAAGCAGTTTGAAGACGAACCTAAAGTCATGATTGAGAGACATGCTTTTCACAAGAGGAAGCAATTTAGTGATGAGTCTGTTGAAGACTACATAGCGGCTTTGAGGGTATTGGCTGCTAATTGTGAGTTTGGAGCTTTTGTTGACCTCTCTATCAGAGATCAATTTGTGATTAATTGTTTTTCTAAAAAAGTGCAAGAAAGACTTTTGGCGTGCCGCAATCCTACTTTGGGGGAACTAAACGATCTAGCCAAAGGCATTGAAAGATCTATAGAATCTTCCACAATTATTGAAGCAGAGTCTCTTAAAGGTGCAAATGTATCTTCCATTTGTTCAGTTCAAACTCGAGGGAAGAATTATTTCAAGACAAACAGGGAGTCTGGTTTAAGTTGTTTCAGATGGGGTTCTAAATCACATTTAGTGAATTCTTCTGATTGTCCTGCACTCAAAAAGAATGGAAAGGGGCGACCACTCGGTCCCCCCGAACGTATGGCAGGGTGCCCGGATCCCCCCGGGAAACCATTTTGGGCGGGGGGCGTGTCTCGGCTGGTATGCCCGAAGCGGCGTAGCCGGGGCGCGCCTTTTTCCGCCCAAGAAGGGGTTGTCCTAGACACCTACACCGTTGGTCACGCCCCGTAGGCGTACCAGAGGAGGGTACACGCCCTCCCGAAGAGGAATAAAAGGAGCAACAATCCAGAGAAGCATCCTCTTGTTCCTGTGCTTGGAAGCTGCACCCTCTCGTTGCACGTGAGCCCTAGACGGAACAAGGAGCAATTTTGAGAACTTGTAATTTTTGTGTTTCTCTTCCAGGAGCCTTCTCTCCCAGCGTCTGCGGACCTCCGGATCCAGGACCTCGTCGAGCAGCTAAGCAGCAAGGGTCGAGTCTCTGATAACGATGCCTGGCAAGAAGGTCGGAAAGAAGGCAGGGACGGAGCAGATGCTCCGCATGCTGGTGAAAGACATGGCGAACATGAAAAAGCAAATGGCGGCAATGAATAATATGGGCAGACCGAAGAAGGTCATCGGACCAGCATTGCCGGGAGTATTCCCCGCAGGGAGAGGTAAAAGGGCCAGGAATAGGGCGGCAGGGGGGGAGTCCCCAGTTCCCGAGTCACCCCCGGTAAGCCCGGTTAGTCCAGTTGAGGCCCCGGTACCTGTACCGATCCCGGAGGCAGGCCAACCGATTCCGGTAGTAGTTACGCCCACCAGCGAGGAGGAAATGCCTCCTGAGTTGGCCGCCCAGTTGGCCGCATGGCTTGGAAAGAATACCGAGGGTGCAGCGGCGCCCGGAGACACGGCCAAAGAGGCTAGGTTACTAATGAAGCAGTTGCGGCAATCGCGAGATGCTGCGAAGGCGAATGTCCCTCTTGTCCCCTCATAGATTCCCTCGGAAGAACCAGCGGCTGGCGGTGGAAAATCAGCAGGACCAGCTATGGAGTCTGGTAAGCAGCCATTGCCAATGGCAAATGGGGGGTCTTTGCCCTCAAGGAGGGAGAAAGTAGTTCAGCATATTCCTCTGGCCACGAAAGAGATGATTTGGGCTGATAAATATGTAAATATGTTTTCGCTCCTGACTGATCATCACAAGATTGAGTATGTTAAGGCTCAGAAGGATTTGTTGCATCCGAGTGTGTGGCGCGCAAAAATGGCGGGCTTCAGGGTGGATGAGACGATCTCTAATTGGGCCAAGGCCTTTGGGATGTTTACTGCTATTATGGGTGAACGTAAGCCAGAGATTATGACTGAATTAGCCTGTTATCAAACACGTATAATGGATTTCTATGAAACATATGAGGGCGATCAATGGAGGGGTTATGATAGTAAGTTTCGTAAGGCCAAGGAGCACGATTCGTCTCTGACGTGGGACTGTCTCGACTCCGTCTCTTGGCAGAAGCAGCTCTTGCCGGGCACGACAAAGTCGTCCTCGCTTGGCGAGTATGGGTCGGCGCCTTCCCGCCATCAATCGGCGGCGCCCTTTCGAACAAACCCCGCAGGTGATCACCAACCCAGGAGTGGTGGGAATGGGGGTAGAAAAGGGGTTTGCTGGAATTTTAACAGAGGCAAGTGCACGAGGCCACATGGGACATGTAAGTTCAGGCATGAGTGTGCAGGTTGCGGACATTCTTCACACCCGGAGAGTTCGTGCAGAGCCAAGAATGGGGATACCGGGGGTAGAGGAGGTACCAAACAGGTCTAATATCGGCCAAGGGGTACCACTACCTACCCCCTTAGATATCATGGCAATGATCCCCTGGCTAAACGAATACCCTGATCATGTCTCCGCTGGGGTGTTACGGGACGGCTTCTCGTATGGTTTCCACATCCCGGCGGGGGATTTTCGGGGGGACTCACTGTGCAGAAATCAACTGTCCGTTCAGCAGCACCCGATAGTGGTAGAAAGCATGATTGCGAAGGAAGTTGCCCAGGGCCGGGTCGCCGGCCCATATAGGCACCCGCCTGTTCCTAATTTCATTTGTTCACCGTTGGGAGTGGTCCCCAAGAAGGACCCAGGTGAGTTTAGGTTAATTCATAACTTATCGGCTCCTAGGGGTCTTTCGGTAAACGATGCGATTGATCCAGGTGTCTGTTCGGTGCGGTACGCATCCTTTGATGAGGCCGTCGCCATGTTGAATCGCCTGGGGCCCGGAGCGCTGATGGCTAAATCGGACAGTGAGTCAGCATTCCGGTTGCTCCCGGTACATCCTCAGGATCAGCGTCTGTTGGGTTTTGTGTTTCAAGGACGCTATTACATGGATAGATGTATGCCAATGGGTTGCTCCATCTCTTGTGCTTATTTTGAGAAATTCAGCTGTTTTCTGCAATGGGCGTTCACCAGAGCTACGGGCTATACGCAGGTTATGCACTACCTAGATGATTTCTTGTTCTTGGGGCCAGCCGGGGACACGGAATGTGCACAGGCTTTACTTGAATTTTGCAATCTCATGAAACGATTCGGCGTGCCATTGGCACCAGGGAAAACTGTGGGGCCATCTACTTCACTCGAGTTTCTTGGAATCGAGCTCGATTCAGTGGAGGGATGCTTCCGTTTGCCCAGGGACAAAGTTCTGAAATTTAGGGCCTCGCTAGAATTATGCATTAGCAAAGAGAAGGTAACTCTCCATCAGTTGCAGAAAGCGGTGGGCCAGCTTAACTTCGCCCTCAGAGTGATACCAATGGCCCGCCCCTTTTCCCGCTCTATTGCACAAGCCATGGTCGGTCTCAAAGAAGGACACCACCGCACAAGACTGTCTGCAGAGGTTCGCCAGGATATGCGCATATGGTTGGCATTTCTGGCGGATTTCAACGGTCGAGTGGTATGGAGCAAACCACCAGCGTCCTCGGACGAGCTGGGTTTGTGGACCGACTCGGCAGGGAGCGTGGGATTTGGCGCCATCTTTGGTAATCAATGGTCGGCGCAGACATGGCCGACGTGGTGGCACACCAGTGGGCTAACAGGTAACATTGGGTTTCTTGAATTGTTCCCCATTTTGGTGGCCCTGAAGGCATGGCCGGACAATTTCTGTGATCGCTCTGTGGTATTTTGGTCCGATAACATGACCGTGGTTGAATGCATAAATAACCAGGCAGCACGCTGCAAGTTGATTCTGAGATTGTTGAAGGAAATTGTACTACTCTGCATGAGACTGAACGTTCAGTTTAGGGCAAGGCATGTGCCGGGTGTACTGAACCAGGCGGCTGATGCACTCTCTCATTCCCACATGCAGGCCTTCAGGGGTTATCTACCTTCTGCGGATCTAGTGGCGGCACCATTTGCCGAAGCTCTCTGGTCACTCGGTGCCCCGGATTACAGGACCTCGTGGGAGCCAGCTTAGCCCCCAGGACAAGGAAGGCGTACGAAGGAGCGTTTCGTTCCTATTGTGCATTTTTGGGTCCAGCAGGAGGGGATAAGTGGGGACAGGAGGAGTATGTACTGAAGTTTTTAGTAGCACTCCACAAGGCATGCCGATCAGCAGCGACGGCCAATAGGCACCGGGCCGCCATTGCATTCATGGCGCAGGCTTACGGCATTAAGGACCCTACATCGTCCTTTTTCGTTAAGAAGGCACTACGAGGGTGGCAACGCCTCGAGGGTCATGGAGTAGATGAGAGGCGCCCAATTGGGTTAGAAAGATTGTCCCTGTTGATGTCAGTGCGCCCCGCGACATGTTCCTCCCAGTCCGAAGCAGTGCTGTTCCGGGCCGCTTTCGCATTAGCATTCCATGGGGCTATGCAGGTGAGCGAGCTGGTGGCAAGAAATAAGAAGGATGTGGGGAGAGGTCTATGTCGGGAACACGTTCAGATCAAGGGTGATTCAATGATAATCACAATAGCCAGGTCTAAAACCGACCAGGGTGCGATGGGGGACAGTATTGTGGTCCAGCGCATGCGAGGGTCTCCCATGTGCCCGGTGCAGTGCGTTGAGGAATACCTGGCGCAGAGGGCGGTAACATGGGGGGGTAGCTTGCTGAGACACACCGACGCCACCCCACTGACAAGGTTTCAGTTTCAGCGGGTGTTAACTTTGGCAATCGCGGCAGCGGGCTTGGACCCGAGCGATTTTGGGGCTCATTTCTTCAGGATAGGGGCTGCTACAGAAGCTACAGCCAGGGGTCAAAGTGTGGAAATGGTGAAACAATTGGGACGATGGTCCTCGAACTGTTATAAAAGATATGTGCGGTTGCACATGTTGTGAAGCTAATGTCATGCACTCAAGCTGCTTGTCTTTTGTTTCGTTTACAGTTTCGCGAGCTTGCGAGGCGGGGCGGACTGTGCAGTCGACCCGACACCTGGGAACCAGCGGTCAAAGATCACCGGCTGAGGAAAGAGTGGTGTGGGTCGTGGGCCACTCATACGTGAGGCGTGCCGCGGACGTATTCAAAGCAGGTGACATGATTCACGCAGCTGGGGAATACGGGTACAGGGTGACCTTCCATGGAAGGGGCGGGCTCTGTATTGACCGGTTTCAGTGTTTTGTCGAGGAACTGTTAGGGCGGACAAGGTCACCGCCGTCTATAATCATAGTGCATCTGGGGGGCAATGACTTGGTGGCGCTCGGTCGGCGAGTACTCCTCGAGCGGGTTCTATCCACTGTTAGCTGGTTGGCGAAGAGGATTCCGGGGTGCACGATAGCATGGTCACACATGATTCCAAGGAAGGTGTGGCGGGGGGCCCTCTCTGTGTCAGCTTTGAATCATTCAGTAAAGAAAGTTAATAACAAGCTGGGTAGATTGTTTCGTTCAGGACAGTTGCACTGTATTCCGCATGGATGTATCCGGGGGGCTAACATGTATCTCGAAGAGGGGGTTCATCTGTCCCGGGAGGGGAATGTCTTACTCATAGGAGACTTCATAGCATGGTTACGGGGTTTGTATAGTCATGACCTTTAGTAGGAGTGTGGGTCCGGAGAGCCGGTCAACTATCTGGCCTGTGGCGGTAAGGTCATGATCGGTGAGCAGTAATTTCAAGATCCCTAGAGGGGGCGCCACCCATTATGGATGGGAGCACCCGGGGGGAGGGGGCCATTGGCCCCTCACACGGGGAGGCGGCACCCACTAAGTATGGGGTCGCCGAAGGGAAGGCGGTCATAGGCCCCTCCCAGGGGAGGAGGCGGCTCGATGCCCCTCCTCCTAGGAATTTCCCGGGGCCAGGATATCCACGACGGCGGATGTGGTGAACAGTGTGGGGTGGGAGGGGGGTCCACGCTACCTTCTAGACACCTCACACGAGTCCTCGGACGACCACTAAGATGGCGTCGAGTTAAATAAGGGGCCCCCGCTAAGACAAGGGAAATTGGAAGTTGGCACAGAGGTACAGTCCTCTGTGCGACCGACCCTCACACCGTGAGGGGGGAGTTCTGGTAGTAGGGATCTGACACCGGTTACGACCTTGCCATTGGCCCGTAATGTTAGGATGTACAATTTTTATTTAGAAAGTATGCATTTGCAGGATGTTTAGACTCGGCTAGGAGAACCTTTGTATTAGAGATTTGTTAAGGTTAGCCAATAAACGTGACTGCAGTGAAATGTATAAATGAAAAATTGTACATGATATGAAACTGTTATTTTAATGTTTTAATTTTGTTTCATATTTTTAATAAATACGGCCGGGAGGGTAACTCCCTCCCGCCTTCCGAAAGTTCAGAACTGTGTCCGACTTCCCATCCTTGGGGATTGTGTTGGGAGGGGGTGATAGGCATCCCGGCCATATGGTCATTTTAGTTCATTTTGTAAGACTCTTAAAAGAAATGTGAATACTAATACCACAGTCAGTTGTGTTTCTAATTTTGAAAATGATATGGAAAACTTAATTATTACTATTTATGATGATTGTTGGACCTGACATCATTGGCTTGAGTCTCTCCTCCATTTGTTCTGTTTTGCCTCCACTGTTTTCGATGTTTTGCTGGTATATGCTTTGGGCGCTGTGCCACGGCTGATCCGTGCCACAGCGCAAGTGCTCCCTATGTTAAATTGATGTATCTATGGTATCCATGTTTGGCTTATTTGGTTTACTGTCCGTCCCTAGTCTAGTGCACCAGGAGTGCCGGGGCTTGTAAATACAAATGCCGCTCGTGGGCTTGCAGCACGTGTTGTGTCACCCACAGGAGCGGCCTGTAAAATAATGTCTACGGGTCGGTCATTGCGAGACCCACTTACAGTCTACTACTGTCACGCCGGCTGCGCAAGTATACCTACTTGCCAGCCCCCCAACCTTCCCTTGGCTTCATGTTAGTCACCCCTATGGTAGGCCCACGGGCAGGGTGCATTGTAAGTATAAGGTAGGACACGCCTGACCAAGTTGGCATGTCCTAATAGTGAATTACCACCATCTTCGTTCTTCACTATTGCGAGGTAGCCTGCTCTCCATTCATTAGAATGGGCCGCCGGGATTATTAATGCTATGATCCTAGCTGGCTCGGGGAGCATGGTGCAATGTCGAGTTTGGTATCCCTGAACTCGGGGTTTAATTACGCATCCGTTGGTGTGGATGGTTTTTGGACTCTGGGTTCGAAAATAGCACTTTTAGAAAGTGTCTATTTTCTTGTCTAACCATATCTGGTTTCTGCTGGTCTTGCGTGTGTGTGTCAGGAGCTGGGTGGCTCCACAGGTCTGGATGAGTCAGTGTGGGATGAGTGGGACATTTGCGTTGAGAGTAGGGGGGGGGTAGTTGCTGATAGCCTGCCCTGCCTGATACAATGTTGGCTCCACCTCCTGCCAAGCGGCTGATGGCTCTGTGCCTGCCATGGATGATCCTAGCCCCACCTCCTGCCAGGAGGCCGATAGCTCTGCTCCTGCCGGTGTCAATGCTGGCTCCACCTCCTGCTGGGCGTCTGAGGACCCAGCCCTGCTCAGTGAATAGGCCAGGTGCTTCTGCCTGGCTCCACCCACAACAGACCCAGGATGTTGGGAAATTCCCCAGTATGGACAAAGGGATCAAAGCCAGAAAGGGGTATAAGAGAAGGACCCCTGAACCCAGAATTTAGATCACTTCTGACAAGGAACCCTGTAACCAAGGACAAGAGGCCTGCTGATCTAAGGACTTGCCTACCCCTTCTGCCAGTGTGCTGTTTGCTGGGGGGAATCCTGCAGTGCTTCTTTATTTTTGCCAAGGAACCAGGAGAGAGGAATTGTGCGTGTACTCTCACGCTTGCTAAGAAAATCTCCAAGGACTGGAAGAGTACCAGTCTCCTGCTGAAGTCACAGGGCTAAAGGACTTCATCTGCTAAAGTGCTATTTGCTGGAATCGTGAATCCAGCACCTCTGAAAGAGCCAGCAATCTCGACGCCGACGGACGTCGCCGAATCCAGCTCGACGCAGTGGGTAACGGCCCCAGTGTCTCGCTTCCTCGACGACCAGTCGCCGGGCCCGACCGACGCCAGCAGCAACGCCAGTGAGTGGGAGTACGGCTCTACCTCCAAGGGACCTCGTGTCTGCACCGCTGCTGATCACATCAACTGTGTGCCCTCTCGACGCCGTGAGCGGTGCTCACTCTGTGCAACCGCACCATCGACGACGCCTGCTGAGGCCTGATCGACACCCAAGACGCGACGCCGGATTGCTCGACGCCGCTGATCATCGTGTGCTTCATTTTCCAAAGGTACTGTGTTGTTGGGGGTTCGTGTGACTCCGGGCTCGACGTAGCGCTCCTCGCGGTCGACGCCGAACCTTTGGGTTAACTTTGCCTCGACGTCGTGTAGCTCCTGTGTGGGTTACCCTGTTGCTAAGAACTGTATTGCCAAGAAGAAGATTTGCTTTGATATTAAAGACTTTTGTGCTAAAGAAGAACCTACCTTTGAACTATCCCTTTTTCCTTCCCAGAGTATTTATTACGATTGTGTACATTTTGTCGCTATTTGGTCTTGTGCTAAGCCTTATATAAAAATACTTATTTTAATAATACTACTGTGTCGTGTCCATTTGTAGTGTATTCACTTTATTACTGTATGTGGTCATAATTGCTTAACTCACAGCCTCCGAGATAAGCCTGTCTGCTCTGCCAAGCTACCAAGGGGGTGAGCAGGGGTTATCGAAGGGTGTGATCCCCTTGCCCTGACTAGAAAAGGTGTGTCCCTATTTGTCAGAAGTGTATATCTCTGCCAACTATAGACAGCCGGTTCTAACATTGGATGCAGCGGTGAGGATTTGGACCTTGCATTTATGACCCATGTGCAGTGATTAGTGTGCGCTACATAGTGAAAGCAGACCATAACGCAGTCACAATCTAATTTGGAAGATTACTATTTTTGGTTCTCCGCTTTTCTGAAGCTTGATTTTTTGAACACTGCCAGTTTTGACCATGAGTGACAACGGAGTCACTACCCCTGTTGTTGTTCAGGAGGAATTCGACAGAACGAAGATAAACGACTACGGCTTGAAGAAACTGAAATCCTTCTGCAAGCAGTTTAAAGTTCCTACCAAAGGCATCACATTGAAGGAGGAATATCTCAAAGCTTTGGAAGCCTGGTTGGAATCCAGAGATCCCACTGATCCGGTGGTGGTACCGCCAGTGGAAGGGGATGAGGAGGCGCCAGCGAATGGGCCTGAGTCTTCTCCTGGAAGCAGTTTTTCCTCCAAAGGTCTTTCCCCTGAAGAACGAGAAGAAAGGGCGAAGGAGCGTGCATACAACATGGAAATGGCAAAGCTAAAGATAAATGGGCAGTTGGAGTTAGAAAATGCAAGAGGTAGAAGAGAAGCTGATTTGGAGACCAAAAGGTTAGATTTTGAAAGAGAGAAGTTAGCTTTGGAGCGTGATACCAAGTTGAGGGAGTTGGACATCCAGGCTAAGAAGTTAGAATTGAATCCCTCTGGTGGCAGCATTCCATCTGGGCCTGCAGAAAGTAAGTTTTACTTTCCCAAAGATGTGATAAAAGATTATCATAGAAACGAAGATATTGGTCAGTGGTTTAAAGCATATGAGCTAGCATTGTTGGCCCACCAGGTCCCTGAGAAGAATTGGGGAGCGGGGTTGTGGGGTCGCTTTGTGAATGAGGGGAGAGATACCCTGTTAGACATGCCTGTTGCGGATAGGATGTCTTATGCTCATATGAAAGATGCTTTAATGTTGAGGTATGGCCTAACCCCAGAAGAGTACAGACAAGCCTTTAGAGAATGTAAGAAATTGCCTGGTACGACATGGGTTGAATATGTGTCTTTTTTTTGCAGAGCCATGGATGGTTGGGTAAAGGGCAGCAAAGTGGAAAGTTATGAAGCTCTTTATGATTTCTTTGCTTGGGAGCATTTGTCTAATAACTGTTTTCCAGAGCTGCGCCAGCACCTTATTGATAGCAAGATTTCTAACCCTAGAAAACTTGCTGAGGAGGCGGACCGCTGGGTCAGTACCAGGGTCCACAAGGGTCCAGTGAGAGACTCAGCCAAAGGTGGGCAGGGTCCCCAGCAGAAGAGTGGGGGGGACAAGGGTAAACAAAAGGAGTTCCAGAAAGGGCCCCAAAGTAATCCCCAAGGGAACCAAGGGAAGGGTTCCCAGCCTCCCCCTGTGAAGAAGCCAGGGGCCCGACAGGTAAACCTGTTCAGAGGGGCCCGATGACCTGCTACGTTTGTGGGCAGGTGGGACACCGTTATTATGATCCCCAGTGTCCAATGAAGAATTCTAATGCACCACCAAGTGCACCCCCCCGTCAGTTGGCGAGTGTAGCCCTGGGAGTGGAGGAGATGGTTGCCCCTGGTGGGAGGGGTCCCGCAGAGATGTCCCTGGTCTCGCTAGGAGACATGGAAATGGTCCCTCCACCCCCTCTGCCTCGTGACATTATTAAATATAGGCAGTGGGTGACCATTAATGGCCATAGAGTGGAAGCTCTCAGAGACACCTGAGCGAGTGTGACAGCTGTCAAGTGTCACTTGGTGTGCTAAGCCTTATATAACCCCTTAAGTGCTGCCTCGGTGCATTGGCCGACGGCAGCACTACCTCCCCAGTGCTGCGCACGACCATTGGACGTCCATTCAGCACTAGTTCCAATGGACAGCGCAGCACTGGGGAGGAATGTTTAATAGCATCTATGAGGATAAAAATCCTTATTTTTATAATACTACTGTGTTGTGTCCATTTGTACTGTATTCACTTTATTACTGTATGTGGTCATAATTGCTTAACACACAGCCTCTGAGATAAGCCTGTCTGCTCTGCCAAGCTACCAAGGGTGTGATCCCCTTGCCCTGACTAGAAAAGGTGTGCCCCTATTTGTCAGAAGTGTATACCTCTGCCAACTAGAGACAGCCGGTTATAACAATGATGCATTTAATGGCTATATTAGCAGTGTCACTCTTCCTTTTAAGGCTCCTTTAGGGACTGTTTATGTCAGCAAAGTTGGGTTTGAGGCCATGGCGGATTCTGGTTTGCCAGTAACCATTTTGTCAGATGAATTTTTCAATGAAAATTGGAATGGTGTGAAGCTTAAAGTTTCTGACATAAACCCTAAAACGTTTGGTAATTTTCAAATAAAAATGTTGGGTTTCTTTGAAGATTATTTGAAATTTGAAACTCGCCAAATTTTCACTAAAATATATGTGGCAATTGATGGGAAGAATATTTTGGGTTGGTTTGATCTTGGTAAGCTTGGTGTAAATTTATGTCCAGGTTCTGAACATCCAATCCAGTTCAGAGATATGCCTGTTAACAATATTATTGTAGAAGAAGATTCTTTATCATCCATTCTTCACAAGCATGAAAAAGTTTTCGAGGATGTTGCGGGACAAGTTAAAGGATTTTCTCACAAGATTAAGCTCAAAAAGGGTACTTTGCCTGTTCAACATAAGGTTCGTATGGTACCTTTGGGAGTGAAAGATAAGCTTAAATTACATTTAGATGACCTATGTTCTCAAGGTATCATAGAACCTACTGACAGGTCTGAGTCGGTTTCTGCGATAGTGATCGCTCTTAAAAAAAATCAAGATATCAGGCTATGCGTGGACCTTCGTTCACTTAATAAAAACATTGTAATTGAAACTTATCCTCTGCCTAGAATACAAGAGATATTGGCGGCTGTGAATGGTGCAAAGTTTTTTTCAATCATTGATCTTAAATCCGCCTATCATCAGGTAACCCTTGTGGAGGATTCAAAAGATCTGACAGCCTTTATCACTCCGTTTGGCCTATATAGGTTTCTAAGGATGCCTTTTGGCCTGGCATCTGCTGCCAGTGTGTTTCAAAAGTTGATTGAGAGTTTATTTCATGGTCTCAAAGGGGTACAGTCCCAACCCACGTTGGTTGTCCGCACCTGGATCACGAGTCCAGGCCAATGCAGCCATGTCCACTGTCATCTTGAGACATGTGACCAGATTCCCAACATGCACCCAGGCGTCAGGACACGTGCAATGGGTCACATCCAGTGGTGGCTGCAGGTACCCTGTCACTCATCCATGAACGCAAGTGCAGCAGCGTAGGCCAACATCTCCAATGAGCTATCATTGTCCACCACCTCTGACATGTCGTCGACGTAACCCATCAGTGGGAGGGCAATCCTTGTTCTCCTAGATCTGTCGGCTGCATTCGACACCACAATCACATGGCGTTGGTCCGGTGACTACAGGAGATAGGAATCAGTGAGTAAGCCCTCCTCCCCTTGTTCTTAGACAACAGGAAACTCAGTCTGAACTGGGAGGGTCTACAATCGGACAGTTTTAATCTGCCTTGTGGGTTGCCGCAAGGCTCAGCTTTGTCCCCAACACTGTTTAATGTTTATGTCAAGCCACTGGCCAGGCTTGTAAGGAAGCACAGCTTTACCCTTGTGTCGTACGCGGCCAATTCACAATTGGTGACATCCGTTTCAGATAGGGTGGAGCTAACTGCGGCAAGATTCCTTGCCTGTCTGCTGGACATCATGGAGTGGATGAGTCGGAGTTTCCTGAAAATTAATACGGAGAAAACAGAAGTGATGGAATTTGGGAACGGATCACCAATCTGGAGCAACCTGTGGTGGCCGCTGGAGGCAGAGGAATGTCCTTCACCAGTAAAGAAGGTGAGGAATCTTGGGGTCATTCTCGATGATAAACTGAACATGTCAGCTCAGGTGAATAGCCTAACATCGGCTAGCTTTTTCTTACTTAAGACCCTACGGTCAGCCAATCTTGGCCTGATTTGTATCCCTAGGTATAGACGTGCCAGATGGGGGGGCTGTTTACTTTCTAACTGTGCAGCCCAATTGTGGAACAAATTGCCGGTGGCCCTGACACTTCTGTCGAATCTTTCATCTTTCGGGAATATCCTGAAATCTCAGCATTCGAGCGCTTAATAAGTATTTTATAACATTTTATAACATCAGCTGACCTGGACAGATGGGCTGACTCTAACCACTGGACCCAATGTGCACCAAAGCCCAATCGGGTAGTGGCTCAATGTGCTCCCTGTACACGACGACTCATGCAATCTTCTCAGTCCAGTTTCCAGCCAGCATGCCAAACACCCATGCATGCCATTTGCGGACATAACAGTGACACTCTTGGTCGTGGGCAAACAGGGGGCGCACACACATGTCGAAATCCAGGTCAGCTACCATTATGTTGGGGGGGAAATATTCATGGGCCACTCGAATATGCACGAGTGACAATGCACCACAGGCTGAACGCAGGGTATGTCCGCAAGTGGAAGCTCAGCCGGTAACTGATCCACAGCACTGCAAGCTGCAGTGCCCCCAGTGCATGCAGCAGACGTGCATGATACAGGTCCACGAGACTGGAGTCGAGCATGTGTCCGGGATGGTCTGCCATTGCGACAGTGGCTCTGCTTGAAGCGGCACTGACTTGCCCTGCGCCAGTCCTGTGGATGAAATGACACAGCTCGGTGTAATGAGCAGTGTCTGTGTGCAATGGGTGCAGGCCTGGGGTGGGGTGGGATAACATGTGAAGGCCATTTCATGCATGCTAACTACGACTAAGGATTTCTGCATGTGGGATGTGTACACGTTGGTCTCATGTCGGGCAGTGCATAGTGTGGTAGTCGCAGGCAAATGCTATTGTATTTGTCAGGGAGTGCCAGCTACATGCAAGTTCCTGCTCAGAGCTGCAGTTGTGCTACCGCCTGATAGTTCAGACAAAGGACCTTTCATCCCTACAGTAACTTCACCATCTGCATGCATACAGGAGATGAACAGAGGCCTGATATGGGTGTGGTGGGATGTCTTCAACCCTGGGAATCATGGATAATATGCCCAGCAGGTGGAACATGAGCGGCCTCACTGTGTGTTACGTTGCCATACAGCTGCGCCTCCCTCCAACAAGCCCCCACACTTATGTATGCACCTCTGTGGTGTTCCCGGGGGGCGGGACGGGTCCGGAGGGTGGTGGCAGGTGGGGGGTGGTTGCAGTGGGTGTTGTGGCCCTCATGGGTATCCGCGTTTCATGATCATTGTCTCCATGGCATCCGTAGGTCTTCAGGTGTGGCTCTTGGCTGGGCTCCCTTTTATGCTGCAGGTAGTCATCCTGCTTAACACCAGCAAAAGGCAGGTGTTAATTCCCTGCTGCTACCACAGCTTTAACGCCTGTTTTTGGTTCGCTTTGCAGAAATGGCAGTTTGTGTGAAAGTGGTGTTGTGGTTTTTTAGTGTGTTTTTGCATGGAAATGCCTACTCTGCATATCATTAGGGTTAGTTGGTGGTGTCCACCGTGGAGATACATTATGGGTCAGTTATTGCGGGAATACTGGCGATGTCTGCAGTTTGCACAAGCTTGTGAATGGGGTGTTAAATCTATCGCTGCTTTTGATGCGTTAAGGTGTAGATAAATCGGAGATAAGTCCTTGTGAATATCCCCCTTAGAGTTTTCATTGAGTTACTGTTTGATATATTGAGTCCTATTGAGGATAGCTCGATGGTCAGAGTTGAGTCAATTTTGGCAGATAATTTCTGATAAATAGGGAGAAATTCTATTTTTAATGGGGTTTAGTTTCAAAGAGTGTGAGTTCATAAATTTATTATTTGAATTCAAGCCTATATGTAAGGTGTTTATGTCTTGGACAGATGATAGTTTTGTGCAAAGCTGGGTGTCGTCAGCCTACTGGCACAGTTAAATGTTCTTGTTGTGTAGGAGCAATTAGAGAGGGGTTCCACATAAATATGTATTTGAATTGGGGAGAATATGCAACCCTACAGAACTCTTCATGTCAATATTTTTGTTGTCAATGTGAAGTTTTCCAGTTTAACAAGCTGGGATTAACCTTTTAGGAAGGAGCAGAATCAGCTTAGCACCAGTCCCCTTAGGCCAATACTAAGTTCCATGGGGCCATATTATCAAGAAAAGCGATAAAATTATCGCCGCTTTAGCCACTAAAACGGCGATAATGGGATTGATAATATGCCCTTGTGAATTTCCATAAGAGCCCAGGTTAACACCAGAACATGGGCTGCTATGGGAATTCACAAGGACACATTATCAAGCCCATTATCGCCGTTTTAGCAGCAGTTTCCGGCCACTAAAGCGGCGATAATTTTATCGCCGTTCTTGATAATATGCCCCAATGTTTTAAGTAGGACCTTGTGGTCCACTGTGTCAAATGCTTTTTGTAGATCTACCAGAAAGGAGACTTCTCTTTCATCAAAGATACTGTCCATGACATCTAGTATCTTCAAGGGTGCTCACTCAGTATTATTGCCTTCCCCAAATTCTGAATGGATGTTGGAGAGAAGCTATTTGTTGCTGATGTGGTTGTTTAGTGGTAGTGCAACATATTTTTCAAATACTTTTTTTTAGGCAGGGAAGGCTGCTGATGGGGTCTGAAGATTTCTAAAATTTCAGGGTTGGCTTTTGGTTTTTTAAGAATAGAAGGCATTTTGACCAGTTTCAGCATGTTAGTGATTTTGTCCAGAGTTAGAGACTTTTGATTATTGTGAGGCAAATTAGTACAAATATGCTGTTTTTTTCTTTGATTGTGTTGGCTGGGATTTGTACTCTGAAATATGGGGTAGGTTGCATTGGCTGATCATTTTGAATAGCTTTTTACAATTGAGCTTCTGGAAATACTTCAATAAATTTGGTGTTTTAGGGTTAAAGCCTGGCAAAATACCTGAACCGTTCACTTTGAGTTTTGCAATTGTCTGCAAAAAAAGCAAGAAAATTGTTGCATATCAAAGTGGTGGAAGAGGGAATTGTGCTAATGCTTGCTTTCAAGTTTTCTCAAATGAAGATGAATAATGTGTGGGATGTGTTCAGGGAACTGGAGAATAGATTCTAAATGAACATTGTGTATGCATATTTGATTTTTAATTTCTTTCTGTCCCTTTTTAGCTTGGGTTTGGAACTGTCCGAGCTATCTTTATGCAATAGTATTTGATTTCCTTTTAAAATATGTATCAGGCTTTGATGTATCATAGGTTGCAGGCTTGTGCATTTTTTTAGTTTTTCCGTGGCTGTATTTCTGACAATATTGTCAATAGATTTCAAATAGTGGGAGCAGAGGAGATATATATGGCTGATGAAAGTATGATATTGGTTGAAGGTATTACATTTAAGGTCTTAATGGAGAAACGTTTGTAGTTTCGCACAGATTCTGACTTGAATGGGGATCTAGCTGGTCCAGTCTAATTCAATGAAGAAAGGCAGATGCAGCCATCCTTACTTGTGAAAAATAGGTGTGAGCTTTTTCCCTTGCAATGCACTGGGTGGTTAGACATTTGAGAAAAGTTGTGTAATCTCAGTATGTTGTCTAGTCTTCTGAAGAGGTGCAAATATGTGTTTCCCCAGTTCATACTGAAGTCTCCTATGTAAATGTTGTATGGGGGGAGCATTTGGTTGAGGGCACCATATTTGGAGGAAGTGTTCAATAAATTTGGTGGATTATTTGGTATTCTATAAATTTTAGAGTATTTGGTTCTCTGTATACTATTTGAAGATAGATAGTTAAGGAAGCATTAACTGTGCAAACAATGTGCATGCTTTCAAATGAGTGGTATTGGGATTAATCTGGACTTGTGACACACAAGAGATTCTCTGAAAATGACTACAATCTCACAACCAATTTTGACTTCTCTCTCTGACCTCATGATCAAGTAGCACGGCGGGAGGAAGGAGTCAATGATATTTTGCGAGGGGTCATTTATCCAGGTTTCTATCATGCAGAAGAGATCTCATTATCCTTTAGAAAGACAATCTCTAAGCTGTTCGGTATATAAACCATCTGGGATGTACAAGATCGAGACTTTTAGCCTAATTAACCAAGAGTTTTTAAGACTTTTGCCTTCAGGAAAATATTTCAGTCCAGGCGGAATATCCTCCAGGAAATCTGAATACAATTGCAGATTGGTGCTCCAGGAATCTTTGGGATGCAAGCAACTAGCATCTTCATTCTTCCATTTTCAAAAAACTTTTTTCCAAATTCGGTCACTTTGACACACTTCCTTTGCTTCCTTTGCTTCTCGTTTGAATACTCAAGTTCCTTTATACTACAGTTAGAGACCAGATAAACAAGCATTGGAAACAGATGATTTCCTTCAAAACTGATCACTTCAATTAAATTATGCCTTTTACACTTTGATAATGATATCTTCAGTTTTTGCACAGATTTGAAGCCAACGGTCTAGAGTTATCAGCTCCAAACTTTGCTTCAGAATGCTCAAGACTTGCTTTATGAGCTGATCATCAACCAATCCATCTCCTTGATAGTGTGGAAGCTTTCGGGTCAGGCTGAATAACCCAAGAACTTTGGTAGAAGCTGCTCAGCTCATCCGACAATCTTTGGCCCCGGGTACAACCAAAGCATACAAACCAGCCTAGATGGTCTAGAACAGCTGGTGCTTGGAAAGGGGTGCAGATCCTGTTTCAGCAGATATAACTTCAATACTTAACTTCTTAGCTTGTTTAGCTTCCCCAGGGAAGGCTCACAGAACAGTCAATAGATACAGATCAGCACTATCAGCTGAGCATATACGTGTGGTTGGAAAATCAGTGGGTAAACACCCTTTGATATATCATCTTTAAAGAGAGTACCATTTCCAAAACCTCCTCTACCAAAATATAACTCAATGTGAGATGTTAACGTTGTTATCTTACATTTTTTCTCAATTGACTTGACAATTCCTCCTCATCCCTAAAATTTCTCTTTGAAAAACTACCTGTTCTTCTATATTTAGTTTCTTTAAAATGTCTAACTGATGTTAAAGCATTAGATGTCTCTTCTGTTCAATGTACCCCATCAGGTGAATATTTCCAAGCTTTAGACCAACTAAAAGAGTCTTTGGGGAGATTTACTAAGATATTGCAAGGTGTTTGCATCACAAAAGTGACGCAAATCGACACAGAATCTTTTTTCCCCAATTTACTTTCCAGCACTAAACTTGTTTAGCGCTGGATATAACGGAAAAGTAATGCACTCTTTGCATTACTTTATGCCATTGGGGCGTACCAAGGCTGGAGCATGGGTATTCCAATGCAACCACCCAATGTTTCTCACACTAAACCCCAATTTAATAAATAAAGTAGATTGGGTTTAGTGTGAGAAAGCGGCACCCTTTTCAAGTAGGCCCAAGGAAGGAGAATTGCTTTCATTTCTCCTTCCTTTTCCAACTTTCCATGTGTGCTGCACTGTGCAGCATGTATACAAAAAGTCACACAACGCTGTGCAGCCCGTGAGACTGCACTGCATTTGTTGTGTTTCTATCTAGGACCCTAATTCGATATTCCCGATTCATGCTCTTATGTGGTTATAATCAATAATATCCTTGTAAAGGCATAGGAATCATATCCATGTTAAGTAATAGCCCATGCAGTCCAAAGCACAGCACGTCTACTCCCATCGACTCCTAGAAAGCACAATGCGTTCTTTAAACAAACCAAGCCTCCAGCAGCCCTGGGAATCCCCCCTGCTTTTGTTTTGATTTGAACAAGAACTCCTGGAGTCCAGAAATAACTGTTAGTTCATAGTGACGTCTTATGTCCAACCTTACGTCAAACTCTGCACCTTTCAGGTATAAATATACCAACAGTTGCCTTAAGCAAACACACGGTGGTTTGGAGCAGAGCGGCTATCTACTTGCCCGAGAGCCCAGCTGATGCGAGAGCCCACGGAAGCCGCCCCTCCCATTTGACTCACTGAGAGAGACGCTGTCTTTTTCTCCAGCCGAGAAAATCCAGCTCCGGTGTTTCCAGCCCGTGATACCAGACCTCCCACATTCTATTACCAAGGTACGGAGCTGACTAAACCCTTAAGAGAATTCTTGATGCAGATTCTTGGCAAAACAATCTTAACTAACTTAACTTAAACTGCTACTTACTTACTCCTTCCCAAGTATTAGGCTTAGGTCAGGTACACCGGGGTAGGTGTAGTTAGAAGCACCAGTTGAGTACGTTAGTCAATGTTTTTATGTATGTATATATTTTATCCATTTTAAAGTACCATATGGCTAAGAAACCATATCAATGCTTTTACATTATTATTTCATAATACTACTTTTACTGTATGCACTTTACTTTATGATAAGTATTGCAATTGTGGCAATTCATTTCTCTTGCATGAGAAAGAAGACTGCTCAATAAATAACACCTTTTATTGAAAACGCCCGTCTCTCTTTTTCTCTGCACTCTGGTGAAACTAAGTATGCACGGTTGACTGAGTGAAATAGCTGCCTATTGTTTTCACACGACTCTAGAGATACACTCTTATTCTGAGGGAGCAAAGTTGTCATGTTTATGCTGTTGTCAGAAACTGAATCCCTTCTTGTCCGAGTCAGGGAAGTTCATCCCTACCTATTCATTCAAGAAAGTTTCTAGTGACCTCTGAGCTAGCTGGCGCAAACCTAAATTAAGTCTAACATAGTCAGTAGAGACCTAGATGACCTCAGTCCTACGTCTACACTGCTGTTTATGTTATTCCAATGTGCAGAGCTTATTGGGAAAATAGGAACTACACTACACATTGTGTGGCAGGGAGGGAGCATGAGAGCACAATATCTTCAGAGATATGGCTCACTCCTCCCCTTTCCCATGTGCTGGTGCTGATTTCAGCAGCTGTTCACAACACATACACCTTAGCACCATAGGGCTAGGGTGTGTGCATTAATCTAGCATACGTTTTGTACAGGATGCGTACCTTTCCAGTACAAAATACGATGCCCAGACACAATGGAAAGCTTTTCCCACTTTGTAGGCATGCTGCACAATGTAGCACGCATGCAAAGTCTAAAAAAGGAAGGAGGAATGAAAGCATTTCTCCTTCCTTGACCCTATTTTAAAGGGGTGCAGTTTTCTCATGCTAAACCCAATCTACTTTATTTAGGAAATTGGGTTTAGCGTGAGAAACCTCGGGTGGTCTCAGAGGAACGCCCATGCTCCACCCTTGGTATGCTCACATGGCGTTAATTAATGCTTCACCTCACTTTTCCAAAAGTAAATAGGAAAAAAAAAGATTTTGCGCTGAAACATGGTGCAAAATCTTAGTAAATCTCCCTCAAAATGTGAGTTTCAATCTCCAAAGCTCACATGGCTGCTGAAATGCATAAGGCAGACATTAAATTATGGACCACAGTCTTGACAATTGTGTTCAGTATAGTAGGAATCACACGTTTTATTCTTGAGTCATAGAAAATGGCCACGATTGTTCCTATCTTTAAACAAGAATTTAATGGGATTTGCTTTTTTTTATGTCTTCCATTCCAGTAGCCTTTATTATATTTTATATGTAGGCTGCAACACTTAGGCTTGTACTAGATGACTCTCGACTTTGACATAATCGCTTAATGTAGCATGCTACAAAACCTTCCACTGTTAGCAGAGTTCCATAAAAAAGACAAACTCTGGCTGCAGGAATCTGCAGAATCTTAAGCAGTTCTTCCGTAGCATATTTTAAATTGTTTTCCTGTGAACGTTTCTGGTGCTTTCTTTCCATTTTGAAATATGTGTCCAGATAAACATTATTCTACCTTGACCACTGGAATATGACCTCTAGATTGGTCACAGTAGGTTGATATAAAAATTGATTTATTGGTAGTGAATCGTTGTGTTAGATCAGCCAATGCCATGTAAAGTAAAGAGAGGGTGACCTGTAAAGCATTTCTATCGATAATGGCAACACCACTACTTAATGTTTTACACCTGTGAATCTAGTTCACAAGTAAAAGGCAGGTACCAAGTATTTATAAGTTTACTCGACGAAAACTACAGCTGCTTAAAACACACTAAATATAACAAGAAGGGTAGTTGTGTATATTTCCTGCAGGTGGCATAGTTGGACTAGGAATGAAGCCCGATTTCTAAGGACAAATGAATGCCCATATGTACTAACATTTTTTTTTCAAAGTAAAATTTATTCGGCTGGTTAAAGCCATAAAAATACACGGCACAAACATTCTATAAAACAAATACAAACCTATACAGAGATCATATTCTAAGAATCAATCAAAGCCTTAAGAATTTTAAGCAGAGAACTCAGTCTTCTACATTTTTTACAATAATCTGCAAGCACATTGAAAACATTGAATAAACAGTATCTTCATGGCACAGAAGGACAGTCGATCTAAGACTCAAGTTAACCCGAAATTCATAAACATCACACCTCTTTACAATGACCTGTTATTAAAATACAGACCGTCGTGAAGGAGACAGAAAACATTCAGAAAAACATTAGATGAAGAGTGTCTTTCTCAGAGAAGTTGTCACAAGGACAGGGTATTGATGAATCAGGTAAGAGTATCCTTTGGGAAAAGCAAGTAACTAGGGAACTATATTCAGTCTGAATCTAGTCAACACAAAAAGATGGAAAACTTTGTTTACATATAACAGATATGGTTGCATCTGCTGGCCCACTGTAACAAACCTTCTCACTGAGGGTTTGACTAGTTCATTCTCCTCCCTTAGACCTTGGCGTCTGTCTAAAAACTGCTGTTTCAAAACTCTAATAGCAGTCTTGCATAGGGGAGTGGAGGTCAAAAACAGACCAGGGCAGCCAAGTTTCTCAGCCTGATCCTTAATATATTTCAGCCTGGGAATGTGTGAGGCCTTCTCTTGGGCTAAGCAATCTAGGATGATAAGTTGATTTAGATTTGGGGTTGGATGGGCCCAGATTCTCAACCAACGTAAATGCGGCGCAAACGCAATCTGGTCTGAAATATTACCCACTCCCAATTCCTCATGTAAATAAAAAATCGGGGTGGCTGCAGGGACTGAGAGAAGTTTGCACATGAAATTATCCTCAGCCCCTTGGATTTCTTTCACGTCCTTACAAACCAAATGTCACTGCCATAGGTGGCCATGGGGATACCCTTCGCATTATAGACGTTCAGAAGTGCAGCATATGGCTTTGACCCTTTTCTTTTTGCAAAATCAAATGTAGCCCCGGCTACTCTGGCTAAAACATTCTTTTTTGTGCGCGTTGAGCGCACCAGGAGCGTTGGTCTTCGAATAATACACCTAAGTATGGGAACGTAGACACTTTTGTTAACTCGGCACCCTTGCAATAGATTTTGGGCTTGGTAGCCTTCTGTGAGCCTATGGTCATGCCATGCGATTTTAAAAAATTGGTAATTAAATCCAAAGATTCCATAAAATCTATAAAAAAAATTAAAGTAGTTGCTGCCCTCTTACTGTTCTGGAGAATACAACTGTATCGTCTGCGTACAGAAGTGCGGGAATGATTTTAGAACCAGCTCTTGGAGAATCTAAACAGCAAGATGTTAAGGAGTCCCCCCGTTTATTAATGTAGAGGGTGAACAGCAAAGGAGCCAATATGCATCCCTGCCGTACCCCTCTTCTTACTTCCCAAGATTCAGTCAGGCTCCCATCTACATTATAGCGTACCACAGCCATTGTGTTAACAAGGCCAGTAGCCAGAAAAAAGATAAAATCAGCATCTAGCCTCATATTGCGAAGGATCAATCACAGCTTAGACGTATTGACAAGGTTGAATGCTGAGGTTAAGTCCATAAAAGCCAGATGTAAATCCCCTCACTTGGTAACAGTATACTTCCAATCACCAAGTGAAGGTTAAGGCATTGATCCAGGGTCCCTTTCCCCTGCCTGAAGCCATATTGGAGATCAGATATGATGTTAGAATGATCAAGTCAGGCTGTTATGCGCTCCAGGACTACTTTTCCCAGGATTTTAGCTACAGAGTCAAGGAGCGAGATGGGTGTGTAGCATGCCGGATCATCCCTTGCACCCTTTTGAAAGATGGGGATGATGACTGCCTTTGCCCATGATAAAAGAAAACCGGACAAGCAAGGTGCATTAAAGACGTGTGTTAAGATCTTAGTCCACAGTTTTTGGTCTGCCTTATACAGGTCAGTCGGTACTCCATCGAGGCTGGGAGCCTTTCCCCCTGAGGTTGAAGTGATGGCTTTATGGATTTCATCTATGTTAAAAATAAGAGGTAAACCTTCTAATCAATGGACATTTTTTCCCACGGAGTCCTCTAAGTTAGCATCACTGTACATTTTACAAAAGTGCTGGACCCATTTCTCTGTGGGAACTAAACAATTGCTGTTGGACTTTGGAGTATCGGTGAAAAGCGAGCTGTTAACAACAGACCAAAATGTATTAGCGTTGACCAGAAAACTGGCTTGGCTGAGCTCCTCCCAGGCCATCTCCCTTAACTGTTTTTTCCAACTTTGGACCGCAAGTTTATAGGCCTTCTACGAGTCTTGATTAGTGTGGCAGGATATGCTCAGACGTGAGTCCCTTGCTCACTTTGCCACTGGATTCAAGCAAGCCGGGCTGAAGACGGCTGGAATTCCAGAAACCGGTCCTCGGAAACTTGTTTCCGGTCCAGGGAAGATATGGCTTGGCAGTTCGGGCTGGACTGTTCCCATGAGGCACAGGGTCAGACTGATTTGCATATAGCCATGTCTGAACTGGAGTGGCAGAGTGGGCTAAAGAACGGTGATGGATTAAACCCAGATCTTTTGACTGGGAGTGAGTGTTTGATTGATTCGGATACTCCGTCCATCACCACCCCCTTTTGTACCTCTTTTGACCACCATAAGTGTGGCAGGGTATGCTCAGACGTGAGTCCCTTGCTCACTTTGCCACTGGATTCAAGCAAGCCGGGCTGAAGACGGCTGGTTTGCCAGAAACCGGTCCTCAGAAGCTTGTTTCCGGTCCAGGGAAGACATGGCTTGGTAGTTCGGGCTGGACTGTTCCCATGTGGCACAGGGTCAGGCTGATTTGCTTATAGCCATGTGTGAACTGGGGTGGCAGAGTGGGCTAAAGAACGGTGATGGATTAAACCCAGATCTTTTGACTGGGTGTGAGTGTTTGATTGATTCGGATACTCCGTCCATCACCACCACTTTTTGTACCGCTTTTGGCCGCCATAAGTGTGGCAGTGTATGCTCAGACGTGAGTCCCTTGCTCACTTTGCCACGGGATTCAAGCAAGCCGGGCTGAAGACGGCTGGAATGCTAGAAACCGGTCCTCGGAAGTTTGTTTCCGGTCCAGGGAAGACATGGCTTGGCAGTTCGGGCTGGACTGTTCCCATGAGACAGGGTCAGACTGATTTGCATATAGCCATGTCTGAACTGGGGTGGCAGAGTGGGCTAAAGAACGGTGATGGATTAAACCCAGATCTTTTGACTGGGTGTGAGTGTTTGATTGATTCGGATACTCCGTCCATCACCACCCCCTTTTGTACCGCTTTTGGCTGCCATAAGTGTGGCAGGGTATGCTCAGACGGGAGTCCCTTGCTCACTTTGCCACTGGATTAAAGCAAGCCGGGCTGAAGACGGCTGGAATGCCAGAAACCGGTCCTCGGAAGCTTGTTTCCCGTCCAGGGAAGACATGGCTTGGCAGTTCGGGCTGGACTGTTCCCATGAGGCACAGGGTCAGACTGATTTGCATATAGCCATGTCTGAACTGGGGTGGCAGAGTGGGCTAAAGAACGGTGATGGATTAAACCCAGATCTTTTGACTGGGTGTGAGTGTTTGACTGATTTGGATACTCCTTCCATCACCACCCCCTTTTGTACCGCTTTTGGCCGCCATAAGTGTGGCAGGGTATGCTCAGACGTGAGTCCCTTGCTCACTTTGCCACTGGATTCAAGCAAGCCGGGCTGAAGATGGCTGGAATACCAGAAACTGGTCCTCGGAAGCTTGTTTCCGGTCCAGGGAAGACATGGCTTGGCAGTTCGGGCTGGACTGTTCCCATGAGGCACAGGGTCAGACTGATTTGCATATAGCCATGTCTGAACTGGGGTGGCAGAGTGGGCTAAAGAACGGTGATGGATTAAACCCAAATCATTTGACTGGGTGTGAGTGTTTGATTGATTCGGATACTCCGTCCATCACCACCCCCTTTTGTACCGCTTTTGGCTGCCATAAGTGTGGCAGGGTATGCTCAGACGTGAGTCCCTTGCTCACTTTGCCACTGGATTCAAGCAAGCCGGGTAGAAGAGGGCTGGAATGCCAGAAAACGGTCCTCGGAAGCTTGTTTCCGGTCCAGGGAAGACATGGCTTGGCAGTTCGGGCTGGACTGTTCCCATGAGGCACAGGGTCAGACTAATTTGCATATAGCCATGTCTGAACTGGGGTGGCAGAGTGGGCTAAAGAAGGGTGATGGATTAAACCCAGATCTTTTGACTGGGTGTGAGTGTTTGATTGATTCAGATGCTCCGTCCATCACCATCCCCTTTTGAACCGCTTTTGGCCGCCATATGTGTGGCAGGGTATGCTCAGATGTGAGTCCCTTGCTCACTTTGCCACTGGATTCAAGCAAGCTGGGCTGAAGACGGTTGGAATGCCAGAAACCGGTCCTCGGAAGCTTGTTTCCGGTCCAGGGAAGACATGGCTTGGCAGTTCGGGCTGGACTGTTCCCATGAGGCACAGGGTCAGACTGATTTGCATATAGCCATGTCTGAACTGGGGTGGCAGAGTGGGCTAAAGAACGGTGATGGATTAAACCCAGATCTTTTGACTGGGTGTGAGTGTTTGATTGATTCAGATGCTCCGTCCATCACCACCCCCTTTTGTACTGCTTTTGGCCACCATAAGTGTGGCAGGGTATGCTCAGATGTGAGTCCCTTGCTCACTTTGCCACTGGATTCAAGCAAGCCGGGCTGAAGATGGCTAGAATGCCAGAAACCGGTCCTCGGAAGCTTGTTTCCGGTCCAGGGAAGACATGGCTTGGCAGTTTGGGCTGGACTGTTCCCATGAGGCACAGGGTCAGAGTGATTTGCATATAGCCATGTCTGAACTGGGGTGGTAGATTGGGCTAAAGAATGGTGATGGATTAAACCTGGGTGGTGGGTGTGAGTGTTTGATTGATTCAGATGCTCCGTCCATCACCACCCCCTTAAGCACAGGGCTGGCTGCATGGCAAATGGCGATTAAGGTTGGGTATGGAATCCTGGATGGATGAAATGTCATTGTTGTGCTGGTAGTAGCAGTGGTACACACTGGCAGTAGCAGCATATGAAAACAAAGGAATGAAATATTGAGTGGCCTGAGCATAGCATTAGAACAGTACGATAAATAGTACGGTAGAGAACAGTGCCATAATTTGTAGCCTAAGCAGTGCTAAATTATTCAAAATATCAGTACTAGTTGTGTGGAGTATGGCTACTATAAGAAATAGTATTGAAGGTGAAGGACACAGCAGCGTAAAAGCATTAAGCATTCGATTTGTCACGTGTAGGAGGAGGATGCTGTTGATGATCAATCCACGATGGCGCATTCAAAATTCTGATTTGAATGATTTTTCTGTTGCTTTGATCTTATCCTTCCCAGCAAGTGTGTGGAATTATTGTTGTCATTTAGTCACACCTCAATGAAAACCACACTGCCCGGGGGAAGAGGGTTAGGGTTTGAAAATTGGATGGGAATTGGGGTTTTTGGGAAAGTTTTATGGAGAGATGAAAAAAGCACAGCATGGGCAAACAACAAATGAAGATAAACAAATCTTTGGATACGAAGATATCCATAAATCTTTTAAGGGACATAAAGGAAGTGCATGCACTACTGCAGGCATGAAGTTGTTTGCTAAATGGATGGTTAGGTTACTGAAAACTAAGAAGTACTTTCTACAACTTACTAACTATGAAGAAACAATGTGACAGTACAGGGCTGCCGTAATTACGCAATTTCACTTGCCTATCTGCCCTCAGAGAGAATACACACTTAGTACATTAAATTAGTTTTAAAAATAGCAAAGAAAAACGTATACAATGGCTGGAGGGATGAAATTGAAGCAGAGAGCAAACAAATGCACAGAGTCACATTCATTGAAGTTCACAACCATAACATTATTTAAAAGATAGGGAGAAGTGAAGAGGATACTGTAAATGTATGTTGTAGTTGTCCTGTTGATTTTGGGAAGTTGTATGCATCCAGCCATTCCTCTTATTCGCGGTACTCCTCCATTCCATCTGACGCTCTGTCGATCAATCTTGGTGACCAGACACACTGTCCACTGCCTGCCTGGCGGATGCGGAATTGCGGATCGCTAATGGTAATCCTGAGTTAATCATTTTTCTCATCGCACAGGGTAAATCCGGCCTGTAATTGTTGATGGAAAAACAGGAAGTGTTATTAAAACACCACTGAGAAAAAATAATATAAGGCACGCTGTGTAGTGCAAAAATAACACTTTCAGTTTCAGAGACAGTATTACAAACAAGCATCATATCTAAAGTAAGTACTATGAGTCTCCTTTTCAAGGATAGTAATTAGCACACAGCAGGCCAGGGCCATGCAGTCGGTTAAGGCAGGCACCACTGAGTGAAGCAACCTGATGTAGCATACCTCTTTGACACAGACAGACAAAGCATATCTAATTGTATGCAGCAAGCCACATAGCTGCAATTTTTTCATAATCTGCTGTCTGGACTCTGGCATAACAACATTACACTGGCTCGACCAGTCCATACCACGACTAGACAGACATGTAGTTCTGCTGTAGTACTTGCTGTTGACTGGTTTACCTGTTTGTCACTCACGAATTGGCCATAGCTCTTCCATAAACCGACGATGATGATCCATCCATCCCAGTGAGTGACTGTAAAGAAAAAATATATATTATTTAACTTTGATCATCATCACTCATCATCATCATGGCATATTGGCAAACAGTGAGTCCAAGGACATTTTGCATATTGGAAATGGAAAATTCAACGTAGTGGCCCCTGCAGTTGAAGTACAATTTGAATTAAAAATGGTTAAAAAAAAGAGTAGACTTGAGTTACATTTAGTGTGTAAAAGATTAAATAATAACAGAAGACATATGATTCATTTCATGCACAACAAACAAACAGCAATTGCTTTCATCAAAGCCAGACAGCAAATGCTGTCCACTGCATGCCATCTCATTATTCATTACCTGTTCCACTTTTTGTCCTCATCTTGTTCTTAAATTGAAGGGCCGCAGGGCAGACTCGTGTCAATTTCAGAAGTAACTGTCAGCAATCACCATATAGTCACTAATTCCAGTCCCACTTCTTTTGAGGGGACTCGCCTACGAAGCAACAGTTTCTTCATTCTGGGTAACCCAAAAATCTGCCTTGAGGGAAATGGATAGGAGGAGTCTGGAGGAGGAGGACAGAGGAGCATGACTGAGTTGTGAACTTGTGAACTTCAGGATTGCAGACACAGCGGCACCTTCAATAAGGAAATAAGACGAAGACAGTCCTGCTGATGGATTTGTTGTTATTAGAGTTTTGCTGTGGATGGTAAAAGTTGCAAAACAAAGAAAGACACACAGAAGTAAAAGTGAATAAGGAGTCAGGACGGAAAAAAGGAAGTCAGCTTCAGGGATCGATGTCAGGGAGGTAGAGCTCGTCCTCAAACTCTGTTAATTGAGATGGGAGTAGGTGAGCTAACAGAGAGGAACCTCCGTCACCTAAGTCGATGTCCTCTTCTTCCTGCGTGGGTTCACGTATTTTGTAATCTGGTGGTATGAAGTGCTGATTGCTGATTCATCTTGACCATTACCTCAAGTAGTGGCGGGTCCTTTTTGAAGTTACAATGGCACCAGCAGCACTGAAAACACGTTCAGAAGACACACTTGCGAGTGGGCAAAACAAATAATTTAGAGGTTGGTGATCAGTGGCCATTGACCCCTTTTCCCATACCAATACAGCAATGGGTTCTGATTAAGGAAGACCTCTGTTGTGTCATCCAGGTAGGCCTTCACCGTCCACTCAAGGTTCTCCAGGGGTGCTCCACTTTGCGTACCCTCTGTGGCCTTTGCATCAGCACTGGAACGAGCAAACCCTTGATGAATTATCCAATCCGCTTCCGACAATATTATGGCTGGGCCTGGTGCAGGTGAGGATGATGATACGGTTGCTGGTGTAGGTAACGGCTGTGAGGGAAAGTGACTGCATTCGGCCACAGAAGTGGACCTTGAGGCCGGATGGCCTGCTGATTCAGTAGTACTTCTGCTTCAATTTCCTGCTGCTCTTTTTCGAATCGAATGGCTGACAGAGCTAGTCAATGTTTGTACTTTGAAACATCTGCTTCATTAAAAGGAATGAATGCTTTGCTGGCCACTGCCTTTTTGTACTGTGGATCCAGAACAGTGGCACAAATGTAATGCTGTTCTGTATGTAATTTTTTAAGCCTTTCATTGTCAACCAGGTGGGTTAATAAGCTCACAGCCAACTGATATGCGTCTTGCTTGTCAGTATCACCTTTGAACGTTGAAGAGACCGCCTTCAGTTGGTGCTCTAGCATGCGCAACAATGGGATAGCTTTGCCCAAAGCACAGTCATCCCTGCTGACTTCACGTGTGAAGACCTCAAAAGGATGAAGCATGTCTGTCAGGCTTTTAAATAGCTTCCATTCCTCCAAATCTAGCCTCATGTCTTTCATAGTAGAACCCAGTACAAACACATACTCATTGATTACCAAGCACTGCTCAGACAGACGCTCAAGCATGTAGAAAGTTGAGTTCCAACGTGTTAACACCTCCTGGATGAGTCCTCTGACTGGCAGTCTACGGTCACGTTGCATGTTCCTCAGATTCTTCCGGGCCTTAAAAGAATAGCTGAAATGTGTGCAGATTCTTCGGCAGGTGGTGCTGACTGTGTTTTCTTTTTTCAAGAAATCTTGAACAACAATGTTAATACTGTGAGCCAAACACTGCACTTTGAAATAGCCACCATCATTCATGGCCCTAACTATATTACTGCCATTATCCGTGGAAACATAACCAATCATGCACTTTCTTGGATGCTGCCATTCATAGACCTTACTGTTAAACTCCTCCAAAATGTTTACTGCAGTTTGAGATTTCTCCATGGCAAACATGGCTACTGTTGCATGTTTCTGAGTAGCTTGAAAAACTGTGTCCGTGTCAACACCTGCATATAACTTGTCTCTAACCCCAGCAAAAGAGACCCAGTGTGCATTGATGCACATGTAATCAAGGGCTTGGCAACTGGTCCACATGTCTGTTGTTAGGTGGATAGTGTAACCAGCACTCTTCTGCAAAGCTGCCCCAATCACTTCCAGCACATCTTGATGTAGTGCTGGAACCGCAACTCTGGCAAAATAGGACCGGCTAAGAACCTTCCATTTAGGGCAGACTGTTGCCACAAATTCTAGAAAACCCACCCCTTCCATGAAAGAAAAAGGGAGAAGGTCCAGCGCTAACATTTTAGCCAGCATTGCATTATAAAGATGTGCCGTTGGGTGGTTGCGTTCAAATGGCGCATCCGACCAAAACATGCTTTTAATGGTGGTCTGGACCGTTTTCATACGTGATGATGATGATGATGCAGACTTCTTCAACCCAGTTAGGCTCATTG
This sequence comes from Lissotriton vulgaris, assembly GCF_964263255.1. Lineage (NCBI taxonomy): Eukaryota > Metazoa > Chordata > Amphibia > Caudata > Salamandridae > Lissotriton > Lissotriton vulgaris. The sequence continues at coordinate 1,301,649,431 of NC_141694.1, forward strand.
ATGTACTTTTTCACATTGGTGTCTCTACCAGACTCTTAGTATGCATCATACATGTTGCTGCGGTAGAGGGTGTTGGCGCTACCACTGCAGTGCTGCTGTCAGGGGTAGTGGGTTAACTAGAAAAAATGTCTGTCGCTTCTTCTCTTCTCCCCTGCACGATCAGCCCCTCGTCACCATCAGATGCAATATGAATGGATACATTTGGATTTGTTGTACTTTTGGCTTCCCGGATCTTTCTTAGGTTCGCCTCTCAAATGATAGTGTGGTGTTTTTGGAGATGACCTCTCTGGCCTCCGGTACCATAGCTAGTACAAAGCTTACCCCGACTAACTACAGTTTTACAAATCGAAAGAACGACCATGTTTCCACCTTTTTGCTAACACTAAAGAAGTCCCAAAGTGGGGACAGGAGATGTCTGCTGGTAGTGGAGATGCTACTTTCAATGCCAGATGAAGTGGAGGATAGGCATGGCTGAATTTGATTCTGTTGTGCTCGTACACCGCCACTACTTGAGGTAATGGAGTTCGAGCTTGATGGAGGTCCCTTCTGACAAGAAAATATGTAAGCTGTAGGTCGTGTTGGTGTAGTAGTTAACTGCGTTGGTGCTGGTACCAATGCCACACCGCCCACATCCCGCTCAGCAGCAAATCGGGATAGGGTCAAAATGTCTGTCTGCTGCTTGCCCGCTGGAGCTGGAGTGACGACTGTGATGACTGGGTCATCGTCAGACTGTTCAACAGCTGCAGAATACACCACTTCTTGTTCGTCGTCATCACCCATAAGTGGAAGCCTTGCGGGAACCTCCCTTTTAGGCTTAGCTAGCTTTGTCGGCTCATGGCGTGCCTCACTCTCAGACTGCATTGGTTGGTTCCAATCCACATCAAGATCATCAGAAGGAAGGGGGCTTGAAGATGAACTTGTAGTAGCCCTCCTTGACCTTTTTCTTGCTGGGGATCTGGAAGACAATGGATCATCATCAGGAGGAGTGGCTTCCTCAGATGATACCTCAGCTTGAATCTCGATTTCCTGATGTGCCCCTCTAGTTGCGCCTTTCCATGCGCCTCTTCATGCGCTTCTCCTCGCGCCTCTCCATGCGCCTCTCCATTCGCCTCTCCATGCGTCTCTCCTTGCACCTCTCCATGCGCCTCTCCATGCGCCACTCCTTGCGCCTATCCTTGCGCCTCTCCATGTGCCTCTCCTTGCGCCTCTTTATGCGCCTCTCCTTGCGCCTCTACTTGTGCCTCTACTTGTGCCTCTAATTGCGCCTCTCCTTGCGCCTCTCCTTGCGGCTTTCCTTGCGCATGTACTTGCGCTTGTACTAGTTGCACCTGTGGTTGTCGTTGCAGCTGCGGTTGTTGAACACTCGTCAGATGAGTTACACCCTGAGTTGATTGGATGCTACTATCTTGCGAAGAGCCAACATCACTGGTCGATGGTGATTGAACAATTAAAGTGGCTGCCTCTGCAGGACTCATGGCCTTGGAACTAACTTGGCGTGGTAGCAGTGAGCCCAATGAAGCAGAGGTGCTGCTCCCAGCTTGGTCCCCGGCGGACCCCGCTGCTGCAGGCGTAGTTTTTTTTCCCCAAAAAAGTGTCTGTGGGCACACCAGTCTCCTTGGTAAGTGGCGCCACTTGCTTCTTCTGCTCCTTCTTACTGACAGTGGCACTGGCAACTTTCATGGTAGAGGAGCTTCGGCCACCTTTTTTTGGGCCCATCTTCTTCAGATGTCAGAACAGCAGGCCGCAGTTGCACGAGTTGCAGAGGTGTCTGTGGCCATACGTTACCTTGTGCTGCACACACCGCAGCAGGACTTCTTCCTGGCACTGATGATGAACGTGACTGATTTGTGGTTCTCTTGTGCACCTAAAAGCAAAGGAAGCCAGAGGAACATCAGTTAAATAAATGTTGTGTTGGACCCGGCCCTTTGGGCAGGTTCACCCCCAGACTTTTTTGCTTTTTCCTAGCCTGTTTCTGGAACCTGGTTGTGGTGATTTTAGGCCTCTGCACACTTTTTCACTGTGGTACAGTGTAAAGTGCTTGAGCTCTCTGTGAATGAGTGGTGAGTGACCTGCCCTCCCATAGGAATGAAAGGGGAATATGTATGCCCATGGTAGTTCCTGATGTGTGGGGAGTGCAGGGGCGAGTTTGGTATGTACGAACTCGTGAGAATGAATGCTGCAAAATGATATATGCAGCATGACTGTGTCTAGTCTAGAAGTACTACTTTTGGAAGTTGGCATATTTGTGTAAGTTGTTGCTGGCGTGTGATTGGCTGGTGAGCCTGGCCCAGAGTGCCTGGGCCTGCTTGTGGATTAACTGTCTGGTTTGAGGATGGCAGGGGCTGGAGAGCCCAGGAGGTTGTCTGAAGTCAGCCCATGGATGAAAGGCAGCATCTGCTGCCAGGGAAGTGGGAGGAGATGGCACCTGATAGTGAAGGGCTGTGCCTGCCTAACTACAAAGCTGGCTCCACCTCCCGCTGGGCGACTGTCACCTCTGTCCCTGATACTGAAGGGACTTCCCTATAACCAGTTCTAGCTGGTTCTCACACTGCCTGCTTCAAAGGACTTCAGAAACTTTTCACTGTATAAGAAGGGGCTGTGTCCCCTTCCAAAATGTTCTTGTTTCTGACTTGAATCTACCAGGGGCGGGCGCTGCCCAGCCCCTGGATGCCTGGAGGACTGCTGGGGGACCCCTCTGCCTTGCCTGGGCAGATGGGGGGGACACTGCTTTGCCCCCTTGAAATCTCTGGGACCTTTTTGCAGCATGGAAAAGCTGCATTTTCCTGCAGGAAGCGCTGTGCTTCCCACTGAGCGCCTGGGAGCACTCTGCCTGTTTTCTAGCGCTTTGGAGTGCTTAATTTTCGTCTGTAGCGTTGGACGCGCTGAGGTTTCTTCCCCGTATTTATTTATTTATCTGCGAGTGCCCACCTTGCTGGTATAGTTTATTCCACGAGGGAGCCCACTCCTCGGGTAATTCAGCCCCCGCCTGCCTGCCTAAGGAGAAGGGCCTCTGCGCTGCCCGCAGCGACCTGGAAGTGGTTGGCCGGCCGGCCAATCCCAGTGCGGCCGGCCGGAAGGGCCCGCCCCCGCAGCCCGGGAAGAGAGGAGGTGTTTGCCGCTTCCCCCTGCCTGGGGGAAGCCTTTGCCGGTGTTGCCGGTCTCCCATGCCTGGAGGGAGACCGGAGAGGAGCCTGACGAGGGAGGAGCAGAGGGGGCGCGGGGCACATTGTTGGTGCCCGCCCCCACCGCAAATCCGTACCGGCAGCAAGGAGAAGCCTGGCGGTGCGAGGAGGAGGGCAGCTTCAGGCGCAGGCGGGGCTCAGGTGTCGTGGAGAGCCCCGCGCTGCCTCAAGAAGAGCCTGCCGATGCCAGGAGGGAGACCCGTGGCCGCCAAGAGAAATGCTGCTGTCCGGAGGAGCCCCCACCAGAGGAAGGAGACCGGCGAGTGGGGCTCTGATCGAGGCGGTTGGGGGGGTGTCGGGCACGCTTTTGGTGCAGCCCCCGTGACCTGGGCCCTGTTCTCCCTTTCTGCTGCCCCAGCAGGGCAGCCCTTGGTGTTCAGAGTCCCCCGAGAGGGACTCCAACAGAGTTAGAACACTTTGGGCGGCCCCGGTTGGCAGAGGGCCGCCCCGACGACCTGGAGCATTACTTCCTTTCAGAGCCCTGAGAGGCTCCGGGGGTAGTGTTGGTCCTGAGCCCACGGAGGCTCCAACGAAGGGGCATATGTGTTGTAAAGAGCCCACGAGGCTCCCAGCCCTATGTGTTTTAGAGCCCAGAGAGGCTCATGGCGCCATAATTGATTTAGAGCCCAGCAAGAGGCTCAGGGGGCATTGGTTGTTTTGAGCCCTGCAGGTCTCCCCCATTTGGCGCATTTTCGGTCCTGGGGCTAGTGAGAGCCCCAGCCACAGATTTGATGTTCCCAGCTGCCCAGCAATTAGTGGGCAGCTGCACCATTTAGGCCTTTCTGTGAATTCCCAGCTGCCCAGCACTTTGTGGGCAGCTGCCACGTTTAGGCTTTCTTTTCTTGAGACAGGCGCTGCAGGGCAGCACACCCTGACATTGAGACTCAGGGTGTCTTAGCCCCAACCAGGCCAGTTGGCCTAGGGACTGCCACAAGTGGTGGCTTATGTAAGTTATGCGCAATGTGATTCCTATGTTTTTAATAGTAATTGCCTACTGTGTGTTTTTGCGCTATTGACTTATGTTCTGGCACCTCTGAATGTGTAGGTTTATGCATCATGTGTCTTCCTTTCCATGCGCTGCACCTCTGAATGTTTTAGGCATCATGTGTCTTCTTGCGCTGCACCCCTGAATGTATTTTATTGCATCATGTGCTTTATCCTTAACACCTCTGAATGTTTTAGGCATCATGTGTTTCTCTTTATTACTCCTCTGAATGTGTTTCATGCATCATGGGTAATGTGTTCTTGTGGATACCCCTAAATGTATTTTATTCTTAGGTGGTTGTTCTGTTTAGTACAGGTGGTCCTAGGGAGGTCCTGGTTCCCTGCGTGACATGCTCCTAAGATGTTTAGGGTTGCGTAGTGTGTACTGACCTGTTCCCAGTAGTTACTGGATGTGATTTATAACTGTTACTTTGTGCTACAGTGATTTTATATTCTTTTATTCTAATTTCTGACAGTATTTCATTTTTACTAAGTGTTGATTATGACAGTGGCCCGTGTGGCCCTGTCTTTTGAATAATCCCATGTGAATATTGCCCTTGCCAGTTGGCACAATGTATATGTGTGATTTTATCTGATGTGTTTTTACAATACAAAAGTTATTTTTATAATAACCTTGTGTGGAGTCTCTTTTGTGGTGTGCCTAGTATGTTGTTGCTGTTGTGCGCTGACGCAAATGCTTTACACATTGCCTCCGAGTTTAGCCTTACTGCTTGTGCCAAGCTATCAAGGGGCTGAGCAGGGGTTATCTTGGCGTGTGACTTCCTTGCCCTGACTAGAATGGTGGTTTCTGCCTGGCTTTGGCGTCAGCCTTAGCCTACCAGAAATAGCCAGTTCTAACATTGTTGGTCAGCGGTGCGGATTTGGACTTGTGTTTGCGCAGTGCCATAGCGACAACTGGCTACATTACAAAACTCTGCAATTTTTTTCAGATAGTCACATGTTTGGGATTATTGTTTTTGATTTTTTTCCTCAAGAGCGTCATTTTCAAATGTGTTCCTGGGCTTTATGTTTAGTGGCAGATGAGAGAAAGTGACAGGGCGGGACGCCAGTAGAGGGGGAGGTTCCCATAGATTAGGAATCCCTTGCTGGGTCCAGTGTCCAATCCCAAATCCTGTCCCTGTGTGGGTAGATGGAAGAGAGGGAGTGTGAGGAGAAATGACTAGCTCAGGTTGTTCCCTGAGTGTAGTGTGTGTGTCTGGATTCCCCAGTGTGGTAGGATCCAGTGGTGGCAGCTTAAATGTGTCCAGTGCGTGTGAAGTCCCAATCCCAGTTCCCAGAGTATGGTGCCTGGTGCTCAGTAAGAGGGTGACAGGTTGTGAGTCAAAGGCAGTAAGGAACTGTCTCACCAGTCTGGAGGGGGAGTGTGTGGATGAGTGGTGTCTTGAACTGGAGGAGTTGGTGTGAGTTTTTTTTAAGGAGCTTGCACATGAGGTGTACCTCTGGTGGTGTGCCGGAGGTCCTGCAGAGGCACTGGACAAGAAGGTGGATGTCTGGCGGTGTGCTAGATGTCTTGCAGAGGCATTAGGAGGTGATTCTAAAAGGAGTGGCTTGAGTATCTGATGACCCTGTGTAGGAGAAGAGGTTACTGTGTAGCCCAGCTAGATCCCAGTAGAAAGGGTAGGGTGTAGGGGCTCACGTCCTGTCTCAGCGGAGTGAGTGTGGGACGGTGTGTCCTACGTTGGCCCGAAACCCTGCCGGAGGGCCTGGAGGGTTCCCTAGGGGAGTGCCAGGTCAGGGGCCTAAGCTGTACATAGGTCATTTGAGGAGGATCTTCCTGTGTCTAGAGGACGGGGAGTGTCTGTAACCAGAACTCCGGCGGTCCTAGTGTTGGGCAGTACCGCTCCTAAGTGGAGGGTGCAGAAGTCCTGGCTCGCTGAGCATTTGACCGTCTAAAGTGCTTGACCATTTGTGGGGCCTCTGGAGGTCGTTCCCTGAGGAGGGGGGAAAACCAGGTTGGGGTTGTGGCCTGACCTGGAAGGAGTACTGAAGGAAAGTGTGTCACTGATACGCCGCTGGCGTGTGCTCTGTCTAGCCAGTGACATACTGAGAATTACCCTGTGATAGGGAGTGCTGGAGGAGAGTGTGTCGCTGATACGCCGCTGCCGTGTGCTCTGTCTAGCCTGAGACATACTGATACTGGAAGGGGGTGCAGAGGGACGGTGTCCTTACTTCTGACCCCGGTGCAACCTGAGGGTTTAGATCCTAGGTTGGGAGATTAGGAAACTTCTAGGTCAAGTGGAATATCTACCAAAGTGGATCAGCTGAAGAGACTGAGGGGGATGCCCTTGCTGTGTGTTCTGGGGCTCACCTACAGTTTGTTGTTTCCACTAAGGTAGAGGAAAGGGGACTTTGCTGTGTGCTGTGTCCCCCCACCTGCTTGAAGAGGGACTGTGCTGTGTGCTTTGTACCTCAGAATTGGAATAGTTTCCAGGTGGTAGACCAGTGATGGAGTGAGGTCCTGAGCTGGTAGGAGAATTGTGTTCTGGTGAGTGCTTCTCTGTGAGGGTGCGGAAACCCAGAAGTATAGGTAGGGTTGAGCATTCTTGCCCGTGGCCTCTGGTCAGCCTGGGGGTGTGGACCCTACGTTGTTGGATCAGTCGTAGTTTTAGCTACACTGGGAGAGAGAGTGGAGAATGGCTATTGTGTGCCAGGGGTTACTACCCCCCACTCTGTGGATTGGTTAGGACTAACCCTGGGCGTAGTTCGCGTAGCCGCACTCCGCGGAGCTACGCGAAGATGCACTTGCACTCCGCGAACTACGCATAACTCCGCGAACATGCGTAGTAGCTCGCTTGACCTGTTCGCGAGCCATTTTTCATCTTCGGGAGCGCCGTGGAACTCTGGAACCTGCTCGACACCACATCTCCAGACGTCGCCTTCCTCACGGAAGGATGGATGAATGCCTCCTCAGCGCCCGACATCGCCGTCGCCATCCCGGATACAAGATCACCCGGAGAGACCGCATCAACCAGACAGGAGGAGGCATCGCCATCGTCCACAAGAACACCATCCGCATTACGACCAACTCAGACGACACCCTCACAGCTGCCGAACATCTTCACTTCCAGATACACACTGACCCCAAGACCACACTCAGAGGCACCCTCATCTACAGACCCCCAGGACCTCGCACACAATTCAGTGAAGACATCGCGGACTTCATCAACCCGCACGCCCTCGCCTCCGCTGACTACATCCTCCTAGGGGACCTCAACTTCCACCTGGAGAACATCAACGACAACAACAGCACCACCCTGCTGGACAACCTCGCCAACCACGGACTCAAGCAACTGGGGAACACCCCCACCCACTACTTCGGACACACGCTTAACCCAGTCTTCTCCTCCAGCAAGTACATCTCCTTCAGCCACTCCACCGGACTCCACTGGACAGACCACAGCTGCGTCCACTTCAGCTTCAGAAAGACCACGGCTCACCACCACCCGCAACAGGTTCCCAGCAGGAGCTGGAACAAGATCACCACCGACCAGCTCACCACTTCACTGAGCCAGAACCCTCCCGCCAGCTCAACGGACCCCAACCAAACAGCCAACAACCTCACACAGTGGATCACCAACTGCGCTGACGACCTTGCACTTCTGAAAAACCATCCCAGCAGGCCCGGCAGCAAGAAAGCCTCCTGGTTCAACGACGACCTCAAGAACTCCAAGAACTGCCATACCCTCGAGAAAGCCTGGCGAAAAAACCTAACTACAGACAACATGACCGCCCTCAAGCACGCCACCCGCTAACACCACCAGCTGATCCACACCACCAAGAAGACAGCATTCAAGGAAAGTCTCGACAACAACGCACACAACAGCAAAAAACTCTTCAGAATCGTCAAAGAGCTCTCCAACCCCAGCGCAGGAAACAACAGCATCATTCCCTCGCAAGACCACCGAACCGACACCCCCCACGACCACCCTCCGCTACTGGACCCCGGTCAGCACCGAAGACACCATCCACACGATGAACACCATCCACTCCGGATCACCAACCGACCCATGCCCCCACCACGTCTTCAACAAGGCCGACTCCGTCATCGCACCCCAACTCCGGGACATCATCAACTGCTCCTTCAGCACCGCCACCTTCCCGGAGAGCTGGAAGCATGCCGAACTCAGCGCCCTCCTGAAGAAACCATCAGCGGACCCCGCCGACCTCACGAACTACCGCCCCATCTCGCTCCTCCCCTTTCCTGCCAAAGTCATCGAAAAGACCGTCAACAGACAGCTTGCTGCCTTCCTCGAGACAAACGGATCCCTCGACCACTCGCAGTCCAGCATCCGCGCCCACCACAGCACCGAGACTGCCCTCATAGCAGCCACTGACGACATTCGAGCCCTGCTCGACAACGGGGAAACAGCGGCCCTCATCCTCCTGGACCTCTCCGCAGCATTCGATACTGTCTGCCACCGCACCCTAGTGCAGCGCCTCAGCAACATCGGAATCCAAGAGAAGGCACTGGAGTGGATCATCTCGTTCCTCACCCGAAGAACCCAGAGAGTCCGTCTCCCCCGTACAGATCCAAGGCCACCGAAGTCATCTGCGGCGTACCACAAGGATCATCACTCAGCCCCACGCTCTTCAACGTCTACATGAGCCGACTCGCAGCCATCGTACGCCAACACAACCTCAACATTATCTCCTACGTCGACGACACCCAGCTGATCCTCTTCCTCACCAATGACCCAGCCACCGCCAGAACCAACCTACACGAAGGGATGAAAGACGTAGACGAGTGGATGAGGAACAGCCGCCTGAAACTGAACTCAGACAAGACGGAACGGAAGCCCTCATCCTTGGATCATCACCCTCCGCCTGGGACAACTCCTGGAGGCCCCCTGCCCTGGGCAGCGCACCAAAACCAACGGACCACGCACACAACCTGGGCTTCATCCTGGTCTCCTCCCTCTCGATGACCAGACAAGTCAACGCCGTCTCATCATAATGCTTCAACATCCTACGCATGCTCCGAAAGATCTTCCGATGGGTCCCTACCGAAACCAAGGAAGATGGTCACACAGGCACTCGTTACCAGCCTACTGGACTTCGGAACACCCTCTATACCGGAACCACAGCCAAACTCCAGAAAAGACTCCAACGCATCCAGAACGCCTCCGCACGACTCATCTTGGACATCCCCCGACACAGCCACATCTCCGGACACCTGAGAGACCTTCACTGGCTCCCCGTCAGCAAGAGAATCACGTTCCAACTCCTCAACCACGCACACAAGGCCCTCAACGACCTGGACCCCAGGTACCTCAACAACCGCCTGACTTTCTACACTCCCACCCGCCAGCTACGATCGACCAGCCACGCCCTCGCCGCCGTGCCACGCATCCGAAGATCCACCATGGGAGGAAGATCCTTCTCCTACCTGGCAGCCAAGACTTGGAACTCCCTCCCCATCCACATCCGCCTGACCCAAGACCACCTCTGCTTCAGTATGCAACTCAAGACATGGCTGTTCGAGCAGTAGCGGACCCCCCTCCCCCAAGCGCCTTGAGACCCTCTGGGTAAGTAGCGTGCTATACAAATATCCTGATTGATTGATTGATTGATTGCCTGCATGCTCGGGATGTGTAGCGCGCGAAGTTACCCATGAGGTTTGTCCCGCCCGCTCGCGTCCCCTTATTTCCGGTCACTACTAACGTGTTCGCGGGTTATTCTGTGCCTGATTGCAGTTTCTGCGTGTTCGGCATCTCGATCTTACCGACAAGCATCCTTGCACACGCGAAAATGCTATTGAGCGCGCGAGAACTACGCTACGCAGCAGTTTGCGGAGTATTCGACAACTTCGCGTTCTCCGCGGAGCGCGGAGTTGCCGAAACTCCGCAAACTCCGCGAACGGAGCGTAGTTCTTCGCCCAGGGTTAGTTAGGACCTGTGATTTGGATGGCCTATGGCCTGGTCCTGGCTGTGGATGACTAGTGAGTACCAGTGGGGTATCCTGGTTGTGTCAGAGAGTTATTGTTTGGAGGTAACCGGGTGGGTTCAGAGTGGCGTAGAACCGGAAGGTGTCCCTGCTGTGCGGGTCCGTGTCCGTGTTTTGTCGCCCAAAGCAGTGAAGCCCATCAGTGGAGTGATTGGTCTACCCTGCGTTTTGGCTTGAAGGGGGTTGTGTTGGACTCGGCCCTTTGGGCAGGTTCACCCCCAGACTTTTTTGCTTTTTCCTAGCCTGTTTCTGGAACCTGGTTGTGGTGATTTTAGGCCTCTGCGTACTTTTTCACTGTGGTACAGTGTAAAGTGCTTGAGCTCTCTGTGAATGAGTGGTGAGTGACCTGCCCTCCCATAGGAATGAATGGGGAATATGTATGCCCATGGTAGTTCCTGATGTGTGGGGAGTGCAGGGGCGAGTTTGGTATGTACGAACTCGTGAGAATGAATGCTGCAAAATGATATAGTACTAGAACAGAGCCACCCAATAGTCCCACCAGGACTGGGTAATGTAAATCATATAAGCTAAATGTCCAGGTAGGAATCATTCACAGTATACATTTTTAATCAACAGTGTCATAACTATGATCACTCAATTAAGGAGGGTAACCAAGGGGTTTCAACAAGAACAAAAGTGAATAGTATCAAAAATATATTTTTATTTTTTCGTATAGTTTTATATATTTATCACTTTTTGTACAGAAATCCAAAAGTCTGGCAACATTAAACCACCGACGTCAAATATCACAAATCATAGGGTGGTATAAAACACCTTTACCACATAATGTGGACACAATGAAAGGACCACATGCACAATCTTATATGTGCAACCTAATTCACACAGTGTTGTTTCAAGTGAATATATACAGTATGGTTGTATAAAAGGTGTTTAGGCGTCGACGTTTCGGTCCGTGTTGGTCACAAAGATCCGGAGGACCATCTTCAGGACAAAAACGTTGCACAGGGGTATATGTAGCAAAAACGCCTCACAGGTCGTTATACTAGTGGCCGCCCGAACCTTTGACTAGCCAAGAGACGCCGGCTCAGAAAGAGTCCGTGTGTCTGCGCTGGTAGCACTCGCGGAAACTATGTTTGACGAGAGACGCCGGCTCAAAGGAGTCCGTGTATCTTCTCCGATTGCACTCATTTCTACTAAGTGCTGATTATGACAGTGGCCCATGTGGCCCTGTCTTGTGAATAATCCCATGTGAATATTGCCTGTGCCAGTTGGCACAATGTATATGTGTGATTTTATCTGATGTGTTTTTACAATAAAAAAGTTAATTTTATAATAACCTTGTGTGGAGTCTCTTTTGTAGTGTGCCTAGTATGTTGTTGCTGTTGTGCGCTGATGCAAATGCTTTACACATTGCCTCCGAGTTTAGCCTTACTGCTTGTGCCAAGCTACCAAGGGGGTGAGCAGGGGTTATCTTGGCGTGTGACTTCCTTGCCCTGACTAGAATGGTGGTTTCTGCCTGGCTTTGGCGTCAGCCTTAGCCTACCAGAAATAGCCAGTTCTAACATGTTACATATGTCGTGCTTTAATTAATATTTGCATATATTTACAACAAGGGGTGGTGAGGGACAGAGTCTCTGAATTAAACAGAATACTCTCACCCAGTCAAGAGATCAGGGCTAGATCCAACACTGTTTTTTAGCTCACTGCACCATCCCAGTTTCAGAACCTGGCTGTATGCAAATTAGTCTGTTCCTGTCCCAGTGCATGATGTGAACAGGGCAAACCAAACTACAAAAGCCAATTCTTACACTGGGAAGGAAACAAGCTACCGGGGACCGGTTTCTGGCATTTCAGCCGTCTTCGGCCCGGCTTGCTTGAATCCTGATGGTGCAATGAGCAAGGGACTCACATCTGAGTATACCCTTCCACGCTTAGGGTGGACAAAAATATTTACAACAAGGGGTGGTGAGGGACAGAGTCTCTGAATTAAACCGAATACTCTCACCCAGTCAAGAGATCAGGGCTAGATCCAACACCGTTTTTTAGCTCACTGCACCATCCCAGTTTCAGAACCTGGCTGTATGCAAATTAGTCTGTTCCTGTCCCAGTGCATGATGGGAACAGGGCAAACCAAACTACAAAAGCCAATTCTTACACTGGGAAGGAAACAAGCTACCGGGGACCGGTTTCTGGCATTTCAGCCGTCTTCGGCCCGGCTTGCTTGAATCCTGATGGTGCAATGAGCAAGGGACTCACATCTGAGTATACCCTTCCACGCTTAGGGTGGACAAAAATATTTACAACAAGGGGTGGTGAGGGACAGAGTCTCTGAATTAAACAGAATACTCTCACCCAGTCAAGAGATCAGGGCTAGATCCAACACCGTTTTTTAGCTCACTGCACCATCCCAGTTTCAGAACCTGGCTGTATGCAAATTAGTCTGTTCCTGTCCCAGTGCATGATGGGAACAGGGCAAACCAAACTACAAAAGCCAATTCTTACACTGGGAAGGAAACAAGCTACCGGGGACCGGTTTCTGGCATTAAAGCCGTCTTCGGCCCGGCTTGCTTGAATCCTGATGGTGCAATGAGCAAGGGACTCACATCTGAGTATACCCTTCCACGCTTAGGGTGGACAAAAATATTTACAACAAGGGGTGGTGAGGGACAGAGTCTCTGAATTAAACAGAATACTCTCACCCAGTCAAGAGATCAGGGCTAGATCCAACACCGTTTTTTAGCTCACTGCACCATCCCAGTTTCAGAACCTGGCTGTATGCAAATTAGTCTGTTCCTGTCCCAGTGCATGATGGGAACAGGGCAAACCAAACTACAAAAGCCAATTCTTACACTGGGAAGGAAACAAGCTACCGGGGACCGCTTTCTGGCATTTCAGCCATCTTCGGCCCGGCTTGCTTGAATCCTGATGGTCCCCAGTAGCTTGTCTCCTTTCTGGTGAAGAATTGGCTTGGTAGTTTAGTCTGCCCTGTTCCCATGATGCACTGGGCCAGGGACAGACTGATTTGCATATAGCCAGGTTCTGAGCTGGGATGGGGCAGTGAGATAAATAACGGTGATGGATCAAGCCCTGATCTTTGGACTGGGTAAGAGTGGTCTGTTTAACTCAGACACTCTGTTCATCACCACCCCCTTTTCTAAATCGTTTTTGGCCACTATAGGTGTGGCAGGGTATACTCAGACATGAGTCCCTTTCTCACTGCTCCATCAGAATTCAAGCAAGCCGGGCCGAAGAAGGCTGAAATGCCAGAAACCGGTCCCCGGTAGCTTGTCTCCTTTCTGGTGAAGAATTGGCTTGGTAGTTTAGTCTGCCCTGTTCCCATGATGCACTGGGCCAGGGACAGACTGATTTGCATATAGCCAGGTTCTGAGCTGGGATGGGGCAGTGAGATAAATAACGGTGATGGATCAAGCCCTGATCTTTGGACTGGGTAAGAGTGGTCTGTTTAACTCAGACACTCTGTTCATCACCACCCCCTTTTCTAAATCGTTAATTAATATTTGCAACACACCCAAAAACAGAAAGACCCAAAATAAAAATTGCAATTCTAATCAAAAATGGATGTTTACATTAATAGAAGAGAGACCACACAGAGAGAGTTGTTACACAGCACTGAGTACCCCTGGGCATAATGGATGAAAGCAAGTCAAACTAGGTGCAGGCCTGAGCACACTGCCTGGCTTCAAAATGGCCCCTTGACCCCCACCCACATGGCCTGGCCCTGCCTGCACCAGGCCTCAAAATAGCCCCCACCCACATGGCCAGGCCCCAACACCACCCCAAAAAGTAGAAAAACACTCAACAATCACCACAATCCAATGCCATCCGTGGCCTCAATGATGTTTAAATTCAAGACACCCCACAGAAAGACTTGGCCCATGCACCAATGAGTACCCCTGGGCATAATGGATGAAAGCAAGGCAAACTGGGTGCAGGCCTGAGCACACTGACTGGATTCAAAATGGCCCCTTGACCCCCACCCACATGGCCAGGCCCTGCCTGTACCAGGCCCCACAATGGTCCCCACCCACATTTCCAGGTTCCAACACCTCCCCAAAAAGTTTTTTTTAAAAACAAAAGTCACCACAATCGATGTTTAAATTCAAGACATCCCACAGAAAGACTTGGTCCATTCACCACTGAGTACCCCTGGGCATAATAGATGAAAGCAATGCAAACTGGGTGCAGGCCTGAGCACACTGCCTGGCTTCAAAATGGCCCCTTGACCCCCACCCACATGGCCAGGCCCTGCCTGTACTAGGCCTCAAAATGGCAACCACCCACATGGCCAGGCCCCAACAACACCCCAAAAAGTTTTAAAAAAACACAAAAATCACTACAATCCAATTCCATCCATGCCCTCAATGATGTTTAAATTCAAGACACCCCACAGAAACACTTGGTCAATGCACCACTCACTACCCCTGGGCATAATGGATAAAAGCAAGGCAAGCTGGGTGCAGGCCTGAGCACACTGCCTGTCTTCAAAATGGCCCCTTGACCCCCACCCACATGGCCAGGCCCTGCCTGTACCAGGCCTCCAAATGGCCCCACCCACATGGCCAGGCCCCAACACCATACCAAAAAGTTGAAAAACACACAAAAATCACCACAATCCAATTCCATCCATGCCCTCAATGATGTTTAAACCCACAGAAAGACTTGGTCCATGCACCACTCACTACCCCTGGGCCTACTGGCTAGTGTGGCTCCACAGGCACCCCAAAATTTAAAAAAATCCACATATAACAGTGAGCTAAAATTCCATGACATAAATTAGATTTAAGTTCAACAAAACTCACAGAAACAGTTGTATCATGCACCCATGACTAACCCTGGGCATACTGGATATTGTGGCTACCCACAATATATATATTTTTTTAAAGTTGTGAAAAAGTTTTTAAATTGTAGTTGCAGCAACTGCAATGCCCCAAACAAACAACACTAACTTACTTGTAAAATCTCAAATCCAAAAGTGATCCAAAGTCCAAAAAGTCCTCAAATCCAAATATCCAGCAGCAGCCACAAAAAGTAATCCTTCCAGCTCCAGATCCAAATGAAAAATGACCAGGACATGGACAAAGCACTGGGAGGAGCCTGCTGGACAGGAACAGGAAGTTAGAGACTCTGAGGAACTTCCTTCCTCCACCCCCCCAAAAATGGACTCCTTGCACAAAAAAGGGCAGCCAAATGTCAATCTGAGGAGTTATTCTGATCAAAACCATCATTTACAGAAGGTTTATGCTGCCTGCGGTGGATTTCTTGTGCAGAATTGCAATGTTTGCAAGTTCGAGAAAGCGGGCTGTTCAAATCTCTGTGTTCGCAATTGTTTACTCCTGCGATGCACGATTGCGGGCCGTTATGACGTACTCGCGCTGTCAAACTCTCGCTGTGCAAGATGGCGGGCCGCGATGACGTACCCCCAGTTGAAAAACTCTCGTGCAATCACGCAGCAAGATCCAAAATGGCGCAGCGCACGCAAACCGGAAGGAAGAACAACTAAGCGAAGTCAGAATCACGATAAGTCAATGCTGCGCGCACAAGTTTGTATTTGTGAAGTGTGAGCAAGCAAAAAAACCTGCCAGCTTGCGAATTGCGGATTTTTGGACAAATTTACGCGGACCGCGAAATTGCCAAAAATCCGCAAATTCCACGAACGGAACGTATTTTCAGCCCATAGTTATTTCAAACGCCTTACATATGAGTGGCCAACAGCCCAAACAACATGTGATCCTGCTTCCCGTGGATGTGTCCGTCTTTGTAGTGGGTCTTTCTGCTGATGCGATGCCGCCACTTTCCCCCCTGCGTGACAGGTTTGAGAAATGCAAACAGAGATGGAACCTGCATCAGTACAAGGGCGAATTGGCCCACTCACAGCATGTGTAGCCGCACATAGCGCTTATAACAATTGGAGGACGACCTCCCAATCCTTTTTACACTGCTGCTATGCAAACCTCTAGCTGTTGCTTCAGTGACAGTCCCTACTCTGAACAAGTGCGTTCCAAAACACCTAGGATCCAAACCTGCCCTGTTTATTGCCATCACCATGACCCTTTTAAACTGGAACCTGGTGAGCGGGGTCCCATCTGCATGTATTAACAATGGTCCCCCCATCATACTAGTTCTCTGTTATAGGAATGCTTCTAGCTGAGTCACGGGTCAGCAAGGATTAGCATGTACGTGGTGGAATACTACCCCTTCGCCCCAGGCTTCTTGATCTGTTTTGGATTTCCTAACAGATATTAGTTAGGTGTCTGCCTGCACTTTTGCATGTTCTAGCTGCAGCGCCCCTTGCAAATCTGGCTTATTCTGCATCACCAACTCCCCTATTCTAAAGGCTCCATAGAAATCCAGTGAAACGGCGGCTCTGAATAGCAAAACCTTTCTTGTAGAGCCATCCAAAGCCGCCAGTAGAGATGTTATCAGCTCTATCCCAATAGGGCGTCTCAAGTCTGGTGCTGATCTCTGGAGGCGTTGCCACCCCTTCAGGGTCTTCCTAACAATGAAACTGTTGGTAGGATCCCCACTGCCCTTAATTTGTGCGAAGAAGGAGATTGCAGCCACATGTCGCCTGGCTGCCACGACTAAGCGAGCCTCTTTATTCTAATTACCTAAATAACGCAGGAGTGCCCCTGTGTCATGCTAACTTTCAGCCCAATCCTTCCCTAAAAAAGCGCGGTAAGCCCAAAACGCCCCTTCATAAGCTTTCCTGGTCTTGGAAGCTAGGCTAGCTGCCACTAGGTTCTGTAGTTGGGGGCACCAATCTGCCAAAGTACTTCCGGGAAGAATGTTGGGGTTGCCTCCGCAGAGGGTAGGTGTTCCCTGAAACCCTGCATCTTGAAGCGAGGGTGTGCATCAGCAGCATTATTAAAGAGCCCCGGGACATGTTTAGCCTTAAACTGTATGCTTAATTTCATACATAACAACACTATTTCTTTCAACAGGCGGAGGATCATTTTACACCGTGCTGCTTGTTGGGTAATGCATTCAACTACAGTCATGTTGTCTGACCAGAAAACCACAGATTGATTACGCAGACATTCAGCCCAAACCGTTAGTGCCACCCAGATGGGAAAAAGTTCCAGGAAACAAATATTGGCTGTCACACCATTCTCTGCCCACCACGCTGGCCAATGTTGAGCCACCCACTCATTACCAAGTATGGCACGAAAATCCCCAGCAGCGTCGGTCCATAAACCTAACTCCGCAGAAGTAGTGGGTGGACCGGGCCACACCACCCTGCCGTTGAAATCCCGCAGGAATGCCATTCAAATACGCATGTCCTGCCGAACCTCAACCAACAGTCTTGTGTGGTGGTGTTTCTCTTGGAGACCTGCCATGGCTTGTGAGATGGAGCATGAGAATGGTCGTGCCAAAGGTATGACTTTTAGTGCAAAGTTCAACTGATCCACCGTCTGTTGTAGCAGATGAAGTGTTACCTTATCTTTTGCCAGACATTGCTGTAATGCTGTCTTAAATTTCTTATTTTTTTCCGCAGCTAACCGAAAACAACCCTGTACTGAGTCTAACTCGATACCCAGAAATTCGATTGTAGTAGTTGAACCTACTGTCTTTCCTGGTGCCAGAGGAACCCCAAAGCCCACATGAGCACGCAAAATTCCTGCAATGCCCACGCACACTTCTGGGAGCCTGTTGACCCCATAAAAAGAAAATCATCCAGATAATGCATGACATATTGATGCCCCATCGTCTGTCTAAAAACCCATTCCAAAAATGAACTGAAGTTTTCAAAGTATGCGCAGGAGACGGAGCACTCCATGGGCATGCACATATCCATGTAGAATTTGTCTTGAAATTCAAAACCAAAAGGTGGAATTCCAGTGGGTGGACGGGCAGCAAACAGAAAGCAGACTCAATATCAGATTTGGCTAGCAGGGCCCCAGGGCCCAAATCCCTTAGCATATCAACTGCCTGGTCAAAGGAAGCATATTTAACAGTACAGATTTCCTCACTGATGACTTCATTCAATGAATTGCCTCTAGGGGCGGAAAGATTACAAATCAACCTGAACTCCCCTTCCTCTCTCTTGGAGACCACCCCCAAGGGAGAGCAGACAAAATTGTGTACAGGGATGTGATCAAAAGGCCCTGCTATTCTGCCCAGGCGTAATTCTTTACCAGTTTTTGTTGCTGCCACCCCAGGATTGGTCCTAACAGAGAGCTGATTTTTGCAATCTGGTGTACCTATGTAATCAAATGCAGGGATTATAAAACCATACAGAAAACCCTCTTACAATGTCCCAGTCGTAGAATGATCTGGGTATCTGTTTAACCAGGGAGTCATAGCCGTTACCTCAAAAGGTGAATGTGTTACAAGTTGTGTCCTCACTTCACTCCTGTTTCTTCTTTCCCCTATACCCTGATTTTTTGAGGCATTTGTACTCTGGGTGAGATAGGTTAGTGAGGATAGAGCATGCATGCCTGAACTTACAGGTGCCTGGGGTCCTGGTGCATGTCCGCTGATTAAAATCCCAACATGTCTCCTTTCGTTCCCCGCTACCAGGAGTAGGGGCAGTGCCTGTGGTTTGGGGTGGCCGAAGGGACTGAGGAGATTGAAATGTCTGACCTCTGTTAAAGTTTGCACTAAGTTAGCAGGCTGTCCTGGCCCAAACTGATCCAACCATGAGATCGTATCAACCCGATCCCAGGAAAGGGATGGGTCAGATGCCTTAGCCTTCCTGAAATTTCTATCATACTTCTTCCACCCTATGCCCCCATATTTGTCATGAGTCATAGTAATCCTACTCTGGTAACAAGCCATCTCTGCTTGTATGTTAGGGTAATGCTCAGCTGTTATGGCCATGAACACTGAGAAAGCCCTAATCAAGTTACTCAAATTCTCCTCGTGCCTACTACGCTTACTTTGCGAATCGCGTAGTAGGCAACATTACGTGCACTCCGTGGGCGGAGCAAAGTGCTCTGCCCAGGGTTAATATAAACGTAACTACCAGACCATATAAGTTCTTTGACTTCCTGCATTACATGCCTGGCCAAATGTTCCCTCCCGGTACGTGACTCACCCACGCCCAGTAATGGCAATGTTACTTCCTTACCTATTGCAACCACTTCAGCTGGTTCCGGCAGCTTCTGCTTCACCAGGCTGCTGACAGGCAATTCTTTGTTGATTCCTAATGGAGGAACCCCACCAGTTGGTTGGGAAAGAGATGGGGTACCCGGCCCTTCGCCTGGTGCACCACCCGGTGTCCCTAACCAATGGAGAACCACCGCTAACTGTGCCACTAATTCCTGTGGGACCTGATTGGCGCCTGCGGGGGTTCCTGATGGGGCTCCACCCTGCGGGGCCACCCCTACAGGGACCAGTGGGACAGGTACAGGGACCACTGGGACAGGTGTGGGGACCATTGGGACAGGTGTTGGGACCACTGGAACAGATATGGGGACCCCTGGGACAGGTATGGGGACCACTAGAACAGGTGTAGTGATCGGCGGGACAGGTGAAATTCCCCCTGCGGAACATCCCCCACAGGTACCACTAGAACTGTGAGTGCAAGGAGACCCTCCCCCGAAGGAACTGCACCTGATGGGCTGGGTCTTTCCCCGACCCGCCTCTAGATGGGGGACTGGCACGGGAGCATATGGTGGAATCTTCCCCTTTTTGGGCCTAGCCCACCTGGGGAGTGGGTCTAATTCCCCCCTGGGCTTGGGGGGCACTGTGGTGCGCTTAGGTCTCTCTACCGCCCCACCCTGACCCTCAACTCTCCCTCTGAGATCTGCCACGCTCTCTCCTATTTTATCAAACTTTTTTCACCTCCTATCCATAGTCACCATCTTGCACATCATGGTCTCCATCATGTGCTCCATGCGTGAGCGCTTCTCGACATGTTTTGCCTTTCTGGCCATAGCCTCTGCTCCTACTTGCAGGGTCATTTAAAATTGCTACACAATAACACTGTGTACACAATGCTATCTGCACTTAAGAATTATTCCTGCACAGAGAGACCCCACAATTTTTTACAGGCCGGGTACCTTGTCCAGGTCCTTACCTTAGCACTGTTGGAGGTACAATAACTGCCCATAAGCACCACGCAACTGGAGCCGCGCCACACCAGCTAACCTGGGGTAGGCGAATAATTTCAAGCCTGTGCGGCCCACAGAAGCAGTGAAAGGCAGGCCTGTCTATGTCCTCTTGGAGTGATGTCCTCGTGCTCCCTCCGATGCGCCACTATGGTGAGTCTTTTTGACCTTGGGCTCTGTAATCGTGACAAGGAGAATGTTATATTACTGACATCAGTGCTCCTAATACAGTAATTATCAAATAATACAACTCTATAAATGCACACCCCACACTATGCAAGAAGAAATGCACCTGAGACTCAAGAAAGTCCCCCAAAATAGTCAATATTCTGTGCCAAGCGACAAACCTCAATTAAATGTGCCCAAAACAGTATGGAATGAGTCACCTTGCTGTCATCAACAAGGCCTGATGCCCACAATAGTTGCCTAACAATCACAATTGCAGTGCTATGTAACTTGCCACTGCTAAAACGTCAATATATTGTGCTCCTTAAACAGTATGCAGACCCTTTTTGGTGTCCCCCCCTCAAAGCGATAAAACAGTTCGTCCAACGCTAATGCACTCGCTCTAAAAATTGGCACCGCTTTTCTTTAAGCTTTACCACCTGGGGATACTTTTATGGCTTTGGCAGGATTTGAACCCTGGCCTTTGAGGGCTGGCTCCACGAAAGTTAGAATACTTTCCTTTGAGCTATAGCTCCTTTGGCGACTTCAGGCTTAAAAGGGGGACTGCTACAGGCTCCCACAGGGAATCGAACACTGGTCTTGCAGGCAGAGCAAACCAACAAACCCCCTTCCCCCGGTACCTTCAAGGCGCACATGTGAACCTTCCTACACCAAGCACTTTTAAAAGTGAAGCGTGGGTGGGATCGGCAAAGGATTCCCTCCATTCTCGCCGCCACCTAGAAAAAAGGATAGCCAGCTGCGGCTCCTTTAATATCCACCGCTTACGTCTTTCGTAGATCCACTCCCCTGCACGCTAAACCTGCCAAGGGATACAAAACAAAAGGAGGGGAACAAACTCCAGCCGCACCGTTCACCCGATGCGCTCCTGACGCCTCGCCTCCTCCATCCAAAAAACCTGTAATTAAAAAGGTAGAAAAAAATTACAGCCTCTCTAGAGGCTGGTGCGAGATGCTGTGGAGCGCGGAGTCAAAGAGGCAGACTCTCGCGGTCCTCAGCCTTTTAACCCCTAATCCGTCAGGCCGGTTCTAACCGGCCTGACCTGCGCTCCTCAGGTGACTCGGAAGTGATTCAATCACTTCTGGGTCACTCTAAGGACTGGGGCCAACCAGCTTTGAGGTGCATCTGTCACTTCATTACTGCGCGACAGGCTTACTTCCTCTGTGATTGAGGGAGGGTGACCAGTGCGCCCGCCATACTTGTGGCGTGGCCGATGCCGGCCCGCCTTTCTCGACTGTTTGGCATGTGTTTGTGGTGGTCTTGCACATCTGGGATTCCAGCTTCGCTCTTCTGCTGCACATTTCACATGCCCGCAGGAGGCTTTGGTCCTGTCTGGCAGGCACCTTGGGGTTAGCAGCAAAGTACAAAGTTCCCCAGGGGGCGTTACACAGTGTGGAGCGAGGAGTAGGTATTATGAATACCGTGACTGCACAGAGGGGTTCCCTAGTCGGAACTTAGAGAGCCTCACACACCCAAGGTAATAAGCGTGAAACACACCCTTACTCGAGGGTGTCCGGTGTCATCATCGGCTCCCTGCCCCTCGTCGGACCGGCGTTGCAATGTCCGACGGAGTCCCCCAAGGGTACTCTTTTGACGGGGTTCTTTTAGTTCCTTGCCGATGGTGGATGTGGGTAAGGATGAAAGAGGTGTAGTCAGTGCAATGGTGAGTGAAGGTGTTAAAAAAGGTAATCAGTCCACTAGCAACTTTAATAACGTGGCTGATTCCTTAGTTAAAAGGGGTGGGAGGGGAGTTTAGAGACCGTAAAAAGTGTACAGAATACTAACTCTACCCCCAAGTGTGGTCAACATGTTTCTCGCCATGAGGCGATTCGTCAGGACCTAAAAATAAAGTACTACACAAAGATAATCAAACAGTGAACTCAATGCTCTATCTATATAAAGAGAAAGCAAATACAACCTCACTGGGTCGGAGGACAAGAGGGCCAGGGGGTCCTGCTCTATTTAGGCGACCTAGAGGTAGGGGAACAACAAAAAATAAACAGAACAAAAAAGAACAGCTTAGGTCAATTGAAACATAGTGACTCAGTGTTCAAATCGTGCAGCGTGACTCTCGTGACGCAGGCTCCACACTGTGAGTAGTGAAGGGGGGTGATGTTAAAAGGGAAGATCAATTGAACCGGGAAATTAGGTGCAATGTCCCTTTTCTGGCATACACCACACAGATGTCACACTAAGGGCTTTACCATTGTGTGTTTATATAAAAAAGAATTTAAAAAAATTTTTTGTGATCAATAGCCGAAGCTTTCAAGATAACACCCCGTCCACTACGGGAACAACAGCAGGCATGTAGCAATTAGTCAAGATCTTACCCTAAGGGGATTGAGACTGGGCCCCGCAGCAAGCTCCCGTGAGGCCAGCGTTTATAGGGTGTGGATACACCTATTGAATGTAAAAGTTGGTAGCTGGTAACTTAGACAGGTGAGGAAGCAGTGAATAGTGGTACATTTAGCAGTAGTATTGGCGGCCCCAGGGAGCGCGCAAACTAATCACCCAGCAGTAGTTCATACTCGTGTCAGGTAGGGGAAATAAAGGCTTACTTTTCTTGATCGTCAAAACAGCCAAAAGATTGGCAGACGCTCTGCTGGACAAAATCACAGCCATAGAAACAACGATGAAGACAGCCGTTAGTAAAAATTCCAAAACGGCCTTCACAGCTAAACTCGCAGAGATTAATCAGGAGATTGCCGATAACCAGGAATATCTCCTTAAGCAGAAATTGTCCAAACTCGAAAAAGATGTGGCAAGATTTGAGAAAGAAAAAGTTTACCCTTACCTGAAGGAAGGATACACCAATAAGAAAACTGGGTACTCCTCCGATGAGAATTCTGGCTTTGAAAGTCGAAGAGGGTCCTCAAGCAGTGACTCTAGTGCTGGCACCACCCCTAACAACAACCGCCAGCAACGGCGCCCCAACTGGAACCGGGGCTTCCATCAAGGACCCATGTTCCATGGACCCCCACAAATGCTGCCTCCATGGCAATACCCCTTCTACCCACAAGGCCCCCCACAATTCTACCCCCAGAACCCTTTTCACGACAGAGGTTGGGGCAGAGGAAAAGGGCGCAAGCGGAGCGGCACAAGAGGGGTACAGTGGCAAGACCAGCCATCGACATCAGCCCCGATGGAAACCAGGAGTACAGCGAGGGGGAGAAGAGCCTAGTGGTCAATCTCTCACACAGAGTTCTCTCTCCTATAGAAATCACTACTCTTGAAAAGGGCTTAGGGTTTGTTCCCACGCCCACCCCGGACAGTTTCACTGAAATATGCGAGATCAAACAATTTTTCCGCAAAGTGCGCCTTAGGGCCTACTTCCAGGACCAGCCTTCCAGTGAGAAAACCGATACGGGTCTACATAACCCCTCCACTTTTACCCCCACGGACGGGATGGTCCCTCCTGAGGTATTGACCTTTGAGAAGGCTGTACTTAAGTCCTTGGAGAATAAACCATGCTCCAATAGTTACAATAATCTGAGTAAAGCTGAAAGACAAGCAGTCCTATCCCTTGGCAACGACACCACCATCGTGATAAAACAAGCTGACAAAGGGGGAGCAACTGTCATACAAGACGCCATTGATTACGACACAGAGTGTAAGCGCCAACTAGCCAACACTACCCATTACAGACCCCTCCCAGCTGATCCAACTAACAGACTAATTACAGACATCTCCAGTCTGATTATGGAAGGCGAAGCCAATAGCTGGATCTCTAAAAAAGAGGCAGAGTTTCTCCTGACGAAGCACCCTGTGGTTCCATACTTTTATACTCTGCCGAAAATTCACAAAGGGATCAGTCCAGTCCCAGGGAGACCCATTGTCTCTGGGATTGGCTCATTACTGGAACCCTTATCCAAGTTTTGTGACGTTTTTCTTCAACCCATTGTAAAGGAAATACCTTCCTACCTACAAGATACAAGAGATGTCTTACGTCTCATTGAGTCAATTGAGGGGCGAGAGGATGTAGACCTACTTCTGACGCTTGATGTTGAAGCGCTGTATACTAACATTCCCCAAGCAGCCACACTAGAAGCCGTAGAATCCGCCCTTATGCAGCAGGAGTGGTCCTCGCCCACCCCCATATCTTTTATCATGGCCTGTGCCAGTATCGCGTTGACGGAAAACTTCTTCCAATATGGTTCACAGCTGTACCACCAGATCAGAGGTACCTCTATGGGTTCGACCTTTGCTCCCAGCATTGCCTGCATTTATATGGCGTCTTTTGAGAATCAGATTATCTACCCCGACTCGAACCCCTTCCGGCAACATCTCACACTATGGCGTCGATATATCGACGACATTCTGATACTCTGGAAGGGCGACCGAGAGAGCTGTAATCAGTTCTGCTCCTGGATCAATTTACAGAATCCCTATCTCAAATTCACTGGGACTGTGTCAGAGACAGCCTTGCCCTTCCTTGACCTCACGATACGGCTGGGACCAGCCGGTCTGAGTACCACTCTGTTCCGTAAAGAGACGGACAGAAATAGTCTCCTTCTGTTCAACAGTCATCACCCCAGAGCACTACGCGAAAATCTTCCTTTTGGTCAATTCTTGAGGATACGTAGGAATTGCTCCTCAAGGGATGATTATAGACAGGAAGCTAACACCTTACAAAGTAAGCTGCTTGACAGAGGGTATCCCACCAAATTGATTCGAGACTCTAGTAAGAGAGCCCTTAACAACCATAGGGAGGCCCTCCTGGAAGTACACCAGAAAGAACGCGACAATCTTATAATCTGTGTCACTAGTTTCACCAGGAATTCAAATTTCATTAAGAAGACAGTGAATAAACACTGGGACATTCTCAATGCAGGGGGCACTGATTTACCCAAGCCTAGGTTTGCATTTAAACGAACAGCGAACCTAAAAGACTCCCTGATACACACACGTCCTAAGAAATCACCTGTTGCTGGACAACGCACATTATGGGACCTCCCACCCGTGGTTGGACACTACCCGTGTGGGGGTTGTGCCGTCTGCCCCCAATCCAGACAGTGCAAAGAAATTACATTCACAGACTCTTTCACCTGGAAATTGACTAGACATACTAATTGTAATAGCTCTAAGTGTGTCTATCTCCTTATCTGCCCTTGTGGAAAATTCTATATCGGGATGACCATGAGACAGGTCAAATTGAGAATAACGGAGCATAAAAGCAACATACGATGCTCCAAGACTCATACGAGACTGTATGAACACTATCTACAACATAATCACCCGGCCGACAGCATCCAATGGCTAGTGCTTGAGTCCCAACCAGCCATGAATAGACAAGCTCTGTTCAGGCTTGAACAAAGATGGGTGCATCGTCTCCAGCTAGACACAATAGGACTGAATGACGCTATTCCCTGGGCGAGTGTCTCGAGGTAGATACCTTCTACTCCACACACCTGTCTACCCCTACTACTATGATATCACCACCTAGACACTCCTCCACGGCCCTATACGCCTGACTAACGGTGCTTCTTAACCTTCTGCCCAACCCATCACCTCTTACTGTAACGGTCCCTGCCATCCCAGTCCACTTTGATCCCCTTTTAACAGAACACCTTTAGTATACTTATCCACGGACTGACTGGGTTGAGTCACGCAGTCCCGACAGCGTATAAACTGCAGTCAGTGACTGGACATTACATTGTACGTGGGGACCATGACGCAATATGCGCTACCATCCGCACCATTGCACTCCTTTCATCCATAATATTGTTTATTGTTCTCTATAAAATAATACTTAATCAAGTACTCCCTGTGACGTTTTTCCCCCTCCTCCCTTCCCCCCCCCTCTGGCCCAATCACATCTGCCTGCCTTCGTGAGATATCGATCTCGAAGCTATTTGCGCTCTATTCAAACATCATTGCCACTCCAAAGATGGCGGCTTTACTGAGCCAATTGAGCGTCCAGCTCTGCCCACTGCACGAGACCGGGTGCTGCGCATGCGCGTGACGCATTTTAGATGCGCCTTTACTCCCTTAAAATGACGGACACCGGCAGACACCTTCACCAGCTGCTCCGCACCCTGACCAGGTGCCGCGAGCGTGAGGGGTAGGTGTTCCGCTACTCCAGTGGTTTCGTTAAGGTAAGCCTCACTCGAGACCGTTATGGCCCCTTGTCACCTTGCAGTATTTACGACGGGACAATTCCGGGCCAAGCTTCATACCATCATACCATCGCTTGGGCCCGCCTGAAATCATCTTGCACGCCGGAAGCTTTTCCGGAGGCAGCGCTGTACAGAGTTCACCTGACTCAGTATGCCCTGCTTGGCTACTCCTCTGACCCACCCCCAGCCCGTCGGGTCTCCATCTCTTTAACCTGCCCTCACCATGCCCGATCTAGTGCTTAAGGGGCTGAGGTTTGTACTGCATCTACCTCACATGCTTTTAAAACTGTCCCTTATTACAATAGAAGTGTTGTGAGTGATATCTCTCTAACATCACATAATGAGTACTGTCACTGTGATTCAGAGCTAATGGGGACTATCCTGCCCAGCCTTTATTTCCCCTACCTGACACGAGTATGAACTACTGCTGGGTGATTAGTTTGCGCGCTCCCTGGGGCCGCCAATACTACTGCTAAATGTACCACTATTCACTGCTTCCTCACCTGTCTAAGTTACCAGCTACCAACTTTTACATTCAATAGGTGTATCCACACCCTATAAACGCTGGCCTCACGGGAGCTTGCTGCGGGGCCCAGTCTCAATCCCCTTAGGGTAAGATCTTGACTAATTGCTACATGCCTGCTGTTGTTCCCGTAGTGGACGGGGTGTTATCTTGAAAGCTTCGGCTATTGATCACAAAAAATTTTTTTAAATTCTTTTTTATATAAACACACAATGGTAAAGCCCTTAGTGTGACATCTGTGTGGTGTATGCCAGAAAAGGGACATTGCACCTAATTTCCCGGTTCAATTGATCTTCCCTTTTAACATCACCCCCCTTCACTACTCACAGTGTGGAGCCTGCGTCACGAGAGTCACGCTGCACGATTTGAACACTGAGTCACTATGTTTCAATTGACCTAAGCTGTTCTTTTTTGTTCTGTTTATTTTTTGTTGTTCCCCTACCTCTAGGTCGCCTAAATAGAGCAGGACCCCCTGGCCCTCTTGTCCTCCGACCCAGTGAGGTTGTATTTGCTTTCTCTTTATATAGATAGAGCATTGAGTTCACTGTTTGATTATCTTTGTGTAGTACTTTATTTTTAGGTCCTGACGAATCGCCTCATGGCGAGAAACATGTTGACCACACTTGGGGGTAGAGTTAGTATTCTGTACACTTTTTACGGTCTCTAAACTCCCCTCCCACCCCTTTTAACTAAGGAATCAGCCACGTTATTAAAGTTGCTAGTGGACTGATTACCTTTTTTAACACCTTCACTCACCATTGCACTGACTACACCTCTTTCATCCTTACCCACATCCACCATCGGCAAGGAACTAAAAGAACCCCGTCAAAAGAGTACCCTTGGGGGACTCCGTCGGACATTGCAACGCCGGTCCGACGAGGGGCAGGGAGCCGATGATGACACCGGACACCCTCGAGTAAGGGTGTGTTTCACGCTTATTACCTTGGGTGTGTGAGGCTCTCTAAGTTCCGACTAGGGAACCCCTCTGTGCAGTCACGGTATTCATAATACCTACTCCTCGCTCCACACTGTGTAACGCCCCCTGGGGAACTTTGTACTTTGCTGCTAGCTCTACTTTAGGACATGTACACTGGACCCCATTAAATATCGTCCTCCTCTGTTCCCCTCTTGTTAAAAAAAAAAAAAAAAAAAAAAAAAAAAAAAAAAAAAAAAAGGCACCTTGGGGTGCCAGGTGGCTTTGTAGATGATGTCGCTGGATGTGAAGCAGGCACAGCTGTTCTTTGGAGGTTGGTATGTGGGCACCATAGAACTCTGAACAGATGAGGTGCAACATGCAGGAAACTAGGGGAGTCTGGTGGGTCTCGAGGATACCAGCGTGTAGTGATTACACTGTCAGGGCGGCACTGGGCCTCTGCATAGTCTCCTGGTGTGAAGGGATTCACCTCGAGGCACTCGTGTACCGGATCTCGTGATACTGGTAAACACAAGTACATCATGCCGCTGGGCTAAGAGGGGAGTGTGGTGTTGGTATATTCTGGGTCAAGACACTTGATCCTCCCCACCTCCGAAATCCTCCTCCTGTGTTTGAGGTACCTTTCTTCCAAGAGCTTTGGTGAGCCATCTTAAGGAGTCTGGAGCTCTCTACCTCTACTCTTTCAGAAGAGACTGTACACAAACTGCACTTTTCAACAACTGTGCGACTAACTGGTCTGCAGTAATTTTTTGTTTAAATCTGTTTTCTTTACTTTACATTTGTGTTAATTCACAACATTTTCCTTACCTACTCTGGCATTGGTGCCGTTTCCTGTGCAAAAAGGCAGAGCTTTAAACAGATGTTGAAATTGACAGGTCTGCCACTTTTTGATTTCCTGGGCTGATTGCTATAAATTTAAACATGAAGATAAGTAGGATTTATCTCATAGGGGGCTCGAGTTCAAAGCAGTCTTTCCCTTTATCTGAAACCCACTAAAAAGGGTGGTCCTTGTGAAATCAGACATCTATAGTGCACATTATAAATATATTTAAAGGCCGCCAATAATTGGAAACTCTTAGGGAAAAACTCACCTAACATTTTAATCATATCCTAACAAGACGTGGGTGGCTGCAAACAGATGTGACTCGGTGATCTGCTGAATACTGATGAAACAGAGACATAGCACCTAATAAATGTCTCCTTTCCTTTTACACAATTTAAGTCTGCAACAACATTATCATAAACAAAGGTTAGACAAGTGTAAGGTATAACCAACGCTAAACATAATGAATACATTGTTAAAGGGGCTTTGCAGGACGAGGCTTTATTCAGGCCTTTTATGCAGTGAGGCATTTCTGGAAACAGGACATAAAACAGAACAAGCCAACAGTCACTTGTCAGGGGCAGTCACAGGATGTAGGTAGGCAAGGCTTTAACACCATCACTGCTGCAGCAATTCCCCTCCTGTGCTGAGAACCTTTGATTACCATTGCACACGACCAGTGTACTGCATGACGAGCTGCACTCGTCATGAGCATCGAAGGGGTTAAGTGGGCTGGGTCCCACCGGTGCAGAGCACCAGCAGTTCTAAAAAGCAGGTGCCGAGATGGGTCCCTATCGGGCTCTCCATTTTTAGATCGAGTATAGAGTCGGGACGCATGCCCTGCTCTGTGAGACTTGCTGTAATGGAGTATGGAATAGAAGCCCTGCCAACTCTCTGCCCATACTTGTCATTGGCGTGTGTCATTGCCCTTCGCAGTGGCGTCACTAAGGGGGTGCGGGGGGTGCGGACCGCACCGGGTGTCACCCCATCTGGGGTGACACCAATCCGGTTACTAACGCAGGCTGGCTCGCTCTGCAGCCTCGCCCTCACCTCTGCTGTCAGTGCTACTTTAGTGTGTGCAAGCGCACACCACCATGGTGCGTAGTTTGTGGGTCCCAGGGCCGTCAATCTTTAGTGCTACCAATGACGGCCCTGGGACAGCCCCCGCGCGCTGTGTGCTCCTGCTCTGACTCATCTTGGCAGTCACGCTCCAGGGAGGAGACGAGACCGACGGCAGCGCAGGGGAGTGCGTGCTAGCTAGAATAAAGACAGATAAAGAATGAATATCGACATCATGATTCTCGGAAGGACATCTGACCGATGGTGTTGTGACCTACACTGCCCCATGAAACAATGCTATATATACACCCTCGGACACCCCTCCTGTGCTTTCTGGAAGCTTCCAACACCACACGAAGATGAAGGCCCTCCTGTTCACTGTGTTCTGTGCAGCCCTGTGTGTGCACGTGGGTAAGTGAGGGGGGCTCCCAGGGGCCTGCAGCACGTCACACCTGATCTGTTAAATGCAGGCTTTCCCCAGTTTCACAAAACGTGCTGCTGCTCAACCCGGCACATAGCAATCCAACCTTGTGTTTATTAAAAGCACTGTTGCACTGCCTGCACCATAATTATGGATTTTTTTTAGATTGCACAGATGCCCATGCAGTTGTATAGCTATATTTCTGTATCAGAATGTACTGGTGCAATTTTGGCACCTATGTATCTCGGTAAAAAAACTGCAGAGGCGACGGGGTCTTGACAGTGTTGTTTTTGCACTTTTTTGGTGCAAATTTCGTTTTTCAAATTGGCAGGTTCTGTTAAACTGCACCAGTGTAATTGTTGTGTTCTAAATGTTGGTGCAAATGAAATCATTGCCTCCCCAGGTCCTCAGCTCCCCAGAGACATACGTGAGCAAGGCTCAGAGATGGAGCCCCCTAGTGGTAGGGGATACATGCTTGGCGAACACAACTATCAGGTTACATGTCAGGGACTCGTTAAAATGCCCTGTTCTACTTGACAGTGACTATGTATCATGTTTAACCTGTGGCATTTTACCCCAGATTTTTTTGTAAGACAACTACATACAATGACACAGTGCTGCACTAGAACTTGTAATACCCTAATATGTGTGTTTCTCCTCAAGAGACCAACATGTCTTTCATCAGTGTGCAAAGTTTTTATCTCACTAGCAAAAGTCTCCCTTCCTTTAAATTTGCGTAGGTCATTACAGGCACTGTCCCCAGTCCTTAAACTTCCACCAATAAATCACTGATTTCAGGGTTGATAGTGTAATTAGCTAAATAGATGTAAAACTGTCACACAAAAATCCAGAACTGGAAGCAATGTCCCTAATGATCTGGAAGGAGGTGGTGTTGTTTCTCCACGCAAACAGGCAATATTAGAATTATCGAGTTCTAGTTGGTGCTGAAAATGGGTGTGCCTTTTTCTCACAATTTAACTAAGAATCTCTTTTCCTTACGACTTGACATTGTCTGGATGCTGGAGTTTATTCTCCAAATAACTTCAAAGGGGTACTAAAGTTTTAATTGTGATTTAACACACCATTCACCAAAGTGTCATTGGCACATGAAGTGATATCAAACACCCTTGAAATTAATGACCTAACAGTAAGTGAAATATGTGATCTTTGCCCCTCAATATTCCCAAGAAGTGGTGTCACTTGATCTTATAAAAACACAACTTTTATAAATGTACATTGTATGGTCCCGTTATTTGCCATCTGTGTCCACTGGCGGACTCGGAGCGGACTCGGTCCATGCGGTAAGTCGTGAGGGGGTGACACCGTGAGTTACCCGCACCGGGTGACACCAACCCTAGTGACGCCACTGGCCCTTCGTAAATGCTGGCTTCTGATTCGTTAATAGGCGTGTTAGTACCGCGTTATCTTCATTTATAACCTCCCATGGCAACTGGCCCCTTTACTCCCATTATTACACGGGTACGTCTTATTTAGTCTGTAAGCACTATTTTCTTTTTTAAGTTTCTCTCACTGCAGGCACAAGGTGCTTTACATACATTCAGCGCTCTCAGGTTGGTGGCAGCTCCTGGGGTTTACTCGAGTGATTCAGTGTGAGAACGAGCTGATTTTCGAGCTACTAGCTCGCCATTCTTGTTTTAAAACGTGTCAGGCCACTGTATGCACGCAGGCATGAATGCGATGTCTGGGAATTATGCATTTTAAAAATTTCGTATAAATTGTCACTTACTTTGTTGGAGCACTGATTTTAAAGCGCCCACTTTCCGCTGCATATTTTGTACATTTCCACCCTTCCTACGGCCTCCCTCGCCCCGTTCCACCGCAGCTGACAGTGCTGTTTGAGTGGAGGGCGAGGCGCCATCTTGGGCTGAGTTTCCACTGAAGCCTGGCCGGAGTTAGCGGTCTAGCGCTTCTTGGGGAGGCTGGGCTGGGCATAAAAAGACACGCAAGGCTGCGCTCTCTGTGAGCTCTCAGGTTGGTGGCAGCTCCTGGGGTTTACTCGAGTGATTCAGTGTGAGAACGAGCTGATTTTCGAGCTACTAGCTCGCCATTCTTGTTTTAAAACGTGTCAGGCCACTGTATGCACGCAGGCATGAATGCGATGTCTGGGAATTATGCATTTTAAAAATTTCGTATAAATTGTCACTTACTTTGTTGGAGCACTGATTTTAAAGCGCCCACTTTCCGCTGCATATTTTGTACATTTCCACCCTTCTTACGGCCTCCCTCGCCCCGCTCCACCGCAGCTGACAGTGCTGTTTGAGTGGAGGGCGAGGCGCCATCTTGGGCTGAGTTTCCACTGAAGCCTGGCCGGAGTTAGCGGTCTAGCGCTTCTTGGGGAGGCTGGGCTGGGCATAAAAAGACACGCAAGGCTGCGCTCTCTGTGAGCTCTCAGGTTGGTGGCAGCTCCTGGGGTTTACTCGAGTGATTCAGTGTGAGAACGAGCTGATTTTCGAGCTACTAGCTCGCCATTCTTGTTTTAAAACGTGTCAGGCCACTGTATGCACGCAGGCATGAATGCGATGTCTGGGAATTATGCATTTTAAAAATTTCGTATAAATTGTCACTTACTTTGTTGGAGCACTGATTTTAAAGCGCCCACTTTCCGCTGCATATTTTGTACATTTCCACCCTTCCTACGGCCTCCCTCGCCCCGTTCCACCGCAGCTGACAGTGCTGTTTGAGTGGAGGGCGAGGCGCCATCTTGGGCTGAGTTTCCACTGAAGCCTGGCCGGAGTTAGCGGTCTAGCGCTTCTTGGGGAGGCTGGGCATTAAAAGCAAATGTGCTTCCGGGAGCGCAGCGGACGGGCGCAGCGGGCGCGTCGATGGCGCGCCGAAGGCGCGCCTAAGGTAAGCCCGTCTGCGCCCGTCCGCGCCCCGGCAGCGCGCAGGGCCAGAGATGCTGCTCGGCCTGAGCCCCAGCAGGCGACCCCCCACATAAGGTATAGCAGAGAAGCTCTCCAATCCCTCAACAAAATCACCTGTGATATCGGCAAGGCATGGGAGGTCCAACATTGTGCTAACATGTCCTGTCCTGTATGCCAGTTCCAACTTAAACCGGACCTTCCCTCCCCATACGACCCGGGGAAAAAAGTGGAAGATCCCCTAATCCGAGCTGCTCTCATTAACGCCCGGTCCCTAGTCAAACACACGGAAGAGGTCCGCGAGCTGATACTCGACAGCTCGCTTGACCTCTTATTTGTGACTGAGACCTGGCTGCACACTCATTGTGCCCCCACTATTGAGTTAGCTATCCCCAGGGGCTTCAAAATTACTAGGGTGGATCGCAGCTCTGGTAGGGGAGGAGGACTGGCAGTTATCTATAGAGATAGATGGTCCCTAACCAAGGAATGTACTGGGGTCATCGAGGATGGGGAAGCATTGGAATTCTCAATTGCCCTCATGCCTAATTTCACCTTGGGCGGGCTTCTCATCTATCGCCCTCCGGGCGCCTTGGGCTCCTTCATTCCATCATTGGAGGAATTAGTGGTCCAGAGAGCGCTGAGATTCCCTAGGTTCCTGCTCCTGGGGGACTTTAACATACACACGGATGTCCCTTCAGCCCCTGGGGTTAGTGACCTTGTGGAATTATGCACCTTAGCACAGCTAAAAATGCAAGGACCGGATGCTACTCATTGTGGAGGCCATTGCCTCGACTTGGTTTATTCCAATTTTGGTGCTATCATCGAAACTCCTTCCCCAGTTACATGGTCGGACCATTTCTTGGTGAACTTTTCCTGGGTAACGGATAGGGCTCGCGCCACAGCGGATAAACATCAGCCCCCCTTCCCCCCTAGGATTAGTATCCCAGCCCTGGCAACCTCCCTATCCCACACCCTGCCGGATAAATCGGGAAATCTCGAAGAAGCTGTCGAGAATTTCTCGTCATGGATCAGCACCTCCGCAAGCCGGTTATCGCTTACCAAAGCGAAGATTCGCCCACGAGCCACCCCGGCTTCCCCCTGGTATACGGATCAGCTTAAAAATCTAAAAATAAATTGTAAAATGTTGGAAAGATTGTGGAGAAGGGAGTATTGCCCGTTAGCAAAGACAAAACTCCGAGCAGGGCAAAAAGATTACTATGCTGCAATTAAGAAAGCCAAGGGAGACTACTACGCAGATAGGATCTTTAAAGCTAAAAATAATAGTAAAGAAATATTTGCCATAGTAAAAAGTTTCACGTCCCCGGTTGCAGAAACTCAGGCAGCCCCCCCCTCGGAGGAGTGGTGTGAAAAACTGTCTACTTACTTTATCGATAAAATAAAGAAAATTCAAGACAGCCTTAAGATCATTGGCTTTGCCCATCCCCCACCTGCTCAGGCCACACAAGAACAGGACATCTCTCCCCCCCTCCTCATTCCTTCTATCGACATAAAGACCAAAGAAGTAATGTGTTCTTTCATAGAGGTTGAGGTGAAGGATGTCTTGACCATTCTAAAGGCGCTGAAATCAGGCTCCCCGGCGGACCCCTGTCCGGCCAGAGTTCTGAGTGGAGTGGCGGAAATCATTGCACCGATAGTCACTGACCTGGTTAACGAATCTCTTTTAACAAGTAACGTACCATCTCAGTGGAAACAAGCCAAACTTCTCCCACTAATTAAAAAACCTTCCGCAGACCCCCTGGCTGCCTCCAACTACAGACCCATCTCTCTGCTCCCTGCAATAGCCAAAGTCTGTGAGAAAGTGGCTTTTCGTCAACTTGAGAGGTTCGTGGAATCCACGGGGGCATTACACCCTGCCCAGTCAGGTTTCCGCTCCTCCTTTAGTACTGAGACCGCGCTAGTGGAGGTCACCGAGGCTATTAGAGACTGTCTGGACGGGGGCGGCAGAGCGGCCCTAATTCTTTTGGACCTCTCTGCCGCGTTCGACACGGTTCCACATGTCCAGCTGATCTCTAGGCTAGAGGACATTGGCATCACTGGCGCGGCTCTCAAATGGGTCAAGTCCTTTCTCACAGACCGTTCACAACAAATCTGGCTCCCTCCCTACCAGTCATCGATTAGCAAGGTGGACACTGGAGTCCCCCAAGGGTCGACTCTAAGCCCCCTGCTCTTCAATGTATACCTGACCCCCCTTGTACATCTTGCAGAGAGTCTGGGTGCTAAAATAATGGCCTACGCCGATGACACCCAGCTTCTCTTCACGTGGGACAAGAACAACCTCGATACAAGGAGAGTCCAATTGTGCCTGTCCTCAGTATTTGCCTGGCTGGCCAAGGCTGCCCTCAAATGCAATGAGGACAAGTCGGAGATTCTCTTGTATGGCCAATTCCCAGCGGGATTCAGGGAATCCATCTGGCCCACTGGATTGCCGTGCCCGCCTGGAAATTGCGGAGTTGCTAAAAACTTAGGGATCTGGTTTGGCGCCGATCTGTGCTTTCGAGATCAGATCTCGAGATTGGCGGGAACCTGTTATGGTACCCTTATTACCCTCCGGAAGTTCTTTCCACTTCTTCCCCAGGAAGCGAAGGAAACAGTGGCTAGAGCACTCATTCTTTCGCGTCTGGATTACGCCAACGCATTATATGTGGGCGCTCCTGATTTTCTGCTTCGCAAACTGCAAGTAGTCCAGAACGCGACAGTGAGGCTCCTATACAACATCCCCAAATGCCATAGTGTAAGAAAGCCAACTTGCGGAACTCCACTGGCTTCCAGTTGCCCTCAGAGTGCGCTTCAAAATCCTAACACTAGCTTTCAAGGCCTTACACGGTCCATGCCCACCATACCTCAGTGCCAGGTTTGCCTTTTATCAGCCCCCGCGTCAATTGAGATCTGCTTCCCTCAGACATCTGGTCACTCCCAGATTTAAGAGAGCCCGTCTGGGGGGAAAATCCATGACGGTTAGAGCCGCCCAGCTATGGAATAGTCTCCCTGACCATCTGAGACATACGACAAACCTTACATACTTTAAAAAACACCTAAAAACCTTTTTATTCAAGCAAGTCACGTAATCCACATGTCTTTTCTTGGCATCTCTTTCGTTTCTGACACTGAACTTCTCTCGCGCCAGGACAGTCTCGACTAGCAGTGCGCGTTATAAGAAATATATAACATATAACATATAACATAACATGTGCGCTTTTTCTTTTCAAGCAGGCGGGACATAGGCGTGCTTCTTTCCAATGCCATAGTTCTCGCATTTATATGCGAGAACTATTGCATTGCAAATATTTTTTTTAGCACTCCCACCATTCCCTACCGAAACCTTACAACCACACCCCTGACAATGGACAGCGCAATTATTTTATGCTAAGGTTTCCAGCCAAGACTTCCAGTTGCCGGACCACCCATCATTTGCCGGCCTATCCTGTGGCAGGAATTCATCGCTACTCTACTCCTCTTCTTTCGGTGTCTTCTACGTACACAAAAGCAGCCTCTTTTTGCATCTATAACCTTCTCACCCCTTCATACTCTCTATCTCACACACTCTTTATACTCTATCTAGAGTTAATTCCCCACTTCATACGCAAACTACGTATCTCTCTCAATCTTACTTTCTATCTATTCTATACAACTCTCACCCTTATCTATTCATCATTCTGCATAGTTCAAATATACAAGTATACTACACACCACAAAATTCCGCATCGCACAATTTGACAACTAACAAATCCAAATTAAACCACATAATTCCACTGCAAACAACATACATCGACTCTACTACAAACAATAAACATGAGTAAAAATACAATAACCTTATAACACCAATAGCTCCAACTCACAAATGCGAGTCCGATTGCATTGCAAATTCTTGTTTAAATACATTCTTACTTTACGCAAGAAACAAATGATCCTCTGGAAACTCCCACTGTCACTGCCTGGAGGGTTTCTAACACTGTGGCATACGTCACAGGCCAGAGTTGAACTCCAACCCACTCAAAGACGTGTCAAACCAGCCGTTCCGGTACATTTTCCCATAATCCCAGTGCGACCCTCAAGAATGTTGCGCAGCTGGAAGGCGGCGTAAATGAGTTTATCGTCACACGCAAAGGAAGGCTTTCTAAACACGCAGGGCTGTCAGTGAGCACCTATTGCCATGGGTGGCGCGGAAGAAGAACCCGAAATGGGCATCGGTCTCACAGGTAAAGGAAAACAACAGATACCCTCTGCGAGCGACCCCCGCTTACTTTAACTCTCATAGATAAGTTTTGCGCGTAGCCGCGGGCCATAGTGCTCCACGGGTGAGTCGAGTCCTAGGGAAAAGTGAACACCTGTGTGTCCTGGCTGAATCCCGGTGCAGCTCTGTATATGAAACATTGGCGTTGGGGGACATCGAATAAACTACTGGCATGGACGACAGACTACATTTACGGGCCACCCTGTTCTTTCACACTGGTTTGCGCTCCAATACCATTTGCACGCTGCCTTGCACAGAAAAGTCGTTCAAATTTCAAACGATGTCAGTGCGTTCTTAGAGTATGAATATTTCAAGAGTTATCCACATAGTGTACCATTTAAAAAACGCGTTTTTGCTATAGGCTGACTTTATTTGCCCTAAATTTTTACTTTTAAAAGCCATCGACAAGTGGTTTGTATTACAGACTATATTTTTTCAAAATATAGACGTTTATTAATTTGAAAGCCACGTGCGCCACCATTATTTCACGTTTTCAAATATTAAACGTGCCGCACCTGCGACGCAAGGGGCTTGCAAATAAGCCCCATAGTGTTTTCGCTTTTAAAGAATTACATCACAGGAAATAGAAAAGTTCCTTGCAATCTACACATTATATTGTGTTCTTGCCAATATACTACATCTTAAGCGCAGTTGTTTACAGCAACTCACGTAAATGACTTCATGATATGTACAGCATTCTGACATAAACATGGACCTAATACGAGATATTTAAAACTATAAAGAAGGTCAATGGAATATGTGGCAATAGTGGTACCAAATTATGTGGCAGGTTGTCAAAATTGAGGAGCAAGACAAATAATGCTGCACTTTCTTTGACAGTATTCTCTATTATGTCATGTCAACATAGTGTCTGGGCAAAGAGTCCACCTCACTAGTAGCAGTTTCGCACCTGAATGAAGCAGTCCGTTTGACAAGATATCCTTTACAAAGTGCCTGCTTCTCAGACGCATTATATGCTGCTACATTTTAATCCGTTTGAACAATGAAAGCATTTTCAGGATGGATTAAGTGGCAATTGTGACAAATTCATAATTATGCCGAAAATCCAGCAGCAGCTAATTTGCATAACTCCAGTGGCACTGACTATAACTAAGCATTTGATTTCTTTCGAATGGGCGCTGGAGCAAACGGCTTGCCAAACAATTGTTTGGTTTTAAGGGGAAATAGGTGATTTAATTGCTATAAAATATCGCCTTACCTGCAAATATTCACAAATATCTCAATGGCTAAGAAATTTGCGATTGGACCTTTCACATCCATATGAGATAAAAACTCAGTATAAACCCTTTGCAACAAGCATCCAGCAGGGGTTGACTTCTTATTATTCCTAAAAAGGATTTTGCCTTGGATGGCAGTGCATAAAAAAGTTTAGGCTTGACTCCCGCTTGTAAACTCAACCTTTTTTTTAACATTACTAAAGATGCACGTCTCTGATGAATCGAAAGAAATGCTGGCCTTTTACCGGAAATTCCTGCTTGACATTTTGATGACTCTGCACCTCTTCTCGAGAACATTTGATATTCATTCTCTGCCTGGTTTTTAGGATATCTTATACGTGGGCAGATGTGTTTTCATAATCTCTATAGTCCCCCTGCATGGTTAAATTATGTTGCTCTTTCCAAACTGTAACACAAAATCGGAGTGGCTGATTTGAATGGCACTAAATGCCACAGCATTTGGATGACAGCATGTTTTGTGTGTAAGACTAGAAGGTCACCTTTGGAGGTCAGTTAAGCACTGTGCTCCAGGAAGAGGGCAAACGTTTGGGCATGGAGCAGTATTATATTTTATCATATTTTTTATTTTGGATTACAAATCCATAAAACATACAGTAAAATATGGCAGCTAGCTCGTACTGACAGTAATAGCAAAATACACATTCCAACATTTAAAACTAAGCAAATGACTTCAGTTATTAAAAACAATCACA
Source organism: Lissotriton vulgaris (assembly GCF_964263255.1). Lineage (NCBI taxonomy): Eukaryota > Metazoa > Chordata > Amphibia > Caudata > Salamandridae > Lissotriton > Lissotriton vulgaris. The sequence goes on from NC_141694.1 coordinate 1,301,688,739, forward strand.
CCATAAAATCAACATTACAATTAATTTCTTATTGAATTCATGTATTTTAAATTCCTTATTTTAACAATCCCTCATCCAATATTTAAGATTGCAACTTAATATGGTAATATCCAGCTGCAGGATAAAAAAGGAAGCACAGTCCCCAAATATGTGTAGTCCTGCTTCCAACTCGAGCAGGGACATAGTTTATTCTTCTGGTCACTTACGGATAAGCCAAGTGACATGTGAGAATTTTGCCATACCAACCCAGATCAGTTTTCTAGATATAGAGTGCGGGCTCACCTGCTCAACATACTCACCTGGGCCCATATATCTATGTGTACATTAAGCAGGCAAACCTACACTCAATCAATTTAGATTTTACTATTCGGGATCCATACCATTTGTCTTACCAATCCAAGCCACCAATACCTATAGTCCTAAAGGATCAAGGGAGTTAGCAAGAAAATAGGTAGAAAAATAACATTTAGCATTTTATAAATAACCATAAACTCACAAAAAGGTTTAAGTTCTTTTATCTAAGTAAATCTTTAAAATGTTCTGAAACCATGAAGTCAATGATTAATTGTTCTATTAAACTTTATAAAGATTAAAAACAAACATATGCAATACATTTTGTAGAAAATGATAATTAAGCACTTAAAGGGAAAACAGTACAATGACAAACTCACACTTTATAGTTACCTATAATGGTGCGGTGACCAACCCTGGCCACATGCTGAGTCAAAGAAATACGAATCTCAAAGTGCAGTTGCCAGCAGGAAAGAACAGATGCAGACCAGAATCAGGATAGGATACGGACCAAATTGGATCAGGACAGAACAGAACCACCTCAGGCTAAGACCGGAGCCAATAACTAAAGTGCAACGCCAGCGTCACACCCCTCTCTGCAGCCAACAGGCGAACCCCGATTGGGTCATCGATCTCCTTCCAAGAACCCCGATTGGGTTATCAAAACTTCTGACAGAGTGCTCCACCAGCAACTCTGCTCTCGATCACCTATTGAGTGCGTTGGGTCAGTGACATGTCAGCTATTCGGACAAGTCGGACAATTTAACTAGCTAAGCCTACCCTAGTGATACTATTTTCCAGGTCAGTGTACCACCCCCAAATGTTGCAAGTGTATGAATCCCACAATTGTATTGGACAAAGGACGAGGAGTAGTCATCACACCATATTACTATGAGGTAACTGGTCAATCATGTATTCAAAATGTTCCCTCCCATAACTTTATCTTCCCATGTACTTTTATTCCGCCCGGTAGTGAAATATAACAATAAGACATTAAAACATTTTATTCAATTCAGCTTACTCTGGCAGGGTGAGGAGCTCTTGCCATCCATGTCAGATTGGCATGGGTTCAATGCCACAGCTTCAGTGGCTCAGGTTTTCTGTCGCACAGGCGCAGTTTCTCCAAAGATGGAGTTCAGCGGTACATTTAGGCCCAAAATATGAAACATGTAAAAAATAGAAAAGAAACAGTTTTAGAGACAGAATAAAATGAATGCACTGTATACCACTTCTTTCTACTCTATTCCTATTATTTTATTTAAACTATTGCATTAGATGTTAAGCAAAAACAAACAGCTTAGCAAAGCAGCGATGCAACATTCTTGCATGTTAGGACATAGATCAGCCATCTTAGTTCTAGAGCGCAGAAGCAAAGGTTTGTCCACCAAGCATGTCACGTGAGCGTGACAGATGCATCCGCAGTAGAAAATCCCGCTTAGCAGCAGCCATTTTAATGCAAGCAGATTATAGTTAGTAAAAACACATGGTCAAGCTTCCCCTAGATGCCTAATATGACGTGTAAAGAAATATTAACATGACAAAACATGTTAGTTAGTACATTAATATTATTTTCGTGAAGATTGATTACAAGCAAGTCACTTTACGTGCGAAACCTTGCTCCATTACTAGTGTAATTAAGTAGCTAAAACTTTCTTGCTAGATTAATTAAAATTGTTACAATATGAAATACAGTGATAAATAAAATTCATTAAAGCAATAAAAACCTCTTAGTTTGTGGTGTGGGAAGGATCTAAATGCTCAGAAGTCAGTGTCCCGGCTGTAAAAATGAGTGCTATTTTTCGTAAGTAAGCAAGAGGTGGCTTAACATGTATGAGAAGTATGGCAGTTAGCTCTACCAAAGACAATCAGGATTCATGTTGTCTGGGTGGAAAAAGTGCTTTGTGCAAGGGAGAACCCTGTGCAAATGGTGACTGGAGTCAGGGCCGTCTTTAGCGCTGGTGGCGCCCTGTGAGACAATATCTATTGGTGCCCCCCCAATGACAACCTCTGCCACAGATTCCCTCACTAGCACTCTTTAACAGTGCCTCTCAAGTCTCCATAACCACTGTCTTTCAGATTTATTTAGTTTTATAACACATAGACAATCAAATGTGTGTAAATAAGTGTATAGAAAATGTTACATCAGACAGTACAACACGGTGTAGTGTAGGAGTGGCATGCCATCGACACTGGTAGGTAATTACCTACTGGCGGTCACCAGTAGGTAAATAAGGTCTAAGGTGATTTTACCATGTGAAAAAGCCTTCTCCCGGGATATCATGAATCATGTTTGAGAGAAAACTATTTTCTCATGCTTTTCCCACAGAGGTTTGGAAGATGATCTATAAGCTAAACTGAGAGCATATTGTCTGTAAATTCACATTATCTTTCTCCGTCATGTGAGAATGAAGTCATAACATGCATATGTATGCATATATCGAACTCCACAATCCTGCAGTAGAAGGGTCCGCACGAACACCAGCACAAGCAGGTACAGACCACAACGATGGATGGATGAAAAAAACGTGCTTTATTCCAGAATGGGCAGCAGCATGACACGTTTCGTCCGGGGAACCCGGACTTGATCACATGACATACCCAGAGACGTGGGTGATTCAAATACTCTGCACATCTGTTGTGACTCCACCTTCTGACCCTCATAGAAATTGAAGACATACTTATTTGTTTAACCACAGTCTGTTTTCATACATAAATGTTTGGCCAAAAAATACTCTCATAATTTGATAAATCAACTTATAATTTTGGCAATGAATCTTACTACTACTTCGGAGACATTTAAACATATATAACAGTTACAACAATTGAGGGCAAGTGCCCTAAGAAAACATGTGGTATAATATGTGATCAAAGAGGGTTAAAAGGAGGCGATAGGCAGATGTTATATACAATATTTATAAAAAAAAACACACAATTTATAAAGAGTGCTAAAAATAGAAGGTTTGTGCATGCTCATAAAAATGTTAAGTGAGCAAAATTACCAAGAACCTAATCGGTAAAAGCAGCATAGTGTCTTAATGTGCAAAGTGGCAATGGCAAAAAAGTGCAAAGAAATTTCAATACGGCTAATTCATTAATGTACAAATGGCAGCAAGCAAGTTAATCGGATGAGGTGCAAACAGAGATATCTAATAACAGACCCTAGCAGGCATATCAATTTAAAATGTTGTTTTAAAAAAGTTAACACAGAGATAGTGAAAAAATTCCATTGGCCACGTGTGGTTGTTAACTTAATAAAGGAAACATATTATTTACATTCAATATTTGATCATTAACAACCCCTTACGAAAATATCCTCAGCGCACCAAAATTTGGTAAAACCATAAAATCGGTAAAACCAAATTAAAAGATACGCTAAAAGCAACAAATGTTAAAAGCCAAAGTCTAAAAGCTATTACATATTAGGTGCATATAAGAGGAAATTCATCATTCTGGACCTTCATAGTTATCCCAAGACTTAAAAAGATTATAGAAAAAGGGAAGTTTCCAAGATATATAATCAAATATTTACAGAAAATTATGGAGGTCCTCACCCATGTTGAGGCCATTAGGGATTTTGCTATTAAGCAGTACTATGTAGTGGCTATCCAATTGTCTCAGTCTTTTTTCTCTATCCCCTCCCCTCTTTGAGATGGGGACCGCGCCGATAACAAAATATTTCAAATCGTTCAAGTTGTTCTTATGAACTAATTTGAAATGACGCGCTACTGGATAGCTAGCATCGGAGTTGACTATTGCTCGTAAGTGCTGTAAAATTCGATTAAACAGTTGCAATTTCGTACTTCCAGCGTACTGTAAATTACAAGTACATTGTAAGACGTAAACTGCATGGTCAGTTTTGCAAGTGTAATGATTGTTGATCTTGCTAATAGTCTCAGAAAAAGCCTCTTGATACTCTGTGGTATTCACTCCGAATTTGCATGCTCTGCAAGAGCTGCATTTGAAAAAAACAGTTCTATTGGATAGCCAATTAGATTTAATAGTCACTTCAGGGCTTGATTTAACCAGCGCATCCCTCATTGAAGGAGCTCTTCGAAAAGTTATTGCTGGATAATCTTCCAACAGGGGTGCTAGTGTAATATCTGTCATGAGAATTGGCCAGTTAGATTTGACAATCTGTCTAATTTTACGTTCTTGGCAATTAAAAGTGGTGATGAGTCTGATTTTAGATTTCTCTACCCCACCTTCTTTTATTTCTGCTGACATACTGGTAGGGACCGCATAATCTTTAGGGGCTATCAGGGTTTTGATCATCACTTGTTTCAGAGATTTAGTAAGCTCATTTTTATCATAACCCCTAACTAAAAATCTTTGAAATGAATCCTCTAGACAGATATTCAAATTTACCTCATTATTGAAAATTCTCAGAATTCTTAAAAATTCTCCGTAAGGAATACTTTTAATAAGGTGGCGAGGATGGTTGCTCTGGGCATGTAAAAGGGAATTACCTGCCGTGACCTTTCTGTGCATTTTAGTCATAATTTTGTTGTTCAAAATGTACACTTCAACATCAAGAAAATCAGCTTTAGAATTACTTATAGTGGCTGTGAATTCTAGGTTCAAAGCATTGCTATTAATTTCTTTGACAAAATCTTCAGCCGAAGCCTCTCAGCCCTGCCAGATAATGAAGATATCATCTATGAAACGCCACATGTTGACAATTTCTGTGTCTGTTCCAGTCAGACAGCCACGGGGCTGACCCAGAACATGCCTCTCCCACCAGCCCACGTGTAAACATGCGTAACTAGGGGAGAAGTATGCCCCCAGGCCACACCCCGCAGCTGCTGATATACCTCGTTGTTGAATAAAAAGTAATTATTGTTTAGACATAAATTAATCATTTCGACCAGCATTTTGCTATGTTCATAGAATCTGATGTCCCTTTCACTCAAGAAATATTTGATTGCTCTAAGGCCATCACTGTGATTGATAGATGTGTAGAGGGACGAAATGTTCATTACCAGAAACCGATATTCAGGTTTCCACATGACCCTATTCAGTTTATTCAAAAAATCACTAGTGTCTCTTATGTAGGTCGGGAGGGCCTCCATAAAACTGTGAAGAAAGAAATCCACATACTTAGATATTGCCTCCAATAGTCAATTCTGGGCTGAGATAATCGGTTGCCCAGGTATAGGAAAAGTACCTTTGTGGATCTTGGGCAGCAAATAAAGGATGGGGGTGATGGGATGATCTATTTTTAAAAATTCAAACTCCTTTTTGCTGATTAGGCCTTCTCTTTTCCACTGAGACAAGTTAGTGTGGATTAACTGTTTCACTTTATTAAGTTCATTGAAAGAGGCCTTCTTGTAGCAAAGTGGATCATTAAGTTGCCTCTCAGTCTCTGCAATATATTTATCTCATGGCCATAGAACAACGTTTCCACCTTTATCAGCTTTATTCACTATAATGTTTCCATGATTTTTGATTTTCCGCATGAGATTAGAATACTGTTTGTCCCTGTAGCTCCTACGTTTTTGACTCTTTGCCACAACAATATTCAATTTTTTCAATTCCTCAATCATTCGATCACAGAAAATGTCAATGGCGTCCCTGGGCATGACTGGGACAAACGACAATCGAGGACAAAAAGGGCTATTCGCTGCACTACCACTCGTGATACCCATGGATTTCAGTCCTACTTGAGTATTTTCAACAGCCTCCTACTCCGAAGCTAAAAGAGAGTGTGCAGTTTTTAGAGCCATGGTATCAGATATCGCGAACGTCCTACTGGGCTGAGATTCTTGAGAATCTTGGTTGCATGATCACTTCTTTTGTTTAATGTGTGAAATTTCAAGAGTTTCAGTTTTCGAATAAACTTAAAAACATCAATCCTCGACTGCACATATTTGGAGCTGTTTTTGGGGCAAAAGGAGAGGCCCAAAGACAAAAGTTGAATTTCCGCTTTGTTAAGGTCAAGGTCTGTTAGGTTAATCACAGTATTCTCAATATTTTTACTGATATTTTTTTCTTTTTCCAATTTTTCTTCATCATTGCCTTTTTCATAGCTTTTGTCATTTTTTTCATTATTTTCAGTGTTAGTTTCATCATTACCTGGTGATTCATTTATAGTAGTGGTAGGAGGGAAAATGCATTCTCCTGGGATATCATGAATCATGTTTGAGAGAAAACTATTTTCTCATGCTTTTCCCACAGAGGTTTGGAAGATGATCTATAAGCTAAACTAAGAGCATATTGTCTGTAAATTCACATTATCTTTCTCAGTCATGTGAGTATGAAGTCTGACATTCTCAGTAAAACGTGAACATCAAACACTGCAGCTTCCCAGAGTATTCTAAAGAACAACTAGAGCGCTAACAGTCCTACTCATGACAAATGTATGGCACACCTGAAGCCAAATTGATTGGATTAAAGTGGTAACTCTTAAAACATTTAATTTAGATAGGAACCAAACGAGGGGGTTCATTTTGCCATAGAAAGTATGAATAGTGCTGCAGAAAGAAAAATGAGGGCACATTTTGAGTGACTTCTAAAATCCTCTTCTATTTCATTAAACAATTCTGACATTCAGACTGAAACATCCACTTTCAATTCCAGCAGCAGACTACCCTGGTGAGCAGTAGCTTTAATACAGTAATCTAATAAGCAACTAGAGTGATAACATTCTGAATTTATGGCAAATGTGTGACACATCTGAATGCCTTCTTGATGGAATGAAAGTAAAAAACTAAAAGCATTTCCTACTGAGGAGACTGTAGTAAATGAGGAAATTAGGAAACTTCATAACAAATAAGTCTCGCAAGATGGTCACCAGAGGCAAAAGAGCTCAAATGTAGCACAAATATCACCCAGATGTAGCCCAATTATAGCCCAATAACAGAATGTGCCAGAGTGTTCTAAAGAACAACTAGAGTGCTAACAATCTTACTTATGACACTCCTGAAGCCATCTTGATTGGAACAAAGTGGTAACACTTAAAACATTTAATTTGCAAAGGAACACAATGAGGGGGTTCATTTCGCCATAGAAATTATGATTAGTGCTGCAGAAAGAAAAGTAGTGCACATTTTGACTTCTCAAATCCTCTTCTATTTCATTAACAAAATTCTGGCATGCAGACTGAAACATGCACTTTGAATACTAGGAGCAGACTTCCTGGTGAGCAGTAGCTTTACTACAGTGATCCAATGTGCAACTAGAGTGTTAACATTCAGAATTTAATGCAAATGTGTGACACATCTGAATGCCTTCTTGATGGAACCAAAGTAAACAAACATTCAAAATGCAATAGTTCTCGCCCTCGTTTAAGTTAAAGCAATTCTGTTTGTAATTAGGTGGCTTTTTAGCTTTGCTTGTATTAGTGTTTTTCAGACTTTCATGTATATAACATGCATATGTATGCATATATGTATATGTATGCATGCATTTGGCACCCTCAAGTCTCTCAGGAAAATTTTTCCTTTGCTTCCGCAGGTGGCTAAAGAGACAATCGCCCGAGCCTTGATCCTATCAAGGCTGGACTATGCCAATGCTTTATTCATAGGCCTGCGCGGCTATCTTCTGCGGAAACTTAAAATTAGTCAGAATGCCGCTGCCAGACTCCTCTTTAGCGCTCCGAGGAGATCCAGCGCCCAACAGCACCTACGTGAACTGCACTGGTTACCGGTCGCCCAGCGAGTGCAGTTTAAAGCAATTACCCTGGCTCACCGGGCCCTTCACTGCTCTGGTCCCTCCTACCTTGGGAAAAGGTTTGCCTTTTATGTGCCGAACCGCCCTTTGCGATCTGCCTCATTCCACCGGATGATTATCCCGGGCTTCCGCAGAGCTCGCTTGGGAGGCCGGTCACTTTCTGTTAAAGCCGCTGTTGCCTCAAACTCTTCCCCCCAGACCTGCAACTTATCCAAGAGTTTCAACTCCTTAAAAAGCACCTGAAAACACATCTCTTCAGTCCGGCCATCTAATGTACTTTTCGCTTCTGACCCCAGCCAACACCCGCGCCAGGACACTCCTGAGTATCGGTGCACGCTATAAATCCACTATAACATAACATAACATAACATAACATAACATTTATATTTGTATTTATATAGATATGCATTTTATATGTGTTTATATATGTATATATTACCTACTGGCGGTCGCCAGTAGGTAGTTATAGTTAGGATTTTTTTCAATGTTAAATCTCAAAATTCTATTTGGAATAACTTTGGCGCCAGTTGACGAATCTGCCTGAAAATTTCCTCAAAATGGCCTTGTTGAGCTCCGGTCCTTCCCTGAAAGTTTGGGGGGGATGCGTCAAGCGGGGGCCGAGATAAAAGGGGGTCCCAAAACGCGTTTTCCCCATGTTAATTTCCATAGGGCGGTCGACCTCACTTTTAGCCCGAACGGCTGAATGGATTTACACCAAATTTGGCAAAATTGTAGGGACTGGTAGCCCGATGTGCCTTTGCTATGTCTCAAGATATGTGCTACAGTGGATTTTGAGTAATTTAGGTTAAAAAAAAATATATATCTCTAAGCGCGCCCCGGTACGCGCTCCGGGCGCGACACGCGACTTGCGCGCAGAAAGCTGATTGGTTCTTGGGTGTCTGTAAACATTCGAAACAGTCCGGAGCGGCCGCCATCTTGTATCTCGGTAGGATCGAGACACAAGAGGTGGCCAAAACAAAGGGGGAATTGACCATAAGGGGGCAGGGTAGACCCCCCCTGACTCCCTAGGTTTTATGTGGGGGCTTTAAAAGGGCCCCGTGGGGCAAAAAATATATATATTATTTTCGATTTTTGAGTGGGGAGCGCCCGGTACGCGCACCGGGGAGCGCACCGGGAAGCGCACAACAGAGAAAAAAGAATGCCAGAGTTTAAAAAATTTTGGCAATATTTTATAAATGGGAGGTAGTTCTGAAAATAACTTTTTTTATTCTTTTTGTTTTATAATTTTTTAATTATTTTTCTGAACATTTTTTTAATTATTTTGTGTTTTTAAACAATTTTATATTTTTTGGGGGTTTTTTGAGGGAACAAACAAAAAACAGGGAATTGGAAATGGCTCAAAAGGAGCAAAAAAAAGAAAAGAATTACTGTTTTCTTTCCTTGCTGCATTTGTGGTTTTCTATAGTAGTATTTATTAAGGTGACGCTAAGTTCACCATAGCATAAAGTTTTGCCACACAAAATGCAAAGAAATTTGACCTTGCCAAATTTTGGTTGAATATTTGGCACCATTTACCGTTCTTCTGGTCCAGAAAGTGAGGGTACTGAAGAGGAAGTGCTGGCCACAGGGGGTGGCTTGTGCCGAAGTTCCCGGACTTCAACCTGGGCCAAATTATTGGGATGCCACCTCTCCATGTGGCGGATCATGGTATAGTTACCAAAAGAATATTTCTTGGAGGGATTGCCCCTGGAGAGAACTTTGTCATAGATGAGACAGGTGACTTTGGGGGCGTTCACCTTTTTTTGGTCATCTGGAAAAGAAAAAAATTGCCAAATGAAGTGCACTTTGACTTGCCTTTGTCTTGGTTCTTCTGGGAGGTAGACCCTTTGATGTTGATCCTCCTCCTCTTTTTCCTCCTCTTCTTCTTGTCCTCCAAGAAACTGTGGTGGTGGACCTTCTTTTCTGGGTGGGGGGGTGCACCAGCTGCAGCAACAAGTGATGCCATTCTTTCCTCCAAAATAGCTCTTGCTCTCTCAATGAAGAAAGTAAGAATGAGGAAAAAAGGAGGGGGCTTTCATTATTTGTAGAAAAAAAATGAAGAGAACCAATGAAAATTGTTATTTTCAAGTCACATGACCCGATGCCCTTACGTTACACGCTCCGGCGCGCTTAGGTTACGCTCTCCGGGCCGTGCCGCGGAGCACTTCTGGGTGCATTTACGCAGCGCGTCATAAGACGCATCGCGCGGCTACGCGATACGTCACGCTTACGCGACGCGTCACGATGTTATTTTCGATCATGACATTGGCGCTAACGGGACGCTTCAAAATAGTACGCTTTCCGGGGTGCTCACCGGGGCGCGCACCGTAAGCGCTCCAAGACAAATTTTTTTTTTTTTTTTTTTTTAAATGAAAAATTGTAAGGACTGATAGCTATGTCTCAAGATATATGCTCCAGTTGTTTTTAAGAAAATTAACTTTTAAAAAATATATATTGGCCTATATTTGGGCTTTATATATGTTAGAGCCCAAATGTAGCCCAAATGTAGCCCAATGTAGCCCAATGTAGCCCAAAGATGGCCACCAGAGACAAAAAAATACAAATGTAGCCCAAATATCAGCCAGATATAGCGCAACTATAGCCCAATGATAGTATGTACCAGAGTGTTCTAAAGAACAACTAGAGCGGTAACAGTCTTACTTATAAAGTGAGACTTTTAGTTAGGAATTAGCATTAAAAAAACCTTTGAAATTCACTGAAAAAACCATAGGTTTCACACCAGTTATAGTTAGGAATTAGCATTTAAAAAACCTAAGAAATTCACTGAAAAAACCATAGGTTTCACACCAGTTATAGTTCACTGAAAATTTTACTGTCATAAAACCAATGAAATTCCACGTTATAGTTAGTTGGACTCACTATAACTTGAGCTTGCAATGCACTGCTGATGACGTCACATATTACATCACTCATGACATGGTCAGTGACATCACTCATGACATCACTGATGACACCATCCTTGTGACAGAGTTACAGACCTCCTTTCAGTGTAATGTAACCCTTAAAACACATATTCAAAAATAGAAACTAACATTTTCAAAAAAATGGAGATACCCATACCAGTTACAACAACCAATTTAGAAATTACACCATCTATATACACATCCACTCATTCACCAACAGTTCTATATAGTCACTCATACATATACTCACTCATCATATGTAGTGATACACCTATACATCCTGTTACACACCGACAGTCATCCAAAAGTTACTCACACATGCAAATAAACTATTGAACATCCATTTATTTGCATATACAACTATACACAAACTACCACCTTACTTCTAAGGAAACTTACACATACTTACTCACTTAAACAATCAAAAAAAAGTGGAGATACCTATACCAGTTACAACAACCAATTCAGTAATTCCACCATTTACATACACATCCACTCATTCACCAACAGTTCTATATAGTCAGTCATACATATACTCACTCATCATATGTAGTGAGACACCTATACATCCGTTAACACACCGACAGTCTTCCATAAGTTGCTCACACCCATATTCACACATGCAAATAAAATATTGAACATCCATTTTTTTGCATATACAGCTATACATACACTACCACCTTACTTCTAAGGAAACTTACACATACTTACTCTCTTAAACAATCACTTATAGAAACACATACTTATTTAAACAGGAACTCTTACAATCTCTCACTCTCTCATATACTCACTTATATACATCAATACTCACATATACTAGATTAAAACATATCTTGTTACTGATAAAGACACTAGTGAGACAGACATTCACTCACTAACACACACATATACACACTCATCCACCCATACAGTCCTGCACATATGCTGTCTTCAAAACACATACAAACAGTGAGTCAGTCATTGATGCATCTATGTGCTAAGTAATACCCCCACCAATAATAATAATAATAATACTAGTATTTCTAAAGCGCGAACAGCTGCCTCAACTAGGAGGCGTCCCGGCGCTGTGAGGGCATAACAAGAAAGCTAGCTGGGAGTCTGCAGCCTAGAGAGGCACCGAGAACAGCCACGACTTAAGCTGTCTCCTAAAACTTGTTTCTGATTGGGCCTTTCGCAGCTCAGGAGGTAGGGAATTCCAGAGACGGGTCACGTTGGCTGAAAAGGTCCGGCCGCCCAATCTAGCCCTTTTGACTCGCGGCACACTCAGTAGCACCTGATCATTTGAACGAAGGGAGCAGGACTGTGTATATCTAGGCAGACGGGCTCTCAGATAATTGGGAAAGGTACCGTAGAGGGACCTATAGGCCAGAGTGAGAGTTTTAAATTCTATTCTACTGGCAATCAGGAGCCAGTGTAAAGCCCGAAGATGGGGGGAGATGTGCTCTTTAAAAGGAATATGCTTAAGCAACCTGGCTGCCGCGTTTTGCATCGTTTGCAGCCTTTGAACCAAGTATTTCGGGAGACGGCTATACAGGCCATTAGCATAATCCAGTCTTGAAGTGATGGTAGCATGGATCACGGTTTTCCGGCAAGACTCAGGCAAAAGTTTCAGGACTGGACGGAGATTCCTCATTTTGCTCAGGCAGCAGCCTGTGACTTGATGGATCTGGGGCACAAAGGAGAGATTTTCATCCCACTTGACCCCCAGATTTTTTGCCCCCTGGGAGGGGGAAGGTGGAGTACCCATCTCAGTCGGCCACCAGAGCTCAGCTGGAGGGTGACTGCCTTTACCAAAGAAGATCACTTCCGTTTTTCCCGGATTCAGTTTCAGCTTATTAGTATTCATCCAGGAAGCCACATCCTGAAGGCACCAAACCATGCAGACACTCATACTAAAAAAAACATCTAATAACCCATATACACACACATGTAGCTACTCACCAACCCATGCAGCCAGTTATACACAAAGTGAAACACTTTTACAAACATTTAAATATTTAAACATTACTTGCTAATATATGTATTCACTAAGATACACTTAATAAGCCAGTTAACCAATCAATTTTTTTTAAAAAAATATCTTTTTAGACACTTATTTAAACATTTATTTTTCCATCGACCTTTACATATACATATATAAAACATATTTATTTTTTAGAAAGACACACATTCACTGGACGGTGTCATCAGTGATGTCATGAGTGATGTCACTGACCATGTCATGAGTGATGTAATATGTGACGTCATCAGCAGTGCATTGCACGCGCAAGTTATAGTGAGTCCAACTAACTATAACGTGGAATTTCATTGGTTTTATGACAGTAAAATTTCCAGTTAACTATAACTGGTGTGAAACCTATGGTTTTTTCAGTGAATTTCTTAGGTTTTTTAAATGCTAATTCCTAACTATAACTGGTGTGAAACCTATGGTTTTTTCAGTGAATATATATATACACATGCATATATATGTATATAAATGCATATATATATATATGTGCGTATGTGTGCGTGTAGAGAGAGGTGCAGAGGTAGAGGTATAGAGGAAGAGGTGTAGAGTTAGAGAGGTAGAGAGTAGTAGAGAGAGTAGCAGAGAGTGAGTAGTAGAGTGAGTAGTGGAGAGTGAGTAGTGGAGAGTAGTAGAGAGTTAGTAGTAGAATGAGTAGTAGAGAGTGATTAGTAGAGTGTGAGGACTAGAGAGTGAGTAGCAGAGAGAGAGTAGTAGAGAGTAGTAGAGAGTCAGTGGTAGAGTGAGTTGTACAGTGAGTAGTAGAGAGAGAGTAGGAGAGTGAGTTGTAGAGAGTAGTAGAGAGTGAGTAGTAGAGAGTGAGTAATAAAGTGAGTAGTTGAGTAAGTAGTAGAGAATGAGTAGTAGAGAGCGAGTAGAAGAGCGTAGTAGAGAGTGAGTAGTAGAGCAAAAGTAGTAGAGAGAGTAGTAGAGAGTGAGTAATAGAGACTGAGTAGTAGAGAGTGCGTAGTAGTGAGTAGTAGAGTGAGTAGTAGAGAGAGTAGCAGAGTAGTATAGAATGCGTAGTAGAGAGTGAGTAGTAGAGAGTAGTGGAGTAGTAGAGAGTAGTAGAGAACAAGTAGTAGAGAGTGAGTGCTAGAGAGTAGTAGATAGTGAGTAGTAGAGTGAGTAGTAGAGAGTGAGGAGCAGTGAGTAGTAGAGAGTGAGTAGTAGAAAGTAGTAGAGGGTGAGTAGTAGAGAGTGAGTAGCAGAGAGAGAGTAGTAGAGAGTAGTAGAGAGAGAGATTAGGAGAGAGGGAGTTGCACAGAGAAGTAGAGAGTGAGTAGTAGAGTGTGCGTAATAGAGTGAGTAGTAGAGTGAGTAGTAGAGAGTGAGTAGTAGAGTTGTAGCGAGTGAGTAGAAGATAGAAGTAGAGTGAGTAGTAGAGCAAGAGCAAAAGTGAGAGAGTAGTATTGTATTGTAATTGCATTTATATAGTACTTACTACCCCTGACGAGGCATCAAAGCGCTTTTTCGGCGGGTGGCACGCTACTCCCGGACCCATAGAGGATTAGTGTTGAATTAGTATAGTGAAACATGCAAGTACATTTTAGGTGGTAGATAGGTTAGTCAGTTATTTGGATTTGGAATGATAGCAGAAGGATAGAGGATGAAAAAGAGGTGTGTATTTATATAGCGCTTGTTACCCCTGATGGGGTGTTGAAACATGCTTTTCAGGAAGCCCATATAGGATTAGGGGTGAATTAATATGGTGAAATATGAAAGTAATTTCAGTGGTGTATATCAATCAGTTATTTGGAGTGAGAAGTATAGTGGAGGGATAAAAAGGGAAAAAAGGTTTGCATTCATATAGCACTTATTACCCAGGATGGATATTGAAGCGCTTTTCTGGCAAGTAGCACGCCACTCCCGAACTCAAAGGATTAGTGTTGAATATTAGTATAATAAAATATGAAGAAATTTGAGTAGTGGATATGTTATTCAGTTATTTGGGTAGAGAAGGGTAGATAAGTGTAGAGTGAGCAGTAGAGAGTGAGTAGTAGAGAGTGAGAAGTAGCGAGAAGAAGAAAATGAGTAGTAGAGAGTAGTAGAGAGTGAGTAGTAGAGAGAGAGTAGTAGAGTAGTATAGAATGAGTAGTAGAGAGTGAGTCATAGAGAGTAGTGGAGTAGTAGAGAGTGAGTAGTAGAGAGTAGTAGTGTGAGAAGTAGAGAGTAGTAGAAAGTGAGTAGTAGAGTGAGTAGTAGAGAGTAGTAGAGAGCGAGTAGTAGAGAGTGAGTCGTAGAGACTGAGTAGCAGAGAGTGAATAGTAGGGAGTGAGTAGTATAGAGAGAGTAGTAGAGAGTGAGTAGTAGAGAGTGAGTAGTAGAGAGTGAATAGTAGAGAGTGAGTAGTAGAGAAAGAGTAGTAGAAAGTGAATAGTAGAGAGTAGTAGAGTGAGTAGTAGAGAGTGAGTAGGAGAGGGAGAGTAGTAGAGAGTGAGTAGTAGAGTAGTAGAGAGTGAGTGGTAGAGATTAGCGGAGAGTAGTAGAGTATGTAGTAGAGAGTAGCAGAGAGTGCGTAGTCGAGAGTGAGTAGTAGAGAGTAGTAGTAGAGAGTAGTAGAGAGTGAGTAGTAGAGAGTGAGTAGTAGAAAGTAGTAGAGGGTGAGTAGTAGAGAGTGAGTAGCAGAGAGAGAGTAGTAGAGAGAGATATTAGGAGAGAGGGAGTTGTACAGAGAAGTAGAGAGTGAGTAGTAGAGAGTGCGTAATAGAGTGAGTAGTAGAGTGAGTAATAGAGAGTGAGTAGTAGAGTTGTAGCGAGTGAGTAGAAGATAGAAGTAGAGTGAGTAGTAGAGCAAGAGCAAAAGTGAGAGAGTAGTATTGTATTGTAATTGCATTTATATAGTACTTACTACCCCTGGCGAGGCATCAAAGCGCTTTTTCAGCGTGTGGCACGCTACTCCCGGACCCATAGAGGATTAGTGTTGAATTAGTATAGTGAAACATGCAAGTACATTTTAAGTGGTAGATAGGTTAGTCAGTTATTTGGATTTGGAATGATAGCAGAAGGATAGAGGAGGAAAAAGATGTGTGTATTTATATAGCGCTTGTTACCCCTGATGGGGTGTTGAAACATGCTTTTCAGGAAGCCCATATAGGATTAGGGGTGAATTAATATGGTGAAATATGAAAGTAATTTCAGTGGTGTATATCAATCAGTTTTTTGGAGTGAGAAGGATAGTGGAGGGATAAAAAGGGAAGAAAGGTTTGCATTCATATAGCACTTATTACCCAGGATGGATATTGAAGTGCTTTTCTGGCAAGTAGCACGCGACTCCCGAACTCAAAGGATTAGTGTTGAATATTAGTATAATAAAATATGAAGAAATTTGAGTAGTGGATATGTTATTCAGTTATTTGGGTAGAGAAGGGTAGATAAGTATAGAGTGAGTAGTAGAGAGTGAGTAGTAGAGAGTGAGAAGTAGCGAGAAGTAGAGAGTGAGTAGTAGAGAGTAGTAGAGAGTGAGTAGTAGAGCGAGAGTAGTAGAGTAGTATAGAATGAGTAGTAGAGAGTGAGTCATAGAGAGTAGTAGAGTAGTAGAGAGTGAGTAGTAGAGAGTAGTAGTGTGAGAAGTAGAGAGTAGTAGAAAGTGAGTAGTAGAGTGAGTAGTAGAGAGTAGTAGAGAGCGAGTAGTAGAGAGTGAGTCGTAGAGACTGAGTAGCAGAGAGTGAATAGTAGGGAGTGAGTAGTAGAGAGTGAGTAGTAGAGAAAGAGTAGTAGAGAGTAGTATAGTGAGTAGTAGAGAGTGAGTAGGAGAGGGAGAGTAGTAGAGAGTGAGTAGTAGAGTAGTAGAGAGTGAGTGGTAGAGATTAGTAGAGAGTAGCAGAGAGTGCGTAGTCGAGAGTAGTAGTAGAGAGTAGTAGAGAGTGAGTAGTAGAGAGAGAGTAGTAGAAAGTAGTAGAGAGTGAGTAGTAGAGAGTGAATAGTAGAGAGAAGTAGAGAGTGTGTAGTAGAGTAGTAGAGAGTAGTCAGTCAGTGTCAGTCAGTGTCAGCCAGTCGGTACCCCTTGTTGCTACTTTTTCATCCTTGGATGTCTCCTGCTCAGGTACCGGAGGGTAAGGTGGGCAGAACCCCTATTTTTTCTAGTCAGTGTCAGTCAGTCAGTTGGTGTCAGTCAATCGTGTCAATCAGTGTCAGTCAATCAGTGTCAGTCAGTGTCAATCAGTCAGTGTCAGTCAATCAGTATCAGTCAGTGTCAGTCAGTCAGTGTCAGTTAATCAGTGTCAGTCAGTCAGTGTCAGTCAATCAGTGTCAGTCAGTGTCAGTCAATCAGTGTCAGTCAGTGCCAATCAGTCAGTGTCAGTCAGCCAGTGTCAGTCAGTCGGTGTCAGCTAGAGAAGCTCTGCTGACCTGGTTCTCTGGCTCTAAATCAGCTCTGCTGACCTGGTTCTCTCCCTCTAAAGCAGCTCTGCTGACCTGGTTTCTCTGGCTCTACAGCAGGTCTGCTGACCTGGTTTTCTGGCTCTAGAGCGGATCTGCTGACCTAGTTCTTAGGCTATAGAGCAGCTCTGCTGATCTGGTTCTCTGGCTCTACAACAGCTCTGCTGACCTGGTTCTCTGGCTCTAAAGCAGCTCTGATGACCCGGTTCTATGGCTCTAAAGAAGTTCTGCTGACATGGTTCTCTGGCTCTAGAGCAGCTCTGCTGACCTGATTCTCTCCCTCTCAGAGCAGCTCTGCTGATCTGGTTCTCTCCCTCTAAAGCAACTCTACTGACTTGGTTTCTCTGGCTCTACAGCAGCTCTGCTTACCTGGTTCTCTGGCTCTGGAGCAGCTCTGCTGACCTGGTACTTATGTTCTAGAGCAGCTCTGCTGACCTGGTTCTCTGGTTCTAAAGCAGCTCTGCTGACCTGGTTCTATGGCGCTAAAGCAGCTCTGCTGACTTGGCTCTCTGGCTCTAGAGCAGCTCTGCTGACCTGGTTCTCAGGCTCTAAAGCAGCTCTCCTGACCTGGTTCGCTGGCTCTAAAGCAGCTCTGCTGGCCTCTTTCTTTGGCTCTGAAGCAGCTCTGCTGACCTGGTTCTCTCCCTCTAAAGCAGCTCTGCTAACCTGGTTTCTCTGGCTCTAAAGCAGCTCTGCTGACCTGGTTCTCTGGCTCTAGAGCAGCTTCGCTGACCTAATTCTTAGGCTCTAGAGCAGCTCTACTTACCTGGTTCTCTGGCTCTACAACAGTTCTGCTGACCTGGTTCTCTGGCTCCAAAGCAGCCCTGCTGACCTGGTTCTATGGCTCTAAAGCTGTTCTGCTGACCTGGTTCTCTGGCTATAGAGCAGCTCCGCAGACCTGGTCCCTTAGATCTAAAGCAGCTCTGCTGACCTGGTTCTCTCCCTCTAAAGCAGCTCTGCGGGCCAGGTTCTCTGGCTCTAAAGCAGCTCTGCTGACCTGGTTCTTAGGCTCTAGAGAAGCTCTACTGACTTGGTTCTCTGACTCTAAAGCAGGTCTTCTGACCTGGTTCTATGGCTCTAAAGCAGCTCTGCTGACCTGGTTATCTGGCTCTAGAGCAGCTGCTGACCTGGTTTCTCTGGCTCTACAACAGTTCTGCTGACCTGGTTCTCTGGCTCTAAAGCAGCTCTACTGACCTGTTCCCTGGTCTCTAAAGCAGCTCTGCTGAACTAGTTCTCTCCCTCTAAAGCTTTTCTGCTGACCTGGTTCTCTGCTTCTAGAGCAGCTCTGCTGACCTGGTTCTCTGGCTCTAAAGTAGCTCTGCTGAACTAGTTCTCTCCCTCTAAAGCTTTTCTGCTGACCTGGTTCTCTGCTTCTAGAGCAGCTCTGCTGACCTGGTTCTCTGGCTCTACAACAGTTCTGCTGACCTGGTTCTCTGGCTCTAAAGCAGCTCTACTGACCCGTTCCCTGGTCTCTAAAGCAGCTCTGCTGATCTGGTTTTCTCCCTCTAAAGCAGCTCCACTGACCTAGTTTCGCTGGCTCCACAGCAACTCTGCTGACCTGGTTCTCTGGCTCTAGAGCAGCTCTGCTATCCTGGTTCTAAGGCTCTGAATCAGCTCTGCTGACCTGGTTCTCTGGCTCTAGAGCAGCTCTGTTGACCTAGTGTTTAGGCTCCAGAGCAGCTCTACTGACCGGTTCCCTGGGCTCTAAAGCAGCTCTACTGATCTGGTTCTCTCCCTCTAAACCAGCTCCACTGACCTGGTTTCTCTGGCTCTACAGCAGCTCTGCTGACCTGGTTCTCTGGCTCTAGAGCAGCTCTGCTGTCCTGGTTCTAAGGCTCTAAAGCAGCTCTGCTGACCTGGTCCTCTGGCTCTAGAGCAGCTCCGCTGACCTGGTAATCTGGCTCTAAAGCAGCTCTGCTGACCTGGTTCTCTCCCTCTAAATCAGCTCTGCTGACCTGGTTCTCTGCCTCTAGAGCAGATCTACTGACCTGGTTCTCTGGCTCTAAAGCAGCTCTGCTGACCTGGGTTTCTCCCTCTAAAGCAGATCTGCTGACCTGGTTCTCTGCCTCAAGAGCAGATCTGCTAACCTGGTTCTCTGGCTCCAATGTAGCTCTGCTGACCTGGTTCTCTCCCTCTAAAGCAGCTCTACTGACCTGGTTCTCTGCCTCTAGAGCAGCTCTGCTGACCTGGCTCTCTGGCTCTAAAGCAGCTCTGCTGATGTTGTTCTATGGCTCTAAAGCAGCTCTACTGACCTGGTTCTAAGGCTCAAGAGCAGCTCTGCTGACTGGGTTCTCTGGCTCTAAAGGAGCTCTGCTGACCTTGTTCTCTACCACTAAAGGGCTCTGCTGACCTGGTTCTCTGGCTCTAAAGCAATTCTGCTGACCCGGTTCTCTGCCTCTAGAGCCCCTCTGCTGACCTGGTTCTATGGCTCAAAAGCAGCTCTGCTGACCTGGTTCTCTGGCTCTAGAGCCCGTCTGCTGACCTGATTCTATGGCTTTAAAGCAGCTCTGCTGACCTGGTTCTCTCCCTCTAAAAGCAGCTCTATTGACTTGGTTTCTCTGGCTCTACAGCAGATCTGTTGACCTGGTTCTCGGCCTCCAGAGCAGCTCTGCTGACCTGAGTCTCTGGCTCTAGAGCAGGTTTGCTGACCTGGGTCTCTGGTTCTAGAGCAGCTCTACTGATCTGGTTTACTGGCTCTAAAGCAGCTCTGCTGACCTGGCTCTCTCCCTCCAAAGCAGCACTGCTGACCTGGTTCTCTGCCTCTAGAGTAGCTCTGCTGACCTGGTTCTCTGGCTCTAAAGCAGGTCTGCTAACCTGGTTCTCTCCCTCTAAAGCAGCTCTGCTGACCTGGATCTCTGCCTCTAGTGCAGCTCTACAGACCTGGTTCTTTGGCTCTAAAGCTGCTCTGCTGATGTGGTTCTATGGCTCTAAAGAAGCTCTACTGACCTGGTTCTCTGGCTCTAGAGCAGCTCTGCTGACCTGGTGCTCCGGTTCTTAAGCAGCTCTGCTGACCTGGTTCTCTCCCTCTAAAGAGCTCTGCTGACCTGGTTCTCTGGCTCTAAAGCAGTTATGCTGACCTGGTTCTCTCCTTCTAAAAGTAGCTCTACTGACTCAGTTTCTCTGGCTCTACAGCAGCTCTGCTGACCTGGTTCTCGGCCTCTAGAGCAGCTCTGCTGACCTGGGTCTCTGGCTCTATAGCACCTCTGCTGACCTAGTTTTATGGCTCTAAAGCAACTCTGCTGACCCGGTTCTCTGGCTCTAAAGCAGTTATGCTGACCTGGTTCTCTTATTCTAAATGCAGCTCTACTGACTTGGTTTCTCTGGCTCTACAGCAGCTCTGCTGACCTTGTTCTCGGCCTCTAGAGCAGCTCTGCTGACCTGGGTCTCTGGCTCTATAGCAGCTCTGCTGACCTGGGTCTCTGGTTCCAGAGCAGCTCAGCTGACCTGCTTCTCTGGCTCTACAACAGCTCTGCTGATCTGGTTTTACTGGCTCTACAGCAGCTCTGCTGACCTGGTTCTCTGCACTTACGATACATGCACCTGACTTCGCGAAAATATAGTAAAAAATAATATAAGTACAAATATATTATTTTAATGAATATCTTAGATAATATCTTGCCCTAATATGTATACTAAAGAAACATACATATCATTTTGGAACATAATTTTTTTTTGCGGGAGTCCCGCACCCAGCGCGCCCCAGCACATATATGACTTTATGCGGGTCCCGGCACTGTGCAAGCATCTCGTAAGGTAATGCTCATGTGTCGTGAATGTGCGGGAACAGGAGTCGTTGACTGGTCGCATACCAATCGCGCACATCACTTAATATGAAATGTATATGATGTAACTGAAAAACAGGCAGCCGTCGCACACCGTACGTGGATCCTTCACAACTTTTCTAAAATGGCGGCTAGAATCCGCGTCCCCAATGTGATGTGTACACTTTGAGTGCGCGACTCCGGAAATGTGGGAATTTTCATTTTTCAAAGAAATTAATATAAATATATTAAAATAAAAAATGAAAACAAGAAAAGTAATCAATATTTCAGTTTGAATTAAAAAAAATGTTTTGTGCAATTTTCAGAAAAATATATAATGTTATTCAATGAATAAAATATTTATAAATAAACGTTTAAAAAACTGTAGAAAATCAGTACAATAAAAGGTATAACTACTATCATATTTAAAAATTAGCTTTTAAAAAACCTTTGAAATTCCCTAAAAAACCCATAGGTTTCAGAGACGTTATAGTTAGAAATAAGCATTTAAAAAGCTTTGAAATTCACTGAAAAAAACATAGGTTTCAGAGACGTTATAGTTAGAAATTAGCATTTAAAAAACCTTAGAAATTCACAGAAAAAAACATAGGTTTCAGGGGGGTTATAGTTAGCTGACCATTTCACTCGTACCAAACCATAGAAATTCTGCTGTTATTGTTAGTTCTGCTAACCATAACTCACGCACCCACAATACACTGCTGATGATGTCACTTATCCTCGCCGGTGAGGGCTGAAAGCCCGAAACTGGTCCTAGAATGCTTGTTTCCAGTTTGGGGAGAACCTGGCTTGGCAGTTCGGACTGGACTGTTCCCACGTGGCACAGGGTCAAGACTGATTTGCATATGGCAAGGTTCAAACTGGAATGGCATGGTGAGCAAAAAAAGAATGGATTTAAGCCCAGATCTCGGTACAGGGGTGAATGTATGACATTGTTCTGCATTCTGTCCATCAACTGTTGTTTTTGCACCCATTGCACCTATTGCATCATTCATGACATGGTCAGTGACATCACTATTAACATCACTGATAACATCACTGATGACATCTCAAATTACATCACTGATGACATCATCCATGTGACAATCTGATACACCTCATCATACACTAGCATAACCTTTCATCACTCACTGTAAAATACAGAGTACCATATTTGAAACCATTGACACACCAATACCAGTTTCTACATAACCACTCACTGATTCCTCAGTCTACACCACAACTACCCATTCAACAACACAATCATGTATACATGCAGTCACTAATTAATAGAACACTATCAAAATGCACTTATATACATATATAGACATTGACACATCAGCAGTCATCTTAGTTGGTTATGCAGTCATCCTACTCAATCATGAAAAAAATTAATCACACTTACATTTACTCACTTACACAATTATCCAACAACACCTCATTTATTCAAACACATAGTAACTCATAGTTAATATGTTAAAAAATCACCATTACAATTATACACACATTCATATGGTTACTCTCACAATCACTGACTCTTACATATCCTTATTTATATACACCAACTCTCACATACAATGCCTTTTATTTTTGTACAACTAAAACATATATTCGCTCACCAACATACAAATAAATACACTCAGTCACCCAAACAACTGTTTCCACATGCACTCTTAAATCTATTCACCTAGTCAATCAAGCATTCACACAGCAATGCATAGTTACACACACCCCTTCCAAATTCACGCACATTCAGTGTCCCATACAAATACTCACCCAGCTAATCAATAACTAATATACACACTCATGTAGTTAGTGACCAACTGATGCAGAATGTTATACAACAACAGAGACAGTGATGCACACTTTCACATAGTGCAGTTACTAATCCATTTATTAAGTGAGACACTTTTAATTACTCACTTAAACAGACAGTCAGACAGCTACTAAATCCTCCATCCAGACAGTTATATATCCACTCAATTCAATTTCAAAGCTTTATTTGATTATTAAAAACAATCACAAAAGCATACAATATATAAAACACATGCTACAGACATTTCAGTGCAGAAAACAACTCATCAATAATGGGATTAAAAGGATTAAAACACCAGGCTTTTCCTATGTGAAACAGCTTTAAGTAAAAAGGTAGCAGTAAAAAAGCAGATATCTATGGTATCAAGTGCAAATAACAGTTTCAATGCTTGGGCTGTAGTATACACAGAATATTTCTTAAAAACAGGTCTGAGATAATAACGACGAAGGTGCAAATAAAGAGGGCAAATAAGCATAAAGTGCAAAGTGCTTTGCCTGGATAGGCCATCACAGGGGCAGGGGGATTGGCTATGAATTTTCATCACTGGAAAAGCTACTAGATTATGTACAATACCAAGTCTCAGCCTCGTGAGGACAAACTGGTGCGATTGCTTGGTAATAGTTTTAAGGTACATAGTCATGCCCCTGTCTTCCAACGTATTAGAATAATAAAATACATGAGTTGACATTAGGCTGCATTCCGCCCTGCGCAAGTTAGATTTGGTCCCAATAAAGACATTTTTGAGTTCCTTTTTAAGTACAATAACAGCACTATGGGGGTCATTAACAATGTCCATGTTAAAGATTTCACTATAGGAAGATGAAACGTAATTTAACCAGGGAATCTTGCGGGCATTTTCCAAATTGAGACAATCTAAAATAATCCACCTGGTGAAATCAGTCTCATCTTTAACCCAGATTGACCTCCAGACCATTAGAGGTCTCACTCCCATTAGGTCTGTAAGATGGTTCATGCCCACCTCGCTATGGCACAGTTCGTTGGATGCTGAGGAGGGTAGACAAAGGAGTCTTTTAAGGAACCGATTCTCGGTGACTTGTAGTTCCCTGTGCTTACAATAGCCCCATATACCAGAACCATATAGAGCAATAGATACACATCTATGCCTATAGATATTTAACATGCCTGGTATGCGGCGACTACCTAGCTTAGATGCAAAGCGAAAAACTCCGGAGGAGCTTTTGCCCATCTTAGCATTCATGTTTAAAATCTCAGGTGCCCAAGTTCCTCTGCTATTAAATGTTACTCCGAGGTAACAAAATCTGTCCACCACCTCAATTTTGTGATTATTAAAATGAAACGGCTTGGAAAGTTTCATCTGTTTGCCAACGGCCATAATGTAAGTCTTAGAGTTGTTAATTTTCAGTTTCCTCCCCTTGATGAAGTCATAAAAATAGTTCATTAAATTTTGGAGCCCGTTCGGAGTACGCAAGAGTAAAACCGTGTCATCGGCATATAGCAGGACTGGCACAGGGTAGCCACCAACCTGCGGAGAGTCAGCCTGTACCCTCTTCAATTCGGACTCCATAGAATTTATAAAAAGGGAAAAAAGCAGAGGGGCCAGCACACAGCCTTGTCTTATGCCTGACTTAACCCTAATTTTCCCAGTGCATTCACCTGCCTGGCCATAACGGATCTGAGCCGATAACTTATTGTAGAGTCTGGCCAGGAAGTATATAATTGCTGGGGGGGCTCCCATGTCCAGTAAGGTGGACCATAACAAAGTATGGTCCACTAAGTCAAAGGCACTCGAAAGATCAGCGAAACAGAGAAATAGAGAGCCCTGTTTCGCTTTCGTGTATTTTCCGATAAGGAGGTCGAGATTGATACACTGCTCTGTTGTCCCAAGGCCTTTGCGGAAGCAATATTGGGACTCGGCCAGAATTTTATTTTCTTCCACCCATTCCTCCAAACGCATCAGGAGAACCCTACTCATAATCTTAAGGGAGGAATCCAGAAGTGAGATAGGGCGGTAGTTCTTGGCCTCTCCTCTATCTCCCTTCTTGTAGATGGGTAGGAATATGGATTCGCTCCAGGTAGGTGGTGTACTCTCCATGACTGAGGCGTTAAACACCTGTGTTATGAGTGGACTCCAAAGTGTCGGGTTGGATTTATACAGGTCAACCGGGACCCAGTCAGGTCCCGGAGTCTTTCCCCCTTTACTCTGACTAATAGCAGTATCCACTTCTTGTAGTGTAATGTCCAAGGATAATTTCGTTTCGAACATAGGAGGGGAAAAACTGGCGCAATCCTCGCTAGTCGGATTAAAAATTCCAGAAAAGTGTGCAACCCAGTTTGCTTCACTAACCTGGGCTGACAATATAGGGAAGTCTTCTTTTACAAGAAAGGGGCTATTAACCGTGGTCCAAAAAAGTCTACTATCATGCAATATAGCTGCTTTATTAAGAGCATCCCAAGCTTGTTCCCTTAGCTCTTGTTTCCTGCGTATAAGATGGGTTTTGTAAGTCAGTCTAAGGGATATAATAGCCTCCCTGTCTCTGGGTTGTTTAGGGAGTGCCTGCTTAAGTTCCCGTAGAGATTTAGTGCACATACTATCAAACCAACCCACATTTTCCTTCTTGATTTGGCCTTTGGTAATGGTAAGACATCTTTTTATAACTGTGCCTAACTCCACAAAATCAACTATAATACACTCAGGGAGTGCCTCTGGATCCAAACATTTATATATTGCAGCGAACCCTGCTTCTTTGATTTTAAGCTGCAACTTCTCGGAGTTATCCATACACCACTTAATACGGATACCATTCTGTCTACAGGGGGTTACATCTTCGATTATCAAGCGATGAGTGTTAACTGGTAGCCCCCAGACAGAAATCGACATGGTAATAGCATTATGGTCGCTACTTCCAAAGTCGGCAACAATGGGAACCGTACAAAAAGGGACAAGATGTGTAGAAACCAATAAATGATCGATAACAGAGGCTGAATTCAATCCTACAAAGGTTGGGACAGAGTTACCATCAGCATCTGCAGCTGGAGGGTGAATCATAAGGTCCATATTTAACATAAAAGAATTAAGGTAATCACCATAGGGTGAATGAATAAAATGTGCCCGTTTTCCCCATTATCCCCATCATATCCACAAATTCTGGTGAATGAATGAGGACAGGTACGAATATTAAAATCCCCTCCCCAGATGATATCAAAAGGTTTATGAATGCCCTTGCGAATGTTACTCACGGCTAAACCCGACTCCTCCACCACACTAGTATTAGAAGCATCAAACAAGTTGTTATAGTGGTTAATCAGCATAATTACATGGCCCCTTACATGTTCTAAAATTAAAATTTGTGAATGGTGACCCACAGACTGATGTGATTTCATACAAACAGGGAAATTCACAGAAAGTAGAATTAATAGCCCCCCTTTGGCCCTATCCATAATAGACCTTTGTGCCGGGTTGTTATAAGACACAAATCCATCAAGGGTAATATAAGTAGTTACCCAAGTCTCTTGTAGACATAAAACATCAAAATCAGAAAGGATTTTGCTCCAGCCCAAAGACGACGTTTGCCGACTCCAACCTGCAACATTCCAACTGGCAAATTTAGGACCAGGGAAACAGGGGGATGGTTCAATAGTCACGGGTACATTGGAAATTGGGAGCTTGTTGGCAACTAGGGGAACCATCATAGCAGGAGAAGCGGCAGGGACAGGTAAATTAGCTCCCTGCGAGTGTATGTGCACCAGTGTAGAAATGGGAGATGTTGCAGCTACTATGCATTGGCCCATATCTGCAACTAAATTATTATCGATGGTTCCTATTCCCTGAGAGGGTGAGTAAACCGGGACAATAGTAGGAGGCATTACAGGTGGGGGATTAGAAAAAGAATTGGTACCTGATGTTACAACTAGACCATTGTCAGTAATGAGGGGGGTGGGAACTAAAGCTGGGGGCAGTCAGTCAACACCGTCCAGCCCGTAGACAGTTGAATCCATTATAATCATAAAATGGGGTCACCGGGGGCAGAAAGACCGGTCTTGCTTCATACCCACGATATTTACCCCTCCGCTCAACCCTCATCCAATTACCTAGGACTTGGTCATGGTGCCTATGGGTAGGGGGGAAGAAGAAAGGCACTGACAATGTCTGAATGGTGGAGTCAAGAGATCTATTAAACCCAGCACATATGTGTTGAACCGTCCTAGGATCTCGAAAACTCACCGTAATACAATCCCCAGTTATAGATTTTCTGTTTTTACCCAGCCAGGGTACCCATCGCACCATGATAATTTCATTATTAAAATGGGCCAGGAGGGGTCTATTCCAGTTCAACCATTTAATGACTTTACTTTTAAGTGAGTGAAAGTTCTCGCCTTCACCCACCTCAAGAGGGAGAGACACCAGCCATGACTACCATGAAGCGATTGGCCTCAGGGGGCAGATCGGGTCTAAGTGGTCTAGGGGCAGGCTTCTCTGTGGGTGGGGGAGCAATATAGTCATTGGATATAGCCCCATTGGAAGTGGTCGTAGGGTGGACTGGGCCTACTGGTTGCAGAGATGGAATAATAGGTTTGCTATGTTGTATAGGGGCTAGGTTGGCCATAAGAGGTTGCGGAGGGGGAGCAGCAGTAATCACCAAGGGAGGTCCTAAGTTAGCTGGAAGGGTTTGAGAGTTAGGAAGAGGATTAGAGGGAAGGTAAGACTCAGCGGGTCTGCCTCGGATAATAGCCGAGGTTTTCATACTACTTATGGCTGCCTCCAAGATAGTGAGTCTAATCTCCACTTTCTTTATGCTCTCACTGATGGGCAGGAGCAGTGACCTAAGTAAAAATTCCAGATTCCCTAAAGAAGTAACGCATTACGGGGTAATGCATTCAATGGTATAACCCCAGGAGCATTGTCATGGTCAGTGATGTTGGTACCCCTGATAGAAGGAGCTTCATGCACCTCCACTATTGCCCCATCAGGGATGGGAGGGGGCTTAGAAGCTTTCCCGAAATCAGAGTGGGGGATTTTGGTTTTACCCTGCCCTCCCCGCAGCTTCCTTCTTCTTCTGCCACAACTACTTGCTTCAGCTTCGTTTTCCTTGGCTTTACTGCAGTGGGGATCTGAGTGGTTAGATCAACAGCCGTGCAACTGGAACTGGAGAGGGGGGAGGCACTAGAAACCTGGTCAATAGGCAAACAGGGGTTGGGAATACAATCCCGCAATAAAAGAGGGACGCCATCCTGAGATAATAGCTCCTTACTAGTGTTAGCTGAGCCTCCCTCTTGGGTGACAGGATGAGGGATGATGTCTGTAAAGGGCCTATTTTTCATGTTCTCAATAGAGCGACGACGCTCAGCCCTGCGCTCAGCCAGAGAGGTTTCCTTATCCCCATCACCCGGCGCACTAGAAAAATAATTGTCCAGGGTCCCATTTCTGGCTCCCACCACCTTCACAGTAATTCCCTCCATAGCCGGTGATGCCAAGTCCGTCACCTGTATCAAGGTCCAGAATTCAGTACAAAGCAGGCGAAAGAGGGTAGGCCCAGCCCAGCTTACGCTGGCCTACGAGGGCCTCAGAGGGCCCGCCCTTTGCCCGGGCTTCGCCCCGTGCTCGATCCCGCGCGCGTCCCGCGGAACTGAGGTGGGTTTAGTACTAGAGATCTTTGACGTCAGGGGGAGGAAGGGGACAGGAAGAGACGCAGGTGCGCTGATGCCAGGAGCGCGATTCCTGCTGGGACTCTCAGTCCCGCCCCGACACTCCAAGGTGATGCAAAGACGCTCTCCCCAAAGTCCTCGGCACGGATTTCAGTCTCCTTCCAAGGCTAGGTTGTTCAGCAAACAAAGAGTCACGCACTACGGCTGCGAGCGGCTCCCGCGAAGCGGGGGCCGCGAGCCGTTTTAAGCCTGTGAGGGAGGAGGGGGGTGGGAAGAGACGCAGGTGCGCTGATGCCAGGAGCGCGATTCCTGCTGGCACTCGCAGTCCCGCCCCGACAATCCAAGGTGATGCAAAGACGCTCTGCCCAAAGTCCTCGGCACGGATTTCAGTCTCCTTCCAAGGTGAGGTTGTTAAGCAAACAAAGAGTCACGCACTACGGCTGCCACTCAATTTTCAATACAGAATGGTATATATATATATATATATATATATATATATATATATATAATACATATTTACATTTCAAACTAAACTACATTCACTGGATGATGTCATCAGTGATGTCATCAGTGATGTCATTTGAGATGTCATCAGTGATGTCATTGACCATGTCATGAATGATGCAATCTGTGACATCATCAGCAGTGCATTGCGGCATTCGAGTTATAGTTAGCAGAACTAACTATAACGGAGGAATTTCTATGATATGTACGAGTGAAATGGCCAGCTAACTATAACACCCCTGAAACCTATGTTTTTTTATGTGAATTTATTTAAAATAGATGATGTAGCAATCCCCATTTCAAAATCATTCTCGTATCTTGGGGTCCT
This sequence comes from Lissotriton vulgaris, assembly GCF_964263255.1. Lineage (NCBI taxonomy): Eukaryota > Metazoa > Chordata > Amphibia > Caudata > Salamandridae > Lissotriton > Lissotriton vulgaris. Next base: position 1,301,718,038 of record NC_141694.1, read on the forward strand.
TTTTGATACAAAACTTAGTTGGGGTCCTCACCTTGATAAAAAGAAAAGGGAATTGGCAAGGGTGAATTCTTCTATTTTTAACTTTGCATCGAAACTGGGGAAAAAACCTAATAATGCCATGTTGAAACTTTACAATGCAAAATCAGTGGCAACTGCCGTTTATGGTAGTGAATTATTGGGTTATGTGGCCGGTGAGCAGCTGCAGATTGTTGAAAAGTCTTTTATGAAACGTCTGCCGTGTGTCCCAGCAGGTACATCAAATTTTGTAGTACATGAAGAGTTAGGGTTGCAATATTTATGTGAATTTTTTTCTTTACGCCCGCTGACTTGTTGGTTAAACTGTGGCTGAATCAGGACATACCAATGACACATTTGATTGTGAGAGATTATCTGTCTCAGGATAAGGCAATGGGCACCCCTTGGTTAAAATATTTGAAATCCAGTTTTTCCAGGCTCGGCCGTTTGGACTTGTTTGAACACCTGAGCGGGATTGTAAAGGGTGATGTGGAGGTAATTAAGCAAGCCTTCCTTATGGACAGAAAGGTCAAAAGAGAAGGAGAGGAGCTCCTGAAACCCAGTGTAAGAAAATGTGTTATGTTAAAAACATGTGAAACGATGGAGCCATATTTGACGGGCTCGCTGACCTCCCATGAGAAGTTCCTGTTAACAATGTTTAGGTTAAATCTCTTCCATCATCTGCTGATTTGACCAAAAAATGATATTTGTAATAAACCCGCAGCATCCTGTGGCTGCAACGGAAAGTCTCCACAGGATATGCTGCATTTTATATTTTTATGTAAATTTTACGAATACCAGTGTAAACGCTATCCGGTAGCTCTTTTAAAGAAACTCAATTTTAACCAGATATGACCAGCATTAATGTATATGCAACTTTTGCATAGTGACAGTATTCTCCAAGTTACTGAATTTTGAAAATTGTCTGTTAAGTTGAGAAATTGTTTCGACCAGTGACGGTCCCTTTTGCTGACTTAATTATCTTTATAATGAATTTTTATGTATGGAATACGCTTTACCTTTGCACTTTTGCACTTTACCCATCATGTTCTATAAGTATCATGTTTTAAATTGTTTAATATTGTATATGTACTTTTATGGTTCGAATCAAAACCGAAATAAAGTCTCTATTGAATTTAATTGAAATATATCCACTCAATTTTCAATACAGACTGGTATATATATATATATATATATATATATATATATATATATACAACCAATGCCCACTCAATTATGAATGAGCCCGACATATGCTGACTTGCCAACAGGATTTATTTGAGCAAATTAAGCAGAGTTCTGGAAACACCAAGAAAAAATTAACAGAGTTCTGGAAATGCCAAGCAGACGCGTTTCAAGCATAGATGTGCGCTTTCATCAGTGCCGGTTCTCGTTTCCCTCTCTTCAGAGCCTCGCACCTGGGGGTAATTAAAGTGTCCTGAGCAGTCTCTGGCCACTCCTTTGTTGGTTCCTCCCCGCCACTGTTTGATGTTGTGCTGCCTCCCGTGCACGTGATGTCTCCAGAGGAATGCTGGTGCTGCGAGTCCAATGTGCCAGCCCATCCAGTGAATGGCTGACAAATGCACAGTGGCCTGACTCACCGCGCTGCACTCCTCCGTTTTCTGCACACAGGGAGAGTACCTGCTGGGGCCTCTGCAGACACGCTGCAGCCTCCTTCCCCGAAATTAAAGTCCCAAAATAATACCATGAGACTTCACGGGGGGTGAGCGCGCTGTATTTTCGTACCCAGTCCAATGCCGGTAACGCCAGTAACAGTGAAACAGCATACTGGCCATAGACATGCAACCAATGCCAATATATATATATATATATATATATATATATATATATATATATAAATATAATACATATTTACATTTCAAATTAAACCACATTCACTGGATGATGTCATCAGTGATGTCATCAGTGATGTAATTTGAGATGTCATAAGTGATGTCATCAGTGATGTCATTGACCATGTCATGAAGGATGCAATCTGTGACATCATCAGCAGTGCATTGCGGCATTCGAGTTATAGTTAGCAGAACTAACTATAACGGAGGAATTTCTATGATTCGTACGAGTGAAATGGCCGGCTAACTATAACACCCCTGAAACCTATGTTTTTTTTTCTGTGAATATATAGTTAAAGTTCTTATTTAGGAAAAGTACATATTGAGAATTTATAACGCAACATCATTGTTAAGGGTTCTCTTTCATAATAAGAATTGATTTCTGAACCCTTTTCACAATATTAGAATAAGGAAGGACTGGGCAAAAAATATGCATGTCGTTATCTGCATGGTACACTTTCTTAGCAGCAGGAATTTTAACCCTCTGCGCTACCTTAGGATGAGTCCAAATTTTCACTAGACAAACCTCTGGTCTCTTTACAGGAAGACAATTAATCACTGGACTTCTCTTGACATTTTAATTGATGTCTGAAAGTTGCTAGAGACCAGGAACAAGGCAGGAATTGCTTTTAAAATGATGAAACACATTTTCAAAAATGACACCCCCACCCCAAGTCAATGCCCAGTGTGGTCGCACCGATCGCACTGCCCAAGAGCGGGCCCTGACTGGAGTACGAGGACTGTGAGCAAGCCGGGGATTCAAGTCCAGTGCAGTGTTTAGTGGGCATGGTGCTTTGACTCCATCATTGGTGGAGACCGGTGATCACTGCTGAGTGTGCTGTGCAGACTGGTAATGGGCTTTCTTTAGGGCCTGGCCAACTCCCTGTAGATTGTTTATTGTTTGAGAGATTGCTAGAGGGTCCCCAAAGTTTAAATATGCTGTTATTGCTTATCTGCAGAGGCGAACCAAAGCCTGATTCCAGAAGGCCCTGAGACAGTGGCAGCACTGATATAAACTAGACCTGCAGAGGCAAAAAGTGTGGATAGTTACTTATTCTGGCTGGCCACACAACCTACAGGGAGCTTCTCCTCCTGCCCTTAGCCTGCATGCGCGTTGGTAGGAAAGCCACCAAAGCAATGTTTTCAGAAGGTTGCAATTATCCTGCTGCTGAAGTCTTTGCCCAAATATGGTTGTGGTTTGAGCAGTGTGCAACTATTTAGTACCATCAATGCATGGGTTAGGTTCTCAAGGGAAGCCTTGCCCTCTAGTGGTGTGATTAGTTTTGACATTTTCCTAGTCACCCTTTGAAACAACTCAATAGTGAGCAATTCTGACCAAAGCTGAGCTAGTTCTAGCTGATCAATGGAATATTTAAGGTATTTTCCGGCTGCTGACTAGGGTTTGTTGATTTCCAGTCAAATGTTGAGATTTATGGTGTTTCTTCAGCGGACTGGAACCTAGAGCATATGTTGGCGAATGCTACACTTCTACTTATCGCTTGTTTGGCTAGAACAAGCTCTAGGATGATCTGGGCAGCCAAGGTGTATCTGGGTAGGTAGATTTTAATGACAGCATTGTCCAGAGTAGTTGAGGCCCTCCCTAGAAAGGCTTTGCTTCCATATGCCAGAGTTGGGACTATCTTCGCCCTGGCTATTTAAAAAATGGGACTGTATGATAGCCCATTCAGGTTCCTGAGAAGTACCGAAACCCACTGCCAATGCAAGCCCTTTCCTCTTTATTTCCTCCCTATATGGTTTAAAGTTCCCTTTATTGTTGAATGTTAGACCGCGATATTTGTATTCAGTGACTTCTTCAACCTCTGTGGAGCTGAGGGACCAGCTGATTGTACAGCCAATTCTTATGCAGCAATTCATGATTTTGGTTTTCTTGGTGTTGATTGTCAGGCCATTCCCTAACACCACCACATTGGTCCTGCTGAAGAAAACCAATTCATTGGCATACAGCAAGTTTGAAAGGGGGATAGTGCCAAGCTTAGGAGGATGAGAATTAACTGAAGCCAAGGATGAAGAGTGGTCTGCCAAGAATATATTAAAAAACATCAGGACTAGGACACATCCCTGCTTAAGCCCTCAGAATATTGGGATAGCCCTGAAAGGTTAGCTCGATTGGCCAGCTTTATTCTGACCCAAGTGTCAATAAAAAGGCTTTTGATTGCTCTTAAAAGCATTGCAGTGCATCCACTTCTTTACCTTTCTTCAGAACAGATTTCGTGAGACAAGGTCAAAGGCTGCTTTCTAATCTATGTAACACAGAAAAATTGGTTGCTTGATTGTTTTGAGGCTTTTGGCAGCAGGGTCAGTACCATGATGTTTTTCAGAGTCCCTGTTCTTTTGTGAACCCTGTCTGATTGATTGGGTGATTGAATTGACGTTGGCCTAGTTTAGGAGCCGTTCCAATAGAAAGGCTATAGTACATTCTGTAGTTTTCAAGTTTTGACTTGTTGCCAACCTTAAAGATTGGGGAGATGATAGACCCTTTCCAGGAGGCTGGAATTGTGGTACCTGACAGAACATGGATGAGTAAAGGGGCCATATGCCAGGCCCATTTCACTGTGTTAGTCTTGTAGATGGCCTGGGGGTTCCATTTGAGCCAGGAGTGCCTGTAAGGCTGCCTTTAGTTATCTTATCCTTTTATCCAAGATGATCTTGGCCCACAAGCTGTCCGCAATTTCCCTCTTTTTGATCCAGCCTGCCCTTCATAGTTCCTTTTTCTTGCGCCTGAGATCAGATGTAAAAGATTAATTTTGTGAGAGCCATCGTACTGCGCTCAGTGCACTTTTGACCTCCCTTTTATTATTTTTTATATCTCTGCTCAAGGACTTGTTCCAAATTTGTGCAGGATGACCTGTTGATATTTGAGCTGTATGGGGGTTGCCTTTTGAGGCATGTTGTTGGAAGGAGGATGTTGTGAATGTTTCCAAGTTGCTTTTCGGAGAGTTCCTATCGCTGTGAGCCTCCTTGAAGTGGTTTTCAGCTTCCTGTTCCAGAGAGCCTATGTTGGTTGCTGACCAATTTACCCTCCTTAGGATGTGAAGGTAGGTTGATACTGGATGGTCTGCACTAGTGTTAGATTTCAGGATCCTTGGTGTCCCAAGGCCTAATAGTCTGCACAGTGGTATAATCGATTTCTTGCACGTTGCTCGATAAGCAGCACAGAAGAATAAAATGTGAAATAGATTCAAAAGCGTTGTTGTATGCTGGACAAGATTTGATAGATTTTTTATGATTTTCCATCTAGGAGTAAACTGTGCTAATGGAAGAGTACCTGTTAGACCTGGCATCTTTGGCGTGTTTTGACCCTATCTTTTTGCCTCTTCCTCCTGTATTTTTGATGCTATGCTGGATTTCATTGTTGCTGATTTAGATGCTTTGGGCACTTTGCCACTGCTATTCAGATTCAAAGTGCAAGTGCTCACTGTGTAAATTGTTATTATGATTGGTTATCCATGATTGGCATATTTGTGTCACCAAGAAGCCCCTAGTAAAGTGCACTGAGTGTGCCAGGGCTGGTGATAACAAATGCTACTAGTGGGCCTGCAGCACTGATTGTGCCACCCACATGAGTAGCCCTAAAATGGTGTCTCAGGACTGCCACCGCAGTGCCTGTGTGAAGTCCGTGAACTGCCATGTGCTCCTGGTCAGTGTCCCCACTGGCCAGGCCTAACCCTTCCCTCTCTGTACACATTGGTCACCTATATGGAAGGCCCAAGGTACCCCCTTGGGCAGGGTGCAGTGTATGTGAAAGGTAGAGCATGTACTTGTGCAGGTGACATGCTCTGGTAGTGAATTACAGCCATTTTCGTTTTTCGCTTTTGTAAGGCTATCTTGCCATATAGGCTATCATGGGGAATGCTGGCTACAGTGGCTACCAGTATATCTTCCCATTAGAGCAAGATAGGACATAAAAGTCTGGTATTCCCGAAATCAGAATTTAATAACACATCTTTCAGGAAAGGTTCTTTATAAATCCTGTGTTTGAGAACAGCACTTTTAGATAGTTGCTGTTCTCTTGTCTGACATTTCTGTGTGCCTTAGCTGGTTTGTGAATTGACTGTCTGGTTTGCGAGTGACAGGGGCTGGGTGGTTCCCAGAGTCTGAGTGCTCCATCCCTGGGCTGAAAAGCTCCATCTGCATCTAGAGTAGTGGAAGGGTATAGCACCTGGGCTTGAATAGGGCTGTGCCTGCCTTCCACAATGCTGGTTCCACCTCCTGCTGGGCGGCTGACGACCCTGCCCCTCTCTCTGAAAGGAAAGGAGAGGCCAGGAAAACAAAGTGCTCAAGGAAGACTCAGAACTAGTTCAGACCGGGCTCAGAGCCCTCCTGCAAAAAGGGATCAAAGACTTCTAGGGGTATAAGTACAGGACCCCTGACTACAGAAAATGAGATCATCCTGGAAACAAGAAGGAACCTCTGCCAAGAAGAAAGCTGGAAGACTGAAGAAGGAGCACTGACCTGCAACTTGTAAAAGAACCAGCTCTTCAAGCCACAATTGTCAATATAGAGGTTAGTCCGGCCCCATTACATGGAAAAAAAGAGAGAGAGTACGAAAAACAAGTAACGAACCCTTGAGTAACAAAATAAGCAACCAAAATAGGGAACCTAAACCCATACAGCTAGGAACAGATGAGACGGCACTCAAGATTACCATAAACGGAAGGGGTAGGTGAGTCATCTTAAAGAGTAATACTCATGAATACGAGCAAACAACTCAATACACTGAACAGGGAAACGTGAAGTTATCTGAAAAGAGTAACGTGGTAACCAAAAGTCAGGCAAAAGTAACAACCACAAACACATGGACCACAAGAATAAAAGATCCCCAATTGGACCGGGAAGGAAACCAAGCAAAAGAACTGGATGAGATAGAACCAGTACTCACCTTTATCCCGGAATACGCAACAAAAGGAAGACAGGATACCCTTAATAGAGGAAACATTATAAAATTAGTTAAGGCAATCCCAGAATTAAATGGAATAGCCTCAAAAGACATCGAAGCAGTGGAGTTCCAACAAAACAAAGCCAAGCCAGACACTGAAAACTCAGTAATTACCTGGATATCAAATGAGCTGGCAGTTAAAAGTTTTGCCCATAAAACAACATTCGAGAGCTGGGGAATAACCTTGCAGCAACATAAACGCCCCAGATATCCCTACCCCCTTTTTAATAGCTCAGTCCATTTAAAGGAGGAGGAATTGCAAATCCCCAAGGTAAAAACGTGCTTACACGCAGCTCGGCCATCGTCCCAGGGAATAACACTAAGGTCCAAGATCAACACCAAAAATCAGACATGGAAAAGCGGGTCCCATTGCAACAACCGGGACTGGTCATGGATTCCATCAGCGCTAAGCAAAAAGAGTTCCTAGAAAAGCCGCAAACTCCACAGTTAAAGAACAAATACAAGTTCCACTCACCGAAGAAACAAACCCGGCAACAATTAGAATATGTTCGTGGAATGTACCCGGGTTTATTAGTATGGAGCAGGATCACCAAAACTAAACATTTTTGGGTGAGCAAGATATAATAATCCTACAAGAGACCTGGAACTCGGCCCACCCAGGAATTCCAGGATTTACTGATTATCACATTTTAGCTGGGAGGGTGTCAAAATATGGACACCCACGAGGTGGACTATCAACTTTTGTTTCACAAAAATGTAATTGGGAACAGGAGGAACTGGACGTAGGGCTAAACTGGGTTCAGGTCACAAAAATCACAATAAAGCCCCAGGACCAGTTACTACTGTTAGACATCTACATACATCCAGACCAAAAAGCAAAAAATGAAAAAATGGGATTGCTAATCAAACTCATTAAAAACCTTCAAAAAACCAAATAAAACAAGCTTGATGATAATATTGGGAGATTTTAATGGTAACCTACTGAATGCCGACAAGGGCAGACCCAATAGGGTGAAAAGAATAGCACACAGGCCCAAACAAGTTCTACTGAGTAACATAAATTCAATGGGCCTAACAATTCTAAATAGCAAATAGAAAGGGTCATCCTTTGCCAGTTATGTTATGTTATGTTATGTTATGCTATTTGTATTTTTATAGCACGCAGCTGCCCCAGCAAAGGGGCGTCCTGGCGCTTTGACAGATGCTATAACATAACACACAATAAAAGAAAAGAAATTAACTAGATACTGGAAACAGGAAAGTTTTAATCGCCTGCCTGAAGGCGAGCAAATCTTCAAGAGCTCGGATGTGTACCGGGAGCGAATTCCATAAACCTGCCGCTAGCACCCTAAAGGAGCGGCCACCCATTCTGCTCAGCTTAAAGCGTGGACAGACAGCCAAATGAAGCCCCTCCGATCTCAAGGATCTCGAAGGCGTATAGGGCGTGAGTATAGTATGTACCCACCTACAGGAGTGGATATATTACATCTACTATAGACTTTACAATTGTAAGTGCCAGTATAACAATTTTTATAGTGGAATACTCAATATTTCAGCGCCTAGAAAGTGATCATTTTCCCCAAATCATACGGATGATAATCGCAGTTCCAAGCGCTGAAAAATTATGTTCGCTACAGGAACAACCAGAAAAATTTAACTTCCAGAAAATCAAGTGGAGGGGAGGAGAAACAAAGATCATCCAGTCTACAGCCAGTATCTTTGTGACTAATCTCGGGAGCCTTGTAAACGGAGACCCTGTAAACAACTGGGAAAAATTATTGGAGGTCCTGAAGAAAAAGCACTTGGTTATTGCAGGGGTGAAAAGAGAGGGAAAAGTAAAACCTGCTCCATGGTTCAATTCCGAATTAAAACTTGAAAAGAGAAAATTAGCCAGGGCACTAAAGACCCAACAAAGATCGGCCACTCAGGGAAACAAACCAAACAATAACGTCATTCGAAGCATGAGAAAAAAATACTGGAAAAAACTATGGGCGGCGAAGGCACAATATAAAGAATCAATCTGGGAAAAAATACTGTTTACAATCAAAAAATCAAACTCCCGAGACTTTTGGGCAATCATTAATGACCTAAACTCAGGCGCAGCATTGCAACAGGACCCCGGAATCGGGAACAGGACCTTGGGAGATTATGTGAAGAACCTTTACCTAAGAAAGGAACCACATAGACACGAAAACAATCAAGGTCCACCAACTAATACCGAACATGATAACCTAAAGTTATAGGCGCTAGTAAAAGAAAGCACGAAAACGCTAACAATGAAAAAGAAGTTTTTTATCAAGACACCCTGACCACCGGCACCCACTTAAAAATGCTAATCCAAAAACTCAAAGCAGAGGGGGTTCCTGGACCAAATGGTCTCCCAAAAGCAGTACTCAAAACCAAAGAAGATTTTTGGGCTGAACACTTAACAATGTTATTCAACCATACTTTCATAAAGGGAAACATACCTGCTTCATGGAAAGGAAACATCATTCATCCAATTCATAAGAAAGGGGATCAGAAACACCCTGGGAAGTACAGGTTGACCTCCCTAATCGATGTCGAAGCCAAGCTCTACGCTTCGTGCCTTTTGGAAGTGCTTCAAGACTGGGCAAAAACCATTAACATAACCCCTAGTTTCCAAATTGGATTTAGACAAGGGATGGGGACCACCACAAACTTGACCACTTTGGGCCTACTAATAGAGAACGCCAAAAAAAAGAATCAACGACTATATGGGTGTTTTGTCGATATAAAAGCAGCTTTTGGTCACCTAAGTTGGCCAAGACTCTGGGGAAAGTTAAGAAAATAAGGGTTGCCGGACAAACTAATAAACGCAATAATCATCCTGTATAGCAACACATGGGCAAAGGTAAAACAAGGGAATTGAACCAGCCTAACAGAAAAAATTGAGACCCAGGGCGGCCTAAAACAAGGCTGTGTCCTAGCCCCCAGCCTTTTTAACTTATACTTAGCAGACATCGGATGCAATCTAGAAAAAATCCAGAGCCACACCCCGAAACTAGGCAACGTTTCAGTTCCAATTCTGCAGTAGGGAGACAATATATTACTACTATGCAACACCCCAATAGGTCTGCAACGCTTAGTAAATAGGTTATTGTACTATTTAGCTCAAGAAAATCTGGAGCTGAACAAAGAAAAAATAAAGTACTACGGCTAGTGGAGGGGAAGAAGAAATTGAACTTTAAATGGACAATTAACAACTCAGTCCTAAAAGAACAGGACTCATATAAGTACCTGGGGATGACCCTTGAGCAAGGGAATTCAAAAAAGAAGCACCTACTTGTATTAAAAGGGAAGGCCCAATCATTAATCTACGCATACAGGCAACTGCAACGAAAAATGGCCGGCCCGAATTATACTCACCTACTAAACATAATGGCTTCACAAATTATACCTACCTTGTCATACGCGTTATTCTCGTAGCTAGGAGGGGAGGCAAAAATGTTAAAAAACCTACAAAACAAAATCTATAAAGTAGTGTTTAACCTACAGCACTCAGCTGCACCCGCCCAATTCCACCTCGAACTTGGCCTACAAAATCCAAAATAGCTGGTCCATGTTTGCAAAGTTGTGTCATAAAATTTTCTCTGCCCCAAGCGAGTCAATGGACAACATCTGCTGGAAGGAAATAAATCATCATGAAAACCAGCCTAATACCACTCTATGGGGAAGCTACCTTAGTACCTGTTTGAACACACTGGATCTACAAGAAGTATGGAGAAAAAAAAAACAAGTGCACTTCTGTAAAGTTGCCAAAGGATCAGCAAAAAGGAATTCCTTGTTAAAAGATAAAAAATCTTTGACACAAAACTGCACCACACATGGACAGTAATCAATTCTTACACCCATCAAAAACCACAGGGATACTTAGCCTCACATTACAACCAACATTTAAAAAAAGCTTTTTTAGCTTACCGAATGGGCATGCAATATTCAAAAGACTTAAGGCCCTTTGGAAACATCAAGCAGAAAGTCCCATCTGCAGACTGTGTGGACACCAGAAGGAAACTTTGATGCATTTGCTATGTGCTTGTCCAGCTCTAAGAATATTGTACCTACGGGCCATCTTTATTACTCTAAAGATCCGCACTTGCCGGATAGCAGTGATAGGCTGGCTAGGAGGCACATCATCTATCTTGGCATATCGGGGAGTTAAATTTATGACCAAGGTAACAAAACTGATACAAGAAATTGAACTGATAAAGGCACCCAACGCCTAGCGTAAATAGGGGTTTAATGAAGAAGGTCTGTGGGGGCAGAACGGACAATACTAAAAAACGTTGATAATGAACTTAACAGTGTATTATAATGGAATAAATACGACCAGTCCTGTCTCTACCCGGGACAAAATATTTATACTTTTACCGTTTTAGAAATTTTTAATTTTTGCCTTGTTCGAATAGTGTAAGGATTTTAATTAATCAAACAAAAAATTAAAATGATTGAAAATAAAAATTGATTGACTGTCCTGCTGTGTGATGCTGGACTGACTTGCAGTTGCTTTGCTGCCTAGGAGAGGGGATGGACTTTGTTGTTGCTTAGTCCCCTTACTTGAAGAAATCTCCAAGGGCCTGTTGTGAGCTGGCTCCCAGGAACAAAATTACTTCACCCTCAGCTTCCCTGAGCTCTGCTGAGAGAGCTCTGTCCTCTGTCCTTCTTAGAGTGCGTGGGCCAGTTGTGGTGCCTCTGGAAGTGGTACTTGTGTTGGGAAGCTGGAAACCAAGATTTGAGAGACTTTGCTACAGTTATTGCATCGCTTGCTTGCGGAACGCATGCCCGAATTGCGAGGAAATCCCCGCCGCTACGAAGGCCGAGACCATCGCAGTGCCTGTTGCCGCTGCTGGAGACATCGCATCCTTCCTTTGCGGGACGATTACCATCGCATAGAGCATAGTCGCAGAGCCTGTCATCGCTGGGTGGGATCCCCGTACTGCCTGCTTGCAGACCGCATCACGTCGCTGCGAACATCGTCGCAGAGCCATCGCATCGAGGAGCTGCGAGTTGAAGATCGCCGTTGAATCGCTCATCACCGCGCCGGAGATCGTCGCAACCCCTACAGATCATCGCATCGTGCCTTTGCGAGAGCAAACTTCCTACGGAACCTACGCACCGGAATCCATACAAGACATCGCCTTCCTCCCCATACAGACCGGATTCGTCGCAACACGTCCGCTGCTGCAGCGGAGCTGTCGGTAACGCCTCCCCAGGGACTCAGGAGCAACGCATCGCTTGTTTTCCACCGCACCAGCTTCTGCTTTGGAACTTTGTCGCATTTAAAGGTACTGTTGGCTAAACGTGTCGCAATTGTGAACTTTTCACGCAATTGTGTATTATTTTTATTGCAACTTTAAGAACTACTTTGCAACCATATTCTTGAACTGTGTATGTTGGATTTTTGTTGTTTTTAGTCTTGTGGAGTTAAGATTAAATACCTTTATTTTTCTAAACTGTTGTGGAGTAAGTTTGTTGTGTTTTCACTGTGTTACTGTGAGTGTTGGTACAAATACTTTACACATTGCCTTTGATAAGCCTGGTGCGGTGAGCGGTCGGACAAATGAGCAAGCGGCTTGAGGACGCCCAGGGGGCCGGACCACCGCAATTCATAGACCGGAGACCGCGAACCCGCTAACTAAGGTGCGAAATAAGGTCTGACATTGCAGCTTGTGTCCAAAGTCCCTACAGCTGCAGCATCCCCCCTGTCACGAGGTCGGCGGCGGCGCCAGGCAGCCTGTAGTAAGGAGCAAGCAGGCTGCGGGTGGGAGCGAGTGCGGGGTGTGGAGCGCAGCCTCGGCTGTCGGAGGCCGCTGAGTGTTGTGCCCGGGAGCACCGCAGAAGCGGCCCAGCCAGGTTGAGAGCAGCTGTGGTGTCCCAGTGTGCCCTGTTCCCGATCCCCTAGCTTTTGACACTGGGACAGAGGTCAGTGGCGGATACCAGAGGGGGTCATACGCCCCCTGCCAGCACTTTCACCAGGCGCTGCCTTTACTAACAGTCACCAACAACCAACAGCGACCAGAATTACTAACATCTCTGGAGTCACCAAGTATTCTCTAAAGAGACCTAAACAGAATCGCCCTGTGTCTGGTCATTTGCGATTTTTCCTAAAGCTAAGACCATGTGCTATCATGACTACAGCCACATTAACCTGGAGAAAGGCACGGAGGAGCACCTCTTACATACGGCATGGCAGGCAGTGAAGGGGTGAGCCTTACCTTGCCGCAATCACTTGGACGCCACGAAGTATCGCCACCAACCGCCCCTACCGCGCCGCCGCCACGGGACTACATCCCCCGGCATCCTTAGGGGCAGCGCGCATCAGTGACGCCACAGCAGCGCCAGGAGGCACATTTAGCAGTGCGACCCTTCGAGTCGTGGGATGAGTGCGGGACGAGCCGGGCGAAGCCCGGGCCAAGGGCGGGCTCATTTTAGCCTGTTCTAGGCCGGATAAGGACAGGACGGGCCATCCCTCTTTCATCACCATCAAAGGTCAGTGAGCAGCATCCTTTTCCAATTTGGTGAAGACCCCACGGCTATTATGTCTGCTTCTCCAGTAACTGGGCGGGACACTGGAAAATCTACGGGAGGTTCACTAATGGGCAACTTGGACAATTTCCTAGTTAGAGTGTCCTCAGCTCTTGCAAAGGACATTGAGCGAACAGAAAAAAGACTGCCCTAGACATTGCCTTTAACAAAAGATCATCCATGGGCTGGGCTAGCCGAAGCCCATTCTCCAGATTTGCAACGGACGGAAACCAATGCCTCTTTAAATTTACCAGGGGGAGGTGAAATGAGCCAGTCCTAGGAAATAACCGGGCCTTTGGTATGTTACCCTCCCAGTCGCTTTATTACAGCGGACAAGAGTTTGGTTAAAACCTCAAGTACATTGTACATAGTAATATTTTGCTCCCTGAAACTAGCTGGCTCACTTAAACAACTTGATGTGGACTGTCATAATTGTCAGGTAGTTGAGTTCTGAGATTTTAATATTCACCCATGTGCTCATGCGTGTCCTTATGATGTCCTTGATGGTCCCCCAAGTTCAGTTCACACGCATTTTGAACATACTAAGCAGGGAGAGGCACTTGAAAACCTTCTGGCCACAACGAATCTGTACGAATCGGCATGTTTCGTGGGAGGTTTTAGGGCTCCTACTTTTAAAGGCACAGACCTAGGCACAGTTATAGATTACATATTTGAGACAGCGCGAATATTAACCAGAGTTTTAACATATAAGGTGGGGACCTCCGCCTTTAGTGATCATAATCCTATGATTCTAGAAGTGGCACTGGGGCCCCATCTAAGTTTCTCTGAATCAAAGATCAAGGCCACTAGGCGTGAGGTGATATCAACGGACCAGGTCAGAAGATTAAAATGGACAAAAGTAGTTCCAGAAACCTTTATGGGGGAAGTCCTGACCAAAGTTGAGAATGAGGTTGCTATATGCCTGGATAATGCTGGATCGAGTTCAATGATAGTGGGGCTTTTGATGCTATCTGTAAACAAATTAAAACCGATTTGATGGTAAACATTCACCCTATAACAATCAAAGGGAAAAAATGGTTTGACAGCAATTTCTCTAGGGCACATTCGGCTCTTTTAAAAGCCTTGAAAGGAAGCACTAGAAATAGGGAGCTTGTCCTGAAGTATTATAAACATGCCATCAGGGACAGGAAAAATCAGATTAAAGAAGAGGCATGGGAGAAACTTCTGTCCCCGGAGGTACTGAGAGATAGTGGAAAATTCTGGCCCACCATTAATGAGCCTTTTTTTTCAGTGGACGAGATTTCTCCACTTGATTGTATTATCCCTGATGACCAATGGATAGCTCATTTTGAGAAGATTTATGGGAATCAGACAGCAGAGGGTTTCCAAGAGGTGATTTTGAATTCAGAATTAGCCCCCGCAGTGGTTTTTCAGGAGACAGAAGTGGCAAGAGCAATTGAGGAGACTAGGAAAAACAAGGCGCCAGGTCCGGATGGGGTTCCAGCGGACCTATTTAAAAGCTTTCCTAGATTTTGGGCCAAGATATTGACAAATGTCTTCAATTCCTCGGGTGTGAATTTTTTCCCTGCATCCTGGTCCAAATCCATCATTATTCCGGTTTTTAAAAAGGGTCAAAGAAATGACCCATCATGTTATAGGCCTATCTCCCTGATAGATTCGACAGTGGAAATTTTAGGCAGAGTTATTCTAGCGAGTTTGACAGATTGTCTTGAGGAGAGAGGGATTCTGTCAAATGCTCAGTATGGTTTTAGAGGTAAAAGAAGCACATTAAATCAATGTCTTAATCTCCAGCTCCTTATTAGCAAATACCCCATAGCGAAAGAGGGCTCCCTCTATGTGGGGTTCATGGACCTCTCAATGCCGTTCGATCTGGTAAACAGGTCGAAACTGTGGCAAATTTTACTTACCATCGGCATTGATTATGCCTTAGTTAAATTCTTGGCTGACCTTCATTGCAGCATGTCAGCCTCTATTCGAGTCACCCAGGAAGGGAGATGTACAAGGTACCTTAACTCAGATCGAGGAGTCAGGCAGGGGTGCATTATGGCTCCCCAATGTTTTACGCTTTATATAAATGCTTTAGAACCCGCCCTGAAGGGAGCTACATGAGACGTCCCGCGTGTAGAAGAAACCATTATACCGGTTCTCCTCTATGCAGATGACGCCCCTTTATTGGCGCGCACTGGTGTTGGTCTAAATAAACTGCTGGATACGTTCGGAAAATGTATGGAATCTTTAGAACTGAAAATAAACACTAAAAAATCCCATGTTATGATAGTGGGGGATCACAGTAGGGAAACACAAAAAACAATATCCTTTTTCTGTGGGAGTGATGAGGTTAAAAGGGTCCCTGTGTTTACCTACCTAGGGATCTTGTTTGAAGGAAAAGGATCCTGGGGTCCTCAAATGAAACATAAAAGAAATGTATTTGCCAGATCTACATCAGCCCTTATGGGATTTTCAAAACGTCTTGGGGCCAGACCTATGGAAGCCATTGTGAAGGTGTATAAGACCAAGTGCCTAGCAATTGCTACATACGGCTCCAACATTTGAGGGTATGGTACACAACATCACCTAACTCAAGTGGTTGAAAATATATTTCTAAGATCCCTGCTGTCTGTACCTCAGTCCACCCCTACTTTTTCTATTCATGCAGAATTGGGGCTGAGTTATGTAACTGACTTGCTGAAAATAGCCCCACTAATATGTTGGCTTAAGACCTGGCTCAGTCAGAAGATCTCCCTGAACCATATGATTTTAAAAGACTGCCTAGATCTAGATAAGGTTAGTAAAATCCCATGGCTAGCATACATTGAATCCACCCTTAAAAAACGTGGTCGTCCTGGGCTTTTCTTAGCACCGGAAACCATTAAGAAAGAAGATGTAGACCTGATTAAAAATGCAATGGCAAACCTTCTTTCTTCTGAAAGGGAGGAATTAGAGCTGAAAAAACCTATGGTAAGAGCGAACTATGGTCTGGTGAGCTCACCTGGAATCGAGCCTTACCTGAAATTAGTTATGCACCCTTTCCATCGGTATTTACTAACCAGATTTCGACTTAATATAATTCACCTTACACTGGGAGATTTCCCTAAATGGGGAATACCGGATGATGCTGAAACTTGTAAGTGCCATAACTTTTCATTACAAGATACTATGCATTTTGTAATGTTCTGCGAGTATTACGCAGACATCAGGAAAAAGTATCTGGTACCAGTGTTAAGGGGAGCAGGGTTTGTGCAGGTTAGGCCGGCACTCCTTTATCTGCAACTCCTGGATAGTACTCAAACCACTTTTCATGTTGCAAATTTTCTAGTGGCAGCGGTGCGTATTAATGGGATGAAGAAAAGAAGATTAGGTCTTATGGGAGCTGTAGCTAGACTATGAAGAAAGATGTGGTTTATTTTTAGACTACTGTATAAGGTATTGCTTGTTAATTTTATTCTCAGCATTTGGGAAAACTTTTCACAGTAATTATTAATGTTTAGCCACATATGGAATTATTTTAGTGTTATAACTGACCCTTGATTGAAGACCTAAGAAATGAAATTTAAATATAATAGATTTTATGGAATTTTTTAATGTTTTGATTGTGAATTGGTATATATGTGCTGAATATTGTATCTGTGCCTTTTTATGATAGTAAGTTATCGAATAAAGTATATGACTGACTGACTGATAAGCCTGACAGCTTGTGCCAAGCTACCAAGGGGGTGAGCAGAGGTTATCTAAAGAGTGTTTCCTCTTTACCCTGACTAGAAGCAAGGGTCCCTATTTGGACAGTGGTACCTACCTCTGCCAACTAGCGACCCCCAGTTCTAACAGTACCATAACTAAACTTCAGTTAAAGCTGCCTTGGGAGAAAGCCTTGTATGGCATCAAGCAAGGCTTCATAAGATTGCATGATCTTATGATCATGAAACTGATCTTCGAAGCTACCGGACTTTACATTTTTGATCTTTCCACCCCAAAGGTAATCCCTAAAGCGGTCCTTAATCACTAGTTGTGGGAGCCTGGGACCTCTTCTGGGTTATCCCAGAGAGTTTTCATGGCTAAAGCGTAGACCAATTTTTTCATGTAGGACAACCAAGAGATTCTTGAATGACCTGTTTTTTTTTAAAAGCTCCCTTATCGGCTGCCTATAAAATTCTATCTTGGTGGTTGACCAAAATCCGTGCCAAAAAACTGGAGGTTTCAACTCAATTGTAAAAAAAATTGGATTCAAGCCCTGTCCTAATGCATGGGAAAGGTAGGGGTGCTCTGTGGTATGTTAGTAAAATGCCACACTCCTCTTGTTAGTACCTGAGTGACCCCAGACCTCTGCACTGTAAAGAACAACAATGTTTACCTTTACTTTGTAGAGTTCTAGGGATGGTATTCAATGATTATGTTTTAGTTTTTTGGTCATCTTAAGAATTGCCCCTCTCTCTTGCAGTAGCTTGAACACACTTTTGTTCATCTCAGCCTTTCAACTTAAGTAGTGGGACAATGTCACCCACAGGTAGATACATTATTTTAATAAGTGTTGCAGGCTTGTAGATTAGTTTGGATAGACATATATGGATTGCGCATCATAAATTTTGTTTTGCTGGCATTCAGCTCTAGCCCATGGTCTGCACAGAACAACATAAAACAATGTAAAATTGCTTGGAGGGCCCGAGGTGTTTTCATGATAAGAAGCATACTGTCTGAAAAAAGCTGTGTGGGTATTTTCATACAACTAGTCGTAGGAGCATCATTGTTTCAGAAGTTTAAAACTTCAGCCAGATCATTAATAAATAGAGAGAAGAGGGTTAGGGCTAAATTGCAGCCCTGTACTCCCCTCTACATCCTAAATGAGTCAGATGACTCCCCATTCTTCCTGTATCTGACACTTACTTGTCTGTTTTCATTGAGCCTAATAAGAATGTTTAAGATGTTTGCTGGTACTGTTTAAGGCTGACACAAGTGTTTGGTCGAGGATTTTAGCACATATTTTTAATGCAGCGTGTTCACAAAGTCTTCCGTCATCCTGGGGAAAGGCAGTCATCGTCCCTATTTTTAAAAAGGTGTAGTTGACGACCCTATAAGTTATAGGCGGATCTCTATATTAGACTCTGCTTTTAAAATTATGGGCAAAGTCATTTTGGAGCGCCTGATGACTTGGTTAGACCCTTTAAAAGTTATTTCCAATCTACAATATGGTTTTAGGGCGGGCAAAGGGACTCCGGACCAATGCCTTAATTTACATTTAGTCATAGGAAAGTGTATGATTGCCAAAAAAGGGAGTACTACATTTGGCTTTTATGTATCTGACACAAGCGTTTGATTATGTAAATAGGACCAAACTATAGCTAATTTTAAGAGATATGGGTCTTGAACCCCAGTAAGTGGCTTTTTATTCAAGATTCATAAAACAACACAGCCACAGTTATATATAATAAAAATGGTGACTTGACAAGCCCTTTGGATGTAAAGAGGGTGTACGTCAGGGATGTATATTAGCTCCCCTCCTTTTTACTCTGTATATAAACAAGCTGGGGGATTTTTTTAACAACTAGCTGTATAGACAACCCCAGGGTTGTTGACAAGAAAATATCTGCATTGTTATATGCAGATGATACAGTTTTACTTGCAAGAACAGCTGTGGGGCTGCAAAAATTATTTGATGGTTTTATAGTTTTTATGGACTCTTTAGACCTTTCAATATATTTTAAGAAGTCACATATAATGTCCATTGGCTCCCGTAAACCCCCAAAGTTCAAATTTGATTGCAAGGGGGTTGAATTAACAAAAGTCCCAACATTTCCATATTTGGGGGTACTCCTTGATGACTGTGAATCGTGGGGAGCACATATTATACAAATAAAGGAATACCTTGACCAGAGCAAAGGGGGCTACCCTAAATTTTGCAAAGAAACTTGGAGCCAAACCTTTACCTGCCCTGTTGAAAATGTATAAAGAAAAGTGTATCCCCCTGGCGTCCTATGGTTGTGATATTTGGGGCTATAAGGAAGGTAAAGAGATTCAAAGAGCCGAAGATACGTTTTTAAGTAAACTATTGGTGGTACCATCCACACCCCGGCGTTTATTTTGGTACACAGTCAAAATATCGAGTTGATAATATCGAATTACAATAATATCGAGTCCTAAAAATCGAAGGTAACAAATATCGACATCCAAAATATCGACATAGAAAATATCGATTTATGTGTGTGTTAATAATATCGAAGACATTAATTTCGAAATATGAAATATCGAAGCTAAAAATATCGATCATCAAAAATATCGATATATAAAAGTGATGTTTTAAAGTATGTTAAGTAATGATATAGTACAATGGTGTCTATATATAATGTAAATTATAATTATAATAAAATAAAATTTAGTTATAAGTTTAGGAGCGGGATGTAGAGTTTATAGGGGATAAGGGTGGGTAGTGTTTTAAAAAAGTATATTGTAATTTTAGAATATAAAAAATGTAATATTTCGCGAAATTTTTAAATTTTGAAAATTAAAATAAATTATGTTAAACTGCGAAATTGTATCGAAATTTATTGATTAGTGTTTAATGTTTGGTAGTGTTTTTTGTGTATTTACTGATAAGAATGTTAAATATAAATGTAGTATTAAAGAATAAATAAATAAATTAATTAACATTTTAGGAGCGGGATGTAGAGTTTATAGGGGATAAGGGTGGGTAGTGTTTTAAAAAAGTAGAGTGTAATTATTGAATAATACATTTCGAATTTTATTCAAAATTTTAAAATTTCTAAAATTTTAAAAATATTTAGTAAAATGCGAAATTTTATATAAATTAATAGATTCGTGTTTATTGGTTGGTATAGTTTTTTTGTATATAGTGAAAAGTATTGTAAATATAAATGTAGTATTAAATATTTAATAAATAAATTAAGTACAATGTTATGAGCGGGATGTAGAGTTTATAGGGGATAAGGGTGGGTAGTGTTTATAAAAAGTATATTCTAATTATTGAAATATTAATTTCGAATTTTCAACAAAATGTTAAAATCTCGAAATTATTAAAAATAATTCTTAAAAACCAAAATTTTAAAAAAGTTAATAGATTGGTGTTTAATGTTTGGTATAGTTTTTTATTGTATTGAGTGAAAAGTTTTGTAAATATAAAGGTAGTATTACATATTTAAGAAATAAATTATTTAAAATGTTAGGAGCGGTATGTAGAGTTTATAGGGGATAAGGGTGGGTAGTGTTTTAAAAAAGTATAGTGTAATTATGGAATTTTTTATTTCGATTTTTAATCAAAATTTTAAAAAATCGAAATGTTATCACATATTTTTTAAAATGCGAAAATTTTTAGAAATTAATAGATTCGTGTTAAATGGTTGGTATAGTTTTTTAGTGTGTTGAGTGAAAAGTATTGTGATTATAAATGTAGTATTAAATATTTATTTAAAAAATTACGTAAAATGTTAGGAGCAGGATGTAGAGTTTAAAGGGGATAAGGGTGGGTAGTGTTTTACAAAATAGTACTTTAAAAATAGTAATATAAACATTGCATTTCATATAAATTTTTTAAAAGCATCATTTTGAAATTATTCCTGATTATCTCATACTAATTTAGTAAATACATTTGTGTTTGACTATGTTTTGTACAGTAGTATGTTTTATGTATAAAAATGGCTTAAATATATAAAATCGTTATTAATTATATTTAATATGTTATATGTTTGTGTTAAAGGGGTATTTTTTGGGTTCAGGGTCAGTTTTCCGTTTTTTGGGTAAAGGGGAATTTTTAGGCCTCAGGGTCAGTTTTTAGTTTTTGGGTAAAGGGGTATTTTTCGGGTTCAGGGTCAGTTTTTAGTTTATGGGTAAAGGGGTGTTTTTAGGGTTCAGGGTCAGTTTTTAGTTTATGGGTAAAGGGGTATTTTTAGGGTTCAGGGTCAGTTTTTAGTTTTTGGGTAAGGGGGTTTTTTAAGGGTTCAGGGTCAGTTTTCAGTTTTTGGGTAGAGGGGTATTTTTAGGGTTCAGGGTCAGTTTTTAGTTTTTGGGTAAGGGTGTTTTTTAAGGGTTCAGGGTCAGTTTTCATTTTTTGGGTAAAGGGGTATTTCTAGGGTTCAGGGTCAGTTTTTAGTTTTTGGGTAAAGGGGTATTTCTATGGTTCAGGGTCAGTTTTTAGTTTTTGGGTAAAGGGGTATTTTTAGGGTTCAGGGTCAGTTTTCAGTTTTTGGTTGAAGGTGTATTTTTAGGGTTCATGGTCAGTTTTTAGTTTATAGGTAAAGGGGTATTTTTAGGGTTCAGGGTCAGTTTTCAGTTTTTGGGTAAAGGGGTATTATTAGGGTTCAGGGTCAGTTTTCAGTTTTTGGGTAAAGGGGTATTTTTAGGGTTCATGGTCAGTTTTTAGTTTTTGGGTAAAGGGGTATTTTTAGGGTTCAGGGTCAGTTTTTAGTTTTTGGGTTAGGGTGTTTTTTAAGGGTTCAGGGTCAGTTTTCAGTTTTTGGGTAAAGGGGTATTTTTAGGGTTCAGGGTCAGTTTTTAGTTTTTGGGTAAAGGGGTATTTCTATGGTTCAGGGTCAGTTATTAGTTTTTGGGTAAAGGGGTATTTTTAGGGTTCAGAGTCAGTTTTCAGTTTTTGGTTAAAGGTGTATTTTTAGGGTTCATGGTCAGTTTTTAGTTTATAGGTAAAGGGGTATTTTTAGGGTTCAGGGTCAGTTTTCAGTTTTTGGGTTAGGGTGTTTTTTAAGGGTTCAGGGTCAGTTTTCAGTTTTTGGGTAAAGGGGTATTTTTAGGGTTCAGGGTCAGTTTTTAGTTTTTGGGTAAAGGGGTATTTCTATGGTTCAGGGTCAGTTTTTAGTTTTTGGGTAAAGGGGTATTTTTAGGGTTCAGAGTCAGTTTTCAGTTTTTGGTTAAAGGTGAATTTTTAGGGTTCATGGTCAGTTTTTAGTTTATGGGTAAAGGGGTATTTTTAGGGTTCAGGGTCAGTTTTCAGTTTTTGGGTAAAGGGGTATTATTAGGGTTCAGGGTCAGTTTTTAGTTTTTGGGTAAAGGGGTATTTTTAGGGTTCAGGGTCAGTTTTTAGTTTTTGGGTAAAGGGGTATTTTTAGGGTTCTGGGTCAGTTTTTGGTTTTTGGGTAAAGGGGTATTTCTATTGTTCAGGGTCAGTTTTTAGTTTTTGGGTAAGGGGGTATTTTAAGGGTTCAGGGTCAGTTTTGGGTTTTTAGGGTACAAGGGTTCAGGGTAAAAATAATTTAAAATTAAATTTACATTAAAATAATTACATGAAATTACATTAAATGAATTTACATTACATTACATTATATTGATTTATATTATTTTACAAATAAAATATTTATATATACACACCAATACTTACGTTGTAATGGTATGCGTTGTAAAGGTACCTGCGTTGTACAAATATGCCCTAATTAAATGGTGATTGGAGTTGGAATAGTAAATAATTAAGGTTTATTGCCCAGCACTTACGTAAATTACATGGTGATTGGAGTAGGAATAGTAAATTAAAAAATGTTGTGTTCTTAACCGATTTACATTATATGTAGATGGGTGTATGAATTATTAATTATAGAGGTTCAGTGTTTAGTATGTACTCTAATTACATGTGGGAAATAGTAATAGATAAAACATTACATTTCTAAAGCTTTGGAAAATGACATATAAATGATTTTGCAATAGGTATACGAAAATAATTTTATTTATTCAACATTTGAAAATAACGACAAGATATAATTTTTATAAAGCAATGTTTCGTTTAAATAATACAACATATAAGCAAAATGGACTTTGAAAAAAGAAATTTTTGAGTACTGCTTTTTATATATATTGAAAAAATAGGATAGTTAACATTATGCAATGTATGATACTATACATACATATTAAAATAATGATTTCTTAATAAAACAGTAAACGTGTTTTTAAAATAATTATTCACATATTTAAATAAAATATAGTGCTCTACAGATCACATTAACAAATGAACATTTTCACAGGTATTATAAAATATTAAGAATCTTGATCAGAACATTTAGATCACAATCATGGACATTTTTAAGTATACAATATTTTTATGTATAATTATTATTATTCATAAATAAGTTTTAATAATAATAATTAACACATATTAGTCATATTGTAAAAAAGTTATAGATCACCAACAAAAACTATATTACATATTTTGCAATATACTTATTTTCATAAATACTACATTAAATATTAAAATATTTCAATACTTAATGTAATAAATATTAAAAATATGTAAACAATACAATAATATTTTGAAAAATAATATATATAGCTCACAATGTAGCATACAAATTTTTGTACATTATACATCATTTATAAACATATATATAAAATATATGGACATTTATAGTAGTACTTTTCACACTTACATATAATTTGGGTCTTTTATTTTGTAACCGCTCTTAGTCTTTTTGCATTATTTTGGGCAAGGGAAAGTCGCGGTTGGAAGCAGGTTCACGTTTGAGTAGGTAAGATTCTACTTTTATATTTTTAAAGTCTTTAAACTAAAAATTAAAGGTAGTCCTTTGTTATTTAGGGGTTGGTAATTAAAGTATGACTATTTAGATATTCTGCAGTGCACTCAATATGTATTTCCGTTATCGAGGCTTTGTGGTATTTCAAGTAGTTGGAGTTTGTGAGTCTGTTGTATGATTTAATTTAAATTCCAACAAATTGGGATGTTATGTTTATATAATATGCTATATTCGTTAGTGTTATGCCGGTGGGATTGTTTCATGATTTTTTTTATCGTATTTTTAAACAGCTATTTCCGTTTCCGATTATTGATTTTTTTTGGGAAAGGAAGTGTGTTTCAGTTGTTAGAACGGAGATGCATAACATTCTCCCTTTATATTTTGAGTTCCCTGAAACATTTATCACATTTTAAGATTATAGTCGTCATTTTCAATGGCATTTCAAGAGTTGTTTTATTGGGATGATGGATACATTTAGCACAGTGAATTCCAAAATATTTAATGCTTTGTTTGATTAGGTCTTTGAGATTTACACACTATATTGTTGGTAAAGGATTAATGGTTATGATGCTGTATTTAAAGGTAAGTTATTTATTTTCGTTATTTTATTTGGATCGTAATAGTATTTAAACGAAATATTTTTGGTAAAATTAGATATTTATTTAGTCTATTTATAATTGTGATTAGAAATAAATTAGACTAAATAAATAATGATTTGTTATATTATAATATGTGTGGTATCATATTAAGGATATTGCTCAATGTTGATCAATTAATTTACTTATTACAATTAGTTTAATGTTTTGGCTATCATTTTTAGATATTCAAGTCCTCTTGTTGTAGGATAGAGTTGGACTTGCTGTTGAAGATATAGATACATTTGAGCAGTTTGTCTAGAGAGTTTTGGTTTTAGTTGTGTGACAGATTGCTCCATTCGTAGTTCCTGAAAGCTTTGTACTTTTTGGATATTTATGAGTAGTTTATGTAATGTGGGTGTTGTACGTCCAGTAGAAGAGAGGAAGGCATTGTGCCAACCTTCAACAGCATTGTTGGTTTTTGCCTCTTGGTTGAGTGTTGGTAGATATACATTCCACCAGGGAATTAAAGATTTAGGCTGGCGTCTGTGGCCTGACCTATGTAGTCTCCCTACCCAGTTGTCCTCAAAGTAATCTAAAAGTGGGGCAAGTCTTTGCTCATTTTGGGTGTAGAAAGGACTTTCAATTAATAGATTGTATTGTTCGTCCACGTCAGTGATTGGTACATATGCCAGAGCAATGAGATGTTTAATTTGGTATGCAAAAGTAATATTTGTTGCATACTCAACACTAAGAGCAGATTTCTGTAAATGTCTCCAGAGACATTGATTGAAATGAAAATAACATCCTTGAATGGATGTGTGTGGGTAAGTTTTTAAAATAGAATTAATCATAGCTTGTTCGAAGTCTATGATTATTTTCAATGGGAAGCAGTCAGATGTTTGTTCTTTTATTTTTTGCAAAATTTCTGTATAAGTTGTGGCTTGTTTGTTCGGTAACAAACAGTATAATGATGGGATACAGGTATTATGATATTGCCCATGAATTGTGTACAATTGGTAGAAAGGTTTTGGGCATATTGAAAAAGTTCCATCCATCATCCAAGTAGCACTTTCTTTCAATTTTTTAATGGTGTTATTTGTCGCAAACATGATTATTCTTTTGTCTTTACTATGATTATCATAAAAGATAAATGGTTCCTCATTATGAGTGATTACAAGGTCTGGTGGAATTATGACTTCCTCAAAAGTTTTAGGAATTGGTATATTGGGTCTACTTGCTTTTTTTGTCCTTGCTATTGTTCTTTTCATTGTAGCAATTGATGGTAACTGACCTCTTGCTTCTCTGGGTACTTTAGGTAGTAATTCTTTCAGAATTACGCCGCTTGGTAGGTCAGATGTGCTACTTAATAATTTGATATTCTCCATAGTGGATCTCACTTCGATTTCTGAGATGTTTGGTGGATGGTTATGTTCAGTAGTATTAATAACACTTGTTTCCCTTGTTGTAGCACGCCCATAGCATGTATTCGAGTAATATTTAGTACATTTCCAGTTCACTTTAAGGTCTTTTTGTTTCTCCTGAGTATAAGTGTAGCCCATATAGCATAATAAAAATTTCCCTTTCTGAGATGTAATAAATCTTGCATCTTCAGTCATTCTTGAGTTCTGTTATCTAGAAAAGTTATTTAAAAAAAATTATGAAAATGTGTAATTTATAAAACATTTTAAAGTAAGCATGTACTATTTCTATTTTTTTACTTACCAGCAGTAAAGTTGTATGTTTAGAAAGTTTGTGTAGTTTCAGTCAGATGTTGTTGTCCTATTGCTAGGTCAGTTGAAAAAAAGTGAAGTCTGTTATAGGATATGTTTCAATGTACATATTTGTTACACATTTGCTAGTCTCTTACGTCACAAAAAAACTAATTACTTTATTAGGATTCCAAAAGAGAAATTTGCAAGATAATACTAACTGAAGTATTAAAAGAGTCAACAATTGTTATAGCATATTCTATACAGTTTAAAATGACTAGTTATGTTTCACTTTTGTACTTACCAAGAGATGTTGAGTTGTAGCAGAATGTGTGTTCTTTGATGTGAATTGTCTATTTTCTGTTCTTTTGAGGTCTGTTTAGAGAGAAAGTTTCAGAAAATTACCAATGTGTTTATATGTAGGAAAAAGACACTTTTTCTTTGTTACTTTGCATAGCATTGCATTGCATTGTTACTTATCTGGTGCAAATAACCTGTGATCACACATGTATTAAGAGTTAAAGCAGAAGAAACATGTTAGAGAACATGAATAGAAATTTTTTTATAAAGCTTTGGCACTTATTTTGTAGAAAATAACCTGGGATAGCAATATGTCTTATGAGTTAAAGCAGAATAAATACATTAGGAAGCATGACTTTAGTACACTACTTGTAAAAATAATTTAAGAAAATAAATAAAGTATGTAGATACCTTTTTATAGTCAAAGTGTTGAATATCTTGAAGTAAAAGTAGAACTTTATGTTTTTGTAGAGTCTGTTTTAAGAAAAAGTACACAGAGAAAGAACATTTTAGTTTAATAATCTTGGTATATAAGTAATAGTCAACAAAACATTAGAAATAATTAATAGAGCTACATCATTACTTACTTGTAGTATTTGGTAGTATCTTCTTGCGCAGAAGAATATAGCAGTTGCTCCCAAAACTGGCAGTATGTGGTCATGTAGAGTATTCCCTGCAAGTTGTATGGATGTTTGTGACTGATTTATATAGGGTATGTGTAATTAGGTTTGCAATCTGATTGGTCACATATGTTAAAAAGAGTTACTATTGGTTAGTTTGAATTTTTTTAAGTCAAACAATTAGCTTATATGTGATTTAATGGTTTATATAGAGGAAGAGAAAAGATGTATGTATGTATTAAAAAACCCTTGTAATAACAATAGTATTTTTAGAATTAGTAAAGAAAAGAAAATAATGTATGTTTGCAATGAGTGTATACCAAAATATTGTTAGTATAAAACAAAAAAAATGTCAGTAATGTTATTTAATAATAGTATGAAAAAATAGTAAAGTATATAAAAATGTGTGTATTACTAAGAATGTAGATGTTTTGGGCTTATATATTTAAAAAAATAGTATTTTTAAACTATCGATATTTGTAGATAGACGAAAATAGAGTTATCGATATTTTAGTTATCGATATTTTTGTTGCGTGCTATATGTAGTATTGAGTGTCGATATTATGGTAATCGAAAATAATGATAACGATATATGTGTAAACGATATTTTTGTGCTTCGATATTGAGTGATCGAGATTTTTGTAATTTTCATGTAAAGCATGGGTACTCACAAACTTTCTCTCGGGGGCCAAATTTACATTGTGGTTTGGGTCCGAGGGCCGCACCGGTGGGGGCGGGGTCAGTGGGGGAGGGGGCGGGGCTAAAGCAACAACAAAAAAACGTGGCCATGAGGTTGAACACAGGTCCCTGCAGTGGACGCCTTCGTCCACTGAGCCACCAGACCCGGCATACACACATCTCTCTTTCTCTCTCTATCTGTTTCTCTCTCTCTCTATCTCTGTCACACTCCCTCTATCCCTCTCTCTATCTCTGTCACACTCCCTCTATCCCTCTCTCTATCTCTGTCACACTCCCTCTATCTCTCTCTCTCTCTGTCCCCCTCCCTCCATCCCTCTCTCTCCCTTTCTCCCTGTCTCCCTCTGTCTCACCCACTCTGACTCTCTCTCCCTCACTCTGACTGTCTCACTCCCTCTCTCTCTGTCTCCCTCTCTCTCCTTCCCTCTCTCCATCCCTCTCCCCTCTCCCTAACTACCCTTCCTCCTCTCCCTCACTCACTCCCCTTCCCACTCTACCTCTCTCCCTTTCCCTCTCTCCCTCCCTCCCCTTCCCTCACTCCCTCCGTCACTCCCCTTCCCACTCTCCCTCTCTCCCCTTCCCTCCCTCCCTCCCTCCCCTTCCCTCTCTCCCTCCCTCATTCCCCTTCCCTCACTTCCGCCTCCTTCCCTCTGCCTCCCTCACTCCCCTTTCCTTACTCCCTCACTCACTCCCCTTCCCTCACTCCCCTTCCCCCACTCCCTCACTCCCTCACTTCTGCTTCCCTCCGCCGCCTCCCTCCCTCTGTCGACCTCCGCCCTCTGTCTGTCTCCCTTTCTCTGTCTCCATTTCTCTGTCTCCTTCTTGGGCACTCCCAAACAGGATGAAGAACCGCATGACCCCCACCACCATATCGGACACTGCCCTTGACTCGATATTGAAGGAATTAGCTGCATTACATTTAGAGCAGTGCAACTCTGTGGCAAAATGTCACCTTTTGTAGACTGCTAACATGACTGTGTCTGCCAGGGCCGAGACAGCTTCCCGCTTCCAGCCGCACCTGAGCACTTCACACGTCTTTAGAAAGACCATTTGCATGTTAGTTGAGCTTTGTTGATTTCACCTCTTCTTAGGCCCCTGCAGCTCCGCTCTGTGGGCGCCGGTTGATTAATTCCAGTGATAGGCAGAGCGGAGCTGCAGGGGCCTAAGAAGAGGTGAAATTCACAAAGCTCCACTAATATGCAAATGGTCTTTCTTAAAGACGTGTGAAGTGCTCGGGTGCAGCTGTGTGTGTGTGAGAGACTCTGCTGCTCTGCCTATCACTGGATTAAATCACCCGGCCCCCACAGAGCAGCAGAGTCTCTCTGAGTGTCGCTGCTGCACCCGGCAGTGATTGCAGACATTCTTTAATAAAAATGTGTTTCTAAAACACGGGTATGATGTCTGCGAGTCCCGCGGGCCGCCAGGGCAGGCTTGCCGGGCCGCCACCGGCCTGCGGGCCGTACTATGAGTACCCCTGATGTAAAGTATAGGGATTCGATATTAGTGATATCGATGTTTAAGACTCGATATTTTTGTACTTCGATTTTTGTGAAATCGAAATTCTGTCAGTGATTAGTTTATTTTACATGAAGAGGTTGGCGTGGGATAAATAGAGGATGGGATAGCAAAAGCCCCTTTGCTATGTTGGCTCAGAGTCTTGGCTAGCCTCAGCACAAAATTAAATCATTTGGTAATCATGGATTGTATATCTTTGGATAGAGCCTTGGATATCCCATGGTTGAAGTATATAATGGACTTGACTTAATAGCTAGTGTGCCTTGATTTATACACCAGGCCGAAACCGATAAGCAAATCTAAGTTTAGAGCCATTAAATCACAGTGTTTGGAGAAGCAACAGGGCCTTAGGGAGGAAAAGGAGCTGATAAAACCAATGGTTAGAAGATATATCACATTACCTTTTTGTATAATCAAGTTCAACCATATTTACTTATTGTAAATAACGTTTTTCATCATTTTTGTTAACAAGATTTCGATTACATTTGATCCCTTGGTTTTTAGCTGATCCACAAGGTTTTGCAAAACAAGGTACTCGCAAACCTTGTCCTTGTGACGATTTTTCAAAACAAGATACCTTACATTTTATCTTTTTCTGTCATTTTTATGTTCAGCTGTGTAAAAGATTTATACTTCCCCTTCACAAAGACTGTCATTTTTCCCAAGTTAGGCCCGCTTTGCTATACCTACCAATGCTATCTTCACCCATGGTTTGTCTTGGTGTTGCAAGTTTTTTATCAGGAGCCATCAGCTGTAGAAAAAAGCTGTTATTTTAACCCCTTCCATGCTGATGACGAACCCCAGCCGTCATGCACTACGGTGCTCGTGTGCTGATGACGGCTGGGGCTCGTCATGGCCCGCCCCTGTTCTTTTGTTTACCGCACAGCGGCGGAAACGGGCCAGCAGGGAAGGGGTTAACTACTATTATTAAATCATCCATTTGTTATGTCAACATGAATGTTTACTGTTATTTAAACTGTAAATTTAGCACGCTGCACTTTATACTACAGCAGTTTGCACGTCACCGAATACCCCCTGTTCTATTTTGTAATTTTAAATTGCAGTGTCTACTATACTGTGAGTACGAAAATCAACTTCTTAAATATTAATATTTGTTGAATTGTTTATGATATTGTGAATGTAAAATTTTGTACTCCATCAGTTAGTAGCCGATATTTTATATGTTATCATCTGCTCGAGTCTGGAATTTTAACTTGTCCTCTTATTGTATATAGTAATATGAATTTTGCGCTATGCACTTTATATGAAACCCTCTGCTCTATCCAATAATTGTAACTTTATTTTTTGGTTTACAACACCTTAAATTTTAATTGTCATTTGTAAAGCAATGTCTTTTTTTTCAATGAAACGTTTCCTCCTATATGTTCACTTTTATGGGATTGATTTGTCGAATAAAGTATCTTTGACTTGACTCTCCATTCTTCCTGTTTCTGACACTTACATGATTGTTTTCATGGAGCCTAATAAGAATGTTTAAGATGTTTGCTGGTTCTCCCATACTTCCAAATACTTCTAACAGCTGGCTTTGAGAAACCATATCAAAGGCCGATTTTAAATCTACGAAGGCAACGTAAAAGTGGCCTTTCCCCAGTACCACTGCCTTCCAATATATGAGGCTAAACCTCAGGATTGGGCCCAAGGTCCTGGTTTTCAGTCTAAATCTAGCTTACAAATCTGAGAGTATAATATTAGTTTGGACCCAATCAGTCAATTTAGCTAGACCTTTCCTGTAGAAGATCTTCTGTAGCTCATTAAATAAACGTATTGGTATATAATTACCTGTATCCTCCCTTTGCCATTTCTTGTAGATTGGGACAATCTTGGCTCAACGCTAGGAGTCCGGTATAGGACCTTCTTCTAATATTGCACTTGATAAAATGTTTAAAGTGCCCAAATATCAGGCTCTGAAGCCTAAAGGTCAGCTGGAATGTAATCTTGACCTGGAGCCATTTTGGCCACTATTGATCGAGTGCTCTAAGTGAATCTGAGCTAGATATTTCAAGACTGTCTACTTGGTTAAGGGTACTAAATCAGCCAGGGCCAATGAGCCCTTTGTTTACTTCCTCAACATTTGGTAAAGAGTGCAATGTTCCAAACTGGTCTACCCTCCTATGCTGATATGCATGAAAAGCAACTGGGCTTGCTGAGAAATGACTACCATGTGCTACAATACTGTAAAATGCCTTTGAGTCTCCTGATGTAGCTGCTTGCGTCAAATCTGCCCAAACCCTCTTCTCCCAGCAAGCTTTAGCTTGCTTTAACGCTTCTACGTAGATGTTGTTGGCTGCAGAGATACCACTCTGGTGTTTGATTTGAGAAAATCTGCAAAGATTTTTTTTTGCCCTGCAGTGTGCATTATACTAGGGGTGTGGCTTATATCTACCCTTCATTCCTCTCCTTGTTTTTTTAGAGAAGATATCCCTCAAGTTTTCAAATAGGTGTTAATTATTAGGTTAAATGCAAAGCCTTCAACCCATAGATGGCTCCTTTTTTCCAGGGCAACACCCACATTTGAGGATACTTTACTTAAATGGTCTGGGTGTGCCTCCACAAATTCCTACTTTAGAGCTTATTTGTTGTTTGATAACACTGCATTGCCCAGGAAGCTAGGACTTATTATCTCCAGGCTGGAGGTAATCAGAACAGTAATTTCTTAGTTCAAAGCATTGTGGTCACTATCCCCTCTTTCTATGACCCTCATGTCTTTCATAGAGGACCAAATATGCAGGTATAGAAATATACAATCTATTCTGCTTGTGCAGTTAAAGCATTTACAAGTGGGGGCACCATCTTAATCCAACATAGATCTACCATTGCAGGCTCTTAACCCTGCTCTTAGTATGATACCCAATAATTGAAGTGCAAAGGTCAAACTTCTGGTTGCCTGGGGGATACCAATTTTTGGGTGAGCCTTTGTGCATCCTCCTCATCAGTTAAATTTGAATCTCTATTAACCAACGGTTCGAGCTGCACATTGAAATCACCTACATATTGTCAATGCTTCAGGGGGGAAAATCACTTAACTGGGCATTTAGGAGCTCTAGAGTAGGTGATTCCCTGTAAACATTCTGGGACGTATTGTAAACATGGTAGATGAAGACACATCAATTATCTTTGCACAGTGACAGCCACAAAAGGTAAGGAGAAGATCCGGGCAACCACTTAATTTGACATTTTACCATCGGGTAGTAATGAAGACCTGGAGGACAGAGTCGGTTGTTGCTGTGATCTGAGAAGGTAGTTGACTGATATGTATAATGAGTCCTTGCCATACCTCATTTTGAGATCTGTGAACAGCTAGCTGCTTCACATATTAGATTATGGATCAAGTGCTTGAGATGAGGGGATTTTCATAGACAAAAGTGTTGTTTATTTTTTCAACCAGCCCAAATCTATATGAAGAAGCTCTATGTGCAGCTGATTTCAAGGATCAAGACATAACCCATGGGTAGGGTGGCAGAGGTGCTAGTTCTTGACTTGTGAAATGTTTTGACACTGGTCTGTCTGCATAGGTGTCCATGGCTCTTGCTGCACTCTCTCCTACTCATGGCTGCCATCACCCAGTCCTACTGCGAAAGCGTCAACAGACCCCAATGCATCCCCACATTACCAATGTTCTGTTCACAGCCCATCAGGAGCATATCTGCAGCTCACAATACGACACCTGTGAGGCTAGGGACCTGCATTGACACCAGCCGCATAGTTATAGCACATGACTGGCCATAAAACTTACTTACTTACTCTCATGATAAATTCATGAGCACCTGAATTCATCCAGTATGACCACACAATCTCACATGAGCTGCAGGTACCTAATAGTGTCCGGTAGACCAGGTAACACTGTATGCATACGTTCACTAAAGATTTCTTAAACGCTCATGCCAGCTAGACATGCAGTTCCTAGGCTCCAAATGGGAAAAAGGAACGTGTAGGCATGTGTTTTCAAAACGCAAAGCTAAACATGAGCTACAGAAGCCGAAGAGAAGTCATACATCCCCATTTCTCGGTATAAAGATATTACCTGTGAGATATAAATCATCACTCAACCACTGAACCATTAATTAAATGATAGCTATTCCATTTGTTTCTGTAAAGTAATAGCACTCATTGGACAGTATTTTGTGCTTGTGTGTTAAAAGTAACAGAGTTTCTAAACCTACATCACCCTTCAAGTGTATCACTTTTCCCCTTGAGAGTCAAAGCCCAAATACAGTGTTCTTGGCATATAAGTGAGCTGAATATTCACGCCCTTCGGTGCCAGAGGTGATAGGCCACACTTGTTATAAAGATAATCCATCACCGCAGAGTTCCCAATGTGTTTGAGGACTTTTTCAATGGGAGGCAAATGTTAGAGAAGGTAGTGCTGGTGTGTCAGTGAATGAGGACTACTCAGATCCTTCCATAGAGGCCTTGGACTCAGTTACTATAATGATATTATGAACCAAAGACCATTTTATTGAGGGATTACCTCTGTTAGAAGGATTTGTGAAGTGAAGCTACTGCTGTTGTTTCTTCCTGACAGACTGTTTCTCACACCATGCCATACCACCCAACACAAATCGATTTCCTAGATCTATATCAACCCAGACAATACATCTTTCCACCCACATAGATTCTTCTTTAGGAAGTTCCTCCTTCATTCAGTAGATTCAGGGTGGGATATTTATCTTTTAGTTGTGAATCTCACCACCTATTTTTCACTGACGGGCTATTACATAATGGTAGAAAAGTATCAGAGTAGATGGATTTGGTTGAAAGCTTCTCTGGCATACAAGCAAGTTGCAGCTACTTAAATCTTTTCAGATTAGCTCCACCTGGGGCATAACTACCTTTGGGACTAGCTGTAGAGGGGTCAGTGTGTGGGACTTTCGCCAGACCACCACCTGGGCTTCATTGACAATTTTCATTATTACAAATTAAATGTGGAATCTTTCCCTGGCCCCCTTCAGGAATACTGTCCTCTGAGTGGTTCACTGAGTCTTGGTCATCCTTCCCAAAAAGTATTAACTCTTTCACCTGCCCGGTGCAATGATGCTGTGGTCTGCATTTTTAAGGCTAGGTCAAGTTCTTTTCAGGAATTTAAATGTATAGCCTGGTAGTTGGGAGACTAATGATACGTTATTTTATTAGATCATCTTTCATTAGTTACCAAAAGATTGTGGAAATCCAACAGAATTGAGCTTTGGAATCCATGTATGACATACTTGGCTACCTCAAGATACAGATTTATGTGGATTTGAGTTTTACTGATGGATTGTGATCACATTTTACAAATGTTTCCTTCTACAAAAAAGAGGGATAACAATACTCCAGGTACACTGTGTTGCTACAAACAGAAGTTACAAAACAGCCCCTGTTGTCCTTATTACCCCAGGTAATAAATGTGCGTATTTTGAGCTGGACCTCTTCCCTCATTTTGTTAGATGGTGGTTAGGATCACTTTTCTGTCTGAAAATTGTAAAGCAGACTGCAATATGGGACTTCAGAATCCTATATAGGGAAAGTAACTAACCCAAATGCTTGTGTGCTCTTACCAGAATTATGCTTTAATATTTTCTTAACATACTGAAGGAAAGGAGGGGATTGTACTTAAGTAAAAGAGGTAGTGCTACAGTAGAGAGTTGAACTGAAATGTGGAATTTTCTTGGGAAAGGCTTTTGTCCAATCAGCAGCCTCTAGCCATTGACTATCATAAGAAAGTCTCCCAGTTCCAAGGCTTCAAAACACAACTGTACTTTGGAAGGAACAGCAGTGGATGAACGTGCTGTCTGCATCCAACAGCTGTGGAAGGAACTGAGGACTAGAACTTGCTTTTAAATGTGTCCATGATTTGGAATCAACCTAGCTTTTTGTCTGTGGTTCCATCTACATAAAAGATAAGAAAGGGCATCCTACCAAACAAAAACCGTTGAACACTGGAATGGAATGAGACTATGCCATGCCCTGGGTGAAGAGTACATTTGAGGTTGCCTTCATGGCGGCCTGTGCCCTGGTACCCATTGGCTATCCTTGTTATGTTATGTTACTGGGTTCTTGTATAATGCATGAATCACCTGGGGAAAGACATCTAACGTTTTCAGGAGGAGTAATTTCTCCGAAGCACTGTTATGTTTAAAACAGGAAGCTTTTCAGTAGTTTCCGGAAGGACTGGAGAGATGTTGATTTCCGCAGCGCCTCAGGTAGCGAGTTCCAAAGTTTGGGGGCAAAGTATGAGAAAGCTCTGCCTCCTGTACAGCTCAAGCGGGTACGTGGGACCATGAGGAGGGCCTGGGAGTTTGATCTAAGGTTACATTCAGATTTATACTTATGTAGCTTCTCTTGTAGGTAACGGGCCATCTCCTTTGAGGGCTTTGAAGGAGAGACAACAGGTCTTAAAAAGAACTCTCTTTTTCACTGGCAGCCTTTGGAGAGCATACAGTTTTTTCTATAAGCCGGTACCTGGGTCCTGAGGCTGTCTCCAGGATTGCATTGCCGCCGTCGTCAGGAGCCGCGCTGGGAGCGCTAGCAGTGGTGTCCCTGTGTTACCACCACCACCACCAGGAGCCTGCTGTTATGTCACTGTTCCTCCCCGCCGCCGCAGTCTGAACAACGAGCGGCCGCCGAGCGGGAGGAACAGGACCAGGAATGCATTGCCCACAATTCCCTGTTTGGGCCCCGCCCACACACACAGCCAGTTCCGAGCCCAGAGGTGCTAAAATCAACCAGCCGGGCTAAGCCCGGGCATAGGGCCGGCCGTCTACGGCCGTCCAGGGCCGGGTAAGGCCGGGCTGGGCCGGGTAAGGCCGGGCTGGGCCACACCTCTGACTCTCCAACTCCTCTGGTCAGAATTTCACCATCACCTGAGTAAAATCGGTATTCTGGGAATTGACAAAGTATGGCACACACCCCAGGAAGGGGGGGGGGAACGTTTGCTACTGATCAATCAATCAATCAGGAGTTTGTTAAAGTGCGACTACTCACCTGTAAGGGTCTCAAGGCGCTAGGGGTGGGGCTAGTGGGGGGTGCAGGTTCCATTCCATCAAGGAGGGGGTCTGTCGAAGAGCCAGGTTTTGAGGTTTCTTGCGAAGATGGGGAGCGATGTTGTCTGTCTGAGGTGGAGCGGAAGGGCTTTCCATGCTTTGGCCGCGAGGAAGGAGAAGGAGCGGCCTCCCGATCTGGTCTTTCTGGTGCGGGGGACCACGGCGTAGGAAAGCTGGGCTGATCGTAGGGTCCTTTGGGGTGATTGGAATTTGAGTCGGCTGTTCAGGTATGCTGGTCCGGTGCCGTGGAGGGCCTTGTGTGCGTGGGTGAGCATCTTAAAGGTGATTCTCGCCTCGACGGGGAGCCAGTGGAGTGTGCGCAGGTGCTGGGAGATGTGGCAGTGTTTTGGCAGGTTGAGGACCAGTCTTGGGGCGGCGTTCTGGATGTTCTGTAGCTTGCGGATGAGGTTTTTGTTTATTCTGGCGTAGAGTGCGTTGCCGTAGTCGAGTCTGCTGGTGACCAGGGCGTGAGTGACTGTCTTTCGTGTTCGAGGGGGATCCATTTGAAGGTCTTACGAAGGAGGCGGAGGATGTGGAAGCAGGAAGATGAGACAGAGTTGATCTGGCGGTCCATTTTGAGCTCGGATGCACCAAAGGGAAGTGTAAACGGAACATTGGATGACTTTTTTATAAGAGCTACTGGAGTTCTTGATAGAGAGATTGCACTGACTGAAAAACGCCTATCACATGAACTCACAGCTGCAAAACGCTCCTCGCTAGGCGACTTGAAAAATGCTGTTACGCTGGTTCATGATGAACCAAAAAGTTTAGTTACGCTAAACTCTAGTGAGAGTGATTTGGATGATAACTTATTACCTTTGGATATTTCCTCATGCAGTAGTTTATCCTCAGGGGCTTCCACCCGATAGCAGCTAGGAAAAGTGTACAGGCAATTGACCTACAAATTACAGCGCCTCCCTGTCCTAAGCAAGTAGGTAAAACAAAGAGGGGAGGGGGCCCTCAACTGGGCAGGAAATCAAAAATTGCTAAATTGTCACCTAAAACACGTGTATCTAGCCCTAAAAAAGCCACCAACAAACTTAACAAACATAACATACGAGTAAAAGGCCTGATCGCTCCAGCTGTCTTGGCCCCTGAAACAAAAAATATCGTGCATCTACTGGTGAAAGAAAAAGAGCTAGAAATGACATTTTCTAATATGACACACCTTTTAAGATCCTTCACTATTCCCCTGATAGAAAGACTAAGGGTTATTAATGGGAAATTAGACGCCCTAAGCTAAGTAACCCTAGAAAATACACGTAAGTTGGACATCTTAGCTCCTCCAGTACTTAGTGAGGATAGTGTGCCTGGGCGTAGTAACACAGCAGTAAACAAAAGTATGCCAGCAACTTGTACAGCCATCAAAGCTGTAATAACAGAACAAAATAAGGGGGTTGACGATGGAACCGTTCAAGGGTTCCTTTGCCTGTAATTAATTTACCGCCTGAGTCATCACCTTTGGTATTAGTCTTGGGGGATGTACCAGTACTGAATAAGGGAATAAGGGAGAATCATGGTCAATTAAAAAATAAGGTGGCCCACTGGATTGCTAACAACACCACAGAGGGTAGCAAGATATGGCATAACATCATAATGGCACGAAGGGTGTCGTGGGTGGGTAAGACAAGAAAGAACAAAATAGGGGACTGTGTCATAGTCAACTTTAATAGCCCAGAACCAGTGGGGAGAATTCTTGTGACGTCATGTTCCAAGTACGGACAAGGAGACAAGGTATTGAGATCCTCCCTCTTGAATACTTCTATAGAGACCTGAACAGAGTAAAACCTAATAGAGGTAATAGATGGGGATACAACAGGATATTGCACCAACAAGCAGCCAGTGTTGGGAATACCCTAGAAGAAGTCATCTACGTTATCCCCATTGGATACACTGGGGAAAGTTGGGTTATGTCCCAGACTTTGAAGGACCAAACCGGTTTGCAGTTCTTTCCGGTCTTAATGACTGTGACTGACTGGGTGGCAAAGAAAATATAGTAACACAGATACCCATTCATGTACCGCAGACGGTGAAGCCTTCTACACAATATTCCACTCTTGATTACAAAACCCAGTGTAATAGAGCAATAGGGGGAGTGCACACGCTGCTCAATCCCACCACGCAGGAACCAGCCACCATTAAAGTAAATTTATTACTGGATAAACCATCTAGGTCTACACCCACTACAGGGGATGATAAGGGCACAGTATCCATAATGGCCGGAAATAAAGAACAGAAGGATGATCAAGATGTTAGTGGGCCTGTTTTAACGACAGACTTACAGCGGGTGAGCCCGGTCAAAGAGAAATTACGGCTAAATCAGAACTCCTTTAGGCAGCGGGGTGGCCAAGTGAGGATTGTCTCCTGGAATGTGTGTGGGCTAGAGAGCAAATTACACAATACAATCTGGGGGGAGTTTGTGCAGAATATTG
Source organism: Lissotriton vulgaris (assembly GCF_964263255.1). Taxonomy (NCBI): domain Eukaryota; kingdom Metazoa; phylum Chordata; class Amphibia; order Caudata; family Salamandridae; genus Lissotriton; species Lissotriton vulgaris. The sequence continues at coordinate 1,301,756,714 of NC_141694.1, forward strand.
ACATCTTATGCATACAGGAAACCTGGCTCATTAAAAAGAAACACCTTGATGGTTTTAAAACTTTCCATGTCCCGGCAGTGCGTTCTCTGTTTGGTAGGCACAAAGGAGGGATATGTATATATGTCTCCAACATGTTAAAAGTTGTTAAGATTACTACCAGAAATTGTACACATTATTTCCAACTGGTCTCTGTTATTCTAAATCACCAGGTAGAGCTATTAATTGTTAATTTCTATAACAATATGAAGAATGAGGATTTCGCGGAGGTCCTACATAAATTACAGGTGGAATTGAATGGGCATAACCTGCTGAAGGGGGAAAATACAATCTTGATATGGTTAGGGGACTTTAACATGAACATTTGTGACCAAGTAACTTGTGGGTTTGAGGAATACGGAAGGGGGGAAAATGTGGTTAGGTGTCACTTTATGCACTCTGAAAATGTAGATATAATAAATAGTATAATGGCCAATCTCGACTTTGGTTTTGCTAATTTGCTCTGTTCACCGAAGGTTGAATTCAGTGCCACTTTTCTAGCTAGGGGGGCTTCATTCTGTCATTGATTTTGTTATTGTACCAAATAGATTTTCTAATTGCATTGAAGATTTTGAGATTCCCATCATTGGGCTAAGTGATCATCTTCCTCTTAGTATGACTATAAGCACCAGTGAGTTTACTAGCGTTTCTACCATTGAGTCCCTGACCTGGACCTAAAATATCGCTATAGCACGCCAAAATGGACTGGCTTTAAAATGGAGTATAGTAGATCCGAACAAAAAGTCCAAAGAAATCACAACTACGGCTCTCACACATATTATGGTATGTCTGGACGAGAATTCTTCTGATGAACAAATCTTGGAGGCCTATAGCAATATTACTAGTATTATTCAGGATAAATTATCCAGGGCGCAGAGTAATAAGTCAAACAGAGGGTTGGGATGGTTTGATTCTCGGTGTACCAAGGCGTATACTGCCCTCAAGGTCGCCCTAGGCAACAAACCAAGGGAGTTGTTCCAAAGTAGAACAAGATGCTAGAGGAGGTGACCTGGAGGTCAAGCTATCGAAACAAGAAGCAATGCTAATCATCAAATATAACACAGCCACAGAAGGACTGAATGAATTATCAGAGATCTTCAATCTCTAATATTTGTCCGCACAAATCACTCAAGTTGTCTCAACAAACATCTAGAATGCGAATGTGAACTGAGGAACATGGAGTTACGAATAGCTCTCAGGATCCAAACACAAGAAGGCCCAAGTTGCATCCTTCACAATTAAATAACGTTTCAATTACTGCACTGAAATACACAGTCCCATTCATTCATTCTTTATTATGTTTTGGCTCTCAACGAGGGCCACATAAAATACATACAACGAATTCAAAAACTAATACAGTTAAAAAGCATAATGTTCAATAAACATATTTAAATCAAATCCATAGATTGTCCATTGACAGAAATACATCAAAAAGCCGGGTTAAACCAATCCAATAACATATTAATAAATAGCTAAAAAACCTTTAAGAAAATTAAAAATATAGAAGCAGAACATTTCATTCGGAGGCCAATAAAAGGATTGAACAAAAATATTCACATTAAAGATACCTAAACGAAGACATATAGGTTTTAACCATTTAAGGCGCAATGTGCGGAGTGCAGGGCAGATCAGCAAATCATGCATACGATCCTGTATACTCAAATTACAGAGATTACACATTTGAGACGATCCGTACCATTTGGATAGAAGTACATTTAAAGGTAATAAATCATAGCGTAGAAGGAACCATAATCTTCTAATGCCATGGGGCAAATTCCATATAGCATAGGGTTGGGCTTTCTTGACGACATATGAGTTAAGGAGAAGATCACAACCCCCTTTTCCTTGTATTATATTCTTATCTGTCAGAAAGCATAGTTCCCACGATGCCTGTTTTAACAGGAATTTTAGTTGAGATTGTGAGTGCAGGAGCAAAACACTTTCATCTAACTTCAAAAGAGTCACAGCTCTTCTAAAGTTCCTTACAAGTTGTGAGAACTCTTTAAAGTTGCCCAATAATTCATTTTTAAGTAGGGCTCTCATCGTCCCCGGTTCTGCTCTAGCTAGGGAAACCATCCATCTTACCAAGGCACATAATCCCTGCACCCAACTGCTCCTAAGACCAAAAGCGAGTCTGCAAGCAGCCAGAGAGCAATTAGTGTTTAGTGAGGATTAGGATCTTAGGAGTTTCCCTTCAATTTTATGACAGAAATCCCAATGTTTCAACCCTACAAGTTCGATGCCATAAAGTAGGGTAGCGAGGATCTTAGCCCTGTAGACCTCTAGCATGCAAGCAAAATGTCTTTTTCCGGTCGCTAAGTAAAGGTAGTTTAAGCCTTTACCATGGGCGAGGGCTTTCCGAGAGCTATGTTCAATATGAGGCCTCTCACTCAGATTAGCCGCAATGATTTTCCCCAAAAAAGTGTAAGATTTAACTACCTCCAGCCTTTGGCCGCCAATATACCATCCAAAGTTTTCAGAGCGGCACTTCTTTTTCCCCCTTATGCACATAATTTTACTTTTAGATATGTTAATCTTCATAGAGTGGGAAACAGCAAAAGCATAGAGAGCTTGCAGCCTATTTGCAAGACCTTTTGGTGTTAAATCTAAGACGAGAATGTCGTCGGCATACATCAAACAAGAGATAGGGGCCCCCCCTATCACTGGAGCAATACCCTCACAGACAGGCAAGGCGGCAGGCAGGTCCTGCGTGTATAGGGAAAACAAAAGAGGCGCCAAAAGACAGCCTTGTTTTAGGCCGTTTAAAGAGGGAATTCGATCGGAGAGACCCCTTTCACCCCCTTGCAACACCCTACACCAAGTTTCCGTATAAAGTGTACGAACAAGATCTAATATGTAAGAAGGTACCCCAAGAGCTGCTAATTTTCTCCACAGCAATCTACGATCCACTTTATCGAACGCCGTGGAGAAATCAATAAAAGCAGCATAGACCACCCCCCCTCTTACGTGCGCATATTTGTCCGATATCACATGAAGGGTGGTTAAGTTATCTAGGGTGCCGTGATCCCTACGAAATCCAGTTTGTTCGAGTGGCAAATTATTGTTCTCAACAACCTAGTCGGACAGTAGATTTAAAAGACATTTCGCAAACACCTTACGGATTGAGTCGAGGAGAGCAATCAAACGATAGTTACTAGGGCTATCCCTCGCTCCCTTCTTAAAAATAGGGACTAAGATACTACCCCTCCAGGATGCTGGAACCTTTTTCGAATCAAAGCAGGATTTAAACAATGGGTGGAGGATTTTACTCCAGAGAGAGGGATCCTGCTTCAGAACCGTCATGGGGAGTTCGTCCGGGCACATTGCGCCAGAGGAGCGCATATTCTTTATGGCCGTTTCTATTGTTTCCTCCGATGGATACTTAATTACTCCTTCAGTTGTTAAATCAGGGGGCTAACATCCACTGAAATGCCATTCCCTCCATAAAGCTCCTGAATATAAGCGGACCATACATCTTCAGCTATAGGAATTGGGCAAGGGTTTAATCTATTGCCACATCCCTTCCCGATTATGGACCAAAATTCACGGATCTTACCATGCACTGTATCTTCCTTCTCCTTTTTTATTTTCGCTTTTAATCTAAGTCTCTTTCTTTTTAACCTAGATATTTCTTTTTCCCGTTCATCTGATCTACCTAGGAATTGATCTCGGACTAGTTTATTTATTTCTTTGTTCAGGGTGTGCAAGGCACTAGACAGAACTACCCTCTTCATGGGACAGCTAGCCTTTTTCACATCCAGGATAATATTCCGCATAAAACTTTCGAAACTAACAATTTCCAAACCATGCCAAGCATTTAGATCTAATATGGTTTTACATAAAATTGCATGCACCCCAGAAATTGCAGAAGGATTCCAAAAGCATCTTCCGGAGGATGCGTGAAAAGTAACATCATTACTATTAAGAGACCATGATGCTGTAGCCGGAGGTTTTAGAGAAATAGTTAGGAGCATTATATTATGATCACTCAACGTTGTGGGGACTATCACAAGATCCTGGATGCACGGGAAAATGTCATAGTCCGAGATCGCGTAATCAAGGATAGAGTGCCTACAATGGGACTTATGAGTGAATACCGCAGGTACATCTGAGGGGAATCTCCCATTTAAAATAAGCCCCTCAACTACCGATAATTCTTCTAACAGAATCTTCCCTCTTTTATTAGTTACTATTTTGTCTGGAAAGAGGGGTTGTGGTATAAAATGCGCCTCTTCTTTGGCTTTATTTCTAAAGAGGTTCAAACTAGTATTAGATATTTTACAGTTTAGATCTCCTACTAGTATAACTTCTGGTGAAGGTGAAATATTTTTGATCTGGCCAATATATTGGATGACATGCTTCAATAAACTATTAAAACGCTCTTCTGGAGGAATATACATATTAATAATTACGACCGAGGACTTCTTTAAGTATGTAGGGAGATTTGCTATAGTTATAGCTTGAAAGAGGTTACTTGGGTCAATAAAGTGAGAGAATTTCCAGTGCAATTTATTCGATAATAAGCAAGCGATTCCCCCTTTAGCATGACCTTTCTTGGATGGGACGGCCGGCACTTCCAACACAAAGTAGTCCTTTCTAACATCAATATTATTGGTACACCAAGTTTCTTGAATGCAAATCACGTTTGCTCCCAGCGTAAAAAGAAACTCGAATTTCTCTGGACTACTATGTATCCCGGCTGCGTTCCAAGAAATAATTTTCAGTTGGTTGTTAAAGATGCTGAAATAGTTTGGGGTTATCTGTGGTCTTAGACGATAAGGCATTATGCAGCCAGTTCCACCGATTAGTGTCCTCTATTAGAGAAGAGGTCTGAGTCAGTGGAAGTGGTTTTACCTGGGAAACCAAACGTTTCCCTTTTGCGACCCAAATCTTTAGATCTTTGAGTGGTGAAGCAGCCCCATTTTGTCTATCATCCTTTTGAGACATCCTATGGGGAGAATGGATGTACCCAAAGCTGAATATAGGCAGGACATCAATACCTGTACATTGGAAATTCTCTGCTTGCTGTAAAATCAAATTTACAATAATTTTAGAGTAAAATTTGACCCTTATACGTGAGACACTATCTCCCCCTAACAAAGAGACTAACTCAATGTCACTTGATTGGATAAGGTGGAGACTGTCCACCTCACTAAAGCGTTTAGGTAACCATGCTCTGTTTAATGGTAGGTCCACATCAAATAGCGGAAGGAAGTCCAACACACAAGTGTCCACATAAGACGTTAAATCTTTTCGCTCCGGTAAGGGGAATAGTTGATCCCCAGCCCCAGCTGTAAGCGAAAAAGAAGAAGCCAAAGGGTTAAGAGTCCCAAGCTTATCTTGATTAGAGCTCCTTATGTTCAACACTGGGGAAGTATTTAAGCCAAGACCGTCCTTTTGTGGTGGTTCTTCCCTAGTCGTGGGGGGAATATTACAAGAAATCTCTGTGTTTTCCATTTTTTTCCTTTACTTCTTGCTTGTCCACAGAATGCTCTTTTTTGTTTTCCGAACAGAAAATGGGAAATAGTTCTTGTGGTGCTTGACAGTCAGAGCTAGATATAATTTCTTCCTCTATCTCCAGATCCGATTTCATTGCGCAATTGGAGGCAGCTGTTACAGGCAAACCCATGACGTTATTATCATGTACTGGTACAGGTACCTTTATATTGGAATTCTCTATGCGCACCTCTGTTTCCCCCCTTATCAAATTAGTAACATGCGTGGAAAGGGGAACATTCTTCATTTCAGGTGGTTTTGTAATAGAGTTTTCAAGATTTGAGTAACAGAGTCCAAGATACAATCCGAACTGCCTACAAATTTCCCCAATAGAAATAATATGGAGGCTAACAATTGTTCCAGTGCAATCAAAGATTCCGATAAAGGTTTGTCGCCTGCCCCAACAGGAGGACAACTGCCGGAGAGATTGAGAATTGGACTCCTGGAAGTATTTAACAAGTCGGACATATCTTGCCTATTCAATGATGGAGTACTGCTATATAACAATAGCCCGGATGGAGTCGCACCCCCAGGAGGTTTACTAGTTTCTGGAGCCTCAGAACTAACTGCCTTCACATAATGGCCACAAAGTTCAAGGTCAATGGAAAGCAGTGATGAGGCTTGACCATCCATAACATTCGGGGAGGAAGCTTGAGGGGAACCAGGATTGTTCGCTTGTTTATCATCCATGGAAAGTGCGCGAGAATTAAAACCCCCATCCTCCTCAGAATGCACGAGGCAGAAACTATCAATAATTTTCACTTGGGGTGGCTCAATCATCAAGGAGAGAGTATTAGTATCAACAACTTGATTATGACCCTCCTGGATATCTGGAGCTAAAACATCCTTTCCAGCAGCAATTGAGATTTTATCCACAGGTTTTTCCCATAACTCAAAAAGCTGACATTGTCCCTTTAATAGATGGATATTCACTGATTTATTTCGCAGGGGATTAGATTTTGTTTTGGCACAAGTTCTTCCCCCCACCAATCTCCCAGAGCGGAGTTTTTTGGTCATCTTCTGCAAAAACTTCCCACACTACGTCGTTTATACCAATAGTACTTTTCCAGATGAGAGTGAAATAAAAGTTATATAAACACCATAAAATGGATATTGGATTGTACGATAAAAACCAGCTTTCAATCACTGTCAATGTGGCGTCTCAGCTCATCACGCCTCGTGGGATTACTTCATCTGAGCCAATCGGGGTAAACTATAAAACAAATGAAAATAACTGGGCCCAGCTCAGCCTACCTTGGCCACTGAGGGCCACAGAGGGCCCGCCCTTTGCCTGGGCTTAGCCCGGCGCTCCCGCGAAGCGGAAGTGTTTGTCTGTTAAATCTCGCTTTGAGCTGTGGGCGTGGTGCTGGTCCGGGCCAGGTGTGCCTGGGCGGAGGGAGTCTTGGGACTTGTAGTCCCCCGCAGAGAAGCAGGCCACCGCCAATGTACAACCAGGATTAAAGCGCCACTCGCATTCAGGGCGCTGTGCTGCAAAGATGTCTCCCAATTATAGCATGCAGGAAATAGGCACACGGGTTCTCCAAACAATGAAGAGAGCTTCAGAACTCCTCACAGCGCACACGATCTCCGCACAAACAGCTCAGCGCAGCGGCACCCGCGATAGCGGGTGCGGCAAGCTGTTATCGAAGCGCTTGAAGCTGTGGGCGTGATGCTGGTCCGGGCCAGGTGTGCCTGGGCGGAGGGAGTCTTGGGACTTGTAGTCCCCCGCAGAGAAGCAGGCCACCGCCAATGTACAACCAGGATTAAAGCGCCACTCGCATTCAGGGTGCTGTGCTGCAAAGATGTCTCCCAATTACAGCATGCAGGAAATAGGCACACGGGTTCTCCAAACAATGAAGAGAGCTACAGAACTCCTCACAGCGCACACGATCTCCGCACAAACAGCTCAGTGCAATCAAAGCACTCTAAGATAAATCAGAACCAGCCATACCGTGTACCAAACCAAATCTGTTTGAAAGAATTAAGCAACCCAACTAGCAATCTTGCCAAGTAGGCATGAGTCAGTTGAAAGGTTCAGTGTATTTTGGAAAGTGTCAATAGGTATTTATATATGGCGAATATTACCAGGACAAACCGTGAAGAACTTTATTGACAACGCCCACAAAGAAATACACACGATTGTCCTCAGCAAAACTACAAGCCCCAGAAGCCCCAAAGAAACGCCTGGCAGCATAATAGAACAAGATCTGCCGCAGTCGAGCACAGACTGGTTGAGAAAACGCCAGCCTGAGAGAGACATGACAAGGAACTGCGCGTGAGGTAAATCTCGCATACACACCCGTAACATTAGCAGCGCATGGCTGAGCCAGGACAGCAGGGCGGTTGAGTATTCGTAATACCGGCGTCTTCCAAAGGTCACGCAGCAAACTTAGAGCGTATCACAAGCCTTCGCCACTACATCGGTTTTCCTTCAAATGCCACTTAGAAAGCACAGATTAGACTATAATCCTCTGCCATAACTTCCAATTTGCCTGAGATTATATTTAGCTTGTGTTAACTTCCCGCCGATCATTGCACACTTTCAATTGAACCCCCGTTTATTGCTCACTTTTGCAGATTAACTCCAAAAATCAACAAGATATTCGGCACAACGCTCGACGAAGAGCGACTTTCGAGGTATGCAAATTAAAACCGGATATGCCCTGATGCCACCACAGCAACAGGAACAAATCGTAAATAAGACGTTTTATTTATTTATTTGTTGTTACAGGCTTTCCCAAGCCTAGCCTATGGGACAACTGAAACCTCCATTGTGACCCAGCAGAGAGCATTTAAAAGTAAGGACTTACACTTACAATTCACATTCACTGACAGTGCGGACATTCAGATAAGATTCTTATGCTGTTCTTAGATTATTTTCTAGTGAATGAATGTCACTATGGAAGCTATCACATATATGAGAATCAGCTGAGGTAAGAGTCATTGCTCGCGGTCCGGAGTGGGTGCGGAAAATAATTCCTCCTTACAACTCAATAAGACATAGTTTTCTCCTTATTTTTCAGAACCATCAGAGGTCCTGAAGAGAGTTCCTCACACAGGGAACTCGAAACGCGTTGACCATCATTGTGTTAGGCCAATCGGTGCTAATTTAGAATAAACTATTTGCGAACTGTGTTTAACAGTTTAGATGGCCTATTGTGTAAAATTTTAATTGTAAATTTTTTTTGCTAGTTTGATTCTATTGATATTATTTGTCTTATATTAGCTTGCAGAATCGAGCTACTGACTTGTTGAGATTTTCTCCCCTTTCTTTATTTTTCTTTTTTCTTTCCCAAACACTACATCCATGATGCTTAAAAATTGCATATATGAGTATGAATGCGGACAAACGAACGAATGAGTGCAAGAATGTGTTACCCAAGAAAATATAAACTTTTTTAGGAAGGGTACTTCCCCCCCCTTTCTTTCTCTCTCCTGTATATTCAATGTGAATTTTTTTGATAAAAAGAAAGATTTGATGTTTATATAAAAAAAATGTGGTTTTGATTTATAACTTGAAATAGATGGATTGATTCAAATGAACAGGTGTTCTGAAGAACTAGTTTAACTCTGCTCTTCAGTACAAAGCTGTGAGAGAAGTAGTTTGCAGTACTGGCATCTGGTTGTTGTTTCATAATTCTAAGGCTTGGCCTTACTCCAGATAAGCCAAACCCTTTGTTGGTTCACGCTATTTGTAGCGGGAGCAGTCCCACGAGGTTACAAAGGACGAGATAGGATGTCTGATCTTATATATGGTATATAGAACGGGGATTTATACAGACAAACCATGGTTTGTCTTTTTAGATTGATTTAGCCTAGTTGGCTACATCTGGACAGGCAGAGTGTGAGTGAGTTATTGCATGCAGTGTATTTATCATCTTTTTACGTTTTTTTCATTTACTTTATTTTTCATTTTTTGAAGTCAGCTTGTACATATAGTTTCAGTTAGGCACATCAAGCGACGCAATTTTTCCACCACTTGGACTATGTCAGAAAACAAAACCTTTGCGTACAGTGAAGATCATATCCAAAAGCTTATTTGCAATCCACCACTCTTTAGTTCGGCGGCATTGAGCTCTACAGCTAAAACAAACAATGAATCGGAAAAATTAATTAGGCCTAAAAAGAAGCAGATAAGAACGGACCTCCATGGACACTACCTCATACAGCAGCTACGCTCAGGCACCATTCCAAATGGACTAATAGTACGTAATATACCAGTAATCTTTACTGAGGATCCAATATGCAAGAAAGGATACAGTTTTATCTAGACCTAGTGCAGTAGGGACCTTATGGTCCTTACGATCGAAACAGCACAACAGCTTTCAATAGAACAACTTATAGAAATTGAAAAACTGGAGTCAGATATAAAACAAATCAACTCATTATCGACTCAAAAGGCTTACTGGATAAAATTGAGAAAGATATCTTAGATTTCAAGGATTACACTATAAACCAGAAAGAGTCTAAAAGAGCTTCTCCTTGGAAAAGGCCTATCCCTATTTACAATAAGATTTTTACACGAGTGCTAACTCAAGGAGCTATCTATCAGAGTACCAAGGAAGGTCCAAAAATAATTACATAACTTTTTCGGACACATCATCATCATCATCTAGTGGCAGTGAAATGAACAATACTAATAACAGAACCGGTTTCAACAGGAGAGGGAATTTCCACCAACAAAATCCCCAAGCGCAACAACAATCTTTTTTAGGGAGAGGCCAACAAAAAACACGTGGGAAAACAAGGTTCAACGACCCACCATGGGAGATGTCAACACGAACACGGACATACAGAAATTAAAAGAAACTTCTATACATAATTTGTCAACAAAAATCTTAACAACCGTAGAAATACGTGCACTAGAGAAAGGACTGGCTTTCGTCCCTATGAGATTCACCAACTACGTACAGATGAAAACAGAATTCATTGAATTCTGTAGGAAGATTAGGCTAATGACCTTCTTTTCAGGACAACAACTACCTGAAAGTACTGAGACTACGGGTCTGAGGAGACCCTCAAAATACTGCCCACCATCGATTAAAATACCAAAGGATGTCATCACCTTTGAAAGAACCATCCTCTCGGCAATTACAACTCTGGAGAATAAAAGACAAGGCTTCATTAAATATAATTTAACCAAACCACAGAAAGAAGCCCTACAAAACCTTAAAAATGTCCATTCCATCGTTATAAAACAAGCCGACACAGACGGATCAATAGTGGTATGGGGTACCTCAGAATATACAACTGAAGTCATCCGACAACTCTCAGATGTGAATTGTTATAAAAAAATCACAAAGGACCCGACATGTGAATTACAGAGCCAAGTCTTCAAGACTCTCCAGACAGGCTTTGAAAATGGTTTTCTTGGAAAGAAGGAATATGATTATCTTCAAAACGGACATCCTAGGACACCAATTTTCTACGTGCTGCCGAAGGTGCACAAAGATGAACATCAACCGCCCGGACGACCAATAGTCTCGGGATGCGAGTCCTTGTTCGAACCAATCTCAAAATTTGTGGACTTCTTTCTTAAACCTTGTATGGTCTACGTGAAGTCGTACATTAAGGACACGAGAGACTGTATTAACAAACTTGCAATGATTGAATTTGCGGAGCAAAAAGATCTTTTAGTCAGTATGGATGTCACATCCTTATACACTCAGATCCCTCAAGAAGAGGGTCTGGCGGTGTTAGAACTGTATTTAGATAAGCGAGAAAGACCAATGAGAATACCCACAGAATTCATTCTAGAACTAGCAAGTTTAGCTCTAAAAAGAAATTACTTTAAGTTTAAGGAAGACTTCTATTACCAAATCAAAGGTGTGGCGATGGGGTGCCCATTGGCCCCAGAGCTGGCAGTTTTGTTCATGTCCCAATACGAAGAGAAATTCATCTATCAAAACAACCCTTACCACCAATATATCGGATGCTGGAACCAATATATCGATGATATTTTTCTGACATGGAAAGGCCCCGAGGATCAGCTACATAAATTCCACGAATGGCTGAATAATCAAACAGAGGAGATAAAATTCAGTTTAAACCATTCACGCCAAAAATTGCCATTCCTTGACGTTGAAATTTATCCTTCTGAAGGCATCCTAAAACCACCCTCTACAAGAAAAAGACTGACAGAAATAAGTCCCTTCACTACACCAGCAACCACCCGCGCAGCTTGAAAGACAACCTACTAGTGGGTCAATTTTTGCGAATCAGGCGCAATTGCACCTACAAGGATGAATTCTTCTTTCATGCAAGTAAGTTGAAAGACAACTTACTAGTAAGGGGATTTCCCAAAAAATTGTTAAAAAGAGCAATAAAAAGAGCTTGGTGGACCCCCGGGATGCATTATTGCAATCAAGCCAAAAAAAACTACTAGATCGGATAATTTGTGTGTCCACTTATTGTCCAACATCAAACTGGCTTAAAAAAACAGATTAGAAACAACAGGCATCTAGTCCAATGGCTAGATGAAAAATTTAAGGAAATTCCTCGGTTTGCCTTCAGGAAGGACAAAAGTATAGCGAACCAGATTGTACGAGCAGCAATGCCAAAGGAACGAACTCCAACAATGCGGGATTTTGTCAACTTGCCCCCTGTGAAAGGCCACCATAAATGTGGTACTTGTGTGTGTTGTAATTCTACAATAGAAGGAGATCTGTTCAGTCACAAAGGGGTGTTCTGGAAACACGAAAGCTTTACAAATTGTAAATCCAAATACGTCATCTATGCAATTCAATGCCCCTGTCAAAAAATATACATGGGGAAAACATCGCAGGAGATACGTCACCGGATATCCCAACATAAATCCAGAATCAGGAGAAATGTACAAACTTCCCCCCTTGTAAATGATTGGTATACAAATTCTCACACAGAACAACAACCTCAATGGACCGTAATTTCCAAAGTAGAACAAGATGCTAGAGGAGGTGACCTGGAGGTCAAGCTATCGAAACAAAAAGCAATGCTAATCATCAAATTTAACACAGCCACAGAAGGACTGAATTAATAATCAGAGATCTTCAATCTCTAATATTTGTCCGCACAAATCACTCAAGTTGTCTCAACAAACATCTAGAATGCGAATGTGAACTGAGAAACATGGAGTTACGAATAGCACTTAGGACGCAAACACAAGAACGGTCAAGCTGCATCCTTATAATTAAATAACGTTTCAATTACTGCACTGAAATACACAGTCCAATCAAAGCACTCTAAGATAAATCAGAACCAGCCATACTGTATACCAAACCAAATCTGTTTGAAAGAATTATAAAAGAATCCAATCCAACTAGCAATCTTGCCAAGAAGGCATGAGTCAGTTGAACGGTTCAGTGTACTTCGGAAAGTGTCAATAGGAATTTATATATGCGAATATTACTAGGACAAACTGTGAAGAACTTTATTGACAACACCCACAAAAAAATACACACGATTGTCCTCAGCAAAACTACAAGCCCCAGAAGCCCCAAAGAAACGTCTCACGGCATAATAGAACGAGATCTGCCGCAGTCGAGCACAGACGGGTTGAGAAAACGCCAGCCTGAGAGAGACATGACAAGGAACTGCGCTTGAGGTAAATCACGCATACACACCGTAACATTAGCAGCGCATGGCTGAGCCGGGACAGGAGGGCGGCTAATACCGTCGTCTTCCAAAGGTCACGCAGCAAACTTAGAGCGTGTCACAAGCCTTCGCCACTACATCGGTTTTCCTTCAAATGCCACTTAGAAAGCACAGATTAGACTAAAATCCTCTGCCATAACTTCCAACTTGCCTGAGATTATATTTAGCTTGTGTTAACTTCCTGCTGGTCATTGCACACTTTCAATTGAGCCCCCGTTTTCTGCTCGCTTTTGCAGATTAACTCCAAAAATCAACAAGATATTCGGCACAACGCTCGACAAAGAGTGACTTTCCAGGTATGCAAATTAAAACCGGATATGCCCTGATGCCCCGACAGCAACAGGAACAAATCGTAAATAAGACGTTTTATTTATTTATTTGTTGTTACAGGCTTTTCCCAAGCCTAGCCTATGGGACAACTGAAACCTCCTTTGCGACCCAGCAGAGAGCATTTAAAAGTAAGGACTCACACTTACAATTCACATTCACTGACAGTGCGGACATTCAGATAAGATTCTATCTGTTTATTTTATTTTCTTAGATTATTTTCTAGTGAATGAATGTCACTATGGAAGCTATCACATATATGAGAATTAGCTGAGGTAAGAGAGTCATTGCTCCCGGCCGGGAGTGGGTGCGGATACTAATTCCTCCTTACAACTCAATAAGACATAGTTTTCTCCTTATTTTTCAGAACCATCAGAGGACCTGAAGAGAGTTCCTCACATAGGGAACTCGAAACGCGTCGACCATCATTGTGTTAGGCCAATGGGGGCTCATTTAGAATAAACTATTTGCGAACTATGTTTAACGGTTTAGATGGCCTATTGTGTAAAACTAAAATTGGAATTTTTTTTGCTAATATGTTTCTATTGATATTATTTGTCTAATATAAGCTTGCAGAATCGAGCTACTGACCTGTTGAGATTTTCTCTCCTTTCTTTCTTTTTCTTTTTTCTTTCCCAAACACTACATCTATGACGCTTAAAAATTGTATATATGAGTATGAATGCGGACAAACGAACAAATGAGTGCAAGAATGTATTACCCAAAAAAATCTAAACTTTTTTAGGTAGGGTACTGTCCTTTCCCCCCCTTTCTTTCTCTCTCCTGTATATTCAATGTGACGTTTTTTGATAAAAAGAAAATTTGATGTTTATATAAAAAAAATTGGTTTTTATTTATAACTTGAAATAAATGGATTGATTCAAATGAATGGGTGTTCTGAAGAACTAGTTTAACTCTGCTCTTCAGTACAAAGCTGTGAGAGAAGTAGTTTTCCTTTTTTAGGTCGCCTGAGTACCAGGGAGCAGACGGCCGCCGGGCGTCTGAGGTGCTCTTTTTCACTGGTATAGTTACATCAAAGGTTTTCTTCAGAATAGAGTTAAACGTATCAGCAAATCCATGGGATCCTGCTGGGTTTTACTTGGATCTACCCATAGTTGGTTAAAAGCTATGTTCAAGGTTTCCAAAGTACGTTTTTTCCATGGCCTACTTTTACTATATTTCGGTGGTTTCTGCGGGGTCGAGGCGGCCATTTTGGCCTCTAGCTGGAGGGAGAATTGGATCATAAAATGGTCTGTCCATAATAAGGGGAGAGGGGGAAATACTCTTACTCCTTTGGAGTTAGAAAAGATAAGATCTAATGTGTGGCCAGCACAATGAATTGGACCACTTACCCTTTGTAATAAACCGATGTCGCTCAAGATAAAAGTGAGCTTCAGGACATCCGGGTTTATTGCGTTTAAAATCCCCCAGAAGAGTGAAATTACTAGAGGCCAGCTCGTGGATAGCAATATATTCCATCAAATGATTAATAAAATGTGTTTAAGGGCCGGGGGCCGATATAATAGTGCCCCATTCCAGGATGTGGATGGCGAGACGGTGAATCTAAAAATTCCCTATTCCATAATAGTGTCAATCAACGTTGAGAGCCATTGCACTTTTAAGTGACTCTTGAAAGCAATTCCTATGCCGCCTCCTGATTTCCTAGTGCTGTTTGAGTAAATTCATTTGTAATCAGCGGGAATGGCTAGCTTAATAGCGGGGCGATTTGTAGGAGTTAGCCATGTTTCAGTTATGAAACATAAATCGGGGGAGTGGTTGGAAATCCCAGATCTCGAAAGGATGTTTTACCAGGGACTTGACATTACATAGGATATATTTTGATATGTTATGCTTTTAGGTGTAGTCTTTTAGGGGCTTAATGACCGCATGAATGGCCGAAAGGCTTTGAAATTTACATTTTATGCAGGCCACAGGGCCCTCTAGGATAGCGGGGAATAAGAGGCCACAGCAGCTCTCCCCTTTGCACCTACTGGGGGTCGTAGGTCTTATCTCTTGCAGCATACTTGCTGAGTAGATGTGGCAGGTGGGGGATGGGGCCTTGGGGATGGATTGAGCAGCCTCTCCCCCCTCCCGACTCGGTCTGGCGTGGACGGGCGCAGACGGCTTCGCCTTTGACGCGCCCGCTGCGTGTCCGAGAAGGTATGCTCATTTTGTAGGGCAGTATACTAGATTGGCTGCAACAACTAGCCCGCAAACCCAAATGAGCCCAAAGATGGCGGCTTCAGTGGCAGACCTTCAGAAAAGGGGGTGGTGATGAACAGAGTGTCTGAATTAAGCAGACCACTCTTACCCAGTCCAAAGATCAGGGCTTGATCCATCACCGTTTTTTAGCTCACTGCACCATCCCAGCTCCGAACTTGGCTATATGCAAATTGGTCTGACCCTGGCCCAGTGCATCATGGGAACAGGGCAGACCAAACTACCAAGCCAATTCTTATACTGGGAAGGAAACAAGCTTCCGGGGACCGGTTTCTGGCATTTCAGCCGTCTTCCGCCCGGCTTGCTTGAATCCTGATGGTGCAATGAGCAAGGGACTCACATCTGAGTATACCCTTCCACGCTTGTGGGGTGGACAAAAAGCAAGCCGGGCCGAAGACGGCTGAAATGCCAGAAACCGGTCCCCGGTAGCTTGTCTCCTTTCTGGTGAAGAATTGGCTTGGTAGTTTAGTCTGCCCTGTTCCCATGATGCACTGGGCCAGGGTCAGACCAATTTGCATATAGCCAAGTTCTGAGCTGGGATGGTGCAGTGAGCTAAAAAACGGTGATGGATCAAGCCCTGATCTTTGGACTGGGTAAGAGTGGTCTGCTTAATTCAGACACTCTGTTCATCACCACCCCCTTTTCTGAATAATTTCAGTGGTGTGGGCCTGGTGTTCCCGTGTCCTCCTCCAAGCAGCACCTAGTCGGCTGTTCTGGAGGGGCGGGAGGCGCGTGTGCAAGTAAAACAAATTAGCTATTTGGGAGCTCTGCAGATTAACTAGAGGAAAGGACTTCAGCAAAGAGAAAAGTTGTGACCTCCAGAGGACTAGGACAAGGCACTGATGTGAACTGAACAGGACACTACCTTTGTACGTAATATTCCTTGTCTCAGGAAACCCTACCCACTGCAACTCTCATAAATATCAAGGAAGAAAGCATGGCATCACAGATACCCCAGCAATAGTAGTACTTATACAGCTTCAAGTTGTATCTTTTGCCACACCGAGTTTTTGGTGCACAACCCAAGAATTAAGGGGGCCACGAAAAAGTACATATTTCACCTCTTGGAACTTAAGCAAGCTGGTTTTTGAGTGTTAGTAAATAATGAAAGACTCCAGTGGGAAAATATTGCAATGTCATCCCAGAAGCTTAGATGTGTCTTGTCTTTTTCTTTTGATCTTATGGACGTTTTCCATATGAAATATGAACAACTCAGTCATTGAATGTAAATAAATATTAAACAAAGTCCTACCATTAGCATTAATATCTTTATCACTAAACATTTTACAGCTGTTTAAAAGCAATTTCCAATGGTGCTTAGTCCTTTCTCAACCTGTTCACTTAAACTTGGTGTTACCAATTCATGTAATTTGGGTTCTAAATCTGAAATGTTCTTGGCATAAGTATATATTTCCTTGCTTTTGTATGTATGCACAGCAGTGGGTTCATCAGCTTCAATCTTCAGGTGATCTCAGTCAGAGTTTTTGCATCAAAACAGAGGTCTAGCTGGATCTCAACTTCATTATTGTGGAGCCCTTGTTTTTTCCAGTGTTTTGTCATTTCAGCTGGAGGATTTTTACGCTCACGTTGAAGACTGAAGACCCTATTTGTTACAAGGGTGGGTGCTGTAAACCGGCCTTCCTCCAACCCTGCGAAAACTGTGGTCCTCTCCTCCATGAAGTCAGTGGAACTACTGTTACTGGCTCTACAAATGTAGTCCCAACTCTGACCCATCGGACTTTTCACCACAGGACCGGTGGGTCATAGTTGTGGTTGCCCTCCCCTGTTGAGAGCAGTGAGACCAACACCCTTTTTCCAAGCAATGCATGAGGGACACAGAAAATGCAGAATATCTTTCACCATACACATGGATCCAGGTGTTCTTGTTTTGATGAAACAAACTTATACTGTGGTAGTTTGTTTTCTCTGAACAAAGGTTGCTGAGCAGGCTCTTTAAGTATGGTGGCTACTTAGTAAATCTTCAGGGCTATAAAGGGGCCCTTACGGAGGTGGTTTTCTTTACAGCCCAGTGATCCCTCACTAGGCATGGGTGTAGGCATTCTGGGGGGGTGCAGGGGATATACCCCCCCGGATTTTGGAGTGTGGGAGACTCGGGGCAAGGGTGGGGGGACGAAAGGACAAACATATGTTTCCTGATGCTTCCATTATTTGCAGGGCCAATAGCGCACTAAAGCGCTACCGATTATGGCCCTGCACTTGACCTGCTGACCTGCCTCCAGTTATCAGTGACAAATCTGCTGGTCATAGAATGAAGGTGAGTGAGGAGATCCACACCCAGAGCCCTTTTGTGTTAATGCTAATTGTGCTAGTTTCTGCTGACCTCGTTCTGCGTGTGGCAGGTCAAAGGAAGAGTGGAGTTGAAAGCAGTGTTTGCTTGATTGCTGTCTGCATCCTGCTACGCTAGGCAATACCCCCTCCTGATGCTTTGAAGACTAGCCCTGCAGGGCAATGAGAAAGATCTAATGAGGGAAGAGGCCCATTCAGCCTGACACCTGCAGGCCAAAAAGGAGGCTTCCTGAAATACAACATTGTCTAGGATCACACCTTTTAGTTAAATAGGGAAGCCGAGATTAGGCCCATATTTTACATTTTCACTCGCACAATTGAGATTCTAGAAGTTTGTCTCTTTCTTAATGTTTTTAACCTAATTAATGAAGGGTTAGCTTAATGCATAGGTGACAGGGAGAAGCCATGTTTTATTTTGATTCAGAAAAGGGGGTGGTGATGAACAGAGTGTCTGAATTAAGCAGACCACTCTTACCCAGTCCAAAGATCAGGGCTTGATCCATCACCGTTATTTAGCTCACTGCACCATCCCAGCTCAGAACCAGGCTATATGCAAATCAGTCTGTCCCTGGCCCAGTGCATCATGGGAACAGGGAAGACCAAACTACCAAGCCAATTCTTCACCAGAAAGGAGACAAGCTACAGTGGACAGGTTTCTGGCATTTCAGCCGTCGTCGGCCCGGCTTGCTTGAATCCTGATGGTGCAGTGAGCAAGGGACTCATGTCTGAGTATACCCTGCCACACCTATAGTGGCCAAAAACGATTCAGAAAAGGGGATGTTTTATTTTGGGCAGTTTTGCTTGCAATATTATTTATGTTGTTCTTATTGTTACATACTTGCGCATATTGAAGTATATTGTGTTTTTTTCTGTTTTTAATATTCTTGTTTGACTTGCATTATAATTTGTTTAATTCATTTTCAAATTTAAGGAGTACAGACAAAGAAAAAAAATCAACAAATAAAAATAATAAGTTACATGTTCAGGATACATTGTATTGTATTGTAATTGCATTTATATAGCGCTTACTACCCCTGACGGGGTGTGAAAGCACATTTTTAGGTGAGTAGCATGCTACTCTGGAACCCAAAAAAAGATTAGTGGTGAATTTGTTTAGTTACATATAAGATTAGTTTGAGTAGTCGCTATGTTAGTCAGGTATTTGGATTGGGAAGGATAGTGGAGGGATAGAAGAGGAAAAGGTTTGCATTTATCTAGCGCTTGCTTATGTGATGCTAAAGCGCTTTTTGGCAAGTAGCAAGCTACTCCAGAACCAGAAAAGGATTAGTGGTGAATTAATCTAGGGAAAGCCATATTCATTTGAGTGGTGGACATGTTAATCTGTTATTTGAATTAAAAGGATAGTGGAGGGATAGAGGACAGAAGGGTTTTCATTTATATGGCTCTTGTTCCCCTGATGAGGTGTTGTGGCAGTTTTTGTGCTTATCAGTCTACTCTGGAACCCAAAAAGGATTAGTGGTGAATTAGTGTAGGGAAATATGAAATACATTTGATTTGGACGGTAGACATGTTTGTCTGTTATTTGGATTGCAAAAGGAATAGTGGAGGAATAGAAGAAGGAAGGGTCGAGAAATTATATATTTTTTAAACTTTGTGGGAGTTCATAGTAGTAGGATGGGGTTTGGGATGAGAACATGGGAGGTGGAGGGGAACAGTCAGAGGGAAAGATTTAGAAAGGCTTGTTTTGGAGATCTGAATAGTAAAAAGAGGTATGAGATGATGCAAGGAGGGGTTAGAGGAGGGAAGAGTCTAATAAGGGTTACTTTGGGGTTCATAGTAGTGGTATGGGGTTTGAGTTGAATTTGAGAGTGGATGAAGGGGATATATTGAGAGAGGCATAGGGTGAGAAATAGGGTGGTGCATTAAAAGAGTAGTCACTTATATACATTTTAAACATAGACTATTTTAACTATAAGTAATATGTACATGTGTTAAGCATAAATAACAAATATCTATATTGTTAACAACATAATTATTATACATGTTATATACAGAGGGATATGCTGTATATTTATGTTTGAGTTTAGTTGTCATGTGAGGAGGAGACAATTCTTGAGTTGTCTTCTGAAGATAAGGGGGTTATCTTTGGATTTTATGTTTGGGCATACAGAGTTCATAGTTTGGCTGCTAGAATGGAGAAGGATGTGCCACCCATGTTTTTTTCTTGTACGTTGGGATTTTGAGGCAAGGTGCCACTCTAGAGCAGAGGTTCCTTTGTTGAATGCATTTTGTGATTTTATTTCCTGAGGAAGAGCGGTCCTGTTCCATGTATCGCTTTGTGGGTGATACAAAGCCACTTGAATGTGGATCTTCTGGCAACCAGTAACCAATGTAGGGCTTTCAAGGCTGGAGAGATGTGGGCTTGCAGTTTGTTATGTAAGAGTAGTCTGGCAGCAGAGTTCTGAATCCAATGTAGTTTTTCATAGTAGTTAAAGGTAATCTGTGGTAGAGGCTATTGGCGTAATTGAGTTTAGACTGAACAAGAGAGATGGTAGCCTGGACCTTGTGTGGGAATCCCAGGTGGGTAAAAATGCGTCGCAGAGTTGTTATGGTAACAAAGCTTGATCTTGCTAATTTGTCCACTTGGGCCTTCATTGATAGCTTTGAGTCCATGGTCATTCAGAGGTTTCTTAATTCCTTTGATGCTTTCGGTGGTGTTCCCAGATCATCAGGCAATGCAGTGAAATGGTCATAATTTTTCTAATTGCCGCACATGAGCAGATCTGTTTCGGATGCATTTAAATTGAGATGGCTCCATGTCATCCACTGATCCATGGCTCTGAGACAACTGAAAATTGGTGAGTTTCCAATGTCTTTGGGGCATCCCAGTTGAAGGAGTATTTGTGTGTCATATGCATAGTTATAGCAAGTGAGATGAGATTGATTGATCAGTGCCAGTAATGACTTCATGTAGATGTTGAAAATCATGGGTAAGATGAAAGAGCATTGAGGGACCCTGCTTTTGTGAAGTATGGTTTGAAAGAGAATGGATGACATTAGTTCTGTTGTGAAGGTAGGATTTGATCCAGTCAAGAACAGTCCCTCAATGCCAGCTTCATAGAGTCTTTTTACCAGAGTGTCATGGTCAACCCTGTCAAAGGCAGCTATGAGGTCCAAGAAAAGTAGTGTAGCAACCCCATTCTGGCCAACTGTGTACTTAGGGGCCGCAAGTGTCCAACAAGGGCAGATTATGTGTCTCTTTCCGGATGGAATCCCGTTTGGAAGTCTGAAAGTAAGGCATTATCTTCAAAGAATTGTGACATCTGGACGAATGCTGCTCTTTCTATCAATTTGCCCAGGAAAGGTCCATAAGTAATCGGTCGGTAGTTGTTGGGGTTCAGCGGGTCCAAGTTTGTTTTCTTCAGTAGTGAGCATATGCATGACTTTTTTAGTTCTTCTGGAAATATTCCGGTAGTTCAGGAATACTTGATGATGCTTCTTTTTGGAGTGGCAGCAGAGGTTGTAAGTAGAATTTTCTGGAAGGTTTGTGGTGGACACGGGGCAGAAAGGCTGCCAGCAGGCCTCGGTACTGCTTTAACCACCTCCATAAATTAATTGTGTGCAATGTGTTGTATAATCTGTTACGTTTTTTTAAGTGTTGTTTGTCTTGATTGGTGTTTGTTTTGAGCCAGGCATGTTGCTGATTACTGATTTGCTATTTTATCTCATTTAACATATGTATTTCTCCAAGATACTGTTGTCTTTTGTTCTGTTGTGTAGTCTATAGTGGTATTAGGACATCAAAAGCTTCCTGTAGCCACTCACTTAGTTTTTGAACAGAATGTACTGTGTCTAGATCTGTATTGGATGATAGGTATATGTCTAAGTGTTCAACTTAGTTGGTTCCACTGTCGATAGGTGGATTCACGTACGGTGGTTTACGGTGTGTCGCTTAGTGTTGTTTTGTGTGAGAGATTTTGTTGTGCTGGTGTGTGTGTTATGTTTTGTTTTTTAGGAGTTGTGAAAGGAGGTGCTGACGTATCTGTTTTCTGAGAAGATTTTGAATGTAAAGTTCTGTTAATGAGTGGAAGTTGTAAGGTAAAGGAGTGGTGGTGTGTTTGTGAATAGAGAATGTGGTGTGTAAGAGGGGATGAACTAGAGTTGAGTGTTTGATTTGATTACTGAAAGGTAATAAGTGTGGTGCAGTGGAGTGTTGCGTGGTTGTGTTATTGTGGTAAAAAGAAAAGGAGGGTATTGGTAAATGAAAAAATAGAAGGCTGAGTATATGTGTGCTGGTGACAAAGATGGGCCTGTTAGAAGTAATTAGAGCAAGGAGTGTATGTATGGATGTGATATAGTTATGTATGGTGTGGATTTGGATTGTGTTTGTGATGAGTGGATTGGCTATTGGTATAGCATAGAGTGGTGTATTGTTTGTAAATGATGGTGCAAATGTGTGGTAGCTAGTGTAGAAGGTTGTATAGGTGTGGTTTATGGGGATATGTGGTGGGTATTGAGACATTGAACTTGTGTAGGGCTAGCTTGTAGTAAATGGGTGGAGTACATTGTTCTGCGTGTGTTAATCTGGTTGTGTCAATGGGGTAGGGAAGGAGTGAAGGCAAGTACATTTGGGATGCATTTCTGGCCATTGGCCTGAACAGTCTCGAACAAGCTCAAGCAGGCAACTGCACTTGTCCACTCCGCCCTTAGCTTGGACGCCCAGTCTGAGACACCGTGAACCCTAAGCTTAAATAGCCCTAGTAAATGTGTGACCCCTTCAGCCAATGGGAACCCTAATCAGTCACAACACTAGCCTTAAACCATAGAACCAATATGACACCAGCCTCTTACAGCCAATACAGTCCTAGTCCCAGCAGTCAATCGGGCAAGAAACCTTAAGTCCTACGTCCAATAGAAACTCTAGTCCCAGACCTAGTTACAGCAGCAAATCAGGCATGAAACCCTAAGCCCTGCCTCCATAGATACTCTAACCCCAGCCCTAGTCTAAGCAGCCAGTCAGGCACAAAACCCTACGCCCTATGTCTAATAGAAAGCCTAACCCAAATCCTAATCCCAGCCTCAGTTCCAGCAGACAGTCAGGCACAAAATCCTAAACCCTACATGCAATAGAAGCCCAAGCTCCATGAAACAATTAGAAAGCCTAAACCAACCCACTGATTAGAATGCTAACCCTAAGCCTTGCTTCCAAAAAAAATACTGACCTAGGGACCAATCAGAACCCTAGACCTATCAGCCAATCAAAACCCTAACCCTAAGCCCAATAGAAAAAACAGACACAACCATCAATCAGTGCACACATGGAACATTCAATAGTATCTTACATAAGGACGTGGGACCTCAAGCAGCTGAACAGGAGGCTTGGAGCTACTCCTCTATCAGAATCTCCTTGGAGACATCCAGGCTCAACCCACACACTCTTCAGTGCTGCAGGTAAGGGCCTAAACCAGGCTTTTACTGCTATTCCCACACCTAAACAACATACTCTCCTAGCCAAAAAAGAGTGCTACATGCACTTTCTAAACACAGTTTAAAATCTTTAGAGCAGATTACTGCAATCTAAAAGCTAATGGATACTCGAACAAGGTATCAGCAATGCAGGGTTCATAACAATGCATCTGCATAAATCTGCACACATTTCACAAAGTTTCAGGGAAATACAGTGAGTGCAGTCCAAGCCCATTAGAGCGAGTGCAAAAGGCCCTAAATAGGAAAATACAGTTTGACCATCACAGGGGTTAGATTGCATATCGTATTGTAGTCTGTCAGATATTTGTACTGGCAGCACATATATCACAGACATGGAGTGTTTACCCTGCTGTGTGGGTTTGGTTAGGGGAGATCAATGGTTCACAATCACTGACTTAAGCAGCATGGAATCAAACGGTATATAGTGGGCCCCAGATATCTTTGGGTCTCAAAGAAGGGGGTGGAAGCTCCACACATATTCAATTTCTTGTGTTCCAGAGGGCAAATTCTCTTAGCCAATCTTTCGCCTTGTATCATAACTGATTAAGCATGAACAGGAAGTCAATGAACATTCCGTTCCACACAGCACCCCTCCATGTGATATAGAGTGGTAGACATGCACAGGCCAGGGAAATGGCGTACGGAAGCAGCTCAGCGTGCAGGTTATCCCAGTTTTGCACTGGGTTATAAGCAGGGTCACTGGAATTATACTGCAGGAAAGGGCCACATTATGCGTTGGGATAGAGTAAATTATTTGGCAAGAAAAAGCTAATTATGCAGAATAATGCAGCACATTTTTAATAGCATTACTTCATTATTTTCTCATTTGTAAACTTTATAACAATATCTGGACATCAGTTGCACCTCTTAAGTATACCAGTTTAATGCTCAAATGTAGCACTAAGCAACAGAAAGGTGTCCGGTCCAGATTTGCAAAGGGCTTTAGACTGCGTGAATTGCAAAAACAAGACTGCGTGGCCACACGTGTCACTGCATTTTTATTAACCTTTGACCTGCTTGAGCCAGAAACAAATTATTTTTGGGTTAAAATCTGCAGGTTATGAGGCACATGGTGAATTATGTGGCAAATCTATGATTATGCAAAAATTGCAGCGACCGCACAATCGCATAATTCCAGTGGCCCTGTTTATAAGGTTGTCCCAGTCCCCCCCCCCAGAAATGCATTGTCTCCTACAACCCTGCTGGTATGAAAATCTAACTAAGGCAAACAGTTCTCTGGGTAGTGGAGGTCATTACTTCCGCATTATTGCAGACTAGTGGGTCTTCCACCTGGGTCTAAATGATCCCATAAATCTAACTGTAAATCTTTTGACTTGGGCAACGCGATAGGCTTAGAGGGCCCACATTCCATTGATGAGCCTGAAAATCCACTTAGGATCATGTCACCTGTGATCATTGACTGTCGTTGATGCTTAGCTTGTTGACTTTTGAATTTAAAAAATGTATACCTCCTTGACAATTTTGGTGGTTTTACTTATTACGTATTTTTCACTTTAATATATTGTTGTGGGAATTTTGTTGTTTGATTTCTTGACTTAAATTGTGTTTTGTTCTGCTTTAAAGTAATTAACATGCTCTTCTGCTTTACAAGGACCTGAATTATTGATTTGAGTGGGGGCTCATACCCTGCTTTCCGAATTTATTGTAATTCAGGATCCCATAATTTACAATGTCATTATTTTTCTTTCAGATAGTCAAACACCAGAAGCATCCAAAGAGGAATGGAGAATGTTTTCAAGAGAGCAGATTTTCACACTCATCTCATGTGCTTCGATTAACTTGTGTTCATCAATCATCTTCTCCTTATTAGCCCCCTTTTTTCCCCAAGAGGTAAGTGGTTCCTTTTTACAACAAGCAGTCCATATTTGCATTATCGTGTAGTGACCGCACATTTGCCCGCTGTCAAACCATCTTGTTCTGCTATTCATGCTGCTTTTTTTGTGCTTTTGTATCCCCCATGCAGGCTGCAAAGAAAGGAGTTAGCAAGTTCGTTGTTGGATTGATTTTTGGATGCTTCGCCTTATTCAGTTTCATATCTTCGCTGATCATGGGACAATATGTGAGTAGTTTCTAATTTCTGGATGCTATTTCTTGCATATCAGTTCCTCAAATATTTAGAGCTCACCGAAGTGATTTTGTGCACCCTTTTAATATCAATACCAGTAGAAGGTTGACACTCATCTCCAAGCGTTTCTTCTGAAAATGTTGCCATGTGCTGCTATGGAGTTAGGGGAAACGCAAGGACTGCACACTGCATAAAGTAACTGCTTTCCTGGAACCATCTTTACCTTTTAGTCAAACGTCTGCTTAATGTGCTTTGAAACTACAGGCTGTAATGACAGTGCCCGGTGTAGCAAAGTACAAGCCAAAGATAGCACTTGCTACCTCTTGGCTATTCCTGACTGACATTATTCACCTTCTAGGTCTGCAAGCCTCCACATTTGCGGTTGCATTTATGGTTGCATTTTCAAGAATTTAATCCTCATAAATGCCTTAACTCGCACATCGAAACATAATTTAAGTGAACAAATACTTTTGAGAATGTTCATATTTGTACTTAGAATAGGATTAATTGATTGAATGGTTAATTGTCTATTAGTATGTTGTATCAAATGCCAACTATGTGCACTAGTTCTTTACTGAATTTGATTTAGGAAAATAATTAAAAAAATAAACAATAATCACTTGCAAAACATAGATGTCAAATAAAATGCAATTTATAGCGGCATTGAAATACACACTGTGACATTCTCGTTATGACATCACACGAAGTGATCTCCAGACACTCAACATTTGTTAATTTTCCAGGAGGTGATAATATTGAACTTGAAATGCCTACAATAAACAGAAGTTAGACAATAATAGAAAAGACCTAAAGTAGCAGTAGCATAGGAAGGGGGGTGCGGTGGATGCCGGCCACCCCGGGTGCCATCACTGAGGGGGGTGACAAAATGGCAATAATATGTGTTTTAAACACATATTTGTGCCATTTTGTCCAGCCAGGGTTGACAAGTGTCATCACTGAGGGAGGTGACAAAATGGCAAAAATATGTGTTTTATCCACATATTTTTGCCATTTTGTCAAGTGTGGGGTGACAAGAAATTTTCCGTACTGGGTACCATCTAACCTTGCTACACCATTGTAAAGTAGATAGCACTATTAAAGTTTTTATCTATATTTAAAGCACGATGCTGCATTTAATCCCCAAGGTACAAAACTGATCACCAAAAGGGAATGCCACCATAGATGCAACCATCTAATGCTCAAGTCATTTTTCCAGAGTTAGTCTAAAATGCCCGGATCTAAAATCTAGGTCAAATATCATCACTATATGTCCAGGCAAAACTTTCAAATGCTCAGTCAGAAGCTCCTTTTCCCACAGACACAACCTCTATTTAACTAGGTATAGCTTGACAAGGCCGGGTACAGGCTCATAAAAGCATATGTGCAGACACTTCTTTCAGAGAGACAGCTGAAAGAGGATAGAAGAGAAGCAGAAGCAGGCGCAATATAGCATAGGAGTTAATGGAAGACAGAATGGAGGAACGAACATGATCAAAGAGGGAATAGGGAGGGAAAGGGCGATCTATAAAAAAAGGAGGAGGAAGATAAGTAAGTGAAACAAAGGATGCTCATGGTATGGGGAGAAGACAGTCAAATAAGGGAAAACAAGAGATGGAAGTAAATTGTGGAATGGGCGGAGAATAGGCAGAAGAATAAGATTATGAAGAATTTAGGGGCATATCATCAAGGGTCGTCATTAAAATTATCGCTGCTTTTGCGTCCGTTTTGGGATGAAAAGCAGCGATCATTTTATCGCCCTATCTGCATGGACACACTAACGCGTGAATCCATGCTTTAGCTACCATTTTCTTTTCGCCTTGCATCGCTAATGAGATGCGAGGTAGGCGTTCCCCCGAGAAATACAGCGAAAATAATCGCTAAAGAAGGATCTCCCTATCAACAAGGGAATTGATAACCAGCCTAGCGACCTTAAAAGTAGCGCTAGCCGGCTATATCGCCTGTTCTTTACGCCTGCTAATTGTTTCACTTAGCATGTTTAACATAGGAGGTGGATCGTCATGCTAAGTCCACATCTCCCTTTCGCCAATGTTTTTTTACTATAGCTGTTTTTTTTATCGCAGGTAATCCTGCGATATTGCTCCTTATTGCCGCTATTGCTGGGATTTCTATTGCCCGGCTGGTGTTGATAGATATATTGTGTGGTACAGGGAGGCATAGAATAGAACTGTCCAAATGTTACCCACAACTTCCAGAGAGAGGCCTAGGAGTACCTGAATTCAAACTATACTGCATCGCAGCACTATTTTACTGGATGATTGGATGGCCTTGCCATTCTGCCTCCCTTGTAACTGGGTTCCTAGTTGCTGCCCTGGGAGGTGGAACTCTGGCAGAATATTTCCTGGGTGGGAGGTGTTATATGGGCTGAGGTGCTCTGCTGATTGCGGTTTGTGGGCACTATTGTCTCAGATTTCCAGAGCAGAAGACTGGTCTGACCCTTTGTATTCCTCAGAGATTTCTGCAGTTTTAATGCTGGGCTTTACTCGGGCTACCGTGGCAGCAAATCGCCAGACATTGTGCAATTGGGCCATCCCTTTGATGCGGGCTTATTATTGCCTTCTCTGAACTCAGGGAGGAATAAAAGTTACCAACTTGCTGCCATGCAGCGCGTTACAAAATAATGAGTCTCCTTCAGGGCTGAATAAACAACGCAAATAGCACTGACTTGGGGAGGGGCAGACACAGATGGGGTTTGACCTGGCAGCTTTAAGACTAAGCGAGGAAGCAGCAGGGTGGGACTGGCCGTGCTGGGCATCAGGCGTTTCCCCGGGAGGCTGGAGGAGTGGGGGCCAATTTTGCAGGTGGGACGACATATTCAAGTGCTGTTATTCGTCTTTTATTTTCAGTATGCAGATGATGAAACCAGCCAACGCTTTTTACCCAAACATGGGCTTCTTCATGGCTGTAATGGCATACAAATTAAGCAAACTTTAATATATTAACAAATACTGCAATGTATTTGTCCCAAGATACATGTCACAACTGTAAACAGCGAGAATTTTACAGAGAAACACCAAAAAGACGAAGGGAGAAAAAGACAATAGAAATAAATAGAGTGAAGCAAGACCAACTCTATACGCAATGAATTTTGATGATGGAAGGGAAGAACTTGCTAAGGATCTTTTTAAACCCAATTATGAGATGAAACAGGCAGTCTCTAGTGGGGTAACTAAAATTGAAGGGCTGAAATTAAAATTTCAGAAACTAGAAAGGCTAAAAAAAATGAGCTTTCAAAGTGGTGGGACGGGGTTACCCTCAAAAGATATCTAGATAACAAAAAATTCCCTAGAGGTTTGAGGATACTCACGATTCCCAACTGTGTCGATCTCGACCAGGATCTTTTGTCTGAATGGGAGAATAATCTCCATAACTCCTCATTTACAATGATGAGGATCTTGATAGCCCATGCTGAAAGGAAATGTGTCAAACTACAAGCAGAAATAAAGATCCTTAAGGATGAAATTAAACAGCTGAACCTAGTAGAGGCCACTACCAAAAACTATGCAATCCTTAGGGATCAGATTGTAAATCATCAGGCCATCGTTAAAAATAGGAAAGTGCATAAGATTATGCGTGACGACTGAGATTATGATCATGGTCGTATCTTCACATCCATAGCCAAATTTGATAATATCCAGGTTCCAAATACAGATACCCAAACTCCGTCCACCGCTGGAAGCCTTCCAGCATTAGCGTCAGCTCTGAGGCTTCATTGGTGGATGAAGTCAACAGAGATGGGGCTACAGAAGCTGGGGTGCAAGGTGTATTATCCTCGTCTTTTTTAGAGGAGGTTTGTCGTTTCAGAATTGGGAACAGAAAGCAAAGATACAAACCAGGAGAGAGGGGAGTAGAAAATCCGTGGAAAAGATTGGGTTCTGACAAGATATCAGAAGAGTCAGGTGAACAAACGCTAGACACATGTGATGTAAACACTATTACTACCATTCCTCTCAGCACTGTTGCTGACAATTTGGTTGTGAATCTGTCAAATTGTGCCTTAAATGTGCATGAAATAAATGTACTGAATAAAGGTCCTGGATACTGTCCAGTGTATCGGGGCATGTTTACTGATCTCCATGTTGATTTGTGGTAATTTGTGAGACGTGCTAAATTAAAATGTCATTTTTCTCTCAATAACTATGCTATAGTGGTTGTATCGACACCACTATCTGAAGTTAATGTCCCACACATGAAAAATGTGTCTTTGCTTCTTTCCCTAGACAATGACAATGAATCATCGTACGATCATGTGTTAGAAAGTTTGAATTTTAGCGAAAGATTACACTTGTGACAGCGGTCTCCACAACAGAAATAAATTCATGCCCCGGGGTGCACATTTAAACAGTCTAGATGTCTTTCATAAATTGGTGACAAAAGAACTGCACAATCTAGAGGATAGGCACTCAACTAGATCCAGAGGATACCATGCAGACAATTTAACATCACGTGAGAGGGCAGCAATTCAAAATCTCCACTCCAATGGTGACATAATAATAAGGGAAGTGGATAAAGGGGGCAATGTGGTTGTGATGAATAGGATCGACTATGAGAATGAGGTAGTGAGACAACTTAACAACACAGCACATTATACCAAGATTGGTCCCAACCCTTGCAGTATGGCCACCCTAAAGTTCAATGCCCAGTTGAGCCACTGGAAAGAGATTGGTCTTCTATCCGATACTGAACACAAGTTTTTGTCTATCACCAACCCCAGGTACCAGTGCATATATCTTCTCCCGAAGATTCACAAAATTCAGCCCTTCCCTTCAGGACGGCCAATAATTTCTGGAATTGGATCGATAACTGAAGCCCTAGCAAAGTTTGTGGATACCTTTCTGCAGCCACTAGTCATTAACCTCCAATCCTACATCAAAAATAGCACAGATCTACTCAATAAACAAACTTACCTGGAATGTCATGACAATAAGCATGGGCGGAAAATCCGTTTTGCTCGCGGATTTTGCGGATTTTCGGGAAATTCGCAATCCGCGAGATTCGCGAATCTCCCGCCAAATCCGCGAGCAGCGGATTTTGCTTGCACTGCTCGCACTGTTCGGGTGAGTTTGCGGCTTCCCAGTACAACTTCGCGCCCCGCGAATAAGTGCTAAATTGCAGAAATACGATCTTAGCAAAACTGAAACTACTTACCAGGTTCAAAAGTTCAGGCTCATCATTAGTAGCCATTTCCTGTAGTGCTTCCTGAGGGGCCCCTCCAGAGTTCAGTTGCCAGTTGCAACTATTATGTGACCCTGCTCTGAACCTCAGAATAGTTACACATATGCCACAAAGGTCCTGAATTACAGCTAAGGGAGACAAGCAGGAGCCAGGCTGGAAGTTAAAATCCATTAATCAGCCCCTAATTCATTATTGTCAGTTGGGGCAGGGCAGGTGTTGTAACTAATTTTGCAACAATGAAAGCACTTAGCAAGTGCAAAAGATCACTAATCAGGGCGCACTAAGGAAGCAGGTGCCAGCTAAAAAAATATTCTGTGACACATTAATCAGCCCCAAATTAATTCAGGTCACTTGAGGCAGGGAAGGTGTGCTTTGCTTTGCCGAAAATAATGTACACTGGACAACCAGAGGGTGTGGTGATGAAACAGAGGGTGGCATGGGTGGGCCAGAGGGTGGCATGAGTAGTCAGAGAGTGGCAGTGGTGACAGAGATTGGCAGTGATGAAGAAGAGTGTCCCAAACAGGCTGGACACGTATAAACAACAAGTTCGCAAAACTTGCGACCCGACAGGTAAGTTCGCAAATTGCGAAATTGTAAAAACCCTCGCGAACTGGCAGAAACACGGGCGAACACAAAAAAAAAAAAATCCGCAAATTCGCGGGAATTCGCGGATTTTGCGGATTGCGAGTTCGCAAATCCGCAAAATTCGCGAACGCGAGATTCGCAAAATTCGCCCATGCTTACATGACAACATGTGGTTTGCCACCTTGGATGTAGAATCCTTGTACACCTGCATTAAAAAAAGGCCATGGGAAACAGGCAGTTGATCTCTATCTCTCCACTAGACATGCTAGTTTACATGATCACAATCTGATGTTACTAGAGATGATTGACCTCATCCTCGATAACAACTTTTTCTTGTTTAACACCACATGGTACAAACAAGAGCAGGGGACCGCTATGGGTTCAAAATTTGCACCGTCATATGCCAACCTCTTTATATGGTGGTTAGAGCGTACCCGTGCATGGTCAAGGGCGGCCATGATATTATCATTGTGAGAAATTGGCCTGGCATATGATGTCCACTAGTTCTGGTGGGCACCTTGCACCAGTCTAATCAAACCTTATTGATGGTGGTTGTAAAGTCAACCTTATAGAAAGCTATTCTAGTGGTAGCATGAACCAGCAGTCATCAGGCTAAGACTTCAGAGAGTGTATTAAGCAAGTTGTTTTACCAATTATAATCCCTTGAGTACCAAATGAAAGGACACCACACAAGGTATATATCAAATATATATGTATTTATTCTAAACACAACCCCTCTGTACTGTTTATGAGGTCAGAGGTAAAAATACAATACAAGTCTCTCAATTAATATACGATAAGTTGCACAGTATACTGTATGCCCTCTGGCCTCACAAACCATATACTAAGTAAGTGGTATAAGTACCACAAGAGAATTAGAAAGCAGGCCTGGGGCCTGTGAAATCGCTGTGGCTCCTCTAAACAACCAAAGGTTAGGAAGTAGGAAGCCCACGGGCAGTTTCTAAACACAGGGGCGGGTTATCATTGACTTTCTATAGGAAACGTAAAAGTTACAATTAAACAATTTAAGGACACTTCCGGATGGACTAGGATGGAACCCTTTTAAACTAGGACACTTCGAGAGTCAAGACCCACGGGAACACCGGAGTACTTATGTTGCCTCACCCAGGGAAGCCAGGTGCATAGGAGTCTTTTCGTGTCGGGTTTCGTCATCGTTTTCAATGGAGAGCTGCAAAGAAACGCTGCAGGCGACCAGAGGAAAAGTGTCCGGGTAGATCCAAGGGTTTATCGAAAATCTGAAGAACCTGAAACCAGAGGGGACAGAGTCTGGGTCACTAGCCAGTTACCAGGAATGTACCAGGATGGAACCAGGCGATGTTGGGGGCTTGAAGTTGAAGAAGCTTCAGCCATGAGGTCCAGGAGGCATCGACAATGACGAGGTGCTGGATTCGAGCTGTCCTACAAAGGATCTAGTTGACTGCAGTGCAGGGGACGCGCCAAACAATCCCTCAGCTCGCCGTGAGGGGAACGGCTGCCCACACTTTGCTCTGTGCCCTGCCGTGAGGGGAACGGCTTCCTTACCTGTTATTCGTGCCGTGAGGGGAGCGGCTTCATTAGTCATCACTGCGCCATGAGGGAAACGGCTTCGCAGTAATTCCAAGCAACTGCCTACAACTCCCAGTGGCCCAAGGGGGAGCAGCATCAGCCGCACGCCGGCGCCAGCCCTCATAGCACTCCCGCCCCCACGCATCACGGGACGCGCCAAACAATCCATCAGCTTGCCGTGAGGGGAACGGCTGCCCACACTTTTCTCTGTGCCCTGCCGTAAAGGGGAACGGCTTCCTCACCTGTTAATCGTGCCGTGAGGGGAACGGCTTCATTAGACATCACTGCGCCGTGAGGGAAACAGCTTCGCGGTAATTCCAAGCAACCGCCTACAACTCCCAGTGGCCCAAGGGGGAGCAACGTCAGCCGCACGCCCGCGCCAGCCCTCATAGCGCTCCCGCCCCCACGCATCGCGGGACGCGCGCGGGTGCCGCCGGGCTAAGCCCGGGCAAAGTGTGGGTCATCTGTGGCCGTCCGGGGCAGGACGAGGCAGGGCTGGGCCTGCTCCCTGACATCTAGCCATGGATAAGCGCAAGAACACTGTAACTACAGAGGAGGGGGGGAAAAGGCCAAGGTGCCAAGATATTCCGAATCAAATATTTCCTACCTTACCTCAGCTGTGGGGGCACTTACAAAAGAAATTGAGAACGTCGAACATGAGTTGGGCATGTCCCCTCCCCCACCCTTGAACCATTCACAAGACACCGCTCATGTGCCCCACATTCCCCTAGAGCCTGAGGTGGTTGTGTTAAACCCTAACCCGATTATGGTTCCAATCACTTGTCCCCCCCTGGAAACAACCCAGCTCTGCCCTCGCCACAGGATATACAGGCCACTGGTCAAGCACCAAAGCGGAACTCAAAAAGTCTGAAAAAATGGTCCGGTAGCCCAATTATTGCCACTGGGACTGATGTTAACTTTGGCGACCACCTAGAGGCCTTGTTTGCTGCCCGTATCGAGCCTTTGTTGGTGTCCATTGCTAAAGACATCATGGAAACCTTGAATACCTGCCTTGCTGGTTTATTAAAGAAATGTACTTTAATCGATAACATTGTTAACGACCTGACCTTAGTCCCTGCATTGCATAGAGGGGGCATGGTCTCGCAAAGTACAAGCCCTAACCAGGTGACTAGATCTGCTGGCTCTATGCCGCCTAACAATGAGCGGGCCTCAGAAACAGTTAGGGACTCCCGCACAGCTTGTACCACCACAGAGGTAGCTTATTCAAATCC
Organism: Lissotriton vulgaris; assembly: GCF_964263255.1. Taxonomy (NCBI): domain Eukaryota; kingdom Metazoa; phylum Chordata; class Amphibia; order Caudata; family Salamandridae; genus Lissotriton; species Lissotriton vulgaris. The sequence continues at coordinate 1,301,790,842 of NC_141694.1, forward strand.
AGGCCACACTGATAGTTTTTCTCATCCGCCTAACAAAGCTTCAAATCGGCAAGCAAGGGGCTGACAAGTAAGATTAGACCTGCCCCCGGTGGCCGCCCCATTAACTGCAGTATTTATCGGCGTACCTCCATTAGTCGAGGGTGAGTGTGAATTTGCTTAGGATCTAATAAACAAGGCTAAAATGTGGTGTGTGAAAGCTTACAGAGGCGGGAGTAACATTTCAAATAGGATCATATTCTCTAGCAGGGTGGGTTGGATCGGGGGACGTCCAAAGATTGTTCAGGGGGACTGTGTCATAATAAACTTCGAAAGCCCCGACCTGGCTGATTGTTTATTTTGGGTCGGTTCAGATATATCAGAGGCAAGTCACATGAGACCGGTGCCTTTGGGTTTTTTCTATCCATCCTTAGGCATCCATCACGCAGACCTTCGCCCAGCCCTGTTAAGGAGGAGCATGACCCCAGTAGTGAGAGGGGCAAGATCAGATGGGTTCACACTAATACATCACCCAAGAAGGGGGTTAGGTACTCAGGCAGTCTCACTTCTGCAGCCAGTACACACACCCCTGGTGGGTGGTCGGCCATCCCTGAGCAATCGTTTTGCCCCTCTTTCGGCACTGGAGGAAAACGATTGACAGTCAGTCTCAATGCAGTCTGTCACGCCTAGGACCTTTGCCCGTGACGAGCCTGCAGTCTGCAAAATTATTAGCTGGAACATAGCCGGAATTAGAGCTAAAAGGGCAGACGTGGCCAGGGTAGATTTTGTAATTGGCCATGACATTATAGCTTTCCAAGAGTCATGGGATACTACTTCCAATTTTTGGCTAGACGGCTTCACTAGCTTTGCCGTTCCGGCTGTCCCTAGTACTGCTGGCAGAGCGAAGGGTGGCCTTATCTCCATTTTCTCACTCAAACTCAAGGGGACCCTAAATATGATCAAAACTAGCTCACCGAACCTCCTAATTGTGGAATGGGCAGTTTCCCCCACTCGTAAAATGATTTTAATTAATTTTTATAATTCTTGGACTAGGAACAATGGAATTGAACACATTGATGCCCTGGAAAATGTTCTTTTTACTTTCCGTCAAAATAATCACACTAATTTTGAGTTTATTTTATTGGGTGACTTTAATATACACCTCTGTAGAGATCTGTGCACCATTGGTGAACATGAGGACCCATTGGGTTCAGCGGCCCCACATTTTGAGCACTCAAAGTCAGGGGAGCCCTTGAAGAGTTGGTGGCAAATTTTAATCTTTTTGAACCCTGTAACACCGAGGGGGGGGGGGGGGTAAGAACAATCACCTATAAGGGTACTGACCCCGGCTCTGTGATAGATTACATCTTTTTGACCCCGGGTATTCTACATAGGGTTGTGTCCTATAAAGCAACTGTCTCGATATATAGTGATCACAACCCGGTGTTGCTCGAGGTGCAGTGGGGTGATTCCATGGGCTCAAAGTTTTCCCCAGTGCTACCAGGGCCAGCTCTACGCCCTGTGGACCAAGGGAGAAGGTTAAAATGGGCAAATGTAGTCCCTGGTCAGTTCACCGAAGAACTACCCCCGAAAATCAAGGGCAATATGGTGATATGTCAGGACCAAAATGCCACAAACCTTGACATTATGGGGGTACAAATCTCTGATGCTCTGACGGTCAAATCAGGTCAGGGTGGTAATAATCACCACAGATGGTTTGACTCCAAGTGTTCAAGAGCCCATAGAGCACTAACGTTAGCACTAAAAACCACCCCGAGAGATAAGGCAGGTGTCGCCTTTTAAGGAAGGAGTACAAGCAAATAATGCATGAGAGGAAAAAGGAAATAAAAAACGCAGCTTGGGAGAAACTACTCTCTATTGACGTTCTGCGTGATAGTACCCAGTTTTGGGCCACAATTAATCAGCCCTTTTTTTCAGAGCTAGATAACGCAGTCAGGGACTGCGTCATCCCCGATGACAAATGGCTCAGTCATTTCGGACAGGTGTATTGCGACACAAATGCTGGAACCCAAGGCTGCTCTTGGGAGGCACCAGAGTCTGCTCCCCTACTCTTTGATCAAGCCGAGGTGGAGAGAACAATCTGGAGACTTCCAAGAACAAGGCTCCGGGGCCGGACGGCGTCCCCGCTGATCTGTATAGACACTCTCCAAAACTATGGGCCAGGGTCCTAACGCATGTTTTTTCTGCTGCAAATGGCAAAGTCTTTCCTACAACATGGTCCACCTCAATTATTGTGCCAATTTTCAAAAAGGGGCAGCGTGATGACCCGGGGTGTTATAGACCCATTTCTCTCTTAGACTCTGCGATTAAGATACTAGGCAGAGTCTTATTGTCTAAATTAAGGGATAACATCGAGAGTAGGGGAGGTCTATCAAACATCCAGTTTGGATTCAGAGAGAAGAGAGGCACCCTGGACCAGTGTTCTAACCTGCATCTGCTAATTTCAAAGTATACGGTAGCCAAGAAGGGGTCATTGTTCTTGGCCTTTATGGACCTCTCCTCGGCTTTCGATTCAGTAAACAGGGCAAAATTGTGGGATATTTTACTGGAGATCGGGATTGATAAGCCGTTGGTGAAATTTATGGCGTCCCTCCATCAGGAGCTGTTTGCAACAGTAAGGGTCACCAAGGAGGGAAGGTGCACAAGCCGTTTTAAATCGGAGCGAGGAGTGCGCCAGGGCTGCATCCTGGATCCCCTCCTTTTTACCATCTATATTAATGGCCTGGGAAACCATCTAGAGGCAGTGGAGGGGGACGTTCCACGCGATTAGGAGATGCAGGGATACCGGCCCTCCTATACGCCGACGATGCAGTCCTGATAGCCCGCACTGGGGTGGGTCTCCAGCGTTTGTTGGATCTATTCGGCGCCTTTATGGGCCGGTTAGATTTAAAAGTTAACGCAAAAAAATTCCACACGATGGTTGTAGGTCTCCATAGAAATAAGTGTAAGTCTAAATCTTTTTTGTGCAACGGTGATTTGGTCTCCATGGTTACAGTTTTTCACTATTTGGGGGTTGTTTTTGATGACAAGGGTTCGTGTGGCCCCTCAAAATTAAGGCCAAGAGTATATCTGTGGCTAGAGCCACGTCTGCCCTTATGGGGTTTTCGAAACGGTTGGGGGCAGGCCCATGGAGGCTATTTTAAAGGTCTACAATACCAAATGCATCACAATTGCTATGTATGGTTCAACCCTATGGGGATATGTGTCGCAGGATATGATCCAAAGAGCATAAAACAGGTTTCTGAGACTCATCTTGTCTGTTCCTCAGTCCACCCCCACCTTCTCGATTCACTGCGAGGTGGGCCTGGACTATGTTACCGACAAGCTCAAATTGGCCGCATTACTATTCTGGGTTAAGACATGGTTTAATCATGAATCAACCCTTAACCACGCTATCCTGACCGATGTCATGTCACTGGACTATGCGAAGAATATACCCTGGCTGGAATATGTGAGATACACCTTCGCACAGCTAGGTCATCTGGAACTCTTCTTATCACCATCCAGTATCAGGAAGGAGGATGTCAATTGGATCAAAAAGCATTTTATGGATAGGGCTAGATTGGCTCGTGAGGAGCAGGAATTGTTAAAATCTACTGTAAGATCGCATTATACACTTTTAATTTCTCCCTCACTGGAGCCATACCTTAGGATTGTAACCAAGCCTTTTCATAGACTTTTGTTAATCAAATTTAGATTTAACCTGATTCACTTTTCCTTAGGCAGCTACCAATCATGGTGTAAACCAGAAGGTGGTCCATGTTGTAACTGTGATAAATTTTCCACACAGGACACCATGCATTTTATCATGTTTTGCAGATTTTATTCGGACATAAGGCAAAAATATTTGGTATCAATCTTGAGAGAGGCCGGCTTTGTTCAGATCAGGCCTGCCTTAGCCTATTTACAGTCTCTGAGTAGTACCCGCATCATATTTTGCGTGGCTAGTTTTTTAGTGGCAGCACTTAGAATAAAAACAAGAAATGTGCCTTCTAGTGGATTTATATCTCCCAATTAATTGTTTCATCCACATGGTATATAAACCGGCTCTTTGTATCGCTTTTTGCTTAAATGCCCTAGCATGGAATTTGTAAATCTATGAAATATGTGTTTTTATTTCTGTATATAAATGTTTTATGCCTTTTATGATTTTTAACAAATCGAATAAAGTGTATTTGACTGACTGACTGACTGCAGTGTTAGCATCCGGATCGGACCCAACAAGCCTTGGCAACCGCAACCCATGCAGGATGTCGAGATTGGCTCTGTTGCAGACAAGCAAGTTCTTGTGGTGCTTCTCCTTTGCAGGGAAGCTGGAGCAAGCCTGGAGCTGCCAGGCAAGTAAGTTAAGTTCAAAAGAAAGTCTTCAGGGGGCTCACTAGCCAATGGGCAAGGAACCGGGAAGATGCATCGAGCACAAATGCAAAAGCGGGGTCCACGGGACACTCGTGGAGTGTGGGGGCCTTTGCTTCAGTGAAAAGTGTGCTCAGGGCTGGGGCTTCTCGTACCCCAATGCATAACTGCAAGGGTACTTCGGGAGTTGAGCAGTTAGCAAAATGCAGGAAGTCCAGGGGTTACAGTCCCACGTCTCTCGTGTTCGCCATGGGTCTCAGCTTTGCTGTGGATGTGGGTCGGAGTCAGAGAAGTCTGGAAGTCCAGTTCCTGTGTCGCAGATTCTTTGGGATCCGATGGGAACCTCGAAAATGCAGATCAGCAAACTTGGTGTTGGTGCCTGTTGGAACAGGGTGGTCACTTCTTGACCACAAGGGAGATGTCTTCCATCTTCCAGTCGAAATGGAATGTTGAAGGCCCAGGATTTATGTTTCAGAGTTTCGTCCAGGGTGATCTAAAGTCCTAGGGACTGGTTTCCTATACTAAGTTTAGGGGCTGGACTACCTTTAAGGTCCCTCCTATGGGTGGACCTGAGAAGGGGGTGGTTACACCCCTTTCCCTTTGTCCAGTTTCGTGCCGGAGCTGCGGGTGAGTGCCCCTGCAACTGGTTTGAACCAGGCTATGCATGGAGCACCTTGTGTGCCCCAGGCAGTGTCTGGAAAAGCATCTGCTGATGCAGCCCTCCCTGCACCAATGCACAAAACCCTGTCTAGGAAGGTGCCAGCACCTCCCTGGACAGGAAACCTATTGTCTAGGCCTCCTCTGCCGGAATTTCGTCCAGCAGCAGGAGGTCAGACTCGTGTCTGTGGCAGCGGCATACATTTTGTGATGCTGGGGCTTTGTTTAACTTTAACCGGGTAAAGCAGTAACTACATGTCTTCTCCCTCTAGAAGGGTGGAATGCTACCCCCGCCGCCAGAAATGGCGGTGGGGGGGTAGTATTCCAAAGTGTTTGACACCTTACACAACATGTTTTGATAAAGCCAAACCAAAGTTAGCATTAACCGCAAGGATTATAATGCACTTAAGAGTATGGCTATATCATAGAACAGCTATAAGGAGATGGTTCCGAAAGCTGCAGAGGAGCTCAGCTCATGCTAGGGCACCCTCTCACATAAAACCAAGCACTCTGCCTCCAGGATTGTCGAGGCCTACCATAGGAGTGACCTATAGGTGTATATGTGTCTATATATAAAGGTAGATATAGGGATACTATATCTAAGTAAGGGGTGATTACACCACCTTACCCAGGCTGTGTGAACAGACCTGTGGTGTCAGTTTGGAAGGCAAACCAGGGGTGGCACAATGCATGCTGCAGCCCCTGGTAGGCCTAAGGCGCACCTATTCCCTGGGTACCTATGGTACACTATACATGGGCCTACAAGCGTGACCCAGTAGCCAATCTGGTATGTACCTAAAGTACAAGGTATCAATTTAGAGAGATAACAGCTGGGCTGTGGGTCTGGTTAGCAGGCCCACAGCCACACTAAGGTCGATAAACCAGAGAATCACAGCAAAAAGTCAGGGTGACCATAGGAAGCAGGCCCTACTCTCCTACAATCATCATCTGGACAGGCACTGGAGTGGAGTTACATGATTACTTTGACTTTTTGAATGGCAATACCCTCAATGTTTCTTTCACCCTACAAATGTCACAAACACAGAAAGTTTTCCTTGACCTGGAGCTATATGTTCAGGATAAGACAATTCACAGTACACAACAAAGGAAAGCGACAGTGGTAAACAGTATTCTGCACTATACCAGCTCGCATCCACCATCCACAAAGAAAGCCATTCCCTTTGGTGAGCTTCTGCATATTCGCAAAAATTGTAGTGAGGAAGCCAACTTCACCCTCCAATCTGGTATGGCATAGAAAGACTCAAGTAGAGGGTCTATGATCTGCGCACACTCAAGATGGCTAACAACAGGGTCCGGAACATCAAAAGAGAAGATACCCTTAAAAATAGACAGCCAAAACGAGATCAGGAAAACCCATGACTTTCATTTATTACCACCTACTCCACCTTGAATCACGAAGTCTTCAAGTCTCTGGGCAAACACTGGCCATTGCTTAAGGGAGTACCTGGGATCAGTCAAATGATCACTGACAGACCCTCCATGACCTTTAAAAGAAGTAATACTTTGAGAGATGTGCTCTGCCCTAGCTACACGTTACTGAGTGCTTCCACACAGAAAAACTGGCTGACAAAACCTAAGGGCTTCTCCACATGTAGCAGTTGCAACATCTGCCAACTTGGTTGTAACAGAATCACCAAATTCCAATACAACACAAACATTGAGTACAGCATTCGACAGTTTATCAACTGTCTTTTGTTGTCTATGTCATTATTTGTGGATGCGACAAGATCTATGTCGGGAGCACGACTAGACAATTAAAGGTTTGCATACAGGAACATCGCAGAGCAGCAATCAATGGAGATACACCTAATGCCAATGCATCAGATGAATGTAAGAGGGACACGGACAGGTGACGCTTCCGCTTTCATGGGATAGAGAGCATTGGGAACAATCAGCGAGGCGGTGACAGGGCTCTGACACTGAGACAACAAGAAGCCAGGTGGATATGCGCATTACACTCATCCAGCTTCGGGCTCAACATTGATAGGGAGATTCACTTCTTCCTTTAGAGCTTCTCACCCTTTGCCTGCCCCAAAAACTTGTGTGCCATTGAAGTTATAATACAATGGCTCCTACTTGTAGAGACCTGATCAGACTGGTCGAGTTATGGTAGGCATTTCTGGGTATTGTTACTGTTTCTAATAACATGACATTTGGCGCTAGTTTGGTGTGACTCTGAGTAACTGAATTGGGGGTTAAATTGATTAACTGTGATGACAATATCATTTCTCCGTTAATATACAAAATCTTTATTCTCCAAAATTGTTTTGGTGCCTCCACTGTTTTGTGTGTTTCCCCCACAACATACTATTATAGCCCTGCTATTTGTCTATGTGTTTATTAAAACGTGATTTACTTGTGCCTCTAACCTTTTGAGGCTTCTTTAAGTCTTTGAACTATCTGACACCATGTGTGGTTTGTCTTCTTTTAAGGATTGTTTACTGGTACCATATTCAGTTTGTTGCTCTGTGTCATTTGCTGATCAGCCTCTACGAAAGCACTGCATATACTGTGTTATGAATGTATTTGCTCTACTATATTGTTCTAGTGCCCTTTCGCTCCTTACTGGTCTATTGCCTCAGCCCTCCTCTTTCTCTTCACTTCTCCTCACACCTCTTGCACCGTGCAAACCATTGTTGGATTAATCCCAGTATGTTACCATCTCTTTCGTTGTTGCTCCATTGGCTCCAGCCCTTGCCATTTTTTCGAAACACAATTGCGCCGCGTAAATTAAGGTCCATTTAGTCTCATGTGGGGTATTATTTGAGTCATGATTAAATGTATTGTGGGTACCTCTTATGTAATGAATTTTGAGGTATGTATACTGCACACGGGAAATTGTGCGTCTTAAACGCGATGCATTTTTGGCTTACTTTCTCTTCTTGGTATACTGAAACTTGCCGAATCCTAGGCACCCCAGCCCGCAACTAATTGTACTCGGAAACATTCTCATGTATCCTAAAGTTGCGCCACAGCTGCCGCCACTGACGTTCATAGAGCGTGGCGCATTCTACTTGCCCTGGTAATCATCACATGGCCAGCAAACGGCATCGGAACCTAACCCTGAAATAGAAAATTGTCTTTCTGGTTCAATCTGGAAAAGCGCACACCACATAAAGGCGGGCTCTAGCCTTTCTAGTTGTCACGCCAAATCCACTGCCTGAAGGAGGGCCATCCGGATACAGCTCCACGGACACGTTGCGACATACACACTATTCGGGTAAGGCAGAGACCTTTAGTTTGGTGCCCTTGCTTTTTAAACTTCTCCTTGTAACACTGCTGCGATATTGTTGCATTAGCAGACGCTTTCTAAATATCACATGGCCCACCATCTTGGACTGCTGGGCTTTGTGTAAAGCGGGTTGGGATAATACCAAGTCACTCGGCCTTATTGCCGTTAACTTATGCTATTTCTTATGAAACCTCTTCCCACTCTGCCTTATTACCTCTCTACATAAATGCTGATGCCAACACCTCACGCTCTGCCTCAATAATGTTCGTTTCTACCATTAGGCAGGACTAGGCGGCCGCCTAGGGCGGCAAAATGGGGAGGTCGGCAAAAAACATGCTTGCATGAACATTTGTTAAATAAATATACCCCTTTTATTTGTGCTGTACTCGTTAGAATACAGTGTACCGCTCGGGAGACTGTGATTAGATTGAAATGTGACAGCTACCATCGGCTAATCGCATTTAGCACATCTCATCATTTTTTTTTCAATAATTGTTATGTTTTCATAATCCTGACATATATATGGAGATCTACACTGCGGTATCTGTAAAAATATGATAATAAAGAGCACAGATTCACGCTTGGGAAGAAATTGTTCACCCCCAGGGTCCGCTAAAAGAGTCACGATTTAGGCTTCATTTTGGAGAGATCTGGACTTACGTGAAAGGCAATACCGAGTGGGCCTGTGAACGAGGTATGTTCATTATTTTTGCGATAATACTTTGTATTGTGCTAAACACTGGTCTGTGTGACTTTGCATTTACATATCAGATTGATGCAACTTTTCAGTCTGCACAGCTTTTTTAAGAATGTATTTCTTTTAGCAAATTCGACAGTACAGTACAAAAAAACCACTACAATTGTAACCATCATCCCAAACACGTAGTAGATCAGGAATATTCTCACTCCCAGGGACCAGTGATTACAGAACAGTTCATTAGAAATTCACCATTAGTTTATCCTTCTTCTCAGAAATGCGCCTCACTCCCCATGATTGCCAATAAGCCCCTACCCCTCAGATTCTTACGTCTGCACAGTTATTTCAGAGTAAACAGAGTCTAAAGATTAGACATCATGTAAGAGTGCTTTTTCGGACATTGAGAGAGAAAAGCGGCAGGAGAAGAGCTAGAAATACGTAGGTGTTGTCGAGCTGTGAACAGTGCCAGACCAGTATGTTTTATGTATGACTGGAAACCCCCCTCCTGTTTTGAGTGTGTTGTCTATATGTTGGATTCTATAACTATCTGGGATGAGGATGTCTAAAATGTGTGTGAAGGAGGGAGGTTGTGCCCTAGGTTTCGGTGATGAAGAGGGCATCTAGGTTATGTTGGGGGAAGACTAAACACTGCGCATTGATAAGCACTCCTCCCACAACACCCTCAGTTGATGCGTATTAAGCAGACAGAAGTATTTACATGCCTGAATCCAGAAGTGGCCCCGAAAAAGATTATTCTGGCATTGCGTGATATCTTGTCTAAGATAACGTTTGCTCTGCCTCGAGAATCTCGCCCCATAATACAGCATACTATGGGTTGGTTAGATTTTGCGTGGGTCTGTGTTTTTACCTGTGTTGGGTGTGATTGGAGGTGGTAGAAGCCAGTAGCTCTACGGTCCTCCCAACTCAAACCTGAGTTAATAACCTCAGAACAGGGCAATAACACATACATAGGCGCAACAATTGACACAGATGACTTACTTTAATATGGATTTGATAGTCCAGACTAGATAAAGAGGCACCAAAGCTGGCCTCTATTCCCCAACACCTGGATGACAGGGGGGGAGAGTGATAGTAGTAAAAGGGAGGGGCGGCATTTTTCAATTCTCGCCTAGGGCGGCAATACACCTAGAAACGGCCCTGATTTTTACGCTGCCGGTTATCTTTTATTTAAACACTTCCCGCTCTGTCTTACTACCGCCTAATAACGCTGCTGGTTATTTTCATTTAATTACCGTCTGCTCTGTCTCGTTGCCGTCAAGTTTGACGTTGCATGTATACTCTGTTTTCAATAGCGCTGTGTGTCATTTGTTATTGGGGCTTTAGTTTCAAGTTTAGCTGTCATATGCATGACTAACAGAAAATCGTTCTCACTAGACTGGAGCGAGCCATTTTTTTACGTGCTTGATTATTTTTTAAATGATACAACGTTTGACAATGCGTGCTGCCCTTAACTTTTCATTAGGAGTATTGATTATTGCCATGCGCCTCTGTACCTTGTTAACGCACTTGTGCCAACTCCCACTAGAGCTATTCTAATCTTTTCAAACCTATTTTCTCGATGGGGAGCGAGTCCCAATATGCCCACTTACCCTTTATACCTTTGATTTTCAGACTGGTTTATTTATAGTTTGTGGCCACAAATGTAATACTACTGTGGCTTGTTAGATTTACTTTGTTTATATAGAAACCCTTAGTTATCTAGCATAATTCACAGATGGGAATGTAACCCTTCTGTAAACTTTGTAGTCAGCAACGGTTATACTATTTTCAAAGTTGCCATTTTTTAATTACTACCTGAAGTTCCTCTTAGGAATGACATGTTATTAAAACCACTGGGACTTCTCCGGTGCCAAATGATCATCATAGGGCAGCACAAATCTGAGGCACTACTCGTGATTTGGTTACGTCTCAGAAACATTGCTCTGACATTTCGTCTTCACTTTTAGGTTTACTCTACGAGAATCCCCTTCCTACCCAAGAGCTTCTTTAATTTTTAAACAGGTACGTCTAATGGACTGTTTCCCAATTTTCTGATTGCAATTATGGGAACAGTTACACTGACATACCCTTAAACTTTGTCTTTTAGAAGTGACAATTCTCGATGCAATATTGACTACGTTTGAATGAATTCTTTCATCCCCAAATAATCTTATTTGGTAAGCCAACATCCGAAGATTCTTACTTTATATTCACTTAGCACTGGGCCTGGTGTTTTCCTACTTACGGGTGATTCACTGATCCTTATGGATGCTGTGAGCAATTCTTTTTCCATGCTTTTAATCTCTGCTCATGACACACGTTTTGTCATTATTTCTCACCTAACAACCACTTTTCTTTGAATGTCGTCTTGATCGTCGTCTTTGCTTCTTTCATTTTTTCTGCTGTTCACAACAGCAGCTTTTTCCCCCTCCACATTGGTCTTGCTTCACTCTATTTATTTCTATTGTCTTTTTCTCCCTTCGTCTTTTTGGTGTTTCTCTGTGAAATTCTCGCTGTTGACAGTTGTGACATGTATCTGGTGACATATACATGTAGTCATTGTTAATATATTAAAGTTGGCTTAATTTGTATGCCATTACAGCCCTGAAGAAGACCATGTTTGGGTGAAACACGTTGGCTGGTTTCATCATCTGCATACTGAAAATAAAAGACCAATAACAGCACTTGAATATGTCGTCAAATTGAATGTTTACATATTGCTCTTGTTATATGTTGCCTCTCATCTAACTAGCTTGTGATATTTTTTTGTGGTCTACAAGCAGCAGGCCACTTGAGGTGGGCAATATACTGTCACTAGTCCTGGTGGTGCAGTCTCCTTGGACCCAGGTGCTTGGTGCTACCTAAATCCAATTTTTCAGGTGGGGTTGGTTTTGTCACTGGGGGCTGGTTTTGCAGCGGTGCTGCAATATCGGCCCCCAGTGACAAAAGCTGAGTGCTTCACACTTGTATCTGCCCCTCCTTCTCCTCCACTCCCGGAGCTGGTCCGACCAAACTGCCAGGGCTGCTTTGGGTTCCCGGCCCTGCTAGGAAGACATAGGCATGGAATGCTCAGAGCAAGACTGGGTGACCATATTCATGCATGCGCTTAACGAATCAAAGAACTCAAGGCTGAAGTTAATTCTGTTTATTTACATTGCTCGTACTAACGTCAAACCAGCCAGATAGCATACAATATTCCTTCCTGTTACAGGAGATTGACCGACATGTGGGACCGGATGCTTCTTTGTATTTTATTGTGTGAAGGCTATTAGCCCCTTATTCCATGTGGAGTGGGTGATTTAGTTCAGAAAAGGATAGGGAAAAGGATAGGGAAGTGTTGACTAGGCACACCACAAGCAAATTTGTTTGGCCTCATGCTTGCTTTATAGACTTGACCGTGTTATTCGAGCAGAGGGGTACTGCTCTTTGCTGGAAATCTCCTTGAGCTCTTCAGGTTTCAGGCTGGAGATCTCATGTTCACAAGTGGGCCCTGACGAAGGAACTGCTCTTCGTTGCTCTGACTTATGAAGCAAGAAAGGAGGGTAATGTAATGGAAGGAGACACAATCTAATGCAATGAGACGCAGTGCTGCTTATATTGAGCTAAATTGGCATAATATACTGATCATTCTTACATATGCGACCATAACCTTACTCACTTTTTCCAGGGTGAATGTAATGTGAAAAGTGCCCAGTACTGTGGAAATGTGTTGTGCACCTTTTTGGTATTGCTGCCTCTTTTGCCATTGCATTAATGATATGAAATCTGCCTGCTGACCAGTTTATTGTTTTACTTAGTTTGAAGATGTGGTTCTTGACAGTATATGAGATAACTGTGCCACATAACTGCTTAGAATTATTGCTATTTGTGGGTACTCACCACAGCCCTTATATCTATATCACTTATGCACAAGGATTCCAACTCTGTTGAAAATTAAAGAAAACAAATTGTCAGGCCTTATCTCGAAGTGAGTTTTGCACCCGGACTCATCTTACATGTTTGCATGATGTCATTGTACCATTTGAGTAGTTGGAGAAGGGTATGAATGAATGAATGAATGAAATGTATCTTATCATGTGCAAACTTAGCCCGCATGGGCGTCAAGGCGCCTACTTCAAATAATACAGCTCGCCAAATCAGACAGCAATCTCTCATAGGTAGGCTCTAACGAAGAACCAGGTTTTAAGAGCCTTTTTAAACAGATCAATTGAGGGTAGGGTTTTAATCTCAATTGGGAGGGAGATCCAGAGCTGAGGAGCGGCTACAGAAAAAGCCCTTGCTCCCCATCTGGCCAGCCTAGTGCGGGGCACTACGAGTTGAGAAAGGCTGGCCGATCGAAGGCATCTTGTTGGAACATAGCGGGTGAGCAAGGTACCAAGTGCATCATCGGGGCCCGCCATCAGTGCTCTCTAAGTCATACATAAGATCTTAAAAGAGATTCTATGCTGGACAGGAAGCCAATGGAGGTCTTTTCTAGCAGTCGTGGCCGATGATGCCATAGGAAGTGCCAGAACAAAGCGTGCTGCAGCGTTCTGCACGATTTGCAATCGATGTATAAGGCCCTTGTTGAGCTCTACATACAAAGAGTTGCAGTAATCGATTCTGGAACCAAGTAGAGCGACTGCAATCTGTTTGCGCGCCTGAAGGGAAAGGTAGTTGCGGATTCTATTTAGGATCCTAATGACACCCCAGCACGTAGCCACAGTCCTGTTCACTTGGAGAGTCATAGAGAGTGAGGTGTCGAAGACAACACCCAGATTTCTGGCTGATTGGGAGGGAGTGGGGCAGGTGCCAAGAGATAAAGGCCACCACTTGCTCAACCAAACATCTTGGTCTTTCCCGAAGACCAAGACCTCTGTTTTATCGCCATTTAGCTTAAGGGAGTTGATGATCATCCACTCTGCCACATGCTGCATGCATGACCCAAAGCTAGAGGCAGATGTACGAACAGAGGAGTGAGCCAGAGATACCATGATCTGGGTGTCGTCTGTGTGAGACACCACCTCCATCCCCTGTGATCTTACTAGTCTAGCAAGGGGGGCCACGTAGATATTAAACAGGGTCGGACTCAAGGCCGACCCCTGTGGCACCCCGCATTGCAATGACTTGGCTGGGGAGAGAAAATTTCCAAGCATAACTCTCTGTTCTCTCCCATGGAGAAAGGAGTCAAGAAGACTTAGGGCCTGCCCAGTGACCCCTGCCTCCCTAAGCCGAGATGTTAGAATGGTGGGAGACAGGGTATCAAAAGCGGCTGTAAGATCCAATAGGACCAGAACTGTGGTTTGGCCACTATCAACTTTGCGCCGAATATTATCTACCACAACAGTGAGAGCGGATTCAGTACTATGATACTTTCTGAATCCGTGCTGCGTGTTATCAAGGTACTCACTGGACTCAAGGAAGGTGGAGAGATGAGTGTTGAGGTGTGCTTCTAGTATTTTTGCCGGGCAGGGAGCAACGATATAGGCCTAACATTTTTAAGAAGACCAGGATCTAAGGACGGTTTTTTAAGAAGTGGCTTCACTATAGCCTTTTTCCATACTGATGGAAAAGAACCCTGAACAATGGCCATATTCATAACTTCCAGCATAGGCGGAAGAATGCTGTTTCTACATTCTTTAAGTTTTTTAAGAGGTAGAGGATCCATGGGAGATGAAGATTTAGTCCTGTCAAGTAAAAGGTTCAGCCCTTCCAGAGAAAGTAATGGAAACTGCGTGAATGATTCGGATGGGCCTTCACCCCAAGTATCCAGACTGGCTATAGCAGGAGGGACATCACTATCCAGAGAGTGACATTGGGCTTCTAGGGAGACATGAATGTCCGAGATTTTACTGTGAAAAAAGTCCGAGATATCATTGCAGAGATCCTGAGAGCTAACCACTGGATCAGGTAATTGCGAGAGCATAATGAGTCAGCGATTTTAAGAAGTTCCCTAGATGAGGTAAGGGAGCCTGTGAGGTTGGAGAAATACTCCTGCTTTTCCATTACAACTCTCCGTTTATATTCTCGCAAAGCGGACTTACGGACCTCCCTATCCTTCGAGTCCCATGATTTCCTCCAACTTCTCTCACTGCTCCTGCACCCCTGTATTTGAGATTTGTTCCAGAAATTGTTGTTCACTGTGCATTCTTTCCTTTGTCTAGTAGTATGGTTAGTCACTTGTTCAATTGCAGTGTTTTCAATGCCATTCGGGTGAAGAATTTCAGGTGGAAAGAGAAATTCAGCTATGGTGTTTTCTGGTGTAGATGGCTTTGCATGTCAAGTCATTCAAGTAAAGTTACCAAATCTTGAGTATTTGGAAAGTTAGATAGTGCTGAAATGAGCAGAAGTGTAGGTGGAGAGCATTCCAATGTTTTGCCGCTTCTACTCCAAAGCAGATGCCCCTGTTTCATTTGCTTTCTCTCCATGTGGTTTGGTAGGTATAGTGGCAACTTGTCTTTGATGAATTAAGGTCAATTGCCATGACAGACTTTATATGTGATACAGAGAGCTTTGAGCATCACACACAGGGAGTCTGTCAATGTACGGATCTAAAGACGTTTTTCATGTTGTACCTCGGATAGATGTGTGATAATGGTTGGACTGGTCCAGTAGACATTTAAACAGTGAGGTGGCATTCTCCTGCTATGATGAGATAGGTCTGAATATGGCATTTAACCCTTGAGAAGAGACAGGTAATAGGTAAGAGACTTAGGCCCAGATGTAGGTAAAATAGATTTACCGATTTTTCGGTAATTAAAAATCGGTAAATCTAAGGGGTGGATATGTAGGAACATCCAGATGTTCCTTTTACCGAATCGGTAAATATCTGTATTTACCGATTCGGTAAATACCGACCGGTAATGCCCCATTCATTCCTATGGGCTTTGAAGCCCATAGGAATGAATGGGGCATTACCGGTCGGTATTTACCGAATCGGTAAATACAGATTTTGACAAGGGTGCAGGGGGTGTCACTTTGACACCCTCTAGCACCCCCAAAAAAGATTCGGGGGCCATGTGGCAGGCATACCTGCCCTAAGGGCAGGTCTGCCTGTCATATGGCACAGGTGTGCATGCACACATGTGCATGCACACCGGAATCGGTATTTTACCATGAAGTTGGACTTCATGGTAAAATACCGATTCTGTAAGGCTTGTGAGACTCAGAAGAGTCCCACCTACATCTCATTGTTACCGAATCGGTAAAAATACCGATTCGGTATTTTACAGATTCGGTAAATTTACCGATCGGTAAATTTACAGAATCTGTAAAATATGTGGCCCTACATACCATTTTGTGAATCTCGGTCGGTAACGGCCGAAAATACCGATATTCGGCCGTTACCGACCGACCTACATCTGGCCCTAAGTTATTAGGAAGTTGTTTTTTGAGTGGAATAGAAGACACACTTCTGAGGTGCTGGATTGATCAGGGGTTCTATCGTAGGTAATTTCCATGGTTGTACGTTTTAATTAATTTTATTTACAGTAATTATCAGTCCTAAAGTTGGGAATGCTTGTGGAAGCACTCTTTTGACTGGTAAAGTATGATAGCATAGCTCAGGGGTCTCAAAACCTTTCTTTAAAAAGATCTACATATGTTCAAAGAAAATTGTCTTGAGCCACTAATATTATTAGTGTTGTGATAGTGGCCGCATCTTGCAAGATTACAATAGTGGCCACTCCATGCATGATAACCAGCGGTGATCACCTCTGTTCAACAGGCAGGGTTACCAGCAGTAACGTTGAATTTATTTTTTCAATTTGGCATGCCTCTGTTTGGGTAATACATTATAGCCAAAGCTGGAATGCCCCTGGCACCAAGGTAATAATAATAGTAATATTAAGTCATTTACCACTCAAATATCAGCATCAAAGATATTTTGGATATCATTTTTTTGCCAAACTTCATGTTGCAATTTCTGGAAAATACACACATTTTCAGTGCACACTCATGTTTTATATTTTTGGGCTACAGAAATAAATGTAACTAAACTAAAGCATCTAATTTATGGCTAGGCTGAATACTGGAGAGGTACTTCAAGGAAGATGGAAAGCTAACAGGAGTTGTCTAAATGCTGGTTGGAAAAGCCTAACATAGCTGTAGCCTCTCAAACCATAGAAGCAAATCGTGCAATACGCTGCATCATCTAGGAATTGAACAGTTCTGAGAAGGGTTATGAAGAATTTGTCAGAATTGGTACTTGTGATTAGTTTGTGAGGAACAAAGTAACCCATTTATGTGTGGGCGTTAAGCCTTGAGAATATTTCTTAGTGGTGCTCAGTGAGGAATTCTAGGATAGGGAGGAGAAGTGCATTAGTTGCTTTACTAGAGGTTATGGCCTTTAGGTCAACATATCCCGGCATAAGCACTAATTTATCTGCAGATCAAGCAGCAGCCACCTTGTGCATGATTTGATGGTGTATTTGTTTCTAGGTGGATAGTCTATTGTTTTACTGTGTAAGGTATGCTGGATACGGATTTCTAGATTGCCGTCTAGTTTGGGCAATAGCAGGGTTTCATTTGGCAGCTTTAAATAGATCTATTACTGTGTCTGTTTGCTGGGAGATGATAAATAGGGAGCAGAAGATATTGAAATGGAGGTATAGATGAGAATATTCTTGAAAAAGTCCGGACAGCATGGTCCAGAGTGGACATTGCCCTTCTTCTGGTCTTGACTGAATTGTTTAGAGGTAGCAGAGTGATGGTTTTGAGGTGGATGCGAATTGGGATTGTTAAAACTCTTGAAATGGGGTTAGTGAAATTCCTTGGCAATGTGGTTGTTGAACATGGGTTGGCAACATGTAGGTGGATCGTTTAGCTTTTGGTGAGGAAGTGCTGTGCAAGTTTGGTTTATTGCCCTTATGAAGAGAATATGTTTGCGTAATGAAAAGTGGGCCTGTGTAGGATGAACACAGATGTGGTTTTCAAGGAACAAAGTGATAACCTCTAGTTACATGCAATAGGGAAATATAGGGACTGGTTAGGATGGCAGTCGGACCAGCTTCCATGGTCCTGTCAGAGGTGGTCCAACCAATGCGGTCTTGTCAGAAACGGTTGGTCTGACCACCGGATTGCGATGCATGCCTCCTCTATTCCTACCAACCACTGAAAGACAGTCAACTCCGACAGCCTTTCTCCGACCGCCAAGATGGCAGTCAGAGAAAAAGATCACTCATAGGGCAGTACAGGGATCTCCTACCCCTGACCGCATTACGATGTGGGTTTATGATGACCCGACCGTGGTGGTCCGACAGCCTGCCTCGAGTCATCGGAAACAATGAATTTGGAGTGCATACTCACCCAAATCAGCTTCTCCCTGACAGTCTCCTGCATGGATATCTTTCTCCAGGCCCCCCTACACTGCGGAAGCTGAACCCTGAATGGATGCCGGAATGCAGGTAAGTCCATAGGTGGCATGTGTCTACATTGACTGGACTGAGTACAGGTCATCACACTCCAGCAATGGGGCACTTAGTGCACAAGGCATATCCCCACATATCCCCATATGTCTTGCATATGTGTCTATAGCACATGATTCCTGTGATTTTACACCCACTTGCAGCAACATATTCGAGGGCATGTGCACCGCCATGGATGAGATCGCCGCTGTAGCAGCGGTTGCATTATAATATGGTGGGGGGAACTTCTCAGCCTCAGCTGTTGGAACCCAACCGGGGCAGTCAAAGTGTCGATCTAACTGGCATCGTAATCAGGCACTATTAGTATGAATGCTAATAGTTAATTAGGTTGTAATGCAGGGATTCAAAACTACTGACAGAAAAGTACCTGTGGGGACAAGCAGGGAGTGATTTGAAAAGAACTAAGAAAAGTTCTAAGTTCCTCGAAAGGGCAGACTCATGTTTTTTTTATGAGGCAAGCCAAAAAAGATTCTGCCCCCAGAACTACTCTATATAATAGTCCCTAATTAGCTCGGTCACTGTGAAGATGTCGGACTAAATTAGGAGCAATGGAGATTTAATCAGGCTCAGATAATCATTGCCTAATGCAATAACCTTTATGAACAGCTCAGTTGTGATAAGTTGAAGAAAAGTGTTTGAATATGGCATTTAACCCTTGAGAAGAGACAGGTAATAGGTAAGAGACTTAGGCCCAGATGTAGGTAAAATAGATTTACCGATTTTTCGGTAATTAAAAATCGGTAAATCTAAGGGGTGGATATGTAGGAACATCCAGATGTTCCTTTTACCGAATCGGTAAATATCTGTATTTACCGATTCGGTAAATACCGACCGGTAATGCCCCATTCATTCCTATGGGCTTTGAAGCCCATAGGAATGAATGGGGCATTACCGGTCGGTATTTACCGAATCGGTAAATACAGATTTTGACAAGGGTGCAGGGGGTGTCACTTTGACACCCTCTAGCACCCCCAAAAAAGATTCGGGGGCCATGTGGCAGGCATACCTGCCCTAAGGGCAGGTCTGCCTGTCATATGGCACAGGTGTGCATGCACACATGTGCATGCACACCGGAATCAGTATTTTACCATGAAGTTGGACTTCATGGTAAAATACCGATTCTGTAAGGCTTGTGAGACTCAGAAGAGTCCCACCTACATCTCATTGTTACCGAATCGGTAAAAATACCGATTCGGTATTTTACAGATTCGGTAAATTTACCGATCGGTAAATTTACAGAATCTGTAAAATATGTGGCCCTACATACCATTTTGTGAATCTCGGTCGGTAACGGCTGAAAATACCGATATTCGGCCGTTACCGACCGACCTACATCCGGCCCTAAGATATTAGGAAGTTGTTTTTTGAGTGGAATAGAAGACACACTTCTGAGGTGCTGGATTGATCAGGGGTTCTATCGTAGGTAATTTCCATGGTTGTACGTTTTAATTAATTTTATTTACAGTAATTATCAGTCCTAAAGTTGGGAATGCTTGTGGAAGCACTCTTTTGACTGGTAAAGTATGATAGCATAGCTCAGGGGTCTCAAAACCTTTCTTTAAAAAGATCTACATATGTTCAAAGAAAATTGTCTTGAGCCACTAATATTATTAGTGTTGTGATAGTGGCCGCATCTTGCAAGATTACAATAGTGGCCACTCCATGCATGATAACCAGCGGTGATCACCTCTGTTCAACAGGCAGGGTTACCAGCAGTAACGTTGAATTTATTTTTTCAATTTGGCATGCCTCTGTTTGGGTAATACATTATAGCCAAAGCTGGAATGCCCCTGGCACCAAGGTAATAATAATAGTAATATTAAGTCATTTACCACTCAAATATCAGCTTCAAAGATATTTTGGATATCAATTTTTTGCCAAACTTCATGTTGCAATTTCTGGAAAAGACACACATTTTCAGTGCACACTCATGTTTTATATTTTTGGGCTACAGAAATAAATGTAACTAAACTAAAGCATCTAATTTATGGCTAGGCTGAATACTGGAGAGGTACTTCAAGGAAGATGGAAAGCTAACAGGAGTTGTCTAAATGCTAGTTGGAAAAGCCTAACATAGCTGTAGCCTCTCAAACCATAGAAGCAAATCGTGCAATACGCTGCATCATCTAGGAATTGAACAGTTCTGAGAAGGGTTATGAGGAATTTGTCAGAATTGGTACTTGTGATTAGTTTGTGAGGAACAAAGTAACCCATTTATGTGTGGGCGTTAAGCCTTGAGAATATTTCTTAGTGGTGCTCAGTGAGGAATTCTAGGATAGGGAGGAGAAGTGCATTAGTTGCTTTACTAGAGGTTATGGCCTTTAGGTCAACATATCCCGGCATAAGCACTAATTTATCTGCAGATCAAGCAGCAGCCACCTTGTGCATGATTTGATGGTGTATTTGTTTCTAGGTGGATAGTCTATTGTTTTACTGTGTAAGGTATGCTGGATACGGATTTCTAGATTGCCGTCTAGTTTGGGCAATAGCAGGGTTTCATTCTGGCAGCTTTAAATAGATCTATTACTGTGTCTGTTTGCTGGGAGATGATAAATAGGGAGCAGAAGATTTTGAAATGGAGGTATAGATGAGAATATTCTTGAAAAAGTCCGGACAGCATGGTCCAGAGTGGACATTGCCCTTCTTCTGGTCTTGACTGAATTGTTTAGAGGTAGCAGAGTGATGGTTTTGAGGTGGATGCGAATTGGGATTGTTAAAACTCTTGAAATGGGGTTAGTGAAATTCCTTGGCAATGTGGTTGTTGAACATGGGTTGGCAACATGTAGGTGGATCGTTTAGCTTTTGGTGAGGAAGTGCTGTGCAAGTTTGGTTTATTGCCCTTATGAAGAGAATATGTTTGCGTAATGAAAAGTGGGCCTTTGTAGGATGAACACAGATGTGGTTTTCAAGGAACAAAGTGATAACCTCTAGTTACATGCAATAGGGAAATATAGGGACTGGTTAGGATGGCAGTCGGACCAGCTTCCATGGTCCTGTCAGAGGTGGTCCAACCAATGCGGTCTTGTCAGAAACGGTTGGTCTGACCACCGGATTGCGATGCATGCCTCCTCTATTCCTACCAACCACTGAAAGACAGTCAACTCCGACAGCCTTTCTCCGACCGCCAAGATGGCAGTCAGAGAAAAAGATCACTCATAGGGCAGTACAGGGATCTCCTACCCCTGACCGCATTACGATGTGGGTTTATGATGACCCGACCGTGGTGGTCCGACAGCCTGCCTCGAGTCATCGGAAACAATGAATTTGGAGTGCATACTCACCCAAATCAGCTTCTCCCTGACAGTCTCCTGCATGGATATCTTTCTCCAGGCCCCCCTACACTGCGGAAGCTGAACCCTGAATGGATGCCGGAATGTAGGTAAGTCCATAGGTGGCATGTGTCTACATTGACTGGACTGAGTACAGGTCATCACACTCCAGCAATGGGGCACTTAGTGCACAAGGCATATCCCCACATATCCCCATATGTCTTGCATGTGTGTCTATAGCACATGATTCCTGTGATTTTACACCTTCTTGCAGCAACATATTCGAGGGCATGTGCACCGCCATGGATGAGATCGCCGCTGTAGCAGCGGTTGCATTATAATATGGTGGGGGGAACTTCTCAGCCTCAGCTGTTGGAACCCAACCGGGGCAGTCAAAGTGTCGATCTAACTGGCATCGTAATCAGGCACTATTAGTATGAATGCTAATAGTTAATTAGGTTGTAATGCAGGGATTCAAAACTACTGACAGAAAAGTACCTGTGGGGACAAGCAGGGAGTGATTTGGAAAGAACTAAGAAAAGTTCTAAGTTCCTCGAAAGGGCAGACTCATGTTTTTTTTATGAGGCAAGCCAAAAAAGATTCTGCCCCCCAGAACTACTCTATATAATAGTCCCTAATTAGCTCGGTCACTGTGAAGATGTCGGACTAAATTAGGAGCAATGGAGATTTAATCAGGCTCAGATAATCATTGCCTAATGCAATAACCTTTATGAACAGCTCAGTTGTGATAAGTTGAAGAAAGGTGTTTAGCAGGGTACCCCATCTAAGATTTAAGAGAGAGCAGAGGAGTTTAGGTTAGGGGCTGATACATTTCTTAATTACAATATAGTAATTTTGCAATGATATAGTGCAGAATTAAATTAATCTGGTACACCTTTATTAATCAAGTGATGTATTTTGGTGGTCTCTTCAGATGAGGAAAGTACAGAAGAAGTATACTGTCAGAGGTCTTAATTACAAGAGTCATTTGTGACAGGGTCACGAGAAAAATAGCAGGATCAATGGTTATGCTCTTTGGCTATCCATACTCAAACAGGCCCTAACAGGGAAGTCACCAAAGGCAGTCTATCCAATCTGGGCATAGTAGCAGGCTGGGTGCTTCAGGAGCAGAGTCAGAAGAAATTCAAGATGCTATGTTGGACTCGGACAGGGACCTTGCAAGTAGCTTTTACCGCTAGGGGCTGGAAAAATCTCACAGCAAAAACACATTCGCTATGGATGTAAGCATTTTGCAAGGGGCAGTCACCACTGGGGGTTTCAAAACCCACATTTTGTGGGTGCCTAGGAGGATAGTGTAGGGAGTAAACCAATGAGTGGGGGTGTCTCTCCTTTATAGGAGCAACAGGCAGGCACACCGGAGGATGGTTGAGCCATCAATGGGGTGCAAATCACTATATGGGGGACAAATAATCTGGGCTTAAAGGGAGCTGGAAGGCGGCAAAAGAAAAGAACCACTTAGGGTGGTAAAACCTCCATATAGAGGGAAGAAAGAGGCTGAAGGGGAGGAAGCCCACAGGGGTTTGATATCATGAGTGAAAAAAGGAAACTATCTGGGGTAGACCTGAGTGGAAGCACTGTTACAGAGGAAAAGAAAGAGACCACAGCGGAAGACTCTAAGACCACTGGTGAGCATGCAAAAGAAATTGTTATGCAAGACGGCTTGATGGGTGATGGAGCCTGCTAGTGGTATGCACCACAGTAGTCAAAACAGTCAAGCGGCGGCACGTGCACAACAAATTGAATGTGTGGGGAGGTTTACAATAGGAAAGCACCACTTGGGACTGTGAACTTCTCTTGGCAAGAAAAACAAATAAGCAGGTTGCAATGAAGGGATCAACCAGGGGGAAACACAGAGCAAGGAATCTACAAGGGGATGCTCTCCTTGTTTTTTGGGGGGGATAAATGGATTTGTATTAACTGTATATGAATATTCCCTGAATATTCCAGTTCTAGATGATTTGTGTTCAATTCACAAAGCCATTTAATAGAATGTGAAGTAGTACTACAGGAGTATTACTTTACATACTCCTAATACCTTTGTAAGATCCCCCACAAATGCACAAATTCCTTCAAACCGACACACACGTTGCAATCCCATTAGAATTTCAAAATAGGTGCCAGTGGCTGGACAGATAGGAAGCTGAAATAGTACCATAAGACATATAGGCCGTATTTGCTGCCTTAAAGTATTTAAGCCCCAGCCCTGGCACAAGCAGCAGATGTGTTTTCTTATTTTATTAGGTGAAGTTTCACAGAGTCCATGGAGCACTCTCCAGTCAATACAGATGCTGCACTCTTTTTTCCCAAGAACCATGAAAAGGAGCCCTGTTGTGATTCACATATTTTCTCTACGGATATTAGCACTAGCATGGAGAAGACACCCAAGTCCTATACATGACAACATTACCAAAAAGCACTTAGTGTGTGAAATCTCTCACAATGTGCAAAGCAACAGAGCCTGTAACACTTTTGGCAAGACTGCACAGTGACTAAAATACATATGAAATGTGAGAAGGCATATTGTAATGATGCATCATTAAATCTATGCATATCAGCAAAGGCATTCGTAAGTCAGGAATGATTTCGCTGACCAGTAACAGCTCTCCTTTCTAGGCACTATCAACACCTCACCCTTCTTTATTTTATTTGCGGTTTTTTATAGAGCGCATCAATCATCCCAAGGGATATCACGGCGCTAAGAGCTAGAGAAGCTACTGAGGTGAAATGCTGGAACTTATGGCTTGGTGAAGAGATACGTTTTGAGATTCCTTCTGAACTGAAGATAGTTGGAGGTGTGTCTTAGGTCGGGGGGAGCTCGTTCCATCTTTTGGCTGCTAGGTGGGAAAAGGAACGTCCACCTGTTCTGACCTTATAAATGCGTTTAGGCTTTGCTAATGCAGATTGGCAAGATCGCAAGTTTCTGTTAGGTCTGTAGAATTCGATCCTTCCTTGAAGTATCGAAGGGCCTGTTCCATGTAGAGTCTTGTGGGCATGGCTGAGTAATTTGAAGGCAGCCCTCTGACGCATCGGGAGCCATTATCATGTGATTTGCTGTAAAGCTAAAGGTCTTTAACCAGATCTAAACATTCTGCATCATACTCAAAAGGTTATAAATGTAATTGAGCCTGGATGTTGGCAGTACTCACTCAAATTGGCTGATTGTCCCTAGGCTGTAGTGCATTGAGGTGAGTCAGCGTACCTAGGGCACAGTCTAGTGCACTGGGTTTGCATCCCTAAAAATGTAATGCCGCACACTGAGTTAGTGCACTCAGATTTCACTGCATGTTATATATTATTTCCCCTATGATGCAGTTGAGTGACGTGGGCTCTTGCAGGTGCCATGTTGTTTGTTAGAATCTCTGTGAAGCAGTGCAGGGCAGTGATAGGAGGTAATGCTTCTAATCTGCAATGCAATGGGCTAAAGTCTCATAGGTGTAGTTCAGTGGGTTGGCAATTATTAGCAATAGCAAAGAAAGCAGATTTGATAAAAACACAACCTCAATATCTTCTTTTCTCCTGATTCTATGTTGGTGCTGGACCTGTGAGTATTAACGTTTACTGTGCTGTGCTTTTTTTCAGCTTGTGCAAATTGGAGCAAAGTTAATGCTTATAGCTGGAATATTTGCATCTGGAATTGCCACTATTCTATTTGGGTGAGTTTTTGTCTTATTAAGTGTTGCAGAATATATATGTAAACATATATATGCATGTATATTTATTGAAAGAACCATGGGTCAACTAATGTTATAGTTAGGTATTTCAAACAAATCACTGAAATTTGCGAGTTGTAATTCAGTGAGCTAATTATAGCAAGCGCTCCCGGAATGCATTGTTATTGACCTCACATATTGCATAACTCATGACATGTTAAATGATATAACTGATTAGAACGTTGGAATTTTGGAAGCTCCATTGAAAACAATGGAGAGCTTCGGGCTTATACTGGCTGGTATAAGCCCGGAGCTCCAACATTCCAAAGCTTCTTTGTGGTTGTGAACAAAGGTTTTAGGAAGCCTGGGGGGATTTCAATCCCCTCGCGCTCCCTGAAGCCTTTGTTTAATTTGTTAGAACATTCTGCCCTCTGGTGAATGTTCTAATGGCCTTATAGCCCTTTGTAGCAGGACTATACTGTCTATTAAAGTCCCGCTGCCTTGTTATAGTCCCTCACCTTTGGCTCGGGCCTTTAATAGCTGGTATAGCCCGCTACGGGGGGTATAAGGCTATATTACATCACTGATAGCACCTCAAATTACATCTTTGATTACATCACTGATTACATCATCCACATATGTGGCACTTAAACACTTTTCATACTGGAAGGTATCAAGGAGCTACACCTAGACCCAATATTCTACCACCTCCTTAGTGCTAGAGGTTGTAGCTAACCATGGGCGAATTTTGCGAATTCGCAATTCGCGAATTTGCACATTCACGAATTCGCAATCTGCAAAATCCGTGAACTTTCGTGAATTTGTGGATTTTTTCTTTTTTTTGTGTTTGCAAGGGTTTCCGCCAGTTCGCGAGGGTTTTGTACCAGTGCGCAAACGCGAACTTACTTGTCGGGTCGCAAAGGTCGCGACCATGTTGTTTCTATGTCTGGTTCATCACAGCACCCTCTATTTCACCACTGCCACCCTCTGGTTCACCCATGCCACCCCCTAGTACATCACTGCCACCCTCTGGTAGATCACTGTAGATTATGGGGGGATAAGCACACCTGTCCTGCTTCAACTGACATGAATTAATTTGGGGCTGATTAATGTGTCACTGAATTTGAGCTGGCACCTGCTTCCTTAGCTGTAAGTGCTTCCTGATTAACGATGAGCTTGAACTTTTGCACCTGCTAAGTGCTTTCAGTTTTGCAAAATTTGTTAGCACACCTGCCCTTCCTCAACTGACATGAATGAATTAGGGGTTGATTAATGTGTCACTGAATTTGAACTTCAAGTCTGGCACCTGCTTCCTTATCTTTAATTGCTTTCTGTTGCAGTGTAATTTTTTTTAACAGGACCTTTGTGGCATACTTGTAGCTATTCTCTGAGCCTGCTGTGAGGGTCAGAGCAGGGTCATAGACTAGTTGCAAGTAGGCAACTGAACTCTGGAGGGGGCCCTCAGGAAGCACTACAGGGAATGGTTACTAATGATGAGCTTGAACTTTTGCACCTGCTGAGTGCTTTCAGTTTTGCAAAAATCGTTTTTCTGCAATTTTGCGGGATTCGCGGGGTGCGAATTTGCACGAGATCAAATTCGGAAGCCGCAAATTCGTGCAAATATACGATTTGTTTTTTAGCGGCGTGTTAGTTTGTGTCGTTTTTTGCGTTTTCGCAAGCCGCTGGTAGAGCAACGACGCCAAGTTACCCTAGCGGTCGTACATGGGCGCGGCCATCTTGTTTGCGTGACGTATTTCCGTTTCCGGGCGCTATGTGTAATCTCGCAAAGTGTGCGGCTCGCTAGTACAAGTTCGCGTGTGATCACAGGGGAAATCTCGCGCGAACTTACCCACGCGGTCGTGAACGGGCGCGGCCATCTTGTTTTTCATTCATTGCTATGGTTCTGGGCATGCTTTCTGTATCCTCTCTCAATCTCTGCCATCCTTTGCTTGATTGAAGTTTTTTTTAATCTATTTTACTTTTTATCTATCCCTCTTTTATTCTAGCACTATATTTTTGTGTTTTCTGCTACTTTTGGTTAATTTTAAACTACTTTTTAAACTCTTTTCTTATCTTCTTACCTATTCTATTTCTTATTTATTATTTATCTTCCTTTCTGCCCAGACCATGGTAAAGGGAGCCAGGAAGCAGCCAGAGAAGGGGAAGGGTCCCGCTCCCGTGCCGGCGTTTGAGGGGGGAGCTAGTGATGCCACAGGAGATCTTCAGCGCGGAGGAAGTGGCCGCACTAGTGTTCTATGTACAGCGCCGCCTCCACAGGACCATCATGGCAGGCGGCAAGATCGCAAGCGGCCACGGGCTCCGGGAGCGCCGGAAGCGGTGGGAGAAGGTGTGCCAATCCATGTATTCTCACTCTCAGGTCTGGCGCACCTACAACCAGGCCACCCTCCGTTGGACGGATCTCCTGGACTGGGATCGCGACTTGCTCAACCTGCTCGGCATAGAGATCCCCGGGCTTGGTGAGTAGTAGTAGCTATTTCATCACTACTCTGTTTTCTCCTGCTCTGTGTGTTATTATATTGCAAATTTTTGTTTTTTACCAAGAGCAATAATGCTGCCGATTACATTGTAGGTAAATTATATTTCAAAATCGTCTGTGCATTTCAGGTGCACTGCTCTCCTTCTCAGTAGCGTTGCTACTATGCTTATTTGTTTTCGATTTTGTGTTCATTTCATTGGCCTGAGAAATTATGTATAAGTGTAGTTTACAGAACTGCGTAATGCTAGACACTAAGGGTCAGATTTGCAATTACCGGCGCATCCCTGCAAAGTAGCAGGGATGCACTAGTAATTGTGCACCAAGCCACCACCACCCATGGTGCGCCGTATTTACAATGCGGCGCACCATGGGCCCAAAACGTCACCGAAGCGTTACGCATCTGTGCCATAAAGGCGGCGCATTTCTGGAGTTGCGTCGAAACGATGGCGCAGCTCCAGCAATGCTCTGGGGTGCCCTATCCCCCCAATGCTGCGTCAAGCCGTACGTCTGCTTCAAGCAGGCACAGGGTTTGAGTGACGCATCATTGTCCTAAAAGTGACTGATTGAAATCCTGTAGATTTCCCTCAGCCACTTTTAGGATGCGTTCCTGCGCAGGAACGCCCTCCCTTGCACCGGAATGCTCCCTGATGGCGCAGGGCTTTACAACGTGAAATATCTCCCATATGTGTCACGTTGTTAATATACGCCGCACCATGGCGCCTCTTTTGTTCTGCCGCTGCGTCACAAACGTCACGCAACAACGGAGCAAAAGAGCCGCAAGGGGCTTGTAAATCTGCCCCTACAGACTCAAGTCCAGTCCTTCCTTTGTACACCTGGCAATAAGAAGAAATAGTGGTGGTGGATTGATAGTATTTTAATGACTGGTTAATGTATTAGGAAACTTTTTAGTGTTGTCACTGATCTACAATCACGATGGAGTTTGTCCGTCACTTCGCGTGCTGCGGACTGCTGCCTGCCAGTCCTAGGCGAACCTTTTTAGTAGTTTGTTTAGTGAGTTACATAACTTTCCAAGTCGACGGTCTGCAAATCAAGCAATACTAATATCGTAGTAGACCACATGAGATAGGTCAATATATCCCGTGGAATAGTTGTCTATTTGCTATTTCGTCAAAATATTTTGTTATTGTTCTTTTGAAATGTTTCATTTGGTTGACAACAATCATCCATGTTTTCGGGTCTTTCTTTCTTTCATGTTGTACATCAGGTCCCCCCAGGGGCAAGAGGACAGAGGAGGAGGGGGTATCGGCTGCTGCTGCTGTACAAGGCCAGGGTCGGTCAGGTGAGGGCTCCTTTGCTGGCCCCGGTAAGTTTTAATTTTAATATAGAGTACCTATTTTTTCCTAGCGTTCCTCATTCGATTTTTTTCTAAATCGTCTTTGATCTTCTTGTAGACTGTATCTAAATTCTTATCCTGCCTCTACTATGACTCCCTGTGGTATTACTAGATTATTCTTATTAGTCTGTCTGTGTAGCTAACTAAGATTGCACATTTGGCAAAAGGTGTTAAACGAAACTCCCATTCTAGTCAGCAATAGCTCTATGCACTGAATGCAGTCCTCTGGGATCGTCCATAATGTCTTTTCAAGTCTTCTAAATGTTTATGCTTTGACAATTACCAACAATAAAATGTGAATGATCACCAAGAAAGAATAAGATACTACATTACTTTTGGTTTGGATAGGAGGACAATCCATACTACTACTGTTGCAGGGACAAATCTGCACAAACAGAACTAAGGGCACTAAATAGTGCATTGTTTATCAATTATAATAGGCAAAGGTAGACTTTCCACATACCTCAGTGATATCAGACTTTGAAGAACCCCCAACCTCCTTACTGACTAGGTTAGTGTGGCAAAGTCTTTTAGCTCCCGAATTCATCGATGATTGATCTCCAATGATGATTATCCAACGCAGGACAAGAGTACGGAGTCAGAGTCCAGAAGTGTCAGAGGCACAGACGCATGCTTGCAAATTGCAAAACCATTTGCTCATTCACTCTTGACCAAAAACCACAGAGTCTATTTAAGTTTTAAAGCTTTATTAAAAGTAAAAGTATTTATTAAAATCAAGCTAGTCATAACACATAAACGGTTGATTAAAAATGGAAAAGTGCTTAGTGATTTATTTCACACATTTATTGTGGGCGAGCCGAGCCTTCGCCTGGTTTGAACTTTAATTTTTCATTTTGGTGCTGAATCGTTGGTCACTCCGTCCTAGTGATGATGATTTGTTCTTAGAAGTGAAGCTTCTGTCTGTTATGAGAAAAATGGTGCGTGTTAAAAAGCAAGCATTCATCAGTTGTGCCAAAAAGTGCAGCAAGACAACACCCTTCCCTGGAAAAAGGGACATTTTTACTTTAGAGTAGACAGTCACAAATTATTAGATTGGTTTCTGTATTCACATTTCTTCATTCCTAGACAAAATACTAGTTAGTGGTGTATGTCTATGACATCTAACATTCTTAAATGTACTTTGTAGGTGGAACATCTGGTGCTGGGCCCAGCGCGGAGGTGGAGGAGGACACTTCTGGGGAGGAGGCGTGCAAGTGCTGGAGGAAACTGCTGTGCGGGTTGCCACAGTTAGTAGCAGGCAGTGGTAAGCTCTTATATTCCTTACTTATTGAGATTGCAGACTGCAGAGTGTGATCTCTGCACGGGTGTAGTATATATGTTCCACAGTTAAGTTACTATACTGTTAAGCAGACTTTCAAATTTAGAACAAAGTTTTTATCAACCAGGAAGTAGACTCCTCTAAATTTACTTCAACTCAGCGGTGAATGTTTTTTTCGAGAATCCAAATCAGATCTGAGATGAACTTGATGGATGGGATGAACGAAAAGCGAAAGAAGGGTATAAGTAAGTGTGGAAGGACGAGCAAGTTAAAAGTAATGATGACTGACAAAGAAGAATGATACGTGCTTGATTGGTGCCCGAGGTGGCTGGGAAGGAATATGATGCATGGCTGGGTGAAGGATGAAGCAAGGATGGGTGGAAGGAGAACAGCCTGGGTAGGTGAAACAGAAGCTGTATGTGTGCGCAATATATGCTTTGGTTGAAATTCAAATGCAAGTCAAGCACGGATGTGTGGCTTGCGGTTTCCCAAATAAAATGAAAAGGTTGTTTTCCCGTGAGAAAACATAAGGTTTGTCCAGAGGAAAGACATGAAGAAGAATGATTGACATATAGTTTGAATAGATGGATGCCTGGATTATGGAATAACTGACTCTTAGATAGCATATGTGTATCTAGAGAGAGTAGATGGTCACTGGATGAACTAAGTGTTACTTTAAAGAGCATGCAACACCGCACCCGCACGTCCGTCCCAGTGTAGGAAAGGCAAGGAAAAGAAGTTGTCATTTTGTCCGAATACTACCATGAATAGTAGCAGTAGTTTGTATTGCAAGCACAGCATATATCCGGCTATTACGATGGCCACTCACTACCTCTGTTAATAAGTTTAGTAGAATTCGGTCATTCATATGTGGATGTATCACTGTTCACTCAATTAAAAGCAAAGCACCTAAAGTCATCCCATATGTAAGCAAATACATACCATGTGCAGTGCCAGATAATCAAATTATTTATCTTCTTCATTTTCCTTTTCTAGTATTCATTGGCACTGTAGGGTGACAAATAAATTAATTAAGCAGTAGCCCTTGTAACAGAGTATTCTCAGTGCCACCCGTAATAGAAAAGTAAGAGCATCACCACCTACATGTACTGGACTGGTACAGTAACGCAAGTCTGTCTCACTCATCATGACGGGCGTCTGTTTTTCTCGGGTGCAAGTTGACTGCGCTGGCATTATGCCGGCTTGCAGAAGTTAACATACCAATTTTGGTAAACAAGAGAGAAGAAGAAGAATAAGACTGGTGTACTGTCATAGTCGACTCTAATGGAGTGAGTCCATAGTGCTCGTAGAATTGATTCCTTAAACTCCCACTAATGTTAAAGCAAGGATGAAGAAGTGGGAGGTTAGATAGATACTGGCCACAATAGTTATGTACTGCGCTTGCAAGTTGCTAGTTCTACTGTGACACAACTTTCTGCTGAATCATTTTGTGTTAATCTTAAAGAGCATTGGTTACAGACTATGTCTTTCTTTCTTCATATAGATGCTCCTTCCAAACTAACAAGGAAGGAGCTGGCTAAAAGGGCCCGGCAACGGAGGCTGGAGGCAACTGTCACCGAATATCGGTGGCTGGTGGCCCAGGAGGAGGGGGACACGCAGTCGACCATAACATCTACCGGGACAGCTGCATACTCCTCCGCACTCCCTAGGTCAGCCAGTCAGCGCAGCAGGTCTCCAGGGGTACGGAGCCGGGATACCGCAGCCACCCGCCACCGCCGAGCAGCAAACAAATCAGCTGCCCCCGACAGCAGTACCAAAAAGAGGTTGCACCGCCTTTCACTTAGGGTGTCCTACCTCGAGCAGGAGCTGTTGAACACCAAAACCCTGCTCGAGACCCTCCGCAAGGAGCATGCCGACCTTGCCCAAAAAGTGAACAGCAGCCAGCAGTAGGAGGAGACTGTCCCTTGCCCCTTTTTTAAAGACTTCTGGGGATGGGAATTGGGAGTTGGGGTTTTTGGACTTTTCACGGACATTCGTTGGGGTTAGGGATGGGAGGTGGGTTGGGTCTTGCGGGAGATTATTTATTTTAGGGATATAAATATACTTTAAACTTTATCTTAGCATACGTGTTTTTTACTGCTTTTGAGGCTGGTGGGTGGGGATTTAACAGTAAGTTTGTTTTCCTGAAACGTAAGTGGCATCTTGATTCAAGTTGTGTAAGTAATTACTAATTGCCCAAATGTTTTCAAAACTAAGTGCCTCTCACAGAGTAAGTGAATTCAATAGTCCTAGCACTTAACTAGTACTACCACCAGTCTCTCGTCTCTCCTAATACTCCATTATACTACCTCCCCCCAAACGCTTATCTTACCTGTAATTTGTGTTTGGAAATAGAGCTAGGCACAGGGCTGGCTGCACGGGAAATGGCGATTAAGGTTAGCAATCCTGGGCGGATGAAATGTCATCATTGCGGTGGTACTAGTGGTGTTACACAGTGGCAGTTGCAGCATATGAAAAAAAAGAAAATGAAACCTTGTTTGTCCTTACCGTAGCATTAGAACGGTACGATAGAGAATATAGCAGGTGACAGTACACTAGAACAGTGCCACAATGTAGCCTAACAAATGGTAAAGTATTGAAAGTATAACTAGTACTTCAGTTGAATTTCTTTGACATTGGCTACTACTACAAGAAATAGTACTGAAGGTGAAGGACACAGCAGCGTAATAATTTGCCACGTCTAGGAGGAGGATGTTCTTGATGACCAATCAAGTTGATGGCGCACATGAAAATCTGCTTTCATTTGCCAATAGTGACTCTGTGTCAAGCTGAGTAAGAATATATCCTCTGATTCCTTCGCCAGCCTGTTGCTATGACCTTATCCTCCCCAGCAAGTGTGTGGAATTATTGCTGTCATTTAGAGGAAGAGGGTTAGGGTTTGGAAAATGGATGGGAATGGAGTTTTTGGGAAAGTTTTGTTGAGAGAAGAAAAAAAAGCACAGCATGGACAAACAATAATTGAAGATAAACAAATCTTTGGGTACAAAGCTATCCATAAATCTTTTAAGTGACATAAAGGAAGTGCATGCACTACTGCATGCATGGTTACTGAAAAGTAAGTAGTACTTTCGACAACCGTGAATGAAAGAATGCGACAGTACAGGGCTGCAGTAATAATTATGCGTTTTCACTTGCCTATCTCTGCACTCAGAGAAACACTTTGTACATTAAATTAGGTTTGAAAAATAGCAGAAGTAAAACCTATACAATGGCTGTAGGGATGAATTTAGAAGCAGAGATCAAAGAAATGCAGAGTGACACTCATAGAAGTTCACAGCAATAACATTACTTAAAAGATAATTAGAAAAGAACGGATACTGTATCTGTATGTTGTTGTAGTTGTCCTGTTGAATTTGTTAGGTTGCATGCATCCAACCATTCCTCTTATTAGCGGGACTCCTCCATTTCATCTGACGCTCCGTCCATCAATTTTGGCGACCAGAAGACACCCTGTCCACTGCCTGCCTGGCGGATGCTGAATTGCGGCTCGCTAATGTGAAGCCTGACTTCATCCTTTTTTTCCTATTGCACAGGCTGAAACTGAAAAAGTGATATAAGAAGGAACAGGAAGCTGAACAATCCACTCTTGAGCTCCAACTGCGCACAGTCACAACCTTACACGAGGCTGACCCTACAGAGGACACGGCACATACCCTTGCACTCCAGCAGCGACTGTACACAGATCATGCACGCCTCACAGTACAGGGACACATTACTGATACACAGAATCGGGTGTACGACGTAGGCGACAAGGCGGGAAAGATGTTGGCCTGGCTTGACAAGAGAGGGGGTAGCTCCAGAGGGATTCAACAGGTGAAGGATGGGAATGGTGCGATGCGGACTAACCCTGAACAGGTAGTGGAAGCACTGGCGGCCCATTTCGAACAGGTGTATACTCCTGAAAGGGAAGTGACCGCGATCATGGCCCAGAGTGCACTGAGCGGAATATATATCCCAATACTGCAACCGGAGGCAATGGCCGACCTAGATGCGGCATTGACCACCGACGAAATACAGCTTGCCATAAGGGCGCTCAAGCCCGGAAAGGCCCTCGGTCCGAACGGCATTCCGGTGGAATGGTATCAAGCACGATCTGAGGACCTTAGTCCTTACCTGCTCAACATGTATGAGGAATGCCGTGAGAAGGGGCTGCTCCCACTAGACCAGAGAACGGCCACGATCGTGGCAATACCAAAGCCCGGTAAGCCTCAGGAGGAATGCTCCTCTTACCGCCCCATCTCCCTACTGAACGCAGAAAGCAAAATCTTGGCTAAACTCCTGGCCAACCGGCTGTTGGCTCATCTGCCTGATCTTATCCACCCAGATCAATCGAGGTTTATGCCTCATAGGAACACTGCGCTAAACCTTCGTAGGGTTCATGGGGTGCTGGCGAGGGCAGACCAGATTAGTGATAGTGCAGTTATCTTGGCCCTGGACGCAAAGATGGCTTTTGACCTGGTGGAATGGGCCTACCTCTTTGAGGTGTTGTCCTGCATGGGCTTTGGCCCGAACTTTATATCATGGTTAAGCTACTATACGCGGCGCCCGTGGCACACGTGGTAGCAAATGGCCACATTTCGCGCACGTTCCCGCTTGGAAGGGGCACCCGGCAGGGCTGCCCTCTATCTCCCTTGCTCTTTGCGTTAACCCTGGAACCACTGGCTAATTGCATAAGACAAACACCCTTGCCTAAAGGGATACAATGGAGGGAGGGATGGGAAGACCGCCTGTCCCTATATGCGGACGATATGCTGGTGTATTTAACGGATCCTGAGCATGGAGTGCCGGCTCTTTTGAACTTATGCGACGAGCATGGCAGGGTTTCTGGTTACACCATTAATTGGAGCAAATCAGAGATGTACGTACTGAAAGGCCAGATCCCGACGCTCGGACCGGACTGTCCCCTGAGACTGGCATGTTCCTCCCTCAAATATTTAGGGATTCATGTTACAAGGGACCCACTTGAGTATAAGAGACTGAATTTAGTGCCACCGCTGGAACGTCTCAAGCAAGACGCTGACTTCTGGGCGGGGCTGCCACTGACCATGTTGGGGAAGGCAGCACTGTACAAAATGAAATCGCTGCCCCGCTTTTTATATATCCTAGATAATACGCCCTTTTCGGTGGCAGCAGGATACTTCAGAAAGGTAGCAGCGGTTGTTTCGGGGCTGTTGTGGGGCAATCGGCCGGCACGCATAGCTCAGGCTAAACTCTGTAGAAGCTGGTACGATGGGGGCATTGCGCTGCCGAATCTGCACTTGTATTACTGGGCAGCGCAACTTAAGCCCATTAATCAATGGCTACACGCCCCGCAGTCTGATCCGGCATTTCAAGCAGACAGGGCGCAGCTGGGCATTAACAACATACTTGCCCCACTCTATGACCGAAGAAAACTGAGACTCCTATCAGGACCCACTAAACTCACTGTGGAAACCTGGCACGCAGCGACGGCTGCGTTAGACTGGAAGGGGAAAATCACCAAACTCACCCCGCTCTGGGATACACGCGCCTTTGGCAACTTGAGAATTAGCAAGGGTTTCTCCCACTGGGATTCCATCGGAATATTCACGGTGGGCGACATGTGGGAGCGGGGTGAAGTTATCTCATTCACCCGCCTGAGGGAAATATACGACCTAGGGCCACACAAATCATACCGATACATACAAATTCGTCATGCCCTGCTCGCGGCCATCCCCTCTGGGTCGACTCTACCTGAGTCCTCCCCGCTGGAGGATCGCCTCCTGACTGACTTTATGGCGGAAAGAGCAACTTCGCTGACGTATCGTAAGCTCCTGAACAACTCGCCAGACCCACTGGCTCCCCTGAAGGAAAGATGGGAACAGGAGGTGGACGCCCTAGATGAACACGAGTGGAATGAGGCTCTGGCGTCACCGAAAGAGGTGGTCATCTCGGCTAGGATGAGACTTGTCCAACTCAAGGTTCTCCATAGGGTATATTACACCAGAACACTGTTACACCGCATCCACAGGACACCACACCCTTTTTGTCTACGTGGCTGTGGGGAGGTGGGCACCTTTTTCGACATGTTTTGGGACTGCCCACGCATACAAAATTACTGGCGGCAGGTGCTGCGTACAGTATCTCAGGCCCTAGAGATTTCGATCCTCCCAGAACCAAGGCGATGTCTCCTAAACGTGTGGGAACCAACTGATTTGCCCAGACATAGTCGACTTTGGGTAACGTTGGGAATGATTGTAGCGAAGCGAGATATTGCTCAACGTTGGGGGGCGGCAGAACTTCCTACGAAGTCACAGTGGTGCATGAACATGGACAAAATAATGATAACTGAAAGGGCGGTGTAATCGAGCCGTGCGTGTCCGGGCAAGTGGAATAGGGTGTGGTCCCCATGGAATGTGTACCGTGGCGAAATCTGTGACCCGCTGCCAGAAGATGATCTATTGGAATCGGATGATGAGGGAGGGGTGGAGTGAAGGGTGGAGAAAGAGATAGGAACACCACTTGGATAGAGATGGGGGTGGGGGACAAGTCCTTCCCCGTTCCGTATTAGATCCCCGGATAATACATAGCAACTTATACTGTCCTAAGGTTCTTCTATACAGCTAACCTGCATTATTCTTTCTCAATGACCGCAATGTGATTTCCTGTTTGTTCTTTTGGTTCTTTTCAAAAAACAAAAAATGAAAACCTCACTTAATTTGTAATGTGATTTTGACTAAATACCTTCAACTTTTTTGGTGATGTGCCCATTTACCACAGTAGCGTACTTAACGCATGAACTTCGTTTCCGCATGGCTGTCAGTGCTGTTTTCTCTTATTCTAGCGGCCAGCCCCTCGGGGTTGTAGGCGACTTGCTGTGTAATTGTGAGAAGGTACAATAAAGGTTTTCAAAAAAACAAAAAAAACGCAAAAACGTTTTTACCATGGAT
Organism: Lissotriton vulgaris; assembly: GCF_964263255.1. NCBI lineage: Eukaryota > Metazoa > Chordata > Amphibia > Caudata > Salamandridae > Lissotriton > Lissotriton vulgaris. The sequence goes on from NC_141694.1 coordinate 1,301,828,202, forward strand.
TTGGTCCAAAACACTTGATTCCGATATTAGACCTTCCGAGCTATGCCCTCAGACCTCTGCAGCCACCCGCAAAAAAGCAGAACACTCCCAAACAGGCAAAAAGCAAAAATGGGCCTACCTTCAATTCAGTCCAAATACGCTATGCAGCTAGGCCCTAACTCCCCTTTTCAACCATGGATTTCCTGAAAAACAAATGCAATCAACATTAGACTGTGCCAGCAGTGCTCCCAGACCCCAAAACCCACCCACAAAAACCTGGAAGCCCCCCAAACAGCACCCCAAAGACAGACAAGTGAGCAAAAACGCAAAAACTTTTTCACCATGGATTTGGTCCAAAACACTTGATTCTGATATTAGACCTTCCGAGCTATGCCCCCAGATGCCTGCAGCCACCCGCAAAAAAGCAGAATACCTCCAAACAGGCAAAAAGCAAAAATGGGCCTACCTTCAATTCAGTCCAAATACGCTGTGCAGCTAGCCCTAACTCCCCTTTTCCACCATGGATTTCCTGAAAAACAAATGCAATCAACATTGGACTGTGCCAGCAGTGCTCCCAGACCCCAAAACCCACCCCAACAGCCTAAAAGCCCCCCAAACAGCACCCCAAAGACAGGCAAGGGATCAAAAATGCAAAAACCTTTTCTGCTAACCACTTTTATCCAGTATTAGACCTTCAAAGCAATGCCCGGACCCGTCAACTCACCTGCAAAGAAGTAGAACACCCCCACAAGTGCAGAGTCTTTCTTCATTGGGCGTAATCCCGCCATCTGCTTTGAGGGAAATAGGAGTCTGGAGGAGGAGGAGGATAGAGGAGCATGTTCTTGTGAACTTGTGAACCTGAGGAATGCAGATTGCGGCACCTTCAAATCAATAAGCAAATAAGTGAAGACAATTCTGCTGATGGGCTTGTTTTTGTGATTAGGTGATTAAAGTTTTTTTATATAGATTTTGCAAAACAAAAAAAGATAGACACACAGGAATAAAATTGAATAAGGATGAAAAAGAAAGTTAGTGATTCATTGACTCATTTTCAGGGCTCGGTGTCAGGGAAAAAGAGCTCATCCTCAAACTCTGCGAATTCAGACCGAGTAGGTCAGTTAACAGAGAAGAACTGGTGTCCTCCTCGTCTTCTTCCTGCGTGCATTCTCGTATTTTGTAATCTGGTGGTATGAGGTGCTGATTCATCTTGATCATTGTTAACCTGTCCACATTTTTGGGCGAGAGGCGGGTCCTTTTGGAAGTTACAATGCCACCAGCAGTACTGAAAACACGTTCAGAAGACACGCTTGCGAGTGGGCAAGACAAGTCATTTATACCCAGGTTGGTGATCTCTGTCCACACATCTATTTCCCATGCGGATACGCCAATGGGTCATCATGAACATAGACCTCTGTTGAGTCCTTCAGATAGTCCTGCACCATTGACTCAAGGTTCTCCAGGGTTCCTCCACTTTGCTTACTTTTTTCTGGGACCTTTTGAGAAGCAAACCCAAGCTGAGTTAGCCAATCCTCTTCTTCACACAATGTAACTGTTGTGTCTGGTGCAGATGATACGGTTGCTGGTGTCGTTAACGGCTGAGAGGGAAAATCACTCACTTCTGCCACAGCCACAGATGCAGAAGTGGATTTTTTTGACGGATGGCCTGCTGATGCTGATGTACTGCCTTTTCCTTCAATTTCCTGCTGTTCTCTTTCAAACCGGCTGGCTGACAGAGCTAGCCAATGTTTGTACTTTGTAACATCTGCGTCATCAAAAGGAAAGAATACTCTGCCTGCCACTGCCTTTTTGTACAGTGGATCGAGAATAGTAGCAGAAATGTAATGCTGTTCTGTGTGGGTCTTTTGAAGACGTTCATCGCAAAGTAGGCGCTGTAATAACTTCTCCGCCAACTCAAATGCTTCTTGCTTTCCATCTTTTTAATACGTAGAAGACACCGCCTTCAGTTGGTGCTCAAGCATGCGCAACAATGGGATAGCTTTTCCCAAATTACAGTCCTCCCTGCTGACTGCACGCGTGAAGACCTCAAAAGGACGAAGCATGTCTGTCAGGCTTTTAACTAGCTGCCATTGCTCCACCTGTATCCTCAGGTCAATCATAGGTGTACCCAGTGTAAAGAAATACTGTTCGACTACCGCATACTGCTCATACAGACGCTCAAGCATGTAGAAGGTTGAGTTCCAACGTGTTACCACCTCCTGGATTAGTGCTTTCACTGGCACTTTACGTTCATATTGCAGGCACATCAGCTGCTTCCGGGCCTTAAAAGAGTGGTTGAAATGTGTGCATATTCTTTGGCAGGTGGTCAGTGACTCGCACACTGGACTTTCTTCACTCAAGAATTTTTTAACAACCAGGTTTATACAGTGCGCCAAACACGGCACTCTGAAATAGTTACCCTTATCCATGGCCTTAACTATATTTGCGCCATTATCCGTGGAAACATAACCAATCATGTGTTTTCTTGGGGACAACCATTGAAAGACCTTTGTGTTAAACTCATGCAAAATGTTTTCTCCTGGCTAGTGTTGCATGTTTCCGAGCAGCTTTATAAACTTTGTCTGTGTCAACACCTGTGGTTACCTTTGCTTTAACTCCTGAAAAATAGACCCAGTGTGCAGTGATGCACATGTAATCAACGGCTTGGCAACTGGTCCACATGTCTGTTGTCAGATGTATAGTGTGAACAGCACTCTTCTGCAAAGCTGCCCCAATCACCTCCAGCATATCTTCATGTAGTGCTGGAACCGCAACTCTGGCAAAATAGAACCGGCTAGGAACCTTACATTTAGGGCAGAGCGTTGCCACTAATTCAAGAAAACCCACCCCTTCCACAAAAGAAAAAGGGAGAAGGTCCAGCGCTAGCATTTTAACCAGCTTAGTGTTATACAGATGCGCCGTTGGGTGGTTGCGTTCAAATGGCGCATCTGAAAACAACATGCTTCTAATGGTGGGCTGGACCATTTTACGGGATGATGATGACTTCTTCGACCCAGCTTACCATGACTAACTCGAACCTTACAAATGGTACAAATGGCTATGCTTTCCCATGGTGGGCTACCACTAAAGAAGTCCCAAACTGCGGACTTCAAATATCTGTGGGGGGCGGAGGAGGCGATACTGGGAATGCTAATGCCAGATCAAATGGAGGATGTGTGTTGCCGAAATTTACTACGTTGTGCACTTACAGCACCACTCATTGAGGAAATGGAGGTCGAGGTGGATGGAGGTCCCTTCTGGTGAGAAAATATGGAAGCGGTAGGTGGTGGTGTACTAGTTAACTGCATTGGTGGTGGTCCCATTGCCACGTCGCCAACATCACGCTCAGCAGCATTTCGGGATAGGGTAAAAATGTCTATTCACTGCATGCCCGCTGAGCCTGGAGTGACGTTTATGATGACTGCGTCGTCGTTGTGAGAGTATTTTTCAGGAGGAGTATACGCCACTTCTTGTTCAGCGTCATCATCACACTCCATAACTATGAGACTTTCGGGGACCTTCCTTTTACGCTTAGCTACCTTTGTCAGATCATGGTGTGCCTCACTCTCAGACAGCAGTGGTGGTTCCCAATTTTGATCCATATCATCAGAAGAAAGGGGGCTTGAAGAAGATGTAGACACCATCCTTGATCTTTTTCTTGCTGGGGATCTGGAAGACAATGAATCATCAGGAGGAGTGGCTCTCTCAGATGATACCTCGGCTTGAATTTCGATTTCCTGATGTGCCCCTACTTCGGGAGGAACAACTATTGTGGGCACTTGTGCCGCTCCATGCACCTCTGCTTGCGACTCTCCTTGCGCCGCCTCTCCTTCCACTTATACTTGAGCTTGTACTTGCAGCACTTGTGGTTGTTGTTGCGGCTGTGGTTGTTGAACACTCGTCAGAAGAGTTACAACAACCTGTGTTGATTGAGGGATGCTGCTACTTTCTTGCGATGAGCCAACATCACTGGTCGATGGTGATTGAACAACTATACTGGCTGCCTCTGCAGCACTCAAGGGCTTAGACCTAAGTTGGCGTGGTGGTGGTGGCACTGAGCCCAATGGAGCGGGGGTGCTGCTCCCAGCTTGGTCCCAAGCAGACCCCGCTGCTACTGCAGCCGTACTTTTTTTCCCCAAAAAATGCGGCGGTTGGCACACCAGTCTCCTTGGTAAGTGGCGCCACTTGCTTCTTCTGTTCCTTACTGGCAACTTTCTTGCTAGAGGAGCTACGGACAACTTTTTTTGGGGCCATCTTCTTCAGATGTCAGAACAGCAGGCTGCAGTTGCACAAGTTGCAGAGTTGTCTGTGGCCACACGTGACGTTGTGCTGCACACACCCCAGCAGGACTTGTTCCTGGCACTGATGAGGAACAATGAGGCTGACGATTCGTCTTTCTGCACCTAAAAGCAAACAAAGCCAAAGGAACATCAGTTACATAAATGTTGCATATGTAGCGCTTCAATTAATAGTTTGCAATTAAGCATTTTTATTATACCCACCCCCCAAAATGGAAAGACAAATAAAATGCACCACTGACAGAGTACTCCTGGGCATAATGAATGAAAGCATGGCAGGCTGGGTGCAGGCCTATGGCACAACAAAGCACACTGCCTGGCTTCAAAATGGCCCCTAGACCCCCACCCACATGGCCAGGCCCTGCCGGGACCAGGCCTCAAAATGGCCCCCACCCACATGGACAGGCCCCAACAGACCCTAAAAAATCGAAAAACACACAAAAATCACCACAATCCAATGCCATCCATGCCCTCCATGATGTTTACATTCAAGAGACCCCACAGAAAGACTCAGTCCATGCACCTCTGAGTACCCCTGGGCAAAAGGCCCCAACAACAGCCAAAAAATCGGAAAACACACAAAAATCACCACAATCCAATGCCACCCATGCCCTCAATCATGTTGAAATTCAAGACACTCCACAGAAAGACTCGGTCCATGCACCACTGAGTACCCCTTGGCATAATGGATGAAAGCATGGCAGACTGGGTGCAGGCCTATGGCACAACAAAGCACACTGTCTGGCTTCAAAATGGCCCCTAGACCCCCACCCACATGGCCAGGCCCTGCCTGGACCAGGCCTCAAAATGGCCCCGCCCACATGGACAGGCCCAAACAACAGCCAAGAAAACGAAAAACACACAAAAATCACCACAATCCAATGCCATTGATGCCCTCCATGATGTTTACATTAAAGAGACCCAACAGAAAGACTCAGTCCATGCACCACTGAGTTCCCCTGGGCAAAAGGCCCCAACAACAGCCAAAAAATCGAAAAACACACATAAATCTCCACAATCCAATGCCATCCATGCCCTCCATGATGTTTACATTGAAGAGACCCCACAGAAAGACTCAGTCCATGCACCACTGAGTACCCTTGGGCAAAAGGCCCCAACAACAGCCAAAAAATCCAAAAACACATATAAATCACCACAATACAATGCCATCCATGCCCTCCATGATGTTTACATTAAAGAGACCCCACAGAAAGACTGTCCATGCACCACTGAGTACCCCTGGGCAAAAGGCCCCAACAACAGCCAAAAAATCGAAAAACACACAAAAATCACCACAATCCAATGCCATCCGTGCCCTCCAGGATGTTTACATTCAAGAGACCCCACAGAAAGACTCAGTCCATGCACCTCTGAGTACCCCTGGGCAAAAGGCCCCAACAACAGCCAAAAAATCGGAAAACACACAAAAATCACCACAATCCAATGCCACCCATGCCCTCAATCATGTTGAAATTCAAGACACTCCACAGAAAGACTCGGTCCATGCACCACTGAGTACCCCTTGGCATAATGGATGAAAGCATGGCAGACTGGGTGCAGGCCTATGGCACAACAAAGCACACTGTCTGGCTTCAAAATGGCCCCTAGACCCCCACCCACATGGCCAGGCCCTGCCTGGACCAGGCCTCAAAATGGCCCCGCCCACATGGACAGGCCCAAACAACAGCCAAGAAAACGAAAAACACACAAAAATCACCACAATCCAATGCCATTGATGCCCTCCATGATGTTTACATTAAAGAGACCCAACAGAAAGACTCAGTCCATGCACCACTGAGTTCCCCTGGGCAAAAGGCCCCAACAACAGCCAAAAAATCGAAAAACACACATAAATCTCCACAATCCAATGCCATCCATGCCCTCCATGATGTTTACATTGAAGAGACCCCACAGAAAGACTCAGTCCATGCACCACTGAGTACCCTTGGGCAAAAGGCCCCAACAACAGCCAAAAAATCCAAAAACACATATAAATCACCACAATACAATGCCATCCATGCCCTCCATGATGTTTACATTAAAGAGACCCCACAGAAAGACTGTCCATGCACCACTGAGTACCCCTGGGCAAAAGGCCCCAACAACAGCCAAAAAATCGAAAAACACACAAAAATCACCACAATCCAATGCCATCCGTGCCCTCCAGGATGTTTACATTCAAGAGACCCCACAGAAAGATTCAGTCCATGCACCACTGAGTAACCCCTGGGCAAAAGGCCCCAACAACAGCCAAAAAACACACAAAAATCACCACAATCCAATGCCATCCATGCCCTCAATCATGTTGAAATTCAAGACACCCCACAGAAAGACTCGGTCGATGCACCACTGAGTACCTCTGGGCATAATGGATGAAAGCATGGCAGACTGGGTGCAGGCCTATGGTACAACAAAGCACACTGCCTGGCTTCAAAATGGCCCCTAGACCCCCACCAACATGGCCAGGCCCTGCCTGGACCAGGCCTCAAAATGGCCCCCACCCACATGGACAGGCCCCAACAACAGCCAAAAAAACGAAAAACACACAAAAATCACCACAATCCAATGCCATCCATGCCCTCCATGACGTTTACATTAAAGAGACCCCACAGTAAGACTCAGTCCATGCACCACTGAGTACCCCTGGGCAAAAGGCCCCAACAACAGCCCAAAAATTGAAAAACACACAAACATCACCACAATCCAATGCCATCCATGCCCTCAATGATGTTTACATTAAAGAGACCCCACAGAAAGACTAAGTCCATGCACCACTGAGTACCCCTGGGCAAAAGGCCCCAACAACAGCCAAAAAATCGAAAAACACACAAAAACCACAACAATCCAATGTCATCCATGCCCTCAATCATGTTGAAATTCAAGACACCCAATAAGAAAGACTCAGTCCATGCACCACTGAGTACCCCTGGGCAAAAGGCCCCAACAACAGCCAAAAAATCGAAAAACACACATAAATCACCCCAATCCAATGCCATCTATGCCCCCAAACAAACAACATCAACTTACTTGTGAAATTTCTAATCCAAAAATGAACCAAAGAAAGTCAAAAAGGCCTCGAATCCAAATATCCAGCAGCATCCACAAAAAGTAATCCTTCCAGGTCAAGATCCAAATCAAAGTGACCAGGACACTGGGAGGAGACTGCTGGACAGGAACAGGAAGTTGGAGACTGTGGGGCACTTCCTCCCTCCCACCCCCCACCCCCAAAATGGACTCCTTGCAAAAAAAAGTGCAGGCAAATGTCAACCTGAGGAGTTATTCAGATAAAAGTCATCATTTTCAGAAGGTTTATGCTGCCTGCTGGTGGATTTCTTGTGCAGAATTGCAAATTTTGCAATTTCGAGAGTGCAAGATTGTTGCTGCCCGCCGCATCTACGAGTTTGCAATTGTTTACTCCCGCGATACGTGATTACGAGCCTTTATGACGTACTCGCAATGACACACTCTCGCAGTGCAAGGTGGCGAGCCGCGATAACGTAATCGCGGTTGACAAACTCCCGCGGGATCATGCAGCAAGATCCAAAATTGCGCAGCACACGCAACTATGGAGAAAAACAACTCATCAAATGCTGAATGACGGTAAGTGAACGCCGCACGCCGCAATATTGTATTTGTCAAGCGCGACTAAGCAAAAAAATCCGCTGCGCGCAAATTTGCGAATTGTCTGCAAATTCGCGAGAATTTGCAGATTGTGAATTTGCCGAAAATCCGCAAATTCCGCGAGCGGAACGGATTTTATGCTCATTCTTAGTTGTAGCCTTATGTAACATGCAGGGCATTAAGCATATCTGTAAAAGCACCCACATTTAGTAGAGATTATGCTCTCTTTTTAATGGTATTTTGATTGCGTTGGAAAACTTAACATCTCTGCGGACAGCAATACAATCATCAACTGATTAAATCTTAAATACTTTTAAAAAAAGTGTTTGGTCATTTTTTACCTTAATGAAATGTACTTGGTAAATACTTAATTTTACATAGAATTTTTAGTCAATTGCTCCACATCTATTCTTTAGTCACTTATAAAGCATGTTTGTAAAAATACCTTACACATATTCCTGAAATGAGTAGAATGGTGTGCAGCATTACTTTGCTCACAATTAATCTGTGACTTGAACCATTTTAAGTGAGTCACTAGAATATTATATTTTCTTTGACAATGCGTAATGCCTCAGAATTTTCATTGAAATTCTGGATATAAAACTCTGCACCTTTATAAATCTCCAGCTTAACAATTGGTGATAGCACTACATGACATCTCAGCAATATCAGCATGTGCACAGAAATCCAAAGTTCAATATGTATTGTAAACATGAACTTCAGTTTTGCTCACAGATTTTGTCTACAGGCCTTTGATTTAAGTCACAACCTTTTTGCAACATGCCTCTGTAACTCTCACTGTTGAGCTCAGTTCTACCTTGTTTAAATTACGTACTATTTGCACTTAACATTTTCCTAGTAGTGAAACTGTGTATCATATTTACTTTACCAAACCAAATCAGTCTTGTCACCAGGACTACACTATTTATATTTCAAAGATGCACTTTGACTCAATGTATGCTGTCTACAAATATGGGCCCTTATACACCTTTTTTATTTCCTCATTTGTGCAATAATCTACCAGGAAGCAAGCAAGGGGGTTTTGCACTTTCCTCAGACCGGTAAAGTAGCAAAGCACAAACCCTCAATCTTCCTGTCCCTTGAAGTCCAAACAGGAGAGGACCAGGTGTGCCAGTCCTGATCCATATACCCCGGAATTATTGCAAAATTGCTTAATCATCGGACATTAGAATCAGTGTTTACCTATTCAATTAACTTAATACACCCTTGAAGATACACTAAACTGAAAAATTCTTATCCCCAAAATCAAGCTTCTTAATTCCCTCCCTGCTCTCATCACACATTCACACCTTTCGTAAGGAGTCCAACCACTCCGTTCTCGAAGGAGGGTGCAGAGTTATCCACTTAATGCAGATCTCGCGTCTGTCTAGCAATATCAACATTAACAACAGGTTCCTCACACTTCCTATCCAGCCTGACCCTTGACTCCTCGTCCTCATTCATAACCCCAAAGATAATTAAACTTATGCTTACCTCCAGGTTTACACCCAATACTGCTGTGAGAACCGCACTTACATCATGCCAAAACACCTGGAGGCAGGGGCAGCGGAAAAACATGTGTAGGTCATCATCTTTTTTCTCCACACACTTAAGGAAGCTCTTAAACACCTGCTTGTTCATCATTGTCAGCTTTTTCAGTGACCAATATGCCCTATGTATTGTATACAGATGTTTTTTCCTGAGAGAGGCAGCACTAACAACATACCACATCATAGACATCTATACCTGCCAAAGATTTTGTATGTCCCCCGACGGTAGATCCTTTCTTCAGATCTATGAGGGAAGGATAAACTCCTCTTGTCTGACAAGCACAAACAGCCAGTACCACTCCAATACCTCTTTTTCTGTGATGGGCCTTTTAGAAATTTTCCTTCCAGGTCACCATTTCCAATTTTGTTCTTCAACAGCGATTTTGCTCAGCTAGCCAGCTGATAGTACTTGAAGCTGGAGATGCTCCCATTCGATAATGATAGCAACTGTTCCCAATCCACTGAGGTCTGTCCAGTAAATAACTGGGTCCATCTCGTTATCTCTGCTTCTGCTAACTGGGCTAAGAGTTTGTCCTTCAAGCATTCAGGGTTTCCTTGAGAAGCCCATATTGGGGCATGACTGCTGTAATACGGGATTCGAACTGCCCTTCTAATTTAAAACCATAGCTTATAGGCTGAGTAAATAATTTTTAGTTTTACATTCTTAAAGCATTTTGGTTGCCCCAATTGATACATAACCCCATCCCCCTCTGACTTAGTCATGGCTTGTAAACACGGAGGGTACTTTAGGTGGTCCTTGTTAGAAATGGGATCTCTGGTTGGCTGAGAATTGCGCCAAAGCCAATCAGAGACCACCACTCTAGTAAGGGGAAGGGAGTTACACTCCAAAGATAACCCCTGCTCACCCCCTTGGTAGCATGGCATGAGTAGTCAGGCTTATCCCAGAGGCAATGTGTAAAGAATTTGCCCACGCACACAATAGCAACAACATCCCAGGCACACTACAAAAGGAACTCCACACAAGGTTATATCAAAGATAGCCTTTGTATTCTCAAAACACATTAAAATAGTAAACACATATGTACACTGTGCAACTGGCACAGGCGATATTTAAAAGGGATTATGTACACCTGCCAGGGCCACATGGACCACTGCCAGATCCATCACAGAATGAACTTGGCAAAAGTAAACTAGATCATAAAATGTACAAGTAAAATAGGTCATAGAATGTACAACCAGTAAACAATGGTAATTACTGTACTTTGCATCAGTCTGTGACATAAACTACATTATGCACAGTATCCCACAAATCTAAATACATCAGACCCTAACCGCCTAAATAAAACTCACACTAGGGGTGTAAATCACACAGGGAAGTATAATCTCCCTAACACAAACCTAAATAGGCAACACAACCTCATAATCATAAACCCTATTTGGAGGTTTCAAACAGGGTGCATAAAACATACTATGCACAATACATTTCCTAGCACTAAAAAGCATAGTTAGCACACAAATCACAATAGGGCCTAGCGTCCTATAAATGGAATAATCCCCCTGGCCAACTGGCCATCTACAAAGGGGGCTCAAACGCCCTATGTCCCAAAGGCAGGGCTTCTGCCTAGGCAGCGAAGGTCCAAGGTGCGCCACTGCGCACAACCTAAACATTGCAGCTGCCTACTACTTGCTGGGCAGCTGAGAACAATAACTGGGAGGCTTAAACGATGCAGCTGGCACTAAGTGCTGCGCTGCTGTGGGAGGCCTGGCACCTCTGTGCCACTTCTGTCCCTCTCAGGGACTCTCTTAAAGAATTGCATCTAAACGGTGCAGCTGTCCACTATTTGCTGGGCTACTGTGAAAGGTAAACTGCGGCATTGGCTCTCACTGGCCCTCAGAACGAATTGCGCCCAAGGTTAGAGCCATCTGGCTCTAAAATTGAAAACATGTTCCTAGGAGCACTCTGGCTCCTTAAATACTGAGCCAAACGTTGGAGCCCTCGGGCTCTGGAAATACATATGCAGGGCGTTGGAACCACACGGGGCTCAGTAAATAAATAATGTACCCCTGGGAGCCATCTAGGCTTTAAAAGGAATTGGGCCAAACTGTGGACAGAACATGGTCCTTTAAAAGAAATAAAGCCCACGTTAGAGCCATCTAAGCTCGGGAAATAGTGAGGCCCATGGGAGCCATGCAGGCTTGAGAACAACAGGGCCCTGCGCTGGAGCCACGTAGGCTCTTGAAGTTCGCTATGCCCCAAAAAGCGCCGGAGCCACCGGTGCTGTACATGTAGGTGCTCATGGGGGGAGGCAACATTCAGAGAGAACACAGGCCCCTCTCGATCCTCTAAATCACATGCCCCCTTTCGTTGGAGCGAGCCCCCTATCAGGCAGGGGCCGCTCAGGAAGAGAAAATGGTACTGGGCCTCGTAGGGCACCCAGAACATGGAGACCCACTCACCGGGACTCCGCAGCAGGACTGATCTCCTCTTCCACTGTTGGTCGGGTAGCAGCGTTGCACTGCATTCTCCTCTCGCAATGCGGCAGTTGCTCCATCATCGCCGTGGAGCTCTCCCTCACTCTCAGGAGCCCCACAGCACTCCTAGCACTCGACTCCGTTCTCGTGGGCTGCCCTTCCGCTTCTGTGAGAAGGCCCCCGCCCTCCTCACAACAAGGGCTTGACTGGCTTCCGGGTCGCGCTGAGCACTGGCCGGGGGGAAATCCTTCGTCGGCTCGGGCCGCAGTGGTGAAAAATCGGGTTGGGCACCCGCTTCAGATTTAAATAAGTTTAAAAAGCGAAATTAGGGGTAGGCTCCCTCCAAATCAGGCTATAAAGCAGGGTGGGCTACTGCTATTTGAAATAGCTGCCATAGTTAAATAAAACTAAGCGGGGTGGGCACCCACCAGGCCTGCAGCACGGGGGAATCCCTATGCGAGGGGTTCCCACACCAGGAACTGCTTACAGCGCTGCACGGCACCCCAAGCTCTCCCTCGCTGTGGAAAAGTCCAAGAAGGAAAGCAAAGCGCTCACAGGGTGCTAGGGCAGCCTAAAATCCATAAGGCTTAGAAAAAGGAGGCAAAAAGGATTCAAGACATTCTCCAGGCATCCAGGGGCAGGACAGGGCCCAGGGAGGCAAGCCTTCCCCTGGGCCCCAGCAGCACCACACCCCTGGTAGATTCAAGTAGCAGAAAAAGAACATTTTATTGGGGTCACAGCCCCTTATTTATACACCTTTTTATCATTGTGACACAGCACAGGGCTAGGAGGAACCAGTTACAACTGGTTCAGGAGCACTTGAGCACTTTGTTTTGCCCAGCTCCTCTCCACTATTCACCGGACAGGCCAGGGACATCAGACGCACCACAGTGGGTGGAACCAGCATTGTGGAGGGAAGGCCCATCCCTATTCAGGTCCCAGATGCAACTCCTCCCTCCCATCTACATGCAGATCTCCCTATTCAACACCGGGCAGACCCATCCTGGCTGCTGGAGTCAAGCACACCAGCCAGCCCCTGTCACTCACAAGCCAGACAGTCAATTCACATTCACTGCACACAGAAATGCCAACTTCTAAAAGTGCCACTTCTACACTAGTCACATTAAATATGCACACACTGTCGCGCAGCATTTAATCTCACGAGTTCGTACATACCAAACTCGCACCTGCACTCCTCTCATATCAGGAACTACCATGGTCACACATATCCCCCGTGTATTCTATGGGAGGTCAGGCCAATCTCACCACTCGCACTCCGAGAGCGCATGCACTTTACACTGGGCCACAGTGCTAAAGTGCGCAGAGGCCACAAATCAAGTAACATCATGTCATATTAAAAGGCAAAAAGTTCAGGGGTGAACCTGCCAAAAGGGCCAAGTCAAATAGTCCTGCATTAAAATTCTCATTGCTTTAAACTGGAATGCTTTTCAGTACTGAAACATATCCGGGCTAGCAATTCCTGCTTGCTGTTCCCCCCCTGCAGAGTTTCTTCCACGCAATTCTGGAGGCCTTAGAGGCCCAGATAAAGCTAGTCAGGTATCACTGTAATTTTTCAAACCAAGCCTTCCTGAATTCTAGGGGTATTGAAGCAAACAAATAAGTACATTTCGGTAATATTGACATCTTCAAGATATTTGACCTACCCAAAAAAGAGAGTGGAAGCCCTGCACAGGAGCTTAGTAGTCTCTTAGTCTCACTTGCTCCCTTCTCAAAGTTCAAACGTGCCACAAGTTCTTATACACCTTGATTCCTAGACACCTTATCGAGTCCTTTACTAAATAGTTATTACCATGGGAGTTCCATTCGATCACTTCGGTTTTCCGCCAATTTATCTGGTAACCTGAAACCTCCCCAAACTTGCCCAAGATGTCTGAGAATATTGGAAGTGAGAGTGACAAGTTTATTGTAAATACCATTAGGTCATGGGGTATATCGAGCCACCCTCTTCACCCATCCCTGAAATACAAATGGGAGGATTTGTTGACTAACCCTAATTTAGTTAACAAGTGGCTCAATATAAAGATCAAATAAAAGAGGGGAGAAAGGACAACCTTGTCTTGTACCTCTTAATATACATATCTTCTGGGTAAGGTTCCCGTTCACCAATGTCCTGGCAAAAGGGTTCTTATAGATTATTTTTAGAACCCTGCCAAACGCTAACCCCAGGCCACACTTCTCTATAACTTTATGCAGGAAAGGCCAGTTAACCCTATCAAAAGCCTTTGCTGCATCAAAGTTGATATTCGCCAAGGGGAGACAATTCTGAGTTGCTTTGTCAATTGCCCCAAGTAACTTGCGTGTTAACTCATGAATCTGCCTGTCCTTAATGAAACCCTTCTGATCCGGGTGTATTAAATTATCTGCGACTTCTCCTAATCTTGCTGCCAAAATCTGAGGGAAGATCTTATAATCACTGTTCAGCAGTGAGATGGGTCTGTAAAACTTACAATACTCTGGATATTTCCCTTTTTTATGCAAGAGACAGATAGTAGCTTCCTCTCAAGATATAGGTATAGCCCACCCCTCAAGAAAAATCAAGTTAAACAGGCTTGTCAAAAAAGGTGCCCCCTACTCTTTAAGGGAGAGATAGATCTCGTTCGGGATTTTGAACATCCCCCTTTGCTTCTCTGACAGTATTGGAATTTTCAAATCCTTAAAATACTTCTCAACATGCTCCTTTGTAACTCCTTCCTCTTCTGTGTATAAGGTTTGAAAAAGCACTGCAATGGCCCCCTCTATCTCCCTGTCCTCACACCTAAGTGCACCATGCCCTTCTTACTTAATGGCTAGAATTTTATTCTGGCTTTGCTCTGTTTTTAATTTCGAAGCCTAAAGTTTGTCGCACCCTTACCCATATTCATAGTACACAAGCTTGCTTGCCTTCCACTTCCTCCTAACTACTCCGTCCAACAAACAGGACAACTCTTCCTTTCTTTATCTTATTTCCTCCTCAAGTAAACTAACACCTTGAGTCCCTTGTCCTTGGTCCTGCTTCCTAACTAATTTTTCCAGCTGTTCCAATCTAAGCTCTAAGGACCTTAATTTACTCTTAGTAGCCTTGTTCCTAAATGCAGCAATACCAATTAGCCTCTCCCTTATGACTGCCTTATACACATCCCAGATTGTCAGTGGCACAGTACTCATGCCATTTATATGGAAGTATTCCCTTGTTATCTCCTTAAACCTTATCAACACTTGTTGGTCTAGTAGTAAAGTTCTATCCAACGTCCACCTTGGAGGAGGGCTCCTATCCCCCACTTTCAGCTCCAGATGAACCGCTGAGTGGTCTGACAGATGAGCTGGCAAGTGTTCCGCCATATTGACTATCCTACTCTATCCTTTTACCACCAAAAAATAATCAATCTTAGAAGCATGACCACCCCCTTCTCTTTCCAGACATCCAACAATCCAAAGTCCTGCATGAAACATCTAAGCACTACCCTCATTTGAGGTAGGTTTGGCTCTATGGATGACTTTATAATTGGCCACTATCCTTCCTAGGATCTAATAATAAATTGAAATCACTGGCCAAAATTATGGGGCAGAAAACTCCAACAGCTGGTTATACTGAGATTATAAGAGTAAAGGGCCATCCATGTTCAGACCATAATAGCCAGCAATGATATAGGTTTTGCCTGGATCTTGACTTTGACTGCCACCCATCTCCCTCTGGGGTCCGAGAAGGCCTCCAATTTTACTACTTTCGCTGCTTTCTTAAATATAAAAGCCACCCCTTAACAAAACAGCTCTGGTTCCTACAGATTGAAATATCCACACATCCTAACTTCCTTATTGTCTCCTCCCATTCCGATTTTAGCAAATGGGTCTCCTGCAAGATAATAATCTCACTTTCTGCCACTCACAGATATTACAATATCTTCTGCCTCCTACTCCTTACCCTCAACCCGATTACATTCCAGGATAGTATTCTAACTGACATAAAATCTGGAATTGTTGATTTACTTAGGTCCCTGCTCTCGCCCCTCGCCTAAGATCTCTTTAAACCACAAAATCTGACTTGTTTTTTTCATTTTTCCCCTGTATGTTCCCTTCACCCAGGTAAAAAAAAGTGTGTATCAAAAAAATTGTGAACTCCCCCACCCCCTGGAGAAGCCTCCCTTCCTTCCTTGGGCAAAACATGTTCGCCCTTTGAGGCCCTGCCTGCTTTGGTCCCTACCTCATACCTTCTGATGCGATTTGATCTGATTTATAAATGACTCCACCTCTTGGGGATCTCTAAAGTTATGCATCTGGTTTTGCCACATAATTCTTAGGGAAGTAGGAAAACGCATGTGTGCCATTGCCCCAACGATTTCAGCTTTTGAATGTATTTGCCTATCTCCCAATGACGATCTTGGGTAACCCTGGAGATGTCAGAGCGGGTCCTAAATGACCAATCTTCTTTTGTATATATGTCAGTCTTTAGCGCCTCAACTAAGATCTTCTCCTTTAGAGAATAAGACTGAAAGTTAATTATGATTATCTGCTGGTTTTTCCTTGCCCCAGTTCTCCTGAATGGGTCTCTATGGGCCATTTGTATATCTTTCTCTTATGCTGATGATTTCAAGACAGGAATGAACTCACAGAGTAGGTCCACTATAAAGCTGTTAACATTTTCATATTTCTTCCCCTCCTGGATATTTAACAACATTAAGTTATTTGTTCAGGCAATATTCTCCAGAGATTACATCTTATCCCTGAGATCTTTCTCCCTCGATATTATTATCTTTATCTCATCCTGGTACTCCTCGACTTCCTTGCCTAGATCCGTCAATGAGGCCTCAACCACTGCCACTCGGTTCATCAGCCATTTCATTTTTTCCTCCAGTGCCTCACAAGACTCCCGAATCTTGCCCTGATTCCTTTCAGAGATAGCACACTTCTCTCTCATCTCTGAGATCATAGACTCCATCAGCTTTTCCACCCCAGGATTTGATACAGGTTCCTTGCGAATTTGTGGCTTGGCCCACGTGCTGGTTAAATCACTAGAGTTACTTTGATTTTTGGTTTGATACTGACTCTGGCTTTGACTCTGCACACCATCCTGCCCCAATTGTAATTCGGGAGCCATATTCACTTCCTGAGTCACTTCCTGATCACTCATTGCTAGTACTTGAAACCTATTGCTTAGCGCAATACCTGCCCCCGTAAGTCCTATCTCACTCACTTCAGAGAAAAAGGATTTTTTCTGAGATAATTGATTCACTAATATCAGAATCCGGAGAGGGAGAAGGTACTCTAGCTTGCACCTTAAAAAAGGACCACAAAGAGGGGATGACTTTAGGCTGAGACCCTTACCCTTTTCCCTAGATGGGGCTGATAATGTTGGGGCCAGGGGTTTGGCATGTCTCCCCTTCTGTCTCTGCAAAGTGTACACTGGGAATGGAGCCAAGCTTTTGTTTGGGGTGATGGTGGGGGGGGAATGCCTAAGTTCTTTGTTCGCAAGCAGTAGCTTATGCCCTGCGTCAAACTGCCCTCCCTCTGTTGAGGAGTTGACAGTCTAATCATCTCCCCCTTCACCTTGTCCAAATTAAAAGCTTGTGTACTTTTCCTACCTCTCTGGAATCTTACTGAAGTCATGCAAGCTTCCCCTCTGACACAAAATTCTTCTGAAGTGCAAAACTCTGCTTTACCCCAGTTTCACTATTTCCTTCAGCCACCATCTCAGACTGATATCCGTGCTGGCTCTGTTGTGGGTCTGCTCCAGCGAGACTGATTTCTTCCCAGAAGCAAATCCTCTCCACGGCTCTCCTGCTCCGCTTCGTGCCAGCGCCGCCTCTGATCACCGCAGAGAGCATTCCCGGGTCCGATCCTCCAAGACCCACCTCAGACAACACTGTACCTTCTGGGCTCCTCGCATGAACGCTGCCGGGTGCAGAGCACAGAAAATGAAAGCGGGTACGTTTTATTTCACTTTGCTGTAGTTTTAAGTAATTTTCCATCACACAACTTAATAGAATCCCCCCCTGAAGCGGAGTGTTGTAATTTCTGCAAAAAACATCATGCTCAACACTATACTACACAAGCTACTGGAGCTCCCGACCAGACCTGCTAGCCGACCACCATGTTCTCCCCGCTGGTTTGAATATCGGGCGCTGTACTCCTTACTTTCTTTTTTAAAATGATTAAGTAGTTTATACAGTCATTTAGGGAGCAGTAGCGTCAATGATGTCATCACTGATGTCATCAATTATGTCATTTGAGATGTCATCAGTGATGTAGGTAAACATGCCACAAATGACGTAATAATTTATGTCATAAGGAGTGCATGGTGGGGGCCTAAGTTATAATTAGCTTGCTGAACTATAACTGCCAATTTTCAGTGTTTTTATTTTTTAATTCAAAATGTCATGTTTTGACTGATATTGTAACTTAACTATAACATTCCTTTAGCCTTTTTTACAGAATGTTAATGTTTTTTTCAATGCAAGTTATCAATTGTTGTTTTTTTTACCTACCTATAATATCTCTTTAGTGTTTGCTTTTCAGTGAATCTCTAGAGTTATTATTAAATAAAGTATAATGTTATTGTTATGTTATTCTCAAACTTAACAGAAATTAGGCAGTCCTGTTACAGTGATTGTTATGTAAAGGACTAGGAATGTAAGGTATGTAGTGGCTTAAAATTGCAGAGTATCCAATGGACTTATGTTAAGCATAGAAAGTATGAGTGTTGCACTCTCACATCTCATTACCCTTTGTCACATTTCATTACCTCTCACATTCACTCTTTCATTATTCTGTATGGTGTAAAGGACTAATAATGGGTTAAAAACATAAGAGTACTATATTCAAAGGTTTTAACCAAAAAACTATTTTGAGATATTTACCTACACCCTACTGAACATTATCACATTGTACAGATGGGCAGCCCTGCTAACAAAATAGTATTGTTTGAAACCTTTGAAGTTTGTAATTACACCAGATTAATTTGTAGCCGTGCATTCTAAAGTACCTGGAACCTGATGCTTTACCCATGCTTGCCACTGCTTTTATGCACTCTTTACTGGCCCACATTAAGGTGGTGCTGCTGTTGTGCAGACATTCATAGCTACCAAGTGTACCTATGGCAAATGTCATACTTTAAGTCTATCCTGACCTTTTAACAGACATCACATTGTATTCTCAGAGATGTTTTTTTTTTCCTTTTGCGTTGGTCCCACGGTACTCTCTCAGGACTCTCATAAGTCTCCCAGAGCCAATGGCAATCCCTGCAGGAACTCAGTGAGGGTTTTGCTTCCTGTACCGAGAAATGGCTGTAAAAATTAATTTTACTAAGAAATATTAATTTGTATTTAATGTTACGCTTAAAGGTTATCTAACTGTGTCATGTTATGAGGATGTTTTGAGTTTTTTTGTGTAGAAAGTGCTCTGTTTTTGCATCTTGTGATTTCTGTGGGAGTACAAGGGGATCAACAATACATTTTTGGATGACTTCTATTGGTTAAAATCATTGTCGTCCTTTATTCAATGGAAGTTTCAACCTTTTGAAACTCATTTTCGTGAGTCACTCAACGTTTTTCACTTGCTTTGATAAACTCTGACTTTGTTTTTGTCATTTAAAAAATAAATATTGAAAATGTCACCAGGAGAGGAGAGAAATATCTTGGGGAAGGAGATTCCACGACCCAAAAAGAAATCCCTGGTGTGGAATTTCTTTATATTCCTTCAGGAGAATATACATTTGTAGCCAAGGTTGTCCACTGCACCACCACCAATAAACAATTTCATGTCGGACTGGAAAAAAGTACTCAAGTGGCACAAAGGACATGTGGAAACACAAGTGATCCATTCATCCCTGCCACTAGGCTAGCGAACAGATGGAATATGATGAGGTACTTCCATCTACATTCTCTATACCAACCATTACTTCTGGGAAGACTGTCCCAAAAGAGCTTTGCAGCACAGACCGGAAGTAAATTCAAAGTACGCGAAAGTGTTCATTCACTGTGTAAACTGTGAAACTATTGTTGTAGTTCAGGAGCCATCTACCTCTGCCCGGACCTCTCTCGTGATGGAGCACAAATATCCGACACAGATTTGTTTTTGAAACATCCAACTGTGATGCCCTTTTTTTTGTAGTTTTAGTTCATTACTCTTTTTCATAAATGACAAAATAACAAATGTCAAAAATACCCAAAAAATGTAAAAGTTAAGAAATAAGGAAACAACAGTTCTTTGAAAAACAGCCTAGTCTTGTTTAGGAGTAGAAACATTTCACGTTTGTCATGTATGTGTTTTAATGTTTCTACATGATAATAGTCCACTACAACAGCCAATTTTTAATAATAAAAGGCAGCTCTATTATCTGTTGAAATAAAACTCAAGCATGGATAATAATAGATTTTATCTTACAATTAGAAATATTTTTTATCTGGTTTGTGTTACTGCTGTAGTGCATACCTGATATAAAATTTCAATTTATAATTTAAAAGAAGATATTTGTGTTGTTAGTTTACAATCAGCAGTTAAACAGTACAATGCAATGCACTGCCTTGTATTTCTTTACATCAAGGGGTATTTTGTGGGTCATCTATTGGCATTCGAATGTATTCAGCCTTGCATTTTGATGCAAGTCCATATCTACAATAACTTGTAGACATGGATTAGTGCAAAAATGCTGCACCTCCCTGAGATTGGCATATCAAAGAGAAACAGTAATATTTCTCTTTGTTTTTTCCCCTTTGCATCTGTGCTACATTCTACAGTCCATAAACATAGAGGACATAGCTTTAATTGGTAGTTTTAGTGCAGGAAGGTACTCCTACTTGCACAAAAACTATTCTAACCATGACACAGAAACCATTGTAGCTGTAGAAGAAAAGTGTGTAAGGTGAAAACAGTGAACTGTGTATAGTAGCGGATTGGCTATCTCATGAGGCTTGAGAGTGTAAAGGGATCAGGCTCTCTATGTACAACAGAGTTCAGCGGGAACATGTTGGCCACCTAAAGGAGCTTGGATGTCTGAAGAGTCCGATCCCTCTCTAAAAAGCTGTAAATAAAATGAAGGCTGTGGGTACTGGTATCTTGGCTGCTTAGTGGGGCATCAATGCCTAGAGGGAGTGGGTTTTCACTGACAAGCTGTACACAGTGGAAGACTGTTGTAGAGGAAGCTTGGCTACCAAATGGGGC
The DNA here is from genome assembly GCF_964263255.1 of Lissotriton vulgaris. Taxonomy (NCBI): domain Eukaryota; kingdom Metazoa; phylum Chordata; class Amphibia; order Caudata; family Salamandridae; genus Lissotriton; species Lissotriton vulgaris. The sequence continues at coordinate 1,301,849,233 of NC_141694.1, forward strand.
TTAGGTGGGGACGCATCATCTGTAAACTGCAGCAACCCTTTGACGGCGCTTACCACAAAGCAGCAAAACCAGCCCACCTCTCGCAGGACCCGCTCCGCAGGTCCCGCTTCGCTAGGGGTGATCTCAGGAGGAGTAAGGATTCCGACGCTTTCCCTGAAGGCGAGTGACAGGTGGGGCTGCAAGCGAGTGCAGGCGCCGGACCGGGACTACTGTTCCCAGGAGCGCTTGCCAGCCCCAATCAAGAACACCTGGGCCGCTCTCCCTGTCTACTTCTCCCCTTCCCTTGTGCCCTTAAGACTCCTGCGTTGGGGATTGAGCTTCGGGACGCATCATCTGTAAACTGCAGCAACCCTTTGACGGCGCTTACCACAAAGCAGCAAAACCAGCCCACCTCTCGCGGAACCCGCTCCGTGGGTCCCGCTTCGCTAGAGGTGATCTCAGGAAGAGTAAGGATTCCGACGCTGTCCCTGAAGGCGAGTGACAGGCGGGGCTGCGAGCGAGTGCAGGCGCCGGACCGGGACTACTGTTCCCAGGAGCGCTTGCCAGCCCCAATCAAGAACACCTGGGCCGCTCTCCCTGTCTACTCCTCCCCTTCCCTTGTAGACTTATAAATTGACACTGTCAGCACCGCTGCGCGGAAGCGCGCGGGAGCGCCGGGAGAAGCCCGGGACAAGGGCGGGGCCGTCTGTGGCCGTCAGGGGCCGAAAGCGGCCGGGCTGGGCCACCCCTCTGATCAGTGGACTAGATTCATATGTGGGTAAAGTGTTGTTACTTATACTGGCCCTTCGTGTGTAGTAAAATACATTGTTACCCAAAGTTTTTCATGCACCTAACTTATTTTAACTTAATTTTGATTTAAGTTAAAGGATGTCTGCTTCTACACCAAATTCCCTTCCTGACCGTGTGAGTATCTCTATACTCGGTCCTTTAGATAAATTCTTTGCTAAAGCCTCTAAGGATATTGACCGTGAATTATTACTGGCGGAAAAAAGGGCCGAATGGCGTTTATCTGTAGAGGCACTTAAAAAACAGGCTCTTCCTGTTAATAAAGGGACACTTTCCACATCCATTGTAGAACAGGCGGAAGCGGATGCTGAGCTTTTTAACACAGATAGCATACCTTTATTTTTCAGGAAAGTCAGCCACCTCTGGGGGCTCGGGATACGATTGTGGAAAGTTTGAGCGACTTGCCCACAGTAACATCAAATAACCTTATAGACCTGAATACCCCGCTATCCCCAGAATCTGACACTCATTGTGCTATTTCCCCCCCCCCCCCCCTGAAGATACAGACAGAGGTTATTTTGTTGCTTCCTCTTACCCCTTCCACTGAAACGAATAAGGTACAACAAGGTCAAAAGCGTAAACAAGGTGTATCCTCCCCAGCTAGAAAAAGAAGAAGAAAGGGAGGTAAAAATAAAAATAAAACTAGGTTTCTCAATCCATGGGAACCCTCTGAGATGGTATCCTCCAGACAAACCTTGTTAGTAGATATAAGTGATAAGGTAACAGAGGCAACATATGCAATAGAGGGTACTGATACTTTACCAAGGAACATAGATGGGGAAGATAAAAACATATCTAGTGCTGAGCTCTTGGAAGCACTGGAAAAAATGCTAAAAGCTCTTTTTCTCCCTCTTGTAGAACGGCTAAATAGTCTGGATAAAAAGCTAGATTGTCTTCTCCCCCATTCTATAACCCCAGAGAATATAATACCATTAACTCCGGCTATTAAGCCTAGGGAACGAATCGCGAGCAAAGATTCTAGCCAACAGAATTCCCTTAATAACCCAAAGATTCCAACTGTCAATAACCCCCCCCCCATCAGTTACACCAGCAAACTTGGCTTCAAAAAACTTGGAAAACGCAAATGTGCCTGCTATGGTTTTGAGGCCTACTCAAATTCATAAAGTAACCACTCCAAAAATAAAACACACCAACAAAGCCAAATTACTATACAAAAATACGGTACAACTACCCCCAGAGTGCTTTGGTTTTGTTGTTGTGTTAAAGGGAGTACCAGTAGTCGGGGAGGGGGACTTTGAATCAGATATACGTCTAAAAAACAAAGTGATTCATTGGTTGTGTATGAACAGACCATTACCTGCATATTTGAATGGGGATATTGTATCAGTTAGGAGGTGCCAATGGATAGGTATACGCCCTAAGGATATAGATGGTGATTTGATTATAGTGAATTTTAAGGACCAAAGGGTGGTATCGTACATAAATGATTGGTTTGTTGGTAGCAATGAGGGTGGAGTTTCTACACGTAGTTTGACATATTTCTACCCGGAAAATATGATGTTTCCATCAAATAAACATAGGCAGAGATATGGTCTAAACTTCAACCATCATCAGAAACCACACACAAATAATCTATTCTTCAATTATCCAAATGGAAACTCTAGAAATTCCAGAAACCCTAGTTCCCACCCTGGAGTAAACTACCCAAATTTGTACTCTGGTTCAAATAATCATTATCCAACTAATCCTAGGGAATTTTGGAATATTCCTTTGTCAAATATGTTCTACCCTTTGACTCCTTTGAACTTAAATGATTGACTCCTCCTAACTGAACATCAAACAAGCTACTTTGACCCAAGATGGGGGAATAGTATAGCTAGGTGTAGAGCTCCAAAGATGGGCAATGAATTGGATGTGGGAAATGTCGATAAGGATACCCAAATAATTGAACCACAGGAGGTTGCGGATTTGGGAATAAATGTTCTAAATGTTATAGGAGCCAAGGCAGATCAATGTGCCCAAGCCCTTCTCCCAGATAGTTTGCAAGTGGAAAAAGACGATAACTGTGAGAAGGTTTGCAATATTTGTGAGAAGGTTAGCAATTTCTGTGTAATTTCTTGGAACATAGCAGGTCTTGCCCGTAGGTTGGAGGACCCGGCCTGGGTAGAATTTGTAGATTCCTTTGATCTAGCCTGTTTACAGGAGACCTGGAGCACAGTGGATCTGAGTCTAGATGGTTTTCAAGCATTTAACACCTTAGCAATACCATCAAACTCAGGGCGAGCTAAGGGTGGACTTATGCCAGCAATCTCAGTAAAACACAATTTAACGACCGTTAACTTAGTGGTGGAAAGACCTTGGTACCAATTACTTATTATCAAGAACCTTTTCGTGGAAACTGTTCTTCTTATTAATTGGTATTACAACATATTTGACCCTAATCAAACGGAAATTATTGATAATTTGCAGGAAGAGATTACCAATGTAAGAAACAGAGTTTGCCCCCTTTTTATTATGTGGTTAGGTGATTTTAATTGTGAGTTGTGTAAACTTAGTGGGTTTAGAGCCTGCGGGATGATGGATTTAAATGACCACCCTATGGCTCATTTTTCACATACAAAACAAGGTGAAGCCATAAACAGCATTCTAATAAACAATAATTTATGTATCTTCGATACGAATAGTTTCTCGGGTAATGTGGATATACCCACTTTTCAGGGCACCAGGGGTAGAACAAGCACAATTGATTTTGCAATCATTTCCATGGGACTTTTTAATCATTTAAAAGGTTTTAAAATTGAGATAAACCCGGCTAGTGACCATAACCCCCTAACCTTGAGCTTTTCCATTGCTTCTGATCCAAAACCGTCCCAGGAACAACCGATAGTATACACTAAGAATCAGGGTATTACGGTGAAATGGAATAAAGTAGTGGTAGGACAACTGGAGATGGATATTTTTAAGGAAAACATGGCTCAGATTGACATCTGCCTTTCGTCTAATCCTGTCCCAGCCCGTATAATCACTAGCTTTGAGAAACTAATGGAAAATGTAGCTACACATTTACTGGTAAAGGTAGGGGGGAAGAACCTAGATCAGGGGCCCAAATGGTTCAATGCTGAATGCTCTGCAGCCCAAACTACCTTAACTAAAGCTTTGCGCCAAAACCCTAGAGATAGAAATATGGTTACACTAGCTAGGAAACAATATAGACAGGCAATTAGAAAAAGGAAAAATGAACTGAAATCCAAAGCATGGGAAGATTTAGACAAGGCAGTAGATTTAAGGGACAACAGACTCTTTTGGGAAGTAATAAATAGGCCCTTTTTGAAATCAGGGGACGAAAACACTATTCGAGTTCATTTACCAGAGGAAACCTGGGTAACGACTACCTCTATGTTAATGTGGAATCAGCAAAGAAGTTGAGTGAATCAATAACGCTTGCTGAAGTAGAGCTTGCTCTGACTAAGGGGGCATCCGCAAAGGCCCCAGGCCCCGATTCAGTACCACTAGATCTCTTTAAATGTAACCAAGAGTTTTGGTCCCCTTTACTTATGAATGTTTTTAAGGCACTAATACTTGGTCCTATTCCGACCTCTTGGAAAGAGGCCGTTTTGGTTCCAATTTTTAAAAAGGGTAACAAATATGATCCAAGATGTTACAGGCCAATATCACTAATAGACTCCACATGTAAATTGATGGGTAGGGTGATATTGGCTAGATTGGAAAGCTGGGCTGAGTCATTAGGGGTAATTGTGGATTCACAATATGGTTTTAGGAAAGGCAAAGGAACAAACGAGCAGTGCCTGAACCTTGCCTTGATTATGGGCAAGTACATGGGTGCCAAGAACGGTTCTATACACTTGGCATTCATGGACTTGTCCAGCGCCTTTGACACAGTATGTAGGGACAAACTATGGCGTATGATGGACTCTATGGGTTTTGAAGAACCACTGGTTACCCTGCTTCGCAGGTTACACACTGCTACAACGGTTAGGGTTAGATATGGCCGTGGTGGTGAGAAATCAAAACCTATATTATCCACTGAAGGCGTCCGACAAGGATGTATTTTAGCACCCTTTTTATTTCTGATCTATACAAACGGCTTAGAGGGTTTCTTGTTAGAAACATCTGCTGATTTCCCAAAGATAAATGGAAGAAGAATCCCAATGTTGTCTTACGCAGATGACACTGTTTTAATGGCACTTACCTCCAATAGTATGCCGATCTCTCTGGATGCTTTTGAAACATTCATGGGCAAATTAGAATTAGGTGTTAATTTTATTAAATCTTTTGCCATGACCTGTGGTCCAAAAAATGTTAAAACACGTAAATATGTGGTGAAGAATGCCACTATTGAGAAGGTGGATAACTTCAGTTATCTGGGTAACCTCTTCAACAAAAAATTGAGCTGGGAGCCCCTGCTGATAGCACGGGTTCAGAAGGTTGCACAGCTAATTGAAGCTCTCTTCCGCTTTGCTAGCAAATTAGGCCAGCGACGTGTAGCAGAAATCACATTATTATACAAAGCTAAGTGTGTTTCTGCCTTGACCTATGGTTCAGGAGTTTGGGGCTCGTATAATTGTGAAAAAATACAAACTGTTGAAAATAAGTTTATTAAACGCTTATTATCTGTCCCAATGTAAGTAAGTAAAATTCTTTATTGTGTAGTTAATAAAAACCATTACAATATGAGATGCAACATTGATTTAAGATAGATCTGAGAAAGCACTTTCTTATAGAACAAAAAAACGAATTTTTTTATCTGTCCCAATGGGTACATCTAATACATTTTGCCACGGAGAAATTGGAATCGAGTTTATAAGTGATGTTATTCACATTGCCCCTTTAACATTATGGGCTAAGGTTTGGCAATCTGAAGAATTGAAACTAACCAAAGACATCATTCAAGATTGCCTTAAGCTTGATTATTACATCCAAATCCCGTGGCTGCGATATGTTAGAGAGACTTTTAATAACATAGGTTTAGGTAAGATGTTTGCCAATCCCGAACTGCTTGGTAGGGATGCCAAGGAGACTATTAAAAATGCTTTCAGTAATTGTTCAGGTTCCTTAAAGACAAATGACCATGTGATAAGTGTAAGGGGAAAATTAGTCCCCCAGTTCTATTTGTCATACATTACAAACACGCAATGGCGTTTTTATCTTACAAGATTTCGCCTTGGAACCTTACACTTTTTGTTTGCTTTTCCAAAGCAGGGGGGTTGGTGGGAGAAGTTACCCTACTGTCCTTGTAACAATAGGATCTCTCAAAATACTCTCCACCTCCTGCTTTTCTGCACTTTGTATAAAGCACCAAGAAACACTTTCCTTAAACCATTGTTAGAGACATTCGAAACGCGTTATTACAAAGAAGCATATGATCGCTTGTTATCCTTGTCAACTGCACACATTTGTAATGCCGTTCTAAATTTTATTAGATCAGCTTTGGAGATCAGAAAAAGATACTGATGGATTTTGTTTTTAATAATTATGTAACTATGTACTGTGATTTTATGGTTGATTAACTTAAATGTCTTTTAAAATGTGTTTATGTATACTTTTATGGTTTCTATATGAAATCGAAATAAAGTTTTTGAAATGAAATGAAAATGACTGAGCAGACTGGTCTCTTGATAAAGGGCTGTGCACAGGACAAAAGTTTCATGTAGTAGATGTTTGGCCACCTAATGGGACTTGGGTTTCTGGAGAGACTGGTGTCTCTCTGAAGAGCTGTAGATGGAGTGTAACCTGTGCATAGTACAGGCTCTGCCACCCAATGAGGCTTAGATGTCTGGAGGGAGAGGATTTTCTGTGAAGACATTTGTCCAGGATAACATGTGTTTACAGTATGTCTTTTGCCACCAAATGGGTCTTGTGAGGCTAGAGAAAGAGGGCTCTGTAGAGAGTTAACACTATATAGTAGGATCTTGGCCATCTAATGTTGCTTCTGTTTCTGGACAGACTACATCTTCATGAAGATTTATGCATAATGTAAAGGCTATGCCTCATTGGGACATGGTCACATAATGAGGCATACACGTCTGCAGGGAATGGCCTCTATGTGACTACCTGTGCACAGGGCAAAGGCTGTATGTATTATAGGTTAGCCACCTAATTGTGCTCAGGTTTGTAGAGGGAGTGCATTCTCTGTGCAAAGCTGTGCTCAGGAAGAAGGCTGTGTGTAATAGGGGCTTGGTTATCTAATGTGGTTTCATGATCTTGTGGAATTGGCTCCTTCATAAACAGCTGCCCAGTATGTAAAAGCTGTGACCAGTAGGGACATGGCCTCCTAATATGACTTGGTGTCTAGAGGGAGTAGGCGTTCCTTCAAGAACTTTGCATTGTGCGAAGGCTGTGTGCAGAAGGGTTTGGGGTCTTAATTTTGGAACTGGCTCCTATTTATGCCACATTTGTAAATAGGAGCGGTGTCAAAATCATGGGTGTTGCAGTGAAACGCCAGAAACCCATTTCCCTCCCCTTTCATGCTAAGTACACCATGAAAGGACGCCTTATTTACAAGGCAGCGTTAAGCCAAGTTAAGTGCCTTGTAAATAAACCGAATCACATATCGCCAAAGGAACGTCACTTTTTGTAAATATTCCCTGCAGTGTCTTAATTCATAGATCACACTTGTGGTACTAGAGCTAAGAAGGGCAAGGCAGTGAACAAACGCATCATTTCACAAAGTATCCAGATTTTCTGTGCACTGACCAATCTAGACCCTTCAGAGGGCACTTAAGCCCACTCCAGAAAAATATGGGTGCCTCCATTGCTCTCTCCAGGGGCGTTCCGTTTGTAGACATCTGCTGTGAGATACCTGGTCATTTTTGCATACTTTTGGCAAGCACTTGTGTCTCAGGCATGCAGTGAAGCGGACTTTAGCTCTGCTGCTCTGCAAGACTTCCTTAGTTAACCAGCAGTTAATAGGAACGTATTGATTTGTGATTCATTAGTAGAGGAAACTGCAGGAAGATTTATCTACCAGAAGAAGTCCCTTAACTTTGGTCGCGATTTTCAGGTGGATAAATATTCTTCCCTCTGATTCTTCACTGCTAGCCAATCTTCCCTGAGGAGTTGGTGCTGTGAGTAATGAGATCCCAAGGAATGGAAACATGTTACGTGCTGTATTTGTTACTGTTGTTGCTTTCTGTTTCTCTCCATACAACTCTCTGGAGCATGGAAAAAGTTTGGGAACTGATGCCAACATGTTAGTTGGCACTTAATATACTGCAGTGTTTTAATGATAGGAAGCAGAGTCACGACTAACAGTGCTTGAGAAACACTGCTGGGTAAAAGTGTTTTTGACCCATCTAAAGGCTGGAGAGAGATTTCATAAACTGAGCTATCTGCAGGTAGAATATATATATACACCAGAAATATTGCTGCCAAAAGTATGTAACTCTTTATTTTTTCCTACCTGTTATTGAACTATTTGCAGCCATTTATTCTTTCATGGTGCACTTTATTTTCTGTATACTTTCAAGTAGTTTTATATCTCAAGATATACATTGCACAGTTCATTCATCCACATGCATATTCTTTCACAAGGACTTACTTAACTATTTCTTTACAGTATGTTGGACAAGGCAGCTGATGGCACCCTGTTCGTTGTTCTGTGCTTTATAGTGAGATCGGTGGATGCAGTTGGCTTTGGAGCTGCCATGACAGCAACATTTTCGATTCTAGCAAAGGCATTTCCAAAAAATATCGCAGCAGTGATGGTACGTTAATTCGTTTTTTTATTGTCTGGAAACTTAAAACAACAATGTAATATTTTCAGTGGATGCAACTGCATTGAATGGTACCATCCATTTTTTGTATAATGTATTTCACCGTAAAGTTCCTTAAGATAATATTTATGGTGGCGAAGATGTAAATCAGTAGCCAGAGGAAGAACTTGCTACTCCTGAGTTACTCTTTGGTATCCTAAATACTGCCAATGTCTGGTGCAAAGGGTCATAAAGGCTATAGAAGGAGCAGAAAACAGAGGGCATGATTCACAAAAGTAATCTGAGACAAAATCCTAACTTTACGACTTTCGGTATTCACAAAGGGCATTTAGGAGTAGAAAAGTCAGGAATCCTAACTTTACTACTCCTAAATGCCGTTTGTGAATAACGAAAGTCATAAAGTCAGGATTTTGTCTCAGTGAAACTTAAGTTTTGGTGTTCTTAATAGTTTAACTGAGACAAACTTCTAACTTTGCAACCTTCGGTATTCATAAAGGGCATTTAGGAGTAGTAAAGTTAGGATTCCTAACTTTACTACTCCTAAATGCCCTTTGTGAATACTGAAAGTCGAAAAGTTAGGATTTTGGCTCAGATTACTTTTGTGAATCGGGCCAGTATTCTTACTCTAGCTCTTCGGCATCAAAAAGGAGGATGTTGACTGGCTATTTGTTTAATGCACACTTCAAACCCTAATTACTTCTAGGTCCTAGTTAAATGGTCTTGGTTACAAAGATTTGCTCCGGCTTTGGGGAGGTGAAAAGAATGCCATTTTCAGCATCAATGCCAGCTATTTTGTCCTGATAACCTTATAATCAACAGAGTATACACAGCAATTATGCATGAGTAGTGTGTAGGTTAAACGGTAAAGCTATATCTGCAGCAGGCATGCTTATCGTTGAGGTGTAGCACTTACAGTTCTTGTGTGATGTAACGTTTGCCCAAACCAGGGTCAGGATGTCTTCTTGATGGGACGGAGGTAGTACGGTCAAGCTCTTATTAAATAGATGTGGGTAGTGGCTCTATGTGTATTAATGGACTATGCAGTATTTTTCTTTAGTTTTGTGCCTGAACACTATTAGCGTCTCCTCCGTAGAGGCGCCAAGACGTTGACCCACTGCCTCCCCATACAGTTAAATGCTTCAAGTGTTACATACAGCTTTTTACATGAAAACAAATGATCTCAGATCGTTTTTTTGCATATAAAAAGCTTTATTATCCACTTGGCAGCAGAATAGTGTTCCATTTGTATTGCAAGTGTCAGGCAGGGCTAGCAAGGACGTTTTAAGGATTTTGGAGGCCCTGGAACAAATGTATTTTGGGGCCCCTGATCCAGCGTGAAACCAAGCTATGGACAAGTATCACTGAAATACACACATCCGGGCCCATAAAGCACACTCACTTACAATATTCGGTCAATAAAACCTCACTGGAGATAAATTTTGGGACTTTCTTTATGTCCGATTTGCCTAACAAATTGAACCTATGTAATTACGAAGCCCTTCCTTACACATAGATCTATTTTAGTGGATTAGTTATAGGTAATTCATCACAGAAATAATTCACCTGGTGTATATATTAAAAGACCACAGACTCAGTTTCAAATTAAAGTTTTATCTGAAGTATTTTAGTGAATCAAATATAATTACAGTGTTAACTCCATCATTCTGAAGAGGTAAGATTTGGCTACCTTAATTAGACTAATATTTTAATGACGAGTACATGAGGAAAAAGAGGCTAGAGAGAAAAGGTACATTGACAAAATGCGCAGATTATATTTACCTAGGATGGTGCAACATCTGGCCAAGAGTTTGGGCCCCTGGAAAATAACAGGTAACAGGTTCAGGAAGGACTCAAGACAGGACAGGTTAGCTCTTCTGGATTTTACGCCAGCGTCAAAACCCTCTCTGATGCTAGTTTCCCTCCTCAAGTTTCTTTCGCAAATCTCGTTCCTAGTTTCCTCGCCTCCTTGAGTTTTTCCCACAAGTCTTGCTCCTAATTTTAACTGTGGAAATTCTAAATCTTCTTTCAGGTAAATTGATCAGCAATCGTACAGCATCTCTTTTGCTCAGTGTTCTGGCAGCGAACAGGCTACTTTATTTAGCAAACTATCCCAATTATACCTTTTGGTGGCAAGTTTTCATCCAAATGTTTGAACCTGAGTTCTGATTGGACAAGACAAGGGGATGATCATCACACCATACTAGTTTATTACTTTTTCTTAAGAGCATTGTCTTTTGTTCCCGCCCATTTCATTTGTTTTACCCAAGCTTTATCCCCACCCGTTTATATATTACTTTTTAAACATTGTATAACATTTACACATTTGTTCATTGAGTCTTCAGGATATTCCGTCATCTTTCAGACTATGAGAAAAGAAAAGGTTGTCCTTGATCGTGTTTCAAGACTTGAGATCACGACTCCAGAGTTGGTTCTAATGCAACCGCACGCATGGACCACGTGGTATTTAGCCACGTCTCTCTTTTAGGCCCTATTACAAACTAACAGAGAAGTCAAAAAGATAATATGTTAGATTAAAATAAAATGATTTCACGGTATACCATTTATCTCTACTCTATTCCCATTTAATAACATTATTTCATTATGCATTAGTACTTAGTATAACCACAGTTTAGTTTCGAGCAGAGCAGATGCTTAGCATGTGATTTCTAAAGCAGCCATGTTTGATGTTACTGCGCAGAAGCAAAGCTTTCCCTCCAAGTGTTATGACGTCATGCAGTTTGGGCATGTGCAATTCAATTCCTTCTTCATAAAACTTTATTCGGTTTTACAATGTGTCACAGTAAATATACATATTCCATAAAAATATACATTAAAAAAAGTTTAGAATTCATATCCTTAAAATGTGGAGAATTGCGAATAAAATATGACAGGAGCAATAAACAAGTTTCAATATATCAAATAGAAAACACAAGGAAAGCATACCTAGAAATACGAGTACCTCCTCCCCCTTAAACTGCAATTATTCCAAGTAGGTCCTGGTTCTCACCAGTGATTTCAGGTATCCTGCAATAAAAATTATACAGTCAGGTTTCAGCAACTGCAAATACAAAAGTGCTGTGCGAAACTTGTTAAAATTAAGCCTCTTTAAAAGGGGAAGTAAAAAATGTCTCTGTTGTACTTCATAGAATTTGCAGAGGAACATTAAATGTAGCAAATCCTGTGGTGACAGGTTGTCTCAGTCACAGGGTGCTAACACCAGTCCTCTGCTACACCCTTTTGGAACGGCAATTAAAAGATGAAAGAAGTCGAGGCAAAACCTTGTCAACAGAAACCGCTCATATGTGGTCATTGTTCCCAGAAGGTATGGCTCTGTCAGTGGATGGGTTTTTAAGGTCAGACATTTTCGGACGCTTGGTTTACAAAGTTCCTGTTAATCTTTTTCCAACTTCCAGAGAGAGATGAATGCTTTTATAACCAATTCAACATCCTTTTTTGGTATGGTTGAGGGTTTTAAAAAGAGTTCTGGGCGTCCCAACTCTGTAAGGCTACCTTTTACATACATCAGCCAGGGATTTCTAGATATATGATCCAAGGACATACCGTCATTTAGGATCTACTGAGTAAGGCTTAATTCTTTATTTGGCCAACACTTAAGCCAGAACTCCAGAGGGCGCAAAGCAGAAATGTCACATAAGAAAGGGGCCCCCAGTTCTTCATGGGCAATTAAATTTGATAAGCCAGTTGGCATTCCCAGCAGGTGCTTTAGAAAGTTGTTCACCTGCACTGAATCTGCTGTGGTATACCCCCACACCTCACTACCATAACATGCAGTTAAATTTTCAGCATAGCTGCAATTGGGCGCTTGCCCAGCTTTGCAGCAAAGCTGAAAATAGCAACAGCTATTCGTGTGAGCTCCCCACTTCAGGGGATCATGCAACACTAACACTAAGTATGAAAAAACTGACGTTGTGGGACCCTTTGCAGAACCTACGTAGAAAGAATACTTTTTTGTTGGGCGGGCCCCTACCTGCATAATATAAAATTTTGCGTTATTAATCATTAAATCTCAGGACTCCATAAAGTTCAGGAAAGCATCTAGTAAAGATTGAAGTCCTCTAGCAGTTCTCGCTATCAAGACAGCGTCATCCGCATATAGAAGGACGGTGAGACCCTGGCAACCCACATGCGGAAAATCAACCCTGTTGATACTAGGGCTCCCTCGAGGTCATTGTTATATAAATTAAACAGGAAGGGGGCCAAGGTACAGCCCTACCTCACCCCTTTTTCAATGTCAAATTCCCTAGAAACCCGAAGATTCTGTGCATATCTAATGTTTGCCTTGGTGTCCCTGTGCAGCTCCATCAGAAAGTCCACGATGGGGGCCTCCACTCCGATGGCCCTCATGGACTGCCACAGTTTGACCCGATTAACACAGTCAAATGCAGATGATAGGTCCATGAAGGCCATGCAGATTGTACGTGGGCAGGCCATTGTGTACTTGACAAGGATCAAATACAGATTTAAACATTCGGCCACCGTGGACCTCCCCGCACGAAATCCATATTGGGTATCGGCGATGATATTATGCTCCTCTGCCCAAGAGGATAATCTTTTCAGTAATACCCCACCCCCAACCTTAGCTACAGAGTCAATGAGAGAGATAGGCCGGTAACAATGCATACTATTTCGGTCCCCCTTTTTGAACACTGGCACAATGGTAGAAATTGCCCATGTATCGGGGCAACCATCCCTGGCTGCTGTGTTCAATACAGCCATCAGGATCGGGGTCAAGAACAAGGGATTCGATTTAAAAAGTCCTGTCGGAATTCTGTCCGGACCTGGTGCCTTGTTGCTGGTTAAGCCTGTGATTCCCGCCTCTACCTCTGACGTCTCAAAGACCAAGTGGTCAGTATTTATTGACCGAGGTGGCTGGTCACATTGACCCGTAGGGCCCTTAAACATGAGTTGCAAGTGGGCCACCCATTCCTCTTCCGTGATGTTGGAGCCTAGGGTATTCTTGTATCTTCAGAGAACAGGGGTCTGCTAACAATGCCTCAAAACCGAGTGCCATTCCTTAGGGTACTAGACTCCAACAGCTCCCACCATACCTCCTCCTTCAAAGCTTTCTTGATGGGTGGCTAGGGCCTGCTTATATCCTATACAACAAGCCTGTATATATATGGGATTTCTTGGCACGTTTTTCAGGGCCTCCTTTAACTTGAGTGCTGCCTGTGAGCAAGAGGAATCAAACCATCTTGGGTTAGAGTTAAATACCTTACAAGCTGGGGCGCTCAGAAGTTCCCCTACTTTGCGTGTGATGGAACTAAAAGCACCAAGAACATTCCTTGGCAGACTCTCTGGTTGAACACAGAGGAAATGTTCAGCTACACATAAGTCTCTCACCTCCCTATGCAATGCATCTGGGTCAATCTGGGACTATTTAAGACGGTGCCCACCGTCTGTGGGTCTCATGATTCCCTTTACCCTTCCCCTAGGTTTGCTGGATACAAACCTCTGGAAAAGGGACTGAGAGGCAGAAGAGACTAAGATATGGTATATAAAAGACCCGTGCCTCTCTCTTTAAAAGTGGGGATCAGGGTTTTACTGTTTGGGGCAGCAAGGGACATCAGTGGCAGTAAGTCAAATTCATTGACTAGGTTGTTTAATTCGCCCCCCTGTGAGGAATGTTCAAAATGAAACCCCCTCATTCTGTGGCATCACAAGTCAGCCATATTCGTAATCTTAGGGTCTCCACAGGGGTGGGTATTAAAATCTCCTAACACCACCAAGGGGTCTAAGCTGAAATCACATGTCTTACTTAGATAGTGACTCAGCTGTATAATGTTACCTTCCCCATTTTTACTGGTTGGTGTGTTATAAAATTTAGTCAGGGTCATTGTGTTATTCCCCTTCTTAAGTGTGATGGCCTGTAGGCCCTGTCCAGAAAGGGGGCAGTTGCGTACCAGGCAATCAACAGCGAGGGAGATATAGATCACCAAACCTCCTTTGGCTCTACCACTAGTTGAGGGGGAGGCAGGGACAAAATAACCTTTAAAGCCCTTCAAAAACAGATTACAGTCCACTGACTAGGTCTCTAGCAGGCAGATTACTGAGAATTGCCTAATAAACTGTTGCCATAGAGGATCCTGGAACTTGTCTGCCAGGCCTGCTATATTCCAAGATATGACGTTACTGTCCACCTGGGGGCTATCAACTCTATTTGTGGTGATGGAGGGGGAACCATCTGTTATATCTCTAGCTCGGTTATCGAAATCAAATGGGCCCTCTGTTGGTTCATCGGCTCTGCTACAGTCTCATCCGAGATATCCAGTCAATCGCATTCCTCTAACCCCCATAACATAAAAAAATATATTGGCTAATGCTAGGGTAGGAGGCACGGTAGGTTTGGGGTGATTAATGATTGTGTAACTGAATTTGAGCTTCAACTCTAGCACCTGCTTTACTTTATCTATTAGTGCTTCCTGTTGAAGCTGACTTTTGTAACTATTTTAGAGGCTCTGGCAGCTTGCCGGCGCCATTCTAAAACAGTTACAAAACGTCAGCTTGAACTTTTGACCCAATCCGTTCCGCTCGCGGATTTTGCGGGAAATTCGCACATCTCGCAGATTGCGAATTTACCGAAAATCTGCAAAATCCGCGAGCGGAACGGATTTTCCGCCCATGCTTACTTGTAACCCTGCGATTTATACAGATATCAGTTTAGGGCCCCCCTGCAAGACCTTTCTAGATTGCTGTCAGCCTCTCCAAAATAGGGCTCAATTTGGTGTCCAACAAAGTAGTCATTATGTCTTGAAAAGCCTTGGTAGCCATCTTATCTAAATTTTTGGCTACCGCTTTGGGCACCAAAGGTTTATTGGGAGGCTTAGGGGCCGGAGTCAGTTTTGTTCTTTTTGCTTTACTCCCAGTTGTTTGAAGTTTACATTTTATAATACCCTGAGCAGATGGGTTGTTGTAGGGCTCAATATGTTATTACTGTCCTTCCCTTGAGGTGGAGCAATACTACCTCTTCTTTCAATTATGATAATTGGGGAGAGAGATCTGTACGGGGTCCAAGAGAGCACTGGGGAGGGAACTTCGTTTACAGGCGGTAAAACTTCAGTGGCAGAAGAGACTACAGGTGACCCATGGCAGCTGTCAGAACAGACAGATGACGATTCAGCCAGGGGCACACTGGGCACACTGGGTTTGGGTAAAGACAGAGGGTGATCTGAAAAGACGCCTATTCACAAGGTCGATCTCTTTATCAATAACAACGGCTGCTCTCTGTAGGAAAGAGTCCATTGTGAGGAAGAGCTAGCCGATGATTTAGCCACTGTGGTCACCGTCTGAACCTTTCTCCTCCCCATAATTTTAAGTAGCTTTAATAATACCACAACTAAGTTAAAACAGAAGCTAGCTTAAATGTATAGAAGAAATCAAATTAACGAGCATGTGTACAAATAAAACAAAGGATTTAAGTCTTAATATATGTCCAGCACTAGGTTCAATGGTAGCTTCCTCCCTGACACAGGATTGAAATGCCAGTGCCTATTGTGAGCGTCCCCAACAATGTCTGACAATGTCTATATGGTAGGTGTTAGTACAAGCCTACCTCCTTTCACCGGTGCGAAGATTCAATGCCCAACTGTCGAAGTATCAGGTATGAATCAGCCGGCAACTTGAAAGATGGAAACCAAGAGGGTTGGCCAGGCCCGGCCACTGCCGGTCTCGATGGACTCAGATGGGCCCGCCCTTGGTCTTGGCTACGTCCCGCGAGCGTCTCATGCCGTGGTCGGACAGGCTGTGCTATAAGCGTGTTGGCCATGCCTCCCACTTAACCGCAGCAGCTGCGGGCTGGAGCAATGCACTCTGCCATTCATCATGCCTCGATGAATAGCTTTCTTTTCTTTCCCTGTTTATTTATCTCATATTTTCTTCTCCTTTTAAAGCATTTACACCAAATCATTAATATAAGGCATATCAAAGTTATTCCAATTATAGGTAGTATTATTTGAGCTACAACTCCTTTACGAAAACTAGACCCTATTTAAGTTAAACTATTTGTTAGTCTTTTACATACACTGTCAACTTCCAGTGGTTTTAATTCCTCTTCCATATTAGTAATATTCTTAATATATTTCCCAATTTCTATACTTTTATCAGGTATGTAAGTGCAACAATGTTGTGCTTTCATCATTTTACAGACTCTAAACTGTTTTGCTAATAATATATCAAGGCCAAGTCGATTCTGCAAAACTATAGATCTGATAGCAACCATTTCAGTATTAATCATTAGAAACCCTCCAGCAGTATCAGTCGATAAGCGATAAACTAATGTGGACAATTGGCAAATTCTTTAAGAATTCAGAATTATTCCCACTGAAGGTATCAATGCACTGAATATATCTCCTACAATTTCTGCAAAACTAGCTCTTTTACTACTTATTAGTTCATTATTATCTTCATTGCTTACAGTGGTTCTTTTTACATGATAAACTTTAGGAAATACTATTCCAAAATAGCAACTCCCATATCACCTTTCAGTTAGCTTAAAATAAGCTTTGTTCCCACATATATAATAAATTCCAGAAAATACTGGATCTGTATCTCCTTTTAGTCCCCATCCTTCAATAATCAAGAAATTATGTTCACATTCACTTGCACCAATAAATACATTGTTATAGTCAGTTTTTAACCTGTGGAGGCAAAGCTTCCCTTTCTTTTCGAAGTCGAGTGCCATTGCAGCCTGAGCCTTGCCAGAGGTATAAACATTTTCTTTCCCCACTCATGATAGAATTTTGGATTTCTTTTCATTGGCCTTCTTCTGGAAATCTTGTCTCCTTTCTTCTACTAAATTAAAAAATATATTTTCTTCTTCTTTTAGTGAACATGTTAAATTATGCTTATGAGCTTCTGCTATATCTTTTGTGTGTTGAGCTAGAAAAAATTCACCCATGTACTGTGCTGCTAGACTACCAAGTGCAGGAATCATATTCTTTCTAACAGGAACTTTTGAAAATATCACATCTAAATGTGAATAATAATACTGTAATTGTCCTTTTTTATAGAACAGATTTCTTAGGAAACTACATGTTATGCCATAGGTTAAAGGAAAATGGTGACATGTGACTCCTTTTGCTACTGCAGCTGGTAATTTCATGCATACACAACAATCACTAATCTACATAGTGTCTACATATTCAAATAATAATTTTGTAAAGACATTTAGATCTGTGCTATTATATATTACTGTGTGATGTATCTCTAACTCATCTGATGCTTTGAATTCTTCAATATTTCCTTTCATGTTAGCTAGCTTTCCATCTGTAACTGTAACATTTTTCTTTTCTATACTCTTCAAATATGGTATTGCTATGGTTAGTCCTAACCATACTATAATCACTAATAGAGTACTACATATACATTGGAATCCTCGGTTGGTCCTAGTTACCAGTGCATGAACTACGATGCCTGGCTGCTCAAATTAATTTAAAAATACTTGCTGCTATCAGATCTTTTATTCTCGCCATTTTAGAACTGTACTTTTAAAATTTCGCTGTGTTTTTAAATCACTAGCACTTTATCTTGGTGTGACATTGCATTGTGCATTTTGCAGTTTCGTCATTGTTTGCTCCCTACCTGCCTGTGCCCCTTTCCACCGTGGGTTTTCCCATTTGCGTGGAGGGCACGTCGGCAGACAGCTGGTCCCCGCTCCCATTGGCTGGTCAGGTGGGGCGCCAGACTCACGGCCTGCCATATTTAACCAGGATGATTTTCTCCGCGCACAGCGGGCGTGCGCCGAAGTTGCGCCAAAGTTAAGCCTGTCTGCGCCCGTCCGCGCTGAGGATGCGCCAGGGGCCAGTTGGGCTGGGCCTCGTTACACTCTCCAAGAAAACTGTGAGTTGTACTCCCATTCCACATTCTTGCTCTCAGACCCGCGCTCAAAACTTTACCTCACTCCCTGATAATATTGCTAATATCCAATGCTGCAAAGGGGTTTTAAGATCTAGACGCCCTTGACATCATTATCACAAAAAACTTGCCAAATCTGGAAGCCTGTCGCTCGTCCCTAACTGTCTAAGTGAGGCTGGTTTACTCCTAATTGCTGGGTCTCCGGCCCGTAATAATGTTGCATTCAATGACTTTGTCTCTCAAAAAAGTCCCCCCTGGAATTTTATCACCGAAACCTGGGGTTCTGAAACCTCTGGCCCAGATTTTGTGGAGGCAGTCCCTGAGGGCTATACTCTGTCCAGAATGTATAGGACTGGACGAAAGGGGGGTGGGCTGGGAATTTTGTTTAGAGATACTTTCACTTGCTGTACCAAGCCTCTTTCTTTGCCCTCAGACAAGTTTGAGGCACTGTATTTTTCTATTAACTTTCTCCCCTCTGCTTCTTTTTCTGGTATTCTTTGCTACAGAACTCCAGGCCCCAGAATGACCTTTGCCTATGACATTCTTAAACCTATAGAGCCCTATGTTGATAAGCCTTAATTTATCATTCTGGGCGATTTTAATTTTCATTTAGAGGCCATAGAAACCAACGATACGCTAGCACTTGTAGATGGCTTAGCTGCATGTGGATTGAGTTAACTGGTCAATGGCCCTACTCCTCTCGCCGGCCATACGCTAGATGGCATCTTTTCTCATGATGCCAGACTACTGACTGGCACTCCCATTCCTCTCTCTTGGTCCGACCATCTGGCAGTCCCCTTCCACTTTAACCCCTTCGATGCTCATGACGAGCTCAACTCGTCATGAGGCGCGGTTGAGCTGTGCTCATGACGAGCTCAGCTCGTCATGAACAATGGGATTCATGAATTATCAGCACAGGAGGAAAATATCTCTAGCAGCCAAGGTGTTAAAATCAATCCTACTCTATTTAATAAACCCAAGAGTAGCGTATGGGCAACTAGAAGGAACTACAAGGCAATTAAGGATAGCACTGTGTCACCTTTCCTGAATGTCCTCAGTTGTCCTCCTCTGGGTGATCCCAATTGGGCTACCTCTGACCTCTCAAATGCCCTAGCCAGTGCCATAGACTCTCTGGCTCTGGCAAAACGTTACTACTCAGCCCGCAAGAGCCCTTCTCAACCTTGGTTCTCTGACCGTTTGAGATCTATGCGTCAGCAATGCAGGCAACAAGAGAGGTCTTGGACTGCTCATCCTGATCCACGGGGGAAAGCCTGGATTTAGATCATGTGCTTGATCCGGCTGCCTGGCCTCTGCGTCTTCTCCAATCTGGTGAGAGACAAAATGCACCAGGTCAGCCAATCTTTTACAATAATCCAATACCAGATCATCAGTTATGCTTATCAATCTGTATCCAGGTATGAAAGCTAATCTCATTGTTCTTCCCATGAGTACTTCGTGGGGTCACAATCCAGTGTTTTTGTCAGGAATGTTTCTGAGTCCCATCAGAACAAGAGGCAATGCATCTGGCTTATACAGTGAAGTGGATGCGCACACTTTCGCCAATCTTGATTTTATTGTGCCATTCAATTGTTCCACTACCCCAGAATCCTCTGGGCGATTGGCACAGTGCAACTTTTGTTCAATCTTTAATGCTTCACAGATCAATTGAATTATTCCATTACTAAAGTGAGATCCTCTGTCTGATTCCACCGTTACTGGAAAACCAAAATGCAGAATAATATCCCTCGACAATAATTTGGCAACTGTTATGCTGTCATTTCTCCTGGTTGGCTATGCTTCTACCCATCATGAAAACTGACACAATGACTAATATGTATTTTAGTCCTCTACATGGTGGTAACTGAATGAAATCAACTTGCAACCTCACAAATGGTCCTTCTGCTTTTCCAGTTCTTCCCGAACTGACCATTGTTTTCCTACCTGGGTTATTTTGTTGACAAATTAAACGACTCTGGCAAAGATTCTCTGCAACAGTTCTAAACTTCGAATTTTACCAATCTTGTCTAAAAAGTCTGATCATAACATCCCTACCTTTGTGTGTATACATTTTTGTTAATTGTGAAAGTAAACAATCTAGCATGACTGGTCTACCATCTGGATACAATTTCTAATTTCAAATATAACGAATCCTAGGCAACTTGAGGTTCCTGAAAACAGTCAGGTACATCAACACATGTTTACTCAATATGACAGTGTACTAAACAAATAATGGCAAATAAGTTGAAAAGTATATTGGTCATTTATTTAAAAATCAAATACATATGAAAGATAAAAACCATATAGAGTGACAGGGATACAATAAATAACAATTATGTCTAAAACAATATAAAACATAAAATAATGTGAATACAATGCATATACAGTGATACAAAATTCAATGAATTGACAAAAATACAAGACAGTGGGTTAAAAGGTAATCTCTACGCGCGTTTCGGCGTTACACACGCCTTCTTCTGGAGAACCACTGGAAGATTCTAGAAAAAACTATTTTAAACATTACAATTACAAAAAGTACACATATTGCCATTCAAGTACACTGTCATTGATAAAAATCTACTTGTAGGTGGAGGCATTTAAATAAAGAGGGCTGGCTTGAATTGCAGAAAAGCCTGGATACATCCAGACACCATCTCCTTCTCTTCTTTGGCATCCTATTTTGATCCACTCTTCCTTCTTGCATCTACCTCATCTTGTAAATTTCTCACTTTATCCCATGTTTCTAATGCTGAAATAAGCATATCTGATTCCTGTAGTTTCAATTTTCATGTTCACTGCCATTTTTGTCTTAGCACAATGTTGAGCAACTTGGTCAGCATAACAATTACCAACCATCACATAGTCATTTCCTGACTGATGTGCAGCACATTTGACCACAGCTACTTCTTTTAGCAACTGTATGAATTCTAAAAGCTCTTTCACATATTGTCCATTTTGATAGGGGTTCCTGAAGAAGCCATGAAACGCCTTTGCATCCAAAGTTGGTCAAAGTCATGCAAACCCCGTAACCATACTGACTATCAGTGTAAATGGTTACTCTCCAATTTCTCCCAATTTTGCAGGCTTTAAACAAAGCAATCAATCCGGCTACTTGTGCAGACCTGTCTCCAGGTAAATAGGATGCTTCGCCTATTCCAGCCAATGTACAAATAGCAAAAGCAGCACTCCATCCTACTTCCTCATGCCTCAGGCACGAGCCATCCACAAAAAAATCATTTTCACAATTGATCAATGGTTCT
Source organism: Lissotriton vulgaris (assembly GCF_964263255.1). Lineage (NCBI taxonomy): Eukaryota > Metazoa > Chordata > Amphibia > Caudata > Salamandridae > Lissotriton > Lissotriton vulgaris. Next base: position 1,301,870,843 of record NC_141694.1, read on the forward strand.
TCTTGAATGTCTGGGTGAGGTTTTGAAGAATATTCTGTTACATCTAAGCAATCATGATCAACTTCATCCCTCACTTCTTCTCTGTGTATATCAGTTAATAGAGTAGCTGGATTTAAAACTGTGCACCTGATTACAGTCACATTTTCTGCTCCCAAAATAATTCTCTCATATTTTGTTATTGGACTTGGGGTGAGATATTGGGTTTGAGTTCTAGTCAAAAGAATTTCAACTGAATGAGGGACATATACCTTAAAAGGATGTCCCATCACAATTGGCTCACTCTGTCCAAGACTTGTCCAAGTAGCAGCTACGGCTTTCAAACAACTAGGTAATGCAGCCGCTACTGGGTCTAAAGTGGCAGAAGAATTTCCACTGGATGTGTCATCAAACCATGTCTTTGGGTCAAAACTGACAAGGCAGAATTATCTCGTTCACAACAAAATAATGCACATTCTTTTGTGTTATCTGGCATTCCCAAAGCAGGGGTTTCACATAGACAGTGTCTTAATTTTACAAAAGCTCCCATGCTTTCTTCATCTCATTCTACAGGATCTTTTGCTCATTCTCTTGTCATTTGTATCAGTGATGTAGCCAGCACGGAAAACCCTGCAATTCACTGCCTACACTATCCTGCAAAACTAAGAAACATTCTAATTTCCTTTTGAGTCTAGGGTAATTGCCTCTGTTTTATTATTTTGATTCTTTCAGGGGTCACCCTTCTGGCTCCTCTTTCTAATTGATACCTTGTGCCCTCCATCTTCCAGATGGTTTAACAATGAAATAGAGTCAAGGACACAAATGTTTTTGAGGCCACTAACAAATCACCTATATACTGGACCAAAACTGAACTCCTGGGCACTACCAATGTTTGAGGCACTTTTTCAGAATCTGATTAAACATTGAAGGACTTTCAGTGCACCCCTGAGGAACACCAATCCACACATAAATTAGATTTTCAAATTGAAATGAAAAGAGATATTGACTATCTGGATGTAATGGAATAGAGAAAAATGTATGACACAAATCAATTACTGTGAACCATCCTGCATTCCATGGTATCTACAGGACAACAAGGTACCACTATTCATTTTTTTCTAAGGTCTTGAACTATCCTATATTTCTCGTTAGGTTTCTTAATGCCAATTATAGGTGAATTACAAGGGCTGCTCGTTATTTCTTTCAAAATGCCTTGTTGGATCATTCGTCCTATTTTTGCTATGGCACCTGATTTTATTTCTGGACTCATTTTATCTTGTCTTGTATTTGGATAAGTGGAACCTTACTTTACAGTCACCTTTACTGGGTCCACATCTGCCATCAATCCTACTTCTTTTCCAGTGAAATCCCATACTTTTGGATTCACTGTTAATTTTAACTCATCTGGTAGATCCTCTTTTGTCATCGTGGAGTACATATCATCTACCTCTGTTCCTTGTTTTGCTAACATCGATTTATAGATACTATCTTCATTAGGGGTTTGGAATGTCACTCGGTCCGGTGTACAATATATGGTACAGTTCATTTTACATAGTAAATCCCTACCTAACAAATTTACAGGACTGGAATCTCAAACCACAAACTTCTGCATTTCTTTCAAATCCCCAATACGCTCCTCCATTGGTTCTGTAACTGGGGTTCTGATTTGTCTGTGGTAAACTCCAACTACTTGAATGGCTTCACCTGAGAGGGGCGGGTTTGGGATGTCTGATGTTCTCAAAGTAGACCGGGTAGAACCAGTGTCCTATAAAAAGGTAATTTCTTTTCCTTCTACTTTTCCGTCAATATACGGACCGGACTGATCTACCGGTAAGGATGCTCCAAGGACGCATTCTTCTTCCCCCCTCTTCAGGTATTGTCATAATTCATCCTCCGATGAACTACTATTCTGCAAAAGAAATTGAGAAGTTACAGAATTTGGCTTACCACTTTCTACATAAAATCCGGTGTCCACACTGTACTTTGCTCTGTTCACAAAATTTGGCATAGGGGCAAGTGGTAATTGTTTCTGAGGGTTTACAACCAGTTGTGGTTTACTCAATATCACCTCATTCTGCATCTGTGGATTGAAATTTTGATTTGGGCCATTATTAGACCCATGACAAGGAAACTTTTTCTTTGCTTCTTCTCTACTCATTTTCCCTCTTGGTTTTCACCCATTAATTTAATTCTGTCCTGACCCTCTATTTGGCTCATTATTTATTTTTAATTCTTGTTGTTCTGCCGGTTTTACTTGTGCTCATATTACATTTTCTTCTAACTTTTTCAGTCTGTTGTCTATTTCATCTCCACAATATTTTGCATACTTTAAGACCTCGTCTATAGACTACATTTGCCAGCACAGCATGTGCGTTTGAATCATCTGAGAAATCTCTGGTCTTAATCCAGATAAAAATCGATATACAAAATGTCCCATACTTTTATCACCAATATTTTCAAATCCACTATACTGCTTAAATACTTGCAAAATATACTCATAGTAAGCATGAACAGTCTCATTTATTTCTTGTGCTGTTCTATCTCTTTTTATCCAATCAGTTTCCTTTTGTGGTATTTTCGTTTTCAAGCAAATAATTACTTGATTATACTTCTTCATTACCTCTTCTGAGGGTGCACCTGTTTTCTCAACTCTTGGATATTCACCACTAGGCCAATCTACTGTAATTGTACACTCTGTCTATAAATCAGTAGGCACCACTATGTCAAACAGACCATCCAGATCTTTCAATAAAACCTTCGAAACTTTCACAAACCTTTCAACTTGTCTGTACCATTCAACAAATTTCTCTCTTAATTTTAGAAAATCATTTGTAGATGATAAAATATTGTGCCTTGTCCATGAAGCATGTACATATTCGACTCTGGGTACTTCTCTCATAGGGCACAATCTTTCTGTCTCTTTAGTTTCTCCTAATACATAATCATGTTGTAGTATTGTTTGCGTGAGCTTCCTCCTTTTTAGTCCACCTTTCTAATTCCCCCCATTTTTGCAAAATTGTCATCAATTCTTTCATCTGCAATTTCCTTTCTGATATGTTCATGTTTTCTAAATCTTTGTGAGTGAACTGTCGGGTTTATGCAGTGTTTTGGATTTCCCTATTTCAATTCCCATTTCTGAAGCAAGTTTTGTTAGTTTTTCATGAAATATTATTACATTTCTTTTTATACTTCTGCATATAAATTACAAACTCTTCTTCGCAATATGTATTTCATCTGTCATTCATTCATTCTTCTTGCCACAAGGAAAATTGTTGTCGTATTTGTAATTGTTTTTAGAAATGTATATAGAAATATTGATGTATCTATAATTGTGTACAAGAGACAAGGAACAATAGATTCATATGAGCCACACATTTTTATATTTTAATAAATAGATGTTTTTAAATGTATGCAATATATGTTGTTTTGAATGTTACACTTTTTTTAAAATTAGTTGCACTAGAATGGAATATATATATGTAGAGATCTATGACGTAGGTAAACTTAAAAATTGCCTAGGGATATACATTTCACTTGAATAGTGCCCTGCCCTAGGAATTGCTACACCAAATCGACAGGGGGTCCTTGTCATTTCTCAATTTAATCTGTGTTTTCCCACAATTACAGCTAGCATTTCTTCTACTTCTATTTTTAATATATAAATATCCAAAATCTTTGGTGTGGTCAATTGTCTTATCTACTCCCTGGGCCCATCTTTGTAATTCTTCTGGGTACACTAGGGAAGCACTTCTAGTTCCTGTGGAAGTCTCCATTCGTATTTCTTTTTAACAACTTGGGGTAACTCTTTTTGGAGTCTCAATTACCAGTTCTCTGATTGGTAGGTCCATTAATGATATTACCGACTCGCATTCACTAGCTTGATCTTCAATTATTACATTTTCTTTTCTCTGCTCCTTTACAGGAGTAGTACAAAAGGGGTGACGATAGACGGAGCATCTGAATCAATTAAACACTCACACCTAGTCAAAAGATCTGGGTTTAATCCATCACCGTTCTTTAGCCCACTCTGCCACCCCAGTTCAGACATGGCTAAATGCAAATCAGTCTGACCCTGTGCCTCATGGGAACAGTCCAGCCCGAACTGCCAAGCCATGTCTTCCCTGGAACGGAAACAAGCTTCCGAGGACCAGTTTCTGGCATTCCAGCCGTCTTCAGCCCGGCGTGCTTGAATCCAGTGGCAAAGTGAGCAAAGGAACCCACATCTGAGCATACCCTGTCACACTTATGGCGGCCAAAAGTGGTAAAAAGGGGGTGGTGATGGACGGAGCATCTGAATCAATCAAACACTCACACCCAGTTAAAGATCTGGGTTTAATCCATCACCATTCTTTAGCCTACTCTGCCACCCCAGTTCAGACATGGTTATATGCAAATCAGTCTGACCCTGTGCCTCATGGGAGCAGTCCAGCCCGAACTGCCAAGCCATGTCTTCCCTGGACCGTAAACAAGCTTCGAGGACCGGTTTCTGGCATTCCAGCCGTCTTCAGCCCGGCTTGCTTGAATCCAGTGGCAAAATGAGCAAGGGACTCACGTCTGAGCATACCCTGCCACACTTATGGCGGCCAAAAGCGGTACAAAAGGGGGTGTTGATGGACGGAGCATCTGAATCAATCAAACACTCACACCCAGTCAAAAGATCTGGGTTTAATCCATCACCGTTCCTTAGCCCACTCTGCCACCCCAGTTCAGACATGGCTATACGCAAATCAGTCTGACGCTGTGCCTCATGGGAACAGTCCAGCTCTAACTGCCAAGCTATGTCTTCACTGGACCGGAAACAAGCTTCCGAGGACCGGTTTCTGGCATTCCAGCCGTCTCCAGCCCGGCTTGCTTGAATCTAGTGGCAAAGTGAGCAAGGGACTCACGTCTGAGCATACCCTGTCACACTTATGGCGGCCAAAAGCGGTATAAAAGGGGGTGGTGATGGACGGAGTATCTGAATCAATCAAACACTCACACCCAGTCAAAAGATCTGGGTTTAATCCATCACCGTTCTTTAGCCTACTCTGCCACCCCAGTTCAGACATGGCTATTTGCAAATCAGTCTGACCCTTTGCCTCATGGGAGCAGTCCGGCACGAACTGCCAAGCCATGTCTTCCCTGGACCGTAAACAAGCTTCGAGGACCGGTTTCTGGCATTCCAGCCGTCTTCAGCCCGGCTTGCTTGAATCCAGTGGCAAAATGAGCAAGGGACTCACGTCTGAGCATACCCTGCCACACTTATGGCGGCCAAAAGCGGTACAAAAGGGGGTGTTGATGGACGGAGCATCTGAATCAATCAAACACTCACACCCAGTCAAAAGATCTTGGTTTAATCCATCACCGTTCTTTAGCCCACTCTGCCACCCCAGTTCAGACATGGCTATATGCAAATCAGTCTGACCCTGTGCCTCATGGGAACAGTCCAGCCCAAACTGCCAAGCCATGTCTTCCCTGGACCGGAAACAAGCTTCTGAGGACCGGTTTCTGGCATTCCAGCAGTCTTCAGCCCGGCTTGCTTGAATCCAGTGGCAAAGTGAGCAAGGGACTCACATCTGAGAATACCCTGCCACACTTATGGTGGCCAAAGGCGGTACAAAAGGGGGTGGTGATGGATGGAGCATCTGAATCAATCAAACACTCACAGCCAGTCAAAAGATCTAGGTTTAATCCATCACCGTTCTTTAGCCCACTCTGCCACCCCAGTTCAGACATGGCTATATGCAAATCAGTCTGACCCTGTGCCTCATGGGAGCAGTCCAGCCTGCACTGGCAAGCTATGTCTTCCCTGGACCGGAAATAAGCTTCCGAGGACCGGTTTCTGGCATTCCAGCGGTCTTCAGCCCGGCTTGCTTGAATCCAGTGGCAAAGTGAGCAAATGACTCACGTCTGAGCATACCCTGCCACACTTATGGCGGCCAAAAGCAGTACAAAAGGGGGTGGTGATGGACGGAGCATCCGAATCAATCAAACACTCACACCCAGTCAAAATATATGGGTTTAATCCATCACCGTTCTTTAGCCTATTCTGCCACCCCAGTTCAGACATGGCTATATGCAAATCAGTCTTACCCTCTGCCTTATGGGAACAGTCCAGCCCGAACTGCCAAGCTATGTCTTCCCTGGACCGTAAACAAGCTTCGAGGACCGGTTTCTGGCATTTCAGCCGTCTTCAGCCCGGCTTGCTTGAATCCAGTGGCAAAATGAGAAAGGGACTCACGTCTGAGCATACCCTCCCACACTTATGGCGGCCAAAAGCGGTACAAAAGGGGGTGGTAATGGACGGGGCATCTGAATCAATCAAACACTCACACCCAGTCAAAAGATCAGGGTTTAATCCATCACCGTTCTTTAGCCCACTCTGCCACCCCAGTTCAGACATGGCTATATGCAAATCAGTCCGACCCTGTGCCTCATGGGAGCAGTCCAGCCCGAACTGCCAAGCCATGTCTTCCCTGGACCGTAAACAAGCTTCGAGGACCGGTTTCTGGCATTCCAGCCGTCTTCAGCCCGGCTTGCTTGAATCCAGTGGCAAAATGAGCAAGGGACTCACGTCTGAGCATACCCTGCCACACTTATGGCGGCCAAAAGCAGTACAAAAGGGGGTGTTGATGGACGGAGCATCTCAATCAATCAAACACTCACACCCAGTCAAAAGATCTGGGTTTAATCCATCACCGTTCTTTAGCCCACTCTGCCACCCTAGTTCAGACATGGCTATATGCAAATCAGTCTGACCCTGTGCCTCATGGGAACAGTCCAGCCCGAGCTGCCAAGCCATGTCTTCCCTGGACCGGAAACAAGCTTCTGAGGACCAGTTTCTTGCATTCCAGCAGTCTTCAGCCCGGCTTGCTTGAATCCAGTGGCAAAGTGAGCAAGAGACTCACGTCTGAGCATACCCTGCCACACTTATGGCGGCCAAAAGTGGTACAGAAGGGGGTGGTGATGGATGGAGTATCCGAATCAGTCAAACACTCACAGCCAGTCAAAAGATCTGGGTTTAATCCATCACCGTTCTTTAGCCCACTCTGCCACCCCAGTTCAGACATGGCTATATGCAAATCAGTCTGACCCTGTGCCTCATGGGAACAGTCCAGCCCTAACTGCCAAGCTATGTCTTCACTGGACCGGAAACAAACTTCCGAGGACCGGTTTCTGGCATTCCAGCCGTCTCCAGCCCGGCTTGCTTGAATCCAGTGGCAAAGTGAGCAAGGGACTCACGTCTGAGCATACCCTGTCACACTTATGGCGGCCAAAAGCGGTACAAAAGGAGGTGGTGATGGACGGAGCATCTGAATCAATCAAACACTCACACCCAGTCAAAAGATCTGGGTTTAATCCATCACTGTTCTTTAGCCTACTCTGCCACCCCAGTTCAGACATGACTATTTGCAAATCAGTCCGACCCTTTGCCTCATGGGTGCAGTCCAGCCCGTACTGCCAAGCCATGTCTTCCCTGGACCGTAAACAAGCTTCGAGGACCGGTTTCTGGCATTTCAGCCGTCTTCAGCCCGGCTTGCTTGAATCCAGTGACAAAATGAGAAAGGGACTCACGTCTGAGCATACCCTCCCACACTTATGGCGGCCAAAAGCGGTACAAAAGGGGGTGTTGATGGACGGAGCATCTGAATCAATCAAACACTCAAACCCAGTCAAAAGATCTTGGTTTAATCCATCACCGTTCTTAAGCCCACTCTGCCACCTCAGTTCAGACATGGCTATATGCAAATCAGTCTGACCCTGTGCCTCATGGGAACAGTCCCGCCCAAACTGCCAAGCCATGTCTTCCCTGGACCGGAAACAAGCTTCTGAAGACCGGTTTCTGGCATTCCAGCAGTCTTCAGCCTGGCTTTCTTGAATCCAGTGGCAAAGTGAGCAAGGGACTCAGGTCTGAGAATACCCTGCCACACTTATGGCGGCCAAAGGCGGTACAAAAGGGGGTGGTGATGGATGGAGCATCTGAATCAATCAAACACTCACAGCCAGTCAAAAGATCTAGGTTTAATCCATCACCGTTCTTTAGCCCACTCTGCCACCCCAGTTCAGACATGGCTATATGCAAATCAGTCTGACCCTGTGCCTCATGGGAACAGTCCAGCCCGCACTGACAAGCTATGTCTTCCCTGGACCGGAAATAAGCTTCCGAGGACCGGTTCTTGGCATTCCAGCCGTCCTTAGCCCGGCTTGCTTGAATCCAGTGGCAAAGTGAGCAAGGGACTCACGTCTGAACATACCCTGCCAAACTTATGGCGGCCAAAAGCGGTACAATAGGGGGTGGTGATGGACGGAGCATCTGATTCAATCAAAAACTCACACCCAGTCAAAAGATCTAGGTTTAATCAATCACCGTTCTTTAGCCCACTCTGCCACGCCAGTTCAGACATTACCATATGCAAATTAGTCTGACCCTGTGCCTCATGGGAACAGTCCAGCCCGAACTGCCACTGGATTCAAGCAAGCCGGGCTGAAGACGGCTGGAATGCCAGAAACCAGTCCTCTGAAGCTTGTTTCCATTCCAAGGAAGACATGGCTTGGCAGTTCCGGCTGGACTGTTCCCATGAGGCACAGGGTCAGACTGATTTGCCTATAGCCATGTCTGAACTGTGGTGGCAGAGTGGGCTAAAGAACGGTGATGGATTAAAACCAGATCTTTTGACTGGGTGTGAGTGTTTGATAGATTCAGATGCTCCGTTCATCACCACCCCCTTTTGTACCGCTTTTGGCTGCCGTAAGTGTGGCAGGGTATGCTCAGACCTGAGTCCCTTGTTCACTTTGCCACTGGATTCAAGCAAGCCGGGCTGAAGACGGCTGGAATGCCAGAAACCGGTCCTCGGAAGCTTGTTTCCGATCCAGGGAAGACATGGCTTGGCATTTCAGGCTGGACTGTTCCCATGAGGCACAGGGTCAGACTGATTTGCATATAGCCATGCTGTCATTTCTCCTGGTTGGCTATGCTTCTACCCATCATGAAAACTAACACAATTACTAATATGTATTTTAGTCCTCTACATGGTGGTAACTGAATGAAATCAACTTGCAACCTCACAAATGGTCCTTCTGCTTTTCCAGTTCTTCCCGAACTGACCATTGTTTTCCTACCTGGGTTATTTTGTTGACAAATTAAACAACTCTGGCAAAGATTCTCTGCAACAGTTCTAAACTTCGAATTTTACCAATCTTGTCTAAAAAGTCTGATCATAACATCCCTACCTTTGTGTGTATACATTTTTGCTAATTGTGAAAGTAAACAATCTAGCATGACTGGTCTACCATCTGGATACAATTTCTTATTTCAAATATAACAAATCCTAGGCAACTTGAGGGTCCTGAAAACAGTATGGTACATCAACACATGTTTACTCAATATGACAGTGTACTAAACAAATAATGGCAAATAAGTTGAAAAGTATATTGGTCATTTATTTAAAAATCAAATACATATGAAAGATAAAAACCATATAGAGTTATGTTATGCTATGTTATGTTAAAGTGCATTTTTATAGCGCTCGGCTACTCTAAAAGAGTGTCCCGGCGCTTTCCACAGGCAACTTACAGTGTATAATCAACATAACAAGTAAAACAGAACCCAAAAGAGAAGGAGAAAGAAACCCACCTAAACAGAGTGATTAAAAAGCCAAGTCTTCAAATTCTTACTGAATTGAAGCAAGTTGGGAGTGCTACGGAGTGCCAATGGAAGCGAGTTCCACAGCTGGGAGGCCTTAAGGCTGAAAGAGCGCCCCCCAATGCGGGCCTTCCTCACGCGTGGAACCACAGCAGTGAAAAAGGATTCCGAACGCAGTGAGCGAGCAGGGCGATAGAAAGCTAATCTTTTCTTCAGATATCCTGCGCCTGAGCCAAACAAAGCCTTGTGCACCAGCGTCATAGATTTAAAAACAATCCGCTTCCGGATTGGAAGCTAATGGAGCGTCTGCAGCAACACAGAAGCCCGTGCTCGTCTATGCAGACCAAAGATTGCCCGGGCTGCCGAGTTCTGTGCCACCTGCAGACGCTGAACCAAATAATCCGGAAGGCCCAAAAAAAGGGCATTAGCATAGTCTAGCCTAGATCCGATGAGCGCCTGCACCGTAATCCGTCTGTGCTCCGCAGACAGTAAGGGAAGAAACTTGCGGAACATTCTGAGGATGCCGAAACAGGTGCCGGACAGGCCAAGGATGTGCGCTCTCAGAGAAAGTTTGTTATCAAGCTTAACACCCAGGTTCTTGGCAACCAAGGACGATTGTGCCGGAGGACACATGGCGGCCGGCCACCACTGCCGCCACTCGGGATCGAAGGCACAGCCGAAGAATAGAACCTCCGACTTGCTGGAGTTGGCCTTCAGACTATTTTGCTGGAACCAGCTGAAGACCCTGTCCAAGCAGTCCCGGATTCTCTCCCCATCAAATGTCTGATCTTTTTCACATGTGAAGAGGAGTTGTGTGTCATCGGCGTAGGACACGATCTGGGCTCCGTAAGCCTCAACCGCAGCCGCCAGGGGGGACATAAAGATGTTAAATATTGTCGGGCTCAACACAGAGCCCTGTGGAACCCCAACACCCAATGGCGGCATCTCGGCGGAGCTCTGGGAAACCCAGACCGTCTGGCGGCGGCCCTCCAGGAAAGATGTAAACCATCTGAGCACCGTCCCCCTTAGGCCGATGTCGTAAAGCCTGGCGAGCAATGCCTTATGGGGGACGGTGTCGAAAGCCGCCGACAGGTCCAACATGACTAGCATGGCCTTGCCACCCCCATCCAAGGTCTCCCTGATGATCTCAGAGACCTCCACCAACGCTGTTTCCGTACTGAAATTCGGACGGAAACCGGATTGGGATGGATGGAGCAGATTGTTAGACTCTAGGAAGTTCGACAAGACGCCATGAACATGTTTCTCAGTGATCTTGGCCAGAGCCGGGAGAAGTGAAATTGGCCTATAATTGGCCAAGACCTCGGCATCAAGACCAGGCTTTTTCAGGAGGGGGATCACCATCGCCCTTTTCCAGGTGCGTGGGACACTCCCCTCGCTCAAGGAGGCATTGAGGATCGGGTTGACCAGGGGATTCACCACTGCCGCCATCCCGGCCAAAAATTTGGCGGGGCAGGGGTCAAGTGGGGAGCCAGATTTAAGACTGGCTAACAGAGTCCGGGACATGTCACTTGAGACAGGTGGAAAGTCCTCCAGGATGGCCATAGGCATGGCCGATGTTCCAAGTCCTGCCCCAAGATCACAGCAACCCTCCACCGTGCTCTCCGAGAAGGAGGCCTGAATAGCCTTAATCTTGTCGGTGAAAAAGGTGGCAAGATCACGCGCCCACGCATCAGGTGATACAGGCGGAGGTGAATAAGAGGTGGGAGACGTGAACTCCTTCACAATCGTGAAGATCTCCTTACAAGAGTTCGCCGATGCCTCAATCCTCCTGGCAAGGTATTCCCGCTTGGCACCAAGAAGATCACGGTGATAGGCCTTCACTGCCGACCTATAGACGAGTTTGGCCTCCCCATCGTATTGATGGCGCCAGGCCCGCTCAGCGACCTTACATTGGCTGCGAGCCATACGTAGCGCCTCTGTAAACCAAGGCACAGATTGCCGTTTCGCCGTGGACCGGGGGGTTGCCCTGGGGGCAAGGTCATCTAACCTCTCAGTCAGCCATCGCTGCAGGGCCTCCGTGTCTCTTTCCGGATCCCCCGAGAGAGAACAAGGATGTTCCGTGAGCGCCTGCTCTAGCATAGCAGGCGTCACTCTGTGTAACGCTCTCGAGGCCGATCTGGGCACCGTGGGGGCGCAGGTGTCAGACCGCCCATTCTCCAACACAGAGAACCCAATCAGCCTATGATCCGACCAGAGCACAGGCCGCGTTTCAATGTCGACAATAGGGACAGAGGAAAACACTTGATCAAGGGTATGCCCTTTCTCATGTGTAGGCCCCGACACAAACGGTGCCAGGCCAAGCGGAGATGTAATATCCAGCAATTTAGCCCCATCCGGGTCGTCCGTGACATCAAGATGAAAATTGAAATCGCCTGCCAGCAAACAATGCTGTGCAGACAGCGCCAGCTCCGAGATGGCTGTCTGTAGGTCCTCCCAAAAGGAGCCCACCGGGCCAGGAGGCCTGTAGACCAACAGACCCTTAAGCGCTTGGCCTGGAGACAGTCTTAGCGTGAAAGCAAGGGATTCAGAGCCCCCAATGGAGTTCACGGGAAGAACTGAACAAGAAATGTTCTTCCTCACCACCACCGCGACTCCGCCCCCCCTGCTCTTAGCTCTGTCTTGGCGAAAGATGTTATAGGTTGGAGGGATCGCAGTGAAGATATCTGGATTGGACGCCTCTCCCAGCCAAGTTTCGGTCAGGAGTAGACAGAGAGGATTATCCCTGACCAATAGATCATAGATGTGCAGAGCATGTCTTCCTACCGACCTTGTATTAAGCAGCAGACAGAGATGCTTTGCATGCACCTCGGTAGCCCTAAGGGCGCTACACAGCGTCCCCGTGGGCGACCAACCGAAGGCCGGACAGCGGCGTTTACCCTTGTATCGACCAGGAAAAACTGAGCGACACTGACAAGATGTAGTACGCAAGGCGCGGAGCGTCGCCGAGGTATAATGGATCATCCTCGCCCCCGCCTGACCAGAGTCCTACGCCGCCCTGCCGCCTCCGGGACGCTGACGGGCAGGACTCCGGCACGACTCAGGCTAAGCGAAGGCGTCCACCTGCGCGTCCCGCTGCGCGTGGGGAGCGACTTTAAATATGTTCTCCAGTGAGCCCTTGGCGCGCGCGACCGGTCCAAAATGGCGGCCGTCGCCGAACAATAATCCCCAATCAAAGATGGCGCCTGAAATGGAGCCCAGGAACCCGGACCCACCAAAGTGGTGGTGCTTTAGAGGCACAGAGGTGCACTTTTTAAATGCGGTAAGGGGAGCGGGGCGCTAGCTGCAGGCAGCACAATTTGAAAACAGGGGTAAATGTAAAGCAGGCAATAACCAAAATACAAAACGAGGAAAGCTTAAAATTACACAGCGCTAGTGCAGCGCAGTCGCAGCAATGTGGTAGATGGTGGAGAACGCCACCCCACGAAGGACCGCCTTAAATAGGCTCTCCAGTGAGCCCTTGGCGCGAGCGACCGGTCCAAAATGGCGGCCGTCGCCGAACAACAATCCCCAATCAAAGATGGCGCCTGAAATGGAGCCCAGGAACCCGGACCCACCAAAGTGGTGGTGCTTTAGAGGCACAGAGGTGCACTTTTTAAATGCGGTAAGGGGAGCGGGGCGCTAGCTGCAGGCAGCACAATTTAAAAACAGGGGTAAATGTAAAGCAGGCAATAACCAAAATACAAAACGAGGAAAGCTTAAAATTACACAGCGCTAGTGCAGCGCAGTCGCAGCAATGTGGTAGATGGTGGAGAACGCCACCCCACGAAGGACCGCCTTAAATAGGCTCTCCAGTGAGCCCTTGGCGCGCGCGACCGTGAGTGACAGGGATACAATAAATAACAATGATGTCTAAAACAATATAAAACACAAAATAATGTGAATACAATGCATATACAGTGATACAAAATTCAATGAATTGACAAAAATACAAGACAGTGGGTTAAAAGGTAATCTCTACGCGCGTTTCGGCGTTACACACGCCTTCTTCTGGAGAACCACTGGAAGATTCTAGAAAAAACTATTTTAAACATTACAATTACAAAAAGTACACATATTGCCATTCAAGTAAACTGTCATTGATAAAAATCTACTTGTAGGTGGAGGCATTTAAATAAAGAGGGCTGGCTTGAATTGCAGAAAAGCCTGGATACATCCAGACACTATCTCCTTCTCTTCTTTGGCATCCTATTTTGATCCACTCTTCCTTCTTGCATCTACCTCATCTTGTAAATTTCTCACTTTATCCCATGTTTCTAATGCTGAAATAAGCATATCTGATTCCTGTAGTTTCAATTTTCATGTTCACTGCCATTTTTGTCTTAGCACAATGTTGAGCAACTTGGTCAGCATAACAATTACTAACCATCACATAGTCATTTCCTGACTGATGTGCAGCACATTTGACCACAGCTACTTCTTTTAGCAACTGTATGAATTCTAAAAGCTCTTTCACATATTGTCCATTTTGATAGGGATTCCTGAAGAAGTCATGAAACGCCTTTGCATCCAAAGTTGGTCAAAGTCATGCACAACCCCGTAACCATACTGACTATCAGTGTAAATGGTTACTCTCCAATTTCTCCCAATTTTGCAGGCTTTAAATAAAGCAATCAATCCGGCTACTTGTGCAGACCTGTCTCCAGGTAAATAGGATGCTTCGCCTATTCCAGACAATGTACAAATAGCAAAAGCAGCACTCCATCCTACTTCCTCATTCCTCAGGCACGAGCCATCCACAAAAAAATCATTTTCACAATTGATCAATGGTTCTTCTTGAATGTCTGGGTGAGGTTTTGAAGAATATTCTGTTACATCTAAGCAATCATGATCAACTTCATCCCTCACTTCTTCTCTGTGTATATCAGTTAATAGAGTAGCTGGATTTAAAACTGTGCACCTGATTACAGTCACATTTTCTGCTTCCAAAATAATTCTCTCATATTTTGTTATTGGACTTGGGGTGAGATATTGGGTTTGAGTTCTAGTCAAAAGAATTTCAACTGAATGAGGGATATATACCTTAACAGGATGTCCCATCACAATTGGCTCACTCTGTCCAAGACTTGTCCAAGTAGCAGCTACGGCTTTCAAACAACTAGGTAATGCAGCCGCTACCGGGTCTAAAGTGGCAGAAGAATTTCCACTGGATGTGTCATCAAACCATGTCTTTGGGTCAAAACTGACAAGGCAGAATTATCTCGTTCACAACAAAATAATGCACATTCTTTTGTGTTATCTGGCATTCCCAAAGCAGGGGTTTCACATAGACAGTGTCTTAATTTTACAAAAGCTCCCATGCTTTCTTCATCTCATTCTACAGGATCTTTTGCTCATTCTCTTGTCATTTGTATCAGTGATGTAGCCAGCACGGAAAACCCTGCAATTCACTGCCTACACTATCCTGCAAAACTAAGAAACATTCTAATTTCCTTTTGAGTCTAGGGTAATTGCCTCTGTTTTATTATTTTGATTCTTTCAGGGGTCACCCTTCTGGCTCCTCTTTCTAATTGATACCTTGTGCCCTCCATCTTCCAGATGGTTTAACAATGAAATAGAGTCAAGGACACAAATGTTTTTGAGGCCACTAACAAATCACCTATATACTGGACCAAAACTGAACTCCTGGGCACTACCAATGTTTGAGGCACTTTTTCAGAATCTGATTAAACATTGAAGGACTTACAGTGCACCCCTGAGGAACACGAATCCACACATAAATTAGATTTTCAAATTGAAATGAAAAGAGATATTGACTATCTGGATGTAATGGAATATAGAAAAATGTATGACACAAATCAATTACTGTGAACCATCCTGCATTCCATGGTATCTACAGGACAACAAGGTACCACTATGCATTTTTTTCTAAGGTCTTGAACTATCCTATATTTCTCGTTAGGTTTCTTAATGCCAATTATAGGTGAATTACAAGGGCTGCTCGTTATTTCTTTCAAAATGCCTTGTTGGATCATTCGTCCTATTTTTGCTTTGGCACCTGATTTTATTTCTGGACTCATTTTATCTTGTCTTGTATTTGGATAAGTGGAACCTTACTTTACAGTCACCTTTACTGGGTCCACATCTGCCATCAATCCTACTTCTTTTCCAGTGAAATCCCATACTTTTGGATTCACTGTTAATTTTAACTCATCTGGTAGATCCTCTTTTGTCATCGTGGAGTACATATCATCTACCTCTGTTCCTTGTTTTGCTAACATCGATTTATAGATACTATCTTCATTAGGGGTTTGGAACGTCACTCAGTCCGGTGTACAATATATGGTACAGTTCATTTTACATAGTAAATCACTACCTAACAAATTTACAGGACTGGAATCTCAAACCACAAACTTCTGCATTTCTTTCAAATCCCCTATACACTCCTCCATTGGTTCTGTAACTGGGGTTCTGATTTGTCTGTGGTAAACTCCAACTACTTGAATGGCTTCACCTGAGAGGGGCGGGTTTGGGATGTCTGATGTTCTCAAAGTAGACCGGGTAGAACCAGTGTCCTATAAAAAGGTAATTTCTTTTCCTTCTACTTTTCCGTCAATATACGGACCGGACTGATCTACCGGTAAGGATGCTCCAAGGACGCATTCTTCTTCCCCCCTCTTCAGGTATTGTCATAATTCATCCTCCGATGAACTACTATTCTGCAAAAGAAATTGAGAAGTTACAGAATTTGGCTTACCACTTTCTACATAAAATCCGGTGTCCACACTGTACTTTGCTCTGTTCACAAAATTTGGCATAGGGGCAAGTGGTAATTGTTTCTGAGGGTTTACAACCAGTTGTGGTTTACTCAATATCACCTCATTCTGCATCTGTGGATTGAAATTTTGATTTGGGCCATTATTAGACCCATGACAAGGAAACTTTTTCTTTGCTTCTTCTCTACTCATTTTCCCTCTTGGTTTTCACCCATTAATTTAATTCTGTCCTGACCCTCTATTTTGCTCATTATTTATTTTTAATTCTTGTTGTTCTGCCGGTTTTACTTGTGCTCATATTACATTTTCTTCTAACTTTTTCAGTCTGTTGTCTATTTCATCTCCACAATATTTTGCATACTTTAAGACCTCGTCTATAGACTACATTTGCCAGCACAGCATGTGCGTTTGAATCATCTGAGAAATATCTGGTCTTAATCCAGATAAAAATCGATATACAAAATGTCCCATACTTTTATCACCAATATTTTCAAATCCACTATACTGCTTAAATACTTGCAAAATATACTCATAGTAAGCATGAACAGTCTCATTTATTTCTTGTGTTGTTCTATCTCTTTTTATCCAATCAGTTTCCTTTTGTGGTATTTTCCCTTTCAAGCAAATAATTACTTGATTATACTTCTTCATTACCTCTTCTGAGGGTGCACCTGTTTTCTCAACTCGTGGATATTCATCACTAGGCCAATCTACTGTAATTGTACACTCTGTCTATAAATCAGTAGGCACCACTATGTCAAACAGACCATCCAGATCTTTCAATAAAACCTTCGAAACTTACACAAACCTTTCAACTTGTCGGTACCATTCAACAAATTTCTATCTTAATTTTAGAAAATCATTTGTAGATGATAAAATATTGTGCCTTGTCCATGAAGCATGTACATATTCGACTCTGGGTACTTCTCTCATAGGGCTCAATCTTTCTGTCTCTTTAGTTTCTCCTAATACATAATCATGTTGTAGTTTTGTTTGCGTGAGCTTCCTCCTTCTTTTTAGTCCACCTGTCTAATTCCCCCCATTTTTGCAAAATTGTCATCAATTCTTTCATCTGCAATTTCCTTTCTGATATGTTCATGTTTTCTAAATCTTTGTGAGTGAACTGTCGGGTTTATGCAGTATTTTGGATTTCCCTATTTCAATTCCCATTTCTGAAGAAAGTTTTGTTAGTTTTTCATGAAATATTTTTACATTTCTTTTTATACTTCTGCATATAAATTACAAACTCTTCTTCGCAATATGTATTTCATCTGTCATTCATTCATTCTTCTTGCCAGAAGGAACATTGTTGTCGTATTTGTAATTGTTTTTAGAAATGTATATAGAAATATTGATGTATCTATAATTGTGTACAAGAGACAAGGAACAATAGATTCATATGAGCCACACATTTTTATATTTTAATAAATAGATGTTTTTAAATGTATGCAATATATGTTGTTTTGAATGTTACACCTTTTTTTTAAATTAGTTGCACAAGAATGGCATATATATATGTAGAGATCCATGACGTAGGTAAACTTAAAAATTGCCTAGGGTTATACATTTCACTTGAATAGTGCCCTGCCCAAGGAATTGCTACACCAATTCGACGTGGGGTCCTTGTTATTTCTCAATTTAATCTGTGTTTTCCCACAATTCCAGCTAGCATTTCTTCTACTTCTATTTTTAATATATAAATATCCAAAATCTTTGGTGTGGTCAATTGTCTTATCTACTCCCTGGGCCCATCCTTGTAATTCTTCTGGTGACACTAGGGAAGCACTTCTAGTTCCTGTGGAAGTCTCCATTCGTATTTCTTTTTAACAACTTGGGGTAACTCTTTTTGGAGTCTCAATTACCAGTTCTCTGATTGGTAGGTCCATTAATGATATTACTGACTCGCATTCACTAGCTTGATCTTCAATTATTACATTTTCTATTCTCTGCTCCTTTACAGGAGTAGTACAAAACGGGTGACGATGGACGGAGCATCTGAATCAATTAAACACTCACACCTAGTCAAAAGATCTGGGTTTAATCCATCACCGTTCTTTAGCCCCCTCTGACACCCCAGTTCAGACATGGCTAAATGCAAATCAGTCTGACCCTGTGCCTCATGGGAACAGTCGAGCCCGAACTGCCAAGCCATGTCTTCCCTGGAAAGGAAACAAGCTTCCGAGGACCAGTTTCTGGCATTCCAGCCGTCTTCAGCCCGGCTTGCTTGAATCCAGTGGCAAAGTGAGCAAAGGAACCCACCTCTGAGCATACCCTGTCACACTTATGGCGGCCAAAAGTGGTAAAAAGGGGGTGGTGATGGACGGAGCATCTGAATCAATCAAACACTCACACCCAGTTAAATATCTGGGTTTAATCCATAACCGTTCTTTAGCCTACTCTGCCACCCCAGTTCAGACCTGGCTATATGCAAATCAGTCTGACCCTGTGCCTCATGGGAGCAGTCCAGCCCGAACTGCCAAGCCATGTCTTCCCTGGACCGTAAACAAGTTTCGAGGACCGGTTTCTGGCATTCCAGCCGTCTTCAGCCCGGCTTGCTTGAATCCAGTGGCAAAATGAGCAAGGGACTCACGTCTGAGCATACCCTACCACACTTATGGCGGCCAAAAGCGGTACAAAAGGGGGTGTTGATGGACGGAGCATCTGAATCAATCAAACACTCACACCCAGTCAAAAGATCTGGGTTTAATCCATCACCGTTCTTTAGCCCACTCTGCCACCCCAGTTCAGACATGGCTATATGCAAATCAGTCTGACCCTGTGCCTCATGGGAACAGTCCAGCCCTAACTGCCAAGCTATGTCTTCACTGGACCGGAAACAAGCTTCCGAGGACCGGTTTCTGGCATTCCAGCCGTCTCCAGCCCGGCTTGCTTGAATCCAGTGGCAAAGTGAGCAAGGGACTCACGTCTGAGCATACCCTGTCACACTTATGGCAGCCAAAAGCGGTACAAAAGGGGGTGGTGATGGACGGAGTATCTGAATCAATCAAACACTCACACCCAGTCAAAAGATCTGGGTTTAATCCATCACCGTTCCTTAGCCTACTCTGCCACCCCAGTTCAGACATGGCTATTTGCAAATCAGTCTGACCCCTTGCCTCATAGGAGCAGTCCAGGCCGAACTGCCAAGCCATGTCTTCCCTGGACCGTAAACAAGCTTCGAGGACCGGTTTCTGGCATTCCAGCCGTCTTCAGCCCGGCTTGCTTGAATCCAGTGGCAAAATGAGAAAGGGACTCACGTCTGAGCATACCCTGCCACACTTATGGCGGCCAAAAGCGGTACAAAAGGGGGTGTTGATGGACGGAGCATCTGAATCAATCAAACACTCACACCCAGTCAAAAGATCTTGGTTTAATCCATCACCGTTCTTTAGCCCACTCTGCCACCCCAGTTCAGACATGGCTATATGCAAATAAGTCTGACCCTGTGCCTCATGGGAGCAGTCCAGCCCGCACTGACAAGCTATGTCTTCCCTGGACCGGAAATAAGCTTCCGAGGACCGGTTTCTGGCATTCCAGCGGTCTTCAGCCCGGCTTGCTTGAATCCAGTGGCAAAGTGAGCAAATTACTCACGTCTGAGCATACCCTGCCACACTTATGGCGGCCAAAAGCAGTACAAAAGGGGGTGGTGATGGACGGAGCATCCGAATAAATCAAACACTCACACCCAGTCAAAATATATGGGTTTAATCCATCACCGTTCTTTAGCCCATTCTGCCACCCCAGTTCAGACATGGCTATATGCAAATCAGTCTTACCCTCTGCCTTATGGGAAAAGTCCAGCCCGAACTGCCAAGCCATGTCTTCCCTGGGCCGGAAACAAGCTTCCGAGGACCGGTTTCTGGCATTCCAGCCGTCTTCAGCCCGGCTTGCTTGAATCCAGTGGCAAAGTGAGCAAGGGACTCACGTCTGAGCATACCCTGCCACACTTATGGCAGCCAACAACGGTACAAAAGGGGGAGGTAATGGACGGGGCATCTGAATCAATCAAACACTCACACCCAGTCAAAAGATCAGGGTTTAATCCATCACCGTTCTTTAGCCCACTCTGCCACCCCAGTTCAGACATGGCTATATGCAAATCAGTCCGACCCTGTGCCTCATGGGATCAGTCCAGCCCGAACTGCCAAGCCATGTCTTCCCTGGACCGTAAACAAGCTTCGAGGACCGGTTTCTGGCATTCCAGCCGTGTTCAGCCCGGCTTGCTTGAATCCAGTGGCAAAATGAGCAAGGGACTCACGTCTGAGCATACCCTGCCACACTTATGGCGGCCAAAAGCAGTACAAAAGGGGGTGTTGATGGACGGAGCATCTCAATCAATCAAAAACTCACACCCAGTCAAAAGATCTGGGTTTAATCCATCACCGTTCTTTAGCCCACTCTGCCACCCCAGTTCAGACATGGCTATATGCAAATCAGTCTGACCCTGTGCCTCATGGGAACAGTCCAGCCCGAACTGCCAAGCCATGTCTTCCCTGGACCGGAAACAAGCTTCTGAGGACCAGTTTCTTGCATTCCAGCAGTCTTCAGCCCGGCTTGCTTGAATCCAGTGGCAAAGTGAGCAAGAGACTCACGTCTGAGAATACCCTGCCACACTTATGGCGGCCAAAGGCAGTACAAAAGGGGGTGGTGATGGATGGAGCAACTGAATCAATCAAACACTCACAGCCAGTCAAAAGATCTGGGTTTAATCCATCACCGTTCTTTAGCCCACTCTGCCACCCCAGTTCAGACATGGCTATATGCAAATCAGTCTGACCCTGTGCCTCATGGGAACAGTCCAGCCCTAACTGCCAAGCTATGTCTTCACTGGACCGGAAACAAGCTTCCGAGGACCGGTTTCTGGCATTCCAGCCGTCTCCAGCCCGGCTTGCCTGAATCAAGTGGCAAAGTGAGCAAGGGACTCACGTCTGAGCATACCCTGTCACACTTATGGCGGCCGAAAGCGGTACAAAAGGGGGTGGTGATGGACAGAGCATCTGAATCAATCAAACACTCACACCCAGTCAAAAGATCTGGGTTTAATCCATCACTGTTCTTTAGCCTAATCTGCCACCCCAGTTCAGACATGGCTATTTGTAAATCAGTCTGACCCTTTGCCTCATGGGAGCACTCCAGCCCGTACTGCCAAGCCATGTCTTCCCTGGACCGTAAACAAGCTTCGAGGACCGGTTTCTGGCATTTCAGCCGTCTTCAGCCCGGCTTGCTTGAATCCAGTGGCAAAATGAGAAAGGGACTCACGTCTGAGCATACCCTCCCACACTTATGGCGGCCAAAAGCGGTACAAAAGGGGGTGTTGATGGACGGAGCATCTGAATCAATCAAACACTCACACCCAGTCAAAAGATCTAGGTTTAATCCATCACCGTTCTTTAGCCCACTCTGCCACCCCAGTTCAGACATGGCTATATGCAAATCAGTCTGACCCTGTGCCTCATGGGAACAGTCCAGCCCGCACTGCCAAGCTTTGTCTTCCCTGGACCGGAAATAAGCTTCCGAGGACCGGTTTCTGGCATTCCAGCCGTCTTCAGCCCGGCTTGCTTGAATCCAGTGGCAAAGTGAGCAAATGACTCACGTCTGAGCATACCCTGCCACACTTATGGCGGCCAAAAGCAGTACAAAAGGGGGTGGTGATGGACGGAGCATCCGAATCAATCAAACACTCACACCCAGTCAAAAGATATGGGTTTAATCCATCACCGTTCTTTAGCCCATTCTGCCACCCCGGTTTAGAAATGGCTATATGCAAATCAGTCTTACCCTCTGCCTTATGGGAACAGTCCAGCCCGAACTGCCAAGCCATGTCTTCCCTGGGCCGGAAACAGGCTTCCAAGGACCGGTTTCTGGCATTCCAGCCGTCTTCAGCCCGGCTTGCTTGAATCCAGTGACAAAGTGAGCAAGGGACTCACGTCTGAGCATACCCTGTCACACTTATGGCGGCCAAAAGCGGTACAAAAGGGGGTGGTGATGGACGGAGCATCTGAATGAATCAAACACTCACACCCAGTCAAAAGATCTTGGTTTAATCCATCACCGTTCTGTAGCCCACTCTGCCACCCCAGTTCAGACATGGCTATATGCAAATCAGTCTGACCCTGTGCCTCATGGGAGCAGTCCAGCCCAAACTGCCAAGCCATGTCTTCCCTGGACCGGAAACAAGCTTCTGAGGACCGGTTTCTGGCATTCCAGCAGTCTTCAGCCCGGCTTGCTTGAATCCAGTGGCAAAGTGAGCAAGGGACTCAAGTCTGAGAATACCCTGCCACACTTATGGCGGCCAAAGGCGGTACAAAAGGGGGTGGTGATGGATGGAGCATCTGAATCAATCAAACACTCACAGCCAGTCAAAAGATCTAGGTTTAATCCATCACCGTTCTTTAGCCCACTCTGCCACCCCAGTTCAGACATGGCTATATGCAAATCAGTCTGACCCTGTGCCTCATGGGAACATTCCAGCCCGCACTGACAAGCTATGTCTTCCCTGGACCGGAAATAAGCTTCCGAGGACCGGTTTCTGGCATTCCGGCGGTCTTCAGCCCGGCTTGCTTGAATCCAGTGGCAAAGTGAGCAAATTACTCACGTCTGAGCATACCCTGCCACACATATGGCGGCCAAAAGCAGTACAAAAGGGGGTGGTGATGGACGGAGCATCCAAATGAATCAAACACTCACACCCATTCAAAATATATGGGTTTAATCCATCACCGTTCTTTAGACCATTCTGCCACCCCAGTTCAGACATGGCTATATGCAAATCAGTCTTACCCTCTGCCTTATGGGAACAGTCCAGCCCGAACTGCCAAGCCATGTCTTCCCTGGGCCGGAAACAAGCTTCCGAGGACCGGTTTCTGGCATTCCAGCCGTCTTCATCCCGGCTTGCTTGAATCTAGTGGCAAAGTGAGCAAGGGACTCACGTCTGAGTATACCCTGCCACACTTATGGCAGCCAACAGCGGTACAAAAGGGGGTGGTAATGGACGGGGCATCTGAATCAATCAAACACTCACACCCAGTCAAAAGATCAGGGTTTAATCCATCACCGTTCTTTAGCCCACTCTGCCACCCCAGTTCAGACATGGCTATATGCAAATCAGTCCGACCCTCTGCCTTATGGGAACAGTCCAGCCCGAACTGCCAAGCCATGTCTTCCCTGGGCCGGAAACAAGCTTCCGAGGACCAGTTTCTGGCATTCCAGCCGTCTTCAGCCCGGCTTGCTTAAATCCAGTGGCAAAGTGAGCAAGGGACTCACGTCTGAGCATACCCTGCCACACTTATGGCAGCCAACAACGGTACAAAAGGGGGAGGTAATGGACGGGGCATCTGAATCAATCAAACACTCACACCCAGTCAAAAGATCAGGGTTTAATCCATCACCGTTCTTTAGCCCACTCTGCCACCCCAGTTCAGACATGGCTATATGCAAATCAGTCCGACCCTGTGCCTCATGGGATCAGTCCAGCCCGAACTGCCAAGCCATGTCTTCCCTGGACCGTAAACAAGCTTCGAGGACCGGTTTCTGGCATTCCAGCCGTGTTCAGCTTGAATCCAGTGGCAAAATGAGCAAGGGACTCACGTCTGAGCATACCCTGCCACACTTATGGCGGCCAAAAGCAGTACAAAAGGGGGTGTTGATGGACGGAGCATCTCAATCAATCAAACACTCACACCCAGTCAAAAGATCTGGGTTTAATCCATCACCGTTCTTTAGCCCATTCTGCCACCCCAGTTCAGACATGGCTATATGCAAATCAGTCTGACCCTGTGCCTCATGGGAACAGTCCAGCCCGAACTGCCAAGCCATGTCTTCCCTGGACCGTAAACAAGCTTCTGAGGACCAGTTTCTTGCATTCCAGCAGTCTTCAGCCCGGCTTGCTTGAATCCAGTGGCAAAGTGAGCAAGAGACTCACGTCTGAGAATACCCTGCCACACTTATGGCGGCCAAAGGCGGTACAAAAGGGGGTGGTGATGGATGGAGCATCTGAATCAATCAAACACTCACAGCCAGTCAAAAGATCTGGGTTTAATCCATCACCGTTCTTTAGCCCACTCTGCCACCCCAGTTCAGACATGGCTATATGCAAATCAGTCTGACCCTGTGCCTCATGGGAACAGTCCAGCCCTAACTGCCAAGCTATGTCTTCACTGGACCGGAAACAAGCTTCCGAGGACCGGTTTCTGGCATTCCAGCCGTCTCCAGCCCGGCTTGCCTGAATCAAGTGGCAAAGTGAGCAAGGGACTCACGTCTGAGCATACCCTGTCACACTTATGGCGGCCGAAAGCGGTACAAAAGGGGGTGGTGATGGACGGAGCATCTGACTCAATCAAACACTCACACCCAGTCAAAAGATCTGGGTTTAATCCATCACTGTTCTTTAGCCTACTCTGCCACCCCAGTTCAGACATGGCTATTTGTAAATCAGTCTGACCCTTTGCCTCATGGGAGCAGTCCAGCCCGTACTGCCAAGCCATGTCTTCCCTGGACCGTAAACAAGCTTCGAGGACCGGTTTCTGGCATTTCAGCCGTCTTCAGCCCGGCTTGCTTGAATCCAGTGGCAAAATGAGAAAGGGACTCACGTCTGAGCATACCCTCCCACACTTATGGCGGCCAAAAGCGGTACAAAAGGGGGTGTTGATGGACAGAGCATCTGAATCAATCAAACACTCACACCCAGTCAAAAGATCTAGGTTTAATCCATCACCGTTCTTTAGCCCACTCTGCCACCCCAGTTCAGACATGGCTATATGCAAATCAGTCTGACCCTGTGCCTCATGGGAACAGTCCAGCCCGCACTGCCAAGCTTTGTCTTCCCTGGACCGGAAATAAGCTTCCGAGGACCGGTTTCTGGCATTCCAGCCGTCTTCAGCCCGGCTTGCTTGAATCCAGTGGCAAAGTGAGCAAATGACTCACGTCTGAGCATACCCTGCCACACTTATGGCGGCCAAAAGCAGTACAAAAGGGGGTGGTGATGGACGGAGCATCCGAATCAATCAAACACTCACACCCAGTCAAAAGATATGGGTTTAATCCATTACCGTTCTTTAGCCCATTCTGCTACCCCAGTTTAGACATGGCTATATGCAAATCAGTCTTACCCTCTGCCTTATGGGAACAGTCCAGCCCGAACTGCCAAGCCATGTCTTCCCTGGGTCAGAAACAGGCTTCCAAGGACCGGTTTCTGGCATTCCAGCCGTCTTCAGCCCGGCTTGCTTGAATCCAGTGGCAAAGTGAGCAAGGGACTCACGTCTGAGCATACCTTGCCACACTTATGGCAGCCAACAGCGGTACAAAAGGGTGTGGTAATGGACGGGGCATCTGAATCAATCAAACACTCACACCCAGTCAAAAGATCAGGGTTTAATCCATCACCGTTCTTTAGCCCACTCTGCCAGCCCAGTTCAGACATGGCTATATGCAAATCAGTCCGACCCTGTGCCTCATGGGAACAGTCCAGCCTGAACTGCCAAGCCATGTCTTCCCTGGACCGTAAACAAGCTTCTGAGGACCGATTTCTGGCATTCCAACCGTCTTCAGCCCGGCTTGCTTGAATCCAGTGGCAAAGTGAGCAAGGGACTCACGTCTGAGCATACCCTGCCACACTTATGGCGGCCAAAAGCAGTACAAAAGGGTGTGGTGATGGACAGAGCATCTGAATCAATCAAACACTCACACCCAGTCAAAAGATCTGGGTTTAATCCATCACCGTTCTTTAGCCCACTCTGCCACCCCAGTTCAGACATGGCTATATGCAAATCAGTCTGACCCTGTGCCTTATGGGAACAGTCCAGCCCAAGCTGCCAAGCCATGTCTTCCCTGGACCGGAAACAAGCTTCTGAGGACCAGTTTCTTGCATTCCAGCAGTCTTCAGCCCGGCTTGCTTGAATCCAGTGGCAAAGTGAGCAAGAGACTCACGTCTGAGAATACCCTGCCACACTTATGGCGGCCAAAGGCGGTACAAAAGGGGGTGGTGATGGATGGAGCATCTGAATCAATCAAACACTCACAGCCAGTCAAAAGATCTGGGTTTAATCCATCACCGTTCTTTAGCCCACTCTGCCACCCCAGTTCAGACATGGCTATATGCAAATCAGTCTGACCCTGTGCCTCATGGGAACAGTCCAGCCCTAATTGCCAAGCTATGTCTTCACTGGACCGGAAACAAGCTTCCGAGGACCAGTTTCTGGCATTCCAGCCGTCTCCAGCCCGGCTTGCTTGAATCCAGTGGTAAAGTGAGCAAGGGACTCACGTCTGAGCATACCCTGTCACACTTATGGCGGCCAAAAGCGGTACAAAAGGGGGTGGTGATGGACGGAGCATCTGAATCAATCAAACACTCACACCCAGTCAAAAGATCTTGCTTTAATCCATCACCGTTCTGTAGCCCACTCTGCCACCCCAGTTCAGACATGGCTATATGCAAATCAGTCTGACCCTGTGCCTCATGGGAACAGTCCAGCCCAAACTGCCAAGCCATGTCTTCCCTGGACCGGAAACAAGCTTCTGAGGACCGGTTTCTGGCATTCCAGCAGTCTTCAGCCCGGCTTGCTTGAATCCAGTGGCAAAGTGAGCAAGGGACTCAGGTCTGAGAATACCCTGCCACACTTATGGCGGCCAAAGGCGGTACAAAAGGGGGTGGTGATGGATGGAGCATCTGAATCAATCAAACACTCACAGCCAGTCAAAAGATCTAGGTTTAACCCATCACCGTTCTTTAGCCCACTCTGCCACCCCAGTTCAGACATGGCTATATGCAAATCAGTCTGACCCTGTGCCTCATGGGAACATTCCAGCCCGCACTGACAAGCTATGTCTTTCCTGGACCGGAAATAAGCTTCCGAGGACCGGTTTCTGGCATTCCAGCGGTCTTCAGCCCGGCTTGCTTGAATCCAGTGGCAAAGTGAGCAAATTACTCACGTCTGAGCATACCCTGCCACACTTATGGCGGCCAAAAGCAGTACAAAAGGGGGTGGTGATGGACGGAGCATCCGAATAAATCAAACACTCACACCCAGTCAAAATATATGGGTTTAATCCATCACCGTTCTTTAGCCCATTCTGCCACCCCAGTTCAGACATGGCTATATGCAAATCAGTCTTACCCTCTGCCTTATGGGAACAGTCCAGCCCGAACTGCCAAGCCATGTCTTCCCTGGGCCGGAAACAAGCTTCCGAGGACCGGTTTCTGGCATTCCAGCCGTCTTCAGCCCGGCTTGCTTGAATCCAGTGGCAAAGTGAGCAAGGGACTCACGTCTGAGCATACCCTGCCACACTTATGGCAGCCAACAACGGTACAAAAGGGGGAGGTAATGGACGGGGCATCTGAATCAATCAAACACTCACACCCAGTCAAAAGATCAGGGTTTAATCCATCACCGTTCTTTAGCCCACTCTGCCACCCCAGTTCAGACATGGCTATATGCAAATCAGTCCGACCCTGTGCCTCATGGGATCAGTCCAGCCCGAACTGCCAAGCCATGTCTTCCCTGGACCGTAAACAAGCTTCGAGGACCGGTTTCTGGCATTCCAGCCGTGTTCAGCCCGGCTTGCTTGAATCCAGTGGCAAAATGAGCAAGGGACTCACGTCTGAGCATACCCTGCTACACTTATGGCGGCCAAAAGCAGTACAAAAGGGGGTGTTGATGGACGGAGCATCTCAATCAATCAAAAACTCACACCCAGTCAAAAGATCTGGGTTTAATCCATCACCGTTCTTTAGCCCACTCTGCCACCCCAGTTCAGACATGGCTATATGCAAATCAGTCTGACCCTGTGCCTCATGGGAACAGTCCAGCCCTAACTGTCAAGCTATGTCTTCACTGGACCGGAAACAAGCTTCCGAGGACCGGTTTCTGGCATTCCAGCCGTCTCCAGCCCGGCTTGCCTGAATCAAGTGGCAAAGTGAGCAAGGGACTCACGTCTGAGCATACCCTGTCACACTTATGGCGGCCGAAAGCGGTACAAAAGGGGGTGGTGATGGACAGAGCATCTGAATCAATCAAACACTCACACCCAGTCAAAAGATCTGGGTTTAATCCATCACTGTTCTTTAGCCTAATCTGCCACCCCAGTTCAGACATGGCTATTTGTAAATCAGTCTGACCCTTTGCCTCATGGGAGCACTCCAGCCCGTACTGCCAAGCCATGTCTTCCCTGGACCGTAAACAAGCTTCAAGGACCGGTTTCTGGCATTTCAGCCGTCTTCAGCCCGGCTTGCTTGAATCCAGTGGCAAAATGAGAAAGGGACTCACGTCTGAGCATACCCTCCCACACTTATGGCGGCCAAAAGCGGTACAAAAGGGGGTGTTGATGGACGGAGCATCTGAATCAATCAAACACTCACACCCAGTCAAAAGATCTAGGTTTAATCCATCACCGTTCTTTAGCCCACTCTGCCACCCCAGTTCAGACATGGCTATATGCAAATCCGTCTGACCCTGTGCCTCATGGGAACAGTCCAGCCCGCACTGCCAAGCTTTGTCTTCCCTGGACCGGAAATAAGCTTCCGAGGACCGGTTTCTGGCATTCCAGCCGTCTTCAGCCCGGCTTGCTTGAATCCAGTGGCAAAGTGAGCAAATGACTCACGTCTGAGCATACCCTGCCACACTTATGGCGGCCAAAAGCAGTACAAAAGGGGGTGGTGATGGACGGAGCATCCGAATCAATCAAACACTCACACCCAGTCAAAAGATATGGGTTTAATCCATCACCGTTCTTTAGCCCATTCTGCCACCCCGGTTTAGACATGGCTATATGCAAATCAGTCTTACCCTCTGCCTTATGGGAACAGTCCAGCCCGAACTGCCAAGCCATGTCTTCCCTGGGCCGGAAACAGGCTTCCAAGGACCGGTTTCTGGCATTCCAGCCGTCTTCAGCCCGGCTTGCTTGAATCCAGTGACAAAGTGAGCAAGGGACTCACGTCTGAGCATACCTTGCCACACTTATGGCAGCCAACAGCGGTACAAAAGGGTGTGGTAATGGACGGGGCATCTGAATCAATCAAACACTCACACCCAGTCAAAAGATCAGGGTTTAATCCATCACCGTTCTTTAGCCCACTCTGCCAGCCCAGTTCAGACATGGCTATATGCAAATCAGTCCGACCCTGTGCCTCATGGGAACAGTCCAGCCTGAACTGCCAAGCCATGTCTTCCCTGGACCGGAAACAAGCTTCTGAGGACCGATTTCTGGCATTCCAACCGTCTTCAGCCCGGCTTGCTTGAATCCAGTGGCAAAGTGAGCAAGGGACTCACGTCTGAGCATACCCTGCCACACTTATGGCGGCCAAAAGCGGTACAAAAGGGTGTGGTGATGGACAGAGCATCTGAATCAATCAAACACTCACACCCAGTCAAAAGATCTGGGTTTAATCCATCACCGTTCTTTAGCCAACTCTGCCACCCCAGTTCAGACATGGCTATATGCAAATCAGTCTGACCCTGTGCCTCATGGGAACAGTCTATCCCGAACTGCCAAGCCAAGTCTTCCCTGGACCGGAAACAAGCTTCCGAGGACCGGTTCTTGGCATTCCAGCCGTGTTCAGCCCGGCTTGCTTGAATCCAGTGGCAAAGTGAGCAAGGGACTCACGTCTGAGCATACCCTGCCAAACTTATGGCGGCCAAAAGCGGTACAATAGGGGGTGGTGATGGACGGAGCATCTGATTCAATCAAAAACTCATACCCAGTCAAAAGATCTAGGTTTAATCAATCACCGTTCTTTAGCCCACTCTGCCACGCCAGTTCAGACATTACCATATGCAAATTAGTCTGACCCTGTGCCTCATGGGAACAGTCCAGCCCGAACTGCCACTGGATTCAAGCAAGCCGGGCTGAAGACGGCTGGAATGCCAGGAATCAGTCCTCTGAAGCTTGTTTCCATTCCAAGGAAGACATGGCTTGGCAGTTCGGGCTGGACTGTTCCCATGAGGCACAGGGTCAGACTGATTTGCCTATAGCCATGTCTGAACTGGGGTGGCAGAGTGGGCTAAAGAACGGTGATGGATTAAAACCAGATCTTTTGACTGGGTGTGAGTGTTTGATAGATTCAGATGCTCCGTTCATCACCACCCCCTTTTGTACCGCTTTTGGCTGCCGTAAGTGTGGCAGGGTATGCTCAGACCTGAGTCCCTTGTTCACTTTGCCACTGGATTCAAGCAAGCCGGGCTGAAGACGGCTGGAATGCCAGAAACCGGTCCTCAGAAGCTTGTTTCCGATCCAGGGAAGACATGGCTTGGCATTTCAGGCTGGACTGTTCCCATGAGGCACAGGGTCAGACTGATTTGCATATAGCCATGTCTGAACTGGGGTGGCAGAGTGGGCTAAAGAACGGTGATGGATTAAACCCAGATCTTTTGACTGGGTGTGAGTGTTTGATTGATTCAGATGCTCCGTCCATCATCACCCCCTTTTGTACCCCTTTACAGGAGTAGGCACATGTGGTGGATTACAACAGTTTTTTTTATCCCCCTATACTAGGGCAACAGGACCTATAGTTATTGGTATAGTTAATGCTTCTGGATTTAAAGTCAAGAGGGTTATTTTTCTATATTAACTCTTCCTTACTCTTATTTATGGCTTCCCTTTCATTTTCTTGTAAACTTCTTTCATTCAATGAATCATGCAATACTTGTGGATCCAAAAGGGTGTCTAAAGCTGGTGCACTTGGTATACTTCTATTGAGTCTTTCCTGATTCTATTGAGTCTTTCCTGATATGGCAGTGGATTATTTGTTAAAATATCTTCCATAAACTCATCTTCAGACTCACCACAACCTGTCTTATTTGTAGTTTTCCTTGTACATTTGCTTCTTGATTGCTCATCTGACATTAATACAGGATACATTCCTTCTGTGATCATTGCCTGTCTCCATTGTTTCATCTGATCTTCACACTTTATGTGTAGTGTCTTAGGATAGAATCCTGTATGTCTCCTAGTACTCCTAGTTCTGTCTCAGTCAAATGCCTCTATTTTCCATTCCTTCAGTGCTTCATATTGGGTTAATCTTGGTCTGGGTTCTAATTCATTCATTCTATTTCTTAAATTAAAAACAAATCTACCATTGAATGTACCATATTCTGGAAAAGCCAATGTTCCATCTCCTTTTGTCTATTCGATCCAATTTTCTAACCATACACAAGTATAATACCCTTTTACCATCATTAATGAATCTATTGTTAAAGGAGGTGGGATGAGGATTCCTTTTCTAGTTTTAATAGGTTTATCTTTTTTTAAATCATTTTTTATTTTCAAAATAGTTGACATTTTTCTTTTTTCTCCGTACATATTATAGATTCTTCTTCTTATGATTCTTGTCTCTCCTATCCTATCCGGGCGATTCCCTATTAAAGTTGGATCGTTTTTCCTCATACACATTTTATTTTAATTTCTAGTAATTCCTTCTTTGTTTATACTTCATTTCTCCAATCTTATTGACACTTTTATTCCTTTCCTCTAATCGGGTTTAATTTGACAAATTCTTTCATCCAATGCTAGCGCGGCTTTTAGTGTGACATCAGTATTCACTCCTCACCATTGGCCCCTCCTTTACAAATCCTCCGTAACTCACACGCCTGCTATCTCGACCAATCCAAGTGCGGCACCTGAAGAGGTCAGCACGACAACCAACCCCTCCTGTACAATTCCCGTCGTGTCACCCACACCCGCTGTCCAATCCTATTGCAGCACTTTGTGACATCAGTGCAACACCGGCAACTGACCCTTCCTTCACAAGGTAATACGAAAATGTATTTTCTTTACCCTTTTATCAAAATTTTCATTAAAAGCAACACAGAAACATTTGCTACTCTGTCAATTTTACGAAAGCAAATGATTAATTTCTTTCACTACGAGTAAAACCTTCCGCTTACTCTTCATACACTGTGAGTAAAACCCTTCCACTTACTCTTCACATAAGCTCAGAAGAACCTGCTACTCTTTCAGTGTTACCATTTCTAGGTGATATAACACCAAAATGTCAACAGTGAACTCTTCACTATCAACTACTCTCACTATTTCACAACTATTTTTCTCCAAATCGACGAGTAATCTCACTGCAGTGTGATTTCCATTCATCACCCGCGACACACATTTCCTGGGAATTTCCAGACATCATTAAACAATATTTAAACAAATCTGTTAATACCAAAATCTACAACCAATATTCACCAAACTAATCAATAAAAACCATCCCTCTGCTACCTGGAAACTGATCCAGCGGTACACCAACCTACGGACAAGTATCACTAAAATACACACATCCGGGCCCATGAACCAGACTCACTTACAATATCCTGTAGATGAAACCTCGCTGGAGAACAATTTTGGGGCTTTCTATAGGTCCGATTTGCCTAACGAATTGAACCTATCTAATTATGAAGATCATTCTTACACATGGTTCTGTTTTAGTGGATTAGTTATAGGTAATTAATCACAGAAATTATTCACCTGGTTTATTTAATAAATGACTACAGACTCAGTTTCAATTTAAAGTTTTATCAGAAGTATTTTAGTGAATCAATACAATTACAGTGTTAACTCCATCATTCTGAAGAGGTAAGATTTGGTTACCTTAATTAGACTATATAGTTTAATGAAGAGTTTCCCAGGAAAAAGAGGCTAGAGAGAAAAGGCACTTTTATCAAAGTACACAGATTATATTTACCTAGGATGGTGCAAGATCAGATCCCTCAGGCCAAGAGTTTAGGCCCCTCGAAAATACTAGGCAACAGGTTCAGGACAGGACTCAAGACAGGACAGGTTACGTCTTCTGGATTTAACGCCAGCATCAAACCCCTCTCTGATTCTTGTTTCCCTCCTCGGGTTTCTTCCGCAAATCTCGTTCCTAATTCCCTCGCCTCCTTGAGTTTCTTCGGCAAGTCTCGTTCCTAATTTTAATTGTGAAATTCTAAGTCTGCTTTTAGGTAAATTGATCAGCAATGGGACAGCATCTCTGTCTCAGCTTTCCGGCAGCGATTAGGTTACTTCGTTTAGCTAACGATCCTAATTATACCTTTTGGTGGCATGTTCCACCCCCAAATGTTTCAACCTGATTAAATTGTGAGTTCTGATTGGACAAGCCAAGGTGATGATCATCACACCATACTAGTTTATTACTTTTTCTGTAGAGCATTGTCTTATGTTCCGGCACATTTAATTTGTTTCACCCAAGCTTTATTTATCCCACCCGTTTTCATATTACTTTTTAAAAGGTCATCCTTGATCGTGTTCCAAGACTTGAGATCACAACTCCAGAGTTGGCTCTGATGCGACTGCGCGCATTGACCACATGGTATTTAGCAGCGCCTCTCTTTTAGGCCCAATTACAAACTAAAAGAGAAGTCAAAAAGACAAGAAGTTAGATTCAAATAAAATGATTTCACTGTACACCACTTATCTCTACTCTCATCCCATTTTATAAAATTAATTCTTTATGCATTAGTACTTAGTATGAACACAGTTTAGTTTCAAGCAGAGCCTTAGCATGGGATTTCTGAAGCGGCCATGTTTGATGTTACTGCGCAGAAGCAAAGCTTTCCCTCCAAGCGTTATGACGTCATGCAGTTGGCGCATGCACAATTCAATTCCTGTGTTTTTTAGCGACCATTTTAGTCTCAATCCTGTCACTTGTTAGTAGACACATAGGCAAGCTTCCTCTTATTCTATATTGTATACAAATTTAGTGTAAATTTGAATTACAAACATTTATTAGTACTTTTTATGATTTTATGAGAGGATTCATCCAGCAAGTTGCTTACATGCAAACCCTTTCTGCATTACCCCTGTTCGGAACAGCTTTGATTTTATGACCCAGTTTTAGCTCTTTCATGCCTTCTTTGGTCAAATTCCATATGTATGTATACCTGATATCCAGGGACAGTGATGTGTGTTTTCACTACTGTAACACAGCAGCAGCTCGCTAATAACTCTGCAAATAATCTCTGTCAAACCCTCCCATTTCTCATATATTGATCTGAAAAAAATGTATATGGATGATACATGAAACACATTTTGTCTGCAAAATGTCTGTTCTAGACTCTCACACATTAAAAAAATGATGGAAAAACGCTATTTACATCAATCTATTTAAAAATTATTCTAAGTCATCACGGCAGACTCTCTGCAGAACATAACTGGCTCTATCAGAGGCTCTCCTGAAGGGCTGGGGCCGTGGGCCAGAGCCCACTTTGTCTTGCCTTAAAATGTCTCTGGGCAGGGGCTGTTGCAGCTCGACCTCACACAGTCACTGTAGATATTTGACATGCTGCACTAGGGTCACACTGTGCAGCACCTCAGAAAATAGAGCTTCAGGGCTTGTCAATCATGCGCCCTTTTACCCTCTCAGTAGTTGGAATAGAGAAAAGGAGTTTACCTCTAACCCTATCCCAAATTCTGATTGGGTGATTAGGTAAAAGCTCTTGAACCTGGCTCTTATGGGCTGTGTAGCATCATGCTACAAAGAACCACAGACACAGGTTCTCATATCTCAGAGCTTTATTATGTGCTTCTCACTCCGTCCTTGTCCCTATTCTAACTGGCCTCATCCTGACCTGACTCCTCCTCTTCCCCTCAGCCCACCTAGCTCCACCCACCCCAGCTACTAGACTGTCAACTATATTACATCTCCCCCTTTCTTAACAAAATGAGCTTAATGTCTTCAGTGTTCGCAATTCTTCAATCCACCACACGGGCCGGTGGACAGCCTGTTCTTCAAGCCTTAGTAGTGTTGAATCAGTGGTGGGCTTGGCTTTGGTCAATCTCTCCGTTGTCTTAATCAGGGCATTCTTGACCACGTTGCGTGTGAACTGTTTACTCTCACACTCCGCAGTCATCATGTTTCCTTCCTGTGGTGTAACTGTTGGTTCAGATGCTCGGTCTCTTTCATGAGTGGATAATGTTCTGGTCCTCTTCAGAGCACCCGCATCTACTTTTACTTCCTTTTGTCTTGTCCGGTCGAGGTCAACACTGTCCTCCAATTCAAGGTCATGCATACCAGACAGTACGGTACTATCTGATGAGACTGTCTTGGTTTGGTTCGAGAACTCATTCGCAGCCTCGGGCTGTCTGGCGAACTCGTGAGCTATCAGTGCATAGGCATGTCTCTCTCTCATCCGAAGATGATCTCTCTCTACTGACATGTCCAGCTTTCTTTGCGGAGTGACTGGCTGGTCCCTTCCCATCCGGTGACTAAGGTCCACTGTCTCTGTTTCCCTTTTGTAGGTCCTTTGAGTCAGCCTCGCGGACCCCTTCAAGGGTGACGGTGTCTGATCTATGTCCGGATATACTTGTGACTGACATGACAGGTTGTCTTGTGGAGTGACTGAGTATTCAGAGACCTTAGTGTGTGACATGTTGCTCTTGACAGGAAGGATGTCCTCTGGTTCCATGGTGCGTTCGGGTGGTTGACGCCATGGCTGTTGTCGGGACCATGACTCGGTCGACTTCCAGGATTGGACAGACGCGCTCTCTGAATCAGAGGAGGTCCTGGCCATACCCCTTTTAAAGGATCGGACAGACGCGCTCTCTGAACCAGAGGAGTTCCTGGCCATAGACGTGCTTTCTGAGTCAGAGAAGTCTGTTGTCAACCTCCAGGATCGGACGGACGCGCTCTCTGAATCAGAGGAGTTCCTGGCCATACTCCTTTTAAAGCGTTCCTTTGAGAGTGTATCGAGTAATAGATTTCTGAAATGAGTAGGCCGTGACACGTTGTTCTTTGACTCAGGGTTGTCTTTAAGACGCTTCTCAGGGCGCCTTCGTTGACTTGTCTTTGACGTTGTTTCATTTGAGAAGTTGTTCAACAACCACGTGCTTGTTCTTTGTGTTTGATCTTGAGGTTTTCCATCTTTGCCTTTCTCACATATCAACGACTTCTTCTCAGTTTCTTCGTTGTCCCAGGTGTCATTGATGCGTTGGTCTTTTCCTGTTCGTTGTTGGGGAGGGTCAGTTCGTCTTATGCGACCTATTTCTTCTTCCCACTTATTTGGTGCTCGGACACGGATGATACGGGTGTGATGTGTTCTCCTGCTGGATGTTCCTTCAGACTCATCTTCACAACTTGGCGAAGAATGTTCCTGCGCCAACTTCCAGTTTTGACCATTTTGATCTCTTCGTCTATAGTTTGTCTTCCTTACTCTCTTGTTGTGCAGGTTGCCATCTTGTCCAGGAGTGCGATCTGTCCCACTTGACGCTCCCTCCTCGTCAAACTTTGAATGACACCTTGAGGGTGAAGAACTCCTTGAGGTTGTCCTTTGACTGATTGACTTGGAGTGCTCCTTGTCACTTTGTCTCTCCTGTTGTCTTTTCACTGGTTTGCCTCCCCTCTCTCTCCTTTTTGTTTTGTGCATTTTCCGAGTTTCATCTGTCCAGGCATCTTGATATTTTGCCTTCAGAGGCAGGTCCTCTGATCTGTCTCTTGCCTTGACGTGTATTCCAATTTCAGCCTTCCTAATGATTTCTCCTAATGACCAATTTCCTTGCAGGATCTTGAGCTTTGTGTCGGGGTTTGCGCAGCCTTCAATTATCCGGAGTCGAACTGCGTCCTCATTCGTAAAGGTGTTAAAATGGCAGCCTTGTACCAGGTTTTGCAACCGAATGATGAAAGTTGGCAATGGTTCGCCTGGTTTCTGCCGAGCTGTGTTGAAAGCAATGCGATCATGATCCACTTCCGCTTGTGCGGAGAGACGGGCACATAGCTTCTCTTGGAGTCTTTCATAGATTTCTGTGTCTTCTTTGGAAAATGTTTTGATTGGGCATCGGCCCTCAGGACCCACCAAATGGAGGAGCAGCATTAGACATTTCCTCTCTCTTTGTTCACCATTGGTGTCCAGGAAGTCACCCAATGTTGCCAGTCATTGGTTCCGTTTGAGACACAGACTCCAGGTATCTGTCTGCACCCCTGGGGGTGGTACTTTAATGCAGGGATTGAACCGTTGTGCTACTTCTTCCCCCGCCATGAGAGGAGTATTCTGATAGATTATATTTGCAGGGCACGGGCTGTTCACTCGTCTTCTTGTCTTCTTGGCTGATCCTCTTTAGTCGAGACCGTCGGTCTGGTCATGTGCTGGGACGTTGATAATCTTTGCAATCATCACAGTATGTGCCAGTGAATCAGTGCGTTCCGAAGTGTCCATCACCCAGCTGCACTGTGGTAGACACAAGGTTCCTTTTCTTTCGAGTCGCATGCTAGTGGCAGGTGGTTACCAACTCTTCCGCGGTGATGCTGGGCACGTTTGACATCTTTGTTCGTTCGGGCGTTCCCTGTGCACTGGCGCAAGTACACCAGTGTGTGTTGTGCTTGTTTCCGGGACTGTCTTTCGCAGTCTTGCCCTCTTCTGAACCTCGTGCGGTTCTGTCCAGCATCTCCTCCCTTTTAGGCTCTTCGGTATGTGTTCACCATCGCCTTTACCCATTGCTTGCGTTTGCTTGTGCTTGTATTCTTATTATACTCCTTGCATTTGCTTGTGATTATTGATGTCCACTCGTCGTTTTTACCTGGCTCTTGCATGCGTCTGTGCTCGTTTCTTTTCCTCACTTGCGTTGGCCAATGTTTGTTGCATCACCTTTGTAGGTGCTCGTGCTGGTTTGCTGTTTCTCGCCAATGTTTGTTTATTTGCTTTTCCAGTGCTTGTTTTGTTTCTTTTCGCCACTGCTCGTTGGTTTCTACTCACCACTGCTTGTTGGTTTCTACTCGCCAATGCTTGTTTGTTGGCTCTTGACAGTGCTTGTTTCTTTCTATTAGCCAATGCTTGTTTATTTGCTCTTATCAATGCTTGTTTGTTCTTCGCCAATGCTTGTTTGGTCTTCGCCAATGCTTGTTTGGCCTTCGCCAATGCATGTTTGGTCTTCGCCAATGCTTGTTTCTATTATGTTCGCCAATGCTTGTTTATTTGCATTTGACATTGCTTGTTTTTTTCCATTAGCCAATGCTTGTTTATTTGTTCTCATCAATGCTTGTTTCTACTGGGTGCCTGACTTCAAAATGGCCTCCTCCCCACCTCACAAGGGGATGTCTTTCTAATAGCCTGACTCCAAGATGGCCGCCGACATGGGAATCTCGTCTCCCACGAGATTTGGGCCTTTCCACACTGTCCTTCCCAGGCGCCTGATTCTAAGATGGCCGCCGACATGGGAATCTCACTTCCTACAAGATTTGAGCTGTTCCACACTTCAGGCTCACAAGACTTCAACAGACACAAAGGGGTTGGTGATGGACGGAGCATCCGAATAAATCAAACACTCACACCCAGTCAAAATATATGGGTTTAATCCATCACCGTTCTTTAGCCCATTCTGCCACCCCAGTTCAGACATGGCTATATGCAAATCAGTCTTACCCTCTGCCTTATGGGAACAGTCCAGCCCGAACTGCCAAGCCATGTCTTCCCTGGGCCGGAAACAAGCTTCCGAGGACCGGTTTCTGGCATTCCAGCCGTCTTCAGCCCGGCTTGCTTGAATCCAGTGGCAAAGTGAGCAAGGGACTCACGTCTGAGCATACCCTGACACACTTATGGCAGCCAACAACGGTACAAAAGGGGGAGGTAATGGACGGGGCATCTGAATCAATCAAACACTCACACCCAGTCAAAAGATCAGGGTTTAATCCATCACCGTTCTTTAGCCCACTCTGCCACCCCAGTTCAGACATGGCTATATGCAAATCAGTCCGACCCTGTGCCTCATGGGATCAGTCCAGCCCGAACTGCCAAGCCATGTCTTCCCTGGACCGTAAACAAGCTTCGAGGACCGGTTTCTGGCATTCCAGCCGTGTTCAGCCCGGCTTGCTTGAATCCAGTGGCAAAATGAGCAAGGGACTCACGTCTGAGCATACCCTGCCACACTTATGGCGGCCAAAAGCAGTACAAAAGGGGGTGTTGATGGACGGAGCATCTCAATCAATCAAAAACTCACACCCAGTCAAAAGATCTGGGTTTAATCCATCACCGTTCTTTAGCCCACTCTGCCACCCCAGTTCAGACATGGCTATATGCAAATCAGTCTGACCCTGTGCCTCATGGGAACAGTCCAGCCCGAACTGCCAAGCCATGTCTTCCCTGGACCGGAAACAAGCTTCTGAGGACCAGTTTCTTGCATTCCAGCAGTCTTCAGCCCGGCTTGCTTGAATCCAGTGGCAAAGTGAGCAAGAGACTCACGTCTGAGAATACCCTGCCACACTTATGGCGGCCAAAGGCGGTACAAAAGGGGGTGGTGATGGATGGAGCATCTGAATCAATCAAACACTCACAGCCAGTCAAAAGATCTGGGTTTAATCCATCACCGTTCTTTAGCCCACTCTGCCACCCCAGTTCAGACATGGCTATATGCAAATCAGTCTGACCCTGTGCCTCATGGGAACAGTCCAGCCCTAACTGCCAAGCTATGTCTTCACTGGACCGGAAACAAGCTTCCGAGGACCGGTTTCTGGCATTCCAGCCGTCTCCAGCCCGGCTTGCCTGAATCAAGTGGCAAAGTGAGCAAGGGACTCACGTCTGAGCATACCCTGTCACACTTATGGCGGCCGAAAGCGGTACAAAAGGGGGTGGTGATGGACAGAGCATCTGAATCAATCAAACACTCACACCCAGTCAAAAGATCTGGGTTTAATCCATCACTGTTCTTTAGCCTAATCTGCCACCCCAGTTCAGACATGGCTATTTGTAAATCAGTCTGACCCTTTGCCTCATGGGAGCACTCCAGCCCGTACTGCCAAGCCATGTCTTCCCTGGACCGTAAACAAGCTTCGAGGACCGGTTTCTGGCATTTCAGCCGTCTTCAGCCCGGCTTGCTTGAATCCAGTGGCAAAATGAGAAAGGGACTCACGTCTGAGCATACCCTCCCACACTTATGGCGGCCAAAAGCGGTACAAAAGGGGGTGTTGATGGACGGAGCATCTGAATCAATCAAACACTCACACCCAGTCAAAAGATCTAGGTTTAATCCATCACCGTTCTTTAGCCCACTCTGCCACCCCAGTTCAGACATGGCTATATGCAAATCAGTCTGACCCTGTGCCTCATGGGAACAGTCCAGCCCGCACTGCCAAGCTTTGTCTTCCCTGGACCGGAAATAAGCTTCCGAGGACCGGTTTCTGGCATTCCAGACGTCTTCAGCCCGGCTTGCTTGAATCCAGTGGCAAAGTGAGCAAATGACTCACGTCTGAGCATACCCTGCCACACTTATGGCGGCCAAAAGCAGTACAAAAGGGGGTGGTGATGGACGGAGCATCCGAATCAATCAAACACTCACACCCAGTCAAAAGATATGGGTTTAATCCATCACCGTTCTTTAGCCCATTCTGCCACCCCGGTTTAGACATGGCTATATGCAAATCAGTCTTACCCTCTGCCTTATGGGAACAGTCCAGCCCGAACTGCCAAGCCATGTCTTCCCTGGGCCGGAAACAGGCTTCCAAGGACCGGTTTCTGGCATTCCAGCCGTCTTCAGCCCGGCTTGCTTGAATCCAGTGACAAAGTGAGCAAGGGACTCACGTCTGAGCATACCTTGCCACACTTATGGCAGCCAACAGCGGTACAAAAGGGTGTGGTAATGGATGGGGCATCTGAATCAATCAAACACTCACACCCAGTCAAAAGATCAGGGTTTAATCCATCACCGTTCTTTAGCCCACTCTGCCAGCCCAGTTCAGACATGGCTATATGCAAATCAGTCCGACCCTGTGCCTCATCGGAACAGTCCAGCCTGAACTGCCAAGCCATGTCTTCCCTGGACCGGAAACAAGCTTCTGAGGACCGATTTCTGGCATTCCAACCGTCTTCAGCCCGGCTTGCTTGAATCCAGTGGCAAAGTGAGCAAGGGACTCACGTCTGAGCATACCCTGCCACACTTATGGCGGCTAAAAGCGGTACAAAAGGGTGTGGTGATGGACAGAGCATCTGAATCAATCAAACACTCACACCCAGTCAAAATATCTGGGTTTAATCCATCACCGTTCTTTAGCCCACTCTGCCACCCCAGTTCAGACATGGCTATATGCAAATCAGTCTGACCCTGTGCCTCATGGGAACAGTCTAGCCCGAACTGCCAAGCCAAGTCTTCCCTGGACCGGAAACAAGCTTCCGAGGACCGGTTCTTGGCATTCCAGCCGTGTTCAGCCCGGCTTGCTTGAATCCAGTGGCAAAGTGAGCAAGGGACTCACGTCTGAGCATACCCTGCCAAACTTATGGCGGCCAAAAGCGGTACAATAGGGGGTGGTGATGGACGGAGCATCTGATTCAATCAAAAACTCATACCCAGTCAAAAGATCTAGGTTTAATCAATCACCGTTCTTTAGCCCACTCTGCCACGCCAGTTCAGACATTACCATATGCAAATTAGTCTGACCCTGTGCCTCATGGGAACAGTCCAGCCCGAACTGCCACTGGATTCAAGCAAGCCGGGCTGAAGACGGCTGGAATGCCAGAAATCAGTCCTCTGAAGCTTGTTTCCATTCCAAGGAAGACATGGCTTGGCAGTTCGGGCTGGACTGTTCCCATGAGGCACAGGGTCAGACTGATTTGCCTATAGCCATGTCTGAACTGGGGTGGCAGAGTGGGCTAAAGAACGGTGATGGATTAAAACCAGATCTTTTGACTGGGTGTGAGTGTTTGATAGATTCAGATGCTCCGTTCATCACCACCCCCTTTTGTACCGCTTTTGGCTGCCGTAAGTGTGGCAGG
This sequence comes from Lissotriton vulgaris, assembly GCF_964263255.1. NCBI lineage: Eukaryota > Metazoa > Chordata > Amphibia > Caudata > Salamandridae > Lissotriton > Lissotriton vulgaris. The sequence continues at coordinate 1,301,912,851 of NC_141694.1, forward strand.
GTATGCTCAGACCTGAGTCCCTTGTTCACTTTGCCACTGGATTCAAGCAAGCCGGGCTGAAGACTGCTGGAATGCCAGAAACCGGTCCTCAGAAGCTTGTTTCCGATCCAGGGAAGACATGGCTTGGCATTTCAGGCTGGACTGTTCCCATGAGGCACAGGGTCAGACTGATTTGCATATAGCCATGTCTTAACTGGGGTGGCAGAGTGGGCTAAAGAACGGTGATGGATTAAACCCAGATCTTTTGACTGGGTGTGAGTGTTTGATTGATTCAGATGCTCCGTCCATCATCACCCCCTTTTGTACCCCTTTACAGGAGTAGGCACATGTGGTGGATTACAAGTTTTTTTTATCCCCCTATACTAGGGCAACAGGACCTATAGTTATTGGTATAGTTAATGCTTCTGGATTTAAAGTCAAGAGGGTTATTTTTCTATATTAACTCTTCCTTACTCTTATTTATGGCTTCCCTTTCATTTTCTTGTAAACTTCTTTCATTCAATGAATCATGCAATACTTGTGGATCCAAAAGGGTGTCTAAAGCTGGTGCACTTGGTATACTTCTATTGAGTCTTTCCTGATTCTATTGAGTCTTTCCTGATATGGCAGTGGATTATTTGTTAAAATATCTTCCATAAACTCATCTTCAGACTCACCACAACCTGTCTTATTTGTAGTTTTCCTTGTACATTTGCTTCTTGATTGCTCATCTGACATTAATACAGGATACATTCCTTCTGTGATCATTGCCTGTCTCCATTGTTTCATCTGATCTTCACACTTTATGTGTAGTGTCTTAGGATAGAATCCTGTATGTCTCCTAGTACTCCTAGTTCTGTCTCAGTCAAATGCCTCTATTTTCCATTCCTTCAGTGCTTCATATTGGGTTAATCTTGGTCTGGGTTCTAATTCATTCATTCTATTTCTTAAATTAAAAACAAATCTACCATTGAATGTACCATATTCTGGAAAAGCCAATGTTCCATCTCCTTTTGTCTATTCGATCCAATTTTCTAACCATACACAAGTATAATACCCTTTTACCATCATTAATGAATCTATTGTTAAAGGAGGTGGGATGAGGATTCCTTTTCTAGTTTTAATAGGTTTATCTTTTTTTAAATCATTTTTTATTTTCAAAATAGTTGACATTTTTCTTTTTTCTCCGTACATATTATAGATTCTTCTTCTTATGATTCTTGTCTCTCCTATCCTATCCGGGCGATTCCCTATTAAAGTTGGATCGTTTTTCCTCATACACATTTTATTTTAATTTCTAGTAATTCCTTCTTTGTTTATACTTCATTTCTCCAATCTTATTGACACTTTTATTCCTTTCCTCTAATCGGGTTTAATTTGACAAATTCTTTCATCCAATGCTAGCGCGGCTTTTAGTGTGACATCAGTATTCACTCCTCACCATTGGCCCCTCCTTTACAAATCCTCCGTAACTCACACGCCTGCTATCTCGACCAATCCAAGTGCGGCACCTGAAGAGGTCAGCACGACAACCAACCCCTCCTGTACAATTCCCGTCGTGTCACCCACACCCGCTGTCCAATCCTATTGCAGCACTTTGTGACATCAGTGCAACACCGGCAACTGACCCTTCCTTCACAAGGTAATACGAAAATGTATTTTCTTTACCCTTTTATCAAAATTTTCATTAAAAGCAACACAGAAACATTTGCTACTCTGTCAATTTTACGAAAGCAAATGATTAATTTCTTTCACTACGAGTAAAACCTTCCGCTTACTCTTCATACACTGTGAGTAAAACCCTTCCACTTACTCTTCACATAAGCTCAGAAGAACCTGCTACTCTTTCAGTGTTACCATTTCTAGGTGATATAACACCAAAATGTCAACAGTGAACTCTTCACTATCAACTACTCTCACTATTTCACAACTATTTTTCTCCAAATCGACGAGTAATCTCACTGCAGTGTGATTTCCATTCATCACCCGCGACACACATTTCCTGGGAATTTCCAGACATCATTAAACAATATTTAAACAAATCTGTTAATACCAAAATCTACAACCAATAATCACCAAACTAATCAATAAAAACTATCCCTCTGCTACCTGGAAACTGATCCAGCGGTACACCAACCTACGGACAAGTATCACTAAAATACACACATCCGGGCCCATGAACCAGACTCACTTACAATATCCTGTAGATGAAACCTCGCTGGAGAACAATTTTGGGGCTTTCTATAGGTCCGATTTGCCTAACGAATTGAACCTATCTAATTATGAAGATCATTCTTACACATGGTTCTGTTTTAGTGGATTAGTTATAGGTAATTAATCACAGAAATTATTCACCTGGTTTATTTAATAAATGACTACAGACTCAGTTTCAATTTAAAGTTTTATCAGAAGTATTTTAGTGAATCAATACAATTACAGTGTTAACTCCATCATTCTGAAGAGGTAAGATTTGGTTACCTTAATTAGACTATATAGTTTAATGATGAGTTTCCCAGGAAAAAGAGGCTAGAGAGAAAAGGCACTTTTATCAAAGTACACAGATTATATTTACCTAGGATGGTGCAAGATCAGATCCCTCAGGCCAAGAGTTTAGGCCCCTCGAAAATACTAGGCAACAGGTTCAGGACAGGACTCAAGACAGGACAGGTTACGTCTTCTGGATTTAACGCCAGCATCAAACCCCTCTCTGATTCTTGTTTCCCTCCTCGGGTTTCTTCCGCAAATCTCGTTCCTAATTCCCTCGCCTCCTTGAGTTTCTTCGGCAAGTCTCGTTCCTAATTTTAATTGTGAAATTCTAAGTCTGCTTTTAGGTAAATTGATCAGCAATGGGACAGCATCTCTGTCTCAGCTTTCCGGCAGCGATTAGGTTACTTCGTTTAGCTAACTATCCTAATTATACCTTTTGGTGGCATGTTCCACCCCCAAATGTTTCAACCTGATTAAATTGTGAGTTCTGATTGGACAAGCCAAGGTGATGATCATCACACCATACTAGTTTATTACTTTTTCTGTAGAGCATTGTCTTATGTTCCGGCACATTTAATTTGTTTCACCCAAGCTTTATTTATCCCACCCGTTTTCATATTACTTTTTAAAAGGTCATCCTTGATCGTGTTCCAAGACTTGAGATCACAACTCCAGAGTTGGCTCTGATGCGACTGCGCGCATTGACCACATGGTATTTAGCAGCGCCTCTCTTTTAGGCCCAATTACAAACTAAAAGAGAAGTCAAAAAGACAAGAAGTTAGATTCAAATAAAATGATTTCACTGTACACCACTTATCTCTACTCTCATCCCATTTTATAAAATTAATTCTTTATGCATTAGTACTTAGTATAAACACAGTTTAGTTTCAAGCAGAGCCTTAGCATGGGATTTCTGAAGCGGCCATGTTTGATGTTACTGCGCAGAAGCAAAGCTTTCCCTCCAAGCGTTATGACGTCATGCAGTTGGCGCATGCACAATTCAATTCCTGTGTTTTTTAGCGACCATTTTAGTCTCAATCCTGTCACTTGTTAGTAGACACATAGGCAAGCTTCCTCTTATTCTATATTGTATACAAATTTAGTGTAAATTTGAATTACAAACATTTATTAGTACTTTTTATGATTTTATGAGAGGATTCATCCAGCAAGTTGCTTACATGCAAACCCTTTCTGCATTACCCCTGTTCGGAACAGCTTTGATTTTATGACCCAGTTTTAGCTCTTTCATGCCTTCTTTGGTCAAATTCCATATGTATGTATACCTGATATCCAGGGACAGTGATGTGTGTTTTCACTACTGTAACACAGCAGCAGCTCGCTAATAACTCTGCAAATAATCTCTGTCAAACCCTCCCATTTCTCATATATTGATCTGAAAAAAATGTATATGGATGATACATGAAACACATTTTGTCTGCAAAATGTCTGTTCTAGACTCTCACACATTAAAAAAATGATGGAAAAACGCTATTTACATCAATCTATTTAAAAATTATTCTAAGTCATCACGGCAGACTCTCTGCAGAACATAACTGGCTCTATCAGAGGCTCTCCTGAAGGGCTGGGGCCGTGGGCCAGAGCCCACTTTGTCTTGCCTTAAAATGTCTCTGGGCAGGGGCTGTTGCAGCTCGACCTCACACAGTCACTGTAGATATTTGACATGCTGCACTAGGGTCACACTGTGCAGCACCTCAGAAAATAGAGCTTCAGGGCTTGTCAATCATGCGCCCTTTTACCCTCTCAGTAGTTGGAATAGAGAAAAGGAGTTTACCTCTAACCCTATCCCAAATTCTGATTGGGTGATTGGGTAAAAGCTCTTGGACCTGGCTCTTATGGGCTGTGTAGCATCGTGCTACAAAGAACCACAGACACAGGTTCTCATATCTCAGAGCTTTATTATGTGCTTCTCACTCCGTCCTTGTCCCTATTCTAACTGGCCTCATCCTGACCTGACTCCTCCTCTTCCCCTCAGCCCACCTAGCTCCGCCCACCCCAGCTACTAGACTGTCAACTATATTACATCTCCCCCTTTCTTAACAAAATGAGCTTAATGTCTTCAGTGTTCGCAATTCTTCAATCCACCACACGGGCCGGTGGACAGCCTGTTCTTCAAGCCTTAGTAGTGTTGAATCAGTGGTGGGCTTGGCTTTGGTCAATCTCTCCGTTGTCTTAATCAGGGCATTCTTGACCACGTTGCGTGTGAACTGTTTACTCTCACACTCCGCAGTCATCATGTTTCCTTCCTGTGGTGTAACTGTTGGTTCAGATGCTCGGTCTCTTTCATGAGTGGATAATGTTCTGGTCCTCTTCAGAGCACCCGCATCTACTTTTACTTCCTTTTGTCTTGTCCGGTCGAGGTCAACACTGTCCTCCAATTCAAGGTCATGCATACCAGACAGTACGGTACTATCTGATGAGACTGTCTTGGTTTGGTTCGAGAACTCATTCGCAGCCTCGGGTTGTCTGGCGAACTCGTGAGCTATCAGTGCATAGGCATGTCTCTCTCTCATCCGAAGATGATCTCTCTCTACTGACATGTCCAGCTTTCTTTGCGGAGTGACTGGCTGGTCCCTTCCCATCCGGTGACTAAGGTCCACTGTCTCTGTTTCCCTTTTGTAGGTCCTTTGAGTCAGCCTCGCGGACCCCTTCAAGGGTGACGGTGTCTGATCTATGTCCGGATATACTTGTGACTGACATGACAGGTTGTCTTGTGGAGTGACTGAGTATTCAGAGACCTTAGTGTGTGACATGTTGCTCTTGACAGGAAGGATGTCCTCTGGTTCCATGGTGCGTTCGGGTGGTTGACGCCATGGCTGTTGTCGGGACCATGACTCGGTCGACTTCCAGGATTGGACAGACGCGCTCTCTGAATCAGAGGAGGTCCTGGCCATACCCCTTTTAAAGGATCGGACAGACGCGCTCTCTGAACCAGAGGAGTTCCTGGCCATAGACGTGCTTTCTGAGTCAGAGAAGTCTGTTGTCAACCTCCAGGATCGGACGGACGCGCTCTCTGAATCAGAGGAGTTCCTGGCCATACTCCTTTTAAAGCGTTCCTTTGAGAGTGTATCGAGTAATAGATTTCTGAAATGAGTAGGCCGTGACACGTTGTTCTTTGACTCAGGGTTGTCTTTAAGACGCTTCTCAGGGCGCCTTCGTTGACTTGTCTTTGACGTTGTTTCATTTGAGAAGTTGTTCAACAACCACGTGCTTGTTCTTTGTGTTTGATCTTGAGGTTTTCCATCTTTGCCTTTCTCACATATCAACGACTTCTTCTCAGTTTCTTCGTTGTCCCAGGTGCCATTGATGCGTTGGTCTTTTCCTGTTCGTTGTTGGGGAGGGTCAGTTCGTCTTATGCAACCTATTTCTTCTTCCCACTTATTTGGTGCTCGGACACGGATGATACGGGTGTGATGTGTTCTCCTGCTGGATGTTCCTTCAGACTCATCTTCACAACTTGGCGAAGAATGTTCCTGCGCCAACTTCCAGTTTTGACCATTTTGATCTCTTCGTCTATAGTTTGTCTTCCTTACTCTCTTGTTGTGCAGGTTGCCATCTTGTCCAGGAGTGCGATCTGTCCCACTTGACGCTCCCTCCTCGTCAAACTTTGAATGACACCTTGAGGGTGAAGAACTCCTTGAGGTTGTCCTTTGACTGATTGACTTGGAGTGCTCCTTGTCACTTTGTCTCTCCTGTTGTCTTTTCACTGGTCTGCCTCTCCTCTCTCTCCTTTTTGTTTTGTGCATTTTCCGAGTTTCATCTGTCCAGGCATCTTGATATTTTGCCTTCAGAGGCAGGTCCTCTGATCTGTCTCTTGCCTTGACGTGTATTCCAATTTCAGCCTTCCTAATGATTTCTCATAATGACCAATTTCCTTGCAGGATCTTGAGCTTTGTGTCGGGGTTTGCGCAGCCTTCAATTATCCGGAGTCGAACTGCGTCCTCATTCGTAAAGGTGTTAAAATGGCAGCCTTGTACCAGGTTTTGCAACCGAATGATGAAAGTTGGCAATGGTTCGCCTGGTTTCTGCCGAGCTGTGTTGAAAGCAATGCGATCATGATCCACTTCCGCTTGTGCGGAGAGACGGGCACATAGCTTCTCTTGGAGTCTTTCATAGATTTCTGTGTCTTCTTTGGAAAATGTTTTGATTGGGCATCGGCCCTCAGGACCCACCAAATGGAGGAGCAGCATTAGACATTTCCTCTCTCTTTGTTCACCATTGGTGTCCAGGAAGTCACCCAATGTTGCCAGTCATTGGTTCCGTTTGAGACACAGACTCCAGGTATCTGTCTGCACCCCTGGGGGTGGTACTTTAATGCAGGGATTGAACCGTTGTGCTACTTCTTCCCCCGCCATGAGAGGAGTATTCTGATAGATTATATTTGCAGGGCACGGGCTGTTCACTCGTCTTCTTGTCTTCTTGGCTGATCCTCTTTAGTCGAGACCGTCGGTCTGGTCATGTGCTGGGACGTTGATAATCTTTGCAATCATCACAGTATGTGCCAGTGAATCAGTGCGTTCCGAAGTGTCCATCACCCAGCTGCACTGTGGTAGACACAAGGTTCCTTTTCTTTCGAGTCGCATGCTAGTGGCAGGTGGTTACCAACTCTTCCGCGGTGATGCTGGGCACGTTTGACATCTTTGTTCGTTCGGGCGTTCCCTGTGCACTGGCGCAAGTACACCAGTGTGTGTTGTGCTTGTTTCCGGGACTGTCTTTCGCAGTCTTGCCCTCTTCTGAACCTCGTGCGGTTCTGTCCAGCATCTCCTCCCTTTTAGGCTCTTCGGTATGTGTTCACCATCGCCTTTACCCATTGCTTGCGTTTGCTTGTGCTTGTTCTCTTATTATACTCCTTGCATTTGCTTGTGATTATTGATATCCACTCGTCGTTTTTACCTGGCTCTTGCATGCGTCTGTGCTCGTTTCTTTTCCTCACTTGCGTTGGCCAATGTTTGTTGCATCACCTTTGTAGGTGCTCGTGCTGGTTTGCTGTTTCTCGCCAATGTTTGTTTATTTGCTTTTCCAGTGCTTGTTTTGTTTCTTTTCGCCACTGCTCGTTGGTTTCTACTCAAGTCAAGTCAAGTCAAGTCATAAAATTTCTATAGCGCACTACATACCCAGAGGGTTTCAAGGCGCTTGGGGAGGGGAGGGGGGTTATTTGTCAAATATCCACGTTTTAAGTTGTTTTCTGAACGCTAGGTGATTCTGGGTGAGGCGAAGGTAAGCGGGGAGTGAGTTCCATGTTTTGGCAGCCAGGTATGAGAAGGATCTGCCTCCCATGGTGGTTTTGTTGATGCGAGGGACAGTGGCGAATGCTTGGCTGGAAGATCGAAGTTGGCGGGAGGGGGTGTAGAAGGACAGTCGAGAGTTGAGGCAATCTGGTCCGATGTCGTAGAGTGATTTGTGTGCGTGGGTAAGCAGTCGGAAAGTGATCCTCTTATTGACGGGTAGCCAGTGGAGGTCTTTAAGGTGACCAGAGATGTGTTCGTTGCGTGGGATGTCTAATATGAGCCTGGCTGAGGCGTTTTGGATTCGTTGTAGTTTCTTCTGTAGTTTGGCGGTGGTACCTGCGTAGAGGGTGTTTCCGTAGTCCAGTCGGCTCGTGACCAGAGCATGGGTGACTGTTTTCCTTGTTTCGGTGGGGATCCAGCGAAATGTTTTTCTGAGCATGCGAAGGATGTTGAAGCAGGATGAGGATACGGCGCTGACTTGTCTGTTCATTGAAAGTGAAGAGTCCAGGATGACGCCAAGGTTCCGTGCGTGGTCTGTCGGGATGGGTGCTTTTCCGAGGGCTTCCGGCCACCAGGAGTCGTCCCAAGCAGAGGGGGATTTACCTAAGATGAGGACTTCTGTTTTGTCTGAGTTCAGTTTCAGACGGCTTTGTTTCATCCATTCGGCGACTTCTTTCATTCCTTCGTGTAGGTTAGTTTTGGCGGTGCTGGGGTCCTTGGTGAGAGAAAGGATCAGTTGAGTGTCATCCGCGTAAGAGATGATGTTAAGGTTGTGTTGGCGGGCGATGGTCGCGAGGGGGCTCATGTATACGTTGAAGAGGGTGGGGCTGAGTGAGGATCCTTGTGGTACGCCGCAGATGATTTCAGAGGCCTCGGACTTGAATGGTGGGAGGCGGACTCTCTGGGTTCTTCCGGAGAGGAACGAGGTGATCCATTCCAGTGCCTTTCCTTGGATTCCGATGTTTTTGAGGCGCTGTAAAAGGGTGCTGTGGCAGACTGTGTCGAAGGCTGCAGAGAGGTCGAGGAGGATGAGGGCGACTGTGTCTCCATTGTCCAGTAGAGTTCGAATGTCGTCTGTTGCTGCGATGAGGGCAGTCTCAGTGCTGTGTTTGGCTCGGAATCCAGATTGTGAGGAGTCGAGGGATTTGTTGGCTTCGAGGAAGGCGGCGAGCTGGTTGTTGACAGCTTTCTCGATGACTTTGGCCGGGAATGGAAGAAGTGAGATGGGGCGGTAGTTTTTGAGTTCGGAGGGGTCTGCTGTTGGTTTTTTCAGAAGAGCGGTGAGTTCAGCGTGTTTCCAGTCTTCTGGGAAGGTAGCGGAGTTGAAGGAGCAGTTGATGATGTCTCGGAGGTGCGGAGCTATGACGGAGTCTGCTTTGTTGAAGATGTGGTGAGGGCATGGGTCTGTGGGGGATCCAGAGTGGATGGAATTCATCAGGCGGATGGTGTCCTCAGTGGTGATTGGGTTCCAGGCGTTGAGGGTGTTAACGGGGGGAAGATAGTCAGCTGATGGTAGGGTGGGTTGGCTTCCGGGTTGGTTGTCAAAGCTGTTGTGGATGTCAGCAATCTTGTTGTGGAAAAAAGAGGCTAGGGAGTCGCAGAGAGTTTGAGAGGGGGTGATGTCGTTGGAGCTGGCCGAGGGGTTGGAGAATTCCTTGACGATGTTGAAAAGTTCCTTGCTGTTGTGGGCGTTGTTGTCGAGTCGATCCTTGAATGCTGTTTTTTTGGCTTTTCGGATCAGTTGGTGGTGAGTACGGATGGCGTTTTTGAAGGCGTCCTTGTTGCTGGTGGATGAGTCTTTTTTCCAGGCCTTTTCAAGGGAGCGGCATAGTTTCTTGGATTTCTTGAGGTCCTCGTTGAACCATGAGGCCTTCTTGATTTTGTGTAGGCGTTTTTTCAGTGGTGCTAAGGTGTCTGCGGTGTTGGATAACCAAAGGGTGAGGTTGGAGGCGGCTTCGTTGGCGTCAGAAGAGAGGGCTGGGGAGGTTTGAAGGAGCGATGAGGAGATCTGTTCCGTGGTGATTTTGTTCCAGTTTCTTTGTAGAGTTGGTTGGAGGTGGATGATGGGTTTCGGCTTGTTGTAGGTGAAGTGGACGCAGCTGTGGTCAGTCCAGAGGAGCTCCGTAGTGTGGTTGAAAGAGACATGGTTGCTAGAGGTGAAGATGGGGTCGAGTGTGTGACCTGCGATGTGGGTGGGGGAAGTGACCAGTTGTTTAAGTCCGAGGTTGGCGAGGTTGTCTAAGAGGGTGGCGGTGTTGCGGTCGTTGATCTTTTGAAGGTGGAAGTTGAGGTCTCCCAGGAGGATGTAGTCTTTGGAGGGGAGCGCGTGTGGGGTGATGAAGTCCGTGATGTCTTCACTGAAATTTGCGCGGGGTCCTGGTGGTCTGTAGAGGAGGGTGCCTCTGAGAGTGGTCTTGGGGTCGATGTGGATCTGGAAGTGAAGGTGTTCGGAGTTGGCGAGGTTGGCGTCCGAGCTGGTTGAGATGCGGATTGATTTCTTGTGGACGATAGCGATTCCTCCTCCTGTTTGGTCGGTGCGGTCTTTGCGTGTAATCTTATAGTCGTCAGGGATAGCGATGGCGATGTCAGGGGCGGAGGAGGCGTTCATCCATGTTTCCGTTAGGAAGGCGGCTTGTTGGTTTCTACTCGCCAATGCTTGTTTGTTGGCTCTTGACAGTGCTTGTTTCTTTCTATTAGCCAATGCTTGTTTATTTGCTCTTATCAATGCTTGTTTGTTCTTCGCCAATGCTTGTTTGGTCTTCGCCAATGCTTGTTTGGCCTTCGCCAATGCATGTTTGGTCTTCGCCAATGCTTGTTTCTATTATGTTCGCCAATGCTTGTTTATTTGCATTTGACATTGCTTGTTTTTTTCCATTAGCCAATGCTTGTTTATTTGTTCTCATCAATGCTTGTTTCTACTGGGTGCCTGACTTCAAAATGGCCTCCTCCCCACCTCACAAGGGGATGTCTTTCTAATAGCCTGACTCCAAGATGGCCGCCGACATGGGAATCTCGTCTCCCACGAGATTTGGGCCTTTCCACACTGTCCTTCCCAGGCGCCTGATTCTAAGATGGCCGCCGACATGGGAATCTCACTTCCCACAAGATTTGAGCTGTTCCACACTTCAGGCTCACAAGACTTCAACAGACACTCACCAGCAGCCAGTCGCTTTTAGGCATCAGTGTCTCTTCACTTCTTCAATCGGGAATGATCAGGTGAGATTGGGCCAACTTCCGATTGATCGTCGTCATGAATATGCCATTACTCACGCATCGGGGGTGAGATTTTCAGTTTCCTTCTCGTTTTCTCCTTCCTTTTGGCGCCAGGCAGCGCTCTGTCGTCTGGGCATTCCTCGGAGTTTCCTCACCGCTTTAGGGGCTCTCCAGTTGTCAGCACAGTAGGCAGGAGCAGGGTGGGCTCCTCGCTTCTCCTCGTTCACCACGTGCCGATTCGCACGCATCGGGGGTGAGTTGCGTTTTGGCGCGACCTGCAAATTTCATTCACCCTGCCCTCAGCGATTAGCAGCGCTGCTCTCTCCCGACTCCACGCGATTAACAGATCGCAGTATTTCCACTGGCCTCTTACTTTGGGCGGTGGGCTCACTTCTGGCACACGTGTCTCGGCAGTGTCTTCTTCTGCACTGCTAGGGACGGGACGCTCCTTCACGGGATCCTTTCAGTGGCAGCATGCACTGATCACACCCTCGTCGCCAGTTGTAGCATTTTGCTACAAAGAACCACAGACACAGGTTCTCATATCTCAGAGCTTTATTATGTGCTTCTCACTCCGTCCCTGTCCCTATTCTAACTGGCCTCATCCTGTCCTGACTCCTCCTCTTCCCCTCAGCCCACCTAGCTCCGCCCACCCCAGCTACTAGACTGTCAACTATATTACAGGCTGCTTTCTGAAGTCACTCGATTCGGAAATCGTGGGCCCTGCTGAAAGAGCATGACAGATCGTGCTGAAGAGGCCTGCCCCAGGTATGTTTTTCTTTGCAGTTTCATTTTGAATGAGTGTGTGTGTCGCTGTGTTTTTGTCTGCGTGCCGAGTATTGTGTATGTATGTCAGTGAGACTGTCATTGTATGCGTACATGGGATGTATGTGTAAATATTATGCATAAGCGCGTGTAACATTGAAAGACCTTTGTGTGGGAGATCTTAGGCCCAGTGGACGGCGATGGTAGGAGCCTGAAATTGTTTAACATATGTGTTCAACTAGTGAAAGAATCCAGGCCATATAATAAAAGATCTGAAAAAGCAGTCTGTTAAATTGGTGAAATACTCTGACTGCACCATTTACAGAGCTATCACGTTCTCCGATTCCATGCGACTGGCTGTTTCTTGCTTTGGTGAAAATCCTGCTTATTTCTCCGTGAAATCGCCACCCCCACAAAACAGAATGCAAAGAAAACTGATTCAGAGGAGCTGATAGCACTTGAAATTACATTTGTGCGCTCTCCTGTTACATCTGGGGTGTAGCTGCGAATAGAGCAACAGGTGCAGTAGCACTGGAGCCCTGTACTGTGAGGGGCCCTTTGCAACCCAGTTAATTGCGGTTTTCACAGCCAGTCGAGACAGGGAGGCCCAATTTTCTTGGTTGCATTAGAGCCCAAGGTGGACATATTTTGCCACTGTGCTACTCTGTTTGGTAAATTAAGGAAACATGATGGTCCTGCCTGTACAGGGCATGTCCTGGGGGAAGTTTGTACTATTCTCCGTGCTTCTCTTTGTGCACTGTCAAAGATCAGTCAGTCACTGCTGATGCATCACAATCATATCAAAAGGCTGTAATACAGGCATTGTCCTCTTCTGGCAAATTAATTACCTCTGTTTCTCTGTTTGCAATCGTATTACCTCTGCTAGTAGTATTTTCTGGTGGGCAAAGCCAATGAAGTCCATAGTTCCTGCTGGTACAGAGTGCGCTTTTAGTATATTTCAATCGTTTCTTCGATCAACTAGTCAAACATTTGGTGTGTTAAATAAATCAAGTTACTGCCATAAATAGAGGGGTGCAATACCAAAGTGGATTATGGACGGAGTGTTGAACAATGCAAGCACTCACCCCCTATCAAATGATCTGGGTTTAATCCATCATCATTCTTTAGCTCACTCCACCACCCCAGTTCAGATATGGCCATATGCAAATCAGTATGACCCTGTGCCTCATGGGAACAGTCCAGCCCGAACTGCCAAGGCATGTCTTCCCTGGATCAGAAGCAAGCATCCTGGGACCGGTTTCTGGCTAATAAATGGAGGGGTTGGCATCTGCATTTCTTTACTAACATTTCTTGGGGAAGGGGCGAACCCTCAAACTCACCCCAGGAGATTTGGTCACGCTCACTATGATCACTAGGGACCATCCAGTGTAGGCATTTACGACTCACTTATTTGCAAGTTCACCAGCCGCCACTGCTGAAAAGTATAACATATTTAGCATTGTAGGTGTCTTGGAGAAGGTTACTCTGGAATGGTGAGCCACCACTGCAAATTTCCTGGCACCTCTTCTCTTGTGCGTGGTAGTTTGTGTGGTTTTTAGGCAATGTCTAGTGGAGTCAGTAGGGTGTGAATGGTTGGTTTTTCTATCTTCTCCAGGAGATATTTAGGTATCTTAATACACTTGCAGATCACACAGAGAATCTTGAATTTGATTATTTTCATTATAGGAAGTAGTTGGAGATTCTGAATGGGGTATCCAATACTTTTTTGTGTTTTTTAGCCCGAAGTAGTGGTAGCCAGCAGCTTGTTCATCTTTTACAGTCTCTCTGCTATGCGGGGTGATCAGCAAATAAGACATTGCTGGAGTTGAGAACCGTGTTGACTGTATCGTCCTCCCCAACCGGGAGCATGGAAATGAAATATGCAACACATGGAGCTCTGCAACAGACATCTTCATTCTTCAGCATACTATCACACAACTACATGCATTTCGTCATGTATTTAATAGCCACACATTAATGCCTCCCAGCAGCTTGCATAATTCCTCTTTAAAGTACGCCCAGAACCTTGAGGGTCCTAGCGCTCATAATCTTAAAGAAACTACATTAACTAGTGCTCCTAGAACTATAGTACAACGTTTTGGGAAGACATATGCATTGTTTCATTTGAGTAGAATCATTTGTAAAAATGTTGCTTTTACTACTGCTATAATCTGAGTGGGGAGGCTTAGGTCACTTACTCAAATGATCCCAAGATTTCTTACTTTAGTTGTGATGGGAACTGTTTAGATGAAGAAAGTGGGGAAGGGTCCGCAGGAAGTTTATTTGCATATGGGGCATTGTGTGACATGGACAAGAACTTAAATTGTTGTCCTGTTAAATTCCAGGTTTTTGTTGCGCACCCAAGTTTCCATTGTCTGTAAACCATTTAACCTGTTTTTAAATTGGTCGAACTCCCCAATTTGAGGTGAATGTGTGTAGTGAAACCATGTTGCGGTTAAGCATGGGCGAAAAATCCGATCCGTTCGCGGACTTTGCGGATTTTCGGTAAATCCGCAATCCGCGAACTCCCGCAAATTTACCGAAAATCCGCAAATCCGCGAGCGGCAGATTTTATTGCTTGCTCCCACTATTCGCGGCTTCCCAGTTCAATTTCGCGCTTATTCGCGCCCCCGCGAATAAGCGCTAAATTGCAGAAAAACGATTTTTTGAAAACTGAAACTACTTACCAGGTTCAAAAGTTCAAGCTCATCATTAGTAGCCATTTTCTGTAGTGCTTCCTGAGGGGCCGCTCCAGAGTTCAGTTGCCTACTTGCAACTATTGTGTGACCCTGCTCTGACCCTCAGAATAGTTACACGTATGCCACAAAGGTCCTGAATTACAGCTAAGGGAGACAAGCAGGAGCCAGGCTGGAATTTCAAATTCAGTGACACATTAATCAGCCCCTAATTCATTAATGTCAGTTGGGGCAGGGCAGGTGTTGTAACTAATTTTGCAAAAATTAAAGCACTTAGCAGGTGCAAAGGTTCAAGCACATCATTAATCAGAAAGCACTAAGGAAGCAGGTGCCAGCTAAAAAAATATTCTGTGACCCATTAATCAGCCTCAAATTAATTCAGGTCACTTGAGGCAGGGAAGGTGTGCTTTGCTTTGCCACAATAATGTACACTGGTCAACCAGAGGGTGCTGTGATGAAACAGAGGGTGGCATGGGTGAGCCAGAGGGTGGCATGGGTGAACCAGAGAGTGGCAGTGGTGACAGAGGGTGGCAGTGATGAAGAAGAGGGTCGCAAACAGGCTGGACACGTAGAAACCACAAGTTCGCAAAACTTGCGACCAGACAGGTAAGTTCGCGTTTGCGAAATTGTACAAAAACTCTTGCGAACTGGCAGAAACCCGTGCGAACACACAAAAAAAAATCTGCGGGAATTCGCAGATTTTTGCGGATTGCGAATCCGCAAATTCGCGGATCGCGAATCCGCAAAATCCGTCCATGCTTAGTTGCGGTACGAAGGTACACCAATAAATTAGTTTATGGAATTTGTTTAAATGTTTATTAGAAGAAATATACATTAAGGATTGTTTTAGATATGGCCCTTTTTGCAGGTTTATCCCCAAACTCTTTTGCCTCCTATTTTTCTGATCCTGCTTTCATTGGCTATATGGTTCTGGGCACTTTACCACTGCTTATCAGTGTTAAGGAGCATATGCTGTCAGTGTAAATTGTCACAATGATTGGTTATCCGTGAGAGGCATATTTGATTTACTGGTAAGTCCCTAATAAAGTGTACCTTGTGCACCAGGGCCTGTATATCAAATGCTACTAGTGGGCTTTCAGCAATGGTTGTGCCACCCACATGATTAGCCCTATAAATATGTAGTGTCTGTGCATGAGTTATAAACTTTCCATGGTGACCTGGCAAATGCACCCACTTGCCAAGCCCAAACCTTCCCCTTCCTTACATGTAAGCCCTTCCCAAGGTACCCTCGTTGTCAGGTTGCAGTATATGTGAAAGGTAGGACATGTACTGGTGTGTGTGACATGTCCTGATATTGAAATACTGTGCATTTAGTTTTTTATATTGAAAGGATATCAGTCCCATAAGCTAACATGGGAGCTGCTTTGTAACATCTTACAAGTATTACTTTCCCTAGGGACAAGATAGAGGAATGGAGTTCAGGCTCTGTGAACGTAGAATTTATAAACACATCTTTAGGTGTGTGAGAAGTTGGCCTGGTATGTGATGCTCACTAATTCTAGTGATCACCTTGTACCATGCCAAGCAACCCTTATGATGATTGGTTGTAAGTCAACCTTATAGACCAGCTATCCTAGTGGTAGCGTGGACAAAGCAGTCTTAGGCTAAACTCTGAAAGGCATGTGAAGCAAGCTGTTTTACCATATACAACTCCCCTGAATACCAAATGAAAGGACACCACACAGATATATATTGAAAATATATATATATTTATTAACTACAAATTTCCCCTATACTCTTTGTGAGCACAGAAGCACAAGCGTTAAAACAAAACAGTGAAAATACACAAAAGTTGCACAATATGGATGAGCCCTAGGGGCCACCTAAACCATATACTAAGAAAGTGGTATAAGAGATACCAATCGAAAAGGAAATAGGCCTAGGGCCTTGGGAATCGCTGGAGCTGATCGGGACTAGCAGTGACTAAGTCGGGAAAGGCCCGGGGGACTCGGGTGCAGTGTTTAAAGTGCACGCACTCACGAATGCATTGTCTATGGTGCGTAAAAGTTATAAAGTTAGTTATTTAGGAACCTTCCGAGTGATCTAGAGGAGTGAAACTTAAGACACAGGCACTAGAGGTATGTACCAGTGTGGGAACACCAGCGTTGCTGATTTACTTCACCCACAGGACGCGGGTGCATAGGGTCGAAGTAGTGTCGGGTTTCGTCACGCTGGTCGATGGTGCTTGGAGCTGAAGATGCTGCAGGCGGCTCGATGTGAAGAGTTCCGGTAATCCAAGGGTGGATCTGAAGTGGTGAAGACCTGAAAGCAGAGGGGACAATGTTCAAAGTCACTAGCCAGTGACTACCGTGGAACCAGATTGGAACCAGGCGATGTTGGGTGCAAACAGGCGATGAGGTGTAGCTTCTCTCTGCAGCCACGTGGACACGAAGAGGTTGAGGATGTCCAGGAGTCAATCACGAGCTGTGTCACACAGGCTTCTCGCAGTTGGCGGTGTCAGAAACTTGATTGGAGCCAACAGTCCTTGGCTAATGCAAGCCACGCAGGATTCAAAAAAGGCTTATCACTGGGACCAGCAAGGTCAGAGCGGGTGCTCCCTTTTACAGGAGTGAGAGAAAGTCTGGAGCAACCAGACCCGCAGTGTAGTTTGTAGGTTTTGTTGCCAAGATGGCCGCTGACCACGTGGCAAGTGGCCGAGATGGCGCGTCAAGTGGCACAATGCAAAAGGGACCCATGCAGATCGTGGAGATGCTAGGGGGATGATCTTCGGTGCAAGGGCTGCTCGGTTGTGGGGCTTTTTAAACCCCAAAGCACAGTGTTGAGGGTGCCTCGGGTGCTGTGCAGTCAGCTTCTTGGGGGTCTTTCAAGAGGTCCGGTCCCACGTCTCTCGGTGCCTCCACGGGTCCCTTCTTTGCAGGGACTGTGGATCGGGCTGTGAGAAGTCTGGGAGTCTGGGTCTTGTCAGGCTCTAGGCTCGGGCTCCGGCGGGAGGCGGCGGCAAAGCAGACCTCGAGTTGCTGGATGGTGCCTGTGTTAACAGGGTGGCCACTCCTAGGCCACAAGGAAGATGCTCTTCAGTCTTCTGTGCAGCAGAATGTCGAAGTCCAGTCGTCTTCTTAGTTTCAAGTTGATTCAGGATGATCTGAGGTGCTATGGCACTGCTCCCACTCTTATTCCCAATCTGAGGGGTGGATCACCTGCTAGGTCCCTCCTCTGGGTGGGACCAGGAAGGAGGGCGGTTACACCCCCTTTCCTTTGTCCAGCTCCTCGCCAGGCCTGGGTCTGGAAAGTCCCAGGACCGGTTTGGACTGGCCTATGCACGGGGACACCTTGTGTGCCCCGGGCATGTCTGATTCTATTCACCCCTGTCCTACCCAATACATAAAATCCTGTCTGGGGTGGTGCTCGCACCTCCCAAGGCAGGAAACCCTTTGTCCAAGCCTCCCTCGCTGGAAGGACTCCCAGCAGCAGGAGGTCAGACTTGTGTCTGTGGTGGCAGCATTCATTTTGTGATGCTGAGGCTCTTGTTAACTTTAACCGGGGTAAAGGCTATGTACATGTTGTGCCCCTCTAGAAGGGTGGAATGCTATCCCCGTCGACAGAACTGTCGAGGGGATAGTATTCCAAATCGTATGATACCTTACTCGACATGTTTTGATAAAGCCAAACCAAAGTTAGCATATAACCGCGAGGAATATAATGCACTTAAGAGTATATGGTATGGCAGTATCCCGGAACAGCTAAGGGAGTTGTTCCGGACAGCTGCAGACGGGCTCAGCGCATGCTAGAGCACCATCTCACATGTAACTACGCACTCTGCCCCCAGGATTGCAGGGGTCTTCCATAGGAATGGCTTATAGGTTAACATGTGTCCAGTTAAGGTAGATATAGGGATACTATATCTAAGCAAGAGGTTATTACACCAACTTACCCCAGCTGAGTGATCAGCCAGTTGTGTCAAATATGAAGGCCAGGCCAGGGGTGGCACAATACATGATGCAGCCCCTGGTAGGCCTTGGAAACACCTATGCCCTGGGTACACTGTTACAGGGGCCAATAAGGTGAACCAGTTCCAATTGTGTATATACCTAAGGTACATGGAGTCCATTTTAAGGAGAGAGCAATTAGCCTGGGGCCCTGAATAGCAGGATCCCAGGCCAACTATGTCAAAAACCAGCTAAACACCAGGCAAAAAGTTTGGGGGTAACCATAGTCAGATATCCACATTCCTACAAGGTGGAGGTGATTTTTAAATTCTGTGTTTGAAAATGCCACTTTTAGAAAATGTGCATTTACTTACTTCACCATCCTGTGTACCTCTGACTGTGTAGTCAGTGTCTGGTGTTTGAGTGATAGGAGCTGGGGATGTGCATTCACTCTAGACAGTCATTGGGGGGGGGGGGGGGTTGAGGTGTGTCTGGCCTTGCCTGTGATAAAAGTGGTCTGATAAGTCAGGTCTACACCCCAGGGAGTGCACCAAGAGGACTGGCTCCTCTCATCACAGCAATACATTATCACATAGCATGGCAGAATAAAACCATGCCCAGACTGGAAAAGTACTGGGCTCAGCAGAGGGTGAACAATGAACTCATACATGAGGCATCTGCACCTGTGAAGGCAACACTGTTATCTACCCTCAAGGCCACAGAGCCGAAGCTCTGCTACTCCAGGGCATGGAAACATGTCTGCAAAACTAACTCAAGGCAAGAAATGCTGAAACATTAAGGGAGGGGGGAAACTGTACCATGAGACATTGGAGCTGCAGAGCAAATGTCACCATCAGAAATCTGTCTGCCATAGACAAGCTTCTCTCTCTTACGGAGGGAAGGCAATGTACTACAACAAGTCTTCTAACTTAGAAGGCAAAAATAAGGCAAAAGCTTAACCATTACAGAAACAATTCTATCCAACTAAAGCTTGCATATTACAAAAATAGCTCAGTGGGTTGCAGCACATGAATAATAGGCTCTAACTGCATATTGGTTAGACACATTAGGCTAACATATTCACAACATCATTAGGACATTCTGTAACAGGAAAATTACAATCTATCAGACCCTCCTTTTAGCCTAATGTGGCTAACATAAGTGCAGCCTTTATTGCTCAAGGGAGGGACTGTACAATTCTAAAGGAGAGAACGGGGACGGCATCACTCACCAATCAAATTTCGGGAAAGGAAATACTAGGATGAGCATGATCATAGAAGTAGTGCAGCATACTATAGGACAGGAAGTGCAGAGGCACCAAGTAAAAGAACAACCCCTGCAATACCTACTAAAACAATAACTATTCTCTGGGTGTGAGGCACCCTCCTTTTTGACTAATCTAAGCATATGTTCCCAGGGTACCATTGCTCTATAACACTATGTCATGATCGGACAACTTAAAAAGACATCACAGTTCAAGTCATGAGCAGGAATTAATGCAAATAATATCAAACTATCATCATCAGAGAAAACACCCTATTGAATTATATACTTAGTGTTCACTTGCATTATCAGCGAGGACCTGTATCTAACATCCATATCTAACACCCATGAAGTAGATCTTTGTCGGGCTGAGAAATGTTTTTTACTAGACTACTCAAAGTATACTAACCCTCACAGCTACTTCCATAGGGCAAGAATACAAGCAACATTATTTTTTTCACCCTTGTGTGTGTATGAAGTAAGCATGGGCGGAAAATCCGTTTCGCTCGCGGATTTTGCGGATTTTCGGGAAATTCGCAATCCGCGAGATTCGCGAATCTCCCGCAAAATCCGCAAATCTGCGAGCAGCGGATTTTGCTCGCACTGCTCGCACTGTTCGCGTGAGTTCGCGGCTTCCCAGTACAACTTCGCGCCCCGCGAATAAGTGCTAAATTGCAGAAATACGATCTTAGCAAAACTGAAACTACTTACCAGGTTCAAAAGTTCAGGCTCATCATTAGTAGCCATTTCCTGTAGTGCTTCCTGAGGGGCCCCTCCAGAGTTCAGTTGCCAGTTGCAACTATTATGTGACCCTGCTCTGAACCTCAGAATAGTTACACATATGCCACAAAGGTCCTGAATTACAGCTAAGGGAGACAAGCAGGAGCCAGGCTGGAAGTTAAAATCCATTAATCAGCCCCTAATTCATTATTGTCAGTTGGGGCAGGGCAGGTGTTGTAACTAATTTTGCAACAATGAAAGCACTTAGCAAGTGCAAAAGATCACTAATCAGGGCGCACTAAGGAAGCAGGTGCCAGCTAAAAAAATATTCTGTGACACATTAATCAGCCCCAAATTAATTCAGGTCACTTGAGGCAGGGAAGGTGTGCTTTGCTTTGCCGAAAATAATGTACACTGGACAACCAGAGGGTGTGGTGATGAAACAGAGGGTGGCATGGGTGGGCCAGAGGGTGGCATGAGTAGTCAGAGAGTGGCAGTGGTGACAGAGAGTGGCAGTGATGAAGAAGAGTGTCCCAAACAGGCTGGACACGTAGAAACAACAAGTTCGCAAAACTTGCGACCCGACAGGTAAGTTCGCAAACTGCGAAATTGTAAAAACCCTCGCGAACTGGCAGAAACACGGGCGAACACAAAAAAAAAAAATCCGCAAATTCGCGGGAATTCGCGGATTTTGCGGATTGCGAGTTCGCAAATCCGCAAAATTCGCGAACGCGAGATTCGCAAAATTTGCCCATGCTTAGTATGAAGGCAATGACCCACACACCCAATAATCTGCAGTACTATAAGTAACATGTGTCCGGTGCAACAATGGAATACTACATCATCCTAATGAACTTCCCAGTGCTCCTCCTCGTGAGGAACTAGGGTCACTCTCATGTGGTGTTGGAATAGTACTCATGAGGGTATGTGCCAAGCAACAAGAAACTAATTCTCTAAAGAGAAATATGAAAGCAATAGTTAGGATACAAACAAACACAATATTAAATTTGTAGACCATGTGAACCAAATATGGGCAGGGGCATCTGGACAAGGAGCCACAGAGGCTCCTCCTCCTGGGGAATAGGAACATTCAAAGGGACTCTTTTTCCTAGCTAAAAGTCCAAAGTAAACTAGGGGAAAAACAGTTCACACTGAGGCCAACCAGAGGGCATCTTCTCCCTTTAAGGGATCTTCTCCCTGTGTCCGTTAAAGCCTCACAGGCAGACTTCTATTGTACATTCCCTAACTCCCACGACGGAGTCGCACAGCTTCACGACTCAGAGGAGCACTTAATCTGGGCCCAGGCGCAATCCTAGTGTCCCACCTGACAATGTCTTGACAGTGCACCAGGGCTCTTCCAGCAGTCCATCCCTATCACTTTCTTTAGTCCTTCCCTACTTCCCTTACTCAGCCCTTCTTTCGGTGCCCTGCTCTCCTTTCCTGGACCACAGATTGTATTGATTGCTCCCTCGCACCTCTGGATCTGTGAACAGAATGGGGGGCTCAATGACAGGGGACTTATACGCTGATATTTGCTCACTGTGATCAAGAGAGACCTCACCACTAGCAATCAGAGCCGGACTCTTCTCCTTTTGATCAGGCTCCTCACCTCTCAATAAAGCATCTGAGAAGCGTATTTGTCATCAGCGACGCCCTTTCTCACCCACTCATCATAGGGCAACAGAAGCGGGACCCTCTTTACACGGCTAGCATGGGTGCACGACTTATGGCCCCGGATCCTGAGTGCGGTTTGGGTGGCAAGCAGCACCTGCCTCGGCTCACTTCACCTCGGCTCCAAGCAAGACTTCTGCTGGTATCTTCGGATGACGACTCAGTCCCCATGTTGGATGGTGTGTCCAGGCCCCTCCGGTTGCGGCTTCAGTGTGTCTGCTACCTACTGATGAAGGGAACGAAGATCTTTAGTCAAAGCATACAAATAGTCTGTCAACAAAGTGTCAAAACAATTTGGTCTCGGGACACCCCAAACATTTGCTAGGCAGTGTGCATTGGAATGAAAAAAAAAACATCTCAGGCCAATCAATAAATTTGTGCTGACAATAGGTAATACATTACATATCTGACTTTTTCCACTGTATTACCTGTGGACGGACATTTGCGTTAATTCTAAGGGAAGAGAAAAAATAAAACAAAACAGACATGTTGTATTCCCGCATTTTCACTTGAGAACCCTCAAAAAGGGAATTTCAAACCGCTATTCCTATAGCATGCACACAGCGTCTACTTTGTGAACCTTCACTGTTGTGCAAAACTTCAAACACTTCTAATATTCTCTTTTTTTTTTACTCAAAACAACTATATTTTGCTCATGACCATGCTCACATACTATGGGAAGCAGCAGGAAACTAACTTCTACAAAGCTATAATTTCAACAGAAAAAATATTTTGCTGAGGATCACACAAGCATCTTTCACCTTTCTCACTATTTAGACCATGTAAAATATTTTTTAGGGGAAAACCTGTTCACCAGCTCTAATAGGGATTGTCAGCTCAACTATACAGGCTAACTGATAAGAGACTTGTGATACCTGTGCACCTTTACCTAGTGCTGCACAATAATGATGTTGTTACCTAGGAATGTGAAACAAAAAAACAAAAAAAGGTACAGAACTATTGTTCCCTTCAAAGGTCAAATAAGGAAACATTAGTCTGGGGCGTCTTCTTTAATAAAGACTATCAGTTTTTTTTCACAGACTAGCTAATAAAGAACTAGCAATGTACTCGCACGACTACAATAATGGTGTTATTACCCAACACTCGTAGAGCAAAACTACCCACATCTAATTCCCCTTTTAGAGCAAAGCAGGACAGGCTAATAAAAACTTGAGAAGAGGAGGGAGCAATATACATGTTACCTAGTCCTAAGGAGCAATATACATGTTACCTAGTCCTAATTTATAGGAGAGCTAGCGGGGAGCTAGCTTCCTCCCCCATTTTTTTGACAGAAGGAAATCTGAAACATATTTCACTTCAGTCAAAACCATCAACTTCCCGGGTGTAGCACTGGGCATAAACAAAATTGTAGGAAATACATAGCACTTTTGAGAGGGCTAGAACATCTTTTAGCACATGTACAAATGTCATTGCCGTAAAATGATGTGTGTGCCTATTAATATCGAATACAAGGTAACTAAGGAGAATTCATTATAATTATTTATCTATTACAAAACACACTACTTCTTTTGAGGCCTTTTATTACCATGAAGGAGTAAGGAAAAGGAAATGGTATTGGGACACAGCTAAAATCTCCCATAACCAGGCACTATGCGACATTCATTAAGGAAATGGCGGCAAAAGGGAAATCTATAAAAGAACAACAAATTACTTAGGTAATGGTCAGGCTTGTGACACAACACCATGCGTACACTGTAGAACTCTTCTTTTTTTTTTCTTCTATACCATTTAACAAAATAGACATACACTACTAAAGTGTTCTCTGTGAAATTTAGGGACCAGAACAAATTCCTAACCGAGGAGCTTGTACCAGTATCAAAAATAGAAATGTCAAAACAATACAAAACAGAAACATACATAAAATAAGAACAAGCATACCAAGGCAGCAGGTATACTGGCTGTGCTAAGCACAGAAAGCATAGACAAATCCCAGCAACACATGCAAAGGAGCTGTGACACACAACACAATGCCATGCATTTCATGCACAGTGAAACTGCAGCCCAAAACCCAGTATGCTGGCCTCCTTAATTTGTCAGCCTTAAGATCGATCAGCATACCTACCACGCAGAACAGAACAAACAATGCACAAAAAGCCAAAGAAAATATAAAACACACAATATTTACATGCGTGTAACATAAAATAATACACAATAATACACATACCAAACACAAGGGCCACAAAAGGGAAAACACAATATTAGTTACCCAAAGGACGATATTTTTTTCCCATGCATGTCATGCATCATGCGGTGTCAGTGCACACATAATCTGTCTAGCACAAAGTTGCATCAATACTCACCATAACACAGCGATAAAAATGTTTCCCATTGCACTGAAACCGGGCCGACCAGAGGGTCCCCTGCCTTCTGCTACCCACCTACGGGTGAGAAAGAACCTTATCACGGAGTCCCAATTCGGGCGCCATCTGATAAGAGTGGCTCAAATCCACCTGAGCGACTTACCTCACTCATCTATCATTCTCATATAATAAGCCAGCCAGGCAGTGGAGAAGAATTAGAAATATATTTATTGGCCATAATATTCATCTGCAGATGGGCCCCGTCAGGTCTACACCCCAGGGAGTGCACAGAGAGGACTGGCTCCTTTCATCACAGCAATACATTATCACATAGCATGACAGAATAAAACCACGACCAGACTGGAAAAGTACTGGGCTCAGCAGAGGGTGAACAATGAACTCATACATGAGGCATCTGCACCTGCAAAGGCAACACTGTTATCTACCCTCAAGGCCACAGAGCCGAAGCTCTGCTACTCCAGGGCATGGAAACATTTCTGCAAAACTAACTCAAGGCAAGAAATGCTGAAACTGTGATTTTCTGCTCATAAGGGAGGGGGGAAACTGTACCATGAGACATTGGAAATGCAGAGCAAATGTCAGCATCAGAAATCTGTCTGCCATAGACAAGCTTCTCTCTCTTATGGGAAAGTATACAGAAATATCAATAATGGGAACCTAACGGAGGGAAGGCAATGTACTACAACAAGTCTTCTAACTTAGAAGGCAAAAATAAGACAAAAGCTTAACCATTACAGAAACAATTCTATCCAACTGAAGCTTGCATGTTACAAAAATAGCTCAGTGGGTTGCAGCTTATGAATAATAGGCTGTAACTGCATATTGGTTAGACACATTAGGCTAACATATTCACAACATCATTAGGACATTCCGTAACAGGAACATTACAATCTATCACCTGGGTGACTCATCCCTGGTCTGAATAGACCTTGTCAACATTTAGAGTGGTGGGAGGAGTTTCACTTGCACCTGAATAGGTTGTGTCTCATTTCACAATGCTGTCTCTACCCCCTATGGTCATGTTGCACCAGGGAGGACCGGACTGGTTTGGACTAGGTTCAGAGACCCTTACTGCAAAGAGAACACTGACAAAGTGGGGTATAAGTATTGGACTTAAAGCCCCCAGACTTTAGATTTCTTCAAGGAACAAGAGGACCTGGCCATGAAGAAGAGTGGAATGATTAAGTGTGAGATGTGCTGCCTTTTCTGAGTGAGTGGTGGTTTGGCCTGCAGTTTATGCTTCTGTCTGTGGTGGAAGAAAAGGACTGAATCTTTTTACCCTGCTGTGGTATCTTGCTTGTGAAGAATCTCCAAGGGCTTCTGCGTGCTGGCCTCTTGTTGGAAATCTCAGGGACATAAAAGATTTCAAGAAAAGAACCTTGCTGGATCTTAAAGTGTCCAGCCTGGTGTAGGAGAAGGACTGGACTGTTCTTCATTTTTTAATGTTGTTGTTTAATCGAAAAACTGCCAGAGCGCCTTATTGCATGGAAGTCCTGTGTGTTTTATATGAGAGAAACATCCCTCAGCGCTTGGTTTTGTAAGAAGTACATCCAGCTCTGCGGCACCGTATCGTAAGGCCCCGGGAGACAAAAAGCCTTTGAAATCCCCAACCAGCATCTAGTGAATGATGGCATGTTCCTCGCAGCACAGGTTAAGTGCTTTGCTTTCCAAATACCAAAAGCTCTGCCATGAAGGACCTCTACGTGAAGCCCAGAGGGAGAGAAAGCCCTTGTAATCAAAGCTGAGCAGCTCACCTGCTGAGCGAACACAAGGAAACCTCCAGGCATTGCCTGGCATCTAGCCCCAAGCCTCCAGCAAGTTGCCGAGGACTCACAAGGAAGCGAGGACTGCCCCTGCAGTGCTGGCAAATGCACGGCCAGCCAGTGCTATTCCTCAGGGAGCTTCCCGGGATCCAAGTTATCAGTTGCCTCTCACCTCGGAGAGCAAGAGAAGAGTGCCAGTCAGCTGGAGTCTCACCAGGGGAGTTGTGGTAAAGGCAGCAGAGGAACTCCGCCATCACCTGATGGCAGGGCTCTGGCCACCAAAAGAAGATACCAGTGCGGCTGCCGAACCGCAAGGTCGCAGACAACCAGTCCTTCACTAGGGGAGGTCCACCGCCCACGTTAGCTGTGCAGGTGTCTCCCCTCTGTGCTGTTCACATACCTGGGGTCTTGAACTGCAGTTACCCGCCTGAACGCGGGCAGCTGCCTGGATCCCTGGATTGGGAGGGTGGAAGGAATGTGTGAGGTCTCCCCCTCCTTTATGTTCTTTCTCTGTGGTTGTGTACACACCATGGGGGCATTGAGAGATTAGAAACAAGCTACTGGACGGGAGGGCAACCCTCAAAGGAGGACCCGATCCTGCGCAAGTTACTTTCAGAAACCTATTATATACCCTGTGAAAGCCTCGAAGGGGCGCTGCAACTACCTAGTGAGGGTACAAACTGGTGATTGAAGTGAGCATGCAACTACTGCATTTTGTGCCCTCAATGCTGTGTGCAGGAGCTGAATGATAATTCCCAGAAAGGTTTTTTTTATAGCGTTGGAATAAATTGTGCACTTTATAGGTTTGTGTTGAAACTTACTACTTCGTGTCTTTACTCTTGGGGTCCAGATATCAAGTTAGGAGGAATCCCCGCAGAATCAAGAGGAAAGGCTAGGTACACTCTGCTCGATGATTCCCACTCTAAAACAGCACCAGGGTGGGTCGCAATGGGAGAAGCACTTCAGGTTAGCAGTAACTTAGTCTGTAAACAATGCATCCATCTTTTATGTTCAGTGCCTTGAAACAATGAAGCTTGCGCGAGTTTACTTCACAGACATTTGGTCTACAAAAGACCATTGCTTTCTGCACGATTATTGTATTTACCGCCTGTTTCGCCTTTGGCATTCAACTTCTGTCGTATAACCATTGTCCTTTTGAAGATTTTTTACAGTTGTATTGCCTTCTGTGAATCGCTTCATGGAAATCTATGTACATGTGTTAGTCTTCCCATGCAAGGGGTCCAGAAGCCTAAACAGTCTAGGAGTGTATTGTCTTTAATTGGAGATGCACTAGGAAACAGTTTGAATTATTTGAGCCAATAGTTTTATATTCTAATCCTGCTTCCACATACAGCAAAAAAGAAATGGGATGGCATACAACATGCCAGCCCAGGTCATTTAAAAGAGAATTTAAGAGGTTACATGATACATTTGTTCTGCAGCTTATTTAAGTAAAAAAGGCTCTGTTGACCAGTTCTTTTCAACACTAGAACATCAAGCGGAGAGAATGGACGGACTTCTTTTTATTTACAGTGCACACAAACTCTGGTGAATGTTACTTTGAAAACACAACATGGATGGCTGTAGTACAGTAGCTGGGCAGAATAAACATTAGAAAACATTAAAAGAAGTCAATATTTTACCACAAGAGTGAGATGGGGACAGTCGCATAAGTCATGAAGCACAGCACTTGACTGTTTCAAATTCTAATGGTGGTTGTGGGAAGTGGATAGTTTGCATGATGAATATATGATTATTTATTTCTCATTTGCTTCCATTGCGCTCAGAGAAAACACACGTTTTCCTGAACACAAAGAATCAATGTATTCAATAAATGGTATCATTAAATGACTTCCGTTCATATGAATATCTGCATTAGATGAGTTACAAAGTTATTTTAAGCGTGTCAACAAAGCATAAACTTTATTTATATATCCATTCAGGGAACACTGGAATTTTTTACTGGGCTAGGCCTTGTCTTGGGCCCTCCCATCGGAGGAATTTTATATCAGGCTTTTGGATATGAGATTCCCTTCATTGGTGTAGGATCTGCTGTGCTATTCATGGTGCCACTGAACATGTACTTCTTACCCAGATATGGTAAGAAACATTATTTTATTTTACCTGTTGGAAAGTGGAAGATGTTGGTGGATTGACATAGTGAACGTTTTACACAGTTGTTCTTTGCCGATTTTAAATATGTGAGTAGACATTTTAATGTAACCTTTGATTTCTATGCATTGATGTTTGCTCTAACTTCCTGATTTCTTTAGATTCCTTAGTGGTTGTGAATAGTTTTAAGGTACCCAAATAAGCTGATTATAGACATAAAAAGTGTTCTTTTCCCATAGGTGTGGTCTCAATCGCCCTGCATGAGTCCTGACATTGCGGTATGATTTACCCAGTTTATCCGTTTTTTGATTACCAGTTAAAACTTGGTTCTAGATCTATGCAACATTGGCTTTCAATGCATTCCTGTATAAGTAAACATACTCTACTTTACCTTTCACCTAACATTTTGCCTTGTATTTGGTTTACAAATCTCCACCAATTAAATATTAGTTTTGAGATGCAATCGAAGGCATAATACTGTGATACTCAGTATCCATTTGTTTACCACTATTTTTTACAGAGCAACCATTAAAATGCAATATTTTTAAAATATACAATTCCTACTACTGCTAGAACCGTAGCAAAGTCTGGTAGAAACAGTGGGACATATTATCAAGAGTGGCATTAAAATTATCGCCCCTTTATCAGCAGGAAACTGCTGCTAAAGTGTCGTTAAGGGGCTTGATAATATGCCCTAGAGAATTTCTATAGAAGCCCAGGTTCGATGTCTAACCTGGGTTTCTAATGGAATTCTATATTCTATTCTGATGTTAACCCTTAAAATGACCCTCACAAATGCTTTGCCTGAGTACCAAAGTAAATAATTTGGATGCCTTTGGTTTATCATGGCACTGGATAGAGTATAACTTCTCAGACTGTAGAAGTCTATTGCCTGCTTTCCTGTAGCTGGATGGAGGAGATTTAGGGCCCGAGCTAGGTAATCCTCATTTACAGACTCTAAAATACCGAATTTTACCGATTCAGTATTCTATATTCAGTAAAGGGCACACAAGCCAAAATCAGGGGTGCAACAGGGTGTCAAAGTGACACCCTGTTCCCCTTGACAAATCGGTATTTTTACCGAATCGGTATTTACCGATTCGGTAATTGACATTGATTCCTATGGGCCTCAAGGCATAGACATATGCAGACTCTGCAGTAGGATCTGTAGTTCCAGTGGGTGCAGCATCAGTGGAATCTCTCCAGCTCGGTCCGGATTGAGGGTAAGGCAACAGGCCTGCAGCATGGCTAACGAACCCAGATCTCACAGTGGGGACTGATGCATCACTTCTAGGTTGGGGTGGCCGTCCAGGAGAGGTGGAGATCAGAGGACTCTGGTCTCCAGCAGAGACCCAGCTTCCCAACAATTTGTTGGAGCTGAGAACAATCTGTCTGGCAGTAAAAGCATACCTATCATCCATCAAAGGGGGACTGGTTCAGGTGTTCTAGGACAAAACCACCTCTGCAGTAATATTACAACAAGCAGGGCTGGGTGAGGTTGTGGACCCTCCGCCAAGAGATTCTGTGTCTCTGGACCTGGATGGAGAGCCAAGAGATTTTCCTGTTGTTCAGCATATGTCAAGCTCTTTGAACACCTGGACAGATGAGCTCAGTTGCAGGTGCCGGAGAGACCATGAATGGCACCTGTATCCTAAGGTGGTACAGATTATTTTTCTAGAGCGGAGCGAGACTTGGCTAGATCTTTGCGCTACAGCAGAGAATGTGCAAAGTCAATGCATCAGAGCATTGAAACTTCCAAGGCGGCTTTCACTCATAGACAAATCTCTTCTCAAGTGAAGTTCAAGACTCCTGTGCATTTTTCCCCTTATACCGCTACTGCCCTGAGTTCTCAATAAAATTCTGACTGACTGAGCCTAAGTTTTCTTAGTGGCCCCAGATTGGACTTCAACAAGATCTCTCCTTTTACATCGATCTCACCAGCCCCCATGGGATGGATGATCAACTCTTTATTGGGTTTGCTGGGGGAAAGAAGGGAAAGGATGTTCTAAAGCACACCTTCTCCAATGGATTGTGCTTTGTATCAAAATCTGATATTCACTGGTGAAGAAACAGCCACCTGAAGGGCTGCGTCCCCATTCTATCAGGGCAAAAGTCGCCACCACTGCATTAGCACGCATGGTCCCCAGCCTGGACATCCCTGCACAAATCTACCTAACACTACTGTCTTGACAGCCGGGTGGGGTATGATGGCCTTTTGCCCATTCGGTCCTCCAGTATTTTGTTTTGCCCGTTAGCAGTCCCATCACCAGGGAAGTATTGCTAGGGTATCTATTCTGCATTCTAGCTGTTTGCAGTGGTGAATGGAGAGTCATAGGTCATCTGTGTACCAGTTTGCTTACGGTCTAGTCTGTGAATGTGCAGTGGTTTTCAGCAGGGCCTTGGTATCTGCGTAGGAGGTGATCCAGGAGTTGAAGGTGGTGTTAGAGTGTGAGAGATTTGGAGTACTGTGGTCCAGATTTCCTCAAATATCTTGCTACAATTGTTTCAGACAATTTTGATGGGCATGGTTCTGTAATTGTATCGTTATGTGGAGGTTGAATCGAACACGGTAATTGTGGTTCAGGGGGAAGGGGTAGGCTTGTCCATTGTGGTGTTGGAGAAGTTGGTGAAAACAGGGTGAAGGTGATGGCTGGATATGTAAGTGGGGTGCCTTCCTTGTTGGCTGAGTCACAGTGTGTTCAGGTCTTCCAGGAGTTTGTTGGTGTTTTCTCAGTGTGGTCTTCCAGGTCAAAGTTATGATCACTGAGTAGAATGAAGGAGCTAGGTTCAAGCACCAGTGGGGTGATCAAGTTCACAATGGTGTTTCACACCATTGCACAGTTCTGGCTGCTTGTGTGCGATCATTGCGAATGGCACCATGCACAGCGCAAGGTTTCCTTTTCTGCCGCTGGAGTAGATTTTTACTCGAGCGGCAGCTTTCTGAAAGTGAACGGGCAGTTTCTCAACGTGAGCGGTCGTAAGCATATGCAACCGCTCATAATGAGAACCCTGACCCCCCTGCGCCGAAAAATCTGTCCGGGAGTTTTATTTTCCACTCTCACCAACTTGATTTTTACGATTGCGAACAAGGAAAATTCTCACTGGGAAGTTGATTTTCCTGGCTTGCGCTAGCCAACTTGGCATTGGTGATATCGAGCGAGGAACAAAACTCCGCTCTACTGCGCGAAGCGGAGTTTTTGGGAACTCAGTGATCTCCGCGTAACGCGGAGTGCGGAAAACTCTGCAAACTCCGCCAGCAGAGCGGAGCTCACCGCCTAGCCTACTCCTGCGCTGGTAGAGGGAGGCCCAGTTGCAAATGTCTGAATTGGTGAATGGTGTTCAGAGCATGCCGGTCAGTGTCTGCATAGCATCTAAGGCTGTGGTGGGTGGAGATAGACCATAGGTCCTCGCACTGGCTGTGGACAGGGTGAGCACAGGCACATACCAGCTTGCCTTGGGTGTGGTTCACATGTAATGTGTAATGTAATGTATGTATACTTGTAAAGCGCACTCTTACCCCGTTACGTGGCGTCCTGGCGCTGTATACCGCTGGGGAACCCGTCCTGGCTTTCCCTCTGAGAGGGCACCCCCAAGGTGAAGCCAGGCATCCCGGCGCTGCTGGGGCCGTTGTGGAGATTAAGCAAGCTATTGCCCAGAGTTGCAGAGTGGGACCCATGGTTAGCGTAGGCACCTAGGCGAGAATTATCGAGTCCGCGGACATTGACCCAAGACCCTGCCGCATCGGGAATTGAACCCTGGCCCCGGGCCGACCTCTACTTCAGGGTCTGCCGCTTCTAACCAGTGAGCCACACTTCTCCATGTGATTTAAACTAGGCCTTAAACTTATCCAACTAGCATCAAGTAACTGGTGCTCCTACAGATGTTTCGAAAGCAGATTTTATTAACTTTTTGCAAATGAAAAATTAAACTATAGCTAGCTTCTGCCCTGAGGTTCAAGGCTGACATCTGAGTTTGTTTACCCCTTTGTTCCACTCACTAGTGACAGTATCACATGAAAATAAATGTTAAGGATGAGGATGAGAGCAGGTGTAACAACCACAGGTAAAGATTTTATCGTCATTTAGCAATTAGACTCTATGAAGGTACAGCAGGTAGAAAATGGGTAAGAAAAGTGAGCTTGTTGACCCTAAACTGAGGCCAATATATTGTAAGCTATGTATGTATCTAGAGATCATTGCTATGGAAACACAAAGGCATATATGGCGACTACAGCCATGGTTTCTATGTATGTAGAATTGAGGTGATAAATAATTTATATGGTAATTGATCCTATCCTGAAGTGGATTATTGAATGGGTAGCATAATTAACTCTCCGGAGTTCCCCACTTCAAATTGCAGCCTAACATGGGGAATTGGTGTTTGCCACATTCATTACTGAATGTTTTGTATTTGTGTTTTAGCATTTTTTTCTGGTAGAATCCTTCAGGTTTTTAGGTCGAGCATGGGCAGTGTGTGTGCTGCTCAAAAAGGCATGCTGTATTCTATTCAAGTATGGACTTGAAGCTCTGCCCACTTTCCACCCATATTTTTAATTGGCTTGAGTCATTGTCCTTTGTAAAGGCCGGCTTCTGATTCATTAATATGCTTGTTAATTCCTCCTTAGTACCGCCTTGTCTTCATTTGTAACCTCTGATGAGGGCTGGTCAGTTTACTTCTGTTGTTACATGGTATGTCTTATTTAGTCTATAAGCACAGTTTACTTCAATGAGTTTCTCTTACTGCAGGCACGACATGCTTTGCTGAAACATTCAGCGTGTCATGCCCGCTTACACTTTCCAAGCAGCCAGGGACAATGTAGGCTGCTTCTTTGCAGTGAAATAGGTCTTGCATTTACAAGAGTTTTAAGCTATTGCGAGTGCACATGACAATGTCTTTTATTTAAGCGTTAATTATCAAAACAGATAAATGAAAGACATTGTCATTTACAATGTCAATAGCTTAAAATCTTGCAAATGCAAGACCTATTGCATTGCAAATGCTTGTTTCCTGGGGAAATCTGTTGGTAGAAAACTGTGCAATGTAGTAATGAATCTACAACTCTGAATTCTGATATGTCTGCAAACTTCATCTGCGCATGAAACAGAATTTAAAACACATTTTTTAATCGGGTTTAAGAGAAGTGTATATATATTTCAGAAGGCAGAGATAGGTTATGCCAATTGAGATTTATTTAGCTTAGTATTGCCACGATAAAGACCTCACAGTGCTGCAGGATACAAATATGTTTATTGTATTGTGATTGTTTTTATTCAGCAATTCATACTATTAATGAGGCAGCAAAACACATTTGCGTTGGGGTTTAGTACAATACTCCATGCATTGCTATGGATGGAAGTTAAGTTTGGCTAAGTACCGCAGTTGCATATTTATAGATGTGATAGGATGGGATAATTAGTCCTTTCATCCCTGTTGATCTATCCTCGGACACTTTAAGTAGCCTACCATGACCCCAATTACAAGTTGCATGGTAATACCAGAGTGCAAACTCCATACAAGTAACCAACCAGGACCTTGCAAGTATGAGATGAACACAGCAGGATGGAGAGTTACTGTATGACCTTGATTTACCAGCTGGTGTTCTGCCCAATATGCAAAAACAACAGTTGATGGACAGAACCCAGCCATATGCAAATCAGTCTTGACCCTGTGCCACATGGGAACAGTCCAGCCCGAACTGCCAAGCCAGGTCCTCCCTGGACTGGAAACAGCTGCTATTCAATCAGCAAATATAAAAGCTGTTTGAGAACCAGTATATAACTTTCATTTATGGAGTCATTTGTGGCTTTGTTTTAAGAGGAAATGAAAAGCTTTTAATGCTTAGTTTTGAAGTGTGTTCCTGTAATTTATAGTTCGATCACGTAACTATACCTGCTGAATTTCTATGGTTTTGTACGTGTGAAATCTGATCCTAACTATAACATCCCTGTAACCTTTGTTTTTTTCAGTGGGTTTCAAAGGTGTTTTAATTCTATTTCCTAACTATAACGTCCCTATAACCTTTGTTTTTGTCAGTGAATTTCTATGGGGTTTTTAATGTTATATCTTAAATAAAATGTCTATGTAACCTTTGGATTTTTATATATATGTATATGATTCTCAAGTTCCACACAGGAGCCCATAAACCCAGTTAACAATCTACTGTTAAAGCATGGCATATATACTTTACTATGTCAAAATTAGTAAATTATAACCCAAACACTCTCTAATGAGCAATTCTTCTATGCCACTCTTTCTTAGCTTTACAATCTACTCCTTTTTATCAACTTCCCCAACACTTTTGGCTGCATTTCCATGGTAACCATGTTTAGAACATTGACTGCTAGCGCAAGGTTAAAAGTTCATAACCCTTTCTCTGGCCACTATACTACCTTCAAATTGAAATGTAGCAGGTGTGGTTGACTGTTTAGCATTATAAGTGTATCCCAAACAGCCTAACTATTTTGATATTGTTCCAGAACCAATCACAGAAGTAATTACTTTTCCTCACAATCCTTACATATTTTAAAATCCCTGCATATTAATAGCAGCCAATTAAATATGTTTGTTTTCAAATTGGGTGCTGTCTTGCATTTTAAGTACCTTTTATTTTGAAAACTGTCTTATTCAGCTCCAGCCTTCTCCTGTGTGCTACTTCTCTTTGCCTTCAAAACAGTTAGAGTGTGGATTGCGGGTCACAGCTTTGTGCTTTAAGCCAGAGAGTGCAATAGAAAGAGTGGCATTGACAAAGACTTGGGATTTTCAAATGTGGACATAACTTGGGTTGGCTAGAGAGGGTTAAAGTGGCATCAATTTGCTACCAATCAATCAATCAAACAGGGGGTTTATAGAGTGTGCTACTCACCTATGAGGGTCTCAAGACGCTGGGGGGGCAGCGCTTACTCAGTCGAAAAGCAGGGTCTTGAGGTCCTTCCTGAAGGCGTGCAGGTTCGTAGAGCGTCTGATGCTGATTGGGAGCTCATTCCAGGTCTTGGCTGCAATGTAGGAGAACGCAATTCCTCCTGCTCTGCTTCTGCAGATGCGTGGTATCTCTGCTAGGGCGAGGTCGGGGGACCGGAGATTCCTTTTGGATGCATGGAAGCCGACTCTTACGTTGAGATTTTTGGGTCCAATGGTGTGGAGGGATTTGTGGGTGTGTGTGAGAAGCTTGAAGGTTATTCTCTTCTCGACAGGGAGCCAGTGTAGGTCGGGGAGGTGTGTCTCATGTGTTCGTGCCTAGGAGTCCCAAGCACGAGTCTGGCCACGGCATTCTGAATGGTTTGGAGCTTGTGTAGGAAGGTCTTGTTGATGCCGGCCTAGAGGGCGTTTCTGTATTCCAGTCTGCTGGTTATGAATGCGTGGGTGATGGTTTTTCTGTGCTGGGGGATCCATTTGAAGGGTTTTCGGAGGAGGCAGAGGCAGTTGTAGCTGGTGGAGGCGATGGCGTTGATCTGGCATGTCATGGAGAGGGAGGAGTTCAGGATGATGCCTAAGTTCTGCGTGTGGTCTGTCGGGGTAGGAGGGCTCCCGAGGGCAGATGGCCATCATGTTTTGTCTCAGGTAGAGGTCGAGGGTCCCAGGATGAGGACCTCAGTTTTCTTCCAGGCCGCAACGTCCTTCATTCCTTCCTGGAAGCTGATCCTGGTGTCTTCTCGATCTTTCCTGAGGGAGAGGATGAGCTGGGTGTCATCGGCGTAAGATACTATGTTCAGTCCGTGCTGTCTAAGAATGGCGGCGAGGGAGGCCATATAGATATTGAACAGCGTGGGGCTGAGCGATGATCCTTGTAGTACTCCGCAGCTGGTCTCTGTGGGTTCAGAGATGAAGGGGGGATGTCTGGTTGAAAGTATTGCGGACTGCCAACACCTCAAGATTGTATACCAGGGTGCTGCTGACCTAGGCACACTTTGGTAGGGTTGTAAATCCTTATGATGAATACCTTTGCTCAATTAATGCCACTTTCCCTCACATTGCCTTGGTGTTCTATAATATTTGCCAAAGGCAGAAATGGAAATGTTCAAACAAATTCTGTCCACAAATAGACAAATTCAGGAAACATGTAAATAAAACATGTTCTGCATTCTTCAGAGGCAATAACTTGGGCTCTATATATCGCAACACTTTACACTTTGACATGACTGTTGTGTATTGAAATTATGGAGTTCATTTTACAGAGGAAGGCACCAGGGTGTTCCTTAAAAATCGGAAAAGCTGCACCCTGTTTAATGTGTAATTATTATCTACGCACAAAAACACAATGGCTCTTCTAAGGCCCACCCTTTTTCCTAAACATTAGTTCATTTTATTTTTAAATCCCTTTTTTAAATTTCTTATACGGATAAACAGTTCCACCACGAGCTTACACAAGAAGCCCACACTGAGCGTTGCAGCAGATCTGTGGATTCACACATGTTGAAAATGTGGATAATGGACTTTTTCTAGATGTGTGAGTGTCTGAGTGGGTCTGTGAGCTGGTGAGTAATTGTATGTGTGGGTCTATGAGTGGTGTGTGAGTGTCTGTGACTGGGTGTGTGAGTGGGTGTGAGAGTATCTGAGTAGTTCTATATCTAGATGTATGAGTGTTGGGGTAGGTCTGTGAGTGAGTGTGAGAGTGTCTCTCTGGGCCTGTCTGTGGAAGGGTATCTGTGTGGGTCTGTCAGTGACTGCATGAGTATCTGAGTGGGTCTGTGAGTAGGTGTGAGACTGTCTGAGTGAGTATGCGAGTGGGCATGTGAGTGTCTGAGTGGGTCTGTGAGTGGTGTGTGAGCGATCTAGGCTTTTTCCCAACACCACTTCAAAAGCAGGGCTGGCGCGACCGCGCAGCCCTGATAGCTCCAGAGGCGTGAGCCGGGACCAGGTCCCAACGTTGCTCATCTCATTGCTGCTATTGCGATTTTTGCGCTGACAAGGATTCTGGCCATCTGGGAATCGAATTGCTGAATTTTTAAACATTTTAACATTTCGCTGAAATCTGTATTTTTAATGAATTTAACTCACCGCTAAACTTACTATTGAAGCGCATAGATAGGGGCTGTGTCTCACGTACATCAGAGGCACAGGAAGGGGGGATTGTCATCCAGCACTCGCCCGGACAGCCGCCATCTTGGGTTGGGCCAAGGTGAGCGCTCTAGGCTTTTTCCCAACACCACTTTAAAAGCAGTGCTGGCGCGACCGCGCAGCCCTGATAGCTCCTGAGGCGTGAGCCGGGAGCAGGTCACAACGTTGCTCATCTCATTGCTGCTATTGCGATTTTGCACTGACAAGGATTCTTGGCATCTGGGAATCGAATTGCAGAATTTTTAAACATTTGTCCGCGCAGCGGGCGCGCCGGCGGCACGCCAAAGGCAAGCTCGTCTGCGCCCGTCCGCGCCAGTCCCCCGCCTAGCGCCATGATGCCTGGCCGCTTCACCTCAGGCAGCTCCCCACGTAAGGTTTATGGGTGTAACACACTCCTGGGTCTGAATGTGGGGAAGAGAAAGACAGGTTGTAAAGCACTGTGGCTGGATGGGAGCACACAAGGAGGCCCCCATGTCTGTCATGTATGTCAGGAACACATCCCGGATATTCTTATGAACCCATCTCAGGCATTGACCCCGCGGACTAGGATCAGTGGAGAGACCAAGAGGAGCGATTTTGACTGTCTCCTGATCAATGCACGTCATTGATCAAGCATAGTCTAGAGATTGCCGAGTTGATTTAAGATAACGAAAATAAAATAGCATTTGTTACGGTGACATGGACGGATTCGGCCTCTGGCCCGGATCTAGTGAATGCGACCCCAGCAGAATACCTTAGCTACACATTAGACAGGCCACAGAAAAGAGGGGGCAGCCTTGCGGTCATTTATCACCCCTCGATTAAAGGTAGCTTCCTCCCTCAATCATTTGATTCATGCGAGGTCTTAGCATTTAATTTAGTTCTATCGGACCACCAATCATTCAAGGGCTGTCTGATATGCAGACCACCCAGCACCAAGACACGGTTTCTGGGTGCAGCGGTCAACTTCTTAGAAGAAGCACTGTGTGCAAAGGCTTATACTGTCCTGGGAGATTTTAACTTCCATTTGGAATGTAGTCAAGATAGCTACACAGCGGTACTAAAAGACTTAATGGAAGGGCTAGGGCTAGTACAGGTGGTCACAGGTCCTACTAATATGGCCGGCCATTCCCTGGACGGGATTTTCACGAATCACCCAGAATTAAAATTCTCTTATTCTGAGCCCGTAGCTTGGTCAGACCATGCCATGGTTCGGTTTTGTATATTAGGCATGACATCACAAAGGGCGAGACAGAACAAGAAGGAAGCCAGGATTAGCAGAGCCTGGAATAAAATAGAGGGGACTACCTGGGAGGAGTTGTTGGTGGCCTCAAAGGTCTCTTTGCCCCCAGGGGCCGATGAAGCTGTATTAACCTATGACAACTGGATCGATCAGGCCTGTACCATCTTGACCCCACCAAAAAGTTGGCACCCCTCCCGCACGGTTCCGTCAGCCCCCTGGTATTCAGAGGAACTCAGGGAGCTCAAGCTCGAGTGCAAAAAACTAGAACTAGCCTGGCGTAAAAACTATAGTGAGGCCGGAAAAAAGAAATATAGAGCTAGTCAGGGAATTTACAAAGAGAAGATTAGACAACTCAAACAATCCTACTTTACAGACTGCATCCTTGGGGTTAAAAATTCCCCTAAGGAACTTTTCTACACTGTTGCAAGACTGGCCACGCCCAAGGCAGCAGCTACGCCACCTAGCCTGGAACTCTGTGAAAACCTACCTCAGTTTTTCACGAACAAGGTTGGAAGGATTTTTGTATCCTTGGAAGCTCAGGTGTTACAGAGCCTGCAGGAATCTAGGTCTAGGAGCCTGACTGCGGACACATAGGGCATTAAACTGTTTGCTTTTGCTTCAGTTAAGGGAGAAGAGATCAAGAGGCAGCTACTGAGCATAAAATCAGGTTCACCTCATGACCCCTGCCCGGCAACTGTAGCAAAGCAGGCAGCAGCCCCCATAGCCGATACTCTAGCAGTATTATTTAACCAGCTATTCGAGATAGGGGATTTTCCATCGAGCTGGAAGCGGGCCTCTGTCAAACCCCTATTAAAGAAGCCCAACTTAGATATTACTGACCCCAACAACTATTGCCCGATTGCAAGACTACCATTGCGGGCCAAGATCATAGAAAGAATCATGAACATCCAGCTCAGTGCATATCTAGGAACCACTCAAAGTCTAGACAGCTCACAACATGGGTTTAGACCTGGCCACAGTACGGATCCACCCTGATCAAATCAACGGAAGAGATCAGGAAAGTAATGGACTCAGGGGGTCGGGCGGCCTTGGTTATGCTGGACCTATCGGCGGCCTTTGATACAGTCCACCATACCATCTTGGTGGACCGGTTAGAAGAATGCGGGGTACAGGACATCTTGAGATCTTTTCTGACTAACAGGGTCCAGGTGGTTGCGTTGGGTTACTTTGAGTCCAAACCCTTTCAACCACCTTGTGGGGTCCCTCAGGGGTCCTCGCTTATCCCGACCCTGTTTAATGTCTACCAGGGAGAGAGGAATTGCTTAAAGCTTAACTCCGCCAAAACCAAAGTGATATTGTTTGGCTCCACGGTCAACTTCTGGAGCCCGAGGTGGTGGCCGGAAGAGATGGGGATTCTCCCCATCCCGGTCAGTAAGGTTATGAACCTTTGGGGTCCTGATAGATAATAGATGATAGACTATTGTTCAGAACCCAGGAAATGCCTTAGCTACATCTATTCACTGGACACTGAAAATCCTTCGGAAGGTTCTCCCGTTTCTTCCAGTTGACTGCAAAAAAACTGTGGTGACGGTCTTGGTGCTTACACGACTTGATTACTGCAATAGTCTACTCCTTGAAGCCC
This sequence comes from Lissotriton vulgaris, assembly GCF_964263255.1. NCBI lineage: Eukaryota > Metazoa > Chordata > Amphibia > Caudata > Salamandridae > Lissotriton > Lissotriton vulgaris. The sequence continues at coordinate 1,301,952,895 of NC_141694.1, forward strand.
AGCAAGGAGTACTCAATAAGCTACAGATATTACAGATTGCAGCAGCTCACCTCCTCACAGGCTTGCCCAAGTTTGCACCTATATTGCACGAACTTGTGAAGCTGCAATGGCTTCCAGTGCGGAAGCGGATCTTATTCAAAAGCATGTGCATTGTATTCAAGGCAGTCCATGGAATTGGTCCAGCGTTCCTAAGGCAATATTTTCACTGGTACGCACTAGGAAAGTGTGTTGGGGGGTAGAAGCTTCAGTCGAGGGGCTGCTGTTGCCTGGAATGCCCTCCCGGTGGCACTACGATTGTCTCCCAATTTGATGACCTTTCGCAGAAGTATAAAAACTTGGCTGTTTGTAAATTAAACTGGAGGCCTAGCTATAGGAGCTATCTAGACAGCGCCAGGACACCGTACGGTAACAGTGCGCTTTACAAATGTCAAAAATAAATAAAATAAATAAATAGTTATTAGAGTGTCTGAGTTGGTGTGTCAGTGGGCATGTGAGTGTCTGAGTAGGTTTCTGAGTGGGTCTGTGAGTGAGTATGTGAGTATCTGAGTAGGTCTGTGAGTGGGTGTGTGAGTGTGTTGGTCTGTAACTTCGTATGTGAGTATATGTCTGGGTCTGTGACTTGGTATCTGGGGGTCTGTGAGTAGATGTGTGTGTCTGAGTGGGTATGTGACCGTGCATGAAAATCTGAGTGGGAATGTGAGTGTCTGATTGGGTCTATGAGTCAATGCAGGAGTATCTGCGAGAGTCTGTAACTGGGTGCGCGAGTGTGTGGTTGTCTCAGTGGGTATGTGAGTGCCTGAGTGGGTTTGTTACTGGGTGTTTGTGTTTCTAAGTATCTGTGGGTATATGAGTAGGTATGTGAGTATCTGTGTGGATCTGTGAATGAGCATGTGAAAGTCAGAGTGAGTCTGTGAGTGGGTACATGTGGGTCTGTGAGTGGGTGTTTGAGTATATGTGGTCTCTGAGGAGATGTGAGAGTATCTGAGTCAGAAACTGAATCAATATTTGTTTAGCAAAATACGCAAGGATATATACAAGGGAAAAGTGCGTAACTACCAGAAACTGTAGTACCATTCGGCAAGAGCCAATGTATTCTACCATTCTAACCCGCCCACAAAAAATATTGTTAAATGAAGCAACATGAACAATCAGGTACATAATTCATTAAATACTACCAGGCCAGTGCCCTGTTACATACTGAGCATTTCATCTCACTCCTACTAGCATATCAGCATTACTTGTGCAACATGCGCAAGGGTATGTACGGAGAACAAGTGCTGAAGTGAAAAAACTTCGAATACCATTCTGCATTTGTTTAATTCTCAAGGCCTTAACATTGATTCAGGTATTGCCACTCATAGTCACCTACTGATTTTTTAGGGCCAGTGCCATACTTTGGATCTTGAATCATCCAGATAACTCTGATCCTTTGCTAATTAATTAAGATGGAGGTGAAAAATAAAAATAAAAAAAGAACAAATTTAAGACATTTTACACAATTCCTAATCCAAGTGCAAACCTTAAGTTGTTTGAAGACATTGTTATTATTGTTTTTTTTATTGAGCAGAATGGAAAAATTGAAGTTAGAACAATTATAAATAAGCAGATATATACACAACTGAATACAATTTATGCTGTGCAATAGATAAAATCGTACAATCGCCAGTTTTTTTATATAAACGTGAATTCGATCCAATCATCAAAAATAAAGTATATATTGGAAAGGGGGCCATACCCCCAACCCAAAAAAAAGTGCAAATGCAGATTCAATTGAGGTCCGAGAAATACAATTATACAGAGAGAGTTGATATTGTTAACTAGAGTGCAAATACAAATTCAAATTCAAATACTTTGCAATTCATTCCTTCAAAAAAGGTGTACATATGTCTTGAAAACTGATACTTGAGCTAAATACACAAGTACAGATGAAAGACCTCACCTATATAATAATACTTAAGAGAGACCAACCATTCTCTTCATCTGAAGTGCACAGCAGACAGAAGACATTATTCTTACCCTGTATTTTTGTCTTTACAAAGAAGAATGCAATTCTTCATCGTTATTCAACCCATTGGGTGTTTTACTGTCTAGCATGATTATGTATCTAGTTTCCAGTTCATGTAATGTTCTTGTACAGTTACCCCTCTCTTACTTAATGGTACTGCATCAATTACAAAACAACTGATTTTCCGGATTCTTTTGGTGGAATTTTTCGCAGTGATGTTCCACTGGGTCCAAATGATTGCCATTTGTCATTGCCCTCATGTGCTGAAGGATTCGTCTATGGACTTGCAATGTGGTGCTACCAACGTATCTTAAATTAATTGCAAGAGCAGGTTAATACATAAATCCCAAACACTGTTTTGCAGTGATATGCCCCCTTGATTTCCACCTTTTTTGCTTCAAAATGGTGTGTGGAATGCTGTAGTGTTTTGGCCTATTCTGCAAGCCCTGCAAGAAGTGCAATTCCTGAAACCAAATGGTGATCTTAACCAACTCTATTCACAGTCCATTTCAGGGAGGCTCCTTACAACTGCATCTCTAAGGATGGGGCTCTCAAATATGTTATGGGTGGGTATCTCAGTAGAGCTTTCCCTATTACTGGATGTGATTTCACTATATGCCACTTTTTATTTAACAGATTTCTGAGTTATTTATCCTGCATGTTGTATGTGGTTAAAAATCTCAGTGGGGCCTTAACTTTCTTTTCTCTAGGTTTTGTTTTGGAGAATAAAATTGCCTCTCTTTTTTCTTTGTTGGCTGCTTTACGGGCCTTCTCTATTACAGAAATATTAGATCTCCTTTCTAGAAATCTGTTAGTTATTTCATCCTGGCATCTTTTTAATTTATCCTCAGTGCTACAATTTCTCTTGGCACGTAGCATTTTGCCATAAGGAATACTTACTTTGATGTGATGGGGATGAAAGTTGGTAGTATGAAGGGTAGTGTTCCCTGCTGTTTCCTTTCTATGAAGAATTGTTTCCAGCTTACCTTTGGGAGCATAAACTTCTATGTCAAGTAATGTTACTTTTGTCGTGCTTATGTCATGTGTGAGTTTCAGATTCAAATAATTGTTATTCAAAAGCTTCACAAACTGTTCTGCTGAATTGGTCGTACCCCTCCAAATCACAAAAAGGTCATCTATATGCCTAGCCCACATTATTATATACTCGTCCCATATTTGTGCATGTTTCCACCTGCTTCTCCCACCAGCCTACATATAATCATGCATAGCTGGGAGTGAAACAGGACCCCATCACAGTTCCACACTGTTGATGATACAGTTCTTGCCCCAAATAGCAGAATGTTGACTTCCAAATATCTTTTTGCCATCATAATCAACATTTGGGTATGATTGTAAAGGCTTACTGGTCTATCTAGTAGGACATGTTGCATGGCTCTCAAGCCGTCCTTGTCGGCAATACTGGTATATAGAGTTGTTATGTCCAATCCCATTAACACATAATCAGGTTCAATGGGTGTGTCGTAAATAATTTTTAAGAAATCAAGACTCTCTCTTATGTAAGATGGTAAGTCTTTCACATATTTGTGCAGTAAGAAATCTATGTACTTGGATGTGTTCTCCATCATGCCTCCAATCTTTGAAGTGATAAGACGTCTAGGAGGATAACTGGCATTTTTTTGCACTTTTGGAATCAAATAAAGAACTGGAGTTTTAGGAGTGTCATTTCTCAGGTATAGATTCTCATTGTGGGATAGTAGGCCATTGTTCATCCATTGTTCTAATTATTGCTCATATTGAGAGTGAGCCTTGATTAATATCATCTGGTTGCATTTTCTATAAGATTCTCTTTGTTCCAGTTGAACACGGGCTTCATGTAAAAACATGTCCAATGGCTATAGCACAACATTACATCCCTTGTCAAAGTTTCATACCATCACATTTGTATTTTTCCTCAATTTGGCCACTAACTCGTTGTATTTCCATTCCTTGGCCATTCTTTTTGCGTGCCCCTGGTTCGTCTCCTTATATTATTATTGTTATTGCATTTCTTATATAGCGCCAGAATCGACCCCCGAAGGGGTATCTCCGCGCTTGCCTTGGGAACCCGTCCTGGTTTTTCCCTGTGAGATAGCCCCTACAGGGCATCCCCAAGGTGAAAGCCAGGCATCCCGCCGCGGGGGGCCGTTGTGGAGATTAAGCAAGCTTAATGCCCAGAGTTGCAGAGTGTGAACCCATGATTAGGTCAGGCACCGAAGCGAGAATTATCGAGTCCGTGGACATTTGAGCTCAACACCCTGCCGCGTCGGGAATCGAACCCTGGTCCCGGGTCTGACCTCTGCTTCAGGGTCTGCCTGCTCTAACCAGTGAGCCACACTTCTCCACATTTTTTTAGGCCTTTGGACATCAGCTCATGAAAAGTGTCAATTGTGTCCTTCGTTGTGGCTAGCAATGTTCTGTCGGAATGGTGTGATTGCTGCTTCTCCCACTTCTATGTCCTTTTCCTGTACAACTGTAGTGTAGTTCCTATATTCCCAATAGGCTCTGCGTATTGGAACAATATATCCTATAGATTTGGTCAGGCATATGAACATCATGAATGAACCCCCAGGGGAATAGTTGTTCATTGTAAAGTAACTGAGTTCTATGAGAAATCAATATTAAAGCAAAGGAAAGTCCCTGCTTAAGCTGGCTTTTCAAGAAATCCTGTGACGTTTGGTGAACAGATGGAAGTAGCCATGCCTGTATTTGTGTAGCATGGGCTGTGCCTAAGTAAGGGCTTTATTTCTATACCTATATAAGGGCCACAAGACTTGTACCTTTATAAGGGTATGAAGCAGGAAAATCCATTAGGAATCTAAAAAGCCATACAACACACACTCCACTTTCCTTTGTACGACATTACTATGTTTTATATCTAAACATGATGTGTTAAAAACCCACCCAAAATACATAAAAATGCATTGGTACTGGTTTTACACAAAAAGCATTTGTGCTGTACGCATTAAAAAGCAATGTTTAATTCCAAGCATATAAGTGAATTTTTCAAAATGCTATCTGAATGAATCATGAAAGTACATTTATGAAAAGGCTTGTTAATACAGAATAAAAAGATGCCGAAACCAATTCATGACAGATTATATAAAACTGTTTGTATGAGGACAAGGTCAAATATTGTCTCTGGAAGTTTTCAAAGAATGTTAGTTCTCTATGAATAGTTCTACTTTAAGCAGATTACTTTGTGCCAAAAAAGAGTAAAAAGACAAATTTGGAGGAAAAGAAATTAATCATAGGAAAAAGAGTTCCAAAGTTAGAACTTGGTTTTGAAAAAATGAAGGTCGAATTCAGAGTCTCTCAGAACACTGTCAGTGTTCTTGTTTGAAGAAACCATCAAATCTTCTAAGTCTGTAAAGAATGTGTCTACCATTGTAGGTGAGAGTTGGATTGCCTCGTTAAGAAGATCAACCGCACATAGATGTGAAGCATCGCCGTTAGCATTGGTCTCACAAGAAATGTCCAAATTGGAGTGTAAATGTGTGCCTGTTTCCTCTCGTACCTCAGCAGTAGCATTTTGTGTCTGTGGGATCTCAATGAATGCCATCATCAGAATTGGTAGCCGCTGAGGAGAACACTGCGCATGGGCCTTTAACGGGTCCAGCAAAGTATCAACATCCGTTGGCATGACTGATGGGAGTGTGAGACAGGTGTCTTACACGCATTCTTCTCTACATAGCAGGCATAGTAGAACAGGTAAGATGCAATCTTGCCAAATTTGTCTGAAAGGTAGAAACCATGTGGTATTCAATTCTCTTAGATGAGGTAGTCCCAAAATGTGGACAATGCGCTCACGACACTTCATCGCCAGTAGAGTTGTGTCCATGGTGAACTGGGTGTCGCTTGAGGATTGGCTTACCATATCGAAGCAGTAGGTGCAAAAATAGTATCCCTGCAGCGAGTCCCAAAATGAGAGGCAATCCACCAAACACAGAGTGCACGAAGGTTGGAAATATTCCTAGGACTGCTTCAAATTGTGCTAACAGTCCCAAAAAAACTGCCTTAAATACATGTACAATACCACTCGTATCAGACATGTTTAAGATACGACTTAACGTTTCTGAGAAATGTACAGGGCAATTTGTAGTTAAGAGGGAATGTATCTGTGCAGAAGTCCTTGCGACTTGCAGATCATACGTTTCTTTGGCTGATGTCAGTGGCACAGTTTTCTGTAAAAGAATGGCTTTCATTCTGCTTAAAGTATCAATTCGTATAGAAGAGATGTTCAGTGAAGGCCATAAAGGCAACACCCGGTCTGTCTTTGTTTTTGGAAACAATACTTGCATAGGCGTCCCAAGATGGCAGAGTGAGAATGCCAAGGAGCAGCAGCCTTGCTAACGGCTCCCACCTACCTGACTGATGGCTTCTTGAAAGACTAGAAGATATCTCTCGTCTTCTTCTAAATGGCGGAGAAAAACGGAGTGCTTTCCTACAGACCTGCATTGAGTGCTGTGTCCTTTGATTCCGCAAACTCCAACTTCAACCCTGTGCCCCCCGTCTCTCTCTGTGGCTCACCGTCTCCGGCTATCAGTGAACGGCGAATGCTGTGGTCGTGACTGGTTTTGCGCCCCCTGCGGATTACGCAGGACTCCATCCCATGGCTGGTCTGCAGATTGGTGTTCGGCTGGTCGGGGCTGTGTTTGCACCAAGGGTTTCCATCGCTGCCTGCAGGAGTGTTTGGTGCTTCTCTGTTCGAGGGCTCGGAGCTGCGGACACAGGGAGAAATGGCACCAAAGAATCCGCCGAGAGCTGCCCGCAGCAACAAAAATGCTATCGTAGAATCTGCTGCGGCTCCCCCTACGCCCATAAAGGCTATACTGACCGGGACTTCTATGGACTCCGCCGTGGTTGTGGCTCAGCTTCGAGTCCCAAAACCCTCATCCTCACCAGCGGGTAAGAAAGTGATATGCCCGCCAGTCTTTGTCATCATGGACCCACTAGCTTCTGGAGTAATAAGTAAGGAAAGGCCACCTATTAGTAATGGTGGGGGCCGGGCAGGAATTGTATCAGAAACTGAAACTGACACTAACACTAGCACTAACAATCTTAGCGCTGTCACGCTACCTACTGTTTCTGCTCTGTCTACTGCCCATTCTACTGAGACTATAAGGGTTGATAACTCCTGTGTCGGCGGGGCAGGAAATGACGGTGGCAATGATGTGGTTCGCACAGTGAGGGGTCAGCTTGGTCCCTCAGGTTCTTTAGGTGACATGAACGACTGCTCAACTGACTCTCTAATTCCATCTGGAGTTTCTAAAGTCGGTGAGATAGGGGCATGCAGAGACGGTGTGGTCATGTCAGTGAATTGGTTCCTGACCTTGCAAATATCACAACAAATGTTGCACTCAATGCTGAGGACACCTTCGCCAGCACCAATATGTCCGTCGCTCTTCCCGTGGCGTAGACTGAGGAGGCTGAGGAGGAGGGGGGGGGGGGTTTGAATGCAGAGTATGAGGAGGTGGAAGGTGAGGCCGACGAAACCGAAGAAGATGAAATTGAAGCAGAAGCAGAAGCAGAAGTAGAAGACGAAGAGGCTCTCAATTCCTCCACTTATCCCTTCTAAGATACGGCTAAATTCTTGGCCGGCAGAAGGGGAAAAGCCAAATCAAAGGCGAAATCGAAATAAAAGAGAGGGAAAGCGATTAATACCGAGTGTGTACCACCCATCATCATCACTGCCTCCGTTCCAAAGAAGGCCATGCTAATCGAAAAAAGACCCCTAAGGAAATGGATACAGGCAAAAGGACTCATAAAAAGCTTGCAATCGTCGGGTATTAGTCCCTCTGACTTTGACTCAGCAAATGTTTATTCTGCTTTACCATCTGGTCCCCCTCATGGGAAGCCTGGTAATGATAACATTTCCCTTACGCCGGCTGTGTCCTCTACAAGTATTACTGCGCTAACATCACTGGAGGTTACATCTGATCCCACTAGTCACAATTCAGCATCTTCAAGCTCTTTAATACTTTCAGGAGAGCCAATATCTGAGTCAATGGACTCTTCTATGCCCCCCTCCAATCATGCTCACTCTGCTCTTACAATTCGGGACTCCATAATTCTCGCTTTAGCTTAAGGGTTAAGGAGATCGGAGATAAGGAGTCCGTCATTTCTCCGCTAGATATTATCCTGCAAACCTTAACGAGCCACCATATGGAGGCACAAGAGCACTTCTTGCAGTTGCAGGAAGATAGCAACAAGGTGCAGAATTCACTGCAAGAGATGACATCTAAATTAGGCGGGATCACAAAAGATATTGTGGAAATTCAACAAAGGGTCGTTGACATTAGGGAGGGATCAGCTAGCACGAAATCGTCTCTGGAACAACAGAATGATCATATATTATCTTTACAGTTGAAGATAGAAGATTTGGAAAACCAACAACCAAAAATTGGATCAATCATCGCAGCTGGTGAACATTGCAGGTGGCAGGATAAGTTGTTAGATGAACTATTGCAGGCCCTGTGTAAATTAATACCCTGACAAAGGAGAGAACCGCTTAGTGCGTTTTCACAATTTTTACCACTAAGAAACACTTCTCTTCCCCCACTCCAACATCTGTGTGTGTACGGTAATTCCCAGGATGTCTTCATGTATTCTTTACCCAACCTTTCATATGTGCCTGCTGGTATATGCTTTAGGCAATACTGAAAATGGAAAATTGTAACAGGCAGAGTGATTGTTCAGTGTATTATCAATTCAATGGCTGGTGTTTCAGCGACTGTAAATGGCAATCTCCAGTTTTTCAATGCTCAGCACCATATAGTCTGCTCCCCTCTGTGCCAATTTGACCTGTATATCAGTGAGATTAAATTCTGAAAGCAGTGATGTAGTATTGATTAAACGCCAAGGCACATAGCCTGAATGAAGGTTTTGCAACGTCCAACCTAATAGCATGATAGAACATAATTGTGACTGACCATGTTGCAACATGACCAAGTCCTGTTCCATTATGCATATTGCAGAGGATGGGCAGACTACAGGCGGTCCAAAATCAGGCGGCGAGATTGGCCTTAGGGATTCCGAAGTGGCAATCTGCCAGGCCCCTCCTCGTCAAACTCCACTGGCTTCCTGTCGCTTCTAGGGCAGCCTTCAAGATCGGCTGCCTTATCTTCAAATCTTTGGCTGGCTTCTGTCCCATCTTTGTAAAATCTCTCATCCGACCCTACTGCCCGCTCCGTAACTTGAGATCCTCCCATCTTCATTTCTTGACTGTCCCTCCCTGTAAGCTCTGCAGATCTGGAGGCCGGAGATTTGCATACCTGGCCCCCAAGTTCTGGAATTCTCTCCCCCTTTCTCTTAAAATTTCTAACTCTCTGATCCTTTTTCGTAAATCTCTAAAAACTTGGCTTTTCCCTCAATCTGGTTAGTCTCTCTGTCTCCTCTATTTCCAACCAGCGCCAGGAAACCCATGGTGTCAGTGCGCTATACAAGCACCCCTTACGATACGATACGATACTATGTTGTCCAAAGAATATATCCTGAATGACAGAGTCGTTAACCCATTGTCAACCACAGAGAGAGTTTTCTCAGAATTAATACGATCAATTTCTTGTATTCGTTCTGCAGTCTCTGCTTGCGTAATCTTCCATGCTTCGTTATAAGCAGCATAGATACCGACATATATAAAATGTTTATGATGCAGTTTAGTAGGTCCTTGCAAGAAGTCTCTTAGGTCAGCGCCATCTTTAAGTAAAGATAAGTGTAGATCTATGTAACCATTCAAGGCACAGTTTCCCTACACTGTATGTTGTTACTATTCCTGGATGTTGTCTCTGAAAATATCTTGGATCTGGCCTAGTGAATGTGAACCCTTGTGTTTTATTTAGGAATCTATGGTGACAGTTGTTTGTGTCTGTGAGCCATATTAATCGAATGTTTTCCAATCAGGCTCTGTTCTGTTGTGAAACAAAATAGTATGTACGTTGACCTCCCCCTCTGAAGTGTTAATATCAGATGTTGGTGTAGGTAGAGACGGTTTGATTAAGTCTTTTATCTTGGCTAACCTAAGACAACATGCCTGTTGGGCAGTGTCATTCAAAAACATAATTTGCTCTTGGATGATGCAGGCTCTAAATAAGGCTTCTAATCCCTGCACTTGCCAGTCTTTTGTGCCCTAGACCATTTTTGTCTCAATGTTGTCTTTCCAAAAGTCGAAACCGAGTGAAGATAGCTGAACGTAAAAGGCAGCAGAATAGATTTGCTTGTTATTTGTCAAAATACTTTTAATTCCTGTCTTATTAACAGTTTTAAAGTAAAATGAGTCTGGATTGGAAGTATTAAAACCTGAAAAGTATGGAAATTTTCCAAATAAATGTTTTTGAGCTACCCTTTTGTGGCGTAGGACAATGTTCCCATTGGTTATACAAGAATACATTTCTACGGTTTGCAGATTTGTGCAAGAAATGATGACCATAGTGATTATAACAATACATTTGTTCATAATCTGATGCACCTTCTAAGTATTCATGATTTGTAAATACAGCAGACATTTCAAAGTCTGACATTATATTATTAACAGTCCCGAAGTCCCAATCTTCAGAAAAGGTACTAGATGAAACAAAGTCATTTAAGGAAATCTTGAACTGGTGTGGAATCTTCAACAGCTCCGCAGGGCCAAAAATGTAATAATCTGTTCTGTCCCAAGCTATACCCCCTGGTATTGGAACGGCTGTGATGTTCACTGATGACGAGTCTCTTTGTTCATGATGAGATGATTTGTGTGGCTTGAGTAGTAAGTTGATGTTCATTTTTGCTGTGTCCTTTTTAAGATATCTTCCATTTATCAGCATTCCCAAAGTTATTACCAGAATCAACCAAGTAGAAGAAAAAGGACACCCACACAATCCAAAGCTCAATCCATGGTGAAACCAGATAAGTCTTTACCAGGTCATGAAAAAAGTCTGTAGCATGTTCTTTAAAAGTTATTTTTACTGCTGTTGTTTTAGGTTCGCTGGGATCCTCTGAAAACCTATCAAAGTTAATGAACCTCTCAATCACTTGTTACATTTGTGTATTCAGATAACACTTCATTGTAGACAGGCGTTTTTTGATGAACTGTTTTTTGGGTTTAAAGAGGTACAAGTTCCATAGCTTTGTTGCTTAGTCCTTCATTTCGCACTGCAGATTCTTCAAAGGTGATGAGTCTCTCAGTTTGAATCTCTTGGATAGAAGCCAGATTAGGGCGTCTGCTACATCAGTGGAGTCCACTTGGCCTACTGCTTATGATCGACCACATAATGCGGTTTGACCAGGTCTATGGACATGAACCTGTACTCCTTTTTACCAGCAAGGGAGGGCAGTATTACTGTCCTTGATCCGTGGATTGCTAGTACAGGTACTGGTTGTCGGTAAGAAGGTCCAAATTCCGTCTTGTCTGCGGTCTTCTCTTTGACTAGATCCCCAAGCTTAGGAATCCAGAAAGACCTTGGTGGGATGGTTGGTTTTTCTTCAGTGGTGGTTGGCTTCAGGAACAAGTTACTTTGTTTCGCTCTTATTTAATTTAAGTCCTGTAAAACAGCCAAACGGTCTTTGATATCAAAGGGTTTTTGGTCTACCACTGAAGTCTGACAATCGAGGTCCGATATTAACATTCTGGTCCCAAAAAGAACTTCATATGGTGTGATGCCCCCTAGAGAACTTCTTGGCAGATTGTTAAGAATACATTAGACACTTATTAGATGTTTGACCCACCCGTCACCTGAGCCTAATACCCTAGCTGTTATAGATTGCTTTATGTCCCGTTTTTTTCTCTCCACTACCGAATTTTCCTCAGGATGGAATGGACCAGCGTATCGCAATGCAAAGCCCAATTTGGCCGTGGCCTCCTTGTAAGCTCAAGAGCTAAATGCAGGACCCCGGTAGAATGTAGCGTGCCAACAGCGAAAGTGCCGATAAGGACTCACAAATCTTTTGTAACAGTTTGAGCATCAGTTGAGCGCTGAGTCCACATCCAAATGAATCTTGAACATGAATCCACTGCGACCATGATATATTTATAGTTACCATCCCTCTGTAAGGGACAACAGTGGTCCAGGTAAACACAAGCTAATGATATATCTAAACTTAACAGGGGCGTCTGTGCAGGACGTTTCACTGTAGAGACTTTCATCTTTTTTCATATTTCACATTCCAAAACATAGTTTCTGGCTTTTTTCCTCATGCGCAGCCACCAGTATCTCTGTTTTAATAATGACACTGTGGCAGAAACACCTGCATGTGCAGAAGGAAGCCCTTCATGTGCTGCTAAGATTAGTCCTAATCTATGTTCAATGTCTGGTATTACTCTATCTCCTACTCCAGGGATTCGAGCAAGCAAAACATTGTTTGCATCAGTTATGTATGAGTATTTGAGTAGAAAGCCTTTCGGTAATGTTTTACCACTGTCTTTGCTTGAAGCATTGACAGCTTGCATTATTTCGCTGTCTATTTTCATTTGGGAACGAGTGATTGCAGCTACGGAAGCCGTTTACACAGCTGCCTTTGTGGCCTCATCAGCCAATGAATTCCCTGTAACATGAACGCCATCACGTTGATGACTCAGGGTATGTATCACATGAGCGTTTTGTAGTCCTTGTCATAACTGAACTTGTTCCCAAAGCAACTTATGCTTGATTGTGCCACCTTTTGCATCTTTGTATCCGTTTTGAATCCAGTTTTGCAAGTATTCATTGTAAGAATGATCACAATAATACGAATTGCACACTATGAGTGTGAGGAATTCGTGGTCCGTATTTTCAAGTGCCATCTTGAATGCTAGTAGTTCAGCTCGCAGAGCTGTACAATCTCCTAGAGATTGCGTTTTAGTGGCCATTGCTCTGAATTTACCATCACGCCAGCGACCTTTAACGATCGGGCACGCCGCACTATAGGCTTGTTTACCCTTCGTATTGGGTTGAGCTGATCCGTCAGTATAAATTATATATTCATACTGCTCTAGAGGCAGAATTTCAGTAGGCAGGGGATATTATTGTTTGTATGGTAGAAATGCTTGTGTTTTCAAATATGGGTCAAAAACAAATACCATGTCTGTTGCAGCAAGAGAATTAACCCATTGTATCCATCTCAGATGTAAAACTTTAGCATTTGGAATGCTCGCTTTTGTCATTGCCTCTAAGGCAGGTACAGGTATAACAACCATAATGCGCTTACCCTGTGCAAGGGCTCTCTGTTTTGCTACTGCAGTTTGAACCGCTGTCAGAATTTTTTCTGTAGAAGTGAATTCAATTTCTGCATGTGTAAGCTATTGGTACTTTTTCACCTTCGTTAAAAGTTAAGTAAGTGAATCAGCATTGTCCTGGAATGAATAGGATCATTAAGTTGCGTACGTTTACGCGTGTTTGCAAATGGTTTGTTGCTAACATGTCTCTTTATAATGAACACAACATTTCGGTGTGTTTTTGAGGCCAATTGATTGTTTTAAAATCAGGTTTGATTAATTTGTAAAGAGGTTTAACCCCTTTCTGCGTAATTTAGAATTTCAGTTCTTCCCAAATTTATGAAACCTAGAATCAACTAAGTTTTTCAGCGTTTTTGGAGGTTGGAGCAATGCACATTTCTCTAAAAAGTTTGCTGCCAGGCTTTTGCCTTCACTTGAAAGTTCATATCCTAGAAATAGGACGTTTTTAAATGGGCAATTCTAGATTTTTTTTAATTGAATTTATACCCTTCAGAGTCGAAGCCAAGTATGATGGTGTTCACCCTTTTCAAGTGCCTATCCAAGTCATCGTGTGTCAGATGGATGTAATCCACATATGATAATGCCTCATCATCATAGGTTTCTAGTAACTCTGTTACCCTCGTTGAGAATAACCCTGGACTATTCTGGAATCCCTGTGGGAGATGACAGAAGTGACGCTGTGTCCCCATAATTGAGAAAGCTGTCAAATACCTACTTTCTGGTGCATTGTTTTGACAGAAAAAACATTGGAAATATCTAATGTGGTTCTATAATTTTTCTGCACAATGGTATTCATTAGTGCTGCACTGTGTGCATATTGTACTTCAAAAGTTGTGCTACAAGAGTTTCAGTGTCTGTAATCTATACTAGAAGATGTGTATTGTCTAGTTTGGAGATGGTAAACAAAGGATTGTTCATTGACGAGGTGCATGTTTCAATCACCCCCTGGTATTCAAGTTGATCTAAGATCTACCTGACCTGTTTTTTAGCTTCTTGCTTAACTGGGTACTGCCTTTGTGCAGTTCTTGATTTTTTAATTGGATTTTATGGTGAGGAGAATCCCCATCTCATCCTACATGATTTTTATATAATGCAGGAGCCTGGCAACTGCCCATTTCCTGGCATAAGTATATTTTAATGAATTGGAATGCGGTTTGAGAAGGATGGCATACTGATTTCTTCGCCATGTGGGCACTCCCTGACAAATTCTGGTGGACAGTCTTGGTCAGCTAGAAGAATATCATAGCCCTTAGAAAGTTGCTCCCAGATGAGTGCTCTCACTTTTCTGGGTATACTCCCCTCCATCCGGAGTGTTATTTCATATAACGTATGTGGACATCTAACCCTGGTATCTGCAATTTCAACTTCATTCAAGTCCACTGTCTCCAGATGATCCTTCAAATTTTTGCGAGCAACATAATTTCAGCCCATTCCCCGTTCTTGAGTTGTGTCCTCAAGATCCTCTGCATGTCTGATTTTTAGACCTGCTAACTTCTTTTTGGTGAATTGAGTTTTCTTGTTTTTCTGAACGTGTTGATATCTTTGGACTTCACGCGTTCTTCCTTGTGTTTTGACCGTTCTCTTCCTTCAGATTTCTGTGATGAAGTCTGAAAGGTACGAGAGGAACGTGTATCAGTATCTTGATATCTATCAGGTTTTCTCAAATTATCCCTATTCCTGAGGTTATACCTCCTTTCAGAGGGCTCCTTTCGAGGAGACCTACTTCTGGAATGGGAATTCTTCTTCTTAGAAGTTTGTTTGCTATTCTCCCACTTCTTCTTAATAGGAGTAGGAATGTTTTTAGTAAATAACTTTTCAGGACTTTCTGACAGTTGGTGTTTACCTGGTTTCCTACCCAAGCTGTCTCTGCCTAATTCTTCATAGGATTTTTCAATTATTCTGGACGGTTCTTGTGGCTGCTCAGTTACAACAAATTCCCATAACTTTTGGCAGATCGCCACGGATGCTGCTTCACCTTTAATATTAGCTAATATTATTGTTGAGACCTGTTTGAAATCTTTCAGTAATTTCATACCTAGATTTAAAGCAGGCTCTGCCCCGTATTAATTTTGAATTTGTTTGAGGACGTTTGGTATACCCTGCATAGGCGGAACACCATGGGTTTTAGTGTAAATTGCAGCAAAGACTGTACCCCAAGTGCCGAGGTCCTCCAGGTGTGGTGTGATCCCCATTGGTAAACAGATTGTTAAACTTCTGGGTTTCTCATGAGGGGTAGTATTAGGAAATACTACCTCGATTTGAGTAATTGTTTGATCTATCCTGAATAGAATTTGTTCCCGTTTTGTGGGTAATTTACCAATACCGAATATGAATTTGTGGTGTAATTTTATTTGTGTTCCCCTGCTGGGGGGCTGCTGTGGAATCATTATTGGTGATTGGACTGTGAAAGTCCGCTTGACATATTGAACCAATTATCTATAGATTTTGGTTAGCTCTTTGAGTTGAGCTCGTAGTTCCACATCTGTCATTCCATTAATTTCAGGATGTGGAGTATAGCTGGCTAAAACCGGCCATGTTTCTCCTGGTCTACCTAGTGCTCCGAGCCTTGTAATGTGATTTATATGTTTTAGAGCGCCTTTAAACCAGAGCGCATGCTCCTGGTAAGTTAGTGGAATTTCAACATCCTTGAAAGGAATGTAATCCGCTGGTGGTTCATCTTCTTTGTAGAAGTGAAAAATATTTGTTACTGGATTTGCTTCAGTGTCGTAATTTGACGATGGCCGGGTTAGCGCTTAGCTGTGCTACACGTTATTCCCCTTTACTTGGCCATATTAGAAAATGCCATTTTGTATGTTACGGCGGCCATTTTAGGGAATGAGCGGCCTCGTGGTCAGCATGCCCTTTAGTCCGTTGTCCGTACCACTGACCACTCGACTTTGCCCAGCAACAGGCTATTTTTAGTAACGGTCAAGCCTGTACATGCGCAGTCCCAACTGACCAGTCACCCCTCAGGAATGTTCCGCCAAACTGACCAGTGGAGTTGTAACCCCTCCCATGAGTTGGCTGTGCTCCAAAAATGACCATATATGTACATAAAGCTCTGTAACCTTGTACCGCCTACCTTTATTACCTGTAAAAATGTATAAAAGAAGGATTCGCACCAACGTTCGGTGTAATACTTCTTGCATTGCCGAAGGGTGCTGTAGGAATGTACCACCACCCCATGGGGTCTTACTAAACTTGTCCTTTGTACTTTTCAGTTTCCGTGCCAACAGTTCTTTCGGTGTAAGTGGGTTATCTACGGAGCATGTAGGCCTTGGGAACCCGATACCACAAATTGGCGACCACAAAGGGACTCATCGGTGACTCGGATGCCCGAAGGAGAGGTCGTGACGAAGGATTGGAAACTCGCCATGGACGCGTACGCTGCCACTGAGTGACCCGAGTCTTGGCACCCACGGTGTTTTCTTCCTTTCCTTCTGATCTGACCTTCCAGGTGGCGCCGGTCTCCGACTGAGATCTTGATCGTCTGCGTTGCTGTACAGTGCCTGTTTGGCTGATTCGATTAAAGACCTTGGCAGTTGGAACCTGGATATTTGAAATTGGGTAAGATTTGTGATCAGTAAGGTAGTCTACGGGCGCTTACTGAAGTTCTACGATTTGTGATCGGTAAGGTAGTCTACGGACGCTTACTGAAGTTCTATGATTGTGTCTATGATTTGAGTTAGCTAACATTTTTGATTTTGTGAACTTTGAATATATGTGTAGTGCACTTCACATAGGCAGGCATGTAGAGATGTTTCTCTAACTGTCTTCTGTATTCTGAGCGGCACATTTGTGTGAAGTACTGTAAGTGCCATTTGTATAGTATCGCGCTTTTGTGGTACTTTTTGAACATGCCTGTTTTAAGCACACTCCGAGGGATGTGCTGTTTTGGAAATGGTACCACAATTAGGTTAGCGGAATCACAGCCGGCTCCCCCAGAAGGAACTCCAAATCGTGAGATGTATGTGAAATTCGGCCTTCCCCCTATACTGTACAGTAAATTATGGCATAAATATACCAGAACCGATCCCGAGTTGCAATGGCCACTACATGGGTCGTTTGATTTACGAAAGGTTCAGTTTGTGGAGCAATGTTTGTTTCAGCGCAGGTCTAGACAGAATATGTTTGATTGTGTACGAATGTGGGAGAAAGCGGTGCGTGAGCGTATGAAGCGTGAGGTTGCCTTGGCGGACAAAGAGCAGCGCAAGGCTGCTCGAGATAAGGCTTTACAGCTTGAGGAAAAGGAGGCGCAGGAGAAGAAAGAGAGGGAGGCACGGGAACGTAATTTGCAAACGACCGGTCAATTTCCTATTCGTCGTCCGCTTTATCCTGTCCTTAATAATGAAATTGATGATTTTTCATTACTAGATCGCTCTCCGCCTCCGTATGTCCACCCTACGGCTCCGTCCGAGGATTCCGGTGATGAAGGTCGGGATAAGTTGGATGGACAGGACAACTCGAGTGTCAGGTTACCTGCGGAAAGAGCCGCGGACTTGCATAGCCTTGCTAGGAAATTAAACATGGATCATATAACTGTAGCAACGGTTTTAGCTGAAAGGAAAATGTGGTCAGAACGAGAATTACTGTGTTTCACAAATACTTTGGCACATGAAGTTGTTACTCGATTTCGTAAATATTCGGAGACTTTAGAACCCAAAGCTGTGTCGGTCTATTGTGAGAATTTGGATAAAGGTTTATTTGCTCTTTCAGATGTTGATGACCTTTTCAAACGACTACTCCAGCTGCGGGATGAGGCGACCAGACTGCGGGATGAAAGGGGAAAAGCTAAGGAGTCCGTGCCGGGGTCGACGGAGCAGTCCAAAGAGTGTCCTCTCCGGGGTTCAGATAAGAATTCTAAAGTGCATGTTATGCCTATGCGTGAAGCTGCACCTTTGTATGTTCCCCCAAAGGGAGATGGTACAGATGACGATAAAACGTTGAAGGTTGCGAAGGGGTACTTTGTATATAATTGGGTATATACGCCTTGGAATAGAGCAGATGTTATGGCATTAAAGAACTCCCTGCCCGATCTTCGTAAAAATCCGGCTGCATTCTATGAAGGGGTGGAGGGGGCCATTTCCTCTTGTGTTATGACTCTTGTTGATGTAGACCTTTTCTTTGGATTAATACTCCCCCCTGATATGTGGAGGCTGATTCGTAAAACTAATGATCAAACGACATTTGGGGCAACTTGGAAGGACTTAGAACAGGCTGACTTAGAAAGGGAGCCTGCATGTAAGTCGTGTGCTTTGATTTTAGATCTCCCAAAGGCTATTTTGACTAAATTAAAAACTCTAGTGCCTCCTTAAAAAGGTCGATTGGACTATGTTGGCTTCATGTAAACAGAAGCCAGATGAATCGGTATCTGATTTCTTTACACGCTTCGAAGAAGCATTTCATGATTACAGCGGGCAATCATTAACAGACGATATGGGTAGGCATCTGTTTGTTGATAAGTATGTGGCTAATCTCCTACCGGAGATTGCGAAGCGATTGAAAACGAGCGAAAGTTCCTGGGCCACGGCGACCCCTGCATCTTTGTTAACTATGGCTCAGTATTATGAGCGGCAGGAATTGGAGGCTAAAGAAAGTGTTGATAAGAAAGCGAAGGAATTGAAAATGAAGGTGATGTTGGCACAGGTTCGTGGAACGCAATCTAGGGGGAATGATAGAGGCAGACGAGGAGGGAGTAATGCGTCGTATGGGCGTACGGATATAGCGGAGGACCAATGTGCCTATTGTAAGGAGTTTGGGCATTGGGCTGAAGATTGTCCGGTACTTCGTGAGCAACGTAGTCAGCGTGGTCGAGGAGGTGGAAGGTCAAGGAACAGTTATTCGGGGGCGAGAGGTGGCGGAGGTGATCGTGGTAGGGTCGAAGAGAGGGGCCGTGGCCAGGATGAACGTAATACCTTTGATAGACGGAACCAGTATCAGATATCGGAGGGTGAGAATGTGGAGCATCAGGATTATGTGCATGCATAGGACTGCGTAGGATGGGGTACGGAATCAGTTGAAGTGCCAGTAGATCAGAGAGGTCCATATGTATCAGCGGGCATTTTGGGTTCTACTGATCAGTTTTTAGTCGACACAGGATCTACTCGTAGCGCTTTGTCTAAAAACTTGGTTCCGAGGGCTCCCCTGTCTGGCGAAATGATAACATGTATAGGGTTTGATGGCACACCCTCTCCTAGCCCATTATCAAAACCTCTCGCACTTTGTCTTGATACATTTTTCAGTTTTGGTCAATTTTTGTTGTCACCCCATACCCCAGATAACATTCTGGGCATTGATTTGCTCAAATATTTTTGAGCAACGATACGTTGCGCTCCGGAGGGAGTGCGAGTTATTTTGAATGACAATTATCCAGATTCAGACAGATTTTGCACTATACAAGAAAGTGAAGCATTAGCCTCTCTCCCTCACATGTTATGGGCGACCTCAGATACGGATGTGGGACAGATGCTTATTCCACCTATTCGAATTACTGTAAAGGAGGGAGTGCTTTTGCCACGTGTACCACAGTATAAGATTTCCAGGGAAGGTGAAATTGCCTTGACACACATTGTTCAAGATTTGATCATTGCAGGAGTAGTGGAGGAAGTTCCCTATAATGTTTGCAACAGCCCTATTCTTCCGATTCTTAAGAAAGACACTGACGACAAGGTCTATCGATTTATTATTGATTTGAGAGAAATTAACAAAATTGTCATTCCCCAATATCCGGTGGTGTCCGACATCACGACATTGCTCACATTGGTTCCCCCGACGGCGACGACATTTAGTGTCATCGACCTCAAAAATGCGTTCTTTTCCATCCCCATCCATCCTGATAGCAGATATTTATTTGGCTTTACGTTAAATAATAAATCGTATACATTTTGTCGTGTTCCTCAAGGTTACACTGAGAGTCCTAGCATCTACAGCCAGGCTCTAAAAAGACAGCTTGATTCTTTTGAATTGCAATCTGGAGTAGCCCTTATACAGTATGTTGACGACCTCTTGTTAGCTGCAGACACCTATGTACAATGCGAGGAGAGTACTCTTGCTTTGCTTTCCTTCTTGGCTCAGAATAACCACAAAGTTTCTAAGAAAAAGCTTCAATACTGTAGACCCAAGGTGACCTACCTCGGTCATCTTTTGTCTAAGGAGGGGCGTGCATTAACATCAGATCGGATTCAAGCGATTTTAGACACACCAGTCCCCCGCACTCAGAGAGATGTACGTGCCTTTATAGGATTAACGTCCTTTTGTAGACAGTGGATCATGGGGTTTTCGCACATTATAAAACCTTTGTTAGCATTACTGTCAAAAACTACACCAATGCCCCTCGAATGGACAGATGAATGTCAAAATGCTTTTGATCAATTGAGACAAGCCCTTTGCTCTGCACCCGTGTTAGGTACACTAGATTATACAAAGATCTTCACGTTGTACGTGCACGAGAAAGATGGGTGCGCGTTATCAGTGTTAGTGCAGGCACACGGGGACAAGCAGAGGCCATGTGCATACTTTTCAGCGGTTCTTGACCCTGTAGCACGAGGGTTACCTGGGTGTTTTCGAGCAGTTGCAGCAACAGCGGTAGCTTTACGACAGAGTGAGGGAATAGTTTTTTCGCACAAATTGTTGGTGTTAGTTCCTCACGCAGTAGACGCCCTGTTGAATCAAACGAAAACACCGTATCTCACGAGCGCACGTTTGACAGGATATGAGCTCACATTTTTTTTTGGCGCCACACATTACATTGAAAAGATGTGCTACCCTGAACCCTGCCACTTTATTGCCCTATCCGGTTGAGGAGGGTCAGGAAGAAAAACATCACGATTGTGTTTTCCTGACCGAGGAACAGACAAAGGGTCGTGTCGACTTACAGGATATGCCACTTCCAGATGTGGATGGGGAACTGTGGGTTGATGGATCGTGTTTGAGGCTGCCAGATGGTACGACTTCTGCAGCATATGCGATCACGACACTTAAGACAGTGGTAGAAACAGCTAGAATACCATAGAAATCGGCTCAAGCAGCAGAGCTGATAGCCTTGACAAGAGCCTGCGAACTGAGTGCTGGCCTATGTGTGAACATATACACAGACAGCCGGTACGCCTTCGGAGTAGCGCATGATTTCGGGCTACTCTGGAGAGAACGTGGGTTTTTGACTTCTCATGGAGTACACATTATGCAAGGAGAACTGGAGCGTGATCTCCTAAACGCGTTGCTTTGTCCAAAGAAAGTAGCGATAATTAAATGCAATGCCCATAAAAAGATCACTGATAAAGTGGGTCAAGGAAATGCTTTTACAGACAGCATAGCAAGACAAACAGCTATGTCCCGAACTGACTCCCCCATGTATGTAACAAAATCACAGGCTGAGCGATGGTATGATGCTAGAGCGGAGATACTAGATATCCAAACATCCGCGACTGAATCAGAACTTGCGGCATGGGCAGCAGAAGGGGTACTAGATGATGAGGGTTGTTGGAGAAGCAAGGACATGGAGAGATGGAAATTGCCTGCAGCTTACTTGCAGGCGATGGTTCAGATGACACACGGATTAGCGCATGTGGGAGCTCTTGCAATCACTCGATTGTTAACACGAGTTTGGGAGCATCCCGAGATTGCCAATACTGCCAAGAGAGTAGTGCAGACCTGTCTGATATGTTTACAGCACAATCCTGCAAAAGGGACTCATACTCCGAAAGGAGGGTTCGTTCCACCTTCTGCACCATTCGAGGTACTCCAAATGGATTACATCCAGCTTGAGCGCTGCAATAACCTTAAGTATGTCTTAGTGGTGGTGTGCGCCTTTAGCAAATGGGTTGAGGCCTTCCCCACGAAAGATAATACAGCTTTGACAACAGCTAAGGTGTTGCTCAAGGAGTACTTCCCTCGATTTGGAGTTTGCAAATTTTTGTGGAGCGATAATGGGCCTCATTTCGTTGGGAAAATTGTGGAGTATGTACTGAAGGGGTTGGGGATCCAGCAGAAGTTTCATGCTGTGTTTCACCCTCAGTCAGCAGGTCTTGTCGAGCGGTACAATGCTACGTTGGAGTTGAAACTGGCCAAGATTGTGGCGTCCACGTCATTGAAGTGGCCGGATGCCTTGCCGCTAGCATTGCTCTCTCTTAGATCAGTGCCCCACTCTCGAACAGGCCTCACACCGTATGAAGTGGTGTTTGGAAGGCCTATGAACATATGGGGAGTGCCTAAGCCGCGATTGATACATGATGTGCCTTGCATAATGATGAACGATTATTTGGCATGATTAACAAATGATTTGCTTTCTATTCATCAACAGGTTCGAGAAGCGCTCCCTGACAATTCTACTGGAGAGGCTCACAATCTTCGTCCTGGCAATTTTGTGATGGTGAAGTCGTTTGAGAGGGCGAATAGCTTGGAACCGAGGTGGCGTGGCCCCGAGCAAGTCCTCCTGGCAACTCGAACAGCTGTGCGAGTGACCAACAGAAAGCGGTGGGTGCACTCAACTCACTGCCGCCGTATCTCTCCGGATCTGGTGAATCCTACTGTGCTGTCCGACTACAAAGAAATTTTGGATAAAGAAAAGAGCCCAGCTGTGACGTCGGCCGAATCTGAGGGAGCCTTCCCGGACCACACTGTTTCTGGACGACAGCGCTACGATCTGCGGCCAAGATAGGAAGAAGATTTTTGTGCGAGACTGGTTGGTCACCGCTCTGGGGTTTGTGAAACGGAAGCCGGGAATCTCAAGGGGGGGGATCAGTTCTGCCAAGAGTAGCGACACCCGTCTTGACCCCGGAGAAGAAAACAACGGCTACCTCGGAGCTCAGCACCATTGTTTTTTTTGATTTTTGTAGGTGAACATTTGAGACATTGTGAACTATTGAACTATGGCGTCTTCTGCATCACGAGATAA
This sequence comes from Lissotriton vulgaris, assembly GCF_964263255.1. Taxonomy (NCBI): domain Eukaryota; kingdom Metazoa; phylum Chordata; class Amphibia; order Caudata; family Salamandridae; genus Lissotriton; species Lissotriton vulgaris. Next base: position 1,301,975,980 of record NC_141694.1, read on the forward strand.
AAGAATTCTTGGTGCCATTTTGTTCATACTGACAATTGTGGTGATAGCAGTAATAGCCTGGGTAGTAGAACTTGTGGTGCCTGTACGTGAACACTTGTTGCTGACTACCCCGGCTCCATCTGAACATTTTCACTTCACTTTGCCCTACCATGAAGAACGGCACTGACAGACTTACTTGAACAATAGCTTCATTCAGATCTTGCATCATACTCACAATATGACGAACACTTCAAATTGTTGGGTGTGTGGGATGTTGCCTGGTCATCAGAAGAAAGGGGGCACTCCACTCATCCCACTCCCATTTTCGCATAATGGTTCCTGCAATGCCTGGTATGCTCTTCTATTCACTTTACGGTGGCCAACAAAAGGGGGGGTGCTCTTCCGTTTGAACAAGATTTGTTACCATGACCGGGATGGGTATCCACGAGCTGAGGGTACTCGATTTGAATGGGAAGAGTATCGCCCCGATAATGTGTCTGCACCCCGTGTTTACAGTAATCAAAGGAATATTAATATGTCCAGTTCACATGTTATTAATGTCATCACTACCAAGGCTGATCTCTGCATACGTAATAAAGGTACAATCCCGGTGGGGAAAAGTGAATGTAACACTACACTTACATTTGACAGTCCGAATGGTATATCATTTGTGGCATCTCGAAATACTTACTTTATCTGTGGTAATAAAGGCTATCATCAGCTCCCTTTAGGATGGCTAGGTACATGTTACGTATCTTTTGTATTGTCCCCTGTATTCATTGCCCCACCAATGTACCATAATGATTATGTGCTCTACCATGATTTTGTACTAAATCGTGTTAAACGTGCTGTGGTCTTGGACGATATTGACCAGACCGATACTGCCTTACAACAGTATGTAGACTTTAATTTGGGACTGTTTTCCTTTGTCGGGGCTGCCTTGAATAGTCGGAAAATACGACGACTGACTCGTGTTGTCGAGGCTGTAGCCAATGACACTGCTATTGCATTAGGGAACATAACAGAAGAACTCCAGATTTCTAGGATTGTTACGCTTCAGAATCGTATGGTTCTAGATGTGGTTCTAGCTGACCGTGGGGGGGCATGTAGAATCATCGGAAGTAGCTGCTGCGTGTACGTGCCAGATAATTCGCAGTCTGTTTATGATGCAATATCGAAGCTTCACAAGATAGCTGCTGAAATACACCCGGACAATGGCACTTGGACTCTTTCAGGGTGGTTCTGGTCAATGCTTACCACTTGGGTTGGAAACTGCTGATGATTTTATGTATTATTGTTGGGATACTGTTCTTTGTATGTTTATGTATACAATGTGGCCCTGCCTTATGTTCCATGTGTTTATCAGCTTGTATCCCATCCAGACGAGCTCTTGCTCAAAATGAAATGATGCTTCATAAAGAAGTTGCTCAAATAATGTTAATTGATATCGAAGATGAGTATCCCGACTACGTCCACTATGAGATAGCTTCAGCTAAACGCTAAAAGGGTCGTCTGTCGTAATTTGACGATGGCCGGGTTAGCGCTTAGCTGTGCTACACGTTATTCCCCTTTACTTGGCCATATTAGAAAACGCCATTTTGTATGTTACGGCGCCATTTTAGGGAATGAGCGGCCTCGTGGTCAGCATGCCCTTTAGTCCGTTGTCCGTACCACTGACCACTCAACTTTGCCCAGCAACAGGCTATTTTTAGTAACGGTCAAGCCTGTACATGCGCAGTCCCAACTGACCAGTCACCCCTTAGGAATGTTCCGCCAAACTGACCAGTGAAGTTGTAATCCCTCCCATGAGTTGGCTGTGCTCCAAAAATGACCATATATGTACATAAAGCTCTGTAACCTTGTACCGCCTACCTTTTATTACCTGTAAAAATGTATAAAAGAAGGATTCGCACCAACGTTCGGTGTGATACTTCTTGCATTGCCGAAGGGTGCTGTAGGAATGTACCACCACCCCATGGGGTCTTAATAAACTTGTCCTTTGTACTTTTCAGTTTCCGTGCCAACAGTTCTTTCGGTGTAAGTGGGTTATCTACGGAGCATGTAGGCCTTGGGAACCCGATACCACATCAGGGAAGACTGTACACAAATAGAATACCTCTGTCTGGTGATATTCATGTGCCTTTAGCGGTACAAAAGGGGGTGGTGATGGACGGAGCATCTGAATCAATCAAACACTCGCACCCAGTCAAAAGATCTGGGTTTAATCCATCACCGTTCTTTAGCCCACTCTGCCACCCCAGTTAAGACATGGCTATATGCAAATCAGTCTGACCCTGTGCCTCATGGGAACAGTCCAGCCCGAACTGCCAAGCCATGTCTTCCCTGGACCGGAAACAAGCTTCCGAGGACCGGTTTCGGGCATTCCAGCCGTCTTCAGCCCGTCTTGCTTGAATCCAGTGGCAAAGTGAGCAAGGGACTCACGTCTGAGCATACCCTGCCACACTTATGACGGCCAAAAGCTGTACAAAAACTATCCTACCACCTTTCGATGTCTCGATGTTAGGCCATTTTTTATACCTTTTTATAGTGATGGTTCTTGCTAAATTTGGAGGAATGATTATAGCATCATCATCGGTTTCTTGGAAACCTTAATAGTTTAAGACTACCAGATAAGCTGCATCTCCAGCATTCTCGATGTCGCTATCCGTCATTTTTGTTGATTGAAAGTTTGCAGAGCAAGTTTCAAGAAAACAAAGATAAGGTGCACAATATTTTGGAACACTGTATCCTTCCACGTTGAATAAACCAAAACTAATACATAGGATTTTCGCCCTACTACATCGATATTATCCTTTTACTCACTCCAGACGTCTATTGGAGTATTACGGAAAAAGGGGTCGCTGAGAAAAGCATGACTGAGGTACTTGAGTATCTAGCCTTAAATTAGTGCCTTACCAAATTTTGGGCGCCATGTAGTGTAGTTCCTATATTCCAATAGGCTCTGCGAATTAGAATAATATATCCTATAGATTTGACGTAGGACTTAAGTCAATAGGTCTCTATCGAATATACTAAAATTAATAGTGGGTGACAGCTGGCTCAGAGGTCACTAAAAACTATCTTGAATACACAAGAAGGGATTAGTTTCCGACAACCCCATAAACATGACAACTTTGCTACCCCAAGAACAGGAACATATCTCTTAGAGTCATGGAAACAATAGATAAGTATTTCACTCAGTCAATTGTGCATGCTTCGTTTTTACAGAGTTGTAGAGAAATAGTGAGACAGGCGTTTTCAATAAAAAGTTTTATTGAACAGTCTTCTCTCTCATGCAAGAGAGATGAACTACTACAATCGTTAGGCAGAATGCAAAGTATAAGAGTACAGCGTAGACAGTTATGTGAAATAATACTGTAAAAGCATTGTATGGTCTCTAAGCCATATAAAAATAACATAGACTAAAATACTCAATTGGTGCTTCTAAAAATACCTACCCCAATGTACCTAACCTAGGTCTAGTACATGGGAAGAAGTAAGTATGGTCTTTTGCATAGGTTTAGTTTTGCCAAGAATCTGCCAAAGGTTTCTCAAGGTTCTAATCAGCTCCATACCTTTTTAGAATGAAAGAGGTCTGGTATCTCTGTCTCGGGACTCGATTTCCCAACACCCCGCAAGGGTGCATTCAGAAACAATGGAGTCGGATTCTTGGCAGAGGAGGGCAGCTTCCTGATCAGTGCATCAGCTGGAGAGTCGGCTTCCTTCAGCACTTGCTGTAGCGAGCTGCGTCGGGCAAGTAGGTCTTAGAACTGCTCCGAACCACCGTGCTTTGCCATAGCAAGTGAAGGTATATTTATACCTTGAAGGTGTTTAGGAATGCCATGTTTGACGTAAAGTTGGGCATATGAACTCATGAATGAACCCCTGGGGAATAGTTGTTCATTGTAAAGTAACTTAGTTCTCGGAGAAATCAATATTCAAGCAAGGGGAAGTCCCTTGGGCTTAAGCTGGTTTTCCAAGAAATCTTTGTGACGTTTGGTGAACGGATGGCATTAGGATTAGGAAAGGTCTATAGCCAAGTGACAAAATAGACTAAACAAATTATTTTACTATTTTCCAAAGTGAAACCAAAGGTATTATATACCACATATATATATGATGTGTAAAGTCAAACTGTATACAAAACCAATAAGCATTAGATATTTCTGATATAACTTTATTATTCTTTTTATATATAAATATAGACTTTTATGTTCTTTTTTTCTTTTTTTCTCTGTTATCTTGTTTTGTTTTTTTGAGTGATTATTTTTTGGTATATAATATTCAGTTAAAATTACATTAGAAAAGATGCAAAATCAATAGACATGAAACTCGTGTAGAATGTTGAAGGCAAAGCGGTAGACACCACTACGCGCGTTTTGGCTCTTGAGCCTTCCTCAGGTGACTGTCTATTGTTAGAATTATAGAGAGTAAGTGACTCAGGTTTGAATGTGGCGGTTTTAATAGGTCAGTCGGAAAAAACAGCTTCTTGAAATCTCAGAATTGACGAAATATAATCCTATAGGGTATCTTGTGATATTTTGGTCCAAGAAAGGTAATGGAAGTGATTTTAATTTGGATTGAAGTTTATAGTGATATCTCCACAATTATGTTTCACTTCAAGCAGTGGAAAAAATGGCGATGGAAATGTTACTGGAAATGATTAATTATCTCCACCTGTAGAATTTACATCTGGTAGCGGAAGATGATAACGGATGGTAAATGCGAAAAATGGTTGACCATCTAGAAGTACGCTGAAAATATTTTCCCAGGAGCCAAAGTCTGTATAGTTGAGAATATGCCCATATCTTTATCCGTGGTTTTGTTGGAGCTGTTTAAAGCTCCTAGTAGCACGAAAACACTGCGAGGGCAGACCGCCGACAAACAGGGACGCTGGATGCAAGCAAACTATGGAATAAGGCATGCCTGTATTTGGGTAGCATGGGCTATGCCTAAATAAGGGCTTGATTTCTATGCCTATATAAGGGCAACGAGAATTGTACCTATATAAGGGCATGAATCGGGAAAATCCATTCGGAATCTAAAACGCCATACAACACAACATTCTAGCTTGTCAATTCTGCATTAGGATCCTCAATTCCGGTTTCTAATTGCCACAGGGTTTGTAATAGTAAGAGGTTTGCAATAGTTGTGATCTCAGTCGATGATCCCAGTGCACTAGATTCCACTCTGGCAGTACTAGTGGATGTATGCACTTTCAATATCTTAAGTTTCCTTACAAATCTGAAGTCATTTATCCTTGTATTGGGATAATCCATCATAGATTTGGGACAATATGACAATCCTAATAGAAAAATGTGCTCTTCCACATTTGTTAAGACCAAGTCAGCGAGATTCACAATCGACCCTATTCTATTAGTTTCTGTGTTCCTTATTTTTCTTCCCTGACATTTTGATGTTCTTGTTTTGTCTACCTAAGTTTCTTCCATTGTTGGTTCCTCCTGTATCTCCTCCTAATTGCTTTTGAAGCATTGGTATTCTTGGTCTTAGTGCCTGCCACCGGTCTAAGCGTAAAAAATCCAATTCGTCCAAGATAGTCATCGTTTTGAATGATGTGGCACCACTTGGACCTTTACTTCTATTGGGCTCTTCGCTGTAAGTTTCAATTTCAAAGCTTAACTCAGTTTCAGTATCTGTTTGCTTCTTCTCCTGATGTTTCCTGTGTCCTTCTACGTGTTGCTGTCGCCTGAGGCTATCAAATCTTCTGGCAAATGTAAGTATTTGCCCATTTTCATAGCCAATGTTATCCCTGGTAAACTTGTGTACTCTCCTTTGTTTGATTGTGTCCTCATGCTTCTTTAAGCAAATTTCCATCTCTGTTCAAAACTTCGTGACTGCCTATGTTTCAGGTCAGGTATTAAGATCCATCTCAAGCTATTTAATTTCCTGCAGGATCATTAATCTGTCTTTTTTGGCATATTTTAATAGGATCTATACTAATCTGGCCAACAGCTCTAAATTGCTAGCTGCCCATTTTTTGAGCATTTATGGGTCCAGGTTAGAAAAAAATGGTGGAACCAGTATTCTCAGCCAATGAGGTATCCAACCCAAATCCAAGTATTTAGCCAGGGATATCATTTCACCTCCCACCTCTTGGTGATTTCTTTTCGACTCAATTTTTCTAATGACTTGCTTAACATCTGTCCCCTGACCATGTACTCTATCACAAGGCTGATCTTTTCTTGCACTCTGTATGATCTGTTCACTGACCATGTGCTCAGCCGCTTTTTCCCTATTGGCTATTGCTGGAGCAACTACCGTCAGTTACACTACGTTTCACCAAGAGTTCATGCCGCACCCACACCCGTAAGCCTTTCCGCTCACCTGGGATTTTCCAACTGGACCAGCACACCCTCCGGTCCGCCGCATACCATAGGGATCCCCTAGTCCGGTCCTGGTTTTCAGTATGGGGGCCCAAGGCTGCTCACGCTTCGCAACGAAGGTAGTGTGTCACACTGCGGTGCTTTCGAAATGACTGTATGCCTCTGGTCCAATATATATAAATTCACTGAAAAAAATAAAGGTTGGAGGAACAACATTATAGTTCGGAAATAGAATTTAAAATCCTTAGACATTCACTGAAAAAGACAAAAACAAAGGTTACAGGGATATTATAGTTGAGATTTCACTCATACAAAACCAATGAAATTCAGTATTTGTAGTTACCTGTACTACCACTTACACACCCATAATATACATTAGAAGTAGTCTCAGTCAGTAGTAGTGCACCTAGTATACCTTTGTAGCTTTTGTAGTAGGTTGGTATACCTGTTTTAACATCTATAAACTCTTTAAAACACTTACACTCCCTTGATGATGTGATGTCATTAGTGCAATATTTGAGCTTATAAACATTGCTGAGATTTCTCTCATACAAAACTAGTGAAACTCAGCAATTATAGTTTCTTGAGCTAACTAAAACTTACGCCCGCAATGCAATGTCCCCAGGCCACCTTTGTTTCATTTAGCCCTGGAGAGGTGGTGGCCCCCGAGGCCAGGGGTCTTTAACAGACCACAACAGACCCCCTCCATTATGTCGTTTGAGCCCCTGAGAGGTGGCGGTCACCAGGTCTGCAAGGAGGCAGCGCAGGGCCCCCCTATTACTATGTTATGTGCCTCAGGGACATAGTACTTCCTGGGGCTGTAGGGGCCACGCGGCTCACCCACATTTAGTTTGAATAAAGCCCTGGGGAGGTGGTGGTCTACAGTGCTGTGGGGGGCCTGTGCTACCCCTATTAATGAAAGTTAAATCCCCAGGGAGGTGGTTAGTCCCCACAATTTATTTTGAATAAAGCCCCAGGAGTTGACGGTCCCCAGGGCAGCAAGGGAGGCCATAATGGCCTTTCTGTATCAGTTTGCTTGTTTGCCCCTGAGAGGTAGCAGTCCCCGGGATGCGGCAGTGGAACATAGGCCCCTACATTATTATAAAACATGCCCCAATGATTTGGCCCACACTGGAGCTTAATACAAAATGCTTTTAAAGCCCAGCAGAGTTCCTGTGGGGACCCCAACACTACAATATCTGGTGGTCAGGACATTCCTATCCTCCCCTCTTTTCTTTATATTTTACTTTTTTTGTGGTTCTCGGCTTCAAGCCGAGTTCCAAGATGGCTGCTAACAATTCCTGGTTGAAGTGTTGCCAGCTAATCAAATTTTAATAGAGTCCACTGCAAGGACTTACATCCCCATATCTATATTTTTTCAAGTTAAATATCTCAATAACAACTGAACGAATTTACAGCAAATCACAAAAAGAACACTTTCTGAACTAACATCTAGCTTTCTGCCAAGTGTGGTGTCATTCTGTTCAGCAGTTCAGGCTGTAGGTGTGTTAAAAAAATGAAAACCCCCATACACATATCATGGGGAAAACGCACTTTGGGACCCCCCTTTCACTCTGTCCCTGCTTGATGGTCTACCCCAAAACATTCAACACAACAGCTGAACCAAAAATGGAACGTTTTTTAAAAGTTTTGTGAACAATCCTCAAGGGATATAGGATATGGTATAGTACCCCCTATTTCATCTTCCACACAGACAAGGAAGATGAAATAGGAGGTACTATGCCACCCAACATTCAGACTTAACTCTGTGAGGACCCTTGGCATGGGATACCACCGTACACAATGTGGGATATGCAATGGAATAATTATCCAACCCTGATGAAGTCGTAAGGGACTAAATATTTTGACAAGTCTGATTTGCAATTTGTTTGATCAAAAAAAGTTGGAATTAAACACACATACAAGACTGCAGAGAAATTGGATTTACCTGAACTATCCTTATGGATATACTTGGACACTGTGATGCATGGAACTTTTCCTAAAGATCCAAAAAGAGTTATATTCTTGATACACTGTACGCTCCTTTTCAGTTGTTGTTCCAAGTACAACCATGTACATTGCCCAGCAGGCTGAACTCAGTCCTGTACCCGGTTTGCACTCATGGTCATCTTGAACTGGTAACTTTGTCCCAGTCCTTTCATGACCCGATAATCACAATAGGCCCTTTGTGCTGTTTGCTGCTACTTTTACCAAAGACTTTGAAATAGTATTTCTCCAATTCATCTGATTGGATTTTTGGCATTCTAGTATCATTTTATTTATTACAATTTGCTCTATTTTTCTAGATTGGTTTGGGATTTTACTTGTGTTTTATTTTCACTTTTACTGCTTGCATGCTGCATAAGTACTTTACACATTGCCTCTAAGATAAACCTGACTGCATTCGTGCTAGGCTTCTAGACTGTTATGTACAGGTTAATTTTGTGTCTTTTGATGGTTGATGATGACAAGGAGTGTGGCTGTTGCTTGAAAAGGCTCACACCTACCTCAGCCAACAACATGTTTCTCACAGGGGTATATACAGAGTAATTACTAATAGCAGTATGGGCTTCCCATTTGTATCCTATTTATTGCCCACTTCTAATCAAAGTGAAGGGTTTATATAGTAGGGGCTTAACCTCCTAATGATGGTTGGGTATTTGGAGGAAGTGGCCTCTCCTTGAATACTTCTGTGCAAGACTAAAGAATGCGTATAATGGTGGTTCGACCATTTAATGGTCACACCATTGGGTGTCTGGAGGGAGTGTGCTGTCTGTGAAGACTTCTGTACAAGGTGTAGCCTGTTCTTTATAGGGACTTTGCCACTTAAGATGTGTGGGTGTCGGGAGGGAGTCTGCTTTCTGTGAAGACTTCAGTACAAGGCTGAGGCTGTGAACTGTAGGAGCTTGGCTATCCTCATCTCATTCACTGCTCACAAGGTTGCCTTCATGCAAAGAGTCTGGTACAAGGCGAAGGGTGTGCATAGTAGGGACTAGGCTACTGAAGGGGGATTGGCAGTCTAGAGGGAGTGGGCTCTCCCTGACAGCTACTGTACAAGGCGTAAGCTGTGCAACATAGGGTCTTTTCCACTAGCATCTCATTGATTCTGCCTGAGAGATTGCCTACCCATAAAGTAGGGCCAAGCCCAAGGCTTTCTGTAGTAAGGTTCTGCTCATTGGATGAGGTGTTTAGGTGTGCAAAGAGGTGACTCTCCATTGAGACTTCTGTATATGGCTTAGGGTGTGCATTGTAGGGGCTTGGCCAATATCATTTATTTGAATGCATGAGAGTTATTACCTATCCGTAATTGGCCTGATGCAGGGCAAAGGATCTGCATAGTAGGGACTTTGGAACCTAAAGGGGTATGGGTGTGTGGATGGAGTGGGATCTGTGAAGGGTGTGCATAGTGGGGCTTTTCCACCCAGTGGGGCTTGGGTGACGGGCGGGCTAGGCTGTCCACCAAAACGTCTATACAATGCTAAGGATGTGCATAGTAGGGGCTTTGCCATCTAATAGGGCTTGTATGTTTTAATACTTTTTTCACTGCCCCATGGTACTCTTGTGTGAGTCAGCGTGTAAACTCTTTCAGGAGTTCAGTGGGACCACAGGGGATCCGCGCTGTCTCCCGTTAAAAATGCAGCTGAACCGGCTGGCTGAAAACGTTTTTTTTTTTTTAACCACGTGGCATTCCTTTAAGACCCCCTTCTAGCTGTGAGGTTTATCAGGGTACCACTACCCTGGCTCCCTGATATGCTATTTTATCTGAGTTTTTCAGGTCACAGGGACCAAAACTTGGTATGACCGCTGCAACATTTCTTTCAAATTTGTAGCGGATCAATCAGATTGTTCTATACCGCAGGTCATCTCCAGTCCCAAAGGACAGAGAAGACCGACCTGAAGAAAGCTGTATTAGCCAATCAGAATGCTCTATTTTATCTCCGATGCACAACTGCTAATGGGGAGCCCACTCCCTCCATCCACCCACTTAGAATGCTAAGCACATTATGCTTACCTTCACCCTGCAGTGAACTTTTTGAGGCTAGCCAGCGTCTCATGGTCAATTACCTAACACAGGGTCTCCAAGTCTCTACTGTTTACATTCTTTGTCTTGTGCAAAGTGCTCATGGAGAGTTCGCTCCCATGCTCCCATTACATATCCAAGACCCATAAGGATGCCAAATATTTTGCAAAACCTTACACCCATTAGCAGTACAGCAGCTATAGAAAATTGATTCTAGATGTACATCGCTGAACACCTTCCCGTTTCAGAAGCGTATAGCAAACTGTCACATTAATTGGATGACATAGTTGGTGATGCCATCAATGATATCATTTGAGGTGTCATGAGTGATGTCATTAAAGATATAATTGAACATGGCATGAGTGAAGTAATATGTGATGTCATTAGCAGTGCAAGGCAGGGGCACAATGAAAGTTAAAGCTGTGTTTCCATTCCCAAGTATATTGTCACTTAAATATTTGCTTTCTTCAGTGAATAGATTTTTGTCTACCTTTAGATTGCACACCGTTTATACACCCATCTAAACATACACACCCAATGTTAGCAACTTGAATGCTTTTGCATTTACCTGTGAATGTATTTGTATATATATATATATATATGTTAAAGCCCCACACCTTCAGCTTGGTGCAGGTCATTTGAAGCACTTGATTAGAAAACTGCAGTTTTGTGAATACATTTTGAAGATTTTGCATGTAACTTGGGAGGGACATGCCTAATAACTTAGGTCACCGGTGGGTAGTTCTAGTTACATCAGAGTTTCTATAGTAAGAAAGTTTTTTGTTTTAGTAATAACTTTGTCGCTATTCAACAAATCTTCACAAAACCTTCCAAAAAAAAGTTTAACCACCTCTGCTTCTTCCCTTAAAGCTTCATAGTTATTCGTCAAGTTCCGTCACGAGCCTCGGGTCCGTCACGAGCCTCGGGTGGGCTGTGCTGGTGACGGAACAGTTCCGTCACGGCCCGCTCTACTGCGCGGCGCGAATTCCACACCTGCGCTGACGTTCTGAAGAGCGGGCGGGGCCGTGACGGAACCGTTCCGTCACAAGCACAGCTCACCTGCGGACCGTGACGGAGCGGTTCCTTCACGAGCACGGGACCGCCGCGCGGCCCCACCTCCCCCTTAGCGCTGCGGTGGAATAGCTGCCGCAGAGAAGGGGTTAAAATGATAAAAAAATAAATATTATGGGCAGCCCCCCTGGGATACCACGGTACCTATCACCTGTGTGGTACAACGGTACTGTGAATATCAAACACATTTTTTCAAAAAGAAATGAAATTTCTTCTCTCTGCCTGAAATTTTTCAGGTTTCTTAGAGATTATCAGGGAGGGGCACTGGGGGATCCATTTTTGAATAAAAACCCGTAAAGTATGTGCAGTACGAGGGGTGTTAAAGTTTTCATGCGTTAAGCGGAGCTGCTCTACATGGTGGTGAGAGATAGTGATGTAGCAAGGTAGGAGGCAGGAGGCTGTATCTCAGAAACTGGTGTGACTTTGCTGTTCCTCCATCCCTCTTAGCAAGCAGTCAGATATAGTGATATCTGTACTATGGGCATGAAGTGCATTGTCTCCACAGAAACAAGCTGTCATTAAATCATTGGAGTTAGTAAGGTCCTTTTAATCACAGACTCACCTTGATCTGTAGGGCCAGCTGATTTATGCAGCGGTATGTGGAAATAATGCATGCTCTCTACTTCAGGGACAACTTCTGAGGCACAGGGCTCACCTTTCATGTACCTTTGGAGTGTGTCTGTGTATGAGCTTGGGTGCGGGCTTGACCTATGATTGTCTTGAGAAGCTGTACTTGTAGCTTTGAATTTATTGTTGGTTCCATTCGTGTTTGTCTGTGTATTATTACACATGTTTGTGTCTCTGTGTGTAGTATGTCTGTTATTGTGTTTGTCTACATATGTGTTTGTATGCATAAGTGCATGCTTGTGGGGGATGTTGTATGAGGAAATTTTACTTGGGGATTTTGGACTAGAAATTCAGCATATGTTCCAGGTTTTCCAGGAGTTACAAAGGTATGAAATACTGCTGATACCCCATTATTATTAAACACTGACACAAATTAAAAACTTGAGATGCCAAATCAGCAAAGATAGGAGAGAGGCTTCATGAGTGTACACAAATTAATTTAGTAGATTGTTTTCTAGCTTGTTTACTGCAAGTCATATGTGGATAAAATGCCAATCACTGACAACTCACACAGTAAACATCATGTGTTACATGATTTCGGATTCCTTCACAAAGTCACCTGGTGAGGAACTGAAATCACATGGTAGTAGGTAATTTGAGCTGGAGACCACTACAAACTCCACAAGACATCAGCAAAAGCCTCAGCTGCCTTTTTTGGGGGAGGGTGTGGGGGATTGGTGGAAGCTAGAATACCCCTTTGGCAGTTCTCTGCATGTGGACCGCCCCTCCAAGGTCCCAACCCCTCCTCGCACTGTGAAATATATTTATAAGTTGCCAGGTCTGAAGACCTATAAGTGGCCCGATTTATAGGTAGAGTTAACATGAAATGATTTGTGATACTTGTAATTATTGAATTAACTCTCTCTGCTGGTGCTCAGCGCTGCTGAAAAGACTGTGGGGTTTGAGCTGTGTCAGGCTCACAGCTACTGGCAGCTCTCCAGCGCTCATCTGGAATGGCTCTCCATGGCTCCTTGGGGACCCTCAGGCCTCCTCCTCCTGTTACTCACAGGCAACACTACCCACCTTAGTGGACTCACAAAGAGAGAAGCGGGCATTGCATTCTGACTTATTGCAGAATTTAAACATTGGTTAGTGTTGCGAAATAGGTTTCGCATAGTTATTGTGCCCAGATGCTTTGCTTTTTTGATTACTTGATTGTGCACTTTTTTGAGTCTCACTACTTCAAGTCAAGTCAAAATAAACTTTATTCGGCTGTTAAAGCCATAAAAGTACACAGCCAAAACATTCGATAAAACAGAATAAAAACCTATACGGACATCACATTCCAATAATCTAAAAAGGCCTTAGAATTTTAAGCAGGGAAATCAGTCTTCCCCCTTTTTTGACAATTATCTGCAAGCACATAGAAAAAAATGAGTAAACAGTTTCTTCATGGCACAGAAGGACAGTCGTTCTAATACTCAAGTTAACGCGAAATTCATAAACATCACACCTCTTTACATGACAACCCGTTAAAATACTGACCGTCTTGAAGAAGAATGAAAGCATTCAGTTCGTCAGAAGTTATCATAACACTATATACCGATCCCAGAGCAAGAGTTAAAGTCAATGGGGTGTTGTCCAGGGACTTCCCTGTACGACGGGGGACCAGACAGGGGTACCCCCTGTCTCCCCTGCTCTTCGCTCTTACTATTGAAGTACTAGCATGTGGGGTCTGGCAGAATGGAGACATCAGGGGGTTTCGATTAGGGCAGTCAGATACCGCAGAGGAAAAAATATTGTTGTATGCTGACGGTGTCCTTCTGTACGTAACACACCCTGCCACCACGATCGCAGCATTGTTTTCTGAACTGGATCGATATGGAGCAGGTGCAGGCTATCAGATAAATTGGCACAAGTCGATCCTTTATGAGCCCCAGGGATGGGAGGCCTGGAGAGATCTACCGGGGAGGCTGCAGACGACAGTTGAGGGGTTTGTTTACCTCAGGATATTCGGGACACTTGACAGCAACCTTTCCTACGAAAGGAACATCAGGTGAATATTAAATAATTTTACAGAGGATGTGGCCAGGTGGAGGATGCTCCCCCTTACAATCCTGGGCCGCACAGCTATGTTTAAAATGAAGACGCTCCCAAAGTTTCTGTACGCCTTCCAGAACGAGTACTTCCACCTCCCATGCCGGGTGTTCCTGGACATAAATGCGGAACTGAGGGCCTTTCTGTGGTTGGGTAAACAGCCCCGGGGGGCACTGACGAACCTACACAGACACCAATACAATGGCAGAATCTCACTGCCCAACATAGAAGCATACTACTGGGCAGAACACCTGGTGTCTATTAATAATTGGATACACACCCCTGCCACACACCCCACTTACGCACTGGAGAGACACTGCATGGCGAAACGCACATGCATTCACTACCTGTATGATGGGGGCAAAGGGAAAGGCTGATTGCTTCCTGCCACCAGAGTTACCCTGGGGATCTGGGAACGGGCGACAAGGACTATAGGTTGGGAACGAAAACCGACGAGGCAGACACCACTATGGTGGTGCGCTTGGCTGAAGAAACTAAGTAAATTGCGGGGTTTCCCCAGATGGGACAACATAGGTATATTGGCACTGGGTGACGTGATGAAAAGAGGGGAATTGAAGTCATTCCAAGCATTGAGGGTGGAATATGGGCTACACCACAAACAATATTTCAAATATGCACAGCTGCGGCAAGCATGGCAGGCAGAAGGGACTTTGACGGGAATGCTCCCAGAGTATGCACCGCTGGAGAGCCGCCTCCTACAGGAACAGATCCCGAGTAGGGCAGTCTCTCTGACATACAGAACCTTGATGAAAAACATACTGGATGGGCTAGTAAACCTTAAAAGAAACTGGGAGTGTGATGTAGTGGAAATGGATATGGTGGATTGGGACATGGTCCTGATGCACCCGAAAGAGGTAGCCAATAAGTCCCGCCTACGGCTTATCCAATAAAATATCCTGCATAGGACCTACTTTGATAGAGTGCGCCTAGACAAAATGGGAAGGGTTAGTGAACCGAACTGCCTGCGATGTGGCCGGGACAGGGGGGATTTTTATCACACCATTTGGTCCTGCCCGGAAATTCAGACCTACTGGGTGGAGGTCCTGAGAGAGCTGGGTGAGGTGCTGGAGATTACCCTGCCGTTAGACCCCAAATTAGTCTTTTTAGGTATGACAAATTATGAAGACCTCACTCGCCCACTGCTGATCTTTTTAGTCCTGGCTTTGGTGGTAGCTAAGAGAGACGTGGCGAGGAAATGGGGGGTAGCCACTCTGCCACAGCTGGAAGTATGGAGGAGAGGTATGGACTTATATATGGCAGCTGAAAGGGTCACATATAAGGCACACGGATGTCCTAAAAAGTTTGGTAGAGTGTGGGGCAAATGGCGTCGATACCATGGTCTGGACGGAGGACTCTGAGTTAGAGAGAGTGAGCGGGTATCCAGCACCGGACAGGAGGGAGTGCGATGGAGGACATTATGGCGTAATAGATGAGGGCCTGGGAAGAGATCTGATTGCACTAGTTGGAGCGGAGGAATGTGAATTGTTTTTAAAGGTGAAGGATGGAAGGTGGGGGGATGAAGGGTGGGGTATGATGATTAATAATGACATGCTTGTTATGTTTATGCATAATAAAAAGCAAATAAAAATGTTTAAAAAAAAAGAAGTCATCAAAACATTGATGGAGCAAGGTTTCACATATACCGAAACTTGCTTATACTCGGCCCTCTCAAAACAGCGTGTAATATATTAACCTCATAGATGCTATTAAACATTCCTCCCCAGTGCTGCGCTGTCCATTGGAACTAGTGCTGAATGGACGTCCAATGGTCGTGCGCAGCACTGGGGAGGTAGTGCTGCCGTCGGCCAATGCACCGAGGCAGCACTTAAGGGGTTAACCAACATGTTTTGTTTACTAATAGTTACACTGGACTGGGCTATCCCTCCAAAACCCATTACAGCTTGGTAAGACACTCTAACAATACATCTGTACTTCATTAAAGCCAAACTATGACTGATCATGGCCCGTAATACTGGAAAGATGGGAAAACGTGGGGCAAGTGTAACTGGGGGAAGCGTAACCGGGACATTGGACGATTTTTTCATAAGAGCTGCTGGGGTTGTCGAGAGAGAGATCGCACTCACCGAAAAACGTTTATCCCTGGAACTTCCGGGTGCTAAACTTTCCTCGTTAGGCGATTTGAAACATGCCGGTACACCGGATCACGATGAACCCCGGAGATTAGTCACGATTAGCCCAAGCACACAGGAAGGATTACAAAACAAAGATAACTCTTTAGAATGGGGAGGTGACATATCGTCTTTGAGCATTTCTTCATGTAACAGTATATCTTCGGAGGACTTCCACCCTATTGTGGCCAGGAAAAGCGTACAGGCCGCTGACTTACAAACAGAAACACCTATGTGTCTTAAACAAGTGGGCAAAAGAAAGAGGAGCGGGGCGGTCATGTGGGTAGGAAACCAAAAATTTCTAAATTATCAGGTACACTAAGTACGTCGGCCCCAACAAGGGCCACCGTCACACCCATTAAACAAGTAACAAGCTCGTCAGTATCTGACACTCTGGGACACCAGCCCCAAATTAGTGCTCAAATCTCAGGGAACGAGTTAGAAATTACCTTTTGTAATATGACCCACCTATTACGAAACTTCACACTTCTCCTGATTGAAACACCAAGGGTCATTAATGGAAAACTGGATGCCTTGAGTGAAATAATCTTAGAGAACACACGCAAGCTGGCCAATATTGCACCCTCAGAGACTAATAGGGACACAGGGACACAGTGTCATAGCATGGTAAACCTACAGTAACTAACGCAATGCCAGTTATTTGCCCAGTGCCCAAGGCTGTACTAAATGACCGGAGCAACATGCTAAGAATACAAGGGTAATGAATAGTGGCCAAACGCAGAAACCCGCTGAAAGCAAAATTACAGAAATAAGCACTCAGAATACACCACTACCAGCACCAAGTGAGAAAAAGGGGGCTGACGATGGGTTAGATTACATGGAAAATCGGGTTCCTTTGCCCGTAATTAATCTACCCCCTGAGTCGTCACCATTGGTATTAGTGCTGGGAAATGACCCAGCATTGAATAAGGGAACTAGGGAGAATCATAGTCAATTAAAAAACAAGGTGGCTCACTGGTTAGCAACTAACACATCAGAGGGAAACAAGATATGGCAAAACATCATAATGGCCCGAAGGGTGGCATGGTTGGGCAGGACACGTAAAAATAAAACAGGGGACTGCATCATAATTAATTTTAATACCCCAGAACCAGTAGGGAAGATATTAAGGGATACGGACACAAGGTATTGAGATCCTGCCATTGGAGTACTTTTACAGGGATCTGAATAGACCAAGACCCATTAGAGGGAATGGGTGGGGGTATAATAGGACACCACATCCACAAGTATGGCAGGGATGGGGACATCCCAAAACGAGGCCATCTTACCAAGCACATCGGGGGAGTGAGGGTTTAATTCCAGTTTTTGAAGGAACAAATAGGTTTGCAGTACTCTCCGGTCTTAATGACTGTGACTGACTGGGTGGCGGTAAAATCAAAGC
The DNA here is from genome assembly GCF_964263255.1 of Lissotriton vulgaris. Taxonomy (NCBI): domain Eukaryota; kingdom Metazoa; phylum Chordata; class Amphibia; order Caudata; family Salamandridae; genus Lissotriton; species Lissotriton vulgaris. The sequence goes on from NC_141694.1 coordinate 1,301,993,611, forward strand.
AACTAATAAATATACATACAGACATGCTCCTCAGATTGGGAAGCCGCCCACACTGTCCGTACCTAATGATCAGAAAATGCAGGGTAAAAATCTCCTAAGGGAAGTATTAATGGCGCTCAATCCAGGCGGGCAGAAAACTCCCGCCCTTAAAGTAAACACAGCTGCGGATAAAACATTTAGGACCATGGCCACCCTACGGGACGACAATGATATTGCATTGGCGAGCCCCGATATTAAAGAGGGTAAGGCCAAGAATGACCCAGAAAGGAGGAGGCCTGCGCCAGATGCACGGCAGGGTAATCCAAAAAACGACAAAAAATGACCAAAACGAAATTTCCCTATTCAGCAGGGTGGCCAAGTAAGGGTTGTCTCCTGGAATGTATGTGGGTTAGAGAGTAAAGTGCATAACACCGTCTGGGGGGAGTTTGTGCAGAACATTGACATCCTATGCATCCAGGAAACCTGGCTACTGAATGAAAAACACCTAGATGGATTCAAGACTTTTCACATCCCTGCAGTTTGTTCTCTGCATGGTAGGCATAAAGGAGGCATATGTATATATGTTTCCAGCCTGTTGAAGGTTATTAAGATTGACAGTAGAAATTGTTCTCATTATTACCAATTGGTTTCTGTTACTTTAAACCCCTGAGTTGAGCTAGTAGTGGTTAATTTCTACAATAATATTAAGAACGTTGATTTTGCAGAAGTTTTAAACACACTGCAGGTGGAATTAAGTGGCCTAAACCTTTCGAAAGGAAAAGACGCTATATTGATCTGGGTAGGTGACTTTAACATAAATATATGTGACCTTGAAACATGTGGGTTCCAGGAATATGGTAGGGAAGAAACTGTGGGCAGGAGTCATTTTACGCTTACTGACAGAGGGGAGAAAATAAACAGTACCATGGCCTACTTTGACCTTGGTTTTGCCAACATGTTGTGTTCCCCTAAGGTCGATTTTAGCTCTACCTTCTTAGCTAGGGGACTTCATTCTGTTATTGATTTCATCATTGTACCCAATAGATTATCCAACCCGGTGGAAAACATTGAGATTCATACAATTGGGTTGAGTGATCACCTTCCCCTTAGCGTGTCCATAAGCACCCTTGAGTATAACAGTGCTTCCACCATTGAGTCCTTGGTGTGGACGCAAGACATTGCAGTAGCACGCCTAAATGGATTGGCATTAAAATGGAGTATTGTGGACCCAGTGAAAAAATCCAAGGAAATTATAGCTAAGGATCTAACACACATTATGGTATGCCTTGATGAGAACTCTTCTAACGATGAAACTCTGGAGGCTTTCGGCCATATTACAACTATTATCCAGGGTACGTTAACTAGGGCAAATATCAGTAAAACCAATAAAAGTATGGGCTGGTTTGACTCTCATTGTACTAATGCGTACACTGCCCTTAAGGTCACTTTAAGTAACAAACCAAGGGACCACAACGTAATAAGGGAATGTAGAAAGGTATATAACTTAGCAAGGCGCCAGTGGAAGAAGGAAATTAAAGATCAAGCATGGCAGAACCTGTTGAGGGCCTCACAGTTTAGAGACTCCAAATCATTTTGGCAGGCAGTTAACTCACCCTTTCTTACTAGAAAGGAGGTAGCTAGGATTGAAATAGCCATAGAGGAAAAATCATAGATAGATTTCTTATCCAATGTCTACAGAAACACAAAAGGGGATATCATGAATGAGGCTGAGGCAAAAGGGTATTCTTTAACAGAGTGCGACCATCTCCCGATACCCATGGAGTTTTCCCTTGAGGAAGTACAATTAGCAATAAATACCAGCCAAAATAATGAAGCCCCGGGACCAGATGGGATCCCTAATGATATTTACAAAATGAATGTTGATCTTTGAGCCCCACTTTGCACACGGGTTCTAGAAGACTGTTGTGCCAAAGGTTTCATCAAAACATGGTCCGAATCAGTCATTATCCCGATATATAAAAAGGGGGACAGGGAGAGCTCAACTAATTACAGACCCATATCTCTATTAGACTCCCTCATGAAAATTGCCGGGAGAGTGGTCTTAAACAAAATGCAAACGTGGGCTGAGGAACATGGTATTTTAAGCCCTGTACAGTACGGGTTCTGGGAAGGGATGGGTACTGTGGAGCAGGTCCTGAACTTTGTAATGATACAAGAGAAATGTACTCGGGCTAAAGAGGGGTGTCTTTATGCAATTTTCGTCGACCTCTCAGCAGCCTTTGACTGCGTAGAGCATGCAAAGCTGTGGCAAATTCTGGAGGAGATGGATGTTGAGCCCGCCATCATGCTTTTTCTTCGGCAGCTCTATTCAGGGGCAACGGCTAAAGTAAGATACGGGCTGAGGGGGGGTGTACGGGGTCTTTCCGCATAGAGAAGGGTGTAAGACAAGGCTGCGTGCTGGCCCCATTTCTTTTCTCACTATATACGAATAACCTGGAGGCTGAATTGGGGGCCAGTACAATTGACTATCCGAGGTACGGTAATACGCCGATTGTTTCCCTTCTTTATGCGGTATTAATGGTCAGAACGAAGGTGGGTGCTCAGAAGGCCCTATTGAAGTATGTAGAATTTATGGAAGCAAGGGGCCTTAGAATTAACGCAAAGAAAACGTTAGTGATGCGCTGTGGCAAAGGTCGCGCTAGCTGCAAACATCTTAAAGTGGCAGGTCTCAAAATCGAATACACTAAAACCTTCCCATACCTGGGGGTACTAATAGATGGCTCGGGCACCTGGGGACCTGAGGTTAAGAATAGGACCCTATCCTTTAAACCATCCATAGCGGCCTTGATGAATTTTTCTACTAAATTAGGCAAAAGACCCCCCGAAATTATGCTAAATATTTATGTGGCCAAATGCAGAAGTATTGCATTGTGTGGGGCAGGGATCTGGGGGTACCAGGATATATCATCTTTGCAAATTGCAGAAAATAACATTTTTAGATACCTGTTAGCTCTCCCTAAGGGCACTTCTGTATATAACTGTCACGCTGAATTAGGTATGGATCACATAACAGATCTGATCAAATTGCAACCTATTCTGCTTTGGCGGAGAGTATGGGCTTCAGAAGCCCTTGGTTTAAACCATGGTATCATTAGGGACGTCATGGGTCTGGATAATGCGAAGCGTATTATCTGGCTTGAGTGTGTCAGGAAAACGCTAACTGACCTGCAAAGGCCTGAGTTGTTTAGTAACCCGAACTTGATCCGGGATGTACCAAAAAAGCACTAAAAAGGTTATGCATGAACCACTTTGACCTGTTAAGGCGCTCAGGGGAGATCACAAAGAAAACGGTAATTGAACACCAATTGTCACTGACTTGTTACACAATACAACCATATTTAACTTTTAGTACCCTGGGGTTTGATCGTTTTATCGCGACTAGGTTCAGATTTAACCTATTTCATCGGCTGGTCACATTTCCAACCAAAAACGACTGGTGCAGAACTTTAGCCCTCTGCCCATGCGATAACTTGTCATTTCAATCCACCTTCCACGTGGTGCTCTTCTGCAAACTGTACGAAAGGGAACGCAGTAGATAGATAAAACAATATCTGAGGCAGGGAGCCTAGCGGCAATGTAGGCCAGCGTACCTCAGATTGCAGCAGTTGGGAAATGTCACATGTACAATGATTATGACAGGCTTTTTAAAAAATGTTTTAAGGAAACGTAATTCAATGATTAGCTAATATTTGACACGTGATAGATTAATCACAATATGATTTAATACCTTTTTAACTTAAATGTTATTTATTATCATATGGAATGTAAAGATGTATATATATGTATTGTTGCTTTTATGATCTTTATATTATGAAAATCGAATAAAGCTAATCTGAATCTGAATCTAATAGTTACATTTCACGACATTTCTAGTATCTAGGGGAAGCTCGCCTATGTGCTTTTACTAATATTAACTTGAGTGAAACTAATATGGCTGCAGCAACGGGGGAATTTCACTGCGCATGTGTCTGCCACACTCTTTTCTGCTTGGTGGGAAATCTTTGCTTCTGTGCACCAGTGTCAGAAATGGCCACTTAAAATCTCACATGCTAATGCTTATGCTGCAGCCTAGGCTAAGTTTGTTCGTTCTGCTTAACTATTAATGCTCAAGTTAATATGAAGTAAAGGGGTTAGAGTAGAGATTAGTAGTACACAGTGCATTCATTTATTTTTGTATTCTTTTATGTTTCTTTTTGACTTTGCTACTAGCTCGCACTTTGGGGCTGAACACTAACACAGCCTCTATCTTGAATGATGCCGCGCACACACACACTGACTCTGAAATTGCTGAAGCATTTGCATTGAATGATTGCCAGCACCCTTCTTACCCACAATGTTCCTGGGAACCTGCTCTACTAACCTCTAAAGAGGAAGCAAGAAGACTCAAATAAATACAATGTATATAATTTGTATGCCAATATTGTTGGGTGGAATAAATCATGTATAAATGCAGCATCTTGAAAAGTAATTTATCTTTCTATAGTTGTAAGTAAAGTGTGCATGCTTCTAGCTTAGAGACAGTTCTCTGTAAGTTTGTGTCCCCTCTAGCCATCACTCTTTTTATCCTGTGATTCAATCAGCACTTCCAAAGCAAATCTGTTGCTTTTTTACACTTGGATAGATATTGCTACTGCAGGTAACCATGGGTGGCTGGAAATAATGTATAGATACTGTCTTACCATGAAACGTCTTCCCTGTTATTTTAATATGGAACTTGCAATTGTGTGCATGGTGACACCACAGAAATCTGTGGGCTTGATTCAGAAACAACATTCTGGAGTACATAAAGTAGTTCCAAATAGTACTACTCACATACTACAAAATACAAGTCACAAATCTATGCCTCTACTATCTTTCCTGCACAGTGGCAGAAATGTGCTCTAAAGGTAGGTGTATTTTAAAGTTGCATATCAGAGAGAGTCCGGGGAAATGGTGGAAAATGGGGAATACCTACTTCTACATAGGAGGGTTTTAGAGAGGGGCATGCTAATACAAACACACACCCATACAAGAGTAATACCATTGCTATTCACAAACTAGACTGTTAAAGTTACTACAGCCCTAAACATGACAAACCAGATGTAAATGTACTCCAGCCCTTCCTTGATGTAAGTCAAACACGACACAGGACCAACCACTGTTACTGCAAAACACTCACATAGAAACTAAGGGATGCAGGTAAATATCATTGCTTCCTATAGGAACTAACATTAAATACATTACATTTGTTTGATTTTCAATGCCATGTAGATATGTGTATGGGATATCACAAGTATATATCATTATTTATTAATTACTTATTTCAAAATTGTCTATCTGTTAAATTAAGCTAAACAGTGAATTAAATTATTATTTGTAAATTACAATAATACTTTTAAATTAATTCATTATTTAACATACTAAATTCTGTAACATTGTATTTTAATTGTAGTAGGCTAATACTCCATACTTTCACTAACATTTATTTTATGTATATGTAAAGTTTTAAAGAATAATAAACTTTAATCATTTTCTATACATGAGTGGCAGCGATCACCACCAATAGGTGAAAAGTTACGAGTTGTAACTTTGTGCTCGTCTTAGAAGGCTCCACTCCCTTATTTAAAAGAACGGAATCATGACATTCTTCAACTAGGTCTAAATATCCACTCATTGGAAATGGTGAGAATTGCACACAGGCGTAGTATTAAATATACACATGAGTAAATATACATTTGCACATTTTTCTTCAGTGGATCAGGTCATGAGTATTTCTTACAAGTAATTTGGTTGCACCTCTCAAGTAGGGATCTCTTTGCTGCCCAAATAGCTAATATACTTTAAGAACATTTGTATCAGCTTTAGGTGCATACAACATCTGGTTGACCAGATTGTGTCTGACTTACATATGAAGCTAGACTAAAAGAACTCTGTTTAGATAATATGGTATGAGATTCCACACGTAAAGCCAGCCATACATTAGATTCGGTCATGTACCCTGTCAGTAGACGCTGGCGCAAGCACCACATTTAAAGGGTTTGTGCTAAGTAGCAGAAAGATGCTATTAAACAGTACCCGTGGCGAGTACTTTTATTACCAATGGTGCTTTGGGAACTATTGCAGACCAGTTGGTTTGGCACAGTAATTACAGTGACTTAAATCATTGTCCAGTCAGATGTATATTTTTAGAGTGGAATAATTTTACAGTCGAGAAAGATTAAAGTTAAAGTGAGACACCCCAAAAAAAATGTTTGTTGGTGCTATATTAACTGTATAATAAAACTCAGTGGTCAATGTTATTGTATTTAGTCAAGAATTAGAAGACTTTGCATCCTCTTGAGTCACTTTATTTCAAAGTAGGTGTCAGTAGTACTCACACTGTAGTTTGTGGAGTCTCAGTAAGTAATTGGGGGTTCACGTTTATCTCAACAGAATATTATACATGTAATTTTTCTCCTAGTACGTCCATAACCAGCTTTCAAGGAAGATAGCAATGTCAATCCGAAATAAAAACCTCCCAAAAAAACATTCTTCCGGGTCACATAGTCAAAACTTGTTCTCCTTCATGCCAGTGCACTTGCATCATCTTTTCACCATTGAAGCAGACACCATTCACTATGGATTGGAATATGTTTTAGTTGTGTTTTCGAACCAACAAAACCTTCCACTCTGCTGATGTTGCAATGAAGAACAACATGGAGGCCTTTCAAAAAGCTTGAAGATATCAAAACCGCTGGAGGAAAAAAAGAGGGCAGACTCACAAAGCTTTTAAAAAAAAGGCCGAGGAGAGGTCCATGAATGCAAGATACAAAGACCCCTCCTTGGCTATAGTATATTTGGAAATGAGCAGGTGTAAATTGATGCACTGTTCGATGGTACCCTTTTTTTCCCTAAATCCATATTGGATTTCGGACAATCCACCACAGCCCTCAACATTCTCCCTTAGCCTAGATAGAAGGACTCTGCCTAAGATTTTTACCGATGAATCTAGGAGGGATATATGCCTATAACAGCCTGGGTTGTCCCGTTGGCCTTTTTTAAAGATGGGAACAATGGTAGAAATGTTCCATGATGCAGGTATGGGATTAGCGTTCACTGCATTAAACACATTTGTCAAAACTTCAGCCCAGAGTTTTGGGGAATACATGAAGAAGTCGGCAGGCACACCGTCAGGGCCAGGTGCCTTGTGCTTTGTGGTGGACATAATGGAGCAGGTAGCTGGTCTTATCGACAGGGCGTCTGTTGTTACGTCAGCAGTATCCCCATAGACATTTTTAAAGTGGGATAACCATTTTTCGTCAGGAATGACGCAGTCCATAATATCGTTATCGTCATCTGAGAAGAAAGGCTGTTTAATGATCTCCCAGAACTTTTTGCTATTCTTCAGGACTGCCGCCGAAAGGAGATCTTCCCATGCTTCTTGTTTGATGGTGTCTTTTCGTTTTTTTATTGCTAATTTGTAGATTTTCCTGAGTCTAGTAATCTCATCATTTGCCCTGGGGATACTTTTTAAAGCTACCAATAATGATCTATGTGCTTTTGAACATGCTGAATCAAACCAGCGCTTAATTCCTGGAGTTACGTTTTTGGTCTTTGCCAGGAGGTCCTGTGACACCTGCACACATATGGCCTCAAAGGCCTCTACGATTTCTTGACCTGTGCGCAAGGATTTTTACAGACCTCAACCTGCCCCTTAATCTTTGGAAAATTTTCAGCATAACATTTTTCTGGGACCACCTTTGCCCATTTCAGGCGTCTTCCTTGTCCAGTTGTCCTTAATGGATGGGTAGTAACTTTCAGTGGGGATGGTCCAATATTACCTCCCCAAGCCGCTTCTAACTCTACAGGGTTATGGTCACTGAAATGTGATTGTGTGGTGCAATAGGCATTGACCCGTGTAAGAGTGCTTAGGCATACAAATATATAGTCAATAATAGTGCCATGTGGGATCCCAGTGAAAGTTGGCTGTCTAATGCCACCATCTGGTTCATAGAGGTCAAAATTGGCAAGAAAATCCTCCAGTTCCTCTCCCTCAATGGAATGTTCAAAATGGGGTCCCTCAGGCCCATCGTCCCCCTCAGGGCTACTTCTCCTGCAGTTTAGATTGCACGGATGGATGTTAAAATCGCCTAATAAAATATAATCTGTATCAAACGTTTTATTCTGACTGACCGTGTTTAACATCCTATCCAAATCCATAATATTACGGCCTCTGTGCTCACTGTTCCCTGAGTTATACAAATTAATAAAAATAGTCCTATTAGTGTTTTTGATCACTCTTTCGACCAACAAGATATTAGGGGAATCAGTGTCAATCTGCCTGCAGCTACCCTTTAAATCTAAAGAAAACAAAAATAAAAGGCCTCCCTTGGCCCTCCCCATGCGACTATGGACAGCGGCTTTGGTAAAACTGATAAATCCATCCCACCACAGATTATCAGAAGTGTCCCACGTTTCTTGAAGGGCAATAATGTGATGGCCTAGGACGAAGCTTGACCGGGATTTATCCTCACGTTTACCATTTAACCCCGCAATATTCCAACTCAATAGCCTACAAAAATCCCTGGGAGTCTCAGGTACTAGGCATGGAGCTGGTGCCACGTCCAATTGTTGAGCTGTGACATCTATTCCCTGGTTTGTTGCCTCTGTGTGTCAGTCGCAATCGTTTAGGCCTGACAAAACCCCGTATCTGTTTCCCATTCCCAATCCCCAATCAAACGGAGTGGGCACCTGGCCCCATCCGTCAGAGAGGACAGTCTTCTGTGGGATCAAGTAACGAAAGTGAGACTTGATATAAGAAGAATGCCTTCTGATATGCCTTAAAGTCGGGAAAGTTAACCCCACCTTCTGTTTTAGGGCGAATTAGTTTAAGTAGAGACATTCTTAACATCCTTAACTACCAGGATAAGTATAGAGGGTGCCATTTAATAGCTAACTCCGAAATCTTTTGAATGCATTTATTCATGCATAATGCTACTGTGTCTGATAATCAAGAAGTAACATGTAGCCCTAGATACTTAATGTGCTAAGGACTCCAGGTAAAGTTGGAAGCGCTGAAATCTGATTTGAAAGTGTACTTAGTTAAAGGTAAAATCTCACATTGATCGTTGTTTAATATGTATCCAGAGATATTAGAGTAAGCTTGTACTTCCGCCAGAAAGGCATGGATTGAATCACTTGTAAAGCAAGATTTTATCAGCATAGGCTGCGAGTTTAATGTGGGAGTGTGATGCTTGATAACCATGTACATTTGGGTTTTGAAGTAATTTAGAGAGAAAGCGTTCCAAAGCTAAATTAAAAAGAAAAGGGGAAAGAGGGCATCCTTGAAATACTCCTCTCCCCAAATCAAAGAATGGGGAAACCAAACCATTGGCACAAACAATCGCACAAGGGTTGGAATAGAGAAGAGACATTAAGGATGTAAATTTAGGGCCAAAACCAAACCTTTTGAGAGTATGGAACAAATAAGTCCACTCGACTCTATCAAACGCCTTTTTGGCATCTAATGCTATCGCCGCAAGGGATTGGTTTAGATGAGAGGATTTAGATAAAATGTTAAAAAGGCGTTGTGTGTTATCAGTTATTAATCTACCCTTGATGAATCCAGATTGTTCTTTACCCAGCAGTTCAGGTAAGTAGGACTCCATTTGTATAGCTAATGCTTTGGAAAGGATTTTGTAATCAATGTTAACCAAGGATTTAGTCCTATAATTTTTACAATATTTAGAATCTTTACCATCTTTGGGAATGAGGCAAATATGCGCTCCTGAGAACCAGAGGAACCACCTAATGTGTTAAAGTAATTTATTAGGGAATGTAACATGGACAATATGAGTTTAGAAAAGTGTTGATAAAATTCTACGGTGAAACCATCCGGTCCCGGTGCTTGGTCTTTTTTAAGGTTTTGGAGGGCTGTTAATAGTTCCTGGTATGTTAGATCCAACTCCAAGGAAGATAGGTCTGGCATAGTGTGTTGAGGTGTTTGTATATTGGAAAAAAGCGCAGTAGAGAGTGATCAGAGGGTTGTGTTCCAGAAGTGTATAGTTATTTGTAAAAAAGAGAACATTCATTCAGAATTTCAGCATCTTTAAATTTTAAAACTGATTGGTCATCATGAATAGATTCAATATTTATAGAAGCAAGTATTGTGCACACAATTTAAAATGACCTCATTTATTAATCATTTAACATATAAGAATTACATTTACTTTGAGGATACATGTTTATCTACCCATGTAATGTATGCACCATGTTGCTAATAATGCAAAGACCGAGCATTTTCTTGCATCAACGTTGAAGACGTGTTTTGATATAATATCAGTCATTTCAAACCTGACACAGATAGAGCTAGAGTGCCGATGTTAGTGCTTCTTCCGTGCCACATATGTGTCTCTTTCATGCAAGACAATGGAACGTTTTGTAGTAGTGGAACTTCCACTGTCGCAGGATTAATGTCAGTAATACGCATGGAATGCCATTATTGGAGAGATGTATTCTCACTGTTCCTCTTCCTCTGTAGTGTAATACCTTTGTTTTTCTGTCCCTTTACCTGTTCTTTCAACTGCCCTTTTTCTGCTTTCTATTTGCCGTTTCTCTTCACTATCTCGGTAATCTTCTACTCCGTTATATTAACATGCCTGCTTGATTATTAATAATTTTTGCAATTTTTGATTGCTCCAGTTTGGTCTTGCGCCTCACTCGTTTTTACTGTCCAGACCGTTTTTGCTCTACTTTCTCTTACTACTCCAGGCCCTCACTAGCCAGACTTACACCCCCTACATGGGACTTCCAGATACGTGAACAATCGCTTTGGTCACCTCCTTATGTTTATTTTCCTTTTCACTCCTCTACACTGCCCACTATGCTGTCCACACACTTGGGGATTCTGCCAACGCGGTCCGCGTTACATCCGCCCACAACCCAGTGCCATAAATAATCACTCCTTCAAGTTTTTTGGATGAGCTTGATGGTCTAGCTCTACCCCACTATTGTGTTCTTAAGCGCTTCCACTTTGCACAAACATTTCCTTTTACCCAGGAAATCGTGACTTTTAGACCACCCACCGTCACTACGGAGCCCAGGTGAGCCTTCGTCGAGAACACGCTTTCACGTCCGCTTCTACTGCACTGAGTAGAATTCTCTAACCCATTATTGTTCATGTTCAGAACTTTACTGCAACATTAGGGAAGGACGACCATACCCTTCCCGCCTGTCCGTTTCATAAGATTTAACCTGTCGGTACCGGGTCGGAATTATCACCGGTATTATGGTGAGTGCCCATTTTTGTTTCCCATTAGATGCTCCAACTTACTGGAAGTATTTACCTAAACAGGAGCTCCATTACATTGAACGCTTTTGGGCATTTGTTTTTTCTCTCCCTAGACTTTCGTGCTACAGTTTTTCATGATAACAGGTAGATTTGTGTCCTTTCTGTCTTCTGTTGGCTGTCGCACTGTATCGCATGAAAACCCTTTAACCGTAATCAACTTGTGATGCTTGTTTTACAACCTAATTCAATAGTTCTGCATGGGGGCAATGTTTAACCATTATTATTTTTCTGTTATGGATTACGGCTGTACTTTATGTCATGGCATGTTGAGTGCAGATTTTCAGTCTGTTTGTGTGGATGTTTAATAATTACAGCTTTACATTTGGAACATTTGGCAAGATATATGAGTTTTTAAATGTTTGAGAGTCACCATTCACTCAAGCACTCACTCTGCTGCACATCATTTCACCATGTTGAGATATATATTGTGGATTCATTCCCGATTACTAGGACCTTAATGTTTTTTTTCTTCTTTCTACGTCGTCACATATTCACCTTTTTGTCATCACAAGACGCTTCTCCTTGTGTGCTGTGAAGTCACAGTGTAATACTTTCAACACCATAGGGTTTCCACGTGATTAGAAGTGTTTTTCCATAATTTTTTGCCCTATTTTGATTTTCAATAAATGTTATTTTGTTAATTGTTTTATGCGCCAGGTTCTGGCTGTTTTTTGCTCTGAACCATATGATTTGTGTCCTTCCCAGCCCTGTAGAGTCACAATTGTACCATGTTGTGACGAAACACGTGTCGGCTGTTTTGTTCTTTCTGTATTGATCTGGATTGATATAAATACTCTTCATTAAGATATTCCTGATGTCGACCTTCACTATTTGTGCATGAAAAGTCATTTAAATAGTGGTTTTTACACTTGAACCATCAATTTTGAAACATGCACACAGGACTTGTTTTTATATTCACAGTGTGGGCCCTGACCTACACATTTGCAGGGGTTGTTTTATTTGGGTCTGTTTCCCCTGACCTGTTAGCACTGTATTTATATTGCAATATCTTTACTCCTTTGCGTACATTCTGAGCGCCATTACTTCCTGTCCTCAAATTCAAAGAGCCAGAATTTTCCCTGCTTTATTCTTACCCCCATAAAATTTTGCGCTGGACTTTAACAAATATAATGAGGCTTCCTCTGTTGATTTTTTATTAAAATGCAATTTGGCGTTTATGAGAGCTGGGAGACAATCCTTTGAGTGTGAGGTGTAATAAGGGTGTTCCAGTTGTTTAATATCCCGAAGGAGATCTTTAGTGAATTTAAGGGAGTTTCTTCTTTTCTTTACAACAAAGCCTGTTATGAAACCTTTTGCTAAGGCTTTGAATGCATCCCATAAAGTGGAGAAGGACGTGGAGTGGGTTTGATTCACCTATAAAACTCGTTAAAAAAGTTAATGAAGGAAGCCATAAACTTTGGATCTAAGAGGAGGGCATTGTTGAAACGCCGTATTCTGGGACCTGTAACTTTAGGTAAGATGTCAAGGCCAATTGAGATGGGGCATAATCAGACAATAGAATGGGATCGATCACTGTATGTCTATGTGTAAGAGTTTGCGAAATGGTAAGAGAGACAAATATAGAATCAATTCTTGATTGAGTATGATGGGGTGGTGAATAAAAGGTGTACTCTCTAGTAATCGGATTACAAAGACGCCAATAATCCAGGAGTTTATGTTGAGTGATAGCATGAACAAAAAACTTGTGAAGTTTGTTGGGAACAAAGGAGATTTTAGAAATTCAGTCAATCAACGGGTCAAAAATCTGATTACAATCACCAGCTAAAAGGATATTGTCTTCCATGCAATGAGTGATTTGCTTGGCCAATGTAGGCCAAAAAGAGGGTTCACCTCCTGTAGGAGCATAAACATTTAGAAGAGAGACCAGAACACCTATTAAAGAAAATTTAACATTCAGCCATCTACCATCCACATCTGAGTCTTGGGACACAAGTGAGAATAAAAGGGATTCACGGCATAATATAATTACTCCATTCCGTTTGCCATCGCCTGGGGAGAAGAAACCCCCCCCCCCCCAATGTTTTTTTAACTTTGATGCTTCAACATCCGAGAGGTGTGTTTTGTGCAAAAATACAATATCGGCTTCAAATTTGGCTAAGTGGGTCAAGACTCTTTGGGCCCGATGTAGGTCGGTCGGTAACGGCCAAAAATTGGTATTTTCGGCCGTTAACGACCGGTATACCTGAAATGGTATGTAGGGGCTCAATTTTACAGAGTCGGTAAATTTACCGATTCGGTAAATTTACTGATTCTGTAAAATACCGAATCGGTATTTTTACCGATTCGGTAATTCTCCAATGTAGGTGCGACTCTTCAGAGTCCCAGGAGCCTTAACGAATTGGTATTTTACCATCAAATCCAATTTGATGGTAAAATACTGATTCAGGTGTGCATGCACATGTGTGCATGCACACCTATGCCATGTGACAGGCAGACCTGCCCTTAGGGCAGGTATGCCTGCCACATGGCACCCGTGCCTGTTTTGGGGGTGCCAGAGGGTGTCAAAGTGACACCCCCTGCACCCTTGTGTGAATCGGTATTTACCGATTCTGTAAATACAGAATCGGTAATGCCCATTCATTCCTATGGGCTTTGAAGCCCATAGGAATGAATGGGCATTACCGATTCTGTATTTACAGAATCGGTAAATACCGATAGTTAAAGATTCGGTATTTCAACATCTGGATATACCTACATATCCACACTTTAGATTTACCGATTTTTAATTACCGAATCGGTAAAATTCGGTAATTAAAAATTGGTAAATCTAATTTACCTACATCTGGCCCTTTGTCTCTTGATGGGAGAGTTTAATCCTTTAACGCTCTAAGTGACCAATTTCAATGCCATAGACAATTAAAAACAGATTGGACCAATAATGTAAAACAGAGGTCCAATTTGTTGTAACAACAATATAGAATTTGAAATAAGGAAATTAGAAGGAAAATGATAAATACAGTATCATAGGAAAGAAAAGCAAACAGATCAAGTTGTCAAAACGAAGAATGGGAGTAAAATATGAGAATAAGAGAAAGGAAAAACCAGACAGATGAGTAAATAGAAGCCGAAGGAATAAAGATATTTATAGTTGTAATGACAAAATAATGACAGAAATAGAAAGATAAGATGGAGTGAAAAACCAGAAGACAGCAGCAAGACAAAAAACAAAAGACACTATGAATAATAAACCTAAGAAAATACATGGAGATAACATACCTACAAAAGAAGACTCAGGGATACAGAGGATGGGGGATGGAACCACACAAAATAGGCAACACATCCGGGGATGCCAGACGGAGGATCGAGGAGAAACCACGAGGCGGGGGTAAAAAATCTGTGAAGATGACAAATAATAAGGATAAGGGTAAATATTAGAACCTATAATTGAAACATATATTGGATCAATCAGAAACAAGAATATCAACACTGAGATTAAGCACTTTTGAGCTGAAGTGTAACTTTGTGAGATCAGCAAGCATAACAAAAACTATATATAACATTTCTTAAGTAGCGGGATGCCATGGGAGAGAAAACAGAGTCAGAGCAACCTATGAAAGAAATTACATTCATCATGTATGGAAAGAAGATGAGGGCCCAGAAGATTCCATAACATCCGTTTTACAAGAATTAATGAAGCTTTGTAAGCGCGTTCGATCTTCGCACGGTGCTGTTCTGTTTTTATACCTGACTTTAAAAAGACACAGATGAAAGAGGCCATATCAGGCTCCCATGGAACGTAGATTAGCTCCCATGTTGAGGAAAGCCTTAGGCCTGTTAGCAGTAGCTTTAGCATAGTCCTGTGAGATAATTAAAGATGATCCTGACCACATAATTCTTGGAGAAGCTCTGACCACCGAGAGAACTTTCAACAAATCTGTATATTCCAAGAAATGTAGGATGACTCCTCTTGGTCTTTGTGAGGGATTAGTGTGAGATGGAGCGCGTCCGAGCCTGTGAGCTTTTTGAATGTTAAGAGTTGTTCCTTCTGACATTTGGAATAATTTAGGAAGAAAGGATTTAAAGAAGGTGAGTGAGTCCGGTCCTTCAAGTCCTTCTCCTAGGCCATAAATACGTAAATTGTTCCGTCTGTTGCGATTTTCGAGATCCTCAACCTGTTTCTGAAGTGTAGAGAAATGGGAATATAATTGAGAAACATTAACGTATGTCTCTTTAATGAAGAAACAGTATTCTCGACAATAGAGACCCTTGTGTCTAGTTGAGACCAATTATCTGTTAAAATTGGCAGCTTGGTGTTAGTTTCTTCCATAAAAGGTCGCAGAGCCCTAATTTCCTCAAGCAGCAGTTCCATAGATACAGGCGAGATTGATTTAGGTGGCGAGGGAGGGTCTTTTTTAAGACGCTTAGTGACAGATTTCCCAGGAGTTCCAGAGGTATGATCCATATTTGTATTTAAGTGCTGAGGCGTGGAAAGTAGAGAATCTGCAATTTTAGAAAATTCTGTGAAAACTTTTGAATTCTTTATAAAGGCAGGCTTCTTGGAAGAAGATGGACACATTATTTTCCTTCTGCCCATATAACAGTAACCGAACAGTCACTTCTCCAGTCAGCAGTGAAAAAATAGTGGAGAGTGTTCTCTAAAAGGGTTCGCCGAAGAACACAAAATGGCCGCTAATCATCTTCTTCACAAAACCCTCAGTAATCTTTTGATAACATTATATAGCGCCGGACCTCAAGATTCTGAAGAGAAATACTGCAATACTTAGATGCTAGAGAATGCTGGGTACATCATGAGACACTTAGTGTAAATATTAGCTGACACATTATACTTCCTTACAGTCAGCAAAATGAAAATGAAGGTTAGTGTTCATTATGAGGGCTCACTGAATAACGCAAAATGGCCACCAAACACCCTCTCCACAAATCTTGCAATACTCATGCAGCAGCACTATATAAAAACTTATCTTAGTGCTTTGAAGAAGATTCATGCAGTGTACAATTGCTGGGATATACTGCAAATCAGCCAAAATTGCTTTGTATAAATTCGGCTCCAATTATTTCAAGATGGCGGCCGCGAAAATATGCGACCGGTTATGAGCAAAGTTTCTGAAAATAATGCTACTTGCTGATTATGAAGAGGAGCACCGAGGGTCTCATATTTTCCAACCGACCTTCATCTGCGTTAAAGTGTCTTCACTGCGTCGCGGGACGTTCTAGAAGCATGATACCTCCGAAATCCGCCGGAGAGCTTCACCCGAGCGCCGCCATCTCCTTTGGGTGCCAAGCCATGCCCCCTCCTTCCGTTAAGTACTAACCGTGCTTGAAAAATAAACAGACAGTAATTGAGGTCTGGAGGTATCAATAATAACTTTTGTATATTTTGTGGAAAAAAAGTTCTTTTCAGCATTAAATGCCACTCAAATTCAATTTCTCAAAAGTCTCAAAGTTGTTCATTCAGAATATTTTATGGCTGCAATTTAATGTTTAAGCAGAGCATAAAGTAGGCTAACACGTGTTTCTTGACTTAGATGTCGCTTTGTCAGGGCCAATAAAATACCTAAATGTGAAGTACAAAGCATATTAACAATGTAGCTGTACCTCACAAGGCGAAAACGTCCAGAACCAGATACATAGAAAAAAGAATACAAGGAACCAATAAACTCATTAGAACACAACACTTATGCTCTACAGTAATCTTGTTGGCTACGGCCAAGCTCTGGAACTCTCTTCCCAATCATGTTTCCAGCTTGAAGACTCATACTTTGTTCAGAATTGCCCTGAAAACCTGGCTCTTCACATTTTAATGGGAGGTCGAGTTGTTTCTTGTCTTAAATCTGAACCAAGTAGTCTTTAAGCACATTGACACCTCTGTGTACTTGTGCGCTCTTACAGATTTCATTCATTTGTACTGCTTATTGCGTCTTTAGCTAGATAAAGCTTGTAATTAATAAAGCGACGGAGAGAGCTAATATAGCCTAATTTAATGAATTGCTACATTTGAAAACAAGAACAAATAAAACAAAAGTGGTAAGAATAATGGATGTGTGAGATTTATCCCTAAGTATAACCATGAGAGTTCAAAGATCTATTCAATCAATCAATCAGGGATTTATAAAGTGCAGCTACTCACCCGTGAGGGTCTGAAGGGTGCTAAGGGGGGGGGGCGGCGACTCCATAGCGTGCTGGGGTCATCCGAAGAGCCAGCTCTTGAGGTCTTTCCTGAACTGGGGCTGTGTGGGGGTTTGTCAGAGGCAAAGGGGGAGGTCGATCCAGGCCTTGGCTGCGAGGTAGGAGAAGGTCTTCCCTCCCGTTCTGGTCTTATAGATGCGTGGGATTCTGGCAAGAGAGAGGTCAGCTGATCTGAGGTGTCTCTTGGGTGTATGGAAGTAGAGGCGGTCATTTAGGTATGCTGGTCCAATGTTGTGGAGGGCCTCGTAAGCATGGGTGAGGAGCTTGAAGGTTATTCTTTCGATGAGGAGCCAGTGGAGATCGCAGAGGTGTTGGCTGATGTGGTGGTGGCGTGGTATGTTTAGGACTAATCTGGCTGCGGAGTTCTGGATGCTCTGGAGCTTGTGAAGTAGTTTCTTGTTGATTCTGGTGTAGACAGTGTCGCTGTTGTCCAGTTTGCTGCTGATGAGGGTGTGAATGACCGTTTTTCTGGATATCTGCAGATGAGGGTTTCGCGGAAAGTCGTTGTATGGTTGGTCTGGATCTTGAAGTGGAGATGTTTCATAAGGGTCGTAGCCTCGGCCGGGTCAGTGGTTGTCATGAGGAGTGAGGTTTTGTCAACGATGGCGATGCCTCCTCCTGGGCGAGTGGGGTGGTCTTTTCCTAGAATCTTGTATCCGTCGGTAATGTCAGTTGCAATGTCATGCGCGGAGTTGGCGTTGGTCCAGGTTTCTGTGAGAAAGGCGATGTTGGGCATGTGGGTGTTGAGGTCCCAGATTTCCATGACACGCCTGTGTAGGGAGTGCACATTAAGGAGGATGCAGTTAAGTGGTTTGTGTGCAATGGCGTCCAGTAGTCTGGAGGCTGCTCTTGGGATCCGGGGGTGGGTGAAGGTGAAGCGGCCATGTCGGCATTGGGTGTAGCTCGTCATCAAAAGCTGGCAGTTGCTGCTGCGTCTGGGGCTGAGAGGACAAAGGGCGCTGGAGTTGAAACGGGGACGGATCGGATGTCCAGGGTCCCTGGCACTGGTTGGGGTTGGGTTGTGGATGGGCGCAGATGGGTTTGCCTTGGCGTGGCCGCCATTAGGTAAGGGTCAGGATTGCACGGTCAGCTGGGAGGCAGGACAGGAAGAACACACTGGAGTGGCCGCAGGACAGCTGTGGCAGGGAGCACAGAAATGGAAAAAGAGAGAACCAAAGAGAAATGAGAAAGCAAGAATGAAGAAAAGAGAGCAAAACGAGAAAAGAGAGCACAGAAAAAAGTCAAGAGAGGTGGAACAGCAGAAAGCCAGAGTGCTCCCCCTCTGGACAATCGTGGATGAGGCGCAGGAAAGAGCCTGTGGGTGGAGGAGGGCCTCGAACATGCAGGAGAATGGAGTGCACATGTCTCTCAGAGCAGCACTTACTGGTGGAGCTGCGTGGGGGAGAGCAGGCACACTGACAAAGGTCTATTAGATCTTGAATAGTCATTGACATCTTGTGTTGATGGATAAGGAGTGATCATTTCTAATACATCAGTAGGCTTTTAAGGGATGCCTTGACAGGCCAGATGAGGCCCGCACGTACCAGCAGTATTGCTCCTGCCGCTCCAGCACTCCTGCAGGATTTCTGATTTCCTCGTTGGGGTGGGACTCGTTCCAGCAGTTCAACGTGCCTCACGAAAAAGGGCGAGGCCATGCACTTGACATCACAAAGGCGCCAGAGCACTCCTGCAGCACTGGATGCCTTGACACGCCAGAGGAAGCCCAGCACTTACCAGCAGTATCCCTCCTGCCACTCCAGCACTCCCGCAGCATTTCTACTTTCCTTGCTGGGTCCCCCAGTGCAACAAGCCTCACAAAAAGGGGCGGGCCACACACTTGATGCACAACGGCACCGGAGCACTCCCGCAGTGCCCATCTGCACCCCTCAGAGCCGGCCGGAGGAGGCTGGGCTGGGTCCCCCTCTTAGTCTTGTTCCAGGATTCATGGAGACTTGCGTTTTTCTGAGTTTTTTTAGCAGGCCCACATGAAAAGAGGTACTGTGTTCTATTCCCCCCCCCCCCCCATAACTTTTTTCCCCCAGGTTCACGCCCTAAGATTTGTGGCTTCTTGTTCATTCTCTATCTAGTTTTCCCAGTTTTCTCTGCCTTATCCTAACCTGCTTTATCTTAACCCAATAAGTCTTTAAATGTGGTTAAGAGGAAGGGTGCTTTAAGTGACTCCAGTGTGCTACCTCCACCCCGCACCAGTTCGACTATCGACAATTAACTAACTTGGGCTGTGGACATGGTTACCAATGAAATGCGACTGGTGGAATGTCATCTTTCATTCACAACTGAAAATAACGTCCCCTTGCCTAATAACTAAAGCTCCACTGTGCCTTCACCGCTGCAGGGTGTACCTATTGCAATAAGCCCATAAGCTGTTCCATCAGGCTACATTTATCCTGTGGAGCTAGGTCAAAATTTGGGTGCCAGCACAGATTGTATTGGGGCTGGGCTCTCAGCGCCAGGAGGGGGAACCAAGCCCGGGCCTGCTGACAAGGAGGGTGGTGATCAGCACCTTGAAGCTGATGGCAAGTGTGGCCCAAAGGCCAAACGGAGGAGGAAAACTGTTTCACCAACAAAGCCTAGAAACCCTGCAAACAGCAAAATGGCTTCACATAACAAGGCCGGCAATGATGAATTGATTGGTGACACTGACTTAACGGTGGAAAATGAAAATACTTGGAGCAAACTGAGTAGGTGCATTGGTGATCTTTTGGACTCCAAATTTCGTCCCATTATCAAACGACTAGCCAAAATTGAAGCAAAACTGGTGAAGCCCTTGAAACTCAGAACTTCTGTTTGTACTCAGTATTTGTCCACTGAATTCTCCCCTATTAAATCTGCCCAGAGCATGGATGTACACCACCCACAAGTCAAACTATCTGTAAAACAACCTGTAACCCGAGTTGCTGCCACAAGTAGTCCAGGCCTTGAGTGAGGTAATGGTATGTCTCACTCTGCTTTCTAATCAAATAAAAAATCAGCTTTTTTAAATGATAACACTTCTTTCTAGCACACAGTCATGATCTTCAGCAACCTGCTCTGTTGCAGCTGAAGTTGGTCTTTCCGGTAAGTCACTATAGTTTTCACCCGTTTTATTAGTGTTTGGGCCAAGTTAATTTTTGAAATAGTATGCAGTTTTGTTACCAAGACGCTGTACTCTTTTGTATTAAGTCCTATTTGTTCAGTCCTAAGCATGCTTCCCTCATCTTTATTGCCTGATTTTCCTCGCGGCAAAGTGGCACTCATAGAGGTTAAAATGTTACTCATAATTCAACTTAAATTATGAAAATGACACAAATAGCAATCTGAAACCTTGGCAGCTGTAAATGACATGTGAAACTATCACAATCACAGAAAGAAAATTGGTTACTGAAAACATAGAAAAACGAAGGGGACGTGGCTTGGCACCAGCCAAGATTGCAGAGTAAATGAGGAGCTCCGAAGCGACCCCCTCCTATGTCAGAAATATCCATCATTAATCCGGCAGATGCGCTGAAAGCAAGCAAACGTACAGCATTGCAAAGGAGGAGTGACGAGTCAGATGCTAGGCATCTGAATCCGGGACTCGGAACAAGTGAGGAAAACGGTGACTGGCCTGAGCGGCTGGAGAACGGGGCAAGCTGGAGACGCGATCAAGTGGCATCCCGCGCCATTGGTAGGCCACATCCTACAGACCAAAGCCGGGACGCAAGATCAAACAGAGGCCAACTCACTGGGGAGGTGCGTGCCAGCCGGACTCGACAACAGAAATCCTTGGGCAGATTAATGTCCCCGCCACGAGTAAGGAATGAAGGCGGAGGGCGTTGGCGGGAGACCGTGACGAGTCTGTGGCTCACTGGAAAAGTCAGCAGCATGGAGGCAAAACCTAGTGAAGAGGCCTTCACATCTAAATAGCGGGCCTAAAAGCAATCTGACGTGGGGGGAAAGTAGACTGAAGACTGGCGGGAGTCAGGACTACCTCGGTGAACTGAACCCAAATCACCTAATCAAGGCTGGGCTGTGGAGTTGGTGGGGCCTCTCGCATTGGTGATAATAGTGGGCTGACCGAACATGGCAAGATATACGGGGTAGGAGTGCTGCCTGCCATGAGGGAATTGAGGGAGAAAGAATCTGCAAACTGGACAGGACCCACACACAGAAGAGGCAACGCTGGAGTGGTGCCAAAATCAGAAAGTGGTGCTGAGGTGCACCAGAGGGTGGGATGAACCCCTCTTATCAACACAGGAGGCGGCCAAGGCAGAAGGTGTGGCACTTGCTGCACATGCAACATCAAAGACAGGTCATGAGGCTAACCAGCAGCCAAAAATAGCTCACAACAGTGAGTCCTGGGTCTTGGGGGAGCTCCCTGAGGAATAAAAGAGGCTGGCAGAGGGACTGAGAAGGGGGCCCTATCTATCGCCTCTCATAGGCTTCTAAGAAGTGCACAGAGACTGGGGCAATAGTGAGGGCACAATCATTGGGCATTCCCCGGAGGAGAGCACAAAGGTGACAGTAAGAGTATACGAGGGACCATTGGTATTCTAATATGGGCCAACCGGCTGCACCTGTGTTGGTCTCAGAGGGTGCTAAAGGAAGAACTGAGGTGCCCCGTAACAGGTTGAAAGAGAATGCGGAGGGAAATCCACAGGGAGTAAGAGAGCTGCTATAGTACACGACCTAGGAGGCCACGCAGCAAACCAAAAGGGGCTCTCCCAGTACAATACAACAAGCTGGATAAATACACGATACCGTGATAATCGGCACAGGAGGTTGGATCAAGGGGCGAAAAGGATGGAGCAATGGAGCCATCACTCAGAGCGATAATGGCAGCCACTAAAGTCCTAAGCAAGATCCTATAGACTGAGATAGACAAAGTCACTATAGAAATTAACCTGATACGAGCTAACAAGCATAAAATCTCTGAGAGAGTCACTACAGCTGAAACAAATATCACAGAACTTCAGTCTGCCACACGTAAACAGGAAGAATGAGTACAAAATCTGGCCCAACAACATAAACAAATGGCCATGAAAGTTGAATATAAAGAGGAAAGGGCCCGCAGATATAATATAAGAGAGGTAGGAGTTCCTAAAGGGGTGGAGGGCCCAAGTGTGGACCTCTTCTTAGAAGTCTTCATACTGAATCATCTAAAACTGAAAAGGTTATCAAACTTCTTCTTATCAACATAAGCGCGCACAGAGCCCCGGTCCCTCCCACCTAAACCTGGGGTGCCACCCAGAACAATAATAGCCAGGATCCTGAACTATATCGATAGAAATGCTATCCTGCAACAATGACGCACTTTCAAAGTGATAAAATTAACTCTCAGAGAGGAGGGCCCTAAATACATGATGCTCTTTCCCGCACAGCTCTGAGTAATAGACAATGTCAGTTCATGGTACTTCACAGCGCCCTGGGAGGTACAAGACTGGCTGGAGGGAGCTCGAGTCAAAAAACAAAACCAACACCCAGGAAGAGACTGGCGTGGAGATCAAAGCCAGAATCCGGGATCCACCAGTGGACAGAGAGAGGAAGAGAATGGCGAGAATACTCAGAGGCTCAAGATCGGTGAGTCCAACAGTCGGAATGAGGAAGACAGGAAAGTAGGGTGGACACTAAGGACACCGAAAAGAAAACTAGCAACAAGCGCAGATTGGCGACAGTCCAGGAAGGTAACTGGTGCACTGGGTACCGTGAACAGCAGTACAGACTCCTTGTACCCGACAAATATGTAAGTCATGCTGTCACACAGTGGCACAGAACTTGAGCATGCATTGCATACAAAACTGGAAGACAAATGACAAGGATGGGGTCGCTAAGGTGTCAAGGGAGACGGAGTCAACTGGCCCCATCACAAGTTGATCGTTAACTGGGCGACAGGCGCTCTGCAAATTGTGGATGTGGGTATTTTTAGACCTACGGGGCAGGGTAGCTGGGAGAGGGGGATTCAGTACGGGGTTTATGTTACACAGTTTCATATTTTACATGCTTCAGAAAGTATTCCATTATATCATGGGACGGTTTGCAGGGACAATAGGCAGCATTCAGTTTTACAGGGGAGGGAGGAGGTATACCGAGTGGAAAGGGAGGGAGAGAGGGACACAACACATACAACATCATTATGGTGATGCAACAAGTTAAAGCACTGAAGGTCATGTCGTGGAATGTGAACGGGCTGGAGGACAAAATTAGGCGTACTATGGTACTGCAGTATCTCCACAGACACTCACCAGTCAATCGATTTGGGTTTACACTGATGGCACATGCGGGGTTTACAACCTGGTCTGGAGATTCAGCAATACTAACCAAAAATATGGTTCCCCTAGTGAAGCACCGCACCTGGTGCGATCCACTGGGAAGGTATGTTGAGCTGTTGGGATCCTGGGACGGCCGGATCCTTATGGTATGTATGCTCTGCATACATACCACTGAGGCTGCATGGGGAAATATTCCCAGAACTCAGCAAATTACTACTTGTAATGCCCGCAGGCATTCTAATACTGGGTGGCGACATGAGCTCAATGATACACTGGAACTAGACAGACACAAGCTACCCCTCAGGGAAACAGGACCACAGCCACTCAATCCTTTTGCAAAGGTGTTGGTTTTAGAAGATGTGTGGAGGTAAAATAATCCCACAACGAGGCGATAAACTCATATCTCAGTGGTGCATTGGAGTGGGTCATGGCTGGATTACATTTTCACGCACACCACAATGGGACTGTTTCAAGGGGGATGACACAGGGCACGGGGGATATTGGACAACTCACCAAGCGAAGTACTCCTGCATGGCCCTGTGCAGAACTGGGTTTTCCTGCCACTGCTAGATCCACTTCAATTTAGAGACCATGAGTTCAGGGAACAGTTTGTGGAATATACAGAGCAGTACTTTGCAGAAAACTCGGGCTCTGTGGAGTCATGCAGTACTGTCTGGGAGGCATATAAGGCTGTGGCCAGAGATTATGCGCAAGCAGTGACTGGGGCTAGACGCAAGGAAAGACGCAGGCTGTGCAAAGCTCTGGAACTAGAAATAGTGAATACTGAAACAGAACTGGGTTCAGATCCCAATGTAGGCCCCAAACTTAAAAACCCTCTTAAGCTTAAGCAAAAATAACTAAGAGACCTTGAGGAGGACGCGGCCCACACACACACGATCGCAGCACAGAGGTGCATATGTGACCTCGGCGATAAAACCAATAAATTAATAGCATGGTTGAAGAGAAGGGATAGGAGCTGAACTGGGTCCTGATATTCAGACCCCTGAAGGCAGAAAGTGGGGGTCTAACGCTGACATAACTGAGTTATTTGCAACATACTATGAGGGCATATACCAATGGCTCACGGAAGGAGCGTAAATGGATAGCATTGAACTGTTAAAAGATACAGCAGCGCCGACACTCAGACCAGAGGAGGTGGAGGCAACTGACACCGAACTGACAACAGGAGAAAAAGAAGGGTCCATAGGGGATTTGCAATCAGAGAAGGCTGTGGGCCCAACACGGACCCCATGGAGCTGTATAAGTGGGATAATAGCCCCGCACATGTTAAATATGTTCCACACGATGAAGGTGGATGGACAGATGGTTGAAGACCTGAGATTGGCAACTATAGTAGCTATACGAAAAGAAGAAGACCCCACGATCTATGTAGTTTGTATAGACCCATCTCAGTGCTTAATTTTGAGACCAAGGTGCTGGCAAAGGTACTAGCTAACAAACTAGGCCCAGTGATACAATCCCTAATACATCCCGATCAGTCGGAATTTATGCCACACAGAAGTACCAGGCTGAATCTCTGTTGCCTTTACATAGTAATGCATATGGTAAATAAACAAGAGGATAAATCAGCTGCACCTTTGTCACTCGATGCCTATATGGGGTTCGATAGCATTGAGTGGCCATACCTATTTGCTGTTCTTGCTAGATTGGGTTTAGGTCCAAGGTTTTATGCATTGGGGCATGGCTTTAAAATGCTGCAGGATGGCCGCCTGTTGAAGGGGCTCTGCAGGCCAGGCTTTTCCATCCTCGCAATCCATCCTTAATTACAGCTTCCTGCGGGCAGAAATAACGCTATCGAGGGTGGACATCGGTAACATTAGTCAGCCGACTACGCTGTTACGGGAAATCCACGGTAACCGGAGAACCAGAATAATAATGTGGAGACCCGACCGGTGCGCACGCAACATGGCCACCGCATTAAACACGTCCTAACCTATGATCGGAGCAGTTACCACAATGATTAAACGACTAGCGGCCCTAACTAACAACGGGAGAGACGGACGGCAAGGGGGAAGGTGCCTACCTGCTCCTGAGGCTGAGGGCATGCTGTGACTGTCACCGGACCCACATCGGCAGTCAGGAGCACGAGGGCCTGTTGGGCGTGGTGCTGCAGGCAGCAGGTCTGAACAGGTGCTGCTGGTGGCGAGAGTACAGAGCTACCTGGAATCCGCTGCCTGAACCACCTGCTGGAAGACACACCAAGGCAGCTGAGAAACGAGAGAGGCACCGAAAACGAAACCCTGCAACAAAGCATTGAGTGGGACCTGGGGTTGTCCCGGGGGGATGTGCTGTGCGAGCCTTCATCCCACCGGACCTGAGGTTGCTGGGTTGGGGCTGCAGGGCAGTGCTCCTGGGCGACTCCTGATGGGTGGTGCACCCGGGCGAAAACATCAGCTAGGGGGGGCCACCTCGATTGAAGAGGCCATGTGGGCCGGAGTAGGCTGAAGTGGACCTTTGTAGACCGTACCACTTCCTCACATAACTGCAGGATGGAGGGACTGGTTTTGCAGGGGTTCACAGGGGCCTCTCGGACTCGCAGTGTGATTCGTGTAATGTCCTCCCCATATCTGCCCTGTGCCAATGGCCAAAGATATTCAGCTACAATATTCTCAATTTGCCCTTCGCCTCCCAGGGCCACAAAGATCTGCGTGCCTCGCATTATATGGCGTGGTGTCTCCGGAGCAGACAGTCAGCTCGGACATCAAAAAAGCACTGCCGGGGATGTAGCGGTCAGAGGCACTCATGAGTTTTGCTTAGAAGACAGCACTTTTGACATAGTAGAACACAAGCACTAACCCTACCAATGTTGTTTGCGACTGAACTGTGGACTCACTCACGATTTCTTGTGGTGGAAGGTAGGGCAGGTCCTGCCTTTGAACAAGCCAAGTAGGCTCTCTAAGCTCACCCATATCTACCTGAGGTGTAGAGTAAACTCCGGACCTGCTACACATTTACACCCCGATCTGAGGGACGACCTGGACTGTAAGAATGCCTACACCCAAGGGGGCATAAGTAGGGTGAAAGTGGAGATTACAGCACCACAGTCCCTGCTGGACCTGAGACTTGCGCAGGTGATCTGCACTAACAAACATCGTCCGTCGAGAGGCAGACCTCACAGGGAGGCAAAACCTAACTTGGAAATATGGGCAAAACGGACCCCAAACAACCCAAAATCCCATTTGAAAGCAAGCAACAAACGTATATCATGGACACAGCTACGGGACCAGATGCGGCCCGGGGGCCCGGCGAGGCAGCGGAGCAACCAGCGGAAGATCTGCACACTATACTGCTAGATGTCCGCACAAGCCTCAAAATGATAGATACTAAGATCACTGCGCTCACGTCCGGACTGGACATTGTTAAGAAGAAAGTAGAGATGCATGAAACTAGTCTAGGTGTACTGGAAAATAGGTAATGGGACATGCAGGAATCTCACACTGAATCTAGGGTGTAAAAACTTAGTATGGAGAAAGTTCTAGCGGTAATTAGGTGCAAGAATGAAAATTTGGAAGCACACTCGAGGCGCAACAACCTCAGAATTCTTGGCCTGCCGGAATCCACAGCCATACCAAAGATGGAACCTTACATAGAAAATTTACTATGCAAACTCTTTGGTCCAGTGCTGCCTCAAGTAATGATAGTGGAGAGCACCCATAAATTCCCCAGAATCCCCACCACCACCAGTGGCCTTGCAATGCCCCATTATTGCATGCATCTTGAACTATGGTGACAGAGATTCGATTCTCAGAGAAGCCAGGGCAAAGAGCATCATCAAGCACCAAGGAAATCAGCTGTCCTTCTTCCCAGACTATTCTCCTACTGTGCTAGCAGCTCACCGTGAATTTAAAATGACAAAACGTCTGCTTCATACCACATCGATTTCATATGCTATGCTGTACCCTGGTAAGTTGAAGATAACTCATGAAGGCCAATCCTATTTCTTTACGGATGCCAAATCTGCTTGGAAATTTGCCAAGCATATTTGCCTGTGGCGATCACCCCGCACTCGGTGCACAATTCAAATGCTGACCCGAACTTAAGTGACTATGACTAACCAGGTCTCATCACCTTTAGTCCTGTTGTTTAAGACATCCAAACTGTTTATATTTGCTTAGACAGATTTGCTTCCACACCAATTGTAACTGCATCTTGTCTTGCATCCCGTTTCTGCATTTATACTCAAGTTAGTTTGCTGTTAGTTAATGTCCACTCCTGGGTTACTATCCCTTTTTTGGTCACATGTAGCAGGATCTGTTATGTACACACTAGCCTGGCCACACTGCCATTTGCAGGCTCAAGCCATTGATCCAGGCTCCACAGGGAGAACTTTGATGTTTATCAGTTTTATTTTTATGATTCAGGTTGATCAAAGGTGGGTGGAGGGATTGAATACTCAGCCTAATTGGGAGGTTGTAGTGGGTGGGGGTGGCAGATTCGGAAAAATAGTACTGATAGACACAAGATTGACAACTGTAACACACTTGTATAGGCAGGATGACACATCAGTACTTCACGTTGAACAGACAGCCAAGCTCATGGACACATGAATAAGGATGGCAACAGATACCACTACCCTGACTATTGATTGAGCCCAGGACCTTCTGCCTACATTGCTGTCGCTCCATTGGACCATTAGAACCGTATAATTACAGACACTAAGGGGGTTAATTAGTATGGCGGGCAGACCACCATACCCCCGGGAAATGGGACCTCCCACTAAGGGTGCAGCGGTCCCGCACATCCCATTAGGATGTGCCCGCATCCCGCATTCCTGACATTGTGGCAGCACCGCCCGCCGCAATGCCAGAAATGCAAGTTGTGCATTTGACAGTACAACGTGACAGGCACCCCCATCCTCCAGAATCCCTGGGGGCCTGCTACGGGCTGCCAATGCTGAGAACTGCAGGAAAGGCATGTCCCTGCATGTATGCTAATATGGATGGCGGTATCTACCAGACACCGCCACTAGATTACCAGCTTTTCCGTCCGGTCGACTCTTCGACTGGGCAGAAAACTGGTGGACGGTCTTTCCGTCCGCCGGGGTCCCCCCGTCATGGTAATATGGCAGGGGGAAATTTCCATGCGGGGGGGGGGAAATGTCGGCTGGATCGCCAGTGCCATGCAGGCGGTGGCAATCCGCCCAACATACTAATGGGGCCCTAAGTTTCTAACTTGGATTGTCAAAGGGCTTAATGATTAGAAAAAGTCGGGAGTAGTGCACAACTATCTCCTGAGACATCACAGTGACATCTGTTTCTTATAGGAGACTCATTTGAAATATGCCAAAGACCCTAAACTGAACAATAGATACTGGAGTGAGTTACACTCAGCTCCATTTTCAAACTATGCCAGGGGGGTTTCGGTATTAATACAGAGAGCTATAGGCTGGTCTACCAACTGCGTGTATACAGATCCGGACGTTCGCTATTTGTTACTGACTGGGCGTTTTTGACCAAGCAGGTGCCCTTAGTGGCTGTCTACCGCCCAAGCATTGATGACCCTGAATTTTTTCTCACCCTGTGGGCCAAAGACATGACTATGGGAGAGGACATTGTCATTTGGGGAGGGGATTTTAATGTGATTCTGAATAATGAGTATGATAGATTGGGATCCCCTCATAATCCACACCAAAAAGCGACACAGCAGCTGAACGAAATATTATCAGAATTTGGCCTTTTTGACCTATGACACAGCTGGCATCCCACTGTCTGTGAGAGCACCTGCATTAATTCATCTCGTAACGCCTGGTCCAGACTATATTATTGGCTCATAACATGCGAGATCGCATCCTGGACTATTGACGTCGAGCAGCTGCTGCGCACGATCTAAGACCATTGCCCGGTTCTGCTCACATGGAGTATACCGCGCACTTCTCCTCCTGCATTCAGTTGGCAACCTCCTCCATATGCTCTTCTAGATGCAGCTTTTAAAGAGGAGATCAAAGTTGAAATCCTGGCCTATTTTACTTCTAAAAGAGGGCTCAGTGAACTCTCCCTCTGTGCTTTGGTAGGCTTTAAAGGCGGTGGCAAGGGGTGTGTTCATCTCTAAGAAGTCGGGGGTACTTAAGTCTATTCGATCGACGTTGACCAAACTCGAACACAATATAAAATCTCGTGAGCTGCAACATTTTGATTCTGAGAACCCCAAACTGCTGACAGCAGTGTGGATCACCATTTCTGATTTTGAGGAGGAGGCGGAAAGGGAGACCAGATTCCTCGGAAAACACGTGAAAGCAAGATGCTATGGAGAAGGGGATAGGCCTGGTAGGACTGTGTCCAATGCACTAAAATACCACACATCGCCCTCATTCACTGCTGAGATGATTGACAATGATACGACATCTATCACTGGACAAGTGGCTATGCATCAGCGTTTGACTGCTTTTTACTCCGACCTGCACACCGCCACGCAACAGGTACACAATCCTGATTTAGGTGCATATCGAGACTCAATAGAATTAATTTAGCTAAGTGCTGGCCACAGGGAGTACTTGGACCAACCGTTCACAGTTGAAGATATAGTCTGTGTGATTAAGAGCCTCGCAAGTGGTAAGGCCCCTGGATTGGATGGCTTAACCACTTTATTTTATAAGACATATTCTGATCTACTTGCGCCTCTTTTACCTGATGTGTATCAAGAGTCAGTGGAATTAGGTGAACTTCTGCCAACTATGAGAGAGGCAGTTATTATTGCCTTATTGAAGACAGATAAAGCAGGGACGCTGTGCGATTCATATAGGACCCTTTGGCTGATTAACATTGATGCCAAAATTTTAGCTGAATTAATAGCGAATAAATTGCATTCCCTAATGCCACTCATTTCCTGACCGGATCAGTCTGGATTTATTCTGGGTAGGTCAACTGCTCACAACCTACACACGTTCTTTTCCGTGCTCCATCAAATTGATCCTGCGCTTCCAGCCATAGCAGCTTTCTTAGATGCTACAAAAGCGTTTGACTCCGTAGAGTGGCCCTTCCTATCTACCATCTTGCCCAGACTAGGTTTCAGCCCTAACTTTGTTAAGTTAATTAGCCCACTATGTACCAAACCAATGGCATGCCTCAGGACGAATGGGCTGATATCTGACCCTTTTCCCATCACTAACGGAACCAGGCAGGGTTGCCCTTTATCGCCGCTATTTTACGCAGTGGCAATGGAACCACTAGCAGCCAGACTTCGCCAGCACCACTTGTCTTGTGCATTGGTTTTCACAGATAGAAACTTGGTTGTCTCAATGTATGCAGACGACATCATGCTATATGTCAGAAAGCCGGAAGAAAATCTAAACAACATACTGCGTGAGGTTCTCCCCTTTGGCGGGATGTCGGCATAAACATAAACTGATCAAAGTCCTCACTACTGCCCCTTACTGATGCCCCACTGAGTATCGACCTGGAATTCCCGCTGACATGGGCAGGCGCACCTTAAAATTCTTAGGGATATGGCTGAGTAGGGATCTGCCTCAGATTTGGAGCCTAAACTTCGGTAGATTGATGAGCTGGCTGGGAGACAAGGCTACATTCTGGGCTGCTTTGCCCTTAACACTTGCGGGACGGATAGCCATCCTAAAAATGATAGTCCTCCCTAAGCTGCTTCACCTCTTTTTCAACGTTCCAATACCCCTCACTCATGTATTTTTCAAGTCTTTGCGATCTCTTGCGATTGCTGTATCTTGGGCCAGAAGTCAACCCAGGGTGAGTTGGGAGCTATTAACTAGACCACTGACGAAGGGCGGGCTCAGTGCACCTGATTTTGAGCTTTATGCGCTAAGTGCGCAGGCACAGTATTTGCATTATTGGGTGGATCCCACCCCATTTCAACCACATGTAGCTACCGAGAAAGACAAAGCAGACCCCACTCCACTGCATGTAGCTGTCTATCAACAATCTTATCACAGAAACACTAAAGAAAGCAACACAGTGGAAACCTTACGCTGGGCATGGGAGGTTTTAAGGAAGTGGACAACTAACCTCCTGCTGCACGCACCAGCAGCTCCACTGGCATTTCACCCATACTTTCAATGCTTACAAGATAGTGGAGCTGTAGATAGGGCATGCAAAATAGGCCTGTCAAAGGTAGGGGACCTTTACCCACAGGGTGCATTCTTAGAACCTCCTGCAAGTCATGATGGAACACAGGCGCCACTACTAAATGTGTTTCTATATTATCACTGAGAGCCACCTGTAAAGCACTGCATCCCACTTTCCCAATAGCCCTGACTAATATGCAGCCACTAGAACATCTGCTGGTGATGCAATCCCCATGAAAACTGGTTGCCAGGCATCATACCATCACGCAAGCATTCACTCTATGGCCTGCTCTGTGTGCTCTCAAACAGTTGAGAGTCAAGTTGGATGGAGCGCCAACTGATAACCAATGGGCGTTCTGCTGCTTGCAAACACAATACCTTTCCCAGAAATACAAGCTACGACTCAAACATTTTAAGTTCCTGCCTTGATATTACTAAACTCCCTTGCTGTTATTTAAGTAAAAAATCAGACCAGACTCACGGTGCTGGAAATGTAAGCGAGAGGCTGCTACATTCCTGCATATTGCATGGGATTGTCCTGTGGTTTCCACGTTCTGGGGGGAGGTCTATGCAACTGTACAAGCCATCACTGGGCACACATTGGAATACTTCCCAATAGTTGCACTACTTGGATATGTGGAGTGGATTCCTCATGAGGCCCTTGGCTCACTGCAATGCTGCTACTGCTAGCGAAAAGACGACTTCCTATACACTGGAGAGGCCCCCAAACACCCACAACTTCCTGAGTGGATCCATGATATCACTTACTGTCAAGAGCAGCTGGCAAATTTATTGGACCTTATGCCAATTGCGCCCCGTCCCAAAGACATGTTGGAGCCTTTCATAACTTGGCTCAGGAACTGGATGAACCCTCTACTGATGGTGTACGATCAATAATGACTACTGACTCTCAGACAACACCTATTGTGTAGCCCTCTGACGTGACACTCCCCCACTGGAGTCATGGACGATGCATGAAGAAGCATTCACTGGGCGGTTATTAGTTGAATGGTCTTGGACTCAAAAGATACAGATCCCTAAGTCATGACAATCTCTATGTGCTGTTCACTAACCTGGTCTCTCAAGAGGAGATGGAAATAGATGATGGGTATCGATCGACTCCTATGTGTATATCAAAATGGTGTATACTGTGCTTATACTTGATATCTATTGGTGGGATTTATGTAAAGTTTGATGTCGGAATTACTGCTTCATATTTAGTCAATGTACTTATGTCAATCTTGCCTACATTTGTCTGTGAAATAATGAAAAATAGAAACATAAAAAAAGGGTTTGTGTATGGATAGGGCTACTATATAATGGGGCGATATCTAGAATTTTTAAACTGCAGAGGGGTACACGGCAGGGCTACCCACTCTTGCTTATCCTTTTTGCACTGGCACTTGAGCCATTGGTAACTTGGGTGTGGGGGGACCCACCAGTGAGAGGCATTGACGTAGGAGGGGGTGGGAGGAAAGCATATCACTCTATGCGGATGACATCCTGCTTTATGGACACAAACCACAACAAACATTTCACAGACTCATCCAGGTGTTTCAGACATTTGGCACCTACTCAGGGTATTGAATAAACTGGGATAAGTCCTTCGTGTTCTCTCCGGCGGGCGAGACCCCAGCCCTGACATCGGCGTGTAAGGAGCTAGTCCATAGAGGTGCATTTAAATATCTGGGCATTTGAATCACTAAATCTGAGGCGGAGTTCATGCAGCGGAATGTATATGTTCAATTGGACAGGCTTCGGGGGATGTGGCCCATTGGCGGCATTTGCCAGTCTCCCTCATGGGTGGAGCAGTTCTGTTTATGATGATGGCTTTCCTTCGTCTACTGTTTTGACTACAGGACACAACACACTAGATCCCAGAAGCTTTCTTCTAAACGGTCAAGGCAGAGCCCTGCACGTTGTTGTGGGGAATAGCAGCCCAATGATTGCATTGAAGAAGTTACAGCAAGGGCTGTATGAAGGAGGATTAGCCATCCCAGACATTAGAAAATATTATTGGGCGGTACAGCTTATCAATATTACCGGGTTGGTCTTTTCTCCGAAGGAGGAGCCGGCATACTGGGTTGACTGGTTAGCATTGTAAAAAGGCAGCTATTTGGCTAAGTTATACAGTAAAAGATGCAAAATTACATTCCCGCCACACACACAGACAGTAGTTACTGCGTGGAGGAAGGTAACAAAATTGGGGGGTTGGGAGGCCAAGCTTACAGAACAAACCCCACTCTGGGAGGGTGTTATTACCCGCTTTTATGCCAATAAACAGGTCATGCAGGCACATCCCCCTTGGAACTCAAAAATACAACACTCTACAATACTCTACAATACTTACCCAAGGCAGGATTACTACTTCTACCTTGTCTCTTGCTGAGGGGACTTGTACAATAACAATCTTCGTAGTGACAGGCACTGTGCATGATGCAATTAGCCAATCCTCTCTGCTACAGAATACTCGCCTAGGAAGAACCACATACAGCAGGCACAGTACCTCTCACCACAAGAGAAAGAAACCAATTGGTATATTCTGGAGGTGAATGTATTAGTAATATACTCAAATAATTAGAATTTGCACATAACTTGCCAGGGGTAGACCAACTTCACATAACACAATTACCTGCTAGAAGGAAATTCACCCATCCTTCTACAACAAAATACTTGGCCAAGAAGAGTTCACACCTCCTGCTACAAGGAAAAGGTGAATTGGTATATCTGGGATATATATATATATATATATATATATATATATATATATATATATATATATATATATATATATATATATATATATATATATATATATATATATATATATATATATATATATATATTGGTACATGGTACACGGTAGGCCAAATCTGTACCATTTCTAGCCAACAACCAACTAACAATTAGGCAATTGCTAAATGCAATCAGGAAAACATATGTAGAAATATATGTCAATAAATGTATGGATCATGAGAACAGAAAGAGCTAGTAAGCAAGAACAGTAGGAAATCAAGAATTAGTGGAACACCTAACCACTGTCTGTTCATCCTCTTTCTACTTTGCCAGAGGGGAGTCTGTTTCTCTGGCTGAACCAGGAGGCATTGCGACACTATACGCCCCACCGTGACAGCAGCACGTCTGCCCTGTGCTGGACTACCACAAAACAGAACCCATTCACCTCCTTCAGTGCAAGTGGAAACGTAAGGTGAAGCTCCTGTGAGCCTCGCCCTCTTTTCCCATCAGAGTCCGTACCACTCCACAGGATCCGGATGTTGATCATAAAGCCCACCTCCAAACATCAGAAACACTCCGATTATTATATCAACAGAGTGTTTGAGCCATTAGGCGAGGGGTAAATACAAAATAATAAACAGGGAAGGAAAGGAGGGGGTCTGCTGGGAAAGGGAGATACCTGAAATGACAAAACATACAGAGATAAGAACACCGTTCATCCGGCACTGTCAACACCTATGTACTTTTCTAACAAACTGAATACCTGTGGACATAAACAGGAATACGACAATAGGTTTTCTCTGATTCCCCTCTTGGCAGTGATGCTTGTGTCCTATATGAAATACGAATATGGTGAGACCAATATATAACCACAACAGAGGAATTCGAATCTGGTAATATACCGCCTATCCTACCTTCAATATAACATTGCCTTTTTGTGTATGGGGTTCCTGAGGTGAGATACTCCCTGAGACACAAGAGAAAAGAGGGGAGCAAGAGTAGAAGCCTTGAAGAAGAAAAGCAGAACACGGTAATGCGTGGGAAGCAAGAACCACAGCACTCCGCTCTGTTAATTCCAATGGTCACTACCAAGTTAGTTATCAATCCACAGTTATCAAAATGAAAATGTCCCAAAGGAAAAGAACTGAATATTGTTGAATAGTATTACACCATACTATTACTATTATTGCACAACATCCTATGAATCCATCTATGGCTTACACGGCAACGCGTAGCTGCGACCGCCACCGCGCTCCGCATGCAATTTTAATAAGTACACACCCTTTAACAAGACTCTTGTTCTGGTGACACGTAGCTGCGACCGCCCCCGTGCACCACCTACTCACAGTAGTCAGGAATAAGGAAAGGTCAAATGCTTTACAATAGATACATGAAGACACGGCGGCGTGTGGTGCTTTCAACCACTTCGCTCCGCTCTTCTAAGATAACACAAAGCCAGGAAGTAACCTCCGTAACTCACAAAAGACACGGCAACGTGTGGTGGAATACCACCACGCTCCGCTCCTTCAAAATACAATCCAAGAATAATGCGCTGTAGTTTCTTCACTACACGCAAAAAGAAAAAACTGCAACGCGTGGCAGCCGCCACCACGCTCCGTTCAATGACGGTTACAGAAGGGCGGAATACCGCTCCTACCTTCTGCCGCTGGTCCCAACGACAGTGCCCAGAACGTTTCCTTGGAACAGCGAGAAGCGTCCTTCTTCTCCACTCGAACCCAAACACTGGAATAACACGCAACAGGAAGCGTGTCATGCAGACTAAAGTAGCCTCAGCCGAGGCTTCTGGGAAATGTAGTTTTTCTTGCCATATTCTGAATTAACGTAATACAGTCCTCCCAGCACAATCATACAGGCGCTTAGTCAGACCCTGACAGTACGTCCCTCTTCTCAGCGCCTACTAGGACCAGGCCGCAAGGGGAACCTACGATGGAAAGAACGTATGGCCTCAGGAGCATGGATGTTAGACACAGGTTCCCAAGAGTCATCCTCAACCGAATACCCCTTCCATGACACCAGGTACCACAGCACACCCCTACGAAACTTCGAATCCTTGATGCTTCGCACCACATATTCGAAGCCTCCATCACACAACACAGGGGGAGGAGCCCTACGCCTGGCCGAGAATGCTGGCTTCAGCAGATTACAATGAAATACCGGATGTATGCGAAGAGAACCAGGCAGTTTCAGTTTGTAGGCCACAGGATTAATCTGTTTCACCACCATGTATGGCCCAATGAATTTGGGGTGAAAGATGATGTGAAGTTTGAATCTGATGTTTTTTGTCGAAAGCCACACCTTATCACCTACCGCATACGATGGACCTTGTCTCCTGTGTCTATCCTCGTATTTCTTATACTCTCTCTTTGCTTTTATCAAGTGGGACCTGATTTTCTTGTGTATGGCCTGAACCTTACGCTTCTGTCCCAAAACAGTAGGCTGATTGGTTACAACTTCTTGAATAGTAATGGGAAGGATTTTAGCGTTGTACCCATAGGTAGCACGAAATGGAGACACCCCCAAGGAACAGTGCCAGGCGTTGTTGTAAGCTACTTCAGCCATCCACAGTAATGAAACCCATAAGTCATGAGCCTCCCCAGCGTAACACCGAAGATATTTCTTCAGGGTTTGATTCAACCTTTCCGTTTGTCCGTCTGTTTGTGGATGGAAGCTGGTTGAAAGAGAGGAGCGGATGCCCAGAGCATGACACCAAAACTTCCAAAACCTGGCTATGAACTGTGGTTCCCGATCAGAGACAATGACTTCGGGTACTCCGTGTAGCCTGATGACGTGGGACAACAGTAATTGCGCTGTCTGACCTGCCGTAGGCAGATTCACGCAGGGTATAAAATGGCCCAATTTGGAGAGACTGTTGATCACCACTAGAACGGCGGTCATCCCCTGATCCGGGGGTAGACCGGTAACAAAGTCTAGACTTATAGTCTGCCAAGGTCTTTTTGGAGTAGGTAACGGGATTAACAACCCTTTCTTTTTCCCGGTCTCATTTTTAGCCATAGCACATTCACTGCATGATCTCACCCAAGCGACAACGTCTTTCTTGACCGTGTCCCACCAAAAGTATCTTTGCAGTAACTGCATGGTCTTAAACACACCTTGGTGTCCCGACAACTGAGAATCGTGACACCATTCAAAAGCAGTTTTTCTCATGGTATCCTCTGGAAGAAACAACTTGTTGTCTTGAAAAGGTAGTCCTTTCTTTAACGTGCGACCACTACCCTGGGCGGCCCACTCTACATTTCCCTGGAGTCTTGGCCCGGCAGATGCGTTCCAAGAACGAGTCGACCTGTATCACACACACCACCTTTTTTGGATCCACAATGGCCTCAAGTCTTGGTAGTTCTGTATATGCCTCCCCCTGATGTTGTCGGGATAATGTATCCGCCTTTTTGTTGTCAGCCCCAGGACGAAAAGTGATAACAAAGTCATATTCCGAGAAAAACAGCATCCTCCTCATTTGTCTCTGAGAGAGGTTGCGGGCGGTTTTCATGTACTGTAAATTTCGGTGGTCAGAGAATACAGTAACAGGAAAAGCAGCCCCCCACAAGTGTTGGCGCCATTCTTGAAACGCCTTTTTAATAGCTAGCAGCTCTTTTTCTGCTATTGTGTAATTCCTTTCTGCCAGACTAAGCTTCTTTGACAAATAGGCCACCGGATGTAATTGTCCCGTGAGGTGATTTCTTTGAGACAGGATAGCCCCTATTGCTTCATCTGAAGCGTCGGCTTCAACAATGAAAGGATGTTCTGGTTTAGGGTGTGCCAAGATGGGAGCTGTCGTAAAAGCAGCTTTTAGGGTCTGAAAAGCTCCATCAGTGACTTCAGTCCACTGGAAAGGTACCCCTTTTCTCAACAATCTAGACAAAGGGGCTGCCACCTGAGAGAACTGTGCTATAAATCTGCGATAATAATTAGAAAACCCTAAAAAACTTTGCACTTCCTTGATGCTTGTAGGAACTGGCCACTCTTGCACCGCCTTTACCTTTCTTTCAGACATCTGCAACCCAGAATGTCTCAGCACCACCCCCAAGAATTCCACTTCAGGCACACTGAACTCGCATTTGGAAAGCTTGCAAAACAGTTTGTTATCCCCTAGCTTCTGCAATACCTGAGATACATGAACATGGTGCTGTTTGGTGTTGTCTGAATAGATAAGGATGTCATCTATGTAAACAACAGCGCAAACATGCACAAACTCCATCAGGACGTCATTAAGAAAATACTGAAAGGCCGCAGGGGCATTACACAGCCTAAACGGCATGACAGTATACTCGTATAGGCCATAACGAGTCTTAAAGGCCATCTTCCATTCATCGCCCTCCCTAACCCGGACCAGGTGGTATGCTCCCCTTAAATCAAGTCGTGTGTAAATCCTAGCATCCTTCACCTGATCCAGTAAGACAGAAATTAGGGGTAAAGGGTATCTGTTTCTTACAGTGTTCTTATTTAACACCCTGTAATCGACACACGCTCTCAACTCCCCGTTTGCCTTTTTGATAAAAACAAGGGGGAGGCAGCAGGAGATCTGGAGGGACGGATGAACCCAATGTCTACATAATGATCGATATAATCTCTCAAATGCGCTGTCTCTGGGACAGATAGGGCATACACCCGACAGGAAGGTAGTGTAGCCCCGTCCACCAAATCTATCTTACAATCGTAAGGTCGATGAGGAGGCAGCTGTTCAGCCATACTTTCACTGAACACCTCCTCATACCCCTTATATTGTGGGGGCAAAACTACCATCTTGTCTGCAGCTGTGGCCACTACCAATGGCAGATAAGACACTGCAGCCTTCCCCACACTTGAGGCAACCACATGTTCTCTGCACTCCTCGGACACAAACCGAACCTCCTTAGTTTTCCAATCAATCACCGGATTGTGGTGACTCAACCAGGGCATTCCCAAAATAACCTCATACTGAGGCGCCTCTATTAGGTTCAATTTCAATTCCTCTCTATGGTGATCTTCTGGTATTTTTACTGACAAAACAAGGGTGTCTGTTTGTTCAGTAATCTTTCCCGATTTCAATGGTTTCCCGTCCACGGCTAATACCTCTTCAGGGAAATCTCTGGGCACTCTTTCTAAGGACAAGGCGGTCACCAACCCGCTGTCTATGAAGTTCCCTGTGGCTCCGGAGTCAATCATGACTCTCACCTGATGGGTCTGTATCTGACTCTCCAAGCCCATGGGAAGGAGAATGTGTGTCTCTGTTTCTAACAGCGTCAATACAGTTAACGAAGGGATCTGGAAAGATGGGGAACCCTGTTCTGACTCAGGCTCTACATTTCCTCCTTTATCCATGGTTCCCATTGATGTGATGGCCAACCTTTTACTTCGATTCCATACACCACTTGTCTTTGGCTTGGTAGGGCATTCCCTAACATAGTGACCTTTTTTACCACGATAAAGGCACAGGCCCAAGGCTCGGCGATGTTCCTTTTCTTCTTTGGACAGTGGAGCTTTGACTGCCCCTATCTCCATAGGTTCGGAGTTCTGGTCTGTAGCCGTCACTGCCCTTCGTGGGATATAGTCGGACCGAGAGAACCCCCGATCCCATCGTCTCCTGTCACCCCCTCTATCACTCATCCTTCCATCCAGACGTAAGGTCAGATTTATCATGTCAGCACAGGTAACTGGCTGAGGGTCTATCTGTGCTATGACATCCGTGAGTCCGTCCCTCAACCCTTGATAAAAAAGGGATATCCTCTTTTCCTGTGGCCAAGCAGTTTCAGCTATCAACCTGTTGAAATCTGTCAAGTAGGATATCAGATCCCTCTTTCCCTGTCTCAGTGTCAATAGCTCTCTGTCTGCACTGAAGGAAGTGGCTCGGCGATCGAACACTCGCTCGAACTCTGCCCTAAACACCGTCCAATTGTTCAGCACAGGGTCAACATTGCGCACCAAAGGCACCGCCCAATTTGCCGCATCTCCAATCATATAGGAAATCGCAAAAGCCACTCTCAAAGGGTTGGTTGGAAAGGAGGCCGGTTTGCACGAGAAGTGCATCATAATTTGTGTCAAAAATACCTGAGTCTTAGAGGGATCACCAGAATATCTCTCAGGGCTAGCAAGGGGTATAGGAGGTGGAACAGTAACCTGGATTTGTGAGGGAGAAGCATCAAAGGGGTTTCTACTTAATCTGTCCACCTTTTCTTTTAAGGCAGTGGCCTCCGCCTTGGAAGCAACAAGTTCCTGTTGCACCAACACCAAGGCCTGAAGCACATCCTCTAAGGTAGCCATATGACCCCCACCCGGATCGGGTGTAGCTAAATTCGTGGGCGTGTTATTCTGTCATGTACGCTCCACAGGATCCGGATGTTGATCATAAAGCCCACCTCCAAACGTCACAAACACTCCGATTATTATATCAACAGAGTGTTTGAGCCATTAGGCGAGGGGTAAATACAAAATAATAAACAGGGAAGGAAAGGAGGGGGTCTGCTGGGAAAGGGAGATACCTGAAATGACAAAACATACAGAGATAAGAACACCGTTCATCCGGCACTGTCAACACCTATGTACTTTTCTAACAAACTGAATACCTGTGGATTTAAACAGGAATACGACAATAGGTTTTCTCTGATTCCCCTCTTGGCAGTGATGCTTGTGTCCTATATGAAATACGAATATGGTGAGACCAATATATAACCACAACAGAGGAATTCGAATCTGGTCATATACCGCCTATCCTACCTTCAATATAACATTGCCTTTTTGTATATGGGGTTCCTGAGGTGAGATACCTCCTGAGACACAAGAGAAAAGAGGGAAGCAAGAGTAGAAGCCTTGAAGAAGAAAAGCAGAACACAGTAATGCGTGGGAAGCAAGAACCACAGCACTCCGCTCTGTTAATTCCAATGGCCACTACCAAGTTAGTTATCAATCCACAGTTATCAAAATGAAAATGTCCCAAAGGAAAAGAACTGAATATTGTTGAATAGTATTACACCATACTATTACTATTATTGCACAACATCCTATGAATCCATCTATGGCTTACACGGCAACGCGTAGCTGCGACCGCCACCGCGCTCCGCATGCAATTTTAATAAGTACACACCCTTTAACAAGACTCTTGTTCTGGTGACATGTAGCTGCGACTGCCCCCGTGCACCACCTACTCACAGTAGTCAGGAATAAGGAAAGGTCAAATGCTTTACAATAGATACATGAAGACACGGCGGCGTGTGGTGCTTTCAACCACTTCGCTCCGCTCTTCTAAGATAACACAAAGCCAGGAAGTAACCTTCATAACTCACAAAAGACACGGCAACGTGTGGCGGAATACCACCACGCTCCGCTCCTTCGAAAGACAATCCAAGAATAATGCGCTGTAGTTTCTTCACTACACGCAAAAAGAAAAAACGGCAACGCGTGGCAGCCGCCACCACGCTCCGTTCAATGACGGTTACAGAAGGGCGGAATACCGCTCCTACCTTCTGCCGCTGGTCCCAACGACAGTGCCCAGAACGTTTCCTTGGAACAGCGAGAAGCGTCCTTCTTCTCCACTCGAACCCAAACACTGGAATAACACGCAACAGGAAGCGTGTCATGCAGACTAAAGTAGCCTCAGCCGAGGCTTCTGGGAAATGTAGTTTTTCTAGCCATATTCTGAATTAACGTAATACAGTCCTCCCAGCACAATCATGCAGGCGCTTAGTCAGACCCTGACAAAGGACACAGCTTCAGCTGGCCAGGCCTCTGTTATGGCTTCAGAGCAGAGCGAACACATTCCTCTGACAAGAACCAGTTCTCTCTAGTCAGTAAAGTGCGAAAACAAGTGGAAAGCGAAACATTCCCTTCTCACCTAGAGAAGCTCAGAAAATGGCGACAGCTCAGAAAATGGAGTCACTCAAGCATAAGCCTCTATTCACGCAAAAGAGCAAAAATAGTTTGCAAGATGGCATAGGATCATGCCAAAGCCAATAGCAAGCACTGCCATTAAACAAGATAAAGTCAGAAACAGAAAGGGACATAATCAAACCCTACTTTGTATCTTATTCTTACTAGGCAGGCCTTCACATCACTATATTATGCTAATATGCTACATAAGACTGAGATGGTGATGGGCGACGGTCATTATCAGGTTATTTATCCACATAAATGGCACATTCATTACATTCCACCCATGACAATAGTCTAACACCATCAAACATACAAAAACTTTAAACAGTATGCAAACCATCTCTGGAATAATAGGAAACATAACGTACAGAATGGGCGAAAGCAATTCTAGAACAGAGCATAATAAAAATACTAGGCATACATTGAACACAACAGCATAGTGCAATTAGAAAAGAAATAACTACGAGTGCACTACCCAAGATAGAACAAAGCATACCAAAATCAGGTAACCACCCAAAAAGCCAGTCCTACCACCCTTTATCAAGGTTCTGTTGAATTTCAGATGACAATTTATTCAAAGCTGAATATGAGACTGAATGGATCTACAGTGGTCAGAAAGATTAAAGCAACATAACCCATCAAAATCAGAACAGCCATGATCATGTTTCACCAGCAAATTACAGCAACCCTATTCTGCAAAAATAGCTTGTCGTGCACCACGCATATCAAGCGAAAATTCAGATAAAGCTATTAAGGTGTGGTTAATAGATTTAACCATAAAACAAGCCAATCTACTAATAGTTCTAGCGTCCAGGAATCCCTACAATTGAAGCAGCCAAACTAATATATTCAGATTTAGAAAACAGAATGACATTAGACCACGTCAAAGCCAATAGGCCAAAGTCATAATTCACCTAACCCAGATAACATTATACACTTAATCCCTCAGAGCACATGTGTGCAACATCACCTACAACACTGCACCTCAACATCCCACACCTTCTATTCTTGGCAAGACTATTCTACTGAAAGACAGCAAGATTATTGAACAAAAGAGAAGCAGGCATATGCAAGATCATCCTACATTAAGGCTCGGGTAACATAACACACTAAAATCAGTACAAAATGGTGGTGGTTGAGGGTCATCATAGGGTGTTAGTCCCCAAAAGTGGCTCATTCACTACATTGCACCCCATTACCCTTGATCCTCACTATTCACATACATCAAAAACAAAATCTCTTAACTAAAGGCACAACTATGAATGAAGCACTGCATCTTATAACTGCAAAATTGAATATTGCAAAGCAAATAGAAACTGCACATCATAACTGAAAACCAAACCTATCATTGAAGCACTGCATGTCTCAATTGAAAGCAAAGCTATTTAAAACTACATTTCTAAAGTGAAAGACAAAAAAACTGCAGATCATAATTAAAATCATGCCTACAAAGGAAAAGGCCTCACTTCAGAATCAAAAACACAACTGCTAAAAAGCACATGTTGAAATAGAAACTATGGCGATGAAGTGGCTACACAAAAACATATAAATCAAAGCAAATCATCACTGACTGTGTTTAAAAAACTACGGGCTAGATGTAGGTAATTTTATTTTACCACTTCTTAAATACCGAATTTTACCGATTCGGTATTTAAGAAGTGGTAAAATAGAGGGCGGGGATGTAGGTATTACAGAATCGGTAAATACCGAATCGTTAAGATTCGGTATTTACCGATTCTGTAAATACCGATTCGGTAATGCCCATTGATTCCTATGGGCATTGAAGCCCATAGGAATCAAAGGGCATTACCAAATCGGTATTTACCGATTCGGTAAATACCGATTCCAGCAAGGGTGCAGGGGGTGTCACTTTGACACCCTCTAGCACCCCAAATACAGGCATGTGTGTTATGTGGCACACAGACATGCCCTAAGGGCATATCTGTCTGTCACATGGCATAGGTGTGCATGCACACATGTGCATGCACACCTGGATTCGGTATTTTACCACCCAATTGGATTGGGTGGTAAAATACTGAATCTGAAAGGCCTTTGGGACTCAGAAGAGTCCCACCCTACATCTGGAAGTTACTGA
This sequence comes from Lissotriton vulgaris, assembly GCF_964263255.1. Taxonomy (NCBI): domain Eukaryota; kingdom Metazoa; phylum Chordata; class Amphibia; order Caudata; family Salamandridae; genus Lissotriton; species Lissotriton vulgaris. The sequence goes on from NC_141694.1 coordinate 1,302,038,094, forward strand.
ATCGGTAAAAATACCGATTCGGCATTTTACCGATTCGGTAAAGTTACCGAATCGGTAAAATTGGCCCCCTACATTTCAAAAACCCATTTACCGGTCGGTATGGCCGAAATCGGCCGTTACTGGCCAGTAAATGGCCACCTACATCGGGCCCTACATCACATAACTAAAAAACATAGCAAAACATATGATAATCACTGTAGAGCAAGCAAAGACTACATTACCTAAATTCATGTAAAAGCAATAACACAGGTGCATCTAGAAATAGCTCACAGATATCTGGATATATGTTGAATGAATACACACAATCTTTTAAATGCTCCTAATGCCTCTAATGGTTAAACTGGAAATTCTACTGCCAAAGCAGAAAACCTAATATGGATTGTCTGCTCAAAAATAAAAGCAACATCAACAGGTTTTAAACTTCAGTCTCAAGCTCAGAAAATATCTACTCTAATTGCAGCAAAGCATCTCTGTATATAAAAAAGGTTCTTCACTGTGAAAAGAAAAAATGCACAGCCTTCTCTTGGCAGGTTTGAATTCCATGTTGATAAAACAGTTCAAAGTTCCAGCAAAGCACAACCTGTAGTTCTCTCATCTTCACTTTTACATAATCAGTTCCCCTGTGTGAAAGACACACAGTCCTCATGCATGTGAAGTCAGCCTCACATTAAGGAAACCGTTCCAATCGCAGCACACTCTGCTGATACCTCTTCGCTTGGAAAGAAGCAGGCCATCTGTGTAGGACACTGCTCTCCGGCATCCATCTTCATATGTATCTCCTTGACAAGGGAGGACCCACCCAGTCTGGTCAGCCATAGGACATTAGCTAGAGGACATCAGCTTCCATCAGCCCTCAGCCACAGGACATCAGCTTCCATCGGCCACAGGACTTCAGCTGCCATTGTCTGGTCTTGCGATTACTCCAGGCTTGGGAGAGGGGGAGGGGAGGTAAAAGAGAGAGGGAGGGGACCCACTCATACAGGACTGGGCACCACGCAAACCAAGGCGCCACAGTATGATAATCTGAAACAAGAAACAAGCATCACTTTTCTTGCAAAAAATAAAACTTCAATTCAAAAGCACACATTTTCTGTCTTGCATTTCTGAAAGTACAATATTTTCATTTCTGTCTGCATAGCTCTCCTCTAGCTCTGGAGAATTGTCTAAGAATACTACCTATGCTTTAGCCTCTGAATTCTTGGTAAAATCAATTTTTTCTACACAGCAAGAAGGTCTGGGGCAGCCTCTTCACTCACTGCATCCCTCACAGGTGCTGCCCTCCCTTCAGAAAATCTCCGGGATAAAAAAATGTTCCTTGCTCTAGCTAGCCCCTGTAGGAGAGTAGGGTCTGCTTCCTATGGTCACCCCCACTTTGTTCTGTGATTTTCTGGTTTTTCGACTTTAATGTGGCTGTGGGCCTGCTAATCAGACCAACAGCCCAGCTGTTCTCTCTCTAAATTGATTTCATGCACTTTAGGTGCATACCAGATTGGTTACTGGTTCACTCTTGTGAGCCCCTGTGGAGTGTACCATGGGTACCCAGGGCATAGGTGTAACCTATGCCTACCAGTGGCTGCAGCATGTATTGTACCACCCCTGGTTTGCCTTCCAAACTGACACCACAGGTCTGTTCACAAGGGGTAAGGTGGTGTAATCACCCCTTACTTAGATACAGTATACCTATATCTACCTTTACATATAGACACATATACACCTATATGCCACTCCTATGGTAGGCCTAGACAATCCTGGAGACAGAGTGCTTAGTTTTATGTGAGAGGGTGTCCTAGCATGATCTGAGCCCCTCTGCAGCTTTCTGAACCATCTCCTCATAGCTGTTCTATGATATAGACATACCATTTACTCTTAAGTGCATTATAATCTTCGCAATTAATGCTAACTTTGGTTTGGCTTTATCAAAACATGTTGTGTAAGGTGTAAAACACTTCGTAATACTACCCCCCACCAATTTTAGCGCCGGGGGTAGCTTTCCACCCTTCTAGAGGGAAAAAACATGTATGTTACTGCTTTACCTGGTTAAAGTTAAACACAGCCTCAGCATCACAAAATGGATGCTGCTGCCACAGATACAAGTCTGACCACCTGGTGCTGGGGGAAACTCCAGCAAGGGTGGCCTGGACAATAGGTTTCCTTTCCAGGGAGGTGCCAACACCTCCCCAGACCGGGGTTTTGTGTATTGGGGCAAGGAGGGCTGCATTCAGTGTATGCATCTAGACACTGCCTGGGGCACACAAGATGCTCCATGCATAGCCCAGTTCAAACCAGTTGCTGGGGCACTCCAGCCCCAGCTCTGGTGCAAAACTGGACAAAGGGAAAGGGGTGTAACCACCCCCTTCTCAGGTCCACCCATAGGAGGGACCTAGCCAGGTAATCCAGCCCCTTAGCTTAGTATGAGTGTAGGAGCTGTGTCCCCAGGAGATTAGATTATCCTGGAATGAAAATTTGATACAGAACTCTTGGACCTTCAATATTCTATTCTGACTAGACAACGGAAGACATCTCCCTTGTGGTCAAGGAGTGACCACCCTGTTCAAAGAGGCACCAACAGACACATTGCTGGTCTGCAGTTTCAAGGCTTCCGCTGGAACCCAGAGACTCTGCGACTCTAGAACTGGACTTCCAGACTTCTCTGACCCCGTCCCATATCCACAGCAAAGCTGAGACCCGTGGCGGACACGATAGATGTGGGACTGGACATTTTGGACATCCTGCATTTTGCTACCTTCACTCCTTTCCTGAAGCCTCAGTAAGTTGTGCATTGGGGTACGAGAAGCCCCAGCCTCGAGCATCATTTGACCTGAAGACTAGACCCCCACACTCCGTGAGTGTCCCGTGGGCCCCTTTAGATAAAGGTCTATAGCTAAGTCAAATAAACTATACAAACAAATAAATAAGTAAATTTGTAGGAAGACGCCCACTAGTTCACTTCAATTGAATGTGACATAAACATGACATATGTAGCAACACATCATTTCAAGTTGAGTATTATTTTATTTAATAGTTTTGTCATGTTTAGATTAAAGTATATATTTTTTGTGTATTTTTCTTAGTATATAAACAATCATATCAAAAAAGGATTATTTCATTTTACAAAAAGTGCTTAAAAAGACAGCACACACAACTTATAGACAGATGTTAATGGAGGCAAGGCGGTAGTGAGGACTACGAGCGTTTCGGCGTTATCGCCTTCATCAGGTCCCCGTCTTTTTGTTCTGTGTAAGACCAGGCCAATGTGGCCGGACGCCAGTGAGCAGCTAGCGAAGCGAGGCAGCTAAATGATGTTCCTCAAATGTATGTATATTGATGGTGATGAATGATGAGGGCACACTGGTGCAGGCACCTCAGTGTGTTGTACAGTTATATTCCATGAAGAGACTTCTATAGTATTGTCAAATGTTATGCTAAGCAGTTCAGAGGAGAGCAGTTGAGAGCTGCCAAATTACTTAAAAACTGGCCTCTTCAAGAAGAATAAACACCATAACTGAATGTTTACATAGTCGATCCAAATACTCTGATCAAGTTGATGTTTATCCTGGATCCACTAACTCGGATCGTGTTGGTATTTCTCCAGGATTCCGGTACGCCAGCCTTCAGTGGGTTCGAAAGAGCTGTCCCGTGGGCCCCGCCTTTACATTTGTGCTTGACGTGTCTTCCCGGCTCCTTGCCTATTGGCAGTGACCTCCCTAAAGTTGCCATTTTAAATTTGACTTGTGATCCTGGTTGCTACAGGTTTGCCCCAGCTGTTGTGAATGTATCTAGGACCCTAATTAGATATTCCCGATGTATGCCCTTGTGTGGTTATAATAAATCATATCCTTATAAAGGCATAAGAATCGTATCCATATTAAGTCATAGCCAATGCAGTCCAAATACGGCAAGGCTACTCCCATAGACTCCTAGAAAGTACAACGCGTTCTTAAACAAACCAAGCCTCCAGCAGCCCGGGAATTTACCCTGCTTCTGTTTTGATTTGTCCTAGAACTCCTGAGAGTCCCAAAAGAACTGCCAGTTCTTAGTGACGTCTTATGTCCAACCTTACGTCAAACTCGGCACCTTCCAGGTATAAATATACCAGCATCTGCCTTAAGCAAGACACAGTGGTTTGGAGCAGATCGGCTATCTACTTGCCCGACTCCCTGCTGATGCGAGTGCCGAAGAAAGCCTACCCTCCCTGCTGACGCACTGAGAAAGACGCTGTCTTTTCTCCAGCTGAGAAATTCAGCATCAGTGTTTTCCGGTCACCCTTGCTGGTTTCTGGGAGATCGAGTCCTGAGAGAGAGATACAAGACCTCCTTCATTCTATACCTAAGGTGCAGAGCTGATTAGACCAATAGAGAATTCTTGATTCATATTCTTGGCATAAAACTGTAACTCATCTACTCCTTCCCACGTACTAGGCTTAGGTTAGGTACACTGGGGTAGGCGTATCTTAGAAACACCAGTTGAGTATGTTTAGTCATTATTTTATCATTGTATGTATTTTATCCATTTTAAGTATCATGGGCTAGATGTAGGTAATTTTATTTTACCACTTCTTAAATACCAAAGTTTACCGATTCGGTATTTAAGAAGTGGTAAAATAGAGGAGGGGGATGTAGGTATTACAGAATCGGTAAATACCGAATCGTTAAGATTCGGTATTTACCGATTCTGTAAATACCGATTCGGTAATGCCCATTGATTCCTATGGGCATTGAAGCCCATAGGAATCAAAGGGCATTACCGAATCGGTATTTACCGATTCTGTAAATACCGATTCCAGCAAGGGTGCAGGGGGTGTCACTTTGACACCCTCTAGCACCCCAAATACAGGCATGTGTGCCATGTGGCACACAGACATGCCCCAAGGGCATGTCTGTCTGTTACATGGCATAGGTATGCATGCATACATGTGCATGCACACCTGGATTCGGTATTTTACCACCCAATTGGATTGGGTGGTAAAATACCGAATCTGAAAGGCCTGTGGCACTGTAAACTGTGCCACCTACATTTGTAATTACAGAATCGGTATATTTACCGATTCGGTAATTTACTGAATCGGTCATTTTACCCGAATCGGTAAATATACAGATTCTGTAATTTTCAGCCCCCTACATCTGAAAACCCTAATACTGGTCGGAAACGGCCGAAATCGGCCATTTCTGACCGGTATTAAGGCTCCTACATATGGCCCCATATGGCTTAGAAACCATATAAATGCTTTTACAGTATTATTTCATAATACTCTTTTTACTGTACGCACTTTACTTTATGACAAGTATTGCAATTGTGGCAATTCATTTCTCTTGCATGAGAAAGAAGAATGCTCAATAAATAACCCTTTTATTGAAAACGCCCGTCTCTCTATTTCTCTGCATCTCTGTTGAAACGAAGCATGCACGATTGACTGAGTAAAATAGCTATCTCTTGTTTCCGTGACTCTAGAGATATATTCCTTATTGCAGGGGGAACAAGTTGTCATGTGATATGGTTGTCAAAAGCTAATCCCTTCTTGTCTATTCAGGAAAGATAAACGCCTTCTTGTTTACTCGAGAAAGTTTCTAGTGACCTGTGAGCTAGCTGGCACACACAATTAAGTCTAACATATTCAATAGAGACCTAGTCGACCTCAGTCCTACGTCTAAGCTATCGTTTATGTTATTCCAATGCGCAGAGCCTATTGGGAATATAGGAACTACACTACATGGCACCCAACATTTGGTAAGGCGATAATTTAACGCTAGATACTAGAGTAACTCAGTTGTGCTTTTCACACAGACCCCTTTTCCCGCAAAAACTCCAATAGACGCCTGGAGTGGGTGAAAGGTTAATATCCGCCAAAACTTAGTAGGAAGAGATTCCTATGTATTAGTTTTTGGTTTAGTCAACGTTGAAGGATACAGTGTTCCAAAAGTTTGTGCACCTAATCTTTGTTTCCTTGAAACTTGATCTGCAAACTTTCATTAAACAATGTCAACCAACGGCGACAATAATGAAAACGGTGGAGCTGCAGTAGATGCAAATCAACCGGGTTTCGATGTTACAGGGTTTAATGAAAATTAACCGGATGCAATACTCATCCCGGTAAATGTAAGGAAAACCTTAACAATAAATATATTTTTGTGTGAAATCGCCGTGCTGGCACAAATGTCTACTGAGCAAAATGATACCTCTCTTGTGTGGGTGGGGTAAGGGCTTGTGACTGGCAAGAGCCCAAAACATAGGGAATAAGGGTATAGCACTGAGAATTCTATTTTTTTTAAAATACGTTTTTAGCCAATTCTGAATGGGACACCCACACAAGTGAGGTATCATTTTTCTTGGGAGACTCAGGGGAACACTGTGGGGTAGGCCATTTGTGCTGGCATGGTGATTCCACACAAAAATATGTGGAAAAGGTTTTTTTTCCAGCTAAATTTGAGGTTTGCATGGCATTCTGGGTAGAAAAAATTTGGGGGATCCACGCAAGCCATACCTACTTGGACGCCCCCTGGGTGTCTAGTTTTCAGAAATGGTTAGGTTTGGTACTTTCCCAGGATGGCCACTGAGCCTGAGGTCAAAACTCCAGGTCGTACCCTCCCCGAAACCAAGTAGTTTTGTTATAGGTAATTTTGAAGATTCCACGATTGTGGATCCACGTAGATTCCAGAACTTTCCCACACAGAAATTTGAGGTTTGCAGGGGATTCTGGGTAGGAGAATGTTGGGGGACCCATGCAAGCCATACCTCGATGGACTTCTCTGGGTGTCTAGTTTCCAGAAATGTTTTGGTTTGGTAGGTTTCCCTAAAAGGCTGCCAAGCCCCGGGCCAAAGACTCATGGGACCCCCTTTCAAAACCAGGTTGGTTTGTGATAGGTAATTTTGATGTCGCCTCAATAGGTTTTGGGACCTTGCCTGCCCCGGGTCCTTGACCCACCCACGTGAGTGAGATACCATTTTTATCGAGAGACCTGGGGCAACGCTGGGTGGGAGGAAATGTGTAGATTCATGTAGGTTCCAGAACTTTCCCACACAGACATTTAAGGTTTCCAGTGGATTCTGGGTAGGAGAATTTTAGGAAACCCATGCAAGACATACCTCGCTGGACTCCCCTGGTAGTCTAGATTCTAGAAATGTGTGGGTATGGTAGGTTTCCCTAGATGTCCGCCGATCCCCGGCCAAAAAACTCATGGGACCCCCTTGCAAAACCAGGTTGGTTTGTGATAGGTAATTTTGATGTCACCTCAATAGGTTTTGGGCCCTTCCCTGCCATGGGTACTTGGCCCACCCACACAAGTGAGGTACCATTTCTATTGGGATATTTGGAGAAATGCTGGGGGGTTGGAAATGTATTATTACTTTCTTCAGCGTGAACATTTGAGCACAATAATGCAAGGAAAATGTGACAGTCACATTTTGAGGTTTGCAGGATATTGTGGGAAAGATAACTTGTTGGGATCCACAAGAGAGACATCACCATGTACTCCCATGGGTGTTTAGTTTACAACAATATTTACAGTTGGTAGATTTTTCTTAGATGAAATGTACACCTTGGAAGAGAGACACAAAAGACAAAGATTACTGCACAGCCATCTATTCCTCAAGCATGCACACATACTGGTTGGATTTGGCAAAAGGGCGAGTGATGGTTCAGTATAAACATGTTATTAACTAGAGATTTCACAAAAATGAAATGCACGGTCAATAATTGAAAAGACAAAAAACTGAACCAGTGACTCGCAGCTTGTGATCTGTAAAGCCACGACAAGGCACCAGCCGCATTACAGGCAATTCACACACCTTTCATACATGGTACACACAAGACCATTCACACCCTCAGGTAAGAAACCAACACATTACAACATTAACAAAAATGAACAAGGTACACCCTGCTTGACAAAAACAGAAAAGACAAATATTCCTGCACAACCACCTATTCCTCAAGCACACATACATACTGGTTGGATTTGGCATGAGGGTGAGTGATGGTTCAGTATATACAGTTGTATTAACCAGAGTTTTCACAACAATGAAATGCACAGTTAATAATTGAAAGGACAAGAAACTGAACCATTGACTCACAGCTCATGAGCTGTAAAGCCAGAACAAGGCACCAACCTCTTTACAGGCCATTCATATACCTTTCATACGTGTTACACATACAAAACCATTCACACCGCCAGCCACGGTTCCAGCACATTACAACACTCACACCAGCTGACAGCGCCATTAAAGGGCCCATCAATTTCACACGCCCACTTTCCAGACACATCAACCCCACCAGCTCACATATTGCATGGAGTTGCGTTTAGTTAGCAGTGTGTGTAGTGACCAGCAGCAAGTTACTACTCACACACCGCCAGCCAAGCACTAGTCCACCCACACTGCAAGCCAAGCGCAATTCCACCCACACCGCCAGCCAATCGCCAGTCCACGTACACTGCCAGCCAAGCCCCAGTCCACGCACACCACCAGCCAAGCGCCAGTCCATGCACACCACTAACCAAGCGCCAGTCCACACACACCGCCAGCCAAGCGCCAGTCCATGCACACCACCAGCCAAACGCCTGTCCACGCACACCGCCAGCCAAGCACCAGTCCAGACACACTGCCAGTCAAGCACCAGTACACTCACACCACCAGCCAAGTGCCAGCCTACACACACCGCCATAACATTTAGGATTTTTTATACAGAAAAGAAAACACAAAGAAATTGCAAATAGATATAAATCTACTAACACAAAATCTGAATCTAAATACATTACACAAATGCCAACACTGAAACTGAACAAAAAATATAAAACAATAGAGACCAGGCAGTTCACTTTACCGCAAATGGATGCTCCTAAAAATTATTTTGCGTGTTGTACATTCTAAAACAAGCAGGCACACACAGCCCGGGGTTAGAAGGACACTCGGAGCAGTACATACGAGTCTCCTTCCTCGTACCTCTTCGGCAACAGACTCTACATCTCCTACTGGGAAAGCCTTTTGAGGGTGTGGCAGGAATGTGATCAGGAAAGTGGTAATCTTTCAATCCAGCCACATCCTGCGCCACTCCAACTCTAGGAACACTTGCCTGTTCCACTAAAACAAGGCTGCCAATTACAGACTCCTGAAACTGAGCAAAAGTAATCTTTGACTCAGGACAAGAATCCTTGAATACAACAGAACCATTAAAGGTTTCCAAGTGGAAATGATGGATAGCCAACTTCTTATTCTAAATGTAAGCCTTACGAAGAGCAGCATAAGGTTTCAACCTCTGATCTACTCTGTCAACACCACCCATGTGCCTATTAGTCTGAAATGCACACACGTTTGGACGCTTCAGCAATCTGACCCCAAACAGTCACAGGTGAAGTGCTTTCATCATGGATGGTAGTCAGTATGTAGACATCTCTCCTGTCTGAAAACTTCACAGCTAGTAGTTCCTCCCAATGCAATTCACTGCACTGTCCCCGCACAAGCTTTTGACAAACTAGTTTTTTGTGAAACCTTTCGGTTAGAGCGGATTTTGTCACAAGCAACAGTGTCCACTTTGACCAATTCCCTGAACAACTGCACACCAGTGTAAAAACTATATACATATAAATGATGACCTTTGTTAAAAAGTCCTCTACCAAGTTCCCACACAATTTTCTCAGACACTCCAAAAGTGGAGGGACAACCAGAGGGGTTAATTCTGGATTCCTTACCGGCGTACACCCTGAAATTAGAACCATATCCAGTCCTACTGTCACACAGCATGTACAGCTTAATTCCATAGTGTGCCCTCTTACTAGGAATGTATTGCCTAAAAGCCAAGCTGCCCTTGAACAAGACCAAAGACTCATCCACTGTTCTTTCTTTCCCTGGAGCATAGATCTCTGAAAATCGATCTACAAAGTGATCAAGGACAGGCCGAAACTTAAGAAGACGGTCACACGCAGGGTGATCTTGTGGCAATGCTAAGCCATTATCATCAAAATGCAGCATCCGAAGCAGAAGCAAATACCTATCACGACTCATGACTACCGGAAATATAGCTGTTGCCATCAAAAGACTAGTAGACCAATATGAAGCCATTTATGTTTTCCTTAGCAAGCCCATCAAAAAAGTTAAACCCAAGAACTTCTTCATCTCTTCCAGATTTATGGGAGTCCACCCGGTAACTCTAGAGTGGGGCCTAAGGCTGGCACAGTTGTCCCGCAAGAACTGTTCAGCAAACAAATTAGTTTGCTCATAAATCTCTGCCAAAAATACATCGTCCATAAACAACTGAAAAAAAATGTATCAGCAAAATAAACTTCTGTACTCACTCTACACCATGGAACACCAGTAAAGTCTGGCAATGCCGGCTGCACCATGCCTGATGCAACCCAGGGGTCATCACTTCCAACTGGAAGCCTTGCAACCCCAGGCTGCAGCCCAGATGCCTCTTGCTACACCTTCGGCTCAGCAATGCCCTCCTATAAACCAGGCACTTCATCCACACTAAGAGTAGCTTCATCCACACTGAGAGTGGCTTCCTCATCCGATGATTCCATGTGGAGAGAAAACTCACTCCCTGAATCTTCCCCTCCCTCCTCTGCCTCAGATGCAGAGTCAGTCTCTGGACCATGGCCAGAGTAGAATCAAAAAGCATACCAACAACCTGCTGAGTAGTAATACTGTGGCTAGCCATTATCTTTACTAGGAAAGGAGACTGCACAAAAAAGTCAACAACAACCAACAGTGCAAAATAAGCAAGTAAAAAAAATGTGTACCTTTATAACGAAGAGCTATATACTCAAAAACTATACGATTCACTTGCAAGAGACAGCTACACTCACCAGCACCTACTCTGCAGAAACAATGATATCCCACTAGAAAGAAAAAAACAAAACCAATTACTCACACAAGACAACAAAATACACATCGAGCACTCAAACAACAGAAGCCAAACATACTGCTATTATTACACCATTTGCAAAAAACTCATTCATGTAGAGAAATGAAACTCATTTACAGTGTACAAAAGAAATGCTCTTACCAAACACATGTAACTACACAAACAGCAGACCCACAAGTAACAAAACCGGAACCTGGAACAGTCTAAAGAGCAAAAGCCTTGACCCAGAACAAAAAGGGAGCAATAAAGCATTACAATTGCAATTCACCCAATTTTTTTTTACATTATAATACGCTATGTCTCAACCCAAATAGTCAATCTGCCAGATGGGCCTTCAAATAGGGCTGAGAAAAATGGGGGGTGATCTTGCCCAAGGGATTGATCCCAAGGTTGTCGGCCAGGTCCATCTGGTCCCCAGGTGGGGCAGAAAAAATCAGACAGAATCGGCCCCCCCCCTTGCAAAATAAATACATCCCTGGTGCCTAGTAGAGTTTTCTGCCTCCCCCACCTGCCTAGGGCAGAAAGGCAAAAAAAATAAAAAGGGGCAGATCTGTCCCCAGGAGGGGCAGTAAAAACATTAAGCAAATGTTACCTCTTTGGATGCAACCTCCATTACACACAAAACAAATTCCCTGGTGCCTAGTGTGGTTTTCTGCCCCCCAGAAAGGCGAAACAAATGGTCAGATCTTCCCTTAGGGGGCAGAATACACATATAAAAAAATACGCCCCTTGAAAGCTACCCAAGGGGTTGCTTCCAGTTTAATTTTAAAATTAGTCCCTGGTGTCTAGTGGGGTTTTCTGCCACCCATGGGGGAAGAAAGACCACAAAATGGGCCAGGCAGAATACAGATTTAAAAAACTAAATGCCCCCTGCAAGCGACCCTTGCCCAGGGGGTCGCTTTCATTTACATTTTAAAGAACTCCCTGGTGTCTAGTGGGGTATTCTTCCCCCCCTGGGAGCAGAAAGGGCAAATAAAGCAGCTGATCTTCCCCAGGGGGGGCAGAATACACATTACAAAAATATGGCCCCTGGAAGCAACCCTTGCCCAAGGGGTTGCTTCCATTTTATTTTTTAAATTATCCCTGGTTCTAGTGGGCTTTTCTCCCACCCCTGGGGCCAGAAGCACATAAAGTCTTAAAATGAATGTGCCCACTAAGGAAGCGACCCTTGCCCAAGGGGTTGCTCCCATTTTATTTATTAAATATCTCTGGATCTAGTGGGCTTATCTGCCACCTCTAGGGCCAGAAACACAAAAAAACACAGGTGGTCTGTCCCCGGGGGGCAGAAAAGTCTTAAAATTAATGTGCTCCGTAAAGAAGCGACCCTTGCCAAAGGGGTCACTTATATTAAATAAATAAAGAAGTCCCTGGTGTCTAGTGGGATATTCTGCCCCCCCGGGGGCAGAAAGGGCAAATAAACCAGCTTATTTTCCCCAGGGGGGGCAGAATACACATTTAAAAAAAATATGGCCTCTGGAAGCAACCCTTGCCCAAGGAGTTGCTTCCATTTATTTGTTTATATATCTCTGGATCTAGTGGGCTTTTCTGCCCCCCCCCCGGGGCCACAAACGTCCAAACATTCGGACGATCTTTCCCCTGGGGGGACAGAAAAGACTTACAATAATATTGACCCCTAAGGAAACGAACCTTGCCCAAGGGGTCGCTTTACACACACAAAAAATCCCTGGTGTCTAGTGGGGGCATTCCTGCTGCATGATTGTGATGCTGTGTGCGATCGTACAGCAGGAATACCTTGCATTGAGACATCAGGGGGGAGGAAACATTCTATCCTCTCCCCAATGCCTCAATGTGACCAGATCTGCCCCCCCCCCCGCCCCACCGGAGCCCAAAACTCACATCCTCCTCTCCTGGACGCCTGGAAACAAATGGTTTAACCCCTTCAGTGCTCATGATGGAGCAGTCCCGTCATGACCCACGGTTGGCGTGAGCTCATGACGGAACCGCTATGTTATGGCACCCACCCATGGGGAATGCACTGGTGCTCCCCCCAGTGGCAGGCCATTATCATACCACAAAGGGGGATGGCAGTGGAAGAGCTTCCTCTGAAACCCCGACCACTCCTCGGCGATCTTTTGATGTCAGGGAGCACAGCGCACGCCAACATCAACAAGAAGCGCTGACATCACAGGATAATAATCCATCTGCTATATGATGATGATTACATTATTAGAATAAGCTTCGTATTAACTTCCCATTATGATTTTCACCCTGCAGTAAATTTATAGAAAACATCTAAAATGGAAAATAAATGTTTGAGGTAAGTAACTTTTTTCTAAGACAACAACGTTAGTGCTTAAGACCAAGGTCTATTGACTAGTTGTATTTTGTTTGTTTTGTTTTCAGTTTGGAGGTAATTGCTTCCTTTGTTTTTTTCACCTTGTGTGATCTAGATGGTGTTCCAACCCGAGACTCGTTCTGGAGGCTGTTCACAATTCCAAAGATTGCATTTATGTGCCTTATTTTGACCTCATTGACCTCATGTATTGGCTTTCTGGATCCCACTTTGTCCATTTTTGTCATAGAAAAGGTAAGCCACAATGTACCTGCAACCCCATTTGCCCTTGTCCCTTGTCTCTTCTGTTCATCCACTAGACAAGCCGCTAGACCTCCTCAGAAGTCATAAGAATTACAGCTGTCCACTGTGAATCCCTACCTCTTGTAGTAGAGGAGGATGACCACCGACAATTTGTGTATCTGTGCTGAATATTTGCTTCCTGACTTTTAAGGATTTAGGATAATTTGGAATTGATCTTTTACCCTATTTTGTTTCTTCCGTCTTTTATGTATAATTGCAATCTACTCACATTGCAATGCTAAATTAAGTAAGCTTGTTCAGGGACTCCATTTCCTAGCAGCTCCTCGTCACCATCTCTGAGCATTCTTCTTGTCTCTGCATCTAAAAGAGACCAGTTACATAAATGTTGTATATAGGTGTGCTACCTGTTCAGGCTTGATAATGCACAGTAACCATCAGCCCAAGATGCTGCCTAAGCTGTTTATCATCCAGGGTTTGGAGGTAGCCAACGAGGCACTGTCTGGTCCTAGGTATACCGAAGAACCACCATATTACACTGCACAGTTTGTGAGATTGCATGATGTACTTAGGTCAACATTTAAGGATGTAGCCACGATTTTCAAACATCTTTTGAAGGAAAGGTTAATGACTGGTATTCTTCATTACCCTTAATGTTAGCCTTCCATGTCTCATGATTAGGGATAAAATTAGGGTAATGAAGATCACTGGTAAGTAATGGATTCATTGCCTATCATTTGCCCTACTAATCTCAAACCCAACTAAAATGAGGATTCAACAAGAGCACACTTGGTCCAAGAGAGGGCTTAGAAACAGAACCATGTTGTATTAAGTGATGTAATTGTTGACTTGATCACTACTAAAATCAAACTTTTCTGCTGACTTTTAGATTAAATCCAATTAATAATGATTGACAAATGTTTGTGGTGATGCCTATGTTGCAGCCCCACATATTTATTGCAGAAATGTTCCACCTGCATCTGAACATGGGGATGAAATGGGTCTTGTAGGTCTGTCCTGTACATATTCCGGGGGATCTTCACCCGCTGTATTTTATAGGATTGATTTACTGCCTTCTACTGAATGTAGGTGTTGAGACCTTCCTACCCTTGAAGTTTAGTTCCTATATTCCCAATAGGCTCTGCGCATTGGAATATTATATCCTATAGATATGACATAGGACTTAGGTCAGGAGGTCTCTATCGAATAATCTAAACTCAATTGTGAGTGCCAGCTAGCTCAGAGGTCACTAGAAACTTTCTCAAATTCACAAGAAGGGATTAGTTTCTGACAACTGCATAAATATGACAACTTTGTTTCCCTAGGACTGGAATAACTATCTTCAGAGTCATGGAAACAATAGATAAGTATTTCACTCAGTTAATCGTGCATGCTTCATTTCTACCGAGTTTTCAGAGAAATAGTGAGATGGTCTTTTTCAATGAAAGGTTTATTGAACAGTCTTCTTTCTCATGCAAGAGAGGTGAACTGCTACAATCGGTACACAGATTGTAAAGTATAATGCGTACAGCGAGAATAGTATTATAAAATAATACTGTAATAGCATTGTATGGTTTATAAGCCATATAAAAATACATACATAAATAACACAGGCTAAAATACTTAAATGGTGCTTCTAAAATACGCCTACCCCAATGTACCTAACCTAGGTCTAGTATGAGGGAAGAAGTAAGTATGGTCTTTAGCATAGGTTTAGTTTTTGCCAAGAATCTACCAAAGGTTTCTCTAGGTTCTAATCAGCTCCATACGTTAGAATGAAGAGGGTCCGGTATCTCTGTCTTGGTACTTGATTATCCAACACCCCGGAAGGGGAGTCAGAAACACTGGAGCTGGATTTCTCAGCAGAGGAGGGCAGCTTCCTGACCAGTGTGTCAGCTGGAGAGTCGGCTTCCTTCGGCACATGATGTAGTGAGCTAAGTGGAGCAAGTAGGTTGTAGAACTGCTCCGAACCACCGTGCTTTGCCATAGCAAGTGAAGGTATATTTATACCTTGAAGGTGTTTGGGAATGCCATGTTTGATCTAAAGTTGGGTATATGAGAGTCATGAATGAACCCCTAAGGAATAGATGTTCATTGTAAAACTAGCTGAGTTCTTGGAGAAATCAATATTCAAGCAAGGGGAAGTCCCTAACGGCTTAAGCTGGTTTTCCAAGAAATCGTTGTGACGTTTGGTGAACGGATGGAAGGAGCCATGCCTGTATTTGGGTTGCATGGGCTATGCCTAAAAAGGGCTTGATTTCTATGCCTACATAAGGGCAACGGGAATTGTACCTATATAAGGGCACAAATCGGGAAAATTCATTCGGAATCTAAAGCGCCATTCAACACCCACTCCACTTTTTTATGTAGGACTTCTACTAAATATTAAGCTCTAAACATGAATAAACATATCTAAATACTATTTATACAACAAGTGCTTAAAACCCACCCAAAGTACATAAAAATGCAATGGTACTGGTTGTACATGAAAGGAGCATTTCGGTGTACGCATTTAAGCAGTGTTTCATTCTAAGCATATAGTTGACATTTGAAAAAATGCTATCTGAATGAATCATGAAAAAACATTTAAGAAATGGCTCGTAAATACAGAAAAAAAGGTGATGAAACCATTTCATGTCATACTACATATAACTGTTCAGATGAGGACAAGGTCAAATATTGTCTCCGGAAGTTTTTTCAAAGAATTCCAGTTCTCTATGAATAGTTCTACTTTAAGCAGATTACTTTGTGCCACAAAATGAAAAATACAAATTTGGAAAAATTAATATTCATAGGAAAAAAGAGTCCCAAAGTTAGGACTTCATTTTGAAAAATGAAGGTCAAATTCAAAGTCTCTCAGAACACTGTGTGTCAAATCAAAAGTCAGTGTTATTGTTTGGAGAAAACATTAAATCTTCTAAGTCTGTAAAAAAGTTGTCTACCATTGTAGGCGAAAGTTGGATTACCTTGTTAGGAAGATCAACCGCACATAGGTGTGAAGCATCGCCGTCAGCATTGGTCCCATTAGCAATGTTCGTAGTGGATGATACCTGTGTGCCTCTTTCCTGTCGTACCTCACAGTCAGCATTTTGCATCTGTGAGATCTCAATGAATGCAGTCATCAGAATTGGTAGCCACTGGGGACAACACAGTGCATGGGCCGTTACTGGTTCAAGCGACTGTTGGGTGTGCATTCCTCTCCACATAGCAGTCAGCGCAGAACAGGTAAGATGCAATCTTGCCAAATTGGTCTGAATGAAAGAAACCATGTGGTATTCAATTCTCTTAGACGAGGTAGTCCCAAAATGTGGACAATGCGCTCAAGACACTTTATCACCAGTAGAGTTGTCTCCATGGTGAACTGGGTGTCGCTTGTGGATTGACTTGCCTTATCGCAGCAGTAGGAGCAAAAATAGTATCCCTGCAGCGAGTCCCAAAACAACAGGCAATCCGCTAAACACAAAGTACACGAAGTTTGCAAATATTCCTAGGACTGCTTCAAAAGGTGCTAACAGTTCAGAAAATACTGTCTTAAATACATGTACAATACCACTCGTATTAGACATGTTTAAGAATTAACATTTCTGATAAATGTATAGGGTAATTTGTAGTTAAGAGGGCATGTATCTCTGTAGAAGTCCTTGGGACTTGCAGATCATAGGTTTCTTTGGCCGAGGTCAGTGGCACATTTTCTGTAAAATAATGGCTTTCATTCTGCTTAAAGTATCAATTCGTATAGAAGAGATGTTCAGCGAAGGCCATAACGGCGACTCCTGGTCTGTTTTTGTTTTTGGAAACAATACTTGCATACAGCAAGTGACCCTGGCTGACACAGTTACTAGATAGGGTACACCTGGCAACATGCCAAAGCAGCTGTGATCGTTCAACATGAAGTAACTTCCATTAGAAAGTTGTCCAAAAATTCTCCGAAGCTGGTGAACCTTGCAGGTGGCAGGATAAGTTGGTAGAGGAACAATCGCAGGCCCCGTGTAAAATAATACCCTGACAAAGGAGGCAACAGCTTAGTGTGTTTTCATAGTTTTTCCCTCTTAGAAACACTTCACGACCCCCACTTCAACATCCGTAAGTGTACGGTAACTCCTAGGATGTCTTGATGTATTCTTTACCCAACCTTTCATATGTGCCTGCTGGTATGTGTTTTAGGCAATACTGAAAATGGAAAATTGTAACAGGCAGAGTGATTGTTCCTTGTATTATCCATTCTGTGGCTGTTTTTTCAGCAACAGTAA
Organism: Lissotriton vulgaris; assembly: GCF_964263255.1. NCBI lineage: Eukaryota > Metazoa > Chordata > Amphibia > Caudata > Salamandridae > Lissotriton > Lissotriton vulgaris. The sequence continues at coordinate 1,302,055,750 of NC_141694.1, forward strand.
ATGGCAATCTTTCCAGTTTTTCAATGCTCAGCACTGTATAGTCTGCTCCCCTCTGTGCCAGTTTGATCTGTTTATCAGTGAGATTGAATTCTGAAAACAGTGTCGTAGTATTGATTAAACGCCGAGGCACAGAGCCTGAACGTAGGTTTTGTAACGTCCAGCCTAATAGCATGCTAGAACGTAATTGCGAATGACTATGTTGCAACATGACCAAGTCCTGTTCCATGATGTCTATGACAGAGGATACTATGCTGTCCAAATAATATATCCTGGATGACAGAGTAGTTAACCCATTGTCAACTACAGAGAGAGTTTTCTCTAAATTATTACAATCAATTTTGCGTATTCTTTCTGCAGTCTCTGCTTGCGTAATCTTCCATGCTTCATTATAAGCAGCATAGATACCGGCATATATAAAACATTTATGACACTGTGTTCTTGGTTCTAGCAAGAATTCCATAAGATTAGCGCCATCTTTAATTAAAGATAAGTGTTGTTCTACATCCTTGAGTGTAGATATATGTAACCATTCAAGGCACAGTTTCCCTACACTGTATGTTGTTACTATTCCAGGATGCTGTCTCTGAACATATCTTGGATCTGGCCTAGTGAATGTGAACCCCCGTGTTTTATTCAGGAATCTATCTTGACAGTTGTTTGTGACTGTGGCCAGATTAACCATTTTTTCCAATCTGGATCTGTTCTGTTGTGAAACAAAATAATGTGTACGTCGACCTCCTCCTCTGAAAGTGTTATCACTAACAGGTGTAGGTGTAGGTATGGATGGATTGTTTAAGTCTTCCATCTTGGCTAACCCAAGACAAGATGTCTGTTGGACAGTGTCATTCAAAAATATAATTTGCGGGGGAGGAGCTTCGCGCGTATCAAAGATGGACGCGTGAGCACAGGGCTCCCGAGACCCTTTCCGCCTCCCGCATCTATCCTGCAATGTATCCTGATTTGGACGACGGGTACTTTTCGCTGATGCCCTGCTGATATAAAAACTTTTTCAAAAAATCGATTTGGCCGCCGGGAACCGGACTTACTGCACTTTGAAACTTGCGGCCTATACCAAAGACCATCCACGGGCTTGAGTCCCCGAGGTACCCAGGTGGCAATTGAACAACAACGTCTGGTGTGACACATCCATTGCCCCTGTGGTACTTTCTGTTTCGCTCTTGGTCATTGTTGACGGTGACTTGCTGCTGGCACGGCTGACCTGATTCTGCAGCCAGTCCTACGCTTGCTTTCGATCCTCGCCCTCTAGCCTCTACAGACTTGCCGCGAGGGGAATCATTCTGACCAGATCCCAAAGGTTCCATCAGAGCTCGTCGCCCATCATGGTGGGCAGGGCGTATATGTTCCGCCCGGTTTACAGTCCACTACATTTACTGATTTGGGTAGGGTGGTCCTAGGCTTCCCTGACGGCATGTTGGTCCTGGGTGGCGATTTTAATTCAGTTGTCAGTGGGGATGAAGATTGTAGCCCCCCTAGACTCCTCCCCGCATCGCAGCTATGGCTGGGGAATTTTTTGGACATGTTGGGTCTAGCGGATTGTTGGAGGCAACTGCACTCTGGGCAACTCCAGTATACCTTTTGCTCGGGAGCTCATGGGAGTCTCTCAAGACTCGATTATATCCTTGTACCAGCGGTGCAGACGGTCTCTGTAAGGGAAATCAAGCATTTAGCTAGGGGAATCTCTGACCACTCCCCACTCTGGCTCACTATTGACGTACAGCTGGGGGCCGGGGGTCGGATTGCCCCGATCAACCACTGGCACCTTCGTAACCCCAAAATTAGAACGGAGGTGGTTAAGTGTATGGATTACTACTTTGCTGAGAATGAGGGGTCGGTGTCCTTCCCTGTCTCCTTGTGGGAGGCTTATAAAACTGTGATCCCTGGTCAGACTCTATCCTTGATTGCTAGCGAGAGGAAGTGCAAAAATGAGGAAGTGGTGGGCTTGGAAAATGAAATCACTGGGTTGGAGGAACAGATGGAGTCTGGGGCTACACCTAAGGGACTACATTCTTTGGCCCTTAAGCAGTCTGAATATAGAGCTCTGGTGACTGACGCGGCCAAGGCAATGAATCGTGAGCAACATGGGCGTTTGTATGATGTTGGTGACAAGGCGGGAAAGTTGATTGCTTGGCTAGACAAAAGAGATAGATTGATCCGGGTGGTGCCTGTCGCTGAAAAAGTGGATGGTACGCGAGTGGTGGACCCGGTTGAGATAGTTGAGGTCTTTGCCCAGCATTTTCAGAAGGTTTATGCGTCGGTATCAGATAGGCCGGAAGAAGACTCGCACTTGTTGCTTTGGGATATCGCGTTGCCTAGCCTGTCGGAATCGGACAAGGAGCTTATGGAGGCGGAATTCTCCACCGATGAAGTAGCACTCGCTATCCGCTCACTTCGCTCGGGGAAGGCCTCAGGTCCGAATGGCATACCAGTCAAGCTGTACAAGCTGTGCCCTGACAAAATGGCGCTGCATCTTCGTCGGATGTTTTTGGCATCGCGAGATCTCGGGTCCCTTCCCCGGGACCAGAGGCTGGCGTCAATTGTGGTCATCCATAAAGATGGCAAGCCCCGTGAACACTGTTCGTCGTATCGGCCGGTCTCGCTTTTGAATGTGGAACCCAAGATCCTGGCAAAGCTTTTGGCAAACCGGCTGACTGCGGTGATCAGTGACGTGCTACATCCGGACCAATCTGGCTTCATTCCCCATCGAAACACCGTGCTCAATCTTCGCCGTCTTCATGGCGTCTTAGCAAGGGCGGGGTCTCTTGATGAGCCGGCCATCTTGGTTTCACTTGATGCCTCGATGGCCTTCGACACAGTGGAATGTCTGTGGGCAGCCCTTGCTAAGTTTGGTTTTGGCCCTAAGTTCATTGGGTGGGTCAGACTTCTGAATGAGCGACCGCTGGCTCAGGTGGTGGTCAATGGCAGGGCCTCGGAACCCTTTGTTCACGGTCGCGGCACGAGGCATGGGTGCCCTTTGTCGCCACTTCTTTTTGCGCTTGCACTTTAACCCCTCGCCGCATGGCTTCGCTGGGAACCTTCGCTCAAGGGCATTCGATGGTCCCCTGACTTCGAGGATCGTATATCGCTATACGCCGACGACATATTGTTGTACCTTACCTCTCCCCGTAAGTCACTGGGTGTCCTATTTGACGTCTTGAGTTCCTTTGGTAAAAATTCCGGTTTAGTCATTAATTGGGCCAAGTCCTGTATCTACCCTCTCACAGTAGAATTACCTTCTCTGCCTCGTGTTTGCCCGGTACCCATTTCTAGTGTTGGCTTTTAGTACTTGGGGATCTACATTTCATTGGACCCCACAGTGCGCTATGAGCGGAATTTACTACCTACGCTTGCCCGGCTCAGGTCGGATGTTGCGGCGTGGTGTGGTTTGTCGTTGTCCCCCTTGGGAAGAGCGGCCCTGTTCAAGATGATGTCTCTCCCCCGATTCTTGTATGCCATCCAAAACACGCTTGATCTGGTACCGGCTAGCTATTTCCGTGAAATTGAGGGCCTTCAGAGGAAGCTGGTGTGGGGCGGGCGACCTCGCATAGCATTGGCAAAATTGACTTTGCCCTGGTATGACGGTGGTATAGCGTTGCCTGATATTAAATGCTATTACTGGGCATCCCAACTGTGCGCTGTTAACCATGCCATGTACGGTCCTGTTCCGAATCCCGCATTTGAGATGGATAGATGGCAGCTGCCCGGGGGTGACTATAATAGAGCGCTCTATTCCAGAGCCGCCAGGAAGAACCTGACGGACCCCACTGGGGTGGTGGTACGAGTATGGGGTAGTACAAATGCGGCTACGGGGTGGACGGACAGGCTGACTAGAGCGACCCCCCTATATGCTGCGGAGAGACTGGGTGGTCTATGGACGACGAAGGGATTCGATAGATGGGACCTTATTGGCATCAGTAAAGTGGGCGATCTCTGGGCCAAGAACAGAGTTAAGACTTTTGATGAACTTAAACAGGAATATAAATTGAGTGATAGGGAATTTTTCCGATATCTCCAAGTTCGCCACGCACTTGAGTCGGTTTTCCAGCCGGTGCTACGATCCCGGAGTCTTCTGCCCTGGAAGATAGAGTGCTTGACGGGTACGTCCCTGATACCACTATCTCTCTCATCTATAAAAAACTCATCAATGACAGTTCGGACCTCCTTGTGCAGCTTCGGGGTGCCTGGACTGGTGATGGACTGGAATTGGACGATGAAGACTGGCAGGCTGCGGTATCCTCTCCTAAAGAGGTCGCTATTCCGGCGCGTCTCCGACTGGTGCAACTGAAGATTCTGCACCACGTCTATGTCACGGGTCCACGTTTGATAACTATGGGTTATTCTGCGGATGGGCTGTGTAGGCGTGGTTGTTATATGCTTGCTACCTTCCTTCACATTATATGGGAATGTCTGGAGGTAGTGGTTTTCTGGAATCGAGTGCATGCGGTGATGGGTGAGGTGACGGGTGTTGAGTTATTGCCTGAGGCCAGACGCTGCTTGTTGAACATTTGGGAGCCGAATGATTGCACTGTTGCTCAGACTCAATGGGTCACGCTGGGCAACATGATTGCGAAAAGAGACATTGCTCAATTATGGGATCTCAGAGGGCACCATCAGTCTTCACTTGGAAAAAAAACATGGACTGGTGCATGGTTAGAGAAATAATCGTATATATCTCCCATGGTAGGCCCAAGAAATGGGGAAGGATATGGGGTCAATGGAATTCATACCGAGGAGAGATCTGCACTTCCCCCTTTACTGAAGCTCCCCACATTCCTCAATTCCCTTGACTGTGCGTTCCGGTTTCTTAGCTTCCCGTTGTATGTGATGTATTGTTTTTCTCTCGGCCCCCCCCCTCTCCAGGATCTCTCCTCCTCCACAGTATTCGTTTGTCTCCCCCTGCCGTATGAGACAGTCATTACATTGCATGGTTCCGCCTCAACTCTTTTTTCTGTTTCAATTTTTGTTATTTATAAAATATAAAATGTGAAACATTTTATTTATCCTCTTTCTGCCACGAGTTCTCCATTATATCGTGCCTTTTCGCTGCCGGGCCCTCGGGTTGTCGGCTGATGAGCTGTGTATTCTTGTGCTACTGGTATTGCGTATTACTGACCAGCCTCCGTGGTTGTAGGTCTGTAACTGTATTCCATTTTTACAAAATAAAGTTTAAAAAAAAAAAAAAAAAAAAAATATATATAATTTGCTCTGGGATGATGCAGGCTCTAAATAAAGCTTCTATCCCCTGTACTTGCCAATCTTCTGTGCCCCAGACAGTTTTTGTCTCAATGTTGTCTTTCCAAAAGCCGAAACCTAGTGAAGACAGCTGAGCATAAAAGGCTGCAGAATAAATTTGCTTGGTATTTGTCAACATACTTTTCATTCCTGTCTTATTAAAATGTTTAAAGTAAAATGATTCTGGATTGGAAATATTAAAACCTGAAAAGTATGGAAATTTTCCCAAAAAGGGTTTTGAGCTACCCTTTGGTGGTGTAGGACAATGTTCCCATTGGTTACACATCAATACATTTCTAGGGTTTGCAGATGTGTGCAAGAAATGATGACCATAGGGATTATAGCAATACTTTTGTTCATAATCTGATGAACCTTCTAAGTATTCATGATTTGTAAATACAGCAGACATTTCTAAGTCTGACATCATATTATTAACAGTCTAGAAGTCCCAATCATCAGAAAAGGTACTAGATGAAACAAAGGCTTTTAAGGAAATTTTGAACTGGTGTGGAATCTTTAACAGCTCCACAGGGCCAAAAAATTTCATAATCAGTTCTGTCCCAAGCTATACCCCCTGGTATAGGAACGGCTGCGATGTTCACTGAGGACAAGTCTCTTTGTTCACGATTAAATGATTTGTGTGGCTTGAGTAGTAAGTTGATGTTCTTACTTGCTGTGTCCTTTTGAACACATCATCCATTTATTAGCAATCTTCAATCCATGGTGAAACCAGATAAGTCTTTTCCAAGTGATAAAAAAGGTCTGTTGCTTGTTGTTTCAAAGTTCTTTTTACTGGAGTTGTTTCAAGTTCGCTGGGATCCTCGGAAAACGTATTAAAGTTAATGAAATAGCCTGAGGCAGTTCTGTCAATTGTTGGGATTGCATCAGGATTAGTTGAAATCTCTGGAACCACTTGATCACTTGATATATTTGTGCAGTCTGATGCTACTTCGTTGTAGACAGGTGTTTCTTGATGAACTGTTATTTGGGTCTCAAGAGGTACAAGTTCCATAGCTTTGTTGCATAGACCTTCATTTTGCACTGCAGATTCTTCAAAGGTGATGACTCTCTCAGTTTGAACCTCTTTGATAGTAGCCAGAGCTGGGCATCTGCTACATTGGCGGAATCCACTTAGCCTACTGCTTATGATTGGCCACATGATGTGGGTTGACCAGGTCGATTGACACAAACCTGTTCTCCTTTCTACCAGCGAGGGGCGGCAGTAATACTGTTCTTGATCTGTGGATTGCTAGGACAGGTACTGGTTGTCTGTAAGAAGGCCCAAATTCCTTCTTGTCCAATTGAAAGAATGTTATCAATAACTAGAGACCCAAGACAAATACCTGTTTCCGAAATGATTTCCCAAAAGGGTAGAAAGCACCAGGCCAAACCTCAAAACAATACGATTTCAGAGGAAGCCCCGAAAGGGAACTAAAACTACCCTAAATACCAATAAAACACCCTGTATAGAGATCGATGATAGCACCCAACAGTTTCACCAAGCCCAACATCCAAAACAGTCTCAAGAATTAAACTCAAACCATCAACATGGAGAGACAGCCAGTAAACAAAGTGGCTTCTCGGAGACATCCAAATCTTTACTGAATACATTACGGTCAACAATAAGTGCGTTTAACATGCAAAATGACAAGATGGACATCCAAAAAGATCTGATGAACATCATAGCAACACAAATTGCAGGGATCAATTCGAAATTGGAGAACATGAACAATTTTATTTCAAGAGCCCAGGCAAAATATTCTGCCCAGTGTGCATGTAGTTCTATAATTGACAAATTAAGTTTGTTGCCCACACTCCTTGAACAAATAATCCAAATTAATAAACCTACTCTGGGGGTGAAGGAAAAAAATAAGTTAAAAGAAAATGAACCAATAAAACCAAATACAGAAAACAAGCAAGTTCTCTCAAGCCCAGAGCCCCGAGAAGATGAAAAAACAGACAAGCAGGTATGGACAAACAACATTCATCAAAAACTATCACGCAAACAAAAACAACGCAACAGGAAAGCACGCAACAAAACGTCCCTGCCGTCAGAGCAGCATACAACAAAGATCTATCCAATGTTCTGCCTACCAAAGTCCGGTAACATAACATCTGTCTCGGTTACTTCAGTAGACGACTTTACTCCTAACTCTACCAGCTCAGAATTGGTAGAACAGGATAAACAAGCTGACAGAAAAGGTGACATCAAACATGGGCCAACTAAAAAGGCTTCCCAAGCAGGGAACCTAACTGGTACCCAACAAACAACAAAGCCCATCCGCCTTAAACTTCCAAAGACCAAAAGAGGGCAATGCAAACAAACTATCAAAGAGGACACAAGAAGTCACGACCAACAAGGAACATCGACTACCAGCTCTTTAGCTCACAACAGCCTTGTAGAAAAAGGCCAAGGGAACAAAGTTGGAAAAACCAAGGTGACTCTAAAATAGAAATTGATCATGGCACCAAGAAAGAACTCGCAGAAGGACAGCAAGAACCAAGAAAGGCCCTCGACAAACAAGAAATCTCAAATACGGGGAAACAAAAGTGCGGTGTTAGCATGATAGATGTCGAGAAAAATGACATCCCAAAACCCCAAATGGCCAGTTTTGGTGGAACCATTGGAACGGTGGAAAATCATAGGAACCCACAAGTGATACACGAAGAAGACACAACCCAAAGACATACGGTCCAGGAAGCAGGTCGACGGGTGGATGTTCTCCAGGTCGAACACCCTGCAGTGGATTTTAAGTCCCAACAAGAGAACATAAAAGTTGAGATTATAGACAACAAAAAGCAAATTAAAGTTGGAAACAAGGTAGAAGACCTAACGCCATGGCTAGGCCCCTTTAACACTCCAACAGAAAGGCAACTACTGTTAATTCCAGAATATGATTCCAAAGGCCTCCACGATATATTGAATAGGGGGAACATACCGAAATTAACAGCAAACATACCATCGTTAAAACACTTGACCACTGTGAACCTACTGGGAGTAGAATTTATAGGACTGGAACACCAAAAAAGCAAGGAGATGACACTGACAACCTGGCTAACTGTAGAAGACGCTCAGCATATTTTGGACTCTAAAGCACAATTCGAAGCTTGAGGAATTAGACTGCTAAAACCAGAGGCTCCACGCTATCCTGGCCCCCTGAATAACAGTCTCAAACCCGGCAACGGAAATGGTCAATGGCGAGAAGACACCACGCCGAACAACCAAACATTCCTTAAAGGGGCAATTGGTGGCTCCCTCCCCACAATACAGAAAAGGGAACCACAGACAGTCCCGGTAAACAGAAGAGATAGGGCAAAGGACAACTGGAGCTGGCTGCCAGCAGTGCTAAATTCGAAATCATGGCACTGACCAACGGGAAACACCCAAGCAACTCAAGACCCATGCAACATACAGATGCTTTTGTGGAACATCGCCGGGGCAAAAAAATGGTTGGAGAATGGAGCTCACCCCAAAAAATGGGAAAATTACGGCATAATAGCTCTGCAAGAAACTTGGGCACTAGAAGCCCTCCCTTTGGCAAATTACATCCATTACACTGTCACAGCCACCAAAACTAAAACCTTTGGTCGCCCTAAAGGGGGCCTGGCAGTCTACATTTCGGCAGAGTTAAAAATCGAGAGCGAACAAATGGCAGCGGTAGGACCAAACATTCAAATGATCGAACTGACATTGGGGCCTGCTAGCAGAACAAAAACTGTCCTCCTGATGAACACTTACGCACACCCCACGGCCAGAAAAAAACTAGCCCACAACAAAGAACTAATTACTATCATCACAAATATCCGAAGTACCTTCCCCTTGTGGGAGTTGATACTCACTGGGGATTTTAACTCAAATTTAATTCATACTCCGGATGATGACGAATTTCTAGAATCTGTCAATACAACTTGGTCTGTTCCACACCAATACCAGCCAACGAGACCAAAAGTCGACCGCGCAGGCCAAGGGCTCGTAAATGCCCTAGAGTTTCTCGGGCTAAAAGTGATGAATGGTCGGACTCCTGACGACTTCCCCCCTAAGTTTACATTCCACAGTGGAAAATCAAGATCAAGATTGGACTATACAGCAATCTCAGTTTCACTGCTACCAAACTTCTCCCACTTTTCAATAGAATTTACAACTAAGAGCGACCACTCATATCAGCTGATCCATTTTAGGCTACAAATTAGCAAAAATCAGGTAAACGCAACAGTAGTAGGCAACATACACACAGTTGACTTAAAACGCCTAAAATGGTCACACAATTCAAGTGAAACCCTCCAGTCAAAAATAAAAGTAAAGCTAACTACAAGTAAAGCCGGGGCCCAGAATAAAATACAAGCGTGGGAAAACTTCACTGCGGATCTAACAACATTAATGCCGCCTGGAAAAAAAAAGAGAAACAATGTCAGCCAAACAAACGCCCGGGGAAAAACATCAACAGCACGGCTGCGAATTTTGAAACGTAGCCTTAAAAAATCCATAAGGATGTTAAAAAGAACAGCCCCCCGATACAGTTGCATGGGCTAGGGCAAGGCTGCTCAGAAAAAGCTACAAGAAAGCCCTCTGGGACGAGAAAAGAAAAAGCAACGACAAATTCTGGGCAGAACTCCTCTGCAGCTCAAAGAAAACCAACTCAAAACAGTTTTGGATAATTATAAGCAAAAGCTTTATCCTCAAATATACAAGAATCAGAGTGGGCGGAATTTTTAACCATGAGGTTTTCAGAAACATTCTACCAAGAAAGAAGTAAAAGAAACTCCTACGATTCAGTAGTGGGAAAAGGTAAACCCAAAGGGGCCATAGATACTACTCGCCCAGAAGACGCCCTTACTCCACAAAAAAAAGACCAGACAGATGTCGAAATAAACCCTATAGAGGGAAACACCTCTTTGACACCACCAACGAACTACATGTCCCCGTCAAGTGAAGGAGTCATACGTATAATCAAGAAAGGCAGAAACGATGGTGCGCCAGGCCCCAACTGCATCCCCCAAGCAGTTTTCAAACATGACAGCTCGTTTTGGGGTAATTACCTCTCTAATCTTTACCAAGAAATAGAGAATATAAATACAGTACCAGAAAATTGGAAAGGTTCGATTCTGACTCAAATATTTAAAGGAGGTGACAGAGCAAATCCAGCTCACTACAGGCTGATAGCCCTGCTGGACATAGAGGCGAAATACTACGCCACCCAGGTGCTAGAAGATCTTAAGGCATGGTCTGACAATCTTAACCTCATCCCGGACAACCAGACGGGCTTCAGGCAAGGCCTAGGGACGATGACAAACATCTTAGGTCTATCACTAATTACGAACAAATACAAGCAGAGGAAATCACCTCTGCTTTGTAGACCTAAAAGCAGCCTTTGATAGTGTTGATCGTCATCTCCTGTGGAAAAAGCTGCGAACCTGGGACATCCCTGATAGGATACTAAAAGGTATATTGCTACTTTACTCAAATACCTGGCTAAGGATCAAGATAGGTGATGGGTCCAGGCTATCGAGGAAACTGCCTACCACTAGAGGCTTAAAACAAGGGTGCGTCCTGGCCCCACACCTTTTCAATTTGTTTCTATCAGACCTCTCTCAAAGGCTGGACAGTATTAACTCCCATCCACCAAAACTGGGTGAACTGAAGCTCTCGCATCTTTCATACGCGGACGACGTGGTGTTAATGAGCCAAACAAAGATCGGTCTACAAAGAAGTCTTAATGAAATGTCATCTTATATCACAGAAAATAAACTTGAAATAAACACATGCAAAACTAAAACTATGGTGATTGGCAGCAAAAAGCAAAGAAAACAGGCAATTTGGCTTAATGGAACTCAGCTAAAGGAGGTAAAAAAATACAAATACCTTGGCCTCTACATTGACAACTCTAAAAACCTCACTGAGCAAAAAAAGTATATGTCACAAAGAACAAGTGCCCTAACATTTGCCTTCAGTCTACTGGCTAAAAAGCTGAAGGGTCCCTCCTATAAACCCTTGCTTGCTGTAATGAAGGCAAAAATCCTGCCAACTCTAGCATATGCCAGCGCTGCCTTCCACGGTGAGGATGGAGAGCTCATAAATAAACTAACAGCTTCCATCTACAAAAAAGTGTTCTAAATACAAAGGTCAGGCTCTCCAGCCCAGGTCCGCCTTGAATTTGGTCTAATAAATGAAGAAGTAGGAAGAATGTACACAACTGTGAAAACCTGGTACTGCCTGAAACTAAATGCAGCCACATCAAAAATCAACAAAGCCCTTTGGTGTGAATTAACCCCTTCAGTGCTAAGGCAATATTACTATTATTATCTAATTTCCGTTGAAATGAATGGTAAGTGCATGACGAGCTACCCTTGTTATTAGCATCCAAGAGGTTAAATGAGGATAAAACTTCTCCTTAATCAATACCTCTGCAAATCCCTCTCCACTACAGGCATAATGGAATTATGGAACGAAAACGTGCGTACCAATCTTTTAAGCAAGCTGTAAATAAGGCGTCAAAAATACATTCATCTCTATTGGATAAAAATACTTTTAGATCAAGTTCGCACGCCTGGATGGTGTTAAACCACTATAAGTCTCTGGCACCGGCGGCATACCTGAGCCAAACATTTTCACTTAATGTAAAAATGCAACTTATGACACTACGTTTTGGATCTTTTCCATCTTTGGCTGACCAGCCCGCCTGGTTGCATACAGGCACCAAATCATGCTGGCTGTGCAACTTCTACAAAGAAGATTTTATCCATGTAATCTGCACATGCAAGAAACTACAGGAGGTGTGAGTGATCTTAAAAAAATGTTTCAATGAGAGGGGTGTTAGATCTTGCAGAGCTGCAATAATGGCGTGCCTAAACCCCTCCGATCCCCCATTGAACGGCAGACTGATTAAATTTCTCAAAGCGTTTACAAAGCTGTGCTAAAAGGTTTGGAAGCATGGCCAAATGAGGGTTAGCTCATGGCACAGACTTTTTCTTTTTTGTTGTTTTTACTACTAATAATGGACATTTTAGATACCCCATGTAGAGAGAAAGTGATTGTATATCTAAATTCCTGTCTTTTTTTTTTAACCTTGTGTATAATACTGTTTTTTTATTCGCTTTTTGTTTCTTGTTTTAAAATTGTAATGGTTTTAATTAACTAAACAATATACATTACTTATCCTTGCAGGTGGAGTGATACCCCCTAGAGAACTTCTTGGCAGATTGTTAGGACTACGTTGGACACTTATAAGATGTTTGACCCACTCGTCACCCAAGCCTAATACCCTAGCTGTTATAGATTGCTTTATGTCCCAGTTTTTTCTCTCCACAACCAAATTTCCCTCAGGATGGAATGGACTAGTGTACCGTAATGCCACGCCCAATTTTGCCATGGCCTCCTTTTAAGCTCAAGAGCTAAACGCAGGACCCTGGTCAGAATGTAGCGTGCCAACTGCATATGTGCCGATAAAGACTCCAAAATCGTTTTTAACAGTTTGAGCATCAGCCGAGCGCTGAGGTCACATCCAAATGAATCTTGAACACGAATCCACTGCGACCATGATATATTTATAGTTACCATCCCTCTGTAAGAGACCACAGTGGTCCAGGTAAACTCAAGCTAATGGTTTATCTGAAATTAACAGGGGCGTCTGCGCAGTACGTTTCACTGTAGAGACTTTCATTTTTTGGCAGATTTCGCATTCCAAAACATAGTTTCTGGTCTGTTTCCTCATGCGCGGCCACCAGTATCTCTGTTTTAATAATGATACTGTGGCGGAAACACCTGCATGTGCAGAAGCAAGCCCTTCATGTGCTGCTAAGATTAGTCCTAATCTATGTTCCATGTTTGGAATTATTCTATTCGCCACTCCAGGAATTCGAGCAAACAGAACATTATTTGCATCAGTTATGTATAAGAATTTGAGTGGAACCCCTTTTGGTAATGTTTTACCACTGTCTTTGCTTGAAGCATTCACATAAATATCACTGTCTATTTTTGTTTTTGAACGAGTGATTGCAGCTACGGAAGCTGTTTGCACAGCTGACTTCGTGGCTTCATCAGCCAATGAATTCCTTTCAACGTGAACGCCATCGCGTTTATGACTCAGTGTTTTGTAGTCCCTGTCGTAACTGAACAACTTTTTCCCAAAGCAGTTTATGCTTGATTGTGCCACCTTTTGCATCATTGTAACCGTTTTGAATCCAGTTCTGCAAGAAAATATTGTAAGATTGAATGCATTAACACAAATCTCACACCATGAGTGTGGGGAATTCACGATCCGTATTCTCAAGCGCCATCTTGAATGCTTGTAGTTCAGCTTGCTGAGCTGTACAATATCCTAGAGATTGTGTTTTAGTGACCATTGGTCGAAATTTGCCATCGTGCCAACGACCTTTAAAAATTGCGCACGTCGCACTATAGGCTTGTTTACCCCTGTAGCGGGTTGAGCTGATCCATCAGTATAAATTATACATTCATACTGATCTAGAGGTAGAATTTCAGTAGGCAGAGGACATTCTTGTTCGTATTGTATAAATGTCTGTGTTTTCAAATAAGGATCAAAAACTTATTCAACGTCTGTTGCAGCAAGAAAATCAACCCATTGTATCCATCTTGGATGTAAAGCTTTAGCATTTGGAATGCTCGCTTTTGTCACTGCCTCTAAGCCAAGTACAGGTATAATGACCACAATGCACTTACCCTGCGAGAGGGCTCTCTCTTTTGCTACTGTAGTTTGAACCTCTGTCAGAATTCTTTCTATTGAAGAAAACTTCATTTCCGCTTGTGTGTACAAATGTGATTTGTAAGCTATTGGTACTTTTTCAACTTTGTTAAAAGTTAAGTATGTGAATCCGCATTGTCACTAAGTTGCGTACGTTTACGAGTGTTTGCAAATGTTTTGTTGCTAACATGTCTGTTTGTAATGAAAGCAAAATTTATGTGTGTTTTTGTGTCCAATTAACTGTTTTAAAATCAGGTTTGATTAATTCCTAGAGAGGTTTAACCCTTTCTGTGTAGTTTAGAATGTATGTTCTTCCGAAATTCAGGAAACCTAGAATTGACTGTAAGTTTTTCAGCATTTTTTGGAAGTTGGAGCAGCATACATTTCTCTACAAAGTTTGCTGCCAGGCTTTGCCTTCACTTGAAAGTTCATATCCTAGAAAGAGGACGTTTAAATGGGCAATTCTAGATTTTTTTAAATAGAATTTGTACCCTTCCAAGGCAAATCCCAATGTAATTGTATTCACCTTATTCAAGTGCCTATCCAAGTCATTGTCTGTTAGATAGATGTAATCGACATATGATAATGCTTCATCATCATAAGTTTGTAGTAACTGTTACCTTTGCTGAGAATAACCCCGGACTATTCTTGAATCCCTGAGGGAGACGACAGAAGTGATGCTTGTGTCCTCGAGAAAGCGGTCAAATACCTACTTTCTGGTGCAATGTTTTGACAGAAGAAACTGTTAGAAATATATAATGTGGTTTTATACTTTTTACACACAATGTTATTCATTAATGCTGCCCTGTGTGAATTTTGCACTGCAAAAGTTTTGCAACAAGAGACTTTTTCAGGACTTTCAGACAGTTGTGGTTTAATTGTATAATTCTATTAAATTGTGTATATTATTAAATAATTCATCATCCGACATTGCTTCAATGTCAGGGTCAGGTGTATAGCCGGCTAAAGCCGCCCATGTTGCTCCTGGTCTACCTAGTGGACTGAGCATGGTAATGTGATTTAAATGTTTTAGGACGCCTTTAAACTAGAGATCATGCTCCTGGTATCTGAGTGGAATTTCTATATCCTCAAAAGGAATATACTCATCCGGTGGTTCATCTTCTTTGTAGAAGTGAAACACATGTGTTACTGGATTTGCTTCGGGGAAGATTATCTATGAGTAGAATACCTCTGTCTGGTGATATTTGTGTGCCTCTATCACAAAAACTGCCCTACCACTTCCTACTGATAGGCCATTTTTTATATGTTTTATC
The DNA here is from genome assembly GCF_964263255.1 of Lissotriton vulgaris. Lineage (NCBI taxonomy): Eukaryota > Metazoa > Chordata > Amphibia > Caudata > Salamandridae > Lissotriton > Lissotriton vulgaris. The sequence goes on from NC_141694.1 coordinate 1,302,070,973, forward strand.
GTGATGGCTTTCGTTAAATTTGGAGGAATGATTATAGCATTCTCCTCGGTTGCTTGGAAACCTGTTAGGTTGAAAGCTGGTACAGCGTTTTCAACCACAGCTCCACTGGCCCTGGGAAGTACTTAGTCGGCCATTTTTTTGACTGAAATTTTGCAATGCAAGTTTCAAGGAAACCAAGATAAGGTGCACAATATTTTGTAACACTATATTCTTCAACGTTGAACAAACCAAAAACTAATGCATAGGATTTTTGTCCTACTCAGCTATGGCAGATATTATCCTTTTACCCACTCCGATACGTCTATTGGAGTATTACGGAAAAAGGGGTCTCTGAGAAAAGCACGACTTAGTTACTTTAGTATCTAGCGTTAAAGTAGTGCCTTACCAAACATTGGGCGCCATGTAGTGTAGTTCCTATATTCCCAATAGGCTCTGCGCATTGGAATAATATATCCTATAGCTATGACGTAGGACTTAGGTCAGTAGGTCTCTATCGAATATACTGAACTTAATTGTGAGTGCCACCTAGCTCAGAGGTCACTAGAAACGTTCTCAAATTCACAAGAAGGGATTAGTTTCTGACAACGGCATAAACATGACAACTTTGTTTCCCTACGACTGGAATAACTATCTTCAGAGTCAAATTGTAGATGGATTGGAAATGTGTTGCAGGCAGACAAATATATCGGGCCCCCTAATATGGCTTGGGAGGAGCATGCATGGCTCCCCTTACCTGCCTCCAGCAACCATTACCACTGGCATCCTACATGCCCCCACACCTTCATTTATCACCTCCTCGCAGTAGGTGGTAAATGCAAGCATTAATCCACATAGAATAAGTAATTACTCACGTAATTTTCTTTGCTGAATTTGGAAATCCCAGGTTCCTTTAATTTTTTCCTGTTTCATGATAATTAACTCATAAGAGCATAGCAGTGGCAGAATGTTACCATACAGTACTTGTGTTCACATGTACAGTGTTTGAATCCTTCCATTACCATGCAACTCATATTGTGAGACTCATCAGTGTGTTGCTTTACACGCTCTGCACCCATCACCTCAAATAATTCATTTTAGATTGTAGTGCGTCTTCCATGACGTAGCTTTTATACACTGCTCTGAAGTGGCATGGCTACTTTAAATGTGACAGCATAGGTTTGTGTATTTTATTAAATACCAGTGTGGCAAACATGATTTCATTTTTGCCAGACATTTGAACAAACTACCACAATTGCCTCTTATACAAGCTGGCAAGGTGGGCAGCAACAATAGACCTCAAATTCTATTAATCTTGAGTACATTTCTGTACGGTGTCCCAGCTGTAGTTCAGGGCCTGCATTTTAGTGTCCAGAGTTCACTACCAGGTGCTTTTTTGGCCTCATGTCAGATGTTCCTGTATTGTACATAGTCTTTATGGTCCAAAATCGGATTCTGGTCTTCGACTTGGCACTCAGAATTTCCATCATTCTGTCAGTAGTTGCCTTGAGGTATTGACTGCTGTCATTTAAGCATGTCTCCTGCAGAGTCCCTGGAAGCCCATCCTGCTTAGAAGATTTAGTGGTTCTTGCTTCTCTTTCCGTGACAAATGCTTTTTATTTGGAGCAAGGTTATTCGACTTGTGCCCAATCTAGGGGCCTCATTTCTGAGGCTGTGCGTCACTTTTACGCTGCCGGTGCGTCACTTTTTGTGAAGCACCAGTGGCGTAAAAAATGCGCCTTGTTGCGGCATATTTACAAAGTCACACATCTAGGTAGATGCGTCACTTTGTAAACCCCTGCGCCTCATTATACCTGCGCCAGGTATAATGTGTGCAAGGGGGGCCTATTGATGCAAGGAAGGGTCGTAGAAGTGACGCAGTGAAATCTATGAGATTTCACTGCTTCACTTTTAGGACGCCGTTGCGTCAAAATCTTGCGCCTGCCTCACAGCAGGCGTAAGACTGACGCAGGCCCTGGACGAATTGCTGTAGTTGCGTCACTTTTGTGACACACTCCAGCAATGCCTCACTTTTGCGCTTACAGATACCTCAGAAATACTGACATATCTGTAACTCCTTGCGACATGATGCATCATACATTAAATATGACGCATCAGGAATGTCGCAAGGAGTGCGCACTGAGAAGTGACGCATTGCTGTTTTCACACAGCGATGCGTCATTTCTCATAATTGTGGCCCTAGAGGAGCAGTGAATTGCGTTTCGTCTGGTCTCTTCCCTTTGACCTGTCTGGCTTGGGTGACCCTCCCAGTAGACTTAGCTCCCACCAGAATAGTTCTCCAAGTCACTCCCACCAGAATAGTTCTCCAAGTCACTGAAAAAAAAATACCCTTTGACCACTTCAAGTCGGCAGTTCTCCGAGGGGAAAAATTGAAACGTAGCTTATGTTAAAACTCTTGTGATAAAATTGATTCTCGTAACTAAGTAAATAGACAACGTTAGTTGAACTACTTATCAGTGACCCACTGCTAAATGCAGATCCCAACTCCTAATAAATGGACTAACTAATTTGACTGTAGGATTTGTATGGTTGTATGCATTAATTAAATATTTATTTTACAAATTCCTTGTTACTTTTGATTTGTGATGGTAGTGAAAAGACTTCATTAAATGTCAGCTTCCAAGCATCTTTTTTGTCGTGTTGAATTACCCAATACAATGATAACTAAATTGATTATTTTAAAAACTGAATTAACAGTATAGAGGTAGCTTTGACAAATGTAATAATTTTGTATTTGCAGTTCCATTTAACAGTTAGCCACTCGAGCTTGGTATTCCTTGGCCTTGCATTGCCCTACGTACTATCGCCACCACTGATTGGATTAATATGCGACAAAAAACCTGTAAGTATGACATATTCTTATTCTGTAGGAAAACATTATCAAGCGTCTAAATGTTGAATTGAAGAAACAAATTGATTTTTGGTTGTCATTCGTAGGTTACTAGGGATCACCATTGCAAGAACCTTGCGATTCTGGCACCCAGCAGAGTGGGGAGATAGGGACATATGTGCACCATCACTTGACAGAAGATAAGCAAGAACTAGTGTGGTAAATTTTAATTACCTATACGGAATTTATGCGGTAAAGTTCAATAAGAATAACTCAGTCAAAATAAGAAGGCAGAGTCCGTGGTATCTGAGGTTTAAAGTGGGGTTTATTCCTTAAAAAGGAATTGGTTCGAACCAATGGTAGCATGACCCATCGCCACGAGGGTTCAGGGTTGGAATTGCAATGGACATGTACAATGATTTATTAACAAGGAATCGTATATATAGTCATTTCATACAGTAACATTGAATGCAGAAGGCGTAACAGCTGAGAGAAACGAGATAAGAGCAGAAATACGTAACAGGAGGCGTGCACTAGGGCGTACACAGAGGTGTGTGCTAGAAACGTCACAGAAAGGTGTCATAAGTGGGTGGATCCCTAGAAGGATCCTGCAGAGTCAGCAAGAACATGTGGCAGAGATGCGCGCGCAGCAGCATGACGTATGATTGACGTGGAACTGGAGGGTGAAGGGGACTTGACATTTAGCCCTACATGTGGAGACAGAAGTCTGGAGTGTCAGAACAACCTAATCCCAAATCATATCTAATATCTTGTGTTTGAGGAACTGTATTATCTAGAAGGAAAGGTCTCTTGGGCAGAGGCTATTCTATACTGACTGTTAATGCGTGTATATGCAACTGCGTGTCTACGTGTAAAGCAAGGGGGCCATGGGCCTACCATGGTAACGGAGGCTATGAATTACTTGCATGGAGACAGAAAGGCCGGGCCCTTTACTCTGCAGCTGGGAAGGATGTTTACCTAAACTACTAGACAGGAATGTATTTTTCGAGGAGCGGAGCAGATAACTTGAAGGCTGAATACGGTCTTGGCAGGCCGGCGGGCTGAGCCAGGCACCGCTAGCCGCGCAGGGAGTGAGTGAAAGGTCATGGATACAGATGCAGGTTCAGGCTGCAGCTTCCAGAGGCAGAAGGCAGGAGAAAGCTTGAATGGCAGAAAACAAGGCCCAACTCGCCAGGGCCAGAAAAACGTGAAAGTGCACCACGTAAAGACGTTGGCAAGGCACACTTAGGAACTGAATATCGGACCCATTCATGGTGGATCTGAAAGAGGACATATTAACGTTGGACGCAAATGTATTTGCGTCTTCATAGCTGGTTGTGGAGGGAACTTACATGTACTAGAAGCAGGTACATGGAGCCGTTGGGGTCTACGATAGGGGACACAATTGACCATAAAAATTCATATTACCTCATTAGTCGCCAAACATTTTAGGGTACCCTCGTAGATAGCAGTGGAGTCATTTAGGGTGTCACCGTGAGTTGCAGGTGTGACTCCTCTGCTTTCTCTTGCAATCTCTTGCATCTGCCTTTTATGTCCTACAGTGGAATTATAAAAGGCCGTTAAACAAGTAGTTTGTTGTGAGTGGATTAGAAATAATACTTGTATATAAACCTTAAAGCAAGGTGAAAAGAATTAAAAACACTAAAATACAGAACACTGAATTTAATCCAGATAAAACCGGGGAAAAACAATCCAGGGCGAAATAATGCCTGTGTGTCTGAACAATCTATTGAGAGTGTGACCCTCATTTGTTCAGGTCTCTTTCTGTAAAAGTATGCAGTTCCTTATCTTGCCTTTTTAAAATATATTACAGTCATTGAAATTAAAATGGTAAAGTTTGAATGTAATATCAGTGCTGAATGACTTTCTGCACAGCTTTGAAATATTGACAAGAATAGGTAAAGAGTCCCACAGTGATAACTACTGCAATCAGCATATTTTATTTTTTTGCAGAGTTTTATATAGCGTGAACTTGACCCGAATCGGGTATCAGAGCACTTTACATAGCACCAGTTACGTTACATTAGGGGCCAAATGTAGGTAATTCATATTTACCGACTCCTAAATACCGAATTTTACCGATTCGGTATTTAAGAGTCGGTAAATATGAAGGGGGGAGATGTAGGTATTACAGATTCTGTAAATACCGAATCGTTAAGATTCGGTATTTACCGAATCTGTAAATACCGAATCGGTATTGCCCATTGATTCCTATGGGCCTTAAAGCCCATAGGAATCAATGGGCAATACCGATTCTGTAATTACAGAATCGGTAAATACCGAATTTTGCAAGGGTGCAGGGGGTGTCACTTTGACACCCTCTGGCACCCCAAAAATAGGCATGTGCGCCATGTGGCACACAGACATGCCCTAAGGGCATGTCTGTCTGTCACATGGCTAGGTGTGCATGCACACATGTGCATGCACACCTGAATTCGGTATTTTAACACCCAATTGGATTGGGTGGAAAAATACCGAATTTGTAGGGCCTTTGGGACTCAGAAGAGTCCCACCTACATCTGGGAATTACCGAATTGGTAAAAATACCGATTCGGTATTTTACAGATTCTGTAAATTTACCGATTCGGTAAATTTACAGAATCTGTAAAATCTGGCCCCCTACATCTCAAGATGCCAAATACCGGTCGGAAACGGCCGAATTCGGCCGTTTCCGACCAGTATTTGCCACCTACATCGGGCCCTGAGACACACATTCATTTTTGTTAGACATGGGTAGATTAAGTGATTTGCCCAGAATCACAGGATGTTTAGCGTCCTTACCGAGACTCGAACCCAGTTCCCCAGGTACGTCAAATACAATAAACAAAGGACATTTTAGGGTACATCGGAAGTAACCAAGGAGGATTGTTAAGGGTCATCTAAACCCAGACCCAAGATTTCGTTGTAATGCGAATTATGCCCCCTTTTGGATAAAGCACAAATATCTCTATTTTAAAAAGTGGTCCAAATCCGTTTAAAGCTGGCGTGCACTTGGCTATTGGGGTAAAGAGTAATATTCCGGAAATTGTCCGTGTGTAGCAGTGGAGGGGAATGTATAGATTGAGGGAAGTAGCATGGGGCCAGATGTACAAAGCTATTTTGAAGTCACCCGTGGCCCGATCTACATAGTCAAGAATTTTGTGACCGTAATAAAGCATTTTACGATGTACAAATCCCTAACTTGCGATTCGGTAACCTATTACCGAAGTGAAAATTGAATTTGGAATTGGATTTTAGGAAGGGGTGTGTGGAGGGCATCCCTTCTTAGCGAATCACAGTGGTATGTGTGAATGTTTTGTAGCTGAAATGTGGTTGCAAAGCATTCACATTTTACCACTTACAAGTTGGTGGTAACCCATTTGCAAATGGGAAGGGGGTCACAAAGGGACCACTTCCCCTTTAAGAATGTTTATAAAAACATTTTTTAAGAACAGGCAATGGTCCCACAGACCCCTGCCTACTCGTGAAAAATAAAAAGAAAACTTTTCATTTTTCTTTTTGAAATGCATCAAGTTTTACTTTAATGGAAAACAGGCTGCATTTAAAAAAAATGCTTCATGTAAAAGCAAACACAGAAATGGTGGTCCGTTGACCCCAGCAGGCCACCATCCATGGAGTTTTTGTGATTCCCAATAAGTCGCAAACCGACACCTACCTCATAAATGTTAATGAGGTAGCTCTAAGAGAGGCATCGTCCTTTTCAAAAATATATCGCAACTAATTGAACCCTTGATCCGGATGCTATCTAGGCTATCCGTTATAAATTCTTATGGCCTCAGGCATTATCCTGAGACAACATTAAAAGTGCCATTGTGTGCACATTATTCATCATAATTCTCTGACCACTACATGTGTACCCGGCTGGGTTACCTGTAAGTAAGTTTTTCATTTTCACTATGCATGGGTGAATACGAGATAATATTCAGATGTCCGTCATTGTCCTGTCCTGATGAGACCCATACCCCAAAGGGTCGAAACGCCGTCGACGCAACAAGGAATTGAACCTTTTAAAAAAGTGTCTACGATTGTGTAGAATCACTTTAATAATCAATTATTTTTTCCTTGGTCTTTTTCCTTTTTTTATGTATCCAATAAGAAACCACTGCGCCCCTATGTAACCTATGTTATGTGTATTGTTATTTGGGTTCACTGAAACACTTGTGACACTGTGCACTTGTTTATGTATTGTTTATGTACTTGTATGCACCGAACTGTATGACATATTTAAACAAAGTTTATATAATGAAGTAGAAACATGATAGAAATATACATAATTGGTCGTGCATTCCTTTCTGCCATCCTTGGTAACCCTCGGTGTTAATATCTATCGCTATTACGCTATATATTTAATTCATATTATTTTTATTATACCACCAGAACCATTGTTCTTTGATAGAAATGTGGTTGCAAAGCATTCACATTTTACCACTTACAAGTTGGTGGTAACACATTTGCAAAGGGGAAGGGGGTCACAAAGGGACCACTTCCCCTTTAAGAATGTTTATAAAAACTTTTTTTAAGAACAGGCAGTGGTCCCACAGACCCCTGCCTACTCGTGAAAAATAAAAAGAAAACTTTTCATTTTTCTTTTTGAAATGCATCAAGTTTTACTTTAATGGAAAACAGGCTGCATTTTAAAAAAATGCTTCATGTAAAAGCAAACACAGAAATGGTGGTCCGTTGACCCCATCAGGCCACCATCCATGGAGTTTTTGTGATTCCCAATAAGTCGCAAACCGACACCTACCTCATAAATGTTAATGAGGTAGCTCTAAGAGAGGCATCGTCCTTTTCAAAAATATATCGCAACTAATTGAACCCTTGATCCGGATGCTATCTAGGCTATCCGTTATAAATTCTTATGGCCTCAGGCATTATCCTGAGACAACATTAAAAGTGCCATTGTGTGCACATTATTCATCATAATTCTCTGACCACTACATGTGTACCCGGCTGGGTTACCTGTAAGTAAGTTTTTCATTTTCACCATGCATGGGTGAATACGAGATAATATTCAGATGTCCGTCATTGTCCTGACCTGATGAGACCCATACCCCAAAGGGTCGAAACGCCGTCGACGCAACAAGGAATTGAACCTTTTAAAAAAGTGTCTACGATTGTGTAGAATCACTTTAATAATCAATTATTTTTTCCTTGGTCTTTTTCCTTTTTTTATGTATCCAATAAGAAACCACTGCGCCCCTATTTAACCTATGTTATGTGTATTGTTATTTGGGTTCACTGAAACAGTTGGGACACTGTGCACTTGTTTATGTATTGTTTATGTATTTGTATGCACCGAACTGTATGACATATTTAAACAAAGTTTATATAATGAAGTAGAAACATGATAGAAATATACATAATTGGTCGTGCATTCCTTTCCGCCATCCTTGGTAACCCTCGGTGTTAATATCTATCGCTATTAAGCTATATATTTAATTCATATTATTTTTATTATACCACCGGAACCATTGTTCTTTGATAGAAATGTGGTTGCAAAGCATCCACATTTTACCACTTACAAGTTGGTGGTAACCCATTTGCAAAGGGGAAGGGGGTCACAAAGGGACCACTTCCCCTTTAAGAATGTTTATAAAAACTTTTTTTAAGAACAGGCAGTGGTCCCACAGACCCCTGCCTACTCTTGAAAAATAAAAAGAAAACTTTTCATTTTTCTTTTTGAAATGCATCGAGTTTTACTTTAATGGAAAACAGGCTGCATTTAAAAAAAATGCTTCATGTAAAAGCAAACACAGAAATGGTGGTCCGTTGACCCCAGCAGGCCACCATCCATGGAGTTTTTGTGATTCCCAATGGGTCGCAAACCGACACCTACCTCATAAATGTTACTGAGGTAGCTCTATTTGTGACCCACTGGGAATCACAAAAAGTGTAAAACACACTTTCGTTCAATGGTGTTTACAATTATAAAACAGTGAATTGCAAAAATGTGCTATTTGGTAATCCAAAACGTATCCCTATATACATCTGGCTCTAGTGTTTAGATGGGATATTGGTATTGTCTAAAGGATCTTATCCATAGCTTTCATGTGCTCTTAGTTTCAGCTATTTTAGTATGTTTGTAATCAAAGAGACTTTAGCAACATATGCTTTGGCTAAAATGATTGTGCTTTTTCTGTGATTAAACATTGAATGTCACTGACCATGTCATTAGTGCTGGAATATGTGAGGACAGAAGCAGTGCATTGCAGGGGCACGAGTTATAGTTAGCTCACTAACTATAATGACTGAATTTCCCTTGTTTTGAATGAGTGAAACCTGAGCCTAACTATAACGTCCATGTAACCTTTGTTTTTTTCTGTGAATTTCTATGTTTTTTTAAGTAGTAGTCACATTTGCAGAGTGGTGAAGAAATGTAGAAATGGAGTGTGGCTTCCAACTAGCTCAATGGAACCCTGTTGTGTAGGACTTACAGGAGGTACCATGAGGGCTTCTTGGCCACTAAGATCCCTAAGGAGTAAAGTGGAATTCATCCCCCAACCAGTAGTGCAGCAGGAGGCACGTTTGCAGAGTGGTGGAGAAAGGGATCATGGCTTCTGACAACCTCTGAGCAATCCCTCTATGTGGGATTTACTGGAGGTAACAGCAGGGGTTGTTCACCCTCAAGTCCCTTCTGGAGGCAAGGGGACTTCATCCCCAACGAGCAGAGCTTAAGGAGGCATGTATGCAGAGTGGTAGGGAAAGGCGGCGGGGCTTCCGGTGAGTTGCCGGCTTTTAATTATTTATTATTTTTAAGGAAGGGGGTTGTGTAGCCCTCCATTCTTGGGCCAATTTTGGTCCAAGGGACCACCTGGGGGATCAGGATCTTCCTATCCTGCTCCGTTTTCATTATTTTAAAATTTTTATGTGGTACTCGGCTTCAAGCCAAGTCCTAAGGCGGCTTCCACCACTTCTTGGTTGAAGTGCTGGCATCCAATCAAATTTTAGTAGGATCCACTAGTCAACTTCAAGGGCTCGCGCCCCCAGATATCTATATTTTTAAAACTTTCGCATCTCTTAACCACATGGATGTTGAAGGTGGTCTTCATCTTCAGTGCTGAAGGGAACGAAAACCGATGCAACATGACAAGCTCAGCTCGTCATGAGCACAGCTCCACTGTGCCTCATGACGAGCTGAGCTCGTCATGAGCATGGAAGGGGTTAAACCACTGAACAGATTGACACCAAATCACTAAAAGCATGCTTTCTGGACCAACATCTAGCTTTCTGCCAAATTTGGTTCAATTCAATTCCCCCCTTTTTTCTTGGCCCATGCTTGACGGATCACCTCAAAACTCTTAACACAGCAACTGAATCAAACAAGGCAAGATTTTTAAAAATTTCGTATAGGTTTGTCAAGCGGCACCAAAGTTATTTTCAAAACAATACATTATTTTCCTATGGACACTTTGGTCCTAACTCTATCTATCTATCTATCTATCTATCTATCTATCTATCTATCTATCTATCTATCTATCTATCTATCTATCTATCTATCTATCTATCTATCTATCTATCTATCTATCTATCTATCTATCTATCTATCTATCTATCTATCTATCTATCTATCTATCTATCTATCTATCTATCAATCATATCATTTGTAAAGCGTACTACTCACCTGTTTGGGTCTCAAGGCGCTGGGGTGGGGAATGCTGCTACTGCTCGAAAAGCCAGTTCTTGAGAAGTTTTCTGAAGGTCAGCAGGTCTTGGGTGCCGTAGGTGGATGGGGAGGGTGTTCCAGGTCTTTAAGGCGAGGTGGGAGAACGATCTGCCGCCTGAGGTCGCTCTTCGGAAGCGGGGGACTGTAGCGAGGGCGAGGTCGGCGGAGCGGAGCTGATGGGTGGGAGTGTAGAAGCTGAGTCGTCTGTTGAGGTACGTTGGTCCAGTGTTGTGGAGTGCCTTGTGTGGGTGGGTGAGGAGCTTAAGGGTTATCCTTTCGTTGACCGGGAGCCAGAGCAGGTCTCTCAGGTGGGGTGTGATGTGTCTGCGGCAAAGGATGTCGAGGATCAGGCGTGTAGAGGCGTTCTGGACTCGTTGGAGCCGTCTTATGAGTTTGGCTGAGGCTCCTGCATAGAGGGCGTTACCATAGTTCAACCTACTACTGACAAGGGCCTGGGTGACTGTTCTTCTCGTTTCAGTGGGGATCCACTTGTAGATCCTACGGAGCATGCAGAGGGTGTTGAAGCAGGAGGAGGAGACGGCGTTGACCTGTTTAGTCATGGAGAGGGTGGAGTCAAGGATGACCCCTAGGTTGCGTACGTGGTCGGTGGGTGTTGAAGCGGTTCCCAATGCGGTCGGCCACCAGGAGTCGTCCCAGGCCGAAGGGTTGGATCAGAGGATGAGGACCTCCGTCTTGTCCGAGTTCAGCTTCAGTCGGCTGTTCCTCATCCATTCAGCAACGGCCTTCATTCCTTTGTGAAGGTTGGTTTTGGCGGTGTGGGGGTCCTTGGTGAGGGAGAGTATCAGCTAGGTGTCATCGGCGTAGGAGAGGATGTTGAGGTCATGCCAATGGGCGACGTGGGCGAGCGGTGCCATGAAGATGTTAAACTGAGTTGGGCTGAGGGATGAGCCCTGGGGTACGCCGCAGATGATCTTAGTGGCTTTGGAGCGGAAGGGGGGAAGGCGGACGCTCCATGTTCTGCCAGTGAGGAAGGAGGTGGTCCAGTCCAGGGCCTTCTCCTGGATCCCAGCATCTATCTATCTATCTATCTATCTATCTATCTATCTATCTATCTATCTATCTATCTATCTAGCTATCTATCTATCAATCAATCAATCAATCAATCAATCAATCAGTGACACTTATAGAGCGCGCTACATACCCGTAGGGTCTCAAGGCGCTGGGGGGGGGAGCCGCTACTGCTCGAACAGCCAGGTCTTCAGCTTCTTCCTGAAGGAGAGGTGGTCTTGGGTCAGGCGCAGGTCGGGAGGGAGGGAGTTCCAGGTCTTGGCGGCCAGGTAGGAGAAGGACCTTCCTCCTGTAGTCGCTCTTCGGATGCGGGGGACGGCGGCGAGGGCGTGGTTGGCTGATCGGAGGTGGCGTTTGGGAGCGTAGAATTTGACTCGGCTGTTGAGGTAGCTCGGGCCTTGGTCGTGTAGGGCTTTGTGTGCGTGGGTGAGGAGGCGGAAGGTGATTCTTTTGTTGACGGGGAGCCAGTGAAGGTCTCTCAGATGTCCGGAGATGTGGCTGGTTCGTGGGATGTCGAGGATGAGTCTGGCTGAGGCGTTCTGGATCCGCTGGAGTCTCTTCTGGAGCTTGGCGGTGGTACCGGCATAGAGGGCGTTGCCGTAGTCCAGTCGGCTGGTGACGAGGGCCTGGGTGACGGTCTTCCTGGTCTCGGTGGGGATCCACCAGAAGATCTTCCGTAGCATGCGAAGGATGTTGAAGCATGCCGAGGAGACGTTGTTGACTTGCCTGGTCATGGAGAGGGAGGAGTCCAGGGTGAAGCCCAGGTTTCGTGCATGGTCTGTCGGTTTGGGTGCGGTGCCCAGGGCGGGAGGCCACCAGGAGTCGTCCCAGGCGGAGGGAGAGGAGCCCAGGATGAGGACCTCCGTCTTGTCCGAGTTCAGTTTCAGGCGGCTGGTCGTCATCCACTCGGCTACCTCTTTCATCCCTTCGTGTAGGTTGGCTCTGGCGGCGGCGGGGTCGTTGGTCAGGGAGAGGATCAGCTGGGTGTCGTCGGCGTAGGAGATTATGCTGAGGTTGTGTTTGCGTACGATGGCCGCGAGGGGGCTCATGTAGACGTTGAAGAGGGTAGGGCTCAGAGATGATCCTTGGGGGACGCCGCAGATGACTTCGGTGGCCTCTGACTTGTACGGTGGTAGGCGGACTCTCTGTGTTCTTCCGTCGAGGAAGGAGATGATCCATTCCAGCGCCTTGTCCTGGATTCCGACGTTGCTGAGGCGCCGTACTAGGGTGCGGTGGCAGACCGTGTCGAATGCCGCGGAGAGGTCTAGGAGGATGAGGGCCGCTGTTTCTCCGTTGTCCATCAGGGCTCGGATGTCATCGGTGGCGGCGATGAGGGCGGTCTCGGTGCTGTGGTTGGCTCGGAAGCCGGACTGTGAGGGGTCGAGGGATCCGTTCGTCTCGAGGAAAGCGGCCATCTGCTTGTTGACGGTTTTCTCGATGACTTTGGCTGGAAACGGGAGGAGCGAGATGGGGCGGTAATTCTTGAGGTCGGTGGGGTCCGCTGTTGGTTTCTTGAGTAGAGCGCTGAGTTCGGCGTGTTTCCAGCTCTCAGGGAAGGTGGCGGTGTCAAAGGATGTGTTGATGATGTCTCGCAGGTGGGGTGCGATGATAGCGTCGGCCTTGTTGAAGACGTGGTGAGGGCAGGGGTCGGTCGGTGATCCGGAATGGATGGAGTTCATCGTGCGGATGGTGTCTTCGGTGCTGATCGGGGTCCAGGCGTGGAGGGTGGTGGTGGGGGGTGGTTGTTCGGTCATGGTGTGCGTTGGTTGGTTGTTGAAGCTGTTGTGTATGTCCGCGATCTTGTTGTGGAAGTATGAAGCGAGGGAGTTGCAGAGGTCTTGCGATGGGTTGATGTCGTTGTTTCCTGCGCTGGGGTTGGAAAGCTCTTTCACGATGTTGAAGAGTTCCTTGCAGTTGTGTGCGTTGTTGTCCAACCGGTCCTTGAATGCTGTTTTCTTGGCGGCGCGGATCAGCTGGTGGTGTTTCCGGGTGGCAAGTTTGAAGGAGGTCCTGTTGTCCGGTGTTGGTTCCCTTCTCCAGACTTTCTCGAGGGCTCGGCAGTTCTTCTTGGAGCTCTTGAGTTCGTCGGTGAACCATGGGGCTTTCTTGCTGCCGGGTCTGCTGGGCGGGGTCCTCAGTGGGGCGAGTTCGTCCGCGCAGTTGCTGATCCACTTCGTGAGGTTGTCGGCGGCCTGGCTGGGGTTCGCTGAGCTGGCAGGAGGGTGCTGGCTCAGGGAGGTGGCGAGCTGGTCTGCTGTGATCTTGTTCCAGCTTCTGCGGGCGGCCTGTTGCTGGTGGTGGTGGGTCGTTGTTTTCTTGAAGGTGAAGTGGACGCAGCTGTGGTCCGTCCATTGAAGCTCTGTGGCGTGGCTGAAGTCGATGTCCTTGCTGGATGAGAAGACAGCGTCGAGTGTGTGTCCGGCGAGGTGGGTGGGGGTGGACACCAGTTGCTTGAGTCCCAGGTTGGCGAGGTTGTTGAGCAGGGTGCTGGTGTTGCGGTCGTTGTTGTTCTCCAGATGGAAGTTGAGGTCTCCCAGGAGGATGTAGTCAGCGGAGGGGAGGGCATGTGGGCTGACGAGGTCGGCGATGTCCTCGCTGAATTGTGTGCGTGGTCCAGGGGGTCGGTAGATCAGGGTGCCTCTGAGGGTGGTGTTCGGGTTGGTGTGGATCTGGAAATGCAGGTGTTCGGCGGTGGTCAGGGAGTCGTCGGTGCTGGTCGTGAGACGGATGGTGCTCCTGTGGATGATGGCGATGCCTCCTCCCATCTGGTTGGCGTTTCGGTCCCTCCGGACGATCTTGTAGCCCTCTGGGATGGCGATGGCGATGTCGGGAGCTGAAGAGGCGTTCATCCAGGTCTCCGTGAGGAAGGCAACGTCTGGAGCTGTGGTGTCAAGGAGGTTCCAGAGTTCGATGGCATGTCTGTGGACGGAGCGGGTGTTGAGCAGGATGCACTTGAGGTGGTTGCTGCTGGTGTTCGGCTTGGCGGGTGCTGGTGCGAGGCAGGTCCGGATGCAGGTGAACTTGCAGGCGTGGCAGCTGAAGGGTCCGTGGGAGTGACGTGGTGTGGCTTGGTGGCACTCTGGACGTCGGCCGGTGTTGAGAGCGGTGAGGGAGGCGGCGGAGTACGTCAGGCGGGTCGGTCGGGGTCCTCGTGGGCCAGGGGTCCTGGCACTGGGCGCGGTCCAGGCGCGGACGGGCGTAGACGGGCTTACCTTTGGCGCGCCTTCGGCGCACAATCGGCGCACCCGCTGCGTGTGACCGCTGCGCGTTCGCACGGTCGCCATTTAAGGCGAAGTGCGCGGGTGGGCGGAGCAGCTGGGAGGCGGGAGCGGGGAGGGTACAGAATACAAAAAGGGGCGGGGAAAAGCGGCGGTGGCGGGAAGGGAGGGCGGAGGGCGGCGAGGTAGGCGGACAACAAGGAAGGAAACCACAACACGGGGTGAATAAAAATTAAACACAACGGGCACAAATTCCTGACAAAACAAGGAAAAAATCAAGGTTATACAAAACAAGCACAAATTTTACACAAAACAAGGGCAAAAACAACCGCAGCGGCTATCTATCTATCTATCTATCTATCTATCTATCTATCTATCTATCTATCTATCTATCTATCTATCTAGATAGCACACATATGTCTCTCGTTGCCTCCGTCCTTGTCTGGTGAGGTTCTGTAATGGGAACAGTCCGTTATATTGAAACAATTACCCAATTATTCCCAAAGAACCGAGTTGCAGACTACTTTCAGAGCTGTGAAATGTATTGGCGAAGTCACCAATGTATATATATATATAATATATATATATATATATATATATATATATATATATATATATATATATATATATATATATATATATATATATATATATATATATATATATATATATATATATTTATATATATATATATATATATGCTGTAATAAATGAATAAATGTTAAAAATGATATATTGTAAACTAAGTGTATGTTTTAAAATATTTAACATTTAATTACTACTTTAAACTCTATTTCTTTTTAAAAAAATTATATTTTGGACAATGTTAGTGGCAACAATATGATTTTTCCAATATTTCTGTACTTACCATTATAAGTCTAGTATCACAACATTTAGGAAAGCAGTATTTTTTAAATTATATTTTAGTCAACTATATTGCTTGCTTTAATATTGTGTCAGTATTCCAGGTTTTCATCAACTACCACAATTTCATTTAATGTTCAGCTGTTAGAACGTCTGGTTCAACTGATGTGCACAGGTAATGGAGGGTGATTCAAAAGCATCTACTACCTGAGTGGATTTTCTTGTGGTTTGCTAGTAAAATAATTGCGGCGTTACTTGTAGGTGTATTGTAGGCATTTCTTGCATTCATTATGAGTGGGCTGATGGACCTACTCTGGAACCAATTTTCTTGTTTTTCATGGCAGTGAGATTAACCCACTTGGATTAAGGTCTCTAGAGTTTCATTTGGCTAACCTTGGTGGGATAAAGTATAAGAGGAAGATATAAGGAGATGATTTGTTCAAAATAAGGCTGCATACAACGAGGTGTTAGATATGAATATTTGATTTAGTGAGTGGCCTATGGGGTGGGTTGGTATAAAGGATTTTGTTACAAAAATAAGTATTGCATTGTGCTGAGGAGGGACAGGGCAAGAAGCTATGACTCATTATTCATCCATAGATAAAGTAAGTTTAGGATGATCCTAGCATGCGACTTAAGTGGCTAGTGTTAGAGCTGGGGGTCTCTAGTTGGCAGAGGTAGGTACCTTTGTCCAAATAAGAACCCTTGCTTCTAGTCAGGGTAAGGGGGCTACACTCCTAAATAACCCCTTTTCACCCCCTTGGTAGCTTGGCACGAGTAGACAGGTTTATCTCAGAGGCAGTGTGTAAAGCATTTGTGAACAGACAGTAATACAGTGAAAACACTACAAATGAACACCACAAAAATTTGGTAATCTTTACTAGACTTATCACAAGACAAACCGACAAAAATCCACAATACTGTAATCAAAAATAGACTTTAAAATGGTAAAAAATAGCTTAGTTCAATGTAGATGGTACTCTCAAAGTACCTTGGGTGCGTCACACAATACAGACAAAAGGGTTGCAGGGAAGGTGATGTGTTGGTTCCTTGCTTCAGGGAGGTGATGCATCAGTTCCTGACTGCAGCGCATGGGAGGTGATGCGTCGGTGCCTTACTGGAGAGGAGGTGATGCGTTGGTTTCTTACTGTGTTCCCGTTGCGAAAACATTGGATGCGCTGCGTGCACGCCCGACGGCCGAACTTGGTAACTTCTGAGCTGTGACAGGCCCTATGACATGTTTCCCCGGTAATGCGATGGCGACCTATGCGGCGGTGTCACGCTTCTCCCGTGATGCGACACGCTTCATTGGTTTTGCGACCTCGAAAAGCTGCGGCGGCGGCAGGCTTCTTCGGTGATGCAACGGCAACTGCTGCGACAGTGACACGCTTCTCCTCATTGTGTCGAGCCTCCAGCTCCCAACAACACGCAGTCTTCTTAGAGGGCCCAAACAACAGTAGGCACCTCTTTGCAGGTGGAATTCCTAGCAAGGGAATTCAGGGAAGCTGGTGGTGAAGTCTTGCATCCCTGAGACTTCAGGCAGGAGGCAAGCACACTTCAAGCCCTTGGAGATTCTTCCTCAAGATTATGAAAAGTTCACAAAAGTCATTTTCCCCTTTCCTTGGCAATAAAGTAACCACTGCAGGCCAACTCCAGAAATAGCACAACAGCACAGCAGCAGTATCCTCCTTCAGCTTCTTTGGTTCTTCTCCTTGGCAAAGGTTCATCTTGATTCCTAGAAGTGATCTAAAGTTCTGGGGCCTTGGCCCCAATACTTATACTGCAACATCTTCTGTACTCTGAAGGCAGAGGGTGACTGTGCCCAGCCAAAACCAGTACAGTGCAGCTTCCTGGCAGGAGGTGGAGACGTCATTGTCTGAGATCAGACCAGGTAGCTGAAAGGAAATTTCCTCCTGCTACTCTCTTTTCTTATAGGGCTCAGGTCAGTGAAAGGAAATCTCCGCCCCCCACTCTCTATTCAGTTCAGGTCCTATTCAGCCCAGCCCTAACCCATCAGACTGCTGGAGCCAAGACCATATCCAGCCTCCTGTAACTCAAAAATCAGACATGGAATACACAAACCTAGCAGAAGCATACCAGATGTTTAGGCAAGAAAATACCTACTTTCTAAAAGTGGTATTTTCAAACACAGAATGTAAAAATCACCTTTACTAAAAGATGTATTTTAACATTCTGAGTTCAGGCATACTAAACTCGAGTTTCTACCTAGTTCACTGAGTCAGTTAGGATTACAAGATGTCCTATGGGAACAGGTAGCCTTGAAATAGTGAAAAACGAAATTGGCTGTAATTCACTATCAGGACAGCCCACACACATCAGGGCATGTCCTACCTTTCACATACAATGCACCCGGCCCATGGGGGTACCTTGGGCCTACCTTAGGTGTGACCAACATGTAGAAAGGGAAGGTTTAGGGACTCGCTAGTAAGTGCACTTGGCAGATCAACATGGCAGCCACAGGCTGCAGATAGGTTCTGTAAAGGTAGGCCTGAGTCACATTTTACAAGCTGCTTCTGTGGGTGGCACAACCAGTGCTGCAAGCCCACCATCAGCATTTGATTTAAGGCCCTGAGCACCAATGGTGCACTGTACTAGGGTCTGACTAGTAAAGCAAATAAGCCAATCATGGAGTCACTAATCCATTACAACAATTTGCAATAGGGAGCACTTGCACTTTGGCAATGAATAGCAATTGCAAAGTGCCCAAAACATCTAGACCTGCAAAAACACAGGAGGCAACAGTAACAAAATGGAAGGTAGACCCACGCCAACGGTGCCAGGTCTAACAGCTAGGAAGAGTAGTATTTAGGGAAACCAAGATCAATAAGAGACCATAGGGTCAATACACTAGAGGAATTATGACTAAGATGCAGTGTGACTTCACAGGTGACTAACTTATGTGTTAATGTGCAGAGGTTACTTAACTTTTCAATGATGCTGGCTGCAGATTCATAAAAAATGATGTGGCCAGCTGGTCCCTTGTGAAGTGTGCAGTTTATGCTGTGTAATTTGTGCCATGGTTTCACATCTGAGTCACTTTCAGGGTCTGCTTTCTCATGAAATCATTGTTAGATCTGTGCTGTTTTTTTTGTGTTTTGGCAAGACCTTGACCCTTAATACAAATGTCATCTTAATCCTGAATGGATGGTAGAATATGTTTCCCCTTTACCAATTGCATTGGAGGTATGAGGTCCATAGAAACACTGCAGAACTCTCTTCTTTCACCCTTAGATTTTGGTTGCTGAAAAAAGCCCAAAACCCGTTGTGAAAGTGCAACAAAAAGTGGGGAGTTGTCAAAGAAATCGGAAATAAAATTACAGGTACCTCCAGTAATTCCTTATTTTTAGTGAATTTAGAGAGTCTAACTTTTAATGGGTTGGATTTTCCCGGCCCTTAGAGTTACTAATACCCCTGTCAATGTCAACTGCTATAGATTTATCATCGGGCTACTCCAAATACGAGCCTGATTATCTCAAGTACATTACATGTATACTTAGAGAGGGCATTGGGTCAACTTTTGGTCATCCTTGGGTGTCTTTGTTGTCTAGTTCACTTTCCTGCTCAAGAATTTATGTCTTACCTCCCTGTTTTTGTGTACCAACCAGGAGCACTGAGGTCTCACAGTGTTCTGATTGAATGAGTTGTATTCTTCTACTTCGTGCTTGAGAGAACGTTTTATTTCATTTTGAGCACTCAATAGGAGTGCATATGTTTCCTTGTCACCTATCTCACTTGCTCTCTATCACCCACAACCCTCCCTGCTCCTGCCCAGTGTATTTTATGGGGGTTTTTTTTGTTTCATTTTTTGCGATATCTAGCAGCTGAAAGTGCTCCTGTGATGCTTGCTTCTTTGCCAGGCCAGTTGCTCAATTTTGCATGATTTGCTGTAGCTCTTAATTGCTTCTTAATTGTAATATCTCTTATTTCTTTTTTTTCATTTTAATATACCATCCTGCTAAGGCTGTACCTATGTCTGGCTTAGCGAAATGAATATGCCCTCATGTATTATGCCACATACATACGCATATGTCATAGCCAAAGCATCATGACGCAGGCATGTGCATATGTCTCTATGCATGCGTGCACATTGGCAGCCATCTTGGAAAGGATTCAAAGATTGAGAGTCATGACCTATTGCACACATGCAATAGCTGACACCTATTGGCTAAGGGCCTTATTATGACTTTGGTCCACCACGCTTCCATCCTGCTTTCACACCACCAAAGCCAAAACAGACCGCCTGCCAGATTACAACTTTTTAAGTAATTGGCGGGCAGTTCTTTGGTGTTCCCAAGGCAGCTCCTATAAAGTAGGCACCGCAATGGGAATTCCAAAGCATATTTCTGCCCGTACCAAAATGCACAATATTGTGCATTTCGTTCCATTCAGGAACATTGGGGTGCAGGCAGACAGGGAGACCTAATGGCACAGAGGCACCCTTTGTTTCCTTATCGCCACACTTTTCATGGAAGAGTAGGTGAGAGATTCTGAGTGGAATAGATAACACAGAATGAGGGAACACAAGTGGTGTGGGCAATGAATGAATAAGAGGCACAGATTGGGAAGAAGGTAGAGGGGAGAAAAGGGGATAGGAAATGTAAAGTGATCATCTCTAGATCACAAACACTACGCTATGATTACCAAGAAAAGAGAGAAATACTTTCTAATATGTGATTTGAAAAGGGGCCTGTGAGAAGTTGGCCTGGTATATAATGCTCACTAATTCTTAGTGATCACTTTGTACCATGCCAAGCAACCCTTATGATGATGGTTGTAATTCAACCTTGTAGACCAGTTATCCTAGTGGTAACGTGGACAAAGCAGTCTTAGGCTAAACTCTGAAAGGCATGTGAAGCCAGCTGTTATACCATACACAACCCCCTTGAATACCAAATGAAAGGGACACCACACAGATATATATTGAAAATATATATTGATTTATTAACTATAAAATCCCCTGGACTCTTTATGAGCACAGAAGCACAAGCGTTAAATCACAAGACAGTTTAAAATACACAAAAGTTGCACAATATGGATGAGCCCTAGGGGCCACCTAAACCATATACTAAGAAAGTGGTATAAGAGATACCAAGAGGAAAGTGAAGAGGCCTAGGGCCTTGGGAATCGCTGGAGCTATTCGAGACTAGCAGTGACTAAGTCGGGAGAGGCCCACGGGACTCGGGTGCAGTGTTCAAAGTGCACGCACTTTCCAATGTAAAGTCTATGGTGCGTAAAAAGTACAAAGTTAGAAAGTTAGGAACCTTCCGAGTGACCTACGGAGTTAAAACTTAAGACACAGGCCCTTGAGATGTGTACCAATGCAGGAGCACTGGCGGAGCTGAGTTACCTCACGCACAGGAAGCGGGTGCACAGGGTCGAAGTAGTGTCGGGTTTCGTCACGCCGGTCGATGGTGCTTGGAGCTGAAGATGCTGCAGGCGGCTCGATGAGAAGAGTTCTGGTGGATCCAAGGGTGGATCTGAAGTTGTGAAGGCCTGAAAGCAGAGGGGACAGTGTTCAAAGTCACTAGCCAGTGACTACCGTGGAACCAGATTGGAACTAGGCGATGTCGGGTACAAACAGGCGTTGTCGGGTAACTTCTTTCTGCAGCCACGTGGATACCCGGGGTCGAGGACGTGAAGGAGTCGGTCACGAGCTGTCCCACGTAGGCTTCTCGCTGTTGGCGGTGTCGGCGACCTGATCGGAGCAAACAGGCCTTGGCAAATGCAAGCCACGTAGAAGTGGAAAGATGCTTAACACTCGGACCAGCAAGGTCAGAGCGGGTGCTCCTTTTTACAGGAGCTTGGGTAGGTCTGGAGCAACCAGACCTGCTGTGTAAATCTTCGGGTTCGTCGCCAAGATGGCCGCTGACCACGTGGCTAGTGGCCGGGATGGCGCGTCGAGTGGCACAATGCAAAAGGGCCCCACGCAGATCGTGGAGATGCTGGAGGGCTGATCTTCGATGCAAGGGCTGCTCCGTGGTGGGGGTTCTCAGTCCCCAAAGCACAACGTCGAGGATGCCTCAGAAGCTGCGCAGTCAGCTTTTCGAGTGTCTTCCAAGAGGTCCGGTCCCACGTCACTCGGTGCCTCCATGGGTCCCTTCTTTGCAGGGACTGTGGATCGGGCTCTGAGAGGTCTGGGAGTCTGGTTCTTGTCGGGCTCTGGGCTCGGTCTCCGGCGGGAGGCGGCGGCAAAGCAGACGTTGAGTTGCTGGTTGGTACCTGTGTTCACAGGGTGGCCACTCCTAGGCCACAAGGGAGATTCTCTTCAGTCTTCTGTGCAGCAGAATGTCGAAGTCCAGTCTTCTTCTTCGTGTAAAGTTGATTCAGGATGATCTGCTGTGCAATGGCACTGCTCCCGCTCCTATTCCCAATCTGAGGGGTGGATCACCTACTAGGTCCCTCCTCTGGGAGGAACCAGGAAGGGGGGCGTTAACACCTCCTTTCCTTTGTCCAGTTCCGCGCCAGGCCTGGGTCTGGAAAGTCCCAGGACCGGTTTGGACTGGCCTATGCACGGGGACACCTTGTGTGCCCCGGGCATGTCTGATTCTATTCAGCCCTGTCCTACCCAATACACAAAATCCTGTCTGGGGTGGTGCTCGCACCTCCCAAGGCAGGAAACCCTTTGTCCAGGCCACCATCTGCCGAGTTTCGGTCAGCAGCAGGAGGCCAGACTCGTGTCTGTGGTGGCAGCATCCATTTTGTGATGCTGAGGCTCTGTTTAACTTTAACCGGGGTTAAGGCTACACACATGTCGTGTCCCTCTAGAAGGGTGGAATGCTATCACCGTCGCCAGAATTGGCGAGGGGATAGTATTCCAATTCGTATGACACCTTACTCGACATGTTTTGATAAAGCCAAACCAAAGATAGCAAATAACCGCGAGGATTATAATGCACTTAAGAGTATATGGTATGGCAATATCCCGGAACAGCTTAGGGAGTGGTTCCCGACAGCTGCAGACAGGCTCAGCTCATGCTAGAGCACCATCTCACATATTTCCAAGCACTCTGCCTCCAGGATTGATGAGGCCTTCCATAGGAGTGGCTGATAGGAACATATGTGTCCAGTTTAGGGTTAGGCACAGACATACTGTACCTAAGTAAGAGGTGATTACACCAACTTACCCCAGCTGAGTGATCAGCCAGTTGTGTCAAATATGGAGGCCAGGTCAGGGGTGGCACAATACATGCTGCAGCCCCTGGTAGGCCTTGGATACACCTATGCCCTGGGCACCTAGGGTGCACTAATACAGGGGCTCATAAGGTGAACCAGTTCCAATTCGTAATGCACCTAGAGTGCATTGGCAGTAATTTAGAGAGAGAACAGCAGGCTGTGGGTCTGATTAGCAGGCCCACAGCCACATTAAGTCAGAAACCAGTGAAGCAAAAAGCAAAAATTTGGGGTGACCATAGGATAGCAGATCCTACTCTCCTACATAACCCCCCCCCCCCCCAAACGCAGGGACATTAGACTAACCTTGACCAGTTGTGTCTTCATGTTGTAAGTGGAAGTACCTGGAGAGATCATCTGCGTTGCCATGGTCAGTCCCTGGGCGGTGCTCCACTGTAAAGTCCATCCCCTGTAGGGAAATGGACCACCTGAGTAGTTTGGGGTTTTCACCCTTCATCTGATTAAGCCATAGGAGGGGCTTATGGTCGGTCTGAATCTTGAAGTGAGTACCAAACAAGTATGGCCTCAACTTCTTCAGGGCCCACACCACAGCAAAGGCCTCCCTCTCTATAGCTGACCAACGTTTCTCTCTGGGGGTCAGCCTTCTGCTAATGAAAGCAATGGGCTGGTCCTGGCCATCTACATTAAGCTGTGAAAGCACTGCTCCCACTCCCAACTCAGAAGCATCTGTTTGGACAATGAACTCTCTTGAGTAGTCAGGACTCTTCAGGATAGGTGCAGAGCACATGGCCTTCTTCAGGTCATCAAATGCCTTTTGACAGATTTCTGTCCACTGAACCTTTTTGGGCATCTTCTTAGATGTCAGATCATTAAGAGGAGTCACAATGGACCCATAGTTCTTAACAAACTTCCTGTAGTACCCAGTCAGGTCCAAGAAATCTCTGACCTGAGTCTGGGTAGTTGGAGGGGACCAGTCCTTGATGGTCTGGATCTTACTCTCCAGTGGTTGAACTTGGCCTCCACCTACAAGGTGGCCCAGGTATACAACCTTGCTCTGCCCTATCTGGCACTTTGTTGCCTTGATAGTGAGGCCCGCCTTCTGCAGAGCCTCAAGCACTTCCTTCAGGTGGACCAGGTGATCCTCCCAGGTGGAGCTAAAGACAGCAATATCGTCCAGATAAGCTGCACAAAAGTCATCCAACCCAGTGAGGACTTGATTCACCAACCTTTGGAAGGTGGCAGGTGCATTTTTCAAACCAAAGGGCATCACCACAAACTGATAATGCCCACTAGGGGTAGAAAATGCTGTCTTGGCTTTAGACTCCTCAGCTAACCTGATTTGCCAGTAGCCAGCTGTCAAGTCAAATGTGCTCAAATATTTGGCAGACGCCAACTTGTCAATGAGCTCATCTGCCCTTGGAATAGGGTGTGCATCTGTCCTGGTGACAGCATTTAGTCCTCTGTA
This sequence comes from Lissotriton vulgaris, assembly GCF_964263255.1. Classification (NCBI taxonomy): domain Eukaryota; kingdom Metazoa; phylum Chordata; class Amphibia; order Caudata; family Salamandridae; genus Lissotriton; species Lissotriton vulgaris. The sequence goes on from NC_141694.1 coordinate 1,302,095,215, forward strand.
ATCCAACAGAACCTCATCTCTCTCTTGCCATCTTTGGTGTGAGGTTTGGGGACCAGAACCACTGGGCTAGCCCAGGGGCTCTCTGAAGGCTCAATGACACCTAATTCCAGCATCTTTTGCACCTCAGTCTTTATACAGTCCCTGACGTGGTCAGGTTGCCTGTAAATTTTGCTCTTTACAGGAAGACTGTCACCAGTGTCCACCACATGTGTACACCAGTTAGTCTGACTGGGTGTCAATGAGAACATATGCCTGTATGCCTGTAGAACTTGTCTGCAGTCATGTTGCTGATGTTCAGTGAGGCTGCCACCTAAGGCCACACCATCAACTGAGCCATCCTCAGGGTTCTGAGTGAGCAGGTCTGGGAGAGGGTCACTCTCTTCCTCCTGTCCCTCATCTGTAGCCATGAGCAAGCCCATGTCTGCCCTGCTGACATATGCCTTCAATCTGTTCACATGGAGCACCCTGTGGGGGCTCCCGGGAGTTCCTAGGTCCACCAAGTAGGTAACCTCTCCCTTCTTCTCCAGAATTGTATGGGGTCCAGACCATTTGTCTTGGAGTGCTGCTGGGGCCACTGGCTCCAACACCCATACCTTCTGTCCAGGCTGAAATTCAACAAGGACAGCCTTTTGGTCATGCCAAGCTTTTTGTAATTCTTGGCTAGCCTCAAGGTTTTTGGATGCCTTTTCCATGTACTCTGCCATCCTGGAGCGGAGACCAAGTACATAGTCCACTATGTCTTGCTTAGGCTTTTTGAGAGGTAACTCCCATCCTTCCTTCACTAGACACAGGGGTCCTCTTACAGGGTGCCCAAACAACAATTCAAAGGGGCTGAAGCCAACCCCCTTTTGAGGGACCTCTCTGAAAGCGAACAAAAGGCAGGGCAGTAGGATGTCCCATCTACGCCTGAGCTTTTCAGGTAATCCTTTAATCATGCCCTTTAGGGTCTTGTTAAATCTCTCAACAAGCCCATTGCATTGTGGGTGATAAGGAGTGGTGAACTTGTAGTTGACACCACATTCCTTCCACATAGCTGTCAAATATCCAGACATGAAGTTGGCACCTCTATCTGATATTACCTCCTTAGGAAACCCCACTCTGGAGAAAACTCCAAGTAAGGCCCTGGCCACAACAGGAGCTGTTGTGGTCCTAAGTGGAATTGCCTCTGGGTACCTGGTGGCATGATCCACTACCACCAGTATGAATCTGTGCCCAGATGCTGTAGGGGGATCCATTGGACCAACAATATCAATCCCCACTCTTTCAAAGGGAACCCCCACCACAGGTAGTGGTATTAGGGGGGCCTTTGTTGTTCCACCTGATTTACCACTGGCTTGGCAGGTTTCACAGGAGCGACAAAACTCCTTGGTGTCTTCAGACATGTGAGGCCAGTGAAAGTGAGGGACAAGCCTGTCCCAGGTCTTGTTCTGGCCTAGGTGTCCTGCTAAAGGAATATCATGGGCCAAGGTGAGTAGGAAGCCCCTAAATTGCAGAGGTATAACCAACCTCCTGGTAGCACCAGGCTTGGGGTCTCTAGCCTCTGAATAAAGGAGTCCATCGTCCCAATATACTTTATGGGCACCTTGAGCATTCCCAGCAGCCTCAGCAGCAGCCTGCTGTCTGAGGGGTTCAAGAGAAGGACAGGTTAACTGAGCCTGCCCCAAGTCTGCCCTAGAAGGTCCCCCTGTCCCCAGAAACTCAACCTGATCAGGTTCAAGTTCTTCAGGGACAGTTACTTCAGGGGTCTCAAGATCAGTTTCCTGTGAAGCCTGATCCTCACTTGTAGGCAGTTGGGAAGGCGCAGCCTTAACCCTCCTGTTCTTCTTCTTGGAAGGTACTTGGTCCATTGTTCCAGGATCCAAGACCTGAGGTTCAGAGAGGCACTTTTTGGCCTGTGACCTGGTCACAGCAAGGACATGTGATGATATCCCTAACATCTCTGCATGAGTCCTGTACTCAACTTCTGACCATAGAGAGTTCTCCAGGTCATTGCCCAACAAACATTCTACTGGGAGATCAGCACTAACCACAACTTTCTTTAGGCCAGTTACCCCTCCCCAGGAAAAGTTAACAAGTGCCACACTATGTGTAGTAGTGACATTGCTGGCATTGGTCACCAGGTAATCATCGCCTGGCATGTATTGTCCAGGGTCCACAAAGTTAGGTGTCACCATAGTGACACTGGCACATGTGTCCCTGTAAGCTTGAGCCACTTTATTGTTGATCAAAGGTGTCTGTCTGTATTTGCCCAAGTTACTGGGACTTATGTCAGGGGTCAAATCTATGTCCCCTTCACAAACCAGAACAGCCTGTGTAAGGGTTCTGACTAGGTCAGAATCTACTTCAGTTCCCAAAGTGATACCCACTAATCCCTTGGCTTGAGGACCAGCACTGCTAACTGTACTAGTGGGTGCAGGTGCCTTAGGGGCTGCAGTGCTGGGGGCTCCACCCTTTTTACACTCACTTGTCCAGTGAGAGGTGTTCTTACAAGTTTTTCACCAGGGTTTTTCTGACCTTCTTTCTTCTTCTTCTTGGAAGTTTGGGACCCACCCTCTGTCTCAGTTTGGGGCCCTGTTGAAGACTTCTGGTCTTTAGCTTTCTGCTCCCCACCCTTCTGGTCTGTTTTCTTCTGGTCACCACCCTGGTTCTGGTTCTGGTTCTTTTGCTTAACTCTGGTTCTTACCCATTTATCTGCCCTCTTTCCCAATTCTTGGGGAGAGGTCAAATCTGAGTCAACCAAATGTTGATGCAACTGCTGGTTCTGACAATTATTTAAAATTTGTTCTCTCATCAGCAAATTATACAATCCTTCATAGTCTGAAACCTTGCTTCCCAGCAACCATCCCTCCAGAGCCTTAGTGGCACACTCAACAAATTCAGACCAGTCCTGAGTCTGTGTCTTCTGGGTATCTCTGAACATTAACCTGTACTGTTCAGTGGTTAAGCTTAACCCATCAATCAGAGCACTCTTCAGGACCAGGTAGTTTCTAGAATCCCCATCACTAACTGTGAGGAGTCTGTCTCGGCCTCTACCTTCAAAGGAGAGCCACAAGATTGCTGCCCACTGCTCCTGAGGGATCTGCTGTACTCTGCAGGCTCTCTCAATTGCAGTAATCCATTTATGGATATCATCCCCAGCTTTGTAGGGGGGCACAATCTTACTCAGGTTTCTATTATCAAAAGACCTGTCTTTATCCTTGTGGATATTGCTGCCACCAGTGGGTTCTATTACCCACTCTCTCTAGGCTGTCTTGCTCTAGCAAGTTTCTCTTGGGCCAGGGCAATCTCTAACTCTTGTCTCTGGACTCTCAATTCAGCCTCTCTAATTTGAGATTCTCTCAATTTGGTCTCATGTTCCCTTCTCTGAGGGCTAGTCAACTCCCTTCTGGAGTGACCATGAGAGTCTCTAGAGACATGGGAGGTATTGGATTCACCTGAGTGATTCCTCCTCCTCCTATGCCCCTGGTTGAGTCCACCTGGGGGTCTGAATGGGTTGTTACCTGATTCATTCCCAAGTAAGCTTAAGTTAGCCTGGTTCAGTCTACTGACCAGCACCTGACTATCTCTGTCATCATCTGACTCACTGCTTTCCACCTCCTCCTCCTCCTCCTCTTCCTCTACATCTACCTGAGGAGCTCCAGTGGTGGAGGCTTCCTCATCTACCAGGATGATAGGGGCAGGGGTGTCTACAGTGTCATCCTCTGAAGGATGGCCTCCTTCAGCATCCCCTGTGGGGTTTGCCTTAGAGGGCTTCAGAGTCTCAGACTGGTCTAAGAGCTCTCTTAGGTGGTCTGTAGTAGGGGAAGGCCCTGTCTTCAGACCCCTTAAGACACAAAGCTGTCTTAATTCCTTAAAGGAAAAAATAGCAAATTTGGATGGTGCCCTTGGAGGGTCACTCTCAACAGGAGTAAGTCCACTGGACCCCTCTGCTCCAGACATTGCTCTAGTGTGGGTGGATGTGTTGCAATCTACCTACACTGGTGTTTACCTACTAAACCTATCTAGTAGTTGTAGCTAGGGTGTGCTACTCCCTTTGCTCTACAACAACTAAGTTCAGTAGAACTTAAGTATACTAGTCTTGTTTTATATGTACCTAGCAGGTACCTGTATGATCTTTCAAATGATAATCTCAAAGATTGTAATGGTAAAACAACAGCAAGCTCAGATCCCAATCCGCTGCTCACCAATGTGAGAAGTTGGCCTGGTATATAATGCTCACTAATTCTTAGTGATCACTTTGTACCATGCCAAGCAACCCTTATGATGATGGTTGTAATTCAACCTTGTAGACCAGTTATCCTAGTGGTAACGTGGACAAAGCAGTCTTAGGCTAAACTCTGAAAGGCATGTGAAGCCAGCTGTTATACCATACACAACCCCCTTGAATACCAAATGAAAGGGACACCACACAGATATATATTGAAAATATATATTGATTTATTAACTATAAAATCCCCTTGACTCTTTATGAGCACAGAAGCACAAGCGTTAAATCACAAGACAGTTTAAAATACACAAAAGTTGCCTAATATGGATGAGCCCTAGGGGCCACCTAAACCATATACTAAGAAAATGGTATAAGAGATACCAAGAGGAAAGTGAAGAGGCCTAGGGCCTTGGGAATCGCTGGAGCTATTCGAGACTAGCAGTGACTAAGTCGGGAGAGGCCCACGGGACTCGGGTGCAGTGTTCAAAGTGCACGCACTTTCCAATGTAAAGTCTATGGTGCGTAAAAAGTACAAAGTTAGAAAGTTAGGAACCTTCCGAGTGACCTACGGAGTTAAAACTTAGGACACAGGCCCTTGAGATGTGTACCAATGCAGGAGCACTGGCGGAGCTGAGTTACCTCACCCACAGGAAGAGGGTGCACAGGGTCGAAGTAGTGTCGGGTTTCGTCACGCCGGTCGATGGTGCTTGGAGCTGAAGATGCTGCAGGCGGCTCGATGAGAAGAGTTCCGGTGGATCCAAGGGTGGATCTGAAGATGTGAAGACCTGAAAGCAGAGGGGACAGTGTTCAAAGTCACTAGCCAGTGACTACCGTGGAACCAGATTGGAACCAGGCGATGTCGGGTGCAAACAGGCGTTGTCGGGTAACTTCTTTCTGCAGCCACGTGGATACCCGGGGTCGAGGACGTCCAGGAGTCGGTCACAAGCTGTCCCACGTAGGCTTCTCGCTGTTGGCGGTGTCGGCGACCTGATCGGAGCAAACAGGCCTTGGCAAATGCAAGCCACGTAGAAGTAGAAAGATGCTTAACACTCGGACCAGCAAGGTCAGAGCGGGTGCTCCTTTTCACAGGAGCTTGGGTAGGTCTGGAGCAACCAGACCTGCTGTGTAAATCTTCGGGTTCGTCACCAAGATGGCCGCTGACCACGTGGCTAGTGGCCGGGATGGCGCGTCGAGTGGCACAATGCAAAAGGGCCCCACGCAGATCGTGGAGATGCTGGAGGGCTGATCTTCGGTGCAAGGGCTGCTCGGTGGTGGGGGTTCTCAGTCCCCAAAGCACAACGTCAAGGATGCCTCAGAATCTGCGCAGTCAGCTTTTCGAGTGTCTTCCAAGAGGTCCGGTCCCACGTCACTCGGTGCCTCCACGGGTCCCTTCTTTGCAGGGACTGTGGATCGGGCTCTGAGAGGTCTGGGAGTCTGGTTCTTGTCGGGCTCTGGGCTCGGTCTCCGGCAGGAGGCGGCGGCAAAGCAGACATCGAGTTGCTGGTTGGTACCTGTGTTCACAGGGTGGCCACTCCTAGGCCACAAGGGAGATTCTCTTCAGTCTTCTGTGCAGCAGAATGTCGAAGTCCAGTCTTCTTCTTCGTGTAAAGTTGATTCAGGATGATCTGCTGTGCAATGGCACTGTTCCCGCTCTTATTCCCAATCTGAGGGGTGGATCACCTACTAGGTCCCTCCTCTGGGAGGAACCAGGAAGGGGGGCGGTTACACCCCCTTTCCTTTGTCCAGTTCCGCGCCAGGCCTGGGTCTGGAAAGTCCCAGGACCGGTTTGGACTGGCCTATGCACGGGGACACCTTGTGTGCCCCGGGCATGTCTGATTCTATTCAGCCCTGTCCTACCCAATACACAAAATCCTGTCTGGGGTGGTGCTCGCACCTCCCAAGGCAGGAAACCCTTTGTCCAGGCCACCATCTGCCGAGTTTCGGTCAGCAGCAGGAGGCCAGACTCGTGTCTGTGGTGGCAGCATCCATTTTGTGATGCTGAGGCTCTGTTTAACTTTAACCGGGGTTAAGGCTACACACATGTCGTGTCCCTCTAGAAGGGTGGAATGCTATCCCCGTCGCCAGAATTGGCGAGGGGATAGTATTCCAATTCGTATGACACCTTACTCGACATGTTTTGATAAAGCCAAACCAAAGATAGCAAATAACCGCGAGGATTATAATGCACTTAAGAGTATATGGTATGGCAATATCCCGGAACAGCTTAGGGAGTGGTTCCCGACAGCTGCAGACAGGCTCAGCTAATGCTAGCGCACCATCTCACATATTTCCAAGCACTCTGCCTCCAGGATTGATGAGGCCTTCCATAGGAGTGGCTGATAGGAACATATGTGTCCAGTTTAGGGTTAGGCACAGACATACTGTACCTAAGTAAGAGGTGATTACACCAACTTACCCCAGCTGAGTGATCAGCCTGTTGTGTCAAATATGGAGGCCAGGTCAGGGGTGGCACAATACATGCTGCAGCCCCTGGTAGGCCTTGGATACACCTATGCCCTGGGCACCTAGGGTGCACTAATACAGGGGCTCATAAGGTGAACCAGTTCCAATTCTTAATGCACCTAGAGTGCATTGGCAGTAATTTAGAGAGAGAACAGCAGGCTGTGGGTCTGATTAGCAGGCCCACAGCCACATTAAGTCAGAAACCAGTGAAGCAAAAAGCAAAAATTTGGGGTGACCATAGGATAGCAGACCCTACTCTCCTACAGGGCCCATTTATGCCAGCTTTCAGTTTATATTAATTGGACTGGATTGATTTCAGTAGATGGACATAGAATTAAAGTGCATTAAAGGAAGATAGAGTGACTAGAAAGAATAGACTAAGCAAAAAATTAAGGTATTTAAGACAGTCTATTTTAGGGGAAAAAATCACATGGTTTAACTTAGAATATAGCCTCCTCCTTTTTAACATGCAACAATAAAAACATACACATTTGTGCATGTATTTTAAAGGCCAAGAAAAAGCAAAAATAGTCCTTGTTCTCTAGTTTTCAGAGAATGTTTGAGCAGCACATTATATGGCACGTAAAATCAGTGGAAAGTTGTCATACTACTTAAAATTCAAAACGAAAATATAGCATACTTCAAAATTGCTGCATAGGTAGATCAGTAGAACTGAGAAAATTACAATATTCCATGGAAATTTTTATGAACTTCTGGTTTTTAAAAGAAATAAAGTGAATCAAAGATAGCTCCCACTGTATAGAATTTCTAAAATCTCTTGTAGGAGCACCTTCTGTGGAGAGAAAAGAAGTGTCCAGAAACAAAAGGAGATGGAACTTCAGCGTTGGGTTATTGAGTTTTGATTGGGGTGTGTGTAGAAGACCACAACTGAAGTTAAGACATGAAACGAGGAGAGAACTCCCAGATCAAGGAGGAGGGAGCAGCAGGTGGCTTTATTCCATTGCAGTAAACAAGGTGGAATGTAAAAGCGCAATTTTAGTTTTAGATTGTAGTTTCTAAAATCTATGTGGTTAAACATCCTCACTTTAGATTGAGCATTTTAATGTGTTGACTTATCAACATAAAATATAAAATAATTCATGATTGTGTTTGGTAGCCTATATTTATTAGTTTTGTTACAGATTATATATAATACATGTGTGGTCATATATCTTAGGTTGTTTTCCTTATATTTTAGTAAGGCTTGCAATTGGGTGTGAAATATAATGTAGTTAGTGTTGGTATTATCTTTGGTACTAACAAAAGTAACTGACACTGCTTTGTTTCTGAAAACATATGCAATTGTACAAGAACTATGACTGGGGTTATGTGGGGTTTATTTTTATTGCTATTGTTTCATTTAATAGTCTGCAGTATGTGGATGCAGCTATTCTATTTTTAGTTAAAGTTATCAGTAATCAAACAACACATTTCCTATGGATTACCTTTCAAAGGCTGTCCTGAGTAGCTTTTGGGGGCTGAGTACTGGCAAGGATTTGCTGGAAGATGTTACTGATCCTCATATGCTATATCATTGTGTTGTAGTGCCACTGGGCCCATTTTCTTTACAACTCCTTTATCTCATAGCACTACACGTCAGGTTCATTTACATGGTCCTTCGATGGATCTTGCTCCATTTCGAGAGGGGTCAGACATAGGCGATCCAACACAGTTATCCAATGAAGACCAGGAACTGTATAACTGACTGACAAACTCGTAATCAGATTCATATATACGACTCTCAAAAGTAAGCTATAAAAATACAGTATTATTAGAGCTAGACCAAATCGCCAGAAGAAATTCAGTTGAACTAAGATCATCTAGCCTAATAATTCAGTTAAATCTTTGCAGAATAATAACATTTGTAACTGGTGTCATGAGATCTCTCTATAAGAATTACCATCCCTCATTAATACCCCAATTGGAATGCACAATCAATTATTGGGGACAAATAATGAGAGACTGAACCAGGACTTCGTTAAAGTTAGATTTATCAGAATTCTTAAAGGAGTTAGTACATACATCTCAGGCATTAGGATTCAAGAGTGAGGGATAATTAAATCAATTTCTTTGATAGCCATTAATTACCAAAACTCTGGAAAAATTCATGAAGGAACATGGACCATAATAGTTCAAAGATACTCTCCCATGAGGGAAAGACATCCGGGAATAGCGCACACAGCATATGCATCAGTAAACGGAAATCAAATAGAGTCCACAAGGAAATTCCTAAAGAAAGAAGAAGCAAATAATATATCCCAGTCCACGAGAATGAGCAAGCCCATCCTATCTGTCACATCAATGTATAATATAATCCCTAAATTCAGGAGTGTCACATTCTAGGTCACCTCATCTGGTCATACCACTTAGTCCATTGGTCAGTTCGTAAAGATTGATTGTCATGCAGCATAAAGAAGACACATATTTCAGCAAAAAGGTGGTGATCATCACGTAAGCTGTCGATTCAACTAGTATGTATAAATTCCAAACAATAGTCCTTTTGCAAAAGCACATGAGTGAGATCAAGAGAGCAGTTTCCCAAGGCAGATGTTAGCAAAGTAATCAAATGATTGCAAACAGTCCTTGTATGCAAATGGGAACTCTCCCAATGAGACATAGTTTCCCTTCACATAGTAAGTTTATGGAGCCTTTTCATGAGAACAAAATCAAGCAACTATAGAAAACGGAGCCTAAATTGAGTTTGACTCATAAGACACAGAATATAAAGTAATTAAAAATATACATTTTATTGATAACCATCGAATTCTATATATTTCTTTCAATTTATCTGCACTCATAAAGCACTTTAGTTTCATTGTAATTAACACATGTAACTGTGACATATTACTACATTTCCAAAGTACCATTGTGTAAAATTATTTTAAAACACAAATTATTAATATTGTTTCTAGTAGTTTACCTTAGTACATGTATACAGATTATTCCCTAAATGTTTCAGAGCATTTGGTTTTAGTATAGACGTACCGCACATTTCTCTCTTCTCTCACTTGGTGCACAATTTCACATGTGCAAATATGGAGTTTAGAATGAGACTCCTCAGTGATACACATAATATCCTCAAGATTACATTAGCTTCATTAGAACTTCATGAGTGTTTAGACCACATGAATGTATCACTTTATTTCTATTATGTTTTGAAAAGATTCACGAATATTAAATAAAGAGTACAATCTACGTTATTCAAATGACAAATTCCCATCTAATTTATTCTATTTGCATGCTTTTATGATGCAGTAACTAAGGGGCCGATTATGATAGCGGATAATCCGCATCTTCCGGGCCGGCGGAAGCCACCGCCGGCCCGGAGGATGCAGATTATCCACTGCGGACTGAGAAAAGACCCCCCCGCCAGATTAGGATGGCTGGGGCATCTTTTTTCAGTCCGCTGCTTTGAAAAGCTCCAAAATGGCTGGCGGTGTCTATCAGACACCGCCAGCCATATTAGGATGGCGGCGCTCCTATGCCTTTCCACTGCAGGATTTCCGCCGTGGAAAGGCATACAGTGTTTTCTTCGGGGGCCCGTTGCAGGTCCCCAGGGGTGAAGGGGGCGTGGGGGGTGCACATGGGGGGTACCTATGGTACTCCCTTGCCTTTGCGTGCACGAAGCGGAAGCCACCACGCGGTGCCTGCAGCTTCATGCATGCAAAGGCAAACATGCATTTTTTAACATTGCGGAGTGTGCTGCTTCAAGCAGCACCCGCCGCAATGTTAAAAATACAGGATGTGACTGCCAGGGTGGCGGTCACATCCTAATTAGCACGGAGGGACCGCCACTGCCCCTGCAGACGGTCCCTCCTCCTCTGGGGTGGCGGACGGACGCAGGTCCGTCCGCCATCCTAATAGGCCCCTAGGTCTCCAAGATTTTCTCATGTTTTCTGTAATGTATAGTTAGCTCAGTCATTGCACATACGTCATCTTTTCTCTCAAATGTCTTAATCCGTTTTATGTGCCAGTTACAAGGTTAAGCAGTTTATCTGCTTCATACATTACAAAACCAAAGAAATAACAGATTAAACATATGTTAAGGCAGTTTATTAAGCTAGATGTTAAGCTCTGTATCTTATCATATTCTTTTTTTCAGATTGAAAAGCTTTATTTAGGCAACTGTTATTGTATAAAGACATCAGCAAAAACAGGAAATATATTCGAAGGTATTATAGAACAATAACAGACCTGTTGTCAATATTAAAAGACAAAAATCATTTTATGAGGATTTAAAATGAAGGAAAATGGGAGGAGAGGGAAGAAAGGAGGAAGAAGGAGTGAGGAGGGGAAAGGGTAAAGATTTCCATTGCAATATATAAATACCAGTTATGGTGTACAAACACATGTTGTAAATAAACAATACATAATGTCCAGCATAAAAGATGATAAAAATAAGAAACCTTAAAAAGGGAGAGAGAGAGGCAAGATGGCGGCTGTGAGTGCAGTCGTACGAGCTAGAGCTCCCGGGCCTCCACCCATGCTCCGCTTACCGTGATCTGGTGTGGCTCTGCCTGGGGTGCGGTGGATGTGTCTGGGCTCCCTTAGCCTGTGCGCCGTGTTGAACCAGACTGAGGCACCGGCTGAGCGGGTATGCTGTGGAGCGTCAGCTGCGCCTCCCGTCTGAGTCTTTGCAGGCTCCTGTTGGTGGCAAGACTAGTTTCCGGGTGCGCGTGCGCCTCCCAGTGTGGAGAGTGGATGGTGCAGGCGAGCAAAGGACCAGGAGCAGACGCTGAGCTAAGTTGCGCTGCAATGCCCCCAAAGCCCGGTCTTGGCAGAGCACGAAATGATATGGAGACAGCGGCAATATTGAGGCTAAAAAGCTGACTTCTTCGTTGGTTAAAAGGGATGTTACTTGTGTGGAGAATGGTAAAAAGTCTGTCCCGCTCTATTTTTGACTGCAAAAGCAAAGAAAAATACGCCTAATACATCCATGACATCCCCCACATTTGCTGAACCTGAGCATGCTGTGAATATGGGAGATGATCTACAGGGGAAGATGGTGATTTGACTGCTTTGGCCATTGAGGATGGGGGTGTGGCTGGCACTCCTCAGTGTTCTTTAAGAGATGGGCAAGGCGATGGTAAAACATTTGAAAAGACACCAGTAGATAACAAGAAACGAAGGCCAGAAAGGAAAGTACAGGGGGGAGAGAACAACGCAGGGTCTGCTTATGAAAAAGGGGGAATGGTAGTTAAAAAGAAAACTGTTAAACCAGATTTAAGGAAAGAGAATGACTCAGGCGATCCTCCCTTTTATTCTATATCTGATCCCTCAGATACCTCCGGGATGAATTTGACTCTGACAAACATAGGGGAATAGATAGCCCAAAAACAGTGCACAAGCAAAGGGGCGCTGGATATCAATCTGCTGAAAGTACAGACTCTTTTCAATGGGACTATTCATTTATGGCAGAGACTGAAATGCCTAGCTGTTTACAACCTAATTCTGAATCTGCTGAGAAGTCTGAAGACATCTCCCTGGCTCTAACCTATCAGACCATCATGGCCCATAGGGAGGAGACTTGTACAGAGAGTCTGCGTATGCAGGGGGCCTGTCGCAAACTCCAGAACTCAGTATGCAGGGTTGCGAAATCTTGCTCTGAGTTTGCTGACAGGTTCAATGAGGTTTAAACCTGTATTTCAAATCTAGAAGACGAGCTTGCAGCGCAGAAGGCGACGAAAGAAACCACGAGAGTGGCCAAGGATGACACTCTTTGGAAAATCACTGACCTGGAAAATCGACTTTGATGCAATAATCTCCGGGTGCTTGATATTCCCGAGGGGGTCGAGGGGCAAGATGTGTGGAAATTTGTCATCAAACTGTTTTCCGAAGCCTTCCCCGGGCTAACTCAATGGGATTGGAGCCGGGAAATTCAGAGGGCACACATGTTCCCATTTGTTCAGCGCAACAGACAAGGGCGATCTTAATATCAATCAATAACTTTCTGGCAAGAGAAGCGGTATACGATTTGGCGCGCCCAGATAGAAAGAAGACCGGAAAAGGGATAGAATTTTATGTGCGCCCTGAATACTGCCCTTTAACTGTAGACAAAAGATGGCAACTACGACAGCTCATCACACCCTTCCAGGATAAAGGAGCACAAGCCTACCTGCTGAACCCTGCTAAGCTCAAACTTATTCACAATGAACATGTACAGTTCTTTACAGTAGAATCAGCTGCTAAAGAGTACCTGTAATCCCTATAATGAACTTGGAGCAAGGAGCAAGAAAAAGAAGGAAGAATGGAATAAAGGAAAAAGAAAAAAACATACATTGAATGTCTACATAAAATAGGAGAGGGGGGAGGGAATGAAGGGAATGAAGGGAAAAAAAGAGGGAGAGAAAAACTCCTCCCTTTATACTGTGGGATGTGGTTTCCTCTTCTTTCCTTTTTCTTTAGTTTTTTTTGTTTTCTCCTTTTCTCTTCCTTTGGGGTTGGGGGCAATGCAACATGGTGGGCAGTTTTAACACTGGGTGGGGCGGGGGGGGGGTCCAGGGGCAGGAAAAGCTTGATCCATCAAGGAGACTGTGTCTCCAAGCCTTTTTGTGTGGGGTTGGGACGGGGTAGGTCATGGCTCCGGCTGTAGCCGTGTATGGGGGAGAGGGCCGGGTGGGGGTTGGTGGGAAGGTAGGGACACTAGCAAAAATAATCCATGATGGTAAGGTGAAAAGAAGCAGGGAATTCATTGGCTTTAGGTCCACTGTCTGTAAGTTTAAGGACACAGAGAAAACAGATGGGGGATAGTGGCATATTTGGTGGTATACAGATTTGTTCCCTTAATGCTAGTGGCCTAAATGACCATAATAAAAGGCAACGCGTCGCGAATGAGTTGCGGATGCTTCAGAGTGATCTGATTTGCTTACAGGAAACCCACGTTGCATAGGCCAAAAGAAAATTGTTAGTGGAATTAGGTTTTACAGTATTGGTTTGTACAGAACAATCCACCACCACACGGGGGTTGCAATTTTAGCTAAGAACCAGAAACAAGGGACAGTTAGAGCATTGGCAGACAAACAGGGTAGGTGGGCTATTGTGGAATGTAAGATTGGAACTCAGAAGTGTACGATATTTCCAATATATGGCGCAAATTTTGATGAGGCCTTTATAATTGATGGTCTGAATGTAGAACTGACCTTATGGCCCACCCCGCTGATTATATGCAGTGATTTAAATATACACCTTAGTCTAATGCTCTGCAAGATAATAGCAAACTGTATAAAGGGAGGAAGCCAAGGGTTTATTAAGTGTTACAGTCCCTTCTGGTGGATCATGGATTAGTGGATGCTTGGGCAGTTTTAAGAGAGGATGATACTGTGTATACCTTCTATTTCTGTCCGCACTAGAAATTGGTGAGGCTGGATTATTTTTTAATATCAGGTCTTTTGCTAGTTAGAGCCAAAATACAGGTATATCCTCGGGTTTCCTCAGACCATGGCCCTCTAGTAATAAACCTGATGCTATTTAGGATTGGAATTAAACCTCTGGCTTTTTCATTTGACAGGAAGTTACTTTTAGATGAAAATTTTGTGACTCACATGAAGTCAAGGGAGGAGCAGTTTTTTCTTACAAACCGGAATAGCGCCGGGATTGGGTGTGTACGGGATACTTTTAAAGCGGCCTTCAGGGGGAGACCCTTAGCTTCGGATTATATAAACAGAAACAAATGCGAGCAGCGCTGCAGGAATTAAATGCTAGCTTAACGGTAGCAGAAGAAAGACTTATGCAGGTTATCCATGCTGGCCAGGAGATTACTGCTCTTCAAACCGAAGTAGCCCGAACAAGGCCAGAATAAATCTCCATTGGAGTAAAGAGATAGCTAAGAAGTATTCTATCAATAAGAAGTTAAACTATGAATATGGGGAGGCAAGTGGACGCTGCCTGGCACAGAGGCCTAGATCTAAAGCTGTGGCTCAGAGGATTAGCTCAGTGTTAGACTCCAGGGGCAATTCCGTAGAAACTGACGTTGGGATTTAAAGTGTGTTCCACGATTTCTATGAGACATTGTATAGGGGGAGAGGTATGAGCAGCAAGTTGGAGAATCCCTGCTGCAGAAGTATAAAGATAAAAACTTGGATATACAAGATATAGAACTATTAGTGGCCCCTATCACTGTTGATGAGTTGGAAAGAGCCATTAACAGCTTAGCACTGGGTAAAGCCGCAGGACCCGATAAACTCCCTTTTGAAATTTACAAAACTTTTTGGAGAACATTAAAAATTGATATGCTCGCCACTTTTCAACAGGCTCGGACAGGAGCTCCCCCCCTTAACATGCGATGAGGCCAGTATTATAGTCTTTTAAAAAAAGACAAACCTGCTGAGCAACCCGGCTCATATCGCCCGACATCACTTTTAAATGCAGAAGGCAAAATGAATGCCAAAATCCTTGTGACCCGGTTGGCTGAGGTAATAAACCTGTTGGTATCAACACGTCAACATGGCTTCATCCCCGAGAGGGGGACGACCAATCACATCAGCAGAGTGGTAACTTTATTAAATAGAGCCAGTACCACGGGGAGTGAACTCAGTTTGATTTTATTAGATGCCGAAAAGGCTTTTGACCGGGTCGCTTGGGAATTTTTATGGGCTACATTATGATCTCTGGGGTTTAAACAAAACTACATTACCTCTATACAAGCCCTATATCGTCACCCAAGAGCTAGAATTTGTATTATGGGCTTAGAATCTACTCCAGTACATATCACACGGGGAACAAAGCAGGGATGCCCTTGCTCGTCCCTATTATTCTCCCTGTATAACCACAAAGGAGTCAGCGTGGAAAAGCATATCGTCATGAGGAGGCGTAAAGCTTTGTCAGGAGATTGCGAGCTTTCAAAATGGTGTGCGTTGTGAAGGAATAGATGCGGCGGCGCCAATAAAATAGAAAGCGCGGTTTGGTAGAGTTCAACAAAGTGCTCACCAGAGGCAGCCCATGTTCCTCTTCATGATGATGGCATTTCTGTGCGACAGAACTCCAGAGAAATGCAGTAAAGACTCTGTAAATTGGTCCGGTACGGCGGAGAGAACTCACTAGGCAGCCATCTTGCGTGGCGCCGTAGCCACGCCCCATCTCATCATATTCTAAAGATAAGAAGAAAAACAACTTCTATTGAAGAGACTCAGTGAATGGTACACACTAGTTTTGCTGGCCTCCATGGAAAAGCTATGCAAAGAGGTAGAGGGTTTTTGTGAGTAAAGTGTACCATATGGAAGTTTACTTTTCTCTTCATGTCCAAAGACCCACTTCTCTCTGTGACAATAATAATATAACGGGCCTAACTGCAATGTCTCTCAGAAAACCTTCAATCACTGGTGCAGGCGCATTGTAATGGGGTTGTCAGAGCTGCCGACCTATGGTTTCCTTCCCTGAAACGGTGTTAGTCGAAGGCAACTTCGAACGACATCATAATTAGGCCCACAGTGTTTTATTCATCTTACGCAGTTGAATGCAGCATGACATGATCCTGTGAGTTCATGCGATATTTTAAAAATTGATGTTTGCCTTGAGGAGTTACATGGCGGTTTTTGGCATACTGTGAAACTCAGAAAATACATTTACATATATAAACAGCTGTTCCTAGGGCCCGCAATCCGAGCCCTCCTGTCTACATCCCTTCGAGAGCTCGAGGATAGCAGACTCTAAGAGATAAACATAAGAACAGACTGAAAGTCACCACCACCTCCTACCACACGTCTCAAAAACTGCTTTGTTCAAAGCACATAGTCTAGATGGGTTCCACTGGGACTGACGTGGGGGTTTCTGTTGGAAAACTGCAGTGCCCTTGGCCCCAAGACTTATGGCAATTGCTCTGAATTCTGTTAACAGTCTGCCCTCACATTACCAGAAATTGGACTGACAGTCTAGAAAGAGGGAGGATGCAGTGACAGAGGAGATAAAGGACGGCTAGAAAGATGAAGGGAGGGAGGTAGTAGAGATAAGGAGGGAGGAAGGAGAGGACAGAAGGGATGGAAAGAGTGAAAGAAAGGTAGAAGGGGAGAGGAAGGCAGATAATAAGAAAATAGAAAGGGTAGGCGGTGGGAGCAAGATGGCGTCCGCTTAGTGGACGCTAGCGGAGCTCGAAGGTAGCGGTCCGGTTGTCAGGATGTGGCCGGTGTGAAAGCAGAGCCGCTTTTTTCCCCCGAGCTGATTCCTGTTTTTAGTGCTATTACCCCACCCCGCTCTGGATGCTGTTCTGCGGCAGGCGCCTATGATCGCAGCACTCCGGAACGACTCTCCTAGTCCGGGACTGTGTAGCAGCGTATCTGATACGCTTGCTGCTCCGACTCACTGGCACCCCCACAATGGCTCAGAAGGCCGCGGCTAGTGGCGTAGCCACGAAAGCAGCAGCAGCGGCGGCTGCGAGAAGAGCGCGGAGCGAGGCAAATCTGACATCAAACGAGAATGCCATGGTACCCGCTGACAGCTCCCCGGGACGGCTTCAAAAACAATGCCCGTCGAGGAGCTACGTCTGCAAGCAAGATGGCTGCTTAGGCTCCCGGCTCCACCGACCTCCGTAACCCGCCACGATATCCTGTATATTATCCTGACTTTACGCCTAGTCCCTGTGTGCATGAACTGTTCCGCACTCCGATGGTGAAATCCGGAAACTTTTATCAGCTTGTTTGACGAAGTTCCATCGAGTTGAAGTTTGCGGCCTACTCCAGTGGTGAAGCCGGGGCCTTGGAGTACTTTCACAGCCGGGCTGTGGTGCAACAACATCGGCCAGGAGAATCGGGCTGGGTCCGGTCGACCGGAGTGGAGGCTCTAATTCAGCTCGAATTTGGCAGCGATCGTTTTCATTGCTCAGCATCGATCAAGGGGTGAGTCTGCTTGCTACCGGCTGCGGGTCGGGGCCCCCGTCCCGCGGACCCAGTTTGCGCCTGCCGGGGTTCGGTGGTTCGGGGTCTCTGGCCTGCGGCCTTAACTGGGTTGACCGTGGCTGCGGACAAAGACTGGTCACCCTTCTCATTTGCACGTTTGTGGTCCTGTCTGTCCCCCCCGAGGATGCCAGATTCACCCGGGGAGGTGATTGTGACTGATATCGGGCATGAGCCATCGCTGAGGTCAATACTGGCAGAACTTTGGGCATTTCGCTCACATGTGGATACTTTGTTGAGCAAATTGGACACACGCCTATCTGAGATGCTCCTGGTGGAACCAGGCCCAGCCTTATTGTCGGAACAGGAATCTGCAGCCATTCATACCGCGGCCATTTTGACTCCGTGCGAGAACCCAGTGAGGAAACAAGTACTGGAACCATCGGATGGTCCCCTGGGAGACGGTGTTCCAGAGGATGTCATGGTATTGCTAAACCTTCCACCACCACCGGCTTTGGAGATATCGTCAGGCGTTCCCCTCCCGGAGACTTTTGTTTGTGACTTTCCATTCATTTTGTGGTCATCTTCTCCTTCCCTGGTGACGCTACGACTCCTGTGCAAGACACATTGGGACTGTTCAACTAGGAGGGAGAATTTGTCTGCGTCTACAGTTCCTGTGGACTCACTGCCTGCTGGTAGCCATGGGCTGATTTCTGATGACTCTCTTCTCCTTTATTGCTTCTTTGTGTGCCTTTGGGTCTCGCTGGGAGGGGTTTGTGTTCTTGTTCGGAAGGGCCAAGGTTAAGATCGACTGGGTCGGGAAGGGTTAGCGTGGCTTTCATAAGTGTTGGACCTGCAACTGTTTGCTCTAAGAGGCTGTGCGGTGTCTCACGGTACCCTCTAATTTCTTCTATATTGTTGTCATAAACTTGTCTAAAGGGGCTGGGAGCACACATGGATATGACCTCCTCCATTTTTTCTCCTACCTTTGGGGTTTTAGTTATTAGGGGCGACAGGCACGCTGCTAGTGGGGTCAGGCAGTAGCCATTTGCAGGGGTGCAGGGTGGGGGGCTGGAGGTTTTTATTTTTTTATTTTGCCATTTTTATTTTCTATGGCCTTTCTTTCCTTCTCTCTCTTTTCTTAAAGGATCAGTATTGCTATGAATCATTTGGATTCTTATCGTGTGCTTGTATTTCGTGCTTATGTTCTTATGATATCCTGATTCCTGGGTGGGCAGGCTCCGAGTACTGGCGCAACATGGAATGTATATTGTGTGTTCTTTTGTACCGATCTATATGCTCTGGCACCAATTCTCCATTATAGTGGTTATTACATGCATATCCTGTTTCTTACCCTGTCCCCCGCATTCCATTTGATTGTATGGCACCTGATCCTCTCTCATAAAATATAAAATGAAACCTCTGTCTCATCCTGGAATCCAGTTGTGCATTCTAATACAAGTTTTATCCTGAATCGCTGTCGGACCCTTGGGTTGTCGGCTGATGAGCTGTGTCACACTGTGATATTGTAGATTTTAATTCGTCTAGCGGCCGGCCCCCGTGGTTGTAGGCCCATACTTGTATTTTTTACTCAATGCTACAACAAAGGTTTTCCAAAAAAAACAAAACAATGCCCGACAGAGCCAAGGAAAGGGAAGAGCGGCCCTCCGAATGCAGGCACCATTAGGATTAAACTGGCTGGACCTTCAGTGGTGGAGCTGTTACAACGGAGTAAAGAAACACCGACTACTATTGTACCCTGGAACCGGCCTGAGGGGAATGCTGGTGAAGCGGATGGAGCAGGTACGAGAGACCGGGTGGATGTTGGCGGGAGCCTCGAAATAGTGAATAACTCAGGCATTGCAAACCAGGATAATGGAGTGTTTACAGGTATATTTCGGGATGGTGTAAAAAAGGGGACTGATCAACAGGAATTAATGCTGGAACAAATTAAAGAAAATAGTCAGACACCCACAAGTACGTTACCCTCCAATCTTCACAGCAATTGTTTGAATGGAAATGGAGAGCCATCTAGTAGGAAGGCAACACAGGAACTTATCAGGTTCCCAACAACACTGCAAGAGGTTGCAAGTCAATTGAGTCACGTAAAAGAAGCTGACATCGTGGAGGAGAAAGACGGCGGGGAAGAGGAGAAAGAAAAGAGCGACTGCATTTTTTCTTTGACAGAAGAAGCAGAGTGGTCAGAGGATGCATTAAGCATGTCGCAGGGGGCTAGTAGCCTAGAATCGGATTTGGAGGAGAGTGATGAGGAATTATCCTCGACAACAAAAAAAGGCCCAGGGTGTTTAGGAAAAGAGTATAAAAGGAGAAAAGATCTTTCCTGGGATTATTCAGCGAATACCCCATTGTCAGGAACTGGCGGTAAACCGTCTACTGTTGCAAAACTCGAAGGACCCTCCACACTTGAGACCATTCATCAGGCTATACTGGCCCACAGAGAGGAGGCACGCCAAGATAGCAGTAAAACTCAGGCAGGGATGTGGAATATGCAGGGAGTGGTACGAAAACTATCTAAGGCATTTTCTAATATGGGGGAAAGAGTCGCAAATTTGGAGGAAAGGGTAATGGGTGCTGGAAGTGAAACAGTGAAAGCAGTAACAATGGTGGAGGCCCATGATGCCCTGATTAAGGACATACAATGGAAGCTGGAGGAATCAGAGAACAGACAAAGAAGGAACAACCTAAGAGTTCTTGGGGTGTAGGAAGGTGTGGAGGGGTCCGCCGCCAGGAACTATATAATTAGCCTGTTTTCTTCTGCTTTCCCTGAATTATCCAATTGGAACTGGTCATCCGAGATACAAAGGGCACACCGTATCCCTTTCAAACAACGCATACTGGTGAAGGAGGGAGACAAACCACGGACTACCCTATTTTTGGGGGAAAATTTCCTTTTGAGGCAGTCCATTTCGGACAAGGCAAGACCGGATGCCAGGAGATCAAGTGGGGAGGTATCTTTCTTTGTAAGTCCGGACTTCTGCAATATCACGGTAGAGAGACGTTGGAGACTTAGACAGATGATGAAGCCGTATCAGGACAAGAAGATTCAGGTATTCCTGGTTAACCCCGTGCAACTTAAAATCATTAATCAGAGGGTCACCTGTTACTTCTCCTCGGAGATCAAGGCGAAGGAGTATCTGGACTCCCTGGGTTAAGGTCGTGTGGGGGTGCTGTAATTCATTGATCTGAGCCGTGGAGTGAAGTTGGAAAGATGGGGGTGGGGATCAAAGGGGGTTTATCTTTCTTTTTGAGGATTTATACATATACACCGGACATTGAGGATAGAATTTTTGTTGGTTTTTCTTTCAATAGGACCTGCTACCTTCTAGGACCGCGCTTATCATATGCACAGACCTAGGTCTGAGCACTTCCAGGTAGGGGCAGGTTGCTTTCAGAGGGGTTGGGGGTGTGGGGTCACATGGTAGGGGGTGGTAGGATGGAGGCACCGGGTACTTTTTGGGGTGGGATGGGAGGGGGGTTGGGGGTAAAAAAAGAGAAAATTATTGGAATCATGTGTTTTGATGTTACAATTCTAATGTTTGAACGGTCAGCCTTTAGAAAAAAGGTATCATGAGGAAGCTTAGGATATGTACGAAGAATATAGGGGGGATGAATGACGGGCTAAAAAGGCAGAATTTAGGGCATTTTGTAGCTGTAGCTATGAATAATCTACATGCTATTTGTATTCAAGAAACACATTTGCCCTGGTCTAAGAAACATCTGCTAAATCTTAAAGGTTTTGAGCTTGTGGGTTGTTCGATGCAAACATCCACGATTAGGGAGGTGGCCATATTAATTAAAAGTAATCTTGAAGGATGTAAACGTTCATTTTGGATGTTTGGGGTAGATGGGCCATAGCGGAATTAAATATAAGAATCACCCTTTGTCCAATCTATGGCTCAAACCATGACGATGCTGATATATTCGATAGATTGGAGCTAGAACTACTCAACTGGCCATATCCACTGTTAGTCTGCAGGGATCTCAAAATTTCAGTGGTTTTTACTGGTGGAATGAACAACACTAGTTATGTTGGCCGCAAACCTAAGATGTTTAGAGCTGTATCAGCATTAATTACCACCCATAATTTACTGGATGTTTGGGGCTATAAGGAACCACAGAACCCAGGCTTTACTTTCTTCTCATGCCCCTTTAAAAAATACGCTAAGCTTGACTATTTTTTCATATCCCAAACGGAAGCAGGAAGGATAGGTATCTGTAAAATGTCCAAAGCGATATCCAACCATAGCCCACTGATCTTAACGTATGAAAAAGATAACCTAATCTGTCTGCCATATAAATGGACGTTTGAGAGGAGACTATTAGCCAATCCCGAATTTGTAAACCATCTCAAGAATTGGGCATAGGGTTATTCTGATGCAAATATGTATAGTGCCTCCCGTAATAGTGTTTGGGATGCTTTTAACGCAGCACTAAGAGGGGAGACTATTAATTTTGCAGCCTGTCAAAGAAAAAAAAGCACGAGGGATTCATGAATCCCTCTTGGATCAGTTAGTGCAGGGGGAAGAACAACACCTAAGAGATATTGTGCAGGGGAAAGATACAAACAAAAGTTTAAGTAGGATCTTAGCAATTAAGGTGCAAATCTACAAGGCAGATGCCCAGAAAAGTGCTGATGATTACCAGACATTTAAGGGGAAAATGTATGAGACAGGGGAACAGGCTGGCAAGTTATTGGCCTTGAGGATTAGGCAAGGGGTCAGTAAAAATCATATAGCCAAAATTCAGTCGGGCAACCAGGTGTATACAGATCCAGAAGGTATCAGACGGGTGTTCAAAACTTGTATTCAGAAGAGGCAAGGGCAGATCCCCCAGTTTGCCTTTCGAGGATTTTGGACATTCTCTGTCTGTCCAGGAGAGGAACATGCTAGATAGGGACATTGAACTGGATGAGGTCATATTGGCCCTTCAGAACTCACCAGCTGGTAAGGCCTCAGGGCCAGATAATATCCCCGCTGAAGTATATAAGTGCTTACAAGAAATTTTCGCCCCAATACTATAGGACTTATTTATTTGTATAATATGGACAGGAGTTACCCCAGATTCCTGGAAGGAAACTAACACCACAGTCTTCCATAAAAATGGTAAATTAATGGGGGATCCCGGGTCGTACCGCCCAATATCCCTTACAAACGCAGACACGAAAATGTACGCTAAGATCACGGCTAATAGGCTGGGAGGGGTCATTGGCGGACTGGTCTCCTCTTGGCAGCATGGGTTTATCCCGGGCAGGGGTACAACAGAGATGCGTCATTACCTTGTTTGATGCTCTTGCTGCCTTGGGGGTCGGATCGCCATGATCCTTCTCGATGCCGAAAAAGCCTTTGACCGTGTTACCTGGCTGTATTTGTGGGGATATTGGAACGGAGAGCCTTAGGCCCTAAAATAATCAAGGCCATAAAGGCAATGTATGTTGACCTGTGCGCAAGCATACAGCTAATGGGAGGAGCATCAGATAGAATTTTCATCTCCTGGGGGACCCGTCAAGGGTGTCCGTGCTCCCCCATCCTCTTTGCTCTATATATAGATCCATTAATAAGAAAGATTATGGGTATCGGGTATCAAACCAGTGATATTTAAGGGGTTTGAGACAAAGCTGATAGCTTATGCGGATGACCTGGCAGTCTTAACTTCAGAGCCCGATGCCACAATGCTTGATCTGGAGGTAATCACCGCAGAGTTCGGCTGATGCTCAGGTTATCTACTCAATGTAAACAAGACCCAGATAGTATGTACAAGTAACACCATTAAACGGGATAGGAGATATACCAACTCTGCAACCTATCTGGAGGTTAAAATCAGCCCGTCAATAGAGTCTATAGTTAAAGAGAATTATGAACCACTGATAGACTCAGTCACCTTGGAGTTAAAACGGATAGATACCATCAATCTTTCATTAATAGGAAGAACTAATGTTCTAAAGATGACTATGTTGCCGAGATTTTTATATCTTTTTCGTGCGATTCCGTTAATGGTGGGGGAGAGTGTGCTTAAATCCATTGAGACAACATTCAGTAATTTCCTGTGGCAGTATGGAAAGACAAGACGCTCATTAAAATACCTAGCGTTACCACAGGAAAGAGGTGGTTTAGGGGCCCCTAACATTAGGTGTTACTTATTAGCTTCTCTGTTTAGTCAAGTGGCAATACTTTTTAGTAGCACCCCAACATATGTCAACAGGCTTCCAGGGAGCATCCTCCCACCCACTATTTACGAATTACTGGTGGGGAAAGAGGCAGTGGGGTTATTGCTACGTAATACAGTTAGGCGATACTTGAATAAAAAAAGATACAAGGTATTGGATAGCGCATGGTGGGTGTGAAAAGAAGTTAAGTAGTCACGAGGAATCTTGAAATTTAATTATTCCACACCCTTATGGAACTCTAAACTTTTTCCGTATCTGAGTTGTGATGGAGGGGGGTCAGTTTGGGAATCACAAGGAATTGGTAGAAAAGGGGATGTATGGGGTGGCTCTGCCCTGATGGGTTTTGCTGAACTTCAATGGAAATTTGGGTTGGAAGTGAAACATAGCTTTAAGTTCATGCAAATATACCAAACACTGATGTCTATTAGACCCCGGCTTAACCCAGGTGGAAGAATTAAGATTCTTGACTATGTCTTGGGTGGGGGAACCAGGATCGGTTGATGGGGGAGCTGGGGCAGAATATCTGGGTCCCTCCTAAAAGCTGGAGGGATGCTCGAAAGTCATAAATACTGTCCTTCTCCTTCTTTTTTCTTTTCTTTTTCTAGCTATTACTGGGATTAATACTGACTTATTCTTAATTACGTTATTTTTTATCCATTTAAGATATTTAAGATGAAATTGTGCTAACCGTTCCAAAAGATTCAAACTGATGTATCAGAAACTGTGTTATAATAGAAAGATATTTTTGTGTACACATGATTTCAATTTTCAATTAAAAAAAAAGAAAATAGAAAGGGTAAAATAGCACAGTGAGATAAAAGAAAATGGAAATAAGAGAAAGTCAGTTGAGGGACAGAGAAGGAGATGCTGGCGTAAAAGAGAAAGGGAACAAGGGAGAAAGACAGAAAAAGAGCCCTTCACAGTACCGGCTCACAAATGTTTCTCTACTTGTGCAAGTTTGAGTTTTCTGGGATTAAATAATTTTTACTGTTTGCTCTTTAATGACTTTGGAGCAATCTTCTGTGGACAACTGCTCCTCCAGCAGCCTGCACTCTCCAAGTTGGTTTCTCCTCTAGACAGTGGCTGCTTCAGACCTGATCTTAGCAAAACACCGGAAAGACAGAGCGAGGCACAGGAAATACGTAACAACAAATGGAAAGGGAATCCAGTCTGACAACCATTAATAGTAGCCAAGGGCATATAAATACTATGGATGAAAGCACCCAATTGCATAGAAATAGAACCACAATGACACATGCAACCAGTGACATAGAAGAGGGACCTCATTGGCCTATGCAACCAGTGATACAGAGGAAGAGCTGCAATGACATATACAACAGAGGAAGGGCCACAATGACACATACAAGAGACAGAACGTCAAAATAATCATCCTTGAATGTAAGAAGGTCTCAACTTTTAATAAGAGTTGTATAGCTGTTGACTATGCCAATGCTCATTAGTATTGTTTAAATGCCTTGTAAAAAACTATAATATTCAAAGATGGTTGCTAGTACGCAGCACCCATGTGCAAACATGCACAGCTAGTCAGCTATAAGTAAAGGAGATTGGTCTTACTTTAGAAAGTCTGTAAATTGAGTATCTAAAATTAATTATTTTATTTTGCAAATAGAATAAAGCATCATGTAACAAAAACGGATCTATAGGAGGATGTACAAAGCTAATTTTAAAAAGTTCATATACAATACAAGCATTACTCAAAAGAAAGTGCAAAAGTTAGCGCCAGTCCTAAAATGCCGATCGTGTGACGTCAAACCGGAACACCAATAAAGCCTCACTGCAGCGTAGAAAATACATTGATAATAAAGGAAAACAAAACATACCTGTCATCCCACTCAGCGGATGAAATAATTAACGTAATAAGAAAAAGAAGAAGAGATAGGGCTTCCAGGTCAAATGGTATTCCTCAAGCCATATTCAAACACAACATAGTTTTCTGGAGCAACCATCTGGTCACACATTTCAAAGAGACAGAAATATTAAACCAAATACCATATAGCTGGCAAAGCTCAATCATTGCACCTATATTTAAAGGGGGAGACAGAACAAATCCCCAAAACTGCAGGCTTATTGCGTTGCTAGACATAGAAGCAAAGTACCACACCTCTTTGATCGTGGCTGATCCAGTTATCTGGACGGACTAAATTTAACTTGATCCCAATAAATCAGGCTGGTTTCAAAAAGGGATTGGAATGATTACCAATATTCTATCACTCTCTTAATAGCGGAAAAATATAAGCAAAAAACCCCAAAACTCCATATTTGTTTTGTAGACTTAATAGCTGCCTTTGTCAGCGTGGATCGGCAGCTTTTGTGGAATAATAGACAGTGGAAAATACCTGAAATAATATTAAGAATCAAAGGCATAGATGCATCAAGCGATATTGCAATCACAATCGCTGCAAAACAGCGTTTGCGATTGCAATTCCCACTTCCGCAATGTATCAAGTACAAAACCAGCAAATAGCGAAATTGCAAAACAAAGATTCGCAAAACCATTTTGAAACCCTGATTGCGATTCCTTAACAGCGATTTTCCACAAATTTAGCGAAATCAATAGCGAATTTGCAATCAAATTGCGAATTCCCTAACAAATCACTAATCCCATTCATTAAAAATCGCAACTTGCGAAAATACCCAAAATACGATACGAGGTGTTGGGTAAATCAAACACACTTAAGGAGACTCAGTGGGATCATGAGGAAAGTCACAATGCCAGGTCTCTACATTATGGCAAGGCGGCTGAGGCTCCATGCTGCAGCCCAGAACCGACGCAGGATCTTCCGGCTGCGGATCGCATTCCTGGGACAGACTGACGAGGAGATCTACTCCAAATGCAGGCTCAATGGGGCAATTATTAATAAGCTCATCAGAGACCTTGACCCCTGATGCAGCACCCAATACGGAGGACCAATGCCGTGCCCACCCATGTACAGGTCCTGTGCTGCCTTCACCTCCTGGCCTCCGGCAGCTTCCAGGGGATAGTCACATATGAAGGCGTTATATCACAGAGTACACTGTCAAGCTGCCTACAGAGTTTCCTGGACGCCATGCTGAGCCGGATACACCACTACATCACCTTCCCAACAACCCAACAGGACTTAATGCAAACAAAACTTGACTTCTATCACACAGCACAATTCCCTATGTATTTGGCTGCATCAACTGCACCCACATTCACATCTGTCCACCCGCAGAGTCCGAATACATGTACCGGAACTGCAAGTCATACCACTCCCTCAACATCCAGGTAGTCTGCAATGCGAAGACCATCATCACAGACATTGTGGCACAATACCCGGGGAGCATGCATGATTCATTCATCTTCCAGCACAGCGGCATACACAACCACTTGGCCAGGGGTGAATTTGGCGGGGGACAACTTCTAGGTAAGTACACATGCCCATATACAGTATGTTAAGACCATGTTGCCACGCATAACAAGCACTGACCCTCTGCTCCTCACATCAGGTGACAGCGCCTACGGACTCCATGAATACCTCCTCACCCCATACCACAACCCTGCAACACCACAGGAACGGCGGCACAATGCTGCGCATATACACACCAGAAATGTGATAGAGCGGACATTTGGCATGTTAAAGAGTCGATTCCGCATCCTCCACAAGACTTGCGGCGCCCTGAATTACCGGCCTGAGATCTGCTGCCGCATCGTGGCCGTGTGCACCATACTCCACAATATTGCCACCAAGCGGAGGATACATGTGGAGGTGTCTGGTAGTTAGTCGGAGGGGGAAAACCTGCCGCCTGCACATGTGCATCATGCACACGGGGAGAATCCTGCTGAAGGTCACAGGCGCCGAGCCAACATCACACAGAACTATTTCTAGTGCATCCATTCCCTCACACAACACTGCACTCATGCAAGCCACATGAATGATTGACATGAGGAAGATTTGTGTTCAAAATAAAGCTTTTGTTTAATTCGCAATCTCTCAATGTGCTTTAATCAGCAAACAATAGTGCAACTGTATTCAGACATACAAGCTCATGTTACCTGAGCATGCATGCGTGGTTACCTAACCACGGCACTGCGGAAATATCTAGTAATTAGCACCTCCTAGCAGACGCACCCTGTCGCCTCTTACCCTCCACGGTGGGATTGTTTTGTTATGATGCAGTGTTGGCCCAGGAACTGTGGCACTTTTCTGATTGCATCTGCACAGACTTGCTGCTGAGGCTAGATGTCCCTTCACTGGCATCACCCCTCCCCTTGCATTGCCATGGTCAGCCGCCTGTTGGTTTTCCACAGCGGTGGTGACCTGCTCCAGGGCCCTTGCAACATCAGCACAGTATTGGACCATCTGTATCTGCAAGGCCGCGATAGCTGGGAAGTGGCGTTCCCAATCAGGTGGTTTGATCGTGTGTAGGCTGATAGCCGTGTGAGCAGCTGCCTGTGGCATCTGCGGGTGATATCCTGCTGCGCCACCATCAGTTGGTTGCTCTCCTTGACCGCTGTGGTCAGCTCCTGCACACTCTCAGTGAGTAGACTAATGTTGCGTGCAGATTTATATAGCTGCAGCTGCATTGCTGCCATGTGCTGCGCCTGTTTACGGTGCACAGAAAAAATCTGAGTCTCAATGCCCAGGCCCAAGTTGTGTGCCTGTTGCTCCATGCCTGCTGTGGTGGGCACAGAGCGCTGCTGCCTCAACCTGCTGCTTGCGTGGGGCAGCACACTTGTTGGGCATATAGCCAGTGTCTGACCTAGGGTGGTGTGGAGAGCAAAAAAACGATGGATTTAGGCCCAGATCTTTGTACTGGGGTGAATGTAAGACATTGTTCTGCATTCTGTCCATCAACTGTGTTTTTTGCTTGCGTGGGACTGCACACTTGTTGGGCGTCGTGTCTGCCTCCTCGGTGGGAGTGGGATCTGCTCCACTGCCATGCGTGCCGAGTGGTGAGGTTGCTCTCCACCTGTAGCTGCAGGGGTGGCCCTGTGTCTTGGTCCAGGTGCTGGTCCAGGTGCTGGTCCAGGTGCTTGTCCAGGTGCTGGTTCAGGTACTGGTGCTGGCTGGCTCTCTACCTCGGTCTCATCAGGTGTCTCCGCAATGTGGAGTATCTCACTGTCAGACGTGTCAGCATCTGCAGCACCTGTGATGGTGATGAGTGCATGATTAATGATATGATTAAGGCACCTGGGATGTAGCAACATGCATGCAGGCTTGCATTCCCTGACTGGCTTAAGGGGTCTGTTTCACTTGACTATTTTGGCTGTGTGTAGCTTTTTGGGCACATTGACACACTACAGGTCCCACAATGCATTTGGGCGTTTGGGAGGAGCAAGAACTTGATTACTGGGGTTACAAATATGGCTTTCTCTGGGGGCATCGGCATTGTTAGTGTACGTGGTCGCTGTAGCATGGCTCTTACCTTGAGATTGGTGTGTGGCTCCGGAGGTGTCCAGTTGAGTCACTCCCACACAGGCTGCAGGGTTGATGGTGTCCTCCACTTGGTCCTCCAAGGGTGTGTTCTCAGGGACTGTGGAATGTCCTCCTCCCGTAGCCAGTCTCTCCCCCAGTCTCTCCACAATGCGCTCCTTGGCACAGCCTCTGAGGTCGTACCACCTCTTTTTTATGTCATCAATGGACCAGTGTGTGACTCCCACTGCGTTCACCTTAGCCTTGATGCGCACCCAGATGCGCCTCTTGGTAGCCTCGGCACCTTCCGGGACAGCTTCCCAAAAAGTTGGTCATGGTCCCTGCTGACTCCTTCTATCAGGTACTCCAGTTTTTCTGAGAATTTGATTTTGCGCTGCCTGGGTTTTTCACTTTGTCCTGCAGCTTCTTGGGACATTGTGGTATGTATTTGTATCCTGTATTGGGACTGCAGGGTGTGCCTCTTGGAGGTCAGTGCTCTCCCTCCTCCTGTATCCAGCTCTGTGATGCAAATGATGCATGGAGCAGACTACTTCCTGGTAGTGATGTCATCATTGTGCTCAAAATTCGACTTCACGTTTTTGTGATCTCGCAATTTGTGAGATCGCTAATTGCGATTTTGGTAATTGCGAAATCGCAATTTGGGGGTAGGAAACAGCCGATTCTGCGATTTTATACCAATTTTAGCGAATTCGCATTTGGCGATTGCGGCTGGTTGCGATTTGCTGATATTTACCGATTTTGGTGATGCATCCCATTCTGCGATTTCTAAATAGTGATTCGGTATTTTTTGCTATTTAGGATTCGCAGAGTGGGTGCTTGATGCATCTGGGGGAAAATGTTATTCTACTCTGAAACCTGTTTAAGAGTGAAGCTAGGTAATGGCTCCAGAGTCTCAAGAAAAGTTAACACTAACAAGGGCCTGAAACAAGGATGCGTACTGGCGCTGCTTTTTTTCAATATGCATATGTCTGGCTCGTTTCAAAGGCTTAATGAGGTTAATTTTCCCTCACTGCAGCTGGGAGCACTACCTCTATTGTATCTTTCTTACGCAGATGATGTGGTTCTAAATAGTTTAACCAAGGTTGGCCTCTAAGGGCTACTTTCAGGATGCTGGAATTTATATTAGTTAAAAAATTAGAAATCAATGCATCTAAAACAAAAGCAATGACCATCAGTAATCGCCCTAGTCCCCAGCTGAACATCTGGGCAGATGGGAAACTCTTCGAGGAAGAAACCTGCTATAAATAACTAGGATTTTACATACCAGGCTGAATCACCAAGAGCAAAAAACGTACATGTCACAGCGAACCAGCGCATTAACCCAAAAATTGGAGGCTCCATCCTACAAACCACTGCTTTCTGTAATAGCGGCAAAAATGCTACCAACGATATAATTTGCTAGGATATACATACAAAAAAAAAAAACATTCTGTTTCACTGGCGCAAGTCTGACTTGAATTTGGGCTGAATAAAACTGTGGGGAGAATGTACTCCCCAGTAAAGGTTTAGTTCAAACTTGAAAAAAATCTAGTGTGCTCTGCCCTCAATAAAGCACTGTAGACTGAACTTGAAAAAGATAAATAATCTGCATTCAATCAATACCTACATAAAGCATTATCAACTACATGCACGGTGGAGCTGTAGAATAAGAATGGAAAGGGGCGACCACTCGGTCCCCCCGAACGTATGGTGGAGTACCCCGATCCCCCCGGGAGGCCATCTTGGGCGGGAGGCGAGTCTCGGCTGGTATGCCCGAAGCGGCGTAGCCGGGGCGCGCTTTTTCCCGCCCTGGAGTGGGTTGTCCTAGACACTGAAGCCGCCAGCCACGCCCCCGGAGGCGGGCGGAGGCGGGTTTACGCCCGCCCGAAGACGGATAAAAGGAGCAACAAGCCAAGAAAGCATCCTCTTGTTCCTGTGCTCTGAAGCTGCACCTCCCCGCTGCACGTGAGCTCGAGACGGAACGAAGAGCCAATTTTGAGCGTTGTAATTTTGTTCTTGTTCTTACAGATATCTTCGTTGGAGAATGCCGGGCAAGAAGGTCGGAAAGCGGGTCGGTACCGATCAGATTCTCCGCATGCTCGTAAAGGACATAGCCGAGCTGAAAAAGCAGATGGCGGCAATGAACGGGGTGGGAGGCCCGAAGCGAATCATCGGACCAGCATTGCCGGGAGTAGTCCCCAGCGGGAGAGGCAAGAGGTCCAAGAGGGGGGCACCTGGGGGGGAGGCCCCGGTTCCCGATACACCGATAGAGGAGCCAATCCCGGTTCCGAAGGAGGGGCATCCGATCCCCGTTGTAGTCACCCCCGTGAACGGGGAGGATATGCCTCCCGAGTTGGCTGCACAACTGGCAGCGTGGTTGGGAAAAGATAGTGAGGGCACCACGGCGGATGACGCCAGGGCAGTAATGAGGCAATTGCGAGAATCTAGAGAGGCTGCGAAGGCACCATCTTCTGTTCCCCCACAGGTTCCGGTGGGCGAGACCGCAGCGGGCACGAGTTCGGCAGCGATTACAGCTCCTAGTTCAGGTAAGCGGCTACTGCCGATTGCGGGTGAGGGGTCTGTACCCTCACGAAGGGAGAAAGTGGCCCAGCATGTTCCACTCGAAGTTAAGGAAAAGATTTGGGCTGATAAGTATGTGAACATGTTTTCTTTGCTTACCGACCATTACGAGATCGAACATGTGAAGGGCCAAAAAGAGCTTCTGCATCCGAGTGTTTGGCGCGCAAAAATGGCCGCCTTTAAGGTTGATGAGAACATAGGTACTTGGGGCAGAGCGTTTGGCATATTCACCTCAATTATGGGGGAGCGAAGGCCTGAGTTGTTGCCCGAGTTGCCCATATATCAGACACGTATCATGGAGTATTCTCAATCATACGAGGGCAATCAGTGGTTTTGTTATGACAATGTTTTTAGGAAGGCCAAAGAGCACGACCCAGCTCTGACCTGGGATTGTTATGACTCTATTTCTTGGCAAAAAATGGAGAATTCAGGCATGTTAAAGGTACCATTGTCGGGGGGTAACGGGGGTGAGTCTTCCCGCCAATCCTCTGGGACGCCCTTTCGGACGGGTGCAGGTAATGAGCATCACTCGAAGTCGAGTGGCAACACAGGTAGAAAGGGGATTTGTTGGAATTTTAACAGGGGAAAATGTAAGAGGCCCCAGGGGTCATGCAAGTTTAGACACGACTGTGGGGGGTGTGGACAGTCCTCCCATCCCGAGCCCATGTGCAGAGCCAAAACGGGTGATAACGGTGGTAGGGGAAGCGCCAAACAGGTCTGAAATAGTCCGAGGGGCGCCTTTACCTACCCCGGTTGATACCATGGCAATGATTCCTTGGCTCAATGAATACCCGGATCATGTCTCCGCTGGGGTGTTGCGAGACGGGTTTTCGTATGGTTTCCGCATTCCAGTGGGGAATTTTCAGGGTAAAACAAGTTGTAAGAACCAACTGTCGGTACTGCAGCATACGGCGGTGGTACAGGTAAAGATTGGGAAAGAGGTGACTCGAGGGCGGGTTGCCGGTCCATTCGATTTACCACCGGTTGCTAACTTTATTTGTTCCCCCTTAGGGGTGGTCCCCAAGAAGGACCCGGGTGAGTTTAGGCTAATACATAATTTGTCAGCCCCGCGAGGTCTTTCCGTGAATGATGCGATAGACCCGGAAGTGTGTTCGGTGCGGTACGCATCTTTCAATGAGGCCGTCGCCATGTTGAATCGCCTGGGGCCCGGGGCGCTGATGGCAAAATCAGACATCGAGTCAGCGTTCCGGTTGCTCCCGGTACACCCAGACGATCAGCGTCTCCTTGGTTTCATGTTTCAGGGTCGCTATTACATGGATAAATGTATGCCAATGGGATGCTCCATATCTTGTGCTTATTTTGAAAAGTTCAGTTGTTTTCTGCAATGGGTATTCACGAGAAAGGCGGGTTTTCAGCATGTTATGCATTATCTCGATGACTTTCTGTTCCTGGGGGCAGCCGGGGATCCAGAATGTGGACAGGCTTTAAAAGAATTTTGTGGCTTAATGAATCATTTTGGTGTGCCATTGGCACCAGGTAAGACTGTGGGTCCCTCGACTTCACTCGATTTTCTGGGGATAGAGCTCGATTCGGAGGAAGGTTGCTTTCGGTTACCCAAAGAAAAGGTGGTAAAATTCAGGGCCTCCCTTGAAACATGTATTCGAGAGACTAAGGTAAACTTGCATCAATTGCAGCAAACGGTGGGCCAGTTGAATTTTGCCCTCAGAGTAATGCCAATGGCCTGCCCCTTTTCCCGCTCGATTGCACAAGCCATGGTCGGTCTTAAGGAAAGACACCACCGCACGAGGCTCTCGGCAGAGATTCGCCAGGACATGCGCATTTGGTTGGCATTTCTGGAGGATTTCAATGGTCGAATTGTCTGGAACAAGCCGGCGGTGTCCTCCGAGGAGCTGGGGCTGTGGACAGATTCGGCGGGGAGTGTGGGTTTTGGCGCCATATTCGGTACGCAATGGTCGGCTCAAAAATGGCCGTCATGGTGGCACGAGTGCGGGCTGACGAGTAACATTGCTTTTCTTGAACTCTTCCCTATTTTGGTGGCCCTGAAAACATGGCCTGAGGGGTTTCGGGATCACTCTGTGGTGTTCTGGTCTGATAACATGACCGTGGTTGAGTGTATCAATAGTCAGGCAGCACGTTGCAAATGGATTCTGAGACTGCTCAAAGAAATTGTGTTATTGTGTATGCAGTTGAATGTGCTCTTTAGGGCAAGACATGTCCCGGGGGTACTGAACCAAGCAGCTGATGCGCTTTCTCGTTTCCGTATGCAGGCCTTCTGGGGTTTTCTGCCCACAGCGGACCCGGTAGCGGCACCCTTTCCCGAAGCTCTCTGGTCTCTCGGTGCCCCGAACTACAAAACCTCGTGGGAGAGAGTTTAGCACCCAGGACAAGGAAGGCATATGAAGGGGCGTTCCGTTCCTATTGGTCCTTTTTGGGTTCTGCTAGGGGGGAGCTTTGGGGCCAGGAAGAGCTTGTCGTAAAATTCTTGCTGTCTTTACATCAGGCAGGCAAATCCGTAGCTACGGCCCAGAGGCATCGGGCCGCCATTTCCTTTATGGCAAGGGCTCATGGGATCCAGGACCCGACAGCGTCTTTCGTGGTGCAGAAAGCGCTACGTGGGTGGCAACGCCTTGAGGGTCGCAGAGTAGATGAGAGGCACCCGATAGGTCTGGATAGGTTGGCCCTGTTATTATCCGTACTCCCTGCGACATGTTAATCCCAGTATGAAACAGTGTTATTCCGGGCCGCCTTTGCGTTAGCATTCCATGGGGCAATGCGGGTAAGCGAACTGGTGGCGAAGAACAAGCGGGATACGGTGGGGGGACTGTGCCGAGAGCACATTCAGGTAAAGAGGGAGACGATGACTGTCTCGTTTGTCAGGTCCAAGGCCGATCAGGGTGCGATTGGGGATTGTGTAGTCATACATCGGATTCCCGGATCTCCCATGTGCCCTGTTGTTTGCGTAGAGGAATATTTAGCGCAGAGGGCATCATCATGGGGGGGGGACCTTGTTGAGGCACGCTGATGCCACCCCACTGACGAGGTTTCAGTTCCAGCGGGTGCTTACAATGGCAATTTCGGCCGCGGGCTTGAACCCCGGCGAGTTTGGGACCCATTCCTTTCGGATAGGGGCTGCTACTGAGGCTACAGCCAGGGGTCTGAGTGTAGAAAAAGTGAAACGTTTGGGGCGTTGGTCCTCGAATTGTTACAAAAGGTATGTGCGGTTGCACATGTTGTGAAGCTGCTATCATGTACTCACGCTTCTTGTTTTTGTTTGGCTTACAGTTTCGCAAGCTTACGAGGCGGGGCGGACTGTGCAGTCGACCCGACACCTGGGAACCAGCGGTCAAACATCACCGGCTGCGGAAAAAGTGGTGTGGGTCGTGGGCTACTCATACGTGAGGCGTGCCGCGGACGTATTCAAAGCAGGTGACATGATTCACATGGCTGGGGAATACGGGTACAGGGTGACCTTCTACGGAAGGGGCAGGCTCTGTATTGACCAGTTTCAATCCTTTTTCGAGGGCTTGTTAGGGCGGACAAGGTCACCGCCATCTATAATCATAGTCCATCTTGGGGGCAACGATTTGGTGACCACTGGTAGACGACTTCTTCTCGAGGCGATACTTTCCACAGTAAGTTGGTTGGCGAGAAGGGTTCCAGGGTGCACAATTGCATGGTCCCATATGATTCCACGTAAAGTGTGGCGGGGGGCGAATTCGGTTTCTGCTTTAAATCATTCTGTGAAGAAAGTAAATAACAAATTGGGTAGATTGTTTCATTCAAGTGCACTGCATTGTATTCCTCATGGTTGTATCAAGGGGGACAGTATGTATTTGGGTGATGGGGTCCATTTGTCCCGGGTGGGGAATGAGTTACTCATAGGAGACCTCATAGCTTGGCTAAAGAGTTTAAAGCATGACCTTTAGGCAGGAGTTTTGTGGGGGGTCCGGATAGCCGGTCAACTATCCGGCCTGTGGCGGTAAGGTCATGATCGGTGAGCAGTAATTGGAAGATCCCTATGGGGGGGCGTCACCCATTACGGATGGGAGCGCCCGGGGGAGGTGGCCATTGGCCCCTCAACGGGGAGGCGGTCCCTTCTAAGGATGGGCCGCCGAAAGGAAAGGGAAGGCGGTCAAGGCCCCTTCCTGGATAGGAGGGGCTACGGGCCCCTCCTGGGAATTTCCCGGGGCCAGGACACCTGCGACGGCAGATGTGGTAAGTTGTGTGGGGTGGGGAGGGGGGTTTACGCTACCTTCTAGACACCTCACACGAGTCCTCGGACGACCATTAAATGGCGTCGAGTTCATTGGGGCCCCCGTCAAGTCAAGGGAAATTGGTAGATGCACATGAGGTACAGCCTCTGTGCGGTCGCCCCTCGCAAGTGGGGGGGGTAATTCTGGTTTAGGGATCTGACACCGGTTACGACCTTGCCGTTGGCCCTTAACGTTAGGATGTACAATTTCAAGTTAAAATGTTTTGTAGGATGTTAGTTCGGCTAGGAGAACCTTTGTATTAGAAATATGTTAAGGTTAGCCAAACATCGTAATGTGGTAATGAAATTGTACATAATATGAAACTGGTTTTTTTAATGTTTTGATTTTGTTTCATATTTTAATAAATACGGCCGGGAGGGTCACTCCCTCCCGCCTTCCAAAAGTTCAGTACGGTTTCCGGTTTCCCATCCTTGGGGATTGTGTCGAGAGGGGGTGGCGGTAAGCATGGGCGAATTTTGCGGATCTCGCGTTCGCGAATTTTGCGGATTTGCGAACTCGCAATCCGCAAAATCCGCGAATTCCCGCGAATTTGCGGAATTTTTTTTTTGTGTTCGCCCGTGTTTCTGCCAGTTCGCGAGGGTTTTTACAATTTCGCAATTTGCGAACTTACCTGTCGGGTCGCAAGTTTTGCGAACTTGTTGTTTCTACGTGTCCAGCCTGTTTGGGACACTCTTCTTCATCACTGCCACTCTCTGTCACCACTGCCACTCTCTGACTACTCATGCCACCCTCTGGCCCACCCATGCCACCCTCTGTTTCATCACCACACCCTCTGGTTGTCCAGTGTACATTATTTTCGGCAAAGCAAAGCACACCTTCCCTGCCTCAAGTGACCTGAATTAATTTGGGGCTGATTAATGTGTCACAGAATATTTTTTTAGCTGGCACCTGCTTCCTTAGTGCGCCCTGATTAGTGATCTTTTGCACTTGCTAAGTGCTTTCATTGTTGCGAAATTAGTTACAACACCTGCCCTGCCCCAACTGACAATAATGAATTAGGGGCTGATTAATGGATTTTAACTTCCAGCCTGGCTCCTGCTTGTCTCCTTTAGCTGTAATTCAGGACCTTTGTGGCATATGTGTAACTATTCTGAGGTTCAGAGCAGGGTCACATAATAGTTGCAACTGGCAACTGAACTCTGGAGGGGCCCCGCAGGAAGCACTACAGGAAATGGCTACTAATGATGAGCCTGAACTTTTGAACCTGGCAAGTAGTTTCAGTTTTGCTAAGATCGTATTTCTGCAATTTAGCACTTATTCGCGGGGCGCGAAGTTGTACTGGGAAGCCGCGAACTCACGCGAACAGTGCGAGCAGTGTGAGCAAAATCCGCTGCTCGCGGATTTGCGGATTTTGCGGGAGATTCGCGAATCTCGCGGATTGCGAATTTCCCGAAAATCCGCAAAATCCGTGAGCGAAACGGATTTTCCGCCCATACCTAGGTGGCGGGTATCTCAGCCATATGGAAAGGGGCGACCACTCGGTCCCCCCGAACGTATGGTGGAGTACCCCGATCCCCCCGGGAGGCCATCTTGGGCGGGAGGCGAGTCTCGGCTGGTATGCCCGAAGCGGCGTAGCCGGGGCGCGCTTTTTCCCGCCCTGGAGTGGGTTGTCCTAGACATTGAAGCCGCCAGCCACGCCCCCGGAGGCGGGCGGAGGCGGGTTTACGCCCGCCCGAAGACGGATAAAAGGAGCAACAAGCCAAGAAAGCATCCTCTTGTTCCTGTGCTCTGAAGCTGCACCTCCCCGCTGCACGTGAGCTCGAGACGGAACGAAGAGCCAATTTTGACCCACCCACCAGCCCCTGAAGACAGCAAGTGGTTTTGAAATAAAGTTTTGATGTGGTAACTCTATTTCTTACAGGTTGTTACGATTGAAGTGTTATTTGAGTATGCAATAAAGTGAATGGTTCTTTTCAGTATGTTTTTTCGAATAAAGTATTTTGCACTAGTGTTGACCAGTAATCATACGTGAAGCAGTTATGGTTGTTTTTTAATTTTAGTAATTCTAGTTAATTGTCGTATTTATTTTGGTCGGGCGGTAAGGTCATGATCGGTGAGCAGTAATTGGAAGATCCCTATGGGGGGGGCGTCACCCATTACGGATGGGAGCGCCCGGGGGAGGTGGCTATTGGCCCCTCAACGGGGAGGCGGTCCCTTCTAAGGATGGGCCGCCGAAAGGAAAGGGAAGGCAGTCAAGGCCCCTTCCTGGATAGGAGGGGCTACGGGCCCCTCCTGGGAATTTCCCGGGGCCAGGACACCTGTGACAGCAGATGTGGTAAGTTGTGTGGGGTGGGGAGGGGGGTTTACGCTACCTTCTAGACACCTTACACGAGTCCTCGGACGACCATTAAATGGCGTCGAGTTCATTGGGGCCCCCGTCAAGTCAAGGGAAATTGGTAGATGCACATGAGGTACAGCCTCTGTGCGGTCGCCCCTCGCAAGTGGGGGGGGTAATTCTGGTTTAGGGATCTGACACCGGTTACGACCTTGCCGTTGGCCCTTAACGTTAGGATGTACAATTTCAAGTTAAAATGTTTTGTAGGATGTTAGTTCGGCTAGGAGAACCTTTGTATTAGAAATATGTTAAGGTTAGCCAAACATCGTAATGTGGAAATGAAATTGTACATAATATGAAACTGTTATTTTTAATGTTTTGATTTTGTTTCATATTTTAATAAATACGGCCGGGAGGGTCACTCCCTCCCGCCTTCCAAAAGTTCAGTACGGTTTCCGGTTTCCCATCCTTGGGGATTGTGTCGAGAGGGGGTGGCGGGTATCTCAGCCATACTTGCCCTTCATAACCTTTAAACAAGCCATAAACAAAGCTGCTAAATTTTACTCTCTGCTACTAGACAAAAACCTATTCTCTCACATATCTCATGCTTGGATGGTGATCAACAACTATAAAGCCCTCATACCAGCAGCTTACCTAAACCTCACTTTCGCCGTACATCTAAAAAAAACAACTGATGGCACTCCGCTTTGGAAAGCTCCAGTCAATTGCGGACCAGCCAAGCTGGCTATGCAGAGGCCCCATATCATGCCGTCTCTGTGGTAGTAACAAAGATCTCATCCATGTAACATGTATTTGCCCGAAGTATACAGTCAGCACGAGCCACACTATTCAGAAATCTCTAATTGACAGAGGTATAAGAACGTTTAGAGCTGCCATAATGAAAGAACTAGGACCATCAGATCCTCAAGTGAACTGTAAGCTGCTTACGTTTCTCAGACTTCACAACCGGGCACTGACATTGCTGCCTAATAGGTGTTTTCAGCTACTCTATGCCCTACAAGGAAATTTGACCACCATATGTGCAAAATCAAGAACACTCCGAAATAAATGAGCCCCACTGACCAAATGTGCTCTGTACAAAAAATGTAATGTTAGCTTTTAAAACTTATGGAAGCTTTTTTGAAATTGTCATTTCACCCAACTTTTTATTTGAAATGTTGTTATGGTTCTGATTAACTAAATAATAAAAATACAT
Organism: Lissotriton vulgaris; assembly: GCF_964263255.1. NCBI lineage: Eukaryota > Metazoa > Chordata > Amphibia > Caudata > Salamandridae > Lissotriton > Lissotriton vulgaris. The sequence goes on from NC_141694.1 coordinate 1,302,134,615, forward strand.
CACTTACTAGTATTTGAACCTGTCAGTAACCCGGTGCAAAATATAAAAGGAGATGAAAGAAAAAATTGAAACTTTCTGAATGGCTGCCCTTTATGCTGTGGTGAGGCAAATGATGAAAAACATGGAAGAAGAATGAAAGAAGAAAGGATTTTTAGAGTGCATGTAACTTTATTTAAGCAAACAGAAGAGGTTTACAGAAGAGGTTTAAATTAAAAACAGGTTAAGCAGGTAGGTCATTACAATCTTAAAATATGAAACTGAGCCGATCATAGGGCAATGTCATCTAAGCCAGTGCATAACTTCTAACATACAGGCGCTGTGTTCCCTTCAACTCTTCGCTTCATGGTGGACACTTAAAGAGAGGACATTGCAACGTGCCCTTGCAAGGAATTTTCAATTTTTTTTTAAAATGCACTGCTCTCCAAAAGTCATTTCCAATTCTCTTTCTCGAGCAGCAATGCAGAGCATAGGAATGTCAGTTGTTAGTTTGCATAGGTTAGATCGCAGTAATCACATTTTGATTATCTCACATTGCAATGTAAGTATTTACATTGTAAAGTGGATTGTAAGTATTTTTAACCCTGTGTGTGTATGTACATAAATGTATATGTACATATACATACACAGAAAGAAAGAACATTTCAAAGCCCAATTTGATGACATGCTGGTGTTTATTGCATCCAAACTGGCCGCATTGCTTTCGGTGATGCGTTTCGGCATTCACCTTGTTCACAGGTGAATAGGTTCATAGAGCCAATTGTAACATGCCTTAAATCACAGAGGTCACATGTGACCTGTAAATATGCCTTCTAATACCATAATGCACTTGCAGTGAAAATGCAGTGTAAATGCAATATCTGGGACTGTAATCCAAATTTCATCATGCTCAATACATGCAAACACAAATATATATTACCTACTGGCAATAGCCAGTAGGTATTTATTAGGACCAAAGTTTTCATCGTAAAAGTGTTTTTTATTTTGAAAATAACTGGCGCCGCTTGACGAATCTGCCCGAAATTTTAAAAAAAATAAACCCCATTTTTGGTTTAGCTGCGGTGTTGAAAGTGCTGGGGTGATCCGTAAAGTGGGGCCTGGTCCCAAAACGCATTTTTTCCATGTTATATCTATGGGGACTTTTTTAACACAACTACAGCCCGAACCGCTGAAGGGAATTACATAACATTTGTAGAAAGCTAGGTGTTGGCTCAGAAAGTGTGCTTTTCGTGATTTGGTGTAAGTCCAGTTACTGGTTTCAGAGATATTTTAGCTAAACCAATATAGATATCTGGGAGTCCAAAGTCTTACTGAAATCCTACAGACATTTGATTGGCTGCCATCATCTCCTGGTTGATGTGTTGGCAGCCTTCTTGGGACTTGACTTGAAGACGAATCCCAAACCATTTTTTTTAAGGAAAGGGGAGCAGGGTTGAAATAACCTGGCTCTCTAGACCTCTTGGGAAAGGGGGGTATACCACAAGGACCCTACAGAGCCTAAAGACGCATTTCTTTTTATTAAATCCGCGGATCCTGACAAAAATGTGACAAAAAAACAAAGCGTGTTCTAGCATGCTTTATTTCTTATTGGCCCCTGGGTGAGCCAAGTCACTGCGTCATTGTAATAAAGGAGAGGGGGTGCACCCCCGGCTCTCATTGATGCCCCCGGGGACCGCCACCTCACTAGGGCTTCATGAACAAAAAATGTGGGTGAGGCTGGTATGCCCTTCCCCACTTCCCTGGGGACTGCTACTTTCCCGGGCCTTATTTATTTAACAATGGCGGGGCCTCTTGGATCCCCTCAGCCCTGGGTACCACCAGTTCCCCGGGTATTTAAGTTTAAAGAATGCAGGATGGTGCTCAGGCCCCCCACAGCCCAGGGCAAGTAATCCTTGGAGGCTGCACTGACCCCCCAACAGCCCTCCTGGGACCTTCCCCTCCCTGGGACTTTTCTAAAATGTAATGCTAATGGCCTGTGACCTCCCACTACCCCAGGGACCACCACCTCCACAGGCACAATTGAAGAAGGGAAGGGGCCGTGTAGCCCCCGTCCTGAATCCATAGCTGGCTTTGGGGTCCGCTGGCCTCCCAGGGCTGGCTTCTGGTTTGTCCCGGGGTACCCACCCCCAGGACATAGGTTTGCTATGGCTTGGCGGGAGCATTACTGCTCAAGCCAAGCTACAGCAATCTGTGCTCTGCTCTGAGCAAACAAGAGCATTTTGCTCTTGCTTGCTCAAAGCGAAGCACAATTGCTTTGACACAGAGGAAGCTGAATGTTATAACCTCCCTCTGTGTCAAAGCAATGCCAGCTCCTGCAGGAGGCATAGCGCTGGCAGGGACAGCGGGCCTTTCAGGTTCCCCCATGGTCCCATTGGAGCGTGGGAGCCCTGGAGGCACACACTTTCAATGACCAGGCCTTGGGAGATGGGGTCCCTCGGGCCAACTTCAGCGCGAGAAGCAGCCCCCTCCCCAGCTGTACATGGCTGGGCACCAGGGGATGAAATAAACCCAAGAACAGGGGCCACGGGCCCCTCCCCTAAATAAAAACATAAAAATTGGCCAGGAATGGGGTCCACTGGGCCCCCTCTTCCATAGTAAATACAATTTTATTTTTAAAAAGGTCAGCCGGCAAGTCATCGAAAACCTCTTCCCCTTTCTCCACCACTCATCAAACATGCCTTCTGGCTCACTGCTGATTGGTGGATGAAGTCCCCTTAGGTAGAAAGGGTTCTTGGGTGCCAACAAGCCCTCCTGTTGCGTCTAGTATGTCTCACACAGTGGGATTGCTGAGGGGTCTTTGGAGGCCGCACCACCTTTCTCTACCACTGTGCAATTGTGCCTCCTGGTGCTCTGCTCATGGGGGGATGAAGTCCCCTTGGCTGCTGAGGGTCCTTGGGGGCCAACTACCTCTCCTGTTAGCTCCAGTAAGTACCATACAGCAGCATTGCTGAGAGGCTGTTGGAGGCCACACACCCCTTTCTCAATCCCTATGCAAACCCACCTCCTGGTGCCCTCCTGGTTGGGGATGAATTTCCCTTGCTCCAGAGGGTTGGTGGGGTCCAACTACCCCTCCCCTTTCCTTCCAGTAAGTTCCACAGAGCGCAATTGGTGTGAGGACTTAGGAGGCCATGCTTCCTTCCTCCACCACTCTGCAAACACACCTCCTGGCACAATACTGGTTGTGGGATGACGTCCTTTTGGATGCTGGGGAACCTTGGGGGCCAAGAAGCCCTCCTGTTACCTCCAGTAAGTGACTTACTGCAGGATTTGTGAGAGCTGGTTGGAGGCCCGTCGAGGTTTCTAACCACTCTGCAAATGCGACTACTGTTAAAAAAAACATGAAGATTCACTTAAAAAACCAAAGGTTACATGGACGTTATAGTTAGGAAACAGATTCTAAAAACCCATAGAAATTCACCGAAAAAAACAAGTGTATAGGGACGCTATAGTTAAACGCAGATTTCCCTCATACAAAACCTGTGAAATTCAGCAGCTCTAGTTACCTGAGCTAACTATAACCTATGTCCCCACAAAGCACTGCTTATCAGCTCACATATTATATCACTCATGACATGGTCAGTGACATCACGGATGACATCTTAAATGACATCACTGATGATATCATTGAAAATTATATTTGTTTTGCTAATAACTTTAGCACTGTTTGACAAATCCTCTCAAAAGTTTCAAAACCAGTTTGCCTGTCACTTTAACTGCTGTCTGAATAGCTTTGGGGTGGTTTATCAAACAGGGGCAGAGAAAAAGGGACATCCAAAAATGTGTTTTCTCTATGTTATGTTATGTTATGTTATCCGGATTTATTACGCGCGCAGATGCCCCAGCAAAGGGGCGTCCTGGCGCGAGAACAGAACCAAGGGGACCGGACAAAAGGAGAAAGCACAACACAACAACAACGGAGCTAAGGTGCCAAGGGGAAAAGGAAGGTTTTTACCGCCTTCCTAAAAGCGAGAAGCCCCTTGATGGCCCGGATATGGACAGGCAAGGAATTCCATAACTTGGCAGCAAGGACTTGGAAGGAACGTCCGCCAATCCTAGATCTCTCAAAACGAGGAACTGTGGAAAGATGGAGAACAGAGGACCTCAGAGTGCGAGTAGGCACATAGGGAGAGATAAGTTGCTGGAGAATTGGAGGGGAAGAGAATTTAAGGATTTTGAAAGTCAAAATCAAGGATTTAAACTTTACTGTGCCACCGGGAGCCAATGGAGATTATAAATAGTTCTCCTAGCTGAGCAGAATTTGGGCAAGCCAACCAGAGCCCTGGCGGCAGCGTTCTGAACGCGTTGAAGGCGGGAGAGCTCAGCCTGGTTTACTCCAAAAAAAAGAGAGCTGGCGTAGTCCAATTTGGACAGGATCATGGCTTGCACGATAAGTTGGCGAGTGGGAGCGTCAAAATATTTAAAAGTGGACCGAAGCTGACGCAGAATCCCAAAGCAAGATGCAGCAGTCTTTTTAGTATGGGTGGAAAAACTCAGTTGGGAGTCAAACCACACCCCAAGATTTTTTACTTCAGTAACGGGGGTAGGAGTGGAGCTGAGCTCTTGAGGCCACCAGCTATCGCCCCACAAATGAGTTTGTTTTCCCACAATGAGCACCTCGGTTTTCCTAGCGTTCAATTGCAGGAAATTGTCATTCATCCAGTGGGCCACGGATATAAGTCCCTCGCGGAACTTGGCTGCCTCGAGATTGGAAGCCCTACTAATCGCAACAGCCAGCTGAGTGTCGTCTGCGTAGGACACGATGGAAAGGTTCCCACGCATGGCGACATCAGCTAGCGGCTGGACATAAAGATTAAATAGGGTGGGGCTTAAAGCCGATCCCTGTGGAACTCCCTGGGCAATCGCATGTGGTTTAGATTCGAAGGGGGGAGTGGTGACCCTGAAGGAGCGATCAGATAGAAAAGATCTGAACCATTCAAAAGCCAGCTTATCCACCCCAGCCTCAACCAGACGTTGGAGTAAAATGTCATGGGAGACAGTGTCGAAGGCGGCACTTAGATCGAGAAGCACAAGTGCCGCCGTGTGACCCGAATCCACCAACATGCGAAGGTGTTCAGCCATGTACAGGAGCGCAGTCTCAGTGCTGTGACCGGGCCTAAAGCCATTCTGCGTGGGATCTAAAATATTCGCAGAATGGAGATGGTTTGCTAGAATGGTATTAACGTGAGCCTCAGTCAATTTGGCAGCCCACGGGAGGAGAGAAATGGGGCGGTAGTTTTCTGCTTTTTTGGGATCCAGAGCAGGTTTCTTCAGAATAGGGACCACCTGCGCCTGTTTCCAGGCATGGGGTACCGAACCCGAAGTCAAAGACAAATTAATAAGCTCACGAAGAGGGGGGAGGCAAAAGGAAGGGGATTCTCTAAATTGTGCGGGCCGCAGAGGGTCTTTTGGAGAGCCCGATTTCACTCTGATAACAAGTTTATCAAACTCCTCCATGGAAAGCTCTGAGAGATAGGATAATGACATAGAGGTTTTAGAAATGGCTATGGTACTCTGCCGAGGGTCAGTAGGATTAGGAAAGGCGCGATAAATACCTTCCACTTTGTCAACAAAGAAAGTAGCCAAATCCTCGCAGTTTCTGATATGGATTTTAGATACAACTACAGCCTGGCTAAACTGAATTACACCAAGTTTGGCAGAAATCTAGATCTTGGTCTAGAAAAAGTGCTTTCATATTTTGGTTTAAGTTAGTTTTAGAGGTATTAAAGTAAAACGATGTATGTATTTCTGGAGACCCTGTCCACCACAGTAAATCCACAGATCCATGTGCCAACTGCAATGCCATGATTGGCTGACCTTAACTTGAGAGGAAAATTGCGGCTGCCATTTTGTTCATTGGGACTCAGTTCTCAGCAGGGAAAATGAAATTTAAAAGTGATAGAAGGAGTCAGGTTAGAGGTTCCCTGACCCCAAGTCACTGATGGAAGGAACTGTGACGGACCCCACATGGGCAAGAAATTGTCCAAAAATGTTTCCTTTGTGTGTGAGGATCTGCTGATTCACCTAGATTCTCATGGATTCAGGAGAATTTGGGTGGATCTCCTTATCCAGACCCCAATTAAAAAAACACAGAAACCCACTCACAGACCCACACACCTACTCACACACTAACTGACACACCCACTTACACACCCACACAACCACTCACACACCCATAGAGCACTCGCACCCACTCACAGATCCACTCAGACACTCATGCATCCACTCACAGACCCACTTAGACACTCAAACTCCAACTTACAGACCCACTCAGACAATCACATACTCATTCACAGACATTCACAGACTGACTCACAGACCCACACAGATACTCACACACCTACTCAAAGACCCACTCATACACTCTCACACCTACTCACAAATCCATTCAGACACATACACCCGCTCACAGACCCATTCACATACACACTCATAGACCCACTCAGACACTCCTACACCCACTCATAGACCTACATGGACGCTCAAATACCCACTCACAGACCTACACATCTATTCAGAAAACCACACACAGACCCACACAGACACCCACAAAGCCACTCACAGACCCACACAGCCACCCACCCACAGAACCATTCAGACAATCTCACACGTACTCACAGACCCACTCACACATATACCCACTGACAGGCTCACACGGACACCCACACACCCACTCACAGACCAACATGGACACCCATACACCTACTCACAGACCCACACAGATACTCACGCAACAACTCACAGATAATCACACACCCACTCATAGACACTTACATACCCACTCAGGGACCCACACAAACACTCACATGCCCACTCACCGACACACAAAGACACTCACACAGCCACTTGCAGGCCCACACAGCCACTCTCATACCCACTTACATACTCACTCACCCACTTACAAATCACCAAACCAGTCACACACAAATATAGCCACTCACACATCCACCCACAGACCCACAATACCTTTTAAAAAGGCAGTTTGGTGTGCACACAAACAAAATCCATCATGGCGTCAGACTGAAGAGTACAGCAGGAGATACCGACAACATCTACTGACCTAAGCACAGGTGCATAAATATAGGATGATAACATTATTATGGTTGCATCAACATCTGCTACAGCACAACTCTCAATGCCTAAAAGAGTCAGTGATGTGTCACTTTCTCACACATCCAGTTGGTCAAGAAAATGGGACAATAAGTTACATTCACTGTGTGCAAGCAGGTGCTCCAACTGGTTAAAGATGGCCAGTACTCCATGGGAAAGAGTGGGGCATGGAAGCACTTGTGAGCTTCGCATCCCAACGTAGTTTGTGCGCATGTAGAGGAGTCAAGCTGCTGAAGGAGAACAGGCTGAGCCAGAGGGTTTTTTGTCTCAACACCAAAAGAAGGTTGATAAAATGCAGCATCTCACAACATACTGCAGGCACTTTCTAAAGGTTGTGACCTCTGTAGAGGAAATATAGAAGAAGCCTTTGGATGATCATCTAAAGAAACAACAGAGCGATGTAGAAAAAACAAAAGAAGTAACAAAATAAAATAGTGTAGTTAAAAAAAAAGATGTAAAAAAACCCATAAAAACTGTGAAAACAAAACCCGAAAACTAAAACAAAAGGTGCACATGAATAACACACATAAAAAAGAAACTATCTAGAGGCAAGTCCGCGTCTAATCTCCTCTGTGTTCTGGTGGTGTGCAAAAGGGGTCAGAGTGGAAGCTTGCACAATATGGAGCAAAATGTTGGGCCAAAGGCCAGGATTTGTATCCAACCCTATACGGCCGTACTCCAGTTGTAGTGGGGTTTCTCACCTGAAGAAGGAGCTATACATGCTACATTCAGAATTGATGAAACCCCTTAGAAATTCACTACAAAAACAAAGGCTAAAGTGACATTTTAGTTAGGTACGAAAATGGGACCTAAACATATGTACAAGAAATCTAGTTATCCAACTAAAAGCACTAAAAGTTAAAATAATGCTATAATTAGATGACAAGGTGAGACAACAACTAACATTTGATAAAGTAAAAAACATAGAGATGTACAAGTAACTATGAATTGTGCCCCCACGCAATACTTATGGCCTCACACATTTAATCACACACAACTTGTTAAATGATGATGACATCTCAAATGACTTAATTGGAGGCATCACTGAAGACATCATACAATGATTGTGATAGTGTTTTATTGACATTGTGGAGTGCAAATATTTCACCAATGCACACATGTACCCAACTTTGTAATACCAATCAAGTAATAATGAACACAAGGTATGACAAAATTAAAAACAATTAATATAGCCATGAACTCACCCACATTTGGTAGCTGTCGCAATGTGTTTACTGGTATTTAGCACCTAAAACACTAAGGGACATTTTACAACTTTTGGTGCAGCAGGAGCGGGCGGTACACCACCACCACGCTCCTACTGCACCAAAGCCGTGGTTGAGCCACCGCCAGATTAGGAGTTTCCTCCAGTCTGGTGGGCTGTTTGTTGGGGTTCTCACAGCGGTGCCTCAGATAATGGGTACCGCAGTGGAAACAGAAAAATAGTTCCGGTACAACATGGACTGTAACGTCCATGCTGTGCTGGAACTAGGGTGCATGCCTACAGGGAGACACATGTTGTGCCCTCTGCATGCATATACATGTTGTGAGGAACCAAAGGGCCATATAGTTCCCCTTTGTTTCCTCTCTACCAAGGGCTTTCATCAAGGTGGAACAGCCATGAAAACCATGGTGGAGAGGAAACTCGTAATATGCTTGGCAAGATTGCAGCCACACCCCCAACAGGTAATTTCAATTTCCATGCAGTATTTTTGGTTCCAGGGCAGTCCGACTGCCCATCTCGTAATGGGGCGATCAGACCGCTGGTGCAGGGTTGACTGGGCCGCCACCACTGCACCGCGATGATTCTAGCAGTCCCAGGGCACCCACTTTTTCAACTGTGTACATGCTACAAAATAGTGTTACTTTCAACTTTCATGTTCATGGAATTCACACTGTTAAAGACCTCACATGCAATGTGCAATTTTGAATGAAGAGATTGGCATGTATATATTTTCCCCTGATGAGGCACCTTCAGTCAGGCTGTATGAACAACTACTCATAGTTTGGTCAAATATATTAGACATTACAGAGAAGAACAGAAATATGAACAGGCGTAAAGATATAAATACAACCATACTCTGAGTTACAACATTTCTAATTGGGTCGAACTTACATTGTACATTAATTAATGAAGTGCAAAGCCTCAATATCCTGCGAAACGTTTTGGAAATAATTGTTCTAAATCTCCAGTTTATAAATCTCCAGCTTAATTCCAATAGATCTATATCATTATATGACATGTATTTAACAAATGACTTGACAAGGAACAAATGCCTCATGTACCATGGATTCTTCAAGGTTTGATCAACTACAGAATACTTTCTTTATCTGCAGGAGAACTTCCTTCACTTATTTCATTTTATACATGTGATTTAGCAGTACCATTATTTTGAGCCCATCTCTTCATAACCACCAGAACATACAAAATGCATGTTGACCATATCATTTTCCACTATTTTCAAAGAAAACAAAGTTACACAGTCTCAATAGCATATTTTCATACAACAAAACTCAAAATCTCTATACAGTGTTGCGAAAGCAAAACATAAAGAGCATTGACTTTATTCATCTAATTTTTTATCTATTATGCAGTCCTACTAAAATCCTGTGGTACGGGGTCTCTCCGTCAATTATGCAAAAGTTCAATGGATAATGTAAATACCAATTATATGAATGGCATCATCAATGCTGTCATCAATTATTGTGATGAGTTATGGAAAATGTGATTGCAAAAACAACAAGTGATGGACTGAATGTGGATCAATGTCACACACTCCCCCAGTCAAAAGATCTGGGCCCAAATCCATCGTTTTTTTGCACTCCACACCACCCTGGGTTAGACAATGGCGATATGCAAATCAGCTCTGACCCTGTTGCCCCATGGGAACAGTCCAGTCCGAACTACAAAAGCCATGTCCTTCCCAGAACGGAATCAAGCATCCGAGGACCGGACCGGTTTCGAGGTAACACCTCTCATCAGCCCGGCTAGCTTGACTCCAAGTGGTGTGGAGTGCCTGGGACCCACGTCTGGGCATCCCCAGCGCACTTAGGGCGGCAATTGCAAAAACAACAAGTGATGGACTGAATGTGGATCAATGTCACACACTCCCCCAGTCAAAGGATCTGGGCCCAAATCCATCGTTTTTTTGCACTCCACACCACCCTGGGTTAGACAATGGCGATATGCAAATCAGCTCTGACCCTGTTGCCCCATGGGAACAGTCCAGTCCGAACTACAAAAGCCATGTCCTTCCCAGAACGGAATCAAGCATCCGAGGACCGGACCGGTTTCGAGGTAACACCTCTCATCAGCCCGGCTAGCTTGACTCCAAGTGGTGTGGAGTGCCTGGGACCCACGTCTGGGCATCCCCAGCGCACTTAGGGCGGCAATTGCAAAAACAACAAGTGATGGACTGAATGTGGATCAATGTCACACACTCCCCCAGTCAAAAGATGTCATAAACAGTGAATGGGGGTTCTAAAGTTATAGTTATCTGAGTAAACTATTACTGGCAACATCTGTGGTTTTTCAGTTGTTGTCTCATTTTGTCACCTAACCATATACTTACACACACTGCAGGGCACCATTTTCAAAAACGTTTTAGAGTGCACTCATCATGTGGAACACAGAAAAAAAGTTTTTTTCATCATCATATCTTAAGGAGCTAAAACAAACAACTGCAATTAGTGACATTGAAACAAAAAATGTAAATAATGCAGTGCAATTTATCATTGCACACAAAAATTGCAAGAAATTCTGATTCCCTCATTGCTTTTTCAAGCACTCACAGAATGACCACAATTAAATATATTCTAGCATGAAGAAACCATATCTAAATGGAGAAGGTATAGCACTATTTGGGACTTTGTCATTCATCCCTACACACAAATCATTTTTTCATCCGAAATTTTACATTGTTATACCTTTTCACACCTTGTTGGCATTCACAAGTGTAAACTAAACAATCCATTTGCACACAAAACACACAATTAAATACAAACTGTTATGCCCCTACTTGTTACATGAACACTTGCTTATTTCAGTTATTCCTTTTGTCATTTCTTATGAGGCGAGAGCATTCCTCATGCTTATTCAGTATTCTCATGTTTTTACTAAATGTGCATGATCTTAAGCCTCTAGTAGGCTACTGACTTAATTAACGTTATTGAACCACACTCATATTTGAACATATACATTGCCTCCATTTCACTTAATATCATTAGAACATAATTCTTTTTTGTCTGACAACAAAAAACATTTTTAAAATCATCCTTCCATTAAGATATGGACGCTCCAAGTCACAAGTATCGCCGGCAATCCTTAGGTCATGTGCCGGAGCAAGTGGGTCATGTCCCCCAATTAATACATCCAAGAAAAGGCTGCCGACATGGACCCCCAACTCTACAGGGCGGTCTTGGCAAATACGGGAGACAGCAATTCCCGTAAGTAACATCCACACAAGAAATGCGCCGAGACCCGGTTCCTGGACAAACGTGCTTTAATTCAATTGGCGCAGGCAGTCACATGTCAGAGGCACCTGACGCGTTTCGGCGTTTGCCTTTATCAAAGGTGGGTCCTCTTAAAGTGCAGTGTCCCAGTTCGTATCACACGCCCCTTTGTTGCCACACTCCAACTCCCTTGGAGCGAGGTTGATGCCTCACTCAGCAGGTCCTCGACCCAGCGCTGATTCAAGATTGTATGGCAAGTACATGAGTATGGAAGTGCACCAGTAGTTCCCCACCATTGTGCCATACTCACCTGTTACATCGAGATACAAAAAAAGCAGACATTAAACATCTCGATGATTTTACAGAGAGCATGCTGCTTTACGAACTGTATTATGGGAGTTGGAGTGTGTGTGTGCGTGTGTGTGTGTGTGTGTGTGTGTATATATATATATATATATATATATATATATATATATATATACACACACACACACACACACACGCACACACGCACACACACACACACTGGAAAAAATAAAGGTTATAGTAAGTTTTTAGTTAGGTGTAATAAAAAGATCTGTTTTTGTTTAAAAACCGAAGAACATAAACTACATTTTGACTTGTACTGGTGTCAGAAGTCAATTTACCTGTTATTATATTGTTACTTGAGCTTCTCAAATTTTCTTTTAAATTTTACTTTTAGACATTTTTGGCGGAGGGCTTAACACAGTGCACTCCAATCCCTAAGTCTGACTGCTTACTTACACTTTCGATTCCACATACTTGCGTAACCAGCCTTTGCCATGTAACTCGTTCTACTGCCTCAGTGCTGGACAGAATGCCTTTCATGTTGATTTTTCCACATCAGGGTGAATTTCAGGGTAAAACAAGACTTTCTGAATAGAGAATGAAAAAATCTAAACTACTGTGAAATGGCATGAATTCTTTTAATGAAGGTGTATTGATGAAGTTGTTGTGATCCACCAAAGCCACCCACTCTCAACACCTGCATTTTGATTTTTTGTCAGTGGCCAAGAAAGCTTGCATGCACAATTAGTTTTATCAGTATTTTAGTTTTTTTGTTGGGTTTGCTAACATTAAGGGGCGTTTACAATGTGGCCCGTAAAGGCCCCAACCAATGGTCGGAGCCATTAGGGCCGCATTGTAATGGGCCTCTCAGTTTAATTTCCGACCGCCTAAGTATGATCTAGGCGGTCGGAAAACAAACCGGCTGGTCATTTCGGCTGGCTTGCTACTCGCTCCACGAGCCATTCTGAAGCCGGCCAGTAATCTTAAGGGCGGGCCTTTCCACCCTTAAGATTACGATGCATGGTTTCCAGCATGGTTTACATGTGGCCTGTCCGACATGGAAGCCATGTTGGAAAGCTTGCCTTGGGGCCTCCAGCAGGCCCCCTTGTGCTTGCGGCTTTTGGTTGGGGCCTGAGGGGCACCTATGACCTGCACCGTCCATTTCCCATAGGGCCATTTTACGGTCATAATGCATGCTCTTATAGGGAAATGCAGGAATGCGACCGAACAGGTTTTGGTCGCATCCTAATGAGGCGTTTGGGACCACCGACCAGAAGTCGGTCAGTCCCAGGTCCGAATCGTGTTGGGCGGAAGCTATTCTGCCCATCAGCAAAATCGGCCCCTATATTTTTTTCTTTAAAGAATATTTTAGGCACAAAGATATGTAACCTGGGAATGTTGTTTAATTTTCAAACCATTCAATTCGAACCATTAGCCACCAACCATATAGTAATTGGCACACAAAATATTGTTCCATATCTGTTCCACCAGAAGTGGAATTTTAATGAAAACAAAAGTGATTTTTTTTTTATGAGTATGGAGAGGCAATTGGGAGGTCTCTAGCCCTACAATTAAAAATGCAGGAGACATCGCGTACAATTACTAAATTAAAAGATCAGAATGGTAATATCCAGGACGACCCAGAGAAAATTCTTGATATTCTACACCAATTCTATACAGAATTATATACTCAGCAGATAGTTTCGGGTGTAGAGGCATCATTGGATCTTGGGATTTTTATAATACTAACAGATAGCGATAAGGAATTGTTAGTTAGCCAGTTCTCTAAGGAGGAATTAGAATTTGCTATAAAAATTTTGGTGAATGGGAAGGCGAAGGGTCCGGACTATATCCCTGGAGAAGTATATAAACTTTTTTTTGAACCATTAAAACACTTTATTCTTGAGACTTTTAGAGTTGCATAATTGGGAAAGGCCCCGAAATCATGGGATGATGCAACCATTGTGGTTTTTATTAAAAAGGGTATTAAAAAGGGTAAGCCCCCAGAGATGCCTGGCTCATATCGTCTGATTTCTTTGCTTAATTGTGATAGCAAATTATACTCTAAAATCCTCTCAAATCGTATATCTAAGGTTAATACTCCGCTAGTTTCTTTAAATCAGCGTGGGTTTATTCCAAATAGAGGTACCATTACACATATAAATAAGGTCATCACCCTATTTGATATTGCTCAAACAGATAAACGTGAACTAGCATTAAATTTACTGGACGCTGAGAAAGCGTTTGATCGCGTAGAGTGGCACTATTTATGGGAGGTTATGAAGAGAGCTGGATTTGGCAAAAAAATGTTAACAGCAATTCAGGTGTTATATACCGCTTCAAATGCAAGAATAGCTGCCATGGGTATCAAATCGGCTATGATTAAAATTACAAGGGGGACTAGGCAAGGTTGTCCCTGCTCCCCGCTGCTTTTTGCTTTATTTATTAATCCCTTTTTAAATATCTTGTCTAATACACCGCATATTAAGCCATTTATTGTGCAAAATATAGAGTACTCAGTTTTCGCATATGTGGATGACATTGCAGTAACAACAGTGAATCCGATGGAGGCTTTAGTGGAGATTGAGCGATTGGCTCATGAGTTCGGTTTAGTTTCTGGATATAAATTAAATTCTTCTAAAACATAAGTTTTATGCACCGATATTATTCAAATTCATGATCCCAGAGTAACTTCAGAAGTTACATATTTAGGTATTAAAATAAAAACAAATGTGAAAGATATAGTTGATTCCAACTGGGATACCACTACCCAACAAATAAAGCACTCCCTTGACAGATGGAGACATCTCCAAATGTCCATAATAGGAAGGGGTAATGTTATTATAATGAGTATTCTAGCAAAAGTATTATATCTATTTAGGGCCATTCCCCTTGAGATTCCTTTAAATTATCTGCAACAGCTTCAATCCTTATGTTCTAGAGTTTTTGTGGGCCCCAGGGAAACCGCGTCGGGCGATGAAATGAATGACACTTCCGATGGAAAGAGGAGGTCGAGGGATTCCTGATTTTTTGTTGTATTACTATGTATGTTTTTCTGCAAAGAATGCAACTTCTTCTAACCCGGTGGAGGAACTTGCCGAAGCACCGTCTATATTTTTTTTACTGTTAGGGTATCAAGCCAGGGGGTGCTTAATGAAGGAATTGGAAGGCAATTATTATAAACGAACCCGTTTTAAAGTTCTGGAATCAGCCTTTAAAGTCTGGAGAAAGGTATCCAGAGTGATTAAATTAGGGAAAATCACATATTACACACCATGTAATGTGGGTAAACTTCTTCCTTCTGTGTTTTGGGATCGGACTGCTAAAGATTGGACATATAAGGGTATAACGCAAATTGGGGATTTGTTTGAACCTACTGGGCTCATATGTACTTATGAGAATTTAACTTCAAGATATAATTTGCCTCATACGTCCTTTTTTAAATATCTCCAAATTCGGGATTTTTGCAACAGAATGCATATTCAACCAGTTTCTAATATTTTAGTTGAGGCAATTCAATCCCGAAAAAAAAATTGGTATTTTGTATAAGATTTTGATGGATTATTGACCTGATGACTTACAGAAACATAATGTTTATTGGCAGGTACAACTGGGGGAACCGGATTTGTCAATAGAAGATGCAATTTTGATGTCCAGAGAAGTGCTTTTGTCAGCTAATTTAAAAGCGCAATTTTATAAAACTTAAGTTAAATTATATTATACGCTGGAACGGATGGCAAAATGTGGCACACAATATGATGGTAAATGTTTTCGTTGTGGTAGCGAGAATGCTGATAGTTTGCATATTTTCTTTAGTTGTAGCAAGTTGTTTCAATTTTTGATTAGTATAGAAGAGTTTCTTGCTATGATTACTCATACTTCTGTTCAGATTTCTCCAGCTCTTATGTTATTAGGCGTAGGACAGAATGTAGGCAATGTAACTGTTTTATGTAAATATAAGCACTTCTTATTTGTAGCCATGACCGCAGCACGCTTGTGTATTGGAGCAGATTGGCTACAACCTGAGGCCCCAGCCTTTGAATTTTGGAGAGCTAAATTATATAATCTATACGAATTAGAATGGAGTCTTTATGCTTTAAAGGGGGTTAAAAAACGTTGACTAGGCATGCTGATTTGGGGGGTAATTAATGAACATTTAGAGATGTGATAAAGTTGGCTGTTATATGATTTCATGTTTTAAGTGTTATGTATCTGATGTTATTATTGTTTTATTTTTTCTTGCTGATGTTGTCAACTTGATCTAACTGTGGAATAAAAAAAAAAAATTATTAAAAAAAAGTGATATTTTTTTTAAGTGAATAATACAGTGTGGCTGTTGGCAGCTGGTGCCTTAGTTTAAATGCTGTTGTTGTATAGCGTTTTATGACCCTAGTGTAATTTTGCCGATTCATGCCCATATATAGGTATAAAATACTGTATCCTTATAAAGGCATAGAAATCATAACCATATTAAGACATAGCTCAAGTAGACCTAATACGGCTTGGCTACTTCCACTAGTTCCGAAAATCTACAACGATTTCCTGGAAAAACCCGCCCTCAGAAGTCAGGGACTTCCCCCTGCATGAATATTAGGTTATCCAAAAACTCATGGAGTTTTCAGAGAATTTAGTCTTGATTACGTTATTATGTCCAATCTTACGTCAAACTCGGCACCTTCAAGGTATAAATATGCCCACACTTGTCCAAACAAACACACAGTGGTTTGGAGCAGTTTGACTATCTACTTGCCCGACGCGTCCTGCTGCAGCAAGTGCCGAAGGAAGACGACCCTCCAGCTGACGCACTGAGAGACGCTGTACTTTCTTCAGCCGAGAAATCCAGCTCCAGTGTTTCCAGGCCACCCTTGCGGGTTGCTGGGAAATCGAGTCCTGAGAGAGAGTTACCAGACCTCCTACATTCTAAAACCAAGGTACGGAGCTGATTAGACCCTAAGAGAATTCTTGGAATAGATTCCTGGCATATAATACTAAAAAGAGGCTACGCTTTACTTACTTCTTCCCTTGTACTAGACCTAGGTTAGGTACACTGGGGTAGGCATATTTTAGAAGCACCAGTTGACTACTTTTAGTCATTATTTTATAACTATAAGTATTTTATGCATTTTAGGTATCTTATGGCTTAGAAATCATATCATGCTTTTACAGTATTATTTTATAATACTCTATTGTACGCTCGGTACTTTACAGCAAGTATTACGATTGCAGCAGTTAATTTCTTATGCTTGAGAAAGAAGACTGTTCAATAAATACCCTTCTCTGCACCTCTGGTGAAACGAAGCATGCACGATTGACTGAGTGAAATAACTATCTATTGTTTCCGCGACTCTAGAGATACATTTCTTAATCTTGGGAAACAAAGTTGTCATGTTTATGCGGTTGTCAGAAACGATTCCCTTCTTGTTCTAACCTACATGATATACTATTCCAATGCGTAGAGCCTATTGGTAATATAGGAACTACACTACACTACACTCTGAAGTGTCAGCAGGAAAATATGGTAAGGAAAACAAAGAAGGATTTATAAATGTGCAATTAAGAGATTCTTTTTCATTTTCAGGTGCTCCAGAAATGGTTTCTTGTAATTGGTTGCTTGGGGACAGCTGCTTGTTTTATCCTGTTAGGACCGGCCCCTTTCTTGCACATTAAAAGGTACATTCTCTTCATTTTTTGTGTTTTAATTGCACCACAAAGTTTAACAACATTAAATGGTGATAGGATTGTGAAATACAGCAGTTTACTATTAGCTGAATATGTGGAGGAAAGGAGACCTGCTGATTACACATTGATTCTAGCGGGCAGAAGAGTGATTAATTTTAGATACACATGCGAAAAATACAATGAACAATATTTTTGATGGTTTTGTGACATGCAAAATATTCTAATTTAAAAAGGATTGTTAAATCAGGATATGTAAGTTGCTCTAAATGCTGGACATTTGCCCTGGAATCCACGCTGCATCCATTTCTCTACGGTCAGCTGTTATACCCGATTTGTCACTAAACGACTGTACTATAGCCATAATACTTAATGACCTTCAATGTGGTACTTGAAAAGACAGACTTCTCATTTCACACCTGAGATTTCATACAGGATCACATTGCAGTTCAATGAGTACCTCAGCAGTTACTTCCCAGAGCAGAGTAAACATATAATGCGGCTGAATGCACGCACGCACCCCATTTCTGCAGGGCTTTATGTTTTCTATTCCTAGAGTTCTCCACAACCTCCTGCTCTTGACATTGTAAAGGCTGACAACCAGTGTTGGGGTTGCAGCAGTCTCCCATGTTTAGTTCCCCATTCCTCATGGACTGGCTAATGTAAACGTTTGACTTCCGCAATAATTATTTCCATTAATAAACCTTTATTTTCAGAAACTTCCTCTTAAGCTCTCATTCTGCTTAGACTCTGTATGTGTGATAGATCTGTCATATTTTACATTCACTCTTGCAAGTATCAGGATTCAATCTAGCCACAGCTTTTAAAAGCAGTGACAATATTCCCTCATAACCCTGTATGTGTCGGTCTGATGATCCTGGATAGAGTCTTTGCAGTCTCAAAAAGGATCAAAAGAACTTCAACGAGAATCTTAGTGTCTGCTGATGGTGAACACAGTAGGACCAATATAATGTTATACTCCTTTCTAGCTCTCATATATTTTCCCTATCTTTTAAAAAATTGCTGTTTAAAGGCACACTTTTTTGCAGTTTTATATGGAGTGAACTCGGCCCAAGGATATTTACGTGAACACTACACATAAGAGTCTTTTTTTAGGCACTGGGAGATTAAGTGATTTGCCCAGAATCACAGGATGTTGAGCTGATGCAGGTAGTCAGATGTGGTTTCCCAGGTTTCTAAGTTGGCAGCTCTGGCCAAAATATCACATCCTCTCCCTTATTAATCTAGGATGCCATCAAATCCAAAGATACTTACTTAAGAAGGGTAAACCCAAAACTAGTCTCTGGGACCTGGGTAAAGGACAGTACATAGGAACAATGGTCCCAGAAAACAGTGCTACAATGCAAAAAAATCACATGAATCACAACATGAATTCAAATGCAAAACTAGGGCAAGGAGTATTTGTTGCTCAAAGTGTTTTATTCACATTGGGCATCGATCTGTTATTGTAAATATTCACATATCATTACATACGAAAGTGTTCCAAGATGTGAATGAAATGCGGGGGGGAAGGAGGTGGGGCGATAGTGATTTAAGTGAGGATAGGAAAGTGACTGCAGGGTAAAGTGTGCATAAAAACAATATGTTGTAATCAAAAAGAGAGAGGAGAACTAGAGAGGCTAGTCCGTTTCCCCAGTTTATATGTTAGCAATCAATGAGAACTAGCTCTGGTTTAAATTGTTTGTATGTCTGCGGGTGGAGGAATATCATTAGGTTTTATGAAGGCCCTCACCCACCAACCTAGTTGGTGGCATGCTTCATCATCGGGCCCCACCCAAGGTACCGAGTGTACCTCAGGTGTGCTTCGACGCCAGATTACTGCGCAGCGGGTTTTTTGGTTTGTGAGGGTGCTGTGAGTGTGCTCTGAGTGAGGTTTAAAATACTTTCCTGGGTGACCCAAAGACTGTTTTAATGGTGGGCCCCAGGCAGTCAATAAAAACAAAGGCCTTCGGACGTGCACAGTAGGCTTATGGCCTCCGACGTCCTGTTTGGTCAACTAGTTTCAGCCAGGCCATTTCTTCTACTGGCGTTCATCAGGACCTTATATGTGTAGGGTGTTACAGGGGTTTGTATGAGTTTCTCAGTGCCCTGTGTGTAAAGCACACGCTACGGTGCTTTTATGTGCAAGAGGTGTTTCCTCTCGAGTTGTACCTGTGGGGGCTAAAAAAGGACAGACATAACAATTAAATCAAGGCTCCTTGTAGCGGGCTAAAAGCATTCAGTGAGGCCGCGCTGGGTGCCTAGTGGTGACCACAGACAAGGCGATAGTGTTGGCGTCAGTGGCGGGCAGTGAAAGTGTGGCTGGTCTCACAATATGCGTAATTATATGTGAAATAAGGCCTAAGTACCGTAACCGGAGTTGGCGTAAACAGTGGTGAAGAAATAAAAAAACATTAAAATGGAGTTACTTACACGTGATTTTAGCGAACAACTCAGCCTGGAGCTCAGCCGGGGGCCAGGACCATGTGCACTCTAAATTGGGGGAAGAAAAGGAAAAAGGGTGTTGGGGGATGGGGGTAGTCTGGACCCAACAAGGTAACAGTAAAAGGATGCACACGCAGACACTGCCTGGGTCAGCATGAATGGTGGCAGTACCGTTAACAAAGTCGACTTCAGGTACTTACTGCGCGATGTTGCTGGGCCCGCAATGAACCTTTTGTCCGGGCTGAGGTTCTGTGAGAAGTGAGCTTCAGTGTAGAGAGCGCTTAAATACCAGTAGAAAACGCCAGGTGTTGCTTGTTAGCTGTGTCAGTTGTTCTGGCCTGGGCACGTGTAACTGGGTGTGTTCAGCTTCCGGTTGTCTCGAGGAGATGCCTGTAGTAGAGGAAATAGAAGAAAGACTCGCATGCAGGTGTATGTTCAGCTTCCTGTTGTCTCGAGGAGATGCCTGTAGTAGAGGAAATAGAAGAAAGACTTGCATGCAGGTGTATGTAGCGCTCTCTCTATTTATTTTTTAATGGCGCAGTTTCTTGGGGCAGGCTTGTGTACAGGCTTTCAATGTCTAGTCCCACTAGTAACTGGGTTGTGGGGTTAAAATCCAGGCCTTGAAGGACGGACAGGAGATGTTTGGTGTCCTTGATGTAAGTGGTTGCAGCCTGTACTAGAGGGTTAAGAATAAAGTCACAGAACCTTGAGAGGGGCTCTAGGAGTGAGTTGCAGCCTGAGACAAGCGGTCGTCCCGGGGGTGGTCTTGTTTCCTTGTGTACTTTAGGTACTGTGTAAAAGTACGGTATCTGGGCTTGTGTGTTGCAGAGGAAGGTAGCCTCCTGTTTCAAGATGTGGTTGTTGTTTGACGCTGTGGTCACCAGGTTGGTGATTGCTAGCTTGAGTTGATTGGAAGGGTCACTGTCGAGATGTCTGTAATTGCGGTTGTCATCGAGGAGTCTCTGGCACTCTGCTCGGTAAGCCTGGGTGTCCTGTATCACAAACCCTCTGCCTTTGTCGGCAGGTTTGATGGTAATGTTGTCGTTATCTCAGAGGGTTTTCAGTGCTGCCCGTTCTTCTTTAGATAGGTTGTTGTAAGTCTCTGTTTGATTGGTTTTCTCTACTTCATTGTATACGGCCTGCTCGAAGGCAATGATTTCTACAGGTATACTGGAAAGTAGAGGCATGAATGTTGATTTGGGACGTAGACCAGTCTCATTGCTTTCCCTTGTGTCACTATTGGTGTCTTGTCTTTCAAAAAAGGTGCGGAGCTTCAGCTTCCATGTGTCAGTGGCTGAATGGGTGGGTGAGTGAGTGTATGAGTGTGTGTTTGGGTGAGTGAATGGCTGTTTGAGTGGAAGTTTGTTTAAGTGTGTTGGTATGCGAGTGGATGTACTGGAGAGTGAGTATCTGTGTGAGTAGTTTTATGGGTAAGCGAGTGGGTTTGTAAGTGTTTGTATAGATGTATGAATGGGCATGTAAGCAGTTGTGTGGGTGAATGAGTTGGTGTGTTGCTAGTTGTATAGGTGAGTGTAGGGCTGTGTTAAGAGGTTGTATGGATGAATGAGCGTGTGAGTAAGTAGTTGTATGGGTGAATGAGTGGTCATGTGACTGCCTGCATGTTTGAGTGATTAGCTGTGTGAGTACCTGTATAGGTGAGTGAGTGGGTGTTTGAGTGGCCCCATGGATGAGAGAGTAGGTGTGGGAGTAGTTGTATGGGTCTGTGAATGGTATATGTGTAGTTATGTGGGTATGTGAGGTGGTATATGAAAGATTAACGGGGTATGAGAAGGTGTATCTGTGATTCTGTTAATGATGTCATGAGTTATGCCATTTGAGATGTCATAAGCAGTGCATTTTGGGGGCCTAAGTTATAGTTAGCTCTGATAACTATAACCTCTGAATATCTATGGTTTTCTACGAGTGAAATCTGAGCCAAGCTATAAAGTCCATGTCATCTTTTTCAGTGGAAGTTTTTTAAATTCTATTTCCTAACTATAAATTCCCTGTAGTCTTTGTTTTTTTCACTAAATTTCTAATTTTATTATTCATAAAAACTAAGCACCCTTTGGATTTTTCAGAAAATTTCCAATGGGCCCGATTCACAGAACTAACTTAAGACAAAATCCTAAACTTACTACCATTTACTCATTTTGGTATTTACAGAAGGCACTTACTCATTGTTGAGTAAGTGCCTTAGGTGAATACCAAAATGAGTAAATGCACTTACTCATTTTGGTATTCACAGAAAGCACTTACTCATCAATGAGTAAGTGCCTTCTATGAATACAAACATGACGAAGTGCCTTCTGTGAATACCAAAATGGTAGTAAGTTTAGTATTTTGTTTCAAGTTAGTTCTTTGACTCTTGACCAATGTTTTTTAAAAAAAATTTCATTTTGTAGCTATGGTATTTCATTTTTTTTAAGTTTTAACATTTATTTAAAAAAATTATGTATATAATATCAAATATTGATGTAGTTCACATTTTTTGGGATTTCACTTTATTTAAAATTGTAATTGTTTTTTCATTTATACTTATTCTTTTTTTAGTTCAGTTTATTTATTCTAAAACATTATTTTAAAGATCACTTGTTTTTATTAAATGAAAAAAATAAATTCTAAATGTTTTGTGAAAAATAAGTAGTATTGTCTTTTAATATTGTTTATAACATATTTTGTTTTCCACAATTTTTGGAGAACACAGTACTTCCACGGTACAGAAACCAAGACTGAACTGCAAGAACTCTTTGGTTTCCTTTTCCGATCATGTGATTGCAATGTTTCTGCAATTTCCAAACCACAAGTTCACTGAAAATTAAAAAAAGTAATTTCTACATATATAGATCACTATATGCGGCCAGCCAATTGCAACCTTGCATTGGCGCACAAATCCGCGGATACCCAGCGGTTGGATCTAGCTACACAAATTTGGTTTTCGGTAAAAATCTCTAAAAAAAACCAATATGCATGTATATATATATATATATAACTTACTACTGGTCGGCTATAGGTAGTAATAGTTAGGATGTAGTGTCCATAGGAAGAGCTTTTAATGATTTGATAAAAACCTTTGGCATTGTTTGACGGATCCTCATTAAATTTTCGAAACTAATTTGATGCTCACTTCAGCTGCTGTCTTGAAAATGTCATAGTGATTCGTCAAGTGGGGGCTGAGAAAAAGGAGGGGTCCCGAAAACAAAGGGCGGGTTCCCACACTTCATTTGTAATTGGCCCCCGGTTGGGTCAGATCCCAGTAGCAGGTGTATGGTACTTCAGAGCGGGGCACACAGGGACCCCCTCCTTTGAGTAGTAAAGCACCAGTGACTGCCATCTGCCTTGGGAATGTTAAACTTTTTATGGGGGTTGCCCTAGGCAACTCCTATATAGCAACTCTCTGCCCTTGGGACCGCCACCTCACAAAAGCAAATTATTAATGATTGTGGGGGGCCTAAGCACCCCCTGCAGCCCCAGGGACTGCCACCTCCCGGGGCAAAATTCAACATAAATGTGCGAGGGCTTCAAGCTCCCCCACAGCCTTGGGTATCGCCACCTCCCCAGGGCTAAAATGAAATAAGTATGGGGGACCCATTGGGCACCACCACAGACTGCCACATCCCTGCAGCAAATTGCAAATCTTGAAGTAGAGGCCACCTGCAGCCACAGGGACCACCACCTCCCCAGGGCTGTATACTGTCATGCAGCCCTCTTCCTGGAGCCCTAGATGCCGTGGGGACCCTCACCCAACAGGGTTGCCTACAGCAATGTCCTGAGATGCCCACTTCCTTGACATTACAGTTTTCTATGGCTTGGCGGGAGTTCCGCTCCCGCCAAGCCATATTAAACTCTTTTCTGCTTTGAGGGTACATGGCCTCCCTCACACTCTGCAAACTCTCCTCCTAGGACACTGCTTTCGGGGGAATAAATTCTTCTTTACCCATGAGGGCCTCATGACTAAAGTAGACTTCTTACCTCAACCAGATGTTCACTATGAGTCGCATGTTGGTGGAGAAAGGGGGCGTGGCATCTAAAGTCCTCTCAGCAGTCAGGCTGAGTGGGACTTACTGGAGGTAACAGCAGGAGTAGTTAGCCCCTCAAGGACCCTCAAGAACAAAGGAGACTCCATCCTCTAATTAATTTTGCACCAGAAGGCGTGTTTGCAGAGTGGCGGAGAAAAGGAGCATGGCCACAAAACTTCTCCGCAATCCTGCAGTGTGGGTTGTACTGGAGGTGACAGGAGAGGTCGTTGGTCCCCTAGGATCCTCAAGAGCCAAGGGGACTTCATACCCCAACTAGTAGTGCACCAGGAGGGCTGTTTGCAGAGTGGTGGAGATCGGGGGAATGGCCTCCAACATCCTCTCAGCAAACTGCTGCATGGAACTTACATGAGGTAACAGGAGGGCCAGTTGCCCCCCAAGGACATCCTTGGGGTCCAACAGCCCCTCCTGTTACCTCCAGTGAGTAATAGATGTCATCAGTGATGTCATGAATGATGTCACTGACCATGTCATCAGTGATGTAATATGTGAGATCATAAGCAGTCATCGCGAGTGGCACAAATTATGGTTAGCTCAGCTATACATGCTGAATCTCACTGGTGTTGTACAAGTAAAACCTGAGCCTAACTATAACGTCCCTGTAACCTTTTTTTTTTTAGTGAATTTGTGAGGTTTCTTTTTCCATTTCCAAACTATGATGTCCCTGTAACCTTAGTTATATTTAGGACCTAGTTTCCATAGAACGAGCGTTTCTTCATTTGCCAATAACTTTGATGCCTTTTGACAGATTTTCACAATATTTTCAAAACTAATATGAAGCTCACTTCAGCTGCTGTCTTGAACGTTTTGTGATTATCCGACAAGCAGGGGGCGATGAAAAGGGAGAGTCACAAATCACATTTTCCCCATGTTAATTCCCATTGGATTTTTAGGCATAGCTACAGCCCAAACTGCTGAACAGAACTGCACCAAACTTGGCAGAAAGGTAGATATTGATCCCGGGACTTTTTGTAATTTGGTTTAACTCCATTCAGTGGTTTTAGAATAATTAACCAAAATCCAAATTTGTAGACATAGAGACACAACGGGTCGGCAAACCCTCCCATTCTCGTGCTGAGATCTGTTAGGCTGCCAACACTTCAAAACAGGAAGTGTTGGCAGCCATTTTGGGACTCCTGGAACCTCCAGTAAGTCCTACACAGTGGGATTGCTGAGAGGTGATCCAAGACCCCTCCCCTTTCTCCACCACTATGCAAACACCCCTCCTGCTGCACTACTATTTGGTATTAAAGAGAACAGGGGTCCTCAGGGAATTCAATAAACAAAACAGATAAACTTATAGGCCACAATCAGTACTATAGTTCAGTTTCCTAGCCCAGCCGGGCGAGGAATGTTTAATTTAGACTTAGAAGGAATTTGATTGACCTAAAGAGGGTCACATACAAACATTTAGATAGGGCACAATCCTGTACCTATCCCAAGAATTAGAAAGACCATAGGGTAAAGAAAGTAAGTGAATCAGAAGGAAAGTTTGTTACAGGCAAAAAAAGCTGGTTGAATATGACCAATGTTGGCAACCCTAGCGGTAATGTGGCGCCTTAATTACTCCATTTTCCATCCAATCCAGCCCACGAGACCGCCGTACTAAAGTGGCTACATTCCCCAAGGAGCTACGCACTCCCACATCCGAGCCCCATTAACAAGGAAGACTCGTGAAACTACGACCTTTCAATCAAATTCGGACCTGACAAGGTAAAGGTTCTGCCCCGGCACTCATTATGGGCACTCATACCAGACTCATCCTTTATCCCTCACAATTTATTTTCTGGTTCCAGGCACCTTGAATTCCTGGGCACTTGGCAGTACCCCTAATGTCCTACTGTGCCTGTCCAAGACCACTATAGAGACTTGGCAGGTTAGTAATATCTCTGGATTTGCGAACAGCCATCGCCGATTTCAACCGGGCACGAATAATATCACCCAACTTCGGTCACAATGGCAATTACGAAACCAGCACGCATGCTATTAGTCAATTAACGTCTGCCGCAACGACGATCACGACCCAAAATATCTGATGTACACAATGCGCCACCATTCAATGCCTCAGTAATTCGTCACCTTTCTCACCAGCACGCCAATTAAAATTGACAATGACTGTGTGCACAAATCACAATGTCGATCCTCTGCCGTTTCCCTGCGCCGTTCACTAGCCTATTGCCGCACCGCCTTAATACCTGGCTAATTAGTCACTGATAGTTCTTCAATTCACCACGCCGATTTCTGGTTACCCGATTCCTAGTTCTATCACTCACCTGTTCAAGGAATATTGTTTATAGTGATGTGACGCAACTCTCACCGAGCCCTGAGTTGGCCCCCACTTGCATGGAATTATTTCACGCAGTTCAAACACAACTATGAACAAAGATATTAGTTCTGACCAGGAGTGGCCAGTAAACCACATATTGACCTCGCTATCGCAAATGTTTTTAAGTCACTTTTTCAGGCAGATGCCTTATGCTGTTCTCTCATTTTCCTCCCCTTTACTTCCACAGGCATTCGTAATGGAAACAGGCAGTGATTAATACAGTCCTGATGATGATCCCGGTTCATTAGGAGCCAGGGGATCGAAACGTTGACGCTTAAAACAGTGTTGCATGAAATCAATTTGTATATTAATCTGTATACACTGTATGTCGAAACTTGCTGTGATTGAATATTAATTCGCAAGCGACAGTTGGCTCCAAAAACTCTTTTTTGCCTGTAACAAACTTTCCTTCTGATTCACTTACTTTCTTTACCCTATGGTCTTTCTAATTCTTGGGATAGGTACAGGATTGTGCCCTATCTAAATGTTTGTATGTGACCCTCTTTAGGTCAATCAAATTCCTTTTAAGTCTAAATTAAACATTCCTCGCCCGGCTGGGCTAGGAAACTGAACTATAGTACTGATTGTGGCCTATAAGTTTATCTGTTTGTTTATTGAATTCCCTGAGGACCCCTGTTCTCTTTAATAGCATATTACCCATGGTCCAAAGGTATCTTTTGGGTTCCCTTGTTTACATAAAAAAATAGCACTACTATTTGGGAGATAAAGTCCCCATAGATGCTTAGGGGCCTTAAAGCGACAAAAACCCTTCTGTTACCTCCTGCATGACCCACACAGTGGGATCACTGAGAACCGGTGGAGAGCCCTCCCCCTTTCGCCACCACTCTGAAAATATGCCTCCTGGTGCACCACAGGTTAGAGGATGAAGTCCCCTTGGCTCCTGAGGGTCCTTGGGGACCTCTAACCCCTCCTGTAATCTCCAGTAAGTCCAACATTGTGGGATTACTGAGAGGTCATCTGAGGCCAACCTGTTTCTCCACCACTCTGCAAATGCGCCTACTTGATGGGGATGAAGTTCTTATGGATGCTGAGAGACCTTGAGGGCCAAGAAGCCCTCCTGTTAACAGCAAGTTCCACATAGTGCGATTGCTGAAAGCTGCTCAAAGGCCCGTCCCCTTTCTCCACCACTCTGAAAATGCGCCCACTGTTAAAAAACAATAGAAATTCACTTAATAAACTAAAGGTTACAGGGACATTATAGTTAGGAAATAGAATTTTAAAAACCTTCGAAATTCACTTAAAAAACAAAGGACATATTATTAAAAATGGAAGAAATTCACTGAAATAAATTAATACAGCGACATTATAGGTTTTAAAAAAAAATCTTTTTATTGAGTTTTCAGAAAAGAAACAATACAGATAAAAGCAACAAATCCGGAGCATCAATTGAAAATGAATACATAAAACAACGAAATAAACAAATAAAGCAAAATGAGGAACAAATACCAGTCTCAATGGCTTATTGCTATCTAGCTTGGATTAGCAAAACAAAATTCGGGACTTGGGTGCATTGATACAATACATACAGCACTAATTCATGGACGTGAGTGGGCATTGCAATTTACAACAGGATAGTTTGTGGGAGTAAACAGTAGACACAAAACCTAAAAAGCAGGGGATAGACAGTTTCCGACAAATACTATAAATGGGATGACATAAAGCTCCACAGACATCTGATGTACAAATAAAGCTGAGCAACCCCTTGCCCACGTTCTGCAATCCACCGCCTACTTGTGTACAGGAGTTCCAGCAGTGCTATCGGGTATATGGGGGAATTTGCTCTGTCTCCCGCCCATTGTAGAAATGGTTCCCAGATGTTTTGGGCCTGGAAGGCAGGAGCATCAATTCCCAGTAAATACCCAACTGTGTTTGTCCATAAGTGACATCTGATAGCCATGCTTCAAATTTAGGTAATTTTGGTCTGCCCCATCGGACAGCAATTTGTCTCCGTGCATAGAGCAGAAGGAGGGCATGCAGTTTCCATCTTTGGGGCACAGTGTCACTTACTAGACCCAATAGACCCAGATATGGGGACGGGGCATCAGTTCTTCCGATTATCTGATTTATAGCGAAAAATATTTCCTGCCAGTAATCATCCAGCTTAGGACAGTTCCAGGCAATGTGCAAAAATGAGGCAGGTTCGAACCCACATCTCCAGCATTTCTCATCTTCCCTCAGGTGCATGCGGTAGAGACTAATGGGAGTTCTGTAATACCTGTGAAATTTTTTTTTAAATGAATGAGGGGCAGCCTATAATTTGGGGACAGTTCCAACAGCAGCCTACAACAGAAGGACCATTGTTCGTCCGTCAATGGGGGATCTAGCTCTCTATTCCAGTTCTGCATGGAATTGGGCATTATGACAGGGTCATGGTCTTGCATAGCAGTGTATAAACGAGACACTAACTTACGCGGGGAGGCCCTTGCAAGAATATTTTGTAAAGCGTGCAATGTTGGAGTTTCCTCCGGAAATCCTTCCCAGAGGGAGCGACATGCCGCCTTGAATTTATGATAAGCAAATTTCTCTCTAAACGAAACTTCGTGGCCCTCCTCCCCCATCGGCGGAGGCCTGAACCTGCCATCAGGGTATAGATCTGCGAACGTACGCAACTGTGTACCCCCCCATCATCACCTCACCTCCAATCTCCTCCACACAGGCCAACAAAGGGTTATTTCGCTAGGGGACAGCAGGTGCAAATACTAGTGGAAGGCAGGCACGTCTCTGTAGTTCACGCCATGCCCACCTCAAAGTGTCTGCCGTGTCTACATCCAGTGTAGTGCGAGGCGTTTTCTTATAGACTGCTACCGCCAGTGACGTCGGCGCCACTGAGTCCAGTTCCACCGCCACATGGGGTTGTTACGGTGTTTGATAAATCCAGAAATGCAGAAATTGGGCTTGCGCACAAAGTGCATAGATGTGCATATCCGGGGCGCCCAGACCCCCCTGCCTCAGTGGCAAAGTCAGGAGAGCCCATGAGCCTCTGGCTTGGCCCCCTGCTCACACAAGAGACAGCAGTTGTGAGCGGAGATGGCTGAAGAAATGCTTTGTGAGCGGGATTGGCACATTCATAAATAAATATAGAAATTTGGGCAACACCACCATCTTGGATAATGCCATCTTACCTGCGATGGACAGGGGTAGTTTGGACCAAATTGCCACCTTACTTTCCTGCCAGTAGACTGCCCGCCCAAAGTTCAAGTTCCAAATGTCCTACATATTGCGGCGAAGCCAGATCCCTAAATATTTTACTTCGTCTGCTTCCCAGTGTAATGGGAATTCAGACCTCACCTAGGGGGTACTCTTGGTTAGTGGGAAGACCTCAGATTTTGCCCAATTTATTGATTTACCGGATATACCCCCAAATTTGATGAATTCACAGAGAAGTGGGTCCACATTATCTGAGGGGTTTAGGACATATAGAGTCACGTCATCTGCATAGGGAGATATTAATAAGTTACGAGTACTGAAACCAATCCCTCAGGCAGTATGGTGCTGCTGTATTCTGACAGCAAGTGGCTCCATGGCGATTGCAAAAAGTAAAGGCGATAGTGGACAACCTTGCCTTGTGCCACGAGTTACACTAAACGCCTCTGAGATCATGCGATTTACTCTCACCCTGGCCAGTGGCTTACTTTATTTGAGCTATAAACAAAGGGCTAACACCCATGCGCATCAATATCTGAAACAAGTATGGCCATTCAAGGGAATCAAACGCCTTTGTGGCGTCTAAAAAAAATGCGGCAGCATGCACTGTAGGGTGGAGGTAGTGTAGCACCGAGAATATCGTGCAAAGGTTATGTGACGTAGAGCGACCGGGTTTAAACCCCGATTGATCTGGGAGGGCTATCATTGGGAGAAGAGGTTGGAGGCGGTTCGCTAGTAGCTTAGCATATATTTTGACGTCTACATTTATCAGGGATAGTGGTCTATACTAATCTAAAGCCGTTTCCTCTTTGTCCGGTTTCAATAACGTCGTTATCAATGCCTCTCGCATTGAGGCTGGAAGGATCCCTGCCTCTAGCGACTCCGCATAGATCACATGGAGTCTAGGAGCTAGCTCGTCCATGTAGGCATTATAGAAAGCTGTTGTCAGGCCATCTGGCCCTGGGGCCTTGTTCAATGGCAAACTGCTTATCACGAACATTGACACAGACAACATGTAGGCGGCCCACAGGACTCACAGGAATACGCTGCCCCGCCTTAAAGACAATTGCTCCTTGCTAATCAGACTGGGTTTTTCTGTGTATGCTTTTTAACGACGAGAATAATGCACAAATCTTAATGATTTTTTAATGTCTATTTTTTTACTTTTTATCTTATGTTTACTGATTGTAATACGCTTTGCACTGGTTTTAATTAACTATGCATAATAAGCTTACTTACTTACTTACTTACTTATCACTTGTGCAATATCCGAAATTGTTATAGGGCAATCCATGTAACAGCGATGTGCGTCATTAAACCATACTAATGCAATGGAATCTAGGAATTCTTGCAAGGTCTCTGGGATTGTTGACTGAGTGGCGGTGTATAGGTTAGAATAAAAGTCCTGAAACTCATTTAAGACCTCAGCTTGCCCCTTTGCGGTGTTACCATCAGGTGTTTTGATCGTGTGTATGAAATGGGAGAAGTGGATTTGGGAATCATTCCCGCCATTGTACGACCCGGTCTGTCCCCCTCCCCATACCACCTGGCTTCAGCATATTTGCCTAGAAACTTGAGTTCCCTCTGGGCCTCTTCTGCAAATTCCAGTAGTTTCCCTTTTAAGTCCGCCGCTACCTCGGGACTGGGATGAAGACAGAATTGATGCTCAAGCTCCTTGATCTGCCTCTCAAGCGCTGCTATGGTACCCCTGATGGCCTTTGGGACCCCAGCTTGTCTGGTTATGCACTTTCCCCGTATCACAACTTTGAAGGCGTCCCAGAGGGTCGCTTCAGTAGTCACTGACTCGGAGTTCAAAGTGAAATACTCTGTGATGTCAGACCTAATCTCCTCCTTAAATGCATCATCCAACAGTACATGAGGGGGGAGTCTCCAGCTGAAGGCCAGTGTAGGTGTGTCTGGGAGTGACAACGCAAGTAGACACGGGGCATAGTCCGACAGAGAACGAGCTAGGTGACAGACCTCTGCAGTCCAGGTAGCTACATCGGAGGATACCAGCCAGAAGTCTAATGTGGACCAGGCCACATGATGGCTAGAGATGCATGTTCCCTCCTGTGTGCACGGGTGTCTGACTCTCCAGATGTCCAGCAAATTACCCTCTAGTATTAGATCAGGAAGTGCTCTGCATGCGTGTGGCTGTAGCAGCCTTGGTGCACTTTTGCGGTCCAAGGTATCATTTAATACAACATTGAAGTCCCCACCCCAGATGATAGTGTCACAGTTCATGGAGGATATTCGCACCCAGATGTCCCTAAAGAACTAGGGCGAGTCCACATTCGGCCCATAGACGTCAGCCAACACCACTGGTGCACCACTCAGACAGCCGTGAAGTACAATATAGCGCCCTTCTGGATCCAGAAACACTGCATTCTCACTCCAATCCAACCCCTTACGAACAAGTATTGCCACTCCCCTTGCATAGTTGGAGTAAATCGCGGAGTGGACACCTTCCCATCGATTGTGTTTCAGCTTTGACGATGGTTGTGAATTAAGGTGTGTTTCTTGTAGGAAACAGATGTCAATGCTGTGTCTCACTAAGTACGCATGAATTAGACGTGCCTTCCTACTGTCATTAAGCCCCCGTACATTCCATGTGAGGATCCTAATTACTTCTGTGGTCACCCCCATCGGCTCACTACGAATGTGTGCTGCCCCCCCAGCCCAATTATATGTAGACCAACAGTGCATCCCAATAGTCAACCCAGAGCTCAGATACTGGTACAACTCAGAACACCCAACTACACCCACCCACCCTCCACACACTCCAACCCCCCAATCAGGTTGTGTCAAACCCCCCCATATCCACTGAAAAGGTAGAGTAAACAGAACTTAGGGAAACACCCCAGGAAGGCGAGGGAGCACAAGCATACTCCCCTGTTCACACAGGGTGGCCGAGGGGATTGTAAGCGCAACCGTGAGGACATAGGTGAAATTCACGAGTCATATTGTGTCAGGTTAACAAGGTGCAAGTAAAACATATTAACATGCATAGTAACAATGCGATCTCGTAGTCCGCCTGTAATAGAAAATACATCCTGAATAATAAACAGAACATGCATTCTTAGTCTGAAACAATGCCAACGTGGACTCAAACAAGACAAGGAGATAGTTCAGTCGTTATCACTTAGGCGGTCTCTTCCCCGTTCTCGCTCCACATTTGCTACTTACACTTTCGGACCGCAGACATGCTTGGCAAATTTAAGAGCAGATTTTGCATCTGTGAAGAAATGTGCTGTTCCATCATGAGACACTTTGAGCTTTGCAGGGTATAGAAGCGAGTAAGGAATCTGTGCTTGTAGCAGCAAGCGTTTGGCTGGAAGGAACTCCCTACGCGCGGCCTGCACCGCCGGGGTGAAGTCAGGATAAAAGGAGATGGTATTTCCCTTGTGTGTGATTTGACCTTTATCTCGCGCCAACCATAGTATGATGTCCCTGAATTGATAATTCAACAGTTTGGCCAGGATGGGCCTTGGCGTGCCGCCTACCGATGGCTTCGGCCCGAGAGCCCTTTGTGCCCGCTCGACCACGAACACCGATGATAGGTGGGGATCAAAGAGTTTGTGCAGGAGGTCCGTCAACTACACCTCCATCTTGGTAATAGCCATCGTTTCCGGAATTCCAGTGACTCGGAGGTTGTTCCCTCTCGAGCGTGCTTCCAAGTCGTCATTCTTTGCCCTGATAACTGTTAACAGTTTGTCCATCTGTAGGAGTTGCTCTTTCGTATCCTGCTGAAATTCATGGGATTCAGTATGCCTATTCTCAAAGCAGTCTAATCTAGTTTTGTGCGTGGTCACTTGAGATTTAACTGAAGCCAGCTGAGAGGTCAGAGCGTATAATTTAGCATCTATATTTCGCAAACTAGAGCGCACGTCCAGCATCAATGAACGGAGATCTCCCTCCTGTCTCTCCTCTGCATCATCTTCACCTGCAGCCCCCTGGGCCTCCAGGTCGGGCCCGGTGGGTTTGGCGACTCGTTTGTTTTCAAAGTTTATCTTAGCCTGCCGTGTATAATTTTTGCCCATGATTCCCGGGTGTTCGGAGGTCTCTGGCAGGGGGGAGATATTTAACAGGTTAGTGCGCACAGGCAATATTGCTTCACCAGCTTGCTGTCCAATGGAACACACTGGGCTACAGAAGGACAGATCCGCGCCCACAACTTGATATGCAGGCAAAGTTAGGGGCTAGGCACCCTCATCAGCAAACGTCGATGAAGTTGAGGCACAGGTTAGCAGGGCGGCCACATATCTCAAGCATAGTTATGCGTGTATCGGAAGCCAACCGGCCAGCGCAGGAATCACGTACCCAGCAAACTACACAGATTGGGTGATTACTGAGGGTTTGTACAGACGGATGTATGACGTTACAATGCATGCTTTTACCACGCATGCTCTTAAAACGCAGGTTTTACCACACATACCATTACAACGCATTACACTTGGGGGTGCTGGATAGTGAATAGTTTAATTTACTATTCCAACTCCAGTCCCCGTGGATACTAGGGAAGGTGTTGGATAGTAAATTAAACTTATTCCTTATCCTAGAGCGCCCCCCAGTGTAATGCGTTGTAATGGTTTTCGGTGTAAAACCTGCGTTGTAACAGCACTGCGTGGTAAAAGTTGCGTTGTAAAGGATGTTCCCCGTACAGACAATTGCGTCAGTCTCCAGTGCACAGGAGGCCCAACGCTACAACCCCTGCTCAGCAGAGCCAGCCGTCTGAAATACACCACCCTCACTTAACTCCACTTCGCTGAAGCACATAGGCCAGCAGACCCTGTAGGCCCCTACTGCAATGTTTTCTCAAGCAAGATGGCAGCTGCACCTCCGTGCAGCCACCGCAACCTCGGTTGAGCCAGGGGGGCCCCGTCACCATCAGTTTGTGCCTTAGCGCTTCACCGCACCTCCGCCCCCGCAGGTCAGTACATCAATAGAACCTTAGATCTCAAGTGCAGCCGGTCAGTTGGCGCAGCCCCGCATTATGCACCCACCTTGAGCCCCCACACACCCCAAGGAACAGTCTGGTCGAGGGTGCAGTACACTATGCTCTGTAGCTGCGCAGGGTCGGGTTCTGCGCAACGGGAGCCCTGTAGCCTCCAGCCGGGGTATGGCGCTCAGTAGTTTTCCTCGATGACGCCCAAAACGGCATCTCCCGCATGGCCTCCTACAGTCCCCACAGGTCGTACTTGGAATGCTGAAACAGTGGCAGCCTCAGCATATGGCCCTCGGATCATCCGCGCTGGTCATCTGCCACCGGCCGCGGTCACCCCTGTGTCCCGGCAGAGCCCTCAGTAGGTCCATAGCAGCAGAGGTGATGGGCCTACACGACCCCGGCCTCGAGTTTGGGGATCAGCGGGCCGCGAGCGGACCGTGGCGCGGCGGGTCCGGAACTCCTACACACGACGGAGAAAGTAGATCAACGCATGTGCCATTAGCTCCGCACCCGGATGCGGTATCACCATGCCCTCACACTTGCAGATTATGCAGGATTAATTTAGGATCTTTCCTCCAGTCAGCGGAGCTCGCTTAGAAAGGGGGCATGTCGCAGCCCGGCTAGCCTCGCCCCCCCAGCGACATTATAGTTAAGCTAACATTACACTCGTACAAAACCATAGAAATTAAGAAAGTTATAGTTAGCTGAGCTAACTGTAACCTACACCCCAGCAATGTACTGCTTATAACCTCACATATGACATCACTCGTGCTATGGTCAGTGTCATCACTGCTAACACAATCTACAGAACCTCTCAAATGCTGACTTATACCCTATACATCTCATTCACATACTCCCACACAGCCACTTACATACCCGTTCACAGTCACATACACTCACACACCTACTCACTGATCCATAGAGCCACTCACTCATTAATTCCCTCATACAACTACAACCCCTTACCCACCCACTCAATCTACCATATAGATACTCACACTGCCACTCACTCACTCATAAACCCACTGATACACCCATTCTCTAACCCAAACAATAACTTACACACCCACTCAGTTATGTATACAGTCTCTCACATAACCACTCACTCTTCATTATACCAATGACTCACCCACTCTCTCATCCATACAGGCAGTCCCACAACTACTTACTTTAGTTTTTATGTTTAATACTCAGTAACTTTTAGAAAACACTTACAATCGTGGAATGATGTCATCAGTGATGCCATCAGTGATGTCACTGACCATGTCATTAGAGATGTAATATGTTAGATCATAAGCAGTGCATTGTGAGGGTGTAAGTTAGAGTGAGCTCAACTAACTATAACTGCTAAATGTCTCTGGTTTTGTACAAGTATAATGTGAATCTAACTATAGCGTCCCTGTAACTTTTGTTTTTTTTTCAGTGTTTGTATATAGAGACAGATAGCTAGCTAGATAGATAGATAGATCGATAGATAGATAGATAGATAGATAGATAGATAGATAGATAGATAGATAGATAGATAGATAGATAGATAGATAGATAGATAGATAGATAGATAGATAGATAGATAGATAGATAGATAGATAGATAATTCCCTGAAAAATACAATGGTTAGCTTCAGCTACCAGTGACAAAAGGCATATTTGGAAGCTCAAGAAGG
The DNA here is from genome assembly GCF_964263255.1 of Lissotriton vulgaris. Classification (NCBI taxonomy): domain Eukaryota; kingdom Metazoa; phylum Chordata; class Amphibia; order Caudata; family Salamandridae; genus Lissotriton; species Lissotriton vulgaris. The sequence continues at coordinate 1,302,170,737 of NC_141694.1, forward strand.
GGCTGGGTAAAGACCCCCAGGTCTTCTTGTCAAGGAGGGAAACTCCTTCCACTTCCACACACAGAGCCCTTTGTCTAGTGTCTGACAACAATACCCATCTCACCACAGGGGAGCCATCAGTAGTCAGGTGCTAGTTGAACACTGAAAGACATGCATTTCGATTTTAGATGGGAAAAAGACAACTTTCCAAAGTATCCTTTTTAAAATAGTAATGGCAAATTCAACCTTAACATAAATTGGATCTCAAATGAATATTAAAATGTGTCCTTAAACAGTTTTTCTAGCTGCTTTCAAATAGGCCTGAGCGGTGAACACTGCTCTGTTTGAGAAGTTTGTGGAGGTTTCTGCATTCCGCGGACCTCGAGGAGTGCAGAAAACTCCTCTCCACATAATGTAGTGGAGATCTTTCCATGATCGCCAACGATAAGATGGCGTTCGGTACAATTTCTACCTGGGAGGCTGGAAGATCAGTGCAGTTTGCACCGCACTCCGCTGAGTTTTTATGTCACTTTGCGGCATTCCACATAGCGGAACTCCACAAAATATGACCAGGCAGTCTTCAAAACTGAATGAAATACGTATTAAATGTATTAGTGTAATCCAGTGCTAGCCTATGGGAGACCAGCCATGCCACAGTTAAACATGACTTCAGATATATTCCATTGCCAGGAGATGTAATACATTAACACATGTACAGCCTTTAAATACTACGCACCCTGCCAATTGAGCATTACAGCCCTACATTAGGGCTGATATACAAGTACAAAAATGGCAGTTAAACTGTGCATCCATCCTGCAGTGGCAGGCCTGGGGAGATGTGTTTACATTGCTTCTTTATTGGGTGGCACAGTGAGTGCTGCAGTCCACTAGTAGTCTTTAACATAAAGGACCTGGGTACATATATCTGAGGAATTGGGCTGTTGGTTGAATGGAGTGTTGCCCTTGCTCATTCAACAGCCACAATCTTTGTCAGGTGAACCACACGAGTCAAGGTGAACCACACAAGTCACTGTACATTAACTGTAAATGTACAGCTTTTAAATACAATGCACCCTGCCATTTGAGCATTTAAGGCCTACCTTAGGGCTGAGTTAAACGTACTAAAACGGCAGTTAAACTGCACATCCATCCTGCAGTTGCAGGCCTTGAGAGATGTTTTTACATTGCTACTTTAGTGGGCGGCACAGTGAGTGTTAGACCTGGCACCTTGGCGTGAGTCTCCCTTCCACTTTTTGCTGCTGTGCCTCATATGTTTTGCTGGTGTTAGCTGCTCAGAGCACTGTGCCACTGCCAATCAGTGCCACAGTGCAAGTGCTCCCTGTATAAAGTGTATTTGTGATTGGTTTCCATGAATGGCTTATTTGGTTTACTGTTAGACACCAGTAAAGTGCTCCAAGAGTGCCAGGGCTTTTAAATCCAAATGCTGCTAGTGGGCCTGCAGCACTGGATGTGCCACCCACAGAAGCAGCCCTGTAAAATGTGTCTAAGGTCTGCCATTTCAGAACCTGCGTGTAGTCTGGTACTGTCATGCTGGCTGGGCAAGTGCACCCACTTGCCAGCCCCTAAACCTTCCCTTTACTTCATGTGAGTCACCCCTATGGTAGGCTTAAGGGCAGGGTGCATTGTAAGCATAAGGTAGGACAAGCCCTGATGTGTGTGGCATGTCCTAATAGTGAATTACAGCCATTTTCGTTTTTCACTATTGTAAGGCTACCTGTTCTCATAGGCCAGAATGGGCTGCTGGGATTATTACACCCTATAATCCAAGCGGACTCAGGGAACATGGTAGAAATTCGAGTTTGGTATGCCTGAACTCAGAATAATAAAATACATCTTTTAGCAAAGTTTATTTTAATGTTCTGTGTTTGCAAATACCACTTTTAGAAAGTTGGTATTTGCTTGCCTAACCATTTCAGCCCGCCTTTGCTCTGATGTGTATCTGATGTCTGGTTTCTGTGAGTGACAGGGCTGGGGAATTCCAAGAGACAGGCTGGGCCGCCAGGTAGTGAAAAGGAAGATTATACCAAGATGGGTGGGAGGAGTGCTCCTTGACTCTGAATAGGGCTGTGCTCTGCCACCTCAATGCTGGCTCCACCTCCTGCGGAGCGTCTGATGTCTCTACCCTGCACACTGAAAGCAGATGCCTGCATCATGTCAACAAAGTGCTAAGAAACTGGACTGAACTAGACACAGGCCCCCTGTCCTGAGAGAACGAAAGATTTGCAGTATAAATAGAGGAGGCCTGCTCCTAAGAAATGAGATCCTGTTTGAACCAAGAAGAACCTCTGCCCTGCGAGAAGGACCTGGAAAAGATGCAAGGAGGAGTACTGTCCCTGACCTGGGGGACTGGCCTGTAGTGGGTGCTTTTCTGCGAGAGGAGAGGAAAAAATTGAAGAAACTTTTATCTACTTGTGCATTTTGAAGGATCTCCAAGGGCTTGTGGGTGAGCTTGCCCCCTGAACGGAGTCCCAGGAATATTGGACTCCTCCTGCCTTCACAGCGCGCTGAACATTGACAAGATTTGTCCTGCCGCTGGACCCGCGATCTCAGTGCGACCCGTAATCCTGCCCGTTTCCAAGCCTGTGCCTGGTCGCCCGCACCGTGTGATTTCCGCTCTCCAATTCGAGCCGTAGCTTGCACCGTCAGCCAAGGGCTGCCGCCATGCCGCTTCACCCTTCCCCCCTGTGAGCTGCACTGTGAGCTGCCTCCCACCGCTGGAGTGAGGGATCGAAAGCTCCCTGCAAAGCTACGCCCGGCCCATACGCTCGCAGCCTACCGCCCGCCTAGCAACGTGCTGGTGAGATTCCCCGGCAGCGCGGCACATGAAGAGCCCATCCCGTACGTAAACCACTTACCGGCCGCCTCATGCCGCGCTGCTCCCTTTGCAAGAATCGCCCCACTGGTGAGGGTACGGCTCGTACGCCGCATCGCCCGGACCGTCCGCCTCGCTCCCCCATGGCCCCCGTTCTACGCCGTGCTCCAGGCGCCGCAACAAAGCCAGGACCGCATTGAAAGGGGGGCCGCCCACGCTCTGAGCCTGCCGTCACTTCTGCATGACTCGTCCGAGCCGGACACCTGACAACTTGAAAGGTACTGTGAGAGTCGCACTCCGACTGTGCGCGCACTGGACCAGAGAGTCCGCAACGTTGATTTAACTCTTGTTGTGATACGTTCTGCCCCAAAAAGAACCGCACAATCAGCGCGATGCGCATGGACCCTTATGACACGCATTTCCTTGAAGTAATCATTGCCTTTCCTAAGATAGTATTGTGACCTCATTTTTAAACGTTATTTGGATCTTGTGCTAAGCCTTTTATATAAAGACCACTTATTTTTATACAAACTCTGGTGTGGTTGCCATGTGTGGTGTTGTCACTGAGTTACTGTATGTGTTCACGAATGCTTAACTCTGAGATAAGCCTGGTCTGCTCGCGCCACACTGCCTAGAGGGCAAGCAGGGGTTATTTTAGAAGTTAATCCCCTTTACCTGACTAGAGGAGAGGGTCCCTGCTAGTCACAAGTACTTACATGTGCCAACTAGAGACCCCAAAATCTAACACCCTTAGTACATGTATGTGAGGAATTGGGCTGTTGGTTGAATCGGGGTTGCCCTTTCTCATTCAAACGCCACAATCCTTGTCAGGGTGATCCACAGAAGTCACTAAATTAACCTGTGCCCAACCCTCTGGTAGTTTGGCACAAATGCAGTCAGCCTTAACTTATCGGCAATGTGTAAAGTATTTATGTAACTCACAAACAGCAATAAAGTGAAAACACCACAGAAGAAAAATCCTACACCATTTTCGAAAAATAGAGTACATTTTTATCACTTTTTCCGACTAGAAATGACAAAAAATCTCATCAGCATAACTGGAGATATGCAATTTCAGAGACTTAGTTGAAAATAGTGCCTACTACAAGAACAAAGCGCCAACTGTGGTGTTCTGGTTGCACCGGACTATGGAAAAGTCACAGGTTCAGACCAAATGCAGTAGAGCATGGTCTGGATACAGGGACCAAATTAGGCCAGCTTAGCAAAAGTACCTTAAATCCTGGTTTGCGGAGCATTGCAGCATCCAGTTTCAAGGATGTGTCATGTGGCGGTAGTTCAGAGGAGCTGCAGGGCTACGATGCTGAGTCCTGCATTGTCTTCGAGGATAATGGGATGGGATTGTGATGTGAAAGTTCTGCATCGAAGATGCACGTCTCACCAGTGGTGCCAAGGAGCTGACAGGTTGCAATGCGGAGACCTGCGTTGACATCAAGGAGGCTGCTGACAAGGGGCTTCCAAGGTGAAGGCTTGCATCCAGGATCCATTGCACAGCATCAGCCCTGAGTAGACTGTGAGCTTTGATGCATGGCTTTGGGGATGCACTGCACGGTTCTGAAGACGCTGTGAGGAGATGAGTCACGCTGCGCCGGTTCCGTGTCACAGGAAATCAGCAGGGCTGGTAGAGCACCTTCAGACCCACTTCCAAGGGCACAGGGCATGGGTGGCACCACTTGACAGGTATGACTCACAGCAGGCAGAGTCCAGGTGCTAGGTTTAAGGTGGTTAGAGCCTGTTCTGTCCTTGTGCCTCTGATCAGGAGGCCAGCCTTCTAGCTCTAGGAGCCACTTTGGTGATCTTGGGTTCAAGATGCAGGTCCAGTTCTTTACTCAGGCAGCAGGGCAACCGAATATCAGTCTTTCTTTCAGAGCAGTACAGCAATCCTTTTGGTATTCCAGGGATCCGGAGGTGTACTGAGGAGTGGGGTCTGAGGGTCCTAATTATACCTGGTACCTTCTTTTAAGTATGAGATGTTTCTAGAGAATTCCCTGTGAAGTTCTCGAAGTTTCCTGCCTCTCCTGCCCTGGCTCCATGCTGGCTGCATGAACAATGTAGTGGTGACAAATCTTTTTGTGAAGGCAGGGCACTTGCAACTATTTAGTTGCAAGTGGCGCTGTGCCCAGCTTTGCCCTCATCCTGTCAGTTGATGGCCCATCCAGGCACACCTAGTGCCTCTATTGTGTGGCTCTTTGGGAGGACTAAACAAAGTCCAACTACCAAATACACCCAGTCATGTCACCCTGGAACAGACTGTAGGCAGGAAAATACAGGCTTTCTAAAAATGACATTTTCAATATTGAGACCTGAAATCCAGCTTTACCATTAAACAAGATTTTTTGTTACAATTTCTCAGATGCTAAACTCAGCCTTCCTATCTATTCCCAATGGAAAGTTCATGAATGTAATAAGTTAACCCAATGTTATACCATGGGAGAGGCAGGCTTTGCAATAGTGAAATAATGAGTTTTTCACTACCAGAGTATGTAAAACTTAGAAGTACATGTCCAACATTTTAAATACACTGCACCCTGCCTTATGGCTGTTTGGGGCCGACCCTAGGGGTGACTTATATGTATTAAAAGGAAGGTTTAGGTTTGCGAGGTTAAATTGGCAGTTTAAAACTGTATGCACAGGCTGAAATCGCAGGCGCGAGACATGTTTAAAATGGCTACTTAAGGTGGGTGGCACAATCAGCGCGGTAGGCCCACTAGTAGCATTTAATTTACAGCTCCTGGGTTCAATTTGTAAAACTTTACTGGGGTCTTACAAGTATATTAAATGAGCCAATTGAGTGTAAGCCAATTATACCATGCCTAAAGGAGAGAGCATAGGCACTTTAGCCCTAAAAGCTAATAAAAACCAGTTCAGATAACAGGAGGATGAGGGCACACAAATTGGGGATGACTCTGTAGAAAGGGCCAAGTTCAACAATGTACTACCATATAAAAGGGGCTTACAAGTAAATTCAGTTGAGTTCAATAACTTTATTTCTGTTCAATAAACCATACAAGTACACAGTCAGTCAGTCAACAATAAATAAAATACATAAAAAAGATGCACAGTCACCATAAAATTCATCTCTGTAATATAGTAAAAACGCAACTAGTAAGACACATTATCCAATAAAGGACAGTGCCTCTCCACTATAAAACAGTTCTGGTAGAAGTTTATAAAATATAGTATAATAAATGCTGTAGCCCAATTTAAAACTATTACGTTTAATGAAAATAAACCTTTTTTGAATACCACTGCTTTAAGACAAATTTCGATAAGACGAAAACCTCTAAGAGAACCTATAACTAATTCTAAAAGGGTCCACTATGTCCACCATATTGTCTAGGGAAGAGCATTCATTTGTGCAACATTCAAGCATTATCATATTACTTTTGTCTAAATTGCACAGTGCCACAATAAAAACATTTAAATCACTAAACTCCTAGGGCAGATATTCCATGTGCAATTATTTCTATACGCTAAGGTGGGCATGGAAGAGGGAAGTATAATTATATGTTTAATATGGACCATACATCCTCCTATAATTCAAAGAGCTGACTATCGGATGCCGAGCACTGGGGCCCAAATTCATCCACATCATAGTGTACAAGAAATCACAAAGACCTTTCTGCACACATCAGATTGAAAACAGATATTCAGACACTGTAAAATCAATGAGCTGGTGGGTGTACGTTTTTGAAATCCTAAAGGCCTCCTGACAATGTGATGTTCCTAGATTTCTGCAAATATGAATTAGCCATTTGGACTTACATTTCCTGTAGACTGGGCAGAAAAATAAGGCATGAGCCTCTGTTACCTCATCCATGCCACAAGACAGACATTTTGGCAATGAATCATATCCCTTTCCCCTTAAATGATTGGTGAATGTACGCAAGGGAAGTACTTGTACTTAAACTGGATATACAGCTTCCTCGCTAGTGCTGGTTGAATCTCATCCAGAAAATCCTCAAATCGATATGTTTCTTTAATCCCTATAAACATTGCTTTTAGAGTTCCTAAGGAAGCACTCAGCAGGAGGGAAGTTAATTTAAACCCCTTGTAGCATTTCACCAGCTCCCTCTTGGATGCTGCAGAGCAGGCCATGGTATTCTGCCCATCCCTTAAAGCAATATGATCTCCTCCAGGCCAATCTATGAGATCAGCTACAGAGTGGTCCATATTCTTCTCCAAAATAAAAGTGGCCTAAGTCCAGCCCCCCTCCTTAATTGATTTCACACCTAGATCAAGTCGAAGGTGGATTAGTGGTTTGCTAGCAGAGATGCTCACTAATTGCCTTAAAAAGTTGTTCTCCACCTGCACAATATTTTTAACAGGCTTGTGCCCCCATTACTCAGTGCCATACAGGGTGGCACCCAGGGCTTACGTGTTGTAAATTGCAATATTGGGGCAGACAGGTTTATAAAAAGATCCCCTATACACCCGCGTACACCCACCGGTATGTTGTACCAATTGAAGCCTTTGTGTGGCAATATGAAATGACCAACCCATGTGCTCGTTAAGAGTCAGTCATAAGTAATCAAAGATAGGACCCTCTCAAACAGAGAATGAAATTCAGGCTGGGATTTGGATGGGTAGAGTGTGATGGATTGAAAACCGTGAACTTGGTTTTGGTAACATTGATTTCCACACCCTTTATCCTACAAAATTCATTGAGGCAATCTAATGTCCTTTGAATACCCATTGGGGTTGTTGATAAAAGAAGTGTGTCGTCAGCTAACATCAATGCCGGTACTTTACATGAACTAAGCCTGGGTACATCATTGTTGTTAGTGGTATTCAAAAAATCTATAAGGCCATTAATACACAGACAAAATGGGGTCAGGGTCAACACACAGCCTTGTCATACACATCTACCAATAACAGAGGGTTCACAGAGTTCCCCCAATGTGCTACAACGCACCTGTGCAAAATTTATTCTCAAGCAACCTCTTTATCACATCGCACAGATAGGGAGGAACCCCCATATCAGCCAATACTGACCATAGTGAATCCCTCTGGACTAAGTCAAATGCTGACTTTGGTCTACAAATATCAGATAGAGACTTCCACCTTCAAAAATTGCAGTTTTCAAATATAAGAGTTGCAGCCTATAATCTTGGTCTATAGTAGATATAAATTTTCTAAAACCTGCCTGAAAGGGGCTAAGGACCATTTCTTCCTCAATGCACTCCTGCAGTCGGTCTAAAATTATTCAAACTAATACTTTTTGCATTGTCGATTAACCTAATCAGTCTATAGTTGGCAGGCAACAATTGGGAACCTTTCTTATAAATGGTTATAATCTCTGCCTCAGACCAAGAGCCGGGAATTGGCATAACTTATATGATAGCATTAAAGACAGTTCACAAGTAGGGGTCAGACTTCTGGTTCAGAGAGATAAAGGTACCTGGGAATTTATCAATGCTAGAGTTTACGAGGGGCAAGCTTACCAATAGCCCTACGGACTTCCATTAAAGTTACTCAGAAAAGCCCTCCTGTCCTGAGGAGAGTAGCTCACTATTTTGGATGCCCTTAACATTAGATTTAGCTGTATGTACCTCCTGATCATCTGGTATTCCATAAAGGGATTGATAGTGCTCATTGCATAAATCATCTGCAATGTTATGTTCTATATTGGTTCTGCTTCACGTTTCCTAAAATAAACTATATACCAGGTTTACTTTGATTACTAACACTTAGAACCGTGGAGCATTGATTCCATTTGGCTTAATCCCACTTTATCCCATTTTTTCTTTGCAGAACCAAAAGAGCTTTTATAGAAACCTCTTGCAGATCTGTAATACAACTATCCTTGCTTTTTAAATCCTCTGTTAAAGCTAGTTTGGTGGCTCTGCATTATTTACTAAACCATGATGGTGTGTTCTTCCTAGGGCCCCTATACCTTATTTCAGTATATATTTAGGGCCCGATGTAGGTAAATCCCATTTACCGAATTTGAAATACCGAATTTAACCGATTCGGTATTTCAAAATCGGTAAATGGGATGTAGGTCCCAACATCTGGACTCGTTACCGATTCCTTACAAATTCGGTATTTACCGATTCGGTAAATACCAAATCGGTATTTGCTATTGAATCCTATGGGCCTTTGAAGCCCATAGGATTAAAGTCAAATACCGAATCGGTATTTACCGAATCGGTAAACACCGAATTTGGCAAGGGTGCAGGGGGTGTCACTTTGACACCCTCTAGCACCCCCAAAACGGGCATGTGTGCAATGTGGCACACAGACATGCCCTAAGGGCACGTCTGTCTGTCACATGGCACATGTGTACATGCACAGATGTGCATGTACACAGGAATCGGTATTTTACCATGGATTTGTATTCCATGGTAAAATACCGATTCTGTAAGCCATGTGCTGATGGAACATTGGCTACCTACATTGCATTTTCGGTAATTTTACCGAATCGTTATCATTACCGAATCGGTAATGATAACGATTCGGTAAAATTACCGAAAATGTGCCCCTACATCTCGATAGCCCTTTACCGATCGGAAACGGCCGAAAATCGGTATTTTCGGCCGATTCCGATCGGTAAAGGGATACCTACATCGGGCCCTAAGTCTTTTAAATTCACCAACTAGTGAGGCATAAATATCAGCTACTCTATCAAGGTAGCCAACTTTACCATCAGGTTCAATAACTTTATATAGGGCTGTTAAGGATTTACCCACCACCTTGTACAGGGCATCAATCTAGTCTGGGGACTGCTGCATTGTGGACCAATATATTCTTTGTCTAGATAAGCTCAATCTCAGTCTGTCATCCTGCATATCTATGCCAGTTACCAAGGTACTTCTTTGGGGTAGAGCTATGTCAAGGGACAAAGCATTGTGATCACTGTCGTGTCTAGGCAATATTTCCAAATCAAAAATTAAGGTCTATAATCTTGCATCCACAAAAAAATAATCAATTAGGGATGAACACCCTATCTGGTGAAATGTATGGGAGTACATTCTAGCTGATTTATTTCGCCCAATACATGCCCATGGAGAATAGTTCAATACAAAAGTCTTAATTTGGAGGGTGTGGGTATCAATTTCTTAATAGGGGTTATAGACAGTGATGGAATGGTCCATAGCCTAGCCTCATCACTTAGAATATCATTGTGATTAACATAGAGGGGCTCAAACTGGCAATTGAAGTCAATGTCTACTATCTTAGAAGCATTCTCTGGGAGTGAAAACAGGAATGTTGACAACTGCTCTACAGTAGGAGATTCTTGTCCAATGGCCACTGGTCTAGAATAAACATTGATCAAATAGACATCAGTTTTGGTAGGAGAACATACAAGGATACACAGATTGTCATTGGAAAAAGTCTCTATCACTGTGGCCCTAAAGCCCGTTTCCCAGGTGGTTAACCCCCCTAATTTCTACCCCTCTGTAATGGCCACTTAACAAAAGACCTCATGCCTGGGCACTCAATTTCTTTTATCAACCATTTTTCGTGAAATAAACAGATGACATACTGATCTATAAATGACCCCCAAATGCTGCACTCCAATTTGCCCTTCAGTCCTGCAACATTCCAAAATACTACCTATGAGAAGTTTGGGACTTTCTGGCTGCCTTTACCTGGCTTGATCCCCCCATTGCTTTAGAGTAACTTTTGTTAATAACAGTTGCATGCCAAAAAATATGGGAGTCTGTGGGAACCAAAGGGACATCCTTCCTCATGTCCTTGCCACTTAATATGGCTAGATGTGATATCAGATTTAGCTTGCCATGGCAATCTTTTCCCCGAGTACGCTGCCGGACTATGGGAGTAGGAGTCTGCGAAGGATTATTGAGTCTATTGTGATCATATGTCCACCCTCTCACCCAACCACCCTCACATGGCATACATCCCTTGCCATCCCTGCACACAGAATATCAATCCACTCTCTCCAGTGCATCCTATCTATTGGCTATTGGAAGAATATAGGACAATGTGCCCTGCACCTGGTAATTAGAGCACCCTAACTTGTATGTTAGGTTAAGGGGAAGCAAGCTCTTCTGGCAAGTCTGACCTTGTAAGAGAGGTTTATAAAAATAACCAAGCGGTAGGAGTGTTAGGTTGGAGCCCAGTTTCTGCCACGACAATCCACCTACTAAAAGATCATGGGCTAGCTTTGGGTTCCTGAAATTAATGATAACACAGTCACCAGACCTATCTACAGGGCCTCTCTCAATCCAGCTCAGGCAATAGGTTAAAAAAAACGTTGTCACCCCTATTAGAGAGAAAGTTCACAGTACTTTGTGAGGCAAAGTCAACATTTATTTGTGTCAGGTCCGCCTGAGATTTCCTTTTGGTCTGTTTTTAACTCTGGAACCACTGAAAGGATCACAACGTACTGGGATGAGGTGGGGGGTAGATTGATAGTTGGAGGTTATATGACGCCACTGCCTGTCGTTATTATTAAAGGACCTCCCAGGCTGGTGTCGTTCAGCCACACAATGCCCCCATAGTTTCTCACACAATTGCTCCTCCCTTTTTCATTCATATTTTTAACCATCTGTGCAGCAGCCATAGGGAATAAATCAGTCTGGATGTTTTTTCCTTTGTACACTTTGACCCAGTGGAATCCACACTAGGGGTACCTCCCCTTGATTGTTCCAGCTTTTCCAAGCGAGCTAATAATGGGGCGAGTTCATCGTGGAGGACAGTTTTGACCTGGTCCACAATGGCTTTTATTAAACATGTTACACAGGGGATCTGTGGAGCTTTCTCACCTTCTCTCTCATCACAAGCAAGGGTGGTATTATCAACCATGGGGCATGTGGCTGAAAGATCCTGTCCAACATCTTTGAACGACTGGGGGGTACGTCACAAGCCATATTTCTCTTTAACAGCCAAATGAGACCTTGTTCTTCTTTCATCCATCAATGAGTGATTGTTATCACTCAGCTTTCCAACCCCAACGCCGGAAACCAAAGAGCTCTCCAACCCCAACGCCAGAAACAACGACATCACCCCTTCGCAAGACCTCTGCAACACCCTCGCCTCCTACTTCCACAACAAGATCGCGGACATACACAACAGCTTCAGCACTCAACCGACGAACACCACGACCGAACCACTGCCCCCCACCACCACCCTCCGCGCCTGGACTCCGATCAGCACCGAAGACACCGTCCGCACCATGAACTCCATCCACTCCGGATCTCCGACCGACCCCTGCCCTCACCATGTCTTCAACAAGGCCGACGCTGTCATCGCGCCCCACCTGCGGGACATCATCAACACATCCTTCGACACCGCTACCTTTCCAGAGAGCTGGAAGCACGCCGAACTCAGTGCTCTACTCAAGAAGCCATCGGCTGACCCCACCGACCTCAAAAACTACCGCCCCATCTCGCTGCTCCCGTTTCCTGCAAAAGTCATCGAGAAGACCGTCAACAAGCAGCTGGCCACCTTCCTTGAGACAAACGGATCCCTCGACCCCCTCGCAGTCTGGCTTCCGGGCCAACCACAGCACCGAGACCACCCTGATCGCAGTCACCGATGACATCCGAGCGCTGCTCGACAACGGAGAAACAGCGGCCCTCATCCTCCTAGACCTCTCCGCGGCCTTCGACACTGTCTGCCATCGTACCCTAGTACAACGCCTCAGCAACGTCGGAATCCAGGAGAAGGCACTAGAGTGGATCATCTCCTTCCTCACCGGAAGGACACAGAGAGTCCGCCTCCCTCCGTTCAGATCTGAAGCCACTGAAGTCATCTGCGGCGTCCCTCAAGGCTCCTCGCTCAGTCCGACCCTCTTCAACATCTACATGAGCCCCCTCGCAGACATCGCACGCCAGCACAACCTCAACATCATCTCCTACGCCGACGACACTCAGCTGATCCTCTCCCTTACCAACGACCCCGCCACCGCCAGAGCCAACCTTCACGAAGGGATGAAAGAGGTAGCGGAATGGATGAAGAACAGCCGCCTGAAACTGAACTCAGATAAGACGGAAGTCCTCATCTTAGGATCCTCACCCGCCGCTTGGGACGACTCCTGGTGGCCCCCCGCCCTAGGCAGCGCACCCAAACCAACAGACCACGCACGCAACCTGGGCTTCATCCTGGACTCCTCCCTCTCCATGACCAGACAAGTCAACGCCGTCTCCTCGTTGTGCTTCAACATCCTGCGCATGCTACGTAAGATCTTCCGGTGGATCCCCACCGAGACCAGGAAGACGGTCACCCAGGCCCTCGTCACCAGCCGTCTGGACTATGGAAACACCCTCTACGCCGGAACCACCGCCAAACTCCAGAAGAGACTCCAGCGGATTCAGAACGCCTCAGCACGACTCATCCTGGACATCCCCCGCCGCAGCCACATCTCCGGACACCTGAGAGACCTGCACTGGCTCCCGGTCAACAAGAGAATCACCTTTCGTCTCCTCACCCACGCACACAAAGCCCTACACAGCCAAGGCCCAGGATACCTTAACAGCCGCCTCAACATCTACGCTCCCAAACGCCAGCTTCGATCGACCAGCCACGCCCTCGCCGCCGTCCCCCGCATCCGTAGAGCCACTGCAGGGGGACGGTCCTTCTCCTACCTCGCCGCCAAGACATGGAACTCCCTCCCCACACACCTCCGCCTGACCCAGTACCACCTCGCCTTCAGGAAGCAACTCAAGACGTGGCTGTTCGAGCAGTAGCAGATCCCCCTCCCCCAGCGCCTTGAGACCCACTGGGTATGTAGTGCGCTATATAAATGCGATGATTGATTGATTATCAGGGCCCCATTGAAGGTTGTTACCCTCAATCATGTCTGAGGCAGAAAGATTATCATTAATAAGGTGCTCAGGGCTAAGTATTGCATGAGACTGGGCCCCTATCGATGTGCAGTGTGCAGTAGCTCAATCTCTGTTGCCATGACCTCTATAGCCCAATTGCAGTATCCTGTCAAATAAAGTAGGCTGTGGAGGAGGTACTGGTGCAGAGCCCCCCCTTGGCCTTTCCGTTTCCCCTTAGCCCATCCTTGCCGGTTCAACGCTATACATTACCTTTGTAAAAATCTGAAAGGGGCCCAAAATCTGAACAAGAGCACTTCCAAAACTCAACAGGATAACTAAAAGTGTCCAACAACTCACCCAGCAGTCACAATGTCACACTTGGTCTCAACTTGAGGGATGGAAGAGACTTGGCCGAGCGCAGCCTTGTACGGCCACGGACAGGCGCAGACGGGCCCGCTTTTGGCCAGGTCTTTGCCCCAGGCTACGTTTGGGCTCAAATTTATGTCACTCCTGCGGATCAATTAGGCCCAAGGGAAGCTCGGGTGTGGTTTTCCTCCCCCAGCACCAACAGGAGCGTTCATGGCACCCGCGCTGCAGGACCCTGCTCCCAAATTTATGGCGCTCCTGTGCCTGTGGATCAATTCAGCCCAAGGTAAGCTGGGGTGTGTAGTTTTTCTCTCCCCGCACCATCACCAACAACAGCATTTGAGGGGCCCAAGCTGATGGATGCCACTCCCCATTTATAGAGGTCCTGCATCTGCAGATCAATTTGGCTGAAGGGAAGCTGAGAGGTGTAGTTTTCCTCCCCAAGCACCAACAACAGCATTTGCAGCACCCACACTGCGGGAATCTGCTCCCAGATTTATGGCTTACCTGTGGATCAATTTGGCCCAAAGGGAAGGTGGGGGGGGGGGTTCCTCCACCAGCACCAGCCACAGCATTCATGGCACCCGCACTGTGGGGCGTCGCCCTCAAATTTATGGCGCTCCTGCACATGCAGATCAATTTGGCCCAAGGGAAACTGGGGGGTGTAGTGTTCCTCCCCAAGAAACAGCACCAACAAAAGTGTTATTGGCACCCATGCTGCGGGCCGCCACTCCCAAATTTATGGTGCTCCTGTGCCTGTGGATCAATTTGGCCCAAGACTACCAGGGGGGTGTAATTTTTCTCCCCCAGCACCAACAACAGTGAAACACCAAAATCTCCTCAGTTAAAGCCACCAGTCCTGCTAGCTGTCGTTATGCAGCACTCCCATTGGCATGGAGAAATCCATGCTCCCTTCATAATTTCCCAGAAATCAGTAGAGAAGCTCTATTTGAACTCTTGACCAAAGACAAATCCGGATCCCCTAATTATAGCGGTCCACCACATATTTTAAAAGAAGTCTTTTCTACAAATCCGGAGCATCTCTCTGTTGAATAAGTCATTAATACAGGTCTGTGTCCCCAGAGCCTTCAAAAAGCTAGGGCCATATTATCAAGAAAGGGCAAGACTATTTTGCCGCTTTTATCGGCAGGAAACTGCCGCTAAAGCAGCGATAATGGGCTTGATAATATACCCTTGTGATTTCCCATAGAAGCCCTGGTTAACACCATAACCTGGGCTTCTATTGGAATTCACAAGGGCTTATTATGAAGCCCATTATCCCTGCTTTAGAGTCAGTTTCCTGACGAAAAAAGTGGCGATCATGCATCTCCATTATAGTTCCCCTGTTAAAAAAACCTTTGTGCAGTCCCCTCGATTCCGATCAACTACTGCCCCATATCCTTGCTTCTCTTCCTGGACAAGGTATTGGAATATCATGTAGCACATTGTCTCATTACCTTGATTCCCACCAAGCAGGGTTCGGACCCTCTCATTCAACTGAGACAGTATAATGACAGTGTTGGAGAAGCTACTGAAGGAAGTTGACAAGGGTATTTCTCAGGCTCTAGTGTTCTTGGATCTATCAGCAGCGCTTGACACGGTCGACCATGGCATTTTGTGCACCGTGTCAGGGAAACAGGACTCCAGGGACCAGCTCTCAGCTGGATTACTTCCTTCCTGGAGGATTGCTCCCAGTCTGTTCGCCTTCATCTTCAGGATCGCAAAACACCTGCCGGCCAGACCAGACACCTGGGCCCTGAAAGAGAGGCTATTGTCAATCTGGATACCCAGATTTTTAGCAGCCCCTGAATCACTGGCAGGAGGGAACATGGCAGCAGGCAACCATTCCTTCCATCTGGGGTCCGCGGGGCAGCCGACGAAAAGCACTTCGGACTTATCGGAGTTGCACTTGAGGCTGTTGCGACTAAACCAGTCATACACAGCCCCAAGGCAACCCCGGTAACAGAGCACTCTGAAGCCCTGCACGGAGCCTCACAGCGCCCAGAAGAAGTACAACAGCAGCCACTTGGAGGAGTGGCTACAGGGCAGGGGTCTTCGACATGCCAGCATTGCAGATGTGCTGCAGCCTCTGATCCAGGCTGCAGCACGGCTTCAGGCGAAGAAGAAATCTGAGGAGGATGCTGAGGCAACCTGCAGCATGTGCACCGCCTTGCTACCTCAGCAGATCGTTAAAATTCTGAAATTGTACACATCACTGGATTTTGAGGAACGGGTTTCAAATCGATTTACAGAGAATGTTCAGATGTGGCTACAGGATCGTGTGGCACAAGGCAACAGGCATCTTCTTGTGGACGTAAAATACTTGCACCCCCTGCACATCCAGTTTGCTGGCTCCTCTCTGCCACTTGACCAGTAATCTAGCCGTGAGGGAAACGGCCAACACCTTCACTTACCTGCCAGCCTGCACCGCCTGCACTGCCTGCACCGCTGCTCCGGCGTGAGGGAAACGGCTGCACGCAGCGTGGGCACCACAACACCAGCTGCCCCGGGGGTCCGGCGCTGCGCAGCGGCAGTGACGCCATCGACGCGCCTGGAGGTGCCATAACAGCAGGGAGCGCCAAACGCTCCTGGGGGCCAGTAATCGAGCCGTGAGGGAAATGGAGAACACCTTCACTTACCTGCCTGCCTGCACCGCCTGCACTGCCTGCACCCCTGCTCCGCCATGAGGGAAACTGCTGCACGCAGCGTGGGCACCATAACACCCAGCTGCCCCGGGGGTCCGGCGCCGCGCAGCGGCAGTGACGCCATTGACGCGCCTGGTGGCGCCATAACAGCAGGGAGCGCCAAACGCTTCTGGGGGCCAGTAATCAAGCCGTGAGGGAAACGGCCAACACCTTCACTTACCTGCCAGCCTGCACCGCCTGCACTGCCTGCACCGCTGCTCCGCCGTGAGGGAAACGGCTGCACGCAGCGTGGGCACCACAACACCCAGCTGCCCCGGGGGTCCGGCGCCGCGCAGCGACAGTGATGCCATCGACGCGCCTGGAGGCGCCATAACAGCAGGGTGCGCCAAACGCTCCTGGGGGCCAGTAATTGAGCCGTGAGAAAAAACGGCCAACACCTTCACTAACCTGCCAGCCTGCATCGCCTGCACTGTCTGCACCTCTGCTCTGCCGTGAGGGAAACGGCTGCACGCAGCGTGGGCACCACAACACCCAGCTTCCCCGGGGGTCCGGCGCCGCGCAGCGACAGTGACGCCATCGACGCGTCTGGAGGTGCCATACCAGCACAGAGCGCCGAACGCTCCTGGGGGCCAGTAATCGAGCTGTGAGGGAAACGGCCAACACCTTCACTTACCTGCCAGCCTGCACCGCCTGCACTGCGTGCACCGCAGCTCCGCCGTGAGGGAAACGGCTGCACGCAGCGTGGGCACCACAACACCCAGCTGCCCCGGGGGTACGGCGCCGGATAGCACTGCAAAACGGGGGGGGGGAAACATAGCACAAAAAGAGATCTGGTTGGGAAAGAAACTAATGGCCCTGTCATAAACCCCTTTGTGTTCACTGGAAATAATGAAAGTGGTCTTAACATAAATGCTGAACAGTTTGCTTTTCTTATTAAAAAATCAGAAGTAAAATTTGTTGCTAAAATAGAGGAGTTGATGAAACCACTGACCGTTCAGATAGACACCCTTGTCACAGAAGTGGCTAGGCTTGGCGGCCTGGTGTCTGCACACCTGGCTGCACCCACCAGCGGAAGGGTCAAGGCTGGGGGAAGAGGGCAGGAGGTGACGAGTGCTAAAGACCATCAGAACACTCGTAATACTGTTGCAGTAGCTACTACTGTGAATGAGATACTAAGCACACCAGTCGTCCCAGTAGCACCTGCTTTGTTGACACAACCCAATTTAGCTCCACGGAGCGGACCAGTTCCAAGGCCCCCTAGGAATAATCGATACTTGAACTTACCACCTGACTGTGAACTGTTTGTGGCGGTATTGACTAACGTTCCACCTTGTGGTACCCATCCCGCCTCACCATATGACGAATCTCATGCTTCATTGAAAAACAAGACAGTAGCATCGCTTAATAAAAACTGTGGCTTTCCTATTTCTTACTCAGACCAGATAATGGCAGTAAGGAGGGTGAACCGGGTAGGCCCATCCAAAAAACTGGGAAGTGGGGATTGCATTGTTGTAAATTTTAAACATCCCCAACATGTGGCAACTGTCCTCTTAAGAGCATCTTCACTGGTATATAATGAGAACAGTATTTGTGTGCGCCCATTGGGGTACTTTTACGCACACCTGTGCAAACCCCCACCCCAACAAAGGATAACTAGGCGGGTGCTTGAACCTCAGACCCCAGCCATGGACACACAATTTCTATATAACATTATTAATCCATGTGGGCCTGGAAATATGGATGAAACCCACAATAGGATTACTAGCGCCGGACGCTACCACCATGGGTTTAATATCAACACACAGAATAGGTATGATGCTTTGTCTGGACTTGAGATGTGTGATTTACGGGAGGTACCTGTGGCTCAGGGCACTGTGGCTTCAGGTGAATTTGTTCCCGTAGAGAACTCACTGGACATAGTATCTGGATATTTTGTTGTTTCATGGAATATTGCGGGCTTGGCTGCCAAAATGGCTGATGAAAACTGGGTTAACTATATCAAGCAATTTAAGGTCATCTGTCTACAAGTAACTTGGCTGGTAGAGTGTGATCTTTTTCTGTATAAGGCCTTTTATGTGCCAGCTACTCCATCAGTAAGAGGCAGACCAAAGGGGGGACTTGTGATTTTTATTTCTATTTTAGTCCCTTGTAAAATGTGTATAATTGAATCACAGTACTCTGGAGTGATGGGCTTGGTTTTAAATGGAGAAACTGTCTGGCTGGTTTGGTGAATTTTTATAATGCGACTAATGATAGAGCAGGCTTTAATCAAATATCTGCATTGAATTCTTTTATTACTACTTCTATGAAGGATTTTAGTCATAATCTTATGATCATGGGAGATTTTAATGTACATCCCTGCGGTGATCCACTGAAGAAATGCTTAACAGACTTGCGTTGTGAGCGCCTGGGTGGTTTACACATGGAACATACAGTGGATGGGGAACTTTGTAATGATCTAATGAACAATTTGGACCTTGCACTGGCTATGACACTCAGGGACCCGTTAAAATGCTTTGATATTCCTACTTTTAAAGGGCATGGAAGGGGCACTTTTATTGATCATATGTTAGTCTCACTGACGATGCAGACTTTTCTGGATTCGTTCAGTATTGAGCATAGTGAATTTAGTGATCAAAACCCTCTAATAATTCGTCTGAAGGGACTTTTGGTTAACAAGGGAAACCAGAAATGTAGCTCAGGTAGGCTTGGTACAACAGATGGGAGGCGGCGACTTAAATGGTCAATGGCTACCCCAGATCTTCTATACAAAAATATTATGGACAAATGTACTGAGGATATTAAGAACTGTACACATTAGGGAGGAGATCCCAGGCAGGTCCTTACTGCATATCAAAAGTTGTCGGAGAAGGTGTCAGAACTGATGACGGCCCCCGCAAAGAACTTGGTGAAAGGGGGTCCCAGGTGGTTTAACCATGATTGTACCAAAGCTGCACATAATCTCAGGTTAGCTCTGTCAGTTATTCCGAGAAATCAGGAGGGTGTAAAACTGTGTCGGAAAGAATGTAAGTCTGTTACTGCATCCCGTAAGGAGTTTTTAAGAAAAGAGGCTTGGGATGAAATACTTGATCCCTCCACCTTAAATTGTAGCACTAAATTCTGGGCATTAGTCAAAAGACCGTGTTTGGCAGAAGACCCGGGTGATGGACTAGATTGCTGCATAACTAAGGAGGAGTGGGAACATAATTTTAAACAACTGTATTGCTCAATGGACCCTATAACAGATGACGTTTCACCTTATGTCAGGGGAGGCATAATTAAATTTGATATAAGTGAGGTCATGGATGCCATAGAAGGACTCACAGCTAGGAAGGCCCCTGGACCTGATGGAATCCCCCCAGATCTGTACAAATCTGATCCAGGTTTTTGGGCACCCATCTTGGTAGCCGTATTTAATGCAGCTGCTATAGTGGGCTGTCCCTTGTCCTGGGATTTATCAACAATTGTCCCTGTGTTTAAGAAAGGAGACAAGGGCAGCCCCCTTTGTTATCGTCCAATTTCTCTAATAGATTCCATGGTCAAGATTATGGGGAGGATCCTACTGCAGCGAATGGATCACTGAAATATTATCGACGGTCACATTATCGACTTGCTAAAATATCATTGAAAAATTATCGACGACAAAAATATTGACTTTCTATACTTATTACACCAACTACAAAAATATCGAGTCAAAAATATCGACTCTTTAGAATATCCAGTACATAAATATCGCCTTAATAAATATCAACTACAAATATATCGTTTTTCATGAAATTACCCCTAACACTACAAAAATATCAAAAAATTAATATCGTAGTACAAAAATATAGAAATTAAAAATATCGTTATTATTAATAATGTAAAAATAATTTTAAAATACATATAATTTTACAAATATTAAATAAAAACATTAAAACATAATTAAAAAATTAAAACTAATACATATACATTTAAAATAAATTAAAAACTTAATATTTTAATGTAATTTTATTTTTTTTAATTTCATTTAATTGATTTAATTCAAATTTATTTTATATTTACCCTGTACGCCTGTACCCCAAAAACCCAAAACTGACCCTGAACCCTAAAAATATCCCTGTACCCCAAAAACCCAAAACTGACCCTGAACCCTAAAAATACCCCTTTACCCAAAAACCCAAAACTGACCCTGAACCGAAAAAATACCCCTTTACCCAAGAACTGAAAACTGACCCTGAACCCAAAAAATACCCCTTTACCCAAGAACTGAAAACTGACCCTGAACCCTAAAAATGCCCCTTTACCCAAAAACTGAAAACTGACCCTGAACCCTAAAAATACCCCTTTACACAAAAACTGAAAACTGACCCTGAACCCTAAAAATACCCCTTTACCCAAAAACTGAAAACTGACCCTGAACCCTAAAAATACCCCTTTACCCAAGAACTGAAAACTGACCCTGAACCCTAAAAATACCCCTTTACCCAAAAACCCCAAACTGACCCTGAACCCTAAAAATACCCCTTTACTCAAAAACCCAAAACTGACCCTGAACCCTAAAAATACTCCTTTACCCAAAATTAATTAATATTATTTAATTACCAATTCATTATTAATTAACAATAACAATAAAGTAAATATATTAGCACATTAGCTGTAATTAATTTAATTTAATAATTAATATTATTTTTCCCAATTAATTAATTAACAATAACAAAAAATTATATATATAAAAAATTACTCTAATTAATGTAATTAACTAATTAATATTAATTAATTACCAATTAATTACTAATAAAAATATGTACAAAATTATATTAATTAATTAACTAATTTATATTAAATATTTACCAATTAATTATTAATTAAAAATATTTACAAACATATATTAATTAATTAATTAATATTAAAGTACTCCCCACCCTTATCCCCTATTAACCCAACATCCCGCTCCTAAACATTAACTACAATTTATATTACTATTAATAATTCTTTTTTTTTTTAACCTTTTTTCTACATATTATCGATATTTTTTACTTTGACTATTTATCGATATTTTGTCTTGTCGATTTTTTTGAGTCGATATTTTTTGTACTCGATATTTTTTTATCATTATTTTATTCGATATTTTGACCAACGATATTTTTGTTATCGATATTTTATTATTGTCGATATTTTTAACTCGATATTTTGTCCATTCGATATTGTGGAGTCGATATTATGTCTAGTTACCGCAGCGGATATCAAGTTGGACGTCTGACAACAATATTATGTCTATCTCCCAATACGGCTTCTGTGGAGGCCGTTCCACCATAACCCAGTGCCTTATTCTTTTCCTTATATTGAGTAAATATACTGTTGTGCAGAAGGGAGCCGTCCAACTTGCCTTCATGGATCTGTCATCAGCCTTCGACTGTGTTAACAGGGGAAGGCTGTGGCAGACCATGCGGGAGAAAGGTGTGGACATAGGGATTGTGGATTTTCTTCTGGACCTGTACAGTAACACCAGTGCAAATGTTAGGTACTCAACAAATGGGGAAACCACTGGTAATTTTAACATTAAAAAGGGAGTGCGCCAAGGTTGCATTCTGGCCCCATTTCTTTTTAATTTTTATAATAATGACTTAGATGCTGCTCTACAGGAGGTGCAATCAGACTGCCCCAGAGTTGGCATGCGGGGTATTCCTGTACTTTTATACGCAGATGATGCGGTTTTAATTTCTAGAACGGAAAAGGGTCTCCAGGCACTTTTGAACGATTTTAATATTTTTATGACCAACAGAGACCTATTGGTCAACAATTCTAAATCATATATAATGCATGTTGGCCGACAATCGAAAAAGAATTTTATTTTTAAATTAGATGATGTTCTGAGCCCCATTACTCAAACGTTTTCATATCTTGGTGTCGTATTTGACACAAAGCTCAGCTGGGGCCCTCACGTGGCCAGAAAGAAAGGGGAAATGACAAGGGTAAATGCCTCTATTTTTAATTTTGCCACGAAATTGGGGAAGAAGCTAAATACTGCAATGATGAAACTCTATAATGCTAAATCGATAGCTACCAATGTATGTGGCAGTGAGTTATGGGGCTACGTAAGTGGTGAACAATTACAGGTCACTGAAAACAACTTTCTAAAACGTCTCCTCTATGTTCCGGCCAGTACATCGAACTTAGCGGTACACGAAGAACTGGGGACTCAGTACCTATCTGATATATTTGCCCTAAGACCACTGACATGTTGGGTAAAATTGTGGTTAAACCAAGATATTCCGCTTACCCACCTGATTGTGAAAGACCTTGTGTCTCAGGACAACTCAATGTGTGTGCCCTGGCTTAAATACCTGAAATCTTGCTTTTTGAGGCTTGGATGCTTGAATTTGTTTGAAAACCCTTGTGGGATTGTAAAGGGTGATGTGGCAATAATTAAGCGGGCTTTTCAATGGGCAGGAGGGCCCAAAGAGAAGGGGAGGAGCTCAGGAATCCTAATATTAGGAAATATGGTATGTTAAAAAACTGTGACACCATGGAACTATATTTAACATGCACCTTCACTTCTCATGAAAAATTTCTGCTGTCAAGGTTCAGGTTTAATATTTTTCATCATCTTTTAATTAGACCTAAGTCGGATATTTTAAAAAAAACTGTTGCTCCCTGTGGCTGCGACGGGAAGTCTCCACAGGATATGCTGCATTTTATATTTTTATGTAGGTTTTATGAATACCCCCGCAGACGTTACTTTGTTGCTCTTTTAAAGAAACTAAATTTTAATCAAATAAGACCAGCACTTATGTATTTACAGCTTTTGCACAGTGACAACGTTTTTCATGTCATAGAATTTTTAAAATTAACTGTCAAATTGAGAAATTGCCTGGACCAGTGATTCTACACCTCTGAAAGATGATGAGCTTATTTAATGAAAGATCTTATATCATGTTGTAAACCCAGTATTAATTGCACTTTATGGCTGATCTCGTCTACTTACTCATTAATGAAAAACGCATAACTGTCTTTCATTGTAATTATGATTCTTAAAATGAAATGTTCAATGTATTTTATATGTGTACTTTTATGGTTTGAAACAAAACCGAAATAAAGTCTCTATTGAATTGAATTGATAGACGCCCCATCAAAATCGCGGCCCCTGTCGCAGGTGAACAGGAGTTGTGTGTCGTCTGCATACGACACGATCTGGGCCCCAAAATCAGCCGCCAGTGCCGCCAGAGGGGTCATATAGATGTTAAAGAGCGAAGGGCTCGAAATTCAGCCCTGCGGAACTCCGACCTCAAAAGGTGGCATAGCGGCAGAAAAAGGGGGTCCAGACCGTTTGCTGGTGATTCGAGAGGAAGGACCTAAACCATCGGAGCACCGTCCCCCTCAGACCAACCTCCCAGAGTCTAGAAAGGAGGCGGTAATGGGGGACGGTGTCGAAAGCCGCGGAGAGGTCAAGCATCACCAACATGGCTTTGCCTCCACTGTCCAAGGTTTCCTTAATAGCCTCGGTGACCTCGAGCAAAGCTGTTTCAGTGCTCAGATTGAAGCGGAAACCGGACTGTGATTTATGGAGTATGTCGTTCGTCTCAAGAACATGGGACAGGGTGGTATGGACATGTTTCTCGACCACTTTCGCAAGTGCTGGAAAGAGGGAGATTGGTCTATAATTGGCATGGGATTCGGGGTTCAGGTTGGTTTTCTTGAGCAGTGGCAGAATGAGTGCCTGTTTCCAAGGCTGGGGGACCTCACCCGTACTGAGAGAAAGATTGAGTATCGGGTTAATAAGATGGTTGAGAGTAGTACTATACTGATCCCCAAAACAAGCCTTTCTAAACTCTTCCTACTGACTCTTTCCCTCTCCATCCCTTTTATCTCATCCTCAGCCTCCCACTACTGCTATACATCCAAATAAATAAATAAAAGCCTAAAGCCTCCACTCTTCTATCCCAACACTATCCTTTTCAATCAAAATAACAAATTAACATGTTCACGTCTCACATTTCATAGTTCACTATGTTAATTCACCACTAATCCTTTATGGGTTCGGGAGTAGCGTGCTCCTCACCAAAACACACTTTAACACCCCCATTAGGGGTAACAAGCACTATATATATATATATACATACATACATATACATGCTGCTCGCCCCAAAAAAAAGAAGTGCTTCAACACCCCATCAGGGGTAACAAGCGCTATATAAATGTAAACCTTTTCACTCTTCTATCCATCCTCAATCCTTCTCAATTCAAATAACTAATTAATATCCACCACTCAAATAACTTTCCAATTTCCCTATACTAATTCACCACTAATCCTTATGGTAAGGTAAGGTACATTTATTATGCATAGTTAATTAAAACCAGTGCAAACATTTTACAATTTTTCAAAAAAAATCTTATAAGAAAATCGATTCATTAAGTCATCATTAAAAGAGCATACAATAAAAACCCGATCTAATGACCAGGAAAATTTATTTTAAGGCAAGAGAGCATATTCCTTGAGTTCTGATGAGTATCTATATATTTTCTGTGTGAATGTTCGTAATATTTTTTTGCAGTTTTTGCTCGATTATTGCGAAGAACTTTACATATCTGCAGTTCAGTTTCGTGTTTGCAGGGTTCAGGCAAGCCAGCACTGCTTGCCTTCTAGTGCGAGTTCCTATCTGCTTGAGCTGGTCCTTTAAGAGCTGTTGGCGAGCTGGCCGCAGCTCTTGGCAGAGACAGGTCATGTGAAGTATGTCACCCTTCTCTGTATTACAAAAAAAGCAGGCGTCATGGCCATTGCTTCTGAGGCATGGTGGAAAATGCTCTTTGGTGGTGTCAGGGATTTATAAGAGTTTAAAATCATCCATGCATGGTTTCTTTTGGCAAAAGTCTCTTTATTCTCTAATAAGGAAAGAGATTTGACGGTTTTCCAAAACAATTTTTTAAATGCATTGTGCCTGAGTTGCATGTCCCAGATCGCTGATAAGTTAGTGGCCCCCGGGGCTGCCTTCAGATAAGTTCTTGCCTGAGATCGGTCCCTGCTTTGTATAACTTGCCATAGCAGCAAGTTTAGAGTGTTGGTAGTAGCAGAACAGAGTTTGTGGCAGCAATTAATATAAGCACCCTGTCTTGCAAGTGTTTATTTTTGTAATCCAAATTCCAACCTGACTTGGGCGGGCGATGTGTAGGACGGGAGCGAAAACATTGTTCTATAAGCTTTTGTCTGGATTATGTCCAGGTTTTTGGAGTCTCTCCCGCGTAATGCCTCGCTGCCATAGCAGATGGAAGGTAGTAATTTAGCCTGGATGACTTTCAAATAGGGAGTCAGAATTGGTCCCGTCATTTGGTTGGCTATACTTTTTAATGTGGTGGCAATACAAGACCCTCTCCTTTTTACTTCCTGTTTTTGCTGTGAGAATGAACCATCTCGGTGGAAGGTGACTCCCAGATATTTGTAGACGGATGCCGGCTCTATTTTTTGACCACCCAATGTCCAAGAATTTTGAAGCTTTTTGTGTAAATTTATCAACATGGTGCGTGTTTTGCTCAAATGTATCTTTAGTTTGTTTTCCGTGGCATACGTGTGCATTTGATTCAGTAGCTGTTGGAGGCCGATGTAGGTATGGCTCAATAGCACAACATCATCTGCGTACAGAAGGTTACTCAGAGTTTTCCCTCCCAACCTCGGGTAGTGGGAGTTGCATGTGTTTAGTATGCCTGGCAGATCCGTTATGCACAAGTTGAACAATATTGGGGCAAGCACGCATCCTTGCTTGAGTCCTTTGGTGGTACAGACTTTTGATGACAGATGTGTGCCGCCTCCTAACTTCAGCTGCGCCCATGTATCAGAGTGAAGAAGCTTCAGCATACTTAGTGTTTGCTGCGGTATTCCCCATTGTTCCAGTTTCCCCCAGAGTCTGTCTCTCTCGATGTTATCAAATGCCGAACTAAAATCAATGTAGCACATGTGCAGCGGCAGTTTTTTTATTTTTGCTGCATCAATCATTAGAGAGAGAGACAAAATATTTGTAGCTGTTCCAGTATTTTTCCGGAAGCCAGTCTGGTTCAATGATATAATCTGATTTAAATCCGCCCATGAGACAATCTCCTCCAAGATAGTTCCCGCAAAGTATTTTGCCTCATTATCAATGAGGGCTACTAGACGATAATTGTTTGGGTGCATTTTGTCGCCTTTTTTACATATGGGGACAATCGTCAACCCTGTCCCGGATTCTGGGACTTTGTTTAACAGTCTGACTTCCGAGAATAACAGTTGCATAATAGTGGCCCATTCTATGATCTTTTCCTTAAAAAGAGCTGGCGGTATGCCGTTAGGTCCTTGAGCGCCTTCTTTCCTACCCTTGCAAATCTGTTTCTTTATTAGTATTATTTGCTGAGTGGCTGGTGCATCCATAATGTTTTCGGGTAGACCTTGCTCCCTCATGATCAGGGGCTCCGACAAAGGCATTATAGAATCGGGCTCTGTGTTTTTGGAATCTTGTGGTCCTGCCTATTCCAGGTGGTTATTGAAGTGGCTGGAGAGATAGTTGATCCATGACTGTTCTATGATGTGGGAGCCTGATTCATTGTTTTGTGGGCGGAGAATCCTGTTTGCTGTTTGCCAAAAACGTGCGCTGTTGCTGCTCTTGGAATCATGTAGCAGTTTTGCCCATGTTTCGTTTTCAGCGTCTTTTTTTATGTTCCATTTTATGCGTTTGAACTCCGCTCTTGGTTTCCTCAGCTCCATCCGAAGATAAGAATTTTCAGGCATTGATCTTAACTTCCATAAAGTCACGTTGACTAATCTTTTGTGTAGACTTAGTTCTGCTCTAGATCCTTTTTTTAAGTTCATCTTCATGCCTTCTTTGTGAAAATTGCTTTTTGGGGCGGACCTGGCTGTCAGTTCATGTGGCAGAGATCCAGTGTATTGCTCCCAATGTTGGATTTACCCGGCCGCATTTGGTTTTTGTGTGTTATATAATTGGAGGGCAGTTTCGGCCAGAGTTGTTAGATTGGTTGCAGTGCATTTGATCCTTTTTTGCTTAATTGAATGGATCGACTCTATCATTCTGTCTGGTTTGAGTACAGTGGGCGTCTTTGCTGATAAGTGGCATTCCTGGGGACGAAGATCACTTTCGCCCTTGTCCCCCATTCTGAATCCCAAGATGTGGGGAAATAGGTCCAGACTGACAAATGTATAATCCAGGATTGAGCTGCCTGTTTGTGAGTAGAATGTTTCTACTGGCAGGGAATCAGTGAGAAATCTTCCATTTAGTGTACAAAGGTTTTGATGTTCAAGCAAATTACCGAATGGTAAATACCAAATTTTACTGATTCAGTATTTACTATTCGGTAATTGCTATGTAGGTAAAAAATTCGGTAAAAATACTGAATCAGTAAGATTCGGTAATTACCGATTTGGTAATTACCAAATCGGTATTTGCCATTGATTCCTATGGGCCTTGAAGCCCATAGGATTCAATAGCAAATACTGATTCAGTAATTACCGAATCGGTAAAATTACCGAATTGCAAAGGGGGACAGAGTGTCACTTTGACACCCTGTTGCACCCCTGTAACTGGCTTGTGCGCTATGTGGCACACATACATGCCTTAGGGCATGTCTGTGTGCCACATGGCACAGGTGTACATGCACAGATGTGCATGTACACAAGAATTCGTTATTTACCATGCAATTGTATTACATGGCAAATAACGAATTATAAAGGCCCTGTAGCACTGTTAGAAGTGCTACCTACATAGGAAAATACAGATTCGGTAATTTTACCAATAGGTAAATTTACCGAATCGGTAAAATTTACAGATTCTGTAATTTTACAGAATTGGTAATTTTACCGATTTGCTAAAATTACCGATTCGGTAAAATTACCGAATCTGTATTCTTTCAGTGCCCCTACATACCAATGTCAGAATACCGGTCGGAAACGGCCGAAAATCGGTATTTTCGGCCGATTCCAACCGGTATTTTGACACCTACATCTGGCCCCTAGGGTCAGATGTAGGTAAGTATATTTTACCGATTCACAAATACCGAATCTTTCCGATTCGGTATTTATGAATCGGTAAAATAGAAGGGGGGAGATGTAGATAGAATCGGTAATTGAATTACCGGTTCTGTAAGAATCAGTATTTACCGAATCGGTAAATACCGATTCAGTAATGCCCATTGATTCCTATGGGCATTGAAGCCCATAGGAATCAATGGGCATTACCGAATCGGTATACCGAATGTTGCAAGGGTGCAGGGTGTGTCACTTTGACACCCTCTAGCACCCCGAATTCAGGCATGTGTGACATGAGGCACACAGACATGCCCTAAGGGCATGTCTGTCTGTCACATGCCATAGGTGTGCATGCACACCTGGAATCGGTATTTTACTACCCAATTGGATTGGGTGGTAAAATACCAATTCGGTAAGGCCTGTGGGACTCAGAAGAGTCCCACCTACATCTCAAAATTACCGAATCAGTAGAAATACCGATTCGGTATTTTACCGATTTGGTAAATTTACCGATTCGGTAAATTTACCGAATCGGTAAAATAGGGCCCCTACATGCCAAATACTTAATACCGGTCGGTAACAGCCAAAATCGGCCGTTTCCGACCGGTATTTTGGCTCCTACATCTGGCCCCTAGTTCTGTAAGAAAAGCGTTATTTGGATGCTTTTTCCCGCTTGGCGGGGAGCTTTGTGGTGGGATGGTATAGATTATGTTTAAAGCCAGAGCCTCTTCTTCTATTGATGAGCCAAGCATGTTTTGGTTAAAGTCCCCAGTCAAAAGGAGGAGTGGTTTTTCCATTTGAGAGACGTACTCCGCTAGTTGGATGGAAATTGAGTTGGAGTCTTTGACTCTGTGTTTACGGTGGACGTATGTGTTGACCAAGCATATCTCTTCTTCTTTGTTGCTGAGCTGTAATTTTATCTTTACTGATAAGGTTGTGGTTGTGGAAGAGTCCATAAGAGCTGCCGATGAGATTGTTGTAGTGGATATATATGTGGCCAAACCTCCTGACTGGTGACCAAATCTATTGGTTCTGGTTGCTGCTTTTGAGAAGCAAGTGAAACCTGTAATGTGCTGTATGGATGTTAGCCAGGTTTCTTGCAGCATTACTATGTCGAATAGAGAGATGTACTTTTGAAAATCCGGGTCATCCATTTTTGATGCTAGGCCATTTATATTCCATGAGCAGATGCCTATAGATGGCACCCTGCCCTTTGTGTCATCTCTTGTTTTTGCTGGTGGCATCAGGCCTCTTCAGGACGTATGAAGATCGTTCGAGACAGTGTTTCCCTTGTTAATGCTTGGTTTTGGTGGGAGGCCCCCCCTAGAGCTAGCTTCTGTCCGTCCCTGGGGACTATCTGCGTTTTTGTTTAGCTGGCTTCCTCTCATGAAGTTGGTCATGGTAAGAGTGCTGGTCTGGTGGGTCTTTGGCATTGCCCGTCGCCCGCTTGTAGGATATGCTGCTGCCACCCTCGGCCTGGCTTCCGAATGCTGCCAGGGTGTATTCTCTCTTTTTTTGGGCGAGCTGCCCAAGGCTCCTTTAAGAACACTGAGGGTTTGTGTCTGTTTTGCCGCTGATTCAAGGCTTGTCCTCCTCTGAAGTGGTGATGGATAAGCAGGTTTTAATAGAGGAACTAGCTTAATTCCCCAGGACTTGAATTGCTCCACTTCTGTTGCAATTAAATCTACAACAATACTAGAGGACCAGGTAGTCTTGGTTGCCTCCGGGGTGTTTGGATTGATGGCAGGCAGAAATTCAACAGAAATTAAGTCATTCGAACTTATTCCCTCCAGACTGGGAATGTATTCCATTAGTTTAAGAAGATTGCCGCGATTTAGCGTGTCATGCTGCCCTTGTGACGTGTATTCCAGAAGAAAGACGAGCATCTCTGTTGATTGTTTATTGCTTCCTTCCGCCTGGTATTTTTTGGTTGTCTGGTAAACTTGAGCTGACAAGCGCTGAGCTAAGGGGACTTCATGAGATGCCTGGGTAGTATCTTCGCCTGGCAGATTGGCTTTGTGGGTTATTGCTTTAAAAAGGAGTGTTTGCTTTGAGGTTGTTTGTGTTTCAGAAGTCCAGTTTGCTTGGGGATGCTCAGTTTGTCTTGGATGTGGGTAAGTGGTCTTAGCTAGAGTGTCTCTTGATTGAACTTCGTGAGTTTGGCTTAGCGTTGAGCCAATCATTGCATTCCTGTTCCCCATATCGGAAATTGGCCTAAGTGAATAGTTGCTTACTGGTATTGGCAGTATGTCTTGGTTGGAAGTTGCTTCAAGTGTTTCCCTCTCCATTTGAGGCGGAGGATCCTTATTATGCCGTGTTAGAGCTCCCGTTTGTCCCTCAAGGTCCCTCGCTGTCTTGTTCTTGGCACAGTTTTGCTGGGTGGGTTGTTTCGTCTTTGCTACCACATCTCTATGTACTTCTGTTTGTTCCAGTTGATCTTTTGGCGGTAGTCCTTGATTCGGCAGGTTACAGATTGTTTTGTGCAGCTGCTGACTTAAACTGAAGGGGGAGCGGTCTTCCTCCTCTGTGGAATGAGCATTGTTGGGAGGAGGTTTGCCCTTTGAAGCAAAGAAGATCGGAAAGTATTTAGAGGTAGATGTTTCAGTTTCAGTTTTTTGCTTCCGCCCTTTCCTTTTTTGTTGGCGCCATTGTTTGGCGTTGAGTTTCTTTGGGCGTTCCTGTCCTGTCTGGATTGTTTCTTCGTGTGCGGGAGTGAGATCGGCAGTTAACTCTGCTTTGACTCCGGATGACTCCTCGTTCCTGAGTGCTTCTTCGTCAGATTTTGTAAGGTCCTTTTCTGCAGTTGCATTACCTCTGTGTAGATTCCTTAAGTCTCCTATTAGGTCAGTTACCATGGTCGGCAGTATGGCTACTTTATCTAGTGCCTGGCTGCAGTTGCCACTTGGGAAGGTTTTTGTTTGTGCTCTCACTATTAGGTTGTTTAAGTTGCCTGACTTGTCGTTGATGCCAGCTGTAAAGACTGCCAGTGTGTTGAGGAGAGTGAGTTGGAGCTCCATTTTATCGGATTGGTATTGCAGTGCATCTACTGCTAGCTGAATTGTGTTTAGCAGTGAATTCCAAGTTCCGGTATTTTGTTCTTTCCCCCGCTCATTCTCCTTGGAGATGTTAGCAAGCTTGGTTGTATTTTTGGCTGCCAAGGGTGAATCAAGGGTTTGGGGTTCTTTGTGATCCGGTGTATAGGTTGCTAACATATCTTCCCATTCTTGTGTATTGAGATAAGACATTATTGCCCTGCCTTCTGCTTTACGGCTAAGGTCATGTGGACTGGCTGCCTCCCTGCCTGGGGGTTTGATGCTTAGTCATACGTTCCCTGGTCCGTAGGTGGTGTGGCGCAGCTTGATAGGAGTGCTGTGGGTTTGGCTCGTAGATTGTAAATCCAGCGCCGGGCCGAGTGATGCTTCCTTGATTGAAAGCGGCGCTTGTATCTGTGGGTCTGTCTGTAGGCCTGCCCCAGAAGCCCTATCAGTTAGGCAAATGTCTGTTCTGTCAGCTGTTTTTTGTGCTGAAGTAAGTATCTAATTCACATTAGCATTGAAATCGTCCAATGAGTTTGAGATTGGTGACCTGATTTCCAGGTTACATGGGGCCATGCCATCTGGGTAAACAAGTAATGAGTTCTGTTTCTGATTAAACACCACAGCAGAGTTAAATGACTCTCTACTCGCGCTTACGCTTAGAGTCTCCAAAGGAATGCTTGTATTTCTGTGCTTTGAGATGCTGCCTTGCATAGAGTCTAACAAGTGGTTTCCCAGGGGAAAAAGGCTTTTGGGTGCAAACACGGATGGTTGCGTACATGCTGGGCTCAAGGCAGCGGGAAGTAGTGGTGTTTGCAGGCCATGCAGGTGGCTATTGCTCGAAAAGATGGCAGAGCCGGCGTCCTTTAAAAATTCAAACTTTGTATATATTTTAGGCTGGTGGAGCCTTCTAATAATTTGTGGCGCACTTGCTGCAGACTCTGATGCCATTGTTAGTCCCTGCTTCCTTAAGTTTTGTTTCGGCGCCAATGCCTGCTCTAATGACGAGAGGTTCACATCTGTACCGATGGCACCGATGGCGGGATTTGCACTTGTTTTCATTTTCTTGTGCCCTTTCTCGTTTCCTGAAGTTTCATTCAATTTTGCTGTGGGCTTTGGTTTTGGCTCCAGGGGCCCCCTGACTTTTCCTGACCTCATGGCGATAGTAGAAAGTAGATGAAATGGACCGCTGTCCCGGGAAGCCGCCAATAGGAGATAAAAGGTGGTAAGCAGCTGCTGCCCCCCACCTTACTCCTTGCGCCTTTCTGGCTCGTTTGCTCGTTTGCTCCTCTGCCGAGGCCAGAAAGATGAGAAGATTGTGGAAGATTGTGGAAGATTGTGGACGACGGTTTGTAACATCGGTCTCCGTGGTGACTGATACGTTGACACAGAAGGGCTGTGAGGGCTGTAAGGGGGTCTGTGAGAAGGCTGAGAGTAGGCTGTGGCTGTGGGAATGCTGTCAGGGAAGGCTATGGGTGTTAGCTCGCAGATAGCAGCTGGTTGTGAGCGGAGCACTCGGGGGGGACCTGCAGGCAGAGCCAGACCTGGTCAGACCCGCCTAGGTCAACCCACCGGGCTCTTACTTAGCGGCTGCCTCTATCGGCAGCCGCGCTCACGTTGCGTCTCTTCAGCAGCAGCAGCCTCACCTTGCCTCCTCTGAAGCAGCTGATCCTGATCCTGAGGCCTGACGGCAGTGGGCGGCGGCAGTATCAGCAGTATCCGCGCTATTATTGAAGCCGATTCTCGCCGACGCTCGCTGTGAGCGGCTGCCGCCTTCTCTCTGCGGCTGCGGTTTTTCGGGTTTTCGGCTCTTCGGTTTTTCAGCGGCTCTGCTTCTCTGCGCCGTGCCGCACTCCTCGCTCTGCTCTCACTCCTTGCCCCTCCTCTTCCTCAGCGACACAAAGGATTTACATAATCCTTATGGGTTCTGAAGTAGAGTGCTACTCACCAAGAAAGTGCTTAAACACCCCATTAGGGGTAACAAGCACTACATGCAAGCAAAACTTTTTTCCATCTTCTATCCATCCCTTTGCTATCCTTTAAATCCAAATAACTGACTAATATCCAACATTCAAATTACTTTCATATTTCACTATACTAATTCACCACTAATCCTTATGGGTTCCGGAGTACCGTGCTATTCGCCAAGAAAGTGCTATAACACTCCCTTAGTGGTATATAAATGCCAACCTTTTTTAGGTCTCGACTATCATATTCCGCAAGGAATAAATAGACGAGAGTATAGAGGCTAAACCAGGCTGTGAAACCATTGCGGATTTCGGACAGTTCATGTGAACACAATCACGCGCATTCTCCCCACAGGCATTTGTTTTCAAGAGCTTTCATTGGCTCTTCACGTTGTGCACACAGCTGCCTAGTCCTCCCACCCCCTCCCTCTCCAGCGCGCGCTCCACTCGCCTCTGCCTGCTGCTTCCCCGCCCACCCCAACATCCCCCGCAGCAATGGAGAGAAGCTTGTTTAACTTTTCTGTTCTTGTTCCAAACTCTGCTGCTATCTCCGAGTGCCCTCCGTCCATGTTGACTTTTCTCCCGCCCCCTCCTGTTGTCCATGTTGCTTTTGATCCCGTACCCTCAAACCTGTTACCTTTGTTCACACCCCTCTTTCGCCGTAGTATGTGTTGTCATCCTTACTGCCCCCTTCCGTTGTCCATGTTGATTTTATTCCCGTCCCCCCTCCCGCCGTAGTTTGTGTTGACTCTGGTCCCTTTCCCCGTCTTGATTTCCGTCCCACATTCGTTGTCCCGCTTTCTGCCTCTTTTATGTCTATGTTTAACTTTCCTGTTCTTGTTCCAAACTCTGCTGCTTTCTCCGAGTGCCGTCCGTCCATGTTGACTTTGCTACCGCCTCCTCCTGTTGTCCGTGTTGCTTTTGATCCCGTACCCTCACGCCTTAGTTTGTATTGCCCTTCTTCCCACCCCCCTCCCACTGTAGTTTGTGTAGTCTTCTTTCCCGCCCCTTCCCGTTGTCCGAGTTACCTTTGTTTCTACCCCCCTCCAGCCATAGTTTGTGTTGTCCTTCCTGCACCTTCCAGTTGTCCGTGTTCCCTTTGTTACCGCCTCCATACTGCCGTAGTTTGTTGTCTATCTTCCCAGCCCCTTTCCATTGTCTGTGTTACCTTTGTTCACACCCCTCATCTGCCGTAGTATGTTTTGTCATTCTTACTGCCCCCTTCCGTTGTCTGTGTTGACTTTATTCCCGTTAGTTTGTGTTGACTCTGGTCCCTTTCCCCGTCTTTATTTCTGTCCCACATTTGTTGTCCCGCTTTCTGCCTCTTTTATGTCTATGTTTAATTTTCCTGTTCTTGTTCCAAACTCTGCTGCTATCTCCGAGTGCCGTCCGTCCATGTTGACTTTGCTACCCCTCCCTCCTGTTGTCCATGTTGCTTTTGATCCCATACCCTCACGCCTTAGTTTGTATTGCCCTTCTTCCCACCTCCCTCCCACTGTAGTTTGTGTAGTCTTCTTTCCCGCCCCTACCGTTGTCCGAGTTACCTTTGTTTCTGCCCCCCTCCAGCCATAGTTTGTGTTGTCCTTCCTGCTCCTTCCACTTGTCCGTGTTCCCTTTGTTCCCGCCTGCATACTGCTGTAGTTTGTTGTTTTTCTTCCCAGCCACTTTCCATTGTCTGTTTTACCTTTGTTCACACGCCTCTTCCGCCGTAGTATGTGTTGTCATTCTTACTGCCCCTTCCATTGTCCGTGTTGACTTTATTCCTGTCCCTCCCTCCCGCCGTAGTTTGTGTTGACTCTGGACCCTTTCCTCATCTTGATTTCCATCCCACATTGGTTGTCCCGATTTCTGCCTCTTTTATGTCTATCGCCCGGTCTGTGACTGTTGCCCTGGCATCTCTGTGTGTCCCTCTTTCTGCAACCACTCAATGTACCCGAACAAGTTTATGCCTCTCCCCCCCTCCCCTATCACCAGCCCACCCTGAAGGAACTACAAATCCCAGAATTCTCACCCCTTGAAGCAGCGATGCACCCTGGAGCACCTTTTCACACTGGAGCATCAGCTACCTCGGAGCAGCCGGTGAAACTGGAGCCCCCTCGGCATCTGGTGCACTTACCACCCGGGAGTTCTCACGGCCTCGTAAGTACACTTTATTAATATTTACCAGCAAAACATTCAACCTAGAATCACAGATCAGAGCCAACTGCACTATCCGCTCTGCAATGCCGAGAGCATTTCCGATGCTAATTAACACTGGCAAAACCAACAGGTGAGAGAAGAGACCTATAGGATTTTCCAATGTTGGTTTTAAATTGGGGCCTACATCATCTGTAAGTGTCATTGCAGTTTGACTTTTATCAACTTCAGGCAATTATGAATAATTATTTCTATTATTGTGTGATTTGAATACTTCTGTCCATTTTTGGAGACGTGTATCTCATTGTTAAACATAGCCGCCGCCTGTTCCCTTTCTCGTAGCACGTCAACTGCCATTCTCAATTTGTGAGCTGTGTGTAAATTGTGCAATTTAGTCAACTGGGGAATTTGTGTTAATAACCAGTGCCCACTAATTCCTCTTACTTGACAGCAGTACCACCACAGCACCACTCAGCACCACCACAGCATCACTCAGCACCACCCCAGAATCACTTAGCACCACCACAGCACAACTCAGCATCACCACATCATCACTCAGCGCTACCCCAGCATCACTCAGCGCTACCCCAGCATCACTCAGTACCACCACATTAACACTCAGCACCACCACATTATCATTCAGCACCACCACAGCATCACTCAGCACAACCACAGCACCACTCAGCACCACCACAGCACCACTCAGCACCACCACAGCATTACTCAGCACCACCACATTATCACTCAGCACCACCACAGCACCACTCAGCACCACCACAGCACCACTCAGCACCACCACAACATCACTCAGCACCACCACAGCACCACTCAGCACCACCACAGCACCACTCAGCACCACCACATTATCACTCAGCACCACCACATTATCACTCAGCGCCACCACAGCACCACTCAGCACCACCACAGCATCACTCAGCACCACCACAGCACTACTACAGCATCACTCAGCACCACCACATTCACTCAGCACCACCAAATTATCACTCAGCAACACTCATCACCACCACAGCATCACTCAGCACCACTCAGCACCACCAGATTATCACTCAGCACCACCCCAGCACCACTCAGCACCACCACAGCATCACTCAGCACCACCACATTATCACTCAGCACCACCACAGCACCACTCAGCACCACAGCAGCATCACTCAGCACCACCACAGCATCACTCAGCACCACCACAGCATCACTCAGCACCACCACAGCATCACTCAGCACCACCACAGCACTACTCAGCACCACCACAGCATCACTCACGGCCTCCACAGCATCACTCATGGCCTCCACAGCATCACTCACGGCCTCCACAGCATCACTCACGGTGTCAGGACCCCTAATTTACAAGTCGCGACAACTACCTATGCACGGAATCATTGGGCAAGGCTGGAGCCAAAGACAAGTTCCTGGTCCGAGATGTTGAGGAAATGGAACCTCAAGATGGCCGCTGGGTTTTGCTGCGGTCAGCGGTCCAGTGTTTAGACCCTCAAACAGCCGAGTCCAGGTGAAGCGCGCGATGACTAGAAACTACGCACTTCACCGACGGCGTAACCCAAAGAGGAAGCTCAGTCAGAGTCTTAGAGGAATTTTGGTTAGAGAATCGGAGTTTTGGAGAAACGGTAACATTAAGCCCCACAAGTCCGTTTCTTAAGTTCACGTGAATTGAGTTAGCCTTGAGGTGCAAAAATAAACATAAATAAATACGGAGTGAATTCTGAGGAGAATAGGTTTGAAGATTAACAGCGCATTCCGGCTGCATGAAGAGGAGTTCGGTGGCGTACTTACCCGCAAAAGCTTCACCGCATCGGAACGCCTGTCAGGAGAGAGAAGAAGACAGAGATAAGTGATAATAACGTTTATGTACTCAGTTAAGGCAAAAGAAAAGAGACTGAAGTAAAACTTACCTTGCTAATGTGGATGGTAAACTCGCACCGCTGCAAACGCTAGAAACAGGAGCAGCTAGTACTGAAAACCCAAAAAGGAAATACATGAAGAGCTGAATTAGTTTAAAAGACAGGAGAAGGTTCACAGAGAGAATAAGTCAAATAATAAGTAAGTCTGGAAACCACATATAAAATATTACAGAGTAGAGCTAAGAGGTGGGGACTTAACAGTGTAACATTTCTTTTAAATGTATTTACAGTTAACAGAACAGAATTACAGGAAGGCAGGAAAAGGCTCCCATGATAACTGAGCAGGAGAACAGATAAAAACTGAGTAAGGGGAGTAAGAATTAAGATAGAGACAGGATAGAGAAGAGGGCAGGTTAACATATAGTCTCATTGCGAATTACAGGAAGAAATCATAAGAGAAGTTCATCTGTATACAGAGCCTTTACCAAAGCGAAGAGATGGCAAGACTCTTGGCAGAAATGGCAGGTAAGAACCAAGGAGAGTAATAGGAAAGAGTAGAGAGGGAGTCAGAGACACATAGTTAAGTTACTGAAATATTTTTCCAAAGGTTTTCCAAGCCAGTGAAGGTCTGCAGGTCGGACTTACAAGCGAAGCTAACCAAGAGGATTTCTTCTTGTTGTTTGTTATTTTATCCAATTTCCCCTTCCCCCAGAGGTAATAGGTTGGAGTCTTATATATACTAAGCTCCAAGTTATTGTCTTAGGTTGATTCGGAAGCCAGCATCTTTGTTCCCGTGCAGCTACCAAGAGTATCCTTTTAAGATCTGACAGAGTGAAGTGCCCAAGTTGCACCTTGCACCTGAACAGAGATGGCAGAAGGGATAAACCTGCAGGGTTTAGGAGTGATCTTAGACACGATACAGAAGGAGTTAAGTGCAGTTAGAGAGGAGAACCAAGATCTAAAATTGGAGATTGTGAATGCCAGAAAAGAAACAGCGGAACTAGCACACAGACTTAGGCAGCCCCTTAGTACAGGACTAGAAACTCAGAACCCCTTGTCAGATAGTAAAAATAAAATGACCACCCAAGTTATCCATTCCTTGTCCCCAGTAATACCCCTAGCTGCCCCAGAGCGATTTAGTGGGGATCCACAAAGGGCGCAAATATTTATAACTCAGTGTTCCCTACATTACATGTGCCGCCCTTCAATTTTCCCTGACGCACAATCCAAAGTCGTTTTCACATTATCTTATCTGAGTGGGGAAGCGGCAGCCTGGTCCATGCCACTCATCACCAGAAACGATCCAATCTTAAGAAATTATGAGGAATTTAAAGAAGAGTTTTTACGAATATTTGACAGGAGAAGAATATCTCTAATCGTTGACAACGAGTTGCTCGATTTGAAACAAGGAAACAGATATCTGGTGGGCTACCTGGCCCAATTCAACAAGCTAGTGGTAGAGACAAACTGGCCCGAGAGTAAGCGAGCAGCAGTGTTCTACCGCGGCTTAAATGACAAACTCAAAGACGCCTTGGCCGGAATTCCAAATAAACCCACCGAGATATCTGCGTTGGTGGACCTAGTACTAGAGATAGACTTCCGGCAAGGGGAAACTAAGGGTGAAAAAAGGAGAGAGTTCGGACCGAAGGTTCCAAGATTCGATCAGGCTCGATCGGAAACTAGTCGAAGTAACGAAGGTTCCACAGGAGTCGAACCAATGAAATTGGAACTATCCGTTGACCTCTCTCCAAGGAAGAAAAGGAGAAGAGAAGGACGGGTAATTCATGCATGTACTGCAGAGCTGGGGGCCATTTTGTCAGGAATTGCCCAAAGAAACCCAAGACAAACTACAAGCCGAAGGAAAACTAGATGCACTACCTGTTGGAGGAGTCGAACAGGTGGATGCGATTTTAGAAAAGACTCCAGAAGAACATCGAGTGGCCAATACACTACAGTCGGCAGCTCCTCATCTAAATCTATCGATGGAAGTGAAATTCAGACACATAACCTTACCAGGAGTGTCAGTAATGATAGATTATGGTGCTACTGGGAACTTTTGCGATTTGAGATTTGCTCGTAAGGTGGGAATACAGGCGATAATGAAGAGTAAAAGTGAACCTGTAAGAGCCGTGGATGGAACTAATCTGTCATCTGGTCCCATAATTAGCCACACTGAAGTAATCCATCTTGCCTCCGATAGTGGCCATGAAGAACGGATCCAGTTCCACTTGATAGACGCTCCCCAGTTTGAATTAATCATAGGCCTTCCTTGGCTTACTGAGCACAACCCCACAATTGATTGGAGTAACCGAACAATTAAGATGGATTCGGAATACTGTCTGGAAAACTGTTTTGGACATAAAAAAGAGGATTAGAGATCGACCTCAGCCCGTCTCATTCCCTATGTCAACTGGAAGGATCGATATGTGTAATCAGCGCTCAAGAAGTTCCAGAAGAATACTCCGAGTTCCATGACGTGTTCAACGAAGTTGAAGCTGAACAACTGCCCCCATACAGAGACTACGACTGCAAGATAGAGATTGAACCCGGATCCAACTTGCCCTGTAGTCGGGTATATGCCTTGACTGAGAAGGAACATCGTCACCTCAAGGAATATCTAGATAAATATCTAGCTAACGGATTCTTTCGGCCGTCCCAATCCCCGGTATCGTCGCCCTTATTCTTTGTGCCGAAGAATGAGGGAGACTTGAGAACTTGTAGAGCCATTAATAGGAACACTAAGAAAAACAGGTATCCACTACCCCTAATATCAGTTTTTTTAGATCAAGTGAAAGGAGCTCAAGCATATACAAAGCTCGACCTGAGGGGAGCCTACCACTTGGTCAGGATGAGAGAGGGCGACGAGTGGAAGACGGCCTTCCGGACCCGTTTTGGACTGTTTGAATACCAAGTCATGCCCTATGGGCTCTGCAATGCCCCGGCGGCATTTCAACATTTCATTAACGATGTGCTGAAGGAATTCATAGACCAATGCGCCATTGTGTACATTGACGACATTCTGATTTACTCTGCAGACCAGGAAAGACACAAGGAGCAGGTCAGGGGTGTCTTGAGAAAGTTGAAAGAAAACCGATTATTTGTAAAATTGGAAAAATGCGCTTTTAACGTGACCCAAGTGGAATTTTTGGTTTTTATTATTTCACCAACAGGAATACTTATGGACCAACGAAAAATCAAAGCGGTGGTTAAGTGGAAGTGTCCCGAAAGTGTTAAGGAGGTTCAAAGTTTCATTGGATTCGCTAACTTTTACCGCAGATTCATCAGCGAATTTTCTCACAAAATCTTGCCACTTACCAAGTTGCTGAGGAAAGGTATTCAATTCAATTGGACCCAAGAAGCTGAGGTGGCATTCAATTCCTGGAAGCAGGACTTCACTACGGCCCCGATTCTTCAGCATGCTGATCCCAACGAACCTTTTTACGTAGAAACTGATGCTTCAGACCAAGCGGTAGGAGGAGTCCTATGTCTGCGTAATAAGGTATCTGGACAAGTGCACCCGGTGGCCTACAGGTCAAGGAAATTATCCCCGGCTGAGTGTAACTATACCATCACAGAAAAGGAGTTGTTGGCGATTAAGGAAGCCTTTAAGGAGTGGAGACATCATCTCATGGGGCCCAACATCAAGTGACAGTCTTTACTGACCATCGCAATTAAAAATTCCTGAGGACTGCTCGGACATTGACTCTTCGGCAGTTGAGGTGGTCACTGTATTTCGCTGACTATGATTTCATAATTACATTCCGACCAGGAGCACAAAACGGAAAGGCGGATGCCTTGTCTAGAATTGGCACAGAGAATCAGAAAATGCCCGTGGAAAATCAATCCATCATA
This sequence comes from Lissotriton vulgaris, assembly GCF_964263255.1. Taxonomy (NCBI): domain Eukaryota; kingdom Metazoa; phylum Chordata; class Amphibia; order Caudata; family Salamandridae; genus Lissotriton; species Lissotriton vulgaris. The sequence continues at coordinate 1,302,212,158 of NC_141694.1, forward strand.
CCAAGAGAGAAAATTATTGGTGCCGCCACTTCAATAGGTTTGGAAACCAGTATCTCGGAGATCATGACGCCAGAAGCGATGGAAGCATGGGCAAGAGAGGAAGAAGGAAGAAAAATTGTTGGTCAACTCCCTTACTTTCATGAAAGTCTGTATATCCCTTCGGAAGAGCTACAGTTACAGGTCATGCAAGAAATTCACAATGCAAAATTGGCTGGACATAAGGGAGAGGCAAAAACCAAGGAACTAATTAAGCGGCATTACTGGTGGCCAGAGATGAACAAGGATATAGAGAACTACGTCAAGACTTGTGAGGTTTGTGCGCAGGGAAAATCTGAACCGCAAGCCCCTAAAGGTTTACTAAAACCCCTGCCTACACCACCTTACCCCTGGCACACTGTAACATTGGACCTTATCACAGAGTTACCACTTAGCAAAGGGCTATGACACTATATTGGTAGTGGTAGGCTCTTTTTCTAAAATGGCACATTTCACAGCCTTGAAGGGGATATCATCTGCAAAACAGTTAGCTTCACATTTTAGTACAGACATTGTAAAAATACATGGCATACCCAAGATTGTGATCTCTGATAGAGGAACACAATTCATGTCCCATTTTTGGAAATTTTTTATGGTGAGCTTAGGAACCGAAGTAAGATACTCCACTAGCTACCATCCCGAGACCGATGGCCAAACAGAACGAGTGAACCAAGAATTGGAACAGTACTTACGACTGTTTCTTCTGAAACAGGAGGGGGACTGGGTAGATTACTTGTGGGCAGCAGAGTTCGCCCACAATAACGCCAAAAATGTGTCCACAGGTTTCTCTCCCTTCTATATGAACTATGGAAGCCATCCAAATTCAACCATTAGACAGGTAGATTTATCAGTCCCAGCAGTTCAGGATATGGTGTCCCATCTAGAACAGATACACCAAGATGCCATAGAAAGTCTCCAAAGAGCGAAAGAAAAATATAAAGGTTATGCAGATAAGAAGAGGCGAGAGGGTCCAAAACTAGAGAAAGGAGATAATGTATGGTTAAGTTCCAAGAATTTAAGGTTGAAAGGAAACCGAAAGTTCCAGCCTCGATTTATTGGTCCTTACCCAGTGGAGAAACAGATAAATCAAGTATCCTACAGATTAACTTTACCGTCGAGACTTAAGATACATCCAGTTTTCCATGTTTCTTTGTTGAAGAAGGCCCCAAACAATTTGCGGAAGACAATATCACCAAAACCCGTCAATCTAGAGACAGGAACCGTGTACGAAGTCAAAGAAATCTTGGACTCAAAGAATTTGAAAGGGAAACTGTTCTATCTCATAGATTGGAAGGGGTACGGTCCGGAAGAGCGATCTTGGGAACGTGAAGAAGATGTTCATGCTCCCAGATTGGTTAAATCATTTCATCAACTCTTCCCCACAAAACCAAGGGGGAAAGATTCTACCTTGTTGGGGGGTACTGTCAGGACCCCTAATTTACATGTCGCGACAACCACCTATGCACGGAATCATTGGGCAAGGCTGGAGCCAAAGACAAGTTCCTGGTCCGAGATGTTGAGGAAATGGAACCTCAAGATGGCCGCTGGGTTTCGCTGCGGTCAGCGGTCCAGTGTTTAGAGCCTCAAACAGCCGAGTCCAGGTGAAGCGCATGATTACTAGAAACTACGCACTTCACCGACGGCGTAACCCGAAGAGGAAGCGCAGTCTGAGTCTTAGAGGAATTTTGGTTAGAGAATCGGAGTTTTGGAGAAACGGTAACATTAAGCCCCATGAGTCTGTTTCTAAAGTTTGCGTGAATTGAGTTAGCCTTGAGGCGCAAAAATAAACATAAATAAATACGGAGTGAATTCTGAGGAGAATAGGTTTGAAGATTAACAGCGCATTCCGGCTGCATGAAGAGGAGTTCGGTGGCGTACTTACCCGCAAAAGCTTCACCGCATCGGAACGCCTGTCAGGAGAGAGAAGAAGACAGAGATAAGTGATAATAACGTTTATGTACTCAGTTAAGGCAAAAGAAAAGAGACTGAAGTAAAACTTACCTTGCTAATGTGGATGGTAAACTCGCACCGCTGCAAACGCTAGAAACAGGAGCAGCTAGTACTGAAAACCCAAAAAGGAAACACATGAAGAGCTGAATTAGTTTAAAAGACAGGAGAAGGTTCACAGAGAGAATAAGTCAAAGAATAAGTAAGTCTGGAAACCACATATAAAATATTACAGAGTAGAGCTAAGAGGTGGGGACTTAACAGTGTAACATTTCCTTTAAATGTATTTACAGTTAACAGAACAGAATTACAGGACGGCAGGAAAAGGCACCCAGGATAACTGAGCAGAAGAACAGATAAAAAGTGAGCAGGGGGAGTAATAATTAAGATAGAGGCAGGATAGAGAAGAGAGCAGGTTAACATATAGTGTGATTGTAAATTACAGTTAGAAATCATAAGAAAAGTTCAGCTGTATCCAGAGCCTTTACCAAAGCGAAGAGAGGGCAAGGCTCTTGGCAGAAATGGTAGGTGAGAACCAGGGTGAGTAATAGGAATGAGTAGAGATGGAGTCAGAGACACAAGTAATATTTTCCCACAGGTTTTCCAAGCCAGTGAAGGTCTGCAGGTCAGACTTACAAGCGGAGCCAACCAAGAGGATCTCTTCTTGTTGTTTGTTATTTTATCCAATTTCCCCTTCCCCCAGAGGTAATAGGTTGGAGTCTTATATATAAGCTGTCTGCTATTGGTATTGGGGGAACTGTACTGGCCTGGTTGTCTTCTTTTCTCTCTGACAGGTTCCAGCAGGTCTGGATGCCCCCTCACGCATCTGAGCCCAAACCACTTCTCACGGGGGTCCCTCAAGGATCCACTCTTAGTCCCTTACTGTTCAATGTTTACATCACCCCCCTGGTTTATTTAGCGGAACAGTATGGGGCTAAGATCATAGGGTATGCAGATGATACCCAACTGCTGTTTACCTGGCCAGACGACAATCTGGATACGTCGGCAGTACACCGGTGTTTGTCCTCTGTATTTCGCTGGTTAACCCAGGCCCAGCTGAAATGCAACGAGGACAAATCCGAGGTGCTTTTTTATGGCACCTTTCCTTCCACGTTTAAGAACACACTGTGGCCCCCTAATATTCCCAGCCCGAAAGAAATGGGGAGACCTGCAAAAAATCTTGGCATCTGGTTTGCAGAGGACCTCAGATTTGAGGATCATATTAAAAAGTTGACAGGTACTTGCTTTGCCACGCTGAGAATGCTCCGCAAATTCTTTCCTCTGCCCCCGAGGGAAGCCAAGGAGATGGTTGCTCGGGCTCTCATACTGGCAAGGCTGGATTACGCGAATGCGCTGTTCAGTGGCACCCCGGCCTACCTGGTGAAACGCCTGCAAATTATCCAGAATGCGGCTGTCCGTCTGCTATTTAATATCCCAAGATGGAAGAGTGCGCGCGCTGAGATGCGCACCCTCCATTGGCTTCCGGTTGCACAGCGCATTCTGTTTAAATCTCTGGTGCTCGCGTTCAGAGCAATCCATGATCTAGGCCCCCTGTATCTGAGAAAGAGATTCATCTGCTATGTCCCCGCTCGCACTCTCAGATTATCCACCTTGTTCAAATTGTCTGTTCCCCGTTTTAAGCGAGCCAGGCTCGGTGGACAATCGATCTCTGTGATCGCGGCGCGGGCCTGGAACGCTCTCCCCCTCCACTTGCGGTCCACGCAGACTGTGGCGCTTTTCAAGAAAAATTTAAAAACACATTTCTTTAAGAGTGTAATTTAAGAGGCTTTTTCTGCTGTTTTGCTTTCTGTCTCTCCCATATCGCGCCAGGATACTCTCAAGTAACGGAGCGCGCTATAAAATGGTTTATACATACATACATACATACATAATAAGCTCCAAGTTATTGCCTTAGGTGGATTCGGAAGCCAGCATCTCTGTTCCTGTGCAGCTACCAAGAGTATCCTTTTAAGATCTGACACACGGCCTCCACAGCATCACTCACGGCCTCCACAGCATCACTTGGGGCCACCACAGCATCACTCGGGGCCACCACAGCATCACTCAGGGACACCACAACATCACTATGTGCTACCAAAGCATCACTGAATGCCACAGCATCACTCGTCGCCACCACAACATCACTCAGCACCACCACAGCATCAATCTGTGCAACCATTCAACAACAACCGGTTCAAATATGTTCTCTCAATGCTTCAAGCTTTATTACAAATCTCACAAAAAGATGTTAATATTTCACGTCGGTTCATGGATTTTCGTCTCAATAAAATGCACTAAACATAATCTTCACAAAAGTTATTTACACAAGTTTAAGCTATTGCCATTATAAATTACAATCACTTTTATTTAAGTATTAATTATTTTAAAGAATAAAAATCCATTGTAATTTGTAATATCAATACATCTAAGTCACGTAAATACAAAACATGTTGCATTACAAATGCTATAGGTGTCACATTTGTAAAAGATATAACTATTGGCATTTTAAATGACAAAGCTATTAATCTAGCTATTTTCAAAACCAACACATAAATAAAAATATTGTCATTTCCAAGACCAATAGCTCAAACGTTCCTAATGCGAGACCTATTGCATTGAAAATGCTTGTTTCTCTCTTCTATCCATCCGCTATCCTTCTCAATCCAAATAACTGACTATTATCCGCCACTCAAACTACTTTCATATTTCACTATACTAATTCACCGCTAATCCTTTATGGGTTCCGGAGTAGCGTGCTACTCGCCGAAAAAAGCGTTTTAACACCCCCTCAGGGGTAACAAGCGCAATATAAATTCAAACCTTTTTCCCTCTTCTGTCCCTCCGTTATCCTTCTGAATCTGATTACCTAACTAACCTATCCACCACTCAAATTCCTTTCATATTTCACTATACTAACTCAGCACTAATCCTTTATGGGTTCCAGAGTTGCGTGCTACTCGCTGAAAAAGCGATGTGGCGCCTCGTTAAGGGTAGTAAGCGCTTAATAAATGCAATTGCAATACAGTACAATAGACACAAGCTAACATTAAAAAAAACTATACCCTGAGGATGTTATCAATAAACTCATTGAACATGTCACGAGTGATGTAATGTGCAAGGGTAGAAGCAGTCCACAGCGAAGGCGTGAGTATTGTTACTTTTAAATGCAACCGATGTTCTGGTGGTAGATGACGGAAGTCTTTGGGTAAATGATTTCTGGTCAGAGGATTCAGATGTCCTTCCAGTCAGCCGCGGTCATTAGTAGGTGTTTCTGCAGGGCAGTGACGTGGGGAGGGGCAGGGACAGGGTGGGGGGTAATAGTCTACGGATTACAGAGCTTTACAGGTAAGTAAACATAAATAAATAAAACAAATTTCATTGTGCGCATTGCATCGCATTTGGGAATGAGTACTTGATAAAAAGCATTAGTCTGTGTGACCATAAAACATTAAAAACATTTAGAAAGAAGGGTTAGTACTAATAACGTCTTCAATGACACTATTGAAATCATGTGTGGGATCAAATGCCCAACAGGTGAAAGACAATTTCTTAAATTTGTGCACCCATTTCAGTGATGAACTGGTTGTTGGTTGTCCCATGGTCAGGCATGATTGTTTTCCTTTCCCCAGTTATCCAGATTTGAAAGCTTCACCGTGGATAGTGTACATGTCATGAATCAAGCTTACATACCCACTCAATGGAGAGGGGGGCCTGTCTCAGGGTAGCTGAGGAAGTGACAGAGTTTAATAGAACACTCCTACAGATGTCAAGGCAGCCTGCTTCCTGACAATATATGCAGAAAAGAACATGGATACTCCAGAGTGAACCAGGTCTTCTGATTTCCTTGATGTGTAACACTGCAAAACTTACTGAGGTGTGCTTTAGGAAACAGTGCTAGATTCCTCCAACTTTACAATAAGCTCGAATTCTCAATTGTGCCAGGCCTGTGCCTCTCTTTGTTTCACGGTTTCCATTTACAGGCATACTTAACTTACAACATACTTGCAGCAGGCTGATCCTGAATGCGGACATCTCAGCGGATCCCTGAATGCAGAGATGTGGATGTTGAGAAGTAGCCACACCGACATCAAGGATACATGACTGTTAATTTTGCTGCAGATGGTTAGGTGAATGACCACGAGTCTAGGAAGTAAGCTGGGGAAATGGCCTCACCAAGAACAGAAGTGGGACATGACCCCCTACCTAGAACGTAGCTCCTGCGCACAAGGAGGAAAAGGAGCTTTGATCTCCTGCGAGAGTGACAGGAGAGGCGGAGATTTGTGCACCAAGAGTACATCAGTACCAGCGCATCCTTTCTAAACAAAAAGTGGAAACAAACTAAAAGCAGGTCAGTTCAAAAGGGAAGAGTTGAGCAGAGCGAGGTTCTAGTACCTCCACTTGCCAGGACTCAGGAGGCTGGGTGTGAGTGGGTTGGGAGGTGATCCCACAATTTTTGCACATTACAGGGCCACATAAAAATGCTGAACTTAACGCCCGGCCCAAAATATCCATATTAAGAGATACACTGAGAACAGGTTCCATCTGAAATAAATATTGACTTTTGTGAATCTCAAATAGCTGAACCAAGGTAACCATCTATCCAATAAATAGTGTTCTGAAGTTTTAGTTGTCACAAGGGTCAACACAAATTGGATTGAACCAGAGATGTATGGTGGCGGCTACAACAAGGCATATCTGCAGAGTAAGGTGAGTTTTTTTTTTTTTTTGTATGTTCTTATATAGCGCTCGACTACCCGGAGGCATCTCGGCGCTTGCCTTGGGAACCCGTCCTGGCTTTTCCCTGTGAGATAGCCCCTAACGGGCATCACCAAGGTGAAAGCCAGGCATCCCGCCGCGGGGGGCCGTTGTTTTGTTTTTGAGTTGCATTTTTTTGATGCACACCACAGTTTAAAACCTTTTTTTGAACAATTCATAGCACTTTTACTGCATATAAAACACCTGAACTTTGTTTTATGAGTACCCTGATATTCAGAAAATTCCAGTAAGTTGGAAAAAACAAGTAAAGAACCTTCAGTCAAGGGTAAAAGGTAGAAGTAATATACGGAGGAAAGGCCAGGACAAGTTGTGCACACTATGGACATTATGAGCACTGTTCATCAAACAGCAATGATCTCTTTACATAGTACACTCCCAAATAACCAACAAGTTGGAGGTGAGTCACTTCAGATAGAGAACATCGGCAGTACAATTATAGCATCTTTTACATCATCTTTGGCCTTCTCAATTAAAAAGTTTGAAGTCAAACATTCCAACCCAAGGAGAGTAGGAGATACTCCAAAAATCTATATTAACAAAGATAAAAGTCTGAAAATGCAGGATGAAGTTTTATTTTCCAAACGAATGGCACAGTTTAATGTACCATTATCTACTCATATTTATATTCTGAAACCAAGGGTTCCATCTTTTCCTAGTTTGCTGGTGGAGATGCAGGGAACAACTAGCAACACAGACTGTCAGAATGGAGTTACTTATAAAAGGATTTATATTTTTTTAATTTTGTACTTGATAGTAGCTAACAGGACCAGAATGATGATGAAGTAAATACCCAGGAACGGGGAATAAATGACTTTAACAAAAGTAATATAATGTCATCCCTATTGGAGACCTCAGCCAATGAATTGTCGTCAGTGTTGAATGCATTACTGTTGATGCAGATAACTTTACATGCTATTCATTCGAGAAAGTTTCTAGTGACCTCTGAGCTAGCAGGCAAAAACTAATTAAGTCTAACATAGTCAGTAGAGACCTAGATGACCTCAGTCCTACGTCTACACTGCTGTTTATGTTATTCCAATGCGCAGAGCCTATTGGGAGTATAGGAACTACACTACAAATAAGGGCAGCGCTTTTATCACCATCATATTCGTCACTTATTCCATAATTGTACCTTGGAGAAGTGTGGCCTAATGGTTAGAAGAGGCAGACCATGAAACAGAGTTCAGACCCGGGACCAGGGTTCAATTCCCGACGCGGCAGGGTCTTGAGCCCAGAAAATGTCCACGGACTCGATAATTCTCGCTTCGGTGCCTACTCGAATCACAGGTTCACACTCTGCAACTCCGGGCAATAGCTTGCTTAATCTCCACTATGGCCCCCCGCGGCGGGATGCCTGGCTTTCACCTTGGGGGTGCCCAGTACGGATTATCTCACAGGGAAAAACCAGGACGGGTTCCCAAAGCAAGCGCTTAGAGACAGTTGGTGATAATGAGCTATATAAATATAAATTACAATTACAATTACAATTCATGAACAGGCAACAAATGCTGAGATCGAAATATATAAGATTGAGGTTCCTTTTGGTGCTACTTAAAACTTAAGAACCCCCCAAAAAAGAAAGCCAGTTGCAAGTGCTGAAGAGAGTGTAGCTGCTGCTTTCTATGGTACACATTATTTGTATTTGTCCCCGTTTATTGATATTCAGAACCCCTTTCAGAGGCTATGGTGCATGCAGAGGTTACTGAACCTAACCATGGTGGTTGAGGCCTTTTACTCCTGATGTCACAGGGCCCAACCTAATATGGATCTCACTCAACTGGGCCATGTACCCCTTCTGCACTTCACTCTCAGTGGTAGTTGTGGTCGTGTAGTCAAGGCTCCCTCGAGAGGGATGTAGATACAGGTCAAGCATACAACAAAACCCAATGATGATGCTGTCACGTTGCTAACACAAAGGCGGATAATAAAGATATACCGCCACCGAGCCTTGGTACATGAATGAGTTTTTTTTTTATTGGAACAGGAAACGATGAGAATATAAAACACTGGTTACTCAAGACAAGGGACCCTTTCACCCCCCCTTTAGTTTTTTTGGTACTGACTACAAGGAAACTGAAGGGATTATAGATTTTCCTTCACCCCCCACTTGATATAAGAAAGATACAGGTCAATGAACACAACTCATACCTCAATATGAAAATAGTACGAACAATAAATCAATGTCCAGCTTAGTATAATTATTTTAACTACGCATGCACAAAAATGTGGCATTCAAAAGCAACAAAATAATCCCCCTTGTGGTCCGTACTCCAATAGTTAGCAGGTAGATCCCTGTCCCTCCTTCCTTCGTGTAACATGTTCAGGGTTATTCCACATTCACTGGTGTCCACATCCAGGTAATTAACACTATAAGACCATACTCAAGAGTTCCTTTCGACTCTTCAACATTTTAGTCAAAAGTGTCTACAGACCTTCAGCAGCCAATCCCCCAGGAACTACCAGCCCTAGTTCAAGTCTGACCAGTTCCGACAGTATGAAAGCAGTCAGCCTTGCAACTGGTGACCTCAGCATGGCACTTGTGAGATCAGATCCTGCTCGGAGAAGTTGGGCTGCTTCTGGTACACACTGCAGCATCAGGCAGGCACAGGCTCACTCTACAGAGTGGCACTGCTGGCTCTCCCCAGCAATCAGAAGAGCTTCCAGCATCGCAGAGACTCGGTAAGTAAAGTTCAATCCTTCAGCTCCCGACTAGAAACCCACAAGGGTCCGTCGTCCTCCTTGGAGTCTTCCTGATCCTCGGGGGGGTGGGGAGGGGGGGCTCAGTCGGGGCATATCTCCCAGCGGCTTGGTCCTGCTGGTCGAAGCTTCACTCCAGTCCCGGGCGACAGCATGAAGTCTTTTATGATTTGGTCCCGGCAGCCCCTTCTGACACACAATGTTGCTGCTTTACCTTCTGTATGCAATGTAGACTCATTAGGTGCAATTTCCCACACCACGGTGGCCCCTCCTGGCATAGGGGGTTGCCACTCAGACATGCATGAGACCTGGCTGGCTGATCAAACAACCGGCCGACATATAGGCTTGTTTCAACATCACCTAGGCTCCACACCCTCTGCACAACCTTTGATACTTGCTCAGTCTATGGCAGCCCTCCCTAGCATACAGGGGTTGCTGAAAACAGTCCTGCACATGGGCTATGGCCCAGTCAGTGCCTAGCCAAATCATCATACCTTGCTGAGGGAGTCCTAACGGTAGGGCCTCCCACTGGACATTGCTCCCTCCAACACTCTTCCTCACAAGACAGTCTGGTCTCGGCAAGCAAGCAGGCACTGGCGCTTCTGGCTCCAGGACAGGTGGCCTTAGTTTCCCTAGGCAATGTTCCCCTTACCCAGCAGGGAGACTAGAGGGCCTTGGCCCCCAGTCATGTTCCCAGGCAGAGGTCTCGCAGAGCTTCCCCTTCTCACACAGCCTGTCTGGCTGCTTGGCAGACAAGATGTTTTTGTGGACACAACCTCCCCTTCAAATAATCCTTTTCCACGCACAAAAATGTGATTTACTGTCTGAGTCTTTGAAGGTTTTATATTGGGGTTGTGCTTCATTTAAAGTGGACACTTCTCTCTTTCTTCTGCACATGAAAGATGTCTTTCACAGCAGGCAAGACTCCAAAGCTGATTCTTCAACAACACCACCTGGATATCAGCCACAGTGATATGTACATCAAAATGATAATCTCTGAGCCCCTCCTTATGATTCCCTTATCAACCCCCATCTCTCTTTCCTAAGTTGTGTTAAGGCCCCTTCCTTGTGATCTAACACTAAATCAAGGATCAGTCTTTGGAAGTTTAAAGGGAGTCTCTTTGTTTTCCCTCCACTGTGCGTCCAACCCACCTCACAGCTATGCATCAGTTAACAAATCTGTCTGGTGGGAATTCTCTCCACCTCTTGCCTTCACCAGCCAGGCCTGGGCTTTCCCAAAATGGATCCCATGGACCTCCATTTAACATGCCATTGCAGGCACACTTACTTAGTGTACACTCCCAGAAATTTTACCTTCCAGTTCTAGTACCTCCGTGCGGTGTACCCTTACATGTACACATGGTTCCAGTACACACACTCAGTCTTTGCACACTGTGCAGCACTGAAGCTTTATGTATTTAAACATGTTGTGTTTTTTTTTTACAAACCATGGGTGCACTGAACAACACTTCACCCTTTATATATTGTACTTCGTGCAAGCACGCATGCACCCTCCATATGCTCTCATTGGGCACGCACTGCACAGCTTTCATGTCATGTATTCCTCATAGGCATACACTCACTCATCCTATGCACTGATCGCACATGCACTACACAGTACTGCTCTGTCACTGTACTGTATCCTTCACAGGCCAACGTACAACCAGAGCAGAGTCACTACTCCTGCGCTATACGACACTCCACATCTCCCAAATGTAGAGCAAGGGTGAGTTAATCACACAGCAGTCTAATTAGCGGACATGTGAGTGAGCCTGTAGGCCTTACTTTAGTCACATAGAGTAACAAGGTCCTGTTCACTACTATTGGTCCCTATACAATATGCTGCCACCACAGGGCTTGTGCTGCTTAACTCCTGGTGAAGGCAGAAGTGTTGCAAGGATTCTACTCAGTAACAGAACTATTCTTGGGACCATATAGAGTCACCATACCACCTCAGTATCTATGAAGCTGAGTCTGACTAGCTATAGTGCCTCACTTGCCCTCCTAACATTCCTAGAGAAACAAGTGAGTTGGAACCCTGGAACACAACACTTTTGACCCTCTCTGGGATCGCAGTACCTGGATACACCTTTTCTTTCACTCACTCGTACCTTTCCACAATAAGGTAAGTCAGAGACGCAAAGGAAATTCATAATATTTACTTAAACTATCAAGCTCTAAGATTTAGTATTTGAGCCACAATTTGAAACAAAATGCATTTGATAAATATCAGTAGCATAGTTAACAAACCATATCCCATAAAAAGCCCTGTCATATTATAAGACAGATTCACCTACCCACCCCTTCTGCTGAAGCTAAGTGATTATACAATATGGTTTGTGGGATTAGTGGTGGATCCTGTACCTTAGCATACATCGATGAAATGAAATGAAATGAAAAGGATTCTTGTATAGCGCATGGCTACCCGGAGGCATCCCAGCACTTGCAGCTACGAAAAGAAGAGATTAAAGAAGGACAAGGTCAGATATTGTTATTTTGTAGGGAAGAGCCAAGTTTTTAATTTCTTATGGAAGGAGAGATGGTTGGGCTCCTGTCGAAGAGGGAGAGGCATGGAGTTCCACAGCCTTGAGGTGTTGTAGGAGAAGAGGCGACCACCCGTACGAGCCTTATTGATTCTGCTGACTTTTGCCAGGTTAAGCTCATTGGAACGGAGGTTTCTGGGGGTTCTGTGTGGTATAATCAGATTGGCAAGAATGGGGGGGCCTTTACCCTGAAATTTTTTGTGGGCTATACAGAGGGCCTTGAAGTGTACCCGTTCCTGTATGGGTAACCAGTGGAGTGTTTTCAACGCTTGTTTGGCTGAGGAGCGGTGGTTAGTGCTCGTCAGCAATCTAGCGGCGGAGTTCTGTACCACCTGATGTTTCTGGATTACAGAGACCAGGGCTCCTAGGTAGAGCGCGTTACTGTAATCCAGCCTCAACAAGATCATGGCTTGGACCAGGATTTGTTTGGCTCTGTCGGGCACTTGTGGGAGGATTTTACAAATGGATTTAAGCAAGCAGTAACAGGTGGCCGCAGTTTTTCTAGCTTGTACTTTAAAAGTAAGATCGTTGTCTAACCAAAAGCCCAGACTCTTGATCACGCTTTTTGGAGTTGGGCTAGCGCCCATAGAAGGTGGCCATAGCGTGGGGGAGTTGAATGATGCCTTCCTGTCCAGTAACATCAATTGGGTCTTTTAGTTATTGAGTTTTAGCTGGGACAAGCCCATCCACTTTGATACCTCTCCCAGACAGTCACTCAGACTCGTGTGGGATAGTTCAGCCTGATTCAGAGAGACCTTAAGCTGAGTGTCGTCAGCATAGCTGATCAATTCAATTCGGTAGGGGGCCACTATCTTAGCTAAGGGGGACATGTGCACATTAAAAAGTGTGGGGCTAAGGGAGGAGCCCTGTGGCACCCCACACTGCAGGGGTAATGGCGCGGAGTAGCAGTCTCCTTCAAATACTTTAAAATATCTCTCAGAAAGAAAGGATTCAAACCAGGAAAGAGCTTTTTCTGAGACTCCGATTTCATTTAGGCGGGCTAGAAGGATATGGTGGCTTACCGTATCGAAGGCGACGCTGAGGTCTACGAGGTCTAGGAGGATGACGGCCACATTGCCACCTGTGTCCAGGATCCTCCTAGACTCTTCCACCACTTTGAGGAGTGCCGTCTCCGTCCCTTGGCCCGGGCGGAAGCCTGTTTGAGAGGGATGGAGTAAATTGGAGGCCTCCAGGAATTAGAACAGTTGCTGGTTTATGAATTTTTCTGCCAGTTTACTAATGCCCGGGAGAAGGGAGATGGGACGGTAGTTGGATAGGTCTCCAGGGTCCAGGTTGGGTTTTTTTAACAACGGTTTCACCATGGCCATTTACCAGTCCGGTGGGACTGTGCCAGTTTCGATCGAGGAGTTGATCAAGTTAATAACTGGTGCCTCCATGATGGGCTGGACTAGCTTCAGGGTGTTAATTGGGATGGGGTCAAGGGGAGAGCCACTTATGATTGAATTAAGAAGGGGGGGAATAATTCCTTAGGGAGAGGGGCAAAAGAAGAAAGTCCGGGGGTGGAGCCTTGAGAGAGAGGTTTAGGTAGCGGCGGAGAATCAAGGGTGGTGAAAGAAGAGTGCCAATTCTTCGCAGCGAGGACAAGATGATTGAGGGGCCACGGGGGAGTCAGGGGGTTTTAACAGACTTTTGACAATGGTGAAGATTTCTTTTGATGAGTTAGGGGATGCAGTGATTTTCTCGGTGTAGAAGGCTATTTTAGTAGACTTTAGCGCAGCTTTGTAGGTTTTGATGGAGGCTCTGTACTTAGTTTTAGTTTCTGGGTCGAAATTTTTCCTCCATAGTCTCTTCTCTTTTTTACAGCTCTGTTTAAGTTTTCGGAGCTCTGGACTAAACCAAGGATGATTGATGGATCCCCTTTTTTGGATTACGGATTTCTTAGGCAGGGTGACATCCAGTGAGTTCTCTATCCACTGGTTGAACTCTGAGTTCGCCAGGTTTATGTCATGGTTAGCGGATGGTAAAGTGATCCTTAGTGCTTCCGACCATTCGTTTATCTTGAGTTTGGACCAGGGTCTTGTCTGTTTGGTACTAGATGGTTTGGCCAGGGCTGGGGGAGGAAGGCTCCGAGAGAAAGGTATGATGAAGTGGTCTGACCATGGAATGGGGTTCGGGTGCAAAGTAGTTAGATCGGCGATATTGGAAAAAATGGGATCAAGCAGGTGTCCCTTTATATGTGTGGGATTTTGAATTTTTTTAATCATTTTGCAGGTCTCAAGATCCTGGGTCAGATCCGCGGCAGTCGTATCAAGTGGATCATCGAAGTGGAGGTTCAAACCTCCTAATATAGTGAAGTTGGAAGCAGAGCTGGCGAGGTTCACAACAGCTTCTCTCAGTGTCTTGTGAAATTGTCCTAGGGATCCTGGTGGACGGTAGACTAGAAGCCCCGTGAAGGAGGCTGAGGGTGAGAGAGTGATCGAAAAATGGACGTTTTCACAGTCCCGCAAGGGGCTATCTAAAAAGCGACAGACTAAATGCTCCTTATAAAGGATGGCGATCCCACCACCTACATTCCCTGTTCGGTCAAGATGCTGGATTAAGTAGCCCGGAGGCAGGGCCTGAACAATATCTGGGCTTGAACTGGGTCCTAACCATGTTTCGGTGAGAAACAATGCGTCCAGTGCCCCGTCCTGAAGTAATGTTTAGGCAGGGAACGACAGTTCAAAAGTGCCATATTCAGATTTTGTGCTTGTTTCTGCCTGATCTCCGCTGGTTTGATCAATTGATAAGGACAATGTCGGCAGTGATATTGATTGTGTGAAGGGTCTAACGCATGTTTGCACAGTGATTTAGGTAGGGACGTGGCAAGGTTTAATTGCAGAAGGTAGGAGCGTGAGTATGTGGTTGGGTCAAAGGAGGGAAAGACAGAGTGACTGGCCCATGGGCCCGTCCTGGCGCGGACGGGCGCAGGACTCTGGCATGACTCCGGCGTGAGTCCGGCGCGTCCGCCACTCGCGTCTGCTACGCGGAGGGGGAACGTCCCTTTTTATAGGGAGCTAGAGCGCACCAGAGCGCTCAGTCACACCCAAGATGGCCGCTGTCAATGCTTCGCCTCCCCGGGACCACACTCTCAGCGTCAATGCTCGGCTGAGAGTGGGCTCGAGCAGCGAAGAGAAGAGGCTGAAGTGTCTGCCAAACGAAACGCTGATTAATCAAGCAGAAAGGCACCACAAGTAAAATACAATAAAACGCTTCTTAAATCAAGCTAGGGTGATGGTGGCAGAGTTATGAGCATACAATTAAAATGAGAGAGAGAGGACCTCCCGGCTTCCGTTTCAGGAGGGTGAAGTAAGCGCAGCTTGCTAAGGCGCAAGAAACGATAGATACCCCTTTTATAGGGAGCTAGAGCGCACCAGAGCGCTCAGTCACACCCCAGATGGCCGCTGTCAATGCTTCGCCTCCCCGGGACCACACTCTCTGCGTCAATGCTCGGCTGAGAGTGGGCTCGAGCAGTGAAGAGAAGAGGCTGAAGTGTCTGCCAAACAAAGCGCTTATTAATCAAGCGGAAATCGATGGATGTTGTACATTTCAGCTGACCTAGCACTCTTTCCTCAGGACTCTTGCTCTGTGTGAGTTGTTTATTTAGAACCCCTGTCCTCAGTTATATGTCAAGACATGTGCGCTCACAAACAGCAGCACCATTCATGTAATATGTCTAGGTGATAATGTCTCACCAGAAAAAATAACAAGGGGCATTGTTGTTTGACCTTATCTTTGGTGTTCAAACTAAATACCAGGAAAAGAACAGAACACAAAAACATGTACAGGTTCTGTGTTAAAATACATTGTGGCACAAAAGCAAGCATATTTACACAGAATTATGTGCAAAGAAATTATGTCTACTATGTGCAGAATTAGGCTAACATAGGGGAAACGACAATGGGCCATGCAGGAAACACATGACAACCTCCCATTGGACAGGATAATAGCATGATAAAAAACAATAAATGATATAAATGTAATTAGAACATTAAAATAAACTCAAAGCACGGCCTGTAAAAAATATATACGCAAAAAATGAATAAAGGAATTGTCAGTTTTGAAAAATAACCAAATCATGGCTTTGCAGAGGAATCTATTGGGTCACTGGCCAGCTGAATGGCTAAGGTTTCCCTAAAGGAGTCCAACTGCGCAGACAATTAGGTCCAAATAGCAAACATGATACTCGGTCTCAGCCGTTGCAGAGACGATTGCCTGGCAACCTGCATCCTTGTTAGTAGAGCCTGTATCCTGTGATCCATATGCCGATGCACATATTCCTCGTTGGTGCGTAAGTCAAACTTTGCATTGTAGAGAAGTCGCAAACCCAATGGACAGTCCTAAAAATGGTCTAGCTAAGGGACTCATCAGCAGTCCAATGTCCAAGGTAGTGGGTGTCTTTGAATCCAGGCAAATATCTAGTGCCCAGTCAAAGAGGCACCAGAGACAGTGGAACTTGGGTTGGATGCAGGTAAACCAGGCAGGTAGGAATACTAGGGACCAATCAAGATCCAGCTCCTACAGCAACTATATTCCAAAGATCTGAAGCATATGCTCACAGTTGTGTTGGAGAGTTGCCATGACCAGAGGTCCTGCAAAAGGAACATCCATTGTGGAGGAGCAGAAACAGGACAAGGATGCCGCAAATGAGAAATAACAGCAACGGAAATCCTCAGATTACACTGGAAAAAAAGAAGTGAATTAAGGTTGGCATTATTCCAAAGAGAGTTTGGAACAAACTAATGAGGTTGGAGCCAACAATCATAAAGAAGTGGGTAATGCCCGCCGTACTAGAGGCATTAAAAATTGTATATACTAATTCCCTGAAATGCAGGGGAAGATTTGAATTTAACAGATTTTATTTCACTAGAAGTTCTAGTCACCTGCAACTCCAAGGTCTCATGAGCAGATATAAGAGCTACTTCTTGTTTGAACAATAATGCTTTCAGCCTGCTTAGCTTGTTGAAGTCTGCCTTCAAAGTAGGAAGGGAAGGCCACAACAAACTATATACAATCCCAACCAGAGGGGGAAACAAGACATTGTTGCAACAAGTCACTAAGTGGGAAACTGATAGAATATATGGGACTCCAGCTCGCATTCTAAAGAAATATTGATCACTAAGCCTTAAGTAACTCCCATTACAGTACTATAATAAGAGGGAGAAATTAGGGGAAGCAGGATTCCTTTCAAGTTGCAGGCCAAATTAGTAGAATTCAAATAGCGCCATGGTAAGCGCCCATTTTTAAGGGCTTGAAGTGTCCAGCTGAATTGCATGATGGACCTAAGCTGACTTTGCCCATAATATAATGTTAACAAATCACTTTGCATGATATGAATAACGGATGACACAATGTTATTTATGTTATAAATAGGAGAAGACGCATATTAATGTTATCATTAACAACAGCAAGCACTTTATCTAAATTTTCTTGGTCAATTTGTCCTAACTGCACACCAGGTTCCGTCTGGGATAGTTTACCAAATTTATTGTAGGTAGCATATATAGATCTTTTAGAACATGGAGATATGGGACCCAATAGAAAATCTGACAAATGTATGTCTTCAGATAGGAAAGAAAAAATCTCCTTCACAGCAGACAGTGTGGAATGTTCCAACCATTGTTGTCACGGTTTTCCCCCCGAATATGTGGTAACTATATCAGGATGCTGTGACTGAGAGTATCAGGGATAAGGGCTACTTGATAGTAACTTCGTATATCCACAGGTCATCCTTCCAGCCTGTCCAGGATGAAATGATAAGCAATATTATCGCCTCCGCTAAACCCTCGTCTCACTCCCTCGATCAGCTACCCTCGAGACTGACCAGGGAGCTGAAGCTCACTCTAGCCCCAATCTGGGGCAATATCATCTACAGCTCCTTGAGCGAGGGTTCCATTCCTGACTGCCTCAAATTAGGACAAGTCACGCCACTTCTAAAAAAAAACCTGGCCTTTACCCCATGGACATGAATAACTTCAGACTGGTCTCGAACCTTCCGCTCCGATCCAAAATTCTTGAAAGATGTGTACTCTCACAGTTAACCCAACACCTAGAGACCACTAATCTACTGACCCACACCAATCAGGGTCCAGAAAGGGCTGCAGCACTGCAACCGCAATCCTAAATGTCCTAGATGATCTGCTCATGTCACTTGACTCCAACCAATGTAGCCTTCTCATCCTATTTGACATCTCGGCTGTGTTCGACACAGTTGATCATACCCTGCTACTCAATGTCCTCCAGGAGAAAGCGGGCATTGAAAAGACAGTCTTAAAATGGCTCTCCTCTTTTCTCAACAACCGCTCTCAAAGAATAAAGATCAACAGCTTTGAATCAGACCCCCTCTCCATCAGTAGAGGAGTGCCTCAAGGGTCAGTACTCTCCCCGCAACTCTTCAACATCTACATGGAATCCCTCACCTCACTTCTAAGGAACTCTAACATCCCCTTCCAACTCTGCGCGGATGACACACAACTTTATTTGGAAACCACATAGATCGCAGACATTCACAGACTAAACGGTACACTCATGGAGGTCCAACATTGGCTCTCAGCCAACCACCTCAAACTTAATGAAGAAAAAACGGAAGTGCTCCTCATTTCGAATAAAGATGAATACCCCCAAATAGTGGAATGGCTCAAAGCCTTAAACACCCTCAATGTCTCTCTATCACCAACGGACTCCGCAAAATCCCTAGGGATCACTCTTGACCCCAAACTGGACATGAAAAAACACATCTCAAAAACCGCTAAAAGTGTGTTCCTTAACCTGAAACTTCTCTAAAAAATTAAACCCTTCCTCCCCCAAAAAGATCTGAAACAGGCCACTCAGTCACTGGTGCTCTCCAGAATTGACTATGGGATCGCAGTGCTGACTGGAACAGCCAAATTTCACCTGGGACCTCTTACCTCCACCCTCAACGCAGCAGCAAGAATGGTCATAGGAAGAAAGAAATATGAACCCATCTCTCCGGCACTCAAGGAACTGAAGTGGCTCCCGATAGACCAACGAGCCCGCTTCCGTACAACTTGCTCCACACATAAATCCCTGCTTACAGGCAAACCAGAATATCTGGCCACCAAACTCAAAAGGGCTGGTCAGTCCAGGAACCTCAGAAGCTCCAGCTCACTCCTACTCATCCCTCTGAAATCACAGAAACACAAAACCTCAAATAAATCCTTTGCGGGTAATGCGCCCAGGATCTGGAACTCCATTCCCCCCATATCAGAATGACTGCCTCCTTCCCGCAATTCAAGACGCTTCTCAAAGCCCTCTTCCTTGAGCGTTCCAGTTCGTAACGAGAACCGCACGCCTGACTGTGAAAGACCGTCATCTCTTTGAACCCAGAGCTGGATGATTCACTCCTGATCTCCGTCCCGTAGTGCGCTCAAGTTGATGTTGTGCCAACTTTACTTCCTGCCTGTGTTCATTGTTCTTGTTTTTCTATCCACATTTTCCTTTGTTGCATATCTGTATTTGTTGTGAAGCGCTCTGATACCCTCGAGTCCAGTCAGCGCTATACAAAACTTCAATTAATAAATAAATAAAAATAAATAAATGAACCCTAGTGTGGAAATGATACTTTGAGCTAGACAACCACCAGTATCTACTGGCAACAATAACCACCCATTAGGACCTGAAGGTGTGGAGTTGAATGTACCATTCTGCACCATGGTATTCAGTTGTCCTTTGGTGTAATTACTCAAACTTTGCCAGTCATCAAAGCAGACAATAGAGGGAATTATAGAAGATTTATTTCTTTTATTTTTGCCAAACCCAGACTGCTGGATTGTATGACTGAGAAAAATCAAATCATTTGTGTCGGAGTTAAGCAGGATCAAAACAATGTTTTTGTTCCCCGAACATGCCATGATTGTGTTCCCCAAATTGATTTTAAATAAATCAATTATAATTTTCTAGTAATCATAGCCATCAACAGCTAACAGGTTAACAAACAAAGCTGTATATATTAGCTTAGTCTGTGTCAACATATATATTTTGTTGGACTAGGAACCGATTTGAAATACTATGACATTTGGGCCTGAAGTGTTACATCCTATAAACTACATACATTTGTCTCTGTATTTGTTTGGGTACTAGCTTGTGGGGGAGTCAGACTATGTTCCCATTGTGTAAAATTAAAATAAGGAAGTTGACTACTGGCACTGTGTATCAAATTATGTCCTTAATGTTGATAACAGAACGTATCAGCATAGTTAGCAGAATTAAGATATAAATCTTTTGATTAAAAAACAGTATACTACTCCAAATCTGTGAGCATAAAATGTACAGTTTCAACATCCCAATCATCTGAATGTAACCCTGGTACTATTACAACCCCCATAGAAACTTTGAACACATCTGGTATCTGCAGGATCTCTATAGGGCCAAATATGTTGAAAGGAACTTTATCCCAAACAATTTAATCAGTCACTGGAATGGCTGAAATGTTGCCAAAGGACAAGTCTCTTTTCAGTCTATACAAAGAAGAATAGGAGGTCAACACGTCATCAGCCAATTCCATAACAGTACGTTCTGGGAAGTAGTGGCTATTGATCAACAGAAACAAATTGTCACAAAATCAATCCACATGAACAAAAAAACAAAGAAAGTATGATCCAGACATATATCCAAGTCAGGACTAGATTAGTGCATTTCAACCATGAAATGAAAACACAAAAACACAAATCTGTGTTGGAGGTGGATGGAAAACAGAAGAACCGTCTGAAGAAACATTGTCTTGATTTATATACTAGCCGGAGATAGTAAGTTAGAAACCCGGAGGCTGTGATTCAGCAGCAAGACTCAAAAAATCCAATTGGGATGGATTCACCAATGGTGTATCCATATAAATGACATCTGCCGTAGAAGGCAGCATAGTAGAAACAGTTATTGTTTCTGTTGAGGTGTCTACGGAGGATCATTCCCCCACCCCCAGCCGGGTAGAATTAGAATTGGCGGTACTCACTCAATCAATTATTCAGGTATTTATAGAGCACCCTACTCACCCTTGAGGGTCTCAAGGCTCTCACTGGCTGCAAAGGAAAGTCTTATCGAAGTGTATAAACACTTTGTGGTCTACTACGGAGATTTGCCCACATGGTGTAGTTTCACATGTTCAATGGAGACAAATTGTTTATCCTTAGAACCAGGAAGTGATGGCAAGATCACAGTTATTGTACCATGTAAGTCAAGGACTGGAGCAGGAGCACGGTAGGATGGTCCAAATTCCTTTTCAATCACAACCTTTTGTTGAATGAGTTCTCCAACTTTTGGAAGACAGACGGAAATTGCAGGTTGCATGTCTGCTGCTGGAGAGGGAGATGCATGCATACATTTGCTGGATTGAGCATCACTGATCTTGTGTATGTCCTGTAAGACAGCAAGACAGTAAGATTGATGATCTACATCAAAGGTTGCGGCAGCCACCACAACGTATGGACCGTCAAGGTTTGGAACATATATCTTGATGCCAAAAAGCACTTCGTAAGAGGTCTGTCCAATCAGAGATCTTTTAGGAAGGTTATTAAGGGCTTGCTGAACCCCATAAAGATTGTTCAGCCAACCATGCTCTCTGCCTAATACTCATGTTGTTAAGGACTCCTTTAAGTCACAGTTCATTCTGTCTACAACAGATTTGACCTTAGGCCTAAATGGAGAAGATTATTGCACTTGTATCCCAGGGACGTCATCGAATCAAGAAAGTTCAGAAGTGAAAGCCGGGCCCTGGTCCGCATGGAATGCACAACATCCATTAGTACAGACAAAGACTTGCAAGTCTTTCAGAACAGTTCAAGTGTCTGCTGAGCGCTGTGTCCAAACCCAGAGGAATCCAGAGCAAGAATCAGCTGTATCCAAAATACATTTTAATGCAGTGTCTGAAAGTAGTGAACCACAATGATCCAGGTAAATACACCCAAAAGGCTTGTTGGAAATAAAGAGGTGTGGTCTGTTGAGGACAACTCACAGTGGAACTTTTAATTTGTTGATAGATGTGACAACACAAGACATATTTTTGGGCTTGTTCATATAAGAATTTCCACCAGTAGCACTGCTGTAGCAACAAAATTATGGCCACCACACCCACATGCGCAAAAGCAACACCTTCATGTGCCACTACAATCAAGGCATGTATGCAGTCTAGGTTGGGAATCAAAAAATCGCCAACCCCAGGAATAATTACAAAAGGAACATTCTGGTTATTTAAATATTAAGAGTATTTTGAAGGAAAAGTCTTTGGTAACGGTGAGCCATGTTTAAACACATTGACGGCAACCAAGATACCATGAGTAATACGTGCTTGAGGGCGTATTAATGCTGCTATTTTAGGTGCGGCTACTGCAGATTTGGCTGCATCATCAGCAAGAGAATTCCCTTTTGCATGTGTCCCCACACTTTAATGCATCAAGCGAATGTTTTACATGAGCGTGTGGCAATCCATCTATAAGATTTGCCACCTTAACCCAAAGCAGTTTCTGCTTGATTGTGCTACCTTTTGAATCTCTAAAATCATTTTGTCACCAAAAACGTAAATTATCATTAAAAGATTGTAAGCAATAATACGATTGCACACAATAAGTGTGGGGAATGCTGGATCTGTATTTTCAAGTGCAAGAAGCAAAGCCTTCAGTTCAGCTAATTGTGCAGTGCAGTTTCCTAGAGACTGTGTGCGAGTTGTTTGAGGGTGAAAGAAAGTGCCATCTAACATGGCTCCAATAATGATGGCACATTCAGCAGAATACTGTTGCTTAGAACCTATAAAAGGTTGACCTGAACCGTCAGTGTAACTAATACATTGGTACTTATCAAGAGGCATAAAAGTAGATGGAAAGGGAGAAACATGTTCACACTGTAAAAATTCCTGCATTTGCAAAGAAGGTTCTAAGACAACGTCTACATAAACAGCTATTAAGTATGTTGTCCTTTGTATCCATCTGGGATGGAATGGATTTAGTGCGTCACTTTTAATTGTGCCCTCCTTGTGACATGCTGGATGCGCCATATTTACAGTTTGATGCATCATGTCGCAAGGAGTTACAGATACGTCAGTATTTGTGACGTATCTGTAAGCACAAAAATGACGCATTGCTGGAGTGTGTCACCAAAGTGACGCAACTCCATCAATGGGTCATTTCACATGGGCAAGTCCCATTACAAATGTGCCTGCGTCAGTCTCACCCCTGCTGTGAGGCAGGCATAAGATATTGACGCATTTGCTTCATAGAAGTGACGCAGTGAAATCTCATAGATTTTACTGCATCACTTCTACAAGGCTTACTTGTGTCAGAACGCCTACCCTACATACAATATGCCTGGCGAAGGTATAATATGGCGCAGGTGTTTACAAAGTGATGCATCTACCTAGATGCGTCACTTTGTAAATATGACGCAACATGGTGCTTTTTTACGCTGCTGGTGTGTCACAAAAAGTGATGCACCGGTGGTGCAAAATTGATGCAAGGGCTCATAAATAAGCCCCAATGGCTTTACTGACAGCATCTAAGGATGGCACTGGAGTACCAACAAAAACATGTTTCCTTGAACAACTGGGCTTTCTTTAAGGATGTCCATCTGGACAGCAGTCAAACTTTTTTCAGTGGAAGCAAAACGCATTTCGGCATCTGAATATAAATGCGATTTTTAGGCCGTAGGCAGCGTTTCACATTCATTAAAGATGATGTATGTGAATCCATTCACACCCAGTAAAAATCAGATGAATTATTTGGTGGTAATTTCCTGATAAAGGCACCTCCCAGTGCCGAAACGTTCGTCGAAGACACCACTTCCACCACTTATAATTGTTTATCTTGTATTTTTTATCCAAGGTTTGATGATATGTACCCAAAAAATCATTGGTGATGATTTTAAGTATGGACGAATTTTGCGAATTTGTTGTACGCAAATTTGTGCCAAAGCGTACTCGCGGTCCACAAAACTTTTGCGAAATTGCGGATTTTTTTATTTTTGCGTGTTTGCAGGATTTTCAGCCCGACTACCGCGAAGTTACCCATGCGGTCATACATGGACGCGGCCATCTTATTTTCAGTGTTCCAGTTGCGTATTTCCTTTTCCGGGTGCTAGTTACATGCTCACGTTGTGCATTTCCACGTGCAGGGTGCAATTGCGTGTTCGCGTCCGTTTTTGCGTGCTCACAGGGGAAATATCGCGCAAACTTACCCACATGGTCGCAATGGGCGCAGCCATCTTGATTTTCATTCTTTGCTATGGTTCTGGGCATGCTTTTTCAATCCTCCTTCAATCTTTGTAATCCTTTGTTTGAACTTTTTAAAAATCTTTTCTACTAATTATCTATCACTCTATGTTTGTATATCTATATTTTGTGTTTTTTTCTACTTTTTGTTACTTTAAACCTACTTTTTTTAACTCTCTTTTCATTTATTTACTTTTTCCCTATTCTTTCCTTTAACTGTCCAGGACCATGGCAAAGGGAGCCGACAAAAACTTGAAGGGGAAGGCTTCCTTGCGGGCGCTTAAGAGGGATGCTGTAAGTCCCAGGGAGATCTTCAGCGCGGTGGAGGTGGCCGCACTGGTCTTCTTCGTGCAGCACCACCTCCCCAAGACCGTCGGGTCAGGCGGCAGGCCCGGTACCAGGTACGGCCTCCGGGAGCATCGTCAGCTATGGGGTAAGGTGTACGGGGCCATGTATCGGGAGTCTGGGGTCCGGCGCACCTACAACCAGGTGACGCACCGTTGGTCGGACATACTGGACCGGGAACACGACCTGCTCGACCTGCTTGGCATTGAGATCCCTGGGCTTGGTGAGTACTAGTAGCTATTTAATCTCTACTTTGTTGTCTTCTGCTCTGTGTTATGATATTGCAAATATATTTTGTTTCGGAGAATGCTGCTGATTACATTGCAGGTAAATTATGTTTCAAAAGCTTCTTGTTTTCAATTTTGTGCTCATTTGGCCTGAGTGATTATGTATGAGTGTACTTTACAGAACTGCGAAATGCTAGACACTAGAGACTCAAGTCCAATCCTTCCTTTATACTCCTGCCACTAAGAAGAGATAGTGGTGGTGGATTGAGTATATTATGACTGGTTATTTAGTAGGACATTTTTTAGTGGTCTGCAATCATTACGGACCGTGTCTGTCACTTTGCGTGCTGTGGAGTGCTGCCTGCCAGTCCTAGTAGAACCTTTTTGTAGTTGGTTTAGTGAGTCACATACCTTTCCAAGTAGACGGTCCGCGAATCCAGCAATACTAATATCCTAGTAGACCACTTCAGCTAGATCAATAAATTTAGTGCAATTGTTGTCTAATTCCCCGAAATAATTTGTTATTGTTTTTTGAAATGTTTGATTTGGTTGACAACAATCATCCATGTTTGTGTCTTTCTTTCATGTACATCAGCTCCTCCCAGGGGGAAGAGGACAGAGGAAGTAGCGGCACCGGCGGAGCAGGAAGGCCAGGATCGGTCCGCCGAGGGCTTATCTGCTGGCCCAAGTACGTTTTCCTGTTAATATTAATAATTATACTTCCCTAACTTTTACAGCACCTATTTATTTCACACGCTCATCATAATTCTATTTTTTCCTAAATCGTCTTTGATCTTCTTGTAGACTGTTTCTAAATTCTTATCCTGCCTCTACTATGACTCTCTGTGCTACTACTATATTATTATTAGTCTGTCTGTGTAGTTAGCTAAGCTTGCACAGTTGGCAAAAGGTGTTAAACAAAACCCCTATTCAACAATAGCTCTAGGCACTGAGTGCAGTCCTCTGGGTTGTCCATAATGTCTATTGAAGTCTTCTTAATGTTTATGCTTTGACAACTCCCAACAATAAAATGTCAATGGCCACCAAGAATAAGATACTAGTTTACTTTTTGATTCAATAGGAGTACATACTACTACTACTGTTGCAGGGACTATTCTGCACAAACAGAACTATGGACAAAAAATAGGACATTGGTGATAATAGGCGCAGTTAGACTTTCCACATACCTTAGTCATAACAGAAGTTTAACCCCCAATCTCCTTACTGACTAGCTAGTGTGTCAGAGTTATTATTTAGCTCCCGAATGCAGCAATGATTCCCAATGATTATACAACCCAGAACATAAGACTACGGAGTCAGAGTCCCGACCTCTCAGAGTCACAGATTAATGCTTGCAAATTGCAAACCCTTTCGCTCACTCACTCATGACAAAAAACCACTGAGTCTATGTACGTTTTAAAGCTTTATTAAAAGTAAAACAACTAGCTCTGTGTGTACTCTGTATATCAAATTTCAATTGTGCATATAAAACATTTATTAAAATCAACTTCATATAAGATAAACGGTGAACTCTTGAAAACTCAACAGTGGCTGACTTTACACATTAATTGTGGGAGAGCCCTCACCTGGTTGGAACTTAAAGTCTTGGTGGTGATGATGACGACTCAGAGTAACATATTGCTCTTGTTCGTAGAAGGGAAGCTTCTGTCTGTTATGAGA
Organism: Lissotriton vulgaris; assembly: GCF_964263255.1. Taxonomy (NCBI): domain Eukaryota; kingdom Metazoa; phylum Chordata; class Amphibia; order Caudata; family Salamandridae; genus Lissotriton; species Lissotriton vulgaris. Next base: position 1,302,238,620 of record NC_141694.1, read on the forward strand.
AAAATGGTGCGTGTTAAAAAGCAAGCATTCATCAGTTGTGCCAAAAAGTGTAGCATGTTATGGCTAAGCATAAATTAAAAACACCCTCTCCTTACGTAAGGGGAATTTTCAGTTTAGACTAGAGAGTCACAAATAATTACATTTGTTTATTTAGTAACATATTCTTTTCATTCCTAGGCAAAATAGGGAGTGGTGTATATGGCAACTAAAAATATTAAATGTATTTTCTAGGCATAACACCATCGGCACAGCCACCACCAGTGCCGGGGTCAGCGCGGAGGTGGTCACTCCAGGGGCGGATGGGGTGCCAGCAGGAACTGCTGTGGTGGATTCCACTGTAGTGGCGGGCAGTGGTAAGCTATTATATTGCTTACTTATTGGCTGCAGGGGTGTATATGTTGTACAGTAAAAGTACACTTTACTGTTAAGAAGACTTCGGAATTTAGAACTAAGTTTTTGTCAACCAGGTAGAGGACAGTCACCCTTGGCTTCGCATTAGCAATAGCATTAGCGGCAGGAGTTGATGAGTAACCAATGGCCTCCTCTAAATTTGACCTCAACTCAGCTGTGAAAGTTTTATCAAGAAGCTAAGTCAGATCAGAGATGAACTTGATGGATGGCATGAACGAAAAGGGAAAGAAGGGTGTAAGGAAGGACGAGCAAGTTAAATTATTGACTGGCAAAGAATGATATGTGTTTTTGAATGCAGGCACAGGTGGCTGGGAATCTGATGCATGGCCGGTTGAAGGCTGAAGCAAGGATGGGTTGAAGGAGAAAGAAAAGAGGACTGCCTGGGTGGGTGAAACAGAAACTGTATGTGCGCGCAATATATCCTTTGGTTCAAATTCAAATGAAAGCCAAGCACGGATGCATGGCTGGCGGTTTACAAAATAAAATAAAAAGGGTGTTTTCGGTGAGAAAAAGTAAGGTTTGTCCAGTTGAGACATTAAAAAGAATGATTGACATTTACTTTGAATGGATGGATGCTTGGATGGTATCTTCCTCATAGATAGCATAGGTGTATGTAGACAGAGTAGACGGTCACTGGATGAAGAGTGTTACTTTGAAGAGCATTTAACACCGCACGTCAGTGTCAGAGTAGCAAAGCCGAGGAAAGTAGAAGTTGTAATCTTTCAGAATACTACCTTGACTAACAGTAGTTTGCAAGCACAGCATATATTGTGTATCTATATTGTATAGTTCACATTATCAAGTCAAGTCACAACTCACAAGTGCCTTCCTCCGGCGATTACGGGTACCACTCACTACCTCTGTTAATAATTTTTTTCAACTCTGTCATTCATGTGTGGCATATCGGTGTTCACTCAATCAATAAAAACAAAGCACCTAAAGTCATCCCTTATATAAGCAAATATCCTGTGAAGGGATAGATGATCAGAATATTTATCTTCTTCATTTTCCTTTTGTAGTAGTCAGGGTCAGGGCAGGGTGAAAGTTAAAATAATTGCGCAGTAGCCTTGTAACAGAGTATGGCCAGTTCCACCCATAATAGAAAAGTAAAAGCTTCACCACTTGCATGTACTGGGCTGGTAACAGTAACGCAAGTCTGCGTCATCATGGCTTGCGTCTGTTTTTCTTGGGTGCAAGCTGACTGCACTGGCATTATGCCGGCTTCCACAAGTTTACCTACTAATTTCGCTAAACAAGAGAGAAGAAAACTGGTGTACTGTCTGAGTCTAATGTAGTGAGTCCATATAGTGCTAGTAGAATTCCTGAAACTCCCACTAATTTTAGAACAGAGGCCGACGAAGTAGGAGGTTAGCTAGACAGATGCCACAAATGTTATGGACTGTGCTTGCAAGTTGCTAGTGCTACTGTGACACAACTTTCTGTTGAATCATTTTGTGTTAATATTAAAGAGTATTGGTTACAGTATGTTTTTCTTTCTTCATAAAGATACCCCTTCTAAACTAACAAGGAAGGAGTTGGGTATCCGGGCCTGGCTACGGAAGCTGGAGGCAATTGTCACGAATATCGGCGGCTGGTGGCTTAGGAGGAAGAGGATGACTCCAAGTCGCAGTCAACATCCACAACAGCTGCATCCTCCTCCTCTGCCCCTGGGTCATACAGCCAGCGCAGCACTCTAGCGGTACGGCACCGTGGTCCGGCAGCCACCTGCCGCCAAGCAGCGAAAACAACATTTGCCCCCCACAGTACCTACAAGGTGCGTATGCACTGATTGACCCTGCGAGTGGCCTACACTGAGCAGGAGGTGGCGAGGCAGAAAGCCCTGCTCAAGTGCCTCCGGAGAGAGCTTCGTGACCACCTGGCCACAGGAGGACACTGCCGGCGAAAGTAGAGAGACTGTCCCTTGCCCCTTTTTTAAAGACTTTTGGGGGGTGGGAATTGCGCGTTGGGGTTTCTGGACTTTTGGGGACATTTGATTTCATGGACATTGGTTGGGCTTAGGGAGGAGGGTGGGTCGGGTCTTGCGGGATAGTTTTTTTTTGTTAGGGTCAAAATTATTATAATATTTTCTACTTAAACAAAGCATATGCGTTTTTACTGTTTTGTGGGGGAGGCAAGGGGGGGTTAACTGTTTGTTTGTTTTCCTAAAACTTAACTGGCTGCTTGATTCAAATTGTCTAAGTAATCGCCCAAATTTTTACAAAAGTGCCACTGACAGAGTTAGTGAATTCAATTGTCCTACTACTTTACTAGTACCACCGTCAGTCTCTCCTCTCCTCCTACTCCATTATTCTTCATCCCCCGAAATGCCTATCTTACCTGTGATTCATGTTTGAGAATAGGGCTAGGCACAGGGCTGGCTGCATGGCAAATGGAGATTAAGGTTGGCTATGGAATCCTGCACGGATGAAATGTCATTGTTTGGTGGCAGTAGTAGTGGTACACACTGGCAGTAGAAGCATATGAAAAAAAAGGAAATTAAACATTGAGTGGCCTGAGAGGAGCATTAAAACAGTACGATAGATAGTACAGTACATAAGAACAGTGCCATAAATTGTAGCCTAAGCAATGTTAAAGAATTCCATCAAAAGTTAACTACTAGTTGCGAGGAGTATGGCTACTACAAGAAATAGTACTGAAGAACACAGTAGCGTAAGCATTCGTTACGTGTAGGAGGAGGATGTTGCTGATGATGAATCCACTCGATGGCGCACATGGAATTCTGATTTGATTTGCAAATACTCATGGGTGTGTGTCAAGCAGATTAAGAATATATCCTCGGATTCCTTGACCTGCCTTGAAATTGATTTTCTGTTATTTTTGACCTTATCCTCCCCAGCAAGTGTGTGGAATTATTGTTGTCATTTAGTCACACCTCAATGAAAACTACACAGCCCGGGGGAAGAGGGTTAGGGTTTGAAAATTGGATGGGAATGGGGGTTTTTGGGAAAGTTTTGTGGAGAGAGAAAAAAAACCACAGCATGGACAAACAACAAATGAACAAAAACAAATCTTTGGATACGAAGATATCCATAAATCTTTTAAGGGACATAAAGGAAGTGCATGCATGAAGTTGTTTCCTAGATTGATGGTTAGGTTACTGAAAAGTAGTACTTACTACAACTAACTAACTATGAATAAACAATTTGACAGTACAGGGCTGCAGTAATTACGCCATTTCACTTGCCTATCTGCCCGCGGAGAGAATAAACACTTATTAGTACATTACATTAGTTTTAAAAATAGCAAAGAAACTTATCAATAGCTGTAGGGAGGAATTTGAAGCAGAGAGCAAACGCACAGAGTTGCACTCATAGAAGTTCACAACAATAAGATTATTTAAAAGATAAGGAGAAGTGAAGAGGATACTGTAACTGTATGTTATAGTGTCCTTTTAAATTTGCGAAGTTGCATGCATCCAGCCATTCCTCCTATTCACGGGACTTCTTCATTCCATCTGATGCTCCGTCGATCAATCTTGGTGACCACACTCCCACTGCCTGCCTGGCGGATGAGGAATTACGGATTGCTATGGTAAGCCCGAGTTAATGTTTTTCCCATCGCACAGGGTAAATGCCGGCCGTAATTATCGATGGAAAAACAGGAAGGGATATTAAAACACCCTGGAGGAAAAATATAAGGTACGGTGTGTAGTGCAAAAATAACACTTTCACTTTCAGAGGCGACAGTATTACATACAAGAATCATTTCTAAAGTGCATATTCTGAGTCTCCTATTCAAGGATAATAATTAGCACACAGCAGGCCAGGGCCATGCAGACGGTCAAGCTAGGCATCACTGAGTGAACCAACCTCCATGCAGCATACCTCTTTGACACAGACAGACAAAGCAGATCTAATTTTATACAGCAAGCCACATAGCAGCAATTTTACATGAACTGCTGTCTGGACTCTGGCATAACAACACTACACTGGCTCGACCACTCCATACCATGACTAGACAGACATGTAGTTCTGCTGTGGTTGTTGTTGACTTGTTTACCTCTTTGCCACTCACGAAATGGCCATAGTTCTTCCTTAAACCGACAATGATGATCCATCCATCCCAGTGAGTGACTGTAAAGATATTATGTAACTTTGATCATCAAGACTCATCATAATCATCATGGTATTGGCAAACTCAATGTCGTTCATGCAGTCACAGTCTACAGACAGCGAGTCCAAGGACATTTTCCATATTAAAAAATGCAACGTCGTAGCCCCTGCAGTAGAAGTACAATTTGCATTAAACAAGGTAAAAACAGAGTAGACTTGAGTTACATTTAGTGTGTAAAAGATTAAATAATAACAGAACACACAGGATTCATTTCATGGACAACAAACAAACAGCAATTGTTTTTATCAGAGCCAGACAGCCAGTGTTGTCCGCTCTGCATGCCATCTCATCATTCATTACCTGTTCCACTTTTTGTCAGCATCTTATTCTTAAGTGAAGGGCCACAGGGCAGCCTCTCGTGTCAACTTCAGAAGTAACAGTCAGCATAGCTCAAAAAAGAAAAGGAGGTCTCCTTAGAAATCCAATAAGGGACAAGGAGGAAAATGCTTGAAACAAACAGGTCCCTAATATCTGGCCAACAGTTATGGCTTCAATAATCAATAAAAAGTACTTGCATCCATTTAAGGCTCAAAAAAGGTAACCACTAGTGCCACAGTTATCAATACAGAATCACACAAATAGTATCAAAAGAGCAAAGTATAATCTTAAAAACACATGATTGATTCAATGCAATACATTGTTTTGTACAGAAGTACTATAACACTTGTGTAAAAAATAAATCACTGGAGAAAAACTGAAGAAGGTGTAAAATCTAAAAACCGAAACGCTGTGTCGACAACCTGTTTTTCCTTTTTTATGTGATTAATAAAAATTATATGTTTTTAATATGTTTTTATAGTACTTCTGTACAAAGCAATGTATTGCATTGAATAAATCATGTGTTTTTAAGACGGGTCCTTTTTGAAGTTACAATGGCACCAGCAGCACTGAAAACACGTTCAGAAGACACACTTGTGAGTGGGCAAGCCAAATAATTTTTAGCCAGCTTGTTGATCAGTGGCCATTGAGGCCTTTTCCCATACCAATACACCAATGGATTCTGAGCAAAGAAGACCTCTGTTGGGTCATCCAGATAGGCCTGCACCATCCACTCAAGGTCCTCCATGGGTGCTCCACTTTGCGTACCATCTGTTGCCTTTTCATCAACACTGGAACGAGCAAACCCATGATGAGTGATCCAATCCGCTACCGACAATATTATTGCTGGGCCTGGTGCAGGTGATGATGCTGATGTCGGTAATGGCGGTGAGGGAAAGTGACTGCCTTAGGCCACAGAAGTGGACCTTGACGTCGGATGGCCTGCTGCTTCGGTGGTACTTGTGTTGGTTCCTTCAATTTCCTGCCACTCGTTTTCTAACTGAGTGGCTGACAGAGCTAGACAATGTTTGTACTTGGAAACACCTGCTTCATAAAAAGGAATAATGTATTGCTGGACAGTGCCTTTTTGTACAGTGGAATCAGAATAGTGGCACAAATGCAATGTTGTTCTGAATGTATTGCTATAAGCCTTTCATTGTCAACTAGGCGGCTTAATAAGCTCGCCGCCAACTGATATGCATCTTGTTTTTCAGCATCAACTCAGAACGTGGAAGACACCGCCTTCAGTTGGTGCTCTAGCATGCGCAACAATGGGATAGCTTTGCCCAAAGTACAGACCTCCCTCCTGACTTCACGCGTGAACACCTCAAAAGGACAAAGCATGTCTGTCAGGCTTTTAACTAAGTCCCATTCATCCACGTCTAGCCTCATGTCTTTCATAGAAGCACCACGTGCGTTAAAGACATACTCATTGATTACCAAGTACTGCTCAAACAGACGCTCAAGCATGTAGAAGGTTGAGTTCCAACGTGTTGCCACCTCCTGGATGAGTACTCTGACTGGCACTCTACGGTTACGTTGAATGAGCCTCAGCTGCTTCCGGGCCTTAACAGAATGGTTGAAATGTGTGCAGATTCTTCGGCAGGTGGTCAGTAACTTGCTGACTGTGTTTTTTTTTTTCAAGAAATCTTGAACAACAATGTTAATACTGTGCGCCAAACATGGCACTCTGAAATAGCCACCATCAGACATTGCCTTAACTATATAACTGCCATTATCCGTGGAAACATAACCTTACCAATCATGCGCTTTCTTGGCTGCAGGCATTCAAAGACCTTACTGTTAAACTCCTCGAAAATGTTTACTGCCGTATGAGATTTCTCCATGGCAAACATGGCTACTGTTGCATGTTTCAACGTAGCTTGAAAAATTGTGACACTGTCAACACCTGCAGCTAACTTCTCTCTAACTCCCGCCATAGAGACCCAGTGTGCAGTGATGCACATGTAATAACCGCTTGGCTACTGGTCCACATGTCTGTTGTCAGGTGGATAGTGTGAATAGCAATCTTCTGTAAAGCTGCCCCAATCACCTCCAGCACATCGTGATGTTGTGCTGGAACCACAACTCTGGCAAAATAGGACCGGCTAGGAACCTTCCATTTAGGGCAGACTGTTGCCACAAATTCTAGAAAACCCACCTCTTCCCAGAAAAAGCGAGAAGGTCCAGTGCTGACATTTTAGCCAGCATTGCATTATACAGACATGCCATTGGGTGGTTGCGTTCAAATGGCGCCTCCGACCAAAACATGCTTTTAATGGTGGTCTGGACCGTTTTCATATGTGATGAGGATCCAGACTTCTTCAACCCAGTTAGGCTTATTGATGTACTTTTTCGCATTGGTGTCTCTACCAGACTACTGTGCTTCCTAGATGTTGCTGAGGAAGAGAAGGGTGTGGGCGCTACCACTGCAGTGCTGCTGCCAGGGGTACTGTGTGTACCAGAAAAAATGTCTCTCTGTTCTACACCTCCCCCCTGCACGATCAGCTCCACGGCATCAGATGCAATATCAATGGATACATTTGTATTTGTACTTTTGGCTTTCCGGATGTTACTTAGGCGCGCCTCCCACTGAATAATGTGGTGTTTTTGGAGATGACCTCTTTGGCCTCTGGTACCATAGTTGGTACCAAGCTTACCCCGACTAACTACTTGTTTACAAATCGAACAAATGACTAGGTTTTCCGCCTTTTTGCTAACACTAAAGAAGTCCCAAATTGGGGACTGGAGATTTCTGGTGGTGGTGGAGGAGCTACTTTCAATGCCAGATGAAGTGGAGGATGGGCGTGGCGGAATTTGACTCTGTTGTGCACTTACAGCACCACTACTTGAGGTAATGGAGGTCGATCTGGATGGAGATCCCTGCCGGCCCTTCTGACGAGGAAATATGGAAGCTGTAGGTCGTGTTGGTGTAGTAGTTACCTGTGTTGGTGGTGGTACCAGTGGTGCCACGCCGCACATATCCTGCACAGCAGCATTTTTTGGATAGGGTAAAAATGTTTGTCTGCTGCATGCCCGCTGGGGCTGGAGTGACGACTGTGATGACTGGGTGGTCATAGTCAGAATGTTCATCAGCAGCAGAATACACCACTTCTACTTCTTCTTTGTTATCACCCATAACTGAAAGCCTTGCGGGAACCTTTTTTTTACCTAGCTTTGTCAGCTGGGGTGCCTCCCTCTCAGACTGCATTGGTGGGTGCGAATCAAGATCTAGATCATCAGAAGGAAGAGGGCTTGAAGAAGAACTTGTACTAGCCCTCCTTGACCTTTTCCTTGCTGGGAATCTGGAAGACAATGGATTATCAGGAGGAGTGGCTTGCTCAGCTGATACCTCTGCATGAATCTCGATTTCCTGATGGGCCCTTACTTCTGGAGGAACAAGCATTGTGGGCAGCTGTGCCTCTCCATGCGCCTATACTTGCGCCTCTCCAGGCACATCTACTTACGCCTCTCCATGCGCCTCTTCTTGCGCCTCTCCTTGCGCCTCTCCTTGCTGCACCTGTGGTTGTCGTTGCAGCTGTGGTTGAACACTCGTCAGATGAGTTACACCCTGTGTTGATTGGATGATACTTTGCGATGAGTCAACGCGAACATCACTGGTCGATGGTGAAAGAGCAATTAAAGTGGCTGCCTCTGTGGCACTCCTGGGCTTGGGCCTAACGTGGCGTGGTGGCAGTGAAACCAAGGAAGAGGAGGTGCTGCTCCCAGCTTGGTCCCTGGCGGACACCGCTGCTGCAGGCGTAGTTTTTTTCCCCCAAAATAGTGTCTGTCAGCACATCAGTCTCCGTGGTAAGTGGCGCCACTTGCTTCTTCTGCTCCTTCTTACTGGCAGTGGCACTGGCAACTTTCTTGGTAGAGGAGCTACGGCCACCTTAATTTGGGCCCATATTCTTCATCAGTTTAGCAGGACACAGTTGCACGAGTTGTCTGTGGCCACACGTGATGTCTCATGACATTGTGCACACACCGCAGCAGGATTTCTTCTTGGCACTACAACAAGTGATGATGATGAGGATGATTCCTGGTTCCCAGTCTTTGTGCACCTAAAAGCAAAGGGGGCCAGATGAACATCAGTTAAATAAATGTTGCATATGTTGTGCTTCAATTAATATTTGCAACTAGCAATTTATTATTATTAACACAACACACCCAAAAACGGAAAGACCCAAAATACAAATTGCAATTCTAATCCAAAATGGATGTTTAAATTAATAGAAGAGAGACCACACAGAGAGAGTTGTTTCGTGCACCACTGAGTACCCTTTGGCATAATGGAGGAAAGCAAGGCAGACTGGGTGCAGGCCTATGGCACAAAGCACACTGTCTGGCTTCAAAATGGCCCCTAGACCCCCACCCACATGGCCAGGCCCTGGACCAGGCATCAAAATGGCCCCCACCCACATGGCCAGGCCTTGGACCAGGCCCCAACAACACCCAAAAAATAGAAATACACACAAAAAGCACCCCAATCCAATGCCATACATGCCCTAAATGATGTTTAAATTCAAGAGACCCCACAGAAAGACTTGGCCCATGCACCACTGAGGGCCTACTGGCTAGTGTGGCTTTAACACGTGCCCCAAAATTACAAAAAACTTCCACATCGATATAACAGTGAGATATTCAATTCCATGCCAAATGATATTTAAGTTCAACAAAACTCACAGAAACAGTTGTATCATGCACCCATGACTAACCCAGGGCCTACTGGATACTGTGGCTACCCACAATATATGTTTTTAAAAGTTGTGAAAAAGTTTATAAATTGTAGTTGCAGCAACTGCAATGCCCCAAACAAACAAAACCAACTTACTTGTAAAATCTTAACTCCAAAAGTGATCCAAACAAAAAGTCCTTAAATACAAATATCCAGCAGCAGCCACAAAGAGTATTCCTTCCAGCTACAGATCCAAATGAAAAGTGACCAGGACATGGACAAAGCACTGGGAGGAACCTGCTGGACAAGAACAGGAAGTTGGAGACTCTGGGGCACTTCTTTCTTCCCAACTCCCCCAAAAATGCACTCCTTGCACAAAAAGTGCAGCCAAATGTCAATCTGAGGAGTTATTCTGATATAAATCATCACTTTCAGGAGGTTTATGCTGCCATCGATAGATTTCTTGTGCAGAATTGCAATTTTTGTGATTTTGGAAACAAGATGTTCAAATCTCCTGCTGGATGTCAGCTATGCAGCGCATCTAGGTATTCGCTATTGTTTACTCTCGCGATAGGTGATCGCGGGACCTTATGACAAATTCACTAAGTATGGGCGAAATTAGCAAATTCGAAATCGAATCCGCAAAATCCGCGAATTTGCGGATTTTTGATTTTTTGCGTGTTTGCAGGGTTTTTTGCATGTTCGCAGGGCTTTTTGCGTGTTCGCGGGCTGCTTGCATGGCGAAGTTACCAAGGCGGTTGTGTATGAGCACAGCACCCTCTGGTTCACCACTGCCACCCTCTGGTTCACGACTGCCACCCTCTGGTTCCTCACAGCACCGCTGGTTCACCCCTGCCACCCTCTGGTACAGCACTGTCACCCTCTGGTTCACCACTGCCACCCTCTGGTTCACGACTGCCACCCTCTGGTTAATCACAGCACCTCTGGTTCACCACTGCCACCCTCTAGTTAACCACTGCCACCCTCTGGTTCAGCACTGCCACACTCTGGTTCACCACTGCCACCCTCTGGTTCATCCCTGCCACCCTCTGGTTCACCACTGCCACCCTCTGGTTCATCACAAAACCCTCTGGTTCACCCCTGCCACCCTCTGGTACAGCACTGTCACCCTCTGGTTAACCACTGCACCCTCTGGTTCACGACTGCCACCCTCTGGTTCATCACAGCACCTCTGGTTCACCAACTTGAAGCAGGCGCAAGGCTTGATGCTGCATTGGGGAGATAGGGCCCCCCAGATCATTGCTGGAGCTGCGTCTCAAGCTCGACGCAGCTCCAGCAATGCGCTGCTTTTACGGCACAGATGCGTGACGCATCTGTGCCGTTTTTGCCACATGGTGCGCCGCATTGTAAATGAGGCGCACCATGGGTGGTGGAGCTGCTGCGCACAATAACTGGCGCATCCCTGGGGATGCGCCAGTTATTGTAAATCTGCCCCTATACATTTAGCCAACGAGGGAGTACTTACTGATTAGACAGTAGAAAGTACTCCAGTTGAGTAGAGGAATTGCACAAAAAGTTGGCATCTTCGTGGACAAACACGCTGGGCGGGATTCCTTCTGCCCCCGTTAGACTCGTTTTTTGTGCCCTTCTGCCCTCTGTTAGACTCGTTTTTCCCTTGTTTTTGTGCCCTTCTACCCTCTGTTAGACTCGTTTTTCCCTTGTTTTTCTGCCCTTAGGCCCCCTGTTAGACTCGTTTTTTGTGCCCTTCTGCCCTCTGTTAGACTCCTTTTCCCCTTGTTTTTCTGCCCTTCTGCCCTCTGTTAGACTCGTTTTTTGTGCCCTTCTGCCCTCTGTTATTCCCTTGTTTTTGTGCCCTTCTGCCCTCTGTTAGACTCGTTTTTTGTGCCCTTCTGCCGTCTGTTAGACTCGTTTTTGTGCCTTTCTGCCCCGTTAGACTAGTTTTTTGTGCCCTTCTGCCCTCTGTTAGACTCGTTTTTCCCTTGTTTTTCTGCCCTTCTGTCCTCTGTTAGACGGGTTTTTTGTGCCCTTCTGCCCTCTGTTAGACTCGTTTTTCCCTTGTTTTTCTGCCGTTCTGGCCTTTGTTAGACTGCTTTTTGTGCCTTTCTGCCTTCTGCATCACCACATCATCACTCAGCGCTACCCCAGAATCACTCAGCACCACCAAATTATCACTCAGCACCACCAAATTATCACTCAGCACCACCACATTATCACTCAGCACCACCACACAAACACTCAGAGGCACCACAGCATCACTCAGCGCCACCACAGCATCACTCAGCACCACCACAGCACAAATCAGCACCACCACAGCACCACTCAGCACCACCACAGCATCACTCAGCATCACCACAGCATCACTCAGCACCACATCAGCATCACTCAGCACCACCACAGCACCAATCAGCACCACCACAGCACCACTCAGCATTACCACAGCATCATTCAGCACCACCACAGCATCACTCAGCACCACAACATTATCACTCAGCACCACCACAGCACCACTCAGCACCACCACAGCATCACTCAGCATCACCACAGCATCACTCAGCACCATCCCAGTATCACTCAGCACCACCACAGCACCCCTCAGCATCAACACAGCACCACTCAGCACCACCACAGCACCATTCAGTGCCACCCCAGCATCAATCTGCACAACCATTCAACAACAACTGGTTCAAATATGTTCTCTCAATGTTTCAAACTTTATTACAAATGTCACAAAAAGATGTTAATATTTCACTTCTGTTCTTGGATTTTCGTCACAATAAAATACACTGAAGATAACCTTCACAAAAGTTATTTACAAAAGTTTAAGCTACTGCGATTTTAAATTAAAATAACTTTCATTTAAGTATTAATTAATTAAAAAAATTAAAAGCCATTGTATTTTGTAATATCAATACAGCTAAGTCACGCAAATACAAAACATGTTGCATTACAAATGCTATAGGTGTCACTTTTGCAAAAGTTATAACTATTGGCATTGTAAATGACAAAGCTATTAATTTAGCTATTTTCAAAACCAACACATAAATAAAAAAAATTGTCATTTACAAGACCAATAGCTCAAACTTTCCTAATGCGAAACCTATTGCATTGCAAATGCTTGATTTTATATCTGTCTGTGCTTCCTGTTGAGGTTTAATTTTCGTGACAGGCGCCTCATTGCCTACTTGTAACTATTCTCTGACCTTTCTTCAAGGGTCAGAGCAGGGTCAGAGAATAGTTGCAAGTAGGCAACGAGACGCCAGGAAGCACTTACAGGCTTACAGCAGCAGGTGCCCAAGTTGTAGTTAATTTCTTTGTAACCCTTTTGTAAAAGGTTACAAAAAATTAGCTTCAACTTTTGCACCTGCTGCTGTAACCCTGTAAGTGCTTGGCTGAAAATTCGTCCCCGCTGATTCGTGGATTTTACCGCGATTTCACGAGATTCGCAGGTAGCGAAATCGCGGAAAATCCGCAAATTCCGCGAGCGGAACTAATATTCAGCCCATGCTTTGTATTCACTATATGAAAGTCTCGCATTGCAAGATGGCGGGACTCCGTGACGTACTCGCGGTTGAATAGTCTCGCGCGATCATGCCATGACATACTCGCGGTCGAAAAGTCTTGCGCAATCATGCAGCAAGATCGAAAATGGCGCACGCAAACCGGGAGGAAAACAACTCGGCGAACTCAGAATCACGGTAAGTCAGCGCCGCACGCGCGAGATTGTATTTTTGAAGCCCGACTAAGCAAAAAAAATCCGCCAACTCGCAAATTGCGAATTCTTTGACAATTTTGCGCGAATCGTGGACCGCAAAATTGCCAAAAATTTGCTAATTCGGCAAGCATAACGGATTTTCAGCCCATGCTTAATTTTTAAGTAGAAATGTATTTGCTTAAATAATTAAAACTTACTGTTTTTTAACTTTTGTAATTTTTTGAACTCATTCCCCACATTGCGTACGTTTAAAATTGCCTGGGAATTTTAGTTTTCATTACATGTTTACCCTGTCCCAGGAATTAAATCAATTCTCAGGGGGTCCTTGATATTCACACAACCATACGTTTGTGGTATTTACATATGCATGTAAGTGACATGTTTCAAGCAAATGAGATTGTATTGATCTAAGTGTGTGTGCCTGTTCTGTTGTCCAGCATGCAGTGGAAAAATCGAGGCGTATTAATGCATAAAGAGGTTTTATGTGCTGTGCATAATCAGGAATATATGTACTTCCAACATTTTAAAATCCTAGGAGGGACTGCAATTTTTGAGTGAGTTTTGGAGTTTGCAATTGCGCTTATTTCTCAATAAAATGGTTAGTTCATATCCTAGAAAAGGGCACTTTGAAAAGCTATATGAGATTTCTTAAAGTTGAACATACAACAAAGTTCAGAAAACCTCAATATTATATGATCTATTCGGGCTAAATGAAGATTCAATTCATTCTCTGTCAAGTAGATATTGTCTACTTAAGAAAGAGCATAAGGGTCAATGTCATGAAGAATTGACAACATTTACGCTGCAAAAACTCCAGGGCTGTTCTAGCCTATTGGAAGTCATGCATAGTACATCTGAAAATGTAGGGGGCTAAAAGGGGTCCAGTCTCGACTGGCAGTAGCCAAATTGTGACTGAAGAAACCATTGGATATGCCCAAGTTAGATTTGTATTTTTTGCGCACTACATTGCTAATGAGGGCTGTGCTGTGTGTGTTCTGTACTGCAAATGATCGTATACGACTATTCAAATGTCTATATTCTAAGACAATGCAGTAGGAATTATCTGGTTTTCAAACAGGAAAAAGAAGATTATTGATTTGAGAGATATAGGGCTCGATTACACCCTTGTTCTCCACTTGAGAAAGAATATCTTTAACTGGCACTTTCACGCCCTGCTTAATAGGATATTATGGGTGTATCATATAGAAATACCATGATAAGGTACTAAGTAGTGGGGAAGCAAGATGGCGGCTGTGTGAGGAAGCCGCGGAGCTGCAGCGTGGGCAAGGCGCAGTAACCCCCATTCCCCCGCGGCTTACCTGGACGTTGTGATCGGCGAGTGTGAGCTGATGCGGTGTGACTCTTGGCGGACCGGGGTGGTGGGCTACGGAGGGAGGCAGCTCACATTTGCGGGCGAGATCCTGAGCTGCTGGCTGCTCTGGCTCTCTGGGCTCGGCGTCTGCAGCGTTGGGGGCGTGTCTGCAGCAGGTCCAAGCAGGCTAGGCGAGCCGAGGAGAGAGCTCCGGGAGGAGTGGCTGCAATGATCAGTTTCATTCAGCAGAGCCTGCAGTCAGCAGCTGCCACACCGAGAATGGCCCCCAAAACGGCAGCAGGTGTATCAGCAAAGGCTGCAGCAGCATCAAAGAAGAAGGCACAAGCTGCGCAAACAGTGCAGGCACTACAGGCGGCCCCTGCCCCGCCTCCAATTCCAGAGCAGGCACAGCATGAGCCAGCAGAGGCATCCCGGGCTACAGGGGGCCCGAATATAGGTGATTCAGGAGAAACACCGGATCTGCCCAAGAGAGGCAACAGGTGATACAGCGCCCACGACAGTCCCCCTCTATTTTAGAGCTGCTGGTACGTGGTGGAAAGGGCCAGAAGAGTGTGGTTGCGAAGGCGCCTCATCCCCCAGCCCAGGAGACAGTCGAACAGGAGGCCATGGAGGCTAAAATGTCAGGTACCAATCCTGCATATACCCCTCTTCCAGATGATGATAAGATAGAGATAGAGATAGAGGGGCTGGAGGATGCACCCATGCCGACTGTTTTACTGGTAGAAGGTTTGGTTGACGCAGGAGAGCAAGGAGAGCCAACGGTTGCTGAGGGATTTCTGGAGGCTACCGGGACCCATGAACAACAACCTGATGGGGCTACAGTTGTCAATGAGGGGACTATTGAAACCATCTCTCACCCTGTACAACCTACACACATTCCTTTATTGCCAAGTAATCAGCCGGAGGGGGCTTCGGGGGTAGCTCTGGCAGTTGAAGGGGATTCGGGTAGAGTAAAGGAGAAAGAGATTACACTATTGTGCCCTCCCCTGGCTCAGCTGACTTTAATGGATGACAGGGATAAGGAACAGGATAAGGAAAAGGATAGTAGTGAGTGTTTCTTCTCGCTGTCAGAAGGAGCAGATTGGTTGGATGAGGGGAGGACCTCCTCGCAGGAAGAGAGTAATTTTGAATCAGACAGCGACTTAGAACAGAACCCCCCCAGCACGGCTAAAAGTCCTGCCGCCCAGGGGAGTGTCTATGTACAACCAATCCAATCCAATCCAAAAATCTTTATTTTGGCCGTTTAGACCATAAAAGCTACATGAAAATACATACAACAATATTAAAATCATCATTGAAATGTATACAAAAGCAAGTAATTTCTCAGCCATTTAAAATCGAATAGATAAAATGCATAAAAAAAGGAACAACACAATTCATATCAGTGGGAGTAAAATAGTCAATATGGTGGAAGGCATTACCAACGGGGGCCAAAAGTTACAGTAAGACAGCGGCAGAGACATTCATCCTATGTTGGTTTAGCCTTAATCAACTTGGACCTAATACGCCACATGGCGAGGAGATATTTTGAGACTGCAAAAACAATGTGGGGGGAGGAGTCAGATTTCAGTATTCTGTAGGATGTCAAGCAGTTCCTTATTGCCATGTTCCTGCATAGGGGCACCAACCAATATTTCCTTGGGGACTTGTAGGTGGGGCAAAAAAACAGAACATGGATTTCCTCCTCATCGCACAAAATATAGCCAGGGCATAGTTTATCCCCTCCAATGGTCCATTTGCTAGTGAACGACTTGATGGGTAGGGAGCCAAACCGCCACTGTATAAACAGCTTCCTTGCCATAGGCGGGTAAATGAAGTCCATAAAAGTTTCAAACGTATAAGAATTTTTGGACTGAGTAAAACAGTGGGTTAGGGTGCCGATACTAGGTGCAGTCATGTGGGATGCAACATTTTGTTCCTTGTATGCTTCCACTAGTCTTTTCCGGGGGACCTTGTTGCAACCAATTTCTGTAGCCACCCACAGCTCATTAAAACCAAGCCGGTACAATTCTTTTTTAAGAAAGGCTAGCCAGGGGATCTTGTCATTGTGATTTAGGTTCATAACATGGACAAGATCTTGCCTATAGTGACTAAGCTCCTTTGTTGACCAGAGTCTATGCCAAAATCTTATGGGTTTGGATTCAAGGTCCTCCCTGATAGACAGTAAACCCAAATCAAGACGTAAGGGAAACAGGGGAGTTGCAGTTGGGAGGGCCAAAAGAAGCCTCATGAAGTTATTTTCAACACGTACCAGCTCAATTGCAGCTTGGTGCCCCCATAGCTCGCTACCATAAAGTGCAGCAGATTTCGCTTGTATTTTATACATCTCAACTGCAGGGGCTATAGGTTTGTATGTTGAGGTATTAGTAACCTTTAAAATAGCCCCAAAAAGTTGAGAAAGCCTTATTCGCGAGCTTGCGATCTGTGGTCCCCATGAAAGGTTCTCTTGGAGGGTTACACCCAGGTACTGAAAAGTTTTGACCCTCTCTAGGACCGTGGAATTTAGGGATGGGTTGGGTCTAGTTGTGGAGGAGGGGTTAAAGATCATGTATTTGGTCTTCCCTGCGTTGATCTCAAGGCCATACTGCCTACAGAAAAGATCAAAGCCATCAAGGATTCTCTGGATTCCCATGGGTGATTTGGAAAGCAGGAGGGTGTCATCAGCAAACATAATTGCTGGTACCCTCCTGCCTGCCAAGACCGGGGCGTCATTGTCCCTAACGTTAGCTAAATGTGAGATGACGCTGTTCACATATAGACAAAAAAGAGTAGGGGCAAGGACGCAACCCTGCCTGACCCCCCGGGAAACGGGAAACCTTTTTGTCAGTGCTCCACCCCGCCCACATCGTACCTGGGCAAAGTTGCCCTGGTGGAGTCTAATTATGGCCTGGAGTAGATTGATGGGCACTCCCATCTCCTTCAGGACCTCTCAGAGTTTTTTCCGCGGTACCAGATCGAATGCTGACTTCAGGTCTACGAACACCATGTACAATCTCCCGCCCTCGATGGTCACCGTTTTCCAGAAGAGGAGGACTAGGCGGAAGATTTGATCCATGGTGGACGTATTTTTCCTGAAGCCAGCCTGGAGAGGACTTAAGATTTCATTTTCCTCCATCCAGTCCATGAGTTGATCCTGTAAGAGTCGTGAATAAATCTTCTGGGGGACATCTATCAGGCTGATCGGCCTGTAGTTGGATGGGAGCAGAGGACAGCCCTTCTTGAAGATTGGGACTATCTCTGCCCCCAGCCAAGTACAGGGGATCGCCATTCCACGTGCAAGTGAATTGAAAAGGATGTGAAGGTAAGGCGCCCAGATCTCTGGATGGGACCTAAAAAGGTGGCCAGGTAATTTGTCAAGGCCAGGGGCCTTGCCCAACGCTAAACCATCTATTGCGCTGGCCACTTTCCCTGGCGTGAACTCCAAAGTATCTCCAGGAAGGGAGAGGAGTGTTGCAACAGTGGCATCGGTATTCTCTAGGACATCTGCATAGAGTTTCCCAAAGTGATCTTCCCATATTTGTGCTGCTATATTGGGTTCAACTGCAGCTTTGGGTTCCCCTGAGCCAGTAGTGACTAAGGACCAAAATCTTCTTGAGTCCTTAGTTGTTAGGGCTGCTGAAAGGTCCTGCCATCTATCCCAGTCCCAATCTGACCTCACACGAGCCATTGTGTCCTTGTACTGTCGTCTCAAAACGGACACCCTGGTACGGGGTACACCCTCTTTGATTGCGGTGATAAGGTCAGATTTGGCCTTTCTGCAATCAGAGTTGTACCAGGTGGACGTTCTAGTCTTGTGCTTGGGCTTAGGCACCTCTGGGTATGTACAACCCATGCGGGATCTGGCCTGGGACCACTCTTCAGCTACACCCCTTCAGGGAAGCCCTAATGCGGAGGCCCCAGCTTCCTATCCTCCACTATTAGATGTCATATATCAGACCATCCTCACACATAGGGAGGAAGCTAGACAGGACACCTGGAAGGCACAGACGGCAATGTGCAAGATGCAGGGTGTCGTCAGAAAATTATCTAAGGCATACACTAATGTGGGGGATAGAGTCACTAATTTGGAGGAACGGATTGTGGCAACTGAAGCTGCTATAGCTTCATCCAAGGTAGATTCCCAGAGAGCCCAGGTCATCGGCATCCAGTGGAAACTGGAGGACATGGAAAATCGCTTAAGGCGCAATAACCTGCGAGTCCTTGGTGTTCCGGAAGGGGCAGAGGGCTCAAATATCAGGGCTTTTATGATCAACATTTTCAAGTCGGCATTCCCTGAACTATCGAAGTGGAACTGGGCAGCGGAAATGCAGCAAGTACATCGCACTCCGTTTAGAGTCCGCCGGGGGCTCGAAGTGGCGATAGGCCAAGGGCAGTTCTGATATTTTTTGGGAACTTTGTCCTTCGACAGATTACATTTGAAAAGGCCCGTCCTGACGCAAAAAGATCTAGCGAGGAAGTGACTTTTTTCGTGAGACCGGACTTTTGCCATGCAATGGTCGAGAGGCGGTGGAGACTTTGTCAACTGATCAAGCCCCTCCAGGATAAACATATCCAGGTTTACCTTGTGAATCCGGCACAGCTTAAGATAGTCAAAGATGGGAGGACCCTATACTTCTCGTCAGAAGTTAAGGCAAAGGAGTTTCTGGACTCTATGTGAATTAAAAAATTCTGTCTAGTTAAATGTCTGGTCTGGCGAGGGGGGGGTTTAAAATCTACAATCTGTTTGTTGTTTTAAATACCCGAACTGTCCGGCTTAGAAGTATGGTTCCTTCTTTTTTTTTCTTTTTTTTTTCGATTGCCTGTATAGCTGGTATTTGGTTTAGGCATATGAATTTAAGCTCTGTGCTGGATTTTTCACTCAGCTCAGGCTGGATTTGTTTCTCTGTTTTTTTTTTGGTTTAGCTATCTTGGTGGTTTGGGGGGGTGTGGGGGGGTAAGACAAGGCTTTCATGATTGTTATGTTCTAACCACAGCTGCGCCCATGCTCACGCTGCTGCACACACTCATCATAAGCCCAAACCGAGGTCTGAGTGCTTCCAGTGGGAGGGGAGGCAGGAAGAGGGCAGGGTGGGGGGGTGGTCTTGAGGGGAGGGGTCACGTGTTGGGGGGTGAGGAGGGGGGGAAGCATAAAAAAAATGAGAATCTTTGGTACAGTTTTTCTTTTAGGTTTTGTGTTTTTAGGAAATGGTATTTATGCTATAGAAAATGTCCTTTTTCATCCTTTGCAGACAAAAGTAAGGTGTTTTTTAAATAACAGGATATGGCGAGCCTTAACGTATACTCAATACATATGGGGGGGGTGAACGATTGGAGGAAGAGAGCTAGATTGGCACAGTTTGTCAAATCTGAACCAATCGATATCCTGTGCCTTCAGGAAACCCACCTACCATGGGCTAAAAAGCAGCTCCTTAGGTTGGAGGGTTTAATATTCTGTTCCTCCCAAACATCAACAGTAAGGGAGGTAGGTATTTTGGGGAAAGCTATATTGGGGGTGGCGAAAAGGGCTAAGTCTGATGCACGTGTTAGATGGGCCCTGGCGGAGCTGGAGTGTGGCCTAACAATCTGTTTCATCTATGGCTCAAATCAGGATGACCTGAAGGTTTTCGAAATTTTAGAAGAGGAATCGTCAACATGGCCAGTCCCCATTCTGGTATGCAGGGACTTTAACATTTCTATAGACCTTTCGGTTGGAAGCCCGCACGCCGGCAGGAAACCTAGGGTATCTAGGGCTCTCCGTTCTATGGTGATGTCGCATGGTTTGACGGATGTCTGGGGGGCAAAAGAACCTAGGGATCCAGGCTACACATACTTTTCTTGCCCCCACCAAAAGTACAGTAAGCTGGATTATTTCCTTATCTCATCTACGGAAATTAGTAAAATCAGCATCAGGAAACTTCCCAAGGTCCTTTCGGATCATAACCCTTTGGCTATTACATACACCGGTATAGGATTAGTTAGAAACTGCAGGGCTTGGACCTTTAATCGGAAACTCTTGACTGATGCAAAGTTTGTGGAACATTTGCACAAATGGGCCTGCAAATTTTTTGATGCTAATTGCTATATCGCATCAAGAAACTGTGTGTGGGACTCTTTTAAAGCAGCATTGAGGGGGGAGGTCATTAGCTACACAGCCCAGGCTAGGAAAAAAGCACAGACTAATAGGAATAAGCTTTTGGCAGACTTAACTAAGGCAGATGAACCGCATTGCCAAGATCTAACGCAAGGAAGGGAAGGGAAAGAGAGTCAAACCAGCATTTGCGTGATTAAAGCAAAACTACAAAAACAATTGGCAGAAAAAGCAGCAGCAGAATATTGGACACATAGGAGGAGAATATATGAGACTGGGGAGCAGGCTGGGAAGGAGCTAGCGTTAAGGGTTAGGCAAAGCTATACTAAAAATATAATAACAAGCATCCATGAGAATGGACGTGATGTAGTGGAACCTCAGGGCATCCTTTCAGTCTTTGCAAATTACTATCACACCCTATATAAGGAGGAAACGGGTGGGGCGCGTCCGTATGGCAGATATCCAGATAATGGGCCCAGATTGGGATCAGTTGATATTGAAAAATTGGAGCAGGACATAACGCTGGTTGAGATCCGGGAGGCGCTGTCTGACCTAGCCGCCGGGAAGGCTGTTGGACCAGACGGTATTCCTCTCGAGCTGTATAAGTGTCTTGCGGCTGAGTTGACCCCAATAATGTGGGACCTATTTAATGGCATCATATGTATGGGTGTGATCCCGGAAACATGGAAGGACACAAACATCATTGTCTTTCATAAAAAGGGAAATCCAAGGGAATACCCTGGGTCCTACAGACCTATTTTGTTGATTAATTTGGATAATAAACGGTACGCAAAGATCCTGGCTACGCGGTTGGGGAGGGTTATCGGTGGGCTTGTTTCCCCCTGGCAGCATGGGTTCATCCCTGGTCGAGGAACAGCGGACCATGTCAGGAGAGCAATTTCGGTGTTTCTGGCCTATGCTGCTAGGGGGAGGGGGGTTGCCATGATCCTCCTCGATGCGGAAAAGGCGTTCAATTGCGTCAGGTGGATATACCTGTGGGACGTCCTGGCGGAGAGAGGTTTTGGCCCAAAAATCCGGATGGCCATAAGGGCCATGTATTGTGACCCAAAGGCCCGAATACAGATAATGGGTCAGAGCTCAGATAGGATTGGGATAAGCAGGGGCACCCATCAGGGAGGCCCCTGCTCACTCATCCTGTTTGCATTTTATATCGACCCGCTGGTGAGGCAAATTCTGGGGAACGAGGGAATTCAACCAGTAATAAGCAATGGTTTTGAAAGTAAAATCTTGGCATACGCCGATGATCTGGCAGTGATTACAGCAGAGCCCGATGAGGCAATGCGGGTCTTGGTGGAAGTCACTAGGGAGTTTGGTATGCACTCTGGGTACCGCCTAAATGAGTTAAAAACTCAGGTAATTTGTTCAAAGGATGTGGTCAAGTCGATCAAAGATACGTTGACTCTGCGACATATCTCGGGGTAGTAATTAACGCAGAAACAGGTTCTATAATTCAGGATATTTGTGCCCCCTTCTCAAAAAAATTGAGCTAGATCTGAAGCGGATGGACTCATTGCATCTATATCTTATAGGGAGGACCAACGTGTTAAAGATGACGATGTTACCTAAACTCCTTTACCTGTTTAGATGTATACCTTATTTAACGCTGACATCGCACCCCACCTGCGAGACATCATCAACACATCCTTCGACACCGCCACCTTCCCTGAGAGCTGGAAGCACGCCAAACTCAGCGCTCTACTCAAGAAACGCACAGCGGACCCCACCGAACTCAAGAATTACCGACCCATCTCGCTCCTCCCGTTCCCAGCCAAAGTCATCGAGAAGACCGTCAACAAGCAGCTGGCCGCCCTCCTGGAGACGAATGGATCCCTCGACCCCTCACAGTCTGGCTTCTGTGCCAACCACAGCACAGAGACCGCCCTCATCGCCGCCACCGATGACATCCGAGCCCTGATGGACAACGGAGAAACAGCGGCCCTCATCCTCCTAGACCTCTCCGCGGCATTCGACACCGTCTGCCACCGCACCCTAGTACAGCGCCTCAGCAACGTCGGTATCCAGGAGAAGGCTCTGGAATGGATCATCTCCTTCCTCGACGGAAGAACACAGAGAGTCCGCCTACCACCGTACAGGTCAGAGGCCACCGAAGTCATCTGCGGCGTCCCTCAAGGATCCTCGCTGAGCCCCACCCTCTTCAACGTCTACATGAGCCCCCTCGCGGCCATCGCACGCCAACACAACCTCAGCATAATCTCCTACGCCGACGACACCCAGCTGATCCTCTCCCTGACCAACGACCCCGCCGCCGCCAGAGCCAACCTGCACGAAGGGATGAAAGAGGTAGCCGAGTGGATGACGACCAGCCGCCTGAAACTGAACTCAGACAAGACGGAGTGTCGTAATTGGCCCGTTCGCATTAGCGATTAGCTGAACCTACACGTTGTCCTCCTTAACTTGGCTATATATGATAACGCCATTTTGAATGTTACGGCGGCCATCTTAGATCATGAGCGGCCTCGTGGCTGACGTGCCCTTTAGTCCGTTGTCCGTTCCACTGGCCATGCTTGTCTGCCCAGCAACAGGCTATTTTTAGTACTGGTCAAGCCGCACATGCGCAGCTCCCACTGACCCGTAGATCTTCAGGAATGTGCACCAAACTGACCGGCGGAGTTGTGCCCCCTCCAATGAGCTGGCAGTATTCCAAAACATGACCATATATGTCTCGAAAATGTGCCTTAACTTGTGCCGCCTATCTTTTATTGCCCCAAAACTGTATATAAAATGAGGTCGCACCAATGTTCGGTGTGATATCTCTTGCATTGCCGAAGGGTGCTGTTTGAGTGTACCACCACCCCATGGGGTCTTAATAAACTTGTTCTTTGCCTTCTACAGTTTCCGTGCCAACAGTTCTTGAGTGTGAGTGGGTTATCTCCGGTGCGTGTAGGCCTTGGGAACCCCCAATACTTCAATTGGCGACTCTGGTGGGACTCATCGGCGACTCGGATGCCCGAAGGAGAGGTCGTGACGAAGGCTTGGAAACCCGCCATGGGCGCGCGCTGCCACGAGTGACCCGAGCCTTGGCTGCCACGGTGTTTTTTCCTTTCCTTCCGATCTGACCTTCCAGGTGGCGCCGGTCTCCGACTGAGTCTTCGAAGCGTCTGCATCGTTGAGAAAGTGCCGTTTGGCTGATTTGGCTTACAAGACCTTGGCAGTTGGAATCTGGACAGTTGGGAATTTGGTAAGCTTTGTGATCGGTAAGGTAGTCTTCGGACGCTTACTGAGGTCCTATGATTTGTGTTCGGTAAGGTAGTCTTCGGACGCTTACTGAAGTTCTACGATTTGTGTTCGGTAAGGTAGTCTTCGGACGCTTACTGAAAATCTGTGCTTTGTGATCGGTGAGGTAGTCTTCGGACGCTTGCCGAGTCCTATGAACTTTGATTTGAGTTAGCTAACATTGTGAATTTGTGATCTTTGAACTTATATGTGTAGTGCACTTCACATAGGCAGGCATGTAGAGATGTTTCTCTAACTTTGTTTTTTTTCCTTTGAGCGGCACAATCGTGTGGAGAACTGTAAGTGCCATTTTGTCCGGTGTCACGCTTTCGTGATACTTTTTGAACATGCCTGTTTTCAGCACACTCCGAGGAATGTGTTGTCTAGGAGAAGGTACCTTAATTAGGTTAGCGGAATCACAGCCGGCTCCCCCAGAGGGAACTCCAAATAGGGACATGTATATAAAGTTTGGCCTTCCCCCTATTATGTACAGTAAATTATGGCATAAATACACCAAGGCCGATCCTGAATTGCAATGGCCTCTACACGGGTCGTATGATTTGAGTAAAATACAATTTGTAGAGCAATGTATGTTTCAACGCAGGTCTAGACAAAACATGTTTGATTGCGTGCGAATGTGGGAGAAAGCGGCGCGTGAGCGAATGAAGCGTGAGGTTGCCTTGGCGGACAAAGAGCAGCGCAAGGCTGCTCGGGATAATGCTTTACAGCTTGAGGAAAAGGAGGCTCAGGAGAAGAAAGAAAGGGAGGAACGGGAACGTAATTTGCAAACGACTGGTCAGTTTCCCATTCGCCGACCACTTTATCCTGTCCTTAATAATGAAATTGATGATTTTTCTTTGTTAGATCGGTCACCGCCTCCGTACGTTTCACCGACGGCTCCGGCTGCGGATTCCGAGGATGATGGACAGGATCAGTCGAGCCAGAAGGGGGTATCGGCTCTCAGGTTTACTGCGGAGAGGTCCGCTCATTTATGCAGTGGGGCTCGTAAAGTGAATAAGCATTGTGTTACTCAGGAGCAGTTGTTAACAGAAAATAAAGGGTGGTCGGATCTTGAATTAATGTATTTTCTGTCCAGTCTGGCGGATGAAGTTGTAAACGCATATCGTGAACTTTCTGATACGCTAGAGCCTAAAGTGTTGTCGGTGTATCGTGAGAATTTAGCTAAAGGTGATTTTGATCTTTCAGATGTTGACGACCTGTTCAAGCAATTGATCAAGCTGCGGGATGAGACAACCCAATTGCGACAGGAACGAAAACGGAGGCAAAAGGAGTCCGAGCCGGGAAATAGCGGGCAGACTAAGGAGTGTTCTCTCCGTGGTTCAGATAAGAGTTCTGCGTTGCATGTTATGCCTATGCGTGAAGCCGCGCCTTTGTATGTTCCACCAAAAGGGGAAGGTACGGATGATGATAAATTGTCGAAGGATGCGAAAGGGTATTTTGTGTATAATTGGGTATATACGCCATGGAATAGAGCAGATGTCATGGCATTGAAAAATTCTTTACCTGATCTTCGGAAGAATCCGGCGGCATTTTATGAGGGGGTGGAGGGGGCTATATCGTCTTGTGTGATGACTCTTGTGGATATAGATTTGTTTTTTGGACTAATTTTAACACCTGATATGTGGAGGCAAATTCGTAAAAATAATGATGAAACGATATTGGGGGGGACATGGAAAGAGATAAATGCTGCAGATTTGGACAGAGAACCAGCATGTAAGCCTTGTCAGTTAATTCTAGACCTTCCGGCAGCTATCTTGAATAAATTACAAACGCTCGTCCCCCCCAAAAAGATTGATTGGACCATGTTAACGTCGTGCAAGCAGAAACCCGATGAAACGGTCTCAGATTTCTTTACACGCTTCGAGGAGGCGTTTCATGATTACAGTGGTCAATCTTTAACTGACGATACGGGTCGGCATTTGTTTGTAGATAAGTATGTAGCTAATCTCCTACCGGAGATTGCAAAGCGATTGAAGTCGAGTGAGAGTTCCTGGGCCACGGCGACCCCTGCGTCCTTGTTAACTATGGCTCAGTATTATGAGCGGCAGGAGGTGGAGGCTAAAGAAGGTGTAGAGAAAAAGGCGAAGGAATTGAAAACGAAGGTGATGTTGGCGCAGGTTCGGGGAACGCAGGGTAGAGGGAATGAGAGAGGTAGACGAGGTGGAGGAAACGCATTGTATGGTCGTACGGACATTGCGGAGGATCAGTGTGCTTATTGTAAGGAGTTTGGGCATTGGGCCGAAGATTGTCCGGTACTCCGTGAGCAGCGTAGTCAGCGTGGTCGAGGAAGTGGAAGGTCAAGAGGAGGTTATACTGGAACGAGAGGTGGCGGAGGTGATCGTAGGCAGGTTGAGGAGAGGGGCCGTGGCCAGGACGAACGAAATACGTTTGATAGACGGAATCAATATCAGATTTCGGAAGGAGAGAATGTGGAACATCAGGATTATGTGCATGCATAGGATTGCGTAGGGTGGGGTAAGGAATCAGTTGAAGTGCCGGTAGATCAGCAAGGTCCATATGTAACAGCGGGTATTTTGGGTTTTACTGATCAATTTCTAGTCGACACAGGAGCTACTCGTAGCGCTCTGTCGAAAAACTTGGTTCCGAGGGCTCCCCTGTCTGGCGAAATGATTACGTGTGTAGGGTTTGATGGCACGCCCTCCCCCAGCCCATTGTCCAAGCCCCTTGCACTATGCATTGACAAATACTTTAGCTTTGGCCAATTTTTGTTATCACCTCATACCCCAGACAATATCCTGGGGATTGATTTGCTTAAATATTTTCGAGCAACAATACGCTGCGCTCCAGAGGGAGTGCGGGTTATTCTGAACGATAATTACCCTGACCCTGATGATTGCCCTGACCCTGACAGATTTTATGCCATTTTAGACATCCCTGCTTTGGCTTCCCTGCCGCACACGTTGTGGGCGACTTCAGATACGGATGTGGGAGAGATGCGCATTCCACCAATACGCATTACTGTTAAGGAGGGGGCCCCTCTACCACGAGTGCCCCAGTATAAGATTTCGAAAGAAGGTGAAATTGCACTGACGCATATTGTACAGGACTTGATTTCTGCAGGGGTGGTGCAGGAGGTCCCTTATAATGTTTGTAATAGCCCTATTCTACCGACTCTTAAGAGAGACTCAGATGGCAAGATCTATCGATTTATTATTGATTTGCGTGAGATCAACAAAATTGTCATTCCCCAATACCCGGTGGTGTCTGATATCACGACTTTGCTTACTTTGGTTCCACCGACGGCCACCACCTTTAGCGTTATTGACTTAAAGAATGCGTTCTTTTCCATCCCTGTGCACCCAGATAGCAGATATCTGTTTGGTTTTACGCTCAATAATAAATCGTATAGATTTTGTCGTGTTCCCCAAGGATATACTGAAAGTCCTAGCATCTACAGCCAGGCTTTGAAACGACAACTAGATTCCTTTAAATTGCAGTCTGGCGCTTCATCGGAGCCGCGTTGAGGGAAGGCAGGCGATTAGCTGTTGCTGTAACCGTTTCTGATTAGAAAGGAAGGATTCCCCAATATACGTTAAAGGCTCATGAAGTCCTGTATTTGGGAACTTTAAGTTCTTACGCCAACTGGGCGCAACTACACTCACTTACATATATAACATTGTGAGGAACATTACACATTGTGGTAATTTTTAATTTTCACTTTTACATCTTACATGTGAGTAAGGGGAGGGTAAGTGCATTCACCCTTGTCCTGAAGAAGGGGGCTTTGACCTCCGAAACATGTTGACTTTTAACACAGTGGTTTGATACCCTAACACGTATCTTTCAAAAACCACGCCTTGCACTTTAATTTTAACAATACCAGCCGGGGATTTAATAAAGTTTTTTTCTTCCCACGTGCCAGGTATTTTTTAAACCACTCACTTTTTTCACCTCACCTCACTCACATCTTGGTATTAATCACACACCCCCACACATAGTTCACTTCAAGTGCTCCTGCGTATTCGCGAGTCGTAGCACGCCGCATCCCGTAGAGGGGTGCGAAGGCCCCGATGATGAAGCATGACACCAAGGGGCCTGTTGGTGTGTGAGGGGCATTTAAACAACACTGTGTGTTCCCCATCACTCTAGGGATCACTATCACTTGAGTGGATTCCACTTTGTTTATTTAGTCTGGCGTTGTGCTCATCCAGTACGTGGATGACCTTCTGCTTGCCGCCGACTCCTATGCACAATGTGAACAGAGTACGCTTGCATTGCTTTCCTTTTTGGCACAAAACAATCACAAGGTTTCCAAGAAAAAGCTTCAATACTGTAGACCCCAGGTGACCTACCTCGGTCATCTGTTGTCTAAGGAGGGGCGGGCATTAACATCTGATCGAATTCAAGCAATTTTAGACACACCAGTCCCCCGTACGCAGAGAGATGTGCGTGCCTTCATAGGGTTGACGTCCTTTTGTAGGCAATGGATCATGGGTTTTTCACATATCATAAAACCTTTGCTAGCATTACTGTCCAAAGCTACACCGATGCCTCTTGAGTGGACAGATGAATGTCAGAAAGCTTTTGAACAGTTGAGGCAGGCCCTTTGTTCCGCACCCGTGTTGGGAACACCAGACTACACGAAACTTTTCACATTGTACGTGCACGAGAATGATGGGTGCGCGTTGTCAGTGTTAGTGCAGTTACACGGGGATAAGCAGAGACCATGTGCATACTTCTCTGCCATCTTGGATCCTGTAGCACGAGGGTTGCCTGGGTGTTTTCGAGCGGTAGCGGCAACAGCAGTAGCCATACAACAGAGTGAGGGCATAGTGTTATCACACAAATTGTTGGTGTTAGTCCCTCACGCAGTAGATGCCCTGTTAAATCAAACAAAGACCCAATACCTCACGAGTGCACGACTTACAGGATACGAGCTGACACTCTTAGCGCCACACATAACATTGAAAAGATGCGCTACTTTGAACCCTGCCACCTTATTGCCCTATCCGGCCGAGGAGGGTCAGGAAGAAAAACATCACGACTGTGTTTTCCTGACTGAGGAACAGACAAAGGGTCGTGTTGACTTACAGGATGTGCCACTTCCTGATGTGGATGGGGAACTGTGGGTTGATGGATCGTGTTTAAGGCTGCCAGATGGTACGACTTCCGCAGCATATGCGATCACGACTCTTAAGACGGTGGTAGAAACAGCTAGAATACCACAAAAATCGGCTCAGGCAGCAGAGCTGATAGCCTTAACAAGAGCCTGCGAATTGAGTGCCGGATTATGTGTGAACATATACACGGACAGCCGGTATGCCTTTGGAGTGGCCCATGACTTCGGGCTTCTTTGGAGGGAACGCGGGTTTCTGACATCACACGGGGAGCACATTATGCACGGAGAGCTGGTGCGTGATCTCCTAAATGCGCTGCTTAGCCCTAAAAAAGTAGCGATAGTGAAGTGCAGTGCCCATAAGAAGATTACGGATAAAGTGGGTCAAGGAAATGCCTTTGCAGACAGCATAGCAAGGCAGACGGCTATGTCCCGAACTAGCTCCCCTATGTACGTGGTACAATCACAGGCTGAGAGATGGAGTGATGCTAGAGCAGAGATACGGGATATTCAAAAATCAGCCACAGAATATGAACTAGCGGCTTGGGCAGCAGATGGGGTACTAGATGACGAGGGTTGTTGGAGAAGCAAAGACATGGAGAAGTGGAAATTGCCTGCGGCTTACTTACAGGCGATGGTCCAGATGACACATGGACTGGCCCATGTCGGAGCTCTTGCAATCACTCGGCTTTTAACACGAGTTTGGGAACATCCCGAGATTGCGAATACTGCAAAGAGAGTAGTGCAGACCTGCCTGGTATGCTTGCAACACAATCCCGGAAAGGGTACCCATACTCCGAAAGGAGGGTTCGTTCCACCTTCTGCACCGTTTGAAGTGCTTCAAATGGATTACATCCAACTCGAGCGCTGCAATAACCTGAAGTACGTCCTAGTGGTGGTGTGTGCTTTTAGCAAATGGGTTGAGGCCTACCCCACGAAAGACAATACGGCTTTGACAACAGCCAAGGTGTTGCTTAAGGAATTCTTTCCTCGCTTTGGAGTTTGCAAATTTTTATGGAGCGATAATGGGCCCCATTTTGTTGGAAAGATTGTGGAATATGTACTGAAGGGGTTAGGGATTCAGCAAAAGTTCCACGCTGTATTCCACCCTCAGTCAGCAGGTTTGGTCGAACGGTACAATGCCACGTTGAAGCTTAAGCTGGCCAAAATTGTGGCGTCTACATCGTTGAAGTGGCCAGATGCGTTGCCGTTAGCACTACTATCTCTTAGATCAGTACCCCACTCACGAACTGGCCTTACGCCCTATGAGGTGGTGTTTGGCCGCCCTATGAATATCTGGGGGGTGCCCAAGCCGCGATTAATACATGATGTGCCTTGTGTTATGATGGATGATTATTTGGCACGATTAACAAATGATTTGCTCTCTATTCATCAACAGGTTCGAGAAGCGCTCCCTGATAACTCTACTGGAGAGGGCCACGATCTTCATCCTGGTGACCATGTAATGGTCCGCTCGTTTGAGAGAGCCAGCAGTCTGGAGCCCAGGTGGAAAGGCCCCGAGCAGGTCCTCCTGGCGACCCGCACCGCAGTACGAGTGACAAACAGGAAGCGGTGGGTGCATTCGACACATTGTCGCCGTGTCTCTCCGGATCTGGTGACTCCTGCTGTGTTGACTGATTATAAGGAGATCTTGGAGAAAGAAAAGAGCCCAGCTGTGACGTCGGCCGAAGTGGAGGGAGCCTTCCCGGACCAATCTGCTACCGGAAGAGAGCGCTACGATCTGCGTCCACGATAAGAAGATTTTTGTTCCTTTTTAATGACTGGTTGGTTACCGCTCCAGGTTTGTGAAACGGAAACCGGGAATTCCAAGGGGGGGGGATCAGTTCTGCCAGAGTAGCGACACCCGTCTTGGCCCGGAGAAGAAAACAACGGCTACCTCGGAGTTCAGCACCGCATTTTTCTTTTTTTAGGTATACACGCACGTGTATCTGGGACAATTTGTGAACAATTTGTGAACAATTTGTGCCACTTGAGACTTTGAACAAACTTTCTTGAACTATGGCATCAACGGCATCTCGTGATAAGAAAATATTGGGTGCCTTTCTCTTTGTCTTGACTATTGTGGTGATAGCTGTTATAGCCTGGGTAGTCGAACTTGTGGTGCCTGTACGCGAACATTTGCTGCCGACTACCCCGGCACCGTCTGAACATTTTCATTTTACATTGCCATTCCATGAAGAGCGCCATCGCCAAACGTATTTAAATAACAGCTTCATTCAGATTCTTCACCACACGCATAATATGACCAATACCTCTAATTGCTGGGTGTGTGGAATGTTGCCTGGGCACCAGAAGAGAGGGGGCACCCCACTTATTCCACTCCCGTTTTCACACAATGGGTCATGCAACGCCTGGTACACCCTCCTTTTTACTCTGAGATGGCCAACTAAAGGGGGGGTGCTTTTCCGTCTGAATAAAATATGTTCCCATGACAAGGATGGGTTTCCCCGGGCTGAGGGCACACGTTTCGAATGGGAAGAGTACAGGCCTGACAATGTATCTGCTCCACGTGTATATAGTAATCAGCGAAAAGTGAATGTATCTAGTGCCCATGTCATAAATGTCATTGCTACAAAAGCCGATTTATGTATTAGAAACAAGGGCACGATTGCAGTGGGGAAAAGTGAATGTAACATTACTCTCACGTTTGATAGCCCGAATGGCATTTCATTTGTTGCATCTCGAAACACATACTTTATCTGTGGAACGAAGGGGTACCATCAGCTTCCAGTGGGGTGGTTGGGCACGTGCTACGTATCGTTTGTGCTACCTCCTGTATTCATTGCCCCTCCAATGTACCACAACGATTACACATTGTACCATGATTTCGTTTTGAACAGGGTTAAACGAACTGTTGCCCTAGAGGACATTGATCAAACGGACACTGCATTACAACAGTATGTGGATTTTAATCTGGGACTATTCTCCTTTGTGGGGGCTGCATTGAACAGCCGGAAAATAAGACGACTGACACGCGTTGTCGAGGCTGTTGCGAATGACACTGCCGTTGCCCTGGGGAATATTACCGAGGAACTACAGATTTCCAGAATTGTCACCCTCCAAAATCGAATGGTTTTGGACGTTGTTTTGGCTGATCGCGGGGGGGCATGTAGAATTATCGGAAGCAGCTGTTGCGTATACGTCCCGGACAATTCTCCATCTGTGTATGATGCTATTTCCAAGCTGCATAAAATAGCTGCTGAGATACACCCGGACAATGGGACTTGGACACTTTCAGGATGGTTCTGGTCCATGATTGCAACTTGGGGCTGGAAACTGTTGACAATTCTCTGTATACTTGTGGGAGCAATGTTCTTTATATGCTTATGTATTCAATGTGGCCCCGCCTTATGTTCAATGTGTCTATCAGCTTGCTTACCATCGAGGCGAGCTCTTGCCCACGACAAAATGATGCTGCACAAAGAGGTGACACAAATTATGTTAATAGACATCGAGGACGAACATCCTGACTATGTTCATTATGAGGTAGATTCAGCTAAATGCTAAAAGGGTCGTCTGTCGTAATTGGCCCGTTCGCATTAGCGATTAGCTGAACCTACACGTTGTCCTCCTTAACTTGGCTATATATGATAACGCCATTTTGAATGTTACGGCGGCCATCTTAGATCATGAGCGGCCTCGTGGCTGACGCGCCCTTTAGTCCGTTGTCCGTTCCACTGGCCATGCTTGTCTGCCCAGCAACAGGCTATTTTTAGTACTGGTCAAGCCGCACATGCGCAGCTCCCACTGACCCGTAGATCTTCAGGAATGTGCACCAAACTGACCGGCGGAGTTGTGCCCCCTCCAATGAGCTGGCAGTATTCCAAAACATGACCATATATGTCTCGAAAATGTGCCTTAACTTGTGCCGCCTATCTTTTATTGCCCCAAAACTGTATATAAAATGAGGTCGCACCAATGTTCGGTGTGATACCTCTTGCATTGCCGAAGGGTGCTGTTTGAGTGTACCACCACCCCATGGGGTCTTAATAAACTTGTTCTTTGCCTTTTACAGTTTCCGTGCCAACAGTTCTTGAGTGTGAGTGGGTTATCTCCGGTGCGTGTAGGCCTTGGGAACCCCCAATACTTCAATTGGCGACTCTGGTGGGACTCATCGGCGACTCGGATGCCCGAAGGAGAGGTCGTGACGAAGGCTTGGAAACCCGCCATGGGCGCGCGCTGCCACGAGTGACCCGAGTCTTGGCTGCCACGGTGTTTTTTCCTTTCCTTCCGATCTGACCTTCCAGGTGGCGCCGGTCTCCGACTGAGTCTTCGAAGCGTCTGCATCGTTGAGAAAGTGCCGTTTGGCTGATTTGGCTTACAAGACCTTGGCAGTTGGAATCTGGACAGTTGGGAATTTGGTAAGCTTTGTGATCGGTAAGGTAGTCTTCGGACGCTTACTGAGGTCCTATGATTTGTGTTCGGTAAGGTAGTCTTCGGACGCTTACTGAAGTTCTACGATTTGTGTTCGGTAAGGTAGTCTTCGGACGCTTACTGAAAATCTGTGCTTTGTGATCGGTGAGGTAGTCTTCGGACGCTTGCCGAGTCCTATGAACTTTGATTTGAGTTAGCTAACATTGTGAATTTGTGATCTTTGAACTTATATGTGTAGTGCACTTCACATAGGCAGGCATGTAGAGATGTTTCTCTAACTTTGTTTTTTTTCCTTTGAGCGGCACAATCGTGTGGAGAACTGCAAGTGCCATTTTGTCCGGTGTCACGCTTTCGTGATACTTTTTGAACATGCCTGTTTTCAGCACACTCCGAGGAATGTGTTGTCTAGGAGAAGGTACCTCAATTAGGTTAGCGGAATCACAGCCGGCTCCCCCAGAGGGAACTCCAAATAGGGACATGTATATAAAGTTTGGCCTTCCCCCTATTATGTACAGTAAATTATGGCATAAATACACCAAGGCCGATCCTGAATTGCAATGGCCTCTACACGGGTCGTATGATTTGAGTAAAATACAATTTGTAGAGCAATGTATGTTTCAACGCAGGTCTAGACAAAACATGTTTGATTGCGTGCGAATGTGGGAGAAAGCGGCGCGTGAGCGAATGAAGCGTGAGGTTGCCTTGGCGGACAAAGAGCAGCGCAAGGCTGCTCGGGATAATGCTTTACAGCTTGAGGAAAAGGAGGCTCAGGAGAAGAAAGAAAGGGATGAACGGGAACGTAATTTGCAAACGACTGGT
Organism: Lissotriton vulgaris; assembly: GCF_964263255.1. Classification (NCBI taxonomy): domain Eukaryota; kingdom Metazoa; phylum Chordata; class Amphibia; order Caudata; family Salamandridae; genus Lissotriton; species Lissotriton vulgaris. The sequence continues at coordinate 1,302,272,822 of NC_141694.1, forward strand.
CAGTTTCCCATTCGCCGACCACTTTATCCTGTCCTTAATAATGAAATTGATGATTTTTCTTTGTTAGATCGGTCACCGCCTCCGTACGTTTCACCGACGGCTCCGGCTGCGGATTCCGAGGATGATGGACAGGATCAGTCGAGCCAGAAGGGGGTATCGGCTCTCAGGTTTACTGCGGAGAGGTCCGCTCATTTACGCAGTTGGGCTCGTAAAGTGAATAAGCATTGTGTTACTCAGGAGCAGTTGTTAACAGAAAATAAAGGGTGGTCGGATCTTGAATTAATGTATTTTCTGTCCAGTCTGGCGGATGAAGTTGTAAACGCATATCGTGAACTTTCTGATACGCTAGAGCCTAAAGTGTTGTCGGTGTATCGTGAGAATTTAGCTAAAGGTGATTTTGATCTTTCAGATGTTGACGACCTGTTCAAGCAATTGATCAAGCTGCGGGATGAGACAACCCAATTGCGACAGGAACGAAAACGGAGGCAAAAGGAGTCCGAGCCGGGAAATAGCGGGCAGACTAAGGAGTGTTCTCTCCGTGGTTCAGATAAGAGTTCTGCGTTGCATGTTATGCCTATGCGTGAAGCCGCGCCTTTGTATGTTCCACCAAAAGGGGAAGGTACGGATGATGATAAATTGTCGAAGGATGCGAAAGGGTATTTTGTGTATAATTGGGTATATACGCCATGGAATAGAGCAGATGTCATGGCATTGAAAAATTCTTTACCTGATCTTCGGAAGAATCCGGCGGCATTTTATGAGGGGGTGGAGGGGGCTATATCGTCTTGTGTGATGACTCTTGTGGATATAGATTTGTTTTTTGGACTAATTTTAACACCTGATATGTGGAGGCAAATTCGTAAAAATAATGATGAAACGATATTGGGGGGGACATGGAAAGAGATAAATGCTGCAGATTTGGACAGAGAACCAGCATGTAAGCCTTGTCAGTTAATTCTAGACCTTCCGGCAGCTATCTTGAATAAATTAAAAACGCTCGTCCCCCCCAAAAAGATTGATTGGACCATGTTAACGTCGTGCAAGCAGAAACCCGATGAACGGTCTCAGATTTCTTTACACGCTTCGAGGAGGCGTTTCATGATTACAGTGGTCAATCTTTAACTGACGATACGGGTCGGCATTTGTTTGTAGATAAGTATGTAGCTAATCTCCTACCGGAGATTGCAAAGCGATTGAAGTCGAGTGAGAGTTCCTGGGCCACGGCGACCCCTGCGTCCTTGTTAACTATGGCTCAGTATTATGAGCGGCAGGAGGTGGAGGCTAAAGAAGGTGTAGAGAAAAAGGCGAAGGAATTGAAAACGAAGGTGATGTTGGCGCAGGTTCGGGGAACGCAGGGTAGAGGGAATGAGAGAGGTAGACGAGGTGGAGGAAACGCATCGTATGGTCGTACGGACATTGCGGAGGATCAGTGTGCTTATTGTAAGGAATTTGGGCATTGTGCCGAAGATTGTCCGGTCCTCCGTGAGCAGCGTAGTCAGCGTGGTCGAGGAAGTGGAAGGTCAAGAGGAGGTTATACTGGAACGAGAGGTGGCGGAGGTGATCGTAGGCAGGTTGAGGAGAGGGGCCGTGGCCAGGACGAACGAAATACGTTTGATAGACGGAATCAATATCAGATTTCGGAAGGAGAGAATGTGGAACATCAGGATTATGTGCATGCATAGGATTGCGTAGGATGGGGTAAGGAATCAGTTGAAGTGCCGGTAGATCAGCAAGGTCCATATGTAACAGCGGGTATTTTGGGTTTTACTGATCAATTTCTAGTCGACACAGGAGCTACTCGTAGCGCTCTGTCGAAAAACTTGGTTCCGAGGGCTCCCCTGTCTGGCGAAATGATTACGTGTGTAGGGTTTGATGGCACGCCCTCCCCCAGCCCATTGTCCAAGCCCCTTGCACTATGCATTGACAAATACTTTAGCTTTGGCCAATTTTTGTTATCACCTCATACCCCAGACAATATCCTGGGGATTGATTTGCTTAAATATTTTCGAGCAACAATACGCTGCGCTCCAGAGGGAGTGCGGGTTATTCTGAACGATAATTACCCTGACCCTGATGATTGCCCTGACCCTGACAGATTTTATGCCATTTTAGACATCCCTGCTTTGGCTTCCCTGCCGCACACGTTGTGGGCGACTTCAGATACGGATGTGGGAGAGATGCGCATTCCACCAATACGCATTACTGTTAAGGAGGGGGCCCCTCTACCACGAGTGCCCCAGTATAAGATTTCAAAAGAAGGTGAAATTGCACTGACGCATATTGTACAGGACTTGATTTCTGCAGGGGTGGTGGAGGAGGTCCCTTATAATGTTTGTAATAGCCCTATTCTACCGATTCTTAAGAGAGACTCAGATGGCAAGATCTATCGATTTATTATTGATTTGCGTGAGATCAACAAAATTGTCATTCCCCAATACCCGGTGGTGTCTGATATCACGACTTTGCTTACTTTGGTTCCACCGACGGCCACCACCTTTAGCGTTATTGACTTAAAGAATGCGTTCTTTTCCATCCCTGTGCACCCAGATAGCAGATATCTGTTTGGTTTTACGCTCAATAATAAATCGTATAGATTTTGTCGTGTTCCCCAAGGATATACTGAAAGTCCTAGCATCTACAGCCAGGCTTTGAAACGACAACTAGATTCCTTTAAATTGCAGTCTGGCGTTGTGCTCATCCAGTACGTGGATGACCTTCTGCTTGCCGCCGACTCCTATGCACAATGTGAACAGAGTACGCTTGCATTGCTTTCCTTTTTGGCACAAAACAATCACAAGGTTTCCAAGAAAAAGCTTCAATACTGTAGACCCCAGGTGACCTACCTCGGTCATCTGTTGTCTAAGGAGGGGCGGGCATTAACATCTGATCGAATTCAAGCAATTTTAGACACACCAGTCCCCCGTACGCAGAGAGATGTGCGTGCCTTCATAGGGTTGACGTCCTTTTGTAGGCAATGGATCATGGGTTTTTCACATATCATAAAACCTTTGCTAGCATTACTGTCCAAAGCTACACCGATGCCTCTTGAGTGGACAGATGAATGTCAGAAAGCTTTTGAACAGTTGAGGCAGGCCCTTTGTTCCGCACCCGTGTTAGGAACACCAGACTACACAAAACTTTTCACATTGTACGTGCACGAGAATGATGGGTGCGCGTTGTCAGTGTTAGTGCAGTTACACGGGGATAAGCAGAGACCATGTGCATACTTCTCTGCCATCTTGGATCCTGTAGCACGAGGGTTGCCTGGGTGTTTTCGAGCGGTAGCGGCAACAGCAGTAGCCATACGACAGAGTGAGGGCATAGTGTTATCACACAAATTGTTGGTGTTAGTCCCTCACGCAGTAGATGCCCTGTTAAATCAAACAAAGACCCAATACCTCACGAGTGCACGACTTACAGGATACGAGCTGACACTCTTAGCGCCACACATAACATTGAAAAGATGCGCTACTTTGAACCCTGCCACCTTATTGCCCTATCCGGCCGAGGAGGGTCAGGAAGAAAAACATCACGACTGTGTTTTCCTGACTGAGGAACAGACAAAGGGTCGTGTTGACTTACAGGATGTGCCACTTCCTGATGTGGATGGGGAACTGTGGGTTGATGGATCGTGTTTAAGGCTGCCAGATGGTACGACTTCCGCAGCATATGCGATCACGACTCTTAAGACGGTGGTAGAAACAGCTAGAATACCACAAAAATCGGCTCAGGCAGCAGAGCTGATAGCCTTAACAAGAGCCTGCGAATTGAGTGCCGGATTATGTGTGAACATATACACGGACAGCCGGTATGCCTTTGGAGTGGCCCATGACTTCGGGCTTCTTTGGAGGGAACGCGGGTTTCTGACATCACACGGGGAGCACATTATGCACGGAGAGCTGGTGCGTGATCTCCTAAATGCGCTGCTTAGCCCTAAAAAAGTAGCGATAGTGAAGTGCAGTGCCCATAAGAAGATTACGGATAAAGTGGGTCAAGGAAATGCCTTTGCAGACAGCATAGCAAGGCAGACGGCTATGTCCCGAACTAGATCCCCTATGTACGTGGTACAATCACAGGCTGAGAGATGGAGTGATGCTAGAGCAGAGATACGGGATATTCAAAAATCAGCCACAGAATATGAACTAGCGGCTTGGGCAGCAGATGGGGTACTAGATGACGAGGGTTGTTGGAGAAGCAAAGACATGGAGAAGTGGAAATTGCCTGCGGCTTACTTACAGGCGATGGTCCAGATGACACATGGACTGGCCCATGTCGGAGCTCTTGCAATCACTCGGCTTTTAACACGAGTTTGGGAACATCCCGAGATTGCGAATACTGCAAAGAGAGTAGTGCAGACCTGCCTGGTATGCTTGCAACACAATCCCAGAAAGGGTACCCATACTCCGAAAGGAGGGTTCGTTCCACCTTCTGCACCGTTTGAAGTGCTTCAAATGGATTACATCCAACTCGAGCGCTGCAATAACCTGAAGTACGTCCTAGTGGTGGTGTGTGCTTTTAGCAAATGGGTTGAGGCCTACCCCACGAAAGACAATACGGCTTTGACAACAGCCAAGGTGTTGCTTAAGGAATTCTTTCCTCGCTTTGGAGTTTGCAAATTTTTATGGAGCGATAATGGGTCCCATTTTGTTGGAAAGATTGTGGAATATGTACTGAAGGGGTTAGGGATTCAGCAAAAGTTCCACGCTGTATTCCACCCTCAGTCAGCAGGTTTGGTCGAACGGTACAATGCCACGTTGAAGCTTAAGCTGGCCAAAATTGTGGCGTCTACATCGTTGAAGTAGCCAGATGCGTTGCCGTTAGCACTACTATCTCTTAGATCAGTACCCCACTCACGAACTGGCCTTACGCCCTATGAGGTGGTGTTTGGCCGCCCTATGAATATCTGGGGGGTGCCCAAGCCGCGATTAATACATGATGTGCCTTGTGTTATGATGGATGATTATTTGGCACGATTAACAAATGATTTGCTCTCTATTCATCAACAGGTTCGAGAAGCGCTCCCTGATAACTCTACTGGAGAGGGCCACGATCTTCGTCCTGGTGACCATGTAATGGTCCGCTCGTTTGAGAGAGCAAGCAGTCTGGAGCCCAGGTGGAAAGGCCCCGAGCAGGTCCTCCTGGCGACCCGCACCGCAGTACGAGTGACAAACAGGAAGCGGTGGGTGCATTCGACACATTGTCGCCGTGTCTCTCCGGATCTGGTGACTCCTGCTGTGTTGACTGATTATAAGGAGATCTTGGAGAAAGAAAAGAGCCCAGCTGTGACGTCGGCCGAAGTGGAGGGAGCCTTCCCGGACCAATCTGCTACCGGAAGAGAGCGCTACGATCTGCGTCCACGATAAGAAGATTTTTGTTCCTTTTTAATGACTGGTTGGTTACCGCTCCAGGTTTGTGAAACGGAAACCGGGAATTCCAAGGGGGGGGGGATCAGTTCTGCCAGAGTAGCGACACCCGTCTTGGCCCGGAGAAGAAAACAACGGCTACCTCGGAGTTCAGCACCGCATTTTTCTTTTTTTAGGTATACACGCACGTGTATCTGGGACAATTTGTGAACAATTTGTGAACAATTTGTGCCACTTGAGACTTTGCACAAACTTTCTTGAACTATGGCATCAACGGCATCTCGTGATAAGAAAATATTGGGTGCCTTTCTCTTTGTCTTGACTATTGTGGTGATAGCTGTTATAGCCTGGGTAGTCGAACTTGTGGTGCCTGTACGCGAACATTTGCTGCCGACTACCCCGGCACCGTCTGAACATTTTCATTTTACATTGCCATTCCATGAAGAGCGCCATCGCCAAACGTATTTAAATAACAGCTTCATTCAGATTCTTCACCACACGCATAATATGACCAATACCTCTAATTGCTGGGTGTGTGGAATGTTGCCTGGGCACCAGAAGAGAGGGGGCACCCCACTTATTCCACTCCCGTTTTCACACAATGGGTCATGCAACGCCTGGTACACCCTCCTTTTTACTCTGAGATGGCCAAATAAAGGGGGGGTGCTTTTCCGTCTGAATAAAATATGTTCCCATGACAAGGATGGGTTTCCCCGGGCTGAGGGCACACGTTTCGAATGGGAAGAGTACAGGCCTGACAATGTATCTGCTCCACGTGTATATAGTAATCAGCGAAAAGTGAATGTATCTAGTGCCCATGTCATAAATGTCATTGCTACAAAAGCCGATTTATGTATTAGAAACAAGGGCACGATTGCAGTGGGGAAAAGTGAATGTAACATTACTCTCACGTTTGATAGCCCGAATGGCATTTCATTTGTTGCATCTCGAAACACATACTTTATCTGTGGAACGAAGGGGTACCATCAGCTTCCAGTGGGGTGGTTGGGCACGTGCTACGTATCGTTTGTGCTACCTCCTGTATTCATTGCCCCTCCAATGTACCACAACGATTACACATTGTACCATGATTTCGTTTTGAACAGGGTTAAACGAACTGTTGCCCTAGAGGACATTGATCAAACGGACACTGCATTACAACAGTATGTGGATTTTAATCTGGGACTATTCTCCTTTGTGGGGGCTGCATTGAACAGCCGGAAAATAAGACGACTGACACGCGTTGTCGAGGCTGTTGCGAATGACACTGCCGTTGCCCTGGGGAATATTACCGAGGAACTACAGATTTCCAGAATTGTCACCCTCCAAAATCGAATGGTTTTGGACGTTGTTTTGGCTGATCGCGGGGGGGCATGTAGACTTATCGGAAGCAGCTGTTGCGTATACGTCCCGGACAATTCTCCATCTGTGTATGATGCTATTTCCAAGCTGCATAAAATAGCTGCTGAGATACACCCGGACAATGGGACTTGGACACTTTCAGGATGGTTCTGGTCCATGATTGCAACTTGGGGCTGGAAACTGTTGACAATTCTCTGTATACTTGTGGGAGCAATGTTCTTTATATGCTTATGTATTCAATGTGGCCCCGCCTTATGTTCAATGTGTCTATCAGCTTGCTTACCATCGAGGCGAGCTCTTGCCCACGACAAAATGATGCTGCACAAAGAGGTGACACAAATTATGTTAATAGACATCGAGGACGAACATCCTGACTATGTTCATTATGAGGTAGATTCAGCTAAACGCTAAAAGGGTCGTCTGTCGTAATTGGCCCGTTCGCATTAGCGATTAGCTGAACCTACACGTTGTCCTCCTTAACTTGGCTATATATGATAACGCCATTTTGAATGTTACGGCGGCCATCTTAGATCATGAGCGGCCTCGTGGCTGACGTGCCCTTTAGTCCGTTGTCCGTTCCACTGGCCATGCTTGTCTGCCCAGCAACAGGCTATTTTTAGTACTGGTCAAGCCGCACATGCGCAGCTCCCACTGACCCGTAGATCTTCAGGAATGTGCACCAAACTGACCGGCGGAGTTGTGCCCCCTCCAATGAGCTGGCAGTATTCCAAAACATGACCATATATGTCTCGAAAATGTGCCTTAACTTGTGCCGCCTATCTTTTATTGCCCCAAAACTGTATATAAAATGAGGTCGCACCAATGTTCGGTGTGATACCTCTTGCATTGCCGAAGGGTGCTGTTTGAGTGTACCACCACCCCATGGGGTCTTAATAAACTTGTTCTTTGCCTTTTACAGTTTCCGTGCCAACAGTTCTTGAGTGTGAGTGGGTTATCTCCGGTGCGTGTAGGCCTTGGGAACCCCCAATACTTCAGGAGGTCCTCATCCTGGGCTCTTCACCCTCCGCCTGGGACGACTCCTGGTGGCCTCCCGCCCTGGGCACCGCACCCAAACCAACAGACCACGCGCGCAACCTGGGCTTCATCCTGGACTCCTCCCTCTCCATGACCAGGCAAGTCAACAACGTCTCCTCGGCGTGCTTCAACATCCTACGCATGCTACGGAAGATCTTCTGGTGGATCCCCACCGAGACCAGGAAGACCGTCACCCAGGCCCTTGTCACGAGTCGACTGGACTACGGCAACGCCCTCTACGCCGGCACCACCGCCAAGCTTCAGAAGAGACTCCAGCGGATCCAGAATGCCTCAGCCAGACTCATCCTCGACATCCCACGAACCAGCCACATCTCCGGACATCTGAGAGACCTGCACTGGCTCCCCGTCAACAAAAGAATCACCTTCCGCCTCCTCACCCACGCAAACAAAGCCCTATACGACCAAGGCCCGAGCTACCTCAACAACCGAATCAACTTCTACGCTCCCAAACGCCACCTCCGATCGGCCAACCACGCCCTCGCCACTGTCCCCCGCATCCGAAGAGCGACTTCAGGAGGAAGATCCTTCTCCTACCTGGCCACCAAGACCTGGAACGCCCTCCCGACCGACCTGCGCCTGACCCAAGACCACCTCTCCTTCAGGAAGAAGCTGAAGACCTGGCTGTTCGAGCAGTAGCGGCACCCCCCTCCCCCCAGCGCCTTGAGACCCTACGGGTAAGTAGCGCGCTCTATAAATGCCATTGATTAATTGATTGAATTAAGGAAGGGATGCTAAAAAAGATCGAGTCCATTTTTAACAGCTTTCTCTGGAAATATGGAAAAATCAGGCGGGCAGCAAGATATATGATTCTTCCACAGGAACGCGGAGGTCTAGCAATCCCTAATATAAGATTCTACCATTGGGCCTGCTTGTTGTCGCAGATGGCTATATTATTTGAACCGGTACACAGTGGGAGACATACACATGACCCGACCTCTGATCTATATGTTCCACCATGAATTTATGAACTATTGATTGGAAAGGAGGCCATGGAGGCACTGCTGAGAAAAAACAGGCGTAGTTTTAAAAAAAAATCCCGGTATAAGGTGTCGCTTAGTGCTTGAGATCTGTGGAAAAATTTACAGAAATTGCTCCATATCCCTAAGATTAATATGCACACATCACTGTGGAACTCAGGTTATTTACCAACGTTGAGTATGGATGGGGCCTAGAAATGCTGGGAACAGCTGGGTATCAGGACGGTGGGCGATGTGATGCTGAATGGCAGCATTACGAGCTTTAGTCAGCTACAGGAGAAATATTGTTTGCCCAGTGGCCAAACCTTTAAATACACACAGGTATCACAAACACTCAGAACTGCTATCTCGGATATTGCCCCTGGCATCTGTTGCCCTGTGTTGGAATATTTGTTGAGAAGAGGCGATAGGATTAGGAGCATATCCCAAGATCTGATAGAAAAATTGCCTGATGATCTCGAGAAGCATGAGGCTGCCTGTGCAGCTAGACTTCAAGATCCGGATACTGATATCGATAAGGCTCTGTGCTTGGGCAAGCAGGTACTACGGTCCTCAAACTTGAAGGTTTAGCATTTTAAAACACTCTTTAATTTGTACTACACACCATCCAAGCTACATGATTGGGGTATGAGGATTGATAGTAACTGCCCTAGGTGCCAGAAAGGCCCGGGAGATCCCTTGCACATGTTTTTTATTGTGAGAAGCTCAGTCTGATAATAACTGAGATTGAGAAGTTTTTGGAGAGGCTGCTAGGCTTAAAAATCTACGAATCCCCGACGGTAATGATTCTTGGGAGTGATAGCAAAACGGCGCTCATTAACAAGGAAACAGAGGCTTTTGTTTTTCTGGCTGTCGCTCTTTTGCGTATCTTACTATCAGCCGCTTGGAAGGATTCAAATGCCCCAACCTTTAAAATGTGGCTGACTAGGCTGCTTGGTACCCATAACATTGAATCTACTCTATATATCCGCAAGGGTAGGAAAATGCGTGATTTTAGCAATAGGATATGGGACCCCCTCAAAAAATGGGGCTGCTATAATAACTAACTGGGGTTGGATCCTCCTATTTGTAAATGTATGTTTATATGTATGTGCAAACATGTATTTATATGTATATTTATTGTATGGATTTATATATGCTGCTTCTCTGCTTCTCAAAGGTATACTACTATACAATGTATTTTTTCTAAGGGTTTTGCTTTTTGTAAAAATTCTATATGATCTACCCATTTTTGTATCAATGAATTCTCAATAAAAAAAAGAAAGAAAGAAAAAAAAGAAATACCCTGATAAGGGGAATTTATATCCCAACCGACATGGTTGCGGTAAAAGGCAGGGGCCAATGTTAGGGTCCATTCTGAGGCATAAGCTTATTTGACTTTGTCAGGGACAAGATGTGGAAAAAAAGAAAGAATTAAATCCTCACCTTGGGGGATGCAAGCAGAAATGGTGGGGGCCAATAGATCTCCACCAGTAGAATTTCATAAGACGTAGTTAGTTGGTCCCAGAATGTCTTTGCTTTAATGGTGCGTTTAACATCACCTTCAATTTGAATTTCTAAGTGATATAGATTGTCTGGAGGGGCCACTGGGTTATCACACTAGAAAGACATCAAAGATAGGAAATCGAGACAACTCAAACAGGACGAGATTGATTACAGGACCGGGAGAATTTTTACTTATCCACGCAAATATGATTCTCTGATTCCCCAAAATTCTAATAAGGACACAACAGTGGAAACAGACACTATCTCTATTTCCTCTAGCTCCATGTCTACAAGTGCTATAGCTTCTAGTGACATCTAGGCTCAGAGCAATAACATTACATCCGTGTCCGCTTTTTTGCGGGAGGTTCGCACTGTCCGCAAAGGGAACAGGAACTTAGGTACAGAGGCAAAACCCGCAGAGGCCAAAGGGGCAGACAAAGTAGACAGAGAAGATTACAGGAGGAAGCTTAGATCAGGCAACGACAGGAACAAATAGAGATAGGAGACGATTCTCTACAAGTGATTAATCTTTCCTCCAAAACACTTGACACAAATATGATTTCCCTGCAGAGTAAAGGGATGAGTTTTAACCCCAAAGATTCAGGAGATTTGTGCAAAATGAAAATGAAAATGGACTTATTCAAATTTATTAGAGGACTGATTTTGAAGAAATGTTTCACTTGTAATCCTTCCTTAAATAAAAAAGTCCCAAATGCAATTATAAGCAATGTGTCTAGTGTTCCCAGTATTCATGATATACAAGCGACTAAACTTTTATTATCAATCACTGAGGTGGAGGACTCTCCTCACACTATGACTCGTCTCCTGGAAGAGCTTAAAATTGACATGGATCTTTCTATCTCTAGCGGTCTTAAAAATAAGTCCAGTTGGACACCCACTCTCCCGGGTGGAAATTCGATTGATACTTTCTATAACAGAGTACTACATGATCTTAATGATTGGGACTTTAACCAAACTAATTAAAAAAAGGCATAGATTCTTTAATTACAATCTTAACACAGGAACAACATGCTTTAAGAGAACTTAGCAATGACAAGGATATCCTAATAAGAGAGGCAGACAAAGGAGGAAATGTGGTCATTATGAAAAGTTCAGATTATAATAAGGAAGTCTTGTCCCAACTAAATGACACTGACTGCTATGAACTGATTTCACATAATCCGATGGGTCCACTAAGCACTTTGATCAATAGACACTTAGTTGAGTGGCACTCCAAGGCTTACTTGATGATGACGAGCTGGCATACCGTAAGGTTTTCAGACCCACTTGCCCTTACCTTTATACCTTACCTAAGGTGCATAAACACCAGGCTTTCCCTCCTGGGAGTCCAATTGTTTCGGGCATAGGGGGGCCTACAGAAAAACTGTCGGAATATGTTGACCTGTTCCTGGGTCCCTTAGTACGGACCATACCTAGCTATATACAAGACTGTAAACACAGTCTGAGTGTTCTTTCAGATTTGGACTGGCAACCGGGATTGTTACTGGTGACGTTTGATGTGGTATCACTTTATAGGAACATCAAACCAGACTTGGGGCTACATACATTACCACATATGCTTAGCTCCAGACCGGCCACTGATTGGCTGCACAATGAGATGCTGATCATGATGATGCATGACTACTGGTCATGTTGTGGATACGGTTGGCCTTTATTGATGTTTTTGCACATAATGATGACGACTATATGTATTATGTGATTTACCTTGACTTATTTCTATTTGGGACTTTCTTTAATATGATGTCTACGGGACTTATATGGATACTTTTGATTACAGCCACATTACCCGTGGACTGTCAATACGATACAGGCCAGAGCTAGTACATTCGTTCTTATGTGGGTTCATACTTACCTGTTTACCAATAAGGCCATGGTAATCCGCTTAACCTTATAGTCTTCTTGTCTATTGAGGGTCATGAATATGGGGTAGTTTCCCGCACTGTACCTTACATTGATGAATACATGGAACATTTTGGGCCATGGAACTCACTGGTGTCATTATGTCTTTTCTTTCACTTGGTCTTCTTTAGCTTGTATTTCTGTCTTCAAACACTTCTATTCAAGGATTTAGTTACCCTGCGGGGTTGGAATTATCACCAGATGTGGGGTAAGTGTACGTTTAGTGATGCACACCAGACTTAGTTTTGAACTACTAGCCTTCCCTATTAATGAAGACGTATCATACCCCTTCTCTCTGTTCTTTCCTTTCTCTCTCCGCTTTTTTAGCTTTCCAATTCTGGATTAAGCCATAGAGGTATCCATTTTAAGAAATGTTTACAAATGGTGAAAATGAGGTCTTTTGTATAGTTTTTTGATACTTCCTCTAACTAGCACCTTGTCTATGTACTCATTTTTATACCTTTTCTTTTCACCTTTATAGACACCTGTAGTTTCTTTCACTTGGATTGGCCTGTAATGTGGATACAATACAAGTAACACTAATTGAGGACCTCTGTTAATATCTTTTTGATTGTTTTTTCCTTATGTTATACAACAGTATGATCATTTCTCTTGTGGTTTCCACGCGTGTTGGGTGACGGTATTTTAACTTAACACTAATGTGAGCAGAACATTCATACGTTTTGGAGTCTTTTTAGAAATGTTTTATTGGGGACATGAATTTCCGTGTCTTGTTCTGAGATTATGTTTATCTATTTCCCAGCCCTGAAGAGTTGTAGAACACTCTTTTCTACAGCGAAACATGTGTCTGCTGGCTGTTTGTAAATTGTACCTGATGCACAATTAAAAAGACAAGATAAAGAGCAAAGACTCCACTGTTGGATTGTCCTATTTTTCTCAACATACTCATCTATCTGATTTATTATTGTATATGTGTGTGCAGGACGATTGCTAAAGGGCTATCCACTGTTTTCATGGTAACAAATGTTTCAGTTGCCTTCAATTCCAGAAACTGATAGACTGTCCGGTGTACTATGGTTGACTTTTGCTGCGCTGTCAAGGAGAGCCCCTGCTAAACTCCTGCTCAGGAGTAGGGTTCTCACCGTCTTTGACATATTTAGCTGTTAAAGTTGCAGCTTGCTTTTTGTGGAAAGAGGCTGTATACAGATGTTTATCCTCCTTCTTTCTCTTCACGTCAGACGAGTGTTATGCCTCCTTTTGATTTCATGTACTTGTTTTTTCTGAATGTCTGACATAATATCGACAGACAGAATATCGAAATGCAAAAATATCGGAGCAAAAATATCGACAGCAAAAATATCGGAATCCTATCTTCATTAAGGTAAGTACAAAAATATCGAAAAAATAATATCGTAGTACAAAAATATCGGAATCAAAAATATCGTTTTTTTAAATGTATTAATAATAATGTAACAATAATTTTAAAATACATATAATTTTACAAATATTAAATAAAAATATTATTTATTTATTTATTTATTTATTTACGCAACTTTTATAGCGCAACAAATACCCGAAGGTGACTCGGCGCTGTGGAGCAACAAGAGTTCATCATCCTATCGTCTTCTCACTGGTTAAACAACCATGTTTTCAGAAGCCTACGGAAGCTAATCAGATTCGGAGCGGCTTTTATGGCAGTTGGCAGAAGGTTCCAAAGTTTTGGAGTGGCCACAAGAAAGCGCCTATCACCCCAGGTAACTGATCTTGTACGTGGCACCGGCAGAAGACTGGTATTGGCCGATCTAAGGTGCCTTCTGGGGGTATAGAGCTGAAAGGCTTCGATCAAGAATCTGGGTCCTGTGCCATGTATGGCCTTATAGGCAATACAGAGGGCCTTAAATTTGACACGGCTCTCAACTCTCAGCCAGTGAAGCTGGCGAATAGCAGAGGTGGTAGATTTGCGGCGAGGGATATTAAGAAGAATCCTGGCAGCCGCGTTCTGAATAGATTGCAGCTTCAAGATGACACGCTTCTGAGTGTGGAGGAAGAGAGCATTCCCGTAGTCTATTTTTGAGAAGACTAAGGTAGAAACCAGAGTCTTCCCAGCTGACGGAGGGAGATAAGGTAGCAGCTTCTTAATCTTTTTCAAGATGTAAAATGAAGATGACACAACCTTATTAACATGGTGGTCAAAGACCAGCTTGTTGTCGAAAGTCACTCCCAGGTTTCTGGCTTTTTCCACTGGGACAGGTGGATGGCCGAGCTTATCTGGCCACCAACCGAGAGACCATTCAGGGGAGAGTTTTCCAAAGGTCATGATCTCGGTCTTGTTCGAGTTAAGCCTGAGGCAGTTCAAGGCCATCCAGGTACTGACCTCAAGCATAGCTTTCTGGAAGTTGGCTGCTACAGTAAGGCCATCCTTATGGATACCCAGCACCAGCTGGGTATCATCTGCATACGATGTTAACTGTATCCCATAGGCCTTTATTATCCTCGCTAAGTCCGCTACATAGATGTTAAAGAGCATGGGGCTTAGCGAGGAGCCTTGTGGGACTCCACAAGGGAGTGCAGAGATGGGAGAGTAATAGTCTCCAAGCCTTACTGTCTGGGTACGGTTTGCCAGGAAGGATGAAATAAGATCCTTAGCCCGACCATTTATACCCAGGGTTGTGACACGGTCGACAAGAGTGACATGGTCGACCGTGTCAAAGGCTGCTGACAAATCCAGAAGGATAAGGACAGCCGCCCCTCCCTGATCCATAATCGTCCTGATCTCATCAGAGGCCTTTATTAAGGCAGTCTCTGTTCCATGCCCTCTCCTGAATCCAAACTGCGTCTCGTCGAGAAGTTGGTGAGTCTCGACGAACTCTGAGAGCTGCTGATTCATCAGATATTCGCATACTTTGGCAGGAAAGGGCAGGCACGCAATAGGTCTATAACTTGCGACAGCAGTAGGATCTAAGGACGGTTTTTTTAGGAGGGGTTTAATAACAGCCTTCTTCCATATACTAGGGAATTGGCCTGTTAGGAATATGTTATTGCAGATTTCCATCAATGGGAGTGAGATCACTTCTGTGAGTTTCTGCATCACGGACGGGGGACAGGGGTCCAAAGGAGAGCCTGATTTAATGGTGGAAATGATTTTGATCACATCCTGATGTGAGACAGGTGAGAAACAGGAGAAGGAGTTGGGATTAAGGTGTGACAGTATTTCTTTCCTGCTGTCACCTCTATGTTCAGCTCTAATATCGTTTCCAAATGAAGCGTAGATATCTGCAACCTTAGTATTGAAAAAGATGGCCAATTCATTGCAAAATGTCTGTGAGGGCTCCACTCCAGGTCCAGTGGAGGGGGTGGACAGGGTGGTGACAACGGCAAAAAGTTCTCTGGCAGAGTTAGCAGCAGTCTCAATTTGTGCTGAGTAAAAGACTGTTTTTCGGGCCAGGATCGCCTTTTTATAGATCGTAAGAGCATCTTTATAAGTTTGTCTAGCTGTGTCACAGTAAGCTTTTCTCCAGCGCCTTTCTAAATTCCTACAATGTTGGCGATGTAGGCGGAGATCTTCATTATACCAGGGGGCTGAAGGAGATACTCTATTTGGTTGCATAAATTTCTCTGGGGCCACTAAATCAGCGGCACTTCTGATCCAGTCCTGGAACTCTGAAGCTGATGGTGATAAGCTGTTTCCTCCCCTATTAAAACAAAATTAACACTAATACATATACATTTAAAATAAATAAAACACTTAATATTGTAATGTAATTTTTATTTTTTTCATGTAATTTATTTGATTTAATGTAA
This sequence comes from Lissotriton vulgaris, assembly GCF_964263255.1. Classification (NCBI taxonomy): domain Eukaryota; kingdom Metazoa; phylum Chordata; class Amphibia; order Caudata; family Salamandridae; genus Lissotriton; species Lissotriton vulgaris. The sequence continues at coordinate 1,302,288,747 of NC_141694.1, forward strand.
TATTTTTTTGTTTTTACCCTGTACGCCTGTACCCCAAAAACCCAAAACTGACCCTGAAACCTAAAAATACCCCTTTACCCAAAAACTGAAAACTGACCCTGAACCCTAAAAATACCCCTTTACCCATGAACTGAAAACTGACCCTGAAACCTAAAAATACCCCTTTACCCAAAAACTGAAAACTGACCCTGAACCCTAAAAATACCCCTTTACCCATGAACTGAAAACTGTCCCAGAACCCTAAAAATACCCCTTTACCCAAAAACTGAAAACTGACCCAGAACCCTAAAAATACCCCTTTACCCAAAAACTGAAAACTGACCCTGAACCCTAAAAATACCCCTTTACCCAAAAACTGAAAACTGACCCTGAACCCTAAAAATACCCCTTTACCCATGAACTGAAAACTGACCCTGAACCCTAAAAATACCCCTTTACCCAAAAACTGAAAACTGACCCAGAACCCTAAAAATACCCCTTTACCCAAAAACTGAAAACTGACCCTGAACCCTAAAAATACTCCTTTACCCAAAATTAATTAATATTATTTAATTACCAATTAATTATTAATTAACAATAACAATAAAGTAAATATATTAGCACATTTGCTGTAATTAATTTAATTTAATAATTAATATTATTTTTCCCAATTAATTAATTAAGAATAACAATAAATTATATATAAAAAAATTACTATAATTATTGTAATTAAATAATTAATATTATTTAATTACCAACTAATTAATAATTATAAATATGTACAAAATTATATTAATAATTAACTAATTAATAGAAATTAATTACCAATTAATTATTAATTAAAATATGTACAAACATATATCAATTAATTAATTATTATTAAATTACTTCCCACCCTATTCCCCTATAAACCCATAACCCGCTACAGAACATATTTATCAATTAATCAATTAATTAAAAATAATTAAAAATTATTTCTCAATTAATTAATTAATAATTCCTACTAATTAATAATTAATTTAACATAATTAAATTACTTCCCACCCTATTCCCCTATAAACCCACAACCCGCTACAGTAGTAAAAGACAATATTTAATTAAATTACATTAAAAATAAATAATAAAACATAATAAATACAATATAATATACACTAAATTTATTTAAAAATTGATATTAGTAACATCGAAGTTATCAATTTTGATATTATTGACATCGATATTTACAACTTCGATATTACTGATATCATACTAATATCGATATTAAGACTGTCGATATTACTTACCTTCGATATTTTGTCCCATCGATATTTAAACTTCGATATTTTTGTATATCGATATTTAAAAATCGATATTTTGTCTGTGTACCGTTTTTTCTACAGTCAGATCGCCCTCCTCTTTCGTACTGCTGGTCAGACGATTCCTAAAAGGAATGAGGAGAACATGTATCAGGAACCTAATACCTGTCTGGAGTCTTGATTTCAGTGTGATCACGAAAATCATATAGTTTTTCAACAGACTCCAGGAGTGGAGAACTTCCGCGAGGTTTACTACTCTATTGTTGTTTAGATTCATGATGTGCTCTGGCATACATATGAGCAGTAGGTTTGCCAAGTGGTAGTAAAGAAGGACTTGTTCCCAAATTATTGTGTCCCATAGATGGATACACATTAGTCAAAACAAAAACCTACTCCTCAATTTCATTCCCAAATCGAGGGCAGGACCTGCCTCATGCTCATTCTGTATCAGTTTGAGGAGGTTCGGTACAAAGGCCATTGAGGGTGTCCCATGGCAGATAATATACACTGTAACAAAAACAGACCACTAGATGCTGTAGTTAGCTAAAGTGGGAACCAGTCCTGTGGGTAAGCATGTATTTAAAAATCTGTGCTTGTCTTGTGGCCCCATAAGGGGAAACACAGCTTCCGGGTGGTCGATTTTTTGGGCAATCCAAAATTATATTTCCTCAAGATTAGCGGGTCTTTTACCCATAACTGAATGAGCAATAACTGGACTTATGATAGGAGCTGCATGCAACATGGCTTGCCCTGGCATCCCAAGCCTGGCAAGGTTACAAGAACGGTATACAAATCTTGGGTCTGAACAATATTAAGATTCATTACATCAGGGTATGGTGTATACCCAGCAAATTCCGGGCAAGTAGACCCCTCATCATCACTGAGAGGACCCATTCTTTCACATTAACAGAACGTTTTACATTTTTCAACTTTAAATTTTGCTTTTTTATTTATATGCAGTTCAATAATCTATTAATATAATTTCACTTTCTAAGCTCTGAGTATGCTTTGCGGATTCCTATAGGTCCCTGGACCACTAGTTAAGAACCACTGGGTTCGACCTGCAGATGATCAGACGATTAATAAAAAATCTGGAATTGGCAGTATTGGAGTTAAAGAAAGTGGAGAGAACTGTTCACGCAGCCTCATGTTTACAAAAAGTAAAACTTAGCAGCAGGAGGAGCTTGTGTAATCTGCTTAAAAACACTGCCACATGTAGTTTTGTAGTTCTGCAGATCAAATGGCAAGTATCTTTCACAAATGCAACTTTGCACAAAATCAAGGAATTAGCAAAAGAAAATCAACGGCATATTTGCACATTAATGTTTAGAATTTGAATAAATTTCGCAGGGCCGGTAAGCTCAATGTTGGTAATTAGAGGTTCCTTGAATTATTTGAGCTAAGTGTTTAAGTATTGATGATCTGATTAATCTTGCTTAAGGACCGGCTTCAGCTTTTATACTGGAATGGTTTTATGGGTATGGTATTAAAAGATACTTACAATGTGGAGGGCACTTTCTACAACTCCTCTTGCTCAAGGAGCCGGAGGGCTTTGTCTTAAACACTCCCATATTTAGATGAAGTTTGACCTATTTGTAGATTTATAGATTAGCTGGACACTATTCAAGTTGGCTCATCTACTGCAAGAGCACTTTGGAGACTCTGTTGTGCCGTTAGCGGCGCTGACTGACCTGGTAACCCACCACTTGCCACGCCTGACACCGACATCAATGCTGTATGATCCAAACATCGCTGGGAGAAAGACCAGCGAGACACCATCGGACGCGAGGAGGCTGCACGTGTGTTCTTTTGCGGCACCTGCTACCGTGAACGAGACTGCAGCCACACATCGGGGACAATTTCATGTGGAAGCCAGCTGGTGCATGGAGGTGAGAGCACCTGCTGAAGTTGAAATAAGGGTAGTTGAAGGCAAGCCATGGAAAGGGTGCTGTGAGACTTATTTAGGTCCAATTTCCTGGTCCTCTGTCCCACCTGGTAATTAAATTAAGTTGAGCAAAAAACCTCTTTGCATGTTTACTTATTTATTTATTTATTTTAAAGGTTTTATATAGCGCTGGCTCAACCCGGAGGTCTCAGAGTGCTTTACATGAGTATCAGGCGATAGTTACAAGTTACATTGTTACAAAGGGGACACAGTTATTAGAGCATAGCTAGATAGTTACATGTTAGGTCGAGACAAGCATTAAGGATAATAGGCGTAAGGGAAAAAGCAGGCAAGGGGAGAGATTAAGGGGAGAGGGGGTAGGAGCACGGGAAGTAGACAGAGAATGAAGGAGGGAAAGGGGAGGGGCAGGGTGACGGGGGCACAAACCGGTAGACGAGTAATAGCTGCATCCAAAGTCCAGTAAACTGTGATCCCAGGGGAAGTGGTATCATTCCCCCACCTTGGTAGCAAGAGGCTCCCTTTATGCAGAGGACTCTCTCAGAGTGGTCTCTGAGACTCCAAGGCCTACCTACTGGATCCTTCCCTAAAAAGGGGAGAGGGAGTGCTTTGGCAGGGCGTGCCATACAATACCTCAACTGTGAGTGGCTCCCTTGGCACTGTGGACTCTTTCATAGGGATCCCTGAGACTCCAGAGTATAAGTAATTGGATCTTTCCCCTACAAGGGGAGACTGAGTGCTTAGTTAAACGGCACAAGGGACAGGGGCTAGGCGGCATAACAGGCAAGGGGAGAGATTAAGGGGTGAGGGAAAAGGGGTAGAGGAAGTGGACAAGGAATGAAAGACAGTAAGCGTAGAGAGCATGAAAGGGGGGAGGGTGTAGGATTACAAACCGGTAAATGGGTAAAAACCTTGTCTAAGGTCTGGTAAGCTGTAATCCCAGGGGAAGTAGTATAGTTTGTACTGCTCCATCTTCTAAGTTCGAAGTGAGGCCATGACAACTGGCATGTGCTACATGACTTGACACATGGTAGTGCCTTTTGGGCAAGCTGCAAGCTGCTAAGCTATAACTGTGACAAAATTGCAGCTTATTGAAAGACGCATAACGCTGGAGCCTACTTGGGTGAGTTGATAGCCTAAACCAAGGAATAAAGGAAGACGTACTTGTGGCCCTTCTGTGGCCCTACTCAGGACATAGTCTGTGAGCTTTAAGCACAACAGAGGTAAGTGATTGGTACCTTTTTGTTATGGTACTTATGGAATATAAAGGACCTAGCCTTCACTAAATCTTACAGTAGGACCACTAACACTGTGTAGTAGTCTGGAAGGGTGGTGGCGGCTAACAGCAAAGCTAAATTTTTAGTGCGATACATGCTGCAATATCTAGATCTACAACCTAATTCAAAACTAACTTAAGTCTACAACAAGTTCACAATAAGTACGTGCTAGTTAGTGATGGCCCCAGGGAAGAATAAAGTGTGCAAAGGGCGAAAAGAGCACCCACAGACGATTAATGAGTCCTCAATGGAAAACGGCACATTAGTAGAGAGCACAGGAAGCTCCAGAGAAAGAGAAAAGAGGCCATCAAGGAGAGAAATAAAGAAAAAAGCTGCAATTTGAGTCTCTCCGGAAGCAAAAGGGGGAGCACTAGTGACTAAGTCAATAAAGGGCTTTGTGGGTAAACACTTCAAGAGGATAAAATCCCCAATGAAGTCCCTGGACACTGTAGTTGAGCAGCAAAAAGAGCATGAGACTACTGATCACTGCGCACTAATTTTAGACTCATAATATTTGAACTATCAAACCATTTTAAGCCAAAATGGACCAATCCTGAAACCAAGAATGTCTTCATCTCTACAGATTTTCTCCATGCTGGATAAGGAAAAGCCGGATCTGATAGCGAATATTACTAAAGGAAAGTGGAGTGACCAGAGAGATGATTCAGATATAGCCACGAGGTGAAACCATGATAAGAGTATGGAGCAGCCTCGTAATCTAGGGACTGAAATTACAGAAGGGTCTGTGCGTAACATTACATTATGCCTAGATATCTTGGTAACTCCCTCAGCCTCAATGCTGGACATAATGCTGATGTTTCAAAAAAAATTGCAAGATTGTGGGTGAGCTACAAATTATTAGGGGCCTAATGCCCACTATGATAAGACCAGTCCCTGACACTCAGAGATAGGATAGTGTTGGTGAAACCGTGCAGCTAGAAGACTTGCAGATAATGTACATCTCAAGATGTCAAATGCTGATAAAGAGACGGGGTGAATACACTTGGCATAGGCACTATAACCTATAGAGAAAAATAAGAAGGAACTTACAAAAACAGGGGAAGGTAAAGGTATCAAGGAAAGAGAAGGTAGATAGGGGTGCACTACAAGTAGCGCCTCAAGAGAGGAGAGCCACTAGTATTTTGGGGGAGGTCAGGAGTGGCGGGGACTATCAGGTGAAACAAAAGTGAATGCTGAAGTGGGAATAAAGAAGGCCCAATCAAAAACCTCCTTGAAATACTGCAGGGAGGCTATAAAGGACATCATTTATGGAAAAGTCCTGGGAAGAGATATTAGCACCAGGAACACAGTAGAAGGAGGAAGAAAACCCAAAGCAATTACTAGTGAGAACAACTTGCAGGGAAGAGCGAATGCCCATATTGCAAAAATTGAGTCAGTAGGTAATAAGTGGCTGCGTTATGCACCCTCACACATAGAGAAGGAGAAGAAAAAAATACGGAAGATTCTACCCCTTAATCGTTACCAGCTTTTATATTCATTCTCAAAATGCCCTCATTTAAGAGGAGTTGGGACCAAGAACCTGAGACGGGATGGGTTTCAGTTAAAATAGTAAAGGGAAGGAAATCACTAAGGTTTTAGTGTATTCAGGGCTGGTAATGGCAGCAATTGTAAAAGCAGAGAGAGAGGTACTGAAAAAAGGGTTAAGTATAATCTCAGATGAAGAATTAGAGGAGAGTAGCCAAAAAGGAAGAGATTTTTTGAAGTGTCATGCAGTTTTAGGAAAAAGGCAGGTGAGGTTGTTAGATGAAGAGTGTGGAGAAAAGATCACATCAAAATAGTTGTTGATAACTAAGATATTAGTAAACTTTTGGCTAATTCGAGTCCAGAAAACAGTTGTACAGGCCTGCCCCAGTGGAATCATGAGGAGACTGATTGCCAAAGTGAAACCGACTAGGACATTGTGTTGTCGCATAGCCTTAAGATTACATCATGGAACATAAATGCGCTTGGAGGACCAGTAAAAATAGATAGGATAAAAGAGCTAGCCCAGAGTGTTGAGATGATATATTTATAAGAAACTTGGCTAAGCGATAAAACCCCTATATTTTAAGGATTCATCAAAATTCACAGACCAGCAAACATTGCCCAACTGGAGGGATTATGACACTAATATCAACATAGGAATGCGAAAAAGGTGACACCCATGAACGTAAAATGCAAATGGTGGCATGTCTCCAGGGTATCCTTGTCGGCTTCAGATAAAATGTGTGTAAAAATTAGATCTCTGATTTAAAGAAATATTGTCAGCATATAATATAATGTTTGCAAACAAAACAGGTGATGGACCGAATGTGGATCAATGTCACACATTCACCCCAGTCCAAAGATCTGGGCCCAAATCCATCGTTTTTTTGCACTCCACACCACCCTGGGTTAGACAATGGCGATATGCAAATCAGCTCTGACCCTGTGCCCCATGGGAACAGTCCAGTCCGAACTACAAAAGCCATGTCCTTCCCAGAACGGAATCAAGCATCCGAGGACCGGACCGGTTTCGAGGTAACACCTCTCACCAGCCCGGCTAGCTTGACTCCAGTGGTGTGGAGTGCCTGGGACCCACGTCTGAGCATCCCCAGTGCACTTATGGCGGAATTTGCAAACAAAACAGGTGATGGACTGAATGTGGATCAATGTCACACATTCACCCCAGTCCAAAGATCTGGGCCCAAATCCATCGTTTTTTTGCACTCCACACCACCCTGGGTTAGACAATGGCGATATGCAAATCAGCTCTGACCCTGTGCCCCATGGGAACAGTCTAGTCCGAACTACAAAAGCCATGTCCTTCCCAGAACGGAATCAAGCATCCGAGGACCGGACCGGTTTCGAGGTAACACCTCTCATCGGCCCGGCTAGCTTGACTCCAGTGGTGTGGAGTGCCTGGGACCCACGTCTGAGCATCCCCAGCGCACTCATGGCGGTATTGCAAACAAAACAGGTGATGGACCGAATGTGGATCAATGTCACACATTCATCCCAGTCAAAAGATCTGGGCCCAAATCCATTGTTTTTTTGCACTCCACACCACCCTGGGTCAGACAATGGCGATATGCAAATCAGCTCTGACCCTGTGCCCCATGGGAACAGTCCAGTCCGAACTACAAAAGCCATGTCCTTCCCAGAACGGAATCAAGCATCCGAGGACCGGACCGGTTTCGAGGTAACACCTCTCATCAGCCCGGCTGGCTTGACTCCAGTGGTGTGGAGTGCCTGGGACCTACGTCTGAGCATCCCCAGCGCACTTATGGCGGTATTGCAAACAAAACAGGTGATGGACCGAATTTGGATCAATGTCACACATTCATCCCAGTCAAAAGATCTGGGCCCAAATCCATCGTTTTTTTGCACTCCACACCACCCTGGGTTAGACAATGGCGATATGCAAATCAGCTCTGACCCTGTGCCCCATGGGAACAATCCAGTCCGAACTACAAAAGCCATGTCCTTCCCGGAACGGAATCAAGCATCCGAGGACCGGACCGGTTTCGAGGTAACACCTCTCATCAGCCCGGCTAGCTTGACTCCAGTGGTGTGGAGTGCCTGGGACCCACGTCTGAGCATCCCCAGCGCACTTATGGCGGAATTTGCAAACAAAACAGGTGATGGACCGAATGTGGATCAATGTCACACATTCACCCCAGTCCAAAGATCTGGGCCCAAATCTATCGTTTTTTTGCACTCCACACCACCCTGGGTTAGACAATGGCGATATGCAAATCAGCTCTGACCCTGCGCCCCATGGGAACAGCCCAGTCCGAACTACAAAAGCCATGTCCTTCCCAGAACGGAATCAAGCTGGAATCAAGCTAGCCGGGCTGATGAGAGGTGTTACCTCGAAACTGGTCCGGTCCTCGGATGCTTGATTCCGTTCTGGGAAGGACATGGCTTTTGTAGTTTGGACTGGACTGTTCCCATGGGGCACAGGGTCAGAGCTGATTTGCATATCGCCATCGTCTGACCCAGGGTGGTGTGGAGTGCAAAAAAACGATGGATTAGTGCCCAGATCTTTTGACTGGATGAATGTGTGACATTGATCCACATTCGGTCCATCACCTGTTTGGTTTGCAATACCGCCATAAGTGCGCTGGGGATGCTCAGACGTGGGTCCCAGGCACTCCACACCACTGGAGTCAGGCTAGCCGGGCTGATGAGAGGTGTTACCTCGAAACCGGTCCGGTCCTCGGATGCTTGATTCCGTTCTGGGAAGGACATGGCTTTTGTAGTTCGGACTGGACTGTTCCCATGGGGCACAGGGTCAGAGCTGATTTGCATATCGCCATTGTCTGACCCAGGGTGGTGTGGATTGCAAAAAAACGATGGATTTGGGCCCAGATCTTTTGACTGGGATGAATGTGTGACATTGATCCACATTCGGTCCATCACCTGTTTTGTTTGCAATACCGCCATAAGTGCGCTGGGGATGCTCAGACGTGGGTCCCAGGCACTCCACACCACTGGAGTCAAGCTAGCCGGGCTGATGAGAGGTGTTACCTCGAAACCGGTCCGGTCCTCGGATGCTTGATTCCGTTCAGGGAAGGACATGGCTTTTGTAGTTCGGACTGGACTGTTCCCATGGGGCACAGGGTCAGAGCTGATTTGCATATCGCCATTGTCTGACCCAGGGTGGTGTGGAGTGCAAAAAAACGATGGATTTGGGCCCAGATCTTTTGACTGGGATGAATGTGTGACATTGATCCACATTCGGTCCATCACCTGTTTTGTTTGCAATACCGCCATAAGTGCGCTGGGGATGCTCAGACGTAGGTCCCAGGCACTCCACACCACTGGAGTCAAGCTAGCCGGGCTGATGAGAGGTGTTACCTCGAAACCGGTCCGGTCCTCGGATGCTTGATTCCGTTCTGGGAAGGACATGGCTTTTGTACTTCGGACTGGACTGTTCCCATGGGGCACAGGGTCAGAGCTGATTTGCATATCGCCATTGTCTGACCCAGGGTGGTGTGGAGTGCAAAAAAACGATGGATTTGGGCCCAGATCTTTTGACTGGGATGAATGTGTGACATTGATCCAAATTCGGTCCATCACCTGTTTTGTTTGCAATACCGCCATAAGTGCGCTGGGGATGCTCAGACGTGGGTCCCAGGCACTCCACACCACTGGAGTCAAGCCAGCCGGGCTGATGAGAGGTGTTACCTCGAAACCGGTCCGGTCCTCGGATGCTTGATTCCGTTCTGGGAAGGACATGGCTTTTGTAGTTCGGACTGGACTGTTCCCATGGGGCACAGGGTCAGAGCTGATTTGCATATCGCCATTGTCTGACCCAGGGTGGTGTGGAGTGCAAAAAAACAATGGATTTGGGCCCAGATCTTTTGACTGGGATGAATGTGTGACATTGATCCACATTCGGTCCATCACCTGTTTTGTTTGCAATACCGCCATAAGTGCGCTGGGGATGCTCAGACGTGGGTCCCAGGCACTCCACACCACTGGAGTCAAGCTAGCCGGTCTGATGAGAGGTGTTACCTCGAAACCGGTCCGGTCCTCGGATGCTTGATTCCGTTCTGGGAAGGACATGGCTTTTGTAGTTCGGACTGGACTGTTCCCATGGGGCACAGGGTCAGAGCTGATTTGCATATCGCCATTGTCTGACCCAGGGTGGTGTGGAGTGCAAAAAAACGATGGATTTGGGCCCAGATCTTTTGACTGGGATGAATGTGTGACATTGATCCACATTCGGTCCATCGCCTGTTTTGTTTATAATATAATGTTAGCCTACTTCTCAGACTGTATCCCCTCTAGACAAGATCTAGACTTAAGGAAGTATTTGGGACGAAGGGGTTATTCCACTTGATTGTTAGGATAGAGACTGATTGCCCAGACAAACAAACATTTAAGATAGGTATACAATATTGACCAATTGATTACGGCTTTGTTCATGCATGAAATTTTGCATTAATAAAGGGGTTTCAGGTAAGCCAAAGAGAAGGTAGCATTTATAAACCTTTGCAACGCGAATTGTTTAGTGATGACATGAGTCCACGTGATATAGCAATTCCTCAACAATTAGAGTATCCCAAGCGTTTGACAACAAGACTAACTAATATAAGAAACTTGGCTAAGCGATAAAACCCCTATATTTTAAGAATTCATCGAAATTCACAGACCAGCAAAAAAAAAAAGGTTTGGGCACCCAGCTGGTAAAATTGTAAAATTGGCTAACTTTCAACAGGAGCTGAACATGGAAAGTGCACGGGGTCAGACATTGGAATGGCTTTAAGGGAAAATTAAACAGGTAGTACAATGCCTCAGAGTAAAACTAAAAAATAATAAATCAAGCTCGATCAATCATCAAACAACCCTGGAAAGGAGAGCGAAGTGGTTCACTGCGGAATGTATGGAAAAGAAAATTGTGATAAGGAGAGAAGAAAGAAACCTCAGAGTTACATACGATCTGGGTAGATATACAAAGCTTAATAAGCTGAGGAGGGAATACAAAATGTTAGTAAGGATCCAAAAAGAGAAATGCTGGGAAAACCTGCTGGAAACCATTGAAGCAAAAAATGTATGGAAGTTCTGGAAGCTGTTACATGAAGCATCAGAACAACCACAAGGGGCTATGAGCTGTGTGATAGAAGAAGCAGCTTTTGAGGAATAATTGGGTGAGTTGTATGGTATATATAAAATGCCTGAAGATAGCGAAAAAATGCACTGGGGTGGGGTAGCTGAAGATATAAAAAATGTACTTCACTGTAGAGAATGTGAAGTATATCAAAAAGAAGCTAAAGCTAACTTGAGCAGCAGGATCTGATAACATTCCTGCTTTTATAATAAAGACGCAGCTAAATGGTGGTCTGAATCCCTATCACATATATTCTTGGCTATGTTAGATTCCTGCAAAATTCCAAATAATTGGAAGGGAGCAGTAATTAGACCAGTACATAAGAAGGGATATATGAAAGCCACGAAAAATTATAGTCTGATTAATTTGCTGGATGTTGGTGAGAAAGTTTTTGCCAAAATAATTCTGGGTAGATTGAAGTACTAGGTGGAGCAGCGGTCAGTTGTGCCTGTGGAACAGGGTGGCATTAGGGAAGACCACTCCATGATTGACCACTGTTTTGACATATGGGTGGCTATGCGGGAGTCAATTGAGAAAAGATGTAAGCTGTATTGCTGTTTTGTAGACTTTCGGGTAATGTTTGACCTAGTACATCGGACTTCTGGTCATAATGCAGGAGTTACATAGAGGGAATTTGGCGAAGATCATTGAGGATACGTGGGGGACTTCGACATCAAACAGAGCAATCAATATTGGTCTAAAACAGGGCTGCATGCTGACCCCTCTACTCTTTGCCATATTCCTAACCGATCTGTGCTGGAGGTAGATAGAAGTGCAAGCCCAAAATTGATCGGGAAACAGCTATCATGTTTATTGTATGAAGATGATCTAGTAATTCTTGACCAGACAGAGCTGGGCCAACAAAGGAAGTTAAATGCATTTAGAGAACACTGAGTGGTAAAGCTTTTAATTGTAAATTTTGATAAATCTAAAACATTATGCTTTGGAACAAGAGATCCTAAGTGCAATTGGTATTAGGGCCCATTAACACTAGAAATCGTGAATAAGTACAAATACCTCAGCATCTGGTTTAACAGGACCCTAAAGCGGCATACGTATTTAGAGGCGCTGAAAGCAAAGGCCCTTACATCGGTATGTGGGCTGAAAATATGTAATCAGGTCTATACAAACATGTCCAATAGATTGCTGATATAGGCCTACGGTGCAATGATACCCCCTCATCTACTTTACGGGGCACAAGTACTCTACCTAAGTGGTAAATGCTGTTGGGATTTTGAGCAAGGGAGTGCATAAATCCCTAATGTCGCTGCCAGGCTCATCTATGATCCAGGCAATCAGATTTGAGCTAGGGATGACATCATGGAATGTACAGGCTCAAGTTGTCCTGCTAAGGTTTTTGAAAAGATTGGGACCGGGAACAGACCAGGGGCCGTATTACCGATGCCTGCACCAGCGCTAATTGTCGCTGTGTGCCAGAGTATGTCTGTTTTTATGTGCGCTTGTGTCTGTGCGCTAATACAATCTGTGCACAGACACACACAAACACAGAGTTCAAAGTCTGCGCCAACATCACGCCAGCATTACAGACCGATCGTATATAATGCCATTGGGCTCATACTATGTCCCACAGCAACAAATACCGCTGGTGCAGTCATCGGTAATACGGCCCCAGATGGTCTCGCAATGGTCTAAAAATGTGATGCAGTATAGTGATTAAAAAGGGGCCAAAGAGACCAAAAAGAAACTGTATTCTGTATGTGGAACCTGAAGGCGAGAATATGTCAATATACATTACAAGTAAATGCCACTAAGTGTAAACTCTGATCCCTAGGGAAGGAACTGTCTAGAAGGGAGGATGGGGAGTATCTGAAAAAGAGGAAATCGGTACAATTTATGATGAATAGTTGGGCGAATGAAGCCTGGTATCCATACCTGGATACATTACTTAATCGTTGGCTCTGATGCGAAGTATTAAGATTGAGAATCGGTATCAACCCTTGGATGATAAATGAGAGAATAAAAACAGAAATGATGCAATCTGATGGCAATTCTACGTGTATGATAGGTACAAAATGTGACATCCTGCACATATTAGTGGATTGCACAAAAGTAAAATGCGGAAATTGTTTTTATGTCCCATCGTTTTTAAAATATGGTACTGTATCCCGGGGACACGCAGTAGATCTTCTTGCAGATATGCCTACCCTGGGCATCGCAATAGCAACTGGGAAATATATGAATGCCGTAAAAAGGTCTTTTATGGAAAAATGAATTTGAAGATTGTAAGTTTTGAAGGAATTGGGATTTAAACAGCTTTAAATGATGCAAAATGTTTAGATAACAATTTTTTGATATTTCTTAATAGGAATTCTTATAAATATTTTTAATAAGTACACAATTATTTCACATATGGGTGTGAATATTGAATATATCGAGTAATTGTGCAATTATGTAATTCAGTGTATGGAAATCTGCTCTCTTCTTTTTTTTCTTACAGGATATGTAGCTTAATGGTAAATGTTCATGATATTGTGATGATTTTAGATTATTTATAAAAATATCATGATTTTAGGTTGTTTAAAGACAGGTCTAATTTCTACTTACAGTCTAAATTAACGCTACTTTGAGTGACTGGACACTATTAGTTTTAAATGCAATTTGCACAAAAACGAAACCTGGTACATGAAACGAATAAGCATATTTGAACAACTGTGAGTAAAATGAAGGGTATATTAGTTGGTCGATATGCACAAAAAATGTTCACAGCAGTACATAGTATGAGTAAATTGTTTTGTACTAAAGTATAAGTACTGATGACTTTAAACATTTTGAGGATCTCAATTGAAGTTCCACAAAAGCAGAATCTGTTTTATGAAGAGTAAGCATATTTGCACAATAGTAAGCAGTAATTAAGGGAGTATGAGTTGGTCGATTCGCACAAAAAATGATTACTGCAGTGCTTTGAATTATTTGAGTATATAGGGGCAGATTTACAATAACTGGCGCATCCCCAGGGATGCACCAGTTATTGTGCGCCATGCTTCTGCCAACCATGGTGCGCCGCATTTACAATGGGGCAAAAATGGCACAGATGTGTGACGCATGTGTGCCGTAAATGCGGCGCATTGCTGGAGTTATGTTGCAACCACGACGCAGCTCCAGCAATTCTCTCGGGGCCCTATCTGTCCAATGCTGTGCCAATCCTTACGCATGCTTCAAGCAGGTGCAGGGTTTTGAGGCAGCATTGGCCTAAAAGTGACTGAGTGAAATCTTGTAGACTTCACTCAGCCACTTTTAGGAGGCGTTCCTGGGCAGGAACGTCCCCCTGCGCCGGAACGCCTGCTTATGGCGCAGGGCTTTACAACGTGACACATCTCCCAGATGCGACACGTTGTAAATACCCTGCACCATGGCGCATCTTTATCACCACCGCTGCATCACAAAAGTGACGCAACGGCGGAGTAAAAGAGGCGCAAGGGGCTTCTAGATCTGCCCTCATAGTGTTGTAGGATAATTACAAGCACTGTTGGTTTTAATAATTGTATTGATCTTAACTGTATTTTATTGACATTGTTTTTATTAACTGAATAATAAAACTTTACTTACTCTAAAATCTATGGGAAGCAACAACATTTTCACTCTCAATGCACATGTTAGATATTTTTACAATAGAACTTTTTTATTAGTGATTAAAAAGGCTAATACATAGGTTGTTTTTGTTAAGAGATTAAAAATATAATCTTGGGTATAACGTATTTTACTTTGGTTGTTTTAATGACTACGGTCTTAATAAACGCATGTTTGAATTTAATTTAATTGAAAAGGTGCTTCATGAAGATAGACCCTCTCTGGTTGTGGACCTGCAGGCCCAGTTCCCTCAGTGACTGGAACTCGCCTGCGCTGCTCTCCATTTAGTTTAGTTTTCACTCAAAGACCCTGCGCAGAGTACTTTTATTTATTTGACATCAGGAAGTCAACATTTGCAAATAAGAGTGGATGGAAATGCCATCGAGAGACCAGTTATACTTATTACATACCTGTTGATGAAGGCGGTTTCATTACAAGTGACACGGACGACAGAAGCTGCCATCAGTTATGTACAATTCTTCACAATTTTGATTATCATTTTCCAGTTTACATGAATTGTAAAACGTTGAAGTGAGACATAATATGTTTATAGAGGAAGAAGACTTTCGTGTTATTTATTTCTGCGTTGGCAGCGTGTTTGAAATACGGCAGGCTATAAGAATTCAACGTTGTGATATGTGTTGTTTTGATATTTGTTTTCACAGTTCGTTTTGGCTGTTCATCATAATACTGGTCATGCTGGGCTTTTTTGTCGGGTTGCAATACCTTCCAATCTTTCCTGAAATGCTTTCATGTGCATAGTAAGTAATAAATAATGCCCTTTTGTCTGGATGAACTGTTATCTTTACAAAGTTTTTAAAGTGCTTCATTTATTAACATGATTTCTCCATCCTCCATCTTTTTTTGCAGTCGAAATGCAACCAAAGGCCACTCTAACATTGTGATAAACTACTCTAAGTTGCCACAGATGTGTTCTGATTGGTCCTCATTAGTTCTATTCCCTCAACTTTATTTCCTTGCAATAGTTCTGTATTAGATACATTGAACGCATTTGACACAATGTCTCAAGGCACTGGAGCCATAAAAATAAACTTCCTTATGGAAATAATTCCTTTCGAAAAATGTGAGCTATTATCTTACCTCCAGTATATATGTTAGTGGTGAAAGCAAGCGCTCAAGCGGGCATATTATCAAAGGGGGCGATAGGAAATTATCGCCGCTTTAGCGGCCGTTAAGCGGCAATAATTCTATTGCCCTATTAGCAAACTGTTGCTAACAGAAGTTAGCGACAGCTTGTAGGCGATAGCGAGCGGTTTGAGGCCCGCTTTGCATGTCAGCGATATTTATCGATAAGGGCGTACCCAACCTGTTAGCGACTGAAAGCAGTCGCTAACATCGCTATCGCCTATTACCAACACAGGCGTAGCGATGGAAATATTTGCGCTAAGCGCGAATATCTCCAAAAACGAACCCCTGCTCAGACCATTATATCCAACGGGATGTGGCTATAATGGCTAAGACCCTGTTAGCGATAATGCGTGAATATTGCTGCATTCTCAGCTTTTGAGATAATCATTGCTAATAGCACGTTATCTCAGCGATAAAATCCGGTGATGTGCGGCGATAATTTTTTTAAAAAAATGCCGCTAAGCCTACTTAGCGATAAATACCGCTATTTGCTGATAATAAGCCCCAAGGTTTCTAAAAGAAGGCAGCTTCCACGCCAAAGGATTTGACAGTTAAATGCCTAAGAGCCACCACTGAGAACCATAGGCACCAAACCAGGATAATGGAGTATTATTCTTTTGTAGAATGGCGCATCCAAGCTGTATACAAGAGGTGTAGAGAAAATGTTATTTTGTAGGTAGGGTGGATTTATCCTTCCACTGATGGGTAGGAAGATCAGGGATTTTTTCTTGACGTGTTCACATAGCTAGTGTAGACTTTGGGGGATGAGATGCAAAAGCTTTTTGCTGCATGGAAGAATATGATAAACATACTTTAGCAGCCACTGCAAAAATTGGAAATATGTTAAAGCAATATTTCCATCGCAGTTTAGCTCGCATGAGGGATTTTATAATAGGACCTTCTCCATGTAAACCAGTTCAAGTCACCACAAATGAAGAAGTGTTGACAGTACCAGGCAAGATGTTTTCCTGCAAGAAACAACAAGCAAGTGAAGTAGAGATTGGATTACCTGGAACAGCAAGCAATCTGTTAATAGGTTTATCTACCCGATCCATTTAAGGAGAGAACACATGAACTGTTGCTTTTAGACTTAATAACACATTTCATGAATTCGGTCATATTTACAGCTAATCTGTGCCAACGAGAAGACCAAATACATGTAAACCAGTTCAACCACATCTCAGAAGTACAAACACCTACACTTTATTCACAATCAAAGAGATAATTACAACTCAATATGTGCTGTGGCCTAACCTTTAGATAGCTTTTTAAAATCAGTCTACGCACTTTTATTTGAACTTGCTAGTGGGTTCTATTAGAATAAATGTATAACTTTTGCCATTGAACCAATTTAATTTCAGCAGTTTCCCCCCCATGCATTTAGTTATTTGGATAGTCCAGAGAAAGAATTTGTAATACTGTTGACTTGCTGCATCTCGTAGATATAGAAATGGAGGATGCCTGCTCTGGCGAGATCCACAATGGGCAGAATGTAAATGTCACTGATCATTAAAGAGGAGACATTCCAAAGCAACTATCTGGAAGGTAATCAAGAGATGGTTACTGTCCCATCCTGATGCAGTTCGTAAAACACATCTAATAAAAATATACACCATAGGGATGCCTTACACTTTGCAGGCTAGACTATTGGCAGTACCACATTTTCAATAGGCAGATGGGGGCATGAATATGTCCAGGTAGAAGACAGGTAGTTGCATAAATACATTTTGCAACAACAGGTGCATGACATTTGAAGGAGCTATAACGGCATTTCATGTTAGTTCAGGTCAGATTCTGCATTTTAGTGGTGTCTCAATAGCTGCAAGAGACGCCTTATGCACATCCCCATGGGAAACAGCCTTTACAACGCAACCATTACATTGCACTACACTTACAATACAGGCATTACATGGCAACATCATTTACAACGAATGACACTACAACGCAGGCATTACAACACATACCATTACAACGTTTGACACTACATCGCATGTCACTACAACACAGGCCTTACAACGCATACCATTACAATGCATACCATTGGAGTTAGAGTATTAATTTTTAACCGCTACATTATCCAACACTTACCCTACTGTTGCCCCTCCCCCCGGAGTTAGAATATTAATTTTTACCCACACTCTATCCAACACTTACCCTACTGTTGCACCTCCTGGAGTTAGTATAGTACATGTTCCACCTATACTATCCAATACCTACCTTAAATGCATTGTAATGGTATGCATTGTAAAGGTAGTATGCGATGTAATGGAATGCTTTGTAAAGGTAGTTTTTTAAAATGCGATATAGTGCCATGCAATGTAATGCAATGAGTTGTAGTGGATGTTGTGGTGTAAAAACTGCGTTGCAAGTGTATGCGTTGTAAATGTATGCGTTGTAACATCCTACATTCTGTCGCCATTGGCACCACACATTCAATTTGATGAAAGCAATGATGGATCTGCAGTTGTCCAAGGGCATTCACAACACTTTCCAGGGCACCCAATATAAAAGGTAAACAGCAAATTAACAGAGTTTGCAGGTTGGTGCTCACAGAAAAAGATTGGAATTGAGTCCTGGTATGTTTTAAGTAATTGCCCAGCAATCCCAGGTGTTGCTTAATAGAATACAATGCACAGGATGTATGTAAAGGCAACATATCCAAAACATGCCCAAAATATGAGATTTCTGGGCCAAAACATTTAAATATGGCCATGTCCGAAATGTTTGATGTATACTGGGAAAGACTTATGAATATGTACGTCCATGACATAGGGCTGGGAGCCATATTGGAACCAAAGGCCCTTTGGAACAAAAGCTGTTCATTGAAAATGAGCTACAACTTTTAACTTGTTGCTGACAAGGGTAGAATAGATGAGCACCGATTCACTCACAATAGAGTAATGGATTAATGACGGACAGGAGGGGATACTCCCAGAGGAAATGTATATGCAGCAGATATGATCTGATCACAGAGTAGAGGACGTTTTTCAAAATGAATAACTGTTATGAAGGACTTGCTATACGCACTTGACACAATATCGCCACAGCCAGAATGAATTGCATGATACAGGCTAACAAGGCTATTTTGAAATGGCTTACTGTTAAAAATATGTAAGCTAAGCATGGATGAAACAACAGAAGGGGAGCAACGTACATCAGGGAAAATAATCCTAATAACTGGAATTGCAATAGGAGGCAGTGGATTTCACAATCAGTAACTTATTGTGGGCCCTATTAGTCCATCATAGTAGCCAGTATACTCATTGTAGAATTTGACGTGTGCTCTCTGTAACTACCCTTGAGTCTACAGTTATCTGTAATTGATGATTTTTTTTTATTCGGTAAGTGAAGATGGATAGATTATTTGCTTACAACCCAATAGGTACATTTACAGATCACTTTAACGAAAAATGTGGAAAGCATGGAGCACTAGGAAATAACACAGATGTTGGAGGTAGACTGTCACTGTTAAAGTCATTCGTAAACTCCGTTGATCAATATTCGTGCTCGCATGTATTTGCATATATTTGCATCCTCCACAAGTGAATTTCCAGAAGATCACAAAACCAGTGATATTTGCAGAGATTATTCAACGCATGAAAGGAGTGTTATGAAGGCTATCAAATGAGGCATATTTGAATAGATTAAGCAGCACAATTGCAAACATAAATTAAGCCGTTATTACTGGAAAAAAACGTTATTCTAGAAAAGTTAAGACATCAAAGGAGAAAAATCTATCGAAGTGATCAAAGATTTTGCTATTGGGGGGGGCGTGGCTTGGCAGCGACCAAGATGGCCGCATAATCCTGAGGCGCTCCGGCTGCATACCTGAAGACCCCGACACATCCGTCACTGATCCTGTAAATCCACGACATTGCACACGAGGATTGGAGAGCTGACATCCTCCGACGCCCAATGGTGTGTTTTTCATCCGGATCCGACCCCGGGAAGCCGAGTACAGGGGATCGGCGAGTGCGGGCCTGTTGCAGCCTAAGCGGTGGAGGTCCACCAGTGAAGCACCGGCCTCGAGCAGAGAGCTGGCCGCCTAGAAAGCGCAGGTGGGCGGCTGAGTGGCGCAAGACACAGGGGGGGGGTTGCGAAGTAGCAGCGATCCCCAGTGAGGGGGACACAGCGGTTGGAGCACCCTCCCACCCCCCTGGTGTGTGCCGGTGTGATGTGCTGCCCTCTCCGGTGCCGCGGTGAGTGGACTTGCCCGCCCAGGGAGAGTATGCAGAGAGGATAGGCCGGTGTGGCGGCGCCCCTACCACGTGGCGGAACAAGGCAGCGGAGAGGCCTCAAAAATCCTTGCTAGGCGGCCCCAGGATATGGTGGCAGCAGGGACGCACTAATTCGTGGAGGTAGCAGCAGCAGAGGCCCTTGGTGACCACAGTACCGATGCCGGGGGCGACAACGGACAGCAGACCGGTGGGTGAGGTCAGAGACCCCCGGCAGGCGGCCCTAACGACTGACAAACGGCTGGCTGGCATCAGTGGGATAATCCTGGTCTGCGAGGGCCACCCCTGTCTCTCCCGGGCGCGGTGAGGTGCGGAAGGAGGCGGAAGGGCCCAGTGGCGGGCACCATATATCACGCACTGCCATGAGAAACAAGACCCAATCTAACACTATGGACAACTACACGGAGAACAAGGAGGGGTTGCCGGATCCCACTGCGGGACCTCGGAGGAGCCCCGTGAGCCAACCCTGTCCTCCATAATGCAGGCCATACAATCTTTAGGCATCACTCTTGAGTCCAAAATAGATAAAATGTCTATCGAAATGACGCTTCAACGGGCGGACTTGAACAAGACGTCCGAGAAAGCCACACAGAATGCTGCCGCCATTACGGAACTACATGGGGCTACCAAGCAGTTACAACAACAGGTCCAACAGCTCACCACCAACAGAGACAGATGGCGGTGCGGCTGGAGGACCAGGAAGGGAGGGCCCGAAGAAACAACCTGCGGGCGGTGGGAGTGCGGGAAAAAATGGAAGGGGCTAGCATGGAACTGTTAGTGGAAGATCTCATTTTAAACCGCCAGCAACCCAAAAGACTGTCTAAATTCTTTGTCGTAGAGCGGGCGCATAGGGCACCGATCCCACCACCACGCCCGGGGGCCCCACCGCTCACCATCATCGTGCGGATTCTCAATTACAGAGACAGGGATGCAATCCTACAGGCAGCCCGACAACATGGGGGCATTCGTGTGGACAACGCCACGATACGCCTCTTCCCAGACTTCACACTTAAGGTCCAGCAGGAGCGCCGTTCGTTTGATGCCGTCAAGAGAGAACTCCGAGAACGCAGAGTTAAGTACATGATGTTCTTTCTGGTGCGGCTCAAGGCGGAAGGGAAATCCTTTTTCTTCACCACCCCGGAGGAGGTGCATGCCTGGCTTGAAGAGCGTGGCCAGCAGCGGAGGGGCCCGGAGCGTGGGGGGCGTTGGTGAAGCACGGCGCCCCAGTCTCCGGCCTCATCTGTGGGATCAGTGGGGGTTGCACGACAACGCCAGGAGAGTCCGCGCCCAGAGAACGGGAGGAGGATCCGCAGCCTTTCGCTGTCTCCGGACCTGGGGTGACATGAAGGACCACATTGGTTTGGACTGCCCAGAAATCGTGGACACGTAATGTATATGGGGGCTATTGATACTGGTTCTACAGGGCCATTGAGGGATGGGGGGTCTCAGAATGTATGGGGGACATGCGAGGGACAGACTTGAAAGCCCCGAACATTATTTGCTGTTACTTTTATACCGTGTGGGCAGTGAGCCCGGGTTGAGTCTCCTGGAAGTACTCCAACCGGCAACCGGTTGAGTGGATGATGAACTGTAAGGGGGGGCGGACGGGAGCCCCGGATGCTGAACTTGGTTGCACCACTTGCCCCTGAGTTTTTTGTTTTACGGGCTACAGGCGCTCTGCTTGTTGGGGATGTCTGGCCCGGTTGGCCGGAGTAGCAGGGTAGCAGGGTGGGGGGTGGATGAGGGGGGGCATGTTTTTTTTCTAGTTCTTATTGTTTGTTTCTCTATTATATAGTTGCTCTGACTCCATTGACACAATCAGCTGGCAGATGGGGGGTGGAAGGGAGATTTGGTTACTAACCATTATAATTGGCGGGACTGATGGCTGGGCTACACACGACATGGTCGCAACACATTGATATAGTATCCTGGAATGTGAATGGCCTTCAAAACAAAATCAAACACACTGTGGTGCTTTAATACCTTCGCAGTTACACCCCTGATGTCGTACTCCTAAAGGAGATGCATCTGTTAGGGAACCACTACAAGGCCCTAAACAGATTTGGTTACACCTTACATGCCCACTCAGGCTTTACTACGGGCTCCAGGGGAGTAGGAATCCTTGTCAAAAACTCCCTGCCACTGGTACTGGGGCGGTGTTGGTTGGATCCCCTGGGTCGCTATGCGGCGGTGTCTGCACAATGGGAGGGCCGAACTCTGAACCCATGTTCCCTTTACATTCCTCCAAAGCTCCACACAACTACTCTCCCCGATATTGGAAAGTAGCTGTTGGAAATGCCCACGGGGACACTGATCCTGGGGGGGGATATGAACAACGTGATGGCTAGGGAATTGGACCGGCTGCCGCCTCAACTGGGTAGAGGAGGGGCGACCCACCTAAGGGACTTTGCACAAGCGCTGGGTCAGGTGGATCTCTGGAGGACACATAACTCGCAGGCTAAACAATACATACATGTCTCTGTGGCCCATGGCTCGTCTTCTAGGATTGATTACATATTCACACAGACAGACTGCATGAGCCTCTTCAGGGACGGACATCATAAAGCTAGAGGGATATCTGACCATTCAACTGTGGGGGTTCAGATGGTGGGTCCCAGGCGAGATTGGAGTGTCCCCCCTCTGCTTGATACCTTTTTATTTATGGAAACAGAGTTTCAGGAGAGGTTCCGGGAGAGGGTGGATCATTACTTTGAGGACAATGTGGGATCCGTAAGCTCCCCCGGGGTAGTCTGGGAAGTGTACAAGACAGTGACCAGGGATTTTGTGCAGGCCGAGGTTGGGAGACGGCGCAGAGAAAAACATGCACAAGTGGCAAAACTAGAATTGGAGCTTCATGCTCCGGAGGCTAGGATGGGGCTTACCCAGGAACAGGAGCAGGACAGGCAGCATAAAGTACGCCTCCTAAGCAAGGAGTTAAGGGACATTCTGACGGAACAGGCAAAATCACATGCACTTGCCACCCAGCAGCGGGTGTATGACTTGGGAGACAAGGTAAATAAAATGATCGCCTGGCTGGAAAAGAGAGATCGGGAACGCAGTTGAGTACCGGGAATAGAGCGACCGTACGAGTCAGTGAGCACCACTAGTGTGGCGATTGTGGAGGAATTCGCACGCTACTATGAGGAGGTCTACCGCTCTCAAACGACTAGGGAGGAGCGGGAGTGTCGTGAATTCCTAGCCCCTTGCGGCTACCCCTACTGGAGTCTGCTGACAGGGATATTCTGGAAGCAGATACCACGGTCAAAGAAGTGGAGGAGGCCATGGGGGACCTGCAGACGGGTAAGGCTCCGGGACCCAACGGGTTCCTGGCAGAAGCGTTTGGGTGCGTGGCAAGTCGCACGGCACCACACATGTGCAATATGTTCCAAGAGGCGCGAGAGACTGGACAGCTAGAGAGGGATTTACAGCTTGCAATGATCCATAAGGCCGGTAAGCCGCAGGGGGGATGCAGCTTCTACAAACCTATCTCCCTCCTCAACTATGAGACGAAGGTCTTTGGGAAGATCCTGGCCACGTCCCTGGGTGCGGTGGTACAAGCACTGGTCCCTTGCTCATTGCACCATCAGGATTCAAGCAAGCCGGGCCGACGATGGCTGAAATGCCAGAAACCGGTCCCCAGTAGCTTGTTTCCTTCCCAGTATAAGAATTGGCTTGGTAGTTTGGTTTGCCCTGTTCCCATCATGCACTGGGACAGGAACAGACTAATTTGCATGTAGCCAGGTTCTGAGCTGGGATGGTGCAGTGAGCTAAAAAACGGTGATGGATGAAGCCCTGATCTTTGATCTGGGTAAGAGTGGTCTGCTTAATTCAGACACTCTGTTCATCACCACCCCCCTTTTCTGAATCATTTTGTCCACCATAAGCGTGGAAGGGTATACTCAGATGTGAGTCCCTTGCTCATTGCACCATCAGGATTCAAGCAAGCCGGGCCGACGACGGCTGAAATGCCAGAAACTGGTCCCCGGTAGCTTGTTTCCTTCCCAGTATAAGAATTGGCTTGGTAGTTTGGTTTGCCCTGTTCCCATCATGCACTGGGACAGGAACAGACTAATTTGCATGTAGCCAGGTTCTGAGCTGGGATGGTGCAGTGAGCTAAAAAACGGTGATGGATCAAGCCCTGATCTTTGAACTGGGTAAGAGTGGTCTGCTTAATTCAGACACTCTGTTCATCACCACCCCCCTTTTCTGGATAATTTTGTCCACAATAAGCATGGAAGGGTATACTCAGATGTGAGTCCCTTGCTCATTGCACCATCAGGATTCAAGCAAGCCGGGCCGACAACGGCTGAAATGCCAGAAACCGGTCCCCGGTAGCTTTTTTCCTTCCCAGTATAAGAATTGGCTTGGTAGTTTGGTTTGCCCTGTTCCCATCATGCACTGGGACTGAAACAGACTAATTTGCATGTAGCCAGGTTCTGAGCTGGGATGGTGCAGTGAGCTAAAAAACGGTGATGGATCAAGCCCTGATCTTTGGACTGGGTAAGAGTGGTCTGCTTAATTCAGACACTCTGTTCATCACCACCCCCCTTTTCTGAATCATCGAGGTTGGGAGACGGCGCAGAGAAAAACATGCACAACTAGAATTGGAGCTTCATGCTCTGGAGGATAGGACGGGGCTTACCCAGGAACAGGAGCAGGACAGGCAGCATAAAGTACGCCTCCTAAGCAAGGAGTTAAGGGACGTTCTTACGAAACAGGCACAATCACATGCACTTGCCACCCAGCAGCGGGTGTATGACTTGGGAGACAAGGCAAATAAAATGATCGCCTGGCTGGAAAAGAGAGATCGGGAACGCAGTTGGGTACCGGGAATAGAGCGACCGTACGGGTCGGTGAGCACCACTAGTGTGGCGATTGTGGAGGAATTTGCACGCTACTATGAGGAGGTCTACCGCTCTCAAACAACTAGGGAGGAGCGGGAGTGTCGTGAATTCCTAGCCCCTTGCGGCTACCCTTACTGGAGTCTGCTGACAGGGATATTCTGGAAGCAGATACCACGGTCAAAGAAGTGGAGGAGGCCATGGGGGACCTGCAGACGGGTAAGGCTCCGGGACCCAACGGGTTCCCGGCAGAAGCGTTTGGGTGCGTGGCAAGTCGCACGGCACCACACTTGTGCAATATGTTCCACGAGGCGCGAGAGACTGGACAGCTGCAGAGGGATTTACAGCTGGCAATGATCCATAAGGCAGGTAGGCCGCAGGGGGAATGCAGCTTCTACAAACCTATCTCCCTCCTCAACTATGAGACAAAGGTCTTTGGGAAGATCCTGGCCACGTGCCTGGGTACGGTGGTACAAGCACTGGTGCATCCGGACCACTCAGGCTTTATGCCCCATAGAAGCACGCGACTCAACCTGCGACGCCTGTTTGGGGTCCTGCAAGCAGTAACGAAGCGGCCGGGAGTGCCGGCTGCACTGCTATCTCTTGATGCCTGTATGGCTTTTGATAGCATTGAATGGGGTTACCTATATGCAGTTTTGGAGAAGCTCTGATTTGGTGATAACTTCTGATCATGGGTGAAGCTCCTCTACACAGAGCCACTGGCGAGAGTCCGTGTCAATGGGGCTATGTCACGGGAATTCCAACTGGGGCACGGCACGAGGCAGGGCCGCCCCCTTTCCCCAACTCTCTTTGCCCTAGCGCTGGAACCACTGGTGCATTGCATTCGAACGGACCCTGGGGTGTGGATGGGAGGAACGCATATCGTTATATGCCGACGATATTTTGCTGTATGCCCAGAGACCGCCTGAGTCCATACAAAGGCTGATGGCCATACTGCGCACATTTGGGGAATACTCCGGATATCGCATCAACTGGAGCAAATCCCAGCGCTAAGTCCTGGCGGGGCCCCAGCCTCAAATTATGGAAGACTGCGAGGGCCTAATCTGGCGTACAGAGTTCCGGTACTTGGGAATATGGGTCACACTATCTGACACCGAATTCCTCCATTTAAATGTGCAGAGGCAACTGGAACGCCTTCACAGCGACGTGATGCACTGGGGGACACTCCCAATCTCCCTGATGGGCCATGCCGTCTTATTCAAAATGATGGCCCTGCCTCAATTGCTCTATGCACTGCAGAGCTTGCCCTTCCTGATCCCAATACACATATTTAAAACAGTAAAGTCAGAGCATTGCTCCTTATTGTGGAGTGGAGGGTGCCAGAGAATAGCGCTTAAAAAACTGCAGCAGGGACTGTATGAGGGAGGGTTGGCGGTGCCAGACATTTGTTTCTACTACTGGGTGACACAGCTGGTCAATATAAATGGTTGGGAGTTTGCCCCGCAGGAGGAACCCGGTTATCGGGTGAAGCGCATGGCCCTGGGGGAAGACTCCTACTTTTACTCTAAAACCAGACACATTCAGACCCTGCCTCCCCAGACAGCGGTGGTGGTAGAGGTGTAGAGGTGTGGAAACGGGCAGCAAAGTCACTGGGGTGGAAGGCGAAAGTTACAGACCATACACCTTTGTGTATGGTCTTCGGGAGTTTTTGCAGCTGCGAGACCTGCGCCAGTGGAGCCTGATAGGCATCCACACACTGGGGGACATATGGAAGAGGGGAAAATTGGTAGATTTTGCGACTCTACAGACGGAGTTCCACATGGGTGATGGGGAATTCCTGCACTACCAGCAACTCAAACACGCCATACATGCACATCTGACGGAGGGGGAACAACTACCTGAATATGCCCCACTTGAGGATAGGCTACTGCTAGATCCTATGATTGACAAAGCTATCTCCCTTACCTATAAAAAAGCTCGTTAATAACCTTCCGGACACAATGGGACCATTGAGGGAAAAATGGGGGTCGGATTTTGGCATATTGGAAGACGATGACTGGAACGAGGCCTTGCAGTGCCCTAGAGAGGTTGTGATCCGGGCTAGATTCAGACTGGCTCAGCTGCGTATCCTCCATAGGTCCTACACCTCACGGACGGTGCAATATAAGATGGTGTTTGCAGCTTTGCAATTCTGCTTAAGGGGTTGCAAGGAAGGAGGGCACCTTCTTTCACATTCTATGGGACTGCCTCAAAATCCGCTCGTATTGGGTTCACCTGCAGGAAATTATGGAAGGAGTGATTGGGGCAGAGGTGCCGCTGGAGGCCCGATGGCATGTTCTGGGGGTGACAAGTGACGTTACCTGGCCCAAGGGGGACAAGATATGGCTAGCCCTTGCCAGTATGGTGGCCAAGAGGAACATAGCTCGCCTCTCGGGGAGTGACCTGTCACCAACGGTGGAGGAATGGGTGCGGGACCTGGACTGGTGCCAAAGGGCAGAGAAAGTTATTTATAATAGCTGGGGTTGCCCTAATAATGGGAGAAGACATGGTTGGCATGGAGACAATACAGGGGGGGACTGGTTGAATACCCCAGACGGACCACCACTGGGTTGAGTGAGGCCCTTATTGGAATTCACCCTCTGATTAAACTGCTCTGCGAGCATTTACTGGACCCTACTGTCTGAGGGACCACCCATCCACAGTCGCGAGAGGGAATGGTCGCAAAGCGGAGGGGGGGGAGGGGAGTAAGGACACAGAACAGGGGGTCTGGGCAGGGAGGGTGCGGGTGCCTAAACACAGAATTTTGAATTTCGTAAGGGGTACGCTATGGGGGTAGGCCAACATGGATCTCGCCAAGTGATTTTTATATTTGTTTGATGTAACTGTACCAATGCACTTCCACTGCTATCTGATCTGTATTTTAATGGAGCTGTTATGTTTCAATAAAAAGATTTTTAAAAAAAATTTTGCTATTGGTTTTCTGAATCATGTATTTCAGAAGGCAGACCAAATGAGTGCATTGACAAACGAAAGGTGGGAAGATAGCAGGAACGATTAGCCAAAATGTGATGGAAACAATGGTACTTTTTTTCCTTTGCGATCTGAGTGAAAAAAGGGAAATTTATGTAAACAAAGGCCAGGAACAAGCTGCACTGTTGAGCAAATATTTTTATTACTTTATTTTAAAGAAACACATTCATATATGTCCATGTGAAACTAAACACATTTTCAATAAATGTCTGATAGAAGCTAGCAAAAATAAATTCAGATAAGGAATTGTGGTCAGATGAACTGCACCTTAAGATAATATGTGAAATTAGGGTCATAGTACCCTGACATTATACTCTCAGGAGGGCCAAGTGGCCAACATTTGTTTTGCCCAACTCAAAGCCTCACAGCTGCCCTTCTCATTGGTCAATCCTTGACCCAGTGAAGGCTGGATTATGCAAACTCAATTTACCTAACATCCCATACTAAGCTGGTCTCCTACCTTCAGCTGATGCAGAATGCTGCTACTCAGCTAATTTTGGGGTTTCCCATACATGAACACAACAATGCTAATTGTTCAGATGGCATATACCAGAGGATCCTGTAATTGATGTGAAAGGATTTTGCCCTTACCTCCCCAGCGCTGTGGTTGATCACAGGTTCCGCTGGCTTCTCTGTGGCTTGTTCTGCCGTCTCCCGCTGCACAATGATGATTTTTAGTTCAAGGACACAGTGGCATCCTGGTGGAGGGCGATCATTGTCTTTCCCCAAAGACATCGGCTTGAATTGGGCCCACCCAGAGGATTGTGGGTACTTTCTTTTGCCATATGCAGGTCTCTTATAAAGTCTGCATGAAGGGGAGTTATAGTATCTACAGTGCTCCTTAACAGCATAATGATATATTTGTGTCTATATTCATACTCATTGAAAAAACATAGGTTTTAGGGGTGTTATTGTTATCTGGACATTTCACTCGTACAAAACCATTGAAATTCCTCCGTTATAGTTAGTTGTACTAACTATAACTCACGCGCCCGCAATCCACTGCTGATGATGTCACATAATATATCATTCATGACATGGTCAGTGACATCACTGATGACATCTCAAATGGCATCACTGATGACATCACTCATGACATCATTCAGTGAATGTGCTTTGGTTCGATATTTAAAGAAGTATTATATATATAGAAATTTGCATTGAAGAGTGAGTGGAAGTTTTAGTGCCTGTATGAAGAATTTACTAGTAGTGTGATTAACTGTCTAAATTTCTCACTAAATATATGGGATAGTGATTATATGTGAATTTCTATATCAATCTGTGTCTTATTGTGTAAACTACTACATAAGTTGGTTACTGTGAGAAGTTGGCCTGATATATAATGTTCACTATTCTAGTGAGCACTTTGTATCAGTCCAAACAACCCTTATGGTGATTGGTTGTAAGTCAACCTTATAGACCAGCTATCCTAGTAGCGTGGATACGAGCAGTCTTCGGGCTAAACACTAGAGGGCGTGTTAAGCCAGCTGTTATACCATCACATATACCCCTTGAACACCAAGTGAAAGGACACCACACAAGTGCTATGAAAATAAACAGTGTATTTATTAGAATCACAACAGCCCTGTACTCTTTATGAGGACAGGGTACTAAGCACACAACAAAACTCTTATGAAAATACTTCAAGTTGCACAATTTACACAAATGCCCGAGGGGCACGAAAAACCATATACTCTGAAAGTGGAATGCGAAATTACTAGCAGGTAAGTACTATACTAATAGGCTTTGTAATCGCTAGGACTACGTTACTGAACCTTCAGATTACTAGTAGGAGGCCTAGGGGACTCGGGTGCAGAGTGTGCACTCTCACGCGGGATGCAGGACAAAGTCTATGGGAGCTAGTAAAGACAAAGTTAGTGTTCTCGGGCGAACCCGATAAGGTAGATCGAAAACGACAGTGGATCCTGACCCTTGGATAGTGGGGCTATGCTGGGGCACCAAAATGCCGAGTTTACCTAGCCCAGGGGCTGCAGCTGCATATGTCTCAAAAGACGTCGGGAATCCTCGTAGACGAACCAGGAGCCTGAAGAAAGAAGTTGCTGGCAGGCGACCAGTGAAGATAGTTTGAGTTGATCCAAGCCTGGATCGAAGATGGATGACACCTGAAAGCAGAGGGGACCAAGTTCGTGACTACTAGCCAGTAGTCAGGTGGCACCAGGAGGGCACCGGATGGTAGTCACCTGGACTAGGTGAGTGGGCGACGCTGTGCTCTGCAGATCTCACGGACCAGGAGGTGTTGTCGGCGAACAGGATGGAGGTGCGAGCTGTACCACGATGGATGATGCTGTCGACGTCGCTGGACCCAGGATTGGGGCAACAAGTCTTGGCAAATTCAAGCCCACGCGGTGGACTCAAAATGGCGTCTGGAGTGGCCAGGAGGGTCCGGGGTGCTCCTCTTTTGGAAGGGAGCAAGGGCCAGTCTGGAGCAACCAGACCAGCAGCAGTGATGTCGTCGGGCGTCGTTAAGAAGGCCACAAGCCAGCGGGCTAGTAGCCAAACAACGCGGTGATCAGCAAAAAGCAGAAGGGCCCCACGCAGATCGTGGAGATGCTGGGAGGCTGGACTTCGGTGCTGGAGCTGCTCAGGGTCGGGGCTTCTCGGACCCCAAAGCACTCACCAGAGGATCCCTCGGCGGTCGTGCTGGATAGAAGTCGTGCAGTTCTGATGATGGCCGGTCCCTCGAGGTCTCGTCGCACCTACGGTTCTCAGCTTAGCTGTAGAGGTAGGGAGAGGTCAGAGGTGCCAGGGAAGCCGGGTCTCGTCGTGCTGGTTGGTCGGATTCCTGAGGAAGGACGTGCAGCAAACCGCAGAGTTCTTAGATGGTGCCTGCAGATGCAGGGTGACTACTCCTTAGCCACAAGGGAGAAATCTTGAGAAGAAGTCGAGAGTTCCTTTCGTAGAAAGTAGTTTCTTGATTCAAAGATGATCTAATTTGGAAGGGTCCCCGCTCCTGCCTTTATCCTAAAGAAAGGGGTGGGTACGCGACTAGGTCCTGCCCTAGGGGTGGGACCAGGAAGGGGGGTGGTTACACCCCTCTCCCATGCCGAACTTTCCCCAGGCCAGGGGCTGGTGCGCCCCTGGAACTGGTTCTAGCCGGTAGATGCGTAGTGAGCACCGGGGAGCCACTCTTCAGTCACCTTCCTGTAAAGCCCTGCCTACCCAGGATACACAAAACCCTGTCTGGGATGGTGCTAGCACCGCCCCTGACAGGAAACCCTTTGTCCAAGCTCTCCTCGCTGGAAGGACTCCCAGCAGCAGGAGGTCAGACTCGTGTCTGTGGTGGCAGCATCCATTTTGTGGAGCTGAGGCTTCGTATAACTTTAACCGGGGTTCATAGTTACATGCATGTTGTGTCCTTCTAGAAGGGTGGAATGCTAACCCCGTCGCCAGAATTGGCGAGGGGTTAGTATTCCAATTCGGATGACACCTTACTCGACATGTTTTGATAAAGCAATACCAAAGATAGCATTTAACCGCGAGGATTATAATGCACTTAAGAGTATATGGTATGCGTTATCATGGAACAGCTATTAGGACTTGGTTCCGCAAGCTGCAAACGGGCTCAGCTCATGCCAGAGCACCATTTCACATGATTCCAAGCACTCTGCTTTCAGGATTGTCAAGGCCTGCCATAGGAGTGACTGATAGGAATCTGTGTGTCCATTTTTAGGGTTAGATATAGGTATACTATATCTAAAGCAAAGGGTGAGTACACCACCTTGCCCCAGCTTTCGTGCAGCCAGTTGTGTCAGATTTAGATGGCCATCCAGGGGTGGCATAATACATGCTTCAGCCCCTGGTAGGCCCTGGGTACACCTATGCCCTGAGTTACAGGGTCTGATAAGGTGGCCCAGTACCAATTGGAAATGTACCTAAGGTACATGGAATCCATTTTAGAGAGAGAGCAGTAGGCCTGGGGTCCTGATTGGCAGGGCCCAAGGTCAACTAAGTCGGAAAACCAGCAAAACACCAGGCAAAAAAAGTTGGGGGTAACCATAGTCAGGTATCTACCTTCCTACAGTTACTACATATGTGAAACTCAATATTAGTTTTTAATTAGTTAAGTGTCTATTTGTATGGGAGAGTGAATGTATCTGTGGTTGTGTAAGAGGTGTGTGACTGTCCAAAGATGTGTAAATAGTTGACTTAGTAGGTATATGACGTTAAGACTGCATGTGAAAACAGTTGTTTGGGTGAGTGAATATCTTTATGGGTGAGATGATGATTAAAGATATTTCTGACTGATACATGTCCAATAAAGTAGAAAATATAAAAGGCAGTGTATGTGACAGTTCTTGTATTTAAATAAATATATATAAGACTCAGTGATTGTATAAGTGGCTGCATGGAAAACAGTATACTTATAATAGTGATTTTATAACATACTAAGTGTGATTTTCTATATATATGAATAAATAAAGTACTGTTTGTATAAGTGTGTAGATGAGTAAATGTAAGTATAATCAATTGTTTGCATAAACCTTATGTCCCTGCTAGAGATCTCCGGTCCTCCTCCAAGTCCCTCCTTCAGATCCCCCGCTTCTCACGCAAAAAGTGGGGCGGGTCCAACTTCTCAACCCTGGCCCCTACTTTCTGGAACTCACTTCCAGACAATCTTCGTTCTGCAACTCAGTACCTCTCCTTCCGTAGAGACCTGAAAACTTTCCTCTTCTGCCAGGCTTTCCCCGCCTAAACTTACCTCACCCTTTCCCTGGTCTTTCTCCCTCAGTTGATGAACCCCCAGCGCCAAGAAACCGCAAGGTGTACGTCGCGCTTTACAAGTGTTTTAAATTAGAAATTAAGTGAGAAGGATGGCTGTATAACTGAATAGGATGTGTGCTGGTGTGTAATATCAATATAGGTGTATAAGTATTTTTAATAATGTTCTATTGATCTTTCTTAGCATGTATATGTGAATTTATAGGTAAGTGTTTAGATGTGTGTGTAGATCTACAAATCAGTGAGTGGGATTTTAGAAAGTTGTATTAGTATGTGATTGTTTTAAATATGGTACTCTATATTTTATAGTGAGTATTGAAAGGTTGTACTAGTGTGTGATGAGGTGTATCATATTGTCACATGGTTTATGTCATCAGTGATGTCATTTGAGATGTCATCAGTGATGTCACTGACCATGCCATGAATGATGTAATATGTGACATCATCAGCAGTGGATTGCGGGCGTGTGAGTTATAGTTAGTACAACTAACTATAACGGAGGAGTTTCAATGGTTTTGTATGAGTGAAATGTCCAGCTTACTATAACACCCCTAAAACCTATGGTTTTTTTTCAATTAATTTCTAAGGTTTTTTAAATGCTAATTCCTAACTATAACATGTCTGAAACCGATGTTTTTTTCTGTGAATTTCAAAGGTTTTTTCAAAGACAATTTTTAAATGTATTAATTGTTATATTTATTTTTCATACTGATTTACTACATTTTTATTCGTGCGTTTCCACATGACGTCATATACGTGTTCGACGCGGTGAGTGCACGACTCCCACAAAATTTTTAAATGTCTAAAATGATATATATATATATATATGTATTTAATGTACATATTAGGGCAAGACATTATCTGAGGTAATCAGAAAAATAATATTATTTCACTTTTAGTAAACTTATATTACTTTTAAATGCAATTTCGCGAAGTTGAGTTGGGTGCGTGCTGCCTGTGCGCAGGGTTAGCGGACCCCATGTGACCTGAAAAAAAAGATTTGATTGGTTCATAACTTTTCCCATTGTAACTATTGAAGAACCCCACTCATTTCAGTCATTCTTCTTAGAGCTTCTTTGGAGACAGATCTCTTAGCTGAGAAGATCTTCTTTTGGAATATTTCTTTTCCGATATTTTCCAATTTGAGGACACAACGGCTTCAGGACAACATCCACCACAAGAATCGGACCATTCTTTGGACGAACCTCCACGTCCAAAAAGACCTTCCTCAGTGGTGTCGAAGTTCTTTACCTACCCTGAAGGACAAAAGAAGGTGAATGCAACAAAAGTCACTTGTAAAATCTGTGATAGCATTCTTTCAAGAGGCAGTACCAATAAGAAGTACTCGTGCAGCACTGCTAGTATGTACAAGCATACTAAAAGTCTGCACCCTGTCAATCTGTCTCGGGAGGAGTGCAGGAGACTACAAAACAATCCTCCACCTGCACTGCCAAGTACTTCTGACAATTCCTCTTCGCCAGCACGTCTGGACATACGTTTAGAATTTGCACATCTAAAAATACACTGCATCAAGTGCAACCAACTTCTGTGCTATGGAAAGCAGTCTGTGGACTTAGTCTGTACAGCACAACAGAACCACCAGTGTTAGACTTTTTTTTCTGGGCTGTTAGTTCCTGAAGTTCACTGTTTTTTTCGTTCTTTTTTCTTTTGCAAAAACAACAAAAAAATCACAAAATTGTTCAAAAACTCTAAAAAAAATATAAAACAAAAAGGAAGTTCTTTTCAGAACTAACTTCTCTGGTTAAAGAAAGAGCTATATTTGTATGATAGTGTATGAACGTTTGTTTGAATGTATGCATAGTGCATAATTGACCGAAAGAATGCATTAGTAGTGTATGGTGTATGGATAAGTGCAGAACTATAAGGAAGTGCTGCAGCATGACACTTTTAGCTCTTTAGCTGCAGTGTGCTGTGGTACTTTCAAAGCACAGGGATGCAACATATGTACATACATATGTTGCAAGTCTATGCTTCCCTCTGCACTGCTGCTTAAACTGCAGCCATGTGGTGACACAGGCACCCTTGCACAATGCCGCAAGGATATCTGTGTCATGCAGAATTTGTTTTTTGTGCAGGAAGACACACCTTCCTGCACAAAAACAATCTGTGAAGGCATTTTTCTCCTTCAATGTTTGCTGTGCATTGTAGTATACAAAATGAGGATAAATTAAAATAATTCTCCTTGTTGTGCCTTGCTACACCAATTGGAGGATGGTGCAGCATTCACACACATGTCCAGATTTATGATTTATGATAAATCTGGAGATGTGCCTTGTTCTATGAGAATTCTGTGCAAACACGCACAGCAACACCTATGGAACGCCCCTTCAATGCAAAGTGGTGTGTATGATGAGGTTGTATTTACATGGAGAAGAAAAGGTACATAGAGTACCTTGTCCTCTCTTTGTAAATAAGAAAGAGTGTTTTGCGCTTTAACTATGTTACAAAAAGTGACATATTGTTGGCACAGGTTGCTTCTAAATTTGCCCCATAAGTGCTTAAGTATTAGCAGATTGTTACAATAAGAACATATATCTAGTTCATTGTTTGAAAAACTGCATGAGAGTGACATGAGGTAAAGACAGAGTTATCTCTCCAAAGATGATCAAAGAAGAATGATTGAAATTATTGCGCTTCTTCTATAGGTACAATGGGAAATGTTATGAACCATTCAAATCTTTTTTTTTCTGATCACACGTTATGGATACGGACTGAAGGATTAAAGTACTACAAGGAGAGACACTCGGTGAATTCATAATTGGTTGAGTTTTACTTTAGTGAATGTATTAGTACATGGTACTGAAAGAGTCACTGTTTGAACCTTAGCTTTGGAATAGATATTTGTTGCTTTTCTGACTTGGGTTGGCAATTAACCCTCCTATTGTACTGTAAGCACGAAATCAGGGCATTGCAGCTGCAAGCCTAAGTTCTTCCCTAATGCTGCTGAGCTTCATCATGGTTGTGACCTTCATGAAAGAGTAGCGTCTGACGCTGGCCAAGTCAACACACATCTGGGGGGATCTAGGAATGATTTCACTTTTACAGTGTAGCACAGATATTATGGGGCCCATTAGGTTGGCAGGCAAATTGCCCCCGCCAGGCTGGCGGTAGCCACTGCTGGCCTGGCCGGGGCAATCCACCCGCCATCCACACAGAAATGACCCCCCGCCACATTAGGATGGCTGGGGGGTCCGCGGCATATGGAAAGACTGCCGGCCCCGCTTTTCCGCCTCGGTCGCCTTGCCACCGGGGCGGAAAATGTCTAATATGGTGGCGGTGTCTATCAGACACCGCCAGCAATATTAGGATGGGCTTTGGGGAATTGGGGAATGCCTTGCCGCCACGGAAAGGCATGCGGAGACTCCCTGCGGGGGCCCGTTGTGGGCCCTCTGGGACTCCGGGGGGGGGTGCAAATGGGGGTACCATGAATTTTCAAAGTGCAACATGGCAGGCACTGCGCGGTGCCTGTCATGTTGTGCTTTGAAACGCACAACATGCTTTTTTAGCATTGCGGTGGGCGGTGCTTTCAGAACTGCCCACCACAATGTTAAAAATGCGGGATGCACCCGTCACTGTGGCGGGTGCATCCTAATTCCAAGGACGGGACCCTCGCCCTTATGGCAGGCGGTCCCATTGTCCATCAGGATATTGGGTGGTTCTACCTTCCCTAGGGCTTGAGTAAATGCATGAAAATCTACTTTTCTAAGAGTCATTCATTATTTAGTTTATATTTTATTTGGAACAATATTAATGACCCTTCTCATGGGTTGCATGTGTGGGGCTTAATGCTTTACACAGGCAGGCATGTGTTGCCAACTAGTACTCTACTAGCTGTGGGTGCTGTATACATTTCAAGAGTTGTTAACATATATTTTCTGGCAGTTACGGATTGCATGGTCTTACATTGCTGTAGTGGTCTTGGGCTTTTGAAGTAGGTGTCCTTATACTGCAGTGCTGGCCGAGTCTGCAATACTAGCAGTGGGCATTTATAGAACCACCAAAACATTTTCTAACACCGGTGTACACGTGAAGAGTGCTGATTTGCTAGTGGTGCTGTACACAGCCGTGCATGAGCTGTCTCATAGCTTTGGAATAGATATTTGTTGCTTTTCTGACTTGGGTTGGCAATTCACCCTCCTATTGTACTGTAAGCACGAAATCAGGGCATTGCAGCTGCAAGCCTAAGTTCTTCCCTAATGCTGCTGAGCTTCATCATGGTTGTGACCTTCATGAAAGAGTAGCGTCTGACGCTGGCCAAGTCAACACACATCTGGGGGGATCTAGGAATGATTTCACTTTTACAGTGTAGCACAGATATTATGGGGCCCATTAGGTTGGCGGGCAGATTGCCCCCGCCAGGCTGGCGATAGCCACTGCCGGCCTGGCCGGGGCAATCCGCCCGCCATCCGCACAGAAATGACCCCCGCCACATTAGGATGGCTGGGGGGTCCGCGGCAGATGGAAAGACTGCCGGCCCCGCTTTTCCGCTTTGGTCGCCTTGCCACCGTGGCGGAAAATGTCTAATATGGTGGCGGTGTCTATCAGACACCGCCAGCTATATTAGGATGGGCTTTGGGGAATGCCTTGCCACCACGGAAAGGCATGCGGAGACTCCCTGCAGGGGCCCACAGCCACTGTGGCTGGTGCATCTTAATTCCAAGGACGGGACCCCGGCCCTTATGGCAGGCGGTCCCATTGTCCATCAGGATATTGGGTGGTTCTACAGTCCCTAGGGCTTGAGTAAATACATGAAAATCTACTTTTTTAAGAGTCATTCATTATTTAGTTTATATTTTATTTGGAACAATATTAACGACCCTTCTCATGGGTTGCATGTGTGGTGGCTAAATGCTTTACACAGGCAGGCATGTGTTGCCAACTAGTACTCTACTAGCTGTGGGTGCTGTATACATTTCAAGAGTTGTTAACATATATTTTCTGGCAGTTACGGATTGCATGGTCTTACGTTGCTGTAGTGGTCTTGGGCTTTTGAAGTAGGTGTCCTTATACAGCAGTGCTGGCCGAGTCTGCTGAATTGCTAGTGGTGCTGTACACAGCCGTGCATGAGCTGTCTCATAGCTTTGGAATAGATATTTGTTGCTTTTCTGACTTGGGTTGGCAATTCACCCTCCTATTGTACTGTAAGCACGAAATCAGGGCATTGCAGCTGCAAGCCTAAGTTCTTCCCTAATGCTGCTGAGCTTCATCATGGTTGTGACCTTCATGAAAGAGTAGCGTCTGACGCTGGCCAAGTCAACACACATCTGGGGGGATCTAGGAATGATTTCACTTTTACAGTGTAGCACAGATATTATGGGGCCCATTAGGTTGGCAGGCAAATTGCCCCCGCCAGGCTGGCGGTAGCCACTGCTGGCCTGGCCGGGGCAATCCACCCGCCATCCACACAGAAATGACCCCCCGCCACATTAGTTTGGCTGGGGGGTCCGCGGCAGATGGAAAGACTGCCGGCCCCGCTTTTCCGCCTCGGTCGCCTTGCCACCGGGGCGGAAAATGTCTAATATGGTGGCGGTGTCTATCAGACACCGCCAGCAATATTAGAATGGGCTTTGGGGAATGCCTTGCCGCCACGGAAAGGCATGCGGAGACTCCCTGCGGGGGCCCGTTGTGGGCCCTCTGGGACTCCGGGGGGGGGGGGGTGCAAATGGGGGTACCATGAATTTTCAAAGTGCAACATGGCAGGCACTGCGCGGTGCCTGTCATGTTGTGCTTTGAAACGCACAACATGCTTTTTTAGCATTGCGGCGGGCGGTGCTTTCAGAACTGCCCACCACAATGTTAAAAATGCGGGATGCACCCGTCACTGTGGCGGGTGCATCCTAATTCCAAGGACGGGACCCTCGCCCTTATGGCAGGCGGTCCCATTGTCCATCAGGATATTGGGGGGTTCTACCTTCCCTAGGGCTTGAGTAAATGCATGAAAATCTACTTTTCTAAGAGTCATTCATTATTTAGTTTATATTTTATTTGGAACAATATTAATGACCCTTCTCATGGGTTGCATGTGTGGGGCTTAATGCTTTACACAGGCAGGCATGTGTTGCCAACTAGTACTCTACTAGCTGTGGGTGCTGTATACATTTCAAGAGTTGTTAACATATATTTTCTGGCACTTACGGATTGCATGGTCTTACATTGCTGTAGTGGTCTTGGGCTTTTGAAGTAGGTGTCCTTATACTGCTGTGCTGGCCGAGTCTGCAATACTAGCAGTGGGCATTTATAGAACCACCAAAACATTTTCTAACACCGGTGTACACGTGAAGAGTGCTGAATTGCTAGTGGTGCTGTACACAGCCGTGCATGAGCTGTCTCATAGCTTTAGAATAGATATTTGTTGCTTTTCTGACTTGGGTTGGCAATTCACCCTCCTATTGTACTGTAAGCACGAAATCAGGGCATTGCAGCTGCAAGCCTAAGTTCTTCCCTAATGCTGCTGAGCTTCATCATGGTTGTGAGCTTCATGAAAGAGTAGCGTCTGACGCTGGCCAAGTCAACACACATCTGGGGGGATCTAGGAATGATTTCGCTTTTACAGTGTAGCACAGATATTATGGGGCCCATTAGGTTGGCGGGCAGATTGCCCCCGCCAGGCTGGCGATAGCCACTGCCGGCCTGGCCGGGGCAATCCGCCCGCCATCCGCACAGAAATGACCCCCCGCCACATTAGGATGGCTGGGGGGTCCGCGGCAGATGGAAAGACTGCCGGCCCCGCTTTTCCGCTTTGGTCGCCTTGCCACCGTGGCGGAAAATGTCTAATATGGTGGCGGTGTCTATCAGACACCGCCAGCTATATTAGGATGGGCTTTGGGGAATGCCTTGCCGCCACGGAAAGGCATGCGGAGACTCCCTGCAGGGGCCCACAGCCACTGTGGCTGGTGCATCTTAATTCCAAGGACGGGACCCCGGCCCTTATGGCAGGCGGTCCCATTGTCCATCAGGATATTGGGTGGTTCTACAGTCCCTAGGGCTTGAGTAAATACATGAAAATCTACTTTTTTAAGAGTCATTCATTATTTAGTTTATATTTTATTTGGAACAATATTAACGACCCTTCTCATGGGTTGCATGTGTGGTGGCTAAATGCTTTACACAGGCAGGCATGTGTTGCCAACTAGTACTCTACTAGCTGTGGGTGCTGTATACATTTCAAGAGTTGTTAACATATATTTTCTGGCAGTTACGGATTGCATGGTCTTACGTTGCTGTAGTGGTCTTGGGCTTTTGAAGTAGGTGTCCTTATACTGCAGTGCTGGCCGAGTCTGCTGAATTGCTAGTGGTGCTGTACACAGCCGTGCATGAGCTGTCTGATATTGCTGTGCTGGCAGCAGAAGGGGACATGGGTGGGAGTGTCTCTTGGTGTGCTTTGGGACTGCAGCAGTAGCAGCTCTGGCCACCTGAGCAAATAAAAACCGAGTTGCAGAACTGCCTGACCCGTGCTCCTATACAGACCTGCTTCACACGGTTAATACTTGTATTTTCGATCGTATTTAAATGTGTCTTTCATGTTATGGGATTTACTTATTGCATTTTTCTCTTTACAGTGAAAATGGATTTCAGGAAGGATTAGGCACGCTTGGTCTAGTTTCTGGGCTCTTCAATTCAATGTGGTCGATTGGGTAGGTACAAAATTACCTTGCTCTTATAGTTGTTATTTATATGAATCATGTTATTTAGTTTTTTCTACCACAACATATACATACAGCTATATTTTTACTTTTCAATAAAAGCACTGGACTGAATTAAGAGCTGTCCACTTTGCTCATTTTTAGATTTTGCGATTCCTTAAATGCTATGTAGGGGTGCTTTAAAAATTGCGATTTTTGCATAAGTAATCGCAAATTACCACCTACTTCAAGTAGATGGTATTTTGCGACTTCCTTCAAAAATGCATTTTTTTTTTATTCAAAGTGCCATATGGCGCACAGACATGCCCTTAGGGCATGTATGTGCGCCACATGTACTTACAGGCACATTCCATGGGTGCAACAGGTGTCCTTCGGACACCCTGGCACCCTTGGAATTGCGATTCTCAAATTGCGATTTTCTCATAGAAAATCGTAATTTGAGAATGTATCCCCATTCATTCCTATGGGCCTCTTAGCCCATAGGAATGAATTGGACACTCATTCCTTAATTGCGATTCGCAATTTGCTAATCGCAATTAAGGAATGCTACAGATCCGCAAAACAATTGTGAATTTTTACCTACATTCCATTTTGCTATTCTCAAATAGCGGTTTCCTTAAAAATTGCTATTTGGGAATCGCAAAATGGAAATTACCTACATATGCCCCTTAATCATTGTTTTAAATGTGCACTGCTGTGTCTAACAGTGTTGAAACCACACTGGGGAGTTGATTATATGGAATTAAAGTTTCTTCTGAGAAATTTCTCAAGTGTGACCAGACAATCAGGCCATTCGCAGTGAACAAAAGACATGAAAGTATATCTGAAGAACAAAACTGTAGTCTATAGCCTCAGAAGTTGATTAGCCACACAACCTACTGTAGAGAGTGGATTGGGCAGAATCATTTGACATTGAGAATACATCAACAAAAGGTTTAGAGGGCTATAAAAGTCAACTATTGGCAAGCTCATGATTTCACTTACAGGAGATGGATGGCACGTGTCAGTGAGGTAAGTAGGAAATAGGTTTCGTACCAAGCACTCGCAACCTCCAGGATACAAAACCGAGACTCTCACGTTTGATACTTAGAAAAAGAATGTACCAACATGGGATGCCGGTTTACTCTTTCTCTCTCGCCCACTGCCACATTTAGGAAAGTATTTCCATTCTGGCTTTCTACCTGTTAAATTTTAGGCATAATTTTGTCACGCCCATCACATGGCCAAAATGAGATGGTAGAGTGGCGGGAGAGAGAAATTGTCATATCAACTTTACCTGTTGTATTTTAAAACATTTGACAGTCTTCTCAATGTCATCACAGGGTAGTGGTGTGTGAAAAATCTAGACACCTAACCTGACCTCATTTGTGAATCCCAAAGAAGTTTTTCACTTCAAGCCCATTCCATTTGGTTTGGCATCTGCTCCGTCAATATACAAAAGGCCCATGAAAAAAAAGTTTAAAGACTATGTTGGGATCCAGATTTCCAGGATCACATACTCGTGCTTGGAAAGTAGATGGAAGTACACTATGCAAGAATAAACAAGGTTCTGCAGATTTTGCATCACAGGGGTCTAACAGTGTGCTGTGATAAGTGCAAATTTGAGCAATCTCAAGTGAATTACTTGGGACATCATATTTCCAACAAGCATTGAAAATGCAATAGGCCTCACATTTGTTTAAGTTAGTGCTATTAGCCCCTTTCCGGCGGCCCCGATTTTCCCGCATTGCGGCACTTCCGCAAAACGGGCGGGGCCGCGTCGGCCATTGGCCGACGGCAGCACTGGGAAGGTAGTGCTGCCGTCGGCCAATGGCTGATGGCAGCAAGGAAGGGGTTAACAACACATAAGGTGTGGAGTGGATTTGGGTAGTGGATGTTGCATGGTGTTCTTGAGGAAATAGAAATTCTTATGTGGCCAATGTGTCCCCTGCATGTACCCACGTTCACCCATGCACTTTCCCTCTCATGCCTGTAATAATAATGCATCTGCATTTCCGTCCAACATTAGTATGTCAGTGACCAAGCCTTCCATGAAAGAAACGTTAATTCTGCACTGAGGCCTATGTTGCCAATGTATTTGCATGGTGCACGTTTAAAAGTCGAGATGAACCCGTTTTGTGGCTCAGCTAAGCCAGGACCCGAATTCAGGCTCCAAGCCTCCCAGACACTCTGAAAGCTGCAGTTTAGCTATGTATCCCTGACCTCTCGCATACTTCCTGCTCAGCCGAGAGGGGCCCAGTCCGGCCTGCCAAGACAGTATTTTTGCTTACAGTTATCTGCTCTGCTCCACAGAAACACATTCCTGCTTAGTGAAGAAGGTAAACAGAACCCGTCCACAGAGATAGAGCCCAGCCTTTCTGTCTCCATTTATGTGATTTACAGAGCTCGCATCCATAGAAGGCCCATGGCCCCCACGCAATCCACGAAGAAATATACCCACACACTGGCATTTAGTGATGAGCAACCTTTGCTCGAGCGACTGTTACTTCAGACCATACATCCTCCAAACATTCAGATACCGGATGATACCAGGCGTGCAGGTCGTCCTGACACTCAAGGCTTCTCTACTAGAACAAAAGTCAGCTCCCCCCAGCTTCCCCCAGTTACACGTCAATTCCACGTCATGACCAAGTGGCGCACACAAGTAGGGTAAAGGTTCCAGCTGACCACGCAGACCCCCCTTCATGTATCCACCCACCTATGACACACCTATGACTCCTCAAGTGAACGCCCATGTGTACGCATTCTTACACGCCCTTTTGCACGCCCATGTGCTCTTATCTCTCTTTCTCTGCCTGGAGCGCTCCGCCTTCTCTATGCAAGTTAATGTATGTTTAACTTATAAATAATGTACTCTGTGAATAAAGTTCAGATGACGATCCTTTCTGAACCTTAGTGGTGATGGAACCCGATTCTCCCTTAACTCGAGTTACTGAAATAAAGCCCTTTTGAATCGGACACCACGGACTCTGCCTCTCATTATATGCATGACCCTTTGTTGAAGTATAGAAATTCCGACAGGGTAATTATTTTATTTACCACATTTGATAACGTTATATGAGAGTCAATATTCTGATCCCGGTCCCTTGTATAAATTACTGGACGATATACTTCTAGAAAGATGGACGGACCTAGGTACTGAATTAATTAATGTCATTCTGGATCAACGACATAAGTACTTGACTTCTCTGACCACATGCATGATTCCCGCCCCACACCACGACAGAAAGAACTTACACACAGACAGACAGAATCCCCTACGAGAGGTGCATCCCGTTAAAAATACAGCGGGTGAGCTTCAACGAGTATATGTTTACACACCCTTAACGAAATTAGAAATACTGGAAATGAAAAAGATGCTGCCCTGCCATGATGAAGATCCGGGGGGGTTTCATTGTGAATTAAAAGACATTCTCCGCATAGGGGATTACACGTATGCTGACATTATTAAATTATTAAAAGTACTGTTGCCTGCTGGTATTTACGAAAAGCTTAAAGAAAAAGACTGGGAGGTGGGAGAGAAAAAGTTAAGTTGGGCAGAATTGAAAGCAGAGGATAAAGGCCGGGACCCTGGTGTTGGTCTTGGGGACAAAGCTAAAGCCTTACCTGAACTCCTGATACAGGTTTTGCAGAGATTATTGATTACTAAAAAGGAAGATTGGGATGCTATTTCAGCCTGTAAACAGAAACAAGACGAGGACACAAGTGATTTTTATTCTAGATTTGAGAAATGTTTTTCTATTAATAGTGGCCTTAAGCCAAGTAGTGAATCATATCCACATCTTTTTGTGAGCAAATTAGTAGAGAATTCCTTGCCCCAAATCAAGAATAGAGTACTGAAGGTTGAGAGTACTTGGCAAGCAAACAGCCCTTCCCAAATGTTGCAAATGTTACAATATCATCAGAACAGAATTAGAGAGGAACAAGATCATGAAAAGAGACGCATGAAAGATACGAATATGAAAGTGCTGGTTGCACAATCGGTACCAGCTAATGCGAATAAAAAGGGCACGACACCTGTTAAAGGGAACTGTAATTATTGCTAGCAACCAGGTCACTATGTAAATGAATGTGCTGTCCTGAAACACAATATAGCTACAGGCAAGACAAAAGAACAACCGCATCCTCCTAGACAGAATAGCACCCCACACAACACGCAACAGACAGTAGCGATTTTTCTACCCACACCACCACCTGCCACACAACAAGTCACCCAGCAAATGTACCAGTACACACAGTCGGACTATCCAGAATTCCAACAGTTCTCATGAAACAGCCTAGAGAGGGAAGTTGGCTTGCCCCTTATTGAAGTTCCTGTAGATCAAGAGGGTCCCTATGTACATAGTCGTGTATTGGGAAAAGACAGAAAATTTCTGATTGACACAGGGGCGAGCAGAACTACCATCAGCCATGACGAGGTTCCAGGGGCACCCCTCTCAGGCTCACAGAATGTTTCCCTGGGATTTTCAGGAAACCCTATTGTTAACGAAGTGTCGAAACCAGTTTCCCTAGGGGTTGGTCCATTGTCACGTACCACAGACGTGTTACTTACTAAGTCATGTCCAGAAAACTTGCTTGGCATAAAGACATTGAAAGAACTAGGAGCAG
This sequence comes from Lissotriton vulgaris, assembly GCF_964263255.1. Lineage (NCBI taxonomy): Eukaryota > Metazoa > Chordata > Amphibia > Caudata > Salamandridae > Lissotriton > Lissotriton vulgaris. The sequence goes on from NC_141694.1 coordinate 1,302,333,615, forward strand.
TTATATGTTGTTCTCCAGAAGGAGTACGATTGTTCTTACGTGATTTTAAGGGACATTATGTGTTGAAAGATTTTGACCACAGACTCCAGAATGTACCACAGCACTTATGGGCACAAGGTCCGACTGACGTTGGTTACATGCACATTACAACACACCGTGTCACTCTCAAAACAGGAGTAGTACTGCCATGTATCCGACAATACAAGTTACCACCTGATGCCGTAGTAGCCTTACTGAAAATTGTTGACGAACTCATTGCACAAAGGGTGGTAGTAGAGACTGATTCGAATGTATGTAATTCACCTGTCATCCCTATTCTTAAACGAACAGACCCTAATGCACCACCAGTCTACAGACTAGTGGTTGACCTTCGAGAACTGAACAAATGTGTAGTTCCTCAATACCCAGTGGTCCCAGACATTTCTTCATTACTGACTGCTATTGATTCTGAGGCAACGTTCTTTACGGTAATTGACCTGAAGAATGCCTTCTTCAGTGTACCAATTCATCCAGAGAGCCAATATCTCTTCGGATTCAGTTTAAATGGACGCAGCTTTAAATTTACGAGGGCTCCTCAAGGTTTTACAGAGAGTCCTAGCATTTACAGCCAAGCATTAAAGAGACAGCTGGACAGTATTCACATGCCTGCTAACACTGCACTGCTCCAGTATGTAGACGACATCTTAATTACAGCACGATCAGAACCAGACTGCGAAAATGCATCACTGACAGTATTACACTTCCTGGCAGACAAGGGGCACAAAGTGTCCCCTTCGAAGTTGCAATTCTGTGCACAGCAAGTGGTGTACCTTGGACACTTGCTGTCCAAGAGGGGTAGACAGCTAACACAAGAACGTATCCAGTTAATTGCTAACCTTTCACAGCCCAAGACACAAAAGGAAGTGCGGGCCTTCATTGGCCTCACTTCTTACTGCAGACAATGGATTCCCCAGTATGCTTATCTAGCCAAACCACTCATACAATTGACAACACAGGAGGCAGCGTCTTCCACTGTCCTCCCTTGGACACAAGAACATACCCTTGCATTTGAAGAATTGAAAAAAGCCTTATGTCAAGCACCAGTTTTAGCGACTCCTTGTTACAGCAAACCTTTTACGCTTTTTGTCACTGAACGAGATGGAACAGCATTATCTGTCCTCACACAGGATAAAGCAGGAAAACACAAGCCGTGTGCTTATTTTCCTAGTACACTGGATCCAGTGGCACGGGCTCTGCCTGCGTAATTATGTAATTATGTGGATAGTAAATATGTGGTATTGAGTGTAATGGAATTATTTGGAGTGGGATTGTGTATGATGGAGTGTTATTATGTGCAATAGTATTTTGTGTTGTGGATAGGTATGTAGTGCAATTTAGTTATGTGGAGTGCTGTTGAATTTTGCGGTATTATGTGGTTATAAAGAAAGTCCGTGGCAAGCCACACATTAGCAGCAGCAACTAAGGGGCAGGACTGTTAGGAGGCATAACCAATAGATCTCACCAACTGTGAGAACTATTGGTTTTGCAAAGGCAATGTCTTTGATCCATGTTATGGTAGGATTCTTTGCCAGATAAGCAACTATAACTCAGTAGAGAAGTGAAGGACTGGATGTGCATGTGGTTTGCAAGATTTTATGTCCTACTGACAGACATAGTGAGAAACTCATACTGCCTTCAGCACCAACTTTATAGCTGTTAACTGTGCACCGCCATAAATCCCCACATGCAACCTGAACCCAGGCAGCTGGAGGCATCTCAGTTCAAAATATGAGCTATACAAGACTCATGTGATGCATGACCCATCAGAGATAGATTGAGCAATGAATGAGTGAAGCGTTGTATATTAAAAATGGCGTTTAGGCCTGCTTTCTATCGGCTTTGGGAGAATTCCCCCCTTGGAGGTTAAGGGGTTAATACAAAGCAATGCTGAAGTCCTTTTCTAATATAATAGCTTTTGAACCGGAAAACAGGGAAGGCAGGTGGAGGTTTCTAGCATGTGGCAAATAGAGATCCTTGAAAAGTTGGTTAAATAAAACAGAATCAAACATATGCTGATTAGGAAATAACATAAACAGTCAGTTTCAAAAGCATACCCAAACTCCAAATCTTCAGCATCAATTCATTTGTAGGTGATTAGCACTTGTGCTGATGTCTACAGCACTTCAACCTGTGACTCGTGGAATGTCATAGGTTAATATAAGTCTCTGCGTTGCTTCTGTTTGACATTAGTTTATATACAATGGGGTAACCCAGCATCCCTCAGAACCTTGGCAATCACGTATTAGGATCTAAATGGTTCTGTCGGGTTTCAAAAATATTTCTTTAGGCAGTATAGTTACTCAAAAACTTAAGCATACAATAAAAAATTTATTGTAAACCAAACACAAACCATATCGGGTGTTTAAGAGCTTTTATAAATTGCTTCATTAATAAAGAATACCAAAAATGTACATTTGCAAGGCTGTCAAAGAATATATACATTGTGACAATATGTGACAGGAGGTGACATGTAATGCTCAGTGCTGTGGTGACTGTGTAATATATACAAAAGTGATTAGGAAAAGGGAAAATGGGCGTGGTGGCCAGAAAACAAAATGATTTCAGAATACTCTGCGGACTGAATTAATAAGTCTCTTCGCAGGGTATCTTGAATGGTTCACGATTCAGATTGGAAGGACAGCCTGTTAAGATTAAAATGGCGGTCAGGTTTGTGTTACAATGAGTGGTGCCCTAAAAATGGTGTGACGCACCCAGGGGTAATGACTCACCTAAAAAAGAACTGAAGGGCTCATGGGGTACCATTGAGAAGACTTGCAATGATGAGGCTGTTATCCTAGCAAGAGTCCGGAGTCCCCTTAACAATGTCAGGCTGGGTAGGAAATGGGCAAAAGGATTATTCTCCTATTCAAAATGTTACTCTTTTATAGTTATGAACAATGTTGTTCAGAATGAAACTCACCTATATTTTGTTGATGTGGAGGCTCTGTGATTCAAGTCTCAACAATTAAACCAAAGGATCTGTTGAGAAGGAGAATAAAAAATCTAGCAGGACTCATTACCATCTCAACTCTCCAGTGCATGCGAAGAGTTGTGCAGCCCACACTCCAATGATTAGTCTCTGCATGCATCGTCTGACTTATAGCGCATCCCTGGGCTGATCCTGGGAAGTCCTGATTATTTTCCTGAGCCACCTACAACCCTGAACCAGGTAGATTACTTCAAAGACCACATGCTTAAGATTTATGAGGTGTTGCTGGTCCCACCTGGTGTGGCTTATAGGCACTAGGGAGCCTTCCACCTCTATTTCTGCAGACAGGCCCACCCCTGGCATCAATTGACCACATTGGGCCTCCTTCCAGTTCCCTGCCAATGCCGGATCATGTTTCCACTCCAGCCTGGAGGCCACACCTGTTTTTACTGCTCTATTGTTGACCCTGGCTCCAGCAACACCGCTCCAGATCAAAAGCTGTTGTCAACTCTGGCTCTCATGAGATAGCCAAGGTGCACCCTCCAACCTTGGATAACCCTCAGTCTCTTTCTCAACACCTGTACTACAGGAGGCTGGAAGCCCTATTCTACTTGGCGTAGACACATTTTCAGAGCTCCAAAGTTTTCTACATGATGATTATGCGTAAGCAGACAACCCCCCCCCCCCCTCACACTCTCGCCATTATATAGTGATGCTGGGTATTGCTAGGTTCGCAGAATGTTAGCGGCCTGGACCTTGGTCCTGAAATGAACTTCCTATCTCCACCATGACCTTCCCACTGACAAAAATGTTTGTTTCTCTTCTGTTGTCTTTAGAGCGTCAGAAGTACTAGATATAAAACGTTCACCTATTGAAATAAAAGCCAAGCTATTTTTGGAGATCTTGCAGCATTGGCCAACCGTGTCAGAGCCCTATTTATCTTTTAATGAAGCCTTAACAGACAAAATGATGGCATCATGGACAAAACAGTGTTAAGCTCCAAGTTAATCTCTCAGTAGCTAGGCAGCAGAAGCCAGCATCTCAAACCCAGGCTTTTCTAACTCAAATCCTAACTCGTGAGAGCTTAATGGTCCACACTTCTAAGAGCAAGGTCAACCTTAGAGTTTTTCCTTTTGTACCCTGCCCACGTGATGATATGAGCTGACAATCTATTTTACATTTTTTGTTTCTTTGTAAATACTATTTAAAATATACCAAGTGGCTTTTAACTCCTTTTTTTTAAAAAGCGGAGGCCTATTAGCTTGGATAATGCTTATTTGTGGTTACTCTCTCTGGCCGATGAAGAGTTGGTCTTCCGTACAAGCACGTTTTTGAAAACTGTCACCCGAGCACGTAAGATGATTTCCAAGATGATTATTTTGTTAAATTGATGTATGAACTGGTATTTTATATAATCACAAACTGTTTATTATTAATGAATTTTATTATTACTCTCCATTTGTTAAATAATTTGTTATGCTGCGGTGCTTTTATGGATACTAAGTTATCCGAATAAAGTTTTTTTAACTAAATTGAACTACAGAGAGGGAGTCAAAGTGTATTGACAATTTTGGCAAAAGAGTATTCATCTTGGCCCTTAAGCACCTGAATGATCTGTGTCACAATCGGTATTACTCCTACTATTTCTAGGTGCCCTAAAAATATGTAGGAATCAGGTCAATTTTAAGTCTTTGTCCTTGAACTCCTTCCTACATAAGGGTAAATTTCAAATGCACACTCAGGCCTACTTTCTTTGGAACCTGGATCCGAGGGATTTGGTTGGGGTCCTTGGACCTGTAGGAAGCAAAGTTTAGTGTGCCATTTTGGAGTCCCAATCACACTTCCGTTGGTTTGTACTAGATGCAAAAAAAATACAATTTACTGTTCTACTTTTTGACCTCACCTCTGCTCCTCTGGTGTGAAAGTTATGGTGATGGTACATATTCTTGTATCTCAATGACTGGCTGCAGAAGGCGGGTTTACTGCAGTCAGTATGATGACAGTGGTGCTTCAAAAGTGTACCAATCCCTCATCTAACACCTATATGGAGGATTCCCTTCAGATGGGTCTTGGAGAGGTCAGGGCCTTGTGGCCCCCTCAATGAGTCTGGTACATTCAGAATATAATTATATTTTGGGCTTAATCTTGGGTACTAGTGGTGTTGGCTCTGAGGCGTCTTGGACTACAGCACTCATGCCTTCTCCTTGTCTTTCATGCTCATTAGCAAATTTTGACCTGGCAAAAGAACCTCAACTTTTATTGCACACAATACCAACACTGTCTTTTGTAGAGCATCTGTAACTAGAAAGACACATCACAAGACCTCCATTGGCTGTGGACACCAACCGGGCAAGCAGGCAATTATCCCTACACCAGAGCTCATGGTGGTGACAGATGCATCGTCTCTGGGTTGGTGTAGTTACCATGAAGAAGTAAAGATAAAGTGACTATAGATCACATTAGATTGAAAAATTCAACATTCTGGAGTATTGTGCCATTTGGATTACTCTGAAAACCCTTCTCCCATTCATAAATGGGTGGCCTGTGCAGTTCTTACTGGACCGAAAAATCAATATGTGGTGGTGGAATAAACAGGGTGGCATGAAGTATTGAGCTGTGTGATAGGATGCACTTCACTCTTGGACATGGTTGGACAATCAAAGGATCTTCATAGCAACCAATCATCTGGCTGGATTAATTAATGCTACCTAGGGCAGGCAAGCTCAGCAGTTACCAGTTGGTGGACTATGAATGTTGTCTTAATCCAAAGGTGGCTCAGGGCTGATCTTTTTGTGACTGCAAAGAATGCACAATGTAACAATAATTGATCACAGAGTTCCCATCAATAACATCTTTGGGTCCAGAACTCCTTTACACCTTTCCACTGCTTCCAGTCCTGCCCTTAGTTCTGAAGAAGATCGGAACAGACAGGACTCAGGTTATCTTAGTAGATCTAGTTTGGTCCAGGAGAGTGCGGCTCCATGATCTGTTTGCCCTCCAATCTATCTACCTCTGCGGATGGACTTTCTCAGCAATAAGGCATGGTCTTGCACTCAAATCTCCACAACCTAAGCTTCCATGCATGGAGATTAAGCAGCGATAACTGAGCAGTTTTGAATTACCTGCTAAAGCAGTGAAAATGATTCTTGCAACTAAGTGCCCTACTACTAAACCAGCGGTTCGGCAAACTTTGTGGCCAGGCTTTCGGGTCATCAGGTGGATCCTTTACACCCAAGTTATATGAAATTGTTCTTAGTTTAGCCTGAAAAGGTTTTGCAGAAGACACAGTTAAATACAATATCTTGGCCTTGTTGCGCTTGCCCATCAACCTTCGTTATTCAAGTCAGCAGTTGTGCTGAGATTTCTCAAAACACTGATTTACACTCTTCCACTGAAGCCTTTGTTTATTCCTCCATGGGACCTCAACTTGTTCCTTACATGTCTAACGTGCACAAATTTCTAAGAGATGAACAACTGTTCTTTGATACTGATCACCATCAGTATGGTTTTGCTTATCATGATTACATCCCCATTATTGAACTGCTGGTGATCTCAGTACAATCCCTGTACTTCAACCTTTTCTCTGACAAATTGATGCTGAGGACTCATGATTCAGTTCTGATTAATGTTGCTTCATTTCTGATGAATGTTGCGTTATTCTACCGTATGTGGGTCATATCCTCCCTGGAGGAGCTACGTCAACTGTTAGACAAGAAGAGAACTCTAAGTTTGTACATCAAATGTAAAAGAAAACATACTGTTGATGACTTGCTTTCAGTCAGACTTGAGGGTGCTAAGAAGTATAAGGTGGTATGTAAACAAACCCTTTTCATGTGGATTGTCCTGGGCATAAAGAATTGCTGTGTGCTGGCCAAGAGGGTGCTCCTCAAGGGCCTATAAGCTCATTCTACCTGATCTAAGGATTCTTTAAAGGTATTGGCATGGGGTGGCAGTGCTTGATCTTCTGCAGGATGATACATGAGCATTAGTTCATACATTCGCTAAGCAGTAGTGTTGTTTTATATGAATTTAGAACCCTAGTGTAATTTTTCTGATTCATGCCATATATAGGTATAAATCACCCTATCCTTATATAGGCATAGAAATCATAACCATATTTAGACTTAGCCTATGAAGTCCAAATACGGCATGGCTACTTCCACTAGTTCCACAAATCCACAACGATTACTTGGAAAAACCCGCCTTCAGCAGTCAGGGACTTCCCCTTGCTTGAATATTGAATAATCCAAGAATTCATGGAGTTTTCAAAGAACTGAGTCTTTGATGACGTTATTATATCCAACCTTACATCTAACTAGGCACCTTCAAGGTATAAATATGCCCACACTTGCCCAGGCAAACACACAGTGGTTTGGAGCAGTTCGACTATCTACTTGGCAGACGCCCTGCTACAGCAAGTGCCGAAGGAAGCTGACCCTCCAGCAGACGCACTGAGAAAGACGCTGTCTTTTCTCTTGCCGAGAAATCCAGCTCCAGTGTTTTCAAGCTACCCTTGCGGGGTTTTGGGAAATCGAGTCCTAAGAGAGAGATACCAGATCTCCTTCATTCTAAAACCAAGGTACCAAGCTGATTAGACCCTTAGAGAATTCTTGGATTAGATTCTTGGCAAAAGAATACAGAAACTAAGCTACACCCCACTTACTTCTTCCCTCGTACTAGACCTAGGTTAGGTACACCAGGGTAGGCGTATTTTTGAAGCACCAGTTGAGTACTTTTAGTCTTTATTTATTAATGGATGTATTCTATGTATTTTATGGCCTAGAAACCATATCATGCTTTTACAGTATTATTGTATAATATTCTTCGTACTGTACGCATTGTACTTTGCAACCAGTATTACGATTGTAGCAGTTCATTTCCTATGCATGAGAAAGAAGACTGTTCAATAAATACCCTTTTATTGAAAACGCCTGTCTCTCCGTTTCTCTGCACCTCCGGTGAAACGAAGCATGCACGATTGACTGAGTGAAATAACTATCTATTGTTTCCACGACTCTAGAGATACATTTCTTATTCTTGGGAAACAAAGTTGTCATGTGTATGCGGTTATCAGAAACTAATCCCTTCTTGTGTATTCGAGAAAGTTTCTAGTGATCTCTGAGCTAGCTGGCACTCACAATTAAGTCTAGTATATTTGATAGAGACCTAGTAGACCTCAGTCCTACGTCAAATCTATAGGATATATTATTCCAGTGCGCAGAGCCTATTGGGAATATAGGAACTACACTACAGTGCCTTGACATGACTCTCTAATAAAGGGTTTTTAGTAAAAAGGGATGAAAGGCGCACTGCTGTGTGATGTAAATATAGGTGTATCGCAAAGGTAAGAAGGTGCTGCTAGAGGAGGGGACGAGCCCTATAACCCCTCAATGATGTGTGTGGACAGACCCTCACACTACTCAATTGTATCCTTAACCTAGGCACACTTAGGATACACAGTGAACGTCTCAGAGTATTTCAGAGCGCACACGCCTCGAAGATCTGTCATTGATTTCGGTGGATTTCCCTCACAATTTGGCTTCACATCGCCCTCTAATTGACAGAAACTCAATACCTTGGTTCATTTATAGTTTGTGTTCCTTATCTAAAGACTTTTCTGAGCCGGAATGTTTGGTCTACTGGCATCGCGGTCCTCTTATTCTTCAAGTCCTTAACTATTGGACCTTTCCGGAGACGTGACACTCTCTTTACCGGCTGCATGGTCTCATCTTACTTACAGAAATCAATACCGATAGTGCCACGTTACATTTGAAGTTGAATTTCAAACCGTCTTCATTGATTAGCCCAGCCGGGTTGGAATTACCATGGGCAACGCGATTACAAAGACCACTTTGTTCTACATTAAGCCCTGAAGAAGTCGCCAAACTATTTCCACTTGCAACGAAACACGTGTCGACTGGTTTCTGTTGTGGCTTAATGAAATACGAATTAAAGACAAAGCAACATCTTATCTATTTCTTCATGTATTTTTTCCAGTTATTTGTCAATGTTGTAGCAAATATACATACTGTGGATTTACTTTAAAGTGTGCCTAGGTTCAGGATATAGTAGTGCCTTAACAGTCAGTTCCACATAGTGGGGCAATTTTCAGTTCTACACTAGTTGTTAAAGCAAACCCACTCCTCAGACCATCCACATTTTAGGGGTAGTGCTTTGGTATCTATTAGAACCGTGAGGAATCTGCCATTAGAACTATTCATCAGAATAATAAGTTACTTACCTTTGGTAGCTCTCGTTCTGTGTAAACTTTATTCAACTGCAGATTCCTCACCGCCCCATTTTGTAGAGTGCATCTTCGTAGCTCAAGTTAGACATAGTACATAGTACACTGTCCTCTCTAATCCATCATGGGTGATCTGTGTCTGACGATGCGGAAAAGTTCAAGTAAACCGATGACAGTGTACAGGCGTGGAACCTATATAGAGCTTAGCATTGGGACTTCTGGAGACAGTGCGCCTGGCACTATAGGATATTCCATAAGGTGAGGAATCTCTTGGTTAGAGCTTCCAACAGAAAGAGCATAAACAAAGGTAAGTAACTTATTTGTGTGACAAAAGACGATTGACACAATAACATAAATGATCCATACATCTATACAGTCCACACCTCTCCTTGCTTTGCTTGGTGATGTCACTGATATACCAAAACACAATAGGCTCCTGATGGCAATTCTACTTCTACTTTACATGTGTACAGGAGTAATGGCGTGGTTAAAAGGCACAGTCACCAAATGAAAGGATTTGCTGAAGCAGCATGCATTGTTCTGTAACAGCACAGTTGATGTATACTTGTCACTTAATGACCACAAGACTGGGTCCTTCTCTGCATATTTCTATCAAATCTAGACCAGTCTTCCCAGCGAGGGCCCAAGACATCTATTGAGTGACATAAACTGGGAGCCACATGATCTTCTCAGTGCCACATTTACTGTCACTCTCAGTTGCTTTCATTCATGTCTATCATTCCTTTAGGACATGATATGTTGTCATCATATACAGCATTTAACACTGCAATTGTTTGACCATGATTGGATAGTGTTGAATTGTACATATTGCACCTTTCTCACTATGTGCTGTATTCTTTATTTACTAAGTAACAGTAAATCATGAAAAAAAATAATTAATTGCTCATTGATTCCAGAATTTTGCTTCAGAAACTCAGGTCTACATAGAAAGAACCAGGCTCTCCTAAGTAAACATTGTTCCAACTCCGCGAACCCAGATATTTAGATTCATTTTAACACAACCTATTTTACTACTACCTTTTGCACTTACATTCTCCACATTTAACCACATAAATCTGAGGGCACAATAGTGGAGTACTGTCTACATGCTTGTTCGTCTGTGGAACATGTTCACACTCATTTTAGAATTTCAACTCACCTCTTTTGAAAAATGTCTGCTTTGTGTGTAGCATAGGTAGTCTTAGTGGAATTGTGAATGCTTCATTCATGAATTGAAGTTTAGCGCCACGAGGAACCTTTTGTGTGCACTTGCCTGTCATCGCCTGTCATCGCAGCTACAGCTCGCCGGACCGGCTTCGCTGGTCCCGCTTCGCTGCTTGGAGGGGAGTCTTCAAGGCACCAGGCTTGAGGTGGAGACTAGGAGGTTGTGATAGCTGCAGGGCTGCGAGCGGTGAGGCAGGGACTCGGAATCCCAGGAGTCCCTGCAGGTCTAAACCATCTGCACCTGGCCCACTCTCCCTGCTGCCACACACCCCGCCCGAGGTGCATTTAGATCCCTGTATTTCTGAACTCCGTGGGACGCCAAGAGGAATTGCAGTTTAGCGCCACCAGGAACCTTTTGTATGCACTTGCCTGTCATCGCAGCTACAGCTCGCCGGACCCGCTTCGTGGGTCCCGCTTCGCTGCTTGGAGGGGATTCTTCAAGGCACCGGGCTTGAGGTAGAGACTAGGAGGCTGTGATAGCTGCAGGGCTGCAAGCGGTAAGGCAGGGACTCAGAATCCAAGGAGTCCCTGCAGGTCTAAACCATCTGCACCTCGCCCGCTCTCCTTATTACCGACATTGCAGCCCGCTGCGCGGGAGCGCCCGGGAGAAGCCCGGGAGAAGGGCGGGCCGTTTTGTGGCCGTTCAGTGGCTGAAGGAGGCTGGGCTGGGCCAGGTGTCTAACATCTACTTTAACCCCTTCAGCGCGGCACGAATTTTCGCGCTGTGCTGAAGGTTCTAATGAGCCTATCGGCTCATGACGGAACGGTTCCGTCATGAGCACAGCTCAATCGACGCTCATGACGGAACCATTCCGTCATGAGCATGGAAGGGGTTAACATAGTAAGACTGTCCCGTTATCGACATTGTACACCCATGTTATGCGCTTATACCGCACTTATCTATTGGAATTGTTTATTTACTGTCTCACTCTATAGAGTCTTTCATACCCATTGTTAACTTTTAGGACCTCCCCCCTTGTTGCCCCACTAATAATATTCACAATCTGGGTACAAGGTTGGAGGGGTATTTATCTGGGGTTTGTATTTTTTTTATTACTTAAGGTTACTCCTTGGAAAATCCAAGTAATTAATTTAGATAATACTAGTCCTCTAGACTCTCTTAGTCCCCATGGCTACTATTCACGACAAAAACCTGTTGCCTGACGTAGGGGGAAACAGCAAAGGTATCTTGGATAATTATTTTAGAAAACCTGCTTCCGACATGGAAAGGGAATGTGATCTGGCGGAACGAAGGGCTGACCGTCGCCGTTCTTTTGAATCTATTAAAAACAGAGCTCCTGTGGTTGTTTTATCCCAGATTAACCAAGTGGGTGTAGTTCTGACAGAAGGAAGCCAGGACCCCCTATCTACACAGGGAATTCCTACGCTTCTGCGTGATACGCCCCCTTCATCGACTGCCCTTAATAGTGTGGATGAAAATAATACATCGATCATTAGCGATATTAGCACTTTAATAGAAATAATACCCAACAATCCTCGAGTGGCAGTGGGGAAAAAGAAAGCTGGGATGCGGGAAGTTGTTAAAGTCTTTGGACCGCCACCAAATAAGAGACAGAGGAGGGGAGCGGTTCAACAAAGAGTTAAGATCAGTCCCACTGACTTTGGAAAGGGTAGAAAGGTTATTGCTACATCTGCACCCACTATAAACGCTACCTTATCACTCGACCCGGCCCAGGAGGTATCACATGAAACAATATCCCCTATAAACACCCCCACAATGACTGGAGCTAAACCTGGTTGAATACCTACCAGAAACAATTGTCTACTCTCTCCCTCGACAGCATTGAACATTTACTCAGGGCATTTAGATCTCCCATATTAGAGAGGCTGAAGAGGTTGGAGCAACGACTGGAGGACATAGAAATGGCCATTACCAAAAAAGCAGGTATATCTAAAGTACCAGCAAAGCCAGCCTTAACCCCCTCAGCCATATGTCCCAACCTCTACCCCTTCAAATCTAAAGGATTCAAATTCATCTAGCAACCCGGTGAGTCGTAACCATCAAGGGGTGAATCCACCCAAGGCAACTCATCAGCCCGCCCAACGCATTTCTAAGGAAGTCCCGAAGGGGGCTGGTACAGCTGCCATTGGAAATAGGCAGGGGGCAGGGGGGACGGCACATCCAGACAGAGCAGGAACTCAGAGAGGCCGCCAAGTCGAACTACCACCTGACGTGGTCCCCTATGTTGTTGTACTTATGGGTGTGTCTACTTTAGAAGACTCTAGGAGGGAAGGCTTCAGTCAATTAAAAGTTAAAACTATGCACTGGCTCAGCCAGCACAGACCGCTTGCATAACATCAATGGAGAGATTGTCCACGTGCGGCGGCTCTCCTGGCAGGGGAGCCGACTGAAAGATATAGCGGGTGATTTAATAATCGTAAATTTTAGAGACCCAAGTGCAGTCAGACACATCCTAAATTGGATGCCAAGGACCTCTGGTTCAACCATTGTTGCTTATGATCTAACCTACTTCTACCCAAGATCCCAGGTGAATCCCATAATGTCCTTTGGGGTACCTTCTGGTCTTTTGAATAATCCGCCCGTAACACTTAACAACCAATATATGTGGCAGGCCCCCAATCCCACAATGCCAAAAAAACGTATTCGGGTGGAATACCGTACCTCACAGGGGGCACAGGAATAACTACAGAAGTTCAGACTACCCGCAAGGAACGAAGGGAATGGACCATTTGTTGCCTTTTACGCCCTTTGAGACAACTAACAGATTTGAAGTATTCTCCGGCCTGGATGACTGCGAATGACGGTTGGGGTCCCCTGTTAATAGGCTTGAGCTGAGCCGAGTTTCTAGCAATTCCACTATCACACTATCCGCCCCATAACTGGGAGTTTGCAGGAGGAGGGCAAAGCATTATGCAAATTCCTTAGTTGGAATGTTGAAGGCCTGAGAGCTAAAAGGGAAGATCCGCTATAGATCCATTTTATCTCTACCTTTGATGTGATAGCAATTCAAGAATCCTGGGAATCCTCAGAAAACATCTGGCTAGATGGTTTTGCTAGCTTTTTTGTACCAGCGATACCCAGTTCGGTGGGGAGAGCTAAGGGGGGTTTAATTTTCCTCTTCTCCCTACATCTAGTGGGGTCGTTTTAGCAACTAGAGTCAGGCTCCTCTAATCTTTTGATCGTGGAATGGACTGTTTCACCGATCTGTTCCATCCTACTAATTAATTTTTATAATTCCTGGGAGAGGGCAATGAATACTGATCACATTGCACCCCTAGAATTTCTTTTACATAACTTTAGTCTTAATAAGCCCACTGCTTTTGAGCTCATCGTGTTGGGCGATTTTAATACCCATTTATGTAACCTTCCCTGTTATATAGATGAACACGCAGAACTTTTAGGGGTATCTACTCCCCATTTTGAACATACAAAATCAGGTGAAGTGCTGGAAGAACTATTGGCCAGTTTTAATCTCTATGAATCTCTCAATACAGGTGGGAGGGATAGAGTCCCCACCTATAAAGGAACGCCACAAGGGTCCATAATCGATTATATATTCACCACCCCTGAGATAAACACCAAGGTGAAACCCTATAGGACAATTCCCTCATTCTATAGTGATTATAACCCTGTGCTATTGGTGATGTGTTGGGGAGACCTTAAATGTGAGGGCTTGGTCCGCCCCCATGTGCAGGCGGTACTTGTGCCTACTGATCAGGGTAGGCGGCTCAAGTGGGGTAAGGTGATCCCAGATGATTTTATGGCAAATGTATTGCCTAAAATCGAGGGAGACATAGAGACATGCCTAAATCAAGAGGCCTTCAATCGTACAATCATACAGGCCTTTGAATCTATATGTGTCCAAATATTGCGGGATCTGACAGCCAAGCCCACCAAGAGAATGCCTAGTGGTTTGACGCCGACTGTTCACGAATAAATACTCGTTTGAAGCGTGCGTTAAAAGCCATACCGAGGGACAAGGCTCTTATTGCCAACTTGAGGAGGGAATATAAACTGACCTTAAAGGGGAGAAAAAATGTAATTAAAAGTGAAGCGTGGGACAAACTTCTCTCTCTCGATGTCTTGCGAGACAGCAAGAAATTTTGGGAGATCATAAATCACCCATTTTTTGTCGGGACACATAACCCAGTCACCGACTGCGTCATCCCGGATGAGAGGTGGGTCCTTCATTTCAAAGACGTCTATGGTGATAAGAATAGTACAGCCCCGCGCGGTCAATTGGTTGCTCGGGTGTCCCCCCCCCCCGTAGAGCTTTCTGAGGAGGAGGTGTTGCAGGCCATTTTGGAGACCTCACAAAACAAGGCGCCGGGCGCCGATGGTGTACCTGCAGACCTATATAGATATTCTCCGATAATTTGGTCTCAGGTACTAACCAAAGTTTTTAGGGCAGCAAATGACAACGTGTTCCCCAAAACCTTGGCAACTTCCATTATAGTGCCAATCTTTAAAAAGGGACAACGTGAGGACCCGGGGTGTTACAGACCAATTTCCCTCCTTGACTCGGCCATCAAAATTCTAGGTAGAGTCTTATTGTCTAAACTTAGTGGAAATCTGGAGGTCTGTGGGGGGCTCTCAAACATACAATACGGGTTCAGAGAGAAATGAGGTAGCCTGGACCAATGTTTGAATTTGCACCTAATAATCGCCAAATATGCGGTGGCCGGGGAGGGGTCTCTTTATCTGGCCTTCATGGACCTCTCCTCGGCCTTCGATTTGGATAATAGGTCCAAATTGTGGTTAATCCTTCTTGAGATGGTCGCTTTTATGGACTCTTTACATCAGGAGCTATTCGCCAAGGTTAGGGTCCCAAATGAGGGGAGGTGTACGGACAGTTTTAGGTCGGAGAAAGGGGTCCGCCAAGGGTGTATCTTGGCCCCCCTCCTTTTCACCATTTACATAAACGGGTTGGGAAAACATCTGGAGGGGGGGGGGTAGACGCTCCGCGTGTGGGAGGACTGCAGGTTCCGGCCCTCCTATACGCGGACGATGCCGTACTGATTGCCCGCACAGGTATCGGTCTACAGACATTGTTGGATCGTTTTGGTTCCTTTATGGAAAACCTTGACCTGAAGGTAAATGCTAAAAAATCGCATTCTATGATAGTGGATAAACAGAGAGGAAAGTTTAGAACTAAAACCTTTATATGTAAGGGTGCGGTAGTTTCAAGGGTTCCGGTCTTCCCTTATCTGGGGTCCTCTTTGATGAAAGGGGGTCCTGGGCCCCTCAGATAAAGGTGAAGAGTTTATCCTTGGCCCGCTCAACATCTGCACTGTTGAGTTTTACAAAAAAGGTTGGGGGATAGGCCTATGGAAGCGTTGTTAAAGGTTTATAACACCAAGTGTATTCCCATTGCCACCTATGGGGCTGCCTTGTGGGGCTGCGCTGCCCAAGGCAAAATCCAAAGGGTAGAAAACGGGATAATCAGACAACTGCTCTCAGTCCCCAAATCGACCCCTACCTTTTCCATCCACGAGGAAGTGGGTTGGCCTGACATTGTAGATAAGTTCAACCTGGCACCCCTCCTATTCTGGGAAAAGACATGGCTAAATCCAGAGTTAACTTTGAAAAACTTATTCTGGAGGATGTCACTTCTTTGGACCATGCCAGGAAAATACCTTGGCTGAAATATCTAAAAAACACATTTTTTGCTCTAGGTAGACTGGAACTTTTTTCATCTCCATCTAATATCAGGAGAGAAGATGTAAAGTGGATGTAAAGTGGATCAAGGTCCATTTTATGGAGAGAGTCCGTCTTAATAGAGAGGAGAAGGAAATAATGAAACCATCTGTAAGAGCACACTCTATGTTAATCACTACTCCCTCCCTGGAACCATACCTGAAATATGTTACAAGACCTCTTCATAGACTCCTATTAGTAAAATTTAGGTTTAAATTGATTCAATTTTCTTTAGGCTGCTACCCATCATGGGAAAATTCAGAAGATGCCCCTCCTTGTGAGTGTGATAATTTTTCAAAGCAAGATACCATGCATTTTATGATGTTTTGTGGGTTTTATACTGCCGCCAGGAAAAACACCTGATACCTGTTTTGAGGGAGGCTGGCTTTATTCAAGTCAGACCCGCACTAATCTACCTCCAGATGTTGGGCAATATTTACATTACTTTTAGCGTTGCCAGCTTTTTAGCGGAAGCTTTTAGAACTAGGAATAAACGTGTACCACTGAACATTTAATTGTAAACATGGTATCGTTTTAACAGATTTTAATTTCATGAGCCAAACAAGAAGCAGTAATTATGGCTTTCACTGATTTTGTACATAAATGAACTGTGATTTTAATGTAAATGTACTGTTTGTGGCTTTTATTATTTTTTTTAAATCGAATAAAGTGTGCTTTGACTTGACTTGAATGCTTCATTATATCTTTTTAATAATATATTTACAGACTTAAATCCCGCATATGGTCTTGGCAGATTGTGGTTGGGCAAAGCCTTCATACAGCCGAGATAGAAAAAAATGATCAGGAAAAAAATAATTATGAAAATGTAAAAACATACAGCACACTTTTTAAATCTTACTTATGAGCTTAGCTAATATGCAAACTGTTGTTAACAGCTGTTTGAAAAAAACACAATAAGAAATAGAGAGATAGTGTGATTGAAGTTAGCTGCTCTCCCTCATTGAGCTTCTTGTGTTTTTTGTTGGCTTGTCATTGCTTGAATGAGCTGTCCATCAAATCCATGGTATTTCAAGGATATAGTTACATTGTCCCATTTGTATTCCCTTTATGTTTTCATGATGGAAGAATCAACTAGTCATTTGACTACAGATGGCACGTTTAGGTAGTCTAGTAACTGAGATGCAGTGTATGTTCATTGATGGACATACTTTGCTAACAGCATTTCAAAATGTGTTTTATGTTTTTTGTTGTTTAGGATGTTTGTAAACTATGTAAATGTTTTCACTGCCATACATAAAGGATGCTGTGCAATATTCAACCAATTTAGAAACAGGAGAGAAGCACTTCCCCTAGACACCAAAATCATTTCTCAACGTTTAATATCAAGAAACATGGTAAAACAGCAAATTGGACGTACCAAGGTCCCCAAATGTAATGGTCCACGGATAAGCCAATAGTAAATGTACTGACATTTCTATAGTACCGGATCACACTCAATAACGTAATTTTATAAAGGTCAAATTACTACAGTGATGCATTAGCTATACATAAACAAGAGGATTCTCTGTGTATATAGCTCGGCGCCTGATGAAGTCTCATGAATGAGAGGATGAAACTCCTCAGCTGATTCATAAACTCTGTCGCATCACGTACATTGTAGAAGAAACAGCAAACAACCCTCCCATTGGAAGACAAATGAAAAAGAATTGTACAAAAAATGTTTTGAAGTCACATTTTTAGACAACTAATAACACAGATCAAGATTTTCAAAACTGATTGTGTATTTGTTCTTTTTTATTTGAGCTTCTTGTTTGTTTCAAAAACATTATCCTAAATTTACAGGCAACTTGTCTGTCACTTTCTTGTGCACACTGCATTTTACTATGGCTTTTCTTCTAGGGAGTGTCAGTACAGTCAGAAGCTGGTGTACTAGTTCTCCATACATGATCTGAGTTCCATGTGATGTCAAAAAGCCCCTTTCCTTCCAGAGCAGGCCGAAATCGTGCGCTACTCCGAAAGCATAGCGGCTATCAGTGTAAACATTCACACATAATCCTGTGCTAAGCTCACAAGCACGTATCAATGCTATCAGTTCAGCTTCCTGTGCTGATTTCTGTGGTATGCGGGCTGTCTCCACTATCGTGTGTAATGTGGTAATTGCATAGGCCGCAGAAGTGGTTCCATCTGGCAACTTTAAGCAAGACCCATCCACCCACAGTTCTCCATCCACATCTGCAAAGGGCGTGTCCTGTAAATCAATGCGACCCTTTGTCTGTTCCTCGGTCACAAAGACACAGTCATGAGTCTCTTGTGCCTCAGGCTGGGTCGTTGGAAAGGGCAGCAATGTGGCTGGATTTAATGTTGCGCATCGTTTCAAAGTTGTGTGGGGGGCCAGTAATGTCAACACATATCCTGTGAGACGAGCACTAGTCAGATGCTGCGTCTTTGTCTGATTCAAAAGGGCATCCACAGCATGGGGGACCAACACTAACAGCTTGTGGGATAAGACAATCCCTTCACTCTGGCGTTTTGACACAGCTGTCGCCGCAACTGAACGGAAACATCCAGGTAATGCTCGGGCAACAGGATCAAGTACTGCCGAGAAGTATGCACAAGGGCGCTGCTTATCGCCGTGCATCTGCACTAACACTGACAACGCACATCCATCTCTCTCATGCACATACAATGTAAAGGGCTTCGTGTAATCAGGGGTGCCTAACACTGGTGCTGAACAAAGGGCTTGACGCAATTGGTGAAAAGCATTCTCACATTCATCTGTCCATGGAAGGGGAACTGGGGTATCTTTTGTCAAGAGGGCTAGCAGTGGTTTGACTATGTGTGAAAATCCTAATATCCATTGCCAACAAAAGGAGGTAAGACCCAAAAAGGCTCGAACTTCTTTCTGCGTGGAGGGTACTGATGTATCTAAATTAGCTTGAATACGATCTGGTGTGAGCGCACGCCCCTCCTTAGACAAAAGGTGACCTAAGTAGGTTACCTTTGGTCTACAGAATTGCAACTTCTTTTTCGATACTTTGTGATTGTGGGATGCCAAAAATGTAAGTAAAGACAGAGTGCATGTTTCACATTGCTCTAGGGTGTCGGCGGCCAGCAAGATGTCATTGACATATTGTATGAGCGCCACGCCGTCAGGTAAAACAAAAGAATCTAGTTGTCGTTTCAATGCCTGGCTATATATACTAGGACTTTCAGTATAGCCTTGAGAAATTCTACAAAATCTATACGATCTATTATTCAAAGTGAAACCGAAAAGATATCGGCTGTCAGGATGAATAGGGATCGAAAAGAAAGCGTTCTTCAAGTCTATAACAGAGAACGTTGTTGCAGTTGGTGGGACCAAAGTAAGGAGTGTCGTAATATCTGAGACCACAGGGTATTGAGGTATCACAATCTTATTGACCTCCCTTAGGTCGATAATAAATCGATAAACTCTGGTGTCAGTGTCTTTTTTCAAAATCGGTAGGATAGGACTGTTGCACACATTGTAAGGGACTTCTTCAACCACTCCGGCTTTAATCAGATCCTGCACTATTTGAATAAGCGCCTCCTCCCCCTCCTGTGAAATCCGATACTGAGGCAGGCGCGGCAATACAGCTCCCTCCTTTACACTGATGTGTACCGGAGGGATGATCATTTGTCCCACATCAGTATCGGACGTAGCCCACAAGGATTCAGACAGAGAGGCCAATGCAGCTTCTACCGTAATCAAATACACCCTCTCCATGGATGGATAATTGTCATTCAATAAAACACGCACTCCTTCAGGGGAGCACTGTATCGTGGCTCGAAAATACTTGAGCATATCCAAGCCAACAATGTTGTCAGGGGTATTCGGAGAAAGTAGAAATGAACATGGTGCAGCAAACTGATCAACATAAAGTGCAAGAGGTTGTGATAGTGGGCTAACAGAGGGAGTTCCATCAAACCCTATTGACGTAATCGATGAGCCAGACAGGGGTGCCCTCGGAACCAATTTTCTAGACAAAGCGCTACGAGTAGCTCCCGTATCAACCCGGAACTTATCAGTAGAGCCAAAAACATGTGCTGTAACATAAGGACACCTCTGATCTACCGGCACTTCAACTGGTTCCTTACCCCATCCTACACAATCCTATGCATACCGGGAATCATGTTGTTCAGGAGGTGCATAGTCAGACATTTGATGTTGATTTCGTCGATCAAAAACATTGGACCCCTCACAGGATCGCAAATTCGAATCAAATCGAGCCCGGTCATTCGTGTTGGATCGAGGACCTGAAAAGTTTCCTCTACCCCTCGCAGACCATTGCCCTCGATGAGTGCATAGCACCGGGCAATCACAAGCCCAATGTCCCTTCATTTTACAATACGCACATTGATCCCGGGCTACATCAGTACGACCCTGTGAAGGAGTAGAAAAATTCCTACCACCCCGGTCACTTCCTCTACGCTGCTGCCCATAGACTTACACTAACATAACTTTCGTTTTTAAGTCTTTAGTTTTCTTATCCTCACTCCCTTTCGCTTCTAATTCCTGACGCTCGTAATACTGAGCCATCGTCAGGAGGGATGCTGGCGTCGAGGTGGTCCAAGAACTTTCACTCACTTTTAGTCGAGCTGCTATACTTGGTAATAAGTTTGAAACATATTTATCAACAAAGAGATGGCGGCCCGTGTCGTCTGTAAGCGACTGACCGCTAAAGTCATGAAACGTTTCTTCAAACCGTGTAAAGAAATCCGACACGGATTCATCTATTTTCTGTTTACAGGACGCTAACATAGTCCAATCCATCTTTTTAGGGGGGATAAGCGTTTTCAATTTAGTAACTATAGCAGCGGGAAGATCTAAAATCACTTGGGGCGGTTTCTGTGCAGGTTTCCTCTCCCTATCTTCGTCCTCAAGGTCCCCCCATCTGGCTTTAAAAATCGTAAGATCATCCACTTTTCGGATCGACCTCCACATATCTGGCAGCAGAATAAGCCCAAAAAACAAATCAATATCAGCCAAAGTCATAGTACAAGAATTCAAAGCCCCCTCAACTTCCTCATAAAACGCTGCATGATTCTTTCGGGGATCAGGTAATGCTGCTTTTAATGCCATAACATCTGCTCTATTCCAAGGAGTATATATCCAATTATAAATAAAATACCCTTGCGCATCAGGCGACCCCTTATCTGAACTAGTACCCGCTCCCTTTGGGGGAACGTACAACGGCGCTGACTCCCGCATCGGTTTAGCATGCACAGTGTCGGTCTTATCTGAATGAAAGATGGGTGACTGCTTCCCGGCGCCAGACAGGCCCGAAGACTCGTCGCCGGCATTCCGTTTCCGTGCCTCTTCTCGGAGTCGAGCATTTCATCCCGCAACGCAAAAAGTTGTCGAACTGCATCGGGCACCTGGGAAGAAGGAAAAAGACCTTTACGCAATTCTTTAGCATCAGCTACCACAGCCTCTGGTTCAAAAACATCGGAGTATTTCCGAAAGGCAGCCACTACTTCATCGGAAAGAAAGCTAACAAAATACAATCTTTCTCTATCCTCCCATGTTTCAAGGTCAGTTAACACATCAGTTAGAGACACAGTGTCTTTGGTGACCCGATAAGCAATCTTACGAAGATCAGTCATACGATCGGCCGATAACATAGACCGCGTATCCCTCTTCTGATCGGGCGGTCTGGAATCTGAATCTCCTCCATTCGGGGCGGACGGGCTAGCGTAGGGCGGGGGTGAACGATCTAATAACGAGAAATCATCAATCGATTTATTAAGGACAGGATAGAGTGGCTGGCGAACAGGGTATTGGCCGGATATTTGCAACCGCCGTTCTTTCTCCTGCTTCTCCTATGACTCCTTAGCTTCACGCTGTTTCGTCTCGCGCGCCTTCTCACGCTCACTCTTTCGCTGCTCTTTCTTAATCAGTGCTTGCTCACGCTTCTCACGCTCTCGTACTTCTTTCACCCACATGCGTATACACTCGAACACATCTGGTCGCACTCTCCGCTTACACATACACTGCTCCACATACTCAATTTTCCTCAAATCAAACGATCCATACAAAGGCCATCGCAACTCAGGATCCTTCTTGGTATATTTCCTCCACAACGTGCTGTACATTATAGGGGAAAGACCAAACTTCACATACATATCTCTATTCGGCGTTCCCTCTGGGGGAGCCGGCTGTGATTCTTCGGGTACCAACCGGTCACTTCCAAAACAGCAGCACCACTTACGAAGTGCGCTAAAAACGGGCATGTCTCAAAATAATGCAGAATATGCAATATTACAATAAAATGGCACTTAAAGCGTTGCGCCGTTCAAATTAAAAAAAAATAAGGAGAAATGTCCCCACATTGCCCGCCTGTATGGGTTGCAACTCATATATCACAATCAAAGACACATTCACAAATGACTAGTCAATTTCAAATTCAAACAAATTAGTCGGGGCAAGCGTATCCTAAAACTGCCTTGCCAATCAAGACTCAAAAGGCTCGGGCAAGTAGCGTACAGCGATTCTTACCAATCAAGAGCGTCCAGATTCCAACTGCCAAGTTCTGAATTCGCCCAAACGGCCACTACGTGGCAAACCGACAGAAGAGGTCTCTGTCGAGGACCGGCGCCACCCAGACGGTCAGATCGGAAGGGAAGGAAGAATACCTCGGGATGCCAGGACTAAAGGCGCCTCTGGCAGTGATCACGTCCCCGGCAAGGTTCCAATCCTTCGTCACGACCAGTCCTTCGAGCATCCGAGTCGCGGATGAGCTCCACGTGACAGGCGCCAATTGATGAATTTAGGCCTCAGCCAGGCCCGCAGATTCGAAAGGTTCGCTCTTCTGTACACAAGTAGTCCTCAGACTAAATAAGAAATTGGCACGGAAACTGGAAATACAAAGACAAAGTTTAATAAACCTTTAAAGGTGGTACTACATCCCACACAACACCCTTCAGTATTGTACAAGGTAGCACAAAGAACACACGGTCCCCTTTTATACACAAAGAAGGGGCTCATAAGTGGGCGGTTACGGCAGAAGAACATATAAGGACATTTCTTGAACATAATCAATACATGGGTGGAGCGAATAGTTTCGTGAAGCCCCCTGAATGCATATTCCAATCCCCTCTAATCAGAAACAGATGTTGCACGTACTGAGCATGCGCTAGATAGAATGGAACTATTTATAGCTTGTTGCTGGGCAAACACCAGGGGTGATGGTCAGTGAGGTAGGACTTGCCTCGTGGCGAGCACATGGCACGATGTAGCCTACAAGATGGAGGCCAGAAAACAAAATGGAGTCTGGCCGTAAAGTAGTAAGACATAAGAAAACTACACTGAAGACACAACAATATGTCTTCAGCGGATGCTTAACATTTATCGCTGTTTTATTTACAACAGAATTGTTATGTGCACCTGTTCCAATAAAGCGGCCTTTTACACACAAGAAGTTGTTTGTGGTCTGTTCCCCCCCCCTCCACCCCTCCTTCCTAAACGCTAGGACCACAACATGGCTTTCAGGAAATAAATCGTTCTCGCATGGAATCCCAGCATCCGCCTTTCCGAATCTTAACTTATTGCTACCATTTATGTTATCCCCTGTTTATAGGTAAATGCATGGCAGAACTTTCCCTGTCCACATGTTAGTAAAATCGACAAAACAGTACATTAATCATGAAATTACAGCATTCCAGAGCCCTGCTTCAACACTCACCTCTTCGCCGGTACTCCGCACTGGACTAAGGGCCAGATGTAGGTAAATGAGATTTACCGATTTTTAATTTCCGAATTTTACCGATTCGGTAATTAAAAATCGGTAAATCTGAGGGGTGGATATGTAGGAACATCCAGATGTTCCTTTTACCGAATCGGTAAATACCGATTCTGACAAGGGTGCAGGGGGTGTCACTTTGACACCCTCTAGCACCCCCAAAAAAGGTTCGGGGGCCATGTGGCAGGCATACCTGCCCTAAGGGCAGGTCTGCCTGTCATATGGCACAGGTGTGCATGCACACATGTGCATGCACACCAGAATCGGTATTTTACCATCAAATAGTATTTGATGGTAAAATACCGATTCTGTAATGCTTGTGGGACTCAGAAGAGTCCCACCTACATATCAATTTTACCGAATCGGAAAAAATACCGATTCGGGATTTTACAGAATCGGTAAATTTACCGATCGGTAAATTTACCGATTCTGTAAAATACAGGGCCCTACATCTCAAATTGCATGCCTACCTACATCTGGCCCTAAGCCTATTACCGGAGGTGAGAGTCAAGAGGCTCCGGCACTCTAATATGTGGCTGAATCAATTGGGAAACACGGAACCGGTGTGTGAAAACCCTCTCTCAGTCCACAACAGGCATGCATCAGGATATGATGCTATTCCACAGCGCATGGAAAAACACAAACTAGCATGACGGGAATTGTAGCGCAAACCCGTGCACGGAAATTAAGAGGAGCACATTTTATGCGTGTGTGAACCAATGGCACCAAGAGAACCGAGACCACTCGATATGTGGTCTGCTATTGGGAAAATGTGCCTAACTTAAAAAGACCCGCTAAAGTAGCCACACTAGAATGCACACAAAGGCCTGATGGGAATTGTAGTACATGCTGTATTGAATCCATGGTTTTGTCATAATAAGTCATACTGCCTCTGCTTTATATTATTCAGATGGTATGTTCTATCAATTTCCAAATAATTGAATGTACACAAAAAAGGAGTTTATTAAAGTCGGCTCCTATTAGAACCCATCCATATATTGACATGATGGCAAGGTAAATCTCCGAAGTGGAATCCACCACCACTCCTGATGCCCCCCCCTCCCATTGAACTGTGTAAATAGTCTCCAATACCGTGAGAACAGTTCAATCCAAACTACATTGCCAAGGTGGACTAAAACCTCCTGACCGTGCTGTCTAGAGATCCAGTGCTGCCCAGCAGATCAGCTGAAGAGACTCAATGGTGACTTGTGGTTTGTTTAATTTTCCAAGAAAGTCTGGAAGGGATATAGTGTCTTGCTGGACACTTTCTAGTGTTCAACCTTGTGCTGTAACCACACTTTACACCAACCCATCACTGACGTTACCGGTCAGGTGACCCTGCTAATAAAAGGGTTGACCGCAAATACCCTGGGCCAGTTCTAGTACCACAACACCACACTAATTATGGACGTAAGTTCTATATTTACTACCTTTTCTAATACCTTTGCCGGGAAGGGTAGTCTAGAAATTAGAGTGTAGCTACTGGATTCTCATGGATCTAAATTCAATTTTTTCAAGAGCGGAAGGCCTAAGGCTATTTCCAAAGGTCTAGAAATATGCCTGATTTGGTTATCTCCTTATATACAACAACCAATTGTTCAGTCATTATTTCTGCAGCAAGATGAACTATTCTGGGAGGGCATGGATCTGAAGGGGCACTGTACTTCACTGTCCTTACCAGCTGTAAGATCTGCTCTAAGTTTAGTGGAGAGAAAGAAGCAAAAGTATTAGAGGTGGAGGTTAATGAGACATCTAACTGCTTTCCGTTTACGTTCAGGTTGCTATAAATAAAGGTTTCGTAGACTCCCTCCACTTTTCTTTCAAAACCATTAGCGAGGAAGTTACCGAATTCTTCACTACCATCAGAGTTACAGGGCTCTGGTAATTTGGCCAAATTCTTTACTGTCGTGAAGAGTTCTTTAATAAAACTCATGTCCTGTTGAAATCTAACGTAGGCATATTTACTATTTGCCTCCTTTATTAATTGTTTATATTTAGATAGGGACTGTGAGTAGCTTTCTTTTTCTGATCAGTCATAATTTGCTCTCCACCCTCTCTCCAATCTGTGAATCTGGGCTCTGAAGGAGTTTTCCGCCTGGTAGACAGGATTTTTCCAGAAGCGAATGGGTAAATAGCTGCTTTGATCCAAGGTGAATACATGCAGGCTGCAGTATCAACATTCAAAGCAGGATTGGGCTTCGAACTGAGTAGTGATGTTTGATATTTAAGGGAATCAATATTATTCCATTCACGACCTTCAGTTGCTGTGCGAGAGTTGTGAGATCTCGGGGAAAGGCTGGGAAGTGATGACTGTGAACTATATTGCCTTACGGTCTGACCAAAAGATAGGCAATACTCCCTGTTACCTTTAGATGTGGCTTTGAAGTAAAAATACCATCCAATGTGTGTCCTGCAACATAGGAGGGGTGCTAAACTAGCTGCCTCAAGGCAAAGCTGCCATAGTATTCACCTTACCGGTGGTATCACAGTCTTCCAAACTTTCAAGATAAAAATTAACATTCCAAAAGATATTGAAAAATCAGCTGAATCAATACTTGATTCAATAAAAGGGCTTATGAGATTTAACAAAGCATTTGTTGGGTCTGGTGGCCTATGTACCACGAATCAGAAATGTTTTTCATGTAAGGTTTTTCCTGATTGATAGTCAAGGACCACTGTTTTTTCTTTAATTATGTACCAAGAGGCCTCTAAAAGTGTAGTTTTTACGAACTAACTTGACGGTGGAAATCTCTAAAGCTTTTTCCAAGTATGTGGTGTCAAATTTGGACCATTGTCGGGTGGGTTTCACTAACGCGCTATTGGATTTGGGCTCTTCCGTTTTATCTCTTGTCTGTCAAGAGTAACTCCTTCCTTAGGGGAAACTCAGTCAATTTTCTAATGGAAAAAGGATGTTTCTTTCTCTTTTTTGTTATGACCCTCACCCATTCTATTAGTGGCATGCTTCATCACTTGGTCCACCCCGACCCTTAAAAACCAGGATGGGCTCAACCATATTTCAGGGACCTCTTTTGATGTTGTTGTTACCAAGGAGACTACACAAATAAAAATTCCTCAAACAGACCAATGTGGGTGTGGGTCATAATAATAAAATAAAGAGTATATGGACTACTGTGTTAGCCTACAGTGTTTCAACTTACACTGTGTTTCAGTTGTGTGCTGTGTGTATGCAACCATGAGCAACTGGAATTTGTAGTTCCTTTTGTTCCATGAGGGTAAATAGTTGTTCCTTTCTTTGTGAGATTTGTGGTGTTGTTTTTGGCATCTCATTGCCAGGTACATGGCTTTTGCTGCTGTACCTTGTTCTCAATGGGCCTCATAAAGTTGTGTGTTCTATCAGTGATGCGTGACATAGGTTAGGGAGTTAGGTGTGTGTTGTACTGTCATAGAACATCTCTTGGCCAACTACATAGCTTTGCTGTTCTCTTGCTGATCTGTACAATTTGTTCTTTGGTTTCTGTAAATGAGGTTTCTGTGAGGAATGGGCTGGCAGTACTGGTGAGCTATGTTTTGCCAATTAAATGGCCTTGCCACATGTTTAACATTTATCGACTAGCAGTGCACATCTATGTTTAATATCCACAAATCAGCATCTTTCAAAGACATCTGAAAATCACACATTAGCGCAATTCAGTTATGTTAGAAAATCATAAACTGGTAACTCTCCAGTATGTTAAAAAAAAAAAGTTGTCACCTCAAAGGATAGGAAATAGTGGCCAATTGGGTGCATAACTGATATGAAGGGAAAGCGAGTAGTCAAATACATTGGGAAATTGAGCAACATGAATATTTAAAGAAATGTTGTGGAAGTCAGGAGTTTGCTGACATTGAGAGAATTAAGAGGCTGACAGAGAGAAGCCCCAGGGATTATAGGGTGGGCCAGAGGGAGCCATGGAGGGCTTGAGACTGCTTTTTGCTCAATTCACAAATGTCACAATCAGGTTTTCAAATAAACCTCTTCATAATAGAAACATTTCGCTAAAGATCCACCTTTGAAGAAACAGAAGAGGAAGTAGGAGAGGAAGAACTGCAGTTTTGATTATTCCTCTATGTATTTGGGCTTTAACAAGGAAGGAGCAATCAGGGTTTGTGAAGGAACTCTACAAAGGGTGCTGTAGGCCTGGCCTAGGTCTAAACTGGCCCACGTGTAGCACATGCTGGAATATCAGTGTAGCATGCTAGCTTGCTCCTCAATGAGACCCATGTAGACTTAGCGCCAAAAGAGCTGGAGTAAGCTTTCTGGACAAGTCAAATGCAAACTGCCACCTGATTATTTTGCAATGGAATTTAATGTACAATGGCAAGTAGCCAGATGTGAAGGGCCTGAGCCTAAGCAGGCTCCTGGCACAAAAGTGGGCTAGCATACATCTGCAAAACTACACCACTCTGTGCAAAATATTTTATTGCCACAATATCCTGTACAAACCCCGACAATATAATGACATTGACTATAATGGTTGAAATGATGGCCTGTATATTGCCTTCCCAGGATGCGCCCTAAAAATGTATGATTTTTTTCTCAGTAATGAGTCTCTTCCGGGGCAGCAGAATCATGCTTTTCTGCCCTCCTGACAGATGGATTTTGCACACCATCCTACCTTCCCGCCCTCACATACTCCCTAACAGATTAGTGCAACTCGTGTCCCAGACCTGCTTCCTTTCAATAGCGCTTCAGTTACATCATTCAGGGGTTCTGCCTTACCTCTTCTTGCGTGACTTTTTGGTCATGCAGTATCCTGAAACTATCTAGTGCAGAAGGGTTCATAATTTATGCATATACTTTGTATTCTATATGTACTTTGTGCACTAAACAATTTTCTTTTTGCTCATTTTAGAACCTTTATTGGACCGACACTTGGTGGATTCCTAAACGACAGATTACATTTTGAATGGACTTCAGCTATACAAGGCGCTGTATCTTTGGCAGTTGTGAGTACATCTTTATTTTCTAAGGAACTGGAACTGTAGGACTTTAACCTTATTTGGTATTGGTTTATTCAAAATATAAACAGTTAAAGTACAATTCCTGAGAGCTTTCTGAAATCTATGACATACCAAGAACCCACTGCTTAAGTATATGGAATAACTCTAAAAAAATCTAAAGGTGAACAAAATTAGCCATCAAACAACAAAATTGAGCAAGTCCAAATGTTCTGTTGAATAGTAGTCATCATTTACACCCCTAGCTTCCAGACTCTACAAAAAACCATGCCAGAATCCCTTTTGCATCTACCAACCAAGATAACAACGTAGATACACCAAATCAAATTAACACAAATTCAATAAACCATGGTTAGGCTTTACTCTGCTCCTTTCCCATGTTTGCCTTCTTAGTGTCAGCAACCCCACAAGTCTGCTTTGTCCTACAAACTAGGAAGTACAAGAACAAATATCACATTTAAGACTACGATCAATAAACACTGCATATAATCACCACTGCCAAACATATTAGGATGCATTAGAAAATCACTATTGAACTCCAGAGAAAGCACAAGGGTATCAATGTTCCTCTTGGTCTGGTTCCCCAACTTGATCTCCTTCGGAGCTGTTTCAGAATTTTGTCCCAACCAACCCCACATTTCAGAGTCCATTGGTGACACTGAAGCAAATCCCAAAGTTTTGTGAGGCCTTGGGGCCTCTCTTTGCCACACTACTGTCTCCTTCTGGCAAGCCTCTGGGCCCAAAAAAATGTCAAGATCTTCCACCTGGAACCCTGCTGCTCGGTCTGCTCTCAGTACCAGCTGGAACCTTCGGAGACAGGTCAGGTCTCACACCAGCTTCAGTGATGATTTCAAACATGGAACCACGATCTGTGTCCGACGATCAAGGTCTATGCTGGGGCCCTCAACTTTTCCCAACACAGCACATCCAATAGTGCTTTCAGAGCCAACCTTTTTTTGACCAGTGACAAAGCTGTGTACCAATCTCACCAGGCTGCAGCTTTCCAGCATCCAATATGGCTCTGACACATTTCCCTTGCCTCATGGAAAGGCTTAGGTTATCTAAACCCTATTTAATAATGTACATTATTATGAGGGAATGAACTAGTCCACCAATACGAGTGGCATGAGGAGCTACCAGTGGCCTGGGTACTTTGTCAGACACTGGCCTCGTCTCTACTCTGTCCACCCATTGAGGGTAGCACCTTTTTCGTGGTGGTGATGTGAAGTACTGGACCTTCAATTTTTCGCCATGAGGGTAAAACCAATGTCCTCCCAGAGGTCCTACAACCTAGAATGATAAATACAAAGCCTCTTCTGCCATTTAGTGAGGCTTTGATGGATACTCTACCTCAGAAGGGAAAAAGCCATTTTCTGTGCAACCAGTGAAAAGACAGATAGCTCATTGGCATCACCCAGCTCCGAGTAACCCAGTCTTCAGGACGCAACATCCAACATTGAACAGTTCGGTACTTCAGGCATCCATCAGCAAAATCAGCCCTAATGCTTTCCCTGCTACCCCACCAGACCCTAAGCTCATTGAAACACTCAGCAAGCACATGATTTTTTTCACTAGCCTTGTGCTCGGCCAGTACCAGCTTTTTCCTTGGCTGTTACTCCAACAAACTTTGTGACTCCCTTGCCCTGGTTTTACCTGCTACACCAGAGAACTTGCATCTTGTCCTTACAAAGGCCATTCAGGATGTCTGTGATATGTGAAATTCACCATCAGATGCAGTCTGGATGCCTTTGACTGCATAGGCTGAGTGATTAGCACTGGTGTAGTACACAGGTGACATGGCTGGATGAGGACCTTTGGCTTCTCTGGGGACGTCCAATCTTCTTTCATGTACATGCCTATGGTGCCTCTCCCCTTTTCATTGAAAAAGCAAATTTGCACCTTGAGCAAATTAAAGAGAGCCAGGCCAGGGCTTGCTATTTGGATATAACTACCCCAGTGCAGCAGTTTAATTCCCTTGTGGATATGGTGGGGTCTTCCAATTCTTCCAGCACCAACCTTTAGAACCACTCCAGAAAATGACACATCCATTTTGTGGCTGAGGCTAGGCATCCCAAAGACAACATGACCAGCAGGAGCAGCGTGCAGACCAGTCTTCTGCCCCTACAGATGCTCCAACCGCGAAACCCCTTTAACGTCTTTTTTGTGGCACATTCAATCTTGTTGGAGGCATGATTCATCGTATTTTTCCAATGTGGCATTCAGTCTCTTTGGACAAGTGGGTCCTGCAAATTATTCTACTGGGATACGCTCGTACATAACTTTCCTTACCAATACACCTTCCACAGCCATCAGAACAGTTGATGAAAAACCACCTGTCTATTTTACAGCATGAAGAGTTAAACATTCTGGCCAAAGGGACCATGGAGAGGGAGCCAACAGCAGAATTAGGAACTGTTTGTTATACCTGCTACTTTCTGAAGGACAGAGGCCTTTGTCTTATTTTAGACATTTGTCCTCTGAAAGGTTTTCTGTGGAAAGACACATGACCCAGGTCTTTCCTGCCTACAGCCTTGGAGACTGGATGGTAGCTTTGGACCTGCAAGATGCTTATTTTCATATCCCTGCCCTGCAGGCCTACATGCATTATCTGCGGTTCACAGTAAGGCAAGAGAACTTACAATTTCCAGTGCTTCCCGTTGGCCTTACCATTGACCCTTTGGTGTTAATGAAAGGGATGACGGTAGTTGCTGTACAACTTCGGAGGTTCGGGGGTGCCAGTCTTTCCATATCTCAATGACTAGTGGCTGAAGGCGAGCTCATGCCAGGCAATTGTAACCAACTTCCAGACTACAGTGAATTTCCTTACATCTTTGGGGTTCACTATTAATGTGCTGAAGTCTCACCTGATTTTTTTCACTGAAACTCCCTTTCAATGGAGATGTTCTGGACATGGGGCAGTTTATCCGCTGTTTCTGTGGCTCCTCGATCTAAAGATAGTTGTTCTCATCCACGCAGTGGGTAAGTAAGTTACAAGTCCACTCTGTCAACCTGCCATACACAACATTCTTTGCAGAAGAGCTGGTTTTAAGAATCCAAGCCTCCATTCTCTCTGAAAGTGGTAACTCCTTTTGAAGTTGGGCAAAACATTACCCTCCCGGCATTCTTCCTTACACCTCACCCCTCTAAGAAGAAGTTAAGACTCCATTGGCTGGATCTCAAACGAGTTATCAGCTCATACATTGATTGTACCAGAAAACATTGTTTGAACAAAGAGTCTTTATTTCAAAAACTGGAGCGAAGAAGGGCAGAGCATTGCAGAAAAGGATCATTTCTCACTGAATTGTTCTCTTCCTCAAAATCTGGTATACACTGACGAAGAAGCCATGCCCAGAATGGTTGGGGGCCGATTCCATGAGAGCCAAAGCTACTACCACAGTAATAGGCACACAGAGTGCCTGTTATGGGCATTTGCCAGACTGGTAGGCGGGCATCACTTCATACATGTATGAAGCACTACAGTCAGGACAGCCGGTCTGACGAAAGGGACACTTTGACTCCTCTGTCCTGCTGACATTTTGGTCTGAGCCAGTGCACCAACCTAGTAGGTACTGTGTTTGTATCTATCCAAAATCGAAAAGTGCAGAATTTTCTCTTAGAAATATCCTTCAGAAGAACAAGTTACTTACCTTGAATAATGCTCGAGGATTCCATGTGTCACTTTGTGGTGCACTTTTATGTGTCACCCTAAGTGAGACGGGTTTGCCCATATGCAGGACCCATGCAGACTGTGTCACTGGTACCAAGAGTATATGTGGTTAATGAGCAGGGCTGGGCCTGCCTATAGGGCTATCAGTCAGTGCCCGAATGGCTGGTCTGACAGGTCAGTGTGTGAGACTATTTTGGGGACTATTAGGGGTCTGACTTTTGTGCTGCTGGGCTGGGTTTTACTGTTTATTTCTCTTATATCAAAATAAAGATTGCCAGGGGCAAACTCCATGCTGTCTTCCAGTTCAAGGAGGATCTAGCCAGGCAGATTGAGCTTAACTGTTTCCATTAGAGCATGGTCATGGCTGATTTATACATTACTGGGTTCAAACTGAGGTGGCATGGTGTACAAAATAATGTTGTACTGGGATATGGCCCCATGTAATTACCAGTGGGCGAGATTAATGCGAGAATATCATCCATCACTTTTTTGTAGACTTAGTGTGTTGCCCCAAGTGGTACAGGAATGTCCAGCCGTGGAAACCATGCACACTGTGTTAGTAGAACGAAGCTATACCTGGCTGATGACCCCTAACTAGGGCAAAACCTATTCGAGTAGAGTTAAGACTGGTTTGCATATGACTGTGTCCAAACTGAGGTGGCATGTTGTGCAAAATAACGATAGACTGGATTGAGGCCTTGAGTAAATTACATTGGCTGAGATTAATTCAAGCATTCCATCCATCAATTATTTGTATACACACCAGCTAAGAAGCAGTACTTAGATAACCTGCAGGCCCATTTCACCAGAGCCAAGGCTACTACCACAGCATTGGCACACGGAGTGCTTGTTCCCATTTGCCAGGCTGCTACATAGGAATCACTTCATAAGTGTATAAAGCACTACTGGACAGCCTTCTCTGATGAGAGGGACACTTGTCCCGCTCTAGCCTGTCGTTCCTTTTGGTCTGTGCCAGTACACCAACCCGCCTTCTGGGAGGTGCTGCTTAAGTATCTATTTTGAAAGCAGAAGGTGCATAATATGATGTTAGAATTATCCATCAAAAGAAAAAGTTACTTCCCTTGATGAAGGTTTTTTCTTGTGGATACTTTGTCTATGTACAGATTCCTCACAGACTCCCCCATTCTGTAGACAGGGTACCTTTTCAATCTAATAAGGTTTCTAGTCTAGAGATATGTACACTGCTCATAGCTAATCCGCTGTTGGACTCTGAAACTGGGGGCATGGATAGCTTAGAAAACAACTGATGTCAGTGCGCATGGGATGCGCTTATATGCAGCACTGAATGCCACTTTGGGAGTAGAACGGCATCAGTGTAGAGCCGCACAATGCCATCTAGCAGTGCATAGGATTATTGCTTGAAAATGTCATGCTCCAGATTGTTACTTGGGGAAATTCAAAAGTCGAGGAACATGAGAATTGATAGATTATCAACCAGAAAGAGTGTTACCATGGGTAAGTAACTTGTTTAACACATTTAATGGTGAATATTTGAAAAGCTGTGGCAAATGGAGACAACAAGATTATTCAAGAAACGATTGAGTACATATTACCACATTTTGTTGAAATTACAAATCTAAACTGAAGTTCAAAGTACTTGTGAAAGTGAGTTTATGCCGTAAAAGTGTGAGCTATTCATAGCACTGACTGTATAATATCCCTTCTATGTACATTCAGAAATTCAGTTAGATTACAAGCACACCTTCAGATAGATCAATATTGTTGCTTAAATGGCCAAGATTTGCCTGAAGTATTTATGCACATAGCTTCAATCGTCCCAAGATGGTGACTTTCAAAAAGCTCACCCAATATGACATCTGCAGTGGAGAAATTAATAGAATAATTTCTTAACGTGTGAATTGAATGTGAATTTCTTGTGGTTAGTGGGTCACTGGACTCTTTAACTCCATGATGGTGACTAAACCATCATGGAGTGGTGTGGCTCACTGGTTAGAGGCGGCAGACAGAGGACGGCCCGGGACCAGGGTTCAATTCCCTAGGCGGCAGGGTCGTGAACCAGGGTCAGCAGACTCGATAATTCTCACCTCGGTGCCCACTCTAACCAGGGATCACACTTGGCAACTCTGGGCATTAGCTTGCCTCATCTCCACAACGGCCCCCCACAAACACTGGGGATGCCTGGTTTCACCTTGGAGATACCCAGGAGGGAACATCTCACAGGGAAAGCCAGGACGGGTTCCCCAGCGGTCTATAGCGCCAGGACGCATCCGGGTAGTAGTGCGCTTTACAAGACACACACATTTAAACCGCTGCTATTGAAAACGTATAGGTCCTATTTGTTATATAAATTGGGAATTAGTTAACAGAGATATCTTCCTTTGCTGTCCTGGAACAAAAATCATAATTGATACGTGAATAACTGATTTCTCCGTTAAATTATGGGGTTCGTACTCCCGTACCTGGAGATCTGTGGCTAAGGCACAGGTAGTATTTCCAGTCTTCTCTTTCCCTAAAAGCTTACATTTTTATTCGTATGATACTCGCAAATTGAATAAACTCCTTCTCACCTTCCTCTTTACTTTCTAAACATGGTAGAATCCTTTCTAAGGTTTCAATTGCTAGGCTGAACTGTCACTGAGGCATTCATACTGTGACACGTGTGACTTTTTTCTGCATCAATATAACTTTATAGTGTACAGTCCCAGAGCAGGGAGGGACTCTCATACGCCCACGTTGCACAAGAGACAGGGAAGCAGGGAAACCATAAAAAGTGTTTGAAGTATTCCAGCACCAGTGAAAATATAACAGGTCTAACAAAAGATTAACAAACCAATACAAATTGGTATTTGCATTGGCGTATGGAAAAGTGACGCAAAGCAGTGTGAAACGCTGCTTTGCATTACTTTGCATCAAGGGGGAGTTACATGGGTGGTACTTGGGCGCTCCCATGCAACCACCCATGGTTTTTGCGCTAAACCTTATTCTCTGACATTAGTAATCCGGGTTAAGCACCAAAAATTAACGCCGCTGAAAATTGGACAGTAAAAAGAGAAATGCTTGCTTTCCCGACTTAAGATGTGTGCTGCACTGTACAGCACACATACAAAGTAGGAAAAGGTTTTAAACATGTCTAGCCACAGTATATTGTACAGGAAGGGTAATCTTCCTGGAGAAAACCTAAGGTAGACTCAGGCATACATCCTATCACTATGGTGCTGAGGTGTGTGCATGGCCCATGGCGGCTCAAAGCAGTGCTGGTGCTCGGGAGAGGGGAGGAAAGAGCCATATCTCTGTAGACATGGTGATCTCTGCTCTCTCCCTACCACGCAACGCAGCACAGCCCCGCATTTTCAGCTGCTGCGCTGCATTCCATGATTCTTTTGAGAATCTGGGCCAGCGTCATATATTGTAGTTGCATTTATATTGTCAGTCATACCCTAGATGAGGTGCTGCAATGAAGTTGTAGATGGGTAGCATACTATTCTGTAGGAATTAATTGTATGGAAGAACACATGTCCTATATGGGTAGTTTTTTGATTTAGTGTGTAAGGACCAAAGTTAAACTCTTTTCTTATTTTTTTGCTTCCTCTATGCATGCACTGATTTAATAAAAAGGAGAGAGAAATAGCATTAGATTCTAATGTAGAAATGCATTGCAGAGATGAGTGCAGTGTGGTCTAGCTGGGAAGTATTTGTCTGTACAGCATGTATGGCAGAATCTGCCTTTGTCACAGTGAACATGGGACTTTGCATAAGCATGGGTGCTGCTCTTTGGATCTGCAGACTTCAATCAGCTGTGGTACATTCTTAGGAGAATCCTCCTAGGAGAGTCAGTAATTAATCCAAAGGAATGGGTATAATAAAACCAGCCGTATTCATCCATACCCTGGGGACTCTACCCATTAGTGCAGAATACCACCAATATTTGAATGCCAATCAGAACCCATTCCCGATAGTGCAAGACTAGTCCGGACAACTGGATCTCAACTGTTACAGACCTGCAATGTGAAGTCCTGCATTGGTGTCAGGGGTGCCGCCGATAAGACGCTTGCAATATGATGACCTCCGTCAAGGATGCATCACACAGCAGCGGTTCCGTGGAAGTTACGAGCATGGATGCAGAGGCCTGCGCCGAAGATGCATAGTGCTGCAGAAGTTCCAAACAGGAGCTACGACGGGATTCATTGTACTGCATCGGTTCTTCCCACAGGACCACAGCTGGGCTGCCAGAGCACCTCCAGGCCCACTTCCAAGGGTCCAGGACTAGGGTGGCACCACTTGGTGGGTAGGAATCACAGCAGACAGAGACCAAGTTCTGGATTTAAGGTGGGTGAAACCTTTTCTGTCCCTGAGGCTATGATCAGGAGGCCAGTCAACTAGTCCTTGGAGCCACTTTGGGGGTCCTGGGCTCAACATGCTGCTCCATTGTTTTTCACTCAGGCAGCAGGGCAGCAGAACAACAGAGTACCATCCTTTCGGCAGAGCAGCACAGCAGTCCTTCCAGTCTTCCACAGGTCCAGAAGTGTATGGAAGAGTTGGGTCTCGGGGTCTAATATTTATACCTGGCTCCAACGTTGAAGTAGGAGAATTTTCTGGAGGTTTCCACCTCCAAAGGGGTCTGGAATTTCCTGCCTCCCTGCCCTGGCCCAAGCCTGTTTGAGGTCAGAAAAGACTAGTGTCAAACCGTTTGTGAGTGTGCTCAGTCAGAGCCTTTGTAATCTGTAAATGTGGTAGGTGACTGCTCTTCAACCTCATCGAGACAGAAATGGTGCATCCTGCCAACATCTATTTCACCTTTGACCCACTTGTTTGGGAGCAAAAATAATTTGTTGAAGATGGTGCTACATTTCTCTGATATATGCATGCTGCATCTTTTTATATCTATTTTCCTCCCACTGACCACTTCTTGAAGCAATTGTGTTGTAGTGTGGTATTGAAGCAGGTGGTTGGACGAAATTAGTTTCCACACCGAAACGTGCATTGACTGTATTTTGAGTGGACGTTGTTTGTGCTGCTGCCCCTGTCGGGGGACTCCAAGCCCCAGAATCCTTTGCTCTTTACACTCCCAGGAGGGAGGAGATTTCCTGCACTTAAAAAGCACCAATGATCACCTCAGCGCTGGATGTGTGCGGGCAACTCTGTGGGCAAGCCCAGGCCAAGGGCGGGCCTTTCTGCGCCCTTTAGCGACAGGAAGAGGCAGGACAGGACTACCCCCTTGTTTCTACTACATGACTGAAGGACTTGAAGTAATTCGTGTGTGCCAGCCTGCAGCCAAGGTCTGCTCTTCTGCTTTGACTTTCGAGATCTGTCTACATAGACCCTGTTCCAATCGATCCTCAATCCAGATACCTGTGGACTGGAGTGGCTTTTAGCTAATTAATGATTTCTATTTTTAAGCAGATGCATTTATTATATTTTTAAGGACAACATGTATATGATGTCTTATCTATTTGGTCTTTTGACTAACCTTGGACATGGTAAAAAGGAAACACCCGGGTGGGGTGGCGAAGTCATCAAGCAATACTCGGCCCTCCTACTCCATTCTGAACTATATTACAGGCGCAAAGGGGGTATTGGAAAAACAGATTATGAGGGTGGAGGAGTCTCTAACTAATTACACTTATAACATCTCTGCTTTGCTTCCAATTGAAGCAGTTGCAATCCATATTCCTATTCCTGACAGTTTATTAGTAAATGGGCAGCAGGAAGACAAGTGCCAGAGAATTGTAACCCAAAATCCCCCTCTTAAACTCAAATGGCTACTCCAGCCCAAAGGAAACATTTTAAAACTCCATCAATTGCTTAAAATCGAATCCCCTCTGTGTCTGAGGTAACAGACGGGAGAGGCAAATGTCCGACCTGTTTCTAGAAACCCCGCTTCCACATAATATAACAGTCCTCAAAACGCAACAGTCACAGTCAACCACTGATTCACTGTGCATTTTTCCCACTTCAAAAATGGATGGTCTGGAGCTTCCGCCTGCAGCCACACCTTATTATAATTCTAGCTAATGTCTTCTGCGCTTCTACCTCCGCACATGAATCATGAGAGTCTCTTCGGAACATCTCTTTAAATTGGTTCAACACGAGGGTAGGACTTGGAGGGGCACTTTTTGCAGATCTGAAAAATGATCAGGAGAGTCAAATGGGTGGGTTTGGTGTAAAACCTTGAAGGGATATTGGGGGGTACTCTAATTTACATCCCCTAATTTAGTATAACTAATTCTTGAGAGAGTCAGTTCTCCATCTCTTACCACAAAGCATATTGCTGTCCTACCCCTTGGCTATTTCTACCAGCCTCCCTCCCCTTTCCTAACCCTGCTCCAAGCAGTCCGTACATACCACCAGGAGCAACTGCCAGCGCTTCAGCCCCCAATCGAAATGTACAATAGGTTTGATTGCTTTTCCACACTCGGTGGTGTGGATTGACTAAAAAATCCTGATAATCTAATCAGGGGTAACCAGAGTGGATCTTCTACACCTCAAGAGCGCAAATGGGTCCCCTGGTTAGATATAGATGATGTTTGCGAGTCTCCCGAGCCTTGTATAGCTGAGGAGCCCACAGATCCGCGGCTATCACCCGTCGTGGTTAAGATCCCTGTGGCTGCTACTACAGTTCTTTATTGGAATGTTGCTGGACTACGCCATAAATGTACCATGACCGGCTGGACTGATTTGACGTCCAAATTTCACATTCTTTGCCTTCAGGAAACCTGGTCAGTGGACCAAATTCGTCTTAACGGCTTTAAAACATAACACTGCCCAACGATCAAGTCCAACTGTGACCCTTCTAAAGGGAGCCTATGCATTTATTTGACAAACATGTTGGCTCCTCTGGACACTACAGTGATTGCTACCAGAGTGTTTTATCAAATTGTTACTCTCTAAATTTCTCCGCGTTTTATCATGGCCATTGTAAATTTTTACAATAGCGCCTGTACACGGGAAATTATTACTGTCCTCCACCATTTAGATCATGACTTGGAGACAGCTTTCCCACTGGCTGCAGGGACTCAATTATTTTATGGGGCAGAGACTTTAATATACGTCTTTGCCTACAGCCATCTAACAAGGCATGTGGCATGACGTCTCCTGACAATAGTGACATCACCCATTTTTCTCACTCAGAGTTTGGGGATACCTTAAACAATCTAGGGGCATATTCTCAAGAAACTATCGCCAAGTTATTGGCACTTTATTGCAGCCAAAGTCGTGATAAATTTATCTCCCGATTCACAAGCTGGTGCTAACAGCCCATATCACCTGTTTACCTGCGATAGCAGCTCCAAAAACGTTGCCATAGATGCCCCCCGCAAATATCACAAATCAGATGCAGAGTAGGCGGTCCCGTGCCAAAAGCCGCAACACCACCACTCTGCAACATTCTCAACGACCAGCCAGATAGGCTAAAAGATCGCAAAACATGCCATAAGGCACGTTAGCAGCAGGAAAGTAACACCTGCTCTGACCTGGTGTAAAGGTGAACCACAGCCTGCACCAGAAAAGGGAGCCCAGCCCACAGCCACACCAGAAGTACAACCGATGCCATGGAGCCACTGATCATGCAGCTCAGAGCCCCAACAGGGCCACAACACCCACTGCCACCACCCCCAGGACCCCCCCTCCCTGGGCACACCCCGGTCAAAGACATGCCACATCAATGACACGGAATCATGTACCAAATAGTCCGCCTGATGCCGCACAACCACATTTGGTGACATGCATGTGTCTTCACAAAAATGAGCTTCACACATTCACCTTCAAATTAACAAATTACAATGTATTCAAATAAACACAGAACAGAAATGAAGACACATGGCGACTCCCCTTGGGAAAATCTGTAGGTCACAGCCTGCAAGACAAAAATCCAGATGAGAAGGTGTGTCTTGCACACATCACAGGAGAGAGAGAGAGCGAAGGAGAGAAAGAGATGCAGAGAGAGAGAGAAAGAGAGGGAGAGAGATAAAAAGAGGGGGAGAGAGAGAAAAACTGAAAGAGAGGGGTATAGAGAGATAGACAGGAAGAGAGGGAGAGAGAAAAAAACTGAAAGAGAGGGTGAGAGAGAGAAACATGGAAACAGAGGGGGAGAGAGACACAGAGAAAAGAAGAGAGGGACAGGTAGAGAGAGTGCCGACAATGTTCACCCAGACCTCACTGCTCACCTGCTGACACCGGTGTGTCTCCAACCACGTGCCGGTATGTAGTGAAGTTCACCAGGTCCCACATCTGAAACAGATCCGTAATCAGAAACAGGGTCCAGATACATGAATGGCAGAGTACAAACATTTGCTCACAACATCATCGCATGTCTGCCCCTGCGCTCCCAGGCAGCTCCACCCCAGCCCCTCCCACCACCCAGCGGTGCATGCCTGATCCTGGGCACCCATGCAGCTGTGCCCCTGCCCCTCCCACTGCCCAGCGGTGCATGTCCACCCCTGCGCACCGAGGCAGCTCAACCCCAGCCCCTCTCGCCGCCCAGCAGTGCATGCATGCCCCAGCGCACCCAGGCCTCACTGCTCACCTTCAGCCAACAGCGTGTCGCAATGAGGGCCCACCACATGCTGGTGCAAGCCGCAAGCCTGGGGCCTGCGAACACGACACCCTATACATCATGCAGCCCCACTCCGCAGGCCACCAGGTCTCACGTTTGATTCTGGGTCTTGATTTCACCATGACAGAGGATACACCAGTGCACCCAATATCATCGCAGGCTGCACACCCGCTCAGCCCTTGAGGTGCCACTAACTCTCTGATCTGAGAGGCAACGCCATGTGCCGGTAGGCCTGTGCGGCCCGCTGGCTCTGGGCTATACTGCGGTCCAGCAGGGCACACAAATCCTGATCAGTCCGGTCCCCCATGGGATCGGGCATCATTTCAGGCTGCACACCCGCTCAGCACTTAATGTGCCCCTACCTCAGTGCACCAAAAGTCACCGTCCGTGGCAGTGTGCCTGTGCTGGCCGCACTGTATCCTGTGCCATCAAGCCTACGCCCCGCTCGTCATGGCCCTGTATGATTGGGTATTGTGGTGCAGCCGCCATCATTTCACCTCCAGGCCGGGTAAATGTGACGTTTGCAGGGCCCTAGTCCCTCATGCCTATTTTAACACCACACGATACAGCCAGATAGAGTGGAAATGGCGTAGAGCATGTGCGCCCGGCCCTTTTTATTGGCATGGTAACTTGTCCTGTGACGCGTGTGCTGGATGGGTGTGGGTGTACACCAGCAATGAGGGAGTGGCTGTGGCATGCTGACAACTAGACCTGTGACCAGCAGATCACTACAGGGAAGACCTGGGAAATGTAGCATTTCCGTCCCCCCTTTGAGCATAAGCAAAGTGGGCTGGGATGGCGTATGCCAGTCCAGCGTAAGGTTGTGCGCGATGACCGTACTGGTCTGGACAAGAAAGTAACTAATGCGTGTGTTCCTGTTGATGTGTCAGGGCTACCTGGACCGCATTCGGCAATGTGTCACCCTGTGACCCCAGTTCTACGACATGAGCCACATGGACATAAGAGGAATCCACTGAGCATACATTCATCCATACTTCCACACTTGAAAGACCATAGACATGGTACATCTGTGTGATTAGGAATGTTTAATGCACATTCAGTGAAGTGTTGCATCTGGAGCAGTACAGGGCCATGCAAACCCCACATGATGATGCTGGCCCGTGGAGGGCCAACCAGAGTCCTTCAGGGAAAGACAAGTCTAAAGGAAGAGGAAGAGTTCAGTCCGCAGCCTGTTTGCTGTGTCATTGGTGATCAAACAGCATTTAGCAGTCCATGTCAAGGTCCAAAGTGAGTGTCGCAGAGTGCATCGGGGACAGTGGAATGTGATGATGCAGAGGGCAGAACCAAGCAGAAACAGGCCATATGGCGGAGATGAATGCTACTGCGTCCTTCTTAACACAGTGGCAGGTTCATCCGCATCTAAGTCCTCTGCTGCTCATGTGCCTCATATGTGAGTGGTGGTGTTCTGTCTCTTGCCTTTGTGACAGTGACACCTCTGTGGCCGGAGGTGGAATGTCTGCCACACTGTGTAGCACTGATGTGGATGTAGTGGTAGACGCAGCATTCATCAGCGCCATTCCTTGTGGCAGCAATGTCATGAGGATGGTCTTGAGGTCATTGTGGAACCCAGGTACCACTCACTGGCGTGCAGCCATGGCAGCCGCTCGTTCTTCATTCTCCGCTCCATGGTCTCCATTAACTTCCGCAAATTTCCCAACTCCTGTGTGACATCGCTAGAGCCACTCCGACTGGCCAGTGTTTCTATTCTCTGAATCTGGGCTCCAGCAATGTCAGCCATGGTGTATTGGAGAGCATGGAGCATACTTTAGGTGTCTGTTAGGGACTGTGAGTGGTCCCTGATGGGACTTAGACACCCACGTATGGCATCTAGTTTGTCTGCCATGCGGTCAAAGCCCACCCGCACCTGTTCAGCCAGGCACCCCACCTGGCTAAACAGGTACCTCCTGGAACCCCAACACAGCGTTGGAAGGCTATGTGTTGTTTGTGGGAGTCCTGGGAGGTAGCCCTGGTGGTGGGTGCTGCCGGATGTGTGGTCTGTGCAGGGGGTGGGGTCTCCTCGTAGCAGCTGGGTTATCCTGCTTCTGGAGGTGGGCTG
This sequence comes from Lissotriton vulgaris, assembly GCF_964263255.1. Classification (NCBI taxonomy): domain Eukaryota; kingdom Metazoa; phylum Chordata; class Amphibia; order Caudata; family Salamandridae; genus Lissotriton; species Lissotriton vulgaris. The sequence goes on from NC_141694.1 coordinate 1,302,376,688, forward strand.
CGGAGGCTGTCCACGTGCTGTTGGCATCGGAGTCGAAGCTGCAGTGGACCTCTTCATCATCAGAGAAGAGAGATTTGGCCTACTCTGCAGGAGGTATTGATTGTCCCTCTGCAATGTGAAGGGGAGATGGAGTTTAACAATGTGTTCACATGTATGTTGTCACATTATACATCTTTTCATCCAGTCTGAATACGTGTGTACATTGTGGCTGTTTGGGAGGAGCTGTGGACATTTTGACAACATGATTGGCCAGTGTCTACACCCATTCAACACATGTTTTGTCCTGTGTTCTGTTGTGGACGTGTTGCGGTTTATACCACATTTTTGTCAGTGTTGATGTGCTCTGCATGTTATGTCCGTGTGCTGCATTTCAGGGTAGTCACCCCTGCAGCTCTTTATTTGCTGCCCCTTATCCCTTTCATGCTGTGTGCCTTTGATTTCTGTGCTTTTACAGTGCTAAGATGTGTCATACTTGGGAACATTGGTCTCTTGGTAGGAGTTGAGGGCTGGGGCATGGTTTGTCGGCAGATGTGCTCAACTCAATTGTACATGTGTGCCACTGTGCCCATCTCCCCCGTCCCCAGAGTCCCTGGTCGTTACTCACTCTGGTGCTGTTATGACCGGTCATGTTGAGCAGTGTCCGGTGCCCCAACACCTGCCCACTGATGACGGTAGACACCATTTCCTCCATATCGTCCAGCTCCTCCTGTGGCGCTGGACTCCCTCCTCCAGTCTGCTTTGGTGCCTTCCGGTTGTTGGTGAATTTCAGCTTGGTTTTGTGCTTGACATCATTCCAGCGCCTCTTAACCTCTTCCATTGTCCTATTCAGCACTCTGACTGCATGCACCTTGTCCACGATGGACTGCCATAGTCTATTTTTCGTTGCCAATGACAGAGTGGAGGTGAAGAACAGTGGTTGATGGTGTTCTACTGAAGCGCTTCTTCATACTCTTCTTTTCTTTGGCCTTCTCTGACCCTGAGGTCCCAGGCAGGCCCTCTGGGGGCTTGTGGGGGATCTGGTTCTCCTCCATACTTGCTCCGGCAACATCCATTGTGCTTCGCTGTTGTTTGGCATTTGTTTGTCTGGTTGTTTCTACTTTTATGGTGATTTTTCCCGGCTGGCGCATGTGAATTGCAGGCCTGTGGCTGATTTTCGCAGATATTTGTATCACGATTGGCCTCATTGCAGCTTTTTTTGCTTCTGTGTTTCACATTTTTGTGGCATCGCGTTGGTTTTAACATGTTAATTTGACATGCTATCATGAGACTATAGCATGGTACCGCTGTGTTGTGAATACTTAGTTAACACTGCAAAATGTTCCCAAGAGAAACTGCGATGTTGAAAGTTGCGTTAAGCTAATTTTGCTATACTTATCACATGTTCTTGAGAATTCAATTTGTGTTTTTGTAATGAACTTACCAGTACTCCAGTCTTTGTGAGGAGCACCTACAACGGGAGGGGTGAGAACATTGTGATAGATTTTTTATTATTTTCCCATCATTACTCTGAGTTGGTCTTAGATGTTTCCATCCATGACATTGCGATCACTTCCCTCAAAGTGATGCTTTGAGTACCAACCTTTATACACAGAGGGGGTTGCATTTAGCGTTATCACATTGTAAAAAATTGACATTTTCTGCAGTAACGGGTATGCCTTGAGATTGTCCCTGGTGGATCCATCCAATTTTTTAGAAAAACTAATCCACAAGGAGAGGGAGGCTTTTGAAACATGTCTAGATGAGACTACAGAGGTGCATGATTTTATTCTAGCGTTTGACATTATAAAAAAAGGCATTGGAGAGGGGCTCCACGCAAATCGGAACAAAGCGAGGACAGGCCATTGTGGTTGGTTTGATTCAGCATGCACAAAAACCAATAGAAATCTGAAATTAGCTCAAGCCACAAAACCGAGATACTCACAGGAGGTCCAAGAATGCAGACTCACATATAAATTAGTCATTAAACAACAGAAAAAAAGCTTAAACAAGAAATCATGGATTTGATTCCACGAAGCCAGTCTGTCCAATGATAACACCATGTGTTGACGTATTAGCGATTCTCCTTTTTAAAATACCCCTGACTGTTCTCGAGCTGAGATAGCCATTACTGAGGCTGCATGGCTATCCCATTTTACAAACCTGTATTCCACTCAGGAAGATACTGTGATTCCCTCTCCCACTGCATCTTCCCCTAGCGTTTCCGATATGACCCTATTACTGATTAACCGGAATTATCTGGAACTTTCATTGGATGAAATAGTCTTTGCTCTGAAAGCAAGTAAGAGTTACGGGATCCTTATTGATCTGTTCAAATCCAACACTGACTTTTGGGGCTTCATCCTTACCTTGCTCTTCAGAGCCTGCCGGAACTAAGGATTCTTGCCTACATGGCCCGAGTCTCCTATTGTCCCTATATTTAAGAAGGGTGATCGTAAACGCCCAGCATAATATAGGCCAATTTCTCTTTTAGATTCTCTAGTAAAGGTGGCTGATCAAATTCTTCTAGGCCAACTGTAGTTTTTGTAGACTTATCTTCCACTTTCGATTTTGTTGCTCACGATAAATTATGGTCAATTATGGCTAACATGTGCGTTGACTACGCTATTGTGAACTTTCTTAGAGATCTGTATGCCCTAGGACAGATTAGAGTTCATTACGGCCTCAACGGCAATTGTACTCAGCCATTTAAAATAGGAAGAGGGGTCCGTCAAGGCTGCATACCCCTTTCTGTTTAATCTCTACCTTAATAGTGTAGGCAACATATTGGCAAGCAAGAGGGTAGATTTACCTCAATTGGGTCATCGTACAATTCCGGCACTTTCTATGCTGACGATGCCATGTTAATGGCCTGCACTCAACTTGGCCTCCAGAGTCTAATCGACGAATTTGCCCAGTTCATGCAGAACCATGGTCTAAAAATTAGCGTCAACAAAACTTTTGCAATGAAAATCGTGAAAAAGGTCTCTCGCACCGTGATTTTTATATTGAGGGATCTAAAATTCAGTTCACAGCCACATCTTCATATTTGGGGATTCTGTTTAATAAATCTGGGAACTGGCCACAGGCAATTAAATCAAAGCGGCTCCATTTTGTTAAAACAACAACAGCCTTTTGGAATTTTGCCACAAAAATAGGCATTAGGGAATTGATGACCATCTACAAGACCAGATGTAGACCTACTGCCATGTACGGGTCTGAGCTTTGGGGATATGGGTAGATCGACAATCTCCAACTGGAAGAAAATGCATTCTTAAGAAATCATCTTGCCCTTCCGAAAAGCAATTCAATCCATGTCTGTCATTCTGAATTAGGAGTCCCTTATATAGCAGACTTGATTAGGATCCAGCCAGTATTACTCTGGGATAAATCTGGTCATCCGACCACACTACGCTAAATCGATCCAATATTGTTGACTGCCTTAGATCTACGTCTGCTCTCAAAATCCCCTGGCTCAAATTTGTACCCAATTGTCTGGCAGACATTGTCTATCCTGAGTATTTTGGCCGCCCTGAGAACCTGATCACTGTTCAAAGAAAGCCCTCAAATTGAAGTGTATATCATTACTAGAGGAAACTAGACTATCTTCTGAAATTATGAAACCTTCTGTTCTGAGGAACCAGATGATCCTGACTAGTTACAACATGCAAATTTATCTAGCCAATGTGTATAACCCGTCTCACAGGTTTGTGTTGACCCGGTTTCGGTTGGGTATTTTTAATCGACTAATTAGTTTTCTCACCATTAACAACTGGCCACCCGACTTGATGAAATGCCGCTTTGAGGATATCTCCTCGCAGAGTACCATGCACAATGTTCCTTTTTGTAAATATTTCTCTTGGTTGAGGAAAAAAATATATTAAACCTTTGTTATTGCAGCTGGGCTTTGTACGATGTTGACTGGCTTTTATGTATCTGCAAATGCTACAGAATATATATATTTGAGCTGTAATGTCCCTGTTTTTGCTGGCCGTTATTAATTGCAGGAAGCAGTGGTAAAATGTAATTGTTTGTGCAGTCAGCAACTGTTTTTTATGCATGGAAGATTTTAGATTTCTGTTCTTAACATTTATAATGTTTTTTTTAAATTTGCTATTTATGTACTTTGTAGCCTTTATGAATCACTTTGTGCTTTCGAATAAAGCTTATGTTTTGACTGAGTGTGACTACAGCTCACAATGCTACAGCAGCTAAAATCAAAACTGTCTCCCCATTGTATTTTATCTTCATGTATTGTAGAGTGGCTGGGTTGGTGTGTATGGAGAGTATGATAGTTGGTGATTCTGGATATATGTAGGAGCAAGTGGATATTGTGTGGCTGTATCTCCAATTTTAATGTGTTGAATGTATTCAATAATTTGGACGTCAATTGTTTCATCAAAGCAAGCCACAGGATAATATGTCAAACCTATGTTAAATTTGTGTTGAATGTATCTTTTGGTGATATTAAGCAAGATGTAAATTAAGAAATAAAGAACAAACTATGTTTGACAAATGAGTATGGATATTGAGGAGAAAAAATGTTTTGGGGGTCAGAACCATTAGCACTGATCAGGAATTTAGGAAGGAATACATGTCAAGTGAGATTTTATTTTTTGCTCATTATTGTTTTTCCCCCCTTGTGCCAGACCTAGAAATTGTAGAAATAGGGGGTACCTTTGTTTTTTCCATCCAACGTTTTAAATACACTGCACCCTGTCTTATGGCTGCTTATGGCCTCACCAAGGGTAACTTATATGCATTAAAAAGGAAGTTTAAGGTCTGGCTAAAGGTTTACTTTGCCAGATCAAATTAGCAGTTTAGAACTGCATGCACAGGCTGCATGGGCAGGCCCAAGACATGTTTAAAAGGCCACTTAAGTAGGAGGCACAATCAGTGCTCCAGGCCCACTAATAGGTACTATAGGCACAGGGTACATGTAGTACCACTGTACTAGGGACCTCTGTTCACTGTAGCCTGTGTGCATGTACAGCCTTGCTTCTTACAGTGCCTTGACACTCTCCCAGGCGAAAACGTCCCATTTGGTGGCAGGCTGTGCACCAGGAGGCCCAGTAAATCAATTAAATGACAAATTGCTGCTTCTTTGAATTAATTTAATTGAGCAGACTGTTTCAAGAGCCCATAGCATACAGTGTGAAACAAAACATGTGTGATTGTGTTTCAGCCAGCAATGAGAGGGTGAGGATGTGGCATTATGGCCAATGCGGCTGCCTTTGGAACTGGGGGAAAAGGTTCCATTCTTGATGCTTAGGTAAAGCGCTCAATACTTTCTGGTCAAGTTTGCTATATAAAACTGCAAAAAAACTAAACTTTCACTTTAAAGAATGGACAACTACTGTTTCACCGTTCTTCCTTTTTCTTTAGCATCACATATGAGGGCTCATTCAAATATACGAGTTCAGGCTGTTTACTTTACAAAACAGCTCTTGCGTTTTATTTCATAGCCTATAAAGTTGCTCCATCTGTAAATATAACCTATAGGGAACACATGTCATTTTAGCTTACTAATAGAAATTGCCATCAGAGAGGGGCAGGAGTGTTTCTCAGTTTTAACACTATCATTTATGATAAATACTTCACATATAAACTGATGTACCAAGAAGAGGTGCTTCCGCATTTTATTTTTGGGATTTTTGAAGACATCTTACTATAGTCTCAGGGGGGTAACACAGGCCCCCGCAGTCCCACTGTGCAGGAGGCCCCCAAGCTCCAGGGGCCCCCCTCAGGACAGCACTCTGGCCAGAGAGCTCCTGATTGAGCTCGGAGAGGGCTCCTCCACGTACCTTGCAGAGAAGCCCCCTCAAGTTTCGTTACGCAGGTTTATAGTCCAACATGATCTGTGCAGCATAAATAACATTCCACAATATTTTCAAAGTTCCGCTTAAAAGTAACACCCAACCCTTGGGTCAGCTGTCCCTAGTAATTGAGTTGCTCACCCACCTCTACCCTGCACCAGAGTCATGGCCACTGGAATAATGCAGCAGAGAGCTTTACATGTGCGAAAATAAGAATACAGTTGTTAAAGAGCACAGTATAAACAATAAATAAAATAAAATGCTCCATTGAGGCCTAATAAACAGAGACACAGCAAAAGCAGATACATTTACATATTTAGTGGCAGAGGGGGGGGGGAGATTCAGGGCTGAGCTGCAGGTGAGGTAGAAGTTAGAAAAAGGGTAGGCGGGGGAAACCAGGTTGGGGAAGAAGGGGGATGGTCAGCCGGGCGGGGTTTTAAGAGGAAGGAGGAAAGGGAGGTGGGAGTAGGGGGGGAGCAAAGACGGAAAGTATGATGTGAGGGAGAGAAGAGGGGAAGGGAGTGGAGAGAGGAGGAAGTGATGTAGAAGAGGATAAGGACAGAGGAGGTCAGGGGTCCGATTAAGGACCCCAGTATTTGCAGTGGAGGTGCAGATTAAGGTCTTTTTTGAAGGCAATGTAGGAGGGGTTGGAATGCAATTCTTTTGGGAGGACATTCCAGACGATTGGCGTATTTCCAGAGAAGAAGCGAGATGGAGGGGTTTTCTTTTTGAATAAGGGGAGATGAGGAGGAAAGTGTTAGTGCTCCTCATTGTTCTGGAGCCGCCTGCTTTTTTAAGTTTGTTTGTGAGGTACTGCGAGCATTCTGGTGTAGGGATTTATGTGTGATTCATGCTGTCTTGTAGGAGGACCTACCTTCAATGGGAAGCCAGTTGAGAGCCTTCAGGGATGAGAGATGTGGTCAAAACATTCATAGTTAATGATAAGCTTGGCTGCTAGGTGGAGCACAGATCTGAGTGGGCCTAGGTGGACTTTGGGGGTTCCTGTGAGGCTAGCGTTCCCATAGTCAATTTTTGAGAGTACCATGGATTGGACAACCCATTTGAAGTCTTCAGGTAGGATGAAGGGTTTGATTTTCTTCAGGTGACGGAGAATGAAGAGAGCTTCTTTAGCAGAGTTGTTTATGTGGTCGTTGAGGGTTAGATTTTTGTCAATGCTTATACCAAGTGATTTCACTGAGTTGGACAAAGAGAGCGAGCAGTTGAGTGCATTGTGGTCAGATATCCAGGTTTGGATGGGGAGTCTGTTGTTTTTAGGGGAGAAGAGGATGATTTTTGTTTTCTTTGGGTTAAGTTTGAGATGGTTGGAGTGGAACCAGTGTTGGATCTTGTTTAAGGTATGGTTAAGATGAAGAACATCAAAGTGGGACATAATCTTATAGTAAAGTCGGGTGTCATCAGCATAGAGGTAGTAGTTGATTCCAGCTTGTTTCAGGAAGAGGTTCCATAAAGAGGTTAAAGCGAGAGGAGGAGAGAATAGAGCCTTGGGGGATGCCTAAGGAAACCGGAGAGGGGTTAGATAGACAGTTGTTCATTTTGACTTGTTGTGTTCTGTGTTGGAGAAATGAGGTGAACCATTTAAGGATCTGACCGTTAAGGCCAAAGCGGGACTTGAGTGAGTTGAGTAGGGAGTTGTTGTTGACTGTATCAAAGGCAGGACATAGTGCTACTATGAATACCATTGGCAACTTTCCTACACACATCACAAGTTGCTTTGGAAAGTAATCCCACAACAGCACTTTGTGCTGTGTTTGTCTCACTTTTGTGATGTAAACTCAGCGCAAAGTGTTAATAAATCTGGGTCTGAATCTCTAAACAGATAATTGTCAATATTAGAAGGATGATTTGTGTTCTTACTGCAAGCTAATGTAAGGTTGCCAAATGACCAGTGCAGAGCAAATGTTACCGTACTGTGCAAAATCCGAAGGCAATGAAGAAGCCAAAGAGAAGGGGCCCTGAATCATGAGTGAAAAATGACTGGCATTGAGCTTGTTAAATTTTTGTAGACATGTTTCTGATTGTAAAGAAGGTCTAAACTTGCTCCAACAGTTTAGTTATGGCTCTTGAAGAGCACTAAATCATAAAATTTCGGAACACGTACATTTTCAGGGGGGACCCAAACTGTAGATACACCAATTCACTAAACTGCACATTAGTGTTCTAGCAAAATAGTCGGCCAATTTTCACTCTCTCTGCGGCACCTCATATTTATCTGCAGCGATTTTCATAAATCATGTTTGAATCATGTCTTTGAACTTCATGCCCCTCACCCATATACGGCACACTTCACCCAACATCCTTCTCAACCATGCAGTTCAAGGGAGTGCCCATAATCACAAGGCAAGTCAAAATACATCACAGCTGTGTCCAGAGTATTAAGCACTACATAAATACAAGAGAATGAAACAACCACTTTATTGTTTCTGTTCCATAGCCATCATAAGTTGTGAGGTATGGATGTGGACCTCTTAGTGGTGGCAAGGGTGGTAGGACCTGGCCTAGCCAAGGCCGCCTGCCCCATTACCTTGCGAGGATTATAGGGGGGGGTTATACAAATTGGGTAGAGGAGACAGCGACTGCCACCTATGATGTTAAAGTGATTTTTGTGATGGGGTGTGGCTATTTTTACTACAGCAAAGGCACTACAACCTAGACTTAAGAGAGACCCAGTCTTCTCTGCACTGGCTACAGTTTATATAACATCAGAGACACAAAAGGTGATGGGATAAATGCTTGCAATAATTATGACCATTTGGAATCACCCTGGGTAGTATTCCAACCTATGTTCTTTTGCCCACCAGGCCACCTCTGTTTGGAGCCCAGCTATATGCAAATCAGTCCTAACCCTACTCCAATAGGAATATTCCAGATCAGGTTCTCCCTGAATCAGCACACAAGCAACTCAAGACATGTTTCACCCTTATTTTGTTAAGTTGTCTACCTGGGTTTATCTCTGTGTGGTCTCTTCTTCAGGGTGGGGTTTAGGAAAAGTCATTTCCATACAGTGAAACCGGTCCCAGAAAGGTAAAACTCAGAACAGAGAATAGACTGGAGTAAAGTCCAAACATGTCATGAGGTGTAAAAGACAAAAAGGAGATAGTGTGGAAGGTAATGAATGAGGCAAAAAGCCAGCAGGAATAAAGAAGAATAGAAGGGTGGATTGAAATAAAGATGGGTACAATGAGATTGGGCAGCTATGGATGCAAGATATTAAGGGGGGAAAGAATGGAGACATGAGATGGGATATAAAGTAGAGAAAATAAAGGAAGAGGAGGGACATCATTAGAAAATGAACATGGAGATGGGAAAGACAGATTGGAAAAAAGATGGGAGAATACAGAAAAGGAGAACATATAAGAACGAGGATTGGAAAGAAAGATAGAAAAAGAGAAAAGTAGGAAGGCCAGAATTAATAGAAAGATGGAGACAAACAAAGATTTGGGAGTGTGATGGAAGATTTGAGTGTATGGAGAAGATGAGCTATGGAAGTGAAAACAAGAAAGATGTAGATAAGGGAGAACAGGAGAGAAATATATAGAAAGGGGAGGGAAACATAGATAGGAGAGGAAAAAGGGAGGGAAAGAAAGAATGAAGAAAAAGGACGATAAAACAACCAAAAGGGGATCGGTAGACCAAGACGTGACAAATAAGGAGGTTGGAGACAAGGAGGGGAACAAGATGAGTGAGAGAGAGAAGAATAGTCAAGGTATAGATTTGATAAAGTAAGGGAAGAATGAGAGAGAACAGAGAGGTTAGAGGGACGTTGTGGGAAAGAGAAGGGGAAGGCACAGTTTGAAGAGAGGAGACAATATGAGGGAGAAGTGGAGCAAATAAGAAATAGAGAAAGAAATGGCAGGAGTTTGATGAGCATGCCAGAGAAGAAAAAACTAAAAGGAGGGAGAAAGAAATAATAACAAGTGAAGAGATCGAGTGGAAGCGGAGAGATGTAAGAAAAGGTGTGAGGAGAAGGTAGTAAATAGAAATAAATTATAGGTAGAAGGATTAGGGCACATGATGTGATGGCAGCCATTCCTGATGTGCAAAAAGCCCATTGCACTGCAGTAATATGTGTTTTTTTAATACCATCCCAGAGGTGAGGGGTGGTCATTTTTTCTGGTTTACATTAGGGCCTATGGCACCCTTACTATGCCACTGACTTTGGCAGCTTGCACACCTCATGTTCTTGCATATTAGGTTGTTGCTTGTCTTCGGTGCACGCAGCCCCTATATTGCCACACATAGAGGAAAGAAATAGAGGGAACATTGCTAGGCACTTATAAGTAAAGTAAATTAGCAAATTGGGTGTAAGTCAATGTTACCATGTTTTAAGGAGTGGTCACAAGCACTTTAGCACTGTTTAATAGTGGTAAAATGCGCGGACTCCTAAAGTCAACAAAATAACAGGTTCATAAAACAGGAGGATGAAGTCAAAAAAAGTTTGACCCTGCAGAAGGGACCAAGCCAAGCAGTAGTCTGGGAGCATAGTTTGGGGGTAGGGCCAGGAACCGGTGTTGCAGAAGAGAAAGCCAATAAGGCAAGGCAGTAGCTATTTAGACATGCCCTCTGTGATTCGCTCAATTCTTACTTTATAGAAAAAATCACAACAATAAAAAACAATATCCCTACCCCTTCTTCTATTCCTCCTCCTCTTCCCCCTACAAACACTAGTATCCTGACTGAATTTCCACCCATATCCTTACAAGAGTTCTCCTCACTCCTTCATAAAGTCAGCTCAGGATCCCCCAATGATTGCTGTCCCTCGCAGGTCTTGAAAGAAGCCTTTCTTGCTTGCCCCGGCCCCCCGATAGCGCTACTTAACAACTCCCTTGCTACCGGGGAGGTCCCATCTTCCTTCAAGCAAGCTGCAGTCTTACCAATACTAAAGAAACCCAATGCAGACCCCACTACACTCAGCAACTATAGACCCATCTCCCTTCTCCCCTACCTAGGTAAGATCTTGGAGACCTACGTCACCCGCTGTTTGAGCACTTTCATAGAGAAATCATCTTTTTTAGACCCTCAACAAGCGGGATTTAGACCCCTCCACTCCACCGAGGCGGTCATTGTAGCAGTCATGGACACCCTCAGGAAAGGAGCTGACAAAAACATCCCTCAAGCCCTTGTCCTATTAGACCTCTCAGCGGCATTCGACACGGTCGATCACACCATCTTGATCGACCGTGTCCACAATGCCGGCATTCAAGGAGTGGCCCTTGACTGGCTCAGATCCTTCCTTCACCAGCGCTCACAGTCTGTCCACCTCTCCACTTTTTCCGCACCTTTCACTTCCCTCTCCTGCGGTGTCCCACAGGGCTCTGCACTATCCCCTCTTCTTTTTAACTTATATCTCCAACCACTCTTAGCCTCCCTCCGTAACTCCCCGGTCACTATTTTTAATTATGCAGACGACCATCAGTTAATTTTCCCCATAGACTCCCTCCCTTCCTCCCGAATTAATTTTCAGGCCACCATGCTGACCATTGCAGAGTGGATGTACCACAGCCACCTAAAGCTGAACCCCACCAAGACGGAGCTCGTCTTGGTGGGCGGCCCCAATCACCCATGGAATACCACCTTCTGGCCTACATCTTTGGGGACTGCTCCTACTCCTGTGAGCTCAGTTAAAAGCCTGGGGGTGATTATCTCCGAAGATCTATCAATGAGACCTCATATCAACGCGATCACCTCTGCCTGTTTCTTCCACCTCAGGCGGATCCGCAAGATCAGCAGGTTTCTTACTAAAGAGGCCCTGATCCAGGTTGTCATTGCGCTCATCACCTCCAGGCTTGATTACGCCAACATTCTGTATGCAGGAATTCCTGCATGTCACCTCCACCGTCTTCAGCTGGTGCAGAATCAGGCTGCTCGCCTGATCTTCCGTCAGCCCAAACACCAGCACGTCACTCCCCTCCTCCGCAGTCTGCACTGGCTCCCTGTTTCCAAACGCTGCACTTTCAAACTGGCATGCACTACCTTTAAGGCCCTATCGGACGCAGCTCCTAGGTTCATCTCTTTAGCCTTGTCCCGTCACATTCCTTCCAGAGCTCTTCGCTCAGCTTCATTAAACCTCCTGGAGGTTCCAAGATTTAAAAGAAAAAAGCATGGAGGTCTGAGTTTTTCCGTACTGGCTCCCTCCACCTGGAACGCCCTACCTTCCTCTCTCCGCCTCTGTCCATCGTACGACTGCTTTCGTACACTTCTAAAAACCTTGCTCTTTCAAGCTGCCTATGATTAATTCCTCACCCTGATCAACGCTATATGTTCACCCTTGACCATCGCCATATGTCAACGCAATATGTCAATGAGCGCCAAGAAACCGCTGGTGTTAGTGCGCGTAATAAATAATTTTAATAATAATAATAGAAATAATAATGCTATATGCTCTAGGAGTCCACCTGGGAGTTGGTAGAGGAGTAACCCAGAGGAATGGGCAGTACTCATTCAGCCATGATGTCTATTAACACCCTTTCCCAATTCCTGGGCTGAGGCACAGAAAGGCTTGTGGATTATGCTGGGTTTCAGGGATTTGGCATTTATGCTGTGTGTGTGTCTCTCCAAGCATGTCATATATGGTGGTGGGGACTTCCTTTGAGTAAAGTATGGCATCATCAATCTTTCTGGAGATTGCCTCAGTGCAACAGTCAGAAGGTCCATGCTGTGAGCATCAGCTGTTTCTAAACCCCACCCCTTTGGTAGGATGTGAAGGTGACATCCTTAACACCGCACAGGTAGTACTAAGGATGTGCCCTTCACCTCCCTAGCAGAGTTGAAGTCCTTTGCGTTAGTCAAGTACTCCTGTCTCTCACTGTAAAACCTTCTTCAAATGGTAATTGTTATAATTAACATGTCTTTTCTCTGATGTGCTTTACATCATCAGTAGTCAGTAATTTGTTTTTCATTAATGTATTTGTTTATTTTGTTATGTTCTGGCTTGTGAAAGAAGTCACTTCATGGCGCTATTGTAGGAGAACGTGATTAACATCAAATACACTTCAGAAGAAAGGCAGACAATTGATTGTGGCATAGTAAACTCCAGGAGAGTAATCATGAATAGATTTGTGGCAATGGCCATTCTGCCTTTCATGGACCTCTATCCCCAAAACTACAAGAGTAGATTTCACTTTGATGAAAGCCTTCTTGAAAGTCTTCTTGGATTGGTGGGTTTCAGATTGTTCTGTCCTGAACAGTGTTATACATGGAAGGTTCTACAAGTTCCCTAGTGGTGCTCCCAACACACGCATTGATTTCCCTCAGAGGTGCTTTAAATGAAATCCATACTGAGTGATCATGTTGCCTTAGCTTAGTCTTAAGGTGTGGTATGGAATACTTGAAGGGAATGGAGCCTGAATTGATGTTAAATTTGTGCACCTCCTGTGCCTTGAATATGATGGAAGGTAACTTGAAGTTTATCCTTTCTATCACAGAGAGCAAGTGTAAATTTAGCTAAAGGAGACCTCGGGGAGAAAAACGACATAAATACATTTCAGTGTAAAGTTGTAAGTGGCAGAAAGTCAATCCTAAATAGTGACGCCAAAAAGGTAACTTGATGCCCATATACATGAAGATACATCCAATCTGAGGTGGTGACATCTCCTTTTGAGAAGTCACAGTAGACAAAAACAAGAAAGCGACTGGAAGCATGAGCACCACCAACTGTCTATGGAATTCCTACTCCCTAAGCATGATTATGATCTGCAGTTTGGTTTTAGCTCCAATAATAACACAATTTGTAAATGAATCTGTTTACTCAGGCAGCATCCCCAAAAAATTGAGCTAGGTATGGATTGCTCTACCAATTAAAGAGAGCCATACCCGAACTAATTGCCTTGAAGATCTGTAGACTGATACCAAAAGTACTGTCTTTTTAAAATAAATGAACAACCTACAGCAATACAGCTACAGGTAGATGTAGAATAACATTATAAACTAGGTGACAAGCAGTTAAGTTGTCACCCACATAGGAGCACAGAGACATCTATATATGATGTGCAATCCTAGATGCTGAAAGAGAATAGAATGGAAACCCAGCTAGGTTAACATGGCTGGATTTGTCTGCTGCCTTTGACACCCTCGACAACTCATTGGTAATCTTTAATATGCAAATGTCTACGGATTGATAGACTGATGCTGTTGCATTCACCCACCAGCGCAATCTCAAATGATTACCTGGAATCAAATCAGATAGAGCAAAGCATGCTCATAATATAGAGTGATCAAAGTTAGACTATAGTAAATTGATGATGGCAGGGATTACTGTTTCATAAACTGTGTTTCTAGCTCAGTGCTACAAGGTGTGCTTCCCCATCCAGGAGCGGCAAGAGTGAATTTAGTTCAATGCACCACGCTTGAATGTGAAAGACAGGTTTTGGTAGACCTGCAGAACTCCATCCAATATGTCCCCATAAAACCTGATATCAAGCCACATCGCAGGAGCGAAGATATACCCAGTCCCCTATCTCTGCCCTGGCAGCTACCAACTATGTACCAACAGTGAATAGCTACCAGGCATAAAAGGAGAGGGTGGGGAAAAGGAAGAAACAACTCCAAGGAAAAACACAGCACCCCACACTGGTCTTCTGGGACCTTGGATACTGCTATCACTGGGAAGGAACCGCCAATTCCGACAGGAAAACAAAATGAACAAATCATGAGAAAAACCCACCCCACATAGAAAGTCCCAGAACATGCATGAACCAGAGCTGTAACGCACAAAAGTACTTCCTCTTACCAAGGTTAGATATTCCTGTAGGATTGCAGTTTTTGTCCAGAAAGATATGTCCAGGTCAAAAGGAAAATAAGTGCTGGCTCAACTGAAAACAGGCAAGGGGAAAAATACTATGTAGTATAAAAAACCCTCAGAGGAAATTGCACGAGGAAAAGAGAAAACACTATCCTACTAACTATCTAACTATACCTCATGCCCATAGAAAAGCACCCAAGTGTCTTTGCTTTATCCAACGAAATGAAGAGCACACAAAAAATGTCCCAGGAAGTATGGGCATCCAGTAGGCTCAGGGACACAGCCGCATACCTTAGTCTCCAATAGAGAAAAGATGCCGAATCCAGCGCTCAAAAAGGCCCAAAAATACAAATGATACTGGAAAGGATATTAAAGGAATGAAGTTCGTGAAAACCACGTGGCGCCTGCAAGCCTGCAGGCGATAGCGTCGTAATCCCAACAGGAAGAAAGGAGGAAGATATCCAGGCGATCCCACGTCGACAGGAAACTGAAACCGAAACCAAAAGCCAAGCACTTACGGGTAACAAGACCGGAAAATGAAACCAAGCAACGACGTGTGGTAAAATGCCCCTTTTTATACACAGGAGACGCATGAAAAATGAGGTGCTCGCGTGCAGCTCTGATCATGCACGCCCCCTACAGAGGTAAGCCCTTCAATTCCCAACACAATAGATAGTTGAAATGGCATCAATGTATGTGGTTTACTAATAGTCTCTACACAGGTATACATGGACACAGTGGGGATCAGAAACAAACCTTTCATATTCTATTTAAACACACACATTCATACAAGATGCGCTAAAGAAAAGACACTTTAACTAAAATGTTTATTTAGTTCAATTGGTGCACCCTGTTGCTCAGCACATCTCAAATAACAACACAGAATATGATTAAAATAGCACAAATGCATGTTGTATTTTTTTTTTTAATTTAAATTTGTTTTTATTGTTGCAGTAAAAAAAGGGTACACCAGTACAGTAAACAATCCGCCGACGTGGCCTCAACATTCAGCCACGAACAGCCATGTGTGCAACATTTTCTCGTTTTATAGAACTGGTACACTTAAACATGACATCGGGTAATCCGTGCATTATACGCGTGTGAGGGCGCCTGCGAGCTGGGAAGCGATGGGACGGTACTGCCGTGGGGGCGGTGAGTAAGGAGAGGCGGGCGCTCGCTTGCCACAGCGGCGCAGGATCTGGGTCTGTACTGTGCATATGATAGTGTGACCAGTAAACAGAGGGGAAACAGAACTGTGGGAGGGAAGCATGTAGGCGCTAGCAGGGTCCAAACGGGAAGATATTGGCAGCAGGGTGTAGTAGGGGGGGGGGTGATCGGCAGGGGGGGCCTGCTGTATCTCGGCCAGCGGGGTGGGGGTCAAGTGGCTGGACGTACGAGAGGCCGCTCCAGATGCGGGGGTTATCGGGGTTTGACCCTGGGGTGGCTCACATCAGATAAGGGCCACCGGCCTTCCTGGGCGGGGGGAGGGGAAGGGTCAGGCTGGTCTCCCGCCTGCGTGGACTGACGGAAGTTGTGAAGGAGCATGGCCCATTCCATGGAGATGGGAATTTTACGCGCACCCTTGGCTTCTTCTTCTCTTAAGGCGTCTTCCTCCGCTGCTGCCCATTTGCTAACCGCCCCTTTCCACTGTGCTATGGGGGGGCCCTCTGGGGATCGCCAGCGCATGGTTATACACCTATTGGCTAACAAGAGCGCCAGGGGCACGAAGCGTCTGTGGGCAGGTTCCTGCTTTGAGATGTGGAGGATGCCTAGTGCACTGGACTCCCAGGTGGCTAGTGTAGTAAGGCCCGTGAGTTCCCGTAGTGTGTTGTGTACTGCCCGCCAGAAGGGCTGGAGGTCAGGACACGCACAAATGCATGTTGTAAACAACAACAATAAAATAAAAATGTCTAATATGGTTAAAAACCTAACACCCTTAAACTTACTTTTATGTGCTACACTAGGAGGTCATGGAAAGTAAAATACTTTCAGCAACATTTTCTTAGGGATAATGGGCATACTGCATTTCTTGTTTATAGCAGAAAGCTATAATTATCAGGGGTCATGAGGCTGTGCACCCTTTAAAGGGAACACATGCGTTCAGCCTCAGCATCAACTCTTCCCAAGGTCGGGCTCAGTATCTACTTTTAGTGGAAAGGGCAATACGGCGGCAGCATCTTGTAGGCACAATGTCTTCTGATATGGCTGTATATTGCTTGCCTTAAACTGAGGCAAAGGACCTACCAAGACAGGTGATCAAGTGGCAGTCTTTATAATTGTATCTAATCTAAAATAAATTTTGCAATGTCACATTAGGAATATTTGATTTAACAAATAAGCATCAAATGCCCTATATGGTGCACCCCTATGGGGCTATGCACGCTTGGATAAAATCCAACTAGCGGAGAATAGGTTCTTACGTTCTCTTTTGTCCCTCCCCCAATCTTCAGCGACTTTTTCTATTCATATGGAACTTGGCCTGGATTATGTTCAGGATAAATTGAGACTGGCACCTTTGACATATTGGCTTAAGACTTGGTTAAACCCAGAACTAACGTTAAACCATATGATCATGAGGGATGTGATGAGTCTGGAGAATTGTTTTAAGTGCCCATGGTTGGTAAAGCATCCCAATGCTTTAAGGTGAATGTATGACAATTCAGGCTACACTATTTTGACTATTATTCTTTGTTGTACCTTGAAATTGAGATAACAAGGCACTTGTTCCACACTGAAGTCGCATCTGGTGTTTTAGTAATGTCTATATCTAAATGCTTGACACTTTCACAGTTGTTGAAAAGATAAGGACAGACGACCCCTTCATCAAAGGCAGACATGTTGATGATTCTGCAGAAATTCTTGAAATGGAGTTAGGCTCTTAACGTCAGCAGAATAGTTGAAAACATGCAGAAAGGTTGATTAAAATATATCTCCTATGGAGACCATATATCAGAAATGTTCAGATACTTGCACTGGCCACCTTTTCAAACCAGAGTTAATTTCAAGTTTTTCACAACTGCACACAACATTTAATATGGGCAAGTCCAACGTTATCTGAATAAAGTCATAACCCTCATAGAGACATGCATTCCAGAGGCAAACAATTGAGAATGCCACCTAAAGTAAAGGCTAGCACCAGTTGGGACAATCTCACAGACAACATACAAAAGAATAACCAACTACTCCCATTTGTGACAGCATTGGATACCCTTCTGTTACTTTACCTCTAGGAAAATGTGAGCCTTAACATATTTTATATTTATGCACTGTTTTTTTTTTTTTTTTTGCGCAAGTGGTAAGTTAACTACAAGTTTTTAGTGCTGTACAAATAAATGAGGAAAGATGGATGCTAGATTCCAGACTTTTATGTATTTCTTTGCCGTAATTCTATAAGGAAGCTCATTTTTCCAAGTGCACATTTATGGTTTTATGGGCAAATGTGTTATATGGTGCCAAACACTTTTTTGTGATATTTACTTGATACAGGTTTTCTTTTATTTGTATTTGATAGATTTGTTTAGCGTAGCACTTAACTATATTCTCTTTGGAGCCCTGGAAATAAAATTACAAGCAAAACTGCAATTAAAGTGGTTAGAGTCCAGTCATGTGTGAGGAAGATTCCACATTTAACCGTCTTCCATTTTTTGGACAATTGTTCCCTTGAAGACTGCATTGATATGAGGAGTTAGGATTAACCAGAGTTGAAAATAACCTCCAGGTTTCTCACTAACCAAGGGAGGCCCAGGTTAGTGCGCCATTGAAATTTGGGTGATTCAATGCCAAATCCTCTTCTGAGTAATAATTTGCTATTTGCTACATTCAGATAGATAAAACTCTTCCTCCTGTGGTTGATTCAATTTTAGAACTCCAGCATTTTCACATGTTGGGAACACATCTGGGCTGCCAATGGACCTCAGTCTAACCTGTTGACCTCACTCCAAAATTCTGCGTCTGCAGAAACCCCTTTGCAAGAATGTGAGATGGCCGATCGTCTAGGCGTTTGGAGATAGTGAATTTTGCTGCCTTGAAGCTACCCTTCGTTCTTGTGTGTCCTGCCCACGGACTGTGCTGCTGGGAAGCCGTCATCTGAGAGGAGACGCTGCGGAAAGGAGTCTGCAGAAAACGGGACTGCGAGGCCCACCAGGCTGTGCGAGCATCACCAGGCACACCTGCCGCCTCTTCCCGTAACCCCTCCCCTTTGGCTGACTTCCTGTATATCAAGAAGAGCTGCTGCGCGTGAGCGGGACGCGTGTACGGGACAAGACCCGGGACAAAGCCTGGACTAAGGGCGGACCCTCTGAGACCCTCCGAGAACCGAGGAGACTCGACTGGCCATAAATCCTTGTTCTACAGGTATTGTTTGCTTTGTCATCTTCCCCTATTAGCCTCGACTTCCTTGCTACATTTACCCAGGCTCTGCAAATGTCTTCGCTAAACATAGACCAGCCTGCACTTGACAAACAGGGAGTGATGTTAAATGGTACCTTGGACAATTATTTTTCTAAATCATCCCCCGACATTGCAAGGGAAATTGTCCTGGCGGAGCGGCGGGCGGATCGAAGCTGCTCCGTGGAAAGCATAAAAAATGGGTTAGCTCTTTTGCCCTCACTTCCCGCTACTGGCTCTGTCGACACTGACACTGAATTAATAGTAAATGAGTCGATTATTTTACTGGATAGCCAGCCCTTGGAAGCCAACGTGGTTGTGCTCACACAAAATTCTTTACCTATGTCAGATGCGATTGGGTTATCTTCACATGTAAATAGTCCAAGTACATCGAAGGGAGAAGTTTTGCCTTCTGTGAAAATACCTTGTACTAAGGCTAAAAAACTGACTCCCCTTCAAAAAACCTATGGACCACCACCAAATAAAAAACAGCGGAAAAGGGGGGACCCTCTACAACCTAAACTAAGCTGTCGTGACTTTGGCAAGAAAATGAGTAATGTTGTAAAAGAACCTAGCAATTCACATATACATACCGAGGGGGGCATCACACCATTAACTTCTTCAGCCTTGCCAATTATTCCGACAGCTCATGAGGACTCTATGGACACTAATGTGGTTGTTAACGCACCTACTGTGAACAAGGATCCTGTGTCACTACTTGATATAGAGAGCTTGATTAAATCTTACTCGGCAAGTATATTGGAGAGGTTGATGGAGGTGGAATGTAGGCTGTGCAAAATTGAGCGTGCACTGAGTAATAAGGACGTTGTAATTAACACCGGTTTAAACAATGTAACCAATGCACCTCCAGACAATGTATCAAAAAATATACCAACTTCAGCCAAACCACCCAAACCTACCCCTATTCCTATCATTATCCCTCCCTCAATTGCATCCAGCTCCAAATCTATGGGGAACAGGGTGATGGCGACTGCTCAAATCCATCCACCCCCTAAACCTCCCCATGAAAACAATTCTGATCAACCATCATCAAATGTCACAAATAAAAACATTGGTAACATACCCAATCCACCTTTGGGGAAACCAATAAGGGAGGCGGGGGAAATTAGTCATGCTTGGGGGAAACCTAGAAGGACTCCTCTGCCTGAACTTCCACCAGAGGCAGTACCCTATGTGGTAGTTTTAACAGGGGTGCCTGTGCTCGGACAAAATAAGAGGGAGGGTTTTGCCCAATTAAAAAATAAGATTATGCATTGGCTTAACGTATATCGGTCAATTACAAATCATATTAATGGTGAAATTGTCCATGTTCGTCGTCTCCAATGGCTGGGGGGCAGACCCAAAGACATTGATGGTGACGTGGTGGTGGTGAATTTTAGGGACCCTAACGCTGTCCAATTCGTATTGAATTGGCAGACAGGTAGTTCAAATAATATAATAATCCCTAAACCATTAACCTATTTCTATCCGAGGTCAGTGGTGTTTCCACCACAGCACCATCTGCCGCATGATCAGCCATTACAGCATATACCCGTAACCCAACCAAATAACCATCCCATTGTACAGAATGCCAGGAGAAATCATTATGTTTCATATCCCCCCCTTCTGCAGAATGTAAACAATATGCATTATATTCCATGCCCTGTGGTAGCACCAGACTCTATGGGATGGAACTACGTATCGGCCAAGACATATAACACCCAGAAAGGTAGGATGGACAACCTTAAACCCTTCACACCACTAGAAACCTTTAATAGGTATGACATCTTTAGCGGTCTAGATGAATGCGACTGATGCTATGTGATGCGGGGGTGTGTGGGGCTAGACACAATGAGTTTTGGTGATGTGAGCATTGATAATCCGAATGATGTACTGGTCAATACTGTGTCCTCTTGTGTGGGTAAAACTGTCTCTGACGATGTTAATGTACCCCATGATGTAAAAAATCCAGAAGAGCAGGTTTTGCCCTCAACTATTTCAAACAACAACTCACTTTTAGAGGTAATGCCCTTGGTAATACATTCTGTGCTTCCCATTACTCACGAAGAGATGCCTAGGGCTTCTACTGAGAGACCAGTTGTTCCTGAAATTCCGATTAAAATGATCTGTTGGAATATAGCTGGAGTTGTTAAAAATCTGAGGGACCCGGAGTGGGCAAACTATATAGAGTCCTTTGATCTCTGCTTTCTTCAGGAAACTTGGGCAGTGGAGACGCCCGATAGGGTGGGCTACAAGACCTACGGGATTGGTGCGATACCTTCTAGAAGTGGAAGGCCGGCAGGGGGACTTTTGATATGGGTGAAAATAAACTTAAGGGTAAAAATTGAGGAGATACCCACAAACTCTGTAGACATATTAGCTCTAAAGACCACAGTTTATAATGGGAAGAATGTATTTTTTGTAAATGTCTATAATAGGCCCCTACCCTCTTCAAGAGAATCACCAACCATTGCCAAATTAGATTGTTTTTTGAGCACTTTAGACCCCAGGGAGGATTTCGTTATCTTGGCTGGCGATTTGAATTGCAACTTCGAGCCAGTCTTGGGTCTTAGTGAAATCTTTAATGAGGAAGATCAAGCAAACAAAATCCCCATCCTGTAGAATGTAAAACCGGTTAAATGTACAACATTGGGCTTACAATTGATTAATCTATGTACGGAACACTCTCTTAGGGCTTGTAATGGACGGTTACCATCCGATAGCTCTAAGAAACCAACATTCACCAGGAATAATTATAAAAATAACTTAGATTTTGTGATTGCTTCTATCCCCCTCTGGCCTCATCTTTTGGACCTTGAAGTAATGGAACGGTCTGAAAGCGATCATTTCCCTTTAAACTTGACGTTAGATGCCTATCTGTTCAATGATATGGTCCAGCAATTTACATCTGAGGAAAGTGGTGCTGATAACTCTGAGATCCATATCAGCAACAATAGAAGGTCCCTAAAATGGCCATTCATACTGGACCACTGTGACATTCTAAGCGAAATATACTCACTTCTGGCAGGTACTTTTGGTCCCTACTTAGCCGCAATGGTTGATGATGAAAGTGAAATTTCATTCCTTCAAACTCACCAGAAATTGTTTACTGACCTAAGTCTATTAGTCACTAAGATGCCAAAAAAAAACCAGCAGAAGACCCAGAATCTGTCCCATAGTAAGCCATGGTATGACAGATCCTGTAGAGAGTCAAAGAGGGAATTATTAATGGCAATAAAGACCAAATCTCCAACAGATGTAAAAAGAGCAAGGAGTATATATAAATCTGTCCAAAGGGCCTCAAAGATAGCATGGGAGGAAGACAAATGGGCCGATTTGTTGCTAGCCGCCAGGTCACGTGACAATGTGGCCTTTTGGAGGCTGGTCGCAAATGGGAACCATGTAGGTAGGGTAGTCAAAGACGTTTTCCTGGATGAGCAAACTTGGGTCACCCATTTCACGAATCTATATAAAAAATACGATGACCCACATACGAACACGAGTGTAGCAAATCTCGAACCCCCAGCAGACCACTTGGTTTTTACTTTAGGGGAAACAGAGTTGGCAATAACACAAATTAAATCTGGGAAAGCCCCAGGTTTGGATAAAATCCCGGGGGACCTATACAAGCACGACCTAGGAGTTTGGGCACCTTATATTAATTATCTGTGCAATACATTTTCTTGCACTTTAGAATTCCCTGAAAGTTGGAAGGGAGCGGAAATTGTTTTAATTTTTAAAAAAGGAGATAGGATGGACCCAAGTAACTATCGGCCAATAAGCCTAATGGACATTTTACAGAAAATCTACTCACGACACATTCTATTACGCGTGAGTAATTGGCTAGATGAAAATTCAATTCTAACTAAAATCCAAGCCGGATTCAGATCTAAGGTCAGCACAATAGACCAAATTTTTAGATTCTGCTGCCTCTACTGGAAGTACGTAGTGATTAAAAGGTGCCATCTATATGTTGCCTTTGTAGACTTAAGGGCTGCATTTGATTTGGTGCCTCTCAATCTCTTATGGAAAACCTTGAGTGCAGCAGGTATGCCAAATAATCTTGTCGTTCAGATTAAAGAGTTACACAAAGGGAACTTTGCGAGAGTTAGATGGGGTCCAGATGGCGAACTAACTCCAAAAATACCCATCGAACGTGGAGTACGCCAGGGCTGTGTCCTGGCCCCGACGCTATTTTCCCTTTTTGTAAACGATATTCCCTCCTTTTTAGGGAGATGTAAAAATGACTCTCCGAAACTGAACGGCGAAAAGGTGGCATCCTTACTATTTGCTGATGACACCATTCTGATCTCCCAAACGAAAAATGGCTTACAGACATTATTAAATACCTTTAATGAATATTGTAGCCAAAAGGGGTTAGAGATCAATGGTAAGAAGACCAAATGTATGGCCCTAAATCCGATTAAACCGGACAAGGGCTGTCTAACATTAAAAGGAGTTAAGCTTGAATCAGTGCCTCATTTTTCATACTTAGGGGTGACTCTGGATTCAAACTTTACTTGGAAAGCCCAAATTGATAAAAGTAAATTAATCTTTGCCCAGAATGCCAAACCAATTCTTAGGGAGCAAAGTAGGAGCACTAGTAAAGCGGTGTCCCCAGTGATGGAACTATTCAAATTCAAGGTCCAATCATCCGTCCTCTATGGTGCTGAAATATGGGGTCCTGGGTCCAGGGAGACTTTTAGTGTTCTAGATAATAACTTTATGCGTAGTCTGGTAAGGGTCCCTAGAGGTACCCCACTAGTTCCCCTGGAGCTTGACCTAAACTTCAAAAGGACTGATCACCAAATCTTGATTCGACCTCTAATGCTGTGGGTGAGATTATGGCATGTGCCCAAACTTCAAGATTACAGAGACGGGTTGAAGGAAATTATGACTCTCGACAGCCAGAGTACCACCCCATGGCTAAGGCATATTAAGACTTGGTTGAATAATATAGGATTGAAGCATTTTTGGGAGAATCCCGAACAATTACCTGTTAATCCCAAATTAATCCTAAAAAGGGCCTTTTGGAGTTTCATATTAAGGACTGTAAGTACTATAACCAGTGGTACCTTAGTTGCAAAGTTTCTAAACTTTAAGGATGAACCCCTTTATGAGATCTTTATGGACGAGATAGAGCCCCCACTTGCCAAAATTTTATTTTTTAAATTTCAGTATGGAAATTTATTAATTAAAACTACTTTGGCACGTTGGGCCAGGAACCGCGACTCATCATCCCCAGTAATGGATGAAATTTGCCCCATGTGTGACCACAACCAGACCGAAAACGAGCAGCACATTCTCTTTTTCTGCCCTTTTTATGTTCAGGCAAGAAAGAAGTGGATTAAACCAATATGCCTACTTTTAGGCTTGAGGTCATGTTCACAGGCTCTGAGAATCCTAACAACAAACACATCTCAACATATAATATTTAGTGTCAGTAGATTCTTACTTTCTATCTTTTATCAAAGGAAAAAAATGGGGCATCAATTGTAATTGAACTGATTGCTTGGGATTGACATGATGGTCCATTCTATGTTTTACGAATGTATGTGGTTCCTTGGGTGGCGGACATCTTGCTCTGGGGTGAGTGGCCCATTACATCGGACAGCGCTGCATTGCGCATGCGCCCGCGGGGGAACGCGTATTTAATGCTCCTCCCCTAGCGCAGCGGGATCGCGCAGCAGGCGTGTCCTCGCTTGGCCGGAGTCGTGCCAGAGTCCTGCCCGTCTGCGCCCGTCCGCGCTAAGGACGCGCGGGACGTGGCGGCCCTGGCCTGCTCTCGTCTACCCAGCACTGTTGCCATGCTTACATACTCTAGGGAACGCTTGTACTCCATCGGCAAGGTGAGCAGTCATTGCACTCTACAGCCCGTCCATCCTTTATGCGGCCCCTACCGCTGCCCCTGTAATGGTTTGGTGCTTGACCCTCCGCAGT
The DNA here is from genome assembly GCF_964263255.1 of Lissotriton vulgaris. NCBI lineage: Eukaryota > Metazoa > Chordata > Amphibia > Caudata > Salamandridae > Lissotriton > Lissotriton vulgaris. Next base: position 1,302,401,564 of record NC_141694.1, read on the forward strand.
TTCTCTCCCGGCGTTGTCCCTCTGCCGCCCGGTTCAACAGGGGACTACCTCCCTCACTGCGGATTTTGAATCTTAATGTCAGGTCGATCCTTAAACATCAGCAGAATGTGTACGACCTGATTGAAAATGAAGCCCCGGATATTTTAGCCTTAACCGAAACATGGCTTCAGGAAGCCGACACTGCCATTCCCAATCTTGTTTGCCCTCCCGGCTACTCTATGTATATTGCAAATAGGCTATCTAGAGGTGGGGGTATAGCCCTGATAGTGAGATCTAGTTTTTCCTGTGTGTGGACCATTCTTAAGATCGCTGGCTGTGAAAGTGCCTCTTTTAAAGTCTCTGTCAGCCCAGAATTTACACTCTCTGGGATGGTGGTGTATCGTCCGCCGGGCAGTGATGTGGCGTTCAGGAATGCTTTCCCGGACACTGTCGCCACCTTGGTCACTGACTGTGCTAATTTTTCCATTCTGGGCGATTTAAATTTGCATTTCGATGCTCCATCCTGTCTGACAGCACGTAGTATTCTTATGGACTTAGAGGCCTTTCAACTTTCTCAGCTGGTCTCCCAGCCTACTCATTCCGGGGGACATATTCTTGACCCTTTTTTTACCAACTTGACCGAGGCTAAAGTCACGTCGGTGGCTCCTGTAGAGTGGTCTGACCATTCTTTGGTATCCATCTATTGCCCTATGATAACCAACATTTCCACTGCTTCAGCCAAGCGGGTACCCAGGAAACCCTGGAGTAAACTCAGGCTGGATGACTTTTACCATCTTCTGTCAGTGGAACCTCTGGGCCCATTTAACAACGTAGAGGAGGGGTATGATCTCTTCTGCTCTTGGCTCACTAGGGCTCTGGATGCTTTGATACCTGTCGTAACAACGAAGATCAACCCTCGAGTGTCAAGCCCCTGGTATGACGACGCTTTGCGCGCTCTGAAGGGAGCCTGTAGACGGGCGGAGAGGGCCTGGCGGAAGACATATGGGGCCGAGTTAAAAGCTACATATGTCGCGACCGTCAAGCTCTATCACCGGGCCATTTGTCGTGCCCGAGCGGCATTTTATGCCGAGGAATTTCGGAACAGCACTAACCCGTCGAAGGCCATCTTCAAGGCGGTGAAAGATCTTATGTCTAAGCGGTCTATCTCCACGGCTGAGAGCTCTGTCACACACTGTGAATCCCTCGCTTCCTATTTCTTGGGAAAAGTCCAGTCTATATATCGGACTTTCCCGAGCATTGGTATAGTGCTGGGTAGTCCTAAGGAGACACTTCACCAGCCCGCTTTGCTCTCATTTCCCCCTCTCACCTTGGAAGGGTTTGACAAACTTGCAACGCAAGTTAAATCTGGGTCTCCATCCGATCCAGTGAGGCCTGCCCTCTTTCGAGACCAGACCTTTGTGGGGCGCGTGGCTATACGCTCCCTTGTCAATCTCTCCCTAGAGACGGGGGTCGTCCCCATCAGCTGGAAGCAGGCGGTGGTGTCTCTGATCATTAAAAAACCATCTCTTGACCCGTCTAAGCCGGAAAGCTATCGTCCCATCTCACTGCTGCCCTGGCCAGCTAAGTTGACAGAGGCCCATGTCAATCTGGCCCTGTCTGAACACTTAGCCCGGTCCAATGCTCTCGACCCCACACAGAATGGCTTCCGTGCTGGCCACAGCACGGAGACTGCCCTTCTTGTGATGGTGGAACATCTCTGTGCAAGGTTGGATGCTGGTCAGACGGCGGCGCTGATTTTGTTAGACCTCAGCGCCGCATTCGATACTGTATCGCACAGCATCCTCCTTCGGCGGCTCGAGGAGATTGGTATCGGTGGTCAGGCGCTGCAATGGTTCCGCTCCTTCCTAGATAACCGCTCCTTCTGTGTTGCCGTTCCTCCCTTCAAGTCCAGGTTCCAGCCTCTGGCCATGGGGGTTCCGCAGGGATCCTCGCTGAGTCCCACGCTGTTCAATCTCTACGTGAGACCGCTGGCTGATGTCGCAAGGCAGTGGGGCCTAACCATGGTCTCATATGCCGACGACACACAGCTGGCGGTTACTCTCAGCGGGGATGCGGAACAGGATGCCCCCAGGTTTCAGTCTGGACTGAAGGCGGTGGCCAGCTGGTTGACAGGTAACTGTCTCCAGCTTAATGCCACAAAAACAGAGGTTATGGTTGTCGGGAAGGGAGTGGAGCTTTGGGGCGATCAGTGGTGGCCTTCGGAGTTGGGCCCCACTCCGACCCCAGTGTCGGAGGTGAAGAACCTTGGGGTCTGGTTAGACGCTGGTCTTACATTTATAGGGCACACCAAAAAAATCGCAGCCTGTTGCTTCGGTCTCCTAAGAGGGTTAAGGCCGGTGCTTAAGTTCTTCGATGCCCCTACCAGACAGCTTGTGGTCCAGGCACCCATCATCTCTCGTCTGGACTACGCCAGCTCTTTGCTGGCGGGGGCTAACCAGGCTGAGTTAACCCGTCTGCAGCGGGTGCAGAACGCCGCGGCGAGAGCCATTGTTGGACTTCTTAAGTTCTGCCCGGTGTCTCATATCATCCGCTCCCTGCACTGGCTCCTGGTTAGGAAGCGTATTCTCTTCAAGGTCTTGTGTCTGACCTTCAAAATCCTAAGAGGCATAGGCCCTGAGATCCTGGCCAACTCCATTTCTTTCTATGTCCCTACTCGCAATCTTCGATCACAAGGTCAGGCCCTTGCTGTTGTCCCCAGATTCAGGCTCAGCAGGATGGGGGGCCGCTCCTTTAGGGTGAGAGCCGCGTTAATCTGGAACACCCTTCCAGTTGAAATTCGGCTGCTTGAGGACTTGCTGTCTTTTCGTAGAGCCATAAAAACCTTCCTGTTTTAGCCTCCCTGTCTTAGTACTTTTCTGTGGCATTATCTCCATGTTGTGTTATGATTGCTCCGTGTCTCTGCGCCGGGATGCTCCTTCGCTGGAGTCGCTGTGAGCATAATAAATTGTTATAACATAACATAACATAACATGTTCCCGCTCAAATTATCCTCCGACTTGAATTGTATCTTTTATGTACTGTGTTTTATGTACTTAAGTGGTAACATGTTTTTTTTAATTACTAATGAAATGCAATGTAATGTATGCACTGTCTTTTATGGCATTTTAGCCGAAATAAAGAATTCAATGAATGAATGAATGACTTGGAGCAGGTTGTAAGACAAAGGGAGATTCCCAGGTGGCATTTGTGGAAAGAGGGATTTGGAGAACAGTCTGTCAACATCTCAGTATCCCAGTTTTTGTTTGGACCAATTAAATTACAAAGAAGGGAATTAAAACAATTTATTGTCGTATCAGAAGATTTTGGAAACTGGTCAGTTACAGATCAAACTTTTTACATGATTTTCAGACCTGTACAAAATGGTAGTTTACATTTTCTGTTTCATGTTTTTTCAAACCAATATGGCGTTTTTTAATTCCTGTTCCGGCATGTAATTTCTCTATACCATGTATAAAAGAATGTCCCACGATGAAGCTCCTTTTAACACAATGCAGTTGAAGTTTGTTTCTTTTCAAGCTTTCTACAATCTTTGGAACTGCAGTCTGTTTTTTAAGCCAGAGATCTTCAGCTTCTTTGTCATCTGGGAGGTTTATCTCCCTTTGGCTTTTCCCCTGAAGGTCGCAGCAGTTACCACAATCACTTATTTTAGTAGCATGTCTAGTGCTGTGCAAACAAACATGGCAATTGGAGAACATCACCCTTATCTCAGCATCTACAAATCAAAGTATTTTTGAGAAAGCAGTGTCCAACCTTTGACATTACATGCTTCGCAGGGATGGTCTTCAGACAGATGTGAATCTGAATAACATCAGGTGCATTTAGAGATCAAGGGGCATATTTACCAGGGCCTTGGATCATGCTTGCACCTCGCAACATAGTAAAATGTACGATGCAAAGTTCCAAGTCATATTTATGAAGCAAGCAAAGCCACTTTGCATGGCTTTAAATGGCTTATAAATATGGCGTAATGCAACGCCGTGCAAATTACTATGTTGCATTACTCTGCCTGATTAACCCATTCCTAACGCCTTGGGAAAGAAAAGGAGGTTACCAGCTTTGCCGCAGGGCACCTGCGGCATGGAGAGTCTTATTCACATCATATGTATATGCAAGAACTTAAAGGACATACGGATCTCCTTATTGAAACCTTTCTTTAATCTGCATGGCATTAGGTCTTGTAGACAGGCGGTGATGGTGTGCTTTAATCCAACTTTAGTGCAGCTAAATTGCCGTCTTGCAAAATTCTTCGAATTAACTGGAAAATGGCTGAAAAATTTACCTTCAGTTGTCACGGACTAGATCCGTTTAATGGCCCTGGTTCCTCAAGATCTTTCCCAGTAATGCTACATTATGGTTTCCCAAATTGGCATCGTGAAACTACAAGCAGGGACACCAGGCAGTCATCTCATGCTGCGAAGGAGCATCACATCAGTTCAAACTGATAACCCTAATCAAACTGACTTTTCCAGACTGAGCATTAATTGCATCAGGAATTTTAGCACGTATGATTCAATTAGTAATGTCATTTTAAAACGAATTTTTCATGGATAACACAATGCAGTTATTTTAATCTTGTGAATTCTTCATTTACTGTAATCTTGATTTTATTGTTCATGTATTATATACAAGGTTTTAAATAATGAAGCACAATAACATTTACAAATTTAAATGTAAGCGTACTCATCACATGGTCATTTTGGTGGTGGTTTTTAATGCATTCCCAAATTTACTAAACCTAGTTAACCTGGGAATGCACCAGGACCATGCACCTTGGTATGCCTTCCCAGGTGAGGCATACCAAGAAGAAATATCTTTATTTTTCCTTGTGCGTTCCTCTTACTAGATGTGCTGCATTCTTACTACATGTGCTGCATTCTGCAGCACACATAGGATGAGGAAAACTCTTCAATTCATTGTTTTTGTGCAGGAAGGTGAACCTTCTAGCACAATAACAATCCTGCCTACAACACAGGCACCCTAGCACCTGCGTTGGTGGTAGGCTGACAAACAGGCTCCAACACATGGGGAAATGATAGGAACGCACTAAATTTGATAAATATGGTGTATTCATGCCCTTTCCCTGTGATGCAGAGCATCATAGCAAGGTAACTTGCTGCTCTGCCCTGGACCACAATTCCCATAAACATGCCCACAAGTGTTTGCATCAGGGGAACATGTAAATGTTTAAGCAAAGCGAGCCACTAGTACTCCACACTTGACTATGCGAGTGGCGGATGCTGAATATCATATACACACTTGCTGGCACTGATTATGGAGGATGGATCGGATCCATTCAGGGAGAATATAAAAGAACATAATGTTGATGAATGATATTTATACAAATATCTTCCCATTGGTTTTAGATTTTCTTTGATCAACTCCAAGAGGGATGGGTTTTGCGTCATGCAAATCGCTGGTGCAAATTCAAGTACAAGCTGCATTTGAACAGATGGACCTTTGTCTCTAATTGAGGCTTATCATCAACTCATCGCTGGTACATCAATGACAGTGAAGCATATTTAGTTCCACAGTAGTGACAGAGAAGAGTATATTTCCAGACCATGAAACTTTATTAGCAGATTAGCAAAGTTACAAAGTCAAATCATTCAAATTAGTAATAAATCTTCAATTATCATGCAAATCATTGGTTAGAGTAATTTCAAAATGATTCAGAATACCAAGTAGAAAGAAAGACTGTTGAAAATCATCGTAAGCAAATCAAGCAAGTTTTAGTTGGCCATGAAGGGAAGTACCCTAATATTAATCTAAGAATTCAAAAGGTTGCAGGAAATCAAGCAGCAGGTGTCAGCAAGTAAAGCCTCTAATGGCACAACCAAATAAAGATTCTGTCAGGCAACTAAAAGAATGTATTTTCTCAGGAGACTAAACGTTTGAGGGGGATCAATGTAAGTTCTGTAGGAGAGTGAAAAGGAGCATACAATTGACCAACCCGAATTAAGCACTGCACCATAGAACACATTTCAGCCTTCTTCCCAGACATCACACAATGGAAGTTTTCAGTTGCGTGGCCTTCTACTTATATCTCATAATGGATCAATGTCAACCTGTTCTTGGCACAGGTGCAGACGTACATTATTCAACTCTCAGTTAGACTCACACAGACAGACATTTCCGACAGAAACCGACAGAAACCAAAATATTGGCAACATTGAGTTACCTGGTGTAGCTGGGCTCCTGAAACAAGAGAAAGAGAGAAATGTACACCAGCCAGAGAAAAGGACAACTTCTCATGAGGGTACCGTGGCAGACGCAAAGTTTGTCCGCCGCTTCATTGCCAAAGGCAATTGTACCGATTGCTGGTGGATGGTGCAGGGTTTCTAAAATGGTGGCGGTGCCTAGCAGGCACCAAATTAGGATGTTGTTATGAAACGGCCTGTCCATGGCGGCGATGCCGCCATGGAAAGGCTAGCGGGGATTGAGTTTGGGGACACGTTGTGAGCCCCCCTTGTTTTGGGGGGCGGTGTTGCTGCACTGGGGGTACCCATGGTACCCCCCTGCATTCCCTGTACTGCGTGGCAGGCACCGCGTGGTGCCTTCCAAGTAGTGCTGTGAGGTTCTGTGACGATTGTAAGTGGTGTTTTCGACTCGCACGAATATGGTCGAGTCTGGTATCTATGAACCGCAAATGACGAGTTTAGTAAGTGTGCGCAGTTTCGCTGTGCTAACTTAAACCGTTCGTTTGTGATGTGGGTTTTTCATCTGTACCCACGGGTTCCATCTTAGATACGGCATCCATTTTGTCTCTTGCCCTCAAGTAGCCAGCCAACGGACGCTGTCCGCTTCGCGACCCTGGGACTCCCAAGATATTTGCGGAAGACACATGTCCTTTGTAAGTGTCTTTATGATGAGGGGGATGATACTGTAAGGCAGATGGCCCCGCTCGAGGCTCATCTCGCCGTGCCGGTTTATTGTCTCAGCCGTGCATCTCATTAGGCACGTCCCTTTGATGCCTGTATCTTGTGTTTCCTGATACCTCCCTTTTTACACCCTTTCCGATCTCCCCACTGTCTCCATCTTCCTCTGCACCTGTCTTTGTTCCTATTTTGATCTGTTTTACTGCCGATTGGAATGCACTAATGTTGGGAAGATGGGTTTTTACAGTTGGGAACCGCCAAATGTTTCCGCCCTTATGTTCCGGACCTTATGTGTATCAAAGTGACCAAAGCGACCCCTCTGGGGGATAATTATGGGAACCGGGTTGTAAACTTTTGTGTACCATGTTGTCCTATGGGTAAATTCTGTATAAAAGGAGCGATCCACAGAACCAATTTGAAGCAGTCTCCCCAAGTTGCACGTGTTGTACTTGTCGTGACTTCTGCGTTCCCTGCAGTAAATAAACCTTGAATCTTTGACGCAGAAGGAAGTGTCCCGTGTCTCTGTCACTCGTACGCCGGAGCAGGTTACCCACGAAGGTTTCAGGTGTTGTGCCCTGGCACCGCTGGGTCTTAAAGAACCCAGTCCTTCAGTTGGCGCCCAATGTGGGGCTGCATCAGTGGTACCAGTCCAAGCCCGACGATCGTGAGGAACTTCGTGTGAAATCTCCGAGGGAAGGTGCACTCCGCTTCATCGATCCTGTTGTCGAAACTAGTGGCCCGAAGACTTTTCCCGCGAAGATTCCCGCCTCCTGACGGCTGCGACGGACTGCTGCCCTGACTGTAGACCTGTTTTGGCGCCTGGCGTAGACCTTGGTATAGCGAGACGATTGACGGGCCTTCCTGGTGACGCCATCGATCTTTGAGTTAAGTATTTGTGGGTCGCTCCCAGAGTCCTTAGTTGTTGACACTTTAGCGAGTGTTTTTGTTGTTGACGCTGTGTGAGTGTTTTTGTCGGTGACACTTTGCTAGCGTACTTTGTTGTGTTATTTGACGACTGCAGACGCCAAAAACCGAGGGTATTAGCTCTTTGCTGGGACTTGGTAAATCCCGTAACCCTTGAAGTTTGTGAAACTCGGCTAGTGTGCAAGATGCCTGGTCGTAGTACTTTGTTTAGTTGTTTCAGACCTTGTGGTGTGGATTCCCGACTGGAGGACTCGTGTCCGATACCTCCGGTTGGAACTCTGACTTATGAACTGTACAGTAAACATGGGCTAGGCCCAATTACCTTTAATGATTATTGGATTCGCTACACAAAGAAGGACGGTGTCCTTAGTTGGCCACCTCATGGTAGCTTTGAGACCCCGATCTTAGATAACCTAGAGGCTAAATTGTTCGAGAAAAAGTCAAGGCCGGCCATGTTTGATGCCTTTCGGTTGTGGCGTAAAGAAGCCCGACAGAAAGAAATCAGACAGACTAAACGAAATCAAAGAGATAATGTTGCTACTATTGTAAAGAAAGCAGAGCAATTTCAGCATGATAAGGAGGTTAAGGAGAAGGAAGTGTTTGATAGATTACAGCGTATGACTATAGATAAGTGCTATCCTGCTTTGCCTACGGAGTCGGAAAAGAAGGATGAGTCAGTTGAGGATCCTTTAATGTCCTATCTAATGAAGTCGCCACCTCCGTATGTACAGGGTACCACAGCCCCTGTGATTCCCCCTGTACCTGTTCCTGCACCTATTCTTCCTTTGCCTGTTCCTCAACCTGTACCCGTTCTTCCGACTGTTTCTGCTCCTTTGGCTGTTGCTATTCCTACTGCTCCTCCGCTTCCACATACTCCTGCTCACGCTACTGCTCCTGCTCTGTTAACCCCTGCTGTTGTTTCTGTCTCTACTCCTTCACTTGTTAGTCCTGTGTCCTATACTTCTCCCTCTACTCGTAGTCGTAATTCTCCTCTTGCGGCTAATTTCTTTCATTCGCTCGGACCTGTTCTTGGGTCCGCTGGTTCAGATGGTCCTCAGAGACGTAGTCAGCTTCCTGGTAACAGGGAACGCGCTTCGCTATATAATATGGCGATGGGTTGGATGACACATCCTCTTAGAAATCCACCACGTGTCGTACTCAATACGTTTTGTCAATTTAATATACCAACCCAAAGATTTGTGTTCGAAGAAATGTGTAAGGTCCTTCGTGATCAGATATCGGCCGACGCACCTGACGAGGTGCTGACCGCTTTGTCTGATCTACAGCTTCAGTTTTCGGCTGGACTGATAGTGGATACCAATGTTCGACGCGCTGTTGAACGGTTGCTATCTTTTCGTCCCACTCCTATACCTCAAGCCTTGTTTGTTGAGGATATTGAAAGGCAGCCAGATGAGTCTGGTCAATTTCCTATGCGAGAAGTTCCACCGGTATGGATGCCAGGTGATGCTACTGCTATTCCTATTATTCTGCCACATTTCCAGAGAGTATGGATACATCTCCCATGGAAACGCTCAGAAGTGTTGCAGGTGAAGCAATCCTTGCCTGACCCTCGCAAAAATCCTGCAGGGTATTATAAAGAATTATCGCAGCTCATAGACGCTACGATAATGAATCTTGCCGATATTGATATGCTGTTTGGCAATGTCGTACCACAACCGGTATGGGCTAAGATTCGTCAGGAGAATCATCCAAATGAATTAGGTGGCGATTGGGCTGCTCTTATTGCGGCCGATACGCGACAAGTTGGTGGGGCTAAGCCTGAACAACTCATTACTGCTCTCCCTCAAAGAATAATAACGTTAATGAAAACTCTTATGCCAGCTATGAGAGTAAATTGGGACAAATTGTCAGCTTGTAAACAGAAGAAGGACGAGAGTGTCTCCGACTTCTTTACGAGGTTCGAGGAGGCATTCATTGATCATAGTGGTCAGGATATGATCACTGAGGGTGGTCAAAGGTTGTTCGTGGATACATTTGTTTCGAACTTATTGCCCGATTTGGGCAATAAATTAAAGAATTCGGAAAGTGCATGGGCCGTTTCTACTTCAGCTCAGATATTGGCTACGGCACAATATTATGAGAATAGAGAGAAAGAAGAGAACGACCGTGCTGATAAAAAGACGAAAGAGCTTAAAACTAAAGTGCTGCTTCAGCAAGCGTATCCTCCACGTTCGAATCAGAACGCTTCGCAACAAAATAGATCGCAGCCGCAATCGAACAGATCACAATCTCGTAATGACTCCTCTTCCCAAAGATCCTCGTTAGGGTACAATCAATGTGCTTATTGTAGACAAGAGGGTCACATTAAATTCAATTGTCCTGTTCTTAACGAGCGTAATAGTGGTAACTCATCTAGAGGAGGTTGTGGTGGTTCACAGCAGGCACCACGTGGTAGAGGTCGTGGAGCTCAGAATGATCGTTCAGATAACTCATCAAATTCCGATAATTGTTTTGATCAACGTGGATCGTCGCAAGGACGATCTGCGCAGTACAATGTAGACGATTATTACGTCGATCAGGGAACTGACGATAGTAATTACTAGGACAGCCATAGACAAGGAGAGGGAGTGGTATCAGTTCCGGTTGATCAGAGAGGGCCTTACGTCGCAGTTGCTACATTGGGCGTCGTTGAGCCTTTTCTGTTGGACACTGGTGCAGCGAAAAGTTCCATTAAGCATTCGAAACTCCCTGGCCCACCTTTGTCTGGCTTAACAAATGTTTCCGTTGGATTTTCTGGCGCCCCCGTTCGCAATCCAGTTTCGCGCCCTTTGCCCCTTACAATTGGGCCGCGTGAGCTAGAAGCTCCGTTGATTCTAACCACGGGTTGTGGTAAAAATCTTTTGGGCCTGGATTTGCTTAAACGTTTGTATGCGACTTTGTATTGTTCTCCTGCGGGTGTAAAGTTTACGTTGGGAGAGAGGGTTGTCTCTCCCATGTACTTGTCCCTCGATAAGCTTCCGCCGGAATTGAGTTCTCTTCCTGCGTCTTTGTGGGCAACAGGTCCCAATGATGTGGGCCTACTTGATATCTCACCTTATGTTGTTCAGTTGAAATCTAATGTGCGATTGCCACGTATTCCCCAGTATCGTATCTCTCTTGATGGTGAACGAGCATTGTTAGCGATCATCTATGATTTGATCGAGAAAGACGTTATTGAGGAAACACGGGGAAACGTGTGCAACAGCCCTGTATTGCCCATTCTAAAACGTACTGATCCTTCGAAACCCCCTGTTTATCGTTTTGTTATCGATTTACGGGAGGTGAATAAAATTGTGATTCCTCAGTTTCCCATTGTGCCCGACATCACGGCGCTACTGACTCTGATTCCAGCCTCTGCATCGTGGTTTTCGGTGATTGATTTGAAGAATGCATTCTTCAGCATCCCGATTGCAGAAGAGAGCAGAGACCTTTTCGGTTTCTCTCTTGGTGGACGCAGCTTCCGGTTCAAACGCGCTCCTCAGGGCTACTGTGAAAGTCCATCGATTTACAGCCAAGCCTTGAAGGGTCAACTGGATGTGTTTAAGTTGCCGGCTGGTGCGGCCCTAATCCAATACGTCGATGACCTATTGGTAGCTGCAGATACTCAGGACATTTGCAAAATTGCTACGGTGTCGTTGCTGCAACATCTCTGCGAGTTAAATCACAAGGTGTCACCTTCTAAACTCCAATATTGTTGTCAAGAAGTAACCTATCTAGGTCACTTATTGTCAAAGGAGGGAAGGCGGTTGACCCCAGAGAGAATTGCAGCAATTGCACGGATGGCTGTGCCAACAACCCAAAGAGATGTGCGTGCCTTTTTAGGTATCACGTCGTACTGCAGGCAATGGATTCCAAATTTTTCATTGCTAGCGAAACCATTGGTGGCTCTTACGTGCAAGGATGTTTCGACTCCTTTACCATGGACGGAAGAATGTCAGAAAAGTTTTTCTGAACTGCGTGATTCATTGTGTTCGGCTCCTGTGTTAGGTACTCCTGACTATAGCAAGCCGTTTACATTATATGTTCACGAGAAGGAAGGTTGTGCGTTGAGTGTCTTAACGCAACCTTTTGGTGGTAAGCAACGTCCATGTGCATATTTTTCCTCAACCTTGGACCCAGTAGCTAGAGCATTGCCGAGTTGCTTGAGAGCAACAGCGGCAGCTGCGGTCTCTATCCGACAATCAGCAGGATTGGTCATGGATAATATGCTTACGGTGATGGTTCCGCATGCAGTCGACACTCTTTTGAATCGTACGAAAACTCAGCACTTGACGAGTGCGAGGTTGTCTGGGTACGAGTTGACGCTGTTGGCAAGCCACATTCAAATAAAACGTTGTAATGTTCTGAACCCGGCAACTTTGTTACCAATTAGCTCAGAGTCAGATGAAATAACAGAACACGATTGTTATTTGAGGACAGAGGAGGAAACGAAAGGTCGAGTGGACCTTAAAAACACCCCATTGGAAGACCCAGATGGTACACTGTATGTGGATGGTTCATGTTTCAAGTTGCCGAATGGCGATGTGACTACTGCTTATGCTGTTGTGACGTTGAATACTGTTGTTGAGACGGCGAGGTTAAATCAGAATTCTGCCCAAGCTGCAGAGCTGATCGCTCTCGCTAGAGCGTGTGTGTTAGCAAAAGGGAAACGTGTGAATGTGTTTACCGATAGCCAATATGCCTTTGGCGTCGCACATAGTTTTGGACGGTTGTGGAGAGAGAGAGGTTTTCTAACATCGCATGGTACGAAGATTCAGCATGGCCAGCTTGTGAATGATCTTTTGGATGCACTTACATTGCCTAAGCAAGTGGCGATTGTTAAATGTAGTGCGCATCGTAAGGTGACGGATGATGTGGGTCGTGGTAATGCTTTTGCGGATGAGATTGCTAAGGAGACTGCCCGAAACCTTAGCACTCGAATGTATGTGACGAGTTCGGTTAGGTGGCCTACAGAATTGTGTATGTGTGAAGACACTATCGAGAGTGTGAAAGCAATTCAGAATGAGGCCGCCGAGACTGAAAAGATGAAGTGGAAAGAAAGTACGGGAAAGTTGGATGCGAATGGTTGTTGGATCGACTTATCGGATCAGAAAAGATGGATGTTGCCTGATGCATATGTGCTGGCTGTTGTGACAATGGCGCATGGGTTAGCACATATTAGCGCGAAAGGTATTTGCAAGTTGTTGTCTCCTGTGTGGAAGAATGATGGTATTACGAAATGTGCTGAACGCTTGGTTAAGAACTGTATGGTGTGTATGATGTGCAATCCTGGCAAGGGAACCCCAACTCCTCCTGGCAGTTTTTCTCCCCCTTCATGCCCCTTTGAGGTGATCCAATTGGACTTGATCCATATGGAGCGATGCAATAACCTGAAATACGTTTTAGTTGTGGTTTGCGCATTCTCCCGATGGATCGAGGCCTATCCTCTCAAAGACAATACTGCTTTGTCCACTGCGAAAATCCTACTGAAGGAATACTTTCCTCGGTACGGAATGCCTAGAGTCGTGTGGTCAGATAACGGAAGTGAGTTCGTGGGGAGTGTGATGAAGAGTGTATGCAAGGGCCTTGGAATTAATCAGAAATCCCATAGCGCCAACCATCCCCAGTCAGCTGGTTTGGTTGAAGGGTATAACGGTACCCTTAAACTAAAGCTAGCGAAGATTCAGGCTACGACTGGTCTCTCGTGGCCTGACGCTTTACCCTTAGCATTACTGTCAACTAGGGTGACTGTACACTCCCGAGTAGGGCTTAGTCCCTACGAAATAGTGTTCGGTCGTCCTGCGAATGTTTGGGGGGTTCCTAGGCCAGGTATTTTCTGTGATCTTGAGTATCCAATGTTGATCGATTATCTTCATGACTTGACTGCTAAACTGAGGTTAATTCACCAACAGGTTCACGAAGCATTGCCGACGCAGACGGAGGGTCCAGGCCACCAGCTCCAGCCCGGAGATTGGGTGGTGACGCGCAACTTCTCGCGCAAGAACAATTTGGATCCCAGGTTCACTGGACCCTACCAGGTCCTCCTTGCCACGAGAACTGCAGTTCGTCTTGAGGGACGGAAGAATTGGGTGCACGCCACCCATACCAAGAAAGTCCCTATTCCGTTGCCAGCAGACTCGTGGGTGAGGAGAGGCATTGCATCAACTGAAACCGAAGGATTGCCGGCGTTTGTACCTTTCAGCGACGCACAACCTGTCGGAGAATCCTCAGTGCAGCAGAAAGGCACTGTTGAACATTTGTCAGCAAAAGACTCAAGACCAGAACATTCAGCTGATCAGCCGGACGCTGTCCCTTCAACGGATCCTTTGTTTGACGAACAGACACGTCCTGGGAAAACCCGATACTTTTTGCGATCTAGCACCAGAGACTAATAAAAGATCCTGTTCTGTCCCTTGACAATTGCATTATCCCGTTTTCCACGATCAGTTTGAACATTCGTATCATTGTAATTATTTTGTATATATTCATTGAGTTTCATTCCTTACACTTTTTGCTTCCACAGCTGAGAAACATTGTTTTCGCATATATACACTTGTGAAATAAAGGCCGTAGGGCCGCGCGTGTACTTCCTTCTGGTTAGTAGGTCTTGACGCTAGGTTAAAGACCGTCGGTTCCTGGGAAATCCTAGGGATTGACTGCTGCTACACAGAACGAAGTGCGTCAAGAAACGTTGCGGACGGTCATAGGGAATGGCATTCTCGAAGCTGATGAACTTGGAAGAAGCTCAGGCTCATAGATTCAAGCTGCAGCAACTCAGTCGTACCAAATGTTTTTTGTTCCAAATATTCGTGTTGTTTTTGACTGTTTCTGCATTATTGGCGGGTGGGGTGTATTACACGATGTCTTACTTCTTACCTTCTGCTACACCTACTCCTACCCCTGACCCTAAACTTACCTCCACTGCTTCTCCTCATTCTTTTCATATCTTACCTGAACACGAGCAGGCTAGACGTGCAGAATTCCGCAACAATTCCTTTATTCAGCTCCTCCATCAGCATCAGTTAGTGGTCAACACTACTAATTGTTGGGTGTGTGGGTTGATGCCACATACTACGGATAAGGGAATTCCATATCTGGTGTTACCGTATAGTTCCCAAGGGTCTGCTCGAGCATTTCAAACAATGTTTCGAAGCGCACTGGGTTTCCACCCCATTCGAGAACCACGTTCCCCCTACTCTGGGCCTACCTCGTACCAGAAACCTTTGTCTATAGCAATAGAGGATTTGGATAGCGATATCTATGATCCCTCGCTTATTCCTGAAGAAGAGGTACAAGCCTATAGGGTCCTAAGTAGAGGCGAATATAGTGTGTTCACTAGTGAAAAACAGCTTAAAAGCTCGCCTCCGATATGGGTCGTACCCCACATTGGTAATTTTTGTCTTATAGGTCGTGGCCGAAGATCGAAAGCCCGACTTGGAGAGAGTACTTGCACTGAAAATTACATTCTGCCGATGGTCTCGTCCCCTGTGTTCCTGGCTGCCAAGGGTACATACTTTATCTGTCATGATCGTGCGTATGCATGGTTGCCCTCTGACTTCATGGGCTCATGTTTTATCGCAAACTTGTTGCCTCCGACGTTCACTGTAGATGCAGATTATCACAAGACTAGAGTTGTGAGAGGCGTAATTAGCGAAGAGGATACTGCCGGTCAAGAGGCAGGAGACTTTTTCAAGGGTTTCCTCCCGTTTTGGGGACCTATGGTAAATAGTAGGAACCTGAGACAGTTGACTCGAGTGGTAGAATCGACAGCTAACATTACTGCCAGTGCCCTTGGTAATATCACCACTGAACTTCAGGCGGATAGACTTATGACGTTACAAAACCGTATGGTTTTAGACGTGATCTTAGCAGATCGAGGTGGGGTATGTAAGGTGATCCATTCGAGCTGCTGTATTTTCATTCCTGATAATGCTCCGACTGTCTATCAAGCCATCTCGAAGTTGCATAAGATCTCCGAATCCATACACGTGGATGTAGGGGATTGGACGCTACTTGGGTGGTTTTGGGGCCTGATGTCGACTTGGGGTTGGAAGATTCTGATGATCATCGGAGTCGTAGTGGTGTTCCTGTTCACGTGCTGCCTTTGTGTGCAGTGCGGTCCTGCCTTATGTGGCCTCTGTGCTACAACGTGTATGAGACAGCCACCTGTTACCAAGGGGACTCGGTTGGACAGAGCTATGCTACAACAACATCTGGATGGTCTGATGAATATCGAGTATGATTCCGACTAGTGCTTGCCTACATGAGGGCAAAAGGAGCGTCTGAGGTTCTGTGACGATTGTAAGTGGTGTTTTCGACTCGCACGAATATGGTCGAGTCTGGTATCTATGAACCGCAAATGACGAGTTTAGTAAGTGTGCGCAGTTTCGCTGTGCTAACTTAAACCGTTCGTTTGTGATGTGGGTTTTTCATCTGTACCCACGGGTTCCATCTTAGATACGGCATCCATTTTGTCTATTGCCCTCAAGTAGCCAGCGAACGGACGCTGTCCGCTTCGCGACCCTGGGACTCCCAAGATATTTGCGGAAGACACATGTCCTTTGTAAGTGTCTTTATGATGAGGGGGATGATACTGTAAGGCAGATGGCCCCGCTCGAGGCTCATCTCGCCGTGCCGGTTTATTGTCTCAGCCGTGCATCTCATTAGGCACGTCCCTTTGATGCCTGTATCTTGTGTTTCCTGATACCTCCCCTTTTACACCCTTTCCGATCTCCCCACTGTCTCCATCTTCCTCTGCACCTGTCTTTGTTCCTATTTTGATCTGTTTTACTGCCGATTGGAATGCACTAATGTTGGGAAGATGGGTTTTTACAGTTGGGAACCGCCAAATGTTTCCGCACTTATGTTCCGGACCTTATGTGTATCAAAGTGACCAAAGCGACCCCTCTGGGGGATAATTATGGGAACCGGGTTGTAAACTTTTGTGTACCATGTTGTCCTATGGGTAAATTCTGTATAAAAGGAGCGATCCACAGAACCAATTTGAAGCAGTCTCCCCAAGTTGCACGTGTTGTACTTGTCGTGACTTCTGTGTTCCCTGCAGTAAATAAACCTTGAATCTTTGACGCAGAAGGAAGTGTCCCGTGTCTCTGTCACTCGTACGCCGGAGCAGGTTACCCACAAAGGTTTCAGGTGTTGTGCCCTGGCACCGCTGGGTCTTAAAGAACCCAGTCCTTCAGTTGGGAAATGCACAGCATCACATTTTAAGATTGTGGATGGGGCTGCAGACAGCAGCACCGTCCGCAATGTTAAATGCCCTGCAATGTGCCCTACAGTATGGCGGGGGCATCCTAATTGCAGTGTTGGGTCCGCCGCATGTCTGGCGGGTTGTCCCTAACACCACAACATGTCCGCCCACCATCATAATGAGCCGCTCTGTGTCTCATCACATATTACATTAATGCGTCCTCTTCAGAGTAATTTCTCACTGCCAGTTGATGACTTTTGCTATTTAAATCTAGACTGCTCAGGATCCTTTAGTTCATCATGTGATGTCTCTACATCTAATCAAGTTCCAAATCTTTTCTCTTTCATTTTCACACATTTTCCTTTGTCTGCAATTCACCTCCTTAACGCTTTGATCCATTCTTTCCAGTCATCACTCTGATTCCCTTTATTAAAATAAACAAGCATACAGCTTGGAAAGCAGCAATCAATATGGGGGTCAATATAGTTCCTTATAGTCCACCGACCAATGTCATTAAGCCATCTACCCACTGAACATCATTTCCCAATTTGCAGGCACCTGCTGCTTTCAAATCCCTTGAATCAGTTCACTGACAGAATACCAAAACCTAAAATATCCGCTTACCAAAATATTGAGTCATAAATATTGAAGTCAAAAATATCGACATCCTATATTTATAATGATAAGTACAAAAATATCTCGAAAAAATATTGATGATTGTTTTTCATATATATATATATATATATATAAAATGAAATAATAAAAATATATTAAATAGTAACATTCATTAAAAAAATTAGATGTCATATAGATCTTAACAAATATACCAAATAAACTTAATTTAAAATAGTTAAACACACATATATAATTTTTGATATATATATGTTCATATATTTACTTTAAATCAGTTATTAAACTAATAACTTTAATGTATTTTATAATTTAAAAAATTATATAAAATATGACAAATAAATAAAATTGATAAAGAAAACAAACCATTCTAATTAAATTAAAATAAAATATTTAAAATTCTTTACATTTAGTAAAAAATATTATAATGATATTTAATATAATATTTTCAAATAAAATAAAACATTCTATAAATTGCTACAATACAAAACAAATTCTACCATATAGGGGTTGATTCTGAGTCAATAAAATCCCCTACGAAGCGCTGTACGGAGCAATTTTCCCCTACGACGTACACCTTCAACGTCCCCGTACGTACGATGAAGTACGATCCGACCCAAAAGCTGATCTCCGTACGAATCATACGAAAGACCATACGACTCAAAAATACGTACAAATCGCATTCGGAACACGCAGTAGGTGATGTCCGTACGGATTGAAGCAGCTTTTTACGAACTATCATGTACGATTCGTCTCGACAAAACTCCGTACGGGAGTTTAAAACGTCCATAAAAGCAGATTTCGACTTGAACTGCGGGCAAAACGGACCCCCCGGGTACCCGAGTGCACCCCATGATTCCAGGGGTATGGTGCGTAGGGGGACGGTGCATCGGGGTACAGTGCGCAGGGGTACGGTGCATCGGGGTACGGTGCATAGGTGTATGGTGAGTACGTGTACGGTGCATAGGGTTACGTGTGTAAGTGTACAGTGCATAGAGGTACAGAGCATATGGGTACGGTGCATACCCCCATGATTGCAGGGGTACGGTGCATATGTGAATGTGTTGCTCTCCATACGAATTGCTCATACAATGTTTTCCATACAAATCACATTCTCGTTCCCCGGTCCAGATCGTACTTGTCGGGTCAATCAGCTTGCTTACGATTCGTAGGGTTCACCGTGAGGGTCCTATATCGTACGGATTTTCCCTTGCTTTTTGTACGGTTCGCAAACATTTGTACGTATTCTTGTCCTACGGATCGTACTACGCGATTCGGAATGATTTGTACCATTCGTATGGAAACGGCTACGAATTTGAATCGTCGTACAGATTTGTTTCCCGAATCGGATTCGACCCATAATACACAAACTAATTCTACTACAATTTAAACAAAACCACTCCTACTTTGCGTAACACATAAATAGCAAGACTTGATAAAAATAAAATTTACAAATCTCCCTCCAATACATGCAACAATAGTAAAAGTGATAGATTGCACATAGGTAATATTTACTACACCCATTCCAGCCAATACAGTACCAGGGAGATTGTTAAAGAGAAAGGGGTAAAATTTACTATTTCCACTCCACTGAGTGTAACAGTAAAGAAAGTGTTGAATTGCAGAGGAAGAAATGTACTATTCCCTCTGCAGTCAGTACAACAGTAGGGAAAGTGTTGGGTAGCGGAGAGGTAATGTTTTAAATACCCACTCCAGTCAGTCTAACAGTAGGGAATGTGTCATATTGCAGAGGAGTAAAAATTACAATTCCCACTCCAGTGAGTGCAAAGATAAGGAAAGTGTTAGATAGTGGATAAATAAACTTTACTATTCCCACACCAGTCAGTACAACAGTAGGAAAGTGTTGGATTGCAAAAGGGTAAAATGTATTATTTCCACTCCAGTCAGTACAACAGTCGGGAAAGTGTTGGATATCGAAGGGGTACAAATTACTATTTCCACTCCAGTGAGTTCAACAGTAGGAAAAGGATTGGATAGTGGAGGGATAAAATGTACTATTCCCACTCCAGTCAGTACAACAGTAGAGAAAGTGTTGGATTGCAGAGGGGTACAGATTATTATTCCCACTTCAGAAAATGCAACAGTTGGGAAAGTGTTAGATAGCAGAGCAATAAAATGTACTATTCCCACCCTAGTAAGTATAACAGTAGGGAAAGAGTTGGGTTTCGGAAAGGTAAAATGTACTATTTTCACTCCAGTCAGAACAACATTAGGGAAAGTGTTGGTTTGCGGAGGGATCAAAATTACTATTTCCACTTCAACGAGTGCAACAGTTGGGAAAGTGTTGGATAGCGGAGGGGTAAAAATGACTATTCCCACTCCAGTTAGTACAACTTTAGCGAAAGAATTGGATAGCAGAGTGAAAAAAAGTACTTTTCCCACTTCAGTCAGTACAACAGTAGGGAAAGTGATCGATTGCGGAGGGGTAAAAAGTATTATTCACGTTCCAGTGAGTGCAACAGCAGGGAAAGTGTTGGATAGCGGTGGGATACGATTTTACTATTCCCACTCTAGTCAGTAGAACATTAGGGAAAGAGTTAGATTGCACAGAGGTAACATTTGCTATTCCCACTTGTCAGTTCAAAAGTAAAAACAAACAAAAAATCATCAACAAAATGAAAATATTTAAAAACAAAGTAAGTACAAAAATATATAAATATATTAAAAATTAAATACAAATATATTTAATATCAAAATATTTAAAAAATAAAAAAATAATATTCTTAAATACGTATCGCAAATACCTACAAATATTTTATTAAATAAAAAAATATATTTTCATACAAATACATATTTTTATTTAGAAATTATGTGTTACCAAAAGCATTAATTATTTACATAAATTTAGTTTATTTAATTCCTACCCTATATTACCACAAAACTCAAAACCCGCATCTAAAAACTGAAAAAAAAGAATTTGCACAATTAACATAATTAATTATCATTTAAACAAATAATATTAATTAAAAAACAAATTAAAATTCATTAAAAATGATTAATTTCCCACCCTTTGCCCCTATAATCCCCACAACCCGCACCTAAAATGTAATTAGAAATAAAATTAATTACACAATTAAAAGTAATTTTCAATAAACTAATAGTATTTAACAACTAATTATAAAGTGAGTAAAATTAATTTAGTCCCCACCCTTTATTACTATTATTATGTTTCTTATATAGCGCCAGAATCGACCCCCGAAGGGGTATCTCCGCGCTTGCCTTGGGAACCCGTCCCAGCTTTTCCCTGTGAGATAGCCCCTACAGGGCATCCCCAAGGTGAAAGCCAGGCATCCCGCCGCGGGGGGCCGTTGTGGAGATTAAGCAAGCTTAATGCCCAGAGTTGCAGAGTGTGAACCCATGATTAGGTCAGGCACCGAAGCGAGAATTATCGAGTCCATGGACATTTGAGCTCAAGACCCTGCCGCGTCGGGAATTGAACCCTGGTCCCGGGTCTGACCTCTGCTTCAGGGTCTGCCTGCTCTAACCAGTGAGCCACACTTCTCCACACCAGTGAGCCACACTTCTCTACCTTTACCCCTATAATCACAAATCTCACACCCAAAGTAGGTAATTAAACAATTAACATAATTAATTCTCAATTATTTAATTAATATTAATGTATCACTATTAATGATTTGAAAATAAATTGCTTTCCTAACTTTAACACCTATTTACCCAAAACCCACATCCAAACAAAGTAATTAAACAAATAGCATAATACATTATTAATTAATAAATTAATATTAATTATCAAATAATTGGTAATTACTTAATTAATTATAAATTAATGGAAAATAAATTAGTTCCTACTCTTTGCCCCTGTAAAGCCCACAACCCACACATAAAATAAATTACACAATTACCATAATTAATTATCAATTAGTTAATTGATAACTAATTAAATAAAAAATAAATTACTTACCAACTTTTCCACCAGTAAACCCCACAACCCACACATAAAATTTACCCCCAAAACATTAAAAGCACAATTAACACTATAAAATATTAATTAAATAAATATTATTAAATGAAAAATAAGCATTAAAGTATTATATTTAAATAACTTCCCAAACTATTACCCTATAAACCCACAACCTGCTATGGAAATAAAAACACAAAATGTAATTAAAATAAATGTAATAACTACTAAAGATTTAACACATATATTACAAAACATTAAAAACAATACAAAAAATACATCTCATACATTTAAAATATAAACCAAAATACATAACACTAATTAAAATATCAATAGTTTGCATAACTATATTTTTGCAAACAAAATAATGACTTCTACATTTTAGAAATTGATATTTCTTACCTCAAAATCGATATTCTTGTCCACGATATTCTTACTGTTGATACTTCTGTGTCACGATATTTACAACTCGATAATTGTGCCCGTCGATATTACTGACTCAATATTTTGTCTGAAGGCCCTTCAAGTATTTAGAAACTTGAGAATGGTAAGTAATGAACTTATTAATAATGTTATGCTCTTGTTAGACATGTATGGGCAGCACTGCTGAATGTCTAAGATGTGACAGACTCTGCCCTCTGTTTTTGAGTAAGATATCTGAAGTGAACCTGCTCTATTTAGCCATTACTCTAAGAGCCACTAATACTGCATTTATAGCAGTCAGAGCACCAGTTTGATTGCTGGCAAGATGGTTGATTAATATAGATATCTCCCCACCTTTAGGTCATTCAAAACTACTCCTACAGAAGGAATCATAGTGCCAAAGATGTCACCTACTATTTGTGAAGCACTGCACTTCACTATCACATGAAGCATGAGTTCCTTATGACCTATCTCATCTACATATTAAACCTTAGGAAACAATAACGCTAAGAGGCAGCTACCCACCCAATATAAAGTCAGCTAACAATAAGCATTTTGCACACACTCAATAAACTCCGGAAATAAAAGGATACTTTACACCAAACACCTGCTTTCCAAAAACCCAGATCTCTGCACACATTAACTGCAATCCAACATCTAAGGGTTTCTAGTCTTTTCCTTTCTTCTCATTAAACAAAGCTCTCCTTGTCGTTGGCAACCTAAACTCATCTTGGGGTATATCCCAGCAATATTTAATTTCTCTTCTGCCTTTTCCCACTGAACCTTTTCTAAAGTTTTTTTAAAATTCATTTTAAATGCAAGGTAGTAGTCATTCAGCTCGTAATCAAATGTTGCGATGGCAAGAGTGATTCCCTTACACATACAGTGGTGAATTGTTCATGTTACATCAGCTTTTCCAGCAAAAATGTTCCCATTGTTCTGTGGGAAATGCTGATGTTTACCACCGTAAACCTACCCTGGGCAAGCCATGGTCCCATATGTCCCTCACAAAGCCCATTTCTAATAATTTGGATTTAGAACAATTAATGCAAAGACCCAATAATCCTGCAAACTCTGCTAGTGTGTGTAGTAATATTAGCATTAAGAATTATGGGCGTGTGTCTCAATCAGTCTTAAGTACTGTCTTTCCCTTGAAAACTGATTTCTAACCTACTGTCTTGCAATTCCTCAAAACGTTATTGTCAATTCTAGTCATCTTACATGTCATCCCTTCTTTCTAAGTACAGGAGACATCAATCTTTGTGGAAGACCTAAAGACATGCAATAAAGTTCCCATATTTTGGTCTTGACCTTTTCAGAAGGAAAATCCCCAAACCATTTGCTTACACCTTCTTGTTTAATGAACCTATTTTTGTTAGCTTTTAGGACTCTGCACACTTTACCACAGCTATAGTGCGTGTGCACCCTCCTTTAAACATAGGAAAATTGTCTTACACCCAATTGGCATATTTAATTTACTTTTAAGTCCCTGGTAAAGTGGTACCACCTATACCCAGGGACTGTTAATTAAATGCTACTAGTGGGTCTGTAGAACGTATTATATCAACTACTTAAGTAGCCTTTTTAAACATGTCTAAGGCCTGCCATTACAAAATGTGTGAGCGGTAAAAACTGCCATTTTGACCTTGCAGGATAAACCACTGCCAGACCTTAACCTTCTCTTTCACTATGTATAAGTCACCCTTAGAGAAGACCCTAAACTGCCCACCGGCCAGGGTGCAGTGTATTTAAAAAGTTGGATATGTACTTTTCATTTTTACAGGTCCTAGTAGTGAAAAACTCTTAAATTTGCTTTTTCGCAACGGCAAGGCCTGCCTCTCCTATAGGATAAAATAGTGTTAACATATTCCATTTAATATGGCCTTATAGCCCGCCATTGCGGGCTATACCAGCTATTAAAGATCTGCTCCAGCGTTAAAGGCCCAAGACGAAGGCGAGGGCCTTTAACAAGGGCTCTGAGAGACCTTTGTTTAAACAACATTGTTATGTTGGAATGTTGCTCTGTGGGCCTTTACTGCCCGTAGAAGCACAGAGCACTCCATTGTCTGCAATGAAGTGCTCGACATTCCAATGTTTTAATATGTGATAACTTTAATTTGGGAGCAGGGGAGGAATGTCGAGTTTGGTGTGTGAAGAATTGTAATTTTAATCCCTTCCTAATGATAAAGTCAGATATTATGTCGCAATTCTGAAAATGCAAACTTTTCGAAAGTTTGCATTTTCTTGTTGCAACCATTTGGTTTCTACAGCCTGTATCCTGGATCACATGACTAGATGTAGTTGGCAGTTGGTTGTTGTGTATTGCTCACAACAGTCAGATGAAGGAATTATAGACAAAATGGGTCACCTATTACTTGATTAAGGGGAGAAGATGTCTCCTATCATACTTGCACACCATAAAGGCTCTGCCTGAGCTCACTCACAAAGGTTTGACACTAGTATTTTGTGGCAAGCTGGGATTACGGCAGGGAGGTGAGAAATTCCAAACACCTGTGCATGTGAAAACCTTCAGAACCTTCTCTTACTTCAAAGTGGACACCATGTATACATATTGGGCCCTCAGAGACAACTCGACAGGACACCTCTGGACTTGAGTAACACTGGAAAGAACTGGTTCACTGCTCTGCTAGAAGGAATATTAATGTGTTGCAATGCTACCTGAGTGAAGGACTGGACCAGCATCTTGAACCCAGGACCACCAGAGTGACTCCAAAGGCTAGTTGGCTAGCCTTCTGATCAGAGCCTTCGGGACAGAAAAGGCACTAACCACCTTTAACCTAGCACGTGGATCCTGTCTGCTGTGAGTCCTATTCCCCAAGTAGTGCCACCCAGTCCTGGAGCCTTGGAAATGGGCCTGAAGGTGCTCTGCCAGCACTGCTGTTGTCCTATCAGCATCACCTCTGACTCTATTTTTTAAAATTAGTGTGGTATTTTCTTTTGTTTTGTTGTGTTTTTACTTTATTACTGTTTTAATGGCTGCATAAATGGTGGAGAAGTGTGGCTCAGGGGTTAGAGGCGGCAGACCCGGAATCTGAGATCGGTCCTGGACCAGGGTTCAATTCCCCGCCCCGGCGGGTCTTGGGCTAAAAATTCCACGGACTCGATAATTCTCGTCCCGGTGCCTCCTCGACTCACGGGTTCACACTCTGCGACTCTGGGCAATAGCTTGCTTAATCTCCACAACGGCCCCTCGCGGTGGGATGCCTGGCTTTCACCCTGTCGGGGCTTCTCACAGGGGAATACCAGGACGGGTTCCCTAGGCAAGCGCCAGGATGCCCTTTGTGGTGACAGGTTGCGCTATATAAGTATACCTACATTTACATTTACATAAATACTTTAAACACTGCCTCCAAGTTAAGCCTGACTGCTTGTGCATAGATGTAAACCAGCCCTGTTTTAGTAGCAAGAAGGGTTTCTAGGCCCAGAAGAAATGCCACAATTATTTTGACATCTAATGATATGAAACATGTCGACCATTATCCTCACTTAAAAATTTGAATAGACTACTAGGATATCTTTCTTCAAGTACTACTGTTATTAATCATGACATGGAACCCGCCACTTAAAGTTGGTTCAGTTGCCTCCCATTGTTATTTGTAATCCACCTATTTACCACATCCTACTCACCTTGTATTTACACCACACACCCCACACACACACGCTTCATCGATGGCCAAGACCATGGACAAAAAGATCTTTAGCAAAGAGCTCCCCTGCGTTGCCCTTTGGGCATTGCAGCACCGGCCCAACGAGGGGCTGCCTTATGATGAAGCATGACACCTTTCGGGCATGTGAGGGCCCTTGCTCCTTACAGTCTTAGTGTATCACAATTAAGAAAAAAAAATGTATTATCCAACACCGCATAGCTGCCTTTCCCTTTGGGATAGCGGCACTACGGTACTTAACGGTCCGCTTTCAGTGTTCGTTGTAATTTAGTAATTAGCTATCTCTGTTAAATAACATATTATTTAGTACTCTTTACTATTTTTCCTCCCACAACACTCCAATATTCAAATGAAAAAATTACATCGAACATATAGGATACATGCATCATAGACCAGATATTGAGGCCTGTCTTGTAACCAATATACAAAAAACATTAAACAGAAAAAAATAGACAGAGCACCTTACATTCATCCAAAAAAGCAAAGACAGGCCATATAAATGACTAACACTGTGTTTTTACCAGCACTTCACTTCATGGTATGACACACACTACCAGCTATCAGAACGCACTACTCTGATTTACTGACATGCGGCCAAGACAACATAGATAAAAAAGTATCATGGCATGTAAAAGCACCTGCCACATCTCCGTTCATTAGGGAGTGTGACTATCTAAATTATAAGTCGCAATCCTGCAAATTAAAAAGCCCTCAGGTCTTTGCCCTTAAACATCATAATCCCAAATCCCATACCTGGACCAATAAAACATGCTCCTTGTCACGAACAAGACCACATTATAATACAATAACCTATCATGATGCTGGGTCAGCAATAGAAACTCAGAATTGGGTTGAAGGTCACCGAACTGCCACAATAGATATGCGGCCATATAAGTTGTAGAATGTGCAATGTATAAACGTGAATGACATAACATATTACAAGGACCTTTTATAGTAAATGGTAAAAAAAAGCTTGATAACCCCGGAATAGCATGTGAACCTTGTGTAAGCAATCTGTTGCCTGACAATGTATCATTCGTGGAGTAAAAAAAAAAAAGCTCGAAAATGTAAAGGATGTGTTATTTTTAAATAAACTGAGTGTCCAAATCATCAAAATCATATTTAATATATTCAATATCACACTTGCATAATTTGCCAACACATTTTAATGGGCTATTTACCACAAAAGTCCATAAAATAGCGTTAAATGCTAAACGTTTGTAATACCTGATTGTTAATGTATGACTGTATTTTCCATACACTTAAATGCAAACTGCTTATCAGCTGTGGGTGCTTATGTGCATTTCAGCCAACGTACGTAAACTATGTTTTTAGCATTCAGGAATAATAACTTGTGATACTTTTTTAAAGGGTCTGGCAGTAGGAACATTCTACATCAGAGAAAGCCTGTTAAAGAAAAGGTGAGTCACTCGTTTTTAGGTTTTCATATATACATTGCTGTATTTACCAAAAAAGGTTTTTTTTTAGGTCTATAGCACAGTATAGGCAATAACTCCAGGTTGATAGGAAATAGGTGTATTTTCAGAAATGCCTTTGTTTACTTTCCTTTTATACAGATAATTTGTTTGCTATTTTGTATATTTTTTTGTGTTCTTAGTATATAGATGATTTTCGCTCCTTGCATTCCTTCAACTGTGTCTCAGTTCTTACTTGGGGATCCATTAGGATGGTGGACGGACAAAGTCCGTCCGCCATCCTTTCAGGGGTTGGTACCATCTGCCACAAGGGCGGAGGAACCGTGCCCCCAATTAGGATGCACCCGCCACAGTGGCGGGTGCATCCGCATTTTTAACACGCTGCTTGTTAAAAATGCTGCTGCTTGTTAAAGCACCGGCCGCCGCAATGTGAAAAAGGCTTGTTGTGTGTTTCACAGCACAACATGATAGGCACTGCGCGGTGCCTGCCATGTAGTGCTGTGAAACGCACGGGGGTACCATAGGTACCCCCCATGTGCACCCCTCACGCCCCCTTCACCCCAGGGGGCCCGCAACGGGCCCCCAAAGCAGGAACCGTATGTCTTTTCGTGGCGGCATTGCCGACACGGTAAGGCATTCCTCCCAGGCCATCCTAAAATGGCTGGCGGTGTCTGATAGACACCGCCACCACATCAGGCTTTTTCCGACGCTGTCGCAAGGTGACTGAGGCGAAAAAGTGGCGGACGGTCTTGTAATATGGCGGGGGGAAGAAAGGTGGCGGACGGGCAAGGATGGCGGACGGATTGCCACCGTCTGCATGGCGATCCGTCGGCCATCCTAATGGACCCCTTGGTAGGAACTCAACTCAATTTATTTATGAAAATACTTTTATAGCATGTATGTTTGCTCATTTAGATCCACATTTATCTTTCATAGTTAAAAATATATTGAAGTGATTTAATGCTATTATGGAAACCACCACAAGTTGATGACATTGTGGAACAGTGTTAAAGAGTTGGGATTGGCTGACAACGTTTTGATATGAAGTCATGCACGTAGACATTCCGATGGCTGTTAGCTACCCTTGAGTAAGAGTATTGATATGTGTTTTTTTTAAAACATTTATTGTGCGGGAGTGAAATGTCTGCCTATTTGTGTTGCTTATATGTTCCTCAACGGACAGGGGTTTGCCAGTGAAAGTCACAGAACTCTGCCAGTGAGTCCATCTGGTTCTACTTGAAATAAATAATTACTGAATGGTGAATGTAGAGTGTCTATGCAGATGGAAAAAGAAAATGGTTATTTGTTGACACAAAGGGTACAGAGGAATAAAATCACTCACATAATGAGAACTCAGAAGTTGGCTTTTTCTTTCATTGGATTGCGAGGAAAGTGAATGATTGTTTGTATATATATATAAGCATCACGGGACTCGTTGACTACAGGTACCATCATGCTGTGCTGATCACCACCGTGGAAGTCCACCAGAGGTCGGTAATGACAAATAAGAGACACCTGGGACCAACTAACATTTCCGCTTGTGGATGTACCTCAGAAGAAGTTCAGAGTAACTGAACGAAACGCACCAGGAAGACCGCCTGCAACCTGCTCAATAAATGCGTCTGCAGTGAAGTTTCGTGTGCGGCTCACCTTTGTTCCGAAATGGGAATAAAACTACAGACATATCAAGCGACGAGGGTTCAGTCGCAGAGCTACCGCACCGCCAGTTAGTGTGCCGACAACAGCACCCGCCTTGGATCCAGACTTTCCAACTCGGTCGCACGAACATTACAGGGTGCTCGGCACTACCAGACACCAGAGCCTGGTATGGTTCCCCAAGGTCTAAGAAATGAAGACAGTGACGGAGAAACATTTCTGGATGGTTATATTCCAGTGAGAAAAGGAGAAAATGCAGGCACAACCCAGCGGGAATAATAATAGCCTACAGACAACACGGTGATTGCAGCACCACAGGTATCATCATGCCGCTCGACTCACCATTGTGACAAACCACTAGAGGTCGGCAACATCACACAACAAACACCAGTAACCACGAACGATTCCGCTTGCAGGTGAAACTAAGAAATTGTACAGAGAGACTCAGTTCACCAAGCAAAGCATCACGGGACTCGTTGACTACAGGTACCATCATGCTGTGCTGATCACCACCGTGAAAGTCCACCAGAGGTCGGTAATGACAAATAAGAGACACCTGGGACTAACTAACATTTCCACTTGTGGATGTACCTCAGAAGAAGTTCAGAGTAACTGAACGAAACGCGTCAGGAAGACCGCCTGCAACCTGCTCAATAAATGCGTCTGCATTGAAGTTTCGTGTGCGGCTCACCTTTGTTCCGAAATTGGAATAAAACTACAGATATATATATATATATATTACCTACTGGCGATAGCCAGTAGGTATATATAGTTAGGATTTTTTCTCTATGGAACTTTTGAAAATTCTATGCCTAATAACTTTGGCGTTTGTGGACGGAATTGGCTGAAATTTTCAGGAAAATGGCACATTTTGTTTCTGAGCAGCTCCTGGAAATTTGGGGGGGGGGTTTGTCAAGGGGGGGCCGAGAAAAAAGGGGGGTCCCAAAACGCGTTTTTCCCATGTTAATTTCCATAGGGCGGTTGGCCTCACTTTTAGCCCGAACGGCTGAATGGATTTCCACGAAACTTGGCAAAATTGTAGGGACTGTTAGCCCGATGTGCCTTTGCTAGGTCTCAATGTATGTGCTTCAGTGGATTTTGAGAAATTAACGTTTAAAACAAGATATATATCTGTAACAGCGCTCTGGGCTGCGCTCCGGTTCGCGTACTTTTCGCGTATCGGAACTTTGCGAAGCGAAGCTGATTGGCTCTCCGGTGTCTGTCAACATTCTAAACAGTCCGGAGCGGCCACCATCTTGTTTCTCGGTAGGATCGAGAGACAAGAGGATTTTTTCGCCGTAGAGACGCGTCTTGGTACGCGAACCGGGCAGCTAACCGGGCAGCTTACCGGGAAGCTAACCGGCAGTGTAACGGGAGTCTGAGGAGTAGCTGATTGGCTGTCAACATTGTAAACAGTCCGGAGCGGCCGCCATCTTGTCTCTCGGTAGGATCGAGAGACAAGAGGAGACCAAAACAAAGGGGGAAATGAAGGAAAGAGGGCAAGGTAGACCCCTTCTGACCCCATAGGATTGATGAGGGGGATATTATAAAGCCACGCGGGGCCAAAAAAAAAAAAAAAAAAATCAGATTTTTTCGCCGTAGAGACGCGTCTTGGTACGCGAACCGGGCAGCTAACCGGGCAGCTAACCAGGAAGCTAACCGGCAGTGTAACGGGAGTCTGAGGAGTAGCTGATTGGCTGTCAACATTGTAAACAGTCCGGAGCGGCCGCCATCTTGTCTCTCGGTAGGATCGAGAGACAAGAGGTGGAAAAAAAAAAGGTGTAAATGAATGAAAGGGGTAAGGCAGACCCCTCCTGAACCCCTAGGATTGATGAGGGGGCTATTAAAGTTCCCTGCGGGGCATAAGAAAAAAAAATTGCGATTTTTCGCGGTAAAGGTGCTTCCTGGTACGTTAACCGGGCAGCTAACCGGCAGCGTAATGGGAGTCCGACATATTGTGTTTTTTGAACGTTTGTGATATGTGCACGTGTGGATTTTGTCTAATTAGGGTTAAAAAAATATATATATATCTTTAAGCGTGTTCTGGCGCGCTTACGTTTTGGGTTTGGTTTGCGCTGCAGAGACGATACGTCACGGTTATGCGATGCATCATGAGGCGTCTCACGGGCTACGTGATACGTCACTTAATAAAGAATATATTTTACAGCTATAGATATTAGCTTTTAAAAAACCAATGAAATTCACAGAAAAAACCATAGGTTATAGACCATATATAGTTAGGAATTTGCATTTACAAAACCTTGAAAATTCACTGAAAAAAACATAGGTTATAGACCATATATAGTTAGGGATTAGCATTTAAAAAACCTTATTTTATTTGCACAAAACCATTGAAATTCCATATATAGTTAGTTGCACTAACTATATATCGCGGACCCGCAATCCACTGCTAATGATGTCACATATTACATCATTCATGACATGGTCAGTGACATCACTGATGACATCACTGATGACATCTCAAATGACATCACTGATGACATCACTGATGACATCTCAAATGACATCACTGATGACATCACTGACATCTCATTTGACATTACTGATTACATCACTGATGATATCATTTATGTGATAATACATCTTCAGACTCTAATATAACCTTAGACACACTCAGTGTAAACAGGCACTCACAGACTGTCACACATCCATGGAGTTACTCACACACCTAGTCAGTCATGCAAAGAATCAATCACATCTCCATTTCCTCAACTATACAGTTATACACACCTTACTTATTCAAACATATAGTAACACATATTTACTCTCTTATACAATCCTTGATACAAGTTCACAATGATTCATACAGCCACTCACACATTCACTGGCTCTTATGTTCAGTTATTTATATATGTCAACTCTCAAAGGGGGGTGTTTTACATATGTACTTACTTTGACATGTAGCACTGAGATATCCATTCACTCACCAATATACTCATGCACACAGTCAACTGTCCATACAGCTGTTTCTACATGCACTTTTGAACCCATACACCTAGGGAATCAACTGCTCACACATCTATGCACAGAGTTATACACCTCCCAGCCACCCACACACATACTCAGTCTCCCATACACATACTTGGGCAACCATTCAATAACCCATATAGTTACTGATATAGCTACTGATTTAAACATGCAGCAGTTTACAGAACAACATAAATAATGATTGCCAAATTAAGACACTTTAATCACTAACCCATACACTCAGTGAGACACATTTAATCATTCTCTCATACAGTCAGTCATGCACCTACTAAATCCTTCATCCAGACACTTATACATCCACTCATTCTTCAATATGTAAGACATATTTTAACTTTACAGAAACATACAGTCACTGGGTGTTGTCATCAGTGATGTCATCAGTGATGTCATTTGAGATGTCATCAGTGATGTCATCAGTGATGTCACTGACCATGTCATGAATGATGTAATATGTGACATCATTAGCAGTGGATTGCGGGTCCGCGATATATAGTTAGTGCAACTAACTATATATGGAATTTCAATGGTTTTGTGCAAATAAAATAAGGTTTTTTAAATGCTAATCCCTAACTATATATGGTCTATGACCTATGGTTTTTTCAGTGAATTTTCAAGGTTTTGTAAATGCAAATTCCTAAC
The DNA here is from genome assembly GCF_964263255.1 of Lissotriton vulgaris. Taxonomy (NCBI): domain Eukaryota; kingdom Metazoa; phylum Chordata; class Amphibia; order Caudata; family Salamandridae; genus Lissotriton; species Lissotriton vulgaris. Next base: position 1,302,433,969 of record NC_141694.1, read on the forward strand.
TATATATGGTCTATAACCTATGGTTTTTTCTGTGAATATATATATATATATATATATATATATATATATATATATATATATATAGTCAATGCTCTCTTCCAAGTAAGTAGACAGCGCGACACAACTCCGGGGAACAAGATATGGCTTTAATGATTTTTCATGTGCAAAAGAAAGCTGTCCCTGAAACGCTCGGCATACGCGTTTCAGCCTTCAAGCGGCCTCGTCAGTGCCAGTCTCAAGGTGTCTTTGGAGTTCCTGGGGGGGTAAAACGCTGTTATGCTGTTCCCGAGACCACTCCCAGTCAGGTGGTTTCGTGCCCCTCCTCCACTCAGATGATGTTCAGCTGTTTTGCTAACATTCTCCAGTCCGGTGCATGCTGGTCTTGGTAGTCCGTTGAGGAAGCCCATTAAGTAACAGGGTAAACCTAGCACCATGTGGTACCCCAATAGCGATTGGCATCGAGTCGCAACACCATCCCCGGGTCCTGGAGGGTCCAGCCATACCTTTGTCCCCTTATCAGGCACACAGTGATGCCTCCTCTCTCCCCTTGCATCCCAATTCACACCTCGTGGTCTTCATATGCTGGGGGGGTTCCGCGGAAACAACAACACTCCAGGTGCAGGCTCACCGCGTGACTCCAGAACGAGAGGGCGCGTCGCCATCCAGCGCCTGCTTACTGGTAAAAACATAAAGTCAATGCTCTCTTCCAAGTAAGTAGACAGCGCGACACAACTCCGGGGAACAAGATATGGCTTTAATGATTTTTCATGTGCAAAAGAAAGCTGTCCCTGAAACGCTCGGCATACGCGTTTCAGCCTTCAAGCGGCCTCGTCAATGCCAGTCTCAAGGTGTCTTTGGAGTTCCTGGGGGGTCAAACGCTGTTATGCTGTTCCCGAGACCACTCCCAGTCAGGTGGTTTCGTGCCCCTCCTCCACTCAGATGATGTTCAGCTGTTTTGCTTACATTCTCCAGCCCGGTGCATGCAGGTATTGGTAGTCCGTTGAGGAAGCCCATTAAGTAACAGGGCAAACCTAGCACCATGTGGTACCACAATAGCGATTGGCATCGGGTCGCAACACCATCCCCGGGTCCTGGAGGGTCCGGCCATACCTTTGTCCCCTTATCAGGCACACAGTGATGCCTCCTCTCTCCCCTTGTATCCCAATTCACACCTCGTGGTCTTGATATGCTGGGGGGGTTCCGCGGAAACAACAACACTCCAGGTGCAGGCTCACCGCGTGACTCCAGAACGAGAGGGCGGGTCGCGATCCAGCGCCTGCTTGCTGGTAAAAACATAAAGTCAATGCTCTCTTCCAAGTAAGTAGACAGCGCGACACAACTCCGGGGAACAAGATATGGCTTTAATGATTTTTCATGTGCAAAAGAAAGCTGTTCCTGAAACGCTCGGCATACGCGTTTCAGCCTTCAAGCGGCCTCGTCAGTGCCAGTCTCAAGGTGTCTTTGGAGTTCCTGGGGGGTCAAACGCTGTTATGCTGTTCCCGAGACCACTCCCAGTCAGGTGGTATCGTGCCCTTCCTCCACTCGGATGATGTTCAGCTGTTTTGCTTACATTCTCCAGCCCGGTGCCTGCTGGTCTTGGTAGTCCGTTGAGGAAGCCCATTAAGTAACAGGGCAAACCTAGCACCATGTGGTACCCCAATAGCGATTGGCATCGGGTGGCAACACCATCCCCGGGTCCTGGAGGGTCCGGCCATACCTTTGTCCCCTTATCAGGCACACAGTGATGCCTCCTCTCTCCCCTTGCATCCCAATTCACACCTCGTGGTCTTGATATGCTGGGGGGGTTCCGCGGAAACAACAACACTCCAGGTGCAGGCTCACCGCGTGACTCCAGAACGAGACGGCGCGTCGCCATCCAGCGCCTGCTTGCTGGTAAAAACATAAAGTCAATGCTCTCTTCCAAGTAAGTAGACAGCGCGACACAACTCCGGGGAACAAGATATGGCTTTAATGATTTTTCATGTGCAAAAGAAAGCTGTCCCTGAAACGCTCGGCATACGCGTTTCAGCCTTCAAGCGGCCTCGTCAGTGCCAGTCTCAAGGTGTCTTTGGAGTTCCTGGGGGGTCAAACGCTGTTATGCTGTTCCCGAGACCACTCCCAGTCAGGTGGTTTCGTGCCCCTCCTCCACTCAGATGATGTTCAGCTGTTTTGCTTACATTCTCCAGCCCGGTGCATGCTGGTCTTGGTAGTCCGTTGAGGAAGCCCATTAAGTAACAGGGCAAACCTAGCACCATGTGGTACCCCAATAGCAATTGGCATCGGGTCGCAACACCATCCCCGGGTCCTGGAGGGTCCGGCCATACCTTTGTCCCCTTATCAGGCACACAGTGATGCCTCCTCTCTCCCCTTGCATCCCAATTCACACCTCGTGGTCTTGATATGCTGGGGGGGTTCCGCGGAAACAACAACACTCCAGGTGCAGGCTCACTGCGTGACTCCAGAACGAGAGGGCGCGTCGCCATCCAGCGCCTGCTTGCTGGTAAAAACATAAAGTCAATGCTCTCTTCCAAGTAAGTAGACAGCGCGACACAACTCCGGGGAACAAGATATGGCTTTAATGATTTTTCATGTGCAAAAGAAAGCTGTCCCTGAAACGCTCGGCATACGCGTTTCAGCCTTCAAGCGGCCTTGTCAGTGCCAGTCTCAAGGTGTCTTTGGAGTTCCTGGGGGTCAAACGCTGTTATGCTGTTCCCGAGACCACTCCCAGTCAGGTGGTATCGTGCCCAATGTTCCCTCTAAGTTTTTTTCCTCTGTGTGCGGCAGTGTAGGGTCTCTCTGCGCTGCAGCCATGGCAATGTGCGCCAGGAACCAGACTGTGCGTGTGTGCAGCGCCAAATATCCCTCCAAACATTTGCTTAAAAATCTGGTGATGGTGCATTTCCACACATGCAGTGTCACGTTAAACTATACTGTGTTGTGTGGTTAGGTTTGCCGTAATTTTTAGCTGACAAAATAGCAAATACAAGTTAAAAGCACTTAAAATTATTTTAAAGTTGTGTAAACTAATTACATCGGTGGTACTCATAGTACGGCCCGCAGGCCGCCAGAGGCCTAGCAGGCCTTCATTGGCGGCGCACACACCTTGCCCTGTCCTTTCTAGGCAAATTGGAGATGCATGGGCTGTAAGAAGGTGTGAAAAAAACAAGAAAGCCTCATTAACAGTAAAAGGAAGCCCTGTGAAGTACTCAAGTACAGCTGTGTGCGCACCCAGGAAGCTGTCTCACCCAGGGCTGCCACAAACAAATGGGTAAGTGGGGGGAGGCTGGGGCTTCAGCCCTTTGAGCCCAATGGGCATTGCACGCCTGGATGTAAGCACATTCAAAATTTGGACAGATAGGGACAGAGACAGACAGTTAGAGACAGAGAGGTATAGAGAGAGAGGAAGGTAGAGGGAGGGAGGGAAGTGGAGGGAGGGAGGGAGAAGGGGGTAGAAGGTGGGAGAGGGAGGTTAGGGAGTGGGGGTAGATGGAGAGGGAGATAGAGGTAGAGGGAGGTAGAGAGAGAGGGAGAGGGAGGGGCAGAGGGGGAGAGGGCGGAACAGAGAGGGAGAGGGAGGGACAGAGGTAGATGGAGAGGGAGGGACAGCGAGGTAGAGGGAGGTAGAGAGAGGGAGGTGCGGAGGGATAGGGAGGTGGAGGGAGGTAGAGAGGGAGAGGGAGGGATAGAGAGGGAGAGGGAGGGACAGAGAGGTAGATGGAGAGGGAGGGACAGCGAGGTAGAGGGAGGTAGAGAGAGGGAGGTGCGGAGGGAGAGGGAGGTAGAGGGAGGTAGAGAGAGAGGGAAAGGGAGGGGCAGAGGGAGGGAGCGGGAGGGACAGAGAGGGAGACGGCGGAACAGAGAGGGAGGGACAGAGGTAGATGGAGAGGGAGGGACAGCGAGGTAGAGGGAGGTAGAGAGAGGGAGGTGCGGAGGGAGAGGGAGGTAGAGAGAGAGGGAGAGGGAGGGGCAGAGGGAGGGAGCGGGAGGGACAGAGAGGGAGAGGGCGGAACAGAGAGGGAGAGGGAGGGACAGAGGTAGATGGAGAGGGAGGGACAGCGAGGTAGGGGGAGGTAGAGAGAGGGAGGTGCGGAGGGAGAGGGAGGTAGAGGTAGGTAGAGAGGGAAAAGGGAGGGACAGAGAGGGAGAGGGAGGGACAGAGAGGTAGATGGAGAGGGTGGGCAGCAAGGTAGAGGGAGGGAAAGGGTGGGAGAGGGAGAGGGAGCTAGAGGAAGAGGGAGCTAGAGGGAGGGACAGAGAGGTAGGAGAAGGACCAAGGAGAGAGATGTAGAGGAAGAGAAAGGGAGAGGGAGGGGTTGGCTTATATAATTTACTTCACTCCCTAGTCTGACAGTTACTCTAGGCTTACCCTGATCCAGACTTTATAATTTTTTGACTTAAAGCCAATTGCTGTTGACTGACAGTTGCCCTTAAACTGAACAGGAACAGGGTTATGATTAAAATATTAGTGCAGCAATATCTACTGGGGGGGGGATACTCAAACTGCTCCTTCTGTGGACAATGTGCAGCCTTTAATTTTAAACTTGTGTGTGTTCTAGGAGCGAAGTTGAATGTTTTCAGATAGGAAACGATGACTTGTCTTGCAGCATTTTAAATACACGTTCTTCCAAAGCTATTGCAGCGTTTTTAAATAAAGGTGCTTGCACTTGCCTCTCCCCCTTCTTTCTTTCCTCTATGTTCGTCGCTCCTTTCTCTCTTTCTCCTTTCATTCCACTTGATCACCCATCACTGACCTCACCTCGCTTCTCGCAATCTTAATCTCTGTCACATATTCCTGAATGAAGAGGCTCAGAGGTCAGGGCAGGGCAGAGGCCCGGCTGGGGCCGCTCGTGCACACTGCACTACTTAAATGTAATGAGAGAGAGGCTCGGCTGTGTGTGTCAGGAAAAGGCAGGCTGAATGTGATTGGTTGCAGATTTCGATTATGCAGATTTTTAAAGCAGTGAGTTACCCAGGATCTACTGAGAATGCTTTATTTCAAAGAATGCGTCTGCCTGTACATCTTTAGATAGTTATTTTGTGGTGTTATACATCCCTAAGTTTTTGTTAGAGTTAGCGATGTTGAAACATTTCTTACTGTATGTAAGAACGGTTTTTACTTTTCTGTCGCTGTGAGCTGCAGTCGTCTGTTTTATCACCAAACTATCAGAGATTGTTTCCATAGTGCCAAAGTAAGGAAATGAGTTTCTATAGTTTGTGGCATTAGCAATCTGCGAGGAAGAGTTTTTACTTCCGAGTGTGATCGAATGCCGCGTGTTTGACACTCTGCATTACATTGCTAACAGTGCCCAGCTGCTGATGTGCATTGCAAATAGCATTACTACTATTACATATCCCTCAGCTGTGCACTGTAAGAACTGTCAGTCTCCCACACACAAATGGCATTTTTTTGCGCCGCTCGCATTTTTAAAGCAGCGGTGGCGCGAACGGTGTTGCAGGGAATGCGCGGTAAATACAGTTCACTGCGCGCTTAGGGTGAGCTCTCTGCGCGCGCGCTCACCCGCGCGGCTTATTGGGAACAGTGATCGTGCCCCTCCTCCACTCAGATGATGTTCAGCAATTTTGCTTACATTCTCCAGCCCGGTGCCTGCTGGTCTTGGTAGTCCGTTGAGGAAGCCCATTAAGTAACATGGCAAACCTAGCACCATGTGGTACCCCAATAGCGATTGGCATCGGGTCGCAACACCATCCCCGGGTCCTGGAGGGTCCGGCCATACCTTTGTCCCCTTATCAGGCACACAGTGATGCCTCCTCTCTCCCCTTGCATCCCAATTCACACCTCGTGGTCTTGATATGCTGGGGGGGTTCCGCGGAAACAACAACACTCCAGGTGCAGGCTCACCGCGTGACTCCAGAACGAGAGGGCGCGTCGCCATCCAGCGCCTGCTTGCTGGTAAAAACATAAAGTCAATGCTCTCTTCCAAGTAAGTAGACAGCGCGACACAACTCCGGGGAACAAGATATGGCTTTAATGATTTTTCATGTGCAAAAGAAAGCTGTCCCTGAAAACGCTCGGCATACGCGTTTCAGCCTTCAAGCGGCCTCGTCAGTGCCAGTCTCAAGGTGTCTTTAGAGTTCCTGGGGGGTCAAACGCTGTTATGCTGTTCCCGAGACCACTCCCAGTCAGGTGGTTTCGTGCCCCTCCTCCTATATATATATATATATATTACCTACTGGCGGTCGCCAGTAGGTAGTTATAGTTAGGATTATTTTCAATAGAAAATCTCAACATTCTATTGTGAATAACTTTGGCGCCGGTTGAGGAATCTGCCTGAAATTTTCCTCAAATTTGCCTCGTGATGCTCTGGTCCTTCCCGGAAAGTTTGGGGGGGATTTGTCAAGCGGGGGCCGAGATAAAAGGGGAGTCCCAAAACATGTTTTCCCCATGTTAATTTCCATATGGGGGGGTCGACCCCACTTTTAGCCCGAACGGCCGAATGGATTTCCACCAAACTTGGCAAAATTGTAGGGACTGATAGCCCGATGTGCCTTTGCTATGTCTCAAGATATGTGCTCCAGTGGATTTTGAGTAATTTTGGTTCAAAAAAATATATATATCTATAAGCGCGCCCCGGTACGCGCACCGGGGCGCGAACCAGTACGCTACGCGAGTTCGCGCACGGAAAGCTGATTGGTTCTCGGGTGTCTGTAAACATTCCAAACAGTCCGGAGCGGCCGCCATCTTGTGTCTCGGTAGGATCGAGACACAAGAGGAGGGAAAAACAAAGGGGGAAATGACCATAAGGGGGCAGACTAGACCCCCCTTGACCCCCTATGTTTGATGTGGTGGCTATAAAAGGGCCCCGCGGGACAAAACCAATTTTATATATTTTTTTATTTGCGCGGGGGGAGCGCCCGGTACGCGCACCGGGGAGCGGACCGAGGAGCGTACCATGGGGAAAAAAAGAATGACAGAGTTATAAAAAAATGTAGCCTTTTTTTATAAATTGGAGGTAGTTCTAAAAAGAACTGTTTTTTTCTTCTTTTTATTGTTTTATATATTTTTTTATGTTTTTTGAACATTTTGTACTTTTTTTGGCTTTTATGAACTATTTTATATATTTTTTTTTATGGGGAGAAACAAAAAACAGGGAATTGAAAACGGCTCAACTGGAGCAAAAAAAAAACATGAAAAAAATTAAGAATTTTTGGGGCATTTGTGGTTGTCACCAGCACGGATGATGAGCGTTACGCTTTGCTCACCATAGCTGATGGTCTTCCCCCAATAAATACAAGTAATCTTGTATCTTCCAAACTTTGGCTGAATGTTTGGGACCATCTCCCTTGTTTCTGGTCCCGATGGAGTGGGTTGCTTTCGTTTGGAGGTGCTGGGTGAAGATTGGGGAGGGTTGCTGGCCAGTTCTCTCACCTCTGCCGCAGCATAGTTGTTGGGATGCTTGCGCTGCATGTGCCGGATGATGGTGTTATTACCAAAGGAGTATTTTTTATTAGGGTTCCCCCTTGAAAGTTCAATGCCACAGATTTCGCAAGTCACCTTTGGCGCATTCACTTTCTTCTTTCCCTCAGGGATGGAAAAAAACTCCCATACGATGTGCTGCTTGGGCCTGTATGGGGTATTGTCTTCTGGCAACCACCTCCTCCCCTCCTCCTCTTCCTCCTCCTCCTCCTCTTCTTCTTCACAACCAATGTGATGTTGTGGTAGACCTCTTGGTGGTGGTGGTGGTGGTGCAGATGCTCCAGCTGCTGCTGCTACTGTAGCCATTTTAAAGTACAAAATATAACACAAAGATCTCCAAACAGGTCTTCCTCAGTCAAAGGACAAAGTCAGAATAAGAAAAAAAGGTGGGGTCTTTCATCATTTGGAAAAAAAACTGTCCTGAACCAATGAAAAATGTTATTTTCAAGTCACATGACCCGGGCTTTCATCATTTGGAAACCAAAACTGTTCTGCACCAATTATCCTTCTGGGACCCCCTGAGAAGGGCTAGGGTGTCAGGGGATCTCAACCCTGCCCCCTTTTCGCCTTTTCCACTCTTGTTTTGTGCTCTCTTGTGCCTCACTTCTCCTGAGAAACAAGATGGCTGCTCAGGTGGTCCCAGAAGGATAACGACATATATAAACGTTATCCGCTAATAGAATTTGCATTTACAAAACCTTTGAAATATATTGAAAATATAGGTTTCACGCCTGATATAGTTAGGAATTAGCATTTAAAAAACCTTGCATATTCACTGAAAAAACCATAGGTTTCAAGCCTTTTACAGTTAGGAATTAGCATTTAAAAAACTTTGCAAATTCACTTAAAAAACATAGGTTTCAGGCCTCATATAGTTAGGAATTAGCATTTAAAAAACCTTGCAAATTCACTTAAAAAACCATAGGTTTCAGGCCTTATATAGTTAGGAATTAGCATTTTAAAAACCTTGCAAATTCACTTAAAAAACATAGGTTTCAGGCCTTATATAGTTAGGAGTTAGCATTTAAAAAACCATTGAAATTGCTCCTATATAGTTAGTTGTACTAACTATATTTCGCGCACCCGCAATCCACTGCTGATGATGTCACATATTACATCATTCATGACATGGTCAGTGACATCACTGATGACATCACTGATGACATCTCATTTGACATCACTGATCACATCACTGATGATATCATTCATGTGATAATACGATGTACCTCCTCACACTCTAATATAACCATTGATACACCCAGTGTTAAATACAGACTACCATTCTTGAAACCATTGACACACCAATACCAGTTACCCGAGAAGGGCTAGGGGGTCAGGGGATCTCAACCCTGCCCCCTTTTCGCCTCTTCCACTCTTGTTTTGTGTTCTCTTGTGCCTCACTTCTCCTGAGAAACAAGATGGCTGCTCAGGTGGTCCCAGAAGGATAATGACATATATAAACGTTATCCGCTAATAGAATTTGCATTTACAAAACCTTTGAAATATATTGAAAATATAGGTTTCACGCCTGATATAGTTAGGAATTAGCATTTAAAAAACCTTGCATATTCACTGAAAAAACCATAGGTTTCAAGCCTTTTACAGTTAGGAATTAGCATTTAAAAAACTTTGCAAATTCACTTAAAAAAACATAGGTTTCAGGCCTCATATAGTTAGGAATTAGCATTTAAAAAAACCTTGCAAATTCACTTAAAAAAACATAGGTTTCAGGCCTTATATAGTTAGGAGTTAGCATTTAAAAAACCATTGAAATTGCTCCTATATAGTTAGTTGTACTAATGGAAAGGGGCGACCACTCGGTCCCCCCGCACGTATGGCAGAGTACCACGATCCCCCCGGGAAGCCATCTTGGGCGGGAAGCGTGTCTCGGCTGGTATGCCCGAAGCGGCGTAGCCGGGGCGCGCTTTTTCCCGCCCTAGAGTGGGCTGGCCTAGACACTGACGCGGCTGGCCACGCCCTCGGGGCAGGCAGGGGCGGGTTTACGCCCGCCCTGAAGACGGATAAAAGGGGACGCAAGACCAGAAGGCATCCTCTTGTTCCTGTGCTCTGAAGCTGCACCTCCTCGCTGCACGTGAGCTCGAGACGGAACGAAGAGCCAATTTTGAGCGTTGTAATCTTTCTTTTGTCTTACAGATACTCTGTCGGAGAAATGCCCAAGAAAGGCGGAAAGAGAATGACGACTGAACAGATGCTTCGGGTCCTCATGAAGGAGATGACCGAGCTGAAGAAGCGGGTGGCGGAGAGAGAGGGGGAAGGGGGGCCGGAACGTCCTTCGGCTGGAGCAGCCCCAGGAGGGAGAGCCAAGAGGCCAAGGAGGGGACCAGCTGGGGGAGACGTCCCGGTTCCCCGTACCCCGCTCGAAGCGCCAACCCCAATACCCGTGGAGGGGAATCCGATTCCCGTGGTGGTCACCCCGGTGTCCAATGAAGATATGCCGCCCGAGCTGGCAGCACAACTTGCAGCGTGGTTGGGCGAAAGTAGTGAGGGCGCCACGGCTGTCGACGCGCAGGCGCTGATGAAGCAATTGCGCGAGAAACGGGATGCAGCCAAGGTGTCCGCGCCGGCTGCAGTAGTTGACAAGCCACAAGGGACGATTACGACCGCAGAGGCAGCGTCCGGTGCAGGTAAGCGGTCATTGCCGATTGCGAGGGATGAGTCAGCACCCTCTCGTAGAGAAAGGTTGGGTCAACATGTGCCTTTGGCAATTAAAGAGAAGATTTGGGCGGGGGAATATGTGAACATCTTCTCGTTGCTTGTTGATCACTATGAGGTGGAGCATGTTAAGGGCCAGAAAGACCTCATGCATCCGAGTGTTTGGCGCGCAAAAATGGCCGCCTTTAAAGTGAATGAGAATATTGGCAATTGGGGCAAAGCATGGGGGATTTTTACGTCGATCTTGGGGGAACGTAGGCCCGAGTTGCTTTCCGAGTTGCCGACCTATCAGTCGCGAATCATGGGGTACTCGACGTCACACCAGGGTAACCATTGGTTCTGCTACGATAATCTTTTTAGAAAGGCTAAAGAGCATAATAAAAGCTTAACCTGGGATTGTTACGATTCTTTGACATGGGATAAAATGAAGGAGACAGGTATGTTGAAAATGCCATTGGTAGGGAGTAATGTTGGCGAATCCTCCCGCCAATATGCGGGGACGCCCTTTCGATCAGGTACGGGTACCGACGATTACTCGAGACCTGCCAGCAATACAGGGAAAAGGGGGTTCTGCTGGAATTTCAACAGAGGTAAATGTACTAGGCCCCAGGGATCGTGTAAGTTTAAACACGAATGTAGTGGGTGCGGGTCGTCCCATCCTGAGTCCACGTGCAGAGCCAAAACGGGTGATAACGGCGGTAGAGGAGGCGCCAAACAGGTCTAACATAGTCCGAGGGGCGCCTTTACCTACCCCGATTGATACCTTGGCGATGATTCCCTGGCTCAGTGAATACCCGGATCGTACTTCTGCTGGGGTGCTGCGGAACGGGTTTTCGTATGGTTTCCGCATCCCAGTAGGGGACTTTCAGGGTGTGGAGAAGTGTAAAAATCAACTTTCGGTCCTGCAGCATACGACCGTGGTACAGGATAAGATCCGGAAAGAGGTTACTCGAGGTCGGGTTGCCGGCCCGTTTAGTGTACCCCCGGTGCAGAATTTTGTTTGTTCTCCTTTAGGGGTGGTCCCCAAGAAGGACCCGGGTGAGTTCCGACTGATTCATAATTTATCAGCTCCACGTGGTCTTTCTGTAAACGATGCAATAGACCCAGAAGTGTGTTCGGTGCGGTACGCATCCTTCGATGAGGCCGTAGCCATTTTGAATCGCCTGGGGCTGATGGCGAAGTCAGATATCGAGTCAGCGTTCCGATTGCTCCGGGTACACCCAGACGACCAGCGTCTCCTAGGTTTCAAGTTTCAGGGTCGTTATTACATGGATAGGTGTATGCCGATGGGGTGCTCTGTATCTTGTGCCTATTTCGAGAAATTCAGTAGTTTTCTACAATGGGTCTTCGCAAAGAGGACGGGTTTCCAACATGTAATGCATTACCTTGATGATTTTCTGTTCCTTGGGGCAGCCGGGGATCTCGAATGTGGCCAGGCCTTGGCCGAATTTTGTGTGTTAATGAAGCAGTTTGGTGTGCCATTGGCACCAGGTAAGACGGTGGGTCCTGCGACTTGCCTCGAGTTTCTGGGGATCGAGTTAGACTCCAGTGAGGGTTGTTTTCGTTTACCAGCTGACAAAGTGGGGAAGTTCAGGGCAGCCCTGCAAATGTGTATAAATGGATCTAAAGTTACGCTGCATCAATTACAGCAGTTGGTGGGACAGTTGAATTTTGCCCTGAGGGTTATACCGATGGCCCGCCCCTTTTCCCGTTCAATTGCCCAAGCTATGGTCGGCCTAAAGGAGGGTCATCATCGCACGAGACTATCGGCTGAGGTCCGCCAGGACATGCGCATTTGGTTAGCATTTCTGGCGGATTTTAATGGTCGAGTCGTCTGGAACAAACCGGCCGTGTCCTCTGAAGAGCTGGGGCTATGGACAGATTCGGCAGGTAGCATAGGTTTTGGTGCCATCTTCGGCACAAAATGGTCGGCACAAAGATGGCCGGCATGGTGGCATGACAATGGACTGACAATATTGCTTTCCTGGAACTTTTCCCCATTTTGGTGGCCCTGAGAACCTGGCCCGAAGGGTTCAAAGATCACTCTGTGGTATTTTGGTCTGACAATATGACCGTGGTCGAGTGCATCAATAGCCAGGCAGCACGATGTAAACTGATTTTAAGACTGCTCAAAGAAATTGTTTTACTGTGTATGCAACTGAATGTGCTATTCAGAGCAAAACATGTCCCGGGGGTAATGAATCAGGCGGCTGATGCACTGTCTCGTTTTCATATACAGGCTTTCTCGGGTTTCCTTCCCACAGCGGACCCAGAGCCGGCACCCTTTCCCGAAGCTCTCTGGTCTCTCGGTGCCCCGAACTTCGTCACCTCGTGGGAGAGAGCCTAGCACCAAGGACAAGGAAGGCATATGAAGGGGCGTTTCGGTCCTATTTAGCCTTTTTGGGGACTGATAGAGAGGGGCTTTGGGGCCACGAGGAATGGGTAGTGAATTTTCTGATGTCCTTACGTAGGGCTGGGAAATTGGTGGCTACGGCCCAGAGGCATCGTGCTGCCATTTCCTTTGTTGCCAGGGCTCATGGTATCCAGGACCCGACAGCGTCTTTCGTTGTACAGAAAGCGCTGCGTGGGTGGCAACGCCTTGAGGGTCGCAGAGTAGATGAGAGGCGCCCGATAGGTTTGGATAGGTTGGCCCAGTTGTTGGCCACACTCCCTGCCACATGTTCATCTCAGTTTGAGAGGGTGTTGTTCCGAGCCGCTTTTACGCTGGCATTTCATGGAGCGATGCGGGTAAGCGAACTGGTGGCAAGGAACAAACGGGATGTGACAGGGGGTTTGTGCCAGGAACACGTTCAGATCAGAGGAGAGACAATGACTGTCTCCTTTGTCAGGTCCAAGACCGATCAAGATGGGATGGGTGACTGCGTAATCATACGCAGGATTCCCGGGTCCTCCATGTGTCCGGTAAAGTGTTTAGAAGACTACCTAGCACGAAGGGTGGCATCATGGGGGGGGACCTTATTGAGACACGCGGACGCCACCCCACTGACGAAATTTCAGTTTCAGCGGGTGCTTGCGATGTCAATTGCCGCTGCGGGCTTGAACCCGGGCGAGTTTGGGACCCATTCCTTTCGGATAGGGGCTGCTACGGAAGCTACAGCTAGGGGTCTTAATGTTGAACAAGTGAAACGAGTGGGGCGTTGGTCCTCCAAGTGTTATAAGAGGTATGTGCGGTTGCACATGTTGTGAAGCTGTAATGATGTACTCACGCTTCTTCTCTTTGTTTGGTTTTCAGTTGCGCAAGCCTACGAGGCGGGGCGGACTATGCAGTCGACCCAACACCGGGCCAGCGGTCAGACATCACCGGCTGTGAAAAAGGAGGTGTGGGTCGTGGGCCACTCATACGTGAGGCGTGCCGCGGACGTATTCAAAGCAGGTGACATGATTCACGTAGCTGGGGAATACGGGTACAGTGTGTCCTTCTACGGAAGAGGCGGTCTCTGTATTGACCAGTTTCAAGCATTTTTCGAGGGTTTGTTAGGGCGGACGAGGTCACCGCCGTCTATAGTCATAGTACATCTAGGGGGCAATGATTTGGTCACCACCGGTAGACGACTTCTCCTGGAGGCAATGCTTTCCACTGTAAGTTGGTTGGCGAGGAGAGTTACGGGGTGCACAATTGCGTGGTCCCATATGATCCCACGAAAGGTGTGGCGAGGGGCTATTTCTGTTCCTGCTTTGAATCACTCTGTGAGAAAGCTTAATAACAAAGTGAGTAGGTTGTTCCGTTCCAGGACATTGCATTCTATTTCGCATGGCTGTATTAATGATGACAGTATGTATTTGGGGGATGGTGTGCATTTGTCTCGGGTGGGGAATGAGTTACTCATAGGAGACTTCTTAGCATGGTTAAAAACGTTAAAACATGACCTTTAGGTAGGAGCTTTGTGGGGGGTCCGGATAGCCGGTCAACTATCCGGCCTGTGGCGGTAAGGTCATGATCGGTGAGCACTAATTGGAAGATCCCTATGAGTGGGCGTCACCCAACACGGATGAGAGCGCTCGGAAGAGGTGGCCATTGGCCCCTCAACGGGGAGGCGGTCCCTTCTAAGGATGGGTCGCCGAAAGAAAAGGAAAGGCGGTCAAGGCCCCTTCCTGTGTAGGAGGGGTTACAGCCCCCTCCTGGGGAATTTCCCGGGGCCAGTGACGTCTGCGACGGCAGATGTGGTAAGTTGTGCGGGGTTTGGGGGGGGGTCTACGCTACCTTCTAGATACCTCACACGAGTCCTCGAACGACCTTTAAGTGGCGTCGAGTTTTATTGGTGCCCCCGTCAAGTCAAAGGGAAATTGGTAGTTGCACTTGAGGTACGCCTCAGTGCTGTCGCCCCTCACAAGTGGGGGGGGTATTTCTGGTTAGGGATCTTGACACCGGTTACGACCTTGCCGTTGGCCCTTAAACGTTAGGATGTACAATTTCATAATTTCAAGTAAATGTTTGTAGGATGTTAGTTCGGCTAGGAGAACCTCTGTATTAGAGAATCTGTTAAGGTTAGCCAAACATCGCAATGTGGTAATGAAATTGTACATTAATATGAAACTGTTGATTTAATGTTTTAATTTTGTTTTAATAAATACGGCCGGGAGGGTCACTCCCTCCCTCTTCCAAAAACTTCAAGAACTGTTTCCTGTTTCCCTCCTTTGGGGATTGTGTTGAGAGGGGGTGGCGGGTATCTCAGCCATATGGAAAGGGGCGACCACTCGGTCCCCCCGCACGTATGGCAGAGTACCACGATCCCCCCGGGAAGCCATCTTGGGCGGGAAGCGTGTCTCGGCTGGTATGCCCGAAGCGGCGTAGCCGGGGCGCGCTTTTTCCCGCCCTAGAGTGGGCTGGCCTAGACACTGACACGGCTGGCCACGCCCTCGGGGCAGGCAGGGGCGGGTTTACGCCCGCCCTGAAGACGGATAAAAGGGGACGCAAGACCAGAAGGCATCCTCTTGTTCCTGTGCTCTGAAGCTGCACCTCCTCGCTGCACGTGAGCTCGAGACGGAACGAAGAGCCAATTTTGACCCACCCACCAGCCCCTGAAGACAGCCAGTTGTTTGGAATAAAAGTTGATGGATAACTCTAATTTCGTTTACAGGTTGTGGTATTATCGTGTTGATTTTGAGTGTGTAATAAAGAATGGTCTATTTCATTTATGTCTTGTGATTAAAGAAATTCGGCTTTAGTGTTCATTTATAAGCATGCTTTTAATACGGCGTAGTAGCCAATGTATTTTTAGTTTAATAGGTTAGTTAGCATTGTCGTATTTATTTTGGTCGGGCGGTAAGGTCATGATCGGTGAGCACTAATTGGAAGATCCCTATGAGTGGGCGTCACCCAACACGGATGGGAGCGCTCGGGAGAGGTGGCCATTGGCCCCTCAACGGGGAGGCGGTCCCTTCTAAGGATGGGTCGCCGAAAGAAAAGGAAAGGCGGTCAAGGCCCCTTCCTGTGTAGGAGGGGTTACAGCCCCCTCCTGGGGAATTTCCCGGGGCCAGTGACGTCTGCGACGGCAGATGTGGTAAGTTGTGCGGGGTTTGGGGGGGGGTCTACGCTACCTTCTAGATACCTCACACGAGTCCTCGAACGACCTTTAAGTGGCGTCGAGTTTTATTGGTGCCCCCGTCAAGTCAAAGGGAAATTGGTAGTTGCACTTGAGGTACGCCTCAGTGCTGTCGCCCCTCACAAGTGGGGGGGGTATTTCTGGTTAGGGATCTTGACACCGGTTACGACCTTGCCGTTGGCCCTTAAACGTTAGGATGTACAATTTCATAATTTCAAGTAAATGTTTGTAGGATGTTAGTTCGGCTAGGAGAACCTCTGTATTAGAGAATCTGTTAAGGTTAGCCAAACATCGCAATGTGGTAATGAAATTGTACATTAATATGAAACTGTTGATTTAATGTTTTAATTTTGTTTTAATAAATACGGCCGGGAGGGTCACTCCCTCCCTCTTCCAAAAACTTCAAGAACTGTTTCCTGTTTCCCTCCTTTGGGGATTGTGTTGAGAGGGGGTGGCGGGTATCTCAGCCATACTATATTTCGCGCAACCGCAATCCACTGCTGATGATGTCACATATTACATCATTCATGACATGGTCAGTGACATCACTGATTACATCACTGATGACATCTCATTTGACATATTTATATATATATATATATATATATATATATATATATATATATATATATATATATATATATATATATATATATAGATATATATATATATCCATCAAGCAGGTAGCACCAAACAGGAGAGAGACCTCAGGAAGACTGTTAAGTTCATTCTCATTTATTGTCGACTGCATTCATTGCTGTCCGACTCACAGATCAAAGCAACCAAATATCAATGACCAGACGCGTTTCGGGAATTCTTATTCCCTTCTTCAATGGCAGCAAGGGGAACAACGTCACATAAGCATTCACGTACATTTGTACAAACAAACCTCCTGCCTCAGTGGGCGTGGCTGTCACACAGCCTCATAGTTGTTGTAGTCCGCTCAAATAATGGCAAGTAGTTGTGCTTTTGATTCCCTAATAAAAAAGCAATTGTTAACCCCAGTGGGCTGGTGCAATGTTCTGTGAGGTGCCAGCCCCGCTTTGTTGCAGTCAGCATGAAAATGCGAGCACCAACCCTGCAGTGGCGCACGCATTTGCTTCCTCCTGATTACTCCAACTCAGTCTGAGAGCCGGAGCGGGCCCTCCATCCTGCAGTGGGTCTCCTCCTCGGCCGTGCAAAGCCACGAAACATCCATCAAGCAGGTAGCACCAAACAGGAGAGAGACCTCAGGAATACTGTTAAGTTCATTCTCATTTATTGTCGACTGCATGCATTTCTGTCCGCCTCACAGATCAAAGCAACCAAATATCAATGGCCAGACGCGTTTCGGGAATTCTTATTTCCTTCTTCAATGGCAGCAAGGGGAACAAAGTCACGTAAGCGTTCACGTACTTTTATACTAACAAACCTCCTGCCTCAGTGGGCGTGGCTGTCACACAGCCTCATGGTTGTTGTAGTCCGCTCAAATAATGCCAAGTGGTTGTGCTTTTGATTCCCTAATAAAAAAGCAATTGTTAACCCCAGTGGGCTGGTGCAATGTTCCGTGAGGTGCCTGCCCCGCTTTGTTGCAGTCAGCATGAAAATGCGAGCACCAACCCTGCAATGGCGCACGCATTTGCTTCCTCCTGATTACTCCAACTCAGTCTAAGAGCCGGAGCGGGCCCGCCATCCAGCAGTGGGTCTTCTCCTCGGCCGTGCAATGCCGCGAAACCTCCATCAAGCAGGTAGCACCAAACAAGAGAGAGACCTCAGGAAGACTGTTAAGTTCATTCTCATTTATTGTCGACTGCATGCATTGCTGTCCGCCTCACAGATCAAAGCAACCAAATATCAATGGCCAGACGCGTTTCGGGAATTCTTATTCCCTTCTTCAATGGCAGCAAAGGGAACAAAGTCACGTAAGCCTTCACGTACATTTATACAAACAAAACTCCTGCCTCAGTGGGCGTGGCTGTCACACAGCCTCATGGTTGTTTAAGTCCGCTCAAATAATGCCAAGTGGTTGTGCTTTTGATTCCCTAATAAGAAAGCAATTGTTAACCCCAGTGGGCTGGTGCAATGTTCCGTGAGGTGCCAGCCCCGCTTTGTTGCAGTCATCATGAAAATGCGAGCACCAACCCTGCAATGGCGCACGCATTTGCTTCCTCCTGATTACTCCAACTCAGTCTAAGAGCCGGAGCGGGCCCGCCATTCAGCAGTGGGTCTTCTCCTCGGCCGTGCAAAGCCGCGAAACATCCATCACGCAGGTAGCACCAAACAGGAGAGAGACCTCAGGAAGACTGTTAAGTTAATTCTCATTTATTGTCGACTGCATGCATTGCTGTCCGCCTCACAGATCAAAGCAACCAAAATATCAATGGCCAGTCGCTTTTTGGGACTTCTTTTTCCCTTCTTCAATGGCAGCAAAGGGAACAAAGTCACATAAGCGTTCACGTACATTTATACAAACAAACCTCCTGCCTCAGTGGGCGTGGCTGTCACACAGCCTCATGGTTGTTGTAGTCCGCTCAAATAATGCCAAGTGGTTGTGCTTTTGATTCCCTAATAAGAAAGCAATTGTTAACCCCAGTGGGCTGGTGCAATGTTCCGTGAGGTGCCAGCCCCGCTTTGATGCAGTCAGCATGAAAATGCGAGCACCAACCCTGCAATGGCACACGCATTTGCTTCCTCCTGATTACTCCAACTCAGTCTAAGAGCCAGAGCGGGCCCGCCATCCAGCAGTGGCTCTCCTCCTCAGCCGTGCAAAGCCGCGAAACATCCATCAAGCAGGTAGCACCAAACAGGAGAGAGACCTCCGTGGGATGCGTGGGATGCTGTGGATGCGTTTAGCGAAGCCATGATCAACGACCTCATGAAATACCGCAAGTCACACCACACCAGTCACAATTTCAACATCACTGAACAGCAATATGAGGCGTTAATGAACCTAAAGAAAGACAATAACATCGTGGTGAAACCCTCTGATAAAGGTGGGAACGTTGTTTTAATGAGTAGGGATTATTATAAGGCCGAGGCATTGAGACAGCTTTCTGATGAAAACTTTTACATCAAGTGTACCATGAACACGTACCAACAGAGTATCAAAGAGTACGATATTCTCATCAAAAAATGGTACGATCTACAGATGCTGGGCAAAGATGAACACGTATTCCTACGCAACAACTGCCCAATGATTCCCACCTTTTACCATCTCCCTAAGCTGCACAAAAGCAAAGACAGTCCACCTGGACGCCCCATTATCTCTTCAATTGGCAGCTCGACAGAGAACATGTCGCGCTTTGTAGACAACATTCTTTTCCCTTTGGTGTTGAACCTGAAATCGTACATCAGGGATACAAAGGATTTCCTGGTGAAAATACAAGACCTACAGTGGAATTCAGGATATTTGCTTGCGGTGCTGGACATCACAAGCTTATGTACAATTATTGAACACCAACATGGTCTGAAAGCAATAAGACATGCTCTTGAACAGCGCCAGATGCGATTCGCCAGACATAACCTGATGATACTGGAATTTGTTGAATTCTGCTTAACCCATAATGTATTCCTGTTCGAATAACAACTGTATTTACAAAAGTCAGAGACGGCGATGGGTACCTGCTTTGCTCCCAGCTACGCGAATCTTTTTGTGGGCTGGTGGGAGGAGCAGGTACCCAGGAGCTGTAGGGTTGGGCAGGAGGTGGGCACTATCGTGTGTTGGCATCATTACATCGATGATCTTTTCATCGTCTGGAACGGTAATGTTGCAACAGCTACTGAGTACATTAAGACACTCAATGATAACAATCTCAACCTACACTTTTCGGGTTCTATTAGTCCGGTGGCAGCTGAGTATTTAGACCTGAAGGTGTTTGTTGAGGATGGACAGCTACACACGAGCTTATTCAGGAAAGAAACTGCTGGCAATTCAACACTCTTTGCCAGCAGTAGCCACCCACCACAACTTATCAACAGCATTCCCTACGGAGAGCTCTTGAGACTCCGTAGGAATTGTTCCAGAGATTCGGATTTCGAGGCGGCTGCCTCTGAATGTATATCCTGCTTCAAGGTAAGGGGATATGGCGAAGATTTATTGCATGATACGCTGAGAAGGGTCAAAAAGATATCAAGAGGGAGTGTACTCACTGCCAGATCAGATGGATCCGGCCGTGATAAGAACAAAACCACTAATTGCAATAAATTTAGAATGATCACCCCCTACTCCACCGGGGCGAATGATCTGAGAAGAATGTTCAAAAAGAACTGGCACATTCTGCAAATGGACACTGTACTAAAGGATGACCTTCCCCCTAATCCATTAGTAACATTCAGTAAAGCCAGGTCTGTGGGAGACATGCTCGTTAATACTTTAAAAGATCAAAAAGGGTTTTTCCCCTGTGGGAGGTATAAAGCCTGCGCGAGCAGTAAGAGGGTTCTCTTGTGCACTATACCAGATACAGGAAGAAGCATGCCTATTAGGAAGTTCATTACCTGTAGCACGCAATATGCGGTTTACTGTTTGCTCTGCCCATGTGGCCTTCGCTACATAGGCAGCACAATTAAAGAACTGAAACTAAGGATTATGGAACATTTGAGAGCCATCGACAAAGCAGACCCCAGCTACCCAGTGGCCCGCCACTTCGCGGAGGTTCATGGACGAGACCGGAAATTATTACAATATTTCGGTCTAGACACCATACCCCTAAACGTGAGGGGCGGCGATCGTCTAAGACGACTCCGTAGACTGGAATCTAGGTTTATCATAGATCTCTCTACAAAGTATCCCAGGGGTTTAAACGCTGGGGAGGAAATGGCGTTCCATTTGGGTAAATAGGGAATACATAGTACCATCAAGGCCATACAGTTTGCAAGAAATTCCCCCACCTGTAAGAACCAAAAGAGAAGCATTACAGTAAGAACTCTGGGTGAGCAGACAGCCTGCATAGGATCCCTAATATTGTTGGAATGTGATGTAGAACTTGACGTATGCTGAAGTATTTGTTTTTTTTGGAAACCGGTATGCATAACTGCTTATCAAATGTATATATTTTTGTCTACTATTTTCGCATAATCTGTACGCTCACCAGATTAGGGCCCTATGCTTTGTTGAATGGATTTTGATCAATTCCCTGAGATTTTCCTTTGCTTAAAATTAATACATGCTAAGGAATTGAATAATGTTGTGTTCAAGGGATCCTGAAACTCTTGTTTACAAAACAACGTTGATGAACTGATATTCAGCATTTGGGTCGCACAGCTTGGTGATTTATTCAGTATTATGATAGGTTGAATGCCTGCAGATATTGGTGGATTATTATTTGATACAACTAGATAGAGGACCTTAGCCGATCCACGGCTTTATTTTATTTATTTAGAACATAAACATTTGATTTACTGCATATACCCACTTTCTGTATAGATTTGCCCACCTATGGGCTCTATTGCACAATCTGTGATCATCTTGAGGTTGTACTTTTGACATTCAAAGATGGCGCCCATAGCGACATAGGTGGGGTTGTCCTCTGTCTATTTCAATGTCAATGGAAAGAGAAAATGTCTTATTTAATCCGCCAAAAATGTGTATTGTTGTTACCCACACTGACGAAGGCAGCACGCCGAAACGCGTCTGTGTAGAGTGCCTGCGACAATAAAATCTGCATGGTAGAAAGTACCCCTCGAGTGCTGTTGTCTTCTTCAGATACGAGGAGGAGTTGGAGCGTTATATATATATATATATATATATATACATCCAGGTATTCCGCCGCAATTGCGCATTGTTTTGCAGGCAGACAAACGGATACGGGCCACAGTTTGGTTCTAAGTTTTATTTTGTGCAAGAGGTCGCCATGACGCGTTTCAACCCTTCCCACGGGCCTTGATCACATGAAACAGTGCAGACACATACATTGGTTTAAATAACATGGTCATGCGGACGTAATCATTGGTCATCGAGGCATACATAATCTATTGACATGGAGAACAGACTTTACTTAGAACTACAAGTCTGTTTTTCTTTATCCTTTGATTTCGTTTAAAGTTTGAATGTGCAAATATAGCAATAGAGCCTCTAGTAAAAGAACTTTGTCTGCAGTTAGATGAAAAAAGCGAAGAAATCAATGTTAAGTCTCGTTGCTACATCGCAAATTATGTTTTTTAATATAAACACGCTACCACACCAACCAATGTAAAAACCGATGAAATAGTGCAACATTGTGCAGAATAGTGCAAAAAGGAATTGAAATATATTCAGAGAGGTTTCTTTAGCAGCTAAACACACCAACCAGATGATTCATTTGGGCCAAATGGCACCATAAGTAACTGTATGAATACTTTGGATTTCTACTGGCAGACATTTTCACGTGTACTATTAAAGGTTTTAAGAAACACTGGAGCCCCAGTGATCTTCATTACCAAATCAAATCACTCGCGAAATACAGTAAAGTGCAAGTGCATAAAGCGTATGACGATTTTTCAAATGGTGGTTATCTTACGCAAGTAAGAGCAGGACCTGATAGGATAACGGTATAAATACCTTGGAGCTAGATGTAAGACAAGTGACATACTGTTGATATCGATAGTCATATGTAGGACTGGAGGTAAGCTATCCTCCTATCAGCCATGGGAAGATAATGAACCCTATACACATAAATAAATGGATACATGCATAATAGATATTAAATAAGCAAATATAGTGCAATCCATTGTAGATAAAATATGCTTAAATATTCATATACATAGTAAATAAATACATGTATAAAAGGTCACTAGATCATTCATAAATAATCAATAAATATAACAGTAAAATCCACAAGTTCAAAATATCATATGAATAACTCTCAAGGAGATATAAAGTTCCTAGTATGAAATTATGTCATAAAATTGGTCAACAAACTGGAAAGTATTCTTATAGGCATGTAAACAGATCCTCAGTGACATTAGGACATACAGTTGTTTCGTATTCAATTCCAAAATATATCTGGTTTCCATTTGGCGCAGTTTTTCTTCTCTGTTACCACCCCTTTACTCGCAGGAATGGAGTCAATTACAAAGTATTTCAGGTCTCTGCTTTTGGAGTCATGTTTGGCTTTAAAGTGCTGCGCCACTTGATATGTATTATCTTGATTATTGATCGCCCTTAGATCTTGTAATATTCTTTTGTGCACTTGGAGCTCTGTGCTCCCTACACAGAGTAGGTTGCATGGGCATGACAATACATAAACTGCATACTCTGTTTTACATGTAAGTAATTAACCAATCTTATGCTCTCTTTGATCGAAGGGAGTGAAATATGTCAATCTGTTGTCACCCTGTTGGCAAGCTTTACATGATTTACAGTTAAAAATGCTGGTGTGGGTTTGTAACCAATTAGTAGACTCAATGATTTCTGGACTAGTTCTAACAAGTTCATCTCGCATAGAGCGTCCTCTGCTGTAGGTTATGGAGGTCCTTTTAGGTAGTCTAGGTCCTATTATGGGGTCACTTAGAATCAAAGGCCAATTCCAAGTTATTATAGATTCAACCTTTTTGCATTGTTGACTGTACTGAACAATAATTCTGAATTCATTTGTAGTTTCCTCCCTGTTTGTCTGAGTTTCAGTTGTAATAATGTCAGTCATGCTCCCTGCCCCGCCTAGTAGCTCAACCCTATTCTTGCGCATGGATTTTGCAATAGCGTTATCAATGATATTGTCAGAGCAGCCCCTTACCTTAAATCTCTCTCTGCTTTCATGTTGGGCTACCTGCAGATCACAATCTTTACTGTGAATCCGTCGAAGCCTCAGCATCTCACCATAGGGAATACTATTGACCAAGTGTTTTATATGGGAGCTACTTGCAGAAAGCGATGAATTCCCAGCCTTTAACTTACGATGGAGTTCGGTTTCAAGCCTGTTATTCTCAACATAAACCTCCGTATCCAGAAAACTCACTGAGCTGGTGCTTATGTTGGCAGTAAAGTGCAGGTTTAAATCATTTACATTAATTGCCTGCCCAAATTCCTGAGCTGTATCTAGACTGCCATCCCATAAAATAAATAGGTCACCTATTAAGCGCAACCATGACTTGACATTAGTAGTCATAACCTCCTTGTGTTCCGTCATGAGGACCAGTTCCTCCCACCGGCCCATGTGTAAACATGCGTAGCAATATATATATATATATATATATATATATATATATACTGAAAAAACATAGGTTTCAGGGCGCTATAGTTTGTTGGAAACAAGGATGATGTCATCAGTGATGTCAGCAGTGATGTCATTTGAGATGCCATCAGTGATGTCACTGACCATATAATGAGTGATGTAATATGTGACGTCATCAGCAGTGCATTGTGGGCGCGCGAGTTATAGTTAGCTGAACTAACTATAAAGGGGGAATTTCTGTGGTTTTGTTACAAGTGAGATGTCCAACTAACTATAATGCCCCTGAAACCTTTGGTTTTTTCAGTGAATTTCTAAGGTTTTTTAAATGCTAATTTCTATCTATAACGTGCCTGAAACCTATGATTTTTTCAGTGAATTTCTAAGGTTTTTTAATTGCTAATTTGAAATGACTAACTATAACGTGCCTGAAACCTATGATTTTTTCAGTGAATTTCTAAGGTTTTTTAATTGCTAATTTGAAATTACTAACTATAACATGCCTGAAACCTATGGTTTTTTAAGTGAATATATATATATTTATTAGACTATGTATATATGTGAAAATGTCTTGGTCTGCCTATTTGCCTCTGTGGCACGGAAAAATTGAGTGGAACTGACGGCAGCACGCCGAGGAGGTCCTCTTATTGCTCCGATCATGTCATACAGTGTCACTAGTGGAGCTGTGCTGTAATGACCTCCTCGTTGACGTGGGAGAGCTAGGAAAGAATTTCCGTGGAATGCTGGTGCAGGGGATATTCACCTAAGGGTTCAGGCTAGTCCTTTGGGAGGAACTATTTAGTTGCCACTCTAGAAACCAAAACCAGTGATCCGAAGGCAGAGGCCCTGCAGATGGTACACAAGGTGGGGTGCCCAGTCATGTGCACCGGCGGGGCAGCAAAGTGACAAGCATCACAACCCACAAAAAAGGTAACAAGGGCACTGAATAACACAGGATCTTCTCTTTGTATCTGGCAGGAACAACAAAGTTAAAATGCCCTAGTACCAAAATGTAGAATTAGTGCTACAAAGGTCTTCAAGAGGACCTGCGATGCCTCTTCTGCCTCCCGTACCCTGGAGGCGGCACATGGGTCATGCGGTACGGTCATACTGCAGTGGGACACACACTCATTGACCTCTCATGGCACTGCTCCACACTTCAGGGAGGATGCTTCCCATTAGCTACGTTTTCTGATGACGTGTCGCTCCGGCCCCATCCAACAACAGAATTCCTTTAGATCCAAACAGACTCTTCCACTCTCTCACCAGAAGTGAGACCAGGCCACGCGGACACTTTCACAATACAACAGCAGGGAATGTACTGTTCGGTAAAAAAACACATTCCTTCCTCCTAAAACATCAAATAATCGCCTCACTGAAGAAAAGGGGCCAGCTTCGATCGGTAAAGAGCTGTTACAACAACTTTTTTACTTCGCAATACCATTGCAACGTATGCAACTCCACGCATGCATTGTACATCACAAAGTCATTACTATGCATTTTTTTAGAACGCATGGTCATTTACCACACATACCTTTACAACAAATTTTGTTGTAAAGGTATGTATGGTAAATGACAATGCATTCTAAAAAACATGTAGATGATCCACGTCGTTGTAAGAAAACAGAGGCTATTCCATTTCCTCACATTGACGTGCACTGCCCTCCAGGGACGACATGAGCAGGAACCACGAGGAGAGAGGAACCACGAGGAGTGAGAGGTTAGGGGGATTGAACATGGGGTGAGGGTTTCGTTTCTTGGGTTTGGGGTAGTGCAGTGGTGTTTGGATAGTGTAGGGGGTTGTGCTGGAGGTAGTGTTGTAGGGTTTAGGGTAGTGCAGTGGTGTTTTTGTAGGGGGTCATTCTGAGAGTAGTGTTTTAGGATTTAAGGTAGTGCAAGTGTAGGG
Source organism: Lissotriton vulgaris (assembly GCF_964263255.1). Taxonomy (NCBI): domain Eukaryota; kingdom Metazoa; phylum Chordata; class Amphibia; order Caudata; family Salamandridae; genus Lissotriton; species Lissotriton vulgaris. Next base: position 1,302,459,670 of record NC_141694.1, read on the forward strand.
GGTCATGCTGGGGGTAGTGTTTTAGGGTTTAGGGTAGTGTAAGTGGTGTATGGGTAGTGTAGGGGTTGTGCTGGGCTAGTGTTTTAGGGTTTAGGGTAGTGCAGTGGTGTTTGAGTAGTGTAGGGGGTCATGCTGGTGGTATTGTTTTAGGGTTTAGGGTAGTGCAGTGGTGATTGTGTAGTGTAGGGGGTCATGCTGGGGGTAGTGTTTTATGGTTTAGGGTAGTGCAGTGGTGTTTGGGTAGTGTAGGGAGTCGTGCTGGGGTAGTGTTTTAGGGTTTAGGGTAGTGCAGTGGTGTTTGTGTAGTGTAGGGTGTTGTGCTAGGGGTAGTGTTTTAGGGTTTATGCTAGTGCAGTGGAGTTTGGGTAGTGTAGGGGTAGTGCTGGGGTAGTGTTGTAGGGTTTAGGGTAGTGCAGTGGTGTTTGTGTAGTATGGGGTAGTGCTGGGGGTAGTGTTTTAGGGTTTAGGGTAGTGCAGTGGTGTTTGGGTAGTGTCGGGGTTCATGCTAGGGGTAGTGTTTTAGGGTTTAGGGTATGACAGTGGTGTTTTGGTAGTTTAGGGGATCATGCTGGGGGTTGATTTAGGGTTTAGGGTAATGCAGTGGTGTTTGAATTGTGAGGGGGTCATGTTTTAGGGTTTAGGGTAGTGCAGTGATGTTTGTTTAGTGTAGGGGTAGTGTTTTAGGGTTTAGGGTAGTGCAGTGAAATTTGTGTAATTTAGGGGATCATGCTGTGGGTAGTGTTGTAGGGTTTAGGGTAGTGCAGTCTTGTTTGTGTAGTGTAGGGGGTCGTGTTTTAGGGTATAGGGTACTGCAGTGGTGTTTGGGTAGTGTAGGGGTTCATGCTGGGTTTAGTGGTTTAGGGTAGTGCAGTGGTGTTTGGGTAGAGTAGGGGGTTGTGCTGGGGGTAGTGTTTTAGGGTTTAGGGTAGTCCTGTGGTGTTTATGTAGATTAAGGAGTCGTGCTGGGGGTATCTTTTTAGGGTTTAGGGTAGTGCAGTGGTGTTTGGTTAGTGTTGGGTTTTGTGTTGGGGTAGATTTAGTGTTTAATGCAGTGCAGTGGTGTTTGGGTAGTGTGAGGGGTTGTGCTGGGGGCAGTGTTTTAGGGTTTAGGGTAGTCCTGCGGTGTTTATGTAGATTAGGGTGTCGTGCTGGGGGTAGTTTTTTAGGGTTTAGGGTAGTGCAGTGGTGTTTGGTTAGTGTAGGGGTTCGTGCTGGGGGTACTGTTTTAGGGTTAAGGGTAGTGCAGTGGTGTTTGTGTAGTGTAGGGGGTCATGCTGGGGGTAGCGTTTTAGGGTTTAGGGTAGTACTGTGGTGTTTGGGTAGTGTAGGGGGTAGTGCTGGGGTAGTGTTTTGGGTTTAAGGTAGTGTAGTGGTGTTTGTGTAGTGTAGGGGGTCGTGCTGGGGGTAGTGTTTTAGGGTTTAGGGTAGTGCAGTGGTGTTTGTGTAGTGTAGGGGGTAGTGTTTTAGGGTTCAGGGTAGTGCAGTGGTGTTTGTGCACTGTAGGGGGTTGTGCTGGGTTCTAGTGTTTTCGGGTTTAGGGTAGTGCACTGGTGTTTTTGAAGTGCAGGGGGGTCGTGTTTAGGGGTTTACGTTTGTGCAATGGTGTTTTGATTGTGTAGGGGGTCGTGCTGGGGGTAGTGTTTTGGAGTTTAGGGTAGTGCAGTTGTGTTTAGGTAGTGAAGGGGGTCATCATTCTGGGGTAGTGTTTTAGGTTTTAGGGTATTGCAGTGGTGTTTGTTTAGTGTAAGGGGTCATGCTGGGGGTAGATTTAGGGTTTAGGGTAGGGCACTGGCATTTGTCTAGTGTAGGGGGTCGTGCTGGGGTAGTATTTTAGGGTTTAAGGCAGAGCAGTGGTGTTTGTCTAGTGAAGGGGGTCGTGCTGGGGTTAATGTTTTAGGGTTTAACGTAGTTCAGAGGTGTTTGTGTAGTGTAGGGGGTTGTGCTGGGTGTAGATTTAGGGTTTAGGGTAGTGCAGTGGTGTTTGGGTAGTGCAGGGAAGTCGTGCATGTGATAGTGTTTTAGGGTTTAGGGTAGTGCCGTTATGTTTGGGTAGTGTAGGGTGTCATGCTGGGGAAGTGTTTTAGGGTTTGGGGTGGTGCTGTGGTGTTTGGGTAGTGGAGGGGTAGTGTTTTAGGGTTTAGGGTACTGAGCCCAACCAGCCACAATATCCATGGACAAAGGGGATCCAGACTCCTTCGAACTCTCCGCCAATTTAATAATTTGGGTCAAGGGCCATACCACATCCAAGACCTATCAATTCCTTTCTTGGGATCCTTCATATACTTGAAGAAAAAGGTACATAGTGTCTCATCAATTTTAGGCGTGTGTGCCACTTTCCTCTTCAGTGAGGGCCTGGGGCATTCTACCCTCATCCTATTCCTGACCTCCCTTTCAAGGAGTTAATGGATTTTCCCCACCACATACTCTGCCACTTTGGCATCAGGGGTCTACTCCGCCAACCTAGGATGGTAAATTTGGGAGGGCTCGAACATGTCCGAGAGTACACTGTTCCCAACTGTGGACTGAGAGAAGTGGGACTCTGGAAGCCAGGGATGCCCCAAGTCCTTATCCTCATCGGAGGAGAAATCATCCTCAGATACACCTTCTCCCTCCGAGGGAAATCCGCCTTCGGGGTTTACAATAGTGGTGATAGCATCACAATTTTCTCCAGGCTCCTCTTCCTCCCGCCAAGGTGCATGTTTTAGCGTTCGTGCACCCTTGAGGAAGGTCTCCGTAAGTTTATCAAATCCTTCCAAGTGCTCCGCGTTATGCTTAACGGCCCTTTTATTCCCCATCTGGGAGCTACTGGGACCCGCCACCACCAGAATTGGGTCACTGAACACCCCAGGGATGCTTTTCGCCAGCTTATCAACCTGATCCCTAGGAGGAGCCAGCGCCCTAGAACTAGCCGGAGAGAGGGCTTGGTCCACTGCTGAAGGGAGAATTTGGGGGGCCATTTCTTCTCCACTTCCTAGTAGGAGGAGTAAAAATGGTCTTCTGGAGAAGACATGATAGCGGAGGGTGTGAGCACAGAACAAATGCCCTTAAAATCCTTAAGGCAGCCCCCTCGCCGGTGATCCAACAACTGGGATTTCCATGAAGCTGTTATAAGAATAGACTGAGGCGCAATACCAATTACCACCACCAGGTGGCGCTGGTCACTAACGTGGCCGTGTGGGGAAATCACTGTGTAGCGGTGTCAAAATTAGGCGAGGATTGGTCGGAAATCAAGCGGACACTAAAGGAGTGATCGGATTTCAAACGTGCATAAAGACCAGCAGGAGCCCTCGAGGGAGCTGCCTCACTCGGATCAGGCGCGCCTGACAGGATCTCACTGTGCACAGAGTGCACAGCAGGAGAAACTGCGTGGGGGAGAACACGCTCGGGCAAGAGCATGCTGCGCAGGGAATATGAAACAATACCAAGACAATAATGCTAATAACGTGCACAAGAAACCGCTATACAAACAGCAACAACAACAGATTAAGCCAAGAATGTAAGGAATGCACTTACCTGATGAGCAGTGAAAAAAGAGGAAGCGGAAGGGACGTCACAATATTATATACGATGGACTGTGATATGATTGGACTATAGTTGCCTTGGAGACTACCCTCCTAATGGTTCATGGGTTGTGTAGTCTTTTGTTTAATGATTGTTATGTTACATTTTCTTTGAACTGCCATGCAAATAAAATGAGGAAAGATATGCATAATCCTCGCCTCCATCCTGCCATAGAATCCATTAAACTTTATTCGATTTGATTTTGAAGCATAGATCATAAAAGTGTACCTAAAAACAGTAAATCCTCTTTCTTAATACAATACAGTGAGAATTAATTAAAACCAGTAGGTAACAACGGGTGTTACAAAGCCAGGTTCCGAGCAACTTCAGGTTAACAGAATCCTAAAATTCAATGTTTTGCAAGATCAATCTCAGGTACTTCATGCAAAATACGCAATAAAGGGGTCCAAGTAAGATGTAATGCTCCAATACCTGACCAGTCTGCACTATATAAAACTGCAGATACTAAAAATAAAATGTGTTTTGCACACATCTGTTATTGGTCTATATGTGGGCTACATCTGGATGATATCTGTGCTACATTTGGTCTCTTTGTTCTTTGGTGGCTATCTTGGAAGACTTATTTGCAATGAAATTTTCTAATTTCCTCATTTACTACAGTCTCCTCAGTAGGAGATGCTTTCAGTGTTTTACTTTGATTCCATAAAGAAGGCATTCAGATGTGTCACACATTTGCCATACATTCAGAATGTTAGCACTCTAGTTGTTCATTAGATCACTGTAGTAAAACTACTGCTCACCAGGGAGTTAACTGGAACTCTACTGATGGTAATGAAAGTGATTGTTTCAGTCTGCATGGCAGAATTTTCTAATGAAATAGAAGAGGATTTGAGATCTCACTTAAAACATACCCTAAATTTTCTTTCTACAGCACTAACCATAATTTCTATGGCAAAATGAACCCCCTCATGTTGTTTCTTTTTAAAATAAATATTTTAAGTGTTACCAGTTTATTCCAATCAAGATGGCATCAGGTGTGCCATAATTTTGTCTACGTAAGACTGTTAGCTCTCTAGTTGTTCTTTAGAACACTCAGGGAAGCTGCAGTAGAACACAAAGGCATCAACTGACAGGCTGCTCCTGTTGAAATATAACAGGAAGATATTTGATATCTCACTTAAAACATGTCCTAATTTGTCTTTCCACAGCACAAACCATAATTTATATGACAAAATGAACCCCCTCATTGTGTTCCGTTTTTTCAATTAAATGTTTTAAGAGTTACCAGTTTATTCCAAATAAGATGGCTTTAGCTGTGCCATAATTATGTCATGAGTAAGACTGTTAGCTCTCTAGCTGTTCTTTAGAACACTCTGGGAAGCTGCATTAGAACACAAAGGCATCAACTGACAGGCTGCTCCTGTTGAAATATAACAGGAAGATATTTGAGTTCATACTTGAAACATGTCCTAATTTTTCTTTCTACAGCATTAACCATAATTTCTATGACAAAATGATCCTCCTCATTGTGTTCCATTTTAAATTAAATGTTTTAAGAGTTACCAGTTTATTCATATCAAGATGGCATCAGGTGTGCCATAATTTTGTCATATGTAAGACTGTTAGCTCTCTAGCTGTTCTTTAGAACACTCTGGGAAGCTGCATTAGAACACAAAGGCATCAACCGACAGGCTGCTCCTGTTGAAATATAACAGGAAGATATTTGATATCTCACTTAAAACTTGTCCTAATTGTTCTTTCTACAGCACACACCATAGTTTCTATGACAAAATGAACCACATCATTTTGTTCCTTTTTATATTAAATGTTTGAGTGTTACCAGTTTAGTCCGTTCAAGAAGACTTCAGGCATGCCATACTTTTGTCATGGGTACGGCTGTTAGCACTCTAGTTGTTCTTTAGAACACTCTGGGAAGCTGCAGTAGAACACAAAGGAATCAAATGAGTCCATGCCCTTGTTGGATGTACATGTTTTACTTAGAATGTCAGACTTCATTCTCACATGACTGAGAAAGATAATGTGAATTTACAGAAAATATGCTCTCATTTTCGCTTCTGGAGCAGCTTCCAAAACTCTAAGGGACAAGCATGTGAAAATAGTTTTCTCTTAACATCATTCATGATATCCCAGCAGAAGGTTTTTCATAGGGTAAAATCACCTTAGAACACACCACAATTGGTATGGTAACATTAACAAATGAATTCTAATGTAACTAAAGTCTGTTATCACCTTTTACAGTTCTCCTTTTGGTAACCCTCAAAATCTTTGATTCATGACAATGCATTTCAATGGGGTACTATCATGTATATAGGTCCCAAGATGGCTGCCAGCAATACCAGGATGAAGTGCTGACAGCCAATCAGATCTCACGATGACATGTGTGGTTAGTCTCCGCTTAGATACCGGTCTTTATTCCTTTTCAAATTTCTCAGAAACTACTCAACAAATTTACACTATTTAACAGAAAGAGTTCTTTCTGAACTAAGGGCTACCATTTTGGCAAAGTTTGTGTAATTCCGTTCAGCACTTCGGGCTGTAGGTGCGGCTAAAGTTTACTATGGGAAATTGCATGAGGAAAACACGTTTTGGGACCCCCCTTTTTTCTCAGCCCCCGCTTGCCGAATCACACCGAAACTTTCAGGATAGGAGCGGACCTGGGCGGGCCATAGGTTTTGAAAATTTTGAAAAGATTCGTCAATCAGCGTCAAAGTTATTAGGAATAGAATGTTGCGATTTTCCTATGTTAACTAGGTGCTAACTATAACTACCTACTGGCGACCGATATATATATATATCCCAACAATCCTATTTACACAGGACCCGAGCCGCTTTACGACGGCGGGCAACAGAGGGGTGGGTAGCCCCTATATTTCCAACAACAGCATTGTTCCCTTTTTCGTATGAACAAAACATCGCGGCCCAAAATACTTTTCAAAGCGTGTTTATTTCTGGCAATGCAAATCTACGCGTTTTGGAGTACGCTTCTTGCTCACGAATAAGTTTCTTGCAGCTACATGTAGTCCTAAATAATACACCATGTGACCAAACAGTATTGTAGACAATGAAAACAGACTTCCAAGTTGAAAAATACATTCTTTGAGTGAAGTAACATACCGCAACATTGTTTCAATGTTAACAAATTGGCAAATTCATATATTTGGCAAGTGTTACTGCTGTGTAAAAAAAACAATCTTTGTTATTCAAGAAAGGTGCAGAGTCAATATATTGAAGCCATTTCATATTAAATTAATGAAGTTTTCAAATTTAATCTTAAAACTTTGTCAATAGCAGAGTTTGCAATTCCTCCCTTGTAGCGCGGGTAATTAATTTGCTACCTCTACGTTGTGCGCAAGTGCGCAACACCCAGTTCTATCATTAGCAAATGTTATGCACCTGGGTAGTTTTTGCACCACAATTTCATTCCTTTTCACATGGAACTTCTTAGTGAGAAAACCACAGTCAGGATAAAAACAGCAAGTTTGCCTTGTGAGGTTGTAGGCTTGTGGTAAGTATTTTACTATATCATAAAGCCCCCTGGTTAATACCCCACTTCTCATCCTATCAACACACTCCAGGAGGTTTTTATCACTTACAGTTAGTGCACTCTATGTCGCCCATGAGGGCATAACCTACTTAATTCTGTCTTTTGTTGTGTACTACAACTTAACCCCTTGTGCGCTTGTGTTATTGTGTATGTGACAGTTCTTGCTATCGATCAAAGAGTGTATCCTATCTACTGTGATGGTTTCCACTTCCAATTAAAGATATCTTTTATTCATTTTGCCTTCCACTTGCATCACAATCATCATATGGAAATCTGCCAAAAATATGCCAAAAATACTATTTAAAACTAAAGTGAAACAGCATAATTTGTGCAACAATTCAATATAAACTAAGGGTAGTGAAAATAAAAACATTCATTAAAATCTAGAGGATCTATTAGTTTGCAGCTTATTGTTGTACATTGCGGATCTGGTTATCTATTCATCCCAGATGTACCACCAGTGCTTCATCGCAATTATGTCCTAAAGGGTGCATAGTTGATATTGTATTATCATCCTTGATTCAAAGCGCCTAAGCTCCTGAACATGGTCACCCCCTTTCTCTTATTGGGATGGTGTCTAGAACACAAAAGAATAGAAGATTACTGTCTGGTTGTATTGAGTTTTTAAGTGCCTGGTAATGGGATATTTTTTGTCATCATTTTTAATCACTCTTAAGCGTTAAAGAATATGTTTTCTTACCTTGTGTATTGTGCTCCCTATGTAATATTTCTCACATGGGCATCTGATGGCATACACTACATGATCAGTATTACACAATACATGTTTAGTTAATCGAAAGGGTTGGCATTCAGGTGATAGTTTAACCTCCTTGCAATTGTGGCTGCACTTACAAGCTTTACACTTGCCACATGTACAAAACCCTTGGATGTTGGTGCGTTTTGTTTCATGAGAAGTGAGGGGTCGACAGATGATGCCTTTAAGCAATGTGGCTTTTCGGTATGTAATCTGAGGATAATTGTCTATGTAAGAAATCAAATCTGTGTCTGTTTTTAATACATTCTAGAATGTATCTAAACCTTTCTTCACTAGTTTAGATTGCCTGTTGAAAGTTGTGATAAACTTGATTTTATTTTCAGAGTCATTCCTAGCTATCTCTTTCTATATCATGTATTCACTCCTGTCTTGCTTCTCTGCCTCTACAATGCTTTAGTAATCATGGTTTGTATGTACCCTCTGCTTAGAAACCTCTCAACCATTATGGCTTTCTCTTTGTCATATCCATCCTTTGTGCTACAATTGCGTTTTGCTCTTAATAGCTCACCCAGAGGGATACTCCTAATCAAATTCTCTGGGTGGCAACTCTGGGCGTGCAGTAAGCTATTTACTGCTGTCTCATTTGTAAACAAATAGCTGTCTGGGTCTTTGTCATTGACTATGAGTCTCAAATACAGCAACTCAATGGTCTCTTTGTCAAGGTGGCTGCTAATTATCAGATTGAGTGTGTTGTTTAAAATCTCCTTAAACGGCTTGGCTTCATCAATACTGCCCTTTCAGATACAAAAGATATCATCAATAAATCATACCCACAAAATCACATGCTCATTGAACAGGTGTATGCTGCTTACTACCTGCTCCTCCCACCAGCCAAGGTAAAGATCTGCAAAGCTGGGGGAGAAGCAGGTCCTTAAAGCAGTTCCTTGTGTTTGTCGGTATATCTGTCCGTTAAAGGTGAAAAAGGTTTTGGGTTAGACACTTATACATCATGTTGATCAACATTTCTGTATGAAACAGGTATGATAATGACCTGTTTCTTAGAAACTGGCAACATGCTTCAATTCCCAGCTTGTGTGGAATGCAAGTGTAGAGACTATTCATGTCAAAACACTTGAGTAATCCTCATTCCACTCGATGGTATTGAGACATCTCAAAAAGTCACCTGTGTCTTTGATAAAAGACGGAAGGCCTTGAACCAATGTTTGAAATAAAAATCAACATACTGTGATGTACTTTCCAAGGAGCTACCTCTAGACGAGACTGTAGGTCTACCTGGGGGTTTTTGGCTGCTTTGTGCAATGTAGATAGTAAATACAAAGCAGGTAATTGGGGAAACTTGCATTTAAAAAATCCATATTCCTCCCACTTCAGGAGACCTCTCTCTCTCCATTTGCCTACTTGCTTTTAAAACAGCCTATTTGCCGTTTCATATTTCACTTTAGTGCTTATTTCATATCTGTCTTTAACATTAAGCTGGCAGTTACCTTCCTTTAAATACATTAACTTTGACAACACCACAACATTTCATTCTTTATCTGATTTTTTGACAACTATGCTATCATCCTTCTTAAGAGCCTGCATAGCCTGCATATGTGTACCTATGATGGTATTCACACCAGAATCAGAATCAGAAAATGCTTTATTTGATTTTAGTCAATTAATAAAATTATAAAAGCAAGATTAAAAAGACATATTACTCAGATAAAAGTTAACAGTACAGTATATAAAAACATCTTAGCCAACAGTACACAACCTTCAAAAATTTAAATCTATCCAGTGATACTTTTCCTTTTCCTCACAATACTTTTCAGAAGTCCAGTCACAATATCTATGCAATAGATATTATCCAATAATTGAAGATATAAAAAGGCCGGGCGACATTGCCGCCGGGCTCCCTTCTTCAAAAAAAGGCATGATCCATCTTGTTCTTTCCTTGGAATAAAATTCACTAAATAAGGTTACATGCATTGTTGTTTGTACAGATATATATTCACAAGGACAGTAGCAAAGGTCCCTGGACCAGTTATTGATAGCTGGAAATGTAACCACATGATGGATACTATTAAACCTAAACCTAGTGAGGACGTATCTGTGGTATCCACCGATACACCACACTGGGTAAGGTTGAATACAGTAGGTGGCCAGTCAATTGATGCTGGATCACTGAACTTTTATTAATTTCCACCGCAATTCTAAGAGACTCAAGATGTTTCAAACATAAAACTTTAAACTCTTTCTTAGATATAGAGCACATGTTTTCTGGTTTATTATAAAAATCTGGTCTACTCAAATCATTTAAGAGTTTTTTTACATAATTTAGCCTGGGAATTTTTTTAACCTGATCCAGCCTCATAGAGTCAATGATAATTTCTCGATTCAACCCTAAACTAGGGGAAGTCAAGACTCTATGCCAGAGCAAAATTTGTTGTATTTTATTTAAATCAGATATGTATATGTGAGAAATCCCCAATTCACTGTGCCAATTATAAACGTAAGTGCTATGGGGAACTGCTAAAATAAACCTTAAAAAAGCATTTTCTACTAAATGGGTTGGGGAAGCATCATAAAAACCCCAAACTCCTGCCCCATATATTGCAATACTAATGCATTTTTCTTGATTCATTTTGAGAAGGATCCCCGAGGGCCTTTTGCCCATTTTTGGGAAAAATTCATCACCACCGTGGTTGACCTCTTGAAAAGAAGGGTCCTACTTTTGACCGCCAGCCTCCAGGATCCTGAATACTCAAATAAAACACCAAAGTGGGAGAACATTTTTGTATGTCTATACTTGCAGTCCCAGATGTGATATTTCTACATTTGATTTTCCAGTTCCCAAATGACATCACAAAAGTTTTCTTTACACTGAGTTTCAGGCCCCGATTATCCATAAAATCAATGTAAGTGCCAAGGGCTCTCTGTAGGCCAAGCTGGGTTCTAGCCATTAAAACACCATTGTCCGCATAGAGAAGGGAGACAATCGGCTTGTTGTTAATTTGTGAAGGATCCCTAGCCCTGGTCACCCAATTCCTCTTCCAAAGCATTAGTGTATAGTGTGAAATGGAGTGACGCCAGGACACATCCTTGTCTGACGCCCCTCTCCATACGGAATGGATTTGTACACTCCCCCATTAATCCATACCTGACCTTAGCTGTGGCCCCTGCATATATTTGCCTCAAAAATTGCCCCAATGCGGGATCAACGTTTAAAACCTCTAGGATGTACCACAAACTACTATGAGCAACACAATCAAAGGCAGCAGTAAGGTCAACAAATATCACATAAAACTTCCCTGCCTTAGCTTGGGTATACTTCCCCATTACATTACTAAGATTTAAAACCTGGTCAGTTGTACCCATCCCCTGCTTAAAACTGTTTTTGATCGGACATAAAACGTTATTATCTAATGACCACATTTGAAGCCTGTTCAAAACTACCCTTCCTGCAATTTTCATGAACGAATCTAAAAGGGATATGGGTCAATAACAAGCCCGGTATTCACGATCCCCTTTTTGTAAAACAGGAATTATCTTGGACTCTGACCAAAAATTAATAAAACCCTTTGCACAACATGCTTCTAAAACTCGAGATAACAGGGGAGACCATAGCTCTGTGGTGCTTTTATACAGGTCTACCGGTACCCCATCAGGTCCTGGTGCCTTGCCTTCTTTGCTTGCATTAACAGCCGCTGAAACTTCATCAAGAGTAATGTTGATATCAATAGACAAGAAATTAGTGGAATCTAGAGGTCGTTGTGAAACAGGGACTATAGTAGTAGTATCCTCGTTCCCCTTCTTACTATAAACTTTGGAAAAGAAGTAAATCCGCGAATTCTCGTCAATCACAACCTCTATCTTTGCTCCCTCGTTATTTGAAAAAAATGGGGCCTTCATCACCTGCTAAAAGGAGGTACAATCCTTACGCAGGAACGATTCATACAAATTAGTCCAAGCTTGATCTTTAATTTCTTTCTGACGATTTGTTCTAGCGAGGTTGTATGATTTCCTACAAGCTCGAATTTCCTCTCTCTGTTCTATGTCATGCAGCCTTTAGACATAAATAAGTTTTAGTGCACATGGTGTCCAACCATCCATTATTCCTTCGAGTTGAGCCCTTAGGGAGGAGACTCAGCATATTTTGTACAACTGTTGTAATTAAGGAGAACACACTCAATATGTCCATATGAGAGGTGCCTTCCTGTAAATACTCAACTATAGGGCCCATAGCCTCGGTGATAATCTGTTTATTCAATACCTCCGGGTCTTTCTTCCCCCAACTTAAGGAATAGCCATTATGGCGGGCCAAGACAATATCTTGGGTCTAGGCCAGACTATTTAGAATTGATTGAGTACCTGAAGGGGGAAGTACTATATTGAAACTTAGGGGAAGATGGTCACTCAGGACATTAGGGTGAGTTGTATATTTATCAAACCAATTTGCATATTGATTTGGAACAATAATAAAATCTATCAATGAATCGAAACCTCGACAAATGAATGTGTGCCCATAATCCACTGGTGGGGAGCAGAACATATGTGCAAAAGCCAGATCATAAGTTGCCATGATTTAATTAAATATTTCACTCCTGTCTGAGTGAGCAAAATGGACCACGTGGTCATTCTCTTCTATTTCTGTACCACATGACCCGCAATCAACAAGAGAACATATACTAGTATTAAAATCCCCACCCCAAAACATAATCACATCCATCCCCTTTGGGACTCCTATTTTGCACAAATCATTACTTAGCTTTTTTAATACATCACCCATTTGACCATTGTCTATATTATTATCAAAGTTTACAACCACTACCTCAACTTGCAGAAGCAAATGAATGGTAACAATTTGGTAAAATGTAGTTGGTTTTATCATTTAAATATTTTGGACCCTCAGGACATTTGAAATGTAAACACAAATCCCTCCTTTATGTCTCCCATGAACTGATTGCAATGCTGGGGTGTAGAAAGTCTTAAAACCATTGATAAGGATCTCGTTCAGCAGCAACGACTCCTGGAGACAAATAATATTGAAGTTACTGATAAAATTCTTCCATATTGGATTATTCACCTTTGTTTGCAAGCCAGTAGTATTCCAAAAAACACACTCTATCAGTCCCTGGGAACGTTTTATTTACTATGCTAATCGCTGACCACTCAAATTCTGGCCTTGACTCCCCGTCCTCCACGCTTCTCAAATCAAACTGGAGTCAATATTTGCACAAGATGGTGCATCTATAGATTCTCCCTACTTAATAGCTTGCTCTGATTAACCTTTAATGACCCCACAACTCCTGTTGATGTTATGTCACATGACTTTTGAGAAGCCAGGGAAACATTGGGGTAATAATAATTATTGGTAATTAAGAGTGAATGGTCTGTTGAAGCTCCCCCACTAGTGTCTTCTCTCTGAGCTGTATTTAATAGCCCATATGATTCAATAAAAATTACCCTTGTGGGTTCTTTAGCAACCAAATGTGCAACAGGATTATATTGATCTTCAGCAGCTTGAAGTCAATCAACTTCATCAAGAAATTGAAGGGGCCCAAATCTGCTTGTTACCTCTAGATTATAAGTCGGGTTACTGTTAGACTGTGAAAGTGTGTGTGAGGCTGTGTATTTAATATGTATTCTTAGCTGATAAAAATAGCCCAGAGGAAGAACTTTAATTCCCTCTTTTATAAAATTATTATCGCCAGATCGAAGAAGGATTTCATGAACCAAAGCTGGGGAACCCAAAGTGAGAACCACGCAATCTAAAAACTTTTTTGCTTGTTCCGACCCAGGAGACACGTCTTAACATTATAAAAAAAAGAGAACATCTCTTACGTCAAACCTGTTTTCCTCCCAAGTCAGTGGATAGCTTTGTTTCTAAGAGTAACCCAGGTTTCTTTTTTCCCCTCGGGGGATGGAGGAACAGTAGCCAAAACCATTGTATAAGGAACCGCAGCAGGGGGAAGATATAAATTGTGTTGTTTAGGAGAAATATCCTGCTTGTTTGCCGCGGGTGCTCCTAGGCTAGGATGTGAGTCACATACAAGTAAATCCCCCCGTCTAGCTTCAACTCTATCTCTAACACTCTCTCTAGTTTCCACAACATTTTTTAGTGAACCACTGGATAGAGTATACTTCGTATTCATGGATCAAAGTACCTTGCTAGTTCTCTCCCTCTCAGCTAACTGATCTCCATTACCTAGATCTCTAGCTGATAAAATCTGGCTGGAAGGTTTAGCAGTTCTTTCCTCACCATAAGTCTCCGGCTGTCTAATTATCGCGTCCTATGTAGGGCTGATACACCCTAGAATGGTCTCCAGGCCTATTTCTATTTTATATAATCTCTTCCCCAAAGTGCCAATAGAATCTTTAAAATATTTATAGAGGTCAGTTAACAGACTCATCATCCCAGTCGAACTGTTAATGGGGTGGGCCTTACATTTGCCTTTATTTTTTGTGCATAATGCTCGTTCTTTTTCATTGTTGGTAGATAGAATACCTTTCCCTTGTTGTAATTTGAGAGGGGAATTTTGCTTTTTTAAGACAAGAGGAGCTTTGATAGAATTGTGGAAGTAACCTTCATTTTAGAATTGTAGACTCTTTTTGACAGTGGCAAAGGTTCAGCCTCCAGAATACGTAAAGAAATCTCATCACTCGTGATCTGGACACAGCCATTTTGATGTTCAATGGGCATACCATGTAAAATAACAGCGTCCCCCTGTGCATTATGAGGAGGCGTCTTGACACTGCTATTTAGTAATGTACCCTGTGAGTCTTTGTTCAAAGCCTCCTCAGCATTCGATATTTGTTTATCAAGTGCTCCAACTGCCCCAGTCAAATATCTCATCAGGGACATATTGGCATTGTTGGCCTTATTTACAGTTTGTCCAGAGTTTAAATTAGGCAGCGTTCTCTTTCAGATCTCACTAAAAAAAAAATCACCCTCGACATGGGTAAAGTAATCCTACCTCATAAGCACTGTGTTTGAGGAAAAAATGGAAACTGTTCCACTAATCTCTCGAGTCGCAACACCCACAAACTATACAATGCTCTGAAAAAAGCAGTAACAAGTACCTCCTACCCTCTAACAAGACCCCAATTAAATAAATACGGGTGAATCAGTCCATAGTTTTACTAAATTCAAAGTCTGTGGTATTGTCCTGTTTCCCGATATGTAGAGCCAAAAGAGATTGCCCAGCCTCTTTCAGACTCTGACGGGCTCAGACGGGCCCGTCTTGGCCCGGTCTTCGCCAGGGCGCCGTCGGTGCGTGTCCCACTTTGCGTGACTGGGTTATTTTTTAAAAACGTGATGCAGGGGCCATGCATAAAGTGGGGTGTGCAGGTAGCCCAGGCAGGGGCTTCTATTAAAGTGCAGGGTGCAGAGCAGCAAAATTGGTCCATTGCGGAGTGGCCTCCCACCTTCCATGACTGTCTCCGATTCAAATAGGGTAATGCAGGGGCCCGGCAGAAAGTGCAGCATGCCGGTAGCCCAGGCAGGGGCTCTCACTAAAGTGCAGGTTGAAGAGCAGCAAAATTGGTCCGTTGCGGAGTGGTCTCACACCATATTTTTTTCTTTTTACACAATTTATTCAACTCCAGAATGATGCCTTCTTCAAACACATAAATCACCGTATTCACTATCTGTGGCTAAAAAATTTATTTTGGTAAAGCCACTACCATGGCTATGATCTAATATGATATTTTCATTAATCAGGTTTAAATAGGGATCCTGTATAAACCCTGGGTCATCTTCAAGTTCATTCATAGTATGTAATATTTCAATATCCCTAACAGTGATATTACTAGGTGCCTAATTTGTATTGTCCAGTGTATCAGACACCTTGGTGGCAAACCATTTCTTCAGTCTTAGTTTTCAAATGAATTGGAAAAGGCTGATGAGGCCTTGAGTGTAGCCGAAGTCAGTGGTGGGACAGAAAGATAACCTCAAAGAAAGAACTTCAGTCTCCGCTATGCTGAGGTTTCGCCCTGATAGGTTGATTAATGATCTGGGATCCATTACTTTGTTTTCTTTTACCCTCTTCTTCTGGTTCCTACTTGGTTTTCCAAATCTTCTCGAATCTGACATTTGCTTTTGTGTCTCCTCTCCTCTCCCTCCTCAAACTTGACCTCTGTAGTATGTGGCACTCTGTTTGTTTTGGGCTGAGATTCTTCCTTGTGCCATCAAGATAAATTACTTTAACATTTTGGTATTTGCTCCTGCCTGTTCAGAGATCACTGACACGTCACTATCAGTGTTGTTGCTCTCCCTATTTCGCTTTGTTGGTATTTTATTTATTTTATTTTATTTATTTATTTTGAAAGTTTTATAGAGCGCAAACATGATCCTGACGGATATCAGAGCGCTATACAACCATTAAAAGTTACTTATACATGAAATATAACATATCCACACATATGTACAAAAAATATTGTAAAAACGGCATAGTAAGATGTAACATCCAAAAAATGTCTTGTGGTTGAGTGCGCGTGTGCATCTCGGCACAGGGTTTCAAAAGGCCATACTCCTGTGAATATGGCCATGAGAATGGATTTTACTTCCTTTTTAAAGTAGGTAGTGGATGGGCAAGTCTGGATTCTGGGGGGTAAGGCATTCCATATTCTGGGTGCCATCCCAGAGAAGCATCTGTTGTAAGTTTTTTTCTTATGACATTTTTGTGGTTTTAGTAGTAATTTTTCTGCATGCATGAGAATCTGGATCCACCAGAGATCATCAATTTCCGTGCCAGTCATCTGGGTGTCTTGTGATGCATGGCTCTGTGCATCATGCACGCAATTTTCAGTTGAATTCTAGCCTCCAGGGGGAGCCAGTTTAGGGATTGTAGGTCCGGGGAGATGTGGGATCTGCGTTTAGACCCAGTTATAAGTCTTGCTGCGGCGTTGATAGACGCCCTTAGTGGTGCAGTTGATGCTTTGGGTAGGCCACAGAGAAAGACACATTCATATTCCACTCTAGGAATAACCAGAGCCTGTACTGCTTGCTTGAAGTCATTGTGTGGTAGGAAGGGTTTCAGTTTCCTCAGTGTGTTTATCTGGAAGTTTGCTCCCTTTGTGGCACTGCTGATATGTTTTTGCATGTTGAGGTTACTGTCTAAAGTTATTCCCAGTGACTTAGCTGAGTCCACGATGATGGGTTGAACGTTGAACGCCGTAATATGTTTGATCCAATCTTGCATTTTGGGGATTTGGGCCGGAGGAGCTATTATTAGCAATTCAGTCTTTAGGGCATTCAATTTGAGATGATTTTCTGCCAGCCAAGTTTGGGTATCCCTAAGCGCTATATTAAGTAGTTTGACATCCTCTAGAAAGTGGATCTTGAGGTATAGTTGTGTGTCATCTGCATACATGTGAAATTGCACATTAGAGGTTTGTAAAAGTTTGGTGAGAGGTTCCAAGAAGATATTAAACAATGTTTGGGATAGTGCGGATCCTTGCGGGACTCCCAAAGATACAAGGAAGGGCATGGACAGGGTGTTATTGACTTTGAATTGTTGTGTCCGATTTTGGAGAAATTAAGTGAACCAGCTTAACACTGTCCCCGATATATCCATTCTGTGTTTCAGGAGGTCTAACAGGTTCTCATGCTTGACCGAAGGCCGAGGAGAGGTCAAGTAAGATGAGTAAACAGGATCTGTTTTGATCAAGTATTTGCAGCGCATCGTCAATAATGTGTGTCATGGTTCATTTTGTGCTATGGCCTGCCCTGAAACCTGATTGGTGTTTGTTGAGGAGGTTAAAGTGATCAATATGCTTCGTCAGCTGAAGATGCACTCATTTTTCCAGCAGCTTGGCTAAGGTAGAGATAATGGAGATGGGGCGGTAGTTTTTTAGGTCCGAGGGGTCTGCCGTTGGCTTCTTTAGAAAGGGTGATACCTGGCCTACTTTGAGGGTATATGGGATGCACTTCTGTTGAAGTGAGCTGTTAATGATCTTGGACCAAAGCGGTAGCAGCAGTGTAGTCAGGTCTTTGACTGCGTTTGCTGGAAGCGGGTCACAGAAGTGGTTAGCGGGGTTCTAAGCACTGAGTATTTTGCCTACGGCATCTTCAGAGTAGGAGGTAAATGATGACCAGTCAGCATTATTTTTTGTGTTGGACTTTGATGGGCTGTGGCATGGTGCGGTTCGGGTAGTAGGAGGGGTTTGTGCATTCGGTCTCGCGTATAAGGTTAGATTATTTAGGAGGTCGTTCTTGATGGTATCAGTCTGCACAGTGAAGAAGGTGGAGAATTCTTGACAATTTGGCTGCAGGCATTCTATACCTCGCGGACGATGAGGTGCTTCCTTGGATTGGGTTTTGATCAGATCAAGGAGTTTTTTGGGACGATTTCTTGCCTGGTCAAGTTGAAGGCTGAAAAAGTCGGCTTTGGTGTGCTTGATTTTTCGGTAATATGCGTTTCTCTTTATTCTGAGAATCTTGAGGTGGTTGGCGGATGGTATCGGTCTCTAGGCATGTTCCGAAGTTCTGAGTGAACCCCTGTCCTCGTTGAGAATACCGTTGTACCAAGGTTTAGAACCTTTCATAAAGACTCTTTTTAGTTGCAGAGGTGCTACCTCGTTTATTATTGATGTCAGGGTCGAGAGGTAATGGTTGGGGAGATCATGTACTCTGGCAGATCCTGCGAGGGCAATAGTAAGTTGTGACAGGAGGGAGGCAAGGTGTTGGGGTTGAGTTTTTTCAGGTCTCTTTTCCACACCTTTGGTCTTGTGGATTCAGCTGAGTTCCGTTTCACTTTTCATTAATGGTGAATCTGATGATATGATGGTCTGACCAATCGCAAGGTTGGATCGATTCTAGCTGAATGGGGTCAGTTTTAGAGATTTTTAAGTCCAGAATCGAACCTTTGTCGTGTGTTGGGATGTTGCAGAATTGCGTTAGGTCTAGGTCAACTAGGAAATTCTTGAGACTGTTCACCGCTGTATTGTTCAGATCGTCCCAATGGAGATTGAAGTCTCCGTTGAATATTTGGGTATTTTGTCGCCCTGTGTTTGAGGATACCATGTCCATGAGGTGTTCGGTGAAGGTGAGGGTCTCGCCTGGTGGGTGATAGATGATGTGCAGAGAACAGACAGGATTGCCCTTGCTAATGACGTCAAGGCACATGCATTCGCAGGACTGGAATGATGGGGAATTGGTTCTGTTTATTGAGATATTGTTACGATGAATGCAGGCAATACCTCCCCCCCACTTATCGGTTCTGTCTCTGTCTAGTCTGATGTTGTTGTAATTGGGTGGTACTAAAATGTCAATGATTGGTGCGGAGAATTCCGTTAGCCAGGTTTCAGGTAGCATTAACAGGTCTAGTTCATGTGTAAGGATGAGGTCAGCTATGTCTGCTGCATGTCTAACGGCCGATCTGCAGTTTAGGAGAATACATTTGAGTTTGGGCGTGCTGATGGTTGAGGAGGGTTCCTGAGTGATAGGGATTCTTCTAAGGTTGTTGTTTGTGACGCCTCTAGAGTTAGGTTTAATGGTCCTATGGGGATTGGGGGACAGAAGGAATCAACGATGATGCTGTGTGTGTGTGTCTTCATTTGAGTGGGTTCATAAGAGCTCAACAGGGAGAGTAAATCACTCTCTGAAAGCGGATTGGTGCTTCTAATTGGTTCGATGAGTTATTGTAGGAGGGCACTGAGGACCAGATAGGACAATGGAGAGTCGTGTTAGGTGTGAGTTGGTTCCTGAGCCAGCCCGTTTTGGGGTTTCTTGTTGCTCTAGTTCCCCATGGTTGTCTCGAAAAATGATCATTGAGTGCATGCAGTTCTTCTTTGATTTGATTCAAAGAGATCATGGTCTCATCTAGTCTGGAGTTGTTTTGTGCATGCCGGCGTGTGGTATGTAGCTGTGTTATGGGTGTGGCTATGGACGCATGCATTGATATCTGGCCTGGTGTGCAGTTGGTTGTATGTATGAGTGTAGATGGGAGGGGTGCTGCGGGTGGGAGTGTGTGTGTTGGGTGGGCTGTGGGGATGACTACGAATGGGGAATAGGTCTGTGTTGTGGTTGTAGATGTAGGTGCTAGGAGCTGGCCTGGTATGAGGTTTGGGACCACTGTGTGGGGGCAGGTAGGGGTGCTGCAGGTGTGAGTGTGTGTAATAGGTGGACTGTGGGGGAGGATGGCTGGGGTGAGTGTGTGGGTAAAGATGTGGATGGCTTGGGTGAGGGTGTGGATAAAGATGTGGAAGACGGCGGGTGGGCTGTGGGAGTGGAAGGCTAGAATGTGGGTTTAGGAAGTAAGCTAGGGGCCAAGGTGATAACGGAAGGCCACATGTTCTCTATGTCCACTAAGTGTGTTGTCGTAATTAGGTCTGACAGCTGAGGTAAGGGTGGTGGTCTAGCGTCAGGGGGGTGGTTAGTATGGGTGACGGTATTTGGCCAGGTTGCAGAGGCGTGAATGTTAGTGAGGGGCGCGATGGTATTGTCTATAATGGGGATCTTCTGTAGTGGTTAAGGGGTGTTTGGTGTTAACTGGGGGTGCGTAGGTACCTTCAGTTGTGTTGGGTTGGGGGTTCGGTGTGATGGATTGGCGGATGTTAGTGTAGGGGGAAGCCCGGGAGTGTTTTTTAGAGTGTGTTCTTTAGAGCCGTCCTTAATGGCTTTCACCTTGTCTCTTTGTTGTGTTGTGTTATTCTGAGCCATGGTGCGTAGATGATCATATCGTTTTGCAAAATTTAGAATTTGGACTTTGTCGAAATCAACCTGATCATGATGACATTTTCTTTGCTTTTTGGCCTTAATTTCTTCTTCTATTTTTTCTAATCTTAGCTCCATTTTTGATGTAATATGTGACATCATCAGCAGTGCATTGAGGGGGCGAAAGTTACAGTTAGCTCCACTAACTATAACAGCTGAATTTCTCTGATTGTGTATGAGTGAATTGTCCAACTAACTATAACGTCCCTGAAACCTGTGGTTTTTTCAGTGAATTTCCAATGTTTTTAAAATGTTAATTTCTAACTATAACGTCCCTGAAACCTATGTTTTTTTCAGTGAATTTCTATTTTTTTTAAAAATGTTAATTAGTGAATTTCGAAGGTTTTTAAAATGTTAATTTCTAACTATAACGTCCCTCAAGCCTATGTTTTTTTCAGTGAATTGCTGAGATTTTTTAAATGCTAATTCCTAACTATAACATCTCTGAAGCCTATGTTTTTTTCAGTAAATTTCGACGATTTTTCAAACGCTAATTTCTGACTATGCCTACAGAGGTAGGACATGTGCAGAAAGACAAAGAAATGTGCAGAAAGAAGCAAGAGATATGCAGAAAGAACCAACAGTGGTGCAGAACGAGGCCTTGTTACAAAGTCATCCTGTGCCCCCAACTTTTTGCTGACTGGTATTGGTGGTAACTGACTCTGACTAACCAGGCCCGGAGCCAGTGCTATGCCGAAAGACCCTCAGAATATGGTGAAAACACCTAAATACAATAGGGTAAAGAATGGGTTAGGGTACCCCTGTGATTGGCATGACCTCTCCTGTAAGGCCCTACTACATAATTTAAATTACCTCTAAGTCAGAGGTGCAAAAAGAGGCAAGAGAAGTGCATAAAGAAACAACAGAGGTGTCAACACAGGCAAGAGAGGTACACAAAGAAACAATTCAAGTGCAGAAAGAGGCAAGAGAGGTGCACAAAGATGCAACAGAGGTGCAGAAAGAGGCATGAGGGGTACAGAAAGAAGGAAGAGAAGATCAGAAAGAGGCAAGAGAATTGCTGAAAGAAGCAACAGAGGTGTGAAAATAAGCAGGAGAAGTGTTAAAAGAGGCCTATAGGGTGCAGAGAGAGCGAGAGAAGTACAGAAAGAATCAACAGAGGTACAGAAAGAGGCAAGAGAGGTGCAGAAACAGGTATGAAAGGTGCAGAAAGAGGCCAGAGAGGAGCAGAAACAGGCAGAAAATGTGCAGAAAGAGGAAATGGGTACTGGGTGAGGCAAAAGAGCTGCAGAAAGAGAAAAGAGGGGTAAAGAAAGAGCCAAGAGGGGTACAGAATGATGCAAGAGCAGTACAGAATGAACCAACAGAGGTGCAAAAAGAGAAGAGGCAAGAGGAGTGCAGATAGAGGTAGGAGAGGTGCACAAAGAGGCAAGAAAGTTACAAAACGAAGCAAGAAGGATGGAGAAAGAAGGAAGAAAATAATTTCTGAAAGAAGAAACAGAGATATAAAAAGAAGCAAGAGAAGTTCAGAAAGAGGAAAGTGAGGTGCAAAAGAAGCAGGAGCAGTGCAGAAAGAACCAAGAGAGGTGCAAAAAGATGGAAGAGCGGTAAAAAAAGGTAGAAGAGGTGCACAAATAGGCACGAGAGGTACAGAAAGTGGCAGGAGGGGTACAAAAAAAGAACAGAAGTGTAGAAAGAAGCAACAGAGGTGCTGAAAGAAACAAGATGAGCACAAAAAAATGTAGGAGTGGTGCACAAAGAGGCAAAGAGAGGTACAGAACGAAGCAAGAGGGATGCAAAAAGAAGGAAGAGAAGTGCAGAAAGAGGCAAAAGAATTTCTAAAAGTAGCAACAGAGGTGTAGAAAGAAGCAAGAGAAGTGCAGAAAAAGGCAAGTGAGGTAAAGTAAGAAGCACACGCAGTGTAGACAGAACCAACAGAGGTGACAAAAGAAACAAGAGCAGTACAGAAAAAGGTAGAAGAGGTGCACAAAGAGGCAAGAGAAGTACAGAAAGAGGCAGGAGGAGTGCAGAAAGAAGGCACAGAAGTGTAAAAATAAGCAACAGAGGTACTGAAAGAGACTAGAAGAGTACAGAAAGAGTAAGAGATGGGTGGAAAGAACCAACAGAGGTACATAAAGAGGCAAGGGAGGTGCCAAACAGGCAGGAAAGTAGCAGAAATAGGGACCGGGGGTTCAGAGAGAGGCAAGAGTGGTGAAGAAAGAGAAAGGAGGGGTGCAGAAAGAGGCACGAGGGCTGCAGAAAGAAGCACGTTAGTTGTAGAAGGAGCCAACAGAGGTGCATAAAGACACAAAAGAGGTGCAAAAACAATCAAAAGAAATGCAGAAAGAGGCAAGAGAATCGCTAAAAGAAGCAACAGAGGTGTGGAAAGAATCAAGGAAAGTGCAGAAAGAGGCAAGTGAGTTACAGAAAGAGTCAAGGGTGGTGCAGAAAATGGCAAGAAAACCTCAGAAAGATGCAAGACTGGTGAAAAAGGGAAGAAGGGTACAGTAAGAAGCAATAGAAGTACAGAGAGAGGCAAGAGAGATACAGAAAGAGGCAAGAGAGGAGCAGAAAGAGGCAAGAGAGGCGAAGAAACTGCAAAAAAAAGTGCAGAAAGAGGCAAGAGAAGTGCAGAAAGAGGCAAGAGAATTACTGAAAGAAGCAACGGCGGTGTAGAAAGAAGCAAGAGAAGTGCAGAAAGACGCAAGTGAAGTGCAGAAAGAACAAGAGCAGTGCAGAAAGAACCAACAGAAGTGCAAAAAGAAGCAAGGCCGGTACAGAAAAGGTTGAAAAAGTACACAAA
This sequence comes from Lissotriton vulgaris, assembly GCF_964263255.1. Taxonomy (NCBI): domain Eukaryota; kingdom Metazoa; phylum Chordata; class Amphibia; order Caudata; family Salamandridae; genus Lissotriton; species Lissotriton vulgaris. Next base: position 1,302,482,951 of record NC_141694.1, read on the forward strand.
GAGGCAAGAAGGTCCAGAAAGAGGCAAGAGAGGTGCAGGAACAGGCAGGAAAGGTACAGAAAGAGGGGACAGGGGTGCAAAGAATGAGGCAAGTGCAGAAAGTGGCAAGAGAATTGCTGAAAGAAGCAACAGAGGTGTACAAAGAAGCAATAGAAGTGCAGAAAAAAGCAATTGAGGTGCTGAAAGAGGCGCAAAGGTTGCAGAGAGAGCAAGAGAAATACAAAAAAAGCAACAGAAGTACATAAATAGGCAAGAGAGGTGCAGAAAGAGGCAGGAAGGGTGGAGAAAGAACCAAGTGAGGTGCTGAAAGACCCAGGAGAAGTAAATATACAGCAAGAGACATGCAGAAAGAGTCAAGAGAACTGCTGAAAGAAACAACAGAGGTATAGAAGAAGCAAGTGATGTCCAGAAAGTGGCAGGTGAGGTGCAGAATGCAGCAAGAGCAGTGAAAAAACCCACAGAGGTGCAAAAAGAGTCAAGAGGGAATCAGGTTGCACAAAGAAGCTAGAGAGGTCCAGAAAGAGGCAGGAGGGGTGCGGAAAGAAGTAATAGAAGTGCAGAAAGAGGCAAGAGAATTGCTGGAAGTAGCAACAGAGGTGTACAAAGAAGCAACGGAAGGACATAAAGAGGCATGTGAGGTGCAGAAAGAGGCAAGAGAGGAACAGAAAGAGGCAAGGGAAGTACAAAAACAGGCAAGAAAACTGCACAAAGAGGCAAGAGAGGAGCAGAAACAAGCAAGAGATGTGCAGAAAGAGGCAAGAGAATTCCTGAAAGAAGCAACAGAGGTACAAAAAGAGCCAAGAGAGTACAGAAAGAGGTAGGAGAGGTACACAAAGAGGCAAGAGAGGTACAGAAAGAGGCAGGAGAGGTGCAAAACAAGTAAGAGAAGAGCAGAAAGCGGCAAGAGATTTGCTGAAAGACGCAACTGAGGTGTACAAAGAAGCAACAGAAGTACCGAAAGAGGCAAGTGAGGTACAGAAAGAGGAAAGAAAGGTAAAGAAAGGGGCAAGGGAAGTACAGAAACAGGCAAGATAAATGCAGAAAGAGGCAAGAGAGGAGCAGAAACAAGCAAGAAAAGTGCAGAAAGAGGCAAGAAAATTGCTCAAAGAAGCAACAGAAGTGTAAGGTGTAGAAAGAAGCAAGAGAAGTGTAGAAAGAGGCAAGAGCAGTGCAGAAAGAACCAACAGAGGTGTGAAAAGGGGCAGGGGGGGTGCAGAAAAAGGTAGGAGAGGTTCACAAATAGGTAAGAGATTTACATAAAGAGGCAGGAGGGGGTGCAGAAAAAAGGAAGAGAAGTGCAGAAAGAAACAACTGAGGTTTTGAAAGAGGCGTAAAGGTTGCAGAAAGAGAAAGAGAAAATAAGAAAAAACTACAGAGGTACAGAGAGAGGCAAGAGAGGTGCAGAAACAGGCAGGAAAGATACCGGAAGATGGAACAGGGGTGCAGAAAGAGGCAAGAGAAGTGCAGAAAGAGGCAAGAGGGGTGCAGAGGAAGCAAGTGAGGTACAGAAATATGGAAGAGAGGTACCCAAACAAGCAAGAGAAGTGCGGAACGAGGCAAGAGAATTGCTGAAATATGCAACAGAGGGGTAGAAAGAAGCAAGAGAAGTGCAGAAAGAGACAAGTGAGGCGCAGAAAGAAGCAAGAGCAGTGCAGAAAGAACCAATAGAGGTGTAAAAAGAAGCAAGAGCAGTACAGAAAAAGGTACAAGGTTGCAGAAAGAGAAAGAGAAATGAAGAAATAACTACCGACGTACAGACAGTGTCAAGAGAGGTTCAGAAACAGGCAGGAAAGATACCGGAAAAGGGAACATGGGTGCAGAAAGAGGCAAGAGAGGTTCATAAAGAGGCAGAAGGGGTGCAGAAAGAAAGAAGAAAAGTGCAGAAAGAAGCAACAGAGTCACTGAAAGAGGCACAAAGGGTGCAGAAAGAGGAAGATAAGTGCAGAAAGAAGCAACAGAGGTACAGAAAGATGCAACAGAGGTGCAGAAAGACGCAGGAGAGGTACAGAAAAAAGTAAGAGAAGTGCAGAAAGAAGCAACAGACATGTAGTAAGGGGAAGTGGGGTGGAGAAGGAGGCCAAAGGGATACAGAAAGAAACAAGAGAGGTGCAGAAAGAGGGAAGAGGGGTGCAGAAAGAGGGAAGAGTGGTTCAGAAACAAGCACGATTTGTTTACACACCATTAGTAACAATTTAATACCCAAATTTAGCAATGGATAACAGGTGACCTTTCTATGTTTGCACAGGTCCTTCCACCATGCTGTAACACTTGTTGCTGGATTTTTGGTAACGTTTGAGCTAGAAACAATGTTTATTTGTTCAAATCTGCAGATTATGCAGCAGATGATGGATTATGTGGCAAATACGGAAAATTTATAATTTCGCAAAAGTCCGTACAGTCAAACAGTCACAAAATTTCAGTGGTCCTCTTCATGCCTCTAACTAGGTCCAGAAGTGCTCCTCAGTGGTTCCTTCTTTTTTGTCTCATTGAGTTGATAGGTTGAATATTCCTCCTTTCCATAGAAGTTAAACTGAGGTTACAGCTCCACAACACAGACTATCGTACCACACAATTACTCTCCATAACACGTAATTCCACTCTACATAATTCCTACACTCTAAATACCACATAATGTCACTGCAGAACATACCACATAATTCCACTACACATAACCTATATCCACTTCACTCCAAGAAACATTATTAAAACCCTTTTAAATTTACAATGCCAATAGCTCCAACTCTTGCAAATGCAAAACCTATTACGTTGCAAATGCCTATTTAACTAATAGTCGCGTTTGCAGAGTGGTGGAGAAAGGGTGGTGGGCCTCTGTCCAGTGCTCAGGAATTCTGCTGCGTAGGTCTTATAGGAGGAACCAGGAGTGCTTCTTAGCCCCCAGAAATCTCAAGAGTAAAGTGTACTTCATCCCCCATCCTGTAGACTGCCAGGAGGCGTGTTTGCAGAGTGGTGGAGAAAGGGGGCGTGGCCTCCAAAGACGTCTTTGCAATCCCATTGTGTGGGACTTAATGGAGGTAACAAGAGGAGTAGTTGGCCCAAGGATATCCTTGGTGCCAGCCATCTCTCCTATTACCTCCAGTAGGTCCTACACAGCAGGATTGAAAAATTCTTATAGCAGGGCCTCCCCCTTTGCCCACTACTCTGAAAATGCACTCCCTAGTGCACTCTTGGATGGGGATGGAAGTCCCTTTTGCTGCTGGGGGTGGTTAGGGGCCAACTAGCCTACCTGTTACCTCCAGTAAGTCACACAGTGGGATTGCTGAGAGGTGGACACAGGCCACAACCCCTTTGTCCACCACTCTGTAAACGTGCATCCTGGTGTGCTCTTGGTTGGGGAAGGAAGTCCCCTTACCTACTGGGGGTCCTTGGAGTCCAACTAGCTCTGCTGTTACCTCCAGTAAGCCCCACACAGCTGTATTGCTGGGAGTGGTCGGAGGCCATGCCCTCTTTTTATACCACTCTGCAAACGTGCCTACTGGATCACTGCTGCTTGGGGAATGAAGTCCACTTTAGTCTTGAGGTTCTCAGGACCCAAGAGGACCTCATCACCCCAAAAAGCAATGTGTCAAGAGAAGTGTTTGCAGAGTAGTGTAAAAAGGGTTGTGGCCTCGGACTACCACTTGCAAAACAGCTATGTGGTGCTTATTGGAGGTACCTGGTGGGCTAGTTGGCCCCCAGGGACACTCGAGAGTCAAAGGGACTTAATCCGCAATTTGTAATGCGCCAGGTGCAGGGAGCCACGATGCCCCCTGCACTTAAATATTGGAGCCCCGGATAGGTGGCGGACCCCGGGGCTGCAGGGCCCGCGTGCCACCCTGCATTTGAATAAGGATTGCCTTAGGGAGGTGGTGGTCTATGGGGCTTCGGGGGACCCTTATTAAATATTGCCCACGAAAGCTGGCCCACCCGGGGGCTTTGAAAAACAAAGTGCGGGACACGCACTCCACTTTTAAAAAAAAAATCCCCTGGATCCGCGCACCCAGTGTGGCTGCGGACGAGTTTGTTTTAAAAAAAATGCTTTTTTGGGGCTGACCCCCTGAGCAGGCCTAGGGGGCCAGGGTATTTCTCACTTGTCCCCTTTTCTTCATTTGTAAGTTTTTTTCCCTTTTTCTTTGGACTTGGTTCTACCGAATCACACCATGGCAGCCAATCAGTATTAAGCATGTGCTCTGCAGTATTCGCGTCTCCTCCTCAGTGCTCAGATATCGACATTTTTGTTTTTTTATTTTCTCAGCTGAACAGATTTACACCATTTACAAAAAAGAGTGCTTTCTGAACCAAGAGCTAACTTTTTGTCAAATTTGGCGTAAACAGTTTGGGCTGTAGACTGTTTCAAAATTCCTATGGATATTAACATGGGGAAAATGTGTTTTGGGACCCCCCTTTTTTCTCTGCCTCCGCTTGATGAATCACCCCCAAACTTTCAAGACAGGAGCTGTCCTGAGATGGTCATTAGTTTTGAAAATTTCACGAAGATTTCCGAAGGCCACAGACATTGTAAAGACGGGGATAACTGTGTTGGTTGCCTTGCATAAGTAAACCGGATCGTTTCAGCAGCGTGCTGTGTGCATCCTAAATTGTTTGGAGGGTGGTTTGGTGAACTTATCTATGTATATTTAAGGGTATTAATAGCACCGTAGTTCGAAAATCCAAAATCCCCTCATGCTTAAGGAGTGGGCCCAGCATAATCTAGATGCATCCATGGGAATGGTGTGCATCGTGGTGAAATACTCCGAAATCGACAGAATCTAAATAATGTCCCAAATTGAAACATTAAACCTCGAGCTTAATAATAGGGAGCAACAGGATGTCATAATTAAAGGGCGTGATGAGATAAAAAAGCTCCTGGAGAAATATGAGGAGACTATTAAAATACGTAAAGCCTTCAAATTTACAAGGGATAAGTCTGACTATGAGAATGGGAGAATATTTACGTTCTCAAAGAAATTCGAGTCAGTTAAGAGACAAGCTATTACCACAGCTGTATCTACATCGGTGGTTCAAGCTCTGTCGATCCAGCAATCAACTGCCCTTGCACAATCAGATACTGACCAGAGCTCCATTTACAACAATGTAGGCTCTGAGGACGAAAACAACGACCAACAGAGTGTTGTTAGTAGCTTCACCCCATCTGAAAAATTGGTTTTCATGGTGGAAGATCGGCGAAACACCTTGAGGTCGAGGGGCACACCGCAAGTGAGAGGCAGAGGAGGAGAAACAAATCTCGCAAAGAGAGGAGGAAACGCCGGCGGTTTCACGAAAAAGAAAAGAGGAAAGGGGAACCCACAAGCGAAGTAGAACATAACAATTTCCCCTCCAAATCGACTTTACATTATGCTATTATACCAGCAGAAAATGAACAGAATAAAGACAAAACTAAAGAAAAAGATAAAAATGAAAAAAAGAAAAAAATGAAAATAACGAATTAAAACTTCTAAAAAATACTGATGTTGAGAATACGGTGATTAACCTAATGGAATTGGATTTAAACACTGCCGAGACCCAGCTTCTTGCTTTGGGGCTTTCTTTCTGTCCGAAGAATGGGTTTAAATATGTACAAACTAGAATTGACACTTTTAAGTTTATCCGGAAATTGAAACTTTTGAAATATCATACTCTCAACAAAAAGAGTGATTTAGCCGCTGCCATTCTGAAAGAATCTCAAGCGAGCAAAACATTCACCATATCAGATACCACGGCTCTGAAAACCGCTCACTCTCTTGTAAATGATGACACAGAATCCATAGCCAATACTCAGGAAGTTTTTAGGTCTATGGGAATAAGGAGTGGCAGTGCTGGTAACAGTCCTTTTTGTCCTAGGTCCACATTTGTCCCAGTTATGCCTAGTGACCCCATTGACATTTTTAATGATTGTGTGATTGAGGACCTAAAAAACCTAAATTGAACTGTTGCCAGGAAGGATAAACATAGAAAATACAGAGATAAACAATATTCTACACTCATCTGCAAGATCAACTCTCATGGCAACATAATTATCAATAAAGCAGACAAAGGTGGCAACGTCGTCTTATGGCCACGAGATATGTATGTTAAGGAAGCCGAGAGACAATTGAGTGATCCAGCCTGTTACAGAAAAGCCTCCTTCAACGAACTGAATAAAGTAAAACTACTTGTGCACACAAACTTAGCACAATGGAAAAGAGAAGGCTTAATAAGTAAAAAGGAGTTCGAGTTTCTAAAGAAGGATTTTCCTATCACTCCAACCTTGTGCTTATTGCCAAAAATCCACAAAGGTACTTCACCTATACCTGGGCGTCCCATTATCTCGGCCCAAATGGACTATTAGAACCATTATCTAAATTTGTGGATTATTTTCTTCATGAATTTATGGAGGCTCTTCCAACTTACCTAAAAGTCACTGGAGATTTTTTAACCAAATTGAAAGACGTCAGTTGGAAGCCAAATTATATGTTTTTGGTTTGGATATAACCTCTCTCTATACCTCGATCAATCATGGTGATGGTTTGACGGCTTTTGAATATTTTCTGTCTAAAAGGGACATTAAGTATTTTGAGCACAGTAAAATGCTGATCGCTATGATAGATTTATGTCTCAAAAACAATTACTTTCTGTTTAACAATGAAGTCTACCAGCAACTGCGGGGTTTGGCCATGAGAGCATGCTTCTCCCCAAGTTACGCGTGTTTGCACGTGGGCTGGTGGGAGAGGCATGTTCTTGGTGGACTCCGTGATTGTTTGGGAGACTCTGAGACGGGCATTGTAAACATGTGGCGTTTTATAGACAATGTGTTTATAATATGGCAAGGGTTAGACTTTTTGGATGTAGAGGTTTACATTGTGAACAACAATAGCATGATAGGGATGCATAGAAAATCCACGGCAGGGAATTCGATTTTACATGCTCAACGCAATCATCCTCGCCATCTTATTAAAAGTATTCCTTATGGGGAATTTTTAAGAATTAGGCGTATATGTAACAATGAGATAGACCTTGAAACATATCTTGATGGTTCCTTTCAAAGATTTTTACGCTGGGGATACAATAAAGATGCCCTTATTAGTTCCCTTAAAAGAGTGATGTTTAATCAGACTGATTCTACAGTCAATTCTGGGGTTACCATTGATGACACACTTAAGTTGGTACCCACTAAAACTGAGAAAACTACTATTCGTTTAATTACCACTTTTAATAATCAAGAAAGGAAGATCAGACAGATATTGAAATCCAATTGGCCTATCCTAAAAACAGATACCACATTAGCTCCCCTGTTGGAGGACATGCCGGGTATTACTTTTCGTAGAGCACTCTCTATGAGGGATGCTCTGGTAAAAACGAGTCCAGAGATCAATATAAAACCTAACTGGCTGTCGAATAGAACTGGGTTTCGTAAATGTAGTTCTTGCAGGGCTTGTAAATTTGGAACCAACACTACTGAGTATCATGAAGGACTCACTAAGACTGTCATTAAGATTAACAGTCTCTATACCTGCAAAACTGATCATGCGGTTTATGTTTTAAAATGCACTTGTGAGCTGCTATATGTTGGTAGCACTAAATTACAAGTGTATAACCGTATTTTACAACATCTTCGGGCCATAGTCAATTCCGACCCAAGTTACCCAGTGGCGCGTCATTTCAAATTAGTTCACAATAACAATTTAAATGATTTACAGTATTTTGTAATTGACGCTGTTCCTCTGTTCAAGAGAGGTGGTGACAGAGAAAAGAAACTGAGACAATTGGAAAGTCACTACATAGTCCTCCTCAACACTAAAATTCCCAATGGTCTGAATATGGGGGAAGATCTTCATAATTTCTTATGAATATTTTAGCTTTTTTTCATTATAAGCACAGTATTTTAATGGTTTTACCTATATTTATGGTTTTACCTAATTTTATATCGTGCTGAGGATGATTTATTGCTAATTTATTGGGCTTACCTATTTGATTTTTAGTGAGTTTTAAAGACTTTACCAAATATTTTTATCATGTTAGATAACTGGATGCAATGTTTACCTTTTCGTGAAAAACATATTAAGTGTAAATTACTTTTTTATTCTCATTATAAATTCTCTTTAAATTTGCGACAGTATTACATGTTTTTAATTCACATGTACTTTTCGGCTAAAGGTGGTATATTAGCCTTTTTTTGCACTTTTTTGCACTTTGCACTTTTAACTTTAAAGAAACTTTCTTGCTCCTGATAATTTGTGAATTTTTAGAAGTTATCACTGCTCTAGTCCATTTTATGGGCTTATATTATTGCACTATTTTTTGCACTTTTTATTACAATATGTGGTTTTTTGTCTTTTACTAAATCGTGTCCCCTTGACCTCCTTGGATAACAACCATAAATTGATAATTCTCTATTGTTGTATTTGCTGGCTGTAACATTGGGCACTTGCCCTGTATTTTGACCACGTTCATGGATTTTATCATTGTATTTTTATGTTTATACATGTGTTATTATTTACACATATATATAAATATTTGTATTTATATAAGGAATTATTATGTTTTTAAACATTTTCCTGGAATATGAATTTTGTAATACAATGATGTTATGAATACACATCTTTGGAGTTTAAAACTATATATATATGACAGCCAGTCGATATTGATGAAATAGTATTTCTACTATGTCTTTGTTTAGCAATGGGAGGAGTCAAGGGAAATGACCATCGGTATTTAACCGCATGTATCTCTGGGATTGTCATGTGATCAAGTTCGGGTTTCCCGAACGAAACGTGTCATGTTGCCATTCCCATCGATGGAATAAAGCACTCTACTAATCCATGAAACCCTCGCTGTGGTCTGTACCTGTGTTTGTGTTGGTGACGCTGGTGGGTTGCTCGCACTGCAGGATTGTGGAATCCTAGATATATATATGTACATATATATATATATAGCTGCAACACTGTCGAAGTAGTAGACCCAGGATTTAGTGCAAACGTTTAGTTTATTAGTTAAACTCCTGCACCTCAGCAAATGTATATATACATATATTGACAAAAGAAAAAAGGCTTTTTGAATAGAAACAAGTGCCTAAATATATATATATATATTTAATATATATATATATATTTTTTTTTCCAGAAATGTCGATCCGTTGAACCAACAGAGTGAGCCGTCACAAACAACCAATATTCTTGCCAAAAGGTATTTATTAAGCACAGGAATCCAACGCGTTTCGGTAGTTACATCTATCTTGTTCACGGTCAGTTTGAAATACACAAACCATTGTTTAAATTGCCCCTGTGTACCCTGGAAGTTGTATGTCACTTCCGCCCACAAGGAATTCTGGTCCATGTAGTTTACCAATTAAAGCATTATTTTGCATTAGTTTAATGGGGGCCCCCATCATACTTGTTCATAGCAACTGTGCTTTAAAATAAAATTCAAATCATCTATGCAAATAATGCCCTCCAGTGGGCTTTAAACCAGAAATTGTTTATAATCATCATTGTCAAAAATGAAATTTCATAAGTTCTATTTAGTGCTGCCCTCCAGTGGGCTTATACTTAAGCATATTTGTGGTGAACAACTTCATTGTCCATCAAGGGTTTTTTTGAAAAAAAGAGAGGGGGGGGTTGAGGGGGAGGGGTTGAATTTAGAAGGGTACCATAACAGAAGGGGAATACATTAAGTCAATTGTCAATGGAAAGAAGTAAGGATTTCATAGTTTATAAGTGAATGTACATTTCTTCTGACTAGTTCAAACTCAAAGGTGACAAGGTCCGAAAATTCAGTATATGGCGTGACTCTCTTTGTCTTAATAGTTTCTCCTGGTGGCCACCTCGATCTGATAGGGACATTGTCTCTAAACCCCAGAACTCCAGGAGTTTCCAATTGCTGTTGTGGTGTTTTTCCATATGTTTGGCTACAGCGTTGTTTCTGTCCTTGTTAGTAGTTGCACGGACATGTTGAAGGATTTGTGTTTTTAGTTCACATATGGTACTGCCTATGTACCTCAACTTGCATGGGCATTCAATCATATATACCGTGTATGGACTTTTGCAAATGATGTGTTCTTTTATTTTCCAAGTTTTTTGGTTGGCCATTGTTAATTCTTTCATTGGTTTGGCAATCTCACAAACTTTGCAGTTAAAACACTTTAAGAATCCTTGTGTTTTCAGCCATAAGCTTTTCGGTTTGTTGCTGTGAAGATGGCTGTGGACCAATTGATCTTTTAAATTGGTTGCTTTCCTGTAAGTAATTACTGGGTGGGTCCCCATATTTGCCCCCATCATGGGGTCTAATTGAAGTATTTTCCAGTTTTTTTTCAGAATCTGGGATATTTTTTTGGATTCTTGACTATAATCCAGTATCAGTCTTATTGGCTCATTTTCCGGGTCATTTTGCTTTTCTTTGTTTCTGAGGCAATCCTCTCTGTTTTTTTCTGCCGCTTGTTTCCAACATTTGTTGATTAACCGTGTGCCATATTTTCTGTTTTGAAAACGTTTAATTGTGCCTGCACTGTGTTTTTTCCACTCCAGGTCTTCACTGCATATTCGTCTTAAACGGAGAAATTCTCCATAGGGAATACTCGAAATCAAGGAAGGTTGATGGAAGCTAGTTGTTTCTAGGGTTGCATTTGTTGCAGTGGTTTTTCGAAAAAGTGTTGATTCCAACTGGTTATTTTTAACATACACCTCCGTGTCTAGGAAAGTCACTTTGCTATTGCTCATTTGATAGGTAAATTTAAGGCACAGTGTGCTGGTGTTCATAAATTCAAAATATTGTTGGAACTCTTCTGCACTTCCACTCCAGATGATGAAGAGATCATCAATAAACCTTTTCCAGGTCACTATATTGCTGGTGAAGTGATGATTTTGTTCATTCCAAGCCACTGTTTCCTCCCACCATCCCATTGCTATGCAAGCATAGCTTGGGCTGAAGGAAAAGCCCATAGCGGCCCCATTTCGTTGCCTGAAATGTTTTTGTCTCCGAATAAGAAAACATTGTTTTCTAAACAAAAAGAAATCATATCCATTAACATTTTGTTGTGGTCCGTGTAGTGGATATTCCGATCTTGCAAATAGTATTGGCAGGCTTGCATGCCCAGGTTATTGTCAATGTTCGTATAAAGGGGAAATTACATCCATTGTAATCATCTGAAAGTTTGGTTGCCAAGTTAATTTTTTTATTGTGCAAAGAAAGTCAGTGGTGTCTTTTATGTAAGATTTTAAATTTTGGACATAAGGGTTAAGAAAGTAATCGATAAAGTTGGCCATTGGTTCTAATACTAAATCCTTTGCAGACACTATCGGTCTCCCTGGCGGTGTTTTTGGATCCTTGTGTATTTTTGGTAAAAAATACATTGTTGCAGTTCTTGGGAAATTCACCAAAAGGTATTTCTTTTCATCCAAATCGATTAAGTTCTGTGATTCCCAAATGTCAAGTTTTCTGTCAATCTCCCTTTTGATCTTGTCCGTGGGATTCTTTGATAGTTGTTCATAGTAAAGGGGGTTGGATAATTGAGACATTGCTTCTGTAATATATGCGTTCCTGTCCCACAGAACCACATTTCCCCCTTTATCCGCTATTTTTATTTAAATTTCTTTGTCATTGATCAGTTTCGAGAGTGCTGCTCTTTCTTGAGGGGTTAAATTATCTTTGCCTTGGGTTTTGGTGATGTTGTACAATTCATGTATCACTGCCTCTTGAAAAATGTCTATTTTTTTGCCAGGGGGTAGTTGTGGGTAAAACATTTTTTTTGCCTTTTTCTTGCTCATCCCAGCCCCCAATTGTGTTTTGGCAGAGTTTAGTTCAATTTCCTCACCATCCTCCGAATTAAGGTTTAGTAATGTAAGGTAGCTTTCAGCTTCTTTGACTTTCAATGTGGATGTTAATTTAGGAAGCTCTTGGATTTTTTGTGGTTTGTTTTTCATTTCCAAGAAATGTTTTTCCAGTTTGATTTTACGTATATATAGATAAAAATCTATTCGTGTTTGGGCTAAGTCCATCCTTTTCGTGGGACAAAAATTGATGCCCTTTTTGAGTAGGGATGTTTCTGCTGGTGTTATTTCTCTTGTGGATAAATTTACCACTTGTAATTTGTCCTTTATTTGTTCTGCTTCTGTCTCATAATGCGCGTCTTGGTGCCAATCCTTTCTGCGGATCCACCTTCGTCTCCACCCTCTTCTGGTTGTTGAGTTCCTTTTCTTTGTTGCGCTCCTTCTTCTTGGGCTCCTTTGTGAAAACCGGAATTGACAGTCTTTGCTGGCTTCCCATCACTATCCCATCACGCTACGAAAGCAGGAACGAACATTCACTACCAAGTGGAATGATGGGGAGCCAGCAAAGACTGTCAATTCCGGTTTTCACAAAGGAGCCCAAGAAGAAGGAGCGCACAGTTCCGAAACGCGTCGGCGGCCAAAGGAGATACCTTTCCCTTGTAATTTGAGAGGGGAATTTTGATTTTTTAAGACAAGAGGAGCTTTATGTATCAATGGTGATAGAATTGTGGAAGTAACCTTCATTTTAGAATTGTAGACTCTTTTTGACAGTTCAGCCTCCAGAATACGTAAAGAAATCTCATCACTCGTGATCTGGACACAGCCATTTTGATGTTCAATGGGCATACCATGTAAAATAACAGCGTCCCCCTGTGCATTATGAGGAGGCGTCTTGACACTGCTATTTAGTAATGTACCCTGTGAGTCTTTGTTCAAAGCCTCCTCAGCATTCGATATTTGTTTATCAAGTGTTCCAACTGCCCCAGTCAAATATCTCATCAGGGACATATTGGCATTGTTGGCCTTATTTACTGTTTGTCCAGAGTTTAAATTAGGCAGCGTTCTCTTTCAGATCTCACTAAAAACAATCACCCCCGACATGTGTAAAGTAATCCTACCTCATAAGCACTGTGTTTGAGGAAAAAATGGAAACCGTTCCACTAATCTCTTGAGTCGCAACACCCAAAAACTATACAATGCTCTGAAAAAAGCAGTAACAAGTACCTCCTACCCTCTAACAAGACCCCAATTAAATAAATACGGGTGAATCAGTCCATAGTTTTACTAAATTCAAAGTCCGTGGCATTGTCCTGTTTCCCGATATGTAGAGCCAAAAGAGATTGCCCAGCCTCTTTCAGACTCTGACAGGCTCAGACGGGCCCGTCTTGGCCCGGTCTTCGCCAGGGCGCCGTCGGTGCGTGTCCCACGTTGCGTGACTGGGTTATTTAAAAAAACGTGATGCAGGGGCCAGGCATAAAGTGGGGTGTGCAGGTAGCCCAGGCAGGGGCTCCTATTAAAGTGCAGGGTGCAGAGCAGCAAAATTGGTCCATTGCGGAGTGGCCTCCCACCTTCCATGACTGTCTCCGATTCAAATAGGGCAATGTAGGGGCCGGGCAGAAAGTGCAGCATGCCGGTAGCCCAGGCAGGGGCTCTCACTAAAGTGCAGGTTGAAGAGCAGCAAAATTGGTCCGTTGCGGAGTGGTCTCACACCATATTTTTTTCTTTTTACACAATTTATTCAACTCCAGAATAATGCCCTCTTCAAACACATAAATCACCGTATTCACTATCTGTGGCTAAAAAAATTACTTTGGTAAAGCCACTACCATGGCTATGATCTAATATGATATTTTCATTAATCATGTTTAGATAGGGATCCTGTATAAACCCAGGGTCATCTTCAAGTTCATTCATAGTATGTAATATTTCAATATCCCTAACAGTGATATTACTAGGTGCCTAATTTGTATTGTCCAGTGTATCAGACACCTTGGTGGCAAACCATTTCTTCAGTCTTAGTTTTCAAATGAATTGGAAAAGGCTGATGAGGCCTTGAGTGTAGCCGAAGTCAGTGGTGGGACAGAAAGATAACCTCAAAGAAAGAACTTCAGTCTCCGCTATGCTGAGGTTTCGCCCTGATAGGTTGATTAATGATCTGGGATCCATTACTTTGTTTTCTTTTGCCCTCTTCTTCTGGTTCCTACTTGGTTTTCCAAATCTTCTCGAATCTGACATTTGCTTTTGTGTCTCCTCTCCCTCCTCGAACTTGACCTCTGTAGTCTGTGGCACTCTGTTTGTTTTGGGCTGAGATTCTTCCTTGTGCCATCAAGATAAATTACTTTAACATTTTGGTATTTGCTCCTGCCCGTTCAGAGATCACTGACACGTCACTATCAGTGTTGTTGCTCTCCCTATTTCGCTTTGTTGGTATTTTATTTATTTTATTTTATTTATTTATTTTGAAAGTTTTATAGAGCGCAAACATGATCCTGATGGATATCAGAGCGCTATACAACCATTAAAAGTTACTTATACATGAAATATAACATATCCACACATATGTACAAAAAATATTGTAAAAACGGCATAGTAAGATGTAACATCCAAAAAATGTCTTGTGGTTGAGTGTGCGTGTGCATCTCGGCACAGGGTTTCAAAAGGCCATACTCCTGTGAATTACTTCCTTTTTAAAGGAGGTAGTGGATGGGCAAGTCTGGATTCTGGGGGGTAAGGCATTCCATATTCTGGGTGCCATCCCAGAGAAGCATCTGTCGTAAGTTTTTTTCTTATGACATTTTTTTTGGTTTTAGTAGTAATTTTTCTGCATTTCTTGAGAATCTGGATCCACCAGAGATCATCAATTTCCATGCCAGTCATCTGGGTGTCTTGTGATGCATGGCTCTGTGCATCATGCACGCAATTTTCAGTTGAATTCTAGCCTCCAGGGGGAGCCAGTTTAGGGATTGTAGGTCCGGGGAGATGTGGGATCTGCGTTTAGACCCAGTTATAAGTCTTGCTGCGGCGTTGATAGACGCCCTTAGTGGTGCAGTTGATGCTTTGGGTAGGCCACAGAGAAAGACACATCCGTATTCTACTCTAGGAATAACCAGAGCCTGTACTGCTTGCTGGAAGTCATTGTGTGGTAGGAAGGGTTTCAGTTTCCTCAGTGTGTTTATCTGGAAGTTTGCTCCCTTTGTGGCACTGCTGATATGTTTTTGCATGTTGAGGTTACTGTCTAAAGTTATTCCCAGTGACTTAGCTGAGTCCACGATGATGGGTTGAACGTTGAACGCCGTAATATGTTTGATCCAATCTTGCATTTTGGGGATTTGGGCCGGAGGAGCTATTATTAGCAATTCAGTCTTTAGGGCATTCAATTTGAGATGATTTTCTGCCAGCCAAGTTTGGGTATCCCTAAGCGCTGTATTAAGTAGTTTGACATCCTCTAGAGTGTGGATCTTGAGGTATAGTTGTGTGTCGTCTGCATACATGTGAAATTGCACATTAGAGGTTTGTAAAAGTTTGGTGAGAGGTTCCAAGAAGATATTAAACAATGTTTGGGATAGTGCGGATCCTTGCGGGACTCCCAAAGATACAAGGACGGGCATGGACAGGGTGTTATTGACTTTGAATTGTTGTGTCCGATTTTGGAGAAATTAAGTGAACCAGCTTAACACTGTCCCCGATATATCCATTCTGTGTTTCAGGAGGTCTAACAGGTTCTCATGCTTGACCGAAGGCCGAGGAGAGGTCAAGTAGGATGAGTAAACAGGATCTGTTTTGATCAAGTATTTGCAGCGCATCGTCAATAATGTGTGTCATATTTCATTTTGTGCTATGGCCTGCCCTGAAACCTGATTGGTGTTTGTTGAGAATGTTAAAGTGATCAATATGCTTCGTCAGCTGAAGATGCACACATTTTTCCAGCAGCTTGGCTAAGGTAGAGATAATGGAGATGGGGCGGTAGTTTTTTAGGTCCGAGGGGTCTGCTGTTGGCTTCTTTAGAAAGGGTGATACCTGGCCTACTTTGAGGGTATCTGGGATGCACCCCTGTTGAAGTGAGCTGTTAATGATCTTGGACCAAAGCGGTAGCAGCAGTGTAGTTAGGTCTTTGACTGCGTTTGCCGGAAGCGGGTCACAGAAGTGGTTAGTGGGGTTCTAAGCACTGAGTATTTTGCCTACGGCATCTTCAGAGTAGGAGGTAAATGACCAGTCAGCATTATTTTTTGTGTTGGACTTTGATGGGCTGTGGCATGGTGCCGTTCGGGAAGTAGGAGGGGTTTGTGCATTCGGTCTCGCGTATAAGGTTAGATTATTTAGGAGGTCGTTCTTGATGGTATCAGTCTTCACGGTGAAGAAGGTGGAGAATTCTTGACAATTTGGCTGCAGGCATTCTATACATCGCGGATGATGAGGTGCTTCCTTGGATTGGGTTTTGATCAGATCAAGGAGTTTTTTGGGACGATTTCTTGCCTGGTCAAGTTGAAGGCTGAAAAAGTCGGCTTTGGTGTGCTTGATTTTTCGGTAATATGCGTTTCTCTTTGTTCTGAGAATCTTGATGTGGTTGGCGGATGGTATCGGTCTCCAGGCATGTTCCGAAGTTCTGAGTGAACCCCTGTCCTCGTTGAGAATACCGTTGTACCAAGGTTTAGAATCTTTCATAAAGACTCTTTTTAGTTGCAGAGGTGCTACCTCGTTTATTATTGATGTCAGGGTCGAGAGGTGATGGTTGGTGAGATCATGTACTCTGGCAGATCCTGCGGGGGGCAACAGCAAGTTGTGACAGGAGGGAGGCAAGGTGTTGGGGATGAGTTTTTTCAGGTCTCTTTTCCACACCTTTGGTCTTGTGGATTCAGCTGAGTTCAGTTTCACGTTTCATTAATGGTGAATCTGATGATATGATGGTCTGACCAATCGCAAGGTTGGATTGATTCTAGCTGAATGGGGTCAGTTTTAGAGATTATTAGGTCCAGAATCGAACCTTTGCTGGTGTTGGGACGTTGCAGAATTGCGTTAGGTCTAGGTCAACTAGGAAATTCTTGAGACTGTTCACCGCTGTATTGTTCAGATCGTCCCAATGGAGATTGAAGTCTCCGTTGAATATTTGGGTATTTTGTCGCCCTGTGTTTGAGGATACCATGTCCATGAGGTGTTCGGTGAAGGTGAGGTTCTCGCCTGGTGGGTGATAGATGATGTGCAGAGAACAGACAGGATTGCCCTTGCTAATGACGTCAAGGCACATGTATTCGCAGGACTGAAATGATGGGGAAATGGTTCTGTTTATTGAGATATTGTTACGATGAATGTAGGCAATACCTCCCCCTGACTTATCGGTTCTGTCTCTGTCTAGTCTGATGTTGTTGTAATTGGGTGGTACTAAAATGTCAATGATTGGTGCGGAGGATTCTGTTAGCCAGGTTTCAGTTAGCATTAACAGGTCTAGTTCATGTGTGAGGATGAGGTCAGCTATGTCTGCTGCATGTCTAACGGCCGATCTGCAGTTTAGGAGAATACATTTGAGTTTGGGCGTGCTGATGGTTGAGGAGGGTTCCTGAGTGATAGGGATTCTTCTAAGGTTGTTGTTTGTGACGCCTCTAGAGTTAGGTTTAATGGTCCTATGGGGATTGGGGGATAGTAGGAATCAACAATGATGCGGTGTGTGTGTCTTCATTTGAGTGGGTTCATAAGAGCTCAACAGGGAGAGTAAATCACTCTCTGAAAGCGGATTGGTGCTTCTAATTGGTCGGGATGAGTTATTGTAGGAGGGCACTGAGGACCAGATAGGACAATGGAGAGTCGTGTTAGGTGTGAGTTGGTTCCTGAGCCAGCCCGTTTTGGGGTGTCTTGTTGCTCTAGTTCCCCATGGTTGTCTCGAAAAACGATCATTGAGTGCATGCAGTTCTTCTTTGATTTGATTCAAAGAGATCATGATCTCATCTAGTCTGGAGTTGTTTTGTGCATGCCGGCGTGTGGTAGCTGTGTTATGGGTGTGGCTATGGACGCATGCATTGATATCTGGCCTGGTGTGCAGTTGGTTGTATGTATGAGTGTAGTTGGGAGGGTTGCTGCGGGTGGGAGTGAGTGTGTTGGGTGGGCTGTGGGGGTGACTACGAATGGGGAATAGGTCTGTGTTGTGGTTGTAGATGTAGGTGCTAGGAGCTGGCCTGGTATGAGATTTGGGACCACTGTGTGGGGGGCAGGTAGGGGTGCTGCAGGTGTGAGTGTGTGTAATAGGTGGGCTGTGGGGGAGGATGGCTGGGGTGAGTGTGTGGGTAAAGATGTGGATGGCTGGGGTGAGGGTGTGGGTAAAGATGTCGAAGACGGCGGGTGGGCTGTGGGAGTGGAAGGCTAGAATGTGGGTTTAGGAAGTAAGCTAGGGGCCAAGGTGATAACGGAAGGCCACATGTTCTCTATGTCCACTAAGTGTGTTGTCGTAATTAGGTCTGACAGCTGAGGTAAGGGTGGTGGTCTAGCGTCAGGGGGGTGGTTAGTATGGGTGACGGTATTTGGCCAGGTTGCAGAGGCTTGAATGTTAGTGAGGGTCGCGATGGTATTGTCCATAATGGGGATCTTCTGTAGTGGTTAAGGGGTGTTTGGTGTTAACTGGGGGTGCGTAGGTAGCTTCAGTTGTGTTGGGTTGGGGGTTCGGTGTGATGTATTGGCATATGTTAGTGTAGGGGGAAGCCCGGGAGTGTTTTTTAGAGTGTGTTCTTTAGAGCCGTCCTTAATGGCTTTCACCTTGTCTCTTTGTTGTGTTGTGTTATTCTGAGCCATGGTGCGTAGATGATCATATCGTTTTGCAAAAGTTAGAATTTGGACTTTGTCGAAATCAACCTGATCATGATGACATTTTCTTTGCTTTTTGGCCTTAATTTCTTCTTCTATTTTTTCTAATCTTAGCTCCATTTTTGATGTAATATGTGACATCATCAGCAGTGCATTGAGGGGGCGAAAGTTACAGTTAGCTCCACTAACTATAACAGCTGAATTTCTCTGATTTTGTATGAGTGAATTGTCCAACTAACTATAACGTCCCTGAAACCTGTGGTTTTTTTAGTGAAATTCTAATGTTTTTAAAATGTTAATTTCTAACTATAACGTCCCTGAAACCTATGTTTTTTTCAGTGAATTTCTATTTTTTTTAAAGATGTTAATTAGTGAATTTCGAAGGTTTTTTAAAATGTTAATTTCTAACTATAACATCCCCAAAACCTATGTTTTTTTCAGTGAATTTCTATTTGTTTTAAAAATGTTAATTGGTGAATTTCGAAGGTTTTTTAAAATGTTAATTTCTAACTATAACGTCCCTCAAGCCTATGTTTTTTTCAGTGAATTGCTGAGATTTTTTAAATGCTAATTCCTAACTATAACATCTCTGAAGCCTATGTTTTTTTCAGTGAATTTCAAAGATTTTTCAAACGCTAATTTCTGACTATGCCTACAGAGGTAGGACATGTGCAGAAAGACAAAGAAATGTGCAGAAAGAAGCAAGAGATATGCAGAAAGAACCAACAGTGGTGCAGAACGAGGCCTTGTTACAAAGTCATCCTGTGCCCCCAACTTTTTGCTGACTGGTATTGGTGGTAACTGACTCTGACTAACCAGGCCCGGTGCCAGTGCTATGCCGAAAGACCCTCAGAATATGGTGAAAACACCTAAATACAATAGGGGAAAGAATGGGTTAGGGTACCCCTGTGATTGGCATGACCTCTCCTGTAAGGCCCTAGTACATAATAGGGCAGGGGGATTAAAACTAACTCTAAGTCAGAGGTGCAAAAAGAGGTAAGAGAAGTGCATACAGAAACAACAGAGGTGTCAACACAGGCAAGAGAGGTACACAAAGAAACAATTCAAGTGCAGAAAGGGGCAAGAGAGGTGCACAAAGATGCAACAGAGGTGCAGAAAGAGGCATGAGGGGTACAGAAAGAAGGAAGAGAAGATCAGAAAGAGGCAAGAGAATTGCTGAAAGAAGCAACAGAGGTGTGAAAATAAGCAGAGAAGTGCTAAAAGAGGGCTAAAGGGTGCAGAAAGAGCAAGAGAAGTACAGAAAGAATCAACAGAGGTACAGAAAGAGGCAAGAGAGGTGCAGAAACAGGTATGAAAGGTGCAGAAAGAGGCCAGAGAGGAGCAGAAACAGGCAGAAAATGTGCAGAAAGAGGAAATGGGTACTGAGTGAGGCAAAAGAGCTGCAGAAAGAGAAAAGAGGGGTAAAGAAAGAGCCAAGAGGGGTATAGAATGATGCAAGAGCAGTACCGAATGAACCAACAGAGGTGCAAAAAGAGAAGAGGCAAGAGGAGTGCAGAAAGAGGTAGGAGAGGTGCACAAAGAGGCAAGAAAGTTACAGAACGAAGCAAGAAGGATGCAGAAAGAAGGAAGAAAAGAATTTCTTAAAGAAGAAACCGAGATATAAAAAGAAGCAAGAGAAGTGTAGAAAGAGGAAAGTGAGGTGCAAAAGAAGCAGGAGCAGTGCAGAAAGAACCAAGAGAGGTGCAAAAAGACAGAAGAGCGGTAAAAAAAGGTAGAAGAGGTGCACAAATAGGCACGAGAGGTACAGAAAGTGGCAGGAGGGGTACAAAAAAAGGAACAGAAGTGTAGAAAGAAGCAACAGAGGTGCTGAAAGAAACAAGATGAGCACAAAAAAAAATGTAGGAGTGGTGCACAAAGGCAAGAGAGGTACAGAACGAAGCAAGAGGGATGCAAAAAGAAGGAAGAGAAGTGCAGAAAGAGGCAAAAGAATTTCTAAAAGTAGCAACAGAGGTGTAGAAAGAAGCAAGAGAAGTGCAGAAAAAGGCAAGTGAGGTAAAGTAAGAAGCACACGCAGTGTAGACAGAACCAACAGAGGTGACAAAAGAAACAAGAGCAGTACAGAAAAAGGTAGAAGAGGTGCACAAAGAGGCAAGAGGGGTACAGAAAGAGGCAGGAGGAGTGCAGAAAGAAGGCACAGAAGTGTAAAAATAAGCAACAGAGGTACTGAAAGAGACTAGAAGAGTACAGAAAGAGTAAGAGATGGGTGGAAAGAACCAACAGAGGTACATAAAGAGGCAAGGGAGGTGCCAAACAGGCAGGAAAGTAGCAGAAAGAGGGACCGGGGGTTCAGAGAGAGGCAAGAGTGGTGAAGAAAGAGAAAGGAGGGGTGCAGAAAGAGTCACTAGGGCTGCAGAAAGAAGCACGTTAGTTGTAGAAGGAGCCAACAGAGGTGCATAAAGACACAAAAGAGGTGCAAAACCAATCAAAAGAAATGCAGAAAGAGGCCAGAGTATTGCTGAAAGAAGCAACAGAGGTGTGGAAAGAATCAAGAAAAGTGCAGAAAGAGGCAAGTGAGATACAGAAAGAGTCAAGGGAGGTCCAGAAAATGGCAAGAAAACCTCAGAAAGATGCAAGACGGATGAAAAAGGGAAGAAGGGTACAGTAAAAAGCAATAGAAGTACAGAGAGAGGCAAGAGAGATACAGAAAGAGGCAAGTGAAGTGCAGAAAGAACAAAAGCAGTGCAGAAAGAACCAACAGAAGTGCAAAAAGAAGCAAGGCTGGTACAGAAAAGGTTGAAAAAGTACACAAAGAGGCAAGAGAGGTCCAGAAAGAGGCAAGAGAGGTGCAGGAACAGGCAGGAAAGGTGCAGAAAGAGGGGACAGGGGTGCAAAGAATGAGGCAAGTGCAGAAAGTGGCAAGAGAATTGCTGAAAGAAGCAACAGAGGTGTACAAAGAAGCAATAGATGTGCAGAAAGAAGCAATTGAGGTGCTGAAAGAGGCGCAAAGGTTGCAGAGAGAGCAAGAGAAATACAAAAAAAGCAACAGAAGTACATAAATAGGCAAGAGAGGTGCAGAAAGAGGCAGAGGGGTGGAGAAAGAACCAAGTGAGGTGCAGAAAGACCCAGGAGAAGTAAATATACAGCAAGAGACATGCAGAAAGAGTCAAGAGAACTGCTGAAAGAAACAACAGAGGTATAGAAGAAGCAAGAAATGTCCAGAAAGTGGCAGGTGAGGTGCAGAATGCAGCAAGAGCAGTGAAAAAAACCCACAGAGGTGCAAAAAGAGTCAAGGGGGATGCAGGTTGCACAAAGAAGCTAGAGAGGTCCAGAAAGAGGCAGGAGGGGTGCGGAAAGAAGTAATAGAAGTGCAGAAAGAGGCAAAAGAATTGCTGGAAGTAGCAACAGAGTTGTACAAAGAAGCAACTGAAGGACAGAAAGAGGCATGTGAGGTGCAGAAAGAGGCAAGAGAGGAACAGAAAGAGGCAAGGGAAGTACAGAAACAGGCAAGAAAACTGCACAAAGAGGCAAGAGAGGAACAGAAACAAGCAAGAGATGTGCAGAAAGATTCATGAGAATTCCTGAAAGAAGCAACAGAAGTACAAAAAGAGCCAAGAGAGTACAGAAAGAGGTAGGAGAGGTACACAAAGAGGCAAGAGAGGTACAGAAAGAGGCAGGAGAGGTGCAAAAACAAGTAAGAGAAGTGCAGAAAGCGGCAAGAGATTTGCTGAAAGACGCAACAGAGGTGTACAATGAAGCAACAGAAGTACCGAAGGAGGCAAGTGTAGAAAGAGGCAAGAGCAGTGCAGAAAGAACCAACAGAGGTGTGAAAAGGGGCAGGAGGGGTGCAGAAAAAGGTAGGAGAGGTTCACAAATAGGTAAGAGATTTACATAAAGAGGCAGGAGGGGGTGCAGAAAAAAGGAAGAGAAGTGCAGAAAGAAACAACTGAGGTTTTGAAAGAGGCGCAAAGGTTGCCGAAAGAGAAAGAGAAATGAAGAAAAAACTACAGAGGTACAGAGAGAGGCAAGAGAGGTGCAGAAACAGGCAGGAAAGATACCGGAAGATGGAACAGGGGTGCAGAAAGAGGCAAGAGAAGTGCAGAAAGAGGCAAGAGGGGTGCAGATGGAAGCAAGTGAGGTACAGAAATATGGAAGAGAGGTACCCAAACAAGCAAGAGAAGTGCAGAATGAGGCAAGAGAATTGCTGAAATATGCAACAGAGGGGTAGAAAGAAGCAAGAGAAATGCAGAAAGAGACAAGTGAGGCGCAGAAAGAAGCAAGAGCAGTGCAGAAAGAACCAATAGAGGTGTAAAAAGAAGCAAGAGCAGTACAGAAAAAGGTACAAGGTTGCAGAAAGAGAAAGAGAAATGAAGAAATAACTACAGAGGTACAGAGAATGTCAAGAGAGGTTCAGAAACAGGCAGGAAAGATATCGGAAAAGGGACCAGGGGTGCAGAAAGAGGCAAGAGAGGTTCATAAAGAGGCAGAAGGGGTGCAGAAAGAAAGAAGAAAAGTGCAGAAAGAAGCAACAGAGTCACTGAAAGAGGCACAAAGGGTGCAGAAAGAGCAAGATAAGTGCATAAAGAAGCAACAGAGGTACAGAAAGATGCAACAGAGGTGCAGAAAGACGCAGGAGAGGTACAGAAAAAAGTAAGAGAAGTGCAGAAAGAAGCAACAGACATGTAGTAAGGGGAAGTGGGGTGGAGAAGGAGGCCAAAGGGATACAGAAAGAAACAAGAGAGGTGCAGAAAGAGGGAAGAGGGGTGCAGAAAGAGGGAAGAGTGGTTCAGAAACAAGCACGATTTGTTTACACACCATTAGTACCAATTTAATACCCAAATTTAGCAATGGATAACAGCTGACCATTCTATGTTTGCACAGGGCCTTCCACCATGCTGTAACACTTGTTGCTGAATTTTTGGTAACGTTTGAGCTAGAAACAATGTTTATTTGTTCAAATCTGCAGATTATGCAGCAGATGATGGATTATGTGGCAAATACGGAAAATTTATAATTTTGCAAAAGTCGGTACAGTCAAACAGTCACAAAATTTCAGTGGTCCTCTTCATGCCTCTAACTAGGTCCAGAAGTGCTCCTCAGTGGTTCCTTCTTTTTTGTCTCATTGAGTTCATAGGTTGAATATTCCTCCTTTCCATAGAAGTTATACTGAGGTTACAGCTCCACAACACAGACTATCGTACCACACAATTACTCTCCATAACACGTAATTCCACTCTACATAATTCCTACACTCTAAATACCACATAATGTCACTGCACAACATACCACATAATTCCACTACACATAACCTATATCCACTTCACTCCAAGAAACATTACTAAAACCCTTTTAAATTTACAATGCCAATAGCTCTAACTCTTGCAAATGCAAAACCTATTACGTTGGAAATGCCTATTTAACTAATAGTCACGTTTGCAGAGTGGTGGAGAAAGGGTGGTGGGCCTCTGTCCAGTGCTCAGGAATTCTGCTGCGTAGGTCATATAGGAGGTACCAGGATTGCTTCTTAGCCCCCAGAAATCTCAAGAGTAAAGTGGACTTCATCCCCCATCCTGTAGACTGCCAGGAGGCCTGTTTGCAGAGTGGTGGAGAAAGGGGGCGTGGCCTCCAAAGACATCTTTGCAATCCCATTGTGTGGGACTTAATGGAGGTAACAAGAGGAGTAGTTGGCCCAAGGATATCCTTGGTGCGAGCCACCTCTCCTATTACCTCCAGTAGGTCCCACACAGCAGGATTGAAACATTCTTATAGCAGGGCCTCCCCCTTTGCCCACTACTCTGAAAACGCACTCCCTAGTGCACTCTTGGATGGGGATGGAAGTCCCTTTTGCTGCTGGGGGTGGTTAGAGGCCAACTAGGCTACCTGTTACCTCCAGTAAGTCACACAGTGGGATTGCTGAGAGGTGGACACAGGCCACAACCCCTTTGTCCACCACTCTGTAAACGCCCATCCTGGTGTGCTCTTGGTTGGGGAAGAAAGTTCCCTTACCTACTGGGGGTCCCTGGAGTCCAACTAGCTCTGCTGTTACCTCCAGTAAGCCCCACACAGCTGTATTGCTGAGAGTGGTCGGAGGCCATGCCCTCTTTTTATACCACTCTGCAAACGTGCCTACTGGAGCACTGCTGCTTGGGGAATGAAGTCCACTTTAGTCTTGAGGTTCTCAGGACACAAGAGGACCTCATCACCCCAAAAAGCAATGTGTCAAGAGAAGTGTTTGCAGAGTAGTGTAAAAAGGGTTGTGGCCTCGGACTACCACTTTGCAAAACAGCTATGTGGTGCTTATTGGAGGTACCTGGTGGGCTAGTTGGCCCCCAGGGACACTCGAGAGTCAAAGGGACTTAATCCGCAATTTGCAATGCGCCAGGTGCAGGGAGCCACGATGCCCCCTGCACTTAAATTTTGGAGCCCTGGGGAGGTGGCGGTCCCCGGGGCTGCAGGGCCTGCATGCCACCCTGCATTTGAATAAGGATTGCCTTAGGGAGGTGGTGGTCTATGGGGCTTCGGGGGACCCTTATTAAATATTGCCCACGAAAGCTGGCCCACCCGGGGGCTTTAAAAAAACAAAGTGCGGGACACGCACTCCACTTTTGCAAAAAAAATCCCCTGGATCCGCGCACCCAGTGTGGCTGCGGGCGAGTTTGCTTTAAAAAAATGCTTTTTTGGGGCTGACCCCCTGAGCAGGCCTAGGGGGCCAGGGTATTTCTAACTTGTCCCCTTTTCTTCATTTTTAAGTTTTTTTCCCTTTTTCTTTGGACTTGGTTCTACCGAATCACACCATGGCAGCCAATCAGTATTAAGCATGTGCTCTGCAGTATTCGCGTCTCCTCCTCAGTGCTCAGATATCGACATTTTTGTTTTTTTATTTTCTCAGCTGAACAGATTTACACCATTTACAAAAAAGAGTGCTTTCTGAACCAAGAGCTAACTTTTTGTCAAATTTGGCGTAAACAGTTTGGGCTGTAGACTGTTCCAAAATTCCTATGGAAATGAACATGGGGAAAATGTGTTTTGGGACCCCCCTTTTTTCTCTGCCTCCGCTTGATGAATCACCCCCAAACTTTCAAGACAGGAGCTGTCCTGAGCTGGTCATTAGTTTTGAAAATTTCACGAAGATTTCCGAAGGCCACAAACATTGTAAAGACGGGGATAACTGTGTTGGTTGCCTTGCATAAGTAAACCGGATCGTTTCAGCAGCGTGCCGTGTGCATCCTAAATTGTTTGGAGGGCGGTTTGGTGAACTTATCTACATATATTTAAGGGTATTAATAGCACTGTTGTTCGAAAATCCAAATCCCCTCATGCTTAAGGAGTGGGCCCAGCATAATCTAGATGCATCCATGGGAATGGTGTGCATCGTGGTGAAATACTCCGAAATCGACAGACTCAAATTAATGTCCCAAATTGAAACATTAAACCTCGAGCTTAATAATAGGGTGCAACAGGATGTCATAATTAAAGGGCGTGATGAAATAAAAAAGCTCCTGGAGAAATATGAGGAGACTATTAAAATACGTAAAGCCTTCAAATTTACAAGGGATAAGTCTGACTATGAGAATGGGAGAATATTTACGTTCTCAAAGAAATTCGAGTCAGTTAAGAGACAAGCTATTACCACAGCTGTATCTACATCGGTAGTTCAAACTCCGTCGATCCAGCAAACAACTGCCCTTGCACAATCAGATACTGACCAGAGCTCCATTTACAGCAGTGTAGGCTCTGAGGACGAAAGCAACGACCAACAGAGTGTTGTTAGTAGCTTCACCCCATCTGAAGAATTGGTTTTCATGGTGGAAGATCGGCGAAACACCTTGAGGTCGAGGGGCACACCGCAAGTGAGAGGCAGAGGAGGAGAAACAAATCTCGCAATTTAGAGGAGGAAACGCCGGCGGTTTCATGAAAAAGAAAAGAGGAAAGGGGAACCCACAAGCGAAGTAGAACATAACAATTTCCCCTCCAAATCGACTTTACATTATGCTATTATACCAGCAGAAAATGAACAGAATAAAGACAAAACTAAAGAAAAAGATAAAAATGAAAAAAAGAAAAAATGAAAATAATGAATTAAAACTTCTAAAAAATACAGATGTTGAGAATACGGTGATTAACCTAACGGAATTGGATTTAAACACTGCCGAGACCCAGCTTCTTGCTTTGGGGCTTTCTTTCTGTCCGAAGAATGGGTTTAAATATGTACAAACTAGAATTGACACTTTTAAGTTTATCCGGAAATTGAAACTTTTGAAATATCATACTCTCAACAAAAAGAGTGATTTAGCCGCTGCCATTCTGAAAGAATCTCAAGCGAGCAAAACATTCACCATATCAGATACCACGGCTCTGAAAACCGCTCACTCTCTTGTAAATGATGACACAGAATCCATAGCCAATACTCAGGAAGTTTTTAGGTCTATGGGAATAAGGAGTGGCAGTGCTGGTAACAGTCCTTTTTGTCCTAGTTCCACATTTGTCCCAGTTATGCCTAGTGACGCTATTGACATTTTTAATGATTGTGTGATTGATTACCTAAAAAACCTAAATCGAACTGTTGCCAGGAAGGATAAACATAGAAGTTACAGAGATAAACAATATTCTACACTCATCCGCAAGATCAACTCTCATGGCAACATAATTATCAATAAAGCAGACAAAGGTGGCAACGTCGTCTTATGGCCACCTGATATGTATGTTAAGGAAGCCGAGAGACAATTGAGTGATCCAGCCTGTTACAGAAAAGCCTCCTTCAACAAACTGAATAAAGTAAAACTACTTGTGCACACAAAGGGGTCGATTAGGATCGCGGACGGACTTGAGTCCGTCCGCGACCCCAGAGTATGAGGGAACGTCCGCATGGGCTGCGGCGTTCCCTCATGTGCGATTAGGATGTGACCGCCACCCTGGCTGTCACATCCTGGATATTTAACATTGCGGCGGGTGCTGCTTCAAGCAGCACCCGCCACAATGTTAAAAGTGCATGTGTAACATTTACATGCACAAAGCGGCAGGCACCGCGCGGTGCCTGCCGCATTGTGCATGTAAATGCTGGGGGGTACCATAGGTACCCCCCATGTGCACCCCCCACCCACCAACACCCTGGGGGCCCGCAACGGGCCCCCAAAAGCAAAAGTACACATGCTTTTCCACGGCGGGAAAACCGCCGCGGAAAAGCATGTTTTCAAATGCATCCTAATTTGGCCGGCGGTGTCTGATAGACACTGCCAGCCAAATGAGAGCTTTTCCGCCGCGGTTGTAATCCGACCACGGCGGAAAAGCAACGGACAGAAACCAAGACCCACCAGCCATCGTAATGTGGCGGTGGGTCTTTGGTGAGTCCGCAGAGGATTTTCCGCCTCCTCCGGGCCGGAGGTGGCTTCCGCCGGCCCGGAGGAGGCGGAAAATCCTCCATCCTAATCGGCCCCATACTTAGCACAATGGAAAAGAGAAGGCTTAATAAGTAAAAAGGAGTTCGAGTTTCTAAAGAAGGATTTCCTATCACTCCAACCTTGTACTTATTGCCAAAAATCCACAAAGGTACTTCACCTATACCTGGGCGTCCCATTATCTCGGCCCAAATGGACTATTAGAACCATTATCTAAATTTGTGGATTATTTTCTTCATGAATTTATGGAGGCTCTTCCAACTTACCTAAAAGTCACTGGAGATTTTTTAACCAAATTGAAAGATGTCAGTTGGAAGCCAAATTATATGTTTTTGGTTTGGATATAACATCTCTCTATACCTCGATCAATCATGGTGATGGTTTGACGGCTGTTGAATATTTTCTGTCTAAAAGGGACATTAAGTATTTTGAGCACAGTAAAATGCTGATCGCTATGATAGATTTATGTCGCAAAAACAATTATTTTCTGTTTAACAAAGAAGTCTACCAGCAACTGCGGGGTTTGGCCATGGGAGCATGCTTCTCCCCCAGTTACGCGTGTTTGCACGTGGGCTGGTGGGAGAGGCATGTTCTTGGTGGACTCCGTGATTGTTTGGGAGACTCTGAGACGGGCATTGTAAACATGTGGCGTTTTATAGACAATGTGTTTATAATATGGCAAGGTTGTAAAGCTTCTGCTGAAGAATTTGTGAAAAACATCAACACAAACTCATTGAATCTTGAATTTACAGCTAACATTAACAATGTGAGTGTAGACTTTTTGGATGTAGAGGTTTACATTGTGAACAACAATAGCATGACTAGGATGCATAGAAAATCCACGGCAGGGAATTCGATTTTACATGCTCAACGCAATCATCCTCGCCATCTTATTAAAAGTATTCCTTATGGGGAATTTTTAAGAATTAGGCGTATATGTAACAATGAGATAGACCTTGAAACATATCTTGATGGTTCCTTTCAAAGATTTTTACGAAGGGGATACAATAAAGATGCCCTTATTAGTTCCCTTAAAAGAGTGATGTTTAATCAGACTGATTCTACATTCAATTCTGGGGTTACCATTGATGACAAACTTGAGTTGGTACCAACTAAAACTGAGAAAACTTAAGATTAACAGTCTCTATACCTGCAAAACTGATCATGCGGTTTATGTTTAAAAATGCACTTGTGAGCTGCTATATGTCGGTAGCACTAAATTACAAGTGTATAACCGTATTTTACAACATCTTCGGGCCATAGTCAATTCCGACCCAAGTTACCCAGTGGCGCGTCATTTTAAATTAGTTCACAATAACAATTTAAATGATTTACAGTATTTTGTAATTGATGCTGTTCCTCTGTCCAAGAGAGGTGGTGACAGAGAAAAGAAACTGAGACAATTGGAAAGTCACTACATAGTCCTCCTCAACACTAAAATTCCCAATGGTCTGAATATGGGGGAAGATCTTCATAATTTCTTATGAATATTTTAGCTTTTTTTCATTATAAGCACAGTATTTTAATGGTTTTACCTATATTTATGGTTTTACCTAATTTTATATTGTGCTGAGGATGATTTATTGCTAATTTATTGGGCTTACCTATTTGATTTTTATTGAATTTTAAAGACTTTACCAAATATTTTTATCATGTTAGATAACTGGATGCAACGTTTACCTTTTCGTGAAAAACATATTAAGTGTAAATTATTTTTTATTCTCATTATAAATTCTCTTTAAATTTGCGACAGTATTACATGTTTTTAATTCACATGTACTTTTTTGCTAAGGGTGATATATTAGCCGTTTTTTTGCACTTTTTGCACTTTGCACTTTTAACTTTAAAGAAACTTTCTTGCTCCTGATAATTTGTGAATTTTTAGAAGTTATCACTGCTCTAGTCAATTTTATGGGCTTATATTATTGCACTATTTTTTGCACTTTTTATTACAATATGTGGTTTTTTGTCTTTTACTGAATCGTGTCCCCTTGACCTCCTTGGATAGCAACCATAAATTGATAATTCTCTATTGTTGTATTTGCTGGCTGTAACATTGGGCACTTGCCCTGTATTTTGACCACGTTCATGGATTTTATCATTGTATTTTTATGTTTATACATGTGTTATTATTTACACATATACATAAATATTTGTATTTATATAAGGAATTATTATGTTTTTAAACATGTTCCTGGAATATGAATTTTGTAATACAATGATGTTATGAATACACATCTTTGGAGTTTAAAACTATATATATATGACAGCCAGTCGATATTGATGAAATAGTATTTGTGCTATGTCTTTGTTTAGCAATGGGAGGAGTCAAGGGAAATGAGCATCAGTATTTAACCGCATGTATCTCTGGGATTGTCATGTGATCAAGTTCGGGTTTCCCGAACGAAACGTGTCATGTTGCCGTTCCCATCGATGGAATAAAGCACTCTACTAATCCATGAAACCCTCGCTGTGGTCTGTACCTGTGTTTGTGTTGGTGCCGCTGGTGGGTTGCTCGCACTGCAGGATTGTGGAATCCTATATATATATGTACATATATATATACATATATAGCTGTAACAATGTCGAAGTAGTAGACCCAGGATTTAGTGCAAATGTTTAGTTTATTAGTTAAACTCCTGCACCTCAGCAAATGTATAAATATACATATATTGGCAAAAGAAAAAAGGCTTTTAAATAGAAACAAGGGCCTAAATATATATATATATTTAATATATATATATATATATAATTTTTTTTTTCTTTCCAGAAATGTCGATCCGTTGAACCAACAGAGTGAGCCGTCACAATCAACCAATATTCTTGACAAAAGGTATTTATTAAGCACAGGAATCCAACTTGTTTCGGTAGTTACATCTACCTTGTTCACTGTCGGTTTGAAATACACAAAACATTGTTTAAATTGCCCCTGTGTACCCTGGAAGTTGTATGTCACTTCCGCCCACAAGGAATTCTGGTCCATGTAGTTTACCAATTAAAGCATTATTTTTTATTAGTTTAATGGGGCCCCCATCATACTTGTTCATAGCAACTGTGCTTTAAAATAAAATTCAAATCATCTATGCAAATAATGCCCTCCAGTGGGCTTTAAACCAGAAATTGTTTATAATCATCATTGTCAAAAATTAAATTTCATAAGTTCTATTTAGTGCTGCCCTCCAGTGGGCCTATACTTAAGCATATTTGTGGTGAACAACTTCATTGTCCATTAAGGGGTTTTTTGGAAAAAAGAGAGGGAGGGGGATGGGCGGGAGGGGTTGAATTTAGAAGGGTACCATAACAGAAGGGGAATACATTAAGTCAATTGTCAATGGAAAGAAGTAAGGATTTCATAGTTTATAAGTGAATGTACATTTCTTCTGACTGGTTCAAACCCAAAGGTGACAAGGTCCGAAAATTCAGGATATGGCGTGACTCTCTTTGTCTTAATAGTTTCTCCTGATGGCCACCTCGATCTGATAGGGACATTGTCTCTAAACCCCAGAACTTCAGGAGTTTCCAATTGCTGTTGTGGTGTTTTTCCATATGTTTGGCTACAGCGTTGTTTCTGTCCTTGTTAGTAGTTGCACGGACATGTTGAAGGATTCGTGTTTTTAGTTCACATATGGTACTGCCTATGTACCTCAACTTGCATGGGCATTCAATCATATATACCATGTATGGACTTTTGCAAATGATGCGTTCTTTTATTTTCCAAGTTTTTTGGTTGGCCATTGTTAATTCTTTCATTGGTTTGGCAATCTCACAAACTTTGCAGTTAAAACACTTTACGAATCCTTGTGTTTTCAGCCATAAGCTTTTCGGTTTGTTGCTGTGAAGATGGCTGTGGACCACTTGATCTTTTAAATTGGTTGCTTTCCAGTAAGTAATTACTGGGTGGGTCCCCATCTTTGCCCCCATCATGGGGTCTAATTGAAGTATCTTCCAGTTTTTTTTCAGAATCTGTGAGATTTTTTTGGATTCTTGACTATAATCTAGTATCAGTCTAATTGGCTCATTTTCCCGGTCATTTTGCTTTTCTTTGTTTCTGAGGCAATCCTCTCTGTTTTTTTCTGCCGCTTGTTTCCAACATTTGTTGATTAACCATGTGCCAGATTTTCTGTTTTGAAAACGTTTAATTGTGCCTGCACTGTGTTTTTTCCACTTCAGGTCTTCAATGCATATTCGTCTTAAATGGAGAAATTCTCCATGGGGAATATTCGAAATCAAAGAAGGTTGATGAAAGCTAGTTGCTTCTAGGGTTGCATTTCTTGCAGTGGTTTTTCGAAAAAGTGTTGATTCCAACTGGTTATTTTTAACATACACCTCCGTGTCTAGGAAAGTCACTTTGCTATTGCTCATTTGATAGGTAAATTTAAGGCACGGTGTTCTGGTGTTCATATATTCAAAATATTGTTGGAACTCTTCTGCACTTCCACTCCAGATGATGAAGAGATCATCAATAAACCTTTTCCAGGTCACTATATTGCTGGTGAAGTGATGATTTTGTTCGTTCCAAGCCACTGTTTCCTCCCACCATCCCATTGCTATGCAAGCATAGATTGGGCTGAAGGAAAAGCCCATAGCGGCCCCATTTCATTGTCTGAAATTTTTTTGTCTCCGAATAAGAAAACATTGTTTTCTAAACAAAAAGAAATCATATCCATTAACATTTTGTTGTGGTCCGTGTAGTGGATATTCCGATCTTGCAAATAGTATTGGCAGGCTTGCATGCCCAGGTTATTGCCAATGTTCGTATAAGGGGCGAATACATCCATTGTAATCATCTGAAAGTTTGGTTGCCAAGTTAATTTTTTTATTGTGCAAAGAAAGTCAGTGGTGTCTTTTATGTAAGATTTTAAATTTTGGACATAAGGGTTAAGAAAGTAATCGATAAAGTTGGCCATTGGCTCTAATACTAAATCCTTTGCAGACACTATCGGTCTCCCTGGCGGTGTTTTTGGATCCTTGTGTATTTTTGGTAAAAAATACATTGTTGCAGTTCTTGGGAAATTCAACAAAAGGTATTTCTTTTCATCCAAATCGATTAAGTTCTGTGATTCCCAAATGTCAAGTTTTCTGTCAATCTCCTTTTTGATCTTGTCCGTGGGATTCTTTGATAGTTGTTCATAGTAAAGGGGGTTGGATAATTGAGACATTGCTTCTGTAATATATGCATTCCTGTCCCACAGAACCACATTTCCCCCTTTATCCGCTATTTTTATTTCAATTTCTTTGTCATTGATCAGTTTCGAGAGTGCTGCTCTTTCTTGAGGGGTTAAATTATCTTTGCCTTGGGTTTTGGTGATGTTGTACAAATCATGTATCACTGCCTCTTGAAAAATGTCTATTTTATTGCCAGGGGGTAGCTGTGGGTAAAATTTTTAACGGGTGGAACAACATTTTCATCTTTGCAATAAAGCGTTCATTCACTTACCTGCTTGTCGAGTGCTATTTTAAGCAGCGCAGGCGATTTGGTGTACAATACAAACTCGGCAGTTTCCGGTCGTTAAAATGGCACCACCTACGCAAAACGATAGCGGATTGAGTAGAGGCCGTGAAAGCAGGCAATTTCCTACTTTAACCAGCACAGCAGGGGCATTTTACTAATGAAGGTGCTCTTTCATCCGGGGCACACTGGAGTGCCTGTTGATGGGAGGATTCGTACAGAACCCCTTAAACCCTTTTAAAATAAATTGAAAAATCACAGAACTCACTATGGGTGGTAACTGTGTCAGATGGCAACTAAAAATCCCATCATACCTGCTACTAAAGCAGGAACACGCTATGAAAGCAGGAACGAACATTCACTACCAAGTGGAATGATGGGAAGCCAGCAAAGACTGTCAATTCCGGTTTTCACAAAAGAGCCCAAGAAGAAGGAGCGCACAGTGCCGAAATGCGTCGGCGGCCAAGAGAGAAAAATAACGGGTGGAACAACATTTTCATCTTTGCAATAAAG
Source organism: Lissotriton vulgaris (assembly GCF_964263255.1). Taxonomy (NCBI): domain Eukaryota; kingdom Metazoa; phylum Chordata; class Amphibia; order Caudata; family Salamandridae; genus Lissotriton; species Lissotriton vulgaris. Next base: position 1,302,516,790 of record NC_141694.1, read on the forward strand.
CGTTCATTCACTTACCTGCTTGTCGAGTGCTATTTTAAGCAGCGGAGGCGATTTGGAGGACAATACAAACACAGCAGTTTCCGGCCGTGGAAATGGCACCACCTACGCAAAACGAGAGCGGATTGAGTAGGGGCCAGAAAAGCAGGCAGTGTCCTACTTTAACCAGCAGAGCAGAGGCATTTTACTAATGAAGGTGCTCTTTCATCCGGGGCACACTGGAGTGCCTGTTGATGTGAGGATTCATACAGAACCCCTTAAACCCTTTTCAAATAAATTGTGAAATCACGGAACTCACTATGGGTGGTAACTGTGACAGATGGCAACTACAAATCCCATCATACCTGCTACTAAAGCAGGAACACGCTACGAAAGCAGGAATGAACATTCACTACCAAGTGGAATGATGGGAAGCCAGCAAAGACTGTCAATTCCGGTTTTCACAAAGGAGCCCAAGAAGAAGGAGCGCACAGTTCCGAAACGCGTCAGCGGCCAAGGAAGAAAAACAACGGGTGAAACAACATTTTCATCTTTGCAATAAAGCGTTCATTCACTTACCTGCTTGTCGGGTGCTATTTTAAGCAGCAGAGGCGATTTGGAGGACAATATATATATATATATATATATATATATATATATATATATATGCATGCCGAGGGCATATTTAAGCATGCAGAGCACTCTGGGGGGCTTTTGTATCAGCAGCCTATGAAAAAGAAGGTAGTACTTCGAAACGCGAAGGCCACAGACATTGTAAAGACTGGGATAACTGTCTTGGTTGCCTTGCATAAATAAACCGGATGGTTTCAACAGCTTATAATATATATATATATATATATATATATATATATATATATATATATATATATATATACTGGCACACGCATGGACGCATATAGGTTTGTAAGAAAACTCAAACTGACCAAATTTCATCGCTTGCGCCCTAAAAACTACAAAGACGCTACCAGCATATCCTTGAGTCCTAATTTGTTAACAGCCGGAGATGCCTCCTCCTTTGAGGAAATTTGGGAATTGCAAACTGAACAAAACACAGCGAATTCAGATACACCACCTACTGTTACCATCGTCAGCACTGGTAAAGACAAGGTAACAACACCTTTTAGGCCGAAGTCCACTTTTAACCCTATTTCGGCACATGATAATCTGGACATTTACCAGGATCTGATGGTGGAAGATCTTAAAAAACTTTATACTAACACGAACAAAAAGAGCCAAGCCATTGCACGACAAAACCAAAACTACAATCTACTGATCAAGAAATTGAAATCAGATGATAATTTAGTTGTGAAGCAAGCAGATAAGCGGGGCAACATTGTCCTATGGGCAAGAGACAAATATGTAGCTGAGGCCGAAGAACAACTCAGCGATACTGCCTGTTATCGGAAAACCAACATCACAACTATTAAAATGGCCTGGAATGATCTTAATGCTAAACTTATGGGATGGCGTAGCTGTGGATTGATTTCTTTGGATGAATTTAAATTCCTTAAAAAAGAATTCCCTGTAATTCCTACGTTCTATCTTTTGCCAAAGATCCACAAGGACCCTCTTGTTCCACCGGGGAGACCGATAATATCGGCAATCGATAGCGCAACAGAAAACTTGTCCAGGTACATTGATTTCTTTTTTACAAGAATGGGTTAAAGGATTGAACTCTTACATTAGAGATACAAGTGACTTCTTGAGTAAGTTATCTCGGCAGAGTTGGAATGAGGACTATTTACTTATGACATTGGACATCTGCTCTCTGTATACATCTATCAGGCATGTTGATGGCTTGAAAGCAACCCAATTCGTTGTGGATAAACGCCCCATACACAACGCACAACACAACAAGATGCTTATGGGGATGCTTAACATATGCCTACAACAGAATTTCTTTATGTTTGGGGGCCAGACCTATCAACAATTGAGAGGGGTGGCCATGGGGTCTTGCTTCTCCCCCAGATTCACATACATACACATGGGGCTGTGGGAGGAGCAAACACTAATGGGACAGCACAGAACAACAATGGAACAACATGCAATTCTGTACCTCAGGTATATTGATGATTTGTTTTTTATCTGGAGGGGTTCCATGAAAAGTGCTACTGATTTTGTTGACAAACTCAATGTAAATGATTTAAATCTTCAGTTTACCTCTACAATCAGTAATGTCTCAGTGAGTTTTCTGGACGTAGAAGTATATGTTAAGAACAGCAAAATAGAAACTAAGCTACACAGAAAGATTACCGCTGGTAACACTGTGTTACATGCCTCAAGCAGCCATCCTCGCCATCTTATTCATAGCATCCCCTACGGTGAGATGTTAAGAATAAAACGTATCTGTAGTAATGAAGAGGAATGTAGAACAGCTCAACTACAGTGTAAAATGCGTTTTTTGGAAAGAGGTTACAGCTCAAGAATGATAGATGAGGCTATCAAGAAAACTACAAGACTTGAAAGGGAACAGTTATTAGATAGTTGTCCTGACCCTACTGATGTAACTGAAACTATGATTCCATCAACAGAAAAAAATCAGTGTAGGGCCATAGTCACTTACAGCCAACAACATGCTGAGATCCGTAAAATCTTCTCAAGAAATTGGAATCTTGTACAAGGAGACCCAGTCATTGGTGATCTAGTGAAAAGTAGACCAGAGATCACATTCAGGAAATCTCCCTCTTTAGGCAGTGCTATTGTAAGCAATACCTTAGACATTCCTAAAAAGTGGTGGGAGCGTATCACAGGTTTTAAAAAATGTCAAGTTTGTAAAGCCTGTAAGCACGCCATTAATAAAACCCACTATACAAGTCCTTTCCATGACAAGCCTATTGCCATCAGACAAAAGCTGGGATGTAAAACAGAATTTGTGGTATATGTATTGGTATGCCCATGTGGCCTACAATACGTGGGAAGTACTCGTCTTCCAGCCCACAAACGCATCCTCCAGCATCTAAGGGCAATCTCTGGAAAGGACCAAGCCTATCCAGTAGCGAGGCATTTCGAAAAGTGTCACCATAGCAACCCAGAAGTGCTGCAGTATTATCTGGTGGACTCTGTTCTACCTTTGAGGCGGGGGGAGACAGAGACAGCAAATTGTGTCTACTGGAAACCCGATACATCCTCGAATTAAAGAGCAAACAGCCTGGGGGGCTCAACAGCACGGAGGATCTCTATACATGTTTATGAAGGGATCTCTGTATTTTCCCACCGGTACTCTTAAAGCTGATGAAACAGTATAAGATCTGTATGTTGTGTTCGGCAGCCTGTATTTTAATTCATGAAACTTACAGCATCAGTTTTATTATATATAATTTTTTGCACAGTCACTTTAATTTGAGTTCATATTAACAACCCGCAGGAGGTAACTAGCGAGAATTATACATTTAATATGGCACTGGTAGTTAACATTAGGTATCATCTTTACCCACTTGGGTACTATTCAATAAACACTGCCAAAAGTCATCATTTATCTGAAACATTTTACCACGTATGACAAATCAGTCGGAGTCCTAATGTAAATAAGTAGTTTAAACAAACTGACAGATTCTGTTTAGGACTAATGAGGCATACTTAATGTGAATGTTTACAATGATAATCTGTGTAAATAGCCGTATATTTATTGTACATTGTGTAAATATATGAATTTAGATCTATATATTTTTCTACAAAAAGGATTGGTTTTAGAATTTTTTCTAAACATTGAGATTCATGAATTTTTTGCCTCTTGTTGTATACCAATGTTGCAACTTTGACTGACTGTTTTAGCACAAATGAACAGTGTTATCATGAATTACTTTTGATACATGATTGTGGTGTTAATAAGGGCACTGCGCCCTTGATAATGATTTGATGTATACCCCTTTAATAGTAACAGGATATACTACCGGTCATGTGACCAACTTTGCTATTTAAAAGTTACTTCCCTCCTTCTTTTCATGACATGTGATCAAGCCTCGGCTGAGGTGAAACGCGTCATGGCGACTGGTGGGCTGTTTATTCATCACGAATAAAAGGCACTGATAACGAGAGCACGGAGTCTGTGGCTTTACTCAATTTTCCGGTTTTGCTGTGTGGCGTGGCGTGGCTGCGCTCTGCTGTGCTGCATCAGACTAAACGCAATATATATATATACATATATATACACACAACAGGAATCCGTCACCACAGCTGCAACACTGTCGAAGTAGCACCTCTGCCAAAATATATATATATACTGTTATATATAAATACTGCTCACCTACTGGCAGTCACCAGTAGGGAGTTATAGTTAGAACCTATTTTTATTTTATTTGCCAATACCTTTGACCACGTTTGACAAATCTTTGTAATAATGTTCAAAACTAATGGCCCGCTATGTTCAGCTTCTATCTGGAAAGTTTTGGGGTGATTCGTCAAGTAGGGGCCGAGAAAAAAGGGGGGTCCCAAAACACGTTTTCCCTAAGTTAATTTCCATAGGATCTTTAGAAACGGCTACAGCCTGAACTGCTGAACAGAATTACGCAAATTTTGGCAAAAAGGTAGCTTTTTACCCAGAAAGCACTCTTTTGTTTAAATGATGCAAATCCATTCTGTAGTTCTTGATGAATTAAAAAAAGAAAAATATAGATATCTGAGCACCGAGGAAGAGTTGCGACTCCTCCGGAGCATGAGCTGACTTTTGATTGGCTGCCAACACTCCAAACCAGGAAGTGTTGGCAGCTATCTTGTAACCGAGTCACAAGAAAAAAGGGGAAAAAATGGTTGACAAATAAGAAAATGGGGCAGGGTAGAAAGACCCTGACCCCCTAGGTCTGGTCAGTGGGTCCCACAAGGACCCCCAGGCCCAAAAAACACATTTTCTTTTTAAAACGTCTGAAGTCGTGCCGGGCGAATGAATCTGGATGTAGAATTTTTTTTTTAAATTAAGCGCGGTCTCTCGTGCTTCGTTTTTTATAAGCCCCCGGGTGGGCCAGGTCCCGGGGCAATGCGCAAATTATTTGCGGGACTTGTGGGGGCTCTCGCATCCCTGGGAACTGCCACCTCTCCAGGGCTTATTGATTAAATGCGTGGGGGTCGTAACCCCCTCACCCTGCACCGGGGACCCCTTAGCAGCCAAAGATGACAGACTTCCTGCAACTCGGCGCTGGCCCATTAATAATCATGTCCGGATCATTGACTATTGTGGCACCATGAATGATGGCCTGACGTCAAGGGTACAGTGACACGAGAGGACAGTAGAGGTTATTCCTGCCGTTCTAAGGCTGGGAGTGGCACCATGTGGGAGCTGACACCGGCCAAGATGGAGGGTTGAGCAAGCAGATTTTCAGACCCACCCAGGAAAATGGTCATACTGGGCGGCGAGACTGAGGGGGTGAGCTCTGCGATCCACTGTAGCGAGAGACAAGGCGGTGGTCCCGCTTGCTGAGCAGGGATGAAGGGCTAGACAAGAGGAGCTGGGTACAGCATGGGCCCACATCGGCTGTGGAAGGAGGGAGAAGCACTACCTCCAATGGAGTGCCGTGCAAAGACCAGCAGATGCACAGATGATGCTGGAGTGGACACCTGAGGAGAGAAGGTCCCGTATACAGGTAGGAGTGGACTCCTATCCCCATCTGGTAGGGAGTAACATCTGCCTGCAACTTTGTGCTGTGATCACAGGGACAGCAAGAGGGCCTGGTCAGCAGCAGCAGGTAGCAGCCCCAAGGTTTGGAGTCTAAGACCGGCGTTGCTGCAACCCTGAGATCCTGGGCAGGGGGTTCCTGATAAAGGTAAGGGAAGAGGCCCCAGTGAAAGAGGAGACACAAGACCCTGGCTGGGGTCTGGTGCCTTAATTGCAGTGAGCAGCTATGGTCGGGGGGAGCCTGGTGTACGGCTACAGCTCACTTCCAGTTGCATGTCTTAAGGCCTCAAATCAAACCTGGCAACCACTATTACCCCAAGAACAGGTAGTGGAGATTTGAGTAGGTAACTCTGATGATCGTGGACACGAGCTGCTTATAGAGAAAAAGTTTGCACCTGGGAGCTGCAGAGTGACGCCATTGTGTGACGCTGAGGGCTAATGTGAAGCACTGATAGTGGTGAGGGGGAGTTACTCATCAGGGGTGCCCATATACTGTAAGACAGCCATGCTTTTGGAAAGTGATGCAAACAGATTCGGCAATGTGGGAGACGGAGAGCAACAGAAGCATCAGATTAAAATCCCCCCGGGGACACTCTTGGGATTCTTCATTTGTTGGCGAGGTCACTGTGACTGGTGCACTGCGTTACCTGACAATATTACCGGCTGTGCCAGGATTTCCATGTTTTGCCACAAATTGTATCCTCATTGCCCTCTTGAGAGACTAGAGTGAGGAACCTTCTACAAACCTGATTGGCAATATCTCTAGAGGAAATGGGCAAGAGCAGGGCCAGGCCAACAAAATAACTGCTGGACAGGTGGAGACTCCAGATACGTAAAGGCTGGAACTGGGGTCCCTCTGTGACTCAGTGCAGCAACAATTGACTAAAATGCTTGAGGCTATAGTGGATACTAAAGCTGCACTGCAAGACAATAGCATTGTGGCTGTGGGTCTGGGTCTGCTTCAGGCAGAACACCATAAGCTAGCCAACAGAGTCAAAGCGGCAGAGTCTTCCCTTGTCGACTTCTACCCAGAAAAGTTAACAACTTCTCTCCAGATAGCAGAACTTACAGATTGAATGCAGAGCGGAGGATGCAGAAGGGTGTAATAGGCGCAACAATATCCAGGTGGTTGGACTACTCAAGGGGGTGGAGACCACAGGCATGGTCCCCATTTTGGAACATTGGCTTCAAACAGTGGTGGCTTGGAGAGCCTCTCTGACTTTTACATGCTTCAACGAGTGGACAGAGTGCTGGCCAGGCAGCCGGTGCCCTGCCATCCTCCACGCCCGGTGGTGGTGTGGCTCCTTTACTACAAGGACAGAGACATACTGCTCCACAGAGCTAGGACTACAGGCCCCTTCATAGTTAACAACAGGAAGAACTCCATATTCCCGATTACAAGATGGAGGTACAAAGGAAGAGAACATCTTTTTTCAAGTTTACAAAGGCCCTGAGGATGGCCTACAATACTCCTTGATGTTTCCTGCAAGGCTACAAATTGTGCTGAAAGGCAAGACTTATTTCTGTGAAGCCCCTGTGGTGGCCTGGGAATGGATTGAATGCTATAGGGCTGGGATACAGCCCCCCGGGATGCAGCTGAGCCTGTGCTGGTGGGGATAGTGAGGAAAAGATCCAGGAGATGACCCAGGAGTGGCCCAGCAAAGAAACCCAGCCTATCACAAACTGAGAGAGAAAGAGCATCTACCCTCCAGGCATTGGCAACGATCATGAGGGGTTCATGAATGTATCATGGTCTGGCTCCCCTTCTGTGAAAGGAACTGGGAAATCTGATTCTGAGTTCTCACAGGCAGACAGAACCCAGATGCCAAATGTTACCCCCAGGATGGCGGATGACATCATTTAATGAGACGACAGAGGAGAACAGCGGTGCCCACCTGCCAACACGATGTCCTGATGTTGATCGAGGCGAAGATATCAGCCAACTGATATGGGCATGGCCTAAAACATTTGGAGTGGGAAATACTGCTCTTGGACTGTAGTCTGCCCCCATTGGAGGACTGAATCTGAACTTGATTTGGGTCTTCTGATTCACCACGATGGTTTATTTACGGTTTAGGTGGCTGGAGGTTACCAGACTGCTCTTGGGAAGGGGAGTTACAGCTTTTGTTGCATCTGTTCGTTTTACATGCATGGGTAGCCAGACACTTTGTTTTCTGGTGAGGCAGGAGATGGTGTATGGGGAGAGGTGTGTCAACAGTGTCTGATTCACAATTAATACACCACATTACATGTGAAGCTGTATGACATGGGACATCAGGGGTTGGAATCAGAAAACAAGCGGCACACAGTCCATAGATATTTACATAGGCGTGATATTTACGTAGGCATGGAGTGCAGATAGCCATGCTACAGGAGATATATCTTATCCAAATTAAAGTGGAAAAACTGCGTAGGCTGTGGAGGGGACAAGTATTTGCCATTTCCTTTTCAGTGTGCGCAAGGGGGGCGTTGATATAGGTGAGGGCCGGATTCCCATTGGAGCCTAAGCGTACACTCATCGATGCAGAGCACTGTTATGTCTTGGTTATGGGAAGGCTGTTGGCATGAGAGGTGACACACAGTAGTGTGTATGCCCCTAATTAGGACCAGGTTCCCTTCCTACAAACACCCTGGCCAACCTAGCATCAGTAGATCTGCACCTTGGGGGAGACTTTAAAAGTATATCTGATGTTCTATTGGATTGTTCGACTCCCCCATTGCTGGAGCCCCAGCCCATCATAATGCTGCTGGGTTATGGGATGACACACTGGGGGCTAGAAGACATATGGAGGACACAACATCCCTCCACAAGGAACTAATCCTTCTACTCACCCATGTATCCTGTACACACATGCCGGGATGCCTTCTGTGCTCCCATGTCCTTGGAAATGCTGTTCCCCACACTGAATACTTAGGACATACAAAATTGGGTCACTGTTCCTTGTTGCTAGAGGTTAAACCCTTGTAGACCCACCCCTAATCCCCTTATTTCAGCGTAATCCATGCGTTCTGAAGGTTGTCTGTTATAGGGAAACCTTAGAGATCACTATTGACAATTATTTTGCAGATAACACACAGACAGCATCTACAGGACTGATGGAGTGGGATGCATTTAAGATAGTGGTATGTGGATATTGCTGGTGTTGTTGTTGTTGTTGTATGACTTTATTCAATATAAAAATATCATAACAGTATAAACAAACCAAATTCATCGCTTTAGGACAATCCAATATTGGAAAAGAAGCGGTATCTCATTGTCATACAAACAGTACAAAAACGACATTGGTCATATTTAAGAACAAGTTATACAAAATATAAAAGTTCCTTGAAATTTATACAGTGCTAAAAACAATTAATATACAGTAAAAACCACAATATAGACGGGGGACCTCACTTATGTTCCTGGTTCTAAGCATTATTTACCCTCAGTAACTTGCTTCTGGTTAACCAGGCACAACCCAATTATTTAGCTGTCCCACAAATTGTGCTAAGGGAGGATGTGTCTGTTTTTAGAATGCGCAGCACCTCCCAATAGTTCTTGGCCCCCAAGTTTTTGCATACAGGTTTCAGCCATTTTCATCTTGCGTGTTTGTACGCCGGACAGGCAAAAAAGAAGTGAGGAATAGATTCAGTGGGAGAAGCACAGCCAGGGCACATGCTACCTTTCATTGTTAGGATTCCACCCTACTGTGAAATCATTTATTGGGAGTGTTCCGAACCTCAACTTCAGGTATAGTACCCTTTCTCTCGGAGATTCAATAAAATCAAGAAAGGGTTCCAGTTTAGAGGTGGACTTGTGATCTAGGAAATGCTCCGTCAAGGTGCCCCGGTTGGAATTTCCTGTGGCTTCTATAGTGACCCACTCCCAGTAAGCTTTCTTTACTGCCTGTTTTGATGGTGGGGTCTGACTTTCTCATGCCTCTACCAGTACAATGTCCCCCACAAGCTGTTTCAGTTTGGATATCCAATTGATCTTGTGGCCCGTGTCTAGTCGGACTAATACAGTCAAGGTGGAAGCATAGTTACACAATTCTGGGGTCCTTCTCAGGTGCACCCAGAATAATAAGGGACGTAGCCTTGCTATTTCATTAATTGGGTATTTCCCATAGTCATGAGGGAGCGGAACTAATGGGGTAGATGGAGGAAGCGAGACCAGATCTCTAAAAAACTTGTTCTCTGATCTCACTAAGTCCATGGTGTTCTCAAAACCCCAAAGTTCCGTCCCATAGAGGGACAAAGGCAGGGATTTTCCCTCATACACCTTGATTGCAGGGGCTACTGGTCTGCTGTGGGAAAGTCGCTGGTGTCTTGCAATTGCCCCCGAGACTCGTTTGTGGATAAGCAGCATTTTTGAGAGGTGGGAGTTCCACTTCATCGAGTTGTTGACTCGTACGCCCAAATAGCCGAAAGCTTCGACTAGTTGTAACGGGGAGTCATTCAACTTGATGGTGTTCTGAACCGTTTAGATGGTGTCAGTGCCATTAGCTTGGTTTTGGATGTATTGATACATAGGCCCCTGGAATCACAGAACTGGCTAAACCAATCTAATAATTTTTGTAGTCCCATCGGGCTTTTTGCAAAAAGGAGCTTGGGGGATTTTTCACCTGCCAGGGTTGGTGCATCGGCTGGGCCCTCCCTCAGATGGTCTACCACCCCATAGCAAAGAGGGAGAACAAAGTCGGGATCAAAACACAACCCTGGCGAACCCCTCTCTCTACCGCTATCTTTTCTGTCAGGTGGCCCTGGCAACCCCACCTAATCCTAGTGTAATTCCCCTCATGGAGGCGTTTAATGAAGTCCAGAATCAGGGGGGGGTGATGCCTAAGTCAGACAATACCTGTCAAAGCTTGGCACGAAGGGCCAGGTCGAAGGCTGTTCTAAAATAAATGAATGCCAAATATAGGCTGCCTTTCTCAATAATCACAGATGTCCAGTAGAACGTATAGAATATGAAGAACTGATCCATCGTGCCAACCCCCTGTCTGAACCCTGCCTGGAAATGTGACAGGACATTATCCTCATCCATCCACGACCTTAACCTCGTAAGGAGGACCCTGCCTACCACTTTCTGTACTACATCCATTAAACTAATCGGTCTGTAGTTGGCAGGGTCCTCCCTATCCCCCTTCTTATAGATGGTCACTACCTCAGCGCCTTTCCAGGAGTCTGGGACAGGATGTCTTCTGGCAATGAGGTTCATTACCTGGAGGATGAAAAGGGCCCAAAGCTTTTAGTCATGTAATATTAAATTGCCAGGGAGGCCATCAGGGCCCACCGCCTTGCCTGGCACTATGCTTGCAATGGCGGATGACACCTCATTAAGCCAAAATATTTTACCTGATTTGGGGAACTCAATGGTGGAGGACTGAGTCCCCTGATCAGAGGGTGTACTCCCTACACCATGAGAATACAAGCCAAGGAATTGGTCAAACCATTGGCGACCTGAGATACGATTGGGAAGCAGATCTTTTCCCCTCCTCGTGCTTATATTAATGAGCTCCCAAAATATAGTAGAATCCTTCAGCTGTGCAGCCGATTTGAGCTCCTGCCAGTGTGATTCTTCCCACAAACGCTTCGCTTGTTCTATTGTCCTAGTATAGATATTTCTTGCTAGGCTTATTTTAACCTGATCTTTTGCCCTAAGGGCTAAAGATAGGTCCTGTCTTTTTTCCTTGCATATAGCAGAGTACCACAGATTAGTCGCTTGTGGGACGTGGGCTTTCCGATCCCTATTGCCTTTTATACAGAAGAACTCACCCAGCCTTCCTATGGTCTCCTGATAGAGCCTGGGGAACTTAGAATCCTGTGTTTCCTCAGGGATGATGTTAAATAGTTTGAGATCCAAGATCCTCTGCTCCATGAGGTCCCTAATATTTGCAAGTGTCTCACCCTGTTTAGCAACCAAGTGCTACCTGAGACGTCGGTTTCAGTTAGATGGTGCTACCTCCATTTTCGACAGCCTTGAAGTTCTGGCCATCACGATGGATGTGGTGTCCTCCTCCCGTCTAAGTTGCATAGACAAATGGTTGTGGTCACTATTAAGGCTTGGAATGACCTCCATGTCAATGAGGTCAGCCCATAGACACAAATCCAACAATATATAATCGATACGGGAGGGGGAACTGATCCTGTTTAATGTGTTTGATCCACAAGGATCGGAGCGGGTCCTGCCTTTAACTGCTCTTAAATTGTGTTCCAAGGTCAAAGCATTGATTTGTATGGCTCTTTAGGTCCATTTCTTTATTGGCGCTATATTGAGTGTTGGAATGGCTCATTTGGTGTCCACCTCTCCAATACCCAGGATGTATTCTCTGCTCAGGGGTTCAAAAGTACAGTTAAAATCACCTGCAACGATGATCCCCGCGTTGGCATCGATAGAAGACAGTTCTAGGTCTAAGACTGTTAGAGTGGATGTTGCTTGGGCACCTGGAGACCCTCTAGCATAGATATTGAAGATCTCCAAGTGAGCAGCGTTTTTGTCCCCTCCAATTGTCAAATGTAAGATATCCTGGGAAGGGGTATTGGGTTTAATTACAGACCAATTTAACCCAATGTTGATCCATACAAGGAGCCCCCTCGAAGGGCGTCCTCTGCCTGAGCTAGTCGCAGGGATGTAATATGTGGAAAACCCAGGCATATGTAGGGGGACCAAACTCCACGTCTCCTGGAACAAGCAGATATCGTATTTGCAAATAAATTCATTCCGTTCAGGAAGAGCTAATTTTTTTTGTAACTCTGCTATGTTCCAGGAGAGCAATTGGATCATCCCTACAATTTTGTTGATGGGATCGGCGTGTCTCGTCTCACCTGGCACTGGTAGATCGAGATTATCTTTTATGATCTCCCTTGCTTCACCTCCTAGCTCGCACGTACCAGGACCCACAGCATTTTCTCTTGATGTATAACCATCAGGGACAGGGGGAAGATCAGATGGCCAAACATCCTCTAGCAGTCGACTAAACTCAGCCCAGAATCCCTCGCCTCCCGGGTCACTGACCAGAGCGGGAAACGTCTGATCTGGATAGAAGAGTGCTCGGGGGGTGGGGGGGACATTCTAAACTCGAGAGACAATAGGTTCTCTGCAATCATAGAGTCAAAAAACTGTTTCTCAATGCAATCGGTATTGGAATCGGCCATTGTAACCCGCCTCACTTTTGCCATGTCCTCCCATATAGTGGATCTACAACCCCTTGTGTGCCTCAACCAATGTATTGCTTTGTTGTGAATACACTCACTACTTTCATTGCCCCTAGCTGTGATAAGTCTTCGTACCTGCATCATATATATTGTTGGCATATGATTGTAACGATAAGTTAAGTCACCTTGTGGTCTTGAGCTGGTAACTTGCTTACTCGGGGCTGGTTTGGGGGGGGCGAAGCAATGATTGCCTACCATGGAAGAGGCATGGCCCATAGGTCAGCCCTTGGGCTCCCTAGCTCTCACAGAATCAACATATGTTCTAGCTTTGGATGGTATAGTGTTTGTGCCCAGGGAGCCCTGTGGCAGATGGCCTACTGAAGGGGGAAGACGGAGAGGAGGGCCCCTAGGAAGCTCTGTTCCAGCACTTATAACCGTTGTATTGGGCCATGGGGGTAGGGATGAGGCATGGGCAGCGGGTGAGGCCTCCCGACCGGCAATTAGACCCTCTACCTTGTCTCTTAAGGATGCCATATCCTTTTCCAACTCTCTAATCCTCTCTAGAATCTCCTTCTTGGTAAACCCACACAAATCACAGCTAGTCACATTCTCTGTCGTTACTTTATCAATGTATCCCCTCAGTGATAATGATAATGGATATATGTGGATATTGCCTAAGACACTTGAGAGGGGTACAGCGGGAATTATATTTAGAATTACAGACATAGAGGACAGATTACACCAGCTGGGAAATGCAAAGGGAACGGAGTCTGAGAATCCAAAGGCCCTGAGAGAGGCGCATTAACTCTATAGCGAAGCCCTAGAGTGGTGAAAGTGCCATGATCTCAGAGAATACCACACAAGAGTACATGAGGAGGAAGGGAAGCCGGATCGATTGCCGGTGTGGCTGATACAGCCGGAATCCTGTGGGTCCCTGATTACACAGGTGAGGGATGGAGGTAGAGCCATTGTTTACCAGCCTGAGGGGATAAATGTCCTGTTCTGTGAATTTTATAGCAGTCTATACAGTGTGCCACTCCAAATCCCACTGACTTAGCAGAGGGAATTTCTGGGATGGTTACCGCTGTGGAATCTGGACCCCCAGACTAGGGAAGCACTGCATGGACTGATAACAGAGCATGACGTCCGAGTTGCTATTAAAATAATGGCTAAAGGGAATACCCTGGGGCCAGATGGCCTCCTGGTAGAATTCTACTCGGCCTAAGCTTCAGTACTGCCCCCGAGATTAGTGGCAATATATGCAAAATCTTTAATACTTGGCAGCTTCTAGACTTCCTGCGTGATATAGTGGTAATTCCTCTCCTGAAGACCACTACCCCAGGAACCTTGCCGCAAGACTCCTGCCAGCTCTCCATGCTTAACATGGATTTTAAACTCCTTAACTAGCATCAAAATCCTGAAGTCAGGTTCTCCCTCCAACCCCTGTCCAGCAAAAGTGCTAGTTTCTAGATATATAGAACTAATCTGGTGGTAAATAAAATTAGCAACACTTCATTAGAGTCTGGACACATGCCATCTAGATGGATGCAGGCAAAAATTCTGCTTCTGCTTAAAAAGCTATCCGCTAACCCAACAATTTCCGAAAGTTATAGACCCATCTCCCTTCTCCCGCCTTCTCTAAGGTGTTGGAGAAATATGTTAACTTGGTTACTGACTATGTGGAAACCAACACCCTTCTCCACATTAGTCATTCCCGGTTTAGAGCCAACCATAGTAGTGATTCTGCCCTATTAGAGGTCTCCGAACACATTAAGGAGAGCCTGGATGGGGGGGGAAAGCCATTTTGATCCTGTTAGACCTATCAACAGCCTTCAATACAGTGACTCTTGATAAGCTCTTGGACAGAATCCAGGCGCTCGGTATTAGAGGCTCAGTTTTAAAATGGCTCACCTCCTATTTGGAAGACAGGGATCAGGAGGTTTGGATGCCTCCTTATGCAGCTGGAATCCCGAGAATGGATGTGGGAGTCCCTCAGGGCATCTTTCTGGGCTCCCCATTATTCAATCTATATATGTCCCCTTTAGCTGTCCTGGATGAGACATACGGAGCTAAAATTATTTCATACTCTGATGATACACAACTCCTTTTCACCTGTGACAAAAGGAGGAGTTTCAAGGGAACCAAGATCAAAATCTGTCTATCAAAAGTGTTTGCATGACTAAGATTGAACCACCTTAATTGCAATCCGGAAAAGTCAGAAATCATCTTTTTTGCCACTCAACCAACAGACGATTAGAGACTCTGGTGCCCAGAAGATATGTCGCCACCTCTCGCTGCACAACAAAAGGTACAAAATCTGGGCGTCTTGATAGATGATCACTTATCTATGAAGGCCCAAGTCCAATCTGTGGTGGGAATATGCTTTGGTCTCCTCAGGATGCTGAGGAAGTTCCTTCCACTCTTGACTTTAGACTGCAGGAGATCTGTGGTCCAGGCACTGATTACTTCAAGATTGGACTATGTGAATCTCCCAGAATATCTTCTCAAGCATCTGCAGTGTGGCACAAAATGCCCCGGACAGAGCCATTCTCGAGCTTAAAGCTAGGACTCATATGTCCCCCCAGCTCAGAGTGCTCCATTGGCTCCTGGTAAAGAATAGAATCAGATTTAAGGCCCTGGTGCTTTTCTTTAAAGCCTTTCATGGAGTGGGGGCCAGGTACCTTTGCAGAAGGATATCAGTGATACAGGGCTCCCAATCCATGCATACCAATCTGGCACCATGCATGGTACAAGTAGCAGATTGAATGAATAAATGCAGCCTAAAGTTGAATGGAGGAAAAACTGAGCTTATTTTCTTGGGTAATAAGGCGGTCCCAAGAGACTTTACCTGCTGGCCTCCAGAACTAGGATAACCTCTGGCATTAAAAAATCTGGGAGTATGGCTAGACGACAGTTTGACAATGGAGACTCAAGCCAAGAAACTATCAGGCGCATGCTTTGGTACTCAGTGCATGCTACGAAATAACTTACCTCTCATCCCTGAGCATACTCGCAGAACTGTAATTCAGCCCTGGTGGTGTCGCGGCTGGATTACGCTAACTTTCTTTATCTTGGCGCAGCCAAATATGTCATATAGTGATTGCAATTGTTTCAGAATGCCGCAGCTAGGATATTGATGCATATTCCTAGACAACAGTCAGCAAAAGCAGCCCTGAGGACACTGCACTGGGTCCCGATCCAGGACAGGGTCAAATTCTAGTCACTCTGTATTGCCCATAGAGCCATGAATGACTAAGGTCCAGATCTAATTAAAAAGCTTGTCACACCCTATGTCCCAGGCAGATCATTAAGATCCTCTGCAGAGCTTCTCATGAATAAGACAAGAATAAAGAGATCCAGGTGGGGAGGCAGATCCTTTTCACATCTGACTCCTGGTCTATGGAACTCCCTGCCTTTGGAAATTCGTCTGATAACTAACAAACTGGCATTTAGAAAAAAAATTCTAACTTGGCTCTTCCCGTAATTTCTGCACCCTGACTGCACCTTCTCCTTAGCGCTGGGAAGCCTTTGGACAGCCATGCCCTTTATAAATCAATAAACATAAACATGGCACTTGGTTTACTCCCACACATGCCTACCTTGATTCACCATGATCAGAACGGGTTTATCCCCTCTTGAAATATATCCCTTAATCTGCAGAGATTGTATTCAGTCCTGTTTCATTCAGAGGGCCAGACCCTTCAGTGGGTAGCTATTTTGTCAATCGATCTGGGGAAGGCCTTTGACATCGTGCAGTGGTATTACCTGTTTGAGACCATGCGACAGGTGAGCCTGGAGGATGACTGGCTGAAAACGATGAAGTTATTTATGAAGGCCCAATGGCGTGGGTTTGAACAGGCAGTAATATATCCCAGCAATGTGGAAACTTTCAGGGGACTAGACAGGGCTGCCCCGTATCGCCGCTCCTGTTTGTCCTAGTAATTGAACTACCCGCTGTTCTGAATGGGCGGAGAGGGAATAGGGATACCCATACGAGGACATACGCATCTTATCTCCTTAAATGCAGATGATCTTCTAAACTACCTGGAGGACGCAGTGAAGGGCACAACTACAGCACTTGAACTACTGGGGAAATTTGACTGAATGTCTGGTTTAAACGTCAGTAGAAGCAAGGTATATTTGTTTCCGGTGGATACTTTGCTCCCCGACCCCAGGAACTCCAGGTGGAACTTAATTGGGAACAATCCACTTTTAGATACCTGGGAATCTATGTTTATCACTCACTTGAAGATGTCCGAGAGGGCAATCTTGTTAGGGCTCTTCAGTACTTTAGACCATGTATCTCCATCTGGTACTCCTTGCATCTACATATCATGGCCCAGATCTCCTTAACTAAAATGGGCATGCTCCTGCACTTTTATAATATTTCATTAGACCAGGGGTACTCATAGTACGGCCCGGGGGCCAGTGGCGGCCCAGCAAGCCTTCCCTGGCGGCCCGCGGACCCCCGAGACGTCAAACGTGTGTTTCACGAGTTTTTTTTTTAAAGTGTCTGCAGCAGCGAGAGAGACTCTTGCTGCTTTGTGAGGGCTGCCTGCCGGGCGATCCTAGGAATGGCCAGAGTAAAGCTGCAGGGGCCTAAGGAGAGGTGAAATACAAAGGCATCATTAACATGCAAATGGTCTTTTAATGACCTGTGAATTGCTCGGGTGCGGCTGTGTGTGTGTGCCCCGGCTGGCGCACAGGCAGGGTGAGGTGACAGAGGGAGTGGGAGGGAAAGGGAGGGGGAGAGGGAGGGGGATGGAGAGGGAGAGACAGAGAGAGAGTGAGAGGGAGAGGGAGAGGGAGAGAGAGAGAGAGAGAGTGAGAGGGAGTGAGTGAGTGAGAGGGAGGGAGGGAGAGGGAGTGAGGGAGAGGGAGTGAGGGAGAGGGAGTGAGTGACTGAGAGGGAGTGAGTGACTTGGAAGGAGTGAGTGACTGAGAGGGAGTGAGTGACTTGGAAGGAGTGAGTGACTGAGAGGGAGTGAGTGAGTGGGAGTGAGTGAGTGGGAGTGAGAGGGAGAGTGTGAGAGGGAGAGAGAGGGGTTGAGAGGGAGGGAGTGAGTGAGGGAGAGGGAGTTAGTGAGGGAGAGGGAGTGAGTGAGGGAGAGGGAGTGGGAGAGGGAGTGAGTGAGGGAGAGGGAGTGAATGAGGGAGAGGGAGTTAGTGGGAGTGAGTGAGTAAATGAGTTGAGTGAGTGAGAGGGAGTGAGTGAGCGGGAGTGAGTGAGAGGGATGAAGTGAGTGAGAGGGATGGAGTGAGTGGGAGGGAGGGAGTGGGAGGGAGTGAGTGGGAGGGAGGGAGTGAGTGGGAGGGAGTGAGTGAGAGGGAGTGAGTGGGAGAGAGTGAGAGGGAGGGAGTGAATGAGAGGGAGTGAGTGAGTGAGAGGGAGTGAGGGAGTGGGAGGAAGGGAGGGAGAGAGAGAGAGAGAGGGAGGGAGGGAGAGGGAGGGAGTGAGAGAGTGACTGAGAGAGTGAGAGGGAGTGAGAATGAGTGAGAGGGAGTGAGTGAGTGAGTGAGTGAGTGAGAGTGAGAGGGAGTGAGTGAGAGGGAGTGAGTGAGAGGGAGTGAGTGAGTGAGAATGAGTAAATGAGTTGGAGTGAGTGAGTGAGTGAGAGGGAGGGAGTGAGTGAGAGGGAGGGAGTGAGAGGGAGGGAGGGAGTGAGAGGGATGGAGGGAGTGAGAGGGATGGAGTGAGTGAGAGGGAGTGAGTGAGTGAGTGAGTGAGAGTGAGAGGGAGTGAGTGAGAGGGAGTGAGTGAGTGAGTGAGTGAGAATGAGTAAATGAGTTGGAGTGAGTGAGTGAGAGGGAGGGAGTGAGTGAGAGGGAGGGAGTGAGTGAGAGGGAGGGAATGAGAGGGATGGAGTGAGTGAGAGGGATGGAGTGAGTGAGAGGGATGGAGTGAGTGAGAGGGATGGAGTGAGTGAGTGAGAGGGATGGAGTGAGTGAGTGAGTGGGATGGAGTGAGTGAGAGGGAGGGAGTGAGTGAGAGGGATGGAGTGAGTGGGAGGGAGGGAGTGAGTGGGAGGGAGTGAGTGAGAGGGGGGAGTGAGTGAGAGGGATGGAGTGAGTGGGAGTGAGTGAGTGAGTGGGAGTGAGTGAGTGAGTGAGAGGGAGGGAGTGAGTGAGAGTGAGAGGGAGGGAGTGAATGGGAGGGAGTGAGAGGGAGGGAGTGAGCGAGTGAGAGAGAGGGAGAGAGTGAGAGTGAATGAGTGGGAGAGGGAGGGAGAGGGAGTGAGTGAGACGGAGAGGGAGTGAGACGGAGAGGGAGGGAGAGGGAGGGAGATGGAGACAGAGAGGGAGGGAAAGGGAGAGAGTGAGAGGGAGGGAAAGGGAAGGAGACGGAGAGGGAGGGAAAGGGAGGGAAAGGAAGGGAAATGGAGGGAGAGGGAGGGAAAGGGAGTGAAAGGGGGTGAGACAGAGAGGGAGGGAGAGGGAGGGAAAGGGAGGGAGACGGAGAGGAAGTGAGAGAGAGGGAGTGAGAGAGAGGGAGTGAGAGAGAGGGAGTGAGACAGTCGGAGTGAGACAGAGGAAGACAGGAGAGAGGGAGGGTGAGAGGGAGAGAGAGCTAGAGAGAGGGAGGGAGACCGAGAGAGATGTGTGTATGCCGGGACGGCTCAGTAGACGAAGGCGTCCGCTGCATGGACCTATGATCAACCTCATGGTCAGTTTTATGTTGTTGCTCTAGCCCCTCCCCCTCCCCCACTGACCCTGCCCCCCCACCGATGCGGCCCTCGGACACAAACCAAACTGTAAATTTGGCCCCCGCGAGAAAGTTTGTGAGTACCCATGCATTAGACTCTCAAGCACAATTCTGGTTGGCTGGTTTTGTCAACTGGACTCTCTACTGAGGGTCCTTATTTGGTATACTGAAAGGAGCAAAGTATCTTTGACAACCCTACAATGTCCTATGAGAGAGGGAGGAATCGGAATCCCAAATTTTGAACAATATTTCTTAGCTTCCCAAGTGCAGTGGGTTGCCCAATGGTTGGAAGGTATGTGGTTGGAGGACATTGACCAGACGGGGAGGGAGGTGGGCTCCTCTTGGCTGCTGGCCAAGTTACTTAATCCAGCTGTGGACTGCCTGCACCACTCTCCGCTATTCGTTACGGCCCTGCGATGTTGATGTAGAGGGGTGGTTTAGGACGGCGGGTACACCAGTGTATTCTCTTGTTCTACCACTGACTGTATTACCACAGTTGGACCCAATTGCTATATTTACAGCAGAACAGTTCTCATATGTGTCCAGATCCCTTCCTTGTGATCTATCACTAAATCAAATAGCAGTCTTCTGAAATGTAAAGGGCGTCTCTTCCTTTCCCCCCAGTGTGTCCCCACCCAGCTCACAGGAATGCAGCAATACACAAATGTGTCTGAGGGAATTCCTCTCCTCCTCATGTGTTTACCAGGCAGGCCTGGGCTTTCCAAAATGAAACCCAGGGTCCTCCAAACAAAGACCCAGTGCAGGCACACGGACTCAATGAACATTCACAGCACAATGTTAGTCCTGCACAGTTCCACCATGCCGTTTACCTTTACATATACCCAGGCATACAGCACACAAACACAGTCTGTCCACACTGTTCAGCACTGAAGCTTTCCTATATTTAACCATGTTGTGCTCTTTACAAATACCCACACTGCCATAACACACACTCACTATTTGCACTCTGCACAATACTACACCCTTCATATTGTACTTTGTGCAAGCACACATACACCCAGAACATGCTGTCCCTGCGCACGCACTGCACGCATTACATCTCTCCTGTAATGCATTCCTCCCAGGCATTTATATACCTGGTATATGTACTAACCACACATATACTGCACAGTACTGCTCCGTCCTTGTACTGTACCCTTTGCAGGCAATGATACAACCAACACAATCATTACTCCTGCACTATGCAGCACTCCACATCTACTTGATGTAGGCCATGGGTAAGGTAAATACACAGCAGTGGAACTTTTAAAAAGGTGACTGAGCCTGTAGGCCTCAATCCAGTGACACAGGGTAAAAATGTCCTGTTCGACACTACTGATCACTACACTGTTTACTGCCACCTCTGCGCTCATGATGCTTAACATCCTTGTGAGGCTGGTAGCCTACAAATAGTGTTTGGGCACCCTCCTGTCCCAACAACACTACTGTCCATGAGACAGGCTTTTGTCATGGTCTATGTCATGGAACACCCACATGATCTGTGTTCGCCTAAATGAAAAATCACCTTTAGGCATCTAGACAACAGTACAGTTGGGCACTCAGTGTTATAGTGTTAATTGTGTAAATTATTTATTAATACTTGTTTTATATTTAGTTGTTAATTAATTTAAATGTAATAATGAGTACTTATTTATGGTAATTGTGTAATTAATTTTATGTGTATTTTGGGGTGTTTATAGGTGTAAATGGTGTGAATGGTGGGGAGTAATGTATTTTTTATTGATGAATTCTTAATTAGTTGCTAATTAATTTAAATTATTCAATTAGTAATGAATTATTATAATTGTATAATTAATTGTAGGTGTGTGTTGTGGTGTTTGTAGGTGTAAATAGTGGGAAGTGTGGGAAGTAATTTATTTTTTATTGATTAATTATTAATACTTTGTTAATTCAAATTAATTAATTAGTAATGAATAATGTTAATTCTGTAGTTAATTTTAGGTGTGTGTTCTGGATATTATAGTGTTAAAGAATGTGTGTAATTAACGTTTAGTATCTTTTTTTACTAATAATATATTTGTCAATCATTTTTTAATTATGTTAATTATAGAAATACATTTCAATAAAAATGTTGATGTCTTTTTTATTGGTGTGGTGTTAAAGGGTTGGAAATAACATAAATACATTTATGTTTTTTTAAAAATTGTTTGTAAATATTTGTTCCTTTTAAATAAATATTGTTTATAAATGTGTTTTATATCATATTTGTAAGTTTTTGTTATATGTAAATAACATTGTAGTATGTGTTCTTTTTAATGTTTAATATATTTAATTGCATAGTTTTTAAAAATATTGGTAATTTTTTTAAGATTATTTAATTTTCTTAAATTATTTGAATGTTATTAGTAATTTTTGTTTTTTATGCTATCCAATACTTTCCCTACTGTTGCACTCACAGAAGCATGGGGATTAATCACAATAGCCTCAATCAGTCCTGCCCACATATGGAGTGACTGTTCGGCTGCGCACCAATGCGCTCGTGTGGCTCAGGTTCTAGATGACTCCAGGTGCGCACTTGCGGATGGAGGCAGGGTAGAGCGGGCTATCCCTTCCTCTGGGCTGTAGGTAGTCCTGCCGTCGATGCCACAGACTGTATTTGATTCTCAGGGGCCAGCCGGATCACGCAGCTTCTGTGACAGGGGAGGGGTGGTCAATGTGAATCCTACTTTCCCCATATTGGGACACTTATTCAGGCCGTGTTCCACTACGTTGTTGGACTAGCTAACGAGGGTTAACATACTGTCATTTACCTTGCCTTCAACTCTGTAGGACACCACCACACTGGTGTCTGGGGCCGAAAAGACGGAATGGAGTGAGTTTTACCCTTCAGATAGGTGAGTTGTGTTCTCGACATATTGACTCCCTATCTAGGGAATGATTTCAGTTTTACCACTAGTCTCTCTTTTAGCAGTTGCTGTAATCCAGTCACCCTTTTTAATCATTGTATTTTTTTTTAACTTGGGGTGTACTACACAACCCTTGTTTATTCACTAGATGGACAACTGTTATGAAGCTGTCAGGGAGATGTGGCCTGTCTGCTAGATCGATGTATCTAGTGACTATGTACGGCTTTCATGTCATCCCCCTATAGTTACAAATAGAATTGGTGGGACTTCATGCTCACATCCATGAAGTGTGGTAGGTAGAAACCTCTTCACCCACCACCACGTGTAGATAGTTATGCACTAGATCCTGATGAAATGCAATGGATCAGTATTGACCACAATGCATGAAACATGTCGACTACACTGTGAGAGTGGACCACAGAGCCATAGAGCAGCCACTCTTTTTTCTTTTAAGAAGGTGGATAACCACCCTAATAAAAAGTTTATTCGGATTGTCCAACCTTTTTTAATGTCACTCACCCACATCGCATATACACTGTTTTTTAGGGCCCTCACACCAGCACCACCATACGGCAGGGAATAAAAGACTCTTCCTAAGAGCCCCTTCATGGGTGCCCGTCATGTATTGCAGTGCCGACCTGACGAGGAGCAAGTCCATATGATTAAGCATGACACCTAACATGCTGGGTGCGGGAGGACTCTAGTTCCAACAAGAAGGATCTCCCTCCTCCTGTTTCTGTAACTCGTTGTCCACCCTGCGGAACGGCATACTCTTTGTGTAATGTATTGACTGGGCACATATGCTGGTCCCCGTTAACAAGCCCTATCAGTCCCCCTTCTTTGCTAGAGATTCCTTTCAGCAACACAGCAGTCCTTCCTAGCAGAGTATCCACAGGTCCAGAAGTGTACTGAAGAGTTGGTGTCTGAGGTCCAGTATTTATATCCAGTTGTGCCTTTGAAGCAGGGAGACACTTCTAAAAGCATGCATTCGAAGTGCACTGGTGCCCTGCTCTCCCTGCCCTGGTTCCAGATTAACTACAAGGGTAATACAGCCCTTTGGATGAAGGCAGTACACAGTCTATTCAAGTGTATGTGAGGCTGTGCCCAGCTCCTCCCTCCCATATAGTCAGTGATGGCCTATCCAGTCACACCCAAGCTCCCTATTGTGTGTGGCAATCTAGGGGAATACACACAGCTCACCTGGAAACTACAACGAGTCATGTGACCTAGAGACAGGCTGCAGACACCAAATGACTAAGCTAGGAAAATGGCAACTTTCTAAAAAATGTATACCTTACCAAAGGTTCACAAGAGACTGGATAACTCTCCAGGCCGTCCCATTTTGTCTGGGTGTGGGTCAATTTTGGAACCCTTGGGACAATATGTCAACTACTTTATCAAATACATTCGTATTGTCCCTTTCACTGAATGCTACATTAGGCATGTCCATGATTAATCTCATAGAAAATCACTCCTTTGATCCCAACCTTGACATTTTTTATACATTGGAAGTCGAGTCCCTGTACACAAATTTCCCACAGAAGGACTCCCTACTGGTCATGGAACTCAATTTTTAACCAAAGACCGCTACCACACACAGTCCTTACTAGCTTTATTCTCCAACTCCTAGAGGTCTGTCTAACCAGAAATGTATTTTTATTTGAAGACCAATTCTACCAGCAAGTGAAAAAAACATCTATGGGGGCTATTTTTGCCCCCAATCTGGCTATTCTATACATGGACCCGCTAGAGACCAACCACATCCTATCCAACCCCAATCCATTCAGTACTTGTATTGGCAAGTGGAAACGAAACATAGATGATATTTTTATGATTTGGCAGGACAATGAGAACACACTTGAATCATTCCTCCACTGGCTTAAAAACAATTTTGGAGCTTTAAAATTTACTTTGACTCATGACACAACATCTATCTCCTCTCGTGACCTAAATATTAGGCATAAAAATGGCACTCTCATTACCGGGCTGTTCAGAAAACCTACAGAACGCAATACCTTACTAAGCTATGACAGCAACCATCCCCAGGCTCTTAGAGACTCCCTTCCATTTTCTCAGTTCTTACACATTAGGAGGAACTGCTCACTTAAGACTGACTACTTTTGTGAAGCAAAAATACTATGCACCATTCAAGGAAACCCACGTAGACTTGTTCGAACTGCAATGAAAAGAGCATGGTACTGTCCTCTTGAGGTTTTATTGGAGCCTAAGATAAAACCTAACTCAAATCAACTGGTATGCGTAACTACCTTCTTCCCAGTCTCAAATGTAATACGCAAAACTATCATAAAAAATTAGGCTGTTCTCAATGCTGGCAACCTTAGTCTAGAAAGCCCAATGTTTGCTTTTAAGAAAAGCAAAAACATTAAAGACCACGTGGTTCATGCAGCACTAAGCATGGGCGAATTTTGCGGATCTCGCGTTCGCGGATTTTGCGGATTTGCGAACTCGCAATCCGCAAAATCCGCGAATTCTCGCGAATTTGCAGATTTTTTTTTTTTTATGTTCGCACAAGTTTCTGCAAGTTCGCGAGGGTTTTGTACAATTTCGCAAATTGCGAAATTGTACAAAACGCGTGCGAACTTGCAGCAACCCGTGCGAACACAATAATATGAAGAGAAAGAAGCTCCTGGTCACAGGAATAGCACGGGGATTGCGCTCATGAAAGTCAAGGATGCAAAGGCCTCTACCCAGCATCACAGCTGACTTTCCACGGTAGATTTGGGAAGAGGCACACCTGTCCAGCCTCGAAGACGCTCATGATTGTTTTTGGGCTAATGAATGAGTCACTGAATTTGAGCATCAACTAGTTCGAGCGACCATGTGTGTGTTACTATGCAATCGCCCCGAAGGGCGCAGGGGTCCCTTGAGTGAGCTGTCCATCATAGTGGGTGAATGGCGGGAAGACGTGCAAACCGCGAGTGTGTGCGCGGGGCCAAACGGGCAGGGCTACCATGCGAGTTCACATGCCTCTTGTGTGCATAAAAGGTCAGAGAAAGATCAGTTCAGCAGATGAAGAGAAAAAGCTCCTGGTCACAGGAACAGCACGGGTATTGCGCTCGTGAAAGTCAAGGATGCAAAAGCCTCTATCCAGCACCACAGCTGATTTTCCACGGTAGATTTGGGAAAAAGGCACACCTGCCTCGACGACGAATGAGTCACAGGAAGGGTCACAGGAAGGGCATGTTGTAAATATTTTAGGATGGCGCCGGCAAGCTGCCAGCGCCATCCTAAAATACTTACTAAATTAGCTTCAACAGGAAGCTCTAATAGATAAAATAAAGCAGGTGCTCGCACCTGCTTTATTTTATCTATTAGAGCTTCCTGTTGAAGCTAACTTAGTAACTATTTTAGGATGGCGCTGGCAGCTTGCCGGCGCCATCCTAAAATAGTTACAACAGGCCAGGCTTGAACTTTTACCCCCGGAAAAATCCGCCGCTCGCAGATTTGCGACTTTCGGTAAATTCGCGGGAGTTCGCGGATTGCGAATTTACCGAAAATCCGCTAAATCCGCGAGCGGAACGGATTTTCCGCCCATGCTTATGCAGCACTACCAAGCAACAAAAAAAAGTAATCCTACAGGTAATGATCTTTGGTCCCTTGCACCTTTTAAGGGGCACTCCAAATGCGGTAACTGTGTGGTATGTGATTTCACAAGTGAGTGTAAAGAGTTTGTGTTTAAAGATATTAAGACAGAATTAAGAATGCTTACCAAGTGTAACACATGTAATGTTGTGTACGCAATTTTCTGCCCCTGTGACAAAATATACGTTGGACAAACCACTCAAAAAATCTGCCTCCGAATTTCCCAGCATTGGAGCAGAATCAGGTGCAAAAAAGTAGATGCAAGAATGGACATCAGAGAATGACATTCATTGGACTATTATTACTGTGGTAAAACTACTTCCTAGAGGAGGGGCTATTTAAAAAATATTGAACAAGGAAGAACTAAAATGAATACTGAAAACCGACAGCCTCAATACAGGACTGAACCGGCTCGAGGATTTGATTTCATTGATATAGCGCAATTCCGAATAATGTAAATTATGTGTGAAATGTTGCCTTAATGCTTCCGAATGACGGGGACCAATTATCAGCATATAGTTCTCTCCCTTATACACACTTCCTGTTAACACTCCTTAAGATGGCACCTAGTTCCCTGCCACGACAGATAATGTGAATTATGTGTGAAATGTTGCCTTATGTGCTTCGGAATGACTAGTACCAAGTGTCACCATATGTTTCTCTCCATTATACACACTTCCTTTTGACACTCCTTAAGATGGCACCCAGTTCCCTGCCACTCGCTAGTCCATTTTCTATTTTGACTACCCCCATGGGCCTCGAACACCAGTCCTTCCTCAATCTTCACCCCTCCCCACCTGACCTCCATGGCCCAATCCATGCTCTAGTCCCACCTCCATATATGTGGCACCGTGTTCAATGGGCTTTCCTGTATCCACACATGGAAAAAATCCCGCTATTCAGCCAACTTCATCAGATACCCAGTAAGCACTGACAGCGAATAATTATATGAGACCGTGCACTGAGGAAAAGCTGCGTCTAACCCGCACATCCCTCACTTCCCTTAAGGCGATTGAGCCATATGAGTATGCATCAGCGACTCCCTAATCTCCCGCCAGGAACTCCGGATTCCTAAAATTCTTGTGAGTCCCTCTCTGTTAACCGGCCACACCGCTATTGGCTTAATACACATGGCTGACCCTTCCCTTCCTCACCTAGGGACCGCCATTACAGAAACCTCCTCCCCGATCAAGCTCTCCTATTCCGGACTTGGCGGTGAGACTTGCAACATTGGGCATGAATTGTATGTTTCCCCCTCCCCTTCTCCTCAGTATCACTCCGTCACTTTTTTATGAATAGCAGAAATGGTACCAGCTTTATTTAATTCATTCCATTGTACCTGTCTCAGTATGATTATGGCTATAGTTAATTCATATAACATACCGTGTTGAATGTTAACGTTTATTGGTTCTCCCTATATGTGGCTAATTATTTATTCATACCGTATATCTCGCTGAATGGTAACCTTACCTGTAAGCTGAAATTAATCTGCTGTTATTGTTTCTCTCTATGTGTCTCATTATGTATAAGGTCATTGCCAAATTGTGTATAATTAAGTTGTATTGTAATATAGACTAATCATGTCACTTTCACCTTATTGGAGCTTGACTACCTTGCTCAAGTTATTACAGGGCTTTGTGCCGTATGCCTCACATTGGTCTGCATGCCATACGCTTGGTTTTCATTTATGCTTGCTCATGAGTCCCCCGCATGTGAAACCAACGGTCCTAATACTGCTTATGGTTTCTCATAACCCTATGCCTAAACACACTACACTCCCCAATTCAATTACGTCTTGATACAAATGCAATCAGTAGCAATCACACTGCCCACCGGTCTATTCCGCGGCACAGACCAAATAGCTGCACCTTTTCCTACACCCTCCTTGGTTTAGTCATGCATGTCAATCAGTACTCACTGTGTTGCATGCAACGTTGTCGTCACTGACGACTCTATAATTGTACTGTCCCTAATTTTTCCGCCTGGATATTTTCCCTCCCTAATTTTTTCCCCAGGCTAAAGAGGCTCTATCTTAACAGGCATGCATTCTATGTCCTGATGATGATCCGCGTATTCTTTTAACGGATCAAAACGCCGTCAATACCTTAAATACACCTTATACGCCTAAAACTTTCATTTACTTTGCTGTAAAGGTGTTCTTTTGCGATTTGTTCTCACAGTAATATGTATTTCCTATGTGTAACAAACCAAAAAAGCTTTGCCTGAGCCCCCTTTTGTATGTCCTTTTTCCCTGTTCTGCATTTCACTGGATTGTAGGACACAGGCTTGTGTCCCATTCCCATTTTAAGTATTGTTGTGCTTTATTGACTTATCTGCTCTCAAGTAAATATTAGCCCTCTGTCCGGCTGGACAAGTCTACTAAATATAGCAACGATTGAGTCTATATTCCTTACTTGGTTTCCTATTCTTCCTTTCCGGGGGCCATTATTGTTCTAAATAATTGATTCCCAAGGTCCCTGGTCGACTTGTTTGGGTTCCTTTGTTGTTTCTAAATATATAACTTTCTAAAATGACATTTTCAAAATTGTACTTTAAAATCTGCTTCACCATAAGTTAGGATTTATCATTACAATTCCAAAGACTCCAAACATGAACTGAATATCTCTTCTCATTTGGAAATTACAGCTTGATTAATATATTAAGGTAACTTCAATATTATCCAATTGGAGAAGTTGGTCTAGCAGCAATAAAAATCCAATTGAAGAGTTTTTCAGGACATTTAAAACTTAAAATCACGCGTGCTACCTTTTATATATATATTGCACTCTACCCTCTAGGCAGTCCAGGCGCTAGTCTGGGTGTGACTTACATGTATTAAAAAGGAAGGTCATAATGTCAGCTCATAACTGCACACAGAGGCTGCAATGTCAGGCCTGAGACAGATTAAAGTGCTTCCTAGGTGGGTGACATAATCAGTGCTGCACCCCACTAGTAGAATTTAATGAACAGGCCCTGTGCTCAGGAGTGCCACCTAACTAGGGACTTACAAGTAAATTAAATGTGCCAATTGGGTATAAGCCAGTTCCACCATGTCTTAAGGAGAGAACACAAATAATTTAGTATTGGCTAGTAGAGGTAAACTGCGAAGAGTCCTAAGGCCAGCAAAAAACACAGCAGAACAGGAGGTCTGAATGCAAAACGTTAGGACCAAGTTAAGCATGCCAGGTCTAACAGTGTGTTTAAGCCGTTCAACCCACTATCATTGATCAAAACTCTATCAATATTCCTGAATTTCCTTACGTGGAACCTCTGGTGTGTATTTGTATAGCACTGCCCCTGGTTCCAGGTACCATTTGAGCTGCCCCTGTTACGTATAACTTCAAAATGGAAGGCATTATCCTTGTCTTGGACATTCTTCAACAGAATCACTGGATGGATAGACTAGATCTAAAGAACACCTATCCATCCATCCTAATTTTCGCTCCTCATCAATACTGTCTACAGTTTTCTGGGAGGAACCAGATTTTAGAGTTCACTGTGTTTCTCTTCAGGTTACCATTGGCTCGTTTGTGTTTCACCAATTTAATGAGGCCACCGGTAGAGTCCCTAAGCGCAAGGAGTATTTGATTGTGCACATAGATGATCTTCTCCTCAGGAATCTAAAAATCAAGATTACTCTTCTACCAAGTCTTGGCTTCATGACCAGGGAAGGCAAACCAGACATGACTCCCCTTCAGCAGACCACCTTCATGGGTTTTCTAATCAAGTCAATTCCTGCCTCTGTTCATCTTACTAAAATCAAGATTCTGGCCATCAGGTGGAAGTTATAAGAGTCTATCTTTTCAGATATCCCTACACATTACAGCATGCATTGAAGGTCTTCTCTTCTCAGCTATGCAAGCAGTTTTCCTGGTCCCTCTCTGTTACTCTGCCTTCAAATGCTAAAGGCTGTTTGTCTTCAGAAGGGCATGACATTGTCTGACATGTTCCCCTTCAGGGAGGAAGCCAAAACTGAGTTCTATTGGTGGCTAGACCACCTGTAGGCCTGGTATGGGCGAGTAATTTTTGATAATGGCCCAGACTTGGTCATTGCATCTGATTCCATCTTTTCTGCCAGGGGCGCATGTTGGGGTGGCAACGCCACAGGCTGTTACTTGTGAGCAGGAGAGTTTGGCCTCCCTATAACTGCCTTCAATAGTTGGCAAGGTCTTTTGTTGTAAAGGTCCTGGAAAAGACAGCCCCTTCTTTTGCATTATTTGTCAGACTGCAATATTTCTGTGGTTAACATCAATAGGCAAGGCGGAACAAGGTCCAAGATGCTGGCGAGAGTTGGCAATGTTTATTGCCATTTCTGTCCTGCCAATGAGATATCTCTGATACTGGAGCATTTTCCGGGCTATTTCAATATGGTGGCAGACTGGAAGATACCTGAAGGGAGCAACTGACACATCTTCTTGACACGATAGACAAAATGGACGTATTAGTCCCCCTTCTGAATCATCAACGGGAGAAGTTCTTCAGTAGGGGCCCTGACCCGAAAGCTTGGGCATGGGATGCCTTATTACAAGACTGGGGAGAGACAAGCAATTACACCTTTTTCTTCCTTTGCTATGATAACAAGAACCAAGGCACGAGTCAGTAGGGAGTTGACAGAAGAAATAGAGAGTACAAGTTTGGTTTCCAGTTCTTCCAGAATTTTCTAAGGAGACTCCAATCCTTCTCTCTCTGATTGGAGCATTATGACGAATCGATGAGGAGAACCTCATCACATACAAGTTTTTTTTCACATCACGGCATGGATGATTTCAGGGGACTTTGGCTGCTCCTGGCCTTTAGCAACAGGCTCACATCTTCAACTACACAGCTTGGTCAGATAGTGCCAGCAAACATTACAACTCCAATTGGTGGAAGTGGTCATGTTGGTCTAGAAGATGAGGTTTGGATCCCTTGGGGCTGAGAAGAAGGGAGGGTCCCAAAAAGTGGTCCCCCATGCAATTTTCCATTGAGAAACCAAATATAAAGAAACTAAATATTTATATATATCTAGAGACTCAAATCCTCCATGGACCTGACAGATCTCAAAATGAGATCTGATTGGCTGACACCACTTTAACCTGGAAATGGTGGCACTCATCCAGGGACTCGGGACTCAGTCCCAGTCCTATGAAAAAAGGCAGAATACCACAGAAGGGAGCAGGGTTGGAATACCCTGACCCCCTAGACTTGATGGTGGGGCCCCAAACTATTTAAAAACAAATTGCAACAAATTCACGGAGGATTCACAACAATTTTTTTTTTAAACCAAGTGCACTCTCGTGCCTATATATATATTCACTGAAAAAAAGATAGGTTTCACACCAGTGATACAGATACACTTAATAAGGCAGTTAACCAATAAATTCTTATATTAACAAACATCCATTTACACACTTATTTAACCATTTATTATTCCATCGTCCTTTACAAATATATATATAAAACATATATGTTTTTCAGAAAGACCCACATTCACTGGATGGTGTCATCAGTGATGTCATGAGTGATGTCGGAGAAGTGTGGCTCAGGGGTTAGAGGCGGCAGACCTGGAGCTTGAGTTCGGCCCGGGACCAGGGTTCAATTCCCCGCCTCGGCGGGTCTTGGGCTCAAAATTCCACAGACTCGTTAATTCTCGCTCCGGTGCCTTCTCGACTCACGGGTTCACACTCTGCGACTCTGGGCAATAGCTTGCTTAATCTCCACAACGGCCCCTCGCGGTGGGATGCCTGGCTTTCACCCTGTGGATACCCTGCCAGGGTATCTCACAGGGGAATACCAGGACGGGTTCCCTAAGCAAGCGCTGAGATGCCCAAGGGTAAGTCATGCGCTATATAAGTCTCATTCATTTCACTCATTTCATGTCACTGACCATGTCATGAGTGATGTAATATGTGACGTCATCAGCAGTGCATTGCAGGCGCGCAAGTTATAGTGAGTCCAACTAACTATAACGTGGGAATTTCAATGGTTTTATGTCAGTAAAATTTCCAGCTAACTATAACTGGTGTGAAACCTATGGTTTCTTCAGTGAATTTAATAGGTTTTTTAAATGCTAATTCCTAACTATAACTGGTGTGAAACCTATGGTTTTTTCAGTGAATTTCATAGGTTTTTTAAATGCTAATTCCTTTCTATATCGAGTTTCTAACCTATGTTATTTTTTTACAATTTGCTGTTTTGTGTAAGTATTAATTTTTAAGTTATTATTTTTTTTTAATCATTTTTTCTTGGGGTGCTCTGGGTGCGCGCTCCGGTAAGCTCTCCGGAAAGCGCACCCAGAGCGCTACTTTCGTTCGTGAAAAAAATATGAATGAAAAGTTAATAATAATGCAAAACATTTCATACCATACAAATAAAAGCAGTTTTTTTTATAAGGAAATGAAAATGAGTTTGCATTTCCGTAAAACTATGAAGACGTCACTTCGGCGCGCAACGTAAGCGCCCCCGGAAGCGCCTACGTTCGCGCCGTGTATGCGCCCCGGAAGTGCCTACGTTTGCGCAGCATATGCGCCCCGGAAGCGCCTACGTTCGCGCCGCGTATGCGCCCCTGAAGCGCCTACGTTCGCGCCTCTTATGCGCCCCGGAAGCGCCTACGTTCGCGCCGCGTGTGCGCACCCGGAAGCAATCCAGTGCGCGCAGCGTCAGCGCGTGAAGTCATGTGACCTTAAAATAACACTTTTCATTGGTTGCTTACATTTTTTTTTACAAAGAATGAAATCCCCACCCATTTCCTTCACTTCTTCTTTCACTTTTGTGACTGAAAGACCTGTTTTTTGCTCCTGGATCTTTCTTGGTTTACCATGGCTGCCAGAGAATCCAGCAGTGATGAAAAACCTGAATTAATCAATGAAGAGCCTCCTCAACCAAAGGTGAAGGAACATTTTATTTGGAAATTTTTTAAAATACCACCTAACCAAAAAAAAGGTGAATGCTCCAAAAGTGGAGTGCAGGATCTGCAAACAAGTCCTGTCACGGGGTGACCCCAAAAAAATATACTCATTTGGGAACTTTACGATGATCCGGCATGTGGAGAGGAAGCACCCCCAGAATTTTGCCCGGGAAAGTCTCAGGGCTCTGGCACAAGAGGTTCCCAGTGATGGGCCTCTACATCCACCGGAGGAGCAACTACTTCTGGGAGGGAGCAATCGCAGGAGCTCGTGCCAAATATTCAACCTGCTTTCAACCATGGTGTCCTGAGATGCAGATACTGCAATCAACTCCTTACCTTTGGGGAGCAAAGTGTCCAGCTCATGGTTCGAACATTGGAGAACCATCACTGCCCTTTCCACCCCTCATTTTTTTTGCTCCTGTTGAGCAGTTTCCATTCCCTGTTTTTGTTCCTGTTTTGAAAAAAGAAGAAAACAAAAAGTTCTTTTCAGAACTACCTCGAATTCGCATCAAAGAGATATATTCTTTAAAAAATGAAAAAGTGTAAGTGAAATTGAGTGCATTGATAATGGAAAGGAAAATGAGTAAGAAAGAACAGAAAGGTATGAGAGGAGAAAGGAAGTGAAGTAGGAGGACTGAAAGAAGGTGAGTGTTGGGAAGGAAAGTAAGGAGAAGAAGAGTGAATATGGGGAATGTTGATATTCAAAGAAAATGTTGAAAAGGAACGGGGGTGTGGAAGAGTAAGAAAAGATGCATTGCTGGAGCTGAAGGCTGAAGGCCTTATTTATGAAGCCATGCGTCACCTTAACACCACCAGAGCGTCACTTTTTGTGACGCATCAGTCCAGTAAAAAATGCACCTTATTTATTCATATTTCCAAAGTGGCGCATCTAGGTAGATGCGTCACTTTGTAAGCCCCTGCGCCACATTATTCCTACGTCAGGTGTAATGTATGCAAAAGGGACGTATTGACGCAAGAAAGGGTCGTAGAGGTGACGCAGTGAAATCTATGAGATATCACTGCGTCACTTTTTTTACGCTGTTGCGTCCAAATCTTACGTCTGTTTCACAGCAGGCGTGCAGGCCCTTTCACATGGGGCTTGGCCCCATGTGAAAGGATACATTGCTGGAGTTGCTTCATTTTTCAGACACACTCCAGCAATGCATCACTTTTGCGCTAACAGATACGTCTAAAATACTGACGTATCTGTAAGAACTTCCAACATAATATGTCATAAAATTAATATGACGCATGAGTAGAAGACTGAAGGACTCATTTATGAGGCCATGCGTCACTTTAACACCACCAGAGCGTCACTTTTTGTGACGCACCAGTGGTGTAAAAAATGCACCTTATTCAGTCATATTTACAAAGTGGTGCATCTAGGTAGTTGTGTCACTTTGTAAGCCCCTGCGCCACATTATTCCTACGTCAGGTGTAATGTATGCAAAAGGGACGTATTGACGCAAGAAAGGGTCGTAGAGGTGACGCAGTGAAATCTATGACATATCACTGCGTCACTTTTATGACGCTGTTGCTTCCAAATATTATGCCTGTTTCACAGCAGGCGTGCAGGCCCTTTCACATGGGGCTTGGCCCCATGTGAAAGGATGCATTGCTGGAGTAGCTTCATTTTTGTGACACACTCCAGCAATGCTTCACTTTTGCGCTTACAGAAACGTCTGAAATACTAACGTATCTCAAAGAACTTCCAACATAATACGTCATAAATTTAATATGACGCATGAGTAGAAGACTGAAGGACTCATTTATGAGGCCATGCGTCACTTTAACGCCACCGATGCGTCACTTTTTGTGACGCACCAGTGCTGTTAAAAATGCACCTTATTCAGTCATATTTACAAAGTGACGCATCTAGGTAGTTACGTCACTTTGTAAGCCCCCGCGCCATATTATTCCTACCTCAGGTGTAATGTATGCAAAAGGGATGTATTGACGCAAGAAAGGGTCGTAGAGGTAACACAGTGAATAAACTGGGGGCCTCATTTCTGAAAAGTGACGCATCGCTGCGTGAAAACAGCGATGCGTCACTTTTCTGTGCGCACTCCTTACGACATTCCAGATGTGTCATATTTAATGTATGACGAATCATATCGCAAGGAATTACAGATACGTCAGTATTTCTGACGTATCTGTAAGCACAAAAGTGACGCATTGCTGGAGTGTGTCACAAAAGTGACGCAACTCCAGTAATGCGTCCTTTCACATGGGGACAGCCCCATGTGAAAGGTCTTGCGTCAGTCTTACGCCTGCTGTGAGGCAGGTGCAAGATTTTGACGCAACAGCATCCTAAAAGTGACGCAGTGAAATCTCATAGATTTCACTGCGTCACTATTACGAGGCTTTTTGCGGGGGAACTCCCCCTCTGCATACATTATACCTGACGCAGGTATAATGTGGTGCAGGGTTTTAAAAAGTGACCCATCTACCTAGATGCGTCACTTTTTAAATATAGCGCAACGAGGCACATTTTTTACACCGCTGGTGCGTCACAAAAAGTGACGCACAGGTGGCGTAAAACTGTCGCAAGGCCTTCATAAATGAGGCCCTGGATTTTCCCCATGCTTTGCTCCCCGGTGCGCTTCCCAGTGCGCGTACCGGGCGCCCCCCCGCGCAAATCAATTTTTTTTTCTTTTTTCAAAGCCCTGCGGGACCTTATTTTAGCCCCCACATCAAACTTAGGGGGTCAGGGGGGGGGGTCTACCCTGCCCCCATATAGTCATTTCTCCCTTTTTTTATGTCACCTCTTGTGTCTCGATCCTACCGAGACACAAGATGGCGGCCACTCCGGACTGTTTTGAATGTTTACAGACACCCGTGAGCCAATCAGCTTTCCGTGCGCAAGTCGCGTGGCGCGCCCGGTGCGCTCCCCGGTGCGCGTACCGGGGCGCGCCTATAGATATATATATTTTTTTTAACCTAAATTACTCAAAATCCACTGGAGCACATATCTTGAGACATAGCAAAGGCACATCAGGCTACCAGTCCCTACAATTTTGCCAAGTTTGGTGGAAATCCATTCAGCCATTCGGGCTAAAAGTGAGGTCGACCGCCCTATGGAAATTAACATGGGGAAAACGCGTTTTGGGACCCCCCTTTTATCTCAGCCCCCGCTTGACGAATCCCCCCCAAACATTCAGGGAAAGACCGGAGCTCAAAGAGGCCATTTTGAGGAAATTTTCAGGCAGATTCGTCAACCGGCGCCAAAGTTATTCCAAATAGAATTTTGAGATTTAACATTGAAAAAAATCCTAACTATAACTACCTACTAGCGACCGCCAGTAGGTAATATATATATATATATATATATATATATATATATATATATATATATATATATATATATATATATATATATAAATGAGGTATATCCGGTTCCCAGTGAAAGCAGTGCAGCGCAGTCAGCAACACTGACAAACAGGAACCAGCGAGACCCAAAGTGGTGCAATTTGATTTTATTTAAAGTTCAGCCCGGCACCAATCCGCGATGACGCGTTTCGGCTAGAGATAGCCTTGATCACATGACATGATATACATATATACATATTGTCTAGAAAGAAGAAGGTTTTTGGATCAGTTAAATGGGTGCACTGCCCGTTCATACGCATACAGTTCTAAGTAATATGAATTTTCCAGGTGCTATTCGGCGAGTGGACAAACCCAAACCACTCCTGTGAGTAGAGAACTACTACTATCAAGTAAACGGTTTGCCGAAGCACTCTGTTGAGTGAAGACGATTGTTCAATGACAATAAACAAGTACACTCAAAAACACCAATTTGACAGAAGTGACCAAAGTTCCACAAGATGAGTAAATCTTGGAGTCTTTAATGAAGATTACAGCCAGCCGGCACGTGTTTCATCGCCTTCGCGATTCCTCAGGGCTGAAACAAACAAATAAGTAGCATCTAGCATATTCTTTGAGCAAATAAATTTCCATACCAGACCATGCTGTCTGGTCATTATAGACATACAGTAAATGCTTCCTCCTGTAGTGAACATACAGTGATTTGTTCAAGTTTGTTAAACTAGTGCCACCACAACACATCCGTGTCGAAAAGGGTGTCTACGATCGATGTTCTATGAAGACGTGGGTATACGTGATAGTGATTGTGATGGGTCTGTGTAGGAAGGACAAATTACTCAATTTATGTGCTCGGCGATCCCCAACGACACAAAATGACAAATACCCTGCGTCGCAGCGGAAGTGTCCTACCCGTGTGCGGCTCTTACATCCTACATGCCAAACTTGTGATATAGTGCAAACATGTGTCATTGGGAAGGCATACCTAGATGGCCGTGTCAACATCGGAAGGTCTGTAAAATTGTTGAGAAGGAGACAAAACCGGAAGAATCTCATCACTAACCGCGCTTGAGTGATATTTGGGCAAGATATCACCACAATGAGACTGTCCGTCAATAAGTGTAAGTCGACTCACCGCTTGTCTGGTGATAATTCCGACCCAGCCGGGCCTTCCACTAGTAGCACTGGTTCGAGTGCGTCCAGCAGCGGTGGATGTCTTTATGTCTGTGACACAATAAGGGTAAGATATGTCACTTCAAATATGTAGTATTTGAATCGTCATCTAGGAGAACTAGGCAGGGCCTTACCTATGCAATACAATGTCACATGGACTATCTCCTTGGAGTCCTATTATTACAAAAGTATGTGATGGAATTCCCTATCTTTTATCCTTGCCGTAATATCATTATTTGCTTCAACTTCTCAAACATGCGTAGCGAGTCATGCATTACCCTAGAAGGTAAACCTATTCAACTTACATAAATCTAGAGATCATGCGAGTGTAAGTTGGGCTCGGAAACCACTCGATATATTTCACCAAAAATGTTGGAACTTCCGTTACCGAAAAGAATGCTGTTTAGGGAAAGTAATACTATCGTCAATAATAGAATGGTTCATTACAATTAAGTGGAATTACACATCGGAAGGTATTAAATACATCTTACCGACTTATTTTCTTATGCGGGGAAAACGGATGCGGTTCCGAATTGACTGGGTACCAAGCTACAGAGAAAGAGTGAAGGGGGGATTTAGATATCTGCTCGTTGCTAAAGAATGGATAAAATAAACATCCTCATTAGTATCCGTGTACGTTTGTAATCCACTTACCCGTGTACGGCTTCTCCGATAGTATCAGGCGAGTGCACCTCTTCCGGGCCCGGTTCTGTGTTTGGACACGTGATTGTGTTCCAACCCACGTATATGCGCGTCTCGACGTGAGGCGTTCGCTCCACTAGAGCGCATGAAAGAGTAACGATACCGGCCATGTTTGAAAGGATAATATATATTATATCCAATCCTCCATTAAATATATAGTTTTGTTGATAGGATGTTCATATATCGTATAAGAAGAACAGTGTTAAAAGGAAATATGAATTGAATCCCATATGTCCATTAGATGCGAGTGTATTGTTGTCGTTATGCGATCAGTTGATCGCAATATAAACCGTTCGAAGTGCTCTAATCGACGCATACAGAAATAAATGTTTACCATTATTCATAGGGAACTCCGGTAATTACCATGGCGGATTCATGCTCCCGAGTGCAGCGTGACATAAGACTCTAATATTGTGTCCCATAGTGCAGTGCGCACCGTGATTGAGAAGGGTAACTTGTATGAGTGAATGGCCCAATCATACTGTGACTGCCTATCACAATACAACGTGTACAGTATCATAATCACTGTTTGAGTTATTCATAACTGTAATTATCCGTACAGGAGACTCATCCCAGCGTTAAGAAAGATATTGATATCAAACATTTCCACAGACACAGTTCTGCAACATTACTCATTCTTATGACAATCACATATAAATGCAATATTATAGTGTCTCTATTCAATCACCCAAAAAGTATTGCATTTCCTGGTCATAGTTTAACCCTAACTCCACAGATTTCAAGCGCATAATCCAGGTCGCTTCAGTGCGTCTCAGTCTTAATTCGCGATTCCCACCTCTTACTGCCAGAGGTACAGTTTCTATGCCAAAAAATTGCACATTTTTGCTTTTCTGGCCTTGTTGGCAGGAGGCTACGTGCAAGGCCACAGGATATTTGGGGTCACAGTTTACAATGGCTCTCACATGTTCCATCATTCTCTCTTTCAATGGTCTAATCGTGCTCCCCACATAATGTTTACCACATTCACATTCAATAATATAAATGACAAATTTGGTTGTGCAATTGATATTACTTTTGATGTTATAACATACTCCCAAAAAAAAAAAAAAATTTTATGGGCCCTAATGGAGTATGCAATGCAATACTTTTTGTGTGATTGAATAGAGACACTATAATATTGCATTTGGATCTATGACAGAATTTCGACAGACAGAATTTCGACCTACACAAATATCGGCGTAATTATATCGATAGCAAAAATATCGACGCCCTATGTACAACATGGTAAGTACCAAAATATCGAAAAATTAATATCGATGTTAAAAATATAGTTGTTAAATATATCGATTTTTTTCAAATTTAAAATAACATTAAAAAACTGTAAATAATACTTATTAATTACTTAAACATATTTAAATATATGTAATAATTGTTTAAAAAAATAATAATACATATTTAATAAAAATATAAAATGATAAATCATATATAATATATAATTACTTAACAATAATTACTATTCCCACTCCAGTGGGTGCAACAGTAGGGAAAACTGACCCTGAACACTAAAAATACCCCTTTACCCAAAAACCTAAAACTGACCCTGAACCCTAAAAATACCCCTTTACCCATAAACTGAAAACTGACCCTGAACCCTAAAAATACCCCTTTACCAAAGAACTGAAAACTGACCCTGAACCCTAAAAATACCCCTTTACCAAAGAACTGAAAACTGACCCTGAACCCAAAAAATACCCCTTTACCCAAAAACTGAAAACTGACCCTGAACCCTAAAAATACCCCTTTACCCAAAAACTGAAAACTGACCCTGAACCTTAAAAATACCCCTTTACCCAAAACCTGAAAACTGACCCTGAACCCTAAAAATACCCCTTTACCAAAGAACTGAAAACTGACCCTGAACCCTAAAAATACCCCTTTACCCAAAAACTGAAAACTGACCCTGAACCCTAAAAATACCCCTTTACCCAAAAACTGAAAACTGACCCTGAACCCTAAAAATACCCCTTTACCCAAAAACTGAAAACTGACCCTGAACCCTAAAAATACCCCTTTACCCAAAAATTGAAAACTGACCCTGAACCCTAAAAATACCCCTTTACCCAAAAACTGAAAACTGACCCTGAACCCTAAAAATACCCCTTTACCCAAAATTAATTAATATTACAAATAAATTACTTCCCACCCTATTCCCCTATAAACCCACAACCCGCTCCAGTAGTAAAACATATAATTTAGTTAAAAATATACATAAATTATCAATTAATTAATCAATTAAAATAAATCATTGCCAATTAATATTTAATTGCAAAATAAATTAATCATTGAAAAATAATTATTTAAGTACAAATAAATTACTTCCCACCCTATTCCCCTATAAACCCACAACCCGCTGTGGTAGTAAAACATATAATTTAGTTAAAAATATACATAAATTATCAATTAATTAATCAATTAATCAATTAAAATAAATCATTGCCAATTAATATTTAATTGCAAAATAAATTAATCATTGAAAAATAATTATTTAATTACAAATAAATTACTTCCCACCCTATTCCCCTATAAACCCACAACCCGCTTTGGTAGTAAAACATATTATTTACTTTTATATATTTTTAAATTATAAAAACATATTAAACACATATTATAACAATTAATTTAAATACTTAACTAATATTTCTAACACATATTAGTAAATCGAAATTACTTACATCGATATATATGCTATCGATATTAGTAATTTCGATATTACTTACCTTAGGGTCGATATTCTGGCCATCGATATTCTGGACATCGATATTCTGTCCCATCGATATTAGCAACTCGATATAAGTGT
Organism: Lissotriton vulgaris; assembly: GCF_964263255.1. Lineage (NCBI taxonomy): Eukaryota > Metazoa > Chordata > Amphibia > Caudata > Salamandridae > Lissotriton > Lissotriton vulgaris. The sequence goes on from NC_141694.1 coordinate 1,302,557,605, forward strand.
AGGTCGAAATTAAGAACTCAATATTTTGACTGTTTACCATTGCATTTATGTGTGATTGTCATAAGAATGAGTAATGTTGCAGAACTGTGTCTGTGGAAATGTTTGATATCAATATCTTTCTTAACGCTGGGATGAGTCTCCTGTACGGATAATTACAGTTATGAATAACTCAAACAGTGATTATGATACTGTACACGTTGTATTGTGATAGGCAGTCACAGTATGATTGGGCCATTCACTCATACAAGTTACCCTTCTCAATCACGGTGCGCACTGCACTATGGGACACAATATTAGAGTCTTATGTCACGCTGCACTCGGGAGCATGAATCCGCCATGGTAATTACCGGAGTTCCCTATGAATAACGGTAAACATTTATTTCTGTATGCCTCGATTAGAGCACTGCGAACGGTTTATATTGCGATCAACTGATCGCATAACGACAACAATACACTTGCATCTAATGGACATATGGGATTCAATTCATATTTCCTTTTAACACTGTTCTTCTTATACGATATATGAACATCCTATCAACAAAACTATATATATCATATGGAGGATTGGATATAATATATATTATCCTTTCAAACATGGCCGGTATCGTTACTCTTTCATGCGCTCTAGTGGAGGGAACGCCTCAAGTCGAGACGCGCATATACGTGGGTTGGAACACAATCATGTGTCCAAACACAGAACCGGGCCGGAAGAGGTGCACTCGCCTGATACTATCGGAGAAGCCGTACACGGGTAAGTGGATTACAAACGTACACGGATACTAATGAGGACGTTTATTTTATCCATTCTTTAGCAACGAGCAGATATCTAAATCCCCCCTTCACTCTTTCTCTGTAGCTTGGTACCCAGTCAATTTGGAACCGCATCCGGTTTCCCCGCATAAGAAAATAAGTCGGTAAGATGTATTTAATACCTTCCGATGTGTAATTCCACTTAATTGTAATGAACCATTCTATTATTGACGATAGTATTACTTTCCCTAAACAGCATTCTTTTCGGTAACGGAAGTTCCAACATTTTTGGTGAAAAATATTGAGTGGTTTCCGAGCCCAACTTACACTCGCATGATCTCTAGATTTATGTAAGTTGAATAGGTTTACCTTCTAGGGTAATGCATGACTCGCTACGCATGTTTGAGAAGTTGAAGCAAATAATGATATTACGGCAAGGATAAAAGATAGGGAATTCCATCACATACTTTTGTAATAATAGGACTCCAAGGAGATAGTCCATGTGACATTGTATTGCATAGGTAAGGCCCTGCCTAGTTCTCCTAGATGACGATTCAAATACTACATATTTGAAGTGACATATCTTACCCTTATTGTGTCACAGACATAAAGACATCCACCGCTGCTGGACGCACTCAAACCAGTGCTACTAGTGGAAGGCCCGGCTGGGTCGGAATTATCACCAGCCAAGCGGTGAGTCGACTTACACTTATTGACGGACAGTCTCATTGTGGTGATATCTTGCCCAAATATCACTCAAGCGCGGTTAGTGATGAGATTCTTCCGGTTTTGTCTCCTTCTCAACAATTTTACAGACCTTCCGATGTTGACACGGCCATCTAGGTATGCCTTCCCAATGACACATGTTTGCACTATATCACAAGTTTGGCATGTAGGATGTAAGAGCCGCACACGGGTAGGACACTTCTGCTGCGACGCAGGGTATTTGTCATTTTGTGTCGTTGGGGATCGCCAAGCACATAAATTGAGTAATTTGTCCTTCCTACACAGACCCATCACAATCACTATCACGTATACCCACGTCTTCATAGAACATCGATCGTAGACACCCTTTTCGACACGGATGTGTTGTGGTGGCACTAGTTTAACAAACTTGAACAAATCACTGTATGTTCACTACAGGAGGAAGCATTTACTGTAAGTCTATAATGACCAGACAGCATGGTCTGGTATGGAAATTTATTTGCTCAAAGAATATGCTAGATGCTACTTATTTGTTTGTTTCAGCCCTGAGGAATCGCGAAGGCGATGAAACACGTGTCGGCTGGCTGTAATCTTCATTAAAGACTCCAAGATTTACTCATCTTGTGGAACTTTGGTCACTTCTGTCAAATTGGTGTTTTTGAATGTACTTGTTTATTGTCATTGAACAATCGTCTTCACTCAACAGAGTGCTTCGGCAAACCGTTTACTTTATATATACATATTGTCTCAGCTCGAACACACCTTCTGTCTTACCCAGAAAAGAAGAGTGTGGACCCAAGTATTTGTGCAGATTTATTTTATTCAGCCAGCTCTGCCACTACACGTTTTGGGCGATCCCGCCCTTGATCACATGACCAATATATATATATATATATATATATATATATATATATATATATATATATATATATATATATATATATATATATATATATATATATATATATATATATATATATATATATATATATATATATATATATATATATATATATATATATATATATATATATGTATATATATATGATATGTATATGTCCGGAAGCTTGTCAAAGACCAAACCTCACCTATTGCTCGTCACTTCGAAGAACTGCACAAGAGCAACAGAAACTTGTTGAGGTTCTTCGTAATTGACAAGCTTCCGGACATGAAAAGAGGAGGTGACAAAATTCGGAAGTTAAGACAAATGGAAAATAGATACATTCTCGAGCTGGATACTCTTATGCCCAGAGGTCTTAATTCTGAGGAAGAAATGAAATGGCACTTAGGTGATTAAGAGCTAATAATAGGGTGTCATATATAAGGATCTCTGAGATATTTTCCTAGTGGGGTATAGACGTCGATTATGTTTCAAAAGATTTTGTTAGGACTGTATATGTCAGTTGTTATGAACTGTTTAGGCCCAAGGTCAACCTAGTGCTTCCTGCAGATTTTAATATGTTCAATTTTATGTTACACTTTTTTGTTTCACTAGTACTAAGACTCAAAACCCGCTTAGGGCCATATGTGGTGATCAATAGAATACAGTAATTTTTGACTGGCCCACTTTTTGTGTTTTAATCGTAGGTAATGGGAGTGTAGTGGTGTACCGGACGAGAAACCCACTGGGGTGATGATAATGGATAAAATCGTGTGGACTTGTTTTGTAAATCTCACTTGGGACTATACACTATATACAGGCAATATATTTTGTGATATTATACGTAGTATTGCCATTAACGAAAAACGCTGCTCACTGGAGAAGATACGACAAATTCAAATGAATTTAATTTGATTTAACTTGGCCATAATGTTACATAAGTTGCAAGGAGTTGGCATCTTATTGCCTGATGAATTATATTGTCGTCCACTAGGAAATGTTAACTAATTTTTCTGTACTAATATAAACAATCTCACTATATTGGACAATATGTGACATGGCACCAGTTATGGAATTCGAATCAGCAAATACAACTGTTATCACATAAGCAACTCTCATGTGCTCACTTAGTTGATAATGTTGATTGATTGAAGCTTTCACAATGTTTTGGAGCAGGTCATATGTGAGAAACAACATTATACTCCACTCTAAGAGGCCGCGGTAATGTGGGCTTGAGTCGTCTGTCTATTTTGATCACTTATCACGTGTAACTTTATTTATTGTTTGTGCACTGTTAATGGAATCACCCGTGACCAAGGCGAGTGTTTCGCCGAAATGCGTTGGGGTTTTTTCCTTGTTTGGACTCACGATGCTGCATTTGAAAAAATAAATCCAATTGGAATGCGCAAAAAGTAACTGGAGTGATCATCTTCTATCGACGAGAGTGCATTTGCGTAGCGGTGACTACGCGCTGTGAACTATAATTTGAATACAGGGTTACCTTTGCCCCTGAAATGCACCGTTGTCTTGGTGTCCCGGCGCTGATGCGGAGGATGTGAGCCTGATATATATATATGCGTTTCGACAGACCCAGCTGCCTGGTTCACTACATCTACTGCTCCCAAAGTGCATACATGTTTGATAGTGTTCACAGACACCATGTGACTCCAAAATGAAGGAAAGTGAAAACAGTTCTAGTGAGCGGAAAATTAGAAAGCAGACCATTGATTGTCATGGTAACAGGCACCTAAATGATAAACATGGTGGAGTTGAAATGATTCGATTTTGGAAGTCATGGTAAAATAAATCAAAATTAGCAACAACTTCACGGTATCTTTTGCAGTGTTCAATTAACATATTTCGACATTTGCTCTTTGTAAATACAAAACCGATAAATAGATAAAATTATTATATCGAAATCCGTGAGTTAAGATTATTTGAGCGCGTGAAGGAGAGTGGGAACCTATTGTCAGCCCCTTGTATAAAGTTTTACTTGCGCGCGCATTCTGTAACTTCATTCTGTAACAGCCTCAGCTTACAACAGAGAGGGTAGTGCTGCGCTGTGTTTTACAGGGCGCTTTGCCGGGAATTCAGCCGTGTTAAGGTAAAACGCCGATTTTATTAATACTAAAATAGTAGGAGACTCGTGTGTGTGAGTGGATGTTTGGGCGTATGGGCGTATGGCCATGTAGCTTGGGACCTCATTCGGGACTATACGCATGTGGGTTCCAAGGTGGGTTCACGCGTTTGGCGAACCCGGATCCGGGTCCAGCAGTAGTTTGTTGTTTTAGTGGCATATAATTTTGTATGGTAGCGGGACCCCTGCCTGCCTGTTGATATGCATGCATGTTAAGGGAGACAGTGGAAGCCGTTATTCCGGATTTCTGCTAGGGATAGTGAGTACTAATCAGAATGGTGTTCTCAGATCGGGAGGTCTGTCAGAGATGCACCTTTAGAGCTTCATCCGCATTAAGCCCATGTGGGGCTCTGCTGTTTAGTAAAATTATATATTTGGATTCCAGTCTCCTTAGTGTCAATAGTCTGTTTCCCCCCCTACGAGGTTTTTGGACACTGTCCAGCACAAAGTAGCTCAGGTCTCCTGCTCTGCCATGGTGGTCACTGTTTATATATGTGTATATATGAAAAAAACAAAGGAGTGCCCCAGTGAGGAGGTCGCACCTGAAGGGGTTACAGCACACCACCGCCGGCAGCAGCAATAACAGGATCCTCACTCAACTCCAAAAGTCAAACGCGTTTCGAGCAAAACTCCGCTCTTCGTCAGTGGCAGAAACGCAAATGCAGCGATTTTTTTAATCCATGATATTTATTGTATAAGTCCCGCCCCATTCCGCATGCTAGTTATGATAGTCCCATGAAATGAATGCCAAGACTTAGGATTCTATTAACCCCAGTGGGTGCTGCAAAATTGCATTAAAATGTATCAATCCAAGTGGAAAAATATAATATAACATCTTGTCCCAAGTGGGTGGAAGTTTATGGAAGAGGAAAACTGCTTGCTCCCAATGATATGCCGGACAGCGAGGCCCCCTTCGGTCCAACTGGTCCCGCGGTTGCGAGAACCAAGGATCCACTCTCGAATATATATATATATATTTAGGCGCTACAAATGGCTACCCCTCCCAGGCCAATTTTGACCCTGGGAATCCCATACTCGGGGCTCATCTGAGTGTGAAAATGGGAGGAGGGCATGGAATCCTCACCCACTGATTTCCTCCTCAGAGACCGTAATGCCCTGGGGCCCAGCCGCAAACAAAAAGATGAGGGGGCTGCACACTCCCTTGAGCTGTTAATGTCCTGGGGAACCACCCCTTAGACATAGCAATTTGCCTGCCTGCACTGTCGTGGGCAGGGAAACCTGTATTTGCTCTCACTTGGTTGGAGCAACTTCAAAGCATCTGCCAAGCGGGAGCAAACACCAAGTCTGCTCCCACGGACAGGAGCATGAAAGACTCTCCCACCTGCTTGGAGCAGATTTTCTATCAATTTCCCTTCCCGCAATGAAGCGCGCAAGGAAACAGATGAGACGATCATTCTTGCCCGTAGGGAGCAATGCCTTCTTCCACTGGAAGTGGCGAGCCTGCTGTGGCCCCGGGGCTCCCCCTGTGGCCCCAAACCTCAGTGTGGTGGGGTCCCTGGGTGGGCACTGGGTCATCCACCCTTTATTGACCTGGCCCTGGAGGATGGGGTCGCCGGGGTTTAAATTGGCCCAGGTTAAGGAGCTGTGTGCCCCCCAATTCCAATCTGCTCAGACCTCTGAAAATGGGGTCGCCTGGACCGAAATTGGCCCAGGAGGCTTTTCCCTTTAAGCAATATGACTGTACCACAGGGCATTCAAGTTCAAGTTCAAGAATTTGTATAGCGCACTACTCACCCAGAGGGTCTCAAGGCGCTTGAGGGAGGGAGGTGGATTTACTTATCGAATATCCAGGTTTTTAGTTGCTTTCTGAAAGAGAGGTGGTTCTGAGTGAGGCGGAGGTGGGTGGGGAGAGAATTCCAGGTTTTATCCGCTAAGTAGGAGAAGGATCTTCCCCCCATGGTGGATCTGTGGATGCGCGGGATTGCGGCGAGGGCTTGATTGGACGATCGTAGTTGGCGGGAGGGGGTGTAGAAGGATAGACGCTTGTTGAGGCATTCGGGTCCTAGGTCGTAGAGGGCTTTGTGTGCGTGGGTGAGGAGACGTAACGTTATTCTCTTGTTGACAGGGAGCCAATGGAGGTCTTTCAGGTGGTCGGAAATGTGAGCTTGCCGAGGGATGTCCAAAATGAGCCTGGCTGAGGCGTTGGAGTTTTTTCTGTAGTTTGGCTGTGGTTCCGGCGTAAAGGGTGTTGCCGTAATCCAATCGGCTTGTGACCAGTGCGTGGGTGACTGTCTTTCTTGTTTCGGTGGGGATCCAACGGAAGATTTTTTTGAGCATTCGTAGGATGTTGAAGCAAGATGATGAGACGGCGTTGACTTGTCTGGTCATCGAGAGGGAGGAGTCTAGGATGAAGCCCAGGTTACGTGTGTGGTCCGTAGGTATGGGTGCGGTTCCGAGGGCTGGTGGCCACCATGAGTTGTCCCAGGCAGAGGGGGATGTTCCTAAGATGAGGACTTCTGTTTTGTCCGAGTTTAGTTTTAAACGTCTGTTCTTCATCCACTCTGCTACTTCTTTCATTCCTTCGTGTAGGTTGGTTTTGGCGGTGTTTGGGTCTTTTGTGAGGGAGAGGATCAGCTGGGTGTAGTCTGCGTAGGAGATGATGTTGAGGTTGTGTTGGTGCGCAATGGATGCGAGGGGACTCATGTATACGTTGAAGAGGGTGGGGCTGAGTGATGATCCTTGTGGCACGCTGCAGATGACTTCGGTGGCCTCTGATTTGAAAGGGGGAGGCAGACTCTCTGGGTTCTTTCGGTGAGGAACGATATGATCCAGTCCAATGCCTTTCCTTGTACTCTGATGTTGCTGAGGCGTTGTATGGGGGTGCTATGACAGACTGTCGAAGGCTGCGGAGAGGTCAAGTAAGATGAGAGCAACTGTTTCTCCGTTGTCCAGTAGTGTTCGGATGTCATCTGTTGCTGTGATGAGGGCGGTTTCGGTGCTGTGTTTGGCTCGGAAGCCTGATTGAGAGGAGTCGAGGGATTTGTTGGATTCGAGGAAGGCGGCGAGCTGACTGTTGACGGCTTTCTCAATGACTTTGGCGGGGAATGGGAGGAGCGAGATGGGGCGGTAGTTCTTAAGTTCGGTTGGGTCAGCCGTGGGTTTCTTCAGAAGGGCGCTGAGTTCGGCATGTTTCCAGTTTTCTGGGAAGGTGGCGGAGTTGAGGGAGCAGTTGATGACGTCTCGGAGATGGGGTGCGATGATGGAGTCTGCTTTGTTGAAGATGTGGTGGGGACAAGGGTCGGTTGGCGATCCTGAGTGGATGGAATATATCAGGCGGATGGTGTCTTCAGTGGTGATTGGGTTCCAGGCGCGAAGGTTGTTAGAGGGGGTTTTGGTTCTGGGGTGGGTGGAGTGGGCTGGTCTTCGGACTGGTTTTGAAAGCTGTTGTGTATTTCGGCGATTTTGTTGTGGAAGAATGATGATAGAGAGTCGCAGAGGTCTTGGGAGGGGGTGATGTCGTTAGTGCCTGCGGAGGGGTTAGTGAATTCTTGGACGATGTTGAATAGTTCCTTGCTGTTTTGGGCATTGTCGTCAAGTTGAGCCTTAAATGCTGATTTCTTGGTGGATCGGATGAGTTGGTGGTGTTTGCGGGTGGCGTTCTTGAAGGAGGCCAGGTTGTCAGTGGTAGGGTTTTTTCTCCAGGTTTTCTCAAGTGTCCGACAGAACTTCTTGGATTTCTTAAGGTCATCGTTAAACCAGGGGGCTTTTTTGTTCCCTTGCTTGATTAGATGGTTTTTCAAGGGTACTAGTTCGTCTGCGCTGTGGGTGATCCATTGTGTCAGGTTGGTGGCTGCTTGGTTTGGGTCTGATGAATTGGCAGGAGTGTTTTGTTGAAGCGACGAGAAGAGCTGGTCGGTGGTGATTTTGTTCCAGTTTCTTCGGGGAATAGGTTGTAAGGGGGTTATGGGACGTGGATTTTTTGGAGTGGAAGTGAACGCAGCTGTCGTCCGTCCAATGGAGAGCTGTGGTGTGATCGAAGGAGATGTGCTTGCTGGAGGTGAAGATAGGGTCGAGCGTGTGTCCGGCGGAGTGGGTGAGGGTGTCAACGAGTTGTTTGAGTCCGAGATTGGCCATGTTGTCCAGAAGGGTGGTGGTATTGTTGTCATTTTTCTTGTCCAGGTGGAAGTTGAGGTCTCCCAGTAGCATGTAGTTCTCGGATGACATGGCATGTGGGCTGATGAAGTCAGCGATGTCTTCACTGAATTGTGAGCGGGGTCCTGGGGGTCTGCAGATAAGGGTGCCTCTGAGTGTGGTTTTGTGGTCGGTGTGAATCTGGAAGTGAAGGTGTTCGGCGGTAGTGCGTTTATCGTCGGAGCTGGCCGTGATGCGAATGGTGTTCTTATGGACGATGGCGATGCCTCCTCCTGTTTGGTTGATGCCGTCCTTTCGGATGATCTTGTAGGTGTCCGGGATGGCTATGGCGATGTCGGGGGCTGATGAGGCGTTCATCCATGTTTCGGTAAGGAAGGCGACGTCCGGCGATGTAGTGTTGAGTAGGTTCCAGAGTTCGATGGAATGTCTGTGGACTGAGCGGGTGTTAAGCAGGATGCACTTTAGTTGGTTAGTGTCGGATCTCTGTGTGGAGTTTGTGGATTTGGTCTGGGTCCTGATGCAGTCGAACTTGCAGGAGTGGCAGGTGAAGGGTCCATGGGTGTGTCCTGGGGCGGCTTGGTAGCAGTTTGGGAGTTGGCCGGGGTTAAGGGCATAGAGGGTTGCGGCGTTGTATGTTATGCGGGTGGAATGGGTATTGCGGGGGACAGGGGGTCTGGCACTGGGCGCGATCCAGGCGCGGACGGGCATAGACGGGCTTACCTTTGGCGCACCTTCGGCGCGCATGGGGCGCGTCTGCTGCGCGTGACCGCTGCGAGCAGAAGCATCTGTCATATGTGGATAGTGGAGGGGGCGGGGGCGAGGGAGGGTCAGCTGGGTGGCGGGAGCGGGGCTGGGAGGCAGAACAACAAAATGGTGGCAGCAACAAGCAAAAGCGAACCATCACAAGCAGGGCTCTGGTAATGTAAGCAATGCGAGCTTTGCAGTAAGCGCTACGAGATAGTCAATCACCAATCCAAATATGCAAAGTGGGCTATGCGCTATAGCGCTACGCTACTACTCAGGCGCTATTAGATTTTAATGATTGAGAATGCTATCAGAGGGAGCAGAGCAACTTAATGGCAGCCAAGAGCAGTGAAGCGCTACGATATCAGCGGAGCACAATAACTTGTTGGCAGCCGAGAGCAGTGAAGCACTACGATATCAGCAGAGCACAATAACTTAATGGCAGCCAAGAGCAGTGAAGCGCTACGATACCAGTGCCAGGGAGCGTGGGGAGCGACCGCTTCTGAGCCAGATGAAACCAGCCAGGAATAGGAGCTGGATGCCCCCTCCTTTGTAAATATACTGGTGGGCCCCGGGGGATGGGATTCCCGGGCCAAAATCGGCCCTGTGGTGTCACATCGCCCTCACCTAAAAAAATGCACCAGGCCCCTGGGATGGGGTCTATAGGTCCAAAATCGTCCGGGGCCAAAAGATGCTCAAAGAGGGAGCCCGCCAGCTGACATCCTTTGGCGGGTTGGCCACAGGGCCTGGCCTTGTGTCCAACTCCCCAATGCGCGTAGCCAAAGGCAGTGTGCAGCATGGGGTTGGTTGCATGTGGGGGTTTATCTGAAGGGCCTGGCGTGGGAACTGTAAAGGATGAGTTATTCCTAAACAAACGTGACTGCCCAAATCAAAAAAATCACATTTGAAGTATTGAATATCAAATTCAGATTATTTCTCAGTACATTTTGCAATGCTATTTACCACAAACTTCAATAAAATAATGTTAAATGATAATCATTGGTAATACATTATTGCTAATATTCGACTATATTTCCTATGCACTCTAATACAAACTTATTGGCAGCTGTACATTCTTAAAGTGATTAAGTCAACTGAAATGAACTGCATATAATAAATTATGATACTTTTTTAAAGGATCCATCTAAAGGAATATTCTACATCAGAGAAAGCCTGGTAAAGAAAAGGTGAGCCCTCCCATTTTTAGGATGTCATATCAAGTTGCTGAATTTCGGACAAATTGAGAGTGGTGCAAGTCTGTACCTCAATGTCTAGTTACCAACGAAAATACACAGTTAGGGAAAAATACATTTATTTTCATGTATTTCCAATAATTTTCTTCATTAACTCTTGGCATTCAGACCATTTATTTGTTATGGTTTAAAACCTTTTTTTGGTCAGTTTATAGATAACTAACTGTATTTTCTTTGCTTCCCTAACTTTGTATGGATGGTTTATTTATTACAACACTTTTAAGTCACATGTGTTTGCTCAATGTTGTCTTTCTTATTTAGACATACAGGTAGCCAATATGATGGCTGTTAGCCACTGCTGAGTATGGGCATTGATGTTTTTTTCACCGTAACATTTCTGGAGTAAAATGTCTGTTCCATTTTTGTTGTTTATATTTTCTTTCATGGGTCAGAGTTTACCAATGAATGCCAAAGAACACTGTCTGTGAGGCCATCTGGCTTCTGCTTTAAAACCACAAGCACCACATGGTGAATGAAGAGTGTCCTTGCAGATGGGTCATGTAGGATTGAGTCAGGTCTGAGTTATCATTTGTATTTGTGACTAATGAGTAAAATGGATTGGCTGAAGATCTGTGTAACCTTCTCTCATCACAGATTAGCCTACATTAACGAGTGTGTCTGGATTGAATTGTAGTTTGATTGGTGAAAGGGTATCTGGCTGCCTGGTTTATATGCTCTTGCACTATGCTTGTATTGTAAAAGGCCATCGTGATTAATATTTGTCATAGTTAACGTTTTGAAGACTTTTTTCTGTCATATTTGTAATGCTGTATGTTGTATGTATTCATTCTTTGGTAATGTTCTGTGGAATTTTGCATTTTTATTAATAAACAAATGGTAAATATATTTGAGTGAAGAACTGTTTGTAGCTGTTTTTCTGGTCTTGACAGTTACTAGTGTACGTCTTCTGCCTAGTAATAATTAATGAGTCTTCATCATTGCATCCTCTCATGAGGGATTGTGTATTCTTCAGAAGCCATGCCTGTAGAGGGGCTCTTTCTTCCAATTGTCTTATGTCCTCGTCTACAAGAGCCTTAGTCAAATTCTTTTATGATTGGGTATATTCCTAGTTCAGGAGCCGGACACTGAAAAGGTGGGTTGCCCAGTGGTAGGCTGTTGTACCCAAGGTAGTCAACTGTTGGCTAAGTGTTTAGAAAAATTCCTTTTTCACTCTCAATTAATATTTTTGTCATAAGCGTAATTCTAGAAATAGCATAAACCAGGGGAAAGTTTTGATTTTTGCCAATTGGTCAAGTATGTCGTCTTTTAGATTTTCCTCAGTCCATAGGTTACCATGCTGCATATGTGTGCCTCCTGATTCTGAATTGTGCAATGAGATCAGCTTGTTGATGCATCTGCCTCTGCAGAGATTGACCACTTTGAATTTGAAAGTAGTTAAGAAAAAACGCAAGTAACAGATGGTTGTCAAAGGAAATTAAATGTCTGAATTCTCATGTGAGGAACAATTTAGGATGTAGCTGACTGCCCATTATTTAAAAAAAAACAATTTTGTAGAGTTGAGAAAAAATACTGAAAGGTGATTATTTCTCCCATAGTTACTTTTCTTACCTCTCAAATCAATACCTTTTGTGAGGATGCCTGCCACTTAACAAAAAAAATAGAGAGACTCCAGTAGAAGAGTGTGGCATGTTCAAGTAGCTCTACAATCTATCCTGAACTGACTTTAACTCCTCACCCCCAGATGTCAAAGCTACCTGGAGGGTTTCTTTCAACATTCTGTTGACACTTTCCACCATTCCATTGCCTTGTGGGCTGTACAAGGGCAACAGAAATGTGTTTAATACCATGGCAACTAACAAACCATTGCATGGCACTTGACCTAAAACTGTACCCCATTGTTGGTAACCAGAGCTTGGGAAAACCATCACTTTTGAAAAGGGAAGAGAGGAGCTTGATGACAGCCATGGTGTTAGGTTACCTCATGTACTTACATTCAATCTATTAGGAGAAGTAATCAACAACCATCAAAGCATATCTCATGGCCGATCGTACATGTTTCCCACAAAATCAATGCCCCGCTTTACTTTGGACCATTAGGGAAGTCAACCGGGCACAAGGGAGTTTTATAAATATGCCAGGATTTGTCAGCCTGACTACCACCACTGAGCTTTCCAACAATCAAGTACATTTTATGGTCCATACCAGGTCACCAGTAAAAACTGCGTACCCTTTTCTTTTTACCTGTCATACCAGCATGGCCACAATGTGCCATTCTTACCAAACAATGTCCGAGGGAGACTGGAGGTATCAATAGACTTCCATGCAGCACCAAATCACCCTCAATGCAACAGAGGGTAACGTTCCTCTCGCCGCCAAAACGTGTATGAGGAACGGTATGAGACAAGTAGGGAACTGTAAAGCTGCCTTTAAGATATGGACAGCACAAAGCCACACCTGCTTTCCATCCCAGTTTTCACCAAATGTAATGAGCCAGTGACGTATTTTCAGAATAGCGGAACAAGTGTTCTACAAGAAGGATTCCATAAGTGAACTCCAAGTAAGTAACCAAATATACCAATAATGCTTTGAACTCTAGAATGTTTTAAAAATCTTGCTAAATTTGAATATTTCAGGAATCCCTTCATGTGCCCCCAATCCCTGGCCCTTCATGCTTTATTTTAAAAGCTGTATGTCCTTTTTCACCAAAAAACTGCCAACATTAGGATTACTGCACGTCACAGACAGTAGGCGATCCCTAAAGACTGTATCTTTGCATATTCTCAAGCTGATGTAAGCACTCATAGCAGGTTTGGACAAGTGGTCGCTTTGAATCCATCAGAGGAGGAAATTGTGGATTGCATTGAGAAACTTAGGAGGATATTCACAAGGATGTGGTGGAGAGAGGTGTTAGCCAGCTTGGCTTAACGCCTCTCTCCGCCACTTCGGAAAAAACAATACTGCACCATATTCTAAAAGATATGGTACAGCCTTGCATATCCCCCTGCGATGGCGCTAAGTTTCACAACTTAGTGCCAAACGCAGGCACCCTTGCAAGGGTGTCTGTAAGCAGGGAGGTTTGTTTATGTACAGGAAGGTATACCATAAACAAAAAAACGAAAAAAGCAAAACTAAGGCGAAATAAAGCATTTCTCCAACTTAAGACCAAGTCTTAATTTTGGCGCTACCTCCTATTTACGCTGCCCTCGTGAATAGGGGGCAGCATCAAAATCAATGGGTGTTGCTGTGGAACGCCCACCACAACACCCACTGCATGCCCCTTTCACGCTAAACACAGCGTGAAAGGGGGCCTTATTTACAAAGCAGCGTTAAGCCACATTAAGTAGCTTAACGCTGCCCTGTGAATATGTCTTGCCCCTTATCGCCACCACAACTTCACTGAAAGTGACGTTGTGCTGGCAATAGGGATTTGTAAATATGCCCCTAAATGATCCTGTGCAAATGATCGCTGCCCAAGTGAAGTCTTGGAAGAATTATCCCCTGTGTTGGCTCTCTTTAAAGCCAATTTGGTCAATGCCTATTTTAGTGATGCTCCTGTTTGTGCTTTTCTTTAAATCTTCATATCTCTAATAGAGAAAGTAAAAGCTATTTTAGAACCTGTGAAGTTCTCTAGTTATTAACTGATTACCAGTATTCCTTGCATGATCGTCATTTCGCAGAGGGTGACTCTATACCATGTGCATATCCCTTCAGAATTTCAGGACTTTTTAAGTAGTGTTTATTAAGAATCTGGGTCAAAGTAAGAGACAGGAGCAGCTCTGCAGAATGTACACAATTGTGTACTTTAAATGTTTGACCGGCCAATGGTGACTCTCCCTAGCTGATTTGTGAGTTATGTTTAGCCCCCTCAACCATGCAGTGCTAGTAGACTGTTCAAGGTTAGTGGCAGGGTATCGGCATGGGAGGTGATGGCTTGCCCAACTTCTGTCTAATGGAATGATTTGGGTCGTGCTGGATGATATTTAGTATAAGTGGTGGACATTCACTTACAGTCTTGTCCCCTGGCAGTTAAAAATGTATATCTAGCCTTCACAAACGACGTCATTTCTAACAAAGAACATAGCTTCACACATACAGTGAGGTGATGTTCAGAGTCACAGTCTATGTCTTGAGACAGACTTGGACCACCTATTTTCAAATTCATGAGAATATTCAAAGGTTGATAAGAACACAGTGGCTGAAGTAGATTGATGCCAAAGCTGAAGTACTTCTCTGTACATTAGAGTTATGGGTGCATTCTTTTACCATCTTGTATCCTTTCTTTAAGTTTGATAAACTTGGCATTCTGACAGCAACTAAGGTCAAATTACTGGGAATTTACCTGAATGCTAATGTGTCCATACAGGCAAAAATGAATGCGGTGGTAAGTTGAGCTTCATAATGTCTTGCATGGATCCACAAGATGAAGACATGTTTTATCCCAATGACACATTTTCACTAGTTTGTTTCAGGGATTGGTACATAGGTTTGAAATATTTCAAAACCAAGCAAGGTAGGGTGGATTGTGATGAAGATTCTCTATGAAGTTCATTTGGACATAGTTTTTCCCCAATTGCACCGGTTACTTCCTAAAGCCTGAATAGTTTGTAAAATCTTACATATTAGTCATCAATGTTTGCTCAGGATTTCACCTATATGAAGAAACATTTTCAGATCTACTGCACTGCCAGAGCTTTGGGGTCACACAACATAACTTATACCCAAGTTTACATTCTTCATGAAACCATGCATAGTAATGGCTTCCCAAAAAATGGGAGGAGGGCTTCCACGAGTTTACACTTGGAGACAATGGTAGGGTTTATTTGCTGGAATTGGCTTTCTTGCAATTGAACTGTAGGCGAGTGATGTCATGGGCCAAACATTGAATTAGCAATTTCATCCCCTCTTAATTCCCTTCATGTGCTTTGCTGCCTCTTTGGAGCCATAGTGATCCAAACTGCATGTTCCAAGCTGCTTTTGCAGGACCATTTAGAAACTATTTCATTTACTTTGTTCCAATGTTGTCATGTCTGGTGAAAACAAAGAACTTTTGTGTATGACGCACAGTGGGCCTTGCGCCAGTCTTTCTCAGCAATGCTTTGTTTGGGTCAGCCTCCTTAAATCAATATCATAGACATCTTTTTTCAAGGTAGAGTATTATTTGTTTCTCACCATCCTGCCATTGGTGTTTTAGGTGTATTATTTCGCCGCCGAGGAAGCAGCAGCTGAGACTGACTTTTTGGTGAACTTTTACGCCATTTTGGAAAGAAGGCTTCTCCAATCAAATGTAACATATGCAAAGTGTTAAACAAATGCTTAAGTTTGATGTAAGAATGTATGTAAATACACAGTAATATTTGCTTGGTATTGTTTTGATGAAGATCATTGTGTTTTTGTGTAAAATAAGACGAAATAAAATATAAAATGTAAAGTTTTTATTCTAAAGTAAGACTTTACAAGTATTGGAGGCGACTGCTTGCATTCCTATTTACATCATATTTCAAGTGTTTTCTTTTTATCCCGTATAACTAAGAGAAATGGCCTTTACTAGATGATTATACTGGCATATGACCTACTTCTGACCTCCCCTTAAATCACCCTTTGTTTTTAGAAGTTTTAGATAAGGTCACCTACCCTCAGCCACTGAAGTGTCATTCACATTTTGAATCAGCCCACGAAACAGACAGGTGGTGACAGAGTGTGTAAGTCATAATAGGAATTCCATGGGTATATCTGACAATGATTAGTGGTCAGAAAGACTCCTGAGGCATCCCTCTTCTCCCAGCAGAAGATTACTGGCCTCAGTAAAGGAGACAGGTACTGTATTGAGGCTTTCAGGGTTCCCTCGCTGAGCACCTCCGGTGTCTGTAGGCATCTTTGCAGTGCATGGCGCTCTTCGTTCTGCCTCTGGCCAGGCTATACATGGAGAGTGTAAAGACGGATGGCAGACACAGAAGTAGTATCTCCATGTTGCATTTATTGAAAGAAGAGAGCCGTCCCAACTGGCACAGCTACAGCACAAGTCATACCTGACAAGCTCAGAATCCTACAGTCTCAGCACTCCAGATAACATCCCATTCTATACAAGATTCTCTGCCAGCATCATCACATCACCACACCTCCCCCCTTTTTGACAATAAAATAAAGGCTAAACAATATTTCAATAATAACGAAATACATTTGTATTTAAACATAGTCTTGTAGTCTGCTAGGTGTAGTATGAATTCTGCTGCTCTTCCGGATGTCACTATCTCTTCTCGAAATATATTTGTAATTTTTCACATTTTATGAGAAGAGCAAGGGTCATTTGCTACACGAGAAATATTCCACCAATTGCCATTGGCTAATTTAATAGCATTTCTCCGAATATCTACAACCTGCTGACAGTCTAAAAATTTTGAAAATCCTTTTCTAACAGAGTTTGTGTTTTTTACTTGTTGGCAGAATTCCACATACTCTTCATGTCACAACCATGGTGAAAATATTTCACCATCCAAAATGTATAAACTTGTGAAGTTCAAAGGGGCTAAAATTGGTAGCTACATGAGGAGAAGTGCGGTATGACCAAACAAGATCTTTCATTGCTTGGAAAATACATGTCTTTGATCTAAAAGCTGCTTGTACACATTCTACTACAACTCTAATAAACCTTTCAGTTTTTCCATTACTTTGCGGATGGTAAAGGGAGTTCTGGTGTGTTTAATACCACAGGAATGCAAAAAGGATTTCATTTCTTGTGAAATAAATTGGACTCCATTGTCCATAAGAATTTCTTCTGGATAACCTTCTCTATGAAAAATCTTGTTAAGACAATTGATAACACTTTTTGAATTAGGAATACTGATTAGTTCAACTTCAACCCATCTAGAAAGATGGTCAACAAAAACCAAAAAATACTTTAAAATGGAAGGAGGAACATAAAAAAGTGCATGAAAATCCATGCCCAACTTTTGCTAAGCTCTCCCAGGAGGAGATACAGGGTGTTCAAAAGCACCCTCCAAAACAAGAACCTTATCACTGGTACTACATCATGCACATTGTTTAACTAACTCATCAACTTGGATGTCCATTCTAGGCCACCAAAAGTCAGATCTGACCTTTCTTTTGTAATGGTAGTGGCTAGATGGCCAGAATGAGCAGGCAAAATGATTTTCTCTTGGTAACAAGTCGGAGGTATAAGCTTGTCACCTCTAACAACTTTTCCACCTTCAAGAGAAAGTTCATTGTTCCAAAACAACAAAGGTAAAAAGTACAGGAGATGAAAGTAAAATGAGAATGGGCAATGCTCTCTATGTGAACAAAAACAATTACTCACAGTTGAGTAGAGGTTAGAAATTGCTGGTAAACGGAGTATGCTGCTTGTAGATAACTGGAGATGCAATTTGGAAGTAACTGACGGTTAAAAAGAAGTTTATCCCATCCTCGTCGAAACTGTAAAGACGGATGGCAGACACAGAAGTAATATCTCCAAATTGCGCTTATTGAATGTAAAAGAGAGCCATCCCAACTGGCACAGCTACAGCACAAGTCATACCTGATAAGCTCAGAATCCTACAGTCTCAACACTCCAGATAACATCCCATTCTATACAAGATTATCTGCCAGCATCATCACATCACCCCACCTCCCCCCTTTTTGACAATAAAAACAAAGGCTAAAAAATATTTCAATAATAACGAAATACATTTGTATTTAAACATAGTCTTGTAGTCTGCTAGGTGTAGTATGAATTCTGCTGCTCTTCCGGATGTCACTATCTCTTCTCGAAATATATTTGTAATTTTTCACATTTTATGAGAAGAGCAAGGGTCATTTGCTACACGAGAAATATTCCACCAATTGCCATTGGCTAATTTAATAGCATTTCTCCGAATATCTACAACCTGCTGACAGTCTAAAAATTTTGAAAATCCTTTTCTAACAGAGTTTGTGTTTTTTACTTGTTGGCAGAATTCCACATACTCTTCATGTCACAACCATGGTGAAAATATTTCACCATCCAAAATGTATAAACTTGTGAAGTTCAAAGGGGCTAAAATTGGTAGCTACATGAGGAGAAGTGCGGTATGACCAAACAAGATCTTTCATTGCTTGGAAAATACATGTCTTTGATCTAAAAGCTGCTTGTACACATTCTACTACAACTCTAATAAACCTTTCAGTTTTTCCATTACTTTGCGGATGGTAAAGGGAGTTCTGGTGTGTTTAATACCACAGGAATGCAAAAAGGATTTCATTTCTTGTGAAATAAATTGGACTCCATTGTCCATAAGAATTTCTTCTGGATAACCTTCTCTATGAAAAATCTTGTTAAGACAATTGATAACACTTTTTGAATTAGGAATACTGATTAGTTCAACTTCAACCCATCTAGAAAGATGGTCAACAAAAACCAAAAAATACTTTAAAATGGAAGGAGGAACATAAAAAAGTGCATGAAAATCCATGCCCAACTTTTGCTAAGCTCTCCCAGGAGGAGATACAGGGTGTTCAAAAGCACCCTCCAAAACAAGAACCTTATCACTGGTACTACATCATGCACATTGTTTAACTAACTCATCAACTTGGATGTCCATTCTAGGCCACCAAAAGTCAGATCTGACCTTTCTTTTGTAATGGTAGTGGCTAGATGGCCAGAATGAGCAGGCAAAATGATTTTCTCTTGGTAACAAGTCGGAGGTATAAGCTTGTCACCTCTAACAACTTTTCCACCTTCAAGAGAAAGTTCATTGTTCCAAAACAACAAAGGTAAAAAGTACAGGAGATGAAAGTAAAATGAGAATGGGCAATGCTCTCTATGTGAACAAAAACAATTACTCACAGTTGAGTAGAGGTTAGAAATTGCTGGTAAACGGAGTATGCTGCTTGTAGATAACTGGAGATGCAATTTGGAAGTAACTGACGGTTAAAAAGAAGTTTATCCCATCCTCGTCGAAACTGTAAAGACGGATGGCAGACACAGAAGTAATATCTCCAAATTGCGCTTATTGAATGTAAAAGAGAGCCATCCCAACTGGCACAGCTACAGCACAAGTCATACCTGATAAGCTCAGAATCCTACAGTCTCAACACTCCAGATAACATCCCATTCTATACAAGATTATCTGCCAGCATCATCACATCACCCCACCTCCCCCCTTTTTGACAATAAAAACAAAGGCTAAAAAATATTTCAATAATAACGAAATACATTTGTATTTAAACATAGTCTTGTAGTCTGCTAGGTGTAGTATGAATTCTGCTGCTCTTCCGGATGTCACTATCTCTTCTCGAAATATATTTGTAATTTTTCACATTTTATGAGAAGAGCAAGGGTCATTTGCTACACGAGATATATTCCACCAATTGCCATTGGCTAATTTAACAGCATTTCTCCGAATATCTACAACCTGCTGACAGTCTAAAAATTTTGAAAATCCTTTTCTAACAGAGTCTGGGTTTTTTACTTGTTGGCAGAATTCCACATACTCTTCATGTCACAACCATGGTGAAAAGATTTCGCCATCCAAAATGTATAAACTTGTGAAGTTCAAAGGGGCTAAAATTGGTAGCTACATGAGGAGAAGTGCGGTATGACCAAACAAGATCTTTCATTGCTTGGAAAATACATGTCTTTGATCTAAAAGCTGCTTGTACACATTCTACTACAACTCTAATAAACCTTTCAGTTTTTCCATTACTTTGTGGATGGTAAAGGGAGTTCTGGTGTGTTTAATACCACAGGAATGCAAAAAGGATTTAATTTCTTGTGAAATAAATTGGACTCCATTGTCCATAAGAATTTCTTCTGGATAACCTTCTCTATGAAAAATCTTGTTAAGACAATTGATAACACTGATTGGTTCAACTTCAACCCATCTAGATAGATGGTCGACAAAAACAAAAAAATACTTTGAATTGGAAGGAGGAACATAAAAATAAAATCCATGCCCAACTTTTGCTAAGCTCTCCCAGGAGGAGATACAGGGTGTTCAAAAGCACCCTCCAAAACAAGAACCTTATCACTGGTACTACATCGTGCACATTGTTTAACTAACTCATCAACTTGGATATCCATTCTAGGCCACCAAAAGTCAGATCTGACCTTTCTTTTAGTAATGGTGGTGCCTAGATGGCCAGAATGAGCAGGCAAAATGATTTTCTCTTGGTAACAAGTCGGAGGTATAAGCTTGTCACCTCTAACAACTTTTCCACCTTCAAGAGAAAGTTCATTGTTCCAAAACAACAAAGGTAAAAAGTACAGGAGATGAAAGTAAAATGAGAATGGGCAATGCTCTCTATGTGAACAAAAACAATTACTCACAGTTGAGTAGAGGTTAGAAATTGCTGGTAAGTATGCTGCTTGTAGATAAATGGAGATGCGATTTGAAAGTAGCTGACGGTTAAAAAGAAGTTTATCCCATCCTCGTCGCCACTGTAAAGACGGATGGCAGACACAGAAGTAATATCTCCAAATTGCGCTTATTGAAAGGAGAAGAGAGCCGTCCCAACTGGCACAGCTACAGCACAAGTCATAACTGACAAGCTCAGAATCCTACAGTCTCAACACTCCAGATAACATCTCATTCTATACAAGATTCTCTGCCAGCATCATCACATCACCACAGAGAGTCTCTTATCCAGTGGAGGCTAGGGAACTTTAATATAGGTGGGGTGTAAATGCCTAAACGGGATGGCCTCGAGTGACCATAATGAGCTACCCCAAAGTTCCTGAGGTGCGTTTGGGGGTTTTCCCCTTTCTCAAAATTCTTTAGCAAAAAACAGTTGATTCCAACAACCACATTCATTGCATTTTCATAAATTATCTAACACCCAAAGGTTTAACACATTGATCTGAGGAGGAACCATTGAAACATACTAAAAGCTCGGACTCTGTAGCAGCTGAAGCTATGTACTTCACTTACTTTGCCAGAAAATACTGCTGAGAGAGGTAATTCAATCGCTAGGAGAGGAAAAGGCCTGTATCTTTGTCAGTGCACAAAGAGAAGAGACAGAAAATATCACAAACTGCACCCAGATCCTGACCTGTACAGACAGAACCATAATGTTTTCTTAATTTACAAAATACAGAACCACAGTGGCATAGTAAGGTCACCTAAAGCCTATAAAAGAAAAGGAAATTGGGATGTCAAAACGGCAACTAATTGTGGTGAAGAGGGCCCCTCATCCTACAGGGCCCATTGCAGCTGCACCTGTTGCATTATTGATAGCTACAACCCTGATGTAAAAGGAGAGCCCTCAAATTTAATCTCAATTGCTTGCAGCTCCTCTATTGCACAGTTTATCTTTTGCATTCTGGTTTATGTGATGGTGATTTCACAAAGAAATAAACAGGATTATCACCAAGGTAAAAAGCTGCAGGCCTAATTCACAAAGGTAAACGTACATTTTTGTGTTAGTTTACGAATGTTTGCTAGTCACAAATATATTTTACATGTAGTATGTTAACAATTGCGGAGTCTCCGCACATATAAAGATATGACTGTCCTGTCTTATTTTGTGCGTAGACTCAGAGGTTATAAAGATACTACTAGGAAAATGCCCTTGTGAATAGCAACCAATCATAAAACTACACACCAGTGTATGTTTACCTTTGTGATTCAGGCCCATCCAGTTGCATAAAATCAGAAAGCAAGAAAGATCTGTAAGTGCTGCAGTCCAATTATTTCACCAATTTAGCAGACCGTTTTTCTCAGGTCCTTTATTATACGCCTGGATTATTTCACTAGTTTAACAACTTGCACTCATGCATATAAACATACAAACACTCCCAGTCACAATGACATACATATACAGCCCCTGGTACACAGACAAACAAATGAACTCATACAAAGTGAAAGTGCAAAAGATGCAAGCATTGTCAAAGTCAATGGGTGTCGCCTCTGCAAAATCTACTGTTTTTGCCAATGTGCTTTTTAGACATATTACACAGCAGCAAGAGCTGCTGTGCAGCATGGTTTAAAGTTTTTTATTAAAGCGTTATGCTCTTTTTAAAAATAGCTGTACGCCATGTTGTACAGTGGCTAGTGCCCCTGTGCAACTTATGAATAATAGACAAACAATTCAAACAAAATGGTACTCCAAACTGTATATTGCTTATTCTTAAAAACAAAGAAAATACGAGTTTGCTCATTCAAACTAAGAAGCACAGACACCAGAATCTTTTTTAAGCGACCAAAACTCTAAATAGGTTTAGCAAAATAACAACAGTAGTATAAATTGTTTTAGCTGAAAGGCCTCAGCCAGGGGTTTGTTTTGTTAAATGCAGTGTGTTTTAAAGTGAGGCATAAGGGTTGTCCTGAGGAGAAAAATGTCAACAAAGACTGTATTTCAATGCTGGCTGGCAGATAGCTGCAGAAAGGATTGCACAGCATGAATTTACGAAAAGACGAAGAATATGCAAATGCTGGGAAATGTTGCTTTGAAAGCAATCTTCAGAGAGAGGGACCGAGGACATTGGCCCTAGCAGTGCCAAGTAGATGGTCTGCCCTGAGGTGTTTTTTGATTGGAATGAAGAGGTAACATTTGCATTCCAATCAAAAAACACCTCGGGGCAGACCATCCCATAATGCCACAGCATTGCTTTTATTTTATGAGAGGCAAAAGAAAGAGGAGCTGACGCGAAGACTCAAACCTTTTCTCAGGTCGAAAGTGAGCAGCTCTGGCTATTATGCCAGCTCTTCTCCTCTGCTGTTAGCCACTGTACTGCAAGTGCATTTATTTGTGTCTGAACATATCCATGTTTACTGTGGTTTACAGAGTTTTGAGGTTACCGTCACATATCAGCCAGCATTTACGAAGGAGGCAGCAAAACTCTAGATTCTAGTGCAATAAATTCAGGCAAATAATGCCCTGACATCTTATGTGCATTGTGATCAACATTTGAATCCATAGCGTAGCGTTTATAGGAGCGAAACGTTTTTCGCACACATTAATGAAAAGCAAGGACAGGGCAGCAAATGATGCAGGTGGGGAAGGGGCAGCAAACTGCGTGGGATGGTGTTGCTCTGGAGGAGGCAGCATAACAATGGAGGTCAGGATTGGGGCTGGGAAGACATAGACACGGAGAGGGCAGATTCAAGAAAATTAAGAGAGCAAAGATGGACTGAAGGCTGGTTGGCTGAGACAGCAGGGGTGCAAAAGGCAGTGAAGAAAAGGGGATGAGGAGAACACAGGGAGAGAAGAGCAGGGGCAAAAAGTGGAAGGGAAGAGAATAGAAAGGAAAAGAATGGACGAGAATGTCAAAGAATGTCTGAGAGAAGTTGTTGGGAGAGTTGGTGGTTGGGGGTGAAGTCCAGGGACTGCTCAGACATGCACTCTTCAAAAAGTGCATGCAGAAAAGTTTAAAAAGAGTACCTGCAGGAGACTGTGGCTAGAGGAAGGACACTGGCCACCAGAAGCAGTCTTTGAGTTAGGCTTCACAGCAGGGATGGAAACAGAAGCCCAGGATAGAAGACTGAAGTGAAGAGTAGGTGCTGACCAATAGGAAGCAGGCAAACAAGACCCACGTGGGAGCCAGTCAATGGGTAAGTAAAGTGAGTAGGAGCCACATGATAAACAGCCAATGGTAAGTAAAGGTAAGTGATGGGTGGGCTCCAAGCCCCTTTTAAGATTTTTTTTAAATACGAGAGATTTCGCAAGCACTGTGCACACAAAATCTAAAAACATACTTGGGCAAGCCTCTTCAGCATGAGCTGAAATGCTCTTTCACCAGGGCACACATTTTCTAAATCAAGTGCCTTCAGCAAGCAGCTCATCATATCCAGGTCCATTGGATTGTACCAAATCAGATTACACAATAAGATTAGAGGTGAGAGAAACGACAGCAGATTTAGAAATCAACATATTTTAGAACATTAGAAATGCAATTCAGAACATATTTTAATATAAGTAAAACACATATTTAGAAATGCTTTAGAAAATGTGTGAATATCTATTAGTAGAACAAGTCAATAAAACCAAAGCATATTGTATAGTGACAAACATAGATATGTAAAATGCTATTAGAAAAACCTAAGTGAAATTGCATGTATGTTTTAAATTTGCCCCAAGCAACTATACTTTCACCTGTACAGCGACTAGGCCTGAAACTTCTTTTCAGCCTTTGCTCATAGTAAAGTGTTCTGTGCAACAACTTAACTTTGATGTCATCTTAGAAATGTGCTGACTTTAGTATTATTTTCATTTGGTTCGTCTCACCCCATATTAAGTCATTTCCATTGAGAATAATAAACTTATGGAAACAGAATAGATTAAATGGTGATGTTGACTTATAATGTTGTTTGAGCAGCCTTTGACAAAGTGAACAGATCCCGGCTATGGGAAAAACTAAGATCATGGGGTATCCCGAAGAAGTTATTGGAGGCTATTATAGTCCTGCACAGCAACACCTGGGCTCGAGTAAAACTGGGAGTCGGTAGCAGCGTAATGGCCGAAATAAGAACACAACAGGGCCTAAAACAAGGATGTGTACTGGCCCCAAGTTTATTCAACCTGTACATGGCAGATATTGTTAACCACATGGAGATCGGGGAATGCCATCCACCCCACATGTCAAAAATCCCTATCCCTTTCCTGCAGTACGCAGATGATATTGTTGTTCTGAGCCAAACACCAATAGGGTTGCAAAGATCGATCAACAATTTGACAACTTATTTAGAACACGAATGTTTGGAACTGAATAAAGACAAAACTAAAGTTGTCCGCATTGTGGATCCAAAAAAGCAAATATTCAAATGGTATGCAAATAGTTCCCCAATAAAGGAGGAAACATCATACAAATACTTAGGTTTGAAATTGGGGCGAGGGCCGACGAACAAAGAACATAAAATCGAGCTAAAAGCAAAAACACAGTCTTTGATCTATGCATACCGGCAATTACAAAAAAAACTAAGTTGTCCAAATCATACACACCTGCTGAAAGTGATAAAGGCTCAAACCCCACCATCCTTGTCATACGCACTGGCCACCTGGTGTGGCAAAGAAGCAGGGCTGTTAAACAGCCTACAAACAAAAGTATACAAGGCAGTTTTAAACCTTCCAAAATCGTCGGCACCGGCGCAGGTTCGTCTAGAATTCGGCCTTCTAAATCAGAAGTTTCACAGTATGGGAACCTTTGTGAAACTCTGCCATAAAATACGCATGTCGGAAGACAATTCATTGGACAACCTGTGCTGGAAAGAAATTGACACCCAGCAGAAACAGCACGTCCCAAACAGTTGGGGAAGCTACCTGTCTCAATCCCTAATCTGCATAGGAACTGAAGAAACGTGGGACACGAAGCCAGACAGATACACTTTTGACAAAATTGTAAACAATGCGGTCAAATGGGAATCCTACCTTGAAGACAAAATAAATACCGCAAAAAGACGACACGGGTGGACCGTGATAAATTCATATTCCGGGATAAAACCACAGACCTACCTAGAAAGCCACTTTAATAGTTCGTTAAAACAAAGATATATAAAACATCGACTAGGTCTACAGTTCTCAAAGGACTTGTTACCAGCCTGGAAAAATTGTCACACCGACCCCCATTGTCGTCTATGTGGATACCGAAA
Source organism: Lissotriton vulgaris (assembly GCF_964263255.1). NCBI lineage: Eukaryota > Metazoa > Chordata > Amphibia > Caudata > Salamandridae > Lissotriton > Lissotriton vulgaris. The sequence goes on from NC_141694.1 coordinate 1,302,583,705, forward strand.
TGAAACACTAACGCACTTACTATGTGTGTGCCCGGCACTTAAGGACTTGTGGAGACGGCTTTTAAAGAACATTTTTAACAAATTGAACATTCGGACTTGTAGGCAAGCCGTAATCTGATGGCTAGATGGATCATGTCCTATGTTGGCCTGCAGGGGGGTCAAATATATGATGAAAGCCCAATCTCTCTTACAGCAAGCTGACCTTGGAATCATACCACCAAACTAAAATATATGACACTTACTTTGCCATTTGACAAACAGTTTTTTTTGCCAATATTTTAAAAAGTGTTTTATGTCCTATGATGATCTAAATGCATTTTGTAATAATTTTTAATAATTTTATACAATAAAAATTGACTTGACTTGATAATGTTGTTCAAATAATAACTAGATATATGTTTTCACATTTGCTGACTAGCCTTTGCTTCTGTGCTGAAACTCACAATGCGTTTCAAGCTTAGGTAAGAGGGTTCTCATGGGAACCTTCTTTCATGAAGCAATTGTACCAAAGGACTATATCTATTCAGATGACGAGAATGCAGACTGTGGGAGTCAGAAGAAGATGCATCGAATGACTGACAAAACCACCCTATAAACCGCTCTGATTAGACATCAAGGAATTGCATCAATATGAACTGATACATCTGTTGAAAAGTTATATTAATGAGTTTCCTAGCTAGTTAACCAACACATCTCTACTTTCCCTCTTACCTGTCCGGTAGTCTTGCTGCAGGATTTTCTCCTTTTGCCCAAGACTCTTCTATATAGAGAGTTGATTCCTTAAATTCTTGAGGAGACATCTTTTATTCATTTCTCGATAGATGCTACTACACAGTTGCTACTGCAGTTAAAGGGAATTTTTCTGAGTTTCCTGAGTTACACTTTAAGAGGAGTTCACCTTTCTATTACCTGCTCTCATCCATCAAAACTCTTTAGATGTTGTCATTTAGAATAGGTCCTTTAGTTAGGTCAATAGGTTTGTTCATGGAACACATGTCTTAATTGCTAATTTCTAACCTTCATTTATATTTCTGTATTTTTTTTAATTGAACAAAGATACTTGACTATAACCATGTAAATAAATAAAGCATTTAAAACTGAATTCAACCTCCCATCATTGATGCAACACAGTGCTCAATGTCAATGGTATTTGATTACCTTACTTTATAGGTGGCTCCAATTCTCAAAATGGTGGAAAAGGTCCATACAATCTCCCCGGAGCCTGGAGGTTTCCCCATGGTGATGTTTGTAAGTGGGTGTATGTTAAGGTCTAAACCATCAAGGAGAGTCTTTTTGGGCTCCAGCAGAGGTAAACTTATTTTCTCTATTCTGACTTCTGAGTGGGTAAAAGGGCACATGATTGACATGCACTGAAGCTCCATTATCTGACATGCTGCAATGCTTAGCCTGAGTGGAATGTTCCTTCATGAAGCTTGGTATTGTTATGTCTGGATTCTACATGGTAGGATAGGCAGTGAATCTAGTGACAGTTGATGTTTGCTGATAAAGGAGCTGATAAATTGACCATCTATATACTGCAAATGTTGCAGAACGCAGCAGCAAGGCTTTTTAATCGCTTACCCAAGCTTGCCTTTGTCTCAGGTATTCTGCATGACTTACACTGGTTGACAGTGTCAAATCAGGTTAAGTTCAAAGCACTGTGTAATATGTTATATGTTCAAGATCAAAGCAGGTTCGGCCCCTAAACACTTGAAGGATTTGGTCCAGCTATATCATCCCTCTCGCTCCTTACATTCTGCTCCACAGATCCAATTTGTGGTTCTGAAAATCAGACGAGCCTGTATGAAGGCTGGTCTTTCTCCTACCTTGGGGGAACTTTATGGATTCCCCTGTCTGCTTCTCTGACAGACAAGACATCTCCTCTCGCATCCCGCAAGTTTTTGAAGACCTTGCTGTCTTAATCGAGCTTTTCATGTTTTCCCTCTTTCTCTCCCTACTTTTGCCTTGTGCCAGAAAATCTTTTGGGGTAGATGTGCGCATTACAAATTTTGAAATAATTATAATTTGCTGTGTGCCTCCAGCAGTTCGCTGAGTTTATGTCTAAATAAATATTCATTCGCTACTTTGAATCCATGCCGTTTGCTTCAGCGGGTCACCATGTCGTCCCCAAGTCATTTCTAAATACTCGTAGGACATGACAGCCCTGAAGAAGTCTCATTTGTAGAGACGAAACGCGTTGGCTGGAAAAAAAGAAAAAAGAAAATCCATTGTGAATTGGATCATTTTTCTACTGTGAAATCAAAATAAAGGATTGAAAATATACGATTGCCAAGCTCGGACCTGTTCATTTGATACGGATGCTTACCACTGTTCTAAAGGACATTATTTGCAATTGTACTTTGTAGATGGGTGCTGATTCCACAGCTTATGTTGTTTGTTTAGGACTCTGTCCTTAAAAGGAACTTATAGGGTTGTGTTCCTAGGTTTCCCAAGCACCATCACACTATTCAAGAGTCACTGACTACGACAGGTGCAGGCATCTTGCTCCAACCCTTCTTTTGCTAGATTGCCGTCTAAATAAATATATTTGGAAAAACCTACCTTGAGTGACTCAAATTGTTGAATACAACATCGTTTTGTTGGCGACGAGTGGAAGGCGGACTGCTGACAGGCACCTGCGAATCCCAGAGGAAGGAGATGCTGTTTACCAATTCAGTTTTTCACGGATTAGTTCGACCATGCATCCGAGCAACGGAATGCTGAACAGGTGGAATTGCAGAAAAACAGCTTAGCCAGGAATGGCCATTTTGTGAGGAGAGGGATATGTGTACCCGAGTTGTAAGCGTGTTGTGCGGAGAAAGTGTTTAGCATGCTAGTAATCCAGCAGAGAGTAATTCTTCATGTTTATAGGATGGAGGTGTTGCTAGGTGCTGTAAGGGATGGTTTAAACAATGTATGAACAGGTGGAGATGGCACAAGTGTTTCCATTTCACTGAGTGGCCAATTTTGAGGTACTTTTTGTAGCTGATTTGAGTGCACATGGGCATTCTTCACCCCTTACAACATATTCATACGCTGATGTGCACAGAAGACAGGTGTTGCAATGTTTGTTCAAGCTGCTGTGCACAATCTTTTCCCAACGGAAATGCACTATATTGCTGATGCGCACAGCATGTTTTGAAGTTCAACATTACATATAGTAGTAATTGAAATGTGTGATTTGGCAAAAATATTGTTTTTGTTTGAATTTTAATAAGTTACATTTTTATTTTTTGTTTTGTTTCTCAAACAAGGGATGCATGGTTGTGTAGTCAGATCAGAAGTTCACTGGCAATAGGATTGTACTAGTAGGTTTTGCCAGTGCCAATGGGAGTATCAGTGATGTTTGACTATAATCTATTTACCCTATAGTGTATGTGTGTACTTTTGTATTTAGATTGTTATTGGTCTGATATTTGCATATTTCCTCCCTTAATATTTTGAATGTGCACTGTAAAGGTACATAGAGAAATGCAAGCTGTAAATCCTCCACCTCATTTTCTACAAGAACCAGGTGATCCTCCTACTGTTTGGAGGCAATTGTATGATGCCTTTTTGAAACATATCTGGGTGCCATTGGAGCACTGCGTTTTCACCCAGAGCGTAGGAAGTATCTGTTAATGCACTGTTAGAAATGGGGATCTCTTGTTGGCTAAGGCTTACACCAAAGCCAGGCAGAGACCACCACTCTAGTTAGGGAAAGGGAGTTACACACCAAAGATAACCCCATCTCACCTCCTTGGTAGCTTGGCACAAGCAGTTTAGGCTTATCCCGGTGGTGATGTGTAAAGCATTTGCACAACTCACACAGTAACAACATACTAGGCACACCACAAAAGGAACTCCACACAAAGTTATATATAAAAATAGCCTTTGTATTATCATAAAACACATTAGATGGTAATCACACAACATACACTGTGCCAACTGGCACTGGGCAATATTTACAGGTGATTATTTACACATGACAGGGCCACGTGTGCCACTGTCAGAATCCTCACTTGGTAAAAATAGTAAAAGTAAGAATATATCATGAACTTAGAACACAGCCAGTAATCACTGGCAGACATTATACTCAGCGTCAACCTGTAACATAAATCATATCCTGCACAGTGTCACATAAGGCGAAAAATCTATTCTGCGCCAAACTTAGTGGACCATAATCTCCTAAATATAACTTGCATTAGGAAAATAACTTACTAACATAAACCGCAATAGGGAATAAATCAAACCTAGACCACAGTAGAGAATCAAATAAAACATAAGACGATAGGTAAATAATCATAAAATCACATCTAGAGCATAAATCAAGGTGCATAAAACATAGCATATACATTACATTTCCTAGCACCTATATAAATCATACTAGGGCCTGGCGCCCTAAAATCTAATAGTCCCACTGCCAACTGGCCATCTCTAAGGGGCTCAAATGCCCTCTGTCCAAAGTCAGGGCGCACAACCAATGCAGTGACAGTCGAGGGTGCGCAAACCTAAATGTTGCAGCTGCCCACTACTTGCTGGGCAACTGTGAATCTCAAATGAAGGCCTAAATGTAGCAGCTGGCACTAAGTACTGTGCAGCTGTGAAGTTTAAGATGGGAGCGAAGGAGTGAGTCTCACTCCTGAATTCAGCATGTCCCCTAAAAAGAAAGCAAGGTCTAAACGGTGCAGCTGCCCACTACTTGCTGGGCAGCTAGAAAAGTAAAAATGTGGCATGGGCTCTCAATGGCCCTTCAAATGAATGTGCCCAACGTTGGAGCCATCTAGGTTCTTGAAATACATCTGTCCCCAAAACGTGGAGCGCACTGATGCTTTAAATAAACATGCCCACGAGGTTGGAGCGGCCCGCTGCCATCCGGGGTCGCTCTAAATGTGGAACTGGCCCTTGGCCTCGAAGGGCGCCACCCCGGGCAAGAACACGGGACCCTCTGGTCCTGTAAGCGATTATGGTCAAATGCCAAGATAAGTGGAGCAAACCGCTGCAAGACGGGGCTGCTCAAAACTAGGCAATGGCACTGTGCCTCGAAGGGCACCAAGCAACATGGAGCCCCTACTCACCTGACTGCTTAGGGGTGCTCCTCTTCATGCTGCGGGACTCTTCTGGAGTTGGTGCAGGGCATCTGCGGGGCTCTCTCCTCACTAGGAGAGCCCAACACACCGTCAACACCAGGGACCGGTTTCCCTGCTGACAAAGAGCCTGCGAGGTTCTGCGCGGCTTCTCGGTCGGGAGAAGCGGAAATGGAGCCTGCGAGGCTCCAGCCGGCGTCTTATTACTCGCTGGCTTCCCTTCCTTCATGAAAGACCCGCCCACAGGAGACGTCACAGGGCTTGCCTTTTGGGTCGCACTAGGCAGCGGCCCGGAGGGGATCCCTCTTGCGGCTCGGGCTGCGGCGGTGAGATGTGGGGTGGGCACCCGCTCTAAATTAAAAGCGCATAAATCAGGCTATATGCGGGGTGGGCACCAGCTCAGTAAACAAGGCAAAGTCGCGGGGTAAGCACCCGCACAATTTAAATAAAGATAAGCACGGTGGCCATGCAGGGGAGGCACCCGCAATGGACACAAATAAGTGGGGTGGGCACCCGCATTGCAGGTGTCACAGGGGAATTCCTATGTTGGGGATTCCCTCATACAGGGCTAACAAGGGAAATAAGCACAGTGCTCCCAGGGTGCAATAGGGCTCCCATAGTTTCCGTAGGGTCATGGAATCAAAGCAGAGCAGAAGGGTCCCAAGAAAAATAAAGTTTTTAAGGCATGAGGCAAGCCCTCCCCTAGCCCCAGCAGCAGCATGCCCCTGGCAGATTCGAGTTCAAGAACAAGAACATTTTCATGGGGTCACATCCCCTTCTTTTATACTACTAAATCCTTTCTTGTAACAGTGTATGCAATGGGAGAACCAGAAACAACTGGTTCAGGAGCACTTTGTTTTGCTCAGCTCCTCTCTCCCTTTCGCAGGCCAGGGACATCAGACGCACCACAGGGGGTGGAGCCAGCATTGTGGAGGGAAGGCACAGCCCTATTCAGGTCTCAGGTGCAACTCCACCTTCCCATCTACGTGCTGATCTCCCTATTCACCACTGGGCAAACTCATCCTGCTCCTGGAGCCAGTCACACCATCCAGCACCTGTCACTCACAAACCAGACAGGCAATTCACATCACACAGATATGCCAACTTCTAAAAGTGGCATTTCTAAACTAACCACAATAAATCTGCGTACACTATTGCGCTCTATCACAAAAGACAAGGGAAACCCTACTCACAAGGAACCAGGGCAGAAAGTTATATCAAGAACAATGGTTCCAGTGGTGAAATCAAAACTAATAACACTTAATTTATATGGCTCAATGGCGATAAAAATTTCTACTGAGGATTGAGGATGGCTAAAAGAAGAGGCATACACACAATTCTCTATATTCCTCTCTCGTTTTTACTTTATAATACAATTGTCATATTGAATTATGTCATACAGAGTAATTCATACAAAAAGACATAAACAATACATAAAAGTGCAATGTGTCCCAAGTGTATCAAAAACAACCAAACTGAACAATACAAAACACATAAGTACTCTAAAGGCACAGTGGTTTCTTAAATGAATATATATACTGGAAAATGACCCAAAATAGATATATAATTATTCTGAGTGAGTCTACACAATCGTAGGCACTCTATTTAGGGGTTCTATTCCACGTAGCGTCGACGGCGTTTCGACCCCTTAGGGTAGGGGTCTCGTCAGGACAGGAAAATGAAGGACATCTTATTTCTGCTTTTATGATCACCCATGCGTGGTATAAAGAAGAAAAACACGGAAGCGGGAAGCTGCAAGACGCGATCGAGCTCTGCAGTATTGAGGTATTATCCTCTACTAATATATTGATACAGACACTAACCTCGTCTGTTATAAATACTGGGACAAATATTCGAATATTCGATCCATGATACACCCATTGCAGGTGTAATCAACATTACTGCAGATCATAATACAATTGCCTTGTGCTACACATTGTGCCTTCCCCGACCACTACAAGTGTGCCCGGCTGGGTCACTTGTAAGTGTTTGAACCTTTTTCTTCTTTATACCACGCATGGGTGATCATAAAAGCAGAAATAAGATGTCCTTCATTTTCCTGTCCTGACGAGACCCCCACCCTAAGGGGTCGAAACGCCGTCGACGCTACGTGGAATAGAACCCCTAAATAGAGTGCCTACGATTGTGTAGACTCACTCAGAATAATTATATATCTATTTTGGGTCATTTTCCAGTATATATATTCATTTAAGAAACCACTGTGCCTTTAGAGTACTTATGTGTTTTGTATTGTTCAGTTTGGTTGTTTTTGATACACTTGGGACACATTGCACTTTTATGTATTGTTTATGTCTTTTTGTATGAATTACTCTGTATGACATAATTCAATATGACAATTGTATTATAAAGTAAAAACGAGAGAGGAATATAGAGAATTGTGTGTATGCCTCTTCTTTTAGCCATCCTCAATCCTCAGTAGAAATTTTTATCGCCATTGAGCCATGTAAATTAAGTACACTATTGCGCAGCATTTATTCTCACGAGTTTGCACGCACTAAACTTGACCCTGCACTCCCCTCATATCAGGAACCACCTTGGACACACATATCCCCATGCATTCCTATGGGAGGGCAGGTCCATCTCACCACATGCACTCAGAGTGCGCATGCACTTTACACTGGGCGTCAGTGCTAAAGTGCGCAGAGGCCTAAAATCACTACCATAATGCCAGAGGTTAAAGGCAAAAAGTCTAGGGGTGAACCTGCCAAAAAGACCCAAGTCCAACATGCACTCTTCGAGGGCAGAGCCATTCTAAAAATGTTCCTGGATTTGAATATGGATGAAGGGGTGGAGGAGCTGGATGAAAACCAAGAGATGGTTAAGAAACTCCGAAATAGGCTTGATATTCAACCATGTATTGTGGTGCTCAGACATACATTTTTTAAAAGGGTGCATGCAGAATTCAGGGGAGGATGTAGACACATATGTTACAGCACTAAGGAGATTGGCGGGATAGTGTCAATTCAAATATTTTGTGGATCAGTTGGTGAGAGATCAATTTATTGGGCACTGTTCTGGCAAAACCATTAAACAGAAATTAGTGTCCATGGGAAACCCAACATTTAAAGTTACGATCATCACTACCAAAAGTATTGCGATGTCTCAAGTGTCTGCAAAGAAACAAGATTGCAAAGTTGTGGATCATGTAAGAGCAGTCAATACTAATATGGGTAAAGTTGCTAGGGATGTCAAACTAGGGGAAAGAACTAAGTCATTGTTCACACAACAGGGTCTTGTGTTTCACTGTGTGAATCAGATGCATGTTAAAGGAGGTAGACAATGCCCTGCAATAATGTGTTGTGTAGGCAATGCAAAAAATTGGGACATTTTGCTAAAGTGAGTCAAAGTCAGAGATCTAAGGGAGGTTCTTGAATCAAGTTTGTTACAGGTGAGTCTGTAAATGATGAGAAAGAAAGTCTTTGAAGAGATCTAGGAGATATGGTTTGGTTGTGAAGAGTGATATTATCAGAATGGGAAATCCTAGTGTTTGTGTTGATCCGTATGTTGAAATCGCTGTGGGCAATACGTTCTTAGAACTATTGGCGGATTTGAATGTAGGATTATCAATGATTACACTAGAACTATTCAACAAAGTTTGGCCAAACAAACCTTTGTTACGCCAGATCAAAAATCTGTGTTGTATCTTAGACGCAGTAATGATTTGTGTGGGTTTGTTGAGGATATTTTGGAATTTAAGGGATGAAGAGTTGCAGGAAAAGTTTATGTAGTCCAAAAGGGATCAGAAACGTAGGTTGGTTTCACCAGGGACTTTTTGGGATGATTTTGAGACCAGGCACTAGTGAACAAGTTATTGCCATTAGGGATTATCAAGATCTAGAAGAAATCATTAACAAATACCTGCATGTATTTTCCAGTGAATTGGGTAAGATTTAAAATTTTCAGCACAAGCTTGTAGTAAAAGACAGAGCTAGGCTTGTGAAACATAAACAAAGGAATGTGCCCTTTAGTGTTCACGGAGATTTGCAAAGAGGGTTGGATACATTGTGTAAGAAAGAGATGATGGAATCAGTGGATTCTTCATTCTGACTGTTTCCTTTGGAGGTAGCAGGCAAACGTTCTGGGGAATGAAGGGTGTGTGTTGGTCTCCGGTGTCTCAATAGGTAGATTTGAGTTGGTGCATATCCTTTACCCAACATCTCAGAATTATTGGCTGAATTGAAAGGTGATACATTTTTCTCCAAATTTGATTTAGCATCAGCATACCATCAGGTGGAGCTGGAGGTAGAGGCAAGACACCTGAAAGCATTTGTGTCCACGTTCAGGATGTATCAATATTGCTGCATATCGTTTGGTCTTACCTCGGCGGCTTCAATCTGATGGTCAATATGCTCAAACTTGTAGAAGGGATTTCCATTCTTCAATATGATGTTTTGGTCTTTGCTCCAGATAGACAAGCTCATAATAAAAATTTGGATGAGGTGTTGAACAGATTGAGACTAATGGCGTTGTGCTCAGGAGAGACAAGTGTGTTTTCCTTGCTGACAAAGTAGAGTATTTGGAACACCTTATAACAAGTGAAGGTCGACCTTCACTTCCTTGTGAGCAAAATGGCAGCTGCTTAGAATGCCGTGTTACTCACCCAAGGCAGCTCCGCTGATTATGGTGCTCAGAGATGGCTCTCCAGAATGACTGAAAAGACTGGCTGTGTCTTTACTTTCCAGAGGCAATCTTTCATTCAGCAGATCTCTTTTGGCAGGCTCTGCTTGCAGCTGGGCTTCTTTGCACGTTCGGAGAGAGTTTGGCGAGTGATCGTGTTGGTGCTGGCAAGACTGACCGGGCCTGGCTTCAGGGGCTCACGCCGCTGAGTAACTGTCAGAATTATACAATGCCGTCTTGCACCAATAAAGCAGCAAAAGAGAAGGAGAAAGGTTAGAGGGAAGCATCACTGGTGGCTCCCCCTTCAACTTGCTGAACCACGGATGGCCTATAAAATGAGAGGAAATCAATATTGATGCCAAACTGAGGTCGATAGCAGAGAATCCAAGGTCACTGAAGGATTTCCGGGTCGCAACCAGCAAGCATACACAGGCAGAAATGAAACAGCCTGTAATATTTAGCTCAGCTACACAGCGTACTCTGCTTGCAGATTCGTAAAAGGGTGGAAAACAGATGCAGACAAGATTGGGTCCATGAGTACTGATAAGGCTGTGTCAGAGGATGGTACTATTTTTCACTTCATCCCAGGGTTATTGAAATATTCGCTGAAGGGGGGTCTGGAGTCTGACTTGGAGGGGGGTGTTAATAGTGCAAAAAGCCTGGCAATAAAAGACATGGCCCTTCCACACCATCTGAATTCTTGGCTGACCTAGAAATGGACGGTTGTGCATTCCCGATTGGGACAACAGCCTTCCCACTACATATACCTGATTAAAGGCTTGACTCATTGCAGGGAAGCTCTGACTTAAGATATACAACCCCTCCAGATTTTTCATTAACTGATGAGTCCGAAGGCTCATGCATAACTGAAGACTTCTCTGAGGAAGGTTCGGGTTCTGGAGGCTCTGACAGTAGCACAGTCAAAGGAGCTAGACCTCTGAGTACACAGAAACGTCTCTTGAAGAAGCAGAAAACAAGGAGTAGTTAGAAGGAGGTAAGGGAAATACACAAGCAGACAAATACCTAAATATGAGAAAACAAATGGGAGTTAATCTTTTTGAAATCCATTCTGGGCATATAAGTCAGGCTATAAGCCTAGGGCAGGCTTATCCTTTTGGTTTGATAATTGTTTTAAATGAGTAAACTCTGTATTGCATCTGTCAACATATGCAGGCTTAATGATAGCCGAAAAAAGCAAAGAGTGGCTTTTGACCGAAAGATCTTAAAACATGATATATTATGCATACAAGAAACGCAAATACAGAACTCACGTAAAAATTTACTCGGTGGGTTGAGGTTTCAGATTGTTTGTTGTACCACCCAGGGAACTCGTACAAAGGGGGTCGCTATTTTGTCAAAAAGGGGGGTTTGTGATTTTCCTCAGTCTCGGTCAGATTGATTAGGCTGATGGTTTATCACGGAGTATCGCTACTGCTCATGCTCTTTTACTATATGATCTATATACGGCCCAGTGCTAGTTTATCCTAAAAAAAAATTGGGGCTAAATAGGGAGCTGGCGCTTTTGCCTTTACTGATTATAATCTGTGGTGACTTTAATATTAATCTGCCTTGCAGCAGGTCTAGACAAAGGAGCAGGATCTATTATGGTAGGAAACCAAAAGTATATAGGGGATTTACTGACCTGCAGAGTATTCATGCGTTGGCCGATGTATGGAGGGAGACTATGAAGGCAGATCCTGGTCTCAGTTTCTTTTCGGGCCCCCACAAGATGCACGCTAGATTAGATCATGTTCAAGCCTCAAAAAGCCTGGTGCCGAACTCGCATATATCGAAGTTTCCCAGGGTTATGTCAGATTACAATCCTCTTGTATTTGAGATTGAAATGACACAGTTTTCTAAAGTGGACTGATCCTGTTCATTTGAAAGGACACTTCTCTTAAATGCACAGTATGTGAGTCATAACCAGGCATGGATTCCTCAGTTTATGTCAGATAATTATGGCAGTGCTTCAATTAGCATTATATGTAATACATTTAAGAATTGCTTGTGGGGCTAGACGTTAAGGTATAGACTAGTGCAGCAAAAGAGAGAAAAAACGTTAATGGAGGGGCTATTTTCAAATTTAGCCAGAGCTGAATTAGAATTGGCAGATGAGGTCTCCTCAGGGTGGGAATCCAACATGGCTCTCCTGGAAATAGCAACTGCTGAAGCAAGGATTGTTGATATATCTGCAAAAAACCCTGTGGATAAATATTTAGCATGGTGTGAAAAATGAGAAGGAGGGGCATCTTTTGGCCTTTCAGAACAAGACAAATGACTGTAGGGGGCAGATAAGGGAACTAACGGCCCATTGTTTAGTGTGATATCCGACTCTGCTCATATAAGTTCTGAATTCCAAAGCTTATATCAGCAACTTATTCCAAAGAGACAAACAAATCAACTAACATAATGGGGGAATATCGAACTGCTACCTGTGAAGAGGACCTAGAGGCAGATGACAGGCAGATGCTTGACCAGCCCATCTCAGCAGAAGAGATAGGATTAGCCATTAGCAATATAAAATCAGGGACAGACATAGGCATGGATTTTATCCCTGGAGAATTTTATAAAATCTTTTCCAGTGTGCTAAAAAAGTATTTGGTTGAGTTGTTCCAGGAGATTCAGAAAGGGAATGCTCTCAAAGACAGTTGGGCTATGGCAAAGATAGCTGTCTTTCAAAAGAATAATAAATCACCTAAGGAACTGGTCTCATATTGGCCCATCACGCTCATTAACAGCGACTCCAAGATCTACTCAAAAATTTGGGCTACAAGCCTATCGGCGGTTATCAGCCGGCTTACGTCTCCTGTTAAGCATGGTGTCCTCCAGGGAAAGGGGACCACTGATCATATCCATCGAGTCATCACCCTCTTTGATGCGTCCAGAACAACACAAGAACCCATGGCATTAATATTAGGGGTGGGCGGAATTTGCGCAGTTGCGCTACGCAAAACTCTGCGAAACAGTAAAAAATCTCGGCGAGCACGCAAAAGTTACATGAACACGCGGTATTGCTTGGCCTGCCCATTCGCAATGGTTTTTTTCTGTTCGCAAACACAGTTTGCGTACTCGGGGAGATATATCTCACGAACACGCATTTTGAAAGCATCAACAAGCAAACAATTCCGCGAAGCCGCGGATCGAGGAATTTTTGGCAATTCTGCGTTCTCTGCAGAACGCAAAATTACCCAAATTTTGCAAATTCCGCGAGTAGAACGGAATTTACTGCCCAGGCCTATTATTATTATTGGGCGCTGAAAAAGCTTTTGATAGGATATCTTGGCCGTATCTCTGGGCAGTGATGTCTAATAAGGGTATTGGATAGGGATTTATTAGATCTGTGAAAACCCTCTTCCAGAACCCTAGAGCAAGGATTTCTCTAATGGGCTGATTTGTCATAAGAAGTGATTATAGAACAGGGTACTAGACAAGGCTGTACTTGCTCCCCCCTTTTATTTGCCCTATATATTGATCCTTGGCAATCTTGTCAATTAGTTTGCTGGGAGGGGAGACAAAATCCTGGTTTATGCCAATGATTTGGCCATTGTTACCCTCAAACTCAGTTGTGCCTTTTCAGAAATTGAAAAAGAAGCCATGAGATTTGGGCGATTCTCTGGCTATTTGTTAAACCAGGAGAAAACTCAGATCATAATCAATGAAGAGGAGCTTCACTCTGATGGACGGGTTACAGAAGAAGCATTATTTTTAGGCGATATTATTACGTCAGAAATAAGAAAGATTGTGGAAACCAATTTTTTACCCTTACATAAGACTAAAGAGGATTTTGGGAGATAAAATCACCTGAGACTCTTGCTGATAGGGTGGAGTAATCTGATTAAAATGATAACTCTACCAAAAATCCTGGGCTATCCCATTGAAGAGAAACAACAACTGGTTTAAAATACTCAATGGGATGCTAACATGATTTATTTGGGCATTTGCTAATGCCAGGAGAGCTTTAAGATTCATGACCCTGTTGAAGGAATGCGGTGGGTTAGCAGTGCCCAATCTTAAATTATATTAGTGGGCTCCTGCCTTGCAACAATTTGCAGTCCTATTATGTAAGAAGGAGGCTATTTCTTGGCAGGATATCTTGACCCCATCTCTATATGAGCTTTTACAATGGGAAAAAAAGCTGGGGATGTCTTCTTCAACAAACCGAATTCGGGTATTATAAGAGAGTCCGGTTCAACGTTTTAATGACGGTTTTGCGCATATGGGGTAAAGTCCGGAAAACAATAGGCTTCGGGACATTAAACTATTATACTCCGATATAGAATCCTCATTTACCTTCACAGACCATTTACACAAGGGGATTTTTTATCCGAAACTCGATAAAGACATTTGATATTATTTGACAAAATTTTAAGCTTGACCATAAGGATTTTTCTTAAAATATCTACAAATCAGGGATTTTTTTAAGGGAGAAAGATGATGGGATGATGAGATATACAAGATAGAGTCTATTGAGTTGTTTATTGCTATTGGTAAAACCCCATAGGGGCACTATATAGAGTTCTGAATAAAACACTGCAGGACATTCCAAGGACTGGGGAGATAAGACTAACGCTGAACCTAGCAACCTAGCTAGGACACTAGAAGGCTCAGATGCTTTTAATCTCGGCTAATTCACGGTCTCAGAATTTTACAAAATGTTTTAACCTGTACAAAACCCCTGGGAAAATTGCTAACTGGGGAGGAATTACAGGGACAAGATGTCCAAGGTCTAAGGAATATGGAATGGATATAGTTCACATGTTGGCCACCTGCCCAGCGATTGTCATTCTTAAAGCTGAGATTATTGAGTTCTTGGCAAATAAAATAGGGGTGAAGCTATTGCTATTAGGGGTTCGGGATGAGGTAGTTCCACCTAATACTCAACCCTTTATGCTTGTCACTATGGCCAATTATAGTTTATGTCTGACAACAGATTGGCTTGACCCCTCCTCTTCGGTGTTGCATCAATGGTTTGCACGCCTATTATCTGTCTATTATCTGGAAAGGACAATATATTCCCGAAAAAGTAGGAAGGCCCAGGAACAAAATGTCTAAATTCTGGCTTCTCCTCGGCAAATGGAAATTGATAAGTGGGCTATCACAAGGAGGTCTCCTGTCTACATGGCTTTTATGGATTTGACCACAGCCTTTGACCTAGTGAATAGGTCACGGCTGTGGGCAATCCTTTTGGCTGGTGGACTGGATGCTACCTTGGTAAATTTCCTGGCGTTTTTGCACACAGATCTCAAGGCCCAAGTAAGGAATGGTGTGGGTGGAGAGGTATCTGGGCCTATTGAGATTGGCAGGGGGTCAGACAAGGGTGTGTGTGTGTTGGCCCCCCTGCTTTTCATCATATACATTAATGGCCTCAGTACCTCTCTGAAACTAGCCACCCTAGTCGTTCCATACATTAATAGAGAGCCCATCCCTGTACTGCTTTACACAGACAATGCGGTCCTTTTAGGCCACACCCCAAAAGCACTGCTTCTTCTTGTTCAAAATTTTAACACTTTTATGAAAAAACTAGACCTGCGGGTACATTTTAAGAAATCTTCTTTAATGAGAACCGGTCCGGGGAAGCGTGATATTGGCCCGATTACAATAGATGGCCAAAAACTGACCTCAGTAAAATCCTTTGTTTATTTAGGACTGGCCCTTGCTGCGAACGGCTCCTGGAGCGAGCATTTAGCTCACGCCAGAAGCAAGTTCTCAAAGGCCATTAATTCGATTTTAAGCTTACCCCGCCCAAAGACTATGGGTGCGCTCTTAGCTGTTGAGAAAATTTATAACATCAGTGCACCCTGGTGGCTACGTACTGCGCCGAGATCTGGGGAATGGGTAATTGCTCTGTAATCCAGCAGGAGAACTGGTTTTGTAGAAAATTATTGAACACTCCAATCTCTACCCCCAATATATATGTCACAAGGAGCTCAATATTAATTTTATAACTGATTTTATTAGGGCCCGTCCGGCACTTATGTGGGTTTCAGTGTGGAAGAATGAAGCGGCCTCTCTAATACAGCAGATTATCAAGGATTGTCTACGCTGTGACAAGGGCATAGAGATTCCCTGGTTAAGCGGTGTGCTGAGTAGCCTGAGTAGTGTAAATAGAGGAAACGTTTTCTGGGATCCTACACTAGCAGCTGCAGTGACAAAAAAGGAACTGCGGAATACCTTGTAGTTCCTATTCAACAAGGAGCGGGAACTGGTAGAGGCAAGAAAACCAACTGTTCATAAGTACATGTCTATTGAACATTATTGCCATCTGCTTCATGTGTAGGACCCTACCAATGAGCCGCTGGGAAACGAGTTTACTGTTCCTACTAAGAGCAGGCACAATTCAATTTGCACTCTGCTTCCCACTGAAAATCTGAATTCTAATTTGTGTCATTGTGATGGGAGGAGTGAGCAAACTATAGTGCATTTTATATTTTTCTGCAATTACTATTTTAACTATTCTAAGCAGTTTTTATATCCTTATTTTTATAAAAGAAGACCATTCACCTTGGTGGTGGACTTGGACGATGCTGATCTTATCTTTCGCATTGACACTTTCTTAAAAACTGCGATAAAGGCGAGGAGATCAATGATGGCCCCTTGATACCGCATGATAAAACCTGTGAACTGATCCCAAAAAGTTTAAAAAACTGATATATTGGACAGTTTGGCACATGGCACTTTTGAATCTTGTACATTGTACTTCTATTCTTCCCTAATGAGTACCGTAATGAACTCATGTTTGGTGTACTTTATGGGCACTTGCATCCAAATACATATTGAAACGTTAGATAGTTTTGCACAATGCACTTTTGAAACCTGTATATTGCATTTTTTTTAAAATCTTCTGATGATTGTTGTATTGTATTTGTGTTTTGAGTGCTTTTATGGGTACTATTGTATCTGAATAAAGTTGAACTGAACTGAACCAAACTGATAAGTGCTACTGGGAATAATAGGGGAATATTGACCTGACCATGCAGGGTGGGACTCACAGTTCAGATATGCACCTTTCTGCCTTCTATATATTTATGTATGTCCTTGTCTGAAATTTTGTATCTTTTCTTCCCTATAGAAACCTGTTGTTGTTTATAGAAGTATGTACTTGACTCAATTTATAGAACTATGTACTGTCAACTGCTTTATATATTGGCTGTATTTATGGAAAGTGTCTGCTTGGGGGATGGGGGAATATTATTTATCAGTGTGGAAAAATCAAATAAAGAAAAAAATAGAAAAATAATGACAAATGAAGGTGTTGAACCCACACCTGCCCTAGTAAAAAGTATCATACAAGCTATACCATCGGTAGAAAAAGGGAGTTTGAAATAGTTTATTGAGAAGCTCCCATGTCAGACAGGGAAGCAGCCTTACTAGCCGCCACCTACGACCCTCCCCATTGCTGATTCACCTAAATCCAAAATCCAAGTTATCACAGGTCACCGGAAAGTTCTACCCATCGTCAAACCACAGAGATTACCAGTCCTCACCGCTATACCCAGAGAGACTAAAGATAGAACCACCAGCAATCAGGAGAAATTCACCAACTGCCTCCTAATCAACTGCAAATCGGCCTCACTACATGCAACTGACTTAGCTGAAGCCATCCTCACACATGACATTGACGTTGCGTTCCTCACGGAGACCTGGCTTAATAAGACATCCCCTCCCTGCCTAGATATGCTGGTTCCACCCGGTTTCTCCCTCATCTCCAAAGACAGGATCAAACAACAACGAGGAGGTGGGGTCGCTATCATCCACAAGGATAGCTGGAGCATCACAGAAACCTCCTCCTTCGAGTACAACTCGTTTAAATGCCTTTCCACCATCATCAAGACAAAAGACAACGACTCTCTACTGTGCCACCTACTCTATCACCCCCCGGGCAGAAATAATGAGTTTGGAGAACAACTATCAAACCTGATTGCTCAAGACGCACTTGGCGATTCCAAAATCTTAATTCTTGGTGATCTGAACCTCCGATGGAATGAGACCCATAACCCTCTATTCAGATCGCTATCTAGCCTCCTTGATGATAACAACCTCACCCAACACTGTACCGAGGAGACTCATTACAAAGGAGCCACACTGGATGCCATCATTGCCCAAAAGAATTCTATCACGGTCAACCACATACTACCCGTTGACTGGTCAGATCACCACATGATCCTATTTCATATCAATCACCCCATCATCTCGCTTAAACCTCCGCAAGACCCCCCCAAATGGTCAAGAAACCTCTCCCAAGTACCCCAAGATATCCTGGAAGGTCAGCTAAGTTCACTTCTTCCAAATAACACACTGCACCCCTCGACCAATGATCTCGTCGACCACTACAACGCGGGGTTAGTCTCCATACTCGACAATCTAGCTCCTCTAAAGCTCAAAAGAAGCCGAGCCACTCCATCTAGAACCTGGTTCACTGCAGACCTCAACGCAGAAAGAAGAAACTTGAGAGCCAAAGAAAGAAAGTGGAGAAACAACCCTACCGCCATTCTCCGCCTCCAACTAAAATCTGCCGGCAGGAAGTACAACAACCATATCAAAAACAAAAAATCCAGCTTCTTCCGTGAGGCACTGGTCTAATCCAAAAACAGACCCAAAGAGCTCTACAACATAATCAGACAACAAACATCCAAACCCCGGCCCTCATCCCTGCAGGCATCCAAAGAACTCTGTGATAACTTCGCAACTTCTTCAACGATAAGGTCTTAAAAATCGAACTGTCTCTAGACATCAACAACCCGCACCTCCAGAAGAGCAACCCGGCCTTCCCATTGGCAATCCCAACCAACTCCTTTCCTTCCCCCTGGCTAAGCTTTCGCCCCGTCCAGTAAACTGAGATAATCTCGCTGATCTCGACCTCCAAACCATCAGCACACGTCTCAGACCCTTTTCCCCCTCTTTAATCAAAAAAATGAAGCTTACCTTAGCGCCCATCTGGGGAAGAATCATAAACAGCTCCTTACAAAGCGGAGTGGTTCCCGATTGTCTACAAATGGGGCAAGTCACTCCTCTGCTGAAAAAACCCGGTCTTGACTCAAGTGACTTGAACAATTTTAGACCGATATCCAACCTCCCTTTGCTTTCAAAAACACTTGAACGCTGCGTACTCCTGCAACTGACGCAACATCTGGACCACATCAACCTCCTGGACCCCCTCCAATCCGGCTTCAGACAAGGCCGTAGCACAGAAACCGCGATGCTGAACATCATAGACGACATTCATAGCTCTCTTGACGCTGATAAGTGCTGCCTCCTCATACTCCTTGATCTCTCCGCAGCGTTCGACACGGTGGACCACAAGCTCCTCATCATGACCCTTCAAGAAAGAGCCGGCCTCGGCGAGGAACTTCTCAAGTGGTTCTCCTCCTTCCTACATAACCGTACGCAAATAATAAAAATGAAGAACTTCACCTCCGAAACCCAGCAGGTCAACAAGGGTGTCCCGCAAGGATCAGTGCTCTCTCCTCAGCTCTTTAACATCTACATGGAACCGCTCGCCAAGTTACTCAGGAACGCCAACATCCACTTCCACCTCTTCGCGGATGACACGCAGATTTACCTGGAAACCTCTTCTCTTAAAGACATCCACAGACTTAACGATGTCCTAAATGAAGTTCAAGACTGGCTGACAAAGAATCACCTGAAACTCAACCCCGACAAGACAGAAACACTCCTCATCTCAAACAAAGAAGACAACCCTCAAATCACCGAGTGGCTAAAATCGATCGATGCTCTCAAAGGTAACCTCACGCTAGCTGACTCCGTCAAATCCCTGGGCTTCGACCCTAGACCCCAAACTAACCCTGACAAACCACATTAAGAACTCGGCGAAAAGCGCATTTCTCAACCTCAGACTTCTGAACAAAATCAAACCTTACATTTCCAACAAGGACCTCAAACTAGCCACGCAATCTCTAGTTCTATCAAGACTGAACTATGGGAACTCAATCCTAACAGGCATCCCCAAATCGCACCTGGCCCCTCTAAAAACAACACTTCATGCGGCAGCGAGAATGATCACAGGCTGCAAAAAATCTGACCACATCTCCCCGGCACTCAAAGAACTCGAATGGCTCCCTGCGGAAATGCGGAGCACCTTCAGAACGGCCTGCCTCACCCACAAGGCCCTCCACACCGGCAAACCGGAATACTTGGCAAACAAGCTCAAAAAAGCAGGCCAAGCCAGAAGCTTGAGAAGCTCCAACTCCCTGCTGCTCATCCTACCAAAAACCAGAAAGAAAAGAACTGCGGACTGCTCGTTCTCAGGAAATGCTCCCAAAATATGGAACGCCATCCCCCCGCACATCAGAACTATACCGTCCTATTCAGAATTCAAGAGCCAACTCAAATCCTTGTGCCTGATCCGTTCCCTTGGTTCCGGGTAACCTGGATCAGCAAGCGTCCCCTGAACCCATGCAGTAACATTGAATCCTGCTACCAAGAAGTTCTGCTGTCCGAACTTTTCCGCATTCCAAATTGTCGCTCGCTGATTGCTTTATTGGATTTGTGACATGTTGTTCTCTTTTCATTCCCTCTATTGTAAAGCGCTCTGCTACCTTCGGGTCTTGTTAGCGCTATAGAAAACTTCTAAATAAATAATAAATTTGTGTGGAGTGCTGAGTGTCAGGAAGTTTTTTAATGGGTGAAAGAACAGCTGGTGTCCAAAAAGTATGATCCAGAAATGGAATGTGTGCTGACATTAGATGAACGTAATGTGGGATTGGGGGCTGCTCTCAGCTGAGTGAGAGATAATCAAACTAAGACAATTGGTTATGCTTCTCGTGTGTTGTCCGAGACTGAGGGCAAACTTGGTTATTGAAAGAGTACTAATGGTGTGCTGGTGGGCAGTGATGATATTTAAAAACTATTATATTCCGAGTGTGAAGAATTCAAAGGGTTTCACTCTCTGCTTTGCTAGGCTTTCTGCAAAGTTGTTGAAATTTGACTTCACACCAGAGTATATCCCAGATGGTAAATGGTTGTGCTCATTTACTTTCACGTTCACCTACACACGAGGATGATATGGTATTGAATGATGATGTGGATAAAGAGGACTGTATTGTGGCATCCATAGATCTACACCAGTCAAGAGCTTATAATAAACAAGAATGGAGGAAATCATTTAAGGAGGATGCTACTTTATATTTAGTTATGAGATATGTTCAATCAGGTTGGTCAAAGGAGAGGAACCTTGATTTTCATCCTAAAAAGTTCAACAAAATGGCAGAAGAATTGTTTGTGGACAATGGGTTATTGATGAGAATGGATCTTTGTCCCACCCATTACTCT
This sequence comes from Lissotriton vulgaris, assembly GCF_964263255.1. NCBI lineage: Eukaryota > Metazoa > Chordata > Amphibia > Caudata > Salamandridae > Lissotriton > Lissotriton vulgaris. The sequence goes on from NC_141694.1 coordinate 1,302,604,698, forward strand.
GAGGAATTCCATAATAGTACATTCTCATGAAAGTCATCTGGGCACCACCATGGCAAAACGACTTATAAGGTTGTCCTTCTGGTGGCTGGTTATGGATCCGGAAGTCAATCAAACAGTCAGAAAATGTGTGATCTGTTTGAGTTGTGATAATTCCATTAAGGTAAGGACTCCTCTATTCTGTCCCATCGAGCTTCCTAAGGGACCCTGGCAAAAAGTAGGTATTGACCTTGTTTGCACTTTCTATTCCCTAGCTAACACGCCAAAATGTGTCATGATGGACTGTCATAGTAAATAGCCAGAGGTGAAGTTTGTAAGTGAGGTGTCATCTAAAGTAGTGGTGGAATTCTTGAAAGAAGTCTTTTTGAAAGAATGGTTTTCAGCTACTTTAGTATCAGATAACAGAAGCTAATTTGTTTCTAATGAGGTGGAAAATCTACTGGAATGTAGTGGTGTGATGATGCATCTCAATAGTTCACTATATAATTCCCAAATGAACTGACTAGGAGAAAGGATGATCACTGTTTTAGAGGAGTTTATTCAGTGGGCTATCACTAATCCGTGTGTGGTAGCAAATGCAATGAAAAGTATGCTATGTTTTTATTGTACCACTCCTCATGTGACAACTGGTGCTTCACCTTTTGAATCATTACGTGGAAGAAGAGCTACTACTTGTTTTTGTCCAGCATGGATGAATACGTGGGTGAAAGTGAGTCAGGATATGAGGTTGGATGGTACAATCAGGGCCAGGTAAACAAAATAGAGCAAAATGCATACTTTGATGAGAGAAACAGCGTAAAAGCTATGGATTTTAATGTGGGAGAAATTGTTAGTGTGTAAACCTGTACATGTGATCAAAGCTGGGACAAAGTTTGGGTCTCCAGTGAAAGTAGAGGAGGTGAATGGAAACAGTGTAAAGATGCAAGGTTGTCAATTGTGGAATGGAAAGAATGTGGTGAGAGTAAATGGAAGTGGGAATGAGTTGAACAGGAATAGAAGAGATTTGTGTGCTTCTGACCCAGGTTTGAAACCAGAGAAAATGGGAATGGACTTGGGAATCAGCGTGAGACGTTCTGCTAGAGTGAGGAACATGACACAGAGGTTTATGTGAACAGATTTAATGTTTTTGATCAATGTGCTTTCATTCTATGTTTCTGTAAATATTAATGATATGTTTTTATTTTAGTTTTTGTATCTTTTATGTGGGGGAAGTTAAGTATGGGTTTGCATTTCGTTAAAGTAGGCTTTTATAGGGAAGGTTTCAAAGGTACATATATAATGTTATTGTGTCTATTGTTGTTAGTTTCTATATTACAATGTATTTCATTTTTTTGTTGTAAAGGAACGAGCCATGTAGTAGCCTAAGTGGAATGTTCCTTCATAGAAGCTTGGCATTGCTATGTCGGGGGTTCTATGTGGAAGGATCGGTGGTGAATCTAGTGACTGTTGATGTTTGCTGTGTGCCTCCAGCAGTATGCTGAGTTTATGCTTAAATAAATCTACTTGGTAAATCCTACCATGAGTGACTTGGACTGTTGAATATGACACTCCAGCAGAGGTAAACTTCTTTTCTCTACTCTGACTTCTGAGAGGGTAAATGGGTGCATGATTGGCAAGCCCTGAACCCCTATTATCTGACATGGTGCAATGTGTGATGCTGGTGCAGCATGTCAGATATGAATTATGACGGTGTGTGACTGGATTGTAACAGCCCCTACTTGACACATGCACAATACAAATATTTTAGCGCTTTTCTGCTGCCAAGTGGGCATCCCAGCTATTTTATGCACACAAAAAATCTAAGATAATTTGTTTTATATAAAATATGTTACACCTGAAAGCAATTAACTGCAGAGCGAGGTAGTGGGTCATCTCCCTAGCGCCCCCTATGGAGTAGCCAATAATACTAAAATCACCACCCCTGGTAGGTTTGACAATAAAAAAATCATGTGCCTAAAAATGCCCTTCCATAGGGTTCATTCTGTGTCTATATGTACAGGTAATGGCCTCAGCCTAATCCCATAGGCCCACCTGCCCACAACGTCGAAAGCTTGACAAAAGGGAGATTGATGCGAATGATGGTCAGACTGTGCTGCACTTCTAGGATACTTGTCCCCCAACGGATGCTGTACCTGAAGACATGAAGGAAGAGCATGTCTTCCTGCTTCCAAAGACCTGTTGTACCATGGGCCTCTGATTCTCGGCCTAATACATGCAGACGTGAGGTTCTTTGGTTTCCGACTTCGTCCCGTATTTAGCCACCATATTGTGTCTCGCGCCATTTTGTGTTGCCCTCACTCAGGCAGCACGGAAAACGGAGTGTTTTTGCTTTTCTCAGCTGCTACGTGTCACTTCTGTTAAAAAAGTAACCCCCTGCCCTTGTTTACGAAACCGATGTCAGGGTCTGGCCGAGTTCACTAATCCATGTCTGGTTTGATTGATCCCTATCTCGACTGACTATTTGGCTTCTCCTATTCTTTCCTCACATTATCTTATCCGACTGGCCGTCACTATTCTCTCCTTGTATTCTCTTGTTACACAACTATCCTTTGAGGCACTCAAATACGTCCTGCCACCTGCAAATTGGATTGTCAGTACTAGCACTGATTAATTTGTGGGGAGGGGTGGCACCCGGTGTCTGAAAGAGGGGCGTATTTGGGACACCTTATAGCTTGTTTTCCAACTTTTCCTATTGGTTTGCTTTGTATGTACTGGGAGTAAACGTTGTAAATATGTGTGCTATAAAAGATTGTACGCCACGGACTAAAGAGGCAGTCTCCTAAGAATCTAGGCTGTACGTTCTTCTTGGACAACTTGCTTAGCTGCAGCTAATAAACCTGGTTTTCTATGCCCAACAGAGAGTCTTGTGTCTCTGTTCTACAAGGCAGGTGAACTCGGGGATTTAAGCCGTGCCCTGCGCCACCAGGCCCATAAGGCCTGGTTCTCCAGACTGCCAGCAGCAGGGGGATCAGGATTCAGCTTCCTCTTCAATATACTAGAGTCTGCCCATGTCCATGATGGATGCTGCAAGCCTTTATTTAGGAGCAGCCCAGGGTCCATTGATTTGGTGGAATCAATGCAGTACCATTTAATTCAAGAGCCCCTTTGTCTGCAGTCCATAAAAGTTACCCTGATGGATGCTAGTGAAGGTAAGGTGTAGCTGTAAGATTGCTATAGGATAGTAGCCCTCATGAGAGCAGACTTGACAAGCATGTCTTTACAACATCAAGAACAGCCATGTCTGGAGAGTAAATGCAGATTATGAAGAGGACATACTTGTGTTTGCTGCCTAGACATGAGGTAGGGGTTACCTGGCACTGGGTATTCTCAGAGGAGCAGTTATGTGAGCAGTCTTTGTACTAAACTTAAAAAACTGCAAATGTCCCACAAAATCTTCAGCTGTTCTGGCGCCTCTCTTTGCTACTCTTTATGTAGAATACAGTGCGGGCGCAGGCAGATATAGGAGGGGGAAAGGAAAAGAAGGGAACTGAAGATCTCAAATGCAGATACACATCATGTAACAGTTACTGCTCTATAGACCTTTATCCATAAGCCCCAATCTTTCACTCCCTCCAAAGGGAGGGAGAAAGGGGGGTTAATGTGGAGAAAAAGTTAATGAGAAGCTTGGCAAGATAGAGAAATAGAGAGGTAGGTGTGTAGAATGAGAGAGAAAGAGACTGGAGGGACAGAGATTGAGAGAGGCAGAGGTGCAATCTGAGAAAGGAACATGGATGTCATTTAGCGGTCACAGCGGCGATCCTAGGCCTGACCCTTGTGACACCTGCCACTGCCTTTGCAACCCCTAGCCTCAGAAGTGGAATAATCACAACCACAAACACAGTGGCAGATCTTACTTATGGAAGTGGGTTTGGGATCCACACGCTTTGATTTCTGTCAATTCTGTTATTAAACCAATGGTTTATAATATTTCATTATTCACTAATAGTGTAATCAAAAATGGTATACAATGAGGTGGAATATGACATTTCCTGGCAGCTGAGGTAAGTAAAAAAAATACTATTAAGTGTTTGATGTGCGAGTGCTTGTGGGTGAGTGTGTGTTTATGTCAGAGAGAGAGTGTATGTAAGTGTGAATGTATGAGTATATGTAAGCATGTATGTGTAAGTGAAATTGAAGGTCAAAGGGTATGTGATGTCACTTCCACTACCCCTGAAATTTTGGTGAATTGAGATCCATGGAAAGAAACAAGGAGAGTATTGCTCTTTAGGAAAATCTGAACAAGTTCCAAACTAAAGGCATCCCTTTAACCTCAATGATTGTTCCAAAAAGTCAAAAGGGTCTTTGATAGGTGTCTATCTCTCAGAAAGAGGCAGGCTCGTGTCTATTCGTCCCCAGCTTTGCCGGACCAGGATCATGGAATCTATGACATTGGAATAACTGAAAAGAACCATGTAATCCATCAAAATGTGCATATGTTGAAAGAAGGTAGCAAGTAGCAATGAAAAAGCAAGTGTAGCAGATAGATTACGTTATAGGTTGGGAATCTTCCATTTGAGGCATGCAAACACAAATGGGTTTTGCATACTCAAGTGTATAAGTGTTGGAAGAAACCATCTTAAAAACAGATAATCTTTTTTGTACCTATTTACTTTATTCAGGGGCAGCTACCAGGCAAGACATTGAAACCGAGGTTCACAGAAAGTCTATCGTTCAGTAGAGTCAATATGTTTTGTTGCATCTTGCTTAGCAGGTTTTGAAACCTAAAAATTGTATTTCTTTGTTAGTTGGAGAATGTTTGCAAGTATGTTCTACTCATTACAATGCATACTTGTTCATGTGTTAAAAAAATGGCCTGTTGAAAGTTTTCTTCTATTTGCTAATCTTAGAATAAAGATGAGTGTTTGATTATACATGGAGAAGGATGTGGGGCTATAGACTGGGGGCTTGGCTGTCACACCTGCCTTAACCACACCAACAATGAATGACATCATTTGGAGCCCCCCCCCGCCATGTCGTGAAGATATTTGAATCAAAGTCCAGCTGTGTAGAGAGTTCACACCTCACCTGGAAAGCTATCCGGTTTAAGCTCACTGTGCGATAGTGTCTCTTCAACAGGTCACTGATTGATGAGTGAAAAAAGCTTGTGGCATTATCTATTGCATTTCATGAGACATCCTGCTGCTTTCCATGCGGACCTGAACCAATAAGAGATTCCCTTTCAGGTGGGCTTCACTCATTTAAAGCAACAGATGCAATCAGTTGTGGCAGACATAAAACAAATCCTTACAGTGGGCCTAAGCATATTTTGGGGTAATGGACCATAACAGTTGACTTGTGTTTCTTTTACTCTTCTGACATTAAGTGCCCAGCATTAGGACGTCAAACCAATGCCACATATGCTTGTGAAAGTGTAAAGGTTTGAAAGGTAATAAGTAATATTGATTTGATACATACTTCTATCTGCAGCTTACTCACCTCTTTAACCCTTGCCACAGACTGGATCTGGAAAATGAAAATAGCTCTCCTGCACTGATAGGTGGCACCTTGACTTCCACTTTCCCCTGGACCCATCCCAGATAGGACACCATTGAGTCATATAAGTAATATTATGCACCACGCTGGGGTACTCTCGTTAGTTCATTTTTTCTGCACCCTTTGATGATGTTCCAGAGTTTCTGTCAAGACATTTTCCTCTCAGATTATCTTTTATTTTTGATTGGACAATATATTTTCCCTAAAGATGTCAGTGTGGCCCCATGCATGCCAAGACCAAGAATGAGTGAGAGGTGAAGCTATTCATGATGCAGGCCCAAGATTGATACAAGTATTGTGCCTTCCATCAATAGGGATACATATCCCACACAAGATTCTCACTCTGGCTTGCCTTCGCCAAGCAAGAGGGCTGCTTCTCCTGCTCAAAGCATAGGTCTTCTAGTCAGTAGCTTCACTACTAGATTCTGCTCTCCATATCAGCCTTGGAGCTCCAGTTCTATTATTCATGTTCATAATGGTTCTGGGGTGCCAGTCCATGTACAATTGCCCTTTGCAAATGCAAACCTTGAAGACTGTGTTCTTGATTGCTTTGATCTTGGTGTGGTGTTTTAGTGAGCTGCTGACTTTGTCTGATACTACTCCTTTGCTTACTTTTTCTCAGACACTCTGACCCTTTGGAAAAGGATTCGTTCCTACCAAGGGTATTTATCCCAGTTTCACATGCGTCAGTACATTATTCTATCCGTAGTCTACCCACCTCAGAAACAGAACCACATAGATTCTCACCTGGCCCTCATTTTCTTTGCTGAAAGGACCGGTAAAAACTGGATTGAAAATCAGTTCTTCTTTGGCTGTTTGTTCCAAGAAAGGCAAGGCATTTCAGAAGCACATCGAAAAGGGTGGGGCTTAAGGAAGAGCCCTGTGGAACACCCCATTTCAGTGATTAGGCTTGGGAGGAGCAGGGGTTCATCCAGACACCTTGTTCTAGGTTTCCTAAGAAAGAGGTCAGCCAGCCAAGGGAAGGCCCAATACTCCTTGATGTTCCAATATTTGTAATAGAATGCTGTGGTGAACCGTATCAAAAGATGTTGATAGGTCCGACAGCACCAGAGCCACATTAAGCCAGAATCCAGAAGGAATTTAGTGGATTCTGAAACCTCAAGGAAAGTGGGTTCAGTACTATGATGGGCTTTGATGCCGGATTCGGATGAATGGAGGAGACTATTGTCTGTCAGAAAGGTGGTGAGTTGTCGATTCACCATCATTTCCAAAACCTTTGCTGCTGCTGGCAATAAAGAGACCAGTCTGACGTTTGCTGGTACTTCTGGATCCACGTTAGCCTTCTGGAGAACTTTCATCCCCGAAAAAGGTTTTTACAAATTGAAAACTGTAAATCAATGCACATAATGGACCACAAGAAATCCCTGGCACTGAAGGATGCTACTTTTATGTGGAGGACAACGTGCTTTGCCAGAATGGCATCATTCACAGAGAACAGAACCAATTGCTGAAGTAAGCTGATCTATTGCCTCAAGCTTTATGCTGTGGTGGGTGAAGGCAAAATATGAAAGACAGGAGAGCAAACCAGTGGTTTTATAGACCAGAAGTGCCCTTAAATGCAAATTTAAGCCATTTTGTAAAATCAAAATGTCATAGATAATGGCAGATATAAAAAAGGCACAAAATGTGCCTTTTAATGCATACACATGATATCAAAAGGACCCCTATTTAATAAAACATTACAAAAGACAAATGACTGACTGTATGACATTGGATATCCATTACTCGCTTGGGTGCAACCGTAATGAATGATGAAAGGTCCACCATAGGCTTACCCCAGAGAAATGTTCCCAAATGATTACTGTAACCATCACAACCTTTAGCATGTGGAATAGTCTAGTACCATTGTCTCCCTGCAACTCTGGGACTGCCCCTCTTATTGCTATCTACTAATGCTAGTTTGGCATATCTAACCCAGCTACGTGGCACACACTCTCCAGTATTAAAATGGTATTGTTCTGTTCTAAATATGGGGAAACAAACACCTCGGAAAGGTGGATTAGACAAAAAGCAGGTACATCAATTTCAAACATTCATCAAGATAACATTACTTTGAAAACCACACACAACCTGGTATCATATATACTTCATATACATCATTTATATTTTCACTTTTTTTTAATAAGAGTGTATACTCTATTTTTTTATTACAAAAATATATATCCAAATGTTAACAAATAGTTTTGAGAAACACACAGAATATATTTATCTTTTTGTTTAAATTGATATGCACCTTTTATTTACATTCTGGAAGTCAATGTCCAAAAACTCACAGTTGTCATATTTCTCTATTCTTTGTTACTCTAAATAACATTTACATAATATCTGTGATCATATAAGCAATATTTGGAACCGTCCATCACATTATTAGTCTAAAAAGATTGGCAGTTTGTTGAACAAATTATCATTTAATCAATATTTTAAAACCATCCATCATTTTAATAGTATGAGGATACTGGTAGCTTGTTGACATACTACGCGGGTTTCGGCATAGGCCTTTGTCAGGACCCCGTCACAGTTGTTACTGAAGGGCATGTACAAAATTGCACAGCCCTGATCTCCTGTTTTATGGCAAATCTTTTGGTTGGTTATCAACTTTTATTTGTTCTTCAGAGGTGAATGGCTCTATTCGAATTTTTTTCTGTGTTGACAGGATGTCTGTATGAATGGCAATATTCGAGGCACTGCCCCAAACTGATTGGGGTCGTCCCACAAACTAGAATTAAACAAGGTCCTTAGTACACCTTTTTCAGAATAGGCAAACAATCATCTGTATCAGACACTGAGCTTCACCTCTTGAGAGACACTTTGCTTTGGTGTTTAATTCTATGGTTTTTCTTAGCCTTATTATTTTAGTGATGTCATAGTTTCGAGTGAAGACCACAAAGGTAAAAAGAAATCATGTATTTTTTTTAACCAGTTTGACATTACCAGTTAAAGATTTTTCCGATGTTCGATTTTGAGTGACAAACTAGTAGCGCAAATTAGTAATTTTAAGAATTTATATGACCACGGACGGTTCCTCCATTATGGCGGAGGAGCATCACCCCCCTAACCGAAAGCCGGCAGAGGCAACCAACAAAAATAAAATAACAATAAAACAATTTAGGCTAGATGTAGGTAATTGACATTTACCGATTCGAAAATACTGAATTTTACCGATTCGGTATTTTCGAATCGGTAAATGCTATGTAGATAATTTTTCGATAAAAAATACCGAATCGTTAAGATTCGTTTTTTACCGAATCGGTAATTACCGATTCGGTATTTGCCATTCATTCCTATTGGCCTGGAGATCCATGGGAATGAATGTTAATTACCGAATCGGTAATTACCGATTTGGTAAAATTGGGAGAAAGTCAAGGGTGGCAGGGTGTCACTTTGACACCCTGTTGCACCCCTGATTAGTGCTTGTGTGCACATGTGGCACACATACATGCCCTAAGGGCATGTATGTCACATGGCACAGGTGTAAGTGCACAGATTTGCAGTTACATAGGAATTCGTTATTTACCACCAACTAATAGCTGGTGGTAAATAACGAATCCCTAAAGCCCAGAAGCACTCTTTGAAGTGCTTCCTACATTTCATTTACCAATTCGGTGAATACCGAATATTTAAATGATGATTTGGTAAATACCGAATCGGTAAATACTGACTCGTTATTTACCGAATTAGTAAATGTGCCTCCTACATAGGAAAAGTTTTTTACCGGTCGGTAGTAGCCTTCCTACATCTGGCCCATGATTATCATTTATTTGTTGTCCTGAATGCTGCTAGCCGAGGGAGGGGCAGGGCCATTCATCCTGACAATACAGTTGTAGCACTAGGGAGGAGGGGGAAGTGGTGGGCACTGCCAAGTGTGCATGAAGGTTTAGCCAGCCCTCAGAGGCCAGTCAAACCTTCATATGCACTTAGCCTTTCCCCACCTGGCTGTGTTGGATGTATGACGTTACAACGCATGCTTTTACCACGCATGCTGTTACAACGCAAGTATTGCAACGAAAACCTTTACAATGCATTACACTTGGGGGTGCTGGATAGTGAATAGTTTAATTTACTATTCCAACTCAAGTCTCCGTGGACACCAGGTAAGGTGTTGGATAGTAAATTAAAACTATTCCTTATCCTAGAGAACCCCCAGTGTAATGCGTTGTAATGGTTTCCGTTGTAATCCATGCGTTGTAACAGCACTGCATGGTAAAAGTTGCGTTGTAAAGGTTGCAAACCTTTGTGTTGTACGGCTGGGTGTAGAAACAAACACAGGCCGCCAGTCCATGTAGGAGCGCCAAACCTAGGTGTTCAGACCAATCCCAGCACTGCTCACATGTTGGAAATAGCATTGCTAGATTGGGAGCTGGGAGCCTGCGCAGTGTGCAGCAGGCTCCTGACAAGCAAGTAAGGATCAGGAGCAAGGGGTCGGCAGTCAAAACAGGAAAGTGTAATTTTAGTATTTATAAATCTTTTTTCTTCAGTTTGTATTCTCCCTCCTCACCACTTCACAATATCAACGACCGCTACTGCATACGACCGTAACAAATTAATTAGTGATTTTGTGCTTAAAATAATATGGCTATCACATTCAGAACTGTGATGAATGATGTATTATAGTTATGCCACATTTTAATGCAACAAAAGAGTGTTCCTATTCTGTTTGAGGTGGAAAAAAGCACAGAGCACAAGGAACCAACAAAGCCCATTTAGTTTTCCTAACAAACTAAATGGGCTTTGTTGGTTCCTTGTGCTCTGTGCTTTTTTCCACCTTAAACAGAATAGGAACACTCTTTTGTTGTTGATGTATAATATAGTTTGGGGACTAAGAGTGTCCATGACTCTCCCTATCTCTCTTGTTGTTTATGAACATTTTAATACAAGACATCATTTAACTAAAATGAATGCAGTTTCTGAAATAATGCTCATCTTGCTCCTGCTCATACCCCTCCTAATTGGCTACCTGCTGCAAGTCTTCCCTCCACTGTTTCCACGGAACACAGAGCGCTATCACCCAAATAGATTGTAGTATTGGAAAACATCTATTGTGAATGAAATGTTTTGTCGTGTACCTGATGTACCATTTCGAAGAATTTCCACTGGAAGTTCCAGGACAGGTGGCAGAAGAACATAGTTCTATAGCTGTTGTTAAGAAATGTTTCATATCGGGTCATATCGGGTTGTGGATCTTTAGAGTGCAGTTGCTGAGGAAGCAAGTGGATGATTTCTCTTACCTTATTGAATGGGTTAGTGTTAGGAATGTTACAGATTTACTAATGGGTTTTGATTAGCCAATGTGACCTAACCTTGCTGGTACTATGCTATATTTCCAGTTTTATCAGCTAATATGCATACATTTTGTATAAAAACCTTGGTTCTGTGGAACTGGGGCATCTTACCATTTTACCTTCCAGACTATGGGGCCGATTCACAGAACTAATCAGAGACAAAATCCTAAACTTGCTACTTCTGGTAATCACAGAAGGCACTTGCTCCTAACTTTACGTCCGCAGTTGGTCAGGAATATCCATACCCGGACCGTACTCTCCACACTCTGACCATACTCTGCGGGTAGGGCTCTACTCTCCGCTCGGGCCGTAATCTTCGCCTTGGGCCGGATAAAGTGTAATCAACGGGTTGAAATGGAATTTTTACAAAAAGGCATGTGTGATAAATTGTAGAGGAACCATGAAAAATAGTGTGGGCGTGGAAAAGGGTGATGCCAGACAAATCATCATAACCCAGGAAAGTTTGAATCTTTTTTTGTACAGTCTGAAAAATCAATTTAGTGAAGAAAAACAATGACCCTGGACTTGTCAAACTTTACCCAGATGGTCAGTAATGTTTATTCTTTTGACAGTAAATGACTATTGCATGTTAATTATCACATCTGGAACTAAAATAAGTGTGCTTAGAGTCATTTTCCTACCTGAAATTGGTCAAAATAGAAGCTTTTGAGTAAAAGGAAAAGTCTGTGAAAATGGCAATTTTTGTCACTGTGTCGAACTTTCTCCAGATGGTCAGAAGTGGTCATTTTTTAATGTTTTCTTTTCTAACTGCAAATGACTATTGCATGTGAATCTTACATTTGGTAGAAAAAAAAGTGTTTAGAGCCATTCTCCTGCCCAAAATTGGTCGCAATAGAAGCTTCTGAATAGGAGGAAAAGTCTGTAAAAATGGCAATTTTTGTCACTGTGTCGAACTTTCTCCAGATGGTCAGAAATGGTCATTTTTTAGTTTTCTTTTCTAACTGCAAATGACTATTGTATGTGAATCTTACATTTGGTAGAAGAAAAGTGTTTAGAGCCATTCTCCTGTCCAAAATTGGTCGCAATAGAAGCTTCTGAATAGGAGGAAAAGTCTGTAAAAATGGCAATTTTGGTCACTGTGAGGCTTTTAAACATGAGGCAAAAATTCAATTGACATTTGAATCTTTACTTTCTACAGTTGAAAAAATCTATTTTTGGATGAAAAACAATGACCCTGGACCTGTCAAACTTTCTTCAGATGGTCAGATATGGTCATTTTTTAACACCTTGGCTGCTAGGTGTTTTCCCCCCTCCTGTGCTGGAAATTGCCATTTTGCTGGTGTCATGACGAGCTCAGCTCGTCATCAGCACAGCTCAACTGTGCATCATGACGAGCTGAGCTCGTCATGAGCATCGAAAGTGTTAATGTTTTCTCTTTTGACTGTAAGTGACTATTGCATGTGAAGTATCAATTTTGGAACTGAAATAAGTGTGTTTAGAGTCATTTTCCTGCCCTAAATTGGTTGAAATAAAAGCTTTTGAAAGGGAAAACAGTCTATGAAAATGGCAATTTTGGTCACTGTGAGGCTTTTAAACATGAGGCAAAATTCTATTGACATTTGAATCTTTATTTTCTACAGTTGAAAAAATCTATTTTTTGATGAAAAAACGATGACCCTGGACCTGTCGAACTTTCTCCAGATGGTCAGATATGGTCATTTTTTAATGTTTTCTCTTTTGACTGTAAGTGACTATTGCATGTGAAGTATCACTTTTGGAACTAAAATAAGTGTGTTTAGAGTCATTTCCTGTCCGAATTTGGTCAAAATAGAAGTTTCTGAGTAGGAGGAAAATTTAGTAAAAATGGCAATTTTGGTCACTGTGTGGCTTCAAAAAGTGGTTATTCAACATGAGGCACAATTCAATTGACATTTTGGATCATTTTTTTACAGTTGAAAAAAAGCAATTTTTTGGAAAATAACGATGACCCAGACTTATCATTCTTTCTCCAGATGGTAAGAAATCGTAATTTTTTAATGTTTTCTCTTTTGACTGTAAATGACTATTGCATGTGAATATATCAATTTTGGAACTAAAAAAAGTGTGTTTAGAGTCATTTTCCTGCCCGACATTGGTTGAAATAGTAACTTTTAAATAGGAGGAAAAATCTGTGAAAATGGCAATTTTGGTCACTGTGAGGCTTTAAAAAGGACTTTTGCAACATGAGGCACAATTCAATTGACTTTTGAATCATTATTTCTAGAGTTGCAAAATTAATTTTTTGATTAAAAAAAAGATGACCTCGGACCTGTAGAACTTTCTCCAGATGGTCAGAGATGGTCATTTTGAAGTATTTTCTCTTTTGACTGTAAATGACTATTGCATGTGAATTATCACTTTTGGTACTAAAATAAGTGTGTTTAGAGTCATTTTCCTGCCCAAAAGTGGTTGAAATAGAAGCTTTTGAAAAGGAGGAGAAGTCTGTAACAATGGCAATTCTGATCACTGTTGTGATCAATTGCAATTTTGCAATTTTGAATCAATGGCAATTTTGATCACTGCTGTGGTCAATTTTGATCACCAAGTGGTTATTCAACATGAGGCACAATTCAATTGACTTTTGAATCATTTTTTCTAGAGTTGAAAAAATTTACTTGGATGAAAAACAATGACCCTGGACCTGTTGTAATTTCTCCAGATGGTCAGAAATGCTAATTTTTTAATGCTTTCGCTTTTGACTGTGAATGACTATTTCATGTGAATTATCACATTTGGAACTAAAATAATTGTCTTTAGAGTCATATTCCTGCCTGAAACTGGTTGAAATAGAACCTTTTGAGTAGCAGGAAAAGTCTGTAAAAATGCCAATTTTGGTCACTGTGAGGCTTTAAAAAGCGGGTATTCAACATGAGGCACAATTCAATTGACATTTTGAATAATTTTTTTACAGTTGAAAAAAATCTATTTTTTAGTAAATAACGATGACCCCGGACCTATCGTTCTTTCTACAGAAGGTAAGAAACTGTAATTTTTGTATGTTTTCTCTTTTGACTGTAAATGACTATTGTATGGGAATTATCACTTTTGGAACTAAAATAAGTGTGTTTAGAGTCATTTTCCTGCCCGACATTGGTTGAAATAGTAGCTTTTGAATAAGGAGGGAAAGTCTGTAAAAATGGCAATTTTGGTCACTGTGAGGCTTTTAAAAGGAGTTATGCAACATAAGGCACAATTCAATTGACATTTTTAATACTTTTTTCTAGAGTTAAAATAAAATATTTTTGATGAAAAACAATAACCCTGGACCTGTCGATCCTTCTCCAGATGGTCACAAATGGTCATTTATTAATGCTTTCTCTTTTGACTGTAAATGACAATTGCATGTGAATTATCACTTCTGGAACTAAAATAATTGTCTTTAGAGTCATTTTCCTGCCTGAAACTGGTTGAAATAGAACCTTTTGAGTAGCAGGAAAAGTCTGTAAAAATGCCAATTTTGGTCACTGTGAGGCTTTAAAAAGCGGGTATTCAACATGAGGCACAATTCAATTGACATTTTTTTTACAGTTGAAAAAAATCTATTTTTTAGTAAATAACGATGACCCCGGACCTATCGTTCTTTCTACAGAAGGTAAGAAATGGTAATTTTTGTGTGTTTTCTCTTTTGACTGTAAATGACTATTGGATGGGAATTATCACTTTTGGAACTAAAATAAGTGTGTTTAGAGTCATTTTCCTGCCCGACATTGGTTGAAATAGTAGCTTTTGAATAAGGAGGGAAAGTCTGTAAAAATGGCAATTTTGGTCACTGTGAGGCTTTTAAAAGGAGTTATGCAACATGAGGCACAATTCAATTGACATTTTTAATACTTTTTTCTAGAGTTAAAATAAAATATTTTTGATGAAAAACAATAACCCTGGACCTGTCGATCCTTCTCCAGATGGTCACAAATGGTCATTTATTAATGCTTTCTCTTTTGACTGTAAATGACTATTGCATGGGAATTATCACTTTTGGAACTAAAATAAGTGTGTTTAGAGTCATTTTCCTGACCGACATTGGTTGAAATAGTAGCTTTTGAATAAGGAGGGAAAGTCTGTATAAATGGCAATTTTTGGTCACTGTGAGGCTTTTAAAAGGAGTTATGCAACATGAGGCACAGTTCAATTGACATTTTTAATACTTTTTTCTAGAGTTAAAATAAAATATTTTTGATGAAAAACAATAACCCTGGACCTGTCGATCAGTCTCCAGATGGTCACAAATGGTCATTTATTAATGCTTTCTCTTTTGACTGTAAATGACAATTGCATGTGAATTATCACTTTTGGAACCTAAATAAGTGTGTTTAGAGTCATTTTCCTGTCTGAAATTGGTCGAAATAGAATCTTTTGAGTAGGAGGAAAAGTCTGTAAAAATAGCAATTTTGGTCACCGGGAGGCTTTAAAAACTGATTATTTAACATGAGGCACAATTCAATTGACAATTTGAATAATTTTTTCTACACTTGAAAAAATCTATTTTTTGATTAAAAACGATGACCCAGGACCTGTCAAACCTTCTCAAAATGGTCAGAAATGGTCATTTAAAAAAAAAATTCTCTTTTGACTGTAAATGACTATTGCATGTGAATTATCACTTTTGGAACTAAAATTAGGATTTTTAGAGTCATTTTCCTGCCCAAAATTGGTTGAATAGAAGTTTTTGAGTAGATGGAAAAGTCTGTAAAAATTGCAATTTTGGTCACTGTAAGGCTTTAAAAAGTGATGATTCAACATGAGGCACAATTCAATTGACATTTTGAATCATTTTTTCTACAGTTGCAAAAATCCATTTTTTGTAGAAAAATAATTGACCCCAAACCTGTGGAACTTTCTTCAGATGGTCATACATGGTCATTTTGTAATGCTTTCTCTTTTGATTGTAAATGACTATTGCATGTGAATTGTCACTTTTGGAACTAAAATATGTGTGTTTAGTGTCATTTTCCGGACCAAAATTGGTCGAATAGAAGCTTTTTATTCGGAGGAGAAGTCTGTAAAAATGGCAATTTTGGTCACTGTGAGGTTTTAAAAAGTGGTTATACAATATGAGGCGCAATTCAATTGACATTTTGAATCATGTTTTCTACAGATGAAAAATTCAATTTGTGGATGAAAAATGATGACCCCGGACCTGTTTAACTTTCTCCAGATGGTCATTTTTTATTGCTTTCTCTTTTGACTGTAAATGACTATTGCATGTGAATTATCACTTTTGGAAAAAAATAAATTTGTTTAGAGTCTTTTTCCTGCCCGAAATTGGTCTAAACAGAAGCTTCTAAGTAGGAGGATGAATTTGTAAAAATGGCAATTGTGGTCCCTGTGAGGCTTTAAAAAGTGGTTATTCAACATGAGGCACAATTCCATTGACATTTTGAATAATTTTTTCTACAGTTGAAAAAAATATTTTTTTTAATGAAAAACTATGACCCGGACCAGTCTAACTTTCTCCAGATGGTGTTAGACCTTCCATCTTTGGTGTGGTTTCCCCTGTCTTTTTGCCTCTACCTCCTGTATTTTGTACGCTGTGCTGGATTTCGTTTTTGCTGGTATAGAGGCTATGGGCACTTTGTCACTGCTCATCAGTGTCAAAGTGCAAGAGCTCCCTGAGTAAATTGTTATTGTTATTGGTTATCCATGATTCGCATATTTGTGTCACCAAAAAGTCCCTACTAAAGTGCACTGATTGTGCCCGGGCTGTTGATCCGAATGCTACTAGTGGGCCTGCAGCACTGATTGTGCCACCCACATGAGTAGCCCGAAAATGGTGTATCAGGCCTGCAAGTGCCTGTGCACAGTCTGTGAACTGCCATGACAATCTGGCCAGTGTCCCCACTGACCAGGCCTAACTCTTCCCTATCTGTACACATTGGTCACCCCTATGGAATGTCCAAGGTACCCCCTTGGGCAGGGTGCAGTGTATGTGGAAGGTAGAGTATGTACTAGTACAGGTGGCATGCTCTGGTGGTGAACTACAGCCATTTTCGTTTTTCACTATTGTAAGGCTATCTTGCCCATAGGCTATCATGGGAAATGCTGGCTACAGTGTTTAACTGCATATCTTCCCATAGGAGCAAGATAGGACATAAAAGTCTGGAATCCCTGAACTCAGAATTTAATAACGCATCTTTTAGGAAAGGTTTTTTTTAGATCCTGTGTTTGAGAACAGCACTTTTAGAACGTGGCTTTTCTCTTGTCTGACCTTTCTGCGTGCCTTGGCCTGTTTGTGAATTGACTGTCTGGTTTGTGACTGACAGGGGCCGGGTGGCTCCCAGAGGCTGAGTGGGCCATCCCTGGGCTGAATAGCTCCATCTGCATCTAGAGTGGTGGGCGGGGTAGCACCTGGGCCTGGCTCCATCTTCTGCTGGGTGGCTGATGACCCTGCCCTTCTCTCTGAAAGGAAAGAAGAGGCCTGGAAAACAAAGTGCTCAAGGAACACCCAGAACTGGTTCAGACTGGGCTTAGAGCCCTCAAGCACAAAGAAAACAAAGACTTTTAGGGGTATAAGTACAGGACCCTGGTCTACATAAAATGATATCATCCTGGAATCAAGAAGGAACCTCTGCCAAGGAGAAAGCTGAAAGGCTGAAAAAGGAAGACTGTCCTGCTGTTGCTTTGCTGGACTGACCTGCAGTTGCTTTGCTGCCAAGGAGAGGGGAAAGACGTTGCTTTGTGCTGTGTCCCCTTGCTTGAAGGAATCTCCAAGGGCCTGAGTTGCACTGGCTCCCTGTTAAGAAGTCCCAGGAACAAAAGGACTTCACCCCCAGCTTCCCTGAACTCTGCTGATAGAGTTCTGTCCTTCTTAGAGTGCTTAGGCCAGTTGTGGTGCCTCTGGAAGTTGTACCTGTGTTGGGAAGCATGAAACCAAGATTTTAAAGACTTTCTGCAAGTTTTAGCGGAGCGCATCCCTGTCAGTGCGAGGAAATTCCCGCACCTGCAAGGGCCCAGATCGTCGCAGTGCCTGTTGCCACTGCCAGGGGCCTCGCATCCTTTGCTTGCGGGATGCACCAGTCTGGTGCTGGAAGATTACCATCACTGCGAGTACCATCGCAGAGCCTGTCATCACTGGGTGAGATCATCCCACCGCTTGCTTGCGGACCACATCACGTCGCTGCGAGAATCGTAGCAGAGCCATCGCATTTTCAGGGCCGCGAGAGGAGAAGATTGACACTGAGCCATGCATCTTCCCCGCCTTGAAGATCGTCGCATCGTACCTTTTGCGAGCCGCTTCCACTGGAACCAGTGCACCGGGATCCACGCAAGGCATTTCATCCCTCCCAATACAGACCGGAGTCACTGCAACACGCCCGAAGCGTTCAGTGGGGTTGTCGCATCGCCTCCCCAGCGTCTCAGGAGTGAGGTGTCGCTTGCTTTGCAACACTACAGCTCTCCCTTGGAACTTTTGTCGCATCTAAAGGTACTGCTGGCTAGAACATGACACAACTGTGGATTATTTTAACGCAACCTTAAGCAATCTTTTGAAACCATATTCTTGAACTGTGTATGTTGAAATTGTTGTTGTTTATTTTTCTAAACTGTTGTGGAGTCAGTTTGTGGTGTTTTCACTGTGTTACTGTGAGTGTTGGTAAAAATACTTAGCACATTGCCTTTGATAAGCCTGACTGCTCGAGCCAAGCTACCAAGGGGGTGAGCAGGGTTTATTTAAATAATGTATTCTCCTTTTCCTGACTAGAGGCAAGGGTCCCTATTTGGACAGTGGTACCTACCTCTGCCAACTAGAGACCCCCAGTTCTACCAACCCAGGACCTGTCGAACTTTCTCCAGATTGTCTGAAATGGTCATTTTTTAATATGTCCTGTTTTGACTGTAAATGACTATTCCATGTGAATTATCACTTTATGTACCAAAATAAGTGTATTTAGAGTCATTTTCCTGCCCGAAATTGATTGAAATAGAAGCTTTTGAGTAGGAGGAAAAGTCTGAAAAAAATTGCAATTTTGGTCACTGTGAGGCTTAAAAAAGTGTTTATTCAACATGAGGCACAATTCAATTGACATTTTGAATAATTTTTTCTACAGGTGGAAAAATCAATTTTTTAATGAAGAACTATGACCTCGGACCTGTCGAACTTTCTCCAGATTGTCTGAAATGGTCATTTGTTAATGTTTTCTCTTTTGACAGTAAATGACTATTGCCTGTGAATTATCACTTTAAGAACTAAAATAAGTGTGTTTAGAGTCATTTTCCGGCCCAAAATTGGTTGAAATAGAAGCTTTTGAGTAGGTGGAAAAGTCTGTAAAAATGGCAATTGTGGTCCCTGTGATGCTTTAAAAAGTGGTTATTCAACATGAGGCACAATTCAATTGAAATATTGAATGATTGTTTCTACAATTGGAAAAATCCATTAAGATGACCCCGAACCTGTCGAACTTTCTCTAGATGGTCTCTTTTTAATGTTTTCTTTTTTGACTATAAATGACTATTGCATATGAATTATCACTTTTGAAATAAAATAAGTGTGTTTAGGGTCATTTTCCTGCTCAAAATCGGTGGAAATAGAAGCTTCTGAGTAGGAGGAAAAGTCTATAATAATGGCAATATTGGTCACTGTGAGGCTTTAAAATGTGGTTATTAAGCATGAGTCACAAATCAATTGAAATTATGAATAATTTTTTCTACAGTTTAAAAAATAATTTTTTTGTTGAAAAATAATGACCCCGGACCTGTTGATCTTTCTCCAGATAGTCAGAAATGGTCATTTTTTAATGTTTTCTTTGTTGACTGTAAATGACGATTGCATGTGAATTATCAGTTTTGGAACTTCAATAAGAATGTTTAGAGTCATTTGACGAAATAGAAGCTTCTGAGTAGGAGGAAAAATGTGTAAAAATGCCAGTTTTGGTCAGTGAGGCTATAAAAAGTGGTTATTCAACATGAGGCACAATTCTAATGACATTCTGAATAATTTTTTCTACAGTTGAATAAATCAATTTTTTAATAAAAAAACGAGGACCCTAGACCTGTGGAACTTTCTCAAGATGGTCAGAAATGGTTATTTAGTAATGTTTATTCATTTTACTGTAAATGACTATTGCATGTGAATTATCACTTTGAGAACTAAAATAAGTGTGTTTAGAGTCATTTTCCTGCCCAAAATTGGTCAAATAGAAGGTTTTAAGTAGATGGAAAAGTCTGTAAAAATGGCTATTTTCTTCACTTTGAGGCTTTAAAAATGGGTTATTCAACATGAGGCAAAATTCTTTTGACATTTTGAATAATTTCTTCACAGTTGGAAAAATAAATTTTTTAATGAAAAACAATGACCCCAGACCTGTCGAACTTTCTCCAGATGCTCAGAAATGGTCATTTTTTAAAATGTTTTCTCCTTTGACTGTGAATGAGTATTGCATGTGAATGATCACTTTGAGAAGTAATATAAGTGTGTTTAGAGTCGTTTTCCTGCCCAAAATTAGTTGAAATAGAAGCTTTTGAGTTGGAGGAAAAGTCATTAAAATTGGCTTTAGAAAGTGGTTATTCAACACGAGGCACAATTCAATTGACATTTTGAACATTTTATTCTACAGTTGAAAACATATGTTTTTAATGAAAATTGATGACCCTGGACCTGTCAAACTTTCTCCAGATGGTCAGAAATGGTTATTTTGTAATGTTTTCTCTTTTGACTGTAAATGACTATTGTATGTGAATTATCACTTTTGGAACTATAATAAGTGTGTTTTAGAGTAATTTTCATGCCCATGGTCAAAGAAGGTTTTGAGTAGATGGAAAAATCTGTCAAAATTGCAATTTTGGTCACTGTGAGGCTTTAAAAAGTGATTGTTCAACATTATGCACAATTCAATTGAGATTTGAATAATTTTTTCTACAGTTGTAAAAATTTCGTTTTTGATGAAAACCGATGACCCTGGACCTGTCGAACATTCTCCAGATGGTCAGAATTGGTAATTTTTTAATGTTTTCTCTTTTGACTGAAAACGACTATTGCATGTGCATTATCACTTTGAGAAGTAATATAAGTGTGTTAAGAGTCATTTTCATGCCTGAAATTGGTTGAAAAAGAAACTTTTGAGTAGGAGGAAAGTCTATAAAAATGGAAATTTTGTTCACTGTGAGGCTTCAAAAAAGTGGTTATACAAGATGAGGCACAATTCAATTGACATTTTGGGTAATTTTGTTACTGTTGAAAAAATCTATTTCGTGATATAAAACGATGACCCCGGACCTGTCGTTCTTTCTCCAGATGGTAAGAAATGGTCATTTTTTTATGTTTAATCTTTTGACTGTAAATGACCATTGCATGTGAATTTTATGATGAAAAACGGGAACCTCACACCTGTCGAACTTTCTCCAGATGGTCAGATATGGTCATTTTTTTACTGTTTTTTCTCTTGACTGTAAATGACTATTGCATGTGAATTATTATTTTTGGAACTCAAAAAAGTGTGTTTAGAGTCATTTTCCTGCCTCAAATTGGTCGAAATAGAAGCTTCTGAGAAGGAAGAAAAGTCTGTAAAAATGGCAATTTTGGTCACTGTAAGGCTTTAAAAAGGGTTTATTCATCATGAGGCACAATTCACTTGACATTTTGAATCATTTTTTCTAGACATGCAAAAATCTTTTTTTAATGAACAACGATGACCTCAGACCTGTTAAACTTTTTCTAGGTGGTCAGAAATGGTCATTTTTTTAATGTTTTCTCTTTTGACTGTAAATGACTATTGCATTTTAATTATCACATTTGGAACTAAAATAAGTGTGTTTAGAGTCATTTTCCTGCCTGAAATTGGTCGAAACAGAAGCTGCTGAGAACAGTCTATAAAAATGGAAATTTTGGTCACTCTTTGGCTTTACAAAGTGGTTATTCAACATGAGGCCCAATTCAATTGACATTTTGAATAATTTTTTCTACAGTTGAAAAAATAATTTTTTTAATAAAAAACAATGACCCCGGACCTGTCGAACTTCCTCCAGATGCTCAGAAATGGTCATTTTTTTTAAAGTTTTCTCCTTTGCCTGTAAATGACTATTGCATGTGAATTATCACTTTGAGAACTAAAATAAGTGTGTTTAGAGTCGTTATCCTGCCCGATATTGGTTGAAAAAGAAGCATTTGAGTAGGAAGAAAAGTCTGTAAAAATGGCAAATTTGCTCACTGTGAGGCTTTAAAAAGTGGTTTTCAACATGAGTCAACATTCAATTGACATTTTGAATCATATGTTCTACAGTTGAAAAAAAAAATTTTGGATGAAAAACCATGATCCCGGACCTTTCAAACTATCTCCAGATGGTCAGATATGGTCATTTTTTAATGTTTTCTCTTTTTACTGTAAATGACTATTGCATGTGAATTATCACATTGAGAAGTAAAATAAGTGTGTTTAGAGTTATTTTCCTGCACGAAATTGGTTTAAATAGAAGCTTTTGAGTAGGAGGAAAAGTCTGTAAAAATCGCTATTTTCTTCACTGTGAGGCTTTAAAAATGGGTTTTCAACATAAGGCAAAATTCAATTGACATTTTGAATAATTTCTTCTACAGTTGAAAAAATACAGGGGCATATTACCAAGCAATAGCGATAATTATTGCTATGCATGGTTAGCGGGTAAAATTATATCGCCGAGCACCAAGGAGTTTTACCGCTGAGATACCTTGATATTATCAAGGTTTATCTCAAAAGCGGTAAAAATCCTGCAAAATGCATGAATATCGCTGAAAAATCAGCGATATTCATGCATTATTGTGCCAATGCTCTTAGCCATGTTATCCACCTTCCATTGGATAACATGGCTAAGAACTGCTTTTGGCAGGCGTTAGCTTTTGGAGATATTCGCGCATAGCGCAAATATTTCCAAAAGTAGATAATAGGAGATGGCGATGTTAGCGACTGTTTTCAGTTGCTAACATCTTGGCACGCCCACTTTGCATGTCATTAGCGATAATTATCGCTGACATGCAAAGTGGGCCCCAAGATGATCGCTATCTCCTTAAAGCTGTCACTAACTGGTGTTAGCAACAGCTAGGTAATAGGGCGATAAAATGATCGCAGCTTTAGCGGGAAAAATTCCTGCCAAAGCAGCGATAAGGCCCTTAGTAATATGCCCCACATTTTTTAATGAAAAACAATGACCCTAGACCTGTCGAACTTTCTTCAGATGCTCAGAAATGGTCATTTTTTTAATGTTTTCTCCTTTGACTGTAAATGAGTATTACATGTGAATTATCATTTTGAGAAGTAATATAATTGTGTTTAGAGTCGTTGTCCTGCCCAAAATTGGTTGAAATAGAAGCTTTTGAGTAGGAGGAAAAGTCTGTAAAATTGGCAATTTTGAACTCTGTGAGGCTTTAAAAAGTGGTTATTCAACATGAGGCACAATTCAATTGACATTTTGAACAATTTTTTCTTCAGCTGTAAAAATTTCGTATTTGATGAAAAACGATGACCCTGGACCTGTTGAACTTTCTCCAGATAGTCAGAAATTGTCATTTTTTATTGTGTTCTCGTTTGACTGTAAATTACTTTTGCATGTGGATTATCACTTTTTGAACTAAAATAAGTTTGTTTAGAGTCATTTTCATGCCCAAAATTGGTCAAATAGAAGGTTTTGAGTAGATGGAAAAGTCTGTAAAAATTGCAATTTTGTTCACTGTGAGGCTTTAAAAAGTGATTGTTCAACATGATGCAAAATTCAATTGACTTTTTGAATCATTTTTTCTACAGTTGTAAAAATTTCGTTTTTGATGAAAAACGATGACCTGTCGAACTTTCTCCAGATGGTCAGAAATGGTCATTTTTTAATGTTTTCTCTTTTGACTGAGAACGACTATTGCATGTGCATTATCACTTTGAGAAGTAAAATAAGTGTGTTTAGAGTCATTTTCATGCCTGAAATTGGTTGAAAAAGAAACTTTTGAGTACGAGGAAAAGTCTATAAAAATGGAAATTTTGTTCACTGTGAGGCTTCAAAAAAGTGGTTATACAAGATGAGGCACAATTCAATTGACATTTTGGATAATTTTTTTATTGTTGAAGAAATCTATTTCGTGATGTAGAACGATTACCCCAGACCTGTCGTTCTTTCTCCAGATGGTAATAAATGGTCATTTTTTAATGTTTAATCTTTTGACTGTAAATGACTATTGCATGTGAATTATCACTTTTGGAACATAAGGAAGTGCGTTTAGAGTAATTTTCCTGCCCAAAATTGGTCAAATAGAAAGTTTTGAATAGGTAGAAAAGTCTGTAAAAAATAAAATTTTGGTCCCTGTGAGGCTTTAAAAAGTGGTTATTCAGCATGAGGCACAATTCAATTGATATTTTAAATCATTTTATCTACAACTGAAAAAATCAATTTTATGATGAAAAATGGGGACCTGTCGAACTTTCTCAAGATGGTCAGATATGGCAATTTTTTTAATGTTTTCTCTTTTGACTGTAAATGACTATTGCATGTGAATTATCACTTTTAGAACTCTAATAAGTGTGTTTAGAGTCATTTTCCTACCTCAAATTGGTCGAAATAGAAGCTTCTGAGAAGGAAGAAAAGTCTGTAAAAATGTCAATTTTGGTCACTGTAAGGCTTTAAAAAGGGGTTATTCAGCATGAGGCACAATTCAATTGGCATTTTGAATCATTTTTTTCTAGACGTGCACAAATCTTTTTTTAATGAAAAACGATGACCTCAGACCTGTTAAACTTTTTCTAGGTGGTCAGAAATGGTCATTCTTTTACTGTTTTCTTCTTTCACTGTAAATGACTATTGCATGTGAATTATCACTTTGAGAACTAAAAGAAGTGTGTTTAGAGTCGTTATCCTGCCCGAAATTGGTTGAAATAGAAGCTTTTAAGTAGGAGGAAAAGTCTGTAAAAATGGCAATTTTGCTCACTGTGAGGCTTTAAAAAGTGGTTATTCAACATGAGTCAAAATTCAATTGACATTTTGAATCATATTTTCTACAGTTGAAAAAAATACATTTTTGGATGAAAAACCATGACCTCAGACCTGTCGAACTATCTCCAGATGGTTAGATATGGTCATTTTTTATTATTTTCTCTTTTCACTGTAAATGACTATTGCATGTAAATTATCACTTTTGGCACTGAAATAAGCATCTTTATTAAGTATGGGTGAAAATTTGCGAATTCGCGGTACGCTAATTCGTACGAATATGTACTCGCTGCCCGCAAAATTCGCATATCTGTGCGAATTTGCAGATTTTTTATTGTTGCGTGTTCACTGGTTTTTTTTCAGTACAGCTACCGTGAAGTTACTCATGCGTTGTACATCTTGTTTTCAGTGTTCGCGTTGTGTATTTCCGTTTCCGGGCACTAGTTGCATACTCGCGTTGGGCATTTCCAATGGGGGGGGTGCAATTACGTGATCAAGTCTGTTTTTGCATGCTTGCATGGAAAATATCGTGCAAACTTACCCACATGGTCACAATGGGCGCGGCCATCTTGTTTTTCATTTATTGCTATGGTTCTGGGCATGCTTTTTCTATCTTGCTTTAATATTTGCAATCCCTTGTTTAGCTCTCTCTTTCCTTTTATTTTATTGTTTTCCCTATTCTTTTCTTCTTTCACCCAGGACCATGGCAAAGGGAGCCGGCAAGTCTAAGGAGAAGGGTCCCGCACCCCGTAGCCGGCTCCCTTGCAGTCGCTTAAGGGGGGAGGAAGAAACAGCCTGGGAGATCTTTAGAGCGGTGGAGGTGGCTGCACTGGTTTTCTTCATCCAGAGCCACCTCCCCAAGACCATCGTGGCAGGCGGCCGGCCAGGTACCGGGTACAGGCTCCGGGAGCGTCGCCAGCTATGGGGGAAAGTGTGCCGGGCCATGTATCGGGAGTCTGGGGTCCGACACACCTACAACGAGGCGACGCACCGGTGGTCTGGTGGTCTGACATCCTGGACCGGGAAAACGACCTGCTCGACCTGCTTGGCATTGAGATCTCTGGGCTTGGTGAGTAGTAGCAGCTATTTAATCACTACTTTGTTTTCTCCTGCTCTGTGTTATTATGATATTGCAAATATTTGTTTTTTCCGGAGAGCAAGAATGCTGCCGATTACATTGCAGGTAAATTATGTTTCAAAAGCTTCTGTGATTGCAGGTGCTCGCCTGCTCACTGGCGGTGCTACTATGCTTGCTTGTTTTCAATTTTATGCTCATTTGGCATGAGTGATTATGTATGAGTGTACTTTACAGAAGTGCGTAATGCTAGACACCAGAGAAAACATTGCAGGTAAATTATGTTTCAAAAGCTTCTGTGGTTGCAGGTGCTCGCCTGCTCACTGGCGATGCTACTATGCTTACTTGTTTTCAATTTTGTGCTCATTCGGCATGAGTGATTATGTATGAGTGTACTTTACACTACTGTGTAATGCTAGACACTAGAGACTCAAGTCCAGTCCTTCCTTTGTACTGCTGCTACTAAGAAGAGATAGTGGTGGTGGAATGATAGTTTGAGCATATTATGACTGGTTATTTAGTAGGAAACTTTTTAGTGGTCTGCAATCATGACGGACTGTGTCTGTCACTTCGCATGCTGCGGAGTGCTGCCTGCCAGTCCTGGTAGAACCTTTTTGTAATTGGTTTAGTGAGTTACATAACTTTCTAAGTAGACGGTCCGCGAATCCAGCAATACTAATATCCTAGTAGGCCACATCAGATAGGTCAATAAATTTAGTGCAATCGTTGTCTATTTCCCCGAAATAATTTGTTCATGTTTTTTTAAAATGTTTGATTTGGTTGACAACAACCATCCATGTTTGTGTCTTTCTTTCATGTTGTACATCAGCTTCCCCCAGGGGCAAGAGGACAGAGGAAGAGGTAGCGGCGCTGGCGGAGCAGGAACAACAGGAAGGCCAGGATATGTCCGCCAAGGGCTCCTCTGCTGGCCCCAGTATGTTTTCCTGTTAATATTATTAATTATACTTTCCTATCTTTTACAGGACCTATTTATTCCAAATGTTCCTCATAATTCTATTTTTTCCTAAATCATCTTTAATCTTCATGTAGACTGTTTATAAATTCTTATCCTGCCTCTACTATGACTCTCTGTGCTACTACTAGATTATTATTAGTCTGTCTGTGTAGCTAGCTAAGCTTGTACAATTGGCAAAAGGTGTACTGTTAAACAAAACTCCTATTCAGCAATAGCTCTAGGCACTGAGTTCAGTCGTCTAGGTTGTCCATAATGTCTATTGAAGTCTTCTAAATGTTTATGCTTTGACAATTCCCAACAATAAAATGTCAATGGGCACCAAGAATAAGATACTAGTTTACTTTTTTATTGAATTGGAGGACATACTACTACTGTTGCAGGGACTATTCTGCACATACAGAACTATGGACAAGAAAAAGGGCATTGGCTATAAATTATAATAGGCGCAGTTAGACTTTCCACATACCTCAGTCATAACAGAAGTTGAACCCCCAATCTCCTTACTGACTAGCTAGTGTGTCAGAGAGTCATTATTTAGCTCCTCGAATGCAGCGATGATCCCCAATGATTATACAACCCAGAACATAAGACTATGGAGTTAGAGTCCCGACCTCTAAGAGTCACAGACTCATGCTTGCAAATTGCAAACCATTACGCTCACTAAATCATGACCAAAACCACAGAGTCTATGTAGGTTTTAAAGCTTTATTAAAAGTAAAACAACTAGCTCTGTGTGTACTCTGTAAAAATTAAAATTGTGCATTATATAAAAACATTTATTAAAATCAATGTCATATAACAAATGGTGAACAACTGAAAAGTGGCTGATTTCACACATTAATTGTGGGAGAGCCCTCACCTGGTTGGATCTTAAAGTCTTGGTGGGGATGAATCGTTGACGACTCCGCCTAACATATGATGATGATCGTGCTCTTGTTCGTAGAGGGAAATTCTGTCTGTTATGAGAAAAATGGTGCATGTTAAAAAGCAAGCATTCATCAGTTGTGTCAAAAAGTGTAGCATCACATGTTATGGCTAAGCATAAATAAAAAAACACCCTTCCCTGAAGCAAGGGAAATTTTTAGTTTAGACTAGAGAGTCACAAGTTATTTAATTTTTTTATATAGTACTAGTAACATTTTTTATTCCTAGACAAAATAGGGAGTGGTGTATATGGCATCTAAAAATATTATATGTATTTTCTAGGCGTAACACCATCGGCACAGCCATCCACCTGTGCGGGGGCCAGCGCAGAGGTGGGCACTCCAGGGGCAGATGCGGTGCCACAGCCAGCATGAATGGCAGTGGGGGATGCCACGGTAGTGGCAGGCAGTGGTAAGCTATTATATTTCTTACTTATTGAGATTGCAGAGTGGGCTCCTTGCAGGGGAGTATATGTTGTACAGTACAAGTACACTTTACTGTTAAGAAGACTTACAAATTTAGAACGAAGTTTTTGTCAACCAGGTAGAAGACAGTCACCCTTGACTTCTCATTAGCAATAGCATTAGCGGTGGGAGTTGAGCAGTAAGCAATGGTCTCCTCAAAATTTGACTTCAACTGAGCTGTGAAAGTTTTATCGAGAAGCAAACTCAGATCAGAGATGAACTTGATGGATGGGATGAACGAAAAGGGAAAGAAGGGTGTAAGGAAGGACGAGTGAGTTAAAATTAATGACTGGCAAAGAATGATACATGTTTTTGAATGCTGCCCGAGGTGGCTGGGAATCTGATGCATGGCCGTTTGAAGGCTGAAGCAAGGATGGGTGGAAGGAGAAAGAAAAGAGGACTGCCTGGGTGGGTGAAACAGAAACTGTATGTGTGCGCAATATATCTTTCGGTTCAAATTCAAATGCAAGTCAAGCATGGATGCATTTACAAAATAAAATAAAAAGGTTGTTTTTCGGTGAGAAAAAGTAAGGTTTGTCCAGTTGAGACATTATGAAGAGTGATTGATATTTACTTTGAATGGATGGATGCCGGGATGGTATCCTCCTGGTAGATTGCATAGGTGTATGTAGGCAGAGTAGACAGTCATTCGATGAAGAGTGTTATTTTGAAGAGCATGTAACACTGCAACTCCGTGCCAGAGTAGCAAAGCCGTGGAAAGAAGTTGTAATTTTTCAGAATACTACCATGACTACTAACAGAGTTTGCAAGCACAGCATATATCCGGTGATTACTGGGAGTCGGGGACCACTCACTACTAATTTTTTTACAACTCTGTCATTGACATTGATGTGTGCCATATCGGTGTTCAGTCACTCAAAAACAAAGCACCTAAAGTCATCCCATATGTAAGCAAATATCCTGGGAAGGGATAGATTATCATATTATCCTCTTCATTATCCTTTTGTAGTAGTCAGGGGCAGGCCAGGGTTAAAGGTAAAATAATTGAGCAGTAGCCCTTGTAACAGAGTATGGCCAGTGCCACCCATAATAGAAAAGTAAGAGCTTCACCACCTTCATGTACTGGACTGGTGACAGTAACGCAAGTCTGTGTCATCATGGCTTGTGTCTGTTTTTCTCGGGTTCAAGTTGACTGCGCTGGCATTATGCCGGCTTCCACAAGTTTACGTACCAATTTCACTAAACAAGAGAGAAGAAGAAGACTGATGTACTGTCTGAGTCTAATGTAGTGAGTCCATATAGTGCTAGAAGAATTCCTGAAACTCCCACTAATATTAGAGCAGAGGCCGATGAAGTGAGAGGTTAGATAGATACGTGCTACAAATAATATGTACTGTGCTTGCAAGTTACTAATGCTACTAATGCTACTGTGACACAACTTTCTGCTGAATTATTTTGTGTTAATCTTAAAAAGCATTGGTTACAGTATTTTTTTTCTTTCTTCATATAGATGCTCCTTCCAAACTAACAAGGAAGGAGTTGGCTAGACGGGCCCAGCAACGGAAGCTGGAGGCAATTATCGCCGAATATCGGTGGCTGGTGGCTCAAGAGGAGGAGGACACGCAGTCGCAGTCGACAACATCCACAACAGCTACATCCTCCTCCGCTGCCCCTGGGTCATACGGTCAGCGCAAGCCTTCAGCGGTACCGAGCCATGGTCTGGCAGCCACCCGCGGCCTCTGAGCAGCACAAAAATCATCTGCCCCCACAGTACCTGCAGGTGCAAGGCTTATGTGCACTGCTTGACCCTCAGAGTGTCCAACGTTGAGCAGGAGGTGGCGAAGCAGAAAGCCCAGCTCCGGAGAGAGCTGCGTGACCACCTGGCCACAGGACACCGCCGCCGGACGTAGAGGAGAGCCTGTCCCTTGCCCCTTTTTTAAAGACTTTTGGGGGGTGGGAATTGGGCGTTGAGGTTTTTGGACTTTGGGGACTTTGATTCTATGGACATTCGTTGGGGTTTTGGGTCTTCTTGTGGGATAGTTTATTTTTGTTAGGGCTCAAATAATTATTAATTTCTACTTAATCATAGAATACGCGTTGTTTTACTGTTTTGTGGGGGAGGCGGGGGGTGGTGGTGTTAGCTATACGTTTGTTTTCCTGAAACTTAACTGGCTGGTTGAATCAAATTGTCTAATCGCCCAAATTTGTACAAAAGTGCCACTGACAGAGTTAGTGAATTCAACTGGCCTACTACTTTACTAGTACTCTCCTCCTACTCCATTTTTCTTCCTCCCCACAATGCTTATCTTACCTGTGATTCGTGTTTGAGAATAGGGCTAGGCATAGGGCTGGCTGCATGGCAAATGGCGATTAAGGTTGGCTATGGAATCCTAGACGGATGAAATGTCATTGTTGTGGTGGTAGTAGTAGTGGTACACACTGGCAGTAGCAGCATATGAAAAAAGGGAAATGAAACATTGATTGGCCTGAGACGAGCATTAGACCAGTAAGATAGATAGTCCAGTATGCAAGAACAGTGCCATAAATTGTAGCCTAAGCAATGCTAAAGTATTCAAAATATACTTACTAGTTGCGTGGAGTATGGGTACTACAAGAGAGCACTGAAGGTGAAGGACACAGCAGCGTAAGCATTCATGACGTGTAGGAGGAGAATGTTGTTGATGATCAATCCACTTGATGGCGCACATGAAATTCTGATTTGATTTGCAAACACTCATGGGTGTGTGTCAAGCAGAATAAGAATAAGAAGATATCCTCGGATTCCTTCACCGGCCTTGAAATTGATTTTCTGTTGCTTTGACCTTATCCTCCCCAGCAAGTGTGTGGAATTATTGTTGTCATTTAGTCACACGTCAATGAAAACCACACAGCCCGGGGGAAGAGGGTTAGGGTTTGAAAATGGGATGGGGATGGGGGTTTTTGGGAAAGTTTTCGGAGAGAGGAAAAAAAACAGCATATGAAGAAAAACAAATGTTTGGATACGAAGATGTCTATAAATCTTTTAAGGGACATAAAGAAAGTGCACTGCATGCATGAAGTTGTTTGCTAAATGGATGGTTAGGTTACTGAAAAGTAGTACTTACTACAACTTACTAACTATGAATAAACAATTTGACAGTACAGGGCTGCAGTAATTACACAATTTCACTTACCTATCTGCCCTCAGTGAGAATAAACACTCATTAGTACATTAAATGAGTTTTAAAAATAGCAAAGACATTCATGAAATAGCTGTAGGGATGAATTTGAAGCAGAGACCAAATGCACAGAGTCACACTCATAAACGTTCACAAAAATAACATTATTTAAAAGATAAAGAGAAGTGAAGAGGATACTGTAACTGTCATTCCTCTTATTAGCGTTACTACTCCATTCCATCTGACGCTCCGTTGATCAATCTTGGTGACCAGACACACTGTCCACTGCCTGCCTGGCAGATGCGGAATTGCGGATTGCTAATGGTAAACCTGAGTTAATGTTTTTACTATCGCAACAGGGTAAAAGCCGGCCTGTAATTGTTGAGGGAAAAACAGGAAGTGATATTAAAACACCACAGAGAAAAAATATAAGGTCCGGTGTGTAGTGCAAAAATAACACTTTCTGTTTCAGAGGCAACAGTATTACATACAACAAGCATAATTTCTAAAGTGTGTAATCTGAGTCTCCTTTTCAAGGATAGTAATTAGCAAACAGCAGGCCAGGGCCATGCAGACGGTCAAGGCAGGCACCACTGAGTGAACCAACCTGATGTAGCATACCTCTTTGACACTCCCAGACAAAGTATATCTAATTGTATGCAGGAACCCACATAGCCGCAATTTTACATGAACTGCTGTCTGGACTCTGGCATAACAACACTGCACTGGCTCGACCACTCCATACCACGACTAGACAGACATGTAGGTCTGCTTTGGTTTTTGTTGACTTCTTTACCTGTTTGCCACTCATGAAATGGCCATAGTTCTTCCACAAACCGACGATGATGATCCAGCATCCATCCCAGTGAGTGACTGTGAAGAATAAAGATATTATGTAACTTTGATCATCAAGACTCATCAACATCATGGTATTGGCAAACTCAATGTTGTTCATGCAGTCACAGTCTACACACAGTGAGTCCAAGGGTATTTTCCATATTAAAGAATGCAACGTAGTGGCCCCTGCAGTAGAAGTACAATTTGAATTAAACATGGTAAAAACGGAGTAGACTTGAGTTATATTTAGTGTGTTAAAGATTAAATAATAACAGAACATATATGATTCATTTCATGCACAACAAACAAACAGCAATTGCTTTCCACAGACTCAGACAGCCAGTGTTGTCCACTGCATGCCATCTCATTATTCATTACTTGTTCCACTTTTTGTCTGCATCTTGTTTTTAAACTTAAGGCCCACAGGGCAGCCTCTCGTGTTAATTTCTGAAGTAACAGTCAGCATCAGCAATCAGCATATAGTCAGTAATTCCAGTCTCACTTCTTTTGAGATGACTCGTCTACGAAGCGACAGTTCCTTGATTCTGCGTAATCCAGCCATCTGCCTGAGGGAAATTGATAGGGGGAGTCTGGAGGAGGAGAATAGAGGAGCATGACTGAGTTGGGAAATTGTGAACTTCAGGAATGCAGACAGCAGCATCTTCAATAAGGAAATAAGACGAAGACAGTGCTGGTGATGGATTTGTTGTGATTAGAGTATTCTTGTGGTAAAAGTTGCAAAACAAAGAAAGACACACAGGAATAAAAGTGAATAAGGACGAAAAAAAAGGAAGTTAGTATTTAAGACCTAGGTGTCAGGGAAATAGAGCTTGTCCTCAAACTCTGTGACTTTCAACGGGGGTAGGTCAGCTAACAGAGAAGAACTTCTGTCATCTAAGTCGGTGTCCTCCTCTTCTTCCTGCATAGATTCACATATTTTGTAATCTGGTGGTATGAAGTGCTGATTCCTCTTGATCATTGTTAACCTCTCCACATTTTTGGGTGAGAGACGGGTCCTTTTTGAAGTTACAATGGCACCAGCAGCACTGAAAACACGTTCAGAAGACACGCTTGCAAGTGGGCAAGACAAATAATTTAGAGCCAGCTTGGTGATCAGTGGCCAGTGACCCCTTTTCCCATACCAATACATCAATGGGTTGTGATCATTGTAGACCTCTGTGGGGTCATCCAGATAGGCCTGCACCATCCACTCAAGGTCATCCAGGCCTGCTTCACTTTGCGTAACAACTGTGGCCTTTGCATCAGCACTGGAACGAGCAAACCCGGGATGAATTATCCAATCCGCTTCGACAATATTATGGCTGGGCCTGGTGCAGGTGAGGATGATGATGATACGGTTGCTGCTGTTGGTAATGGCTCTGAGGGAAAGTGACTGCCTTCGGCCACAGAAGTGGACCTTGACACCGGATGGCCTGCTGATTCAGTAGTACTTCTTCCGGTTCCTTCAATTTCCTGCCGCTCTTTTTCGAACCGAGTGGCTGACAGAGCTAGCCAATGTTTGTACTTTGAAACATCTGCTTCTTTAAAAGGAATGAATGTATTGCTGGCCAGTGCCTTTTTGTACCGTGGATCCAGAATAGTGACACAAATGTAATGTTGATCACAATGTATTCCATTAAGCCTTGCATTCACAAGTAGGCGGGTTAATAAGCTCTCCGCCAACTGATATGTGTCTTGCTTGTCAGTATCATCTTTGAAGGTGGAAGACACCGCCTTCAGTTGGTGCTCCAGCATGCGCAACAATGGGATAGCTTTGCCTAAAGTACAGTCATCCCTGCTGACTTCACGCATGAAGACCTCAAAAGGACGAAGCATGTCTCTCAGGCTTTTATCAAGGTCCCATTCCTCCATCTCTTGCCTCATGTCTTTCATAGAAGAACCCAGTGCAAAGACATACTCATTGATTACCAAGCACTGCTCAAACAGACGCTCAAGCATGTAGACGGTTGAGTTCCAACGTGTTGCCACCTCCTGGATGAGTCCTCTGACTGGCACTCTACTGTCACTTTGAATGATCCTCAGCTGCTTCCGGGCCTTAAAAGAATGGTTGAAATGTGTGCCGAATCTTCAGCAGGTGGTCAGTAACTTGCTGACTTTGTTTTCATTTTCTAAAAAAATCTTGAACAACAATGTTAATACTGTTCACCAAACACGGCACTCTGAAATAGCCACCCTCATTCATGGCCCTAACTATATTACTGTCATTATCTATGGAAACATAACCAATCATGCGCTTTCTTGGATGCAGCCATTTAAAGACCTTACTGTTAAACTCCTCCAAAAAGTTTACAAGTTTACTGCATTATGAGATTTTTCCATGGCAAACATGGCTACTGTTGCATGTTTCCGACTAGCTTGAAACATTGTGACAGTGTCAACATCTGCAGATATCTTGTCTCTAATCCCAGCAAAAGAGACCCAGTGCGCAGTGATGCACATGTAATCAAGGGCTTGGCAACGGGTCCACATGTCTGTTGTCAGGTGGATAGTGTGAACAGCACTCTTCTGCAAAGCTGCCCCAATCACCTCCAGCACATCTTGATGTAGTGCTGGAACCGCAACTCTGGCAAAATAGGACCAGCTAGGACCCTTCTATTTAGGGCAGATTGTTGCCACAAATTCTCGAAAACACACCCCTTCCACGAAAGAAAAAGGGAGAAGGTGCAGCGCTAACATTTTAGCTAGCATTGCATTATAAAGACGTGCCATTGGGTGGTTGCGTTCAAATGGCGCCTCCGTCCAAAACATGCTTTTAATAGTGGTCTGGACCATTTTCATATGTGATGAGGAGGATCCAGACCTCTTCAACCGAGTTAGGCTCATGGATGTACTTTTTCGCATTAGTGTCTCTCCCAGACTCTTAGTGTGCCTCATAGATGTTGCTGGGGTAGAGGGTGTGGGCGCTACCACTGCAGTGCTGCTGCCTGGGGTACTGTGTGTACCAGAAAAAATGTCTGTCGGTTCTTCACCTCCCCCCTCCACGATCAGCCCCTCGTCATCATCAGATGCAATATCAATGGATACATTTGGATTTGTTGTACTTTTGGCTTCCCGTATCTTACCTAGGTGTGCCTCCCACTGGATAGTGTGGTGTTTTTGGAGATGACCTCTCTGGCCTCCGGTACCAAAGTTGGTACCAAGCTTACACCGACTACAGTTTTACAAATCAAACAAATAACTTGTTTTTCTGCCTTTTTGCTAATACTAAAAAAGTCAAAAACTGTGGAGTTGAGATTTCTGGTGGTGGTGGTGGAGGTGCTACTTTCAATGCCAGATGAAGTGGAGGATGGGCGTGGCCGAATTTAACTCTTTGTGCACTTACAGTTACAGCACCACTACTTGAGGTAACGTAGGTCAATCTGAAGAGAAAATATGGCAGCTGTAGGTCGTGTTGGTGTAGTAGTTACCTGTGTTGGTGGTGGTACCAGTGAAACGCCGCCCTCATCCCACTCAGCAGCAATTCGGGATATGTTAAAAATGTCTGTCTGCTGCATGCCCGCTGGGGCTGGAGTGACGACTGTGATGACTGGGTCGTCATCGTCAGACTGTTACTTAGCAGCAGAATACACCATTTCCACTTCTTGTTCATCGTCATCACCCATAAGTGAAAGCCTTGCGGGAAACTTCCTTTTAGGCTTAGCTACCTTTGTCGGCTCATGACGTGCCTCCCTCTCAGACTGCATTGTTGGGTTCCAATCAAGTTCTAGATGATCAGAAGGAAGGGGGCTTGAAGAAGAACTTGTACTAGCCCTCCTTGACCTTTTTCTTGCTGGGGATCTGGAAGACAATGGATCATCAGATGGAGTGGCTTGCTCGGATGATACCTCCGCTTGAATCTCGATTTCCTGATGTGCCCCTACTTCTGGAGGAACAAGCATTGTGGGCACTTGCGCCTCTGCATGCACCTCTCAATGCGCCTCTCCATGCGTCTCTACTTGCTCCTCTACTTGCGCCACTCCTTGAGCCACCCCTTGCACCTCAACTTGCACCACTCCTTGCGCCACTCCTTGCGCCACTCCTTGCGCCACTCCTTGCACCTCTCCTTGCACCTCTCCTTGCCCCTCTCCTTGTGCCTCTCCTTGTTGCACCTGTGGTTGTCATTGGGCTGTGGTTGAACACCCATCAGATGAGTTACACCCTGTGTTGATTGGATGCTACTTTCTTGAGATGAGTCAACACCAACATCACTTGTCGATGGTGATTGAGCAATTAAAGTGGCTGCCTCTGTGGCACTGGGCAACATGGAACGACAATTTTATTTATCTTTCGAAGGTCTTGGACCACCCTGTACTTTCCATTTGGTTTCTTTATGCCAATTATAGGTGAATTAAAAGGACTGCTCATTGTTTCTTCTAAAATACCTTGTTCAACCAAACGCTCTATTTATTTTGCGACACCTGCCTTTATTTCTGGACTCATTTTATACTGTTGAATATTTGGTAGACTCCACCTTCTTTCAGTGTCACTTTTATGGGATCGACATTTGCCATCAAACCTACTTCTTTTCCAGAAAAATCCCACACATCAGGATTTACAAAGGTTTGGAGTTCTTCCGGGAAATCTCCTAGGAACATCTTTTTAACTTCTATTCCTAGTTTAGCTAACATACTTTTGTACACTCCGTCCTCATCTGGAGTCAGAATGTCAACACTGTTTGGTGTGCAAAAGATTGGGCAATTCATCTTGCATAGTAGATCCCTCCCTAGCAAGTTTACAGGGCTAGAGTTGCACACAACAAATGTGTGCATCTCTTTAAAATTACCTATACACACTTCCATTGGTCCGATGACAGAGGTCCTTATTTGTTTATTAGAAACGCCCACTACTTGGATCGCTTCTCCGGAGAGTGGTAGCTTTGGAATGCCTGCTGTTCTCACAGTAGAACGGGTAGCACCAGTGTCCAACAAAAAGGTAACATAATTTCCCTCCACTTTTCCCTCAATGTAAGGAACTGAATGATCTACAGGTAAGGATGTGCCAAGTATGCATTCCTCTTCCCCCCTCTCAGGCACCGTCAGACGGGCTCGTCCTCAAAAAATGTGTCCTGTAAAAGAAACTGTGGTGTTACCGTATTTTTCTTACCACTTCCCTCCCGAAATCCGGTGTCCACACTGTATTTGGCTTGACTCACAAAATCAGGCATAGGGGCAGGAGGTAACTGATTCTGTATTAACTGTTGCGGCTGTGTATTTTAAACCTCATTCTGCGTCTGTAGATTTAAATTTTGATTTTGGACATTATTATTCTGTATTAATTTACATTCGTTTGTCCAATGACCCATTTTTCCGCACCCATGCGAGGGAAGCTTTTTCTTTGCCTCTTCTTTACTCATTTTCCTTTGAGTTTGCCCCCACTACTTTCACCTTGGACTTCTCCCTTCTTCTGATTATGTGCTAGCTGACTTAACTGAAGTTCCTGCTGTTCTGCCATTTTTACTGGGGCCCAGATTACTTTTTCTTCTAATTTCTTTAGCTTATTATCAATGTCATCCTCACAGTATTTTGCATACTTGAGAATCTTGTTGACAGGTTTCGCTTGCCAACATAGTTTATGTTCTTTAATCATTTGGGAAATTCCTGATTTTAATCCGGAAGCAAAACAATATATAAAACGTGTCATGTCCTTATTATCAATTTTTATGTATTGTTTAAATACGTACAATAGGTGTTCATAATATGCATATACAGATTCATCTGTATTTTGGGTGGTTCGGTCTATTTTTGTCCAATCTGTTTCTTTTGGAGGTATCTTTCCCTTTAAAAAGGTTATTACTTGATTATACTTTTTCATCACCTCTTCTGACGGGGGCTCCTGTCTTTGGATCTCAAGGGTATTCATCATTTGGCCAATCAACTGTAATTTTACATTCGGTCCATACGTCAGCTGGAACAACTATGCCAAATAAACCATCCAAATCTTTTAAAAGTACCTTTGAAACTTTCACAAACCTTTCAACTTGCCGGTACCATTCTACAGGTTTCTCTCTAAGCTTTGGGAATTCATTAGTAAATTATAAAATATCCTGTCGGGGCCATTGGACTTGTACATAACCTCTTCCTGGCACTTCTCTCATCGAACACAACCATTTAGCCTTTTCTGTTTCTTTTAGCAAAGACTCAGATACATTTCTATTTGCCAGTGCTTCTTCCTTTTTCTTTGTCCATCTGGCTTTCCATTTGTCTAAATCTCCCCATTTGTACAATAACAACAATAATTCTTTTATCTGCAATGTACGTCCTGACACATGCATGTTTTCTAAATCTTTGTCCAAAAATTCAGCTCTATAAGGTTTCTGTAATACCTTTAATTTGCCATTTTTTTATTGTATATTTTTCATTTTTGAGTAATACTTATGCATATAAACAACAATTCTTCTTTAATTAAAGAATCCAATCTTTCCAATCCTACATTTCCAGCTATCATCTCTTATATTTCTACCCTTAATTTGAATATGTCCAATACCTTTGGCCGTGATTTTGACTTTTCTATGTCTCGAGTTCATCTTTCTAATTCATCCAGGCTTACTACAGTTGCACTTCTCATTCCTGAAGATGTCTCAATCTGTACTTCCTTTGAGCATCGGGGAGTAATTTTCCTGATCGAGTCAATCACTGGTTCTCCTTTTGGTAAATCCATTAAGGAAATTACTGACTCGCACTCACTTGCTTGATCATCAACTATTAGATTTTCTTTCCTGGGCTGTATTATGGGTGTAGTTAGAACGGGAGTGTTAGGACTGGTTTCCTTATCTCCATATAAAGCAACTACGGGACCTATAGTTACTGGTATTGTCAGAGCTTCAGGACTGGTATTTAATTGAGTGATTTTCTGTATTAACTCACTAAACTGTTTGTTTAATGATTCTTTCTCTCTTTCTTGTGGTACCTTTTCCAATGAGGTTTCATGTATAATTTGCGGAACCAAGGGTGGTTGTAGAAATGGAGCACTAGAGATTACCCTATTGGTTTCTTCTTGATAAGATTTTTGGTGGCAGATTTTTCATTAATAAATCCTCTAAATAATCATCATCTGAATCAACACCACTAGTCATTAAGTGCTTTGTTTTCTCGGTGCTTTTACTTCCAGGTGGTTCTTCGGCGGTAAAGACAGGATATAATCCTTCCACTAGCATAGACTGCCTCTATTGTTTCATTTGTTTATCTCGAGTTTCTTTTCGAAATCTGGGATAAAATCTGCAAAAATGTCGGTCCCTTTGAGATGTATCTCGCTCAAAAGCCTCTGTCTCCCACTCTTCTAAGGGTTCATATTGCGTTAATCTTGGTCTGGGGTCTAATTTATTCATGCAAATTCGTAAATTTTACAATATTCTGTCATTAAATGTACCATTTTCTGGAAATGCTAATATGCCATTATCTTTGCTATACTCTATCCAATTCTCTAACCATCCACAAGTGTGAAAGCCTCTTTCTATCATCATGTATGATGCGGCCTGTTAGATTTGGCGGTCTCTAGTTGGCACAGGTAGGTACTTGTGACAAATAGAGACCCTCTACTGTAGTCAGGGTAAGGGGGTACACTCCTAAAGTAACCCCTGCTCACCCCCTTGGTAGCTTGGCATGAGCAGACAGGCTTATCTTAGAGGCAGTGTGTAAAGCATTTGTGCACACATACAGTGATCCAGTGACAACACTACAAATGGACGCCACACCGGTGGTATGTTTATAAAAATAAGTATCTTTTATATAGAGGTCTACAATGATCACAACCCATTGATGTATTGGTATGGGAAAAGGGGTCACTGGCCACTGATCACCAAGCTGGCTCTAAATTATTTGTCTTGCCCACTTGCAAGTATGTCTTCTGAACATGTTTTCAGTGCTGCTGGTGCCATTGTAACTTCAAAAAGGACCCGTCTCTCACCCAAAAATGTGGAGAGGTTAACAATGATCAAGAGGAATCAGCACTTCATTATTTTATTTGAACTATAGCATTAGTGATTAAGCTAAACACACGAGTTTTAGTACAAGCAGCAGCATGTGCATTAGTATGAGAAAGCATCAAGCGGCCATCTTGGCACTAGTACGCAGATGCAAAGATTTCCCACCAGAAGCGAAAGACGTCACACCACGTAGATGTGCAGACGCATGCGCAGAAGAATTCCCGCCTTTTCGGCGGCCATTTTAGGACACTCGGGTTACTGTTAGTAAAAGCACATACGCAAGCTTCCCCATCTTACTAGAAATGTTGTGTAATGCAAATATTAGTGACCAAAACAAGTTGATTAATCAGTTACATGTTATTTCAAGAGGACTGAGGCCAAGCAAGTTTCTGTATGTATGAAACCTTGCTACATCAGCACCAGCGACATCCTGGAGGCACACAATTATCCCCAGAGGCAGCAAAAACAGCGGGCACGATGCATGCGAGCTTCAGGAGCTTTGGAGAAAATGTTGTAGCCCTAGGTTTCCAACAGGAGGCCAGCTCTTCCCAGGCCCTTGGAGACAGGTTGACCTCAGAGGGAAAAGGCACACAGCACAGTTCTTCTTCAAGTAGGGGGACAAAGCACACAGCAGAAAGTCCCTTAGTCCGCTTCCTCAGCAATAACAGCAACTGCCGTTCAGCCCCCAGACACACAGCAATGGCAGCACTTTTCCTCAGTCTTCCTGGCTGTTCTTCTTTGGCAGGGATTCCTACTTGATCACAAAGTTTTTCCTAGTGTAAAGTTTAGGGGTTTCAGCTCAGATATTTATAACCCAAAAGTCTTTGTTCTTTATGAGTGAGGGTTCCTGGACCCAGTCCAAACCAGTTCTGAGCACACTCTGGCAGTACACTACTTCCTTTGTGATTGTGGGCCAGGGTCATCAGACGCACCACAGGAGGTGGAGCCAGCATTGTGGGAGGCAGGCACAGCCCCATTCAGAACCAGGCGCTACTCCTCCCACCGCTCCAAATGCAGATAGGTCTAGTCAGCCTAGTGCTGGCTAACCCAGCCTCCTGGAGCCACCCCATCACCTGTCACTCACAAACCAGACAGTCAAT
The DNA here is from genome assembly GCF_964263255.1 of Lissotriton vulgaris. Classification (NCBI taxonomy): domain Eukaryota; kingdom Metazoa; phylum Chordata; class Amphibia; order Caudata; family Salamandridae; genus Lissotriton; species Lissotriton vulgaris. The sequence continues at coordinate 1,302,645,773 of NC_141694.1, forward strand.
TCACAAACAGGTAGTGGCACACAGAAAGGTTGAACAAGAAAATAGCCACTTTCCAAAAGTGCTATTTCCAAACACTGAATTTAAAAACCATCCTCTCTAAAAGATATGTTATTAAATTATGAGTTCAGGGATACCAAATTCCAAATGTATATCTTGCTGCTATGGGAAGATATGCAGGTACACATGTTACACAGCATTCCCCATTCTGTCCTATGGACAAGATAGCCTTTCAATAGTGAAAAACAAAAGTGGCAGTATTTCACTTACAGAACATGTTATCCACACTAGTACATGTCCTACATTTCACATACACTGCACCCCACCCAGGGGGTACATTGGGCCTACCATAGGGTCGTCCAATGTGTCAGAAATGGTAAGGGTTAGGCCTGGCAAGTGTGTACACTGGCCAGGACAACATGGCAGTTAACAAACTGCACACAGGCACTGCATTGGCAGGTCTGAGATCTCTTTTCAGGGCTACTCATGTGGGTGGTTCAATCAGCGCTGCAAGCCCACTAGAAGGATTTGAATTACCAGACCTGGCACACTCAGTGCACTTTACTAGGGACCTACAATGAAACAAATATGCCAATCATGGATAACCAATCACAATAACAATTTACTCAGAAAGCATATGCACTTTAGCACTGATTAGCGGTGATGAAGTGCCCAGTGTCCTATAGCCAACAACCAAAGATCAGGAAAAACAAAGGAGGAAGAAGCAAAAAGTTTGGGGATAACCCTGCAGAAAGGGCCATTTCCAACAAGGACATTTCTGCTTGATCTATTTTTAAGCCAAAGAAACAAATGATGGATGGAATGCCGAACAATGCAAACATTCACCCCCAATCACAAAAATAATGATTTAATTCATCGTTCTTTTGCTCACCACGCCACCCCAGTTAGAGCACAGCCATAAACAAATTAGTTTTGACCCTGCTCTTCATGGGAACAGTCCAGCCTGAACTGCCAAGCCAGGTTCTCCCTGGACCGGAAACAAGCATAGGACCAGAGATAAAGTGGCAAATAATAAATATTGCGACTGTGCCACAGAGAGGAGGTGACATAACCAACATATTGCAATGAATGGACTGTCAATGGATAGACAGGGTTAATTCCATTGAAGAGGGTCTCAATTCCTCCAAAGAGTGGAGTGGTTATGTCACCACACTGCACTAGATCCAGACCCCTCAATTACAAGACATGAATTCATTGCCAACACTGGTTCTAAGTAACCAGTGCATCATACTGTACCTTTACCCTTAACTGGCACTGCGCAGGAAAATTACATTTTTGATGACAAAAGTAATTGCACTCAAAGCATGCCCTGGGGAATTTACAAAACTGTTGCATTGTTTGACCATGATCAATGTACTGTTTACATGCACAGGAGTAATATGCACTTGATGACAATAGCAACTGCACTCAATACATGTTTTGTTCTTTACCAAAAGGTCGCACTATAAGCTCTTGATAAATGTACTGTTTACAGTGCTTCTTCCAACTGAAAAAAATCCGGAAGGTACGTCGTCTGCTCACACCCGAGGCAATCACCCAGATGGTGATTTCTACTGTACTGTCCCATCTGGACTACGCAAATGCTATCTATCTAGGTCTTCCCAACTACCTAGTTAAGCGACTCCAGATGGTACAGAACCATGCCGCAAGGTTAATCCTGAACCAACCAAGGCGTCAGGCAGCTACCCCCCTCCTAAGGAAACTACATTGGCTCCCAGTAGCCCAGCGCTGTGCCTTTAAGACTGGCTGCATAATCTTCAAGTCCCTCTACTGTAAAAGCCCATCATTCATCAATTATTTGATCTCCAGATACACCCCTTCCCGCAACCTACGCTCACTCCATCAGAGCCTCCTGCAGACGCCTTCTTTCAAACTAAAGCGCGCAGGAGGCCGTAGGTTTGCTACCCCCGCTTCCTGCTTGTGGAACTCTCTCCCCGTGGAAACCCGGAATTGTCAAGACCTCCTCTCCTTCCGGAAAGCATTGAAGACCTTGCTCTTCAGACAAGCATTTCAATAAACACACCCCCCTCTATGTCCATGTTACTGCTGATCACAGCGCGAAGCAACCAATCGGTGATAGCGCGCTTTAGAAATATTTTAATAACATAACATAACAACATAACATGTTTCTCGGGGTATGATTATGGCTTGGGAAAATGTATGTACCCTTCAGAGCGGTGCAAAATCATAAGATAAGTAAACATGAAAAACGTGTCTTTAGAGATAAGATAGCGCAAACAACTGTTCCATGCGCTTAGCAACATATACAAAATTGTTCAAGGCCAATTCCTGACACGTCGATGCTATAATATTTAAAGTGAGAATCTGAAGAAGTAAATTGGATGCTCAGGCAAACCATAATGTTTAAAGTGAATGCCAAACAATTGTATGTATCATGCGAAAGTAATCACGATATTGACAATAATTTGCAATGTACTAGGTGTAATTATACAATAATCATACTGGCACAACTAGAACCCCACAGGCACAGGGGTCCTGAATACCGCACGTGTACAGTCCGTCCGCGCATCTGCGGAGGTCTGTTTTCCGTTTCCATTGACAGTAACCGATCACCTGATGGAACGATGATGCAGTTATCTCCATCTTGACCTACCATCGTTTGGAGGGAATACTATGGCCTTATAGCCCGCCGTAGAGGGCTATACCGGCTAGTAAAGGCCCTCTCTAGCGTTAAAGGCCCCGAGCTGAAGGCGAGGGCCTTTAACAAGGGAGAGGGACTTTAATAGCGGTATAGCCCATCTACGAAGGGCTATAAGGCTATTAGAACAGATGTAGGTGGCCAAATACCGGTCGGTAACGGACCAAAATCGGTAAAATCGGCCGTTACCAACCGGTATTGAGAAAAAGAGATGTAGGTGTCAAAAATATACTGAATCGGTAAATATGAATCGGTAAAATACCGATTCTGTATTTTCCGAATACATATTTACCGAATCGTTATTTACCAATACCTTATTTATCGAGTCATTCGGTAAATAAGAAATCGGAAAAAAAGCCCATCGAGATGTAAGAAAGCCCAAAGATACCGAATTCAATGAAATTCGGTATTTAAGAGTCGGTATTTACCATGGACTGAAAGCAGGTGGTAACCATGTGCATGCTATAAAAAAGGGCCCAAAATGCAACAGTGTTGGAAAAATGGTGGCACTCTATGCGATTGCGAGGAGGGGAAGGCTACAGGCTGCAGGTCTGAGGGTATGGCAAAGGGAGGGGCAGGCGTACAGGCAGAGGATGACTCTGTTCCAATTGACTGAGCCTGAGATACTCCAGAGGTACAGGCTTCACCCCACAACCATCATGGACCTAATAAGGGACCTCCACCCATACCTGGATCACCCAAGACCCAGGGCCCACGCCATTCCATCCCATGTTCAGGTGCTGTGTAGCTTACACCTGCTGGCTTCTGGGAGCTACCTGAGTTTGATAGCTGCAGTAGGAGGTGTATCCCAGAGCTGTCTGTCCCGTTTTTTCAGGAAGTTCCTGGATGCCATGATGCAGATAATGGGACATTACATCCAGTTACCTGACACACCTGCGAAACTTGCAAAAATAAAAACTTACTTTTATGGACTGGCACACTTCCCGCATGTGATAGGCTGCACTGATGGCACCCACATTCCCCTATGCCCACCTGCAGCCACCGAACACATATACAGAAACCGTAAGTTTACGCACTCCATCAATGTGCAGATGATATGCAATGCAGGGAACATCATCACCAACATAGTTTCCAAATTCCCTGGGAGCACGCACGACTCCAACATTTTCCAGAACAGCGGAATATACACACGGCTAGTTGCTGGAGATTTTGAAGATGGATATCTACTAGGTAAATAAGTGTAACACACCCTGAAATGAATGTCAGCTGAATGTGCAATGTGAATATAACTCATGTACCTCTCATTCCCTCCCAGATGATAGTGCATATGCCCTGCGTTCCTTTGTGCTCTCACCGTACCTCAACCCAACCAACAGAGCAGAAAGGCGATACAATGTGGCACACAGGTCTACTCACAACGTAGTGGAGTGAACATTTGGACTCCTCAAGAGCAGGTTCCGCTGCCTCCACAAGAGTGGAGGTGCACGACAGTACACCCCCATCCTGTGTTGCAAGATAATAGTGACCTGTGCCATTTTGCACAATCTTGCTACCAAGGAAGGCACAGAGGTGGAGTTGACACATCACAAGAACATCGATGATGACCAAGAACATGCAGAGCCCCAGGCAACAGGACCAGCAGCACTAGATGGTAGATTGAGATGGACAGAAATTGCACGATGATATTTCTAGGTAATGTATGACACATAGACAGGTGTAGTGTTTGACAAGTGTAGTTTAATCTTCACTACATCATCATTGTCACATCTAAAGACGATCCATCAATCTAAGTCAATGTCTCTGGCTGCTCCTGTTCAGTTGCCGTCACTGTGTGCAGTTGAGTCAATCTGCCGCATAGGTCAGTGCTTGCATCCACGCACTACATTGCGGGATTGTTGTGCCTGGCCTTCAGATTCCCTGCTGGCGCCTGACTCAGCATGGCTGCGCCTACCACTCCTGCGCACCTCTGGTACAGGTGTGCTGGAGCCACTCCTGCTGGTTGACCCCTCTGTCTCCTCCACACCCGTGTCACCAGCATTGCCTGTGTTGGTGTTGAGCATCTGCCCCATCGCAGAGGTCACCCTTCCCATGCCCCGTGTCAAGTCTGTGCAGCAGTGCACTATTGCATCCTGCATGGAAAAAGAGCTTCTGCACAGTAGTGATGTATTAGTTGCAAACCTATTCATAGCCTTTGTCTGTTGGCGCATATACTGTCGTTCCCTGCCACGCTGTAGATGATCCCTGTCCAACTTATCCGACAGTACTCCCATGTATGTGGAGATGTCTGTAATCCCCTTTGAAATTTGCTCCAGACTCGATGCAATGTGGCCTATGCCCTTGTCCATGTTGGACATTTTGTTGTTCATGCAGCGAACCTGCCTATGCATGGCTAACAGTGTTTTGGCCTGCTGGAACTGTACCTTTAACATTGTGCCCTCAAGGCCACAGAAGATGCTCTCCCCTTCCTGCCCCTCCCTACCCTCACGTGCCCTCCTGCCAAGAACACTGGTGCGCGCAGCGCCTGCTGCAATCGGTGGTCTTGGCCTATCAGCCACAGGTGCGCTCTTTTGGGGGACATCATCCTCATCCTCAGAATCAGAGGTTTGCAGGATCCTCTGAGGGGGCTCCGCATGCCTACTTGCCCCTCCCGGCATGGACGCCCTGGACATTGCAATGGGTGTGTTTGATAGGTCAGGAGATCCAAACAACAGAGGGGAAAGTGGGACAGGTGTTGTGGGTCGGTCTGGAGATGAGGCTTCCTGGGTGGTGTCGTTGCCTCCTTCTACCGCACTGTGACCAGATTTTCTCTTCTCTTTCTCCCCTCTCTTAGTTGCTAGTGCCCTCTCCTCCCTTGGTGGTGCTGAACTGCGTGACGACTCTCCTGTGGAATGAAATTGACATAGGGTCAATGTTGTTGTTCATCTGTGTGTAGTTATTAATTAAATCGTCTACACACCTTTGCACAGTGCACATTGTGTGTTTGGTGATGTGTGTGGCATGCCTTGCAGAGTCATGTGTTGTATACTTTGCATCTATGTATTCATGACTACGTCTACCATGATGCATTGCTGCCACCAAGTCTGAGCTGTTATGCAGTGTGATGTTTCTACACAGTGGGGTACGGGGTCAGGTTGATGGGTGTGGATAAGGGTACATGCCTCTTACCTTGTTTCTTTGTAGCTTTTGCTGTGCTATCCAGGTCTCTTATCCCTTGGATGCATTCTGGCTCCATGGTGGTTTCCACTTGCTCCTCAATCACAGTCAGCTTTGGTGCTTTGCTCCTGCCACCTCCAGTCACAAGAGCATCCTTTTTCTGGGCAGCAATCTTTTTTTTGTCACGATGCGCAGGTCATACCACCTCTTTTTTATGTCCTCAATCTCCCGGTGGGTCACACCAATGGCATTCACTTTGGACTGTATTGAAATCCAAATGTTCCTCTTGACAGTCTCTGCTACATGCAGAGACTGTCTCGCGAAAATGTGGCTGTAGTGGCTTACAATTTCATCTACAGCCACCTGTAGTTCCTCTGGGCTAAACTTGATCTTCCTTTTTCTCTCCCCACCATCCTTTTGGCCTTCATGTGTCTCCATTCTGTCGCACTGCTTGCCTGTGGATGCTCTGCTCCTCTCACCTCTGCTGAATTGTTTTTTCTGTTAGTTTGCACCTGCATGGGTGTGGCCACTCCCAGGTACTGGGGTGGGGTGCTTCAATCTGATTGGTTGGATTCACAGGGCCTTGGTTGTGGGGTGTGTAGGCTGTCCCTGATTGGTTGGCAGGCTCACATGGCGTTTTTCAAACTCCTGATTCACTATTTACCGATTCGGTATTTACCGATTCGGTAAATTCCGATTTGGATTTATCCGATTCGGTGAATCCCATTCATTCCTATGGGCCAGGAGGCCCATAGGGATGCTTGGGTTTCACCGACTCGGAATTTACCGACTCGGATTTTCCGATTCGGTAATTACCGATTTGGGTTACCGAGTCATACCGATTTGGTAACTTTTACCGATTTTTTACCTACATACCATTTACCGATTTAGGAATGCCGATTCGGTATGAGTCGGTATTTATGAATCGATAAATGGAAATTACCTACATCTGGCCCTATGTCACTAGAGGACTGAATGTTCTAACAAAAAACAAAGCCTTTTGGAAGCGTGAGGGGATTGGAATCCCCTCAGGCTCCCTGAAGCCAGAGCTGTGAACAAAGAAATATTGGAATGTTGGAGCTCCAGGCTTATACCAGCCATTATAAGCCCAGAGCACTCCATTGTTTTCAATGGAGCTCCCAACATTCCAATGTTCTAATAGTACTTAACCACCCGCCTTCCAGGCAATCTCTGTCATAGTACCGAAGTGCTGACGGCAGTAGCACACCAAGGCCGACCGAGGAGGCTTTCACCCAGCAGAGATCGCATCGTATTATCCACGAACCTGGTAAGAATGCAGATAACCCCCCTCCCGTTCATCTGCTTAACATCCCAACCCACTGCCAGCCTTCTCACCTCATTTCATCTGCCCCCTCCAGGTGCAAACAGTCCACCGTGACTACTTTGAATAAAGGGAACATCAACCCGCTACAGCTGTAGCGTGTTTGAAAAGGAGCACCAGCCCAACAATATTTCTTAACGTACACCTTGCCTCACATTCAGGTAAGTGATACTCCTACTTCTCCTTAGTTGATGCAGTATAACCCTGAGTGCAGTAAAGTGATTCCTTCCTTTTTATCATTACATGACAGAACCCAGCCGGGGGCTCATGTGAGTTACTTTTAATCGTTTCACCTTCCACAGTGTCACACTTTCCGCAAGGCTGCGCTATTACTATACCAGGTACTCCTTCTTATAAATACCTTTCCCGTCCACTCCAGCATTAGTGCCGGTATATGGGCCTTATGCTATCTTCCTTTTTTATTGTAGATGTCCCAGTTATCAAATTCCTGAAGAGACCCCCCACCCAAGTAGGGGTCGAAACGCCGTTGACAAGTACAAAAGAACGAGCCACCACTCAGCATGCATTATCGTATACTGGCGCTGCTAAACATGGATACATAAATGGTCGTTCTTTGTAATTGTGGAAACCTTGTATATAGTAGACCACGTTAATATTCATATTTAGGTTCCATTTTCACATGGGGACAAGATGCACAATTATTTCTTTTGTTTAAAAATGTATATAAACTGAAAATCTGGTTATAAATCACCCCCTGTGTTTGACTGGTTCCTTGTCCTCTGACATTATAGTACCTTATGTATTGCCATTGAGGCTTTTTTATTGCTACTATTAACTTTACTAGCCACAGGAACCATTGTTTCTTTTATTAAACTAGTACCCTGGTTCCTCCGTGAGTAGGGTTCCCCATGTTCTTGTCCTAGGTGTTATATTTGGGATGGTAAAAGAATCCCAAAGATAAAACAATAATGTTACTATGGGAAATATTTTTAACCCATATTCTTTGTAGGATTTACCTTACCAACTGGGGTTTCTAAAAATGAGTACAACACAGTCACCTGGTTGAGTTTCGTACTATTTTCCTTCCCAACCGATCCACCTCACCATTTTGAATTTGTCAAACATAGGTTTTGTCAGCCCTGGCCAAGTCCCTAGATAATGTATAGCCTTATTTCGTAGTGAAAACCACGTTTCGTTTTCTCCTGGAGAGGGACTTGGAACATTAGCCAGGATTACGTTGAATTGAGTGGCATCAGGGGATAAGTTTAAAACGTGCAGGCTAGTTAAACTTTCCCTCTATCTAGGAGGTTTCGATTATATTCTTGAATGTAGATCTATCACTTGTCTTTCACCCATTTGTTCTCATGGCCCACCTGACATAATATCGATAGTCTTTTCTCCCCTGGCTAATTGAGCACCTTGGGTCTTAGCTGATGAATTTAAATGTGTCCCAAACATCCTGCCCTCATCATGTTCACCAATTTGCAATGATGTTCATAATGATGTGTCTTTCTCGGTCGAAGTCGGGGATCTTAGGGAATTATTTGGAGGATTTAACTTGTGCCCATTACCCATCCGAGTAACCATATTCTGGCTATCAAGAACTTTCTCCAAGCCTATTTTAATCTTGTCCAATAGAGTAGTCAGAGTACTAATTAACCCTGGGCGTAGGACTACGCTACGCTCGCATAGTTTGCGCAACTACCCGCTATGCAAATTGCACGTAGCACAGTGCAAAAACATGTAGCGGGCATTTTTTGCTTGCTCGTAGTCCTCAACGTTCAGTTGGCGACCGCAAGCGAGCAAAATAACATCCTGGCGAGACTTTTTCTTTGTTCGCGATCAGCAACATTAAGTTGCCGATCGCAAGCGTGGAAAATAAACCTCCAAGCAAGATTCTCAATGCGGGGAGGTCAGGTTTCTCACTGCGAATGTGGTAACGTATGCTCGCCACCTCTCGCGATAAGAAACTACCAGTCAGCGTTGAGGAAGCTGCCGCTCGAGTACGAATCTACTCGAGCTGCAGAAAATGACTGCTTACACTGTGCAAGATGCAGTTAACAATGATTGCACAGTGGGGATAAGCATTCGGCACTGTGCAATCAGTGCGAACAGCATTTTGCACTGTGCACTACGCAGTTCACGTAGCTTGCGTAGTATGAAGTGCACTTTGCGTAGCTACGCGTAGCACTACAACGCAAACTACTCTCAAGGTTAGTACTAATAGGCTGCTTCACAAACTTTGTCAGTTCCATTACTGAAGTAAGCAGGTGCCCAATATCACTTGGTGAGGTATTACATTTATTTTTAGCACAGCATGCATTATCTGTGCCCTTTTGGGTCTTGGTTTTTCCTTTTTTTCCCCTGTTTTTTTTTTGCATTAGTTTTATTGTCACTAGGTTCAGAGCTATCCGTATGTGCACCCTGTAAGGGAGTATCAGTTGTAAGTGTTCTCGCTGGGTTGCATGGTCTTTTAGGGGGTGGTAGAATTTCCATCTCAACATCACTAATAGATATATCATCAGAGATATTCTGTATACAACCATTCCTAGGTAACTCAACTATCGTATCACCCAAATTACAATTTACAACCCTCTCCGAGACTTTATCACTAGATAATGTCCCCAATGAGTCCATACTTAAAGTTTCTTCTACAGAAGAAATCTGTTTCTCTATTCCTTTAACAGCTCCAGTAAAGTAGTTAAGCAGGGTCTGATTTGCGTTTTTAGGGTTACATTGTGAGCTAGTTGTGGTCTATGTTTTCCCCATCTTTAACTTCCGAATAATCAAAATAGACAATGCAAAAGTTGGAAGTAGGAAAAGCTTATCAAGATTTATCAACAATGCTCACGCAATATTCTGAATAACAAACATTCACTACCATGTAATATCTAAGATCAGGAGATAGTATAGGCTTATTAGTGTGTACAGTTCCTCTTCAATAACAGTAGTATATTTATATAGCCTTACTGTTACTCCAAAGGTCCCTGCGGTATCCACAGTATATTGTCACCTTGTTTTTAAACCAGTCATGTTCGCAGGTCTTAGAGGGGGGCCTAGCCCAGCCTCCTCCGGCCTCTGACGGGCCAAAACGGGCCTGTCTTGGCCTGGTCTTGGCACGGTCTTGGCCTGGTGCTGCGGGACTGGCTCCGTGAAGTTATAGAGTACTCCAGGGATCAGGGGTAAAGTATGGTGTGCCCAGAGAAGTCAGGGTCCTCCCGTCAGCTGCTCGCTGCAATGCACAAGATAGCCACGTCTGAGCCTTCTCTGTCCCTCCTGTCCACACCTGAGGGTTCTTCAGACTTTCAATCCGTTGGACACTTACTCAGAGATGGATGGTAAATTGTTCCAGTGCCAGGGATCCGGTGCTCTCTGTCAACGGTGCGTGAGCATATCGCTCTAAGTCCAGGCTGTCTGCAGAAGCATCGGGGGCCGGAGATTGCAGGTTGCTTCCCAGTGCCCCCTGCTCCTCCTCACACACCTCCTCCCCCTCCAATTAAGGTGCATTGGACAGAAGATATCTGATCTCTCTTCGCGGGCTTCAAACTACCTGTAAGCTTTTGATGGGTTCTCCGAAGATTCCAGCCTCGTTTTTGACTCAGAAACGCATTTGTCAAAAAAACTGTTTCGGCAGCGCTGGAAGTTGCTGTGATATCAGTACTCTCGAATAGCAGGCGACTACCAAATGAAGAAATTTCATTGGTTTACTCAGTCTCTTTTATGAAAGGAGGTACACACCCATTTCACCCTTTTTGAACTTTCCCGGTACTGGTTAGTTAATTATAGAAGCAGTACCAAACTGATTTTGAAGAGTTACCGTTTTGTAGTTGCTATTTTTTTTTTTAAATGGCATCAGAAGAACCAGAGGAAGACCTACAACTGGTTCAAGTTATTGAAGAGCAGGAGGACTCAGCTGCACACCAACAGTCCTCTGATGAAGAACCACCAAAGAAGAAACAAAGCATAGCTCGGGATTTCTTCACTATTCCATCTGGTGAATTGAAGAACACAGCTAAATTGGTGAGGTGCAGCATATGTGGGATGACATTATCTTGGTGCCCAGCAACAAAATATTCATGTGGCACACCAAGCATGTTGTACCACTTATAAACATATCACAAGAAGCAACATAAAATTACACAGAGAAATGGAAGAACAGGGATCATCAGCCTCCAGCCCCCCAGCACCTGCTCCTGGCAACAAAGTTCCAGCTGAAGTGGATAGAAAATGCAGGGTAATTTTGACAGAACTAAAGCATTTTGATACCTTCTGCATGGACTGTAACACCACCGTAACAGCTGGGGAGCAGTCTGTGGAGGTAATTTTACAGAATGTGGAAAACCATTATTTTTTACAGAATGTGGAAAACCATACATAGCAAAATTTATTAGGATTTAGTTTTCAACATTAGGCAACAAAAACAAGATACAATATTTTTTCACCAAAATGTTAATACAACATAGTAAAATGTTTTCAGCTTTTACACTTCTGCACTTTCAACAGTGGTCTGCATGAAGCATCATCATCAAACAATGGGGAAAAACAATCAATGGATTGAAAAAATAATTCAAATGTGCACAGTACAATATTACAATATGTGATACTATGCATTCCATTCACTCCTTCGCTTTTAAATAGTTTTTTGCTGATAAATACTACCTTAATGAAAGCAATTATATGTTAAGACTGTTTCTGATATTTGTATATCTGGTACACAATATCTAACAATTATGAAGCAGACTTCAGTTTTTAATATCCTTTTGAAAACATCATCCCTGTTAGGCCAAATGATGTCTAAAATGTTCTTGGTCCATTTATGAAAAACATAACAACAGTGCAACGTAGAAGTTGCTGTAGCAGAAATAAAAGGGGTATTTTTTTAGTGATGACGAGATTTCTTCGATGCAGCTCAAGACTGCTGGTATTACAGTACCTCTATGTAGTTTTTAACTGTAGTAACAGAACGTAGTCCTGTTAAGTTTTATAAATTCCTTTCACTGCTGATATTATAGAACCTCCACTTAGTTTTTATATGTGGTAACAGAATATAATCCTGTTATGATTTATAAATGCATTTCCAGAGGTGTAACACAGACTCCAGCATTCCCTGCATTGCGGGGGGGGGGGGGCGAGCTGCAGGGGGCCCGAGCTGCAAGGGGCGCCCTCAGCACTGTACTCACACCACAGAGACAGCCTCTTATCCCCACCCTGTTCAATCGCAAACATCAGCCAATGCACCAGATTGTCAGAGAAATCTTTGCTCCTGCCGAATTGGGAGCCAGGAAATTTGTATTTAAAAAACAAATGGTCTTCAAATCACAGAGCTAGGCAGCAAGTTAGCACCCTGTGAGCATAAAAGGTAAAGCACGCAAGTGCAGAAGGCAGATTTATACGTTTCCATTCGCAGGGCTTCGAAGGAGATCATGCGACATAATAAAAAAAAGAACTGTGTAGGTGCAGAAAATGACATTGAAAAAGTGACCTTCAAACCGGTAGAAAAATGTAAACCTTCGGACCTGAGAAAAGCATTCGAACATTTTGCGTCTACAATGGCAGGAGTGAGTGTGAGACGTTACATGTCAGAGAAGGGCACGACTTGGCAGCATTGGCTAGCACTGAGCAAAATGAGGGCAGCATCTTTTATAGTTCCGCTAAGGCATGGGTGCTTTTTACATCAGCTCCTGCATGCCGTACATTAGATAAGTATGAAAGAGTAAAGCTGGAGTAGCATATTAAAATAAGTGGCAGCAATTACGTTTCGCAATTATAAATTTATACATTTTAAATGTGATCAGAACAAACCTTGAGCTTCTGAAATTAGCGTTGTTTGCTTCATGCCTCCTACGACTACATGTTTAAGTGCAAGTAATATTTCGTTAGGGTGCAGCAGCTTTTACTTGTCAGAATATATGATGAATTAACTTTTATGTGGGTTTCCAGAATGCATCTCTTTCGACCATGTGTAGGCTCAGCATAATGGAATTCCTAACTTAAACAGAAAGAGAAAGACATATTTACAAAGCGAGCCGTTCAAGAAGGCTGTGCCTTGCTAGATTTGAATCCAACAATAAATTGGTATACAAGCCAGTGTTCATCGTCAGTTCACCTGAAGGCACATTTTCAGAAGTGGTTTTCTAAGGTGATGCCAAAGTTGTAATGCACTATGTAGCGTAATGTGTTCTTTAGGTCTCGCTTCCAGGCAGCTTTAGCTGTTTCCTGTCTAGGGGGTTGCCTACAACGCAATTAACAAAATACATTGAGTTCACTTAAGGTCAGCACCTTGCTTATAACAGGATGGCTTTCTTGTCTGTCTCACTTCCCTGACTCTTAATCTGTGGATTTTCACCCAGGTCTTTCATTTGACCCTTCCCTGGATCATTTCATCTTTACTGTGCTTCTTATTGATTGAATAAGTTCTATATTTCCACCGTTTACATTTTCATTTGTGTTTCAGCACTCCATGGAGGTGGAATCTGTTTTGGATGCTCCTGCAAAAACAGAGCACCAGATCGATGTCCCAGGACAATGATAGTGCATTGCTCCCATTACTGAGTTGAATCATGTGTCTTCAAACACTTAAGTTTGGAAGGTTATTTATTGTGCTCCAGTTTGGAGACCACATCATCACTACCTGCTCCAGGAGTCATCACCTTCTACAAAGTCTGTGTTTGCTAAGCAGAAGGAGAAGGCAATCTGGAAAGGGAATTGCTTCAAATTAGTTCCAGAACATCAACAGTGGGATCAGCATCCCTTGTCCAGATCAGGACAAAATCATCCCACTTGGTTCCAGTTCCAGTTTCCAGTGACCATGGAAGGGAATGCTTCAGAGACTACTTGAAGTACTACTTAGATCCAGGGCTGACTCCACGACAGCCACTCTCCTAGAGATGAGGGCACATCACCGTAAGTCTACGCCATCTTGTTGGAAGAGCTATGGGTCTGCCTAGTGCCTGGAAATCTACGTGTATTGCTGAGAGAGGAGAAGGAGTACCTGCCCCTGCAGGGAGATGATTCTTCTCCTCAGGCAATACACTGCGCGTGATGTATGGCACAGCACAGAAAGGTATTCTGAATCGAGGAAATGTAACCAGCACACCACGAGACTAGGAGTGGATCCCCCAGGTGGTTCATAACCAGGTTTCTTATGCCAGTACTTCCAACAGCATGCCAGATGGACCATTAACACAATCACAATATTGCAACCCACTGGCAGGAGAGGACTGACTTGTGCTGGCTCTGCTAGGACTTGACATCACTATGAAAGGACGTCTGATTGCCAATTGTGGTGGGCTAATGGGTGGATTATAGTTGTTTGAGCAGTGAAACCATATGGGTCTGTGCTGCCGCTTTGTCAAAGCCAGTGCATTTCTCAACTAACATGTGTAGAAGGAGACAGGGACAGCAGCAGCCACTGCAGCTCTGAAATGCAAGCACAACCATTTCCACTGCTGTTGTCTGTGTGTTATGCACTAAAGATTCCCCAATACTTTAGATAAACCAATTGAGTGCACTTGAATATCGACTGTGCGACTACTACTAAGCAATGGGCTGAACTGCATTTATTGTCCCTGTTGCTTAACTTTTTTATTTCTGACATCTTGCTGAGAAGCCTTTGCCTGCTTGTCTTCGAGGTCAAGTGCGAAAATATTGTTCTCCAAGATGCATTGCCACAGTAGGTGTAGTCCCAGTGATAAAAGGATCAGACCACTGTAGGAGAGTAGGGTCTGCTATCCTATGGTCACCCCAAATTTTTGCTTTTTGCTTCACTGGTTTATGACTTAATGTGGCTGTGGGCCTGCTAATCAGACCCACAGCCTGCTGTTCTCTCTCTAAATTACTGCCAATGCACTTTAGGTGCATTACGAATTGGAACTGGTTCACCTTATTGGCCCCTGTAACAGTGTACCCTAGGTACCCAGGGCATAGGTGTTTCCAAGGCCTACCAGGGGCTGCAGCATGTATTGTGCCACCCCTGGCCTGGCCTCCATATTTGACACAACTGGCTGATCACTCAGCTCGGGTAAGTTGGTGTAATCACCTCTTACTTAGGTATAGTATCCCTATATCTACCCTTAAACTGGACACATATGTTCCTATCAGCCACTCCTATGGAAGGCCTCATCAATCCTGGAGGCAGAGTGCTTGGAAATATGTGAGATGGTGCTCTAGCATGAGCTGAGCCTGTCTGCAGCTGTCGGGAACCCCTCCCTAAGCTGTTCCGGGATATTGCCATACCATATACTCTTAAGTGCATTATAATCCTCGCGGTTAAATGCTATCTTTGGTTTGGCTTTATCAAAACATGTCGAGTAAGGTGTCATACGAATTGGAATACTATCCCCTCGACAGTTCTGTCGACGGGGATGGCATTCCACCCTTCTAGAGGGACACGACATGTGTGTAGCCTTATCCCCGGTTAAAGGTAACCAGAGCCTCAGCATCACAAAATGGATGCTGCCACCACAGACACGAGTCTGGCCTCCTGCTGCTGACCGAAACTCGGCAGATGGTGGCCTGGACAAAGGGTTTCCTGCCTTGGGAGGTGCGAGCACCACCCCAGACAGGGTTTTGTGTATTGGGTAGGACAGGGCTGAATAGAATCAGACATGCCCGGGGCACACAAGGTGTCCCCATGCATAGGCCGGTCCAAACCGGTCCTGGGACTTTCCAGACCCAGGCCTGGCGAGAAGCTGGACAAAGGAAAGGGGGTGTAACCGCCCCCTTCCTGGTTCCTCCCAGAGGAGGGACCTAGTAGGTGATCCACCCCTCAGATTGGGAATAAGAGTGGGAGCAGTGCCATTGCACAGCAGATCATCCTGAATCAACTTGAAAACAAGAAGAAGACTGGACTTCAACATTCTGCTGCACAGAAGACTGAAGAGAATCTCCCTTGTGGCCTAGGAGCGGCCACCCTGTGAATACAGGCACCAACCAGCAACTCGACGTCTGCTTTGCCGCCGCCTCCCGCCCGAGCCCAGAGCCCAACAAGAACCAGACTCCCAGACCTCTCAGAGCCCGATCCACAGTCCCTGCAAAGAAGGGACCCGTGGAGGCACCGAGTGACGTGGGACCGGACCTCTTGGAAGACACTCGAAAAGCTGACTGCGCAGCATCTGAGGCATCCTTGACGTTGTGCTTTGGGTACTGAGAACCCCCACCACCGAGCAGCCCTTGCACCGAAGAAGAGCCCTCCAGCATCTCCACGATCTGCGTGGGGCCCTTTTGCATTGTGCCATTTGACGCGCCATCCCGGACACTAGCCACGTGGTCAGCGGCCATCTTGGCAATGAAACCGACAAACTACACAGCGGGTCTGGTTGCTCCAGACTCATCCAAGCTCCTGTGAAAAGGAGCACTCGCTCTGACCTTGCTGGTCCGAGTGTTAACCATCTTTCGATTCCTGCGTGGCTTGCATTAGCCAAGGCCTGTTTGCTCCGATCAGGTCGCCGACACCGCCAACAGCGAGAAGCCTGCGTGAGACAGCTCGTGACCGACTCCTGGACGTCCTCAACCCCCGGTGTCCACGTGGCTGCGGAGAGAAGCTACCTGACAACGCCTGTTTGCACCGAATATCGCCTGGTTCCAATCTGGTTCCACGGTAGTCACTGGCTAGTGACTTTGAACATTGTCCCCTCTGCTTTCAGGTCTTCACAACTTCAGATCCACCCTTGGATCCACCGGAACTCTTCACATCGAGCCGCCTGCAGCATCTTCAGCTCCAAGCACCATCGACCAGCGTGACGAAACCCGACACTACTTCGACCCTGTGCACCCGCTTCCTGTGGGTGAGGTAACTCAGCTCCGCCGGTGTTCCTACACTGGTACACATCTCAAGGGCCTGTGTCTTAAGTTTCAGCGTTCTAAGACACTCGGAAGGTTCCTAACTATCTAACTTTGTACTTTTTACGCACCATAGACTTTACATTGGAAAGTGCGTGCACTTTGAACACTGCACCCGAGTCCCGCGGGCCTTTCCCGACTTAGTCACTGCTAGTCTCGAATAGCTCCAGCGATTCCCAAGGCCCTAGGCCTGTTCCCTTTCTGATTGGTATCTCTTATACAATTTCTTAGTATATGGTTTAGGTGGCCCCTAGGGCTCATCCATATTGTGCAACTTTTGTGTATTTTAAACTGTCTTGTGATTTAACGCTTGTGCTTCTGTGCTCATAAAGAGTCCATGGGATTTTATAGTTAATAAATCAATATATATTTTCAATATATATCTGTGTGGTGTCCTTTCATTTGGTTTTCAAGGGGGTTGTGTATGGTAATACAGCTGGCTTCACATGCCTTTCAGAGTTTAGCCTAAGACTGCTTTGTCCACGTTACCACTAGGATAACTGGTCTACAAGGTAGAATTACAACCAATCATCATAAGGGTTGCTTGGCATGGTACAAAGTGATCACTAGAATTAGTGAGCATTATATACCAGGCCAACTTCTCACATTGGTGAGCAGCGGATTGGGATCTGAGCTTGCTGTTGTTTTACCATTACAATCTTTGAGATTATCATTTGAAAGATCATATAGGTACATATAAAACAAGACTAGTATATTTAAGTTCTACTGAACTTAGTTGTTGTAGAGCAAAGGGAGTAGCACACCCTGACTACAACTACTAGATAGGTTTAGTAGGTAAACACCAGTGTAGGTAGATTGCAACACATCCACCCACACTAGAGCAATGTCTGGAGCAGAGGGTTCCACTGGGAACATCCCTGTTGAGAGTGACCCTCCAAGGGCACCATCCAAATTTGCTATTTTCTCCTTTAAGGAACTAAGACAGCGTTGTGTCTTAAGGGGTCTGAAGACAGGGCCTTCCCCTACTACAGACCACCTAAGAGAGCTCTTAGACCAGTCTGAGACTCTAAAGCCCTCTAAGGCAAACCCCACTGGGAATGCTGATGGAGGCCATCCTTCAGAGGATGACACTGTAGATACCCCTGTCCCTATAATCCTGGTAGATGAGGAAGCCCCCATCACTGGAGCTCCTCAGGTAGACCCAGAGGAGGAAGAGGAAGAAGAGACAGAAGAGGGGGGGAGCAGTGAGTCAGGTGATGACAGAAATAGTCAGGTGCTGGTCAGTAGACTGAACCAGGCTAACTTAAGCCTATTTGGGACTGAATCAGGTAACAACCCATTCAGACCCCCAGGTGGACTTAACCAGAAGCCTAGGAGGAGAAGGACTCACTCAGGTGACTCTGACAACTCCCATGCTTCTAGAGGTTCTCATGGTCACTCCAGAAGGGAGATGACTAGCCCTCAGAGAAGGGAACATGAGGCCAAAATGAGAGAGGCTGAATTGAGGATCCAGAGACCAGAGTTAGAGGTTGCCCTGGCCCAAGAGAAACTTGCTAGAGCAAGACAGCCTAGAGAGAGTGGGGTAATATAACCCACTGGTGGCAGCAATATCCACAAGGATAAAGACAGGTCTTTTGATAACAGAAACCTGAGTAAGATTGTGCCCCCCTACAAAGCTGGGGATGATATCCATAAATGGATAACTGCAATGGAGAGAGCCTGCAGAGTAAAGCAGATCCCTCAAGAGCAGTGGGCAGCAATCTTGTGGCTCTCCTTTGAAGGTAGAGGCCGAGACAGACTCCTCACAGTTAGTGATGGGGATTCTAGAAACTACCTGGTCCTGAAGAGTGCTCTGATTGATGGGTTAGGCTTAACCACTGAACAGTACAGGTTAATGTTCAGAGATACCCAGAAGACACAGACTCAGGACTGGTCTGAATTTGTTGAGTGTGCCACTAAGGCTCTGGAGGGATGGTTGCTAGGAAGCAAGGTTACAGACTATGAAGGATTGTATAATTTGCTGATGAGAGAACAAATTTTAAATAATTGTCAGAACCAGCAGTTGCATCAACATTTGGTTGACTCAGATCTGACCTCTCCCCAAGAATTGGGAAAGAGGGCAGATAAATGGGTAAGAACCAGAGTTAAGCAAAAGGACCAGAACCAGAACCAGGGTGGTGACCAGAAGAAAACAGACCAGAAGGGTGGGGAGCAGAAATCTAAAGACCAGAAGTCTTCAACAGGGCCCCAAACTGAAACAGAGGGTGGGTCCCAAACTTCCAAGAAGAAGAAGAAAGAAGGTCAGAAGAAACCCTGGTGTAAAACTTGTAAAAACACCTCTCACTGGACAAGTGAGTGTAAAAAGGGTGGAGCCCCCAGCACTGCAGCCCCTAAGGCCACTGCACCCACTAGTACAGCTAGCAGTGCTGGTCCACAAGCCAAGGGGGTAGTGGGTATCACTTTGGGAACTGAAGGAGATTCTGACCTAGTCAGAACCCTTACACAGGCTGTTCTGATTTGTGAAGGGGACATAGATTTGACCCCTGACATAAGCCCCAGTAACCTGGGCAAATACAGACAGACGCCTTTGATTAATAACAAAGTGGCTCAAGCTTACAGGGACACATGTGCCAGTGTCACTATGGTGACACCTAACTTTGTGGACCCTGGACAATACATGCCAGGTGATAATTTCCTGGTGACCAATGCCAGCAATGTCACTACTACACATAGTGTGGCACTTGTTAACTTTTCCTGGGGAGGGGTAACTGGCCTAAAAAGAGTTGTGGTTAGTGCTGATCTCCCAGTTGAATGTTTGTTGGGCAATGACCTGGAGAACTCTCTATGGTCAGAAGTTGAGTACAGGACTCATGCAGAGATGTTAGGGATATCATCACATGTCCTTGCTGTGACCAGGTCACAGGCCAAAAAGTGCCTCTCTGAACCTCAGGTCTTGGATCCTGGAACAATGGACCAAGCACCTTCCAAGAAGAAGAACAGGAGGGTTAAGGCTGTGCCTTCCCAACTGCCTGCAAGTGAGGATCAAGCTTCACAGGAAGCTGGTCTTGAGACCCCTGAAGGAATTGTCTCTGAAGAACTTGAACCTGATCAGGTTGAGTTTCTGGGGACAGGGGGACCTTCTAGGGCAGACTTGGGGCAGGCTCAGTTAACCTGTCCTTCTCTTGAACCCCTCAGACAGCAGGCTGCTGCTGAGGCTGCTGGGAATGCTCAAGGTGCCCATAAGGTTTATTGGGATGAAGGACTCCTTTACACAGAGGGTAGAGACCCCAAGCCTGGTGCAACCAGGAGGTTGGTTATACCTCTGCAATTTAGGGGTTTCCTTCTCACCTTGGCCCATGATATTCCTTTAGCAGAACACTTAGGCCAGAACAAGACCTGGGACAGGCTTGTCCCTCACTTTCACTGGCCTCACATGTCTGAAGACACCAAGGAGTTTTGTCGCTCCTGTGAAACCTGCCAAGCCAGTGGTAAAGCAGGTGGAACAACAAAGGCCCCCCTAATACCACTACCTGTGGTGGGGGTTCCCTTTGAAAGAGTGGGGATTGATATTGTAGGACCAATGGATCCCCCTACAGCATCTGGGCACAGATTCATACTGGTGGTAGTGGATCATGCCACCAGGTACCCAGAGGCAATTCCACTTAGGACCACAACAGCTCCTGTTGTGGCCAGGGCCTTACTTGGAGTTTTCTCCAGAGTGGGGTTTCCTAAGGAGGTAATATCTGATAGAGATGCCAACTTCATGTCAGGATATTTGACAGCTATGTGGAAGGAATGTGGTGTCAACTACAAGTTCACCACTCCTTATCATCCACAATGTAATGGGCTTGTTGAGAGATTTAACAAGACCCTAAAGGGCATGATTAAAGGATTACCTGAAAAGCCGCTCCAAACAGCTGACCCAGTCCTGAGGCGGAAGCCGGGAGCTGGAGGTACGAAATCGAGCACTTGGTGATCCTTTGTTTTAAAACCTTGTGTGGTGTCACTCATAACTCTGTTTATTTTAAAAATCATATTTGCCAACTGCCCCGAGCACACAGCGGTGCAGACGCTGTCGCGCTATTGTGAACTACAAAGCGGCCGCCATTAGACCAGGCGCGCTCGCCGGAAACGCCCACTAGAGGCCACGCCCCCCTCCCCTAACTACTTAAACGCTGCTCCTCAGCGCAACGAACAAACAGCTGACCCAGTCCTGAGGCGGAAGCCGGGAGCTGGAGGTACGAAATCGAGCACTTGGTGATCCTTTGTTTTAAAACCTTGTGTGGTGTCACTCATAACTCTGTTTATTTTAAAAATCATATTTGCCAACTGCCCCGAGCACACAGCGGTGCAGACGCTGTCGGGCTATTGTGAACTACAAAGCGGCCGCCATTAGACCAGGCGCGCTCGCCGGAAACGCCCACTAGAGGCCACGCCCCCCTCCCCTGACTACTTAAACGCTGCTCCTCAGCGCAACGAACAAACAGCTGACCCAGTCCTGAGGCGGAAGCCGGGAGCTGGAGGTACGAAATCGAGCACTTGGTGATCCTTTGTTTTAAAACCTTGTGTGGTGTCACTCATAACTCTGTTTATTTTAAAAATCATATTTGCCAACTGCCCCGAGCACACAGCGGTGCAGACGCTGTCGCGCTATTGTGAACTACAAAGCGGCCGCCATTAGACCAGGCGCGCTCGCCGGAAACGCCCACTAGAGGCCACGCCCCCCTCCCCTGACTACTTAAACGCTGCTCCTCAGCGCAACGAACAAACAGCTGACCCAGTCCTGAGGCGGAAGCCGGGAGCTGGAGGTACGAAATCGAGCACTTGGTGATCCTTTGTTTTAAAACCTTGTGTGGTGTCACTCATAACTCTGTTTATTTTAAAAATCATATTTGCCAACTGCCCCGAGCACACAGCGGTGCAGACGCTGTCGCGCTATTGTGAACTACAAAGCGGCCGCCATTAGACCAGGCGCGCTCGCCGGAAACGCCCACTAGAGGCCACACCCCCTCGCTCTATAAATGTGCATCTACAGGAAGCGCAGCGGACGAGCGCAGCGGGAGCGCCTAAGGCAAGCCCGTCTGCGCCCGTCATCGCCAGACCATCGCCTCTCGCCAGCCCCCCTGGTCCGACCAGGCCCTATCCACGCATATGTTATGACAGTAAGGAACTCTTACACCTAAACCGTCACCAAAAGTGTTCCAACGCCACTGGCATCTTAGGTCTTACGCATCTCCACTGCAACCGCTGCCATTTCTCCACTAACTTACCCACTAGGGTGCGGAGTGACCCCCCAATTGCAATTATCCCGCCATTGACGATACTCCAACTCAACTGCAGATCCCTCGTTAAACACCACCCTGAGGTGAATACACTTCTACAGGAGGAAAACCCTGATGTACTGTTTCTATGCGAAACATGGCTCCGAGATGGCATAACCACCATCCCCAATCTAACACTCCCAGATGAGTTCCACCTGGTCACCATCAACCGTGAATCTCGAGGCGGCGGCATCGCAATTCTCTATAAAAAACACCTGACTTGTTCGTTCATCAAAGAGCCCCTCCAAGACTGTGAATGCGCCCAATTTAAAATCAGCGTGACCCCCCAATTTACGCTATCTGGTCTTTACATCTACCGCCCTCCAGGCCAGGCCACTAGATTTATCAATGCCCTCCTCGAAACGGCCACAGTGCTCATTACTAAATCCGCTAACTTCACCATCCTAGGTGACCTAAACCTGCACTTTGATGCAACTGGCGACCATACCATTACCAACCTCCTCGCAGACCTCGCGGCACTGCAACTTAACTCACTGGTCCTCACTCCTACCCACATAGCTGGACATACCCTAGATCCGATCTTTTCTAACATACAAGAGGCAGCTACAGATACCCCCACCCCCTTGGGATGGACGGATCATCACCTTGTTAAAATGAGCATTCCATCACCTCAACGGCAGATCAGAACTGAAGCCAGTCAGCGTCTAAAGAGACCCTGGCACAAACTCTCCCCCCTCGCCCTACATGAAACCCTTGGAGAGTTCCAATACGATGTGAACCAGGAAATAAACGCAACCTATACCTCGTTCACCAACTGGATCAGCAACGGCCTCGACACTCTTATTCCGGCTAAACTGACCAAAGGACGGAATACACCCTCCAACCCGTGGTATGACGACACCCTTAGAGCAATGCGTAAGGAGTGTAAAAAGCTGAGCGCCTATGGAGGAAACACTACGATAACCAGGACAAGGCATTATACCTAGCCAGGCTTAAGTCCTACCATAAAGCTATCAGATCTTCCCGTGCTTCGTTTTATGCCAACAAAATTAACTCCAACACGAACCCATCTAAAGTCATTTTTAAACTAGTGAAAGAGCTCCAAAACCCTAGGGCGCCCCTTCCTAAAATTTCTTCCCATGAGCAATGTGAGCAGCTCGCTACATATTTTGTGGAAAAAGTCCAGAAAATGTATGCGTCCTTTCCACAGACTGCGCCTCTCTGTGGAGCTCCCAAGACCACAGCTCCTAATATCTTACCTCTGTCCCAAATTTCTGCCATTACCGCTGCAGACCTGACCAGACTTGGTAAGAAAGTGAAGTCTGGCTCCCCAGCAGACCCCATGAGTCCCTCCCATTTCCTGGACTCGATGGACTTTTTTCTATCCCCCATGCTGAACATCCTCAACCTCTCCTTTTCTACAGGATCTGTACCCACAGCTTGGAAGCAAGCGTGGGTATCACCAATAATTAAAAAACCTACCCTTGACCCCTCCAAACCAGAGAATTTCCGGCCGATATCCCTTCTCCCCTGGATTTCCAAAATAGCCGAAACCCATGCTAATAGCATCCTTTCGAAACACGTGGAAAGTCACGGAATCCTAGACCCCTCCCAAAACGGCTTCCGTGCAGGCCATAGTACGGAGTCTGCCCTATTGGCCACTACGGAACATCTCCGGACGATTTTAGATTCCGGTCATAGTGCTGCGCTGATTCTTCTTGATCTCAGCGCAGCCTTTGACACGGTTTCCCATGACATCCTTCTAAAACGTCTGGAGCTGACCGGGGTGACTGGTCTCGCCCTTGCATGGTTCCAATCCTTTCTTAAGGATAGATCCTTCAAAGTGTCGGCTCCTCCATTTCTTTCGAAATCCCACCCTATCGCTCAAGGTGTCCCCCAGGGATCAGCGCTGAGCCCCTCCCTCTTTAATCTATACGTCCAGCCACTCACAGACGTGGCTAGAGAGTGGGGGCTCACGCTGGTCTCATACGCCGACGACACCCAGCTGGTTGTCACCCTCTCGGAAAGCCCGTCCCTCGAAGCATCCAAGTTTAAAGAGGGTATGACTGCTGTGGCCCGTTGGATGACGGACAACTACCTCCAACTCAACGCCGGTAAAACCGAGGTGCTCCTCCTAGGCCGTAACACCAGCCTCTGGAACGAGCACTGGTGGCCGTCATCCCTAGGCGCCACCCCACTCCCCAAAAACTGCGTCAAAAATCTGGGAGTCTGGATGGACGCCAATCTTAGCTTCCAGTCCCACACCAAAAAGGTGGCAGCCACCTGCATAGGCCTTCTAAGGAACCTCAGGCCCATACTCGGGCTCTTCGATTCTAAGGCTCGCCAGCTTATCGTCCAGGCCACCATTCTATCGCGCCTGGACTACGCTAACGTCCTCCTTTTGGGAGCCAACAAAACGGAAATTGCTAGGTTCCAACGCATCCAAAATGCGGTGGCCAGAACGCTGGTCGGCCTCCCACGCAGATGCTCAGCCAGAGCTACCATCCGTAAGCTCCACTGGCTGCCCGTGGACCGTCGAATTCAATTCAAGGCCTTAGTCACACTCTTCAAGATCGTTAAATTAGGAAATCCCCCTCTGCTTCGCAACCTCGCCCAACCTTACGTTCCTGGCCGTGCTTTGCGCTCTGCCAGCCAACTCCTCCTGACTATCCCTAGGACCCGCCTCTGCCGAACTGGAGGCCGTTCCTTTAGCGTCCTTGGCCCCAAACTTTGGAACGATCTCCCCCTCAGCATTCGTTCCATCGACTCCCTTCCAGTATTCCGCAAAGCAATTAAAACTCTTCTCTTCCCCGCCCCCTAGTTTCCCCTTCTCCCCATCTCCCCTCAGTCTGTGCACCTGTTCTTAGCGCCGGGACACCCCTTTGCCGGGGTAGCTGTTTGCGCTTCACCAAATCCTGAAATAGAAATAGAAATAGCTCAGGCGAAGATGGGACATCCTACTTCCCTGCCTTTTGTTTGCTTACAGAGAGGTCCCTCAAAAGGGGGTTGGTGTCAGCCCCTTTGAATTGTTGTTTGGGCACCCTGTAAGAGGACCCCTGTGTCTGGTGAAGGAAGGATGGGAGTTACCTCTCAAAAAGCCTAAGCAAGACATAGTGGACTATGTACTTGGTCTCCGCTCCAGGATGGCAGAGTACATGGAAAAGGCATCCAAAAACCTTGAGGCTAGCCAAGAATTACAGAAAGCTTGGCATGACCAAAAGGCTGTCCTTGTTGAGTTTCAGCCTGGGCAGAAGGTATGGGTGTTGGAGCCAGTGGCCCCAGCAGCACTCCAAGACAAATGGTCTGGACCCCATACAATTCTGGAGAAGAAGGGAGAGGTTACCTACTTGGTGGACCTATGAACTCCCAGGAGCCCCCACAGGGTGCTCCATGTCAACAGACTAAAGGCATATGTCAGCAGGGAAGACATGGGCTTGCTCATGGCTACAGATGAGGGACAGGAGGAAGAGAGTGACCCTCTCCCAGACCTGCTCACTCAGAACCCTGAGGATGGCTCAGTTGATGGTGTGGCCCTAGGTGGCAGCCTCACTGAACTTCAGCAACATGACTGCAGACAAGTTCTACAGGCATATGTTCTCATTGACCCCCAGTCAGACTAACTGGTGTACCCATGTGGTGGACACTGGTGACAGTCTTCCTGTAAAGAGCAAGATTTACAGGCAACCTGACCACGTCAGGGACTGTATAAAGACTGAGGTGCAAAAGATGCTGGAATTAGGTGTCATTGAGCCTTCAGAGAGCCCCTGGGCTAGCCCAGTGGTTCTGGTCCCCAAACCTCACACCAAAGATGGCAAGAGAGAGATGAGGTTCTGTGTGGATTACAGAGGACTCAATGCTGTCACCAGGACAGATGCACACCCTATTCCAAGGGCAGATGAGCTCATTGACAAGTTGGCTTCTGCCAAATATTTGAGCACATTTGACTTGACAGCTGGCTACTGGCAAATCAGGTTAGCTGAGGAGTCTAAAGCCAAGACGGCATTTTCTACCCCTAGTGGGCATTATCAGTTTGTGGTGATGCCCTTTGGTTTGAAAAATGCACCTGCCACCTTCCAAAGGTTGGTGAATCAAGTCCTCACTGGGTTGGATGACTTTTGTGCAGCTTATCTGGACGATATTGCTGTCTTTAGCTCCACCTGGGAGGATCACCAGGTCCACCTGAAGGAAGTGCTTGAGGCTCTGCAGAAGGCAGGCCTCACTATCAAGGCAACAAAGTGCCAGATAGGGCAGAGTAAGGTTGTATACCTGGGCCACCTTGTAGGTGGAGGCCAAGTTCAACCACTGGAGAGTAAGATCCAGACCATCAAGGACTGGTCCCCTCCAACCACCCAGACTCAGGTTAGAGATTTCTTGGGCCTGACTGGGTACTACAGGAAGTTTGTTAAGAACTATGGGTCCATTGTGACTCCTCTTAATGATCTGACATCTAAGAAGATGCCCAAAAAGGTTCAGTGGACAGAAATCTGTCAAAAGGCATTTGATGACCTGAAGAAGGCCATGTGCTCTGCACCTTTCCTGAAGAGTCCTGACTACTCAAGAGAGTTCATTGTCCAAACAGATGCTTCTGAGTTGGGAGTGGAAGCAGTGCTTTCACAGCTTAATGTAGATGGCCAGGACCAGCCTATTGCTTTTATTAGCAGAAGGCTGACCCCCTGAGAGAAACGTTGGTCAGCTATAGAGAGGGAGGCCTTTGCTGTGGTGTGGGCCCTGAAGAAGTTGACACCATACTTATTTGGCACTCACTTCAAGATTCAGACCGACCATAAGCCCCTCTTATGGCTTAATCAGATGAAGGGTGAAAACCCCAAACTACTCAGGTGGTCCATTTCCCTACAGGGGATGGACTTTACAGTGGAGCACCGCCCAGGGACTGACCATGGCAACGCAGATGGTCTCTCCAGGTACTTCCACTTAGAACATGAAGACACAACTGGTCAAGGTTAGTGTTATGTCCCTGCGTTTGGGGGGGGGGGTTATGTAGGAGAGTAGGGTCTGCTATCCTATGGTCACCCCAAATGTTTGCTTTTTGCTTCACTGGTTTATGACTTAATGTGGCTGTGGGCCTGCTAATCAGACCCACAGCCTGCTGTTCTCTCTCTAAATTACTGCCAATGCACTTTAGGTGCATTACGAATTGGAACTGGTTCACCTTATTGGCCCCTGTAACAGTGTACCCTAGGTACCCAGGGCATAGGTGTTTCCAAGGCCTACCAGGGGCTGCAGCATGTATTGTGCCACCCCTGGCCTGGCCTCCATATTTGACACAACTGGCTGATCACTCAGCTGGGGTAAGTTGGTGTAATCACTTCTTACTTAGGTATGGTATCCCTATATCTACCCTTAAACTGGACACATATGTTCCTATCAGCCACTCCTATGGAAGGCCTCATCAATCCTGGAGGCAGAGTGCTTGAAAATATGTGAGATGGTGCTCTAGCATGAGCTGAGCCTGTCTGCAGCTGTCGGGAACCACTCCCTAAGCTGTTCCGGGATATTGCCATACCATATACTCTTAAGTGCATTATAATCCTCGCGGTTAAATGCTATCTTTGGTTTGGCTTTATCAAAACATGTCGAGTAAGGTGTCATACGAATTGGAATACTATCCCCTCGACAGTTCTGTCGACGGGGATAGCATTCCACCCTTCTAGAGGGACACGACATGTGTGTAGCCTTAACCCCGGTTAAAGTTAACCAGAGCCTCAGCATCACAAAATGGATGCTGCCACCACAGACACGAGTCTGGCCTCCTGCTGCTGACCGAAACTCGGCAGATGGTGGCCTGGACAAAGGGTTTCCTGCCTTGGGAGGTGCGAGCACCACCCCAGACAGGGTTTTGTGTATTGGGTGGGACAGGGCTGAATAGAATCAGACATGCCCGGGGCACACAAGGTGTCCCCGTGCATAGGCCGGTCCAAACCGGTCCTGGGACTTTCCAGACCCAGGCCTGGCGAGGAGCTGGACAAAGGAAAGGGGGTGTAACCGCCCCCTTCCTGGTTCCTCCCAGAAGAGGGACCTAGTAGGTAATCCACCCCTCAGATTGGGAATAAGAGTGGGAGCAGTGCCATTGCACAGCAGATCATCCTGAATCAACTTGAAAACAAGAAGAAGACTGGACTTCGACATTCTGCTGCACAGAAGACTGAAGAGAATCTCCCTTGTGGCCTAGGAGTGGCCACCCTGTGAATACAGGCACCAACCAGCAACTCGACGTCTGCTTTGCCGCCGCCTCCCACCGGAGCCCGAGCCCAGAGCCCGACAAGAACCAGACTCCCAGACCTCTCAGAGCCCGATCCACAGTCCCTGCAAAGAAGGGACCCGTGGAGGCACCGAGTGACGTGGGACCGGACCTCTTGGAAGACACTCGGAAAGCTGACTGCGCAGCATCTGAGGCATCCTCGATGTTGTGCTTTGGGGACTGAGAACCCCCACCACCGAGCAGCCCTTGCACCGAAGAAGAGCCCTCCAGCATCTCCACGATCTGCGTGGGGCCCTTTTGCATTGTGCCACTTGACGCGCCATCCCGGCCACTAGCCACGTGGTCAGCGGCCATCTTGGCGACGAAACCGACAAACTACACAGCGGGTCTGGTTGCTCCAGACTCACCCAAGCTCCTGTGAAAAGGAGCACTCGCTCTGACCTTGCTGGTCCGAGTGTTAAGCATCTTTCAATTCCTGCGTGGCTTGCATTAGCCAAGGCCTGTTTGCTCCGATCAGGTCGGCGACCCCGCCAACAGCGAGAATTGTTTATGTGCAGAGGGAAACCTTCCTGCATAAAAATCTTCCTGCATAAAAACAAGCACAAGAGGCTTTTTCATCTTTCTTTGCGTGCTGCAGAATACAGCACACATAGAATTCCTCATTGTGCTCCCTTTACGTCTCCCCAGGGAGGCATATGTTTTTGGCGCTGCCTAAGATTTACAATTTCTTGTAAATTAGGGTAGTGTCAAAAGCTGGGACCAGCCCCAGCAACACCCCTTTAACACAGAAAAATGCATTAATGGAAACAATATTTACGAGGCAGCATTAAGCCAAAAAAGTGGATTAGTAATGCCTCATAAATATGAAGCAGGCTCCTGCACCATGAAATGTCTCAAAAAGAGACGTTCCAGTGGCGCAATGGGCCTCCTAAATAAGGCCCTCAGTTATATTATTATTAGATTAAATTAGCTATTGGTAGTGCTGGTCTTGGCAGGGAAGAGATGCAAGGTGAATCTGAAAACACCAAATAAGACTGTTAATAAGGAGGGATGGAGTTTGCCTATACCACATCATAATACATGCAACACGGCTGAAGAATGTAGGTATATGGTTGGACTAGATAGAGAACAGGGAAAACAGCTGCTGAAGAATATGCATGAAGAGACCTGGTTGAGGACAGGGCCGGACTGGCAGTAGTGGGCATCAGACGTTTCCCCGAGAGGCTGAAAGGGTGTGGGCTGATTTTGCAGAAGTGGGGGGCATTTTTTTTTACCCGGGGCTGGTTTTGCAGCGGTGCTGCTACACCGGTCCGAGTAACAAAGGGGCGCTGCGCCTTACAAATTGGCAGGGCTGCTTTAGGTTCCCAATTCAGCCCTGTTTGAGGATGCTCTTAATGATGGGAAGGCAGCACAAAGCTTTGTACGCCTTATTTGATACGACATGTGGGTAGTGTATGTGAGACAGTAGTAAATAAACAGCTTACAAAACCACCACTTGCACCACATATGCATATTGGGAATTTATAACCTTTTGAATGTATTGAGCAGGATATGCCTAAAGCCCAATGGAAAAGAGGAGGATGCAGACTAGTAGATGATTTGTATCCTCAGGGAACATTAATAGTGTTTCAGGAAGCCCTAGAAGCCTTTGGTGTAGGCCAAGGTCAGTTCATACAAAAGCAAAAATAAGAAATATGGAGGAGTTTCCCCTGCTGCTCCCAGAACCTCAGACGAATTGACAACCATGATCAGCCTTGCTCAGGGGAAAGGTTAAAATTCAACATATGTGGAGCATTTAAAGCATAAGAGGTAAAAATTGAACTCAAGGATAGAACACAATGGGAGTAAGACAGAGAAGAGCCCATTGAAGAGAATAAAAAGAGGGGAGCATGGCTGCATGTGATAAACATGTCTAGTAATGCAAAGTGTAAATTGGTGCAATGTAGTGAGTTGAACAGAAGACACTTACAGCCTGATTCATCAAGCCGAAATCGGCTCGCAAAGGGCCAGATTCTGAGAATCTGGCCCTTTGCGAGCGCTATTTTTGCATTTGGGATTCATCATCCCAAATGCAAAAATCGGTAATAGCGATTTCGCTATTTTGCGAGGAATTACATTTAAGGAATCTCTATTTGAGATTCCTTAAATGCAATTCATCATCCATGTAAAAATTGCGAATTCGCAATTTCGGCCCGCTATTTACCGCGAGGTCAAACCTCGTGGTAAATAGCGAAAACTTAGAAAAATGCTTTTAAAAGCATTTTTCTAAGTTGCATGTTGCACACACACATGTCCTTTGGACATGTGTGTGGGCAACACCTGTTTCAATTTGCATTTAAGGGGTGCTACAGGGTGTCCTTTGGACACCCCTGGCACCCTTAAAATCGCTATCTTATTTGCGATTAGCTAATTGCTAATCGCAAATAAGGAATACTCCCCATTCATTCCTATGGGCCTTTTGGCTCATGGGCTCAAAAGGCTTCTCTGGTCTCAAAGTTAAGCAGAGTTTAAAGGGTGATCCACACACCAAACGGAAGAAATATGAATTATAACTTTGCAAAACTGTGGCCAATGACCACAAAGCATAGTGCACACTGGATAATTCCTTTGCGACCAACACTACATACACGGATAAAGAACATGCAGTGGCGGGGGACGAATTAATGGTAAAAGTAAGGTGAGAAAACAAATTAGCAGATGATGTATTAGAGTGGGCGGCGTGCAGCAAAGTTTAACGGATCCTCGGCACGAGGCATCCCTGCTAAAGTAATCAAGCCAAGGTAACGTGAATATGATTATACTTGTAGAAGGGTTTAGGAATATAGACCCACTGCACAGAAGCGGTAGCCACTCATCAGGGAGAAGGTGCTGTGAACTCTTGCCATGAGATTATAGGATAGAAAGGAAATAACAGAGCACAAAAGCCTGGTTAGGGAAGTGAGGTGTGGGAGGTAAGGAAGGCTAGAGCTAGAGGTCGCTGATAATACTTTGCAATTACTTTGGTTTACTAGCTCCATTCCACAATACACAAACAGAGAATTTGAAATTATTACAGGCATGCAGTTACTGAAAATGAGGGCTAGTCCTTCTAGGTGCACCCAGGCGAGGAGCAGCGAAACAGAATAACACTGCCACGTTTCTCTTCACACTCGTTTAAAAAAAATGGCAAATAGGAAAACAGCTCTTAGAATTTAAGGGAAGGGCTGCTGCGCAGAGAGACTGGGAGCACGGTGTTGTAGATGGGCGCCATTGCCAATAACATAAACATTAGTGAAAATATCAAAGGTCAAAGACTTATTTTATTCGTTCAAAACATCACCATTAAAGCAACAAGGTAAAAAAAATACATGTTAAAATTCAATGCGAAACCCAAAATGATTATGTTAAATTCATTAAAAGAGGTTTCAAAATGTCGTTCAAGAAAGGCGTGCTCTGTATTAAAAGTAAAAATTTGTGAAGGATACTTTTTCCTCAATCTTGAAGCAGCGAGTATATAATTTAAAACAGAGAAACAGATTGTTGGGTAGACAAGCATTGAAAAAAGTATAAACCTTTGTGATGTGACGTCAGATTCATATTACTTAAAATGAGGCGCAAGAAACAGACTCGTATAGTACAATACAATGTGTAAAAGAGCATAACGTGAAATATGGACTGGGTAAGATAAAATATTTGCTCAGCATGAGTTATGCAGGTTAGATACATCCCCATGGAAGTAGAGATAGGCACATACCTTACTACTGTGGCCACATCAAGCACCTCAATGATTCTAGCGTTCTACCTATCCTCCAGGAATTTGTCTTATACCAGTGACTTTGATCTGGAGGTAATGCCACCTAGACAATCAAAGATGTTGCTCAAACCCAAGTTGGAGGTATTAGTGAAAATATCATTTTTTATAATTTACCAAAAAACACAAAGGGGCATATTATCAACAAATAGCGATAATTATAGCTAAATGAGCTAAGCACATTTTTTTTTATCGCCTCACATCGCCGGATATTATCGCTGCGATAACGTGCTATTAGCAACGTTTATCTCTAAAGCGATAAAATATCCGGCGATAGCGGCTCAATGCGTGAATATCGCTGGAAATCCAGCGATATTCAGGCATTATCGCTAATGGGGACTTAACCTGAATAGCCACCTCCCATTGGATATACAGGTTAAGTCCTGGTCTGAGCAGGCGTTAGTTTCAAGCGATATTCGAGCTTAGCGTGAATTTTTTAATCGCTTCACCTGCCTAGCTAATAGGCGATAGCTGTGTTAGCGACTGCTTTCAGGTTGCGTACGGCCACTTTGCATGTCACTAGCGATAAATATCGCTGACATGCAAAGCGGGCCCCAAACCTGTAGCTATCGCCTATAAGCTGTCGCTAACTGCTGTTAGCAACAGCTTGCGTATAGGGCGATAAAAATATCGCTGCTTTAGCGAGAAAAAGTCCAGGTAAAGTCGTGATATGGCCCTTGATAATATGCACCTACATTTTTTGTAAAGTAGGAAATGAAGACATGTAAAAGTGAAAACTGTATCTTATATTCCTGTGAAATATACTCCAAATGTGTCTTTCATTAGAGATTCTTCTACAAATGTATGACGTGTAGTAATGGAATAAATGAAGTATTCAGTGGCTAATTAATAGTTTCACAAGTTTGTAACATAAAAAATGAGATTTTGTATGGCAGCATAAATTGTTAGTATCATGAGCATATAATCATTCCAATTTTTTTTCGAAGCATCATTCTTCGGAGGAGGGTCCTTTTCATACCAGCGTCCAAATAACGTTGCTGATAAGAGAGGGGTGGAAGATATATTGGCTCGGCTCACCAAGCGTCCATCCGCTGATATCTAAATTAAGACAGAGAAGGTAAAAGTTGTAAGATCTGGTTGACCAATGACAACGAATGTTCTTGAAGATGCCATTTTTAGGTGTCAGAAATTATTTGTAAAATAAAAAAGAGAGAAATACTTCATGTTTAAAATATAACTACAAAGGTTCTCAACAACAACCAGTCTACACTAGAAGCAGTGCCTAATAATGTATGGCCATTAATAGTCCTCTGCAGAACTCTCTACCTTCTCGATACCCAATCGTTTAGCATACCCACTAGGGGCTAGAAAGTTGTCTTGATGGGTTCCCAGGGTTAGGCAATGGGAGGCAGGAGGACTGGACTGAAACTACTTGTGTACATTGTAATGATATGATTAGCTCCTCACCTGATATCCCCTTCTTTTCTGCATCTCATCCAAGCTCCCATTTGTTACTTACACTGAGCATGTGCTAAAGTGTACAACCCTGAGCAAAATAATTAAATAACTAGCTTTTTCAGACCTACAGAAAAGTTATGAATGATCTGGATATCGCAGAATGTACACAGTTTGCATTTTGCAGTTCGCGGCTTGAAATGACAAGCTATAATTTAGCAAAATAGATTATTTACTCAGAAAAATGGCTGGTATTTAGACACAAAATGTACATATTTTCAGACACTGCCAACCTGATGTTCAGGGAAACAAATATCAATTTCCATAATTACTTTTAACTCATATATGTGTGTTAACAATTGAGGAGGTAAGACACTTGAGACATCATTCCAAGTTGCAGGGGAACACCAATTCGGGGAAAAATCGGTATTTAAAGTAGCTTAAAAATGTCATACTGACCCGTTGCTTTGTCCATGCACAAATGTTTTCAGGTAATACCTGGTAACACCTTTGCTGAGAAATTCCACAAGATCTATGTTTTGCAAGTCAGAACAAGAGAAAATATCCATTACTTGGGTGAGGTGACATGATAATGCTCCAGGGAAACATCCCCCATTTGCATCATGACTTCCCCATAACTGGGAATGAGGCCCTGCATGCGGATGTTCTGACTTTGATGCAAGAGGGCAATGATGCGAGGCTTTTATTGCTATCATTTGATGTCTGAAGTGAAGGCATTTTATCATTTATAATGATAAAGAATTGTTATGGCAATATCATCACTAGTAAAGTCTCAGACCGAAAGCCTGCAAAACGTGAGTGCTTTACTTGTATATGAGGTGTCTGGTTCTGAATCTGAAATGTTTCTGTACCCTGAGCAGAAGCCCATGTCGGATTTTTTAAAAATCTATCTAACGTTGCTATTCATGCAATATATTGACTGAGAGTTTGTGATTGTTTTAATTATTTTACCATGGCCCCTGCAAGTCACTTCTCAGTCATAATATATCTTTCAAAATCTACCTTGAAATGATAGTTCTGAAAAATGAATGGAACTGAAAGGTAAATGTGAAAAAATATGCAACCAGATGGGGTAATGTCAGACTGCATACACTGTTTATTACAACTGTCTACAAAAGCTACGGTTCTTTAGACATCTTTTAAGAAATTGGACTGCAAAATAAATGTATTTGTGTCATATTTTTAATGGGTTTCCGACCACTGAAATGCCCAACTCTCCTTGGAAGGATGAGACTTCTTAGGCATACAGTGAAAGCGTTTAAATGGTGGTCAAGTGCTGTAAGAAACTAGATTGATAATTATAAGAGATAGAGGACTCAATCTTGATGCAAGCTATGGCTGGGCACTGATGGTTTTAGCACCGGAAAAGCAAACGGTGAATCAGTGAGGAATCCTGGGCTTAGCTGTTGTAGCCAGGCTTAAGTAGCAGGCTTTCCACGTGGAATATCCATGTGTTTTACACAAGAGCATGAGAAAAGACTTAAAGGCAAGAAATAATTCAGATAAAATAACCAACACATTTTGTAAAAAAAGAATATCATGCATTGCCTAAAAGGAAAAGTTCACAGTAATAAATGGTTAAGGGGATTAGGAGTTATGAATTTTTAAAGAACATGTACAAAACATTCGTATCAAACAATGGGACCTTGAAATCTGTTCAGGTCTACCATGAAGTGGCAAGGGTTGGGTACAGCCTAGAGGTTCATTACAGTCATTCGTTTTTCCTTTGGAATCAGAAACTTTTTCGGAGCTCAAACCCCTTTGCTGGGGCAGGTCGGGATACTGGAGCTGGACAGAGCACCTGGAAGTCAAATACTTTCTGCAGTAGCCGCAAACTGAGGCTGAAAATCTCCAAGTAGGAAAACAATGAGAAGAAGTTGCCTACAAGGTGCATCTCTTTCAGGTAGGCTTCAATAATATCCCAGATATCCAGAAGTTGAAATAATTTTAAATCTAACCTTAACAAAAAGTGTATTACTTGTAACTTGACATTCCATTTCACCCTATATTTTCAGAAACTGTTCTAGGGATAGCTGGTCATGAATTTCAGAGACAGACAGCTTTTAAACCACTTTCTTCAAGAACACAGCTTTAAGTCCAGCTTCACCTGGTCCTCATAACTTCTCCAGGTCAGTGCAGAATACTCGGGCATATTCTCAAGAATGTGTGATAACCATCGCAAACGTTACTTAAGGCAATTCTCAACATTGCAGTATATAGCAGGAAAGTTACGCTGTGTTAACTAAGTATTTACAACAAGGCGGTTCCATGGGATAGTCTCCAGATAACGCGTCAAATGGCTGCGTTAAAACCAACGCCACACCGCAAAAATGCGAACCACGAACGTCAAAAAAGCTGTGATGAGGCCAATCGCGATACAAAACTCAGCGAAAACCAGCAACAAGCCTGCAATTCACATGCGCCAGGCTGGAAAAATCACCATAAAAGTAGAAAAAGAAAACAGTCAAACAAATGCCAAACAACAGAGAAGCACAATGGATGTTGCCGGAGCAAGTACGGATGAGAACCAGAGCCTCACAAGCCCCCCGGAGGACCTGCCTGGGCCCTGGGGTCAGGGAAGGCTAAAGAGAAGAAGAGTACGAAGAGTAGAAAAACAGGATCCTGATAACAGACGTGGTAGAACACCATCAACAACTGTTTGTCACCTCCACTGTGTCATTGGCAACAAAAATAGACTATGGCAGTCCATCATGGACAAGGTGAATGCAGTGGGAGTGCTGAAGAGGACAATGGAAGAGGTCAAGAGGCGCTGGAATGACGTCAAGTGCAAAACCAATCTGAATCTCGCCAATAACCGGAATGCAGCAATGCAGACTGGAGGTGGGAGTCCTGCGCCATAGGAGGAGCTGGACGATATGGAGAAATTGGTGTCCACAGTCATCAATGGGGAGATGGTGGCTGGAGTCGGGGGACCGGACACTGCTCAACATGACCGGACACAACAGCAGTAGGGTGAGTAATGACTAGGGACTGGGTGTACGGGGGAGATGGGCACAATGGCCCAAATATAAATGCACAATTAAGCTGAGCATTTTTGCGGACAAACCATACCCCAGATGCCAACTCCCACCAAGAGACCAATATACCCAAGTATGCAACATCTCAGCACTGTATAAGCACAGAAGTCAAAGGCACACTACAGGAAAGGGATAAGGGGCAGCAAAATCATAGCAGCAGGGGCCACTCATCCAAAATGCAGCACACACACATAACATGCAGGGCAAATCAACACTGACAACAATGTGGCAGAAACCGCAACACGTCTGCAACAGAACACAGGACACAACTGGTACTGACTGGGTGTAGGGAAATGTGAGTTGATAATGTACAAGTACAAACAAACATGCGTCTGTTATCGAAATGTCCACTGTCCCCCATCAAATAGACAGCTCCTCCCAAACAGCCACAATGTACACAGTCATACAGTCTGTATGTAAACATGTACAATGCGACAACATACATGTGAACACATTGTTAAACTGCACCTCCCCTTCACAATGCACACAGTCATACAGTCTGTATGTAAACATGTACAATGCGACAACATACATGTGAACACATTGTTAAACTGCACCTCCCCTTCACAATGCAGAAGGAGAATTAACACCTCCTGAAGAGAAGCCCGACCCTCTCTTCTCTGATGACGAAGAGGACCACCACAGCTTCGACTCCGACGCCCTCCAAGAGTTTATTGACAACCTCAGCAGCCCACCACCTGGAGCAGGGCAGCCCAGCTGCAACAAGGATACCCCACCCCCTGCACAGACCACACAGCAGGCAGCACCCACCACCACGGCTGCCTCCCAGGACCCCCACGAAGAACACATGGCCTTCTAACGCTGTGTGATGGGATGCCAGGAGAAGCTGGCTGAACAGATGCGGGTGGGCTTCAACCGCATGGCAGACAAACTAGCTGCCATACACGAGTGTCTAAGTCCCATCAGGGAACACTCACGGTCCCTAACGGAAACCCAAAGTCCGCTCCATGCTCTCCAATAGACCATGGCTGACATCGCTGGAGCCCTGACTCAGAGAATAGAATAACTGTTCAGTCAGAGTGGCTCTAGCGATGTCACCCGGGAGTTGGGACTCACGCAGAGGTTAATCAAGACCTTGGAGCAGACCAATGTGGAAAGAGTGGCTGCCAGGGCTGCCACGGCTGCACACCAGCGAGTGGTAGCTGGGTTCCTCAATTACCTCAAAACCATCCTCATGGCATTGCTGCCACAAGGACTGGCGCTGATGCATGCTGCTCATACTACTACATCCACATCTCCGCCCCCTGAAGTGTCAGTGCCATTTAGTGTGGCAGACATTCCACCTCCGGCCCCTGAGTTGTCACTGCCACACAGGGATGGAGAAAAGCCAGCACCACCCACACATGAAGCACTTGGAACAGCAGAGGACGACGATGCGGATGAAACCACCTTCGTTGTAAAAGGAAGTAGTAGAATTCATCTCTGCCATATGGCCGGTTTCTGCTTGGTTCAGCCCTCTGCATCATCACCTTCCACTGTCCCTCGATGTCAAAGTCAGTTTCCCCATATCTGTGAACGAAATATACGAGCACAGATGCACAACAGTAAACACCCAGTATGACGTGACTGGAGAAACCGAGCAACAGAGCAGCATTGAAGGCAAGAATGCAAGCCGCAAGCTTAGAGAATCGCAAGGAAGCTAGAGGAGCCTGAGTAGCCCAAGTCTGAGTCCGATCCCGAAACCAAGCGGAGTGCAGGCATCAGCAGCGGCACCCACACTGGCAACCCGGCACACGGCCGGCGGCGAAGAGTAGCGGCAAGAGGTGGAGGCGGGCGGGCAGAGAGAAGTGCAGCTCCCCGGCTCACACACCGACCCACAGCCCCTCCCTACCCCGCCAAGCCTGAACCGCTGCACCGCCATCAACGGGACTCTGTGGGAGCCGGGGACAGGTTCACCCAGCAAGTCTACTCCCGCTCTCTGACCCTGTGTCCCTGCGCAACCACCCAGCTCCTTCTGCTTCGGTGCCACATCACAGGCAGCCTGCCCCCATTCATCGCAGGTCACAGCCAGTTTCTGCCCCCCTGGTTGAGCACTGTGGGTACGTGGTGGAAGTGGAAGAGTTACGCCCACCTCAGCTGCCGCCTCCATTGCTCTCGCTGCTGCCACTGCCACTGCCCTGCGGGCTGTGGGCTGTCCAGCGGGCCATCCGGGCCCCGGAGGAGGGGCAGGCTATGAGGCAGCCCGCCCCGGGGGTCGAACCCAGGTGGCAGAATCCAGCCGGAGAGCAGGCAGTAAGACATGTGAGTGCCCTGCATCTCCAGGCAGGAGAGTGGCAAGCAGCTGGTACCCCAGCCAGCACTCCAGCTTCCTGGCTCACCAGCCCTAAGCTCCCAGCTCCCGGCTTCAACCCCGGATAACTCTGAACAATCTCCAGCAATCTGGCAAACCACGCAGGACCCGAACTGAGGCCCCAAAAGGAAAAAGCAAGGCCTAGCAAGGCCTGACTAATAGTCCTGCATTGAGCAATCCGAGGGGGGGCCCTTCAATCAAACAAACCTAACACGGCCTCATTACCCCACTGTTTTTTTAACACTGAAGCACGCAAGTCCTTAAAACCACAAAACAGTGACTTCAACCAAAATCAAAACCTAGTCCCCACTGCTCCAAAAGGTAGCCACAAACGCTAACAAAGACCCCACACATACAAAAAAAAAAGAAATCAAAGGCAGTCCATCAAAGCCAAGCAAAATCAATCAAAGCAGCGCTAACTTAGTAAGACCCGACACAAACCGCAAATAACCAATAACCAACTCAAACAGACGGCGTCGTCATCAGCATCCCCACCATGCTGCCAACCCACTACTATTACCAACTAGGAGCCGAACAGG
This sequence comes from Lissotriton vulgaris, assembly GCF_964263255.1. NCBI lineage: Eukaryota > Metazoa > Chordata > Amphibia > Caudata > Salamandridae > Lissotriton > Lissotriton vulgaris. Next base: position 1,302,685,285 of record NC_141694.1, read on the forward strand.
TCCAGCATTGAAACACATCCTCAACTATTAGGAAACAATCAGGAAAAAAGCGGCAAAGGACGAAAAACCCAAAATTTGCCGATCACTCCAGCCTAATCCACCGTAGAAGGCGTCAAGGCGACAATGAGGTCTGGCAAGAAGAAGCGAGCCATAACATTCACCACCACCACCAATACCAGGAAAAATAAAAGTAAGAACCCCAAGGTCCCAAACTAGCCGACCAATAGTGATTCCTAAACTCCAATTACCCCGACTGGAAGGGAAAAGGCCACTTGCAAGGCCCTCGAAACACCAGGAACGCCAGGAACTATGCTAGTAGACCTTGATCATGACCCAAGAGAGGTAGGAACAATAACTACCCAGAAGCAATCTGCGCTCCAGGGGAAAAAAATATTCCAACCTAAAATTTACTCTAAACTTTCCTTCATCAGAGATGCAGGAGCATTACTCCACCTTAACCCCAACAACCAACTGACTCTCGCCTCTCCATTAAACCCCCAGCACTCAGAAAACTTACCACAAAAAGTTTGAGTTGTACCAGCCCCTCCAGATCCCAGTCTGTCCATTCATCCAACAAAATCAGGGGAGAGAAGACATAGCCCCACCAATACGCTGAACAATCTAAATACAGGGGCCCTAAAAGAAGAAATGGGACCATCGGCAGCTACTGCACCCCCCCTAATCAACCCTGAAAATCCAATAGGGGGTGCCCCGGTACAGACCCCGTCTCGATACGAAACCACGCTTTTACCAGCCACCCTGTCTATCCAAGAACAAGTAACGGAATCATCAATGGAACCATCTAGGATCCTCTAGAGCCTGAAATCACAGTACTGGCCCACCAGTCATTAAGCCTTCTTCCAGTTACAGTACTCTCCGCTTTTTCTGCCCCAGCGCCAGAGGTATTCCACTTTATAGGCCTAACGACTTCCCTTTTCCAACTAATTGGAGTCTCAGGGGGAGAGATATAAGGATGCAGGCCGCCCCCCACTCAAATCATGATACACAAATACTGGCCTGTCTCCCACAACACTCTTACTTTAATTCAAATGTAGCGTGGATCGTGTTAACAAAATTTTTAATTATCACCAGCCAAGTATACTTTGGCTTTTCCATCCATCTGAGTGTAAAGAATTTTCAATCCGGTACTCACACTGCAACCAACCAATCTGACGCCGTACCATCACCCACCAAATAATACTCGTGGGAGAAAAAATGTGGAAAAGAGAGTGAGCACCTCACGGAAGAACCGCCAATCCGGTCTATCTGACTAGTATTTGTCAGTGATCCCAATTATCATCATTGGTTACTCACTCTCATAACAGTGGGAAAAGGAAACAAAACATCAGAAAAAGACCAACAACATATAACAGTGCTTTTTCTCAACATCAGCCCCGCAATCTGCTGAGTGTTCTAACTATAACAGGTTAATATTTTACACTGCTATATTTGTGTGCACATTTAACACAGAAACATAACAACCCCCAGTGAGAAAGAAAACGTGAATCTCACACAATTAAAATGGAAGAGTTCACTGGCCACTCGAGTTTTATTCTGGGCTGTGAAACCTCCCAAGTAAAAATGACTCACACCATATGTAGTCTCAGGTGGGTCATAGGTGCCAACATGTTTCGTTGCTTTTATTTTGCGCAACTTCTTCAGGGCGAATGGGGGTTACCCACTGTAATTGCCACTTTCTTTCCACACACACCTATGATGGTATCAACAACAAGATTGTAAAAAATCATTAAAATGAGCCAAGGGTTACAAACCCACACTAAAATGCATGGCTGTGATTTCAAAGACCAAGCACATAGTTACCTGGGGTTAGCGACTCTTTCATATACCTGCTACCCCCTTTATTTGCCAGTCTACTCGTGTCCGGAAGGATCACGTGTCGAACCTCGAAGCCCGCTTCCGTCGGGTCATCTGCACACAGAGACAAGGACAGAACCACAGATCGAAATGCGTTAGCGTAGCGCAATCCCAACAAGTGTTCTAATTTCTCGCTTACTGTCAGCAGCTCCAGGGCTCTAATGGAATGCAGAGCCCCTCGTTCTCGCAATACACCCTGTCGACAAGCGCTCCTCAATGCGCATCTGATTCCGCCTGGTTACCGCCCCCATTTACCATTACCATCCTGCATTCTCCGACCAAGTCAAGGAGCTTACCACCACCCGGTCACCGGCACAGCTACTTCTCGACCGCGGCTCCTCCTGGCTATGCAAGGCCGATATCAGCGGGCGCGTCTCGGCGCATAGGACGTCGCGTGTCACGTGACCGCGAGCATCCCATCTGGCGGCCATCTTACAGTGGGTTCCATTTCCCATCTACTGGCTGATAATACAGTATCGACGATCATTTTAAATCAATAATTGTCAGCACTATTAGCCACCATTTCATATAAGGCATACCAGGAATTCAGGGAATTTAATCAAAAGAAATTTTTAAGAAATTACAAGAAGACCTGCAATATAAAGCCAGTTTGTCATGCTCATTTGCATTGGTTCTTACTTGCTGGATGTCATACACTGAACTCGACTGGGGGTGTAAGAGTCTACACAATGCGTTTAGAAAATTACATGAAAAAAGGGGGTTTACACTGAATATATCGAGTGGGTCCCAAAGTATAAAACGTGCTGCACAAACATCTACCCTACACCATAAGTATAGATAGATAATCACAGAATTGATGTAATACAGGTTTTAGATGGCCACAAACAATTGAATCTGTATGGGTATTTCATATTGTTCAACGTTTGGTGATTTTATTCCACTCGATCAAATCATTTAATCCATCACGGTCTACTTGTTCCTGATATATCCATCGGGCTTCTTTTCTCGCCAAAATGTTCTCGACATTATGACTTTCGCACATCACCCTCTCGAGTACAACCCACTCAAGGTCCTTAGGATCATGTCTCATTTCCTTGTAGTGTTGTACCAACTTAGTGGTCAATTTCTTGGCTCTCAGGGTGCTACGGTGCTCTTGTATGCGGACTTTAACTCTCCTGGACGTAAGTCCAATGTAGTGAAGCCCACATTTACATGTCAATCTGTAAATTAAATTGACAGTGTTGCAGTTACTGAACCTAGTGAGATGCCAGACTTTACCGTCCCTCAGGGTAACTGTCTTCGTGGTCTTTGTTAAACTACACACCAAACAACTAGTGCATGGATGGTGGCCCGGTGGTAGCTTATCCGCGTACACAGATTGCGGGGTGCGGGTGTGGACCAGTTTATCCTTCAGATTCGTGGCTCTCTTGAAAGCAAACCGTGGAGGTGGCATCTTGCTCAAACTCGTATCGAGGATCGACCAATGCTTTCTTACAATCTGCCGTAGTTTGGTGGACAAGGGATCAAAGGTCGTAACCACTGGTATGCATTCCTGTTTCATTTTTACATGACGTTCAAGGAGTGCTTCACGGGGCGTATTTAGGGCCCGTTTCCACGCTTGCTTAACCACCTTCTTAGGGTATGCCCTGGCAGTCAATTTCACAGCCAATTCCTCCGATTGCTCAACAAAGGATTCAGTAGTGGAGCAATTACGCCTGTAGCGCAAAAATTGCCCCACAGGAAGATTGTCCCATAAGGCTCGTGGGTGGAAGGATTGTAGTGGAGCAAGGAGTTTTTGTCAGTTTTCTTGTGATGTACAGTTGTGACCAGTTTGTAATCAATCGCTGCAATGTCAACATCCAGATAGACAGCTGTGGTTCTATTGATTGACCATGTGAATTTGAGACAATCATCCATCTGGTTGAGCCATGCAAGAAATTCAAGGAGGACGTCCTCTGTACCAGTCCAGATACAGAGGACGTCGTCAATATATCTCCTCCACAGGGAGATGTGTTCCCTGAACGGATTATTATCCCTATGGAGGACCACATTCACCTCAAACTGGCCCACATAAATGCAGGTCAGACTAGGGGCAAATGTGGCCCCCATGGATGTCTCAGACACCTGCAGATAGAGTTGGTTCTTGTATTCAAATATATTCCTTGTCAATGCAAGTTCAATGCATTGCATGACAAAGGTGATGGGCGTATCATAGAACCACTCTAATTCTCCCAGGGCCCGTGCTGCTGCCACCAGCGTGGCGTCCTGGTAAATGCTAGTATATAGTGATTCTATGTCGATAGTTACTATGAATTGTGAACTGGGATCATAATGCACTCCATCAAGCACGTTCAAAATGTCAGTTGTATCCTGAACATAGGACTCCTGGGTGATCACTGCCTCACGTAGAAAAAAGTCTGCAAATTGCGACAAAGGCTCCAGTACTGACTGGATGCCCGACGCTATTGGGCGTCTAGGGGGCGGTCTCTGGGGTTTGTGGATCTTTGGCAAGATGTAAAACGCCGGAATGCGGGACTTCTTGTTGACAATGAAGTTTGCTTCTTTAGGTGTTACGTTGCAAATAAATGTACGCGGGACTGGCTCATCCTCATCATTAATACCGCGAAAAGACTCAGTGATGAGCTGCTAAGGAAATACTAGAACTGGAGGAAAACATAAAGGGTAATCCAGCACTTACCGATGCTAAAGAACAACTTGAGAGGATACAAAGCGATTTGGCCGACTTCACGGGTAGGATGGAACTGTACGTTGAAAAATTGCTCAGAGGCTCGATCGGGGAGGATGCTTTTTCGCCTCAATTTATTGTGGAGAGGGCCCACCGCTCCCTGGCGCCTGTGCCTAAGCCTGGCCTTCCGCCAAGGCCCATCATTGCTCGGCTCTTGAACTACCGTGATCGCGACACTGCCCTCAGAGCGGCCCAGACTCAAAGATCGCTGCAGTATAACGGGGTTACCTTCTCCGTCTACCCAGACTTCACGCCGATGGTTCAGGATGAACGGCGCAAGTTTCTGCCGGTGAAGAAAAAGTTGCGGGAGGCCCAGATAGACTATGCTCTCTTGTACCCTGCGAAGCTTCGAGTTACCCATCAGGGTAAGCAAATATTTTTCACTAACCCGCAAAAAGTAGAGGACTTCCTAAAATCGATACGAAGGGCACGGAGGGAAGACGACGCTGCTGCAGATGAGCAGGAAGATGCCGACCTATCGCCAGCGCCACACGACGACTAGCTGTCCACATGCACTACAAGTCGAGTCTTCTCTACGCCAGCTGGCACTCACCCAGCGGTTCGGACTTCGGACTTCGGACGTTGGGGTGATTCATGAACGATGGACCTGCATGGACTCTGCACCCCTGTGGTAATGTAAACCAAGGACCACTTTCTTGGCCCAAGTCTCCACTGAGGGCGGTGCAGTTCTGGAGCTAAGGACCGGGAAGTGGCTGTGCGCACTCTATGTTTTACCCCTACTGGGTGATCCCCATGGTCCTGTTACTGTTTTTGTTGTTCGCGCTACTACAGTTGGGGGGGAAGGGGGGAGAGGGGACTACTGGGGGGGATGTGCGGCCACTGGCATGATTGGGATGCTGGGGTGGGTGGGGGGAGAATGGGCTCTGAGAGGCTTTCATTGACTAGACTATGTATGTGTACAATAACCTGGTGTATACTCTGGCAGGGCGGAGGTGGTTACACTATGCGGCCCTCTCGGGCACTACCATGTTCATTGTTGCTATGTCCATGGCTGCTTTGAATGCGAATGCGCAACTGACATGCTTATCTTGGAATGTCCGGGGATTGAATAATGCTAAGAAATGCCGAAATGTTATTGCCTACCTCGATAGACATCTTGTACAGGTTGCCATGTTGCAGGAGACGCATCTGCCCGCACAGAGCAGCACCACTTTTGCGAAAAGATGGGCCGGAAACCGTACTTTTTCCTCGTATTCGACTTATGCAAGAGGTGTGGCAATTCTCATCGCCCGAAATGTGCCTTTTCAAAGATTTGGGGAAGTGGTAGACAGAGAGGGCCGTTATGCTCTGTTGTGGGGCAGAATAGGCCGCAACCTATACCTCTTTGTGTCCATACATGCACCAAATGTTGATACACCTGCCTTTTTACCACTCTATGGGGTAAGATTGTGGCTGTTGGGGCACGACACGTAGTTTGGGGTGGGGATTTCAACCTAGCGCTGATGCCCTCCTTAGACAGAGCGGATGGTGTTGGCTCCTATAAGCCTAGGGCCAGAGAGGCATTGGAGGGAGTTGTGGAGGAGGGTGGTCTTTTAGATGCCTAGAGACACTTGCATCCTCATAAAAGGGAGGGTACACACTTCACTTCTCACACCGGGACATGGGCACGCTTGGATTACTTTTTGGTCACCAGGGGTATTGCTGCGGAGCTGGTGGGGGTGAATCATCTGCCAAGAACCTATTCTGATCACAGCCCTGTGTTTTTGCGGTTCCGTACTCCTGGGTGGGACACTCCGCGACCGCAGTGGAGACTATGCCCTGACGTACTTCTTGACAACCTGTTTCGCACTGAGCTGGGGGAGGAGATAGCGGATTTCTTTCCTAGAAATAAGGGGTCAGTTGAGTCAGTCGAACACATATGGGAGGCGTTCAAGGTCACTATCAGGGGGTACTGCATATCTAAGAGCCACGGGGTACTACGTGATATTTTACATTCGATTACCACACTGGAAAAGGAACTGCGGGCTCTGGAACTCCGCATGATATCAGAAACTGACCCAGAACTGCATGCTACCTTTAGGGAGACACTATCAAGGTATGAGGAGGAGACTGCCAGGGAGGCGAAATACCGGGGTAAACATTGGATAGCCCGTAAATACTGTGAAGGTGATAGGCCCGGGAGGGTGCTTGCTGCGCTCACGCAACCTTCACGGGCGCATAATACCGTACTAGAACTCATTGATGCCTCCGGCTCCACTGTCAGAGACTCAGATACGATACTGCACACATTCACAGCACACTACTCCTCACTTTACACTTCCACGGCAGAGACAGACGTGCCATATGCTGCGTACCTCCACGATGTGGCGTTATGCTGGCTCAGCGATGGGGACAGGGAGTTTCTGGCGGCGCCTTTTGAGCTCAATGAGGTTCGCGAGGCCATCATGTCCCTTAAGAATGGCAAGGCTTCAGGACTCAATGGCATACCTGCCGAGTTTTACAAAGTCTACATTGACATTATGGCACCCGTGCTCCGTGAGGTGTTAACGGAATCCCTTGCTGACGGGGTACTTCCCTGCTCTATGCGCGAGGTAGTGATCACCTCCCTCTTAAAACCTGATAAAGATCCCACATCATGCGATTCTTACCGTCCACTCTCCCTCTTAAACTGCAATGTCAAAATACTTGCTAAGGCACTGGCCACCCGGCTATCGCTATTAATGACCAGCCTTGTATTGCCTGATCAGTCTGGCTTTGTGGCGGGCAGATCTACGTCCCACAACCTTCGCACCCTCTTCTCCTTGCTCCGCACGGTTCACCCTGACACTCCTGTGGCAGCTGTATTCCTCGATGCCACCAAGGCGTTCGACTCGATCGAGTGGCCTTACCTCTTTTCGGTTCTTGCCAGCATGGAGTTCCCTAAATTGTTTCTATCTTGGGTCCGCCTTCTATATACGGATCCCACGGCAAGGGTGCTAATTAACGGATGCCTGTCACAACGTATCGCACTCACAAGAGGCACCCGTCAGGGATGCCCACTCTCTCCCCTGTTATTTGCCATTGCGGTTGAACCTCTCGCCTGTCGCTTACGACAGCTGCATCGAACTGGGCCAGTGCAGTGCCTGCAGCGACAAATTGACGTATCCCTTTATGCGGATGACATCACGCTGTACGTTAAATATCCTGAGACACAGCTCAATCCCCTACTTCGGGAATTTATTCTGTTTGGCGGGGTGTCAGGAGTCCACATCAACTGGGCCAAGTCGCAATTTTTCCCCCTAACAGATGCGGTACATGATTTCACTCTCGATTACCCATTGGAGTGGTGTCGGGAGGATCTTCGTTATTTGGGAATCCGCATCTCTCGTGATAAGGACGAGACACTGCGATCCAATTATGGAGTGGCCATAACCAAATTGACTGCCTCCGTCGACAGATGGATCACGCTGCCACTTTCCATGGCCGGAAGAGCTTCGCTCATAAAAATGGTGATATTACCCCGCTTTCTGTATCTTTTCCTCAATATTCCCTATTTCCCTGGTGCCTTCTTCTTCAAGACGCTCCGAATGGAGTTGCGCAGGCTTTTCTGGGGAGGCAAGAGCCCCCGGCTAAAATGGTCGACGCTGACCCTTCCCTATGACAGGGGGGGTTTTTGATGTCCCTGATTTTGAGGCATACTACCAGTGCACACAGGCGCACTTTGCCTACCACTGGATGGCTCCTACCCCCTTCATGCCGCACATAGCGGTAGAAGACTGGATCGTGCACCCACTCCCGCTCAATGGACTGATGCACTGTCCTGAGACGTCCATAACCACGCCGAATACCTCAGTTTCCTGCACCTTGGATGCGTGGCGCCGCATAGCTAAAAGTTTGTCTTGCCCATTGCTCTACTCACCCAGGTTGCCGCTTGCCTATCACCCAAAACGTACCCTTTTATCGGAACTGGGTTTCCGACATCTCTGTGATAAACTACATGTCACTTGCTGGGGTGATTTGTTCCATGAGTGTGACTTCAAATCGGCAGACCTGTTTTTCAAAACACATGAGCGTACTCCCCTCGAGCTCTTTTATTACATTTGTTTGCGTGCGGGGATGAGGGACATCTTACCCGACTACCCTGATGAGCCCGAGGTCCTGCCTCCACTACAATTCCTATTAGGATCGCAGGACGGGACACATTTGGTCTCTGGACTCTACCGTCAGATCCGCAGTGCTGCTCCAGAACCGGAATCCAACGCTCGTCTGCGCTGGTCTGCTGAGCTTGCCACTGATGTGTCGGACGACCAATGGCACCATTGCTGTGCACTCACTTCCCGCATCTCTGCCAGTAGCAGATTAAAAATTATCCACTATAAATTCCTTCAGCGGGTGTACTACACGCCGGTGCGGAAACGTAGATTCGGGTTGACAGATGATGACCGATGTGAGCGCTGTCGTGCCGACCATGCTGATTTTCTTCATCTGGCGTGGGAATGTCCCCAGGTGGCTCACTACTGGCGGCAAGTGACGGAGGCTCTTGCGGAGATGGTGGGGGAGGCGGTCCCTGCGGACCCTTTGATGGCCCTCCTTGGGTATATGATGCAGATGCCTAGAGGTTGCAGGAAATTCGTTGACACTGCCCTGCTCTTGGCCAAGCGGCATGTCGCGTGCCGTTGGGGCAGAGGAAGGGCGCCCAAATTCAAGGACTGGCTTACAGATTTGATATACTGCCAAGATCAGCATACTACTTTTGCTGAACTGCTGCCTCCCTCGTGTCGTCCCAGTGACATCTGGGATCCACTGGTGCGCTATCTGCTTACACGCCCGGACGACGGCGCTCAGTCGGAAAGTCAACTTGTCATAACTTAGGACCCCGGGCTCTGTTCTAGACCTAACCTAAAGTCACTGCTGGGCTATCTGGGTTCCCTTGTCCGTGCCTCCCTATACCCCTGTGCGGTCACTGACATTTCAGACTGTCCCGCCTTGGCTGGCCTATCGCTCCCCTTTCTCTGCACATGCATACCCTATCCCATACTCACTGCACGCTCTTACGTCTTCAGCGGGCGACATTCCAGGGCATTATACACCTTCATACAACCGGCCCTTGTTGGTTTCTATTGTGTTAGGGCAGGTGTCCTGGACACGAGATATCATACACACCTCTGCTTGCCTGGTTTGCCACGCCAGAACACTATCACCTATCCTACTACACAGTCATGAACTGCCTCTTCGTTGCTACCTAGTTGGGGTGTTTTGTTTACTGTTCTGACCTTCAACAAAACGGAGAGAATCTTCTCTCGAAAAAACTCTGTTCAACTGCTGCTCATCCTTGCCTGTCCTACACCACCAGCTGCGGAACAAGTTTAACATGTATATATGACGCGCCGCCGGGCCCCCGGGATGCCGGCTACATGGCTGTGTACTGACTATTCCACTCTGCTGCCGGCCTCCGGGTTGTGGTCAAAACAAGCTGTGTATTGCACTTCATCTCATACAATAAAGCAGATTTGAACCCCCCAAAAAAAAAAACAATTATTGATTTAAAATGATCGTCGATACTGTATTATCAGCCAGTAGATGGGAAATGGAACCCACTGTAAGATGGCCGCCACACGGGATGCTCGCAGTCACGTGACACGCGACGTCCTATGCGCCGAGACGCGCCCGCTGATATCGGCCTTGCAGAGCCGGGAGGAGCCGCGGTCGAGAAGTAGCTGTGCCGGTGACCGGTTGGTGGTAAGCTCCTTGACTTGGTCGGCGAATGCAGGATGGTAATGGTAAACGGGGGCGGTAACTAGGCGGAATCAGATGCGCATTGAGGAGCGCTTGTCGACAGGGTGTATTGCGAGAATGAGGGGCTCTGCATTCCATTAGAGCCCTGGAGCTGCTGACAGTAAGCGAGAAATTAGAACACTTGTTGGGCTTGCGCTACGCTAACACATTTCGATCTGTGGTTCTGTCCTTGTCTCTGTGTCCAGAAGACCCGACGGAAGCGGGCTTCGAGATTCGACACGTGATCCTTCCGGACACGAGTAGACTGGCAAATAAAGGGGGTAGCAGGTATATGAAAGAGTCGCTAACCCCAGGTAACTATGTGCTCGGTCTTTGAAATCACAGCCATGCATTTTAGTGTGGGTTTGTAACCCTTGGAGATGGAACAGGAAAACCTGCTCTAGTGTGCACTGTTCCTAATGAACTCAATGTTCTCAAATCTTACCCTTTAGTTAAATTTGAAATAATTCTCATCGTACCACAACTTCAGTTTGTTATATACATGTATTTACTTGTTGTTTCCTTTTTTTTTTTAAACCATAGTTATATAACTAATATAAATGCATATTCATCATCATATGACATTCACAGTAATGTTTTCATTGTTCACAATAAACATCCACATATTTTTTACACATTCAAATTATCTCCATAAATTCCTCTATGCACATCTTATTACTACTGGACCATATTTAGTGTCTGGCCCAATGCATTTCGGAACGAAGTTCCTTCCTCAGGGGCTGTATTCTGCAAATAAAAATTGCAATTATTCTACATATATCTATACATTATTATATACCCAACTCTTGAGAAGTTAACGGGAGCGACGAAATGTTAATTATCAAACTAGATTCTTCCCGCTTCTTAATTGTTTTCCTGCCTTGTCCTTTCCTGGTTTTGGTGGTACTTGCTCTACTGTTCTCGTGGGCTTGTTTGTCTTCGTGGTGGACTCGAAGGAATTTGTTGTCGATCCGTAGCCTGTAACAAAAAAGACGAAGTAGACGACGAAGTTGTGGCTATCATTTCCTTTCCAGTTGTTCCTCCTTTCTCTGCATTTGTTTTGGTGGATTGTTCTGTGGTTTTAGTTGCTGGTGGTCTGCTCATTGATGTGTCTAACTCCGTAGCTACACTTTCCTCTGATGACGATGTAGTTTTCTTGTTTTGGGAGAATCTTTTCCTAGCGTAGATCTCAGCCCAAGTATACACTTCATTGAGCTTATAGTCCACTGTGTCCCTCCGATACTTCCTGATTTTCCCTTCTTGTAACTCTTTACTATATTTGTCCAATCTAGCATTCATTTCTTCTAGTGTTGCACTCCATGTGGAGGTTTCCAATTGTCGTTCTAAATCTTTCTTTATGTTAAAGATCTCTTCCTCTAATTCACGTATAGTTTTTCTTTTAGTAACGAGCGAACACAAGGAATTCTGTAACAGCCTCACATTGTGAGGGAAGCCCTTTTCACTTCCAAGTTGGTGAGTTTGTAAATATAATTACCACGTTCATTAGATATTATATACAGAAAAGGTAAATGGTCTTACAGAAATTATACATTTAGTTGCAGAGACACCAGATACTGGATCCTGTATATTCCTCGAAGCAACAGTTACCTTAACATCAGAGAGCTGTACAGGTAAACTTAGTGGGTAGAACAGGGTTTCTACTATTTCACTAGAATAAACAGTACTCCATTTATCTATGTAATAACTTGACGTCGCTATTTAGGAGTAATCATGAATACCATTTCATTTTTTTTTACATCAGCAGGACTAAAGAGACACACCCCGTGTGCGTATAATCGCACGATTAGCATCAATAGTACTATCTATGTTTCATTAGAACACCTAATTGGTTGTTTATGAAGTCGAAATTTTTGAACATAGAACATCACATATCCACCTGTAAACAAATGGAAATATACTGCAAGTTAACCATGCATCATACAGAAAATGTTTAGTGAGAGTAATTCGTCATTATGTGCAAATAATATAAGTTTGTGAAGTTGCATTGTTAGACCCCACTGATTCTATTATGTTGATGATATGTATATATTAATGTATAGATATATGTAGAATAGTTGCAATTTTTATTTGCAGAATACAGCCCCTGAGGAAGGAACTTCGTTCCGAAATGCATTGGGCCAGACACTAAATATGGTCCAGTAGTAATAACATGTGCATAGAGAAATTTATGGAGATAATTTGAATGTGTAAAAAATATGTGGATGTTTATTGTGAACAATGAAAACATTACTGTGAATGTCATATGATGATGAATATGCATTTATATTAGTTATATAACTATGGTTTTAAAAAAAAGGAAACAACAAGTAAATACATGTATATAACAAACTGAAGTTGTGGTACGATGAGAATTATTTCAAATTTAACTAAAGGGTAAGATTTGAGAACATTGAGTTCATTAGGAACAGTGCACACTAGAGCAGGTTTTCCTGTTCCATCTCTGAGTAGACACATACATGTGAAGCCAACACATGGTTTAAGTGTAGCACCCTTGTCATAATTAGGTTAAATACATAGTAAGTGACAGTTTAAACAAAGAGTGCGCCTCTCACCCCTTCGTGGGTACTTTTTGGTTTGTAACCCTTGGCTCATTTTAATGATTTTTTACAATCTTGTTGTTGATACCATCATAGGTGTGTGTGGAAAGAAAGTGGCAATTACAGTGGGTAACCCCCATTCGCCCTGAAGAAGTTGCGCAAAGTAAAAGCAACGAAACATGTTGGCACCTATGACCCACCTGAGACTACATATGGTGTGAGTCATTTTTACTTGGGAGGTTTCACAGCCCAGAATAAAACTCGAGTGGCCAGTGAACTCTTCCATTTTCATTGTGTGAGATTCACGTTTTCTTTCTCACTGGGGGTTGTTGTGTTTCTGTGTTAAATGTGCACACAAATATAGCAGTGTAAAATATTAACCTGTTATAGTTAGAACACTCAGCAGATTGTGGGGCTGATGTTGAGAAAAAGCACTGTTATATGTTGTTGGTTTTTTTCTGACGTTTTGTTTCCTTTTCCCACTGTTATGAGAGTGAGTAACCAATGATGATAATTGGGATCACTGACAAATACTAGTCAGATAGACCCGATTGGCAGTTCTTCCGTGAGGTGCTCACTCTCTTTTCCACATTTTTTCTCCCACGAGTATTATTTGGTGGGTGATGGTACGGCGTCAGATTGGTTGGTTGCAGTGTGAGTACCGGATTGAAAATTCTTTACACTCAGATGGATGGAAAAGCCAAAGTATACTTGGCTGGTGATATTTAAAAATTTTGTTAACACGATCCACGCTACATTTAAATTAAAGTAAGAGTGTTGTGGGAGACAGGCCAGTACTAACAACTTCCCTATCTGAAGATAAAATTGACACAAAATTCCCCAGAGAGACATCTCTCCTACAGCATCCGAAACCCTACCTCACCAACTTCACCGATCGTAACCACGAGCTGAATAATTACAATCCAAATCAGGAAAGTAAAGACAATAAGAAGGTAACCGCAGCCATGCAGACGACAGTGGACGCCCCACCCATCAGAAACACCACAAATTACAAGCCCCCGAAATGCACTCCGGTGGAACCCCATTTTGAAGTACCCTTACCCAAGCCAATCCATACAACATCCAACTTGGAGGGCGAACCAGACGATACAACTCTAGGCGGCATCAACATCTCTTCCCTTACAAAGGAAGAATGGGAAAACTTGGTCACCACATACACATCTGAGGACAAGAAAGAAACGATCCCCCAGGGATCAGGAATCACTCCCAAAAAGGCAGACGTTAACACCCAGCCAAGCATAACAGGAATATGGACCTCCCTCTTAAACACCACGCAACTCTCTACCAAAGCCCTGGAATACCAATCAGACAAAATGGACATCCAGCTCACCCTTCTCAACTGTCTGGCACTACACGTCCCCAGTATAGACAGTAAACTCTCAGATATGAACAACTTTATAGAAAGAGCGCAACGCGAGGCATCCATTCTTTCACCAAGCTGTATCTACTACCTAATATTGGAAAAACTCGCAACACTACCGACTGTGTTGAGTGATCTCCTCACTGATTTGAAAAATATAGGCCCAAGCTCCAAATCTGACAGAGACAGTGTAAATTCCAGCATTAGAGGACCAGCAACCGACTGCCCAATCGGCCCCAAGAAGTGGGAACATAAGGAGGCGCATAAACCGGCCATCCAGGACCTCAATCCACCCATCACTTGTAACCCACTTAGCCCCAGCAAAGGATCAGCTAAAAGAACAAAGGAGGGGCGTGGCTAAGATGGCGGAGTGAGAAGTCGCACTCTCCGTGTGCTCCTCCATACCCGCTTTGCCCGGGCCGTGATTCTCAGCATTCTCCCCCTGAATGACCTCCAGAAAGGGAGGGGAACGGTGGTGAGGTGCCCTGTCCACCATCAGCACCGAGGAAATTGATCTACGCGCCACTACGGAGGGAGAGCGAACCGCCCACGTCGAGGAGCCGGCCTAGCGACAGAGGCCGCGGGTGTACGAAAACGCTGGGATTCCCCGCCTGGCTGAACGGGACTAATTGAGGACCCCAGGGGCCGCGCCGCCATCCATAGAAGCGGGGACCGGTGCCGGGAGACCCACTGGGGCTCTGGCAGGGCCGTACGTGGCTACCGGGAGCAGACGACGTTGTGGCAGCAGAGACAAACCTGAACGCAAGCAGCATGGAAATTGAGGCCGAGGACGCGGCCTAGCACGAGACACACCTGGGCCGGCCTGTGCGACGCGGCCCGGAGTAGCGGCCTGCCCTCCCCTGCGCCCTGTATAGACCCCTGGCCCGGGAACTAGCGGTCGGACCTGAGGCCGTACACTCGGTAACTGGCGGCACGGACCTTGCACCCGGCGCACGGTGTGGCCCGGGGCAGCAAGTAAGGAGAAGCGCAGCAGGAGGGTGGTGCCAGGGGGGGGAGCCGATGCGCCAGCCCAGGCAGACTTCACAACCCTGGGGCCGGACGGCTTTGGAGCCTAGGGGCGCGCATTTTCCCAGCCCGACGAGAGACCTGAGACCCTCCGTCTGGCCGTAGCGGGACAAGCTGAGAGCCCCCCGGGGACGCATCAACATTCGCAGGAGGCGGGTGCTGGGACCGGTGGCCCGCTGGGGCCTTGAAGGGGCCGTACACAGCCGCGGCGCGACAGCGAAGGCGAGCCCAGATGCTGGCAGCCTGAAAATCTAGGCCCGGGACGCGGCCTAACTCGGGCCGTGCCCGGGTCCATCTGCACAGACATAGCCCGCCACCCCCCCCCCCCCGGGGCAGCAAGTAAGAAGTGGTGCAGCGAGGAGAGCGGTGATGGGGGGAGAGTCGCAACATTGGTCCACGAAGAATCTATAGCCATGAGTCCCATAGTACACACACCTGGGGACTGAATCTCTAGAGCACCTGGGAACGTGCGTGTCCTCCTCGGCCACGGGGGTACGCCATCGACCTGGCTGCCGCGCCCCCTCCATCTGCCGGAACGTTGATCCTACGCCCTTGGTGGCATACATCGGCCCAGAGAGCTAGCAGCCCGCCGCCCTGCACACTACTCATGGTCCCATAGCGGCGCAGCACTGGACAGGCCTATAGCATTATCGGCATAAACACCAGTCCTCACAGAGTTGCACCATTCGGATACACCACCCAGGTGGAACTCGCCCCACAGAGAGCCCTGCGCAGGAGAAGCCGGAGACCGCGGAGTGTGGTGACCTACAGCGCAGAGGGCCCCCCACACGTGTGTTAGGAAAACAAGTGCAGCGACAAATGCCGTGTGAAGGGCCCGCAAAGAGAATGCAAGGGACGAGGTGCCACACACACGAACAGCAGGAACATAATGGCGGGCCAGAGGAAAAAAGGAGACCGCACCCTCCCCGAAATGCTGAGCAAAAACCAAACCAAAGGAGACAGGAGCCAATCGTCTCCGGGCACATCCAAAATGCAACGTGACCCAGAAGAGGGAGAGGTGCCCATTACCAGGTCCTTCATGGAGTATCTCTTCAACTCCCTCCGGGAAGACTTTAACACCCTGAAACAGGAAGTGGCAGGTGAGGTACGAGAGATCAGGAGGGAGGTGGATGGCCTCGGTGAACGGGTGTCCAACATCGAAGACACGGGGCGTGCACGGGATGAGGAAATGGAACAACTACAGCAGGACGTCATACGCCTGAAAGAACAACAGTTGGACCTACAAGCCCACAACGAGGACTTGGAGAATAGGTCCCGGCGGAACAACATCCGGATCCATGGGGTCCCATCCAAAGAAGAGGGCACAGACATTGAGGCGTACTTGCAGGCCCTATTCCGGGATATCCTAGGGGAACCACCGGACTTTCCAATCAGGATCGACAGAGCACATAGGGTTGGGCTGGCGAGACGAGCACCCGCGCCGCCCCCGGACATTCTAGCCTTCCTACCAGACTACCCTCTTAAAGAGCGCATCCTCAAGGAAGCAAGGCGACAACAGCCACTGTGATTCCGGAGCCACCCGGTGGCCTTATTCAAGACCTTTCAGCAATTATGCTCCAAAAACGCAAAGCCTTCAAACCTGCAACAGACTTTCTAAGAAGCAAAGATATCCCATATGCTGTTGTTGTAGTACTTTATTTCGATAAAACATTTATCATAAAAGTATAATCCTATTTCAAGTACAAACAACCCTTAAAAATTCATACAAAATAAAGTGTAAATCACAAATGCAATAAAAAACATATGTACAATTAAAAGTGAACGGGTTAGGAGGGCCATTATAAATGGAGTAGCAGCAGAGTTGGACACAGATAGCCTAACTTATCTTTTGTTACTCTCGCTCAAATTCATCTTTATCTGTCTTGATCGTGTCCGCCAGGCTCTTTCCAAGAATTTTGCAACCCCACACACAATAGACAGTGATGTTACCTCTGTTATAAGAATGCGTAGGGCATTAAGGTGCTGCCTGAAGCCCAACTCCCTGCAAATCAGCCTTAGCCACCGTCTTCTCTTCTTGCCCCCCTATAGGCTCTGCAGGCAAATAGAAAGTGGGCTAAAGACTCTTTAGGGCATGGGCAGCATGGGCATTTAGCATAATCAGACAGGAAAGATTTCCACTTCTCAGTGAATGAGTTTAATGGTAGGCTTCCATACCTAAATTTTAGGAAGAGAGTTCTATCACTGGGTGATTGGATAAAATCTAAAAATGGTTCAAACTTTCTGACAGATTTGTTGTTCAGAAATTGGTCAGTCAGAGGACGCCACCTTTGTCCCTGTAATTCCTCCTTCTGCACCCAATCCCAGTACAATTTCTTGACAGTATTTTTTGGTGGGGGGGATTGCGTCTGCCAAAGCTCACACAACCCTAACTGTGTGACCAACTCCCTTAACTTTCTCAGCCATCGGATCTTAATGCAGCCGTCCAAGCTGATGAGTTCGTCGAACACTGCAGCTTAATTGGATCCCATATGCCTTGGGACATCCCTTTCAACTGATTTTTAGGTGGAACAACACCCTGCACCAACTCCGCTCACTCCAAGAGACATGCACAGTACTCGGCATATTGCAAGACGAGGAGGATGCACCACCGAGAACGCCCCGACGCCCACCCAGAGACGGGTGTCAGCAAATTGCGAGACGGCGCTTACCTGTAGAACACTCGGGGCCCGATTCACAAAATGAACTTACTACTTTTAGCATTCACAGAATGCACTTACTACTTTTGGTATTCACAGAATAAACTTACTCATTTCGGTATTCACAGAAGTTAGGACTACTAACTTTAGGACTCCTAAATGCCTTCTGTGAATACCGAAAGTCTTAAAATTAGGATTTTTCTCAATTTAGTAGTAGTAAAGTTAGGACTCCTAACTTTAGGATGCCTAAATGCCTTCTGTGAATACCGAAAGTCTTAAAATTAGGATTTTTCTCAATTTAGTAGTAGTAAAGTTAGGACTCCTAACTTTAGGATGCCTAAATGCCTTCTGTGAATACCAAAAGTCTTAAAATTAGGATTTTTCTCTATTTAGTAGTAGTAAAGTTAGGACTACTAACTTTACTACTACTAAATTGAGAAAAATCGTAATTTTAAGACTTTCGGTATTCACAGAAGGCATTTAGGCATCCTAAAGTTAGTAGTCCTAACTTTACTACTACTAAATTGAGAAAAATCGTAATTTTAAGACTTTCGGTATTCACAGAAGGCATTTAGGCGTCCTAAAGTTAGTAGTCCTAACTTTACTACTAATAAATAGAGAAAAATCCTAATTTTAAGACTTTCGGTATTCACAGAAGGCATTTAGGCATCCTAAAGTTAGTAGTCCTAACTTTACTACTACTAAATAGAGAAAAATCCTAATTTTAAGACTTTCGGTATTCACAGAAGGCATTTAGGCATCCTAAAGTTAGGAGTCCTAACTTTACTACTACTAAATTGAGAAAAATCCTAATTTTAAGACTTTCGGTATTCACAAAAGGCATTTAGGAGTCCTAAAGTTAGTAGTCCTAACTTCTGTGAATACCGAAATGAGTAAGTTCATTCTGTGAATACCAAAAGTAGTAAGTGCATTCTGTGAATGCCAAAAGTAGTAAGTTCATTCTGTGAATCGGGCCCTCGAAGCCTGGCGCACACACTATCCAGTCAGAGAGAGCCAATGCCATCCACGAGGTGGCAAAAGACACCACATCCTCAGAATGATTGAACTCCAGGGGGGAGTATGCATTAGCATAAATCATTAAATCGGTCTGGGGGGCGGGAGGGGGAGCCGGGGAGGCGAAGTGGCTGGACGTCCACACAGGTAACTCACCACAGCCTGCACCTCATGAGGGCAGGACTGGGACTAAGTTCTTTCTTTGGGGCTTTGGAAACACCAAGTTGGGGTAGGGGAGGGGGAGGAGGGACGGGGGATCCATTTGGGGTAGGGGGTGGTTGGGGGATTCTGGGGGAAGGAGGGGGGGCAGGAGGGAGGACCGGGGAGGGAAGGGAGCTGAGGATGGGGATAGGGCCGGGGGGGGAATTGTAGTTCTGAGAGGGGGGAGTTGTTCTGGGAGGGACCCCTCTGTCCACCCTTGTGTCTTTTCTTTTTTTTACCTACATTCTGGTCGCTATGCACACTTCTGGGAGCTTTAGAACATGTCCTGATTAATGATGGCATACACTGGACTCACGGTCCTCTCTCGTAATGTACGGGGGCTTAATAATCCCATCAAGCACCGAGCGGTCCTGTCCCAGCTGGAACACTCCGCAGCTGACATCTGCCTTCTCCAAGAGACACACCTCCTACCCAAGGACCACCGCAGATTAAAATCCTGGGCCTTTCCTATACAGCTTTTCTCCTCCACCTCCAAAAAAGTGGCAGGGGGGGCGATACTGGTATCCAAATCGTTCAAGGGCAAAGATCTACAGCAGGAGGCGTAACTGAAGGGGCGATTGATAGTGTACTGCTTCCAAAACCGGTATGACACTCTTGGTGGGCTCAATCTACTCACCCAATGAGAAACAGGAAGCATTCCTCCGAACTGCGCTAGCAGCGGCTACAGCCAACACAGAACGGCACTTACTGATAGAGGGGGACCTCAACTTAGTATTCCACAACACAACAGACCGCTCCTGCTAACGCACAGGAAAAGTGGGAGCCCTTTCCGAATCGGGACACGCACACATCCGGGAGCTCGGTTTTTCCGACCTCTGGTGACATTTTCATCCACGCAGCACAGTCTATACCTATCACTCAGGGGCCCACAGATCCTATGCGAGGTTAGGTTACTTTTTTTGCGCGTCCCATCTAGCTACACAAGCCCAGGACGTAGAGATACTACCGGCCTCGCTATCAGACCACTCACCAATGGTGGCCACCTTTTTCCTACCGGCAACGCAGGCTCCATGGCGACACTGGCGCCTCTGGGAATCCCCTCTTCGTAACCCCGCGACGGTGGAGCAGATTAAAAGCGCCATTGCGCAATTCCTGACCCACAACAAGAATAATGACACCACACGGGCGACGCAATGGTCAGCCCTTAAAGCGGTCTTGCGAGGTGAATTCATCTCCGGAGCCAAAGCCAACAATAAGGACAGAGAACATAAACGAGCAGAGCTCACGCAGCGAGTGGCGGCACTGGAGCAAATGCACCAGCGCACAGTAGCCATGAGGGCCTGCCGCCGACTCTGCACCGAAAGAAAAATGTTGGCCGCTCTCGACCAAGACGCGGCGGAGAATGCAGCTCTCCATCTTCGGCAGGCATACTACACGGGAGGGGAGCGTTGTGGATGGCTATTGGCGACCAAGCTGACGGAGCAATGTGTGAGACAGGGAGTGAAGGCCTGCGAACGGAGAGGGGTGGGCTAGTCTCGGAGGATGCTGATATAGAGACATTCGGGGCATTTTACCGGTCCCTCTATGCCGGTGACGCCCTTGACCTCCAGGCATGTCAGACATACCTACAGGAAGCGCAGCTACCGTCCTTAAATGCAGCCCAAGCTGACTTCCTGGACAAGCCAATAGCCCTGGAAGAGGTAGTATCCGCAATCTCCCGCCTAAAACCCAGGAAATCCCCTGGACCCGACGGGTATCCAGTAATTTTTTTAAAGACATTCTGCCATCAGGTGGCCCCCCTCCTCTGGGGTCTTTTTAATTCCTTTGACCAACCGGGCGCAATTCCCGCAGAACTACTAGAGGCATCTATCTCGGTTATACAGAAACCCGCTGCAGCTCCTACCGACCGATCTCATTATTGAATATTGACTTTAAGCTCGGCATCCTAGCAAATCGCTCACGCCATACATGCAACAACTTGTTGAACCAGATCAGGCCGGGTACATACACCAGCGGCAAACTAGCGGCAATACCAGGAGAGTATTGTATCTCATTGAGGCCGGGTCGTGGACACGGCCAGACTGCATGCTTCTTACCATCAAAGTGGAAAAAGCATTCAATAGGGTGCACTGGCCCTATCTAGAGAAGGTCCTGTGTCTTTTTGGCCTCGGGGACACACTTTGCACCCACATTTTAAATTGCTATAGCAACTCAATGCTACGGTGCGCGTTAATGGTCATACCTCCCCCAGATTCCCAATAGGCAGAGGGACCAGACAGGGATGTCCCCTTTCCTCAATCCTGTTTGCCCTCTACATGGAACGACCGGCGCAGAGAATTAGACAACATGCGCTCATTAAAGGCATTAAATTCGGAGGTGACACTCATAAGATCAGCCTCTACGCCGATGACATCCTGCTCTCCATTACCGATCCGGTCCCCTCGCTGCGTGCGCTCTTCGTGGAGCTCCATTGCTTTGCGCTCGCCTCGGGGTGCAAAGTAAATGAGGATAAATCGATCGCCCTCAACATCTCTTTGTCCCCTGAGACCCTGTCTGAGGTACGAGAAGAACACGATATGCAGTGGTCAGACACCACGGTCCCCTACCTGGGAGTCCTATTGGGCCCCACCATCCCTGCCACAGTAGAAGCGAACTACACTAGACTCCGTACACAGCTACGAGAGGAGCTGCGGAGATGGAGACGCCATTCGCTCTCTTGGCTTGGGAAAATAGGGGCCACCAAAATGACACTACTACCACAGATCCTCTACCTGTTCCAGACCCTTACCCTGCGACCACCTCAAGGCTGGATCCAGCAAACGCAGTCTGAGCTGGCACGCTACATTTGGCAAGGTCGTCGCCCGCAATTCAAACATGACATCGCAACCCTCCCACCTGCTTATGGCGGGGTTGGAGTCTCGGACCTCCAACTCTATTTCTACGCGGCACAATTGCGGAGCCTAGTGGAATGGTACCAGCTGGAATCGAGCAAGACCTGGCTGTTCCAGGACCAGGCAGGGAATCCCCTTTCTTCCACGGCGACACAGACCACCTAATATTTACGCATCCCAGATCACTAGTACAGTCATGGAGGTGTGGGACCGGGCGCCTACTAAACATGAGCTGACGTCCTTTCCCTCCCCCTTGACACCCCTATTCGCCAATCCCAACTTCACCCCGGGTCTCGACCCGAAAGCTTTTGTTAATTGGCGACGCACTCCTTGCAAGGCACTAGGGCATCATATCGACCTGGAAGGCATCCTTTCTTTTCAGCAAATGAAGGAAGCCTACGCGATAGGTTAGCATACTTGCAGGTGTGACACTGGGCCCTTCACCCTGACGTTAAACCAGGAGCCCAACGTTGCCTCACCCCCTATGAGAAATGGCTGGTTACCCGCACCACTGAGTAGAAATTAATCTCTACCTCTATCAACAGCTGCTTCTTACAAACACCCACACATACAATGCAGGAAGATGTTGGTGGGAGCGGGAACTAGGTAGGGCCCTCACACACAAGGAGTGTAGCGGGATCTATCACAAAGCACGGCATTCCGCAAACAACTCTGGTCTCACTGAAACCCTAACCAAGGTAGCCACATATTGGTACCACACACCTGAGCGCCTGCACCAGGCAGATCCTCATGTCAGCGTCCGCTGTTGGAGAGGGTGTGGGGAATTAGGCACGTTGGAACACCTACTCTGGAGCTGTAAACACATAGGGGAATACTGGGACACGATCATAGACGAAGCAGACTCCCACTTGGATACGCATCTGCCCCAATTAACCGCCTACATCCTGCTGGGACTGCCCAACGCCCTGATGTACCCACTGAAGTCCCGCCGGGACCGTCTCATCGCCATCGCCCTAGGGGAAGCTACCCAAAACATTGTGGCACACTGGAGAACACCACACAGCCCCACACACACGAGTTGGCTACACAGGTTGTGGATGGTGGTTGGAATGGAAATGTTGTCTCTAGTACAGGCCGGGAGGGAGGAGGAATTTCCAGAGCTGTGGCGCCCCTTCCTGACACTACTCAAGGGGGAATTCCACGAGTTGAGCTGAGCCAGATACCCACGTCTCCTACGACTGGCAGAAAAAGCACTACCAGACCCACAGACAAGAATACACGGACACGCAGGCCCAAATGAGTGTCTCTTTGACTCCTCATGCAGACTGTTATGAAGCTGACATTTTCTTTGGTGGACAGAGCGGGGCGAGAGGGGGGAGGGAACTGTTGTTGAGTTTCAAGGTATTTTAAATGCTTTACGTCATTACACAGGCCCGGTGGGCGTTAAGTTTGCTTTTCGATTGCACATGGACACTGAGCATGCCACGAATGTCTGACATCGCAAAGCCTTCCTGTTATGTTCTTTGTGAATACTCAATAAAAGATTTAAACCATAAAAGAACAAAGGAAGAAGCAACTTCCCGACGACCCAAACCCCCCAAGTGGCCGGCCAAGGCACGGAAATCGGAACCAAAAGTCCTCCTGAAGCACCCAACTGATCTCCTTCTAAATCAGCAGGGCGTGCGGAGGCCATGAAATCAGAACCAATGGCAGCGACCACCAGCAGCCCAAAAACGCACAAAGAAACAACCAAAGAAGGCAAGGCTGAGCCGAACAAAGGTCGATCCTCCAAGCAGCGGAGGAAACAAAGGAGGAAAGGGAGGTATAATAACTCCCATAAAATCATACTTCCTAACCACATCAAACCCCCAGAAAGGCACTCAGCAGGACCTCAAAGAATCTGGCACACCAAAATCCCATCAGTCGCACCTGGACTCATCCAATAACCAGACTCCAAGCAGTCCAGTAGGAGTAGTAGAGGACTACCCTAAAGACCAAAATCAACACCCCATAACCCATCAGGAAAAAGCGATCTGCAGCCACAAGCCTAGCATACAGGAAAGCGAGGACCCCACAACGAGCAGACACCCTGCGGTATGCGACACCAACCAACATCAACCCTCGGCTGTAAAACCTAACTTAGAAACGAAAATTAAACCAACTGCCACTCCACTACCAAATGCCGGAGAACAATCTAACCACAAAGAGCGAACCCCCTGCAAGGGCAATAAAGCAGAAAAAACACAAGCGAAATCCGCCAGCCACGAGCAAGGTCGCAAGCGCCCTGGAAGTAGAAACCCAGCGAATAAATCTCAACAAGCGGCGTCACAAATAATCCTCTTCGTCCCAGAGTACAAGTCAAAAGGAAGAAGGGACACCTTAAATCGTGGCATTATTCTTTAAATTCTCAATGCAATCAGGAGTCTGGCCTGGATCAGAACCCAAGATCTGCTGTCAGTAGAATTTGACACCTTCAAACATCTCCCGCACCAAGAGGCAACTAAGACCAAATCGACCACCCTAGAGCTAGCAGAGAGAGTACTCAGCAAAGAACTACAACAAGAAGCTTGGGTGATCCGAGTGTATCAACACCGACCAGTTGGCTACCCGGTCCCACATTCCAACATCACCTTGCTCCCAAAAAGGGGCCACCCGGCATCCCGAGTGGGCGCGATCAAACCAACTCAGTCCTCAGTTCCTTGGTAGTAGGCCCAAACGCTCTCAGGGGGCCGATGGAGGCTAGAAGGAAACCACCCCCTAACCGGATATCTAAAACCATAAATTTAAGAACAGACCCACCATGACCCAACCTCGAACAGGGAAATAAGGAAGGGAACTTAAAACTCTGCTCACTGAACATCAACAGCCTCGGGACGAAAATCAATGACCCTTCACTACTGTTGTATTTTCAAAAGTTTGACTTAGTACTCCTACAGAAAACCTGGCTGGAGGACACCCTTCACCTCCAAGGTTACAAGACCTACCACTTTTCAGCAGTCCGAAAATCAAACTACGGCCACTGCAAAGGAGGCCTAACCGTCTTCGCCTCGATTGAAGCCATAACCGTAGGAAAAGAACTCATGACCAAAAACACTCCATCCCTTGAAATAATGGCAATCCAATTTAAAAGGCTGAGCCAAAACAATCTACAGCACTTAACTTTAGTAAATATCTACATTCCCCCTCAGAGCAGGAGGAACGGTGCAAAGCAGTTGATATTCGAACTTACAGAGCTAATCACAGAGGCTGAAGGTTGAAGCTACATTATAACAGGAGACTTTAACATGTTCCTTGCCGAGGACATAGACGAAGGCTACCCAGAAGACGATTAACACTGAGCATGGGGGATCCTCTCCCAGGACAACCGACTAAACCCTTGAAGTATCTGCAGAGAGAACTGGAAAGTCTATCGTTGGTAGCACTAAACGTTCGCATGCTAGGGGATAACCCCAAGCCCCAACCTTCCATGGAAACTTAGTTAACACTGCAATCGACTACACCTTCCTTGCTCTCCCACTTTTTGCTCTAACAAAAGATTTCAGGATCGGGGTGTCCGACCACAGTGATCACCAACCGCAAGAGCTCACTCTTGGTATCCAGGGCACCACCTTAACATACGCAAATCCAGACCCCCATCCAACGACGAGATACCAACACAAGAGAATCTGATGCAAAATACGTGACCCAGAAAATCTATTAGTCGCAGCAAAAACACTGTGGGAGGAAATTAAACCCACCCAAGGAAACACCGTCCACACCCGGGAAATCTTCTCCAAAGCTCTAGGCCAACCCGTTCCACCGGCAGCCACCCAACAAGCACAAAAAGAGTACCAGCAAAAACAAAGCAACTGGGCGGAAACAAGCCGGCACATTCGTCTCTCATCAAGTCAGCAGGCCGAATTAAAACAACTAAGGGGAGATATAAACAGAGCAATTTGCTCCCTCTGCCAAAATAGCTCAGATGCCGGCACCGTAGATGCACTAGAAAGCTTCGGACTAGGAAAAAGAAAATTATCTGATGCGCAAAAAAGGACAACTCGGAATCACTCTGGGCCGAACTATTGTACGATGCCAAAATGAACAACAGTGCAAGATTCTGGAAAACGGTCAAGCGCATTGAGAATCCATTGGCACCCAGGATTAACTCACACATAATGGAGGATGTTTGGACAAAACATTTGCAAACTTACTTTAACGTAGACAGTCATAGCAATCTGCAAAAAACATATGAATATCACATAGCATAACCTCTGCCCCCTCTCCACATGAACAGCTTACCACTCAGTTTCTCTCCAAAAATGATCGAGAGCGGAAGCCAGCAAAGTCACTGTGAGGGTGCGCCCGGGCCCAATGGCTTGCCACCAATACTATACAAACAAGACCGAAAATATTGGTCAGCGCATTGCTACCGATCTTCGACAAGTTCGCCGATACAGGAACAATCCCAGAATCGTGGCAAGGCTCCATTATTTCTCCTATTTATAAAAAATGCTGCAAGAGCGACCCAAAAAACTACAGGCTTATTGCTCTTATCGACATCGAGGCCAAGTATTACACCCGCCTTATACTGGCCAAACTTCAGGAATGGGCAAGGGAAAAATCATCAAATCCAATCATCCAAACAGGATTCCAGGAAAACATGGGAACCACCACAAACATTCTTGCTCTCTCGCTCCTAGCAGATTCCACAAAAGCAACAAGAAAACCATTATTTGTCTGCTTCATTGACTATAAAGCTGCCTTTAACAGCATCGACAGAGGAAAATTATGGTCAAAGCTAGCTTGATGGGAAATACCTTCCGCTCTCCTGAACCAACTCATCCTACTACACACAGAGACATGGGTTCAAATAAAACTGGGGAGCGGTACAATCGTGTCCAGGCGGATTCCAACAACCAAAGGTTTAAAGCAGGGCTGTGTTCTCGCTCCAACCTTATTTAACCTCTTTGTGGCTGAACTCTCAACTGACCTAGACAACTGCAACCATCATGCACCAAAACTGGGCGGGCTTCCTCTCTCGAATTTACTGTATGCTGATCACTTGATATTAATCAGCCAAACTTCAGTCGGCTTACAACACTTGTTTCATACCACAAACAACATTGCTACAAACAATGGGTTATAAATTAACCTAGAAAATTCGAAAATAATGGTGCTAAACCAGCGCAGCGCAAAAAAACTGTTGAAATGACAGCTGGGCGAGAGCGAACTCGAAGTCATCAAAGAGTATAAATACCTATGAATAATCTTCGACAAACATGGGTCATACGACCAACAAAAAGAGGCAATTCAAAGGCGAGGGAACCTCCTAGCAATCACTTTAAAAAATCTTTTAAAAAAATTACTGGACCAACCCTGCTCCCGCAGTGAGGCTATGCGAGGGACGGACGAAACAACCCTGGACAAAACGGTCGCCAAAGCGCTAAGAATAATACTCAAGCTTCCAAAATATACCTCTCCAGCTCAACTAAGGCTCGAATTCGGATTACTAAACCAGACAATAAGCAGGAAGGGTGCGTATGTAAAAAGCTGGTTTAAAATAAAGAGCACCGTGGCGGGTTCGCTGAACTCATTCCATTGGAAGGAAATATCAAGGAAAAACAACTCACCCGCTAAGGCTTACCTTCAATCAGGGATTAGATTGTTAGCTCTGGAGAACATCTGGGAGTCTGGACTTCCGTTCAACTACGTCAAAGATCTGGTTAACAAGTCGACCAAGCTCGTTTCTATCAAACTCGATCAAGAATGCTTAAATAAGAGGACCCACAGCTGGTTCATGATTCAAACGTATACAAAATGCTCCGCACAATCGTACCTCGGCACCAGCTTCACTGGATCATTAAAGGAAAGCTTCCTAGCATTGAGGATGGGGATTTTACCTGCCAAACCCCACATGCCCCCTGGAAACGTACATTTCCAACCACCCTCTGCAGATTATGTGGCGAAACTAAAGAATGACATTTTTCTCTTAGGAGAAACCCTTTTATGAAAAGGGAGGGGTTTAATGCTACAAAACAAATACAAAGGTTCCCTTTTCATATATTCTTTAGTAAAGAGACTAGAGTCTCTGAGGGATCATGGTGAAAGACAATAGGTAAACACTGGATTTTATGTGAGGTTGTATAGGGATTAACAAATTTACAATTTTACAAGGTAAATATATTTCAAATATTTATATCAGACATCAAGTTGAACCAATGAGAGTGTGGAGAAAAAAAGGATTTTTTCGAGGTATATCTCTGAAATTTATTGTCTATTTGTACATTTATCATGGGTTAAAAACATCATTTATTCATAAAAACACATTTCACAATTTAAAAACAATATTCACTTAAACAAAGAAAAATATGTTGACGCGGCGTTTCGGTGTTATAGATCGTCACCTTCTTCAGGCCAATTTTTCATTTAAAAAGCACTCTAAATTTAAACAAAAGCATAAAGTACTTGTTATACACAATAATATATATATATATATATATATATATATATATATATATATATATATACAACCTCAGATAACCTAAAGAATATATAAAAAGGGAACCTTTGTATTTGTTTTGTAGCGAAACTAAAGAACACATGTTGCATCTTCTGTGTATATGCAAGTCTCTAGACCGGGAGAGGAGAGAGCTGTTAAAACCACATATAAAGGAAATGCAGATCCGGTCTTGTAGGCAGGCAGTGAAGGCGTGCTTCGACGGGGCCCACGTCAGGGTAATATGCAGTTTGTCCGCTTCATGAAAGACGCAAAAACAAAACTATGCGCAGCAACCTGAGCATAATCTCCCACGCCCAGGCCCCATTGTCCGGTGATTTTCCACGTCCCCCACCGCACACGGACACTAAGACTAGTGGATCACGATCTAACAATGGACCATTAGATCTATGGTCACAGGCGTGGCTCTAATCTTGGGACTCACCCACAGCCTTCACCGAACTATTGAAGTTTATCACATCGTATGCATTTTTAATCAACCAAACTCTTGATTTTAGAACAAAGTATCCCTGTTTTTAAGGAAATAAGAAATTGTGTTACATATGTGTTTTTTCTATAGCTGTATGGACTGCTAAGATTTAATTTATTCAAGCAATAAAGATTACTTACTTACTTACTTACTATCCCTCGATGCACTCTGCGACACTCACCGTGGACCTTGACATGGACTGCCATATATTGTTTGATCGCCAATGACACAGGAATCAGACTGTGGACTGAACAATTCTTCTTCCTTTGGACTTGTCACTCCCTGAAGGAATTTGGCTGGCCCTCCATGGGCCAACATTGAAAAGTGGGGTTCGCATGGCCCTGCACTGCTCCAGATGCAACACTCTACTGAATGTGCATTCAACATTCTGAATCACACAGATGTGTTGTGTCCATGGTCTTTCAAGTATAGAAGTATGGATGAATGTAGGGTCAGTGAATTCCCCTTACGTCCATGTGGCTCACGTCATCGGACTTCGGTCACAGGGTAACACATGGCCGAATGTTGTCCAGGTGGCGCTGATGCAACACCAGGGACACACACATTTGTTACTTCCTTATCCAGCCCCATATGGAACAACACCGTAGCTCCGGGGTCATTGTTCAAACCCTTACTGTGGACTGGCATATGCCAGGCCAGCCCACTCTGCTTACGCTCAAAGGGGGGGCGGCAATGCTACATGTCCCAGGTCTTCCCTGTAGTGATCTGCTGATCACAGGTCTAGTTGTCAGCATGCCACATCCACTCCCTCATGGCTGGTATGCACCCACACCACACCCATTCAGCAAACATGTCACAGGACATGTGACCCTGCCAATAAAGAGTGGTGGTGCATGTGCTTGACGCCATTTCCAACCTCTCTTGGGGTGTATCCGTGTGGTGTGCATGTAGGCATGGGGGCCCAGGGGCCTGCAACATCACAATCGGCTGGCCCGGAAGTGACATGATGGCATCTGCACCATGATATCCAATCATAGAGGGTCCATGACTTGAGGGCCCAGACTTGGTGGCACTAGATACATTGCGACCAGCACAAGCACACCGCCACGGGAAGGTGACTTTCGGTGCACTGAGGTAGGGCACCTTAAGTGCTGAGCAGGTGTGCAGCCAGCAATGATGCCTCGTCCCGGCAGTCCGGACTGCTCAGGTTTTGTGTGCCCTGCTGGACCGCAGTGTAGGCCTGAGCCAGCAGACAGCGGGGGCTTACCACCACACAGTGCTGCCTCCTGGATCACAGAGTTAGTGGCACCTATAAGGCTGAGCAGGTGTACATCCTGCGATGATGCCAAGTGCACCAGTATGTCCTCTGCCATGGCAAAATCAAGCCCCAGAATCAAAAGTGAGAACTGCTGGCCTGCGAGCGGGGCTGCATGATGTGGAGGGTGCCATGTCCGGGGCGCCCGGGCTTGTGGCTTGCAGCAGCACATGGTGGGCCCTCTTTTCTACACGCCGGTGGCAGAAAGTGGGCAGTGAGGCCTTGGTGTGAAGGGGCGGGCATGCCATGCTGGGCAGTGGGAGGGGCTGGCGTGCAGCTGCCTTAGTGCACAGGGGTGGACATGCACTGCTGGGTGGCGGGAGGGGCTGTGGTGCTACTGCCTGGATGCGCAGGGGGGGCATGCACTGCTGGGTGGTGGGAAAGGTTGGAGTGCATCTGCCTGGGAGCACAGGGGTGGGAAAGCACCCCTGGGCGGTGGGAGGGACTGGGGTGAAGCTACCTGGGTGCTCAGGGGCAAGCATGCACTGCTGGGTGGCCAGAGTGGCTGGGGTGACGCTGCTTGGGAGAGCAGGGCAGACAGGCGATGATGTTGTGTGCAAATGTATGTACTGTGCCTATCATGTATCTGGACTCTATTTCAGATGACTGGTCTGTCTCAGACGTGGGACCTGGTGAACTGCACTACATATTGGCACATGGTTGGGGAAACACCAGTGGCAGCTGGTGAGCAGTGTGACCTGGGTGCGCACTGTCAGCACTCTCTCTCCCTGTCCGTCTTTTGCTATCTGTGTCTCTTCCCCCCTCTGTCTGTCTATCTCTTTCTCCCCCTCTCTATCTGTTTTTCTCTCTCTCCCCCTCTCTGTCCATATACTGCTCTCTTCCCCTCTCTGTCCTTCTTTCTCTCTCTCCCTCTCTCTCTCTCTCTCTCTGTATCTCTCTCTCTCCTTCGCTCCCTCTGTGACAAAACCGGCGAAAACACCAAAAGACCAGCCAGATTGGTGATAAGAACACAAAACATGCAATAAGGTGCGTTAGCAACAGGAAATTTACATCTGCTCTGACCTGGTGTAAAGTCGGACCACAGCCTGCACCACAAAAGAGAGAACACCCCACATCCACACCTGAAGACAAACAGATGCCATAGAGCAAAGGAACATGCAGCATGGACACCCAAGAGGTCCACAACATCCACCAACAACACCCCCAGGATCACCTGTCCCTGGGAGACCCCACAAAAAACATGCCACATCAGCTCCACCGTAACATTTACAAGATATTCGGCCTGATGTCGCACAATCTCAACTGGTGACATGTATGTGTCGCAATTGTTGAGGTTAGGAACAATATCCTCCAGGCTGAGCGCCAAATTGACAACGAAAACGAAGTTTCTGATTGAAGTTCATGTGTTTTTATTCAGTTCATCAAAAATGGTTCAAATCAGTTGATTTTGTAAGATTACATGATAATCCTTGCCAACATAATCTCCTTTTTATGTAGCAATGTTTTTAGACAATAATCCACTTTATCATAACACCCAATGCATTTCGGGTGAAAGGAAACATGACCCTTTGTCAGGGGTCTGCAAATAAGAATCAAACAGGACCAAATTAATCACCCTTAATAATCCACAAATGTACCATATCTTCAACATGGTGAATGATCTATGCAACATTACAACCGGAAATTGAAAAAAGAACAGAAAAGTAGGTGCTGCTTCAGAAAAAGATCCACGCCACCGAAGGAAAAAACATATTAGAAACTAAACATGGCAGAAGAATGCCACACCGAGACTCATGGTGAACCCGTTACACTAACAAGATCTCCCTGCCCTCCATTAAATATTACAACCTAGTAACCCACACACATAAAACTTACGAGTGGTAGGACGCGTACGCGCCTCAATGGATTCCGAATTCTACCCACATGGTTACAACGAAGGGTCTCATAGGAGAAAACCTCAGTCATCTGAACGCGACCGCAACCAATAGTGTTGCGGCGCCCCGGTCACATGATATGAGTACTCTTGCTTCATAACAAGGTTAAATGGCACGCGGCGCGTGATGTAGAAAGATGAATCAATGGATACATCGAGAATACTCATACAACTTACGAAACAATGAAAGAAATTGCGTTGCATAAACATTTGTGAATGATACTACAATAAATCAAAAATAAAGCAATGTGAACACAGTTGATTACGATCATCGGGAAATAAGCTGCACAGATTAACGGGGTACAGAAATATTCAAAAGTCAATGCCGAGGATCAGTATATTATAGAAAACACGAATGTTCTATGCGATCGTTCAACCCCAAGGGATGGGTGGAGTTAAGCTTTTTTATCCAATAGAACTCCGCAAATTGCGTTTATTTGATCAACTGCCCATGTGGCAAAATATACATTGGCCAAACCGAACGTAAAATCAAAGTCCGTATCACGGAGCACAAGAGTAACATTAGATTAAACAATATGAAATCAACGGTGGCTAACCATTGGAAAGAAAAGAGTCACCAAATTTCTCAATTGAAATTCATGGTGATCGAGTCAATCCAACAGCGCCCTGACATGGATCCCGTGAAGCAGAGACTGAGAGCGGAGTTCTATTGGATAAAAAAGCTTAACTCCACCCATCCCTTGGGGTTGAACGATCGCATAGAACATTTGTGTTTTCTATAATATACTGATCCTCAGCATTGACTTTTGAATATTTCTGTACCCCGTTAAGCTGTGCAGCTTATTTCCCGATGATCGTAATCAACTGTGTTCACATTGCTTTATTTTTGATTTATTGTAGTACCATTCACAAATGTTTATGCAACGCCATTTCTTTCATTGTTTCGTAAGTTGTATGAGTATTCTCGATGTATCCATTGATTCATCTTTCTACATCACGCGCCGCGTGCCATTTAACCTTGTTATGAAGCAAGAGTACTCATATCATGTGACCGGGGTGCCGCAACACTATTGGTTGCAGTCGCGATCACATGACTGAGGTTTTCTCCTATGAGAGCCTTCGTTGTAACCATGTGGGTAGAATTCGGAATCCATTGAGGCGCGTACGCGTCCTACCACTCGTAAGTTTTATGTGTGTGGGTTACTAGGTTGTAATATTTAATGGAAGGCAGGGAGATCTTGTTAGTGTAACGGGTTCACCATGAGTCTCGGTGTGGCATTCTTCTGCCATGTTAAGTTTCTAATATGTGTTTTCCTTTGGTGGTGTGGATATTTTTCTGAAGCTGCACATACTTTTCTGTTCATTTTTCAATTTCCGGTTGTAACGTTGCATAGATCATTCACCATGTTGAAGATATGGTACATTTGTGGATTATTGAGGGTGATTAATTTGGTCCTGTTTGATTCTTATTTGCAGACCCCTGATGAAGGGTCATGTTTCCTTTGACCCGAAATGCATTGGGTGTTATGATAAAGTGGATTATTGTCTAAAAACATTGCTACATAAGAAGGAGATTATGTTGGCAAGGATTATCATGTAATCTTACAAAATCAACTGATTTGAACCATTTTTGATGAACTGAATAAAAACACATGAACTTCAATCAGAAACTTCGTTTTCGTTGTCAATTTGGCGCTCAGCCTGGAGGCAAGTGTTCCTAACCTCAACAATTGCTATACATTTCAAAAGGCATGTTTGACTACGTGTGTCGACTAGAGTACCACCCTGTAAAACCTTAAAACGTTCAGAACATTCATGTAACTTGAGTGCCTGGGATAACATTGTGTTCTATTGACATGTATATGTCGTCACAGAAATGAGCATCACACATTCACTTTTTGAAGCAAACAATGACATTTTATTGGAATTAACACAGAAATCAAATGAAGACAAAGGGCGGTTCCCCTCAACACAATCCATAAGTGACAGCCTGCAAGACACAAAACATGATGATAAGGTGTGTCCTGCTCACATCAAAGTACAGAGAGAAAACGAAGGAAAGAGAGAGAGAGAGAGAGAGAGAGAGAGAGAGAGAGAGAAGAGGAGAGGGAAAGAGAGATAGAGAAGAGGAAAGGGGGAGAAAGAAAGAGCACCGACCCTGCGCATCCAGGCCACACTGCTTACCTGCTGCCACGGGTGTGTCTCCAACGACTTGCCGGTACGTATAGCAGTACAGCAGGTCACACATCTGAGACAGAGCTGTCATCTGAAACAGAGTCCAGAAATATGACTCACACAGTACACACATGCAAGCCACAAGCCCCGGGGCCCGGGGACATTGCACCCTCAACATCATGCAGCCACGCTGCACAGGCCACCAGGTCTCACGTTTTGTGCTGGGTCTTGATAACACCAAGGGATGGGACATACCAGGGCACCCAGCAACACCGCAGCCTGCACAGCCGCTCAGACCAGTGGGTGCCACTAACTCTGTGATACCAGAAGTGGGCCACGTCGTGGTAGGCCCGCGCAGCCCACTGCTGCGGCCTACACTGCGGTCCAGCATGGCACACTAATCCTGAGCTGTCCGGACCGCCGGGACCAGGCATCATCACAGGCTGCATATCCGCCCAGCAGCTCAAGGTGCCAATTACTTAGTGCAACCTAAGTCACCGTCCCATGGCCTGTGCCAGTCACAATGCAGCATGTGCCACAAACCATGTCCAACCCCAGTCAGCGTCCCTTGGCGGGGTGCCTATTCATGCTGCAATGCAGCATGTGCCACAACACCTGTTCAACCCCGGTCAGCGCCACGTGGTGGTAGGCCCGTGCTCTCCGCAAGGCCTCGGGTCCGTCATCCAGTCACCGCCTGCAGAGGGGTATGTGACGTTGCGGCGCCTTACATTTACGGGGTCACATGGCCTGTGATGCCAGTGCCGGGTGGGTGTGGTGTGCATGCAAACCCGCCCTCAGGGATTGGCTGTGACATGCTGACAACTAGACCAGTGACCAGCACAATACCAGCGAGTACGCCTGCGACGGGTAGCAATGAGGCCCCCCCTGGAGCGTGAGTGGAGTGGTCTAGCCTGTAGTAGGCCAGAACAGCGCTGGGCGCGCTTAAATGACTTGTGGGCACTGGGCATGGTTCAGCCTATGTCCGGACAAGAAAGTGGCTGGTATGTTTGTCCCTGTTGTGATATCCAGGGGACCTGTGCACACATCGCTATGTAGTACCCTCTGACTGGCATCCCGCAGGATGAGCAACATTGACACAAGGGAAATCACTGTCCCTACATTCATCCACACATACATACATAAATGATGAAAGACATTACACAACAGTGCAGCACTGGATGTTTATTGCAAATCCAGTGCAGTTACGCTGCTGGAGTGGTACAGGGCACTGCCGAATACACCACACTATTTGGCCATGGCCAGCCAGCCAGAGTCAATCCGTGGAAGAAAAGTACTGCGGGAAGAGGACGGGTACAGTCTGTGGTCTGGTTACTGTGTCATTGGTCATCAAACAGGATCTGGCGGTCCATGTTGCTGTCCAAGGTAAGTGCATCTGATTGAATCGGGGGTCAGTGGAAGGTCATGAAGCCATGTGCGGGACCAACCAGGAACAGGCCCGGTAGCGGAAATGAATGCTACTGAGCCCTTCTTATCGCAATACCATCCGTGTCCTCGTCCCCGGATGTGTGCCCTGCCCCACCTGGTGGTGTTACTGTATCGGCTGCAGCACAGTGTGGGACTGACACCTCAGGTGCCGTAGGTGGATTGTTGGCCGCACTGTGTGCGACTGACATCTCAGGTGCCGGAGGTGGATTGTCGACTGCACTGTGTGCCAGTGACACCTCAGGTGCCGGAGGTGGATTGTCGGCCGCATTGTCTGGCATTGTAACATCAGGTGTCAGAGTGGTTAGGCCTACCCCACAGTGAGGCACAGACAAACCAGGAGGTGGAGATGTGGATGGTGTGAGGGCAGCAGTCAACATTGCCACGCCTTGTGGCAGCAATGCCATGATGAGAAATCTGCAGGGCATGGTTGATCCAAACTACATTTCGCTGATGTGCAGTGGTGGCTGCCATCCTTTCCGCCTCCATACACACTGTGTCCTCCATTAGCCTCAGAATGTGTGCCAGCTCGTGGCTGGTATCGCTGGAGTCTCTTATTGTGGGGATTCTGTGTAGTAACAGAACTGTGCGCAGGAAACCAGGACCTCAGTGACTTGTGGTGTACCAGAAACTCACCTCAGTACCCAGAACCCCTATCCGACAAGCGTCAGTGTCTCATTAGCTCTCCGTCCTATAGCGAAGCTATCAATGATTAGACAACCCAGAATATACGACTTAGGGTACTCTTAGGAATGGTGGGAATCAAGAACACTCTTTCGTTTTTATTCTCATATCAGTCCACAACATGAGTAATCATAGACACAGCAAGTTTAAAATGTTTATTTTTAACAACATGCTCTAAGATGCAGTATTTTGGCTAACATACACAGGCATATGATTAGAAATAAAACAATCAGCATTGTTACAATTCCATAAAACACAAAGGAAGAAATCATGTTATAATAAAAGTGGAAACAGGTCATATAGTGCCTTGTGAACCACCCTCCCCTGCTTGGAACTAGGTTTTATAATAATAGAAGTTCTCTAGGCTTGAATGGGGAACCCCTTACCTCCAAGATCAGCAGAGGTGAATCACATCTCAGGATCAGCATAAGCCCTCTGCCTTGGGAAAAGGATTTTCTCCAAGTGCCCAAATCATGCATTCAGTGCAAAGTTAAAGGCACTAGAATTTCAGTTGTTTGCAGTTGTGTGCATGTTGTGTCTAGAGCGTGGGTCGATCAACCTGAATATCAGCATACTTTGTTATTATGACCTTGAAGGCTTCTGCACACAGTGTACAGACTAAGGGCGCATTGGAAGTCTAGGGATGTGAAAAACAAGACCGTTCTCAGGCGAAGAAATCAAGCAGTCTAACTTACAACAACAGTTACATGCAGTGTTGTGTGCAAAAACTGCAAAGTGGCAAATGGTGTTTAAACTTCTAATACGCTTATGCTAAGATAGCTATGTGTGCAAGCAGGGCCCTGTCTTCACTACACCCTCCCCTGATCGGATCACGGACAAGAAGGGAAGCAAATGAGTAACGCAGAGTTTAAGTTCGAGTGAGACGGAACCATGTTCAGAATTTGCCAAACTGGATAAATTTAAGTGAAAAGTTTGAATTGGTAATAAAAAGTAAAAAAACAGGGAGGGGTGGTAGGCTGCCCATCATGGTGAAAGAAAAAAAAATTATTACAAATTGTTTTAGTCATGTACGCTTTGGAAATGGGCGAGTGGCAAACTAGTCCATCCGCGTATAGGCACAATATGTTGCAACAGCCTCCAAAAGGAAGTCATTGTTCTCATCAAAAAATAATTCAGCCATTCATTCCAATAAGTGAAAGGAACATACATGTTCTTCGATAGCTGGAGCATCTAGCACCATCAGAGGACAACTTGCGTGTTCTTCGAGATACCTTTGCGCCAGGAAGTTATGTGCAGCCGCAAATATATTCCAATTCCGTAGAACTCTATGCACAGCTGTGCAGGCCATAATCCCAACACCAGAACAGTCCAACACATAAGCCACTAAGGGACTTAATATTCGATCGTAATCCAGAGCAGGAAACACCGTATTGGAGAGACACAAATCCAAAGCCCATTCAAAACAGCAATCCAGGCAAAGGAAAACTGGATACACGCAAATAAAGTACGAGAACCGGAAGGATAATCCATATGCTACACTAAAAGTGGTCAGAGGTAACGCTCCATAGTAATCAAGCATCCGGTTGTGAAGCAGGAACAGATGGAGCAGGCAGGCTTGTGACTCAGATTGTGCAGCCATTTCGTAGCACACAAATAAAGAGCAGCACACCCGCAGCCAAGGCGAGAATTAACGGTAACCCACCGAATATGCTGGAAAAAATAGAATGAACAAATGCTGGTATCACACCAAAAACTGTTTTGAATGTGGTCACAAGGCTGTAGCTCACAACTTTTAAAAAATGCCCCAAGCCAGTTGTTGATGAGGCATTGAATATAGTGTGAATCAAAGTGCCGAAATGTAGGGGGAGATTAGTATTTGAAAGTGCATGCACCTCGGTTCGGGTGTTAGCCACGTAAAGGACAAATGATTCACAGTAATAAGTAAGGGTGACTTCTTTCTGGGACAATAGTACCCATATTCTGCTCATCTTGTTGAACTCTGCTTTCAAGGTCAGAATGGAAGGCCAGATGGATACATCGAGTCTCCCATGCAGAGGAAGGAAAAGCAAATCTTTACAGCAAACTACACGTTGGGAGACGGTCACTATGTGCAGAATCCCTGCCAACATACCACAGCAATCTTCATTATTTAAAAGTAAATAGTTACCGTTAGCCAGTAGTGTGAAAGTTGGTGTTCTTGCTGGCACGGGATTTACTTTAAAATGCTCAGTAAATTCGGGGCTTGAGTGTTACACGAGCCGTGCAGTTGTATGTTCTTGCAAACCAGTGAGTGATCAGGTATAGAAGCAACTCTTTGCCCTTTTAATAAACTTATTTACCCTCCCTCAGACACCTATATGTAAATGGCAGAGACCAAACTTCATGGAGATAGGCACTTATTTATTTTTATTTATTTGTTTACATTTGTAATGCGCACAGCTACCCAACAAAGGGTTTCCCGGCGTGGCAGATCCCAATAGCAATGCGGTTACAGAAAACTAGATGTTAAAGAGCCATGTTTTTAAGGCTTTTCTGAATTTGATGTAATTCGACTCAGACCGCAATGTATGTGGCATTGAATTCCAGAGTGAAGGTCCTAGGAATGAGAAGGACTTGCCACCCATGCGTGACAGCCTGGTCCTTGGAATTTCAAAATGATTTGCCGTGGAAGACCGAAGAGATCTGGAAGGACGGTAGGGGCGCACCAGGTTTTGCAGATATTTAGGAGCGGTGTTGGTGGAAATCCTGTGCATAAAACATAGAGATTTGAATTTAACTCGGTTTTCAATTTTTAGCCAGTGTAACTTCCTGATGTATTTAGTGGTTGGAGTAGAGATGGGAATTTTACAGAGTAGTCTGGCTGCTGCATTTTGCACTGATTGCAACCTGCGGACAGTAGCTTTGTTCGCCCCCAGGTACAAAACGTTGCCATAATCTAGCCTAGATGTTATTAGGGCATTGACAACTGTTTTCTTGGTGTTTTCAGGCAGCATCCAACAGATCTTTTTTAGCCATTTTAATATGGCAAAGCAGGTGGCTGAAGTCTTTACCGCTTGCTGATGTAAACTGAGTGAGTCGTCAATAATGACGCCCAGGTTGCAAGCATGAGTAACCGGGGTAGGGGGGGTGCCCATTTCAGTTGGCCAATGTTGGGGTCCCCAAAGTTCTTTATTTTTGCCCAACACGATTAACTCGGTTTTTTCGCCGTTAAGTTTTAGGAAGTTTTTTTGCATCCAGTCGGCGATTTTACAGAGTCCGAGTTGTAGGGTGGAGGAATTATCAGAATCTGCAGCTGATAAAGAAAAAAGCAGCTGGGAATCATCAGCGTAGGAAAACATTAAAAGCCCTGTTTCCTCCACTATTTTGGCCAGGGGGCTCATATACACGTTGAAAAGCAACGGGCTAAGAATAGAGCCCTGTGGAACTCCGTGTTTGAATGTCATGGTATCGGAGCAGGCAGTTTGTGAGAAGACCTGGAACGTGCGGTTTTCCAATAATGATCTAATCCAGTTGAGAGCTGCCCCACGGATGCCCAGGGAGTGGAGTGTTTGGGCGAGGACCGCATGCGACACGGTGTCGAATGCCGCGCTGAGGTCGAGCAGCACAAGTGCCACTGTTTCGCCCTTGTCCACCATGCGGCGGATATTTTCGGTTACCCCCAGCAAGGTAGTTTCTGTGGAAAAGCCTGCACGAAATCCCGACTGGTGGGATGGTAATAGGTCATGAGTGGTCATTCTATTTTTTCCAGCATATTCGGTGGGTTACCGTTAATTCTCGCCTTGGCTGCGGGTGTGCTGCTCTTTATTTGTGTGCTACGAAATGGCT
Source organism: Lissotriton vulgaris (assembly GCF_964263255.1). Lineage (NCBI taxonomy): Eukaryota > Metazoa > Chordata > Amphibia > Caudata > Salamandridae > Lissotriton > Lissotriton vulgaris. Next base: position 1,302,725,416 of record NC_141694.1, read on the forward strand.
GCACAATCTGAGTCACTTCCCAATGGTTCTTATCTACCTATGGCATAGTGTTTCATACATGAACTAAATTTAAACACGGGGCATGGCAATGTTATCAACCCATGAATAAGCCATACAGCTGAACTAATTTCAGCAACCGAAAAAAGGTAATGGTTCAAGGACATGAACTGTTGTTTAACAGTTAGATTAAATGGTAAAAACAGAGATGAGGTATTCATGTAGTCCCAAAGATATTTCCCAGACTTTAAAGTGTGTAAAGTCCAAGCCAACTGCATTACAGATCGTAATTGATTTTGACCATGGTACAAAACAGACGCTTCATCCTGTGCAATATCAACAGCAGATGACACAATATTATCTAAGGTGTAAATTCAGGTAGAAGCGTATTTATGCCATTGTCAACAACAGCAAGCACTTTTTCTAAATTAGCTCGATCAATTACTCTCAATCTAGAAGCAGCTTCAATTTGGGACAATTTCCAGACTTCGTTATAAATAGCATATACCCATCGTTTAGACCTGCCTCCCACAGGGCCTTTAACAAAGTCATTCAAATTAACATTGTCAGTCAGTTTGGACAAATTAACTTTAACTGATGCTAAAGTGGAATGTTTAAGCCAACTCTGACACAATTTGCCTACTGAATAGGTATTAACGGAATGGGTGTTTGCAAAACGGGGGTCCACTCTAACCTGTGTATAGCCTGGGGCCAGACACAGAAAAAAATGTTGGCAGGAAATCTGAACTTTTCTGCTGTAATAACCAACCATGGGGATCCAAGCTGGAAATATTACAGGAGGAATTTGTTATTAGGGACCGCAACTCATCTAGCGATCAGTGTGATTGTACCATGCAGGGTATTCCCCCAAATCAGGAATAGAAGCGGCATTACATTTTTTAGATGTAGTCAAACCAAGTAGTTTGTGAAATCGTAGAGTTAAAAAACAACATGTGGTTAGGGCACAGACATGCACGATGCAAAGCCTCAGTGCCTTGCACTTGCCAGCTTTTAGAACCCCAAACAGATTTAAGATCAATAGCATTTTTCCACAGCTCATGGCCCCCTATAGCTAATTGATCGATAAAGGACTTCGAAGACAGTAATTTAGTGTGGGTGAGTCTAACTTGGAAGAGGACTTTGCAGTCATCTTAAAATAAAAGGCGTCAGGATTGGATTGATTAAAATCAGTAAAATATGTAAACTTCTTTAACCGCATCGCTGCTGTGGCGATTTTTACGCTGTGCTGCAATTTTAAAATTACCGCGATACATGACGAGCTCAGCTCGTCATCAGCACACACCACCCGTGGGTGATTACGAGCTGAGCTCGTCATCGGCATCGAAGGGGTTAAATGAGTATTTGAGCTGCCTTCAATGGGAGCTGGGCAATATTCCCATTGTGTATAATTAAACACATTTCTAAATGTGTTAGCTTTATGCAGGAAATGATTGCCATAGTGCTGGTAGCAGAATAAGTCTGCATAATTCGCCGAGTCTAAGTACAAATCTTCAGCATCAAAGGCAGCATAATATTTCAAATCAGAAAAAAGAGCCTCAACGGCCTGGACATCCCAATCGTAAGAGCTTATGTTTTGTTTAACCACATCCCCTATTGAAACGCGAAGCACACTGGGGACATTAAAAACCTTTGTTGGGCCATGAATCTGAATCATAAAATCCCATCTACCGCAGGCCAGGCAGTTATGTTCACAAAAGTCTGGTCCCTCTTCATGATGTGTGATGAAGAGTGGGGTGCCAAAGTACAGTCAATTAACCTAATTGTAGATCTTTCTTTAACATAATATCCATTCAATAGACGAAAAAATACAACCACAAATCTAATCGACATGAAAAAAAGATTTAAAAAGTCACCAGCCAAATGTAAGTCCAAGGGGGTATCAAAAAATTTATTTTAAACCACACCACAAAAATAGAAATTTTGGATAAGGCATTCAATATTTTAGAGTTAGTGTCAAATGAAAAACGCGACTGGTCAACATCACTTGTTTGCACACCAGAGAAAATAAATGCCTCCAGAGAAAATAATTACCCGGAGTCTTGGGCTAAGTTTATTATTATACCAACCTTTAAAAAGGGACAACGTGGAGACCCGACCTGTTACAGGCCCATCTCCCTAATTGACTCTGCCGTCAAAATCTTAGGCAGAGTCATATTAGGCAAGCTCACAGACTGGCTTGAGGACAGTGGAATCATGTCTAATGTCTAAATCCCAGTACGGCTTTAGGGCCGGGAGAAGCACTGTGGATCAGTGCCTCAATCTCCACCTTTTAATAAGCAAATATACGATTGCTAAGGAGGGGTCCTTATACATGGCTTTTATGGACCTCTCCTCAGCTTTTGATTTAGTCAATAAGTCAAAGCTGTGGAAGGTCCTTTTAGAAATAGGCATTGATCCTCCCCTAGTTGGATTTTTATCTGACCTCCACCGTGGTCTCCTAGCCTCCGTTAGAGTCACCCAAGCGGGGAGGTGCACAAGTCACTTTAAGTCAGAGAGGGGGGTCAGACAAGGATGCATCCTGGCCCCCCTTCTCTTTACATTATACATTAATGCCTTAGAGCCAGCACTAGTAGAGGCCACTGTGGACGTACCCTGTGCAGGAGTAACCAATATCCCAGTTCTCCTATACGCGGACGACGCGGTCCTTTTAGCCCGATCGGGCGTTGCCCTAAATAGACTGCTAGTCTCTTTTGGCGATTTTATGTCATCATTAGATTTGAAAATTAACACCGCTAAATCCCAGGTTATGGAGGTGGGAGCCTCTAGACGGAAAAGGAAATGTAGATCTTTCTTTTGTGAGGGGGAAAAAGTAAAGAGGGTTCCTATTTTCTCTTATTTGGGTGTCATCTTTGATGATAAAGGAACCTGGGGTCACCAACAGAAGTCCAAAAGCAACGCAGTTGCCAGGTCATCTGCGGCCTTGCTGGGATTCGCCAAACGGCTGGGAGCCAGACCAATGGAGGCTATACTTAAAGTTTATAAAGCCAAATGCTTGGTAATAGCCATCTATGGCTCCGCTATTCGGGGGATATACAAATCAGGATAACATACAGAAGGTGGAGAATAAATTCTTAAGATCTCTCCTCTCCGTTCCACAGTCCACCCCCACCTTCTCAACTCATTCAAAGTTAGGGCTGGGTTTTGTCACAGATCTACTGAAATCCGCCCCTGTAAACTGCTGGATTAAAACCTGGCTTAACCTGGAAATCTCCCTAAACCACCTGATTCTCAAGGATTGCATTGCTCTGGATGAAGCTCATAAGATCCCATGGTTGGCCTACATTAAGGTTATGCTCACGAAATTAGGCAGACCAGAGCTTTTTCATTCCCCAGTATATATTAAAAGAGAAGATGTGAGGGAGATTAAAATTGCTCTGTTAAATTTATTTAGTGTTGAGCGGGAGGCAACGGAGATGGAGAAACCACTTGTAAGAAGAAACTATGCACTATTAACTGCCCCCGGTCTCGAACACTATCTTATTCTGGTAACGAGACCGTTCCACCGGTTTCTTTTAACTATATTTTGTTTTAACCTAATACATTTTATGCTTGGCTCCTTTCCTACGCAGGACAATCCAGATAAGGCTAAACCCTGTGACTGTACAATCCACGCCACCAGTAAAGTTGCTATAAGATAGATACAGTAGTTGAAACGAAAGCGTGAGCCGAAGCCATGCCCTCGTGAGCGGATGTTATCAAGGTTTGCCTGCAGTCCGCGTTGGGAATCAATCTGTCACCAACGTCGTTAGTTTGCACATAGGGGACTTTATCAGGACTTAAATGATAAGAGTATTTAGAAGGGAAACTTATAGGGTAATCGCTTCCCTTGTCTGTTGCAGCAATATCCGCCAAAATGTCATCATCAATCTTACTTGTGTAACTGCTGCTACTACATAAGTTGCCATTGCTGTCTTTGCTGCTCTATCAGCAAGACTGTTACTAACAGCGTGTACTCTTACACGCTGGTGACCAAGAGTATGAATTACATTTACGAGAGGCAGACGTTCTTTTAGTTCTGCGACTCGAACCCAAAGCATTTTGTGTTTGATTGTGCTAACTTTGAAATTCATTCTGAGTCCAAAAGAATAAATTGTCATTGAAAGACTGAACACAGTAGTAAGAATCACTTACTATAAGAATAGTCACACGAGGATTAGCAAACTCTACTGCAAGCACCATAGCACCTAGCTCTGCCAACTGCGGGGTACAGTCCCCTAATGTCTGCTTGTGCACGACATCAGACTTGAATTCACCATTCACCATGGTACCCACCACTATTGCTCAGGCCGCTAAATAAGCATGCTTAGATTCCATCGCCGGTTGCTCTGAACCATCAATGTAAATGATACAATGGTAATCCTCAAGCGGGTGCAAGGACGAAGGAGCAGTATGAAAAAATGTATACTGTAAGTACTCCTGAGTTTGCAATGAGGAATCAAAGATAAACATGACATCCGGAGACATTAAGGAAGTGGCCCATTGTATCCAACGAGGATGCAAAGCTTTAGAATTTGGTACACTGGCTCTAGTCACAGCCTCAAGGGCAGGATACAGTGTAACAACCAACATGCTTTTCCCCTGCGACAGCGCTCTCTCCCTCAGAATCGCCATCTACACTGCAGTCAAAACGTTTTCTACAGTAGAAAAACAAATTTCAGCTGAAGTGTACAAGTGTGACTTGTAAGCAATAGGTCTCCTTCATTAAACATCAAGTACATGAAACCCACTGAGCCTGGCATAATTTTTATTCCAAGGTAGGTGTGGCTGTCATGTGTCAGTAAGTATTTAGATTCAAGAAGATCAGACTGCAAAGATTGCAGTATACTGAATGTTCTGGCAGCCAGCTAGATTTAGTGAAAGTAGGTTGTATCAGGGCATGTAGCATCTTGAAACTCTGGGCATCATCTGGAGTGTAAGTACAGCCAATATTTAAAAAAAACAGTAAAGATTGTAATTGTTTCAGAGTTGTCGGAGCGTTCAACTGTGCGCATTTCTCCAGGAAGTGAGGCGCTAAACCTCAACCTTCGTTGTTGAGTTCATAGCCCAGGAACAACACTGTGCACTCTGCAATGTGTGATTTTGTAAACATGACAATGATGCGGTCAGGGCGACAAGATAATTCGTCGTCTGTGAGATAAATATCATCAACATACGAGTACGTGTCAGGGTCAATGCTCTCTAACAGTGAGACAAAACATGTGGCAAAGACGCCTGGGCTGTTTTTGTAGCCCATGTCTAATCTTTTGAACAGTTTTTTTTGCTGCCAGAAGTAAAAGCTGTCCATTGACTACTAATAGAGGACAGTTTATGACTGAATAAGCCATTGGATATGTCAAGTGTGGTCTTGAGCGGCAGATAAAAGCAGCACCCTGTTGTGCTGTGCATGGTGCCATTGTGCTGATTTTCCAGCGCGTGACTAACACCCAGTGCAAAAAATCTGAACGGATGGTACAACTTAATGAACTCCACTGCTTACAGACCTCCACGTCGTAAAGTGGTATTTATGCAGAACTCGGCAAACTCCACCCAGGCCTAGTGACAACCTCCAGAACCTTCTTGTACTAAAACGTGGGCGGCAGGTATAAATAATGGATCCTCAGAAGCATCTCTTTAGGGCACCTCTGGACCCGTTGAAGACTCAGAAAGACTGATATGCTGCTCTGCAAGGACTGCCACTCAGTTTCCTTTTTTCACCCTGCTTCCTGAGCCAAAAGCACTGGACCTGTATTTTGCACTCGAGACCAATAGAGTGACTCCAGGGTGAGTTGGATGACCTCCTGATCAAAACACTAGGGACAGAAAAGGCTCTCACCGCATTGAACTCAGCACCTAAACTCTGTCTGCTGTGGGAACAATTGTTGTGCTCCTCCAAGAAGAGATTGAAACATCACTTATTTCAAACCTGAATAATATGTGCATCCTATATGTTGGTGTACATACATTTCAATTTAATTTTGCATTGTTATTATCGCTGAGATATGATTTTATGTAATAACAGCATTATTTGGAGTTTGGACTATGGGACACTAGATCAGAAGTAGAGGTGTGTGAAACGTGCATAATTTGCTGTAGCGTAATGATGTGAACTTATCACAAAAATAAGTGAAATGAATCTTACACTCAAAAATGAAATCTTTAGGGTGATTTCTGGTTGCTCACATTCAAACACTTGAGCTTGAGTTCTGATATGTAGTTTTGCACTCGATTATTACCCAAACAATCTGCTAGGGTTAAAAATGTAACTGAAATGCAGCTCCCATTCAAAAATTACCCAAAGTAACATCTTGTATTAAATGTCTATCCGAAATTATGCAATGTTGTGTAATCATGGTAATTTTGCAGTCATTTTCTTATGGAAAATGCCAAAATGGGACCCTTTACACTAGCGCAATTAAAATGTTGCCCAGGCCAAATCAAAACATGACGGATGTCACAGCTGTAATGTAATTGTATTACAGCAGAGAGTCCATCAACCATGTGTGGGACAGAGTATCCCATGCTTTTATATTTTAACACTGGCTTTCATGTGTACTTTTAAGAATCTGTATTGATTACAGTATTTTATTTGTGATAGTATAGTTGTTTCGGTTGTCCTTGTTTTATGTCTTGTAGCTGGGCTCCAGGCTTTGTTATAAACTAAACTCAATGAAAAATAAATGACCTCCATTTCCAGAACTAAGAGATAAGATGAAAGATAAACTGAACTGCAAATTCTCAGCCAAATATCATTATTATAGCAATAAAAATGAAATTAATTTGAAATTATAATTTTGCTTACCTATCACACTTAATTGAAACTGCTTCTTTATTTTGAATTCTGAGAAGTGTGCTAGAATATTGGTTTTAAAATAGGAACAAGTAAGGCCTGCTACACCAACTGCATTTTTTTGTACTTATATTGAGGTAATTGAAATTTTTATGGTCAAGTGTGTCCCCTACCGTGTACCCCAACGGCTCCATGTACGTGCTTCAAGTACATGTAATTTCCCTCCATGACCGAATATGAAGACGCAAATACATTTGCGTCCAACGTTAACATGTCCTCATTCAGATCCACCATGAGTGGATCGATAATTCAGTTCCTAACCATACCATGCCAACGTCTTTACATGGTACACTTTTACGTTTCCTGGCTCTGCCGAGCTAGGCCCTGATTTCTGTCTCCAAGCCCTTTCTGCCTCCTGCCTCTGAAAGCTGCAGCATGGACGCGTATCCCTGACCTCTGCCTTACTTCCTGCCAAGCGAAGCGGTGCCTGGCTCAACCTGGCCTGCCTGCCAAGACCGTATTTTGCCTTCAAGTTATCTGTCCGGCCTCCTCGAAAATACATTCCTGTCTAGTGATTTAGGTAAACATCTGGCTGCAGAGCAAAGAGCAAGCCTTCCTGTCACCATGCAAGTAATTTACAGTTCCCGTTGCCATAGTAGGCCCATGGCCCCTGCACGTAGACACGTAGACACATATGCACGCACTAGCATTCAGTATAGAATAGCCTCTGCCCGAGAGACCTTTTACTTCAGATAATACATCCTCCAAACATAAGATACCAGATATGTTATAGGTCCAGGTCGTTCTGACATCCCAGACTTCTGTCTCCTCTACTAATGTTAAAGTTCTCCCCAGTTACACGTCTATGTCACGTCATGCTAGCTGCGCGCGCATCCGCACTTTTCTGCTGATCCTGCAACTTTCTCTGAGCACCCACCCACTTGTGATGATTCTTATGACGTTTCTCTGACATGCACAGTGCACGCCTCTGTGTACGCCTATTACACGCCTTCTTTCACGCCTCCTGTTACGCACATGTGTTCTTATCTGCTCTTTTCCACCTGTTACGCCTACTGTATTGGATTCAATTATGTTACTTTACTATATATAATGTGTAATGTTAATAAAACGTTGACTGTCCCTTCCCGAACCCTAGTGGTGACGGAACATGATCTCCAACCTCGAGGTTTTTCCATTAAAACCCTTAAGACTCAGATACCACGGACTCTGCCTCTCATTTATATGAGCTGTCTTGTAATTATTATACGGAAAAATGACTAGGTAAAACTATTTACCACATAATTTGGCACCCGAACAGGGACCCCTCCCCCACCCCACGCGCCGGAGATGCGTCGCAGGCCTTGTCCCCTGCCACAGCTGTGACGGACATCCATGCGCATCTGCAGGTTTTCCTGTACCTCCCTCAGGCCTACAGAGGTGACGGAGACTGCGGTCGACATCCAGACGAGGCGGTGAGGAGTGCGGAGGATCCCGACCAGAGCCCAGCCGAGAGTAACAGTGTCCGAGGTATCCAGAGGCCCACCTGTTCCGCCGTGCCGTGCCGAGGCGCATGCGTAGTAGCAGTACCAGTAGAAGTCCAGTCCAGTCCGAGGCCTTAAAGTTCAAGTTCAAGTATTGCTCCCGGTGAGTACCGTTGCTAGGGACGCATCTAGACGGGTGCATTAGTTTGTGTCCGGTCAAGACAGGTCTGGGTACACAGTCCTGGTCCGTACGTGTTCACTTAGGTGAGCGCGGTATGACGTGTCTCTTTATGGGACCGGTCTGTACTGTTTAGCAGTGCATCTAGTAATCCAGTGATTCAGTAATTCAGCCTTCAAGTATTATTTCTTGAGATTCTAAGCATTGTGTTCTATGTACTAGCCAGTATCTATTCAACATGTTTTAATGTGTTTCATGTCGTGGTATGAATGACTGTTTGCTTTTCATTATTGTGTTTATTGTGTTCGAGAAAAGGTAGAAATGCCGTTATTTTCTAAATTACGTCAGATAGGAACTAGGAAAGGGATACTCGAAGAAGCAGTTCCTGTCCTGCCTAGGGACAGGAACAGGGTATTTTATGTACCACAAGCACGGCTTAGACGCTGTGTTGTATTTAGATCTGTGGGTGGACTATACTAAGAATCTCGAAGAAAAGTTTAGATGGCCTGTCTCAGGGACATGGGATGCCGAGTGCATCATGAGAGTAGAAGAAGCGTTATGGAAAAAGAAAGCCAGACAATCCCAGAAAGATGCCATAGAATTGTGGCGTAAAGAATCGCATAGAAGGATAGAGAAAGCACTCAGAAAAACAGATAGAAGTAGAGAAGAATCCGAAAAAGCCAAAGAAAAAGAGTTACTAGAAGAAGGAGAACAGGTCAGATCAGAACAATTAGACCGCCAAAGAAATGCACTTATTACAGCCATGTATCCAGTCCTTGCCGAGGGCCTGCCTAAGGCGACCCCGGAAGTACCCAGTAACTTGCCACCACCATTGGTTCCGACTAAAGTACGTCACCATAAGACCGCAGCCGATATTTTCCTTTCTTCCTACTTAGATGATGTAGCTCCCGCATATACCAATGTACCCGCACATCCTGTTAATAATAATCTGCCACAGCATGTTCCTGCCGATCGAGCTGCGACCCCTCCACGTCACGTACTTCCCGCACCCGTTGTTACTTCCCCTCTCGCTGTTGCCACTGGTCCTCCTACTTCTGGTCCTCTTAACCCTTTTGCTCCAGATACGACTCAGTCGTCCCCGTTAACTGTGTCTTTGCCACCCGCGATGACGTCAAGTCATGCTCAAGCTTCCGCATCGGGAGGTGCCGTAGGAGGTTACCGAACCCCGCCACAACAGCACCGTTTGACCATGAGAGAATTAGCTACACAGAATACCCCGAAAGCGGCCCCTGCTGAAAAGCTTAAAGAATACCTCACAGATTGTAGATATGATCCCGTTCCAGGCAAGCAAGGGCCCATGATGTTAGCCTCGTTACGTTTAAGACGTGTTGCAAATTATTTGGTTTTACTGCCAGGAATGCCAGACTATCTAGACAGGATATATCATTTTATTCAGACTGGAGAAGGTCCTGAATGTGTTCGTGAAGCCATGGCACATCAGAAAACTGAGACACAAGGGTTAATATTACGTTTCCTGATTAATTGTTTAATAAGAGAACGAGATCGACCAGGCTATGTACAAGAAGAGATGGATGTATTGACTAAATGGAGTCAGAATATTGCAGAAGGTAAGCATGACAGACAGAATAGTATAGATGCCATGACTAGGAAAGTCCGTAAAGAGATATTAGCCATACATACCCGACAGAATACCGATAGGGCAGTAGAGTCAGACGATAAAGAATCCTCAGAGAAGGAGGAAGAGTTAGAGAATCCAACAACGACTCGAGAGACGATAGCGTATGTAGGTAGAGCGAAACTTCCTAAACAGTATCCTTTAGGTAGTCCTTTCGACAGACCCATTCGTCTAGAAAGCAAGAAACAATACCTTTCCCCGATACCAGAGCAATGTTCTCTTGAACATATATTCCAAGTTACTGATAAAATCCTGAAAGAAAGAATAGGTTATCATGAACTCACTACCTTACGTGATCAGGAACTAGCCCGGTCAGCAGTCCAATGGGCCGAGGATGACAGAAGATATAAAGATGATCTAGTAGTGCAAACATTTTTAAGCCTTACTCCAGAAGAACAGCGATTGGCTGGTATATACATGACCCAACATCTCATTATCCAGTATGAAAACCAACAGTCCGATCCAGGTCCATTGTATAATTTATTGCAAGACTTACTCCTGAGAAGATGGAGAGGCCTAGGTACCGATTTAATTGATGTTATTTTAGAACAACGTCACAAATATAGTACGTTCCTGACTCCACGTCTTGTTTCCGTTCCACCCCCAGTAAGACAGCCATATCACCTAGACAGACAGAATCCCTTACGAGAAGTACATCCAATCAGGAAGCCAGATGATACGCTTGAACGTGTGTTTGTATACACTCCTTTAACTAAGATGGAATTATTAGAAATGAAGAAAATTGTACCTTGTCACGATAAAGATCCTGCAGGTTTCCACCGTGAATTAAAAGACATGTTACTAATGGGCGATTACACATATTCAGACATTCTAAAAATGTTAAAAGTATTATTGCCGGCAGGGATTTACGAGAAACTGAAAGAGAAAGATTGGGAGGTGGGAGATAAAAAGATTAAGTGGACCGAATTAGAGGATGAAGAAAAAGGACGTACCCCACGTTTAGGTCTTGGGGACAAAACTAAAGCATTACCAGGATTGTTAGCACAAGTTTTGCCTAGATTATTGACAGTTAAAAAGGAAGATTGGGATGCGATTTCAGCCTGCAAACAGAAACCAGACGAAGACACTAGTGATTTTTATTCTAGATTAGAGAAATGTTTTATTATTGATAGTGGCCTGAAAACAAGTAGCGAGTCGTTTCCACATCTCTTTGTAACCAAACTAGTTGAGAATTACTTGCCCCAGGTTAAGAACAGAGTATTAAAGGTCGAAAGTACATGGCAAGCAAATACGCCTTCTCAAATGTTACAAATGTTACAGTACCACCAGAACAGAATCAGAGAGGAACACGATCATGAACAGAGACGCATGAAAGACACTAAAATGAAAGTACTAGTTGCCCAGTCTGTTCCAGCAGATGGTCAGAAGAGAGGTAACATGCAGAACACCCAGACTAATCGTCCTACAGGTCCTGTTAAAGGAAATTGCAATTACTGCAAACAGCCAGGTCATTTTATCAGTGATTGTGCCGTTCTGAAACACAATGTCGCCACAGGCAAAACGAAAGAAAGACCACGTCAGCCTAGGCCAGAATACATTCAGCAGAATATGCAACAGAACCCGCAACCTGCTCCACAGCATGTTCAGCAACAGACCGTAGCGGTACCACAGCCCCAGCCCATTGCCGCAACACAACACGTTACACAACAGATGTACCAGTATGCACAGTCAGAGTATCCAGATTACCAACAGTATTCATGAAACAGCCTAGAGAGGGAAGTAGGTTTGCCTCTCATCGAGATTCCTGTAGATCAAGAGGGTCCTTATGTACATAGTCAGGTATTAGGAAAAGACAGAAAATTTTTGATTGACACAGGGGCAAGCAGAACTACCATTAGTCATGACGAAGTTCCAGGGGCACCCCTCTCAGGCTCACAGAATGTTTCCCTTGGATTTTCAGGAAAACCTATTGTCAATGAAGTATCGAAACCAGTTCCCCTTGCAGTTGGTCCATTGTCACGCACTACAGATTTATTGCTTACGAAGTCATGTCCAGAAAACTTGCTTGGTATTAAAACGTTGAAAGCTCTAGGAGCTGTAATTTGTTGTTCTCCGGAAGGAGTGAGATTGTTTTTGCGTGACTTTAAGGGTCACTATGTGTTGAGAGATTTTGATCCCCGATTACAGAATGTACCACAGCATTTATGGGCACAAGGCCCTACTGATGTAGGATGTATGCACATTACACCGCATCGTGTCACACTCAAGTCAGGAGTTGTTCTGCCCAGAATCCGACAATACAAATTGCCACCTGAGGCTGTAGCAGCCTTATTGAAAATAATTGACAAGCTCATTGCTCAAGGAGTAGTTGTAGAAACTGACTCCAATATTTGTAATTCTCCAATCATTCCGATTCTTAGACGTACTGATCCAAATGCACCTCCTGTGTATCGTCTAGTGATTGACCTTAGAGAGCTTAACAAATGTATCATACCTCAGTTCCCAGTGGTCCCAGATATTTCATCTCTGTTGACAGCTATTGATTCTGAAGCGGTGTTCTTTACTGTAATTGATCTCAAGAATGCCTTCTTTAGTGTTCCCATTGATCCGGAAAGCCAGTATCCTTTCGGATTCAGTTTAAATGGCCGAAGCTTTAAATTTGCACGTGCACCTCAAGGGTTCACGGAAAGTCCGAGTATCTATAGCCAAGCACTGAAAAGACAACTTGACAGTATCCACATGCCTGCTAACACTGCCCTACTTCAGTATGTCGATGATCTATTGATCACCGCCCGAAGTGAACAAGAATGTGAACAAGCATCTCTGACAGTCCTGTATTTTCTGGCCGACAAGGGGCACAAAGTGTCACCTTCGAAGCTACAATTCTGTGTTCAGCAAGTTGTGTACCTTGGGCACTTGCTGTCCAAGAGGGGGAGACAGCTTACACCAGACCGCATCCAGTTAATTGTACATATGCCACAACCCAAGACACAAAAAGATGTATGGGCCTTTATAGGCCTCACCTCTTATTGCAGACAATGGATCCCTCAGTACGCATATCTAGCCAAGCCCCTTATACAGTTGACAACCCAGGAGGCAGCGTCATCGACTGTCCTCCCTTGGACTCAGGAACATACACAAGCTTTTGACGACTTGAAGAAAGCCCTATGCCAAGCACCTGTTTTAGCAACACCATGTTACAGTAAACCTTTTACACTTTTTGTCACAGAATGCGAAGGTACTGCATTGTCAGTTCTCACCCAAGATCAAGCAGGTTCACACAAACCATGTGCTTATTTTTCCAGTACATTAGATCCAGTAGCCCAGGCTTTGCCTGCGTGTTTGAAATCAGTTGCAGCAACAGCTCTAGCAATCAGACAAAGTGATTCCATTGTATTAGGACACCAATTGACAGTACAAGTTGCACATTCCGTGGAAGTTCTTTTAAACCGTACACAGACTCAGCACTTGACTATAGCACGACTGACAGGTTATGAATTGACGTTATTCCAGCCACACATAGAAATCAGACGCTGCAACACACTGAATCCTGCTACGCTTTTGCCGTTAAGTACAAAAGACCCTATGGCACATGACTGTGTGGAAGTCATTAACACTAAAATGAAGCCTAGACAAGACTTGACAGATATCGCATTACCAGATCCAGACCTGACACTTTATGTGGATGGTTCATGTATGAGAACAAGTACAGGAGAGTTAGTGGCCGCGTATGCAGAGACCACTAAAACTGAAGTCATAGAAACACATCGAATTGACACCCTGTCTGCCCAAGCAGCAGAGCTCATCACTCTGACCCAAGCCTGTATTCGAGCCAAGAACAAGAAAGTTAACATATACACAGATTCCTGTTATGCATTCGGAGTTGTACACGAGTTCGGAGTCCTCTGGCAAGAGAGAGGTTTCTTAACTTCACACGGGGCCAAGATCCAGCACGGTCCCCTCATTCAAGCTCTGTTAGAAGCAATACATTTGCCTACAGCAATAGCCATCATGAAGTGTAAAGCACATACGAAAGTCACAGACACTATTTCCCAGGGTAACAACCTGGCAGACCGAACAGCCAAACATACAGCACAGACTCATACTGATATGACAAAGGCAGTAGTTCCAACACATTGCATGACAGTTAGGGATCCCGCCCTAGATGTAATTGACATACAGACACATGCTACTTCAGACGAAATCAAGAAATGGACGGAACTAGGAGGGATCCAGACAGAACATGGATGGATGACGAAGGGAAAAGCCACATGGTTTCTTCCCGACTCTATGGTTCAAGTTATCATTAACACAGCACATAGTCCTGCACACTTAGGAGAAAAAGCCATGTTAGACAGTATTCAAAACCTTTGGTTCAATAACAATTTACGAGCAGCAGCAAAACAGAAAGTGCGTACTTGCATGATCTGTTGTCAGTTCAACCCAGGTAAAGGCATTCCCGTAGAGCAAGGTGGATTTCATCCTCCTGATCATCCTTTTGAAGTCCTCCAGATGGATTATATCCAGATTGACCATTGTGGAGGATTCAAGTATGTCCTCGTAGTTGTATGTGCACTTTCCCGATGGACAGAAGCATATCCAGTCCCAGATTACACTGCCCCGACCACTGCCAAGCAGTTGGTTCGTGAATTTTTCCCGAGGTTTGGTTTGCCTCGTGTCGTGTATTCAGATAACGGACAGCCATTCTCGTCCGAGCTCATGAAACAGGTTTCCCTTCTGTTAGGTTATCAACGAAAGTTCCACTGTGTTCGGCATCCCGAAGCAGCTGGATTAGTAGAGAGACACAATCAGACTCTGAAAACACGTCTTGCCAATGTCTGTGCAGAAAAAGGGGTAGACTGGACAGTAGCCCTTCCAGTTGCTCTCTTCTACATGCGAATTATAGCCCATTCTAGGACAGGGCTATCCCCGTATGAGGTGGTTTTTGGACGGCCACCGAATATGTGGGGGACGCCTCTGCCTCGTAAGATCACTGATGTTGACAGTAATATGCTGACAGATTACCTTGCTTCCTTGATGTCTGCACTACAATCATGTCGTTCACAGGTCGCTGCAGCCTTTCCAGACAACACCGAGGTGAAGCCACACAAGATCATCCCTGGTGACCATGTTTACGTCCGTAATTTCGATCGGAAGAGTCCGCTGGAGCCCCGCTGGAAGGAGCCGAAGCTTGTTTTGTTAACTACAAGGACTGCAATCAAATTAGAGGGCCGTAAAGGCTGGCTCCACTCGAGCCACGTAAAACGATTTCATGGACTTCCGCCAAAAACTGATTCCCAGGACTTTCGCATTCCAGAGACTGATACTAAACTCCCCCTGGTAGAGAGAACTCCGTCTCAGGAGTACCGATTAAAGTTGAGGTCTAGTAAGTCAGACAGTTTTATTGTTTAAGTCCTCTCCTAGGTGAAGCGGTTAGACAGGTTCCTGACATGTATAAGTTAGACCCCAATAGAGAGAGAGATAGACAGGAGATCAAGAAACAGAAATATTGTAAATCTCTCCGAAGCTACTGTATTGTTACATTATTGATTATGTTTTTTCTGAGTCTTGCGATTATTGGCATAAGTATATTATTGCATATGTTCTTTCCTATTGCCTCACATGTACATTCTTCTTTTAATGACACTGCAGACCACACCTTTAGTGATCTGCCCCCGCATGAACTCTCATATCGACTTGCGCTGCGCAACAATTCATTCATCCGTATGTTACACCATTCTCACCAGACCAGCAATGCCACCAATTGCTGGGTATGTGGCCGACTCCCTCCCTACCAGAAAATGATGGGAGCCTTGCCTCTTTTTCCTTACCCGTTTACACATAATGGTTCATGTGGTGCATGGTTTACATTAATGTCCTCGTTAGACAGTAAGTCCCAAGTTTCCCAAGGTAATTGGATATGGGGAGACCTGAATACCGTTATGAATAAGGCCTGTTTCCCAGACAAGGAGGGTCTTCCCCAAATGACAGGTACCGATCTAGAAAACGAAGTATATGGATTAGGTAATTTTACACTTAACCTCATGATTTTGAATGTTCAGTCAGAAACTAGTTCGAACTCACCCTCTATTTCAGTCTTACCAGTGAAGGGTGATCTATGCGTCAGAAAGACTGGTTCAGTACATCTAGGACACAGCGATTGTAATACAGTTATTGAATTCAGTGATAAGGGCAAGTCTACATTCAAAGCTTCCCGACATTCCTATTTCATTTGTGGCCATACAGCTTATATAAGTTTACCTCCAGACTGGGATGGTACTTGTTACATTGCATTCCTACTGCCACCTGTTTTTCTAGCCCCACCTGATTACCATAGAAATTCTCATCTCATTCATGTTAGACCCAAAAGAGATCTCCCGATTGTCGATTACACTGAAACGACATGGGAACAATACACAGATTTCAATAAAGGATTCTTCCCCTATTTAGGCACTGTCTCAAATAGTAAACTGATACGTCACTTGACCAGAACCCTTGAAGCAGTAATAAATGAAACTACTTTTGCCCTAGGTGTAATGTATAAATGTAAATGTATTGGCATTTATATAGCGCACTACTTACCCGTAGGGTCCCAAGGCGCTTCGACCGCTGCGAAACCCTTCCTGGCTTCCCTGAGAGATGGTCCCTTAATGGGTATCTCCAGGGTGAGACCAGGCATCCCCGGCGGTCTGGTGGGGCCGTTAGTGAAGATGAGGCAAGCTAATGCCCAGAGTTGCCGAGTGTGATCGCTGATCAGAGTGGGCACCGAGGCAAGAGAATTATCGAGTCCGCTGACCCTGGTCCAGAAACCTGCCGTGCCGGGAATCGAACCCTGGTCCCGGGCCATCCTCTGCTCTCGGGTCTGCCGCCTCTAACCAGTGAGCCACACTACTTCACTTAACTTAACTTAGGTAACTTAACAGATGAGCAATCTGCTATGAGACTTGTCGTTCTTCAAAATCGTCTCGTCCTTGACGTCATCCTGGCAGATAGGGGCGGGGCTTGTAGAGTCATCGGATCTAGCTGCTGTGTTTTCATTCCAAATAATGCACCGTCAGTATATAGAGCCATAACTCGGCTCCACAAGATTGCAAGTCAGATACACCAGAATCCAGGCACCTGGACCTGGTCCGGTTGGCTCTGGAGCGTGTTATCAGCCTGGGGATGGAAAGTCCTATCCTTCCTTGGAATAGCCCTTCTCATAGTATTCAGTTGTTGTCTATGTCTACAATGTGGGCCAGCGATTTGTGGCCTGTGTGCTACATCATGTATTCCCCATCCAAGTCCACGTTCCAAATCCCGAATGAAAAAAGATGAGCAAATGATTTTATATGAACAGATAGATGGACTCATGAAAATTGACATATCATGAAGGGTCCGTAGGGGACAAGGAGGGAATGAGGTAATTGAAATTTTTATGGTCAAGTGTGTCCCCTACCGTGTACCCCAACGGCTCCATGTACGTGCTTCAAGTACATGTAATTTCCCTCCATGACCGAATATGAAGACGCAAATACATTTGCGTCCAACGTTAACATGTCCTCATTCAGATCCACCATGAGTGGATCGATAATTCAGTTCCTAACCATACCATGCCAACGTCTTTACATGGTACACTTTTACGTTTCCTGGCTCTGCCGAGCTAGGCCCTGATTTCTGTCTCCAAGCCCTTTCTGCCTCCTGCCTCTGAAAGCTGCAGCATGGACGCGTATCCCTGACCTCTGCCTTACTTCCTGCCAAGCGAAGCGGTGCCTGGCTCAACCTGGCCTGCCTGCCAAGACCGTATTTTGCCTTCAAGTTATCTGTCCGGCCTCCTCGAAAATACATTCCTGTCTAGTGATTTAGGTAAACATCTGGCTGCAGAGCAAAGAGCAAGCCTTCCTGTCACCATGCAAGTAATTTACAGTTCCCGTTGCCATAGTAGGCCCATGGCCCCTGCACGTAGACACGTAGACACATATGCACGCACTAGCATTCAGTATAGAATAGCCTCTGCCCGAGAGACCTTTTACTTCAGATAATACATCCTCCAAACATAAGATACCAGATATGTTATAGGTCCAGGTCGTTCTGACATCCCAGACTTCTGTCTCCTCTACTAGTGTTAAAGTTCTCCCCAGTTACACGTCTATGTCACGTCATTCTAGCTGCGTGCGCATCCGCACTTTTCTGCTGATCCTGCAACTTTCTCTGAGCACCCACCCACTTGTGATGATTCTTATGACGTTTCTCTGACATGCACAGTGCACGCCTCCGTGTACGCCTATTACACGCCTTCTTTCACGCCTCCTGTTACGCACATGTGTTCTTATCTGCTCTTTTCCACCTGTTACGCCTACTGTATTGGATTCAATTATGTTACTTTACTATATATAATGTGTAATGTTAATAAAACGTTGACTGTCCCTTCCCGAACCCTAGTGGTGACGGAACATGATCTCCAACCTTGAGGTTTTTCCATTAAAACCCTTAAGACTCAGATACCACGGACTCTGCCTCTCATTTATATGAGCTGTCTTGTAATTATTATACGGAAAAATGACTAGGTAAAACTATTTACCACAATATAAAATACTACAGTACTTCTACTTAATAGAAAATGCTATTCATAAACCTAGAGGGGGCAATCACTTCTTCTATCTTTTCTAAGGGGAGAGCCACACACATGCAAGTTTATTACATAATAGTAAGTGTGGAAGGGTCTGGGTTAGTGTCTGGATGATAGAGAATACTTATGACAAAATGGTAGGGGTTAGGGAGGAGCACGATGGGGTTTTGGGAAGGCTACAGAGAATTTAGGGAAGGTCAGACAACCACCCACTAAAGAGTAAGCACACTGTTATTCACAAACTGCAAATCTAAAGTTACTACATCCTTAAATTACCCACAGCAATATTAAATGTACCCCAGCTCAATCTCCTACAGAGAATAATGGGAGCAGGGACCTAAACTCAAACCCACAGGAAATAATGTTAAAATAAGTTAATTCTTTTTTTTTTTTTAAATATATATGCATTTGGTTTGATGTTGCCTTTTATATATAAATAAAACATTTATGATAACACAATTGTATTAACCTTTTATTTTTTCAACAATGAATGTTACATTATTTTGAATATTTAAAATGAATTCTATACAAGGGGTGACCGGAACTCGCAGGTTTTCACTCCAGGAAATTCCGCAGGGTTACATAAAAACTCTGCAAAATCCCACAGAGGTCCACCAGCGGGCGAAAACCATACTATTGCAGACAACTTTAGCACCAGTAGTGCAAGCAGCACTGAAAAATCACCATGTGTTGTGCAAGAGCTTGGGCAAATCAAATTGATTTTACTGCCTCTCATGTAGAAAATTTGCTTGAGCAGCAGTAAATCTACTAGAATGGCAGCACACTGACCTTGATAACTCCTGACTGCCCGCTTTAGGAAATTGCGCTAGGGGATGCCAACTTTTGCTTGTGTTCATGCTCTTGCTTGCCAGATCACATTTTCTGAAGCCTCACATGAGGAAAATTCCGCCATGCAGTGATTGGAAGAACTTGGCCAGAACTCCACTTTAAACAGTAATGTGGAGTGACCAAAAATGTTCCATGTCCACAGACAGAATTAAACAATCTGTCCACACCTATTCCATACATGATTTTTCATAATGTCTAATGAATAATGAATAAATATTAGGTGAGATTATTTTAATAAATCTTTAAAAGAAAATGGATACATTTAGGCTATGTAACTCAAAAGTAAATTATTAGTTCTGTAGCTTTTTTCGCTTTCGTCTACATTAAAAAAATATATAAAAATAATTTACATTTATATATTACATAAACAGATTTTGCTATATTTTTTTAAGTTTAATAAACGTTTTTGTTTCGTCGTATACTTTACAATAGGGAGATCTATGACACATGTAAACAATTAATGGTAGTAACTTCATACTTATAAAATGTAATCTCCCTCTCGTTCCTGGAGTGGAGACATGTAAGTCTGCACTTTGTAGTAAAATTACACTTTACACTCGGAAATGATGAATATACAACAACAGTAAATTTACAAAGTATAATTCCTTTAACAATTCGAATTTTAAATAAATTTTTGGAATTTAGCGATTTCTTTATTCAACAATGAAATACCATGGTAAAAAATCCTCAGTGCCTTATGTCAAATGATATTAGTAGCAGTTCAATGCACAGGTTCACGCAATTCTTATTGAAAAGACAAGGGGGTGGAGGTGGGATAGGTGAAAAGAATGAAAGCGCAAAGGAATGGTCACTTTATTTGTCCTTACTTGGATCCTTAATAGGGTCCTCATTGACTACCTAAAGAGATAATGTTTGCTCTACTCTAACTAGATCAATGACCCGGCTGTGTATGATAAATGCTATTTATTAAAGAGTGATTTCCTCTATCTTAATATAGCATATTTCTTTAAGTTTGCAATGCACTTCATTATAATTTTTTGAAACTTGATCAGAGTTTTGAGTGCAAAAAGAGAAACAGACTGCTTGTTGAATCAATCACAGAGGACAAAATCCTCACTACTAGGAGGCACTTTAATTCACTTAACATACTCAAGGGAAGACCTTGGTGACTTAGTAGGACATAGTGCTAAAGAGCAGGTTTTGAATCCCTTAAGGGGTATTCAACCTCGGAGCCTTTGCCCCTTTTGCTTGCTGTACCTACACTTCACATTTAATTACACATAACTGATCACCTTAATCAAGTTTTTTTTAATTCATAGCGGCTTCCCCTCCAAGACCCAAAAGCTGCCACGGGAATAGTGCCCATCATAAAAAAATGTGTAGCTTCCACCCTCACTAAACATTACAATGAGTTTTTGAGGCTACTATTGATAACCAACTTTTAACGTTTCAATATGTATTTTTGTTATTGTCAGGACTGCACATGCAAAGGTTTTTATTAATTATGCATAACAAAATTATCTATTTATCTATCTCATTGAGAACGGTTCACACTGCCCATTATCAATGAGCTTATTGGGGTCTATTAGATTGGATTTAGAGGTTGC
Organism: Lissotriton vulgaris; assembly: GCF_964263255.1. Classification (NCBI taxonomy): domain Eukaryota; kingdom Metazoa; phylum Chordata; class Amphibia; order Caudata; family Salamandridae; genus Lissotriton; species Lissotriton vulgaris. The sequence continues at coordinate 1,302,746,502 of NC_141694.1, forward strand.
TTATCAAAGTAAACACATAAACTCGTAATATTTATTGGCAGAAATAATCTCCTTGGTGTTACAAATATATCATTACAATCGATAATTTTATTTGTCCCTTATTTTTCAGAAACTCATTCAACTTTCAATGAGCGTTATTTGTCGACTTTACATTTTGTGTTTTGTTGGATTGTGTAACGACACAATATCCATCTTCGAACTACAAATCATGTCAATCACTGTTCAATTTAATTAGTGTTTTTTTATATGAAAGTAAACACTACCGGTTCCAACCAATGCACGAATTGTTAAGGGAAAGATTTTGGTCAGGTGCCTTCTAGATAAAGAAAAAAACGGTTGCAGCCATAAAACAGTAATTCCAATAAAATAGCTGCTCTTCTATCGAGTTTGCTTTTTAATGAATGCAAAAACAACAGTTGATGGACAGAATACGGAACAATGTCATACATTCACCCCAGTTCAGAGATCTGGGCCTAAATCCATCAATTTTTTGCACTCCACACCACCCCAGTTCAGACATGGCCATATGCAAATCAGCCTTGACCTTGTGCCTTATTGGAACAGTCCAGCCCGAACTGCCAAGCCATGTCTTTCCTGGGTCAAGGCTGATTTGCATATGGACATGTCTGAACTGTGGTGGTGTGAAGTGCAAAAAAACGATGGATTTAGGCCCAGATCTCTGTACTGGGGTGAATGTATGACATTGTTCTGCATTCTGTCCATCAACTGTTGGTTTTGCATTTGTCACCCCGAGTGGAATGGGTATGCTCAGACGTGAGAACCATGCTCTCCACACCACTGGAGTCAAGCTATCCTGGCTGCAGAAGGCTGATAGCCAGAAACCGGTCCTAGGATGCTTGATTCCGGTCCAGGAAAGACATGGCTTGGCAGTTCGGGCTGGACTGTTCCCATGAGGCACAGGGTCAAGGCTGATTTGCGTATGGCCATGTCTGAACTGGGGTGGTGTGGAGTGCAAAAAAACGATGGATTTAGGCCCAGATCTCTGTACTGGGGTGAATGTATGACATTGTCCTGCATTCTGTCCATCAACTGTTGGTTTTGCATTTGTCCCCTCTAGTGGGATGGTTATGCTCAGTCGTGAGTCCCATGCTCTCTACACCACTGGAGTCAAGCTATCCTGGCTGAATACGGCTGATAGCCAGAAACCGGTCCTAGGATGCTTGATTCCGGTCCAGGAAAGACATGGCTGGGCAGTTCGGGCTGGACTGTTCCCATGAGGCACAGGGTCAAGGCTGATTTGCATATGGCCATGTCTGAACTGGGGTGGTGTGGAGGGCAAAACAAACGATGGATTTAGGCCCGGATCTCTGTACTCTGGTGAATGTATGACATTGTTCTGCATTCTGCCCATAAACAGTTGGTTTTGCATTTGTCCCCCCGAGTGGGATGGGTAGGCTCAGACGTGAGTCCCATGCTCTCCACACCACTGGAGTCAAGCTATCCTGGCAGAAGACGGCTGATAGCCAGAATGCGGTCCTAGGATGCTTGATTCCGGTCCAGGAAAGACATGGCTTGGCAGTTCGGGCTGGACTGTTCCCATGAGGCACAGGGTCAAGTCTGATTTGCATATGGCCATGTCTGAACTGGGGTGGTGTGGAGTGCAAAAAAACGATGGATTTAGGCCCAGATCTCTGTACTTGGGGTGAATGTATGACATTGTTCTGCATTCTGTCTAAGCATGGGCAAATTTTGCGAATTCGCGATCCGCGAATTTGCGGATTTGCGATTCCCGATCCGCAAAATTCACGAATTTTTGTTTTTTTGCGTGTTCGTGGGGTTTTTTGTGTGTTCGCGGGGTTTTTTGCGTATTCGCGGGGCTTTTTGCGTCTTCGCGAGCCGCTTGCATAGCGGAGTTACCCATGCAGTCGTTTATGGGAGAGGGAAAGAGAGAGAGATAGATAGATAGATAGATAGATAGATAGATAGATAGATAGATAGATAGATAGATAGATAGATAGATAGATAGAAAGAGAGAGAAAGAGAGGGAAAGAGAGAGGGAGAGAGAGAACGAGAGAAAGAAAGAGAGGCCGGATCTCTAAAGGTCCAGATTCCTGAGTTACCCCTACAGTACATACAGCTTTTTATTTTTAGCAAAATGCATATGAAAATTGTGCTGTAAAGGTCTCTTTTAGTTTAACCCCTCCTGACAACTCAAAATGGGTGTATTTGCCATCCTCTCCCTTCTTCCTGTTTTTTATATCTGTAAGTGCTTCCTGATGAGGTTTAATTCCTTGTACAGGTGCCTCGTTGCCTACTTGTAACTATTCTCTGACCCTGCTTCAAGAGTCAGAGCAGGGTCAGAGAATAGTTGCAAATAGATAACGAGGCACCAGGAAGCAATTAGCAGCAGGTGTCCAAGTTGAAGTTAATTTGTTTGTAACCCTTTTGGAAAAGGTTACAAAGAAATTAGGTTCAACTTTTGCACCTGCTGCTGTAACCCTTGCTTGGCTGAAAATTCGTCCCCGCTGATTCGCGGATTTTACCGCGATTTTGCGAGATTCGCGGATCGCGAAATCGCAGAAAATCCGCAAATTCGCCCGCGAAACGGATTTTACGCCCACCCTTAATTCTGTCCATCAACTGTTGGTTTTGCATTTGCTTTTTAATGAAGCCATGAAATCCATTTGCAGAGAAATGAACAGAAGTCTACTTTACCTCAAAGTCTCCAGGAGCCAATTTAATCCCAGTCAGCAAGACTTCTGGAAATACAAAGGGTGTGCCAAATGTGCCGCTCAGAGAAAAGGACTTAAATTGGGTTGAACTGGTTTCAATGGCCTCTCCACATGTATCCAAGTGTGTGCTTTTACACTTTAGCAAAATGCAGATCTGTAAGGAAAGGACAAGACATTTTAGGAATAAAACCTGCAGGAACTGTACAACTACTCTTATAGCAAATTGGCTTTGCTGATTTAACACTGTTATGCAGTCCACACATCATTCCTTATAAATCTCCAATTTGTGCTATGATTCTTGATCTTCCAGCGTTTCAAAGCCAATACATCTATGTTAATGTGGTAATCCACGCCGGCACCCTTGAGGCTGTGTCTCTGTATTTGACCACATCCTTAAAACCTGTCCTGTACGTTTTTGCCAATGTTTTAAGCAGCTGGGTTGAGCACTTTTATGCATGAGTGTGTATGGGTGTGTATACAAGTGTATATGTATGTGTGGCTCACACACAATTCTTGACTAAAACATATAAAAAGCATGCTACAGTGAACAAAAATAAAACAAAAAGGGTTTTTTCCCGCATAAAATTAAAGTTAAATGTAAGAAATGTAACTCTTGTTTATCCGGGTTACTTTTGAGATGTAAATTAGGGGCATATTATCAAGGACAGTGTTAAAATTATCGCTGCTTTAGCGGCAGGAAACTGCCGGTAAAGCGGCGATAATGGGCTTGATAATATGCCGTAGAGAATTCCCGTAGAAGCCCATGTTCACACCAGAACATGGGCTTCTATGGGAATTCACAAGGGCATATTATCAAGGCCATGATCACCGCTTTAGTGGCAGTTTTCTGCTTCTAAAGCAGCGATAATTTTAACACAGTTGATTTATAATATGCCTCCCAAGGGCATATGTATCAAACGATTTTTTATTCGCAAAACGCTGCGATTCGCAAAAATACTGCGTTTGAAAATGAAAAATCGCTAAACACGATGTATGATCTGTTTTCTCATCGCAAAATTAAGGAATCGCAAAATTTGCGATTCCTTAATTTTGTGTAAGCATTTAAGGAATCGCAAATTGCGATTCCTTAAATGCTATGTATCAAACACTCAAGTTGTGCTATTTCTCCTTAAGAAATAACAAATTACCACCAACTTTGAGTTGAAGGTAATATGCGATTTCTTTCACAAATGCACTTTTTTGCATTTATAAAGGTGCCATATGGTGCAAATTCATACCCTTAGGACATGTATGTGCACCTTATGCGCAAACATGTTCATTTCAGGGGTGCATCAGGGTGTCCTTATGACACCCTTGCACCCTTGAAAATATTCTCAATTTGCGATTCTCAAATTGCGAATTGCAAATTGAGAATGACTTTACATTCATTCCCATGGGCCTCCTGGCCCATAGAAAAGGATTGGGAAAGTATTCCTTAATTGCGATTTCGCAATTTGCGAATCGCACTTAAGGAAAACTAAGAAATCGCAAAAAAAAATCGATTTTCTACATACATCCCTTTTTGCAATTCTCAAATAGCGATTCTCAAAAAATCGCTATTTGAGAATCGCAAACAGGGATTTTCATACATATGCCCCTAAGTCCCTCATGAGCTGCAATGCACCCACTCCACAAGAGATAGACCAAACAGTCAGTAGCATGCAGTGAGAGAAATTTATACCCAAGGTGGAACTCAACAGTGTTTGTTTTAAATAAATGGTACCAATAGTTCCATGCTCACAACTGCAAAGGAAAGAAAGACATGATGGACTAATAAACCTAGGGAAATATTATCAAGCACGGCGTTAACATTATCGCTGCTTTAGCGGCAGAAAACTGCAGCTAAAGCGGCGATAATGGGCTTGATAATACGCCGTGGAGAATTCCCATAGAAGCCCATGTTCACACCAGAACATGGGCTTCAATGGGAATTCACAAGGGCGTATTCAAGCCCATTATGGCCGCCTTAGCTGCAGTTTTCTGCCGCTAAAGCGACGATAATGTTAACACCGTTTCTTCAAAATATGCCCCCGGCTGTTCCGGAGTTGAAGTTTAGCAGTTAGTTTGCGAAATTCTGAAAATTGCAGGGGTTGAGCTCTCCGTGGCTATTTATATTCTAATTTTGTATTTTTATTCTGGTGCTCGGTGATGTTTTGTTTTTTGTTGATTTTTTTGTAATCCAACGTATTGTTTTACAGGATCTACTTTTATTCGTATTGTGAGTTCCTCTATAAAAATATTCACAATGCTAGGAACATCTGTTTAAAAGATCGGTTACATTAGGTGACAGTAGCTAAAATTAAAATTTCCGTGTGGTTTCACACCGCCATTATTATGCAATTACAATTGTTTGGCAAGCTATGGGAGCTAAAGTGCAGAAGCTGAAATTAATGCATATATCTCTGTATGTTTTCCTCGTCACCGACCTTTTCACCGGGGATGAATTTGAACTGCTTTTGGAACTGTGCCTACATTTTACCACACCCAGTAATCCCGGGTATCCTAAAACCTAACATCTTGTAATCTTGATTCATTACAGGGGATTAATGCATCTTTTGCTGTCAGACACTAGAATATAATCTTTTTCTAATTGGCTGACACAGCTGGATCCATGAAAAATGCTGCAGAGCCGCGAAGTACACTGAAGAAAACAAAAATAAATATTGAACACAAAATTACATCTAAAATGCCTGAAAGTAAGACGAAACTCAGGTGTCCTACACCCTTCCTTTCCTTGATTTGGAATAGGAAAATATCAGTACGGAAAGACTTCAGAAAAGGCTACTATATGCTTTTTGATTGATCGGCAGATGATGACGTTCTTTAATGATAGATTGGATCCAAGGTGATTGGTTATATTAAAATAAGTTTAAATATGTTTAGAATGATAATTTCAATAAAGATTTAGCATGTTAAAATTCTTCTTGGTCACAGACTAATATTTATGCCGCCTACTTTTAGACTGACGGAAGGAAGTCGGTAATGAATGAATCAGTGATGATATTTCACTTTTTACTCATCCACCTACTGCTGAATCCGTTCCACCTAATCTCGGACTTAATGGTCCCACCTGTTTGCCAGGATTTGGCAAAATGTGTCTGATGGGCATAAAGCTGTGATAGTAGTAAATTTGGTTACCTCTATTATGCTCTCTTTTTATTAATGGGGTGGATAAGGCTCTACAAGATATACAAGTGGACGCCGTTTCAGTCGCCAGGAGCCCATTACCCGTGTTACTATATGTAAATGATGCTGATTTATTGGCAAGGATCCCGGTGGCTTGCCGCAACTTATGGACGCCTTTGAGGCCTTAAATACCGCAAGGAAGTTGGTGGTCAATAAAAATAAACCTTACACCACGATCTGTGGGGCCATGCAAAAGAAATGTAAAACGTTTTTTTATGGATAAAGCCCTGTCGATACTTTTTTGATAGTTGGACATTACTTTTGCAGGCAACAGCTCTTGGAAACACACAATCACAAATGTTTGGAGTAAGATGAATAGAAGTGCCCATGAAATCTTTAGGTTCTCAGCAAAGCTGGGTGCCCGGCCCCTTAAAGAAATGTTAGCAAGCCCCGGGTATTAGCTCCTGCCACTTATGGGGCTGGTGTAGGGGGTCATTACAATAGCAATGCACTACAGACCAAGGAAAGTAGTTTTCTCAAGTGTCTATTGTACTAACCCGCATCTAGCCGATATAGTCACACTATGCCCTTTGTTGCTTTGGTGCACCATTTGGACATGAGTCTATCTTTACTTGGTCAATCTTTTCTGATTACTTGTCCATGGATGAAGCAATGTGCATTCCCGGGTTAAATTACATTAAATCAATTTTTTGTGATCTGTTTAAGATGGCAATCTAACCCAGCCCCCTACTAGTAACAGATAGATAGCAAGAATCATTGATTTGCAGTGAGCATTTGTAGAGGGGGAGCGAGAGTTAGAGTGAGAGCGAGCTGGGAGCAGGGAGCAGAGGCTCAGAAAGACGGCTGCACCTAAAACTGAAAGTTGAAGCCAAAGCCTTGACCGAAGCTGAAGCTGTCCGAGACAGAGTGAACGGCAGCAGCAGCAGTCAGAGGGCTCTGTGACAGCGCAGGATTTTCTTATCCGCACTCTACCCACACTCTCAGTCCGAGGAACTTCTCAGCGCCATTACTGGGACCAGCACTCAGCAAAGAAGGTGAGATCACCTCCGAGGGCTGAGACAGGGCGAAAGACGTGAGCACGAGCGCGGCTGCCGATAGAGGCAGCCGCAAAGTAAGAGCCCGGGGGGTTGACCTTGGCAGGTCCGACTATGTCTGATCTTGCCTGTGGCCCCCCCACGAGAGTTCCGCTCGTGACCAGACGCTTCTGTGGGCCCTATCCACAGCCCCCTCTCCGCTTCGCTCCTCACAGCCCCCTCTCCGCTCCTCCTCTCTCAGCCGCTGTGAGGACTACAGGTCGCAACCTGCACTCCAAAGGACAAGCAACATTACAAAAGCTGCTTAAACACAACACTGGTGGTTGGAAAAGTTGTGCTTTTTAGACCCTTCATTTCGCCATTTAGTGCTCTGCAAGACCTGAAGGAGGAAGCCAGAAGGCGGAGCGCAGCTTTGCTCTAGTGAGGCCTAGCAAGGGAAGGAGGGGACACCCTTTCCTTGCTGCTCGCCGCCCTCCCGCCTTCCATCTGCCCCCTACCTCTGTTGCTGGCCGCTGGCTTCTGCTCCTGACATAGAGCGTAAGATTAAAGCGGAAAGGCGAGGAGTGTGAGGTGCAGCTGCAGGTGTGTGGCCGGGGGCTAAGCGGGAGTTGTGACGGCCTTCTTTCAGATTATACCTATAGAACGCCTCCCGCCAACAAACAAACCACAAAAAAACCTCCTAAATAAAGCAAAGTGAAGAAGTGTTTTTAAATCCAACTTTTAAACAAAGAGAAAGAGAAATAAAATCCAACGATAGAGGTTAGCAAATTCTAATAAAATCAAGGGAGGAAGGGAAAAAATAAATAGATAAATAAATAAATAAGTAAGTAAGAAAGTGAAGGAAAAGCTCTTTTCTCACAACAATGCGCACAAGGAGTTGCACCCAACCACAAAGCACTCATCGCCCCCACAAGTCCGCCAAACAACAGAAGTCTAAGCTGCTGTATCCTCAAGTGGGTGGCCGTGGATGTCAGACATCCCCGCGTCCCCCGCGACTCGAAGGCACAGTTGGATCAGTTGGAGCAGTTGGGGCTCATCTCGAGGAGTCATTAGAAGCACGAAAGGGGGAAAAATGCAACCAAACCCCCCTTTACACCCACTCAGAGAGACAAATAGTGGTACTGGCGACATCAGGGACCACTTTATTCGGATCAAACAATTAAATAAAAGTGCCCCTCATTTCTCACACAACAAGAATACAATTTCTCACAACCATTTAGTAACACTTTCAACTTCTCCTCACTTAGTCTCACTCTACCCCGAAATAATTGTTCGTGGTAAGGATCCAGCTACTGCATCTCCTGCCTGCCCAAAATTACCCCTACTTCTCTTAAGCCAGCAATTCCCACATCCTAGACCAGATGAATCACTAAAAATCATTCTTCCTCTTGCCATGCCACCTCCTTCTGGCACGCTGAATCCTCATAGAGTAGCTCATGAACTTGAGCCCGAGACAGAAACTATGACCAGTCAAACGGGAAAAGTCAAAATCCCTTCACAAAACTCAGTGCGTAAATCATCAGACTCTATAATATGGATCTTGTCGACCCATTCTCCAACACAAGCTCTTCAGCCTCCGACCTCACAAAGGTCGCCATTCATTGAAGATGAATCAAAATCATACGTCGTACCACCGGAAGACCATAGCCAAAAACTCAATTTTGATCTTCCCTCATTAACATCTACTCCGTTCCCCACTGCTGAAAACCACCTCCGCCATTCCGGGAATAACGATTTAATCCACCACGAGACCAAAGCTAGTACTTTTAATGCCCATTCAGCAAACAACAACAGCTGTAAAGTCGGAACCAAAGCTCGTAGTTTCCACCAAGATGTAAATAAAATTTCCCAAAAGAATCAAACATTAAGCAACTCAGATATCAACGCACTTTCAGCCCACTTCCACTTCTCTGAAAAAAAAACACTCCCCAATAGAACTCAGGCAAGGGGACCCAAATGACACTCCAGCAATGCTCAAGGTCGAGGCTCTTCTCTCAGTCACCAATCAAGCTTTGAACTCAATGCCCAATGCTGCTCGTATGCACGCAGACAAACTGGATGCTCAGATAAACATCTTACGCTGACGACACTCTTTTGCTCGATCAAACCCAGGTGGGTCTTCAAATACTTTTCGATTCCCTCGTCCTGTATTGCAACACCAACATACTAGAGATCAACGCTACGAAAACCAAAGTAATGGCAGTCTCTTCCTCGAAAACAAAAAAGAGCACTTGGTTCATTGAGGGGAAGGCATTGGAATCAGTCACCGCATATAAATATCTGGGTGTCTGGATAGACCACAAAGGGAGACCGACCGGGCACATAACTGCAATGCAGGACGTTGCTCGGAGCCTGAAGGGGGCTTTTAGAAGAACAAAGAGAGCCCTCCACTCCCCGGATTTTGCCCCTTTAATAAGGCTGATAGGCGCAAAACTCCTCCCGACAATAGCCTTCGGTGCTATAACCTATAAAGACAAAATGACCAACTGGCTAGATAGAGCTCAGTCAGCATGTTTTCGCAGAGTATTCCAACTGCCAAACTCAACTTCTCATGCCCAAATCCGAAAGGAATTCTCCCTGTTTTCCCAACACTGGATTATGAGGGCAAGATTTATTGCTTATAGTCTAAAAACAAAACTAGCCAGTTCTCACACTTTAAAGAGCTGCATATGGTCATTGCTCAGCAATCCCGTCACATCCTGGAATAAATACTTGAATTTTTGCTTGGAAACTCTAAAGGCTCAGGATATATGGTCAATATAGCTACCCATAGAGGCGAAATCCAAACTTCTGACTAAACAAGCAAAAATGTGTTCCTATGAACATGACGCACAATCAGTGTTAAAGCTCTATCATGGCAGCTGGGCCTCTAAACTCTACGCTCCAAAAACATTACCGCTCTACCTTTCATCGCCCATGAAACCTTACGCAAAACGCCAACTAATGAGACTGCGTTTTGGCTCAATCCCACCGAAAGCATATACGTTTGGTCAAGGATACAAGAAAGCTGCCCCCACACAATGCCGCTTCTGTAAACAAGAGGAAAATTGTATTCATATCTTGTGCATTTGCAGTCGTTTACTAGTCCAACAAACTTTTTGGCTTCGTCCGATTTGGCTTTCTCTTAACACCAGGACATGCCAAGAAGCACTGGAAGTATGCATGAGGGGCGATTCACCCCAGATGGCGACTCGCTTTGTAAAATTTATGTCTTAAATTAAATCTTTGCTGCCATTAGATGACCAAGAATGAACTTTAATTCCCAAAAACAATTTTCTCTTTCCTATGTGCTTACTGTTTTTATTGGTATCTGACTAGTGTTTTGTTTTTTGTTTTTTGTTTTTTTGTTGTTTTTTTTCTTAAACTTTTAATCAGTGTCTGTATAAATTGCAATGGTTTTAATTAATTATGCAAATAAAAATCTTACTTACTTACTGGTAACAACTCGGACTAAACGGTCCATCAAAGATAATTTCATGACCTTCACAAGGGAAGCTCGGACTAGATGTGGGGAGGGGGGATATCAACTGTCTTATTTTATTATTCACTTGAGCTGGATGATGGCGGCCACAGTTATCTAAAATTGAACGCACTGTTTTGTATTACCAGATTCAGAGTAGAGTTTGTCCACCACGTAGTTGCCTTGCCCACTATGAAGACTATGAAGACTTGTGCACCAGATATTATCCCTTGCGATGGCCACAGTAAGCAAAGCACCATGGACTTTATGTTAATCTGTCATTTGTATTCCAATTTTAGGCATTTTATTTTAAAACTCCTCTTTTGTGCACAAGATAATAGATCACATATTGCTGCCCTGAATTATATGCTTGAGCTAATATTAATGAATTATATTTAAGGAAGTCCTCCAAATTTTTAGTCATTTACTTTTGCTACTGTTAGTAATATATATAGCTATTGCTCTAATCATGTGTCACCATTTTGTCAACTACTTTCATGGTTGTTTACATACAGAATAAACTTTTGAACACAAATGAATCACTTTCTTATCAAAGCTTGTATCACCTCTCCAAACTATGAAAAAACTGTTACCTGTAGATAGTATTCGCCTTCAACTTCATGCATCCCATCAAAGGCACCAAGGGCGTAGACTTCATCTTCCCGCTTCTCGACCATGCTGTAGTTCAGATGGCAGCAAAGGTCCTTTTGGCAAGTCGTTAGGCTTCCTTCTGGGATTTCAAGTGTTTTGAGTGTGAAATTGTCAAAGAAAATAGGTCTTACAAATTCCGAACTATTGGTGGAGTATCCTGGGATGCTGCTTGCATATTCCGACCACTGGACAACAGAATAGGAAGGAGAAAGACGAGGATGTGACAAGACCTCTGCCACTACTAGGTGACCATCCTCCGTTTCTGCATTATAGTAGTATGCTTTAGGACTATCTGGTGCATATATGCCACTCCCTGGAAAAGAGAAAAGGATGATTTCAGATTTTGGTAATGACAATACTTTTCTTTTTCTTTCTTTCTGGACAGCAAAAATAAAAAATATTCGCCCAAGGCATGTCCTATGTTTGCTGCCAAATACATAAGGCATTAGGTCCACTCAAAAAACAACATAGAAACATTGGCCTTTGGCATTTTCGACCCATAATACACAATCACAAGTGGTTTATTAAAATTCATTCCCAATAACCAACCAGGAAAAAAGTGTAAGTACCTCAAAATTTTGGTCAAAAACTTAAGCCAGTAATCACTATGGCTGCTTGTGGTGAGTACTCAGCTGATAAGTGAAAAATTATATTAAATACTCAACCATAAAGATGCACTCTTGCACGTTCTCACTCTCGCTCAGAGAGCTGAACATATGCAAACATTGAATTACTATTTTCAACCCTGCCTTAAAGAGTAGGTGCCAATCCTGATGTGGTGACCTGAGTGAACAAGCATAAAGAAAGGAACCATCATCAGCAGGTGTTCATAATGGCTTCAAGAGCCTTCTTTGAGCACAGCACTCCATCGTCAATGATAAATGAGGGCAGCGGCCTTGCCTGCCTCACTTCCACTCTTACCTACAGAGGAACCATGATGCGGCACTATCAGTGCACCATCACACATACTGGCCTATCCTATGCCAATACAATGCATGGAATGCAATTGTTCTCTTGAATCTATCTTTTTCCTCTCCTGGTTGGTCTTACCCATTTCAACAATGACATCATCATGTATGTATTAGAAACCTATGCCCCTACTGTAGGAGGTGTGTGGGGTCACCATGCCTTGAATATACATTTTGGCCCATGGTAATGCTCTGTTACTTACGGCCCCGGAATGAAAGAAACACCCAGGGGACAAGAGGGCCAGAGAAACCCAAAGTCCCAACCAACAAAAACCAATGTCGTCCCCGGGAAAACAAGGGCTGATAAGCCCACCAATGGCAGGACCAAACCAGAAGAGAAGGGAAGCAAACGACCCAACCCCAGAGAGACCAGAGGACAAACCCCCTGAACCTCACAAAAGAGCAGCAGGCCTCAAGAGAAAAGGGCCACCATCAGCCGACAGTCCACCAGCACCCAGCCCGGAAGGCTAAGCAGAGCCCAAGGACAGGGAAAGAGGGAAAACCAAGGCGCCAGGGAAGGAAGATCACATCCCGGAAGCCAACCTACCAGGCCCGAGAGACGAGGAAATAGGGCACCAAGGAAACCAGCACTCGAGGAAACCCGAGCAGAAAGAACTAACAAGGGCAACCAACCAGGACAAATAGACCTGGAAAAACAAAGACGAAAAGGGAACCGGAGGAACCACAAAAACCCCAGAACACTGCTCCAGCAAAACACCCCAACCCCAAACTGGAGGAAATCGGAGCAGTAAGCAACCGCCCGAAGGAGGCACACCCCGAACACCAGAGAAGGAGTGCAACCGGATGGTCAAATGACCCAGAGAACCCAAGACCATAGCAAGGGAACCCTAGGGGAGCCAACATCTACCACAGCCAAGCCCAACCCGAGACAGGCCAGGCAGAGACGACCCCAAACTGCCCAAGCAGATGGCCGGGGCAAAAACACAGAGGCCAGCGAGACCGAGGGCCAACAACCCCTAGAGGTCCCAAAGAAGTGGGATGGGCCCAAACTCGACAACATGGAACCCCTACCCACCAGGGTAGAGGAAACACAAAAAACAACCTGACCACAGAAGCAACAGCAGCCAGGGAGTAAAGCACAAGCAAACCAAACCCCACAGCCCGGAACGAGCCAAGGCGGGCACACGTAGGGGACAAACCCCCAAGGCACAAAATGGCAACCGAAGACACAGCTTGGAAGCCAAATCCGAAGCCAAGCAACCCGCATGACCAGAAGGACCCGAAGGCACAACCCAAAACCAAGGGAAGGCAAAAGAAGGGAAGGCCCCAGCAGAGCACAGACCAGAGAGCAAAAAGCCCCGGCGTTGCCCAAACGAAACCCAAGAGGAGGCAAGCAGGGAAAGCAGGAGTGGGTGACAGACCTAAGCAGTCACATCCATGACCAAGAGGCCACAACACCAGGAACACACCACACCCGCAAGGACCAGAACCCGATAGCAAAGGGACCAGCCACCCCACAGGCAGAAAAGACACCCGCAAAGAAGTGCCAGGCCACCCAACAAACCTCCAAAACTGCCCCACCAGGCAGCCCAGATCTGCAGCAAGAGCTCAACCAGGCAACCCAGAGCAGGTCATACCAAACAGAAACCAGCAGACCAGCCAAGAACAGGAGCCAACAGGGAGGAAGGCCGAAGGCAACAGGCAGCCACAAGAAGCTACAGCTTAAGGACAAGCAGAAGCAACCGAAACACGGCCCCCGGAACAACAGGAGCCCAGGGAAGAGCTGAGGCACAACACCGGCAAAAAGAACCACTAGAGAGGGCAGGGACAACACCCCCCCCTCCTCAGTGAACCAAGCCGGAGAAGACCACCGCAAGCCAGAAGAGACCCTGCGGCTGCCAACAGTACCCGGGTAATCCATACAGGCACCAAAGAACGTCCACTCAGCAGCACCACTGTCACCAGACGAGACCAGAAGAAGCAGGGAGGTAAGGCCGAAGGAAGAAACACAGCCAACAGCCAAGAGGCCAAAAACAAGACACCCTTAGGGGAACCCAAAACCCACCAAGGCACCAGAGCAGACGAGGCGCCCAGAACACCATGCAGGAGTGAGGATCAGAGATGATCGGCCAGGGCAACACAAACACACCTGCAAGGGAGACAGGCCCCAAAAGGAGGCTAGACCGGATCCAGAAGCCCGGGGAAGAAGAAAAAGAGGAAATCAACCTCATCTAGAAACCCAAGCAGGTGACCCCACCTAGGAGAAAAGCCATCCCCAGGGAGGAAAGGCCACAGGCAAAAACCCCGGAGGTCAGAACCGCAACAACCAGGTCCAGGACACAGCCAAGAACTACGCAGAAGCGCAGGCAAAGGCAACATGGAAAGGGACCATGAGAGGCAGAATAGCAGCAGGATGACCGAGACAAAAATCGGCACTGCAGCCACAGGAACATCATCTAGGATAAGCCACAGGCAGAGACCCCCAGAGGCACCGGAGCCCCGAGCACCACTCCAGAGACACAGGGAAGGCCAAGCCCAAGCCAGGGTCGAAAAAGCTCTACAAACAACCCAGACCCACATCCCCCGCAAACTCGGAGGGGAGGCCAGGAACAAGGTCCCCACCCCGACAGACAGCCCAAGGGAGCCACAAAGGCAACACCAGAGCCGAGAAGAAAGAGCATAGTCCCGAAGTTCAAGGAGAAGAATGCAGTGCAAACCCATCAAACGAGAAACACAACTGCAACAGTGCCTGTGCCATTGGCACAATGGAGGTAGAACACAGGACCCGAGTAGGGCCCAACAACAGGCTCCAGCCCTGAAGGAGCCTCCAAGTCTTTACATGTTACTCCACTCACATCCCTAATCCTCACAGCCACGGGTTTTTTAGGTGGTGGTTTCATTTTAAAGAACTTGTGCAATTTCAATTTTCGAGTGAATTTCAATAGGTCTATTCTCGTTTGCGGAAACTCAAAGTTCTTCTGAGGGCAAAAAGAGAGTCCCAATTTGAGAATTAACTCTTCCTCCATAGTTAACTTCTTGGGCGTTAAATTAACTATAGTCAGGTTGTCTTGGAGGCGATTAGATCTATGGAGGAACTGAGGATGGAAGTGAATGAGGATCAAATATTAGACATAGGAAACACTCAAACTTTGATGGATATGGAAGTTCAACAGAAGGGAGGAGCGAGCAACTTCAAACCCACTTCGACGTTTATGCCACCTATGGGCACAGATGCCATAGACACGTTTTCAGAAGCTGTATTCAAAGATTTGATACGTTTAAGAGGTAACATCAAGCATAGAAAGAAGGAGTGGAACTTCACCAATAAACAACAGTTGGCATTAAAAACTTTGTGTGAAGACTCTTCTTGGGTATGCAAACCCTCGGATAAGGGGGGGAACATTGTTTTACTAACGAAGACCCAATATGAAACAAAAGCCTTACGTCAACTTGACGACACGAGAACATATATAAGAATAAATGAGAAAACGTATAACACCAGCATAAAGGGATATGATGAAATGATTTCGAAGTGGCATAAAAAGAACATGTTAAACTCTGATGAGTTTTTGTTATTAAGATGTCTAAGCCCCACAATACCGACCTTTTACTACCTTCCCAAGGTTCATAAAGACAGGTTAAATCCTCCGGGGAGACCTATTGTGGCCTCTCAAGGGAGCTTAACTGAACATCTATCATTATATGTTCACTCATTCCTTTTTCCACACGTTGCTACACTGAAATCATACTTGAGAGATACTAAGCATTTTTTGAATTGTATTAATGATGTGGTGTGGTGTGAAGGTTACTGTATGATGGTTATAGATATAACCAGTCTATATACGTGCATTGCGCACAAAGATGGACTCAAGGCAGTACAGAGTTTCTTGGATAAGTGACCTGCAACATTCTATGAGCATAATAAGATGTTGTCTGAATTCATGCTATTCATTCTGAACAACAATATATTCATATTTGGGAAAGAACTGTTTAAGCAGATGTCGGGCGTGGCCATGGGAACCTGCTCCGCCCCCAGTTTCGTGAACCTTTTTGTGGGCTGGTGGGAGGAGCAGGTGGCCTGGTCAGCGTTTTTGCACAGTGCACTATGCAGTTCGCTTCGCTCGCGTAGTGCAAAGTGCACTTCGCGTAGCTATGCGTAGCACTACTACGCAAACTACGCCCAGGGTTAGTTGACATAAATGTTGGCGCATTGTGCTAGTTTGCATGCAGACTGTATGGCAGTCTACATTGTGACTGTTTGGGGGTGCTGGATTCTTCTGCTTGTGGGTCTCTTGCTTGTAGTGTTCTGTCCCCTTCGTGACGCTGGTCTTGTTATCCTGTGGTCTGCACCCTGTCTTCCTCTACCTCTTTCCTTAGCCTTCCCCGAACCCGTTGTTCCTTGCTGGTAGTCTGTGGGGGTTGTTGGGTTTGAGTTGGGTCAGGTGCACCCATGTTGCTACGTGCTTTGGCTTGTTTCTGGTGTATTTTTTCTGGGGGTTTTATTGTACATTGTTCCGCCAGATGCGTGGGATTTGCAGGCCTGTGGCTGGTTTTTGCTACTTTTTGTACCGCGGTTGGCCTCATTTCATGTTTTTTTTGTGTTTGCGTATCACATTTTTGTAGCATGGCATTGATTTTCATGCGCTCATTTGCCACGTTATCTGGTGCCTATCGCATGCTACTGCTTGGTGTGAATTCCACGTTGACACATGGTTATTTTCCCGTGATAGGCTGCGATGTTGAAAGTTGCGTTACGCAACTCTAGCCGTAATCATCACACGTTCTTGTGAATATACCCCCAAGAGTGTTTGGAATAGCTTGCAAAATAAAGGAAGTAATCTGCAAGATGTGGCTTTAGCCGCCTCACTTATTAGCCAAGAACCAATGTATTTAGATAGATGTGTTAAATACATTTAAGAATTAGCTCTTAATCATAACTTAAGGAAATTCAATGTGCCTACCGTATAGGACTCCCTACCTAATGCCCAGTTTTGCGCAGGAAGGGCCTCATTCATGAGAAGTGACACATCCCTGCGTGAAAGCAGTGATGTGTCACTTCTCAGTGTGCCCTCCTTGCGACATGATAGATGCGTCATATTTACTGTATGACGCATCATGTTGCAAGGAGTTACAGATACGTCAGTATTTCTGACATATCTGTAGGCGCAAAAGTGATGAATTGCTGGAGTGTGTCACAAAAGTGATGCAACTCCAGCAATGTATCCTTTCACATGGGGCAAGCCCCATGTAAAAGGGCCTGCTTCAGGCTTACAACTGCTGTGAGGCAGGTATAAGATATAGACGCATTTGCACCCTAGAAGTGGCGCAGTGAAAACTCATTGATTTCACTGCGTCACTTCTACGAGGCTTACTTACGTGGGAACGCCCACCCTGCACACAATATACCTGACCCAGATATAATGTAGCACTGGGGTTTGCAAAGTGACGCATCAGCTTAGATGCGTCACTTTGTAAATAGGGCACAACAGGAGGCATGTTTTACGACGCCGATGCCTCACAAAAAGTGATGCATTGGAAGTGCAAAACTGTTGCAAGGCCTCATAAATTAGTCCCAAAATATTGAAAGTATAATTGACTACATCTTCACGATTATTGAAGATTGGTGACAGGTTAATGATTTTGAATTAGTAAATTTTACCATGATCTCTTGTCTGATTAATTTGACCTCTCCCGGTTCTAACAACAGCAGAAATGCAAAATAGTAACGTTTTAATCCCATATGAGTTATTTCTGACATTGTGTTTATTTGCCTGCTTAACTTCTTTGTTGAAGATACATTTCACCAGAAGACATCCTGGAAGTTTATTAACAATTCATTTAAGTCATGACCTTAAATCTAGGTAGCTCTTTAATACCATGTTATCCAAATAGGATTAGAGGCTGTAAAAGCTACAAAGTAACATTTTTACAGGCTTTGACAAACCACACAATTCTATTGATTTATAAGAAGTCTTTTTATGGTGCCTTTTCACTTGGGCAGGTATTACAGCAGAAAACACTGTTTCAGTTTTACATAAGTGCTAATATTGAGGAACATTTAGGGGCATGTGAAGAAGATGAGCTAGAAAGGAAAGGGGAAGAGTGAAAATGGGGTACAACAAAGAGAATCATCAGAAGAATAGTAAGGGAAAATGTGTTTGAATATGTCCATTTGCAAAAGAGTGGGTGACCAAAGGGGAGATCTTCTGTCAGTGTCAACCAGGAGAAAGAGTTACAATTCATTGAGGTATGATTTGAAGAGCAAAGTCTTGATGTCTTTGCTGGAATGGCAGAATGTAGTGAATGCTTCTTAGGTCAAGTGACTGGGATAAAAAGTTGGGAGCTACATCTGTTGACTGTTTCAGAGCTAATGACTTGAATTTGATAGTTTCTATGGTTAAGGAAGATTTACATTTAACTGTCTTACACCTCCTGACAGTGTGAGGATATTGGATAAATAGAATGGTATGTGGTGTGTCAAAGTTTGTGGGTGACACATCCAGTTTTGAACTTGATCTATACCTCAAAGGAAAACATTGGAGGTCACTCAGGATTGGGAAAAATGAGATGAGTCATGCAGTGAAGTGGAAGATGGCTTTAAGTGGGGGCAGAGCTTAAAAGGGAATACTTGACAGGATGGCCTTTCTCAAGTCAATTCTTGAAATGATAATAGCATGTGCCGTGGATCTTAGTTGTTTAGGGAAGAGTAGATGAATGATTTTCTTAAGCTAGTGAAGGTGGAAGTTGGCAGATTGTGTCATGGTGTCAACTTTGCTGAAAATGAGTGAGAAGTCCAGCATGACGCTTAGGGGTATATACACAAGAACGTGTGCTAAACATAACAAAAAAATGCAAACACAACTTTACACATCACAGCCGATTGTGGGAAAATAACCCTGTGTTAACGTGGAATTCACAGCAAGGCGGTACCATGCGATAGTCTGCCGAAATTGCGGCCAATGTCCACGATACAACCACCTCAATGGAGATAAAAACACAAACCACAACACAAAAAAAACATGTGATGAGCCTATTCATGATGAGGAAAGCAGGGATAAGCACCGTCAGGCCCGCGACACACATGGCAGGCTGGAATAAGCACAACAAAAGCCTTGAAAAGAAAGACAAACCAAACAGAAAACATCAGCCAAGCACAATGGAGGCCACCCGAGCAAGCATACAACCCCACAAGCCCCATTGGCAACAAAACATTGTACATGGCAGGCCATCTTGGACAAGGTGAATTCAGCCTAGAGCGGCAGAGGATAATGGAAGAAAACCAGGACATTTGGAATGATGTGAAACACACAAACAAGCAGAAACACGCCAACAACAAGAAGGCAGCAATGCACACCGGAGGTGGGAGTGCAGCACCACACCACGAGCTGGGTGAAATGGAGGGAATGGTGTCCAACACATCAATCTGGAGATGGTGGCAGGACTCAGGGACCGGAAACTCATCAAAACAACAGGCACAACAGCAACAGGGAGAGGAACCAGCAGGGACTGGAGGGACGGGGGAGGTGGGCACAATGGCACACATGCACAATTAGGCACAGCACAATTGCAGACAAACCATTCCCAAGAGTAACAACACCAACCAAGAGTACAAGTCACACAAATCGTAAATATCACACCAATGAACAAGCACAGAAGTGAAAACCACACTGCCTGAAAGGGAGAAGGGTGATCCAATTCAGAGCTGAAGGGACATCTCAAACACAATGCAGCACACATTCATAGGAAGCAGTGCACCTCAACATCGAACACAATGTGCTACAAACACCAACATTTGCACAACTGAAAACAGGAAGGGGTGGGCAGAATTTGCGTAGTCGCAGTACACAAAGCTCCACAAAACGGTAAAAAATGTCCGCAAGCACGCAGAGTTCCGCGAACACACGGAATTGCTTGTACCGCCCGCTCGCAATGCTTTTTTTCTGTTTGCGAATGCTGTTTGGGTGCTTGGGGAAATATCTTGCAAACCCACATTTTGAAATAGTGAAAAAGATAAAAATTCAACGAAGCCGCAGATCATGGAATTTTTGCCAATTTTGCGTTCACCGCGGAACACAAAATTACCCAAATTCCGCGATTTACGCTAGTGGAACGGAATTTACCGCCAAGACCTACAAATATGTCCCCGCCAGTGGCTGGGAAACGGCCATACTCATCTGGCAAAGCACAAAACAGGGACATGATAATGCACAAGTACAAACCCACAGTCCTGATGGGGTAGCAATGCACGTATGGCAAGGAGCCAGAGAGTCCATGACACACACATTGGCATACAAATCAAGACACTACACAGTTGGAGACATGTGAAAGTGCGGAAACTTTGTCAACAAGTGTGTGTCAGTGTGACCTAGAGAAGTGCCACAATATGCAGACCAATGCAGCAGCATGCCTGAATGAGGAATGCAGGAAAGCGCCCATGTCCACCTCAGGGGGGTCCATCACTAACACAAGTCAGAGTCCAGGCCAATGCAGCCATGTCCACTGTCGTCTTGGGACATGTGACCAGATTCCCAACATGCACCCAGGCGTCAGGACACGGGCAATAGGTCACATCCAGTGGTGTCTGCAGGTACCTTGTCACTCATCCATGAACGTGAGGGCAGCAGCGTAGGCCAACATCGCCAATGAGCTATCATTGTCCGCCACATCTGACATGTCGTCGACGTAACCCATCGGTGGGAAAGCAATCCCTGTTCCCCTAGTTCTGTCGGCTGCATTTGACACCGCAATCACATGGTATTGGTTCGGTGACTACAGGAGATAGGAATCAGTGAGTAAGCCCTTGCCCAACTCTCCTCGTTTTTAGACAACAGGAAACACAGTCTGAACTAGGAGGGTCTACAATTGGACAGTTTTAATCTGCCTTGTGGGTTACCGCAAGGCTCAGCTTTGTCCCCAACACTGTTTAATGTTTATGTCAAGCCGCTGGCCAGGCTTGTAAGGAAGCACGGCTTTACCCTTGTGTCGTACGCGGACAACTCACAATTGGTGATATCCGTTTCAGATAGGCCAGAGCTAACTGCGGCAAGATTCCTTCCCTGTCTGCTGGACATCATGGAGTGGATGAGTCGGAGTTTCCCGAAAATTAATACGGAGAAACAGAAGTGATGGAATTTGGGAACTGATCACCTATCTGGAGCAACCTGTGGTGGCTGCTGGAGGGAGAGGAATGTCCTTCACTAGTAAAAAAGGTGAGGAATCTTGGGGTCATTCTCGATGATAAACTGAACATGTCAGCTGAGTAAGTGTGAGCGGGAAATCCGTTACGCTCGCGGATTTTGCGGATTTTTGGGAAATCCGCAATCCGCGAATTTTGCGGATTTCCCGCAAAATCCGCAAAAAAAAATCCGCTAACGTAACGGGTTCAAAAGTTGAACCCCCCCTCATGCAACTATTTTACAATGGCGCCAGCAAGCTGCCAGCGCCGTTGTAAAATAGTTACAAAGTTAGCTTTCACAGGAACCACTAGATAAAACGAAGCAGGTGCTGCTTTATTTTATCTAAGTGCTTCCTGTGCAAGCTAACTTTGTAACTATTTTACAACGGCGCTGGCAGCTTGCTGGCGCCATTCTAAAATAGTTGCATGCCTGGGCACAGGTCTGCAGCTCACTCAAGGGACCCCTGCGCCCTTCGGGGCGATTGCATTGAGGAAATAGAAATTTTTAGGTAGTCAGTGTGACCCCCACTCGCACCCTATCAATGCACTCATGCCCCATGTATGTCATGTAATTCTTTTCCCGTGCCCGCCATGATAATGCTTCTGCATTTCCGTCCAAAGTTAGCATGTCAGTTACTAGGCCCTTCATGGTTTTAATGTCAATTCCGCATCCAGGCCTACGTTTCCAATGCATTTACATGGTGCACTTTTAAATATCGCAAAGCACACGTTTTCCACGTTTGTCTGGCTCAGTCGAGCCAGGCCCTTAATTGAGGCTCCGAGCCTCTTCTGTCTCTGAAAGCTGCAGTCTAGGTATGCATCCCTTACTTCCTGCTCAGCCAAGCGGTGCCCGGCTCGGCCTGGCCTGCCTGCCAAGATGGTATTTTGCCTACAGTTATCTGCTCAGCCTCCGCAAAAACACATTCCAGTCTAGTGAAATAGGTAAACATATTCCAGCCTGCAGAGCAAAGGGCCCGGCCTTCCTGTCTCCTTATAAGTAATTTACTGCACCCGTTGCCATAGTAGGCCCATGGCCCCGCGCATTGCACCAAGACACGTATGCACCCACTAGCATTCAGTGATGTGCGGCCTCTGCCCGAGAGACCTTTTACTTCAGATAATACATCCTCCAAACACAAGATACCAGATATGCTATAGGTGCAGGTCGTTCTGACATCCCAGACACCAGGATCCTCTACTAGTGCTAAAGTCAAGCCCCCAGCTCTCCCCAGTTGCACGTCAATACCACGTCATGCTCAGTTGCGCGCGCACCCATGTTAAAGGTTTCTGCTGACCCTCCAGAATCTCTCTATGCATCCACCCACCTATGACACTTCTGTGACGTTTCCAGTACACACCTCCGTGTACGCCTCTGTACACGCCTTCTTTTACGCCCATGTGTTCTTATCTTTCTCTTCTTCACTGGTTACGCCTACTGTATTCAATGCAACTGTACAGTTTTACTATATATAATGTGTGATGTTAATAAAATGTTGAATATCCCTTCCTGAACCTTAGTGGTGATGGAACCCGATGTCCAGTGTCTCGAGCCACTTAATTAAAGCCCGTATGACTCAGATACCACGGACTCTGCCTCTCATTTATTGAGCTATTCTTATTGTCATTTAATGTATAGAAAAATAGTCCCGGTAATTTTATTTACCACATAATCTGGCGCCCGAATCGGGACCCCTTCCCTTCCCCACGCGCCGGCGATGTAACGCAGGCCCCTGACCCCTTCCACAGCCGTGACGGACTCCTGTGCACACCTGCGGGTTTTCCTGCTAACTCCCTTAGGCCCACAGAGGAGACGGAGACTGCGGTCCAGCATCCAGACGAGGCGGTGAGGAATGCGGAGAGTCCCGACCAGAGCCCAAGCTGAGAGAGCAAGGTCCGAGGTATCTGGAGGCCCACCTGTTCCGAAGCGCATGCGTAGTAGCAGCCAGACGCAGTTCAGTCCAGTCCAGTGTCGAGTTTCCGAGGCCTTCAGTTTTGCTTGAAATCAAACAAGGGGAATAAAAGTGGACGATTTTTAGAGGGGTCCAATGTACTCGTCCTAGGAAGCAATAGACAAAGAGAATTGTACAGAGTTCCCCAGTGGGAGCTAGTAGTTTAGCTCAGGGTGTTTTTTCTCTCACTGGTTATGGGAGGGTTGTGTGAGTGCATGGTGTAAAACCCTTTTCAGAATATAAGGATACCTCACACAGGTTACCGGTAGGATGGCAACTGTCACCCCAACCGATGACCGTCCAGCGTCATCATTGGTATCCTGCTCCTACGGCAGGCTGGTGGTGCAATGCCCGTCGGGCAGCGCGGGGAGCTGCACTTTGGCGGAGATCTTTTATTCCGAGCCAGCGGGTGTCTGTGTGTGAGGGGCCTAAAAAAGTGCAATAGTGAGCGTGGGGGAGTGTGTATTAAAAAAAGTCAGTTGAGTCCATTGAGGAATACTTTAATGATCGGGCTCACTGCTATATTAAAAATAGAGGGGTATTAAGGAGTGATGGGCAATGGGACCAATCCTTAATCAACCCTTAATGTGAAAAGCGGTCGACATGTTTCTTGCCGTAAGGGCAATTCGTCAGGACCTAGGTGCTCATATAGTTGCTGGGGTCCTTTCAAAAGTAGAGGACTCCAATATACGACCTGTACCGTGTCGTATTGAAAGTAGTTCCTTGCGGGGGACCTCCTGGAAACCGTTGGGTTCCCGTTGTAGGTCTACCGAGCTGTCCGGGTGGCTGGCTGTCCCGACTTCGGCGGACTTGTGGGAGGGGTAGGTGCCTAGATGCCTGCCATCAGCATGTATTGAGGTTCTCCTTAATCGCTGCTGGCCCCACCCGGACAGCTCGGTAGACCTACAACGGGAACCCAACGGTTTCCAGGAGGTCCCCCGCAAGGTACTACTTTCAATACGACACGGTACAGGTCGTATATTGGAGTCCTCTACTTTTGAAAGGACCCCAGCAATTATATGAGCACCTAGGTCCTGACGAATTGCCCTTACGGCAAGAAACATGTCGACCGCTTTTCACATTAAGGGTTGATTAAGGATTGGTCCCATTGCCCATCACTCCTTAATACCCCTCTATTTTTAATATAGCAGTGAGCCCGATCATTAAAGTATTCCTCAATGGACTCAACTGACTTTTTTTAATACACACTCCCCCACGCTCACTATTGCACTTTTTTAGGCCCCTCACACACAGACACCCGCTGGCTCGGAATAAAAGATCTCCGCCAAAGTGCAGCTCCCCGCGCTGCCCGACGGGCATTGCACCGCCAGCCTGCGGTAGGAGCAGGATACCAATGATGACGCTGGACGGTCATCGGTTGGGGTGACAGTTGCCATCCTACCGGTAACCTGTGTGAGGTATCCTTATATTCTGAAAAGGGTTTTACACCATGCACTCACACAACCCTCCCATAACCAGTGAGAGAAAAAACACCCTGAGCTAAACTACTAGCTCCCACTGGGGAACTCTGTACAATTCTCTTTGTCTATTGCTTCAGTTTTGCTTCCCGGTGAGTACCGTTGTTGGGAACGCATCTAGACGAGTTCATTAATTTGTGCCCGGTCAAGACGGGTCTGGGTACACAGACCCGGTCCAGACGTGTTCACTTAGGTGGATACGGTATGACGTGTCTCTTTATCGGACCGGTATGTCTGTACTGTTTTAGCAGTGCATCCAGTAATTCAGTATTCTAGTATTGTTTCTCGAGATTTACAGAATTTATGTTTTTCTATGTACCAGGTAGTATCAGTCTGAAATGTTTTAATGTGTTTAATGTCGTGGTATGAATGATTGTTTGCTATTCATTACTGTGTTTATTGTGTTCACGTTCAAGTAAGTTCAAATATGCCGCTGTTTTCGAAATTACGTCAGATAGGAACCAGGAAAGGGATACTCGAAGAAGCAGTTCCCGTCCCGCCTAGGGACACTCCCGGACATTTTATGTATCATAAACATGGCTTAGATGCCATACTGTACTTAGACTTATGGGTTGACTATACCAAAGATCTGGAAGAGAAATATAGATGGCCTGTCTCAGGGACATGGGATGCTGATTGCATCATGAGAGTAGAGGAAGCATTGTGGAAAAAGAAAGCCAGACAATCCCAGAAAGATGCCATAGAATTGTGGCGTAAAGAAGCGCATAGAAGAACAGAGAAAGAAATCAGGAAAGCAGAGAAAAGTAGAGAATCATCAGAAAAGGCCCAAGAAAAAGAACTACTAGAAGAAGGTGAACGAGTTAAAGCAGAACAGTTAGACCGACAAAGAAATGCCCTTATGAAAGGCATGTACCCCCTTCTCGCCGAGGGCCTACCTAAGGCTACCCCGGAAGTACCCCGTAATTTACCGCCACCACTGGTTCCAACTAAACTCCGTCATAAACAGACCGCAGCGGATATTTTCCTTTCTTCCTATTTAGATGACACTGTCCCGGAGTATGCAAATACAAATCCTCCCCCAAATATTAATCTTCACAACCCTGTTCATGACACAATTCCCGCCACTGTCTCTCCTGCCATTGGTCCTGGCAATCCTTTTAATGTACCTGTAACCCAGGGCCAACCTACATTACCTGCTCCTACTTTACCAGCAACACTACCACCAGTGACAGCACAGCCAGTAATAGTCGACGATCACACTTCAGGAGGAGCAGTAGGAGGTATCCCTATCACCCCGCCTCAAGTAAAACGAACAACACTCAGAGAACAAGCATTACAACGCACACCAAAAGTAACTACATACGCAGCCCTTAAACAGTACCTCACTGATTGCAGATATGATCCAGTACCAGGCAAAGACCAGATGATATTATATTCCATACGTCTACGACGTGTTACAAACTATTTGACTATTTTACCAGACATGAAGGAACATTTAGACAACATATATCACTTTATCAGAACGGGGGAGAGACCAGAAAGTATTCACGAGGCCATGGCACACAGGAAGGTGGAGACTCAAAATATGATCTTACAGTTTTTGATAAATTGTTTGATAAGGGAACAAGACCAGCCAGGTAAAAACAAAGAAGAGATGAAAGTCCTGACTAAATGGAGTGACAACATAGCTGATGGAAAACATAGTAAACAAGGTTGTATAGAATCCATGTATAGAAAGATTCGTAAAGAAATTCTAGACATACACGACAGGGAAAGAGCAACGAGAGAAACCGAGAAAGCGGATGATGAAGTCTCAGAAGACGATGATGTAGAAACAGAAACACAAGGTAGAATAGCGTACATAGGTAGGGCGAGCAAATGATGTTATATGAACAGGTAGATGGTCTCATGAAAATAGATATCTCCTAAAGGGCGCAGTAGGGGCCATGGGGGGAAAGAGGAAATAGAAATTTGTAGGTAGTCAGTGTGACCCCCACTCACACCCTATCCATGCACTCATGCCCCATGTATGTCATGTAATTCTTGTATAATATATTGGAAGAGTTACTCCTAGGTAGATGGAGAGGCCTAGGTACCGATTTAATTAATGTCATTCTAGAACAGCGACATAAATACAGGACTTTCCTGACTCCACATTTCGTTCCTGTTCCACCCCCAGTAAGGAAAACATTTTACATAGACAGACAGAATCCCTTACGAGAAGTTCATCCCGTTCGGACAACAGGTGGTGAGCTAGAACGAGTATTCGTATACACACCCTTGACCAAAATGGAATTATTGGAAATGAAAAAATTAGTGCCCTGTCATGATAAAGATCCAGCAGGGTTTCACCGTGAATTAAAAGACATGCTCGGCATGGGGGAGTATACGTATCCCAATATTATTAAAATGTTAAAGGTACTGTTGCCAGCCGGCATTTACGAAAAACTTAAAGAAAAAGAATGGGAGGTGGGAGAGAAAAAGATTGATTGGGCAGAATTAGAACACGAAGAAAATATGCGAGTCCCTGGTACTGGTCTTGGGGAAAAAGCTAAATCGTTACCAGAGTTATTAGTACAGGTCTTGCCAAGGTTATTGACAACTAAAAAGGAAGACTGGGATGCTATCTCAGCCTGCAAACAGAAACAAGACGAAGACACTAGCGATTTTTATTCCAGATTCGAAAAATGTTTCATTATTAATAGCGGCCTGAAAACAAGTAGTGAATCGTATCCACATCTGTTTGTGACCAAATTAGTAGAGAATTCCTTACCACAGGTTAAAAATAGAGTACTTAAAGTTGAGAGTACCTGGCAAGCTAATACCCCTTCCCAAATGTTACAAATGTTACAGTACCACCAGAACCGAATTAGAGAAGAACACGAACATGAACAGAGACGTATGAAAGACACGAAAATGAAAGTACTAGTTGCTCAGTCTGTCCCAGCTGATGGTCAGAAGAGGGGTATGGCACCGACCAGTCAATCTGCAGCTCCTGTTAAAGGGACGTGCAATTATTGTAAACAGCCAGGTCACTATATCAATTAATGTGCCGTCCTGAAACATAATATAGCTATAGGCAAGACGAAAGAAAGACCGCGTCCTCCTAGACAAGAACATGTTCCTCAAATTATTCCGCAGAACACGTAACCTCCTCAGAACACACAACAGACAGTAGCTGTACCCCAACCCCAGCCTATAGCCGCCACACAACACGTTACACAGCAAATGTACCAGTATGCACAGTCAGATTACCCCGATTATCAACAGTATTCATGAAACAGCCTAGAGAGGGAGGATGGCTTGCCCCTTATCGAGGTTCCTGTAGATCAAGAGGGTCCCTATGTACATAGTCAGGTACTAGGAAAAGACAGAACATTTTTGATTGACACAGGGGCGAGCAGAACTACCATCAGTCATGACGAGGTTCCAGGGGCACCCCTCTCAGGCTCACAGAATGTTTCCCTGGGATTTTCAGGAAAGCCTATTGTTAACGAAGTGTCAAAGCCAGTTTCCCTAGAAGTTGGTCCATTGTCTCATACTACAGACTTGTTGCTTACGAAATCATGTCCAGAAAATGTGCTTGGTATAAAAACATTGAAAGCACTAGGAGCAGTGATTTGTTGTTCTCCGGAAGGAGTGAGATTGTTTTTAGGTGATTTTAAAGGACATTATGTGTTAAGAGATTTTGATCCAAGATTGCAGAATGTACCGCAGCATTTATGGGCACAAGGTCCAACTGATATAGGTTGTATGCACATTACACCATATCGTGTTACTCTTAAACAAGGAGTTGTACTGCCTCGAATTCGACAATACAAGTTACCACCTGAGGCTGTAGTGGCCTTACTGAAAATTATTGACGAGCTCATTGCTCAAGGAGTGGTTGTGGAAACTGACTCCAATGTGTGTAATTCTCCAATCATCCCGATTCTTAAACGAACTGACCCGAACGCACCGCCGGTCTACAGACTGGTGATCGACCTTCGAGAATTAAACAAATGTATAATACCTCAGTACCCAGTGGTCCCAGACATTTCTTCGCTGTTGACTGCCATTGATTCCGAAGCTGTGTTCTTTACTGTGATCGATCTCAAGAACGCCTTCTTCAGTGTCCCCATTCGTCCGGAAAGCCAGTATCTCTTCGGATTCTATTTAAATGGCCGAAGCTTTAAATTTGCACGTGCTCCTCAAGGGTTCACAGAAAGCCCTAGTATTTACAGCCAAGCACTGAAACGACAACTAGACAGTATTCACATGCCTACTGACACTGCCCTACTCCAGTATGTTGATGATCTCTTGATCACAGCACAAACAGAACGTGATTGCGAACGTGCATCACTGACAGTCTTGTATTTTCTGGCCGAAAAAGGGGATAAAGTGTCCCCTTCGAAGCTACAATTCTGTGCCCAGCAAGTGGTTTACCTTGGACACTTGCTGTCCAAGAGGGGTAGACAGTTGACACCTGACCGCATCCAGTTAATTGCACATCTTCCACAACCCAAGACACAAAAGGAAGTACGGGCCTTCATTGGCCTCACCTCTTACTGTAGACAATGGATTCCCCAGTACGCATATCTAGCAAAACCACTCATACAGTTGACAACACAGGAGGCAGCGACTTCGACTGTCCTCCCTTGGACTCAGGAACATACACTTGCTTTTGACAAGCTGAAAAAAGCCCTATGTCAAGCACCTGTTTTAGCGACACCATGTTACAGCAAACTTTTTACACTTTTTGTCACTGAACGCGATGGCACAGCATTATCTGTTCTCACACAAGATCAAGCAGGAAAACACAAGCCTTGTGCTTATTTTTCTAGTACATTGGATCCAGTTGCCCAGGTCTGCCTGCGTGCCTAAAATCAGTTGCAGCAACAGCTCTAGCTATCAGACAAAGCGACTCTATAGTGTTAGGACATCCCCTGACAGTACAGGTTCCACACTCCGTGGAAGTTCTCTTAAACAGGACACAGACTCAGCACTTGACCATAGCACGACTGACAGGATATGAACTGACACTGTTCCAGCCACACATAGAGATCAGACGTTGTAACATACTAAACCCTGCTACACTGTTGCCCTCAATCACAGCAGACCCTGCACCACATGACTGTGTGGACGTCATTAATACGGTGACGAAGCCAAGACAAGACTTGACAGACATTGCATTACCCGACCCAGACCTGACACTTTATGTGGATGGTTCATGCATGAGAACAAGTACAGGAGAGTTAGTAGCCGCATATGCAGTGACTACTGAAACTGAAGTCATAGAAACACATCGTATTGACACACTGTCTGCTCAAGCAGCAGAGCTCATCGCTCTGACCCAAGCCTGCATACGAGCCAAGAACATGAAAGTAAATATATACACAGATTCACAGTATGCATTCGGAGTCGTTCACGACTTCGGTGTCCTCTGGCAAGAGAGAGGTTATTTGACTTCTCATGGAGCCAAGATACAGCATGGTCCCCTCATTCAAGCTCTGTTAGACGCAATACACTTGCCTACAGCCATAGCCATCATGAAGTGCAAAGCACATACTAAAGTCACTGATACTATTTCCCAGGGTAACGACCTGGCAGATCGAACAGCCAAGCTTACAGCTCAGACTCAAACAGACATACCGACTGACACGACAAAGACTGAAGTAACTCCACCGACGCATTGCATGACAGTCAGGGATCCCACACAAGACGTACTCGATATACAGACACATGCTACTCCCGACGAAATCAAGAAATGGACTGTCAGTCAGTCAGTCAAATTAACTTTATTCGATTTGATAAAATCATACAAAGTACATAAAAACAATATTATTTACAGTTAAAAAGGAATTAAACAGTTTCATATATCAGCAAGTTAATTTGATTAAATAATTACATTAAAAATATTTAAAAGACCCCTTATGTACAACAGTTTCCCAAGTTCATGCTCCTTCTGGCTCTGGTTGCTGCTACCAGGAAATTAGCCATGGCAAAAGTAATGCAAATGTTGCCCATTGATTGTAAATATAGCATTGCTGGTCTCACCTGGGAGAAGCCAGCTTCTCTTAAAACTGGTGTCAAGTACTTTTTTCTTTGGGCAGAGAAGAAATCACAAAACATAACAAAATGTAAACTGTCTTGAACAGAAAAATTATCACAGGTGCAAGGTGGTGCTAACTCAGGTTTCGTCCATTTGTTAAAATTACCCAAATAAAAGTGAATGATATTGAATCTAAATCTTGTTAACAGAAATCTGTGAAAAGGATTAGTGACAAAACATAAATAAGGCTCTATTGCAAGTGACTGGGTAGTTAGGTAGTGAGAACGGACAGAGGGTTTAAGCAATTCTACTTCTTCTCTCAACATATATGCCCTGGACATGAACTGTTTTTTTATGAAACACACATCCTGCTTTGTAATGCACGAGGGAGAGGTGAATAAATCTGGTCGACCTAGTTCATTAAAACATTTCTGCAAATACGCCAGCCATGGAATCGTGTGACTGTATTCCAACCTCATCACATCCCTCATGATCATGTGGTTTAACGATAATTCAGGATTTAACCAGGTCTTAAGCCAGTATGTTAGTGGCGCCAGTCTCAATTTGTCCTGGATATAATCCATACCAAGTTCTAAATGGATGGAAAAAACTGGGGAGGATTGGGGGAGGGACAGGACTGAGCGTAAAAAACTATTCTCCGCTACCTGAATTTTGTCTAGGCGTACGTAGCCCCATAGGGAGGCACCATACAAGGCCACGGGGAGGGATTTGCTGTTATAAACCTGAATAATGGCCTTCATAGGTCTATGGCCCAGCCTTTTAGCGAAGCTTAAAATGGCCATGGATGTTCTTGTGACCGCTAGGCTTTTTGCACGTATCTGTGGGCCCCAGGTACCCCTGCTGTCAAAAAGGACTCCCAGATAGGGAAGCACGGGGACTCCCGAAACAATCTCCCCTTTACAGAAAAAGGTTTTTATACCTCTCTTGGCCCTTTTCCCTTGTCTGCCTACGACCATAGTATGCGATTTGGAAGCGTTGACCCTCAGGTCCAGCCGGTCCATAAAGGTCCCAAATGCATCTAGCAGTTTTTGGAGACATACCCCTGTGCGTGCTATGAGTACAGCATCGTCCGCGTATAGGAGAGCAGGGATCTTAACTTCTCCTACACGCGGAACGTCACTTGCTGCCCCAATTAGGTGTTTGCCTAGGTCATTTATATAAATGGTAAACAACAGGGGGGCCAGTATGCATCCTTGCCTAACGCCACGTAGGGATCTAAAGCGTGACGTGCATCTACCCTCTTTGGTAACTCTTACAGCTGCAAATAGTTCCTGATGCATAGATGCTATAAACGCCACCAGGTCTGCATCAATTCCCATGTTAATTAGGGTTTCCCATAGCTTAGACCTGTTGACCAAGTCGAAGGCCGAGGAGAGGTCCATAAATGCTAGATACAAGGACCCCTCCTTGGCCACCGTGTACTTGGCAATCAAGAGATGGAGATTTGAGCACTGTTCTATCGTGCCCCTTTTTTCCCTGAAACCATACTGTATATCAGCCAGGCCCCCACAGTCCTCCAGGCTATCTCTTAGTCTGTCTAAAAGGACTCTGCCCAGGATCTTGATAGCAGAGTCCAGCAGGGAGATAGGTCGGTAGCACCCTGGATCGTCCCTTCGGCCCTTTTTAAATATAGGAACTATGATGGAAGTAGCCCACGTATTTGGGGGGGGTGAAGTATTTGCGGCTGTAAACACGTTGGCCAGGATGTCAGCCCAGAGTTTGGGGGAATGTAAATAAAAGTCAGCTGGCACCCCATCTGGGCCAGGGGCTTTATTCCTAGATGTGGCGCAGATTGCTTTTTCCACTTCCCCACTATTAAACTGTAAAGGTGTGGCCACCAAACTTGCACAGTTTTGTATCTGCGGCCTATCCCCCGACTCACCATACACAGAACTGAAATGGGCTAGCCACTTCTCATCTGGTATTACACAATCAGTGTCTGTATTGGGAGAGTCAGAGAAATAAGGGTGGTTTACTACAGCCCAGAATTGCCTGCTGTCCCGCAAGATGTTAGTGTCGGTTAATTGTTCCCAAGCCTCCTGCTTGATGCTATCCCTTCTAGATTTTGTGGCAATCCTGTACTCTTTTCTCAACGTTGAGACCAGAGCCCTGTCCCTAGGCTGAGCTTTGAGGGCAGCTTTTAGAGCTCTAAGGGCCTTGCTGCATGCAGAGTCAAACCATTTGTGTGATTTTGGTTCTCCCCTACCCCTTGGTGCCGTAAGGTTCTCAGCCACGGTGAGACATATTGATTGAAATGCGGCCATAGTATCATTGCCAGGGAAGGTCGGATCTTGGCAGATTTTAATCTGCTCTTTGATCTCTTGCCCGATGTTTCGATAAAAATCATCTGCCACCACGTTTCCCCACTTCAAGCGCCTGCCTTGATCTGTTGGGCGAAGAATATAGCTCTGTTTAGACTGCCCTGGCATGGTGCCCAAAGCTCCCCCCCATCGGATCGATAGAAAAACAGGGTTATGATCGCTGAGATGGGAAAATATAGTGTGATATGAAATGATACAATCAAGAATGGCAGGGGTCACAAAAATATAATCAATAACAGAGCCCATAGAAGAGCCCTTGAACGTTGGTGCTCTAGTTACCCCCTCTCCTGCTGTAAATTCAAGGAGGTTATAGTTGGCCAGAACGTCCTCCAGTTCCTCACCAGGCCTGGTATGTTCGAAGTGTGGGCCCTCCGTGTCCCAAGTTTCCAGACCATCCGCCCTGGGACAACCAAGGTTACAGGGGTGAATGTTAAAGTCTCCCATTAACACAATTTCATAGCTGATAGGGGAATTTTGGATGAATATGTTTAGAAAAGTATCTAGTTGGGTGATGTTATTACCCCCGAATTCCTTATTGACAGAGTTGTAGAAATTGATAAACAGAGTGCTTTTAAATGCGCAAATTTGTCTTTCTACAATTAAACAGTTTTGGGAGTCATAGTCAATTTGTTTTAGTGTGCCAGGGAGGTCAAGGGAAAAAAGGGTCAAGAGGCCTCCCCTCGCTCTGCCTGCAGTGCTGGGCCAGGCCGCGACTGAGAAGCCTACAAAACCGTCCAACCACAGGCTAGTTGACATGTCCCATGTTTCTTGCAGGGCGATGACGTTATGTTGTGATACAAAGGTGACCCATTCGATGTCGCTCCATTTTGAGCTGATTCCGGCAATGTTCCAGCTAATAATTTTACAACCATTTTCGTCATTTGGTACTGCCAAGGAGGCCCTTGCGACCTCACTAGATGTGGTAGCTTCATCCACTGATAGTCAGTCCATGTCATCCAGGCCCGACAAGGGAGAGAACTGGTTTGCTAAGCTTATACTTGTCCCCTCAACCAGAGATACTGCCTGGGTGGCCTGTAGAGACAAAGTGGGAGGGATGGGAACGGGCGCTGCTGGGTGGCTTGGGAGAGGAGCATGTGTGTTTATGCGGGCAGTTGCTAAACTTTTATCCTGCCATCTGGCCTGGTAATTGGTATTGAGTTTGCGTAGAGACGGAGGTTGGTAGAAAAAACCCAAAGGGACCGGTCTTAGACGATCCCTACCAGAGATTTTCGAGCCGTCCCAAAAGAGTCTGTCAGCCACATCCGCCCTGCAGAAGTTAACGACCACACAGTCGCCAAACGTTGATTTGGGTTGTTTCCCGATCCATCCCACCCTTCTTGCGTGGATGATCAACTCCGCTATATTCTCACCACTGCATGTGTTACCACTCCAATTTTTAACTTTGGTGATCAGATCCTCCGTAGATTCCCTATCCCCTTCTCTGAGTGGGTCTACTCCAATAAACACTGCTACCAGAGGTGCTGCTTCTGGTGGGAGGTGGAGTTTATATGTACTTGGCGCTGTCTTATTTCTGCTTGGCTGGTTGTTATCTGATGGGGCTAGTGTGGCAGTGGCCCCGCTCGGGTTGTTCATCAGTGCTGGTTGGGGGAGTATATTGTGCTCACGTGTCCTGTTGTCGTTAGTTAAATTACTGCCTGCATGGTCCGTTGGCGCTCTCAACCCCTCAGTGACCCTGGTTGTACTCATCTGGTCAGAGCTAACCCCATTAGTTGGAATGTGATTAGTGGGGAGTGCATGCATTATTCTGTCCAGAAGTGAACATTTCTTCAGGAGACCTTCCAAACAGGTATTGAGTGTTTCTACAATGTCCTTTGCGATCCCCACCAGCAAGGGCTCAATCCTCGCCACGAAGAGTTCTTCTAGTTTGTCCTCCAGCGTAGTAGATCTGTCTCCCGGGGGGGGCAGACTGTTTACCTTTTTCCCTCTTTTGCGTGCGTTAGGTCTGGTGGCTAACTGGTTTAAAGTACCGGGGAATGGAACAGATGGGCCCGGTTGAGAAACCAAGGATGGTTGTACGCTGGGGGGGCAGTTAGCTATTACCACCTGTGGCTCTAGTGGAACGTTGGCAGGGACTTGGGCGAGTGGGATGTTACAACCTCTGCCGGCGAGGTGGACGAAGTGTTCGGAGCTATTAATGC
This sequence comes from Lissotriton vulgaris, assembly GCF_964263255.1. NCBI lineage: Eukaryota > Metazoa > Chordata > Amphibia > Caudata > Salamandridae > Lissotriton > Lissotriton vulgaris. The sequence continues at coordinate 1,302,781,511 of NC_141694.1, forward strand.
GGTGGCCAGCTCTTGCTCTACATCCGCTATCTCCTTTGTTAGAGCCCCCACAGCCGAGGAGAGGTATGACATAATGGTGTTGGAGTGCTTAGGTATTTTGGGATTTTTACCCCCCTCCTCCGCGTTTGACTGTTTCTTTCTCTTACCCATGTTGGCAACGTGGCCCTGCCCGGCCTCCTTCGGCCTCTGACGGCCACAGACGGCCCGCCCTCTGCCCGGGCTCCGCCCGGCGTCGCCCGCGCGCGTCCCGCGACGCGGAGGGAGCGTCTGCTGTTTTGTAGCGCCACCAGGCGCGCTTTGTCCGTGTTCCCGGAAGTTAGCGCTATGCTCGCTGGGAGCTGTAGTCTCCAGCCGCTTGATGGCGCTGGCGCGGCGAGACTGCAGCGTTCCCTACCCAGGAGCTGGCGCGGTTCCCGGTGCTCGTTCTGGTGATTCTGATGGTGAGGTAAGCTCCTCACTGTCCTTGTGCCCCCGCTCCACCGAGGGAGCGTCTGCTGTTTTGTAGCACCACCAGGCGCGCTTTGTCCGTGTTCCCGGAAGTTAGCGCTATGCTCGCTGGGAGCTGTAGTCTCCAGCCGCTTGATGGCGCTGGCGCGGCGAGACTGCAGCGTTCCCTACCCAGGAGCTGGCGCGGTTCCCGGTGCTCGTTCTGGTGATTCTGATGGTGAGGTAAGCTCCTCACTGTCCTTGTGACTGAACAAGGAGGGGTCCAGACAGATCAGGGATGGATGACAAAGGGAAAAGCCACATGGTTTCTCCCCGACTCTATGGTTCAAGTTATCATTAATACAGCACATAGTCCCGCACACTTAGGAGAAAAAGCCATGTTAGACAGTATCCAGAACCTTTGGTTCAACAAACATTTACGTGCAGCAGCAAAACAGAAAGTACGTACCTGTATGATCTGTTGTCAGTTCAATCCAGGCAAAGGCATTCCCGTGGAACAAGGTGGATTTCATCCTCCTGACCATCCTTTTGAAGTCCTCCAGATGGATTATATCCAGATGGACAGATGCCGAGGATTCAAGTATGTCCTCGTAGTTGTATGTGCCCTTTCCAGATGGACAGAAGCTTACCCAGTCCCAGATTACACTGCCGTGACCACTGCTAAACAGTTGGTTTGTGAATTCTTCCCGCAATACGGCTTGCCCCGTGTCGTGTATTCAGATAATGGACAGCCATTCTCGTCCGAGCTCATGAAACAGGTATCACTCCTGTTAGGGTATCAATGGAAATTTCACTGTGTACGACACCCCGAAGCAGCTGGTCTCGTTGAGAGACATAATCAGACTCTGAAAACACGGTTAGCGAAGGTCTGTGCAGAAAAAGGAGTAGATTGGATGGTAGCCCTGCCGGTTGCCCTCTTTTACATGCGTATGGTAGCTCATTCCAGAACCGGACTATCTCCTTATGAGGTAGTCTTCGGCAGACCACCAAACATGTGGGGTACGCCTATGCCGCGTAAAATTACTGATGTTGATAGTAGTATGCTGACAGATTACCTGGCTTCCTTGATGTCTGCACTACTGTCTTGTCGTTCACAGGTCGCGGCTGCCTTCCCGGACAACACCCAAGTGAAACCGCATGAAATCGTTTCAGGCGACCTGGTATGCATAACGAACTTCGATCGCTCAAGCCCTCTGGAGCCCAGGTGGAGGGAACCGAAGCTGGTGTTGATGACCACGAGGACCGCAGTGAAGGTTGAGGGAAGAAAAGGGTGGCTCCATTCCAGCCACATCAAGCGTTTTCATGGACTGTGTCCAGAGAAATTTCCCAAGGACTGCCCCGATACTGATACCGACACTAAACTCCCTCTGTTAGAGAAAACTCCGCAAAAGGAGTATAAAGCAAAGCTGAGGTCTAGTAAGTCAGACAGCGTTTAATTGTTTAAGTCCCCCTCGGGTGAAGCGGTTAGACAGGTTTCTGACATGTATGAGATAGACCCAAATAGTGAGAGAGATAGACAGAAAATTAAGAAAATGAAATACTGTAAAAATCTACACAGTAGATGCATCATTACACTGCTTTTTATGTTTTTTCTGAGTATTACGATCATATGTATAAGCTGGACGTTACATGTTTTCTTTCCTCCTCTTGGTTCACATGTACATTCTTCTTTCAATGACACCCTAGAGCACACTTTCAGTGACCTGCCCCCTCACAAACTATCCTATCGACTAGCACTGCGCAACAACACTTTTATCCGTATGTTACAACATTCTCACCAGACCAGCAATGTCACGAATTGCTGGGTATGTGGCCGACTCCCACCTTACCAGAAAATGAAGGGAGTTCTGCCTCTCTTTCCTTATCCGTTTACACATAATGGTTCGTGCGGAGCATGGTTTACTTTAATGTCCTCCTTAGACAGTAAGTCCAAAGTTTCCCAAGGCAATTGGATAAGGGGGAACTTGAATACAGTTATGAATAAAGCCTGTTTCCCAGACAAAGACGGCCTTCCCCAAAGGACAGGGACCGATCTAGAAAATGAAGTGTATGGATTAGGAAATTTTACCCTTAACCTCATGATTCTGAACGTTCAGTCCGAGACTAATTCGGACTTGCCGTTTATAACAGTTTTACCAGTGAAAGGTGAATTATGCGTCAGGAAAAATGGTTCAGTACACCTAGGACACAGTGATTGTAATACTGTGGTCGAATTCAGTGATAAAGGAAAGTCTCATTTCAAAGTTTCCCACCATTCTTATTTTATTTGTGGTCAGCAGCTTATGTACGTCTGCCATCAGATTGGGATGGAATGTGTTATATTGCGTTCCTACTGCCACCCGTTTTTCTAGCCCCATCCAATTATCATCGAGATACCCGTCTTGTGCATATAAGACATAAGAGGGAGATTGAGTCCCCAATTGTCGATCAGACAGAGACAGCGTGGGAGCAATATACAGATTTCAATAAAGGATTCTTTTTCTTTGTAGGTCCTGTCCAAAACAGTAAACTGATACGCAAATTAACACGAACTCTTGAAGCAGTAGTGAATGAGACTACTTCTGCCTTAGGTAACCTGACCGAAGAGCAGTCTGCTATGAGACTTGTTGTTCTTCAAAATCGCCTTGTACTTGACGTCATCCTGGCCGATAGGGGCGGAGCTTGTAGAGTGATCGGATCTAGTTGTTGTGTGTTTATTCCTAATAACGCACCATCAGTATACAAAGCAATAACAAGGCTTCATAAAATAGCTCACCAGATACACCAGAATCCTGGCACCTGGACTTGGTCCGGTTGGCTCTGGAGTGTGATATCCGCCTGGGGATGGAAAGTACTGTCATTTCTAGGAATAATATTGCTTATAGTATTCAGTTGTTGTCTCTGTCTGCAATGTGGGCCAGCGATTTGCGGCTTGTGCGCCACAGCCTGTATTCCCCATCCACGTTCACGTTCCCGTTCCCAAATGAAAAAGGATGAGCAAATGATGTTATATGAACAGATAGATGGTCTCATGAAAATAGATATCTCCTAAAGGGCGCAGTAGGGGCCAAGGAGGGAATGAGGAAATAGAAATTTTTAGGTAGTCAGTGTGACCCCCCACTCGCACCCTATCCATGCACTCATTCCCCATGTATGTCATGTAATTCTTTTCCCGTGCCCGCCATGATAATGCTTCTGCATTTCCGTCCAAAGTTAGCATGTCAGTTACTAGGCCCTTCATGGTTTTAATGTCAATTCCGCATCCAGGCCTACGTTTCCAATGCATTTACATGGTGCACTTTTAAATATCGCAAAGCACACGTTTTCCACGTTTTTCTGGCTCAGTCGAGCCAGGCCCTTAATTGAGGCTCCGAGCCTCTTCTGTCTCTGAAAGCTGCAGTCTAGGTATGCATCCCTGACCTCTACCTTACTTCCTGCTCAGCCAAGCGGTGCCCGGCTCGGCCTGGCCTGCCTGCCAAGATGGTATTTTGCCTACAGTTATCTGCTCAGCCTCCGCAAAAACACATTCCAGTCTAGTGAAATAGGTAAACATATTCCAGCCTGCAGAGCAAAGGGCCCGGCCTTCCTGTCTCCTTATAAGTAATTTACTGCACCCGTTGCCATAGTAGGCCCATGGCCCCGCGCATTGCACGGGGCACCCACTAGCATTCAGTGATGTGCGGCCTCTGCCCGAGAGACCTTTTACTTCAGATAATACATCCTCCAAACACAAGATACCAGATATGCTATAGGTGCAGGTCGTTCTGACATCCCAGACACCAGACTCCTCTATTAGTGCTAAAGTCAAGCCCCCAGCTCTCCCCAGTTGCACATCAATACCACGTCATGCTCAGTTGCGCGCGCACTCATGTTAAAGGTTTCTGCTGACCCTGCAGAATCTCTCTATGCATCCACCCACCTATGACACTTCTGTGACGTTTCCAGTACACACCTCCGTGTACGCCTCTGTACACGCCTTCTTTTACGCCCATGTGTTCTTATCTTTCTCTTCTTCACTGGTTACGCCTACTGTATTCAATGCAACTGTACAGTTTTACTATATATAATGTGTGATGTTAATAAAATGTTGAATATCCCTTCCTGAACCTTAGTGGTGATGGAACCCGAAGTCCAGTGTCTCGAGCCACTTAATTAAAGCCCGTATGACTCAGATACCACGGACTCTGCCTCTCATTTATTGAGCTATTCTTATTGTCATTTAATGTATAGAAAAATAGTCCCGGTAATTTTATTTACCACAGCATAGTAACACACACATGGTCGCTCGAACTAGTTGATGCTCAAATTCAGTGACTCATTCATTAGCCCAAAAACAATCGTGAGCGTCGTCGAGGCTGGACAGGTGTGCCTTCTTACCAAATCTACCGTGGAAAATCAGCTGTGATGCTGGATAGGCTTTGCATCCTTGACTTTCACGAGCGCAATACCCGTGCTGTTCCTGTGACCAGGAGCTTCTTTCTCTTCATCTGCTGAACTGATCTTTCTCTGACCTTTTATTCACACAAGAGGCACATACCCTACTGGGCACATTGTGTTCGCACAGGTTTTTGCAAGTTCGCACGCGTTTTGTACAATTTCGCAATTTGCGAAATTGTACAAAACCCTCGCAAACTTGCAGAAACCCGTGCGAACATAAAAAAAAAATCCGCAAATTCGCGGGAATTCGCGGATTTTGCGGATTGCGAGTTCCCAAATCCGCAAAATTCGCGAACGCGAGATTCGCAAAATTCGCCCATACTTACAGCTCAGTTGAATAGCCTAACATCGGCTAGCTTTTTCTTACTTAAGACCCTGCACAAAATCTTCCCTTTCATTCCCCTGGCACTTCAGAAGACAGTTATGGCCGCCCTTTTTATGTCCAGATTGGATTACTGCAATGCGATGTTCCTGGTCATCGATAAGCATCTGTTTAGTAAACTTCAATCACTGCAGAATGCTGCAGTTCAAGTGATTCTAAAGCTTCCAAAGGGTAGAAGGGCACTGCACTGGCTCCCCATCCAGCAGAGAATCGTGTTTAAGGCACTCTATCTGGTGCACAAGGCACAATATGGTGGTGGCTCTGAGGACTGTCAGGATAGGTTTAGGCTCCTAACCCCTTCACGAGATCTACGGTCAGCCAATCTTGGCCTGATTTGTATCCCTAGGTATAGACGTGCCAGATAGGGGGGGGGGGCGTTTACTTTCTAGCTGTGCAGCCCACTTGTGGAACAAATTGCCAGTGGCCCTGACACTTCAGCCGAATCTTTCATCTTTCAGGAATATCCCGAAATCTCGGCATTCGAGCGCTTAATAAGTATTTTATAAAATTTTATAACATCAGCTGACCTGGACAGATGGGCTGATTCGAACCACTGGACGCAATGTGCACCAAAGCCCAATCGGGTAGTGGCTCAATGTGCTCCCTGTACACAATGACTCATGCAGTCTTCCCAGTCCAGTTTCCAGCCAGCATGCCAAACACCCATGCATGCCATTTGCGGACATCACAGTGACACTCCTGGTCGTTGGCCAACAGGGGGCGCACACACATGTCAAAATCCAGGTCAGCTACCGTTATGTTGGGGGGGAAATATCCATGGACCACTCGAATATACAGGTGACAATGCACCACAGGCTGAACACAGGTTATGTCCGCAAGTGGAAGCTCAGCCGGTAACTGATCCACAGCACTGCCAGCTGCAGTGCCCCAGTACATGCAGCAGACGTGCATGGTACAGGTCCACGAGACTGGAGTCGAGCATGTGTCCGGGATGGTCTGCTATTGTGTCAGTGGCTCTGCTTGAAGCGGCACTGACTTGCCCTGCGCCAGTCCTGTGGATGAAATGGCACAGCTCAGTGAAATGAGCTTTGTCTGTGTGCAATGGGTGCAGGCCTGGGGTGGGGGTGGGAGAATGTGTGAAGGCCATTTCATGCATGCACGCTAACTACGACTAAGGACGTCTGCATGTGGGATGTGTACACGTTGGTCTCATGTCGGGCAGTGCATAGTGTGGTAGTCGCAGGCAAATGCTATTGTATCTGTCAGGGGTGCCAGCTACATGCAAGTTCCTGTTCGGAGCTGCAGTTGTGCTACCGCCTGATAGTTCAGACAAAGGACCTTTCATCCCTACATTAACTTCACCATCTGCATGCATACAGGAGATGAACAGAGGCCTGTTGTGGGTGTGGTGGGATGTCTGCGACCAAGGGAATCATGGATAATATGCCCAGCACGTGGAACATGAGCGGCCTCACTGTGCGATACATTGCCATACAACTGTGCCTCCCTCCAGCAAGCCCCCACACTTATGTATGCTGCCTCTGCGGTGTTCCCGGGGGGCGGGACGGGTCCTGAGGGTGGTGGCAGGCGTGGGGTGGTTGCAGTGTGTGTTTTTGCCCTCATGGGTATCCGCGTTTCATGATCATTGTCTCCATGGCATCCGTGGGTCTTCAGGTGTGGCTCATTGCTGTGCTCCTTTTTATGCTGCAGGTAGTCATCCTGCTTAACACCAGCAAAAGGCAGGTGTTAATTCCCTGTTGCTACCACAGCTTTAATGCCAGTTTTTGGTTTGCATTGCAGAAATGGCAGTTCGTGTGAAAGTGGTGTTGTGGTTTTTTAGTGTGTTTTTGCATGGGAATGCCTACTCTGCATGTCATTAGGGTTAGTTGGTGGTGTCCACCGTGGAGATACATTTTGGGGCAGTTATTGTGGGAATACTGGCGATGTCTGCAGTTTGCACCAGCTTGTGAATTGGGTGTTAAATCTATCTCCACTTTTGATGCGTTAAGGTGGAGATAAATTGGAGATAAGTCCTGTGAATATCCCCCTTAGAGTTTTCACTGAGTTACTGTTTGATAGATTGAGTCCTATTGAGGATAGCTCGATGGTCAGAGTTGAGTCAATTTTGGCAGAAAATTTCTGATAAATAAGGAGAAATTCTATTTTTATTGGGGTTTAGTTTCAAAGAGTGTGAGTTCATCAATTTATTAATGGAGTTCAAGCCTATATGTAAAGTGTTTATGTCTTGTTTTTGTTGTGTAGGAGCAATTATAGAGGGGTTCCACATAAAGATGTATTTGAATTGGGGAGAATATGCAACCTTACAGAACTCTTCATGTCAATATTTTTGTTGTCAATGTGAAGTCTCCCAGTTTAACAAGCTGGGATTAACCTTTTAGGAAGGAGCAGAATCAGCTTAGAACCAGTCCCCTTAGGCCAACACTAAGTTCCATGTGGCCATATTATCAAGAAAGGTGAAGCTGCCACTTAAACAGTGATAATGGGATTGATAATATGCCCTTGTGAATTTCCATAGCAGCCCAGGTTAACACCAGAACATGGGCTGCTATGGGAATTCACAAGGACACATTATCAAGCCCATTATCGCCGTTTTAGCAGCAGTTTCCTGCCACTAAAGCAGCGACAATTTTATCGCCGTTCTTGATAATATGCCCCGAGGTTTTAAGTAGGACCTTGTGGTCCACTGTGTTAAATGCTTCTTATAGATCTACCAGAAAGGAGACTTTTCTTTCATCGAAGATACAGTCCATGACATCTAGTATCTTCAAGGGTGCTCACTCAGTATTATTGCCTTCCCCAAATTCTGAATGGATGTTGGAGAGAAACTATTTGTTGCTGATGTGGTTGTTTAGTGGTAGTGCAACATATTTTTCAAATACTTTTTTTTGCCAGGGAAGGCCGCTGATGGGGTCTGAAGATTTCTAAAATTTCAGGGTTGGCTTTTGGTTTTTTAAAAATAGAAGACATGTTGACCAGTTTCAGCATGTTAGTGATTTTGTCCAGAGTAAGAGACTTTTGATTATTGTGACACAATTTGGTGCAAATATGCTGCTTTTTTCTTTGATTGTGTTGGCTGGGATTTGTACTCTGAAATATGGGGTAGGTTGCATTGGCTGATCATTTTCAATAGCTTTTTATAATTGAGCTTCTGGAAATTCTTCAATGAATTTGGTGTTTTAGGGTTAAAGACTGGCAAAATACCTGAGGCATTCGCTTTGAGTTTTGCAATTGTGACTAAAAAAAGCAAGAAAATTGTTGCATATCAAAGTGGTGGAAGAGGGAATTGTGCTAATGCTTGCTTTCAAGTTTTCTCAAATGAAGATGAATATTGTGTGGGATGTGTTCATGGAACGGGAGACTAGATTCTAAATGAAGATGATCTATGCATATTTGATTTCTAATTTCTTTCTGTCCCTTTTGAGCATGGGTTTGGACCTGTCCGAGCTATCTTCATGCAATAGTATTTCAAACGTTTTGATTTCCTTTTAACATATGTATCAGGCTTCGATGTATCATAGGTTGTGGGCTTCTGCATTTCTGAATTTTTAGTTTTTCCGGGGCTGTATTTCTAGCAATATTGTCAATAGATTTCAAATAGTGGGAGCAGAGGAGATATATATGGCTGATGAAAGTATGATATTGGTAGAAGGTATTACATTTAAGGTCTTAATGGAGAAATGTTTGTAGTTTCGCACAGAGATTCTGAGTTGAATGGGGATCTAGCTGGTCCAGTCTAATTCAGTGAAGAAAGGCAGATGCAGCCATCCTTACTTGTGAAAAATAGGTGTGAAATTTTTCCCTTGCAATGCACTGAGTGGTTAGACGTTTGAGAAAAGTTGTGTAATCTCAGTACGTTGTCTAGTCTTCTGAAGAGGTGCAAATATGTGTTTCTCCAGTTCATACTGAAGTCTCCTATGCAAATGTTGTATGGGGAGAGCATTTGGTTGAGGGCACCATATTTGGAGGAAGTGTTCAATAGATTTGGTGGAGTATTTGGTGTTCTGTAGAATATGGAATATTTGGGTTCTTTGTATATTATTTGAAGATAGATAGTTAAGGAAGCATTAACTGTGCAAACAATTTGCATGCTTTCAAATGAGTCGCATTGGGATTAATCTGACTTGTGACACACAAGAGATTCTCTGAAAATGACGACAATCTCACAACCAATTTTGACTTCTCTCTCTGATCTCATGATCAAGTAGCACGGCGGGAGGAAGGAGTCAATGATATTTTGTGAGGGGTCGTTTATCCAGGTTTCTATCATGCAGAAGAGATCTCATTATCCTTTAGCTAGACAATCTCTAAGGTGTTCGGTAAATAAACCATCTGGGATGAACAAGATCAAGACTTTTAGCCTAATTAGCCAAGGGTTTTTGGGACTTTTGCCTTCAGGAAAATATTTCAGTCCAGTTAAGATATCCTCCAGGAAATCTAAATACAATTGCAGATTGATGCTATATTTAGTTTCTTGTCTAACTGATGTTAAAGCATTATATGTCTCTTCTGTTCAATTTACCCCATCAGGTGACTATATCCAAGCTTTAGACCAACTAAAAGAATCTTTGGGGAGATTTACTAAGATATTGCAAAGTGACGCAAATCGACACTGAATCTTTTTTCCCCAATTTACTTTCCAGCACTAAACTTGTTTACCACTGGATATAACGGAAAAGTAATGCACTCTTTGCATTACTTTATGGCATGGGGGCGTACCAAGCGTGGAGCATGGGCATTCCAATGCATCCACCCCATGTTTCACACACTAAACCCCAATTTACTAAATAAAGTAGATTGGGTTTAGTGTGAGAAAACTGCACCCTTTTCAAGTAGGCCCAAGGAAGGAGAAATGCTTTCATTTCTCCTTCATTTTTCCAACTTTCCATGCGTGCTGCACTGTGCAGCATGCATACAAAAAGTCAAGCAACGCTGTGCAGCCCCCGCGAGACTGCGCTGCATTGTGCGGCAGGGAGGGAGCATGAGAGCACCATATCTTCAGAGATATGGCTCACTCCTCCCCTTTCCAATGTGCTGGTGCTGATTTCAGCAGCTGTTCGCCACACATAGATCTTAGCACCAAAGGGCTAGGGTGTGTGCTTTAATCTAGCATAGGTTTTCTAAAGGATGGGTACCTTTCCAGTACAAAATACGATGCCCAAACACAATGGAAAGCTTTTCCCACTTTGTAGGCATGCAGCACAATGTAGCACGCATGCAAAGTCTGAAAAGGAAGGAGAAATCAAAGCATTTCTCCTTCCTTGACCCTACTTTAAAGGGGTGCAGTTTTCTCATGCTAAACCCAATCTACGTTATTTAGTAAATTGGGTTTAGCATGAGAAACCTCGGGTGGTCTCAGAGGAACCCCGATGCTCCACCCTTGGTATGCTCCCATGGCGCTAAGTAATGCTTCACCTCACTTTTCCAGAAGTAAATTGGAAAAAAAAGATTTTGCGCTGAAACATGGTGCAAAATCTTAGTAAATGTTCAGTATAGTAGTAATAACATGTTGTATTCTTGAGTCATAGAAAATGGCCACGATTGTTCCAATTTTAAAACAAGAATTTAATGGGATTTGCATTTTTTTATGTCTTCCATTCCAGTAGCCTTTATTATATTTTATATGTAGGCTGCAACACTTTGGCTTGTACTAGATGACTCCCGACTTTGACATAAACGCTTGATGTAGCATGCTGCCAAACATTCGACTGACAGCAGAATTCCACAAAATAAGAGATAAACTCTGGCTGCAGCAATCTGCAGAACCTTAAGCAGTTCTTCCGTAGCATATTTTAAATTGTTTTTCTGGGAACGTTTCTGGTGCTATCTTTCCATTTTTAAATATTTGTCCAGATAAACATTATTCTACCTTGACCACTGGAATATGACCTCTAGTTTGGTCACAATAGGTTGATAATAAATTAATTTATTGGTAGTGAATCGTTGTGTTAGATCAGCTAATGCCACGTTAAGTAAAGAGCGGATGACCTGTAAAGCATTTCTTAAAAAAAGTTTCGAAATGCTTGGTGGCCCAAAGACAAGCCAGAGCTTCCCTCTCATTGGTGCTATATCTGCGTTCTGCAGGAGAAAGGGATCTGGAAGCAAAGCCAACAGTTTGTTCCACACCGTCAACTAACTGAGACAAGACAGCCCCTAACCCGATGCCACTTGCATCCACCGTGACAACTGATTGAATGTCATCTCTAAAAGAATGAAGAGAGGGAGCCTGTACTATGAGTTTCTTTAAATGCACAAAAGTCTTGTTAAGAGAATCATCCCAAACAAACTTTTCACCTTTCCTGAGTAATTTTCTTAAAGGTTCAGTTTGCAAAGCAAAACAATCCACAAATCTTGAGTAATACTCACAAACACCGAGGAAAGACCTGAGTTGATCTTTGTTCTCTGGACTGGGACTATCCACAATGGCTTTAATGAGATCCTGTTTGGGAGAGATGCCACTACTGGAAATGTGATGGCCAAGATAATCGATGCTGTCAACCATAAACTTACACTTCTCTTTTTTTACAGTAAAACCATTGGTTTCAAGAATGTTCAACACTTCAGAAAGTTTCTTTATATGATCATCATCACACTTGGAATAAATCAGAATGTCATCTTGGTAAGCTAACACATTGCTACAATTACCAAACATTTTGTACATTAGCTTCTGGAAGACAGAGGCAGCAGACGCAAGCCCAAAAGGCATGCGTAGAAATCTATAGGGGCCAAAAGGTGTGTTAAAGGACGTCAAATCACGGGAATCTTCACAGAGTTCAACCTGGTGATAGGCAGATCTTAAGTCCAGACACGAAAAAACTTTAGTATCACCAAGTTGGGCTAACATGTCTTGGATTTTGGGAAGGGGAAAGCAATCAATTAAAATATTTTTGTTTAAGGACCTTAAATCAATGCATAATCTTATGTCTTTGCTACCCTTTTTCTTCGCGATAACAATGGGGGCGACCCATTCTGACGAATTTATAGGCTCAATAACTTTGTCAAGGCATAGCTGCTCTAAGTGTAGTTTGAGTTGAGACCTAATAGAAAGAGGGACATTCCTTACTTTATGTACAACAGGAATGGCATCCTTTTTGAGGACAATGCAATGCTCAAAGTCATGAACAATGCCCAGCTTGTCCCTGAAGAGAGCACTATGTTTGACTAGAAGTTGGTGAAGAGCAAGATTAGAGGAGGAACAAACATCAACCAAGGAGATAGGACAAGAAGTGCCTGGTCTTAAAACCATTCCGAATTTGCCCTGATCTTTCCATCCCAAGATGTTGTACCCATTTTTAGCTACATATATTTTAGTAGCAATGGAGCTGTCCTCAAACTTTATGGTGTCATTGAAAAATCCCAACATATCAATAGAATGACCACCAAAAGAAATGGTGTGAATATCAGGAGGGAATAAATGGGAAGAGTTCCAGTGTAAATTAAATAAGATGTCAGTGACAAAGGTGATTGGAGACCCAGAATCCACCGTTACTTGGATTACTGTATCACCAATAGTGATGTCACAGATGGGACCACCATCATCCAATTCAGCATCAATGTACAAAACAATCTTTTTAGAGGAGACAACTGTACATACATTCTCAGGTTCAGAAAACTCAACATTTTCAATCGCATTGACTTTTACAGAATTTCTGTTACATACCCTGGTGAAGTGACCAGTGCGTTTACAATTAAGACAGGTTTTGCTAAGAGCTGGACAACTTTTGGAATTGGCAAGATGTGAAGAGGAACCACACCTGAAACATGCAAAACTTTTCTTAGGCTCTATGGAATCTTTGTTTTTAAACTGGAAAGGTTTTGGTTTGATGTTTAAAGCATTGACAGCTTCAGCCACCACTTCACCTTTATTTTTGTTCAAAGCCCTTTGAGAAGAGACACATCTCTCAATTCCTCTCGCAAGCTCAAGAGTTTCTTTGAGGGATGGATCCCTACAACAAAGCAATCTCTCTTGGACCTTTTTGTTATAGCAATTAACAACTATTTGATCTCTGAGGTAAGAGTCAATGTTACCATCAAATTCGCAAGAAGCAATCAAAACTCTGTTAAGAAAGTGTCAATTGACTCATACTCAAACTGATGTCTGGTATAGAATTTGTGACGTTCTACCACAACACTGGTTTCATCAATGAAATATTTGGCTAATCTAGAAACAGCTTCTTGAAAACAATCCCACTCAGTTTCATGAGGCTGAGGAGAAACAGGTAAATGATCAAAAATACGTTGACCTTCAGCTCCAAGGCTGTTATAAAGTAAAGCTAATTTCCTGTCTGGTTCATATTTCTGACCATCTAAAGCAATAATATAACTGCCAAAACCTTTGAACCATTGTTTCCATTTAGTTTTAGGTACACCTGGATCAGGAAGAAAGTAAGGAGGAGTGACAATATTTTGAGACATATTGGTACAAAGTGAATAAAGTTTTTTAGAGAAAAGGAACAAGTATTAAGCAAACTGTTGATAATTGAAGCGCCCTTATCTTGACCCTATATTACATTTTAAATGCTAACACATAATGAATTTCTGAGACAGTGATATATCAAAATTATAAGTTTTTTTATTATTTTTTTATGTTTCTTGATTATTTGTTCATTATTTTTTACCTCAATTCATTTATAAAAGACACATACATTTCATATAATTTAACAATCAGTAACATATAGTGTACATACAGATATAAACTACACACGCTCAACAATAGTGCAAAAAGAAAAATAAACGAGTGCTATACGATATGATTAGTCGATGGAAAAGTGAAGAAGGCAAATGCGGTAAGGTGGGACACAACGCGTTTCGGCCAGGGGGCCTTCGTCAGGTGACCGTCATTCGTATATAACATACAACATAACCTATATAGAGAAAAGTGAAAAAATATATATACAATATAGTTATAAATATTTTATAGAATATATATTGTTTTATACATTTCTTATCATGATAAATAAAATCTACTCATTTGTAGCAAGGGTCAAGATCATTCATTTTCAAAACAAATTTCATTATGGTACTTTTGGGTCGCATATTTTTTCATTCCAGAGGGGTGCTATAGTTCATATCAAAATAGTTACTTAACTTTTAAGAAATCTAAAATATCATGTTACACTAGCGGCTAGTTACTGTATTGCATGTTAGTGCGTTTGTAACTATCATTAGTGTGTATTTGTCACTAATTTAGTCCCTCACGGATTCATATTTTCTACATCTTATCGTTTTTTATCTATCTTTCTATCTTTTTTCTAGTAATCAAATAGACCAACATAAAATCATTTATCCTTATAGATAACTAAATCTATATCCATTAAGCTATATAATGGCGACACTAAAAGCATATGGATATAGTGATGACGATTTTGCTACCATGGTAGGATCATCCACCAGCTTTGAAGATAGGAGTACCACCAATGATAACCAATGTGGAGATCTAACAAAACTATTAGCCCTAAAAAAGAAGAGCAAAAGGATTGAACTTCACGGCAGGTTTATATTAGACTACCTTAAAGCGGGAGTGATACCTCAGGGGCTCCAGGTGAAAAATATTCCTGGCCTTTTTGTTCATCTAAAACATTTCTTAGAGCGCTGGTCCCTTATCTCTAATAGATGTTCTAGGGACCACATGATGCTCATAGTGGAAACAGTAAAAGAAGTCCTAGAACAACTAGCAAAAGAAATAACAGAACTCGAAGACAAAATTAAAAGCTCTACAGTAATACTGGATATCAAAAAAAAGCTAGAAGAAATAGAAAATGACCTTAATTCATATAGTGAATACTTAACCAAACGAAAGATGGATAAACTGCAAAAAGATATACGCTTCTTTAGTAAGGAGAGAGCATATCCCTATTTGGCAGATAACTTCTATGGCCAAACAGATAGAATATATCAAGACGATACAACAAGTACAGCACCTAACCCTAACAAATTTGTTACCTTTTCTAATTCTTCAGATTCAGGTAGTAATGCAAGTATGTCACCTTATCAACCTAGAGGAAGCCGATTTAAATCTAATCAAGGTTTCAGACCTTTTTTAGGGAGGCGCCAGCAGAGAGGCACTTGGAGACCCAGGTATCGTCCCCAATATCGCCCCCAAAACCAATATCAACAAAATTTACAATACCATCCCCCAGAACAATATCCACAGAATCAATCGTATCAACCGCAAGGTCAATACCAATCTCACTTCCAGGACCATCAACAGAATGCAGAGAGATACCTGGAAACAAGAAATGCGAGGTACTGGAGACAGTAAGTACTATCCCTATTTTCAACCTAAGCAATCATGAAGCAAATTCTGCCACTGTCTCAGTACTGTCAAAAGGGCTATCATTTGTTCCCCACTCCGGGGTGAATAAATTTGAACTCTTTAATGACTTAATGGAATTTTTTCGCAAAATACGATTGAGGAACTTTTTTACAAATAGGGCAAATGACACCAATGAATATAATAAATCAGGTCTAGCGCCTAAATCTAGTTTCACACCAACCTTGGATCAAATAGACCCAGAAGTAGAAATTTTTGAAAAAATTGTATTTTCTAAACTAAAAAACATGACTAAATTTATACCTCGTACCCCTTACAATATCTCCCTTGAAGAACATAATGCCTTATCTGAACTCAAAAACTCTGCAAACATAACGATCAAAAGTTGCGATAAGGGAGGGGGGATTGCAATTCTGGATACAAATAAGTACATAGAAAAAATGGAAGCTATGCTTAGTGACACCAATTTCTACAAAAAGATCACAAGGGACCCTACTGTGAAGACTAAAAATAAAATCTTTAAAATCACATCCAAAGCGTTAAGTGACGGTATCATCTGTCAAAAAGAATATGATTTTATAAATATAGACAATCCAAAAATGGCGAGTATTTACGGTACGCCGAAAATACATAAAAACGAACAAGACCCCCCTTTTCGCCCAATAGTCACCACCATTGGTAGTGTCACTGAACCTTTATCAAAATATTTGGACGCAATTTTGCGTCCACATATCGGTAAAATATTGGGATATATTCAAGACACAGGACATGTTATAACCCAACTGGAGGGCACAGCCTTTAATGCCCACAGACAATGGATGGTAACATTAGATGTGGAAAGCTTATATTCCAACATCCCCTGCAAAGGTGCAATTGAGGCAACAAAATGGTTCATTGAGTCATTTCAAATTGACTGCAACACATCCTTTATTCTGGGTTGTCTTAAAATCATTCTTGAAAATAATGTCTTTGAATTTAGAGGAAACCTTTATCAACAAATAAAGGGTGTGAGTATGGGCGCTTCGTGTGCACCAACAATCGCTAACATCTACGTAGCAAAATTTGAAGAAAAACACATTTTTAATGAAATGGCTCCGTTTTTCGAATCAATTTTTTATTGGTCGCGATTCATCGACGACATCATCTTTGTCTGGGATGACAATGAGGATGCCTTTTTAAACGAATTCCTACTGTGGCTCAACATGTGTGATCCAAACTTGAAATTCTCTGAGAAAATGAGTAATTCTCAAATAGAATTTTTAGATCTAATGATAAAACACCATGAAGGACAGCTTATCATGGATCTGTATGTAAAACCAACAGCCCGAAACACGCTCCTCCATTACAGCAGCTTCCATCCCACCTCCCAAAAAGACAGCATTCCCTTTAGTCAGTTCCTAAGACTGAGGAGGAATTGTACTAGATTAAGTGATTTTGATGAGAAGGCAACTGTAATGAAAGAAAAGTTTAAAGAACGCGGTTATCCCCATAGACTAATACGGGAATCGTATAAAAGAGCCAGGTATTACGATCGGCAACATCTCCTAACCAATATCAAAAACAAACGAGATGCCAGCTTGGTGTTTGTCACCAGACACTCAGTGCTCAATAACCAAATCCGCCAAATTGTATACTCCAATTGGCATATACTTAATGTGAACAAAACAGGTACTGAATTTATACCAAAACCACTTTTTGCGCATAAAAAAAACAAAAATATCAAAGATTTAGTAGTGAGATCAAGGATGCAAACAACTATAAAAAACACTGGTCAAAGAAACATAATTACCGGGGCTCCGGTAATAGGAAATCACAAATGCGGAATTTGTAAAATATGTCCGCTAGCAATTGAGACAACAGAACTTAAATTCAATGGCATATCAGTGACGTTATCATCCCTAACTAACTGCAAAACCACAAACATCATCTATTTACTAATTTGTCCATGTAACAAAGGATATGTTGGGGAATCTTGACGTTCAGTATACACTAGAGTTACTGATCACAAATCTGCCATTCGCACGAAAAAACTAAATGCCCCTATGGTACAACACTACATTGAGAACAACCACAAACCAGAAGACATAAAATGGGTAGTCTTGGAAAAAATTGTAGCAAAACCAGGAATTAATATAGACAAAATTCGACGAAAGCGAGAGGTATTTTGGATTTTTACATTAGATACCGTTAAATTAGGACTAAACTCTGATATTCCTTGGCAGCAGGCTATTATATGAAGACAGCTAATGATATTTAGTACCATATACTGAATATGCACACTGGCTCATGCCTTAACTTAATATAAAACATGGAGACAATTAATTCAATAAGACATGATAATGTATCTGAAATAATATATATGTGACAGCAATATATGCACAATACCATCTTATAGAAAATATAACATTCAGTTCGAAACTAATAAACATTTAATGTTATATTGACATTAGTCTTTCCTTCTTTTGTTGTTCAACCACCATGGGCATCCGGAGTACTATGAATTAGTCTGTTTCCTATGTTTGATAAAATGAACTCGCTTATAATATAATATAGACCTAATTAACCACTGAATACCATATTTAATATAGTTGCTAAAATCGAGTAAAAATAAAGCTAGCCAAGTAAGGTTTGCGCCAGTAATCTTACTTCAGGAAAACTACGAGGTAGTCTGTCCACTATTTTTGACACTCTTGCGCAATACCGAGAATCACCCAGGGTTTATCGCCAGATCCTTCACATAAAGAGCGCCAATCGTAATCGACATCAGCTGCAAGCCCTTAGCATATATTAGTACAAGGCGGCTGTCCTATAAAAAGCAGGCTGGGTTTAACACATTCTCGCATCGGTAGCGGAAGACACGTGAACGAGCAGAACCCCAGGCTATGCAGCACCGGCATCAAACAGAAGGTATGTTACTACGCGTAGAGATTAGACTATCCATCTGTAATACTTAAAATCAAGCCCTAACTCCTAAAGAGGTTCTTTAACAAATCCCCTCGTATTTTGTTGCCGTTTTTTTACCATATAGATTCGACCGGTACTAGACTGCTTAGAGAGACCACGATTCGAACTACCATTAATAAGGTAGGATCAGTGAGCTAATATCTACAATATTAAATAACTATTCCCAGGAATTTATATAAATTAGTGTACAACTATGATATGTATTAATATTTCAGAAATTTAAAGAACGAAGTGGACTGCCCCAAACATTGCAGCAAACTACAAACAGCTAACTAGAAGGGGTAAACATAGGACGCCAAAGTATCTACTTTGAATGGATAATACAATCTAGCCTCAGGAATAGGTGTTAAAGGTAAGAATCTAAAACAAAACATACATGGCTCGTTAGTAAACAGTATAAAATCCACACTTATGTGACGAGAGAACAATAATAATAGTGTAACTAAATACCTTTTAGAGTCAACATACAATGTACAATATATTCAAGCTGGTTACCGAATAAGTGCCTTCAAATCATAATAAATAATTTAGAATGTGTTTGTTTATATGTCTAATATTTACTGAATGTCCTTAAGAACTTCTAATACGTGTAGCCATTTGTACCCTAGGTCAACACGTGTTGGTATCTGTAAGAAGAATATCTGTCTGAGTTATCTAAGATCACCGTTTTCCTAGAATTGTTTGACAACGATGGAGCTCAAAATAAAGAGTATCAGGTAACTGAGAATAGACCTACTATACTCTAAGCCTAGATAAGTTAAAATATATATAAAAAGCTGGTTGCATTTTACAATAAAACCATATTTATCTTTTCAGTGCTTCAATATAGCATTCTTCAATATCCCAAAGCTAATCAATTTGTGTCTGGAATCTCAAAATCGTGTAGTCAACCAATAAAAATAGAAGTGAGTACCTAAGAACACATCATTTCAATAACTTAAACGTAGTACTCTTCGAGAAAGATGTTCCTCCATTCTATACACTCCCCTAATTCCTCCTATCTATTAGACTCCATGCCTTCCATCCTTTCATTTTTCAATTTCTTTTAACCATCACATGTTATATCTTCCTATTTTTGTAAAAGGAGGGAAGGGAAGTATGATGTAGATAGAATGTATAGAAGATAGAGGTATGGATTATACAACATAGAGTGTCTTGAAACTAAAAGTGACAAATGTCTACCTCTAAGTAATGCCATTACAATGCATGTACATATAAGATACAGTGTGTAACACAGTGACAAAATCTGCTAGTGTATGTTTGTCTAGATAAGCATAATGGTATAACTCTCTGGAATGAAAAAATATGCGACCCAAAAGTACCATAATGAAATTTGTTTTGAAAATGAATGATCTTGACCCTTGCTACAAATGAGTAGATTTTATTTATCATGATAAGAAATGTATAAAACAATATATATTCTATAAAATATTTATAACTATATTGTATATATATTTTTTCACTTTTCTCTATATAGGTTATGTGGTATGTTATATACGAATGACGGTCACCTGACGAAGGCCCCCTGGCCGAAACGCTTTGTGTCCCACCTTACCGCATTTGCCTTCTTCACTTTTCCATCGACTAATCATATCGTATAGCACTCGTTTATTTTTCTTTTTGCACTATTGTTGAGCGTGTGTAGTTTATATCTGTATGTACACTATATGTTACTGATTGTTAAATTATATGAAATGTATGTGTCTTTTATAAATGAATTGAGGTAAAAAATAATGAACAAATAATCAAGAAACATAAAAAAATAATAAAAAAACTTATAATTTTGATATATCACTGTCTCAGAAAATCATTATGTGTTAGCATTTAAAATGTAATATAGGGTCAAGATAAGGGCGCTTCAATTATCAACAGTTTGCTTAATACTTGTTCCTTTTCTCTAAAAATGTTGTTCTTTTCCCTACCAAAAGCAAACTAAACATTATGTAGGGGTCCCCATTTTTTCCATTAACAAAGTGAATAAAGAACAGCAAAAATAAGTGTAATAAAATATAAAATAAAATAATAACAATAAAAAATTGTCTCTCACAATAACTTTCTTGAATACCTTTAAAGTACTCTGTCAGATGTGCACATCATCGAGTAGAAAACAAAGAGATGTGCCGTGGAAAATGGAGAATCACAGTGTTTAAATAAACGGAACCAAACCTGAAAAGAAATTAGGTTGCTCAAATGAAATCCGGCACAGCGCAGTGAAGATACAGGTAAAAATGACAAAAGCACTGAAAAAATAACGAAGAAAAACGTTGTAAAACTTGAGACGATGAGAAATCAATGTTTTGGAAGAATCGAGCGCAAGAAACTGACTGCGCATGCAAATTAGGTTGACTTGCGTGAACTACCAAAATGGAGGCACGTAGGGAGAGTCAACGTCAGAAGCGTCACTGCATCATGAATTGAACGGATGACGAAGGAAGCTGACTGGGAGGAGGAGACGAAGATGGCACGGCGAGAAGACTCAGAGGGGTGCGTTCGATGGAATGCTCAAGCATTGACTGGCTCGAGCAAGAGGAACGTGGAGACTCTGAGGCGCTCGAGCAGAAAATCGCTCGAGAAATTGAAGTGCGCAACAAGGATTTGGTTGCGCTGGCAGCGCGTTGACAGGGTAAGAAGTGTCAAAAATAAAAGTATCATACGACCTTTTGAATTGAAGAGCGCTTCCGTGGGGAATTGTTCAGGCGCCGAGTAAATAGTTGAGAGAGGCCTCCCAGTGCTTCAATAAATGCTGGGGATGTGAAGGAGAAATCCCAAACGTCGCCAAACGTTAGATCCTGTCTTCAATGAAAGGCGGAGAGAAGACTGGTAAAGAATGAAGGTTCTTTAATGTTGATTCCTTCACAGCATACATGGAGCACGTCAGCTAGAAACAGCAGTCAGGCAGTAACTGACACTAGAGAGAACATCAAGGATAGAACACCAAAGGGGCATTCTAAACAATAGAGACAAGTAGGGAATATAGATAAACTTAAGACTCTAAAACTCTAAACCATAGATACCACAGTAACCCTTCTAATTCAGGGACGGTTTGTCCCATGGAGTCCTCTAAGTTAGCATTACTGTACATTTTACCAAAGTGCTGGACCCATTTCTCTGCGGGAAATAAACAATCTCTGTTGTAGTTTGGAGTATCAGTGAAAAGCGAGCTGTTAACAACAGACAAAAATGTATAACTGTTGACCAGCACACTGGCTTGGCTGAGCTCCTCCCAGGCCATCTCCCTTAACTCTTTTTTTCTACTTTGGACCGCAAGTTTATAGGCCTTCCTACTAGTCTTGAATAACGTTGCCTCCCTCGGGTTTTACTTGAGGGCCTGCATGAGCTCCTTATGGGTAGCCAAAGCAGGTATCGTCAAACCACCTTTTTAGTTCTGGACACCTAGATCTGGTCCTGGTGGATAGATTAAAAGCAACCTGTTTTGTAATTAGCTCAAAGGCATCTAAAATGGCATCAGATTCCTGAGCTAGACATACTTTTAACTCTGAGTCACAAATAGTATAGAGCTTATCAATAAAACTTTCTGGAGTGATACTTTACCAACTCACTCTGCGATCTTGGTCTTTAAGGCTAATGTTGTTTTTAGCCTGACTCGAGACCCTTCTGTTGAGAGCAGCTTGAAGGTGAAGATCAATAATAATGGATTATGATCACTAAAGCAGCTCCGGGTGACACTTAGACTCTTTACGGCTAAAATTAGCGGGGAGGATAGTAAAATGTGGCCAAATATGCTTTGACAGCTATGCCCCACATTGGTGGATACCAATGCTGATTGGTGTAAATAATTCAGGTTGTAGGCTGACAAGAGGCCTTCTACGAAGGTGCCAGGCGCAGTGTGCTCAAAAGGGATTTTGCCCCTGCAGGCCGTCTTCCTCCTCCAGCAATGCTAAACAATTGCGGGGGCAGATGCGAGTGTTAAAATCTCCCAGAATTAGTAAATCATAGTAAGCTTCTGATCCTTCACCAAAGTTTGCCAAAAAAGCCCTCTAGTGCTATTAAATGCTCAGTCTCGTGGGTTCTACT
The DNA here is from genome assembly GCF_964263255.1 of Lissotriton vulgaris. Taxonomy (NCBI): domain Eukaryota; kingdom Metazoa; phylum Chordata; class Amphibia; order Caudata; family Salamandridae; genus Lissotriton; species Lissotriton vulgaris. Next base: position 1,302,804,007 of record NC_141694.1, read on the forward strand.
AAAAGAATTTACCACTAAAAGGGTTGGCAAATTCTTCCCTGACAATTCCACGGCAAGAACATGGGGCGAACAAGAGTCGATCAGCTTGGCAATATAAGATAGTTTAAGGCTAACCATTAAAAGAAGGCCCCCACTTGCTCTACCCATATTTGATGAAATAGCAAGTTTGCAGTTTGACATAAATCCTTCCAGATAGAAAGGGTCAGTGGGCGTCCATGTTTTTTGGAGAGGTATGATGTGTTGCTTAGCAAGGAAGTGTTCTGCGGAGGTGTCACCCTTTTTGACTTTAGGCCAGCTATATTCCAAGAAAGAACCTTTGTCATAGCATCGTCAATGGTGGTCATGGTGAGACAGGAGTTAACTGAGTTCATGTGCACTAATTGGGTTGGAGGGCAAGGTGGAATGGGAATAGAGGGGCTAACTTCAGTGGCATTGGAAAATCTAACGTCAGAAACAGGCGCTTCCACATCTGCAGAATTAAGGAAGCAGTCTGCCGGTACAAGTGCTACCGCAAGAGGAGGTAGTCAATCTTGCATGTCCAAGTCAGATAGCGCATGAAATCTATTAGAGGTGTGATTTGGAGGGATCACATTGGGACAGGGACCGTGGCTTGGCTTGCAAATATAACCAAGAGTTAATGAGCATGTGTTGGAGCTCTTAAGTATTTCAAACTCACGGGTCTTAACAGGTATCTCACAAAAGCTGGCCTGCGGAACTTAGTTACAATGCAGTCCCCTTCGATGTTCTTTATGTATGCGCCAACCCACCCAACTCTGCAAACCATGTTAATGTCCTTCATATCAGATGCCTGAAACCTTTTATTCTTTGATAATCAATCTACACATTTGTTGAGTAAAATGAGCCCAAATCTAAAGCGGGTCTGTTTTTTAAAGCTGGCACCCCTACCAAGACCAGCATATAGGGACATGCAGCAGGTGGCAGACACAGGACAGAAGGTGGCAGACACAGGATATAATTGGGGCAAGTTTTCCTCCAAAAGTTAATTTACTTGTTTGTACACTAATGCGACCACAGCGTCCCGGCAGCTCTCCAGACAGGGTATCGGTCTAAGTGCTGATTGAGCAACTCAGCTTTGTTGTCAGTGTTGTCAGAGGAGAGTCTGAAACTTCTAGGTTATCGTTGTCATTAATTAGGGATGGTTGTATACAAGCAGAAAGACAAGTTTGTGCGGGGTAGTGTGAGAGGGCTGCTTCCTCTTAGTAATAATGGGTTTCCCAGCCTTTCTCTTCTGTCTGGCCGCAGAGTTTCCTACAGATGTGGCAGTGTTAATGACCGGGTTAAATTCGGCTGACTCAGTTGTGACCAGCCCACTAGTGTTCTCACTTGCAATATAGCACTTGTCAGATTCACGCCAGCAGGGTTGAAACAAAGATGAATCCGGAGTACTATCCAATGGGGCGCCTCTAAAATTTGACATAGCCGCCCATCCCTCTGTATCCAGGGACAGGCGCCGCTCTGTGAGTTCCATTTCGCCCGAGACAATACTGACCGCCCTCGCAAGCATACTGTCGATGCTGACAGTTAATGGGTGTGCTGGTGGTAGCATGGCACGTTTTCCAATATTTACTGATAGACATGGAATTAAGTAAAAATCAAAACAAGAATACTCTCAATAAAGTTATTGTTGAACAATAGGGCACTCACCCGTCTTGACATTAAATCCGGAAACTACTTCAAAGAGGGGTGGCCCAGCCCAGCCTTGACCGGACTCGGACGGGCGCAGATGGGCCCGCCCTTGGCCTGGGCATGGCCCGGGCTCGTCCCGCACTGCGAGAGCCCTGCTGGGAATCGAAGCACACCTGCCCATGGCTGGAGCTGCCGTGCGCTATACAAGCTCATATAACATTAACAATAACATTAACCTGGGTGCGTGATGCGGGCATCAGCGGAGATGTCTGCCATGAGGGAGCCTGGGACCTGCAGTTCTGTCCTGCTCCTGCTCCCCCCTCCAAACAGATTAAAACGGGCAAAAAAGAGATTACCGCGCTGCAGGATCCCTGCTAGGAATTAAAGCGCCTGCAGATGCATGATGCGGGCGTTGGAGGCGATGTCAGCCGCAGGGGATCCTGGGACCTGCAGTCCTTTCCCGCTCCTGCTTTCCCCTCCAAACAGCTTGGAACGGGCAAAAAGGACTTTTGTGACCCAAACATGGTGCAAAATCTTAGTAAATCTCTCCCAAAATCTGAGTCTCAATCTCCAAAGCTCACATGTTATGTGTTAAAATCAATTTATAAAGCGCTCGTACGCCCATGGGCTTCATGGCGCTATAGGGAGAATGAAGAATCCGTGCAACATACCACTAAGCTGACAATGGCTAATGGTAGGCTTGAGAGAACAGCCAGGTTTTTAGTCCCTTACGAAAGGTGAGTAAATCCTTACTCTGCCTAATCGGTAAGGGAATGGAGTTCCAAAGTGAGGCTGCTAGATGGCGAAAGCAGCAGCCACCCTGTCGCTTCCTTTTAAAGCGAGGCACCTCCAATAGGGATTTTTGAGCAGAGCGCAGGCTTCTGGTGGGGGTATATTTGGAAACCAGACTGCGAATAAAGGCAGGGCCTTTATCTTGTGTGGCCTTGAAGGTGATACAGCCTGCTTTAAAGGCTATGCGCTGGGAAATCGGAAGCCAGTGTAGCTTTTCTAGTCCTGGTTTAATAGAAGACCATTTTGGCTGTTGTAAAATGAGTCTAGCCGCCTGATTCTGGACTAGTTGAAGTCTCTTCGACAGGCCCACTGGAAGTCCCAGGTAGACGCTGTTGGAATAGTCCAGGCGGGACATAACCAAGGCAATAGTGACCTGGATTAAGGCAGACTGGGTGAGGAAGTGAGCAATTTTTTTTATTTTCCTCATTTGGAAAAAGCTTGCTGAGACCACGGCGCCCACCTGGGTTTTTAAGGACAGGTCCGTGTGGAGCGTGATACCTAGGCTCTTTACAGCAGTGGACCTTACAGGGGGGATGCCCAGGTCTGCTGGCCAGTAGTTAACACTCCAGCTGGATAAACTGTTCCCGGGCAAAAGTAGTTCTGTTTTGCCAGGGTTAAGTTTTAGATGGTTTTCGTTCATCCAGCATTGGATGTGTCTCATGGTGTTCTGAAATTGGGACACAGCATCAGGGATGTTCAGTTGGAATAATAGCTGTAAATCGTCCGCATAATTGAACACCATGACTTTAAACTTCTTAAGGGAATAAAGAAGAGGGCGGAGATAAAGATTAAATAATAAGGGGGATAATGACGACCCCTGCGGGACTCCACAGGTGGAAGTATGCCTAGTGCCTCTAAAGCTGCCCAGTTGAATTGCCTGAGTCCGGCCCTCGATAAAGGAAGTGATCCAGCTCAACGCTGGTCCTCTCAGGCCGGCCTGTTCGACACGTTTGAGCAAGATGTCATAGTCAACCGTGTCGAACGCAGCCGAGAGGTCAAGCAGCACCAGGGCTTGGTGTGTATCGACATCCGCATTGGCTCTAAGGTTGTCTTGAAGCGCCAGGATCACCGCCTCTGTTGAGTGACCTGGGCGGAACCCCGCTTGGTTAGGCTCCAAGTAGTTGGTAGTCTCGATGAAATTAGAGACACTCTTAGAGACATGAGCCTCCAACACCTTTGAGAGGTAGGGCAGCAGGGAGATAGGTCTATAATTTGTAAGATCCGAGGGATCCTTCCCTTGTTTTTTTACCAAAGGTATGAGGAGGGCTTTTTTTAAATCTGTGGGGACTCTGCCTTGTCTAAGGGATTCATTGAGAATAGGCAGGAGTGCATGTGGGAGAGATAGGCCTAATTCTCTAAAGATGGAAGGGGGCAAATATCATTAGGTGACCCTGATTTGATCCGTTGAAGGAGTTCCGACAATTGTTTGGGGTCAATCGGGGGGATGTGGTCTAAGATCTCTGGATTCATGTATGCGTCCTCGGTGGTGTTGCTGGCAGGGTGTAGTGGTATACTTTGTTTGATTGTGATGATTTTATTAATGAAGTAGTTATTCAAATCATCACATAAAGCTTGAGAGTGTGCGATAGGTAGTGACGTACGCTCATCGTTACAGAGGTCGTTCACTATTCTAAAGATGTCTTTAGTTTGATTCTGGGATTTCAGAATTATGCCTGAAAAGTAATCGGTCTTCCTCTTAAGAATGGTTTTTTGATAGAGACGTCGGCTCAGGCAATAGACCTCTTTATCTTGTGGAAGATAATTTCTGCGCCAAATTCTCTCTTTTTGCCTGACCTCTAGTTTAAGTTGTTTGAGGTCCGCAGAGAACCATTTATGAGCCTCTTTGTCGCGTGAGCGGGAGAATTTTACACTAGGGGCATGAATATTGGCAGCACTTTGGATCCACAGGAAGAGCGCTTCATAGATATCATCTACGTCTCCCATGTCGTCGAATGGTGGCAAAGTAGAGGCCAGAGTGTCCAGAAAAGCAGAAAGATCTATAGCCCCCCATTTGCGAGTTTCCCCTCCAGGCTGTGGAGGAGTCTGATGTTGTCTCCTTACTTGAAGGGAAAAGTAGACAAAATGGTGATCAGACCAGATACAGGGCTGAATCAAGATAGATGATAGTGGGAGATTATGCGACCATAGTTGGTCAAGATGATGGCCTTTCTCATGAGTGGAAGACTGTGTGAATTGGGTCATATTGATGTCGGTGAGTAAATCAAACAATTCTCTAGCTTGGGTGTCAGTGTCCAAGTTGTCAAACCACAGATTAAAATCTCCAATAAGGATGGTATGAGGGTATTTCATGGTGATAGACGCTAATTGTTCGGCGAGTCCTGAGGGAAAGGCGGGCATAGATTGTGGCTCCTGAAGTGCAAAAGGCAGACATTAAATTATGGACCACGGTCTTGACAATCGTGTTCAGTATAGTAGGAATTACACACATTGTATTCTTGAGTCATAGACAATAGGCCACGATGGTTCCAATTTTTAAACAAGAAATAAATGGGACATGTTTTTTTTTTTAAATGTCAATATATTCCATTCCAGTAGCCTTTATCATATTTTTTAAGTAGGCTCAAAACTTAGGCTTGTAATAGGCGACTCTCGACTTTGACATAAATACCCTGCATGTACGATGAAGTACGATTCGTACCAGGAGCAGGACTCCGTACGAATCGTACAAGGACCGTACGATTCAAATCTCCACACAATTCTCCCTCGGAACCCGCTATACGCGTCATCCGTACGGTTCGCGGCTGATTTTTCCGACCCAGGAAGTACGATTCATGTTGAGTACGCACCATATGTCGGAATTGTACCATTTGTAGAACAAGAAGATACAGACTACAAATCCCAGAATCCTTAGACACCTGGATGACGCCTGTTTAAATGGCCACAGTTATGACCACTCAGCACGGCGCCCAATTCAATTGCCAAACGAAGGCCACAGACAGAGACGGCGGATGGTAAGAGCCCACTGGGAATGATTCACCATTTCCAACAAAGTACGGTTACTAGGACGGTAATATGCAATCGCATTTACACGCTTTCGATGATCTATCGACAGATGGACCCTTAACTACAGGCTCCGCTTCCAACTTCTGATTGACATCAGACTCGAAAAACGTGAACCTCCCGAAGGAGACTACAAAATACGTTGCAGGAAGTTGAACAACGCCCTTCTTCCCGTCCTTTTCAGCCATTCCGTTTTTTGATCTAGTCATTCATGGCGCACCTCTTCCTCTTCACAGCTTTCTTCAAAGAATTCATCAAGAAACCCTGACAGGTACTACTAGTGTGTGTGCAAGGCAGAGTGTATTGTTGAGTTTCCCGCTGGTGTGTAGACAGTTGACTGAGTGTTTTCTATTTTTGCTTTATGTTTTACAGATCCATGTCTGTTTCTGGTCCTGAGGAGAATCCCAAGAAATAATGGGATTCGAAACGCGTCGACCCCTCTAGATAGAATAATCTTTTAATTTCTCCCCATGGTGACCTTGTGTCATCTGGCTGATTGAGATTCATCTAGGTTGTGCATACAGTGCATTCAAATTGATTTGACCGAGTATAAATTCTTTTGGATTGTGTTTTTCATGTAGAATAGAACTTCTGTGATTTCTTCTGCTTATTCGAATTGTATATAGTAGATGAGAGTCTTTGTCCCTTGTACATAACCCCACCAATTCCCTCACTTGTCTTAGTGTTTCCATGTAGAATGACTGTAGTATGTATGGTGAGCTTGCGAATTTTGAGAGAACAGTAGTGGATATTTGTAGTGTCTTGTAAATACCCCCGCATCACCCACACTTCATTTTCACTTGAGATTGTATTTATTGTAATTTCCTTGCCCAATTGTTGTATTTGTTATTTAATCCTTCTTTGATGTATATATAAATTTGAAAAAGCCTTTTGAAAAAAAGTAAAAAGAAAATACGAATTCTTGGAAGTAGAAAATAAAATTCCTTCTTATAAACATTAGGTGTGGACTGAATAATTGGTCAACGAAGCTGAGAAAGGCACACTCAGCTCCTTGTATCTTTGACAAAATAACAAGAGCAGTACTGGCATTTGTTTTGTTTTCATACTAATTCAGGCGTAGCCTTACTGCGCTCAAGCCGAACCCTCATTTGTTTCAAGGTCAAGAAGGAAGAGGGGCAGTTCCGACTGATACAGCACTTGTCCTGGCCAGAGGGGGAGTCAGTCAATGCCTACATTTCGGCGGAGTTGGCGTCGGTGACTTACTCGTCGGTGGACGTGGCGCGGCGGCTTGTTGCGACGACGGGGCGGGCGCGCTGATGGCGAAATGCGACGTCAAGTCGGCCTTCCAACTCCTTCCGGTGCACCCGGCGGATCACCAGTTGCTGGGGATCCAGTTCCAAGGTCTCATCTTTGTGGATAAGGCGCTGCCGATGGGGTGCTCCATTTCACGCGCGCTGTTTGAGCGTTTTAGCTCATTCCTACAGTGGGTCTTTTCCAGGCGCACAGGCTCGGAGTCAGTGACGCACTATCTGGATGAGTTTTTCCTGGTGGGGCGGCCCGGTGCGGAGGACTGTCAGCGGCTGCTGGATGGTTTGCCGGGCTGATGGGGGAATTTGGGGGTCCCCTGGTGCCAGAGAAGACGTGCGGTCCCAGTACGGTGTTGTCCTTTCTCGGTATCGAGCTCGACTCGGTCACCATGGAAGCATGCCTGCCGGAAGATAAGAGGTCTGCAATGTTGGTTTTGGTGGATGGAGTGTTGTCTAGGAGGAAAGCGACGGTACAGGAGGTGCAGGTGTTGTTGGGACATTTGAATTTTGCATTCCGCGTGGTACGGGCGGGCCGAACGTTTTGCCGGCGGCTGGGTTTGGCGTTGTCCGGTTTGCCTTTGCCCCATCACCATGTGATCCTTTCAGCGGGTATGAAGGAGGATCTGCGCATGTGGCGGGCATTCCTGGAACGGTTCAATGGTGTACCGATGGCGCCGGCGGAGGACTGGGAGTGGGATGTCACCATGTACTCGGATGCGGCGGGTGTCGGCGGATTCAGCCTGTATTGGGACAGAAAGTGGTGTGCGGAGCAGTGGCCGGAGCATTGGCAGGCGGGAGGGAGGAGCATCGCGTTCTTGGAGTTGTTCCCGTTGGTGGTGGCAGTCACGGTGTGGGCAGGGGCTTTGGCGCACAAGCGCGTGTTGTTTCGAGTGGACAACAAGGCTGTCGTGCAGGTGGTGAACAGGCAGTCGGCTCGGGACCCGCAGGTGCTGAAGTTGATGAGGGTGTTTGTGCTGCGCTGCTTGGAGAATGACATACTGTTTCAGGCGCGCCACGTACTGGGCATGGACAATGACATTGCGGATGCTTTGACTCGTTCACAGGGGGAGAGGTTCCATGGGCTAGCCACGACAGCGGAGGAAGTCAGGACGCCGGTGCCGGAAGACCTGTGGTCGGTGGGCGAGGCCGGGTCTTTCAGTTGGTGAAGGCGCCGGTAGCTGTGTCTACATGGAAGTCTTACGAGCTGGCATGGGAGGAATTCCTGCGGTCAGGTGCGGTGAGGCAAGGGGACAGGTGACGGCGCGAGGATCAGGTGGTAAGGTTCATGCTGGCGCTCATGGATAAGGGTCTGTCGCGGGTGTCGATTGCGGGCAAATTGTCGGCGGTGGCGTTCATGGGCAAGATGTGATTGGGGTATTCCCCGTCGGCGGGTGAACTAGGGACCCGGCTGCTGGAAGGGTGGGCGAGAGAAAAGGGTGCGAAGGTGCGGCTGCGCCGTCCAATCACGGTGGAATTGCTGGAAGGCGTAATTGGCGTGCTTCTGAGGGTGTGCAGGGATGAAGGCGAGGTGGTACGGTTTTCTACCTTGATGTCCTGGCTGTTCTTTGGGGCCTTTCGTGTGTCGGAATTGCTGGGCGCAAAGGGGGGCAGGGGGTGTTGTGGGGGGACGTGGAGGTGCGAGCTCGGGAGGTGGCGGTGCGTTTGCGACGCTCGAAGATGGGTGGTACTGGGGCCGGGCGGACGGGAGGGAGCGTGCCCGGCGGCGTGGGGTAGGAGGTTGATGGCAGGCGGTGGCGAGACGGAGAGGGAGGTTTTTGGACGAGGTGAGGGGGACGGAGTGACGGTGTCTCAGGCTTTGGGGGTTCTGCGGCACGCCCTGCGGTATATGGGTGAGGACCCTATGGCTTTCGGGACGCATTCCTTCCGGATCGGGGTGGCGACGGAGGCAGCACGGAGGGGTTGGGGTAAGGAAGAGATACAGAGGCTGGGGCGGTGGAAGTCGGATTGTTACCAGACGTATGTGCGGTTGAGGGAGGCTGAGGGGTTGTAGTGATCACTGTGTTGCCCGATTCTGATATGTGTGTCTTTACAGGTGCTGTGGCGGGGCCGGACGTGGCTGTTCTGAATGTATATATTGTGGGACATTCATTCACCAAGAGGGCAGAACAGGCGGAGTGGGACAGGCATCGGACACTCAATTTGGGATTGGACGAGGGGTTGTACCGTTGTCATTGGAGGGGAAAAGGGGGTAGGCGTTGGCATGAGTTGTTGCCTTTGTTGAACAGAGTGCCCAGATGTGATTCATCTGGGTGAGAACGATTTGGTGCAGTGCAATGGGTTGGCGCTGCTCAAGCAGATGAAGAGGGACCTGAGGGAAATTAAGAAGCAATGGGCGGGCTGCCATATTATCTGGTCTGAGTTTATTCTCAGGTGGGTGTGGAGGGGGGCGGAGCGCCCAGGAGCCATAGACAGGGCTTGGAGGAAGATTAATCGGGAGATGCGGGAATTCTGTGCCCGGGAGGGCGTGGGGAGAATGGAGCACCCGGAGTTGCGCTATGGCGCAATTTACTTTTTCCGGGAGGATGGGGTTCACCTGTCCAGGTATGGCATGGAACTGTACATAATTCAGATGAAGGAGGCGTTTGACAGGGCTTTGGGGGTGCTCAGGTATCCCAGGAGGCAGGAGTCCTAAGGGGGGTGTCGAAATTCATAAGCGACTTTCGAGTGGCGCTTTCCTAAGGAGATAGGGTGGTTTTGCGGGAGGCCTGGGACTGTATGGTAGACGGGAGGTGAGGTCATGGAGGTCACTGTGGCAGTCAGTAGAGGGGTAGGTTGTGAGCGGACGTGTGGTATTACAGTGCAATGTTGGGGTTAAACTTTAGGGGTGGGGGTGCGGAGTTGTCAGGAAGTTGTTATTTCGTGAGCAGTAGTTTTGTTCGGCACAGGCCAGGTGGGAAATGTTATAAGTGCACCTGATTCCAATAAAAGCGGCCTTTTTCACACAATTTGGTTGTCTGTGTCAATGCTCCCCCCCCCCTCACCTACTGGTGTGCCCCAAAGCTATGAAGATAATGATCTGAGGGAAAGAAAGAAAGTACGTAAGAGATAGAGTGATAACTACATTGAGTGCTCCAACCAAAACCTAATGTGAACAGTAATGGAACAATGGAACCTTCCACATAATTCCATTGCCTTGAAAATCTACCCAATCAACCAACCACGGAGGTTGAAAGCTGCATAAGAGACAAAGGGTAAAGATGATTTTGAAAGTATAAGCTATACCGGGTGACACTCACACCTAAAGCTGTCTTTAGCAAGATTAAGCAAGCATTTGCAATGCTATAGGTCGGGCACTGTTGAAAGTTAAAGCAATTGGTGTTGTTAAGCTACTTAAGAAGTAGATGGCGTACTTCAATATGTATTGCCTGTGCACTCTCAGCTAAAATAAGAGTTGATCTGCCCTCCATTTACGGCGCTGCCCCTGCTTCCTGCTGGGTCTGACTTTTATTTTGTGATCGAAGAGCAACCGACAACAGTGCGCCTGTGCCGGGTGTCTAATGTGCAAGAGTAATTGCAGGCCGGGAGCTGGTTGGGCAGGAGTCTTTTGCATTACCATGCAGCCTGTACATCCTGCCCAAGATGCTGGTGTCCTCTCGCAAATGCTTGCTTTTCGTGGTCGGAGTCATGAAAGCCTTCTGAATTCACTAGAGAAAGAGATGGTCTTGCAGCCTTCACAACCTGTCTGTTTTTTATGGATTGGCTCCAAAGGTTTGTGCTATATTTGTTCTGGAAGTAAAGACGAGCTCAACAGGTTCCTGTAACAACAGCAATATCAAATGTAAGAATTTTTTACTTACATATGGGTAACTAGAAACATATACAACACGAAATGAGCAGGCACTCTGCGTTTCTTTTAAGATGGCACCTGGGGAGGTAGAACAACAAGGGGGAAGATTTACAATAAACTAACACAGAGCAGGTGCCGCAAGTCATTTTGCTGCGCTGTGATGCGTTAGTTAGGACAATTCTTTCAGGAATAGTGGCAATGGAGAACAAGAGACAATATGTGAAATTCAACCTCCCTAAGAGTGAAAAGGATGCAATCTTGTCCCTCAAAAATGATAAATCATTGGTCATCAAACAAGCGGACAAGGGTGGAGCGGTGGTCCTCTGGGATATTACCAGGTACAAAAGTGAGGTGTTGCGTCAACTGGATGATACGAGCTGTTATAGACGTATTGGAAAAATTCCCACAAGTGAATTGCAAAGTGAAATCTTCAGTATTCTTCAAAAAGGGTTTGATCTAGGTATTCTAGGCCCCAAAGAATACATATTCCTACAAAATAAAAATCCCAGGATCCCGGTGTTCTATGTTTTGCCGAAGATGCATATAAGTGAAACAAATCCGACTGGTCGACCTATAGTGTCGGGATGTGAGTCTTTGACTGAACCAGTCCGAAATACAACGATTTCTTCCTGAAACCATTTATTCAGGAGGTCCCGGCGCATCTGAAAGATACCGCAGCTTTTCTAAATAGACTATCTTCAGTACAATTTGACGAGACTAAACAGTTGATGGTGACAATGGACGTTGTCTCTCTTTACACAGAAATTCCCCAGGAACAAGCATTGGAAACATTAACATACTTCCTGGATACTAGGGAACAACCGACGAGAGTACCCACGAGTTTCATCTTAGAATTGGCCAAGTTTACTTTACAAAGGAATTACTTTTCATTTGGATCGGAATTCTTTTATCAGATAGAGGGAGTGGCCATGGGCTGTCCCTTTGCTCCAGAGTTGGCAGTTTTATTAATGGGCCTGTACGACGAAAAATTTGTATTTTTTTTTATTGTCAGGAGTTTAAAAGAGATATTCATACCATCATTCTTTAGTTGCAGTGACATAACTTCAGTATGCGCCCCCAATAGGGAAAGGACTTAACACAGTTTGCATCAACAACTATCAGTTTCGGTTACGGCCTAGTAGTAGAGCAGTGAATAGAACAAGCATACGTATATCATGGCCCAATTTCACCCCCTATCCATAACGAACACCCCGATTATAGGATTTCGATTCATTAGTCTGACATCACCTATATGAGGTGTTAGAGAGAACATATAAGAAAAAAGAAAACAAACCTAAAAACCCAACAACGGTCATCATTATACAATTGAATGTGTTCGTTCACATATGATATCCTACCGGTTCAGACATTCAGCATTTCGCCTTCATTAGCGGTGCACACCCTCCGCCTCCCGGCCCCCCACTTTACTATACTGGCATATCCTTTGTCACTAGTCCTCGTCCTCCTCTGATTCCGAGTCCTCACCCTCTGGTAATGCCTCACACGGGTCACCCCTATATTTGTTCCATGGCATCCACACCCGATTCCACTTGCGGGGGCAGGCTCTTAGTACATATACAGCTCTCTCCTTCACCATGAGAAGGTCCATGTTTCTTATCCACCCTGCCACCGTCGGTAGCTCCGGGGCGCCCCATCTCTGTGCAATGTCTCGTTTGGCCACTGTCACTGCCAGTGTGACCCACAGTTGTCCATACCTGTTTAAGTCTGTAGGGTCCCAAATGTTCAACAGGCACTTACGAGGTTCCGGCAGGACAGATACATTGATGGCCTGTGAGACTGTGCGCATAATCTGCCGCCATAGTTCCCTGATTTGTGGACATTCCCATATTGTGTGGAGGAGAGTCCCCTCCTCCCCGCATCCCCTGAGGCAGTATGGGTGTGGTGCCCTCTGTATTTTGTGGAGTAGTGTGCGGGTGTAGTAGGTGCGATGTAACACCTTGAGCTGCACTAGGCGGAATCTAGCCGAGATGCCTACTTCCCGCGGCGAGGCCAATGCCTCGTTCCATTCCGTTTCATCCATATCGCCCAATTCTTCCACCCACTTCTCTTTAAGCCTGTGTGCGGGATCCGGCAGGTTGTTAATCAATTTTTTGTACGTGAGTGAGGTCGCTTTTTGCTCCATGAATTCGGTGAGTAGCCTATCCTCTAGTGGCGAGGAGTCTGGGAGTGTGGTGTCTGGTGGGATTGCTTGCAGTAGAGCATGCCTGATTTGTACATATCGGTATGTTTCAGTGGGCCCCAGGTCGTATTGTTGTTGGAGTTGCGGGAAGGGAATAACTGTGCCTTTGTCCCAGAGGTCCCCCACCACCGAGATCCCTATGTCGTCCCATCTCGCAAACCCCTTACAAGTCCGCAGGTTACCCAGTGTTTTAGTGTCCCATAGCGGAGTTAGCCTGGTGATTTTGCCCTTCCATCCTAGGCGTGATTGTGCCGTGTGCCAGAGTGTCGCTGTGTGGAACGTTGGGCCAAGCAGGGCTTTCACTTGCGGGTAGTTGTACAGCACCGAGAGCATGCCCTCAGTCCCCAGTTGTGACCAATCTGCCTTATATGCGGGGTCCTCCCGTGAGACGTGTATCCAATGATTAATAACCTTAAGCTGTGACGCCCAGTAATATAGTTGGAGATTGGGTAGCGCAATCCCCCCCTCGTACCAGCTCTTTACCAATTTTGCCTGCGCTATCCGCGCTGGGCCATTACTCCATAACAGGCTGGAGACCAAAGCCGCTACCTGTCGAAAGTACTGTGGGTTAACCACATAAGGGGAGTTTTCGAGCACATACAGAAATCTCGGGAGAGCCATCATTTTATAGAGTGCCGCGCGCCCTAGGAGGGTCAGTGGCAGTGCAGCCCAATATTTGACATCAGCACGCAATCTTTGCAAAGGTGGCTGCAAGTTTTCGATATAGAACTGTTTAGCATCATTCGTCACAAAAATACCCAAGTACTTAAAGGATGAGGTGGTTATTTTGAGGGGACAGTCAGCCGGCAGCACCGGATCCGGGCCCTTAAGGACATTGAGTACAGATTTGGACCAGTTCAGGGTATATCCCGAGGCCCTGCCATGATCATCGCAGAGTGCCAACAGGGCGGGGACTCCTTCATTCGGCCCGGCCATGTAGATTAACATGTCGTCGGCATATAGGGAGACCTTGTCCTCCCACCCGTCATTCCAAGTGATGCCCCGGAACAGCGGCGTCGCTCTGAGCAGGATTGCCAGTGGTTCCAGCAGTATCGCAAACAATAGGGCGATAGTGGGCATCCCTGTCTAGTTCCCCTCCCCAGTGGAAAGGTCGACGATATGTGACCATTTGCAACCACCTGCGCCATCGGTTGGGTGTAGAGTAGTCGCACCCATGCCAGATATTGGGGGCCGAAACCCATTCGGGTTAGAACAGCAAACAGGTACTCCCACTCCACCAGATCAAACGACATTTTAGCATCTAGGGAAAGTATCACAGCCTGCTCCGTAAGAAGATGCGCCTTCACCAGTACCCCATGGACCCTCCGCAGATTCAGCGCTGTGCTTCTGTGTGGCATAAAACCCGATTGGTCAGGGTGTATCAGGGTACTCAGATGCTTGGTCAGACGACTGGCCAGGAGTTTCGCCAGGACCTTTGCTTCTGTGTTGAGCAGGGAGATGGGTCGGTACGAGGCGCAGTCTGTCGGTGGCTTGGCTGGTTTGGGGATGGCCACGATGGTGGCCGTACGTTGGTCGAGTGGAAGCAGCGCCTTTTCCGCGCTGTCTTTATACATGTTTAAGAGGGGCTTGGCCAGCACCGAGTCCATTGCCTTGTACCACTCCACAGGAATTCCGTTTGGGCCTAGAGCCTTGCCGGACTGCAGCGCCTGTAGTGCTAACTGAATCTCTCCCTCGGTCAGGTCAGCATCAAGTTCCTGTCGTGCTTCAGGTGTGAGCACAGGGATGGGAATGTGACTAAGTGACGCTGTGGCCTCCCGCTCAGTGACTGGCCGTGTCGGTGTGTAGATCCCCTGGAAGTGGCGAGCTAGAGTGTGGACTATTCGTTCCGGGTGAGTCTGCAGCATGCCCGCCGCATCGTAAAGCCGGTGTATCCCCCTGTTACTGCCACCCCGTTTGTCCAGCCATGCCAGCATCCTCCCTGCTTTATCACCCACATCATAGATTCAGTGTGCGGTGTTCGCAAGGTGCCCTTTGGTGATCGTAGTGAGGTGTGCCTGGTGCTGCTGCTGACGGAGCTGTAGTTCATGTGCTGTGTCAGGGGTGGGGTCTGCCATGTGCGCAGTGTTCGCCGTGTGTAATGCCAATTCCAAATTAACCAGTTCAGCTCTGGACTCCCTTTTATACCCAGTAATGGCCGATATGGACGCCCCTCGAAGGACCGTCTTGTATGCCTCCCACAGGACTGAGGGTGAGGTGACCGATCCTGTGTTGTCATTGAAATAATGTGTGGTGGTTAACTTAAGTTTCTTCCTGATGTCAGGTATCTGTAGATAATTGGGGTAGATCGGGTACAGCCTAGCTCGCTTACATTCTTTAGTAGAAAGGTGAAGGGAGATCGGGGAGTGGTCGGAAATGCCTCTCGGCAGGATTTCAAGTCCATTCACGGAGCCCAGCCCTACCCCCAGAAAGAAGAAGTAGTCAATACGTGAGAGGCTATCGTGGGGTGCTGAGTAGTGTGTTTATTGCTTCGCTGTGGGGTTCAGGTGACGCCAAACGTCCGTGAGGCCCATGGCTGTCAAGAATACCGGAAGTGTGGCAGCCCCTCTCTGGCGATCCCGTATGGGAAAGGTGTCTAGTAAGGGGTCTGTGATAGCATTGAAGTCTCCCCCTAGGATCATGTCCCCTTCTGGGAGATCGATAAGAAATTGGCCAAGTGCTGGTAAGGCTGTAGAGTGAAGTGCTGGGGGGATGTATACAGATATCACATTCAGGGCCCTCCCCTCCCACTGGCCTGAGAGTGCTGCAAACCGCCCCTGGTCATCTGTCTTGTGGCCAGTGACCAAAAAGGATGAGTTGTTTTTGAGGAGTATCCCGGTGCCCCTGGAGCCTGAGGTGAATTCGGAGTGTACTGCCATGGTGTATCCACGCCTGTTCAGAGCCTTGCAAGTGGTCCCTGCTAGATGTGTTTCCTGCAGCAGCACTAGTTCGGATTTATGACGTTTAATAGTTTGCAGCACCAGACCACGTTTAATTTTGTCCCCCAACCCCCTGACATTCCATG
This sequence comes from Lissotriton vulgaris, assembly GCF_964263255.1. Lineage (NCBI taxonomy): Eukaryota > Metazoa > Chordata > Amphibia > Caudata > Salamandridae > Lissotriton > Lissotriton vulgaris. The sequence goes on from NC_141694.1 coordinate 1,302,819,765, forward strand.
TAAGGAGCTTCAGTGGGGGCACCTGTGTCGTTACAGGGGTACCCACAGCGGGTGTAGCTTGGTCTTGTTGTGCCATTCGAGTTTATGAACCATGATATCAATGTGCAGCAAGATAATGAAGCCAGTGTGCGGAGGTGATGCCTGTCGCCTGTGGTTAGCAATGTAACTGTGCCTTGTAGAACCGCAACGATGATGACCAATAAGCTTAACTTGAACTTTAAACTCGTAACTCCCATCTCTCCACCACCTCCCTGCTCCCCTGCACCACGGACGAAGTCCCGCCCGCATCCCCAACTTGGCAGAGTGCTTTTGTCCCCCCCCTATCTAGTCTTACTTGCTTGTGGGGTTGGTGAGTCCCCTACAGGCACCGGTCATAACCCGCCCTACTCAGTTCCATCGGCCCGAGGTCCCAAGGGCTCTGTCCAGATCGTGTTGCACCCAGCTCAGTCATTCAGCCCCTGCTAGGCTGACCAGAATCAAACGGGTCCCTCTCAAGATCAGAGTCTAGGCCCCTGGCTGCGTCCTGTTCAGTAGCCGGGCTGGCCGCACGGTGGTCCGTCGTCCTCTCACTGCGGCGGTCTTGGCGTTCCTTGTGCGGGCCTTGGGGTTTGCCCACCGGTCTCCAGCCATCCAGCCACTCTCGTGCCACCTCGGGGTTGTCGAAAAACCACGTCCTCCCCTCAGCCACAATCCGCAATTTGGCGGGGAAGAGCATTGAATAGGGCAGACCCCTGTCACGTAGCGTCTTCTTAACTTCATTGAAGGATTTTCTACGTCTGGCCACCTCTGCCGTGTAGTCTGGGAAGAACGCCAGAGTAGAGTTTAGAATTTTCACCGGCGGCGCCACCCTGGCTGCCTGCAGAATGGCGTCCCTGTCCCTAAAGTTGAAGAGTCTGGCCAGCACCGGCCGCGGTGTGGCCCCTGGTTTGGCCGCACCTCCCGGGACACGGTGTGCTCTCTCGATGGAGAGGAAGTTGGACAGGCCTTTAGGCTGCAGTTTGGTCTTGATGAGGTCTTCGATGTACAGGTCCATTGCCCCCTTCCCCTCCGATTCCGGAAGGCCTAGGATGCGGACGTTATTCCTTCTCGAGCGCCCTTCCTGGTCATCCAATTTTTCTTGTAGTTGTTTAGTGGTCTTCTCCAGGCGCTCCATCGCCACCTGAAGATCTGAGGTGTCTTCAATGAGGGATTTTGTGACTACCTCCACTTGAGACACCCTCTCTGACATTTTCTTAAAATCTGCTCGCAGCAGGTTTACCTCGGTGGAGATGGTGCCCACTGTCGCCTGGACCTCAGTGAGGGTTCTCATAATGGCTTCCAGTGTAAATTTCCCAGTCCCATTTGCGTCAGTGGTGGCACCGGTGGAGTGTCGTCCAGGCCCCTGTGAGTGGCCGCTCTGGGAATAGGCAAATTTATCAAGCTTCGCTTGCGTCGTTGTCGTGCTCCTCGTGTTCTTGCCTGCCATTATGGTATGCTTGGCTCTACAGTGTCCGGCTGTTCAGTTGGGCTCGGCCCGGCTTCCCACTGGGCTCACCCTCCCCTGGGCGCTCGCCGTTGAAGCAGACGGTAAAGGCTCGGATTGTGGCGCACCGCAGCCCCTTGACGCCAGGCCCAAGTCGCTCTCTGCCCGGAGTTTAGTCTTAAGTCTCAACCACTTGTGAGGCCCTCGTCTCCGTGGTTGCTGCCGTTGGATTCAATAGAAGGTTTTGCTGCGTCGTTGTCGGCGTCCGCGCTATGTGCACTTCGTATTGTTCTCCCGCTTCACGTGGGTCGCACCGCTGCCTCCTAGGTCTTTTACGGGCGGTTTGGTGACTGGCGCCGCTATGGTGCGAGCGGCCCTCTTGCCCAACGTTGTCTCGGATTAAAGTACAGAGCTGTGGGGGGGTCGCGCCGATCCAGGCGCCCTCCGCCTTACCTTGCCGCGTGCGTTGGGGCGTCCGCCCGGTAGTGCAGTCTTAGGATGGCTCCTACGCTGTGCAGGGTCTCACCTGCCCTCGATGGTGTTGATGTCGTGTCTTGGGGGGACCGGAGGTCGATCCCAGATGTAGCGCTATTCAAGCGCCGTGTTGAGACCTGGCGTCTGACGGGGAAGCGTGGGCGCCGGCTGAAGTCGACTTCTTCCGGCCAGGCAAGGTGAGCTTCCGGCCGGTCACTCCCAGTACTTTAGGCCGGTGCTGCTGGGCTGTTGGAGGCCTCGCCTCACCGCCGGCGAATGGAGCACTTCCCGGCGTCGGATTTGCACCGGGGGCGGCTTGATGAGCGCCGCTTGGTTCCCGGAGCCGATTTCACCCCTTCGGGCGGGTCAGTAAACGGATGTGCAGTCGGATTTTTTCGCGGGCCGGTCTGCCTTGCGGAGCTCCCGAGTTAAGCTGCCGCCATGTTCGGCAGTTGGCCACGCCCCCCGAAAAATTTGTATTTAATAACAATCCTTTCATCAATTACATCGCAAATTATATGCGTTACATCAATGACGTTTTTCTTACTTGGACAGGATCACAGGAACAGTTGAATGAGTTCTGCATGTGGGTGAACTCCAGAACTAGTGACATCAAGTTCAGTTTCACCTCCTCTAATAAATTGATTACCTTTCTGGATGTCCAAGTATATGCCTCAGAGGGTGGACTAGCAACAACACTGTTCCGCCAACCAACTGACAGGAATAAAGCGCTCCATTACACCAGTAATCATCCCAAAAGTTTAAAGCAGAATTTGCCCTTTGGGCAATTCCTTAGAATCCGACGGAATTGTTCCTTTAAGGACGAATATTTCATTCATGCTAATAAGCTCTTGGATTGTCTGGCAGAGAGAGGCTACCCAAAGAAACTACTCAAGCATGCGCTGCGGAGAGCATGGTGGGTGCCCCGTGAAACTTTGTTAGAAAAGAAATCAAAACAGAATTTAAAGAGGATGGTTTGCGTGACTACATTCTGTCCTAATATCCATCAACTGAAGAAAATGGTCACTCAGAATTGGCATCTGGTGAAAGATTTGGATATTGGACTAGCCGAACCGCCACTGTTTGCTTTAAAAAAAGAAAAAAGTGTGACAAACTAAATTGTTCGGGTGACCCTTCCCAGTGAGCAAGGAGCTACCCTGAGAAGCATGCTAGGGCTAACACCAGTGATAGGACACCATAAATGTGGGATCTGCTCCTGTTGTGAGCAGACGATCGAGGAATCAGTAATTGAGTTTGAAGGGACGCACTGGAAACACGAAGCATTCACTAATTGTAAAACGAATAATGTTATCTATGGTATTGTGTGCCCATGTCCAAAATTATATATCGGAAAGACAATTCAGGAAGTACAACAATGGATCACACAACACAAATCGAGGTTAAGGAGAAATATGGCTAATGCCCCTTTGGTGAACCGCTGGTTATCAAAAAGTCACAAAGAGGCTGACTTGAGGTGGACAGTCATCTCTAAGATTGAAAAAGATCCACGTGGAGGAGATCTGGAGGCAAAACTAAGCCAACGTGGGGCCTTACTAATTATGAAATTTAACACAGCCATCAATGGCCTCAATCAGGTTTCAGAAATACTTAAAGTAAACATCTGATTTTCTAATCCAACCAGTAATTCGACTAGGTAACATTGCATGATGGCTCATACTGGGCTGTCTGCAGGATTCATGTAAGGGAGTAACAAGATGGATCTCTACAGGTTTTGGACGATTTCAGCCTCGTCCAATCACGTCAGGCATGAGCGATTATGAACTAGGGTCAGTGGTCCACTCACTTGGTAATAAGTACAGCTCCCCCCGTGGGGTAGCTTCATCACATGGCAATAAGAAAATTCGAGTGTACTCATTTTGTGTGCGGCGTGGAGTTTTATAAATGCCTTTCATGATTAACAATTTTCTCTGTGTTTTTTCACGATTCTTGTCCATTCCGGGGCAGCTATATTAAATAACTGCACCCGGCAACCGGGAAATGCAGAGTTTTGCTTTTGATATAAACTTCAATTTTTAAGTTTATTTATATAAGTGGCATTGTCTACTTCATGGGATCAATAAAGTTTCCATTTAAAACGACAATACCCAAGCTCTTTGGGGCACGCATGCCACCGGCCACGTGATCACCCGATTTGAGTACGCATTGGTTAAGAGTTTCCATTCATCTCCCTTGTGCAATTGCGGAAGTAAAGTCTGCAGTTGATTGTATACGCACGACTTCAACACCAAGGTAAGCTCTGGACCTCCGTATGTCCCGAAAGAGCGTAGTTAATTAATTAAAAAGCTAAGTCACACTAAGGGCATTTATTAACGCTTTGCTCAAGCTCATCTTCAATTGCAGAATTTGAGCGCTTAAATGGACACACGCAGCGTTGCTGCTAACTTGGGCGGCGGCTGTGAAATTAACGGTAAGCCTTCTCCACCTCCCCTGCATTTGCACCAAATTGGATGTCGCATGTGGATGCTTTCAGATAAATGATTACTCCTTACTTACTTTTTTAGGGTATTGTGTTGCCAAACAAAAGATTGCTGTAAGCAGCCTAGAGTAAGTCCCAATTAAATCCCAGCCCGTGGACTCTGACAGACGATGACAGCCTTTTTTAGTGGATCATTTTTGTTGTCTTTTTTCTTTGTTTCTTTTTGTGGTGTATGTTTATTTAGATTACTGACACAGGAACACACGAAAGAGGGTTTGATTCCCTGAAGACTTAAGCTAGACAGTCTGGTACCGGTGGGTGTTTGTCAGTTTTGGTAATTTTGCAGATCAGTTAGTCTAAATTTGTGTATTTTATTTTCTTTTGTAGAGTTTTGTGGTCCTGATGAGAACCCCATTACCTACTGGGTTCGAAACGCGTCGACCTTGTTCTGGACCCATGACAGATATAATGTGCCCTAAAAATTATGATTAGTTCAAAATTGTTGAGATTATCATGATCAAGTAAAATATATAATCAAGGGAACCTATTGTATTTAGTATTCTTTGTTCACATTGGGATTGTGGCGGTCCATGTTGGTGGTCATGCAACAGTGAGCCTGACCCATACAGGGCTATTGTGTGTGAGTGTGTGTGATGATTTTTTGTCCTGGCCAAATTTGTGAAAGGTGTGTTGTGTTGGTATGTACATATTGGGAAGTTTTGAATGAGTTGTATTTATTGTATATAGTCCATTTGTAGGCTATTTCATGAATTTATACGCACAAAAAAACTATTCTTTGCAAAATTAATGAATGTAAAGAAGTGGAATAAACCATTTATTGGTGCAATTCAAAAAGCTGATCGTTATGTTTCATTCATAAGGTCTATTTATAAGGTTGTGGTAAGTGTAGTTCAGTACTGGCATTTGATCTGTTCTTTAGCGTTAGTTAGGAAAGCACAGCAATGTGACATAGTTACAACAATATATTGCATCTCTGTGCTTCCCCCTGCTCTGGCGCACACACTGTTGCCATGCGCCAACGCAGGCACCCTTGCACCATTGTACAAGGATGCCTGCGTCGTCAGGAGATTGTTTTTGTTCAGGTAGGGTTCACTTCCTGCACAAAAACAATCAAAATGCTGTTTTTCAACATATGTATGTGCTGCATTGGCACACATAGAAGTTGAAAAACAGCATTCTTTCAATAATTTTTTATGTGCAGGAAGGGAAACCTTCCTGAACAAAAATATTCACTAAAGGGGATTTGCTCTTTCTATGTGTGCTGCAGAATGCTGGACGCATAGAAACAGGAAACAAAAACTATGAGAATTTAATCCGTTTCTCCTCGTTGCACCTCCCTACGCCTCCCCGGGAAGGCATATCATTCACACCATTTCCAGATTTACGATTCCTCGTAAATCTGGAAATGCGTCTCGTTTCATGGGTGTTGCATCGGAGCACACACAAAGAGCTGCATGTAAAGGGGTCATATTTACCAGACAGGAAAAGTCACCTAGGGTGGCTTTTCCTGTCCTTGTAAATATGGGGCAGGGAAATGCGCTGCAGTGTATAACAAAAAGTGACGTACTGGCAGCACACAGGGCTTGTAAATCTGCCCCAAGGTGTGGAAGGGTACAAACTGGCATGGTCCTTCTGCACAAAAAGCGGCTGTCCGCGGCCCCCACCGCCCCCACAAACGCCACCCTAATGGCCAAGTGTTGGACTCGGGTAGGAGTCCTTCACCTTGGCACGCCAGGCGCGTCACTTCTGGCGCACAGAGGTCGGGGGAAGGGAACTTATACCTGTCCCACCTCTCTGGCGTCCTCTTTGCACCAGACAAGTCCAGGTTCAGCACCATAGGATTAGTGGAGAAATCCCGGCAGATGGTATTTTGTTGACCACAAAGACAGAACAGGGTGATATGTCGCCTATGTCATTGAATTGGATGACACCTGCATAGCAACAGGTGGATAGCACATTGGGTGCTTGTAGCACATTTGATAATGGTACAGGATAATAATTGTTTTACTCTAGGAAACGGGGATCTTATGCCCGGGTTCTATCTTTCTTTGAGTTCGGTTACCAGCCCAATGATGAGAAAGTATAATTTACACTTACTCTGGGCAGTTTCAAAAGAGAGGTGCTGCGAAGGCAATGCTGCAGCCCCTGATGGTCTATGTTTAATTTTAATTGTGTGGGAGTGGGGTTCGTAAGCTTGTCTCGTCTTGCTATGTCTGGTCGAAGGAGCTAAAATATGCCCTCTGCAAACAAGGGCAGGTTACAGATGGCTTCAGTTAAGACCTATTCACCTGCGCTTTAGCCAGGGCAGCAGCCGGGTTGTGGTAGTTGGCATCTAACAAGTGTGCTGCGGTGCAGAAAAGTTTGGTAAACATTGCGTTAGAGCCCAATGGCTACAGGGTATTTAGACCATGTGGCATGCTCAATATTCAGGAAAGGGCAGGTATTTGCACATAATGTTCCCCTCAGGTACACATGCCAGCAGATTCTTAGGTCATCAGGCACTAGCTGATCCATGCTAACGACAAGGGCTATTGTGATATAGAGGGGGTTCATCTATCACAAGTAGGGAGGGATCTCTTCCCTTAGATTTGTAGGAGGCCTGGAAATGAGCGGTTGCATGTGTGAAATGTGCTCTTTTGGTGAGATCAGCAACTGTATGGGTCAATGTGAGCACTGGTGGTCTGATATGATCCCCCGCAGAGGTCGGAGCTAAGTCAGAGGAGGCCGTTAAATATCCCTGTAAGAAGGAATTGTTCATGGCCTAAGTTTGCAGACCAGAGGGGCCTGGGTTTCATCAGACACAAGCTGATTCAGGCTAATGTTAAAGGCTACTTTGCTAAAGATGGGGTCCATTGTCACAATTGCCATCCAGGGGGGCACCTAGGTTAGGTTGACAAACATGGGGTGCATTTGTCACAGGTGAGCATGGTCACTTTCCACTGGACATGCACGAGGCCCCATAAAGCAGGTTGCAGGTCAGAAATGAGCTGTTTTGTTGGGGGGGATCTGGCGGCGATGGGGACCGCCTCCAGAGCTGTGGCGGACTTCCAGGGGGCATTTAGAGGAATTACATATCTGTATGTTTGTCAGGAAACATTGTATCAACTTTACCAGTTTCTAGTCGTAGAGATATATATCAAAATCTGAACAAATGACATCAAGATACATTCAGTCTTTACCAGAAGGATGAGTGATATATACTACATGATTAGAGTTTGGTGTTTGACCGAATCTTAAGGAGTATGGGACCTCGATCTTGCATTTTACATATAAGATAGTTATGATGTCCCACCTGAGAGATAATGCAGGAATCCATCTGGCCATTTTTATTATGAGGTAGAATGGAGTGTATATTTGTTACACATGGGATTTAAATCAAGCGCTCCATATATGCTTGACGCGCTGAAATACCTAATTCCAACAATATCTAGAACTCCCATGATCACTTTGACACAGATAGATGACGCATTACATTTTCTGAGCGCCACAGTTGTGTACGCGCAGATGAAGTCATTTCCCCTCTCCTGAGACATGACAGAATCTTTATAATCGCGGTAGACCTGCCGCTAGATACCTCCCCTTCCATCTTCGGTCCGGCCTGAGATACTGACCGACAGGTAGGTGTTTGTGTGCGCGCTGTGTGCTATAGCTCTTTATAATTATGTGCATTGATGGGCGGCCCAAGTTTTATTTCGCCTATTGAATGGGGACATTTATAATAAGTATATGACATTTAGCATGACGAAGAAATATTTAGAGCGTGTTTTATTTTGAGAGCAGACACTTTGTATTTCTAGAGAGCTGGGAATAGCGGCACAGTGGTTTCTCTTGGTCTAACGACCGCTCATGTGAGGGAGGTGCTGGCTGGTTTTGTATGCATTTATTGATTCATTTAATGCCAACGGGGGTTAGATATAACATTTTGCAACACTAGTCTGTACTGTAGTGTGCATTTTATATCAGACACATGACTAGGTGGGAGTCTCCTTCAATTGGTTATTGATGGACAGTTCAGCTCCCGTTTTGAATGTGTCTAATAATATCCTGACATGAGTCTAGATCCCCATATATGAGTCAAGATTGTTTCTTGGGTAGGATATAATATTGATGCTTTTAAATTAAAATTTTGAACAAAACAGAGTGACCTGATGGTCACATTACCCTGTGATATAAAATATAGAGTGATTTCTATATGCAGCCATGGTTAGGCAAATAAGCGTTTTTACATTGTGTTAGGTAACCATCTTCAGAGTAAGCAGACTTCGAACATGGTCTCTATTATTGTTTTACCTTATAATACAGACATGTGCCTCATTCCCTGAGCGGATGCCAGGTGAGGTGAGGAGTGCTCCTGCATAAAGACGGGTAAGCAGAATAATTCTTGAAAAGATTTCTTTCACGTACACGTTTTGGTATATGATACATTGATGAGTATCTCTGACAGTCATGATGCAGTATATATAGAGCATTTATAACAGTTACAATTCTTGATTGGCTTCAGAAAAAACTTTTTCTCAAATTTCTTTTCTTATTAGGACTGTATCCAATATTCCTGTGAAATCTGGTCTCTCAATCTTGGAATCACTGGTGAATGTAGGTTGTGTCGAACCAACCACTTGATTAAGACAGTATCTGATTTTATATAATTTCACCATTTGCAGTAGCGATATTATCTTTAGGTCATGAAGAAAGCCTGGATCAGATCAAGATCATAAGTAACCCTGGGCGAAGAACTACGCTCCGTTCACGGAGTTTGCGGAGTTTCGGCAACTCCGCGCTCCGCGGAGAACGCGAAGTTGTCGAATACTCCGCAAAGTGCTGCGTAGCGTAGTTCTCGCGTGCTCAATAGCATTTTCGCGTGCGCGAGGATACTTGCCGGTAAGATCGAGTTGCCGAACACGCAGAAACTGCAATGTGGCACAGAATAACTCGCGAACACGTTAGTAGTGACCGGAAATAAGGGCACGTGGGCGGGCGGGACAAACCTCATGGGTAACTTCGCGCGCTACACATCCCAAACATGCAGGCAATCAATCAATCAATCAATCAGGATATTTGTATAGCGCGCTACTCACCCAGAGGGTCTCAAGGCGCTTGGGGGAGGGGGGTCCTCTACTGCTCGAACAGCCATGTCTTGAGTTGCTTCCTGAAGCAGCGGTGGTCTTGGGTCAGGCGGAGGTGGATGGGGAGGGAGTTCCAAGTCTTGGCTGCCAGGTAGGAGAAGGATCTTTCTCCCATGGTGGATCTTCGAATGCGTGGCATGGCGGCGAGGGCGTGGCTGGTTGATCGTAGCTGGCGGGTGGGAGTGTAGAAGGTCAGGCGGTTGTTGAGGTACCTGGGGCCCAGGTCGTGGAGGGCCTTGTGTGCGTGGGTGAGGAGTTGGAACGTGATTCTCTTGCTGACGGGAAGCCAGTGAAGGTCTCTCAGGTGTCCGGAGATGTGGCTGTGTCGGGGGATGTCCAAGATGAGTCGTGCGGAGGCGTTCTGGATGTGTTAGTGTCTTTTCTGGAGTTTGGCTGTGGTTCCGGTATAGAGGGTGTTTCCGTAGTCCAGTCGGCTGGTGACGAGTGCCTGTGTGACCGTCTTCCTCGTATCGGTGGCGAGCCATCGGAAGATCTTTCGGAGCATGCGTAGGATGTTGAAGCATGATGATGAGACGGCGTTGACTTGTCTGGTCATCGAGAGGGAGGAGTCCAGGATGAAGCCCAGGTTGCGTGCGTGGTCCATTGGTTTGGGTGCACTGCCCAGGGCAGGGGGCCACCAGGAGTCGTCCCAGGCGGAGGGTGATGATCCAAGGATGAGGACTTCCGTCTTGTCTGAGTTCAGTTTCAGGCGGCTGTTCCTCATCCACTCGACTACGTCTTTCATCCCTTCGTGTAGGTTGATTCTGGCGGTTCCTGGGTCGTTGGTGAGGGAGAGGATCAGCTGGGTGTCGTCGGCGTAGGAGATGATGTTGAGGTTGTGTTGGCGTACGATGGCTGCGAGGGGGCTCATGTAGACATTGAAGAGGGTGGGGCTGAGTGATGATTCTTGTGGTACACCGCATATGACTTCGGTGGCCTTGGATCTGTACGGGGGAGGCGGACTCTCTGGGTTCTTCCGGTGAGGAACGAGATGATCCACTCCAGTGCCTTCTCTTGGATTCCGATGTTGCTGAGGCGCTGCACTAGGGTGCGGTGGCAGACTGTATCGAATGCTGCAGAGAGGTCCAGGAGGATGAGGGCAGCTGTTTCCCAGTTGTCGAGCAGGGCTCGGATGTTGTCAGTGGCTGCGATGAGGGACGTCTCTGTGCTGGGGTTGGCGTGGAAGCCGGACTGTGAGTGGTTGAGGCTGGTTGGGCGAGCGCAATTGGTGATCCACTGTGTGAGGTTGTTGGCTGCTTGGTTGGGGTCGTTTGAGCTGGCGGGAGGGTTCTGGCTCAGTGAAGTGGTGAGCTGGTCGGTGGTGATCTTGTTCCAGTTCCTGCGGGGAACCTGTTGTGGGTGGTGGTGAGTCGTGGTCTTTCTGAAGCTGAAGTGGACGCAGCTGTGGTCTGTCCAGTGGAGTCCAGTGAAGTGGCTGAAGGAGATGTACTTGCTGGAGGAGAAGACTGGGTCAAGCGTGTGTACGGCATAGTGGGTGGGGGTGTTCACCAGTTGCATGAGTCCGAGGTTGGCGAGGTTGTCCAGCAGGGTGGTGGTGGTGTTGTCGTTGTTGTTCTCCAGGTGGAAGTTGAGGTCCCCTAGGAGGATGTAGTCAGCGGAGGCGAGGGCGTGTGGCTGAAGAAGTCTGCGATGTCTTCGCTGAATTGTGTGGGAGGTCCTGGGGGTCTGTAGAGGAGGGTGCCTCTGAGTGTGGTCTTGGGGTCGGTGTGTATCTGGAAGTGAAGATGTTAAGCGGCTGTGAGGGTGTCGTCTGAGTTGGTCGTGATGCGGATGGTGCTCTTGTGGACAATGGCGATGCCTCCTCCTGTCTCGTTGACGCGGTCTCTCCGGGTGATCTTGTATCCGTCCGGGATGGCGACGGCGATGTCGGGCGCTGAGGAGGCGTTCATCCATGTTTCCGTGAGGAAGGCGACGTCTGGAGATGTGGTGTCGAGCAGGTTCCAGAGTTCCACGGCGCTCCTGAAGACAAAAAATGGCTCGCGAACGGGTCAAGCAAGCTACTACGCATGCTCGCGGAGCTATGCGTAGTTCGCGGAGTGCAAGTGCATCTTCGCGTAGCTCCGCGGAGTACGGCTACGCGAACTACGCCCAGGCTTAATCATAAGGCTAAAATATGTAGACCTGCCATTGATTTCGACCATTGCAGTTATTTGTTTCAAACTGCACACAAACTGTTTTACTTTTGACACCTGGACAGTGCCTAATAAAATTGTTTTGTGTCCCGTTAGCCAAAAAGTCACATATTTTCTTATGAACTGCAACCATCATCCTTTTTAATCATCCATGCTCCACTTCTTTGTGGATCCTAGTATATTCTATCTCCTAATATCTCGAAAACATCAGTGAGCTCCCTTCCTCTGTTGAGAAGGTTGCAGCCCTTGGTTGCACTAGGATTTGCAACTAAGAGGAGATCCCAGATGATGAAGCATGCCACTTTGGTGGGTGATGGGATTCAGTCCTCTTTAAGAGGACTTCTTTAACTGATTAGGTTTTAATTTCTGTTAATGCTCAGTTGTATTAGACCAATGGTTTTTCTTGTGTTATTTATGGACTTACAGGGGGATCTGGAAGAAGACAGGTACAGTAAGGGTACCTCTGTGGCAGACGGGTACTGTAAGGGTACCTCTGCGCAGCGCAGTAGGAGGTGCCAGAGCCAAAGACCAGGAGCCTGAGGGCAGGTTCCTGGAAAACCGCAACAGTGCCCCGTTAGTCCTTCAGGCGGTTCGGGGCCTGACCAACCAGGAGTTTGCCCTGCTACGCTCCACCCCGAAAAGGGCTTGGGTAATAAGAGACCAAAGTGTCACGTGATCCAGAAGAGGATCACCAAAGATGTAGCACTGTCTGGGTGTCCCACAGTGTTGGCTCATCAGGCAGGCGGGGGCAGCATAGGTTGGTACAGCTGCACGCCCTTGGATTGCCTTTAAGATAACCCACTATATTGCATACTTTTGTACCGAATAAAACTGCAGCAATATTTTCCCATAACAAATGTTGTCTTGTGTATTTATTTATTCTTGCATGCTCAGACTATGGGTCGGGGAAGTTGCCCATAATGGCAATATGCCCAGAGAGATAAACATGCCAATTGAAGGCAAATGCAGTAAACACGAAACCTGGGTGAAAATGGACCATGAACTCGTTTTTTAAAGTCATCCTTTGTGCTAAAAAAATTGATAACCCACTAGGAAGGGCTAGAAGTGACCAGATGCACAGACCCCATTGGTAAAGCTGAGGTGCGTCATGCCGCACAAGCACAAAATGAACAGGCAAATTGCATTTGTTTTTAAGATGGTACCTGCGGAGGTAGAACAACAAGGCGTGGATGGGTGGAAGCTTTGTGCTGAAAAGAGTGATCACCCACTAGGAAGGGCTGAAAGTGACCATATGCGTGGTCGCCCTTGGTAAAGCTGAAGAGCGGCATGCAGCGCTAAAAAGAAATAAGTTTAGTTGGGCGAGCCACGCACAACAAAAGAAAAGACGTACGGCCACCATTCGTAAACCTGAAGCATGGCATGCTGCGCTAAAGAAAAAAAAAGAAACGTTGAGTTGGGTGAGCACAACAAAATAAAAGATGCGCGGCTGCCATTGTTAAAGATTAAGCATGGAGTGTCGCACTAGATTAAAAAAAATAAAAATAAAACAATAAGAACAACATGTCGGGGAAGTGCGGTTCGGGCAGTGCATAGATGTTGTGCCTGCAGCGGCAGTCATATCAAAGAAGTCATTACCAAAAGAGTGCTCACAAACTGTAAATTAAACAAACCAAGTAACAACACATGTAATAGCGGCAGTCCTGATTAGAGGCTACAAGAGTAAAATAAATAGGAGGGAATAGTAAGGAAGTAACCCATGACAATAAAGCATTTAGAAAGGACAGTCACAAGAGCCAACTGTAAACATGGGCGGGCACTGGTGTGAGCTTAAAGACAATATCCTGAGCACAGAATTTCTCCAAGAGCCAGCCTAAACGCTGCCTAGAAGACACCTAAAAAGGAAATCATGCAGATCCAGTATGTTATTGACATTTCACTTACTGATTTGCATGGAACTATTGAAGCAGGTGAGGGCAATCAGACTGTTTCTGAGCTCCAACATTAATTTTGGAACTAACTAGACGAACTAACTAGAACTAACTAACTACTAAATAACTAACTAACTGGAACTAACTAGACGAACCAGGCCCTGACAAAACATATGGGAGTATTGTGTCTTATCAAAAGATGATGGAAAGCTGTTCCCTAAGAGCAGCTTTAAGTCCCCAGGGTTAATCAGCTGGAAGTATACTTTAAAGGGCAGAGTTCTCTGCAGCACAAAATTACTTTCTTACACAATATTCGTGGACTACTGCAAAGAACAGTGTAATTAACAGTGTAATTAACCGGAACGCTAGAAGTCAAACTCGTTGGACATATATCAAATTTAGATCTTAATCTAGCAGTAACATTGACAAAGGACTTCATCTTCATGGACCTCACGGAGGGTTCCTTTGCACTAATATTTGATGGCATTCAACAGCTACTTTCTTATTTGTGTTAAACCATTGAGTGGCACAAGTAATATTTACATTTTTATACCACTCAAGCATTTCATAGTTTTTGATGTACTTAGGAATATTTTCCCAGGGAATGCTTCTTTAAACTACAGGTCACCTGTGTCATTGAAGTTATTCATGAAAATGCGGACTTACCTTTCAGTTCTATATGAGGAGCAGGATGTCCTGTGCCCAAGGAATCTGTTGGCCCTGTTCAGAGGTGCTCAGCATTTCTTCTCCCCCTACAGCAGAGTTCTTCAATCTGTGGGGCGCGCACCCCTGGGGGGGCGCAACACCATCCCAGGGTGGGCAAACTCCACTCCAATCTCATCTTTGTTTCCTGCGTCTGTCGCAAGTCTTCTTAGAGTTTACTCCGGTATGGTTGGAGGGGGGAGGGAGGGGAAATTGACCCGTTCTTTTGTCTTGATAACTCTACCAAGAGGGAGTTAATTCGTAGCTGACATGCTCGAGCTTGCCTCCCACTGCAGCTGAAGCATTTCAGCTGTATGAATTAACACCCTCCTGGGAGAGTTAGCTCTTCCCAGAAAGGAGCCAAAGTTTCCATAGAAGTTTTAAGGCATGTGCAAAGCAGGCTCTGGGGGGGTGGGGGGTGGGGGGTGTTGAATGAGACAGCTCTGTTCTACAGAGTCTTGCCCTCATTAGGTTGAATAATTTTTATGGTTTACATTTTTTATTGGCATTTAAGAAATAACAAAGTACACAGGACCACCTGCTCCTTCAAGTCCTTCAAGACAGTGCAATACAGACTTTTCAGTCAGCGAGTATGATTCACCAAGTAATTGCTGGGAGCTGGTCAACGAAGAACCACCCACAAAAACATGTGGGAAATTAAACACTAAACTTCCCCCTCACCCCTGCCCCCCATCCACAAATCATAACGATGGTAGTATCAAGGAAGCTAGCATGGTTTGGAGAAATTAAGGCGCCTGGGGCTGGGCTGGTCGGGGATTAGTGTGTCCGCCAAGCGAAGGAGCCGTAAATACCTGGGGCAGCTCAGTTCCCGGAATTCCCCTGTGAGAAGGGTCAGGAAGGGTCGCCACAACTCTGGAAACTCGCTACCCCTACCCGCCTGTGTGAGGGATATTTTCTCCATGCCCAACACCATCCTTAGCCTGTGCAGCCGAGTGAGGAGTCTGAGGGGATCGCCAGTGTGCGAGTATGTTCTGAGTAGCTGCCCCAAGGGCAATGGCTATGAGGCGACCTCTCCTAGATTTCAAAGGGTACATTAGTGCAATAGGAAGCCCTAGGAGGATATACGCTGGGAATCGCGGGAGCTGGGTGTCCAGGTGGGAGTCGATGTCGTCAAGAATTGTGGCCCAATATGAGTGCAATCTATCATAGCTCCAAAGTAGGTGTTCTAGCGTGCCTAGTTCCCCACAACCCCGCCAGCATCTTTTGCTAATGTGGGGGTCAATCTTATGTAGGCGCTCCGGTGTGTGATACCAATATGTGGCTACTTTGGTCAGTGTTTCAGTAAGGCCTGCATGGTAAGCTGAGTGCCGGGCCCTGTAGTATATACCGCTCCATTCCTTATGGGAAAGAGATCTCCCCAGTTCCCGTTCCCAGCGAACCCTGCAGCGTTGAAGGTGTGTGTGGATGTCACGAGGAGGTGTCTGTATAGGTTGGAAACCAGCTTCTTGTCGGAAGATCGAGTGATCTGCCATTTCACGTAAGGAGTGAGGTAGCGTAGAGCACCGGGTCTGATCTGAGGCTGGAGTGCCCATGTGTCTGAATTGGAAGTAAGACAGCCTGTCCAACTCTGGGATGTCATAGTCTTCTTTAATTTGCAAAAAGGAAAGGATACCCTCAAGATTAAAGAGGTGTCCCAGCGACCGATACAGGGAAGGGTGCCAGTTCGCTAATGCTCTGGGGTTCAGTCCAGGAGTGAATTCCGGGTTATTATATAGTGGGGTCATCAGGGAAGGAAACAATGTAATTTCTTTTTTTGATGGCGGTGCTGTCCCAAGATTCCAGGATGGTACCGATGATGTAAGATGCATATAGATTGGGTGGCCTGAATCGTTTCGGGAGGAAGAGAATTCCCTGAAGAGGCATACCTGGAACAGTCAGTGCTTTTCCGAATCCAAGAGGTGCCAATCCACCAGGTAGCGGAGCTGAGCTGCGTAGAAGTAGAGCTGCAAATCAGGTACCCCCACTCCCCCTTGATCCGGGGGGAGAACTGCAATGGCATGCTTGAAACGTGGTTTGCGGCCCTGCCAAATGAATTGGGCCAAGTCGGACTGGGTCTGTTGAATCCACCCCGCTGGCGGGCATAAGGGTAGGGTCTGAAATAGATAGAGAATCTGGGGGAGGAGTATCTTTTTAACTGCCGATATCCGGCCTAGCCATGAGAGAGGATAGTGCTTCCATCTCCGGAGCTACCCACGGATTTGTGTGTGAAGCTTGGCATAGTTTGCGTCTACTGTGGTAGGGATAATGGGGCCCAGGAGCACACCCAGATAGGGAACTGTGGAGGTGGACCACTGAACAGGGTGCTACTCTTGGATATGAGAAAGAGTTGAGTCAGAAAGGGAGATGTTGAGGGCCACCGATTTCTCTGCATTTATCCGAAAACTGGAGGCCTGTGCGAAGTCGTGTCGTTCGATGAAAAGGGCTTGAAGGGTCTGTACTGGGTCGGTAAGGGAAAGTAAAATGTTGTCCGCATATAAGCTGATCTTATGGGTATCCCGCCGAATTTAATTACTGCAATGAGGGTGTGTTGTCGGATTCTCTTGGCTAGGGGTTCCATATATAGTGCAAAGAAAATAGGAAGAGGGGGCACCCCTGGCGAGTGCCTCGATCAATAGCGAAGCGGGGGTATGTCTGGCCATTTACTCGCACTGTGGCATTGGGCGCGCAATAGCAATTAAGAATGCAGGTACACAAAACTTCCTCGAAGCCGAACTGCTGCAGGACTCGCTCTAGATAAGGCCAGTGGACCCTGTCAAAGGCCTTCTCTGCGTCTACGGACAACAACATGCAGTCCTTCCTCATACACAACGCTGCTTCTAAAAGATGTAGAACCCGTTTCATATTATCGCTGGTCTGTCTCTGCGAGATAAAGCCAGCCTGGTCTGTCTCCACCAGCTGCGGCATATAAGGAGCTAACCGCATCGCTAGTATGCTTGTGTACAGTATAATATCCACATTGAGTAGGGAAATCGGCCTGTACGCGCCGCAACTGTTGACGTCCTTCCCAGGCAATGGAATGACTATGATCAAAGCCTCCAACATCTCCTGTGGGATAGCCCCAGGTTGAGCAAATGAGTTAAACAGATCCCGAAGCAGGGGGGCCACCAGATGACAAAAGGTCTTATAAAAAGCTACTGAGTAGCCGTCGGGCCAGGGGACTTCCCGAGCTAGAGTCGCGAAATGGCAGTGATGACCTCCTCTAGCCCGATCTCTCTATCTAGGTGTGCAGCCTGGGCTGAGTTCAATGGAGAAAGCTGTGCCCCATCCAAATACACCAAGCTCTGGCCTGCGTCGAGGGAATCTCCCTCATAAAGCTTAGCATAGAAAGCCTGGAAGGCTTCCACTATATCAACATCTTCTGTAACGAGCTCGCCCGTGGCTGTACGGATGGCTTGCACCCTTTGTCGCTGTCGTTGTTCCCGGAGTTTGTGGGCCAGGAGGCGGCCACACTTGTTACCTCCTACATAGTAAGCATGTCATAGGCAGATGGCGGCGTATTTGGCTTTATCTTGATCCAATGCAGCCAGCTGTTTCCGCTCCGTGCACAGTTGGCGCAATGCTCTGGCTGCCCCTGTGCGCTGGTGCATCTGCTCCAGTTCTGCGACCCGCTGTGTGAGTTCGGCTCTCTTTTGAGAACGCTCTTTGTTATCGGCGGCAGATATAGCGATTAATTTACCCCTTAACACCGCCTTGAAGGCAGTCCACTGTGTCTCCTGGGAAGTGTCTGGGTTGGCATTATGGGCCAAGAATTGCGTGATAGAGGCCTTAATTTGGTCTTCAATGGATGGTTGGTGCAATAGGGAATCCCGCAGATGCCAGTGCCGCTGTGGTGTCGGGTCGGTGGAAGGGAAAAGGAGGCAGTAACTGGGGAGTGGTCCGGTAGGGACGCTGTGAGCATGTCAGCCTCTCTGGCTAGCACCAAAAGCGAAGTGGAGCACAAAGAATAGTCCAATCTAGCGTATGTCTTGTGGGCCCTTGAATAATAGGTGTAAGACCGGCTATGGGGGTGTAAGTGGTGCCAGAGATCCACCAGGTCGAGCTCCCGGAGGCGCATCATGCCCGACTCGAGAGGGCCCCTACTTGGGTTGAGCGTTGGCAGGAACGGTCAGATTGGTTGTGAAAGACAAGGTTCAGGTCGCCCCCCATCAGTATGTGTCGTTCGGAAGTAGCAGTGACTTCACGAGACAAAACTGCCTGAGCCTTTGCAGCGTAATCCAAGCTAAGTCCTGGTAGAGCACCGGTGAGTGACCCCGGAAGGATATCGGGTGCATGATTCGAGCTTTGGACAGGAAGGTTTCTTTTGTCTTAAAGTCTTGCACACACACCAAAAGATGTGTACCTCTTAACTTGCTCGTCTTCTGTAATGACTGACCCCACAAGTAGCTCGGGCAAAGATGAACTTGCAAATGCTCTTAACATAATAGAGAATTGCAGACATGCAGTAACAATAAAGCTGTTAGAACACGGCGTACCAGCAACAGGTGGCTGTGTTACCTTTGTGATTGAAGTATTTGAGGTGTTTTGATCAGAGGTATTCTATTCTTGGGTTCAGTTCCCACTTGTAGATCCAGTAACTAAATTGTTCCATACATACATTGTAGTTGAACCACCAGAAGAATACATTCCATCAAAGACACAGAAGTCCTGTTAAATTACCAGCAGCATAAAAACGGATTTAAGGGTGCCCTTCCGCACACAACATGTGTCGTGAGACTCGATCCTCTGAGCATAGAAGCAGCAACCTGGACGATCTTAGCAACATACACTCCACAACCCGAGATAGATACACTACCAATTGACGAAGTCCGTTCAATTTACAAAGACATAGTCAGGCTATACAGACACATTGTCCAGTTCGTCCTGCGAACATTAACAGTCCAACCTGCGAGACATGATCCAGCCTGTCCACATCAAGCAATACCTGCAATTAACCCACAGCACTGAAATCAGTGATAGGGACAATGCCTTTCAAATGGGAGCAAATTCCGTTCTGGATAGCACAAAAAAATTACCCAGTTAGAGGCAGTGTTTCCCCTTGAGGTCCAGAGGAAAAGCACAGCATGTTAACAATTTGCTCACCAATGGGGATGGTTCCCTCGATTGAAGAGTGTACCACTTGGGGAAAAATCTATGCTGCAGTTTACGTCAGAATACACAGTACTCCTTCCTTAGCAGTTGTTCCTTTTTTAAATTTTTAAATTTATTTATTTTTTCATATTTAACTCATTCAAAACATAAGAAATTCATCATTTTTTTCTGGTTTTTTTCTCCCCCCTACCCCGACCCTCCCTCTCCCTACCTGTCAATTTCAATACATTACAAAACTATTCGTAAGGGGTGTTTACACATCCACTTACGGAGCTTCATAAGTAAACAAATACAGTGTTTAATAGTGCGATATACTCAAATGAAATAGAGCCGACCGGAAAGTGCTAGTGTTAGTACATTTAGAAAACGCAGTTTTCCCTTAAATAGCCACGCTGGTCTTTTATCAAACTGGATCAGAAAAAAGTGCATCAGTGCCAAGTAACACCCAAATAACAAACTACTAGGGCAGTCAAGCTTGGTGTCTGTTCCTCCCTCTGCCCTTGCAACGAGCTAATGCTAATTCAAATCGCCGGGTGTTCATCCCATTTGGCCAAGCCTTTCCATATTCTTAACTCTTTCTTTTGACCTCTCTAGCCCTTTCGCCTACATATAGCTTTCCCTAAACTTTATATCCCTAATAATCGAGCAAGCCTTTGTTGAAACCCAGGGGCCGTAGGGTCTAGTCATGTTGCTGCAATACACAATCTATACACTGCCATTGCTATACAAATTAGGGCCCTCCGGCCTTTTCTCTTAAGTTCGTAATACCCAACATTATTACCAGAGGAGTTACCTCAATCTGTATGAGCAAACTAAGCTTTCAAAATTCATTAATTTCATTCATTAATGACCCAAGCTCTTTCAGGTAGCAAACATGTTTAATAAATCCATCATATAAAGCGAACCGAAAAGACAATATAACCCCTTCCCCACACCCCATTTGGCTATTCAATAGGGTGTATAATAAAGCTCAAAGCAGGTTTTAAAATACTGGAATTGAAGGTTAGATGTTATCAGGGCCATGAGTGTGTTAGAAAAAGCCTTTTGAAAAGTTGAATCGGACATATTTAACCTTACTTGCCATTTGTTCAAACAGTTTTCCATATCGTCCTTCATGTATTCATTCAACATTTTATACAAGTTCCCAATACATGGTAGGAAAAACTGTACTAATTTCTCCACCAGTTCATTTTTAAAAATCCCTCCGTTCCTCCCCCCTTCCTCTGTGGATAGTCACTGATTTGTAGATATTAAAAAAAATGTTGATGTGAAAGGTCATATTTCTCCCTTAGCCCCTCCTATGTTATGAAACCATAAGACATATAAAAACAACCTAGTTGTTTCATTCCCACATTTGACCACTTCTAAAAGTAAGAGTTGTTGAATATCTCTGGCAAATTTTTATTTTGCCCCAGTGGGGTACAAAAGTTTAGCCTCCCTATCCCTAGAAGTCTGCGCACGGAGGTCCAGACCATATTTTTTTCCCATTTTTCTTTATTTTTCATTTATTTTTACTTTGCAAAAGTAAGTACAAATATAGAAAATCACATCAGAGAAAAAAAAAGAAAGGAGCAGCCGCCCCCCCCCTCCCCCCAGAGGAGAACGACTTCGAGTGGGTGAAAATAAAGGCACAATAAAGGAATAGAAAGAAAGAAAAAGAAGAACGACAAAAAAGGAAAGAGAAGAAGGTTGTCTGGTAACAGAATCCTGTGATTGAAGTGGCATACAATAGGCGAAGGACAGGAGTCAGCTTGTGAAGAGAAATCATACTTCCTTGAGAAGAAAAAATCATCATAATAAGGAAGATAAGGCGAGTATAGCAATCAAAAATCAGAAATTAACCTGCTGTGCAAACCAATTTGTAAGATTTTCCCACACATCAAGGCCCTTTTTCCGGCGTTTGCGTCCTTTTTTGGCGTAGACAGCTATTTCTAAATGATAAGTAGCAACAAATCTAGCAAGCCAGTGAGAGAATGAAGAGGGCTCAGGATTGAGCCAAGCAGTGGACACACAGATCCTCCAAACTGCCTTTGCGATGAAAATTAAACCCTCGCTTTTCACACGCAAGGTTTCCGACTGTGTGCCTAACATGATAATGGTGGGATTCAATGTTGTTGGCTGAGTAGTATCTTCCCTTAAGAATTCCTGTATGCAGTTTAATGTGGGTGTAAGCTTTGTACATGTGGCGAATATATGTATAGAATTGGCCCCAAATTCCGAACATCTCGGGCAGAGAGTACCTTGGCCAGACCCCCACTTTGCAATCTTGCTAGGAGTAATGTATAAGAAAAAAATAGTTTTAAAGTGTTGGGCCTGTAGTTTGGCTGAAAGTAAGATGTTCTGCGAGAGAGTGAGTGAATAAAAAAAAAACACTGCTGGGGGAGTCCAGTTTGCTATGCCATTTACCAGCTTTGGTTTGTAAGTCATCGGGAGTCCGTTGCCAATTCGAGGGGCCAAGGGGTTACGCAGAGCGTTAAGGAGATCGACTTCCATAAATCCAGTGGCGCCCCCAGCCTTCCTAGAGAAAAAATCATAAATAGAGAGATACTTAAATGCATCCTCTTTCTTGAGACTAAATTTGGCTGACAAATCAGAGAAAGGTATGACATCCTCGCTGGTGATGAGATCTCCTAGTTTTCGAATACTGGCCTTGTGCCAGTCCGAGAAATAGGCCCTTCCAAAGATAGCAGGAAGGTTATCATTATTAAAGGTGGGAGAGTAACGATTAAGTCTGCCCAGCCCGAAAATTCTGTGGATGCTTCAAAAGACTTTAAAAGAATTCAGTAGTGTCTTAAATCTCACCCGCTTAAAATAGCCAAAAGAGGTCTCTCGCAGTAGACAGCCCCAGTGCTGTTCTCACACAAAGAGTTGAAAAGGAGAGGACAGCCCTTAAGATTGGTGGGCAGGTGACTCTCTTACCAGTTTGGAGCTGTATTGCAGAAACAAGGCCCAGTAGTACAGCGTGATGTTGGGGAAGGACCAGCCTCCCTGTTCTTTTGGTAAGCTTAACTGTCTAAGTGCCCTCCTGGTTTGGGAATATGCCCAGATAAATTGTGTGAATATTTGTTGAAATTTCAGCAAGTTGGCTTTACTGAATTCTAGGGGTATTGTGCAGAAAAAAATAAAGAAGTTTGGGAAAGTAAGTCATCTTTATAGCGTTACATCTACCAACCAGAGTTAAGTGCAGGTTGTTGATCTGTTTCAATGCCTTCCTGGTATGTGTGGCAAGCGGTACAAGGTTGTTAGTAATGATCTCATCTAAATTAGGGGAAATAGAGACTCCTAAGTATTTGGCCTTAGGAACCACCCTGTGATCGGCCCAAGAAATTTGGCTGTTTATTATTATTTGAGTTTTGTTTTTGTTCAGGGTATAACCAGAGAGCCGCCCACATTTTTTTGCCTCAGTTTCTAAAGCCACTATAGTGTTTGAAGGATCGAGTGAAGTGATAGCCAGGTCATCAGCATAGGCCAATATTTTAGTATTACTGCCTTGGAAGCTGACCGTGGGGATGTCGTGATTTCTTTCGAATTTTCTTAATGAAAGGGTCCAAATAAAGGGCAAACAGCAGAGGGGAACAGGGACAGCCCTGCCTAGTGCCTCGGGAGATTTCAAATTGCCCGGTAGGTTGACCATCGATGAGACACAGGCAGTTTTTTTCAAGTACAGAGCTTGTACAGCCTGTTTAATCTTCGGCCCAAAGCCCATCTTATGCATGACCGCCCACAGGAATCGCCAGGAAACCAGGTCAAAGGCTTTTTTGGCGTCCAAGAGTGTTAATGACATCGGGACTCCGGCCGCCTGTGCGGCGTCGAACAGGGTGATGGCACGTCTGACATGCTCTGTGGTGCCTTTTTTTGGGATAAACATGTGTTGCCACTCTGACACTAAGGATTCTACCACTGAAGAGATTCTGTTTGCCAGCACTTTGGAAAAGATCTTCGAGTCACAGTTAATGAGTGTTATAGGTCTATAGGAGCTCATCTCTAACGGGATTTGTCTTTTTTAGGGAATATTGCTATTCTATCATTGGACCAAGAGGCTGGAGGCATAGCCCCATTAAAAATAGATATTACTACCTCAGTAAAGATCGTTTTAATTTGGGGGGGCAAAGATTTTGTAGAACTCTACTGGGATGCAATCCAAGCCGGCGGCTTTCCCATCGGGGAGGCTACTAAGGGATTCCAGTATCTCCTCCCATGTAGGAGTTAGATCTAATAGATCACTGTTATCCGAGGTAAGAGTTCTAAGGTCAATCTCACTTGTATCTCTCTGCTAGAGGCCTGTTGCCGGGTCCTGACTGCCAAGTGCTGTCCTATGCTGTCGCTATATTCATAATTTTTCTGGCGTGAACTTAACTTGCCCATTTTGCAGCGGTTTTCTCTGCAAAAATTGCCCCAATTTCTGCTCTGGCCAAGATTACTTCCTGCTTGACAGCCTCCATATTTTATCAAGTTTGAATAAGCTGAAATAATTTGGTTTAGGCTAGCTTTAGCTTCCCCTGCAGGTTGATTATCGGGAGCTTCTCTTTCTTGTTTTTACATACTGAGAATCCAAGGGTCTCACCCCTGATCCCTGCTTTCAACGTGTCCCAAACAGTCATTAGGGATGCCGATCCAATAGTAATTTCTAAAAAGTTCTGTAACCATCCTCGCATATGTGTCTGATATGTCAGGTCCTGCAAAAGAGCTTTCTCAAAACTCCAGGTGGAGGCCTCTCTGATTTTCCCAGCCCCTTGATGTTAAGGATGAGAGGGTTGTGGTCAGACATAAAGCGATGGTGCTATTGTTGATGAGTGAGGATGAGAGAAATAAGTAATATAGCCTGACAAGGGTGTGGTGTGGGGCAGAAAAGAAAGTGTAGCCGGGCTGAGAAGGATTTAGCCTGGCCCATGTGTCTCTTAAGTCATGTGTCTGTGCAAGATTGACCAAGGCCTGAAATACCAGGGGCTTCCTGCCCTTATACTTACAGTTGTTGTCCGACTCCCAGTTACAAGGCAGATTTAGATTAAGATTGCCACAAAGTATGATGGGGGTGGGCCAATGCGCTAGTTCCCCTGAAACCAGGTTGATGACTCCAGGATCATCCGAATTACTGCCGTAAATTGAACACAGGGTGAAGAGGGGCCATTAGAGAGATGGCACTTGGTTATAACCCATCTGCCAAGAGAGTCAGATTTGACCCGAGGGGTGTTAAGAGAGAGTCTTCTCTCAGCCAAAATACCAACCCCCTAGTTTTAGGGCCCTGAGTGTTAGTCCCCAGGACTTTGAACCCCAAAGAATCTAGTAAGTGCTTCTGGGAGCCTTCGATATGGGTTTCCTGCAAGCAATTGATGGTCCCCCCCAGAGATCGAAGCCCCAGAGCTACATTGTGTCTTTTGAGGTGATCGTTAAGCCCACAGATATTGACACAAACGATTCTTAGTGTTTCTAAATTAGACATTTAAAATAGACAGAGAAAAGTAGAAAGAGGCGATGAATAGCCAAGCGCCTAAAGCCATGTCCAATGCCATAAAGATTAAATTGAAGTGTGTATGTGTGTAAAAAGTGAAAAAGTGAGTACATAAATTTACAGTGCCCGTCTTTTCAAAAAAAGTGCCTCCCCTCCTCCCCCCCTTCTTCGAGCAATCAGGTGAGACCTGAATGATGGCAATCATCATGAGCCCCAGCTGCCTGCCACGCCGGAAGGAGAAAAAAAAAAGAACAGCCGTGTGTGTAAAAGAAAGGAGAAGAAAATCAAAGAAAAGGGCAAAATCAGGCAAAGTCAGAAGAAGTCTGGCTCCTCTTGATAGTGCAGCGATCGGGATGATCATCTATTGCTTCTTTTAGATTTCAGCTCCTCCAGATACTCCCCGGCTTTTATTTCGGAAAGAAAGATTTTGGTTGACCTGTTGGTGATTACTTTAAGCCTGGCAGGATTCATGATGTAGACGTCCGCTCCCTGATGCTGAAAAGAGGAGATCAGTTGTCTCAAGCGCCATCTACGTTTAACTGTCTGGTGACAAAAGTCTGGATTAGCAAAAAAGTTATCCCATTGGCGCCCTTTTTGGAGTTAAAGCGAGCCTTGTCGTATATCATCTCTCTAAGGAGGAAGTTTCCGAAATAAACAAGGAATACCCTTGGGTGTCCTCCTGGCGAGTTGCCACTGCTGTGTTGTCGCTTCAGATGAAAAGGAAAGCGATGTGCACTCTGCACTTCATGGTCCATACCTTAAATGGCGTGGTCGAAGTCTTAAACCAAACCCGTTTATAATATTCATACTCCAGGTGTTGCCAGACACAACCCAGGGCATCTGGGCTGATCCATAATTTGAAGGGAGAAGTCTCTCTATAATCATCCCCACTATGCTCTCTACCCAGCAGGATTGTACATTGCATCAAAGAAGCTGCCCACCAATACAATCTTAGATTGAGTAGTACAAGCCTACCGTGCTCCCGGGGTAGTGTCAAGAGCTTAAAAGCTCTCCTCGGTCTTGTGTATGCCCAGATAAATTGGGAGAAAATCCTTTCAAACTTCTTCAACCAGTAATTTGAGAAGATCAGGGGGATTGCTCTTTAAAAATAAAGTATTTGGGTGTAATGTACCATTGTAATCATCAGATTGCACCTCCCTATCACTGTTAAGTGAAGATTGTCCACCCTTTTGAGGGCCTTTTGGATCTTGCTGGCACAAGGGTCTAGATTTTCTTTTTCAACAGCATCCAGATCAGGGCTTATCATGACCCCCAGATATTTCACTTTTCTAACTACTCTATGATCTACCAAAGAAGCAAATGTGTTAATTATAATCCGTGTCTTGCCCTGTTCAGGGCATATCCTCATAGCTCTCCATATCTCTGCACTGTGAGAAGTAACCAAAGCTACTTCGTCAGTGTAGACCAACACCTTGTTTTCCTGCCCAAACATAGCTAGGGGTATGTCCACTGTCCTTTGCAGATACTTCAAGAATGGGTTGATATATAATGTCAAACGGAGAGGTGAACAAGGACCGCACATTCCTCTTGTATTTTTAGAGCATTTGTCTCTTACCCATTTATATAGAGTTTAGCCACAGGCTCCCTATATAGTGCTTTTATCGCCCGGACAAACTTCAATGCTATCCCTTTGTTAAGCACTGATAATGATAGAAAATACCAGGAGACCTTACCAAATGCTTTTTCAGCATCTAAAAAAATTGCGAGTTAGATTGGCTAAACAAAATGTGGGACGTGGTGGGGATGGAAAGAATCACTGCCGGGATCCACTGCACACTGCCTAAGTTTGATAAGGCCTGGAGGTGCACAGTGGCATACCTCTCTTCCGAGTTCGTGGAGCTTACCTGGCCTCGATACCACAGAATTCTATGCTTCCCTGCTGACCCGAAACCTGACTCAAGGGCCCCCTCAACAGCCCCCCAACCTTAGGTCCCTACTGCATCTGTTATACTCTGTGGGTGGAATTTTCTATTTCTTTCCTTTTCTCAGTGCTCTTTACGAAGGTGCTCTTGTCCTTCTTTCTTTCCTGTTAACAAAGGTTTGAATTTGATTTAAGGTTCCCCACCGGCCGGTGGTTGTAGGAAGGTGTACTTGTGCATACACAATAAAAACTACTTAAACCATTAAAAAAATGCGGCCATAGGGTCTCCTGACACCTGCCTGGCATCAAATAGAGTGATATTCTTTCTTATATGCTCTATAGTGCCCCTCCCTGGAATGAAACCATGCTGCCCCTTGGATACAATCCGGTGGATGACCTGTGCCAAGACTTTTTAATATATTTTAACATCCCCATTAATAACTGTTATTAGACGGTAAGACCCCAGCTTGTTTAAAGGTTTATTTTTCTTTGGGGAATATTACGATTTTGGCAAACGCCCAGTAGGTTTGAGTAGCTACTTATTGGGAGACCTTAATAAACATAGTTGTTTTAATCTCCTTTAGCTGCTCGTAAAAAATATTATACAGTTCTGTTGGTATAAAATCGGGTCCTGCAGCTTTCCCATTGTGTAATTTTGACATTGTCACCCAGATTTCATCCCACGTTATTGGGAGATCTAATTGCTCTCTCTCCTCCTGGGATAAAGTCTCCCCTTCTTCATCTTCCAAATATCTATATATTTGATCTTCGGATCTGCTTCCCACCTCCTCCGTATATAAGGATTGATAAAAGTTATATAAAGCATTTCTAATCTCCCCATCTTCCGACACCAGACCCATCACCGGATCCCTCACAGAACTGATTTATTTATATATGTATATGTATATGTATAATGACCCACCCTTTCTTTATATATGTATATGTATAACAACCCACCCCTTCACCTCACTCATACATTTACTCTCGCCTTGTCTTTGTTTTATCTATTACCTTTTTCATCATTTTCTCACCTACTGTAGCTTTAGCAATCGTGACTTCCTTTTGAACTTTTCTTACCCCACTATTCGATAGTAGCGCCGCAATAAATTTACATTATGCCTGGGATAGATTTTCTTGGGCCGACCGCATAGCACCCCTATCCTTGTTTCTCTTCCTGCAAGCAAATTGAAGTGTCTCTTCTGGGATCCCAGCCTTTAGGGTATCCCAGACTACTTTCAGTGAGGCTGATCCCACATTTCTTTCCAATAATTTTTGTATCCACAGTTTCATATAATTTATATATTTTTCATCCACCATCCACCAATAGTGCCCTCTTGGAAGTTCAGGAGCTAGGTCTTTCCCTAGAAACATCGCCCTTTAGCTCTAATACTAGAGGGTTGTGTTCAGATAAAATTATGGGAAAACATTTGATCATACTCTTCTGTCTCATCAAAGATGACACCAGAAAATAGTCCAACAATCTCCCAGTTTTGGTGAGGGGCAGAACAGAATTTAAATTCATGCACCAAAGGTCTCTTTTCTGCCCATACATCACTCAAACCAGGGGTTTGACACAGATTACACAGGCCTCTATACACTTTGAGTTTCCTCCCCATATATCTTTGGCTGTGTCCCCAGTCACCTTTCAAGCTAATATTAAGATCAACACATAATAAAATGGGAAGTTGCCAATGTGACAATTTATTGGTTATCCAAATCTAACAGGGAAGGATCATTAATATTCCTACTGTATAGAGAGCATAATGTGGAGTAAGAAAACCCTGGTGCTCTACATTCTGCCATGATCCATTGCCTCATTACATCCACCTGAACTAGGGGAAACTGTATCTTTTTGTTGCGAGTTAAGATTGCAACCCCCCGGGTCCGGGTCACTTGAGTGGTGGCCCCCACTATACCATACCCCAGATTTTTTAGCAGGGTCTTCTGCTTATCCTCAAGATGAGTGTCTTGCAGGCAGACAGTGTCTGCTTCTAATAATTGTAGCCCCTGTGCTACCATCTGCCTTTTTATAAAAAGGTTTTAGCCCTCAGATATTCAATGTTGCTATCCGTAATTTACTGGTTATGGAGTTCTATTAAAACCTTCTTGTGCCTTTAGCCTTTAAGAACCTGCCAAGATAAACCAGATCATATTCCAGCACTCCCATCCCTACTATGATTTTTTCTTCTCTTGTCCTCCCACACCTCCCCTTGTGTAAGCCATACTGTCCCCCACACCCACCACTCTCCACCCACCCATAAAACAGGCAATCAGGCATAGCCTGAGTGATGAACATGTGTCATGCTGCCCGCTGTCTCTCTCTAGAGCATTAAAAATAAATTTTATAGAGCCAAATGCTTCATCCCTTGATTATGCTAGCCATCGAAGGACATAACCTAGTGAGCTTTCTACTATATCCTTTATCCTTTTTTTTTTAGTTCTTCCAGATATTCCTGGACTTGAATCTCAGAGTTAAAGCTGTGTATTGATCCCTTGTATTTCATTTTCAGTTTAGCTGAGTTTTGAAGGAACAACTCAGCCCCTATTTTTTGGAAGGGAGAGCACAGCTGTCATAGTCACCAAATGCCGCATCACCGTAGCATGAGCGAAATCCTTTTTAACAAAAAATGTGACACCTCTTCCGTATTTTTGGGCATTTGGTCTAACTTCTTCTTATACCAACTGTCTAAGAAGAAAATGTCCAAAGAATACCAGCATTGCTTGTGGTCTCTCTTTCTGTTGTTGTTTTATCAACATTAATGGGAACCGATGAGCTCGCTGAATTTCAGATTCCAAGTCTGAATTCGTTTGCTCAGGGAAGGCGTTTTTCAAGATTCACCATATGGCTTCTAGGATTAGAGCCTTCCACACTCTCCGGTATCCCCAAAAAGCACAAACTATTTATGTTCTGGAGTTTTTCTTGGTCCTCCTTTTGGACATAACATCTGATATGATTACCCCTTGTCCAGTACTTTGTTATTTCAATGCATCAATCTCTACCTCAAGATATTCTGTATGTGTTTCTAAAGATGTCAGGCGCTCCCCAATTTCACCACGTCTTAATTATTTTGCGCCCCCCAGCTTGAACCTTTTTGGCTGCAACTCTTGCTCTTCGCCCTTTGTTCCTGGTATCTTTGTGTACTTGCTAAGACCTAAAGATGTCCATCAATGAGGGTTCCAGGGACTGTGTTTCTTCTTTTAATCCATCCTTTTGTAACTCGTTCTTTCCTCCTTCAAAAGATATCAGTTGAGTGTCAGAATAGTCCCATTTAAGTTGTTTACCAGTACTCTTTCTTAGGCTGTCTCTTTTCCTTCTCTTCTTTTTTTCAGCGCATTTCTTCCTGTGTGTTGCTAGAGCCTCATCATCAGATGATTTACTGCCAGAGTCCGATACCGAGTTGGTTCTTGTGAGTATATTTCCCTGATTCGTAGAGTTTGAGTCTTCTGTTAGGGAGAAGAACTTCTCTCCTGGCAATTTGGGCGACAGCTCTCCCCTGGCAGACCATGGGGCTTTAGAGGTTCTACTATTTGCAGGTCTGTTTCAACTTGTAGCCCCAGCTTTCACCATTCCAGATAACTCAGCATTGACGGTTTGTGCCGTGGGCGCCAGCGTGTCTGCCTGATTTGCTCTAATAATCTCTCCTGGATCTTTATGTACCATGATGTCCTCTGAGGCAGTTTCAGGAGTTTTTGCAATGTCTGCACTGTCTGCCCCAAGCTCCATCATCAGCCCACCTGGTGCCACCTCTTCTTTATCCTTCTCATTCCCACCACTTTACGCATCTTCTAACTTTCCGGCTCCCCCCACCTCTATTGAGACTTTATCCTTTAGATTATCCACAGCCACCTGTCTCATTGTTTTTGCTACAGTTTTCTTTGTTGTACTGTCTTTCTTCATCTTGCCTGCTCTGCTACGCTGCTGTGAGTTGGCTGTTTCACCAGTCAACTCCACTGACTGCGCACCACTCACCGCACCGGGGATCCCTGCGGTGCGCATTTTTACCGGCTTTCCCCTTCTGGCCGCCATTGCTCGAGACCTCAGACTCCCCTAGCTCTGCGACTGCCTGCCAAATCGAAATCCAAATCTGAAGATACAGTGGTGGGAAGACGCAAATCCGTCGCACATCCAGAAGCAACGAGCACAGAGAGCAGCTCGCAGGGGTCGATCCCGGGTCAAGCAGCTACTCATCCATCCAACGATTCATCAGAAAGAGACAGAGAGAGTGGTGGCAGCTCGTCACTCCATGTCTTTGCCTCCGCTCCTTCCCCTTAGCAGTTGTTCCTGATGTATTGAAAGTTGAAACAAATACAGAGCGAGCACGGGGCAGGACCTGTCCTTGATTGGGAATGAAACAAACTGATGGGTAATTTTGCCCAAGTCTCCGCAATCATGTTGAGCAATATAAAGGGGAAGGCAGCAGCAGTGGCCATACACAGCCATCTAAGGGAAACAGCTCCTATAAATAAAGAGCAAGAATGACCAAAAATTATCAAAAAAACCTATGCTGCTTTAGGTAGAGATAATTTGGGAACCAAAGCCAGGAAGCCACACATGGCGCACAGTCCCCACAAGGACAACTCAATGCTAGCACCCACTTCTTCTAAGAAGAAATAGGAAAACAAAAATTCTAAAAATAACAATTCAGAAAATAATTGATGATCAAGGGGTGGTCCTCCCCAATGGGAGTCCTCTGAAAAGAGGCACAAGCTTAGGAATCGTGATAACATTGGGAAACTTGATTGGAATCAGTACACTGATACACATTCCTTTCGTTCCTTCCAGTGTTCATCAAAAAACTTCGAGAGGGATGGATGATCAGAACAAAAGACTGAAGATCGACCAAAGACAAAATGGGAAACGCATCACACTTCAGATTATATTATCAAACAGGAAGAGCAACCTAAAGCAAAATCTAAATTTGAAAAATGAAAGTAGCTGGCTTAAAAATTAGACATGCCCAGTTACTGAGGACTTAACTTCTGAATGGGGAATGGGCTTTGATGATGCTAGACAGCGCGGCAGAAGTAATAGTAGCTCAGTGTAGAGTAGTGTGGCTCACTTGTTAGAGGAGGCAGACCCGGAAGCAGAGGTTAGCCCGGGACCAGGGTTCAATTCCAGGGTTCTTGAGTCCTAAAATGTCCATGGACTCGACAATTCTCGCTCCGTTGCCTACTTGATTCACGTGTTCACACTCTGCGACTCTGGGCAATAGCTTGCTTAATCTCCACAACGGCCCCTCGTGGTGGGATGCCTGGCTTTCACCTTGTGGATACCTTGCCGGGGTTATCTCACAGGGGAATACCAGGACGGGTTCCCTAAGCAAGCGCTTAGAGACCGGTTGGTGATTTGCGCTATATAAATTCCTGTACATTTACATTTACACCAGAACCTGAAGGATTTTCTAGTGACAGCAGTATTGATTGAACACATCACGGTGGAAACACCAGATACTAGAGTTAGTGTCCCGCACAGACTATACGAAATTACATTACAAATAGAGGGGGACATCTCAAGAAAGGTTAAAGGTCTCTTTTGGGAGAACTTAACATATGGATATGACAAACTGCTAGCAGGAAAAGATTGGCCGCCTGAGTTTGTGATGCATTGCCCAAAGGGGGTAAGCGTATTTGCCTGCTTTCTCCGACCTCATTCCAAAATCTTTAAAACATTCACACATGCAGGAGTGGGCGTTGGTGCTAGCCCTGGCATTATACCACAACCATGTAGGGTGGGATGTGGAATCTACACACCATGCAATTTCATTCAAATCAGCTTCAAATCCACAGAGACAGTACCCTTTTAAAAATTATGCAAAGAAACAGGTCAAAGAAATCTTAGACCAACTTGAATACCAGGGAGTAATTGAGACTTGCACCTCACCAATAAATAACTCTCTATTTCCAGTAATGAAACCTGACAACACATATCACCTACTTTTAGATTACTGTCATTTAAACACATGCATACGAACATTTGCAGTTCAAAACGCACACAGTACTACATTAATGAATAGCATTGTGCAGAAAAAATACAAAACAACATTAGATATCTCGAATGGATTCTTCTGCCAGAATGTAGCTCCAGAAAGCAGATATTTGACAGCAATTTCTGAGCTCGGCACTCAGCAAAATTGCTGTTGTTAGCACCATAGGTATAAGAACAGCCCAGGGCTATACCCTGCAAGAGTGTCATAAATATTTCAAACTTGTGATGAGGAGGCAGTGTCTTATGAAGAAGACATCTATTTGATGGACGATGAATTACTTGAACACTTGTGCAGGGTGAAAAACATCATTGTTGGATTTGCCAATTTGGACTACAAATTAAATTTTAAGCAATCAAAAATTGCCCATCTCAATGTCCTATTTTTGAGATACGAGCTGTCAAGTGCAGGCAAGAGCCTGGCAGCCACTATTTAGAAAAGTGCAGGCTGCTTCAGGCTCCAAAGAATCTAAAGGTTCTGCCAAAACCTCTGTTGTAAATTAAGAACGGACCAAGGTGGAGATGATAAGGTATCGCTCTGAGGTCTTCAGTGTATGAACTTTGCCCGTCGCTACAGGAGTAGCATTTCAGTGTTCCAGCCCTTTCTGTCTTCGGTGTGAGGAGGTGACCACCAGCGAGGCCGCAGAGGAGGTGAGAGGCGCGGCCCCGGGACTGAGAGGACCAGCATTCAACACCATCAGCTGTCTCCTCTTCCCGCGTGAGCCGCGCCCCTTCCCAGTGCCACACCCCCTCTCACCCAACAGGAACTAAAGTAAGGCCACTAACGCGCATCGCAGGACGTGCGCGGGTCGCAGCCCGGGGCTAAGCCCGGGCAAAGGGCGGGCCCTCTACGGCCCTCAGCGGCCAGAAGAGGCCGGGTCGGGCCACATCCCTGTCCTGTGGAACATCGTGAGACAAAGGTGAGGATTCTAAGTCTGTCCATTTTGTTCACAACCGGACACTATACTATTGCCCTGTTATAAACATGAGGAAGGGTTTGAAAACCGGCAGAGTGCCTGTCCTTCGCTCCAAAACGAGACAAAAGGAATCTGTGCCGCCACCGGTCCCTACCCTCACAGCAATTGACATCATGCTACAACAAACTATTGGGGCAGTATCTTCTGCTATCGCTAGTACTGAAAGGAGGTTATCTTTGCCGCCAAAAATATTTCTGGCTGACACCCAAGTGGCGGCTGTTGATTCTGATCCTTATGGGTTCCCCATATGATGTTACCGACGACCTAGATATATGCCTTGGAGTTACCGCCTCATTTGCTGATCTTCCATGTGGCCAGCCTCTAACTGAAACTCAGGGAAACCCTCAAAACATGTCATCTGACCCTGTTTCCCTGAGGACAGATGGAATGGAAGTTAGTGTATCGCCAGAACTAGGGAATATAGGTCCCTCCAAGAACGAATCCAAGACTAAGAAAAAGCCTAAAAATAACACCAGGAACCATAACTTAGTGTCACCCGCTCCAAATTTTGCATCAGGCATACCATGTTGGGTTGAAAATATGGTAGCAGATTTAAAATCGGACCTGGAAGCAACGATAACGGCTCATTTCAAGCCCTTAATGTCCAAAATTGATAGATTAACATCATTAATCAACACAAAATGGACTAATAAGGCAAGTGGAAATGTGCCCTTACAGACGCACGGGAAAACAAAAGAAGCGCCTCTGGGAAATACCACTAGTACCAAATCTTCAAAAGATGCTATCATAAAGGCTAAAACCGTACCAGACAATTCAGGAGCAGCATCACAACAACTGCCCCAAAAGGGGGAAAAAGCCGCTGCACCTCCCCCAACTCCTAGTGTTACTGGCCCTACCCCGGAGTTACAAATAACCTCTGGACCCAAAAAAGCGTCCAACCAACCTGTAAAGGGCTCTAAAAGTCTGGATACCAATTTGACATCAACTACCTCCCTAAACAAGACCCAAAAACCAAAAACAAGGCCGGCTCGCTTTAAGTCAATTAACTTGCCGCCGGAAGTCTCACCCTTTGTGGTTGTACTGACGGGTGTACCACCACTGAAGGAGGGTAGAAGAGAAACTTTTGTCGAATTGAAAAACAAGTGTGCTCAGTGGCTGCAGCTGCATAAACCACTACCCATTCATATGTGTGGTGAAATACTTGCAGTTAGAAGAGGAGAGTGGGTGGGCAGAAATATTAAGACCATAGCAGGAGATGTTGTAACTGTCAACTTCAGGGATACAGGGGTAGTGAACTATATATGTAATGCACCTAGCAGTGGACCAGCTACTCAAATCCATCCACTTCCTCTGTCTTATTTTCTACCCATGCCTCCAAGACAACATCCCCCTAGTTTCAGTCTCCCAGTCAATAGAGGGTATACACATGCTCCACATCATACTATCCATCAATGGCAGCAACCATGGTTAGGACCACCTCCTCCATTTGACCCCTTCGTATCTCAGTTTGCCCACTGGAATAGATTCTGTGCCCTTGATGAGGTTGACTGACTTACCCTTGATGAAACCGCCTCCTCACATCTGGACCTCAATAGGGGTGAGGATGAGGGTTCCCAAGTTACATTATACTCGATATGCCCCAATCTTCCAACTATGATGGCTACTAGCCAGATTCAGGTAACATCCTCTGCTTCAGAGAGGGAATGTGCAGAACTTCAAAGTCATAGTAACATTACTGGCACTAGAGGAGAAACCACCAAGGAGAAAATAAAAATCCTTAGTTGGAACCTCGCTGGGATTCATAGGAAATTGGGTCTGCCCGAGTGGAGTCCTTTGGTTGAAGCACATAAGATCTGCTTGTTCCAGGAGACCTGGAGCACTGAACCACTCCACCGGGTTGGGTTTGTAACCTACTTTGTTCCAGCCGAGAAACCCAGGCAAGGGAAGGGGCGTCCATCGGGGGGTCTTATTATCTGGGTAAGCATTTCCCTCAACTGCCGAATCACATCAAAGCAGATAAATAACCCAGACATTCTAGGTATCTTACTGACCAACCCCTGTAGAGGTCTGTCTCTAGCCCTGTATAATGTCTACGCTAGAGGCACAAAAAATGGGTGCACCTCATCTGTAATATCTGACCTTGAGGTGCAACTTAGGGACCACAAGGAAGTTGACCACACCCTAGTAGCAGCCGATTTTAATTGCACCTACGAGCCACTTCCCTTGGACGGTATCCCTGACCTGGGTGAAGAAGATAGTAGATGGGGCATTCCCGTACTCTCCATCCCTCCGATTAAGCGTTGGACTCGTAGTGCAGTGCAGTTAAATGCACTGACTTTGGAGTTTGGGCTAGGAGCCACTAATGGCCGTACATCCTCCGACCGGATGGGAGCTCCTACGTTCAACAGAGTTGGTCATACCTCGAGGATTGACTATATTCTGGTGGATTTAGGGCTTTGGAGTCTGGTCGAGGATATGGTAGTTATACCAACTGTGGAGAGCGACCATAATTCGCTCTCCCTAATTATCTCGAACCCCTGGCCAATTGGCGCATTGTTAGCACCATCTAAATGCATACATAAGGTTACTGTCTCCTCTTGTGGCAGACGCCTAAAGTGGAATAAAGTTGCCAGTAATCCTGATAAACTTTCTAGTATAGACGAGGTTCTTATGGCCTCACACATAGAGCTCGACAACATCAACTTAGCCATGTCAGTGGATAAGGCTACACCCATTTTTGTAGCAGCTGTCAAGGATATAGGCGAAGCTTTCTGGGTAAAGGGATCCGCAGGGAGGAACGTGTCCCAGCATAAAACTAAGGGAATGCATGACTGGTACACCACAGCATGTAGGAAAGCTAAGACCCGCCTAATCAAGGCTATTAAAGGTAAATCCCAACCCCAGATACAGACAGCCAGGAAAGAGCACAAGAAAACACTGGCTCAAGCAAAAAAGGAGTGGGAAGAGGCCTATTGGACTACCCTTAAAGAAGCTAGCTCCAAGAAAGATTCAAAATGCTTGTGGGACACCATAAGAGCTAGAAATAGGCCAGATAGTGACTTGATTACATGTAATATTCCAAGCCAGGCGTGGGTAAATCATTTTTCAAAGCTCTATACCCGCCAAGATGATCATCTTATTCCCATTGCTTCTAGTGTTTTGGAAGGGGGGGTCGTAGCTCCACTATCATTCCCTCCAATCTGGGACACCCATATTAAAGACTTCGACTTTACAATTAAAGAAGTGCAATATGCAATAGGCACTATCATCCCTCAAAAGGCTGCTGGTCCGGACGGTATTCCCGGTGACCTGTTGAGATCTGATATCCCGAAGTGGGGAAAATTGATCCACTCCCTACTTGTTGCCATCTGCAGGGGCGCCCCTATCCCCTCTTCGTGGAAAGGGGCAGAGGTGGTCCCTATTTATAAAAAAGGCCCCAGAGAAGATCCATCAAACTATAGGCCCATTAGCCTGTTAGACATTAGTCAAAAAGTAGTTGGCAAGGTCTTACTGGTCAGAATACTCGACTGGGTTGAAGAAAACAAAATCCTTTCTGACTACCAGGCGGGCTTTAGAGTGGGCACCGGGACAATAGAACAAGCTTTTCGTCTAATGATGGTGTATTGGAAAGTCGTGGTTATAGGCAAGGGCAGTCTTTATCTCGCGTTTGTCGATTTAAAGACTGCCTTTGACCTTGTACCTAGGGAGACCCTTTGGAGTGTACTGGCTGACATGGGCCTGCCTCACTACTTACTATCACTACTTGTTAGGCTACACGAAAATAGCTTTGCCCAGATCAGGTGGGGCCCAGGGGGGAAAAAACAAACAGTATTCCGGTTGAGAGAGGTGTCTGCCAGGGATGTGTGTTAGCTCCCACCCTCTTTTCCCTTTATATCAATGGGGTGGTTGAGCATCTCCGGGAACATCCTTCAGATGAACCACCCCTGGCTGGCGAACGCATACCTACCCTCCTCTTCGCGGATGATACGCTTTTAATATCAAAAACCCCAGAGGGCCTCCAAAGGCTCTTAAATAACTTTCAATCCTTCTGCTCTAAACGAGGCCTGGTAATCAACACAAGCAAGACTAAATATCTTGTGCTGAATCCTCCCAAAAAACCAGTCCGCCCTCCTACCCTGAACACTGAACCTCTGGAGAGGGTAGAAGTCTTTGACTATCTAGTTATTCACCTTTCACACAAAATGGATTGGACCCCACACTTGGACAAAATGCTGCTAACTCACAAGAGAATAACAGAAGCTCTCCTGAAAGAACAACGCTCCTGCACAATAAGACCAATAGCTGCAGTCCTTGAGATCTATTCGGCCAAAGGGGTCAGTTCTGCTCTTTACGGGGCAGAACTTTGGGGCTCATCCATTACAGACGATTTACCAAGATCAGAGAAGAAATTTTGCAGAGCGATTATGTCTCTCCCTCAGGGCACTCCCACGGTCCCGCTAATGTTAGATCTAGGTTGTCGCCCAATTGATGACCTTGCTAGATTCCGCCCACTTTTGCTATGGGCCCGACTGTGGCGTGTGGAGGAACTTGGCAAATATGCGCAAGATCTAGCAGAAATTATGTCATCACCAAGGTGGCATAAAATCAAATGGTTGAGAGATATGAAGACATTGTTATTAAATCTGGGCTTAAACGAAGCGTGGGCAAATAGATCCTCACCCCCAAAGTTAACTCTTAAGAAACTCTATTGGGACTGGATTTTGCTACAAAGGAACACTAGCACTACAATGGGCAGACTTACGGAGGACTTCTTGAAGTTTAAGGACCAACCGAAACGGGAAGTGTACCTTGATACCATCGAGAAACCCTTTGACAGGGCCATGTACTTCAAATTTAGAGCAGGAACTCTTCCTTTGTACTCCCTTACTTCACGTTGGAAATCCTCTGCACAGACTACAGAGTTCTGCCCAGTATGCCTAAATAAACCAGAGACAGTGGCACATTTTATGTTTGAATGTGGAGAGTATGCCCTTCCCAGGAGGATTTGGCTAAAAAACTTATGCCGGCAGCTGGGCACTAGGAGTCATATGGCCGCAATTCGGATTTTAATGTCTGACAGTCGTGCCATCTATGCTCGCGCCCTAGCCAAATTCTTATCATGGGCCTGGTCTATTCAAACTAAAAGGCTAAAATTAACTGTTTAATTCTCTTTTTAAACCGACTGCCAAATGAATTGCTTCTCAAATTTGTAAAAACTTTATCTATTGGGTTATACTTTTACTGTATGTCCATGATTGCTTGTTTTTAAACTTGATGTGTTTGTGATTGATGTGCAGCTTTTATGATAACTTTTTATCGAAATAAAGCCTTTTTGACTTTGACTTTGACTAAAGGTTTTGCAATCCATTTTAGGATTTCTACATTTTGGCAGAAAATAAATTTTAGATTTGCAGAAAAATTAAAACCCTTCTATGACTTACTCAGACCTGATTTCAGACCACATCAGTGGACACAACAACATACAGATACTCTTCGTTCTGTTCAGACTGACATGATAGCTTCAAAACATTTGCACACACATGTGTGAATCCCACTGACTTGGTGATCCAGGTCCTCCCGGGTTTATCCGGGTATAGTTACATCACTTTCAATGAAGGTGAGACAGTCCCAATAGCATACAATTCACATTTGTACACAAATCCTGAAAAATGATCTGCGGCAACAGAAAAAATATTGACCGCAGTACGTATTGCTGTAGTGAGAGAAAGAGCATTAGCACAGGGGAAAAGCATAATCGTCATTACCCCAGTACCAACTTTAGAAGCTGTTACCATAGCAAGCGTTCCGAATGCAAAAGTGCTACATCGGTGATGGATACAATAGGGTAATTCTTTCACTGCAACAGATGTAGATTACAGATATGATTCTACATTGAAAACATAGGTGTTCCTGCCGTACGAATAGGAATATCCTCTGCCAAATGAAATCTTGCCTCTCGAGATATATGAATACATCATTTAGACTGATGGATCTGCTCAGCCTGTCATAGGAAGTAAACTACAATATAGAGCTGCGTGTGCTATAGTGAAAGGATGTATGTGGGGTGGTAAGTTCCATCCCAACAATACCACTACACACTCTCTAGGAAATTGTACAGTGCAGTTGGCAGAGCTCAAAGTCCTGATATTAGCACTGCACGATACAGATTGGGAATTCCCCACACTGATAGTGTCCAATTTGCTTTACTGTGTGCAGTGTTATAATGCATATCTTCATGTCTGGGGCCATAATGGGTTGAGAGACTCTAAGGGTTTCATATGTAAACATAACTTGTTATGGGAACGAGTAGCAAAGCTGAAAGCATGCATGCCACAGGCTAAAGTTATTCACACCTCGATTCGCCAGCGTTTTGGCATTGCTGATGAGGCCGCCAAGGCGACAGTGCAAACTACTGCCATTGCTGCAATCACGCGTTCCAGCACGAGGACAGACAGCGACATACTGATAGCTGTTAACGCCTCAATGAATGGATCTGCCATTCCGAAGGGCTTCCCAAAACATGCGCAAAACACACCATATGCTCAAATTACAGAAGTGGGGGATAGATTTATACCAAATACTGATCACACATTAGGTTTATGTTAGATTTGGGGGTCTCTAGTTGGCAGAGGTAGGTAACTTTGACCAAATATGGACCCTTGCGTCTAGTCAGGGTAAGAGGGTACACTCCTAAAATAACCCCTGCTCACCCCCTTGGTAGCTTGGCACTAGCAGACAGGCTTATCTCAGAGGCAGTGTGTAAAGCATTTGTGAACACATACAGTAACCCAGTGACAATACAGATGGACACCACACAAGTTGTAGTATAAAAATAAGTATTTTTATATAGATTTAACACAAAACTACAAACGACAAAAATCCACAATACTGTACTTCGAAAATGGGTGAAATATCCTAGTTCTCTTTAGATGTAAAATGTGACACTTTAAGTTAAATGTACCTTTGGATGCGTAACACTGTACAAATAAAGTGTTGCAGGGAAGGTGATGCGTTGGTTCCTTACACACAAGAACATTGTTGCGTTGGGTCCCTACTGCTGCGTAGGGGATGAGTTGGTTCTTCTCCGCATACGGAGGTGATTCATCAGTTTCTTACTGCGCTTCCGTGGCAATGTGACCAGCAGCGACATGATGCGATGAAGGTCCGGTGCAAGGAAACAAAATGGAATATTCTTCTTGATGCAACAAAGATGCGTGCACGCCTGACGGCAGTGCGGCGACGCAGCGATTCTTCTGAGCCGCGACAGGCCCTGCGGCACGCTTCTACGGTGATGCGACAGCGTCTGCTGCGACGGCGACACTCTTCTCCGGTGTTGCGAGGCGCTTCGGGTGATCTCATAGTGACAGCGGCGGTGTGCTTCTCCGGTGATGCAACAGCGTCTGCTGCGACGGTGGCACTCTTCTCCGGTGATGCGACGGCAACAGCTGTGGCGCCGACACGCTTCTTCGTGTTGAGTCGCGCTTCCAGCTTCCAGCGACATGCACTCCCTCAGAATGCCCAGCTCAACAGCAGGCACTTCAATTCTCAGCATGGAAAGGCAGGGGAGCTGGTTGTGAAGTCTGTTGTCCCTGAGGCTTCAGCAGGAGGCAACCTCTATCTCAAGGACTTAGAGATCCTTTACAAGTTGATTTGAAAGTAGTGCATAGTCTCTTACTCCTTTCTTTGGCAGTCAGGCAACCACTGCAGGCCAATCCCCCAATCAACACTCAGCTTATGGATAGTCTCCTCCTAAGTTTCTCCGGTTCCTCTCCTCAGCAAAGGTTCTTCTTGTTTACCAAAAGTGATCTTAAGATCTGGGGTCTGGGTCCCCATATTTATACTAGCAAATCCTTTGTCTCTGGAGGCAGAGCGTGTCTGTGCCTAGTCCAAACCAGTTCTGTGCAGTCCTGCTTTGTTGGCAAGACTCCTTCTTTCCTTTGACAGTGTGGGCCAGTGACATCAGACACACCCAAGGAGTGGAGCCAGCATTGTGGAAGGCAGGCACAGCCCTATTCAGGTCCCAAGTGCAACTCCTCTCACCCATCTTCATGCAGATAGCTCTATTCAGCCATGTGCTGACTCACCCTGTCTCCTGGAATCGCCCAGCTCCTGTCACTCAAACTCCAGACAAGGAATACAGAACCTAGCAGAGGCAGGCTTGGACAGTTAAGCAAGAAAACACCTACTTTCTGAAAGTGGTATTTTCAAACACAGAATGTTAAAGCCATCTTCACTAAAGGATGTATTTTATCATTGTGATTTCAGCCATACTAAACTCGAATTTCTACATAGTTCCCTGGGTCAGTTCGGATTCTAAGATGTTATAATCAAACAGCCCATTCTGGCCTATGGGGAACAGTGAGCCTTGTGATAGTGAAAAAAGAAAATGGCTCTCATTCACTATTAGAACATGCCACACACATCAGGGCATGTCAAACCTTTTACCGACAATGCACCCTGCCCTTGGGCCTACCATAGGGGTGACTAATATGCAGAAAAGGGAAGG
Organism: Lissotriton vulgaris; assembly: GCF_964263255.1. Classification (NCBI taxonomy): domain Eukaryota; kingdom Metazoa; phylum Chordata; class Amphibia; order Caudata; family Salamandridae; genus Lissotriton; species Lissotriton vulgaris. The sequence continues at coordinate 1,302,861,893 of NC_141694.1, forward strand.
GTTTGGGACTGGCAAGTGGGTGCACTTGCCCAGTCAACATGGCAGTACCAAATTGCACACAGTCTCGGCAATGCAAGACCTAAGACACACTTTACAGGCTGCTTCTGTGGGTGGCACAACAAGTGCTCCAAGCCCACCAGCAGCATTTGATTTACCAGCCCTTGGGCACACTCAGTGCACTGTACTAGGGTCCGACAAGTAAACCAAACCAGCCAATCATGGAGTCACTAATCCATACATCAAATTACCATAGCGAGCGTATGCACTTTAGCAATGATCAGCAGTGGTAAAGTGCCCAGAGTCATAAAACAGCCTACAACAGGTTGGAAAAAATACAGGAGGAAGGCAAAAAAGTTCAGGGATGACCCTGCAAAAAGGGCCAAGTCCAACAGTTTAGTACTATCTGCACGTGAGGGTCTGGGCTTAGCACACACAGGAGTCACTGCTACAGTTTTAATACTGAAGCCGCGAGTCTGTGGCCAAGTTTGTCTAAACAAACAAAGGCTTATATCCTAAAGTGTGACATCTACCCGCAGATGAAATGTTGCACCGTAGCACGGCCACCACAAACACCATTACTCATTTCAGACAGACCTCTCACATGTGTGTATTTGGATCACTGCACCCCTTAAATTCAGACGGGCCTACAAGTACATCATGGTGGCAGTGGATTCATGCTCTAGATTTCTATGGGTGTGGCCTCAGTATTCGACTGACGATCAAACCTTTATAAGGGATTTGCGAGACTTTATCAGGACATAAGCAATTGGCACATTACATTCCGACAATGGCCCTGCATTTAGCTTTCAGGCTTACAAGGAAGCCATGGGAATTATGGGCGTGGCCTTGCGGTACTCCTTCCCCTACCATCCTGAGGGAAATTTGATGGTGGAGAAGAAAAACTTGGACCTAAAACAATCACATACAGCAAGGGTATCAGGTGCGGGTGGTAGTTGGGTCAATCACCTTCATGGGGTCCAGAGAACACTGAATAAAATGCCAAGAAAATCCTTGGGAGTATGTACCCCTATGACATCCTGTTTGGGACAAAAATGTGGGTACATGACCTTGACTGTGTCAGCACAGTGGCATAGGTAAAACCATTTGAATTGAATGATCGTTTGGCTGTTTTACAGGAACTCAATTAATTCTGGGCATTACAAAGCAACTTCCAAGTAAAACACACCGCCACTGTGGAAGTGAAACTGGTTCCAGTAAGACCTCTCTGGGTCCTGAAGAATGGGGACCTGGTCAGAGAAATTATTGTGGAAAAGAAGAAGTTTGGGCCATCATACATAACACCTGTACCTGTCCCGGCGGTTCAAGGAACAAGAACAGTACTGCTTCTGGTTCTTGCCCTTAAAAAAGAAAAAAGATTTGTCTCCATTGGTCTGACCAAATCACACTATGTTGCCGATTCTCAAAAGCAGGCCACGTGAAATCCTGAGTAGCCGCCAATCTCCTCTCGCAACTATACAGGAAGTTCAGATGGAAAGACTAATAACTTTTCAAGACTCCACTGCGCAAAATGAAGGAGTATCAAATAACGGAGTACGAATTAGACCTGTTGAAACTGATCAACATCCAAATGAAATGGAAAAGCAAATTGCAATTCGCCCAACAATGAACTTTACATCAACTTGCTTTCACAAGAAGCACCTGCCAGTTTTCCAAACACTGCTGAGCTCCCAAAGATAGATCGAACTGTGTCTGGCTATTTCATCAACTTTGATGACTTATCTTCAGATCCAAGTGAGCCTGAGAAAATGCCACCCATCTCTAAAAAAGAGCAACTTCGACAATTCTATCTCTGGAAAAAAAGACTTACTTAGTATCACCATGGCTGCATCTTTGCATTAGGGATCCTGTTCTTGTTAATTTGGATTTGTATAGTAACTGTCTTTTTCCTATTACTGAATTGGCATTCCCTCCCAAAACACTCTGCAGAACAACTTGTGAACTTGGTCCTAAAACCACATACATCATCACACCGTGAACAAAGAGACTTGTCCCCAGTGAACATTTCAGCAACTCCAGTACCGGATGGTATAGTTTGGGATAGAGTTTTATATGATGTATTTGGTTCTTGGAAGAGTGGCAGGCCGGAGGATGGTGGCCAGGGAGGGAGCAACCTCTGGGCCTGGTCAGAGCTCCTGGGCTTGTACACGCAGGGGAGGCCTGCATGGGCCCGATGGACCCCGAATGAGGCACTTTACCATGTGGCAGGTCAGGGTACGAAGCCCTGGACTGGTGGGGGTTGTCTGGTCTTGGCCCATCTGGTCGACGGCTGAGAACAGCCAGGCCACAAGGGGGCCTGGTGCACCCTGTCCCTAGTAATCTGGAGGAAGGCTAACCCCCATTCTGGTAATCTGTGCACACCAAGTGAAAGGGGGATCTCAAGCCTTGGCTGGGCTTGTGGAAGCAAACGAGCTCTCCACAGGACTTCCTGAGCAACCCAGCCAACTGGTAGTGCCATTGGAAAGCATTGCATGCAACCAGATGCCCGAGGGGTTAGGCGCGACCAGATGGCTGGGCCCGAAGGATAGCAATCTTCCTGCCTTAACGAAAGGGCTCTCACCTGCCCTTGGCAGGTTTGGAAGCTCTGTGTCCTGGGGGCTAAGAGTCCCAGTTGGTCCTCAGGCATAGGGCTGCAAGGGAGACACTAGCAGACCCCCAGGCACCTTGCCATACAGGCAAAGCAGTGGAGGCCTGCCCAGGCCTGACAGACCCCCTGTGGAAATGTGCCTTTTAATAAGCACACCGGTGAAGGGGTCACCCTTCTCAGTCCTTGGTTCTGTAGACCAACAAAACAGAGACTGGCACAGAAGCTGGAATTCAAAAAAACGTTTATTCATCACTCATGAGGGGGGCCACGTCCATACAACACCCTCAATTGTTCCAGGAGGTAGTACAGTGAATACACAGACCATGGTGCTTATATACAGAGTTTGTTGCAGAGTAAGCATGTAGTTACAAATAGAAGGTACAGGCTTACACAGGAATAGTTCCCGACAAAAATGGGCAGAAGGGAGATCACTTAGTCAGCAAATTGGGAGGCAGAACACAACTGCTTACAGCAGCCAGAAATAGTCGACAGTTACATCTATAACCAGGTGCATTTCAGCAGCTACAGGCTTTTGCTCAGTACATATATTGCTTTGGCCAAGTACAGAAGGAGTTAACTAAAGCTGATGACTCAAGCAGAATAGAAGGGCAAGCAACAGTGAAGACAGAAGAATTATATAGCTGACAAAGTAGATGCCACAAACAAGATGGCTTCATCTTATGCTAATAGAAATTATTTTCGATTTCCACACTCCGACTCAGGACCTTGGCATTGGGCAGGCCAGAAGACTAAGCCCAAAGCAGGAGCTCCCGCAGTGGGGCCTGGTGGGGCCCTGGAACCCAGACGTGCAGAGGGAGGCCTTCCCAGGCCAGCAGAATCCCGTCCCAGGGGCTCTGGCAGGTGATGGGCCTGAGGACAGAGGTTTGCTGTTCTAGACCCTTCTGGTCACTGGCTGAGAACGGGCAGATCTCAAGGTTGTCCGAAGTAACCTGTGCCTAGTAATCCGGAGGAAGGCTACCCCCCTTTCTTGTTATCTGTGCATTCCGAGTGAGAGAGGGGACCAAAGCCACAAAAGCACCCAGCTGAGGTGATCTGAGGGGATCTATAAGTAACATCACTGAGATACACCATGAGATAGATGATTTGGTAACTGAGGGAGTTTGGGATAAGATTGGAAAAGGATTTGGAACAGTTGGGCATTTGTTTGCTAACCTAGGTAAGGCAATTCTTGGATATATCTGGAAGCCAATAATAATTTTTGTGGTCTGTGTTATCTTCTTGCTAGGTACGATAGGAGCATACAAATAGCACAAGGCAAGGCAAATAGAGGATTCCTTTAGGGACAGAGAAAGAACTTTGCAAAGACTGCAGGACAGTCACTGTGAGACTCTTAAGCAGTTGGAGGAGTTCAGACAGAGGTGACTAGCTACAACATTTGTTTACAATGGTCTACTCTACAGGGAATAAAAGGATTTTGTTGAGGCACACGTAATCAGAGGGGGAGACTAATGTATCGGAAACCGAGTTTTAACTGTAGGGGTGCATCATAATCACACTGTAGAACTAACCTGCATATAATCCTCTGTCATGTTGACATGAATTGTTAGAATTTGGAAATGTAAAAACGTGAAATGTAATGTGTTTAGGCCATTAAAAAGTAACATGTAGAATTAATGTAGGAAGTGAATATAAGTAGCCAAACAAATTAACTCTGTGCAACTGACAATCATTCATTTATTAAATGTGTTTATTAAATTGACATTTTACATGTGGATGAATGTACTAATTGAATGTGCCTTATTTCCTATGTAATTTCATAGAATTCACATGCGATTTAGTTATGTTAGCTAAATCTGGTGGGCATGAAATATATTTTTACCTGGAAGCTCTTGCTTTAGAAATAATAGATGAATTTCATGTGTGCTGTGGAATTTGTTCTTTCTCATGTTTTGTGTTGCAGGTGAAAGAAGCACTCTCGTTAGCTAGAATGAGGTCTTTGTTTTCCTGGCCAGGCAAGGAGAGAAAAAGTTACATTGTTTGGTCGGAATCGATAGGACAAGGCTGTTGTCCTTCAAACAGGAGAGAGCTTGGGAAACAAGTACAGAAATGGTGAGAAGAAGAACATCGTGATCCCATGGAAAATTACCTTTACGATGAGCGGATGGCTTGATCCGCAAAGATTCTTGGGAAGGATACCTGAAATATTGGGACGATGCAAGTAGGGAAAGGACCCATTTCTCATTCTGCCTTGGGAAAGAGAGCATCTTAAAATGAGCTCTGTCTTGATAGCTTCGTGCTATTGAACCCATCGATGGTGGAGAGACTCTTTAGCAAGACTCCTCATGCTGACAACTTTTTATTCCTTTTCCTGGAGATGCTTAAGTAGGGATGTCATTTTAGTGCTAGAGTTGGGATAGATCAATGCTTTATCTTCAGAAACCCTTGATGCATGGAAATTTGGACTCGTGTTTTTTGATACTGTGCATCCTATTTCTTGAGTTAATTCTTTTGTGAATGTTACATCGCCTCAAATTTATTTGCAGATTTGGCTTTATGCTGATTCCCATGTACTTTTACCCTCTGGTTTTGAGGTGCCTTTATGTCCAGTTATTGTTGATTTTGTAATAAATTAACTAATCTTACGTAGTTGTCTATGGCTCCTATGTGACCCGAGAAATTACTGTTGAAGTGATTGGCATTAATAATTACTTTCTCGGATGCGTGACCAACCGACAAGGGAATTCGCCGCTTCTTGAGGTGGCTCCGTCCAAGTGCGCCTGTTTCCATCACTATTCAATATAAAATGATCCAGGGGCTGGTGTATTGTTTCACTGGAGTGCAGCTGATGACCCAGGGGACCTTATTAGGCTATCCCTGTGAATTTTTACTCAGGGCTCATTGAGAATTTGCCGGTGAAGTATTTGGCCTGGGGAAGCACTGCCCTTCTGACGACCCGGCCTAAGCATCGCCACGGCCTGTGGCCTGGATTTGGCTGACCTGTGGGGCAACGACATCCGTATGAAGGTCTCGGCAGCTGGGACCTGAAAGAACGCGTGCTCCGGCAAATGTAGCTGTGGCGCGTACCTAGAGGCACAGGGATGGCGTGATCTCAGAGCCAGCTGGATTGCCTTCTTGCCGTGGGCAGTGGAGAACCCTACCTGCCCCCATCAGAAGTGCCCGTGAGTGATGCCCCAGAGTCCCTCGCCCGGCCGGGGGAGTGCCTGAGATCCTTCCATTGTGTGTGGAGGCGGTGCAGTCTCAACTTGATCTGTGGATAGCCCGACGCCCCCTGGAGAGACTTTTCCTTTGCAGCGTGACTTCCCTTCTGTGCCCCCGTCTCTCCTGCACTTCATTGCTTGTCCCTTCACTTGGGTCCTGCCATCCTCAGCGATGGTGCACTGGCTTTGTGCAATCCCTGGATGATCTCAGAGTCCTGGCACTGACCTGCCTCTCTTTGTGGGACTGCGGGGAGACGCATTATGCTGCAGCCACCTCGGCCCGCTGGACACTGTTGGGGGTGCTGGGCCCTCTCCTCGTCGGGGTCTGCTTGGGATTGATGGAGCCTGCTGGACTTGGGCCCGATAGATAGCTGGTGGAAGACACTGACCTGAACACCCTGAAGGGTATGCCAAGGTGTGCTGCCAGTGCCTTCCTGTGCCTCTGTCCCTTAACTCACGTTGTTGTATCCGACCTGGCCTGCTCGGAGGATGACTCAGATTGAACGCTGCCTGTACGGGACAGTCCTCTACCCCTCATTTTTTTACTCCACGTCGGAAGTTACATGGCGGGGTCACAGCTCTAAAGCAGCGGTGCAGGCCAAATTAACCAAGTATGCATGGGATGGTTGCCCCGGCTATAGCTTGAAGGAGGGACCCTATGCACCTGAGAAGCCGATACCCGGCGGGAACAAGATGGAACCGACACTACAGGACATTATGGAGGCCATTATGATAGTGCGCACGTCGTTGGAGTCATGGATTGATGTTGTGTTCTCAGAGGTGTCCTTTATCCAGGCGGACATGTGATTGATGAACTCACTGCTAAAAGACGTTGAGATAAAAACGAGTTCCCTGGTCGAGGACACCTCTGACCTGCAAAGCAAGATGGAGGCCATGCAGGCCCAGGCCACGAATCCTGCAATGGGCCCGATCATCGGCTTCTATGGCATTCCAGAACTGTCGCATCACCTTCATCCTGGACTTCACTCTCAAAGTGCAGCGTCAGCGGCGCAGTTTCTTGGATGTAAAAAAGGAGCTTTGTGAGTAGGAACTGAAGTATGCCATGCTCTCCCCTGCCAAGCTGAGGGTGGAGTTGGAGGGGAAGACTTAGTTTTTCACTCCCCTGAGGAGACCTGGGACTGGTTTGATGTATGGGTTATGGCTGGCCCGATGAGTAATCGTGTCCGGGGAGTGAGGCTGGAGGAGGGCTCAAATCTACCTGCACCCCGCCTGAGGAGCAAGAGGCAGTGACTGGTGGGCTGAATTGACCGGTCAGTATATGGATTCCGTAGGAGTGGTGGGGTTTCTCCTTTTTCCGGGAACTAAATGTAAAACCGCCCTCTATGATGTTGTCCATGCTGTTGGGCTGAGACAGGGCCTCGTTTGGGACTCCTCTTCAACAGCCTTCATGTGACTTTTCATTGATCCCTGACCTTGGTGTAGTGTCCCAGAATGTTTCTGGGGGGTTTATTAGCTGCTTCCAATCAATCTAATTTTGTTAAATGTGCATACCAGTTGCTAGTTGCCAGGACGGGTGCTCGGATGCCACATGCACCCACGAGTTTGGTAAGGGTGGGCGATAGGTACTCTGCTAGTTTGAGTGGGCGGGAGGTTTTGACATCGCCAAGCAGGGAGGCAGGGAGGGGGGCTTTGGGGCTGGTTTCTTGGGTTGGGGGGAATGTTTCAATGTAAGTTGTATTTTTTTTGTTCTGTTGGCATGACACATCTATACCAAAGGGGATGATGGACAGAGCATTTGAGCAAATCAAACACTCACCCCCAGTCAACTGATCTGGGTTTAATTCATCACCATTCTTTAGCTCACTCCACCACCCCAGTTCAGAAATGGCCATATGCAAATCAGTCAGACCCTGTGCCTCATGGGAACAGTCCAGCCCGAAATGCCAAGCCATGTCTTCCCTGGACCGGAAACAAGCATCCTGGGACCGGTTTCGGATTCATAACCCTCATCAGCCAGGCTATCTTGAATCCAGTGGCAAAGTGAGCAAGGGACCCACGTCTGGGCATACCCTGCCAACGTAGGGCGAACAAAGCGATACCAAAGGGGATGATGGACAGAGCGTTTGAGCAAATCAAACACTCACCCCGTTAACTGATCTGGGTTTAACCATCACCTTTCTTTAGCTCACTCCACTACCCCAGTTCAGAAATGGCCATATGCAAATCAGTCTGACCCTGTGCCTCATTGGAACAGTAAAGCCCGAACTGCCTAACCATGTCTTCCCTGGACCAGAAACAAGCATCCTGGAAACGATTTTGGGTTCCTAACCCTCATCAGACAGGCTATGTTGAATCCAGTGGCAAAGTGAGCAAGGGACCCACGTCTTGGAATATCCTGCCAACTTAGGGCAAACAAAGAGATACTGAAGGGGATGATGGTCGGAGGGTTTGAGCAAATCAAACACTCACCCCCAGTCAACTGATCTGGGTTTAACCATCACCATTCTTTAGCTCACTCCACCACCCCAGTTCAGAAATGGCCATATGCAAATCAGCCTGACCCTGTGCCTCATGGGAACAGTCCAGCCCAAACTGCCATGCCATGTCTTCCCTGGACCGGAAACAAGCATCCTGGGACCAATTTCGGGTTCAAAACCCTCATCAGCCAAGCTATCTTTAATCCAGTGGCAAAGTGAGCAAGGGACATGACACAGCTGTCAGGTCTCACACATGGAGGGTTGCAAGTTCTTCATCTTTGGGATACAATTTTGTGAATGGTTCATGTCACTTGGGGCAGGCTCCCTTCGACGGTCGTTCCTGGTGGTTCTCTCCGGATTTATGTCTTTCTCTAGAGAGGTGTAATGGGTACGGCAACCAGACAGAAGCTTAAGTTAATGTCATGGAATGTTAACGGGTTGGGCGACAAAATTAAAAGGGGTGTTTTTCTCCAGGTTATGAAGCGTCATGACCCGGACTTGGTATTACTACAGGAGATGCACTTGTTAGGCAATGCATGCAAAGCCCTTTCCCGCTGTGGTTCCGATTTGGCGGCCCACTCGGCCTTCAGCTCAGGCTCAAAGGGGGTGGGAACTCTGGTCCGGAAATTGTTCCCCCTGACTGTGGCCTCGGTCCATAATGATGCTCTGGACAGATTTGTAGCCATCTCAGGGATGTGGGAAGGGTACACACTCAACCTTGTTTCGGTCTATTTACCACCAGGCCTACATACCCAACCCTTTATTGACCTTGGCAATCTCCCTCTGGGTTTATCAGATGGCAGATTATTGATTTGGGGTGACTTTAATTCCATTGTCTCTGACTCACTTGACGGGTTGCCCCAGAGGGATTTGTTGCCATCTCGCAAGCGGTTCCATAGCTTTCTTGGCACAATGGGCCTTGTCGATGTCTGGGGGGCTTACATCCGACCAATCTCCAATATACATATCTGTCGGGCCTCACCATAGCATGTCCCGGATAGATTACGTGCTGACGCTCGCTCATCAGCTTCACATGGTTAAGGACATTGATATAGAGATTGTTAATTTCTGTATCTAAAATACTCCTGGTGTATTACTAACATAGCAATCCTAGCAAGACAGATATTCTCTAACGTGTTGAAACTGTTTACCCCTCATGGGTATTGATTGCCTTAAAGATCTGTCTTGCAAACTCTAAAACGGACTCCCGTTTTAGAAGCCCTAGTTTTCTCCACTCCAGTCTCCCAAGGCTTGCTCGCCAAGCCTCGCTTTCAATATACATTACAAAACCCCGCCTCGAGCCTTGCGCGCGCATGCGCATCGAACTTGCACTCCAAGCCTCGTTTCCATTTCACCGCCTCGAGCCTACCGCTGGCGGGATTGCTGAGCTTGCTTCCCAAGCCTCGTTGTCAATTCAGCGTCTCCCATTGGCGGACGCCCTACGCCTCCACCTCTTAGCGCCGGGCTTGCCCCTCGCTCAGGATCCACGAGATCCAGCGGGGGACAGCTAGGTGCCGAGTGGGTGCTGAGCGTTGCGGGCGTAAGATCAACTTCTTGGACATCTTCTTAAGCTAAGTTTTTGTGTATGAGATCCTGCCAGCTCTCTTAAACTCTCCGCTTTGTGTTTGTTTTTCCCTTACCTTAACAGGGTGTGCCACTGTCGCTCCCACCCCCCCCTGAATCTATGGGGCGTGGTTCACTTTGTGTACAAGTGAGGATTGTTTCACTTTTATGTTTCAATACTTTGCGTGCTTAATCAGTACTCAAATCCACGGCCAGCAGGGCTACGAGTATTCATAACGTAGCTCTGTGTTTCGCGCTACACCTCGGGGATTATTTCTCCGCCGCCATACTACAGGTAGTGTTATAATTACGGGCTTCCCACACGGATGGACTTAGCACTGCAAGCCTCCATTTACATTGCCTCACCAATTGTGCAACGCCCTGTGCCAGATTACACTTATTTGGCTCTAGTTGAGGCCCATCACCCTGGTTTTTGGGCACAACTACTATTCTGCATTGTCATCCATCTCGGCCACGGCCATTGATAGGTTTGTCAGCACGTATCAGGCCACAATTTTAGTTTAATGGCCATAAAACATGATCAATAGTGATTGACTGTTTTGTTTATATGTTTTGTGTGTTTTGTGTCTGTCTGTCTATCATTTGTTTTCAGACTTCTAGGCTCCTCGCAACAGAGGTAAATCCCCTAGCCTTTTGGTTTGTATTCTTAACGCACCATTTTTACACATAGTGCTATTTTTAACTTTCACAGCCTTTGGCAGGGTGGGCCTTAGCGCGCCCATACCTGTTGAGGCAACACTCGCATACTGGTCCTGATGAAAGCTCTGTAAATTCACACACTTAAAGGGCAGAAACATGTTGACCTTCCCCTAACAGGGAGACACCAGTATTTCTTTTGATTAGTTTCCCTGCACATAGTCAATTTAATTTTAACATGTCGGGTTGACCAGCTAATAAATGATTTTTTGGGACAACCTCAGACATTTTTAATCACACTTAACTTTTTTCACTCTTCACTCTCACAAAACCTGCTCCGCAGTCTCCTGGCGTCGCAGCACACTGGGGAGATACTCGATCTCCCTAGTGGACCCGATGATGAAGCATGTCACCACTAGGGTGAGTGAGGGTTTCCTGAAAAAATCAACTATTTTTTCTTGAAAGTTGGTCTAGTCCTCTGACCACTGACATCTGGCCTCATTTTTTACGTGCTATATTCACTCCTTTAACGCCACACTGACGGACACTCTTCTGTTGTTTATTTACCTAAGGACATTCAGCACCTTTCCCGGGGTATCTCCGACCATTCACCTATCCTATGTCTTTTGGAAGTCAGGGAGCGAATGGTAGGCCATGCGGTCCGATCAACTCTTGGTATCTCACAGATCCCTCGCCAGAGATAAGGTCTTGACCGAGACAGAGCTCTATTTTCAAGAAAACAACGGTTTGGTTGACTCATCGACAGTGCTATGGGAGGCATGTAAAGTAGTAATACGGGGTGGTCCTGGCCCATATCGCAGGATAACGAAAGAAAAGAGGGGTCGCTATGGCATGCTTGTAGGGAGAGATCCTTGACTTGAAAAGTGAGGTTCGAACAAACGACTCGGTAGAAGTACGCCAGAAACTCTGCATAAAATTCAAGGAGTTTTCCGACTTGGCCTCAGAAGTCGCTATGGCACGTCATTGGGCCACACTCAGTAGGATCCATGATGTGGGTGACAAGGCGGGCAAGCGGCTGGCCTGGTTGGACTGCAGGGACAGGGCCCAGCGAGTTGTGGTGGAACTAGAGACTGATTCTCCTCACCTTCTCACTATGCCCCAAGATATAGCTGGCGCATTTTGCCAATATTACCAGTCACTTTACACATCCCGCAGGCACACTCCAAGGAGGACGCCGCTTCTCTCCTCCGTGATATCTCGATGCCGCTCCTTACTGAGGAGGAACGCTCCGACTTGGATCTTGTGATCGCGGTGGAGGAAGTCGAAAAGGCCATCCATGACCTGCGGGGAGGGAAAGCATCGGGTTCTAACGGCATACCTATAGAATTGTTCAAGATCACTTCAAGCAAGTGCACTCCTTATCTGGTCGCCATGTTTTGTGAAAGTAAAGAAAGGGGTATCCTACCTGAGGAGCAGAGGATCGCAAACATAGTTGTCATCCCCAAAGCGGGCAAACCCGCTAATAAATGTTCATCCTATCAACCCATCTCATTGCTCAATTGTGAAGCGAAAATCCTGGCGAACATCCTTGCCACTTGCTTGCTCAGGGTCCTCCTACCCGTGGTCCATCCGGACCAGTCGGGATTCATGCCGGCGAGAAACACCTCCCTTAACCTGCACAAGCTTCACAGGGTTCTGGGTAGGGTAGACACGATTAGAGAGGATACGGTTGTGGTGTCCCTGGATGCTGCATTTGTTTTTAATGCTATCAAATGGCCCTATTTGTTTGGAGTACTCCTCAAATTGGGATTTGGGTCGGAGTTCATTGACTGGGTGCAACTTCTCTATGGCCAGCCGCTTGCGCAAATTGTTGTTAACAATAGGAAGTCCCCCATTTTTGTTCTCGGTAGAGGCACCCGACAGGGCTGTCCTCTCTCTCTGCTTATTTTTGCACTGGTCCTGGAGCCCTTGGCAACATGGGCCCGTCAGGACCCCGCTATACGGGGCCTTGGTTAGACACAGGGGTGGGAGGACCGCATTTCCATTAATGCGGATGACATCCTGCTTTGTCTGGACTCCCCGGCAGCCTCCCTCAATGTCATCTTGGACATATTCTATGTGTTTGGCAAATTTTCAGGGTACACCATCAACTGATTGAAGTCCTAGCTCTGTGCCCTCTACGGTGAACGGCCCTTGCTTCCAAGGGGATGCCAGCTGGCGGAAGCAGCTGATGGCTTCAACTATTTGGGAATCTGGGTCTCGAAAAACATCCCCAGGTCTTATGACAACAATCTCCTACTGTCACATCTTAAAGCTGACGTTCTCCATTGGAAGACGCTTCCACTGACACTGTTGGGGCGTGTAGCCTATTCAAGATGATGTCCCTTCCTAGATTTTTATATTCACTACAAAATGCTCCACTTCCAGTCCTCGCAACATATTTCAGAGACCTCACAGTGTTGATCGCCATCTCTTGTGGGAGGGCAGACCACCACGTATCGCCACTCATAAACTTTCGCTCAGCTGTTTCGATGGGGATATAAGGATTCCTGATATTAATAAATATTATTGGGCGGCGCATCTATCAGCTATTAACCAGTGCACATATCGGTCGCATAACGACCCAGCCTTCCAGAACGACAGATGGCTACTCCGGGGGGCGGCTTCGTGGTGCGATTTATGCACGACCCTTGTGGCCCGTCCTTACTGGCCCAACAGGGCACGCAGTGGCCATTTTCAAGTTGGCCAATAGGAGTTTGGGGTGGGAGGGCAAACTCACATGAGCCACGCCACTATGGTACAGTGAACAACTCAGCAGGTTGATCCGGTCTAAGGGATTTGACAAATGGGACCTCATTGGCATATCCAGGATTGGTGACTTATTGAAGTCTGGAGATGTGGTGCCCTTCTCCCGGCTGAAATGGGAGTACAAACTTGCTAAATGTGAATTCTATGGGTACCTTCAAATTAGACATGCCCTGCTTGCTGTTCTACCTAGAGGTAACGACCTCCCTGACTCCTCCCCGCTTGAGGATAGAATACTTGATGGTGACCTACCAGAAAAAGCCATTTCCCTTATTTATAAAAAGCTCATTAAGAATGTTGCGACTCTCTGACCAGCCTGCGGGCTAGGTGGGACCACGATGTCGGGGGTTTGGAGGACGAGGAGTGGCGAGCAGCGGTGCATTCCCTCGCAAAGTGGCCATCTCCTGCCAGCTCAGGCTGGTCCAACTTAAACTGCTTCATATATCCTATTTGTCAGGACCTTTGCAGGCTCACATGGGTTACATCACAGAGGGTGGCCGTGCGAGGCAATGAGGGCTGAACGGCACTTTTATTCATATCATCTGGGAATGTGCTGTGATCCAAGGGTATTGGGAAAGGGTGGTGGGCCGTATGGAGGAGACACTGGGGCAAAAGATTCATTGTAACATAAAGTTAGCCCAGTTAAATATTTGGGACCCTACCAACCTGAACTCCAGGGAGCGACTGTGGGTGACTCTTGGGTTTATGATCGCAAAAAGGAACATCACACGGCTTTGGAGGGCTCCAATTCTGCCAAACATAGTGGATTGGTCCAACAATATGGATTGGTGCATGTTGACCGAGAAATGCATCTACGACGCCAGGGGGTGCCGAACAAATGGACTCATGTCTGGGTCTTCAGTGATTGCCTTTCTACACGAGACGAATATTCAGGAACATGCTTATCTGTACGATCATCTCAGTTCTGTCTCAAAATTGACATCAGATATTGCAATGGTGGTACAGACCCTATGGATGTTTGGTTTTCTCCTAAATCTTTAAAGAGATTGAATTGGATTCCTTCTCAGAATCTAACACATATTGGAGCCTGGTTCCTGACGTATGGGTTCTGGTCTATCTTCCAGTGGAAAGACGGCTAAAATTAATTGACACATGGTCGACTCTTTAAGCATGGATCATACATCAGCAAGTGGAATTTTTACGGGAACAGGGATACATGTCAAGTGTTCCAATTTTCCTAGTTTCCTTTATTGGTTAAAGTTGGTAGTGGTCACTCATTATACTTAAATGTGTGTTGGTATTATTTTTATTCCACATGCTGCAACTCTGGCTTCCCACATCATTCAGCTTTGAGCTTTATACTCAGGTAACACAGTCCCTGAGAGCTGAACTTCATTGGTGGTTAGCTCCAGTCAATTTGGAGTAGATAGGATTTTTGCCCTCCAACACCAATGGTGATAACTACAGATGTAAGAGGAGAGGATAATGGACTTGGCAGAAAGAAAATTAGCATCCTTAACAGTGATGCATTTTCAGGGCATGGACAACATAAAAACAGACACATGGAGAAGGATGTTTCACTCTTCTCAGAATTTGAGAATTTCAAGGGAAATGCTCCAAATGATTTGTCCCATTTTAGTTCTTTTTGTATATCAAGCCAATGCTTTCTTCTGATATTCTTCTCCGGATTTAGAGATCCTCTCTCAAGCAGGGGTGGATGCATTAACTTGCCATTGGCCGAAAATTCTTTTGTATGCCTTTCATCCAATACCTCTGAGTCCACATCATTGGTTGAGAATTCAGAGGAGGCAGTAGAAGAGAGTCTGATTATCCATTCTGGGTTCAGAGACAATTGTTTCCTCTACTAATGGAAATGTTAATTTTTCAGATGAGATTTCTCTCTCTGAATCCTTGCGTTACTCCTCTTCATACCCCCCAGAGGCTACATTTAGCAGTATGCATGTTGAGAGGAAGCTAGGTATGTCTCTTACTATTTCAGATTCCATGCAGGCTTCCAGGAGATTTTCTATTACAAAGTAATATGTTAATTATTGAGCCTCCTCTCAAAGTGGTGTCTCAATAATGGCTTTTCTCCTGCACCTTGCTTACTTGAGAACATTTTGCAGTTCTTACAAGATAGGTTTGACAGGCAGTGGTCATTGTCTAATCTGACAGTACAGTGGACAGCAAATAAGTACTACCCCTCCCAAGTAGTGCTCTTTCTGAAGTCAAAAGTTGGATTTCCAAACTATGTAAGGCTTTTGTCTTGTTGACACTTTTAGGATGGTGTCAATGCTAATGTGATGATTCACACAGGGAAGAGATACAAGTGGAAAAAATCGTACATGTACAAGTTGTAAAGTCACTCAAGGAAGAGATAAAAATGGATAAACTCTAAGAATCACATAGGAATGGTAGTGAGTACAAAGTTCTACTACATATACTAGTGATTAGAGTTATGTCTATATACATATATATAAAAATAGTAGATTTTCTCAGGATTCCATTTTACCAGCGATTCGGCTTGGACAAGTATATATCACATATTTACAGAGTGAAAAGAGAAATAAAAATTTTAAAAAATTAAGTTAAATTAAAATAAAAAGGGGTAGAGAGCGGGATGTGGGGGAGAAGAGTTGGAGGCTGAGATTGGTGAGAGGAGAGAGGGGGACCTGAGGGGGAGAAAGAGATAAGGTAGTCCAGCGTAAGAGAAATGTCTGAATGTCAGCAGGATGGAATCAAGAGACCAAAGAAAAGGACAAGAATCAACGAAATGGCGGACCCGGGTCGTGGGCATCGATGGAAGCCATCTCAACATGGCAAGATGCACCCAGGGCAAGAAAGACAACAGGAGAGGGTCCCAAAATGGCAGGGCACACACGTGTTCCATTCCAAAAGTTACGAGGGCCAAGTACAAAGAAAACCAGGGAGCCGACCCAACGGAGGAATAACAAGAGGGAAAAAGGAGCCAGACAGTCAAAAGGAGGAGCATCTTCAGTATTTGCACCTCCTTTCTTCACTGCTGCACACACATGATCCCTGGTCTAAATGCTCCCATGCTCCTGTACTGGGCACCACAGTCCACCGGTGTCATTAGCTGGAGAGGTGTTAAAACAAATCCACAGGTCTCCACCCAGCTTTCATGCTCGAAAAAAAGCTGATGTCTATCTTGGCTCTACCAGGGGGGGGGGGCGTTAGCGGCTTCGTCATATGTAGGGGGTGAGCGCTGTAATTAAAATCCTCTCCCGGTCGTGTAACCTGTGCTGCCCGTCCGCTGTGGCCACGGGCCCCCATCCATACACTGCGGTCAGGCCACACAGGTGGATGGAGGCTGCAGATCCACATTTGCTTAGCTTACCTGATCTGATGGTTCTGACCGTGGCCCGATTGGCCTGGTCCTGCATATAATCCCCTGTGAATACTGCCAAGTGTCAGTTGGCACAAAGTAAATGTGTGATTACATTTCTAATGTGTTTATGATAATACTAAGGCTATTTTTGATATAACCTTGTGTAGAGTTTCTTTTGTGGTGTGCCTAGTGTGTTGCTGCTGTGTGTGTGTGTTGCGCAAACACTTTACACATTGCCTCTGGGATAAGCCTGAGTGCTCGTGCTAAGCTACCAAGGGGTTGAGCAGGGGTTATCTTCAGCGTGGAACTCCCTTGCCCTGACTAGAGTGGAGGTTTCTGCCTGGCTTTGGCGCAAGCCTTAGCCAACCAGAAATCCCATTTCTAACAAGAGCCATTTGCTCAGCCTGTCAAATGCTGGCCAATCAGGAGAGGGCGCAGAAGGCTGGATGTTGGCACAACAGAAAAGCAAATTCTATAACTTTTTATTTGTTTCAGTTATATTAAATCTAATATTGGCAAGTTGTTGGGTTTATTTTAACCACTATTTATACACGTTTTAGTATTATTTTAGCTCACTCCTTTTAATAGTTAGACTCTAATAAAGTTTATTGAAGCCTTCCCATGGTAGTCTATTGAGCTAATGCACTATAATGTGGAAAAATGAAACTTAACATTTTTCCCCCAGCGTGGCTTAAAAAACATATTTTATAATGTTACAGCTTACATTTATAAGGCAGCAGAGCACCTAGAGGAGACCCTAAGGGTAAATTATATGTAACAATAAGGTAGTACAATACTTTGGAAATACCTTTAATTTCATAGTCGAATTTCCATATACTTTTAATTTAAAAGCAGACTTCAAAGCAGGGCTGACTGTTACAATGATAGCAAGCCACCCAGCAGTATACTCTTAAGTGCATTAAATCTCTGTGCCTCTTGACCTATATGCCCTGCCTTATACTAGAAACTTACAGGTAAGGTCATCAGTACCAATTGTAATTTTACTTGATTACCATGTACCTTTTACACACAGCAAAGACTCTAGGTCTGGTTAGCAGAGCCCAGGGCAGGATCGGAGTCAGGAAACAGTAACTAGTTGTTAAAAAGAGGGCAAAAAGTGAGGGCATAGCTGCCAAGGTTTCAGATTGCTGTGTGTGACATTTTCATAATTTCATTGAAATTATGAGTGACATTTCAACGACTAGGAGTGACACTTTCTCGCGAGCAAAATGACGCAGTGAATATGAGGGAAACTACATCTAAATATCAGTAATTGCACTCATTTGAGTAAGGAGAACCTCTTAAAAGATGTTAAAACTACTACAAAGCACCAGAAATGGAAGGGCACTAGCAGACTGTGTGCCTGCAGTTTCAGTAGCAAAAGGCAGGCAGGCACTGATGCTGCTCTGCAGATGGCATTGATTTGATCATTCATGAGCGCGCAATAGCCTAAAAAACAAAACTCATAGCATGGGAAGATCAACTAAGAGATTATACCCTAAATTGGGATTCTCTGAGACTGGTCAAACTGAAAGAGAATTAAACTAACTTTGTTTTCATTTCTGTTTGAGAACTCACTGAATAGAGAAAATGCTGAACATTTAAGCCAGCAGACACGATCGTAAATGCATATATATGCTTAGGCGCCACTTTCAATACTGGGAGCCAGGGGCCCAGTCGCATTCCGAGGGTAGAGGGGGTGTAGTTATGCATCTGCCATACACTAAATAGTCCCTGGATATTAGTGTACATTGTTATTACAGCCTTTCTTTCACCTTGTGTTATACAAGTTAAAAATAATGACATGAATATTTATAGTGCTGCAGGAGGTCGGGACTTAGTAGCACTTCAAATATATGTCAATAATCTCCAATGCATCAACCAGGGTTCAATTCTGTGTCAATGATGTTACAAACACAGCTGCAGTGATTACATTAACCAGGAGTCTCAGCACTGCACCTCGGTCCACACATGAGCGCCACCTGCTGTTCAAGACTGGGGCCCACCCATACCACTCACTGTCCGTTATCTTCCTCTTATAATGCTACGGTGGTGCTAACACACACAGGACACTGCTACATATAGCACTGGTAGCTTGCGTTTGCCCAGCACCTGTGCACCAACCATTAACGTACCTGTAAAAACTTTGATTTGTTGTTTACAGCAGTCAGACTCCCTTGCCCTGCGACACTGCCTTGAATGTGACTGGCCCCATGATCTCCTGAATACCAGGCTGCACATGTGGGTCGGGGGTGCTGTGGACTGAAACGTGCCATTCTGCAGGCAGCGACTGTATTGGCAAGGAAAATCAAAGCTGCCTTCTAGTTTCCCGTCTCTGTCTGTTAAGGGCACCGAGGCCTTTCCGGAAAAACAACAGACAGGGCGCCGGATCAACAAGGGGCTGCGGGCACGCACTGTCTTATGGATCGCATTCATCTGTTTGACAAAAGAACACTGTCACACGTCACGTGGAAGGTTCCTTATCTGTGGGGGATCTAAAGTCACAAATCTGTCACCTGAGCAGAGTTCATTTAATCAGTCTCCGATTTGCAGCGCAGGCTGCTGCAGGCCGTGAGCCACCACCAGCCGCGGAAATTCAGGGATTTGCCGCCCATCCAGCCTGCTGATAGCTGTCCATAGGCAGGGGCTGTCTGGACTCCTGTGAGTCCCAGGGGAGAGGGAGGGCGGGATAGGGTTTCCAGTGACAGAGAGTGAGCGCCAGCCAGCCTTAACTCTGCTGTGAGCCCCATGCTGGCTGCAGGAGCAGCGAGTGCCCACGAACAGAGTGCTGCCACACTTAACAGTTTACCTGCATATGCGTGACAATGCATTTCAGTGCGGGAATGCGGAGTACCACACTGAAATGTGCTAGTGTCACGCCCGATGCGTGACACTTGACAGGACTGGAAATTACACCCATTTGAGCAACAAGAAACTCTAAGAAGATCTTAAAACTGCAGCAAAGTCCCAGAAATGCAAGGGCAATGTGGAACCTGACTGTACCAAACAGGATGTAAGAGGCCATACTGCCTGTAAATGAGTCTCATCTTCCATAACGCCCCCCCTTACAAAAATAGGATAGATCTTCCATAGGTAGACTTAAGCAGAACCACGTGCCTCATCCTCCCTCTGTATGGACTGATCAAACTGTGCTGAGAAGAACCCAGTACGAACCAACACAAAAAGTGTATCCACCTCCTGTACCAAGTGACACGCAAAGATAGCCATCTTCTGACACAAATGCCACCTTTTTTTAGTTCAAAGAAAAATTTATTAAGATAACTGAATAATGGCAACATAATATACAAAGAGAAAACAACAGGAATAGCATGAATATTAACTGAGAGCATTATAAAAAGTGTGATAAAATAAAATGAGGGGAGGGATAAAAAAGAAAGGGAGGATAGGGAAGAGAAAAAAGAAAGGGAGATAACAATGAGGCTAAAACTTTAAAAAGTACAATCATTAAAACTACATAACATTAGAGGCAATGCACAGGGTTTGTGTACTTTGTATTTGTTATGACAGAAGAGACAGCCTGACCTTTCCTGTAGCTCTGCAGAGCTACCCCTACAGTGGAACAGTGCAGTCGTAAGGAGCCAAAGTAAAATAAAACTATTGAAAATTATATATCCAAAGCATTACGACTGAAAGATATTACCTTGAAATAAATGTTTTTAAATATTTTTTTGTTTGTTTTTTAAACAAATAGTTAAAAACAACTATAATTCTAAATATGTTTTGCCGTATTGTCAGTTGAATTTACCTTGCTTTTCATCCTGGAAACATGTCATTTTCTTTGTATTCTGTTTCAATTATAAACATTAATAGTTTTTATGTTTAAAGATAAATTCAGAACAGAGAAAGTGAAACGATAAGTTTGCTTTGGAATTGGATATGCATGAATGCGTCTGTGTAGCCTCAAAGCATTAACGGGAACACATTCCAAAAAGACGATATATGGAATGTCACAGAACCCTCTCAAATGGAGTCTCATTTTCTGACTGTTTTACGCGGAGACAATGAACTTTCAAGACAATGTATGCGTACGCGCTGCATTCAAATGCTCTTGCAGATTGAAAACGTGTAAACAGGAATTGTGCACACAGAGCCTGTGCACACTTTATCGAAATAATTGTCATTATGACCACTTTGATCAGGCGAATGCCCTAGCATCTACGACATGGGCACATTAGCAAGCAGGCTCATGTGCTGCTTCGGAATGCCGTCCCAATCTATTTACATACGTGCTTCTTACAATTAATCTTTACAGTGTTTACGAACACGTACAACCATAGCAGTCCATGCCCTAGCCGGCTTTTAGCATATATGTAAAAAGGTGCACATACAAATGTTAGTACACATTGTGTACTAATTTTTATAAACAAAGGCACGTGCTGTATGTAAAAGCCCAAGTTTTACAATAAACAAGGGGGACCCACTTAATGGCTTTGGACCATGGGTATCAAGTATTTCAAAAAACAAAGGTCCTAAGCCTAGAACAGTACTTGAAAACAATGGCATAAAGACTACAATCGGACAATATGTACACTTTTCTTATACCCAGCCGGGCAAAGAATTTATTTAAGGAATATATGACAAAAAGTCAATTTATACGTTACATTATAACATCAAACATTTAGTGTTTGAAGTAAGGCACAAGCCTGTGCCGTACTGAGCAATAGAGAAAAGGTTGTGAGAAAGGGTGCAGAAGAGAGAACAGTTTACATCAGGCAAAAGGAAGGTTTGAGCAAAGCCTGGTACTGCTTTAGAATTTAAATTGGCAGTATTCCCTAGAGTAGAACATACATATATGAATAACAATGAAACAACTGTATGTCTACAAAACAAAGTCGACGGCGTTTCGATCCCGCGCTCAAAATATTGGGATCATCATCAGGACTTAATATATGCCTGGAGTATCATAGAGCAATATGCCTGTAAAGAGAAACAGGGGAAAAAACAGAGAGGCAAAAAATTGTTTTTTAGAATGCTACTCTGTGTTTGAGAACATAAAAGGACAACTTAGTCACACTCTAACTGACATGCAATTCGGAATCGCAGTGCAGTGAATAGTGTTTGGTTGTTGTTGGTTGTGACGTGAAACTTGGACATAGTGTTACTGCTGGGCTGTGCCTATTTTGTGAAAGGCTGTCATTTCTGTGATCGTGGGGAAATGACAGCCTGTGTATATATCAGCTACCAGAGAGTCGGATTCAATGCAGGATAGTGCTGCTAGTGGTAGGGTGCAAGACTTCAAAAATACTAAAAATGAAAATTGGGCGTGATCAGACTTAGTGTTAACGGTATAACATGCCGGCATACCCAAAGGCTGGAGGATTGCGCGTTTAATTTAATTGGCAGGGGCCACTCAGGACGTTGGCCAATCAGTGCGTCGGGTGAGGAACTTCCGGAAACTGGAAAAGATATGGCAATTATTAGATATGCGACCCTGGTGGGCTCGAGTGGCAAGCCTACTGTAGGTTCGACTCTTACCAATGTATATTCAAAAATAGTTGCCGAGTGATTCTATGGTTCTGGTTAGGTTGCCCAGTGTGGGAACTCCATCTGGTGGAGTCTTCGTTGGAAGTACGATCTGTGGGCAGGAATTAGTGATTGACATTAGCACCATGAAGGATTGTATAGATACGGCGGGGGTCAAGGGCAGAGGCATTCTCACCTTGGAAGAAGATGAGTTAACCCTTAAAAGCGGTCAGATTGATTCGATGATCCCCTGTGTTGGGTAGAGTGAGCGCCTTGGTATTGGCGTTCTCACCGTGTTTACAGGAAGCTTAGTCCGTAGCGGCGGTCGGAAAATTGCACGATCCGCTGTTGGCAACAAGGAATAGGTTTAGGGTGTAGCCACGGTCACTGCGTGTCCGGGGTAAAAATGCTGGGCTGGGGAGGGGTTCTTACCTCACAGGACGGACGAGGTGCCGATACACCAGTTCCTCGCAAGCGACGCTGCTTCCTAATGGGATAGCGTACAGCCGAGGTTTTAAAACAGTGCGGTCATGTGACAATGGTCATGTGATCGCGGGTAGAGTGCGGCGGCCATCTTGGAGTGGGGACAAGGTAAGGGGACAGGTAACGGCGCAGTGAATTCGTGCTTAGGGGGTGAGAGTGACATAAATCATTTCAACCAACAAGTCACTGACAGGGCACAATATGCTATATAAAACATGTTTAAAAACAACCAGGTTCATGGTTGCCAGGAAAACTTGAAGATTTCTTTTGCAACCGGGAGGTTGAGTTAAGTTCAGAGAAGATTTGTCCAGTCCTCGCTTCTGTTCAGGCCAGTCCTGATAGTGTTAAATTGGATGATGGACTTGAGTTCCTCTCTGTTCATTAGTTGGGAGAGATTGCCACCTCTTTGTGGGAGTTTGATAGCTTTGAGGATAGTCCACTGGATGTCGTCAGCTGTGTGGTTCATCTCTGTGAAGTGTTCCACCATGGGAGCATTAGGCGTGTTACATCTGATTCTGCTCCGATGCTGGCTGATGCGTGTCTTAGCCTTTTGACTGGTCTGGCCTATATACATTTTCTTACATGGACAGAAAATAGCGTAAATAACATTACAAGTATTGCAGTTTGTGAAGGATTTCATCTCAAAATTTACGCCATTGTGACTGATATTCCTTGTTTCAATTGTGATTTCGCAAACAATGCAGTGCCCACATTTCACATGACCCTGCAATGGTGGTAACCCCCAGTTGGAGTCAGGAGTGGTCCGGGGGATAGGGGTCGGTAAAGCTGCCCTCACCAGGTGATCTTTCAGGTTTTTGTTTTTCCGGAATGCGAAAAGGGGTTTCTCTAGGTTAAGAATTCCAGCATTTATGGTAGACCAGTGTTTAAGGATTGATTTTCTGATTTTGTTAGACACGGGGCAAAATGTGGTCACACAAGCTATTCTGTCTTTATTTTCTTTTGGCTTCGGTGTGAGTAGGACATCACGTGGACAATACCAGGCCCTTTTTGAGGCTGCCTTGACTATTCTTCTCGGATAGCCACGCATTTTAAGTTTATTTGATAAGATTGTGGCTTCCTTGAAATAGTCCGTTTTATTCGAGCAGTTACGCCTTATTCGTAAGAACTGGGAATAGGGTAACGAATCTTTTATTGCTCTGGGGTGGCAGCTATTGTAGCTGAGCAGAGTATTTCGCTCCGTTGGCTTTCTGTATAGGCGCGTTAGTAATTCGCCTTCATGACTATAGATTGTCAGGTCGAGAAAAGCTATTTAGGATTTATCGTGGGTCAGGGTGAAAGTTAGATCCGCACAGTTATTATTCAACCAATGAAGAAACAGGTTCAGTGTATCAATGTCATGGTTCCAAACTAGAAAGACGTCGTCTATGTAACGACGCCACAGGAAAATCCCTGCAAAGAATGGGTTGCTGTCATGTAAGATGACACCAGTCTCCAATGCATCCATGAATAGAATGGCTAGGTTGGGGGCAAAAATAGCCCCCATGGAGGTCCCCTTAATTTGTTGGTAGTATGTGCCTTCAAACGAGAAGAAATTCTTTGAAAGGCACAGTTCAAGCAGTTGGAGAATGAACATACTTGGGACCCTGTGAGGGCGAGGCCGTGTGTCTAAGATTCTCTGGATCACTAGTAAGGCAGCCGTTTGCGGGATATTAGTGTAGAGAGATTCTACATCCAAGGTGCATAATGTGTTGATGGTGGGATCAAATGGATAGTGTTCTATCAGATTTATCATTGCCATGCTGTCCCTAACATAGCAAGCAGTATTGGGAACAAATTCTTTAATAAAGAAGTCCACGTATGCGCCCAAAGGTTCCAAGATAGAGCCGCAAGCAGACAAAATTGGTCTGCCTGGTGGTTGGTCAATGTTCTTGTGGACTTTAGGTAGGGTGTAGATTACAGGTATACGAGGACTTTTCACATTCAGAAAGCAGTGTTCCTTTTTGCTAAGGAACCCTTCGGTCCTGGCCTTGGTGGTAAGTTCCATTATGGTGGCTTGAATCTCCTTAGTTGGGTTCCCTGGGAGACGCTGATAATGGTCAGTGTTTCCGAGTTGTCTAAGGACCTCTGTTCTGTAGGAGTCGATGTCCTGGAGGACAATCCCGCCGCCCTTATCCGCACTCTTGATTATGAGTGAAGAATTTGTTTTCAATGTGTCAATTGCCTCTCTCTCTAGTTTAGAGATATTGGATGGTATATAGAGTTTCCTCTTCTCTAATTCAGCCAGATCATTTATGACCGGTTTTTCAAAGGTCACAATTTCTGAAGGAATCATGCTGGCAGTGGGCAGAAAGGTGGAGGGTGGGCGGAATGGAGTGTTCGAGCTGCTCAAGGGTGAGGGATGCAGCTGAAAAAAGGCTTTGAGGCGAAAAAGTCTGAAAAATTTCAATAGTTCTGCCTGTAGGTCCATAAAATTTGGACGGACGGTTGGTACAAATGAGAGACCTTTTTTTAAGGAGCTCTAGTTCAGGGCCACGTAAATTATGTTGGGATAAATTGAAAATAGGGATTACCTCAGCTGGAGGTTCAAGATTGTTCACGTATTCTACCATTGGTAGAAATTGTTGCGGGTCTTCCGCTCGCCAGGAGCGTTGAACCAGCGCTGTGGTTTCTTCACCTTCCCTTGTTGGGGGGTGTTCGGTTAGCCCCGGGATATCCACTCTTGACTCCAACTGGGGGTTACCACCATTGCAGGGTCATGTGAAATGTGGGCACTGCATTGTTTGCGAATTCACAATTGAAACAAGGAATATCAGTCACAATGGCGTAAATTTTGAGATGAAATCCTTCACAAACTGCAATACTTGTAATGTTATTTACGCTATTTTCTGTCCATGTAAGAAAATGTATATAGGCCAGACCAGTCAAAAGGTTAAGACACGCATCAGCCAGCATCGGAGCAGAATCAGATGTAACACGCCTAATGCTGCCATGGTGGAACACTTCACAGAGATGAACCACACAGCTGACGACATCCAGTGGACCATCCTCAAATCTATCAAACTCCCACAAAGAGGTGGGAATCTCTCCCAACTAATGAACAGAGAGGAACTCAAGTCCATCATCCAATTTAACACTATCAGGACTAGCCTGAACAGAAGCGAGGACTGGACAAATCTGCTCTGAACTTAACTCAACCTACCGGTTGCAAAAGAAATCTTCAAGTTTTCCTGGCAACCATGAACCTGGTTGTTTTTAAACATGTTTTATATAGCATATTGTGCCCTGTCAGTGACTTGTTGGTTGAAATGATTTATGTCACTCCCACCCCCTAAGCACGAATTCACTGCGCCGTTACCTGTCCCCTCACCTTGTCCCCACTCCAAGATGGCCGCCGCACTCTACCCGCGATCACATGACCATTGTCACATGACCGCACTGTTTTAAAACCTCGGCTGTACGCTATCCCATTAGGAAGCAGCGTCGCTTGCGAGGAACTGGTGTATCGGCACCTCGTCCGTCCTGTGAGGTAAGAACCCCTCCCCAGCCCAGCATTTTTACCCCGGACACGCAGTGACCGTGGCTACACCCTAAACCTATTCCTTGTTGCCAACAGCGGATCATGCAATTTTCCGACCGCCGCTACGGACTAAGCTTCCTGTAAACACGGTGAGAACGCCAATACCAAGGCGCTCACTCCACCCAACACAGCGGATCATCGAATCAATCTGACCGCTTTTAAGGGTTAACTCATCTTCTTCCAAGGGGAGAATGCCTCTGCCCTTGACCCCCGCCGTATCTATACAATCCTTCATGGTGCTAATGTCAATCACTAATTCCTGCCCACAGATCGTACTTCCAACGAAGACTCCACCAGATGGAGTTCCCACACTGGGCAACCTAACCAGAACCATAGAATCACTCGGCAACTATTTTTGAATATACATTGGTAAGAGTCGAACCTACAGTAGGCTTGCCACTCGAACCCACCAGGGTCGCATATCTAATAATTGCCATATCTTTTCCAGTTTCCGGAAGTTCCTCACCCGACGCACTGATTGGCCAACGTCCTGAGTGGCCCCTGCCAATTAAATTAAACGCGCAATCCTCCAGCCTTTGGGTATGCCGGCATGTTATACCGTTAACACTAAGTCTGATCACGCCCAATTTTCATTTTTAGTATTTTTGAAGTCTTGCACCCTACCACTAGCAGCACTATCCTGCATTGAATCCGACTCTCTGGTAGTTGATATATACACAGGCTGTCATTTCCCCACGATCACAGAAATGACAGCCTTTCACAAAATAGGCACAGCCCAGCAGTAGCACTATGTCCAAGTTTCACGTCACAACCAACAACAACCAAACACTATTCACTGCACTGCGATTCCGAATTGCATGTCAGTTAGAGTGTGACTAAGTTGTCCTTTTATGTTCTCAAACACAGAGTAGCATTCTAAAAAACAATTTTTTGCCTCTCTGTTTTTTCTCCTGTTTCTCTTTACAGGCATATTGCTCTATGATACTCCAGGCATATATTAAGTCCTGATGATGATCCCATTATTTTGAGCGCGGGATCGAAACGCCGTCGACTTTGTTTTGTAGACATACAGTTGTTTCATTGTTATTCATATATGTATGTTCTACTCTAGGGAATACTGCCAATTTAAATTCTAAAGCAGTACCAGGCTTTGCTCAAACCTTCCTTTTGCCTGATGTAAACTGTTCTCTCTTCTGCACCCTTTCTCACAACCTTTTCTCTATTGCTCAGTACGGCACAGGCTTGTGCCTTACTTCAAACACTAAATGTTTGATGTTATAATGTAACGTATAAATTGACTTTTTGTCATATATTCCTTAAATAAATTCTTTGCCCGGCTGGGTATACGAAAAGTATACATATTGTCCGATTGTGGTCTTTATGCCATTGTTTTCAAATACTGTTCTAGGCTTAGGACCTTTGTTTTTTGAAGTATGTAAAAGCCCATGCACATACTACTCACATGCCTGCACATAGATGGAAATGCTACTGTGGAATGCTCTTGCTCATTGTATGCACATACACATGTAAATAGGTGTGCATCCTGTAACAACTTGACTATAAAAGTCCTGTACTCCGGTTTATCAGACTGCCCTTGTTGCACATTCCAGACAGATTATACTTTGTAAGAAACATCACATGGTGTATACAAACATTCTTGTAAATGCATGCAGAGAGACCTGGGGACTAGGATTTCACGCCCTCGCGGCAACTAATTGAGCTTCCTGTGCCCCCGCTCTGACACTACGGTCCAATTTGTCGATGACACTGATGGGGGTCAATTGGCATACATACAGCAAATAAGTTTTTTAGCGGCAGCGCGATCAGCTAGCTGTTTGCAGGTCGGCGTCTGGACTGGAGATCGCACTAAAAGGATAATTTGTGGACTGGATTAACATTCAACTGCACTGTCTCACAGTGACAGTGATACTGTCACTTACTTGTGACAGAGCAGTCCTGCGGCCTGCAGAGTACCGTGAATTCAAATGAAATCAGATCTTGCAGATAAACCGGGCTTAGAAGGATGACGAGATGAGCAGCCCTGCATGCAGTGTGTCAGTGTGTCTCGGACCCAGGCCAGACTGACAGACGGTCACTCAACTCCCCGGGCCCGCGGGCCGCAGCGCTGCCTGCGATTGTGCCACCAGCTGCCTCTAAAGAATGCAGCGGCCGGGCCATCACGTCACATTCCTGCTTGAAACACGGCAGCAGGCCACTGAAGACGATCATAATGACCAATCTATTAATGTAAAAGAGTATGTTATTGAGCACTCAGCAGAGAGATATCATTAGGAATTTACTTACTTATTGAGGCTGGTGAGTAACTCAGTAACGGGCCGCCTCAAGGTCGCAATGACTCCCGCGGAAAATACAGCAGTCGGGCGTGCTTCTGGGCCGGGGCTCAGCCTCGCAGCTCTGCGCAGAAGTGAAGGGCAATGCTGGTGTGTTCTCTGGGCTGCTGAGAAACCACTCCAGCGTCCACCAGCACCGTCAGTGTGGTTCACTCAGCAGCCGGTGGATCGTCGGGTCTGCTCGCTGGATCAGCCTTTAATTTACCGTGACACAGGCAGGAGCAGCACTGCCATTGCCAATACAGGCAGCCTGAAACTTTGTCATCATGAACTAGCGTGCAGCTGCCAGCCGCAGCAGTAAGAAGTCTTTGGCCTTAGCTATTTAACTAAACGTGCTCCGCTATGACTCCGAGTCATCATGGGGGTCACTGACTGAGTGACTCCCCGCCGGGGTCTCTCAGGCCGCCAACGCGGTTTTATTTATTGCGGCCTGCGCTCACCTCAGCTGTGCACAAAGACAGTGCAGCACACCACCAGCCACCACTGACGGCGAGGACTCCCACTCGATTTAAGTGGCCTGCCTTTACTTCCAGTTCACTTCCGCCGGACGTGAGGGCATGTAAGCGTCACATCGGGATTATAATCACCTTGGCGCCCTGTGAGTAAACCTGGCTGTGTCAGCTGGGTTACAGCACGGTGCTGAGTGGGCGGCCCCGCCCCCTCTAATTAACTGCTAACAGTGTGTGTCTGTCAAATTTCAGCGCGGCGGGCAGGAAATTACAGCGCCAGCCTGGAGCCAGCACCGAGGATTGTAATGCTACATTGTAGCCGCGCTCTCACTCATTCCGGCACGAGCTGACAGCAGCGATTAGAACCTATGAGTAGAATGAACTAGAGCAGCTGCTGGCACTGGCTGCAGCACGCTCTCAGATGGGACTCGGAGCTGCAGTAGCCGTGCACAGGTGCCGCCGGTGGCGCGATCGGTAAAATGCGTGACAATTAATTTCAGTGCGGTGATGCGGATCACCACACTGAAATGTGTGAGTGTCACACGTGATGCGTGATACTTGACAGGACTGTGAGGGGACACTGTAAAAGGCTCTGGTTTCTCACAGTTGATAAATAGGCATTTTAAACTTAACGTCGCATGCAACAAAAGCCAGTCATAGTAAGGTGAAAGCTAAGGAAGTGCAAAACAAATAAATATTACCTGGGACAAGATCCCCACCTAGTGGCATAAAGCAGTAAACTCGCAGAATATGTTGTTTCAAATAGTGTTTATTACTTGTTTTGATCTATAATGTGCACTGGATGTATACCTGTGAAAGGCAAATGATTTAGAATTTATTATTTCAAAATGAACTTTTTAAAGTGTGTTTTTACTCCCTTTCTTCGGAGCTTAAATATAAAATAGAGACAATAAACGTGCATGGCTTAATATCTAATTACGTCTTTCCAGTGGATGCGTATAAACGGGGTAGTGTCGGTCTGCATTGTGCACCCTATGCTCGGAGAGAGCTGAGAGACAGAGTGGAGACACAACAAAATTAAAGAAATAAGTGAGCGGATCATCAGTGAGATAGTGCTCTGACTGTTTGTCACATGGTTGACCTGTGGCTAATGCTGTTAATAGTAAGCATAACCACTGCCTCATAGACTTTAAACAATAAAAAAAATAAAAATAATTCCACTTGTTAATAGAACTCTGTCAACTGTTGATGTGCCGAAGTATTTTTCTAAAAGTTAAAGACAAATATTTGTTACATTTTTGAGAAGTGGCAGTTGAGAGACCTATGGGCACATTTACTAAACTTTCACTCAACGCAGGGCAGCAAGCAAAGTTGATATGCTGCGTTGCGTGAAAGGTAGATGGCAGAAATGCCCCATATTTACAAACATATGAGCATTTCTGATCTCTCCTTGCACTGGCACACTGTGTGCAGCCCTGCCCCAGCACAGGATCCTCGCACAGCAGTGAAAGGGTGCCTGTGTTACAAGCAGGGTTGTAGGAAGAAACACCTTCCTACATTAATCCAAACCCTAGTGGGAATATTATCAAGGGGGTTTATCTCCACTTTTTTGGCTTTAAAAGTCAAGAAAGTGGAGATAAAATTATCTCCCTATTACCTAACTGTCGCTAACACCAGTTAGCGACAGCTAGTAGGAGATAGCGACCATCTTGGGCCCCACTTTGCATGTCAGTGATATTTATCACTAATGACATGCAAAGTGGGCGTGCCAAGATGTTAGCGACGCTATCTCCTATTACCAACTTATGGATATATTCGCGCTAAGCGCGAATATCTCCAAAAGCTAACACCAGCCCTGAGCAGTTCTTAGCCATGTTATCCAATGGGAGGTGGATAACATGGCTAAGAGCATTAGCTCGGTAATGCATGAATATCGCGGACTTTTCAGCGATATTCATGCATTGCGGTCGATTTTTATTGCATTTGCGATAAACCTTGGTAATACCAAGTGTTATCTGCGATAAAAATCGCCGCAGCTCAGCGGTAAATTTTTGTCTCTAACCAAGCAATAGCGATAATTATCGCTATTGCTTGGTAATATGCCCCAGAGTTATTTTCCTCTTCCTATGTGTGCTGCCGAATGCAGCACATGTGGAAAGAGAAAATAACAAGGCGGAATATAGATACTTCTCCTCCCTACACCTCACTTGGGAAGAAGTAGCATTTTGACGCATTTCCAGGCTTACAAGTCTTAGTAAATAAGGGAACGAGTCAAAACACATGGGGGGATGCATGAAAACACCCATGCTCCACACAAGGAATGCCTCTTAAATTCAAACATAATGCAACACAAGTAGCTGCCTTGTGTTACATTTCTTTATAAAACAAGTCCACGCAACTTAGGCATTGTGTGGCTTTGTAAATATTATTGAAGCCTTTTCATTCCCCTTGCATGACTCAAGGACAACACAAAGGCTTCATAAATAAGGGTCCCGAATTTGAAAGCCAAAAATCAGGTCAATATACAAATGCAGAAGTAGGACTACAATTTAGGGCCACAGTACAACTTTATTGACAGCGCTCACCAACATGTAAAATGAAGCACCAAGAAGTTAAAACCCCTTTCACAATGTCAGCCATGTTAATTTTTTGACTTTCTGACCAAGTCCTACCAACTAATCCTGCAGTACTATTGGCATACCGGAAAATTGACTACCCTAAGTAGTCAGCTGACCCTCTCTGGCAAACGACACAGGCTAAAACTACACAGATTTGCCTGGAGAAATGGTAAAAAAAACGTGGAGGTCTAAAAACGTCATTACACCTGGTCACCCTAAGTGGCTGCTGCATCAGGGATCAAGCTTATTAGTGCAGAAGGTACAGCTACACTGGGTCCCAGCAGTCCGAGGACCCCTTTGTATCCCGATTATGGCTGTTTTCACTTTTTTAAGTGGGTGACAATGGGACCCCTTCTTTGCTTGCATTAGGGTACATGACACCCATTCTATTTTATCAAGACTCCTGTGTGCTCTGTCCTGGCTTTTAACAAACTCTGTAAAGCACCGCCCTCACCTACCAGAATAGGCCAAAATAGCGTTGAACTTTCCATTTAATGTTTCTAAATAGTTTGTTCCTCTCTCTTGGTTTTTGGATGGTTAGTATTTTAACTATATCAGGGAGAACATCTTGTTTGAGGGATCAAAATACAGGACCTTCCTTCAGTAATTTAGGAGTCAGCCTGGAAGGTGACTGAAAGTAGAATATAAAGGGGAGGCTTTGTTCTTAAACCCAGGTCTTTATCCTGCTCCTAGGCTGTTGCCAATTGGGTAAGAGGATGTCCTCAACAATGGACTCAGGCACCATTTTGTATGAAAAGCAACTCACTAGGTGTAGATATAATAACACTACCCACATTTTTCTTCTTTTGCTGATAGCAAAATATTGATCACTGCCCAATAAAACTCCCAGAATTCTGAGTAACCCTCCGCCATTGTATAGGTAATGCAAGATCGCAGTACCCTACATTGTACCATATTGGAACTGCTTGCTGATCTGCACAACAAGGTTAGCTACTGAAGGTGCAGTTAGTATATAATCCAGAAATCCCCTTAAGATAGTTGGGAAGGTTTGGGCCTCAAAGCTATCCATTGCCACCTATGCTCATTGTGCTGAGATGTGGGAACTGATGAAGCTAATATGCTTCCATTTTCAAAAACAGAGAAAATGAGAGTCTACCAGAAGGAGATCCCAGTCAGGAACTATAATGTCACTTAGCTGCCAGTTTTAAGGCACTGTTCTGCTAAAAGCTTATTCTGGCAGCTTAGTAAACTATTGCATCCACTTCTGGCGTCTGTCTGTGTGGCGTCTGCGTCATGGTCACTAGTTTATAACCTGGCGGATCCATTTAGTCCCTCATTTTTCTGAGGATGAAAAAATTAGAACCATTTAGTTTGGCAACAATAAAAATCTGTTATTTCAGCACCAAGATGCAAAAGTTTACTTTGCAAATACATGTTAGAAAAACAGAGGGGCATATTAACAAGAACCTCGTTAGAGTTATCGCCGTTAGAACGGCAGGAAACTGCAGCTAAAATGGCGATAATGGGCTTGCTAATATGCGTTATAGAATTCCAATAGAAGCCCAGGTTAGATGTGCAGGACATCTAACCTGGGCTTTTGTAGGAATTCTATAACGCATATCAGCAAGCCCATTATCGCCGTTTTAGGGGCAGTTTCCTGCCGCTAAAACGGCGATTATTTTAACGAGGTTCTTGCTAATATGCCCCAAAGTTCTAAGGATAACATTATTAGTAGTTCTCCTCATCATTGGAGAAATTGCTCATAAGAATGAGTATACACAACGCTAGTCTGCTGTGACAAATCTCCACAAAGTATGAACTTTGGGCCTGATTTAGAGTTCCCTTTACCCTGGGAGATTTCTCCCAGGGCGTGGGTGTCATTTTACAGGTTTCATTGTCCCTTACTTGACAGTGATGAACAGTGGAAACTTGCCATTTGTCCGCCCACTGTAAATTGGATGAGCTGACAAATTGCCAAACGTCTGACGGTCCCTACTCTATTGGGTGTGTGATTGAGGCAGAAAGATAGTAGTCTCTATCAGGGACATATTGAGGGTCCACCTGACTCTAAATGATGCAGGCCGACCTTCAGTTTGGCAGAGGAGGTACTCTGTCACCCGTTCACTAATATTTTTACAAACGTAGGGGGATATATTCAAGAAAGGCATTACAATTATCGTCGCTTTAGCAGAAGGAAACTGCCGCTAAAGCGGCAATAATGGGCTTGATAACATACCCTTGTGAAATCTAATAGAAGCCCATGTTCTGGTGTGAACCTGGGCTTCTATTGGAATTCTGAAGGGCATATTATCAAGCCCATTATCTCCGTTTTGAGCGGCAGTTTCCTGCCGCTAAAGCGGCGATAATTTTAACGCCATTCTTGATAATATGCCCCTAAGCTTCCCTGCTGGGAAAAATCATATGATTTGATATGATTGTTTCCTGTCATTTACTGTTAACAGTTATTTATCATCCCCTGCATATCATCGTTTATTGGGCCACTTTTAAGAACGGATAAAAGCCCTAAGTCTGTTATTTAGAAGTTCGTAGAAAAGTAAATGTGTAAACAGTGTATGATGAGTAGGTTTTGTATTTATTTCATGACAATAACCACATATCTATGAGGTAAAAAGTACAAAAGTGAAAGGAAGAGCCGGGATGACATTTTGTGAACATGTAGATGTATTTGGAATTGCTACTTGGTATGTGGTGCGTTGAAGGAATATGTAGGCGAATGAGTATAACACTTTAATGTCCGACGATCTCTTATGCACTTGTGCTGTATGTTCCTTATGACTTGCAAAAAGAAGTGACTGTTGTGAGTGACAGTAAAAATCATGTAATATGTTTCCAAAGTGAAATGCAACTCCTTCCACTTTTGTGTGTATAGTTAGGTATTTAAAACCCTTCACTAGCAGCAGCACCAAGATGAAGCCTAAGTACATGTCCATTTTGCAAAGTGGCAGAGGGGAAAAAGAAGAGTATTGCACACACAGCAATTACAAAAACTTCAACATGCACAGTCTTTCAAACCAAGCAAGCACATACCATCAGCTGTATGCTGTCTTTGTACAAAGTGGCACCAAGTGAAACTGAAACACATTGAAAATTACTCCCAAACCACATAAATATGAAGAGGGAAACTTCAAAGATCCACACACAGCACAATTAGACAAAAAGCACCCAATGTATCCACCCTCTTAAGCTGTACATTAATGGCAGCTCCATGACTTTTTAAGAAGATGTGAGAGGTGCATGGCCACCACACCCAGCACAATAGAAAAAGGCAGTGGCGGCTGGTGACATTAGAAAGTGGTGTGGCGTAAATACTGCACTGTGGCGAGCGCAGCGCAGCAGTGAGGCCGAACCACCTATGGGGGGTCGGGGCTTTTCCCACGAGAACATTTTGAAAAAAGTGGGCAAATGGTGCATTCTCAAGCACATTTGAGAAAGAGGTGGCTTGGCGAATACATCTCTGGGAGTAGCCAGACAAGTCTCTTTACACTTGCACAGATACTTCTCTCTCCCTGCATTCATATAGGCACAGTCACCCTGCACTCATAGACCCATTACTCACCCTTCCCTGACACATCACTAAGCCAGCATTCACCCATCCACACCACTCACCCAGGCCTCACACAGGCACCCTGCTCACCCTGCACTCACACGGACATCACTAACCCTGGACTCACACAGGCAAACTGCTCACCCTGCACTCACACAGACATCACTCACCCTGGACTCACACAGGCACACTGCTCACCCTGCACTCTCACAGACATCACTCACCCTGGACTCACACAGACATCACATACCCTGGACTCACACAGGCACACTGCTCACCCTGCACTCTCACAGACATCACTCACCCTGGACTCACACAGACATCACATACCCTGGACTCACACAGGCACACTGCTCACCCTGCACTCACACAGACATCACTCACCCTGGACTCACACAGGCACACTGCTCAACCTGCACTCTCACAGACATCACTCACCCTGGACTCACACAGGCACACTGCTCAACCTGCACTCACACAGACATCACTCACCCTGGACTCACACAGGCACACTGCTCAACCTGCACTCTCACAGACATCACTCACCCTGGACTCACACAGGCACACTGCTCAACCTGCACTCACACACAGAAATCACTCGCCCTGGACTCACACTGGCACACTCTGCTCAACCTGCACTCTCACAGACATCACTCACCCTGGACTTACACAGACATCACTCACCCTGGACTCACACAGGCACACTGCTCAACCTGCACTCTCACAGACATCACTCACCCTGGACTCACACAGGCACACTGCTCAACCTGCACTCACACAGACATCACTCACCCTGGACTCACACAGGCACACTGCTCAACCTGCACTCTCACAGACATCACTCACCCTGGACTCACACAGGCACACTGCTCAACCTGCACTCACACAGACATCACTCACCCAGGTTAATTCTAAAATGTGGGAACTCATTTTAGAGATGTTTATAAATAGTCACAAATTAGCATTTCCGTTTTCCCCTATGGACTTTGTACAATTTCTGTGGAAAAATATGCCCTGTGGCGGAGACTCAAAGCACTGGAATGTCGAATTTGCTGCCTTGTACTGTCAAGCCACCTGCTAGTCGAGTGGTGTTTCTTTAAACTCATGTGTAAGTAAGACTACATTAGTATGCTTGAGATTAGGCTGCATTTCAATAAACTGATGCGATAATGCGGTGTCCCACAAAGCAAGTAAAAGATTCGTAATTGAGTGCTATGCTGCGACATGGATGGATGGTGACACTTCACAAAATTATGCCGTGCTTCCATCTAGGGTTAAGGGCTGCTGTTGTAATATCCCACTAAAGAGAATCGGGGGGAGGGGACAAAACGAATGAAAGAGTAATTTCCCCCTATTTCATATAGGATGCTACTACCTCTTCTCTCTCTGTATAAATAATTATTGCGTGCTCACTCACCTTGAACACGTCCTTTCCCCACTCCAGTCACAACATTTATTGACAGTCGGGAGGTCACAGTTTTGTCTTGAGCACCGGTGATGATGTGCTGCTGCTACCACCTGTGAGTGCTGGGGCAAGCTGGGAGCGTCTCCGAGAAAGTGAAGGAGGGTGGGTGGAATAGTCAGGAGCCTAGAGGCCCAGGATGGTGAGGAATGCAGAAGGGATACAGGCACGCAGACTGGAATACCAGAGGCCTGCCATGTGAGAGAGTGCGCGCAGGCCACCAAACACATTGCAGCATGTCTCCTTCTAATGAGGGGGCTTTCTCCCTTCTCCCTCCACCCGCTCCACTTGCATGCCCTCGACACTGCGGCAAATCACGTCTTCGGTGCTGAGCGGACTACACCACAATACTTCAAGGCACCCAGAGAGATGACTGAGGCACCTACAGAGCTCTGGGACAAGTAATGGGCAGAACCCAATGAACACTGCGAAGTGACCTGGGTGACACAGGAGTTTGAGCTCAGTTACACTGCACCGCCTAAAAAGACCCATAATGAAGACATAGGCCAAAGTGGTCATTCCAGGTAGCGTTCCACAGTGCACTTCAGGCAACAAGACAATCTGCCAAGACAGCAGACCACGTCATCGGGGTGAAGACAATCTGCTTGTGGCCCTGCACAGGAGGATAAGTGCAAAGGTAATCCGGCGTCATCGGGGTGAAGACAATCTGCTTGTGTCCCTGCACAGGAGGATAAGTGCAAAGGTAGTCCGATTTAACTGGGGAACACCGACAGCTCGCATGGGGCTTTGGAGTGCCTGCAGGCAGGCGTTGATGAAATAACCCAGCAAATAAACCACCCCAGAAGACCCACCTGAACATTACTTTTACCCACTGCACACCATGACGGGAGGAAAAGGTGTACGTTTACGTTACGAGAGATGTTCCTAAGTAAAAGTAAGGGTGAGGGAGGGATGTAATTAGTAAATGCTCACAGTATCCGGCTACCGGCTTTGATGTCCCCAGTTTCTTCAGCCCGTCCGAAGGCAGCAGGTCGGCTGAGTCATTGTAATTGTGCATGAACTGCACCAACTTCTTTATCCTCCTCTGTTGCTACTTGCTCCCTGATCTCGGCCTCCTTCCTCCCCGAGTCCGACAGCATGCCCGTCTGCCCGAGTAGAACATCTGGGTGGCGGACACCAGGGGGGCATACACTTACAGCGCTCTCTCATCCAATCTCTCAGCTTTCCTTAACAGTTCCCGCGACCTGCCCTCATTAAAGAGACTAGGTCGGATCTCACCCTGCTGGCAGCTCTACCGGTACGTACTCAGAGAGTTTAGGCGGGGCCGCGGGGAGTACAGTTTGGCTTTGTTTTTTTTTTTAGTTGTTAACTTCAGTGCCACATCGGGGCTTGCCGTGCCCTGTCGCTCATCCTGGTGGTGGCATCTTTAGACTGTTCTGGTCACGGTGGTCTTGCAGGGCAGCTTTCATGAGCTGCTCACTGACTGACACTTGCAGGCGCAGCAATCTTCCGGGCATCGCTGACGCTGTGGGACACCCAGCGCTGGAGATGTGGCCGCAGCGCTCCTCGTGCCCGTGGTGGGCCTAGTTAAATTATAGGGCTCGCGCGGCGGTAACTCAGCCAATCCTGGCGCAGCATAACATCGCCACTGCGCCAGGATTGGTTAAAGAGCAGGGCTTATACTGTCCATAATGAGACCCGGCTTCCCCGGGTCTCTGCCTGTGTTCCTGCTAGAGGAGGAGGAGGAGGGAAGGGGGTACTGCGTGTGTGCGCATGCGTGGGCAAGTAAAAAAAAATGACTTGTCCTAAATGCGCACACACTGCTGCCCTCCCTGCCACGCTGCTATCTGCCAGCCTGCCACTCACTGTCACAGGCCCGCCCCCCACCCTTCCCCGATCGCGATGAGGTCACTACAGTTGGTGACTCATTCCGAAAATAAATCATTATGACTGTCGGTGCTGGCCGCGCTGCGCTCGTAATTCTAATTTTTGGTATGCGCTGCGCAGTGTCAGTGACGTGACGGTCGTCCATGGGCCATGGCTAGAGGGGCAACGCCCCAACGCCCCCAATGGACGAACCGCCACTGAGGCAGCAACAGTTCCTCCGTTTGAGCGTAGGAGCTTGGCCCCACTCTAAATAAAAATCCAAATCCCCGAGATGAAAAAAGAAATGGTAATTCATTACATTTTATTTGTCATCATCTCCAGCCATTGACTACTTTTGATATGTGGAGGAAAGAACTATGCATTCAAAGACCAACACCTCTATTCCAACATGGCCACCAGACAATCCTAAGAAGATCAAAGAACTTCTGCCAAATCTGATATTTCACTTCTTCTACTTGAGTACAATAACATAATGGTTTACTGGCTCAACTGGAGATAAGAAAAACGTTGCCAACAGTGGATTGTGCACTGTATGTTTAGCCAAATAGTCAAGGGACATCACATCAGTGTAGATATACAATGGTCTAACACAGGGTTTGGTTGAATAGGTTACTGTTAGACCTGGCATCCTTGACGTGGTTTCCCCAGTCTTTTTGTCTTTACCGCCTGTATTTTTGACTGTGTATTGGATTTCTTTTTTGCTTGTTTAGGTACTTTGGGCACTTTGCCCCTGCTGATCAGTGCTAAAGTGCAAGTGCGCCCTGAGTACATTTTGTTTGGGATTAGTTATCCATGATTAGCATATTTGTTTTACTTGTAAATCCTTTTGTGCCCAGGGCCTGTAATTAGAGTTTGTCTACTCGATACTAAAACAAATTGCCTGATGCAAAGGGAATTTTCTCCCAGTGCATGGGTCCATTACACATTTTCTCTGCCGGTCTCCACTATGCCTCTTATGAACATACTTTAATGTGTAATATCTAATAGAGAATTGAGGATGGACATTCCCCTTTCTCATAGTATGGAAAATTGCCCTCATAAGGTATTTTTAAAGCTGGATGTATTTCCAGTCTTTTACACGTGGAATGTCATTGCTTAACCTGCATGTGAAATGATGGTACTTGCATCCAGTCGAGGAGTAAATCCCATGCTCACTACGCCGCTAGAGTCAAGCTATCCTGGCTGATGATGGCTGATAGCCAGAAACCGGTCCTAGAATGCTTGATTCCGGTCCAGGGAAGACATGGCTTGGCAGTTCGGGCTGGACTGTTCCCATGAGGCACAGGGTCAAGTCTGATTTGCATATGGCCATGTCTGAACTGGGGTGGCGTGGTGAGCAAAATAACGATGGATTAAACCCAGATGTGTGACAGGGGGTGACTGTTTTTCCAATGTGCAACATTCCGTTCATCATCTTATGTGTTTTGTTGTTCGCCCTATGTGGGAAGGGTATGCCCAGATATGGGTCCCGTGCTCACTACGCCACTGGAGTCAAGCTATCCTGGCTGATGACGGCTAATAGCCAGAAACCGGTCCTAGGATGCTTGATTCCGGTCCAGGGAAGACATGGCTCGGCAGTTCGGGCTGGACTGTTCCCATGAGGCATATGGTCAAGACTGATTTACATATGAGCATGTCTGAACTGGGGTGGCGTGGTGAGCAAAATAACAATGGATTAAACCCAGATCTGTGACTGGGGGTGAATGTTTTGCCAATGTGCAACATTCCGTCCATCATCTGGGGTGTTTTTTGTAAATCTCTTAACTTTGTAGCCCCATTTCATCCCTG
Source organism: Lissotriton vulgaris (assembly GCF_964263255.1). Lineage (NCBI taxonomy): Eukaryota > Metazoa > Chordata > Amphibia > Caudata > Salamandridae > Lissotriton > Lissotriton vulgaris. Next base: position 1,302,901,880 of record NC_141694.1, read on the forward strand.
GTTTTTCAGTAAAGTGGTTGCTCTTTGACTTCTTCTTTCGTCCTTGGATAATTTCTACGGGAGACCACGTTGAAATAGAGAATGAGTTTAGGACTCAGAGAGAGTACTGAGATACTTTTGTGGTTGGGAAAATGGCGTATCTGTCCATCAGTCAGACTTCTCATGATTTTTATTCCTTGTAAGCCTATGAATTTACATGTTTTGCCTGTTAAATATTATAAGTAAAGTTTGAGATCTCCTTTAAGACTTTTGAGCAGAATGTCTAATCATTTTAGAGGAACAGCATATCTGCAACATCCTGGGATATTATCCTTAATTGGAAACCATGCAATGTGTGGGGCGTCACATGTGTAGAATTACTTTTGGAATTTGAAAATGAAGTAGGTGCAGGCTTTCTCTTTTGAGGGTTCAATTACATGGCTGCACAATTTGTGGCTGCAAATGGTAGTATTCACTAATTTCCATTATGGTATGTTAATTGTGATTTGTAGAGCGCTTAATACCAGTAGGTCTCTAAGCACTGCGAGAAGATTAGCATTAGTCCCACAAGTGAATGTTAGCCCCTGAGTGGTCTACGTTATGCCCAGGCTTCTGTGAAGAGTAGATAGAATCTTCAGTTTCTTCCTAAATGGAAGGAGGGCTTTTTCAAACTGGGGGTGGCCTAGCAGCCTATTCCACAGTTGCAGGAAGAGGATAAAAAAGCCTCGCCCTCCTCTAGTTGAGTAATTAAACCGTGGGCAGATAGTAGGCCATCCAGGGAAGACCTATGGGTGTGGCTGGGGACGTATTCCCTCAGGCGGTCTTTGATGTACCTTGGGGCCTGTCCGTACAGGGTCTTGTGGGCGATACAAAGGCCCTTGAATCTATCCCCCTTTTTGCTGGGGAGCCAGAGCAGTTTTTGCAGCAAAGGAGAGGCCTCAGTGCATCTGGGGAGCCAAAAGATCAGCCTAGCAGCATCATTCATCACCACCTGGAGTTTGCCAAGCAACTTGTCCAGTAATCCAATATAAAGCACGTTACGGTAATCTAGTTGTGACATGATCAAGGCGGCCACCACAGTCCGCATGGTGGAGAAAGAAAGGAGGGGTGATCATTTCCTCAACTACCTAAGCAGGCCCACACAGGTCCCGAACATGGTGAATACTTGGTTGGACAGTGAGAGTTTGGCATCTATTTTGATACTCAGGCTTTTTTGCCACTGGGGCTGGAGTCGGAGTGTCTCCCAGCTCTTGTGGCCAAAATTGGGTGGGCCATGGGTTGCTCTCCGTAGTAATGGCCAATACCACTGTTTTGTCGGAGTTGACCTTAAGTGTATTGGCTGTCATCCAGTTTAACACATATCTCAGTATGTCTTGCACCTGTGTGTGGGCTTGTTGGGTGTTGTAAATTTCTAAGAAAATTTGTGTGATGTCCACGTAGTTAAACACCTGGCAGTCCATCTGGGCCAAGTCCTTCACTAGTGGTCTGAGATATATGTTGAACAGAAGTTGGGACAGTGCAGACCCTTGCAGGACTCCTCAGGTTATAGACCCCCTGTCGGACACACAATCACCCATCTGAATTTTTAGGGAGCGAATCTGTCAGGAAGGAGGTACTCCAATGAAGTATCGGATCACTGAAATAATATCGACTGACAAAATATCGACTTGCCAAAATATCGTGGACAAAATATCGACAGTCAAAATATCGAGTTTGTATCTACAAACAGGTAAGTACAAAAATATCGAGTACAAAATATCGTTAACAAAAATATAGATGTAATATCGACTTTATTAAAAACAGTGTTAAATTAAATTAATATTAAATTTTAATTACTAAAATATACTTAAAACGACTTAAATTAAATTATAATAATAAAATAATAAATGAAAATAATAAAAATAATTTTTTAAAATCTTATTTGTTGACCCTGAACCCTAAAAATACCCCTTTACCCAAAAACCCAAAACTGACCCTGAACCCTAAAAATACCCCTTTACCCAAAAACCCAAAACTGACCCTGAACCCTAAAAATACCCCTTTACCCATGACCTGAAAACTGACCCTGAACCCTAAAAATACCCCTTTACCCATGAACTGAAAACTGACCCTGAACCCTAAAAATACCCCTTTACCCATGAACTGAAAACTGACCCTGAACCCTAAAAATACCCCTTTACCCATGACCTGAAAACTGACCCTGAACCCTAAAAATACCCCTTTACCCATGAACTGAAAACTGACCCTGAACCCTAAAAATACCCCTTTACCCATGACCTGAAAACTGACCCTGAACCCTAAAAATACCCCTTTACCCATGAACTGAAAACTGACCCTGAACCCTAAAAATGCTCCTTTACCCAAAATGTATCAATATTATTTAATTACCAATTAATTATTAATTAACAATAACAATAAAGTAAATATATTAGAACATTAGGTGTAATTATTTTAATAATTAATATTATTTTTTCAAAATTAATTACTTAAAAATAACACAAAATTATATATATAAAAAATGTACTCTAATTAATGTAATTAACTAATTACAATTAATTAATTAACAATTATTTACTAATACAAAATATATTCAAAATTATATTAAATAATTAACTAATTAATATTAATTAATTATCAATTAATTATTAATTAAAAATATTAACAAACATATATTAATTAATTAATTATTATTAAATTACTTCCCACCCTATTCCCCTATAAACCCACAACCCGCTACAGAATTACATTACGCAATTATTATCAAAACAAAATTCATGTAATAAAATATTTTATAACATTAATACACACTATTCACGCATATTATTACATAAAAATACACTATAAAATATTATATATTATTAAAAAATCGATATTTTTGCTATCTATATTTTATACAGTCGATATTACTTCACTTACCTGAAAAACGATATTTTTGTAGTCGATATTATGTCCAGTCGATATTTTGTCCAGTCTATATTTAAAACTCGATATTATGTCCAGTCGATATTTTGGAGTCGATATTTTGTCTCTATACCGAAGTATCGTCCCTCAATGCCAATGTCCATGATTCTTTTCAGGAGTTGACAGTGGTTGATCATTTCGAATGTTGAATGCCGCCGACAGTTCAAGGAGGACCAGAGCGGACAGCTTTTTGCTGTCAGCTGTGAGCCTGATCTCGTCCAGTACTTACAGCATCACCAGCTCGGTGCTACGGGTGGCTCTAAAGCCTGCCTGTCTGTCCTCAAGTAGTTGATGTTCTTCCATAAACATCGATAAAGTTTTGAGGACGTGTTGTTCCATATTTTTAGCCAGAAAAGGAAGTTGGGAGATGGGCCTATAGTTTTTCATGTTGGTGGTGTCTGCTCCTATCTTTTTGAGAAGGAGGATTACATTATCTTCCTTGAATTTCCTGGGGACCTTCCCTGTTTCTAGCGTGAGGTTAATCAGGAAAAGGACTTCTCCCTCGATTGCAGGGGGGATAATTTGAAAATCCTTGGAGGGCAAGGATCCGCAGGTGAGCCTGACTTAATGCTAGTCGCAATGTGGAGCAGAGACTCTAGATCTAGCTTTTGGAAGGAGGTGATCGATTCAACCCTGTCTTTATGTGGCTCCGCCCTCTCTGAGACATGCTGGTTAATGGGGGTAATGCCTATGTCTGCTAGGATGTCTTTTACTTTGTCTAAGAAGAAGGTCGGAAACTTGTTGCAGTGTTCCTGGCTGATGGTAGCTTCTTGCATCTGCTTTTGGCTAAGCTTCTTCAGGATTTTGAAGGTTTCTTTTTGTTTATTGTCTTCCTTCATAATCCTATATTCATAGAATCCGGCCTTTCTTCTGAGGTCAGCTTTTTTTTTTGCTGGTAAGTCTGGCCCTATACTCTGTGAGTGCTTGTGGCTCATAGTCTTTGCGCCACTGTCTTTCGTAGTGACGGAGGGTCCGTTTTAGTTCACTAAGCTCTTCGGTGAACAAGGGGGCACCCTTCCCCTTGTTTATCACTCCTATTCTTCTGGCTGGCGCCAGCCTGTTAGTTGCTGTTACCAGTTGGTTGGAGATGGATTCACTCCTCTCTTCGAGATCCTCTGTCCAAGTATTACTTGGAGTGTGATCTCGCAGAGTGTCTCCTAAGCTCTTTTCCTCAATTTTGTTCCTGCTACGCACCATTTTCCATTTAGAAGTAGCGGCTAGCTTGTGGGATCTGCAGGCTGATTAAGTTGTCGTCTGACCACCTACTGGGAGTCGCAGCCACCAGATCAACCTGTGGCTGAGTCGACCAGATGAGGTCTAAGGTGTGACCTTTCTCATGGGGGGGGGTCACCACAAGCTGCTGTACCACCAGTGTGGCCTCTAACTGTTGGGCCTCTGCCTCGCTAGGTTGATGGTCCCAAGGTGCAGTAATTAGTAGATTTACAATTTGTATTAATTCTGAGTTATACCAACAGTGGGAAATTACAAGCAATTTGTGCATTTTCCATCATGTCCGAGTCAGCTCACACTGGATTTGTGCACTACACTAAGGATTAGTCCAAATTGTAGGGGAACACTTGCTTCTCGCATGATTGCACCCAACTTTTTTTCTGTTGTGTGGGCGATGATTGCATTTTTCTCCTTTTTGTACCAGGATTGCCAGAGTTCCTCATCTTTGACCTCAATGCTTACTTGGAATCAATTTAGTTGTTATGGCTCTCGGATGTTCACAGAAGTTATCTAGATGAACCTTTCTCAGCTGAGGTCATTAGAGTCTCCAGCACTATGCCTGCTTATAATAGCCCTACTGCTGCCTTTTAGTAGGAATATGCCCCCTTGCTGGCCCCACACCTACATGCTGTGTGTTGGACTTGGCCCTTTTGGCAGGTTCACCCCAAAACGTTTTGCGTTCTCCTAACCTTTTTTCTGTAACCTAGTGTTGGTGATTTTAGGCCTCTGCGCACTTTAGCACTGTGGTTCAGTGTAAAGTGTGTGCGCTCTCTGTGTATGTGTGGTGAGACTGACCTGCCCTCCCATAGGAATGCATAGGGGATATGTGTGTTCATGGTAATTCCTGATATGAGAGGAGTGCAGGGGCGAGTTTAATATGTGCGAACTCGTGAGAATAAATGCTGCGTAATGGTGTGCGCAGATTTGTTGTGACTAGTGGAGAAGTGCCACTTTTAGAAGTTGGCATTTCTGTGTGCAGTGTGTCTGCCTGCCTGATGTGCATTGCATGTCTGGCTTGTGATTGACAGGGGATGGCTGGTGTGGTTGGCTCCAGGAGCCAGGATGGGTCTGCCTTGTGGTGAATAGGGAGATCTGCATGTAGATGGGCGGGAGGAGTTGCACCTGGGACCTGAATAGGGCTGTGCCTTCCCTCCACAATGCTGGCTCCACCTCCTGTTGTGCGCCTGATGTCCCTGGCCTGTCCTGTGAATAGAAGAGAGGAGCTGAGCAAAACAAAGTGCTCAACAGCTTCCCTGAACCAGTTGAATCTGGTTCTCCCATTGCCTACACCTTGTAGACAAAGGAAGATGCTGTATAAAAGAAGGGGCTGTGACCCCAGGAAACTGTTCTGCTCTTGGATCCTGACAGAGGGGGGCTTGCTGCTGGTGGGGCCCAGGAGGGACCGCAATGGGGGCTGCCTACCTGCTGGAGGGCCCTGTGTGCTTGCCCCTTGGCCCTACATTGCCCCCTTGATGCCCGAAGGACTGTTTCAGACCCTTTTGCTGCTTAGGTCCCTTATTTGTGGATATAGGACATCAAGCGCCCTGTGAGCGCTATATTTAAATTACCTGCAGGAGAAAAGGAGCACGAGGGCTCTGCAGCATGGTGCTTTAAACAATCCTAAGGCAATCCTGACATAGGGATTCCCCCTGCTGGACGGGAGAGAGGGAGACAACGCCTCATTGCGCCTTCTTTAAGTTTATAACAGATGCAAGTGTCCACCCCGCGTTTCACTGCTGCAGCCCGAGCCGATAAAGAATTTCCCCACCCGGCCGCACTCAGCGCAACCCGGAAGTCAGGCAAGCCTTGCCTGGTACGGGGGCGGGGCCTGTCGGCCGCCGGAGAGGAGGAAGTCCAGTTCTGTGACACGGGGCTCCCGTGTGGAAGGGAGAGCCCCGCGTATTGCCAGAAGAGCCCCGGGTCGCAGGAGGGGCCCGGGTGAAGGGAGGAGGCAGCATCCAAAGAGAATCCAGGCGGGAGACCGCCCTGCGCTGGACTGTGCACAGAGAGGAGCATAGAGACATGCCGAGAGCCCGCGGTGTCAGTAGGAGTGCTGCCGGTCCCCGTATAGCTAAGTGGAGACCGGAGCAGCACAGAGGGAAAATTCAGAAGTCCTGGGTCCCAGGATGGGGCCCAGGTGCAGTCCGAAGAGGCGCCAATATTAGGAGTTGGAGCTGGGCTCCCGTGAGCAGTTGGGAGCCCCGGCAGACCGTGTAAAGGAGACAGAGTCCCCCGCCGCCAGCAGAAAGGTAGTGCTGGTGGAGGCACAGTGACGCTCCCTGAGACTGAGTGGCCCCGCTGGGAGAGCGAGCCGCTCCCCTGCTGCTGGCATGATTGTTTCCGAAATTCTAAAGTATGCAAAATACTGTGAGGATGAAATTGATAACAAGTGGAAGAAATTAGAAGAAAAGGTAATGTGGGCTCTAGTAAAAATGTCAGAACAACGGGAACTACAGTTAAGTCAGCAAGCAAATAATCACAAGAGAGGGGAAGGCCAGGGTGAAGAAAGTGGAGGTAATCCTAGAGGGAAAATGAGTAAAGAAGAGGCAAAGAAAAAGTTTCCCTATCATGGGTGTGGAAAATTGGGGCATTGTAGAAACAAATGTAAATTAATACAGAATAATAATGTCCAAAATCAAAATTTAAATCCACAGAAAGAGATGTCAATGAGACAGCCGCAATAGGTATTACAGAATAAGTTACCTCAAGCCCTTATGCCAGATTTTGTGAGTCAACCCAAATACAGTGTGGACAACAGATTTTGGGAGGGAAGTGGTAAGAAAAATACGGTAACACCACAGTTTCTTTTGCAGGACACATTTTTCGAATCTGAAGACTACTGGTGGTGACTGAGAGGGGGGGAAGAGGAATGCGTACTTGGCGCATCCTTACCGGTAGATCAGTCAGGTATTTACCTTGAGGGAAAAGTAGAGGGAAATAATGTTACCTTTATGTTGGACAGTAGTGCTACCCTTTCTACTGTGAGAACAACAGACATCCCAAACGTACAGCTTCGGGAGAAGCAATACAAGTAGTGGGCGTTACTAATAAACAAATTAGGACCCCTGTCACAGAACTAATGGAAGTCAGTATTGGTAATTTTAGAGAGATGCACAAGTTCTTAGTGTGCGATTCTAGCCCTGTAAACTTGCTATGAAGTGACCTACTGTGTAAAATGAATTGCACAATCTTTTGCACACCCAATGGTGTTGAAATTCATACTCCAGATGAAGACAGAGTGTACAAAATTATGTTAGCCAGACAAGAAACAGAAGGTAAAAAGATGTGCCTAGAAGATTTACCAGAAGAATTGAAAACATCTGTGAATCCTGATGTATAGGATTTTTCGGGAAAAGAAGTAGGTCTGATGGCAGATGTTGATCCCATAAGAGTAACAGTAAAAGAAGGTGCAGTTTACCCAAATATTCAACAATACAAAATGAGTCCAGAAATAAAGGTAGGCGTTGCAAAAGAGTGTTTGGGTGAACAAGGCATTCTAGAGGAAATAATGAGCAGTCCTTGAAATTCATCCATAATTGACATAAAGAAAACAAACGGAAAGTACAGGGTGGTCCAAGACCTCCGAAAGATTAATAAAATTGTCGTCCAATGTTGCTCAGTAGTACCGAATCCAGCAGTGATTCTGTAACAAATACCAAGGGGGGCAGGATGGTTCACTATAATTGATTTATGCTATACCTTCTTTTCCATTCCAATACATCCAGATAGCAAGTTTTTATTTTCGTTCAAATTTGACGAGCATATTTACGTTTGGAATCATGTTCCACAAGAATTCACGGAAAGCCCATCCATCTTTAATCAGATTTTGAAAAGGTGGCTTGTATCACTGGTGCTGCCCGGACAATCTGTTCTGGTGCAGTATATCGATGATCTACTATTAGCATTGAGACCCAGAAATTACTGTATGATTGATTCCATTGCATTATTGAACCATTTAGCAAAGGGTGGACATAAGATGTCCCCAGAAAAATTGCAATACTGTACAACCTCAGTTAAGTATCTGGGACACCAGGTAGAAAGAGGGGTCAGAAGAGTGACATCCGAAAGAATCAAAATAATTCAAAACATGAAGCTACCCCAAACTCAGAAAGAAATAAGAATGTTTCTTTGAGTTGTAGGTTATTGCAGGCAGTGGATTGTGAGATTTGCGGCGCTAGCTAAACCTTTGATTCAGATGACAAAGAAACGAGCAAAAGACCCAGTAGAATGGGATGATGAGAGCATGACTGCTTTCTTAAAATTGCGTAACAGTCTGTGTGAAGCTCCAGCATTGGGGATGCCTGACTACTCAAAAGAATTTGCACTATTTTGTGATACAAGGAACAATTGTGCTCTCTCAGTTCTAACCCAGACCCATGGGTTAATGCGACGACCCGTGACATATTTTTCTGCCACATTGGACCCAGTGGCATCAGCACTGACAGGTTGTCTGAAAGCGGTAGCTGCTACTTGTATGAGTCTTGAGCAAAGTGAATCCATTATCATGGGACAACCTGTAACAGTGTTTGTCCCACATTCAGTCAAGATTCTGTTAACAAGAACACGTACTCAGTATTTGACTCCTAGTCAGATGACTAAATAGGAAAGAATTATTGTTGGTTCAGAAAATGTGACAATAGTCAGGTGTACTATTTTGAATCCAGCAACCCTATTACCAAATTCACATTTTGAGGAAGTAAGAGAGGAAGTCGAACATGATTGTATCAACCTCACTGAATTCAGTACTAAACCCCTTGCAGACATACAAGAAGAACCTTTAAAGGACCCAGAACATGAGCTATTTGTAGATGGCTCGGGTTTGAGAAATGAGGAAGGAGGAATAAGTGCTGCTTATGCTGTGTGCACATTATCTGGTATAGTCGAAGCATCCTATTTACCAGGAGTCAAGTTTGCACAAGTAGCCAAATTGATTGCTTTAATAAAAGCGTACAAAATTGGGAGAAATTGGAGAGTAACCATTTACACTGATAGCCAGTATGGTTACGGGGTTGTGCATGACTTTGGCAAACTATGGATGCAAAGAGAGTTCATGACTTCTTCAGGAACCCCTATTAAAAATGGACAATTTGTAAAAGAATTACTTGAAGCAATTCAATTGCCAAAAGAATTGGCTGTGGTCAAGTGTGCTGCTCACCAATCTGGAAATGACAAAGTGACATCTGGTAATCGTTATGTTGACCAAGTGGCCCAACATTGCGCCAGATATAAAATGGCATTAAACAAGAAAATTGAAGCATGTGGAATCAGCTTCCAACTTATGCTGTTGAGAGGAGTGAATACATGGGAGGAAGTAAAAGACCTACAAGGTGTAGCAGAGCCCAAAGAAAAGGAAGAAAATAGGATGTCAGACAAGACCTGAAGATGGTGTGATAGTTTACCTAGATGGGAGACCAGTATTACCTGATTGTATGCTTGCACCAATGGCTAGAATATACCATGGGGACACACACATAGGTAGAGATGCAATGATTAGGTTGTTCTGACAAGATTGGTTCAATGCGAAATTCAGAGGCATAGCAGAGAGTCTTTGCCAGAGATGATTAACATGTCAGCGAATGAACCCTGGTATGAAAACTGTGGTTTGTCCTGGAAAATTGGCAAGGCAGAAGGCCCATTTATCAGACTACAAATTGACTTCCTTCAATTACCTGCATGTCGAGGATTAAAATATGTTTTAGTCATTGTTTGCTTATTTTCCAAATGGGTAGAAGCATACACCACCCGGAGGAATGACAGCTTAACTGTTGCCAAGCTCTTTTTAAGAGAGCTCATTCCTCGATTCGGTTTTCCAGTAACGATTGAATCAGACTGAGGCAAACATTTTAATAATGAAATAATTGGACTAATTTGTGAAGCATTCAAAATTGGGCAAAAGCTGCACTGTGCATACCGCCCAGAGGCTTCTGGAGTGGTAGAACAACTGAATGGCATAATCAAAGCAAGAATGGGAAATATGTGGGACTCTACCCAATTAGAATGGCCTGATGCTTTACCTCTTGGCCTGATGGGACTCAGAAGCATTCCAAACAAGAAAACAATCTTGAGTCCCCATGAAATACTCATAGGAAGGGCAATGAGGCAAGCATGTGTGCCAGGACACCAGCTGTTAACTATATCTGATGATTTAGTGTTGGAGTACTGCAAAGAGTTGGCTGACCAAGTGCGCTCTATCTCTTACCAAGTTGGGGAAGATGCTGAAGCCATATATTCAACTCCAGCACATGATTTGAACCCTGGAGATTGGGTAGTGATTAAAGAATCACACCCGGGAATCTTGCCTAGCACCAAGGTGGGGAGAGCCATGTCAAGTGGGGGAACATCCATGACAACGCAGTGAAAACACTGCGCTGCCATTACGACGCAACGTTTACAATGCAAGTCGTTACCACGACTTGTGCTGGAGGGCGCTGCAGGCTAAGGAATAGTAGATTTACTATTCCAACACCTTCCCTACTGTACGTAGGCTGGTGTTGGAATAGTAAATCTAACTATTCCTAAGTCCAGCACCCTACAGCGCAAGTCGTGGTAACGACTTGTGTTGTAAAAGTTGCGGTGTGATGTACTGTGATCTAAAAGATCGCGTTGTATCATCATACATCCGTCAAGTGATACTGGTTACCACCACAGCTAGAAAGTGCAAGGGAATTCCAAACTGGATCCACGCCAGCCATACTAAAAGGGTAACAAAACCTGACAAAGTTGAGGCTGAAGTTTGGGCAGCTGAAGGGTCTCAAGAAGTTGATCCTGAAGTAGTTGACGAAGAACAATCAAGCACCAATCAGGATGAATGGATTCCAGTAGTTGATATACCTGAAGTAAGAATAGGAACAAGAAGCCAAACATATTTAGATAGTCAGACTGATAGGGAGGACGAGATAGGAATAGAAGAACATACTCAGATTACAGAAATCAAAGCTAATGTAATCATGAGGAGGAACAAATAGAGAAAGAGCAATATACTCAGACCAACGAAACACCCACCAGAATATGTCTGTCTGAGGAGGGTCAGATAGGTACTAGACAATGCACACAGACAGAAGACAATCGAGAATCTGCAAGATCTGTGCAGGACCAGACAGGATTAGCAAAACAGTTTCAGGAAGAAGAACAAATTCCAGGCCCAGCAAAGCAATATCCTGAACCAGGTCAGACAGGTGTAGAAGAATCCATCCAGGCAGAAACGTCAACAATATTAAGACCTGGACAAGGTCAGATATAGATGATACCTGAAGTTGACGAAAATCAAGTTGTGCCACAGAGAGAGAACAAAAGGACATCTGAAGAAACTGAAAGCAAAGGTGATAAATGGCCTGGTTTTGTTAAAAGACTGAAATATCACCTAGTCACAATAAATTAAGAACCTGAACAAGTAGACGAAGTGACAAGTCCAACTGAACCGTCAACAAGCACGCGAAGAAGGAGAAGTCCACGTTTGAAAAGACTGAATAATAAATTTGAAGGTCCTGAATGGACTTAAGTCATGCTAGAAAAATTCGAGAATCTGGTAAATCAGTGATGAAAGTGATGAAGAATTAATTACTGATCAGTCTTTCGAAGAAGTGAGACCAACTTGAAATAAATTCACAGATATATTCTGTGTAAAGTTTACAAAGGGGGGATAAGTCTCCTTAGCCAAAAATGGCTGATGCTAGAGTTACTGGAAACTCGAAAAGAAATTGTATAAAGACATGCTGTAGGATATGCATATATAGTGTATTAACAGTACTTATAGTATGGATAGGACTGACAATAGTAATACCTTACTTGATGGCTGCTAAACAGATTGACACTAGTATACATGGAAAGGTAGCACACCACAAACAAGATCGAGTAGACTTAGAAGCACCTGATGAGATAGAATTATAGAATTACATCACTTTAGAAATAGAAATGAAACATATTTTAATGTATTTGCTAACCTATTAGTACATTACGTAGAGACAATGCAAATTAGTGATTGCTATGTCTGTATGAAATTACCAACATCAGTAGCTGAAGGTGTTCTTTACCATCATTTATTACTGACCTATGGTATTTCATGTAGTATATTAACTAGTTTATTTTATAGAACTGGAAAACTACAGTATTATTACTATAATCTAGACGTTATTTTTTCTGAAATTCCTATACACAGAAAATTGAATCCTGTTTTTAGCAGTAGAGATTCACAGTTCATGGGTGAATATTTTCTAACTATGAAAATAATAGATATAGCTGATGCACACAAAGACAATTTAAATTGTAAATTACACGAAGAAGAAAAGATATTTTTGAATTTAGTAGAGAAAAGGAGACAGGATTTTCATAGAAAGGCCATTGAACCGAGACCCCAGATACCCAAATGGGTTGAAAGGGAGGAATTTATGGCAACTGGCCAGACTCATGCTGCTATGTCTCTAGATTTTGAAAAGAAGAGAAAACCTGTCTCCATAGGTTGAAAACAGAATATAACAATGTATTTATCGGTTCCAGTGAATGTGAACACAATTTCCTCATAATTGGGGGTTGGGGACTAAAAGGGGAAACTGATCCAGTATTTCCTGGAGTCTATAATATTTGTGGGAACAAAGTTTACTTTAAGCTACCTGATCATTGGTATGGTAGTTGCTATTTTGGAATAGTATTCCCAAAGGTATACCATGTAAAAAGAATCACTGGGAACAATGAACACGGAAATGAACTAACACAATATAAAAGAGCTAGTTTTTCAGAAATTGTAGATGATATATTTAGTGCATTGATACCTTCAGTAGTAGTAATTCTGAACACTCAAAGAATTTGCAAATTGTCTACAATGGAGCATCGCTTATCGACTGACACTGATGGAGGATTCTTACTGATCAATACCGAATTGGTTGCGATCAGATCAATGGTTTTACAAAATCGACTTGCTCTTGATATATTATTGGCAAATGAGGGTGGAGTCTGTTGAATGTTGAAAGTGCAACATTGCTGGACTTACATACCTGATAAAAGTGTTGAAATTGGAAGGTATGTAAGAAATGTTACACATTTGGAAGATGAATTGACACCAATGGAGGTTGATAGTGCATGGGTGAGACTAACTGATGGTCTCTCCTCTGTTGGTAACTGGATTTCTAATGTAGGTAGAAGTATTGTGGGGAAAGTACTGATGCCAATAATGGGGATATAACTAATAATTTTGTGACAATGATTTGGTGCAAATGCTGCAGAAACAGAAAAGGTATACAGTGAATGAGAAAAAGAAGAAACGAAAAATAGATGAAATTCAAATAGAATAGTTAAATGGGGATATATATAAAAGAATGAAAGTTTACCAGAATAATGGTGATAAGAGAACTCCTAAAGTAATTGAAGAAATTGAACTGGGAGAGTGCTAAAGTTGGCATCTGGTTCTGTAATTAGTGATGATATAAAATATCATCAGAGAGGGGATTGATGGAGCAAGTACAGAAACTTGCTTGGACTCAGCCCTCTCTAAATAACCAATAATTAATTAATCAACATGTTTTGTCTATTAATATTTGCATTACACAACATATTTAGTATCTAAGGGAAGCTTTTCTATGTGCTTTTACTAACAGTAACTCAAGTGTCCTAAAATGGCTGCCGAAAACGCGGGAACTCTTCGCCGCATGCATCTGCCACATCTACGTAGTATGCCGTATCTGTGCTTTTGGCGTGAATTTCTTGCTTCTGCGCACCAGTGCCAAGATGGCCGCTGCATGCTTACTCATACTAACACATATGCTGCTGCTTGTACCAAACATTGTTCTTTCTGCTTAACCATTTATGCTATAGTATAAATAAAGTAATGGGGTTAGAGTAGAGATAAGTGGTAAACTGTGCATTCATTTATTTTTGTATTGTAATGTGTCTCTCTTTGACTTTATTATCAGCTTGTTCTTGGGCCTGAAATGTGACACGAACTCCATATTGAAAAAAAGCTGCGCCTGCACAGAAAATCCCTGAAAAGTCTTTGGCCACTGTCATTGAATGACAGCCAACCCCCATCTTACCAACGATGTTCCTGGGAACCTGTACATTTGATCTCAGAAGAGAAAAGAACTATACTAAGTACAATGTATCATGTTTGAAACCAATATTGTTGGGTGGAATAAAGAACGTGAGAAAATAAATTATGGGCAGGAACATTGATCCATTATATTGAATAAGAAATGACCTCATCTTAGTATGGTGTGATGACCTCTCTTCTTCTTTCTGACCAATCACTGAAGGGAACACATAGATTTGCAACATTTAGGGGTGGTTCACTGCCCTGAGAATAGTATAACTAAGGTAGGTTTAGTTAGAGAATTTGTCCGACTTGTCAGAGTAGCTGACTTGTCACTGAACCAACGCATGCTACATGAGATAGAGAGCAGAGGTGCTGGCGGAGCACTCTGTCAGAAGAATCAAGGTGTTGCTGAGGGAAATTATCGATTACCCAGTTGGGCCTACCAGATTTGGCTAGAGAGGGGTGTAATGCTGGTGTTGCACTTAGCTGAGGTCACCTGTCCTGATCTGCACCTGTCCTGTCCTGTGGGAACCTGATTAGTCGGGAGCCCCATCTTTGCACCAGCCCGTGGCCAGGATTGGTCCTTACACCATTCTCGGTAAATATAATCCATGTGGTATGTGCTATTTCCCTTTTTCACACTTCCCAGGTACCAATGTCTAAAGATGCTACTGTGGTTTCTTGCAAACTTTATGTCCTATTAATCATTTTCTTGTTTGTAAAATGTACGGTCACTGTGTTGTGGCCCTTGACTCAGAAAGTCTTGTATAGATAAAGTGGTTAAACTTCTTCCGAGTCTGTGGTTATTTCAGGAAAGGTAAAATTTAGACTGACTACTTAATTATTCTAACTCCCTTTTTCGATCCCTAGGACTTATAGCATAAGTGACAAGGATTTATAAGTCATGGTATCCAGGTATAACTCCTAAAAGGACTCAAAGTACTGATAGGCTGTCAATAGTAAAAGCAGGACTACTAGTTCAAGGTGTGAAGGTTTATGGGCCCAGGTGAGTATGGTAAGATTGAGCTAGTGGTCCTGCGCGCTCCATCAAAGCTATAACGCGGATTGCTTTCTTTGTTAGTTGTGTCCTTTAAACTGAAACGAGAGCATGCCCTCTAATTTCTGAAAGAAGTCTCCATATGAGTGTCAATAGCAAACACTGCCAATCTGTTGTAAATTTCAAGAAGCAACTAAGAGGTGAAAAGTTAAGGAGGAGTGGGCTAATAGACAAAATTCACCAGCCCACTGGCTGAATGAGCAAAAAGTCAATATCTTCAGGATGACTAAGTGTTATGGAGATGGAGGCACCCTCAAAAATGAGCATTGTCCTTCACATGTGGGACTTCTATTCTCTTCCTTGCCCTCTTCCACCTCTCTGGGCTCATCTCCCACCACACACACTTCTTTCTGTATCAACATCTAAAGAGGTGGTGTTTAAGTGCTTCAGAACTTTTTTGGGCAACAATTTTGCCACATCTTAAAGGTCCAAGGTTGGTTTAAGACAGGTGTACAGACAGCAGGACATCTAATTCACTTGCAGATAATCCATTGCGGTAAACACATGACCTTTTGGAGACCTGAGAGGAGAACATCACAAGGAGTCCATCACACTAGCCACCTCATGGGTCAGTTCCTCAGAGTGGCAAGTAGAAGTGCATTCCCCTGGTGTAAAATCTGAGGTTTTGACTTATTTTGTTGTAGGAGTTGCTGGATCTTCAAAAGAACGTTTCAAATTAACAATTGCAGCTTCTTGGTGACTCTTTCTTGTTTTTCTGATCCTGGAATACTGATCCTGACTGCCCTCACCCAATACCTGTTGTCTTCTTCCTTTGTAGCACTCAGTGAAATGTTTTACAATACTGAGCACCATTTATCCTGGTGCTTTGAGCCTTGCTTTTGTAAGTTTGTGAATGATTCTTGGTGTTACAAACTTTTACTGTGTTTCGATGGAAATTTGAAAACACAAAGACGGGAAAACATACAATATGTGTCTTCAACAACTATAAATCATCAATACAAATAATTATTTTCTTGCTTTGAAACAAAAATGCATCTATCAAATAATGGTCCTCTGACATATACACTGCTAAATCAGCACATTACGATATTCACTTGCCTGTCATACGATTGGTGGTGTTGTGAGTGTTCGCTGATAGGACATTAACGCCCATTCCCATTGCCCAGGCCGAGTGAAACTCAATAGCTGTTAGGTGTGGTAGAACATTCATCCAGGCGGTCGGGAACAAAATTGTATCCACAGAGAGATCAACCACCAGGGCAATGGCAGGATAATAGAAGAGTATGTCGAAACACGTGAAAATGCCAAACTTCCCAAAAGGTGTGTTGAATGTCACAAACTCGGGTTCCTTTGGTGTATCAAACTGGACTTCTCCTTGGAAGAGGTGGTACTGAAATTACAAACAAATATATTCTTTTATTATTGCTCAATATGAAATATGTTTCAAGTGTTAGTAAAATGATTTGCTTCTTTACAGCGATTGACCATGTCTTTCGAATTGGCCATCCCCTTAGACTAGAAATAACATCCTATGCCTGTGCTATGCACGCATAATCATGTTTTATCACTTTATTATACTGCACCGAAATCTGTAACTTCCCCTCATTTTCCCTTCAGGTCTTCCAATTCATTTCCTGTCCCCGTAGCATGAAATACATGTACAATTGGTTCCGTTGGGTGCGAGATATTTCTTACTTATTTCTGGACATTTTTCTAATGTCCAGAAATAGGTAAGAAAGATAGCGCACCCAAAGGAACCAATTGTTTATGTATTTCATTACTGCCCAGGTTCTTAGGGTACTGGGTTACCCCATTGTACCTTAACTTGTCCCCGTAGCATGGCCATGATCCTGAACTGACTGCATCGTATGTTTGCAGCTATCGCCATGTGTTACAGTTGTCAAAAGCCATCAATGTCACAATCTGTGGATCTTTACCAAAGACATGAGAATCCTACTGCACAGTGGAGGTGTTGACAGATTGTTTGGATTGTGTAGCAGAGGATCAAGTTACCTTGCATTTTTTTGATGAAGAAGAAATAAATTTGCGATCTGTCTGGCACTACCTTTGGCTCCCAATGAGGTTGAAGTAAATTAGTGTGCTTGTAATGGCCAGATTATGTTTCATTTTCTAGTTTGTATGCTTTTTATTATGAGAAGATGGTTGAGGAGACGCACATTTTGTAGGAAGCATTATCAGAATGTTCAAGAATAGTGGGTAAACTATTCACTATCAAAAGGGTTGGACTGGGACAGAAAATAGGTTGAGTGCCCAAAATCAGAAGCATTTGTAAATGCATTAGGCTTCGCCTATGTGATTAATTATAAGCTTTGTTATTGTAAATTGTAGCTTTCTGAGTAGTTGTACAATATAAGTTACAGAAAGTCTGTTTAAATGTTATGACTTGTTTATGTACAAAAAGGCAATGTATTGTGCTGTTACTAGTGGTATTATAAAGTGGGGAAATTGGCTAAATGGTGGACGACAAGGATAAGAAAACATGTACCTGATAAGTAGGCTTGAAACTGGTGCAGCATTGGGGAGGCAAGATAAAGAGTGGATGAAAAACCATACAATTACAGCATAAGCGCGTTTTTTGCAAATCCAAAAAACAAGATTACATAAGCTAGATGAATAGGTTTTGTTTGGTTATTGTCCATTGTTGAGTTAAACAAATAAAAGTGAACTTTACATTTTTTCAAATGAGCTTTTAAACAGTTGTGAAATATAAGTGAAACACACCGAAAATGAGAATATTGTTTTATTGAGATGAACTATTTTTTTGTATTACAGATTTGTCTTACAATTTTTTTTTATTTTGCACTGCGTGTTTTCTTTTATTATTGTGAAAACAAGTAAACATGAATAAACAATAATACGCATATAGCACATATTTTCATTTGCATTGTCATTAGCATTGTGTTACTAATAGTGTACAATTTATTTTTATTTTAACTGTACACTGTGATATTTTCAAGTACTGTGCTATATTCTTTGAAGTTTGTATGTTATAACAAATACTGCATTTTCTTTCATGGTATTTGTTATAATATGTCCTGGTGACACCGCACCTGCAGCACCATTGAACTCATGACCCTAGTGCCTTCTAGATAACTGCACTTTGCATGTTTTAAGAATGTGGAGTTGGTGCAGTTGGTGTCATTTATAGTATATAACAAAGAAAATACAGGAAGCTGTTTACGTTACTTTGGACACCTCAAACCCTTTTTTAGCAATTATTAGGGTAAAATACCACACGTAAAGCAAGCTAAGTTAGACAAAGCATTGCTGTTTTAAGAATGTGCTGTTGATGTTCTTTATATGTCTAACAATAAAAATACAGGAGGCTGTTTAAATTACTTTGGAGAACTGAAATCCTTTTTAGCATACAATAAGCTAAAATACCATGCGTTAAAAGTATTCAAATACATTTTAATGCATTTTACATCCACAGAAAGATGAATGGCAACATTATTACCATTAGGAAATAACCCCTGCTTCAGTTTATAGAATATTGCCCAATTACCACTTTGCTTATTCATATGGCCAACAGAAAATACAGCAAACTATATAACAGGTTTCTGGTGTTAGAACAATAGTACAATCTGCAGAGTAAAGGTAAGTCTGAAAAAAAGGCAGTCTTACCACTAACCTGCTTTCTAAACTAAACGCTCAATGTTGAAAAAGTGAAAAACTCACACCAAAGAAGAAAAAGATTTTATTTTATTTTAAAGTATTCCAAGATAATAGATACCGTCCGAAAAAAAGAACAGCAGCACAAATCCCATACAGTCATCAAACATGCTTGCTCACAAAAATAAGTTTTGACACAATGTGCCAAAAATGCACAGCAACGTGAATTTTTGAATTCACCACTCTTGAAAATATACAGCGTCCCTTCTCAGCCAGTAGAAGGAACAGGCTGCAATTACAAAACTCGAGGAATACTTTTGGAACAGGCACATGACCGTGTTTCCAATCCAAGAAACTGTGGCAGTTGTCCGGCACTGTAATATTATACAGAAACTGTCCCAACGGATTAAGGGGATTAAAACATCCCTTCAGAGCACCAGGGAGAGAGCTCATGTAAACGACTAAAATCACTTCATTACAGTTTACGCTACATAATGCGCCAACAACAAACACATGAAACAGAAAAAAAGCAATTTTATTAGAGAGAAACATATGACACCAAAAAAAAATGCTATTTTATTTGCAGAACAATATAATGAAGAATGTTAAAATTAGTTGCAAGTTCAACCACTAAAGTAAAGTTAAACAAGCATGTTTTAAATGCGGGCAGCCAGGAAAAGATAAGTATCAGTAAACAGTAGAAGCTGTGCAGCCTTAATGTAAGTAAAAAAGTTACAGAACTGCTGGGCCCGGTGCCACTGCACCTGCTTCACCATTCAAATCCTGATCCTAGTGCCTGCAAGTTAATTGCACTTGTGACTGTCGGTTTATTTGTAACATATAGCAAAAGTCTGTGTTGAGTGGGGTCCCTAGAGCTGTTGGCCCCGGTGCTACTACACATGCTGTACCATTTAAATCAAGCCCCTTTTAACTGCAAAGCATTTGCAATCGTGACACCAGCTATGTGTTTTCAATTTCCTCCTCTGAAATGTGAATGTTTTAGTTTTGGTGAGAGTAATGGTTAGCCCATTATTTTGTGATTATTCCACAGTTACATCCAGGAGTCTCTGAAGTCCCACTATTGTTCTGATTATCAGAACTAAATCGTCTGCATACAAAAGGTTTGATGTTATGAAGCCACCCAATTAAGGTACATCACTATTTACTGTGTTTACTAGGGGTGGTAGATCCACGAGAAACAAATTAAAGAGTGTTAGTGCAGTGACACATCCCTGTTTTAGCTTGTCTGCTGTGGTTATCTACCTAGATAGGCGAGAGCCATTTCCAAGTTGTATCCTTATCCAAGTGTCAATATGGACCTTTTACAGTACTTTTAGAAGACCATCTGGTATTTTCCAGAATGCTAATTTTTGCCATAAGATGTACGGTTCACCTTATCGATGGCTGATTTATAATCTATGAAGCACAGGTGGACCCTCTGTTTACATTGTATTGCAAAATTGTTTACTAGGAAAAGGGCCATGATGTTTGCTATGGCTCCTCTTTCCTTAGTGAACCCTGTCTGGTTTGGTGGAATTATGTGGTGTTCCCTGCCCAATGCTGCAAATATTCCAAAACAAGACCAGCAAAATATTTGGCTTCACTGTAGATTAGTGCTACCAAACAGTAGTTCTCAGGTTTGTTTTTGTTCCCCCGCTTAAATATTGGTGAGATCAATCAGCCATTCCATGATGCAGGGACTCTACCACAGTTAAGGATCGATGTATTAAAAGACTCTAGCCTCCCTGCCAAATACATTTTTTCTTCTTTGAAGATTGCAGATGCAATCCCATTTGGACCTTGTGCTCCCTCTCATCGGCCTTTTGAATTCTGCCTACAGATGTTCTGTATGTTGATTGCAGATGGGAGATCGGCTCGCCTTCTGGAGTTGATATCTGTTGCAGCAATTTTGTCCTGGGATTTTAGCTTGAAAGGTTTATTTGAAATTTGGTCCTGTTGTTCAAGTGGTGTATACACCTTTCTGTTTGTCTGAGTTTTGGCCGTTGTATGGAAATGAGTTTTTAAGAAGCTAACCCAAGTGCCTTCTGAGATGCTTGAGCTTTGTTCTTGCGACATTGATTTATTGATGAAGCTTATTGTCCGTCAAAAGTGTGCAGGTATTTCTTTTGGCGTCATAAAGTAATTTAGCCCAGAAGGTTTTTTTGGTTTTCTGAATTTCCCATTTCAGCTTTTTAAAGATTTTCTTTGCTTTCCGTAGTTCATGCCATATGTTCAAGTTGTTTGAGCTTTCATCATTTGTCTCCACAATTGGTTTACCTGGTTTGTTTTTACCGTGATATAGTGGCTTCACTTTAAGGTCCCCTCAGAATAAATGCTTACTCCTGGGCCTTTTTGACAATTTACTACTGAGCTTGCAAATAGTGCTGCATATTTCCACTGTGAAGGTCTCCCATTTTGTTACTGGGTCTAGCTTCTCATCAATAGTGAGAAATAGTTTCTTTGAGCGCTAAACGAGAGTTGGTAGAGAGTCTGTCGGCCATCTTATTGTCTTAATTAGAGTTATGTATATAGCTATCGCTTGGATTTTTGATGGCTCATGTTCTAATGGTGTAATTATTAAGGCCAGCTCGTATGGGCAGTGGTCCCTGTCAATCATCTCTCCCCGAGCATACGAAGATACTTGTTGCATTAGAGATATGTCAATCAATATATAATCAATAAAGGATGCTCCAGTTTTTGAGTGATATGATAGTCCCAGTGGTTGTTCTTCAGCAAAGCGTCCGTTTAGGGCCCTGAGCCCGAGATGTTCAAGGTTACCAATTAGCAGTTAGCCTTTCTTGTCTATTCTGTGCTTGTGCTTTCTTGAGATTTCTTGATGCTGTACACCTCAAGATTGATTTTGTGCGCAAAGGACTTCATTTGATGAAGGGACACCCAGCAGATTCATATTGAAGTCCCCTGAGAATAGGAAGGAACTGGTCCCCCATTCAAATTTAGGTTCATAAGTTTGTCTATCAGAGCTTTGGAGAGTTTTAGTCTTGACAACTTGCTCTGGTGGATGTATACGTTTACTATTACTATTGTGAACAATTGACAGTTTGATGTTTTTACGGGTACTTCCACAATTTGCGGGCTTTCTTGTTTGTTTTCTAGCTCTTTGTCTTCCATGTGGATGGAGGTTGCTAGATAAATTGCTAGACCCCTTTTAGGTCGCCCTGCTTTGAGCTTTAGTCGCTGGAGAAAAGAAGTTTGAAAAACCTTCCTGTGGCACTGATTCAATTTGCCCAGGTTTCTTGTAGCAAAAAACACGGGTGATGGACAGAATGTAGAACAATGTCATACATTCACCCCAGTACAAGGATCTGGGCCTAAATCCATCGTTTTTTTGCACTCCACACCACCCTGGGTTAGACACTGGCTATATGCAAATCAGCTCTGACCCTGTGCCTCATGGGAACAGTTCAGTCCGAACTACCAAGCCATGTCTTTCCCAGACCGGAACAAGCATCCAAGGACCGGTTTCCGGCTATCCGCCTTCATCAGCCTGGATAGCTTGATTCCAGTGGTGTGGAGAGCCTGGGACTCACCTCTGAGCATACCCAGCCCACTCGGGGTGAAAATTGCAAAAAACACAGGTGATGGACAGAATGTAGAACAATGTCATACATTCACCCCAGTACAAGGATCTGGGCCTAAATCCGTTGTTTTCTTGCACACCACACCACCCTGGGTTAGACACTGGCTATATGCAAATCAGCTCTGACCCTGTGCCTCATGGGAACAGTCCAGTCCGAACTACCAAGCCATGTCTTTCCCAGACCGGAATCAAGCATCCAAGGACCGGTTTCTGGCTATCAGCCTTCATCAGCCTGGATAGCTTGACTCCAGTGGTGTGGAGAGCCTGGGACTCACGCCTGAGCATACCCAGCCCACTAGGGGTGAAAAGTGCAAAAAACACAGGTGATGGACAGAATCTAGAACAATGTCATACATTCACCCTAGTACAAGGATCTGGGCCTAAATACATCGTTTTTTTGCACTCCACACCACCCTGGGTTAGACACTGGCTATATGCAAATCAGCTCTGACCTTGTGCCTCATGGGAACAGTCCAGTCCGAACTACCAAGCCATGTCTTTCCCAGACCGGAATCAAGCATCCAAGGACCGGTTTCTGGCTATCAGCCTTCATCAGCCTGGATAGCTTGACTCCATTGGTGTGGAGAGCCTGGGACTCACGTCTGAGCATACCCAGCCCACTCGGGGTGAAAATTGCAAAAAACACAGGTGATGGACAGAATGTAGAACAATGTCATACAATCACCCCAGTACAAGGATCTGGGCCTAAATCCATCGTTTTTTTGCACTCGACACCACCCTGGGTTAGACACTGGCTATATGCAAATCAGCTCTGACCCTGTGCCTCATGGGAACAGTCCAGTCCAGTCCGAATTACCAAGCCATGTCTTTCCCAGAAGAAGCTGAAGAAGGCTGAAAGCCAGAAACCGGTCCTTGGATGCTTGATTCCGGTCTAGGAAAGACATGGCTTGGTAGTTCAGGCTGGACTGTTCCCATGAGGCACAGGGTCAAGGCTGATTTGCATATAGCCATTGTCTGACCTAGGGTGGTGTGGAGTGCAAAAAAACGATGGATTTAGGCCCAGATCTTTGTACTGGGGTGAATGTAAGACATTGTTCTGCATTCTGTCCATCAACTGTGTTTTTTACAATTTTCACCCCGAGTGGGCTGGGTATGCTCAGACGTGAGTCCCAGGCTCTCCACATCACTGGAGTCAAGCTATCCAGGCTGAAGAAGGCTGATAGCCAGAAACCGGTCCTTGGATGCTTGATTCCGGTCTCGGAAAGACATGGTTTGGTAGTAGGTATGGGCGGAAAATCCGTTTCGCTCGCGGATTTTGCGGATTTTCGGGAAATCCGCAATCCGCGAGATTCGCGAGTCTCCCGCAAAATCCGCAAATCCGCTTGCAGCGGATTTTGCTCGCACTGCTCGCACTGTTCGCGTGAGTTCGCGGCTTCCCAGTACAACTTCGCGCCCCGCGAATAAGTGCTAAATTGCAGAAATACGATCTTAGCAAAACTGAAACTACTTGCCAGGTTCAAAAGTTCAGGCTCATCATTAGTAGCCATTTCCTGTAGTGCTTCCTGAGGGGCCCCTCCAGAGTTCAGTTGCCAGTTGCAACTATTATGTGACCCTGCTCTGAACCTCAGAATAGTTACACATATGCCACAAAGGTCCTGAATTACAGCTAAGGGAGACAAGCAGGAGCCAGGCTGGAAGTTAAAATCCATTAATCAGCCCCTAATTCATTATTGTCAGTTGGGGCAGGGCAGGTGTTGTAACTAATTTTGCAACAATGAAAGCACTTAGCAAGTGCAAAAGATCACTAATCAGGGCGCACTAAGGAAGCAGGTGCCAGCTAAAAAATATTCTGTGACACATTAATCAGCCCCAAATTAATTCAGGTCACTTGAGGCAGGGAAGGTGTGCTTTGCTTTGCCGAAAATAATGTACACTGGACAACCAGAGGGTGTGGTGATGAAACAGAGGGTGGCATGGGTGGGCCAGAGGGTGGCATGAGTAATCAGAGAGTGGCAGTGGTGACAGAGAGTGGCAGTGATGAAGAAGAGTGTCCCAAACAGGCTGGACACGTAGAAACAACAAGTTCGCGAAACTTGCGACCCGACAGGTAAGTTCGCAAATTGCGAAATTGTAAAAACCCTCGCGAACTGGCAGAAACACGGGCGAACACAAAAAAAAAAATCCGCAAATTCGCGGGAATTCGCGGATTTTGCGGATTGCGAATTCGCAAATCCGCAAAATTCGCGAACGCGAGATCCGCAAAATTTGCCCATGCTTATTTGGTAGTTCGGGCTGGACTGTTCCCATGAGGCACAGGGTCAAGGCTGATTTGCATATAGCCATTGTCTGACCTAGGGTGGTGTGGAGTGCAAAAAAACGATGGATTTAGGCCCAGATCTTTGTACTGGGGTGAATGTAAGACATTGTTCTGCATTCTGTCCATCAACTGTGTTTTTGCAATTTTCACCCCGAGTGGGCTGGGTATGCTCAGACGTGAGTCCCAGGCTCTCCACATCACTGGAGTCAAGCTATCCAGGCTGAAGAAGGCTGATAGCCAGAAACCGGTCCTTGGATGCTTGATTCCGGTCTAGGAAAGACATGGCTTGGTAGTTCGGGCTGGAATGTTCCCATGAGGCACAGGGTCAAGGCTGATTTGCATATAGCCATTGTCTGACCTAGGGTGGTGTGGAGTGCAAAAAAACGATTGATTTAGGCCCAGATCTTTGTACTGGGGTGAATGTAAGACATTGTTCTGCATTCTGTCCATCAACTGTGTTTCTTGCAATTTTCACCCCGAGTGTGCTGGGTATGCTCAGACGTGAGTCCCAGGCTCTCCACATCACTGGAGTCAAGCTATCCAGGCTGAAGAAGGCTGATAGCCAGAAACCGGTCCTTGGATGCTTGATTCCGGTCTAGGAAAGACATGGCTTGGTAGTTCGGGCTGGACTGTTCCCATGAGGCACAGGGTCAAGGCTGATTTGCATATAGCCATTGTCTGACCTAGGGTGGTGTGGAGTGCAAAAAAACGATGGATTTAGGCCCGATCTTTGTACTGGGGTGAATGTAAGACATTGTTCTGCATTCTGTCCATCAACTGTGTTTTTTGCAGGTTTCTTGTAGCAGCACCACATGGAACTTAAATAAGTATTGTCTAAAAAGGGGGTTGTGTTGTTTACTCACTAGCCCGTTTATGTTCCAGGAGCAGACTTTTAATGTGTTTTTTACCTGCCATTTGTGTGTTGTCTTTGTCATTTCAGTGTTTTTGTTGTGTTAAGCGTAACAGCTAGCCATTGCCTTTGTGGTTAGATGATGTTACATTGTAAGGGTGCCAATTCATTGTCCTCTCCCTGGTTTCATTTGTGTTCCAGAGATTTACTTCTGGCATGTCATAGCACTGAATGTACCTATGCTTTCCCATGTTTATTTTGGGAGCTTGTTTATGGGTGTGCTCCAGCGGGTGGGGATATCCGGATGTCTTGGGTTCGTATATATCAATATGCCCCAGAGTTGGATGGTCTCTGCTTCCCTTATTAATGTTTGGGCTAGTTCGCCCGTGCTCCATGTAACTCGAGTATACTCACTATGATGTCCAGGTTCAGGTTTTATTAATTCTTCAGATAGGATATCCTTCATTGTGACAAGCCCTAAAGATGGAATGAGATGTATAAGCCTTAAGATGTTTCCTATTTGTAATATATCAAAGAGGCCTTTTAAAATATACTCCGGGCAAAAAAGTGTAATGGTCCCCGCTATTTCCTGTATGGCCAGGCCCACCATTACCAGGGTAAGGGGTGTCTTGTTAAGAAGAACTTCAGAGGGAGACTTTTATCTTTTGGCCAGTGAGGTTTTATTTGAGCAAATGGTCTGTTCTTCTAGTTTTCTGGTGTCTTGTTGTAGTGACAATGGTTGATTTGGTTGGTTTAATATTGAACATTTTATTTTGTATAAATTGTTTTTTTGTACTGATTAATTTCCTGCACTACTAATGACTTTCCTGCAGTTTCTCTTTTTCTCAGATGCTCTTGTTGTTCCTATAATTTTTTTATTGTACATTTTAAAGATGCCTTTTTGAGAAACCTGTGGCGAGAGGTTTCTGTTTGATGATCAATATAGGAGGTGGAATCAGAGAGATGTGGCTGTGTGCTTACTACCGCCGCTCCACTCTCGATCTGTTTAATTTCCTTTTGCTTTTTCTGTTGATACCAGGGCTGTTTGCCCTCTGAAGTAGAGGGGAGATGACTTTGCTCCTTTCGGCCTTCCTCATATGGGGCCTCATTTATAAGGCTGTGCGTCACTTTTATGCCGCTGGTGCGTCACTTTTTGTGACGCACCAGTGGCGTAAAAAATGCACCTTGTTGCACCATATTTACAAAGTGCCACATCTAGGTAGATGAGTCACTTTGTAAACCCCTGCGCCACATTATACCTTCGCCAGGTATAATGTATGCAAGGGGGGCGTATTGACGCAAGGAAGGGTCGTAGAAGTGACGCAGTGAAATCTATGAGATTTCGCTGCATCACTTTTAGGACGCTGTTGCGTCCAAAATCTTGCGCCTACCTCACAGCAGGCATAAGACTGACGCAGGCCCTTTCACATGGGGCTTGCCCCATGTGAAAGGACGCATTGCTGGAGTTGCGTCACTTTTGTAACACACTCCAGCAATGCGTCACTTTTGCGCTTACAGATATGTCAGAAATACTGTAACTCCTTCCGACATGATGCGTCATACATTAAATATGACGCATCAGGAATGTCGCAAGGAGGGTGCTCTGAGAAGTGACGCATCGCTGCTTTCACGCAGCGATGCGTCATTTCTCATAAATGAGACCCAGGATGTTTCTTGAGCTATATCTCTTTTTGGAGATTTGTCAAAGCTCTGTATTGGGGCTCCCTTGGAGCTGACTTTTCAGTTGTAGTTTTAGCCAACATTTATAAAGGATCTTTTTGCATCAACTTAAGTTTTTGCTTTCCACCAGTTAATTGTTTTGTCGTACCTCCATTATATTTTCCTATTTTTTTTAGCAACTCTAGCCTTGGGAGTCACGTAAATCCCATCATCTGAGTTTATCTTTTTTTGTAAATACTGCATGTGTTGGCTAAATATGGGATATTCAATCAGCTTAGTTGCTTGTTCGATTTTATATTTCGTCCTTTCCTCTTTTTGCACTGTTCATTTTGTCCCTGTTTCCCACTGAGCTGGAGTTACTTTCAGAGAAGGCGTTGACAGAAAATTATTTTTCTTTCCTAGAAACCCGATCATTCATTGGATTCACATTAACTTCACTTTCGGGTGCTTCCACTGTTTTAATTTTGTTTGTAACATTTATTTCTGTTGTTTGCAGTAATTTTTTACCCCCTCCCTGGGACATGGAGCAAAGTTTGCAGATTGTCAGTGCTCCTTGTTTGTTTAGATCATTCTGTGCCAGGTTTGCATTTAGCTACCCACGAGCGAAGTCATTGTGTTCGGGAGGCCCAACAGTTTATTTGAAACAGGTGATCATCTGCAGGTTGGCTCTGCCATTAGCGTATCCACGTGTGCCCTTCTGATTAGATTATTTAAATTTGCAATTTTCTCTTCAGGCTAATCTGGATATCCATTTTGCTAGACTGGTAATTTAAATCCTCCACTGAGCTTTGTAAACGTTCTAAGGAGAAGTGCCTTGCGTTCCCCAATTTCAGACGAGTCGTTGCTAATATTTGATGGTGGTTCTTTGGCGTTTGCGTTCAACAAATGTTACCATTCATTGGTGTTCACGTAGGGAAGGTCTTTGCGCATGTCCAGGGGTGCTGTTGGTTGTGTCAGCTTTCACTATGTCTAAGTAGATCGTAGATGACGGTATTTAATTCATGTCTTGAGTGATCTTTTTGCCTTTCATATTCGTAATGGTCCCCTTGACGGTCTGTGATTCTTCCTGGATTTGTTTTTCAACTCGCATCAGTCCATTCATGCTTTGAGTTTGTCACCTGATTTCTTCCTCTTCTAGATGAATTATTAAGTGGGATAATTTCTCCTCTCGCAGGAATGAGCTCAGAGAGTCATTATGTGTAACTTTATCAGGTTTCCAAATTCATGTTGGTCGCTGCTGTCATTTCATGCTTTTATGATCTTTGGTTCCGTGCCTTCGGTCCATGTTCATTGTTGGTTTTCGCTTTTCCTCTTATAGACGTGCGGGGGGTTATTATTACCAACTCATTGAGGGGGCATCGATTCAACTTCTGTGTCTCAGTTTCTAGCTCTTTAATTTGGTAATGCTCTAGCCCATTGGCCTTCATCTTGCCCTGTTTCTCTGACAGGGTCATTTTGTATCTCTATTGGTTTCATTCATTGTTTTATTGTTACAATAGAACTGAGTGCTTGAAGGAGTACAGTAATGCTCCCATTGCTGGAATACATTACTTCTCCCGCATCTTTAAGATTTTGCGTTTATTTTTGGTTGCGTTGGGCTTGACTCCATATTGGGTAGCAGTGGTACTGATGATTTGAGTAGTGGGCTTCTCTGCCAGTTGGTTATGGCTCTTTGTGTTTCAGATTGTGTATTGAGTACGGATTCCATTAGTTACCCCTTTTGTCCGATGATTTTGCATTGTTATAGGGCTCAAGTTTTTCCTGAGTGCATTTTCCCCCTTAATATTCCTTTGTCCAAATTCAATGTGATCAGGTTTTGTGTATTTGATAAGTTTATGGTTCCTCAATAACTGATTTTGGAGGAAACGCACTGCGTTTAGCTTTTTATTTGCCTCTTATTTATGTTCTTGTTGATTTTACGATCTTGTTTTTAAGATAAGACTATTTGTTGACCTTTTTGTTAATGGAGGTGAAGCTATGGCACTCGGGGCTGAGGAATCAGGTGTGGGAGACCTCCCCTAATTGCAAGCCGAACTTGTACCTAGCTGGAACGCTTCCACGAGTAGGGGGCTCGACCGAATGGGGCGTAATTAACCTCTGGTCTTTGGCCTTTTTGGTGCTGATTGACGCGGTCTCAGTATGGACCTGTAATGCCCTGTTTCCTTTGGCGCTGTCAACACCTAGAAACCCAGGGGCATATTACCAACAACTAGCGATAATTATCGCTATGTTGGCTTAGCGGCAAAATTTTTATCGCCGTGCTGCGGCGATTTTTATCGCTTAGGAGCCTTGCTATTATCAAGGTTTATCTCCTAAGCGATAAAAATCTGCCGAAATGCATGAATATCGCTGAAAAGTCAGCGATATTCATGCATTACCGAGCTAATGCTCTTAGCCATGTTATCCGCCTCCCATTGGATAACATGGCTAAGAACTGCTCAGGGCAGGTGTTAGCTTTTGGAGATATTCTCGCTTAGCGCGAATATCTCCAAAAGTTGGTAATAGGAGATAGCGATGTTAGCGACTGTTTCCAGTCGCTAATATCTTGGCACGCCCACTTTGCATGTCATTAGTGATAAATATCACTGACATGTAAAGCGGGGCCCAAGATGGTCGCTATCTCCTACTAGCTGTCGCTAACTGGTGTTAGCGACAGCTAGGTAATAGGGAGATAATTTTATGTCCGCTTTCTTGGCTTTTAAAGCCAAAAAAGCGGAGATAAACCCCCTTGATAATATGCCCCCCCAGTGTTTGATGTATTTAACTGTATTTAGCTGTTGCAGGCTGCCATAAGCTGTTGTGGTGGCAAGATCCTTCTGCCCGGTGGTATTTTGCTAAAGTTTAGTGGCAAAAGGGAAGGGGGGTTCGTGGTGGGAGGGATCCCAAGTCCCCCACCTCAGAAAATTTGAGTGCTTCCCCAAACCTTCTGCAGTTGTACAGGACTCTCACTCTTGCGCTTAACTGTCTTGAGTCGAGCTTGTTCTGTGTCTTTGGTCCTTTGGTTTTGCCAGTAGTGCTGGCACTGGCGCTTGCTCTTGAACTGGCCAACTGTAAGGAGACTAGCGGAGACTCGACGAAATTATGCTGCTGAGTGCCTCGAGCCCCTGTTCCTCCGGGCACCAGTTCCCAGGCTCCTGCTCCCACTCCTGCTACTTCAGCTGCTCAGCCGCACCCACGTCCTAATGTTCTTTGCTCCGTCCGGCAGCCGGCAGCTCAATTCGGCTCTGCAGCTTTAGGTAATTTCGCAGGGCTGATTGAGAGGGCATGCAGACAGTCCTGTGACACTACCGCAAGAGCTCCTGGGAAGGCTGTTCTAGCAGCCCGGCCAGCTACCAGGTCCAGCAGCCCAGCTGCTTGGCCCCCAAGCAGCCTGGTCATTGGCCCTGGCTTCAGCCCTGGTTTACTGGCCTAATTACGGCTTTTGGCTTTTCAGTCTCAGTGGGGCTGCGGGGTAGGGGGCTGCGGAGTGGCAAGGCAAGCAAGGATGGGCCGAGACGGAAGTCGGAATTAGGAAGTGTGACAGACCAATTTCTCCACGAAGGCTATCCGAAAGCTGATTTAGCACAGTGTTATAGAAAAGTTAAATAAGCCAGTCAGGGATTATCCAAATTCTATGGGCTCATTTCACATAAGTAATGTAAGACAAAATCCTAACTTTATGACTTTCAGTATTCACAAAGTGCAATTAGGAGTAGTAAACTTAGGATTCCTAACTTTACTACTCGTAAATGCACTTTGTGAATAACGAAATACCTTGATTCCTTTTCCTTCCTTATATTCCCCCAATGTTCTGCAATATCCGAGGTTGGGGAGCTAGACCAGCGAATCATTATCTGTGATTGAGATATTACTGCACTCACTCTTTGAAAAACAGATGATGCTCTAAAATATGAAACCTCATTAACAACCAGAAGCAGTAACAGCCTGATTGACAGCTAGTACACCCTAGGAACGTAGTATACTATTAAAGTGCCTGAGTTCTACTTGCACACAAAAGGTAATGGGAGCGATGCTTGCATTTTGCCTAACCAGAGGCTATCACTTCAAGTAGCATTTCAACCCACTGTTCCTTTGGCCTCAATGAATTTCAGATTAGACCCATATGGGAAGCAGTCTTGATCCTGCACCAATAGGAACAGTCCAATCAGAACTACCAAGCCAGGACCTCTCTGAGCGAACACTTTTAGTCCAAGACCGGCTGATTGAGGCTATACAGTCACGTGCAGCTTGGCTCTAGTGGCACTGTGAGCAAGGAATTCACATCTGGGCATATCCTTGGCTACTTAGGGAGTTATATCAAACACACAAAATGTACCAGGAGGAATGTTTGCAATTTGTCTAGCCACTGGCAATCGCTCGGGTAGCATTCCAACCCATCGTTCTTTTGCCCACCATGCCACTTTGGATTAGACTCAGACATATTCAAATCAGTCTTGGTCCTCCTCATTGGAGTGAATCATCCGCATGAGCAAAGAGACCATGCCAAAGTTAAGGAAAACGAAACAACATCCCAATACTTCGGAGATACCAGTCACAGTCAATAGTCTTGAAAACCAGTACCCAACTCTGGAACAGTGGCTGACATCCTTATGATCAACTGTGAA
This sequence comes from Lissotriton vulgaris, assembly GCF_964263255.1. Taxonomy (NCBI): domain Eukaryota; kingdom Metazoa; phylum Chordata; class Amphibia; order Caudata; family Salamandridae; genus Lissotriton; species Lissotriton vulgaris. Next base: position 1,302,933,732 of record NC_141694.1, read on the forward strand.
ATCCCATGCCACATAGTTAACAATGACTAAAAAATAATTAAATTTCTATTGAAATGAATAGTCCATTTCACTCGCAATGAGAAACCTGACCTCCCCGCGTTGAGATTATCACCGGGAGGTTTATTTTCCACACTCACGATCGGCAACTTGAAGATGCTGATCGCGAACGAGGATAAAGTCTCGCTGGGATGTCATTTTGCTTGCTTGCGGTCGCCAAATTGACGTTGAGGACCACAAGCATGCAAAAAATGACCGCAGCACTATGCTACCCATGTTTGCACTGTGATACGTGCAATTTCTGTAGTGCAAAGTAGCGGCAACTTCCCAAACTATGCGAGCGTAGCGTAGTGCTTTGCCCAGGGTTAGAAAACAGTTGATCCACATCTGACCTCATTCTTGATGTCACATTCAATTACTGCCCATCTAGAGACCTGGTTGCTATTGGCCTGGGAACCCCAAGGTTAAGTTGTGACTGAAATTAAAGCCACCCGAAAAACATCTAAAAGAAGCTTGAGATGCCTTTAGATTATGTTTAAAATGGACTGGAGCAGGGAATCTATCCCAGTGCCTTAAACAAACCATTGCCCAGGTGAATTTTGACATGCAGATCATCGTTCTCAACATTTCTAAAACTAGCCAAGAGGTTCAAAGATATGGTCAACATCCTCCATGAAATACTCATGAATAACACTGGGTAGTTGCTCCATTAGAGCATGCAGAGATCTGGGCCGAAATCCATGTTTTTTTTGCACTCCGCACCACCCCAGTTCAGACATGGCCATATGCAAATCAGCCTTGACCCTGTGCCTCATGGGAACAGTCAGCCAGGAAACCTTGACTCCAGTGGTGTGGAGAGCATGGGACTCACGTCTGAGCATACCCATCCCACTTGTGGTGACAAATGCAAAAACAACAATTGATGGACAGAATGCAGAACAATGTCATACATTCACCCCAGTACAGAGATCTGGGCCTAAATCCATCGTTTTGTTGCACTCCACACCACCCCAGTTCAGACATGGCCATATGCAAATCAGCCTTGACCCTGTGCCTCATGGGGACAGTCCAGCCCGAACTGCCAAGCCATGTCTTTCCTGGACCGGAATCAAGCATCCTACGACCGGTTTCTGGTTATAAGGTGTCTTCAGCCAGGATAGTTTGACTCCAGTGGTGTGGAGAGCATGGGACTAACGCCTGAGAATACCCATCCCACTCGGGGTGACAAAGGCAAAAACAACAATTGATGGACAGAATGCAGAACAATGTCATACATTCACCCCAGTACAGAGATCTGGGCCTAAATCCTTCGTTTTTTTGCACTCCACACCACCCCAGTTCAGACATGGCCATATGCAAATCAGCATTGCCCCTGTGCCTCATGGGAACAGTCCAGCCCGAACTGCCAAGCCTTGTCTTTCCTGGACCGGAATCAAGCATCCTAGGACCGGTTTCTGGCTATCAGCCGTCTTCAGCCAGGATAGCTTGACTCCAGTGGTGTGAAGAGCATGGGACTCACGTCTGAGCATACCTATCCCACTCGGGGTGACAAATGCAAAAACAACAATTGATGGACAGAATGCAGAACAATGTCATACATTCACTCCGGTACAGAGATCTGGGCCTAAATCCATCGTTTTTTTTGCACTCCACACCACCTCAGTTCAGACATGGCCACATGCAAATCAGCCTTGACCCTGTGCCTCATGGGAACAGTCCAGCCGGAACTGCCAAGCCATGTCTTTCCTGGACCTAAGTTCAGACACATAAGACGTTTAGTAGCATACGTACAAGGGGTGATAAGCAATAGATGGTACAAGTTATGGCAAATACAGAGAACACAAAAAGGTGAAGGTTGAGGAGAGAAAAAGAGTTGAAAGAAATAAAAGACATGACAGAGAAGAAGGAGAAGGATAAAATCTGTTTTGGATCAGGTATAGAATTGCCTAATACTCTGAATACATATAAAAGAAATTAAATTCCACACTGCTGGATAAGCCAAAGTGGAATTTTCTTTTTCTTTAATAAAAATCATCACTTTTCCAAGGGTTCCAAGTCAGGGCATACCCTTGCTCACTTAATGCCTTAAATGAAAAACACTGTGCCATGCCAACCCATGCTTTCATCATTAAGCCATATGTTTTCAAATTGCCATTTTATAAATTTATTTTGTGTTTATACATGAAAATAAATGGACTTCCTTGGTCAATATACAAATAAAAACTTAAAAAACAATCAAATTCCCACACTGAGCGCCAGATATACAAAGCATATTTGCAGACACAAACAGCCCTATTTGCAGAATCGGGCTAGTTGAAATCACAAAAATGTTTTTTCTTATGTACAAGAAATGAAATGCAATTTCGTAACCATTTATCAAATCAAACTTGGGTTTGCGACACAATTTTGATTTGGTATTTGGAAGGGGAGTGTTTAGGGTGCCCTTCTAAATACTGAATAATAATGGTGTGTATGAATGGTTTGCCAGCAGAATGTGGTCACAAAACATTAATACTTTACCAACTACATTAGTGTAGTGGGAATGCATTCACAAATGGGACCCCTTCCCCTTTGTGAATGTAAAAAAAACATGTTTTAGGGGAGGGGTGGTCTATGGGACAAACAAAAAACACAAATCCACTTTTCTTTTTAAACACAGTCCCATTTCCTTTATGGGAAAGAGGTTGCATTTAGAAAAATAAGATTACTTTATTAAAAAGCAAACACAGACATGTTGGTCTGCTGACCCTTGCAGGCCACCATCCCTCTGATGGCAGTGATTCCTACTGAATGGCAAGTTGCGATCAGCATCATTAAATTTCCTGAGGTAGGTCAATTTGGGACCCACCAGGAATCACTAATTTAAAAATAAAACTGTCATACATTAGGTACAGCATTACCAAATAGTGATTAAGAAAGAATTGCTATTCTAGATATGTGTACACCTTGCCCTAAGTAACCTATGATAAAGTCTACCTGCAGGTGAATAGCAATACTGAAGTCAGCAACTGCTCATCTTCTTAGAAGTCAAGGTAGTGTCAAGATTAATGAAGACAGGCAATGTTTTTCATTCAACCATTTAAAATAGCAAATAGTTGCAGTCAAGTGCTTGAAAAATTATGGGATATTGAAGTGAGGAAATTAATGCAACCAATATAAAAAATGGCAAGATCTGCAAGTAAGTTGATTGGAGAACATGGCTTTCTTATCCAAGTTGCTTAAAACTGTCATAGGAATAGGGGTGATGGATGCTTCTCTTCCTCCCCATAATCTGACAGTGCTGGTGTGCCAGGAGAAAATGTTTGTTCATCTGCAGAAGATGGTGCCTGCTCACTCTTGGTGTACTCCTGGGCGCTCATTATTTTTCCCTCCAACAATGCAGTGGGATGAAGAGCTAAATATGAGTGTGTTTGGTAACATGTTGAAACTACTGTTACCAGAAAGTCAAACTGCTGTGCCTTAAGGTCAGTCCCCTCACTAATCTTTAAACTATTCCTCCTACACATTACTGTGCAGTAAACTATTTTTTTCTTTGGACACCAGAGAGCCCTGCAGCAAGATAGCCGTAGCTTAGAGAGGTTCTGTCGGCCTGGAAGATTATTCTGCCATCATCTCCATTACCTAAAGGGACATCAATCTTTCCTTGCTGCCGTCATTCATCCTAGCAGTTCCCTGTCATGATGAGCCCTTTCATTCCGGGACAAGAGCTGTGCCGGTGGGGATGGTTCCATGCTTACATACATAAATATTGATGAAAAAAATACTGATGTAAAAATATGGATTACTAAAATATTGAATCCCTATACTTAAACAGGTAAGTACAGTAATAATAAACTCAAAAATATCGATGTAAAAAATATAGATGTGAAAAATATTGACTTTAAAATATAACATAAATTAAAATAAAATAAATACATAATATTAATATTATTAACAAAATAAATTAAATTTAATTTACATATACAATAACCTTAATTTATTAAATGTAAACACAAAAAAGTGTACATACATATATTTCCTTAAATACTTTTTATGAACTATAACCTTTATTGAATCTATAAACTGTTTTAATTATATAAAAATAAAATAAACACATATATAAATAAATAAAAATAAAATATTCTATATTTAATTAACACATTAAACTACTTCAAAAAAAGAATACAAACATTTAATAACAAAATGAAAACATTAGTAGTTAAAATGTGGGAAAGCGTAGGGGTCAAAATTACAATTCACACTCCATTGAGTGCAACAGTAGGGAAAGCATTGGATAGCGGAGGGGTAAAAACTACTATTCCGACTCCAGTAAATGCAACAGTAGGGAAAGCGCTGGATATCGTAGGGGTAAAAATTACTATTCCCAATCCAATGAGTGCAACAGTAGGGAAAGCGCTGGATAGCGGAGGGGTAAAAATTACTATTCCCACTCCAGTGAGTGCAACAGTAGGGAAAGCGCTGGATAGGGTAGGAGTAAAAATTACTATTCCCACTCCAATGAGTGCAACAGTAGGAAAAACACAGGATAGCAGAGGGGTAAAAATTACTATTCCCACTCCAGTGAGTGCAACAGTAGGGAAAGCGCTGTATCACAAAACAATAAAAACAAAACAATCAACATTTTTATTAAATTTAATTTCCAAAATTAACATAATTAATATATAATTTTAACTATAGTATTATTAACAAAGAAAATAAAAAAAATATGTGCCCATTATTTAATACTATAAAATTCACAACACACACCTACAATTAATTACACAATTGAAATAAATAATTACTAATCAATTAATGAAAATTAATGTATTAATATTTATTAATTAATCAATAAAAAATGAATTGCTTACCACCTTTCACACCATTTACACATATTAACACCAAAACACACACCTAAAAATAATTACACAATTACGATTACTAATTACTAATTAATTAATAGTAATTCATTTGAAACTATTTATTAATTGATCAATAAACATTTTTAATTACTTACCACCCTTCACGCAATTTACACATATAAACACCACAACACACACCTAAAATTAATTAAGCAATAAACATAATTATTTCTTAATTAACTAATTGAAATTAATTAACAAATATTTATTAAAATATTATTAAATAATCAATTAACACATTAATTATTCAATATTTTTTATAAAATTTAATTACTTCCCACCCTATTCCCCTATAAACCCACAACCCGCTATGGAACTAAAAATGCAGAATTAAACTTAAAATAAATTAATAACTAGTAAAACTCTAAAACATATAATAAAATTATAAACAATTCTCAATAAAAACACTAAAATACATAACATTATTATTAAATCAATCTTTTTGTAAACTATATTTTTGTAAATTGTATTTCTTACAACGATATTTATGTAATCAATATTACTTACCTGTCAGTCGATACTCTTGTGAACTATAATTTTGTTGTTGATATTTCTTCCCCTCAATATTTTTGCGGCGATATTTCTGTCCCACGATATTTTTGGACAAAATATTCTATTCTGCACCGGTGGGGATATCCTGCACTGACCACTGAAGTCTAACTGGGCCCTGAGGACTGCACTGTGGTACCTTGGGATTGTTGCACTGTGAGCTGCTGAGGTTGAGTCTGGAGGTCGCGGTGCGCTGTCTCCATGTGTGGCCTGGACGGGGCCAGCTGCGGGTCTCCGAGGACTGGCCCACCTGATGTGCTGGCCACAGGACTCGGGAGCCCAGGCAAATGGCTATCAGATTCTGCCCGTCAGTCGGTGATCTAGGGACTGGGTTGCAAAGTGGTCATCCAGGGCTTGGGGGGGGGTGATGTGCTGCCCTCCATGCAAGTGAAAAACAGGGCTGGCTGTGAGGCAGCTGAGATTCCTTTCATGCTAATGAGCATTTTCCTTCAGGGAAAATTCCCTCCCTTCATGGTGGAGAAGCATAAATAAGCCTCGCTCAGCAGATCACTATGGACTCATTTATTTGATGTATGTACGTTTGCAAGGTGTAAAAATTGCCAAAAGAGCAACAGCTGCCGCTTCAAGTTGTACCGGACCAGTCATTGTCATAATAAACAGAAGAAATAATAAGGTACAGATATTTTATCAGACTGTGCTAAGCATTCATGTTTGATCATATAGTTAGAAAGAGAACATTGTGTGAAATTTTGAATGTACAGGATTATTCTATCACAAAGGATCGACAACAACTCCTATTGACCACTGCCTCCTTTTAAACAAAACATTTTTTGTACTTTCACACAGGGGAAGGGGTCTGAAAAGCACAACTTCCCTTTTGCAAATAGGTTACCACACCAGTTTGGGGGCCAGTAAAATATCAATGTTTTGCAACTGGATTTCGGTTGCAGAATATTGAGATGATGCTGGCAGCCACCCTGGAAGATAGAGGCCATGCGGACTTAAGTCTCTTGACTTCGTAGCATCGATTGAGCAGAGCACGGGGAGTGTTGAGCATTAGCCCTGTCTTTCGTACTGCAGTCCTTTCCTTGTACATGTGGGACATTGTGTGTGGTATATAGACTCCCCCAGACACTGAGGAAACTTTTGGGACTTCACCCGGTGGGGCAGGGTGGCCTTCAACTGATCGCACCGCATTAAACCCTTTGCACCTGAGCTTGTGGACCAAGGGTGATTCTTGATTGCTGACTACCCTTGGATCTGCCCATGCCTCAGATGGACTTTGGTTGAGGAGTGACGGGACCCTGACAGCAAAGCACAAGGATAACCCTAATTTGGAGATCGAGGAACATAGATACCCATAATTGATGCTTCTGGATGTCCCATGGTCTCTATCACTGATGACAGTGGTGACAGGTGAACTACACAATGTTGGGATCCTGTGCTCTGAATACCCTGTGGGTTAAAGCACGGGTACTGATTGCAGATCACCCCTGAGTTGGGTCTGCTCTTGCCCCCTGATAGATGCATATCGGGGAGAGGCGGGACCCCATCTGCTGAGAATCTTAGAACTCCCAGATTTTACAACCAGCTACACCACTTGCCCTTTAGCTACAGACATCCTGTGAGGTGCACTGTCCTTCGTCATGGGAAATAGCGACAATCAAATTGTCCTTTGAAACCTGGCATCTTATGAGCACTGCGGACCCGTAACTGGAGAGTTGAGTGCAGGAATCATGGGAAACTGATAACACTACCAGTGCCCAGGACATCAAATCCATGTTCATGAACTTTAAAAACAGCCTGACAAACATAGACTCAAAAATTGTTGTCCTCACTAATATATGTGACTGACTCAAGGAAAAGGTTGACAAACATGAGGAGCGTATTGACTAACTGGAGCGACGCACATCTGACATTGAAGATACTCACATGACATCTGGAGAACAGTTTCTACACATGAAAAAAAGTTACTGCTATATGATCAAAAGTAAAAATGAAGATCTCAAGCATGTTTCAGACGAAATACCCTCCATATTTTTGTGGTTCCGGAATAAACTGCCATGGACAAGATAGAAACTTATGTTGAAACCATGCAGAGAGTGCTGTCTGGTTATGATCTCTCCCTGGTGTTCATAGTTGAGTGTGGATACCATTCCCTGGGTCTGCATCCGCATCCTGGGCCAGTGGCCGCAGTGCATTGTAACCAGGCTATTGAACTATAGAGATAGGTATAATGTCTTATGTTTGGCCAGGGAATGCCTTTCTATCCAATAGCAGGAAAACACTATTTCCTTGCATCCAGACTTTCCCTTGGCAGTCCAGGCTGCATGTCGGGACGTTTTGCTTGCCACACGGCTCCTCCAGAAGCGCCATGTCCTCGTTGCTTTACCTGGCTAAGTTCCACATCAATCTTAATGGGAAAGTCCACAGACCCTAAGGCCGCAAAAATGTTTGCTTGTAACCTGGCCTTATGGCGTGCAAAGTGATCGCCATCTCCTAAAGAGGCGAGAGATGACCTCCTTAGCAACAACAACTAATTACATTAGGAAGCTGGCACGCCATATACTATAACAAAGTAAGGAATACTGTGCACAGAGTCCAGTGGATCCCCAGAGGTATTGCGAAGGCTAAATTAGATAATCACTATTAGCTCTATTTGTGGTAGTGTGTTCGACCTGTAAGGCTTGTAAGGCGGGTGTATTATGCATTTGTTGTATTCACTCAATCAAGGCTGATGTCACACACTCAGAGACAGAATTAGGTAAGTATAAAAAAGGTATACTTATTGTTTATTTATAGAACCAAGCAGTGCTTGGTACAGGAAGTTAATAAATACTTTCAAATGCACAAATGTTCAAAGAAATGCAGTTGTTCTTTTAATTGTAACAGTTACAGGTTGATATCGCTTTTCAGAATACTTGGAATTACACAGTAAATACTCTTTGATTACTTTCAGATTACTTCACAATAGTACTCACCTTTACCCATACATTAGCAGTTCTACATATGGCACTTTCTAGACTCAAAATCTCCTACTGTGGGTCACTGGGGGAGGAAAATGGTTATTGAACTCGGAGGTAAGTATTTGGTTTACGAGGTTGAGGTTTCGGGGTTACGACAAAGGTTCCCCAAGGTCCCGGTGGACACTAAAGCTGCACCACCAGAGTGGTGCAGAATCACGAAGTCCGGACTCAGAGGGTTAGTCTTTGGTTTGAGAAAATCCAGTGCTCACTGGGGCAAAAGAGTCTGTTAGTTGAGTGCAGAGCAGGTCCTCCCTGCTCTGGGGATCTGTTGATGCTGGACACGCTAGTTTCTTTGCTGTAGGCAGGTCGTGGTTGGGACAGGCTGGGGCCAAGTCAGTTGGTGTCCTCGGTTTCTTCCTCGGTCAGTGCAGCTCTTCGTCCTTTCTTCCTTGATTTAGAATCGCCTCTAAATACTAAATTTAGGGGCGTTAAAGGGGTGTGTAGGTTGGGACTATGGGTCCCTTCCTTGGGGTGGGTACGCCCCCTATTATGATTTGATTTGATTGATTTGATTTTTTAATTTGTATAGCGGAACGATTGACCGGAGGCGTCTTGGCGCTGAGGACTAAGACATGAATAAAGCTAGCAAATGCATGAGCCTTATAGTTCAGACTGGAATAGCCATGTTTTTACGGCCTTCCTACAGGTTTTCAGATCTGCGCTGTTCTTAATTGCTAATGGAAATAGATTCCAAGATTTGGCAGATCTAAGCAAGAAACTCCTGCCTCCCCATCGTACTTGTTTGAACCTAGGAATTTGCAACAGTTTTTGTTGTGTATTATGCTACCCTCAAGTGGGAGGAGGCTTGAGCCTCTTCCTAACTGGCTGAGTCCCCTCATCTTCAAGATAGAGGGGACTAAGGTGGGTGCTTCACCTCGCTTCCCTCACCTGAGGGGCTGGGATGGCAATTGTGGCCACACCTCTCTTCCTATCTTGGATTTCCCGCAAAATTCTCCTGCCCAAGTGGGGGTCAGAACCGGTGGGAGCCAGTTGCTGGGGGCAGCAAAAGCAGGGACAGTGTGCAAAGGCGGCAGGCCTTTGAAGCTTCCCCTTTCGTGGGTGCAGCCCATCCTGGGGGAGGAAACATGACACCTCTACCCAGGATGGGCTTTGTTTCTGGACCCAGAGAGCGGAGGCGGCCTCTACCCAGGGGTACAGAACCCTGTCTGGTAGTGGCAATAGATGGCAGCCTTTCAGGAACCACGCCAAGGCTGGTCAATTTTCAGGGGGAATCTCTAAGTTGCCCTCTGAGTGCATTTTACATAAAAATGGCTTGTTGGGAAGGGAATCCGAATCAGTGATTACGATGCAGGCTGGTGGGCTTTGGCCAACGGTCAGAGCCCTTCCTGCCCACATCGTAATCGGGCCCTTAGTTTTTTTATTTGGATTGGCTGAGGAGAGTGGGAATCAGTGAGTTTACTACAGAATAAAACACTAGCACTCAGTCGCTTGCTGCTGCTCTGCTGTGGTAAGATTGTTCAAAGTGCCATCTATGAAGGAGATGAGAGTGGGGGTAGAATGCTGAGACGATCAGTACTATAACAAGTCTCATCAGTAAGCACCCTAATATGATACAAATTAACTACTAATTAAAGCTGTATTACAATTCGGCAATTTGAAGAAATCATTTAAAGTCATTAATGCTGCAGACTAGACAAGCAAAACCTACTAATTTGTTTTAGGATATTTTAAGCTTTTTTATGTTCTAGCATGCAATGTATAGCAGTCATCTGTGAAAGAAAGTTAGGGCCACTGGAATTATGCCATTCTGTACCCATGGTGTTTTCCTTGTAAATAAGGGGCTTGCTACATTTGCCACATAACACAACATCTGCTTCTTTATTTGCGGATTTCACACAAAAAATTATATATATATTTCTAGGGGTTTACATAAAAAGGGGTGACCCTGTGTCCCTCAGAACCTGGGTAAACGTGGTTAAATACAAAGGTGGTTCTGTTGGGTAATGACAGTCCCTTTGACAAAGGCTTAGTGCGCTCAATACACATTGAAATAACCTCTCTGAAAACAATGACCTATAAAGAAATACTTTATATTTGTAAAGAAGCAAACACGTTACATCAGAATTACTTCATTCAGTGATGCCAATGGTTTCAATAAATGGTAAAAACGTTAGGAACATGTGTGAGGAATGTGACTGTTGGTGAACAAAGTGCTCAGTGCATTAAATACAGTGACACATATATACAAATTATACACAAGAATTTAGGATGGCCAGAGTGTTAAATTGATCTCCAAGGAGACAGGGCATGCATGTACATGTTCCTGGAGTATCTGGACCAGTGGTAAGCGTCAACATTTCGACCCTGATGCGCCCCAGTTGGTGGTCGCGGCGGGTCTTTCTCAAGACAGGGGAGGGGACAGTCTGGAAAGAAAAAGGGGGGTTTCAGAGAGGAATTGGATTAGGAGGACGTCATTAATGACGTGTGTGAGCGGTGGTACTCACATGGGGATCAGGAGGAGGATTCTCAGCCTGGTGGGTAGCCAAAAGGTCAAACCTATTTAGGGGAGAGAATGAGCGGTTCAAAATAACTACATAGTTCTTGCCGGAGTTATTGTGGATTACTTAAATGTGTTCTTAGGTGCTTAAATGTGTGAATCATTTAGAGTTTAATATAATTTCTAATAAATAATTGGGAAGTGACTGGTTGTTGGGTGATTTGGAAGTGCGCTGTGCCAGCGTTTACTCGAGGTGGGCAGTGACAGAGGTGCGTTAAATTAGGTGGTCCGGTGACGAACGTCTAAAGAAATGAAGAGCGCCAGAGCTACTGTCATTGTACTAAGCACAGGGAGTTCTAATCGTACCCTCTACAGTCATGCTTCGACCGCCGCTTGCCGCGATGGAAGCCACCTGGTGAAGAGAACGTTATAACACTTAACTCGTTGATTTGGGGCTGTGTGGGACTAGGCTGGCGTGGTTGCACTATGTCAGTTATCAAACACTCAACGTTGAGTGGGATTGCCTGAGTGTACAAACCGGGACAGTGATGCAGGAATAAGTTCTAGTGACAACTAAAGAGCTTAAGGCAACGTAGGGAACATAACTAGAAAAACCTCGAAAAACCTCTTACCCCGTGTTAGTGGAAAGCAGTCAAAACAAAGGAGCCCGGCGTGACGATCCGCCCGTGTTTTCTAGACGTGCTGAGTGCGGATCCACGGCTGGGGCGTTTAAGAACACGGCTAGCCCTCGTGTACGTACATTACGTACGTTGCCTAGCAACTAATCTACTGGCATACTGTATTACGCCTGCCGCGCGGTGACGGGGGCGTGCTCGGTGGTTGCTAAACTGCGCGTGGACGCCTACCAAGCCTCACGCCTAAGAAGTGATAACAGGATAATATCAAGCTTAGATCATGACAACGGCCTGGCCGGGTTGTGCAGCCTAGGTCGTAAGAACGACATGGCGAAGTGGTTCACCCATGGAAAGGAGGAAAAACAATCAAAACATTCAGTTGAATAAATCGGTAACCGTATGTGTAGCCTAAGTAATCAAAACATTCAGTTGAATAAATCGGTAACCGTATGTGTAGCCTAAAAGGGAAACATTTTGACATAGTAACAGTTCAAAAATTGTTTGATCAGTTGATCAGGCTAACCAAGGTTGTATAGTTTGTGGCAAACCCCAACAGTAACATTGAATCCAGTCCATAAACTAATTGAAGAGAAGCAAACATGAACTGGTTTGGGCACCATATAACAGTACATAACAACCCCTAAGCCACATAATGCATGTTGTGTGTTAGCGTGTTAAACTAAACAATTTATGCTGAGAAACTGGATTGAGCCATGACTTCACACAGAAAGTGAGGCTAGAGAAAGTTTATAGTAGGCCCATTTGCTTAGATATTTCCTCATGTTCATTCAATCCATGCGATACAGAGTTTAGAATATGTATCCATTTGCACTCCTTTCTGTTGAGTGCAGACGTCATGGAACCTCCTCTTGGATTAGCATTGATCTTCTCCAGTACTAGCCAGCGTAGACGTTCCGGATCATGATTTTGACTCACGAAGTGGTCTACCATGGGAGCACCCTGCACCTTGCAACGGATTTTACTCATGTGTTGTAATATTCTTGCCTTAACCTTCTGCGTGGTTTGTCCCACGTACGGTTTGTCGCATGGACAAAGGATCACGTAGATTACGTTGGAGGTTTTGCAGTTTGTCAGTGAGGGCAGTATGTGTGTTCTGTTATTGTGTAACAAGGCTGGTCCTTCAATACTGAGGGGGCATGCTTTACAAGAACTGCATTTAAAATGTCCCGTTACAGGTGGCAGGCCCAGATGGTCTCTCAGGGTCAGTGGTTTTGGAGGGTCCAAAAATGCTTTGACCACATTGTCCTTGACATTGCGTCCTCTCTTGAATGCAAAGAGCGGGCTTTCATCCATCTTCAACTCCGAAGCGACCAAATTCTAGTATTTCTTCACGGTTTTCTTCATCATGTTACTCTTGGAATGGAAGGTTGTGACACATACCAAGTTGTTAGTGGCTGGTTTCCTTTCTTTTGGGATAAGCAGCTCCTCTCTTGGGCAGTACCAAGCTCTCTTTTTGTCTCGTTTGAGCAGGCCGAGGGGATACCCACGGTCACGTAGGCGTTTGGTTAGTATTTCACTTTCCTAGAAATAGTCTGCCCTTTTAGTACAGTTACGCCTCATTCGTAAGTACTGTCCAAACAGTAGATTGTCTCGTAGATTGTGTGGATGATGGGAGTCATACTTGAGCAATGTATTCCTTTCTGTGGGCTTTCTGTATAGATCGCGGAAGATTAGCCCGTTCTCCACTTGGAACATGAGGTCCAAAAATGCAATGTTTTTTCTGACATAGTTTATGGTGAACTGTATATCATTACATCTGGTGTTTAACCATTGAAAGAAGTCTTTCAAATCAGCTTCTGTTCCTGACCAGATCATGATCACGTCGTCGATATACCTTTTCTATATCGATATTGAATTTATGGAGGGGTTTTCTTCCGTGTATAGGTGTTGTTCCTCATAGTCGTCCATGTACAAATTCGCCAAACTTGGTGCATAAGTCGCACCCATGGCCACTCCTCTTCACTGGAAGTAAAATTTCTGTTGGAAAATGAAGTAATTACGCTTCATAGCGATCTCCAGGAGATCGATGACGAAGTTGGTGGGTATCCAGTGTGGCGCAGGACGTTTATCCAGCATGGTATGGATGACATTGATGGCTTTGTCCTGGGGTATCGAGGTGTACAGTGAAGCAAAATCAAGTGTGACCATAAACTGTGTGGTTTCATCATAAGGTTTACCTTCCAACAATTGGATAATGTGCATGGAGTCTCTTACGTATGTCTTGGTCTCTGATGCCATAGGTTGAAGGAAGTGATCGATGAACTGGTTCACTGGTTCCAAAACAGAGCCACAGCCCGATATGATCGGTCTCCCTGGAGGGTTGTTTAGCCTCTTGTGCACCTTGGGCAAGGTGTAGATCGTTGGGATGCGCGGTTCCTTCTTTATTAGGAAGTCTCTTTCTGGAGGACTGAGGAAGCCCTTGTTGACACCATCATCAGCCAAAACCTCAATCAATGTCTTTGTGCGTGTTGTAGGATCCCTTGGTGTGGGTTGGTAACTCTCTCTTACGCCCAGTTGATTCTTGATTTCGGCTACGTAGTCCTCAGTGTTTTGTAACACTACTGCGCCACCTTTATCTGCTGCCTTCACAACGATTGAGCTGTTCTTGCTTAGTTCTTTTAGTGCCGCATTCTCCTCTTTCGAGATGTTATATTTGATGTAGTGTCTTTCCTCCAGGCCCATCATCACCTCTTGCATCACTATCTGTTCGAGTGCTAGTATGCGTTGACTCATGCAGTATGATCCAGGGGTGAAAGAGGATGGAGGTTTGCATAGTGTCGCCGCCATCTTTGGAGTGTATTCGTTTCTTCCAAAGTAGTATTTAAGTCTTATCTTGCGGAAGAATTTCTGCAACTCCAATTTGGTTGTGAACGCATCTGGTCTGCTAGTGGGGACGAAAGAGAGCCCTTTACTCAGAATATTCCTTTCTGCTGGTGATATCTCGTGATTGGATAGATTGATGATGGGATCTGTCAGTGAAGGAGTCTCATCTGCTTGGGCGGGTAACTCAGGTACAGGGTTCAAGTGTGGTCCCATAGGAGCGATGTTGGTGACTTCTACCAATCCTGGAGGATCGATTCCGATTGGTTGGTCCGAGTCTTCTCTTGTTTCTATATCACTCCCCTCCGCCTCTGTCAAAGTGACATTCACTGATGTGTTTCTCTCTGTGTCTTGAGATACCATCTGTAGGTCTGCTTCGAGTCGAGATTTCACCGTGTACCTCCGGTTGGTAAAACCTCACTCTTGCGTTCCCTCTCGGTACTCCTCTTGGTTTGTTCCATGGTCTTCTGGGCGCCCAACCTTGGTCGGCAGTACCACCCCGGTTGGATTGGCGGTAGCCTTGGTCTAAAAAATGTTGTTGTGGAGCTAGAGGGGGTTGCCTGCTGGTTGATTCCCCGTCTTGTTCGGACTCTGAACCACTGCCGACTGAGGAGTCGGAAAAGGTGGTGAATCTTCTTGGCCCCTGTCTGCTTCTATTGGTGAAGAAGCCTTGTTGATCTTGTTGGTAGTATTCGTCCGCAAGGTAGGGGTAGGTGACTTTTATTTTGTAATTGCGAAGATCTTTAGCAAGTTTGTCTAGTTTTCTATTCAGGGTAACTGTGTTGAATTCAGCCAGTGTCTTTTCTGCCCTTTCTAAGGCTTCTTTGGCATTTGAGAGTGCGCCGTCTTCAAGTATTTCCTTCTTCAGGTCAGCGATTTCTTGTGTTAATTACTTCACATATTCTATGGCCGTTTCCACCCCTAGCACCATCCAGTGCCTGGAGCAATTATTAGCCACGTGGCTCAATCCTTCCCTGAATTTAGGCACATCAATGAAAATCCCAGGCTCATTTCTAATTTGGAGGCCTTTTGGTATTATATTTGATGAGAGATATTTTGTCAGAACATGCCCATGGAGACGAGACCGGATTAATTTCTTTTCTAGTCTTTCTATTTTGAGCAGTTTTTCATTGAGTGTTGCATCTACCCATGTGCGGTCTGCACCTAGTAGGAAACTGGAGGAACCCTGTTCCTTTATTAATCTGGCGATATAATCCTCGCTGTAAGAAAGGGTTTCTTTTTCTGACATCATAGGTTTGTGAGTAATTTCGACATTGAAAACAATTTAAAGGAGAAGAAATAATCAAAAACAAGAACCCACGCAAGTGTGCACTTGCAAAAGAGTTGATGCATAAAAAGGGGTGACCCTGTGTCCCTCAGAACCTGGGTAAACGTGGTTAAATACAAAGGTGGTTCTGTTGGGTAATGACAATCACTTTGACAAAGGTCTAGGGCCAGATGTAGGTAATTCATATTTACCGACTCTTAAATACCAAATTTTACCGATTCGGTATTTAAGAGTCGGTAAATATGAAGGAGGGAGATGTAGGTATTACATATTCTGTAAATACCGAATCGTTAATATTCGGTATTTACCGATTCTGTAAAAACCGAATCGGTATTGCCCATTGATTCCTATGGGCCTTGAAGCCCATAGGAATCAATGGGGAATACCGATTCTGTAATTACAGAAACGGTAAATACCGATTTTAGCAAGGGTGCAGGGGGTGTCACTTTGACACCCTCTAGCACCCCAAAGACGGGCATGTGTGCCATGTGGCACACAGACATGCCCTAAGGGCATGTCTGTCTGTCACATGGCTATGTGTGCATGCACACATGTGCATGCACACCTGGAATCGGTATTTTAACACCCAATTGGATTGGGTGGTAAAATACCGATTCTGTAAGGCCTTAGGGACTCTGAAGAGCCAAACCTACATCTGGCCGTTACCGAATCGGTAAAAATACCGATTCGGTATTTTACAGATTCTGTAAATTTACAGATTCGGTAAATTTACTGAATCTGTAAAAAAAGCCCCCTACATACCAAATACCCATTGACCGGTCGGTAATGGCGGAAATCGGCCTTTACCGGTCGGTAAATGGCCTTCTACATTTGGCCCTTAGTGCGCTCAATACACATTGAAATAACCTCTCTGAAAACAATGACCTATAAAGAAATACTTTATATTTGTCAAGAAGCAACCACGTTACATCAGAATTACTTCATTCAGTGATGCCAATGGTTTCAATAAATGGTAAAACCGTTAGGAACACGTGTGAGGAATGTGACTGTTGGTGAACAAAGTGCTCAGTGCATTAAATACAGTGACACATATATACAAATTATACACAAGGAATTAGGATGGCCAGAGTGTTAAATCGATCTCCAAGGAGACAGAGGGTACATGTACATGCTCCTGGAGTATCTGGACCAGTGGTAAGCGTCGACGTTTCGACCCTGATGTGCCCCAGTTGGTGGTCGCGGCGGGTCTTTCTCAAGACAGGGGAGGGGACAGTCCGGAAAGAAAAAGGGGGGGTTTCAGAGAGGAATTGGATTAGGAGGACGTCATTAATGACGTGTGTGAGCGGTGGTACTCACATGGGGATCAGGAGGAGGATTCTCAGCCTGGTGGGTAGCCAAAAGGTCAAACCTATTTAGGGGAGAGAATGAGCAGTTCAAAATAACTACATAGTTCTTGCCGGAGTTATTGTGGATTACTTAAATGTGTTCTTAGGTGCTTAAATGTGTGAATCATTTAGAGTTTAATATAATTTCTAATAAATAATCGGGAAGTGACTGGTTGTTGGGTGATTTGGAAGTGCGCTGAGCCAGCGTTTACTCGAGGTGGGCAGTGACAGAGGTGCGTTAAATTAGGTGGTCCGGTGACGAACGTCTAAAGAAATGAAGAGCGCCAGAGCTAGTGTCACTGTACTAAGCACAGGAAGTTCTAATCGTGCCCTCTACAGTCATGCTTCGACCGCCGCTTGCCGCGATGGAAGCCGCCTGGTGAAGAGAACGTTATAACACTTAACTCGTTGATTTGGGGCTGTGTGGGACTAGGCTGGCGTGGTTGCACTATGTCAGTTATCAAACACTCAACGTCGAGTGGGATCGCCTGGGTGTACAACCCTGGACAGTGATGCAGGAATAAGTTCTAGTGACAACTAAAGAGCTTAAGGCAACGCAGGGAACATAACTAGAAAAACCTCGAAAAACCTCTTACCCCGTGTTAGTGGAAAGCAGTCAAAACGAAGGAGCCCGGCGTGACCATCGGCCCGTGTCTTCTAGACGTGCTGAGTGCGGATCCACGGCTGGGGCATTTAAGAACACGGCTAGCCCTCATGTACGTACATTACGTACATTGCCTAGCAACTAATCTACTGGCATACTGTATTACGCCTGCCGCGCGGTGGCGGGGGTGTGCTCGGTGGTTGCTAAACTGTGCGTGGACGCCTACCAAGCCTCACGCCTAAGACGTGATAACAGGATAAGATCAAGCTTGGATCATGACAACGGCCTGGCCAGGTTGTGCAGCCTAGGTCATAAGAACGACATGGCCAAGTGGTTCACCCATGGAAAGGAGGAAAAACAATCAAAACATTCAGTTGAATAAATCGGTAACCGTATGTGTAGCCTAAGTAATCAAAACATTCAGTTGAATAAATCGGTAACCGTATGTGTAGCCTAAAAGGGAAAATTTTTGACATAGTAACAGTTCAAAAATTGTTTGATCAGTTGATCAGGCTAACCAAGGTTGTATAGTTTGTGGCAAACCCCAACAGTAACATTGAATTCAGTCCGTAAACTCATTGAAGAGAACAAAACATGAAGTGGTTTGGGCACCATATAACAGTACGTAACAACCCTTAGCCACATAATGCATGTTGTGTGTTAGCGTGTTAAACTAAACAATTTATGCTGAGAAACTGGATTGAGCCATGACGTCACACAGAAAGTGAGGCTAGAGAAAGTTTATAGTAGGCCCATTTGCTTAGATATTTCCTCATGTTCATTCAATCCACGCGATACAGAGTTCAGAATATGTATCCATTTGCACTCCTTTCTGTTGAGTGCAGACGTCATGGAACCTCCTCTTGGATTAGCATTGATCTTCTCCAGTACTCGCCAGCGTAGACGTTCCGGATCATGATTTTGACTCACGAAGTGGTCTACCATGGGAGCACCCTGCACCTTGCAACGGATTTTACTCATGTGTTGTAATATTCTTGCCTTAACCTTCTGTGTGGTTTGTCCCACGTACGGTTTGTCGCATGGACAAAGGATCACTTAGATTACGTTGGAGGTGTTGCAGTTTGTCAGTGAGGGCAGTATGTGTGTTCTGTTATTGTGTAACAAGGCTGGTCCTTCAATGCTGAGGGGGCATGCTTTACAAGTACTGCATTTAAAATGTCCCGTTACAGGTGGCAGGCCCAGATGGTCTCTCAGGGTCAGTGGTTTTGGAGGGTCCAAAAATGCTTTGACCACATTGTCCTTTACATTGCGTCCTCTCTTGAATGCAAAGAGCGGGCTTTCATCCATCTTCAAATCCGAAGCGACCAAATTCTAGCATTTCTTCACGGTTTTCTTCATCATGTTACTCTTGGAATGGAAGGTTGTGACACATACCAAGTTGTTAGTGGCTGGTTTCCTTTCTTTTGGGATAAGCAGCTCCTCTCTTGGGCAGTACCAAGCTCTCTTTTTGTCTCGTTTGAGCAGACCGAGGGGATACCCACGGTCACGTAGGCATTTGGTTAGTATTTCACTTTCCCTGAAATAGTCTGCCCTTTTAGTACAGTTACGCCTCATTCGTAAGTACTGTCCAAACGGTAGATTGTCTCGTAGATTGCGTGGATGATGGGAGTCATACTTGAGCAATGTATTCCTTTCTGTGGGCTTTCTGTATAGATCGCAGAAGATTAGCCCGTTCTCCACTTGGAACATGAGGTCCAAAAACGCAATGTTTTTTCTGACATAGTTTATGGTGAACTGTATATCATTACATCTGGTGTTTAACCATTCAAAGAAGTCTTTCAAATCAGCTTCTGTTCCTGACCAGATTATGATCACGTCGTCGATATACCTTTTCCATATTGATATTGAATTTATGTAGGGGTTTTCTTCCGTGTATAGGTGTTGTTCCTCATAGTCGTCCATGTACAAATTCGCCAAACTTGGTGCATAAGTCGCAGCCATGGCCACTCCTTTGCACTGGAAGTAAAATTGCTGTTGGAAAATGAAGTAATTACGCTTCATAGCGATCTCCAGGAGATCGATGAGGAAGTTGGTGGGTATCCAGTGCGGCGCAGGACGTTTATCCAGCATGGTATGAATGACATTGATGGCTTTGTCCTGGGATATCGAGGTGTACAGTGAAGCAACATCAAGTGTGACCATAAACTGTGGTTTCATCATAAGGTTGACCTTCCAACAATTGGATAATGTGCATGGAGTCTCTTACGTATGTCTTGGTCTCTGATACCATAGGTTGAAGAAAGTGATCGATGAACTGGTTCACTGGTTCCAAAACAGAGCCACAGCCCAATATGATCGGTCTCCCTGGAGGGTTGTTTAGCCTCTTGTGCACCTTGGGCAAGGTGTATATCGTTGGGATGCGCGGTTCCTTCTTTATTAGGAAGTCTCTTTCTGGAGGACTGAGGAAGCCCTTGTTGACACCATCATCAGCCAAAACCTCAATCAATGTCTTTGTGCCTGTTGTAGGATCCCTTGGTGTGGGTTGGTAACTCTCTCTTACGCCCAGTTGATTCTTGATTTCGGCTACGTAGTCCTCAGTGTTTTGTAACACTACTGCGCCACCTTTATCTGCTGCCTTCACAACGATTGAGCTGTTCTTGCTTAGTTCTTTTAGTGCCACATTCTCCTCTTTCGAGATGTTATATTTGATGTAGTGTCTTTCCTCCAGGCCCATCATCACCTCTTGCATCACTATCTGTTCAAATGCTAGTATGCGTTGACTCATGCAGTATGATCCAGGGGTGAAAGAGGATGGAGGTTTGAATGGTGTCGCCACCATCTTTGGAGTGTATTTGTTTCTTCCAAAGTAGTATTTAGGTCTTATCTTGCGGAAGAATTTCTGCAACTCCAATTTGGTCGTGAATGCATCTGGTCTGCTAGTGGAGACGAAAGAGAGCCCTTTACTCAGAATATTCCTTTCTGCTGGTGATATCTCGTGAATGGATAGATTGATGATGGGATCTGTCAGTGAACGAGTCTCATCAACTTGGGCGGGTAACTCAGGTACAGGGTTCAAGTGTGGTCCCATAGGAGCGATGTTGGTGACTTCTTCCAATCCTGGAGGATCGATTGCCATTGGTTGGTCCGAGTCTTCTCTTGTTTCTATATCACTCCCCTCCGCCTCTGTCAAAGTGACATTCACTGATGTGTTTCTCTCTGTGTCTTGAGTTACCTTCTGTAGGTCTGCTTCCGAGTCGAGATTTCACTGTGTACCTCCTGTTGGTAAAACCTCACTCTTGCGTTCCCTCTCGGTACTCCTCTTGGTTTGTTCCATGGTCTTCTGGGCGCCCAACCTTGGTCGGCAGTACCACCCCGGTTGGATTGGCGGTAGCCTTGGTCTAAAAAATGTTGTTGTGGAGCTTGAGGGGGTTGCCTGCTGGTTGATGACCTGTCTTGTTCGGACTCTGAACCACTGCCGACTGAGGAGTCGGAAAAGGTGGTGAATCTTCTTGGCCCCTGTCTGCTTCTATTGGTGAAGAAGCCTGGTTGATCTTGTTGGTAGTATTCGTCCGCAAGGTAGGGGTCGGTGACTTTCTTATTGTAATTGCGAAAATCTTTAGCAAGTTTGTCTAGTTTTCTATTCAGGGTAACTGTGTTGAATTCAGCCAGTGTCTTTTCTGCCCTTTCTAAGGCTTCTTTGGCATTTGAGAGTGTGCCGTCTTCAAGTATTTCCTTCTTCAGGTCAGCGATTTCTTGTTTTAATTACTTCACATATTCTATGGCCGTTTCCACCCCTAGCACCATCCAGTGCCTGGAGCAATTATTAGCCACGTAGCTGAATCCTTCCCTGAATTTAGGCACATCAATGAAAATCCCAGGCTCGTTTCTAATTTGGAGGCCTTTTGGTATTATATTTGATGAGAGATATTTTGTCAGAACATGCCCATGGAGACGAGACCGGATTCATTTCTTTTCTAGTCTTTCTATTTTGAGCAGTTTTTTATTGAGTGTTGCATCTACCCATGTGCGGTCTGCACCTAGTAGGAAACTGGAGGAACCCTGTTCCTGTATTAATCTGGAGATATAATCCTCGCTGTAAGAAAGGGTTTCTTTTTCTGACATCATAGATTTGTGAGTAATTTCGACATTGAAAACAATTTAAAGGAGAAGAAATAATCAAAAACAAGAACCCTCGCAAGTGTGCACTTGCAAAAGAGTGGTTTACATAAAAAGGGGTGGCCCTGTGTCCCTCAGAACCTGGGTAAACGTGGTTAAATACAAAGGTGGTTCTGTTGGGTAATGACAATCACTTTGACAAAGGTTTAGTGCGCTCAATACACACGCGCAGCTTAGCAACCACCAAGCACGCCCCCGTCACCGCGCAGCAGGCGTAATACAGTATGCCAGTAGATTAGTTGCTAGGCAACGTACGTAATGTACGTACACGAGGGCTAGCCGTGTTCTTAAACGCCCCAGCCGTGGATCCGCACTCAGCACGTCTAGCAAACACGGGCGGATCATCACGCCGGGCTCCTTCATTTTGACTGCTTTCCACTAACACGGGGTAAGAGGTTTTTTGAGGTTTTTCTAGTTATGTTCCCTCCGTTGCCTTAAGCTCTTTAGTTGTCACTAGAACTTATTCCCGCATCACTGTCCCGGGTTGTACACCCAGGCGATCACACTCAACATTGCGTGCTTGATAATTGACATAGTGCAACCACGCCAGCCTAGTCCCACACAGCCCCAAATCAACGAGTTAAGTCTTATAACTTTCTCTTCACCAGGCGGCTTCCATTGCGGCAAGCGCGGTCGAAGCATGACTGTAGAGGGCACGATTAGAACTCCCTGTGCTTAGTACAGTGACACTAGCTCTGGCGCTCTTCATTTTTTTAGATGTTCGTCACCGGACCACCTAATTTAACGCACCTCTGTCACTGCCCACCTTGAGTAAACACTGGCACAGCGCAATTCCAAATCACCCAACAACCAGTCACTTCCCGATTATTTATTAGAAATTATATTAAACTCTAAATGATTCACACATTTAAGCACCTAAGAACACATTTAAGTATTCCACAATAACTCCGGCAAGAACTATGTTGTTATTTTGAACCGCTCATTCTCTCCCCTAAATAGGTTTGACCTTTTGGCTACTCACCAGGCTGAGAATCCTCCTCCTGATCCCCATGTGAGTACCACCGCTCACACACGTCATTAATGACGTCCTCCTATTCCAATTCCTCTCTGAAACACCCCCCTTTTTCTTTCCAGACTGTCCCCTCCCCTGTCTTGAGAAAGACCCTCCGCGACCACCAACTGAGGAGCATCAGGGTAGAAACGTCAATGCTTACCACTGGTCCAGATACTCCAGGAGCATGTACATGTACCCCCTGTCTCCTTGGAGATTAATTTAACACTCTGGCCATCCTAATTCCTTGTGTATAATTTGTATATATGTGTCACTGTATTTAATGCACTGAGCACTTTGTTCACCAACAGTCACATTCCTCACACGTGTTCCTAACGGTTTTACCATTTATTGAAACCATTGGCATAACTGAATGAAGTAATTCTGATGTAACGTGTTTGCTTCTTTACAAATATAAAGTATTTCTTTATAGGTAATTGTTTTCAGAGAGGTTATTTCAATGTGTATTGAGCGCACTAAGCCTTTGTCAAAGTGATTGCCATTACCCAACAGAACGACCTTTGTATATATATTTCTAGCTCAAATGTACCAAGGGCCTCATTTATGGCATTTTGGCATAGGGCAGCTCAGCAAGACACCTTAAAGTACTGCCCTACGACAATGTGAAAGGGCAGAAATTCACTGTATTTAAGCATTACGGTGCATTCCTGTCCTTTCTGCCTGCACTGGCTCTGTTTTGGGACTCTAACACCAGTGTAGCCACTCTTGCACCATTGCCGGCAGGATTGTTTTTTTGCAGAAGGGGCAACTTTCTGCACAAAAACAATCCTAGGAGGTGTATCATCTTTCTATGTGTGCTGCAGAACACAGCAGACATGGAAGAGGAAAAAACGAAAAGAAATAAACATATTTCTCCTGGTTATGCCACATCTGGAAAGGTGTCTGACGCTTCCCCAGGTTTACATCACTTTGTAAATCTGGGGCAGCATCAAATTCCATGGGTGATGCGTGGGAAAACCCACTGCTATCCCTTTGGAACTCCCCTCACACAGAGTAAGGCAGAGTAATGCAAAGTATAAGACCCCTGCGTCAGGCATGTACCAATTTCAGTAGTGCAAAAGTGATGCAGGGCTTGCATAAATAAACCCCCAAGTTACAAAAAGAAATGCTCCAAAAAGTGGTTCTGCGCAATGGCAGATCCTTTGTAAAGGTTAACTGATGATCTTCCAGTTGCTGATTGCTTTATAAAAGTATTAAACTTATACTGATGAAGTACAACTTTGCCCAGACAGTATATTTTAACATATATAATATAGTATAAAATATATATATAAATCTATGCTACTATTATAAAGAGAGAACACAAACCTTTTGGCAAGGTAAACTCGGGAACCACAGCGCCAATCCACACACCCATTACATTGTTGTAATCCTCAGGTTGTGCAGATGGACATGGGCTATAGAAAATAAAAAAAAACGTAAATTTAAAAATATAACTTTTAAAAAAAGTAGTGCCCTGAAAGTAGCGCCGGCCGCGACGCTGACGGCCACGACGTAGCGCCTGCCGCAACGTACATGATGACGAGGAGGAGCGGTGGTGAAGTGAGGAGCTCGGGGAGGAGCGGCAGACAGGTAAGGCTCTGGGACACGGGACGGGAGGGAGCCGGTGCGGGAGGTTGGCCCGGAACAACTGCGGTAAGGCTCAGGGTCTGGGGGCAGCATTTCAGGCTTGCGTGCACTCCCGCCCTGGCCCCCGCCCGCCACGACATTGTCCGGGACACAGACAATGTCGTGGTGGGCGGGGGCCTGGCGGGCGTGCACGCAAGCCTGAAATGCTGCCCCCAGGCCCCTTCTGCCCCAGGCAACGCTGGGGCGGGCTGCTAGTATAGTATATTAATATTTTCACACATTTTGATGTATGACAATGTATGACGCTTTCATGCTGCATAATTTTGTCAACCCTCCCACTGAATTTGGCCCTTCATTCCTGCATAATTCTAGTGGCCTTGGTGTAATAAAATGTTCACAGAAGAGATGGTTAGCCTGACAGAATATGTGTCACTCAACACAACAGGGAGGTATCCTAGTGTTGCATCAACCTTTACCTCAAAATAAATTTCTGTATCGCTTGCATGGGCCATGTTACGCATAGAGTATGATCAACGTTATGATTGTCAGTTGAAGGCGCATCTCTCTCACCTTGTGGTAACGTGCCACGAGTTTCCCCTCGGCATCAAACACAACATTGGTATTATACTGATAATGGCCATCTGGGGGACACATCGTATCGCCAGGTTTGCAGGACTTTTTGTCGCCAATGTTTGCTACCACATATATGGAATGGTTCCTTGCCAGGCAGCTAAGTCTTTCCTGAACTGGAGCCGGGCCGAACCTAACGCGGAGAATAGAAAAACATTTTTTTTAAAAAGACTCGCAAGAAAATGTACTTAAATAATTCAAATACAAAATGCACAGTAACTCTCATATTACAAAATTAGATTCACATGATATTATAAATGATTGCTTACAGGAATATGTATTATATTCCACATAATATACATATAAATCGTATAAATATAAATCACCAAAATCTACTTCCTTCCTGGGTGCGAGGGTTTCCGTACCCGACAGCGATGTGAGTTTACACCAGTGGCAATGCGCGCCACACAAATCTCTTTCACTATAACGTCACATAGCATTTCACAAATGATACAAAATGCACTTTTACTTACTGGTATGAAAGAGCTTTACCAAAATCCCACTGTCAGCATTCACATATTTAAATGGTCAAATGAACATATGTCTGTTATGTTCATCTTATTTGATCGTGCTGGTCTCGTGGTCACTTGTTATGTGTCACGAGCTGGGTGCGAGCTGGGCATTCTAACACTGGGCAGTTGCGAGTATTTAGACGTGAAGGGATTCCCTCTATGGTTTTAACAGATAATGGCACACAGTTTACGTCTAGGGAGATAGAGGAGTATTTTACACATGTGGGGTTGAAACATCTACGCACTTCGTTGTACAACCCACAAAATACTGAACTTTGCGAGAGGGTCAATAGATTAGTTAAGGGAACTATGCAACTTGCTTTGGCATCGAATAGGTCTGTGCAGAAGGAGATAAAAGAAATGCTTTGGGCTTATAGAACCACGATACACCAAATCATGAATAAGACACCCTTTGAGCACTGGAACCTAAACCTCTGAGGCGGAAGCCGGAGGAGCTACTCGTTTTTAAAAAAAATTGTTTATCCTTTGTTGTTGCATATTTTAAAACTTTGCATCTTTACCAGAGCTCTTTTCTGGGCCAAATCGCCAAGCAGGCTTACCACATTCAGTGGAACTAGCTCTGTTTTGTGACATTGTTTGTTCACGGCCGCCATCGCTGCAGACGCGAGGCCACGCCCACCTGACAGGCCACGCCCACACCCCCCGCCTATAAAAAAAAGCGCTGATTATTAGCGCACCCACTGGAACCTAAACCTCTGAGGCGGAAGCCAGAGGAGCTACTCGTTTTAAAAAAAAATTGTTTATCCTTTGTTGTTGCATATTTTAAAACTTTGCATCTTTACCAGAGCTCTTTTCTGGGCCAAATTGCCAAGCAGGCTTACCACATTCAGCGGAACTAGCGCTGTTTTGTGACATTGTTTGTTCACGGCCGCCATCGCTGCAGACGCGAGGCCATGCCCACCTGACAGGCCACGCCCACACCCCCGCCTATAAAAAAAAGCGCTGATTATTAGCGCGCCCACTGGAACCTAAACTTCTGAGGCGGAAGACGGAGGAGCTACTCGTTTTTAAAAAAAAATTGTTTATCCTTTGTTGTTGCATATTTTAAAACTTTGCATCCTTACCAGAGCTCTTTTCTGGGCCAAATCGCCAAGCAGGCTTACCACATTCAGCGGAACTAGCGCTGTTTTGTGACATTGTTTGTTCACGGCCGCCATTGCTGCAGACGCGAGGCCATGCCCACCTGACAGGCCACGCCCACACCCCCGCCTATAAAAAAAAGCGCTGATTATTAGCGCGCCCACTGGAACCTCTGAGGCGGAAGCCGGAGGAGCTACTCGTTTTCAAAAAAAATTGTTTATCCTTTGTTGTTGCATATTTTAAAACTTTGCATCTTTACCAGAGCTCTTTTCTGGGCCAAATCGCCAAGCAGGCTTACCACATTCAGCGGAACTAGCGCTGTTTTGTGACATTGTTTGTTCACGGCCGCCATCGCTGCAGACGCGAGGCCACGCCCACCTGACAGGCCACGCCCACACCCCCCGCCTATAAAAAAAAGCGCTGATTATTAGCGTGCCCACTGGAACCTAAACCTCTGAGGCGGAAGCCGGAGAAGCTACTCATTTTTTAAAAAAATTGTTTATCCTTTGTTGTTGCATATTTTAAAACTTTGCATCTTTACCAGAGCTCTTTTCTAGGCCAAATCGCCAAGCAGGCTTACCACATTCAGCGAAACTAGCGCTGTTTTGTGACATTGTTTGTTCACGGCCGCCATCGCTGCAGACGCGAGGCCACGCCCACCTGACAGGCCACGCCCACACTCCCGCCTATAAAAAAAAGCGCTGATTATTAGCGCGCCCACTGGAACCTAAACCTCTGAGGCGGAAGCTGGAGGAGCTACTCGTTTTTTAAAAAAATTGTTTATCCTTTGTTGTTGAGTATTTTAAAACTTTGCATCTTTACCAGAGCTCTTTTCTGGGCCAAATCGCCAAGCAGGCTTACCACATTCAGCGGAACTAGCGCTGTTTTGTGACATTGTTTGTTCACGGCCACCATCACTGCAGACGCGAGGCCACGCCCACCTGACAGGCCACGCCCACACCCCCCGCCTATAAAAAAAAGCGCTGATTATTAACGCGCCCACTGGAACCTAAACCTCTGAGGCGGAAGCCGGAGGAGCTACTCGTTTTTAAAAAAAATTGTTTATCCTTTGTTGTTGCATATTTTAAAACTTTGCATCTTTACCAGAGCTCTTTTCTGGGCCAAATCGCCAAGCAGGCTTACCACATTCAGCGGAACTAGCGGTGTTTTGTGACATTGTTTGTTCACGGCCGCCATCGCTGCAGACGCGAGGCCACGCCCACCTGACAGGCCACGCCCACACCCCCCGCCATAAAAAAAGCGCTGATTATTAGCGCGCCCACTGGAACCTAAACATCTGAGGCGGAAGCCGGAGGAGCTACTCGTTTTTAAAAAAAATTGTTTATCCTTTGTTGTTGCATATTTTAAAACTTTGCATCTTTACCAGAGCTGTTTTCTGGGCCAAATCGCCAAGCAGGCTTACCACATTCAGCGGAACTAGCGCTGTTTTGTGACATTGTTTGTTCACGGCCGCCATCGCTGCAGACGCGAGGCCACGCCCACCTGACAGGCCACCCCCACACCCCCGCCTATAAAAAAAAGCGCTGATTATTAGCGCGCCCACTGGAACCTAAACCTCTGAGGCGGAAGCTGGAGGAGCTACTCGTTTTTTAAAAAAAATGTTATCCTTTGTTGGTGCATATTTTAAAACTTTGCATCTTTACCAGAGCTCTATTCTGGGCCAAATCGCCAAGCAGGCATACCACATTCATCGGAACTAGCGCTGTTTTGTGACATTGTTTGTTCACGGCCGCCATCGCTGCAGACGCGAGGCCACGCCCACCTGGCAGGCCACGCCCACACCCCCGCCTATAAAAAAAAGCGCTGATTATTAGCGCGCCCACTGGAACCTAAACCTCTGAGGCGGAAGCCGGAGGAGCTACTCGTTTTTTAAAAAAATTGTTTATCCTTTGTTGTTGCATATTTTAAAACTTTGCATCTTTACCAGAGCTCTTTTCTGGGCCAAATCGCCAAGCAGGCTTACCACATTCAGCGGAACTAGCGCTGTTTTGTGACATTGTTTGTTCACGGCCGCCATCGCTGCAGACGCGAGGCCACGCCCACCTGACAGGCCACGCCCACACCCCCTCTCTCTAAATGTGCCTCCCACGCAAGCGCAGCGGACGAGCGCAGCGGGAGCGCCGTTTGCGCGCCGAAGGCAGCGCCTAAGGCAAGCTTGTCTGCGCCCGTCCGCGCCAAGACCGCGACAGGCGCAGGAGACCCCGGCCCCGGACTCCCCGCTGTAAGTTACCAGGCCAACTTTCTTCTAAACCTACGCACCGGTAACAATTGTGCTTGTAAAGTTGACATGAATACCATCAAGGGGCCATTCAGCTGCAGGCTATGCAGATGGACCTCTTCCCCAGTCAAGACCACAGTCCCCCAAACAAATCCTAGGGACAACCGCCCACTTTTTAAAGGAGGGTTGATCAATGCACGCTCTATGTGCTGCCATAACCAAGACATTAAAGATCTCATCCAGGAATTAGACCTTGACTGCCTTCTCATAACCAAAACCTGGCTTACGGACAACAGTAATCCTGACTTAGCCACTGCCCTCCCACAAGGCTATACTATTTTCAGGCAAGACAGACTGAAGGGGAGAGGCGGAGGAGTAGCCCTGTTGCTACGTAACTCCTTCAAATGCCATACCTTCACCCTTGACTCCCTAAAAGGAGCCGAATCCCTTGGTTTCTCTTTTAAACTCAATGAGTCCGCTTCCTTTTCAGGAGGACTTATCTACCGCCCCCCAGGTACTGCTACCAGATTTCTAGAAACTCTCAGTGATGCCCTTGGTCAGATCCTAACCCTATACCCACACGTCACCCTCTTGGGCGACTTCAATCTGCACCTCGACTCCACAGAGGATGCTCAGGCACTAAATTTCCACCAAACTTTGGAAATTTTTAACCTTCAACAAAGGGTCAAGCAACCCACTCATCTAGCCGGGCACACACTAGATGGGGTCTGTACCAACTTTCCCCCTCTAGAAACCCAAACCCCTGTCCCACAAATCTGGACAGACCATAACCTGATCCCGTTCTTCATCAGAACCTCGCGCCCTAAAAACTCAATCAAACCCAGCCCACTTCCAGAGAACCACGTCAACTGGAAAACGGTAGAAGATACTTTCAAACTCAAGCCTACCATCGAGACTCAGACCCCTAGCCTGACGGGTAACGTAGAACAAGACTCCAAACTCTTCCATAACTGGATACAACATGAAATCAGAGTACGCGCCCAACCCAAACGCACCAGGAAAACAGAAAAAAAGGCAAAATAAACGCCCCCTGGTTCACGCCAGAATTAGCTAAGGCCCATCTACTCTGCAGAAAAGGCGAACGCAAATGGCGTAAAACATACGACAGTACGGACAGAAACTCCTATGTCCAACTAAGGAATAGCTACCACTCCATTATAAAAAGCGCCAAAAAAGATTTCTACATCAAAGCCATCAATGAGGCTAAGCAAAAACAAAAAACTCTGTTCGCAATAGTTAAAACCTTCACTCATCCCAAAGCGTTACAGCCCGAAATACCTCCCTCCCAAGATTTCTGCGATCAAATAGCAGACTTTTTTGAAGAGAAAATCAACCTTATTCAGAAAGACTTTCCCCCATACCAAATCTCCCAGTCCCCCACCCTCTCGGAACAAGCAGGAAAAATAACTGGAAATCTAAAAACGTTCCCACAGGTCAGTCTAACCCAAACCCGGGAAGTAATTCTAGCGTGCAAGTCAGGTGCCCCCTCCGACTCCTGCCCTCCTAGAATTCTTCACCAGCTGATTGAAGTTGTTAATCCCATCATAAACAAAATAGTAAATACCTCCCTCAGCACAGGCACTGTTCCTAGAGAATGGAAACAAGGCATCGTAAAGCCCTTAATGAAAAAACCGAATAAATCCCCCTCAGACCTTACCAATCTCCGCCCAATCTCACTTCTCCCAGTTCTGGGAAAAATTACAGAACAGATAGTCTACAGGGGACTCAAAAACCATCTAGAAACTAACAATATCCTCCACCCCCAACAATCAGGTTTTCGCCCCCAGCATTCGACGGAAACAGCTCTGATTGAATTGACTGATTCCATAAAACTACTACAGGACCAAAGAAAGAATGCCGTGCTGATTTTATTGGACCTCACAGCAGCGTTCGACACAATCTCTCACTCTATACTCCTGGACAGACTTAAGGACATTGGTATCTCTGACCTGGCACTGGACTGGATAACATCCTTCCTAACAGAAAGATCACAATCCATCACACTAGGACCTTTCAGCTCTGCAGAGAAAAAGATTCGATCTGGAGTCCCACAAGGCTCCATTTTAAGCCCCCTGCTTTTTAACGTCTACCTTATCCCCCTCATTTCCTTGATCGAATCATTCGGCATTACTGTTACATCATACGCCGACGACACCCAACTCATAGTCCCGTTAGATGAAAACTCAACGAATGCCGAACAAAATCTCAAAAACTGCCTGAAAGACGTCTTCCTGTGGATAGAAACAAACCACCTTAAGTGCAATACAAGCAAGACAGAAATCCTCCCCATATGGGAAAAAGGTCAACTTCTGTCCTAACCTTTGGTGGCCAGAAGACTCCACTGCTCCCCCCCAGACCGTTACAACAGCAAGAAACCTCGGAGTCATATTCGATACTGACCTATCCTTTGACCAGCACGTCAGGAATGTGGCAGGAAGCTGCTTCGGGATTATCAAATCCCTTAAAAAATTCTTTGATTTCCTACCAACGGATGCTAGAAAGGCGGTAGCGGTCGCGCTTATCCTCTCGCGCCTTGACTACTGCAACGGTCTAATGGCAGGTGTGAAAAAAAGCACACTCAAAAAACTGCAGAGCGTCCAGCATTCCGCCGCCAGACTGGTGCTTAAACTCCCCAGGAGGTCCTCAGCATCAACTGCTTTGAGAACCCTCCACTGGTTGCCTCTGCACAAAAGGATTCTTTTTAAGATCCTAATCGTTGCCTTACGGGCATTTAACTACACTGGCCCCAAATACCTAATTAAACGCTACCCACACTACAACCCCCTGAGGACCCTGAGATCCTCCAACAACAGCTTGCTAAAACTCGCCAAATTCAACCTAAAAACCAAAGTGGGTAAAACCCTGACCCATCTATCCTCCAAAGCATGGAACTCCATGCCCCACCACCTGAGGTCACAGACCAAAGAAACTCATTTTAGGAAACAACTGAAAACATGGATCTCCAGTCTCTCAGACGAGTATGTCTTGGCTGCCATCTAATCCTGCCTCTGTAACTACAACTGTATGCATACCTTCCAGCTAGCGCCAGGATGCTCCTTTCGGAGCGATAGTTGCGCTCTACAAATACCAAATACCAATACCAATGAGAGGGAGACCGTCAGGGACCAAGTTAGTCCCTACATGGTTGCAAGGTACAACACTCGGAAATGATCACATTGTAGGTAAATCTACCAGGACATGCATATCAAAGGGGGATTTGGTAAAAGTAAAACCTGGTGGAAACCATGGGATGTTTAACAAATTCAGGGGGCCTTTTCGGGTTGAATCTGTCAGTGATAATTATGTCAGGTTACAGAATGGCCAAACTTGGAATCTCCGCAGGGTTGCATTGTATCAGAAAAATGACAAAGGAAAGGATTTGGAGATAAGACAGCCATATGTTAAGAGGGCTGTTGACAATAAGAAGAGTAGACCTGTTCGGAAAAGAAATTTACCTGCATATTTAAAAGATTTTGTTTGATAAGTCAGGAAAGGAGTGGAATGACTTTAATGACAATGTTTATTTCTATATTGTGTTATGGAATATATATATTAACATGCTCTTCTCTTTTTGTTTCATTCTTGTTTTCTCATGTTTAATTTTGTTGTTTTATTGTCAAAGGAAAGGAGATGTGTTATGTTTATCTTATTTGCTCGTGCTGGTCGCACTTGTTATGTGTCACGAGCCCGGTGCGAGCTGGGCATTCTAACACTGGGCAGTTGTGAGTATTGATTTGAATCCCGGCGCTGTTGGTCTCGTTTTTCCCTGCCTGCTTGTGAAAGAATAAACCTGTGTTCAACAAGCGTCATCTGTCTCCTTGCGCTCTTTACAACAATGTCCTTCTGTCATGTTACTGCTTCCTACCTTTCTACACTGCATCACTCTTCCAGACCTTAGGAGTTTCAAGCAAGCAGCATATGGTTTAGTAAAACGCAACACGAGAATTCACATAAATTAATTTCCAGAGTTTTAAGCCTGTATGATGATAATTCACACCAATGAGTTAATTACCACAGGGATTTATAGTAGTGGCCATTGAAATTCTTTCAGCAGCCACATGGTTTTCTGCATGATTTTAGATTTACTGCTCTTGCTACATAATCTATCACCTGCTGTATAATTTGTAGATTTGATCAAATAATTCATTGTTTATCATAAACAAGCACTACTTAAAAAAAAGTGGCACAGAACTTGCCATACAAAGGCAGACCACATGAAATGATTGCTAGGTCACCTTTGAGTTGCACACTGCTGATCTGAAGAGTTATTTTATTGAGGTGAAACGTTTTCCAGGACATTATTAAGCTGTGAAAAGGTGTGGTACCAGGATATTATGATACGAAAAGGCTCCAATAGAAATATTGTGTCTTAAATATTGCCTTCAAAAATATAGACCCATAGGAGTTAACATTTGAAAATTTACACCCAATGAGACAATATTTTTGTGAACGTTACTCAGGATGAATTATTACTGTCAAACAATATTTAGTTTTTCAACTTTAGTGGACCCGCTGAATAATTTGGTCCTCCATTGCCACGTTTCCAATGCCCTCTATATAGTACTGGGTTGTGCACTGTTAGTAAAATTATTGTTGTTGCAGGCAGTGCTATTTTCGTGTAGCAAAAAAATCTTTCTGCTCCTCGAAAAAACAGCAATCACTCCAGGAATTGGAGCAAAATAGCACTTTATAGTATGATCATGGTACTAAATAAAACCAACCATCAAATGGCAATACATATAATGGAACCATACCATGCCTCATAACATACAGCATTACACATCTCAAACACAATTCATTATCCCATCATATAACATTTTACTGTGGCATGTAACAACAATCCACCCCTAACACCTGACAGAGCACCACAACCAATTTATATAGATCAGCCAACACTAAGGGTCCTCACATTATGCCATTTCTCTTCACCACATCATCCCACTCAAGGGGTGTGGAATTTAATGAAATATCTACTTGTCCTGTAACAAAATCCACTTATCCCTTTTGTGCCATGTAATGCAACGACAAATTATATCAGCAATCAGATTATATAAGAGCTCTGGTATAGCCATTCTGAATATGCCAGGGCTCATTCCATAGTAAGGATCGAATAATAGCAATTCCATTAATTTTGCAACATTTCCAAAGGTCTACATACTGGGGTTGAAGGTAATGGTAAGCAATAATTCCAGGGAAAGCCCTTTTGAGTGTCTGCAAACCTACTAACTTGCATATTTTAAGGGTTTTCACCAACCCTTCTCTAATATTTCCCCATACTGAGAAAGGTTGCAAATTTAGTCCTGACAATGGCAGACATAACACTTCTTCAAGGGCTGTAAAAAAGTGATTGAGGGAAAGTGAACTAGCAAACATTCAACAGATTTTCACATGAGAAAATCTACACATTCATATTTGTTCATGCTAAAATGCAGTTCACAAGTATTTTCTAGGAGTACTATTCCTTGGCCTATTTCTGTAAATTCTTGTGTATTCAGGAAAGCCATAAATGTGCAAGTAATACAAAAACATATACCATAGGTGCACTTTTAAGACTTTCTTTATTATTTGGGCCCCTAATTAAGTCAGGCGATAACCATGACCTTTTGTGTTTATTAACATTCTGTGTGTGTCTCTCTCTCTCTCTCTCTGTTGGCTGACTTCACAGTGACTAACAATATTCTGCTCTTTCACAAGGAGCATATTGGCACACAAAGTAGTGTTGTTCAGTCCAGAAACTACTGTGGCAATGTGTGTTTTTTGAGTCCCAAACCAATTTTTGCTTTGTTATAATGGTGAGGGCCCAGCAGCTCTCACACCAATAAGGTTTTACAAAAACCTTGCCAAAAGAAGATTGACAAAACCAAAAGCCTTATCACCAATTTCAGACCCACTGGCTTTGCCAGTGCTTGTTTATTTTTATGATTTCCATGATCCTATTGAAACAGGTTATACTGATTTTCCAACCTGAATATTTTTGGAAAATACTAGCATACATCAACACATTTTACTAAAGGATGCTGCAAAGAAATGGTACCTAAAATTTTACAATCAACAAAGGTAATGAAGATTTTGCTGAGGGTGAGGTTGGAATGGCACTGTGACTTGGGCACTTTTCTAAGTGACAAATAGTGGTTCTACTGCTGTGCCCGAACCAGGTCGGTTTCTCTTAATGGAAGGCATAGACTCATTTATTTTGAATTTTTATATAGGGTGTACTGTACCCCCGAATTACAGTTTCGCTATGGAACAGCAGAGATCTCCTGTTGCCATAGATGCAGGTTGGAGGGAGCAGATTTTGGCATCTAGCCTGGCAATGCCCAGAGGTTTATGCCTAATAGGAAAAAGTGTTCCGGGAACTGGGACTTATTAATATTGCGGATCTAGAGCCTGATCCCAAAATGGCACTCCTGGGATCGGATGTCTCAGTGAGTAAGACTCTGCGCCCATTGGTGGCTATGGGACTTCTAGTCACTAAGTGGAGGGTGGCATTATGATGGATGAGGGGCCCACTCCCTCACATCGCAGATTGGCATACAGACATGTTGTATTGTAATACTCAATCCGATGCATATAGCGAACTACTAACCCCCAGAAGTTGTCCTAGGAACTACTAGGGTCCTTACCAAACTTACCTGTTAAGTAACACTAACGGGACGGCATCAAAATCACAGATCACCATAGAGGTGGAATTGTCACCAGAGGCGGGAACATAGATGATGGAAGTCCTCATGAGCAACTATTGGTTCAATCTACTTGATCTCATATACACCAATTAACCTCCCCCAACAAGGTATGGGTTAGTAGTGCTATGATTAATAATAACCACAGGAGAATCAATACTATTTGTGCTCCATGGTCCACAGCCGCAGCTCACAGACAATTGCCCGCTGCAGATCTCTGGAGAGGCCTCTAAATATCTAGGTATCTATATCACAGCGGACCCTGGTGAGTTTATGAAAAGGAATCTAACACCCCCCTGGAACACCTAAAATGGGATGCAGCTCACTGTGGGACCCTTCCGATAACATTGTTGGGAAAGGCGGCGCTCTTTCAAATGATGGCGCTGCCCGTTTCCTCTACATGAGGGAAAATACCCCGTACCCAGTGCCAGCGGACTATTTTAAAAAATAACGGCTCAGGTTTCCTGGCTGCTATGGGGGAACAGACCTGCGCACATAGCTCAGCCTAAATGTACTAGAGGGTGGTACAATGGCGACATTACACTCCCCGACATACAGGTATATTATTGGGCGGCCCAACTGAAGGTAGTCAACCAGTGGATAAATGCCCCACAGACAGATCCGGTTTTGAAGGCAGATAGGAGTGGGCTGGGGGTTGAAGGCATGATGTCGGCACTCTATAACAGGAAGCGTACACCAGCGGTAGTTGGTCCCACAAGCCAGACAGTTCACATATGGCATGAAGCACATGTTAAGTTAGGCTGGAAGGGAACAATAACCGAGCTTACCCCTCTATGGGACACACAACGCTTGGGCGGCCTTCGAAATTACAAAGGATTCGATAAATGGGACGCTATTGGTATATCTACTGTAGGTGACATGTGGTACAAAGAGAAGGTAAATACATTTGAATGTCTCTAAACACAGTATGAGCTAGCACCTACTGAACTTTTTAAGTATATGCAGATAAAGAATGCGCTGCAGGCGGTCTTACCATCCAACTCTGAGGTTCCAGAGGCAACCCCACTGGAGGACAGACTACTGACAGAGTACATGCAGAGGCGGGCGACTTCCCTCACCTACCGCAGATTAGTAAATAATTTACCTGACCCCAACAAATCACTTAGAGGAAAATGGTTTCAAGATGCGGGGGACTTCGAGGACATTGAATGGCAGGAGGCGACGGCCTCCCCGTGGGAGGTGGCAAACCCTCAAGACTAAAACTAGTGCAGCAAAAAAATTTACATAGCACTTATTACACGAAACACCCTACATAAAATAGGGAAGCCATTGCACCTGTACTGTTTGAGATGATGTGGGGAGGAGGGTACGTTCTTTCACACTGTGTGGGAATGTCCGAAGATCGCGGAGTACTGGGTGAAAGTAATGAGGACCATATCACAGACGGTGGAAGTTTTGTTAGCGCCTGAGCCTCCACGGTGCTTACTCAATGTGTGAGAACTGAATGATCTAACACGCCCGGCGCAGACGTGGGCCACACTGGGAATAATGGTAGCGAAGCGCAATATAGCACAAAAGTGGGGTGCGGGAGAGTCGCCAACGCTCACTGCATGGTGTGGGGATCTAGACACGGCCATGGTGGCTGAGAAAGCAGCATTTATTAATCGAGGCTGTCCTCAGAAGTGGAACAGGGTATGGGGGCTTGGAACAAATTCAGGGGATACATCTGTGAGCCACCAAAGCCACAGCAGGAAGAGGAGTCGGAAGATGATAATGATGGGGGGACGTGAAGTTCCTGAGGGGAATACTATATTCTGCTATACTGTGTATACCATTATTACGAACATTGCCATAATGCCGATGATGTCAGAATTGATTGCCTGTATGTACTGTTTGACCAATACATGCCTTGATTATAATTATAATAAAGAGTTTTAAAAAAAATATTACTAACCACGGGAGGTACTGCTTAAACTGATGATGGGATTGTATGTCGGATGCTTTCCGTATTCCAGAATTTTACACCCCGGAGTATAAATGTATTGCATGCTTATGTGATCTTACATATTGATCTATATGTCCATGCCTAGATTGTGTGTTTGAGTTGTATGCTTTTGTATTAATGTTAAAAATTATCAAAAATTAAATAAAAATGTTTTAAAAATAAAGCGTTTGCCCCAAATTATTATTACCTACTTCTAAAAAATTTGACAAAATTGAAAACCTTGTCTAGGGTACTGAAATTAGCTCGAAAGCCTGCCTGAAAATAAGACAGGACATCTTTTTCTAAGATCTACTCCTAAAGGCATGTAAATAATGTTATACATTTTCTGCAGGGAGTCGCCCTAATACACAGTCCTACCTTTTTAGTGGGAACCATATTACACATCCTTATGAAACACCCTTCCAACTATATAAGACATCTAATTTACCCGATATTCAGGAAACAGCTTAAAATCTGCTTTATGTCTTCCAACTTCCATTAATAAGCTGCTTAATGTGGCCACATGTATTAAAGAACAAAAAAATCTGAGTGGATATATGTCTGCTAAACAACTGACAACTTAGGGCATGATTACAATGGCGGGGAGACTGCCACTGACAGACTGTCGGTGGCAGTCTCCCAGCCATTTTCAACATCTTCACTGCTAGCCACATTTGGATGGCAGGGGGCTCTGTGGCGGTTGGAAAGACTGGTCAACATGAATCAAGGAGCCCATCGGTCTATTCGAGGCAG
This sequence comes from Lissotriton vulgaris, assembly GCF_964263255.1. Classification (NCBI taxonomy): domain Eukaryota; kingdom Metazoa; phylum Chordata; class Amphibia; order Caudata; family Salamandridae; genus Lissotriton; species Lissotriton vulgaris. The sequence continues at coordinate 1,302,971,955 of NC_141694.1, forward strand.
AGTAATGCCTACAATGGTGGCAGTGCCTACCGGGCGTCACCATAGGCATTATCCTGTTCCTTTCCACCGCCCCTTTCATGGCGGTGAACCTGACATGAAAAGGCTGAGGTAAAGGGACATTGGGGGGCCCAAGACCTGGGGGCACCATAGCATATCCATGCTGCATGGTGCCTGCCTCATAATTAGCCCTATGGGACCGCCACCTTGTAGGTGGGTGGTCCCAAATGCAAAAAGATGGCGAAGTCCTTCTGCCATTGTAATCAGGCCCTTTGTGTGGTCTAGTGTCTTAAAGGCAGTAGCACACAGTCCCAAAAATTCCTACTGCAATGTGCACATAGGGACCCTCGTCTTCATTTCTACACTTAGGGCTTCATTACAATGTCAGTTGGAAAACATTCCGACTGACTCGGTCTCAGAATCATATCTGACTGAATCGGATTTTGGGAGTCCGATGTTTCAGAACACCATTAGGTCATACTCCAAATGACTTTAATGGGAACCTGTGTTCCAACCGACAACACAGCCTTCAATTGAAAAAAAGGGGTGGTTGCGGAAAAACCCTTTTACCCTGTGGTGAGCATCCGTTGGTGCCTGCCACACTGTGCATGGTTGTAAAGAGGGGTCCCATGGGTACCCCGACGAGCCCCAACCGGAGGTCTCCTGGTGAAGGAGGGCCTGCTACGGGCCCCCAAGTCAGATTCTGACTGCCGATCCGTGTCGGACACACCTATTTGCAAAGGATGTCCGAATTCAACATCGTAATGTTTCAGTCCATAGACCTGTATGATTCGGCTCCAACCGACTGATCGGAACCAGTGCTTAAATTGTAAAATATGAAGTCCAGGTGCTCAAAGTTTTGTCGGAGGCCAACACCCACTTTACCCGACTCCACCCACTTACTCTAATAACCCCTCCCACATCCTCAACCGGCACTGCAGAAAGCCAGATGTTGGACCCGCTCTGAATTTCAGCATGGGAGCCTTCATCAAGTAAGGTTTCAATCGGAAGTCCTCCGCCCCACAGAAATTTTCAAAAAGATGAAATCAAAAAAGTGCATTTAAAGCACAATTTTGGAATAAATTAGCTGAAATGCCTAATGCATTGAAAAGGGGCACACAAAATATTCCAGTGCTCTATGTGCAGTTTTGGGTAAAGGACAATACTGGGATATGTGCAAAGGTGCTTTGTAATGTCATTTTTTAGCAGAGTCTAATTGTGTGTCATGAGTTCAAAGATGCAATCTTATGGCACAAAATAAACCAAAATGTTCTGAAAACACTCTAAGCAGATGAATTGAATAAAAAACCCCTCTTTCAAAGCGGTGCTTTTGCAGCTCATGCACTAATACAGAGACATTCCGAGTTAAATGTCTTCACTTTACTGAAAGACAATCATTTAAACAAGGAGCCTCATGACGAAGGTGTTCATTGACGGATAACTCAGCGGTGAGTCTAGTTTTATGTGAGTTAACACTTTACAGTATAAAAATTTAACTGGGAATTTCTCTGCGTTATCGCATGACCTGCAGAGAGCACAGCTCAACAATGAGAAGCGATAAGAACTCAGTGTTCATGAGCTGTGAATCCACTCGAGCATTAACATGGGCAAATTCTGAGTTAACAGTATCTGCTTTGGACAGTGCATTAGCGGCATACAAAGAGGCTCACTGAGCAACAACATCAGGCTCTCCCTGGGAAGACCAATGTTGGAAAGTAGTATCTTCTTCTTATGGTTACCCCCACTTTGGCTGATGTCACACTGTTTTTGGCCTAGTCTGCCTGGAATCCTGCTATCCAGGACCCCAGTCTATCTGCTTTCTCCCTTAAATTGATATGCATGCACTTTAAGTACACTCGATATTGGATTCTAGGGTACCCTTATCAGCCCCTAGTACCCTGTACTCTATGTACCCAGGGCATAGGCACCCCAGAGGCCTCCCATGGGCTGAAGCATGTATTATGCCACCCCTGAGAGGCCATCCAAATTGACACAACCAGGCTGCTACAGCAGACTGTGCAAGCTGGTGCTTGCACCACTTACTTAGGATATAGGTTCACTTCATCTATTTAAATCACTACACTTAAATACCTATCAGACACCCCTATGGCAGGCCTTACCAATCCTGAAAGCAGGGTGCTGGGTTTTACGTGAGAGGGTGCCCCTGCATGAGCAGAGCTCCTCCCCAGTCTTCGGAGACCATTCTCCAGGGTTGTCAGACATATATGTTTAAGTGCCTTATAACCTCACCATAAATGCTAACTTTAAAACAGCTGCTTAGAAAAGGTTGTGTTTGGTGTCAAACACCTTGGAATCATACCTCCACAACAGCAACTGGTGTGGGAGGTATGATTCCACCCTTCCAGAGGGACATATGTGGGTCACCGGTCTACCCGGTACCAGCTTTCTCAACCTGGGCAGCAGAAAATGGATTCTGCCAGACACAGCCACGGGTCTGCCATCCTGCTGCTGAGCAAAGCTTGCGCAGAGGAAGGAATGACAATAGGCATCCTGTCACAGGGAGGTGTAACCACCTCCAAGACAGGATTTAGTGTATTGGGGCTGGGTGGGTGCACTCTCTGAGTGCCAGAAAGTCTGCAGTGGGGGCACATTTTGTGTCCCTGTACATAATCCAACTCAAATCAGTTCTGGGAGGCATTGGCTCCTGCTCTGGTGTGAAACTGGACAGAGGATATGGGTGTAGTCACCCCACTGTCCTGCCCCTCCCCTAGGAGGGTTAACAGAATATTTCCAACCCCTTCCTATGGTTATAAAATGGGTTAGCTTACTACAGGACTTTAGATTTTACCAGGACAAGATTCTGCTAAGAGGAAATCACGTACTTTGACTGCCTGCACGATGCTGGACGACTGACGAATCTCCCTTGGAGTAAAGGTGTTACTCCCCTGCAAAAGCAGGCACTTAAACACATAGTCAGAATTCCAACAATGGGATCTGTGATGGAGGCATGGATATTGCCTCCTTATGTCAGTCCCAGTAACCTGGGCAAGTACAGACAACAGCCTTTGATCAATGGTATGGCATACAGGAACATAGGTGCAAGTGTCACAATAGTGACAAAAGATATTGTGGACCCTGAACGGATCATACTTAGTGAGATGTACCTAGTATCTAATGCAAGAAATGTCAAGAAAGACGATTCTTTGGCAATTGTGAATTTCACCTAGGGAGGGGTAACTGGTCCTACGAAAATTGTGGTAAGCTCAGACCTCCCTGTAGGATGCTTGTTGGGCAATGATTTGGAAACCTCAGCTTGGGATGAAGTGGAACTCAGGACACATTCATAAATGCTGGGCATCCCTGCAGATGTGTTTGAAATGACTAGGCCACAGGCATAAATGTCTTCCACTGAACAGGCACTGGATCCTGAAAAGATGGACCAGGTGCTTTCCAAGAGGAGGAGCAGAAGGGGCAAGGCAGTGTCTTCCCCCTGCCTCAGAGTGAGGATCAGTCTCTTGAGGGAGATGATCTCAGTCCCTGTGAAGGTAGTGTTTCAGAGGAGCTTGAACCTGGTCAGGTTGCATTCTTGGGGAAAGGGGGGCCTTCCAGGGCAACTCTGAGTCAGGAGTAGCTGAGCTGCCCCTCTCTTGAACCCCTCAGACAGCAAGTTGCTGCTGAGGCTGATGGGAGTGCCAGTGGATCCCACAGGATCTACTGGGAGGATGGACTTCTGTATTCAGAGGGTAGAGACCCCAAGCCTGGTGCTACCAGAAGGTGGGTTACACCTCTGAAGTTTAGAGGCTTCCTATTAACACTGGCACATGTAATCCCATTTGCAGGACGCTTAGGCCATAGTAAGACCTTGGACAGGTTTGTCCCTCACTTTCACTGGCCACACATGTCAGAAGCCACAAAGGAGTTTTGTCTCTCCTGTATCACTTGCCAAGCCAGTGGTAAGGCAGGTGGTGCTACAAAGGCCCCTCTCATACCACTACCTGTGGTGGGGGTTCCCTTTGAGAGGGTTGGGATTGACATTTTTAGTCCCATTGATCCCCCAACTGCATTTGGGCACAGATTCATACTACTGGTTGTGGACCATGCCACTAGGTATCCAGAGGCAATTCCCCTTAGGACTAACACAGCTCCTTCTGTGGCTAGAGCTCTCCTGGGAATCTTTTCCAGAGTGGGTTTCCCTAAGGAGGTAGTATCAGACAGAGATGCAAACTTTATGTGTCATTATCTGAGTACTATGTGGAAGGATTGTGGAGGGAATTACAAATTCACCACACCCTATCACCCACAATGCAATGGGATAGTTGAAAGATTCAACAAAACCCTCAAGGGAATGATTAAAGGTCTCCCTGAAAAGCTTCGGCACAGAAGGGACATCCTTTTCCCCTGCCTTCTCTTTGCCTACAGAGAGGTTCCTCAGAAGCTGGTTGGTTACATCCCTTTTGAACTTCTGTTTGGACATCCAGTAGGGGTCCCTTATGTTTTGGTTAAGGAAGGATGGGAGTTACCTCTCAAACCACCTAAACAGTACATAGTGGACTATGTCCTTGGTGTCCGCTCCCAGATGTCTGAGTACATGAAGAAAGCATCCAAAAACCTTGAGGCTAGACAGGAATTGAAAAGGCCTGGCATGATCAAAAGGATGTTTCGACTGTATACCAGCCAGGACAGAAGATATGGGTGTTGGAGCCTATGGCCCCAGCAGCTCTTCAAGACAAGTGGAGTGGGCCCCATACCATTCTTGAGCAAAAGGTAGAGGGTACCTACCTGGTGGACATTGAATCTCCCATGAGCCCCTACAGGGTGCTCCACGCAAACAGAATCAAGCCATATGTGGACAGGGCGGACATGGGTTTGCTCATGGCTACTGATGAGGGACAAGAGGAAAAGAGTGATCCACTCCCTGATCTCCACTCACACAACCCTATTGATGGTTCAGTTGACGGTGTAGCCTTGGCAGGCAGCCTCACAGAATGGCAGCAAACTGATTGTGGTAAAGTCCTCAATCAGTATAGACACATGTTTTCACTGACTCCAAGTCAGACTACCTGGTATACACATGAGGTGGACACCGGTGACAGTATGCCTGTTAAAAATTCTATTTACATGCAACCTGATCATGTCAGGGACTGTATCAGGACTGAAGTCCAGAAAATGTTGGAACTTGGAGTGAGTGAGCACTCAGATAGCCCCTGGGCTAGTCTAGTAGTCTTAGTACCAAAACCTCACACGCAGGGTGGTTAGAGAGAGATGAGGTTCTGTGTTTTCACCACAGGGGACTCAATGCAGTCACTGGGACTGATGCGCATCCAATTCCAAGAGCATATGAACTAATTGATACTTTGGCCTCAGCCAAGTTCTTGAGTATATTTGACCTGACACCTGGTTACTGGCAAATCAGATTAGCTGAGGGTGCAAACCCAAAAACAGCATTTTCAATCCCTAGTGGGCACTAAGTATGGGCGAAATTTGCGAATGCGCGAAATCGAATTCGCAATCCGCAAAATCCACGAATTTGTGCGAATTTGCGGATTTTTGTTTTTTTGCGTGTTCGCTGGGTTTTTTGTGTGTTCGCGGGGTTTTTTGGGTGTTTGCGGGGCTTTTTTCGTCTTCGCGGGCCGCTTGCATGGCGAAGTTACCCATGCAGTCGTTTATGGGCACAGCACCCTCTGGTTCATCACTGCCACCCTCTGGTTCACCACTGCCACCCTCTGGTTCACCCCTGCCACCCTCTGGTTCACCCCTGCCACCCTCTGGTTCACCACTGCCACCCTCTGGTTCATCACAGCACCCTCTGGTTCACCCCTGCCACCCTCTGGTTCAGCACTATCACCCTCTGGTTCACCACTGCTACCCTCTGGTTCATGACTGCCACCCTCTGGTTCATCACAACACCTCTGGTTCACCACTGCCACCCTCTGGTTAACCACTGTCACCCTCTGGTTCAGCACTGCCACCCTCTGGTTCACCCCTGCCACCCTCTGGTTTAGCACTGTCACCCTCTGGTTCACCACTGCCACCCTCTGGTTCACGACTACCACCCTCTATTTCATCACAGCACCTCTGGTTCACCACTGCCACCCTCTGGTTAACCACTGTCACCCTCTGGTTCAGCACTGCCACCCTCTGGTTCACCACTGCCACTCTCTGGTTCACCCCTGCCACCCTCTGGTTCACCACTGCCACCCTCTGGTTCAGCACTGCCACTCTCTGGTTCACCCCTGCCACCCTCTGGGTCAGCACTGTCACCCTCTGGTTCACGACTGCCACCGTCTGGTTCATCACAGCACCTCTGGTTCACCACTGCCACCCTCTGGTTAACCTCTGTCACCCTCTGGTTCAGCACTGCCACCCTCTGGTTCACCACTGCCACTCTCTGGTTCACCCCTGCCACCCTCTGGTTCACCACTGCCACCCTCTGGTTCAGCACTGTCACCCTCTGGTTCACCACTGCCACCCTCTGGTTCACGACTGCCACCCTCTATTTCATCACAGCACCTCTGGTTTACCACTGCCACCCTCTGGTTAACCACTGTCACCCTCTGGTTCAGCACTGCCACCCTCTGGTTCACCACTGCCACTCTCTGGTTCACCACTGCCTCCCTCTGGTTCACCCATGTCACCCTCTGGTTCCCCACTGCCACCCTCCGGTTCACCCCTGCCACCATCTGGTTCATCACTGCCACGCTCTGGTTCACCCCTACCACCCTCTGGTTCACCCCTGCCACCCTCTGGTTCAGCACTGCCACCCTCTGGTTCAGCACTGCCACCCTCTGGTTCAGCACTGTCACCCTCTGGTTCATCACTGTCACCCTCTGGTTCATCACTGCCACCCTCTGGTCCACCACTGCCACCCTCTACCGAGAACTTTTGTGACGCAGCTGCAGCACAAAAGATGCGCCATGGTGCTGGGTATTAACAACGTGACGCATCTCTCTGTGAGATGCGTCACGTTGTAAAGCCCTGCGCCATCAGTAGGCGTTCCGACTCGGCCTCCTAAAAGTGGCTGAGTGAAATCTACAAGATTTCACTCAGTCACTTTTAGGCCAATGCTGCGCAAAACCCTGCGCCTGCTTGAAGCAGGCGCAAGGCTTGATGCAGCATTGGGGAGATAGGGCCCCCACAGAGCATTGCTGGAGCTGCGTCGCAACGCGTCGCAGCTCCAGCAATGCGCTGCTTTTACGGCACAGATGCGTGACGCATCTGTGCCGTTTTTGCCACATGGTGCACCGCATTGTAAATGCGGCGCACCATGGGTGGCGGAGCTGCGGCGCACAATAACTGGCGCATCCCTGGGGATGCGCCAGTTATTATAAATCTGCCCCAATACATTTAGCCAACGAGGGAGCACTTACTGATTAGACAGTAGAAAGTACTCCAGTTGAGTAGAGGTATTGCACAAAAAGGTGGCATCTTCGTGGACAAACATGCAGGGCGGGATTCATTCTGCCCCCTGTTAGACTCGTTTTTTGTGCCCTTCTGCCCTCTGTTAGACTCGTTTTTCCCTTGTTTTTCTGCCCTTCTGCCCTCTGTTAGCCTCGTTTTTCCCTTGTTTTTCTGCCCTTCTGCCCCCTGTTAGACTCGTTTTGTGTGCCCTTGTGCCCACTGTTAGGCTCATTTTTCCCTTGTTTTTCTGCCCTTCTGCCCTCTGTTATACTCGTTTTTTGTGCCATTCTGCCCTCTGTTATTCCCTTGTTTTTGTGCCCTTCTGCCCTCTGTTAGACTCGTTTTTTGTGCCCTTCTGCCCTGTTAGACTCGTTTTTGTGCCTTTCTGCCCCGTTAGACTCGTTTTTTGTGCCCTTCTGCCCTCTGTTAGACTCGTTTTTCTGCCCTTCTGTCCTCTGTTAGACTGTTTTTTGTGCCCTTCTGCCCTCTGTTAGACTCGTTTTTCCCTTGTTTTTCTGCCCTTTTGCCCTTTGTTAGACTGCCCTCTGCATCACCACATCATCACTCAGCGCTACCCCAGCATCACTCAGCTCCACCACAGCACCACTCAGCACCACCACAGCACCACTCAGCGCCACCCCAGCATCAATCTGCGCAACCATTCAACAACAACAGGTTCAAATATGTTCTCTCAATGTTTCAAACTTTATTACAAATGTCACAAAAAGATGTTAATATTTCACTTCTGTTTTTGGATTTTCGTCACAATAAAATACACTGAACATAATCTTCACAAAGGTTATTTACAAAAGTTTAAGCTATTGCCATTTTAAAATAACATCACTTTTATTTTAGTATTATTGTAATCTGTAATAGTAATACAGCTAAGTCACGTAAATACAAAACATGCGAGACCTATTGCATTGCAAATGCTTGTTTGTACTTTGTCATCTACGAGATCTTTGCAATGTTTCAAAAGAGAGAAGGAGAGAGAGATAGAGAGAGAGCGAGGGAGGGAGAGAGAGAGAGAGTGAAAGAAAGAAAGAAAAAAGAAAGAAAGAGAGAGAGAAAGAAAGAAAGAGAGGGACAGACAGAGAAAGAGCAAGAAAGTGAAAGCGAAAGGGAGAGAAAGGGAAAGAGAGGGAAAGAAAGAGAAAAAGAGAGTAAGAGTAAGAGAGAGAGGGGAGAGAAATAAAGAAAGAAAGAAACAAACAAACAAACAAAGAAACAAACAAACAGGGAGAGAGAGAATGAGAGAGAAAGAAAGAGAGAGACAGCGAAAGAGCAAGAAAGTGAAAGAGAGAAAGAGAGGGAGAAAGGGAGAGAGAGAGAGGGAGAGAGAAGAGGAGAGAGGGATCGAGAGAGGGAAATAGAGGGAGAGAGAAAGAGAGAACGAGAGAGAAAGAAAGAGACATAGAAAGAGCAAGAAAGTAAAAGAGAGAGAGAAAGAGAGAGAGAGACATGGAAAGAGAGAGAGAAAGAGAGAAAGACACACAGAGAGGGAGAGAGAGAGAGAGGATGAGAGAGAGAAAGAGAAAGAGAGAGAGAAAGAGGGAGAGTGAGAGAGAAAGAAAGAGAGAGAAAGAGAGAGCGAGAAAGAGAGGATGTGAGAGAGAGAAAGAAAGAGAGGGAGATAGAGAGAAAGAGAGAGAGAACAACGGAGAAAGAAAGAGATAAGCAGAGAAAGAGGAAGAACTTGAAAGAGAGAGAGAAAGAGAGAAATAGAGCAAGAAAGGAGAGGGAGAGAGAGATAGATAGAGAGAAAGAGAGAGAAAGAGAGGGAGAGAGAGAACGAGAGAAAGAAAGAGAGGCCGGATCTCTGAAGGGCCAGATTCCTGAGTTGCCCCTACAGAACATACAGCTTTTTATTTTTAGCAAAATGCATATGAAAATTGTGCTGTAAAGGTCTCTTTTAGTTTAACCCCTCCTGACAACGCAAAATGGGTGTATTTGCCATCCTCTCCCTTCTTCCTGTTTTTTATATCTGTAAGTGCTTCCTGATGAGGCTTAATTCCTGGGACAGGTGCCTCGTTGCCTACTCGTAACTATTCTCTGACCCTGCTTCAAGGGTCAGAGCAGGGTCAGAAAATAGTTGCAAGTAGGCAATGAGGCGCCAGGAAGCACTTAGCAGCAGGTGCCCAAGTTGAAGTTAATTTCTTTGTAACCTTTTTGTAAAAGGCTACAAAGAAATTAGGTTCAACTTTTGCACCTGCTGCTGTAACCCTTGCTTGGCTGAAAATTCGTCCCTGCTGATTCACGGATTTTACCGGGATTTCACGAGATTCGCGGATCGCGAAATCGCGGAAAATCCGCAAATTCGCCCGTGAAACGGATTTTACGCCCACCCTTAGTGGGCACCAACAATTTGTGTTGATGCCTTTAGGCTTGAAGACTGCATCTGCCACATTTAAAAGGCTGGTGAATAAAGTTCTCACAGGTTTGGAAACCTATAGTACAGCTTATCTGGATGATATTGCTGTCTTTAGCTCCACGTGGGAGGATCACCTGGTCCACCTGAGAAATGTTTTAGAGGACCTGCAGAAGCCAGGCCTCACTATCAAGGTCACCGAGTGCCAGATAGGGCAGATCAAGGTTGTATGCCTAGGCCATCTTGTAGGTGGAGGACTGGTACAACCATTGCAGAGCAAAATTCAAACCATCATAGATTGGGTTGCTCCAACCACCCAGAATAAGGTCAGAGCTTTCTTGGACCTGACTGGGTACTACAGGAGGTTTGTCAAAGGTAATAGCTCCATGTGACCCCTTTGAATTATCTAACTTCCAATAAGAATGCCTAAGAAAGTTCAGTGCACAGTTAGCTGTCAAAAGGCATTTGATGATCTGAAGCGGACCATGTGCACTGCTCCAATTCTGCAAAGTCCTGACTATTCCAAACAAATCATTGTTCAAACTGATGCATTTGAGTTGGGGGTAGGGGCTGTGCTATCACAACTAAATGAAGAGGGTCAGGATCAGCCAGTAGCTTTTATTAGCAGAAGGCTGACCCCCAGCGAGAAACATTGGTCAGCTATTGAGAGGAAAGCCTTTGCTGTGGTTTGGGCTCTGAAGAAGTTGTGGCCATAGTTGTTTGACACTCACTTCATTGTTCAGACAGACCATAAGCGCCTCTTATGGATAAAACAGATGAAAGGTGAAACCCCCAAACTTATGAGGTGGTCTATTTCCCTACAGGGGATGGACTATACAGTGGAACATAGACCTTGGAGTAACCATGTCAATGCAGATGGACTACCCAGATATTTCCAATTAGAACATGAAGCCTCAACTGGTCATGGTTAGTTTAATGTCCTTACATGGGGGGGGGGGGGGGGGGGGTGTAGGAAAGTAGTATCTGCTTCTTATGGTTACCCCCACTTTTTACCGATGTCACACTGTTTTTGGCCTGGTCTGACTGAGATCCTGCTATCCAGGGCCCCAGTCTATCTGCTTTCTCCCTTAAATTGATATGCATGTACTTTAGGTACATTCCAGATTGGATTTTGGGGTACTCTTATCAGCCCCTAATATATGGTACACCATGTACCCAGGGCATAGGTACTCCAAAAGCCTCCCATGGTCTGAAGCATGTATTATGCCACCCCTGACAGGCCATCCAAATTGACACGACCAGCCTGCTACAGCAGATTGTGTAAACTGGTGCTTGCACCACTTACTTAAGATATAGGTTCAATATATCTATTTAAATCACTACAATTAAATACCTATCAGTCACCCCTATGGCAGGCTTTAACAATCCTGAAGGCAGGTTGATGGGTGCCCTTGCATGAACAGAGCCCCTCAGCAGCCTTCAGAGACTATTCTACGGGCTTGTCTGTGATGCAGCCAGTCATATATGTTTAAGTGTATTATAACCTCGCTGTAAATGCTAACTTTAAAACTGCTGCTTAGAAACATGTTGTGTTTGGTGTCAAACACCTTGGAATCATACCATCACACCAGTAACTGGTGTGGGAGGTATGATTCCATCCTTCCAAAGGGACATATGTGGGTCACGGGTCTACCCAGTACCAGCTTTCTCGACCTGGGCAGCACAAAATGGATGCTGCCAGCCACAGACACGGGTCTGCCATCCTGCTGCTGAGCCAAGCTTGCACAGAGAAAGGCATGACAATAGGCATCCTGTCACAGGGAGGTGCAACCACCTCCCAGACAGGATTTAGTGTTGGGGCTTGGTGGGTGCACTCTCTGAGTGCCAGAAAGTCTGCACTGAACATCGACCCCTCAGCACTCGACATCCTTTGTGGCACAGCTCACCTCTGGATCCTGGTCATCCTTGACGACTCCTGGTCCCCGTGGCTGCAGAGTCAATCAACCCTTTTTCGCACCTGAAGCACCCAACATCGGAAGGCATTCAACTACCGAGCCCCTGGTCACCTGAAGTGACCCAGACTCTGTCTCTTCTGCTTTCAGGTTCCTTCCATCTCGAATCCTGACTTGGATTTGACTAGACCTTCTTCGCCCTCCTGGCAGCAGGACTTCTTGGCAGCTCTCCATTGAAAACAACAAAGGTTTCCGACACCACTTGACCCCTATACACCCGGCTCCTCTAGGATAGGTAACACAGGTACTTCGGTACTCACTGGTGGGTTGACTTTAGAACCTCCTAAGTTCCAAAGGGTTTTCTCGAAGTCCTCTTAGAAGTGTCCTTAACTTGTAATTTTCCAACCACGACTTTCCCATAGAGTTGTACGGAGCACGCATCTGTGTTTCCTCACTGCACCCGTCCTTTGTGGGCTCCCGGTGTCACTCTTCTGGGTGGTTCCTTGGGGTCCCAGCAATTCTACATGCTCTAGGCACTGTGTCCAGTCAAGTCATTGTTGGTATACCATTTTTATAGTATATGGTTTGGTGGGCCCCTGAAGCCTACTGTGGTGCTATGTACGAATGTTCTATTGATTCAGTATTGTGTACTTTGTGCCCTAGTCTCACCTCGAGACTAGAAGAGAGTGTGATATTAATAAATACATATTTTTTATCAACACTGTGTGGTTCTCCTTTCATTTAGTCATTTAAGAAGTGATATTCTGGTAAAACAAGCTGCTTTACATTCCTTCAAGATTAAGCCTGACGGCTTCCACTAAGATAGCTTTCAATAAGGTTATCTTTGACCTCATACATCATACGGTTTGTGTGGACTGGTACAAGGTGCCCATTTTAATAGGTGCATGACATATACCAGGCCACCTTGGCACAACCAAGAGCTCTGGGGATAACTCAAGAACGTAAGTCGTGCCATGCAGCGCACAAGGTACCTTTCAGACAACCCCTATCCAGGCCCAGCTCTATGAATCAAGGTCGGAGTGGCCGTACCAGGCATCAGGTGTTTCCTTGGTAGGATGGAAGGTCGGTTTTGTTACTGGGAAGCTGGTTTTGCAGTGCTGAACTGTCGGCCCCCAGTAACAAAATCAGCAGACCAGCATAACTAACACAGCACTCCCTTTCATTTCCCGCCTCCCTGCATTTTTAAAGCAGTAGCTGCAGAGTTCATTGTATATCAAGCAACAATAAACTTGTCAAGATATTTCTGGAGATCTATCTTCCAGCTGGCGTAAGCTGGAGTTTTATCTAGTGGCAGTTTTAACTCATCTATAAGGTAGTGCAGAAGGTTAATATGCCTGATGAAAGAATTTGCACCATGCAGATCACAAACATGCATTTTATATGCATATCTGTGGGTTACTGCTTTTGTAACAAAAGATCCTTTTGTTACTGTACAGTTCATATGCTACAATAGTAATCTATCTCAGTGAGCTATGACCTGCCAAATAGCTGCATGCAAACTACATGGTACAGGTTAAAAAGGTATGATTTTTTTCAGTCGTTCATTATCCTAATGTTGCTAAAAGGGGTTTGTTTGGGTATAAGCATGGGCGGAAAATCCGTTCCGCTCGCGGATTTTGCGGATTTTCGGTAAATTCGCAATCCGCGAGATTCGCGAATTTCCCGCAAAATCCGCAAATCCGCGAGCAGCGGATTTTATGGCTTGCTCGCACTGTTCGCGTGAGTTTGCGGCTTCCCAGTTCAACTTCGCGGCCCGCGAATAAGCGCTAAATTGCAGAAATACGATCTTAGCAAAACTGAAACTACTTACCAGGTTCAAAAGTTCAAGCTCATCATTAGTAGCCATTTCCTGTAGTGCTTCCTGAGGGGCCCCTCCAGAGTTCAGTTGCCTACTTGCAACTATTATGTGACCCTGCTCTGACCCTCAGAATAGTTACACATATGCCACAAAGGTCCTGAATTACAGCTAAGGAAGACAAGCAGGAGCCAGGCTGGAAGTTCAAATCCAGTGACACATTAATCAGCCCCTAATTCATTATTGTCAGTTGGGGCAGGGCAGGTGTTGTAACTAATTTTGCAACAATGAAAGCACTTAGCAAGTGCAAAAGATCACTAATCAGGAAGCACTAAGGAAGCAGGTGCCAGCTAAAAAAATATTCTGTGACACATTAATCAGCCCCAAATTAATTCAGGTCACTTGAGGCAGGGAAGGTGTGCTTTGCTTTGCCACAATAATGTACACTGGACAACCAGAGGGTGCTGTGATGAAACAGAGGGTGGCATGGGTGGGCCAGAGGGTGGCATGAGTAGTCAGAGAGTGGCAGTGGTGACAGAGAGTGGCAGTGATGAAGAAGAGTGTCCCAAACAGGCTGGACACGTAGAAACAAGTTCGCAAAACTTGCGACCCGACAGGTAAGTTCGTGTTTGCGAAATTGTACAAAACCCTTGCGAACTGGCAGAAACCCGCGCGAACACAAAAAAAAATCCGCAAATTCGCGAGAATTCGCGGATTTTGCGGATTGCGAGTTCGCAAATCCACAAAATTCGCGAACGCGAGATTCGCAAAATTCGCCCATGCTTATTTGGGTAGAAGTAAATTCTTTTTAGTAAATCTAACCCTAACAACTGTGGTATGTTTTGAATCCCAAGTTTGTGCTTCTCCAGCCCAAGCACTCTTAAAAAAAAGCCCACACCTCGTAGTGCCCTTGGTCTTATGTAACATTTTCTGTACACTGACTTACATATATATTATTCATTGTCTCTATGTGTGTTAATGTAAAGTGCTCCAACACCATAATCTGGTATGAGAAACACTGTAGAACCATTTAAATACATGAGCGAGGGGCCATGGAGAGATGAATGGCACTGTTGGGGGTTGATAGTGAAGGAACCATTGAACGGCCCAATTAAAGATTGCCCTATCCTAGTACATTTTTAGATTTTCATTTATTATCCTTTAAAAGCAAATACAATTGAATGTTTTTTGGAAAAAGTGTTGTAGACCTGCACCACATTCTGCAGAGGCGCCCTATTACTTTGCATCAGGTCAGTAGTTAAACAGTGGCGTCACTGTGACAGTGACTTCCCCATGGAGTTTGCACTTAAGACCTGGCTACACACGCGTTCACCTGGGAATGCGGTCCTGGATGCCTTCGGTCTCCTCCCTCCACCTTATGCCCATATTAGGCAAATTCCAAGGCCGCAGCCTCTTCGTGCCCAAAACAAAGACTGACGCCCATCTGGACTCTGCCAGGCATGACACCCGCGCCAGGCACTGCGCCGGGACACTGGTCTCACCACGAGCAGCTATTATTATTCAACAGCCCCGGCTATAGCAGAAAGTGACAAACCACAGTTGATATTAAACTCGAGGCGAGGCCAGGAGGCCTGAAATATTTCAGCATCGGGCGAGTTTCAACCTGCAGTCTTTTTATTAAAAAGCACGAGATTTACTCAAAAGCCCGGTGTTAACAAAACAGCATGTCTGTGCTTTCATAGCTGTGTTAAATTATTAATTATTGGTTACTATTTGTAACATAATCTGCAAAACGAGTGGCTTTGTTTTTGACAAAACGTATGTTTTTTTTATAAAGCACCGGGGACTGTTTAATATCAATTTGTGTCAAAATTCTACAGCGCTCCACGTGCACAGAAGGGGCAAGTGCCTGCCGTGCAGTGCCAATAAACGGTAGGGCCAAACCAGAGGATGGGACACAGGGTAGTAAGGGACCCTTCATTGCACAAGACCTTAATCACAGAGCAAAGAAACAAAGTGGGGTGCTCTTTTTAGAGCCGTGGAACAACGTCTGATCTCCTAATACATTTTTATTTCTGAACAAGTCACTGCTTCTGAGAAGCGAAGAGGAGGCTAACAGGCATGTAACTACCTCTCTCAGCCCTGTATTCACGCATCCTGAAACAGTAACGTTCATGCCAACCCTCATGCTCAATAAAATCAACTATTACTTACTTACTGGTAACCAGCTGCTGCACGACACGCAGCTTCAAATAATAGTGCAGAACTGCTTGTGTGTCTTGCCTGTGTCCTCATCATAAGGCGGCTAGCGCCCTTCACTTTTAAAAAGGTTGCGCACGCTGCCTCCACAGCCGCAGCCCCACATGACCAATTCAAGCTCAATCAGTGTCCTGCCCAGCGGCAACATTGACTCTGAGACAGAGTGAGAACGTGAAAACGTATTTTATTATGTGATACACCTTATGCAGTCGCACTCAGTGCCGGTGCTAAGCACCAGAAACCACCGCCACAAATTAAGCACTGGAACCGAGTCAGAACGACGGAACGGTTTCCGACCATCGTTATCGGTCGGTCTGATGTGTTTCTGAGTCTGTCGGACAAGTGGTTTCCGAATTAGGAGGCCTATTAGGATGGCGGACGGACCTGCGTCCGTCCGCCACCCCGAGTTGGAGGGGCCATCCGCAGGGGCAGCGGCGGTCCCTCCATACCAATTAGGATGTGACCGCCACCCTGGTGGTCACATCCCGTATCTTTAACCTTGCTGTGGGTGCTGCTTGAAGCAGCACCCGCCGCAAGGTTAAAAATGCATGCTTTGCATTTACATGCACAAAAGCGGCAGGCACCGCGCGGTGCCTGCCACTTTGTGCATGCAAATGCAGGGGGGTACCATAGGTACCCCCCATGTGCACCCCCACCCTCGATACCCTGGGGGCCCGCAAGGGCCCCCCACAAGCAAATCCCCACGTGCTTTTCCACGGCAGAAAATCCGCAGCAGAAAAGCATGTTTTCACACACATCGTAATTTGGCTGGCGGTGTCTTGCAGACACCGCCACCAAATTGCGGTCAACACCCCGCGGATCAGCGACGGACGGACCTGACGTCCGCCGCTGATCCCACCGCCATCATGATCTGGCGGGGGGTGTTTTTAGGGTCCACGGCGGTGAATCTGCATCCTCCGGGCCGGCGGTGGCTTCCACCGGCCTGGAGGATGCGGATTCGCCGCAATCATAATCGACCCCTAGATTCGGACGAACAGAATGCCGTTCTGAGCTTTTCCTACCGACATCGTAATCGGCCCCTTAAGCTCTGATTATGAGCCAGCCAGAGTGGAATTAGTGTATGGAAATCTGCTCCATCTGATTCAGATCGGGCAGGCGTTCCAGGCGTACAGTTTTCTTGGGTGTGAGAACACCAAATCCCATTTTTCCAGGCAGTAATTTCACCTGGAAAAATTGCATGAGGTTTTGGCTGAAGAAGGAGCAAAGCCTCATTGCTTGCGTTTCTCTGCAGAGGCCAAGTAGCATTTAATGCACCATTCTACCACAACTTAGCTTTCGCCTCTATTTTCTAATCCTCAGGCACTTCCTCTCTTCTTTCCAGACCACTCCTAGGCAGAAGCATACATTTACCACCAGCTCAGTACAGGTGGTACATGTCTGTGTTAAACCACACTGAACAGGGAATTCCATGTAATAATGTCCCACAAGCTAATTCCCCATTCCATGGACTTTAACTTTTAATACCATTCACAATCACAACGTATGAAATTAATATTTTGTTCTAAATTTTGTTAACAAAACTAATGCCCTACTGGAAAGAAATTTCCTAATACTAAGGCCAATTGGACAATGTTTTTCTCACAGGATATTTGAAAGGTGTAAATGCCTTGTTGAATGCTGATAAGACTCCACACTGCACTTTCATTTATTTGACCAGATGAAGAATGTACCTTTTTGCACCACCCCCAGTCCACTCTTGTTTATTTAACCCGATGTCAAAGGTTTCATTTTGCTGCCAGCACTGCATGAAATAGTCAACTTGATGGGCTCATTCAACCTCACAAACTATGTGTTGGAAGGCAAATGCAATTGATCCTGTAACCTGACACTGGGCTGCTGGGAACAGTAGCAGCAGTCCTGTGTAGTTCTCCCATTGCAACGTGCTCTCACTTGTGTGCCAGGCGACAAAGGAGACTTTCTGCACAATTCGGAGTTTGTGGGCTCAAATAAGCCCATACACAAGTATATAGGTGATATATCCATGCTCCCATTGTAAAGACGAGGAGTGCGACCGAACACTGTTCGGTCGCATCCAACTTGCTGGCTTGGGACCGCCGACGGGAGGTCAGTCGGTCCCAGTTCCCAAACGATGTCAGGCGGACTCAGGTCCGTCCGACATCGTAATCGGACCCTAAGTGTCTATGGATAATGCTGACCCTTGGCCAAGGACAATAACATTATAAGTAATCATAGCAGCCCTGAATAAATTAAAGTGGACTGCAGTATTTGGGTTTAGAGCTACATAGGAGGCATGAACTGAGACAGCCTTATTTTAAATGGAGTGAAGCCAATTTCTCTGTGGATCCCTTTCTCTCATAAGCAACTTCTTAAACATGTGAAAGTTCTGTAAGCCCAATCTTAAAGTTACTACACACTTCAATTAATTGCGACAATGACATGGTGTTAGTTTACTTTTTTATAGAAGGAAAATCTCTATATTCAAAGTCAGCAGACCACCACAAATACCTCTGATACCTTTTACTGGAACAGATCACTGGGTGGGGTAGTAGGGGTACACTTAGGACATTTTATCACTGTGGCTAGGACAGTATTACATTTTAGTAAAGCCTCAAATTTCTTTCTGCTTGCACCACCTATTCTACTCAGCTCGGACTCTTGCCTATATATATAACTACTCCAAATATTCTTTTATAAGAATTTTCAGTGTGCATTTTAAAGGAAAGGAGAGGTAATTTGGGCTTGCTCTCAAGCAGCCTTGACATACTGACACAGACTGCTAGACTGCAGACCTTTTATTTGTTTCACATCATATAGTCCACATTTAAGTGATTTCTTGTAAAAGTACAGGAGAAATACTACAAGTTGGTACACGTTTTACCTCCACGTACACTGAAATTCTAATGAGGATTCACACAAAGCTACCTAAAAGCAGAATGCAATGCTTCCACAGGGTATCTTATACCCAACCACCATATCTGGTGTCTACACGGAACAGCCCACATTGGAACTCATAAATTGAGGGAAGGTTATTTATTCTTACTGTTTGAACGGGGAGAAGATCCATACACCCAGATTTACCTTTACCTTGTTACCTTTCTTTGTTCTTTCTGAAAACAGATGTAGGTACCCAACTATACATTTCCACAATGTGGTTTAGTATTGGATTTCATTCTGTAGTAAGATCAGTCGACTAGCATGTGAGAGGTCACTTTGTATTTTCAAATCATAAAGCTTTCATGGTGTACTCTATTTGAAAGTGCTCAGTGACTACTCAGCAAGACCCTTGATGGAGCAAGTTTTCACATATACATAAACTTGCTTGTACTCAACCCTCTCTAAATAACCTGTAATATATTAACTAACATGTTTTGTTTACTAATATTTAAATTTCACAACATTTCTAGTATCTAGGGGAAGCTGGCCTATGTGCTTTAACTAATATTAACTCGAGTGAACTAATATGGCAACCACAACGCGGTAATTTCACTGCGCATGCGTCTGCCACACTCACGTGGTGTGACATCTTTTCTGCTTTGGTGGGAAGTCTTTGCTTCTGCGCACTAGTGCCAGAAATTGCCGCTTTAAATCTCACATGCTAATGCTTAGGCTGCAGCTTGTACTAAGCTTGATCGTTCTGCTTAACTATTAATGCACAAGTTAAAATAAATTAATGGGGTTAGAGTAGAGATAAGTGGTATATAGTGCATTCATTTATTTTTGTATTCTAGAATGTTTCTTTTTGACTTTGCTACTAGCTCGTACTTTGGGCATGAGTACTATCACATCCTCCATTTTGGACGATGCTGCGCAAGCGCACTTGAACTCTGAAATTGCTGAAGCATTGGCATTCAACTTCGGCCAAGAAGCATCTTGCCCACGATGTGCCTGAGAAACTCACCCGTTGACCTGGGAAACGGAAGAAGACTTACCAAATGTGTTAACATTGTATGCGAAAATGAAATAATGTTGATGGGCGGAATAAAGTCATGGGAAAGTAAATTGTGGGTGGGGATTCAATCAATATGATTCGAATTGAAATTATACATCTCAGTATGGTGTGATGACCTCTCCTCATTTTTCCAACCAATCACTGAAGGGGAACACATAGATTTGCAACATTTAGGGGTGGTACATTGCCCTCGAAATGGTATAACTAAGGTAGGCTTAAAAAGAGAAATTGTCCGACTTGTCCAAATAGCTGACCTGTCACTGACCCAACGCATTCAATAGGCGATCGAGAGCAGAGGTGCTGGCGGATCACACTGTCAGAAGAATCTATTACCCAATCGGGGTACTAATTGGCTTTCCTAAAGAAAGGGGTGTGAAGCTGGTCCAGAGATCTGCACCTGTCTTGTCCCGTGGGCACCTGATTAGTTAGGAGCCTGGTCCTGGTCCTTTTTGCCCCAGCCTGTGGCCAGGATTGGTCATTGCATCATTCTAGGTAAATAAAATCCGTGTGGTATGTCCTTGTGCTATTTCCCTTACTCACCCTTCCCAGGTACCAATGTCTAAAGGTGTTACTGTGATTTCTTACAAACTTTATGTCCTATTGGTTATATTCTTGCTTGTAAAATTCATGGTCACGAGAATGTGGCCCTTTTCAACTTGACTCAGAAAATCTCTCATAGATAAAGGTTTTTAAAACTTTCCCTGAGTCTGTGGTTATTATGAGAAAAGTAAATGTGTTTAATTATTGTCTGTTTATTATAACTCCCTGATTCACAGGACTTATAGTAAGGTGATGAGGATTGGTAAGTCATGGTTTACAGGTATATGTCCTAAATCGGACATCTGGGCAACTGATAGAGTGACTAAATTAGTAATTGGTTAGGCAGGACTGCTAGTTCAAAGTGTGAATGTTATATGGGCCCAGGGTGAGTATGGTAAAAAACTGAGCTAGTTTGTCCCTGCGTGCTCTATCAGTATACTTTTCTTGGTAGCAGTAGTATGGTTAGGGTTTAGTTAAAAATAGGTAGTTCGTTGTGTTTTGATTATTGGTTATTGACTGTTTATTGATTTTATGTGCTAACCAAAACTGCTTGTGTTGTTAAATGTTGTCTGGAATATCCTGGTATAAAGAAAGCAGTTGGCAAATAGAAGCCATACTGTTGTGAGGTTACTTGCCGTGAGGAATAGGTGCGTAAAGTTAGGTAAATTTGAAGCACTAGTTAGGGTTTATTTTTCCTAGTATAAAAGTGAGAGTGATTGGTAGCAAAAAAGTTCGCTGGTGAAACTTTGGTCTTATATCACCTAGAAAGGGTAATTCTGAAGGAGTAACATGTTCTTTTTGCTTAAGTGAAGAGTAAACTGAAGGTTGTTTTACTCGCAGTGTATGAAGAGTAGGCGGAATTAGCTTTACTCATTGTGAAAGATAATATCTTTACTTTTTAGTCAATCTGGCACAGTAGCGAATGTTTCATGTTGTCAATTAATGAAATGTATAATTGAATTTTGAAAGAAATTGAATTGTTGTATTACCTTGCAGAAGAGGGAGTCAGTCGTGGTTGCTGCACTGACGTCACAGAGAGCCGTGCTGGGATTGGTAGAAACAGCGGGTGTGTAGGCGTGTGAAAATTGTAAAGGAGGGGTGAGTGCAGAGAGTGAGATTCACGTCACAGAAAAGCTGTGCAATCATTGGTTAACGCTGCTTGTAAGTCTAAACCTCATTGGGCATTTAAATTAGGAGACACGCTGGTATTGGAGAAATATTTCTGCAAAGTAAACAAACTGAGTTAATTAAATTCATTAAAAATTTCGTACAAAATTTAAATTGCAGTACATGTGGCATTTAGATCCAGCAATTATAGGAAACTGCCCTGATAGAAAATATGTAGGATTTGCGAGAGAACAATAAATTAGAGAACAACCTTATATCATGTACAGAGATAAAAGAAAGATGTCACTTTTCAGTAGAGTAAAGAATTAATTAAAAAAAGACAACGTTATTAAAACTAGAGAAGGGATTATTATTTCACCACCAAATATGCCTGCATCATACATGATGGTAGAAAGGGGCTATCACACATGTGTGTGGTTAGAAAACTGAATAGAGTACACTAAGGAAGACGGTATTTTGGCATTTGCCAGAACATGGTACCTTTAATGGTAGAATTTTGTAAAATTTGAGAAATAATATGAATAAGTTAGATCCCAGACCAAGATTAACACAATATGAAGCTCTAGAACAATGGGAGACAGAGGCATTTGAGCGAGACAGGCCTCGAAGTGACAGAAATTGGAGTAAATTTTAGCCTAGATTTTCAAAAGAGACAAGAGATCAGCAAAGGAAAAAGTGGGGACAGTCCATGCTAGTGGAAGGATTATATCCTGTTTTTACCACAGAAAACCCATCAGGAAGTAAAAATACAGGGAACTCGAGAAATTTAATGACTAGTGGTGACTCGGAAGATGAGTTATTAGATGACTTGTTATTGAAAAATGCACCACCAGAAACACAGAGAGTTGCTCCTAGTGCTCCGTTCTTACAACCACCTTTAGTTCTGCAGGTTATACATGAGACCTCAAAAGAAAAGGTACTGCAAGAAAGAGAAAAGGAAGCTTTAAATAAACAGGGTAGTGAACTAATTCAGAAAATTTCCCAATTAAATACAAGTCCTGAAGCCCTGACAATACCTGTAAGAATAGGTCTTGTAGTTCCTCTATATGGAGATAAACAAGTAAATTCTAAGAATCCTGTTCTGACTACATCCATAGTTCAGCCAAGAAAAGAAACCCTAATAGTTGATGATCAAGCAAGTGAATGTGAGTCAGTAATTTCCTTAATGGATTTACCTATACGAGAACCAGTAAGTGACTCGATCAGGAAAGTTACACCCCCATGTTCAAAAGAGGTACAGATTGAAACATTCTCAGGAATGAGGCATGCAACTGTAGTAAGTCCAGAAGAATTAGACAGATGGACTCGAAATATAGAAAAGCCTAAATCACAGTCGAAAGTATTGGACATATTCAAATTAAGCATGAAATTAGAAGAAATGGTAGCGGGAAATGTGGGACTGGACAGATTGAACTCATTTCATGAAGATGAATTATTGTTTATATGTAAAAGTATTACTCGAAATACAAAAATATACCAGGAAAAGTTAATGAATTTGGCTTTGGAAATGGGAATTGACATTGGCAAATCAAAGGTATTGCAGAAACCGTATAGAGCTGAATTTTCTGACAAAGATTTGGAAAACATGAATATGTCAGGTCGTAAATTGCAGATAAAGGAATTGTTGTCGTTGTTGCAGAAATGGGGAGATTTAGACAAGTAGAAAGTAAGATGGACAAAGAAAAAGGAAGAGGCATAGGCAAATAAAATGTCTTCCGAGTATTTACTAAAAGAAGCAGAAAAAGTCGAAAGGTTGTGTCCAATGAGAGAAGTGCCAGGAGGAGGTTATGTACATGTCCCATGGTCCGAAAGGATATTTTATCATTCACTAAAGATTTCCCAAAGCTTAGAGAAAACCCAGTAGAATGGTACCAGCAAGTTGAAAGGTTTGTGAAGGTGTCAAAAGTTTTGTTAAAAGATTTAGATGGTTTATTTGACATTGTTGTTCCGGCTGATTTGTGATCTGAGTGCAAAATTACAGTAGATTGGCCTAATGATGAATACCTTAGAGACCCAAAGACAGGAGCCTCTTCAGGGGAGGTGATGAAGAAATACAATCAAGTGATAACTTACTTAAAGGGAAAGATTCCTCCGAAAGAAACTGATTGGACTAAGATAGATAGAACCACTCAAAATGAAGACGAATCTGTACATGCATATTATGAACGCCTCTTGTAGATATTTAAACAGTACAGTGGTTTAGAAAACATTGATAATAAGGACATGACACATTGTATTTACTGTATTGTGTCTGGACTAAAACCTGAAATCTCCCAAACGATTAGAGAGCATAAATTGTGCTGGCAAGCGAAGCCTGTCGACGAAATTCTCAAGTATGCAAAATACTGTAAGGATGGAATTGACAATAAACGAAAGAAATTAGAAGAAAAAGTAATGTGGGCTCAAGTTAAAATGGCAGAGCAACAGGAACTCCAGTTAAGTCAGAGGGCAAATATTCAGAAAAAGGGGGAAGGGCAAAGTGAAGGAAGTGGAGGCAAACCCAGAGGGAAAATGATTAAAGAAGAGGCAAAGAAAATGTTTCCTTGTCATGGGTGCGGAAAGTTAAGGCATTGGAGAAACGAGTGTAAGTTAATACAGAATAATAATGTCCAAACTCAAAATTGAAATTCACAGGCAAAGAATGATGTGTCAATGAGACAGCCTTAACAGGTAATACAGACTCAACTGCCTCAAGCCACTATGCCAGATTTTGTGAGTCAACCCAAATACAGTGTGGACACCGGATTTTGGGAGGGAAGTGGTAAGAAAAATACGGTAAGACCACAATTTCTTTTACAGGATACATTTTTTGAGTCGGAAGACTACAGATGATGCCTGAGAGGGGGGGAAGAGGATTGCTTACTTGGCGCATCCTTACCAGTTGATCAGTCAGGTCCTTACTTTGAAGGGAAAGTGGAGGGAAATTATGTTACCTTTTTGTTGGACACAGGTGCCACCAGTTCTACTGTGAGAACAGCAGGCATTCCAAACCTACCCCTCTCGGGAGAAGCGATCCAAGTAGTGGGCGTTTCTAATAAACAAATTAAGACCCTTGTCACAGAATCTATGGAAGTTTGCATTGGCAACTTCCGAGAAATGCACACATTCGTAGTGTGCAATTCTCGCCCTGTAAACTTGCTGAGAAAGGATCTACTGTGCAAAAGGAACTGCACACCCTTTTGTAGAGCAAATGGTGTTGAAATTCAGACTCCTGATGAAGATGGAGTGTATAAAATTATGCTGGCCAGGCAAGAAACAGAAGTTGAAAAGATGTCTCTAGAAGATTTACCAGGAGAACTAAAGACTTTTGTAAATCCTAATGTGTGGAATTTTACTGGGAAAGAGGTAGGCCTAATGGCAGATGTCGAGCCATAAAAGTAACAGTAAAAAAAGGTGCAGCTTACCCAAACATTCGACAGTACAAAATGAGTCCCAAAATAAAAGCAGGATTTGCACCAGAAACCACAGCACCGAGGCCGCCCTCATCGCAGCCACCGACGACATCAGGTCCCTGCTCAACAACAGGGAAACTGCTGCCCTCATCCTCCTAGATCTCTCGGCAGCCTTCGACACCATATGCCACCGCACCCTGATACAGCGCCTCAGCAACACCGGAATCCAAGGGGCGGCCCTGGAATGGATCATCTCGTTCCTCGCCGGAAGAACCCAGAGAGTCTGCCTCACCCCGTTCCGATCCGCGGCCACCGAAGTCATCTGCGGCGTTCCGCAAGGATCCTCACTCAGCCCCACCCTCTTCAACGTCTACATGAGCCCTCTCGCAGCCATCGCTCGCCAACACAACCTCAACATCATCTCCTACGCCGACGACACCCAGCTGATCCTCTCCCTCACCAACGACCCCCCCACCGGATGTATGACGTTACAACGCATGCTTTTACCACGCATGCTGTTACAACGCAAGTATTACAACGCAAACTTTTACAACGCATTACACTTGGGGGTGCTGGATAGTGAATAGTTTAATTTACTATTCCAACTCCAGTCCTCGTGGACACTAGGGAAGGTGTTGGATAGTAAATTAAAACTATTCCCTATCCTAGAGCGCCCCCCAGTGTAATGCGTTGTAAAGGTTTTCGTTGTAATACTTGCGTTGTAACAGCACTGCGTGGTAAAAGTTTTGTTGTAAAGGATGTTTCCCCCCCTACCGCTAGAGCCGACCTCCAGGAAGAAATGAAAGACGTCGCAGAATGGATGAAGATCAGCCGTCTGAAACTGAACTCAGACAAGACGGAAGTCCTCATCCTCGGACCATCTCCCTCTGCCTGGTACAACTCCTGGTGGCCCCCTGCCCTGGGCACCGCCCCCAAGCCAATGGACCATGCACGCAACCTGGGCTTCATCCTGTACTCCTCCCTCACGATGACCAAGCAAGTCAACGTCGTCTCGTCATCCTGCTTCAACACCCTGCGCACGCTCCGAAAGATCTTCCGATGGATCCCCACTGAAACCAGGAAGACGGTCACCCAGGCCCTTGTCACCAGCCGCCTGGACTACGGGAACACCCTCTACGCTGGAACCACAGCCAAACTCCAGAAAAGACTCCAGCGCATTCAGAACGCCTCAGCACGACTCATCCTGGACATCCCTCGCCACAACCACATCTCCGCCCACCTGAAAGACCTGCACTGGCTCCCCGTCAACAAGAGGATCACGTTCAGACTCCTCACCCACGCATACAAGGCTCTCCACGACACGGGCCCGAAGTACCTCAACAGCCGCCTCACATTCTACACACCAACCCGCCAGCTTCGATCCGCTAGCCTCGCCCTCGCCTCCGTCCCACGAATTCGCAAATCCACCGTCGGAGGAAGATCCTTCTCCGACCTGGCAGCCAAGACATGGAACTCCCTCCCCACTCACCTACGGCTGACCCTGGACCATCTCTCCTTCAGGAAACAACTCAGGACCTGGCTGTTCAAACAGTAGCGACCCCCCCCCCCCCCCCCCTCAGCGCCTTGAGACCCTTACGGGTTAGCAGCGCGCTATACACATTTTGTTGATTGATTGATTGAGAAATAGGGCGTTTGGTTGAACAAGGTATTCTGGAAGAAATAATGAGTAGTTCGCACAGGGTGGTCCAAGACTTCCGTAAAGTTAATAAGTTTGCCGTCCCATATTGTCCAGTAGTAAAACCAAATCCAGCTATGATTCTGTATCAAATACCATGTGGAGCAGGTTGGTTCACTGTAATTGATTTATGCCATGCCTTCTTTTCCATCCCGCTGCATCCAGATAGTAAGTTTTTATTTTTATTCAAATTTGACGACCATGTTTATATTTGGAATGAGTTCTTCAGGGGTACATGGAGAGTCCATCCATCTTTATTCAGATTTTGAAAAAGTGCCTTGAATCACTGGTGCTGCCCGGAAAATCTGTTCTGGTGCAGTATATCGATGACCTATTATTAGCATTGAGAACAAGAAATAACTGTGTGATTGATTCCATTACATTGCTGAACCATTTAGCAAAAGGTGGACATAAGGTGTCCCCAGAGAAATTGCAATACTCTACAACCTCAGTGAAATTTCCGGGACACCAGATAGAACAAGCATTTGCAATGCAATAGGTCTCGCATTAGGAAAGTTTGAGCTATTGGTATTGTAAATGACACATTTTTTATTTATATGTTGGTTTTGAAAATAGCGAAATTAATAGCTTTATCATTTACAATGCCAATAGTTTTAACTTTCGCAAATATGACACCTATAGCATTTGTAATGCAATATGTGTTGTATTTACGTGACTTAGATATATTGATATTACAAATAACAATGGCTTTTATTTTTTTTAATACTACTTAAATAAAAGTTATTGTAATTTATAATGGCAATAGCTTCAACTTTTGTAAATAACTTTTGTGAAGATTATGTTCAGTGTATGAAAATTCAAGTGTGATAAAAATCCAAGAACAGAAGTGAAATATTAACATATTTTTGTGACATTTGTAATAAAGCTTGAAACATTGAGAGAACATATTTGAACCAGTTGTTGTCTAATGGTTGCACAGATTGATGCTGTAGTGGCGCTGAGTGATGTTGTGGTGGTGACGAGTGATGCTGTGGCATTCAGTAATGCTGTGGTAGCGCATAGTGATGTTGTGGTGCCCCTGAGTGATGCTGTGGTGATGCGATAGATAGATAGATAGAATAAGGGCGATAGATAGATAGAGTGAGGGCGATAAATAGATAGAGTGAGGGCGATAGATAGAGTGAGGGCGATAGATAGATGGAGGGCGATAGATAGATAGATAGATAGATAGATAGATAGATAGATAGATAGATAGATAGATAGATAGATAGATAGATAGATAGATAGATAGATAGATAGATAGATAGATAGATAGATAGATAGATAGATAGATAGATAGATAGATAGATAGATAGATAGATAGATAGATAGATAGATAGATAGATAGATAGATAGAAGTTTCACATATTGCCACAGTGTTGTTTTCGGTCTTTTTTTTTCTTCTTAATTTGGAATGAACCATCTTTACACAGACAATAAACACTCCTACATAACCAGCTAGTCAGGTAGCATTAATTAGAGAGTTCAGGGGTTAATCTATTTAATGCTTAATGAGACAGTGTCAGGAGCCATAGCCCGAAATATGATGTTGGTGTCATCCCGATAATCAACGGAGCTCTTTAAACTTTGAAACTTGTGCCTTTTTAGGGAGGGGGGGGGGGGGCTGAACATGCGAGTCCGGCTTTGCACTTTGCATTCTCCACAGTTCACAGTGCCCAGGCTAGAGTACCATGGGCAAGTCTGTAAGCAATAGATAGGCTGCGGTCATGGGGGCCTGGGGGGAGAGAGGTGTACGGGGCGTATATACAGACGTTAGGAGCACAGAAGGAGCAACGGGTGAAAGGGCATAATAAATAGAAGCAGGCGGGGGGAGGGGGAGGGAGAGAAGGAAGCACCGAGTCCTAAAATATTGTGTAAGGTATAAAAAGTAACCCTGGGTGAAGAACTACGCTCCGTTCGCGGAGTTTGCGGAGTTTCGGCAACTCCGCGCTCCGCGGAGAACGCGAAGTTGTTGAATACTCCGCAAACTGCTGCGTAGCGTAGTTCTCGCGCGCTCAATAGCATTTTCGCGTGCGCGAGGATGCTTGTCGGTAAGATCGAGTTGCCGAACACGCAGAAACTGCAATCTGGCACAGAGTAACTCTCGAACACGTTAGTAGTGACCGGAAATAAGGGGACGCGAGCGGGCAGGACAAACCTCATGGGTAACTTCGCGCGCTACACATCCCGAGCATGCAGGCAATCAATCAATCAATCAGGATATTTGTATAGCGCGCTACTCACCCAGAGGGTCTCAAGGCACTTGGGGGAGGGGGGTCCGCTACTGCTCGAACAGCCATGTCTTGAGTTGCTTCCTGAAGCAGAGGTGGTCTTGGGTCAGGCGGAGGTGGATGGGGAGGGAGTTCCAAGTCTTGGCTGCCAGGTAGGAGAAGGATCTTCCTCCCATGGTGGATCTTCGGATGCGTGGCACGGCGGCGAGGGCATGGCTGGTCGATCGTAGCTGGCGGGTGGGAGTGTAGAAGGTCAGGCGGTTGTTGAGGTACCTGGGGCCCAGGTCGTGGAGGGCCTTGTGTGCGTGGGTGAGGAGTTGGAACGTGATTCTCTTGCTGACGGGGAGCCAGTGAAGGTCTCTCAGGTGTCCGGAGATGTGGCTGTGTCGGGGATGTCCAAGATGAGTCGTGCGGAGGCGTTCTGGATGTGTTAGAGTCTTTTCTGGAGTTTGGCTGTGGTTCCGGTATAGAGGGTGTTTCCGTAGTCCAGTCGGCTGGTGAAGAGTGCCTGTGTGACCGTCTTCCTGGTTTCGGTGGCGAGCCATGGGAAGATCTTTCGGAGCATGCGTAGGATGTTGAAGCATGATGATGAGACGGCGTTGACTTGTCTGGTCATCGAGAGGGAGGAGTCCAGGATGAAGCCCAGGTTGCGTGCGTGGTCCGTTGGTTTGGATGCGCTGCCCAGGGCAGGGGGCCACCAGGAGTCGTCCCAGGCGGAGGGTGATGATCCAAGGATGAGGATTCCGTCTTGTCTGAGTTCAGTTTCAGGCGGCTGTTCCTCATCCACTCGACTACGTCTTTAATTCCTTCGTGTAGGTTGGTTCTGGCGGTTCCTGGGTCGTTGGTGAGGGAGAGGATCAGCTGGGTGTCGGCGTAGGAGATGATGTTGAGGTTGTGTTGGCGTACGATGGCTGCGAGGGGGCTCATGTAGACGTTGAAGAGGGTGGGGCTGAGTGATGATCCTTGTGGTACGCCGCATATGACTTCGGTGGCCTTGGATCTGTACGGGGGGAGGCGGACTCTCTGGGTTCTTCCCGTGAGGAACGAGATGATCCACTCCAGTGCCTTCTCTTGGATTCCGATGTTGCTGAGGCACTGCACTAGGGTGCGGTGGCAGACCGTATCGAATGCTGCGGAGAGGTCCAGGAGGATGAGGGCTGCTGTTTCCCAGTTGTCGAGCAGGGCTCGGATGTCGTC
Organism: Lissotriton vulgaris; assembly: GCF_964263255.1. Lineage (NCBI taxonomy): Eukaryota > Metazoa > Chordata > Amphibia > Caudata > Salamandridae > Lissotriton > Lissotriton vulgaris. The sequence continues at coordinate 1,303,001,743 of NC_141694.1, forward strand.
AGTGGCTGCGATGAAGGCGGTCCCGGTGCTGTGGTCGGTGCGGAAGCCGGACTGCGAGTGGTCGAGGCTGGTTGGGCGAGCGCAATTGGTGATCCACTGTGTGAGGTTGTTGGCTGCTTGGTTGGGGTCCGTTGAGCTGGCGGGCGGGTTCTGGCTCAGTGAAGTGGTGAGCTGGTCGGTGGTGATCTTGTTCCAGTTCCTGCGGGGAACCTGTTGTGGGTGGTGGTGAGTCGTGGTCTTTCTGAAGCTGAAGTGGACGCAGCTGTGGTCTGTCCAGTGGAGCCCGGTGGAGTGGCTGAAGGAGATGTACTTGCTGGAGGAGAAGACTGGGTCAAGCGTGTGTCTGCCGTAGTGGGTGGGGGTGCTCACAAGTTGCATGAGTCCGAGGTTGGCGAGGTTGTCCAGCAGGGTGGTGGTGGTGTTGTCGTTGTTGTTCTCCAGGTGGAAGTTGAGGTCCCCTAGGAGGATGTAGTCAGCGGAGGCGAGGGCGTGCGGGCTGATGAAGTCTGCGATGTCTTCGCTGAATTGTGTGCGAGGTCCTGGGGGTCTGTAGATAAGGGTGCCTCTGAGTGTGGTCTTGGGGTCGGTGTGTATCTGGAAGTGAAGATGTTAAGCGGCTGTGAGGGTGTCGTCTGAGTTGGTCGTGATGCGGATGGTGTTCTTGTGGACGATGGCGATGCCTCCTCCTGTCTCGTTGACGCGGTCTCTCCGGGTGATCTTGTATCCGTCCGGGATGGCGACGGCGATGTCGGGCGCTGAGGAGGTGTTCATCCATGTTTCCGTGAGGAAGGCGACGTCTGGAGATGTGGTGTCGAGCAGGTTCCAGAGTTCCACGGCGCTCCCGAAGACAAAAAATGGCTTGCGAACGGGTCAAGCAAGCTACTACGCATGCTCGCGGAGCTATGCGTAGTTCGCGGAGTGCAAGTGCATCTTCGCGTAGCTCGCGGAGTGCGGCTACGCGAACTACGCCCAGGCTTAATAAAAAGCATAAAGTGTAAGTGACCTAAGAGACATGAAGCAAGGTGATATATGTGTAAGAGCAACAAACCACGGAAATAAAGGGGCACCGAGGTCTGTATCCCGCATGTAGGCGCTAGGAGCAGAGAGAGCAGGCAAGAGCCTAAGAGCGCAGCAACGGGAGTGCATGGGTTGGCGAGATTATAATAAGGGCTATATTTAATACGCTACTCCGTGGGGTAATGCTCCGTTGTAATATTATTGGTATGGCACTGCTAAAAGTTTTAAGACGGCTGCTTATGTTACCAGCAGCAACATATAATGGAGGGACGAGGGTCCCGATGGGCTGCATAATGGAGAGGGGGCGCGAAAGGGAAGTGAAGAGCTGAGGAGGATTGCGTGGTGGGGGGAGGGGGGAGGGGATGGGGGGGTGCTTGTTAGCATAAAGTGTAAGTGACCTAAGAGACATGAAGCAAGGTGATATATGTGTAAGAGCAACAAACCATGGAAATAAAGGGGCACCGAGGTCTGTATCCCGCATGTAGGCGCTAGGAGCAGAGAAAGCAGGCAAGAGCCCAAGAAACGGGAGTGCATGGGTTGGCGAGATTATAATAAGGGCTATATTTAGTAGGCTACTCCGTGGGGTAATGTTCCGTTGTAATAATATTGGTATGGCACTGCTAAAAGTTTTAAGACGGCTGCTTATGCTACCAGCAGCAACATATAATGGAGGGACGAGGGTCCCGACGGGCTGCATAATGGAGAGGGGCGCGAAAGGGAGTGAAGAGCTGAGGAGGATTGCGTGGTGGGGGAGGGGGGAAGGGGATGGGGGGGTGCTTGTTAGCATAAAGTGTAAGTGACCTAAGAGACATGAAGCAAGGTGATATATGTGTAAGAGCAACAAACCACGGAAATAAAGGGGCAGCGAAGTCTGTACAGCAAATGAAGCAGCAGCCACAAGCATTTCATTAAGCCCATTCAGTAAGTAAACAGAACGCTGAGCAGTGGTCGGATGTTGAGTAGCTCTTGGCATTGCTGTGGGGGGGCGAGGCGGGAGCGCATTGCTTTGAAGTCTGATGCGGGGAGCGGCAGCTTTGAAGTGTGACGGGAGGCACAGATAAATTGTTGTTTGTGACATGGCTGGTTGACGTGGCTGGTGTGGCGGGGCGGGGGAGCAGAAGGGATTACTTTGAAGTCTGATGCAGAGCGTCGGGGAGCAAATGGCAAGCGCATGAACGGAGCACATGCACTGTGCGTAATCGACCTGCCAAAGCCTTCTTGGTAAGCTTTCCTGATGCACTTCTATATATCTCGAGCTGCAATGTGCAAGCGCATTGGCAGGTCGAGACCTATAAAGGGGTCAGGAGAGTGACATCTGAAAGAATCAAAATAATTCAAAACATGAAATTACCTCAAACGCAGAAAGAAATCAGAATGTTTCTCGGAGTTGAAGGTTACTGCAGGCAGTGGATTGTGGGATTTGCAGTGTTTGCAAAACCATTGATTCAAATGACAAAGAAACGAGCAAAAGACCCAGTCGAGTGGGATGATGAAAGCATGACTGCTTTCTTGAAACTGCGTAACAGTCTATGTGAAGCTCCAGCATTGGGAATGCCAGATTATTCAAAAGAGTTTGCACTGTTTTGTGACACGAGAGACAATTGTGCTCTTTCAGTCTGAACCCAGACCCATGGGTTAATGCGACGACCTGTGGCATATTTTTCTGCGACATTGGACCCAGTGCCATCTGCACTGCCAGGTTGTCTAAATGCAGTAGCTGCAATATGCATGAGTCTTGAGCAAAGTGAATCCATTGTCATGGGACATCCTGCAACAGTGTATGTTCCTCATTCAGTCGTGATTCTGTTAACCAGAACACGTACTCTGCACCTAACACCTAGTCAGATGACAAAATATGAAAGAATTATCCTTGATTCAGAAAATGTGACAATAGTGAGATGTACTATTCTAAATCCAGCGACATTATTGCCAAATTCTCACTTTGGGGAAGTGAGAGAGGAAGTTGAACATGGCTGTATCGACTTAACTGAATTTAGTACTAAACCTCGCGCAGATACACAGGAAGAACCTTTAAAAATACCCAGAACATGAGTTATTTGTAGATGGCTCATATATGCGCCATGAGGAAGGAGGACTAAGCGCTGCTTTAGCTGTATGCCCTCTATCTAATATAGTCGAAGCATCCTATTTACCAGGAGTCAAATCTGCACAAGTAGCCAAATTCATTGCCTTAATAAAAGCATGCAAAATTGGGGAAAATTGGAGATTAACCATTTACACTGATAGCCAGTATGGTTACGGGGTTGTGCATGACTTTGGCCAGCTATAGATGCAAAGGGAGTTCATGAGTTCTTCAGGAACCCCTATTAAAAATGGACAGTTGTAAAAGAATTACTTGAAGCAATTCAATTGCCTAAAGAATTGGCTGTGGTCAAGTGCGCTGCTCACCAATCTGGACATGACAAAGTGACAGCCGGTAATCATTATGCTGACCAAGTGGCCCAACATTGTGCCAAATATAAAATGGCAATAAACAAGAAAATTTAAGCATGTGGAAATAGCTGCCAACTTATAATATTGAGTTGTGTGAATACATGGGAAGAAGTGAGAGATTTACAAGGTAAAGCAGAGCCCAAAGAGAAGGAAGACTGGCAGAAAGTAGGGTGTGCGAATGAGACCTGAAGATGGCATATTGATCTACCTAGATGGGAGACCAGTGTTACCTGACTGTATGCTTGCACCAATGACCAGAATGTAGCATGGGGAGACACACATAGGGAGAGATGCAATGGTGAGGCTGTTTAGAAGGGACTGGTTCAATGCGAAGTTCAGGAATGTAGCTGAGAGTCTTTGCCTGAGATGCCTTACATGTCATAGATTACATATTGACTTCATTCAGTTACCTGCTTGTCGAGGGATGAAGTATATTTTTGTCATTATCTGCCTATTTTCAAAATTGGTGGAAGTATACCCTACTCGCAGGAATAATAGCATAACAGTAGCCAAACTTTTCTTAAGGGAACTCATCCCAAGGTTCTGTTTTCCAGGAACGATTGAGTCTGACCAAGGAAGGCATTTAAATAATGAAATTATCAGTCTAATTTGTGAAGCATTCAAAATTGAGCAAAAACTGCACTGTGCATATCGCACAGAGGCTTCTGGAGTGGTAGAACAATTGAATGGCACAATTAAAGCAAGATTAGGAAAGATGTGTGAATCTACCCAATTGGAATGGCCTGATGCTTTAGCTCTTGTCCTGATGGTACTCAGAAGCATCCCAGAGAAGAAAACAGGCTTGACTCCCCATGAGATACTCATGGAAAGGGCAATGAGGCAAACATGTGTGCCAGGACATCAGCTGTTAACTATATCTGATGATTTAGTGTTGGAGTACTGCAAAGAGTTGGCTGACCGTGTGCATTCTATCTCTCACCAGGTTTGGGAAGACGCAGAAGCCAGACATTCAACTCCAGCACATGATTTGAACCCTGGAGATTGGGTAGTGATAAAGAATCACACTCGGAAATCTTGCCTAGCACCAAGGTGGGGAAAACCAGAACAAATGATATTGGTCACCACCACAGTTGTAAAGTGCAAGGGAATCCCTAACTGGATCCAAGCAAGTCACACTAAGCGAGTACCAGAACCTGACGAAGTTGAGGCTGAATGTTGTGCAGCTGAAGGGTCTCAAGAAGTTGATTCTGAAGTAGTTGATGAAGAGCAACCGAGCACCAGTCAGGATGAATGGATCCCAGTGGTTGACATCCCTGAAATCAGAGTGAGAACAAGAACTCAAACATATTTAGATAGTCAGACTGATAGTGAGGACAAGATAGATATAGAAGAACGTACTCCGATTACAAAAATACAAGCGAATGGTAATGATGAGGAGGACAGAATAAGGAAAGAGCAATATACTCAGACCAGCAAAACCCCTACCAGAACTCCATTGTCTGAGGAGGGACAGATAGGTACTAGTCAAAACGTACAGGCAGAAGACAATCAAGAATCTGCAAGACCTGTGCAGGACCAGATAGGATCAGTAAAACGGGTTCAGGACGAAGATAAAATTCCAGGCCCACAAAGTGATATCCTGAATCAGGTCAGATTAGTCTAGAAGAATCCATCCAGGCAGAACAGTCAACAGAAATAAGCCCTGGACAAGGTTAGTTAGAGAGGAAACCTGAAGTTGACGAAAATCAAGTTGTGCCACATCTTAAAGATAATAAAAGAACATTTGAAGAATCAGAAAGCACAGTGCCAGCTAAAAGACTCAGAAAAGGTCATAAATGGACAGGTTATATGAAAAGACTGAAATATCGCCTAGTCACAATAGATGAAGAACCAGAACAAGTAGATGAAGTAACAAGTCAAACTGAACCATCTACAAGTAATCAAAGAACGAGAAGTCCATGCCTGAGAAAACTAAACAATAAGTTCAAAGGCCCTGAATGGACATACGTCATCCTTGAAGATTTCGAAAATCTGGAAATCAGTGATGACAATGATGAAGAATTGATTATTGATCAAGATATTGAAGAAGTGAGGCCAACTTGAGATAAACCACAAATGTACTCTGTGTAAAATTCTCAAAGAGGGGATAACCCTCCTTAATCAAAATTAGCTGATAAAAGAGTTGCTGGAAAACTCGAAATTAAGCTGTATAAAGACATGCTGTAGGACATGTATCTGTAGTGTATTGATAGTACTAGTAGTATGGCTTGGACTGACAATAGCAATACCGTACTTGATGGCTACTAAACAAAATGACACTAGTATACACGGAAAGATAGCGCACCACAAACAAGATAGAGTAGACTTAGAAGCACCAGATGAGATAGAATTACATCACGTTAGAAACAGAAATGAAACTGAGATTAATGTATTTGCTAGCCTATTAGTACATTATGTAGAGACTATGCTGATTAGTGATTGTTATGTCTGTATGAAATTACCCACTTCAGTAGCTGAAGGTGTTACCTACCATCATTTGCCCCTGACCTATGGCATTTCCTATAGCATATTAACTAGTTTGTTTTATAAAACTGGAAGGTAGCAGTATTATTATTCTAACATAGATGTTATTTTTCCTGGGATTCCTATACGTAGGAGAATGAATTCTGTCCTTAGTGCTAAAGATGCCCAATTCTTTGGTGAATTTTTCTTGACAATGAAAGAAATGTATATAACTAACACAAAGACAATCTAACAAGTAGTTTACACGAAGAAGAAAAGGTATTTTTAAACTTAGTAGAGAAAAAGAGACAGTATTTCTATAGAAAAGCCAATGAAACGAAACCCCAGATACCCAAATTGGCTGAAAGGGAGGAATTTATGGCATCTGTCAAACCCCATGCTGCTATGTCTTTGGACTTTGAAAAGATGGGGAAAATCTATCTCCATAGAAAGAAAACTGAGTATAACAATGTATTCATCGGTTCCAGTGAATGTGAACACAATTTCCTCATAATTGAGGAATGGGGACTAAAAGGGGGTACTTATCCATTATTTCCTGGAGTTAACTACATTTGTGGGAACAAAGCTTGCTTTAAGCTGCCTGATCATTGGTATGGAAGTTGCTATTTCGGAATAGTATTTCCAAAGGTATACTATGTAAAAAGAATCACTGGAAGCAATGTACACGAAAATGAACTAACCCGATGTAAAAGAGCTAGTTTTGCAGAAATTCTAGGTGATATATTTAGTGCATTGATACCTTCAGTGGGAGTAATTCTGAATACTCAAAGAATCTGCAAATTATCCACAGTGGTGGATCGCTTATCGACTGACACTGCTGGAGGATTCTTATTGATCAATACCAAATTGGTTGCAATCAGATCAATGGTTTTACAAAATCAACTTGCTCTTGACATATTATCAGCAAAAGAGGGCGGAGTCTGTAGAATGTTGAAAGCACAACATTATTGCACTTGCATACCTGATAAAAGTGTTGAAATCGGAAGGTATGTAAGGAACATTACTCATTTGGAAGAAGAACTGAAACCACTGGAGGTTGATAGTGCATGGAAAAGACTAATGGATGGTCTCTCTTCTGTTGGTAACTGGATTTTTAATGTAGGTAGAAGTATTGTAGGTAAAGTACTGATGCCAATAATGGGAATATCACTAATATTATTAGTAATAATAATTTGGTGCAAATGCTGCAGAAATAGAAAAAGGTACACTGTGAATGAGAAAACGAAGAAAAGGAAACTTGATGAGATACAAATGGAAGAGTTAAAGGGGGATATATATAAAAGAATGAAAGTTTATCAGAATAATGGTATAAAGAAAACTCCCAAAGTAATTGAAGAAATTCAACTGGGAGAATGTTGAAGTTGGCATCTGGTTCCTTAATTTGTGATGATATAAACTATCATCAAAGATGATATTGATGGAGCAAGGTTGCACATATACAGAAACTTGCTTGTACTCAACCCTCTCTAAATAACCTGTAATATATTAAACAACATATTTTGTTTACTAATATTTACATTTCATGATATTTCTAGTATCCAGGGGAAGCTCGCCTATGTGTTTTACTAATATTAACTCGAGTCAACTGATATGGCCGCCGCAAAGCGAGAATTTCACTGTGCATGCATCTGCCACACTCACGTGGTGTAACGTCTTTTCTGCTTTGGTGGGAAATCTTTGCTTCTGCGCATTAGTGCCAGAAATGCCCGCTTTAAATCTCACATGCTAATGCTTATGCTGCAGCTTGTACTAAGCTTGTTCGTTCTGCTTAACTATTAATTAACTATTAATGCACAAGTTAAAATAAAGTAATGGGGTTAGAGTAGAGGTAAGTGGTATACAGTGCATTCATTTATTTTTGTTTTCTAAAATGTTTATTTTTGACTTTGCTACTAGCTCATACTTTGGGCCTGAGTACTATCACATACTCCTTCTTGGACAATGCTGTGCAAGCGCACTTGAACTCTGAAATTGCTAAAGCATTGGCATTCAAACGCGGCCAAGAAGCATCTTGCCCACGATGTGCCTGAGAAACTCACCCCATGACCTGGGAAAAGGAAGACGACTTACCAAATGTGTTAACATTGTATGCGAAAATGAAATAATGTTGATGGGCGGAATAAAGTCATGGGAAAGTAAATTGTGGGTGGGGATTCAATCAATATGATTCGAATTAAAATTACATCATCTTAGTATGGTGTGATGACCTCCCCTCGTCTTTCCAACCAATCACTGAAGGGGAACACATAGATTTGCAACATTTAGGGGTGGTGCATTGCCCTTGAAATGGTATAACTAAGGTAGGCTTAGATAGAGAAATTGTCCGACTTGTCCGAATAGCTGACCTGTCACTGACCCAACGCATTCAATAGGCGATCGAGAGCAGAGGTGCTGGCGGAGCACTCTGTCAGAAGAATCAATTACCCAATCGGGGTACTAATTGGCTTTCTTAGAGAGAGGGGTGTGACGCTGCCGTTGCACTTAGCTGATGTCTCCTGTCCTGATCTAGACCTGTCTTGTCCCGTGGGCACCTGATTAGTTAGGAGCCTGGTCCTGGTCCTTTTTGCCCCAGCCTGTGGCCAGGATTGGTCATTGCATCATTCTAGGTAAATAAAATCCATGTGGTATGTCCTTGTGCTATTTCCCTTACTCACCCTTCCCAGGTACCAATGTCTAAAGGTGTTACTGTGATTTCTTACAAACTTTATGTCCTATTGGTTATATTCTTGCTAGTAAAATTTATGGTCACGAGATTGAGGCCCTTTTCAACTTGACTCAGAAAATCTCTCATAGATAAAGGTTTTCAAAACTTTCCCAGAGACGGTGGTTATTATAAGAAAAGTAAATGTGTTTAATTATTGCCTGTTTATTCTAACTCCCTGATTCACAGGACTTATAGTAAGGTGACGAGGATTGGTAAGTCATGGTTTACAGGTATAAGTCCTAAATCGGACATCTGGGCAACTGATAGGGTGACTAAATTAGTAATTGGTAAGGCAGGAGTGCTAGTTCAAAGTGTGAATGTTATATGGGCCCAAGGTGAGTATGATAAAAAACTGAGCTAGTTGGTCCCTGCGCGCTCTATCACCCTCATAAAAGTGCCTTCCATGAGTCAAACTAGTCATAAAAGCTTAAAGGGTAGTGGGCCATTCATTGTATTCCCAAGAGCTGTTCCCAAAGTCCTTGTCTGGGTTAAAACATAAAATGTAGAATAGGACAACCCTATTCTATCATCTGACCTAAATTAATAGTCTTGCCACATCAGGAGTAACATTGGAAGCACTAGAAAATCTAGTTGAAAAAATTGTAGCAGCCCCAAAATGGAGTTTTATACTGGAGATATTCTGAAACTCAAATTAAAACAATCAATTGCTTAGTAATAACGACCCGGGCATCATTTTGATGCCAGTCAGTATCGTTTTGGCCACCACAAGTGTGGAAGGGTATGCTCAGATGTGAGTCCCTTGCTCACTGCACCATCAGGATTCAAGCAAGCCGGGCTGAAGACGGCTGTAATGCCAGAAACCGGTCCCCGGAAGCTTGTTTCCTTTCCAGTGAAAGAATTGGCTTGGTAGTTTGGTCTGCCCTGTTCCCATGATGCATTGGGCCAGGGACAGACTAATTTGCATGTAGCCAGGTTCTGAACTGGGATGGTGCAGTGAGCTTAAAAACGGTGATGGATCAAGCCCTGATCTGTTGACTGGGTAGGAGTGTTCTGCTTAATTCAGGTACTCTGTCCACCACCACCCCCTTTTCTGAATCGTTTTGGCCACCACAAGTGTGGAAGGGTATGCTCAGATGTGAGTCCCTTGCTCACTGCACCATCAGGATTCAAGCAAGCCGGGCCGAAGACGGCAGTAATGCCAGAAACCGGTCCTCGGAAGCTTGTTTCCTTTCCAGTGAAAGAATTGGCTTGGTAGTTTGGTCTGCCCTGTTCCCATGATGCATTGGGCTAGAGACAGACTAATTTGCATGTAGCCAGGTTCTGAACTGGGATGGTGCAGTGAGCTAAAAAACGGTGATGGATCAAGCCCTGATCTGTTGACTGGGTAGGAGTGTTCTGCTTAATTCAGATACTCTGTCCATCACCACCCCCTTTTCTGAATAGTCAGTCTGGCAGACAGACGATAATGCAGCAGTCAGGAGATCGCCAACAAGCATTCGGGCTGTCTACCTGCCATACTGTGATGCAACCTCCGGGCTGGCAGTTGGAAACACAGTGGGAGCATGCTGCGGCCAAGACAAAACACTGCAGCACATGCCGATGCCATATATGCGCAGCCTGCATGTCCATGCACCCTGTGCCATGCACCTTGTCATGCATGGCACATTGTGCACAGAGGTGCCCTTTTCAGTGTGGCCCACGATGGGTATCAGCCCAGTTTGGGGCCCCATATCTCTTTCCAACAACCATTTAATGGCAGGATTTCCGCCATGAGAAAGCCATCGGAAATGGGTATTGTAATTCCAATGGCGGTGCCTGCTGTGGCACCGCTGCCATTCAGGGACGCAGCCCCGACTTCAACCCCATCAGAATCAGTAATCCTGGTGAAGGTGGTGGTCCTGAATCCAACAGCTTAGGGTCCAACAGCCAGCCTTCTAATGAGGATTTCAGATCGAAGTGATTGTTGCAGTCTGACCATCACCGACAGCCTGTGGGAGGTCCGACCACCCTTATAATAATAAGAGCCCCTGTCTTTTGGGTTGTCTTCTGGCACAACCATTACTCAAGATGCACTGTAGATACTGCTTTTTTTTATAAGCAGCTCTACCTCTGCAGCTTTAGCATTAGGTTGTTAGGTTAATATAGAACAGCTGAAGTAAGATTAATTTGTTATGGTGTCCTAGCCTATGCTATATTATATGTTTGATGTTATTGCTAATTTGCACTTATATAACACTTACATGTGCATTAGTACAACTTTGTAGCACCTTTCTTTAACCTAGGGTTCGGCATTCAAAATGTTTCATGAAATACTATATGACTTTACAGTATTCTATGATATGTTGTGTTATCTTTGTTTTTTTATTATGAATTTCATGCTGTACTATGCGAACTACCAGTTGATTTCTCAGTAGTAAGGGCCAGTGACTTTCATGAAATCTGTAATTACTGGCCAAAGTACTTAGTGTCCTATATCGATGTGGGTCGGAGAGTTTCCGACCGACATCTTTGGTTTCACTTTCGACCGCTGCATTACAATACCAGCGGTTAAAAGTGAAAGCGGCCTGTCATACCGGCTGGATTCTGACAGACTCTAGAAGCCCGTTGGCCAGCTAGAGGCCGCACAGTAATTCATATGGACGGCGTTTCCACGGTTGGGACTATGATGTTGGTTTTTTATGTCGGGCTTTCCGACATGGAAAACCTGTCGGAGAGCAACTTAGGGGACCCCTGGCAGGGCCTCCTTCTCTCTGTGGCCTCTGGTTGGGGGCCACCGGTTAATCCCTGCACTGTGTGGTGCCTGCCAAGTGGTGAAAGGATTAACAGATTCTCCCATTTCTCTATGGGAGTTTGTGCTGCGTCCGTAAACCGGCCGGAGCACAAGCTCTCAATGAGAAATGGGAGTCTGCGACCGACCATGTGCGGTCACATTGTAATACTGCAGTCGGGACCTCTGACCGGAGGTTGGTCGGTCCGGATTCTGCTACAGTGTCAGACGGACGTCAGTCTACCCGACATCATAATGAGGCCCTTGGTGTTTAATATTTTGTGAAATGCCAGGTGGACAGAAGCTTTTACGCCATAATTTTCCTAGTATGGGTTTAATCCATTATAAATCATTACAAGAGGAAGTCACCAAGAGAAAAATGAGGATTAATTAACACAATTAAAAATGAAATATTTGAGTTATAATTGCTGGTTATTTGTAATGAAATGCAGGAAGTATCCATTAGACTTTGCGTTTATTACTAAAAATTAGCAATGTTACCAGGTAAACTAAAGATTAAAGTCATAAATCCCTCTCTAAGAAGGATATACACTACTGAAACGTATTTGACATTGAGGATTGACGTATATGTCGTAGTGCACATGCGGAGTAAATATGCATATGAAATGATCATTGCAGTTTCGTTGCTTTATTAAGAACATAAAGTTATGCGAAGTCATGGTTTACAGTTGCATAATCGTCATAAGGGAAGAATCCATCTTTATTAATGACTCATTGGAGGAATGTTCTGATTTAATGCATACGGTTTAATGTATGTTACGGCACAGTACAGTTCGGGAGTTTGTAGTCAATATCCTTATGTGTTGTGTCACTATTTAAATTACAGCCTTTCGAAAGTAGCATGAAAAAGGTCAGCCATATCTGTCCCTGAAGTAAATGTGAATGATTGTCAACGTGAAGAGTTCACCTTACTGGGAGAAAATCCAGCTTTGACAAATTAAATTAAATTACAGTACATTTTTAAAGGGACCCGCACATGAAGGTATCAAGGAGCGACCAAAAACTTTTAAGATTTGAACTTTCAGAATATTTTCTATCATTACATCGATTGTAACAATTTTGGAAACTCTGCCCACTACATTTTGCTTAAAGTGTGTGACACTTGTAGGGTAACTGAGGTTTCGGGATTACACTGTTTGCTAGGTGTACATCTCATCTGATTTATTTGTGACTCTTACAGAACTCAAGCTAGTTTTGCACATAGAGCTGACAGCCAAAATATAGCAGAATGGACTTCATATTCTTTGAGGCATAAGCAATGCCTTGAGGAAACAATGTCAACCTCAAGTGGAAATCGAAAGACTTTAACAGTAATATGTTTTCTCGTGTACCTTAATGTAAGGTTATCACTGATTTCCCTAAAACACCTTCCTTTGGTAAACTACCACTTTGGCGTGCCCATCTCTCAAACTGATTGATTCAAAGATGTGTAAATTACCTGATAGAGCTTTCGTCATAAGATTTAAAAAACTGTGTGTAGACGGGGCATTCTCTGTGCATACCTTGTCCAGGAGCTCAAACTAACTAGCATGGGGTGAACAGAGAGAGGCTCGAATGCCTAATGAGGAAGCAAAAACTAGATTATAAGAAGTAGCTGCCTTTTATGCCCCCTCTGCCCCCACACAGTTACAGAGGGATTGCTGAATGCTAGAAGACGGAAGTCCTCATCCTCGGATCATCTCCCTCCGCCTGGGACGACTCCTGGTGGCCCCCTGCCCTGGGCACCGCACCGAAGCCAATGGACCACGCACGCAACCTGGGCTTCATCCTGGACTCCTCCCTCACGATGACCAAACAAGTCAACGCCGTCTCATAATCCTGCTTCCCCACCGAAACCAGGAAGACGGTCACCCAGGCCCTCGTCACCAGCCGTCTGGACTACGGGAACACCCTCTACGCTGGAACCACAGCCAAACTCCAGAAAAGACTCCAGTGCACTCAGAACGCCTCAGCACGACTCATCCTGGACATCCCTCGCCACAGCCACATCTCGGCCCACCTGAATGACCTGCACTGGCTCCCCGTCAACAAGAGGATCACGTTCAGACTCCTCACCCACGCACACAAGGCTCTCTCGACGACACAGGCCCGAAGTATCTCAACAGCCGACTCACATTCTACACACCCACCCGCCAGCTCCGTTCCGCCAGCCTTGCCCTCGCCTCCGTCCCACGAATCCGCAAATCCACCGTCGGAGGAAGATCCTTCTCCTACCTGGCAGCCAAGACATGGAACTGCCTCCACACTCATCTACGGCTGACCCTGGACCATCTCTCCTTCAGGAAACAACTCAAGACCTGGCTGTTTGAGTAGTAGCGACCCCCCCCCTCAGCGCCTTGAGACCCTAACGGGTGAGTAGCACGCTATACAAATTCTATTGATTGATTGATTGATAGATAGAAGTCATGGGTAGTCACAAACTTTTTCCCAGGGGCCACAATGTTTGGTCTGTGATTTGTCAGAGGGCCACATTGTTGTTGCAGTTGGGGGCAGTGGTTAATTTGTAAAAAAATAAGTGCTGGGTCTCTCCTCAGGAGGCAGCTTGCACCAGCCCATTTCTCCTGTTAGAGCTGCCTAAAACAGAACCGACTACTAGCTATGAATGTGGGGAGAGGATGTGGTGTAGTAGTCAAAGCGACCGACTTCAGTACTGGGGAGCCAGGTTTGAGTCTCGGCTCAACATCCTGTGATTTTGATCAAATCACTTAATCTCCCCATAAATTACCAGATCATTAAATGGTGCTCATGAAAAGCATTGTTGGTGATTAAGTGTCAGGGCTGAGCACCGGTAACCACCGGCTCAAATTAAACACTTGTTGGGGGTAAAATGGGTGTAGGGAAGTGAGGCATATCCATCTGGTGTTTCAATTGTACAACTTGAAACCAAAAACCTGGCATTAATCCAGTGGTTAATTTGTAAAACAATAAATGCCAGGGCCCTCCTCGGGAGGACACAGCAGCTTGTACAATCCATTGTCCTGCTGCCAGCCCTGCCAATTACAGTACCAACACAACTACTACCATCACAGTCTAAAAAGTGTGACAATTCATACTATATTCAAGGCCCCCAAAGCTATAAGAATGGCCTGGCTGGCACGTATTAGTGATTGTTTATGTATGTTAAATTGTTAAACAGCTTCAGTTGTGCTCACACCCCTATTTATCAGGCAGCGCCACCATGTGGGAGACTGTCACAAGAGCCAATGTTAAGAATTAGTTGCTGGCGCCAAGCACCGAAAACCACCGGCTTAAATTAAGCACTGGATTAATCCTGGCTTTTCAAATTATTCAAATTGTGTGATCCTAGGAAATTCTTTTATTTCACTTTCCCTCCTTTTTCTTTGTAATCACATATGAGGGCCTCAAAAGACATGACTTTGGGATATATGCAGCGCAAATTCTTCACGTGTTTGATTTAATAAGGAAGAATACATGTCTCTGAATTCATGTTTGGAAACTATCACGTAAAAAAATGCTTCTCAATCCACTGAGTACTAAGGTGAAACTGTTCTACATGTTAAGGAAATACATCATATGTATTTTTAACCGAATTTCTCATACTTTTACACTTTTGCTGCAGGATGTCTTTAAAAATGAACGCATTTCTAAAGTTAAGGGATGAGGTATATCCTAACTACATCCTTTCTTTAACTTCCATTAGCCTTTGGAAAAAAATTCTTGCCTGTTTATTTAACATATTTTTAATGTCAGTGCTAATTCCAGTAAATAGTAGCCCAGCGCTGCTCATGACTATGGGGCTGCATGTATAGGTCAGGAGGGCTGCATACGGCTCCCGGCCGTATTTTGGTTATCACTGCTATAAGTAATACCCCCACATTCATAGATGCACCAGATGACCAATATATCTTAACAAAATATCTGTTTCAGGATGTTAGCTACACAGTGTGTCTATCCACCTGGAGACTATCCATAGAAAAATCCTGATTGGTAAATGGCAAAGTTTGAAACAAGGGAACCCAATAAATTCTGCACAAAGAGTAAAGTTTGTGGTTAGGACTGTTGTTTGTCGAAAAAGGGACAGTTCAGATTAATCTGTTGATGCCTGTAACATGTATTCATTCTACTCCATTCAGGGCAGCCATTACATTCGCATGTCTTCCATTTTTGATGCTTCATACCTCTGAGGATCAGTACACGGATTCCATCCCACTGTAGGGTCCGGGATATCTTCGAGATATGGAAAAAGAGTCGCTCTTGTGAAATGCCAGCCATAAATTCCATCTTCTGGAGTTACGATTATTCTTGCACCCTGTCAAAATAGTAAATAGACTCCATTACAACAGTGGACTTAACACTGCTCCGTCCTATACAAAAAATGAAAGCTGTACAGCAGCACATTTGTATGCATTAATATTGAAAATCAGTGTACGTGAGACTGCTGTTAACTCTACAACACAACGTTAGTGACAAGACCACACAATAGATCATACAACCAATGATAAATGACTGTAAAGGGCATTTAGTGTTAGCTCAGCTGCACAGGGTGCAATGGGAATAAGGATTGACCTGATTTACCCAGATCCCTGCAATGCATAGACGTTAAGTTCATCCAGTATGACATCAAGGCCTAAAGTTTTGCAATTATTTATCTCCTTTAGAATCCTTGTGAGCTCCTGCAGTGTTATCAACTGTATCAGTCCCTTTGCCTTGGAGAGAAAAAAAGTGATTTTGTCTATATCAATTGTTGTTGACGGGGTCATGAGTTCATGGGATCAGGCTGGGAGGTATGATATGATGTATATTTGTATGATACATGTATGTATGTGTGTGTATATATATATATATATATATATATATATATATATATATATATATATATATATATATTCACTGAAAAAACCATAGGTTATAGACCATATATAGTTAGGGATTAGCATTTACAAAACCTTATTTTACTCGCACAAAACCATTGAAATTCGCATATATAGTTAGTTGCACTAACTATATATCGCGCACCCGCAATCCACTGCTGATGATGTCACATATTACATCATTCATGACATGGTCAGTGACATCACTGATGACATCACTGATGACATCATCCAGTGACTGTAAGTTTCTGTAAAGTTAAAATATGTCTTACATATTGAACAATGAGTGGATGTATAACTGTGTGGATGAAGGATTTAGTAGGTGCATGACTGACTGTATGAGAGAGTGATTAAATGTGTCTCACTAAGTGCATGGGTTAGTGACTAAACTGTTTTAATTTGTGCATCATTTTATCTGTTGTTCTGTAAACTGCTGCATGTGTTGATCAATAGCTATATGAGTAACTATATGGGTTATTGATTGGTTGCCCAAGTATTTGTATGGGAGAGTGAGTGTATGTGTGTGGGTGGCTGGGAAGTGTGTGACTCTTTGCATAGATGTGTGAACAGTTGATTCACTAGATGTATTGGTTCAAAACTGAATGTGGAAACAGCTGTATGGGTGGTTGACTGTGTGCATGAGTGTATTGGTGAGTGAATGGATATCTCAGTGCTACATGTCAAAGTAA
This sequence comes from Lissotriton vulgaris, assembly GCF_964263255.1. Taxonomy (NCBI): domain Eukaryota; kingdom Metazoa; phylum Chordata; class Amphibia; order Caudata; family Salamandridae; genus Lissotriton; species Lissotriton vulgaris. The sequence continues at coordinate 1,303,018,672 of NC_141694.1, forward strand.
GTACATATGTAAAACACAGTACAAGTGAGAGTTGACATATGTAAATTACTGTCTATAAGAGCCAGTGAATGTGTGAGTGGCTGCATGGATCATTGAAAACTTGTATCAGTGATTGTATAAGAGAGTAAATATGTGTTAGAATATGTTTCAATAAGTAAGGTGTGTATAACTGTATAGTTGAGGAAATGGAGGTGTGATTGATTCTTTGCATGACTGACTAGGTGTGTGAGTAACTCCATAGATGAGTGACAGTCTGTGAGTGTCTGTTTACACTCAGTGTATCTAAGGTTATATTAGAGTCTGATGAGGTTCATCGTATTATCACATGATTGATGTCATCAGTGATGTTGTCAGTGATGTCATTTGAGTTGTCAACAGTGATGTCATCAGTGATGTCACTGACCATGTCATGAATGATGTAATATGTGACATCATCAGCAGTGGATTGCGGGTGCGCGATATATAGTTAGTGCAACTAACTCTATATAGCGAATTTCAATGGTTTTGTGCGAATAAAATAAGGTTTTGTAAATGCTAATCCCTAACTATATATTGTCTATAACCTATGGTTTTTTCAGTGAATTTTTAAGGTTTTGTAAATGCTAATTCCTAACTATATATGGTCTATAACCTATGGTTTTTTCAGTGAATTTCAATGGTTTTTTATTAGCAAATATCATAAACTGTAAAATGTATTCTTCTTTTAATGCAAAAATATATTTTATATGTTTTTAATAAAAAGATTTTATGCATCTGCCAAACCCTGACCTCTTAATAGTGCACTGTGGAGGAAATGATTTGGGCACTATGACTGGGGTTGGTCTGGAAATGCTTTTAAAGAACACCTTTCTTCAATTGATGACACTTTTTCCCCAAACTGCCTTGGTATATTCAAATATATGTCAAAGACAGAAATGTAAGTGGTCCACCCAATTTTTTCCACAATTTGAGAAAGAACGGAAACATGTGAATAAATCTGTTTCTGCTTACATGAGAGACTATGGAATGGGTTTAATATAAAACAATAACTTGCATTACAACATTCAAGACATCTACAGAAGAGATGGTGTGCACTTCCCCGATGAAGGGAATAGAATATTCGTCCTTTATTTAAAAGTGTGGATTGGAACCTACTTGTAGGTACCTAAATTAGCCACAGAACCCAATAGCTCTTTTCAGAGCTACCCTACCTCTGATCATTCAAAACGTTTATCTTTTTCTAACTTTTTTTTTTCTCCAAAGTACGCTCCCCGGTTCGCTTACCGGTGCGCGTACCGGGCGCTTCCCCCGCGAAATTTTTCATTTTTTTTTATTTTTTATTTTTGCATATATCAGCGTCCTAATCCCCCCTCAGAAAACCTAGAGGGTCACAAAGTGTCTACCGTGCCCCCTTCTACCCATTAACATTGTTTGTCCTCCTTCTTATGTGTCATTTTTACCGATACACAAAATGGAGGACTCCCGTAACGCTGCCGGTTCGCGTACCGGGGAGCGCACCGGTAAGCGCTCGATAAAAAAAGGTGGGAAAGTAATTTACAGAAAAACCACCAGAAACGCTTTCATCAAATATAAAATAGGCCCTACTACATAGCAGCCCCTACCATTTACCCAAATTTGATAGAATTCCATTGAGAAAATTATGCTGTAAGCCTGACTAAATATCCTGAGGTAAATTACCTAACAAAAACACTTATAAAGTGTTAGAATTGACAACCAATCAAAATACTACTTTCAATTTCTTCTATTATTTCATGACATTTGATTGGTTATGTACCTGAATATATATAAAGAAAGAGAGAGAGAAACACAGCCATTTTGACTACTACTTCCTGAAGTACATATCAAGTGCATTTCAACTGAGAACTTATACTTCTTTGGGAAAGGTAAGATGTTATTTTAAAAACTGAAGTATGTTCTACACTTTTAGTTAATTAAGAAAATATTTTCTGATAGTTATATACTATCCCTCTGTAATACTTATAGAATAAGATAGACTTCTCTGTTTTAGTTATGGATGGAGTTAGGCTTGTGTTGTATAATTAAGAATTGACTTAGACTTTATCACATATATTTTATTATATTTCTACTTCCAGTCTGATACTATACACTGCCCAAAGATAAAATCACTGTTTAAAAAACCAAACTACCTGTCTGTACTTAAACCCAACAGTGCCCTATCTGTACTGATATATTTTTTGAAAATTCATTTTACAGCACAAAAATGGAAGGAGAGAAAGAAAATAACTTGGAAATTGTTGCAGAATTTAACAAAGATGCACAAATTGACTCAGAATTCTTTGATGAATCATGGGACCTTGAACTTGTGCAATGTGGAGAATCTATAGATTACCTAATTGAAAATGAGAAAAATTATGACAAAGAATTATTAGAAGTTCTTTTTAATTTTGAAAATGAATCAGAAAAATAATTTTTTATTTAATAATTCAAAAATTGTTTGAGACATTATTCATTTTTATATGTATTTTTTAAACTAGTAGCAAATTGATTATAATGTAAAATTAGACTTTAAATATACTGTGAAATTTTTTTTGTGTTACATAGTAAGTTTGCTCATAGTTACTTCCTTTCTTCCACTATATTATCTCCAATGTGTATTTAACATCTCTTTATCATCTCCTACCTCCATGGTGTTTCTGCTTTCCTGACAGACTACGCTATGAATTCAATATACCACAATAACTTCTGAAACAACATGCAAGATATCTACAAAGGAAACAATGTATTTTTATTTTTAGACTCTGCATTGGTACCTACATGTTGATACTTAAATAAAAAAAAAATTTTTAAAACAAAAAGAACAATCAATAAACATACAATATTTGATCATTCTTTCATCCTATTTTCCAAATATTATGCTTCCCGGACCGCTTCCCGGTGCGCGTACCGAGCGCTCCCCCCGCAAAAAAACGAACTTAAATTTTTTTTTTTTTGCCCCGCGGGGCCCTTTTAAAGCCCCCTCATCAAACGTAGGGGGTCAGGGAGGATGTACTCTGCCCCCTTATGCTCATTTCCCCCTTCGTTTTTCTCCACCTCTTGTCTCTCGATCCTACCGAGAGACAAGATGGCGGCCGGTCGGGACTCTTTAGAATGTTGACAGACACCGGAGAGCCAATCAGCTTCGCTTCGCGAAGTTCCGTTACGCGTCAGGTACGCGAACCGGGGCGCTAACCGGAGCGCTGTCACAGATATATCTGTTTTTTAAAACGTTAATTTCTCAAAATCCACTGGAGCACATATATTGAGACATAGCAAAGGCACGTCGGGCAAACTATATCTACAATTTTGCCAAGTTTCGTGGAAATCCATTCAGCCGTTCGAGCTAAAAGTGAGTCCAACCGCCCTATGGAAAAATGAATGGGAAAAACGCGGTTTGGGACCCCCCTTTTTTCTCGGCCCCCTCTTGACGAAACCTCCCCAAATTTTTAGGAGCTGCTCAGAAACAAAATGTTCCATTTTCCTGAAAATTTCAGCCAATTCCGTCCACGAACGCCAAACTTATTCGACATAGAATTTTCAGAGATCCCATAGGAAAAAAATACTAACTATATATACCTACTGGCTATCGCCAGTAGGTAATATATATATATATATATATATATATATATATATATATATATATATATATATATATATATATATATATATGTACATACACATATATTTATATATATATATGTATCTATGTGTGTATGTATATATATATATATATGGCGACATTGACAGCTGAATAAATCTTAAAACCAGCATCTCATGTTTGGTCCGTGTCTGTTTCCAGCGCGATCGGGGCTAAGGCGATTGCGAGAGGAGAACGGAGGTTGGTGACGTATATATATATATATATGTACATACACATATATTTATATATATGTATGTATCTATGTGTGTATGTATGTATGTATGATATATGTATGATAGTGTCTAAATATTTCTGACACTGAATTTCGACCATGAAGAACAGCAGCTTTGTTTTGCCTATATGAAAATCTCTCCACAGGTTTCCTCTCCTTGCTCACTGCTGCCAAACTTGGCCCAAGCCAATCCCCAAACTCACAAGCTTCTCAGAACTTGCTTCAAATCAACGGTTACCAGTTGTGCCTGTACCATGCAAAAGTCCTACCTGTGATTCTACATCACCATAAAGCAGTGTGGCTTGTGCTTTCTCGTACTAGAGCAGCTCAGAACAAGTCGGTTGTCTTCGCATTCACCCCGAAGCTCCTTTTGGTTGACCAAGCAAACTGTGGTCGGTGCCCAAATGGCACATTGGGATATCTCAGATCATTCACGATATAGTGGTGACATTTGGTAAAATGAGATAAGAAAGATGGTTTCTATCTAGAAGCAGCTCTCTCTCTTAAATGTCCATGGCATCCTCCAGGGGGGCTTGGATAAATCTGATCATTGAATCTGGCTAAGATTATAGTCTTACTTAAAAAGTGTAAACATGAAATCCATTCAATTGTTTATCTTCCAAATTCCCTTCTGTGTGACAATACAAAATCTATGCCTGACCATTGGCCTCTTAATTAACCAACAACATATCAATCCTATTTCCTCCTTGGTAATTTGCCTTTGTACTTGGTGAAATATTGCCTGATACCCCATCTCTGAAGACAAATGTTAGATTGGCTGAGACAACCTGGCAACCTATTGCCTCGGAAACGTTTGGGACAGAGGAAGCCTTTGGATAGTTGTTTCTTTGGCCTGTCCTTGAGCACCATGGAATAAGCTAAATGAGTGTAGAGTACACAGGGTCCTATATCATTCTCCATGAACCGTGTTATGCATCAAAAGCCATTCATCTCTGACGTTTTCTAACTGGAGGGGAGGCCCCCGAAAAGTTGCCAATTTTTCTCCATTCTATATAATTTATGCATGAATTCTTTCTTAGATCTGTTGTTCAAGTCATCTATCATTAGCCCAGAGGTCTGTAGCAACTGGCACCAAAAGACACTACATTTGGCACGGTACACTAAAATACCTCCTCCTTAAGAGTGCACATTGTCAAGGTAGACACAAGGCTTTGATTAGTATTGGGTGTATAAGCTCACCAAGGAAAACTGAGGATTGTGAGTTCTGGCGACAACTGCCTCTGAGACACTAAATTTGCTGGCTGACCATGGTAATTGACCATTATGCTTACAAAAAGTATTCATAAATCTGTTCAGCAAATTATGATTGTCTTCTTCAGGAATACACCCTCATTTGGGAACACGTGTACACAGGTGGGTCGAATAAACCTTATCAAATGCTCCTACTCCTAGAATAGTGTTTTCTGTTCTACACTTTTCTACTTTATGTGCCACTGTCTTTATTGTTTTATGTCTGGCCCAGAGACAGCTTTAGCTGCTTCATTAGCCTGCTATTTCTCCAAAAACCAATAGAAACGCATACGTTTATACATACAGGGGTTCAGAGCTTTTGGGGCAACCCTCTGTATTCATTGGTCTCTTTACAATTTGTTCACATTTTGCTTCTACCTACAATAGCATAGAGCATTTGGCAATGGGTCAGCCCATTTCAACCAATGCCCCTCTTCACTATTAATAACAGCATTTTGCTTGTATTAGGATAAGAACAAAAATGGGAAATGTCTCAGAAAACCAGAGACAGATAATCAACCTCAGGCTGCAGCCACCCTTGTTCTTGGTACTGCTCAATTAGTATTTTAAAAGATAGGTTGCGTTTTACAAATACTATTACTCTATGATTACAGGTACAACATTCTTACTGATTTATTAAATAGTCTGTAAAGTTTATTGCCATTATTTTTATTTGTAGGCTTTGCCTCGTTTCAAAATTGTTTACAAAACAAAATCTTGGACTGCTTGTCATGTTGACATAAAATAACATGCAAACACATAGTTCACAACAATTGAATTGTGTAGTCAGATTTTCAGATTCAAAATGCTTTATTCGGTATATATAAGTATATGACCATATAGCAACAAGACATCAAAACATAAAATAGTACATATACGAAATATATTCAGCCAATGAATATGAATATCAGCAGCAATTCCTAAATCTTTAAATGCAAGTACATGATAAAGTGCAATTTTATCTTTATAAAGCATGTGCAAAATTTGCAATAAAGTGACACATGCTAACAATTAATAGAATATGTGCAAAATTAGCATTCAAAAAATGCAATAGTCATCTTTTAGTTTATATGCAAAAAACTAGCAATGATAAAATACATAGGAATTGAAACACAGGTTAAAAAGATTAAAATGCAAAATCACTGTTGCAATAATGCGCCCAGAATGAAAATAAACTTAAAGCACAAATCTAAGATTCATAGTGCCACTAGTGCAAGTACATAATAAAGTGCAGTTTTTATAAAGCATGTGCAAAATTTACAATAAAGTGACACGTGCTAACGATTAATAAAAATATGTGCAAAGTTAGCATCTTTTAGTTTATGTGCAAAACTAGCAATGATAAAATTCATAGGGATTAAAACGCAGGTTAAAAAGATTAAAATGCAGAATCACTACTACAGTAATGCGCCCAGATTAAGTAAACTTAAGACACAGATCTCGAATTTATGGTATCGTTAATGCACTAGACACATACAGCCTAATTCATGAAGCCCGATTCGGCTCGCATAGGGCCAGATTCTGAGAATCTGGCCCTTTGCGAGTGAGATTTTTGCATTTGGGATTCATCATCCCAAATGCAAAAATCGGTAATTGCGTTTTCGCAAATTTGCGATGGATTACATTTAAGGAATCTCTATTTGAGATTCCTTAAATGCAATTCATCATCCATTTTAAAATTGCGAAATCGCAATTTCGGGCCGCTATTTACCGCGAGGTCAAACCTCGTGGTAAATAGCGATAACTCAGAAAAATGCTTTTAAAAGCATTTTTCTGAGTTGCATGTTGCACACACACATGTCCTTTGGACATGTGTGTGCGCAACCTCTGTTCATATTAGCATTTAAGGGGTGCTACAGGGTGTTCTTTGGACACCCCTGGCACCCTTTCAATCGCTATCTTATTTGCGATTAGCTAATTGCTAATCGCAAATAAGGAATACTCCCCATTCATTCCTATGGCCCATAGGAATGAATGGGGAGTTATCCCTTATTTGCGATTAGCAATTTGCTAATCGCAAATAAGGAATTAGTAGGAATCGCATTTTTTTGCATATTCCTACATGAATCCCGTTTTGCGAGTCCTTAATAGCGATTCGCTATGAATCGCTATTAGGGGCTTGCAAAACTGGAGTATGATGAATCAGGCTGATAGTGTGGCAGGGAAGGTTATTGTCTTTCCCTGTTATGATAATAAAAGACATTTAGTTCAGTTTATTCATAAAATCATCGATTTCCGTACAGATATACATTTTAAAATATATGTTGCTGTGCAGAAACATATATCTGGACTCTGCAGATTAAACAATACCTGCATAGCTGTCTTAGTGCATCGTAATTTATTGGATAAAAAGATGGGTTTTAAATAATATTTCCTCATGGAAGTATAAAATTTGCAAAACAACATAAAATGACAGCTACTCTGTATAGATACCCCGTCACAAGGACAGGGAGAGGTGCTGTGCTGGTTAACCAGGGGGAATGCCACTAAATGGTGTACAATACCCAGGTGAAAGAGAGTTAGTACAAAACGGTGTGAGCTTTTTGTAACTGATGTTAAGTATGGTTGAAAGCCTTCGCTAACGCTATACTCCTGGTAAAGGATACAAGTTTTTTGTTTCGCGCATTCGGTAGATCTAATATTTTCCATATGTTTTACAAAGGATACTGCAAGCTCTTTTTTAGATACCAGGCCATCAGCTCAGGTTCGTGAAAGGCATCGATTTCATACAGAATTGTGTAGTCACTTCTTAGGGGCAGGGCACAAGCCTAAGCAATATATATTTAAAACAAAGTATCTTAATGATTTGTCTTAGCAAGGAGACATGACACTCCAATTTCTGTTATTTCCGGACAACTGTTCTCAGATGATTGCAATAGGTGACCTAAATCCAAACCCTGATAGCGACATTTGGTATGCCCACTCTTAGAAAGAGATCTGAAAGCTGTAATTTCTGTTGCCATGTTGTAACGACCTCGTTGTAATCGCATGCGATGCGAACACATGTAATGTAATGTAAACGCCTATATTCATCTGTTACTCCCGCTGTAGTGAATAATGCTCTTTTAAAAGGGAGTGTTAGGAGTCAGAAAATCCTTTCAGAGAATCTCTTATTATAAATTAATGTTAAATGAAGTGCTGCCTTGGTAATCACAAATCAGAACATGATTATATATTTTGTAGTATTTGGTTACAGATCATGTGTTTAAAAACTATCATAATAACTATAAACCATTCAGCACATAAAGTGCACATTAGGGCAAGCATTAGATAGCCCCATTAATATTTAATCTCATATCCCTAACTTATTCGTATAATCCCTTTACAAAGGGCCTCATTATGATATTGGGCGGAAAGCCATCAGACAGCTCTGCCCGACATCAGAGTTGTCCATCTTACCACCGTATAACGATACTGGCGGTCGGAGAGAAACCTGTGGAGGAATACTGCTCTGCTTCCGACTGGGCTCACGGAAACTGTCAGGGCAGCGGTCGGAAAAGAGATCCACAAATTGCAGTGGAGCCAGCCCCAGTTCCGCCATCGGGATTACAATTTCACTTTCTGCCTGCCCTTTCATGGTGGTCTGCCTGGTATGAAAAGGCAGGCAGAAAGTGACTTTGGGGGCCCCTAGCAGGACCCCCTTTCCCCCTGGACCTCCACTATGGGGACTGGGGGTTTCCTGTGGTGCCCCCTAAATATCCCTGAACCATGTGGCAGGCACTGCATGGTCCCTACCACACGGTTAAGGGATGTTTCAACTCAGCATTTTTTTTACATTGCTGCTTGTGCTGCTATTTACTGTCATTTCTGTGCTTTTGTATTATGTACTTTGTGATTATCTCTGTGTAGGAGATATTGTGTCATACTAGAAAGTGTTATATTAATAAATACATATTTGTATAACTACTGTGCAGTTCTCCTTTCATTTAACCAATACTATAAGGTTGCATTCTGGTAAAACAATCTGCTTAACATTCCTTCAAGGTTAAGCCTGAAGGCTGTTCTCCACAGCTATCACTTGGATAGCTTTCTAAGGTTTTCTTAGACCTCTTAAATCACCATAAGGGTTGTTTGAACTGTTGCAAGGTGCCCACTTTAATTAGTGGACAGCATACACCAGGCCAACTTCTCACAATTGTCAACGATCTAGATTGTATGGCTGTATCAATTTTCTAAACTTAGATTATTCCAAGCCATGTATTATTTCCCTGCATACCGCTCCTGCATTGGCACATTTTATACTTTAATTGCCAAATATGTCTTGTCATTTGAGCATTAAATGGTTTGTAGACTGTTAGCACATCATGATGTAGTGTTCTTAAGGAGGTAAACCTTCAATTATTTCCTGAATTACAGTAAGGTTGGTGGGACTAATGGTTAGAGGTGCATAGATGAAGAAGGCAAGTCCCCTTTAATTTTTTTTACTGTTCTTTGTATTGAGTCTGATGTTTTCCTGGCTGCGGGTATACCAAGACCTATTGTAGAGAGTGTGCTAGTCACTCAGATGGGTATGATGGCTTTGTAAAAGATACAGCAATTAAGATGGTGCAGGCCAGCAAGAGGAGTCAGTGGAGTTCCATCAGGATGGTCTTGTGGAGTCTAGAAGGCCATGGAACAGGAGACCCAGGGGTTGCCCCCATCCAGGCATAAGAGTAATAGTTCATGAACAGTAGTTGTGATGTCAAATTATGGGAAGAAGAGTTTTATTTTTTTGAGTAGTGCGAGCTGGTAACAAGCCATCTTTCTTTACTTGGCAAATTGTTACTTGAGGGCAAGATTTGTGTCCGGGGTGAATTCAATTGCTTAGGCAGTAGGTGAAAGTTATGGTTTGAACCTCTCATGTCATTGAGTCAGATTTACACTCGCTGCTGCTTCTTCTTGGCAAATAACAGGAATACTGTTGTAGTAGGGATGAGCTTTGAATAGGTGTGGGCCAGATGAGACTTTAAAGTACAGTTGTGCATTATTTGAATACTGGTGTATTTTTATGCTATTATGGATGAGTAAAGCTTCAAAGGGCTCCATGTAGAAGATTGAAGATGACTTGGGAAAGGACGGAGCCTTCGGATGCTCTACTGGTGATATGGATCTTTAGAGAATGACGAGTCCTGAATTGAACAAAGTGGTGTTATTTGTACTGGTAGGGAGAAAAGGACATTGCCTGTGAAACCTTATCACGACTTCACGGCTTGGCTAAGTGTGGTATGGTTGATGCTGCCAAAGGTGGGTAAGGGGTCCAACAAGATCTGGAGGGTAGGATAATCTTCATCTGCAGTCAGGAGGGCATTATCTGTGATCCATTATATGGCTGTCTCTGTGCTGAAGTGTGATCTGTAACCAGTCATTGAGGAGATAGTTAGGGCCCGATTTATGAAGGGGTGTGCATCGCGTTTGCACCACGCAAAGTGGTACATGTTTGATGCAAACCCAAAATGTGATATTTATCAAGCTATGCAAGGACACTTTGTGTGGCCCTGAATGGCTTGATAAATCAGGAGTAACGCAACGCAGCACAAATCCATGTGTTGCGTTATTCTATGCTGGGAGGGTGTTTTATGGGCATTGCATGGGTGTTCCCACACAACTCCCATGGATTTTGACGCTTTCCCAGATTTACCATCACTGGTAGACATGGGAATGCAAGTAGGAAAGTAACCCTTTTTGGCATGGTCACCCCCACTATTTGCCTGGTGATTGATAGGATTTTGACTGAAAGTGCACTGGGTTCCGGCTAACCTGGTCCCCCGTGCCAGAGCTCTTCCCAAAACTGTACAGTTGATTCCCGCAATTGGCAAAACCTTTAGTACCCTCTGTAAGTCCTAAGGCCTGAGGTACTAAAGAGTGTCCCTAAGAGCAGTCCACAAATTGTGCCACCCTAAGGGACCCCTCACCAAACATGCGCAAGGCTGCCATTGCAGGCTACGTGTCTTGGTGAAGACAAAAGTGAAAACACAAAATGTCACATATCCCTGTGTGGAATGGCCCCTAACAGAGCATGTAATATTTGTAAGTCACCGCTACAGCAGACCTGACAGCCCTAAGGCAGGGTGATTAATAATATATTACATGTGAGGGCATACCTGCATGAGCAGATATGCCCTGTGCTGGTCAGTTCTATTACTCCCAGTGCAAGTGGCCAGGCAAACCATTTTAGAACAAGTGCAGGACACTGGTGTAAATGATTTCACCCGCTAAATGATGGCTTCACTGAAAATAGGGATGTTTGGTATCAAACATCTCGTATTGATAAATCCACACTGATTCCAGTGGTGGATTTACCAATATATTCAACCAGAAGGCACCTTAGAGATGCCTCCTGAAAACCTACTAGCTCCTGGTGTACTTTCTGACTGGTTTCTGCAAGCCTGCCACCTGAGAGACTGTCCTGACCTCCCAGGGTGAGAGGCTCTGCTCTCAGGAGGCCCAGAACACGGCCTGTCCGGGAAAGGGGTGTTGCACCCCCTCCCATAGGATGACCTGATGAAAAGCGAGTCTGGACCCCCTCAAAGGAGAGGAAGATGACCCCTTTGTCCAGAGCACCTTTGGCACCTGGACAGATGGGAAATTCGCTAGTCAGGTAGACGAGCCACCCCCCAGGCTGGTACCACCCCTAAGGATGGCTAAACTGAAGTGGACATGATTTTTCAGAAGTACCCATCTATGTCATGGCATACTTAGGAATTCTGGGACAGGGTTATGCCCACTTCCCAAAGGAAGTGGTCATATTGGGGGTGTGGTGACACCAAGGGTCAGAAGCCCATTGGCTACTACCCTACCCTCCTCCAACACATCTAAATTCAGTATTTAGGGGAGCCCACTGGCACAAGAGAAGCAGATCCCGATGCCCTACAAAGAAGGAGTATTTACAAACAACAGGGACAACCCTAGGTCCTGAACCAGGGGTAATTAACAATATAGCCCAAACAATGGTTCAGGTACACCACTTGGAAAAGAGAAAACGTTTCTTTTAAAAGGAAAGAAAGAAAAACCACAGTCTAAAAATATAAATCAAGAAAAAAGGAGATAATATGCTACCCAAATACTGTAGTCATATAGGGGGCGTGGCGACCCCAAGGGTCAGAAGCCTATTGGTTACTACCCTACCCTCCCCTAACACCTCTAAATTCAGTGTTATGGGGAGCCCCCTCGCACGAGAGAAGCGGATCCTGATTCCCTACAAAGAAAGAGGACACTGAAGAGCCTCAAAAGCAGAAGACTGAAGCAGTTAACTGACTTGGCCCCAGCCCTGCTGGCCTGTCTACTGTTCCTCATCCAAAACCAGGGAGGAATTCCTGCCTTCACTAAAGAACCAAGACCTCCCCTGAAACAGCAAAACTGTTCCCTGCATCCTGCAGATACTTAAAAGAAAGGGCTCTGAGGTCCCTGGAAATGCCAAAACCCAATGCCTGCAAACACCACTGCACCTGTTGTTCCAAGCCCGTGTTGAAGTGGCCAATGGTGCCATCGACATCCTCCAGCACTTCAGAGCCTAAGTCCATCATGGTTTCACCCCTCCTGGACCCCCTGAAGTCGCCTGCAGCATCTGCACACAGGCCCTCACTACTGCAACAGCCCCTGTCACCCCTGAGCCATGGAGAAGTGGACCCAAAGTGTCCCCACATCTCGAGCATTGTGATGCCTGGGCCCCACTGCAGCATCTTTTTACAGTGACCGTTCTCCATAGAATAACATTGGGCACCAGACGTTGTTTTGCAACTCTGCACCCGGGCGTCCTAGAGCCACTGACAGTGTTCTGCTGGTGCTGTCTTGGACCTTGCCCACCACTCACCTTAACTCCTGGAGCAGGGTCCTGTAAGTTGGTTATTCTACCTGAATGCTGCATTGACTTTTCCTCCGATTGGATAACATTGCAGCTTCCAGAAATTGCACTGTGTTGACTTTTGAACTTAAAATAATTTGTATTTAAAAAGTACTTATCTGAATGATTTTCTTCTGATGCCTAAACATATATAAAGATACTTGCTATTTTTATAAATTGATATGGATCTCCTTTTTGAGTTGTGTATCTCATTTACTGACCAGTGTGTGTATTTACAGATGTCTTCCACTCCTCTGTGTTAAGCCTAAGGGTGCTCGACCACACTACCTCCTAGCAGAGCACATTGGGATTGCCATAGCAAGTCCCTGTTCACTCATAAGGGAACCGCTGCACTATTTGCAAGATATATCAAATAATTGTTATACCATATAAAGAGCCGGCTTCCTACAATGTGCCAAAAAGATATGCCTTCACATGATGGAATAATGAGTGGAAATATCTTAATTTCTCCTCGTTACTTCCTCTTTCTATGTGTGCTGCATTATTTCTGCAGCACGCATACATAGAGGAATATGCCCCAGGATTGTTTTTGTGCAGGAAGGTGCCCCTTCCTGCACACACACAATCCTCCTTACAATACAGGCACCCTTGCACTATGGTGCAAGGGTGCCTACATTGCCGCCAGGCAGCCAGAACAGCACCAGTTCAGGTACAAGGGCAGGAATTTGTAGTTTTCTTTTAAATATGGTGCATTCCTCGCCCTTTCCCTATCACGCAGCGCAGTGCTCGACTTTATTATGTTCAAATGCACTTAAAGCTGAGCACCAACTGTTTCTCTAATGATTTTGCTTATGAAGGGTAAGTGAGGGATGAGATGGTATCTGTAGACATCATTAGTAACTAGTGTGGTTGTCCTAAGGATTGGGAAGATTCTACACGTGATTTATAGCTTCTGGGAAGATTCCTTGTGTGAAGAATGCATTGACAATTTTGAGGAGGGATGAGAGAGCTCCGCTGAAGTCACCTTTAATGAAGGATAAGCTTAAGACATCATCATCAAAGGAAGTGGCTTTTAGGAAGGTGAGTATTGTAGGCAAGATCTGCAAGAGATAGGACTTTAATGGGTGACCATTGTGGGATGATACGAAAAGGGATGAGTGTAAGCAGAGAGCAAGTTTGGTGTTGACAATGTGCTGCTGGACTTATCTTCTTATTGAAGAAGAGGGTGATTGCATTTCACTTGTCTGCGGTTTGTAGATTAGTAAGATCAGGCCCCAGTATGATGCAGGCATTTATTGCCGCATACTGGAGCAAATGTTACTCCCAAAATGGTGAACTTTGAGAAGGGAGCAGACACCCAAACATTTTGGCATTCATTGGAATGAGACAGAGTCTGATCAGAGTAGCATAAAGTGGAAAATTTGAGGTCTCCCACTTGACCCTTAGACCAAATGTATTGGGACAGACTTTAGATGGGAGTGGGTCAAAACTTGTGATGTATTTTAATGGAAGACGATGGATCACTTATTGACACGGCAAAGGGTGATATGTTCCATGGTATGTCCAGTACACATGTGAAAAATGCTTTCAGGGGTGTTGATTGGCCCCATAATATGATGTAGTAGCTGCAATGCAGCAGAGTGTGAGAGGGATTGGGTAACGCGGTTTTAGCCAAGAAAGACATGTTCATGAGGAGAAAACAGTTTGAGGTCCATCAAGTCAAGGCGATACATCTTGTATGCTTAAATATTCCAGTTTACAATTTTTAGTTGCCAAACCCAACCATTACACCTCAAAAGGAGTCAGGGATTCAAGCTCTCCGACTGAATTCTATTGTGCAATCTTGCAATCCTTTTTGCCTGAGGCAAAATGTAAGCAATTGGATCCTTTTCCTGTGGCATAAGGTATGGGGGAAGGGGTATCCACTCACTAGCGTTCGCTCCAACTATTCTACTGTCAACTCTCCTCCCTACTCACATGCATGCCTGCTTGTGAATTTGTTTATCCTATTACATCATTTCATAATTGAGCTGCAGTCGTGGTGGTTGAAGGGTATACAGTGCTGCAGCTCTGCCCCAGCATTCTCATCCAGAAATGCTAAGATGAATTTGGCAATCCCATGCATCATCACCATACACATCCTCTTCAAGAAGGTGTTATCATACACCCTTCAGCATACTCCGACACGATCTGGAAATATGGCTGAGAGGCACAAACAAACTCCACTTTTTGGTGCCCAATTTCATAAAATCAGCCAAGATATGTTGTTTTTTCCAGTAAAGAAAAGAAGACAAAGTGTATTTTCTGTTCCTAAATATTAAGAACATAGCAGTTATGTGCTACCTTTAAATTTTTTGTGAAGGTACATCTTCAGTATATGTATGTATGAATGCATATGCAGAGAGCTACATGAGTGCTGGAGGTGCAATGTCCAGCAGAGTACAAGGTGTGCCAAGTATTAGAAGGTCTTGTCTCAAATTAATATAGTGATTCCTTTAAAAAGAAAGGATAATGTAAGCAGTGGTAATTTAAATGATTGTTACACTTGTTGGCAACCCCTGTATGTACCAGTGTATTCGAGTGAGTGGTATCAGGCTACAGGTGCAAGCCGCACTCATAGGTGTTGCCAATGAGGAAGCTTTGTGGACCACCAAGCTGCCTCAATTGTCATGGGTGACGGGATACAGGCATCAGACCTTGTTGGAGTTACCTTCAACCCAAAAGGAAAGTCCTCCAACCCAAAGGCCTTTATCCCAAAAATAAAGGCTGACTAGTCCTATTGAGCCACTAGCAGGTATATGGCCCATTATGCCCATCTTTGGGAGGTCTACCTTGACAGGCACAATGGTAAAGTAGTGCCAGACATAGACCCGCTGATTTCTTGATTAGCCTGCTAAATTATGTATGACCTTTTTGGTAGTATTTTTGTTGCCAGACATTAACTTGTTGATGATACTCCAAGTGGAATAAAAATATACCGTTTTGATATATTCAGGTATATCTACATTTATTCCCTGTGGTCATTCAGATTAAACGTTCATGTATGTGACATTATCACAAATGATTAATATTCTTCAAATGTTTCCTCTAGGGACCATGTGCTTTTGTTAGGGAAATAATTCTAGCCGCATGGGGTGTCAACCCCGCAAAGGGTTACTTTAAGTGGGGCAACAACGTTTCAAGTCAGTACATGTGAAACACAAAGACATTCATACATGGGGACATTCAGACCACTCTTCAAAACCACACCAACTGTGCATCTACTAATGTTATCTATAGTATTTGGTGCCCATGTAACATGATACATAGGATAAACATCCCAACAATTCAAACCCAAGATTGGCCAACATAGAAACTATCCACTACACAATTCAAACTACCCCCCTGGTTCAGAACTATTTAGCAAAGCAGCATACAGCCCTGAAGTGGCAGGTCACTTGAAAAGGCCCTACCATCTCCCAGAGGTAGAACTACATCGCACATTCTCCAAAGGCTTGAGTGCAAGTTGATTGATAAGTGCAACTCAATAAGAAACAGACTCAACACCATGGAGGAGTGGCCCAATAAATTCCCCCAATGAATTGCATTTGGCTCCTATTAAATGAGTGACAAATCAAAACTGTTATTCAAAATGAACCAGCATTCCTTGCCCAACCCCCATCTGCTCTCGCTTTGTACCTTCACTAAACCATCAAGACAGTTGCACTTTCTTCCATAAAAATGAGGTGGATAATTGGCCTCCTTTCAACCTGCCAGTCTGTTTCAAGACATTGAAAGCCAACATATATGTGCATGTTGTGTAGGTTTTCATATTTCATATTTTGTATAATTCTTTCTTGTGTTGTATCTCCTGGAGCATATGGCAAACCTTGGTTTTCCCTTAATCTTGCCACTGCTCTAGCTTTCCCTAGCCAGTTACAATACAGCCACCAGCAACTGCTGTCTGTTACACCTGCCTATCTGCTCTATAGTGATTGTGTATATGTATTTGTACTTTGTTTAGTGTAATTTTTAATACTTATGTATGTTGTGCTTTTTTGTGGCAAAGGGGTGATTCTCCCAGTGGCGTATTTTAGTCAGTGAGATTCGGCGGTGAATCGCAAATTTCAGCGTGGTTGGGCCGTCTGTGATCAGCCGGGGGCCAGGCACGGGTCCTTGAAGGAAAACCGGTAAACCAGATTACTTCCCTCGCCGACACGCCGATCCTTCAAGGATCCGTGCCTGGCCCCCGGCTGATCACAGACGGCCGACCCAGGCCGATTCACCTGCCCCGCGCAGACTTGGCCTCCTTCCCTGGATGACTACTGCTCCGCCTGAATTACCTCTGACTATTGCGATTCATTTGTTCACTCCCAAGCACTCTTTCATTCAGACAACCTCGTCCTGATGACGATCCCGAGTTATGTGGATCAAAACGCCGTCGACCAAACAGCGTTTCAATAGGCGTACCTCTCAACGTGGCTCAACACTAATTACGAAAATTCTGTAATTTGTGATATCACTCTGTCACAATACTTGAGCCACTCACTGTATATATTTTGCACCATTGTTCACTGTGCGCCGTCCTTGCTGTTTCACCCCTTCACTTGCGTCGCCACGTTCTTTATAGACGAGTTCTTGAGCACCAAGTGTAATATGGTTGTCACAAATTGGTTTTATGCAGTGCTGCCTTAACTGTATTTGCCCGACCATGAACTTGTGTTTTAAAATATAAGATGACTTACAATCTTAAATCAATCAAACGTGTATTCTCCTTATTTCCTTGCTTGTAATGCCTTGTGCATGCTGATTGATTTGACTACTACTACCACCTGTTGGGACATTGTTCTTTTGTTCTACCTTCCTTACCCAGTCCCAATTTGGTATATGGGTCATACTCCAGTAAACTTTTACAAGGGCTAAAAGTATGACATTTTTCTGCATGCTGTCCATCAATTGTTCATTTTGCAACAGTTTATGTTCCAGCCCAGGGGGGAGCACAGAGAGGAAACATATTGTTGTAAATATGTTGCATCCCTGTGCTTCAAAACTAACGCAGCCAGGAGCAGAAAAATTACTTGCATCACCCCGATGCATTAGTGTCTTTACGCCTACCACCAGACACTGCAGCAAAAAAGTGTAAAAGGGTACCAAAATATTTCCGTGTGTTATCCCGTATTTTTCCACAAAAGCACCCGGATTTTTTTTTATTTATTTACGCCATCTCACAATGTTTCTTTGTATATATGTTATAGATTGTGAAAATCAATATCGCTTACCTTTTCTGCTGCTGTTTTGACTGCCTTCTCCAAAACGTCGATATTTTTGTTCATCACCTTCAAAGCCTCGGAGGGAGTGACAGGCGTTTCTGTGGCATCTGGCAATACAACAGCATGTTCATACACTGCTGCAATGTATCTGTCCGTGGTAAGCCCTTTATTGACAAAGAGAGAAAAAAATAAAAAGAATATATTAGACAAAAAGGCGGCCATCGCAAGCACTGAAGTTAGACTTCCGAGAGCAGCTCTGATTCTGAACCTTTGAAACTCTTGATTGCAGTTATATGCGATGAAAGGTATTACACAATAGCAAAAGTGGACTACAGGTCATACCATATGCCTTACTATGCAACCAACCGCAACATGTCTTGCGACATCTGAAACAAACAGTGTTGCTGACGTTTTGACACCTAAACCTTCAATCCCAAAGTTCTCCATTGTCTGCATACTGCTACTTGATGAAAAACGTAAGACGAAGCTATTAAAAAAAAGAGAACAATTAACGTCAGTTTCGTATTCTTCTACGCAGCCTATTTTTATAATACCACATTCTTAGATTATACCAAATCTCGATACGTGTTTTTTTTGTAATTCATTGTTTCAAAAAGATAACATTCAGCGTGTGTTTGTGTGTCCAGCTCTTTTATGACAGAAAAACGAGCCACACCCAATTCAGGAAATAATCTCTGTTTATTGTATTAAACAGATTCAGCAGATTTATCGCACCCACGCGTTTCAGTCCCTCTGAACCTTGATCATGGGTTGATGCCAGAGAGTCCTGCATGACTGTTTATAGCAATTATGAACCTTTCATTTCTATTTCCCATGCACAGGGATTTGTAGTTTCGAGTGTTTGAAAATGCTCTATCGTGAAAGATTAAACATGTGCAATTTAAATTTAAGTGAAAGTGCAAAAACGTGCAAAGTTCTCTCTAGAGCCGCACTTAGTTCAATGCATTTTCTCATTTTATGTGTTAATGTTAGTTCAAATCCATGAATTCATATCGGTTTCGAACAAAACCAATATTATGTTTTTTTGTTATATTTGTTCAATCTTTGTTTCATTATTTCTGAACCATAAAAGATTTGCTGCTCACAAGGACATGAGATGTAGGGCCATATGTATCATTCAAACTTGTGATTGCAATGTAGCTAAGTGGGATGTATGAATGGAAAACAGCCTAGCAAAATAAGGAATCGCAAATTTGCGATTCCCTATTTTGCGATTGCATTTAAGGAATCGCAAATTGCGATTCCTTAATTGCAATGTAAGAGGCCCAGAAAAAGTGCAATTTGGCCATAAGGAATTGCAAATTACCACGAACTTCAAGTTTGTGGTAATTTGCGATTTGTTTGAAAAATGCACTTTTAAAAAACATTTCAAAGTGCCATGTTGCGCACATACATGCCCTTAGGGCATGTATGTGTGCCACATGTGAACACATGCACATTTAAGGGATGCAACAGGGTGTCCTTTTGACACCCTGGCACCCTTGAAATTGTATTCTCAATTTGCGATTCTCTAATTGAGAATCGCAAATTGAGAATGTCTTCCTATTCATTCCTATGGGTCTCCAGGCCCATAGGAATGAATGGGGAGGTATTCCTTAATTGCGAATCGCAATTTACAATTTGCAATTAAGGAATATGTAGGATTCGCAAAATTATTTGCAAATCCTACATACATAGCGTTTTGGGATTCTTCAATCGCTATTTGAGTATCGCAAAACCAAAGTTACATACATATGGGCCTTAGTTATTTCAGCCTTCGTATGATATCCAGATGCATGCCGGTGATAGAGCGCAAGTGTGCTCCTCAATTTGTAGGGGTGCATTATAATCATGAATAGTTTGCACATATTCTTTTGTCATGTTAACATTTGGTTATTAGAAAGGGAAATGTAATAACGTGTAAAGTAATATGATAGAGGGATTTCGGGCAACTTGGAGAAATTACCATTGTAACCGTGTTCTAGATGGTGAAATCTTAATGTTCGTTTTATAAATGACTAATGAGAAATTAATTCATTGACTATGTAACACACTGATTTAAACTTGCATAGTAATAATGTTCATGTATATGTGTGATTAATGAAGTTTCATATTGATTCTTATGTTAGCCGATTTTCTGTAGGCCTCATGTGTACTTTTCCATGCCTCTCGAAATTGAATTCTTCTTAATGTTCATGTGTATGCAGAATCTTTTCCTTCTCACGTTTCTGTTGCAGGTGGAGAAACTCATCTTTGTTAGATAGAATAATGCTTTTGTTTTAGGAGTTCGGCTTTGGGAGGAGAGGATACATTTGAACAAGTGGTGCTGATAATGTGGGACGGTGTTCTTTCTCACTTGAAAAAAGCCTGGGAATCAAGGTAATCGAGCCAGAGGCTGAGAGTATCATAACTGACTGGAAAGTTACCTACAAGGAGGTGTCTAGCTGGAAGGAATGATCGCATGATAGGAAGATGGGTGTGTCCTTGGATTTTGATGTTAGGATTAGGGACAGTGCCCCGGGAATTGAGTTTGGAGAGGAAATCGGATGGAGAGAGATGGAGCATCTTAGAAAGAGCTCTGTAGCTTTATGCTACTCAACCCATTCAACATGAGAGCACTTCTTAGGAAGTCTTCACGCGCTGACACCTTCTTCTAAACTTGCCTGGGGACTGCTAAATCGGGATATCACATTAGTGGTAGTATAGGGATAGACTAATGCTTTTTACTTACGAACCTCCAGTTAAGAATAATCTTGATGTAGGCTCAGTCATTGCATGTGTCCTAATCCTAGAATTAGTTATCCTTTGTATGCTTCATTGATTAAACTTTGCTTGTAGGTTTAGCTTTGTATTAGTTCCAGTGTATTTCTACACCCTCAGCCTGAGGTGTGTGTATGTCCATTAGTTCTTGGCTTTGAAATAAACTAACTAAACTTAGAATCTGGAGTCAGTGATTCTTCAGAGAAGTAATTGGTTGGGATTGTGAAATCGAAATGATCACGATATTTCTCCCCATCACACTTTTAAGCAGGAATGAACGATCCATCGACCAGGGGTTCCAGAGTAAATCTAGAACGTGGAACCTGGCCCCATTACTGGTTATTGTTGTTGTTACTAATTGTTGAGCATGTTGCCCCCTATGGATTTCCTAACAAATTTTTGGACGTGTGTGTGAAATACTTTTGTATATTTCATCCTGAGTTTCCATGCAATTCATTTTATTTCTTGTATTTGCTCTTCCCGTTTTGAGAGGAACTCAAGTTGTTTACTAGCAACCAACACATTACATTTTATTGCATGCTGGTAAATGTTATCCGTTCTTTCGTTGTTAGGCAGTTTGTATGTTGGCATTTTTTTTATCTTTTACTTTCTGGATTTCATCTTGTTTGTCTACGTGGTTATTGTTAACTTTATTGTGTTTTCAATTGTAAAAGTGGTCTACTTTTATTCTCATCACTTGAAACCTGCCAAGAGATAGTGTTTTTCCTCTACCAGACTACCCACAGTTTTTTGAACAGTTCTAGTTGCTAGATTAAAATTTCATTTCAAAGGAGTTGTCCATGGTATTATTAATTATTTCTGTAATTTGGCAGATGGCAATAACTATAGTTGGTGAATTTCAGTGTTTTTTTAGTTTAAATGTTACGTTGTCACTGAATTTTCACCTAAGTATAACGCTACTTTAACCTTTGCTTTTTTAGTGAATTTCCAAGGTTTTTTTAACGTAAAGTAATATTTTATTCCCATACTTAAAGCGAACCTCCAGACATGCACAACCAAAGCAGCCAGGCCCTGCGGCCAACCCCTCACAGCAAGCAACCCCAAGCCAAGCACAGCCTTCATCAGTAGGCACCGTGGGGTGCAGCTGCGTCCAGGCCCTAAAACCAACCCCTTGCGAACAGCCAATGCAATGTCATGCATGCCCTTAGTTTTTGCATGAACAGCATGTGGTTGGTCTTGCACGTCCTGGCCGCACTAAGGCAGAATTATTGACTTTGTCAAACAAAGAGTTACAATTTCAAAATATAAAATGTGAGCCTATTGGCTTTCTCAAGGGGTGGGCAAGTAATTACAATTAGAGCAAATCATCCTTCTTCACAAATTTCCATTATTCTTATTATCCATACTAATATAATAAAGAGAGAGCCCAAACCTTTGAGGTGGGTAATCTCAGGAACCACAGCACCAATCACAACACCCAATACAGCGTTAGAAAGGGAAGTTGCAGCAGAAGGACATAGGCTATGCAGACGCCCACCATATACATTTAAAAGGTAAAAGAACTGTGCCAGCAAAGTAGTCCCTTGTGGGCGTGTCTGCGTTGTGCTGTGGGCGTGTGCTGGAGGCGTGACAAACGCTGGAGGCGTGTGGTACGTTCCGCCCTTCATGCCATGTCTCATATCGTGTGCTAATCCCACCCTGCTCCCTTTAAATACCCCTTCACCCCATACACATAACCCACCCTTACTCTTTAAAATACCCCAACACCCTTAGACACTAACCCATCTTAACCCTATAAATATACCCTGTACCCCAAAACCCAAACCTATCCCTAAACCCTAAAAATACCCCTGTACCCCAAAACCCAAACCTAGCCCTGAACCCTATAAATACCCCTGTACCCCAAAACCCAAAACTACCCCTGAACCCTAAAAATACCCTTGTACCCCAAAACCCAAACCTAGCACTGAACCCTAAAAATACCACTGTACCCCAAAACCCAAACCTACCCCTGAACCCTAAAATACCCCTGTACCCCAAAACCCAAACCTAGCCATGAACCCTTAAAATACCCCTGTACCCCAAAACCCAAACCTACCCCTGAACCCTAAAAATACCCCTGTACCCCAAAACCCAAACCTAGCCCTGAACCCTAAAAATAACCCTGTACCCCAAAACCCAAACCTACCCCATAACCCTAAAATACCCCTGTACCCCAAAACCCAAACCTAGCCCTGAACCCTAAAAATACCCCGGTACCCCAAAACCCAAACCTAGCCCTGAACCCTAAAAATAACCCTGTACCCCAAAACCCAAACCTACCCCATAACCCTAAAATACCCCTGTACCACAAAACCCAAACCTAGCCCTGAACCCTAAAAATACCCCGGTACCCCAAAACCCAAACCTAGCCCTGAACCCTTAAAATACCCCTGTACCCCAAAACCCAAATCTACCCCTGAACCCTAAAAATACTCCTGTACCCCAAAACCCAAACCTAGCCCTGAACCCTAAAACTACCCCTGTACCCCATAACCCAAAACTATACCTGAACGCTTAAAATACCCAAACACCCCAAAACATATACCTCAGTACCCCAAAACATATACCCCTATACCCATACTTACCTTATCCAAACATAAAAAAAACATGCTTTTAACATTCATGCATTTACAACGAATTTCGTTGTAAATGGTTAATGTAATGCCATGCGTTATAATGGCATTGTGGAGCCATGGTACTTTCGTAATGAAAGTATGCGGAGTGATGGTATGCGGAAAGAAAGTTGTGGAATAATGGGTGTTTACCCTCCCCGGTAAGTACATTGGTGGCACGGCGTCCCACATCTCCAGCAACATACTCATATTTTTTCACCACCCATTTGAAAAATGCACAGGTCTCTCTCATTGATGGCCAGCACCGACATACACTTTTAGACACACCTCCCGCCACAAGTTCTACAATAGCGAACTTTAGAGCTAGGGAGCTACGTTCGAATCTCGGCATCAGCTCAACATCCTGTGATTCCAGGCAAATCGCTTTGTCTCCCCGTGCCTACCACAAATGAATGTGTTCTTCTGTAATGTAAATTGTGCTCATGCCATGTAGTCGAGGTCGCGCTATATATTATTGTAAGGAAAAATAAAGTAGGGAAACTCGAGTTCACACACTACTGAACGTGCACTCTTGAGTGCATCAGCAGTGCACTGTGAATCGGAGCATTTCACAGGCCTGTCACAGATAAGAAATGCTATCTAAACGAAATCCTACAGAACAATATACTACTGGCCGGCAGCAATTCATACCCGACAACGTCGGGACGGGCTGCTAGTACTGTATATATCAGTAACTCACACAACGAAAGATGTAATAATAGCAATTTAAACAAAATATGTAAAAAAGTTTTAATAAAAACCGTTTGTGTCTTTCTTTTCAACATATACGTTTAATATTGCATTTGTGGGCTGAACAATGGTAAAATATATAGTCAGAGACCTATTGTTAAAAAAATAGCATGTCTGTGAATCTTTCTTTTAACATTTTGTGGCCTAGAAAATGCAATAATAAAAACAATCATTAGAGGGCCCTTCATCCCAGCTAAAGAGCATGGAGCTCCAGCTATGAGTACCTTAAAAATGGTTAGTTCTCCTGGGATGAGTCCCTAGGAGACTTACTCTTTGTTATATTTTTGCTGGGGAGCTGCAGCATCCAACAACATAAAAAAGGCTTGGTAGTGCACCTCCATTTGCTAGGGGCACCACAAGCTCAAACAAATATAAACAAAAAAGCCCTTGCAGGGCTTTTGTGAGGTACTCCTTCAAGGAACAGTGAATGATAAATCAGTCGCTCCTGCTGCTCATTTATTATTCATTTTGGTGTCCTACTGACGACTTGGGAAACCCTGTTTTTCATATTTATTAGGGACCCTATTCACTGGGACAATTTTCTTCAATTAAGGTGAGGTGGAGTGTGGCCTTACTACCCAAACGTTTAGGGCCCCTGAAACCCCATCCGTTGGGGCATTTTTTTTAAATGGAGGGGGTCATACATCTCCCCTACCGAGCCAATAGTGGCTCTAGGACCAATCCTCTGGTGCCACAACATACATTTAAAGGGGAGGGTGCTGAGTGCCTCCTCCCTGAAACTTTTTGGGCCCTGTGGACCCCATTCCCCAGGACCTTATATGGGGGCCCCACCTATGTCAGTCACAAAATACTGTGTTGGGTGTCCAAGGGGCGTTATAGGGCAGCCGTGTCCCCACCATCTCACATGCACTCATCCTGGGTGCAAAAGAGGCCAGCATTGCCCCCTCCTGGAGTGACCAGGTGTTGTTGCATGCTCCCTTGGTTGCAAGTCCCTGGGCATTGAAGCATGTCTGCTCCCACCTGGCAGGAGCATTTGTAAAGCTCATGTTGGGTGGGAGCAGACATGCTTTACCTGCCCATGCTCCTGTGGGCAGGGAAACTGTGCCCTGGGGTTGGCTCCCTCAGACACAGTCATTGACCTGGCCCGAGGGATGGGGTCCCTGATGCCACAAACAGCACAGGGAGGAAGAGCACACAACCTCCCCCCTTATTGTAAATATTAGCCTATAAGGATGGAGTCCCAATGGCCTTAACAGGTTTGGGAGGGGTGCAAGCACATCCAGCCCCTTCAATTTGTAATCAGCCTCAGTGGATGATGTTCCTGGGGCCCATTAATTGCTCCGAAAGGGGGGCCCTACTCCAGCCCCTCTCCCCAACATTTAAAAAAAGGAATTCCGGGAATTCCACAGTATCACAGCAAAAATCCCATTATTTTTGTTCCATTGGCCCCATGGGATCCCTCAGGGACACCCTCATAAGAGCTAGGGGAGCAGTGTTTCCGTGCCCCCTTTTCTCTTTTTTTCTTTTTACTATTTTCAGGACCAGGACTAAGTACCCGGTGACCTGTAATGAAAATGAAATGAAATGAAAAGACCATTTATAAAGCGCGATAGCTACCCTGAGGCGTCCTAGCGCAGCAGACTGTGTGGGTAGGGGCAGTATTGAAGATTAATCCGTTTTTTAAAAAGCAGGGTTTTTTGTTGTTTGCAAACAGATAGTAGATTGGGCTCTGGATGTAAGTGATAAGGAAGGGAATTTCAGAGTATTGAAGCGTTATATGAGGAAGACCGACCTCCACATCTGGCTCTCTTAATCCTGGGTACAGTCACCAGGAGAGAGGATGACGATCTGAGCTGTCTGACAGGGTTATATGGAGTAATCAGTCAGTGATTAATGACAGCACCAGTTTTCCAATATGCTCGATGAGTTATGCAAAGTGTTTTAAATTCAATTCTTTCTCTGACCGGGAGCCAGTGAAGGTTCTTCCGGACAGATTTCACGGAGAGTCGGCAGGAAATTTGAAGTAGTGTTCATGCCACATAATTTTGTATGATCTGGAGCATGTTCAGAGTGGAATAGGGGCCACCAGATACAAGGCATTCCCAAAATCCAGCATGGATAGAACAAGCCCCTGAATCATAATCTGTCTGGCTTGGAAAGGCAATAAGGGAAGAATATTTCGCAGAAGCCTGAGTAGGCCAAAGCAGATGGCTGACAGTTTAGCTGCTTGGATATTAAAGTTAAGAGATTTATCCAGCCAAATACCTAGGCTCTTGATTCTGTCCTTTCGTTGTGGGGGGAAGGCCGAGACAGGTGGGCCACAGTGGCTTGATCGTGGGCGAGGGGGGATTACCTAGGAGCATAAACATTGAGTTTGAGGCATGATGAGGTAATCCATTTGGAGATTTCCTCCAGGCAGACCCTGAGGTCGTTGGGCGAGGTGTGCGATTGGTTGAGAGCCACCACTAGCTGAGTGTTGTCAGCGTAGTTAATGATTTTTTATTCCATACGGACGGACTATCTCAGCTAGGGGGCCCATGTATACATTAAATAACGTAGGGCTCAGGCAAGAGCCCTGCGGCACACCACAATCAAGAGGCTTACTCGGAGAGGTAGTGTTACCTTCGAACACTTGAAAAGAGCAATCAGAGAGAAAGGACCCAAGCCAGGCAATGGCTTTTCCTGAGATCCCTATGCTGGAGAGCCGCTGAAGTAAGATGTTGTGGTTTACAGTGTTGAAGGCAGCACTAAGGTCAAGGAGGATTATAGCGGACGATCCCCCCTGATCTAAGATCATCCTTGCCTCCTCCGTCACTGCAAGCAACGCGGTTTCGGTCCCATGCATGGGACAAAATCCTGTTTGAGAGAGGTCGAGCAGGTGATTGGCCTCGAGGAACTCTACTAGTATAGTATTGGCATACTTCTCCAACATCTTGCTCAGCCAGGGGATTAGGGAGATTGGTCGGTAGTTACTGGGATTTCTCTGAACTAGATTTGGCTTTTTGAGAAGGGCCTTTACCATGGCGCCCTTCCAGGGGGGAGGGACAGAGCTTGAGGAGTGAGAAGCATTGAGCAAGTTAAGTACAGTCGGAAGGATCTTGTGGATAGCTAAGTTCAGAGAACTTGGAGGGGCTGGATCATTAGGGGAACCTGATTTTACCTGGCGCAGAATAGGTTCTAATGTAGTGAGGTAGAGAGCGGGGAAAGACTACCGGATAGCCCGAGATTGTGTCTCTAATGCAGAGGGTATAGTCAGCAGAGAGTCATTAGGGATAGGGGGAAAGAAGTGTAGATATTTTGGACTTTATGGAAAAAGAACTCAGCCAGATTGTTACAACAGGCCTGTGTTAGTGGGGTCAGAAGGTTTTAATGGGAGCTTAAGGAAGTTTCTCGCAATGCGATAGATCTCTTTTGGTTTGGAGGATGCTGCGTTGATTTCTCCTACAAAGAAGGTAGATTGTGCCTGTTTGATTTCGTTCGTTTTTATAGGTTCTAAGCATTTCTCTGCAGGCAATTTTCCTGGAGGGGGAGAAATCCAGTCTCCACTTCCTTTCTAGTCTTTTACATTTACATTTCAATTCTAGCAATGCAGGAGAGTACCACGGGAGGTCTTTATGCTGCCCTTAGATTCAGCACATTTCGAGGGGAGTACTGAGTCTAGAGATTTAGAAATCCAGCTATTATACTCCTCATTGTCTGAGATAGGGTCTGGATTGTTAGATGGCCTAGTAGTGTCTAGAGCTGTTAGCCAGTCATCCAGCGGAAGTTTGGCCCAGTTTCTTTGCTTGAGTATTGCGGTACTAGGAGGGGGATGCCGGTCGGGAGTGATCCAAACGAGAGGAATCAAAAGGTGGTCTGACAACGGGAGAGGGGAGGAAGTTCCCACTGCCAGATCTATACAATTACTGAAGACAGGGTAGAGTAGATGGCCTTTAGTATGGGTCGGGTCAAGTACAAGTTGGGTCAATTGTAGGTCAGAGAGGCTCGCTATCAGTTCTAAGGCAGTCTGATTGGTCATGACATCAAAGTGGATATTGAGGTCTCCTAATAGTGTGAAATTAGCTTGAGTACATGCTAGGCTGGCTATGATGGAAGGGAGGCTGTTGGCAAATTGTCCTAAGGTTTCAGGGAGGCGATATACGAGAGCCGTAAACCTTCTATTTCATGTTCAAGCCAGCCAATCAAGTGCTCTCCCTCGAACCCAATTGTGCAGATATGAAAATGTTTTTGAACCTTAATTCTCAATAACATCTGAATGGGTTTACACCACATCACAAAAAAGCATGTTTTTAGGTCCAAAATCCAGCTTCCTACCAAATTTGATGCTTAGAGAAATTTGGTTTTAAGATCCTTCATTTTTCTATTCCCCTATTTGGCAGATCACCCCAGAAATTTTAGGAAGAAGCTAATGTGGATGCACATTTATTTTAACGTTTCGTGAAGATTCGTGAAGCTCCCCCAAAGGAATAGGCAAACCAAAAATACGCTCTTGATTCGCCAGTAGGTAGTTATAGTTAGGACCTAGTTTCCATAGGATTTTTTTTTTTGACTTGGCTATAACTTTGGCGTTGTTTGACAAATCTGTAGGAAATTTTCACAAAAAAGTTTCACAGTGGGTACTATTGTTATGGAAAGTTTGGTGGGGATTCGTTCAGTGGGGACCGATAATTTGGGGCACAAAATAAGGGTCTGTTTGTAATGTTAATTCCCATTGAACCTTTAGCCACACCTACAACCCGAACTGCTCAACGGACTTACACCAAATTTGGCAGGGAGGTGGATGTTGGTTCAAGGAAGTACCTTTTGCTTATTTGGTGTACATCCGTTCAGTAGTTGTTGGAAAATGTAAGTTTAAAATTATATTATTATATCTGGCAGCGGATATTTCGCAGTGGTTCCGTGATTAATTATGATTCCACGTGCCAAAGGGAATGCTCTGATTGCCTGGACCCAACCTGAACAGAAAGTTGCAGCAGCTATTTTATTGCTCAGGAACGGTTCCCAGGCCTGAAAATGTGTTTGAAAGGCCACATAAGAGGTTAGGGTGGAAATACTCTGACCCCAAGACTGAGAAATGGGGGTGTAAGTGACACAGGTTATGTGTCCAAGGTTGATTTTTGTAATCGCGCATGATATTTGTGATGACGCTGGGACTGCCAGCGCCTCCCCTATATATCACTGCAGGAACATCGCAATTTCCCACATCGTCGTGAAGATTGGTGAAAATATAAAAAAATATATCTGTGAATCATTAATACACATTGTAATATATTGAGATTCTGTACATGTTTTTATGCAGTTATTTATATAGTGAGTTCTCTACTGTGATGGTTAGAATTATTTATATAGTTATAATTTTTTAATGTAATGGTGGCTATAGAATTCCTCCTTTTGCTTTCTGCTTTTGCAACGTGTCCGGGGGATTCGCGTTTACCGACGTGTTAGCACTCTCCGGCCTCACTGCGAAAACAGAAAATAGGTTTGAGAGATGGTTCTTTTAGAAATACACTAGAAAAACATGAGTTTGAAGTGTACAGCACTAAACCCCCAGGGCTTCAGTTATAAAAAGTGTTGCATCGCTGCATGAAAACAGGGATGGAACACTTTTTAGTGCGCCCTCCTAGCGACACCATGGAAGCACCGCATTTACTGTATGGTGCTCCATGTCGCAAGGATTTACTGATACGTCAGTATTCCTGACGTATCTGCAGGTGCAAAAGTGACGCATTGCTGGGGTGTGTTCTTAAACAGATGCAACTCCAGCAATGTGTCCTTTCACATGGGGCAAGCCCCATGTGAAAGGGCCTGCGTCAGTCTTACTCATGCTCTGAGGCAGGCGTTATGAAGGATGCAGTAGCATCCTAGAACTGTTGCAGTGAAATATCATAGATTTCACTGCAACACTTCTATGAGACTTTTTTGCAGGTGAATGTCCACCCTGCATACAGTATAGCTGATGCAGGTATAATTCAGCACAGGGGATTACAAAGTGATGCATCTGCTTAGATGCATCACTTTGTAAATAAGGCGCAAAGTGAAAAGAACATTTTTACTGGTGCAGCATCACAAAAAGTGATGCAATGGCGGCAAAAGGGTTCAAGAATAAGCCTCCTAGTGTGTAAAATACTGTAATATGTGTGGATTTGTGTTTTATACTTTATGGAAAAGGAGTGATCCTTGTGGTTAACGACGTCATTGCAACGTCCCGAATAACCGCAAAAAGAGAAAATAGGTCTAAAACATGCATTGAAAGAAGTGTGTATATAGTAATATGTGTAGTGCAATGTTCAGAATGAATTTAATAACATATTATGTTGATATGTGTTGGTGGCCATTGAATGTATGCTTTTATTTTCCGTTCTTGCGATGTATTCGCGGGGATTGCGACATTGTCGTGAAGATCCCAAAAAACAGAAAAAAGGATCTTTTTAAAGAAAATTAACAATGTTTCACGTACAACGGTGGCCCTGAATAGGGTCATTGTGTTGCTTGTGTGTATATGGCTGCTGCACATAACACTGGATGCAGAGTTTAAAGTTATTTAAAAAACCCTGTAGCCATCCTCTGCCAAGTGTGTTTCATCATTTTTTAAATATCATGCATGTCAAAACACAGATTGATTTTATAGATATTGCCTATACAATGGTCTCTGAGGAATGCAGAAACAGTTTTATTACCATGTTTCCTGCTTTGTCAATCTGTGTCAGAATTGATTTGACCACTTCTATTTCTGTCTTTGGCATATATTAGAGGATACCAAGACATTGCGAGAGAAAAGCGACATCAGTTCTGCCAAGGTTTCTATCATCAGGATTTACAGCCCCACCCCAGTCAAAATGCCTAGGTCATTGCCACCACTGTGCACAATCATGAGGTGAGGAGCTTGGGAGCAGTTAAAATGGAGGAGTTTTAAAAACATATAAATGTATATACTTCATTTGAGGCTGTTAGCATGAAAGTGAATAAAATTAGGTAGTGTGTTGGATAACTTAGCAGGAAGTCTTATTATTGGCTGTTGTTTAAGAAGAGAAATGTAAGACAGACATGGATATGCTTTTGAATCTGTGGAATAAAGCACACCTGCTGTATCATATTTGGAAGTAGCATGTTTCTTCTAGAATGTGCTGTGAACTTGTGACCTACTGATTCCACTGGGTTGCTAGGTATACTGAGCTAAGAGTGTATTGGGGGAAAGGGTGTTAAGGAGACAGAACATTTTTAAAAATGTTGAGAAGTGATGACATAATGTAAGTAATTAAACTCACAAAAAAGGTAACTGGATGGTATATCTACTGATGTCACAAAAATATGTGATATGTGAGGGAACAGACAACTGTATTTGTTAAGACGAGAACCCTCACTCACTCTGAGGTGACATGCTTCATCATTGGGTTCCCTCTTACACACTGCGACCGCAAGGTACACAGCGTGGGCTACAACTCTCCCTCAGGAGAGGAGTGCGAGGTGTTTTATACCATCCAATGTAGATTTGAGTGAAAGGCAGAGTGCAAAATGAATTCAAAAAGTGAGTTAAAACTATCTCCTGGATGAAAAAACATAACTTTAATAGTGTCTCCAGTGGATAGATTCAAAGTCAGCAAAGTGAAAAATAGGGATATGGAAGTTCCCTAATAAATTAAGGTCAACATGTTTCAGCCTGTTAGACCGTCTGGTTCTTGGCATTCTTCAGGACCAAACTCCTAGTCACTCTGCTACTATTGTGAGAAAATATGAAAGTTAAAAATACCATACTCAAATTATATGGCAATGACCGATGGTACCAGCTGCAGTCTAGTCCACTGTCTGTAAGGAAATGTATAAACATAATCAAAACAAAACATTTGTCCCATTGTTTGTAACCCACCACACCAGTGTCTACACCAATTCATTGCACACGTGAGAAAATCATTCCACATGCTAAAGTAGTTATACCTAGTCTCACCAAAATAGGACTACTTGTCTACCTCCTCCTTCATAAAAAACCTTTAGTGGAAGGTCTCAACAGTCTGAAGGTATACAAATTATAGTGGTGTACAATTAAAAACACACAGAATCCTACTAAAAACCTAAAAATGCACCTGTATTCTTATGCTGTGTATGTCCCTTTACTTTAATCTATGTGGTGCACAACAACTGAGGAGTTTTCAACATTCTACCTATAGTGCTGATCAGTGTTGCACCTGCATATGTATTAATATGACTTGTCAAGTGTACTACTAATAGCCTTAAAAAGAGGGTATCAACATATTGCATGTAGCTATATGAAGTTCGAGTACTGCCTATAGACTCTCTCCGGGTCCTCAAATTGACTATAACGTGGCAGGACTAGTGTATATTAATCTGTTAGCAATGTAAATTTGCATCGCCGCATCTCCATCAGGGTGGTGCATTCTCTAACTTACTACAAGAATCAACTAAAAAAGTCAACACATTTTCAAAAATGTTGAGGAGTGATGACACAATGTAAGTAATGGAACGTTTTAATTTCCAGCTCAGGACTATGTATTAAACTGTTGTGTAGTATTTACATTTCAGAAAAATTGGGTTAGATATAGGTTTGAACTCCCTTTTTTTACGATGATTCCACGTTGATCGTGAAAACACGGCAACAGAAACCACGTTTTGAAAGAGAGGGGCAGGGTTAACAAATGCTAACCATTCACAACTGAAGATGCAGCAGTCTAAAATAGAAGACATGATTCAATTTGCTACCTTTCTCGTGATGATAGAGTGGAAAGTTGAAGAGGATGCCATTTTAGAGTTGCTTTATATGAGAGTGGTGTACCATTCTTGTGCTTAGTTTTTACAAATCTTAACTGTGTCACAACCATCCATAAAGAGCTTAAACAACAATATGATCTGCAAACTCAATTCACTAGTATGTATATAACTTTGTAATTATTTTAAAAGTGTACATTTGAAATGAAGATGTATATGGGAGTTTGATTAAAAGGAGTATCACAGTGATGTGAAAAAATATATGAGATGAACTGTATCTTTAGCGGGTATGTGCTTAAGAGGTTAGTGGTGAATGTTTTAGGAAGTAACAGAAAAAAGAATTTGTGCCTCTTTATTACATTTTGTATTTTTTAAAAAAAATAAAAGTATAGATTTGTGGAAAGTTGCAATGAGGAATTAAGAATGTTTTAAATGTCTAAATGTCATGTGCAGAATTTATATCTGCTATTTGCATTCTCGGAGTTGTAGTACTTTTAGTAAACATTATTAAACAGGAATAGTGTACTCAGAAATAAAAGAGGAGAACATGTTGTCCGCCTGTATGTGAATTAGAAAGAAGTAATACTTGTTAGGTATGTATTGGGAAATGTTTGTCAATGTTGTTTTTAACTTATATGACCGCTTTGCATGTGATTAGATGGTGAGATATGGTTTTTATGCTTGCACATAGCTATATATACGATGGGACTTTCAAGTTTACTTAAAGATGCAGAGAGACATATATTTTTGAAAGATGGCTTGAAGGTGTACATCTATTAAGAAATTGCATATATGTTTACATGGTGATATATGTTCAGTAGGGCTGACGAAAATGTCATGTTGATGGTGAGGGTAGTGTTTTTCTTTAAACATGGTTTGTTGAAAATTGAGAAGGTTTAATAGTTCAGAATGCCTCTAGAGCTGTCATGCTAGCTTCATTTACAGTCTGACTTTGAATAAATATTTTAGAAGCAGAAGAAGTATTTGAGAAATTAGGTTTTGGCTTTGAACATTTTCAAAATGTTGTTTTCCATTTTAAGAAACTTACTGATTGATGTGCATGCTCAGTAACAAAGCAATGTATGTTTCTAGAGAGCCATGTATGCAATTACATATTAAGATTGATACCTAGATTTCATTCACACCTAGCCCTGAAGGAAAGCATATATACAGTAAAACTGGTAGTTTGATACTCACACAAGGATATAACCAATGAGTCAGAGATATAGTAGCAAGTGCAATGTATCTAACAACAATGAAGGTAATTTCACAGTCAGACAGGTAGAATTCAGGCACTCATGAATCACCCAGCCACTACTCAGGTAGTTATCAAATCAGTGATTCACTATCCATCGAGTTATTCAATTACCCAGACACAATACATATACTCTTGCACTCAGGCAGGCAGAAATTATGTAGTCATTGAACTATGCAGGCACTACCCATACATTCATCTAATCACCTAGGTACTAACTATTGACTTATGCAATTAACAAGGCAGTAATTATGCAATCATTATAATTTTTTTGCAGAACCTATGCAGCCTTTTACACACCCGCTTACAACCCATGCAGTCATTGAACTACTGAGGCACACGCGTGCACTGATGAAACACTCAGGCTCTACTAATGCACTCACGTACTTACAAAAAGAGCATCATTGTAGTAAAAATATCACCCATCCAGTACCCTTTTAGTAATTTAATTACTGAGCCAATAGTCTTGCATTAATACAATCCCCACAGAAGTATACTTACTTTCATCCACTCTTTCAAGCTTTTACAATGGAATCATGCAGTTGCTCAGACAGTAGTCCTGCACTCATCTAATTATGTAGGTTCTGCTGACGCACTCATTCATCTTTCGGGCACTACCCATGTAGTTATGTAAGCATCCAGGCACTACCTGTTTAGTCAACCAAAAAGACATGGTCAATATCTAATCGCTGAAACACTATTCATCCACTCACCCAGTAGGCTAGGTGCTATGCATGGGCTTAAACATCTGCTCTGCTACACCAGTATCCTTACTTTTCTTTAAGTGTAGGAAACCATCTCAACTGACCCCAACTACTCTAGGGCACCTCAGGACTTTACCCCAGTACTCATATTAGCGTCTCTCCCTATCGATCATGGCTCGTCCTACCTTAACGTGGACAGGGGAAAACAGCTACACGCTGGACTATCCCCTCTACCTCATCAAAACCACCACTAAAACTCTCAAACACGCCACCCTAAATAGCCACCCTGAGACACTGATATCTGTCCTGCACCACAACCCGGGCAAGGGCATTTGCATAAATGACCTTAGCTTCTTTTCCAGAAGAACAGCCAACTGGCGTAAAATCTTGACACACCTCCTCAATGTTAGCTCTACTAGAAACATCCCTTACGGCACCAAACTCACAATTGCACCCTCCTCTACCCTACGAGCGGACCTCACCATCACCCTCTACAAAAATGGCAGCATTCTGATCCAAGCCTCTACCAATAACCTTAATAAATTTGCAGACCTTTTTTCACCCTCCTCAAAAACCATTTGCACAACACAAATGGGGTGACTAACACCTGTACCAAGAACCCACTGTCCTGCCAGCCTACCGTGCCCGACCTCTCGCTCACCCCCCTCCAAGGGTTTCCACTGCAGTTCTTCCCACCCCCCCTAGTATGCCCACTGACCCGACCCCGGACGATCCCCGGCACTCCGGACTGTTGCCCTCCTGGCACCCCTTCTACGGTGAGACTACTGCGCTCCCATTGACCCCTAACGCAGTCTAAACTAACCCCCCCTATGACTCCCAACACTGATCTCCCCCACTGTTACAGCTCGCCCCCGGACAACTCCAGCAGAGCCACCAGTCCGCCAACCTCCTCCTCACCTGCCATCCACCAAACTCGCGAGCTAAATACCCCAAAGACCCTGGAATCTATCAAAACCAACCTATCTCCCCTTCCACCCTTACAAGCCGCCATGACGGCTCTTGCTTCTGAACCTCACCACCTAGCCCGCCAGCACCCCCAAATCTAATGGATCTCGAAACCCTACACTCCAGAGCGACTAAACTAACTCAGAGCATCCATAGCTCCATCCAGGACCTTATGAACCTCCTTCACCTGGCCAAGCTCTCCATCGCTAACCTCAATTCATCCCACACCACACCCCCACCGATTATAGAGCCCCCCAAGCATCCACTCTCGCTACCTCGAAGACATCTTCGCTCGCACAAACAACCCTGCCACCTTTTTAGAGGATGAAACCCGTGCTCTCGCATTCTCATACACCTCTACCTCCGCCACTTCTTTAACCCCCTTGACCTCACGGGAAACAAAATCCTAGCCATCCTCAGAGACCACAACTCTGCCCAAGCCATCCCTTATCCGCATAACATGAGTCCGGCCCACCCCATCAGCACGGTCACCATTAACCCTAACAGCCCACCTACCCTCCATAACAGAAGTGTGATGAAAAGCAACCTCGCGGCGGTAGCCCTGTTCGTCCAGTCCCCGGCCACCTCCACGCCAGACCCCCCATCTGGTCTCTTAATTAATTGCCGATCAGCAGTCAAGCATGCCACTGATATTGCTGACCTCATCCTGAACAAAAACTTAGACCTAGCTATACTAACAGAATCTTGGCTCAATGAATACTCCTCCCCTTGCCTGGACCTATTAGTCCCTCCAAACCATAATATCGCCAGACTGGACAGACGCTCCTATAAGAAAGGAGGAGGTATCGCCTGCATCTATCGTTCCTCCCTCCTCGTCACTGAACTCTCGGCGGACAACTCTGACTGCTGCAAATACCTCGCTCTCTCCATTTATAGCAGCTAACTGTATATCTCCAACTTATACATCTTCTACCACCCTCCAGGCTCCAACGACTTTTTTACTGATCACCTCTTGGAAATCATCACAACTAAGATTTCCTCCAATGCCAAAGAGATTTTCCTGGGTGTTTTTAACCTGCACTGGAATTACACTAAAGATCCTCACGTCAACGCTATCAAAGAACTAACTGACCAAGCACTAACTCAAGGCTGCTCTCAGCCAACTCACTCAAAAGGGGCCATCCTTGACTGGATCATTTCCGAGGAATCCTCAGTCAAGCTCATCTCTATAGACCAGTGTGACTTGTCTGACCACCACTCCATCTTCTTCATCTTACCTGGGACCCACAAGACTAAGTCACCACAACCGGTGGTCCCCAAACGATGGACCAGAGACACTAAAAACCTTAACCTTATGGAAATTGAGGCTCGCTGCAAATTAGACCTCCCCCCGAACATTACCTCAGCCAGCGACCTAAATGAGCATTACTCGTCAACTATATCAATCATTCTGGACAACCTTGTCCCTCAGAAGCTAAAAAGAACACAAGTCAAAGACAGGAACCCCTGGTTCACTTGTTCCCTCAACAGGGAGAGGAGGTCCCTACGAGAATGTGAAAGAATATGGAGACAACATCCCTCGGAGATGCATCTTAAACTTCTCTGCCAGGCGAGAAACTCCTACAACAAGCACATCCTCAATTCCAAAAAAGAATACTTCAGATCTGAACTGAACAACGCCAATAAAAGATCCCGTAAACTCTTTGAACTGGTCAAACATCAATCCAACAAACTGGCTAAAACACCGAAAGAATCCCCTATATCTCTAATAACCTCAGAGGAATTCTCCTCTTTCTTCGGTGACAAATCCACAGCTTTAGGGATTGAACTCAGTACCGCCTGCTACTCACATCCCCTTCCGGACCCGCCCCTTTTCCAAGTCTCT
Source organism: Lissotriton vulgaris (assembly GCF_964263255.1). Taxonomy (NCBI): domain Eukaryota; kingdom Metazoa; phylum Chordata; class Amphibia; order Caudata; family Salamandridae; genus Lissotriton; species Lissotriton vulgaris. The sequence continues at coordinate 1,303,056,396 of NC_141694.1, forward strand.
CCTAAAAACCAAGCCCGCTGGTCCGACTGCGAATATTATGACAAAGACTCCATCTCCAAAATCCTCTCCATGTTAAAACCTAACAATCACTTTAACGACCCACTTCCTTCCAAATGCCTCACTGCTGTCTCTCAATCCATTGTTCCTTGCTGGACTGCAATAATAAACGCCTCTCTACAACAGGGATCGATCCCGGACTCCTTGAAAGCCGGCCAAGTCCTCCCTATTTTAAAAAAAACATCCCTGGATCCATCCTCCCCTGACAATTTCAGACCCATCTCCAATATCCCACTACTAGCCAAAGTGCTTGAGAAATGTGTACAGCAACAACTAAGTCAGCACATCAATAACTTCCACCTACTTGATGACTGCCAATCTGGGTTCAGACCAGGGCACAGCACTGAAACCACTATGCTCCACATTGTGGATGATGCCCTTCAAGCTCTAGACCAAGGCAAGACCTGCCTTATCCTCCTCCTAGATCTTTCCTCTGCATTCGACACGGTCAACCACGATAAACTTCTTGAACGCCTTAATCTCAGGATGGGTCTGGACGGTGCGATCTTACAATGGTTCAGGTCCTTCGTCCATAATCGTTCCCAGAGATTCCTCATCAACGGCAACCTATCAGCTCCCACCTCGGTCAGGGTTGGAGTCCCCAAGGATCAACCCTGTCCCCCACCCTCTTTAATCTTTACCTTGAACCTCTCACCGAAGTTCTTCGTACCGCCAACATCTCATACCACATGTACGCAGACGATACCCATATATACATCAAGATCTCTTCGCTTGAGATCCTCTCCCTGAACGAGACCCTGAAATTGACTGTCCAATGGCTAGCCACTAACCAACTAAAACTCAATGCAAAAAAACCCAAATTTCTCCTAATCTCCCCCCCCCAAAGCCAACCCGAGATTCAGTTGTGGATCAAGGCCATTACAGCCCTAAACTGCCCTCCGACCATTGTGGATTCTGCCAAAATCCCTGGACATAATCCTAGACTGTAACTTGAACATGCGGGACCACATCAACTCAATGGCTAAAGCAGCTAGATTCCACTTGAGCTACCTTTGGAAACTGAAACCTTTCATTGAGGGTCCAGGCCTAAAAATGGCAGTTCAAGCTCTAGTCATCTCCAGACTGGAATATGGTGGCTCCACCCTCACTGGTCTACCCAAGATCTCCCTAGCACCCTTAAAAGCTTGCCTCAACGCAGCCGCCAGACTCCTCACCGGCACCAAGGCATTCAACCACATCTCTCCACTTATGAAAGCACTGAACTGGCTCCCCCTAGAGGCCAGAATTCAGCTGAAACTGGCATGCATCACACACAAGGCTCTTCACTCAAACTCCCCTGGCACAAAAACTAGTGGTATCTGGAGGAAGCGGATACTCCCGGTCCGCCAGCAACCTCGTACTCCAACCCGCCTTTTTTCAGAAAAAAAGAACCTATAATAGGGCATTCAACGGGACAGCATCCAGAATCTGGAACTCTTTCCCACTCACCATCCGAAGAATCCCTTCTATAGCACGCTTCAAGAAGGAGGCCAAAACCTTCCTCATGGGTACATTCCTTGCCTAATGCCCGCCATGCTTGACCACAAATCTGATGTTTCGAAGACTATCGTTCTTCTCAGATCATCAACCCTCCCCGCAGAGAATCTACGGGGCCTTCAATTTCTTTACTGAATCTAATTTTGATTGCAATCTTACCTTGGTATACCCAAAATCACCTATGTTCTCTACACCCCAGTCCCTCCACATCCCTTTGTACAGTTTCTGTATACTTCTGCACATTGACTTTGTTTGTACACTGTGATATTTCCTGCAAAGCGCTCTGATACCCTCACGGGTCAAGTTCGCGCTCTATAAAACACTAAAAAAAAAAGAAAAATCCAGGTACTAGAGTTTCATTCTTTTAATCATCCTAACAGTATCTATGCATGCATTGTATTATTTAAGCATTAGTCAGGCACTTGTCTAATCATTCAGGCTCCATTCATGCACTCATCCAAACACCCAGATACTAATCGTATACTCATGCAACCACGCAGGCAGTATGCAGATATGAAATGACCCATTGGGTTATGACATATTCAGGGAATCACGTAGGCACTACTTGTATCCTCAGGGAACCACCAAGGCACTACCAATACACTCATTCAATCATCAAGGGAGTGCTGATGTATTCAACTACAAACCCATGTATTTACAAGTTTTACTAAGGAATATATAGTCTTTAGACACAATGGGTGATAGGTTTACTACAATGGTACTCTCCACGTAATTAGATGAGTGCATGAGTAGAGCCTGAGTGTTTCATAAGTGCATGCATGTGTCTTAGTATTTCAATGATTGCATGGGTTGTAAGTGGGTGTTTAGATGGCTGCATAGGTCCTGTGCAAATGTTATAATGATTGCATAGTTAAAGCCTTGTAAATTTAGAGATTCATTTAAATGAAGAATGGTAGTCCGATAGCAAAAGAGGTAATGCCACCTAGAAATGTAGAAGACGTTAGTGCAGAAGAGGTACAAGGAAGGCATAGTCCTGGTACTGTATTCAAATGGAATTGTAGTAATGTTTCTAGCATTAGACAGCAATCTATTAATATATTAGGAACATTGCTATGTATCTTTCCAAGGTGAAGTTTAAAACACAAAATACGTTTTACCACTCAACAATGCAAACTTTAGGTAGGAGGCTGTATTATGTGAAAACTCCTGCTTTATGTTTAGGAGAAATAAATAGAGCACTTTAGCATGGCATTGTGGCAGACGTAGAAAAGGTTTGTGGTGATATGCAGTTTTGTTTTTTTGGTCCTGAGCAGGATTCTAGGGAAAATGAAGAGTTGTTAAGAGGAGGAGTTGCAGAACAAGACACATATATTGCAGTTGATAGCTTAAAGAAGAGGTTACACAATTTAGCACAGTGTTGTCTAAAAAGTATGTTTGTATATGTTGTTGATGTACTTACTAGAAGATTTAAACTCAGACTGTTGACTTATATTTTAAAAGTGAAAAAGTAAATAATGATAATTGACAAAAGTTACATGTGTATTTATTTGTAGAGGGACGGTTTAACTTGTCTATATTTGAAGTTATATGTAAGTAGTGTTACAATAAATTAGAAGATAATAAAAATGAACAATACATAGATATTAGAAACCCATTTTGTAAGATAATAAAATGCTTGCCAATGTAGAAAAACAATCATGTTAGAAATGGGGGTCTCTAGTTGGCAATGGTTTGCACCTTTGTCCAAGTTGAGACCCTTCTTCCTAGTCAGGGAAAGGGGATACACTCTAAAATAACCGCTGCTCACCCCGTCGTAGCTTGGCACGAGCAGACAGGCTTATCTCAGACCATTGTGTAAAGCATTTCTGAACACATACAGTAATACCGTGAAAACAATACAAATGGACACCACACCAGTTTAGAAAAATAGGTAATCTTTATCTAAACCAAAACAAGACCAAAAATACCAAAATACAAAATACAGTAATAAAAATATGACTTTCAAATAGTAGAAATAGTTCTGTTCTAAGAAAATTGCAGATGCAACACTTTTCACACAAAGTACCTTGGATGCTTTGCGCACACAAACAAAAAGGGTTGCATGGAAGGTGATGCATCAGTTCCTTACACGCAGGGAATATGATGAGTTGGTTCCTTGCTTTGAGGGAGGTGATGCGTCAGTTCCTTACTGTTGCACAGGGGAGGTGATTCGTTGGTTCCTTTCCGGAGCAGAGGTGATGCGTTGGTTTCTTACTGTGTGTGGAGGTGATGCATCAGTTTATTACTGCGTCCCTCAACAATGCGACAGACCTGGTGCCTCAATGTGATGCAATATTCCGAGACGATTTGTGGATTCTTGCAGCCGCGCAGCAGGGATTATGTCGGAATCAGTTTGGTGATCTCGGCCTTAGGAGATCGGGACACCCGATGAAGCTTGCAGGAATTTCTCAAGCCACGGGAAGATGCTGTGTCGGTTTCCTTGGTGATACATCGGAAGCAGGTAGGGATGCATTGCATGTCTCACCGTTGCACTGCTTTTACAGCTCCCACAGCCAGAACACCCTCCAGAGGACCAGAACAGCTACAGGCACCACTTGGCAGGTCAGAACTCCCAGCAAGGAAATTCTGGGGAGATGGTGGTGAAGTCTTTGTGTCCCTGAGACTTCAGAACAGGAGGCAAGCTCTTCTTCAAGCTCTTGGAGATTTTCCTCAAGCAGGGGACACAGCACACAGCAAAGTCCTTTTCTCTTTCTTTGGAAGAAAGTAGCCACTGCAGGCCAACCCCAGAAAGCAAACAGCACGGGCCAGTATTCCTCCTCAGTTTTTCCAGCTCTTCCCCTTGGCAAATGTTCTTCTTGATTCCCAGAAGTGATCTAAAATCTGGGGTCTGGGCCCCTCTTTTTATAATACAAAATCCTCTGTTCTCTGTGGCAGAGAAGCTCTTTGGCCAGCCAAAAACAGTTCTGCCCTCTCTGGTACAGCATCGTGGAAGGAGGTGGAGACAGCATTGTCCTTGGCAGACCAGGCCCATATGTTAAAGAAATCTCCTCCCCCTACTACAAATGCAGCCCATATCTATTCAGCCCAGCCCTGACACACCCTGGAAAGGCAGGACACACCTCAACCCTCCAAGTGGCTGTCTGAACAGAATGCACATCCCCAGCCCCTGTCACTCTAAAGCCAGACAGTCAATACACAACCTAGCATTGGCACACTGGATAGCTGGGCGAGAAAATACCTACTTTCTAAAAGTGGTATTTTCAAAGCCAGAATGTAAAAATCCCCCTCACTAAAAGATGCATATTACCATTGCAGGCATATCAAACTTTATTTTTCTATCTTGGTCCCATGGGCTGTAATGCTCATAAGATGTTATGAGCAAACTCCCCATTCTATCTTATGGGGACAGATACCCTTACAATGGTGAAAAATAAAATTGACAGTATTTCACTATCAGGAAATACCACACACATCAGGGCATGTCCTACCTTTCACATACACTGCACCCTGACCACAAGGATACCTTGGGCCTACCTTAGGGCTGGCTAACATGTATGAAAGGGGAAGGGTAGGGTCTGGCAAGTGGGTGCACTGTCCAAGTCAACATGCAGTTCTAGACTGCACACAGACACTGCAATGGGAGGCCTGAGTTACATTTTACAGGCTTATTTGGGTGGCATAATCAGTGCTGCAGGCCCACTAGCAGCATTTGATTTGCAGGCCCTGGGCATCCATGGTGCACAGGGATTGACTAGTAAATCAAATATGCCAATCATGGAATCATCATTCCATAACAACAATTTACAGGGAGCACTTGCAATTTGACACTGAACAGCAGTGGCAAAATGCCCATAGCATCTAGACCAGCAAAATCGAAGTCTAACACAGAGCAAAATAATAGGAGGCAAAGGCAAAATTAGAGGGGAAACCCACGCCAATCATGCCAGGTCTAACATGTGTCCCCTACAGTTGAAATGTGGGGAGAGCAACCCATCCTCCTGGGAGGCCTTTTCACTAAGGCAGAAAAATCTGGACAATCAATCAATCAATCAGTGACACTTATAGAGCGCGCTACATACCCGTAGCGTCTCAAGGCGCTGGGGGTGGGGGGGTGCCGCTACTGCTTGAACAGCCAGGTCTTCAGCTTCTTCCTGAAGGAGAGGTGGTCTTGGGTCAGGCGCAGGTCGGCCGGGAGGGAGTTCCAGGTCTTGGCGGCCAGGTAGGAGAAGGACCTTCCTCCTGTAGTCGCTCTTCGGATGCGGGGGACGGCGGCGAGGGCGTGGTTGGCTGATCGGAGATGGCGTTTGGGAGCGTAGAAGTTGATCCGGCTGTTGAGGTAGCTCGGGCCTTGGTCGTGTAGGGCTTTGTGTGCGTGGGTGAGGAGGCGGAAGGTGATTCTTTTGTTGACGGGGAGCCAGTGAAGGTCTCTCAGATGTCCGGAGATGTGGCTGGTTCGTGGGATGTCGATGATGAGTCTGGATGAGGCGTTCTGGATCCGCTGGAGTCTCTTCTGGAGCTTGGCGGTGGTACCGGCGTAGAGGGCGTTGCCGTAGTCCAGTCGGCTGGTGACGAGGGCCTGGGTGACGGTCTTCCTGGTCTCGGTGGGGATCCACCAGAAGATCTTCTGTAGCATGCGTAGGATGTTGAAGCACGCCGAGGAGACGTTGTTGACTTGCCTGGTCATGGAGAGGGAGGAGTCCAGGATGAAGCCCAGGTTGCGTGCATGGTCTGTCGGTTTGGGTGCGGTGCCCAGGGCGGGAGGCCACCAGGAGTCGTCCCAGGCGGAGGGAGAAGAGCCCAGGATGAGGACCTCCGTCTTGTCAGAGTTCAGTTTCAGGCGGCTGGTCGTCATCCACTCGGCTACCTCTTTCATCCCTTCGTGTAGGTTGGCTCTGGCGGTGGCGGGGTCGTTGGTCAGGGAGAGGATCAGCTGGGTGTCGTCGGCGTAGGAGATTATGCTGAGGTTGTGTTGGCGTGCGATGGCCGCGAGGGGGCTCATGTAGACGTTGAAGAGGGTGGGGCTCAGAGAGGATCCTTGAGGGACGCCGCAGATGACTTCGGAGGCCTCTGACTTGTACGGTGGTAGGCGGACTCTCTGAGTTCTTCCGTCGAGGAAGGAGATGATCCATTCCAGCGCCTTGTCCTGGATTCCGACGTTGCTGAGGCGCTGTACTAGGGTGCGGTGGCAGACAGTGTCGAATGCCGCGGAGAGGTCAAGGAGGATGAGGGCCGCTGTTTCTCCGTTGTCCATCAGGGCTCGGATGTCATCGGTGGCGGCGATGAGGGCGGTCTCGGTGCTGTGATTGGCTCGGAAGCCGGACTGTGAGGGGTCGAGGGATCCATTCGTCTCGAGGAAGGCGGCCATCTGCTTGTTGACGGTCTTCTCGATGACTTTGGCTGGAAACGGGAGGAGCGAGATGGGGCGGTAGTTCTTGAGTTCGGTGGGGTCTGCTGTCGGTTTTTTGAGTAGAGCGCTGAGTTCGGCGTGCTTCCAGCTCTCAGGGAAGGTGGCGGTGTCGAAGGATGTGTTGATGATGTCTCGCAGGTGGGGTGCGATGACAGCGTCGGCCTTGTTGAAGACGTGGTGAGGGCAGGGGTCGGTCGGTGATCCGGAGTGGATGGAGTTCATCGTGCGGATGGTGTCTTCGGTGCTGATCGGGGTCCAGGCGTGGAGGGTGGTGGTGGGGGGTGGTTGTTCGGTCATGGTGTGCGTTGGTTGGTTGTTGAAGCTGTTGTGTATGTCCGCGATCTTGTTGTGGAAGTATGAGGCGAGTGAGTTGCAGAGGTCTTGCGATGGGGTGATGTTGTTGTTTCCTGCGCTGGGGTTGGATAGCTCTTTCACGATGTTGAAGAGTTCCTTGCTGTTGTGTGCGTTGTTGTCCAGCCGGTCCTTGAATGCAGTTTTCTTGGCGGCGCGGATCAGCTGGTGGTGCTTCCGAGTGGCCCGCTTGAGGGTGGTCCTGTTGTCCGGTGTAGGTTCCCTTCTCCAGACTTTCTCGAGGGCTCGGCAGTTCTTCTTGGAGCTCTTGAGTTCGTCGGTGAACCACGGGGCTTTCTTGCTGCCGGGTCTGCTGGGCGGGGTCCTCAGCGGGGCGAGCTCGTCCGCGCAGTTGCTGATCCACTTCGTGAGGTTGTCGGCGGCCTGGCTGGGGTTCGCTGAGCTGGCAGGAGGGTGCTGGCTCGGGGAGGTGGCGAGCTGGTCTGCTGTGATCTTGTTCCAGCTTCTGCGGGCGGCCTGTTGCTGGTGGTGGTGGGTCGTCGTTCTCTTGAAGGTGAAGTGGACGCAGCTGTGGTCCGTCCATTGAAGCTCTCTGGCGTGGCTGAAGTGCTGGAGGAGAAGACTGCGTCGAGTGTGTGTCCGGCGAGGTGGGTGGGGGTGGACACCAGCTGCTTGAGTCCAAGATTGGCGAGGTTGTCGAGCAGGGTGCTGGTGTTGTGGTCGTTGTTGTTCTCCAGATGGAAGTTGAGGTCTCCCAGGAGGATGTAGTCAGCGGAGGGGAGGGCATGCGGGCTGACGAAGTCGGCGATGCCCTCGCTGAATGGGGTGCGTTGTCCCGGGGGTCGGTAGATCAGGGTGCCTCTGAGGGTGGTGTTCGGGTTGGTGTGGATCTGGAAATGCAGGTGTTCGGCGCTGGTCAGGGTGTTGTCGGTGCTGGTCGTGAGACGGATGGTGTTCCTGTGGATGATGGCGATGCCTCCTCCCATCTGGTTGGCGTTGCGGTCCCTCCGGACGATCTTGTAGCCCTCTGGGATGGCGATGGCGATGTCGGGAGCTGAAGAGGCGTTCATCCAGGTCTCCGTGAGGAAGGCAACGTCAGGGGCTGTGGCGTCTAGGAGGTTCCAGAGTTCGATGGCGTGTCTGTGGACGGAGCGGGTGTTGAGCAGGATGCACTTGAGGTGGGTGCTGCTGGTGTTAGACTTGGCGGGTGCTGGTGCGAGGCAGGTCCGGATGCAGGTGAATTTGCAGGCGTGGCAGCTGAAAGGTCCGTGGGTACGTCGTGGTGTGGCTTGGTGGCATTCTGGGAGTCGGCCGGTGTTGAGTGCGATGAGGGTGGCGGCGGAGTACGTCAGGCGGGTAGGTCGGGGTCTTCGTGGGCCAGGGGTCCTGGCGCTGGTCGCGATCCGGTCGCGGACGGGCGCAGACGGGCTTACCTTTGGCGCGCCTTCGGCGCACAATCGGCGCGCCCGCTGCGCGTGACCGCTGCACGTTTGCACGGTCGCCATTTAAGGCGAAGTGCGCGGGTGGGCGGAGCAGCTGGGAGGCGGGAGCGGGGAGGGAACAGAAGAGAAAAGGGGCGGGACAAATGGCGGTGGCGGGAAGCGGGAAGCGGGGAGGGAGAGCGGAGGGCGGCGAGGTAGGCGGGCAAACAGGAAGGAAACTGAAACACGGCACAGAGGTTACATTCAATGAAACAGGCACAAATGGAGGGCAAAATAAAAGGCAAAAACAGGAAGGAAAACAATGTCACGGCCCAAAAAATACAGGCACAAATGGCGGGCAAAACAATGGTGAAAACAGCAAAAGAAACGATCACACGGCACAAAAGAAACAAGCACAAATTTAGGGCAAAACAACTGGCGAAAACCAAAGGGGAGCGACCAAGGCGGCAGCGAGGCCGGCGGCGAGGCAGAAGGCAGGCAATGGGGCACACGCAGCAGCTGGTGGCCGTGCGGCGCGGGGGTGTCCCACAAGTGGGACACCCCCGCGCATCTGTCCATCCAATGCTGATGGACAGACCATCAGCATTGGCGTGTTCTGTAGCAGGGCAGTGCTACACCGTGAAGTCCTTCCCTGTAGGGAAATGGACCCCCTCAACAACTTTGGAATCGCACCCCTCATCTGCATCAACCATCTGAGGGGTCTGTGGTCGGTTTTAACGTGGAAGTGAGTCCCAAACAAGTAGGGCCTCAGCTTTTCAGTGCCCAGACCACAAAAAAAGTTTCACGCTCAATCGCACTCCCCCTCTGTTTCCAAGGAAGTTACCTCCTAATAATGAAGGCTACAGGTTGGTCTAGGCCCTCCTCATTTAGTTGTGAGAGCACAGCTCCCACACCATGCTCTGAAGCATCTGTCTACGCCTGTTAGGTTTGAATTTCCCGCTCACCATAATGCACTTGTTTATGTTATATTAGATTGGAAATATGTGGCTAAATAGATGCCATTTGTGTTCATGTTATGCAACCCAATGAGTTATCCCTGTAACATGTAAGCTTTTGTTAGCCTGTGTGACTCCATTTTGTATGTCGTAATCCATATTAGACTGCTTGGACTAAGCTCATACTAGGCCTTAGTATTCAGAATTGCCTGCCTCAGCAGAACACTGTACTTCGTTATTATTTTCTCTCTCGCTCAAGGCTGCTACCTGACTATCTAAGGAGCATTTATTCTGCTTCTGCATACCATTCTCAGTGTGTAACTCTGCTCCCATGTTAGGAGACGCTGTGACTCGGCACACTGGCCTTGGACTACTGACAGCCGAAGGGGCACCCACGGCAAGCCCGTCTGTGCCCGTCAGCGTTCCAGAAGCGGCCAGCGCCAGCCATGCTGCCCGTTCTCCACCGAATGTGCCTTCTGCACGCAGGTTCTGGAGCCGAGAGAAATTGGGGTAGATTGGTGCGTCTATGAGTACGTGTGGTCATGTTTGGGCGGTGCTGGATAATATGGCTAGCATCTGTCCAACTTGTAATTACGACTTTAAATATACTGTGAGCCATACTGTGAGCCCTATTCCCATACCCAGTCACACACCTCCTGCCCCTTTGTCTGTTCAATGTATTCTAGCGGCTTATTCAAGTGGCTCTGATTAATGCACGGTCCTTGACCAAACATGCTTCTGACATCTTTGAGTTGCTGGTAGATAGCCAGTTAGATCTGTTATTTATAACAGAGACCTGGCTTAATGAGTGTTCAGCTCCGGTCATCACCTTGGCTATCCCGGCAGGGTATAAAATTGCCAAGGTCGACCGCAAAACAGGCAGAGTAGGAGGGGTTGTGGTAGTCTTTAGGGAAAATTGGACCCTCACTCAGGGACATGCACAGGATTATAGGGAGGGGGAAGCGCTGGATTTCTCCCTTACTATTTCTCTGCATTTTGTATTGGGAGCCACATTGTTATATCGTCCCTCTGGGCCACCAACCTCTTTTCTAAAAGCTTTTGATGAAGCCATCGTGCATAGAGCCCTACACTATTCTAATTATCTTCTGCTCGGCGATTTTAATATTCACTTTGACTGTAGAGAGGCTTCTGACACCATGCCCTTTGTGAGTCCCTGGATCTTGCCCAATTGACCCAGTGGATCAACTCCCCTTCTCATAGTGGGGGACATACCATTGATGTGCTCTGTTCCAACTTCCCTCTAGTAGTTCAAGATCCCATCCCTGTCTCTTGGTCTGATCATTTTTTTATTCAATTCTCTTGGACCAATAAGCCATCCTATTCTTTTACTAAGACTTTAGAGGCTAGACCCCCCTCCCCGTATTGAGCCTGCTGCCCTTGGCAGAGTCCTAGCAGATACCCGCCCGAGTACCTTTGGGGGTCTGTTGGAAGCAATGGGCAGATTAATACTTGGCTGACCAGAGCAGTGGAGCATTTCTCTGCTCCTCTGGGTCACAAAAGAGTGATAAAATCTCCGTTCCAACCCTGGTTTTCAAAGTAATTAAAATAACTAAAAACATCCTGTAAAAAGCATGAGCGCTGTTGGAGACAGGCATATTGTCCCCTAGCTAAAATAGCGCTCAGGAAGGCTCAACTATAACACCATGGTTAAGTTGGCCAAAGGCCACTTCTTTGCAGTGCGCATTGCCCAATCAAAAAATAATTAAAAAGAAATATTTGTAATCATTTAAAGCTTCCTGAATCCATGCGCGGAACAGATGGTTTTGCCTGTCTCTAACGATTGGTGTGAGCAGCTTTTGGGATTTTTTATTGATAAAATTAAAGCCATACAGGATATTTTCGGGACTGCTGTTCAATTGCAGGTGATTCATTTGCATCAGACAGCCGTAAACTCTGATCCAGTCCACCACTGTTTGACTACATTTACCACTTACCCAATGTCAGATACTCTGGCAAAACTTACATCTCTTAAATCAGGGCCTCCTACTGATCCCTGCCGAGCAAGGTTATTGGCGGCAGTAGCGGAGGTAGTTAACCCGGATGTCAACAAAATAGTCAATCTGTCCCTCTTGACCTCAACGGTCCCGCCCGAGTGGAAACAGGCAAAATTCCTCCCTTTGTTAAAAAAACCTGCATTAAATCCCTCTACCCCGGTTAGTTACCACCCTATTTCACTCCTCCCGGCTGTGGCTAAGGTGTGTGGGAAGGCCGCTCACAAGCAGCTCTCTGAGTTTGTGGAGACATCTAGCGCCCTCCACCCCGCCAAGTCGGGTTTCAGGGCCTCTCATAGCACTGAGACGGCCCTGGTCAAGATGGCGAAGGCGATCAGGGAGTGCTTGGATTATGGCGGCAGAGCAGCTCTGGTGCTACTAGATCTCTCTGCCTCGTTTGACACCGTGCCACATCACCAACTGTTGTCACGGTTGTCTCACAATGGCATCTCCGGTCAGGTGTGGGATTGGATTGAATCTTTTCTAGCCAATAGAACACAGCAAATATGGCTGCCTCCTTGCTCTTCAACTCCACGAAGTCTGACCACGGGGTTCCTCAGGGATCTACATTGAGCCCTTTTCTGTTTAATGTCTATATGATGCCCTGTGGTGGAGGAGCTGGGTGCTAAGATCAAAGCTTATACTGATGATACCCAGCTCCTCTTCTCGTAGAAGAAAACTGATTTTTTTTCCAACCATTGCCAAAAATTGTCTTGCGGAAGTCTTTAAATGGTTAGCGCTAGCCCAACTGAAGTGCAACGAGGAAAAATCGGAGGTGCTCCTCTATGGATCCTTCCCCCCGCATTTCAGAAAGAACATCTGGCCTGTGGGTTACCCATTACCTAATTCTATGGGGAGCCCGGCGAAAAATCTGGAGGTCTGGTTCAGTGAGGATTTAAGATTTCTGGCTCAGATTAATAAATTAGCCAGTGTGTGCTTCGGCACGCTTAAACGCTTAAAGAAGTTCTTGCCCCTATTGCCCAAAGGCACAACTGAGGAAAGAAGAACCCTACTCACAAGGAACCAGGGTACTAGTTATATATGGGAAAACAGTGGTTCCTGTGGATAATAGGAAAACAATTTAAGCAATATGTACGCACAATGGCAGTAAGCCTGTAAACGACCTCGTGATGTCAGAGGGTAAAATGAACTCTCTACACAGTTTGCTCATTAACGTTTTTATAAATACACAGTAAATAGTATAAACACTTTCTTCAATTCAAAAAGCACTACACTTTGTGCATTGTGTCCCCAAGTGAAACATGGAACCTAAAAGTGACTATTTACAGTGAACAATTTACAAGGGGTTTCCACAAATTGCAAGAAGCGACCATTTAAATATACATTGTCAGCAGCCTAGGTATTTAGTGACACTAGCTGTGTGATGGTTCGTTCTGTAAACTTGTCGACAGTGTTTCGACCCTCCTGTGAATGTGGGGTCTCCTCAGGACTGTTACTGTGGGGACATCTGGATTGTAAAAGGGCGCAGCTTATATGAAAGTGATGTGTCCCATGTGTGGTGAAAAAGAAGAAAGAAAGACTCACGTGAGGACCCAGCCGGTTTCTCACAGTGAGGAAAACTGGCTCTTTTTGGTGAAGGTCAAGGAGTTCTTCCAATGCCCTGCTACAGCCGTAGCCCTATACTTTCCTTATGTATAACACCGGACGGTTCCATGTGTTTTCAAGTGTAAATTAATGAAGGGTGGAACAATCTCCCTATTCTGTCATGGCAAGTGCCTAAATCAGCTGCCTCCTGGCCTTGCAGTGTGGCTCTTGGTGCGATGACATCCAAGCACCAAAAACCGCACAGCAAGTGCCACTATAAGGAAAGTACAGTGCTACGGCTGTAGAAGGGCATCGGAAGACCACCTTGACCGTCACCAAAAAGAGCCAGTTTTCCTCACTGTGAGAACCCGGCTGGGTCCTCACATGAGTCTTTCTTTCTTCTTTTTCACCACACATGGGACACATCACTTTCATATAAGCTGCGCCCTTTTACAATCCAGATGTCCCCACATTAACAGTCCTGAGGAGACCCCACATTCAAAGGAGGGTCGAAATGCCGTTGGTTAAGTTTACAGAACGGACCATTACACAGCTAGTGTCACTATATACCTAGGCTGCTGACAATGTATATTTGAAAGGTCGCTTCTTGCAATTTATGGAAACCCCTTGTAAATTGTTCACTGTATATAGTCAGTTTTAAGTTCCATGTTTCACTTGGGGACACAATGCACAAAGTGTAGTGCTTTTTGAATGGAAGAAAGTGTTTATACTATTCACTGTGTATTTATAAAAACGTTAATGAGCAAAATGTGTAGAGAGTTCATTGTGCCCTCTGACATTGCTAGGTCCTTTACAGGCTTACTGCCATTGTGCATACATATTGCTTAAATTGTATTCCTATTATCCACTGGAGCCACTGTTTTCCTATCGCCCAAAGGGGCTAAAGAAATGGTGACCCGTGCGCTCATCCTGTCTCAACTGGACTATGCCAATGATTTGTACATTGGTCTCACGGCATATCAGCTAAAAGAGCTGCAGATTGTCCAGAACGCGACGGCAAGAGCTTTATCGGGGATTTCCGGTAGGTCTAGCATAAGGTAGTCGCTACTGGATCTGCAATGACTCCCGGTTGACCAACGGATTTTGTTTAAGGCTCTTATACTGGCCCATGGTGCCCTCTACAAGGCAGGGCCTCAGTATCTTAGGAGACGCTTCACATTCTATGTGCCACCTAGACATTTGCGCTCCACAGGCCAATGCCTCACAGTCATACCTAGGTACCGCTTGGCTAGAATTACGGCAGCTCCCTTTCTGTTAGAGCGGCATGGCCTGGAATGCCTTTCCGTTTGAACTTCGCAACATCGGTGACCTCAGGCTGTTTAAAAAACATTTAAAAACTCTGTTATTCAAGTAATCTTTCAGCCAGGTCAGCTCCCTTCTATCTCCATCTTTTGTCTTCCGCGCCGGGACACTTCTGAGTAGCCATGCGCGCTATAAATGGAGGTTAACATAACATAACATAACATAACATAGAATATACTCATCTAGCAGGTGTTAGCTCTTCTCTGTGCCTCCTTTGTCTATGCCCAGCTCAGGCGGTAGGTTTCCAATAGAGGCGTGGACGAAGTCTCCAAAAGGAGTGTCTCATGTATTAGCAAATGTTGGGGAGTCCGTCCCCTCGGCAGACATCTTAGGGTGAAGGTCTGATAGAACTCCTCTGAAGAGTATATGCTGAATAAACATAAAATTGTATTTTCTACTGGCTGACCGACTCTTCATTTTGGGAAGGCATAGCAGGCGGTTGTAAGTAACCTGCATGGCCCTAGAGGGCCCTGACCTTCAGTTGGCGCCCGAACAGGAAACCCGCAAGGTGATCTCCTCACCCGTAATTGGGTTGCAGTGTCGGGGTGGTGTCCGTTTGGTTGGGCGGATCGGGCCCCCACACACAAGACTGAGTTTAGTTCTCGCAGCTGCCCCACCCTTCTGATCGGACGGATCCTCTGCTAGTGGTCACCAGCTGGGGTCCTGAGAAGGCGAAACCTTGAAGTTGACCGTTTGGCTTGAAGAGTCAGCAGTGGGGAATACCTTGACTCGACCTGTGTGCACCAGATGAGTGATTTGGTATTTGGGAAAATTGTGCCATTCTTGGACGGCACAAACTTATAGGCTGTGTCTTGATTCGGTTTCTGGACCATCTTGTTTGCAGTTTTTGAACTGCCTTGCTTGAACAACACGAGTAGATGGACTGTGTCTTGGTACGGTCTTAGGACTGTCTTGTCTTGAGCTTGGTGGGTTGGGGAACCCTTGAAAAGACACAGAGTGTTTGCGAGCAGTCGGCCAGACCAACTGGTAATCTGGTCCTTGTTTTATATAAGGTCTGAGACTGTTCGCGAACCATCTTCCAGGCAAGCTGGAATTTGGCATACATTCAAAAGGGTCTGGGACTATAGCATGTCTTCCTGAACTTGGTACTGCCTCTGGACTGTCGTCATGGATATGACGCAGCCTCCAGGCTGACTTGTGGTTTGCTTGTTGCGTATGGGTGCTGTGAGATCTGTGGACCTACGTCAACGACGGTGCTGAAGAAATGCTTGTTTGAGTGAGTAGTGACTGTGCTTTCTGGACAGTGGATTTTGATTCTTGAGTAATTTTTGATATTCTATCTTTCCTTTTACTGCAGTTGTTGGTGTTAGGACAGTACATGTGTCTTATATTAGGATGCCTTGTTTGGGTAAATTAGGATGTTTCGGATGTCGATGTTGTTCTACCGATGCTCGGTTGGAAGAGAGCCAGCTGGAGGGTACCCCAAATTTCGACATATATGTCAAGCATGGTATTGGCCCTATTATGTTTAGCACATTGTGGAATAAATATATGAATGACAATACAGAGCTGCAATGGCCACTTACTGGCTCATTGGATGAACATAAATTGTTTTTACCGCAGGACAAATTGTTTGCCAAAAGAAGCAGGCAGTCTATGTTTGATTCTTTAAGAGTGTGGCAGAAGGAAGCAAAGCAGCGGCGTATGAGAGCAGAGAAAGAGGTTCGAAGGAGTCAGATGCAAACTATTATGCAGAAAGCAGTAGCCTATGAAAGAGAAAAGACAGAGAAAGGCATTGAATGTGCAGATAGTAAGTTTTGACTGAAGACTGACAAATGTTATGTTGCTAGGGATGAGAGTGATGAGCTTGTTGAAGAGTTATTAGATTCTCGTCCCCCACCACCCAATGCTCCTGAACAAATATACCCTACAGTTCCGATGTCCCAGTCTTCAGCTTCTAGTGCCGTGCTCTCTGGTACTGTTGTTTCTAGTACTATGGCCTCAGCCCCAGCCCCACTTACTTCTCCTTTACTCAAGCCAGTATCAGGGGCGGGTGTCGTTACCTCCCCTGCCCTGTTTTTTGGTTCCATCACCGCCGCTATGCCCCCTTTCACCCCTACAACTCTGTCTCCCTACATGTTGGTACCTGCTCTTTCCCCTGTAAGTGTGACATCCCAAATGCTGTTGAATGTCGAAACGCCTGCACGTGGGGCACATGGAGTGAACTGGGCAACAGCACGAGACAGCATGGAGAAAATGTTAGTGCGCTCTGCTCTGGGTACTGAAGAGAAACAGATGGTGGTGAATCAGACGGCTCAAACGGCCTGGCACTTGATCTATAGCGTGGAAGATGTGTGGAGTGTGATGAAAGATTATGAGCACTTTATACAGCAGCATGCCCTTAAGCATATGCCAGCCATGCTTATAGACTTGTGGGAGCAGTGTTTTCAGGGTGTTGCCCCAAAGAATATCTATGACATACGAGACAAAGTATATGCTGCAAATATGGCCCGAATTAGGTTTTCAGCAATGTATCTACATTGGTGGGTTACCGAGGTAGGTTATTCCAGAAGGTTTCAATGCTAGGGACACAGCACCCCATGAGGGAAGTCCACCCCATCTACCACCCTGAAATACTGGAATTGTGCGACTCGACAGACACTGTAATCAGACCTCGAGTCGACTCTCGGTTTCAAGAACAATGGATCTACACCCCTTGGAAAAGGAGTGAGGTCCTTTCCCTAAAAAGCCAGTTGCCGGACCCCTGAAAAAAAACCACTGCATATTATAAGGAATTGACAGAGAGGTTATTTTTCGGTTTCCTGGTGCCGGTAGATATATGGAGACAGGTCCATACACAGGATCATGCATTGGAGTTGGGTGGCACATGGAACGAGATCAGAGCATGGGATAAGGACGCAAGCGTGGTGAAAAGCCAAAGGCAGAGCTAATGGCTTTGCCAGGGCGTATTATCGCCTACATGCTCTCCCTTATCCCACCAAAGCAAGTGGACTGGGATAAGTTAACTGCGCATCGTCACAGAGAAGGATGAGAGTGTGTCAGACTACTTTACCACATTTGAAGGGGTGGTTCTAGATTTTAGTGGTCAGAATTTGTCACAAGAGGTGGTGTACGATTGTTAGTGAACAGATTTGTCACTAATTTGCTCCCTGAGGTTGCAGCACGGTTGCAGGCCTCAGAAATTACCTGGATGACCTCCTCTCCATCAGTCATATTAAGTATGGCACAGTACTATGAGCATAGAGAGAATGAGGGCAAGGAAAAGGTAGAGAAGAAGTCAAAAGATTTGAAGACAAGGGTGTTGATGTAGCAAGTTGTGAGGGGAGATGGAAGAGGACGAGGTTCGGTTTTGGCTCAAAGCCACCTTGATCTAACAGGGGTGATGCTTCAAAAGTGTCTGTGGGACCCAATCAATGTGTGTACTTTAAGAAAGAGGGACATTGGCGGAAGAAGGGTCTGAAATTGTTGCAGAAAGGAGGAGCCCAGAGAGGTGGGGGTTTTGGAGGACGCGGACACGGAGGAGGAGGAGGCCGAGGGGGGATGCAGTCAGAGAACTCATCGTACAATAGGCAGAGTGGGAACTCTTTTGATGACTCTCGAGGAAGACAGTACTACCATGACAACTATGATATGGACAAAGTAACAGGGTTGTCTCACAGCTAGGACAGCCATGGGCAGGGCAAGGGACCAGTTCCGGTGCCTGTAGTTCAACAAGGACCCTATATAACTGAAGATCTACAAGGTACCTCTGAGCAATTTTTAGTTGACACAGGTGCTATGAATAGCTCTGTTTCCTGTTCACTGGTCCCGGGGGCATCTCTGTGTGGCCAGGATAATGTCTCGTGGGTTTCTCTGGTGTGGCAGTTTTTGGCCCCATTTCCAAGCCTCTTGCTTTGACAATTGGCCCCTTTACGGTTGACACACCATTTTTACTGACATCAAATTGTGGTGAGAACTTACTAGGACTGGATCTATTAAAAAGGCTGCATGTGACAATCTATTGCTCCCCAGACGGTGTTTACATGACTGTTGGCCAGCAAGTGGACCGTGCCAAATAATACTTCGCAAAAGATGCCTCCCTTCCCACTGAGTTTGAAGATGTGCCACGCCCATTATGGGCGACTGGAGACACAGATGTGGGGTTGCTCCACATCCCACCAGTCTCTATACAGACCAAGGATAACGCTAAATTGCCTCGAATTCCCCAGTACAAGATATCCCAGGCAGGAGAAAGGGCCTTATTGCAAATAATACAAGAGTTGATTAAGTCTGGTGTAGTTGAAGAGACAGTGGCAAATGTTTGTGATGATGTGATGTCATTAGTTAATATATTTGTAATTGTTCTTACCTTAGTTGGAGCTTTCTGGTTCTGCATGTTCGTTCATCATGTTCTTTGTTCTTATCCTAGAATGTGAGGCTAACAGCACTCCACGACTGACAGTTGCAGCTGTGTCATTGAGGTGGTCGAACGCCAGGTTGTGCTTCTAGTAAAGTACTTACCTTTACTTGCCGGTTACGCTTATTTTCTTCAAGCAAGCATCACAACAGTGTGTAACAGCCCTATTCTTCCTATTCTTAAAAAGGCACCTTTGGACTCTTTTGACGCCCATCCTGATGTTTATCATTTCGTCATTGACCTTAGAGAGGTCAATAAAATTGTGGTTCCCCTGAAACCTGTGGTCCCTGACATTACCACAATCCTGACAATGATTTCCCCATCAGCCAAATTCTTTTTAGTGATAGATTTGAAGAATGCTCTCTTTAGAATTCCAATCCATCCAGATAGCAGATATCTGTTTGGATTTGCAATAGCGGGCCGGAGCTTTAGATTCTGCTGTGCTCCACAAGGCTGTCCAGAAAGTCCCAGTATTTATAGTCAGGCTTTGAAAACACAATTGGACTCTTTGGAACTTCCCCCTGGTAATGTGTTGCTGCAATACGTATATGATCTCCTTGTGTCCTCAGACACTGAAAATGGCTATAAAGAAGCCACAGTTAAATTGCTGCTACAATTAGCACACCATGGACACAAGGTGTCACTTTTAAAATTTTAATATTGTCAACAGGTGGCCCCCTTAAATAGGTCACCTACTGTCGAAGGAGGGTCGCTGACTAACACCTGAACACATAGCTGCTATTACTAATATGCCAGTTCCTAAGATCCAATGCAAAGTACTCACGTTTATTGGGATAACTTTGTATTGTTGCATTGAATACCTAATCACTCCCTACTAACAAAACCCCTTCTTTACCTGACCACCAAAGATGCGCATGAACCCCTGCCTCGGAAGCCTGCATGTCAGCAAGCCTTTGAGCAATTAAAGGTTGCATTTTGCTCTGCTCCTGTGCTTGGTACTCCTGACTACCAGAATTCTTCTGTACTCTATGTACATTATGCCGGCTTTTGTGTGCTTTCTGTTCTAATGGCCCTACTACTGAAGCCTATGCAATCACCACGTTATACACTGTAGTTGAGACATCTCGTATTCCATATCAGTCGGCAAAAGCTGCAGAGTGAGTTTCCCTCCTTAGGGCCTGTGAGTTGACTGAGGGACTGGCTGTTAATGTTTACACTGACAGCCACTACGCTTTCGGGGTGGCCCACAATTTTAGGCGCCTCTGGGCAGAGAGAGTGTTCTTGACCTCGCACAGACAGGGAATACAGAACGGCCCATTGATACATAGATTGTTGAGAATACGTCATGGTGACGGCGAAGGCACACTTAAAGGAATACTTTCCATGCTATGGATTGCCAGGTGTGCTCTGGAGTTACAATGGAAGTCACTGTAACGCAAAGTCATTGATCTGGTGTTCAAGGGCTTACAAATTAAGCAAAAGTTTCATGCTGCGAACCACCCCCATTTAGTAGGCCTGGTTGAGAAGTACAATGGCACTCTCAAACTGAAATTAGCGAAAACCCAAGAGAGCACAGGCTTGCAATGGCCAGATGCGTTGCCTTTGGCTTTATTGTCTACGAGAGTGCCAGCACATTCTAGAACAGGATTATTCCCTACGAGGTGGTCTTTGGGCGCCCTGCTAATGTCTGGGGCGTCCAAAGACCCAAGCGCTTCTCCGAGATAGAGTACCCCCTGTTGATTGTTTACTTGTATGAGTTGTCTAAAGATCTCCGTTCTGTTCACCAACAGATTCAAGCCATGCTGCAACCAGTACCAGAGAGGCCCGGGCACCAGCTGTACCTTAGATGCTGGGTGATGATAAAGAATTTTCATTGACAGAGCAGTTTGGAGCCAAGGTGGAAGGGACCTGCCCAGGTGTTGCTTGCCACCTTTCAGTTGTCAAGCTAGAAGGCCAAAAGAACGAGGTGTCCGCTTCCCACGTGAAAAAGGTCCCTCTAACACTTTTGTATGACGCCTGGGTGCATGACGCCATCACCAATCAGGAAGGGGAGCTAGTGCCCAATCTCATTCCTTTCTCTGATGCCCGGTTAAGGGGGGCGCAGATGGATGAGGAGAGCTACGAGGCCCTATTCAAGGCGATTCCCCCTGAGATAAGGGCCGCCCCGGATGCTCCTGTTTCTGGTGTACAACAATCTGAGTCTCGATGCCCAACTGCGCTTGAATTCTTGCCTCTTTTTGTTGATGAAGAAGTGCCTGGGCGTGTCAGGTACAATCTGTGGCCCCGACGGAAGGACAGTGCGCCAGTTGGACAGTCCAGGAATTAGGGACGGACTTGAGCTCAGGATGTGGGTGCCATGTCCCAGGCGCCTGCCTTAGATTAGAGTGAATTACACTGGTGCACTGCCGTGATCAGTGGACAGGATTGTTGACGGTATTTGCCCAGGAGTGAGGGTGCCCTATCCTGAAAGAAGAGGATTTGTTTCTCAGCAAGGGCCGCAATTGTTTTCCAGCAAGAGTTGCGATAGTGTAGCTCCTCCTTGGGAGTGTCGTTGATGAACAATAGGAGCCTGCCAGTGAGGCTCTGACAGACACTGGGCGAAGAGTACCGCTCAGGTCTGCTGTATTTTTGTGGCTCCAATTCCTAAAGTACTTTTTATGTACCCATTTGGTCATGCAATAATGAGGTAGGAGCAGCCCTTAGTGGCTTCTCCAATGCAGCATAATAGTCCATTCCTGGATGTTCCAGTTGGTCTACAGGGAATAGGGTAGTGGTGGTGGTGTTCATTCTCTTAGTGATGATAACACTGTTTGGGGTAGACTGGTACTTAGGGGAACAACACCCTGTGCATAATTTGCTAGGGACTACCCCGGCTCCAGTTGAGCATTTGTTTATTACATTTGCCCCGCATAAAGAAAGACATAGACAGACTTATACCCAGAATGCATTTACCCAGATGCTCCACAAGGTACACAGCACCACTAATGTCACAAAGTGTTGCTTGTGTGGGCTACTTCCCTCAGTTAAGCATAAAAACCACTTACTGGTGTTGTTGCCCTTATCATATTTAGGTAGCTGTGAAGCCTGGTTTCAACTGCTTTCTATGGTATAAATGCATTACTATGCGGATGCAGTGAAAATGACATGCTGATTATTAGGCGGTTTTCGAATATATAGTGATACATCAGGGATACACACCTGGGGCAGATGGAAAGACGAGTACCCTGCATCCTGACGCATGTATGATTGTATTTACGACTCATAAAAATGTCTCTTGGTTGCAAAATGAAGTACTAGACTTCCAAGGAATCAATGTCACAGAATTCTTTTTTTTATGCTTCCAAGAGCATAATACTACTGAAGAAAAAGCTATGCCCGTCCATGTGATAAATGCAACAGCTACTTTTTGTGTTCAAGGGACAGGGAATGTTTCAGTAGGACAGAGTCATCGTAACTACACATATCGATTAACTACTACCAGTAGTCCACCCTTGCTTACACCCTGAATGTATATTTCATCTGTGGGGAACAAGCTTATAATTGGCTTCCTAGAGGGTGGTCTGGCCAGAGTTATCTCTCCTTTTTCTCGTTTATATCGCATCGTCCAATTATCACAAAGATCATAAATTAAACCATAACGATCTTTATGTGCATCAAGTTTAGAGAGTTGTTAATCCAGATGATATTGATCAAACAGATACCTCCCTAAAGCATTTCACTGATAAAATGAAGGGTATTGTACCGTTTTGGGGTCCCATGTTCAACAGCTGCAACACTCGTCGCCTTGCAAGAGTAGTTGAGGGAGCCATCAATACTACTGCTGGTATAATAACTAATATGACAGTCGAGCTCCAAGCTACGAGGCTCGCTTTGCTTCAAAATCAGATGGTTTTAGATGTCATCCTAGCTGATAGGGGTGGAAGGGTGGAGCTTGCTGCCTTATCGGCAGCAACTGTTTTGTTTACATACCAGATAGTGCACAAACTGTAAATTCTGCAATACAGAATTACACAAGCTTGCTTCAAATATTCATCAGGATAACTGTTCTTGTTCCCTCACAGGGTGGCTTTGAGGTCTACTGGCTTCGTGGGGTTGGAAGCTATTTCTTATCCTAATAGCCATCGCAGGAGTCATATTTACCTGTCATCCTAGCTGATAGGGGTGGAAGGGTGGAGCTTGCTGCCTTATCGGCAGCAACTGTTTTGTTTACATACCAGATAGTGCACAAACTGTAAATTCTGCAATACAGAATTACACAAGCTTGCTTCAAATATTCATCAGGATAACTGTTCTTGTTCCCTCACAGGGTGGCTTTGAGGTCTACTGGCTTCGTGGGGTTGGAAGCTATTTCTTATCCTAATAGCCATCGCAGGAGTCATATTTACCTGTTATTTGTGTATTATTTGCCTCCCTGCCTGTTGAACCTGTTGTGTGAGTAAACTTACCACTAGCATTGTACTGCCCAAACAGGATAATAAGATTTCTCCTACGATGATGCAAGAAACTCAGTCCATTATGCTCATTGATGAGGGTATCTTTGAATGTTAAATGAATTTGTTTGATTCTCGCATTTTGCTCTGTTTTGCTTTCCAATATGAATGACTATGCAATTCCTCTCCTCCCAATTGTAAAGACCCTACCGGATAGCAATAAAGCTTTTAGCCACATATGCTAAAAGGAGGGTCTGTTAGGTTTGAAATTGCCCTCTCACCACAATGCACTTGTTTATGCTAAATTAGATTAGCAATATGTGGCTAAATAGATGCCATTTGTGTTCACTTTATGCAACCCAGGGAGTTATCCCTGTAACATTTAAGCTTTCATTTGACTCCATTTTGTATTTCGTAATCTGTACTAGACTGCTTGGACTGTGCTCGTACTAGGTCTTAGTTTTCAGTATTGCCTAACTCCGCAGAAAACTGTACTTCGTTAGTATTATTATTTTCTCTCTCATTCAAGGCTGCTACATGACTTGCTAACAAGCAATTATTCTGTTTCTGCATACCATTCTCAATGTGTAACTCTCATCCCATGTTAGGAGACGCTGATACTAGGCACAGTGGCCTTGGAATACTGATAGAATGTACCCACCTGGTAGGTGTTAGCTCATCTATGTGCCTCCTGTGTCTATGCCCAGCTCAGGCCGGTAGTTTTCTACTAGAGGTGTGGCCGAAGTCTCCAAAAGGGGTTTATCATGTATTAGCAAACGTTGGGGAGTCAGTCCCCTCGGCAGACATCTTAGGGTGAAGGTCTGATAGGACTCCTCTGCAGAGTATATGCTAAATAAACGTAAGTTTGTATTCTCCACTGGCTGACCGACTCTTCATTTTGGGAAAGAATAGCAGGTGGTTGTAAGTAACCCGCGTTGCCCTAGAGGGCCCTGTCCTTCACACCAAGAAGTCCTGTGAGAAGTTTGGTGCCTTGAGCAAGGGCGCAGTACACATGGCAGATTTCAGGGCATCAAAAGCTTTTTGGCAGGTGTCAGTCCAGTTCACCTTCCTGGGCTACTTCCTGGAAGTCAGCTCTGTCAAGGGAGCAACAATGAATGATGCCATACTCCTTGACAAATCTCCTGTAACATCCAGTGAGGCCTAAAAAGTCTCTCACCTCTGTCTGGATGTTGGGGGTTCCCAAGCTAGAATGGTGCCAATCTTAGGCTGTAGGGTGCCACCTGGCCACTTTCTACCTGGTGTCATAAGTACACCACTGAACCCTGGCCGATCTGGCACTTGCTTGCCTTGAACGTGAGGCCTGCTCTCTGCAGAGCCTTCAACACTTCCCAGAGGTGGTGCAGATGTTCCTCCCAAATGGCACTGAACACCACGATATCATCCAGGTAGGCGGCACTGAAATTCTCCAGTTCAGCAAACACCTGGTTGACCAATCTCTGAAAGGAGTCAGGGGCATTCTTCAACCCATAGGGCATAACCCGGAATTGGTAGTGCCCTTGTGGGGTTTAAAACGCAGATCTCTCCTTGGCCCCATTGCTTAAGGCATTATGCCAGTACCCAGTGGTTAGGTCAAACGTTCTGAGGTACTTGACAGCTATCAACCAATATATGAGCTCATCAGCTCTGGGGATTGGGTGTGCATCAGTCCTGGTCACTTAAGACATTGGTAGTACACAGAGCTGGAGTTCTGGTGTGGCACCGGATGTTACAGCCTTTGGGGCCAAGACCACTGGGCTGGCCCATGGACTGTTTGAGGGCTCAATCACCCTTAGCACTAACATCTTGGAGACCTCCTCCTTGATGCAAGCCTTGACCCTGTCAGTCACTCTAAATTTTGTGCTTCACAGGAGGACTGTCCCAAGTGTCAACATCATGGACACTGTAAACTTAGAGAAAGAGGAAATTCCACTTGCAGGTGGAGGTGTGCACATTTATGCTTAGACCTGAGCGGTATTTTATCCAACTCTTCTCCATTCAAGTTAATAAATCCATCAAAATGTTATCTTGATTTCAAACGAAAATTTATTTTTTCATTATTTTCAATTCTTCAAAAATGTAAATCCATTGTCTATGATGACTTTAAACTTATACATTCAACATCTACCCAATGCATTTCGGGTCCTAGTAGACCCTTCCTCGGGGGTCTGTATAGGAAAAACAAGGAAATATAATGAGCCACTCAGCTAATGTTCAAACATCTATCATAACTATTATAATGTTAACGTCACAATACTATATAGTTATGTATTCTGATAATTCAGTATACACTATCTAACTAAATATCCCAATATTTGACATGTTCTCTATCAAGTTCCATCATGGCATTTCAACTCTTTCATGAACTTCTCAATGACAAGCTGATTTTAAGCTTAAATCAATTTATCAAGCATCGAGTTGTATTCAATTGTTACACAACACATCCTAGCCTCGCAAAACACACGAAAACCTGTTAAATAAGTTTGATCAAATTTGATCAATACAACTCGATGCTTGATAAATTGTTTTAAGTTTATTTGCTTAAAATCAGCTTGTCATTGAGAAGTTCATGAAAGAGTTGAAATGCAAGCCCACCAGGTAGGTGACTTTACTCTTGTGCTCTACCACCTCAAATGTCCCAGTCCACTTATCCTGGAGCGCACAAGGCTCCACATGGGCTACGATCCACACTTTCTGGCCAGGCTTAATCTCGATCAGAGTGGCATCTGATCATACCACTGTTTCATCTCTTCCTGACTGGCTTCCAGATTTGCCTGAGCGAGTTGCCTGAAGCTCTTAGTCTGGTTCCTTAAGGCCACCACGTAGCTATATACATCCTGGGAAGTTTACTGGGAGCTTTCTCCCAGCCTTCTTTGACAGCCTTAGAGGTCCTCTTACAGGATGCCCTTACAGGAGCTCAAAGGGACTGAACCCTAAGGACTTCTGCGCTACCTCCCTGTAAGCAAACAACAGGCATGGTAAGAGGATGACCCACTTATGCCAGATAGGTTCACCAAGACCCATAATCATGCCCTTCAGGGTCCGGTTGAATCTCTCAACTAGCCCATTACCTTAGGGGTGGTAAGGAGTGATGAACTTGTAGGTAACACTGCACTCGTGCCACCGGGACTTCATTTACTTGGATATGAAGTTGGTACCCCGGTCAGAGACCACCTCTCTGAGGAACCTCACATGGGAGAAGATCCTCATCAATGCTCGACCAACCACAGGGGCCATCACAGTCCAGAGAGGAATGGCCTTGGCGTACCGGGTGGCATGGTTCACCAAGGCCAGGGTGAACCTGTTGCCCATGGCTGTCTTGGCATCCAGAGGCCCCACAATGTCAATACCGACCCTCTCAAAGGGGGTGCTGACTACAGGGAAAGGTTGGGGAGGAGCCTTGCATTTCATCCACTCTTACCACTTGCCTGGCAAGTCAAGCAAGACCTACAATTTGTGTCAGCGTTCTTACGCATTTGGGGCCAGTAGAAGTGGGTGACAAGCCTTTCAAAAGTCTTGTCTTGCCCCAAATGCCCTACCAAAGGCATATCATGAGCCAGACCCATTAGGAAGGCTCTGAAGCGCTGGGGTACCACCAGCACATGGGCTGACCCAGCCTCAGCAACCTTAGGCTCACTATACAGGAGACCATTCTCCCAGTAAACCAAATGTGATCCCTACTGATAACCTGCTGCCTGGTTTACAGCCGGCTGCTGCAAACCAACAAGAGAAGGGAATTTCTGTTGCTCCCGGCAGAATTTCTCCCTGGAGGGGCCCCCTTCCTGCTGCCAATGGGTTAGCTCAGGCAGGTCCCCCAGTTCGGCCACTTGCTCACCTATAGGCTCCAGGGTATCCCCCTCAAGGTTTGCGTCCTCCAGGACCATGGTAACTTCAATTCAGGGGACGGTTTCCCATGACCCCCACCTCTTCTCTTTTTGTCTGGCACCTGTGCCACTGTTTGAGGTTCCATGTCCTCTTAAATGCCCTTACTGGCTGCGATAGACCAAGTGTTCACACTTGCCCACTCAGGCAGACCTAACATCTCCAAATGAGACTTACGCTCCACCTTCTCCCAAGGCCAACTCTCCCAATCATTGCCTAGCAGACAGTCAACAGGCATGACTGGCCTCACAACTACTTTCAAGGTACCTGAGACCCTCCCCACTCAAAGGGAACCTGTGTCACTTTGCAGAGGCACTCAGAGTTGCCAGCTGCATCTACAGGGTAGAATGCATTGGGGACCACCTGCTCCTCAGACACTATCCAACAATTGACCACTGCCACAATGGCTCCAGTGCCTCTCAGAGCTTCCAACCTATGGCCATTGATGGTCACCCACTGCCTGTACTTCTTAGTGTTATCATGCAGGTGAGCTGTTGGGACCACCTCATTGTCTTCTAAAGAGACTAAGGTCATTTCTACAGAACCCACCTCTTGGGCACCCAACTCCTCCCCCAAGGCTACACTAGCCATTTCCTGGGGTGGTGCACCAGTGGGTGCTGTGGTAATCTTTTTGGGACACCTAGGGTCCCCCTGGAAATGACCCATCTGACCACACCATTACATGCCCTAGCAGTCTTCTGAAAAGGCTTACCTGTAGGGATCCATGGCTTCTTTTCATTGGGAGGCTGAGAACCTTTCCCTTAGTTCTCTTGTGAATTACTTTGGGGCCCTTTTTCGAACTTACCCTTGTACCCCCCACTCTTCTGCTGAGAACCCTGCTCACCTTTGGTATAGTCTCCCACATGACATTTTTGGACCCTGGTACTGACCCAGTGGTCCGCCTCCACAGCAAGCTTCCTGGGATCAGTCAGCCTACTGTCAATCAAGTGCTGGTGTGGCTCTCGAAAACAATTATCCAACAAGTGCTCCAATGCAACCAAATCATAGTGCCTTTGAAAATCCTTTACCTGGCTACCCTTCACCCATCCATCCAGTACTTTGCAAAAATAGGAGACATACTCCACCAAAGTGCTTGACTCCAGCTTCTTACAAGATCTCAACTTCTGCCTGTATAGCTCTGGGGTCAAACCATACCTCCTTATCAAGGCTTCCTTCATGGGGACATAAGACATCTGATTCTCAGTGGGCAATGCTAGCAACGTTTCCCTCCCCTCAGTTAGGAAGCGGCTCCACAACCCTGCTCGCCAGTTTCTCTCAGGAACTCTGTAGCACCTCATTGCTACCTCATATGATTTAAACCACTGACCAATGTCCTCCTGCTGCATAAAATCCTTAATAACCTCATTGGGGATGTACTCCTTCCCTTCTCCAGGCACTGATGGTGCGTTGCCACCATTGGGATTGGACTCTATACTTTATGCTTTTACATCCAGTTCCCTCAAACCTCGTTTATGCTCCAAGAGCATCTTTTTCTCTTCTAGGGCTAGGTTCTCCCTCTGTAATGCAAACGCCCTATCCTCTTTTCCTAGCTTGAGCTTTGTGAGCTCCAATTCATGCATCCTGGTTTTCTCCCTGTCCTCCAGCCCTTCTGCTGGGGACAGCCCCTGTGAAGAGACACTGCTCCCCCTGGAAGGTAACCTTCCCCCAGGCAGACTCAATAACCTATCCTGCTGTCCATATACAATCTACACCTCCTCCCTAGTCTGGATGTCATGCTCTCTGGCATCCCTTGACTCCAACCAGGCCCACAGCGCATTTTGGAATTCCTCTATTCTGGAGATGCCTCTTACAGAGATTTTAAACTTTTTGCAGATAACTTTCAATTGTATCACAGTGCATGTTTCAACCCTGTACTCTTCAAATCTATATCCACAGATGCAAGTGATGCTGGCTTTGACATGATGAAGACTGGCAGTTCTCAGCTGCAAAGTAAAATAGTCCCAAAAAAAAGTTCCATAAATTGTATGTGGTTCTGTGATGGCCTGCGCTCTACCAGTAGTGTACACCAATCACTGTATGTAAGACAGAAATGCAAGTCCATAGCCTCACTGCTGTCCATCATTGTTAGAAATGGAAGTCTCTAGTTGGCAATGGTTGACACCTTTGTCCACGTAGGTACTCTTCTTACTAGTCAGGATAAGGGGAATACACTTCTAAAATAACCCCTGCTCCCATCCTTGGTGCTTGGCACAAGCAGACAGGCTTAGCTCAGAGGCAGTGTGTAAAGCATTTCTGAACACATACAGTACTACAGTGAAAACACTACAAATGGACGCCACACCAGTTTAGAAAAATAGGTAATCTTTATCTAAACCAAAACTACAAAAATCAACAATACAGTAATAAAAATATAACTTTCAAATGGTAGAAATAGTTCCTTTTCAAAGCAAATTGCTGATGCAACACTTTTCACACAAAGTACCTTGGATGCGTCACGCACACAAACAAAAAGGGTAGCAGGGAAGGTGATGCTTCGGTTACTTACTTGCCGGGACGGTGATGCGTTGGTTCCTTGCTTTGGGGAGGTGATGCGTCGGATCCTTACTGCTGCGGAGGGGAGGTGCTGCATCAGTTCCTTACCAGAGAGGAGGTGATGTGTCAGTTTCTTGCTATGTGGGGAGGTGATGCGTCGGTCTCTTACTGTATCCCCAACCATGCAAGAGACCTGGTGCATCGATGCGATGTTTGGGGAAAATGGATGGATTCTTGCAGCCACACAGCAGGGCTTGCGTCAGAAGAATCAGTACAGTGATCCCGGACTTCAGAGATCAGTGCACCCGATGCTGCATGCAGCTATTTCTCGAGCCGCGGGCAGGCACTGCATCGATTTCTTTGGTGATGAGTCAGAAATAGGTACGGATGCATCACACCTCTTCTCGTAGTTGCGTTGCTTTTCCAGCTCCCATAGCTAGAACAACGTCCAGAGGCCCAGAACAGCTACAGGCACCTTTTGGCAGGTCCGAACTCCCAGCAAGAAAGTTCAGTGGAGCTGGGGGTGAAGTCTTTGTGTCCATAAGATTTCAGAACAGGAGGCAAGCTCCTCTTTAAGCCCTTGGAGATCTTCCTCAAGCAGGGGACACAGCACACAGCAAAGTCATTTTCTCTTTCCTTGGCAGAAAATAGCCATTGTAGGCTAACCCCAGACAGCAAACAGCTAGGGTCAGTATTCCTCCTCAGTTTCTCCAGCTCTCCTCCTTGGCAAAGGTTCCTCTTGATTCCCAGAAGTAATCTAAAAGTCTGGGGTCTGAGCCCCTCTTTTTATAATACAAAATCCTTTGTTCTCTGTGGCAGAGAAGCTCTTTGCCCAGCCAAAACCAGTTATGTCCTCTCTGATGCAGCTTCCTGGCAGGAGGTGGAGACCAGGCGGATTCAGGTGTGAAAGAATTCTCCCCCCTACTTTGAATGCAGCCTAGGTCTATTCAGCCCAGCCCTGACTCACCCTGGAAAGCCAGGACACACCTTAACCCTCCAAGTGGCTATCTGAAAAGAATGCACATCCCCAGCCCCTTTCACTCCAAAGCCAGACAGTCAATACACAACCTAGAAGAGGCACATTGGATGATTAGGCAAGAAAAAATCTACTTTTTAAAAGTGGTATCTTCAAACCCAGAATGTAAAAATTACCCTCACTATAAGATGCATCTTAACATTGTGATTTCAGGCACATCAACCTTTATTTTCTTATCTTGTTCCCATGGGCAGTAATGCTGCTAAGATGTTATGAGCAAACTACCCATCCTATACTATGGGGTCAAATAGCCGTACAATAGTGAAAAATTAAATTGCCACTATTTCACTATCAGGACATGTCACACTCATCAGGGCATGTCCTACATTTTACATACACTGCACCCTGCCCACAGGGGTACCTTGGGACTACCTTCGGGGTGACTGACTTGTAAGAAAAGGGAAGGTTACGGCGTGGCAAGTGGGTGCACTTGCCAGGTCGACAGGCAGTACCAGACTGCACACAGACACTGTAATGGCAAGCCTGAATTACATTTACAGGCTGCTTATGTGGGTGGCACAATCAGTGTTGAAGGCCCATTAGCAGCACTTGATTTACAGGCCCTTGGCACCCGTGGTGCACTGTAATAGGGACTGACTAGTAAATCAAATATGCCAATCATGGAATCACCAATCCATAACAACAATTTACAGGGAGCCCTTGCACTTAGGCACTGAACAGCAGTGGCAAAGTGACCAAAGCATCAAGACCAGCAAAAAGAAGTCCAACACACAGCAAAACAACAGGAGGCAAAGGCAAAAACACAGGAGAAATCCACACCAATAATGCCAGGTCTAACAGTCCAAAAACAAAAACATTTATTATTCTTTGCAGCATTGCGAAGGGCCATTATGAACTACTATCCAGCACTCACTACAACTCCACAATCCATGCAGTATGATGCCCTCCTGGAAAACTGTGGAGCCAAATCTTAAAGTTGAGATTGTACTTTTGAATGGACTTTCTGCTTCGGTGTTGTTGTGATGCTTCAGCTTTGCGTTGTCTTCTTGCTGCTCACTATGAACTCCTCAAATGAAATGTGCAACAAATATAAAAAGGGGAAATAATTACCATGTATGATTTTTGGCAGCATTGAGAATAGATGGAACACACTGTTCGCCAGCTCTTATTATAACACTACAGTCCCTGCAAAATGAGGCCATTCATGAAAACTCTGGAGCCATAACTGTTGTTTTAGTCGGTACCTCTGAAGGGACTTTCTGGCCAGGAATTGTTACTGCTGCCACTGATGTAGATGGTCCTCCAACCTCCTTCTGCTTCAACAGCAGTTGGAGATGTTTTATATGATACTTTTTAAGATGATATAACATGAACATCGTGACACATGAGTCCAAAAAAAGTCTCCATCCAATATCTACCACCTGCTCACAATAAACTTCTAGAAAAGAAGATTCAAGAAGGTGGAAGGGATGTATACTTCCTATTCATTTGACTGAACGGCATATTATCCTATGATATTCCTTACTTTCATGATCATGTGATGTTTTCAGATTGTGCATTGCACTAGTTTGGCAACAGGGTAGTTTGGATGGGTGTTTGGTAGTTATGTTCTATTTGTGAGTTCAGATATTGAGTTATATTTTGAAACTGTTTTTTTTTTATAAACGTGTTGTTAAAATTAAGTTAAAGCAATATGTTACTAAACAGCTAGGCTCTAACGTTGTGTAAAATATGTCTGTATATCGTTTTTTCACTTTGTCATTTGTATTTGTGTACACTGATGTCATTGCAACCTCCGGTGTTGCTTTGAAGAAGGGAAATACATTTTTGATTTAGTTATTTTGAAAATGAATACAAAGGGTTTAGTTAAATTAGTGTCTTACTAAATAGCTACACTGAAACCCTATGTAAAATATGTCTATATATGTGTTTTACACTTTGTTTAAAACACCCGGTATTCACAGTCTGTCCTTGGCGCTGGCATAGAATCATACTGGCACTACCTGTGCAACATCAAGGATGCCCTTTCTCCACCACTCTGCAAATCCACCTCCTGGCATAGTAGTAGTTGGAGGAGGAAGTCACCTTGGCTATTGAGGGTATTTGGGGACCACCTATCCCGCCTGTTACCTCCAGCAAGTCCCACACAGTCAGTTGCTAAGTGGTCTTTTGAGGCCATGCCCTCTTTCTGCACCATTCTGCAAACACCTCTCCTGGCACATTACCGGTTGATGAATAAAGTTCTCTTAAATGCTAAAGGACTTTGGGGCCAAGAAGTCCTCCTGGTACTTTCTGTAAGTCCTACACAGCAGGATTCCTGAGAGGTGATCAAAGGTCCCACCCCATGTCTACACTATTCTGAAATCACCATTGCTGCTTAAAAAGCCCATGGAAATTCACTGAAAAAAAACAAAGGTTAAAGGTAAATTATAGTTAGGAATTCACATTTAAAAAACCTTAGATATTCACTAAAAAAACAAAGGTAAAAGGGCTGTTATAGTTAGGAAATATAATTAAAAAAACCTTAGATAGTCACTAAAAAACAAAGGTTACTGGGACATTATAGTTAGGCTCAGATTTCCGATGCACAAAACCAGAGAATTTAAGAAGTTATAGTTAGCTAAACTAACTATGTTATGTTATGTTATGTTATATGTAGATTTATAACGCGCTCCGTTAGTCAAGACTGTCCTGGCGCGGGGAAGAAACTGAATCAGAGTAATTAGGGAATCAGCTATTCATGATCTATAAAAAGGTGAGTTTTTAGCAGTTTTTTAAAATTGATCAGGTTAGGAGCATGTCTAAGCGCATCCACATCTGAGCTCCCTTTACCGTCAGAGATTGTCCCCCCAGGTGAACTCTTTTGTATCTGGGGACGACCACCTGCTTTCTAGAGGTAGATCGCAGCTGTCGGGTCGGAAGGTAGAAGGTAAATCTTTTGGCAAGGTAGGGAGGGCATGGTCCATGCAGGGCTTTATAGACGAGGACCAGGGTTTTAAAGCGCACTCTTTGGGCCACTGGAAGCCAGTGAAGCTCCTTCAGTTGTTTGCGAACACTGAGTCTCCTCGGGATATTATAGATGAGTCTCACCATTGCATTCTGGACTACCTGTAGTTTTCTAATCAGGAAGTCAGGTGCCCCGATGTAAAGGGCGTTCGAGTAGTCCAGACGGGAGAGCACCAGTGCTCTGGCTACTGTTTCTTTGGCTGTTTGGGGGAGAAGGGGAAAGAATCTGCAAAGAGTGGTCAGGGTACCAAAGCACGTCCCCGCCAGTCTCGAGATCTGGTCGCGAAAACACAAGTCGGCTCCAAACCAGATACCCAGATTCTTGGCAATCCCACTCTCTCCCGTGGGGCATGTTGATTCGCTGGGCCAAATGGACTCCTTAAAGTCAGTGGGATATTGGCCGTAGAGCAGGATTTCTGATTTGTCCTCGTTGCATTTGAGGCATGCTCTAGCGAGCCAAGCAAATACAGAGGATAGGCATTGGCGGACACCTGAAGTACAGATGTTCTCCTTATTCCAGGTGAAGAGAAGTTGGGTGTCGTCGGCATATGCCATAATCTTTGCTCCCAAGTTCTCTGCCAGCCGGATCAGAGGTGTTAAATAAACATTAAATAGAAGGGGACTCAAGGTCGACCCTTGTGGTACTCCAGTCTCTACCCTTCGGTTAGAAGAGTGATAGGGAGGTAGCCAGATCTGCTGGGACCGTTCAGATAGAAAAGACCTGATCCATCCCAATGCCGTGCCAGAGATGCCGATATCCTCCAGCCTATATAGAAGCTGGAGGTGGGGCACCGTATCGAACGCGGCAGAGAGGTCCAATAGAATTAGGGCCGCTCTGCCGCCTCCGTCTAGGCACTCCCTGATGGCCTCTGCCATCTCCACAAGTGCAGTCTCTGTACTAAAAGAGGTACAGAACCCTGATTGGGCAGGGTGAAGTGCCTCTGAGGATTCCACGAACCTCTCCAGTTGCCGGAATGCGGCCTTCTCGCAAACTTTGGCAAGGGCTGGGAGAAATGATATGGGCCTGTAGTTAGATGTAATCAATGGATCTGCGGTCGTTTTTTTTATCAAAGGGAGGAGTTTGGCTTGTTTCCACTTGGAGGGCACCATTCCTGAAGCTAGGGACTCATTAACCAGGGCAGTGACCATAGAGGTAATTACTTCAGCCACTCCACTCAGGACCCTCGCGGGGCAAGGATCTGCAAGGGACCCCGACTTCAGAGTTTTTAATATGGTCATCGCATCCATCTCTTCAACGTGAGTAAATTTGGTCAACTCAGCTTTGGCCTTTGTTACTTGGCATAGTGAAGGTAAGGGTGGTTGGTTTATTAAAAATTGATCGATTTGCGGGGAAGGTGACTGATCGTAGGTATTCAAACTATCTTGAATTTTTTGTATTTTCTCAATGAAGAAAGTGGATAGTTGTTCACACCAATCTGTGGAGATCGGGGCTGATATCTTCTCTGCTACCGGGGCTGTGAAGCTTTTGACTATGGAGAAAATTTCTCGGCTGTTGTTCTTAGCTTTAAGAATTCTAGCGGCGTAGAATTCCCCCTTAGCTGTTTTAACCAATGCGTAGTAGCTTTTTTGGGCTGCACAGAGTTCCGATTTAGCAGTGGGACAATAACTCTTTCTCCATACTCGCTCTCGCGTCTTACATCCTACTTTTAAAATCTTTAATTGTTCAGTATACCAGGGGGATGTGGGGGTGGCCCTATGGTTGTTTTTTCTTCTGCTCTCTGGTAGTGACCTAATGGAGGAGTCTATCCAGGATGAAAAATTGTCTACGGCTTCATCCAAGTTTAGTGCTTTCCTTGGGGTGGAGTGGGTGAGGGCCTCCACCAAATCCGGAATATTAATTCTTCTAGGGAGTTCCACAGGCTTGGGTGTGGGTAACACACGGGTGTTATTAATATCCCAAGAAAAGTGAACTGGATAGTGGTCTGACCATGTGATAGGGTAGGGTGGATCAACAGAGATGTTAAAGTTAGAGTATACCAGATCTAAACAATGTCCCCCTACATGAGTGGCAGATTGCACCTGTTGAACCATCTGGGCCAGACTACAGATCTCTTTCAGCTCTTTTACTCCGGGAGCAGGGCTCGTATCCATATGTAAGTTAAAGTCTCCCAACATTAGGAAGTGTGGGAATCTGAGCGCTCGTTGGATGGCGACCTCCTCCAGGGATTTGATGAAAGTGCCCAGAGGACCCGGTGGGCGATAAATCAGCAAGCCCCCTAAGGTAAATTGGGGGGACAGTGCTAGGGAGAATTCCAAAGCTTCTCCATCCTCAATCCTCCCTGTGCATTCTTTCGTCAGTGACCACTTCTCCTTATAAATCACGGCTAAACCTCCTCCCCTACCTTTATCGCGGTCCAGTCTGGTGATCTTAAACCCTCTGGGGACAGCCAGCTCGACCACTGGGGCGCAGCTCTCGTTCAGCCACGTCTCCGTGATAAATAGGATATCAAGGTCCTTGTCGATGATAAATTCATGTACTTCCTCTGAATGCTTTGATAGGGAGCGGGCATTGATAAGAGCAGCCAGAATAGGTGACTCACCCGCTGTATTAAACTGGGGGAAAGGAGGATCAGAGGGATTCAATTTAAAGAGACATCTCGGACAGGTTCGTAAAATGGAGTCTAAGACGTTCCAATGGGCGCCGTTGCATAAGGGGTTGTGATTAAAGGCTCTCAGTTCGTCTGTGTTGTACGTGATAGGGGGGATGGCCCCATACAGTGCGGGTTCGGCAGGGTGCCTGGCCTTGTGCGCTGCCGGGGCGCGGACGGGCGCAGACGGGCTTGCCTTAGGCGCGCAAACGGCGCTCCCGCTGCGCTCGTCCGCTGCGCTTCCTGCCTATGCACATATTTAAAAGTGAGAGGGGGGCGTGGCCTCAAGGGGGCGTGGTCAGCGAGCACGCCGGCGATGGCGGCCGCTAAACAAACAATTACCGCTGCAGCGTTCAGGTCGGCTGAGTGGGATGCCGGCAGTGGGTTTCCACCCTAAATGAGGTCAGGTAGGCTTTGTTTTTTTTTAAAGAATAGTAATAAGGCTAGTGACACACACAATTTAAAAATACAGTCGTAGCGTACCGCCAGCTCCCGGCTTCCGCCTCAGGACTGGGATTCTAGTTTCTAGGGACGCTTGTGTTTCAGCGCCTTTTAACAGGGTGGGGGGCGTGGCCTCAAGGGGGCGTGGTCAGCGAGCACTCCGGCGATGGCGGCCGCTAAACAAACAATTACCGCTGCAGCGTTCAAGTCGGCTGAGTGGTATGCGGGCAGTGGGTTTCCACCCTAAATGAGCCCCCGCAATGCACTGCTTATGGCCTCACATATTACACCACTGATGACATCACTGGCATCTCAAATGACATCAATGATTACATCATACAAAGAATCTCTGATGCTTCCACTCATACCCCCATGTAACCTTTTATACACCCACTGCAACTTCCACAATGCCATTCTTGAAATCATTGACACACCCATACCAGTACTTACATACCCACTCACTGATTCATAGGCCTGCACACAAATCCACTCAGTCACCCATACAGCTACTTGTAAACCAACTCACACACTAATGCAACCACTGATATATCTACTTCTACAGCTAAACAGCCACTCACACACTGTCAGTCACTCATAGAGCTATTCACATACCTACTCACTCATCAATACAGTCAATCAGACAGTGATTTACTTACCTATAAAGTTATACACACACCCACTCACTTATCCATACGTATACTAACATATAATCACTTATCCATACAGACCCTCACACACACACATACTCACTAACCCCTACAGCTACCACCACAGTCCCTCACTCACACATACAGTCACTGATAAACCCCAACCCTCACCTATACTGCCTTTCACATATCCACTTACTTCCCCTTATACCACTGACACATCCATTCACTCACCAACACAGACATAGGCACACTCAGTCACTTATACAACCCTTCTTTTATACTCACTAACCCATACACCCACTGACTCACACACTCACTCATCTATGCAGGCAGTCATGCACTCATATAAGTACTCAGACAACCGATCAATCACCCATACACCCACACATGTACCCACTAGCCAACCTATACACCCATTTCGACACCAACTGACAGACTGATACAGACATTCAGACAAATTAGTCAGTGACCCATACATTCATTGAGACACCTAATCATTCACTTATACAGTTGGTCACGCACCTACTGAATCATTGATACAGACACTCCTACACCCACTGATTCATCAATATACCTTGGTATATATATTTAACACTCATTGTAAAAACACGCACAGTCACTGGATGATGTCATCAGTGATGTAGTATGTGAGGTCATAAGCAGTGCATTGTGTGAGCGTGAGTTATAGTTAGCTCAACTAACTATAACTGCTGAATTTCTCTGGTTTTGTGTATTTGAAATCTGAGCCTAACTATAACGTCCCTGTAATATTTTTTTTGTTTTATTGAATATATATAGATCAGTACAGCAGCCTTTTCCTCATACCTTGCAAAGGAGACCACTTTACGGGGATCCCCAATGGATCTTGCTCCCTCCAACACTCTCCTCACAAGACATTTGTCTTGGCAAACAGGCTAGCACCGGTGCTCCAGGACAGATGGTCTTTAATTCCCTGAGTGATGTCCCCTCACCCAGCAGGGAGGCTAGCAGGCTTTGTGCCCTAGTTCTGGTCACAGGCAGATGTCTTTAAGATCTTCCCCTTTTAACATATCCTTCCGCCTGCTTGGCAGATGACATTTTTGGAGAGCTCAATCTCCCCTTCTTGTAATCCATTTCCAGACACTAAATGTGATTTAGAGTGAATCCTTATAGTTTTACATTGGAATTCTGGTTCTTTTGAAGTGTCAACTCCTCTGCTCCCTCTCCCTCTTGAAAGCAGTCTGCCACAGCAAGAGTATCTCCAGAGCTGACAGTCTCACAACACAGGTCCTGGGAGGGACTAGAGTTAACATCTGGATGTAATTCACAGTGATATGTGCATCAAAAGGAATCACTGAAACAATATCGAGGTCAAAAATATCGAGTTAAAAAAATATCGAGGTAAAAATATAGAATACCAAAATATCGACCTCCTATCTCCAAACAGGTAAGTACAAAAATATTGAATCAAAAATATTGATGTAAAAAATATAGATAGTCAAAATATTGAATTTTTTAAAATGCTTTAAACTAATTACAAATTAATGAAATAATAAATATAACTAACTTAAACATACTTAAACTACTTAAATAACCTTAAAATTAATAAATAATTAATGTGAGTGAAAAAAAAATTTTTACAAATTATTTTGTTAATACATATATATATATAAACATAATATTAATAAAATATTTAAAAAATTTTTACCGTAGGATAGCGGAAAGTGTCAAATTTACTATAACCACTCCATTAAGTGCAACAGTAGAGAAAGCGTTGGTTAGCGTAGGGGTAAAAATTACTATTCCCACTCCAGAGAGTGCAACAGTAGGGAAAGCGTTGGATAGCGTAGGGGTAAAAGTTACTATTCCCACTCCACAGAGTGCAACAGTAGGGAAAGCGTTGGATAGCGTAGGGGTAACAATTACTATTCACACTCCAAAGAGTGCAACAGTGGGGAAAGCATTGGATAGCGTAGGTGTAAAATTACTATTCCCACTCCAGAAAGTGCAACAGTAGGGAAAGCGTTGGATAGCGGGAGGGTTAAAATTATTATTCCCACTCCAGAGAGTGCAATAGTAGGGAAAGCGTTGGATAGCGTAGGGGTAAAAATTACTATTCACACTCCAGAGAGTGCAACAGTATAGAAAGCGTAGGATAGCGTAGGGGTAAACATTACTATTCCCCCTCCAGAGAGTGCAACAGTAGGGAAAGTGTTGGATAGCGTAGGGGTAAAAATTACTATTCCAACTCCACAGAGTGCAACCGTAGGGAAAGCATTGGATAGCGTAGGGGTAAACATTACTATTCCCACTCCAAAGAGTGCAACAGTAGGGAAAGCATTGGATAGCGTAAGGGTTAAAATTACTATTCCCACTCTAGAAAGTGCAACAGTAGGGAAAGCGTTGGATAGCGGGAGGGTTAAAATTACTATTCCCACTCCAGAGAGTGCAACAGTAGGGAAAGTGTTGGATAGCGTAGGGGTAAAAATTACTATTCCAACTCCAGAGAGTGCAACAGTAGGGAAAGCGTTGGATAGCATAGAAGTAAAAATTACTATTCCCACTCCAGAGAGTGCAACAGTAGGGAAAGCGTTGGATAGCTTAGGGGTAAAAATTACTATTCCCACTCCACAGAGTGCAACAGTAGGGAAAGCGTTGGATAGCGTAGGGGTAAAAATTACTATTCCCACTCCAGTGAGTGCAACAGTAGGGAAAGCGTTGGATAGCGTAGAGGTAAACATTACTATTACCACTCCAAAGAGTGCAACAGTAGGGAAAGCATTGGATAGCGGTAGGGGTAAAAATTACTATTCCCACTCCAGTGAGTGCAACAGTAGGGAAAGCGTTGGATAGCGTAGGGGTAAAAATTACTATTTCCACTCCAAAGAGTGCAACAGTAGGGAAAGCATTGGATAGCATAGGGGTAAAAATTACTATTCCCACTCCAAAGAGTGCAAAAGTAGGGAAAGCGTTGGATAGCGTAGGGGTAAAAATTACTATTCACACTCCAGAGAGTGCAACAGTAGAGAAAGTATATACTTCATATATGAATACAAATAAATTAAATATTAATAGCAAATACAAATTAATTAAAAGTAATTAACAATTGTATATAATATAATATTCAATTCAAATAACTTTATTCGATTGTAAGCATTACAATCATAAAAGTACGTATCATCAACAAACAGTTAAAAACAGTCCGGATAATTCATTTGACAGGTAAGGGATCCAATACACAGTATAAGGTAGAAAAGAGAGAGCAGCGGGCACCATGAGCATAAGCATTATTAAATGTACATTAAAAACATAAATAATTTCATTATAAAAATTAAAAAGTGCCTAAAACATTAGCAGCATAATTATCCATCCATACTTTTCCTGAAGGTGATGGCTGATATTAAAAAGTTACAGACAAATAAAGTGCAATCACAATTTAGCAATTGGAGATAGTAAAGTGCAGGTTTGATTTGTACGAAGTTCAGTTTTTTGAGGCACGGTTTAAGATATAGTTTCCGTGGTAAAGTATAATAAGGGCAAATGAATAAAAAGTGTGCCAGATCTTGAGGAGACTTCCCGTCGCAGCCGCAAGCTGGCAACACTTCACCCCGATGAGACCCACTTGGAACCGCCAGTAAGAGATGGAATAGGTCAAAGCGGAACCTTGTTAGCAAAAAACGTTCATAGCCAGTCATGTGCCATGACAAATAAGGTTCCATTTGTGGACAGGTTTGAGAAGTAGGCGTTTCCTAACACTGTCCTTCTGTAGCTCAACCTCTTCTCTGTCTGTGCATCTTAGTATTAACATAGCATTTTTTACAAAGATAACATCAGGTTTTGTGATCAAGTTGGGAGCAAAAAACAAATCAGGCCGGCCAATTGCCGTCAGACAGTCCTTTATATACTTCAACCACGGAACTTTAAACCTCCCATCAAGTGTTAAGGCTTCTTTTAATAAAGCTTGGGTGAGAGGAATATCAGTATTAAGTCAACAATTCAACCAGCACAGTACCGGGTTCACTGCTATTCTATCACTTAAATAGGGGACACCCAACTCCTCGTGTACCGAAAAATTCCCAGTGCCCCTTGGCAGCCTCAATATCTTTTTCAGAACATTATTTTCTGTGACCTCTAGGTCCTTTATCTTGCAGTAGCCCCAAAGCTCGCTTCCATAGCAGGCGACAGCAACACTTTTTGCCAGGTATAGTTTGAGCAAAGCGGCCGTTGGGCAATTTCCAATTTTTTTCGCAAAGCCAAGAATAGCTGCATTAACACGTGTTGCCTCACCCTTCTTTTTGGTGACTGCGGGACCCCAAGATAATTTATGATCTAAGAGGACTCCAAGGTATGAAAAGGTATCGGTAGTGGGGATTTTCTCCCCGTTTATACAGAAAGAGTTAGTTTTCCGTGTACCCTGACCTATTTTCATGACGTAGGACTTAGAATTGTTAATGCTTAGGCCACGGGACTCCATGAACTTAAAGAAGGAATTTAGTAGTTTCTGAAGGCCATTTGCTGTTCTAGAAATAAGTACAGCATCATCTGCATAAAGCAGCACAGGAACCCCTTTGCGCTCTACAAAGGGGTAGTCCGCTTCAGTCTTTAGAAGAGATTCCTCCAATTCATTGATGTACAGATTGAAGAGGAATGGAGCCAGGATGCATCCCTGTCGTACACCCCGATTTATTCTAAATTCACCCGTTACTTTAAGGTCTTGGGTGTAACGAACATTGGCTCTTGTATCCGAATGTAGATCGGCCAAGAAGTTAACAAGATTCCTCTCTAAGGCCCATTTTTATCAGAGTAGCCCATAGTATGCCTCTGTCCACACAGTCGAAAGCAGACGATAGGTCCATAAATGCCATATAGACAGTTCCATTTTTGGCCAGGGTGTATTTACTTAAAATCAGGTACAGGTTCAGACACAGTGTGATTGTCGAATGACCAGGTCTGAATCCATATTGTATAGGTGATAAAATATTGTTTTCTTTGGCCCATGTAGATAGCCTGTTTAAAATTATACCACCTACCACTTTAGCTACTGAATTTATTAAAGATATCGGCCTGTAACATAATGGGCTACTGCGGTCGCCCTTTTTAAAAACAGGGACTATAGTCGATAACCCCCACGCATTTGGGCACCCCGAGATCACTGCTGCATTCACTACCGCAGTGAGGACGGGAACCCAAAAGGAAATACTAGACTTGAAAAGGTCCGGTGGTAAACCATCCGGGCCTGGGGCCTTATTATTAGTTAGTCCCTGGATACCCCTTTCAACCTCATTAACTGAAAAGCATAAAAAACTTACAGATGGGGTTAAAAAGACATTTTCTGCCCGTTGCTCATTACTCTTAAAGATTATACTAAAGTGGGTCACCCACTCCTCCTCTGAGATGTTATTACCAAGGGCTATATCATTAGGATTATCAAACAAAGGTTTGTTGATAATTTGCCAGAACTTACTACTGTTCCCCAACACTGAAGGGTCAAGGAGGGACTCTATGGTATTGGCCTTGATTTAATAGCTAATCAATTAAAAAATAAAAATTAATAATTATTACAAATGATTACATATTAATACAAATTATTTACCAATTAACAATTAATGTATTAACAAATAAAAATGTATTAAAATTTACAACAAAACTAAACCAATAAATAAATAACAATATTTATTTATTCACAATTAAATTACTTCCCACCCTATTCCCCTATAAACCCACAACCCGCTACAGAAAATAAATTAATACAATTAACATAATTAACAATTAAACTATTAATTAAAATTAATTACCAATTATATTTTAATTAATTACCAAATAAAAATTTCTATATCAATTAATTCCAAATAAATACCAAAAAATAAATTTCAAAATGTAATTAATTATAATTAAATTACTTCCCACCCTATTCCCCTATGAACCCACAACCCACTACAGAAAAAACATTAATACAATTTACATAATTATCAATTAATCAATTAATTAAAATGAATTACCAATTATATTTTAATTATTTAACAATTAAAAATTTAAATATCAATTAATTCAAAATAAATACCAATAAATCATTTAAACATTTAAATAATTATATTTAAATTACTTCCCACCCTATTCCCCTATAAACCCACAACCCGCTACAGAAAATACATTAATACAATTTAGATAATTATCAATTAATCAATTAATTAAAATGAATTACCAATTATATTTTAATTAATTACCAATTAAATATTTAAATATCAATTAATTCAAAATAAATACCAATAAATACATTTAAACATTTAAATAATTATATTTAAATTACTTCCCACCCTATTCGCCTATAAACCCACAACCCGCTACAGAAAATACATTAATAAAATTAACATAATTATCAATTAATCAATTAATTAAGATAATTAACAATTATATTTTAACTAATTACCAATTAATTATCAATTAACAATTAATTCTAAATAAATACCAATAAATAAATTAACATATTTAATTAATTATAATTAAATTACTTCCCACCCTATTCCCCTATAAACCCACAACCCGCTACAGAAAATACATTAATAAAATCAACATAATTATCAATAAATCCATTAATTAAAATAATTATCAATTGTATTTTAATTAATTACCAATTAATTATCAATTAACAATTAATTCTAAATAAATATCAATAAATAAATTAACATATTTAATCATTTATAATTAAATTACTTCCCACCCTATTCCCCTATAAACCCACAACCTGCTACAGAATTATATTACACAAAAATTAAATACCATAAAATTAATTAATTAAAATACATTATAAAATAAATATACACTTTCACACATATACTAACATAAAAAATACTTAAAAAAATTAATATTAACTTACTTACCTCAAATTCGATATTTTTGTTGTCTATATTCTGTCATTCTATATTTTTGTTGTCTATATTCTGTCATTCTATATTTTTGTTGTCTATATTCTGTCCATTGGATATTTTGTCCATTCAATATTTTTTGATTCGATATTTATGCTATTCTATTCGATATTTTTGTAGTCTATATTCTGTCCATTCGATATTTTGTCCATTCTATATTTTTAACTCGATATTAATGTAACTCATTATTTTGACTATATACCGCATCAAAAGGTTAACCCGGGTCCCCCATCCCTACTCTTTAAGATTCTCTTATCAGCCCATTCCCCTTCCTGGGATGTGCCCAGTCCCATTTCTTGTGAACTCTCAATGAATCAAAGAACACCCTTTGAAGTGCACAGGGGAAATCTGCCTCTTTCCTCCCCAGTGTGTGTCCCAACCCCATCTTAGAGGAATGGTGTCAAGGACCCAGAATCTTCGCAGGAGCAAATGGCTGCTTTTTCCCAACGCCCGACCGCCGGTGACGTTGCGCTTCTTACAGAGCAACAACACCAACAGAGAGGAAAGGTGAATTGGAAGAGAAAAGAAGAGACACTCCAACTGCTGTCACCCTCGGTGGCTTCAGAGGCTTCTGTCTGCTATTTGTTTTCCTCCACCCAGGAGGGTTAC
Source organism: Lissotriton vulgaris (assembly GCF_964263255.1). NCBI lineage: Eukaryota > Metazoa > Chordata > Amphibia > Caudata > Salamandridae > Lissotriton > Lissotriton vulgaris. Next base: position 1,303,101,242 of record NC_141694.1, read on the forward strand.
CTAATGCACAGAGGGAGAGAACCTTAAACACCACAACTCTGACTAAACACTCTATAGTTAATAAACAGTTTCTTATTTACTATACCAGTGCTTATTTGGAGCATTGCATCTCTTCGGTATTATTGAATTTTGGATTCTACTGAATTAGAAGAACGTGTGACTCTCTGCAATAAAGAAAACAACCTTAGAACTAATTACTGTATCCTTTCTCATAAATAGCAAGTGACTAACTGGACTTTTACCTTCTAATTCGGAAGAGAATTGTAGAGTGAGATATCTTTCACAATTGAATAGGAGTACTGTCTCTTATCAGAAAAATGTCCTGGAAATTGAGTATGTGCAAATGTTCTTTGAACTGGCGCGCAAAAGGGATAGATAGGGAAGGAAAAAGGTGAGGAAAAGCGCAATAGGAAGGACAGGGTCCCAAAGGATTTAGGACGATGAATAGTTGACACGTTCTGCGCTGCTACCAATGGAAAGTTCTTACTTGATAAGTGGCGACGCTAGAACAGTTCCAAGCCACTATTCTGTACAGTTCCGACTCGTAGTATCTGCTTCTACGCTGATTCTCCTCAACGCTCGAAACTCTCAGGAACTCTGAAGACTGCTCCTCAGACTTAGACTCTCACTGTGACTGAAATTGAATTTCCGAAAGCAGAGTAATAAAAACTCTCTCTCGAGAGAGAAGCGGAGTAGTTATCGCTAACTGGAAACCTAGATAACCGTTCTCTCACGCACTAAGCATAGGCGGAGAAACGGTTCAGAACGTGTAATCTCAAACGGAATCAAATTGAAGTGTGAAGTGGAATCTGTGTGTGTCATCTATAAAGACTAGACTGTGCAAGTAGTACAAAATGGCGTTGCATTCCTTACCAATACGGCGGCCATCTTATAACGGTCAATTAACTTTGTAAGTCATACCAAGTATTGATCATTTGCGGTTTGATTACCACTCTGGTTCGTCTTTTAGGGATACAAAATGAAGACTTGTTCCAAATGGTAGCAATCAAGCGGTTCCTGACAGTACCCCTCCTCAACAACCGATTTATCGGTCCTGGTTTGTGTGGATATTGTGAATAGAATCGTCTGACTAACTGAGGGGTATGAACATTCTCTGATGGTTCCCATGACCTATCCTCTGGGCCATAGCCTGTCCAATCAATCAAGTAGAAAAGTTTTCCCTTAGAGAGTTTAGAGTCCAGAATCTCCTTAACCTCATACTCAGGGTGTCCTTCTATCTCTAAAGCATCTGGGGGTTTAGAAATTCTTACGTTGGGAGCAGCCTTTATTAAAATGGAGACATGAAAGACTGGATGGATGCCTAACTTGGGAGGTAATTTCAGTTTTACAGTGACGGGCCCTAAAACTTGTTTGATTAGATAAGGACCTACATAGCGAGGCTGAAATTTTCTATTCCATTTCAAGTGAAGATTTTTGGTAGACAACCAAACTTGATCTCCTACTTGGTACTTTGGTGCTGGTTTTCTGTGTCTGTCTGCACATGTTTTGTATTTCTCTTTAGCTTTAATCAAATTCGCCTCTGCCGACTGAAGGAGAACTGTTAAATCTCCCCCCAATTCGTTCACAGCAGGAACCTCTAAATCAAGTTGGGTGTGGAAGGGGTTTGGATGATAACCATAATTCAGATAGAAGGGGGAATAACCAGTGGATACACTCTTGGCATTAGTAGATGTGAATTCAGCCATCCATAACTTCTCTGACCAGCTACCACCTCGATCCAAAAGGTACAGACGAAGATACTGTTCCAATTCTTGATTTATTCTCTCCGTCTGACCGTCCGTCTCTGGGTGATAACTTGTAGAGTATCTAGGTTCAACTCCCAAACCATGCAGAAAGGCCTTCCAAAAATGGGACACAAATTGGGTACCTCGGTCAGAAATTACCACCTTGGGAACCCCATGGATCTTTACTAGATTTTCGCAGAACACCTTAGCTAACTCTCTCGCTGAAGGTACCCCCGTTAGTGGAATAAAATGGGACATCTTGGAGAAGGTGTCTACAACTACTAGGATAGTGTTAAATCCCTGACTCAGAGGCAAATCTACAATCAAATCCATAGAAATACTTTGCCATGGATGAGAGGGAGTGGGCAAAGGCTGTAACATGCCCTGTGGAGCTTGTCGGCTAGCTTTACCACGAGCACACAATTCACAAGTTTGAACATATTGTTTAACATGCGAGAACAACCCAGGCCACCAAAAATAGCCCTGAACCAGATCCAAAGTTTTGTTTATTCCCTTATGTCCCGCTAAAGGCTGATCATGGCATTCTTGAAGGGCCTTGTCTTGCAACTCCTTAGTGGGTAGGTATAAAGACTCTTTATGATAAGGTAATTGGTTGTAGATTTTCCTATCGGCGTCTTGTAAGGGCCACTGTTGCATTTCCTCTGGGGAAAGACTCTTTTGTACTTCTTCTTGAAACTTCTCCACCCAAAGAGCACAAACAAACTTAGATTCAGGGATTATTGGTTGTGGTTCAACTGAATGTTCAACTTCGTCAGTATTTAACCGTGACAATGCATCTGACTTTCCATTTTTACTTCCAGGACGAAAAGTGATGACAAAATCAAAATCCGCGAAGTATAAAGACCATCATAACTGCCTGGGAGTCAAGGTCTTTGCTGTCTTTAAAAATAGAAGGTTCTTATGATCAGTAATTACTGTGACCGTGTGCTTGGCTCCCAACAGATAATGTCTCCAGTGTTCAAACGCATCTTTTACAGCAAAAGGTTCTTTCTCAGTGATGGTGTAATTAATCTCAGCAGAACTCAATTTCCGAGAAAGGTAAGCTACAGGATGTAACTGCCCAGTGCCATGATGTCGTTGGGAAAGCACTCCCCCGATGGCTTGGTCAGAAGCATCTGCTTCCACAAAGAAAGGCTAATTCGGATCCGCATGCAATAGGATCGGTGCAGAAGTAAATCTTTCTTTTAGACTGGAGAATGCTTGTTCTGCTTCGGGTGTCCATTGAAATTTTACACCTTTCTTTAATAGACGAGTAATGGGCACAATCAACTGAGAGAAGCCTTGAATAAATCGCCTATAAAAGTTTGCAAAGCCTAAGAAACTCTGAATCTCCTTCACATCCTTCGGTGCCGGCCACTCAGAAACTGCTTGCACTTTTAGTTCATCCATGGTAACACCATTAGCAGACAAAATGAACCCAACCCCAAGAATTCCACTCTTGGAGGGCTGAAAACACATTTTTCTAGTTTCACATAGAGCTGATGGGTGCGCAGGCGTTCCAACACCAATCGCACATGTTCCGGATGGTCTTGAGGGTCTTTGGAGTAGATTAGAATGTCGTCTAAATAAATTACTGTAATCTTATCAAGTAGGTCTCCCATCACATCATTGATGAAGTGTTGAAAGACGGCGGGGGCATTGCAGAGTCCAAAGGGCATTACTCGATACTCAAACAATCCAAATTTCGTTCGAAATGCAGTCTTCCATTCGTGCCCTTCTTTTATACGGACCAAATGATAAGACCCGCGCAGGTCTAATTTAGTAAAAATCTTGGCTTCCTTTATTTGATTCAGCAAAACAGAAATCAACGGAAGAGGATAACGATTCTTGACCGTGACTCGATTTAAGGCTTTGTAATCGATGCACGATCTCAAGGTTCCCTCCTTTTTTGGGATGAAAAACAATGGAGAGGATACAGGAGATTGTGATGGTTTTATAAAACCATTGGCAAGGTATCTGTCCAAATATTCCTTGACATGTTGATTTTCAGCTTCAGTTAATGCATAGATTCTGCTACACAGGAGTACTGAGCCGGGCTCTAGATCAATTGCACAATCGTAGGGACGATGCAGAGGTAACTGTTCGGCTTCTTTCTCACTAAAAACCTCTTCAAACTCTTGATATTCCTGGGGAATCTCAATTGAATCAATCACTCCAACTGATTGCCCTCCAAAGGATAATAAACTTGCTTGAGTTGGTTCGACCACTGACTCACTTGAATGGTAGCAATGTTCCTGACAAAAGATGGATTGCATCTGAACTGTTCTGTTTTCCCAATCAATGGTGGGATTATGGATAGTCAACCAAGGTAATCCAAGAATAAGCTGAAATTGAGGCGCATAAATCAGATTGAACTGTAGTACCTCACGATGACCATCCGATTGGATTAATTCTAAAGGTTCCGTGTGACTAGTGATGGGACCCGAAGATAAATTAGTTCCATCTACTGCACGAACTGGCTCACTCTTTTCTTTTCGGATTGCTTGGATTCCAATTCGTTGGGCATATTTAATGTCACAGAAATTTCCGGTGGCTCCAGAATCCAACATTATGGCTACTCCATGAATTTCTTTATCTTGAAACTTGAGAGTCATATGGAGTATCACATGAGGAGTAAAGGCTTGCAAGGTGTTCATAATTACATGAGTGTCTGGGATCGCCTTTTCTTCTTTTGCCATCAGTGCAACCCCTTCTACTGATGGTTCAAGGTGTTTCCCTTCATCAGGGACTTGGGTCTCTTTTGACATTCTCTGACAAAGTGTCCTGATGCTCCACAATATAAACACAACTTCTTTAATCGTCGTTGTTCTTTTTCCTCTTTACTTAAGGGACCACGAACTGCTTCAATTTGCATTGGCTCCACTTCAGCATTTGACCCTAAAGGTCTTCCTCCTTCAGTTCGGGCTCTATCAAGGCGAGGGATATTCCATTTGAATTCTTTCTTCTTCTCACCTTTTCTTTCGGAGTTACGGAAATCAAGTTCCAAAACGAGATCTACTAACGCGGACAGATCAGTGGGCCGGTTGGGAATCTGAGCGAAGGTATCTTTAATTTCATCCCGTAGACCCCTATAACAAAGCGCTGCTCTCTTTTCTTCTGGCCAGTTAGTTTCTACGAGAAGTTTATTAAATTGTGTCAAATAAGTAATTACATTTTTACTTCCTTGATGGAGTTCGAGCAACTCATTATCAGTGGCCTGGGAAATCCGACGCCTGTCGAATATACACAGAAATTCAGCTTTAAACAAATCAAAATCATGTAGAAAAGGGTCATCTCTAGCCACCAAAGGCATAGCCCAATTCGCTGCATCCCCACCCAAATACGACAAAACAAACGCAACCTTGGACTGAGCATCAGGGAATAGCGTGCAACGACACATGAAGTGTAAGGAACACTGGGTCAAAAATAATTGGGCCTTTTGTGGGTCTCCTTGAAATCTTTCTGGTGCTGCTAAAGGAATTAATGGTGAGACGGAATCAATTACTTGTGATACTGTTCGGGGGTCTTGAACTGGGATAGTCTTATCTGACGTGGAGGGAGAGGCTACAGGATTCCCCATAACTAGTCCATCAACCTTCTGAGAAAGAAGCATTGTTTCCTGTCGGAACGCTACTAACTCTTGCTTTAGATTTTTGTTTTCTTCTCTAACCGCTCCAATCTCTCGCTGAATTCCCCCTAACATTTCACCTAATGCCTTTAAATTAAACCCTTCAACCATTTTGCTCAGGCGAAGTAATTTCGTTGGCACTTCAATCTGCCAAGGACCCAGAATATTCGCAGGAGCAAATGGCCGCTTTTTCCCAACGCCCGACTGCCGTGACGTCGCGCTTCTTACAGAGCAACGACACCAACAGAGGGGAAAGGGGAATTGGAAGAGAAAAGAAGAGACACTCCAACTGCTGTCACCCTCAGTGGCTTCAGAGGCTTCTGTCTGCTATTTGTTTTCCTCTACCCAGGAGGGTTACCTAATGCACAGAGGGAGAGAACCTTAAACACCACAACTCTGACTAAACACTCTATAGTTAATATACAGTTTCTTATTTACTATACCAGTGCTTATTTGGAGCATTGCCTCTCTTCGGTATTATTGAATTTTGGACTCCACTGAATTAGAAGAACGTGTGACTCCCTGCAATAAAGAAAACAACCTTAGAACTAATTACTGTATCCTTTCTCCTAAATAGCAAGTGACTAACTGAACTTTTACCTTCTACTTCGGAAGAGAATTGTAGAGTGAGATCTCTTTAACAATTGAATAGGAGTACTGTCTCTTATCAGAAAAATGTCCTGGAAAACTTGGAAATTGAGTATGTGCAAATGTTAGATAGAGAAGGAAAAAAGTGAGGAAAAGCGCAATAGGAAGGACAGGGTCCCAAAGGATTTAGGACGATGAATAGTTGACAAGTTCTGCGCTGCTACGAATGGAAAGTTCTTACTTGATAAGTGGCGACGCTAGAACAGTTCCAAGCCACTATTCTGTACAGTTCTGACTCGTAGTGTCTGCTTCTACGCTGATTCTCCTCAACGCTCGAAACTCTCAGGAACTCTGAAGACTGCTCCTCAGACTTGAACTCTCACTGTGACTGAAATTGAATTTCCGAAAGCAGAGTAATAAAAACTCTCTCGAGAGAAACGGAGTAGTTATCGCTAACTGGAAACCTAGATAACCGTTCTCTCACACACTAAGCATAGGCGGAGAAATGGTTCAGAACGTGTAATCTCAAACGGAATCCAATTGAAGTGCGCAGTGGAATCTGTGCGCGTCATCTATAAAGACTAGACTGTGCAAGTAGTACAAAATGGAGTCGCATTCCTTACCAATACAGCGGCCATCTTGTAACGGTCAATTATCTTTGTAAGTCATACCAAGTATTGATCATTTGCGGTTTGATTACCACTCTGGTTAGTCTTTTAGGGATACAAAATGAAGACTTGTTCCAAATGGTAGCAATCAAGCGGTGCCTGACAAATGGGAACTGGCTATAAGGGAGAATCTCCCTTATACCCAGTTCCTGAGACTACGAAGGAACTGTAGCAAGAACACTGAATACAGAGCACAAGCAGAAGACATTTTTCAGAAACTGGCAGACCGTGATTACCCCAGGCGGGTGATCAACAAGTGTAAAAAATGAGCACGCAACCAGAACAGAGAGGGCCTTCTGGAGACATCTACTAAGACGGAACCAGAGGGATTGACGACTTGTGTCACAACTTACAGCCCAGTGACCGATAAAGTTAAGAAGATCGTCAATAAGAATTGGAGGATCTTGACGTCAGGGACACTCACATGGCCAAAACCTAGGTTTGTTCTAGAGAAAATGTTCCTTCAATGGTCATGGGCTTCAATTGACATTATACATAGAATTATTTGAATAAGGTGACAGAATAATATGACAATATTTACTTTATCATTATTTTTATTTTCATTTAGTATAATTTCTCATTTTTCTTTTTTATAAAAAAGAGACAGTTCATCATAAATACATTTTTAAAGTGAGTATTTTTTGCTTTTATGAACGAGTACAATTACTAACACACCATAGATTGAAAATATATACACAATTATAATACACAGTTAATTTTAAGAAAACCACCTGATATCAAGCACCCAACTCAGATCACTAACATACACACATACATACTACAATCAATCCGCACTAACAGAAAGGAAAAAGGGGAGGCCATTGCAATACCCGAAGGAGGTGTAATCTACATACACTCCAGGTATGTGTAGATCCTAATACCGCAGAGTGTGACGTGTTACCCACACCTTCAGTAGCATAACATGATTTATGAGCATGCATGCAAGTGTTGGCCTTTTCAAGGTTGTGAGCGCAATAGTACACATTTTAAGAGCGCGTGGGAGTGAATACAGATTTAACAACAAGATGACCTTGCATGAACACAAATTAGCTTACCAATACCTCAATTATCATGGTTTGGCATCCTTTTTGCATGCAACACGTTTGTGGAGAAAGAGAGAGTTGACACTGCCATTTACTGGGGGGCCTGTAAAGTATTGCCATTTTAGGTTGCCACAAAATCGATTTTGGAATAGTAGTCTAGTACTACTTTATATGTCTCCCCTTACCCTAACCCATGTATGTCTTATTGTAAATGTCTGTATTATTTGTTGCAGGTACACTGAGACCTAAAAGAGACGAAACAGGTTGATAATTTCCCTTTTCTTATACCTGTTTGCAAAAATTTTGTAGACTTGCACCACTCTCACTTATCACGATTGGTCCTGAAGAAAGCCCATAAGTCCCAAAACGGCAGATGGGGCTGAAACATGTCGTCCATTTTTATTTTTATTTTCACTAATTGCTAGCGCGTTCTGAATTCTTAATTTTTTCAAAGAACGCACTTCTTCAGCATTCCCCACAAGGGGCTACCCGAATCCAGACCCAATAAAGCCAAGTATCTGGCTGTACGGGTATTTTAACTGAACACTGTCCACATCACTGGGTCACTACTGTTTTTAACTATGGGTAAGATCCTCCTGGTGGAGGCTGCATACCGAAAATCAGCCCAATGATTATGCACACATGTGTATGAAGAGCGGAGAATCAAGATATACCGCTACCCCTACTTCCCAACACGTGCATGAGGGTTTTTTATTGGAGACACTTCATCTATTTCTTGCATACCCTGGTTCATGCAGGACAAGTGATCCTTCCCCTAAGATTAGTTGGATTGAATATAGGAAACTGAAGGATCAGTATTTCCTCCTCCCTCGTTTGATTAGTAAATGGACAATACACACATTTGTCTAGAGGAATCTCTACCTGTTCTCCATGTTTCACAATGCAGGCCTGGGTTTCTCAAAATGGAACCCAGGCCCCTTTATGTTATCTACCACCCACACGTGTTAATACAACAGGGCATTTTTATAGCATACATGCATTGCACAGTTCTGTATTCTCCATATACTGTACCACCCATAGGCACATATACATCCTTCCCCCACATTTGACATGCACACACTGCCATAGACTGTATCCTTAATTCTCTGTACCACTCATAGGCACACATATATCCAGCATATGCATTTAAAATGCATGTACTGCATTGTTCGTGTATTGTACCACTCACAAGAAGAACACATACACCTAGCACATGCCTTTGTTCTGCTCGTACTGCAAAAAAACTCATCATTCTGGCTCTGTACCCCTCTAGGCACATATACATCCATCCTATGCATTCAGGATGTACGTTGTTACAACGCAGGTTGTATCAACGCATACCTTTGCCACGCGGCCGCTACAACGCAAATCGTTACCACGACTTGCGTTGGAGGGCGCGGATTTAGGATTTTTATAATTTTATATTCCAACACCAGTCCGCGTAACAGTAGGGAAGGAGTTGGAATATAAATTTATAAAATTCCTTATCCCACAGCGCCCTCCAGCGCAAGTCGTGGTAACGACTTGCGTTGTAACGGCCGCGTGGTAAAGGTACCGCGTGGTAAAAACTTTGTGGTAAAGGTTGTTTACCATGCATTCACCATGCACATACTGCTCAGTAATACATTTTCCCTGAATAGTACTATTCCCAGGCACACAAACTCCAATGCAGATATAGTACTCCTGCGCTATGCAGCACTTCACAATAAACCAATGCAGGCCATGGGTGAGTTAAGTACACAACAGAGAAACTTTAAAAAGGTGAGCGAAACTGTAGGCCTCACTTCAGTGACACAGGTTAAAAAGGGCCTGTTCACTCCTACTGATCACTACACAGTATGCTGCTACTACCGCGCTCATGCTGCTTAACTCCTGGTGAAGGCAGTAGCCTTCTGCCAATATGAGTGTAGCACTTTGGGCCTCCTTCCCAGTCCAACAAGACCAGCAATCTGTGAGACAGGCCTATGTCATGACATTTACTCATGATCTGTATTTGCCTATCGCAACAAAAATCAGGATTAGGGCTACAGACATCAGTACAACAGGGCACTCAGGACTGGGTGCATGTCCGTTACCATACAGAGTACATTTCAATCCCTATTTATATATTGGCTGTTGCTACTGCGTAGTTCTAGTTAGGACCACATTCTATAGGCAATTGATTTATTGGTGTGTTAATAACTTTAGTGCTGTTCAATGAACCTTAAAGGAAATTTCCCCCAAAAAGTCTCATCCAACTTAGCTCCAGCCCTGAAAGTTTTGAGGTGATCTCTCAAGTGGGGGCTGAGAAAAAGGGGGGACCCAAAAGGAATTTTCCTCATAATGTTTCACGTAGGAATTTTAGACACAGATACAACCAAAATGTCTGATAGAAATTAAACCACATTTTGTCCAAAAGTTTGAGCTTTACGCAGAAAGTGTGCTTTTTGTGATTTGGAGTGAATACGTTCAACATTTTTTGTGAAACTAAAGTTGAAAATGTATGCATATATCACCCCATGGAGGATGCACAGCACTGACAGATCAAAAATAAGATCTGATTTGGTTCCACAATATCAACAAAGATGTTGCAGCAGCCATATTAGGATTCGGGGTCTCAGTCCCCATGTCCTGAAAATAGAATTTAAAAACCATATTGGCCTGTTTGGGGTGTCCCAGAGGGATCCCCCTTTGGGCCCGAAACAAATTTCTTTTTCCAAGCTTTGTTTTCTCGCATACTGGTCTATACATTTCTATGGCATTAGAGGCCTGACAGTAAGTACTTGGAGTACTCTTCTCTTTTTTTCCTTTTCACATGTTTTTTCTTAAAGATGATTATAGTTAGTAAGAACCCTTCTTCTATCCCTTGTGCATAGTAGGTTCCCTATCGGTGGGGATCATGTATGCAAGTGGCATATGATGTGGTGGGTGGGCTCTTGGGAGTTGTAAGGTTACATTGGGGAAGTAGGTAAAGTGAATCAGAGTAAGCAGATGGGCACTGGGTTACGCAGATGGGCAGAAAAATTGTCTGTTTAAATTCATATAGATTCTTAAAAAAGTAGTTTGGGTAGGTGGGAAGCTACATCACTTAAAACGGGCTACTTTAGATTTACAATTGTAGCCATATATATTTGCCTAATTTAGAAGAAACTTTAATGTTTCACTAATTAAAAACTGAGTTTGCCAAGATGTGTTCACTGTATATATTTGGAGGTACTGTTATTTCTTAAACGAATATCTGATCAATGTCCTAAAATGAAAAAAACATTTATCTTCTTCATCCCGAAATCTGGATTGGTTTGACCCACTTTATAAACTATGCCCACAAAATCCTGGCTTTACTTTTTCAGCTTGATAAAATTAGCTTGTAATGACTTCCCAGGGATTACATAAATCACTTGGCCAATCGGGCCACTGTCATAAACATTACAATTAGAGTCACCAGTAATTACTGGCAGGATCACTTTTAGCATAAGGAACATCAGGCATAACCAACATCATCAGCAGTGCACTATAGTAAGTACTAGTAGAGTGCACACATTATGGTAATATCTGTACTGGTAATGTCACCTTATATCAGGGCACAACACATCCACAAACCTGTTATGCAGCAACTGTTTTCCCCTGCGTAGGCTTCTGGTCTACCTGCCTGCCTACCACAGGGGATGCCATAATGTCGTGCTCGGCCCCCGTCCTGGGCTTGCCCTGCAATGCCTTTTCCAAGAGTAAGGGCTCAGGCCAATGGGGCCGGCCGAGCCCTTAACAGAAGCAACACTATATTCTATCCAAGAAAATGCCCTCATTGGTGGGGAGACTTCACTTGATCCCCCCGCGAAGGTAACTCTCACAGTGTCAGCTGACTCCGGTATACGGAGGGACTACTGCTGCCCGAAATATGGCACTGCCGGTGAGGACAAATGCACCGCCCTCTTCCGCTCTCTGCTGACCTGGAGGCTCCAAACGGATGTACTGCAGGCTTCCTCTTGGGAGAGGCCACCTTTGTTGGGGCGTATTTATGATTTGGACAGGTAATAACACGGAACTTCTCATATTCATTGATTGGCTTAACACTTGTCAACCAGATCTCAAGTTCACATACCAATTTAACAACGAACACATTGACTACCTGGATGTAATGGTTAAAGCCCTAGAGGTAGAACTATACACTACTTTGTTCTGCAAACCTATGGAACGAAACACTCTGCTCCAATACAGCAGCTCACACCTTAGTGCCCTATGGGACGGTCTCCCCTATGGTCAATTCCTAAGGAGTCACCGTAATTGCAAATTCAAGGAAGATTTCTTCAAGGAAGCGGAAGTACTTTGCAAGAAACTCGCTGACAGGGGCTACCAGAGACGCCTCATAAAACACTCTCCTAAGCGCGCATTGTACTCCCATAGATAATTCCTGCTTCAACCCAAACAAAGAACATCTATGTCGAGGATCACATGAGTCAGTACTTTCTTTCTAATCAGCAACAAATTCACCAAAGTGATCAAAAAACATGGCCAGTGATTACAGTGGCAAATATCACTTGGGAAGCCCCCCTCTTCTCCTTTAAAAGAGAACATAACATTAGAGACCATCTAGTAAGAGCACACAAACCTAAACTCCATGAGACCACTATCCACCATATCTCGGCCTTCCCCCTGTCCAGGGAGATTTTAAATGCAGAAATTACTCAGCCTGTGTTTCTTTCTACCACATACACCAAAGTGTTTGAGTATGCCAGTATGAAACACATGCTCGATTTTTTTCTCCAATTGTAATTCAAGTAATGTTATTTACTGCACTCTTTGTCCTTGTAACATGTTATGCATAGTCTAAACTACACAGAAAATCAAAGAAAGAATATCGCAACACAATAGCAGAATCAGTTGCAAAGTCATCACAGCCTCTCTGGTGGAACACTTCTTGGAAAATAAATTCTGAAAATGACTTCACCTGGCAAGTAATTGATGTTTTACGCCCCCTACCCAGAGGTGGTGACTACCAACGAATCCTGAACAGACTTGATTGCAAATGGATTTTTAACTGTCAATCCATCAATCATGGTTTAAACACGCAAGATGAGTGGAATGCAATTCTTTGAATTCCTTTCTTTTCTCCCAAAAGGTGTTTCTAATATGTATATACTGCATCCACTTTAAGATTGTACCAGTACTTGTCTTGTTCTGTATCTAAATAACACTTCTTCAGCACAACCCTTATGCTGTCTGTTTTAAAATAATTGTGCTCATTTCGCCTTGGTCCTTATTGTATTTAATGTTAACATATGCTGATCTTTTTATTTTTACTATGTATATAAATTGATGTTGTAGCCCATTGCATACCTTGCACCACCTGATGGAGTCTGCCCTCTCGTGCTTTCAGATGTCTGTCTCCTATGTAATCTTTTCACAACCTTCCCACTATCTCTTTAAAGCGTGTTGGGATATGTGAAGTAATTCTATCCACTACTACCTTTTCACCATTCATTTTTATAAGGTCCAAATTGGCATGTCCTCTGCTGCTCCTCTATGGAGCAGTACTTCACTTTCGCACCAAATGCCACAACCACGAGCATCTGAGTACCCATGCTCTGCAACTTGGGAGGGAGGGGGGCAAGCCACACCAAATAAATTTTGTGTGTGTAAAAGGCTGCTTTATTGAAACAGGTGCACATCACAAGTTATTAACCTTGGCCCAGCCGTACAAAGCTAACACCTCTCTACACATAAAATACCTGACCTCTTGTTCCCCCCCACCCCTATGATCCCCACAGGATAACCCCCACTCTGCAAAATACAATAAATAACATTACATAACAATAATACAATGCCATCTTCCAACATATAGCATTTACCAATACTAACCTCCCATGACCCAAATCCCTACCTGCCTTTATGCAACTGTAACTAACGAACCTCTAATCTAAACTTAACCTACCTGGTTACCCTTTCCCTGCTCCGGTTCACAAACTCCCCACACTTAACAAGAAACTACAAAAACTCCAGCCGAACTTGGCCAACTTTTAAACAACCCCGCCACCCAGGAAAAGGTGGGATGGTAGGCAGCAACGCCGCCTCCCCCTTTTCCTGCCCCTTCCTAGGTCTGGTTCCCTGCCTCTCCAGCCTCCTAAGTGTGAAAATCCCCTTTGGCATCTGCGCACCCCCAATGATCTGGCCAGTACTTCCCAAAGTTCTAATAAGTAAAAGTCCATGCCCAGCTTGGAAAAATGGACACCCGTCCCCTATGAAAAATTCCAGCGTATCATATTTGATGTCCCTGTGATGGATCCTATCAAAGCCTACCTGGCGACAAAAGCCCACCATCTCTGTATTTAGCTTCCTCCTGGCCTTGTCCACTGTCCCAGGATTCACCGCACCCCTCCAGACCCTACGTGGCACAAACTCCCTCCAAAGAACAGCCCACCCTGACCACTGATGCCTGATCGAATCCACATCACGCTTCAATTATGAGCCAATCCCGTCTCCTTTACCATAACATTCTCACCGAGATGAATGACCAAAACATCGGGCACCTACCAGCCACTAAAATCCCATTAAAGACCTGCAGCAACTCCTTCCAACGCACACCCCCATTTCCCTTCCAACACACAGTAAACAGATCTTTATTGAAACCAAGATTCTCCCCGAAATAGCTGGCGCGGGCCTGGACCTGAGTCCACTTCACAAAAGAATGACCCACAATCCGTATGAACATCTCCCTGGCGAGGGGACCCATCCCTGAACCTGAAACGAGAAACATGAATGAACACAGGGAAAACACATGACCGCGCTACAACATCCCTGAAGTGCTGTGCACATAATGCTGGTAACAGTCAGAGGATCACCTCCCCAAATCCGTGATGTCCCCTCGCCCCCAGCCCCGATTGCTTGCTTCGGACGTGCCCCAATCTAAAGGAACGCGTCCCAAAACCTTTCCCATCAATACTCAGCCCGGCCAACCCCTTCCTCAATACAGCCAAGAGCTGTGAAGCTTTGACCACCCGCCCGTCGGCATGTCTGAAAACTTACCCAAACGTATCTGGTGACAGGGACCTCCACCACATCCCCCACCTGTACGGGCAAGTCAGCACCGGCACGCCAGCCTGCAAAGAAACCCATCTGCCCCGCCCCTCTGATCCATTTTAGATTTATTAAGCCATAACCCTCTCAATCATATCCAGAATAAACCGAATCACATCTTCCTGCCAGCGCAGCGGCAAATCCCGTTGCTTAGCACCAGACCGCAAAAATCCCTCCCATGCTGTCCTGTATGCTACCTTCGTAGATTGCGCTGGAGAACCTAAAACCAGCAGCAACATCCTGTGTTGGCTACGTACCACAAATTCTGCGGCATACTGGTCAGGGTCCTGTCCGCGTCCATGTCTAGCCCACAGAATCTCCCCCACTGTGAACGAGACAAAGCATTGGCTATGTCATTGTCCACACCAGGCACATGCACTGCGTGAAAGGCAATATCATGCCGTAAGCAGCCCAACACAAACACTCTCAGCAACTTCAAGACTTGTTCATCCCTTGCAGACTGGCGGTTCACGATTTCCACTACTGCCATATTGTCTACCCTAAACGTTACCTTTTTGTGTGCCAGCTTTTCTCCCCATAGTGTGACAACTACCACCAGCAGGAAGAACTCCAAAAAGGCTATGCTCCGTCCCCCTCCCGCCCACTCAGGGGGCCATTGCTCTGCACACCATTTACCCTGCCAGTACAGTCCAAAACCCTCACTCCCTGCCGTATCAGAAAAGATTTGTACATCTCAAACCATGTCATCCTCTCGCATCAAGGGGATGCCATTGAAGTTTTGGAGAAAAAACTGCCACATTCTCAGATCTTCCCTCACCCCGGTCGACAGTTGCACATTGTGATGCGGAGGTCTCTGTCCTGCTAGTGCCCTGCCCAGTCGCCTACAAAAATTCCACCCTACTGGTAAATATTGCAGGGATTTGTTAGCATGAGCTGAAAGCCATTTTGTATTTCTGGCAGCCATCTTGACTATCACAGAGTTATGATGGTCCAGTCTGAGAGTATTTTACATTACCACTGGTCATGCACAAGCAACAGTAACTTTTACTTTGTTCTCGCTGTAGATTTAATTGTGAGGATAATACACATGCAATGTCTACAATGTTTTCTTTCCATTTTTTTCTTACATAGGAAAGACCTATTGCATCATCAGCACAATACTGAGAAGATGTGGTAGGATGGTTTCTAATTAATCACTCTTATGTTTATTCCTTTATTTTATTAGTTGAGCACATATGATAGTGCCCTTGCAGTAGCAGATTTTAGCTTGGCCCTGACGAATGCCAGTGATACTTCACAGTAAGGCAGAAACATGTTGGCCCTGTATAGATCTTTGTCTTGATTTCTACCAAGCAAGTTGGACAGTGATTATTTCACACTGTCAATCCACTATTTTTAATCTGACATCCAGGTGAACACTATTAAAGGTCTTTGTTTGCCTTGATAGCCATTTTAATCCACTTCACTTTTCCTTTTTTGCACTGCACATATCAGTCCCACTATCTAGACTTACAACTGTGGTAACCATACCTTGGTCTTGTGATGCGTTGCTAATATCCAACTGGGCGATCGCACACAGACCTGGTTTTGGAAGTCCTAGATGATGAGGCTCCGCCATCAGGTGGGCTGATAGGACTTAATCATCAAGTTGATAGTCTTCATTTGAATTATTTGTTGTGCAACTTCACCAGTGTTAATTGTTATATCTCAGCACCACTTGACCAACAGGCTTTGTTGTTATTTAGGTAGTTACACAGGGGGTATTAGCCTGTTTGGTCGTTAAACACTTCCCTCGGACCCTCTCTTACGAGTTGTTATGATAGCCATCTTGTTTGCCATGTGCTGCCACATGCTCACCATGTGCTCTGTCCTCCCTCAGTGTTGACTGCTCTATTAATATGCCTAGAAACGAACTATATTTAGCATCTTCCACCTTCACACATGTTCAGTTGAGCTTGCAGCTGTCCTTGCAACTGTTCCTAGTCTGTAAATGTCAGGATGTGTTCACCAGAATTAGCAACTGTTAGCTCCTCCCACTTTGTTGAGCAAGCAGATCTTGCATGTCCATATTAGTCATTTTGCATGCTTACATGAGCCAGGACTGCCCCTTGGTCTTATGCTGACTATGTAACCCTAAGCATATATAAGGCCCCAGTTTTCTGTACTGCTTAGACTGCCTCATTCAGTTGCAAAGGCTTCTGTGTGACGTAGTCTCCCTCATTTGAGGTTAATAAAGATGTTACTTTTATATTTCAGCTTCTGTGCAAATTTCTTCTTTGTTGGTTTAAAAGGACCAAGTATCAGTGGGACCCCTGAGAAGGTTTCTATTTTCTACAAATGGCTCTCCAACGTGGACCTCATCAGAGAAGTGGCTATCTAAGGAGTGATCTTGTCAGGAGACAGAAATCTATTGAGGAGGATAGGACAGAACTCTACTAAGGAGGTACTCTGTGCACGGAGATTCTGGGGATTCTCTGTCTCTGCAGCCCAGTATATTTCTGATCTTCCTGATTTTGATCCTCCACATGATGTCACTCCTTAAAAGACCGTTAGGTCATTCAGAACTTGGCAGTTAGAATTTGGACAACCATTTGTTTGGTAAGAGTCGTTCCGCGGCGCTTGCTGTTGGTTTTTTATGCCTTGGATTGGTAAAGTAGTTTAGTAACGCTTACTGTGGCTTTGAATTAGTATGATTGGCCAATATTTGTATTTGTATGTATGTAATATGTAAATTGCAATTTATGTAGGCAGGTAAAGAGGAGATTTTCCTCTGTTTGAATTTGTTTGAACGGCGCAACGTACGAAGAGTACCTTAAGCGCTACTTTGGTTATAATATTTGCATATTCTGCAATGTTTTTGGCATACCTGTTTCAAGCACACATCAAAGAATGTGTTGCTTTTTGGAGGTACCATAGTGAGATGTGAAGTGAATTAGCCGGCTCCCCTGAGGGAATACCTAAATAGGTTTAGGTATAAAAACATATTTCTTCCTTGGTGATTCTGTATCCCCAGGGAATTAAAATATGACAATAATACAAACAAGGATCCTTTTCTGCGCAAGTTTATAAATGGAGATATGCAGAGCGATTTTTTGGTGATCTGCCAGACAAAGCTAGTGAATTGAGTGTATTTTGGCTTCTTGGAAATAAAACAGTTTGTTGTGCTGTTTTTTTGCAGTCTTTTGGAATACTATTGAGAAGCTCTTCTTGTAAATATGACTTACAACTAGTATTTACAAATGGTTTGGTTTAAGTACAGTCTGTGGGCTGTCCTTTGTTTCTGTCCTAGGTGTTGATCAGTGGGTTAATCATGTGTTTAAATGTTTATGTGGTTCGTGGTTTCACATTGATACTTCTGTAAGCAAATAGCGATTGCGCTATTTGTGAAATAATGGCTTGCCTTAAGTTCCCATGTACTGTGTGTCTTAAGTGTTTGACCCCCCCCCCCCCCTCATCTGTATATGTCTGGAATGAGCTCAATGTGTTTGTTTGTGTTTTTTGCTGTCATCAGTCTGTTATGTAAAATGTCATTTAATTAATATTAAATAAAAGTTAAATAAAAATCCAGAAATGAACCATATGATATGCTAAATAATTGCATGTTACTATTAGATTGATAAGAGTAATCAACTATGCACATGTACAAATGGCCACAATGCTAAAAAGATAAAATTAGAATTCACATTAAATAGGAATAAAATAGGCCTCAAAAACGAAATTGTGTGTTTTGCAATAAATAACCAATTATAAAATGATACAACATTTTTCTTAGATACATTGTATTAGATATTAACAGGCAAACACATCATCTGAGTAAATTGGATGTTGCTGAACTACACACACATTTTAGAACTAGAAATGCCTCAGTTTGAAATAGACTGTCACCATGCTTACATTTCAACACTAAACAAGCTTTCCAACAGCTGTGTTTTAACTGCGGCTTAGGAGCAGCTGTTATTTTGTTTGTAGGCCAAGAAGAGACAGAATTTTGACTCAGCTAGGCTTTTGTCAGTTGAACACGGGGTAAAGTCCTGCATTTCAGACTGCTGATTTAAAAAGTTACAAAAATGAGGTTCATTATTTTTGTCAGAATCCATACCAAATAATCAAACCTTCCACAGGAGCTGAATGGCCGAAGATCTTCGATGAATATTTCCCAACTCCCCAATGCTCCTGAACCGGAATCTCTCCGATGCCAGAAACAGGGGAGAAAGGGGATTGGGAGAGAAAGAGAGACTGCCACACTGGTTTTGTCGCTGGACTCCTACTAGAGGGCACCTGACTGCACCTGTGAAAGAAGCACAATTACTACAGTCTAGAACATTCTATTATCTACTCTAATGTATATGCAATAGAATTCTTTACTGAACACTATACCTTAATTTGTGTGGGGGTTAGCTACTCTCTTATGTAATGCAAATGAAAACACAGCTTTTTTTTCAGCTTCTGAATGACTTGGTTGCACAAGGTAGAATAAACTTTCCTCTTCTTTTCCTCAGAGAGAAGTTTTCATGAAGTTATTGCAGTCCAAATACTGAATGGAGGTAAGTACAAATATATATATATATATATTTCTGCCTACTTGTAGCTTGTTGAATGAAACATAGGAACAGTTAAAAAATGAGCAATCTTTATTGACTGTGATAGCCTTTGTATATCGAAGGTTTGCGGTGCCGACAGAACCGTTGAGCTTTTAATGTGTCCAAGAAACAGAATGCAAAAGGTCATAAATGAAACTTTTAAACAAGGGTTAGTGAGGGAAAGTCTAGCGTGAGAAAAAGAATAACGCTTTGTAGAAATTATATAGACAAGGTCTACACTTCCAATTCTTACTGGAATCTTGCAGTGCTGGAACTCCCTGACTGATGACTTAACAGGAAGAATACAAAACACCTCACCGGAATATCGTTGAATTACCAAAAAATGAAGAAGCAATACTTGGTAAATCCTAGGGTACAGTAGCTGGAACTGAAAAGCAGAACTCTGAATGCTGAAGGCTGAGAAAGAACTCCTCAGACGCGGGACTCAGGAAATGTTGTACTCCGGCGAAAACTTCAGTTGAAGTGTGCAGCTTTTAAATCAGCACACGCTGATACAGCTGTACTGTCAGGCAAAGCGCAAGCACTAGAGCGCTAACCAAACAAAGCAGCGCCATGTTGGAAATGAAATGAAAGGGTGAGGGACTAAACCTACCGAAGGACTACCTCGCCTGTGCCACCAATTGGGTCCATGAAATAGGGGAATAACACATGGATTCAGCCTGTTTGAATTTCAAACTGGGACCACTGAATCTAGACTGGTGAAGATTTTGCCCAATCCTGACAATTTTGGATAACAGGAAAACAGTTAAAGTAGGGATTTCCTTTCTTAAGGCCTTTTCACACATTCTTGGTTCTGAAAATAAATAATGATTGTCCTTTTAAAAAGTGGCGCAAAACTTTTCATGTTTCAAGTTAGGTTTCTGTGCTTAGGCTTATGAATGAATGTGTCTAAATATGATAGGCAAGGAATGAAGATTCCTTTTTCTATGTGGAACTATGAAAATGATTGGTTTTATAAAAAAAATATTAATTATGAAAAAATTATTTTAAAAAATAAGTGCTTTTAAATTCGTTTTTTAATATTTATAAAGCTTAATACTCATACCTTGACCTCCTAGCATTAACATTTAATTTAAGTTGTGTTGTACCGCATAATGAGGAAATTTGCATATGGAATTTCACTCTGCGCAGACTTAAAAAACTCATTTTTATAAGGGTATATATGATGTATTTTTGATTTCTCACCCCTGGGCTATATAGAGAACATTCTGATGATGACTATTATGAAAATAAATTATAGGATATTCATTTTTAAGTGCCTCAAATATCAAAGTCAAAATTGGGCAAAATTCACTAATTTAAAAAGAAATTCTGCATTCAGAGCAGCTTTTAACTTGCCTTAGGCCTCAGTAAATGCATACATTTAGGTATAATACAAACAGCTGACTTCTATATTGTTAGACAAGTATACTCCACACTGCTTATAATTGAAAATATGTGTAAAAAAAAGAGCAGAAGTTATTTTCTTAACTCTAAACTGACAAACAGGGGAATGGGGCTGCATTCGCACACAGAATAGGACAGCTGGGACGGGATTAACGTCAGTTCTATATTTAGAAGCCTAGCATGGCTCCCAGAGCAAGGTCTGCTTTGACATTTTAACCTCTCAAACTTTTCGAAAGACGACAGGGGAGAGAAGGAGAAGTTTTACTTTTTTGGCAAAAGCAGGCACTTTATGTACTCATATGATAGAAAACGATATAATGTTATACGTGAACTTTGATTAGCAGCTAAGCTTTGCCATATTTTTACAGTACTAATGCTTAAAAGATGAGGCAATTAAATTTATTTGACTTCATGTGCCCTCATGTTGCATTTGTACATTTGCTAAAAGGATTGGGGTTTGGGTATTCATGTGTTTTTTTAGTTCTCTCAAAAGTGCTATGTACCTCCTATAACTTTGTTTATGCCTAGTTGCTACAAATAGTGGTTGATAGTGTTGACAGAAGTGAAACCTGTTTCAGGTTTCCTACTGTCAAAATGGGGGAAGGAGGCAAGCTCTTCTACAAATTAAGGCTAGGTAATATGTATGTTGCTCTCTCTTTTTCTCTATTTTTTTTTAGCCTGTCTAAGTTGTCTGTGAAATAGCATTGAGACATTTAATTGGCTATTTAGTAATACATTTTAAACATTGTTAGCATTAATAAAATGAATAAATATATATGTTTTGTTACTGCCCATCCTGTTTGATGAAATTATGACAGGATCAGTAGTCTAGATTGTTGTTCTCTTATTTTGATCTTTAAGGGGAACTAGATGTGGGTAGTTTTTGTTCTACAAGTCTTAAGGTGATAACACCATTATTGCATGTTATTCCATGCTACATAGTTTTGCAAGGGCATTGCTAGTTTTTTATTAGCTAGTCTGTGTAAATAAACTGACAGTCCTTATTAGAGCTTATGTTGCATAGTTTGGATCATGAAAAGTAGAACGCAGTTAAGATGCCCATGTGATCCTTATTAGACATTTTTTAAGGAAATATTGGTTTATAGATAAGAACTCCTGTTAAATTAGACGTTTTACATTTTCCTGTTGCTCCTATAACATGAGAGCATGGTCCTAAGCATACAATGTAGGTGCTTTTATTAAGAAGAAGAATGTTAGAAGTATCTGCAGTCCTGTACAAGTAATGTAAAGTTTATGAGCAAAAGTGTAAAACATTTCCTTTTTTTGAGGGTTTTCAGATTAGTACACAGGAATACACCAATGTAAGGATTTAGGGTATGTCTTTGTTGTTTTTCTCTATTCCTCACAATTTAGTAAATGAACACACACTTCCTTGGCTGCTTGGGATTGGGTGATGTATTACTCTTGTCAGTTCATTAAAGAGTTCCTTTTATACTTGCCAATAGGTCCAGGATGTTTGTTTTTTACTCTCACATAGATAGATGGAAGTGGTTTTTGGGTGCCTTGCTAATATATGGGGCGTCCCAAGACTAGGAAGTATTCTGAAACTATCCTCTCTGTTGAAAGACTGTTTCTGTGCCTTGTCTAAAGACCTTTTGTTCTGTTCACCAATAGATATTTGCTGCCTTACAACCATTGCCAGAGGGGCCCGGAAATCAGATTCAACCTGGGGATTCAGCGTCAGCACCAGTCCAGCTTGAAGCCAAAGTGATGGTAACCAGCACAGGCATTGCTGGCAACTAGGACCTCAGTGAAGGCGGAAGCCCTGAGAAGAATTGTGTACCCCTGCCACTGTCTTGGGCGAAAGACGGGGTCACGAATCAGAAAGGAGAATTTATGGATCAAGTATTTTATGCCACAGACTGACCAGAATTGCAAGGAAGCTTTGGACCCCTTTTGACACAAGGGTTGCTTCAGAGATCCTAGCATCAGGCCTCTGAATCCTGGTCCCAAAGTGAATGCAAGTTTGCTCATTTGTTTGTTGGTCAAGAGATACCTGGGTACACTGGATGCAATGTGTGGCCCCAACGAATGAGCAGTGCACCAGCAGAGCAATACAGGAGTTAGGGAAGGACTTGAGTTTAGGGTACAGGTGCTGTGTCTCTGGTACCTGTTAGATTGAAGTGAAGAAAACTGGTGTACTGCCTGAGACCCTGGACAGGATTGTTGAGAGCATTTGCCCTGGTGGGTGACTGCCCTATCTTGAAAGAAGAGACTTTTTTCCCCTTGAAACTGGGCTGTGCTTCTTGAGTTGCGAGTTGTGCAGCTCCACCGTGGAAACAACAAGAGCCTGCCTGTGAGGCTCAAATGGACACAGGGAGAAGATTCCCCTCTGGTTGGTTGTACAGCGGCTTCAATTTCCCCAAGGACTTCTTCTTTTTCTTGTTAATAATATACCCCTTTGGATGTTCCATTTTTAAGGAGGAGCAGCCCTTTGCAGCTCTTCGTCCTAATTCCTATGGCACTGTGTGGTCCTCCTGGTCCCAAATAATTGATGTTCTAGCCCTCATAAAGTGAACAATGGAAATGTTTACTAAAAATGTTGTTATTAGATTATTTTAGGATTTGCTTTTGTTTAGGACTAGAAAAAATTATAATTCTGTTTGTAATAGTGGTCATTATTCTCTCCTGCAATCTGAATGTTAATTATGACCCGATGCTTTGTTCCCTTTGTATTCCTGCTTATACCTCACATGTACCCGCTTAATGAAATGTTTAGAATGGAAGATGCCCACCTAGCAATGATTTAGGATATTGATAAATTTATGAAAATTAATGTGCAAATATTTTCTATGTTCCTACTGGATCATAGGGATGTCTTTAGCTCATGCTAAAAGGATCATCTGTTTAATATTGGACAGATTTGTTAGCATGAGCTGAAAGCCATTTTGTATTTCTGGCAGCCATTTTAGTTTGCCATGTGCTGCCACGTGCTCACCATGTGCTCTGTCCTCCCTCAGTGTTGACTGCTCTTGTAATCTGCCTAGAAACGAACTAAATTTAGCATCTTCCACCTTCCCACATGCTCAGTTGAGCTTGCAGCTGTCCTTGCAACTGTTCCTAGTCTGTAAATGTCAGGATGTGTTCACCAGAATTAGCAACTGTTAACTCCTCCCACTTTGTTGAGCAAGCAGATCTTGCATGTCCATATTAGTCATTTTGCATGCTTACGTGAGCCAGGACTGCGCCTTGGTCTTATGTTGACTATGTAACCCTAAGCATATATAAGGACCCAGTTTTCTGTACACCTTAGACTGCCTCATTCAGTTGCTAAGGCTTCTGTGTGATGTAGTCTTCTTCATTTAAGGTTAATAAAGATGTTACTTTTATATTTTAGCTTCTGTGCCAATTTCTTCTTTGTTGGTTTAAAAGAACCAAGTATCAGTTGGACCCCTGAGAAGGTTTCTATTTCCTACACTACTCTCACCACTCTACAAGCGAAGTTCAGGTGGCCCAATAGCACCTGAATCTCTGTCACCGGGACCTTATGTCTTGACAACATAGCTGCCAGCAGACCTAACATTTGCTGCTTTTTGACCTCCAGAAGGCGTGCCTCCATCACCTTAGAGTCCAACTCAATGCCCAAAAAGGACAAAGCTGTACAGGGCCCCACAGTTTTTTCCGGTGCCAGTGGCACGCCCAGTTCCCCCATGATCACATTGAACCCGTCCAGCGCCTTCTGGCAGTCCGTGGAGCCTGGGGTGGCCACAAAGAAAAAGTCATCCAGGTAGTGCGCTACTCCTTGGTGACCCGTCCGTTCTAAAAATAACCATTGTAGGAACGTGCTGAAGCATTCAAAAAGTGCACAAGACAAAGAACAGCCCATCAGTAATGCTTTGTCCACGTACCAGTGACCGTTAAATTGGATCCCCAGAAGGTCCTAATCCTCTGGATGGACTGGAAGCAGCCGGAACGCTGACTTTATGTCGCACTTTGCCATCATTGCTGTTGCACCTGCCGTCACTACCAGTGACATGGCTACGTCAACTGATATATATGACAACGTGGCCTCCCGCTCATCAATGAAATCATTCACCGAGCCATCTTTGGGCCATGACAAATGCTGTATGAGGTGAAACTGCCTCTGCTCTTTCTTTGGCACCACTCCAATGGGTGGCACAATAAACAATTTTAGAGGCCAATCCTCAAAGGGTCCTGCCATGCGGCCCTCACGCACTCCCTTATCCAATTTTTCCTGCTCCACCTCTGGGTGCTCCTCTGCTGACCTCAAATTGTCAGCCCACCGTCTTTGTACCCCAGTCGGAAACCCTCCAGAAACCCCAACCTCAAACGTTCTGCAGCCTCCACATTAGTATATCCTTGCAGGGCTGCTAACAAGTTGTCAACTCTAACTGGTGTATGAGCCCTTTGGCCCAGGCCCTTTGGCCCCTCGCCCGCCCATGAGCCATTGCTGTTGCTGATTCCCTGCCCTAAAGCCCCCTGCCTGCCACTACTGGTTCCCCTATTGTGGACCCTGCTCCGCCCCCAACATTTAACCAATGCATGAATGCCTCCACACCCTGAGCATTCATGCCGAAACCTGCAATACTCCCTGGTGCACAAACCTTTGTTGTAGTCCCAACAGGTCCCTTTAGATCCCGCCTGACCTTTCCCCACCCCTCCACCGGTGGGGCACCCCTGAAAGGGCTGATAAACAAGCGGTAGCCCGCTGGCCATAAAAATGGTCTTCCCTGTCCCGGCTAGCCCCATCGTATGCTGCCATAGGTCCGTGTCCAACTCACCCCACTTCACCTCTGCATCCCACACCATGCGTGCCCGTAACTCTTCATCATATTGTGCTCAGGCGTAACCGGGGGATCTGGGCCTTCCTAATTACGTCCATGCACTTAAACATGGCCACCGACCTCTCGGGGAATTTTTCACAGTACACGCTGGTATAAATAAGGAATGCCGACGTCCAGTTCTCTATCGTCAGAGGCACCTTTGGCCTTTTTGCCAACTCATATTCCTCCTCCTTGGACCCCTCCTTTGCCCTGACTTCTCTGTGAAGGAGCTTAAGTATCTCCACGTATTCACCCTTCCATATACGCTTCTTCGTTGTCAACATTAAATGTGCCCCCAATGGTTTTGTTACACCCATATACCGCAAACGTTTTATCTTCAATTCCTTACTTTCTAGTTTTGTCTCCGTCTCCCCTGTCGTTCCCTCTACTGTCACTTTCTTGTCCACTCCGGGCACTTTACCCGTGCCCTCTGCTGACCCCCTACTTGGGTCCTCCGCCTCTGTTGTCACCTTTTTGTCCTTCTCGTTACCCCCTGTACCCCCGGATGCTTTACCTGCGTCCTCTGCCGACCCCTTACCTGGGTCTTCCGTCCCTACACCCACATCCATCACATATGTACCTCTGCTCAACCTACCTCTTGTTCCTGCATTCCCCACGCCCCTCCCACTCCCACTGACACCATGGAAGGGCCCACTCTTGCCCCCTGTTTACCTGGGGCTAATGACTCTGCTTGATGCTCCCTTGTCTGCCTTGCCGAGGGGGCGACCTGTCCTCCCAGCGCAATGTCCGCCCCATTGTCTCCAGCTGGCATCGTGACACCTGAAAGATACTATGTACACCGTTACTCAGCCCCCCTCTCCCTCGCCTTCTCCTTCCCTCTGGGCCACTCTCATCCCTACCAAGTCTGGAGCCTCACGTCGTTCCGCCGCCTGTAAAATAAAAGTATGGTCTGGTGTGCTGGGCCCTAGTCTCTTCCCCCTCCCATTCCAGCTCCGCTTCCTACCCACACCTAAGGTGCTAACCGCCCACGCCCTCCCCACCGCACTAAGATCCATCTCTTCCCCATCCCCCAAATCCCCCTCCCCATCGCTCCACTCCCACCCGGTTGCCGCCTGTGTGCCCACCCAACTCGGCTCCGCCTCCTCTTCCATCGGGCCAAACCCCAACTCCACCTGCCTCCTACCACTGGCACCTAGGGCCTGCAACCCATTGTCTGCCCTTTGCGGCCCCCGACCCAACCCTCCAGCGATCATCCTCCAGCCCGCCACCTCCTTGTGCTCCCAAAACACCCTCCGCTCAGGACTCAAAAATATCCAGGCCATCCCAATCCCTCTCACTTACATCCGATTCAATCAATAGTGGGGAACCCCCCCTTTCCCTGTCAACCTCATCTCCATCTCCCCCAGCCCCTTCCTGCCCTGACTCTGAAGTGCCCCCGTGCCACCACCGTCTCCACCCCGCCCCTCCCTCTCGTTCCCACGTCTTGTCCTCCCCTGACCTGGCTGCACATCACCATCAACTCCCCTGCCCGGTTTAAACAAGGCTGGACTGCCTCTCTCACTCCCTCCCAGCGGCTCTACCTGTACTGCTCGCGCCAGAGCTCCACTCGCATTTCCACCCCGCACCCTGCTCCTTCTCCGTAAAGCGTTGCCGCCCTCCTCCCATGTGGGCACCCCCGCTCCTCCTTCGTCTGCAACGGGGAGGCACGCGATGCGCCCCCCCGCCGGGCCGTTCCATACTGCCATGCCTCTTCCCTCATAAGCGCCGGGGCAGCATCTTCCCCAACTGAGCTGCCCCACTGCTGCTCATCGCGCTCCTCTCCCGGGGCTGTCCCGCCCAATGCCGAGTGGCACCCAACACTCACTGCACCCAGCGGGGAGACACTGGCCGTGCTCCATCACTTCAAACCACCCCTGCGGCCTCTGGATGCCGCAGCACCCTCCCCTTCACCCACGAAGACCCCCGACAACTTCCGGGGCCACGCACTCGAGATCCGTGCGGCCCCCAAGACTCACCTTGCCTTTTCCCACCTTCCAAGGGGGCAAACAAGTCGCGACAGCGGCAGGCACCCCGCCGACACACGCCTCACTGCGGGCACTCGTGGAGGCAACCAGAATTAAAAGATCCAGCAGGCCAGCCTCGCTTAACAGCCTCACCACCTCCAGGACGCAATAGTCTTCCCCAGCCATTGTAACAAAACACACCACCAAGACACTATTTCAGCAATCCACGAACAAAGCAAACTGACACTAGGCCCTAAACAAAAACCTTAATGCGCAGCGCTCCCAGCCACCAGGTCATCAAACCTAAAATGGTGGCTGGGGAGGCGCTAAAATCCCTTTATTAACCCTGGGCTACTTATCTGAAGTTGGGCTACAATTGGGCTAGTCCCAATGTAACCCAATGACCCCAAAATGGATGTGCTCGTCCGGCCCCTCCCTCTCCCAATCTGCCCGGCCGCCCCCCAAACCCCCTTTCCCATGTCTGCGGTCTAGTGGTCGGCCCACGTGACACTCACCCGGTCCTACATTTAGTTCCAGTTCTCCTTTCCCACAGTAGTACGAGCTACCAGATACAAATGGAGCAGCTGCCTATCTTCGTTGCTAGACCGACTAAGCGGCACTACACAAGTAACTCCGTGGTACAGCTAGATCCCACCCCCCCACCCGTCGCACATTCATTTAATTCAATTAATTTTCTTTAACCCATTCTTCTCTAATTTCCCCAGATGATAATGGCTACACCGACTTTGCAGAGTTTTCATCACCTATAATTCCGGAGGGGCTTTACCCTCCTCTCCATTAAGCCTTACGAATCCACGTAGCTCCTGCCATCTCAATCTATTGGCCCCCGGCGCTCCTGGACTTGATCCATGTGGTTCTTGATTGATTACTACAGTAAGTACATCTTGACCCTCCGACTCCTGATGGAATAGGTGCACTACTTTTCTTCTTGGTTTAAATATGTGGTCTTGTCCCTCTCAAGTCTCAACCCATCCCATTGCCACACCCGACCAGGATTCAATTAGCCACCATAGGTTGTTCACTTCTAATGGGCATTCCCACATAAACCCTGCTCAGCTGCCCCAGCATGACTCACCCACGCTCCAATTCCGTGTGATCACGTTGATGCTATAGACTCATTTTTTAGGCACATGGCACGCAATAGGGATTCTTCTCTCCCTTTCTCTCATTCTTGAGTGTTTCACTCCCCTTAAATGTACTTTGAAATACAATTTGATTAATTTTTAAATGTTCCTAATCTGTCCTTCTGGCATTCTTTGTCAATATAACTGCTACTCTATTTTCCGATTGAGGAAATGAGAATGTTGTTCTACATTGTTAGTTACCATTATCTCAGGACTACTTCATGAATTTGAAACTTTGCATTGTCTTTACCTTATAGATACTATATGCTCACATCTTTTATCCTGATGAAGATCTCAATTTATTGAGATTAAAATGCTCAACCTCCTTTACAACTAAAATTCCTAAATATGTCTACCTAGGAGTTTTGTTTATGTTATCAATATGATGTATGTTTTAAAATATTTTCTTCACCAACCACATCACGTTCATTTTCACTTTTGTGTGAGCACTGGATCTATAATCCACTTGTTTTGAAAAAAAGAATACTGTTAAATAAATTAACCGCCTTTCAATGTTCACTTGTGTCCCGTCCTACATTTGTCTTATAGAGTGCCTTGTGCCAGAAGTTAATTGACTAATACTTTCTTGAGATAATAGATTTTTTTAAGGACCTACTGGCCTTATATGAACCATTGACTTTTGAGAAACTATCTAACACCTCTGGTTCAAAGATTGGGATCCCCTTGTTATGTAATACATACCTTTGTTGGGGATGGCTCTCCTCCTTCTGTGCCTGTAAAAGCCTCCGTCAAGCCCAGGGCCCTCGCCACTTCTTCACAGACCAAAAAGTCTCTGGCTGGCCAGGGCCTTCCGCCCTGGTGCTTTGGTAAAGAAAGGGCGGGACACGGTGCGAAGTCTCCATCAGCTCTGCTCCTCTGTGACATTGTTGCATTGCTAGGGAATGCGGAGGACTTCCCGGCCCGGGAAATCTTATTTCTCGTGTGCAATTTTTCAGTCCGGGGCCACGTAACAGAGCCCCGGCTGCACCGAGGTATTCCACTATGCTGGAACTCCAGAGGGAGAGTGCTTTTTCAGCCGTGGCTCTCCCCTCCTGTGGCTCAATCACGCTCGAGCAAAACGCAGCCCAACACAGTCTGCACAGCCACACGCAGTGCCCTGTCCTCACTTCAGGGCAGGGTGAGCCCACTTCTTGGACTTGGGCGCTGTCGATTTCAAAGCGCTCACCATGCGCTAGTCCCTTACAAGGGCATCATATTACCCCTAAGCGAACACTGGGATCCGCCAGCAAGGTGTAGGGAACCCAGCACAAGGGTCCTGTGTGCAGGGTGGTAGTCCTTATTGCAGCCAACAGGCAGCTGATCGCCCCCCCAGAATAGTCCAGTCCCAAGGCGGTTCCTCCTTGCACACAGCAGACCACACTGAGTCTTCTCTTTTTTACATGGTTTCTCAGCCTCTTGACTAATAGTCCATATATATCTGTTCTGGGGGAACTGTAAAATACATTTACAAGTGCACAGCATCACCCATTCACAGTGTAAGCCATGGCCTCAGACCCACCACATGGGGGCAGAGCCAGCATTGTGGAAGGCAGGCACAGCCCTATTAAGGTGCAGGTGCTACTCCTCCCACCACTCCAAATGCAGGCCAGGCCTATTCATGTGCAAGGGAAAACTCCTCCTTCTGCTCTAAATTCAGCCAAGCTATATTCAGTCTAGAGCTGAGTTACCCAGGAAAGGCAGGACAGACCTGAACTCCCCCCCACCCCCCGGGACTGGCTGGATTGAATGCACATCCCCTCTCCCCTGTCAGTCAGAACCGGACTGTCAATACACATCCAGGCAGGGCACAAAGACACATAAAACACAGAAATGCCCACTTCTAAAAGCGGCATTTCTAAAATCGAAATAATAAATCTGCTTTCACCAATAAGCAGGATTTATCACTACTATTCCAAACATACCAAACATGGTCACGCTACACATCTCATGTCAGGAATTACCACTGAAGCACACATCAGGGAATCCTCAATGCAAACCTATGAGTGGGCAGCCTAACAACAGTGAGAAACCAAATAGGCTGTTTGTCACTACCAGGACATGCCACAAGGCACATGTCCTACCTTTTATCTACACAGCACCCTACCTATAGGGCTAGTTGGGGGTCTACATTAGGGGTTACTGATATGCAGTAAAAGGGGAGTTGCAGACGTGGCAACCACTTAATATGTCACATCACAGCAGCAGTAAACTGCACTCACAGGACCTGCAGGGGCAGAGTCCTGAGACAGGTTTGAAAGGCTACTTAGGTGGGTGGCACAAGCAGCTCTGCAAGCCCACCATCAAGTATAGACCAACCTTACCAAGTTTACAAAAGGGAACACATGCACTTTAGCACTGATCAGCAGTGAAAAAGTGTCCAGAGTCATAAAACCACCAACAACAGGTCAGAAAAAAATACAGGAGTAAGGCAAAAGGTTCTGGGATGACCCTGTCACCAAGTCCAACAGGATTGACAAATAATAACTAAGATCATGTGAGCTATTACAGGCATGGACAAATAATTACTTAATCTAAAGCATTTTTTTAACTAAATCAAACTTTATTAGCAATAACATACATATTGCTCTTTCATTTCCTTCATACCTTCATACCATTCTAAGGCAATATATTCATCAGGAAATTGTGCCTCAGTTTTACAAGACATTATATAGCCCGAATGAAAGGTATACAACCAATTTAACAGCTTGTTTGAGACCAGTGGCTATGGATGTGTGTGACAAAATGTTATATAAGTAAGGTTAATATATATTTTCCAATATTGAACATCACTGTCAGCCTTTTGTGGAGACTCTTGTGTTCCACAAAGTGTCTGAGAGGTACCCAAATTTCAGTTTTAGATGTCTGAGATGCAAGTCAATTAAAGTCAGTCATGTACATATGTTTTTATTAGCCCAGTACCAACTCAATTTTGGGATCAATTAGGAAATTATTTAAGAAGATTGCTTGGGTTTAAAGTAATCTCAAAGTCCAGATTGTTTTTATTTGGTATGGATGACACATGTACACTATCCCCTTCATCAACACAAGACATGTTATGCATAACTATTGCAGTTGCTCTGCTAGTTATCACCAAAAAATGGAAAAGGTCTTGTGCTCTGAATTTTGATCAACGGAAGAGACAAGTATTTTATATTATAAATATGGAATTAGCAGTTGGTAAGAATGTTTCACTATAGAAAAATAGAATTATGGCCTTCAATTGATAACTTAATTTGCAATATTGACTGAGTGGAAATATCTGGCTCTGAAATGGGAAACGAGTGAGCAAAGCATGTAAACAATGCTGCATTTACTCTTTCTTCTCTAGTTCTTCTGCTGTTTATTGCCTTTACCTTTCATTATGTTTATAAAGTCAGTTGTATGGTATTCCAATAAGCCACTACTACTTTTTCACTTTTTCCTACTGCATATCTTGTGGTTAATCTAGGTACTGAGGTATCATTGCCAAACTTTAAGTAATTGCGTCACAACACAATGCTTATTGAGAACAGTTTTACTTTTGTTATTTTATATGTGTCTGTATCTGTGTTTCAGTGTAGGGAACTGTAGTCCATGCAATTAGCAATTGCCCACAAACATTCATTGGCCTGAAATTGAAGTGGCATGTTCTTTTCTTTTCATCCAAATGTAGAATTAGCTATGTATCATTATTATTTCAATCTTTATTTCGGCCGATTCGACGATCAAAGATATACAATAAGAACACATTTCAGACATTATAAAACCATCGAAGATAAACAAAAAATACATATTGTACAATATAAAATCGTTCCACCCTGAGAAATAAATACTACTAGGGTGAAAGCAAATAAAAGGCCATGCATTTAAAATTGTTAAACTTAGAATTAGGTGGGAACCTACGACTTTAAAATATGGGTGCGAGTATGCCAGACAGTTGTGAGAAATTTAGCTAGTGCAAACACAGTTGGACCCGAAACATCAGTTTTTAAAATTCTATACATCGGGAGATACTCCCTGCAGCCAAAGTTTCTAATAAGTGGTAGGAGCCAATATTTCCTGGCGGCCTTGTAAGTTGGACAAAACAAGACCACATGTAAATCGCTTTCCTCAGCACAAGTGCATGCCGGGCATTGCTTGGTAGAGGGCGGTGTTGACCAGGAGCTAGTATAGGATCGCAGAGGCAGTGTGCCATATCTCCATTGGAGAAATAGCTTCCTGGCCAGCGCAGGGGACATAGCATCCAGGACCCTCTCCAGCCTGTATGAATCCTTACTTTGCGTAAATACAGATGTTAATGACCCCTCACCCTGGCAGTCCAAGGCCATAGCTACTTTCTTCTCATGGTAAGCATTGGCCAAAGCTCTTCGTGGGATCTTTAGTGAGGCATTAGCTGGATCGGACCACAGGTCGGGGAGCCCCAGTCTCACACAGGACTTTTGTATATATTTTATCCAGGGGATCTGTAAAGCTTTGGGGTGGGTTAGAAACTCCCTCAGTTCCGCCCTGTATGTAGAAAGTTCTTCACTACTCCATAGCCTTCGCCAGAAGACTATGGGTTTGAGACCTAATTCATCTGCTATTGGTCTCAGTCCCAGATCCATCCTCAAGGGGAGGAGCGGAGTACTAGACGGGAGTGCAACTATCTGTCTAATAAAATTATTCTCGGTTATAGACAAACTGCGGGAAGATGTATGACCCCACAGTTCCGCCCCATACATAATAGCACCCCTGGCCTGTGCCTTGTAGATCTGAATGAGCGGCCCTAACGGACGATATGTGGAACTTTTCATCATCCGAGCAATGCCCCCAGTGGTCTGCACTAGTTTAAGGTTAGCCCTAGTCTGGTGTGTTCCCCAGGACATGGTTTCATTCAACGTTACACCAAGGTATTCAAAGGTGGAGACTCTCTCTAAACGTGATGATCCCAATAGGGGATTCGGGCATGAACTTTGGGTTGGGTTCAGGACCATAAACTTAGTTTTTGAAGCATTGATTTCTAAGCCCCTATCTGTGCAGAAGGCCACAAAAGAATCAAGAATCCTCTGTATCCCCATGGGGGTTTTGGACAGCAGCAGGGTGTCATCTGCAAACATGATTGCAGGCACCCTACTGCCGTTCAACCTAGGGGCGTCAGTGTATTCAGTGGCGTTGAGATGGGCGATTACCCCGTCGACAAAGAGGCAGAACAGGGTCGGTGCCAATACACAACCCTGTCTAACCCCCTGTCAACGGGGAATCTGTCCGTCAATTCCCCAAGTTTCCCGCACCTGACCCGGGCATAGTTGTTATGATGCAGTCTCTGTAAAATTATCAGGATATCCGGGGGGACCCCCATCTCGGCCAGAACACTCCAAAGTTTCCCTCTGGGCACCAGGTCGAAGGCAGCCCTCAGATCCACAAATATTGTGTATAAGCTGCCACCTTCGAATATCGCTGCCCTCCAGTAGATAATGTTCGGACGAAAAACCTGGTCCACTGTAGAGACTCCCTTCCTGAAGCCCGCCTGGTACGGACTAGGGGCGCCCGTCTCTTCTGCCCAGTCCTGCAGCCGGTTCAACAGTATCCTGCCAAACAGCTTCTGTGACACATCAATTAAACTGATTGGCCTGTAATTGGCTGGGAGCAGGGGCGAGCCCTTTTTAAATATAGGTACCACCTCTGCCCCCAGCCAAGTACTCGGGATTTCCATGCCGTGCAGAACTCCATTGAACACAAAAGCAAGGTAGGGGGCCCAAACATCGGGCTCCTGCTTAAACAGGTCCCCGGGGAGGCCATCCAGTCCTGGCGCCTTTGCCGATGTCAGTCCTGCTATTGCTACCTTAACCTCCCCCACTGTTATCAAATCCCCGTCGTACTCAGCCAATCCATTAACGATGTCATTCAAGGTTTCTCCCAGCTCAGAACTATAGAGAGACTGGAAGTGTGCCTGCCACACCCCTGCAGCAATATTTGGCTCTATTGCCGAGTGAAGGCTCCCCGACCCCCCATTTACTACTCTCCAAAACATTTGGTGGTCTCTTGTTGCGAGGGAGCTAGTGAGCTCCTCCTATTGGTTCTCCTCCCATTCAATTTTAGCATGGGCGACTAGTTTTTTGTATGCCCGTCTACTTTCTCGTAACTTCTCTCCACCTTGATACTTCTGAGAAGTTCTCCCTTTGCCTTCCTGCAGGCTGTATTATACCATGAGGATTTGTGTTGCTGCCCCCTCCTCGAATTCTGTGCCTTACTAAAGAGCTCAGAAGCCGTTCCCTTTATGAGGTCCTCATGGGCCTGGTATAGTTTATCATGGGAATCTTTGTTACCCACGCCATTAGCTAGTTCTCCGACTTTTTCCAAAATAGGAATTAGTCCTGCGTAGAGCCTCAGGAGTTTGACTTGGCTCATGGCAAGTTTTTCCCACCTGATTCTTCTCCTGTTGTTACCCAGTAGAAGTTCAGGTTTGTTCTCCTCCTTAGTTGTTATAGGGGCTTGTGGACCGGGGTGGATGAGATCAAGTTCAAGGGCGTTGTGATCACTATCTAGTCTCTCAGTGACCCTAAAGTCCAGGATAGATGACCAGTTCACTATCTGTACAAGGGCGTAGTCCAGGCGGGACTCTCTTCCCACTCTGTTATACGTAGTTTTACTTGGTACATCAGACTTAATACGCCCATTGCAGGCTCTGATTCCATGCTTTAGGGTGAGGGCAGTGATCTGCAGTGCTACAGGTATCCATGCCTTCGGGGAAGGTGCTACTACCAAAGGTACTGACCACCTGGACTCTTCTTCCATGGAGAATCCCTCTGAGGGACCAGCCAGCGGCTCGAAGTGGGAATTTAGGTCCCCTCCCACTACATAGGGTATATCTCTTTTCATTTCAGATAAATAAACTGAAAGCTCATCTATGGTGGAAGATTCTCTAGAAACTCCCACTGGCCTGGAGTAGATGTTTATCAAGGCAAGTTTCGCTTGGTTCGGCCAGGCCAATAGAACCACTAGGATGTCATCTGATGGCACCGGTAAGCGTGAGGCCTGACAGCCTAGGTGGGATGCCACCCAGGTTGTGAGTCCACCTGAAGGGCGGCCCTTGCCCTCCCACCTAGCCGGGATGGAAAATGACAGGTAGCCCTGGTGCCTATGTTCTTCCCTTGCCCAGGTCTCCTGGAACATACAAACATCCCCAGACTCAATATAAGTTACCCAGTCTTGAGTGTCCAGCTTATTAGCTAGACCGGCCACATTCCACCAGATTAGTCTCAGGTGCGCCGGAGCAGCAGCGGGGGGGATTGCAGAGGTAGAAATGAAGGGGGAGCCAGTGCCAGATGCTACACCAATTGCTACATCAAGACCATTGTCAACGGTAAGTCCAGTTGGATCAGAAGGTTCACTGAGACCATTATCCGAGGTCGCAGGATTGAAGTCAGGGTTTGAGGACAGTGAGTCAACCCCGTCCAGTCCACTCAAACAATTAAAGCGATTGTAGTCCAAAAAGGGTGTCTCCGGGGGTCGGTGGACTGGACGTGCAACATATCCCCTATATCTGGGTCTCCGTTCGACCCTTGTCCAGTTACCTTGTGGCAGATCATGGTGCATGCGAATAGGGGGAAATAAGAAAGAGACTGGCAGAGTCTTGGTCTTCCGCTGCCCACCCCTCAACTTCCTTCTACGCTTGTTTGGTGGTGGGCCATGCACCTCAGCCACGACAATTTGCTTAGGCTTAATTTTCCTGGTTTTAACTACGGGGGGCGTTTGGGTGACTAAATCGACAGCCATACTGCTGGAAACTGGGAGCGGGTTGACGCCCGTGGCCTGTTCAGGGAATGGGCCAGGGTTGGGAATGCTATCCCGTAATAATAGGGGGACGCCTTCTTGGGATAATGGATCCTGGCTACCATAAAGGGGACCTTCCTCTTGGGAGATGGGATAGGGAATTATGTCGCTAAGGGGCCTATTTTTCAAATGTTCAATAGAGCGGCGACGCTCTGCCCTACGCTTCTCCAAAGAGCTTTCCTTTCCCCCGTCACCCTTTGCCGATTTGAAGTAATTGTCCAGAGTCCCGGTGTTACCTCCCCCCGCCTTCACTGGAGTACCGCCTAGGGCCGGTGAGGGCATGTCCAAAACCTATGTCGCAATCCAACTGGGATCAAGGAAGTGCAGGCGAAAGAGAGTGGGCCCAGCCCAGCCTCCTTAGGCCCCTGACATCCACAGACGGTCCCGCCCTTGTCCCGGGCTTCGCCCGCGCTTCCGTCCGCGCGCGTCCCGCGTTCGCGTCTGGATGCTGGGCTAAGTAGACGGAGGAGGGGGGCGGGAAGAGGCACCAGGTGCGCGCGATGACCTGGCGCAAGCACTTCTGGGCCTCGCAGTCCCGCTCCCGCTGGCCGCTTCAACTCCCTCAGCTGCAGTACAAACCCTGGGGTGGAGCACACGGGCTCAAACAGAGTTCCGGTTTCAGGGCGATATTAGTCCAAGTAAGGTGGAGCACACGGGCTCAGGATTGCAGGATTCCGTCTTCAGGGCAGTAAAATGACAGGCAAATCCCACCGCTTTGTCAGGACACAAGCACGACTACGAGCGGCACCATTAACATATGTCTAAAATCTGACGCTGAAGGTCATGATCAAGGCTGCTAGCAGTTACGTGTAAACCATGAATAAGGCAAAGCCCTGCAGTATTCCATAACTTCATTGCCTTTCACTTGATTTTACAGAAAACTAAGGGGTATGAGATGTGCGTATGCTGCTATAAAATGCAGAGTATTAAAGGCGGCTCAAAATGTTAAGTCTTAATTTAAGCAATGAATTGCTTGATCACCATTGAGAAACTCCCTTTTTCCAGACAATATGCATGCATTGAAAAACACTAGTGGTATCTACTACAAACAGTGCTCAAACCAAATATAAACTGTGCTAAAGGATATCAGTTTCAGAAGTTAGAACTAGTAGTTTGGGTGCAGCATTAGCAAATGATTTGTGTAGACGGAGACCAGACAAAAAATACACCAAATAACCTATGTCTATTAATTATCCAAGAGGGTGGAGGCAGTGAGGAAAAACAGGGATGGCAGCACAGTTAGAGAGGACATGATAGTGGACTTCAAGTTGGACAAGGTACGCTTTCAGGAAGATATTGAGCGAGGCTTCAAGGTGGAAGTTAGAAGGCTAGGAAGCAGTGAGTTTTAGTGGATACCGAAAATCTGGATGTGGCAAATAGCTGCTTATGTACGGCAAAGAGGTTTTGATTGGCGAAGAGTATGTTTTGATTGGCCAAGAGTATGTTGTGGGTTGGAATTAATTGTGGAAGGGTTTTGGATAGCTATGTGGGAAAAACACTACGAAATAACCTTAAGAACTAGTAGAGATGTTTGAACAGAACCTTGTTTTGGCCAATAGCCAGGCAAAATGTATGTGCTTGCATGGCTAGGTTAATGAGGGCGGCAACATTTTGAACTTTCCTTGGTGGAGAAAAGGACTAGAGGTAGGCTGTTTATTCAATGTGTTATGTAATTGATGTTACTAATGACAGATTAAGGCGTTGGCCGTGTGGAGGAGGGTGATTTCTACTGACAGCTAGTAGCTGCTGCCCTGGTGAATATAAGCAGGTTTTTTGGAAACTGGCCTATATGGGAAATATTTGGGAGATTTCTCAAGGACAAAACTACACTGGCAAATTTATAAAACGCGGTCAATGTTTCTCAATTCCAGGGGTCTTCAGAAAGGAGTATGAACCCTCTCCAGGGTCCAATGAATTGCTCCAGAAGTGCAAACCAAGGTCAGCAAAATAACTGATGATCCCTGAGACACGAAACGAGACTCTCCCAAATTAAAAGCATTTGACCCAGATGCTGTGCTAAATATAATTTCTAAACAGAAAGCTGATGATTGTAATATGCAAAATGTTAAGACATTAAAATGTTACAAAATGAGCTAACAAAGAACATCACTTTTTGTAAAAATGTCTTGGGCGATATGGACATTATGCAATCCTACGTATGTTTTGGTTCTCTTCCTTACCATATATTACCTTCAAACACTGAAAATATTAAAGTGCACAAGCTGCACAAAAAACGAATGCAGGAATTTGTAACTGCACCTGTTTTAAATCAATTTAATTCAATTCAAAAATCTTTATTCGGATTTCAGCAAATCCATAAAAGCAACACATTTAAAATACTTTGAAATTATAAGAATTAAAATGTATCCCAAGAACTGTGTACTACAAAAGGTGCGTGCAAACACAGATGTAAACATTCCATGTAAACCAGTTATTAAAATGCAAAGTGCTTTGGCAACTGTAGAACACATAAATAATTCTAGGGCATTCCATCGTTTTACGTGTATACGAGATAACTCTCAAAAAGGAGCTTACACGAAAAATCAGTTCATCATTTTCTAATTTTAGGAGCATAGAATAGGATTGATTCAGGGAAAGTGGTCTGTGTTTTTTAAAATATGGGGCTAAAAACCATTTGGTGTATTTCATATAAAATTTGCAATTAAAAAAGAAATGTAAATCATTTTGCCTGCTAACTCCATCGCATGGGCAGGGCATGGTTCCAGAGTTCATCATACTATGACCCAGAGGAAAACAGAGTGAGAATTTTATGGTCCCTGCTCTCATACGAAATAGTAACGACCTCTCCCAGTTGGACATTGGCAGTCTTAAGTATAAAGGGATTTGTTGCAACAATGAGTCATTATTTACATTATTCACGTAGGACTCAACAGTTTGTTTTCGCAATTCTTCTTCCAACCTCTTTTTCCTAAAAAGGGCATATAGTCCAGATTGTACTTTCTTTTTATCAGTGTTCTTAATCTGAGAAGGATCGTCAAAAAGGTGGCCTTTGCCTACACTGGTCAGACTTTCCTGCGTCGCTCAGAGCCATGGAATGCTCATTCCTTTGTCACAGTCCAAGCACTCCTTCAGAATGTCCTGTGTTAAGGTAGCACAGTCATTGGCCCAAATAGCCAGCCAGAACAGAGCAGGCCTTGCTGCGATGAAGTCATTTATGTATGGCAAATTTAGTTCAGCATGGCAGATGTACCCAGATGAAGAAATTGGGACTCCCAGTAGTTTCCTGCACAGCCGATTTTCTTCTATTTGCAGGCTGGGAGTTTTTACTACCCCCCAGATCTCGGCACCGTAGGTTGCTACCGGGGCACACTGTAATCTGTATATCTTTAAAATCGCTTTAGTTGCTCCAGTCCTCTTTGGCCGGGGGAGAGAAAGAATTGAATTTATGGCTCTTGAGAACTTGCCTGTGGCATGGGCAAGATGCCCACTCCACAGGCCGTTCGCAGCAAAAACCATACCTAAGTAGGGGAATGTTTTTGTTGAATGCAACTTGTCCTGTCCTACAGTAATAAAATTAAGTTGTCTAGACCCAGGCCCGCAGGACATAATAAAGGATTTTTTAAAATGTACTTTAAGATCGAGGTTCCCCATATAGTGTGCAAAGTTCTTAACCAAGATACGTAAAGCGTTTGGTGTTAGTCCCATGAGCACCGCATCGTCGGCGTTCAGAAGTGTGGGTAGCAGTCCCCCTTTGATTTTGGGGACATCAGTGGTCGCCCTCTTCAAAGAGTCACTCAATCCGTTTATGTAAATAATAAACAACAGGGGTGCTAAAACGCACCCCTGCCTCACACCTCTTTCAACCTTAATTGCCCCAGAGATTTCGCCCTCCATGCCAATCCGTACCTGCGCTTTTGTGTCTGTGTGTAGATAGGCCAGAAAGTGCACTAAGGGTTCATCAAGACCATAGGACAGAAGGGTCGACCACAGTTTAGATCTGTTTACCAAGTCAAATGCGGACGATAGGTCCATAAATGCTAAGTAAATAGGCGAAGCCCTAGCTATATTATATTTACTAATTATAAGATTTAAATTCAAGCATTGTTCAGTAGTCCCGACCTTACTTCTAAAACCCATTTGGCATCGATCCAACACCCCCGCTTCCTCAGCCCAATCGTTCACTCTATTATACAGTACCCGACCCAGGATTTTCAGGGTGTTATCCAGGAGCGAAATGGGCCTATAATTTGCGGGGTCAGATCTTTCGTCCTTTTTGTAAATAGGGACTATTATACTTGTTGACCAGGTGTCAGGAATTGGGACCAGCGGGAGACTATTAAAGACATTTACAAGGATAGGTCTCCAAAATTCCGGCTTGTGTTTGATTATGTCTATTGGGAAGCCATCAGACCCAGGCGCCTTGTTGCCGAGGCTCTGGTTAATGGCCACGGTAACCTCCCCCTGAGTTATGTCTAGTGGTTGCAAATTACCGGGGCTGTGGTCTTCTATGGCAGTACCCGGGTTAGCATATATTGTGGAGAAATGTTGTTCCCATTGCTGACTTGAGATGGTGCAACTTATTGGGGATAACTGCTTACCCATATCCCGCATCTTTCTTACTGCAGGCCAAAAGGTGGCACCATTCCCCACAGCGGCGGAGACAGTTTGTTCCTCCCAGTGCTCTTCCACTATTGCAGCCTTCCTTATCCCTATAGCTATTTTGTAATTTTGTCTGGCGGCCCGTACTTCTATTTGACATCTGGGTTTAGAGTTTAAAGCCCTACGAAGAGCCTTATTTGCTGCTGAAAAACGACTATCGAACCACCTGGGCTCATAATTAGTCCTTTTATTAGGAACACTTAAAAGGGTCTTTATAATATTGCAGAGATTAACAACATTTTTAACTATCCTCTGATGATTCCCATCAGTAAGTGAGCAAGAGTCAACTATGGATCGGTGGTTGCTTGTAATTGTATTCATAATACAGCCACTATCCACCCCCCTCCATTTCCACCTTAAGTTGTTGGTTGAGGGCATAATATCCCTAGCTCCAGGGGTACAAGCAGGGGCATTGGAGGATCCTAATCTGATGCTTACTTCCAGTAAATTATGGTCTCCAAAGGCAGTTTCTAAAACTCTAGCCATAGTGA
This sequence comes from Lissotriton vulgaris, assembly GCF_964263255.1. Taxonomy (NCBI): domain Eukaryota; kingdom Metazoa; phylum Chordata; class Amphibia; order Caudata; family Salamandridae; genus Lissotriton; species Lissotriton vulgaris. The sequence continues at coordinate 1,303,142,728 of NC_141694.1, forward strand.
CTCTGTCTATTAATTCTGCTGACATAAAAATATAGTCCACTGTGCTAGAGAAATCTCTGCCTCTAAAGGTAGGGATATATGTGAGTGCATTGGTCTTACTTATGTCCATTATATCCATTAAGATGTGTTCATTAATAAAACTTTCTAGTTCCCTGCTCCGTTTAGTGGCCCTATCCATTTGTGTGGTGCCTTCTTTAGCGTTGGGGAACTTCGCATTAAAATCCCCGGCTAAGATGATCCTATTGCTCACACAGTTGTTGGATGATTCAACTATTTTTGATAGATTTCCAAATAATTCTATATAATTCTTATTTGGGATGGAATGGAAATCATTATTTTAAAAATTAATCAAGTAAAAAGGGAACCTGCGTGTAAACTCAATTATTTGACTATTTGGGCTTTTAGTAGGTATTAGTTTAATAGACCCCCCTAAAGTTATCATAAACCCGATCAGTAGGCCTCCAATCGGACGTCCAAAAACAGGTTTTTGAGCATTGATACTATAGCAATGGAAGCCCTCTATGTCTACAGCAGAGGTAGCCCATGTCTCTTGCAGCAGTATTATATCTTTTTCAGATAGGATGTTTAACCATTCCAAATCCGACACCCGCTGTTGAAGTCCTGCGACATTCCAACTGATGATCCTAAGCTCGTTGTTAGGTTGCTTTTTTAGATGTTGTTTCCCGTGGGTTGTATGTATATCAAGAACTTTTTGGGGGCTGCTTAGATCTTGAGGCTCGAATACCACGGCCTCCTTAATGGTACCACCTGCTTGCTCTTCCCTTATCGGTGCCAACCTTGGGCTAATTGGACCTGGGGGTGTACTATGGACCTCCTCGGCACAGGCCTCTTTGGTCTTCATCACCTTACTATGACTACCCTGATTATCTCCCTCCGATTTGATATTTTGCAACCTAGTCGGTGGTGGGAGTCAATCAACCATCTCTAGGCTGCTAAATCTATTGGAGGTTGGAATTCCCCAGTGAGCATCCCTACTGATTATGCTTCTCTGCGGATTTCTGTGGATATCTCTCCCCCACTCTCCCTAGTTGTTCCCCGGGTCCCTCTGCCCCACCCGGCACCAACCTCCATCGGAGCCATGGTCATGGTAATCAAGCCTAGCATGACTCCTAGATGGATAGAAGAAGGAAAGGTGCTTTGTCTCAATGCCTTCACTATACCCCTCACTTCTCCAGGAACAGATATAATCTACCGTGCGTGGGTCCTCGAAATTAATAATCACACAGTCACCCTGTGTTTTCTTTCTCTCATGGCCCACCCACGGTACTCTCCTGACTGTAAAAATTTTACTTTTGCAGTATGGGGGTAGGGGCCTGTTATTATTTAGCCAGTGATTGACCTTGTTTCGTAGGGACCAGGTGGGTTCATCAATGTTATCTAATGTCTCTGGAACCCCCGTCATCACAACTACGAAGGGGCTTGAGCCTGGGGGCAAATTGGCGGCAAATCTCTCTTTGTTTCCTTTGTTCCCATCCTTATAGCAATTGGAACTCCCGCCCTGCAGTTTTGGTGGGTTCGCTTGCGAATTTGTATTTACAGTGGGAGGGATTAGTCTGTTTACTACATCGTTAGGAGCCAAAGATGGCTTGGGTTTGATGTTTGAGGCTACCATGACTTTTTTTGCGGGTTGGCCCAGTAATTGGGGGGTACGAGATTTTACTGCCTCTATTGTGGGCGTTGCTTTTGTAGGGGGGCTTCTGATTAAGGTAATTCAGTTAATTGTTTTTCTATGTTCCCTAGTCTAGCATCTATGGTTGCCAAATGGGCGCTTATAAGTTCCCCAACTTTCATTATCAGTTGGCTATCTGAGGAACAGTCTTTACATAATATCCCCAAGGTAGGCAGGTCCCCTATGTGTTCCACCCCTGTGTTTGCTTTCTTATTGCCCTTTTTTGAAATGTTGGGTGGACCTTTCCCCTGCTTTCTCTGTGGTAGGGGGTTCCCCTTGGGTATAGATGTGCTAGAGCCTCTAGGCTGTTTCTGTATGGCTCCCTCCCTTAAACCTCTCAGTGCTCTTGGGCTTGGGGTTGGCCCCTCCAATGTGTGGTTAATGACTGGATCTGTAGCAGGGATAGAATTAGCAGCCACCAAATCCGAGTCTGCGATCAAGATCGGGTCAGTAGCGGAGACATGTATAGTATCCGTCGTAGAGGTAGGGGGTGACTCAGACTCCAATATAGGGATCGAGACCTGATTCTGAACCGGGATCACAGCTGGAATCGAGTTGGTAACCAGGTCCAGTTGTATATTAAAATTATCAGTTAAATCTAGATTTGGGGATTTTTCCAGACTCAGTTGTGAATCTGAGAGTAACTGTGTTGCTGACAGGTCAACTATGTTAGGCATACTATGAATTTCTACTCTAACTACAGGCGTAGCACCAGTGACATTATCGCGGTTTGGGGTGTTGGCTGAGGCAATAAGGCCCAATGATGAGCGTTTAGCATGTGCCAGATCTAAAGAAACTCTGCGTTCCAAAAGTGATATTCCATGATCTATGGCCTCATTGGCCCTTGTAATTAAGTTATCAATTGGGCCGGTAACCTTACCTCCTCCCGCCGCAGTCTTACTCCGACTGCCCCTTGTTGACATGATGATTGTTATCAGGAGTGGTCACCCGCTGAACAATCGATTTTAAGGCAGGTAGTTCTCTTTAGATTTCCTGTTGTAAATATCGGGGATATGGAATAGTCAAGAGTAAGGGGGGTGGCCCGTCCCGTCCTCCTTCGTCCCCGGAAGGCCACAGACGGCCCGCCCTTTGCCCGGGCTTCGCCCCGGGCGCTCCCGCGACGCAGGTGCTGACGTTTAATTTATGCGCATCCTTGCGCGCATTGCCGGTAACAGCGCCGCAAGGGAGCTTGGGAGTTTAGGTTTCCCTGCTCCCCTCGGTCCTCCCCACACAGCGGCCGTGCAGCAGTGGTAATGCAACGGCGGCGGAGAAGGACCGGGCGGTGGCTGCGCTGCTACTGGTGGGCTTCCGCCTCCTCCTCCTCCTCCTCCCTAGTGCTCTCGTGTCGGCTCCTCGACCCAGCAGGACGGCTCTCGAAGACTTGGTAATGCGCTGGTAGGTTTTAAATCTCACTTGAAACGTTGGACATGCGTGACATGTTTATTACTGTGTTTTAGGGTAATAGATTGAAATGCAATACTGAATATCACCCCACTGTATGCAATGAATGCAATAATTTTAACACTACTACCTACTATAGCAGTACATTCAATACCATAAAGTATTGATGCAGTTTAGGAAAATCATTTGACACCATATATAAATTACACATATAATATAAACGTGTTATATTTGACACCCACGAACCTAAAATATAACAGGGCAGCTGATAAACACATAGCAGCAATATAAATAAATTGCATGTTTATGTGAAACATTTATTACCTGGGGTGACGAGGGTAAGGAAGGGCTACTATGAGGGATAGAGAGGGCTAATGGGAGGACATGATGAACATCAGAGAAGGCTACTGATGGTGACATGAGACATAGAGAGGGCTACTGGGTAATATCAGTGGGATAGAGAGGGCTAAGGGAGACATGATGAGGGTCAGTGAAGCCTTGTGTATGAAAAGATGGTTATAGAACAGGGTATGTGGATCACTAGAGGGTGAGAAAAGGACACAAAGATACGATTAGCACTAAAGAGGGCTACTGTGGGTGACGTGAGGGATAGAGAGGGCTTTTAGTTGACGTGAGAGGGATATAGAGGGTTGCTGGGAGCCATGATGAGCATCAGAGAAGGGTACTGAGGGTGAAAGTAGGTTTTGGAGGGAGTATGTGGATGACATGAAGGTGAGAAAAGTACATTGGAAGACTTGGAGCAGAGAAAGTGCTACTGTGAGTGACATAAGCAGCGTTCGTAGTACTGTGCTGGTAGCAAAGCTCAGTTAATATGATTGTGTAATATAGCATGTAGAACAAGATGGTTAGTTATTTGAATTGTACGGGATGCACTAGTGAATAATTAGGTGTTTTTTTATACAACAGAAACAGGGAAGTCTCTGTGAATATGTGGGTCAGTTAAAATCATCTATCATGAACACACTGTAAGTCTGCCACAAAACGTGCAAAAAAGACACTCTAGTGCTTACAGCGCTTTTAAAAGGTATGTTTTTAGTAATACTCACTCACACTGTGCACACCTTTGCTGGACTGGTAACATCACAGTACCTCTCAAGTAAAGAAAAAGTCTGTAATCCCAGAGCTTCCTAGGAGTCTGTGATTTAAAGTCTGTACAGGCTCTAAAGCCGTTTTAGGTCTCGCAGAGAGACCTATTGCAGTCAAACCACAAAGCTGACTTCACGATGCGGATTTGTAGAAGTGCACGTGCTCGTGACCGCAATTCTATCCCACTGCCTTGCTCTTCAAAGGCTCCCCTTACCATTTGCTCCTGCTTCCCCGCCCACTGGTTCACACTTCACGGCCGCCAGGCCGTGACTCGCATTTCTGCCCAGCCCCCCTCCCAGCGCTGAAATGTTTTCACGGCCGGCCTCCGGTCGTGACTCGCATTTCTCCTTCCTTCGTGCCCAGCCCCCCTCCCAGCGCTGCCTTGTTTACTGATGACATGCTTTCACGTTAATGGCGGCCATGCCCCTTTCTTCAGACGAGCCGTGACTAAGGAAAGGGGCAACACCGCCATTAATATGAGAGCGATGCACGGGGCGCTTTTGCAAATAAATTAATCTTCAGCGCTCTGTCTGGGAAAACTTCCTTTAAAGTAGCGGAACACTAATAACTCGTGGCCTTTGGCTCTTCCCCGGATTAGCAATAACTATATCTAGCTCAGAAGGGTGAAAATGTGATCCCGAGGACTGCCAAACTGCGATGAATGCTTCAGTTCACAGCGTTTTTTTCGGATGACCGTAATATACAATGTGAGATTGTGCATGTCAACTCGTCATCTCGAGGAAAATGTGCGTAATGTGTTATTATTTCATTTGAGTTGTATATGATGGATGTCGGTGTCTTTACTAAATCTTACAGGTATATGCTTTACATGTAAGTCCAAACCCTACGATTCCAGCATACCACTCCTCCGAACTAAAACATCGGGTTTAAACCAACATTAACGTACTTACCACTTCTCTTTGTTGTTGCGTGTGTTTTATTCGTGGCCTTGCGGCTAGAGCTGCCGACTTTAGAGTTGGGGTTCCAGGTTCGAGCGTCAGCTAAGCTGACTGTGATTGTGGGCAAACCACTAAATCTCCCCGTGCCTTCCACGAACGTGTCCTTGTGAAACGTAACTGCTGCTCATGTATAAAGCACTCTAATACCTTCGGGTCTAGTTCGCCTTATAATAAATCTGCAAAAAATAAGGTATATGTTCCCGCCTTTTCTCAACGAGGGCTGCATGAAAGCCCCTGTAACTATATCACATATATTATTTTTAAAGACTGGTAATAGTAACATAATTTATTTATAGTGTTGTTACTGGTAATGGTAACACATTTTATTAAGTGTTGTTAGCGCGTCCACATCAAAGCCATCTGTTGCTCGGCCTCACTTCTCCACTTCTCCTCCCCCTCCTAATTACATCCCTGCTGTTCACACTTCTTCACGGCCGCGAGGCTGTGCTTCAAAGGGATCCGCTCCCCCGCCCCTAAAAGTTTACCCCTGCGAGATTTTGTTGTTCATCTCTTCCCACAGATTCTGTCTAAAAAAAACTAGTAAGGAGCTTTAATGGGTTTAACGTTTAGCTTTCAGTATTTCCCAATTTCTCAAACTTGAGTGTTTCTATGTAACGAGCATTGTTGTAGACTTCTATTTGTAATCTATAAGTAAACATGTCAAACCCTAGCATGGCCAGTTAGGACATCCTACAGGTGTGAACACATTCACTAACATCAAATTAGACATCAACTCTTGATATAGCTCAATGAAATGAAGCCATAGCAAGCTGTTAAGAAATGCAGCATTTATCTGCCTTCATTGTAAATACTCGAGCTAGTTGTATTGGTTTCATTTTGCATCACCCTGACCCTCCGTACTTCAGACAGGCAGTTCCCTTCAGCCTCAGCCACACTGCCCAGATTTACCATTTGCCCTCTAATAAAATGTAATTTGTAAATATGACTCTGTAATACATTATTACTTGAAAACCAGATTTGCTGACATTGGCAATGCTTGTTTGTCTACTTGGCAGACTCAGTTGAGAGGCCAACAACTGAATGGGTGCGTGCGAAGAGTCAGGTAGCCTGCACTTCTGCCACGGTCTCACTAATTCAGAACACACTTTTTTTTACTTTCTCATTAGTTAACCGCCCCACCTCCACTTTTGTCTAGTTGGGAGACTCAGCTGAGAGGCCAACAACTGAATGGGTGCGTGCGAAGAGTCAGGTAGCCTGCACTTCTGCCACGGTCTCACTAATTCAGAACACACTTTTTTTTTTACTTCCTCATTAGTTAACCGCCCCACCTCCACTTTTGTCTAGATGGGAGACTCAGCTGAGAGGCCAACAACTAAATGGGTGCGTGCGAAGAGTCAGGTAGGCCGCACTTCTGCCACGGTCTCACTAATTCAGAACACACTTTTTTTTTTACTTCCTCATTAGTTAACCGCCCCACCTCCACTTTTGTCTAGTTGGGAGACTCAGCTGAGAGGCCAACAACTGAATGGGTGCGTGCGAAGAGTCAGGTAGCCTTCACTTCTGCCACGGTCTCACTAATTCAGAACACACTTTTTTTTTTGCTTCCTCATTAGTTAACCGCCCCACCTCCACTTTTGTCTAGTTGGGAGACTCAGCTGAGAGGCCAACAACTGAATGGGTGCGTGCGAAGAGTCAGGTAGCCTGTACTTCTGCCACGCACTTTTGTTTCTAATGCTTACGGAGCAGGCAGCGCTAGTCTCTCACTCGCCTCTCTGCATGCATGCTTAGCTCCCTTTGTTAGTTTTCCTTGGCCGGACTTTGGAGGGCAGTGTGATGACCCACTTTGGGGGATAGTTCAGAGTCAGGTAGCCTGCACTTCTGCCACGGTCGCACTAATTTAGAGCGCACTTTTTTTTGGGGAGAAACGTAGCTGAGAGGCCAACAACTGAATGGGTGCATGCGAAGAGTCAGGTAGCCTGCACTTCTGCCACGGTCTCACTAATTCAGAACACACTTTTTTTTTACTTCCTCATTAGTTAACCGCCCCACCTCCACTTTTATCTAGTTGGGAGACTCAGCTGAGAGGCCAACAACCGAATGGGTGCGTGCGAAGAGTCAGGTAGCCTGTACTTCTGCCACGCACTTTTGTTTCTAATGCTTACGGAGCAGTCAGCGCTAGTCTCTCACTCGCCTCTCTGCATGCATGCTTAGCTCCCTTTGTTAGTTTTCCTTTGCCGGACTTTGGAGGGCAGTGTGATGACCCACTTTGGGGGATAGTTCAGAGTCAGGTAGCCTGCACTTCTGCCACGGTCTCACTAATCCAGAGCGCACTTTTTTTTTTACTGCCTCATTAGTTAACCACCCCACCTCCACGTTTTTGTCTAGTTGGCAGACTCCGATGAGAGGCCAACATCTGAATGGGTGCGTGCGAAGAGTCAGGTAGCCTGTACTTCTGCCACACACTTTTCTTTCTAATGCTTACGGAGCAGGCAGCGCTAGTCTCTCACTCGCCTCTCTGCATGCATGCTTAGCATCCTTTGTTAGTTTTCCTTGGCCGGACTCTACCGCCCTCACTCTACCGCCTTCACTCTCCCACTCTACCACCCTTCCTCTACCACTCTACCGCCCTCACTCTACCGCCCTCACTCTACCACTCTACAGCCCTCACCCTACCACTCTACCACCCTCACTCTACCACTCTACCGCCCTCACTCTACCACTCTAATGCCCTCACTCTACCACCCTCACTCTACTACTCTACCACCCTCACTCTACCTCCCTCACTCTACTGCCCTCACTCTACAACTCTACCACCCTTCCTCTACCACTCTACCGCCCTCACTCTACCGCCCTCACTCTACCACTCTACAGCCCTCACCCTACCACTCTACCGCCCTCACTCTACCACCCTCACTCTACCACTCTACCGCCCTCACTCTACCACTCTACCGCCCTCACTCTACCGCCCTCACTCTACCACCCTCACTCTACCGCACTCACTCTACCGCACTCACTATACCACTCTACCGCCCTCACTCTACTGCCCTCACTCTACCACTCTACCGCCCTCACTCTACCGCCCTCATGCCTTCACTCTACCGTCCTCACTCTACCACTCTACCGCCCTCACTCTATCACTCTGCCGCCCTCACTCTACTGCCCTCACTCTACCACTCTACCACCCTCACTCTACCGCCCTCACCCTACCGCCCTCACTCTACCGCCCTCACTATACCACCCTCACCCTACCACTCAACCGCCCTCACTCTACCACCCTCACTCTACCGCCCTCACTCTACCGCCCTCACTCACTCTACCGCCCTCACTCACTCTACCGCCCTCACTCACTCTACCGCCCTCACTCACTCTACCGCCCTCACTCACTCTACTGCCCTCCTTCTCTCTGTCGCGCTCCATCACTCTATCGCCCTCCCTCACTCTATCGCCCTCCATCTCTCTGTCGCGCTCCAGAACTCTATCGCGCTCCATCACTCTATCGCCCTCCATCACTCTATCGCCCTCCATCACTCTATCACCCTCCCTCCCTTTATTGCCCTCCCTCTATCGCTCTCCCTCTATCGCTCTCCCTCTATCGCCCACCCTCCCTCTATCTATCTATCGCACTCAGTCTATCTATTGCATCACTATAGCATCACTCAGCACCACCACAGCATCACTCAGGGGCACCACAACATCACTATGCGCTACACAGCATCACTGAACGCCACAGCATCACTTGTCGCCAAAACAACATCACTCATCGCCACCACAGCATCAATCTGTGCAACCATTCAACAACAACTGGTTCAAATATGTTCTGTCAATGTTTCAAGCTTTATTACAAATGTCATAAAAAGATGTTAAATGTTTTCACTTCTGTTCTTGGATTTTCGTCACAATAAAATACACTGAACATAATCTTCACAAAAGTTATTTACAAAAGTTTAAGCTATTGCCATTATACATTACAATACCTTTTATTTAAGTATTAATTATTAAAAAAATTAAAAGCCATTGTTATTTGTAACATCAATACATCTAAGTCACGTAAATACAACACACATTGCATTACAAATGCTATAGGTGTCACATTTGCGAAAGTTAAAACTATTGCCATTGTAAATGACAAAGCTATTAATTTAGCTATTTTCAAAACCAACACATAAATACAAAATTTGTCATTTACAATACCAATAGCTCAAACTTTCCTAATGCGAGACCTATTGCATTGCAAATGCTTGTTAGATTTGCTGTTTATACATATATTATATATATATTTATGTTCCGTTCCTAGGATGCTTGATTCCGGTCCAGGAAAGACATGGCTTGGCAGTTCAGGCTGAACTGTTCCCATGAGGCACAGGGTCAAGGCTGATTTGCATATGGCCATGTCTGAACTGGGGTGGTGTGGAGTGCAAAAAAACGATGGATTTAGACCCAGATCTCTGTACTGGGGTGAATGTATGACATTGTTCTGCATTCTGTTCATCAACTGGGGTTTTTGACTTTCAGAAACCAGGCACCCTGCAGAAGATTGTTTCTATTTTGCTGCCTGTCCCTTTTCTCGCTTCTTAGTACAGAAGACCCCATCTTTCCATTTCAGAAATAAGGAAGAGTTGGCAAACAGAGGCTGATCATAGAATTTTTAAAACAGGGAAGAAAACATAAACACGGTTATGGTCCGTCTTGTGAAGTGAATGGCGAGAAGGCGAGCGCCTGGTTATTAAAACGCCATTGAGGCTTCTGTTGAACATCTCACTAAAGCCACCTTCATATGTGGTATGTAGTGGAATTGTGTTGAGGGGTGGAATATCTTTTTTCATTATGTGATGTGGAATGGATTTTTGTGGAGCTGAATAGTGTGGCATTGAACAGTGTGGTGTAGAGTGAAATTATGTTGATTGGAATGATGTGGCATGGTGTGGAGTGTTTTTATGTGGATTTATGTAAGGTGTATTTATGTGGTATTGAGTAGTGTGTAGTTAAGTGGAGTTGAATTCTGTGGTGTTGAGTCGTAGTATGTGAATTGTAATTATGTTGCGTGGTATGGTTGTATGGATTGGCGTTGTATTGAGTGGTGTTGCATGGAGTGCCGTTGCGTAGAGTAGAGTGGTGTAGCATTGAGTGGAGTGGCGTAAAGTGGAGTGCAATTGTGTGGAGTTTGTTGGAGTGGTATTGCATAGAGAAGAGTGGCATTGTGTGGAAAGGAGTGGGGTTGTGTGAAATGAGGTTGTGTAGAGTGGCATAGCATTGCAAGAAGTGGCATTGCGTGTGTGGAACTGCATGAGTGTTGTGGCTCAGAGTGGAGTGCAGTTGTATAGAGTCGGGCAGAATTACATCAAGTGCAGTGCAGTTACAGGGAGTGTGGAGTGGCATGCAGTGGCACTGGGTGGAGTGAAATGGCGTAGAGTAGAGTGGCGTTGCATGGATTGGCATTGGCACCACGGTTTAGGTAATGGTCTTTGTTTGACATATATTTCACATATACTGATCGTGAAAAAATTTCCGTAACTTTCATAATAGGGAGTTTGAGGTAAACTCTAACCTTTTTTCATTTAGATTGGGGTGCATATTGGATTAAGTTGATCTACTGTTTTGGTCATCTTCGAGGAATTTGTGGATATCAGAGTTCTTTATTGAGGGTTTTGGATAACGGGGAATTTTGATGAAGGTGAGCTAAGGATTTTGGTACCTTCTTCCTGATTGATGACAGGTCCTAATGCTCCTTGTTTGATCTCAGCATGAATTGTTATAGGATGATGATGAATCATGGGATATGGGACAATTAAACTGTATAAACAATGGCAATTTAATTGTTTGCAGGGTGAATCCAAAACGTCCTAAGTTGACCATGTCTGGAAACACGAACACAAGTGGGGAGTCATCGAAATAGATTTACGAAGACTCCAGTAAGTGCTTCCAACTCTAAGTCATAAAAAAACAACAATAGTAGTTAAGATTGTCCCATAACGTCAGACTCAAACTTATATAAAATCAATTTGGTTGTGTTTAGGGACAGAAGATGGACCTTTAAAAGAACCCCATCAAAAGCTATAAGGTACTCTTGGTATGTACTTAGTGGGTTGGTTTATTTAAAAGATTGATAAGAGGAGGCAAAGAAGGGCACTACTCATTATATATTATTTTGTTAATTACCAGGATTACACCGTGGTCTAAAGCCCTGATGATAATTCCCCAATGCAGAAGGGGATTGGAAACGCGTCAGCACGTCTTTAATCGTCTGCGAGGGACCAACATTGAATGGGTCTCTAGTGAGGGTGTCATAATTGAAACATACCCCGAGAGCGAACTTTTAGAAAAAATAATTTTCCCCGCAGCCTGCCTGTCATAGTGCCACATAGAATTTGAATTTTGGCAGGCAATTGTTGAAATTTTGGACTGGTCTAATTAAGTGATGCAAATACAACAGTGTTTTGTCTTTGTTTTTGATAATAATATGTTTTTGTAAAATGTTTTTCATACAATTTTGATTCGCACAATATACTGAATGAAATGTGTATTCCTCCTATGCATCAAGAGTAATGAACAGTTGTTTGAAATGAAGTTGAATCTATACAAATATGAAATTAAAGTACTATGATTTTTTGCGTTGTATTTCGAATCTGCAGGATTAATTAGCAGTACTGAAATTGGTGGCCTGGTACCCCTTGTTTGAAAAAATGTGTTAGACGTCCTGCCAGGCTCCCAGAATGGACGAAACCCCTTTGGTTTAAACCTTGTTTGATCTCAGCATGAATTGTTATAGGATGATGATGGATCATGGGATATGGGACAATTAATTGTGAACGATTTTATGACTTATTGTTTATCTTTGTTTTCTTTTTAACATGTCCAATTTCTCCACGCTATGTCATGATTAAAGTGTTCAATGATGTACGTTGTGTTCTGAAATTGTTTTTTAGATTGTTCATTCGGCAGAGTGGTATCTGTTTTATGTTTTGTTTAAAATATCACAACTGTGAATGTATGTTACATGGACTTTCTGTGAATTTAAGAGTGAAGATTGCACTACAATGGACTACTATATAGTGATCATATGTTCTTTTCCTTGTTTAAAGCCCTGATGATGTCTCAGAGGGGGACGAAACGCGTCAGCTGTTAACTTTGTATTAAAACAAATATAGAGCTGACTGACAGCGACATATGGTCTGAATAAAGAAAACGAATCATACAACATTCACATGGAAGATTGTTTTTGGGACTGATTGTATAAATGCAAATGTGATATTTGAGCCATAACAATTCATTTTGTATTATCACGCTGCTGCTGTATTTTGATTCATATAGAGTAAATAGAGGTTATTGATGATGTCCCTCTAGGAAGTTGAGCGTGACTTTTTAGCTTGAATAATTGACCATGAGATTCTATTTGATAGCTCTCTAGTGCACAAAGCAGTAGACCCTACATCGTCTAGTTTTAGAGTATTAGCAAAGCAGATTGGCTTTGAGTGGAGTAAAGCACAGTGGCATTGAGCAGAGTGGAGTAAAACAGAGTGGAGTTGAGCAGAGTGGACTGGAGTAAAGCAGAGTGGACTGGAGTAAAGCAGAGTGGCATAGAGTGGCGTGGAGTAAAGCAGAGTGGCATGGAGTGGTGTAAAGCAGAGTGGCATGGAGCAGGTCAAAGAAGAGTGGCATTGAGTGGAGTAAAGCAGAGTGGTGTTCAGTGGAGTAAAGCAGAGTAGCATAGAGTAAAGCAGAGTGGCATGGAGGAAAGCAGAGTTGAGTGAAGCAGAGTGGCGTTGAGTGGAGTAGGGTAAAGCAGAGTGGCATGGAGTAAAGCAGAGTGGTCATTGAACAAAGTGGAGGTAAGTAAAGCAGAGTGGCATGGAGTGAAGTGGCATGGAGTAAAGCAGAGTGGCATGGTGTAAAGCAGAGTGGAGCGGAGTAAAGCAGAGTGTAAGTAAAGCATAGCGGACTGGAGTAAAGTGGATTGGCAATGAGGGGAGTGAAGCAGAGTGGAATTGAGCAGAGTGGAATAAAACAGAGTGAATTTGAGCAAAGTAAGTGGAGTAAAACAGAGTGGAGTTGAACAGAGTGAGTGGAATAAAGCAGAGTGGAGTAAAGCTGAGTGGCGTTGAGTGGTGTGGAGTAAAGCAGAGTGGCACTGAGTGGAATAAAGCAGAGTGGGATGGAGTGGAGTAAATCAGAGTGGCATTGAGTGAAGTGGAGTAAAGCAGAGTAGCGTGGAGTAAAGCAGAGTGGTGTGGAGGAAAGCAGAGTTGAGTGAAGCAGAGTGGCATTAAGTGGAGTGGGGTAAGGCAGAGTGGAGTGAAGCAGAGTGGTGTGGAGTGAAGGAAAGGAGTGTGGTGTTGAGCTGAGTGTAGTAACGCAGAGTGGCTTGTAGTAAAGCACAGTGTATTGGCTTAAAACAGAGTGGCATTGAGTAGAGTAAAGCAGAGCGGCATTGAGTGGAGTGGAGTAAAGCAGAGTGGAATGGAGTGGAGTAAAGCAGAGTGGAATGAAGTAAAGTAGAGTGGAGCAGAGCAGAGTGGAGTTGAGTTGAGTGGAGTAAATAAGAGTGGCAGAGAGTGGAGTGAAGCAGAGTGGAGTAAAGCAGAGTGGTCTAGATTTGAGTGGAGTAAAGCAGAATGGATTTGAGTGGAGTGAAGTAAAGCAGAGAGAAATGCAGTGGAGTAAAGCAGAGTGGTATGGAGTGGAGTAAAGCAAAGTGTCATGGAGTGGAATAAAGCAGAGTGGAATTGCATGGAGTGGTGTTGCTTAATACAGAGTGACGCTGCAAAGAGCGGGATATCATTGCATGGAGTGACATTGTACTGAGTGATGTTCGGTGAAGTGGCATTGGGTGGATTAGCGTGGTGCGGCATAGGTTGCAGTTGCATGGAGTGCAGTTGTGTAGAGGGGAGTGGGGTTGAGTGGAGTGAAGTTGCGTGGAGTGGAGTGCAGTTGCGTGGAGTGGTGTGGAAGAGTGGCATTGCCTGGAGTGGCATTGTGTGGAGTGGTGTGTGGCGTGCAGTTGTGTGGAGTGCAGCGGCGTTGAGTCGCGTTGCGAGGAATGTAGTGACGTTGCATGAAGTGGCATTGCTTAGAGCAGGGTGGCATGGGTTTGTATTGAGTGATATTGTACTGAGTGGTGTTGCAAGGAGTGGCATTGGATAGAGTAGAGGGGTGTGGCGTAGAGTTCAGTTCTGTAGAGTGGAGCGGGCTTGCAGTTGCATTGAGTGCCTTTGCATGGAGCGGAGTGGCTTTGCATGGAGCGGAGTGGCTTTGTGTGGCGCAGAGTGGCTCTGCATGGAGCAGAGTGGCTTTGCAAGGAGCAGAGTGGCATTGCTTTGAGTGCCAGTGCTTGGAGTGGCATTGCATGGAGTGGTGTGGGTTGGGTAGAGTGAAGTCAGGTTGTATGGAGTACAGCTGCGTAGAGTGAATTTGTGTTGCGTGGAATGGTGTTAGTGAACCAATTGGCTTAAAAGGAAATATCAAATTCAGAACTACATTAAAGAATTGTACTTCAAGAACTTAAGGAGAAATACGATAATTGTGAAAACGTGCATAAACAGTATTAGCAGTAATACAAAGCAGTGAAATTGGTTCCCTGGTAAACCATCATAGTTATTCAGCAATCATTCTGCCTGTTAGAGGGAGAACCATTGGTTCCAAAGAAACCTTTGTATTAATATCATTCAGGAAATCTCTCAGCTGCTAATCTGTTAAAAATCATCTTAAGATTTTATGTTTACATGTTACTGAGACTTGAGTTTATCTAGAAGTACAAGGTATACCATTAAGGAGCTGCTCACGAGGTAACGAATGGGACTGTAATGAGAAGGCGACTTAAACTGTATAAGATATCTGCTCCTAATTGTTACATGTCTAAATTAAGGAAACGAGTGCCATAAGCGAAAACGCAAAGTGTTCTATCCATCTATATCACTGTACAAAACTAATGGTACACGAATGCGACATACATGTGTATATGTACTTCTTTGTCTTGTTATCCTGACAATAAAGATTTTTCAAAAAAAAAAAAATCATCTTAAGATTTAGGTTTGTTAATGATGCCCTTTAGATCAGACTTGCGAACGATCAGTAAAAAGTTAATTGTCCTTAACCCCTTCACTGCTATGCCTTTTGCCCCCCTGTGCTAAGCCTTTTTTGGCTATTTTCAGTTGTTTGCGCTAAGGCCCATGAAAATGTAAGGGGACCCACAAATTAGCCAAAATATAGCAAAACAAATGTTGGGGAGAAAAATGGGAGAAAAGGGCTGCAAATGAAAGCATCTGTTTTTTGTCCTGAAAATGTTATCAACAAAGGGTTTGTGGTGCTGGAATCACCATTTCCCCATCTTTTAGGGACTGACAGACTTTTGTCAGAAAACCAAAATTCTTTACACAGTTTTGGCATTTTCCTGGGACATAGCCTATGTTTGCTATTTTTTGTGCTTTCAACCTTCTTCCAGTTAATGATAGAAATGGGTATGAAATAAATAATGGATCCTAGACAGCTATACATTTTAGAAAAGTAGACACAATTCTGAAATCAGCAAGTGGTCCTTTGTGTAGATCCTTCAAGGTTTCTTTATCGAAACTAACAGTTGAATATAGGAAAAATTGAAAATTATTTGAAAAAAACAGCCATTTGTGCCAACATTTTCACCTGTAACTTCTTCTAATTGTGACAGCTGTTTGAAAGCAATATACCGGTAAATCAGATGGACCTTTCTGGTTGTGGGGATATATAGGACTCGTAGGTTCACCAAGAACCCGACAAACCCAACGCCAATAACTGAGCTGCGTCTTGCAATGGTTTTTTATTATGTACCGGGTATATAGCAATTAACTTGGGAAAATTTATACATGGAAAAATTGGTATGAAAGACACCTATGTATTTCTGAAATTGGAACAGAATATAGAGTTTAGAAACAGTAGATATTTGCACATTTCCAAAATGTGGATTACCCATACTAGCATGAAAATTATAGGTCATTTTTCAAAATTACTTATTTTTTACACATTGTCTTTCATTTGGAAGGCAGAAATGCGTCAATAGGTAATAGTGGTTGCTCTACAATTCTGTGTTACCCTAAGTCTCCAAATAAAAATGGTGACTCATTTGTGTGGGTAGGCCTAGTGCCCGCGACAGAAAACGGCTCAATAAGCAACGTGGACACACTTTATTTTTACAGTGAAAACTGACCCTTTTTTTGCAAAGTGCCTAGCAGTAGATTTTGAACCCTAGCTCTGACAGCACATAGAGAAACATAAAAAACCTAAAAGAAATCCAAATCTAGACACCCAGGGGAATCCAGGATGGGGTGACTTGACTGGCTCTTACCAGGTTCTGTTACCCAGAATCCCATGCAACCCTAAAAATGTGTCAAAACAAACACATTTTCCTCTCATTTCTGTGGTGGAAAGTTCTGGAATCTATGTGGATCCATAAAATTCCACCCACTCCACATTCCCCAAAGTGTTCTGAGAAAAATTATACATCACTTGTGTGGATAGGCCTAGTGCCCACGCCAGGAAATGTCCCAAAACACAACGTGGACACACCACATTTTCACAGTGATAACTGACCCTTTTTTTTAAAAGTTCCTAGCTGTAGTTTCTGAACCGTACCTCTGCCGGCACCTAGAAAAACCAAGCAAACCTAAACATTTTTAAAAACTATACATCCAGGGGAATCCAGGATGGGGGTGATTTAACTGGCTCTCACCAGGTTCTGTTACCCAGAATCCCTTGCAAACCTAAAAATGTGTAAAAGAACTCACACATTTTCCTCACATTTCTGTGGTGAAATGTTCTGGAATCTGTGTGTATCCACGAAATTCAACCCACCCCGCATTCCCCAAAGTCTTCCGAGAATAATAGTACCTCAATTGTGTGGATAGGCCTAGAGCCCGCGACAGAAAACGGACCAAAACGCAATGTGGAAACACTACATTTTCTCAGTGAAAACGGACCCTTTTTTTGCAAAGTGCATAGCTGTAGATTTTGAACCCTAACTCTGCCGGCACCTAAGGAAACCTAGCAAACCTATATGTTTTTGAAAACTAGACAACTAGGGAAATTCAGTGTGGGGTCACTTGGCTGGCTTTCACCAGGTTCTGTTACCCAGAATCCCTTGCAAACCTAAAAATGTGTCCAAAAAACACATTTACCGCACATTTCTGTGGTGGAAAGTTCTGCAATCTGTGTGGTTCCACCCACACCGCATTCTACAAAGTCTTCTAAGAAAAATGGTACCTCACTTGTGTGGGTAGGCCTAGTGCCAGTAACAGGAAACAGCACAAAATGCAACGTGGACACACCACATTTTCACAGTGAAAACTGACCCTTTTTTTGCAAAGTGCCTAGCTGTAGATTTTTAACCCTAGCTCTGCTGGCACCTAGGGAAACATAGCAAACGCATATGATTTTGAAAACTATACACCCAGGGGAATGTAGGATGGGATGACTTGACTGCCTCTCACCAGGTTCTGTTACCCAGAATCCCTTGCAAACCTAACAATTTGTCCATAAAAACACATTTTCCTCACATTTCTTTGGTGGAAAGTGCTGGAATCTGTGTGGATCCACAATATTTCACCCACCATGCATTCCCCAAAGTCTTCAGAGAACAATGGTACCTCACATCTGTGGGTGAGTCAAGTACCTGCGACAGGCAAGGCCCCAAAACCTATTGAGGCGACATCAAAATTATCTATCACAAACCAACCTGGTTTTGCAAGGGGGGTCCCATGAGTTTTTGGCCCCGGGCTCGGCGGACATCTACGGAAACTACCAAACCCAAACATTTCTGAAAACTAGACATCAGGGGGTATTCAAGGAGGTATGGCTTGAGTGGATCCCCAACGTTTTCCTACCCAGAATGCCCTGCATACCTCAAATTTAGCTGAAAAAATCAAATTTTCCACATATTTCTGTGTGGAATCACCGTGCCAGCACAAATGGCCTACCACACAGAGTTTCCCTCAGTCTCCAGAGTAAAATGAAACCTCACTTGTGTGGGTGGGGCAAGGGCCTGTGACTTGGAAGAGCCTAAAACATAGGGATTAAGGGTATAGCACCGAGAATTCAAAGCGCTATATTTAATTTAGTTTTTAGCCAATTCTGCATTGGACACCTACACAAGTGAGGTATCATTTTACTCTGGACATTAAGGAGAATGCTGTGGGGTAGGACATTTGTGCCGTCACAGTAATTCCACACAAGAATAGGTGGAAAATGTGGTTTTACAGCTAAATTTGAGGCTTGCAAGGCATTCTGGGTAGGAAAACGTTGGAGGATCCACACAAGCCATACTTCATTGGACTCCCCGGGGTGTCTAGTTTTACAGAAATGTTTGGGTTTGGTAGCTTTCGAAGTTGGCCACTGAGCCTGGGGCCAAAACCCAGAGTGCCACGCCCAAAACCAGGTGGTTTTGTTATGGGTAATTTTTAAAGTCTCCACAGTATGATTTGGGCCATTTCCTGGTGCAGCCACTATGCCTACCCACACAAGTGAGGTACCATTTTTATTGGGAGACCTTGGGGAACGCTGTGTTGGAGGAAATCTATGGATCCACGCACATTCTAGAACTTTCCCACACAGACGTTTGAGAACAAAGTGATTTTTTTCAGCTAAATTTTAGGTTTGCAGGGGATTCTGGGTAGGAAACGTTGGGGGACCCACGCAAGCAATACCTCGTTAGACTTACCCAGGTGTCTAGTTTTCAGAATTGTATGGGAGTGGTAGGTTTCCCTAAATGGCCGTGGTCCCCCCCTTGCAAAACCAGGTTGGTTTGTGATAGGTAAATTTGATGTCACCTCAATAGGTTGTGGGGCCTTGCCTGTTGCGGGTCCTTGACCCACCCACATGAATAAGGTACCATTCTTATCGGGAGACCTGGGGGAACGCTGGGTGGGAGGAAATTTGTGGATCCACGCAGATTCCAGTTCCCACACAGAAACTTGAGAAAAAAGTGTTTTTTTCAGCAAAAGTTGAGGTTTGCAGGGGATTCTGGGTAGGAGAATGTTGGGAGACCCAAGCAAGCCATACCTCACTGGACTCCCCTGGGTGTCTAGTTTTCAGAAATGTGTAGGTTTGACAGGTTTCCCTAGATAGTTGCCGAGCCCGGGGCCAAAAACTCATGGGACCCCCTCCTTGCAAAACCAAGTTGGTTTGTGATAGGTAATTTTGATGTCGCCTCAATAGGTTTTGGTCCCTTGCCTGTTGCGGGTCCTTGACCCATCTACTCGAGTGAGGTACCACTTTTATCGGGAGACCTGCTGGAGTGCTGGGTGGGAAGAAATGTGTGGTTCCACGCAGATTCCAGAACTTTCCCACACAGAAATTTGATTAAAAAGTGATTTTTTTCAGCTAAATTTGAGGTTTGCAGGGGATTCTGGGTAAGAAAACTTTTGGGTACCCTTATAAGCTATAACTCAAAGGACTCCCCCGGGTGTCTAGTTTTCAGAAATGTGTGAGTTTGTTAGGTTTCCTTAGATGGCCACTGTGCCCGGGGACAATAACTCAGGTGACACCCCTTTGCAAAACCTCATCCTTTCAAAATAAGTAATTTTTATGTCTCCATAATACATTTTGGGTCCTTCCCTGCTGCAGGTACTTGGCCCACCCACACAGTGAGGTAGCATTTCCAATGGGATACTTGGAGAAATGTTGAGGGTAGGAAATGTGTTGTTTCTTTCTGAAGCGTGAAAGGTTTAGCACAAAAATGCAAGGAAAATGTGACAGTCACATTTTGAGGTTTGCAGGACATTGTGGGTAAGATAACTTGTTGGGGTCCTCAAGAGAGACATCACCATGTACTCCCATGGGTGTTTAGTTTACGACAATATCTACAGTTGGTAGTTTTTTTTTAATGAAATGCACTGTCAATAATTGAAAGCACAAAAAACTGAACCCGTGACTCGCAGTTCGTGAGCTGTGAAGTCATGTCAAGGCCCCAACTTCTATACAGGACATTCACACACCTTTCATATGTGACACACACAAGACAATTCACACCACCAGGCACCAAACCAACACATCACAACATTCACAAAAAAAGGACAAGGTACATCCTGCTTGAGAAAGACAGAAAAGACAAATATTTCTGCACAACCACCTATTCCTCAAGCACACATACATACCGGTTGGATTTGGCTTGAGGGTGAGTGATGGTTTAGTATATATTGTTGTATTAACCAGAGATTTCACAAAATTAAATGCACTGTTAATAATGGAAAGGACAAGAAACTAAACCATTGAGTCATAGCTTGTGAGCTGTAAATCCACGACAAGGCACCATCCTCTTTACAGGCAATGGGGTGTTCTTTCAGCCACACAGAGTCCCTCACCAGGTTGCCGCTGCTGCTGCCCGGGGCGTTGCCTCGCCACCGCCGGTTTCCTTGCCACCGCCGGTCTTCTCTGCCGGACTGCCGGCGCTGCTGCCTGCCTGCCCAGAACGCTGCCTCACCATCGCCGGTCTCCTCCCCCCGCCGCAGCCTCTGTCCATCTGTGCTGCCACTGAGTGGGGGAGTCAGAGACTACAGCTCCCAGAAGCCTCCGCGACCGGACCGGAAGTCGCGTCGAGGCTGAGCGCGCCAGGAGGCGCTCAAAAAGGGGCATCACTTGCTGGGGAGCGGGTGTTCTTTCAGCCACACGAAGTCCCTCACCAGGTTGCCGCTGCTGCTGCCCAGGGCGTTGCCTCGCCACCGCTGGTTTCCTCGCCACCGCCGGTCTTCTCTGCCGGACTGCCGGCGCTGCTGCCTGCCTGCCCAGAACGCTGCCTCACCATCGTCGGTTCCTCCCCCCGCCGCAGCCTCTGTCCATCTGTGCTGCCGCTGAGTGGGGGAGTCAGAGACTACAGCTCCCAGAAGCCTCCGTGACCGGACCGGAAGTCGCGTCGAGGCTGAGTGCGCCAGGAGGCGCTCAAAAAGGGGCATCACCTCCCGCGTTGCGGGACGCGCGCGGGCTAAGCCGGGCAAAGGGCGGGCCCTCTGAGGCCCTCAGAGGTCAACAGTGGTCGGGCGGGCCACCCATCTAACTTCCATCCAAAGGTGAGCCTGTTGTTCCAAACATGGGGAAACGTAATACTATTACTTCTACCAGCACACATATACAGGCCATCACAGATCCTGCATCTTCCCAACTCTCTTTTAAAAGTCTACTGGAAAATGCTTTTAACGAGATTGCAGAGACAGAGAGGAGGTTGTCATTGGGCTCCTTCAACACCAGCCAACCTACCATTATAGTCAGTCCCAAACACACCATGCCTCTACTTCCAGAAGTTATTGTGGTGAAACCCATCCCTGCGATCAGCTCATCTGATTCACCACAAGAGGGAAGCACCCCTGATATAGCTACTGATATGCATCTTGACCCCGCGTCGCAACCCGCGCCACCCCCCACAACTATGAGCACCGAGACCGCCGGTGCAAAACGTAAAAGGGGTCCAGCAAAGACAACAATAAATAAGAGGAAGCAGCCCCTAAGGAGTAACGACCAGCCAACTCCACAGAGTATGTGGACTAGGGGGAAGAAACAACCAACAGGGGTTCAAACAGTATGTTCGGACTCAGGGGAACATTCTGGTATCGTTATACCAAATGAGGATATAAATTCCATCTGTACACAGACTGACTTCCCTAACGAATACGCTCTTCAATCTAAATCCAAAGGAAACCTTATAGAGACCATTGCTGATACAATTTTTAAGCAATTGGAAGGTCAAATGATCAAACAATTTAATATTATTTTTAAGAGACTTGATAGACTGGAAACCCTCGTGAAAAACGAAGAAGCAAAGAGGAAAGGTATGGCCTGCCTAGACAAAACTAGAGGCGAACGTCTGTTAAAAGACTTAGAGACTATCACTAGCGCCCTATCTAGCGGAGGTCCCACCATAAACTGTAATCCAGCTATAGCTAAAGGGGCTAAAGGGGCACCCAACACTAGTACCCCCACTATACCTACTTTACTGCCCAGGGAAGTAAATAAAAGGCAAAACCATTCTGCCTCAACTCCGCCATCCATCCCTTTGCCACCCTCCGGTCTACCTTGCACCACAAACTCCATCAATAATACCCAGAAGAGTGATCCTCCCAGAGGCACAGCCAAGCAGAAGGTATCTCCCAGCCTTGACCTGGACAAGGGACAACCGGAGGACAACAGGCCGATAAAACATCAAGGTCCTGCTTTACATCTTCCTCCTGAGGCTTGCCCTTACGTCTTGGTTCTGGCTGGCATACCACCGCTTAGGGAGGGTCAAGGAGAATCCTGGGTCCAGTTACATAACAAATGCATTGATTGGTTAACTAAACATAAGGGGGTCGGCTATGACATATCCAACAAAATTCTTTCTGCACGCCGGGTGACCTGGGTTGGACCTCTGTTCAAAAACATCAACGGAGACTGTGTTACAATCAACTTCAGGAACCCGGGCACAGTAAAATTCTTATTAAATAAGAATTATAACCAGCACGGCCCAGCTACTGTGGTGACCCCCTTACCTCTGAGTTACTTTTACAGACCCCCACATAGAATGTTGCAACCACCCCCCTTGTTTCCGTTATATAATAGATTCTCGGCACTATCTGACCAGGGAACCTTTGCCTGACTGCCAGCCACCCGGGAAGATTTAGCTGCAGTGGTGTCCGACGCTGAACTTTTGCAGAGAGTGGAGTCTGTGGGGTTTGTGATACCATCTGACCTTCCCCTGCCACCCAATGCACAATGTGATCCATTAGCCAACTCATCAGCCATTGCCCAGGTCTCTGTCCAAGATGTTCGTCCATTGCCCGACGAGGACTTGTCTATTATAAGCTGGAACATTGCTGGGCTGAAGGCAAAGATGGAAATCAAAGCCTGGAAAGATTGGGTAAACCGCTATGATGTCTTAATGTTTCAGGAAACTTGGTGTACAACCCATTTGCTATTTGAAGGGTATAACTGTCACAATAGGATTGTCCTGGCCCCTCCTTTAGGCCGCCCTAGTGGGGGATTATCGATCTGGGTAAAGATAACTGCAGAGGTAAAAACAGAAGCATTACAAATTAATGACCCAAGATTTATGGTACTGATATACACAAGAAGGGTAAAACTATGTCTAATTAATTTCTACAACAATGATTTTATATCCCACCCTAATAGTAATTTTTTAAGCTTGTTCAATTTTATTGATGAAATAGTGGAGGGACGGAAGTATGGGAAGTTTGATGGTATTTGCATAGGAGGGGATTTCAACGCACACATTCATTTAAGAAATCCCCCTTGTAAGAGAGGTGTAGAACTATCTGATCTCCTCGCAACCAGAGAACTCGTAAACACTATGGAGTTTGCCGGCACCTGTACAAGCACTGCCCCGGTCCCCACTTACATCGGCCATGGGAGCGCAACAACGATCAACTATATATTTGTCTCTTCCTCCCTTGCGGATGTTTTATTAAAGGCAGAGGTAGTGTGTAACGTATATAGTGATCACTACCCAATTGTGATTTACCTGAAATCATTAGGGGGAAAAATATCACATAGTGTAATCGAGGCAACAAACCTGGAAGCCTCGACGGATAGATTAAGGGTTGTCTGGAGGGGGGTAGACAACAAGGGTGTATTGGCCAGTGTAATTAAGAAACATCCAGTATTGATCTCGGACTGTCTTGCTATTGATAGCTGTGGGGGCAATATGATTAAATCATTTTGTGAACTCTGCTCCGCAATAAAAACCGAGATCTCTAAACCAGCATCTAGGAAAACTGAGGAAGCCCCAAGATGGTTTGATGCCTCCTGCTCAAAAGCAAACCGGGACCTAAGGGTTGCCCTCATGGCCAAACCGCGGGATACTTCCCGGGTAAGGTTTTTGAGAGCAAGGTACAAACTCACCTTACGTACCAGATCCAATGAATTAGTTAAAGATCACTGGGAATCCCTTGCCCGTATGGCTGCCCTAAAGGATACCTCAGGGTTTTGGAGGGAGGTTAAGAACCTAAGATCTCTTGGTTCAAACATAACTCCAATCAATTGTAACATCACAGGGCCTGTGTGGGTTGACCACTTCTCGAAGATCTATGCCGTATCTGGCAACCCCGCAGAAACTGTTCCCACCCCAACACCTTTGAATATTACATTGCTTGAGGTAGAGGATGCCATCGCAGAAAGTGCCGGTAATAAAGCCCCTGGCCCTGACGGCCTTTCTATTGACCAATTAAAAAGTGAAATTGACTTTTGGGCCCCGTTGCTGTGTAATGTTTTTAACAATTTAACTTATGAATCTATCCCTGAAACATGGTCCAGCAGTACTATTGTACCCATTTTCAAAAAAGGCGACAGGCTAGATCCTGGGTGTTACCGCCCAATATCATTAATTGATAACACTCTGAAAGTTTTAGATAGGGTAATTATTAAAAGAATTAGAACCTGGGCGGAGGAAAGTACTATTTTACACCCAAGCCAGCTAGGTTTCCGAAGCAATGTGGGTACAGTAGAACAATGCCTGAACCTGAATTTAATAATGGCTAAAAATTACCATCGCTAAAAAATCCCCCTTATATTTTGGCTTCATGGATTTGAGTTCTGCCTTTGATTTTGCAAATCGCTCACGTTTATGGTCCGTTCTACTTAATTATGGTTTAGATGATTATTTAGTTTACTTTTTATCTTATCTTCATAGCGACCTAAGAGCCCGTGTGCGCATTAACCACACGGGCGAAGTTTCAAGTGATATTTTAATTGGAAGGGGGGTCAGACAGGGTTGTGTTCTGGCCCCTCTGCTTTTTATCCTATACATTAATGAGCTGAGTAGTTCCCTGAGTACCCTAACAAAAGATGTACCGTATGTAAATGGCACTCCCATACCTACCCTTCTTTACGCGGACGATGCGGTCCTAATGGGCCGCACCCCAAAGGCACTGCGTATCTTAATCTCAGGTTTTGTTACTTTTATGGCTGATTTAGGTTTAACCACAAATTTTAAAAAATCACTTATTATGACCTGCGGTCCAAAAAAGTATAAAATGATTGAGATCATGTCAGGGGAAAACGTTTTAAAAAGCACCTGCACTTTCCCATACTTGGGGCTGTTGTTCTCTAACACTGGTTCTTGGCAACCACATGTCTCCTATGCAAGGAATAAATTGGGTAAAGCGATCAACTCAATAATTTCCCTGCGCCAACCTAATTATGCTGATGTGATTACGCCTTTACTAAAGATCTATCAAACCCAATGCATCCCAACAGGTACCTATGGCGCAGAGGTATAGGGACATACAAATTGTCTCCATATCCAGACAGAAGAAAATAGATTCTGTCGGAAGGTGCTGGGTGGAGTCATCTGTGCCTCAAACTACATATGCCACAGTGAATTAAACATCCCTTATATAGAGGACTTTGTCAGATCAAGACCGCCCTTTTTTGGCTAAAGATATGGCAGAACCCTGCAGCCTCAGTGACACGTGACATAATCTCAGATTGTTTAAAATGTGACAGGGCACATTGTATACCATGGTTGAAAGCCGTGAATGAATGTCTAATAAGTGTAGGGCAAGGACACCTGTTTACATCGCCTAATCTCATAGACCGCTCACATAAGATTTTGATTCAAAGGGCTCTGTATAACCTTTATAGAGAAGAGCGGGAAAGGAACGATTTCCCAAAGTGTACAGTTGCAAAGTATATGGGCCATTTGGAGCCCCCTGCTTGTCACCCTGCCCCGCCCCAGAAATACCTACGTTTAAATCTTGGTAGATGGAACAGGAGTTTACTGTTCCGTTTTCGGGACGGGAGCATCGTAAATCTGCTAAATTTTCCTTTGGGTTATAACAAACATTTGGAAACTTTAAGCTGTCCGTGTAACCCGATTAAGAAACAAAGTCTCACGCACTTTATGTTCTTTTGTGGTTTTTATAAACTGTTTACAGTCCATTATTTAATGCCATACTGTCGGAAACATGACCTGTTGGATTTTAAGATAGCGCTGAGGAATTTATTAATGTTAGGATCAGATGAAATAATATTTAGAGTGAGTTGTTTCCTTAAAGCCGCCGTCCGCTCGCGAGCTACTTTGCACATTGACTGATAAAATTTGTACATTGCACTTTGCACTTTGTATTGCTTAACAATCTGCATATCTGTAATTTGCACACACACCTGTCCTGATTTTACCTTTGTCTTTGTCCCACACTTTATAGTTGTCGCTATATTTTTAAATGATCTAATTTTTTTTAAATTACATATATTGTCCTCTTTTAATATGTACCTGCATTGTTGTAGAGTTAGATAGACTAAATTTTTAGTTGTTTATTGTATTCATTGCCATTGTATTTGTTATGCACTTTTATGGATGTTTTATTCTGAATAAAGATCTTTGACTTACTTGACTGACTACAGGCAATTCATATACCTTTCTTATGTGTGACACAAAACCATTCACACCACCAGCCGTGGACCCAGCACATTACAACAATCACACCAGAAGACAGTGCCATTCAAGGGCCCATCAGTTTCACACACCACATTCCTGACACAGCAACCAAAACAGATCACGGATTGCTTGGAGTGGCGTTTGACTAGCAGTGTGTCTAGTGACCAGCAGCAAGTCACTACTCACACACCACCAGCCAAGCACCAGTCCACGCACACTGCCAGCCGAGCGCCAGTCCAGGCACACCACCAGCCAAGCACCAGTCCACGCACACTGCCAGCCAAGTGCCTGTCCAGGCACAACGCCAGCCAAGCAACAGTCCACGCACACCACCAGCCAAGCACCAGTCCAGGCACAACGCCAGCCAAGCACCAGTCCATGCACATTGCCAGCTAAGTGGCAGTCCACACACACCGCCAGCCAAGCACTAGCCCACCACACTGCCAGCCAAGCGCCAGTCCACGCACATCGCCAGTCCACGCACATCACCAGCCAAGCGTCAGCCTACACACACCGCCATCACATTTAGGATTTTTTATACAAAAAAAGAAAACACAAACAAATAGCAAATAGATACAAATCTACTCACACAAAAACTGAAACTAACTATATTGCACAAATGCCAACCTTGAAACTAAACAAAAAATATAAAACAATAGAGACCAGGCAGTTCACTTTACCAAGGACGCTCCGAAAAATTACGAACGTCTGAGCATACCCTGCCACACTTACGGCGGCCAAAAGCTGTACAAAAGGGGGTTGTAATGGACGGAGCATCTGACCCAATCAAACACTCACACCCAGTCAAAAGATCTGGGTTTAATCCATCACCGTTCTTTAGCTCACTCTGCCACCCCAGTTCAGACATGGCTATATGCAAATCAGTCTGACCCTGTGCCTCATGGGAACAGCCCAGCCGGAACTGCCAAGCCATG
Organism: Lissotriton vulgaris; assembly: GCF_964263255.1. Lineage (NCBI taxonomy): Eukaryota > Metazoa > Chordata > Amphibia > Caudata > Salamandridae > Lissotriton > Lissotriton vulgaris. The sequence goes on from NC_141694.1 coordinate 1,303,170,160, forward strand.
CCTTCCCTGGACCGGTAACAAGCTTCCGAGGACCGGTTTCTGGCATTCCAGCCGTCTTCATCCCGGCTTGCTTGAATCCAGTGGCAAAGTGAGCAAGGGACTCACGTCAGAGCATAACCTGCCACACTTATGGTGGCCAAAAGCGGTACAAGCCGGGCTGAAGACGGCTGGAATGCCAGAAACCGGTCCTCTAAAGCTTGTTTCCGGTCCAGGGAAGGCATGGCTTGGCAGTTCGGGCTGGACTGTTCCCATGAGGCACAGGGTCAGACTGATTTGCATATAGCCATGTCTGAACTAGGGTGGCAGAGTGGGCTAAAGAACGGTGATGGATTAAAATCAGATCTTTTGACTGGGTGTGAGTGTTTGATTGATTCAGATGCTCCTTCGATCACCACCCCCTTTTGTACCGCTTTTGGCCGCCATAAGTGTGGCAGGGTATGCTCAGACGTGAGTCCCTTGCTCACTTTGCCACTGGATTCAAGCAAGCCGGGCTGAAGACAGCTGGAATGCCAGAAACCGGTCCTCGGAAGCTTGTTTCCGGTCCAGGGAAGACATGGCTTGGCAGTTCGGGCTGGACTGTTCCCATGAGGCACAGGGTCAGACTGATTTGCATATAGCCATGTCTGAACTGGGGTGGCAGAGTGGGCTAAAGAACGGTGATGGATTAAACCCAGATCTTTTGACTGGGTGTGAGTATTTGATTGATTCAGATGCTCCGTCCATCACCACCCCCTTTTGTACCGCTTTTGACCGCCATAAGTGTGGTAGGGTATGCTCAGACGTGAGTCCCTTGCTCACTTTGCCACTGGATTCAAGCAAGCCGGGCTCAAGACGGCTGGAATGCCAGAAACCGGTCCTCGGAAGGTTGTTTCCGGTCCAGGGAAGACATGGCTTGGCAGTTCGGGCTGGACTGTTCCCATGACGCACTGGGTCAGACTGATTTGCATATAGCCATGTCTGAACTGGGGTGGCAGAGTGGGCTAAAGAACAGTGATGGATTAAACCCAGATCTTTTGACTGGGTGTGAGTGTTTGATTGATTCAGATGCTCCGTCCATCACCACCCCCTTTTGTACCGCTTTTGGCCACCATAAGTGTGGCAGGGTATGCTCAGACGTGAGTCCCTTGCTCACTTTGCCACTGGATTCAAACAAGCCGGGCTGAAGACGGCTGGAATGCCAGAAACCGGTCCTCGGAAGCTTGTTTCCGGTCCAGGGAAGACATGGCTTGGCAGTTCGGGCAGGACTGTTCCCAAGAGGTACAGGGTCAGACTGATTTGCATATAGCCATGTCTGAACTGGGGTGGCAGAGTGGGCTAAAGAACGGTGATGGATTAAACCCAGATCTTTTGACTGGGTGTGAGTGTTTGATTGATTCAGATGCTCCGTCCATCACCACCCCCTTTTGTACCGCTTTTGGCCGCCATAAGTGTGGCAGGGTATGCTCAGACGTGAGTCCCTTGCTCACTTTGCCACTGGATTCAAGCAAGCCGGGCTGAAGACGGCTGGAATGCCAGAAACCGGTCCTCAGAAGCTTGTTTCCGGTCCAGGGAAGACATGGCTTGGCAGTTTGGGCTGGACTGTTCCCATGAGGCACAGGGTCAGACTGATTTGCATATAGCCATGTCTGAACTGGGGTGGCAGAGTGGGCTAAAGAACGGTGATGGATTAAACCCAGATCTTTTGACTCGGTGTGAGTGTTTGATTGATTCAGATGCTCCGTCCATCACCACCCCCTTTTGTACCGCTTTTGGCCGCCATAAGTGTGGTAGGGTATGCTCAGACGTGAGTCCCTTGCTCACTTTGCCACTGGATTCAAGCAAGCCGGGCTCAAGACGGCTGGAATGCCAGAAACCGGTCCTCGGAAGTTTGTTTCCGGTCCAGGGAAGACATGGCTTGGCAGTTCGGGCTGGACTGTTCCCATGACGCACTGGGTCAGACTGATTTGCATATAGCCATGTCTGAACTGGGGTGGCAGAGTGGGCTAAAGAACGGTGATGGATTAAACCCAGATCTTTTGACTGGGTGTGAGTGTTTGATTGATTCAGATGCTCCGTCCATCACCACCCCCTTTTGTACCGCTTTTGGCCACCATAAGTGTGGCAGGGTATGCTCAGACGTGAGTCCCTTGCTCACTTTGCCACTGGATTCAAACAAGCCGGGCTGAAGACGGCTGGAATGCCAGAAACCGGTCCTCGGAAGCTTGTTTCCGGTCCAGGGAAGACATGGCTTGGCAGTTCGGGCAGGACTGTTCCCAAGAGGCACAGGGTCAGACTGATTTGCATATAGCCATGTCTGAACTGGGGTGGCAGAGTGGGCTAAAGAACGGTGATGGATTAAACCCAGATCTTTTGACTGGGTGTGAGTGTTTGATTGATTCAGATGCTCCGTCCATCACCACCCCCTTTTGTACCGCTTTTGGCCGCCATAAGTGTGGCAGGGTATGCTCAGACGTGAGTCCCTTGCTCACTTTGCCACTGGATTCAAGCAAGCCGGGCTCAAGACGGCTGGAATGCCAGAAACCGGTCCTCGGAAGTTTGTTTCCGGTCCAGGGAAGACATGGCTTGGCAGTTCGGGCTGGACTGTTCCCATGACGCACTGGGTCAGACTGATTTGCATATAGCCATGTCTGAACTGGGGTGGCAGAGTGGGCTAAAGAACGGTGATGGATTAAACCCAGATCTTTTGACTGGGTGTGAGTGTTTGATTGATTCAGATGCTCCGTCCATCACCACCCCCTTTTGTACCGCTTTTGGCCACCATAAGTGTGGCAGGGTATGCTCAGACGTGACTCGTGAGTCCCTTGCTCACTTTGCCACTGGATTCAAACAAGCCGGGCTGAAGACGGCTGGAATGCCAGAAACCGGTCCTCGGAAGCTTGTTTCCGGTCCAGGGAAGACATGGCTTGGCAGTTCGGGCAGGACTGTTCCCAAGAGGCACAGGGTCCGACTGATTTGCATATAGCCATGTCTGAACTGGGGTGGCAGAGTGGGCTAAAGAACGGTGATGGATTAAACCCAGATCTTTTGACTGGGTGTGAGTGTTTGATTGATTCAGATGCTCCGTCCATCACCACCCCCTTTTGTACCGCTTTTGGCCGCCATAAGTGTGGCAGGGTATGCTCAGACGTGAGTCCCTTGCTCACTTTGCCACTGGATTCAAGCAAGCCGGGCTGAAGACGGCTGGAATGCCAGAAACCGGTCCTCAGAAGCTTGTTTCCGGTCCAGTGAAGACATGGCTTGGCAGTTTGGGCTGGACTGTTCCCATGAGGCACAGGGTCAGACTGATTTGCATATAGCCATGTCTGAACTGGGGTGGCAGAGTGGGCTAAAGAACGGTGATGGATTAAACCCAGATCTTTTGACTGGGTGTGAGTGTTTGATTGATTCAGATGCTCCGTCGATCACCACCCCCTTTTGTACCGATCTTTCATTCTAGCCACATCCTCCACCATTTCAACTCTAGGAACACTTGCCTGTTCCACTACAACAAGGCTGCCTATTACAGACTCCTGAAACTTAGCGAAAGCCATCTTTGACTCAGGACAACAATCCTTGAATACAACAAAAGCATTAAAGGTTTCCAAGTGGAAAAGATGGATAGCCAACTTCCTATACCAAATGTAAGCCTTACGGAGAGCAGTGTGAGGTTCAAACCTCTAATCTACTCAATCAACACCACCCATGTGCCTATTATAGTCTAAAATGCACACAGCTTTGCGCGCTTCAGCAACCTGACCCCAAACAGCCACAGGTGAGGTGCATTCAACGTGGATGGTAGTCAGCATGTAGACATCTCTCCTGTCTGAAAACCTCACAGCTAGAAGTTCCTCGCAACGCACTGCACTGCACTGTCCCTGCAAAAGCTTTTGACAAACAAGTTATTTGGCGAAACCTTTACGGTTAGAGCGGAAAATGCCACAAGCAACAGTGTCCACTTTGGCCAATTACCTGAACAACTGCACACCACTGTAGAAGTTATCTACACATAAATGGTGACCTTTGTTAAAAAGTCCTCTACCAAGTTCCCACACACTTTTCTCCATCACTCCAAAAGTGGACGGACAACCAGGGGGGTTAATCCTGGATTCCTTAACAGTGTACACTTTGAAATTAGAGACATATCTAGTCCTCCTGTCACACAGCATATACAGCTTAATTCCATAGCTTGCCCTCTTACTAGGAATGTATTGCCTAAAAACCAAGGGGCCCTTGAACAAGACCAAAGACTCATCCACTGCTATTTCTTTCCCTGGAGCATAGATCTAAAAAAATTGATCTACAAAGTGATCACTGACAGTTTAAATTTTAAAAAGACTGTCACAATCAGGGTGATCTTGTGGAAACGCTAAACAATTATTGACATAATGCAGCATCCGAAGAAGAAGCAAATATCTATCACAACTCATGACTGCAGGAAATATAGCCGTTGCTAACAAGGGACTAGTAGACCAATATGAAGACATTGATGGCTTTCTTAGCAAGACAATCAAAAAAGTTAAAGCCAAGAACTTCTTTATCTGTTCCAGATTGTTGGGAGTCTACCGGGTAGCTCTAGAGTGGGGCCTAAGGCTGGCACTGTTGTCCCTCAAAAACTGTTTGGCATACAAATTATTCTGCTCAACAATCTCTGCTAAAAATACAACGTCCATAAACAACTGAAAAAAATGTATTGTCAAAAAGTTTTCAGTATTCACTCTACACCCTGGAACACCAGTAAAGTCTGGCAATGCCGGCTGCAGCATGCCTGGGACAACCCAGAAGTCAGCACTGCCAATGGGAAGCCTTGCAGCCCCAGGCTGCAGCCCAGATGCCGCTTACTGCAGTATTGTCACATCAATGTCCTCCTCTAATACAGGCACTTCATCCGAACTAAGAGTAACTTCATCAGCCCTGACAGAAGCTTCGTCATCCAATGATTCCATGTGGGGAGAAAACTCACTGCCTGAATCTTCCACTTCCTCCTCTGCCTCAGAAGCAGAGTCAGTCTCTGAACCATGGTCTGCGGAAGACTCAAAAAGCATACCAACAACCTGCGGAGCAGTAATGCTGCGACTAGCCATTATCCTTACTAAGAAAGGAGACTGCACAAACAAGTCAACAACTACTAACACTGTGCAAAATAAGTAAGTAAAAAAATGTGTGCCTTTATCACAAAGATCTATATACTCAAAAACTATACGATTCACTTGCAAGAGACAGCTACGCTCACCAGCACCTACTCTGCAAAGACACAGCAAAAACCAATGATATCCCACTAGAAAGAAATAAACAAAACCACTCACAAGACAACAAAATACACATCGAGCAACAAAAGCAAAACGTTTTTTACACTAAAAAAAAGAAGCCAAACATACTGCTATTATTACACCATTTTGCAAAAAACAGACTCATGCAGAGAAATGAAATACATGAACATTTGTACAAAAAAAGTCTCTTACCAAAGACATGCAACTACACAAACAGCAAAACTACCAGTAACGAACTGTAACCTGGAACAGCCTAAAGAGCCAAAGCATTGAACTAGAACAAAAATCGAGAAATAAGGCATTACAATAGCAATTCACAAGAAATAAAACAAGTAACATTATAACACGCTATGTCACTATCCAAATGGTCAATCTGCCAGATGGGCCGTTAAATAGGGCTAAGAAAAATCGGGGGTGATCTTGCCCAAGGGATTGGGTGAGGTTGTTTGCCAGGCCAATCTGTCTGCCAGGTGGGGCAGTAAACAGCAGACAGAAATATGCCCCCCTTGCAAAAGCATTAATCCCTGGTGCCTAGGAGGGTTTTCTGCCTCCCCCCTCTCGCCTAGGGCAGAAAGGTCAAAAAGGGGGCAGATCTGTCCCCAGGAGTGGCAGAACAAACATTAACCACATGTTACCCACTTGGAAGCCATCATGTTGCTTCCATTACACACAAAAAACAAAATCCCTGGTGCCTAGTGGGTTTTTTGCCCCCCCCCCCCCCGAGGGCAGAAAGGCCAAAAAAAATGCGCTGATCTGCTACCAGATGGAGGGCAGAATACACATGTAAAAAAAATTGTCCCTGAAAGCGACCCTTGCCAATGGGGTTGCTTCCATTTTAATTTTAAAGAAGTCCCTGGTGTCTAGTGGGGTAAAGGCCATAAATAAAGGGTCGATTTACCCCCAGGGGGGGGCAGAATACAGACACAAAAAAATCTGCCCCTGGAAGCGAACCTTGCCCAAGGGGTCGCTTCCATTTTAATTTTAAAGAACTTCCTGGTGTCTAGTGTGAGTTTCAGCAGAAAGGCCAAAAAAACTGCCCAATCTGCCCCCTGGGGGGGCAGAATTCACATTAAAAGAAATATGCCCCCGGAAGCTACCCTTGCCCAAGGGGTCGCTTCCTTTTCAATTTTAAAGAACTCCCTGGTGTCTAGTGGGGTTTTGCCAAATAAACTGGCTGATCTGCCCCCAAGGTGTGCAGAATACACATTAAAAAAAATATGCCCCCTGGAAGCGACCCTTGCCCAAGGGGTCCATTCCATTTTATTAGTTTTTAAAGCCCTGGCTCTAGTGGGCTTTTCTGCCCCCCCCCCCCCCTCTCCCGGCCAGAAACGCCAAAAAATGCAGGCGATCTGTCCCCCAGGCTCAGAAAAGTCTTAAAAATTATTTGCCCCATAAGGAAGCGACCCTGGATCAAGTGGTTGCTTCCTTTAACTAAATAAGGAATCCCTGGTGCCTAGTGGGGCATTCCTACTGCACTATAAGAACGCTGTGCGTGATCGTGCAGCAGGAATGCACGCATTGAGACATCAGGGGAGAGGAAAAACTTCATGGGGGCTAAATGGGCTGCCAATGGGAGAGTGCCACCACTTCCCCCATGGGTGGGTGCCATGACGTGGTGGTTCCATCATGAGCACATGCCCACCGTTGCTCATGACGGAACCGCTTCGTAATGAGCATGGAAAGAGTTAAAACACCACATTCTGGAGGGTTTAATGGGATGACCTTTTTACCTGATATTTATGCAGTGAAATGTTATTCTATGCCCTTTAAAAGTACTTATCAAAGTGCGAGAAATGCTTAGTTTTCACTCACAAGGGAACTGCAGGAGTCAGTTATTTGTACCAGAGCTTGTGCTACGGTTTAGGGGAGACGACTGAAGTACTTTAAGAACCGGCTTCAGTGTAAAAGCTATTATTTTTCATCAGACTTTATGCCCAAGATTTGTTTTTGCACTTCACTCGATATCACTATTCACTGTCTCTGTTTCTACCACTTTGTTCGGATAAAGGAGAAGGTTGAGAATTATAGTTTGAAAGAGATTTAAGAACCACTCTAGCGCTTCCATGCCTCGATAGGGGAAGCAAGCGCTATATTAATACAATTACAACTACAAATGGCGCGTTCAGATGTGAAGGCCATCTGGCTGGTTTGGTATGAGGCTGGTGGGAGGGAGGGGGGAAAGCCTACAAGAGAGAGCGCAAGTGAAGAGCCATAAATGTTAAATATTAGCCACGATATGCACGGAGGCTTCACAGACCTAGCTAGCAAACTATCAGTTTAAGATAACGACGGGGGAAGCATCAACTGCATCGAGAACAAGGGGAAAGCAAGCTCAAGATGCAGTCCAAACATGCAAACTATATTTGTTAAACCTAATGAACATGACAAAGGTAGTAACAACCCACAGAATCAGGCAAAAACAGACAGACCACCACTGAATTTCCCATGCAAGACCCGGCAAAATAAAAATCTCAAAAAAGAATGTATAAAACCTCCAGTGTGTGCAGGATTCTATAAAAAGCTGGAATTTATTAAAAACCTGGAGCCCATGCCAAGGAGCAACCAGCTAGATGCTTTAGGATTACATTTTTTTATTGACAAAATACAGAGCAAGAAAAAAACCACAGTCAAGGTCGCCAACAACCCAGTGGGCCAGCTAGAAAGATCAGTTGCACAGCCAGGTCAAATCTTAAGTGTAAGTAGTGAACCTCAGGCCCAGGTGCTTGTTTGCTCTAAAAGACAATAACACAGCTTGTGCATAGCCCTTCCTCTCCGTCCCTATGACTCCTTGTTCTGCTGTGAGGCAGATTGTTGTGCGAGTGAAGTCCTATTCCTAAACTCTGCCACGAGAGGAGACTGAGGATTTCTGCTCCTACCTGCAAGTGGAGTCCTGTTGCTACGAGAGGAGACCCAGGACACGAACGCCTCTTCTCGCAGCACCCGCTCCGCGGGTGCCACTTCGCGGCTAGATGCTGTGAAGGGAGCTTTGGCCACCGGGCAGTTTGCTTGTGCTGGCTGTGGGGCAGGGGGGCCTGAAGTAAGAACACGCCGAACGCTAGCAGGGACTCCAAGTTCCAGGAGTCCCTGCCAGACCTGAACGAGCTGGTCCCGTGTTCGGCTCTGAGCCCCGCCCACGGCTGCCTTTCGTTTAAAGCCCAGACTGCCCCTTCCGACACTGGGATTGTTGTGCGAGTGAAGTCCTATTCCTAAACTCTGCCACTAGAGGAGACTGAGGATTTCTGCTCCTACCTGAAAGTGGAGTCCTGTTGCCACAAGAGGAGACCCAGGACACAAATGTCTCTTCTCGCTGCACCCGCATCGCGGGTGCCGCTTCGCGGCTAGAAGCTGTGAACAGAGCTTTGGCCACCGGGAAGTTTGCGTGTGCTGGCTGTGGGGCAGGGGGGCCTGAAGTAAGAACACGCCGAACGCTAGCAGGGACTCCAAGTTCCAGGAGTCCCTGCCCGACCTGAACCAGCTGGTCCCACGTTCGGCTCTGAACACCACCCACGGCTGCCACTCGTGATACATAAGTGATCTAGACGCCCGCTGCGCGGGAGCGTCCCGGGAGAAGCCCGGGACGAGCCCGGGACAAGGGCGGGACAAGGGCGGGACAAGGGCGGACCGTTTTCGGCCGTTAGTGGCCGTGTGGGGCCGGGCAGGGCCACCCCCCTTGTCTCTTTGTTGCGGGTCCAGGCATCTTACCAACCCTATGAACTATTGCCAGCTTCAGTTGCATGAGGCTCCTCGTCGCATGTAGACTGTGTGATACCTGATAACAGCTGCTGATTGTCCACTTTAACCTCTGCAATGGTGAGGCGTAATCCCGCAATGTCCGCTCCTGCCACCGCCCCAAAGCCCATGGAGGCAGCGAAACTACAGCTCCCCAGCCTAACGGCCATAGATCATATGCTCCAAAAAACTATTGGCGTGGTCGCAAATGCAATAGAAAACACAGAGCGACGCCTCTCGCTACCTGTTGGCTCTGTACCTCCTTTATTCCCATCTAAAATATCAATGATTTCCATCAATTCTCAGGACTCAATATTGGCACCTTCCTTCTCAGCTCTTCCAGGTGGTGGCCAGGGTCCGATGTCACAGTTCACAACCCCTACGGCTGCTAATTCACCCTCAGGGACTGTTCCCTTATCTGTAAGACTGTCATTGACCCCTTCGATTACGCAAATCCTATCCACTAATGACTTTCCTCCTGAGGGCGCTGTTCCTTGCACGAACGAGTGTTGTATCATGCTAGCTAACACTAATTCAACTTCAGGCTCTCATACAAGTATAGGCAGTGCAAGCCCCAGCGTGAAGACTAGAGGGCAGTTGGCTAGGCGTAAGTCCAAGCAAGTTGACAAGGAATGCCCAAATGTTAGAAATTGTAAGGGGACTGCCGAGGGGAGCAAGTCAAGGAAAGCACCTGCTAAACGTTGTATGAAAACTTGTAATATTTCGGAGAGTATTCCGAATAGGGAAGTATCAGTTGTAGCCGAGGATCCAGACTCACTAGGTGATGCAAACCTCTGGGAAAGAATTGTGACCCTTTTTGATAAACCTCCTAACATTCAAGAACGAATAGACCCTGTAAGCAGCAACACCACTGAACCAATTAATCTAACCCAAACCACAATGCCCCCTTCTAATGCTGAGGGAGATATCCCCCTTATTGTCCAAATTGAACACACTTTGAAGTCCCTTATGTTACCAGTGGTTCAAAAGTTAAAGGACCTAACAGCCAGATTAGACCGCTTTGAGCAGAGAACCTTAGATAACTTTTTCTCTCTAAAAGCCCTAATTAAACTGCATTCTAAAAATAGTCCCTACCCAGCAGAAGCTCAGAACCAAAATCCAACGGCTGTCCCAGTGGGAAAGGGCAAATGTGCTCTGTCGCATCATCAGGGCACTGTGGGATCCCCTAAAGGAGCTACTCTTCTGGTGAGCGCTGCCTTCACGAGTCAAACCCCGGCAGTAGCCACAAAAACGACCATGTCCAGTAAATCAGTAGCTCGCCCACTGACTAAGGGTGATAAGGGGATCAGTGTTAGAGCAGGCATAGAGACCCCGAGCACCAAACTACATAGCAGTGACACACAGAGGCGTAGTGGCGATCCTGATTCGTAACCCGATCCAATTTCTGGCAAGGTAAGCAACCTTGCTCATATTGATCTGCCCCCAGCCTGTATGCCTTATGTGGTGGTATTGGTAGGAGTACCATGCCTAAAGCAGGGAAAGATTGAATCCCACAGTGAACCTAAGAATAAAACTGCATTTTGGATAAATAACAACAGGCCTCTCCCGAGGGACATGGATGGTCAGATCATTCATGTCAGACGAGTCAGTTGGGTGGGAAGGAGAATCAAGGACTTTCCAGGGGACTGCATTTTGGTCAACTTTAGGGACACCAGGGTGTCAAGGTTTATCTCTAGTCAGCAGAATATCTATGGTGAAGGGGGAATCCGTGCCCACGACCTGGGTTACTTCTACCCACGCTCATTAAATTGGCACCAGAGACAGGGCCAGGGTAACCAACAGCGGGGTGGGCAATTTGGAAATTATGGTGTTTGCCCAAACTTTCCTTTTAATGGTGGTATTGACGGCTGGGGAAGCAATTTTGGGCACTGACGTAGAGACCGTACACCCTTGTATCCCCTACTGGTACCAATTGATAACAGCAGGCTAAATGAGAGCAGGTCTTCAGATAGCAGGTTCCTTTTACCTTATGTTCCCCAGTTACCTGTTATGGTACCGGATACCAGAGGTGTTTCACTTACAACTAATATCACTCATACAAACCACCCACAGGGCACGGAGGCGACCGACAGGTCTACAATGTAGATCATTAGCTGGAATGTAGCTGGCATCTCAAGGAAGGTAGAACTCCCCGATTGGAACACTTTAGTGGAGTCCTATAACATCTGTATCTTCCAAGAAACTTGGAGTCTGGAACCAAATCATAAGGTTGGCTATCAAACTTTTTTCATACCCGCAATCCTGCCACCATCAGGGTTGGGCCGGCCCTCGGGGGGACTTCTCATATGGGTGAGCATTTCCCTGGGGTGCAGTATTACACAAAAATGCTGCAGGTCGCCAGATATACCTAGGATCACAATGAGAGGCCCAGGCGGAGGGAGGATCCTAGACATATTTGATATATATGCCAGGGGCACTAAAGGCAGCTTTGAGTCCCCCACAGTAGCTCTGCTTGAAAAATCCCTAGGCGGATGCTGTGATGGTACCCAAGTATTGGTCGCAGGGGATTTTAACTGTACATATGAACCCCTCGCGGCAGATGATATCTTGGGTATGATGGAAAATGACTCTAGGAGAGGCATACCAGTCCTAGCAATCCCACCCATTAAAAAGTGGACTCAACGGACGATTCATCTGAACGCTATGACTCTTGAGTTCGGCTTAAGAGCACTAAATGGCAGGACAACTTCGGACCCTTTAGGCGCCCATACGTATAACAGGGCGAACCATACATCAAGGATTGATTATATTCTCCTTGATATAACTCTCTGGCACTCTGTCCAGGATATGGCAATCATACCCACTGTAGATAGTGATCACAATTTGCTGTCTCTAACTTTAAAGCATTTGTGGCCTAGGCAGAACAGCGTAGCCTCACTTTTTAAGACAAAGCCCACTAACCAAGTTTATCCATCTAACTGTGGAAGACGGCTCAAGTGGAGTAAAATTGCCCTAGATGAGACGAAAGTCCAGATCATAGATATGTTATTAACAAACTCGATGGGCGCAATGGAGGCATCTGAGACAGAGAATTCAGATCCCTAAAAAATCACGACGCTGTTCCAGGAGGCTATAACCTCTATGGGGAATGTATTTGTGGCACCAATAGCAGGAGGTAGGGAAACTGCACACCAGAGGCCCAAGAAGAAACATGGATGGTATACCCCACTATGCAGACAGAGGAAGTCTGCTCTAATAAAAGCTGTCAAGGCGAGGTCTCAACCTTTAATCCAGCAAGCCAGAAGAGAATATAACTTGGTGATAGTACATGCTAAAAAGGAGTGGGAGAATATGTATTGGCATACCCTTAGAGAGGCTAGCGTAGGGCGGGACTCGGGCCGCTTTTGGAGTCCTATAAGGGCAAAGAACAGGCCCGATAGCGATCTTATCACTTGTAACATCACGGGCCAGGCCTGGTTTGATCATTTTTCTACTTTGTATTCCTGCCAGCCAAAAGCCCCTACTCCTGCCACTCCTGGTAGACCTCTAGTGCCATCTGGAGAAAACATCTTATTCCCTTTCACAGCCAAGGAGGTGGAATATGCGATTAGTTGCATTGTGCCCCAAAAGGCACCTGGCCCCGACGGTATTCCCGGGGACCTGCTTCGCTCTAATTTGCTAAAGTGGGGGAAACTCATCCATACCCTGCTTAATGCTATTAATAATGGTGCCTCAATCCCAGTCTCCTGGAAGGGGGCCGAGGTCGTCCCCATCTATAAAAAAGGCCAGAGGGATGACCCTTCTAACTACCACCCAATTAGTTTATTAGACTCTACCCAGAAGGTTGTGGGAAAGGTGATTTTAGAGAGAATACATTTATGGGCTAAAGATAATGAGATTCTTTATGATTATCAAGCCGATTTCAGAGCTGGAACTGGCACAATTGAGCAGGCTTTTAGACTAATGCTAATCTACTGGAAAATAGTGGTTTTAGGCAAAGGCAGTCTTTACCTCGCATTTATCGACTTGAAGACTGCCTTTGACCTTGTCCCTAGAGGCCGCCTATGGGGGGTGCTGTCAGATATGGGGATCCTCCCTAATATTCTGTCTATCCTAGTGAGGCTACATGAAGGTAACTTTGCCCAAGTCAGGTGGGGTCCTGAGGGGCAGAAAACCAACAGGATACCGATGGAGAGAGGGGTCCGCCAGGGGTGCTTCCTTGCCTCAACCCTTTTCTCGCTATATGTGAATGGGGTTGTTGAACAACTGCTGGAAAAACCATCAGACACACCATCCCTGGCAGGGGAGCGTATCCCTACACTCTTATTCGCCGACGATACGCTCCTACTGTCCAAGACACCGGTGGGCCTTCAAGGCCTTCTAGATAGATTTCAGGCTTTTTGCACCAAGCGTGGTCTGGTAATTAACACTGAGAAGACCAAGTACTTGGTGCTAAACCCCCCGAAAAAATCAGGGCGACCCCTACACTAAACCAAGTATCCCTGGAGAGGGTCATCACATTCGATTACTTAGGTATTCGTATTTGGGAGCGCCGTTTGCGCGCCGAAGGCACGCCTAAGGCAAGCCCGTCTGCGCCCGTCCGAGCCAGGACAGAGCCCAGGGCCAGACCCCTTGCCCAAAAAGATAAAGAGACCGGACTTAGGAAATACACATCACAAGAGATACTGACATTAAGACACATCGCGACATGCCCATCAATAGACCTACAGAAAGAAGGTAAGCAATGTCCTTGCTGCCCTCTGAAATTTGAATTCACCGCAATAAATAACACAAAAAAAACTTTTACAGACCACAACATAGAGAGTATCAAGAGGCATACCATTAAGGCAGGGCTAATAAATGCTAGATCAATGGTTAAACATAGCACCCATATCGCCTATTTGATTGAAAATCGAGAAATCGATGTACTATTCGTAACTGAAACATGGGCGGATGAGGCGTCCGACGCCGACCTCTCATTGACAATACCCGAAAAATACTCATTATAAAGAGTAGACAGAAAAATGAAACGGGGAGGAGGGCTAGCGATTATAGCTAAAGAAAGTCTCAGGATCAAGAGCTCTGAAAAAGGTAGTCATCCTGATTGTGAAACCATGACATTTCAAATCATGATTACCAACAACTACACTTTCAATGGACTACTAATGTATAGACCACCAAATGCAAAAAGACCGCTCATCGAATCACTAAGCCCATTCCTAGAATCTTGCGTAATGAACCCAGACTACACAATTCTGGGGGACTTCAATTTACATCTTGAGAAAACCACAGACCCCAAGGTTAATACCTTTAAAGATGCAATGGCCAATTTCGATCTAGATCAAAAAGTCCATCTAGACACACATGTAGCAGGACATACACTCGATGGTATTTTTACATCATGCCAAACATTAACAAAGGTAGAAGTCCACCCAATTGTCTGGACAGATCATAAATTGGTATCTTTCCAACTAGAGATTATAGAGGACCTGGGAAAACCAATCGAAAGTCAAAAGAGAGCCACTTACCCCGATTGGTCAAAAGTCGACCCCCAAATGTTAGCAGAGGCACTGAACTCCTCATCTCCAACTCTAAATAGTGACTGCAATATAGCATGCACGCAATTCAATGACTGGCTAAAAACAGCAAAATCAGAGCTCTGTACCACAGAAAAGAGTGACCTTCAAAAGGAAGTCACCTTCGCAACCCTGGTACTCTGACGCTCTAAAAACACAAAAACAGATCTGCAGAAGAGCAGAGAAAAAGTGGAGAATGCAATATGACACCAAATTAAAGAAAGATTACAAAAATGAACTGGCCACTTACAAAAATATGACAATCACAGAAAAAAGCAAATTCTTTTTACACAAAATAAACGCATCCAAGAACTCGAGCAAAGACCTGTTTGCAGTAGTCAAAAAACTTGCTAAAATTGAAAATAATAACCCCGAGGATATATCATCCGACTTCTGCAACACACTAGGCCATGTCTTCGTAAGCAAAGTGTCATCAGTATATGAACTATTCAAAAATAATCAGACAGACCATACAATTCAAAACCCCACCAATAATACAAAACCAAATAATCAATCCATCTGTACACCTTTTTACTGGTCCCTACCTACAGTGGAACAAATTAGCAAAGAAATAATGACAACAAACTCGGGCAGTCCCTTAGACCCTTGTCCACCGAAGGTGATGCAAAACTGTTCAGAACAAATAGGACCAGTACTACAAAAACTGTTTGAAGTAATTCTGAACACCAACATATTTCCAAACGATTGGAAAACCATTTCGATCCGACCACTCCTGAAAAAACCCAATTTGGACTGTGAGGTCCCTAGCAACTATAGACCCATAGCTAGGATCCCTTTCGCCGCAAAAGTACTGGAGAAACTGCTGAACAAACAGTTTTCATGGTACTTACTGAACAATAATTGGCTTGACCACTCCCAATTCGGATTCCGCGAAGGGCACGGAACAGAGACAGCCCTCCTTACGGCAGCTGAAGAACTTAGAAAAATACTGGACAACGGGGAGAAGGCCGCCTTGGTGCTATTAGATCTCTCGGCGGCCTTCGACACGGTCAGCCACGAGATACTAATAAAACGCATTAGAGAAGCCAGAGCAAGCGATCATGCATGCAATCTCATCGCATCATACCTAAAGGACAGAAAATTCACAGTGGAACTAGGAGAAGCAAAATCAGACTCCTTCGAGGTACCATGCGGTGTCCCACAGGGCTCTTCGCTAAGCCCAACGCTCTTTAACTTATATGTGGCCCCCTTGCTGAAGTAATAAGGGAAAACGGCTTTACGCCAATCTCCTACGCAGACGATACGCAAATCGTCATCTCTATAGGCAAAGACAAAAAAGTAACAGCCGAAAAATTCCAACAATGCATGCTAAGAGTTAGTCATTGGATGCAACAAAATTGCCTCAAACTCAATGGAGAAAAGAGTGAGGTAATGATTCTGGGAGGTAATGCTGACATCTGGTCCCCAGACTGGTGGTCTCAAGAACTGGGAACAAGACCAGAACCCTCAGAGAAGGTAAAAAATTTAGGATTCATGATAGACACCAAATTAGCATACGAAGCTCAAGTAAACAAGCTAGCCTCGTCTTTTTGGCTGATACTAAAAATGATAAGAAAGATACTCCCATATCTGCCCCAAGATACACGTAAAACGGTAGTGACAGCTCTCGCACTGTCTCGACTGGATTACGGAAATGCATTGTATGCAGGCGCCAGAATAAAAATTATTGAAAAAATGCAGCGACTTCAGAACGCAGCAGCACGACTAATACTGGAAATTCCAAAGTTTCAGCCCATTAGACATAAATTAGAGTCACTCCATTGGCTACCAGTAGCCAAAAGAGTCAAATTCAAATCACTATGCTTGACCTACAAGGCCCTGCAGGACAAAGGACCCCTCTTCCTGAAAACACAGTTGAAACAATACGAACCATCTAGACTACTCAGATCTGGACAACAAAAACTGATAGCAATACCCAAGTTTAAACGATCAAATTGGGGAGGAAGAAGCTTCCTCGTTCACGCAGCGCGGACATGGAATCAGCTGCCACTAGATATAAAAAACAGCCCAACATTGGAGTTATTTAGAAAGAAAATCAAAACTTGGCTTTTCGCTGCATAAACTTCAAGAACTGCACTAACTCCAGGCCTGCCCAGGAATAAGGACAAGTCATAGCGCCAAGACGCCTTCGGGCATTCGTGCGCTTTAGAAATTGATAAATCAAATCAATCAAATCAAATGTATTACGGATACCATGAAGTGGGCCCCTCACCTTTCCAAAATGTTGCTTAGCCACAAAAGGGTCACGGGGGCTCTTTTTAAAGAGCAGCGCTCCTCCACGACCAGGCCAATCACCCCTGTTCTTGACATCTACAAAGCCAAGGCTGTCAGTGCAGCCTTGTATGGCGCTGAGCTCTGGGGCTTTTCCAACACCGATCTAATGACAAGGTCTGAAAACAAGTTTTTAAGGGGCATCATGTCACTTCCACAGAGCACACCTATGCTACCACTGCTGCTCGACCTAGGCTGCCAACCCATTAGTAAGCTGGCAAATTATCGGCCATTACTCCTGTGGGCTAGGCTTTGGCGAACCCCCGAACTTACCAAGTATGCTAAGGGACTAGCGGAGGTACTGACATTGGTGGGCTGGCAACAAATAAAATGGCTCAGAGACATCAAATTCTTACTTGGGGAGCTAGGACTTAGCGAAGCCTGGATTAGCCGGTCTTCTCCACCGAAAGCCACCTTAAAAATCCTCTGCTGGAAATGGGTTGCCTCAAAATCTAATACTGACCCATCTCTCGGCAGGCTGACGGAAGAAATTCTAAAACATAAAGACACACCACTCTGCGAGCTCTACCTAGATATTGTTTCGAAACCCTATGATAGGGCCCTTTATTTTAGATTCAGGCCTGGGGCTCTCCCGGTGCGTGCATTAACGCCCATTGGAAACCACCATCTCAAACTACACCTTTTTACCCCTTCTGTTTAACTAGTATCAAGACTGTATCTCACATCCTATTTGCTTGCCCGGCCTATGTATTCCCTAGGCAACGGTGGCATAAACCTATCTGCCGGGTTATGGGCACCAGGCGTTCAAGTGAAGCACTTCACATCCTAATATCTGATACCCGGACATTATATGTGTGTGGACTATCTAAGTTTCTATCGTGGACATGGTCCATCCGAGAGAAAAGGCTTGTCTAAAATGTTTAATTTGGCTGTTTTATATCTCTTTTTAAAAAAACTTTTAAAATCTCTGGTTCAATTTTAAATTGTAAAAGAAAGTTTGTCTTTGTGTAAATGTTTTTATATCACTGTGCTGCTTTTATGATATGATTTTATCGAAATAAAGCCTTTGAACTTGAACTTGAACTATGAGGCAGGCCAGTTTGGAGCCCCATGACTGATTGAAAGGGAGGGGTAGGGGAAGGGAGGGCAGAGAGAGTGGGGTGGAGGAGCAGATGAAAAAACAAGAGAATGAAAGCAAAACCAGCGCTGCGCTAGTGAAATGGGCACAGCATTGACAAAGTATTTAAACAATTATTAAAAAAACAAGCAATGGGGCAGAAGGTGCCAGTAACACAACTGTGGGATTAAAAGGAGGTAGGAGGGAGGATTGCTATATTTGAATTAAATATAAGCAACTAGGACGCTGAAGCTCAGCACAGGCCAACAGTAACAGAGCAGGAGACCAATAATAAAATAGACCCCTAAGAACAGATAAAGAGCTATGGCAGAATGAGACAGCACTAAGTCCCTGCTCTGTGGGAGTGTTAGAAAAGGGAGTCTCTAGTTGGCAGAGGTAGGTACCTTTGACCAAATAGGGACCCTTGCTTCTAGCAGGGGTAAGGGGGAAACACACTCTAGATAACCCCTGCTCACCCACTTGGCAGCTTGGCATGAGCAGAAAGGCTCATCCCAAAGGCAATGTGTAAAGTATTTGTACCAACACTCACAGTAACACAGTGATAACACCACAAATGGACACAACACCAGTTTAGATAAATAAAGGTTTCTTTATCTAGATTCTGACAAGACTAAAACAACAAAAATCCAACATGTGAGGGCGTGGCTTGCGACCAACGAAAATTGCCGCAGCCTAAGTGGGCTCCAGATGCTACAGAGCATGCCCCGATAATCCTGTCATTTATCCTGTTATCTACGCAATCAAATTGTAGACGGAGGCGCCGTAACACCTCCGGTGGCCACTGTCACAGTCTGGGGGAAAAACAAGCTACCAGAGCTGCCGGAGACCGAGGGGCAGGGCAGCGGGCTAGACCCTGTGGTGAAAATAGGGACAAGAGTGATCACTACAGCCTCCCACGGCGAGAACATGATCGGCAGCTTGCGCGCACCCCCAAGGCAAAATATGGCCATATCCTCCAGACGGCAGCAATATTAAAAGAGGGATCGACCGGACCGCCACCAACGCAAAGGTGCTGCGCAGGCACGGACCCAAGTAACTGCAGGCCCGCGGCCACACGGTGATGCAGCATAACAACACTTGCAGCTCCATGAGTGGCAGGGGACCAAGATCGGTGCAAAGCAACCACATAGACAAATATGCCGTCGCCAAAGACCAACAAGACACACCCAGCACGGCGCCGTGCACCACAAACATTTAACAAGCAGGACAACCAAAAGAGATCACCCTCCATGATGTGATGGCTACTCTTCAACAAATGCAAACTTCAATTGGTACCATCTCTTGTGACGTAACGCTGCTCAGGGCGGATATCTCCAAAATGAGTTTAAGAATGGCTGAGGTCGAAAGCCACAACGACAGCCCTCTCAACAGACACAGTGACCCTGCAGCGGCATGTACCCCATATTGAACTTGCGACCAAGCAGGTGGCGGAGAAACTGGAAGATCAAGAAGAGCGCTCGCGGCGCAACAATGTTCGCTTAGTAGGTGTGCCAGAAAGTGTTATGGGGCCAGCTTTTGATCTCTTTGTGGAAGAGCTGGTCCAAGGACAATTGCAACCTCGCAGACTCTCCAAATTCTTCTCAGTGGAAAGAGTCCACCAAGTGCCGGGCGGACAACCCAAACCAGGAGCCCCCCGTGTCCTATCCTGGCGTGAATAGTTAACTTCAAGGACAGAGATGCAATCCTGCAAGCGGTTTGGGTCAGACCACCCTCCGGATCGACAACAGCGAGGTAACCCTCTGCCCAGAATATACAGCTGCAGTCACGCAACAACAGTGCAATTTTACAGATGTCATGCGAGAGGCCCGCAACAGAGGACTTAAATATGCAATGCTCTATCCAGCAAAGCTAAGAGTTGAGGCAGAAGGCAAATGTTGGCTCTTTGCATCGCCAGAAGAGGCACAGGACTGGCTGGAGGGCTGGCGGCCAGCTAAAGGGAGCAACAGACAGGAGGCGAGACGACGGTGACAAGCCTCGCAAACTGCTCAGCATGTGGGGATGGAAGGAATGCCTAGAGGCAGACTACTGAGAGGTGGAAGGGTCACCGCACCTGCAGATTTCAAGGCAAAGACTACAATTGACTTAGTAAGGTGACGTATGAACACTACACCCCAGGCGAGAACGTAATCTAGTACAGTTCACACATCATAGATTAAAGAAGCTTTAGGGGGCATGCAGTCGGTCACAGAGCGACTGTCCTCAATCACGCAAGTACACAGTTATGGGACTTAAGCACTCTGCTGAGTTGGGGAGGTGGGTAGTTCTAAATCTGCTAGGCAGGGAGGCAGGGAGGGGGCAGAGGGATGGGATCAGTTAATGATAGGTTTCTTAGTTTTGTTAGAAGCCTCTTTTTGCAAAGTTACAGCAAAGATCATCATAGAGTGTTGCATGATGGACAGGTTTGGTGTAGATCAGGACAGAGTTCTCATTAAAGATCATAATGGCAGGCACAAACCAAGATGATAGAGATAACGTCTCGTGTACACAAGACGCCCAGCGACAAGGCCCCCCACTGACTGTGATCTCGTGGAACGTTAATGGGTTAGGAGACAAAATTAAACAGGGATTGGTGTTACAATACCTTATACGGAAAAATCCAGCGGTGGCGCTCCTACAGGAGTCACACCTACAGGGGACAACTATCAAAGCCCTGGACCGATGGTGCTTCCAAATGGCAGTACACTTCGAATTCACCTCTGGGTCCAGAGGGGTTGGGATCCTTCTAAACAAGCGCTTCCCTTTGGTGGTAACCACAACACACCAAGACGATCAGGGCAGATTTGCGGCAATTACAGGCCAATGGGATGGCAGATTATACAATATAGGGTCAGTATATATACCTCCGATGCTACACCAGAGTGCCTTTTCAGAACTTGGGAAATTCCTACTCACACTTCCCTGTGGAGAGCTAATTATTGGTGGCGACCTCAATGTCACCATGAATGCAGCTGTGGATCGGCAGCCCCCTAGAGACCCATGTGGACCAACCTATTGACTACAAGAATTTGTAGACCAGCTCATACTGCTAGATGTGTGGAGGACTAGACATCCGGAGGAAAGACAATACACATTTCATTCTGGGGTGCATAATTGTCTCTCCAGGCTCTACTACATTTTTACCTTAGCTACAGGGATGCTAGGTATGAAAGAGATTAGACATTTGCCCAGAGGTATAGCAGACCACTCCCCGGTTCTCATTGCTTATGCTCCATTTACCCCACAAACTCGTAGACTGTTCCCAATCAGACCAGGGTACCTTAAGAATCGTAAAATAAGGAAAAACCTCCTTAAGATGACGACATGCTATTTCAAAGAAAATCAACACTCAGTGCCCTCTCCAACAACCCTTTGGGAGGCGTATAAGACAGTACTCTGTGGGCATGCGATTTCACTAATTGTGGAACAGAAGAGAGAACACCTGAAACACATTGACAAACTAAAGTTAGAGATCAACTTGGCGGAGGCGGCCCAGACAGCAGACACTAAGGAAGAGACGAAACACAAACTACACTTGGCTCAGCAGGAATTTAGGGCGTACACGCGCGAAGAGGCCTCCGGTAGACTATTCAAGACACAACACATGATCTACAAACAGGGAGATAAAGCCGGACGATTATTTGCCTAGTTTGGAAAGAAAGAAAGAGCGAATACCTGGATAACTCAGATAAGGACAAAGGATGGAGATTTAGTTACTACACCGCAACAAATCACTGAAGCGCTAGCGAACATTACAAGACAATATTTACACAAGTTGCCACTGCAACGGTGGAAGAGAACCTTGCATTCATACACAGATAAGCATGCCTACCCTTGATGAAGATGCCATAACAGTCCTAGATGAAGATATCACACCAGAGGAACTTACAAAAGCAATCAGGGTGTTGCACACAGGAAAGACATAAGGGGCCATCGGGGTTCCGGTCGATTTTATAAACAGGCAGCCCCTCAACCGGTGCCCCACCTCTTGGCCATGTACACTGAGAGCCTAGACAAAGGGATTCTACCCACAGACCAAAGTCTTACCACCATAGTTGTAATTCACAAGCCTGGAAAGCCGGCACAAGAATGTATATCTTACAGATCGATCTCCCTCCTTAATGCGGAGGCAAAAATACTCGTGAAGACTCTGGTGACTAGGCTGAAACCGCACTTGTCAGCGGTAATTCATCCAGACCAGTCTGAATTTATGCCCCACCGCAACACAGCGCTAAATCTTAGAAGGCTACATGGTGTAATGGAGTATAGATTGACTATAGCAGAGGACGCAGCCATACACTCGCTAGATGCGCGAATGGCATTTGACCTGGTGGAGTGGCCTTTTCTCTTTGCAGGCCTTAAACATATGGGATTTGGACCAAAAGTCTGCGCATGGATTCGCCTACTGTATACACGATCAATGGTGCAGGTTGTTGTAAGTGGCCATATATCGGCTGAATTTCCGCTGGGTAGAGGGACAAGGCAGGGCTGTCCGCTATCGCCACTTCTCTTTGCAATAGTGCTGGAGCCTCTGGCGGCATGGATCAGATAAGATCCTATAATACGGGGGATAAGATTCGTATTTCGCTTTATGTAGATTATATTTTATTATATTTAACGTCCCCAGCGCGATCCATTAACTGTCTCTTGGATTTATGTGTAGCATATGTGCGGGTGTCAGGGTACACTAACAACTGGGAAAAGTTGTTACTCTATGTCCCACATGGCCCCCCAACTGCGGCTACCGAGAGGGTGCGTGCTTCAAATAGTCACAGACGGGTTCAAGTACCTCGGGATATTTGTCACACATGATCATGCACTTCTCACGGAAAAAAACCTGACCAAACCACTAGCAAGATTAAAAAAGACATCAAACTTTGGTGCGCACTACATTTGACGCTCCTGGGACGAGCTGCCCTCTTCAAAATGATGACCCACCCCAGGTTTCTATACTCGTTACAGAACACATCGTTCCCTGTCCCCTCTGCATATTTCACAGCGGTCATTGCAGAGGTGACAACGTTGCTTTGGGATGGGAAAACGCCCCACATAGCACTACACAAACTGACCAGAAGTTGGTATGATGGCGGGATCGCTCTTCCCGACATCAAAGCATACTATTGGCCTTCCCAGCTAGTCGCTAATAACCAATGGCTTCATGTCCCCCAAGAGGACCCTGCATTCCAATTATATAGACACCTTCTAGCACCATCAGGGATGATGGGTGCCCTGTACAATAAAAAGAAACAACACAATATTACAGGTCCAACACTGCATACATTACGCATATGGTTTGAGGCACACCGAACACTAGGATAGGACGGGGTGGTCACACAGGCAATGTCGTTATGGGATACAAAGCAACTTAGAATGCTGGGGAGGACCAAAGATTTTCGCAATTGGGACTTGATAGGCATATCAAAGGTTGGGGATTTGTGGCAGAAGGGAGGAGTGGTTTCCTTTGCCCATTTGCAGGACACTTATTGCCTGGCCCAGACAGAATTATTTTGGTACATGGAGGTCAGATATGCACTTCAGTCCCTACTACCACCAGATACAAGACCTGAAGAGTTCTCCCCCTTGGAGGATAGGCTTTTAACGGACTACATCCATAGAAAGGCAATCTCACCGACCTACAGGAAAAAAGTCAATAATCACATAGTCCCCACAGTGACATTGAAGACCACATGGGAGCGCAAACTGGGAGATATTGATGTGGCGGACTGGCGGGAGGCATTAGCGTCCCCCAGAGAGGCTGCAATTCAATCACGACTTCGACTAGTGCAATTAAAAATTCTACACCGCACATACTACACTAGGACACTCCTGCATAAGTTAGATCGTGTGGCTACACCACTCTGTCTTAGACAATGCGGAGAGGAAGGCATGTTCTACCATACTATCTGGCCCTGCCCCAAAATAGTATATTACTGGATGGCGGTGATGTGGACCTTCTCCCAGGTCACACATGTTACCATACTGCCAGACCCGAGGTGCTGCCTACTCAATATTTGGGAATCAACAGATCTAAATACGATTGCTCAGGATTGGGTAACTTTAGGCATGATGGTAGCAAAACGAAACATTGCCCAGCACTGGGGATCCAGAGCTAGTCCCACTCTTGATCAATGGTGCAAAGACACATGGTGATGATGGCGGAAAGGTCAGTGTATATACATCGAGGGTGTCTGAAAAAGTGGGGGAAGGTCTGGGGAGGCTAGAACACTTACTGGGGCAATATATGTGAACCCCCCCGCTGGAAGAATTGGAATCTGATACTAGTGCATGAAAATTCTGTGATGAATGGTCACTTAATTTACGTATTATTTAGAGGCATATGGGCGCAGGGGACAAAACTGGAGGGTTTGTACTGTGAGACATACACAAATGAATATATGTATACCAACGGATTTGTGTCTATATGTCATGCAATTACAATTTCATTATCATGCTATGCAAAATGTTTAATAAAAATTGTTTAAAAAAAAAATTCCAACATGTGCATATTAATGTAATCAACTTTTCAAGATGTCAGGAAGAACAACTTGCAGGTTTGCATTTCTTTATAGGATTAATAAAAATGTCACAACACAGGTCGCTTCAGCACCGGTTCACGGTGCGCTCGTGGTTGTGGCTTCTCACCACGTGACAAGCTGATTCCGTGGTCAGCGCATGCAAAGCTATGCCCTCAAATGCTAAAAACTTTTCAGGGCTACTCATGTGGGTGGCACAATCATTGCTGCGAGCCGACTAGTAGCATTTGATTTAACAGCCCTGGCACACTCAGTGCACTTTACTAGGGTACTACTGGTAAAACAAATATACCAATCAATGATAAGCAATCACAATAACAATTTACACAGAGAGCATATGCACTTTAGCACTGATCTGCAGTGGTAAAGTTCTCAGAGTCCAAATGCCAACAAACTCAGGTCAGGAAAGAGTAGAAGCAAGAAGCAAAAGGTTTGGGGCTAACCCTGCAAAAATGGCCATTTCCATCAGGGAGGATTAGAAGAGAGAGAGGAGGGACAAAGAGGCAGGACTGACCACTAGCAAGCAGGGATTTTTGAAGGACACTGGCATAGACAAATGAAAAGCAATTTCATGAAAGGGGATCGACTTGATGCCCACAGACCGATTACAGCAGGTCTTGAAGAGACAGCTGTGCTGCCTAGCTCGACCTTAAAAGGACTACAAGACCCAGAATTCAATGGAAAAAACCTTGCCTGGAGCAGCACATCACAAATGGTTGTGGGAAACTTGACAGCCATGCAGCATGTCAGACATAAATTTGTGACATGGTGTAACATGTGGCAGGATAGCATGGTGTTCTGTGAAAGAAAACCCTTACTTTGGGGCATGAGTTATGAAGAAAGAGTCTGGAAAAAAAGAAATGTGTCGGGCCAATACCACAGAGAAAAAGAGCAAGGGCAATTTATTTTTAAGGCATGGAAAACAATTATGAATATGTGGGGTCTAACAGCGAATCCACATTATGACAGAAGAAGGACTTTTGCAATATAAAATTGTTTTTAAAAATATATATTTTTATGGGACTTTTATCTTTTTCAGCACAGCAACAATCCAAAGTAACAAACACACATCTGAGATATACATGTTAACACAAAAGCAAGACAGATACCACCAAAGAGCTTACTACTGCAACAACATAGTGAGAAAGACATAACTTGAAACATTACAAATTGTCCTTCCATCTCGAAATAGATTCCCAGATATGTTTCCCAAGTATTCTCCCCTTTTACCCTTCCTCGCATAAATCCCCTTCTCGAGAATATACACAGAAAACAACCTAGCAAGCCACTGTTGAAAGGTTAGAGATGCTTTATCTAACCATGCTGTTGCAATACACATTCATAAAACCGACATGGCCATAAATAAAAAGTAATGTGAAGGGCATTGCTCATTATCACCACTTACCCCAAGTATTATCCAAACTGGTGTGAGAGAAATCTTAATTCCTAGAGTTCTATCTAGAAAAGATTCAATAGCTCATGGTAGTAACTGTAACTGAGGGCAAGATGGGAAAATGTGGATTCTTTCTGCCTCTGAACTATCACATCGGCGAACACCTAGTGCCTGCGGTTCCCCCCACTAAACTATCCTTGCAGGTGTATAATACAGAGAGTAAATCGTTTTATATTGCTGGGCCTTTAGCCCTGCAGAACATAAGATGGTCTGTCCCAACTCTAATGAGTCTCAGAAGCAGTCTTGATCTACCCCAAGCTTATCTGCTCACTTATTCCTTTACTTTCCCAGGTCGTCGTCCTTCTTTGCAGAGAGCTCAGAATAGAACCTTTTAATCGTACAGTCTGCACGGCCGTCAATAACATCCAAAATCTTGCTTTTACCGAACCCGGGGGTGCATCCCTGCTTATTCACTAAAAGCTCTGAACCTGTAAATTTTTGAAAAAGTTATTTCTATCAACACCGTAAACCCTCTGTATATCAGAAAACTGAAGAACTCCATTAGAACCCATCAGATCACCTAGTTTCTGGACTCCCTCTCGTCCCCTTTCAGCCATTACAGAATCTGCAAATGTTTCCCCCGGGAGGGATAGATTCCTGACTAACCGAGTATATGCATTAAACCTACCAAGCCCAAATTTTTTTTCCTGAAATGACGCCCAGACTTTATAGGCTGCCAACAATGTCTTGAATCTAGTTCTTTTAAAATAGCTGGGGTCAGTGTATTTAAGGAAGCTGTTCTCTGCCTCCTCCCCGATGAGTATAGTATATATTTCAATAGAACCTGTTTTTTTGGCTTTAAAAGCCAAGAAAGCGGAGATAAAATTATCTCCCTATTACCTACCTGTCGCTAACACCAGTTAGCGACAGCTAGTAGGAGATAGCGACCATCTTGGGCCCCGCTTTGCATGTCAGTGAAATTTATCACTAATGACATGCAAAGTGGGCGTGCCAAGATGTTAGCGACTGGAAACAGTCACTAACATCGCTATCTCCTATTACCAACTTTTGGAGATATTCGCGCTATGCGCAAATATCTCCAAAAGCTAACACCTGCCCCTGAGCAATTCTTAGCCATGTTATCCAATGGTAGGTGGATAACATGGCTAAGAGCATTAGCTCGGTAATGCATGAATATCGCTGACTTTTCAGCGATATTCATGCATTTATCGCTTAGGAGATAAACCTTGATAATAGCAAGGTTCCTAAGTGATCAAAATCGCCACAGCTCGGCGATAAAAATATTGCCGCTAATCCAACATAGCGATAATTATCGCTAGTTGTTGGTAATATGCCCCTGAAACTCTTTGATGACATTATTATGTCTACCTTCACGTCAAACTCAGCACCTTCAAGGTATAAATATGCCCATGCTTGCTCAAGCAAACACACAGTGGTTTGAAGCAGTTCGACTATCTACTTGCCTGACGCATCCTGCTACAACAAGTGCCGAAGGAAGCCTACCCTCCAGCAGACGCACTGAGAGAGACGCTGTCTTTTCTCCTGCCGAGAAATCCAGCTCCAGTGTTTCCAAGCTACACTTGCAGGTTGTTGGGAAATCGAGTCCTGAGATTGACCTTCTTCATTCTAAATCAAGGTACGGAGCTGATTAGACCCTAAGAGAAATTTTGGATAGATTCTTGGCAAAGAATATTACATTTATGCTACACCTCACTTACTTCTTCCCTAGTACTAAGCTTAGGTTAGGTACATCGGGGTAGGCGTATTTTAGAAGCACCAGTTGAGTACTTTTTATCCTCTGTTATTTATGTATGTATTTATCTATGGGCTAGGAACCATATAATGATCTTACAGTATTATTTTATTCTATTCTTTTTAATGTATTCACTCTGTTTTGCAACCAGTATTACGACTATAGCAGTTAATTTCTTATGCTTGAGAAAGAAGACTGTTCAATAAATCCTTTTATTGAAAACGCCCATCTATCTATGTCTCTGCACCTCTGGTGAAACTAAGCATGGCCGAATGACTGAGTAAAATATCTATCTATTGTTTCCACGACTCTAAAGATCAGGTTTATCTGGGGAAACAAAGCTGTCATGTTTATGCGGTTGTCAGAAACAAATCCCTTCTTGTTTATTCGAAAAAGTTTCTAGTGACCTCTGAGCTAGCTGGCACTCAAAATTAAGTCTAATATATTTCGATAGAGACCTAGTAGACATAAGTCTTACGTCACATCTATAGGATATATTATTACAATGAGCAGAGCCTATTGGGAATATAGGAACTACACTACAGTACTGCCTTGATAAATCCCTCACCGATACCACACCACCTCAAGGTCATCCAGAGGTAGTCCCAGGAAACCCAATCAAATGCCTTTTCTGCATCCAGCAGCATGACCACCATGGGGTCTCCTGAGACTTCCATAGCATCGAAAAGGATGATAACTTTGCAGACATACTGCATAGTACCCCATCCCTGGAATGAAACCATGCTGAGTGGGACTAACCAATTCACCTATGATCTTACAGAGCCTAAGGGCCATTGCCTTGGAGAAAATGTTTGCGTCCTAGTTCATAAGAGTTATCGGTCTATAAGACCGAGGTTCTAAAGGAGATTTATCTTTTTTTAATATTACCACTATATTGGCACCTGCCCAAGAGCTTGGAACGGACTTTCCTAGTTGAGCCTGTAGTACTGTATCTACCAGATCTAGACAGATTACCTCCTGGAACTTTATAAAATTCGATGGGAATCTGATCGGACCTTTTACTATAACTTTAAGCTGCTCTGGATACAATAAATAGGCCTCACACCCAAGACCCTGAAAAGGAGCAAACAACTGCCTTAGCCTCCACCTTCTTTCCACGGTAACGTGACAGAAGTCGGGACGGGCACAGAATGTGATACCGTCAAATGTGCGCCTAGAATCCGGCTTTGCCTTGTCCATGATTTCCTGCCTGAGAAGGTAATTACCAACATAAACAAGGATTGCCCTAGGCCTTTCAGCTTGAGATGCCCCGTGGACTTACCTTTGGGTCAGAAGAAACCTGTGAGCTCTCTGCACTTTGTTCTCCCAGTTCCAGGAGGCCATCTCGGGGATGGCTCCCTTCAACAAATTGATGACAAACAACCTAACATCCTGACCTTCAACCCCTTCAGCAACCCCCAGCAGCCTAATGTTGTTCCGCCTCTGGCGGTTCTCAAAATCTTCCAACTTCCATTGGACGCCATCGACCGCCTTCTCTTGTGCCTCCTTAAATGACTGCCACCTACTAACATCATCTTCCAGTCTTCCTGTTCTTTCCTCCACATGGGAAACCCTATCTGCCATGTCTTCGTACAGTTTATTCATCTTTCTTAGAGAGCCCTGTATCTTCTCTGTTGCCTGCCTTGCTCTCCAGCTCTCTGACCTTGCTTCTCCCTGCATTTGTTTCAGGGTAGTGTAAAGAAGATCCATTGAAGGAGTCTGAGGTGGGTTGCTTGGATTATTCTGCCCCGCCTGCATGTTTGTGCCGCCATCATCTTGATATAACTATGATGTGGCTGAGTAATCACAGAGAAGTTTCCTAGCGGCATCAGTGTTTGACGCCCGTTCCCGCCTCCCAGCTGCTCCTCCCTCCCACTTGGCCATTTATGGAGGAGACCGGGCAGTGGTGAGCTGTGACCCTTGACCCTGCTCGCAGGGCAGTCGCTCCACGCACCGCACGGCTCCCCGTGTGTGACCAGGACCTTCACCGCTGCTGGCGCGAGTTCGACGCTGCTCCTGTGCTCTGTCTGCTCTGAGTATTTTGTGTTTTACTGTGCCCATTATTGTATTTACTTTGTGCCCTGTGTTTAGCTCTTTTCTGTTTTCTGCACTCCCCGTGACTGTATTTCTCACGCTCTGTGCCCCCCGCTGCCTGCTTCCTGCCGTCGCTCCCCGGCGGCCCCGCCCCTTTTTCTCTCCTGTACCCGCTCCCCGACGCCGCACCGCTCTCGCCTCCCAGCTGCTCCTCCCTCCCATTTTGCCTTTTATGGAGGAGACCGCGTGGACGCGCCAATGGTGCGCCAAAGGCGCGCCGAAGACAAGCCCGTCTGCGCCCGTCCGCGCCTGGACCGTGCTCTGAGCCAGAACCCCTGGCCCCCGCAGGAACCAGGACACCCGACTGAAGAACGACACCGCCGCCCTCAACGCACTCCACACCGGACGACCACCCGCCTGCTATCAAGCCACCCTAAGGCGCACCCACGGACCCTTCACCTGTCAAGCCTGCAAATTCACCTGCCTCTGACCCCGCCCGCCAAACCACACCACAACAACAACCACCTCAAGTGCATCCTCCTCAACACATGCTCCGTTCACAAGCATGCCATCAAACTCTGGGACCTCCTCGACACAACAGCACCTGACGTCGCCTTCCTCACGGAAACCTGGATGAACGCCTCCTCAGCCCCCGACATCGCCATAGCCATCCCGGGCGGCTAAAAAATCACCTGGAAGGACCGCGTCAACAAAACAGGAGGAGGGATCGCCATCATCCACAGAAACACCATCAGTGTCACGACCAACACCGAAGACACCTTCTCCACCGCCGAACACCTACACTTCCAGATCCACACCAACCCCCAGACCACCCTCAGAGGAACGCTCATCTACAGACCCCCGGGCCCGCGCACACAATTCAGCGAAACCATCGCCGACCTCATCAGCCCGCACACCCTAGCCTCACCAGAATACATCCTCCTAGGAGAACTGAACTTTCACCTGAAGATAAACAACGACAGCACCACCACTACCCTGCTCGACAACCTCGACAACCTCGGACTCAAGCAACTGGTGGACACCCACACCCACCTCGCTGGCCACACTCTCTACGCCATCTTCTCCGCCAGTAACCACGTCACCTTCAGCCACTCCACCGGACTACACTGGACCGACCACAGCTGCATACACTTCACTTTCAAGAAGACTACATCTGACCACCTCACGCATCAGATCCCCTGCAGATGCTGGAGCAAAATCACCACAGACCAGCTTACCACATCACTGAGCCAGAACCCACCAGCCGACACCAGCATACCGACACCAACGATGCAGCCCACAACCTCGCACAGTGGATCACCAACTGTGCCAACGACCTCGCCCCACTGAAGAACCCCCACTGCAAGACCGCCACCAGAAAACCCTCATGGTTCACAGGCGCCCTCAAAACCGCAAAGATATCCTGCCGAACACTCGAAAAGACCTGGCGCCACAAACGCACAACAGAACACATGACAGCTCTCAAAAACACCTATATACAAAAATAACAAGATTCCCCCATGGTCAAGTCTTGGTTTCTTGTATGACGTTGCTATCAAAATTCAACAATTAGCCTTCAATTTGGTACAGGGACAACAATATCTTTTCTTTCATTAGATATATTTTATTTCTTTTTTCTAGAGTAGATTTATCAAAATTATTTAAAACTGTTTTTTTCTTTTTTTTGGATCTTTTTTTAGAGTGAACATCAATTCATCAACATTGGTATTAATCCAATCAATCTTAAAAGTGCAAGAGTAAGTGACATCATTTTTACAATCTGTCTAGAACATATTATATATTTTACAAAATAGGTGAAGAGACAACAATTACCCTGTCTAACACACTAACTCACATACACGCCACTCATTCATACAGTACCACAATCTTACGAACTCTAAAACAATTTCTAAGGTTGAGGTAACACAGATCGTCAATGTTTTTTTCACGCCAGGTCTACGCGCGTTTCGGTGGGTTCACACCACCTTCCTCAGGACCAGCTTAGAAATAGTTTTACTCTTCCCTCATCTCGTGTGTGCAGGGTATCTGAAATTAAAAACACATTGTAATGTACCTGTAACTAAATCTAAATTGAAGGACATTTCTCTTATTACACATTTTACAATTCATTTTTAGAATCATTTTAGACATTGACATAGAGACATCTAATTACACCATAGAAGAAGTGGCACCACTCAGATCAATATTCTAGTTATTCTAGGGTTCAGACCTCAAATTCGAAATGGTTGGACATGGACATATTATTGCCCTAATATCCAGTTCCAAGAAGACCAGTAAAGGATTGACTATTTAGGTCTGTAACATGGCAAGAATGTGTCATAGTGACTATTGCACATGCTGTTCTAAATTTTGGGATGATCATTTTCCCTATATTTTGATTTATAATCTCACCTTCAACTAAGTGAAGGCCAGACGATGTGTGGTCTTTTCTCAAGTGTAGACAATAGCTTTCCTGTTTAGGGATACATCGACGACACCTAAGTGGGAAATATGTATGTCAAGGGCCTGTTTTCACATCCTCATACATGTTGGTCACTGACATATATGTAAAAAACATGATTTTCCTTACCGCTAATCTCTCATAGATGGACCTGTATAGGACTGCTTCTTATCGTTATCTGCTTGACAGATTCTTCTTACGATTATTCTAAATAAAATAATTCTAGGATTGTATCATTTGTTTTCTGGTTGTTTAGATCTTAAAAGCCAGCCTTGTACAATTCTTACCCCAATTGTTTTGTTGAATGCGCTACTTGGGGGCCTATTCTTTTCTCGGTACAGGGGAGATGCACGTTGAGATGATTCTGTTCTTGTAATTCTTTTTCTATTTATCCTAGGGGGTAATACAGGATGGTTGATTTCTTACTCTACATATGTTATCTTGAGAATTAGATCTAATCAATTTTAATGACCCACCTTTATAACACTTTTGGCACAGATAGATTTGAATTTTCTTCTGCTTCATCTATAGTCCAGCTGAACCCCCTCTTCCATACATCACTTTCCAGGTTATTGCAGTTTCTGAATCAAAAAAGTATTTTTTATATATTTATTATGTTACTTCTCATATCGTGGCTTACAATTTATTATATTGATTAATGGTTGTATTCTTAGTTTTCAGTCTATCTTCCTTTTGTCATAGGCTCATGGGCTATCAAAAATGTATCCCCTAAACCACAACACTATGCAAAACGCGTTACAAGTAACCGGATGTGCGTTGTTTTACTTCGCCAGCTCAGAGACTTTAGAAAATGAATCGAGAGCATGATATTTACTTTTTATGCTACTCCATTTCTTCGATAAATAGTAACAGAATCATACTTTTTATATATAGCAGATGTCATGATGCTGCTTTTGTGCATCATTGGCTCATGGGGTGTCAAAAATGTATCCCCTGAACCACAACACTATGCAAAACACGTTAGAAGTAACCAGGGTGCGCGTGGTTATCCTTAACCAACACAGAAACTTTAGAAAAAGAATCGAGTGCATGATATTTACTATTTATGCCACTCGCATTTCTTCAGTAAATAGTAACAGAATCATTATTTTTATGTATCGCAGATGTCATGATGCTATCTTTTGTGCGTGTAGTTTTCCGTTATTATGAACGCACAGAGGGTTACTTCGTTTAAGTTAGGATATTATCCTACTTATCCCTCAGTATATTACCCCTTATAGGTGTTGAGCATTCGGTTTACAGGCGCCCAACTAGAGTATACGACGCAAAGATTATTACGTGTTTGTTAAAGAAATTAGCGTCTAGCACAAGGATTTTCGGATCATACCTGATTGCGGTGTAATGTGCAACGTGCACGGTCCTCCTGCCTGTTCTCCCCTTCCGAAGCCGACCCTGTTACTCGTGGTTGTGGTCAAAGCTTTAAATAATATCCACAACTTCCCGCCATTGACGTATGCGAGGTTTACCGTACCGGAAGAGATTCTCTTTAGTTCCGGTCAAATTGTGGGCGCCATATTGGAACGGGATCAAAATGATGTTCCTCGGATGGTATTATTAACCTCTTTTATATTACCTGACTGATTTACACCAATATAAGTTTGTAGTTTGACTATCTTAACCTAAAACAAAGATTATTTTATCTAGAATTTAATCTTGATGGATTATGCAAAGTAACTAACTAGCAAGATACAGTTCTATTTTCCTCCCAGAGTTTATGTAGGCGCCATCTTGAAGTCGGGTAATACATATGATATTTGATATTTTGGTGGCATAATATAAACTACCCTCTATTTTGTTATCTACACACTATTCTAAGGGTAGGTTATTTTATGCTCGATGATATGCTCGATGATATTCAATAAAATAACCTACCCTTAGAATCTGCATTTTTAACACATTTTCTACAAAAAAAGTTATGATGATTTTTCCATGTTAGGTTTGCCCAATTATGAAGTCCGATGCAAACAGGTCTGTGTTTAGACAAAATTATGCCATTTTACAATGAATATTTATAATATTGACGATCAAAATAGTGTGTAAATAAGTGTTGTCCACTCTTTTCCCTGGTCATAAAAGTAAC
The DNA here is from genome assembly GCF_964263255.1 of Lissotriton vulgaris. NCBI lineage: Eukaryota > Metazoa > Chordata > Amphibia > Caudata > Salamandridae > Lissotriton > Lissotriton vulgaris. The sequence continues at coordinate 1,303,204,335 of NC_141694.1, forward strand.
CATAGAGGGGGTCCCAAATTCTATGTTTAAGCTCTCAAAAACACCACCTACGAATACCATCAGCAGATCCAGGCCACCAAGAGGACATCGTTCAAAGAGCGACTGGACAACAACACCCATAACAGCAAGGAACTCTTCAGCATCGTCAAAGAGCTCTCCAACCCCAACGCTAGCAACAACGACATCACCCCTTCGCAAGACCTCTGCAACTCCCTTGCCACGTTCTTCCACCGCAAGATTGCAGATATACACAACAGCTTCGGACCCCAAACTCCACCTCCGGACACCAAACCAGCGACCCCCACTACCACCATCAGCTCTTGGACACCCATCAGCAGTGAAGACACCATCCACGTCATGAACACCATCCACTCCGGCTCCCCCTCCGACCCATGCCCCATCACATCTTCAACAAAGCCGACACTATCATCGCACCCCACCTGCGGAACGTCATAAACAGCTCCTTCAAGTCAGCAACCTTCCCTGAGAGCTGGAAACACGCAGAGATCAACACCCTCCTGAAGAAACCCACAGCGGACCCCAAGGATCTCAAGAAATTCCGCCACATCTCTCTTCTTCCCTTCCCGGCTAAAGTTATCGAGAAGACCATCAACAAACAGCTGACTGCTTTCCTCAAGGCAAACAACTCGCTCGACCCTTCCCAGTCCGGATTTCGAGCCAACAACAGCACTGAGACCGCCCTCATCGCAGCCACTGACGACATCAGAACCCTGATGGACAATGGAGAAACAGCCGCCCTCATCCTCCTAGACCTCTCAGCAGCCTTTGACACCGTCTGCCACCGCACCCTAATACACAGCCTCGATAACACTGGAATCCAAGGAAAGGCCCTGGAATGGGTCACTTCGTTCCTCTCCGGCAGAACCCAGAGAGTCTGCCTCCCCCCCTTCCGCTCCGTGGCCACCGAGATCATCTGCGGCGTGCCTCAAGGATCCTCACTCAGTCCAACGCTCTTCAATATCTACATGAGCCCCTCGCCACCATCGCACGAAAACACAACATCAACATCATCTCCTACGCCAACGACACCCAGCTGATACTCTCCCTCACCAAGGACCCAGCCATCCCCAAAACCAACCTTCAGGAAGGTATGTAAGAGATAGCAGAATGGATGAAGCACAGCCGTCTTAAGCTCAACTCGGACAAGATGGAGGTCCTCATCCTCGGACAATCCCCACCTGCCTGGGACGACTCCTGGTGGCCCTCGGTGCTGGGCACCGCACCGACACCCACGGACCACGCACGCAACCTGGGATTCATCCTGGACTCCTCCCTCACAATGACCAAACAAGTCAACGCCGTCTCATCCTCATGCTTCAACACCCTGTGCATGCTTCGAAAGATCTTCCGATGGATCCCCAAAGAAACCAGAAGAACAGTCACCCAGGCCCCCGTCACCAGCCGGCTGGACTACGGGAACTCCCTATATGCAGGAACCACCGCCAAACTCCAGAATCGCCTTCAGCGCATACAAAATGCCTCCGCACGACTCATCCTCAACATCCCTCGCCACAGCCACATATCCACCCTCCTGAGGAACCTCCACTGGCTCCCCGTCAACAAAAGAATCATGTTCAGACTGCTCACCACGCACACAAAGCACTCCATAACATGGGCCCGAATACCTTAATGGCCGCCTCTAGTTCTACACCCCCACCCGCCAGCTTCGCTCCACCAGCCTAACCCTCGCCTCCATCCCACGGATTCGCAGAACCACCAACGGGGGAAGATCATTCTCCTACCTGGCAGCAAAGACCTAGAACTTTCTCCCCACTTACCTACGACTGACCCAGGACCATCCCAGCTTCAGGAAGCACCTCAAGACCTGGCTCTTCGAGCAGCAGCAGCGCCCCCCCCCCCCCTCCTAGCTCCTTGAGACCCTCAAGGGTGAGTAGCGCGCTCTATAAATGGTAATGATTGATTGATTTGACAGACCAACTGCCAGTTTGGATTTTGATTTAGACCTCCTCTTCTGATGAGAAACCCTATGGGCCGCAGGCGCCTTCTGCACAGATGAACTCTCGTCTGAGTCACTAGATAGATGTCCCTCGCTAGATAGAGAGGAATCCGAGTCGTCATTGAGGGAAAAGAAACAATCCCCATCGGGCAAGTCAGTGTTTCCCTTATCCTGGATAAGACCTTGTGACTGCTTTGAGATTGCCACGTCTACGGCTGCCAAAGAAGTTACTGAGGGGGCTACTGAGGGGATCAATGCTTGGCTACTCAGCTTACCACTCACAGGTGCTTTCTCACCCCCCGCGGCATTGTTTACCACATCGTTTATGTTCATGCCACCAAGAGTGGGGCTTTCTAACTCCACACTCTTTGTCCTGAGCATTGCCTGTTAGATCCGTGAGCTCAGCGCTCGGCTCCCTCTGACTATTGGCAGACCCGGATTGTGGATGCAACACTGTATCCTCACGTTGCCCGGTTACAAGTCTTTTGGTGTTCTCAAGCGCAGCGTCTCCGGCTCCCGCGGACTCTGCCGACCTTGCGGTAAAGGATTCAATCAAGGTAGGTTGCCGCAACGTGGTTTCCCTAGGTTTGCCTGCATCTTGTCCTGTTTAGGACACAGCGGCTTTCCGAATTGCACTGGCAGAGTCTTTATTTCCGCCAGTCACCGCAGTCCCGCTACCGCCAGTGCCCTGTGACCCATCCAGTTTCTTAGCGATCACTTGCGCGGCTGCCCCGCGCCACGCAGAGACGAGGCCAGGGCCATCTCGTCCTTCTGTGTTTCTTTGTTTTCACCTGCATCCTTATGTTCTTTCTGGTCTTTCAGTTCCTTCTGCTGTTTAGGACCCCTCAGTGCCATACTGCACTTGGATCTCCACTGCTGTAACAGCCCTAATGCACTGCCAAGTTTATGGTGCAAAGAAATCACCAGTGGAACAATCTGGTGAGGCAACCACTGAAGTAGATCATATTCATGTGCCCAACCAGGTAATCAATGTATCCAAATAGGGGCTAGCAGCATTCTTTACATCACCGTCAGATCATAGAAAGGGCGAAGAGAGATCTGCGACTTCTCGCTATGGCCGGTCAGCGGCCATCTTGATTGCAGTGCAGCAATATCAAATTGTTAACAACTATGTAGAGCAGGCTTCTCCAAAAAGAAGCTCATGAGCTACTGGTAGCTCTTCAGCTACCTTTAAGTAGCTCTCCTTGGTGCAGCCCAGCCTACCAAATTAGAATATTTTACTTGGCTGAATTAATATACATATATGAACATTTTGGAAAGTGTGTATTTGAGATGAAATGTGCCTATTTTTAAAATTCCTAAACTGAGGTTTGGAGAAACAAAATGGTTGAATTTCCAAAAGTTATGTGAAGCTATTTTTTGAGTAATGAATCTAAAACGTATTGTTATTAGTTTTACCTTAGTGTCAGGGGCATTGCAGTTATGACTTTTGCATTTTTCTCATATAAAGGCATTCCAAACTTATGAATTATTTTTAATGTTACTGCTAGAAACCTTCCCTGGTGCACAGAGGTGATCACTGGTGCTAATCTTGCATAAGGTGGCCACTAAAGCACACATTTGAACATTTTTAAGAGGAAAGTGGGAGTTTTTACAATATATAAGAGGAAAGTTGATTTTCTACTATTGACCTCTATGGAGGCCTGAATTTGGTCTACCGTCATGTATGAGACCTGAGGGTAATGCCTATTCCATCACCAAGAAACATATGCATATGTTACTCACTTTTACAAGCCAATCATTTACCAATTACTTGTAGCTATAACTGAATATTAACAAAGAAGTTTCCTTTTAACTCTTCATTTGAAAAAACTAATGAGATTAAACTTGAAATGGCCAAAGGATCATATTGAAGATATGTGCTATAAAACTGTCCACTGGGAATTAATTTTCCTTCATATACTCAAAGGGCTTTTGCAAAATTTAAACAGTAATGACTGAGATCAAAAACTAAACAGAGATGCATATGCAAGTGAACACACAGTTTCATTGGATAGTTAGGGAGAGTTGGGAGAATAATTCTTGTATAAAGATTTTCAAACATCACAATAAACATAATGGTATAAATTACCAATAGTCCCACAAGTCACAGCTATGTCACCCGAAAGAAAAGATCATAAAGTTTATGCATGGGTCAAAAGATCAGTCACTTGCAACCCCCTGTAGTAACAAGGGGGCATATTACCAAGCATTAGCGATAATTATCGCTATTGCTTGGTTAGAGACAAAAATTTACCGCTGAGCTGCAGCGATTTTTATCGCAAATAAACCTTGGTATTACCAAGGTTTATTGCAAATGCGATAACAATCGGCCGCAATGCATGAATATCGCTGAAAAGTCAGCGATATTCATGCATTACCAAGCTAATGCTCTTAGCCATGTTATCCACCTTCCATTGGATAACATGGCTAAGAACTGCTCAGGGGAGGTGTTAGCTTTTGGAGATATTCGCTCTTAGCGCGATTATCTCCAAAAGTTGGTAATAGGAGATAGCGATGTTAGCGACTGTTTCCAGTCGCTAACATCTTGGCACGCCCACTTTGCATGTCATTAGTGATAAATATCACTGACATGCAAAGTGGGGCCCAAGATGGTCGCTATCTCCTACTAGCTGTCGCTAACTGGTGTTAGCGACAGCTAGGTAATAGGGAGATAATTTTATCTCCGCTTTCTTGGCTTTTAAAGCCAAAAAAGCGGAGATAAACCCCCTTGATGATATGCCCCAAGGTTTTTTTTCTTTTCTTTCAAAGACCGTACTCTTGGAAGCGGGACCAGCTTGACTTTGGTATGAATCTCTGCCCCTTTATGCATTGAGCTGTCTTGCAGATTTTGTTTGGGAGGGCAACATTTATAAAAGAGGCTTTAGGACCCTTAGACTGTTGAGTCACTGCAGATATGTTTGTATACTGTGGAGTTAGCATTCGTACAGATGTTCTCCTTCTCAGATTGCCATGTAGTTTCTTGTGAAAGGAATGGAGGTATTTCAGAAGATTGAACATGAGCTCGCATTTTCTTTTCATGTTCATCCACAGGCACAATTTTTTTGCACATGCATATGCCGTGAACCATCACACATGGTGGAGTGGTGACCTTCTTCGAGCAAATCAGAGACTGTCCATCTGTTTCCTCGTTTGTCTTGTGTATGATGTCAGATAAACTCTCAAATTTAATTGGTGATCCAATGCTCATATTGTGGTAGACGGAGGTTACCTCCTTTGTCAAGAACAATGGGGGAGTTTGGGGAGATATCCGAACATCTAGATGTTCAGAACAATATTTCCATTGACTAAGATTAAAGAAGTGCTCCCAAAATGCTTCCATCCATCTCTGAAGGTCATCTATGCTATCGCTGCAAAGATGTGAGTCATAGCCTCCCAAGCTACTGGGTTGATGACCGGAAAACTGTTTGATCTTTTTGTTGAGTCTCTATCCATAGCACAAATTCTTGTTTTCTTGTTAACAGGAATTTTGATTAAAGGCTAATGTTTAGCCTCAATTTCTTCTGGAGAGTAGTAACAAATAAGGTGAAAACGTCTCAGCACACAAAATATCTTCTTCAAGCTGCATATCTTTCCAACTACCTGCTTTTGACTATGAAATCCTGCAACAAAGTCTTCAGTTGTGAAGGCTGGCAGGGCAACAACACAACAACATACATTGCCATACAAAGGGAGCTAAAAAGAGGCTTGCTCATGTCCTGTGACAGTCAGGTTATGAGTACTGAAAATGTTCACAGCACTTTCCAATGTAATAGTGCTGTGTGCCAGCATACTGAATTTGACTCTGATTACACTAAATTATACTCCTTGGCTTCCCTACTAAATTCAAATCAGATGGTCTTTTTATAGCCGCTAAAAGTGTTTGAGGGGAGTAAAACAATGCAAGGTTATACTTTCAATTTAATCATACTTTAAAGGACCAAAGACTCCAAATTTCAGTTTTGTGGATTTATTATAAGGCCAAAAATAATTGAATATAAACACACCTCAATATCAAAGTATACAGATATATGAAAATCAATACAGAGCCGAATCTATGAATATAATTCATTCGGCACAAAAGGCATAATATGATGGACTCCAAAATCAAAATGCAACAAAGAATAAAAGCTGAGTCCAATTCTCTTTTCATTCGAGAAGAAAAGGAAAGTATCTTTCCCTACACTGCTCTACATGTAAATCCTACCTATTTCCCCGATATCCTATCCCAATGGTGTCAGCATGTATTGACTTCCTAAGAAGTACTCACGTCAAATGGGTCTGATAGCTTAAAGCTATGGAGCTCGTTCTAAGATGCCCCTTCTCCTCTGAAAAATAAGCAGAAGTCTCTCGAATCTGTCCCTGGGTATCACACAAAAAGGCAATGTTCAACCCACAATACGTCATAAGATATACTTTTCCATTTGCAACATCTCTTCAGTAGGTTTCCACTGAAGCTCTAATTAAATTTGTTCAATGTTCAGTGGGCTTGGTTCTCAGATAAGCCAGACACGAAAGGAGTCCTCCCTATTTCGCCTTCCAGTCTTCTTCAAAGACATTCCGGGTATCTCCTTAAATCTAAGAATAACAAGGTTGAATTCCTGCACCTGCAGTAGGAAGAGAACATACTGTCTTGAAGCACAAATAGGATTCATTCAATTATCTTTTTTGAGCAACCAAGGAGAAACAAAACTCAAAACAACCTGCAGTTTGGGCCTACAATTCAGGCAACTTAAACTAGACACAAATTACATTGCACAAGTAATAGTTCATCCTGCAAATTATACATACAGGAATTATAGATTTCTTTAATACATACAAAAGCCTACTTAAATGTGCATTCTACATTTCGAGGCTAATATAACTTTGAATAAATGCATCTTAATAATCATGAAACACAACAACCGATAAAAATATATGTGAGTGCGTTAGAACCATGAGGATAGTGCACCCATACAATTTAGAGTGCTGTAAGCGCTCTGTTAGCTCTGTTGGGTGGACTAAAAAGGGAGACATTTTCGAGAGATGGACCATCCAAGTGAAAACTCCAACTCTTCCCAACAGATTTACAAAACGAGTGTCTACGTTTTTGGACAAGTTTCTTAGGAGTGTGTGATGAAATAGATTCTTCAATGGAGCAGCTGTACACCTCCAATTTAATTTCAAAATCTGGTCTTGCTTCATTGAATAGGCCTACTTTTTCAAAATGTATATCCCTCATTGTTTTGTCCACCATGACCAAGTCTGTGTCAAAAAGTGTTGTTCTCATCTTGAGCATGCAGAATACTGCATAGCTCTGAGAGCTTTCTTTGAAGTGATCAGAATTTTTCCACAGTAATGGGATTCATACATCTGATACAGCAACTTTCCTCGTGCATGCTGCACACTCTTTTGTACCAATATCCAAAGACCTTCGCCCAGCCTGCGCCTCCATCTGATCCGGCTTTTGGTTCTGCTGTGCAGACATGTTGGCTAAAATGCGAGCATTGCAGGTCATTAGGTTTTTCACAGCATTCAGCACCTGCACCTTCTGAGTGCTCACGGCAAGCAGTTTACAAATTCCTTCTCTGATGCCAAGTTCAAAGTCAATTTTTTTCTTGTACGCTTTCATCCTCCGGCTCCAGGAGCACAGCAGTCTCTCGCACCTTCTTCCGTTTGATTTCTATGCCCAGCGCCGAGCACTTGGCCACTGTGGCCCGGCATCTCTCTGTCCGCTTAAACATTTGAAAATCCTGCGTCGGCTGCCCTGCCATTCTCTAATCAAGCATCTATCGACTTTTCTCTCTCTCATCAGCCCTGGAGATATCACAGGGGAGGGGGGTCCTGGAAGAAAGCCTGGGGGCGGGACCTGTGGCCTCATTTATGAGGCCGTGCGTCACTTTTACGCCGCCGGTGCGTCACTTTTTGTGACGCACCAGCAGCGTAAAAAATGTGCTTTGTTGCACCATATTTACAAAGTGACGCATCTAGGTACATGCATTACTTTGTGAACCCCTGCGCCACATTATACCTGTGCAGGGTATAATGTATGCAACAGAGGCGTTTTGGCGCAAGAAATGGTCATGGTAGTGACGCAGTGAAATCTATAAAATTTCACTGCGCCACTTCTAGGACACAAATGCGTCAATTTCTTACGCCTGCCTCACAGCAGGCGTAAGATTGACGCAGGCCCTTTCACATGGGGCTTGCCCCATGTGAAAGGACACATTGCTGGAGTTGCGTCACTTTCGTGACACACTCAAGCAATGCGTCACTTTTGCGCCATACAGATACGTCAGAAATACTAACGTATCTGTAACTCCTTGCGCAATGATGCGTCATACTGTAAATATGACGCATCATTGGTGTCGCAAGGAGGGCGCAATGAAAAGTGACTCATCGCTGTTTTCACGCAGCGATGCATCACTTTTCATAAATGAGGCCCCTGGGGCTCTGTGAAGTCCGCAGCTGCCACAAACGTTGGTCACTTGAAGGATGGAGGCGAACAAGGCAACCATCTCAGAATAGCCATGTGCCACTGAGGTTCCGTGACAATCATAACGATGTTTTCGACTCGTTCGAATATGGACGAGTTTGGTATCTATGAACCGCAAATGACGAGTTTAGTGGGTGTACGCGTTTTCGCTACACTGGCCTGAACCGTTCGTCTTATTTGTGGGTTTCTCTATCTGAACCCACGGGTTCCATTTTAGATACAGCATCCATTTTGTCTCTTGCCCTCAAGTAGCCAGCGAACGGACACTGTCCGCTTCGTGACCCTGGGACTACCAAACTCATACGGAAGACTTGCGTTCCTTTGAGGATGTCTTTATGACGAGGGGGATGACACTGCGAAGTCAGATGGCTCCGCTCGAGGCTCATCTTGCCGTGCCGGTCTATTGTTTCAGCCGTGCATGCATTAGGCACGAATCCTTTGATCCTGCAATCGTGCTTCCGATATTACCCCCTACACTCTTTTCCAATTTGTTGTCTCTTCCTTGCACCTGTTTCTGTCTTTTTTCCTAAATCTTTTACAGCTAGAATGGAATGTACTAAATGATGGGATAACGTACTTTTACAGTTGGCAACCGGCGATGCTACTGTAATTATGTTCCGGGTTTCTGAATACATGAAAGCGACCCTTTTGAAGTTTACTGTGGGAACTGAGTTGTAACCTTTTGTTCTCCATGTTGTGGTATGACTAAAATATGTATAAAAGGAGCGACCCACTGTTGCAATTCGAAGCAGTCTCTCAGAACCTACACGTGGTGTACTTCTTGCGATTTCTGTATCCCTGCAGTAAATAAACGCTGAATCTTTGACGCCAAAGGAAGTGTCCCGTGTCTCTGTGTTTTGTACGCCGGAACAGGTAACCCACGAAGGTTTCAGGTGTTGCCCCCTGGCACCGCTGGGCCTTAGAATAGACCAGTCCTTCAGTTGGCACCCAAGGTGGGGCGACATCAGTGGTACCGGTCGAAAGCCCGACGATCGTGAGGAACTTCGTGTGAAATCTCCGAGGAAAGGTGCACCCCGCTTCATCGATCCTGTTGTCGAAATAAGTGGTCCGAAGACTTTTCCCGCGACCTGTTTTGGTGCCTGACGTAGACCTTTGTACAGCGAGACGATAGACAGGCCTTCCAGGTGACGCCATTGATCTTTCAGTTAAGTATTTGTGGGTCGCTCCCAGTCCTTAGTTGTTGGTTCCTTTTTGGGACCTTTGCTTTGTTGTTGTAACTTGGTTATTTGCATGGTTCCATTGCATTTGTGGTTCTTAGTTGTTGGTTCTTAGTTGTTGGGTTTTATTTGACGATTTTATTTGCCAAAGACCGAGGGTCTTGCATTTTTGCGAGGACATCGTAATTCGATAACCCTTGAAGTTTGTAAAACTCGGTTAGTGTGCGCGATGCCTGGCCGTAGTACTTTGTTAAGTTGCTTTAAATGTTGCGGTGCGGATTCCCGATTGGAGGACTCATGTCCGATACCTCCAGTTGGAACTCCGATCTATGAGCTCTATAGTCGCCATGGTGTGGGTCCTATCGTATATAACAATTATTGGATCCGCTACACTAAAGATGATGGTGTCCTTAGTTGGCCACCTCATGGTAGTTTCGAAACTGCAATTTTGGATAATCTCGAAGCAAAATTGTTTAAAAAGAAATCTAGGCCGGCCATGTTTGATTCCTTTCGGTTATGGCGTAAAGAGGCCAAGCAGAAAGAAATCAAGCAGATTAGGAAAAATAAGAGGAAAGGTATCATTACGGTGATGCGAAATGTTGAGCAGTTTCAGCGAGACAAAGAAGAGAAGGAAAAGGAAGTTTTTGCTAGACTGCAACATATGGCGGTGGATAAGTGCTATCCTGTTTTACCGTCGAGTTCTGATAAGAAGGGAGACGAAGTGATAGAGGACCCTTTGTTGTCCTATCTAATGAAATCACCACCTCCATATGCACAGGATACTACAGCCCCTGTGGTTCCTCCTGTTCCTCAACCCGTCGTTCCGGCAGCTGCTGGTCAGCCTGCCGTTGGTCCTGTCCTTCCGAATCCTCTTGTTCCTCAAATTGTTCCTGCTCCCTTACCTGCTCTTCTTCCTACTGCTCCACTGCCTATACCTGCTCAGTCTATTGTTCCTGCTACTTCTGTTATCTTGGCTACTCCTACTGCTCCTACTTTCAGTCCTCGTGTTGTTGCCCCTGTACTCCTTTCCTCTTCTCCTTCTGTTCGTAGTCGCATACCTAATGCTGTTGCTGATCTTTACTCTCCATTTGGGCCGATCCTTGGGTCCGATGTTTCTGATGTCCTTCAAAGACGAAGTCAAATTCCTGGTGGTAGGGAGAGTGATACGTTAGTGAAAATGTCGCGTAAATGGATTAGGTATCCCGTTAAATACACCCCGCGCATGGTTTGTGAGACGTTCTCTCAATTTAATGAGCCTACGCAGAGATTTGTGTTTGAAGAACTATGTATGATTGTGGGAAGTAATGTTCGACGTGCTTTAGAGCGCCTCCTATCATTTCGATCTATAGTACAACCTCGAGCACTGTTTAAAGACGAAACTGAGGAATGGATGGCACAACCTGGTCAGTATCCTATGCGAGAAGTTCCCCCAGTGTGGATGCCAGGTGATGCTGCTGCTAATCCTGCAATTTTGCCACACTTCCAGAGAGTCTGGATACACCTCCCATGGAAACGATCTGAAGTTCTGCAGGTGAAACAATCTTTGCCTGACCCCCGCAAAAATCCGGCAGGTTATTATGAGGAGTTATCCCAACTTGTGGATGCTACTATTATGAACCTTGCCGACATTGATATGTTGTTTGGTAACATGGTTCCGCAACCGGTTTGGGCGAAAATCCGTCAAGAGAATCACGCAGCTGAGTTAGGCGGTGATTGGGCCGCACTTGTAGCGGCTGACGCATTACAGGTTGGTGGGGCTAAGCCTGAGCAGTTAATTACGGCTCTGCCTCAAAGAATCATTACACTTATGAAGACACTTATGCCAGCAACGAGAGTTAACTGGGATAAATTGTCTGCGTGCAAGCAAAAGAAGGACGAGAGTGTCTCCGATTTCTTTACGAGATTTGAGGAGGCATTCATCGATCATAGTGGTCAGGATATGAGCACTGAGGGAGGTCAAAGACTGTTCGTTGACAAATTTGTGTCCAATTTGTTGCCTGAACTCAGCAACAAACTGAAAAATTCCGAAAGTTCGTGGGCTGTTTCTACTACTGCTCAAATATTAGCTACGGCTCAATATTACGAAAATAGGGAGAAGGAAGAAAGTGATCGTGCAGATAAGAAAACGAAAGAGCTTAAAACTAAGGTTTTGTTGCAGCAAGCCTATCCTCCGCGCTCGAATCAAAATGATTCGCAACAGCAAAATAGATCGCAATCACAGTCTTCTAGGACGCAGTCGCGTACTGACTCCTCTACACCAAGATCTACGCTTGGGTATAACCAATGCGCGTATTGTAGGGGTGAGGGCCATTTGAAGTTTAATTGTCCTGTTTTACGTGACCGAAATAATGGTGTTTCGGCCCGAGGCGGTCGTAGTGGTCCTCAGCAGACATCTCGAGGTAGAGGCCGCGGAGCCTCTCAAAATCAGAATGAGCGTTCTACGTCCTCATCAGACTCGAACAATTGCTTTGATCAGCGAAATTCATCGTCTGGTAGATCTGCACAATATCATGTGGACGATTGTTACATCGAGCATGATATTGATGCTGACGGTAATTACTAGGACAGCCACAGACAAAGAGAGGGAGTAGTATCAGTTCCGGTTGATCAGAGAGGGCCTTACGTCGCAGTTGCCACATCGGGCGTAGTTGAGCCTTTTCTGTTGGACACTGGTGCAGCGAAAAGTTCCATCATGCATTTGAAACTCCGTGGCGCACCTTTGTCTGGCTTAACGAATGTTTCCGTAGGATTCTCTGGCGCCCCCGTTAGCAATCAAGTTTCTAGCCTTTTTCCCCTTACAATTGGGCCTCGTGAGCTAGAGGCTCCCTTGATTTTAACTACTGGTTGTGGTGAGAATCTTTTGGGCCTGGATTTGTTGAAACGGCTATATGCGACTCTGTACTGTTCTCCTGCGGGAGTGGAGCTTACATTGGGTCAGAGAGTGATCTCTCCTATGTATTTGTCAACTGATAAGCTCCCACCGGAATTGAGTTCTCTTCCTGAGTCTTTGTGGGCAACAGGTCCCAATGATGTGGGCCTGCTGGACATATCACCTTATGTTGTCCAATTGAGATCGAATGTGCGATTACCACGTATTCCCCAGTACCGTATCTCTCTCGATGGCGAACGAGCGCTATTAGCGATCATATATGACTTGATCGAGAAGGATGTTATTGAGGAAACTCGGGGAAATGTGTGTAATAGTCCTGTGCTGCCTATTTTGAAGCGAACTGATCCATCCAAGCCTCCTGTGTACCGTTTTGTTATTGATTTACGTGAGGTAAACAAAATTGTGGTTCCACAATTTCCTGTGGTGCCTGATATTACGGCTTTACTGACTCTGATTCCAGCCTCTGCCTCTTGGTTCTCAGTGATCGATCTGAAGAATGCTTTCTTTAGCATTCCAATTACTGAGGAAAGCAGAGATTTATTCGATTTCTCATTAGGAGGTCGCAGCTTTAGATTTAAAAGCGCTCCTCAGGGCTACTGTGAGAGTCCATCGATCTACAGTCAAGCTCTTAAAAGTCAACTTGACGCGTTTGTGCTACCAGCTGGTGCGGCCTTGATTCAGTACGTTGATGACTTGCTAGTGGCCGCTGACACTAAAGAGATTTGCAAAACTGCTACAGTATCGCTGTTACAGAATCTATGTGACTTACATCACAAGGTGTCACCTTCTAAGCTACAATATTGTTGTCAAGAAGTAACCTATCTAGGTCACTTATTGTCAAAGGAGGGAAGAAGGTTGACCCCAGAACGAATTGCAGCGATCGCTCGAATGACTGTGCCAACAACTCAGAGAGATGTGCGTGCCTTTTTAGGTATCACGTCGTACTGCAGACAATGGATTCCAAATTTTTCATTGCTAGCGAAGCCATTGGTCGCCCTCACGTGCAAGGATGTTCCGACTCCTTTGCCATGGACTGAAGAGTGTCAGAAAAGTTTTTCTGAATTGCGTGATGCTTTGTGTTCGGCTCCTGTGTTAGGTACTCCTGACTACAGTAAGCCGTTTACACTATACGTTCACGAGAGAGAGGGTTGTGCGTTGAGTGTCTTGACGCAACAATTTGGCGGTAAGCAGCGTCCATGTGCATATTTTTCCTCGACCTTGGACCCAGTAGCTAGAGCATTGCCGAGTTGTCTGAGAGCGGCAGCTGCGGTGTCCATCCGGCAATCTGCAGGACTGGTTATGGATAATATGCTTACGGTGATGGTTCCGCATGCAGTTGACACTCTTGAATCGTACAAAAACTCAACACTTGACGAGCGCAAGGTTGTCCGGTTATGAGTTGACGCTTTTGGCAAGTCATATACAAATAAAGCGCTGTAATGTACTGAACCCGGCGACATTGTTGCCGACTAATATGGAATCAGATGATGTACCACCACATGATTGCTATTTACGAACTGAGGAAGAAACGATGGGTCGTGTTGACCTAAAAAACACTCCATTGGCAGACCCCGATGGTACTTTGTATGTTGACGGTTCGTGTTTCAAGATGCTGAATGGTGATGTGACGACTGCGTATGCTGTAGTGACGTTGAGTACGGTTGTGGAAACTGCGAGATTGAGTCAGAATTCTGCGCAGGCGGCAGAGTTGATTGCGTTGACGAGAGCGTGTGTTTTGTCTAAGGGAAAGCGAGTGAATGTGTTTACTGATAGCCAATATGCTTTTGGCGTTGCACATAGTTTTGGTCGTCTGTGGAGAGAAAGAGGATTTATGACATCGCATGGCACGAAGATCCAACACAGACAGCTCGTGAATGATCTTTTGGATGCACTTACGTTGCCCAAGCAGGTGGCAATTATTAAATGCAGCGCGCACCGAAAGGTTACGGATGATATTGGTCGTGGTAACGCGTTTGCGGATGAGATTGCTAAAAAGACAGCTAAGAATCTTGCAACCCGAATGTACGTTACGAGTTCAGTAAGGTGGCCTACGGAGACGTGTATGTGTGAGGACACTGTGGAGAGTGTGAAAGCAATTCAGAATGAGGCCACGGAGACTGAAAAGAGTAAGTGGAAAGAGAGCGCAGGAAAGTTAGATGCGCATGGATGTTGGGTTGATTTGTCGGAGTGTCAGAGGTGGATGTTACCGGATGCATATGTGCTAGCCATTGTGACTATGGCTCACGGCTTGTCACATATTAGCGCGAAAGGTATATGTAAGTTGTTGTCCCCTGCATGGAAGAATGATGGTATTGCTAAGTGTGCTGAGAGGGTGGTTAAGAATTGTATGGTATGTATGATGTACAATCCCGGCAAGGGTACCCCCACTCCACCTGGCCATTTTGCTCCTCCTACATGTCCCTTTGAGGTTATTCAACTGGACTTCATTCACATGGAGAGATGCAATAACCTGAAGTACGTTTTAGTTGTGGTTTGCGCGTTCTCCAGATAGATTGAGGCCTATCCTTTGAAAGATAATACTGCCCTGTCCACCGCGAAAATCCTACTGAAGGAATACTTTCCTCGGTATGGAATGCCACGGATTGTATGGTCGGATAACGGAAGTGAGTTTGTGGGGAGTGTGATGAAG
The DNA here is from genome assembly GCF_964263255.1 of Lissotriton vulgaris. NCBI lineage: Eukaryota > Metazoa > Chordata > Amphibia > Caudata > Salamandridae > Lissotriton > Lissotriton vulgaris. The sequence continues at coordinate 1,303,219,506 of NC_141694.1, forward strand.
AGTGTGTGTAAGGGCCTTGGAATTCGACAAAAATTCCATAGCGCCAATCATCCCCAGTCAGCGGGTTTAGTTGAAGGGTACAATGGTACTCTGAAACTGAAACTTGCTAAGATTCAAGCTACGACTGGTCTGTCATGGCCTGATGCCTTGCCTCTGGCTCTCCTGTCGACCAGGGCGACTGTACACTCTCGAGTAGGGCTTAGCCCATATGAGATTGTGTTCGGCCGTCCTGCGAACATTTGGGGGGTCCCGAGGCCTAGGGCCTTTGATAGCCTCGAGTATCCAATGTTAATTGATTATCTTCATGATCTGACTGCTAAACTGAGGTTAATTCATCAACAGGTCTTTGAAGCTCTACCGGCACAGACAGAGGGTCCTGGACATCGGCTTCAACCGGGTGACTGGGTCGTCACCCGAAATTTTGGCAGAAAACGTAACTTGGAGCCGAGATTTGTTGGTCCTTTCCAGGTCCTGCTGGCCACAGGGACTGCGGTTCGGTTGGAAGGCAGGAAAAATTGGGTGCATGCCACCCACACCAAAAAGGTTCCGATCCCTTTGCCAGCGGATTCTTGGGTGAGGACTGGGATTGCCGCAACGGAGACAGAGACCCCAACAAATTTTGTGCCGTTTAGTGATGCTCAACCTGTAGGAGACACCTTGTTGCAGCCAGACACATCTGTTGAACCATCAGCATTGGAGAATCCGAGGCTTGAACTGTCATCAGAACAATCGAACACTGTTTCGCAATCTGAACAATTGTTTGAAGAACAGACTCGACCTGGCAGAAGCAGATATTTTCTTCGTTCTCATAACAAAGACTAATAAAGAAATCCTTTTTTGTTTTTTCCATTTTGAATTCATATTACCCCCCCTACTGTTGCCACGAACATTATGAACAATTGCATCGTCTATTAAATATTGAGTTCTTTTTCATGTGTGTTCCTTTTTCCACAGCTAGGAGATTTTGCATTAAAATTGAATGTTTGTTTAAGACAACCTTTCATCCGGGTTGACCGTAGGGCCGTGCAGGTACTTCCTTCTGTTTAGCAGGTTCCTGACACTAGGTCGGTTACTTTTGTCGATTCCTGGGAACTCCTGGGAATTGATAATCGCTACTCAGAACGAAGTGCGTCAAGAACGTTACGGACGGTTTTTAGAGGATGGAGTTCTCTAAGCTGTCGGGAGTAGAGAGGATGTTAGCGCAAAGATCAAAATTGCATAGGGTTGTACGAACAAAATGCTTTCTGTTTCAGGTATTCCTGCTGTTTCTGACTGTTTCCATGCTATTGGTGGGTGGAGTGTATTCTGGAATACAGTTGTTATTGCCTTCTGTTTCACCTACCTTTTCTTCTGAACCAAAATCTATTCCCACTGTTTCTCCACATTCCTTTCATCCTCTGCCCCAACATGAACAGGTTAGACGTGCGGAATTTATGAACAATTCCTTTGTCCAGCTCCTACATCAGCATCAGTTGGTGATGAATACTACTAACTGTTGGGTGTGTGGGTTAATGCCACATTCCATGGATAGGGGTATTCCGTATCTGGTTCTTCCTTACAGTTCCCAGGGATCAGCTCGAGCATTCCAAACTATGTTCCGTAGCGCACTAGATTCCTACCCCATCGAGAGCCACGCTCTGCAGATCCTGGTCCCGGCCCGTACCACAAGCCTTTGGCAAGAGCGATTGTTGACTTAGATAGAGATATTTTCGATGCATCGCTTATCCCAGAGGAAGAAGTGCGAGCATACAAGGATCTGAGTGAGGCTGAGTATAGCATGTCAGTGGGTGATAGACAGCTTAAAAGCTTGTCTCCGATCTGGATCGTACCCCATCTTGGTAATTTCTGCTTGCAAGGCCTTGGTCGAAATCCGCGAGCTCAGCTTGGGAAGAGTGCTTGCACCGAAACGTATGTTTTACCAATGCTCTCTTCCCCTGTTTTCCTGACTGCCAAGGGTACATACTTTGTATGTTGCGATAGTGCATATACATGGTTGCCCCGTGACTTCTCTGGCACCTGTTATATTGCGAATCTGTTGCCACCAACTTTCACAGTCGCCTCAGACTATCACAAGACTAGAGTTGTGAGAGGCGTTATTAGCAAAGAGGACACTGCCGGTCAAGAAGCAGGAGACTTCTTTAAGGGTTTCCTGCCGTTTTGGGGACCTATGGTTAATAGTAGGAACCTGAGACAGTTGACTCGTGTGGTCGAATCAACTGCTAATATAACTGCAAGTGCCCTTGGTAATTTGACGGCAGAGCTTCAGGCGGATAGACTTATGACGTTGCAGAACCGTATGGTTTTAGACGTTGTACTTGCAGATAGAGGTGGTGTGTGCAAGGTGATCCAATCGAGTTGCTGTATTTTCATTCCTGATAACGCTCCAACTGTATATCAAGCCATCTCGAAGTTGCATAAGATCTCCGAGTCCATACACGTGGACGTAGGTGATTGGACGCTACTAGGATGGTTTTGGGGCCTAATGTCGACGTGGGGTTGGAAGATTCTGATGATCATCAGGGTTGTTGTGATGTTTCTGTTCACGTGTTGTCTTTGTGTACAGTGTGGTCCTGCCTTATGTGGCCTCTGTGCTACGTCGTGTATAAGACGACCATCTGTTACCAAGGAAGCATTGATGGATAGAATAATGTTGCAGCAACATCTGAATGACCTGATGAATATCGAGATCGATTCAGATATCGACTAGTGCTTGCCTACATGAGGGCAAAAGGAGCATCTGAGGTTCCGTGACAATCATAACGATGTTTTCGACTCGTTCGAATATGGACGAGTTTGGTATCTATGAACCGCAAATGACGAGTTTAGTGGGTGTACGCGTTTTCGCTACACTGGCCTGAACCGTTCGTCTTATTCGTGGGTTTCTCTATCTGAACCCACGGGTTCCATTTTAGATACAGCATCCATTTTGTCTCTTGCCCTCAAGTAGCCAGCGAACGGACACTGTCCGCTTCGTGACCCTGGGACTCCCAAACTCATACGGAAGACTCGCGTTCCTTTGAGGATGTCTTTATGAGGAGGGGGATGACACTGCGAAGTCAGATGGCTCCGCTTGAGGCTCATCTTGCCGTGCCGGTCTATTGTTTCAGCCGTGCATGCATTAGGCACGAATCCTTTGATCCTGCAATTGTGCTTCCGATATTACCCCCTACACTCTTTTCCAATCTGTTGTCTCTTCCTTGCACCTGTTTCTGTCTTTTTTCCTAAATCTTTTACAGCTAGAATGGAATGTACCAAATGATGGGATAACGTACTTTTACAGTTGGGAACCGGCGATGCTACTGTAATTATGTTCCGGGTTTCTGAATACATGAAAGCGACCCTTTTGAAGTTTACTGTGGGAACTGAGTTGTAACCTTTTGTTCGCCATGTTGTGGTATGACTAAAATATGTATAAAAGGAGCGACCCACTGTTGCAATTCGAAGCAGTCTCTCAGAACCTACACGTGGTGTACTTCTTGCGATTTCTGTATCCCTGCAGTAAATAAACGCTGAATCTTTGACGCCGAAGGAAGTGTCCCGTGTCTCTGTGTTTTGTACGCCGGAACAGGTAACCCACGAAGGTTTCAGGTGTTGCCCCCTGGCACCGCTGGGCCTTAGAATAGCCCAGTCCTTCACCACGAGATTACATGTAACGAGCTATACCACCCTGAAAGCACCTGATCATGTATGAGACTTAAGTGTGCTGCTGCAGCAGGATCGGATATCATAAACGCATTTACGTGTTTTTCCCCCTTGCCTGTCAGGAGCACGAGAAAGCCGTAGACAGAAGTCTGTGACAAAAATTGTTGTTCACTGGCCTGCAGGAGCAGGTTATACTGGCAGTGAATACTAAGGGGCAGATTTACAAGCCCCGTGCGCCACTTTTGCGCTGCCGTTGCGTCACTTTTGTGACGCAGTGGCGGCGTAAACCATGCGCCACGTTGCGCCCTATTCACAACGTGAGGCATCTCGGGAGATGCATTACGTCGTAAAGCCCTGAGCCACTGGCGCAGGTGGGGCATTCCATCGCAGCAACGCCTTGGAAAAGTGCCTGAGTGAAATCTACAAGATTTCACCCAGTCACTTTTGACGCCGCTGTGTCAAAACCTTGCGCCTGCTTGAAGCAGGCGTAAGGCATGACGCAGCATGTTAGTGATTGGCTGGAGTTGCATCGCACCTCCGACACAACTCCAGCACTGCACCAACCTTATGCCAGCATATACGACACGCATCTGTTTATCCTTGCGCCATGATGCGCCGCATTGTAAATGCAATTCCCAACAGGTATTATTGAAAGACAGTTTCAATTGCGTATGCACCAGGCATTACTGAGAACAGAAAAACAAGGAGTCAAAAGTTTGGAAGGCGTGGTGGTATTATTCACCAAGGACAAAGGGCATTCAATAAGCAAATACAGTTAAAACAGCACTGTAAAGATTAGATCTTGTGACAACCCAGTGGCACTTGGTGCAAGGTGCTATATACAGTTTAAGGTGAGGTAAAAAGTGCAAGTGCTTAAAAACAGCATAGGTGGCGCATAAAAGAAAATATATGCATCAATTAAAGCTTCAATTACAAAACAAGTTATAATCACTTGGAAAAACAATTATTTTTCTGGTAAGAGCTTTAAGTGCGATATGCGTCATATGAATCAGGCTGTGTGGTCGACGGCGTTTCGATCCCCTTAGGTTGGGATCGTCATCAGGACGGGGTTGTCGATGAGTACAGTGCTGTGGAAAAAGGGAGGAGTGGTGAGCGGGGCAATCTATAGGGGCGGGCGGGGGGAAGTGACGGGTGGGGGGTAGATGAACATGCATTCTGACTGAATGGCATCAGGTATATCGTGAACGAGGGAAAAGTGACTGGGGTGGTGGCCAGACAGGGAGAGAGAGTGCAAATTGGGGGTGACTAGTGTGGAAGGTTGGCAAGTAGTCCAATAAACCTCTTGGTGGAAAGGTGGTCCACGTATAAGAAATAGGGTGTACACTTACAAAGAGCCAAGCAGGGATGCGTGGCTGGCGGTACACGGCAGTTGTTTGAGGCCAGTTACTGAGGAAAGAAGTTAATTACTACATTTAGTACAAGAACCGCAAGAATAATAGGCGATTGCCAGGAGGTCTAAAAAGGTCAATACCTGGTAGTGGTACGTCCTAGGAATGCTCACGTAGTTGGGCAGCGTCTGGGTGAAAGAGGAGAACGAGCGGTAAGTTTAACTGATTATATCTCCGTGAGGTTTATTGGACTACTTGCCAACCTTCCACACTAGTCACCCCCAATTTGCACTCTCTCTCCCTGTCTGGCCACCACCCCAGTCACTTTTCCCTCGTTCACGATATACCTGATGCCATTCAGTCAGAATGCATGTTCATCTACCCCCCACCCGTCACTTCCCCCCGCCCGCCCCTATAGATTGCCCCGCTCACCACTCCTCCCTTTTTCCACAGCACTGTACTCATCGACAACCCCGTCCTGATGACGATCCCAACCTAAGGGGATCGAAACGCCGTCGACCACACAGCCTGATTCATATGACGCATATCGCACTTAAAGCTCTTACCAGAAAAATAATTGTTTTTCCAAGTGATTATAACTTGTTTTGTAATTGAAGCTTTAATTGATGCATATATTTTCTTTTATGCGCCACCTATGCTGTTTTTAAGCACTTGCACTTTTTACCTCACCTTAAACTGTATATAGCACCTTGCACCAAGTGCCACTGGGTTGTCACAAGATCTAATCTTTACAGTGCTGTTTTAACTGTATTTGCTTATTGAATGCCCTTTGTCCTTGGTGAATAATACCACCACGCCTTCCAAACTTTTGACTCCTTGTTTTTCTGTTCTCAGTAATGCCTGGTGCATACGCAATTGAAACTGTCTTTCAATAATACCTGTTGGGAATTGTTTTTGTTTACATGATACACCCATCCCAACGTGGTCTATGGGTTCCCTCCTGTTTTTCCTATAAGCATTGTAAATGCAGCGCATCTGTGGTGGCGCAAGGGAAAACTTGCGTCACGTACCTTTACTGGCGCATCCCTGCTGATTTGCAGGGATGTGCCAGGAAACGTAAATCTGCCCCTACGAGTCTCACTAAAGGGCTGCAGCCTGTGGAGGAATCATGTTTTTGAATGCAGGAATCGGGTGGGAAGCGAGAGACTAGCCTTGAAATAGGTATTCTCCCGCTTGAATCGGGAGTGTTGGCTTATGGCTGCTAGGCGTTTTCCCATCCTGCGCTGAATAACCAAAATAACCATTATTCATGACGAGCTGGCCTTGTCATCCGCGCACGGCAGGTAAGCGCCATGACGAGCCCAGCTCGTCATTAGCTTCGAAGGGGTTAAGTAACCTGGTCTGTGATTACTATCACAACACCGCAATACTAATCATATTAGTAGATTGGGATGATTTTCATTGAACGCTTGTTCTAACTAAAGAAAAGGTGGGCAATCCTTGATAGAGAAAAATGTACAATTTGAAACAAATTAGAGAGGTGATACCATGGTTTTAAAGCTTTTGGACAGGTTTCAAGCTACACCCACACCTTTTTCTTCATACATTCTTACTTTACCAAAGTATAAAAGGATCCTCAGGAAACTCCCACTGTCACTGCCTGGAGGGTTTCTAACACTGTGGCATACGTCACATGCCAGAGTTAGGCTCCAACCCACCACAGGCCTGTCAAACCAGCCGTTCCGGTACATTTGCCTATAATGCCAATGAGACCCTCAAGGTATGTTGCGCAGCTGGAAGGGGGCGAAACGTGGGTTTATCGTCACACGCAAAGGAAGGCTTTCTGAACACTCAGGGCTGCCAGTGAACACCTACTACCATGGGTGGCGCGGAAGAAGAACCCGAAATGGGCATCGGTCTCACAGGTAAAGGGAAACTGCAGATACCCTCTGCGAGCGACCCCCACTTACTTTAACTCTCCCCCTCTCAGAGATATGTTTGCGCGTAGCCGCGTTAGTGCTCTACGGGTGAGTCAAGTCCTGCGGAAAAGTTAACACCTGCGTGTCCTGGCTGAATCCCGCTGCAGCTGTGTACATGAAACATTGGCGCTGGGGGACATAGAATAAACTACTGGCATGGACGACAGACTACATTTCACGGGCTACCCTGTTCTTTCACACTGGTGTGCGCTCCAATACCATTTGCACGCTGCCTTGGACCGAAAAGTCGTTCAAATTTCAAACGACGTCGGTGCTTTCTTAGAGTATGAATAATTCAAGAGTAATCCAAATATTGTAAAATTTTAAAAACGCGTTTTTGCTATAGGCTGACTTTTTATTTGCCCTAGATTTTTACTTTTGAAAGCCCTCGACAAGTGGTCTGTACTACATTTTTTCAAAATATACGAGCTTATTAATTTGAAAGCCCCCTGCGCCGCCGTTATGTCACTTTTTCCCATATTAGAAGTGACTGCACCTGCGACGCATGGGGCTTGCAAATAAGCCCCATTGTGTTTACGTTTTTAAAGAATTACATCACAGGAAATAGAAAAGTTCATTGCAATCTACAAATTATATTGTGTTCTTGCCAATATACTACTTCTTAAGCGCAGTTGTTTACAGCAACTCACGCAAATGACTTCATGATATGTACAGCATTCTGACATAAACATGGACCGAATACGAGATATTTAAAACTATAAAGCGGGTCAATGGAATATGTGGCAACAGGGGTAACAAATTATGTGGCAGGTTGTCAAAATTGAGTAGCAAGACAAATAATGCTGCACTTTCTTTAACAGTATTCACTTTTATGTCATGTCAACATAGTGTCTGGGCAAAGAGTCCACCTCACTAGTAGCAGTTTCACACCTGAATGAAGCAGTCCGCTTGACAAGCTATCTTTTACAAAGTGCCTGCTTCTCAGACGCATTATATGCTGCTACATTTTAATCCGTTTGAACAATGAAAGTATTTTCAGGATGAAAGTATTATCAGGATTGATTAAGTGGCAATTGTGAAAAATTCATAATTATGCCTAAAATCCAGCAGCAGCTAATTTGCACAACTCCAGTGGCACTGACTATAAATAAGCATTTCATTGGTTTCGAATGGGCGCTGGAGCAAACGGCTTGCCACACAATTGTTTGGTTATAAGCCGAAATAAGTCATTTAATTGCAGTAAAATATAACCTTACCTGCAAATATTCACAAATATCTCAATGTCCCAGAAATTTGCCAAGTGGACCTTTCACATCCAAATGAGATAAAAACTCAGTATAAACCCTTTGCAACAAGCAACCAGCAGGAGTTGACTCATTATTCCTAAACATTTTTTTGCTTTGGATGGCAGTGCAAAAAACGGTTTAGGATTGACTCCCGCTCAATCAGACTTATCAGCGTTTATATCTTCGTGTGCCCTGCTGCCCAGCAACGCCTTGCCGGACCCGCTGCGCGGGTCCCGCTGCGTAGCGAGACTCTCTGTGTGGGAAGAGAGGGGGAGTCTAATTGCAATCACCAACTTTCGGATCCCGGCGGGGCTGCGAGCTGCCTAGCAGGGACTCCAGTGACCAGGAGTCCCTGCGTGCAACACCTGTGGCCGCTCTCCCTGCCGGCACCGCCCCTGACAGGCGGAGTGAAAATACAGCGTCTCCCTTGCATTCCGGGAAACCTCAATCAGACTTATCAGCGTTTGGATCTTCGTGTGCCCTGCTGCCCAGCAACGCCTTGCCGGACCCGCTGCGCGGGTCCCGCTGCGTAGCGAGACTCTCTGTGTGGGAAGAGAGGGGGAGTCTAATTGCAATCACCAACCTTCGGATCCCGGCGGGGCTGCGAGCTGCCTAGCAGGGACTCCAGTGACCAGGAGTCCCTGCGTGCAACACCTGTGGCCGCTCTCCCTGCCGGCACCGCCCCTGACAGGCGGAGTGAAAATACAGCGTCTCCCTTGCATTCCGGGAAACCTCAATCAGACTTATCAGCGTTTGGATCTTCGTGTGCCCTGCTGCCCAGCAACGCCTTGCCGGACCCGCTGCGCGGGTCCCGCTGCGTAGCGAGACTCTCTGTGTGGGAAGAGAGGGGGAGTCTAATTGCAATCACCAACCTTCGGATCCCGGCGGGGCTGCGAGCTGCCTAGCAGGGACTCCAGTGACCAGGAGTCCCTGCGTGCAACACCTGTGGCCGCTCTCCCTGCCGGCACCGCCCCCTGCCCTCCCCTATTTCACAGGGTGGAGTACCCGCTGCGCGGGAGCGACCGGGGTGAAGACCCGGCAAAGAGCGGGCCGTTTGAGGCCGTTCGAGTACGGCAGAGTCCGGCCCAGGCCCACCCCCCCTGGCCGATTGGAGGGCCTCAAGGTAGGCGGCGGACCTCGCCATACCAACTCCTGCCCTCTGGTGTAGCAAGGACGGACTGAAATTTACTGTGAGATTTAACCCCACGTACCCCTTATAATGCCGTTAAGGTCAGGTAAAGAACGAACAGTGCAAATCCACACTACCAAGGGAGTCGTATCAGGCCCCCTTGACGCTTTTATCTCACGGGCTACGGGGATTCTGGAGAAGGAAATTGCTATGGTCGAAAAAAGACTCTCACTTGATCTTATCAGCGGCAAGCGCTCATCACTGGGGGGACTAGCCACCATTACCTCCCCTGCACCACATGCTGCCTTTAATTGCGTTCAAACTTCTTCTACGGACGCTATTGTCCATTTAGAAAGTGTGGGGGTGAGCCCAACTGCCTCTATCCCGAAGGAAGAAGGGTACAGTTTAGATGACTCTCAAGTCAGTCAGGGGGGCGATTCACAGATTAGTGGGGGGCTCGAACCTAGCCAGTTATCTGGATACCTTCCCCTTAATAACTCCAACACTGCCGAAACTACAAACTTCCCAGTGTCCAATACTGATCTTAACATCAAAAAGAGAAAGCTGGATTCCAGACTGTCGGGGGGGAGAGAACGAAAGATTCTAAAAACAAATGACGTCCCAGATAAAGGGAGCCAGGGTTCTGAGCTTCCCCCTGACACCCAAAACCCCTCTGTATTTGCTAATATGGTGTGCCCTTCCCTGATGTCCTTGGGTTCCTCTAGCACTTGCCCTATGTGCCTTAACAGCGACGAAATTTTGTTAGTAAAAATGGAGGCCATGTTTAAAACTTTATTACTACCTGTTTTGGAGCGGACAAGGCTCATGACCTCAAAAATTGACAGCTTGGAGGCTATAACCAGCTCAAACCATGCTATGCTACAAAACCTTCTTGGCACTAGCCATACGGGTGCCAGTAAAACACAAATAGCTACTAAGGACCCCGTTATTAATAATCAGGCAAGGAGTAAACCATCCCATAACAAAATTCTAGGGCCAAATACCAATACGCCAAAAGGGGGGGGGGGGGGGGGAAGCAAAAAGCTACTTCCTCCAAACCAGTCACGAGCACTCTTACACAGGCACCCAAGACAAAAATTATGGATAAACAAAATACAGGTGGGCAACAAAATACGGGACTACCCCTACAAACTAAAACAAATCCTGCCCCCACCAGCACAAATAGAGACCCTGTGGGCCAACGCACCACTACCAATCACAGGGAGGGGAGTCGTAGAAGATTTACCACCCCTCGTGTTGATCTACCGATCGAAGCAGCCCAACACACTATAGTCCTGACAGGTGTAGCCCCGTTAAAACCAGGCAGCAAGGAGTCATATGGGGATCTCCGCAATAAAGTAATCTTCTGGCTAAATAAAAACCGTCCCCTACCACCCTCCTCTCCTACGGAGATATTATTTGTAAGAAGAGTAGATTGGTTGGGTCATGGGACTAAAGACCTGGAGGGAGATTGCATTTTGATCTCGTTTAAGGATGCATGGGTGGTAGATGCCATCCGAAGAGAACCTAGATTTGCAAGACAGGGGGATGTACAAACTTTAGCCCTATCATATTTTTACCCCCATAGGCAAATACCCCCCCAACCTTACCCCATTTTTCGTCAGGCCCCACCCATAAGACGCCCCTTGGTACTAACCCCTCTCGACCGACAGCGCCCATTCCTTTTTAATCACTTTGGCCCCCTCTCTGACCTCGAGGCCATAGATTGACTCCACGCTACATCCAGTGAGTCTTCCCCTGTTAAAGCAGTTGGTCGCGAGCCTATTGGGTACTGTATGGCGAGCCCATATCCAATTAACAACCTAGCTGCTGTTGGGGGAGGCCTAGAGACTAGGGTACTCAATCTACCTGTATACAGAGATGTTCAAGAGGCGAGGATAAACGACGATACCACGGTCAATGCCAAGCCCATGGAGATTAAGAAGGGTAGAGGGCACAAACAGGCAGCCATCCCAGTTCCACCTTTGAAATCTCCCCCTGTGGTCCCAACCAATGATAACTTGAAAATCTTGTCTTGGAATATCGCAGGAATCAAGGCCCGCTTTTCCTCTACAGACTGGCTGAACTTTGTGGATAACTACGACATCATTTTGCTCCAAGAAACCTGGGCAACCGATCCAGTCTTTAAGCTGGGATATATCAACTTCTTTAAACTTGCGATCAAAGGGGGCAAAGGGCGTGCCTAGGGTGGACTAACGATTTGGGTGAAGCAGTCACTGTGTCTCTATCCGACTGAGCTTCTTGTTCAGCATCCGGATCTCCTCCTAATCAAACTAAGCAAAACTAACCAACGGGATCTGCACATTTTTAACATTTATGCCAGAGGTTTGCCTGGTGGCCGAAGCCCGCCATTGTTGAATACCATTGATTACAAAATTGCTGAAATGGGCAGCGGGAATGTCACCATCTTAGCTGGAGATTTAAATTGCACCATAGAGCCACTGTTCGATATGGGGGACAGTTGGAGCACGGCCGAGGACCCTGCTTGGGACATCCCTGATCTAATTGTCGATGAAAGGGCTAAAGCAACAGAGGCGGCAGTGAACTGGATGGCATTCTGCCTAAATAGGGGATTCCGAGCTTGCAATGGCCGTACAATCTCGGATAAAGAAGCCAACTGTACTTTCGATAATGGTCTAAGGCAGAGCCGCATTGACTATATTTTGTTAAAATTGGAATATTGGTTTTTATTAGTTGACATGGTAGTAATACAGCGTCCGGAAAGTGACCATAATCCGCTGTTACTATCATTGAAACTGCCAGATCTAAAGAGACAAGAGGAGTCTACCACCTCACATACAGGGGACGTTTTGCTAACTAATGATAGGAGGAGATTGAAATGGTCCCAGGTCATGGAAGACAAATCATTATGGGACAATGTTAATACAATGGCCAATAATGTGTATAACGAGATGTTGAAAATTGATCTGTTGGGGGCAAACCCGGGCTTGGCAAACAATGTTATGAATCTTCATACTAGATGCTTTGACCAGTTAAAGTCCCTACTTTCCCTCCCGTGCCGAAGTGCTTCCTCCAAAACGAATCCCTTGCCCCAGAAATGGTACAACAAAAAATGTAGGGAGGCACACTCGGAGCTTATCTCAACTATTAAATCTCGGGACATGGTCGCAGTTAGGGCGGCTAGGCTCATTACAGAAAAACCCTCTGGGAATCTAAACGGGAGTGGGAGGATAGGTTCTGGATAGATCTCCTGGAGGCGTCCATCTCAAACAACCAAAAAAAGTTTTTGGATCTAGTCAAGTGGGGGAAGGATCCGGATTCATCTACCCCGGCTAACCATGTACCCCTTGACGAATGGGTAACATTCTATTCCGCCCAATTTAGAGCTGATGACCCCAAAGCTATAAAACCCCCAGGCAGGTCACCCCCGTTAAGCACCCACGGGGAGAAACTAATTTTCTCAGTTCCAGAGGCCGAACTGGCCCTTGGCCTGACCCTGCGAGGGAAAGCTCCTGGCATGGATCTGATACCGGCGGACCTATTTAAATCTAATCCAGCCTTGTGGCTCCCATACATAACCATGATCGCTAACTCCTTAGCCAATGGAGCCACGATTCCAAAATCATGGAAGGGAGCAGAGATAATTCCGATATATAAAAAGGGCGATAAGTCCAAGCCAGGGAATTACCGCCCTATTAGTTTAATCGATTCCATACAAAAAATCATCGCTCGTATGCTCCTGGGACGGGTCCAGGGCTGGATCGAAACAGAGGGCATATTATCTCCCATGCAGGCGGGCTTTAGATCGGGAATAAGCACCATAGATCAGGTGTTTAGACTCTGCCTGATCTATTGGAAGGTGGTCTGGCTCGGCGGCGGTACCATCTTTGCTGCATTCATTGATCTAAACATTTCCCGTAACTAGAGGTGTCCGTCAGGGGTGCATCCTGGCACCAACACTTTTCCTTTTATTCATCGACCAAGTGGTGAAATTCTTCATGGATACCCCCACTGACGCCCCTATGGTGGCTGGGATGAGATTCCCGCTACTCATCTTCGCCGCCGACACCCTACTCCTCTCAAGAACACGCAGCGGGCTGCAGCGGGCCTTGGACCGCTTCGAGGAGTTTTGTGCCATTAACAACTTGGCGGTAAATGTGGGGAAAACAAAGTTTATGGTCTTCACTAGAAACCATCCAGTCCGGAGTTCCGTGAGGTTGAACGGAGTCAATCTCGAGCAAGTCGAGACCATGACCTACCTGGGGGTTACCCTTGACAGCCGCTTGAGATGGAAAGATCAAACTAACATCCAACATCTCAAGCTTGCACGTTTGACTGGCTGTCTTATAAAAGAGCAAAAAGGATCTACCACCAAGCGGGTTCTCCCAGCCCTCAGGATCTATGACGCCAAAATTACCACCGCCATTCTTTATGGCGCAGATCTTTGGGGCTATATGGACCTGCTCAACCTTTTTAAAACCCAATGTAAGTTCCTTCGGAACTTAGTAGGTCTTCAACAGTCGACCCCCTCAATTCCCCTTTGCTTGGACCTAGGGTGCCCTCCGATCAACGAGATGGCTAGATTTAGGTTGGTGGCCCTGTGGAGACGAATATGGACCTCTCCTGACCTGTCTCTCTTCGCAAAAGAACTAGCTGAAGTCAGGTCAATTAGCGGATCCGGAAAAATCCCATGGTTCTTAGCTGTGAAAACCACTCTCATCGACATGGGCCTAGGACAACTGTGGACATCCCCCTTATCCAATGCTTTCCCCTCTAAACAAGAGTTCAAATCCCTGTACTGGGCCTCGATTCGCCTAAAAAGAGTCTCACTCTCTAGCAATATCAGCCTCACAGGCAGGTTTCTAACATTTAAGCTAGACCTATCCCGAGAGCCCTATTGGGATGTAATAACTAAACCGCTAGACAGGAAACTGTATCATCAGTTCAGAGTGGGGTCTTTGCCTTTGAACTCTTTTACAAACAAATGGTCTACAGGGACATCGATTTACTGTAAAGGTTGCCCGGGACAGAAAGAATCAGAAGGACATTTTCTTTTTGCTTGCCCTAGATATGCTGTACCCCGAAAGAAATGGTTAAAACCATTGTTCCAGAGATTACCATTTAAAACATCTGCTGAAGCCATTTGGGCGCTAAAGACCAACACTTCTGAGCTCTTTGTTGTAAGTCTGGCTAAATATCTGGGTTGGGCCTGGCTTTTAAGGTTAAAACATACGTCAGAGTTGCCAGAGCCCACACATAGTGCCTCATAAAGCGACAAACTATGTATACTGCTTAAATCATCTGTTTTTAGATTTTTCCATCGGCATCCATTGTACATTAGGCAAGAATTGGTTTCCCATTGATCGATATGATCGAAATGTATCACTAAAATACCATGTGCTCTTTATTATATTCAGGTTCTCTTTTTTCTGACATCTAATGCTTCTTTTAACTACTCTTTTTTGGTTTGTTTGAAATGTACCTAGTCTTTGCTCACTGATGCTCTGCATCTTTTTCTTTTCAAATAGTTTTTTTCTCTTAAAAACTTTTTTTGTTTGATTTATTATAGTATTTTAAATGTGTCTTTTATGATTTGTTAAAAATCGAAATAAAGACTTGAAACCTGACTCCCGCTTGTGATTACAACCTTTTTTGTTAACAATATTAAAGGTGCATGTCTCACTCTCTGATGAATGGAAATGCTGGCCTTTTACCGGAAATTCCTGCTTGACATTTTGATGATTCTGCACCTCTTCTTGAGAACGTTTTCTTTTGATATTCCTTCTCTGCCTGGTTTAGGATAGCTTATACGTTGGCAGATGTGTTTTCATCATCTCTATAGTCCCACTGCATGGCTGAATTCTCTCGCTCCTTTCGAACTGTAACACAAAATCTGAGTGGCTGATATGAATGGCACTAAATGCCACAGCATTTGGATGACAGCATGTTTTGTGGGTAAGACTATAAGGTCACCTTTGGAGGTCAGTTAAGCACCGTGCACCAGCCAGAGGGCAAATGTTTGGGCATGGGGCAGTATTATATTTTATCATATTTTTTGTTTTGGATTACAAATCCATAAAACATACAGTAAAATATGGCAGATAGCGCGTAGTGACAGTAATAGCAAATAAAACATTCCAACATTTAAAAATAAGCAAATGACTTTCGTTATTAAAAACAACCACACCATAAAATCAACATTACAATTAATTTCTTATTGTATTCAGGTATTTTCAATTCCTTTTCTTGACAATCCCTCATCCAATATTATTTAAGATTGTAACTTAATAAGGTAATATCCAGCTGCAGGATAAAAAAAGGAAGCACAGTCCCCAGATATGAGTAGTCCTGCTTCCTGAGACTCGAGCAGGGATATAGTTGAATCTACTGGTCACTTACGGATAAGCCAAGCAGGGCCGGACTGGGAACCAGAACCGGCCCTGGCAAAGTGCTCGGCCGGCCCCCTCCCCCCGCCGGGAGGAGGAGGAGGTGCGACCGCGCTATGTGCCAGGGCCGGTTTTCGGACATTTTTGTTACAGGGCTGTTTTTGCAGCATAACGGCCCTGTAACAAAAACGGCCCCCAGGGGGCCAAAATCGGCCCCCAACCATGCGGCCCACCGGGGAATTGCCCGGTGCCCGCAACGGCCAGTCCGGGCCTGAAGCCAAGTGACATGTAAGAATTTTTGGCCATGCCAACCATGATCAGTTCTTTAGTGTAATTAAGTAGCTACAACTTTATTATTAGATTAATTAAAATCGTTACAATATGAAATACAGTGAAAAATAAAATTCATTAAAACAATAAAAACATCTTGGTTTGTGGCGTCGGAAGGATCTAAATGCTCAGAATTCAGTATCCCAGCTATAAAAAGTTGTCCTATTTTTTGTAAGGAAGCAAGAGGTGGCTTAACATGTATGTTTGTCATTTAGCTCTACCAAAGACAATCAGGATTCATGTTGTCTGGGTGGAAAAAGTGCTTTGTGCAAGGGAGAACCCTGTGCAAATGGTGACTGGAATCAGGACCGTCTTTAGCGCTGGTGGCGCCCTGTGAGACAATGTCTGTTGGCGCACCCCCCATGACCACCTCTGCCACAGATTCCCTCACTAGCACCCTTTAACAGTGCCTCTCAAGTCTCCATAACCACTGTCTCTCAGATTCCTTTAGTACTATAACACAGAGACAATCATATGTGTTTAAATGAGTGTATAGAAAATGTCACATCAGACAGTACTACACGGTGTAGTGTAGGAGTGGCATGTCATCGATACTGGTAGGTAATATAGTTAAAGTTCTTATTTAGGAAGAGCACATATTGAGAATTTAAAACGCAACATCATTGTTAAGGGTTCTCTTTCATAATAAGAATTATTTTCTACCCAAATGAACCCTTTTCACAAGATTAGAATCATGAAAGACTGGGCAAAAAACATATATCTCTGACATATACTTTACAGTTTACATGCAGCTCTACTGTGACAGTTAATAGCTCAATGTTCTATATTAGGATTTTGACTTATAAACGATCAGTAACAAAAGGAGCTCTCTGACAGAAGCAGTAACACACTGACCTATTTACATTATATGCACCTCGTTATCTGCATGGTACACTTTCTTAGCAGCAGGAATTTTAACCATCTGCGCTACCTTAGGATGAGTCAAAATTTTCATTAGACAAACCTCCGGTCACTTTCCAGGAAAACGATTAATCACAGGACTTCTCTTGACATTTTAATTGATGTCAGAAAGTTGCTGGAGGCCAGGATGAGGCAGCAGGTGCTTTTAAAATGATGAAACACATTTTCAAAAATGCCGCCCCCCACCCCAAGTCAACGCCCACTGCGGTCGCACCGATCGCATGGCCCTAGAGCGGGCCCTGACTGTAGTACGAGTACTGTGAGCAAGCCGGGTATTCAAGTCCAGTGCAGTTTTAGTGGGCATGGTGCTTTGGCTCCATCATTGGTGGAGACCGGAGATCACTGCTGAGTGTGCTGGGCAGACTGGTAATGGGCTTTCTTGAAGGCCTGGCCAACTCCCTGTAGATACTTTATTGTTTGAGAGATTGCTAGAGGGTCCCCAAAGTTTAAATATGCTGTTATTGCTTGTCTTCAGAGGCGAACCCCACCCTGATTCCAGAAGGCCCTGAGACAGTGGCAGCGCAGATATAAACTAGACCTGCAGAGGCAGAAAGTGTGGGTAGTGTCTTATTTTGGCTGGCCACACAACCTACCGGGAGCTTCTTCTCCTGCCCTTAGCCTGCGTGCGCGTTGGGAGGAAAGCAGCCAAAGCGATGTTTTCAGAAGGCTCCAAAGATCCTGCTACTGAAGTCTTTGCCCAAATATGGTTGTGGTTTGAGCAGTGTGTAACTATTTTGTACCATCAATGAATGGGTGAGGTTCTCAAGAGAAGCCTTGTCCTCTAGTGATGGGATTAGTTTTTCACATTTTCCTAGTCACCATTTGAAACAACTCAATAGTGAGCATTGCCGACCACAGCTGAGCTAGTTCGAGCTGATCAATGGAATCTTAGAGGTATTTTCTGGCTGCTGACTAGGGTTTGTTGATTTCCAACCATATGTTGTGATTTATGGTGTTTCTTCAGCGGACTGGAACATAGAGCATATGTTGACGAATGCTGCGCTTCTAGCTATCGTTTGTTTGGCTAGAACAAGTTCTAGCCTGATCTGGGCAGCAAATGTGTATCTGGGTAGGTGGAATGTTTCCCTATAGATTTTAATGACAGCATTGACCAGAGTGGTTGAGGCCCTCCCTAGAAAGGCTTCACTTCCATATGCCAGAGTTGGGACCCTAGCTATTTAAAAAAAATTGGGCTGTATGATAGCCCATTCAGGTTCCTGAGAAGTACCCACTGCCAATGCAAGCCCTTTCCTCTTTATTTCCTCCCTATATGCTGTGAAGCTCCCTTTATTGTTGAATGTTAGACTGAGATATTTGTATTCAGTGACTTTTTCAACCTTTGTGGAGTTGAGGGACCAGCTGTAAAGCCAATTCTTATGCAGCAATTCATGATTTTGGTTTTCTTGGTGTTGATTGTCAGGCCATTTCCTAACACCACCACCTTGGTCCTGCTGAAGAAAACCATTTAATTGGCATACAGCAAGCTTGAAAGGTGGATAGTGCCAAGCTTAGGAGCGTGAGAATTAACCGAAGCCAAGGATGAAGAGAGTTCTGCCAAGAATATATTTAAAAGCATCAGGACTAGGACACATCCCTGCTTAAGCCCTCTGGACGTTGGGATAGTACTGGAATGGTTAGCTCCATTGGCCAGCTTTATTCTGACCCAAGTGTCAGTAAATAGGTTTTTGATTGCTCTTAAAAGCATTGCAGTGCATCCAGTTCTTTAACTTGCTTCAGAGCAGATTTCGTGAGACATGGTCAAAGGCTGCTTTCTAATCTATGTAACACAGATACATTGGTTGCTTGGTTGTTTTGAGGTTTCTGGTGGCAGGGCCAGTGCCATGATGTTTGTCAGAGTCACAGTTTTTTTGTGAACCCTGTCTGACTGATTGGGTGCTTGAATTGACGTTGGCCTAGTTTAGGAGCCGTTCCAATAGAAAGGCTGCATAGTACTTTGCCTCATTATAGATGCGGGCTATCATTCTGTAGTTTTCGAGTTTTGACTTGTTGCCAACCTTAAAGATTGGAGAGATGATAGACCCTTTCCAGGAGGCAGGAATTGTGGCACCTGACAGAGCATGGATGAATAAAGGGGCCAAATATCAGGCCCATTTTGCTGTGTTGGACTTTTAGATGGCCTGGGGACTCCATTCATGCCAGGAGTGCCTGTAAGGCTGCCTTTAGTTATCTTATCCTTTTATCCCAGATGAGCTTAGCCCACAAGCTCTCAGCAATTTCCCTCTTTTTGGTCCAACCTGCCCTTTATAGTTCCTTTTTCTTGCGCCTGAGATCAAATGTAAAAGTGTAATTGTTTGAGAGCCGTCGTACTACTGCTCTCAGTGCATTTTTGACCACCCTTTTATTTCTTTTATATCTCTACTCAAGGACTTGTTCCAACTTTGTGCTGGATAACCTGTTGATGTTTGAGCTGTATGGGGGTTGCCTTTTGAGGCATGTTGTTGGAAGAAGGATGTTGTGAATGTTTCCCAGTTTCTTTTCGGAGAGTTCCTATCACTGTGAGCCTCCTTAAAGTGGTTTTCAGCTTCCTGTTCCGGAGAGCCTATGTTGGTTGCAGACCAATTTACCCTCCTTAGGACGTGAAGGTAGGTTGATCTTGGATGGTCTGCACTAGTGTCAGATTTCAGGATCCTTGGTGTCCCAAGGCCTAATAGTCTGCACAGTGGGATAATCAATTTCTTGCACGTTGCTCGATAAGCAGCACAGAAGAATAAAACGCGAAATACATTCAGAAGCGTTGTTGTATGCTGTACAAGATTTGATAGATCTTTTATGTTTTCCCATCTAGAAGTAAACTGTGCTAATGGAAGAATACCATAACTAAACTTCAGTTAAAGCTGCCTTGGGAGAAAGCCTTGTATTGGCATTCAAGCAAGGCTTCACAAGATTGCATGATCTTATGATCATGAATCTGATCTTCCGAGCTACCGGACTTGCAATTTTTGATCTTTCCACCCCTAAGGTAATCCCTACAGCGGTCTTTAATCAGTAGTTGTGGGAGCCTGGGGGCCTCTTCTGGGAGCGTAGAACATTTTCTTTATGTAGAACAACCAAGAGATTCTTAAATGACCCATTGTTTTGAAAAGCTCCCTTATTGGCTGCCTATAAGATTCTAGCTTGGGGGTTGACCAAAACCTGTGCCAAAAAACTAGAGGTCTCGACTCAATTGTAAAAGAGATTGGATTCAAGCCCATGTCCTAAAGCATGGGAAGAGTAGGGGTGCTCTGTGGGAGGTTAGTAAAATGTCTGAGAAATCTATTCTCTATCACACTCAACTTGTTAGTACCTGAGTGACCCCAGACCCCTGCACTGTAGAGAACAGCGATTTTTGCCTTTACTTTGTAGAGTTCTAGGGCTGGCATTCAATGATTATGTTTTAATTTTTTGGTCATCTTAAGCATTGCCCCTGTCTCTTGCTGCAGCTTGAACACACTTTTGTTTACCTCAGCCTTTCAGCTAAAGTTGTGGGACAATGTCACCCGCAGGTAGACAAATTATTGTAATAGTTCAAGCGAAGTGTTGCAGGCCTGTAGACTAGTTTGGATAAACATATATGGATTGAGCACCATACATTTTGTTTTGCTGGCTTTCAGCTCTAGCCCATGGTCTGCACAGAACAACATCAAGTAATGTAAAATTGCTTGGAGGGTCTGAGTTGTTTTCATGATGAGAAGCATATTGTCTGCAAATAGCAGTGTGGGTATTTTCAAACAACTAGTCGTAGGAGCATCATTGTTTCAGAAGTTTTAAACTTCAGCCAGATCATTAATGAATAGAGAGAAGAGGAATGGGGCTAAATTGCAGCCCTGTATTCCCCTCTACATCCTAAATGAGTCAGATGACTAGCCATTTTTCCTGTATCTGACACTTGCATGATTGTTTTCATGGAGCCTAATAAGAATGTTTAAGATGTTTGCTGGTACTCCCATACTTCCAAAGACTTCTAACAGCTGGCTTTGAGGAACCATATCAAAGGCAGATTTTAAATCTACGAAGGCAACGTAAAAGTGGCCTTTCCCCAGTACCACTGTCTTCCAATATATGAGGCTAAACCTCAGGATTTGGCCCAAGGTGCTGGTTTTCAGTCTAAATCTAGCTTACAAATCTGAGAGTATAATATTAGTTTGGACCCAATCAGTCAATTTACCTAGACCTTTCCTGTAGAAGATCTTCTGTAGCTTATCAATTAAGCTTATTGGTCTGCTGGCTATCTGATATCTTCTTCTCCAGTCTGTCCCTAGAGCCGGGAAACCCACTGTGGGTAGCTGTGCGTGGTAAAAGTTTAAATAAATAAATATATAAAATAAATAAATAAATAAAATAAATATCCTTCCTTTGCCGTTTCTTGTAGATTGGGACAATCTCGGCTCCACACCAGGACTCCGGTATAGGACCTCCTTCTAAGATTGCACTTGATAAAATGTTTAAATAAAGTGCCCAAATATCAGGATTTGAAGCATAAAGATCAGCTTGAATGCAATCTGGACCTGGAGCCATTTTGGCCACTATTGATTTGAGTGCTCTAAGTGAATCTGAGCTAGATATTTCAAGATTGTCTACTAGGTTATGGGTACGAAAGCAGCCAAGGACAATGAGCCCTCTGTTTCCTTCCTCAACATTGGGTAAAGAGTACAATTTTCCAAACTGGTCTATCCTCCTATGCGGATATGCATGAAAAGCAACTGGGCTTGCTGAGATATGACTACCATGTGCTACAATACTACAAAATGCCTTTGAATCTCCAAATGTAGCTGCTTGGTCAAATCTGCCCAAACCCTCTTCTCCCAGCAAGCTTTGGCTTGCTTCAACTCTTCTATGTAGATTATGTGGGCTGCAGAGATACTACTCTGGTCTTTGATTTAAGAAAATCAGTAAAGATGTTTTTTTGACCTGCATTGTGCTTTATACTAGGGGTCTGGCTCATATTTACCCTTTGTTTCTCTCATTGGTTCTTTAGAGAAGATATCCCTCAAGTTTTCAAATAGGTGTTAATTATAAAGTCAGGGGCCGAGCCTTCACCAAATAGATGGCTTTTTTTTTCCAGGGCAACACTCACATTTGAGGATGCTTTACTTAAATGGTCTGGGTGTGCCTCCACATATTCCTACTTCAGGGCTTATTTGTTGGTTGATAGCACTACATTTCCCAGGAGGCTCGGTTTTATTATCTCCAGGTTAGGGGTAATCAGAACAGTCATTTCTTAGTTCAAAGCATTGTGGTCACTATCCCCTCTTTCTATGGCCCTCATGTCTTTCATAGATGACCAAATATGCAAGTATAGAAATTTATTATCTATTCTGCTTGTGCAGTTATATCATTTACAAGTGATTGCACCATCTTGATCCAACATACATCTACCATTGTAGGCTCTTAAACCTGCTCTTAGTATGATATCCAATAATTGGAATGCAAAAGTCAAACTTCTAGTTGCCTGGGGGATACCAAATTTTGGATGAGACGTTGAAGCGCTACGAGGCCTCAGGGCAGAAGTGCGCTCTATAAATCCCCATTACATCACATTACATTACGTTGTGCGTCTTCCTCATCAGTTAAATTTGAATCTCTATTAACCAACGGTTCGAGCGGCACATTGAAATCACCTTCAACTATTGTCAATGCTTCAGGGGGAAGATCGCTTTACTGGTCATTTAAGAGCTCGAGAGTAGGTAATTTCATGTACACATTGTGGGATGTAGGGTAAACATTGATAGAGGTAGACACATCAATTATCTTTGCACAGCGACAGCCACAAAAGGTCAAGAGAAGATCCGGGCAACCACTTAATTTGACTGATATGTATAATGAGTCCTTGCCATACCTCATTTTGAAATCTGTGAACAGCTAGCTCCTTCACATATTAGATTATGGATCAAGTGCTTGAGATGAGGGGCCTTACCCATACTAATCCCACTCGGGTGACAAATGCAAAAACAACCGTTGATGGATAGAATGCAGAACAATGTCATACATTCACCCCAGTACAGAGATCTGGGCCTAAATCCATCTTTATTTTGCACTCCATACCACCCCAGTTCAGACATGGCCATATGCAAATCAGCCTTGACCCTTTGCCTCAGGGTAACAGTCCAGCCCGAACTGCCAAGCCATGTCTTTCCTGGACCGGAATCAAGCATCCTAGGACTGGTTTCTGGCTATCAGCCGTCTTCAGCCGTTTGGGCTGGACTGTTCCCATGAGTCACAGGGTCAGACTGATTTGCATTTGGCCATGTCAGAACTGGGGTGGTGTGGTGAGCAAAATAACGATGGATTAAACCCAGATCTGTGACTGGGGGTGAATGTGTTGCCATTGTGCAACATTCCGTCCATCAATTGTTGTTTTTGCATGTTTCTGTTTTCAGCCAGCCCAAATCTCTATGAGGAAGAATGGCCAGTTGTGCAGCTTATTTCAAGTAGCAAGACATAACCCATGGGTAGGTTGGTAGAGGTGCTAGTTCTTGACTTGTGAAATGTTTCGACCTTGGTCTTTCTACATAGGTGTCCATGGATCTTGCTACACTCTCTCCTACTCATGGCTGGTATCACCCAGTCCTACTGCGAAAGCATCAACACACACCAATGCATCCTCACATTACCAATTTTCTGTTCATAACCCAACGGGAGCATATCTGCTGCTCACAATATGACACCTGTGAGGCTAGGAACCTGCTTTGACACCAGCCGCATAGCTATAGCACATGGCTGGCCTTCAAAATTACTTACTTACTCTCATGATAAATTCATGAGCACCTAAATTCACCCAGCACGACCACAAAATCTCACATGAGCTGCAGGTACCTAATAGTGTCTGGAAGACCAGGTAACACTGTATGCATACGTTCACAGAAGCCGAAGAGAAGTCATACATCCCCATTTCTAGGTATAAAGATATTACCTGAAAGGTATAAATCATCACTCAACCACTGAACCATTAATTAAATGATAATTATTCCATTTGTTTCCGTAAAGTAATACCACTTATAAGACAGTATTTGTTGCTTGTGTGTCAAAAGTAACAGAGTTTCTAAACCTACATCACCCTCCAAGCGTATCGCTTTACCCCTGAGATTCAAAGCCCAAATACAGGGTTCTTGGCATATCAGGGAGCTGCATATTTACGTCCTTCAGTGCCAGAGGTGATAGGCCACACTTGTTACAAAGATAATCCAGCACCGCAGAGTTCCCAAGGTCTTTTAGGACTTTTTCAATGGGAGGCAAATGTTAGAGAAGGTAGTGCTGGTGTGTCAGTGAATGAGGACTACTCAGATCCTTCAATCGAGCCCCTGGACTCAGTTACTATAATGATATTATGATCCAAAGACCTTTTTATAGAGGGATTACCTCTGTTAGAAGGATTTGTGCAGTGAAGCTACTGCTGTTGTTTCTTCCTGAGAGACTGTTTCTCACACCATGCCATACTACCCAACACAAAGCGATTTCCTAGATCTATATCAACCCAGACAATACATCTTTGCACCCACATAGATTCTTTGTTAGGAAGTTCCTCCTTCATTCAGTAGATTCAGGGTGGGATATTTATCTTTTAGTTGTGAATCTCACCACCTATTTATCACAGACGGGCTATTACATAATGGTAGAAAAGTATCAGAGTAGATGGATTTGGATGAAAGCTTCTCTGGCATACAAGCAAGTTGCAGCTACTTAAATCTGTTCAGCTTAGTTCCACTTGGGGCATAACTACCTTTGGGACTGGCTATAGAGGGGTCAGTGCGTGGGACTTTTGCCAGACCACCACCTGGGCTTTATTGAAAATGTTCACTATTACGAATTACATTTGGAAGCTTTCCCCTTCCCCCTTCAGGAATACTGTCCTCTGAGTGGTTACACTGAGTCTTGGTCATCCTTCCCAAAATGTATTAACTCTTTCACCTGCCCGGTGCAATGATGCTGTGGTCTGCATTTTTGAGGCCAGGCCAAGTTCTGTTCAGGGATTTAAATGAATAGCCTGGTAGTTGGGAGACTAATGATACTTTATTTCATTATTTATTTTATTTTATATTCTTCTATAGCGCAAGAATAGACCCCCGGAGGGGTATCTCTGCGCTTTGCCAGTAAGTAAGTCCTCAGATGTTAAATGAAGAGGAGAATGGTGCATTTAGAGAGAGAGATCAGTTAATGGGAAATAGATGTGTTTTCAAGACCTTACGAAAGGTCAGATGATTGGTCAATGTCCTTATCTCAAGAGGCAGAGAGTTCCAAAGCTTTGGTCCAAGGTGGGCCAGGGCTCGCCCCCCTTGCCTGGCCTTTTTTATTCTGGGCACCTGCAGAAGTTGTTGGTTCACAGAGCGCAGGGTTCGCCCAGGGGCATAGGGCAGGAAGATGTTGGCCAGATATTTGGGGCCTTTGCCTATCACACTTTTGTGAATTGTGCATAGGGTCTTAAATTGCACTCGTTTCCTCACTGGTAGCCAATGAAGTTTGGTCAGCAGGGGAAGGGAGGGAGTCCTGGGGGGGGGCGTTGAGGACTATCCTAGCTGCTGTATTTTGGATTACTTGCAGTTTTTTTAGCTGCCCTTCATTTGCTCCCAAAAGAAGGCCGTTGCAGTAATCCACTCTGCTGATGATTAATGCCTGCACTAGTGTTTTTCTATGGCAGTCTGGCAGGTAGGGAAACACTCTCCTTAGCATACCGATGGCTCGGAAACAGGTGCTTGCCACCTGGTTTACGTGGTCCTTGTAGGTAAGTGTTTGATCTATTAACACTCCTAGGTTTCTCACTGTGTTTTTAGGGCTAGGAACGGGGCCTAATTCCAGGGGCCACCAGTCCGGTGTCCAGTGTGTTATTGCTTGCCCAAACAACATGACCTCCGTTTTTCCTATATTGCATTGGAGGCAGTTTGCTGACATCCAAGCAGATATGGCTCTCATTCCCTCTGCGAAGGATTTTTTTATCGCAGGTGTCAGATCTTTAAAGGGAAAGAGGAGTTGGGTGTCGTCAGCGTACGATACTGGTGTAAACCCAAATGATCTTGCTAGGTTGGCTAGGGGAGCCACATACACGTTGAAAAGTGTAGGGCTTAAGCAAGAGCCCTGTGGCACTCCCTTATTGAGCTCCCTGTGGATGGATTTGTGGGAGCCCAGCCTAACCTCTTGAGAGCGTCCTGACAGAAAGCTTTCCATCCATGCCAATGCCGTGCCCTCCAAACCTACGTCTTTTAGTCGCTCAAGAAGCACTTTGTGAGACACCGTATCGAAAGCGGCGGAGAGATCCAACAGCACCAGAATCATAGAATTGCCCCCATCCAGTGCCATTCTGATGTTATTGGTCACTGTTTGGAGGGCAGATTCGGTGCTGTGGTTTGGCCTGAACCCAGATTGGGAATAGTCCAGGCCCTCCGTCGCTTCTAGATGTTGTGACAGATAGGTGTTCACATGCTTCTCAGCTATCTTACTGATGTATGGTAAGAGTGAAATGGGACGCAGGTTGGAAAGGTCGGTCCATGGGGAAGCAGCTTTCTTACGTATTGGGTTTACTACCGCCCTCTTCCAGTCTGCTGGGACCTGTCCTTTCGTAAGAGATGTATTGATGACATTCTGTATGAAGGGGCCCAGGAGAGGGAGCAGAGGAGGAACCATCTTAGCAGGGAGAAGGTCGTTTGGAGACCCTGATTTAATGTGGGTAATAAGGTGAGGGAGATCTGCACTTTCAATAAGGGGGAAGTGTGATATAGAACTTCCACTGTCTTTGTCTTTGGGCAGGTTTGGAGGTATAATCCTGCTAGCACCATTCGTACTGTTATTGGCAGCCACTATTTTCTCGTATATAGTGTCAATTTTACTCTCAAAGAAGGACGATATCTCGTCACATAAAGTCTGTGAGAACTCCTCTGAGCTTTCACAAGCGGCAGGATTAACAAAGTTTTGGAGGATTTTGAAAAGCTCCTTGGGACAGTTAGTGGCTTCTTCTAGTTGTTGCAGAAGGCGATTTTTCCTAGCCTGTCTGATGTTTTTATAATACTGAGATTGAGCATGATAAAAGATCGCTCTAGTTTCCTTGGTCTTATGTTTCCTCCATTTTTTTTCAGCTTGCCTACATTTTTGTTTTTCCTCCCTTAACTCCTTAGTGTAACAGCTTTCTTGTTTGGAGGTAGGATGTTCTTTGTATAGCTTTAAAGGGGCCAAAGTGTCAATGGCTTGTTTGATTGAGCCTGTAAGTTTAGCCAGTGCTGCATCCACTGTGTCTTCTGCTGATATGGTGGGTTGTACCCACGTTTCCTGTAGATTGCTTAGGGAAATTTTGTGCCATTGGCGGCGCCAAGAGGGAAGGGAGGGTCCTTTATTTATCGGTCTTTTGGGAGTTGAGAGTGTAAATTCTAGAAGAAAGTGGTCTGTCCATAAGATTTCTCTGGCTAGAAGACAGATGACCTTGGGACCATTGGAGAAAACAAGGTCTAGCGTGTGGCCACCATTATGCGTGGGTCCAATATTTTTTATCTCTAGACCTACGTTTAGCAAGTCAGTGATTAGGGTATAAGATTCAGGTAAAGTTGGTAAGTCTACATGAATGTTGAAGTCCCCTAGAAGAATGAAGTCTTCATTGGATTTAAGTTGGGGAGCTAATAATTCTTGGAGAAGGAGAGAAAAATCAGGGTTTGGTCCTGGTGGGCGGTACACAAGGGCTCCTTTCCAGAAGGTGTGGCTATTAAGGGCAATTTTAAAAGACATAATTTCTAATTGCAGACTTTGGTATTGTGAAAATATGGTGACCTTTAAATCATCCTTATGTATGATTGCTAGTCCACCGCCTGTCTTCCCTTCTCTGTCTAGATGTTTCAATTTGTAACCAATTGGGATCCCCAATGTTACGGCTGTGATGGTGTGGGGTTTCATCCAAGTTTCAGTGAGGAAACATATGTCTGGTTGGATAAAGTTTACCAGGTCCCATACCTCATGCTGGTGTTTAGGCAGGGATCATACATTTAGGAGGAAAGCCTTCAGCCCGGTAACAGGGGCTTCTGCGTTGGGCGGTGCGTTGTTACCACGTAGTCGGTGATGACATTGGAAACATGAGAATGCTCCTTCTACGGTGTGCCATGGTATTTTAGAACCACATGCTGTCTGTGGTTTTAAGTCTAGCAGAGCGTGAGTGGTGTAGGTGATACGATGTGGACACATACCTAAACGTGGCAAGATGGAGGGAGCAGGGACCCTGGCCCCTATGCCCCGTCCTGTCGCGCGGCGGGGCTGCGCGCGATCGCTGCGCGCTCGGGAAGGCGCGAGGGCTATATAGCGCTGTGAGGATCCACTAGAGCGCTAACCGCTCCCAGTGGACCAGGAAGTACACAGGAAATGAGTCAAAGAGCCTACCACCCCCTTGTGAGCGAGGGAGGCGGCAGCCTAGCGTTTCTCCAAGCGAGGAGGGCTGGAAGCAAAGCTGCTTTTAGTGGATGCGTGGGTGCAGGTAATGCGCTCCAATTTTAAAAAACACACAAGTACAATACAGTGTATTTCAATTTAAGTAAAATGTTGCTCCAATTCGGTTTAAAATAGCTACCATTACATGGGCGCTCTCCTGGTCGAGGTAACCGGCAAGCAGGTTAGAGACACTGCCACTGTCTCCTTCCCACAGCGAGCACCCCAGGCGCTCTGCCTATATAGCGCTGTGAGGATCCACTAGAGCGCTAACCGCTCCCAGTGGACCAGGAAGTACACAGGAAGTGAGTCAAAGAGCCTACCACCCCCTTGTGAGCGAGGGAGGCGGCAGCCTAGGGTTTCCCCAAGCGAGGAGGGCTGGAAGCAAAGCTGCTTTTAGTGGATGCGTGGGTGCAGGTAATGCGCTCCAATTTTAAAAAACACACAAGTACAATACAGTGTATTTCAATTTAAGTAAAATGTTGCTCCAATTCGGTTTAAAATAGCTACCATTACATGGGCGCTCTCCTGGTCGAGGTAACCGGCAAGCAGGTTAGAGACACTGCCACTGTCTCCTTCCCATTAGATCATCTTTCATTCGTTACAAAAAGCATGTGAAAATCCAACAGAGTTGAGCTTTGGAATCCATGTATGACATACTTGGCTACCCCAAGATTCAGATTTATATGGATTTGAGTTTTACTGATGGATTGTGGTCACATTTTACAAACGTTTCCTTCTACAAAAAAGAGGGATAACAATACAACAGGTACACTGTGTTGCTACAAACAGAAGTTACAAAACAGCTTCTGTTGTCCTTATTAGCCGAGGTAATAAAGTAGTGTATTTTGAGCTAAGCTTCATCCCTCATTTTGTTAATTGGTGGTTAGGGACAATTTTTTTGTCTGAAAATGGTAAAGCAGACTGCAATATGGTACTTCCGATTCCTACATAGGGAAACTAACTAACCCAAATGCTTGTGTGCTCTTACCAGAATTATGCTTCAATATGTTCTCAACAAACTGAAGTAAAGGTGGGGATTGTACTTAAGTAAAATAGAAGTGCTACAGTAGAGAGTTGAACTGAAATGTGGAATTTTCATGGGAAAGGGTTTTGTCCCATCAGCAGTCTCTAGCCAGTGACTATCATAAGAAAGTCTCCCAATCCCAAGCCTTCAAAACACAACTGTACTTTGAGAAGAACAGAAGAGGATGAACCTGCTGTCTGCATCTAGCAGCTGTGGAAGGAACTGAGGACTAGAACGTGCTTTTAACTGTGTCCATGCTTTTGAAGTGCTTTGGAATCAACCTAGCTGGCTGTCTGTGGTTCCATGTACATAAATGATAAGAAAGGGCATCCTACATAACAAAGATAATTGAACACTGGACTGGAATGAGACTATGCCATCCCCTGGGTGAAGAGTACATTTGAGATTGCCTTCATGGCTGCCTGTGCCCTGGTACCCATTGGCTATCCCTAACTATTTGGGAGCTCTGCAGATTAACTATAGGAAAGGACTTCAGCAAAGAGAGAAGCGTGACCTCCAGAGGACCAGGACAAGGCACTGATGTGAACTGAACAGGACACTACATGCTTTGTACATAACATTCTTTGTCTCAGGAAGCCCTACCCACTGCCGCTCTCATAAGTATCAAATAAGAAAGCATGGCAGCACAGGTACCCCAGCAATAGACGTGCTTCTACAGCTTCAAATTGTATCTTTTGCCACACCTAGTTTTTGGTGCCACAACCCAAGGCCACCAAAACGTAAATATTTCACCTCTTGGAACTTAAGCAAGCGACATCATCATAGTTTGCCCTGGGTTTTGAGCGTTAGTAAATAATGAAAGACTCCAGTGGGAAAATATTGCAAGGCCATCCCAGAAGCCTCAGATGTGTCTTGTCTCTTTCTTTTGATCTTATGGACGTTTTCCATATGAAATATTAACAACTCAGTCATAGAATGGAAATAAATATTAAACAAAGCCCTACCATTAGCATTAATATCATTGACACTAAACCTTTTACAGCTGTTGAAAAGCAATTTCCAATGGTGCTTAGTCCTTTTCAAACTTTTCATTTAAACTTGGTGCTACCAATTAATGTAATTCGGGTTCTAAATCTGAAAGGTTCTTGGCATAACTATATATTTCCTTGATTTCATCTGGTATGTATGCACAGCAGTGGGTTCATCAGCTTCAATCTTCAGGTGATCTCAGTCAGAGATTTTGCATCAAAACAGAGGTCTAGCTGGATCTCAACTTCATTATTGTGGAGCCCTTGTTTTTTCCAGTGTTGTGTCTTTTCAACTGGAGGATTTTTACGCTCACGTTGAAGATTGAGGGCCCTATTTGTTTTAGAGTGGGTGCTGTAAACCGGCCTTCCTCCAACCCTGCAAAAACTGTGGTGCTGTACTCTGTTAAGTCAGTGGAACCACTGTTACTGGCTCTACTAATGTAGTCCCAACTCTGACTCATTGGTCTTTTCACCACAGGACCGGTGGGTCATAGTTGTGGTTGCCCTCCCCTGTTGAGAGCAGTGAGACCACCACTCATTTTCCAAGCAATGCACGAGGGGCACAGGGAGGGAAAATGCAGAATATCTTTCACTATACACATGGATCCAGGTGTTTTTGTTTTGATGAAACAAACTTATACAGTGGTAGTTTGTTTTCTCTGAACGAAGGTTCCCGATAAGGCTCTTTAATTATGGTGGCCAGTCAGTAAATCGTCAGTGCTGTTAGGGGGCCCTTATGGAGGTGGTTTGCTTTACAACACAGTGATCCCTCACTAGGCATGGGTGTAGGAAGTGTGGGTGGTGCGGGGTATATATCCCCCCCAGATTTTGGAGTGGGGGGACACGGTGACAAGGGTGGGGGGAACGAGAGGACAAACATAATTTCCCTGTCACTTCCATGATTTGCAGGGCCATTATTAGCGCACAAAAGCGCTACCGATTATGGCCTTGCACTTGACCTGCTGGCCTGCCTACAGTTATCAGTGACCAATCTGCTGGTCACAGAATGAAGGTGAGTCAGGAGGCCATCCACACCCTGAGCCCTTTTGTGTTAATGCTAATTGTGCTAGTTTCTGCTGACCTCGTTCTGCGTGTGGCAGGTCAAAGGAAGAGTGGAGTTGAAAGCAGTGTTTGCTTGATTGCTGTCTGCCTCATGCCGCCCTTGACAATACCCACACCTGCTGCTTTAAAGACTAGCCCTGCAGGGCAATGAGAAAGATCTAATGAGGGAAGAGTCCCATTCAGCCTGACACCTGCAGGCTAAACAAGCATTTACAATGCAACGGTCTCGCCTTTGCAAAAGTTAGAGTTATTGGCATTGTAAATGACAAACTTTTTATTTATGTGTTGGTTTTGAAAACAGATAAACAAATGGCATTGTCATTTACAATGCCAATAGCTTAATCTCTCGCAAATGTGAGACCTATTGCATTTGTAATGCAATAGGTCGCGTATTTACATGAGTTTGAGCTATTGACATTGCAAATAACAATGCCAAAACCAAAACATAATAAAAGGTATCTCACACTGCTGTCTCTCACACTGCTGTCTCTCTCACACTGCTGTCTCTCCCTAGAACACACACACTGCTGTCTCTCACACTGCTGTCTCTCTCACATACACTGCTGTTTCTCACACACACTGCTGTTTCTCACACACACACTGCTGTCTATCTTACACACAATGCTGTCTCTCACACTACAGGCACAACAAGCCACATCCTGACAAACCGAACTACAAGAGACTTGCACCGGCATGCCACAGACTCACCCACCTATCACACACCCCTCTAGACACACCAACCTACCACAGACTCATCTAGACACACTGCTGTGCCACAAAGTCACCGAAACACACCGACCTACCACAGACCCCTCCAGACACGCCAACCTACCCTAGACCCATATACACATACTGCTGTGCCACAGACTCACCGATCTACCACAGACTCACCCAGGCACACCGACCCACAGACGTCACCCCTACAATCACTACATGCATTCAGTCACCCAAGCACGCCGCAGCCAAATCTACTCGCATAGTTCACAAACCTGCACCAAAAATAACTCAAACACACACACCTCTTCTGAGTGCACTGCTCCATGGATGGACAGAATCGCAGACCCGCGTGTGTGACCCTAGCTTGAGCTCACCAGCGTGTGCGCCCACTGACTGCCCTCATGCACACACTAATGGGAGCACAGTGTCCTCACTGCACAGTCACACACACCAACGGGAGCACACTGTCCTCGCACACAGCTGCCCACACTATTTTCATGTTTGTGTGCTTGTCAGTCGTGCACTGGTCCTTACCAGTCAATATTGTTCATATAAACTAAAAATATGTGACCTACTGGCCAATATTTCACAAAATGTATTTGCAAAGGTGTAGTACTGGGCAGTAATAATTGTGTTATTTATATCAGCAGAGATCTGGGGTGTTACTGGCTATTATTGTTAAAAATAAATGATAGAAATTGAGGCCTTGTTGGTAATGTTCAAAGGAGCACAGAACAGATACAGCACAGGTAAGGAGTAACGTGAGTCATGTGCGCAACTAATCAGTTACGTAAAGGCCAGTTCTAGTTGGTATTTCCATGTTCTGCTTTATTGTAAAGCGCTCTGATGCCTCCGGCCCATGTTAGCGCTATATGAAATCACAAAAGTAAATAACATGTTCACACTAAAAACATAAAGAGCGCACAGTCCAGGCCAGCATTGATCATAGTAATCCAAAGAAGTAAATGCACTGTACCGTATTGTTCTAATTAGTGCTGGTGATATTGGTGGGGAGCAGTGACGGGGGACGCTGGGTGATGTTGTGGGGTGGGCTGTGGATGGGCCAGGGGAGGGCCGCTGTCCCTGGGGAGGGAGAGCCTGAAGGACGAGGGAGTGGGAGGGAGTGACGGAGGAGGCTGGTTGAGGATATGGGAAGAGAGCGCATTCCTCGCCTGGACTGGGGAACAGCTGGGGTCTGCTGAGGCCCAGAGACACACAGCACAGCAGGCTGGCACACACACACCACACTGTAATATTGTGATGCACTCTGGTAGTTGGGAGTGGGCGGAGCTAGGGGGCCAGAGGAAGAGGAGGAGCAGAGACAGGAAAGGGGAAGTTAGAGTAGGGACAGGGACGAGAGTAGTAGCATATAATAAAGGCTCCATTAAATTAGAAAGATTGTCTGTTGTGATTTGTAGCACGACACTACAGCTGGCGACGAGAGTGGGATGCTGCAACCTGCCATCCTTGAATTAATGAATAGGAACGTCCTGTCCCGGGCAACACGAGAAAAGTAGTCGCCGTCGCGACACGTGTGCCCTAGTGAAGCCGCCGCCTAAAGCTAAGGGTCAGCGGTAAGTGCCTCAGCTCCGCGATTCGTCGATCGCGTGGAGCCCTGCCTGACTAGTGCCGTCGAGCACTGAAGACAACCAAAGCCGAGCGCTGCTTCGCGCCAAAATCGGGAGCTCACCCCGGATGCGTGTGACATGGCACCCGGTCGCTGAAATGGCCCGCGATTAAAGAAAGGGAGTCGGGAGCCCACCCGACCCTACCTGGATGCTACAGCAGCTCAGGAGTGTGAGAGGCGTTGAAAAAGCACTGCTGCCTGCAGGATCGGCTGCCGGTGAGTCCTGATGAATGAATCAGCCTGAAAGGAATGAGTGAAGTCTAAATCTCGTGGGAACCGAGATTTCCTTAACGGCGGCCATCTTGGAATCAGGCAGCTAATAAGACATCCCCTATGTGTAGATTGCAAGCAGCCATTTTGAGGTCAGGTAGTGCAAGACATCACGGAACAAGCATTGGTAAATGCAAAACAAGCATTGGCAAATGCAAGAAGCAAGAAAAAAAGCATTGGTAAATGCAAAACAAGCAGTGGCAAAAGCAAGAAGCAAGCAAACAAGCATTGGCGAAGACCAAACAAGCATTGGCGAAGACCAAAAAAGCATTGGCGAAGACAAGAGACAAGCAAACAAGCATTGGTAAATGCAAAACAAGCATTGGCAAAAGCAACGAGCAAGCTAACAAGCATTGGCAAAGACCAAACAAACATTGGTGAAGACAAGCAAACAAGCATTGGTAGGTGCAAAACAAGCATTGACAAAAGCAAGAAGCAAGCAAACAAGCATTGGCAAGGACCAAACAAGCATTGGCGAAGACAAGAGACAAGCAAGTATTGGCAAAGACCAAACAAGCAGTGGCAAAGGCAAAAGGCAAGTACACAAGCCTTGGCAAGCACAAAACAAACAATGGAAAAGCAAGCAAACAAGCGTTGGTAAATGCGAAACAAGCATTGGCAACAACAAGAAATAAGCAAACAAGCATTAGCAAGGACAAAATAAGTATCAAGCAAGCAAGCCTTGGTAAAGGAAGCAAAACAAGCGTTAGCAAGGGAAATAAAACAAGCATAGGTACCTGAAATAAAACAAGCATTGATAACTGCAAGTGAACATAAGGAACCATCCTTGGCAAGTTTAGAGGAACAAGCATTTGAAAATGTAAATGAACAAATGTTAGCAAACGAGAAGGAGCAAACATTGATAAACGCAAGCGAACAAGCAGTGGCAAATGTAATGAAAGAATACGCATCAGCCAAATGAAATAAGCACAAGCAAATACAAGGACCAAGCGAAGACAACAGCGCAATAGAACAAGCACAAGCAAATGCCAGAGATAAGTAAAGACAACGGTGAACACAAACAAGCACGGATGAACACACGTTCCGAAGTCAGCGAGCACAAGCAAATGCAGATCCCGAATGTAACAAGCACGAGCAAAGACAAGTGCCAAAGGAAACGTTCAGCACCACGTGAAGACTAACAATTAAAAGTAACGGGAGCTAAGAAAATAAATGATTCAGAAGCATGAGTAAATGAATGTCAAGGAAGCCTACTCTCATCGACGAAGTGAGTGGATAACTTGCACTAGTCCAGAAAGAGACACATGAGCGAACAAGATGTCAAGTGTGCCAGGCACCATCGCGGAAGAGCTGCGGCTAACATGCGACTTTAAAGACAGTGAGCCACGAGTCACGCAAAGTGTAGCTGAGTGGTGGCCATTCTGAACTCAAGAAATCCAAGTTTCATTCGCTGGTGCCTATTGAGACAGTTGCGAAGCTTACCAACCTCAAAGGAAACGACCAGACCAAGGTTCTCGGCTGAAAAGAGTCAGCGAAGAAGACGGGAGCCAAGTGAACAGTCCTGTGACCGTAGCAGGTCAGAATCTTCCTCCCTCATGGCGGTGGGAAAGGCAACACAACGGTTCAATCCCTACATTGAAGTGCCGCCCCCAGTAACACAGACTGACACTCGGAGTTTGGGTCTCGAATGAAACCGGTGGCTGGAATCACTGGACGATTTTCTTGAAGCAACTGGTGAGCGAAGAGATAGAAAATGTCTGATACTACTCCTTCAGCTGGTAGGTCATGAGGGCCGACGCTTAATCAGAACATTTCCTGAAAAGGACCCAGAGACTTATGAAAGTCTCCAAGAAAAGCTACGTGCCCATTTCCACGCACAGGCAGACGTGGATCATGAGCGTATCGCCTTCAACACAGCACGGCAGGAACCAGGAGAACCATTGCCAAAATTAATCACCCGGTTGCAAAGTTTGGTGACATGCTGCCATTTCAATACATTTACAAATGAGGAAGCAGTTCGGCTCCGGATAATCGAAGGCTGTTCAAATCCTAACACGAAGCACAAGATCCTTCGAGGGCATTGGTCGCTAAAGGAAATCATCAGAAAGGTCGAAGTTGGAGTGCGGGTCAAAGCAAGAGACATATCAAAAGAATTGCACCCGAATACAAGACACAAAGATACCAGGAAAGAGACATCCCTCATGTCTGGGAACAAAACCCAAGAAACAAACAAAACCAGAAAGAGGGAAGGTGAAGGCAGACCAGAGATAAGACAGCAGGAGAGACAAAGGGACATGGAATACTCCAAGTCAATAATACAAAAGACTGGGACAATCCAGGATTGTGACAGTGTCACTGACACAACCTCAAGGAGTCATTCAAAGCATGGCACAAACTATTCTGAAGAGGATGAAGCGTCAAGTGGGACAGATCGCTCCCATGGACAATATGGCAGTCTGCCCAACAAGCGGGCAAGAAAAACAAACCACAGAAGATGGGAACAATCATGTCCACACTGGAAATCGGCACACGAGCACCCCCGAGCATCCCGCTATTCACCAAATTCTGTAGATGCGTCCGAGGAAGCATCAAGCAGTAGAACACATCACACCCATAGCACAGTGCACAAAGCAAGCAGGAAGAAGAAGCCAACCGCATAAGATGGACTGAGTCACTCAGACACCGGAAAGGGGAATACAAACGCATCCATGACATCCGAGATAACGAGGAAACTGAGAGGAGGTCATTACCATCATGCGAGAGAGGCAAATATGAAGCACCCTGGGATCAAACACAAGACATAAACATGTGGTTATCAAACAACCTCTCCAGTGAGATGACACCAAAGCCACTTGGAGAAAGGTACCCGGAGAAATATCCCAAAAAAACTTCAGACTCTAGGAGCAGCCCGTCACGGCCTACCTATTTCAGAAATTTACCATTCAGGACACACTCAAAGGAACGTTCTCAAAGGAAAACAAACAAAGACTCTTCCAATTCAGAAAGCACGTCTGCTCGATCCCTCAAGTCGACTGAGTCATGGTCCCGACAACGGCCATGGCGTCAACCACCCGAACACACCATAGAACCAAGGGACATTCTTCCCATCAAGAGCAACATGTCTCACACCAATGTCTCTGAATACTCAATCAATTCACAAGACAACCTGTCATGTCAGTCACAGGTGTCTCAAGACATGAATGATACACCGTCACCCCTGATGGGGTCAGCGAGGCTGACTCAAAGGGCCTACAAAAGGAAAACAGATATGGTGGACATTACTCACCGGACGGAAAAGAACCAGCCGGTCAATCTGCAAGGAAAGCCAGACGTGTCAATAGAGACAGATCATCATCGGATGAGAGAGAAACATACATATGCCCCGATGATCCAAGCATTCACCAGTCCCAAACGCGAGCGGAAGTGGATGAGACAACCAGAAGCAGCAATTGAGTTCCCAAACCAAACCAAGACGATCTCTTCAGATAGTACCTTACCGTCTGGCATACATGACTCTGGGCAGGAGGGCAGTGTTGCCCTTAACTGGATAAGACAAAAAGAAGTAAAAGTACATGCAGGTGCTCGGAAGAGAACCAGAAAAACATCCCCTCAGAAAGGAGATCAAGCGTCAATCGAACAAGAGTCACAAAGGAAGACAGACTGCCGATATCAAGCTGAGCCCTTCACAGTCACCTCAGACCCTGAAGGTGAGTGGATCACCCAGAAGCTGATTGAAAATCACCAGGAATCTGAGCATAAGCAGATCACACGAGACGTCGTGCAATTGCAAAGATGCACTCTTGTAGTCAAGGATGCTCTCATCAAGGCGACCGAAAGCCACACAACGGAAACGGAGATGCGTCTCCATAGCTCAAACGAACGGCCCGCGAACCCGTGTGGCTGATCGAGGAACTATAAATATGTTGGACGCTAAGGAACTACAAATATGTTGGACGCTAAGTTCATTTCATTAACAAGGGGGGAGATGTAATATTGTGATGCACTCTAGTAGTTGGGAGTGGACAGAGCTAGGGGGCCAGAGGAAGAGGAGGAGCGGAGACAGGAAAGGGGCAGTTAGAGTAGGGACAGGGACGAGAGCAGTAGCACATAATAAAGGCTCCATTAAATTAGAAAGATTGTCTGTTGTGATTTGTAGCACGACACTACACACACCTTGCACACATGCTGACTCATGCTTACACACACATTAACACTCACACACAACTTGCACACACACTGACACACATGCACACACTCCTACTTCCACGCACACACAACTTGCACACACGCTGACACACACACACCATAACTTTTGCACACACTGACTCGTGCTTGCACGCCGACACACACAACTTACGGACACACTCACAACTTGCACACAGGCGACACTCACACCCACCACTTAATCACACACTGACACTCGTGCACACACCCATACTTGCACACCGGCACGCTCATGCAACATCACACACACTTACACACCTACATTTTGCACACACACGGACATCGCAGTCCATCCATGTGTTTTTTTCTCATGTGCATGTCAAGGAAATAAATGTCTGTTGTAGGTTTCCATGTTACCTGGAAACACCCACCCTGCAAGGGGGACTTTCCATCGAGGATACCCCACCTACTTATGGTTAGCTAGGACAGTTTATACTTAACTTTAGTTTAGATTTCCCTCCGTAGAAATTTCTTTACCACCTTGAAAACACAATTAAGTAAACATTTACGAGTGTTTCCGGGGCTGGAAAAATCCAGCACGTGTTTTGATAAACCCACAAAGTTCTCACTTTCTAGGATCATTTCACAAAACATTTACATGTAGTACTCCCCTCAGGATCTTTTGTGACCCTTTCCTTAAACACACTGAAGTGAAAAGTCAACGCTCAGAAGTCTATTAGAAATCAGCATTTACCCTTCAAAAGCATGCCTAAAAACAATTGTGAATCGGGCCCCGTGCAGACATTGGCTACACTACTGTGTTTGATGCTCTGCTCGCCTTTTATCTTCTCCTGGGAATACATCTGCCTCACCTGGGTAAGCTCCAGTGCGAAGACTCCTGAAGTGGGGTCTTCCAAAAAGGCGTAGCTTCCATGTGTGTAGCAAGTGCAGTGACACCAGAGGCTTCAGGGCCCCACTGAACCCCGATCACTGCTGTATTTCACAGTACAAATGGTGGTCAGGGGGGCCATTTCCTTCCTCACACAAGGCCCCACAACACCCTGTCAACTCTACAAGTCATTGACCCTCACAAAGGCAGGACTTTTTGCAGCCTTTAAAACTGCTGCATTCTAGAAGAATAACCCAACCATCCCCCAAACACAAACATCTGTGGCTCGGCCTTTTTTTCCAGCTACTTCAAACATTTCATACCCTCAAAAAGAATCAAACATATAATTGAGTATTAACAAACATACATTGCATTCTCAATGCAGACCTAAAAATGTCAAATCCGAAATATACAGGCCCTCCGCAAGCCAACAGAGCTGTCAATGAACCCCAGTCTTAAGATGTGCCATTTCATGACTTCAAAGGAATCCATTCATTGCCTGACACACTAAAAGTCAAGCTGATTTGAAAAGATTATGCCCAAACTGCTATAATTCCAAAGCCACGCCTTTCTTATTCTGGGTTTTTGCTGCAAGTTGAATTCCTTTCAGTCCAAATAAAAATGGCCTGACCTACATACGTTTTGTTTCCCGGTGTGGTCTGTGCCTGTCCCCCCGGGGCTCCTCAGCTGGAGTGGCTCAGCCCGACACTCCACTCTAGTTGGGGCCTCCTGCTTCTGGTCCGGCATCGGCCTCCTGCCTCGGCTCACTTGCTGGGTCCCGGCTCGCAGGGATGGTATATTTACCGCAGAGTTAGAAGGAAATGAGCCCACGAAAGGCTCGGCTGCACAAACCTCCCATCTCGGCGTTTATGAGGCAGAGTCCGGGGTTCAATACAATCTCGCGTCCGTAGCTGCCATTTTTTTTTTTTAATTATTATTTTCAAATGCGCGGTATAACAATGCGTCAATGGGGTACCGTTCCCCTTCTAGGCCGCGGCCAGTATCTTATAGGGGATCCCTAGCCTCAGCCTTGCAGTGTTGTGTAGGGAGAAGAGCTCCATGAACAAGCAGCCTTTATTGCTATTCATGGCTGGGTTTTAACATGCAGCCCCCGCCTCACTTCAGTGCCTCCGGTCCCCAAGGGTCTTTGGTGGGGAGATCAGGACGAAATTGCATGGGGGACGTTTTTGCAGCGTCTGAGCCTCGATCGATGTCTTTATTTCAGTGGGCTGCTCTCAGTGCTGAAAAATGGTGCCTGCCCCTCCCCCAGTCTTCCTCACATGGCCTCTTTGCCTACTGCGGCTCCGGCTCATCATCTGTGCCTCTGGGACAGAGCTGCATGGGGGCAACATTTGCAACATTCGAGCCTCGATCACTGTCTCTCTGTTCCGATGGGCTGTGCTCGGGACGAAAATGGCATCCGCCCCTCCCTCAGTCTTTCTCAAGAGACTTCTTCACAGATGATGGCCCCGGCTAGGCGGCTCCCCAGCTCCCCTTCTGTGCCTCTGGGACTCACCAGGTCTGTTCTGCGGCACCTTAAGCAAAACGGGAGGAGGCGCTCACACTTTTTTTGCAGGGAAGGGGGCTTCAAGGATCGGCCTTTCTCACTGCAAGCTGAGCTGGATCTGTGAATCTCTGCGCTCCGCCCTCCCTCAGCGCTGTCCGTGCCCAGGCTTTGCTCACTTTGTTAAGAGCCGCTTCGGATGACAGGGCTCCTCCACAGCGCCGTGTCTGGACTACATGGACTCTGCCCGAGTTCCGGTATCGCATCCGGAGTAATTTCCCTAGTGAAACAGTGAGGGAAAGTGGTATGCTTCTCGCCACTCCTTACTAGAAATGATCGATATGCAGATAAAATTGTCCCTATTGCGCAATGCACGTTGACCAATCTGAGAATCCATCAGAATCGGAGGAGACCACAAGCGCACATGGACACCTATAGGGGACAGGAAATTTCCACAAAAAGAGACTACACAAGAGAGAGTGCTCCAGAGCACCATGTTTCTCCGAGGTCAAGCAGAAATGCCACAGAGAAACGCACCGTCATTTTCATATTGGGGGGGCGTGTTTTTCTTTCTCTCCTCTTCCCATTGGCTGGAATGTAAAATTCTAGCCAATGGGAAGAGGAGAGAAAGAAACTAAAAAAAACACCCCCGAATCCCAAAAAGACGGGGCTTAAATGGACAGGCGCCCATCTCCTCCAATGGCTGGCCTCCGTTTAGGAAGCCAGCCAATGGAGAAGAGGGGCGGGTTCAAGCCCCACACTAAGAAACATAAGATCTCGCCGACGAGACTGCGCAAGCGCAGCCTACGCAGGCTGAGACCTAAAAAGGAGGATCCCTGAAATACAACATTGTCTAGGATCACACCTTTTGGTGAAATAGGGAAGCCGAGATTGGGCCCATATTTTACATTTTCACTCGCACAATTCAGCTTTTAAAGGTGTGTCTCTTTCTTAATGTTTTTTACCTAATTAATGAAGGGTTAGATTAATGCATAGCTGACAGGGAGAAGCCACGTTTTATTTTGGGCAGTTTTGCTTGTATTATTATTTATGTTGTTCTTATTGTTACGTACTTGCGCATATTGAAGCATATTGTGATCTTTTCTGTTTTTAATATTCTTGTTAGACTTGCATTATAATTTGTTTAATTCATTTTCAAATTTTAGGAGTACAGACAGAGAAAATAAATCGATAAATAAAAAGAATAAGTTACATGATCAGGATACATTGTATTGTACTGTAATTGCATTTATATAGCGCTTACTACCCCTGATGGGGTGTAAAAGCTCTTTTTTAAGTGAGTAGCATGCTATTCTGGAACCCAAAAAAAGATTAGTGGTGAATTTGTTTAGTTACATATAAGATTAATTTGAGTGGTCGCTATGTTAGTCTGTTATTTGGATTGAGAAGGATAGTGGAGGGATTGAAGAGGAAAAGGTTTGCATTTATGTAGCGCTTGCCACCCCTAATGTGGTGCTAAAGTAGTTTCCGACAAGTAGCAAGCTACACCAGAACAAGAAAAGGATTATTGGTGAATTAGTCTTGGGAAAGGCAAAATTAATGTTAGTCTGTTATTTGAATTAAAAGGATATGGAAGGATAGAGGACGGAAGGGTTTTCATTTATATGACTCTTGTTCCCCTGATGAGGTGTTGTAGCATTTTTTGTGCTTAGCAGGCTACTCTGGAACCCAAAAAGGATTAGTGGTGAATTAGTGTGGGAAATATGAAATGAATTTGATTTGGGCGGTGGACATGTTTGTCTGTTATTTGGATTGCAAAAGGAATAGTGGAGAGATAGAAGAAGGAATGGTCGAGAAATTACATATTTTTTAACTTTTGTTGGGACTTCATAGTAGTAGGAGGGGGTTTGGGATGGGTAAATGGGAGGTGGAGGGAAACAGTCAGAGGGAAAGGTTTAGAAAAGCTTGTTTGGGAGATCTGAATAGTAAAAGAGGTATGAGATGATGCAAGAACGGGTAGAGGAGGGAAGAGTCTATAAAGGGTTATTTTGGGGGTCATAGTAGTGGTATGGGGTTTGAGTTGAATGTGAGAGTGGAGGAAGGGGATATATTGATAGAGGCATGGGGTGAGAAATAGGGTACTGCATTGGAAAGAGTAATTACTTATATACATTTTAAACATAGACTATTTTAACAATAAGTAATATGTACATTTGTTAAGCATAAATAAAAAATATCTATATCTTTAAAAACATAATTATTATACATGTTATATACAGAGGGATATGCGGTATATTTATGTTTGAGTTTGGTTGTCATGTGATGAAGAGACAATTCTTGAGTAGTCTTCTGAAGATAAGGGGGTTATCCGTGAATCTTATGTTTGGGCATGAAGAGTTTATAGTTTGACTGCTAAAATGGAGAAGGATGTGCCACCCACAATTTTTTTCTTGTACGTTGGGATTTTGAGGAAAGGTGCCATTCTAGAGCAGAGGTTCCTTTGTTGAATGTATTTTGTGATTTTATTTCCTGATGAAGAGCGGTACAGTTCCATGTATCGCTTTGTGGGTGATACAAAGCCACTTGAATGTGGATCTTCTGGCAACCTGTAACCAATGCAGGGCTTTCAAGGCTGGAGAGATGTGGGCTTGCAGTTTGTTATGTAAGAGTAGTCTGGCAGCAGAGTTCTGAATCCATTGTAGTTTTTTCATAGTAGTTAAAGGTAATCTGTGGTAGAGGCTATTGGCGTAATCGAGTTTAGACAGAACAAGAGAGATGGTAGCCTGGACCTTGTGCGGGAATCCCAGGTGGGTGAAGATGGATCGCAGAGTTGTTATGGTAACAAAGCTTGATCTTGCTAGTTTGTCCACTTGAGCATTCATTGATAGCTTTCAGTCCATGGTCATTCTGAGATTTTTTACTTCCTTTGATAATTTCGGTGGTGTTCCCAGATCATCAGGCCATGCGTGAGAGGGTCATAATTTTTCTAATCGCCACACATGAGTAGTTCTGTTTTGGATGCATTTAAATTGAGATGGCTCCATGTCATCCACTGATCCATGGCTCAGAAACAACTGAAAATTGGTGAGTTTCCAATGTCTTTGGGGCATCCCAGTTGAAGGAGTATTTGTGTGTCATATGCATACTTATAGCAAGTGAAGTGAGATTGATTGATCAGTGCCAGTAATGACTTCATGTAGATGTTGAAATTCATGGGTAAGATGAAAGAGCATTGAGGGACCCCTGCTTTTGTGAAGTATGGTTTGGAAGAGAATGGATAACATTAGTTCTGTTGTGAAGGTAGGATGTGATCCAGTCAAAAGCAGTCCTCTCTATGCCAGCTTCATAGAGTCTTTTTACCAGAGTGTCATGGTCAACCATATCAAAGGCAGCTATAAGGTCCAAGAAAAGTAGCGTAGCAATCCACTTCCGGTCAACTGTGTTCTTAGGGTCCTCCTAGTGGCCAACGAGGGCAGATTATGTGTCTCTTTCCGGATGGAATCCTGTTTGGAAGTCTGAAAGTATGGCATTATCTTCAAAGAATTGTGACATCTGGCGAATTCTGCTCTTTCTATCAGTTTGCCCAGGAAAGGTCCATTTGTAATTGGTCTTTAGTTGTTGGGGTTCAGCGGCTAGAGGTTTGTTTTCTTCAGTAGTGGGCATATGCATGACTTTTTTTAGTTCTTCTGGAAATATTCCAGTAATTAAGGAAAAGTTGATGATGCTTCTTACTGGTATGGCAGCAGAGGTTGTGCCGCTTTGACCAACTCCATAAATTAATTGTGTGAAATGTGTTGTATAATCGGTTAAGTTTTTCTAAGCGTAGTTTGTCTTGATTGGTGTTTGTTTTGAGCCAGACATGTTGCTGATTTCTAATTTGCTATTTTATCTCATTTAACTTATGTATTTCTCCAATATGCTGTTGTCTTTTATTGTGTTGTGTTGTTTATAGTGGTATTAGGACATCAAAAGCTTCAAAAGCTTCCTGTAGCCACTCACATAGCTTTTGAACAGAATGTATTGTGTCTAGATCTGTATTGTATGTTAGGTATATTTCTAAGTGTTCAAAATTGAGTTGGTTCCACTGTCGATAGGTGGATGCACGTACCTTTTTTTAGATGTGTCGCTTAGTGTTGTTTTGTGTGAGAGATTTTGTTGTGCTGGTGTGTGTGTTATGTTTTATTTTTGAGGAGTTGTGAGAGGAGGTGCTGATGTATCTGTTTTCTGAGAAGGTTTTGTATGCAAAGTACTGTTAATGAGTGGAAGTTGTAAGGTAAAGGGGTGCTGATGTGTTTGTGAATAGAGTATGTGGTGTGTAAGAAGGGAGGAACTAGAGTTGAGGGTTTGATTTGATTGCTGAA
The DNA here is from genome assembly GCF_964263255.1 of Lissotriton vulgaris. Taxonomy (NCBI): domain Eukaryota; kingdom Metazoa; phylum Chordata; class Amphibia; order Caudata; family Salamandridae; genus Lissotriton; species Lissotriton vulgaris. Next base: position 1,303,264,352 of record NC_141694.1, read on the forward strand.
AGGTAATATGTGTTGTGAAGTGGAGTGTATGTGTTGGGTGGTTGTGTTATTGTGGTATAAAGAAAAGGAGGGTTTTGGTAGATGAAAAAATGGAAGGCTGAGTATCTGTGTGCTGGTGACAAAGAGGGTTCTGTTAGAAGTAATTAGAGCAGGGAGTGTATGTGTGGATATGATATAGTTACGTATGGTGGGGATTTGGGTTGTGTTTGTGATGAGTGGATTGGTAGTGGTATAGCATAGAGTGGTGTATTGTTTGTAAGTGATGGTGCAAATGTGCGGTAGCTGGGATAGAAGGTTGTATAGGTGTGGTTTATGGGATTATGTGGTGGGTACTGAGACATTGCACTTTGTGTAGGGTTAGCTTGTAGTAAATGGGTGGAGTATATTTGTTCTGAGTGTGTTAATCTGGTTGTGGATGGGGTAGGGTGTGTGCTGGTGCAAGTAACTTTGGGATGCATTTCTGGCCATTGGCCCGAACAATCTCGAACAAGCTCAAACAGGCAACTGCCCTTGTCCATTCCGCCCTTAGCCTTCGACGCCCAGTCTGAGACACCCTGAACCCTAAGCTTAAATAGACCTAGTAAATGTGTAACCCCTTCACACTAGCCTTAAACCATAGAACCAATATGACACCAGCCTCTTACAGCCAATCACAGTCCTAGTCCCAGCAGTCAATCGGGCAGGAAACCTTAAGTCCTACGTCCAATAGAAACCCTAGTCCCAGACCCAGTCTCAGCAGCCAATCAGGCATGAAACCCTAAATCTGCCTCCATAGATACTCTAGCCCCAGCCCTAGTCCCAGCAGCCAGTCAGGCACAAAACCCTACGCCCTATGCCTAATAGAAAGCCTAACCCGAATCCTAATCCCAGCCTCAGTCCCAGCAACCAGTCAGGCACGAAATCCTAAACCCTACATGCAATAGAAGCCTATGCCCCAGGAAACAATTAGAAACCCTAAACCAACCCACTAATCTGAATGCTAACCCTAAATCCTTTTTCCAATAAAAATACTGACCCAGGGACCAATCAGAACCCTACACCTATCAGCCAATCAGAACCCTAACCCTAAGCCCAATAGAAAAAAACCAGACAGCCATTAATCAGTGCTCACATGGAACATGCAATAGTATCTTATATAAGGGGGTGTGACCTCAAGTACAGGCAGCTGAGCAGGGGGCTGGGAGCTACTCCTCTATTCAGAATCTCCGTGGAGACATCCAGGCTCAATCCACACACACTTCAGTGCTGCAGGTAAGGCCCTAAACCAGGCTTTTACTGCTTTTCCCACACTTAAACAATGTACTCTCCTAGCCAAAAAAGAGTGCTACATGCACTTTCTAAACACAGTTTAAAATCTTTAGAGCAGATCACTGCAATCTAAGAGCAAGGGGATACTCGAACAAGGTATCAGCAATGCAGGGTTCATAACAATGCATCTGCATAAATCTGCACACATTTAACAATGTTTAAGGGAAATACAGTGAGTGCAGTCCAAGCCCATAAGAGCAAGTGCAAAAGGCCCTAAATAGCAAAATACAGTTTGACCATCACAGTGGTTAGATTGCATATCGTATTGTAGTCTGTCAGGCCTTTGTACTGGCAGCACATATATCACAGGCTTTTAAAAAAATATATATTTTATAAAGTTTTATATAGCGCGAACCAGATCCCGAGGGATATCAGAGCGCTTTACAGAAGGATGAAAGGGAGAGTACTACTCCAGTAACAATATCAAGTAAGAATGCCAAACAGTTGTAGTCACAACAATCATAGAAAAATTATACACAATAAGAAGAGAGGGGGAACAAAACTCCAGTACGATATCGGATAAGAATACCAAACAGTTATAGGCACAATAATCACAAACAAAAGATACACAGCGGGTAATGTGATTTACAGGTCAATAACAGGCTGCTACAGGGGGCACACCTTACGTCCGAGAGGAGCAGAAAGCTCCTCTCAGGCGTGTGGGTTTGGTTAGGTGAGATCGATGGTTCACCATGACTGACTTAAGCAGCATGGAATCAAAAGGTATATAGTGGGCCCCAGAAATCTTTGGGTCTCAAAGAAGGGGGTTGTCGGTCCACATATATTCAAATATACTGCAGGAAAGGGCCACATTATGCGTTGGTGTTGAGTAAATTATTTGGAAAGAAAATGCTAATTATGCAGAATAATGCAGCACATTTTTTAATAGCATTACTTCATTATTTTCTCATTTTTAAACTTTATAACAATATATGGACATCAGTTGCACCTCTTTAGTACCAGTATAATGCTCAAATGTAGCACTAAACAACAGAAAGATGTCCAGTCCAGATTTGCAAAGGGCCATCGTCTGCACGGCAACACGTGTCACTGCATTTTTACTAACCTTTGAACTGCTTGAACCAGAAACAAATTATTTTTGTTGGGTTAAAATCTCCAGATTATGAGGCAGATGGTGCATTATGTGGCAAATCTATGATTATGCAAAAATTGCAGCGACCGCACAATCGCATAATTCCAGTGGCCCTGTTTATAAGGCTGTCCCAGTCCCCACCCCCCTCGAAATGCATTGTCTCCTATGCCCCTGCTGGCATGAAAATCTAACTAAGGCTAACAGTTCTCTGGGTAGTGGAGGTCCTGACTTCCGCATTAATTGCAGACTGGTGGGTCTTCCACCTGGGTCTAAATGACCCCATAAATCTAACTGTAAATCTTTTGGGCAACGCAATAGGCTTAGAGGGCCCACATTCCATGGATGAGCCTGCAAACGCACTTAAGATCATGTCACCTGTGATCATTGACTGTCGTTGATGCTTAGCTTGTTGACTTTTGAATTTCTAAAATGTATACCTCCTTGACAATTTTGGTGGTTTTACTTATTACATATTTTTCTCTTTAATATATTGTCGTGGGAATTTTGTTGTTTGATTTCTTGACTTAAATTGTGTTTTGTTCTGCTTTAAAGTAATTAACATGCACTTCTGCTTTACAAGGTCCTGAATTATTGTTTTGAGTGGGGGCTCATACCCTGCTTTCCGAATTTATTGTAATTCAGGATCCCATAATTTACAATGTCATTATTTTTCTTTCAGACAGTCAAACACCAGAAGCATCCAAAGAGGAATTAAGAAAGTTTTCAAGAGAGCAGATTTTCACACTGATCTCATGTGCATCTATTAACTTTAGTTCAACAATCATCCTCTCCTTATTAGCCCCCTTTTTTCCCCAAGAGGTAAGTGGTTTCTTTTTATTTATTTATTTCTTTTATTTGACAAAGTTTTGCAACAAGCAGTCCATATTTGCATTATCGTGTAGTGACCGCACATTTGCCCGCTGTAAAACCATCTTATTTTGCTATTCATGCTGCTTTATGCTGGTGCTTTTGTATCCCCCATGCAGGCTGCAAAGAAAGGAGTTAACAAGTTAGTTGTTGGAATGATTTTTGGATGCTTCGCCTTATTCAATTTCATATCTTCGCTGATCATGGGACAATATGTAAGTAGTTCCTAATTTTTGGATGCTATTTCTTGGATGTCAGTTCCTCAAATATTATCAGCCTGATTCATCAAGCTTTATTGCGCTCGCAAAGGGCCAGATTCTGAGAATCCGGCCCTTTGCGAGAGCGATTTTTGCATTTTCGATTCAGCATCCCAAATGTAAAAAACGCTAATTGCGATCTCGCAATTTTGCGAGGAATGACATTTAAGGAATCTCTATTTGAGATTCCTTAAATGCAATTCAACATCCTATTTAAATTTGGGAATTCGCAATTTCTAGGCGCAATTTACCGCGAGGTCAGACCTCGCGGTAAATTGCGAAAACTCAGAAAAATGCATTGAAATGCTTTTTTCTGAGTTGCATGTTACAAACACACATGTCCTTTGGACATGTGTGTGTGCAACACCTGTGTCACAGATCATTTGAGGGGGTGCTACAGGGTGTCCTTTGGACACCCCTGGCACCCTTCAAATCGCTATCTTATTTGCGATTAGCAAATTGCTAATCGCAAATAAGGAATACTCACCATTCATTCCTATGGGCCTTTTGGCCCATAGGAATGCATGGGGAGTTTTTCCTTATTTGCGATTAGCAATTTGCTAATCGCAAATAAAGAATGTGTAGGAATCGCAAAAAATATTGCGATTCCTACATGACTCCCGTTTTGCGAGTCCTTAATAGCGATTCGCTATGAATCGCTATTAGGTCCTCGCAAAACGGGAGAATGATGAATCTGGCGGTTAGAGTTCACAGGAGTGATTTTGTGCACCCTTTTAATATCAATACCAGTAGAAGGTTGACACCCTTCTCCAAGCGTTTCTTCTGTTAATTTTGCCAAGTGCTGCTATGGAGTTAGGGGAAACGCAAGGACTGCACACTGCATAAAGTAACTGCTTTCCTGGAACCATCTTTACATTTTTGTCAAACTGCTGTCTTCATGTGCTTTGAAACTACAGGCTGTAATGACAGTGCCCGGTGTAGCAAAGTACAAGCCAAAGATAGCACTTGTTACCTCTTGGCTATTCCTGGCTGACATTCACCTTCTAGGTCTGCAAGCCTCCACATTTGCGGTTGCATTTATGGTTGCATTTTGAAGAATTTGATCCTCATAAATGCCTTAACTCGCACATCGAAACATAATTTAAGTGAAGAAATACTTTTGAGAATGTTGGTATTTGTACTTAGAATATGGTTCATTGATTGAATGGTAAAACGGCTATTAGTATGTTATTTCAAATGCCAACTATTTGCACTACTTCTTTACTAAATTTGGTTTAGGAAAATAATAAAAAAAAAGAATACAATAATCACTTGCAAAACATAGAGGTCAAATAAAATGCCATTTATAGCGGCATTGACCTATACACTGTGACATTCTCCTTATGACATCACACGAAGTGATCTCTAGACACTCAACAGTAGTTCATTTTCCAGAGGTGATAAAATTGAACTTTAAATGCCTACAATAAACAGAAGTTAGACAATAATAGAAAAGACACCAACGTTTCAGTGGCATAGGAAGGGGGGTGCGGTGGGTTCGGGCCGCCTCGGGTGTCATTACTGAGGGAGGTGAAAAAATGGCAAAAATATGTGTTTAAAACACATATTTTTCCCATTTTGTCCAGCCAGGGGTGACAAGAAATGTTCCGCAGCGGGTACCACCTGACCTTGCTACGCCATTGTAAAGTAGATAACACTATTTAAGTTTTTATCTATATTTAAAGCACGATGCTGCATTTAATCCCCAAGGTACAACACTGATCACCAAAAGGGAATGCCACCATAGATGAAACCATCTAATGCTCAAGTCATTTTTCCAGAGTTAGCATAAAATGCCCGGATCTAAAATCTAGGGTCAAATATCATCACTATATGTCCAGGCAAAACTTTCAAATGCTCAGTCAGAAGCTCCTTTTCCCACAGACACAACCTCTATTTGACTAGGTATAGCTTGACAAGGCCGGGTACAGCCTCATAAAAGCATATGTGCAGACTCTTCTTTCAGAGAGACAGCTGAAAGAGGATAGAAGAGAAGCAGGCGCAATATAGCATCGGAGTTAATGGAAGACAGAATGGAGGAACGAACATGATCAAAGAGGGAATAGGGAGGGAAAGGGCGAAGTATAGAAAAAGGAGGAAGATAAGTGAAACAAAGGATGCTCATGGTATGGGGAGAAGACAGTCAAATAAGGGAAAACAAGAGATGGAAGTAAATTGGGGAATAAGCGGAGAATAGGCAGAAGAATAAGATTATGAGGAATTTAGAGAGAGGGGTAGCAAACGGGGCAGAGAGAAGTACTTCTTCATATAATTGATGGAGGCAAGGGTGAGGCTGAAACAGAGAAAAGGTGTGAGTGGACTTGTGGGGCTTTGTAGCCTGCTGGGCAATGCAGGATTACTTGTTTAAGGAGAACTAGTGGTGTATGGAGTCAGAGTAAGTTAGAAAGATGTAGTAGTTGTAATGTCGTAGCGCCTGACCCTGTATTCAGACAGGACAGGCGGCCAGACAGGAAACAGGAAACAGGAACAGGAAAAGGTTTTAGTTTTGTAAGCCAGTAAGGTGCTGGCAGGGAATAAAGTAAGAGGTGAACCAGCACAGCTCCGACTCCCGCGTCTTATTTATGTAGGTGCGCTGTGACATTGGCGACGAGGGTGGGATCCTTACATCCCCACACATTCACGCAACCTAGCCGGATGCAGCCGACCTGACCAGCGAGTCCGCAGTCGTCGTCCCCAAGTGCGCAAAGGAAAAAGCGCGAAACAGAAACTGGCGCCGAGACTGCTGGAGCCAACATACAAGCCCGTCGGGGCATACGGCGCTGAAGCAGGCAACAGAGCGGAACGCGAACAAGAAGTGCATGACACGCGTGTTGGAGCACGAACAAGAAGTGCATGACGCGCGTGTACACGCGGCGGAAAATATAAACAAGTAGCAGCGTCACTGGAGACGCGGAAGACCCGCTCAAGAAAAGAAACCACAAAAGGTAGCAGAGAAGCTGGGGTGAGTCCTGCAGAGGCCGCGCAAAGAGTGAATGATGAAAGTGGAACAGCCAAGGCCCCAAGACATAGCGTCCCACACGGCGGCCATTGCAAGGTCAGGCGCTGGCCATTGGTTAACCCACGAAACAAGAACGGCGGCCATCTTGAAACCAGGCAAACCCCTACAAATATATTACAGCTTGTAACAAAGAGAGGAAAAGCCCAATCCTAGGGAAACACTTTGCCTACAGCAAAGGAAAGGGGCAAAACACATCAAGATTCACAACAAGAGAACAGAAAGCCTGTCTAGCAAAAACTCAAAGACTACACTACCTGTAACAAGGGAAGGACAGAGGGGCCATCACACGTCAAGATGTCTCTCACCCCTCCCAGCAGTACGACTGATGGAAATGCTACAGCCGGTCCAGCACCTCAAGCTGGTGCAGCCATGGCGCCCCACGTGCCCCTGGAGGCACCCTTCATGCGACAACCACAACCATTGGCATTAACACCGGGCAACACCATGGGACCTGCCTGGAAGAATTGGAGCGAGGATTTTGAAGATTACATGGTCGGTTCATCAGTACAAGACCCCAAACAAAAACTGGTGGATTTAAGGAACCTAATAGGCCAGGAAATAGCACAATTCATTAAGGACCTGCCAAACGCAGCGACCGCAACCTATGACGAAGTCAAAGGAGCTCTTGACAGACGATTTCTCCACAAACGCAACGTCGATTATGAACGCTACACATTCAATCAGATAACTCAGGAGAAGGACAGATGAATGAGCGACTTCATTATACGCATCAAAAGAATGGCACGTCATTGCGAATTTGACAACTTCAAGATGGAGGACGCCCTACGCCTCCGTATCATTGATGGCTGCACATCCGAATCCCTACGCCGAATACTCCTGAAGAAACCATACACTCTGGAGGAGATCGAGAAACTGACAAGAATCAATGACCAGGCTGAGAATTACTCCAAACGAATGGGAACACACAAACCTGACCGGAAGGACCACGCCCTCCGGATACAAGCACACAAATCAACAGGGTCTACAACAAGCTCACACAAATCTCATAAATCAAAGCATTCTTCCCGCAAATCTCCGTCCCGATGAGACTCGAGACAGGACAAGTCAACGAAATCATCACCCGCATGCTATAGGTGTGGACAGGATTACCCACACTCAGGACAATGCCCGGCCATTGGTCAGCGATGCCATCGCTGTGGGAGAGATAATCACTTTGAGGTGGCGTGTCAAGCCAGACAATCCACACGCAAGTCATCGCCCCCACGCCGCAGCACCCGACATCATGCTCGTGCCGTAAGAGGAAGAGAAGACCATTCATCCAGCTCATCGAGGTCCAGCTGTCAATCAGTGAGTCCATATCATCCCAGAGGCCGGTCCGTGAACTCTCACCGCTCCCGACACCAGACTGTGAATTCCTACAGGTCGCACAGACCCACGTCCAGTGACTCCTCATCACACACATCCACGTCACAAGACAGTGACCAATTCATCTGCATGGTCTCAGATCCAGATCGCCTGAAACGATACCCCAAGCTGGACACCATGATAGGAGAACACCCGGCAAAATTCGTTTTAGATTCAGGAGCATCGCTAAATTACATATGTGTGTTGGAATACCACAGCATGAAGCAGCAGCCTAAATTGGACCCAGCGGCAGTTCGTATCTTTACATGGATGGCGCGGAAACCCCTCACGTGCCTAGGTCGTTTCCACACAACCCAGACATTCAAAGACAGAAAAATTCAAGCCTACATTCATGTCGTAGAAGGACCGGACATAGCTGATTGTCTGCTCAGCTTACCAACAGCAGAAAGGCTGAGATTAGTGGAACTTCTCTATATGACTGAAGACGCCCCAGACATCGTGGCGAAATTTCCGAAACTCTTCAAAGGTCTTGGGAAGCTGAATCACTTCAAAGTGAAATTACACATAGATGAACGTGTGACGCCCATCGCTCAACATCACCGGAAAGTGCCTTTCCATCTACAGCAAGCCGTCGATGATGAGCTACAAGATCTCTTACAAACTGACATCATCGAACGCACCTCGGGACCCACCCCATGGGTGTCTCCAGTTGTAGTAGTCCCTAAAAAGGGACAGGACAACAAAGTTAGACTATGTGTCGACATGCGTGCTCCCAACACCGCCATCGAGCGAGAACGCCATCCTGGGCCACACATAAGCGACATGATCACAAAACTCAACGGCGCCACCGTCTTCTCCAAACTCGACCTCAATAAAGGTTATCATCAGTTGGAGCATCACGACTAATCCAGATACATCACGACGTTTACTACACATCAGGGCCTCTTTCGCTACAAGCGCCTAAACTTTGGCATCTCGTCGGCTGCCGAGATCTTTCAAGAGGCCATCCGGAGAGTCATACAAGGCATTCCAAACGCCTTCAATTACAGTGACGACTTGCTAGTCTTCGGAAAAGATCAAACTGAACACGACACAGCCCTGGACAGAGTATGTCATGCCCTGCTGAACGCCAACCTAACACTCAACGCCGCCAAGTGCGAATTCCACAAAGACACCCTGAAGTTCTATGGACACATATTCTCCAGAGAAGGGATGAAGCCCGACCCGGAAAAAGCAGTCGCGCTTGTTGACACACCAACTCCCCGAGATGTCAGCGATCTTTGCTCATTCCTCGGCATGGCGAGCTACTGTGCGCGTTACATCCGCGATTATGCCACAATCAGCTACCCCCTACGGGAACTCACACGCCAGGGTCAGCCCTTCGACTGGACGGATGCATGCGAACAGGCGTTTACCATCATCAAGCGAGCCGTCAGCTCAGCCATAAACCTTGCCTACTTCAACACAAACAAGAAGACTGAGATCACTGTCGACGCCAGCCCAGTGGGCCTGGGTGCCATCCTGGCGCAATATCGTGAAAATTCAGATCAGCGCCACATCATCGCCTATGCGAGTCGCAGCCTCACAGACACTGAAAAGGCGTACTCCCAGCCGGAGAAAGAAAGCTTGGCTGTGGTATGGGCATGCAAACACTTCCATCTGTATGTCTATGGCAAACATTTCACGATCGTCACGGACCACCAGGCACTCATTACGATCTTTGGCAACCCCAACGCCAAGATGCCACCTCGCATCGAACGATGGGGACTGCGTCTCCAAGATGACATATACACTATTGTTCACAAGCCTGGAAAAGCCGAAAACCCAGCCGACTATATGTCTCGCCATCCTTTGGACACTACAAAACCTGCTCACTCTCTGGCTGATGACTACATTCATTTTGTCATCGATGCAGCATGCCCTCCCACAGTTCCTCTTGAAGCCATACAAGACGCATCTGCCAGTGACCCACTGATACAAGCCGTCATGACCCGCGTCCGCTCGAACTCCTGGCGCCACATGAAAAGCACGCCACAAGAGTCGGACCAGCTCCTTCGCGACCTAACTCCATTCCAGCGGGTTCACGATGAACTCTCCATCAGTGATACTGGTCTTCTTCTGAGAGGGGGGAGGATTGTCATTCCACACAAGTTACGTCAAGGAGTCATCAACTTGGCACATGAAGGCCACAGAGGGATAAATGCCACCAAGAAGGCTCTGAGAGAACGTGTCTGGTTCCCCACACTGGATCAAATGGTAGAGACAACGTTAAGAGACTGCATGACATGCCAACTTGTCAGTCGAGAAGAACCGCCAGCCCCACTCCAAATGTCTGAACTGCCAGACGGGGTATGGCAACAAGTCGCAGTCAACTTCTTTGGACCATTACAGTCGGGAAAATACATCGTAGTCGTCATGGACGAATACTCGCGATTCCCGTTTGCACACCTGATACCATCGACCAGAGCCACAGCAGTCATCCCAATCCTGGACGAGATCTTTGCAGCATGGGGCATCCCCCTTCGAGTCAAATCTGATAACGGACCCCCGTTCAACAGTCATGATTTCACAGAATTTGCGACACACCTCAACTTCAAGCACCAAAAGATCACCCCCCTGTGGCCCCAGGCTAATGGCATGGTGAAGCGATTTATGGGAACTCTTAAAAAGGCAATTCAACAAGCTGAGCTAATGCACAGAGACACCCAGCAGACTCTGAATGAAGTACTAAGGGCATACAGGACCACACCGCACAACACCACAAATCATTGCCCAGCCACCCTCATGCTAGGGAGGGCACCCCGGACTCGCTTGCCCATGACGAATACCGCCTCACAACCTCGGACCATCACTGTTGACCACAACACACTGGTCAACATAGACCACGAGAAGAAACTCAAAATGAAGACGTACGCCGATCGGCGCAGACACGCCAAGGACTCTAATATACAGGAAGGAGACTGGGTGATAGTCCGGAAAGACCAACGAGCGAAGGCAGACAGTCGATATCTCGACACTCCCCTACTAGGCAGTAAAAAGAAAGGAACAATGATCACTGCGAAAGCGGACAACAAACAAATAACAAGAAATGTGTCATACTTCAAAAGATATAATCCACTCAGCCATCAGAGGGCTTCCTCGAGTCAAACCTCAAGTGACTCAGTGAGTCATAGTGACAACGCTGATCAGAACAGTTACAGCCCTCCGCGAATTGTCAATGACGCAGACCATCATCACGTCCGAGCATCAGAACGAGTGAGCCACCCCAAACGTCAGATAAGAAGACCTAGACGTTTGGTTGAAGAAATTTGAGGTATGGAGAGACTTTGTACAAAAGGGGGAGATGTAATGTCGTAGCGCCTGACCCTGTATTCAGACAGGACAGGCGGCCAGACAGGAAACAGGAAACAGGAACAGGATAAGGTTTTAGTTTTGTAAGCCAGTAAGGTGCTGGCAGGGAATAAAGTAAGAGGTGAACCAGCACAGCTCCGACTCCCGCGTCTTATTTATGTAGGTGCGCTGTGACAGTAGTTTCCTGGTGAGGAGGTAGGCCAGTCATTTTGGCAATTTGTTTCAGATAATGGTTGCAGTGTTCATGATGTGATGCGTCGATGTGTTTGGTGATGTGAGGAGGACGTTAGTCAGGAAATTAGGGCCCCATGCATCAAACCAAAATACCGGTCGCAAACGGGCAGATTCTCCGAATCCGCCCCTTTGCCACCGGTATTTTTGCATTTGGGATGCATTATCCCAAATGCAAAAATCGCAATTTAAGGAATCTCTAAATTGCGATTCCTTAAATTGCGATTGCATTTAAGGAATTCCAAATTGAGATTCCTTAAATGCAATGCATGAAAGTTAAATAATTATCGATTTTGCTAATAGGAGTAGCAAATTACCATGAAGTTGAGCTTCATGGTAATTTGCTAAAACTTTGAAAAATGCACTTTTGTGCAATTTTCAAAGTTTCATGTTGCAGACACACAGGCCCTTAGGGCATGTGTGTGTGCAACATATGTACAAAGATCAATTTCAGGGGTGCAACAGGGTGTCATGTTGACACCCTTGCACCCTTGAAATTGCATGAGCAATTTGCGAGTACATAATGGTACTCGCAAATTGCTCATGCAATCTCCACTTCACTCCTATGGGCCTGCAGGCCCATGGGAATGAATGGGACGGCATTCCTTAATTGCGACTCGCAATTTGCGAGTAGCAATTAAGGAATGTTTAGGAATCGCTATTTTTATAGCGATTCCAACATGCATACGGGCACATGCATCAACCTATTTAGGAAGTGCAAACGGTGCGAATCGGTAAATTCGGCCGTTTGCGATTCCTAAATAGGTTTTTGGGATGCATCAAGCATTTTTAGCAAAATCGCTATTTTTAGCGAATTCCAAAAATGCGATTGCTTTTAAGGAATCACAAATTTGCGATTCCTTAAAAGCAATGCATGATTACTTTTAAAATTGCGAATTTGCAAATAGGGGGTGCAAATTACCACAAGGGTGAACCTCGTGGTAATTTGCGAAAATGATTAAAATGCACAAAATTGCATTTTAAAACACTGTCATGTTACAGACACACATGTCCTTAGGACATGTGTGTGTGAAACATGCACTTCAAAATACATTTCAGGGGTGCAGGGGGGGGTCCTTTGGACCCCCCCTGCACCCATGGAATGCATTAACATTTTGCGAATCGCAAATAGAAATTCGCAAAATGTCAATGCCTTCCCGTTGATTCCTATGGGCCTTTTGTCCCATAGCAATCAATGGGAATTGCGAAATCGCAAATTGGAATTCGCATAATATTTGCGATTCCGAATCACAAATTTTATGCAATTTACATCATGCATCCCGTTTTGCGATTCTTTATTTGTGATTCCCTAAAAATCGCAAATTAGGAATCGCAAAACCGGACTTTGATGCATGTGGCCGATAGACTTTTGTGATTACTAAATAGCGATTCCTTAAAAATCGCTATTTAGGAATCGCAAAAGCCTAAGCTGATGCATGTGCCAGTTAGTTCGGAGATGGACATTCTAGGGGAGCCATTAGGATGAATGTGGGTGTCTCATGGAAAAAAGGGGAAAATGATGCAGGGTTGTTTGAGAACTGCTGGCGTTTAGAAACTTACAAATACCATCAACAATGTCAACAAGCAATGGCAAAGCCAATAGTTCTCGACTTCAAAATACCGAACTAGTAGCTTTGCAAAATATATTCCCTGTCGCCTGACACATGCATCAAGACGGATGTGCATGCATGGATGAAAATCTTGGAAAGGTTTTTTTTTTAAGGACACTCATCCCAAGAAGGCCGCTGATGTATTCAATGTGGTGTAATGCATTCCTCTATGCATGCGTACAGATGTGCTTGCATCTTGTCACAGGCAGCAGTTTTTGATTTACCAATCTGACATGGCTGACAGACCGGTTAGACTGGTAAATGAAAATGCAGAATGGTAACAAACAAGTTGTGCAAAGTTACAAAAAGTTAGAGTAGCTTGAAAGCAGGGCACAACTGCTGGGTGTCATTAAAAAAATATATATACTAAAGCAGAATGGAGGGTGGTGGAGCCGGACTAGTAAAGAAGCATAAATGAGTTCGCAGCCCAGCAGCACTTTATAAAAAGAAAGGGACAGATTTACAAGCCCCTTGCGCCACTTTTGCGTCACTTTTCCCATGTTAAAAGTGACGCAAAAGTGGCGCAAAGGGCTTGTAAATCTGCCCCCAAATGTATACATTTTTTAAAGTCGTAAAACACAGAGAACGTGTTGCAAATTGAGGCAAGGCAAGGATTATTGGGGAGCAGAGACAACATTTATGGGGGAGGAAGAGGGAGAGAGCAAGGAAAAGTGCACTCATGGAATGTTTGAACAAAAAGTAAAGGAAAAGTCCCCTCATGTATGCAGTGCAAGAGTACATTTATCAGAACACTGTGAGACCGAAATGCTCCCTGGGCCTTATTTATGAAGGCCTTGCGCCACCGGTGCGTCACTTTTTCCCATGTTAAAAGTGACGCACCGGCGGCGCAAGACCTTCATACATAAGGCCTCCTGTATTTAACACAATCGGTTGACCTGCATACAGCTAAAACTGTCTTTATCCAAGGCAAAGAAATGGTTGCATACTGTAACAGCTCATGCAAGTTAATTGTGTTTTGCTGAATATGCTGACATTTGTACGTAATGGAAGAGAGAAATCAACTTTTTGGTGTAGCACCACATCTAATTACCCGGCTGGTGTTGACAGATATAATGTGTTGTACAGGGAGGCATAGGATAGAACTGTCCAAATTGCACCCACAACTTACAGAGAGAGGCCTAGGAGAACCTGAATTCAAACTATACTGCATCACAGCACTATTTTACAAGATGAATGTATGGTCTTGCCACTCTGCCTCCCTTGTAACTGGGTTCTTAGTGGCTGCCCTGGGAGGTGGAACTTTGACACATTATTTCCTGGGCGGGGGGTGTACGGGATGAGGCGCTCTGCTGATTGCGGTTTGCGGGCACTATTGGCTCAGATTTCCACAGCAGAAGACTGGTCTGACCCTTTGTATTCCTCAGAGATTTCTGCACTTTTATTACCGGGCTTTGCTCGGGCTACCGTGGCAGCAAACCGTGCAACTGGGCATCCCTTTGATGGAGGCTTGTATTGCCATTCTCTGACCTCAAGGAGGGATATAAGTTACCAACTTACTGGCAAGCAGCGCGTTACAAAATAACGATTCTCCTTCGGGGCTGATTGAACAACGCAAACATTACTGACTTGGGGAGGGGCAGATACAGATACAGATTGGGTTTGACCTGGCAGCTTTAAAACTAAGCGATGAAGCAGCAGGGTAAGGGTGGGACTGGCCGTGCTGGGCATCGGGCGATTCCCCGGGAGGCAGGAGGAGTGGGGGCCGGTTTTGCAGGTGGGGCCGGTTTTGTCACTGGGGGCTGGTTTTGCAGCGGTGCTGCAATATCGGCCCCCAGTGACAAAAGCTGAGTGCCACACGCTTGCATCTGCCCCCTCCTTCTCCCCCACTCCCGGAGCTGGTCCGTCCAAATTGCCAGGGCTGCTTTGGGTTCCCGGCCCTGCTAGGAAGACATGGGCATGGAATGCTCAGAGCTAGACTGGGCGACCATATTCACACATGCACTTAACGAATCCAAGAACTCCAGGCTGAAGTTTCTTCTGTTTATTTACATTGCTCTTACTTACCTCACACCAGCCAGATAGCATACAATGGCATAGATTAATCAATGTAAAATCCGCTCGCAGATTCTCAGAATCTGCTCCTTTGCGACCAGTATTTTTGCATTTGGGATGCATCATCCCAAATGCAAAAATCGCAAATTAAGAAATCGCAAAATTGCGATTACTTTCATTTAAGGAATCTCAAATTGAGATTCCTTAAATGCAATGCATTAAAGTTTAAAAAATAGCGACTTCGCTAATAGGGCTCGCAAATTACCATGAAGTTGAACTTCATGGTAATTTGCAAAAACTTTGAAAAATGCACTAAAGTGCATTTTTCAAAGTTTCATGTTGCGCACACACATGCGCTAAGGGCATATGTGTGCGCAACATATGTGCACAGATCAATTTCAGGGGTGCAACAGTGTGTCCTTTGGACACCCCTGCACCCTTGAAATCGCATTCTCAATTTGCGATTCGCTAATTGCGATTTGCAAATTGAGAATGTCTTCCTATTCATTCCTATGGGCCTCTAGGTACATCGCATCACAGTACATCGCATGACAGGCACTCACCCTCTGCTCCTTTCATTCAGGTGACAGCGCCTATGGCCTCCGTGAGTACCTCCTCACCCCATACCTCAACCCTGCCACACCACAACAACGGCGTTACAATGCTGCACACATTCACACTTGAAATTGCATTGAGCAGACATTTGGGCTTTTAAAGAGCCGATTCCGCATTCTACACAAGACTGGTGGGGCCCTCAAATACCAGCCTGAGGTCTGCTGCCACATCGTGGCCGTGTGTGCAATATTCCGCAACTTTGCTATCAAGCGGAGGATACATGTGGATATCTCTGGAGTGAGTCGGAAGGGGACAACCGCCAACCTGCACATGTGCATCATGCACGCGGGGAGAATCCTGCTGAAGGACACAGGCGCCGTAACCAAATCACAATGAACTGTTTCTAGTGCACCCATTCCCCTCACACAACACTGCACTCATGCATGACAAATGTAATAATGACATGAGTCGGATTTACGTGAGACCATAAATTCTTATTGTTTATTCAAAATAATATGTACTTTATTTTCCTTGATATGACATGCGTTATACAGCCCCATGAAGGTGTAGAGGGCTTGCTTGTGGAATCAGCATGGCCCTGCAGGCAGAGTTCAATGTGTCACTGGCGCCTCCGGCCGGACGCACCCAGTCGCCTCTCCGTGTCCTCCACAACACTATTGCCCCGTGATGCTGCAGTGGGCCTGCTGCTGCGGCGGCGTTCCGTTACCAGCGGCAAGGACATGCTGCTGTGACTGGAAGTGCCCTTGCTGGCATCATCACCCCCACCTGCTTGACCATGGCCAGACGCCTGCAGACTCTGCACAGCTGTTGTCACCTGTTCAAGGGCTCTGGCGACGTCCTGGCAACATTGGACCATCTGCACCTGCATCGCAAGGGAGCATCGCGAAAGCTGTGAGGTGGCATTTCCAATGATGTGATTGGACCTGGTGTAGGCTGACAGGCAGGTCAGCAGCTGGCGGTGGCGGTGGGTGATATCCTGCTGGGATACAAGGATCTGGCTGTTCTCACGAACAGCTGCGGTCATGCCCTGCATGCATTCTGTGAGCTGGCCCACATTTCGCGCCGTCTTATTCAGCTGCAGGTGGATGGCTGCCAAGTGACGCGCGTGCTTCTGGTGTACTGCGAGCATGCAGCGTTCTATGGCCAGGCTAGGATCCCGTACATGTACCCCCTTGCCAGCACGTGTTGAGGCCTCATGCTGCTGGTGCGTCAGTCCGCTGGACTGGGATCGCACTGTGGCTGTACGCCTTGTCTGCCTCCTGGCTGCTGGTGGTGTGGCCTCTACCCCTGCCATGGGTGTCACTTGGGGTGGTTGCTGGGCACCTGTGGCTGCAGGGGTGGCCCTGTCCACATGGGGAGGTGATGGTACTGCTGCTGGTGGCTGAGATGGTCCGGGTCGTGGTGCAGGATGGCCTTCACCCTCGGTGTCCTCAAGGTTCTCATCTATGTGTAAGGCCTCACTGTCGGTGCTGCGTTGTTCAGATGCACCTGTGATGTAAATGGGTGCATGATTAATGATATGCATCTTACACATGAGATTTTGCTACATGCATGCAGGCTTGCATTCCCTGACTGGCTTTAGGAATTACTTTCAATTGACAGGTCTGGCTATGTGGGGCTATCCGGTAATTTTGGTCACAATACAAGTCCCACAATGCAATAGGGCATTTCAGGTGTGCATGGCCTACATTACTGGGGTTATCAAATAGCTAGCTCTTGAGTCATGGGCATTGTTAGGGGACGGGGTCGCAGTCGCATGGCACTTACCTTGGGATTGTTGGGTGGGTCGGGAGGAGTCCAGCTGGGTGACCCCCATGCAGGCTTCAGGATTTAGGGTGTCCTCCACAAGGTCTTCCAGTGGAGTGTTGGGTGCAACAGTGGGCTCTCCTCCACTGGTTGCAAGTCGCTCCCCCAGCCTCTCAGCGATACGCTCTTTTGGCACGCCATCTGAGGTCGTACCACCTCTTTTTTAATTTGTTGATGGAGCGCTGGGTCACCCTGACTGAATTGACCTTTGCGCGGATGCGCAGCCAGATGCGGCGTTTGTCCGCCTCAGGCACCCTCCGGGAGTCCTTTCCAAAAAGGCGAGCATGGTCCTTAGAGACTCCCTCAATGAGGAACTCCAGTTCCTGCTCAGAGAATCTTACCTTCCTCTTTCTTCCTGGGGCACTGCTCCCTGCTGCTTCCTGGGACATTTTGACAGTTGTTAGTGTCCTGGTGTGGTGCTGCAGGTAGTCTGTAGTGGAGCTCTGGTCAGTACCGCTTCCACTTTCAGGCTCAGTGATCAGAAAGAGGGAGGGAACAGCCTACTTCCTCGTTGTGATGTCATCATTGGGCTCGAAATGCGACTTCCCGTTTTTGCGATCGCGCAATTAGCGAGATCGCAATTTGCGATTTCGGTAATTGCGAGTTCGCAATTTCAACATGGTCAACGGGCGATTCTGCGTTTTTTCTGCGATTTAGCGGAAATCGCTATTGGCAATTGCGGCCGATTGCGATTCATTTTTTTTACTCGCTTTTGTTGATGCATCCCATTCTGCGATTTCTAAATTGTGATTCGGTATTTTTTGCAATTTAAAATTCGCAGAATATGGGATTGAAGCATCTGTGGGTAAGGGCCAGATGTAGGTAAATGCATGTTTGCGATTCCTTAATAGCAATTTTTAGGGAATCGCTATAAAGGAATTGCAAAATGCCATGTAGGTAGGAATCACAATTTTTTTTTTGTGATTCCTTAATATTCCTTTATTGTGAATAGCAAATTGCGATTCGCAATTAAGGAATACCTTCCCAGTCATTCCTATGGGCCAAGCGCCCATAGGAATGAATAGAAATTGCTCCCGCAATTTGCGAGTAACCAAGAGGCACTCTCAAATTGCGGGCGCAATTTTAAGGGTGCCAAGGTTCCAAATAGACACCCTGTAGCACCCCTGTGTGCAAATGTGGCGAACTTACATGCCCTAAGGGCATGAATGTGTGCCACATGGCACTTCAAAAAAAAGCAAAAAAGTGCTCTTTTAAAGGAAATCGCTAATTACCACCAACTTGAAGTTGGTGAAAATTAGTGATTCCTTACGGCTAAAGTGCACTTTCTTTTGGGCTACTTACATTGCATTTAAGGATTAGCAATTAGCGATTCCTTAAATGCAAGAGCAAAATAAGGAATTGCAATTTTGCGATTCCTGATTTTGCTATTAGGTTTCAACTTACCTACATTGCTCACTGCCAAATAGCGATCGCGAACTCTGAAATTCTGCAAAATTTAGCGTTATCGCTCGCAATTTGGCCACCTAGATCTGGCCCTAAGTAATTAGGAAGTTGTATTTTGAGTGTAATAGAAGAAGCACTTCTGAGGTGCTGGTTTGATCTGGGGTTTTATCATAGGTAATTTAAATGATTATTGCTAGGTTTTATACTGACTTAGCTGGTAGGGTATCAAATACGGGAACGTCATTTGTTGTTAGGATTAAGTTTTAATTAATTTTAATTACGGTAATTATCAGTCTTAAAGTTGGGAATGTTTGTGGAAGCACTTTTTTGACTGGTAAAGTATATTAGCATAACTCAGGGGCTTCTAATCCTTTCTGTAAAAAGATCTACCTATGTTCAAAGAAAATTGTATTGAGCTACTAATATTATTAGTGTTGTAATAGTGGCCACATCTTGAAAGATTTCAATAGTGCCCACTCCATGCATGATGACCAGAAGTGATCACCCCAGTTCAACAGGCAGGGTTCCCAGCAGTAACGTTGGATTACTTTTTTCAATTTGGAATGCCTCTGTGTGGGAATACATTATAGCAATAGCTGCAATGCCCCTGGCACCAAGGTAATAATATTAGTAATATTTCATCATTTACCACTCAAATATCAACTTAAAAGATATTTTGTATATCAATTTTTTGCCAATCTTCATGTTATGATTTCTAGAAAACACACAAATATTCAGTGCAAACTCATGTTTTATATTTTTGGGGTACAAAAATAAATGCAACTAAACTAAAGCATCTAATTTATGGCTGGGTTGTACACAGGAGAGGTACTTCAAGGTAGATGGAAAGCTAACAGTAGCTGTCTAACTGCTCGTTGGAAAAGCCTAACATAGCTGTAGCATCTCAAACCATAGAAGCAAATCGTGCAATACGCTGCATCATCTAGTTTGGTCCAGGCCCTATATTTCCCTATTGCATGTAACTAGAAGTTATCACTTTGTTCCTTGAAATTCACATTTGTGTTTACCCTACAAAGGCTCACTTATCAGTATGCAAACATATTCTCTTCATAAGGGCAATAAACTAACGTCTTCACCTACCTGGGGGTCACCTTTGGCGATAGACTGAGTTTGTCACCACAACTGAAGCTAATGGCGCTCAAAAACTCACAATTAGTGGGCGCCCTAATTAAGGAACATAGTCAGTCACATACTAAGCCTATAGCCCCTGTTGTCAAAGTGTACTCCACGAAAATAATCCCCGCAATTCTTTATGGGGCTGAGATTTGGGGAGCCACTAATTTGTACCACCTAGCACTTGCTCAGAGCAAATTCTTAAGATCAATTGTGGGCCTCCCGAAATCTACCCCGCGTATCCCCCTATTGCTTGACCTTGGTTGCCACGCCATAGAGGACATCGCACGATACAGAATGCTGGCCTTCTGGAGAAAGCTCTGGATAACCCCCAAATTAACTTTATTTGCTAAGGGACTGATAGAAGTTAGGGGAATGGAAGGCTGTAATAATATCACATGGTTCACTAGTATTAAAGCTTTACTCACTAATATGGGGATGAGGGACTTGTGGGATAGTCCAGAGACTGCTGAATTTCCAACTAAAGCAATCTATAGAGCAGCTTACTGGAATTTTATAAAAGACAGGAGGTACTCAGCTCTGTCTAGCTCTACCCTGACTAGTGATTTCTGAGAGTTTAAAGATGTACCCAGTATGGAAAGCTATTGGGATCTAATAACGAAACCGAGAGATCGCAAGCTTTACCATCAGTTCTGAGTCGAGTGTCTCCCATTAAGGAAGTTCACATGCAAGTGGGCAATAGTTACAGGAGATAAATGCCCCTTCTGTCCTGAGCATACTGAAAATATTGGTCATCTCCTTTATGTTTGCCCTGCTTACCAGCATCCACGAAGTATGTGGCTTAAACCCCTTTGCAGATCCCTGGGAACCAGTTCAGCCCTGTGTGCCAAAAGGCTACTGAAAATTGGGTGTAACGACATCGCAGTCATAGGGGTCGCCAAATTTTTGAGCTGGTCCTGGGCCATTCGGGAGAAAAACAGGGGGACATTACTAGATGGTCAGTATCATTCCTGATAATGGCATGGTATGAATAGATAGCTTCTTCCTTTTAACGTACTTATTATATGGAAAGTCTTTGTACGCGATATATTTAATCCGGTCTTATTGAGTGTTTTTAAAATGTATTATAGGTATTTATATATTTTTATTACAAATATGCAATTTATCACAATGTTTTATGGTGTATTAGATATAACGTGTATTTTAGATATGTCTTTTAAGATGAACAATCGATATAAAGACTTTTTGAATTGAATTGATTGAGAAATGACGCATCGCTGCCTGAAAGCAGTGATGCGTCACTTCTCAATGCACATTCCTTGCAACATACCTGATGCGTCATATTAATTGTATGGCGCATCATGTTGCAAGGAGTTACAGATACGTCAGTATTTCTGACGTATTTTATGGGCAAACCCCATGTGAAAGGGCCTTCGTCAGTCTTACGCCTGTTGTGAGGCAGGCACAAGATTTTGACGCAACAGCGTCTTAGAAGTGAACACCCCCTGCATAGATTATACCTGATGCAGGTATAATGTAGCGCATGGGTTTGCAAAGTGACGCATCTGCTTAGATGCGTCACTTTGTAAATAGTGCACAACAGAAGGCATGTTTTACGCCACCGATGCGTCACAAAAAATGACACATCGGAAGCGCAAAACTGACGCAAGGCCTCATAAATGAGGCCCTTAGTTCCTAGAAAGGCGGACTTATGTTTTTTTATGAGGCAGGCCAAAAAAGATTTTGGCCCCAGAAGCCCTCTGATGAAACTACTCAATGTATTAGTCCCTAATTAGCTCGGTCACTGTGAGGACTACATTTGGAGCAATGGAGATTTAATCAGGCTCAGATAATCATTTCTTGATGCAATAACCTTTATGCACAGCTCAGTTGTAATAAGTTGAAGAAAAGGGTTAAGCAAGGTACCCCATCTAAGATTTAAGAGAGAGCAGAGGAGTTTAGGTTTAGGGCTGATACATTTCTTAGTTACAACATAGTAATTTTGCAATGATATAGTGCAGAATTAAATTAATCTGGTACACCTTTATTAATCAAGTGATGTATTTTGGTGGTCTCTTCAGATGAGGAAGGTCAGAAGAAGTGTACTGTCAGAGGTCTTGATTACAAGATATATTTGTGACAGGGTCACAAGAAAAATAGCTAGTTAAGTCAAGTCAAACAAGCTTTATTAGACAGAGTAGTCATAAAAGCACATAGAAAAAGTTATATAAATGTCAAGTCAAGTCAAGTCAAAGAATTTATATAGCGCACTACATACCCAGAGGGTCTCAAGGCGCTTAGGAAGTGGAGGAGGTTTACTTGTCAAATATCCATGTTTTAAGTTGCTTTCTGAATATAAATACATTTTAAAAAAGTCGATAAGAAGTACTAAATGGAAAGCTTGTTTTACCAATGAACAGTTATATACATCATTAGATATACCAATAATTCATTATTTGCTGGAGCAATCACTGGCTATTAGTCCAATGTTAGCACATAGAATCTCAATTCAAAAAGCACTCTGGGTGATAAATAATGCAGCAGTCCAATGTTAGCACACAGAATCTCTTCGGAAAACACTGTGGGTGAGAAATCATGCAGCAACAGTATGATTACAAGCCCTGAAAAATGTTTAAATTCATCATGATAAACGCAGTTTAATCAGTAATTGATTTTGCTCGGATTATCCACATCCATCTGAGGTATTTTGCTATAGAAATAGGGGGTGCGGTATTGGTACATAGAATTCTTTCCGCTACTAGACTACTCTTTGTCCCCATGTTCTTACATATACTGCTCAGCCAAACCCTACGTGGCACTTCGTATGCTGGGCAAACAAATAGCATGTGTGCAACTGATTCATTGGATGTCTGACAGCTAGGGCACTTGCTATCACCAGTTTTATTCCACCTTGATGTGAAAGACCCAAGGGGCAGGGAGCCTACTCTCAACTGAAAATATAGCTTCCTGTCCAATGGCTTGGTGATATAATCCCAATATGGTTCCAAACACGGGGTAAGTTTAAAGTCCAGGAACCTTCCTGATAATGAGGAGGAGTCACTAACTGTTAGTCTGTTGAGTATGACCATTTCCCAGTACCTAGCTTTTAAAATCTTTTTTGAGGGAAAGCATGATGTGGCAGGGTCCTCCCAAAGCATTGACATAACGATTTTAACTAGAATGTCCTTAATACTTAGTTTGAATCCAGGAAATTTTATGAAATGTATCAGGTGTTATTACTTCTAAGAACCCAGCAGCGTATGGTGCCAATTCGAGCGTAGTCCACAGTCTGCGCCAGTATAGCACAACACGTCGCTTTTCAATATCAGCGAGGGGGTACCTCCCAAGATCGTAAAACAGCGGGCACAATGGTGTGCTTTGTGGAAGATTGGTAATACCACGCAAAAACTCTATTTTTAGACAGACTAAGTTTAGATGTTGCCTAAACCCCATAACTCTACACCATATAATGCTGAGCTAACTACTTTAGTGTCATATACCTGAAGCACCGGACTGAGGGGTTTCGTAAAAGACCAATTGTGCTCCAGTCGTAGAGCCCCCAAGAGTTGTTTATGCTTTAGGGTAGCCATGTCGATCTGATGGTTCCACTTGAGATCATTTTGAATATTTACCCCAAATAATTGAATTCCTTCACTTGCTCCAAAGAACGATTGTTCATTGCAATACCCCCCTTTAAAACATTATGTTGATTAAAAGTCATGAATTTCGTTTTCGACACGTTGATTTCGAGACCTCGCGTAGCACAGAAATCCTCAAATATATTCAGAGCCTTCTGTAGTCCACTCAGAGTCTTCGAAATTATTAGCGTGTCGTCTACAAACAATAAAATCGGGATTCTAGTTCCAGCTAAAATCGGGGCATCAGTATTCACACAGGGCATACAGTCAACTATACTATTAATGAACAAAGTGAACAAGATTGGTGCCATAAGGCAACCCTGGCGCACCCCCCGCTCCATGGGACAACAACTAGTCACTTGTCCCTGGGAGCCCCAGCGCATCTTCGCGTAATTAACCTCATGTAATCTCATTAAGAGAGTCAATAAATCAATGGGCAGGCCAAGATCAAGTAAGGTTGCCCATAGCCTTGAACGGGGAACAAGATCAAAAGCGGTTTTTAAATCGACAAAGGCAGCATACAAGCTGCCTTTGCCCAAAACCACCTCTCTCCAGTATAATAGTACAAAACGAAACACCGGGTCAATTGTACTTGTGGTAGCATGAAAGCCAGCTTTCAGAGGTGATAATATATTGCACTCCTCAATCCACGCCTGTATTTTATTAAGAATCAGTCTCCCAAATATTTTTCTGCTGAGTCAATCAGGCTAATGGGTCGATAATTCCCCGGGAGAGACTTGTCACCTTTTTTGTACATGGGGATAATTTCTGCTCCCTACAGGGTACAGGGGCTCCCTGTGCAATCGCATTGACCAGTAACATTATATATTTTCCCCATCTGGGTTTATCGTGGGGGAACACGTCAGCTGGGATGCCATCTTGGCTGGGTGCTCTCCCACATACCACTGCTTCAAAAGCTTTCTCTACATCCCTAATGTTAAAAGCCTCGTCTTCGTAGAGCACATATCTTAAGTCTGCCACAGTTGACTCAAGTGGGTTGTATTTGTATTGAGGCTCAAAGTGTGTGACCCAGTCTTCTTGCGTAACATGATTTTTTGGTTTGTCTGGGATACCCTCCCTGCCCCACTTGATGATATTCCAAAATTGTTTACTGTCTTTCTTGGCCAAAGCCTCCTTGAGCTCCTGCCATCTTGTGTCATCCCAAAGGCGTTTAGCTAAGGACATAGATTTTTTATATGCCTGCCTAGCTGCACGTACTGCAGCTGGTTCGCCATTTCTAATCGCATTGCCCAAGAGAACTCTTGACTGCCTGCAATCAGTGTTATACCAACCAGGGGCTTTCTGATGTGTTACCAGTCTGGATTTAATTGATTTGATAAAATATGTTTTCATTTTAAAAAAAAACTATTGTGGGACCTTATGACAGTCTCAAAACCTGAGCTGGTACGATCTGCACTAGCCAACATTAACATAGCATTATCAACATCCTTAGCCATGGATCACTGAAATAATATCAAATTCCAAAATATCGACCTGCAAGAATATCGTGTCAAAAATATCGACTGACAAAATATTGAGTTTCTATCTACAAACAGGTAAGTACAAAAATATCGAGTTTAAAATATCGTTTACTAAAATATAGTTGTAAAAAATATCGACTTTACTAAAAACACTATTAAATTAAATTAATATTAAAAACTAAGTACTAAAATATACTTAAGAATACTTAAATTAACTAATGATAATTAAATAATTAATGAAAGTACAATTTTTTTAATCATATTTCTTAAAACATATATATATAGTAACAAAATATAATTAAATTATAGCCAATATTATTAATGTACAATAACAATAGAGTAAAAATTACTATTCCCACTCCAGTGGGTGCAACAGTAGGGAAAGCGTTGGATAGCGTAGGGGTTAAAATTACTATTCCCACTCCAGTGGGTGCAACAGTAGGGAAAGCGTTGGATAGCGTAGGGGTTAAAATTACTATTCCCACTCCAGTGGGTGCAACAGTAGGGAAAGCGTTGGATAGCGTAGGGGTTAAAATTACTATTCCAACTCCAGTGGGTGCAACAGTAGGGAAAGCGTTGGCTAGCGTAGGGGTTAAAATTACTATTCCCACTCCAGTGGGTGCAACAGTAGGGAAAGTGTTGGATAGCGTAGGGGTTAAAATTACTATTCCAACTCCAGTGGGTGCAACAGTAGGGAAAGCGTTGGATAGCGTAGGGGTTAAAATTACTATTCCCACTCCAGTGGGTGCAACAGTAGGGAAAGCGTTGGATAGCGTAGGGGTTAAAATTACTATTCCAACTCCAGTGGGTGCAACAGTAGGGAAAGCGTTGGATAGCGTAGGGGTTAAAATTACTATTCCCACTCCAGTGGGTGCAACAGTAGGGAAAGAGTTGGATAGCGTAGGGGTTAAAATTACTATTCCCACTCCAGTGGGTGCAACAGTAGGGAAAGCGTTGGATAGCGTAGGGGTTAAAATTACTTTTCCCACTCCAGTGGGTGCAACAGTAGGGAAAGCGTTGGATAGCGTAGGGGTTAAAATTACTATTCCCACTCCAGTGGGTGCAAAAGCGTTGGATAGCGTAGGGGTTAAAATTACTATTCCAACTCCAGTGGGTGCAACAGTAGGGAAAGCGTTGGATAGCGTAGGGGTTAAAATTACTATTCCCAATCCAGTGGGTGCAACAGTAAGGAAAGCGTTGGAAAGCGTAGTTGTAATAATTAAATTAGTAAAAATGACATATTAACCAATTAATCAATTAATATAAAATGATTAACAATTACTATTAAATTAATTAACACATATAAATTAATTATCAATTATTTACTAATTACTATCAATAAATATATTAACATATTTAATTATTATTAATTAAATTACTTCCCACCCTATTCCCCTATAATCCCACAACCCACTACTGCATTAAATTAGTAAAATTTACATATTTACCAATTAATCAATTATTATTAGTTATTTTGCAATTACTATTAAATTAATTAACACATATAAATTAATTAACAATTATTTTTAAATTAATATCAATTAATTAATTTACATATTTAATTAATTATAATTAAATTACTTCCCACCCTATTCCCCTATAAACCCACAACCCGCTACAGAATTACATTACGCAATTATTATTAAAACAAAATTCATTTAATAAAATTATTTATAACATTAATACACACCTTTCACACATATTATTACATAAAAATACACTATAAAATATTATATATTATTAACAATTCGATATTTTTGCTATCTATATTTTATACAGTCGATATTACTTCACTTACCTTAAAAACAATATTTTTGTAGTCGATATTCTGTCCAGTCGATATTTTGTCCAGTCTATATTATTTACTCAATATTATGTCCAAACAATATTTTGGAATCGATATTATGTCTGTGCACCCTTAGCCATCAGTTCTAAAACCCCCAGATTTTCCACTATGGCCGACCACTTCAGGCGTCTTGTGTCGTTGGTGGGGACAAAGTCATTTGTATGCAACTCTACCTCTCTATTAGATGGTTTCAGTGACCGCCAACAGCTAGAAGACACACAAAGGGGATTTATGATCACTTTCGAGTCAAACCCTTACTTCCATGACATGGATGGTATGCCAGAGCTCTAAACTCACAAGTATATAATCGATTCTACTTGTACTAGATCCATTGCTTAATGTATTAGATCCCAATCTATCAAGAGAGGTTCTTCCATTCAGGGCCCTCCGCCCCTTTTCTAAACAAATAGAATTTACTTGAATAGCAACCTCGGTCCATTTCTTTACTGGGGCAAGCTATAATTTTGGGATTCCCCACTTAACATCTTCCTCATCAATGGAAAGCCAATCATCGCAAAGAAGCGGTTCAAATGTTGAATTAAAATCAGCCACTATCATTATACACCTATCTAGTGAGTGTAGTTCGAGGAGGTCATCTAAAGCCGCTAAAACATGAGACCTACTCCCTCTAGTACCCCTCACATAGATATTGTAAATATCAACTTTACCCAGTGGTCCAGAGGTTAGTCTTACTACTTGAATGTCAATACTGTTGGAGGATAATTCCTGTATGCTAATACCTAGGGCTTGCCATACCCATATAGTCAAACCCCCCGACGGACGGCCTTTACCCCCTTTCGTTCCTGGCACATGATAGTTTAGATAGCCTACCCTGTATAACGGAGTTAAGAGCCAGGTTTATTGAAAACAACAGATATCAAATGCATCAATAAAACTAAGCTATTCTGGTGGTGAAAATTTGGCATTAACTCCTGCCATGTTCCATGATACCAGAGAGTCTCTATCGAAGGCATAGTTACTACGACCTGGCTCTACAAGATACCCTGCGGTTAAACCAGAGGGCCCAGCTGGGCACACAGTTTTAGACTGCTGCAAGGATGAGCTTTGGGCTACCATTTTTGGCAGGCCTAGATAACCACCAGACCCGCTCTCTTTACCATTTTCTGTAGGTGATAACAAATCATTATCACTGCTGGTTTGTGATCTAGGCAATTCAGTCAGTCAATCATTGCATTCCAACGTGGAGCGGCCTATTCGTCCCACTGCCAGGTGCTCTAAATAATTGGGGGACTTTGATAGTAGGTGGGAACTGTCGGAACTGGATAGCTGAATGATCAGGTGAACAGGTTCTGAATTCTAGCACTAGTAGATTTTTAACTAGTGCCTCACTCACAAGGGTTAATTCTATGCAATCTAGAGGGTATATCGGGGAAGTGAACCTGCGCGCTTTTAGAATATCATCCCATATTACCGAACAACAGCCCCTTACATGCAGCATCCAGTGGATAGCTTATTAGTCAGTGAGTCTACGTTTTCTTTTTTCATTTTGCCCTAACTTCTGCACATTCACCATAAAAATTCTCAGATTTCTTTGCAGCTTACTCGTATCGCTTTCCCCCCAACCATTCCCCTATCCTTCACTTTTTGCTTGTTGGTCAGAAGAGGGTACACCAGTTATTTTACCCTTACCCCCCTGTGGCTGTATCTCCATCCTTGATGTTTCATTACGTGGAGGATTAGTAGTGGTTCTACTCTTTGATACTGCCTTACTTACAGGGGAAATCACTGCACAGGAATTAGTTTGGTTGACCACCTCACTATATGAAAAACTCGCTTTTGCCTGATATCCCCGGCGCTAGGATTAGAGGATTTTGCCTGAATTGGTAGTTGGTCACATGGTACGTGAGCACTACATGTGGAACAGATGGAACAAAGGGACCTTTCATGCATAAGGAGGGTAAGCATAGAAGTTATATTCTCCATCATTGACCTCAAAGACCCCAGTTCGATCTGGAGCGAGTTGACTGCGAGGATAATCGGTACATCTGGTTCCTTCTCTTTATTTTTCCTGTTTGACAATTCCATGCATTGGGAAGTTGCATCCACCTCAGTACATGATAGCAAATCATATATATTCTTAGTAATAACTATAGGATCGATTAATGTATGATAGTGGCCATCCCCATCAATAGAACTTAGAACAGCATCAGGGAGGGATTCCTCCCTGGCAGAGTTTATACCACTCCCAAATGTGTTCTCCTTGGGGCCCATTTTGCGTTTATGAAACATATTAGGGACAACTGGGCGAGATTTTTAACTATCCCTAAGGGGATGTGCTACACTAGTCGGGGGCTTTTCAGTCGACACTTGTGGGTTTGGCTCATCCACTACAGGTCCTCACATTCTTCTACGAGCGTGTAAATACGATCTATAACACAGTTACTAGCTGCATGTTTAAAAGCCTTCTTTGCCTTTTTCCCTTTGCGAATTTTCCCACCCGAACTTTCATTTCCCCTACCCAACCACCCTTTCATGGACTTTCATTTTCCCATATCTGCAAGTTAAGGCTCGTGCTATAAGAGATTAACACACAGTCAGCAACACTTTTAGAGATGGTGTTTTAGTCCACAAGTTTTGCAGAGTCAAACTAAATGCAAGAGCGATAATGCCAGAACAGTACCTTATCAATGGAAATAGCGCCTGAGTCCTGGTGTACCAAGCTAATTCTGCAATCGAAGGGGGGTGCGGGGAATGAGATTTTAATATCTTTTTATGATCAATTTGATAACTTATCTCATTCGTCAATTTTGGATCGGTTGTTTTCTGTCATTGAGTAAAAGACAAACCCCACATAGGTTAGATAAACCCCATAAACTGACGCAACTCTGAAGAACCACTTACAACTGATTAAGTTAAAAAGTTTTAATATAAAATTAAGAAAAGTTGCAAGTACAATCCTCTCAGGATAAAATTCAGCAAATATACAGGAACTAGAAGGAACATATATTCCCTAAAGAACCTCAGTCTACAAACGAAAATTAAGAAAAGTCAGCTCGAGAATCAACAAATTAAAAAGCATAGATATGATGTGGTTCCGTTGCGTCATTTAAAGAAAGAGAAAAATAATCAAGTTAAATCTGTCCATACTCTATACTAAGTGACATCCCTACTTCGCAAGTTCCTAACCTAAAAAGGTGTCAGCAGTTTGACTTCCAAAGAAGTTCAAACTCTCTTAGCCTCTAATGGTAACTTAAGTTTAAGAAGCAGTACCCTCTCTGCCTACCCATCCGCTCTCTAAGGGTCCTCGGCCTACTGCTCTCTTGCGCTCTGATCTCTCTCAGCGCATCTGCTCAAGTCATCTACTCTTCGCCCTTCGCTCTGAGCTGTTCGCCTTCGCCTTCGCTATCTTCTCCCCGGGGTGCTGTCCCTAAAATACACAATCACAGTATGGGTGGAACGCCCCTTCGACGCCCACCACGGACTTTCCCCATGATCTCATTCTTTGCTCTTTCCATGGCTTCATCTCTTCGTGTCGTCCGTTAAGTTGACCCTTCTTCTTAGACGCCATCTTCGTCTTCTTGCTGGTGACTTCATTGACATTACATTTGACACTTTCGGAGCAAAAGTCTATCACCTCATCAGAACTTTACTCTTTACGACTATATGCATAACCTTTCTTGGTCCTGTGAATGGTCATTTCAAAACAAGACTCAATTTCCAAGCGTCTCCTCTCACGTTTAGGCAATAAACTTTGTCCGGCATTGTCACCTTAAATCTAACAAGAACTAGACTCCTTGGCTCGCACGTTCACATCAAGGCTATTCACGACTCCTGTGAGTCCACTAAATTACATACAGCGGACTACACTCCTGCGAACCCTTGGTCAGTCAGGTTAAGATCACAAATGACCTAAACCCTTCTAACATTCCTACAAGAAGCTTTCTACACAGTATAACCTTAACACACATTTATATATAATCGCATTTAGTAAATCCCTTGCTTAAGTGAATACATTCTACATAGAATATAAATTTCATAGAATACAAGTTATATAGAATATAACTTTATACTTTCATTCGTTACACCGTTAGGTATTCTCTCTGCACATTTCTCCACATTACATTTCTCGCCGTTTCTCCATTTAAAGTTACACATGTACATGAATTCTACTTTGCACGTTCTTCAATTCGTAAGCATTTCTACACATTCCTACATTAGCCCACTATGTATACGGGCCTTTCCTAATTCTAATACACTCTAAAGTGAATACAAATACATTTCCTATTACTGTGGTTACATCGGTTAACTTTATACTACAAGTGTTAACTTCACGTTACAGTTTCTACGTTTATGCGATACGCTTGTAAATATGACTCGGATATACGTTTTATTCAAATTGCGCTCTCTCAGTTCCCCCCTTTGATGACTTCTAGGAGTCATCACTAAATGCAATTTGAATAACACCTTTACACAGAACTAGTTACAAGATTCCCTCTTTTTATCGTTTCGAGAGCTCTTAAACTTTTGTACTGTTGGTCTTGTAAAGCAGCTAATCTCCTTTCTTGCTCCCCCAAGGACCTTTGTAACCGGTTCGACCTATACCATTTGTACAATTTAACTAACCCTAATAATGTGATTATGCAAATCAATACTATTAATACAGGTTTTAATATATACCACACAATGCTTTTACCAAGGTTGGCAAACCAACTTCCAACCTTTCCTACTCCATGACCTACCTTTTTCCCAAACATTTATTTTTGATAAATCTTCGATTTCTTTATGTATCTGTGTAATGTTTTGTATGACTTTCTCAAGTGGTTTTGAATTGTCTGGAATGTAAGTACAACATTCTTGGACCTTCAAAGCCTTGCAAACTCCGCCCTCTTTTGCTAGCAGTACATCTAAAGCAAGTCGGTTCTGAAGAACCATTGCTCTAATCGACTGCATCTCTCCTTCTACTAGCATTAATGACCTTGCAGTACTTGCAGATAATCTATCTACGACTGTAGCCAGTCTCCTGATCTTAACATCGTTAAGTATTAAACCTAACAAAGGAAACATCGCTCCAAATACATCTCCTACTACTTCTGCATCTCCTATTTCCCTTTTCGTTCTTGTCGAAGCCTTTCCTTCTATGATCGCTAAATCCTTTGCATGATATATTTTGGGGAAGACAATTGCCAAGTAACACGAACCATACCAATTGTCAGGCAGTTTTACATAGGCATTTCTTCCACATACAAAATACACATTCGGAATAACTTGCATCCCTTTCATGAAATCCTTCGTGTAGTACTCTAACCTAAAAGCATGTTCGCAATTTACTTCACCTACAAATACACTCTCATAATACGTCTTGCTTCGAGTTAAACATAACTTTCCCTTCTGCGTTCTATCCAAAGCTATTGGACCATTGCTACCTTTCTTCTTGTGTGCTTTTTCTTCTTCGGTCCAATCTGTTTTCCACTGTCCTGACATTTTTAGAATCTTCTGCCTTCTGTATCGGTCATCTACTTGTCCTATGAACTTCTTCTCTACCTCTGACACTTTGCAAGTCAGATTATTTCTGCGTGCATATGATGTATCTAATGTATCCCAAGGAAGAAAGAATTTAGCTAGTCTATCCTCCTTTTTATAATAGTCCCACTTATTCATTTGTTTATAATTCGGAACTTCAGGCAGTACCGAATCATAATTTGAAAAGTAGTACTCAAATCCTTCCCTACCATAAAATATACTGAGCAGTAAACTACATGTTATCCCATAAGTCAGTGGGAGATGATGATATCGGATGCCTTCATCTACGGAAGCCGGCAATTGCATACACACGTAACAATCCTTGGCCTCCATGGCATCGATATACTCGTATAATAACTTGGCATATGCATTTGACCTAAAGTTTCCCTGTGACTCGTCTACGTGTAACCTACGAGCTTCATCTGCCAGTAACGCCTTTTCACGGATCACATTGCTCTCCTCCTCCTTCCCAACAAGAGCAGGTTTCAAAGTCGTTACAGGCTTTACATCTGCTGTTTCTTCATCACTCTCATGTCCTACCATGTATGATATGGTCACTACTGTAATTATGAGAAAAATTACTACTGCTATTAGTGTACCTACTATGCATCTAGCTTTTCGGTTTGGGTTGCCGTTCTCCATGTTATCAAACAGCGTAACTCCCTCCTTTGCGAAGAAAGAGTTTTCCTTGCAAGTCTTTATTTTCTTTATTTGCTTTCTCAGTCTGTAAGGTGCTCCTTATCAACAAAAGTCTCTTTTCGCAAAATGTCCTTTTATCCTCAGCAACAGACAACCCTAACCCTTCTCCGTCCTCTAAATGTAATCCCTAACTTTATTCTTCTTTCCACTCGGCTCTAGGTTATCTTCTTCTTTATAGCTTATATACAAAAGTCTTTATGCATCAACAATGATTCTCGTACCTGCAGCTTTAACAACAAGTTCCAATAATTCAAAACGAACCACCTTTTCTTCTTCTTCTGGAATTTGATGACCAAAAGTCGGAAACTGTAATCGATTTAGCACTAGATCTTTGATCCGACTCAGGTATGGGGGTATGGGAAGTGTGAAAGTCAGTAACCCCTCAGTCTCGAGTCCAGGCGTCAACATCCATATCTCCACTGCCACAAATGGATCGAGATCGATTACCTTCACTTCTTTCACTCTCCCAGATTTCTGTCCCCAAGACATCTGCTAGATAAGTCCACTCTGGGGTGGCGTACCTTCGGCAGGGCACACGTACCCTTCTTGATCTTCTCGGACTCTCAGTGCCTGAGTCTGTAGTTTCTTCTCCCTGATCCGACTCTTCAGAGATCGGGACAAGGGTTCTTTCTTGATTTGCTTTTGAGCTTGGCCTTCTCCTTCTCTCCGGCCAACTAGCTTCGTCACTCCTTGTCCTCCTGCTCCTTGTTCTTGGACTTGTCTCTTGGTCACTCTCAGCTTGTTTGGTATCTGATTCGGACTCCCAATTACTTTCTTCTCCTGAGGCGACTTCGGTCCCACTGGTGTCCTGACCGTCGTCGACCTGTTCCGACACCGGCTCAACCTCTTCGATTACCTCTACAGCTTGGCTTTCCCCCTCTGTGGCTTCTCCGCTTTCCGCTGGATTCTTATCCGAGAGAGGAGCTGTTTCTTCCAGAGGTGTTGGCACTCTTCGGGTGTGTGAGGCGTGTATCCAGTTGGGCAAACCTCCACACTTTACTGCAGTGTTCGTAACTAGTATGACTTGGAACGGTCCTCTCCAGCGCACGTCTAAGCAGTTCTTCCTGACATGTTTTTTCACCAAAACCCAGTCCCCTGGACACAGGTCATGGCACAAGTCTTGTGCTGATGGAACCTCTGCAGCCTGGACCTGGAGGGACACAGAATTAATGGCATCAGATAGTCCCTTGCAGTAGTCCAAGATCAAATCGTCTGTGATGTTCAATAGCGCTGCAGTCGGAACCGATGGCAATCTCATAGCTCTCCCCATTAGCACTTCATGTGGAGAGAGACCTGTTTTTCTATCTGGTGTGCTACGTATGCTCATAAGAACCACTGGAAGTGCGTCTGGCCAACTCAGGGATGTTGATGAACAAACTTTGGCGAGTCTGGACTTTATCGTGCTGTTGATTTGCTCTACAATCCCTGAAGCTTCTGGTCGATAACTGCAATGGAGCTTCTGATCGATACCCAAAGCTGAGCACAACATCTTCACTATTTCGCTGTTAAAATGAGTTCCTCTGTCCGATTCCAAAGAGGATGGCACCCCGAACCTCGGTATCAACTCTCTAAGCAACAATTTCGCTACTGTGAGTGTATCGCACCTACGTGTAGGGTAAGCTTCAACCCATCTAGAAAATATACAGACAATCACTAAGACATATCTGAGTCGATTGCACTTGGGCATTTCAATAAAATCCAGCTGCATTCTATTGAAAGGCCCCCCAGATCTTCCTATGTGACTCAACGTAACTGGTGTTCTCTTTCCTACGTTTAGCTGCTGACAGATCGCACAACGCTGACATACTGCTTCTGCCGCTACTCTAAATTTCGGATTAAACCACGTTTGTCTGAATACTCTCACCATAGCATCTCTACCTATGTGTGCTGATCCATGCAATTTCCTTGCCATTGGACTAACAAGTTCGTTTGGTAAAACTGCTCTCCCATCTGCAGAGATCCAAAAGTTCATTTCGCTTTTTGTACATCCAGCTGTTTCCCAGCCCTTTTTCTCATCATCTGGTGCATTTTCCTGAACACACTTTAGCTCATCCCATGTATCTACAGTATCTAACAACATCGTCAATTCAGTTCTTTCCTGTATTCCCCCCACTTCTACATTGGTGTGAGAATATCCTTGTTCTGCGCAGTAACGCGCTACCTCGTCAGCATAACGGTTGCCTTGCGACACAAAGTCTACATTCTTCGTGTGCGCGGCACATTTGACAACGGCTATGGCTGACGGACCTTGCAATGCCTCTAACAATAGTCTCACGAATTCTCCATTCCTAATTGGAGAACCCGAGGAGGTCATGTAACCTCTTTGAGACCATAACTGCCCATAGTCGTGAACTACCCCGAAACCATACTGGCTATCGGTGTATATGGTGACTCGAATCTTGTTACCTGCTAAACAGGCACGGGTCAAAGCAATAATTTCAGCTACCTGAGCGGAATGTACTCCTTCCAGGCAGGCGGCTTCCACAACTCTGGTAATAGTACAAACTGCATATGCTGCTCTCAGCTGACCAATATCGTCTCTTACGCATGAACCATCAACAAAGAATATTTCATCGGG
This sequence comes from Lissotriton vulgaris, assembly GCF_964263255.1. Classification (NCBI taxonomy): domain Eukaryota; kingdom Metazoa; phylum Chordata; class Amphibia; order Caudata; family Salamandridae; genus Lissotriton; species Lissotriton vulgaris. The sequence continues at coordinate 1,303,300,031 of NC_141694.1, forward strand.
GTCAGTCAATGGCTCATCTACGATATCTGGTCTCGGTTTGGTGCATAGTTCAGTCACATCAAGGCAGTCATGATCTGTACAAATTTCATCATCAATCTCATTTGGAAGTGGCATCAAAGTTGCAGGATTCAAGACGGAGCATCTTTTTAGGGTCACATTCTCGGCAGCCAGTATGACTTGCTCGTAGCGTGTGAGCCTGCTATTCGTCAGATGCTGAGTCTTAGTCCTGGTCATTAACAATTCCACAGAATGCGGTACGTACACCACTAACTGATGTCCCATTACCACACTTTCACAACGTTCAATGCTGACACCCGTTGCAGCAACGGATTTAAGACATCCGGGCAACGCTGCGGCTACTGGATCTAAGGTAGCCGAAAAATAAGCAACTGGCCTACGCGCATCTCCGTGTATCTTGGCCAAAACTGCTAAAGCGCAACCCTCTCTTTCGCAGCAGTAAAGCAAAAATGGTTTTGTGTAATCAGGCATTCCTAAAGCCGGGGCACGACATAAGTCCTCCCTCAGCTGCAAAAACGCCATCAAACAATCTTTGTCCCATGGTACCGGATCACTTACTCCTTTGTGCGTCAGTTGTAATAACGGTTTTGCCTTCAGTGAAAAGTTGGCTATCCACTGCCGACAATAACCGACCATGCCTAAAAACATCCTGACTTCTCTTTGTGTTGTAGGCGCGTTCATTTTCATGATCGCCTCTATTCTGTCTGGAGACACCTTCCGCTTTCCCTTTTCAATCCTGTGGCCCAAGTATTGCACTTCGGTCAGACAATACTGCAATTTACTTGGAGACACCTTGTGTCCGTTCTCGGCCAAGTGATTTAACAAGGTGATGGTGTCTACTCTGCAAGCTTCCTCAGTTTCTGACGCAACTAGGAGGTCGTCTATGTACTGGACTAGAACTGAATTCTTGGGCAGTACTAGACTTTCAAGATTTTTCTTCAGCAGCTGGTTAAAAATCGATGGGCTTTCTGTATACCCCTGAGGGATACGACACCATGTTAAAACGCGATTTTCCAGCTTAAAAGCGAAAAGATACTGGCTCTCTTCGTCTAAAGGAATCGAAAAGAAAGCCTGGCATAAATCTATCACGGTGAACCATTCAGCTTGGAACGGTATCTGAAACAGTATCACTGATGGATTCGGTACCACTGGACAACATGAAACAACGATATTATTAATCTTTCGTAGGTCCTGCACTATTCTGTATTTTCCACTAGGCTTCTGTAAACCCATAATCGGGGAGTTACATGGACTACCCACGATCTCTTTCAGTATTCCCTGTTTAATCATGGATTCGATCACAGGCTTTATTCCTGCAATCGTCTCCGGTGTCAACTTATATTGTGGTATTCTCGGATACTCGGCATTGGGTCTTACCGTGATCTTCACTGGTTCTACCCCTTTGATCAATCCTATTTCTTCTCCAGTAAAATCCCACACCTCAGCTGACACTTTCTCCCTCAAATCCTGTGGAAGCTCCTCCACTGTCAAGGTAGGATATAGTTCCACGCATTCCTGCGAGTTGACAACTTTAAAATCCGCATCCTCATCGTTGGTCTGCACTTCTACTCCTTCAGATGTGCAATGTATTGTGCAATTCAATTTACACAACAGATCTCTTCCTAGCAAACACACAGGGCTAGAATCACAGATTACAAACTGATGTTCGTCACTGTAATTCCCTATCTTCACTGACACTGGTTCAGTTAGAGGATTTGTCATTCTCCTGTTTGCGACTCCTACCACCTGAATCGTCTCTCCCGACATTGGCAGACCTGGGACTACCGCTGATCTCAACGTGGATCGAGTGGCCCCCGTATCCACCAAAAAGGTTGTAGGACATCCAGCCACTTCAGCTTCTACGTATGGTCCTCTCTGATCTACTTCCAGGGCTGCTCCTAAAGTACAGTCTTCTTCCCTTTTCACTCGTTGCCCTGTAAGAAGATCGACGTAGTAGCATTCTTCTCCTCCTACGAACAATGGCATTTGTCTATAGGTTTTTCCTCCATTTGTAATGCGAGGCGGTTGATGGAATGGCGCTCGAGGAGTTTGATTCCCCCCTTTGATAAACTTTCCCTTCGGGACTGCTGTTCCCTTTACCATGCTGGGTTGAACCTCATCCTCCTCCTGTTCTAATTCCCCCGTCTCGACATTATAAGGACACTCGCGTCTCCAATGTCCCACCTCGTTACACTGATGACACCTCGTTGTCTTTTTCAGTGTCGCGATATCCATTCTCGGTCTCGGTCTTTCTTCCTCATCTCTGCTCTGATTATTCTGTTTCTTTACTGGTGTTCCTGTTCCCTGTTGCCGCTGTCCACCCTTTCCAGCTGATTGCATCTGCACCAACATCAGCTTTTCTTTAAGTTTCTTTGCTTTTGAGTCTATTTCGTCGCTACAGTACCTCGCATACCTCAGAATCTCATCTAACGGTTTATTCTGCCAACAAATCAAATGCTGTTGTATCATTAGGCTTATGTCTGGTCTCAATCCTAGAACAAACTTCGACACAAACTGTCCTATGTCTTTGGGATCCATGACATCCAACCCACTATACTGTTTGAATGCTTTCAGCAATCTCTCATAGAACTCGTGAACGGTCTCTTTAGGTTCCTGAGTTGTTCGATCTATCTTAACCCAGTCTATGTCTTGCTACTCTCTCGTACTTTTCCATGACTCTATCGGATGGACCGTTTGTCCGGGTATCTCTCGGAGGCTCACAAGTGGGCCATTCAATACTAAGTTTGCATGCCGTCCACAAATCTCCGGGTACTACGATATCGAACAAGGTGTTCAAATCGATCCACAGCACCTTAGAGATCTTCACGAACCTCTCTACCTGCTTGTACCACTCCACGGGGTTCTCTCTTAACTTTGGGAAAGAATTAGTGAATGCCGCTAAATCCCCCCTACTCCAGGGTACATGAACGTAGTTTCCGTTCGCGATTTCTCGCAAAGGGAAAGCTTCCATTCGCATTAGGTCTGTATCCTGGGACTTCACAAGTGCACTCCTTCTGACAGATCCCCTCTTGGACCATTTTTCCTCCCATCTATCCAGATCTCTCCATATCCTGATACACATGATCAGTTCCCTTATGTGTACTCTTAGCCCATTCGTTCTACGCTCATCTAGATCTCGATCTGTGCAATTCAGCCTATGGTTGGCCTGTAAGGCTTTAGTTCGTGACATGTCTATCATATACTTGTCTGCTAATTCAGATAATTTTTCATGAGCTGCCCTTGCTTTCCGAGTAACATCCTTAGATAAAAACAGTATTTCATCTGGTTCGTACAGCTCTAACCTTTCTATTGCCACAGTGCCATCAATTATCTCATCCAAGTCTGATTTTAAACTCATTACGTCAATCCGTCTTGCTTTGATTTCAGCTCTCAGTACGTCAGTCCTAGGTTGTTCTCTTACATCCCTCTCACCTCCACTATGCGCCCTACGCCTAAGCACAGGTGAATTATGAGGAGTTTTTCTTCCATCTCTTTGTTCCCACCTCTCTAGATCCCAAGCCTTTCCATCTTCCCTTGGGGTGTGGTGGAACATTGCTCCATTCCCCATCACTACATTCCGTCTTTTCGGCTCGGTGTCTCCAGATACGATATAGGATCCACCGTGCTGTTCTAAACCACTGTAACTCGCTTGCTGTCTGGTGTCGCTCAACAAAATGAAGGGTCCTTTACGGTCCTCCATGTTCCCGCGACCTCGTTCGTGATCACCGGATGCATGGCGAGACGTTTCGCGACTCCCTGTATTCTCATGACTTCGTTCGTGATCACCGGACGCATGTCGAGACATTTCACGACTCTCCATGTTCCCGTGATTCCAATGTTGCACATTTGAGTCCGGGGTATGGTGAGTGCATCTGAAAGTATTTCGGTACTCCTGCGTCCTTCGTTCTCCCTCACTAAAGGTGACGCGAGGCACTTCCCCACACCCTGCACTCCTGTCGTCGCACATTTGCCTATTGCCACTGGTGGTAGGGCAAGTATCTCCTCTGCTTCCTTGACTCCCTCTCTCCCACTCTGGGCTGCTTTCGCCAGCTCCACAATGAGAGAGGATCCTGTTATCCTGATCACTTCATCCTGCTTCTGTTTCTAATTTCTTATTCTGAGTTTCTTCGGCAGCATCCCATTCTCTCAGATATTCCCTTAATTCCTTATAGGATTTCGGTTTCGGTCCCCTCAAATCCATCTGTCCTCTTTGGCCCCCCTGTTCTATCCAGGGACCCGTTGCAGAATCTAATGGGGTACTCCGACTCATTGGTGCTAGCAACTGTCTTTGGGAATTGGTCGTGTTATCCCTATTCTCTATCTCTGCCCTTTCCCTGTCCCATCGTGCCTGTTCCTCCTGCTGGACCCCCTCTGGGTTGTAGATTGACACTATAGGGCCTATGGTAACAGGTACTTGTAAAGCGTCGGGCATTTGATACGACCTTGCATACTGCGTTTCTGGCACCTTCTGGACCACTAATCTTCCCACTACTCTCTGTTCGGGACTAGATTGAGGTACTTCCTCACCTTTCTTGACATCCCACTCTGTTACTGGGAGCGATTTATATTCCCCCCATCTAGCTCCGTCCCCTTGCTGTAATGCGGGACTTTCGGCTTCTCTGTTGTACGGAGGTGGTCTATCTGTTAATAGCCTCTCTATCAGATCCTCTTCTGTCTCGCTATCCTCATCTTCTTCTAGAGGTTTCTTTTCCCCCGTAACTTCTAGCATCGGGTACAGCTTGTCTGCCTCTATCTTTTGCACCCTCCACTTTTTAGCTTCATCGTCCCATTTAGCATCCTGCACTGCTTTTACCGATCGCCTTACTCTTTCCTGGCGTCTCTTCAAGCTCTTTTCGTGTGCTGCTCTAAACCATGCACTAAGGGCTTCGAACTGTGTTGGCCTCGGTAGAGGTCTCGTTGCAAGCATTACCGCTTTCAGTTGGTTCAATACTTCTAGCTTAAACGTCCCGTATCTCGGAAACGTCAGTTCCTTATTCCCTTCTGTTAGCTTATTCCACTCGGAGATCCATAATATCGAGTGTAAGCCTACATTTACTGCCATATGATAAGCTGGTGTGCCTTCTGGTGGAGCTTCTTCTCCGGCAAACAAATTTCTTCTATCTCTCTTAAAGATCGCCCTTAAACGTTTAAAACACTTCATTTTTGATAGTCTACAATTTTCCTCTATTCTCTTCCTTATTTACGTCCCGATGACAAACCAACCAATCCCTACGCGGCTCTTGCTAATCGGCCTATCCCAGCGCGGTTCTACGCTAACCGACCAATCTCAGCGCGGCTCTACGCTGACGTCACTCGTTCCCTCTGCAGCAGTTCCCCTTCTTTCTCAACTCGTCTCACGATCTTGCATGCGTTTTCATTCATCCGCTGAAAAATGACTACTTCCGTCCAAGCGATCACTTTTCTCTGACTGTACGGCCACAGTCTAACTGTAATTGTCACCTCAACTGATGAAACGTCTTTCCTCTCACGCTCAGACGATCGCCTTAACTGATAGGTTACTTACACACAGTAAACGTACGACCAGCGTCCGTTACTCATACACTCACTCTTACGCTCCCCCTATCATCGGTCCGTCGGGCGATCAATGGTACCTCATGACCCCCTTTCAATGGTAGACAAATTACTCTGGGTGTTCGATACACCCGAACCACTTAAGTCCTTTCCTGGATCTTAAGATTTTATCCGGTTGCGCGCGCTCACAACCTTCCCTCAATCACACTACAGGCATTCAACTCCGCTTGACATTACAACACAAGTACAACATAAAATACCGCAATCTTACAACGCATGACCCTTATACTCACTCTCGACCGACTCTGCTGCTTTTCCCTCGACACACCGTCAGCACCGTCTTCGGCAGGGATTCTTCTTCTGGTCGTCGATGACTAGGGACCTTGGGGTAAACTAGACCTGACCTAGGTTGTCTTCCTCAAGAAGAAAACCATCTTTCTCTGCTACCAACTGCGGGGAATGAGATTTTAATATCTTTTTATGATCAATTTGATAACTTATCTCATTCGTCAATTTTTGATCGGTTGTTTTCTGTCATTGAGTAAAAGACAAACCCCACATAGGTTAGATAAACCCCATAAACTGACGCAACTCTGAAGAACCACTTACAACTGATAAAGTTAAAAAGTTTTAATATAAAATTAAGAAAAGTTGCAAGTACAATCCTCTCAGGATAAAATTCAGCAAATATACAGGAACTAGAAGGAACATATATTCCCTAAAGAACCTCAGTCTACAAACGAAAATTAAGAAAAGTCAGCTCGAGAATCAACAAATTAAAAAGCATAGATATGATGTGGTTCTGTTGCGTCATTTAAAGAAAGAGAAAAATAATCAAGTTAAATCTGTCCCTACTCTATACTAAGTGACATCCCTACTTCGCAAGTTCCTAACCTAAAAAGGTGTCAGCAGTTTGACTTCCAAAGAAGTTCAAACTCTCTTAGCCTCTAATGGTAACTTAAGTTTAAGAAGCAGTACCTTCTCTGCCTACCCATCCGCTCTCTAAGGGTCCTCGGCCTACTGCTCTCTTGCGCTCTGATCTCTCTCAGCGCATCTGCTCAAGTCATCTACTCTTCGCCCTTCGCTCTGAGCTGTTCGCCTTCGCCTTCGCCTTCGCTATCTTCTCCCCGGGGTGCTGTCCCTAAAATACACAATCACAGTATGGGTGGAACGCCCCTTCGACGCCCACCACGGACTTTCCCCATGATCTCATTCTTTGCTCTTTCCATGGCTTCATCTCTTCGTGTCGTCCGTTAAGTTGACCCTTCTTCTTAGACGCCATCTTCGTCTTCTTGCTGGTGACTTCATTGACATTACATTTGACACTTTCGGAGCAAAAGTCTATCACCTCATCAGAACTTTACTCTTTACGACTATATGCATAACCTTTCTTGGTCCTGTGAATGGTCATTTCAAAACAAGACTCAATTTCCAAGCGTCTCCTCTCACGTTTAGGCAATAAACTTCGTCCGGCATTGTCACCTTAAATCTAACAAGAACTAGACTCCTTGGCTCGCACGTTCACATCAAGGCTATTCACGACTCCTGTGAGCCCACTAAATTACATACAGCGGACTACACTCCTGCGAACCCTTGGTCAGTCAGGTTAAGATCACAAATGACCTAAACCCTTCTAACATTCCTACAAGAAGCTTTCTACACAGTATAACCTTTAACACACATTTATATATAATCGCATTTAGTAAATCCCTTGCTTAAGTGAATACATTCTACATAGAATATAAATTTCATAGAATACAAGTTATATAGAATATAACTTTATACTTTCATTCGTTACACCGTTAGGTATTCTCTCTGCACATTTCTCCACATTACATTTCTCGCCGTTTCTCCATTTAAAGTTACACATGTACATGAATTCTACTTTGCACGTTCTTCAATTCGTAAGCATTTCTACACATTCCTACATTAGCCCACTATGTATACAGGCCTTTCCTAATTCTAATACACTCTAAAGTGAATACAAATACATTTCCTATTACTGTGGTTACATCGGTTAACTTTATACTACAAGTGTTAACTTCACGTTACAGTTTCTACGTTTATGCGATACGCTTGTAAATATGACTCGGATATACGTTTTATTCAAATTGCGCTCTCTCAGGGGTGACCTGCCTTGTCTCTTCCTGGCTCTGATGGGCAAGGACGGGCCCGCCCTTGGCCGGGGCTTTGCTCGGGCGCCACACGTGCGCGTCCCGCGGTGATGTCACGCGCCTTTAGGCGCTCCGATGCAGGCTTGCTCCTCCCTTCTAGGGGGAGCACAGGGCAGAAAAGGCTTGTGGGACAGAGAGTCCTTGGCGAGACAGGCAGTGCTTGCGTTCCGCACAGCGGTGGTGACACACGCCTTTAGGCGCTCCGGTGCAGGCTTGCTCGTCCCTCCTGGGGAGAGCACAGGGCAGAAAAGGCTTGTGGGACAGGGAGTCCTTGGCGAGACAGGCAGTGCTTGCGTCCAATGGTTATGCTCTATGGCTATCCATACTCGAACAGGCCCTAACAGGGAAGTTACCAAAGGGAGTCTATCCTTACCTCGAAATCCCTAAGGTAAAGGAAACAAGGGCAATGGGCAGCCTGAATGATATGGTTTTGTGACTCGTCCATTTGACTTGACATATTGACATGGTCACATTTAACCAATCTGGGCATAGGCGCAGGCTGGGTGCTTGAGGAGCAGAGTCAGAAGAAATTCAAGATGCAATGTGGGCCTAGGACAGGGGCCTTGCAAGAAGCTTGTACCGCTAGGGGCTGGAAAAATCTCACAGCGTGAACACATTCGCGATGGATGGAAGCATTTTGCAAGTGGCAGTCACCACTGGGGTTGCAAAACCCACATTTTTTGGGTGCCTAGGAGGATAGTGTAAGGAGGAAGTCAATGAGCGGGGGTGTCTCTCCTTAATAGGAGCAAGAGGCAGGTACACCGGAGGATGGTTGAGCCATCAATGGGGTGCGAATCACCATAAGGGGGACAAATAATCTGGTGCTTAAGGGGAGGGGGAAGTCGGCAAATTGAAAAGAACCACTCAGGGTGGTAAAACCTCCATATAGGGGTAAGAAAGAGGCTGAAGGGAAGAAAGCCCATTAGGGGTTGGCATCATGAGTGGAAAAAAGGACACTATCTGGGGTAGACATGAGTGGAAGCACTGTTACAGAGGAAAACAAAGAGATCACAGTGGAAGACTCTAAGACCACTGGTGGGCATACAAAAGAAAATGTTATGGAAGACGGCTTGACGGGTGGTGGAGCCTGCAAGTGGTATACACCACAGTGGTCAAAACAGTCAAGCAGTGCCACATGCACAAAAAATTGAATGTGTGAGGATACTTACAATAGGATGGCACCACTTGGGACTGCGAACCTCTCTTGGCAAGAAAAACAAATAAGGAGGCTACAATGGAGGATCAGCCAGGGGGAAACACAGAGCAAGGAATCTACAAGGGGACGCTCTCCTTGTTTTTGTTTGGGGTAAAGGGATTTGTATTAACTGTATATGAATATTCCCTGAATATTCCAGTTCTAGATGTTTTGTGGTCAAATCACAAAGCCATTTAAAAGAATGTGAAGTAGTACTACAGGAGTATTACTTTGCATACTCCAAATATCATTGTACGATGCCCCCACAAATGCACACATTCATTTAAACTGACACACACATTGCAATCCCATTAGAATTTCAAAATAGGTGGCAGTGGTTGGACAGATAGGAGGCTGAAATAGTACCATAAGACATATAGGCAGTATTTGCTGCCTTAAAGTGTTTAAGCCCTAGTCCTGGCACAAGCAGCAGATGTGTTCTCCTATTTCATTAGGTGAAGATTCACAGAGTCATGGTGCACTCTCCAGTCAATACAGATGCTGCACTTTTTTTGCCCAAGAACCATCAAAAAGAGCCCTGTTGTGATTCACATATTTTCTCCTCAGATGTTAGCAGGGAGAAGACACCCAAGTCCTATACATGACAAAATTAACAAGCATTTGCAATGCAATAGGTCTCGCATTAGGAACATTTGAGCTATTGGTATTGTAAATTACACATTTTTTAGTTACGTGTTGGTTTTGAAAATAGCGAAATTAATATCTTTGTCATTTACAATGCCAATACTGTTAACTTTTGCAAATGTGACACCTATAGCATTTCTAATGCAACATGTTTTGTATTTACGTGCCTTTGATGTATTGATATTCCAAATAACAATGGCTTTGATTTTTTTAAAATAATTGATACTTAAATAAAAAGTATTGTAATTTATAATGGCAATAGCTTAAACTTTTGTAAATAACTTTTGTAAAGATTATGTTCAGTGTATTTTATTGTGACGAAAAACCAAGAACAGAAGTGAAATATTAACATATTTTTGTGACATGTGTAATAAAGCTTGAAACATTGAGAGAACATATTTGAACCAGTTGTTGAATGGTTGCACAGATTGATGCAGTGGTGGCGCTGAGTGATGTTATGGAGGCGCTGAGTGATGTTATGGTGGCGCTGAGTGATGTTGTGGCATTCAGTGATGCAGTGGTAGCTCATAGTGATGTTGTGGTGCCCCTGAGTGATGCTGTGGGGCCCCTGAGTGATGCTGTGGTGGTGCGATAGATAGATAAAGGGAGGGCGATAGATAGATAGATAGATAGATAGATAGATAGATAGATAGATAGATAGATGGATGGATGGATGGATGGATGGATGGATGGATGGATGGATGGATAGATAGATAGATAGATAGATAGATAGATAGATAGATAGATAGATAGATAGATAGATAGATAGATAGATAGATAGATAGATAGATAGATAGATAGATAGATAGATAGATAGATAGATAGATAGATAGATAGATAGATAGATAGATAGATAGATAGATAGATAGATAGATAGATAGAGTGAGGGCGATAGATAGATAGATAGATAGATAGAGTGAGGGCGATAGATAGATAGATAGATAGAGTGAGGGCGATAGATAGATAGATAGATAGATAGATAGATAGATAGAGTGAGGGCGATAGATAGATAGATAGATAGATAGATAGATAGATAGATAGATAGATAGATAGATAGATAGATAGATAGATAGATAGATAGATAGAGTGACGGAGATAGATAGATAGATAGAGTGACGGTGATAGATAGATAGATAGAGTGACGGCGATAGATAGATAGACAGAGCGAGTGCGATAGATAGATAGACAGAGCGAGTGCGATAGATAGATAGATAGACAGAGCGAGTGCGATAGATAGACAGATAGATAGAGTGTGGTCGATAGATAGACAGGTAGAGTGTGGGCGATAGGTAGATAGATGTGCGTGGTTGTGTGGGGTTGTGTGTGTCTGGGGCTTTGTGTGTGTAGTTGTGTGTGTGTGGTTGTGTGTGTGGTTGTATGTGTGGTTGGGTGGGTGGTTGGGTGGGTGGTTGGGTGTGGTTGTGTGTGGTTGGTTGTGTGTATGGTTGTGTGTGTGTGTGGTTGTATGTGTGGCTGTGTGTGGTTGTGGTTGTGTGTGTGGTTGGATGTGGGTGTGTGTGGTTGGGTGTGAGGTTGGGTGTTTGTGGTTGTGTGTTTGTGGTTGTGTGTGTGGTTGTGGTTGTGTGTGGGTGGGTGGTTGTGTGTGTGTTGCTGTGTGTGTGTTGTGTTTGTGGTTGTGTGTGTGGTTGTGATTGCATGGGTTGTGTGTGTGGTTGTGTGTGTGGTTGTGTGTGTGTGGTTGTGTGTGTGGTTGTGTATGTATGTGGTTGTGTGTCGTGATGTGTGTGGTGATGTGTGTGGTTGTGTGTTTGGTGATGCGTGTGGTTGTGAGGGTGGTGATGTGTGTGGTTGTGTGTGTGGTTGTATGTGTGGTTGTGTGTGTGGTTTTGTGGGGTTGTGTGGGGTTGTGTGTGTGGCTGTATGTGTGATTGTGTGTGTGGTTGAGTTTGGCTGTGTGTGTGATTGTGTGTGAGATTGTGTGTGTGTGGTTGTGTGTGTTTGTGTGGTTGTGTGTGTGTGGTTGTATGTGTGTGTGTGTGCGTGGTTGTATGTATGTGTGTGCGGTTAGAGGAGGATGTATGTGGAAGAGAGCAGCAGATCAGCACAGGAGAAGAGAACAGGGAGCTAGAGAAAGAGGTGGGTGGAAGAGAGCAGCAGATCATCACAGCAAAAGAGAACAGGGAGTTAAAGAAGGAGGTGGGGTGGAAGAGAGCAGAAGATCAGCACAGGTGAAGAGAAGAGAACAGGGAGTTAGAGAAGGAGGCAGGGTGGAAGAGAGCAGCAGAACATCATGGGAGAAGAGAACAGGTAGGTAGAGAAGGAGGTGGGGTGGAAGAGAGCAGCAAATCAGCATGAGAGAAGAGAACAGGGAGTTAAAGAAGGAGGTGGGTAGATGAGAGCAGCAGATCAGCACAGGAGAAGAGAACAGGGAGTTAAAGAAGGAGGTGGGTGGAAGAGAACAGCAGATTGGCACAGGAGAAGAAAACCGGGAGTTACAGAAGGAGGCGGTGGAAAAGAACAGCAGATCAGCACTGGAGAAGGCAACAAGGAGTTAGAGAACGAGGCGGGGTGGAAGAGAAGAGCAGATCAGCACAGGAGAAGAGAACAGGGAGTTAGAGAAGGGGGCGGATGGAAGAGAGCACCAGATCAGCACGGGAGAACAGAACAGGGAGTTATAGAAGGAGGCGGGTGGAAGAGAGTAGCAGATCAGCACAGGAGAAGAGAAGAGAACGGGGAGTTAAAGGAGGAGGTGGGGTGGAAGAGAGCAGCAGATCAGCACAGGAAAAGAGAACAAGGAGGTGGGGTAAAAGAGAGCAGCAGATTAGCACAGGAGAAGGCAAAAAGGAGTTAGAGAATGAGGCAGGGTGGAAGAGAAGAGCAGATCAGCACAGGAAACGAGACCATGGAGTTAGAAAAGGGGGCGGGTGGAATAGAGCAGCAGATCAGAACGGGAGAACAGAACAGGGAGTTAAAGAAGTTGGCGGGTGGAAGAGAGGAGCAGATCAGCACAGGAGAAGAGAACAGTGAGTTAAAGAAGGAGGTGGGGTGGAAGAGAGCAGCCGACCAACACAGGTGAAGAGAACAGGGAGTTAAAAATGAGGCGGGTGGAAGAGAACAGCAGATCAGCACAGGAGAAAAGAACAGAGTTAAAGAAGGAGGCGGGGTGAAAGAGAGCAGCAGATCAGCACAGGAGAAGAGAACAGGGAGTTAAAGAAGGAGGTGGGGTGGAAGAGTGCAGCAGATCAGCAAAGGCGAAGATAACAGAGTTAAAAAGGAGGAGGGTGGAAGAGAACAGCAGATCGGCACAGGAGAAGAGAACAGAGAGTTAGAGAAAGAGGCGGGTAGAAGAGAGGGAGGGCGATAGATAGAGGGAGGGCAATAGAGTGAGGGCGATAGATAGAGGGAGGGCGATAGATAGAGGGAGGGCAATAGATAGATAGATAGATAGATAGATAGATAGATAGATAGATAGATAGATAGATAGATAGATAGATAGATAGAGTGAGGGCGATAGATAGATAGATAGATAGATAGATAGATAGATAGATAGATAGATAGATAGATAGATAGATAGATAGATAGATAGATAGATAGATAGATAGATAGATAGATAGAGTGAGGGCGATAGATAGATAGATAGATAGATAGATAGATAGATAGATAGATAGATAGATAGATAGATAGATAGATAGATAGACAGAGTGAGAGCGATAGATAGATAAAGTGATGGCGATAGAGCGAGTGCGATAGATAGAGTGATGCCGATAGAGTGAGTGCAATAGATAGATAGATAGATAGAGTGTGGTCGATAGATAGACAGATAGAGTGTGGGCGATAGATAGATAGATGTGGGTGGTTGTGTGTGTCTGGGGTTGTGAGTGTGTAGTTGTGTGTGTGTGGTTGTGTGTGTGTGGTATGTGTGTGTGGGTGGTTGTGTGTGGTTGTATGTGTGGTTGGGTGGGTGGTTGGGTGTGGTTGTGTGTGGTTGGTTGTGTGTGTGTGTGGTTGTATGTGTGGCTGTGTGTGGTTGTGGTTGTGTGTGTGGTTGGATGTGGTTGTGTGTGTGGTTGGGTGTGTGGTTGTGTGTTTGTGGTTGTGTGTTTGTGCTTGTGTGTGTGGTTGTGTTTGTGGTTGTGGTTGTGTGTGGGTGTGTGGTTGTGTGTGTGTTGCTGTGTTTGGTTGTGTGTGTTGTGTTTGTGGTTGTGTGTGTGGTTGTGATTGTATGGGTTGTGTGTGTGGTTGTGTGTGGTTGTGTGTGTGTGTGGTTGTGTGTGTGGTTGTGATTGTATGGGTTGTGTGTGTGGTTGCGTGTGTGGTTGTGTGTGTGTGGTTGTGTGTGTGTGGTTGTGTGTGTGGTTGTGATTGTATGGGTTGTGTGTGTGGTTGTGTGTGTGTGGTTGTGTGTGTGTATGTGGTTGTGTGTCGTGATGTGTGTGGTGATGTGTGTGGTTGTGTGTGTGGTGATGTGTGTGGTTGTGAGGGTGGTGATGTGTGTGGTTGTGTGTGTGGTTGTAGGTGTGGTTGTGTGTGTGGTTGTGTGGGGTTGTGTGTGTGGCTGTATGTGTGATTGTGTGTTTGGTTGAGTTTGGTTGTGTGTGTGGTTGTGTGTGAGATTGTGTGTGTGTGGTTGTGTGTTTGTGTGGTTGTGTGAATTGCTGTTTACCTGGCCCGATGCCGATTTGGATACATCCACGGTCCACCTGTGTCTGTCCTCTGTTTTTCGCTGGCTAACGGAGGCCCAGCTGAAGTGCAACGAGGACAAGTCAGAGGTGCTCTTTTATGGTACCTTCCCCCCTTCGTTCAGGAGCTCACTGTGGCCATCTAACATTCCCGGCCCTAGTGAGATGGGGAGACCTGCCAAAAATCTTGGCATTTGGTTTGCGGAGGACCTGAAATTTGAGCATCACGTTAAGAAGCTGACAGGCACCTGCTTCGCCACCTTGAGAATGCTACGCAAATTCTTCCCCCTACTTCCTAGGGAGGCGAGGGAGTCGGTTGCTAGGGCGCTCATCTTGGCTAGGTTGGACTATGCCAATGCACTGTTTAGTGGCATACCCGCCTACTTAGTGCAGCGTCTGCAAATTATTCAGAATGCTGCCGTCCGTCTACTTTTTAACATACCTAGATGGAAGAGCGTTCGCGTGGAGATGCGCACGCTTCATTGGCTCCCGGTCAAGCAGCGCCTTATGTTTAAATCTTTGGTGCTGGCTTTCCGGGCAACCCATGATCAAGGCCCAAGCTACTTGAGAAAGAGATTTGTCAGATATGTTCCTACACGTACCCTGAGATCCTCTACTCTATTTAAATTGACTCTTCCACGTTTTAATCGGTTCAGACTTGGTGGTCAGTCGATTTCTGTGATTGTGGCCCGGGCCTGGAACGCTCTCCCTTTCCATCTGCGTTCCATGCCAACAGTGGCTGCATTCAAAAAACATCTGAAAACTCACCTCTTTAAGAGTACAAGCTGACATGTTTTTTTTCACTCCCTAAAGTCTTGATGTCTGTTTCTTTTTCCCTTGTTTCGCGCCAGGATACTCCCCAGTAATGGAGCGCGTTATAAAATGGTTTAAAGTAAAGTAAAGTAAAAAGTAAAGTGTGTGTGTGGTTGTATGTGTGTGTGTGTGCGTGGTTGTATGTATGTGTGTGCGGTTAGAGAAGGATGTATGTGGAAGAGAGCAGCAGATCAGCACAGGAGAAGAGAACAGGGAGCTAGAGAAAGAGGTGGGTGGAAGAGAGCAGCAGATCATCACAGCAAAAGAGAACAGGGAGTTAAAGAAGGAGGTGGGGTGGAAGAGAGCAGAAGTACAGCACAGGTGAAGAGAAGAGAACAGGGAGTTAGAGAAGGAGGCAGGGTGGAAGAGAGCAGCAGAACATCATGGGAGAAGAGAACAGGGAGGTAGAGAAGGAGGTGGGGTGGAAGATAGCAGCAAAGCAGCATGAGAGAAGAGAACAGGGAGTTAAAGAAGGAGGTGGGAAGATGAGAGCAGCAGATCAGCACAGGAGAAGAGAACAGGGAGTTAAAGAAGGAGGCGGGTGGAAGAGAACAGCAGATTGGCACAGGAGAAGAAAACCGGGAGTTACAGAAGGAGGTGGTGGAAAAGAACAGCAGATCAGCACTGGAGAAGGCAACAAGGAGTTAGAGAACGAGGCGGGGTGGAAGAGAAGAGCAGATCAGCACAGGAGAAGAGAACAGGGAGTTAGAGAAGGCGGCGGATGGAAGAGAGCACCAGATCAGCTCGGGAGAACAGAACATGGAGTTATAGAAGGAGGCGGGTGGAAGAGAGTAGCAGATCAGCACAGGAGAAGAGAAGAGAACAGGGAGTTAAAGGAGGAGGTGGGGTGGAAGAGAGCAGCAGATCAGCACAGGAGAAGAGAACAAGGAGGTGGGGTTAAAGAGAGCAGCTGATTAGCACAGGAGAAGGCAAAAAGGAGTTAGAGAATGAGGCAGGGTGGAAGAGAAGAGCAGATCAGCACAGGAAAAGAGACCATGGAGTTAGAAAAGGGGGCGGGTGGAATAGAGCAGCAGATCAGAACGGGAGAACAGAACAGGGAGTTAAAGAAGTTGGCGGGTGGAAGAGAGGAGCAGATCAGCACAGGAGAAGAGAACAGTGAGTTAAAGAAGGAGGTGGGGTGGAAGAGAGCAGCCGATCAACACAGGTGTAGAGAACAGGGAGTTAAAAATGAGGCGGGTGGAAGAGAACAGCAGATCAGCACAGGAGAAAAGAACAGCGTTAAAGAAGGAGGCGGGGTGAAAGAGAGCAGCAGATCAGCACAGGAGAAGAGAACAGGGAGTTAAAGAAGGAGGTGGAGTGGAAGAGAGCAGCAGATCAGCAAAGGCGAAGATAACGGAGTTAAAAAGGAGGAGGGTGGAGGAGAACAGCAGATCGGCACAGGAGAACAGAGAGTTAGAGAAAGAGGCGGGTGGAAGAGAAGGAGGGCGATAGATAGAGGGAGGGCGATAGATAGATAGAGGGAGGGCGATAGATAGATAGATAGATAGATAGATAGATAGATAGATAGATAGATAGATAGATAGATAGATAGATAGATAGATAGATAGATAGATAGATAGATAGATAGATAGAGTGAGGGCGATAGATAGATAGATAGATAGATAGATAGATAGATAGATAGATAGATAGATAAATAGATAGATAGATAGATAGATAGATAGATAGATAGATAGATAGATAGATAGATAGATAGATAGATAGATAGATAGATAGATAGATAGATAGATAGATAGATAGATAGATAGATAGATAGATAGATAGATAGATAGATAGATAGATAGATAGATAGATAGATAGACAGACAGAGTGAGAGCGATAGATAGATAAAGTGATGGCGATAGAGCGAGTGCGATAGATAGAGTGATGGCGATAGAGTGAGTGCAATAGATAGATAGATAGATAGAGTGTGGTCGATAGATAGACAGATAGAGTGTGGGCGATAGATAGATAGATGTGGGTGGTTGTTTGTGTCTGGGGTTGTGTGTGTGTAGTTGTGTGTGTGTGGTTGTGTGTGTGTGGTATGTGTGGGTGGGTGGTTGTGTGTGTGGTTGTGTGTGTGGTTGGGTGGGTGGTTGGGTGTGGTTGGGTGTGGTTGATTGTGTGTGTGTGTGTGTGTGTGGTTGTATGTGTGGCTGTGTGTGGTTGTGGTTGTGTGTGTGGTTGGATGTGGTTGTGTGTGTGTGGTTGGGTGTGTGGTTGTGTGTTTGTGGTTGTGTGTTTGTGGTTGTGTGTGTGGTTGTGTGTGTGTGTTTGTGGTTGTGTGTGGGTGTGTGGTTGTGTGTGTGTTGCTGTGTTTGGTTGTGTGTGTTGTGTTTGTGGTTGTGTGTGTGGTTGTGTGTGTGTGATTGTATGGGTTGTGTGTGTGGTTGTGTTTGTGTGGTTGTGTGTGTGTGGTTGTGTGTGTGGTTGTGTGTATGTGGTTGTGTGTGTGGTGATGTGTGTGGTGATGTGTGTGGTTGTGTGTGTGGTGATGTGTGTGGTTGTGAGGGTGGTGATGTGTGTGGTTGTGTGTGTGGTTGTATGTGTGGTTGTATGTGTGGTTGTATGTGTGGTTATGTGTTTGGTTGTGTGGGGTTGTGTGTGTGGCTGTATGTGTGATTGTGTGTGTGGTTGAGTTTGGTTGTGTGTGCGGTTATGTGTGAGATTGTGTGTGTGTGGTTGTGTGTGTTTGTGTGGTTGTGTGTGTGTGGTTGTATGTGTGTGCGTGGTTGTATGTATGTGTGTGCGGTTAGAGAAGGATGTATGTGGAAGAGAGCAGCCGATCAGCACAGGAGAAGAGAACAGGAAGCTAGAAAAGAGGTGGGTGGAAGAGAGCAGCAGATCAGCACAGGTGAAGAGGGGAGAACAGGGAGTTAGAGAAGGAGGCAGGGTGGAAGAGAGCAGCAGAACAGCATGGGAGAAGAGAACGGGGAGGTAGAGAAGGAGGTGGGGTGGAAGAGAGCAACAAATCAGCATGAGAGAAGAGAACAGGGAGTTAAAGAAGGAGGTGGGTAGATGAGAGCAGCAGATCTGCACAGGAAAAGAGAAGAGGGAGTTAAAGAAGGAGGTGGGTGGAAGAGAACAGCAGATTGGCACAGGAGAAGAGAACCAGGAGTTACAGAAGGAGGCGGTGGAAAAGAACAGCAGATCAGCACTGGAGAAGGCAACAAGGAGTTAGAGAATGAGGCGGGGTGGAAGAGAAGAGCAAATCAGCACAGGAGAAGAGAACAGGGAGTTAGAGAAGGGGGCGAATGGAAGAGAGCACCAGATCAGCACGGGAGAACAGAACAGGGAGTTATAGAAGGAGGCGGGTGGAAGAGAGTAGCAGATCAGCACAGGAGAAGAGAAGAGAACAGGGAGTTAAAGGAGGAGGTGGGGTGGAAGAGAGCAGCAGATCAGCACAGGAGAAGAGAACAAGGAGGTGGGGTAAAAGAGAGCAGCAGATTAGCACAGGAGAAGGCAACAAGGAGTTAGAGAATGAGGCAGGGTGGAAGAGAAGAGCAGATCAGCACAGGAGAAGAGTCCAGGGAGTTAGACAAGGGGGCGAGTGGAAGAGAGCAGCAGATCAGAACGGTAGAACAGAACAGGGAGTTAAAGAAGGTGGCGGGTGGAAGAGAGGAGCAGATCAGCACAGGAGAAGAGAACAGGGAGTTAAAGAAGGAGGTGGGGTGGAAGAGAGCAGCAGATCAACACAGGTGAAAAGAACAGGGAGTTAAAAATGAGGCGGTGGAAGAGAACAGCAGATCAGCACAGGAGAAAAGAACAGAGTTAAAGAAGGAGGCGGGGTGAAAGAGAGCAGCAGATCAGCACAGGTGAAGAGAACATGGATTTAAAGAAGGAGTTGGGGTGGAAGAGAGCAGCATATCAGCACAGGAGAAGAGAACAGGGAGTTAAAGAAGGAGGTGGGGTGGAAGAGAGCAGCAGATCAGCAAAGGAGAAGATAACGGAGTTAAAAAGGAGGCGGTGGAAGAGAACAGCAGATCGGTACAGGAGAAGAGAACAGACAGTTAGAGAAAGAGGCGGGTGGAAGAGAGGGAGGGCGATAGATAGAGGGAGGGCGATAGAGTGAGGGCGATAGATAGAGGAAGGGCATAGATAGATAGATAGAGGGGGATAGATAGATAGAGGGAGCGCGATAGATAGAGGGAGGTTGATAGATAGATAGATAGATAGATAGATAGATAGATAGATAGATAGATAGATAGATAGATAGATAGAGTGAGTGAGTGAGGGCGGTAGAGTGAGCAAGGGCGGTAGAGTGAGAGAGGGCAGAAGAGTGAGTGAGAGCAGAAGAGTGAGTGAGGGTGGAAGAGTGAGTGAGGGCGGAAGAGTGAGTGAGGGCAGAAGAGTGAGTGAGGGCGGAAGTGAGTGAGGGTGGTAGAGTGAGTGAGGGTGGTAGAGTAGTAGAGTGAGAGTGGTAGAGTGGTAGAGTGAGGGTGGTAGAGTGGTAGAGTGAGGGCGGTAGAGTGGTTGAGTGAGGGTGGTAGAGTGAGGGTGTTAGAGTGGTAGAGTGCGGGCGTGAGGGCGGTAGAGTGAGGGCCGTAGAGTGGTATAGTGAGGGCGGTAGAGTGAGGGCAGTAGAGTGGTAGAGTGAGGGTGGTATAGTGGGGGTGGTAGAGTTGTAGAGTGAGGGCGGTAGAGTGGTAGAGTGAGGGCGGTAGAGTGAGGCCGTGAGGGCGGTAGAGTGAGGGTGATAGAGTGTTAGAGTGAGGGCGGTAGAGTGGTAGAGTGAGGGCGGTAGAGTGAGGGTGGTAGAGTAGTAGAGTGAGGGCGGTAGGTTGAGGGCTGGAGAGTGGTAGTGTGAGTGCGGTAGAGTGAGTGCGGTAGAGTGAGTGCGGGAGAGTGAGTGCGGTAGAGTGGTGAGGGTGTATGAGAGGGTGAGGGTGTGTGAGAGGGTGAGGGTGTGTGAAAGGGTGAGGGTGTGTGAGAGGGTGAGGGTGTGTCAGGGTGAGCGTGTGTGAGGGTGTGAGAGAGTGAGGGGGTGTAAGGGTGAGGGGGTGTGTGAGGGTGAGGGGGTGTGGTGGTTTGAGTGGGTGAGGAGGTGTGAGTGGGTGAGGGGGTGTGAGTGGGTGAGGGTGAGGGGGTGTTGGGGAGGGTGAGGGGGTGTGAGGGTGAGGGGGTGTGATGGTGAGGGGGGTGAGGGTGGGTGAGAGGTAGTGTGAGGGTGAGAGGGAGTGTGAGGTTGCGGGTGGGTGATGGTGGGTGAGAGGGTGAGTGGGTGTGTGAGAGTGAAGGGGTGGGTGAGGGGGTGTGAGGGTGAGGGGGTGTGAGGGTGAAGGTGTGGGGGAGGGTGGGTGAGGGTAGGAGAGAGGGTGAGTGAGGGTGAGGATGTGTGTGAGGGTGAGGGGGTGTGTGAGGGTGGGGGGTGAGGGTGAGGTGGTGTGAGGGTGAGGGGGTGTGTGAGGGTGAGAGGGTGTGTGAGGGTGCGTGTGGGTGAGGGTGGGTGAGAGGGGGTGTGAGGGTGAGGGGTGTGAGGTGAGGGGGTGTGAGGGTGAGGGTGTGGGGGAGGGTGAGAGGGTGGGTGAGAGGGTGAGTAAGAGTGAGGGGTGTGGGTGAGGGGGTGTGTTAGGGTGAGGGGGTGTGAGGGTGAGTGGGTGTGAGGGTGAGGGTGTGGGGGATGGTGAGGGGATGTGAGGGTGAGGGTATGTGAGGGTGAGGGGGTGTTTGGGGTGAGAGGGGGTTTAAGGGTGAGAGGGTGTGTGAGGGTGAGGATGTGTGAGGGTAAAAGGGTGGGTGAGGGTGGGTGAGAGGGTGAGTGAGGGTGAGGGGGTGTGTGAGGGTGAAGGGGTGTGAGGGTGAGGGGGTGTGAGGGTGAGGGGGTGTGAGGGTGAGGTGGTGTGAATATGAGGGTGTGAGGGAGGATGAGGGGATGTGAGGGTGAGGGTGTGTGAGGGTGAGGGTGGGTGAGTGGGGGAGTGAGGTTGAGGGGGTGTGAGGGTTGAGGGGGTCAGGGGTGTGAGGGTGAGTGAGGGTGTGTGAGGGTGAGGGTGTGAGAGGGGGTGAGGGAGGGTGAGAGGGTTAATGAATGTTGGCGCCACTAGTTCCCACAACTAACATCTCGTCACAAACTGTACGCATTCTTTGGCTTGTATTTTGGTGTGAGATGCCGGGATATGAACTATATGTTGTGATCGTTTTTGGGGGCCAACAAAGGGCAGTGTTGTTTAATTAAATTTAAACGCCAAATGTCGAAACAGGTTCGGATTAGCAAGATTTAGAACAGTGGTACATATTGTTAGGTTTTGGGGCCACTAGTTTTGAGGGGCTAGCGCTGTACTTGCCGTTTAAGATCATATTGTAGGCGTCACGTGCATTCCACTCAGCATTTGGCCTTATAATCTTTATGGCATTGCAGCCCGGGGTCCCGAGAAAAGGTAAACAGTCACACCTACCCCACAGCCGTGCTTTCCTCGGTGGTGTCAGTGACAAAGGCACAGCAGGGGGAGACACATATGCAGAGGAGAGGCAGGGGGGTGCCAGTCCCGCGAGCCCCCACCTCTATCCCCTCTCAGAGAAAGCTTTGTAAACACAAAGTACTGTGTGATATGCAGAGCCCCCAGGGCGCAAACAAAGAGGCAGAAGGGGGCCATTTGAAGCGATAAAGGGATAAATATTCTAAGCCTGGGCGTAGTTCGCGTAGCCGCACTCCGCGAGCTACGCGAAGATGCACTTGCACTCCGCGAACTACGCATAGCTCCGCGAGCATGCGTAGTAGCTTGCTTGACCCGTTCGCGAGCCATTTTTCGTCTTCGGGAGCGCTGTGGAACTCTGGAACCTGCTCGACACCACATCTCCAGACGTCGCCTTCCTCACGGAAACATGGATGAACGCCTCCTCAGCGCCCGACATCGCCGTCGCCATCCCGGACAGATACAAGATCACCCGGAGAGACCGCGTCAACGAGACAGGAGGAGGCATCGCCATCGTCCACAAGAACACCATCCGCATCACGACCAACTCAGACGACACCCTCACAGCCGCTTAACATCTTCACTTCCAGATACACACCGACCCCAAGACCACACTCAGAGATACCCTCATCTACAGACCCCCAGGACATCGCACACAATTCAGCGAAGACATCGCAGACTTCATCAGCCCGCACGCCCTCGCCTCCGCTGACTACATTCTCCTAGGGGACCTCAACTTCCACCTGGAGAACAACAACGACAACACAACCACCACCCTGCTGGACAACCTCGCCAACCTCGGACTCATGCAACTGGTGAACACCCCCACCCACTACGCCGGACACACGCTTGACCCAGTCTTCTCCTCCAGCAAGTACATCTCCTTTAGCCACCACCGGACTACACTGGACAGACCACAGCTGCGTCCACTTCAGCTTCAGAAAGACCACGACTCACCACCACCCGCAACAGGTTCCCCGCAGGAACTGGAACAAGATCACCACCGACCAGCTCACCACTTCACTGAGCCAGAACCCTCCCGCCAGCTCAACGGACCCCAACCAAGCAGCCAACATCCTCACACAGTGGATCACCAATTGCGCTCGCCCAACCAGCCTCGACCACTCGCAGTCCGGCTTCCGCGCCAACCACAGCACTGAGACCGCCCTCATCGCAGCCACTGACGACATCCGAGCCCTGCTCGACAACTGGGAAACAGCGGCCCTCATCCTCCTGGACCTCTCCGCAGCATTCGATACAGTCTGCCACCGCACCCTAGTGCAGCGCCTCAGCAACATCGGAATCCAAGAGAAGGCACTGGAGTGGATCATCTCGTTCCTCACCGGAAGAACCCAGAGAGTCCGCCTCCCCCCGTACAGATCCAAGGCCACCGAAGTCATATGCGGCGTACCACAAGGATCATCACTCAGCCCCACCCTCTTCAACGTCTACATGAGCCCCCTCACAGCCATCGTACTCCAACACAACCTCAACATCATCTCCTACGCCGACGACACCCAGCTGATCCTCTGTCATGACACCGTCTTTCCAAGCCCAAAAACGAGCTTAGAACACCCTTCGAGGAAACCCACCCCTGTCCCGTGCAACCTGCACGCCTGTACCTAAAAGGGAAAAAAGGGTTAGCATGTAAAGTCATTAATAATGGTTGATGTTCACTGTTATATGCATGTTTCAAACCAATGCCTTTATATGTTTATTATGATTGGCTGCATTATTTATGTGGTACTCCGTGTAGACATTCAAGGGGAAAAAGACGCGCTTTGGTGTTGCATCAAGAAAAGGAAAAAAGACGCGCTTTAAAAAAACAACACGCATCTTTTTGGTGCGCGATGCAGAATGATTCAGCGCTCCATTCTCGGAGTGCTCGGCGGACTTTGGGCGTGGCACGCAGCCGTTTCCTGACGTCCTTGGGTGTGGCTAGACTATAAAAGCCACACCCAAGGTTCTAGAAGACGCTTGGTCTTCGGAGTGTCCCGGAGTCAACACCTGCATGGAAGAGCTCGCGTTCAGCATCGGAGATCTGGAACTGAGTCAGAGTCAGCAATCATCGGACAGCTCAGACAGCTTGGATTGAAAGCTAAGTACTTGTTTCTCTTCAAGGCGCCCAACGCAAGGATCCAAGAGACTTGTTTTGAACTTTGATTATTTTCAGGGTATTCATTTGTAAACCAAGTTAAGGACTAATTCGAACAAGAATGTTTATGGGTATTCTTTGTTTTATTCTTCTGTGAACCAAGTCAAGGTTTAATTCGAACATGAGTGTTAATGTTTGACAACCTAGATGATGCATCTTAAAGAGAGTGTTTAGATAATATTCATCCTCACAGAGTTTTCAGAAGTTTCAGCCGGAATCGCAATAGTTTTGATCTTTTATGGAAAAGTCGTGATAAACCTACCAAAACAGGGAAAGGAAAAGTTTCAAACTCAAAACTGGAGGCGGACAAGTCAACCACCTTCAACTGAAAGACCTCAACCCTTGCGCACACCACGACGACGACATCCAGGACGCGAAGACCTAACGAGTAGTTCGCAGGTAGGAGACTGCCTCCCCAAAAGTCAAGGAAGAGTTAGAGGAGTAGATAGGAGATTAAAGAGACATAGACTTTTGCTAAAATTACATTCTTGTATATGTTTTCAGGTCGACTACTAGACAACAAGTAGCGTCAGATCCGGCCTCTCTCCCTGGCTGCTACCCATCATCCTAGTGTGTTGTTAAGAATCACTGGCTGAAAAGGTAGGGTTTTGGGGGATTGGTCCATAGCGTCTCTGCAAAACCGATCAAGCACCTTACAGGTAAGGTTGGTGTTCAGCTCAGGTAAGAGTGCTTGATCATATCTGACAGAAGACCAAGCCCACGGCAAAGTTTTGCCCAGACGCTATGGATGAATCCCCGCAAATAACGTTGCAGGATTTAGCTACTGTACTATTAGAAATCAGGGCAGAAAATGCGGAACTAAGGAAGGATGTTACTGCAATTCAAAATAGGATTACACCAAGTCCTCAGACCTGGACTTTTACTTCTGATAAAAAATCTTATATGAAACCACCAATCTTTCAGCCAACTATGCATACTCTGTATAGTGGGGAAGCAAACTCTAATACTTCAGGAAATCCTCAAATTCAGGTGGTTACTCCAGTATCTATCCCATTAGCACCACCTGAGAGGTTTTATGGGGATTGTAACAAATTCACTATCTTCTTAAATCAGTGTCAGTTGCATTTTGTGGCAAAACCTACAGCGTTTCCCGATGATTCCTCTAAGGTGGCATTCATCTTGTCCTATTTAGGTGGAGACGCTGCTTTATGGTCCGTGCCTTATGTAGAAAGGAATTAGCCAATATTAACTGATTTTAGAAGATTCAAAAGAGCAATGAAGAAATTGTTTGCCAAACATGTATTTGTACAATCAGCAGATCATGAGCTGCTTAATTTAAAGCAGGGATCTTCAGATCTTCTGCATTATATTTCAATTTTTAACAGGCTGGTTATTGAAGCAGAGTGGCCTGAGGAGAAAAGAGTATCATTGTTCTATCGTGGTTTACGCGATGATTTAAAAGACATGATAACGCAAATTTTAGATCCACCTACTGATTGCGAGGAATTCATAGATCTGGTAGTAAAATTAAATCACAGAATTTCAGAAAGGAAAGGAGAAAGGGGGAAATCAGACTTTAGAATGATGATCTTCAAAGAAAAAGGGAATGTAAGAACAGAGCCTTCTCCCTCTAAACTTGATCCAGTGGAGCCAATGCAAATAGGCACAATTAGAGGACCCCTCACTAAGGATGAGAGAGAGAAGCGTCGAAAACTGAACCAATGTATGTACTGTGGGAAAACCGGGCACTTTATTAAAGATTGTCCCACACGTCCAGTAAGGCCTAAGACCAAGTTTTCAGAAGTTGCAATTATGCAGCAGTCGGAAAACTAGCCCTCTCGGTAGATACAGAGGTCAATCTACCGAGTCCATCTATCACTTTGGCCTCCTTAGCTCCAACTGCCTCTCATTGTCACCTCAGTATGCGTATTCTTCTTCAGTCTCAACTGAATAAGGAACGGTCTTGGTCCATAGATGCCTTAATTGATTCCGGAGCAACTGGAAATTTCATCGACACTAAATTATTTCAGAAGTTAGGCCTAGAACAAATAGTTAAAGACTCACCAGAAGTAGTAAGAGCAGTGGACGGTAAGGAACTCACGTCAGGACTCATACAATATCATACCGAGATGTTGAACATGACTTGTGCAGAAAAACACATAGAGGAAATAACTTTTGACATTATTGATGCACCTCAATTCGGTTTGATTCTGGGGATTCCATGGCTAGTTTTACATAATCCGTACATAGATTGGACTAATAGGAGTATTTTGTTTAAATCCGATTATTGTCATGCTAAGTGTTTCAAACAATTCCCAGGTTCAGAATTGTTAATTCAGGGATAGGACTTTCCAAAGAAATCCAAGAGTGTTCTAGTGGTTGCAGGGGTACCAGAGGAATACCAAGACTTGTTGGATGTATTTGACAAGAAAAAGGCAGAGACATTGCCTCCTCATAGAGATTTTGACTGTCAAATAGATTTGGTCCCTGGGGCATCTTTGCCCTGCAGTCGAATTTACTCGTTAACAGAGAAAGAAAATGAACATCTACGAAAGTATTTGGATGAATACTTGGCCAATGGGTTCATTCGACATTCTAAGTCTCCGGTCTCTTCTCCTCTCTTCTTCATCCCAAAGAAGGGAGGAGAATTGCGCACCTGCATCGACTATCGTGCCATCAACAATGTGACGGTCAAGAACCGATATCCCTTACCTTTGATTCCAACCTTACTTGATCAGATCAAAGACGCCACCATTTATACAAAACTGGATCTGCGAGGCGCATATCATTTGGTGCGAGTCCGAGAGGGCGACGAATGGAAAACAGCCTTTAGAACTAAATTCGGTTTATATGAATACCAGGTGATGCCCTTCGGACTTTGCAATGCACCAGCAGCGTTCCAGTTTTTTATAAATGAGGTGCTAAGAGATTTTTTGGATATTTGCTGTATTGTATACATTGATGATATCCTAATCTATTCAAAAAACCAATCTGAGCATGTAAAGCAAGTACGAGCCATTCTTCAACAGCTTTTACAAAATTCTTTATTTGTCAAACTCGAAAAGAGTTTGTTCCATGTGACCACAGTTGACTTTCTGGGGTATATCCTCAGTCCGGCTGGAATTGAAATGGACCCAAAGAAAGTCAAGGCAATAATAGAATGGCCCAGTCCCTCTTCAGTAAAGCAAATACAGAGTTTTCTGGGTTTTGCGAATTTTTATAGGCGTTTCATTAAGGACTTTTCTCAAAAAGTTACGCCTATCACAAAATTGTTACGCAAGAACACGAAATTTGAATGGGCTTCAGAAAGTGAACAAGCTTTTCAAGATTTAAAAGACCAATTTGTGACAGCCCCAGCGTTAAAACATCCTGACCCCTCTCAGCCGTTCATAGTAGAAGCTGATGCTTCACAATTCGCCATAGGAGGAATCTTATCTCAGAGAAGTATTAAAACCGGACAGTTGCACCCCATTGCATACTATTCTAGAAAATTAACCCCTCCTGAACAGAACTATGCAATTGCAGACCGAGAGTTATTGGCTATAAAAGCTGTGTTCAAAGAATGGCGGCACTACTTGCTAGGGGCTCGACATCCAGTGACCATATATACAGATCACAGGAATCTACAAACACTTAGATCTGCTAAAGCTTTGACTCCTCGCCAGCTGCGCTGGACTTTGTTTTTTAATGATTATGATTTCATCATAACTTATCGACCAGGAAAAGAAAATAACAAAGCCGATGCTTTATCTAGAATCGGTTTAAGTGATGACCTAAATCTACAAAAAGAAAAGTTACACCCTATAATTTCAGAGGATAGGTTTCAGATTGGTCTTGTTAACTCAGACGTTTTGCCTGATATTGAGAAAGCCTTACAAAATCATACAAAAGATGAATGGAATAAGCTTTTTCCTTTGTTACAATGGAAAGATAATTTGCTGTTTATGAATGACCAAGTGTTTGTTCCCGAAGCAATTTTACAAGAAAAAGTGATGCAAAATTATCATGATTCTATGCTGTCAATTCACCCAGGGGTAACCAAAATGTACCAACTCATAAAAAGACACTTTTGGTGGCAGACCATGCTGAAGGACATTCAGAAATATGTGCAAACATGCACCGTCTGTAGCAGGAATAAGGCGGTTCATAAATCTCCATCTGGACTACTTATGCCTTTGCCAGTTCCTCCTCAGCCTTGGCATACGGTATCCTTAGATTTCATTGTAGAATTGCCTCGCACCACTTCAGGTTTTACCACCATTCTTACAATAGTGGACCACTTTTCTAGATATGCTCATTTCATTCCTTTAAAAAAGCTTCCTTCTGCCTTGGAGTTAGCACACATTTTTGTCTCACAGATTGTTAGGTTACATGGAATCCCATCTGTGGTGTTATCAGATAGGGGTTCACAGTTTGTGTCACATTTTTGGCAAGGTCTAGGGAAATCATTAAAGATGGAAATGCGCATGTCGTCCAGTTATCATCCGCAAACTGATGGACTAACAGAACGCACGAATCAGACAGTGGAACAGCTTCTGCGCTGTTTGCTAACCACCCATGATCAGGAATGGTCAGATATCATTTGGGCCGCTGAATTCGCTTATAATAATTCCAACAATTCTTCAACTGGTATGTCACCCTTTTTCTGTGTCCATGGTTTCCATCCTAAAGACATGCTAGGTATAGATAAAAAGGTTTCTGATATGCCTGCAGTCACAGATTTTGTAAACAATCTGGTCTCTATTCAACTAGAAGCTCAACAGCAGTTAGTTCTTGCAAAAGAAGTACAAAAGAGATTTGCTGATAAAAATCGGTCTAAGCAGCCCGCATATTCAGTGGGTGACAATGTATGGCTAGCCACAAAAAACTTAAGGCTGAAAAGTCATAAGACATTTCGTCCTCGATTCATAGGACCTTTTCCGATAGAAAAGATTGTTAATCCAGTCAGCATGAAGTTGAAACTACCTGATTCTTATCGTATCCACCCAGTTTTTCACGTCTCACTATTGAAACCTTATGATCCTGACACTCGGAAGCTTAGTCAGCCACCTGCAATTGAAGTAGAGGGGGATTTGGAATACGAGGTAAAGGCAGTTTTAGATTCCAAAAGAAAGAAAGGGAAATTGTTTTACTTGGTGGACTGGAAGGGCTATGGTCCAGAGGATCGCTCCTGGGAGCCTCTAGAGAATCTAAAAAACTCTCCCAAAGTCCTAAAGACCTTTCATAATCGTTTCCCAGACAAACCAAAGCCAATTCCAATGGTATTAGGGGGGATTCTACGGGGAGGGTACTGTCATGACACCGTCTTTCCAAGCCCAAAAACGAGCTTAGAACACCCTTCGAGGAAACCCACCCCTGTCCCGTGCAACCTGCACGCCTGTACCTAAAAGGGAAAAAAGGGTTAGCATGTAAAGTCATTAATAATGGTTGATGTTCACTGTTATATGCATGTTTCAAACCAATGCCTTTATATGTTTATTATGATTGGCTGCATTATTTATGTGGTACTCCGTGTAGACATTCAAGGGGAAAAAGACGCGCTTTGGTGTTGCATCAAGAAAAGGAAAAAAGACGCGCTTTAAAAAAACAACACGCATCTTTTTGGTGCGCGATGCAGAATGATTCAGCGCTCCATTCTCGGAGTGCTCGGCGGACTTTGGGCGTGGCACGCAGCCGTTTCCTGACGTCCTTGGGTGTGGCTAGACTATAAAAGCCACACCCAAGGTTCTAGAAGACGCTTGGTCTTCGGAGTGTCCCGGAGTCAACACCTGCATGGAAGAGCTCGCGTTCAGCATCGGAGATCTGGAACTGAGTCAGAGTCAGCAATCATCGGACAGCTCAGACAGCTTGGATTGAAAGCTAAGTACTTGTTTCTCTTCAAGGCGCCCAACGCAAGGATCCAAGAGACTTGTTTTGAACTTTGATTATTTTCAGGGTATTCATTTGTAAACCAAGTTAAGGACTAATTCGAACAAGAATGTTTATGGGTATTCTTTGTTTTATTCTTCTGTGAACCAAGTCAAGGTTTAATTCGAACATGAGTGTTAATGTTTGACAACCTAGATGATGCATCTTAAAGAGAGTGTTTAGATAATATTCATCCTCACAGAGTTTTCAGAAGTTTCAGCCGGAATCGCAATAGTTTTGATCTTTTATGGAAAAGTCGTGATAAACCTACCAAAACAGGGAAAGGAAAAGTTTCAAACTCAAAACTGGAGGCGGACAAGTCAACCACCTTCAACTGAAAGACCTCAACCCTTGCGCACACCACGACGACGACATCCAGGACGCGAAGACCTAACGAGTAGTTCGCAGGTAGGAGACTGCCTCCCCAAAAGTCAAGGAAGAGTTAGAGGAGTAGATAGGAGATTAAAGAGACATAGACTTTTGCTAAAATTACATTCTTGTATATGTTTTCAGGTCGACTACTAGACAACAAGTAGCGTCAGATCCGGCCTCTCTCCCTGGCTGCTACCCATCATCCTAGTGTGTTGTTAAGAATCACTGGCTGAAAAGGTAGGGTTTTGGGGGATTGGTCCATAGCGTCTCTGCAAAACCGATCAAGCACCTTACAGGTAAGGTTGGTGTTCAGCTCAGGTAAGAGTGCTTGATCATATCTGACATCCTCTCCCTCACCAACGACCCAGGAACCGCCAGAACCAACCTACACGAAGGGATGAAAGACGTAGTCGAGTGGATGAGGAACAGCCGCCTGAAACTGAACTCAGACAAGACGGAAGTCCTCATCCTTGGATCATCACCCTCCGCCTGGGATGACTCCTGGTGGCCCCCTGCCCTGGGCAGCGCACTCAAACCAATGGACCACGCACGCAACCTGGGCTTCATCCTGGACTCCTCCCTCTCGATGACCAGACAAGTCAACGCCGTCTCATCATCATGCTTCAACATCCTACGCATGCTCCGAAAGATCTTCCGATGGCTCGCCACCGAAACCAGGAAGACGGTCACACAGGCACTCGTCACCAGCCGACTGGACTACGGAAACACCCTCTATACCGGAACCACAGCCAAACTCCAGAAAAGACTCTGACACATCCAGAACGCCTCCGCACGACTCATCTTGGACATCCCCCGACACAGCCACATCTCCGGACACCTGAGAGACCTTCACTGGCTCCCCGTCAGCAAGAGAATCACGTTCCAACTCCTCACCCACGCACACAAGGCCCTCCACAACCTGGGCCCCAGGTACCTCAACAACCGCCTGACCTTTTACACTCCCACCCGCCAGCTACGATCGACCAGCCACGCCCTCTCCGCCGTGCCATGCATCCGAAGATCCACCATGGCAGGAAGATCCTTCTCCTACCTGGCAGCCAAGACTTGGAACTCCCTCTCCATCCACCTCCGCCTGACTCAGGACCACCTCTGCTTCAGGAAGCAACTCAAGACATGGCTGTTCGAGCAGTAGCGAACCCCCCTCCCCCAAGCGCCTTGAGACCCTCTGGATGAGTAGCGCGCTATACAAATATCCTGATTGATTGATTGATTGATTGCCTGCATGCTCGGGATGTGTAGCGCGCGAAGTTACCCATGAGGTTTGTCCCGCCCGCTCGCGTCCCCTTATTTCCGGTCACTACTAACGTGTTCGCGAGTTATTCTGTGCCAGATTGCAGTTTCTGCGTGTTCGGCAACTCGATCTTACCGACAAGCATCCTCGCGCACGCGAACATGCTATTGAGCGCGCGAGAACTACGCTACGCAGCAGTTTGCGGAGTATTCGACAACTTCGCGTTCTCCGCGGAGCGCGGAGTTGCCGAAAATCCGCAAACTCCGCGAACGGAGCGTAGTTCTTCGCCCAGGGTTAAAATATTCGAGGAGAGGCAGGATGAAGCGGAGGGAAAAGTTTGAACTGTTAAGAGGATTAAAAGCGGCCTCCTCTCTCTCATCCGAGCCCCACCTCCCTCCAGAGAAAATAAACCTTCAAAAGAGCTCTGAGCCTGCTCGGCGGACCTCTTAAAATGGGCAGGAGACCTGGCCAGATAAAGGGAAGCACACACAGATGAGATATTAGGGGAGACAAGAGATAGGGCTGGGGGCTGGTAGGAGACACGCATAGGACCAGGGATAAACCTGAATTACCATCTCAACAAAGGCCAGTTTCACAGAAAGAAGATGTCAACGTGTCAGCCCGAAATGTGATTTTCTGCAGACGGTGGAAGAAGGGAAGTCGCCGATTGCCTGACCGCCTAGTCATTGACATCTGCGGGTGGCCCCTGCTTGGGCAGTTCTTTAAAAACCATTAGTAAACCTATACTGATGTGTCTGGGCCGCACGTGCAGCAGGAGAATTATAACACTATTGGCATGCCTAAGGAAGGACACACAATAAACGGCCCATTATATCACACTTTTCTTCTCATGAGACGCACTAAAATGTCAGACAAAGAGAACCTCAAAAAGGGTCACATTTGCCATTCAAATCCGTATATAAATAACAATATATACAAATTACTGTTGAAAGCTAATACATACTCACTTAGAAAAGATGTGTATCAGCTCACGCACAGCTCGCCTGCAAGGCCGAGACTCCCTGAAAGGCTTACTGTGAGAATGCGGGTCTGTCTCCGGAAATTAAAACCATAAGACGAACAAGTAAGTGTGCCCCAGAGTACGGCACGTCTTTGGTTGCGGAATGTGGACTACAACGAGGGACCTTGAAAAGACTGCATTTGTCTCCCAAACGTAAGGTTTGTGTTCCGATGCTAGTACAGCACTTAGAAAGGTACACCCTAGTCATTACCTGACGAGCCAGTAGCAGTGTAAGACCTGAATGAAATTACCGTAAGAAATGGAAACACTCCAAGAGCAAGTTACACGAAGGGCAGTACACTTTGACTAGCGTCCCAAAAATGTGCAAACCTGCGTGAATGTCTAAAGAGGATGAACGCAAACATACTCCGACCTCTAACGGCTGGAAAGGAATACTGTTCATGGGCTGTAGCTCCCTGGAATCCTGATTTATGTAAACACACGTCTTTGTGTACAATAACAATAAAAATGCGAGACACGGCCTGGCGGCCGTGAAAGTGAAAGAAAACCTGCGTGAACGTCTAAAGAGGATGAACGCAAACATACTCCGACCTCTAACGGCTGGAAAGGAATACTGTTCATGGGTTGTAGCTCCCTGGAATCCTGATTTAGGTAAACACACGTCTTTGTGTACACTAACAATAACAAGAGAAAGAACAAAAGAGGAGACAGGGTGAAAGAGGGAAATCACGCCCCGTGAGATCTTAAATAAAAAAAGAGAACACATCAACTGTGACAAGCTCTTGGCATTGCTGTGGGGAGGGGGAAGGAGAAATGCGAGTCACAGCCGCCAGGCCGTGAAGTGTGAAGCAGTGGGCGGGGAAGCAGATCCCTTTGAAGCTGCTGGGCAGGAATGCGAGTCACGGCCTGGCGGCCGTGAAGTGTGAGGCGGTGGGCGGGGAGGCAAGAGCAAGCAAATGGTAAGGGGAGCCTTTGAAGAGCAAGGCAGGGGGATAGAAGCGCATTGACGAGCATGTGCACTTCTACAAATCCGCATCGTGAACTCAGCTTTGTGGTTTGACGGCAATAGGTCTCTCTACGAGACCAAACAAAAAGCACTTAGTATATGAAATCTCTCACAATGTGCACAGCGACAGAGCCTGTAACACTTTTGGCAAGACTGAACAGTGACTAAAATACAGATGAAATGTGAGAAGGCGTATTGTAATGATGCATCATTAAATCTATGCATATCAGCTAAGGCATTCGTAAGTCAGGAATGATGACACTGAGAAGTAACAGCTCTCCTTTCTAGGCACTATCAACATCTCTCCCTTCTTGCCATTATCTTGTGCTTTGCATAGAGTACATGCTGTAAAGCTAAAGGTTTTTAAGCAGATCTAAACATGGCTGCATCATACTCAAAACGTTAAAAATGTAATTGAGCCTGGATGTTGGCAGTACTCACTCAAATTGGCTGGTTGTCCCTAGGCTGTAGTGCATTGAGGTGAGTCAGGGTACCTAGGGCACAGTGTAGTGCACCGGGTTTGCATCCCTAAAAATGTAATGCAGCGCAATGAGTTTGTGCGCTTAGATTTCACTGCATGTCATAGATTATTTCCCCTATGATGCAGTTGAGTGAGGTGGTCACTCACAGGTGCCATGTTATTTGTTAGAGTCTCTGTGAAGCAGTGCAGGGCAGTGATGTGAGTTAATGCTTCTAATCTGCAATGCAGTGGGTGAAAATCTGATAGGTGCATTTCAGTGGGCTGGCAATTAGTAGCAATAGCAAAGAAAGCAGATTTGATAAAAACAACCTCAATATAAATGAATGGGTTGTAACTCCCTGTCTCTGTGTGAATCTTCTTTTCTCCTGATTCTATGTTGGTGCTTGACCTATGGGTATTAATGTTTACTGTGCTGTGCTTTTTTTCAGCTTGTTCAAATTGGACCAAAGTTAATGTTTTTAGCTGGAATGTTTGCATCTGGAATTGCCACTATTCTATTTGGGTGAGTTTTTGTCTTATTAAGTGTTGCAGAATATATATGTAAACATATATATACATGTATATTTATTGAAAGAACCAAGGTTCAACTAATGTTATAGTTAGGTATTTCAAACAAATCACTGAAATGCGTGAGTTGCAATTCAGTGAGCTACTTATAACTAGCGCTCCCGCTATGCATTGTTTGTGACCTCGCGTATTGCATAACTCATGACATGATAAATTTTATCTTTGATGACATCACTGATGGCATCATCCACATATGTGGCAGTTTGTTAAACGCATTTTATACTGGAAGGTATCAGGGAGCTACACCTAGACCCAATTTTCTATCACCTCTGTAGTGCTAGAGGTTGTAGCCTTATGTAACATGCACAGCATAAAAAGCATATCTGTAAATGCACCCACATTTAGTAGAGATTATGCTCTCTTTTTTAATGGTATTTTGGTTGCGTAAGAAACATACGGCCAGATTCATCATTGTGAAGTTTGCGAGTCTGAAATAGCGATTCATAAGGAATCCCTATTCCAGACTCGCAAAACGGGATTCATGTAGGATTCGCAATATTTTTTGCGATTCCTACAGATTCCTTATTTACGATTAGCTAATTGCTAATCGCAAATAAGGAATAACTCCCCATTCATTCCTATGGGCCTAAAGGCCAATAGGAATGCATGGGGAGTCATTCATTATTTGCGATTAGCAATTAGCTAATCGCAAATGAGATTGCGATTTCAAGGGTGCAGGGGTGTCCAAAGGACACCCTGTAACACCCCTGAAATGTAAAATTACACAGATGTTACACACACACATGTCCAAAAGACATGTGTGTGTGTAACATGCAACTTAGAAAAATGCATTTAAAAGCATTTTTCTAAGTTTTCGCTATTTACCACGAGGTTTGACCTTGCGGTAAATAGCGGCCCAAAATTGCGAATTCGCAATTTTTAAATGTTTCAAGAATAGCATTTAAGGAATCTCTAATAGAGATTCCTTAAATGCAATTCCTCGCAAATTTGCGAGTTCTTAAATAGCGAATTTTGCATTTGGGATGATGAATCCCAAATGCAAAAATTGCACTCGCAAAGGGCCAGATTCTCAGAATCTGGCCCTTTGCGAGCGCAATTACCTTTCATGAATCAGGCTGATAATGTCTCAGCGGACAACAATACAATCATCAGCTGATTAAATCTTAAATACTTTTCAAAAAAGTATTTGGTCATTTTTTACCTTAATGAAATGTACCTGTTAAATACTTAATTTTACATACAATTTTTCGTCCATGGCTCCACATCTATTCTTTAGTCACTTATAAAGCATGTTTGTAAAAATACCTTACACATATTACTGAAATGAGCAGAATGTTGTGCAGCATTACGTCGCTCACAATTAATCTGTGACTTGAAGTGAGTCACTATTATATTATATTTTCTTTGACAATGCGTAGTGTCTCAGAATTTTAATTGAAATTCTGGATATAAAAGTCTGCACCTTTATAAATCTCCAGCTTAAAAATGGTGATAGCACTACATGACATCTCTTCCATATCAGCATGTGCACAGAAATCCAATGTTCAATAATGTATTGTAAACATGAACTTCAGTTTTGCTCACAGATTTTGGCTACAGGCCTTTGATTTAAGCCACAACCTGTTTGCATCGTACCTCTGTAACTCTCACTAGTTGTGCTCAGTTCTACCTTGTTTAAATTAAGCACTGTTTGCACTTAACCTTTTCGTAGTAGTTAAACTGTGTATCATGTTTACTTTACCAAACCAAATCAGTCTTTTCTCCAGGACTACACTATTTATATTTCATAGATGCACATGAACTCAATGTATGCTGTATACAAATATGGGCCCTTTACACCTTTTTTATGTCCTCATTTGTTCAATACTCTACCAGGAAGTAAGCAAGGGGGTTTTGCACTTACCTCTGACCGGTAAAGTGGCAAAGCACGAATACTTAATCTTCCTGCCCCTTGAAGTCCAAACAAGTGAGGGTGCCAGTCCTGATCCATATACCCAGGAGTTATTGCTAAATTGCTTAAGCATCAGACATTAGAATCAGTGGTTACGTATTTAATTAACATTATAAACCCTTGAAGATACACTAAGCTGAAAAATTCTGATCACAAATATCCCCAGAATCAAGCTTCTTAATTCCCTTCCTGCTCTCATCCAACATTCACACCTTTCGTAAGGAGTCCAACCACTCGAAGGGGGGTGCAGAGTTATCCACTTAATGCAGATCTCACGTCTGGCTAGCAATATCAACATGAACAACAGGTTCCTCCATTTCCTATCCAGCCTGACCATTGACTCCTCCTCCTCATTCATAACCCCAAAGATAATTAAACTTATGCTTACCTCCAGGTTTGCACCCAATACTGTTGTGAGAACTGCACTTACATCATGCCAAAACACCTGGAGGCAGCACTAACAACATACCACATCATAGACATCGATACTTGCCTAAGATTGTGTATGTCCCCTGGCGGTAGATCCTTCCTTCAGATCTCCATGGGAAGGATAAACTCCTCTTCTCCGGCAAACACTAACAGCCAGTACCACTCTGATACCTCTTTTTTCTGTGATTGGACTTTTAGAAATTTGCCCTCCATGTCCCCATCTCCTATTTTGTCCTTCAACAGCGATTTTGCCCAGCTAGCCAGCTGGTAGTAATTGAATCTGGAGATGCTCCCATTCAACAATGATGACAACTGTTCCCAATCCACTAAGGTCTGTCTAGTAAATAACTGGTTCCATCTTATTATCCCTGCTTCTGCTAACAGGGCTGAGAGTTTGTCCTTCAAGCATTCAGGGATTCCTTGAGAAGCCCATAGTGGGGCATGACTGCTGTAATACAGGATTCGAACTGTCCTTCTAATTAAAAAACCATAGCCTACAGGCTGCGTAAAGAATCTTTAGTTTTATTTTCTTTAAGTATTTTAGGTGCCCGAGTTTATACATAAACCCATCTCCCTCTGACTTAGTCATGGCTTGTAAAAACGGAGGGTACTTTAGGTGGTCCTGCATTAAAATTCTCATTGCTTTAAACTGGAATGCTTTACAGTACTGAAATATATCCAGAGTAGCAATTCCTCCTTGTTGTTTCCCCATGCAGAGTTTCTTCCACGCAATTCAGGAGGCCTTAGAGGCCCATATAAAGCTTGTCAGGTCTCCCTGTAATTTGTCAAACCAAGCCTTTGTGAATTCTAGGGGTATTGAAGCAAACAAAAAAGTAAATTTCGGTAATATTGACATCTTCAAGATCTGAGTAGCCTCTCAGTCTCTAAATTCTTATACATCTTGATTCTTAGATACCTTATTGAGTCCTTTACAAAATAGTTATTACTCTGGGAGTTCCATTCGATCACTTCGTTTTTCCGCCAATTTATTTGGTAACCTGAAACCTCCCCAACCGTGCCCAATATGTCTGAGATTATTGGAATTGAGAGTGACATGTTTATTGTAAATACCATCAGGTCATCGGGTATATAGAGCCACCCTCTTCTCCCATCCCTGAAATACAAATGGTAGGATTTGTTGACCTACCCTAAGTTTGTTAGCAAGTGGCTCAATATAAAGATCAAATAGAAGAAGGGAGAGAGGACAACTTTGTCTTGTACCTCTTGATATAAATGTCTTCTGGGTAAGGTTCCCGTTCATCAATGTCCTGGCAGAAGAGTTCTTATAGATTGTTTTTAGAACCCTGTCAAACGCTAACCCCAGGCTGCACTTCTCTGTAACTTTATGCAGGAAAGTCCAGCTAACCCTTTTAAAAGCCTTTGCTGCATCAAAGTTGAAAGTCTCCAAGGGGAGCCAATTCTGAGTTGCTATGTCGATTGCCCCAAGTAACTTGTGTGTTAACTCATGAATCTGCCTGTCCTTAATGAAACCCTTATGATCTGGGTGCATTACATTATCTGTGACTTCTCCTAATCTTGCTGCCAAATCTGAGTGAAGATCTTATAATCACTGTTCAGCAGTGAGATAGGTCTTAGATCTCGTTCGGGAGGGCATCTGGATCGGCCGCCTTCCCCCTTTTCAATTTTCCTATTGCACTCACTACTTCTTCAGTTGTTATTTCATAATTTAACATCCCCCTTTGCTTCTCTGACAGTATTGGAATTTACAAATCCTTAAAATACTTCTCAACTTGCTCCTCTGTAACTCCTTCCTCTTCTGTGTATAAGGTTGGAAAAAACACTGCAATGGCCACATCTATCTCCCAGTCCTTGCACCTATGTGCACTTCGCCCTTCTACCCTAATGGCTGGAACTTTATTCTGGCTTTTCTCTGTTTTTAATTTCCAAGCCAAAAGTTTGCTGCATCTCTCCCCATATTCGTAGTGCGCAAGCTCGCTTGCCTCCCACTTCCTCCTAACTAGTCCCTCCAACAAAAAGGACAGCTCTTCCTTCCTTTCTTTTATTTCCTCCTCAAGCAAACTAACACCTTGAGTCCCTTGTCCTTGGTCTGGCTTCCTAACCAATTCTTCCAGCTGTTCCAATCTAACCTCTAAGGACCTTAATTTACTCTTAGTAACCTTGCTCTTAAATGCAGCAATATCAATCAGCCTCCCCCTTATGACTGCCTTATAGGCATCCCAGATTGTCTGTGGCGCAGTACTCGTGCCATTTAAATGGAAGTATTCCCTTGTTATCTCCTTCAACGGTATCACCACTTGTTAGTCTAGTAGTAAAGTTCTATCCAATGTCCACCTTGGGGAAGTGCTCCTATCCCCCACTTTCAGCTCCAGATGAGCTGCCGAGAGGTCTGCCAGATGGACTGGCGTGTGTTCCACCATATTGACCATCCTACTCTCTCCTTTTTCCACCAAAAATAAATCAGTTCTAGAAGCGTGACCATGTCTCCTTGTCTTAAAAGTATATTTTTGATCACCCCCCTTCTCTCTCCACACATCCAACAATTCAAAGTCCTGCATGCAACATCTAAGCAATACCCTCATTTGGGGTAGGTTCGGCTCTATGGATGACTTTAAAATTGGCCACCTATCCTTCTTAGGGCCTAATATGAAATTGAAATCATCAGCCAAAATTATGGGGGCAGAAAACTCCAAAAGCTGGTTATACAGGGATTGTAAGGGTAAGGGGTCATCCATGTTCAGACCATAATAGCCGGCAATGATATATGGTTTCCCCTGGATCTTGACTTTGACTGTCACCCATCTCCCTCTGGGGTCCGAGTAGTCCTCCAATATTACTTCTTTCTTAAATATAATAGCCACCCCCTTAACACAACAGCTCTGGTTCGTGCAGATTGAAACAACCACCTATTTTAGCCTCTTTATTCCCTCCTTCCATTCCGATTTTAACAAATTGGTCTCCTGCAAGATAATAATCTCACTTTCTGCCACCCACAGATATTCCAATATCTTCTGCCTCCTACTCCTTACCCTCAACCCGTTTCCATTCCAGGATAGTATTCTAACCGACATTGAATCTGGAATTGTTGATGTACCTAGGTCCCTGCTCTCGCCCCTCACCTAAAATCTCTTTAAAACACAAATTCAGACTTATTTTTCCCTATATGTTCCCATAACCCAGGTGAAAAAGTTTGTATCAGAAAATTTGTGAACCCCCCCCCCCCCCCCGGAAAACCCTTCCTTCCTTGGGCAAAACATGTTCGCCCTTCGAGGCCCTGCCTACTTTGCTCCCTACCTCACACCTCCTGATGCAATTTGATCTGATTTATAAATGACTCCACCTCGGGGGGCGGAGCTTGATGAGCTGGGAAATGGCTGCGCTCTAGGCGAGCTCTCCCGATCGAGCCACAATCCTCTCATGATCCTGGTTGTCTGACTGCTGGAGGCCGTAACAACCCTGCATAAACTGCACGAGAGAAGAGCCTACCGTCCTCCGCATATTCTTTCGGTGCCTCTACACGCTGTTTTCGGGCCTGCCCCGAGCCCTCCCGGTGACCGGAGGGGTGCGCTTTCCAGCGCACAAGACCACGCCGCCACTACGCAGGCCCGGGGCTCTGGACGAATGAAGTGGGCCTGCTGTGAGGGTGACGGCGTCTGAGCTCGCGCTGCGCTCCGCGTCCATCAGCGGATGCGTAAGAGCGGTGGCTACCCTCCCGGAGCTGCCGTCCTGTGCCTGATGGCGGCAGTGCTGTGGGCCCCCCCCCCCAGAGGGGCTCCAGCGGGCCTCCACGTGGCCGAGTGACCCCCGAGGTAGGAGCGACGCGGCTGCCCCATGCGGGGGAGCTCTTCCTCCGTTCGTGCTGCCGGCTGCTGCGGGTTGCGGGACGGCGGCGAGGAAGTCAAGACACTTTCTGACCTGCGGGCTCTACCGGAGATCCTCTCTCGGAGCTGGGGACTGTGCTGTAGCTGTCACCCTTTGGCCACCTTGGGAGCGGGCCTTTGTTCCCCTGCTGTGTTGTGGTCTGAACTGATTGAGGCGCGGGCACCTGTTCTCTCGCTACGACGCACCCCTCTGTGATCTGGTACACCGTGGCCTGTGGCCCCTGGAAGACCATCATTCCTACTGGACAGCTGAAGGACCCTCAGGGACCAGCCCTGTCTCGAATTGAGGGCCTATTCTCTGCTTTACCACTGCAGCGCCTACCACGTGCTAAACCTCATAGCGCAGACTCCTTTGTGTCCTGTGTCTTGTCGGCAGCGGCGTCACTGGTGCATACCTGTGCTCTCTGCTTGGGATTCCCCTCGTTGTTGTCCCCCTGAGGCCGGCAGCCATGGGCAAGCCGGATAAAACCCAGCCTAGGCTGCAGTTCGACAGTCAGCGAAAAACCCCGATGACGCCTGCTGACCAGTCCGGTCGAAGCCAGACAAATACATCTCCTCCTGCCGCGCAATCCACAATGGATGTCCAGGCGATGTTTGCGACTATACAGTCCACCCTCACCAACATTGATGGGAAGATAGATTCGCTAGCATACCGTGTGGACCGCATGTCGGAGCGGC
Source organism: Lissotriton vulgaris (assembly GCF_964263255.1). Taxonomy (NCBI): domain Eukaryota; kingdom Metazoa; phylum Chordata; class Amphibia; order Caudata; family Salamandridae; genus Lissotriton; species Lissotriton vulgaris. The sequence goes on from NC_141694.1 coordinate 1,303,341,020, forward strand.
TGGATAAACATGGCGGAGCGCCGCATATCAGATGCTGAGGACACTGCGCAACAGCTCGAGCTGAAACATAAGAAGCTGGACAAAATCCTGAAGAGTTTGGCGGCGAAGACGGAGGATTTGGAGGCGCGGTCCCGGCGCTGCAATATACGCATCCTGGAAGTAGCGGAGACCACACGGACTGGTAATATGGAGACATATGTTGAGACTCTTCTTTCCACCATCCTTGGCAGGGATATTTTTTCACCAGTCTTAATCGTGGAGCGGGCGGATTGCACTTTGGCGCCGCCACCTGCGCCCGGGGAACGACCCCGCCCTATATATAGCAGGTCCAGGAGGCGAGGAAACGATATCTGGAGGTAAAAAAGAAACTGAAAGACAGTGACATTGCCTATGCCATGCTTTACCCAGACCGCCTGAAAATAACCATAGATGGGAAAAGCACGATCTGTAACACCCCGCAAGAAGTACTCAAGTTTCTGCAGGCGAACCATCCACATGTCTTGCGACGTAAATCACCGCGTGGACATCAGGCAGAGCAAGGCCCTCCTTCTGATGCTGAATAACTGATCTTCCCTAAGTAGCTGTACTATGAGGGCATGGATTGCACAGTGCCGGTCTGAGGGTATCCCCACCCTACGTTTGCTCTTTGCCCTATATTGTTTACTATTGAGAACTGGCACTGGCAGATAAGATAGTGTGACTAATGGCTGTACCTTATGTTTCCATAGTTGTGCCTTTATTTCTATCAATTTAAGTCTGACGTTGCGGCTCAGCACACCATGTCACCCTATGTGTTTTATGGAATTGACTTGATCCCCCAGCATTCACCTAGCTGGGGTTTATAGCGGGCAACTGCCGCCCCCCCCCTGTGTGACCCACATTGTTTGACCCCGTCCTGTGGACACCCCGGGACTGTGTTTGTTGAATGGTAGTGGTTTTTTCCTCTTGTTCTCTCTTCCTTTTTCCTCTTCCGTTCTAGGTTGTGTATATCGGGCAGCAGCTTTGTCATGATTGTGATGGCGAAGTGGTTGGGGGGAGGTGGGGGGGTGCTTGTTACGGTTGGAGCGATCACTGCATTGGTTTGTCTATTGATCCATGAAAATGCACAGATGATCATGACGCGCATGGTATATGTATCTTACACTATAATATTGTTATGGCAGGGGTACGACCTTTGAAACTCATGACATGGAATGTTCGAGGCCTTAATAGTCCCCAAAAAATCAGGTAGGTTTTTGCATATCTAGACAGACATTCCGTGGAATTGGCGCTCCTGCAGGAAACGCATTTGCTCCCTAGCAAAGCAAAAACACTGGGCTAAAGATGGGCTGCACACGCAATCTCTTCAACGTACTCTTCGTATGCACGTGGAGTGTCGATCCTTATACGTAAGGGCACACAGTTTAGCTTGGATCAAACACATATTGACCCAGAAGGTAGATACGTCATTGTAACAGGTCTTCTCCGGGGCACTAAAGTGGGTGTCATTAATACCTATAGGCCTAATACAGATAATCCGGCTTTTTTCCTGACCCTTTTAGCCAAGATGCGGGAATTGCCGCCCTTGGAGTGGATATGGGGGGGGGGATCTAAAGACAACATTAGACACTGCATTATACAGATCTCACAATACTACTGAACACCATAAGTGCGCATCTTCAGCGATCCTTAGTGGCATGACGGAATTTCGGTTCCATGATGTATGGCGAGAGCATCACCCTAATCTTCAGGAGAGCACTCACTCATCCACTGTCCATAACAGCTGGTCTAGGCTAGATTACCGGCTGCTGACCGACCATGCCTCCACCTGGGCTAAGGATATTCAGCATCTTCCCAGAACCTTATCGGACCATAAACCAGTTACTCTGTCATTGAATATCCCCACGTATGCACCACCTTCTTTTGTCTGGCGGTTCAATGCAGCAGCTTTGTTGGATCACTTGTACAAAGAGGCAATACATACTGCGATAGAAGAGTTTTTCATACATAATGCCCAATCTGTAGATAGTGCAGGTACACTGTGGGAAGCCTTCAAGGCAACAATCAGGGGAGTCTGTATAGGTACCTCTGCAGGTATACTGAAAGATATATGAACGCAGTTGGAGAACTGCGAGGACAATATTCGCTTGCTAGAGACTGAATATGATGCCACTCACAACGCCGCCACACTAGGTAGGGACCCTGCGTGCCGAGGTAAATCGATACAACGAGTTGGCAGATGACGAAATGAAGTACACGTCTCGACGTCACAGGGCGCATAGACTGGGAGAGGGCGGCCGACCGGGACGCATACTGGCGCAGAAGATACGCACAGAGCACAGGCAACATACAGTCATGCAGATAGAGGATAATGAGGGACTAACGCACTATGACACTCCCGGGATATTGGCCACCTTTGTTGACATATATAGGGAATTTTACACTACACAACACACAGCAATAGAGCCGGAGATTTTAAAATATATTGAGGACATAGCATTGGCATGGCTGTCAGATGCCCACCGGGAATACCTGGTGCAAACAATAACAGAGGAGGAAACACTATTGGCCATTAAAGCTTTGCCAAATAGGAAATCACCAGGACCCGCTATTACGCGAATATGTGAAATTCGGCCGGCACTCTGGCCTGCACATTAACTGGAGTAAATCTGCAGTGATGCCACTGACTGAGTGCACAACAGCCCCACATATGGATTTCCCCCTCATGTGGCAGGTGACCCCATTAAATATCTTGGGATCTGGATACATAGGGATGCGGAACTAGTGATTAGACAGAACTACGGAGTCGCGATTGACCGCATGGAAAAGCAAATACAAAGATGGATCACACTCCCTCTCTAACTAGCCGATCGCATATCCCTGGTTAAAATGGTACTGTTGCCCAGGTTGCTGTACCTATTCATCAACATATCGATTACACCCCCCTCTTCGGTATTTGCCACAATCCGTACGAATTTTGTAAAACAAATATGGGCAGGCAGACAGGCTCGAGTGAGTCTTCACACACTTTCCCTCCCTTACAGTGCGGGTGGCTTCGCAGTGCCTGATATTTACCTCGACTATTTATGTGCTCAGGCGCATTTCGCCTATTACTGGTATCATCCAGTGCAATATTTGCCTCATCTTGCGGTGGAAGACGGCGATGCGAACCCTATACCGCTGACTAGCATACTCACACATGTTCGGCCTCACCTTACTTCGCGGGAGATAAACACGGTGCGCACAACTTCTCAGGCCTGGCAGCAGATCAGCCAACTAGCACACAAGACCCCAATATATGCTCCCAACCTCCCTTTTTTTTTTTTTGTAACCCAAAGGAGTTAGGTCCGTATTTGGACGTGGAATAGGCTGGACCCTTTATGAATACAAAATACACGATATGCCTACACCACTCTTTTTGACACAAACACAGGGGCATATTACCAAGGGCATTATCGCCGCTTTAGCGGGAATTTTTCCCGCTAAAGCGGCGATAATTGTATCGCCCTATTACCTAGCTGTCGCTAACACCAGTTAGCGACAGCTAGTAGGAGATAGCGGGCATTTAGGTGCCCACTTTGCATGTCAGCGATAATTATCGCTAATGACATGCAAAGTGGGCGCGCCAAGATGTTAGCGACTGGAAACAGTCGCTAACATCTCTATCTCCTATTACCAACTTTTGGAAATAATCGCGCTAAGCGCGATTATCTCCGAAAGATAATGCCTGCCCAGAGCTGTTCTTTGCCATGTTATCCAATGGTAGGTAAATAACATGGCTAAGAGCATTTGCTCGGTAATGCATGAATATCGCTGACTTTACAGCGATATTCATGCATTTCAGCCGATTTTTATCGCTTAGGAGATAAATCTTGATAATAGCAAGACTCCTAAGCGATAAAAATCGTCAGAGCTCGGCGAAATTAATATTGCCGCTAAACCAACATAGCGATAATCATCGCTAGTTGTTGGTAATATGCCCCTCAGTTATTGAAGGTCAAGAACACTTTTTATTGAATTCTGACCAGGTATTTATATTTTATACCTTTGACTTTCTTTTTTATTTTAAAGATTTTTTGTACAATGATTAGCAAAAGCAGGACAAACTGTACACATATTTACAATACTATACATAACAACTTATTAACCAAACATGTCACAATATATCAAGAACTAAATCAAATCAACAACATCATCACAACTAAACACATAATAAATTGATGTATATTTGATTTCAATCAATGAAAGACAGAATCAAAAAAAAGGGGGAAAGGAAGGAAAGACGCGTTTTGAAACCAGGAAACCAGTTCCTGGAATCTCATCAGGGCCTTTTTTTTCTTTTGTCAAGTTTAAGCGATGGATCATGAAAAGACTGTCATATTATGATCGTGGATGTTCTTTCTTTCTTAAGCGATCAAAAGCGTTCTGGAAGTATGAGGCAGGCAGGGCTTGTTATGCGTGTATATCCAAATTCGTTTTAATTCTTTGCGTTAACCAATGTGTTTGCTCGACACATCCGAAAAGCAATGTCGCGTATTAGAAAATTCTAAAAAAGGGGGCTGGATGTCTCAGTGATTTATGCGATGCCTCTAAGCCACGCGTGTTACCATTCTATTCCTCGAGTCTCTCGGAAGGATAATCCAAGTAATGGTCGATCTCATCACACCGACATGCTGGTTATGACTGTGACCGCTGGTTTGTAACTGTTCTTAATAAAACCGATAAATAAAATAAAAAAAATAAAAATAAAAAATGACTCCACCTCAGGGGTTCTCTAAAGTTATGCATCTGGTTTTGCCACATAATTCCTAGGGAAGCAAGAAAACACATGTGTGCCTTTGCCCCCAACAATTTCAGCGCCTGAATGTATTTGCCTAACTCCCACTGACAATCTTGGGTAACCCTGGAGATGTTAGAGTGGGTCCTAAATAACCAATCTGCTTTTTTATATATGCCAGCCTTAAGCGCCTCAACTACGATCTTCTCCTTTAGAGAATAAGACTTAAAGTTAATTAGGATTTTCTGCTGTTTTTTTTTACCCCATTTCTCCTGAATGGGTCTCTATGGGCCTGTATATCTTTCTCTAATGCTGATGATTCTAGGCCAGGAATGTACTCAAAGAGTAGGTCCACTATAAAGCTTTTAACATTTTCACCTTCCTTCCCCTCCGGGATATTTAACAACCTTAAGTTATTTCTTTAGGCATTATTCTCCAAAGATTCAATCTTATCCCTGAGATCCTTCTCCCTCGATTTTACTGTCTTTATCTCATCTCGGTTCTCCTTGCCTACATCCGTTAATTAGGCCTCAACCACTGCCACTGGGTTTATCAGGGAGTTCTTTATTTCCACCAGAGCCTCACAAGACTCCTGAATCTTGCCATGGTTCCTTTCAGAGAAAGCACACTTCTCGCTCATGTCTAAGATTATAGACTACATCAGATTTTCCACCCCAGGATTTGATACAGATTCCTTGCGAATTTTTGGCTCGGTTCGCGTGCTGGTTAAATTACTAGAGGTACTTTAATTTTGGCTTTGATACTGACTCTGGCTTTGACTCTGCGTACCATCCTGCCCTCCTTGTAATTCGGGGGCCATGTTCACTTCCTTAATCACTTCCTGATCACTCATTACTAGTATTTGAAACCTATTGCTTAGCGCAATACCTGCCCCTGCAAGTCCCCTACCACTCACTTCCAAGAAAAGTTTTTTTTTTCGAGATAATTGATTCACCAATATCAGAATCCGGAGAGGGAGAAGGTACTCTAGCTTGAACCTTAATAAAGGACCACAAAGAGGGGGTGATTTTAGGCTTGAGACCCTTACCCTTTTCCCTAGATGGAGCTTTTTACAGTGGGGCCAGGGGTTTGGCGTGTCTCCCCTTCTGTCTCTGGAAAAGAGTACACTGGCAATGGAGCCAAGCTTTTGTTTGGGGTGATTGTGGGGGGATGCCTAAGTTCCTTGTTCGCAAGCAGTAGATTATGCCTGACTTCAAACTGACCTCCCTCTGTTGAGGAGTTGACAGTCTAATCACTTCACTCCTTCACCTTGTCCATTTTTAAAAAAATATATTTTTATTAGATTTTTAACACCCATCCCCCCCCCCCCCACCCCTAAACCAGGGGTGAGGAGCAGATCACCATATACAATCAATCGCATTTTCTAAACAAAAAAATCATCAATACAAATATCTATAGAGAAATCATATGCAATACATACAGAAAATAAATAAATATCCACTGAACTATAAAAGAAAGCGCCTGAATTAATACAAGCCTAAAGAACCCTGCATATCATACCACTAATAAGTCCACCCCTCTAGGCCAGCATGATATCTTATGCTTCCTCCTTCCAATTAGTTATTGGCTCCCATATTTTCAATCCCAGCTTCCTCCCCCTTTTCCCTTTTCTGGCATAGATTGCTTTTTCCAGATTATGTATATTTAGAATCCTGGCTAACCATTGTTGGAATGTCGGTGGTGCTTGGTCGAGCCACGCAGAAGCGATACATAATCTCAATACAGCCATTGCTACAAAAATAAAATAACATCCTTCCCCCTGAATACCATCTGGATTCACCCCCAACACTATTATCGAGGGGGTTAAATTAACTGTTACTTTTAAAGCTCCTTGCACACATTTTTTTATTTCTTTCAATATTGTGGATAAATTCGGACAAGTTGCAAACATATGTACTATGTCAGTCTGGAGATTTCCACATCTTGGGCAATTAATTCCAGTAACCGCCCCCCATTGCGCAATTTTTGCCGGAGTATAATAAAGCCGATAAAGTGTCTTATAGTGCTGTGCCTGTAGTGCTGCAGAACACAGAACATTCTGGCCCAGCTCTAATGATATTTTAAAACATTCCACTTCTACCTCCAATTTTCTTGTCCAACTTTCCCCCACTTATCCATATCATCTTGTCTTGTTTCTATTAGTTCAGAATGGAACCTCTTAATAGTACAAGTGACCCCCTCCTGTACCACCTCCAGTATGGTATTTTTCTCAAATCCTCCAGGGCCCCCCCTTTTATTTGCCAGGAAACTTCTTACTTGAAGATACTTACAAAAATGTCTTGTATCTATACCATATTTTGCCTGAATCTCAGCAAACTGCATCATACCCTGGGAATCCATCAAATCTCCAACCCTCGTGATTCCCTTTCTCTCCCATACTGCAAAAACTGCATCAGAAAAAATATCAGTGGGAAATGCTGGGTTATTCCTCGTTCTTGTATATCTGTTGACTTTCCCCAAGCCATATTTTTTACTAAAGGCCTTCCAGATATTGTATGCTGCCATGATGGTCTTAAATCGAGTCCTCTTGAAATAGGCTGAATCAAAGTATCTAAGAAATATATTATTTACCTCCTCCTTCATCAGAAGGCCATATATTGCTAATGTTCCTAATTAATCCTCCCCCTCCACCTCCGCTCCACCTATCAAACCAAGCATATATTGTAAGGCAGCAGCCCAATAATAAGATTTCAAATCCGGTAATGCCCAACCTCCTCGTTCTCTTGGGAGTGCCATGAATCTTCATGCTCTCCTGGTTTTTCCTTTAGACCAGATAAACCTATTGATCATAACTTCTAGTTTTTTAAACCAAGAATTATGAAACATAAGCGGAATTGCCCTAAATATATACAAAAATGTTGGTAGGAGAAGCATCTTTATGATATTTGTCCTGCCAACTATTGAGAGATGGAGGTTATGAAGCCTATCTAAATCTCTTCCAACTGTCGTTATAATAGGAACTATATTCAATTCTACTACCCTATCCAATTCTGAAGTAATTGTAATTCCAAGGTACAGTCCTGTCTGCACCACTCGTTGATCCTGGCATACTGCCTTATCATTTTTAACTATTTGAGTCTTGTTGGTATTTAGGGAATAGCCAGATACTCTTCCAAATTTCTTTGCCTCCATTTCCACATGCCTAATAGCCTCCGTGGGTGCTGGTGTTAAAACTGCCACATCATCGGCATATGCAAGTATCTTGCAATCCCCCTATGCGTACTCACTGGGGTTATATTCTCATTCATTTCCATCCTACGAATCAATGGATCCAAATACATGGCAAACAACAGGGGGGAGCACGGGCAACCCTGCCTAGTTCTCCTCTTAATGTGTACTGATTTAGTTAGTCCTTAATTTATCCTTACAGCAGCCACTGGGTCCCTATATAGTGCTTTTATTGCAGTGACGAAACCCTCCCCAAATCCTGCCCTGATTAAAACACACCATAGATAGTCCCAGGAGACCCGATCGAATGCCTTCTCGGTGTCTAGAAGCAAGGCCACAATTGGGTCCCCTGTGACTTCCATTTTGTCAAATAGAGTTATGAGTTTCCGTGTATGATGGGTGGTTCCACGCCCTGGTATGAATCCATGTTGATTAGTAGTGACTAGTGGTGTTATAACGCTCGCAAATCTTATTGCTAGTGCCTTTGAAAAGACCTTTGTATCGGCATTCATGAGAGTTATTGGTCTGCAGGACCCAGGGTCCATAGATGATTTTCCTTTCTTTAAAATAACTACAGTTTCCGCACCAGACCATGAGCCCGGTACCGATACCCCCGTCTGCGCCTGTTGCATAGTATCCACCACATCCTTCCCCAATACTTTCCAGAATACCTTAAAAAACTCTAGTGGTATCTGATCTGGTCCGGTTGCTTTCCCAGAAGGGAGACTCATGAGAGCCGTTTCAACCTCCTGCAGATCTAGTGGAGTATCTAATCTCCATCTTTTTTGGTCTTCTAGCTCCACCCTTGAAGTGTCATTCAAGTATGCTGCTATTTCCCCTAGATCCTTCCCTTGCTGCTCTTCATATAGCTTCATATAAAATTGTCTAAAGGCTTCTCTGATCTCCTGCGTTTCTGTCACCACCTTCCTGGAGCTGTCTTTAATCGCCCTTACTTCCCCTACCGCTACTTTTTGCCTTGCTCGCACTGCTAACGTTCGCCCTACCCTTTCAGTAGCCTCATAACACTTCTCCCTGTTTGCCACATACATATTTGCTGCCTTGGATGCTATATATTCCTCTACCTCCATTCTTATAGTGGCACTGGGCATCACCTCAGGATCTCCCCTTGACCCCCTGCCTCTGAAAATCTGGAAAGCATGTGGGCACGAACTATTTCACACTCTCCGGATGATTTGCAATCAATCTCTCAGCTGTGGTCTCGTCCCCATCCCCTGGAAGCAAGCGCTCATCACCCCGCTACTAAAGAAACCCACACTGAATCCAGAATGCTTGTCCAACTTCCGCCCCATATCACTTCTGCCATTCCCGGTGAAGGTGCTTGAACGTTGGGTCAGCAACTGCCTCTCAACCCACCTCGAGCAGCACCACGTTTTGGATGAATTCCAATTTGGTTTTCGCCCAGCCCATGGCACTGAAACTGCTGTGCTCACTGCCATGGAGGAGCTTCGAATGCGTGCAGACAGGGGCCAAGCCGTGGCCTTGATTCTATTAGACCTGTCTGCCGCATTCGATACTGTCAATCATGGGACCTTGCTTGAGAGGTTGAGAGAGGCAGGGATCGACGGCACGGCACTGCTCTGGTTTCATTCATATCTCTGTGACAGAAAACAGGCTGTATCCCTTCCCCCTTTCCAATCAGTCTTCTCCCCTGTCCCTCACGGTGTTCCTCAGGGCTCCTCCATTAGTCCGATTCTTTTTAATGTTTACTTGAAACCACTGGTCACTTTAATCAAATCACACAATATGACCACAGTAAACTATGCGGACGATACCCAGCTCCTTTTCTCTTGGGAGGGCGAAGATTCCATCCCTTTAGAAGCCTTCCATAACTGTCTAAGAGACACCGCAGGCTGGTTGCACCGGAACTCCCTCCAGTTCAACTCCTCGAAAACCGAGGTTCTGTTCTGTCCCGCGAGCCGCATACCCCGCCCTCTGCCTGCTGAGTTCTGGCCCCCGGAAAACTCTAACAACCCGCCACCTGTTACCAGTATTCGCAATTTGGGCGTCATGCTAAATCACCAACTGAGCATGGAAACGCAGGTCTCAAGAACAGTCACCACCTGCTCAGCCCTTATGCGCTCACTGCGCAAAGTCCTGCCTCTACTACCACCCTCTGCCCGAGCATTGATAGTCAGGTGTACGATTCTTAGTCGCCTTGACTACTGTAATGCCCTTCTGTTTGAATCCCCGGCGACACTGCTGGACAGACTCCAACGAGTTCAGTCGGCAGCAGCCAAACTGGCTCTTGGTTGGACCAGGAGATCTTCTGCCACCGCTGCCTTGGCCGTGCTGCACTGGCTGCCTTTGAAGCAACGCATTGCCTTCAAAGCCCTTTGCTTGGTCTTTAAGGCACTACACAGTGCAGGACCCAGACCTCTTCAACGTCTGTTCTCGTGGTACATCCCCACCAGAACACTTAGGTCTACAACCGCCTGCCTTGTGAAAGTACCCAGATGTAAGAAGGCCAGGACCGGGGGTAGATCGTTCAGAGTGGCTGCAGCAAGCTGTGGAACAGTCTGCCTGCCGATATTCGCCAAATCCCTCATCTCCTACCCTTCAGGAAACCAATCAAAACTTGGCTTTTTCCTCCACCCCTCTAAGCCCGCCAGCCATAGTTCACCCCCCCGTTCTATAAACCCAGGAGTAGCTACCAGCGCCAGGATACCTGCCAGGTGACAGCCGCGCTCTATAAATATTTTTAAATTAAATTAATTATCTTTGCTAATTTAATCATAGCAAGCTCCAATAAATTACCAGTTGGTGTATTTGCTGCACATTCACTCAATTCTTCCTCGGCTAGAAGTATCTGTCTTCTTAGTATTTGATTTATGTGTTGCTCCTGCTTCCTTTTATTTACACTGTAGCTCAGGGTCTCCCCTCGAACCCCGGCCTTGAAACTATCCCAGACCATACCCTCTGCTGTAGTACCCCTATTTATTGCCAAATATTCTTCAATCCACCGCGTCATATGTTGGATATACATTTCATCTTCTAGGAGAAGTTAAGTCTATAAATGTAAGAGCGCTCTTATGTGTGTTCCCGCCCATATTCAACATCATCAAATAATAATCAGCACCTGTGTTCCCCAAGGTTTTAAGCTGACATTAACAATGGGCTTGTTAATGTCTTACATTTATAGACTTAACTTCGCACAGAAACGGATGACAAGCGTTTTTTCCGTCAGGAAATGAAAGGATGGAACATTTTATTTTAAAAGATCGGGGTGAAATGACAGATCACGGTGAGCATTAAGCTGTTTACATTTCCACTTGTATCCAAAGTAAAAGCTTGCAGTTTCATTTAGCAGATAGTAAAACAGGATTGATTAGTGGATGAAACATTGGATTTTATTTACACGATTAAGGAGAGGAAGTAAATGGGGATGAACTTTGTTGGTGACTTTTAAACTCGTGTTTATTTATTGTGCACATGGTTCGGAGAATTTGACGAACACAAGATTGAGACTTTTTAACTGATGAGTTTTTTTGTTGTTTTTAATGTAAAGAAAATGTTGTATAGAATTAATGCAAAGGGCTAAAACTTTTATTCGCATTTACAGACGCCTCTGAAGAAGGGAAAGTACTTCCCGAAATGCATTAGGCTTATATATTAAATGTCGTGGTATGAGAAACCCACTTTGGACTCCTGTGCTTTTGTGAAATATCAGAGTCAAGACGAAGATTGAGTAAAATGAATTAAACATAAGTCAAGAGTGTATTAAAATAAACCTTAAAAAGAAGAAGAAATGAGAGTAAAGAATGAATTTGATTCATTGGATTCAAACCAAATCAGGGCTGTGCAGCCTGGTGGAATCAGTAAAAGGGTTCCTTCGTGGATTTGTAAATATTGCAGCGCAATGAGACGAAGCGCGAAGCAGGTATTGCACGCCGTCAAAATTTACATGGTGAAAGGAAAGGTTTAAAACAAGGATTTAAATAGAGATTACGAGGTGTGCATCTCCACCCAATGAACTTCATTGGCATTCCAATGTATTCAGCCTTGCATTTTGATGCAAGTCTATATCTACAATAACTTGTAGACATGGATTAGTGCAAAAATGCTGTACCTCCCTGAGATTTGCATATCAAAGAGAAACGTTTGTATTTCTCTTTGTTTTATTCCCCTTTGCATGTGTGCTACATTTTACAGTACATAAACATAGAGGAAATAGCTTTATTTGAAAGTTTTAGTGCAGGAAGGGACTCCTTCTTGTACAAAAACTATTCTAACCACAACAAAGAAACGATTGTAGCTGTAGAAAAAAAGTGTGCAAGGTGAAAACTGTAAACTGTGTATAGTAGAGGATTGGCCATTTCATGAGGCTTGAGTGTGTAAGGGGAGCAGGATCTCTGTGAACAGCAGAGTACAGCGTGAACATGTTGGCCGCCTGAAGGAGCTTGGGTGTCAGGAGAGTCTGATCTCTCACTGAAAAGCTGTAAATAAAGTGAAGGCTGTGTGTACTGGTATCTTGGCTGCTTAGTGGGGTTTGAATACCTAGAGGAAGTGGGCTTTTACTGACAAGCTGTACACAGTTGAAGACTGTTGTAGAGGAAGCCTGGCTACCAAATGGGGCTTGGATGTCTCAGCAGACTGGTCTCCTGATAAAGGGGTGTGCACAGGGCAAACGTTTCATGTAGTAGATGTTTGGCCAGCTGATGGGAATTGGGTTTCTGGTGAGACTGGTGTCTCTCTGAAGAGCTGTAGATGAAGTTAAGGCTGTGCATAGTACAGGCTTTGCCACCTAATCAGTCTTGGATGTCTAAAGGGAGAGGATTTTCTTTGAAGGCATTTGTCCAGGATAACAGGTGTTTACAGTATGGCCTTTGCCACCAAATGGGGCTCATGAGGCTAGAGAGAGAGGGCTCTCCCTGAAGAGCTCTGTAGAGAGCTAACACTAAGTAGTAGGATCTTGGCCATCTAATGTTGCTTCTGTTTCTGGAGAGACTATATCTTCTTGAAGATTTCTGTATAATGTAAAGGCAATGTCTCATAGTGACTTGATCACATAATGAGGCATGAATGTCTGCAGGGAATGGCCTCTATGTGACCACCTGTGCACAGGGCAAAGGCTGTATGTATTATAGGTTGGCCACCTAATTGGGATCAGGTGTGTAGAGGGAGTGCATTCTCTGTGCAAAGCTGTGCACAGGAAGAAGGGTGTGGGTAATAGGGGCTTGGTTATCTAATATGGTTTCAGGCTCTTGAGGAACTGGCTCCTCCACAAACAGCTGCCCAGAATGTAAAAGCTGTGACCAGTAGGGATGTGGCCTCCTAAAATGACTTGGTGTCTAGAAGGAGTAGGCTGTCCTTTAAGAACACTGCATTGTGCAAAGGTTGTGTGCAGTAGGGGTTGAAGTCTTAATTTTGGAACTGCCTCCTATTTACGCCACCTTTATAAATAGGCCCTAATGATTCATGTTTTAAGTGATGCGTTTTATTCATGTATGTTCTTGTAAACGGTGTAAATTGTGAAGTGTCGTCCTTTGTCTTTCATTGAAGTACTTTTTGTGAATTAAACAAAAATTGTTGTTTCAAAAAATTGAAATGATTAAATAATTGGATCAAAGGAATAATTATTTTGGTTCGAGTCTGTCATACTAAGGACAGCACCCAAATGTTCAGCTAGTTCTCTTTTTGTGTACACATTCATTGACGCTTTCTAGCGGAGCAATACAGGGTCTACCCTGTGTGGTATATAACCTTTGTAAATAGGAGCAGCATCAAAATCAATGGGTGTTGCAGTGGAACGCCCAAAACCCATTGCATCTCCCCTTTCATGCTAAGTGCAGCGTGAAAGGGTGCTTTGTAAATAAAGTGAAGAACAAATCGCCACGGGAATGTCACTTTTTGTAAATATTCCCTGAAGTGTCTTACTTCATAGACCACACTCATGGTGACAGAGTGGGTGATCAGCTATTTGAGGGCTTTACTAGAGCTAAGAAGGGCAAGGCAGTGAACAAATGCATCATTTCACAAAGTATCAAGATTTTCTGTGCACTGACCAACCTAGACCCTCCAGAGGGCACTTAAGTCCACTCCACTAAAAATATGGCTGCCTCCATGGCTCTCTCCAGGGTTGTCCCCATTGCAGACACTTGCTGTGAAATACCTTGTCATCTTTCCATACTTTTGGCAAGCACTTGTGACCCAGGCATGCAGTGAAGCAGACTTTAGCTCCGCTGCTCTGCAAGACTTCCTTAGTTAACCAGCATCTAACAGGAAAGTACTGATTTGGGATTCATAAGTTGAGGAAACTGCATGAAGATTTATCTACCAGAAAAAGTCCCTTAACTTTGGTCACGATTTTCAGGTGGATAAATATTCTTCCCTCTGATTGCTCACTGCCAGCCATTCTTCCCTGAGGAGTTGGTGCTGTGAGTAATAAGATCCCAAGGTATGGAAACATGTTATGTCCTGTATTTGTTACTGTTGTTGCTTTCTGTTTGTCTCCATACACATCTCTGGAGCATGGAAAAAGTTTGGGAACTGATGCCAACATGTTAGTTGGCACGTAATATACTGAAGTGTTTTAATGATAGGAAGCGGAGTCATGACTGACAGTGCTTGAGAAACACTGCTGGGTAAAAGTGTTTTTGGACCCCTGTAAAGGCTGGAGAGAGATTTCATGAGGTGAGCTATCTGCAGGTAGAATATATATATACACCAGAAATATTGCTGCCAAAAGTATGTAACTTTTTATTTTTTCCTACCAGTCATTGAACTATTTGCAGCCATTTATTCTTTCATGGTGCACCTTATTTCCTGTATACTTTCAAGTAGTGCTATATCTCAAGATAAACATTGCACAGTTCATTCATCCACATGCATATTTTTTCACAAGGACTCACTTAACTATTTCTTCACAGTATGTTGGACAAGGCAGCTGATGGCACCCTGTTCGTTGTTCTGTGCTTTATAGTGAGATCGGTGGATGCAGTTGGCTTTGGAGCTGCCATGACAGCAACATTTTCGATTCTAGCAAAGGCATTTCCTAAAAATATCGCCGCAGTGATGGTACGTTAATTCGTTTTTTTATTGTCTGGAAACTTAAAACAACAATGTAATATTTTCAGTGGATGCAACTGCATTGAATGGTACCATCCATTTTTTGTATAATGTATTTCACCGTAAAGTTCCTTAAGATAATATTATTGGTGGCATAGATGTAAATTAGCAGCAGCCAGGAGAAGAACTTGTTACTCCTGAGTTACTCTTTGGTATCCTAAATACTGCCAATGTCTGGTGCCAAGGGTCATGAAGGCTAAAGAAGAAACAGAAAGAAAACAGTGGGCATGATTCACAGAAGTACTCTGAGACAAAATCCTAACTTTACTAATTTTGGTATTCACAAAGGGTATCTAGGAGTAGAAAAGTCAGGAATCCTAACTTTACTACTCCTAAATGCCCTTTTTGAATAACGAAAGTCGTAAATTTAGGATTTTGTCTTAGTTTTGGTGTTCTTAAGACCAAACTTAAGTTTAACTGAGACAAAATCCTAATTTAGCGACCTTCTGTATTCATAAAGGGCATTTAGGAGTAGTAAAGTTAGGATTCCTAACTTTACCACTCCTAAATGCCCTTTGTGAATATTGAAAGTCGTTAAGTTAGAATTTTGTCGCAGATTACTTTTGTGAATCGGGCCAGTATTCTTACTCTAGCTCTTCGCCATCAAAAAGGAGGCTGTTGAGTGGGTATTTGTTTAATGCACACTTCAAACCCTAATTACTTCTAGGTCCTAGTTAAATGGTCTTGGTTACAAAGATTTGCTCGGCTTTGGGGAGATTAAAGGAAGCCATTTTCAGCATCAATGCCAGCTATTTTGTCCAGATGATCTCATAACCAACAGAGTATACACAGCAATTATGAACATGAGTAGTGTGTAGGTTAAACAGTAAAGCTATATCTGCAGCAGGCATGCTTATAGTTGAGGTGCAGCACTTACAGTTCTTGTATGAGGTAACGTTTGCCCAAACAAGGGTCAGTCTGGCTTCTCGATGGGGCGGGGGGAGTTCAGTCAAACTCTTATTGAACTAGATGTGGGTGGTGGCTCGATGTGCTATTAATGGAATATGCAGTATTTTTCTTTAGGTTTGTGCCTGAACACTATTAGCGCCTCCTCCGTAGAGGCGCCAGGGCATTGACCCACTGCCTTCCCATACAGTTAAATGCTTCAAGTGTTATATAGAGCTTTTTACATGAAAAACAAATGATCTAAGATCATTTTTGGGGGTGTGGCCAGCAACATGGCCGAATAGGTTGTGCCTCTCGTGAGCTCCAGTGAGCTCGTCCTAATCCGCCATTAAAACCCGTCCACAGACCCCGTAGAGGAGATCAGGGACATGCCATAGGTCCCGTGAGGCTGGGGGAACCACCGGCAACCTGAACGCAGCGGAGGTGAGAGGGAGACGATGAGCCGCCCTGGACCGTGGTGAACGCGGCCTGACTTCCAAGATGGCGGCGCCCTGAGACCCGGCGTACGGAGATCGGCCCGGCAAGATAGGGACGCCGGCGGGATCGCCGAGGGGGCGCTGCGGTCTGCCGGAAGCATGGAACTGGCTGCCGACCCTCGTCCCCCCCAGAACAACATCTCCTGTCCCGCGTTCCATCGGGTGGGGCCCCTGAGGCCGAAGCGGAGACCTTTGCTGAGAGCTAGCTCCTGGTGCGGGATGGGGGTGTCGCTGCCTGCGGGGGTGCGCGGCTCAGAGGCCCGCCTGCCCGCTTTCAACCATTCTGCGAGAGCCAGACGACCAGAGTACCAGGGACTGCTGAGGCGAGGCTTCGAGAGGTGAGGTCCAGCCCGTGGGGGCCCCAGTGCGTTGTTCCTCCGGCCCTAGCACCGCGGGGCAGTCCCCATACAGGGAGGCCTGATCCTGGAGGGCCTGATTGGCGATGAGACTGTGAGGTGACTGCCACTGTGGGGGCCAAGAGCCAGAGGGCACACCGCCGGACCGCAGCAGATACGCCCACACCCTCCCCCCACCACTATACGAAACCCTGGCACCACAGGGGGGGGCGGCTGCTGACAACGGGCGCAACAGGGACACACCAGCAGAATATCTAGACACCGCCATCAAGCATTGGCCACTACGGGGGGATAGCTGAGCCATCAGGGGAGGCCAGTCACACCCGCCTCTCCCCTTCCCCACCGACAAGAGGGACACAGGAACAGGACCCCTTTTTCTGGCAGGGATTGACCGGATGGCAGCGCACTGCTCCGCTGCTGTGACCAGCCCCTCTGGACGCGGGGTCTGGTGGTGGGTCACCTGCGCTGTGCCTGGCGGTACACCTAGATCAAACGGCAGACGAGTGGACACGCCATGGGAAAGAGGGAGGTGGCCGTTCGGGCCCCAAAGCAGGGTACCCTAGACCGTTATGCGACGGCCCCTCCTGCCACGGAGTCGGAAGCCCAAGGACTGCGCTCGGACACGGCACTCCTGATGGACGCCATTCAGGCGTCACGAGATGACATAAAAGCGTCCAGGGCCGCTCTTGAAGTCAAGATTGGCTAAGTGGGATCGGAAGTTATGCTGCTGCGGCAGGATTTCCGCAATCGTACGGATAGGGTGACCACGGCAGAGACCAGGCTTGGGGAAGCAGAGGATACGCTCACCACGCTTAGGAAATACATGGCGGACCTTCAGGCGTCGCATAAACAACTCCAATGGAAGGTGGATGACGCAGAAAATAGGGCACGTCGCAACAACCTGCGTTTTGTGGGATTTAGGGAAGGACTTGAGGAGACCAACGGTCTTCCTCCATTCATGGCTGCAAAAGACCTTCCCGACGGCGCGCTTCTCCAACTGCTTTATTGTGGAGAGGGCTCACAGGGCGCTGCTGGCAAAGCCCCCGGAGGGGGCTAGACCCCGACCGATAATTGCCCGCTTCCTGAACTTCGCAGACTGTGACCTCATTCTGAGGAAAGCACGAAAAATGGGTGAAATATGCTTTGAAAATGCGGTAATCATGATCTTCCCGGACTACAGTCAAGAAGTCCAGAAACAGAGACGCTCCTTTGACTCAGTGAAGGCAAAACTGAGGGACTTAAAAATACAATACATGCTGCTCTTCCCTGAAAAGTTAAAGGTCATCTACCGGGACAAGACACATTTTTTCACACACCCTGATGACGCGTGGCAGTGGCTGGAGGAGAGGCCTCCGAGATGCGTAACGGGGGGGGAGAGAGACGAGAATCGCAGGGCGGACCACGACCCATGGAGGCCTCTTGGGGATTCCCGAAGACTCAGAGGTCAAGAGGCTCGAGGGCACGCAAGAGGTTGACGACGACCCCGTATCCACAGTTGACCCAGAACACCAGCCAACAACGGCGGTCGGCCTCCCAGGAGATCAGGGACGATGCGGGGTCCAAGTTTCGCTGCTTGGAGAGGACCACACACTCTGAAAAGAGGAAGAAAGGATCGGAAACGAGTCTGTGGAAGAGGACAATGAAACGCAGTCTTTGCACCCGCTGGTGGCAGTGATACGAGAAATGGAACAAGACGCACCCGGGGAGAACACAGTCTCGCAGGACGCGGTCCAGGACTCACATTCGTGATTAAGGGACATTGTGGACGAGAAATGTATGGGTCGGCTGGAGTGCACGCAAGTTGATACGCACCCTACAAACTTTCATATTTCACGTTGTTTGATGTGTATTGTTTCCCTACACGTAACTCAGGTGGAAGGGAGTTTTGTTTGCGCTTGGACTACTGTTGGAGAGCTGGGGTGCTAGGGGATCTGTAGGGGTGGGCGATAGACCTTCTCTACCTAATAGTCCCTGACGATGTTGGAAGCGAAGAAGGGGCTGGAGGGGAGGGGAGGTGGGGTGGGGGGAGGCGAGGGGGGTTTCCACAGTCTTATGGTTGGGGGTTCAGGGGGGTTTTGGTGGGGGGGATGGGGGAGGGGGGGTGTTGGGGAAAGGAGATTCGTTAAGCATGGCATGATGAGCATACACGCACACAACCTGACAGCCCTACATGCGAGACAATGGTCGCGATTATCCCGTAATGCATGACATGAGGAGAGATAGCCCAATGGGGGAAAATGGGTCTTTAGAGGAGCTCCGGGTACTCACCTGGAATGTTAATGGCCTGGGCTGTAAGGTCAAACGAGGATTGGTGAATAATTATGTGAAGAGAACTGGGGCAAAGGTTGTACTGCTGCAAGAAACACATCTAAAGGGTAGGTACAAACTGCGCCTTCCTGGCGAGAGGGCGATACAGAGTAGTGGCATATAGCGCAGACCTGGATAGACCTGCAGGGGACATACGTGGGAAGGAATAAACGTTCATATCAGCATATGCCCCACCCAAACTACAGGCAGCCACGCTTAGGGGGTTGTTGACATACTCCTCAACACGTCTGACACAATCCAAGTCCTGGGAGGGGACTTCAATGACGTAATGGACTTGAGGGTGGACAGGACAGGAGACAGGGATAGGCCGCCTGGTCCGACTTTGCTGGCAGACACTATGGGAACAGTAGGCCTGGTGGATACTTCGAGGTGGCTACACCCAGAAGGTAGGGAATACTCCTTCTTTTCGGGGGCGCATAAAGTATACTCCCACCTTGACTATATCTTTATTGCTAGGCAGGCGCTGTGCACCAGTGACGTGGCAGAATACCGGGCTCGAGGTATTTCAGACCACTCACCGCTGTTGCTCAAGGTGGGAGGAAAGAAAGTAAACCGACCTGCGGTATTGAGATTGACGGCCTGGGACCTCCAAAATGCAGACATACTAAGAGGCCTGCGGGCTGACCTGAAGGTCTATGTAGCAGAAAATTAGGGGACGGTGGCCTCCAGGGTGACATTATGGGAGGCGCTGAAAGTGGTAATGCGAGACAGGGCACATAATCGGTTGGCGGAAGATAAGAAAAAAGTACATGCAGAGGTACTAGCCTTAGAGGCCCAGATTCTGGCCTTTAGAGCAGGAGCACCTGACCACTAGAGATCTTGGAATTCATCGCCAACTGTCGGACGTACGGGTCCAGTATAAACATTTAGTAACAAGTGAGGCGAAAGCACAGGCTCTGGCGACCCTACACAGACTATACGATGTGGGGGATAAGCCCAGGAGGCTTTTGGCATGGCTGAGCAAGAAAGAGAGAGATGCACGGTGGGTGGAGAGGATGAGAGATGGTGGGGGAAACTGGGCCCAAACGGATGACCAGATAGCTAATGCTTTTGCAGACTACTATGGGGCCTTTTATGAGGCGAGGGCACTGGGGACGAAGGAAGACGCCCTGCAATACATGGTGCTTATAGATCTCCCAGCCCTAGATGAGGCAGATAGACAGGATTTGGAGACAAACTTAACAACGGAGGAACTCAGAGTGGCACTGGCTAAACTCAGGGTGGGTAAGGCGTCCGGCCCTAATGGCTTCCCGGCGAAATTCTTTAAGAAAATGGCGGATTTATTGACCCGTCATTTATTGGGCCTGGTTGTGGATGCTGAGTCGGAGGGAACATTCCCGCTAGACCTCCGCCAGGCTACGATTATCCCGATCTTTAAAGAAGGCAAGCCGCTAGATGAATGCTCATCCTATCGCTCCATTTCCCTCCTCAATGTGGAGGCAAAACTCTATTCAACGATATTGGCCATCCGCCTTCGGCGGGTGATTACAGGACTGGTCCATTTGGAACAGACGGGATCCCTTCCCGAGAGGGCGACTAGATATAATCTGAGGAGAACCCATAACTGGCTAATGAAGGTATGCAACAGAGGGGGTCCGCATTGGTTCTTCTCTCTCGATGCCGAGAAGGCATTTGACGCGGTTCACTGGCCCTTTTTGGAGGGGGTGCTAGACCGCTTCGGTTTTGGAGCCAAATTTAGAAAGATGGTAGGCCTCTTATATACTGATCCCAGGGCGAGAGTCTGAGTCAATGACAAGTTTTCAAGGGACTTTCCTATATGTCGCGGTAACAGACAGGTGTGCCCCTCTGTCCCCACTACTGTTCGCCTTTTCCATAGAGGTCATGGCATGTGCAATCCGACAGAACGAGAGCATTAGGGGGTTCAGCGTGCGATCGTCAGACACGTCTACAGGGAAGCTTTCCCTATATGCTGACGACCTCCTGCTGTATGTTACAGAACCGGAGACTACCATACCTGCGCTGTTCTCAGAACTAGAGCGGTATGGTTCTCATGCGGGCTACCCGATCAACTGGCATAAGTCCATCTTGTATGATCCCCGAAGACGGGAAGGGGGGCCCGTGCTTCTAGAACGTCTGGTAAAGACAACGGAGTGGTTTACCTATCTCGGGGTATTCATTCCGACTGATAGGGCGTTCTCCTTTGAAAGGAACATTCGCCGCATACTACGCAACTTTACTGACGGTGCAGCATGATGGAAACTGCTTTCCCTGACACTCCTCGGTCAGGCGGCAATGTTTAAAATGATTACGCTGCCCAGGTTTCTATATGCATTCCAGAATGAATACTCTCCCTTACAGGGCCGGGTGTTCAGGGCTATTTATGCGGAACTTCAAACTTTTCTCTGGATGGGGAAGCAGCCTAGGGTGGGGCTCTCGACTTTGCAAAGGCCCCAATATAATGGGGGGATCTCCCTACCCGACTTAGAGGCCTATTACTGGGCAGAACACCTGGTAGTCATTAATGAATGGATGCACGCCCCGGCCACCCACCCCACCTTTGCATTAGAAAGACACACTTTGGATACACACACATACTTGCATTATCTATACGGAGGCAAGGGTAGGGCTAGACTACTGCCTGCAACGAGGCTTACCGTAGGGATATGGATGAGGGCGACGAGAGCGATAGGGTGGGAACGTAAATTAACAAAACAAACCCCACTGTGGAAATGCGCCTGGCTGCAGGAACTTAATAAATTAAAGGGATTTCGAGGTTGGGATGATATAGGCCTGGGAGATGTAATGAAAAATGGAATGCTACAGTTGTTTCCCTCACTGCGCAAGGAATATGGACTCCACCACACACAATACTTTAAATACATGCAATTCAGACACGTGTGGAGGGCAGGTGGGGCATTGACAGAGGCGCTCCCAGAATATGCTCCCCTGGAGGGTCGCCTTCTGCAGGAAAGGATAGTCGGCAAGGCAGTGTCGGTTACATACAAAACAATAATGAATAACAGGCCAGATAGACTGGGGAACCTAAGGAGTACATGGGAGCGAGAAGTAGGTGAAATGGACGAAGTGGACTGGGGCACAGTCCTCATGCATCCCAGGGAGGTATCGGTTAAATCGCACCTAAGGTTGATCCAATTTAATGTCCTTCATAGGACCTATTTTGATAGAGCACGCCTGCACAAGATTGGGAGAATAACTGACCCGGGCTGTCTGAGGTATGGCACTGCTTTAGGGAATTTCTATCATACACTCTGGACATGCCCGAATATTCAACTCTTCTGGGGGGCGGTCCTGACAGAGCTGGGAGAGGTGCTAGAGACCACCATACCCTTAGATCCCAAACTGACCCTACTGGGAATGACAAACGATGTGGATCTGGCTCAACTGCTGCTGATCTTCCTGGTGCTGGCCTTAGTGGTGTCCAAGAGAGATGTGGCCCGGAAGAGGGGGGCACCAGACACACCACAAATAGAAGAGTGGAGGAGGGGGATGGACCTATACATGGCTGCCGAGAGAGTTACGTATAAGGTGAGGGGTTGCCCCAAGAAATTTGGCAGGGTATGGGGTAAATGGAGGCGCTATCATGGGCTAGATGGAATATTATGAGTTTTAAGGGGTCGTGAGCTCCTACACTCCTAAGGGGCAGAACTAGATGAGGGGACTGAGGCTGATCTGTAGATGGATTTGGGCTGAAGACTTAACTGAACCATTGGACTCTGTGGACTATATTTTTGATCTAACGAAGGGAAAAGTTGATGGGGGCGGGGGGATGGGTGTCTAGCTCGACATTGACATGCTTGATGTTTGTTATCATGATGCAAAATGCCAATAAAGATGTAAAAAAAAGATTGTTTGTTTGCATATAAAAAGCTTTACTGTCCACGTGGCAGCAGAATAGTGTTTCATTAGTATTGCACGTGTCAGGCGGGGCTAGCAGGGACGGTTTATGGATTTTGGGGGCCCTCGAAGAAATTTATTTTGGGGGCCCTGTTTGGAACAGCTTTGATTCTTTGACCCAGTTTCAGCTCTTTCAAGCCTTCTTTGGTCAAATTCCAAATGTATGTAGATCTGATATTCAGGGATAGTGATGTGTGTTTTCACTACTGTAACACTGCAGCAGCTTGCTAATATCACTGCAAATAATCTCTGTCAAACCCTCCCATTTCTCATATGCGAGGTCCTGTATTGATCTAAAAAAACGTTTTATATGGATGATGCTTGAAACACATTTTGTCTGCAAAATGTATGTTATAGACTCTCACACATTAAAACAATGATAGAAAAACGCTATCTACATCAATCTGTATAAAAATGATCACGGTCATCAGGGCAGACTCTCTGCTGAACATAACTGGCTCTATCAGAGGGTCCCCTGAAAGGCTGGGGCCCTGGGCCAGAGCCCACTTTGCCATTGCCTTATAATGTCTCAGGGCGGGGGCTTTTGCAGCTCGGCCTCACACAGTCACTGTAGATATTTGACATGCTGCACTAGGGCCACACTGTGCAGCACCTCAGAAAATAGAGCTTCAGGGCTTGTCAATCCTGTGCCCTTTTACCCTCTCAGAAGTTGGAATAGAGAAAAGGAGTTTACCTCTAACCCTATCCCAGCTTCTGATTGGGTAGAAGCTCTTGGACCTAGCTCTAATGGGCTGCTTACTGGAGTCACTCGATTCGGAAATCGTGGGCCCTGCTGAAAGAGCATGACAGCTCATGCTGAAGAGGCCTGCCCCAGGTATGTTTTTCTTTGCAGTTTCATTTTGAATGAGTATATGTGTCCCTGTGTATTTGTCTGTGTGCCGGGTATTGTGCATGTATGTATGTCAGTGAGGATGTCATTGTATGCCTACCTGGGATGTATGTGCATATTATGCATAAGCGCATGTAATATTGAAAGACCATGGGGTGGGAGATCTTAGGCCCAGTGGACGGCGATGGTAGGAGCCTGCAATTGTTAAACATATATGTTAAACTAGTGAAACAATCTAGCCAGCTATTGTAGTATTGCGCTGTAGTCGTTACGCAGCAGCGTAGCAACGTAGAGCGTAACCACCATTTTGAGCAGTGAGTGCTCAGCCCGATTAGAGCGCGGACGTCTTCCCGGCGCTCTCCGAGAGTATTAGAATAAAAGTAATTACTTACCTGCAACCTGTGTCGAGCGAGTCATTTGGGGGAAACAGCAACATTACAATTGGGGACGAGGTCGGGACCGGTGGAATAATTGATACATAAGACCACGAGGCGCCGAACCACGGTGCCCAACAGGAAACCCACCATAACATTGGCCACGAGGGAGTACCAGCCACCAGCAGGCAACATGATAGGAGAGTGCGGCAGAGGACAGTGCCGCAGCAGTCAGCGCAGCCCACCACACACAGGAGCTGCCCCCAGATGGGCGAATACAGTCTTGAACATGAGGCAGTGGACATACCTACCCTACTGTGTGAGCAGAGACAGAGGTCTCAACCAACCACCAAGACAACGCACAGCCCACAGATCTCGAAGGCACGCTGAGAAGTGGGGAATCCACCCACAGTGAGTACAACAACCGCACTAAGGGAGAGAAGCTGGGGGGCGAGCCACCCGTCCGGTACAGCACCACCAGGCTTGAAGAATACAGCCTGTCTGCCCAAGGCCCTGGCGGAGCATGCACCGCACAGCGAGGGAGGCAATTCTGTGCCTCAACAGAGCCCCACACACCAGCACTAGCCAGTCCCAGAGGGGAAGAAGAACTACCAGAGAGACGAGTAGAAATGTGCGCCCAGGCATCCTCGCTCACAACACCAGTCCCATTCCTTCCCAAATCAGGGGATCCCTCGATTAAGTGGGAGGACTGGAGGGAATACTTTATGAACTATCTGGAGGCTCTAGAGGATGAGAATGGGGAGGCATTTCCCAGCAAGAGAAGGAAGAGAATATTACTCCATAACCTAGGCCTGGAAGGCATCAGAGTTTTCCCGAATCTAGTCCCCACACTGCGAAAAGCAGCAGATGACGACGTGTTCCAACACGCGATCGACGATCTGAACAACCACTATAGACCGGCGGTGTGCACATCCATCCATAGACAGGTACAACTTCCAACAGAGAAAACAAGCAGTGGGAGAGTCCATAGATGAATACGTAGCAGCAGTAAAGAAATTAGCAGTCACGTGTAAGTTTGGCACCTTACACGATGAATTAATCAAAGACCAAATAGTCATGCACACCACAAACATGGCTATCTTACACAAACTGTGGGTAAATGGTGATGCGAACCTGAAGGAAGTCCTAGCCATGGTAAAGAAAGCAGAACTATCCAAAAGGGTGCAGATGCTGCAAAAAGGGAAATTTCCTCGAGGCCCATGGTTAACAGGGTTTCAAAAGCAGACCACCAGAGAGGGGCAAAGCAGCAGCTGGGGACGTGAAGACACAAGCCAAGTGGACACCCAGACCCGCACAGGTGAAGAAACCCACAAATGAGAGCAAGAATGTGTGCTATAGGTGCGGCAGCCCATCCCCCACGGCCTACAACAAACGCTGCCCGGCCTTCCGCGCCAAATGCATGTTCTGTGGAATTGTGGGGCACTTTGAGAAAGTATGTCGCCGCAAGCAGAAGAGACCGACAGTCAAGTACGTAGCACAGGAGTCAGGAGCGGAAGGAGATGGCGAAGAAGAAGAGGATAATGTGTTGTGCATAGAAGAATACATACTGGGCATCAACTGCACCCGCTCCAAGAAACCACAATGTGACCTAGTCATAGGTGGAGTACCAACTAAGATGGTGGCGGATTCAGGGTCCCTGTATACAATAATACAACATAAGGTGTGGGATGAATGCTTCAAACACCGCCTAGGACCTCACCTGAAACCTTCAGATATTCGACCAGTCACATTCACTGGAGAGCCCATTCCTATGGTCGGCTATCGAGTCCTGAAATTTGAATTTAAAGATTGCAGTGCAGAATGCAAGCTATACGTGGCTGAAAAAGGTCCTTCAGTTCTAGGATGGGTAGACAAAAGCGACCTAGGCATACAGCTGAACCCGGGTGGCACTACACAAGTTCTGATGACCAGCCCGGAACAACAGCCTGGCGTCACCAGAATGAAGGAAGACTTTCCCACAGTGTTCGGTGGCAGAGTTGGAAAATTGACAAAATTTACGCACAAGATTGACCTCAAGGCAGATGACAAACCGGTGCGCCAAAAATTGAGACATACACTGTTGGCAATCAGAGAGGTGGTGCAACAGGAATTACAGAGGCTGGAAGACAATGGCATCATTGAGCTGATAAATAGTGCTGAGTGGCTGTCCCCGCTGGTGGTGGCAATGGAACCCAATGGCGAAGTCCGCCTGTGCGTAGACTTGAGGGAATTGAATAAGAACATAATAGTTGAAAAGTTACCGCTACCAAGAATAGACAAAATGCTGGCAAAAACGAAGAGAGTGAGATGGTTTTCAACCATCGACCTCACCTCAGCATACCATCAAATAGCTCTACACCACACGTGCCGCAAGCTGACATTTTCATAAGGCCGTTTGGATGCTACCAGTTCCACTGGATGCTGTTTGGATTGGCATCGGCGGCACCCGTATTCAAGAAGATTATGCACAAACTGTTCAAGAACGTGGATGGAGTACAGTGCTTCCAAGATGACATCTTGGTGATAGGCAAGGATCAAGCAGACCACGACAGAAAGCTGTCCAATTTATTGCATGTCTTGGAACGAAATGGGTTCACGGCAGAATGGGAGAAGTGTCGATTTGGAATGTTGTCTGTCACCACATGAGATCAGTGATCACGGCATCACGCCCAAACACGCCAACGTCAAAGCCATATTTGAGGCACCTCCTCCGAAAAGCAAGGAAGAAGTAAGATCGATCTTAGGGATGGACGAATTTTATAGTAAATTTGTGCAGCACTTCGCCACCAAGACACACCACTTGCGCCAAATTCTATGAGACAAAACATCCTTCGGGTGGACGGAACAGACACAAGGAGAGTTTCAGAGGATCAAGGAGGACATTAGCAAGGCAGTCCCTCTACAGGGGTTCGATCAGCAAGGGAAATCTATACTAACAACAGACGCAAGTGAAAAAGGACTGGGAGCAGTCCTAATGCAGGAGAGGAAGAACGGGGAAATGGCCACCATCAGTTTCACATCCAGGTCACTGTCACCCACGGAGCAGAAGTTCAGTGTAATAGAAAAAGAGATGTTAGCTGCAGTCTGGGCCATGGGGAAGTTCTGCCAAATCCTATGGGGCACGAGATTCAGGCTCAAGACAGACCATAAGCAACTAGTCAAAGCACTCACTTCCGGAGGGGGAGGAGCTACGTCAGCAAGCAAGATGGCTGCTTGGCTCCCGGCTCCGTCGACCTTCGTAACCCGCCGCGATATCCTGCAAGATATCCTGATTTAACGCCTAGCCTCTGTGTGCATGAACTGTCCCGCACTCCGATGGTGAAATCCGGAAACCTTTATCGGCTTGTTTGACGGAGTTACATCGAGTTTAAGTTTGCGGCCTGCTCCAGCGGTGAAGCCGGGGCCTGGAGTACTTTCACAGCCGGGCTGTAGTGCAGCAACATCGGCCAGGAGACTCAAGCTGGCCCGGTCGACCGGAGTGGATGCTTTGTTTCAGCCCGAATTTGGTTGCGATCGTTCTCATTGCTCAGCATCGATGGAAGAGTGAGTCTGCGTGCTGCTGGCTGCGGGTGGGGGCACCCGTCCCGCAGACCCGGTTTGCTCCCTCCGGGGCTCGGTGGTTCGGGGTTACCGGCCTGCGGCCTTAACTGGGTGGACCGTGGTTGCGAACAAAGACTGGTCGCCCTTCGCACCTGCACGTTCAAGATCCTGTCTGTCCACCCCCCCCCCCGAGGATGCCGGGCTTTCCCGGGGAGGTGATAGAGATTGCTATCGAGCACGAGAATATGGACCGAACGTCGCATGAGCCATCGCTGAGGTCAATACTGGCAGAACTTTGGGCATTCCGCTCACATGTTGATACTTTGATGAGCAAATTGGACACTCGCCTATCTGAAATGCTCCTGGTGGAACCGGGTCCGGCGTTATTGTTGAAACGGGATTCTGCAGCCATTCCAAACGCGCCCATTTTGACTCCGTGCAAGAACCCCGTGAGGAAACGAGTACTGGAACTATCGGATGGTGCCCTGGTGGCCAGTGTTCCCGAGGATGTCATGATATTGCTGAACATTCCAGCACTACCGGCTTTGGAGATATCGTCAGGCGTTCCCCTCCCGGAGACTTTTGTTTGTGACTTTCCATCTAATTTGTGGTCATCTTCTCCCTTCCTGGTGGCGCTACGACTTCTGTTCAAGACGCGTTGGGACTGTTCATCTCTGCGAGAGAGTTCGCCTGCATCTACAGTTCCTGAGGACTCACTGCCTGCTGGTAGCCATGGGCTGATTTCTGCTGACTCTTTTCTCCTATATTGCCTCTTTGTGTACCTTTGTGTCTCGCTGGAGGGGGTTCGTGTTTTTGTTTGGAAGGGCCAAGGTTAAGATTGGCTGGATCGGGATGGGTTGGCATGGCTTTTACAAGTGTTGGACCTGCAACTGTTTGCTCTAAGAGGCTGGGCGGTGTCTCACGGTACCCTCTAACTACTCTACATTGCTGTCATAAGTTTGTCTGTTAGTGATAGGGGGTGGCTGTTTCAGGCGGGGGGTCTAAAGGGGCTGGGAGCCCACATTGATATGCCCTCCTCCGTTCTCTCTTTTCCCTCCTTTGGGGTTTTAGTTATTAGGGGCGACAGGCACGCTGCTGGTGGGGTTAGGCTGTAGCCATTTGCAGGGGTGCAGGGTGGGGGGTTTGGAGGGGGGGTTTATTTTGCCTTTTTTATTTTCTATGGCCTTTCTCTCTTTTTCTCTCTTTTCTCGTAGGGTCAGTATAGCTACGAACCATTCAGATTCTTATACTATGCTTGTATTTCGTGCTTTTGCTGTTATGACATCCTGATTTATGGGCGGGCAGGCCTCGAGTATTGGCGCAACATGGAAATGTATATTGTGTGCTCTTTTGTACCGACCTATATGCTCTGGCGCCAAATCTCCATTATAGTGGTCATTATATGTATATCCTGTTTTTTACCCTGCCCCCCGCATTCTCCTGTTCTACTGTATGGCACCTGATCCTCTCTTATATAATATAAAATGAAACCTCTGTCTTGTCCTGCAATCCAGTTATGCATTCCAATACAAGTTTTATTCTGAATCGCTGCCGGACCTTTGGGTTGTCGGCTGATGAGCTGTGATATCGACGATTTAATTTGACTAGCGGCCGGCCCCCGCGGTTGTAGGCCCATGCTTGTATTTCTACTGAATGCTAAAATAAAGGTTTTCAAAAAAAAAAAAAAAAACACTCACGTCCAGTGGACATGGGAATGCTACCCCACGCATTGCTAAGATGACACTGAAGTTGTTGGACTACAGGTACGACGTTGAGTACATCCTGGGGACAAGAATCAAAGTAGCCGACTATCTCAGCCAACCTTCAGCCATGGAGGAGGCTCCGCACTGCTCCGAAGAGTATGACGTCAGCGTCGCGTTCCTGGAAGATCATGAAAAAGTATTAAGCAGGCAAGAGTGGAAGAAAGCCTAAGAGAACGATTCGGACATAATGGAAGTCAAGCGCTTCATACTGCAAGGATGGCCGGAAAAGAGACACATGAAAGCAGAGCACAGGAAGTTCTTTGAGGCGGGACGAATTATCCCTCGGAGACCAGGGGACCTTCCTATTTAGAGGAGATAAAGTAGTTCCTCCCACCTCCTTGGTGCCGCACTTACTTGCCATCCTACATGAAGGGCACCTAGGCATTGTGAAAATGAAGCTGAGAGCGAAACAGAGGTACTGGTGGCCGGCAATGGATAGCCTGATTCAAAAGCATGTTTGTGAATGTGAACAGTGCCAAAATGCGGAGTCACAAAATTTGATGCGCCCTTTATTGGGGAAGTTCGACAACCCATCTAATCCGTGGGAAGAGTTGTCCATAGACATCCTTGGTCCAGTGCTGGATGCACAGGGAGTACCGAAATATGTAGTGGTACTCATGGACAGGTATTCCAAGTGGCCAGAGATAGACATCCAAGAGAAAATGGACACGGAGATGGTATTGAAGTTCCTTACCGCCACCTTCCTTTGGGAAGGTATTCCACTCTCCATTCTGAGTGACAATGGACCCCAGTTCACGTCGGAAAAATGGAACAACTACAAGGGAAGAAACGGCATCAAGATTAGGCACCCGTCAATATATCACCCGGCAGGCAATGGCGTAGCCAAAAGATTTAACTTAGTCATCATGGGCTCCATACAATCTGCGATGGGAGCAGGAAAGGACTGGGAAAAGGAAGTAAGGAGTACGTTGTGGTCCTACAGGATTACCCCATCCTGCACAGGATACAGTCCTTTCCAAATCCTAAGAGGTTGTGACCCTTTCACTAAGGACAATCTCGCGTGGAAGGAACGTACCATCACAAGCAAATGGTCCCCTGCGGTAGTCCACCACAATTTGGAAAGACCACAGAGAATATATACAGAACACTTCAACAAAAGGCGTAATGTGAAGGAGACAGAGTTAGAGAAAGGAGTGTGGGTCATAGTCAAACTGGCCAAGTTGAGAAGAAAGGGGGACAGCAAGTTCAGTGCGCCCTTGCAAGTAAAGGAAGTATATAACAGAGTGATGGGAACATTTGGTCCCAAAATCGGATGTCCAAGTGCAACAAGATACTGCAGTGGACTAAAAAAGAAGACTCTCAGTTCTGAACACCATCATGGTCAACAAAATGACATTGTCCCATCAAGGCGAGGTGAACTCTGGAGTAGGAGAGAGAGGAGAAGAGTTGGAAAAAAAATGGGATTACGAATTCCTGGGGAAAGTACTGAGAGTCCCTCCGCTACCCCGGTGAGACACACCCGTGCTGGGAGAACTGTGGTAAGACCTGCGAAGTACAGAGACTATGAGATGGGTGGAGTGAATGGGCTGGCAGGCAGATAGACTTTGAGACTTTCATCTCAGTTGTTTGTCAATCTATAAAGATGGGAGATATGTAGTGTTGCGCTCTAGTCGTTACGCAGCAGTGTAGCGACGTAGAGCATAACCGCCATTTTGAGCATTGAGTGCTCAGCCCGATTAGAGTGCGGACGTGTACCCAGCACTCTCTGGGAGTATTAGAATAAAAATATTTACTTACCTGCAACCTGTGTCGAGCGAGTCATTTGGGGGAAACAGCAACATTACAGCCATATATTAAAAAATCTGAAGTCTGTTAAATTGGTGAAATACTCTGACTGCGCCATTTACAGAGCTATCACGTTCTCTGATTCCATGCAACTGGCTATTTCTTGCTTTGGTGATAATACTGCTTATTTCTTCGTGAAATCGCCACCCCCACAATACAGAATGCAAAGAAAAAACTGTGATTCAGAGGAGCTGATAGCACTTGAAATTACATTTGTGCACTCTCCTGTTACATTTGGGGTGTAGCTACGAATAGTGCAACAGGTGCAGTTGCACTGGTGCCCTGTAGTGTGAGGGGCCCTTTCCAACCCAGTTAATTGCTGTTTTCACAGCCAGTCGGGACAGGGAGGCCCAATTTTCTTGGTTGCATTAGAGCCCAAGGTGGCCATACGATGCCACTGTGCTACTCTGTTTGGTAAATTAAGGAAACATTATGGTCCTGCCTGCACAGGGCATGTTCTGGGTGCAGTTTTTTATTATTGTCTGTGTTTCTCTTGGTGCACTGCCATAGATCAGTCAGTCACTGCTGACGCATCACAGTCATATCAAAAGGCTGTAATACAGGCATTGTCCTCTTCTGACAAGTTAATTACCTCTGTTTCTCTTTTTGCAATCGTATTATCTCTCTTAGTAGTATTTTCTGGTTAGCAAAGCCAGTGAAGTACATAGTTCTCGTTGGCACAGAGTGAGCTTTTAGTATATTTCAATGGTTTCTCCTCAGATCAACTAGTCAAACTTTGTGTGTGTTAAATAAATCGTTACTGCTATAGATGGAGGGGTTGGCATGTGCATTTCTTTGCTAACATTTCTTGGGGAAGAGGCGAACCCTCAAACTCACATCAGGAGCTTTGGCCACGCTCACTATGATCACTAGGGACCATGCAGTGTAGGCATTTATGACTCACTTATTTGAAAGTTCACCAGCCGCCACTGCTGAAAAGTATAACATATTTAGCATTGTGGGTGTCTTGGAGATGTTTACCCTGAAATGGGTGCCACCACTGCAAATTTCCCGGCACCTCTGCTCTTGTGCCTGGTAGTTGGTGTGGTTATTAGGCATCTTAAACTTGCAGATCAGACAGAGAATCTTGAATTTGATTATTTTCATCATGAGAAGTAGGTGGAGATTCTTAATTGGGTATCCGGTACTTTTTTGTGTTTTTTTAGCCTGGAGTTGTGGCAGCCTTCAGCATGTTCATCCTTTACAGTCTCTCTGCTATGCGGGGTGATCAGCAAATAAGACATTGCTGGAGTTGAGAACGGCATTGACTGTATTGTCCTCCCCAGCCGGGAGCATGCAAATGAAATACGCCACACATGGAAGTCTGCATCAGACATCTTAATTCTTCAGCATACAATCACACAACTGCATGAATTACGTCATGTCTTTAATAGCCACACTGCAAGGCGCCAACCCCCTCGGGGAATGGCGTCGTTAGTGGCAGCCAAAGGGCCGACCCGGAGTAGGTTCACTTCCGAGTCAGGCGACTCGGAAGTGGACACGGCGACAGGACCAATAGGAACAAGGGACGGCGGAGCGCCCCGGAAGTAGTGGTAGAGCGCGAGGCATAAAAGCCCGAGACCAGCTTAGAGGCCCCCTCTTTGTCCGCTGACCGCCCAGGAGTCGGACGCCTCCTAGAGAAGACACCCACCCACCCATCCCTATTAATAAGGAGTTCGGTTAGGGCAGTAGCGGGGTTCCGGACAAGAATACCACGGGAACTTCTTGTCTAGTGACAGTTTTTACCTCTGAACAGGTTTGATAAATCATTATGGACTCTGGGCTGGCGGGAGAGCTGGGGCTGACCTGCTGGTGGCCTTGGCTCTTCAGCCCTACCCCGGAGGCCGCTGGTTGCCCAAGTGGGCGCATTCCTCACCTGCGGCTCTGTTGACCGGAAGGGGGTTAACGTTAAGGGAGCAGGTGATCTGGATTGTGGCCTGCTGGCGCAACCCTGAAGTCAAATGAAAGGCCCATTGGAGAATGGGCGGTAAATGTGTGTATATTTGTATATAAGTGCAAGTTTACTCTTAAATACTGTGATGGAATATTTTTGCGAATAAATAAAGAGAATGGTGGGTCAATGAAGTAATTGACCATGACTCAAGCATGACTCCAGAGTTTGATGTTGAATTGGGTCCATGTAAAGCATGCAGTGTGGAGGGGGGAGAATGCACTTTGTCTGCCATCTAATTAACACCTCCCAGCAGCGTGCGTAATTCCTGTTTAAAGTCCGCCCAGAACCTTGAGGGTCCTAGGGACCCTAGAGCTCATAATCTTAAAGAAACGACATTAACTAGTGCTCCTAGAACTATAATACAACGTTTTGGGAAGACATATGCATTGTTTCATTTGAGTAGAATCATTTGTAAAAATGTTGCTTTTACTACTGCTCCAATTTGAGTGGGGAGGCTTAGGTCAAATGATCCCAAGATTTCTTACTTTAGTTGTGATGGGAACCCTATAAATGAAGAAAGTGGGAAAGGGTCCACAGGAAGATTATTTGAATAGGGGGCATTGTGTGACATGGACAAGAACTTAAATCGCTGTCCTGTTAAATTCTAGGCTTTTGTTGCCCACCTAGGTTTTCATTGTCTGTAAACCATTTAACATGTTTTTAAATTGGTTGAACTCCCCAAACAATTTGAGGTGACTGTGTGTAGTAGAACAATGCTGCAGTTCAGAGGTACACCAATATATTTGTTTATGGAATTTGTTTAAATGTTTGTTAGAAGAAATATACATTAAGGATTGTTTTAGATATGGCCCTTTTTGCAGTCTTATCCCCAAACTCTTTTCCTTTTGCCTCCTACTTTTCTGACCCTGCTTTCATTGGCTATAGGGTTCTGGGCCCTTTACCACTGCTTATCCGTGCTAAAGTGCATATGGTCTCCGTATAAATTGTCACAATAATTGGTTATCCATGAGAGTCATATTTGATTTACTGGTAAGTCCCTAATAAAGTGCACCATGTGCGCCAGGGTCTGTATATCAAATGCTACTAGTAGGCTTTCAGTACTGGTTGTGACACCCACATGATTAGCCCTGTAAATATGTCTCAGACCTACCACTGTAGTGTCTGTGCATGCAGTTATAATCCTGCCATGTTGCCTGGCAAATTCACCCACTTGCCAAGCCCAATCCTTCCCCTTCCTTACATGTAAGGCCTCCCAAGGTACCCTCATGGGCAGGGTGGAGTATATGTGAAAGGTAGGGCATGTACTGGTGTATGTGACATGTCCTGATAGTGAAATACTGTGGGGCATATTATCAAGGAAGGGCCTTAAATTATCGCCTCTTTTATCGGCAGGAAACTGCCGATAAAGCGGCGATAATGGGCTTGATAATATGCTCTATGAATTCCAATCGAAGCCCATGTTAGATGTGAAGACATGTAACATGGGCTTCAATTGGAATTCATGGAGCATATTATCAAGCCCATTACCGCCGCTTTATCAGCAGTTTCCTGCCGATAAAAGCGGCGATAATGTAAGGCCCTATCTTGATAATATGCCCCCTTGTTTTTAGTTTTTTACTATTGAAAGGCTAACACAGGAGTTGCTTTGTAACAT
Organism: Lissotriton vulgaris; assembly: GCF_964263255.1. Taxonomy (NCBI): domain Eukaryota; kingdom Metazoa; phylum Chordata; class Amphibia; order Caudata; family Salamandridae; genus Lissotriton; species Lissotriton vulgaris. Next base: position 1,303,375,895 of record NC_141694.1, read on the forward strand.
ATTACAAGTATTACTTTCCCTTCGGACAAGATAGAGGAATGGAGTTTAGGCTCTGGGAACTTAGAATTTATTAACGCACCTTTAGGTGGAGGTGATTTTTAGATTCTGTGTTTGAAAATCCCACTTTTTACTTACTTCACCATCCTGTGTACCTCTGACTGTGTAGTCAGTGTCTGGTGTTTGAGTGAGAGGAGCTGGGGATGTGCATTCACTCTAGACAGTCATGGGGGGGAGGTTGAGGTGTGTCCTGCCTTGCCTGGGTGACTAATCGCCGGGCTGAATAGACCTTGTCTATATTTAGAGTGGTTGGAGGAGTTTCGCTTGTACCTGAATAGGCTGTGTCTCCTTTTCACAATGCTGTCTCCACCCACTGTGGTTATGCTGCACCAGGGAGGACTGGACTGGTTTGGACTAGTTTAAGAGACCCTTACAGCAAAGAGAATACTGACAAAATGGGGTATAAGTATTGAAACTAAAACCCCAGGACGTTAGATTACTTCAAGGAACAAAAGGCCCTGGCCAAGAAGAAGAGTGGAAGGACTGTGTGAGAAGTGCTGCCTTTTCTGAGTGAGTGGTGGTTTGGCCTGCAGTTGCTGCTTCTATCTATGGTGGAAGAAAAGCACTGAATCTTTTTGCCCTGCTGTGGTATCCTGCTTGAGAAGAATCTCCAAGGGCTTGTGTGTGCTGGCCTCTTGTTGGAATTCTCAGGGACATAAAAGATTTCAAGAAAGAACCTTGCTGGATCGTAAAGTGTCCAGCCTGGTGTAGGAGAAGGATTGGACTGTTTTTCATTTTTTAATGTTGTTGTTGTTTAATTGGAAAACTGCCAGAGCGCCTTATTTCATGGAAGTCGCCTGTGTTTTACATAGGTGAAACTCAGCGCTTGGTTTTGTAAAAAGTACACCGAGCTCTGCCACACCATATTGTAAGGCCCTGGGGGACAGAAGGCCTTTGAAATCCCCAGCCAGCATCTAGTGAATGCTGTCATGTTCCTCGCAGCACAGGTTAAGTGCTTTGCTTTCCAAATACCAGAAGCTCTGCCGTGAAGGACTTCTAAGTGAAGCCCAGAGGGAGAGAAAAGCTCTTGCAATCGAAACGGAGTCACTCGCCTGCTGAGCGAACACAGGAAACCTCCAGGCATTGCCTACTATCTAGCCTCAAGCCTCCAGCAAGTTGCCGAGGACCCAGAAGGAAGCGAGGACTGCCCCTGCAGTGCTGGAGAATGCACGTCCTGCCAGTGCTATTCCCGAGGGAGCAGGAGCCTCGCGGGATCCAAGTAACCAGTTGCACATGCCTCTCACCTCGAGGAGCAAGAGAAGGGTGCCAGTCAGCTTGAGTCTCACCGGGGGAGTTGCTGTAAGGGCAGCAGAGGAACTCCGCCGTCACCTGATGTTAGGGCTCTGCCCATCGGAAGAAGATTCCAGTGCGGTTGCTGAACCGCAAGGTCGTGGACAGACAGTCCTTTACTAGGGGAGGTCCACCGCCCACGTGGGCTGTGCAGGTGTCTCCCATCTGTGCTGTGCACATACCTGGGGTCTTGAGCTGCAGCACACCGCCTGAACGCGGGCAGCTGCCTAGATCCCTGGATAGGGAGGGTGGAAAGACTGTGTGAGGTCTTCCCCTCCTTTCAGGTCCTTTCTCTGTGGTTGTGTACACACCACGGGGGCCTTGAGAGATTAGAAACGAGTTACTGGACGGGAAGGGCAACTGTCAAAGGAGGACCCGATCCTGCCTAATTTACTTTCAGAAACCTACTGTATACTCTGTGAAAGCCTCGCAGGAGTGCTGCGGCTACCTAGTGAGGGTACAAACTGGTGATTGACGTGAGCATGCAACTACTGCATATTGTGCCCTCAATGCTATGTGCAGGAGCTGAATGCTAATTCCCATTAACAGTTGTTTTTGTAGCGTTGGAATAAACTGTGCACTTTATAGGTTTGTTTTTAAACTCACTACTTCGTGTCTTTACTCTTGGGGTCCAGATATAAAGTTAGGAGGAATCCCCGCAGAATCAAGAGGAAATGCTAGGTACACTCCGCTCCATGATTCCCACTCTAAAGCAGCACAGGGTGGGTCGCAATGGGAGAAGCACTTCAGGTTAGCAGTAACTGGGTCTGTATTCAATGCATCTATCATTTATGTTCAGTGCCTTGAAACAATGAAGCTTGCGCGAGTTTGCTTCACAGCCATTTGGTCTACAAAAGATCATTGCTTTCTGCACGATTATTGTATTTACCGCCTGTTTCGCCTTTGGCATTCAAGTTCTGTCGTATAACCATTGTCCTTTTGAAATCTTTTTACAGTCCTGTTGCCTTCTGTGAATCGCTTCATGGAAATCTATGTACATGTGTTAGTCTTCCCATGCTAGGTGTCCAGAAGTCTAAACAGTCTAGGAGTGTGGTTGACTTTAATTGGGGATACACTAGGAAACAGTTTGAATAGTTTGAGCCAATAGTTTTATGTACTAATCCTGCTTCCACATACAGCAAAAAAGAAATGGGATGGCAACACAACATGCCAGCCCAGGTCATTTAAAAGAGAATTTAAGAGGTTAAATTATACATTTATTCTGGATTGTATTTAAGTAACAAGCATTGGCATAGCCAATAGGTCTCGCTTTTGGGATCTTATCAGTATTTAGTTATCCAACACAAAATCCTTGGTGCAACAACTTCAAGTGTTGCATGGCTAAACACTTATAAGGTCCCAAAGGCTAGACCCATTGGCTATGCCAATGTTGTTGTTTTCCACTGTGACTCCATAAGTGTAATAGGTGTTCCCAGACATGGGTCATTTGATGGCTGGGTCATGGAAATCAAGCGATACCTCACTGTTGGGAGCTACAGAGGCTGAAATCAGGCTAAGCAGCTTGTGCTCCCCTGTGGAGGGGGTCTGGCCTCGGAGTCTGGCTTGTTTAAGGCTGGTGTCCTCTCCATCTAGAGCAGAATAGTGGGCAACTAGAATTCGGCCCTGAGTAATTACAAGTGGCAGAGATTACTACCAGGATTCCACAACTTTCCTTTTTGTTTTCTTCTGCTATGGTCCGAGCACTATCAGGCTTTCCTTGAGCTTGGAGGAAGACAGCACCAGGAGCTTCTCACGTTGCCTTTCACGGCCCAAGAAGGACAACAGCATGTTCTTCCTCCTGCATCTACTCACCCGGTGCTACTGCCTTGCACACAGCAGACAGGCCCTTGAGCAGCACGAACCCTGTCACTGCCTGTAAAGTTGACGTCAGTACCACCCTTGGAACTATTCACAGGATGCAGAAGGCCTGCTTAGAGCCTTGCTGGACCCACTAGAGGCAGCCATTGCCCAACAACAACCACTGCGGACCGGTGCCACTGGTTATAACATGGGCAACAAATAAACATGAGAACAGCACAGCCAATGTACTACTTCCGCCTTCTGTCTGAAAGATATTAATAAATATTAATAAATATCTTCTGTACTCCTTCTGCCCCTTTAAAAAAGGTATATTTTACAAAAAAAGCCTTTTTGGGTGTACTGGCTTACATAAGGAAGCGCTCAATGATGACACTGAATGGGGGCTGCGGTCGTAGGCGCTCGTGGATGGGGTGAAAAATTTACTTTTAATTCAAAATTCACTGCTCATCTATAAAAATAAAGACGTCGCCAAACTTAATTTAGTACGATTATAATTCAAATGTCTGCACTGTGCTGCAGCGAGAAGGTACATGTGCCCAGAAGTCCAACTGCTGCTTGTTATTTGCCCTCTGTTTGCTGTGCAAACACCGCAGCAGAGGGACTGCAAGGGAATGCCTTGCTCCACTGCAGTGGCGTAATGAACCTTGAGGGGGCCCCCGTGCAGGGTACGTGAAGGGGACCCCTCCAGACTCAATCTAGAGCTCCCCAGCAGAAGTGCCGTGCTGACGGGGCCCCCTGGAGGGTGAGGGCCCCCCCGCACCGCTGGGGCTGCAGGGGCCTGTGTTTCGCCCCTGCTCCACTGTGATGTCAACAAGGACTGTGTCTGAGGCAAATATGACATGCTGTTTCAAGTTGCCCGCTGCCTGAAAGCACAACAGCTGGCACACGACGTGCCCCGGCCATCACACACGCTGCTGCAGAGACAGAATGGCACAGTGAAGCCAATAACAACTGGGCGACAGTGACGTATTATGACACACTAAAAAATAACCCCAAATATGTTTACTGCAGTAAGCATTGGAAGTAAATACAATTAAGGTGCAAGTTAGGTGCTGCAACTCGAGGAGATCCCGTAAGCCCAAAAGGCAAGATTGTATTGAAATTGAAGTGCGAGGCATTGAGTAAGTAAATCAGCACTATGGGCCATATGTATGAAGCTAATTTTAATCGCAAACGCTGCGAATCGCTAAAAAATAGCGTTTGCAACCAAAAACTAGCAATTTCCAATGTATGAAGGAAAAAAGCATCGCAATTTAAGGAATCGCAATAATAGCGGTTCCTTAAATTGCGTGATCCACAAATCTGCGAATTCCATTGCGATTCCTTATTCTGCGACCATGCAGTTAGCGAAAATCGCAAATAAAGAAATCGCTAATAAGGAATCGCAATGGTATGTATCAAAAAATCGCAAATTGCGAAATCACCAAAATCGCTAAATAGGAAATCGCAATTACCACCAAGTGGGAGCAGGTGGTAACCAGGTGCAAAGTATATAAGGAATCCCACAATGCAACTGACTCTTTCCACAATGGCTGGGCTGTACGTCATTGTGAGGAGGCGAAGACTGAGAGCTGCTACGCAGAGGAGGAGGTGCCAGAAGAGGACATTCCGTGACCGCATCACCATCTACCAGTGCACAGAGGAGGACATCTAACCCATTACAGACTGGAGGAAGACAGTATCATGGATTTAATTGAAGAGCTCAGACCCTATCTAGAACACCCCATACGCAGGACACAAGCCATCCCCACACACATCCAGGTCCTGTGTTCACTACACCTGCTGGCCTCAGGTAGTTTTCAGGGGGTGATAGCCTCAGTAGGAGGGGTGTCACAAAGTGCACTGTCGCGCTTTTTCCATGCATTCCTGGATGCCATGGTACACAGAATACAACACCACATAGACTTCCCCAGCACCCCACAGGAACTAGCCCAGACCACGCTGGACTTCTACAACATTGCCCAATTCCCCCACGTCATAGGATGTATTGATGGGACACATATTGCCATTTTACCCCCCTCACACAATGAGTATATATATAGGAACAGGAAATGCTACCATTCACTAAACATACAGGTGGTGTGTGATGCCAAAAATATCATTACTGATATAGTAGCGAAGCATCCTGGCAGCACACATGACGCATTTATGTTCAGACACAGTGGGCTATACCGTAGACTCTCCAGAGGTGAATTTGGCGAGGGATACTTGCTAGGTAAATGCTTGTACACATAGGGCACATTACCACTGACTGACATGTCCATATCAGCCACTAACCATTTACCTATCCATCCACAGGTGACAGTGCCTATGCAGTCCGGGACTTCATCTTGACACCCTACCTCAATCCTACAACTCCTGGTGAGCGGAGATACAATCGGGCACACATTAGCACACGAGCCACCATTGAAAGAACATTCGGCATACTGAAGAGCAGATTTCGCTGCATCCATAAAAGTGGAGGAGCGCTACAATACGCCCAGAAACGTGCTGCAAAATTGTTGTAGCATGCGCCATGCTGCACAACATCGCCACAAGGAAAGGCACGGCAGTGGTGTTGAGCAAATCATATTCCTCTGACGTGGAGGGGCCTGGACCTGGACGCATGGCAGCTGGTGTAGCTGGTGCTGCAGCTGGCCAACAGAGGCGTGATGAGATCATGCGCAACTACTTCTAGGTAAGGAATAATGACACAACAACAACTTCTAATGTTGCAAATGTTTTTATTTAGCATGATAAACAATGCCACATATCCTCTGTGGCAACTAATCACACTTAAAATGTAGAGCACATGTTCCAGTCACAGTGCAAAAATATAACGTGTGATGTCAAAGTCTTCCTAATTGTGCGTAGTAGGGCGACTGCTCCTGCCACTACGGCGCCTCTCCTGGATGGGTGGTGGGGTATTGTTGCTCTGCACAGACTGTGTATCCTCCTCACTGGGAGTTAGTACTCCTGGGCCAGCTGTACGGAGTGCCCTCAGCTCATCCACAGCGGATGTTGCCTGCACTACTGCAGTGGCGATGTCTTGCATGCCATGTGCAAACTCACGCTGCATGAGAATGCTGCGCCTGGAAGACACGTTGATGGCAGAGGCCAATCTATTGATGGCCCGTGTATAATGGTCCAAGCGGTCCTGCTTCCTACGCATTGCAGCACGTTCTGCACGCAGCTCCCCACATAGCTCGTGCATGGCGTCCCTCACCTCTCCTTGTATGTCCCTGAGCCCTGCCCTCATTTCACGTTGTAATGACTTGATGTTTTTAGCTTGCAGGCGCTGCACCTGGAGCATATTTAATTCCAAGCCTGCAAAGACAGTATCATCTTCCTGATCAGCCAAGCTGCTGGCTCTGCGTTGTCTGCGTCTTCCAATGCCCTGTGGACGTTGCCTGTCCTGAGGCCTGGACTCATGCTGTGGCTGTGCTTCATGGGACTGCAGATTAGCATTATTGTCCTCTGCCTCGTCCTCCATTGGTGGCAGTGGCCTCACTACGTGCCGCCTCCGTCTCTTGGGAGGATTGACAGGGCTATCCTCCCCATCTGTATCTGGCTCATGCCCTGCATCTCCGGAGTCTGGATGGTCCCTCAATGTTCCACTGCCTGTGGGCTGGGTAATTGCTGGTGCTGTGGACAGAACATCACACATTATTATTTGTTTCATTTACTATTTGGAAATAAATTTCTAAAACTTTTGGGTCTACATTACTGATTAATTTCCCTTTCCTGACCTGCACAGGCAAATTTGGACTAGCGTGGCTGCTTAACATAACTTAGATTTACATTTCACTACATCTCCCATAATGCATTGCTCTGACTGCCTTTGGGACTGCTTTGGCTTTGAATGTGCTTCCCCTACCCTCTAGGTTGCTGCAGGGGGTGTGGGGGGTGGGGTTGGGGTTGTGATGGCATGATTCTTACCTGCTGTGGATGCTGGTTGGTCCGAGCTGTCTAGGTCAGCCACGCCCGTCACGCTCTCTGGTGCAAGTGTACCCTCTGCAAGTTCCTCCAGTGGTGTAGATTCTGGCACAGTTGATGTTCCCCCACCGGTGAGCTGTGACTGCTCCATCCTGGCAGCTAGCATTTCCTTGGAGCGCTGGCGCAGGTCATACCAGCGCTTGCGTAGCACCTCAACACTCCTGTGAGTGACTCCCAGGGCATTTACTTTTGCCTGTATTTCAGCCCAAATCCTCCTTTTCCTGGCCTCTGGAACCTTCAGGGAACTTTTCCCAAATAGAAAATCGTGGTTGGGCACCATTTCCTGAATGAGGGTCTCAATTTCAGCCTCAGAAAACTTCATTTTCCTCTTTCTGGCATTTTCTCCTTCCTGCTGCTGTGTCCCAGCCATTTCCTTACTGCCACAATCAGCCATGGTGTGCCTGGAGCTGTCTTCAGTCTCACTCACTCTCTCTCTGTGAGTCTCCCTCTACAAACACTGTTGCAGCATGGGTAGTCTGTTACTTCCTGGTGGTGATGTCATCAGACTGCACCAGTATTCCGATTGGCTGTTTAGCGAAATTCTCCGGTTTAAGGAATCGCTTTTTACGTTCTCGCAGTTAATTAGCGATTTTTACCGAATCGCTAATTAATTGCGATTTTTTTGATACATCGCGATTTGCGATTCGGAATTAGCGATTCGGTAAAAATCGCTAATTCCGAATCGCAAATCTTGTCCTACATACATATGCCCCATATCTCATGGAAGGAAACACACAATACAAAAATGTATAGATTGAAACTTCGCTATTTTACTACTGTAACACATGTGCATAACAAAACTACATTGTATAACCGTGCACAAGGTTGTGCTACGTTGTCATGTTGTGGCCTGCAGAATAATAATAAACCACATTTATAAAGTGCACAATCACCTGTAAGGGTCTCTAGGCGCTGGGGGCCGTCAGGAAGATTAAGCAAGCTATTGCCCAGAGTCTCATGGTGCTGGGCTAATCTGCTGCCGGTGCCGGGGAATCGAACCATGATCCCCAGATTCCGGAGTCAGTCGCCCTAGCCGCAGCGCCACACGTCTCCCCCAGAAGAAATAGGGAAACTTTAAACAAGGTCGAGCCACATGTGAGGCAACGGATGGCATGTGAGTGACACCTCGCTCAGCCATTCACCTGCTGGGAAAAGGTCGAGGAGGAGGACAGAAAGCCTGCCTCAGCCCTTGCATGGATGTGTGCTGTTCTTCAAAGGTTGTGTGCATTGTCAACTGTTATCCCTTTGAGTGCAAACACACCTGACATTGCTGTCAAAGGAAGAACAACACAACTCCTGATTCATTCTGCAAAAGTCTATAGCTTAGAAGAAAGAAACTTTAACAGTAACTTTGTGCATGCATTTCACTGTCTCTCCCACCGGGGCTGTTGTTGCCTCTTCTGCATATCAAGCGTGACTGAGGGCCTCTGAGTGAACCTCCCTTCTCATGTGGTGCTAAAGGCCCCGCCCTCCTCTGTGTGGGTAACGCCTTCTGAAAACTCTTCTGCAACCGGCGAGCTTTAGCATTCCACGCACTAACTTTCCACGGGTAGCAACAAACACAGAATTTATAGAAGCCTTCAAGTGGAGGACATATAAAAATACCCGAGGTATGGTCTTTGAGATTTTATGCACTCATAAACTTTTGCTGATTGCTTCTCGGAAGTTGTCAGACATTTAACACTACATTTATCTTACAGTGCAATAAAAACCCATCTGCCCTGCGTCTCGTTACCTCGTTTAATTGTGAGGCAGCCATCGATCGGCGTGCCACATCTGGAGAAGTGTGGCTCAATGGTTAGAGCGGCAGACCCTCATGCAGAGGTCTGGCCCGGGACCAGGGTTCAATTGCAGCCTCGGCCGGTCTTGGGCTCAATTTGCTCGGACCTGATAACTCTCGCCTCGATGCCTATTCTAATCATGGGTGCCACTCTGCAACTCTGGGCAATAGCTTGCTTAATCTCCACAACGGCCCCAACAGCACTGGGATGCCTGGCTTCACCTTGGGGGTGCCCAGGAGTGGACATTTCACAGGGAAAAGCCAGGAAGGGTTCCACAGCGGTATGCGTTACAGAGCCAGGACACCCCTGTTGGGGTATTAGTGCGCTTTACATATACAAATTACATTTACATTTACATCTCACCCTTGAGATTGCAGGTTTCCCGTCAAATGGAGGTGATGGGGCATGTTGCGTTTTTAAAGAACAGATGAATGGTCTATAAAGTTTTACACCGCACGTGCAGGCTCGCCGCAGTCCGTCCTTGGCGCAGCCTGGTCGGGGTGGGGCTAGCGCTTCTTGGCGCTAAATGTCTGCCCTGCATTGTTTTCAGTGATTTGTTGTCACAGTCTTCTTCGCTGTTTACAAGCGCAGCAGACTGCCGGTGGCAGGGGGAGGAGGGGGGCTGTGCTATTCCCTCACTCCCACAAGGGAATTGCCACACGTGCACGCATTGCCATTGAAGGCAATGGAACGCGTGCACGTTTTAGCCTGAAAAGGCAATTGATGGCTACAGGTCTCTTTCCTAAGCAACGCATCCGCGCTGCGTAGGCGAGACCTAAAAAAGGCTCGGTTGACCAAAGTTCTCTTCAAAACTAGACCATCAACCCGAGAGAGTGGAGGGAATTCTGTTTATTTACAGTGCACACAAACTCTGGTGAATGTTACTTTAAAAACACAACATACTTGATGGCTGTAGTACAGTAGCTGGGCAGAATAAATATTAGAAAACATTAAAAGAAGTCAATATTTTACCACAAAAGTGAGATGGGGACAGTCGCATAAGTCATGAAGCACAACACTTGACAGTTTCAAGTTCTTATGGTGCTTGTGGCAAGTGGATAGTTTACATGATGTTTAAATGATTATTTATTTCTCATTTGCTTCCATTGCGCTCAGAGAAAACTCACGTTTTCCTGAACACAACGAATCCATTTATTCAATAAAATGACTCTTTCTGTTCCATTGGAATATGTATCATCCAAATGACTTCTGTTCATATGAATATCTGCCTTAGATGAGTTGCAAAGTTATTTTAAGCGTGTCAACAAAGCATAAACTTTATTTATGTATCCATTCAGGGAACACTGGAAATGTTTGGTGGGCTAGGCCTTGTCTTGGGCCCTCCCATCGGAGGAATTTTATATCAGGCTTTTGGATATGAGACTCCCTTCATTGCTGTAGGATCTGCTGTGCTATTCATGGTGCCATTGAACATGTACTTCTTACCCAGATATGGTAAGAAACCTTATTTTATTGTACCTGTTGGAAAGTGGAAGATGTTGGTGGATTCACATAATGAACGTTTTACACAGTTGTTCATTGCCGCTTAAAATATGTGAGTCGACATTTTAATGAAACCTTTGATTTCTATGCATTGATGTTTGCTCTAACTTCCTGATTTCTTTAGATTCCATAGTGGTTGTGAATAGTTTTAAGGTACCCAAATAAGCTGATTATAGACATAAAAAGTGTTCTTATCCCATAGGTGTGGTCTCAATCACCCTGTATGAGTCCTGACATTGCGGTATGATTCCCCCAGTTTATCCGTTTTTTGATTACCAGTTAAAACTTGGTTCTAGATCTATACACCATTGGTTTTCAATGCATTCCTTTATAAGTAACCATACTCTCCTTTAACTTTCATCTAACATTTTGCCTTGTATTTGGTTTTACAAATCTTACCAATTAGATGTTAGTTTTGTAAATGCAATAGAAGGCGTAATACTGTGAAACTCAGTATGCATTTGTTTAACACTATTTGTTACAGAGCAACCATTAAAATGCAATATTTATTAAATCTACAAGTCCTACTACTGCTAGAACCTTAGCAAAGTCTGGTAGAAACATTGTTTATAGGTTATGCTCCAGAGTGATCTGAAAAAAAGGCATGAGCTGAAGTGATTGTTAGCCTCTCTGTATAGAGCAGACCCAATCCCTTAAAGGGATGGTCTCTAAACATGTATGGGATAAGTACCACTTGCTCAAGTACCATGATCAAAGAGAGACATTAGAAGCTTCAATTTGGAGCAAGAAATTAGCTTGCATTACCCAAAGTAAAGAAGCTAGACTTGGATGTCTTACCCATAGAGTTGTTTGCTACTTTCAAGGACAGACTGCTCCCCCTTTAAAGCCCCAGTACGAAAACACAAACTCCTTAACTTTTTTACGTACAACTACAAGAGAGACTATTGTTGTACCAATATTGAAGCTAGGAAATTACCCTCTCTCCCAGCATCCTATTGGCTTTTTTCGATTCTCAACTATAAAATTCTGAGTAAAATCACGGTAGACCACCTTTACTGTTACTCCCTGATCTCATTCACAAAAACCATTGTGGATTAATCTCTAAACATAATAACTCCATCAATATCAGAAGATTTTACCATATTCTTGATGGGGCATTCTGTCTTTATCTTCACTGAGCCTACTTTGTCTTGGATATTGTGCAGGTATTTGATAGCCTTGATTGGACCTACATGTCATATGTGCTGAGAAAATACAGCATTGATTCCCAGTGTATATGAGTCAAACTCCTCTATATATCCCTACATAGGTCAGGACTGAGATTACATATTAAATGCATACCCAATAGCGTGAGAAACTAGGCCGAGGTGTCCAGGGATTCACCGGCAATATTTTTCACTGGTTTTCCTTCTATCTCTAAGGAGCAGAAAGAAACAATTGGAGTGCTGAAGATTGGGTAGGTGCAGGGTATTTTCACAGCCCTAATAGCCACGCATATAGTGTAGTCAAGTGCAAATATGTGAGCACAAAAATTCAGACCCAAGAAAGGCAGTGAGATTAAACATAGGTAATTGCTGACATTGTTACTAAGGTGAAGAGAGGAATTGTAGTCAACGTGAGGAGAACAATCAAGGATGAAAAGGCACATACTGGTAAAGAAAGAAAAAGGCAACAACAGTAGAACCTTTCTAAGATTTCTTTATAGTCAGAACTGCTACAGAGCGTAGTTAAGTAGAAAGAGGGAAAAAAGATTCAATAATTGCTGACCTGACCCAAATGGGGGTTGGGGGGTGCAGGTGTGAGCAGTTTGCACAAATAAAATAATAGAGATTATTTTAATTGTGCACATGATCGAGAGTAGACTGAGGAGGCAATACAGAGGATTTAAAGCTATGAAAAGAGTCATTCAAACAAAAAAAGGAGAATAGATAGATTTTACGTCACAGTTACATTTTTCTTGCAGGTTTTTAGTTGCATAGATAGGTATTAAGTCGAGGTTACATTTGTCATGCAGATTTTTAGTTGCATACAGTACAATTTTGAAATGACATGCCCTTCTTAGAGGATGCAAAACTGTAGAAAGAATTATCAGTATTTACATGTAAGATAGTGCTATATTAGGCATGTTTGCTGCAGAATCAGTTGAACAGTTAGTCCACTGCTAGGCTATAGCTTGAATGCTGATCAGCTGAGGGGTTTGTAGCATAAAGTAGTGGCTGACTACATATATAGGGAAGAAACTAGAGTTTAGGTTGTCGAATTGATGCAGTAATGTCATGATCAAAGTAATGTGTGAGTATATACAGGGTAAGTAATGCACACGTGTAATGCAAAGACTGAAATTAGATCCTGACACTAAATCAGACCTTCTGATGTTTACCCTTAAAATGTCCATCACAAATGCTTTGCCTAAGTACCAAAGTAAAGAATTTGGATGCCCTTGGCTTATCATGGCAATGGATGGAGTATAACTTCTCAGACAGTAGAAGTCTATTGCCTGCTTTACTGTAGCTGGAGGAAAGAGACCTAGACACTAAAGTGGGAGGGAGAGACCAGACTACCTTAAAAATTCCAATGGCACCTTTCGTTTAACAAAGAGCTGCAGATTAATCTACCTGAGCACTGCCATTTAGTTGATGGAAGTGAGAAGAACTGCAGCTGAAGTTTGTTTTTCAATGTGAGAACATTTCTATGTGTGATCTGTCCTTTATCATTCTAGGATTGCTGCTTCAGGAGGGATGTCAAAAGCCAGGAGCTGAGATCTTACACTTCCTTATGCCCATGTAGTGGGTGCTCCACTCTTTCATCTGAACCATTCTGGACACAGTGCAGTTTTAGTCCTATCCTCCAGAGTGGCGATATTCAGGCTATGATATAGATGTTTCATCCTCCATCCTGGAATTTGGTGAGACTGACTCTGAGGCTGCTGGGCCTCATGGCCTCCTGCATCTTGCTGGTAAATCATGCCTGCTGACATATGCAGACTCTGCAGTAGGATCTGTAGTTCCAGTGGGCGCAGCATCAGTGGAATCTCTCCAGCTCAGTCCGGATATCTGAGGGTAAGGCAACAGGCCTGCAGCATGGCTAACAAACAGATTGGGCCAGCTGAGATTGGTCTCTCTTCCCCACCCAGATCTCACAGTGGTGACAGATGCATCACTTCTGGGTTGGGGTGGCCATGCAGGAGAGGTGGAGATCAGGGGACTCTGGTCTCCAGCAGAGACCCAGCTTTCCCACAATTTGTTGGAGCTGAGAACGATCTGTTTGGCTGTAAAAGCATACCTATCATCCATCAAAGGGGGGCTGGTTCAGGTGTTCTAGGACAAAGCCATCCCCACTGTAATATTACAACAAACAGGGCTGGGTTGGGTTGTGGACCCTCTGCCAAGAGATTCTGTGTCTCTGGACCTGGATGGAGAGCCAGGAGATTTTCCTGTTGTTCAGCATATGTCAAGCTCTTTGAACACCAGGACAGATGAGCTCAGTCAGCGGTACCAGAGAGTTCATGTATGCCACCTGCATCCTAAGGTTTGAAGAATGGGGGAGTCAGGTCCTGGGACGTGGGGCTAGCTGGACCATTAATATAACTAAGTAACAAATTGCCAGCCACACACTTACTTAAATCCTCTATTTTTGAGCGAACAAACCATAAAAGACTTCCTGGTTCGTTCGGGTATATCACTCAAACCCTTTTATTATTTATTTGTTTTTTGTCTTTTTTTAAGTATTGATGTATGAAAGGGAAACCTTATCGTTGTGTACACCTTATATACAATTATTTACAATTCGCGATTATTTACAACACAAACACATACACATACACATAACTAGTTGTATTATACAAAGTGAATTGCTCTGATATATATACACTCAAATATTCATACTACGAAGAAAAAATCATCCGTAATTCCATAAAGACCAGAGTCAAAAGTATAAATTTGATGACAATCATAAATCAATGCACTACAGTTGAATGTAGGCAGTTCAAAAAAGGAAAAATAGACTTCAAATTAATTCATTCATCCATTCAACCAATAAATGGCTAATCTTTTTACGCCAACGCGTTTCGAATCCGGTATGTCAACTCTACGGATTCTCATCAGGGCTCTGTCTTAATACGGGATATCTGCAAGTGTATAAAATAAAACTTGTTTTAGCTACATTTCTGACAGTTGTTTAGCTTCCAACTACATTTTAGCTCGGATTCCTCATATTACCTGTTGAACCAGCAGCCGCCGGTCAAGGGTAGGGTATTAGTTCTGACTGAGTTTCTTTTCTTTTCGGGATCTAAAAACAAACGCAGGTATCATGACCTGTTCTTGCTCACTTTCTAAGACCAGAATGGGGCACATATGTTATCAACATACCTTACTTGATCATGCTCGTGATCCTACGTTTCCACCAAATGGGAGTTAATTTTCAGTCTTGTATTACAGCCTGAAAATAATGAGAATAACTTTTTACGCGCTTTTTATGCACAGACGGAGAGAGTATGGCACTCGTTGCTCTACTCGGCATACCTGCTCTGAGGGATTTCTCGCTTGGGCTGTTCGTGTTCTAATCGGTTGCAGCGGTAAACGCTTTCTAACCATGTGGGCACCGCTTTCCTCAGTCCTTATTATTTGCGCTTGCTTTCCCTAGAGGAAATAACAGCGTTTTATTAGGTTTCTGGGGCTACTGCAATATTAGTGGCAAATCAAACCCATGTTAGCTCTAGACTTACTTGAACAAGCTGTGACTCGGCATCTAGCTCTCATTCACTTAGTTTGGCAGCCATGTTGTAACATGGTTTTGGACCTACTTATAGCTACTTGCTTGGCAGCCATCTTAGAGTAGGGTCGCTAGAGAAAGCTCTCATTCACTTAGTTTGGCAGCCATGTTGTAACGTGGTTTTTGACCTACTTATAGCTACTTGCTTGGCGGCCATCTTAGAGTGGGGTCGCTAGAGAAGGCTATCATTTAGATGTGAAAAAAGGTGAATTTGAACCACATATGAAAACATACGCGCAATTACCATCGACCCTTTCTTTTGGAGGCACTATACTAGGTAAAGCTCACACTCTAGATATTTCAGAAAGCGAGTTGAGCCCGCTGAGTGCGCTATTAAACTTAAGTATAAGGTAGGCCTCTTTTTTTAGTAGAAGTTTATCATGGTCGATGGGTCTAGACTGTTGCAGAACATATAGAATTGACCACTTTAAGTCATTCTCAGTGTGTTTATTTTCAATGCAATGCTCCACCATAGGTGCTGTAAGCACTTTATTCTTGATTCTAGACTTATGTTGCGTTATGCGCATATTCACTTGTTGTGTTGTCTTGCCTATGTAAATCTTATAACATGCGCAGATGACTACATACACAACATTTCGTGTTTTACAATTTGAGAAACTTAAGTGTTTCCACTTAATATTCCCATGTTGGAATTCCTTCCCTTCCACAGTAGTCCCACAGGCCACGCATGTCCCACATTTATGATGTCCCTCAATGGGTTTCATTCCCCATTGAGACAATAGGTCACTCTTAGGTTTGGGTAATGCTATCTCGGCTCGGACAAGATGTTGTCCGATGCTCCTGTTCTTACGATACGCGAAAAGAGGATGGGGAAATGGACAGTCCAGGTTTTCTAGTAAATGCCAATTTTTTAGCACGGTTTGTCTGAATTTGTTTGTGTCAGGCCCAAATGTGGTGACCCAGACCATCCGGTCTAGTTCAGCCTTTGATTTAGTTTGTAGCAAACATTTGCGTGGTGTACATCGTGCCCGCTTGAATGAGTTTTTTAACAGTTTTTTAGGATAACCACGGCTTTCCATTTCGTGACAGAATGTGTCAGCGTGTCTTTCATACTCTGACAACTCCGTACAGTTTCTCCTGATACGGAGCAGTTGGCCATAGGGCAAGTTAGCCTTCAAGTTGCTGGGGTGGTCACTTTGGTGATGCAGTATTGTGTTTTTATCAGTCTGCTTCTTATACAAAGAGGAGACCAACTTCCCGTTTGAACATGTGATTTCCACATCCAGGAACGTCATTCTTGTGTCACTGATCTCAATAGAAAATGTAATGTCTGGATGTTTGGAATTAAGCCATCCATGAAATTTCATCAACTCCGTGTGGCTCCCCTGCCACAGGAGCCACACGTCGTCGATATATCGTAGCCATTGCTTAATGTGACTGCAATATGGGTTATCCTTTTCAATAAATTTCTTCTCATATTCTGCCATATACAATATGACCATCTCAGGAGCATAGGGGCATCCCATAGCCCCTATGGTCTGCATAAAGAACTGCAGTTCTTTATGCAGACCAAAGGGACTGCTATGGGATGCCCCTATGCTCCTGAGATGGCCATATTGTATATGGCAGAATATGAGAAGAAATTTATTGAAAAGGATAACCCATATTGCAGTCACATTAAGCAATGGCTACGATATATCGACAACGTGTGGCTCCTGTGGCAGGGGAGCCACACGGAGTTGATGAAATTTCATGGATGGCTTAATTCCAAACATCCAGACATTAAATTTTCTATTGAGATCAGTGACACAAGAATGACGTTCCTGGATGTGGAAATCACATGTTCAAACGGGAAGTTGGTCTCCTCTTTGTATAAGAAGCAGACTAATAAAAACACAATACTGCATCACCAAAGTGACCACCCCAGGAACTTGAAGGCTAACTTGCCCTATGGCCAACTGCTCCGTATCAGGAGAAACTGCACGGAGTTGTCAGAGTATGAAAGACACGCTGACACATTCTGTCACGAAATGGAAAGCCGTGGTTATCCTAAAAAACTGTTAAAAAACTCATTCAAGCGGGCACGATGTACACCACGCGAATGTTTGCTACAAACAAAATCAAAGGCTGAACTAGACCGGATGGTCTGTGTCACCACATTTGGGCCTGACACAAACAAATTCAGACAAACCGTGTTAAAAAATTGGCATTTACTAGAAAACCTGGAATGTCCATTTCCCCATCCTCTTTTCGCGTATCGTAAGAACAGGAGCATCGGACAACATCTTGTCCGAGCCGAGATAGCATTACCCAAACCTAAGAGTGACCTATTGTCTCAATGGGGAATGAAACCCATTGAGGGACATCATAAATGTGGGACATGCGTGGCCTCTGGGACTACTGTGGAAGGGAAGGAATTCCAACATGGGAATATTAAGTGGAAACACTTAAGTTTCTCAAATTGTAAAACACGAAATGTTGTGTATGTAGTCATCTGCCCATGTAATAAGATTTACATAGGCAAGACAACACAACAAGTGAATATGCGCATAACGCAACATAAGTCTAGAATCAAGAATAAAGTGCTTACAGCACCTATGGTGGAGCATTGCATTGAAAATAAACACACTGAGAATGACTTAAAGTGGTCAATTCAATATGTTCTGCAACAGTCTAGACCCATCGACCATGATAAACTTCTACTAAAAAAAGAGGCCTACCTTATACTTAAGTTTAATAGCGCACTCAGCGGGCTCAACTCGCTTTCTGAAATATCTAGAGTGTGAGCTTTACCTAGTATAGTGCCTCCAAAAGAAAGGGTCGATGGTAATTGCGCGTATGTTTTCATATGTGGTTCAAATTCACCTTTTTTCACATCTAAATGATAGCCTTCTCTAGCGACCCCACTCTAAGATGGCCGCCAAGCAAGTAGCTATAAGTAGGTCAAAAACCACGTTACAACATGGCTGCCAAACTAAGTGAATGAGAGCTTACTCTAGCGACCCCACTCTAAGATGGCCGCCAAGCAAGTAGCTATAAGTAGGTCCAAAACCATGTTACAACATGGCTGCCAAACTAAGTGAATGAGAGCTAGATGCCGAGTCACAGCTTGTTCAAGTAAGTCTAGAGCTAACATGGGTTTGATTTGCCACTAATATTGCAGTAGCACCAGAAACCTAATAAAACGCTGTTATTTCCTCTAGGGAAAGCGAGCGCAAATAATAAGGACTGAGGAAAGCGGTGCCCACATGGTTAGAAAGCGTTTACCGCTGCAACCGATTAGAACACGAACAGCCCAAGCGAGAAATCCCTCAGAGCAGGTATGCCGAGTAGAGCAACGAGTGCCATACCCTCTCCGTCTGTGCATAAAAAGCGCGTAAAACGTTGTTCTCATTATTTTCAGGCTGTAATACAAGACTGAAAATTAACTCCCATTTGGTGGAAACGTAGGATCACGAGCATGATCCAGTAAGGTATGTTGATAACATATGTGCCCCATTCTGGTCTTAGAAAGTGAGCAAGAACAGGTCATGATACCTGCGTTTGTTTTTAGATCCCGAAAAGAAAAGAAACTCAGTCAAAACTAATTCCCTACCTTTGACCGGCGGCTGCTGGTTCAACAGGTAATATGAGGAATCCGAGCTAAAATGTAGTTGGAAGCTAAACAACTGTCAGAAATGTAGCTAAAACAAGTTTTATTTTATACACTTGCAGATATCCCGTATTAAGACAGAGCCCTGATGAGAATCCGTAGAGTTGACATACCGGATTCGAAACGCGTTGGCGTAAAAAGATTAGCCATTTATTGGTTGAATGGACTGAATGAATTAATTTGAAGTCTATTTTTCCTTTTTTGAACTGCCTACATTCAACTGTAGTGCATTGATTTATGATTGTCATCAAGTTTATACTTTTGACTCTGGTCTTTATGGAATTACGGATGATTTTTTCTTCGTAGTATGAATATTTGAGTGTATATATATCAGAGCAATTCACTTTGTATAATACAACTAGTTATGTGTATGTGTATGTGTTTGTGTTGTAAATAATCGCGAATTGTAAATAATTGTATATAAGGTGTACAAAACGATAAGGTGTCCCTTTCATACATCAATACTTAAAAAAAGACAAAAAACTAATAAATAATAAAAGGGTTTGAGTGATATACCCGAACGAACCAGGAAGTCTTTTATGGTTTGTTCCCTCAAAAATAGAGGATTTAAGTAAGTGTGTGGCTGGCAATTTGTGTACTTAGTTACCTGCATCCTAAGGTGGCACAGATTATTTTTCTAGAGTGGAGCAAGACTTAGCTCGATCTGTGCGCTACCGCAGAGAATGCGCAAAGTCAATGCATCTGAGCGGTGGAATTTCAAAGGCGGCTTTCACTCAGAGGCACATCTCATCTCAAGTGGAGTTCAAGACTCCTGTACATTTTTCCGCCTATACCACTACTGTCCTGAGTTCTCAAGAAAATTTGGACTGACTGAGCCTAAGTCTTCTAAGTGACACTGGATTGGACTCAGAGGGTGTGGTATCCAGATCTCCTGAGCTTCAGCATTGCTCCTCTGATCAGGCTGTCACTTCGGTAGGACCTTCTGTCGCAGCAGCAGAGCAGGGTGCTGCACCCAACCCTGCACACTATTCATTTGTGGGGGCTGAGAGGCAGCAGTTGAGAGGGATTTGTCTTCCTCCCAAAGCCTTTGATGTTATTTTGGCAGCCAGGCCCCCCCACCAAATCCACCTATTCCTGCTGTTGTGAGATGTTTGTGGAGTGTTGTTCCACAAGTCAGGTGGATCCCCTTTCTATACCCCGGTCTGAAGTTTTGCTCTTTTTTCTTTCCCTTGCCCAGCAAATCCTTGCCTTGGGCACTGTCAAGGGATTTTTGTCAACCATCTTGGCCTTCCTACAGCTGCCAGATCAACCTTCCCTCTTTAAGTAATGGGTTATGACTTGTTTCCCTAAATTCTTACGGCATCTTTTTCATTCCGCTCCAATGGGATCTGAACCTTGTTTTGATGTTTCTAATTTTTTCTAGACACTCCATTTTTGTCCTTTATGGCTCCTTACATCAAAGACTGCTTTTCTGGTGGCTATCACAACGGCCAAGGGGATCGGCAAGGTTCAAGCTCTTTCTTTGAACCCTCCTTACCCCTGTTTTTTTCATCCAAACTGTTCCTCAGAAGGCATGCCTCTTTCTTCCTAAAGTGGTGCCCCCCTTCCATGTTGGCCCGAGTATCAGTCTGCTAGCTTTCTACACCTTGCTTCACTTTTCCAAGGAAGAAGAGACACTCCATCACCTAGACTCTCAACAAGATCTCTCCTTTTACATCAATCTCGCCAGACCCCATGGGATGGACGATCAACTCTTTATTGGGTTTGCTGGGGGAAAGAAGGGAAAGGATGTTCTAAAGCACATCTTCTCCCAATGAATTGTGCTTTGTATCAAAATCTGATATTCACTGGTGAAGAAACAACCACCTGAAGGGCTGCATCCCCATTCTATCAGGGTAAAAGCCGCCACCACTGCATGGTCCCCAGCCTGGACATCCCTGCACAAATCTACTAAACACTACTGCCTTGACGGCCGGGTCTGGTATGATGGCCTTTTGCCCACCAGTACTTTTTGTTTAGCCCGTTAGCAGTCCCATAAACAGGGAAGAATTGCTAGGGTATCTGTTCTGCATTCTAGCTCTTTGTAGTGGTGAATGAAGTCATAGGTCATCTGAGTACCAGTTTGATTACAGTCTAGTCTGTGAATACGCAATGGTTTTCAGCAGGGCCTTGGTATTTAGGAGGTGATCCAGGAGTTGAAGTTGGTGTTAGAGCGTGAGAGATTTGGAGTTTTGTGGTCCAGATTTCCTCGAGGGTCTTGATACATTTGCTTTTGATGTGCGCAGTTCCTAATTGTATTGTTAGGTGGAGGTTGAATTGAACAAGGTAATGGTGGTCCAAGTGGGATGGGTAGGCTTGTCCACTGTGGTGTTGGGGAAGTTGGTGAAATCAGGGAGAAGGTGATGCCTGGCTACGTGAATGGGGTGCTTCACTTGTTGGGTGAGTCACAGTGTGTTCAGGTCTTCCAGGAGTTTGTTGGTGTCTTCTCAGTGTGGTCTTCCAGGTCAAAGTTGAGATCACCAAGTAGGATGAAGGAGCTAGGGTCAAGCATCCGTGGGGTGATCCAGTTTACAATGGTGTTTCTAAAGTTGGATCTTGGTCCAGGAATTCTGTAGACTGGGGCTCATCCCTGCATGGTGATGCTTGAGATGTTGAGCTTGAAAGTGAGGTGTACATGGTGGTCACTGGAGTTTGCAGGTGTGATGGAGGAGTGGATGTTTTCTTTATAAATTATGGCTAATCATCCTCCTGGTTTGCCAGTTCTGTCTTGATCTTTCAAATTGATGGGTTTGGCTATTGTTATGTCCTAGCAGATGCTGGGTTGAGCCAAGTCTCGATGAGGAAGAAAATATCCGGGGAGAGATGAGTCAGGACACCCCAGAGTTCAGTTGCATGTTTGACAAGCAAGTGGGTGTTGAGGAGGAGGCAAATCAAGGTAAGGTGGGTGCAGTGTATGGAGGTGGTATGTGGAGCTTGGACATGTGCAAAGGATGACCATGAGGGTAGCTGGCTGGGAAACATACAGGAAAAGCAGCAGGCGGCGCAGGAGAAAGCACCTCCTGTGCAACCATGGACGCAGTACGTGGAGTCGCGCTACGCGAAACTCCCCGAAGTGGTAAAAAAACTATGCCTCACTACGTGGATCTCCACGAGCGGTAGTTTGATAGACAAATGTAGTAAATGTAAATGTAGTAGTATTTGTATAGCGCACCGAATCGACCCCCGAAGGGGTATCTCAGGCGCTTGTACGCATACCGCTGTTGAACCCTTCCTGGCTTTTCCCTGTGAAGTGCCCACTCCTGGGCACCCCCAAGGTGAAGCCAGGCATCCTAGCGTTGTTGGGGCCGTTGTAGTCACTGGTCA
The DNA here is from genome assembly GCF_964263255.1 of Lissotriton vulgaris. Classification (NCBI taxonomy): domain Eukaryota; kingdom Metazoa; phylum Chordata; class Amphibia; order Caudata; family Salamandridae; genus Lissotriton; species Lissotriton vulgaris. The sequence continues at coordinate 1,303,397,990 of NC_141694.1, forward strand.
CTGTGATTGCACAGTGCTGGCTGCTTGTCCGCAGTGTGCGATCATCACGAACGGCACCGTGCACAGCGCAGGCTTTCTTTTTCTGCCGCTCGAATTGATTTTTACTCGAGCAGCAGCTTTTTCAGCGTGAAAGGGCAGTTTCTCAATGCGAGCAGTCGCGAGCATACGCAACCACTCGCAATGAGAACCCTGACCCCCCGCATTGAGAAATCTGTCCGTGAGGTTTAACTTGATGTTGACGATCGCGAACAAGGAAAATTCTCGCCGGGTTGATTTTTCTCGCTTAGGCTCACCAACTTGGCGTTGGTGATCGCGAGCGACAAAACAAACTCCGCCCGCTGCGCGACGCAGAGTTTTTGGGAACTCAGCGCTCTCTGCATAACGCGGAGTGCGGAAAACTGCGCAAGCTCAGCGAGGAGAGCAGAGTTCACCGCCTGGCCTACTCCTGTGCTGGTAGAGGAGGCCCAGTTGCAAATGCCTGAAGTGGTGAATGGTGTTCAGAGCATGTCGGTCAGTGGCCCCATAGCGTCTAAGGCTGTGGTGAGTGGGCGATAGACCATGGGTCCTCGCACTGGCTGTGGACAGGGTGAACACAGGCACATACCAGCTTGCCTTAGGTGTGGTTCACAAGTGATTTACTGCCAACCTCACTTCTTTGAGAAGGAAGGACATTGCAATGCAATACCCAGACACAGAGAGTGTGGGTGTACTGCCTTTACATAGATATTGACCCAGAGGAAGACTACACAAAGCATACATTTAACCAAAATCTACATCTGTCTTACACTGCACTAAGTGAAACTGATCATACATCAATAATATATTGAGACTTCACATAGCTATGCTGTCTCAGTCTAATCTTATGTAAGGCTTCAAATACCTGTGCTATCACATATGTGACACTGACAGTTCCTGCCGCCCCCACACCCGTCTGCTCACCTGGGATCTTCCAAGCGTGTCAGCGCACCCTCCCGTCCACGGCAAACCATTAGGATCCTCTAGTCCGGTCCTGGTTTTCAGTACAGGGGCCCAAGGCTTCTTACGCTTCGCAACAAAGGCACTGTGTCACAATGCAGTGCATTCAAAACTACTGTATCCCTCTGGTCCAATATATATAAATTCACTGAAAAAAACAAAGGTTAGAGGAACATTATAGGTAGGAAATAGAATTTAAAAAACCTTAGAAATTCACTGAAAAAAACTAAATCTAAATTTACAGGGACATTATAGTTGAGATTTCACTCATACACAACCAGTGAAATTCAGCATTTATAGTTACCTACATTTACACTTACACACCCATACACACACAATGTACATTAGAAGTAGTATCACTCAGTAGTAGTGCACCTAGTATACCTATGTAACTTTTGTAGTAGGTTAGTATACAAATTTAACATCCATTAACTCTTTAAAACACTTACACTCACTTTATGATGTGGTGTCATTAGTGAAGTCACTGACAATGTCATGAGTGATGTAATATGGAAGCTTATTAACATTGCTGAGATTTCCCTCGTACAAAACCAGTGAAATTCATCAGTTATAGTTACTTGAGTTAACTATTACTTATGCCCCGCAATGCAATGTCCCCAGGCCACCTGTGTTTCATTTAGCCATGGAGAGGTGGTGGTCCCTGGGACCAGGGGTCTTTAACAGACCGCAACATACCCCCTCCATTACATGGTTTGAGCCCCTGAGATGTGGCGGTCATCGTGTCTGCAAGGAGGCAGCGCAGGGCCCCCTCATTACTATGTTATGTGCCCCAGGGAGGTAGTGGTCTCTGGGGATGTAGGGGCCACACAGCTCCCCCACATTTATTTTGAATAAAGCCCTGTGGGGGTGGTAGTCTACAGTGCTGTGGGTAGTCTGTGCTCCCCCTATTAACGAAAGTTAAATCCCCAGGGAGGTGGTCAGCCCCTGCATTTATTTTGCATAAAGCCCCAGGAGGTGATGGTCCCCAGGGCAGCAAGGGAAGCCATACAGGCCTTTCCTTATCAATTTGCTTGTTTGCTCCTTGGAGGTAGCAGTCCCCGGGATGTGGGGGTGCCCTACATGATTATAAAACATGCTTCAACAATTTGGCTCACACTGGAGATTAATGAAAAAGACGTGCGGCAGCCTGCATGTCTTTTTTTTTATTCCACGGATTCCCGGATCCACCTGTGAGTTTGCAGCAACATTTAAAATAAATGCTTTTAAACCCCAGCAGAGTTCCTGGCCTAGATGTATCAAGCATTTTGCGATTCGTTAAGGCCGAAATTCGCAGAATTTCAGCCTTAACGAATCGCAAACTGACTTTTTGCATCTTTTGGGATGTATGTGAAAGTAGCAAAATAAGGAATCGCAAAAAATTGCGATTCCTTATTTTGCTTAAGCATTTAAGGAATCGCAATTTTGCGATTCCTTAAATGCCATGTATGAAGCTTTTTTAGTTTGCGAATTCAGGTTAAGGAATTGCAAATTAACACGAACTTGAGGTTCGTGTTAATTTGCGAAATCCTTTCAAAAACCAAAATGTGGCAATTTTGAGGGTGGCATGTGACACACATACATGCCCATAGGGCATGTATGTGCGCCATATGCACACACATGTAAGTTTCAGGGGTGCAGCAGGGTGTCCATGAGACACCCCTGCACCCTTGCAATAATTTTCAAATTGCGATTAGCAAATAGCGAATTCGCAATTTGAGAATTATTTCGCAATCATTCCTATGGGCCTCCTGGCCCATAGGAATGAATGGGAAATTATTCCTTATTTGCGAATTCGCAAATTAGGAATAATAAGGAATTGCAAAAAAATAGCGATTTAAAACATACATCCCATTTTGCGATTTCTTAATAGCGATTCGGTAAAAATCGCTATTAAGAAATCGCAAATAGGAACGATAATACATCTAGGCCCCTGTGAGGACTCTACCACACCACCATATCTGGAGGTCAGGGTATTCCTATCCATCCCCTTTTTCTTTATAGTTTACTTTTTTGGTGGGACTCGGCTTCAAGCCGAGTTCCATGATGGCTGCCAACAATTCCTGGTTGAAGTGTTGCCAGCTAATCAATCAATCACTGCATGGACTTACATCCAGATATCTATATTTTTTAAAGTTAAATATCTCAATAACTACTGAACAAATTTCCAGCATATCACAAAAAGCACACTCTCTGAACTAACATCTAGCTTTCAGCCAAAGTTGGTGTCATTACGTTCAGCAGTTCGGGCTGTAATTGTGTTCAAAAAATGAAAATCCCCATAGACATTTCATGGGGAAAACACACTTTGGGACCCCCACTTTTTACTCAGTCCCTGCTTGATGGACTACCCAAAAACATTCATCACAGCAGCTGAACCAAAAAGGGAACGTTTAAAAAAAAGTTCATGAACAATCCTCAAGCGATGTAGCATATGGTATAGAACCGCCTATTCCATCATCCACACAGACAAGGAAGATGAAATAGGAGGTACTATGCCACCCAACATTCAGACTTGACTCTATGAGGACCCTTGGAATGGGATAATACCGTACACAATGCGGGATATACAATGCAATATTTATCCAACCCTCATGAAGTTGTAAGGGACTAAATACTTTGACAAGTCTGATTTGCAATTTGTTTGATCAAAAAAGTTCAATAGAGTTGGAATTAAACATACATACGAGACTGCTGAGAAATATAATTTACCTGAACTATCCTTATAGATATACATGGACACTGCGATGCTTGGAACTTTTCCTAAAGATCCAAAAAGAGTTATATTCATGATACACTGTACGCTCCTTTTCAGTTGTTTTTCCAAGTACAACCATGTACATTTCGCAGCAGGCTAAACTCAGTCCTGTACCCGGTTTGCACTCCATTGTGGTCAGCTTGAACTGGTAACTTTGTCCCATTCCTTTCATGACCAGGTAATCACAATTGGCACTTTGTGCTGTTTGCTTATACGTTTACCAAAGACTTTGAAATAGTATTTCTCCAATTCATCTGATTGGATTTTTGGCATTCTAGTATCAGTCAATAAGCTTTATTCGGTTGAAACAAAGCAACCATAAAAGCACAGTACAATTATTAAAATACATTCATATCATACTTAAAAAGAAAATACCATGCCAAGGAGTAAATATGTACATACATACAGTGAGTTTACAAAAATATGACAAACAGTTTTTAGATTATACGAGAAAGGTGCAAAGTGCGTTAACAAGGAATTTCATTCATATAAAAAAGGGGAGTACAACCCTCACTCAATCGGCATATAACCGATCTAAACTAAAACATCATTCCCCCACTTAGTGCCGCCTCCTCTGCAATTCTAAGCAGCCCCGGGCATCAGAGATTTGTTATCAGACCTTTCAAGGATCGAATTATCAGATCAATGCGAATAGTATTTCCAAGTGGGTAGCTTTTGGTTGCTGAGTGTATTGTTGCCCCTACAGTAACTATTTCCAGTTTTAAATCTTACATGGGGCATAAATGCGGCTCTGGGGTAAAAATCTCTCAATTCCCTTGCAACTATTGGGCCGTCCCCCCTTTGAGGCTGCCAGCCCAGAAGATAATGGACAACCCGGGGGTCCCTGAAGTTTACAAGAATCAGATCTCCCGCTATATCTTTGATTAGAGGACCCAACCATTTCACCCTTCTGACATTCAGTATTTTCCCGTCTAAGTTTGGTGGAAGGGGCCTATTCTTTGTTAACCAAAAAGATACTTTGTTTGCCAGCTCGGTTTGTCCCTCGATTTTTCCATTGCTTAATTCAGGGACGCCTGATAGAATGCAAACAAAGGGAGCTGCCTCCGGCGGGAGATCAATTTGATTAGTTTTTCTTAGCCTATAACCATTTTTTGAGAGAGTCCCCACTAAGGGCGTTGGATCTTTGGATGACCCTACTCCTTTATCTGAGTTCAGTGGTATTACCTTTTTTGGACTACTTCTGTTTGGTGTGGTTTGCCGAGTATTAGATGGAAATGACTTTTTAGATTTGTTAGGTGTAGGTGGCTTGGTTAGGGGAGAGCTGCTTTGTGTCATAATTATAGGTAGATCGGCAGTGGCTGTGAGTTCAGCTTTGTTAGCATTTATTAGACTTTCTAAGAGGATAGCGTTCGCCTTCGTTGTTTCTTCAATGTAGGTAACTTTTTCCCCGATAACCATAATTTTTTTTAACCAAAGGGGATATTAAAGATTTAATGATGTGTTCAATCAGGGTCAAAGGGTCAGTTGGTAATGAAGGTAGGGGAGAATCAGAGGTAGAGCGTGCCCTGAATGATTGCGGAGAAATAGTACAAACTGAAGTGGGGCTTGCATCCCGCTTTCTTTTGGTGGGGGGTGTCTGAGGGTTTGTAATAAAAATACTATCTTTTTCTGTAGATGAGGAGTGGTTTCCCTGGTAGGTTACTTGGGGGTTAAGTAGTTTGTTAGGACAAGGACTTATATTTAATGGGACACCAGTTGATTCGTTACCCTCTTGAAGCAGGATGTAATTAGTTTTGCAAATGGCATTAAGTTCTTCCAATAGTGATAGCGATTGGCAAAATTTGGTTGTTACTAAGGGGGATTGATGGTAGACTTGTAAGTTATCCAAGCTCCCGTTTCCAGGCCCCCCACGGGAGTTAGTATTATTTATGACCCCTTTACCATCCATAATGTTGGTGTCTTTTGTATATAAGAGCAATATGGTAACAACGACAAACACCAGTAGTGGACCGGTGTACAATGTCATAAGTCCAAATCTGTTAGGCGGAAAGGGTATCAATGCAGTCACGAATATGAGTCAATATGATTTAATATGATTTACCTCCTGTATCCAGTGGGAGGTGGGACAGTGTAGCAGCTCGGTACCTCCCCCTTCGTTGTAGCCAAGAGGGGGGGCCCGTCCCGTCCTCCTCTGGCCTCTGAGGGCCACAGAGGGCCCGCCCTTTGCCCGGGCTTAGCCCCGAGCTCGGTCCCGCGCGCGTCCCGCGTCGCGGGGCCTCCCGTGTGTTTTTGTCCGCCTCCAGGCGCGTCACGGGCGTCAGCGCCCGCAGGGGATGCCGGGATTTGTAGTTCTCCCTCCGCGCAGCGGCCACCTGGTGTTCCTCGGCGGCGGCGGGAGGGAGGAAGGGCAACCAGTCAGGGAAAAGTTCTGCGTCCACCCCACGGGAATTGCTGGCGATAGCTGCGGTGCTCCTGTCAGATAGGAGCGGCGCCGGCAGACTAGCGCAGGGGAGCCCGCTCTGCCGGACCTCCCGTGTGTTTTTGTCCGCCTCCAGGCGCGTCACGGGCGTCAGCGCCCGCAGGGGATGCCGGGATTTGTAGTTCTCCCTCCGCGCAGCGGCCACCTGGTGTTCCTCGGCGGCGGCGGGAGGGAGGAAGGGCAACCAGTCAGGGAAAAGTTCTGCATCCACCCCACAGGAATTGCTGGCGATAGCTGCGGTGCTCCTGTCAGATAGGAGCGGCGCTGGCAGACTAGCGCAGGGGAGCCCGCTCTGCCGGACCTCCCGTGTGTTTTTGTCCACCTCCAGGCGCGTCACGGGCGTCAGCGCCCGCAGGGGATGCCGGGATTTGTAGTTCTCCCTCCGCGCAGCGGCCACCTGGTGTTCCTCGGCGGCGGCGGGAGGGAGGAAGGGCAACCAGTCAGGGAAAAGTTCTGCGTCCACCCCACGGGAATTGCTGGCGATAGCTGCGGTGCTCCTGTCAGATAGGAGCGGCGCTGGCAGACTAGCGCAGGGGAGCCCGCTCTGCCGGACCTCCCGTGTGTTTTTGTCCGCCTCCAGGCGCGTCACGGGCGTCAGCGCCCGCAGGGGATGCCGGGATTTGTAGTTCTCCCTCCGCGCAGCGGCCACCTGGTGTTCCTCGGCGGCGGCGGGAGGGAGGAAGGGCAACCAGTCAGGGAAAAGTTCTGCGTCCACCCCACGGGAATTGCTGGCGATAGCTGCGGTGCTCCTGTCAGATAGGAGCGGCGCTGGCAGACTAGCGCAGGGGAGCCCGCTCTGCCGGACCTCCCGTGTGTTTTTGTCCGCCTCCAGGCGCGTCACGGGCGTCAGCGCCCGCAGGGGATGCCGGGATTTGTAGTTCTCCCTCCGCGCAGCGGCCACCTGGTGTTCCTCGGCGGCGGCGGGAGGGAGGAAGGGCAACCAGTCAGGGAAAAGTTCTGCGTCCACCCCACGGGAATTGCTGGCGATAGCTGCGGTGCTCCTGTCAGATAGGAGCGGCGCTGGCAGACTAGCGCAGGGGAGCCCGCTCTGCCGGACCTCCCGTGTGTTTTTGTCCGCCTCCAGGCGCGTCACGGGCGTCAGCGCCCGCAGGGGATGCCGGGATTTGTAGTTCTCCCTCCGCGCAGCGGCCACCTGGTGTTCCTCGGCGGCGGCGGGAGGGAGGAAGGGCAACCAGTCAGGGAAAAGTTCTGCGTCCACCCCACGGGAATTGCTGGCGATAGCTGCGGTGCTCCTGTCAGATAGGAGCAGCGCTGGCAGACTAGCGCAGGGGAGCCCGCTCTGCCGGACCTCCCGTGTGTTTTTGTCCGCCTCCAGGCGCGTCACGGGCGTCAGCGCCCGCAGGGGATGCCGGGATTTGTAGTTCTCCCTCCGCGCAGCGGCCACCTGGTGTTCCTCGGCGGCGGCGGGAGGGAGGAAGGGCAACCAGTCAGGGAAAAGTTCTGCGTCCACCCCACGGGAATTGCTGGCGATAGCTGCGGTGCTCCTGTCAGATAGGAGCGGCGCTGGCAGACTAGCGCAGGGGAGCCCACTCTGCCGGACCTCCCGTGTGTTTTTGTCCGCCTCCAGGCGCGTCACGGGCGTCAGCGCCCGCAGGGGATGCCGGGATTTGTAGTTCTCCCTCCGCGCAGCGGCCACCTGGTGTTCCTCGGCGGCGGCGGGAGGGAGGAAGGGCAACCAGTCAGGGAAAAGTTCTGCGTCCACCCCACGGGAATTGCTGGCGATAGCTGCGGTGCTCCTGTCAGATAGGAGCGGCGCTGGCAGACTAGCGCAGGGGATTCTAGTATCATTTTATTTATTAAAATTTGCTCTATTCTTCTAGATTGGTTTGGGATTTTACTTGTGTTTTATTTTCACTTTTACTGCTTGCATGCTGCATAAATATTTTCCACATTGCCTCTAAGATAAACCTGACTGCATGTGTGCTAGGCTACTAGACTGTTATGCACAGGTTACTTTAGTGACTTTTGATGGTTGATATTGACAAGGAGTGTGGCTGTTGCTTGAAAAGGGCTCACACCTACCTCAGCCAACAACTTTGTTTCTCACAGGGTTATATACAGAATAAATACCAACAGCAGTATGGGCTTCCCATTCATATCCTATTATTTACCCACTTTTGAACAAAGTGAAGGGTTTATATAGTAGGGGCTTGACCTCCTAATGATGGTTGGGTATTTGGCGGAAATGGCCTCTCCATGAATACTTCTGTGCAAGACTAAAGATTGTGTATAGTGGTGGCTAGACCATTTAATGGTCACACCATTGGGTGTCTGGAGGGAGTCTGCTTTCTGTGAAGACTTCAGCACAAGGCGGAGGCTGTGCACTGTAGGAGCTTGGCTACCCACATCTTATTCACTGCTCACAAGGTTGCCTTCCTGCAAAGAGTCTGGAACAAGGCGAAGGGTGTGCATAGTAGGGGCTAGGCTACTGAAGGGGGATTGGCAGTCTAGAGGGAGTGGGTTCTCCCTGACAACTACTGTACAAAGTGTATGCTGTGTATTATAGGGGCTTTTCCACTAGCATCTCGTTGTTTCTGCCTGAGAGATTGCCTACGCATAAAGTAGGGCCAAGCCCAAGGCTCTCTGTATTATAGTGCTGCACACCGGATGGGGTGTTTAGGTGTGGAGAGAGGTGACTCTCTATTAAGACCTCTGTATATTGCATAGGTTGTGCATTGTAGGGGCTTGGCCATTATAATTTATTTGATTGCATGAGAGATATCCCCCATCCGTAATTGGCCTGATGCATGGCAAAGGATCTGCATAGTAGGTACTTTGGCACCTAAAGGGGTATGGGTGTGTGGATGGAGTTGGCTCTTTGTGGGGACCTCTGTACAAGGTGAAGGGTGTGCATAGTGGGGGCTTGTCCACCTAGTGGGGCTTGGCTGACGGGCGGGCTAGGCTGTCCATGAAAACTTCTATACAATGCGAAGGATGTGCATAGTAGTGTTGCGTGCTTATCTAGGTTCCTGATCGATACTGTGACCTTATGCCCCTATTCGGCTATAAATCCATTTATTCCCTATATTGGCATAACCGTTCAAGTGCGATTTTCTGAAAAGTCATCTCTGGCCTCACACGAACAGAGCCACATTCCAGCATGACTCTCTGCTACTTCCTTTGCGACCAATTAGTGCAATGACTGAGCAGCAGTCACTATCTGATATTCCTAGATAACACTCCGAGTTCTTCAACAAGATAAAAACTTAGCAAACCTGGAAATCCCCGCTTGCTATGTTTTGATTAGTAATGGAACTCTAATGAGCAACTGATAACTGTCACTTCCTAGTGACATCTTTAATTGACGTCTTATGTCCAGCAAACTTGCGTCAAACCCGGCACCTGTCAGGTATAAATATTACCAACGTTGCCTTAAGCAATGTGAGATACGAGCTGTGAGTTCGTTGCCTGTTGCTGATGCCAGCTGCCTGCATGACCCTGTGTTGGTAAAAACTAGCACTCTGTCGCTGCAGCCTGCTATCCTGTGGTGGTGAAGCTGCTGATTACCATTATCGCCGCTACAGCGCGAACTATGGTGCAGTACGCTTGAGGAGCCGAGCAGCCGTCCTCTGCGAAGACATCCAGCCGATTCCAGCTGCCCGCGGACGCTGTCCCCCCTCCTTCCTCGACGCGCTGAGAGAAGCCGCTGCCTTTCTCGTGCAGAGAAATCCAGTCCCGGCGCTTCCGGTTTACCCTCGCGGGTGACTGGGATATCGAGAGAGACCCCTGAAGGAGATACCAATCCTCCATCATTCTATTCAGAGGTATGGTGTTGACTAAACCCTTAGACGAGAATTCTTGAAACAAACCTTGGCAAAACCAACTTAACTTAAAGCTACTTACTTACTCCCCTTCTCACGTGTTAGGCTTAGGTCAGGCACACTGGGGTAGGCTTAGTTAGAAGCACCAGTTGAGTATGTTAGCCTAATGTATATATGACTGTATATATGTTTTATTACTTTTAAACCATTGTATGGCTAAGAAACCATATCAATGCTTTTACAGTTCTATTTCGCAATACTTATCTTACTGTACGTACTTTTGATAATAACAATTATTGCAATTGTGGCAATACATTTCTCTTGTACGAGAAGAAAGACTGTTCAATAAATGTTAACCCTTTATTGATACACGCCCGTCTCTCTATTCTTTACATACTGTGAAAGTAAACTGCACTAGACTGACTGAGTGAAATCTATGTCTATTGTTTCACACGACCCTAGAGATCGACTCTTGATCTGAGGAGCAAAGTTGTCATGTTGCACGGTTGTTGGAAAACTGAATCCCTTCTTGTCTGTGCCAAGGAAGCTGATCACTTCCTATGCAGAGAAGAAAGTTTCCAGTGACCTCTGAGCTAGTTGGTAACACAACCCAATTAAGTTTAGCATAGTCAGTGGAGGCCTGGAATATCTGCAGTTCCACGTCGATACTACTGTTTATGTTATCCCAATGCGCAGGGCCTAGTGGGAAACTAGGAACTACACTACATGGCGCCCAAACGTTTGGTAAGGCGATAAACTAACGTAAGACTTGTAGAGTAACTCAGTCGTGCATATTTCACACCCCTTTCTCCCGTAAATACTCCAATAGACGTCTGGAGTGGGTGAAAGGTTAAAATCCGCCCGACCTTAGTAGGAAGAGATTCCTATGTAAAGCTCTGGTTTATTCAACGTTGAAGGATACAGTGTTCCAAAATATTGTGCATCTAATCTTTGTCTCCTTGGAGACCTACTCTGCAAAGCCTGCATTTCTAAAAAATGACAGACAGTGAAGAAGAAAGGGAAGCAGTTAGGCTGGCTTCCATACTAATAGAGGAGGACTCGAGTCTCCTACAGGCAGACCCGGATGCTATTATCATCCCGGTCCAGTTAAGAAGATCTATAACTTTAAAACTTATAGAAAACGGACTGACACCTCAAGGTGGTACAGTAATTTTCGTGATAGAGGCTCACGAGTATCGGCAGACAGAGGTATTCTATTCATGGATAAACTTTCCAGCGGTAAATGCTATAACACAAGAGTTTCACTATTACAAAATAGAGAAACCTCCGGGAGAGTACGCTCCGTTCGAGGAGATTGAAATCCCACTTAAATTTCAAGAGCACCTGCTCTGGTTTAATGGCGCCCTAAAACACACTGATCAAATAACTAGGCTCGGTCCACTAGGTAGACCAGGAGCCACGTGGCCGGTTCTAGCCAGCTACACACCACATCCTGACATTGCAAAAATGTCTAGAGAAGAGCTGTTAGTACAGCTAAACACATTAATAAAAATACATAGGCAATTAGTCCAATATGTAATGCGGACTGCAACAGTCCAGCCAGCTGTTAATACACCACAGCTGACCCCTCATCAGGGGAACACAAATAAAATTACACCACAGAACATACAGTCATGTCTTGGTAAAACACCCGTAAAACGGGAACAAATTCCTTTCTGGTTAGCCCAGAAAATCACTCAAATAGAGGCAGTATTTCCTGATACTACCCCTATTGAGAAACACAGAATCTTGACCATCTGCCTTCCTATGGGAATCGCACCACACGTGGAGGACTGTGACACTTGGGGTACAGTCTTTGCTTCCATTTACACAAAAACACACGGTGTTCCGTCTATGGCGGTAATACCAGAAGTGCTAAAACAGATTCAAAATGAATTCGGTCCAGAACCCGCTTTAAATCTAGGTATGAAATTACTGAAAGATTTCAAGCAGGTCACGGCTATATTATTAGCCAACATAAAGGGAGAAGCAGCATCTGTGGCGATCCGCCAGAAGTTGAGGGAAACAGATATAAAAGATCCTGTTGAGCTTGCAAAAATCATAGAAAAATGCTATGAAGAATTAGGTAGAGACAGCTTGGGTGGAAAACCAGTTAAGCCCCAACTGCTCGAAAATACTGAAAAATTATTTATTAAAAATAATTTAAATACTCCTAAAAAGAGCTGGGATGGAAATAAACAATCCACTCCCAAGGAAAAAGTTTTCCAGTCCAGAGGAAGGTCTCCTCGACGGAGGGAAAGAACTCCGACTCGAGAACGCCAGTCTCCCCAACGGGAGCCCTCTGAGAAAAGATATAACCTTAGAAATAGGGATAATCTGAAAAAACCTGATAGATATCAAAGTATTGATACACGTCCCTCTCGATCTTTTCCACAGAATTCGGAAAGAAGAGGACGGTCAGACCCAGGAGAGCACACCAAGTCCAAAGACAAGGAACCTGCTCAGAGTAAAAAATCTCAATTTCAGAAAAAGAAGGTAGCCAGTATTAGAGTAATCAACCATGCCGAGAATACTGAGGACACAGTTGAAAAACGGGGAGTGGGCATTGACAATGTTGGACAGTGCAGCAGAAATCAGTATAGCGCGCAAGATCTTGATGAGTCATCTGGAGACAGTGGACACGAATGAATACATTCAGGTTGAAACTGCCGACGCCAGACTTAGCGAGCCCCATAAAATATACGAAATAACATTGCGTATAGAGGGTGATAAGACTAGGAAAATTAAGGGTCTATTTTGGGATAAGCTCTCAAAAGGCTATGATATTCTGTTAGCTGAAAAAGATTGGCCCCCAGAGTTTGTCAGGGAGTGCCCTCGTGGCGAAGAAGTGATTATGCCTGCCTTCTCGAATCACATTCCGATTCACAAAAAATATACATATGCAAGGAAATGGGCAGTGGCCCAGGCACCTGCATTATATAAAAATCATGTAGGATGGGATGAGGATTCACCGCCTCACAAAATCCAATTAAAAAGTGAACCAACTGCCCAACGGCAGTATCCCATAAAGCAAGAAGCTAAAAAACAAGTCAGGGAGATCTTAGATCAACTTGAGTACCAGGGGGTGATTGAAACATGCACCTCTCAAATGAACAATCCTTTGTTTCCTGTCTCCAAGCCAGACAATTCATATCGTCTAGTTTTGGACTACAGACACCTTAATACATGTTGCAAAACTTTTGCAGTACAAAACTCGCATAGTGCAGCCCTAATGAATAACATAGTTAGGAAAAAATACAAAATGACATTAGACATTTCTAATGGTTTCTTTTGTCAAAACATTGCACCAGAAAGCAGATATTTGACCGCTTTCTCCGCATTTGGGTCACAGAAAAAATTCTGTCGACTCCCACAGGGGTTCAAGAACAGCCCAGGACTATTCTCAGCTAGGGTAACAGAGTTACTACAAATCTATGATGATGAAGCATTATCTTACGTAGATGATATTTATCTCACAGACGACGACTTGGATACTCACTTGAAAAGAGTGAACACCATTATACTTGGGTTCGCAGCAGAGGGTTACAAATTCAACTTTAAAAAGTCCCGAATTGCCCATCTGACAGTACTATTTTTAGGGTACGAGTTATCAAGTGAAGGGAAAAGCCTAGCGGACAACTTCTTAGAGAAGTGCGCTGTACTCCAAGCTCCAAAAACACTGAAGAATTTACAATCAATACTAGGTTTTCTGAATTTCGGAAGAACTTACATACTAAATTACGCAGAGAGGGTTAAACCTCTCTACGAACTAATAAAACCTGATTTAAAACAAATCAATTGGACTCAAAAACACACAGAAATTTTGAGATCACTGCAAACAGACATGTTAGCAAAAACAAAATTAGATACACGTGACAACACGATCGATCTTGTAATCCGAGTCATCCCAGGAAGATGCGGATTCACATACCTAACCTCTAATGAGGGAGAAAAGGTACCAATTTCAATTAAATCTCACTTGTACACACAAGCAGAAAAAACATTCAGTCCCACAGAAAGAACTGTGAAAGCTGTGCAAATCGCATTAGCAAATGAAAGAGAACTAGCACACGGCAAACGGATTAATATCCTTACAGCGGAATCCGCCTTCGAGGCGCTATTCAGCCCAGTAAACCTGCCTACAGTGTCACTGGATCCGATATGGATACAGTGCATAGATTCTCTAGGAGAGGAAGACGTGAAATACTATTTCGCCCCGCAATTCGAAGAACTGAATGATTTAGAATATGAAGAAGAATATCCTCTGCCAATCGAAATTCTGCCTCTCCCACAATACGCCTGTATAATATATACAGATAGCTTTGTACAGCATTTCAACGTAGAGAGAAAATCCTACGATGCAGCATGTGCGATCATTAAAGGTCGTTGGCCGTGCGGTAAATTCAGACCGAAAGTAAAAAAAACTGAATCTGTAAGAAACTGTTCGGTTCAGAGAACTGAAATCAGATCTTTAAAGATGGCGCTCGAAAATGCAGAACGCGAATTCCCGACACTTATAGTGTGCGATTCTCATTTTTGCGTCAAGTCTTACAACAATAAACTGCAGAGTTGGATCGAAAACGACTACAAAGATGACACAGGTGCCACAATAAAGCATAAATTGCTCTGGAAACAGGTAGCTCTTTTACACAAAGAACTACAAAAGACTCACGTGATTCACGCACAGAGTCTTCAACGTGATGGCGTTCACGTTGCAGGGAATTCATTGGCTAATACAGCCACAGCGGAAGCAACTAACCCGGCTTCCGTAGCCACAAAAAAGCGTACAGATAAGTACATAGACGGGGAAACCATGCTGGCAGTAAAAACGACCGTAAAAGGCGACTGTGCAGCACTACCCGTAAACTATCCACTCAAATATGCATACATAATCGATGCAAACTCCGTTCCTTTTGCTCGAATCCCTGGAGTGGGGGACAGAGTAATTCCAAACAGGAGCAGGAGGGGCTTCCTCTTACTGGAAGCACACATGGGGTTGGGTCTGAGACACCAAAGAATCAGAGCCTCTCTGAAAGAATTGCAATCAGAGTACTGGTGGCCAGGAATGAGTATAGATATTCAATGTTTTGCTCAAAATTGTGAAGACTGCAATAGAGATCGCAGTAATGAACAGGCCAGTGTAGTTTCAGGATCCCTTCTAGACAGCATAAGGCGGTCTATCTGCGCAATCAAAGAAGAGAAGCGCGTCCCAGTGTACACCATTAAGACGAAAAGCACTTAAAAAATGTGGCCCCAGCGCTCGGCTGACGCTAGAACGGTTATAAAAGATTTGCGAGTCTTTATCGGCACATACGCAATTACCACGTTCCATTCTGACCAGGGTCCTTCTTTCAGCTCTCGAGCCTATAAGGAGGCCATGGCCAGCATGGGAATTGGGTTGCGGTATTCTTGTCCGTCGCACCCCGAAGGGAATAGTGTGGTAGAAAGAAAAAAACGTGACATAAAGCAATCTATAACAGCGAAGGTATTAGGTTCAGGCGCTGGGTGGGTCAAACATTTAATAAGTGTCCAGACTAGTCTTAACAACATGCCAAGAAATTCTCTAAAAGGTTTCAGCCCATACGAACTATTGTTCGGAATTAGAATGAACGTTCAGGACCTCGATAGTCAGATGTCAGTGGTACAAGAAGCAACAACGCAGTTTGATGTAAAAGACCGTTTGGCTGTTTTACAGGAACTGAATGAAACAAGAAAATCATTAAGCAACATAAAGTTAAAGCAACAGCCAAGTACCACTGACGAGGCACCACCCGCAACAGCCCCAGCAAGGCCTGTCTGGATTCCAAAGATTGGGGATCTAGTCAGAGAAAAGATCGCGGTGAAGAAGGAATTTGGGCCTTCTTACAGAAAAGCAGTACCTGTCTTAGCAGTCACCGGAACAAGATCAGTTGTGCTACCGCCCCTTGCTGGTAAAAAGGAGAACAGAATCGTGTCTATCGATCTGGTAAAACCACAAGCATGTGGCCTATAATCAACAGTAGGCCCAGTGGACTCCCAAGAAACAACAGAATACCCAAACTTGCAACAATCCAAGAGGTTCAAACTGAAAGACTCATCACATTCGATCAGCCTGCAGTGCACAATGAAGGACTATGCAATAATGCCATGGAACTCGTGCCTCTTGAAACACAGATTGAAACAGTTCGTCAAGAAACACCAGTCTACAATGATGTGGCATCAGAAAGTGCTACCGAGAGACAGATTGAAAGAACAATCCCATCAATTGACAGAACTGCCTCTGGTTATTTCATCAACTTCGACAACTTCTCTGAAGATCAAAACGATCCCGAAGTGATGCCAGAAACAAAAAAGTATTCTAAAGAAAATACAACAGGACTCCTTCAACAAATCAAAGAACTATATCTGGATTCACCGTTGATTGAGCATTGGATTATCTCAGGGGTATTCATACTCCTACTATGCCTAATTTTAGTTTTAATTTTAGGGAAGTTCATTACAATTGAATGGACACAGCAAGTCAGAACATCAACCTAGTCCTGAAACCACACAGATCATCCCACGTGAAGAAAAGAGAACTGTCAACAGTAAATGTCACAGCAATTCCAATACCTGGTGGGGTAGTATGGGAGAAAACAGACTATGAGATCTATGGTCCGGTCGAAATCCTGAAGTATCCTCATCAACTAAAGGTTTCCTTAAGTGACTTTGTGACACCAAGTACATTCTCTGATGATTGGGACTTTAACAGTATTAATGACATGATGTCTGATTTAGTAATGTCAGCTAGATTCACAGATCATGATTATTTACAAGGTTCATCTAGTTATGAACAATTATTCTGTTATACCCACTATGGGGATCATTACTTGCATAAATCTGCACAGCCTAGAAATGTTTTTATGTATAATCAATGGGAACATTGTGCTACACCACCTAAAAGCAGTTCTAAAGCATTTTTTGAGAAATTCAAATACTTCTCAGGGTGTAACACAAGTAATGCAGAAACGTTTTATTACAAACTATTTTAGATAAAACAGGTATGAAAACAATGCTGACAAATTCTAAATTGATATATTCAGAAGCATTTTATGACAAAATGATGACATTTGGTTTTGATTATTGGAAAAATAATATTGAAACGAAAACAATTTGGGGTACAAAAGATTGGCAGGTGCAAGGCATAGAAGCACTATTTAGAACCTGCATGATACCAGAACAAATGTTGTTTTTAAATGACACAATACACCAAACATCTTGTCTTGGCCTAGCTAAGATCAAAGACCTTAAAACACCGTCTATACCAAAGCCAATACCTGAGAATGCAACCACAGATATTGAGTTAGACGTGACACAAATTTTACATTTCAACAGAACACATCCTGATTGGAAAAAGTGGTTAATCTGGCCTACAGACACAAATAGCTGTCAAGATAGATTCCTGAATAAAACACAGGGGTTAAAAATGACCAGATTAGACCCAAGATACTCCCAGAGACAACATCCAGGGATTATAACAACATACAGTGTAGGGAAACTCTGCCTTGAATGGCTAACTTCGTCCACACTGGCTGAAATTAAGCAACACTTGTCTTTGCTAAAAGATGGTGCTGATTTGCGCGACTTCATTCTTGGACCACGCAAACAGCGTCAAAAGCGTTTCATAGCGACCAGTATCTATGCTGCTTACAACGAGGCTTGGAAAGTAAAGCAAATTGAAACTGCTGAAAAAATACGAGAAATTGATCGTATTAATTTGGAGAAATCACTTTCTGTGGTAGACAATGGGTTAATGACTCTGTCTTCCAGAATATATTCTTTGGACAATATTGTATCCTCTGCCTTTGATGTGATAGACAGAGATTTGCTAATGTTACAACATGGCCAATCTCAATTACGCTCTATTATAGAATTAGGCTGGACGCTGCAAAATCTTCGTTCAGGCTATGTGCCTTGGCGTTTAATCAACACGACGTCATTATTTTCCAGTTTTAACCTTACTGATAAACAGATCAGTTTGGCACAGAAAGGAGCAGACTATACAATCCTGAGCATCGAGAAACTCGAGAGATTACCATTGACAATGTCAGAGAGTCCTGTCATTGAATGGATAATACACGGAATTATCACAATTCCGATAACAACTTTCCGATTTCATAAATGCCTTGAGTACATACCTGCTGGCCAGTATGAACAATTGGGTAAGGGATATGTAAAATCCGAATGGAAATTACCATACACTCATTCTTGCTATAGTGACAGCGACAAAAATGTATTTCTTAGTGGTAATAACTGTAAACATTCACTAAGCGGTATACTTTTGTGTCAGGGTATTAATTTACACGGAGCATGTGATGGAAATTCAAACAACCTTTCATGCCACCAGCTAGTCACACCTGCAACTCAGATAGAGCCCTTCTTTATGCAACTCGCAAACGGGAGTTACATTCTTAGAACGGATCACAGGTGTTGTGGCCTCGCGCCCGGGAAAAGTTATCTAATACAAGTAACGTCCATGGTCAAATGTTGTATGCAAGCATTGTTCCCGAGCGGGCCTCCAGACATAGTGACTCCCCTCTGGCCTCGTCTGAATCTCTATTCTATACGAATTGATACATTAAGCAAAATGAAATCTGTGCTTTTACAGACAACAGTGCCTATAACGTCATCTAAAGAGACGTATGATCTTCTAGTCGCAAGGACGGCTACTGAAGTCCATGACCTTTTATCAACAAATTGCCCCGTGCATTTCGTAGAAATGTTCAGCCAACTCCTTAACATGTCTAGTGCAACAAGCATCCCAGGCATATTTAAGACAGTCTTTACGGGACTGCTAACACCCTTCCAGGCAATTTTGGGAATCTTTCCTAATTTTGTGCACTCCATTTTTGGCGGCATTCCACTATTTTTGGGACTCGTTGCAGGGATTCTATTTTTGACCCTCCTGCTACGTTATGGCAAGCCTCGGCTCAGACATAGCTCCCATGGGAATGGAAGAGACAATCCTAGCAATGCGCTACAGGGACAGGATAACTAACGTCCTCGGATTGGCCAGGCTGAGAGATCTAAACATGACCTGGTTCCTTTCATTCAGACCGATATGGCAAAATTGCATTTTACCTGTGCTACGGTGTATGCTTTGCGGCGATGAATGCGTGTTGGACATATGTCTTTCACTTCCATCAGCAGTACCAATGGACGTCGATACTTTGCTCAGTCCAATAACGGCTCACGCATTGTGTTGTCCCCAGCGGCTACCAATCCTGATGACGGCATTCGTGGAGACTCCTGTACTACAGCCAAGTGGTAACAATGGAGCGAGTGACAAAAGCAACATCATCCAGGTACAACGTTCTGTGAGCATTGCTGGTCCTGCCTTCGATGACAGCAATCATTCTCACACCTGCCAAGTTACAGCGCTATCTAATTTGGTTGAACTATCACCTGATTTTGTAGACCAATTCTTTGCGAGCCTGTCTGATACGATGTTCTCACCCATAGAGAAACAATAACTTTTGAAAAGCTTTCCGACACACAGCGTTCCCATGAACTCTGAATTCGGCCTTCAGTTTTGATCAACAAAAACTGCCAGGAGCTTTGGAAATCTATTTTCTTTGAATTGGACAATTTTTCTAATATTGACCCTTTTTGGCACGAACAATTCTTTGCTTAACGTAAAAACTATTCTTAGAGAACAGAAGCTTCACACTTCTATTTCTAAAACACATCTAGAGACATAACAACATAACACCAGCCTCTAGCACACATGTTATTACAATGCATTTTTATGTGATGATTTATCTCGCCTTTCTTCTGTCAGAGATACTTCATGTGTAATTCCTTTTGCATAATCGTTCATTGACTTCATATGCAATAATTTTTTGAATGATTAATATGCTTTAAAAAACGTACAGTACCTAAATTCCATGTATTACAAGTACGCCTATTTCGAATGCATTTATGTATTTTGGGGTGGGCAATGTTACACATGCATCTTATTGCTTAGTTTTAGTAATTTTGATGGACATGAAAACGTGGAGTGGGTGTTGCGTGCTTATCTAGGTTCCTGATCGATACTGTGACCTTATGCCCCTATTCGGCTATAAATCCATTTATTCCCTATATTGGCATAACCGTTCAAGTGCGATTTTCTGAAAAGTCATCTCTGGCCTCACACGAACAGAGCCACATTCCAGCATGACTCTCTGCTACTTCCTTTGCGACCAATTAGTGCAATGACAGAGCAGCAGTCACTATCTGATATTCCTAGATAACACTCCGAGTTCTTCAACAAGATAAAAACTTAGCAAACCTGGAAATCCCCGCTTGCTATGTTTTGATTAGTAATGGAACTCTAATGAGCAACTGATAACTGTCACTTCCTAGTGACATCTTTAATTGACGTCTTATGTCCAGCAAACTTGCGTCAAACCCGGCACCTGTCAGGTATAAATATTACCAACGTTGCCTTAAGCAATGTGAGATACGAGCTGTGAGTTCGTTGCCTGTTGCTGATGCCAGCTGCCTGCATGACCCTGTGTTGGTAAAAACTAGCACTCTGTCGCTGCAGCCTGCTATCCTGTGGTGGTGAAGCTGCTGATTACCATTATCGCCGCTACAGCGCGAACTATGGTGCAGTACGCTTGAGGAGCCGAGCAGCCGTCCTCTGCGAAGACATCCAGTCGATTCCAGCTGCCCGCGGACGCTGTCCCCCCTCCTTCCTCGACGCGCTGAGAGAAGCCGCTGCCTTTCTCGTGCAGAGAAATCCAGTCCCGGCGCTTCCGGTTTACCCTCGCGGGTGACTGGGATATCGAGAGAGACCCCTGAAGGAGATACCAATCCTCCATCATTCTATTCAGAGGTATGGTGTTGACTAAACCCTTAGACGAGAATTCTTGAAACAAACCTTGGCAAAACCAACTTAACTTAAAGCTACTTACTTACTCCCCTTCTCACGTGTTAGGCTTAGGTCAGGCACACTGGGGTAGGCTTAGTTAGAAGCACCAGTTGAGTATGTTAGCCTAATGTATATATGACTGTATATATGTTTTATTACTTTTAAACCATTGTATGGCTAAGAAACCATATCAATGCTTTTACAGTTCTATTTCGCAATACTTATCTTACTGTACGTACTTTTGATAATAACAATTATTGCAATTGTGGCAATACATTTCTCTTGTACGAGAAGAAAGACTGTTCAATAAATGTTAACCCTTTATTGATACACGCCCGTCTCTCTATTCTCTACATACTGTGAAAGTAAACTGCACTAGACTGACTGAGTGAAATCTATGTCTATTGTTTCACACGACCCTAGAGATCGACTCTTGATCTGAGGAGCAAAGTTGTCATGTTGCACGGTTGTTGGAAAACTGAATCCCTTCTTGTCTGTGCCAAGGAAGCTGATCACTTCCTATGCAGAGAAGAAAGTTTCCAGTGACCTCTGAGCTAGTTGGTAACACAACCCAATTAAGTTTAGCATAGTCAGTGGAGGCCTGGAATATCTGCAGTTCCACGTCGATACTACTGTTTATGTTATTCCAATGCGCAGGGCCTAGTGGGAAACTAGGAACTACACTACAGTAGGGGCTCTGCCATCGAATAGGGCTTGTATGTTTTAATAATTTTTTCACTGTCCCATGGCATTCCTGTGTGAGTCAGCATGTAACCTCTTTCAGGAGTCCTGTGGGACCACAGGGGATCCGCGCTGTCTCCCATTACATTACAGCTGAACCAGCTGGCTGAAAATGTTTTTTTACATTTTTGTTTTTTACCCCCGGGGCATTCCTCTAAGACCCCTTTCTAGCTGTGGGGGTTATCAGGATACCACTACCCTGGCTCCCTTATATGCTATTTCATCTGAGTTTTTCAGGGCACAGGGACCAAATCTTGGTATGACCACTGCAACATTTCTTTCAAATTTGCAGCGGATCAATCAGATTGTTCGATACTGTAGGACATCTCCATTCCCAAAGGACAGAGAAGACCAACAAGAAGAAAGCTGTATTAGCCAATCAGAATGCTCTATTTTTTTATTCAAGATCCTCTGTGTGACAATCCATCCAGATATCTCTAATTTGTGAAACTTTTATGTCTAAAAAGTGGCTGAACAGATTTGCACCAAATCACAAAAACACGCTTTCTCTGTAAAGATTTAGCTTTCTGTGCAGAAATTATCTGAAATATACAGCACATTAGACATTGTTGTAAATTATTTAAGGAGTGACTAATTCACTTACAAATACAAGTCACAGTGTGATTGAAACCATTATTTTAATATTATATGCCATTCTCATCATGTCCGCATCATTCCCTGAAGACACCCGACCAAGTGCCTACTATGCACAGCCTTCCCCCCCTGTTCCTAACCCTTCAAGGATAGCCCGCCTCTTGCAGGAAATAAACCTCACATGGGTGCACTAGTATGTCCTCCACACAGTCTTCCCTCCTGTGCGCAACTTCTAATGGAGAGCCCACTCCCTCCATCCACCCAAACCCACTTAGAATGCTAAGCACATTATGCATACCTAGGCTTTCCTGTTTTCAGTTTCTATTTTTGGTAAATTCTGGTGGGGTTTTTTCAGTGTTTTCCAGTGATTTCAATACCTAAAAAAAACAGTGGTTATCAATGGTTACACATTTTCGCGCCATTAAAAACAACAGAAACAGTATTTTTCCGGTGTTTATGGAACCTTTTGCTTTTACTATTGCTTGATTTCTGCACTGATATTGCTTGGTATATAGACAGTGTATGTACAGTGTATACGAGGTCCAAATGCATTTTTACAAATCAAACTTATAGTAGTACACCATACAATACTTCTCCAGTGAGTCTTTGGTCATGCACGCTCGTTCATGTCAACTTTTATCTGTGAAAAGGTCCTCTCAACATTGACACTCGAGACGGGCAACACCAAAATAGCCAGTACCTAATTTGCTAACTCTGGCCACTGGCATAGCTTTCCATGCTGATACTGGTGCATTATGATTCTCTTTGACAGGTGCTGGAACATATGCGTTGAACTGGGTGCATAAGCCCTCAGAGTTATTAAAGCAGTGAAAAATGAGGCAGCACTTTTGAAACTGCAGAGAAAATTTCCCTTTATGGAAGGGATCTATAACTTGTGCAGAGTACCACAGTGAAGCATCGTTGACTTCAAATGCCATGGTTGGTGTAGGGCTATTTCTTATACATTGTAAAAGAAAAGTTTTCGATTTGCTCCTCAACATTTCTTTGCTTACCAAGTGGCAAGCACTCTAACATGGAACATGTTGCAGTGCCAAATTCACTAAAAGTGTCACCCAGCTTACTTTCAATTACATGTTTCACATATACTGGAATTAAGCTGAACACTTGCCAAATAAGGGTGTTTTCAAACTCTAGTTTTTTTATTATGTCCACTACAGCAGTGATGCTTTTGTGTAAAAATCTAAGAATGCAGTAGAGTGTACTTTTTTTCAAATCACCATCAATATGTGCCCAAAGATCCTCACATTTCTTGCCGTTTGCATCATCACTCAGCAGAAGTTCTGTAAACGGTTGCCACATGGATAATATAGCATTCTTGGGCTCTAGGACTGAGAACCACCGGCTAAGTGACACAGTTGGGATGACTCTTTCTTTGATGCCACACAAAGCACACAATGAGAAATATTTGTGTTTTAGTTCCCATGCAAAACAAAACAATGCAGCAGAATGGGCTAAAAAGTCAATAGCATTCTTCAGTAACTCTGAAGATTGTAAACATGCTTTTAGATTGCCATCTAACAAGTGGCAAGGATCTCTTACAGGGAAGCACTTCATCTCAGGTATAGATTTTGACAGGTCATCACACAACTTTTTCATATACGTAGCTGAATCACTGCAAATACAAACAATATCACTCTAATCTTTGTTGAACTTGGTAAGACCTTTTTGCAGCAGCATACCAAGTGACACTGCATCCATGTTTTCCAAATGTCTGGTGTCATGTTTTCACCAGTATCCCAGATGCTTTGTGAAAACATTCTTTTCACATATACCTGTCACTATACCTTGCATTGAATATTTAAACCCTCAGGTGTTTGGCAATTCACCTACTACCCATTCTCGGCGGGTAAATGTGATGGTACAGAATAGTAAAGATTCTTACAAAACCTACATTTTTCCTATCAGTGAAAGACTCAAACGTAGCCAAAAAAATCAAATATGATTTAGATATTTCCTGATTCTTTACAGTTTATAAAATAAATGAACAACACCTAAAACATGCTTCTGACATCTTTATCTTTAGACCAAAGACCACAAAACTGAAAAAAGGATGAAGAAATAATATTTTAGTGACATCCCTAAACAACAAAACTCAAGCAGGATAATGTTAGCCCAGTCTTTCTTACTGCTACCTTAAATAACAAAGTTACATTGTATTGGTCTATTCAGGAAGAAATAAAAATGACTCTTTCACTCTCCTTTTCCATTCTTTGAATGGCATTTAGTTTTGGTAATGCAGGGATTTTTTCAGTGTTTATATGTATACACTGGTGAGGGCTATTTCCCTTCCAGTGGGGTTTTATCAGTAATTATAGGTTTAAACCTAAAACCGGACAGCCTATGCATACCTTTTCCCTGCAGTGAACCTCTTGAGGCTAGCCAGCCTCTCATGGTCAATTACCTAACAAAGGGTCTCTAAGTCCCTACTGTGTACATTCCTTGTCCTGTGCAAAGCTGCTCATGGAGAGTTCACTCCCATTGCATATCTAAGACCCATTAGGATGCCAAATATTTTGCAAAAGCTTACACCCATAGCAGTACAGCGGCTATAGAAAATTGAGTCTAGATGTACATCGCTGAACACTTTCCCGTTTCAGAAGTGTATAGCAAACTGTCACATTAATTGGATGACATAGTTGGTGATGCCATCAATGATGTCATTTGAGGTGTCATGAATGATGTCATTAATGATATAATTGAACGCTATTTGCCCACACTTTCCTGCTGCCCTGAGGTCCTGTGCTGCTGCTGGGGACACCAAGTCCCAGGATTCCTTGCTCCTCAGAGGGAGGAGCGTTTCAATGGCGGCGCGCTGAAAAAGCACCTAGTTTCACCATGGCCCGGATGTGCTAGTTGCCCGCACTTTCCTGCTTCCCCGAGGTCTTGTGCTGCCGCTGGGGACACCAAGTCCCAGGATTCCTTGCTCCTCCGGAGGGGGGAGCGTGTCACTGGCGGCGCGCTGAAAAAGCGCCTAGTTTCACCACTGCGCGTGACGCACGCGGGCCTCATCTCTGCGAAGCTCGGGCCAAGGGCGGGCCCGTCATCGCCAGGAGAGGCAGGGCAGGGCCACCTCCTTTTCATCTGCGAGTAAGGTCCTCAATTCAGGTACTGTTGTCCCTTTCTAGAGTCATTCAAATTGCATCTGGCCAGTAGTAAGGTGCTGTTTGGCTACTTGTTAATCCATAGCATGTTTTGTGGATTTTAACTAATGCTTTAAGGAATTATTTGATCAAGGTTCGGCATACTGTAACTTATACATTGTTTTAAGTAATTGGCTAATATCTTCAGATTTGCATCCTATCCGGGCAGGGTGAATTCTTCAAAAAGTGTGTTCTTAGGCTGTTGATAATGAGCAAGCGTAAAGGGAACACGGGGAAAAATGTGGTCGGCACTCTAGACGCGTTCATTTTGAGGGCCGAATCCGCCCTCATTCACGAAATACAATTAACAGAACATAGGATATCTCTTGACCCACACTCCCCGCTAAGTAGACTCTCCCTACCCCCTGCACTTCCTGATTCCCTTCTGGTATTGAATCGAGATGCCTCACAAGTTAGGCTGAGGTCACCTTTATCTGTACCCCCAGTTATATTAATAAACTCTAGCTCCTGCTCCTCTAAGGAGCATGAATCTACCACCATGGCGACTACCAGAGGGCAGAAAGCTAAACTTAAATCAGACTCTTATAATGAATCCTCCTTTACAAAAAGAAAGGGTCAAGGGTGTACAAAATAAAAAAAAATCATACAGGGAATCCCAGGAGGGTTAGTATCAGCTGTCCCCACTTCAAATGGTGATAAAGAGGGTAATTCCACCTTTATGAACCAGAATATGCCAGGGCAACTAACTGATAGCACGGTGGAGGGTAACTTTTGGAGCAGGTTAGAAACTATATTATCTACCTTATTAGATCCGATGTTTCAAAAAATATGTGTAATAGAAGCTAGGTTGGCTTAAATAGAGGGTCTATTGTCGGTAACTCTCCAGCGATGCGGACAGGGAGCCTACCCACAATCATAGATAACACAGCCACGAGGAGCAAAAGAGCTGTGCAGGAAGAAACAGGGGGGGCACTGCAAGGATTTCAGTGAACGCAGAGGCACAAGACCAAAATAGTCTCATCAGTACTAGGCCCAGGAGTCCAGAAACGCTGCTCACTACTCGCCAGTACCCTAGCCGAGCAGGATACCATACGGAAAGGGGGTAATAGGGTAGGGATCATCAGTCATCAAGTCTTCCTATTATAGTCCTTCCACTTGAATGTACCCCATATGTAGTGGTACTGGGGAATGTACCTCCTCTCCCCAATGGGGCAGAGGAAAATTATGGGCAGTTGAGGAATAAATTAAATCACTGGTTTACTCATAATTCCACCCTTGGCCACCGAGTATCTAAAAACATCTGCATGGCACGCAGGGTCAGTTGGATAGGGAGCTCCCGTAAACCGGACACTGGAGACTGTGTCATTGTACACTTTGACAACCCCTTTACTGCTGGACGTATCTTATCTAGGGACAAAAGCCTCACTCCGCTAATGGGATCTGTCGTTAAGGCTTTACCCCTTGGTTATTTTTATAAGCCAGCCCCCAACAGGGAATTGCCAGAAAATGGTTACAGGGTATGCCATAGAGGAGGCTGGTAAACGAACCAGCTCCTATGCATCAACTTTCCACCTTAGCCCACTTTGCCACCGATTTAGACAGGCAGTTTTGTTATACCCACTCATTGGCGCTAGACAATAGATTCACAGTTTTATCCGGTTCGGATAACTGCGATTGACTTAAGGCAACTGTGATTGACTTAAGGCCTCTGTACCTCCTGGACTACAATTAGTCACACCTCCTCAAACCCCAGGGGTGGTAGCTGTGAGGCATACTGCTGTGATGCCTAACACATTTTTATCCTGGAGCATTGCAGGGATGGCCAATAAGTTTCAAAATCCTCAGTGGCTATGTTTTATGAAGCAACATACTGTAATCAGCCTTCAAGAAATATGGTCGTGAATTGTGATCTTTTCCTAGAAGGCCATAAGGCATTCTTTGTCCCGGCCATTCCATCAGTGAGCGGAAGACCAAGGGGTGGCCTAGTTACGTATATCTCTGTCGCCCATGATTGCAAGTTGCAGGTGATCCCAACCACACACCCGGAAATCCTGGCATTGTCAGTTTCTAGGGGGGATACAAGATGGGGAATTTTTAATTTCTATAACTCTGTAGCCAGTCTGCATGATGTGTGTAATATTACCAACCTGGGAGCACTATTAAAACAACTTATGGGTCGTGGATTTTATCACTTTTTGGTGAGCGGTGATGTTAATATACACCCTTGCTGTAATCCTTCAATATCCTGTATTTCGGAGTTTGGCTGCCCCTGTATGAGGGGCTTTCATTTTGACCACCATCCCCAAGGAGAACTATTGGTTAACATGTTAAAAGAACTAGATTTGGTGGTCATGGTGTCCTTAACTGACCCTCACACAAAGTTCCCTGTTCCAACATTTAAAGGAAATGGAAGAGGTTCATTTATTGATTTTATTTTAATCTCTTTGTCGCTGCTATCCTTTCTCAATGGTATTAATATTGAGTCAAGTGAATTTAGCGACCATAATCCTCTAATAGCTCAAATGTCTGCCCCATTACTGATAAAAATGGGGGAGGCTACACATAGGGGTACTCTGAAACCGATGGACTGAAAGCGAAGACTAAAATGGTCCAGGTCTCTTACAACAGTTTTTATAAGAAGGTGAAAACATCTTGTGCCCATGAGCTGTCATTATGCTCTGAGAAGTCCACTCCCAATGAGATCCTTAGCGCCTATGAGGCAATAGCGCAAACTGTGGGTGAACTGCTAAGGGCCCCCGCCAGAGGTACTGCCTCACATGGCCCCAGATGGTTTGACTCAGATTGCTCCAAATCAGCTGAGGGAATCTCTGGTAGCCAAACCAAGAATCCAGTCTGAGGTCTGTGTTTGTCGTAGGGAATATAAGATAGCTCAGGCCAAACGCAAGGGAGCTCTGTAGGAAAAAGCCTGGAAGGAGCTGATTGACTCAAGTACTTTGAGGAACAGGTGAAGGTTTTTGAGTGTTGTAAATCGGGCCCTGTTTTTCAAGGGGGGGAGGGCCATGTGGCTCACATTACAGAGGAAGAATGGGTATCTCATTTTAAAACCATGTTCGACTGCCCACTCGAGCCTACTCATAGTGAACCGCAGAATAGGAAGGATGCTGTGATACATTTTGATTGGAGTGAGATCATGGAAGGGATCCTAGGGTTAACTATCAACAAAGCCCCAGGTCCAGATGGGATCCCCCTGGACCTATTTAAGTAAGACCCCTCGTTCTGGGCTCTGATTCTAGAGTCACTATTTAATGCGGCGGCTAAGAAGGGGTGTCCTCAGTCTTGGGCCTCGTCAACCATAGTTCCAATTTTTAGAAAGGGCAATAGAAATAGCACTCACTGCTATATAGACCAATTTCGCTTATGGATTCAGTAGTCAAAGTGGCGAGTCGTGTCCTTTTACAGAGATTAACAGCCTGGGCAGAGGAGAATAGGATTTTGTAGGAAGTCCATTATGGCTTCCATCCAGGGCATTCCACTGTCGCACAGTGTCTTAATTAATTTATGATCTTAAATAAATACACTGTTGCACATCCTGGAAACATCCACCTTGCCTTCATAGATTTGTCATCCACATTTGACTGTGTAAATAGGGCCAAGCTATGGAAGTCCATGAGAGAAATGGGGGTGTATTGTTCATTTTCTTGAGGACCTGCACTCATCAACTAAGGCTAACGTCAGGTTCTCACAAAACCAGCAGGTATCCAGGGACTTCGAGATTAAGAAGTGGGTCCAGCAAGGTTGCATTCTGGCGCCATTGTTATTAAATTTTTATATTAATGAATTAGACAGTGTGCTGAGGGCAACCGGAGCTGATTTCAACTATGTAGGACGGCGTTTTAATATCCAGAACCGAATTGGGTTTACAAACCATTTTAACTGCATTTTCTGGATTCATGACAGAATGGGACTAAGCCATTATTAACTCAAAGTCCTATGTCATGAAAGTAGGGAAACACACGAAAAAGAGCTTCCAGTTCAGATCCTGTAATGACAAGATTCCCCGCACAAATGTTTTCTCTTTTTTGGGGGACTTATTTGATGATCAACTTGGGTGGGACCCCTTAGTTAAAAGGAAAAAAGGGGAACTGGCACGGGTCAATGGTGCAATGTTAAATTTTGCCTCTAAAGTGGGAAAGAAACTGACAGGAGCTATGCTTCAAGTATATCAAGCAAAAAGTTTAGCTATAGCAACTTATGGCAGTAAGATCTGGGGCTACACGGTAACAGAACCCCTTCAGGTAGTGGAAAATGGGTTTTCAAAAACGTTATTATGTGTCCTGAGAGGAACTTCGAACTTGGCGGTACATGAGGAATTGGGGGTCTCTTACCTAAGTGATACCCTTGCCCTGCGTCCCTTGATTTTCTGGTTAACATGTTGGTTAAATGAAGAATTACTCCTCACTCATTTGATCTTAAGAGAGTGTTTTTCCTTAAATAACGTGGCCCGTATCCCCTGGCTTAATTATATTAAAAGAGGATTTAAAGGGATTGGGCAGGGAGTTTTATTTTTTAAGCCAGACACTATTGTAAAAGAGGACGTGGAATTAACCAAGACAGCCTTTTTGAGCAGGAGGCAAGCAAACCGGGATGCAGAAGTGGTACGGAAACTGAGTGTTCGGGCATACCTATTGCTCAAATCAACGCCACTGTTGAACCTTACCTTACTGGGTCCTTGTCGTCACATGAAAAATTTCTTTTAACTACGTTCCGGATTAATCTTTTCCATCTTCTGTTAGCAAGACCCAAGGGGGCTTCTAGAGGTCAAGTGTTAGCTTCCTGTGGCTGCAACGGAAAGTCTCCTCAGGATTTGCTGCACTTTATGTTTTTTTGTAAACTGTACGAAGTCCCCAGGAGGCATTTTTTAGTTCCTATTTTAAAGAAATTGAATTTCAATCAAGTTAGATCTGCACTAATGTATCTCTAACTGTTGAAGGATGATTGCATTTTTTTTATCGGAGGGTTTTTGATGGCATCTATGAAATCTAGGGACTTTATGAACATGTAGAATGTTTTTATTTAGACATGTTTTTAGATGATCATTGTGTGGTAACGGAGTCAGTTTTTAAATTATGTCACAATTTATTGTTTGTATGTATTCTATTTGTGTAACTTTTATGGGTTTATCATCAAAAACCGAATAAAGTTTATTGACTTGACTTGATATAATTGAACATGGCATGAGTGAAGTAATGTGTAACGTCATAAACAGTCCATTGCAGGGGTACAATGTAAGTTAAAGCCTTTTCCCATTCCCAAGCATATTGTCATTTAAATCTTTGCTTTTTTCATTGAATAGATATTTTTTTCTACTTCTAGATTGCGCACCGTTTAAACATCCACCTAAACATACACATCCAATGTTAGCCACTTGAACGCTTTTGCATTTACATGTGAATTTGTTTGTAAATTTATATATTAAAGCTCCACACCTTCAGCTTGGTGCAGGTCATTTGAAGTACTTGATTAGGAAACTGCAGCTTTGTGAATTAATTTTGAAGGTTTTGCATGTAACTTGGAAGGGACTTGCCTAATAACTTAGGGCACTGAGGGTAGTTATAGTATATTAAGAAAGTTTTTTGGTTTAGTAATAACTTTGTCGCTATTCAACAAATCTTCACAAAACCTTCCAAAAAACATGTTCATCCACCTCTGCTTCTTCCCTTGAAGCTTCGTAGTGATTCGTCAAGTGGGGCTGAAAAAAAGAGTAAAAAAAGATGGTTTCCCAGGCTATTCCCTTTGGAAATTTTAGACAGCACTACAGCAAATACAGCTGACAAGAATTACATCGAATTTGGCATAAACTATGTATCAAAAATGTTGTATTCGCAAATGCTGCGATTCGCAAAAAAACAGCATTTGCGAATACAAAATAGCAAAACGCGATGTATGAGCCAATTTCGCATCGCATTATTAAGGAATCGCTAATTTTGCGATTCTCTAATTTTGCGTAAGCATTTAAGGAACCGCAAATTGCGATTCCTTAAATGCTATGTAACAAGCACCCAAGTTGTGCGATTTCTCCTTAAGAATTTGCAAATTACCTCCAACTTCAAGTTGGTGGTAATTTGCGATTTCTTTGAAAATTGCACTTTTTGGCATTTTTCAAAGTGCCATGAGTAATGTGGAACGCATACATTGCCCTTAGGGCATGTATGTGCGCCATATGGGCACACATGCTCATTTCAGGGGTGCATCAGCATGTCCTTATGACACCCTTGCACCCTTGAAATTATTCTTAATTTGCGATTCTCTAATTGCGAATCGCAAATTGAGAATGACTTCCTATTCATTTCTATGGGCCTCCTGGCCCATAGGAATGAATGGGAAGGTATTCCTTAATTGTGATTTCGGAATTTGCTAATTGCAATTAAGGAATACCAAGAAATCACAAAATATTTGCAAATTTTTTAATAGATCCCGTTTTGCAATTCTCAAAAAGCGATTCTCAAAAAATCGCTATTTGAGAATCGCAATAACGGATTTTGTACATATGCCCCCAGATCTTTACTCTAAAAGAGTGGTTTTCATAATTTGGTGTAAGTCTGTTTAGCTGTTTTGAACAATAAAGGTTAAAAAAAAAAGAGATATTTTGACGATTGGTCTTGTGGGAGTACCGGGAGACATTAAGGGGGCCTCCTGATTACCCCAGGGAGCGTTTTCTCTCTTTGCACCCGATCTCTATTGGCTACTGTATTATAATGAAATTATGTATATCCATAAATTGTCTTTTTGCGACATACAGTATGTTTTTTAACCTATGGAATGTGTCCTTTTAAATTGTAATAATATGTTGTAATTTTATGACCTTTTACTATGTATTATTCGACATCTAATGTTTAATATGTATTTTTAAAAAGTATTTTTATAAGTAGTATTTATTGTATAGGGTTAGGTGAATGCTTTTATGACAAAATGTCGAATAAAGCTTATAAATTGAAAAAAAAAAAATTGTTTTCTCTCTTTGGTCTTTTCAGTACCGGCAGCATTGGTCCTGCGGTACAGAGTGATTTTGATTGGCTGCCACAGATCTTCACAGAATGTTGTGGCAGTCATTTTACAAGTCCTCATCTCTTTTGTAAATACGTGTACGCCATAGGGTAGGGAGGAACAGTGCACCCGGATCCCTGGGTTTATGGGAGGATTCCAAATTACCCCTTCCGTTTAAATGATAAAAATAAATATTATGGGCAGCCCCTCTGGGATACCACGGTACCACCTGTGTGGTACAACTGTACTGTGAATATTAAAAACATTTTTACAAAAAGATATGAAATTCCTTCTCTCTGCCTGTCATTTTTCAGGTTTCTTGGAGATTATCAGGGAGGGACACTAGCGGATCCTTCTTAGAAAACAAACACGTTAAGTAGTACCAGGGGTGTCAAAGTTTTCATGCATGAAGCGGAGCTGCTCTACACAGAGATAGTGTCGTGATGCAGGAAGGTATCTCAGAACCTGGTGTGACTTCGCTGCTCCTCCATCCCTCTTAGCAAGCAGGCAGATATAGTGATATCATCACTCTGAGCATGAAGTGCGTTGTCTCCACAGAAACAAGCTGTCATTAAATCATTGGAGTTAGTGAGGTCCTTATAATCACAGACTAACCTTGGTCTGTAGGGCCAGCTGATTTATGCAGCGGTGTGTGGAAAGAATGCATGCTCTCTACTTCAGGGACAACTTCTAAGGCACAGGGCTCACCTTTCATGTACCTTTGGAGTGTGTCTGTGTATGAGCTTGGGTGCGCGCTTGTCCTACGATTGTCTTAGTCTCTGTATGAGAAGCTGTACTTGTAGCTTTGATTTTATTGTTGTATCATGTTTCATTGTACATTCGTATGTCTGTGTATGATTACATATGTTTGTGTCTCTGTGTGTAGGATGTCTGTTATTGTGTTTGTCTGCATATGTGTTTGTATGTATAAGTGCATGATTGTGGGGGGTGTTGTATGAGGACATTTTACTTGGGGATTTTGGACTAGAAAGTCAGCATATGTACATTGATGCACCAGTATCAATGAACTGATTTTGAGTTACAAAGGTATGAAATTATGCTGATACATCTTTATTATTAAACTCTGACAAAATTAAAAACTTTGGATGCCAAATAAGCAAAGGTAGGAGAGAGTGTTCATGGGTGTACACAAATTAATTTAGTAGATTGTTTTCTAGCTTGTTTGCTACAAGTCATATGCGGATAAAATGTCAATAACTGTCAACTCACACAGCAAACATCATGTGTTACATGACTTCGGCTTCCTTCACAAGGTCACCTGGTGAGGAACTCAAATTACATGGTAGTAGGTTGGAGACCACTAGAAACTCCCCTAGACATCAGCAACAGCCTCAGCTGCCTTTTTTGGGGGGAGTGTGTGGGGGATTGGTGGAAGCTAGAATAACCCTTAGACAGTTCTCTGCATGTGGCCCACACCTCCAAGTCCCCAACCCCTCCTTGCACTGTGAAATATATTTAAAAGTTGCCAGGTCTGATGACCTATAAGTTGCCCGATGTATAGGTAGAGTTAACATGAAATGATTTGTGATACTTGTAATTATTGAATTAACTCTCTCTGCTGGTGCTCAGCGCTGCTGAAAAGGCTGTGGAGTTTGAGCTGTGCCAGGCTCACAACTACTGGCAGCTCTCCAGCGCTCCTCTGAATGGCTCTCCATGGCTCCTTGATGACCCTCAGGCCTCCTCCTCCTGTTACTCACAGGCAACACTGCCCACCTTAGTGTACTCACAAAGAGAGAAGCGGGCATTGTATTCTGACTTTTTGCAGAATTTAAACATTGGTTAGTGTTGCAAAATAGGTTTCGTTTATTTATTCTGTCCAGATGTTTTTGCTTTTTTGATTACTTGATTGTGCACTTTTTTGAGTCTCACTACTTCAAATCAACTCAAGTCAAAATAAACTTTATGCGGCTGTTTAAAGCCATGAAAATACAAAGCACAATCATTCTATAAAACAGAATAAAAACCTATACGGAGATCTTATTCCAATAATCTAACAAAGTTTTAAGCAGAGAAATCAGTCTTCCACCTTTTTGACAATTATCTGCAAGCACATAGAAAAAATTGAATAAATAGTTTCTTCATGTCACAGAAGGACAGTCGATCTAAGACTCAGGTTAATACAAAATTCATAAACATCACACCTCTTTACAGTGACAACCTGTTAAAATACAGACCTTTGTGAAGAAGAATGAAAACATTCAGTTTGAGTCAGAATTCATCATAAAATCCATGAGAGGAATATGCGTAAACAAAGAGACAGCCCATCAAAACTCAATTTATCCGAATAAAAAAATGTGAGATTGTAACATTGCAGGGTAAAGTGGCCCTGAATTCACTTTCCATGGTAGCCGTGAGTTAAAAAGATGATTAAAAGAATGATAAGACAGCATCAGGGAAGCGAACAGATTATCTCATCAAAATTATATTACATTAAATAGCAAGGAAACATAAATACACTGCCACAATACCTGGGGAAGGTAGCTCGATGACAGCCTATTCCTGTGTCTAATACCCCCAATTAGGAAACTTGCCACCCTGGCACACACTAATGATGAGGCTAGCATTTATAAATAAATCAGAGCCAGCCTACTTGAACAAAATTGCATCCTCTAAGCAAGGGGAGGATGAGCTTCCTGCGCAGGGAATTGTAATAAGAGCAGAAGAACATTAGATGAAGTGTCTTGCTCAGATAAGTTGTCACATGGACAGGGTTTTAATAAATCAGGCGTAGAGTAGCCTTTAGGAAAGGCCAGTAACCAGGGAACCATATTCAGTCGGAATCTAGTCAAAACAAAAATGTTTGTTTACATATAACAGATATGGTTGCATCTGCTGGCCCAGGCTCACTGTAACAAACCTTCTCACTGATGGTTTGATTAGTTCAATCTCCTCCCTTAGACCTTGGTGTCTGTCTAAAAACTTCTGTTTAAAAACTCTAATACCAGTCTTGCCTAGGGGAGTGGGGGTCAAAAACAGACCTGGCAGACAAGTTTCTCAGTCTGATCCTTAATATATTTCAACCAAAGAATATGTAAGGCCTTCTCTAGGGCTAAGCAATCTAGGATGATAAATTGATTTAGATTTGGGGTGGGTTGGGCCCAGATTCTCAGCCAACATAAAAGCGGCACAACCGCAATCTGGTCTGAAATATAACCCACTCCCAATTCCTCCTTTAAATTAAAAATCGGGGTGGTTGCAGGGACCGAGAGAAGTTTACGCACAAAATTATTCTCGGCCCCTTGGATTTCTTTCACGTCCTTTTAACCCCAGATGTCACTGCCATATGTGGCCATTGGGATACACTTCGCATTATAGACCTTCAGAAGCGCAGCAAATGGCTTTGACCCCATTATTTTCGCAAAATCTAATGTAGCCCCAGCTGCTCTAGCTAAAACATTCTTTTTTTGTGCGTGTTGAGCGCACCATGAGTGTTGGTCATCGAATAATACCCCTAAGTATGGGAACGTAGACACTTTTATTAACTCGGCCCCCTTGCAGTAAAATTTGGCCTTGGTAGCCTCCTGTGAGCCTATGGTCATGGCATACGATTTTTTTAAATTGGTGATTAAATCCAAAGAATTGATAAAATCTATAAAACAATTTAAAAGAAGTTGCAGCCCCCTTGCTGTTCTAGACAATAAAACTGCATCATCTGCGTACAGAATTGCGGGAATCATTTTAGAACAAGCTCTTGGAATATCTTTACAGCAAGATGTTAAGGAGTCCCCCAGTTTGTTATTGTAGAGGGTGAACAGCAAAGGAGCCAATATGCATCCCTGCCGAAACCCTCTTCTTAGGCCCCAAGATTCAGTCAGGCTCCCATCTTCATTAAAGTGGACCCCAGCCGTTGTGTTATCATGGGCAGTAGCCAGAAAGGAGATTAAATCAACATCTAGCCCCATATCGCGAAGGATCAACCACAGCTTAGACCTATTACCAAGGTCAAAGGCTGAGGTTAAGTCCATAAAAGCCAGATGTAAATCCCCTCGCTTGGCAACAGTATACTTCCAAATCACCAAGTGAAGGTTAAGGCATTGATCCAGGGTCCCTTCCCCTGCCTAAAGACATATTGGAGGTCAGAGACGATGTTAGCATGATCAAGCCAGGCTGTTAAACGCTCCAAGACTACTATTCCCATTATTTTGGCAACAGAGTCAAGGAGCGAGATGGGTCTGTAGCATGTCAGATCATCCCTTGCACCCTTTTTAAAGATGCGGATGATGACCACCTTTGCCCATGATAAAGGAAAACCGGACACACAAGCTACATTAATGACGTGTGTTAAGATCTTAGCCCAGACTTTTGGGTCTGCCTGGTACTCCATCTGGGCTGGGAGACTTTACCCCTGAGGTTGAAGTGATGGCTTTGTGGACTTCATATATATTAAAAATGAGTGGGGAACCTTCTAATCCGGGGACGGTTTGTCCCACGGAATCCTCTAAATCAGCATCACTGAAAATTTTACCAAAATGCTGGACCCATTTCTCTGCGGGAACTAAACAATCTCTATTGGAGTTTGGAGTATTAGTGAAAAGAGAGCTAATAACAACAGACCAGAATGTATACCTGTTGGCCAGGACACTGGCTTGGCTGAGCTCCTCCCAGGCCATCTACCTTAACTGTTTTTTCTTACTTTGGACCGAGAGTTTATAAGTCTTCCTTGATTAATGTTGCCTCCCTCAGATTTTGCTTGAGGGCCTGCATGAGCTCCTTATGGGTAGCCACACAGGTATCGTCAAACCTCATTTTTAGTTTTGAACACCTAGTTCTGGTCATGGTGGATAGATTAAAATCAACCTGCTTAGTAATTAGTTCAAAGGCATCTAAACTGGATCTAAACTCCGAATCACACATAGTATACAGATTATCAATAAAACTTTCCGGGGTGATCCTTTCCCACCTCACTCTGCGTGCATGGTCTTTAAGGCTAATATTTTTATTAGTAGCCTGACTTGTGACCCTTCCCTTGAGAGCAGCTAGAAGGTAAAGATCAAATAATAATGGATTATGATCACTAAAGCAGTTCAGGGTGACACTTAGGCTCCTCACGGGCGAAGTTAACGGGGAGGATAGCAAAATATGATTGATTATGCTTCGACAGCCATGTCCCACATAAGTGGGTACCAATGCTGACCTATCTGATTGGTGTAAACAATTCAGGTTATAGGCTGACAAGAGGCCTTCTAGGAAGGTGCCAGACGCAGTGTGCTCAAAGTGATTTTGCCCTTGCAGGCCGTCTTTCTCCTCCAGCAATGCTAAACAATTGAGGGGGCCAATGCGAGTGTTAAAATTTCCCAGAATTAGCAAGCTTCTGATCCTTCACCATAGTTTGCCAAAAAGCCCTCTAGTGCTATTAAATGCTCAGTCTCGTCGGTTCTAGTAAAAGAGTTATACAAATTTACCACTAAAAGGGTTGGCAAATTCTTCCCTGACAATTACACGGCCAGAACATGGGGCGAACATGAGTTGATCAGCTTGGCAGTATAAGATACTTTAAGGCTAAACATTAAAAGAAGCCCCCCACTTGCTCTGCCCATATTTGAAGAAATAGTAAGTTTACAGAATAACATAAATAAGTCCAGATAGACATGGTCAGTTTGCTCCCATGATGTGGTGCATGGCAAGGAAGTGTTTCCAGGAGGTGTCACTATTTTTTTACCTTAGGCCAGATATGTTCCAAGAAAGAACCTTCATCATAGCATCATCAATGGTGGTCATAGTGGACCAGGAGTTAACGGAGTTCACTTGCACTAATTGGGTTGGAGGGTAAGGTGGAATGGGACTAGAGGGGCTAACGTCAGTGGTATTGGAAAATCTAACGTCAGAAACAGGCGCTTCCACATGCGCAGAATTAAGGAAACTGTCTGCGGGTACAAGTGCTACTGCAGGAGGAGGTAGTCAATCTTGTGTGTACAAGTCAGATAGTGTGTGAAATCTATTAGAGGTGTGAGTTGGAATGATCACGTTGGTCCAGGGCCCGTGGCTTGGCTTATAAAAATAAACAAGAGGTAATGAGCATATGTTGGAGCTCTTAAGCATTTCAAAACCACGGGGTCTTAACAGGTATCTTACCAAAGCTGGCCTGCGGAAATTAATCACAATGCAATTCCCTTTGATGTTCTTTATGGATGCACCAACCCACCCAACTCTGTGTACCATGATACTGTCCTTCAAATTAGATACCTGATACCTTTTTTTCTTTGATAACCAATCTACACATGTGTTGGGTAATTGAGCCCAATACTCGAGCTGGTGCTTTTTTAAGGTTGGCACCCCTGCCAAGACCAGCACATAGTGAAATGCAGCGGTGGGCAAACAAAGAACATCTTGATTTCCTGCTGGGGGATTACCATTGATGATGGGTAGAATGTTACTACTACAGTTGCCAATCAATGGATTATGAATTGCACCAGTATGCTGACTCGGGCCAGTTGCATTCTCCTGTCTAAAGTGGGTTGTGTGGTGGTAGAGTAATTATCGGTCTGTACAATGCCTTGCCTGCCCGAGCTTAATTGGGGCAGGGCACAGTTTGATCTAGAGTCTCATGTGGGCTGCTTACAGAGGTGATGGCCCTAACAGTAGGGGGTTGAAGTCCAGGTGGAACGTGAGTCAATGTACTCGTTACACTAGCTGTTACACGCTTATTGCCCCCACCTCCTTCCTTGGTAGTAGTAGACAATTGTACATTCCCTTCTGGGTGACCAGCCCCCGATAATTAAACCCAAGTTATCTATACAGGCCTTAATTGGGGTACGTTTTTCCTCCAAAAGCTCATTTACTTGTTTGTACACTAATGTGACCACAGCGTCCCTACAGCTCTCCATACAGGGTGGTGCCTCGGTCCAAAGCTTCTAGGTTATCATTGCCATTAATTAAGGATGGTTGTATCAAAGCAGAAGGGCAAGTTTGTGAGAGGGTGATGAGAGAGGGCTGCTTCCTTTTAGTAATAAGGGGTTCCCAGCCTTTCTCTTGTGTTTGGCCCCAGGGTTTCCTACACATGTGGCAGTGTTAATGACCTGATGCAATACAGTTGGGTCAGTTATGACCAGCCCACTAGTGCTCTCACTTGCAGTAGGGGATTTGTCAGATTTGCGTCCGCAGAGCTGGAACAAAGATGAATCCGGAGTGCTATCTGCTTGGGGTCCTTTAAAATTTAACATAGCCGCCCGTCCCTCAATTTCCAGGGACAGGCGCCACTCTGTAAGTTCGATTTTGCTCGAGACAATACTAACCGCCCTCTCTAGAATACTGTCAATACTGACAGTTAATGGTTGTGCTGGTGGATCATGGTATGTTTTCCCATATTTGCTGAACCAGATGGGATAATGTAAAGACCAAAACAAGAATACTCTCAATAAAGTTATTGTTAAACGATAGGGCACTCACCCGTCCTAACACTAAATCCGGATACTACTTCGAAGAGGGGTGGCCCAGCCCAGCCTCGACTGGACTCGGATGGGCGCAGATGGGCCCGCCCTTCGCCCGGGCACGGCCCTAGCATGCCCGCGTGTGTCCCCCGCTGCGGGAGCCCTGCTGGAATTTAAAGCGCCTCCAGGCGCATGATGCAGGCATTGGCGGCAATGTCAGCTGTGAAAGAACCTGGGACCTGCAGTCCTGTCCCACTCCTGCTTTCCCCTCCAAACAGCGGTGAAACTGCGGTGAAACTGGCAAAGAGGGCTTCCCTACTTTCCCCCCATTTAAAAATGTAAAAACTCATATACAAGGGAGAGAGAGTGTTTTTTACTGGAAGTGCATAGCAGCAGCCGCCATGGACAACTGGAAGGAAAAGTCTCCCTTCCCCCATGTCAACGGTACAGACGCTAATCTTGGATGATATCGACAGCAAGTAGACTGGAAGGCCACAATCTTTAATGTTTTTGTGTGCCAGAGATAAGGACCCGTTCTAGTAGCCACGATGACGCCAATACTAGGTAGTGCCTTCATTAAGGAGATCCCAGATGGAGGAAAAAGCCAGAGCGGAAAAAAACCCAGGTCATATCAAGACTCTGGTGACAGGGAGACCACAGCAATACATCACAGAACAGGAAGTAAGGAAAACCAGGAAGATGACTGAAAGTGCAGAATACCAAGAACTCCTAAAGGACTGAAACTCCAGAACAGGAATTGGGAGCAAGGAAAAACACCTAATGCCAGGAAGCATTGCAACAAAAGGGCGTAAGGAATGGCCCCCTTTAATACTTTGAAAACAGGAAATTGCATCAAAAAACATATGCCACCATATTGGATTAGGAAGACTGTTAAGTGAAGAAAGCAAGGCGGTCATTTTAGTTTGAGTAGGATACGTTCCTGTAGATGGAATTCTGAGACCCAGAGTTCGTCAGGAACAAAGAGATTCCTGTGGCCTGCACCTGGCAAGGCACACTCAAAAGTGTGTGTGACATCAACCGGCAGGCCGGACACCTACAGGTAGATGGGAAGTATGGCGGCCCACTGGTTCTCCCCTGCTCTGACCTGCTCTAGCGTCTCTGCATGTTCCGTCTGCCCGAAGTAGCCTTGAGAAGTTGAGTTGGGTAGGACACCAGCAGTATGACAACT
This sequence comes from Lissotriton vulgaris, assembly GCF_964263255.1. Lineage (NCBI taxonomy): Eukaryota > Metazoa > Chordata > Amphibia > Caudata > Salamandridae > Lissotriton > Lissotriton vulgaris. The sequence goes on from NC_141694.1 coordinate 1,303,438,857, forward strand.
GATGCCCTAAAGGACTAAGGACTCTGTACATAGTTGACCCCGAGACCAGTGGGTTTCTCTAAGGGCCAATGATGCTGGCCGTCTTCTATCCCCTGAGGACCAGTTTGTGGAAGACCTGGACATCTGGGCCCCAGAAGGAGGAGAAAAGTGCCAGAGACAAAGACCAAGAGGAAAGCTGACACAGGGAGTCAGTGGAACCAGCTCCCTGAAAACTACACCGCTGTTGAGGCCTGAATACCTGCTGGAACAGTTTCCGGTATCTACAGCTTCCCTCCAGGAGTAAAAAGAGCCTAAAATCATGCAAAAAGATTCAACAAGGCCTGAAATATTGATGGCCGAAAGATTTGACCCCCTACAGAGAACCGCAGTGTGTGGAGCTCTGCTGCTGCCTATTCTAAACACCCCAGGGAGCACCAGTACACAAGCTCTATGCAACTTGTTAAACGTGTTTAAACCCTAGAAGGGGAATTCATGGAGTCCCCTCCCCAGAGCTCCTGAGGGGCGACAACCCAACCCCCATGCTGGTTTATGTACAAGGGGGCCTGGAACCCCATCTGTGGCCCCTACCGTGAAAGAAAATGGGGGAGCACTGTGCCTCCCCCCACCCCCACAGAGAAGAGAAGCCAGGACCCCATCTTTGGCCCTTGAGCCACCCGAGGGAGAGCTCTGTTGCACCCTCTCTAAGAAACTAGAAAGGGGCCAGGAGCTCCATCTTTGAGCCCAAGACAAGATCCAGCAAAAGAGGGAGTGCTGCCGCCTCTCCCCAATGGTGCTTGGCACACCGCGCTCTCCGTGCCCATGTCTGATAGCAGTATTTGAAATTGTTGTAGTAAATTCTTTTTATTGAAACAACCTCAGTGGCAATGACAACTAAGTGTTGTGAGAAAACTGAGCCTGAGCAATTTACTGCAAACGAATAGACCTTAATGCCTGTTTCTGCGCCATATTCAAAATATCGCCAACATAAAGCTGTATACACAATGTGGGCCTGGGTTTAGTCTTTCTGACTGTTTTAATGTTTGCATGCAACACTGCAGGAGACTTATTGGTAGGTTGTAGGAGATATATTTGCATTAAACTAGAAAAGAACAATTTTCACAAAAAGGGGGCACTTTTTGCAAGAGGATAAGCCTCTGAACATCAGGAACCCACCCATGAAACATTTCAATTTGGTCCAAACTATCAACACATTATTTAAATAATGGGTTTTATACATATTTATATAAATGTTATCGATTTTTTTCATTTCTAGGTCTAAAAAAGGCAACTAATTACCCACTTTTCAGCACTTAATTTTCTGATCTCAGAAAGATGAAAGTATTTCAGTAGGTCTTGATTGTTAGATCAACACATTTGTCACCCTAAAGCATTAAACTCTCTGGGCCACCCTGCCTTCATCTTAAATGCAACCCACTTAATTGCTTTTGAGGAGAAAGGCTGTCTCCTGGCCCATACTGAAAACCGTGCAGCACCTAAGCACCAGGCACATAGCTGCCATCAGTGCAGCATATGTAGTGGCATGGGGACTGGATTTCTGAGGGGCCCCTTGATCCCTTATCATTGCTGTATTTTAATACCAGCACAGCAGTAAAAGGGTCAATTTTCCTTGTTTGCACCGGGGCCCATTGCATCCTTGCTGTGCTACTGCAAGGCACATGTGCATTATAGAGATCTTGAGTTCAGAAACTGCAGTGAGACAGGCTCATCAGAATCAAAACGCTTGTACAGCTCTTCTTCAACTACATCTCTTTCTGCCAGACTTGTTATATTCTTTGCCTTTGGCTGAGTGTATTCTTTTGTTAGACATGGCCATTGGTGGCTCTTCCTCAAGTGTGGCAGCTACGTTTGCAGAGAGTTTTTTTGTTCTTTTTGCATTTGGCACCTCCAGTTGGACGGTTATGTCCAGCCTTGTGTTCCATACGCACTGTGCCACTAGATTCAAGCCTGGCTAATAAGGGGTGATACCCCAAAACCTGTCCGAGGATGCTAGTTTCCGGTCCAGGGAGGACCTGCCTTGGTAGTTAGGGTTTGACTGATCCCATGGGGAGCAGAGTCTCAACTGATTTTGCATGTGGCTTGGTTTAAACTGTAATGGAATGGTGGGCAAAAACACTATGGATATAGGCCCAGATCCCTGTTCTGGGGGTTGAATGTTTAACATTGTTCAGCATTCCGTCCATCAATTTTTCTTTTTTGCATTTGTCACTCCAAGTGGAGCGGGTATGCCCAGGCTTGGGTCCGGTACTCACCATGCCATTGTTCAGTTCAGTTCATACTTTATTAATGTTTAGACACTGTCTTCAAAATGTACATTTTAAAACCAGATAAGATCTTGTTTTTAAAAGAGGAAGAGGAAAAGAAAAGGAAAGACCCCCCCCCCCCCCACCTCCCCTACTTGTAAACCTGGTATTTCCGAAACAGTGAGCTCAACTCTTAAAACTCATCCAAGGACATTCTATGCACATGTACTGGGAACCAGCTGAACATCCTGAAGATTCAATAGACAACTGTGAAATTGTATACATTGTTGTTGAAAAAGTTTAGAAATATGGGAGGGAAATAAAGCTTGGGAGAACAAATTAATTAGCTGGAACTGAAAACAATGAACTTTAGAAAATGATTAGAAACTTAGCATGGTGTGATGATCATCCCCTCAGCTCGTCCAATCAGAAATAGGAGTTACATAAAGTTGAAGCAATGGGGGGGGTATATGCCATTAAGAAAGTATAATTGGGGTAGTTATTTTGATTAGTTTGGAAGCAGTTGCAGCTAGAACGCTAAGAGACCGAGATGCTGTCCGAATGCTGATCGAATACCTGAAGAAGCAGACTTAGAATTTTAAAGCCAAATAATTAGAAGAAGATTGTGGAAGAGTCGAGGAGATAATAGAATTACGAGAAGATCGCAGAAGGATCAAGGAGGAAGTTAGTATCAGAGAGGGGTGAGACGCAGGCATTGCATCCAGAAGAGGGCATCTATCCTGTCTTGAAAACTATCCTGAAGTCCTTGTCACCTGAACTTTCTAAGGGATCCATTAACTCTAGGCCAGAGGGGTCTGATTTTCACACTATCCTAGGTAAATATAACTCTGTGTATTGTGTAAATGTGCTTTCTCTCTCTGTCCTCTTTTTCCTGAGGTATTTGTTATTGTGAAATCTCATCAATAGAATATAAAATTGATATGATGGTCTTACTTCCTCGGATGTGATGGAGTTATCACTGTAATTTTTTTGCTCATATGTTTAATTAGATAAACATTTACATTTTTCCTGAGTCTGTGGTTATTTAGTAAGATAATATGGTGAATTAACTTAGGTCATATCACCAATTACTCTTCAACGAAAATAGATCCATTAATAAAGGAGAAGGCTTCGGATCAGTAATAGACAAAAACATTGATAACAAATGACTCTATAATTTAAGCCTTAATTTAACCCCCAGCGGTGTTGACTAGCCCATATGAGTGATTGTGTATATGGGCATGGATAAATATATGGTGATAGTTTTGCGCAGGGTGGTAACCCGCTGGATCATGACTAAGAGTTAAATATAGTATTCTTTTTTAATTAGTTGAAAAAAAACAGCCATTTGTGTCAACGTTTTCACCAGTAACTTCTTCTAATTATGACAGCTCTTTGAGAGCAATATACCGTTAAATTCGCTGGACCATACTGGTTGTGGGGATATATAGGACTTGTAGGTTCACCAAGAACCCGACGAACCCAGGGCCAAAAACCGAGCAGCGACTTGAAATGGTTTTTTATTATGTACCGGGTATATACCAATTACTCTGGGAAAATATATACATGGAAAAATTGGTATGAAAGACTCCTATGCATTTCTGAAATGGGAACAAAATATAGAAATTAGGAACAGTATATATTTGCACATTTTCGAAATTGGGAATAATCATACTAGCATGAGAATTATCGGTCATTTTTCAAAATGATTTATTTTTTACACATTGTCTTTCATTTAGTAAGCAGAAATAGGTAATAACATTTGCTCTACAAATATAAATTACCCTAAGTCGGCTGATAAAAATGGTACCTCACTTGTGTGGGTAGGCCTAGTGCCCTCGACAGGAAACGGCTCAAAACGCAATGTAAACACACATTTTCACAATGAATAATTACCCTTTTTTTTTGCAAAGTGCCTAACTGTAGTTTTTGAACCTTAGCTCTGCTGGCACCTCGGGGAAACTTGCAAACCTATACATTTCTGAAAAATAGACATCAAGGGGAGTCCAAGATGGGGTGACTTGACTGGCTCTCATCAGGTTGTGTTACCTGGAATCCCTTGAAAACCTAAAAAATTGTCCAGAAAACACACATTTTCCTCACATTTCTGTGGTGAAAAGTTCTGGAATCTGCGTGGATCCACAAATTTCCACCCACCCCGCATTTCTACAAGTCTTCTGAGAAAAATGGTACCTCACTTGTGTGGGTAGTCTTATTGCCCGTGACAGGAAACGGCATAAAATGTAACATGGACACACCACAATTTCACAGTGAAAAATGACACTTTTTTTTACAAAGTGCCTAGCTGTAGTTTTTTAACCCTAGCTCTGCCGGCACCTAGGGAAACATATCAAACCTATACATTCTTGAAAACTAGACACCCAGGGAAATCCAGGGTGGGGTGGCTTGACTGACTCTCACCAGGTTCTGTTACCCAGAATCCCTTTCAAACCTAAAAAATGTTAAAAAAAAAACACGTTTTCCTAATTTTTCAGTGGTGGAAAGTTCTGCAATCTGCATGGGTCCACCAATTTCCACCCACCCCGAGTTCCCCAAAGTCTTCCAAGAATAATGGTACCTCACTTGTGTGGGTAGGCCTAGTGCCGTGACAGAAAATGGCACAAAACGCAACGTGGACACACCACAATTTCACGTAGAAAAATGACCCTTTTTTTGCAAAGTGCCTAGCTGTAGTTTTTTAACCTTAGCTCTGCCGGCACCTAAGGAAACCTAGCAAACCTATACATTTTTTAGAACTAGACACCTAGGAAAATCCAGGATGGGGTGACTTGATTGGCTGTCACCAGGTTCTATTACCCAGAATCCCATGCAAACCTAAAACATTGACCTAAAAAACACATTTTCCTCACATTTATGTGGCGGAAAGTTCTGTAATCTGTGTGGAGCCATAAATTTCTACATGCCCCACGTTCCCCAAAGTCGTCTGAGAAAAATGGTACCTCACTTATGTGGGTAGGCCTAGTGCCCGCGACAGGAAATGTTGCAAAACTCAAAATGGACACACCACAATTTCACAGAGAAAAATGACCTTTTTTTTGCAAAGTGCCTAGCTGTAATTTTTTAACCCTATAAAGTGCCTAGCTGGAGTTTTTTAACCCTAGCTCTGCCTGCACCTAAGGAAACCTAGCAAACCTATACTTTTTTTTAAAACTAGACACCTAGGGAAATCCAGGATGGGGTGACTTGATTGGCTGTCACCAGGTTCTGTTACCCAGAATCCCTTGCAAACCTAAAAAATGACCAAAAAACCACATTTTCCTCACATTTATGTAGTGGAAAGTTCTGTAATCTGTGTGGATCCACAAATTTCTACATGCCCCACGTTCCCCGAAGTCTTCCAAGAAAAATGCTACTTCACTTGTGTGGGTAGAATTAGTGTCCGCGACAGGAAACGGCGCAAAACTCAACATGGACACACCACGTTTTCACTGTGAAAAATGACCCTTTTTTTGCCAAGTGCCTAGCTGTAGTTTTTAAACCCTAGTTCTGCCGGCAAGTAGTGAAACCTAGCAAACCTATACATTTTGGAAACTAGACACCCAGGGGAATCCAGGATAGGGTGACTTCACTGGCTCTCACCAGGTTCTATTATCCAGAATCCCCTGCAAACCTAAAAAATTGACAAAAAAAACAAATTTTCCTCACATTTCTGTGGTGCCAAGTTCTGAAATATGCGTGGATCAACAAAATTCGACCCATTCTGCATTACCCAAAGTCTTCCAAGAAAAATGGTACCTCACTTGCGTGGATGGGTCAATACCCATGACTGGCAAGGGCCCAAAACCAATTGAGGCCACGTCAAAAATACCTATCACAAACCAACCTGGATTTGCAAGAGGGATCCAATGCGTTTTTGGCCCGGGCCTCGGCAGCCATCTGGGGAAACCTACCAAACCCACACAGTTCTGGAAACTAGACACCCGGGGGAGTCCAGAGAGGTATGGCTTGCATGGGTCCCCCAACATTCTCCTTCCCAGAGTCCCCTGCAAAACTCAAAGTTTGCTGAAAAAATCACTTTTTTCTCAAATTTCTGCGTGGGAAAGTTGTGGAATCTCCATGGATCCACACATATCCTCCCACTCAGCGTTCTCCCACGTCCCTAGATGAAAATGGTACCTCACTTGCGTGGGTGGGTCATGGACCCACAACAGGCCAGGGCCCAAACCCTATTGAGGCGAAATCAAAAGTAACCATCACAAACCAACCTGGTTTTGCAAGCGGGTCCCATGAGTTTTTGGCCCGGGGCTCGTCGGCCATCTAGGGAAACCTACCACACCCACACATTTCTGGAAACTAGATACCCAGGGAAGTCCAATGAGGTATGGCTTGCATGGGTCCCCCAACATTCTCCTACCCAGAATACCCTGCAAACCACAAAATGTGCTGAAAAAAACACTTTTTTTCAAATTTCTGTGTGGGAAAGTTCTGGAATCTGCATGGTTCTACAAATTTCCTCCCACCTAGCATTCCTTCAGGTCTCGTGATAAAATGGTACCTCACTTGTGTGGATAGGCATAGTGGCTGCAACAGGGAATTACTCTAATTGTACTGTGGAGACTTCAAAATTACCTATAACAAAAGTAACTGGTTTTGGGGGGCACCTGGGGTTTTGGCCCCGGGCTCGGTGGCCATCTTGGGAAAGTACCAAACCCAAACATTTCTGAAAACTAGACTCCTGGGGGAGTCCAATGAGGTAAGGCTTATGTGGCTCTCCAACGTTTTCCTACCCAGAATGCCATGCAAACCTCAAATGTAGCTGTAAAAACCATATTTTACACATATTGTTGTGTGGAATCACCTTGCTGGCACAAATGTCCTACCTCACAGTGTTCCCCTGAGTCTCCCGAGTACAATTATACCTCACTTGTGTGGGTGGGGCAAGGCCCTGTGACTGGCAAGAGCCCAAAACATAGGGAATAAGGGTATAGCACAGAGAATTCTAAGCTCTACATTTTTTTTAAATACGTTTTCAGCCAATTCTGAATGGGACACCCACGCAAGTGAGGTCCACACACACCGCCAGCCAAGCGCCAGTCCACGCACACCGCCAGCCAAGCACCAGTCCACACACACCGCCAGCCAAGTGACAGTCCACGCATACCGCCAGCCAAGCACCAGTCCACACACACCGCCAGCCAAGTGCAAGTCCATGAACATCGCCAGCTAAGCGCCAGTCCACACACACCGCCAGCCAGGTGCCAGTCCACACACACTGCCAGCCAAGTGCCAATCCACACACACCGCCAGCCAAGCACCAGTCCACGCACACCACCAGCCAAGTGCCAGCCAACACACATTTAGGATTTTTTATATACACAAAGAAAACACAAACAAATCGCAAATTAATACAAATCTACTAACACAAACTCTGAAATGAAATTTATCGCACAAATGCCAACCTTGAAACTCAACCAAAAATATAAAACAATAGAGACCAGGTAGTTCACTTTACCACTCTTGGATGCTCCCAAAAATTATTTTGCGTGTGGTACATTCTAAAACAAGCCCGTACACACAGCCCATGGTTAGAAGGACACTCGGGGCAGTACATACGAGTCTCCTTCGTGTACCTCTTTACCAACACACTCAACATCTCCTACTGGGAAGGTCTTTTGATGGTGTGGGTGTGAGGAACCAAATATTTACAATACTCCTTCTCAGGGGTCTTACCAATAAGTAGTCCATTCAAGAGTGGCAAAGAAATCAACACAGAATCTGAAATATGAAAAGACATCTTTATTATCATTAATTGTGAGGCTCCGTCGCCCAGCCACGCTTAAAGCAACTGGATGAGAGAGTCTGCCTGCATGGCCTTCGCACAGGCCTTTTATACAGAATATTTCGCTTTAAGCACACATTCCTGCTTTGAAGTGCATTATGTTGGAAATTCCCAGGACGTGCATACAAAGCACCACTTTCAGGATAAGTCCAGGCTAAGAAAAGAATTGCACACATGCTTGGTTTCCTGTTCCATCAGGCCGGACAAACCCACCATAAAACCTTCAACCCAGATCGATGAACATGTTGTAAAGGAAAGGCAGCAACAGATGGGACGGAGATAGAAGCGGTGGGAATGGTGCCATAAAAAGTCGGACATGTCCTGCTCTTTGAACTTTATTGCACCAGCTGCTGAACAAGGAACTGGCTTGGGAGGTTAGCCTCGAGCAACAGGGTCAGCTGTCGTCAGGTCATGCAGAAGTCAGCACAAACCCATGCTAAGGTTATGTCCTTTAAATGCTTGCTCTGCCATGGGGAAAGCCTACTGTAAGGGCAACGAAATAACATGGCTGCTATTTACAAGATGAAACCCAAGTGCTCAATACAAAACCTTCAAATGCACAGTGAATCCATTGGTGTTACATGATGAAAATACTCATGAATAACGCATTCGCCATTTGCGGTTCACTGATACCAAATTCATAACAGAATCATGACATTTAAAACACAGGTTCAGAACGCCAAGAACCACAGAGCATCCTTTTGCCCTTACATAGGCAGTAACCTATACTCATGCTAATTCTGAGACCATGGCTATATTCATCACTAGCTGGTGTTGATGTAAATACTGTACAAAAGGAATTATCAGTAAACTCTGACCTAACCAGTTCATGTTCAGGAAAAATATGAAGCTCATGTGAAGAAACAGAAAGAGTATGTTGGGAAGTTGGTGCAGACGTCAATTGTATAGAAGGAAACAAACCAAAATATAGTAGCCAATAAAATACATTAAAGTATTAAAATAGATAGAGCTATACCGCACTTAGAGAACAATATTTTATAATGTCTGTTTTTCATCTCTTGCTTTTTATCGTCATTCCTCAATACAATCTCCATTTTCTAATGTCGCTCACGCAATCTTGGTAGAGTACATCAGCTGTGATTATTAGCAGGTCATAGGGACACTGCAAGTCCTGCAGGCCTACTGCCACTACTCAGGTCACAAACTGAACCGTTTGTACTCCTACGTGACCCTGCAACTGGCAAATGGTAACCAATCAAAAATTTAACAAAACCCATAATACAATTCAGCAAGGGAAAAAGAACAACAAAAGGTCAAATGCGTAATACTTGCACAGTCCTAAGCAGACAGCAAATCATAGAATTTTCTAATAACGTTTTATATTGCTTCCTACGCATTTCAGTAATTCATTATATGTTTAAGTGAAACAATGGTGTTCCTGATCAATGCTCTCAGATGAAAAAGGGATATTCTTCCACAGAGAGTGGACGTTATTCTGCTTTTACTAAACAGAAATACTTTAAAACAATGCCAGCAAAGCAGCAAAAATTGTTTTCCAAACTTCAAGTCTATATAAGCTCACAAAAAATACCCAAAGTCCATCAGATCCGCTTCCAGTTTTTTCTTCGCGTTGGGCCTCTTCAAGTCAGGCCTTTCATGAGGAGACAATACTGTTTAGTTGGAGTGCCGCTCGGGGAAAACACTCACAGCTCACTCGAAAGTCTCAGTGTTTCAAAACAATGCACCAGTGTCTCTTCTTGGTGGCAGACACTACAAATGATGTGCTGTTTATTGATCAAGGGCACAAAGCATCTTGTGCAGATCCAAGCACTATTTAGCAAAATCAACAGCGCTTTCAGACTCCAACACTCATCATTTAGTGTCAGAGGACGCTCAAGCCGCTCTCTCCTGGGCACCAGAATGTAGTGCCTTTTTCTAAACGTGGATCCTTGGGTGCACTGCCTTTCCACTGGTGCAAAGCAAAAGAGGTGTGAATGTGGCCAAAACTCGGGCCAAGGGCTCAAGGGAATGTACACTGACAGAGGTTTACCAGCACATAACAGGTACAGAGCCCAAACAACAAATAAACGAATCAGCTCCTCCTTTCTTCTGCAACGCCTTTCGCAAATCAACTGCCTTGCTTTGGAGGTACCACTGATGTCGTGCTGATGATCGTTGTCCAGCTTCGCGACTTCCTTGTTTGCAAGAAGTGTAGAGCCAGGATATCTGTCCATCTTAGAGCGGTCACTGATGGGGTGTGAGCTTAGTGTTGATCACAGGTCTGCAGGGAATCACTCTTCCTTTAACTCTGGAAGATCTTAGCAGGACCCTAGTGATGCAGGATATGTAACACAATTGTTAGTTTCCTTCAAATCAAGCACAAAAGCAATTCATGTGTTTTAACAAAAGGACTGGCAAGCAGGTGACCTGCAATCTGCAAGGGAGTGACAATGTGCCATGAGCATAAAATACAAGAGCAAAGGCAAAAGGGCAAAACAGTATCTTTAGAATCTTCAGGTATGTTCTTTTCATTATTCTCTGTCATCTATAGCTACACAGGAATTCTATCAAAATGAATTTCCTCACATAGTGGCATTGTCTAATGGGGTAAATACATGTGTTCCCTCAATGACTAAGCCTAGGTGTTCCTAAATTCCTTATCTAAAACATCTCGAATAGAAAGATAACATCATTCACATTATCAAAGACATGAAGAAAAATCCCTTTAAAAATGTGCATTAAGTGCACTATGCAACACAAAGGCTAATGATCAAATGTGAAGACAAAGAACAAACACTAGAAAGTCCTGGTATTTGCATGTTTAGAACACATCTAATCCCACCAAAAATTAAAGCAGCAGGAACACAAGAAAGCTGAAAAATTAAAAATAGACATTGGAACCAGTCTATCACTACCTTGACAGTCAGTCTGAAATTTTTTTTACCTGACATGGGGGAAAGAAAACATTTTACATAACATGGGGGGTCCCTAATACATAACTACGGTCTAGAAGTGTACACATAAACAATACACCCATAATGATAAATGGGCTGACTGGTGAAAGGAATATGGGAAAAGGGGAAATGGAATTAGGACACAACTAAAATGCCTAATAACTAAGCATAATGCGACATTGGTCAGGGGCATTGGTCAGGGGCGGAACAACAAAAGAAAAATCTATAGGAAGAACAAGAGTGTGCTTGGGTGCCTCAGGCATGTAACACAGCACCAAGAGAACGGGGAATACACAAAAGACCAAAGTTACACAAATTCTAATTCTATGTTCCTGTTCTCTCTTCAGGGAGAGGAAAAAAAAAAACCTGGCTTCCTTTCAAGGGGACAAAAGCCATATGCTATTTGAGAAACAAAACATGATTAAATAACGCAATATAAAAATTAGGTCACCGTGAGTCACAGATCTATAATTCTATCCTTAGGTCCAATCAAGGATACATAACAATTTAGGGCTGCCTATTCCTTTAAGGGAATGTGCAGTACGTAACATCAGGTGATACACTTTGAACCTGTTATATTTGTTTAGTTATTTATTTTCAATACAGCCAAATGTATAGCCAAAGGTAGGCATGCACTGGTAAAAGTGCTGCCATTATTCCTCACAGTATGCAAACCATATCTGTGAAATTTATCATTATACCAAATTCATCCAATAATTGTGTAGCGGTACATATCGTCATATGGACCTCTTCAGAACACAGGAGAACTTGTGATGGTAACAACATGAACAAAACATACAAAAATGCAGCACCATGGCATGTGTATTTTATGCACTTTAAACCTGCAGCCAAAAACCCAATATTTGGGCCTGTCTAAATTGTCAGGTCCAAACTCCATACAAACTCTACACCCTCAGTTTGACATTGAGCACAACGCAGTTGTCGGTCCATTGTCAAATATAATATGTCATGACAGCTGTAAATACCTCAAACAGAAACATGTACATTTTTTTTCTGTTAAAGAAATGACGCAAAAACACATCTTTTGTCAACTAGCCAAACTCACGTGTCTTCTCTTCCTTAGAATAATCCATGAATAATCTGTTGGCAAAAACAAATACACAACACAAAAAAACATTGCAACATACACAAAAAATAACTGTTTATTACTTAACTGTTAATGAGCAAATCTGTATTGAACATAGGCCTGTAACCTATAACCTTCAAAATTGTGTGAAAAAGGCTGCATGTTATTTTTATCTAAAACTGGATGCATCATTTCGTTTTCTGTAAAATAAAACACAGCTAGCAAACATTGTAGCAGTCCTGCCAAGCATTTAACACGATGTTTAAAGAAACCCCTTTTCATCTCCCCATTTAAATCAAGGTCCTTCATGTTACCACGTGAAACCAGAAACCTCACTTTTAGCAGCCCGTGCAGAGAGGTCATTCTGCATTCCTCGGAAACAAAGGCCTAATTAAAAGGCTGTAAATGGCAACACATGAGGGGCCTTCTCCATAATTTATGGGGAAACACTTAAAAGAGAACATCTCAGCAAGCGCGCTGAGCCAGCTGTTGCAGATTCTCCCAGCCCCCAGCTTCTGCCACAGTGGAGCTGACAAAGCCAGTAGGCTGGATCTAATCAACAATAATCCAAGCTATTTTAAAAAAAAAAAATTCTCTTTTTAGGCGCTAAAATGATCACTATTCCCATATTATTAGACTACATTCACTGTCAATTTGTCTCAAAAGCTAAAGACACACAGACCAGTTTTCTTTAGAGTAATTTACTTGTTGCAATCCTATGGCACACACTTCATCAGCGTTAAATAAGCAAACTGTCCGTAGGCCTAGCTTGAAAGTAGAACCTCCAATCCTGATATTAAAACAAGCCTGTATACTGGCACATTAACCCACTGAATCACAAGAAAGCACAACCTTATATCAAAACCTAAATGCATGCATTTGCTTAAGACTGAGACACTTTAAGGAAAGCAAAAATGCAGTTTAAACAGTGAATTTACTCAAAATCGACTTTCTGATTTTGGGCATTACAAGATGAATATTTTACAATTTTCTTGCAGAATATGGATTACTAGAAAGTCTATTACATAATCCAAGAGTCAGGTATCTGAAAATAATAATTTATATGTTATAAAAATGAGCTTGCTTGCGCCTATGGCAAGCAAATTTATACACATGGATTCTTGTCATTTGAGTGATGCAACATAACGCAAATCACATTTTAATGCTAAGAGGTCATAGCATGAGTGTTACGCTTTATGAATATTAAAAAACGATTTTGGTAGCACTAATTTTTATGAATTATTTTTCCATAATTAATAATTTTTGTCTTCTAATAAAACCCAATTATTTCTGTTTGTGATTGTTTTACATATAAGAGCCCGCTACATTCCTTGTCTATTATTTAGATGCATCTACTCACAAACCTGAGCGCATATGCCTAATTTAAAAAGCGTCAAATTCTGCGTCACTTTTGGGGCCTCTGTCATGTAAAAGGGCCGTCATGCAAAATTCCACCCGTGTTGAACTACAAAAAATTGCTGGCTGAAGAAACATTCCTATGCAAATATACTGCAGCTAAAAACGTTTTGCCTGTGAACATTTAATACAGTGCATTTAAGTGAAAACGCTGTAAATGCATTTATTTCTGCAAAAACATGTAATTTCGTTTTTGGCTGGGGCCTTATTTAAATCCATTAAATGTGAACCACACATATTGAGCACATTTCAGACATAAACAGAAAGTGTTGAAAACATTTAGGACACACAATACAGCGCTCTCCAACCATTTCTTGTAAATCGCGTCGTCGCAATGTACAACAAAACTCACAAACAAAATAGACATGTAAACACACATTTTAACCACGCATTCAAACACACATTTAAACCCACAAATCAACACTCAGAACGAAAACAGGACAGTCCGGACTATACGTAGCTGTAAGTCATATTTACAAGAAACACTGCTCAACAGTGTAAAAACCAAAAATACACTCAATTCACTAGCTGCAGCTGGCAGAACACCAAAAATCGTTCTGCATATCCATTCATAAAATTATACAGAGTAAAGCATCCTTGTTATGTATTGTGTCATATTTTAGTTCCCTGCAGATACAAAAATCACCAAGGAAGAAATATGTTTGTAAATCTAACCTATTTAGATAAACCGATTAATTCAAACGTATACAAAGTTGGCCAATACAAAGTTTCAAATTCGCTAAGATCAGGCATCTTATAGCTCACTAATCCAGCATCAAACTTCAAGGGTTACAGGATTTACCAAGTCCCTGCAAAGAACAAATACCCTCGGTTTTTGGCGTCTGCAGGCGTCAAATAACACAACAAAGAATCAAGTACTAAGAACCACAAATGCAATGGAACCATGCAACAACAAAAACGCTAGCAAAGTGTCACCGACAAAAACACTAGCAAAGCGTCAACAACAAAAACACTCGCAAAGGTGCATACGACAAAAGCACCAGCAAAGTGTCAACTACTAAGGACTCTGGGAGCGACCCACTTAAATACTTATCACAGCTGTACCAAAGAAATAGATGTCCAAATTCTAACTGCCAATTTCTAACTGCACTAACAGTCTCTTTAAAAAAACCTGCGCCAAAAAGGGTTGCTCAGTCAGGAGTGACATCCATTGGAGAGTTTTAAGTCAGAAAAATCAAAAAATATGCCAGGCCGCAAAGACAGAGAATCCCCCCAGAACCTCCGTGCACAGAGTACCTCTTTTAGTAGATTCCTGTCTTGCCTTCCCCAGCATAATTCTGTTCTCTGAAAAATTTCTCCTCCAGGTAGTCACTTCATGATGAGCCCCCGAGTTGGGCGCCAACTGAGGAACCAAATATTTACAATACTCCTTCTCAGGGGTCTTACCAATAAGTAGTCCATTCAAGAGTGGCAAAGAAATCAACACAGAATCTGAAATATGAAAAGACATCTTTATTATCATTAATTGTGAGGCTCCGTCGCCCAGCCACGCTTAAAGCAACTGGATGAGAGAGTCTGCCTGCATGGCCTTCGCACAGGCCTTTTATACAGAATATTTCGCTTTAAGCACACATTCCTGCTTTGAAGTGCATTATGTTGGAAATTCCCAGGACGTGCATACAAAGCACCACTTTCAGGATAAGTCCAGGCTAAGAAAAGAATTGCACACATGCTTGGTTTCCTGTTCCATCAGGCCGGACAAACCCACCATAAAACCTTCAACCCAGATCGATGAACATGTTGTAAAGGAAAGGCAGCAACAGATGGGACGGAGATAGAAGCGGTGGGAATGGTGCCATAAAAAGTCGGACATGTCCTGCTCTTTGAACTTTATTGCACCAGCTGCTGAACAAGGAACTGGCTTGGGAGGTTAGCCTCGAGCAACAGGGTCAGCTGTCGTCAGGTCATGCAGAAGTCAGCACAAACCCATGCTAAGGTTATGTCCTTTAAATGCTTGCTCTGCCATGGGGAAAGCCTACTGTAAGGGCAACGAAATAACATGGCTGCTATTTACAAGATGAAACCCAAGTGCTCAATACAAAACCTTCAAATGCACAGTGAATCCATTGGTGTTACATGATGAAAATACTCATGAATAACGCATTCGCCATTTGCGGTTCACTGATACCAAATTCATAACAGAATCATGACATTTAAAACACAGGTTCAGAACGCCAAGAACCACAGGTGGAATGTGATCAGGTAAGTGGTGATCTTTCAATCTAGCCACATCCTCTACCACTCCAACTCTAGGAACACTTGGCTGTTCTACTAAAACAAGGCTGCCCATTACAGACTCCTGAAATGTAGCAAAAGTCATCTTTGACTCAGGACAAGAATCCCTGAATACAAAAAAAACATTAAAGGTTTCCAAGTGGAAAAGATGGATAGCCAACTTCCTAAACCAAATGTAAGCCTTACGAAAAGCAGCGTAAGGTTCCAACCTCTGATCTACTCTGTCAACACCACCCATGTGCCTATTATAGTCTAAAATGCAACTTCAGCAACCTGACCCCAAACAGTCACAGGTGAAGTGCTCTCATCATGGATGGTAGTCAGCATGTAGACATCTCTCCTGTCTGAAAACTTCACAGCTAGAAGTTCCTCGCAACGCAACGCACTGCACTGTCCACGCACAAGCTTTTGACAAACTAGTTCTTTTGGGAAACCTTTACGGTTAGAGCAGATTGTGCCAAAAGCAACAGTGTCCACTTTGGCCAATTCCCCGAATAGCCGCACACAGGTGTAGAAGTTATCTACATATAAATGGTGACCTTTGTTAAAAAGTCCACTACCAAGTTTCGACACAATTTTCTCAGTCACTCCAAAAGTGGACCGACAACCAGGGGGGTTAAGCCTGGATTCCTTACAGGTGAACACCCTGAAATTAGAGACATATCCAGGCCTACTTTCACACTGTATATACAGCTTATTTCCAACGTGTTCTCCTCGTACTAGGAATGTATTGCCTAAAAACCAAGCGGCCCTTGAACAAGACCAAAGACTCATCCACTGTTATTTCTTTCCCTGGAGCATAGATCTGAGAAAATCGATCTACAAAGTGATAAAAGACAGGCCAAATCTTAAAAAGACGCTCAAACTCAGGGTGATCTCGTTGCAACGCTGTACCATTATGGACAAAATGCAGCATCAGAAGCAGAAGCAAATACCTATCACAACTCATGACTGCGGGAAATATAGGCGTTGCCATCAAGGGACTAGTAGACCAATATGAAGACATTGATGTCTTACTTAGCAAGCCCATCAAAAAAGTTAAACCCAAGAACTTCTTCATCTCTTCCAGTTTTGTGCCAGTCCACCGGGTAGCTCTAGAGTGGGGCTTAAGGCTGGCACTGTTGTCCCTCAAAAACTGTTCGGCATACAAATTAATCTGCTCTACAATCTCTGCCCAAAGTACATCCTCCATAAACAACTCAAAAAAATGCATTGGCAAGAAAAAGAATTGGTATTCACTCTACACCCTGGAACACCAGTAAAGTCTGGAAATGCCGGCTGCACCATGCCTGCGGCAACCCAGAGGCCATCAGTGGAGTGGAGTGGAGTGGTGTGGTTCACTGGTTAGAGGCGGCAGACCCGGGAGCAGAGGACGGCCTGGGACCAGGGTTCAATTACCGACGCGGCAGGGTCGTGAACCAGGGTCAGCAGACTCGATAATTCTCGCCTCGGTACCTACTCTAACCAGGGATCACACTCGGCAACTCTGGGCATTAGCTTGCCTCATCTCCACAACGGCCCCCCACAAACGCCGGGGATGCCTGGTTTCACCTTGGAGATACCCAGGAGGGAACATCTCACAGGGAAAGCCTGGACAGGTTCCTCGGCGGTCTATAGCGCCAGGACGCCTCCGGGTAGCAGTGCGCTTTACAAGACACACACATTTAAATTTACATTTACATCACTTCCAACTAATAGCAAACTGCCGAAAGAGTTGAAAGACCTAAGAAGGGACTTGCGTAGAACTCAAAAGAAGTTGCAGTTGAATGACAAAGATGGGTGCCAATCAGAGACATTTCTATTACAAAGAAAAATATATAAAAAGAAGGTTTGGGAATTCAAAAAAAGGATAAACAAGAGTTTATGGTCTAAATTGCTTTTTAGCACAAAGCACCCAAATTCAAACACATTTTGGAAAATAATAAATCAATTAACAAGACATCGAAATATACTTACATCGAATGTCCAGGAAACAGAATGGGCTATTTTCTTCTCGTCAAAATTTAAAGAAAATGTATTAAAAATTCCGGGGAAACAACTCATTTTGAAAAACCTTAACAAAACAATAATTGAGGAAGAATGCTGCAGTCAGTTTTCAACAACAGACCCAAGCAAAACTTCGATCCCTGTAGCAACTATGGTACTTATTCTACAGATGAGATAATAAAGATTATCAAAAAGGGCAAAAGCAACGGGGCACCAGGTCCAAATGGTATTCCGCAAGCTATTTACAAACACGCACCTGAATACTGGAGCATACACCTCGAGAAACTCTTTGCAGACGTGCAGATTCACAACCAAGTTCTGGACAGTTGGCAAGGCTCCAAAATTATGCCCATATATAAAGGTGGAGAAAATACTAATCCACTCAATTACCAATTAATAGCACTGCAGGATGTTGAAGTCAAATACTTTGCATCGCTACTTTTGAAAGAACTGGTAAACTGGTCGGGAGAAAGAGAATTGATTCCCTTTTAACCAAACGGGGTTCAGAGAAGGGATCGGAACAACCTCGAACATTTTATCTATCACAATGGTTGCTGAAAGATGCCAGCGTACAAAACAGGACCTGCACTTGTGTTTTATAGATCTGCAAGCTGCCTTTGACAGCGTGGATCGGAACCTGTTGTGGGCAAAGCTGAGATCATGGGCGATACCTGAGAGCATATTAAGGGGCCTGTTATTATTTTACTCTGACACATGGATGCAAGTAAAACTCGGGGATGGATCCTGTTTATCGAGAAAAGTGTATACTACAATTGGATTAAAACAGGGTTGCGTCCTGGCTCCACATTTATTCAACTTATTTATTTCAGATCTTTCTGGTAAACTAAATAACTGCAATGCTCACTCTCCGAAATTAGGCAACTTACAACTTACACGCCTGGCATATGCAGATGATATTGTGCTTCTGAGTTTAACAAAAGTTGGACTGTCTAGGCTGCTAACAGAACTCTCAGATTTCCTGTCTATAAACAAGCTGGCCCTTAATTCATCAAAAACCAAAACAATGCTCATTTCCAACTGACGACCTGCACATCACAATATCCGGTTTGAAGGAAAACATTTGGAAAGGGTATCCTATTAAAAATATCTGGGATATTATATTGACGATAAGCTTGCCTCAAAAGAGCAGAACAATTACTAGACACAAAGAGCAGGGGCCTTAATATTTGCACTTAGTACATTGTCCAAAAAATTGGAAGGTCCATCGCTAAAACCGCTTTTAACTGTGATTGCTAGCAAAGCGAATCCCACCTTAGCTTATGCAAGTGTTGTAATGCATGGTAAGGATTCCGAATTTCTTAACCACTTAATAACAAAAGTTTATAAAAAGGTCTTCCAACTCCCCAGTTCAGCCTCACCAGCGCAAATGCGGTTAGAATTTGGTCTAATGAACGAATCATTGGGAAGACGTTACACATGCATCAAGGTGTGGTTTCGAATTAGGAAACATGGCAATGATAATAATCTCAATAAATTTCTATGGCAGGAACTGGAAATGCAAAAAAAATCAGAGGCAAATCAATTCCTGTCCCATGCACTCGAGCTAACATGCAAACAGGCATTAAATAAAGCCGCCAAATTTTATTCGCTGATCACAGATAAAGACATTTTTTCACATCGTTCCCATTCATGGACTGTGATCAATAGTTACAAAACTCTTACTCCGGCGGCATATTTGGATACAACTTATTAAAAAAAAGATTGATGGCCTTGCGCTTCAGCAAATTTCCAACTCTTGCCGACGAGCCTACCTGGAAGCAGATTGAATCTTCTGATTGTTGTCTCTGCGGTAACACAAATGAAGATTTAATTCACATAATATGCCATTGTAAGAAGCTAAACAGGGAGAGAGCGTTTTTCTTGAAGAACATTTTCCTGGTTAAGAGAATATGCACATGCAGGTCAGCAGTCATTGGTAGTTTGGATTCATCTGCTCCCCAAATGAACTGTAACATAATTAAGTTTTTATTGCCTTTTGAAAAGTCCTTGAAAGCAGGCCCTTCAATGATAATTTAACATCATTTAGACTTATTAGGACAGAGGACTAAGCCTGAAGGAAGTCTTTTATTTTAAGGTTTTTGGAAAGATATTATCTGGAACTTATTTTTATTGAAATTAATGCTTATTTGATTTCTCTTTTTATGTTATCTTATTTTAATATTGGCTGAATATTGTAAAGGAAATTTGTTATGGTTTTAATTAACTAAACAATAAAGACCAAATTCTATTAAAAAATTTCAATTCAGAGGCCATCACTTCCAACTGGAAGCCTTGCAGCCCCAGGCTGCAGCCCGATGCCTCTTGCTGCACTATGGGCACATCACTGTCCTCCTCTAAACCATGCACTTCATCCGCACTAAGAGTAGCTTCATCTACACTGAGAGTGGCTTCATCATCCGATGATTCCATGTGGAGAGAAAACTCAATGCCTGAATCTTCCCCTCCCTCCTCTGCCTCCGATGCAGAGTCAGTTTCTGAACCATGGTCAGAGGAAAACTCAAAAAGAATACCAACAACCTGCTGAGCAGTAATCCTGCAGCTAGCCATTGTCCTTACTAGGAAAGGAGACTGCACACACAAGTCAACAACAACTAACAGTGCAAAATAAGCAAGTAAAGAAAATGTGTACCTTTATAACAAAGAGCTATATACTCAAAAACTATACGATTCACTTGCAAGAGACAGCTACACTCACCAGCACTTACTCTGCAGGACCAACAAAAACCCACAAGAAAGAAAAAAACAAAACCAATTACCCACAAGACAACAAAATACACATAGAGCACAAATGCAAAAAAGTTTTTGACACTCAAATAACAGAAGCCAAAGATACTGCTATTATTACACCATTTGCAAAAACACATTCATGCAGAGAAATGAAACTCATTTACAGTGTACAAAAAAAAGTTTCTTACCAAACACATGCAACTACACAAACAGTAGAACCACCAGTAACAAAACCGCAACCTGGAACAGTCTAAAGAGCAGAAGCCTTGACCCAGAACAAAAAAGGAGAAATAAAGCATTACAATTGCAATTCATAAAACAAACCAATTAACATTATAACACACTATGTCACTACCCAAATAGTGAATCTGCCAGATGGACCTTCATATAGGGCTGAGAAAAATGGAGGGTAATCTTGCTCAAGGGATTGGGTGAGATTGTCGGCCAGGCCGATCTGGCCTCCAGGTAGGGCAGAAAACAGCAGACAGAAATGTGCCTCCCTTGCAAAATAAATAAATCCCTGGTGCCTAGTAGGGTTTTCTGCCACCCCCCTCCCGCCTCGGGCAGAAAGGCAAAAAAAGGAGCAAATCTGTCCCCAAGAGGGGCAGAAAAAACATCAAGCAAATTTTACCCCCTTGGAAGCAACCTCCATTACACACCAAACAAAGTCCCTGGTGCCTAGCGGGACAGAAAGGCCAAACAAACGGGTATATCTGCCCCCAGGAGGGCAGAACAAACATATAAAAAATATGCTCCTAGGAAATGACCCTTGCCCAAGGGGTTGCTTCCATTTTCATTTTGAAATTAGGCCCTGGTGTCTAGTAGGGTTCTCTGCCCCCCATGGGGGCAGAAAGGCCAAAAAATGGGCCAGGCAGAATACACATATAAAAAACAAAATGCCCCCCCCCCTTCCCGGAAGCGACCCTTGGCCAAGGGGTTGCTTCCATTTAAATTTAAAAGAACTTCCTGTCTAGTGGGGTATTCTGCCCCCCCGGGGGCAGAAAGGGCACGCAAATGGACCGTATTGCGCCCAGGGGGTGCAGAATACACATAAAAAAAATGCCCCCTGGAAGCGACCCTTGCCAAAGGGGTCGGTTCCATTTTATTTTTTTTAAATATCCTTGGCTCTACTGGGCTTTTCTGCCACCCCTGGGGCCAAAAAAGCAAAAAAACACAGGCGATCTGTCCCGGGGGGGGGGGGGGGCAGAATAGTCTTAAAATTAATGTGCCCCCTAAGGAAGTGACCCTTGCCCAAGGGGTCGCTTTCTTTAAATAAATAAAGAACTCCCTGGTGTCTAGTGGGGTATTCTGGGCAAAAAGTTCAAATAAACCAGCTGATCTGCCCCCAGGGGGGGCCGAATACCCATTTAAAAAAAATATGGACCTTGGAAGCGACCCTTGCCCAAGGGGTCGCTTCCATTTTATTTTTTATATATGCCTGGCTATAGTGCGCTTTTTTGCCCCCCAGGGGCCAGAAACGTCCAAAAATGCGGGCAATCTGTTCCCGGGGGGGGGACAGAAAAGTCTCAAAATAATATTGCCCCCTAAGGAAGCGACCCTTGCCTAAGAGGTCATTTTCTTTACACAAAGAAAATCCCTGATGTCTAGTGGGGGCATTCCTACTGCACAATCGCGAGGCTGTGAGCGACGCTGTGCGAGATCGACCAGCAGGAATGCCCTGCATTGAGAGAGATCAGGGGAGAGAAAACACTCTTTCCTCTCCTCGGATGCCTCAATGTGACCGGATCTGCCCCTCCCAGCCCCACCGGAGCCCAAAACTCACCTCCTCCTTGCCAGTAAACAAATGGCTTCCAGGCATCCAGCGCTTCCTGATGATGTCGGCACTCGCTGTGCGCGCTGACGTCATACGATGGCCGACGGCTTCCGCTGCCATCCCCCTTTGTGGCACGATATTGGACTGCCCATAGAGGGAGCGCCAGCGCTTTCCCCATGGTTGGGTGCCATGATGGGGCGGTTTCGTCATGAGCACACGCCAACCGCGGCTCATAACGGAAGTGCTCCGCCATGAGCACTGAAGGGGTTAATATATGGTTGCACAAGTGTGTGCATGAATCTTCATATATAGGTGACAATCTTTGAATTTTCTTTAAAACTGTATTGCAAAAACGATTTTAAGATGGCTATGCATGAAGCAATGACTATATATGGAATTGTTTCTGTATAAGCTTATATATTTTGTAGAGGATCCCCTTCAACTCTTAAAAGCACCACACTTTGGAACACATCTGTATGCCATGATTCTGTTTGTGTAAAATAGTAATATATGTTTGCACTAGTAGCTGGTTATTTAATAACGCTTCTGCTATATGATGACGATTACATTATTAGAAAAAGCCTTGTATTAACAGCCCATTACATTATGATATTCACCCTGCAGTAAATTTATAGAGAACTTTCAAAATGGAAAATAATTTATATAGGTGAGTAACTTTTTTCTAAGACAACAACGTTAGTGCTTAAGAGCGAGATTTATAGAGTAGTTGTATTTTGTTTCTTTTGTTTTCAGTTTGGAGGTAATTGCTTCCTTTGTTTTTTTTTCACCTTGTGTGATCTAGATGGCTTTCCAACCCGAGACTCGTTCTGGAGGCTGTTCACACTACCAAAGATTGCATTTATGTGCCTTATTTTGACCTCAATGACCTCATGCATTGGTTTTCTGGATCCCACTTTGTCAATTTTTGTCACAGAAAAGGTAAGCCACAATGTACCTGCAACCCCTTTTGCCCTTGTCTCTTCTGTACTCCAGAGACCATCTTGCTGTTGCTCGGGTTCATCCACCAGCCCAGCGGCTAGGCCTCCCCAGAAGTCATAAGAATGACATCTGTCCACTGTGAACCCCTACCTCTTGTAGTAGAGGAGGATGACCACCGACAATGAGTGTGTCTGTGCTGAATATCTGCTTCCTGACTTTTAAGGATTTAGGATAATTTGGGATTGATCTTTTACCCTGCTTTGTTTTTATTTGGCTATGTTACACTTTCGCCTTTTATGTATAATTGCAATCTACTCACATTGCAATGCTACACTAAGTAAGCTTGTTCAGGGACTCCATTTCCTAGCAGCTGCTCATCACCATCTCTGAGCATTCTTCTTCTCTCTGCATCTGAGACCAGTTACATAAAGGTTGTACAGAGGTGTGCTACCTGTTCAGGCTTGTTAATGCACAGTAACCATCAGCCCCAGATGCTGCCTAAGCTGTTTATCATCCAGGGATTTGAGGTAGCCAAAGTGGCACTGTCTGGTACTAGGTATGGGGATGAACTGCCATATTACACTGCACAGTTTGTGAGATTGCATGATGTACTTAGGTCAACATTTAAGGATGCAGCAAAGATTTTCAAAAGCCCTTTGAAGGAAAGGTTAATGACTGGTAATCTTCATTACCCTGAATGTTAGCCTTCATTGTCTCAGTTTTAACCAAAATGAGGAGTCCCATCTCCCTTACAGGTCGGGTTATAGAGTATGTACCCCAAAAGACCAAAAGTCTCATTACTATGTCTTTTGATATGCTCTAAGAAGACCTCCCCCAGCCTCCCCTTTTCCTGTTTGCTACAAGTGTACAATTATTCACCATAAGGATCAAAACTCAGAGGGGTGGTGGAGTGAGAGGAGGAGGACTAAAATTGGGGTAATGAAGAACACTGGTAAGTAATGGATTCATTGCCTATCATGTGCCCTACTATTCCCAAACTCAACTGAAATGAGGATTCAACAAGTGCACACTTGGTCCAAAAGAGGGCTGAGAAACAGAACCATGTTGTATTAATTGATATCATTGTTGACTTGAGCACCACTAAACCAAACTTTTCTGCTGACATATGGTTTAAGTCCAATTAATAATGAGTGACAAATGTTTGTGGTGATGCCTATGTTGCAGCCCCACATATTTATTGCAGAAATGTTCCACCTGCGCCTGCTCATGTGGCTGAAATGGGTCTTGTAGGTCTTTCCTGTACATATTTTGGGGATCTACACCTGCTGTCTTTTATAGGATTGAATTACTGCCTTCTACTGAATGTAGGAGTTGAGACCTTCCTACCCTTGTTGGGATTGCTTTTCCTGGGGGATTGCTTTTCCTGGCTGCTGTTTCCTGGATGTGACACTCTGACGCCGTTGAACCCGGTCTGCGTCTCCTGAATCATCTTGCCGCTCTCAGCACTTTAAACCGCAGCTCCTTGCCAGACCCGCTTCGCGGGTCCCGCTACACGGTGTCGTGCTGTTTGTGGGTGCTGGAGCAGAACCGAGGGTTTCTTAAGGACAAGGCTGCGAGCGCACTGGTAGCAGGACTACATCTCCCGAGTCCCTGCTATTCACCTGACTGCAAACACCTGGTGACGCTCTCCCTGTTGGACACGCCCCCTTCCTCTTAGGCATATAATAACGACTGTACCACCGCAGCGCGGGAGCGCGCCGGGAGAAGCCCGGGACAAGGGCGGGCCCTCTGAGGCACTCAGAGGCACGAGAAGGCCAGGCTAGGCCAGTCCTCTAACATTTTTCTAATCACATACTGTTTGGCC
The DNA here is from genome assembly GCF_964263255.1 of Lissotriton vulgaris. Lineage (NCBI taxonomy): Eukaryota > Metazoa > Chordata > Amphibia > Caudata > Salamandridae > Lissotriton > Lissotriton vulgaris. The sequence goes on from NC_141694.1 coordinate 1,303,463,843, forward strand.
AAATTACCCCCACCTGCTTGGTGACTCCCATGCTCTTTTTGAGAAAAGTATTAGAATGTTTGAGATTACTATATAGGTTGTGTGATACAGTTTGTTAGCTCTGGTTTCGTTCTTCCAATATATATTTCCGAGAAAAATTGTCAAGTATTTCAGTTTATGTATGCTGATTAGTACTTTCTATCATATATTTCACCACTCCCACTGATTGAGATGATGTCAAAAAAATTAAGGTCTGGAATAATATTAGTAGGAAGATCTTGCTCAAAAACCAGATCGAACCCTCTACGCAATAAGATTAGCCAGGCTACTCATTTGAAAAGCACTTGTCAGCTTTTTAATCTTTGGGAAAGGGGTAAGAATAAAGCTACAGTGGTAGACAACAAGTTGGAGGATATTAAGGATTCTGGAGCTATTCATTTAGAATTGTTACCCAATATATCGGGAGAGATGCCTGTAGATAGAAAGGTAATTGTGGATAACAATTCAGTCGCAACAAGTGTAGTACCTATACTATCTGAGTGCGGTTTCTCACCTCCTTTATTTTCCACAATGAAAAATAACATTGAATTAGCCCCAGAAGTAATTATAAAAACAAGGAAAGACATAGAACAAGATATTTTGCAGAAAGGGAAAATTCCATATGATGATGTCCTTCACACAGTAAACACATCACCAGTAAGAGATTCTTTCAACAACGGCTTGTCTCCTATGGTCCTAGATAAGGATCTATGTCAAAGATACATAGAGACTGACTTGGTCAAAGACGAAATAGATTTAAAAACACCTGTAACATCAACCCATGCTGGCTTACAGCTCTACAGTAGCACCCCTTCCAAGTCCTCACACACAAATTTTTCTATAAGCCCCAACCTAAATTTGACTGGGATAAATGCACTATAACACCAGGGGATAGATAAACCTATCTCTGATTCTCTCCACATATTAGAACACTTATTGTCGTCCATTTTACAATTACTGGAAAAATTTGTGGGGGGCTCCGACTGTGTACTAGATACAGTGACCCAAATCTTGAAAGTTTTATTGGGCACTCGAAGCGAGAAGGATGCAGTCCTAAAGGAGCAGTCCTCTTTAGTACAAGACGAGGTAGTAATAAAAGATCAGTTACCTATAGTCAATGATGATCCAAAAATAGTAAATGAGGAAGCAAATATAAGTGCTATTCAGCCACCCTCTATTTTAAATTGCCCAACAGTTAATGATTTAGAAATAAAATCCTGTGGGGAACTCCACCCAAAAACCGGGAATTATCTTTTCCCAATTTTTAAGAGGCAACAGGGAGAAGGAGATAGAGAGGTGGATGCTGCTCTGGAAGAGAATAGTAATAAAGGGAAGTTAGAGAAACTAAAAAAGAATGGAAAGAATAAGAGGAAATTATTAAGATGGATAGAAAAAAATAGGCGGAGGAAAATCCTTTTTAGAAAACATCTTAACTCCCCTATATATAATGAGGTACATCAAACTCAGGTGGTAACTGACAATGATAATAACCCCGAAAATAAGAACATTAAGGAAAATATCGTTCCCCCGCCTCCGGCCAACCCAGTACTAGTAATTTCCTCTCCCCCCCCCCCACTTATAACAATTGATACAAATACCCTCTTCCAACCAGCTACCATTAATAGGGATATAATTGGGACAAAAAATTCTATATCTTTGGGGCAGGAGCAAATCCCTCCCGGCCATGTAGTTCCAATCCTTAATCCCCTAGCTACATCCTTTGCGGGAGTAGTTGCACGAGGTGTCTCGTTAATAGAGACTAAGGAGAAAAGCATTGACACCGTGTGGGTAGAATTTTCTCCCCTTTTTGATGTTGAATGCATTTTGAATAGATCCCTCTTGCTTAAATATTTTCAAGAATCGGCTAACTTGAAATTAATACAATCAGCTGATTTAGACAGGGTACAAATATTAAAATCAGATGGGGGGATGATAACTAGGGTGAAGTTTCACTCTAAGCTAGTAGCTAATCTAATCCTGCAACGCTCAGAAGATCTACAGAGCAGAGGGATAGAAGTAATCCCGGTGTTAGGGCATACTAGACAAAATAATGTCCTTAAATCCCAAATTTGTCAGAAGTCTCCTTTTTCCCTGTTGCAAGCAGCAACAGGTAGTATAAATAATGTAGGTGAGCTTACAGAGTTAAAAATATGCAAGTCCAAGGACTTTCGTTTAGTGTCCTATGCTAATCCGCCTTTGTTATCTCGTCAACTAGATACCAGAGATGATAATGTTCAATGGAATTGGCTTCCTAGAATTCTTGCAGAAAAATCCCTAAATAAACAATCGTCTAATTCACATCTTTAGCAAAAAGTTCTCTATAATATCCTGGAATGCAGCTGGTCTAAAAAACAGTCCGGAAAAAATGGCATTCCTTATTGGTAGGAAGCGCAGCGGACGAGCGCAGCGGGCGCGACGATTGCGCGCCGAAGGTGTGCCTAAGGCAAGCCCGTCTGCGCCCGTCCGCGACCGGCCGGGACTAGGGGCCTTACACTCTGCCCCACTCATCACCTACAGCCCGGACCTACTTCGCAGCTACCAGGGCCCCTGGCTCATCACGACCTGTACCAGCTCTCGTATCTCTGCTCTCGGCATAGCCTCCCTCTCTCCCCCCCTCACCCTCCTTCCATTCTGGATACCCCGCCTACGGTCTGTAGGCCTGCTCCTCCGCCAAACCCTAAACCCATCACAGCTTTCTACCTCAACACCCGTTCTGCTGTTGCCCACTCGCACGAACTCTCGGTCTTGCTGGACTCACAGGCCCCAGATCTCCTCTTCTTAACCGAGATCTGGTTCTGCGATGACTCCCTCCCTGCACTCCTATCCACCCTTCCAGCCTCCTACTACGCCCTCAGGGCTGACCGCCCTTCGGGCAGAGCCGGGGGCGGCGTGGCAGTCATCGCACGCACCGATTTCCCCTTTCAAATTCTCCTTTTACCTAACATTGCTACCACCGAATTCCTGGTGGTTCGCACAGTATCCACCTCCCCTCCTCTTACCTGTTTCCTTACTTATCGTCCTCCTCAGTCCCCCCGGCAGTTTCTTCCAGATTTTTTGGAGGTCTTGGCTGCCATTGCAATCAACAACTCCTCCATCCTGCTCCTCGGTGACTTTAATTTCTGGCCTTCCGATCCTGCCGAATGTCTGTCATCTAAGGATTTTTCCGAAACCCTCCACTCCCTTAACTTCACACCCCATGTTCACTCCCCCACTCACATCAAGGGTCACCAGCTCGACCAAATCTGGTCCCTGAACTGCCCTGTGGAATCCTTATCTATCTCCCCTTGCACCTGGTCCGACCATCATTTGATTTAATTTCTCCTTCCCATTCTTCCCCCAGCTATGCCCCCCCGACCCAAAAACACCTGGGTCCGATCATGGGGCCGGGTCAATCTTGAGAATCTCTCATCTCTCCTCGCTGGTTCTCTCCCGCCTCTTCAGGGCCTTACCACCGTCTCCCAGGCTGACGCTATAGACCAGTGGCTCTCCCGCAGCTGCGACTCCGTCGCCCCGCTCAAGCGCATTACCTCTAAACGCGACAAAGACGCCAACCGGTGGTTTAACCAAGAGCTTAAAGCCACCAAACTAACAGTTCGCCGCGCAGAGCGGGCCTGGAGGAGAAACTACTGCCCCACTTTGAAACTGGAATATATCAATATCCTTAACCAGTACAAAAAAAGCATCCTGGAGGCCAAAACAGCTTATTTCTCCTCCAAAATCTTAGCAGCGGAGAACCAGTCTAAAGAGATCTTCTCCATCGTTCATAACCTGGCATTCTCGGACAGAACTACGCTTAAACCTGCCCCGTCAAATGACCTCTGTCTTTCTCTTAACAACTATTTCATCCAGAAAATTATCACCATCAAGGCCAACATCCCCCCACCTCCCCCTTCTTTTGTGGATCCCCAATGTCCCCCTCCCAAAGGCAAACTAACCACCTTTCCCCCTATCACTCGGGAAAACCTAATTTCATTGGTGCCTTTGATCAAATCTGGCTCCCCTCTTGACCCCTGTCCTGCCCATATCCTCCGTCACATCTTTGTCTCCTGCCCAGATCCCCCCCTTCACCTCCTCAACAGCTCCCTCGCGCAAGGCATAGTTCCTAGCTCCTTGAAGTCTGCGGTAATTGTGCCCATCTTGAAAAAACCTGGGGCAGATCCTTCTGTCCCTGCCAATTTCCGCCCCATCTCCCTCCTGCCATTTCTAGCTAAGGTGCTCGAGCGCCACGTCACCCGCGCTCTGAGCTCCTTTGTGGAGAAACATGGAGCCCTTGCCCCCCGCCAAGCTGGTTTCCGCCCCGCACACTCCACGGAGTCCGTGGTCATGTCGGTCCTCGACACCCTCAGGGAGGGTATGGACACCAATCATCACCAGGCCCTTGTGCTCCTCGACCTCTCAGCCGCCTTTGATACGGTGGACCACAACATCTTACTCTCCCGTGTCAGGGCGGCGGGGATCGAGGGGTCTGCCCTGGTCTGGTTGTCCTCCTTCCTGAGCGGCCGCACCCAGGCTGTTCGCCTGGGTGACTTCACAGCGGACTTCCGGAAAGTCCAGTGCGGGGTTCCTCAAGGTTCATCCCTCTCCCCTCTTTTGTTTAATCTATATATCGCCCCTCTTATCTTTTCTCTCCAACAGATGGAGGTCACCGTATTTAATTATGCGGATGACCTCCAGCTGGTCTTTGATCTTTCCTCTCCTTCTGCTGTCCTCAACTTTCAAACTGTCATGTTTCACATCAGGGACTGAATGAGCCACAATCACCTCAAACTTAACCCGGACAAAACCGAGTTGGTATTGACGGGCGGTTCATCCAGCCCCTGGTCCCCCCTTTTCTGGCCTCCCTCTCTTGGTTCTCCTCCTGTCCCCTCCTCCTCAGTTAAAACACTAGGCATTAAGCTCAATTCCCAACTCACCCTCCACTCCCAGGTTAGCTCTGTGGTCTCTTCTTCTTTCCTCTCACTGCGTACTATTCGCAAGGTGTCCCGCTTCTTTACTTTTTCCGCTCTCAAACTTATCATTCTGGCCATGGTGGTGTCCCGCCTGGACTACGGGAACGCTCTGTATGCCGGTATTCCTGCATACAGTTTGCGCCGCCTACAACAGATCCAAAACCAGGCGGCCCGCCTAGCCTTCAACCTTCCCAAATTCCACCACTCCACCCCACTTCTGAAATCCCTCCACTGGCTCCCAGTGCGGGCTAGAATCCAATTCAAGCTCGCGTCCATCACTTTCCTGGCCCGATTGGACCTTGCACCGGCCTTCATCTCCTCTGAGATCGTTCCCTATGTCCCCTCCAGGGACCTACGCTCTTCTTCTCAGTCTCTCCTCACCATCCCTCGCTTCCAGAGAAAGAAGTGGGGCGGCTCCAAATTTGCCATTCTAGCACCAACCCTTTGGAATTCCCTTCCCCTTCATTTCCGTGCCATCACCCTCTATTCCCAATTCCGCAAAAGTCTTAAAACCTACCTATTCACTAAATCCTTTGAATAAATGCCCATTCCTCTCTCCCTGTTCTTAACCCTCAGTCCCCACTAGCTACAGCGCCAAGAAACCGCCGGTATACGTGCGCTTTAAAAGTGCTTTTAAACTCAACCTCAAACTCAAACTCAAACTCCTGGAAGGGAAGCATCCTGGTGCCATTGTTTAAAAAGGGAGACCGCTTATCCCCTCAGAACTATCGCCAGATTGCATTGTTGGATGCAATCGGCAAAGTTTTTACAAGATGTTTGCTGAAACGAATAAATGACTGGGTGGATTATTCAAACATACTTCCACTTGAGCAGACTGGTTTCAGAAAAAACCATGGCACCATGGACAATCTAACAGCCCTCCAGGTAATAACCGATAAATACATTGGAGCCAGAAAGGGGAGAGTCTATGTGGCATTCATAGATTTTTCCACGGCCTTTGATAAGGTCGATCGACAATTACTGTGGAAAAAGCTATCTGGTCTTGGAATGCCTCATAGACTTTTACTTTTGGTACAAGACTTGCATGACAACACGTGGTGTAGAGTGCTATTGGGGGGAGAAAGGGGCTTATCTCAGCTTATTCCATCTGCGAATGGCCTCAAACAGGGATGTCTATTAGCTCCCCTTTTGTTTTCCCTCTATGTTAGTGATCTCCCCCACATTATATCCACATGTGAAGGAATTGCCCCACGCCTGGGAGATACATACATTTCTTGTTTAATGTATGCGGACGACATACTAATCCTAGACCTTACACTGAAAGGTCTTAACAACCGTCTGCATTCATTATATGTATTCTCCGAAGATCATTTCCTGAAAATAAATATCTCTAAAAGCAAGGTAATGTGCATGGAGGGGCGAAAAAAACTGAAGTTGGAACACATTAGCTGGGAGCTGGGAGGTCAAAAATTAGAACGAGTAAAATCATATGTATTCTTGGGTAAGGTTGTCAATAGCAACTTGAGCAACAAATCCCATATAGACAATAGTTCTCGTAAGGCAAAATCGCAGGGAAATGGGTTGAGAGCTTTATATAAATCAACCGGTAAAAGACACTTCGGGTATCTGCTGGAGGCTTTCCGGGCAAAAATCCCTTCAACTTTGCTTTACGACATAGAACTTATTGATTTAGTTGAATGGGGTTTTTTGGACATTATTGAGGGTTCCCTCTTGAGAAACCTAACTTCGGTTAATAATAGTTGCAGTGCAGCAGCCCTTCGATTAGAATTCGGCTTAAGAAGTAGCTGAGCACAGGGTTTGGCAGGAGTCATTTGCTGGGTTACCTGTTTGATCAAAGGAAAGCCAGCCACATTAAGATCCCTCATCACAAAAGAGTTGATGGGCCCCCTAAAAGAGCACTTGTTGCTCATAAAGAACTATAGGAAGGCCATTACTCTCTTGGATCTGGAGGAAGCCACTCTTTTAGACCTCTCTATGCAACAACTAAAATTTACATTAAAACAAGCTACATGGAAGTTAAGCTACGAAAGGGATCGCAACTCCATTGTACAGAAGAAGGGGGTTACTCAAGCTGTTAATTCTCTTCTGTTTAGACAAATACAACCTTACGCCTCTTGGAATATACCTCACGGTCTGCGCCGCTTTTGGCTGCTTCTTAGGCAGGATCTTCTTCCACTGAATAAGTTGTTGGCCAAATGGTATGGTATATCCAATATATGTAATTTCTGTAACAACTCAGTCCAAGACTCTATACATGTTCTGTTAGTTTGTCCAGCATTAATGGTTCACCGCCGCTGGTGGGTGAAACCTGTATGTATACAATTTTGTATTTTATCGGCAAGATCTCTTATTGATGCTATCTTCTGTCCCCCAAATGAAATTTTCTGTAATAGAATTTTTAATTTTTTTAAATGTTTTTTAGAATTGTATTAGATGAGTTGCATGATAATCTGTATAAGCCAGATCACACGTGGTTTTATTGTTATATTACTTGTCTGTTGCTTTGTTATATGTGGATCTCTAAGGAGTTCCAAATCATATTTAAATAAAATTGAATTGAATTGTTGGCCAAGCCAAAGGACGCAAATAGTAAATTGAAAACCCTATAGGGCTTTATTCCTTACTATTTTATTTATTTCCCTCAAAGGCCTTACTGAAGTTATGGCCATCAAAAAACACATCTTAGATCAAAGCCATGAAAACGCTGCTGACTCTAAATGCTCAAAGGGGCCTTTTTGTAAACTTCAAAACAACAGACAGATCTCAAGTCGATGCTACTGCGCTATGAAACCTGAATATTCTAGGGAGTCTAATCACCACAGGGGATATAGTTGCCAAATCACTTTTAGGTGATCGAAAAGCCTTTATGACTGCCCATTGAGCTGATTAAGTTGCTGGAGCTAGGCCCTTAAGAAAACCATCTCTAAAAAAATTGAAATTCATGAATGTATCAGTGGGATCAGGTGTTGAAAGATGAGTTAAATACCAAGAGCCAAACGCTATCCAGTGCTTATTATAGGAAGCTAAGCTAGATGGTTTTCTTGAAGCCTAAATCCCCAAAGCCACTTGCACTGAGCAGCCCATAATCTCTCATCAGTTTCCGAGCATTGAAGGCAAGGTGCCTCAGAGACTCCAATGACAGGTTGGGAGAAGGTACAGGTGATGGAGAGAGGGGAAGGTAAAAATGATCTGTGACTGACATTTGAAGAATTCAAGCAAACCAAGGGCTTCTATGCCAAAATAAGGCTATCATAATCATCATCTGTCTCTCCTCCTGAATCTCTGTAGCGCCTACCGAAGGAGGAAATTGGAGGAAACCAATAAAGTGTCTCACCAAAGCCACAGTTATGAAAGGGCATTTCTTGCCATAGCTTATTGGCACAGAATCTCTAAGTCAAACTGGGGAACCATAGCGTATTCTGAACAAGCAAAGAGATTGATCGCTGGAGTCCAGAAGTGGGCACAGATCTGTTTGAAATGTATGTGAGAAAGATGATAATTCACTGAGGGTGGAATGTTCAAACTCAAATCATCTGCCTGATAATTCAGTACCCCTGAATGTAAACTGCTTTGATAGTGATTAGATGCAGTTCTGCTCATGAGAAGATCTCTGTCACTAACTGGTTGAGGTGCTTGCTCTTCATCCCGCCTTGCTTGTTTAGGTAGCATTAGGCACATCTGAACTGTGGGGTTGGAGGAGTGTCTTTAAATTTGATCTGATAAACATCTCCGATTTTGATAATTGGAAGAACACACTTGTCCCTGATCAACTGCGAACTTTGAGGAAAACATTTTTGGGGGGTCGACCTTTATATAGTCATTTGGACTGGTCTTGTGATTGGGAAGATTGTGGCTGAGTTGTACCTGCAAACATGGGGCCTTATTTATGAAGGCCTTGCGCCGCCGGTGCGTCACTTTTAACATGGGAAAAAGTGACGCACCGGCGGCGCAAGGCCTTCATAAATAAGGCCCATGGTTTTCTAGCCACAAAAGGGATGCTTACTTTCCATTCGGCTCTGAAAATTTTACTTATGCAAAAAATACTTTTTTGTTCAGCAAAATATTACAGGGTCTAATTATCTTTTGTTCAGCCCCTGCTTTTTTTGCATCATCTTGGTAAGTTCTTCCCCAAATAGCTTCACACCAGGAAAGGTCAGTTTCTGTATTAGCATCCTTTGGTGAGGCTCCAGTTTCCATGGTCACATTCATAAATGCCTTCAATTCTGAATGGCTACACCTGTCGATGTAGCTGCTGCCCATTGGGAGTCGAATGAAACATCTGATAAAATATGAGCACCAAGTTCCATATTAGCCAGAATAGGAATGTGGTTTTTCCTCCCTGAAAACAGTCATAGACCAATTTTGAAGTCCTTAACAAGTACATGTGTAGCATAAGCAGCATAGGTACCAGCTCGCAAAGAAAATGTTGAAGCAACATACGTTCTTTTCAAGGTAGCTTCTACATTTGTCTACCACTTCCAACAACGTAGCATCCTCAGAGGATAAAGAGCATGTAGAGATGATTGAAGGAAGGATTGTATTTACTTTTGGAATTGAAGGAAATTCCAGCTCAAACTTCTCAATAGGATACCAATAAGATACTTCTTAATGTAAACCAATGAATGGACAACTTATTGATGTCTTTTCACACTTTTGTGATCAGGTCCTTGTTGACATCGTGCAAGGGCAAAGAATCAATAGGTGGTGCACTATACTGCACATAAAATTCCTCCTCTTTTGGTGGGAGTTATTTGAACCCTAACACCTCTCTGATATGAACTAGACATTTCTGGAGAGTTGATCCAAAGACATATTTGCCCTTTGGCCCTGAATATGGCTTCTCTTCTGAATCTGCTCTAGCCCTCTTTGCCTGGGTTCACTGAGGGCAGTGCCCATGGCTTGAGTAATTAGTCCTCTAGATTTTTTCTAGAGATCTGAAGGAGTTCCTTCTCTTGCTGAGGCAGGTTCACATTTTTGCTGCTTAAGAAGTGCCTTGCAAAGCACCTTGTCTACAAGCAGTGTACAGAATGTGCTACTGCAGGAATGTGAACCACTGAACTAGGGGGTGTTGTCGCGCAAGATTGTGACTACATACAGAGCCATCTGCTGTCCATGGCCTTGCGCTCTAGCAGGCATTGATGGTAGCACACCAATAGTTAGCACCATGTGTAGGAAATGCTCCCCGCACAGCTGCAGAAGGCCCCCTGCTCTACAGGAAAGCGCAACTAGAAAATATAGCATACAGTCTGCTCAGTTTGCTAGAAATACTTCATGCCCCAGCTCTGCTTGAGAATGGGGAGCACACTATGGATCAGGGCTGGAACAGAGCCACCTGCACTGCGGGACAGCTAAATAACATAGGCAACATTCAGCCTGTACCAGGCACAAAAAAACACACCTTGCCCTAGATCTGCATTGGAACCCAGACCGCACTATGGAGCCAAAATGGCACCAAACCACTTGCCCTGAAAAAACGGCACAATAAGGTCGAGCAGTAGGATTTTGGTTCCACCCTTTTACATTTTGACTATGCCATATATACATACATGTGAAATCATATATGTGTTTGCTTTAATATCACTATCACTAATGTATAGTGGTACATGTGACCAGATACTGAAGGTGTATAATCTCAACATTTACCTGAGTGGCAATACTCATGATTTCATGCAGTGTCACAAAATTGCTGTTCCAATATATATGATGTATTCATTTGAATAGTGTCTTGCATTTATTTGATAACTTCATATAAATCCATAACCATGCATTTAAATGTGTACTGAAATGTTTTACCATATTAACTTGACCAAAGGCCTTAAGCATATTGATTATGTTTAGTCTTCAATGTGAATGTTTGTTCAGGGTTGCAATGTTTCTTTTTATTGCAACTGTATTCATATTTTTTTTTAGTTAGTCAAAGCGACATTGTGTATGAGAGATAGTGAGGCTTGGGAGGAGTTCTTTTGGCAAGAAGGAGAGGTGATAATCAGCAAAAGAAGGATGACTTTCATGTTGTATCTGGAGACTGAAGAAATCCAAAACTTTCTGCTGGTTGGACCGAGAGAGGGGAGTTTCGAGTAGAGATGCCAAGTTTTACCAGAGGTGGAAAAGTATTGAGACACATGATGTGGGATCTCAAATGTTCTGTGGAATTTTAATTGGTGGTCACACTATAGCGTTAGGCAGATTCCTTTAGACTTTGAGTGGTACAGACATTTTGGCTATAATTCCGTTGTGTGGCTTCCAGCTAAGCAATACTTCTGATTCTGGAGAACTTCTACAGAAGTCTCTATGATTCTGAGGACTTCCTGCTTTATTGGATCTAATTAGGGTTTCCCCAGTCATACTACTCCTGCACAGAAACAATCATAAGAGGTGCTTTCCTCCATCAATGTGTGCTATAGAATGCAGCACACATAGAAAGAGGAATAAACTAGGAGAAATAACATTAATTCTCCTTGTCACGCCTCACCTTGGGAGGCGTAAGTGATGGAGCGGTAATTTCTTCTGGTAGTTTCTCAATGCAAAACCTTCCTGCTACCTCTAATTTACAGCTCAAAAGGTGTTGGGTCCTTCACACCATGTATTACCTTCAGGAGACTTTTAATAATCATGAACAGTCATAAATGCAAATATTATTTTAAGCCAATAAAGAGAGTTGTTGAGTATTTAAAGGGGTTTATTTTTTAGTCAAAGGTTACTTTTTCTCTGACCCTTTATTCATTAGTAGAATATCAATCAGGTTACAGACTTTGGAAAACAGGAAAAATAGCATTAATACAGAACATATTACAGTCTGCATATAAGCATTACATATAGGAAAGAAAATGTGGCACAAAATGTCATTCAAAACTCCTAAAGAAAAATAGTCTTGCAAGGCTAATCAAAAATCAAATAGTTGGCAAAAAATCTCCCATTATGAGAAATAAATGCATAAGTCAAATAAATCTTTTCAGACCTAATTAATTAGTCAAAGCATAAACTTATAGTTTAGTATCTAAATCTAAAAAGCCTTTCTATCTGTTGCTGCTCTGTGCATCTCTGTGTCTAAAGAGCAAAAAGGAACGAGACAGCCTGCCCTTCACCAGACCTGAAAGGAATGCGGCCTGCAGTGCCAAAATATGACGTAGAAGCAAGAACCCTCCCCCTGACTCTCCTCGGACGCCCCAGGCTGCACCCGTGACAATCTCGTACCTAACCCATAGAATAAAGCAAAGCCTAAGCCAAAATGAGCAAGAAGCCAGCTGAGCTAAGAAAGCCAGCCCCCATCCAGAGAGGTCAATATTTATACTGTAATTTTTGGAAGTCCACACAAAAATGGTGCATCTCAGGAAAACCTGTACGTGATTGGTCAGTCATGATGGCATGACGTCTCACTTTCCTGACTCATTCTAAAAAACCTGACTTTACCAGTTTTAACAAAAGAAGCATATATGAATAATACATTTATAAACGTTTGCAACATTTACTAGGAAAAATGTTTCATTCTAATTCTTCCTTCCTTTCACAGCGCAGTAGGACGGATACTTTAGTTAGCTGGTACATTGGCACAATCACAAGAATGTACAGTTCAAGATGTCCTTGACTTCGTGGTTTGAGGAAAGCTGCCACAGTCTGTGCATGCTCTCTTTCCTTTCAAAGCAAGCCATAGCCTTGCTGGTTTCACAGGCAGCCATTTAATGGTAGGCCCAAAAATAAAACAAACACAAATAGAATATTAATTTCATGTAAATCAGCCCATTATGTTTCCCAACTCCATACTAAAACCCCTTATAAATGTTTACCTAGCCAAGCTATTAGTATAAAGCAGCTTTTCTATTATTTATGACAACATGCAAAATAAATGAGCAATGTGCAACATAGCATTTTCATGCTTTAGTGTAAAATTTAAAAGCACACACAGTTAATATAGCGCACACAGTTAATACAACACACACAGCAACATGCTTTAGTGTTTTAGATAGCTTTTCATGCAAAAAAAGCATTTAGCCCCCTGTGTAGTGTTTGGTGCATTATTAATTCACACACGTTATAAAAAGAGGTGTTATTAACTGAAAATATTTATCAAAATATGCAACAAGTCAAAGTCTCTTAAGACAGAAATAGTACATTTAGACTGCAAGGGATGAGCTGGGAAGAGAGAAACACATTGTATTAATCTTCAAAGCTAAAAAGGCCACTTTTCTCTACACTGCAAAAACACATGTTAATTCAGCAAAAACATTTCAGACTGAAAAGGCCTCACTTTCATGTTTTTCATGTGCCATGTTTTTAACTTGCACCAAAAGGTGCGTGGCAATTTAAATGCAGTCTGTCTGAAGCACGCAAAATAAAACAATGCCTGACTGCAGATGAAATCTGCTCCATCAATCCACCCTTCTGATGATTCAAATCATAATAAATGATTTTTAATTCATCACACATATTTAATTTCAAAAGTGACATTTTTATTTATTTATTTATTTATTTTTTATTGCAAAAGCTGAGCATATAACAATGTTACTTCTATTTCTAAGGCAAACACAAGTTTTTTCTGTAATCAGATCATATATAGCCAAGCTCAAATGTTTTAGTGCAGAGTTCTGTAAGTAGCTTCTTGGAACAGTTAGTCTTCTTTAAAATAAGTAACTAAAATATTAAAAAAGGAAAATTAAACAGGACAGTTTCAGCATTTCTTTTCTCTTTGTCATCGGCTTGCCATCAGAATGGCTCATACAGTATGGCATTCTCTACCTTTTCAATGCAAATTAGACTACTTAGGTGCTGAGAAACTCTGACAGAGCACCATCAATCTCTTGCACTTTTTCAACCAATGCCTTTCACTCTTATTTTCACTTTGATCAGATTCAGATGTTTCACCACAGCATCTCTCAGATCAAAGCCGTTGCACCATCCATTATGCAGATCTTGTGTAGCAGCTGCAGTCTGGTGAGAAACTGCACACTGTACATCAACCAGACCTACACAGCAATGGCTAGTGTTCACATCATTGTTTTCCACAAGTGCATTTACATATGCATTTTCAAGCCACTTTGGTGATGCTGAAGCACCGTCTTTTGCAAAAGGTAACTCTGTGCTGCCATTGTGTTGCTTTATTATGCTTGACACTTCAGGCAGATAGCTACAATCCACTCCTTGTCCAATCTGTTGTTCTGCACTTATTATCTTTGAGACTTCATTATGATCTGATTTCAGAGAAACTGGCAATCTATACCTGGGCATCAGTCTTTGCAATAACACTTTTGCCACTATGCAGTTGTCACTTTTCCCCAAAACAGATCTAATGCAACCCTGTTGTCCTGCTTCAAAAACATTTTCTTTAGCCTCTTTTAATTCATCTGTGAAGATTCCATAGAATGTACATGCTATCAGAACACAAATTTGTGCAACTGATTTAGCATTTCTCTCTCCCATGACAGCAGTGACTCCCATTTGAGCAGATATACTGCATGTTATAGTAAGGGCAATCAATTTCGAATTTTGGGCTGGGGTACTTACTAAAAGCCATGAAGCTTTGACAACATAATGCATAAGGAGCACAGCAAGTGCTTATTTTAATGTGTCACCTTTCAAACATGGGCCATCTACAAAATGGACATTGTTGGGCTGACTCAGGCGTTCATCCTTAAAGTCTGAATTTGGCTTTATGCATATTTTCATGATATTTAGACACTCATATTCAGTTTCATCACAATCCAATTCATTTGCTGACATTTTTGTGAAGTTAGGGTCAAAGGTCATTGGGCAATACATCACAGACCTTTGAACACAGTCATCTTTTTCAATAGGCAATGAGAGAGCGCAGTCCTCCCTCTCACTGCAAATTGGTGTATTTGCTTTCAAATAAACTTTCATTCCTAGTGCTGGGGCGCGACAATCTTTCTCTTTCAACTCTAGGAATGCTTTTGTGCAATTGTTGTCCAATGGAAGCGGATCAGACACATCTTCATGTGTCAGCCTCAGTAAAGGCTTAGCCACTAGGGAAAGGTTTAGTAACCACTCTCTACAGCAGCTAACCATTCCCAAACATGTCCTGACTTCTTTATTAATTTGAGGTGGATTTATCTTGGAAATTATTTCCACCCTTTCTGGTGACACCTTTCTACCTCCCTTTGTAATTTTGTGTCCCAGGTATAATAAAAGTAAGCCATTCTTCAGCACATGGAATGTGAAAAAATATATTGGCTGGATTCGGTACCACAGGACAACATGAAAAAAATAAGCTTTTAATCTCCTGCACTATTCTGTTCTTTTTGTTTATTTTCTGTGAACCTGTGATCAGAAAGTTACATAAACTTCTAATCAATTCCATCAAAAATCCTTTTATTGGTAAAATTTCTGCAACTGATGGTGTTCCTGAATACATGTCATTTGGTTCTAATTTTAATAAGACATGTTCTGCATATTTTATTAATCTGGCATCCTTCTCTGCGAACTCTCTTATTTCTGTTTTTAATATTTTTTCCAAAGCAGAAGGTAATTTTTCAACTGTCTTTTCTGAAAATAATACTAGAGCTGTTTCTTGTTGGGCCATTTTAAAATGTACATCCTCACCAGGAATCAGAAAAATAACATTATCTGTTGTACAGTATTCTGTGCTGTTTAATTTGCAAAACAATTGTTTTTCTGCTAGGCCTAAATCACAGACAACAGTTTTGCAGTTTTCCTCAAATGGGCCTAATTGTGGTGCATATTTTTCTAAAACTGGGTTTGTAATTTCTTTGTTTAAAACTCCTGCATTTAAATTTGGACTTTCCACTGCCTTCACAATGGACTTGGTAAATTCAGAATTGTGAAGGTTAAAACTCTCATTTTCAAACACAGCAACCTGTTGAACTGGGTTTTGATTTTGTCTCTGGAAATAATTCACATTTGCTCTGGACATCTTATTTAAATTCATTTTAGCATTTTCCATATTTTGTGGGATCTTTGCTTGAAAAATTCCTGCCATAGGTACCTGTTTCTGAACTGACATTTGCATTTGCTTAGCTGACATATTTTGCATCTGCATTTCTCCATGTTTTTGTGCATCATGTTTAAATTTATATTTCTTCTTCCAATGCTCAAATCTGTTATACAGATGGCAAAAGGACATATTTTCCAGCAGTACAACATTCATACCTGAATTTGCATAAACCAAAACACTTTTGCTTCCATCCTGTGTTCTTTTAATCTGTACCCAATCAACATCCTTTGCTGGCAATTTGCCCTTCAGGAAAATAATCACTGCTATATTTTCCTCCATAACAACAGAAAATGATGGTGCATTCATGCAAACCCTTTCCATTGTCTCTTCACTTGGCCTTTGAATAACTTTAGATTCAAACCACAATTCATTTTGCATGGCAATGTAAAAGAACATTTCCAAATTAATGCACAACTCTTTTAAAATGTAATCAAATCCATCAATTTGTGGGTACCACAGCATAATTCTGTCTCTCAATTGTGGGAATGTGTTCAGAAATGCTGCAAGTTCACTTTTATTCTGTGGCATAGGAACATGCACTTCTCCCACTATTTCTCTCAATGAGTAAGCAAAAGCTTCTCCCTCATTCTGCTTATTATTTTTCTCAACTAAATCTGGTGGCTTCTTTTCCTTATCCAGTTTCATTGCAAGGTCTGGTGGTTTCTTTTTCTTCTCATGTTTTCTTGCCCATTTGTCTCCTAATTTCTCAAACCCATTGCATTTAAAAATATACTTTATTTCTGCAATATGCAATTGCATTCCTGAAGAACACATTTTCTCATTTGCTTCATCATCCATATGTACCCTAAAACTTTTCTGAGATGGAAAATTTCCTGAACCATCAGTTTCATATTTTTGAGACAAATATGTCAGGCCATTATGTATAGTTAATGCACATACAGCTGTTTCCTTACTCAGGGAAATTAATTCTTTTTCCTGACACTGGTTCACATTTTCATGATTTAAACAGCATGGACTGTTATTTTCTTCATGTTCAAGTGCTGAATTTAAACACTAAGCTGTCTCTCTTTTTCAGGGTCTATGTTAATATGTTCTCCCATGTTTTCTATCTTTTTAATCACTGCTGTTTCCTCAAAGCAGGTTTGAGAAATCCCATTTTCAAATATATTTATTTTATCCTGTGCTGTAGATGTTGTACAGGCCATGTTTCCCTCACCTTTCAGTGCTTGGGGTAATTTCTGTTCAATAATCTGTGAATTCTGATTTTCTGAAATAAACTCTGCCATAATCACTCCTTCTGCAGCTCTTTGAACCTTTTCAGTAGGGACCATATTAATTGGGACAGTCATAATTTTTCTATGCATTATCTGTGCATCTGCAGTTAGCAATTCTTGGACTGAATCAGGCACATTTGAAGCAGTAACACCTGGAGGTATCACTGTCAGTGCTGAATCAACAGGTAATGGGTCAATATAAAATGTCTGCACAGTTTTCTCAATCTGTGTTTTTCTCTGTTCAACAGAAACAGTAGCCACTGTAGTTCTTACTATTACACTATTTTCAGTATTTTTAATGGGAACCACATAAAGTGGTGGCCACTCAGTTAACAATTCATCCATTATTTCATCCCCTGAATCATTATTTATTTGAAGCTCTTTATCATCATTAATCCTCTTCTCCTGCATTTGGTGCTTTACCTTTTTATCCTCACTTGCGTTCTCTCTTGCTGTCTTTTCCCACAAGCTTATGGCCTCAAATTGTGCAGCTTTAGATGGTGTCTTTATTTCACATAAGACTTCCCTCAAGTTGTCAATAATTTGCAATTCAAAAGTACCATCTTTTGGAAACCTCAAAACACCCTCTTTTTCAGTAATCTTGCACCATTGGTGAACCCACATACATGTATTTTGTCCCAAATTGGTAGACATAAAATGCACAGGTGTTCCTTCAGGAGCATCACCAATAAACAACACATTTTTCACTTTACCTCCTAACAGCTTCTTTAAGCCTTCCAACAATTTCATTTTTGCAATAGTTCAATGCAATTTCTTTTTTACAAAACTGTCAGTCTCAATTACAGGCAGTTTTACTCCTACTACTGACCCTCCACAAAATCTTACTGCAATATTTGTCTTAATCAATAACTCTGTTAGTAACAACATAAATACATTCGCTACTCTGTCTGTTGTGCTAAATAAAGGATAGATTTATATTCACTGTGAGTAACACATTATGCTTACCCTTCACAAAGTAAGACTTTTTGTTTACTCTTCAAACACTACAGGTAAATCCCTTCCGCTTACCTTTCACTCAAGCTCAGAAGAACCTGCTACTCCTTTGGACTTATCCTTCAGGATATATCTTAGGCCAAAGTTTCACCAGCGAACCCTTTTGCTATCAATCAAGCTCAGAAGAACCTGCTACTCCTTTAGTGTGACCCTTTCTAGGTGATATCAGACCAAAGTTTCACCAGCGAATTCTTTGCTATCAATCACTCACACAGAAAATAGTCCCTCATTTAACACTGCCAGCCCTACCTAGCTTCTCAGTGTTATTCCAACAGACGAGTAACCTCAGTGCAGTGTGGCTTCCATTTACCACCCGCTATTCCTTCCCGGGATTCCACAGGTGTGCATACCTGCGTGTTCAGACAACATAGAACAAGACACTAACCTAACATAAAGAGTTAAAACATGTAATCAATAACCAAAAATTATGTCCTATGAAATTACCAATATAATCAATAACACCATCAATTCAAAATGAGCAAAATGTCACCAACAGTAAAAAAAAACTTAATATTTTCAACACTTCAAAAATACATCCTAGCATATTAACAACATTTCACAACCCTATTGATACTCACACCACTTCTTGCATCACCTTCCAGTACTGCTTTGCCAGTCTTCAGGTTCTGAGAATTGGAGTCAGGAATCAGGACTTGGACATTTATCTAACTTTATTTTACTTCCCTCTTAAGGTCAATGATCCATTAGTTGAGTAGTTGATGGTGAAATCCATAATCATTAATCACCAAACTAATCAATAATGACCATCCTCTGATTACCAAATACTGATGGAGCGGTAATTTCTTCTGGTAGTTTCTCAATGCAAAACCTTCCTGCTACCTCTAATTTACTGCTCAAAAGGTGTTGGGCCCTTCACACCATGTATTACCTTCAAGAGACTTTTAATAACCATGAACAGTCATAAATGCAATTATTATTTTAAGCCAATAAAGAGAGTTGTTGAGTATTTAAAGGGTTTTATTTTCTAGTCAAAAGTTATTTTTTCTCTGACCCTTTATTCCTTAGTAGAATATCAATCAGGTTACAGAATTTGGAAAACAGGAAAAGTAGCATTAATACAGAACATATTACAGTCTGCATATAAGCATTACATATAGGAAAGAAAATGTGGCACAAAATGTCATTCAAAACTCTTAAAGAGTTTCTAAGAAAAATAGTCTTGCAAGGCTAATCAAAAATCAAATAGTTGGCAAAAAATCTCCCATTAAGAGAAATAAATGCATAAGTCAATGCATAAGTCAAATAAATCTTTTCAGACCTAATTAATTAGTCAAAGCATAAACTTATAGTTTAGCATCTAAATCTAAAAAGCCTTTCTATCTGTTGCTGCTCTGTGCATCTCTGTGTCTAAAGAGCAACATGGAACGAGACAGCCCGCCCTTCACCAGACCTCAAAGGAATGAGGCCTGCAGTGCCAAAATATGACGTGGAAGCAAGAACCCTCCCCCTGACTCTCCTCGGATGCCCCAGGCTGCACCCGTGACGATCTCGTACCTAACCCATAGAATGAAGCAAAGCCTAAGCCAAAATGAGCAAGAAGCCAGCTGAGCTAAGAAAGCCAGCCCCCATCCAGAGAGGTCAATATTTATGCTGTAATTTTTGGCAGTCCACACAAAAATGTTGCATCTCAGGAAAACCTGTAAGTGATTGGTCAGTCATGATGGCATGATGTCTCACTTTCCTGACTCATTCTAAAAAACCTGACTTTACCAGTTTTAACAAAAGAAGCATACATGAATAATACATTTATAAACATTTGCAACATTTACTAGGAAAAATGTTTCATTCTAATTCTTCCTTCCTTTCACAGCGCAGTAGGACGGATACTTTAGTTAGCTGGTACATTGGCACAATCACAAGAATGTACAGTTCAAGATGTCCTTGACTTCGTGGTTTGAGGAAAGCTGCCACAGTCTGCGCATGCTCTCTTTTCTTTCAAAGCAAGCCATAGCCTTGCTGGTTTCACAGGCAGCCATTTAATGGTAGGCCCAAAAACAAAACAAACACAAATAGAATATTAATTTCATGTAAATCAGCCCATTATGTTTCCCAACTCCATACTAATACCCCTTATAAATGTTTACCTAGCCAAGCTATTAGTGTAAAGCAGCTTTTCTATTATTTATGACAACATGCAAAATAAATGAGCAATGTGCAACATAGCATTTTCATGCTTTAGTGTAAAATTTAAAAGCACACACAGTTAATATAGCGCACACAGTTAATACAACATACACAGCAACATGCTTTAGTGTTTTAGATAGCTTTTCATGCAAAAAAAGCATTTAGCCCCCTGTGTAGTGTTTGGTGCATTATTAATTCACACACGTTATAAAAAGAGGTGTTATTAACTGAAAATATTTATCAAAATATACAACAAGTCAAAGTCTCTTAAGACAGAAATAGTACATTTAGACTGCAAGGGATGAGCTGGGAAGAAAGAAACACATTCTATTAATCTTCAAAGCTAAAAAGGCCACTTTTCTCTACACTGCAAAAACACATGTTAATTCAACAAAAGCATTTCAGACTGAAAAGGCCTCACTTTCATGTTTTTCATGTGCCATGTTTTTAACTTGCACCAAAAGGTGCGTGGCAATTTAAATGCAGTCTGTCTGATGCACGCAAAATAAAACAATGCCTGACTGCAGATGAAATCTGCTCCCTCATAAGGTTTTGATGATTCCCCAGGTTTCTCATAAATCTGAAAAAGGCTCAAAATCCATAGATGTTTTGTGGGAAACCCCATTGAACACCTCCTAAGTACTGAGTAGGGCAACACAGCGATTTGCTCTGCCTTACCTTTCTCCCAATCTATGCAGCATTCAAAGGCACACAGACCCCAGTGGTATTGTAAGCACTGGACCCATGTCTGGGTATACCCTTCCCACTTATGGCGACACATACAAAAAGAACAACTGATTGAAGGACTGCTGAACAATGTCAAACATTCACCCCCAGTACAGAGATCCTGGCCTTAGTCCATTGTTTTGTATTGCACACCATGCCAATCCAGTTTACACCCAGCCATATGCAAAGCGGTCTTCAGCTAGAGAGTCCCACTAAAAATGATGACAGAGCATCTGCTTCTCAAGGATTCTGGTTATATCACTAGTTAGTAAAGCAAATTCTTCAATAAATTGCCAACAGAGATTGGCAAATCCAAGAAAACATGGAATGTCTTTGTTGTTAGAAGAATTCAGCCATTCTAAAATAGAGGAAATCTATCAATGATCCATTGAAATTTGCACGGCTTTTTGAACAGATACCTAGATGCTCAACTTCAGACTTTTGAAACTCACATTTTTCCAATTTACAAAATAACTGATTTTGGCAAAGTCTGTTTCGTACCTAGCTGACGTGTTCATGATGAATTGGATCCTTGGAAAAAAAAAACAGATGTCATCCAGGCAGATAACAACAACTGGTTTAAGCATGAAGCAAAGACATGATCATTAAAGCATTAATAAGTTGCTAAGGCTTTACTCAATGAAACTCAAAGGGCATTATTTGATATTCAGAATGTCCAAAAGGGGTCCTAAAAGCCTTCTTTCATGCATCCCCCTCTTTAATTCAGAAAAGATTACATACCCTACGAAGGTCTAACTTTGGGAATATCTTAGTACCCCAGACTGATTCCAGTATATCTTTAATTAGCAGTGAAGGATCTGTCCTTGACGTAATCTTATTTAAACCTCAGAAGGCAATACAGGACCTTAATTCATTAGACTTCCTTTTGGCAAAACACAATGAGGCCCCAGCAGTGGAGGTGGATTGATGTATGAGATCATTTAGTACATTCTCTTACAGGTATTTTCTCAGTACTTCCTTTTCAGATGTATAGTGAGTAAATTATTCCAAAAGGAACCCTCTGGTTCTATAGGAAGAGCACAGTCAAATTCACAATGAGGAGGCAAAAACAATATTTGGGTTTCATAAAATATCAACATATACTTGATTTTGAACTAGAGCTCCCTGAATGAGATTAAGAATACTAGAGTCAGTCACAGGGTATTTAGGAACCTCCTTCAGGGTCTCTAGTTGCATAACAAGACTTATTGTATTCTGGGAACAAGGGAAATAGTTCTGGCTTCCAAATTTATGTACGGTTTGTGACAAACCAACCATGGCACTCCTAAGATCACAGTATGATTTGGAGAAGCAATAAGATTGAAAGAAGCAATTTCATGTCTTCCAAAGGTCACCTTAATCGGTCCAGAAACCAGAGGTGTTCCATTTACTTTCTGAACACGTTCCAGAATCTCTTAAAAATTTTGGGGAATATTCTTTTCTTGAGCCCATCTTTCATTCACCTATAAACCATTGGCCACACTATCCAGGAGTACAAGGTTCTTCTTTGCTGTTCCATTAGAAAGTCCCAACTGCATCAGCAAGAGGAAAAGAGACACTTGTAACTCTCCAGACACACCAGTAAAAGGGTTGTGAGAAATTCCCATCTTTTCCCCTTTTGAAAAGGGCAAGATCCAGTGCTTCTTGGATGAAAAGGGCAGACATGAATCAGGTGCTCTGGTGATCCACAGTACAAATATAGCCCACGCTTTCCTTGATGCTCTCTTTCACTATCTGAAAGAGGTCCATTGGCTATACCAATCTGCAGTGGCTCTCCATCAGGAGAAGCAGAAAGTTCCTTAGAAGTCACTTCAGCTTTTCGATTGTGTATTCAGGCATTTCACAATGTAGCAGAGGATAGGATCCAACATCGCTCGCCTCAAGCGTTCATGCAGGCGGTTTTCAAATATTAACACATGATTCATAAGCGTGGAACTCAGGCTGAGTGAACTAGCTCATATTTAAGCTCTTCTCTGAGACTAGTATAAAAAAAGGGTCTGTTATATCCAGTTGGTTTCTGCTGCCAACTGGCAAAAATGGATGATGTAGGTAAAGATTTCCTGACTGCCTTGTTGGATTTACAAAGTGCTTCCTCTGCAGAGAACTCACGGTCTTGCTGTTCAAACATTTGTTTAAATGTTGTTAGAGCGGTTGAATAATGTGACAGAAAAGATCTTCTGTGGCTACTGAAGATGTATCCCACACTAACGCTGAACCGGAAAAGGCCCTAATTAGGTCACCCACTTTAGCTCTAGCTTGAAAAAACTGAACGGGATTAAAGGCAAAAAGAATCGTCAGGGAATCCAAAAATTCCTTCACCTATTTCAGGTGTCCAGAATAGTGTGGAGTCACCAAGGAAAAAATGGGAACATCAGATGTGTTAACAGCAAGAGAGTGACATAAGGCTTGGTTTTCATTGCAAAGTTGTTGTAACTCTTGGGTCTGTTGCTGGACAGCCTGGACCAAAGCTTGGGCCTGATTGATCTGCACTGCTTGAGCTAAGTTTTGAGCTGGAGTCTTAGTATCTGAATCAGCACAAAAGTTTAGGTGTCACAATCTGTCATGAGCTGAACTCCTAGTGACAGTCTTAGTCTTTCAGAGGTAAGGGCAAACCCTTTCAGTAGCCACAATGCCGTTGCCTTATGAAAGCACCTATAATATATTGACATATTTATCACAGTTTATATTGATGATACTCTGGTTTTTTTCAAGAAATTTACATGATCATCTTAAATATATACAACTAGTACACAAGAAGGTAAGAGGAATCAGATGTAGTCTTAGGCTGATAAGGGTTTTTGATGTTACTGCAGTCAAATTCCTAGGAATTATTGTTTTTTCAGTAGGTATTTTTCAGTAGGATATGTAAAACCTATTGGGTTTCAGAAAATTGGTAGTTTTGATTTATTGAGGATTTCTCTAAGATTGCTGCACTCATTTGTTAACTGCTAAAACAGATATGCCATTTTCTTTGAATTCTAAAGCTGAGCAAGCATTTATGGAGTTAAAATAGTGATTCACTTTTGACCCTGACTTAAGACTGTCAGATACAGCCTGTTCTATTTTTGTGGAAGCTGATAGTCTGCATTTAGCTATTGGAGGAGTACCGCATCTATAACCCTATTTTTCTAAGAAAAATATTTTTACCAAGTGTAATTATACAATAATCAAAAACATCTACTAGCTACCAAGTCAGTAAATAGAGGCATTATAAATGAATGAATCGTTTGTATTTAAGTTAATTGAAACCTTAACAAGCACACAGCGGATCTATTTTATTTTTTATTTATTTTTGGCATTTATACAGCGCTCTGTTACCCGTAGGTGTCCTGGCGCTAAGTATTGCTTCTGAGATAAGAGGCAGGTTAGGGGATCAGATGGTAAACAGCCATGTCTTTAGAGCTCTTCTAAAGGCCATGAGGTCAGTCATTTTTCTCAGGGCATGGGGCAAGGCATTCAAAGCTTTGTTTGCACCCAGCACAAAGCTTCTGCCTCCCCAGCGCGCTCTCCTGATACGAGGCACCGTGATCAACCCCATGTCAACTGATCTAAGATTTCTAGTCGGACGGTACTAGGAAAAGTACCTCCGAAAGAAAAGGGGTTCCTTGCCTTGTAAGGACTTGAATACTAGGCATAATGCTTTAAAAAGAATTCTCTTTCGCATTGGGAGTCAATGAAGCTTAACCAGCTTCTGGGACACGGGGACAAATTTTGGAATCCCCAAAATGAGCCTAGCCGCCGCTTTTTGTAGTACCTGCAATTTATTGAGTACCCCCTGTTGGGCCCCCAGAAATAGACTATTGCAATAGTCCAATTTTGCCATAACCAGCATTGTGACCACTGTTTTTCTCTTGCTGCCAGGAATGAATGGAAGGATCTTACGGATGGATTTGAGCAAATAGGCCACAGAGGAAGATAGTGCATTGACCTGGGGACGAAAGGTGAGTTGATCATCGATCAACACCCCCAGGTTTTTCACCTTCGCTACTGGGGTGGGGGACTTGCCCATCTGGTCTGGCCACCAGCTTGGGCTCCAGAAGTTAGTGTCTGACCCAAACACTATAACTTCGGTTTTAGCCGAGTTTAATTTAAGGCAGTTAACTGCTATCCAGTTGCCAACCGCCAGCATACAATCCTGGAAATTCCTTGCTACATCATCTTCCATCCCTAGTAGTACAGACACCACAATCTGGGTGTCGTCAGCATATGATGTGAGATCAAAACCATGTGCCCGGATAACTGGAGCCAGAGAGCTAACATAAACGTTAAATAACGTGGGGCTCAAAGACGAGCCCTGAGGAACTCCGCAGGGCAGGATGAAGGGTTGAGACACATATTCTCCTAAGGCCACACTCTGGACTCTGCTGGACAGGAAAGCTTTAAGTATGTCAAGCGCTTTCCCTTGTTGTCCGCAGGCCTTCAGACGGTCAAGTAGGATCTCATGGTGGACCGTGTCGAAGGCCGCGGAGAGGTCCAGCAGCACCAGGGCAGCCCTCCCTCCCGCATCGGTCACCACTCTGATCTCCTCAGTTGTTTTAATGAGGGCGGATTCCGTGCTATGGTAAGGTCTAAAACCGTGCTGAGATGGGTCCATGCCATACAAGATAAAATAATATTTCCAGGAACATGGCCAACAATTTACAAACATAATAAAAAAAGTTAAAACATCAAGCTCTGCTGAATAAGGATGTTGGTTAAAATGCTGGAGAGAAGGTGCAAAATGCAGCGGAAAACAATGTCTTAATTAGGCAGGCACAAGTGTAGATATCTCGGACCAAGTCAGATGACATGGTTATCATCATAATGTCTTACTGCACTTTAAGATCATCCACCCCCAGCAGTAAATTAAGTGCTTGATAAGAGGAGCAATTGTAGAACAGCAGCAGAATAGCAGCGGCAGACAATTCCTAACTTTGGGAAAAACAAGTGAGATTCCCTCAAACCATATTAGGTGCTGCAATTACCATCATTATATGTTAGTCCACATTGAAAATCGAGATTGAGACTGAGAACAGTAAATAAGGTACCTAATAGAAGGTGCGAAGTGCAAGGTAGCAGCAAAATTACAACAGAATAGCATCAGGCCAGGTTTTTAAAATGCGATGTAAAAAGTGCACCTGTAAAAAATTGTGAACAGGGTAAGAAGAGCAATACAACAAAATTGGACAGGCTTAGTGGAGAAAGCTCCTTAACTGTAACAGGGAAGGGCAGGCACATAAAATGTGGATGATAGTTTCTTTGCTCTGATTACAGAGTAATTATAAGAAAAACAATGGTTTAGGGTGGCCTCAAAAGGTCCTAATAGGGTAGACTATTACTATTGTACTAAAATCAATTCTGGGAGAGAGGTTTTGTAGGGCAATATACAACTAGAAAATTGTATTTATATTTTAAAGTACATAAGGTTTTTTCAAGATGTTTTTTCAGGTGCTCACACAAGTGACAAAAGTGCTTATAGTGACTGAGTGAGAAGCTTAAAAAACTATATACAAAGTGTCACAAACAAGGGTAATTCCCACAAAAATATATACAACAGGGTAGGGGAGTTTCCTTGAATGGGTCGACGGCGTTTCGATCTAAACAACTCTAGATCATCATCAGGACGTGGTGAGCTTCCTGAAACAGTGGTAAAGTAATTAAAGCAATTTTAGTACTTTGACCCTACTTTAGCTTATTTCTTAGCATAGTGGTATAGTGCTCCCAGTGGCATATAAACCATGCACATGCACATTTCTATGTAAATATTAGAAATAGGCAACCGTGAATTAAATGCGCTTTATTTGGGTGGTTTGGCGAACAGGGATGTTTTCGCGCTGTTTAAATAATTCGCATAGGTAAGGTTCTGGCGAACCGGATTGTTTTCGCGCTTTAGGTAAGTTGCATAAGTGCGCGCTTTTCAGGTAAAGAGTTGGCTTACTATAAAGGATGGTTGAATACATTTCCATCAAGTATTTAAACTCAAAATTCACAGGCGTTTGTGAAGGATTCCAACAGCCTTAAAGATAAGGGAGGAGTCATTCAAAGAGTGATCACCGCAATGTGTTCTACAATCACTGTTGTGAAAAGCGGAAGACTTACTGATTATACTATAGTCAAAGACAGACCGATTTTATCTCGTCTGGGTGTAACGTTTTCAGCAATATCTGTGAGCAAAACAAACCAAACCAAACATTGAAGTTTTTGGTAAAGGTTCTATTGGTAAATTACTATAGAAAATTTATAAGAGTTACCCATAGAGTTCAGGTATTGTTCGCATTGATTAAAGTAATGTTTTGTGCTGGGTAGACCTAGAACAACAATAAAGGTAGGTTTTAAAAGCTATGGTTGAAAGCCATGCTTTGGGCACATTCAAACAGTCGAAAAACCGAAAAAAAACGTTACCAATTATTAGTCACGGTATAGCTTCCCTGCGGGAGCTGGGGACAGAAAATAAGGGTAGCGTTAGAATATATTACTTCCAGCAAGTCGTATCTATTGACTTGTAGGAAGAGCGGGGGCACTCTCGTGACTTACTTGATCACCGCGGTCCGCGGTTCAGCTATCGCTGCCTCGCTGCTTCGGCGTTTTGCTCGCGCATTAGTGTTTACTTCCTGCTTTTGAGCAGGAGCATGCACGGTAGGGTTTTTGTTACGCGCATGTGCCCTGAGCTGTAGGAGCGTGCATGCCTGACAATTAGTACACTATTGGCTTGAAATTACATAAAGATTTTTAAACGGAGACAGTTAATATCACAGTATTAAACAGTGGTACATGTATCTTTTAGATATCATATTGCAGGTCCATTTCAAGCATTATATTGCATGAGAGTTGTTGGAAATAATAATGCTTGAACAGTAGAGTATTAAGTTAGCCACAGCTGTTCCATTCATCTCAAGTGTTCAGTTAGCCACAGCTATTCCACTCATCCAAAGTGTTGAGTCCTTTCTCAATGCTTTTACATAAAAAAACCCATTTACATTCGAGGCGATTCAAGATTGTCTGTTGATTGCCCCCTCTTGCATTGGGCAGTAGTTGGTCCACAACCTGCCGGCGTAGGTCATTTTCAGAGTGTCCGTGTTCCACATAGTGTTCCACAAGGGGAGCTGTTCTTACCTTGCAGCGAATCCTGCTTCGATGTTGCGAAATCCTGGTTTTTATCTGTTGAGTGGTTTGGCCAATATACAGTTTTTGGCATGGACATTGGATACAATATATGACATTTTTTGAATTACAGTTAGTAAAGGACTTCAGTTTATGTTTACAATTTTCATATTCAAACACTTTGGTATTGATTGTGAAATCGCATGCAGTGCAGTTGTTACATTTGTAGTGACCTACAATAGGTGGAAGATTCAGACAGGTCTCAATTGTGGTATTTTTATAGTTGTGGTGGCAGCTCTCACTAAATGATCTTTGAGATTGCGTCCTCTTTTATAGGAGAATAGAGGGGTCCCTGTATCAAGTTCTAAAGGGTCCAGTACAGGCCAGTGTTTTTTAATTACTTTACAGAGTTTATTGCTAACCGGACTGAATGTCGTCACACAGGTTATTCTTTTTAGAGGTTCCTTATTTTTGGATTGTAGATGATGTTCTCTATGGGCATACCAAGCCTGTTTCATGGCTCTTCTTACAAGCTTTTCAGGGTAACCTCTACTTATCAGTTTGGTACACAGGGTTTCCGCCTCTAGAAAGAAGTCTTCTTCGAACTTACAGTTACGCCTAATTCTGAGGAACTGGCCGTAGGGAAGGCCATCCCTAAGGGCTCTTGGGTGTGCACTATGGTATTCTAGGAGCATATTGCGCTCTGTAGGCTTTCTAAAAAGTGTTGTATAAAGCTGTTCCTCATGACATTTAATTGTTTCATCTAGGTAATCAACCTGATGTCTGTCAAAGTTGTAGGTGAATTTAAGATCAGGTTGGCTGTTGTTCAGCCACTCGCAATAGTCTTTTAGTGTGCCTTCATACCCTTTCCAGATCATGAGCACATCATCTATATATCTGCGCCAGCTAAGGATGTTGTCGCGGTACGAGTTGTCAGAGTTTAGAATGATGTTTGACTCAAGGTCATCTACAAAAAGTATGGCAAAATTGGGGGCAAAAATTGCCCCCATGGAAGTACCTTTGCACTGTCTATAATAGGTATCTTTAAACATGAAATAGTTTTTGGTAAGGGCAATCTCTAGTAAGTTCATTATGAAGTCTGTAGGGACTCGGTGAGGCGCTGGTCGGTTATTAAGATGTTTGCGGATCACATCCATCCCCTTTTGTTGGGGGATATTTGTTTATAAAGACTCTATGTCTAGAGTAACTAGAAGTTCTGAGTCAGGATGGTATGGATGTGATTCAATGAGATTTATTAGATGTGTTGTATCTTTGATATAGGTAGTTGTGTCTTTTACCAAATCTTTAATGAAAAAGTCAATATACTTCCCTAAGGGTTCTACAATTGAGCCGCAACCTGAAAGGATGGGTCTACCTGGGGGGGCTTCCACATTTTTATGTAGTTTGGGAAGTGTAAAAAAGTACTGGGGTGCGGGGTTCCTTATTGTATTGGAACAGGTATTCATTTTTGCTAATATAGACGTCCTCTAAGGCTTCTATAGTGATTTGCTGGATAGTTTCACTGATACTTTTTGCAGGGTTATGTCTCAGTTTCTCCTAATGTGTTGTGTTGTTAATTTGACATTGAATTTCCGCTTCATAGGAAGATCGGTCTTGAATGGCAATCCCGCCCCCCCTTGTCACATGGTTTTATCACGATGCTGTTGTTCTGTCTAAGTTCTATGAGACTATTTCTTTCCTCTCTGCTGATATTATATGGTGTAAATCTGTAGTATTTTTGTCCAGTTCTCGAAGGATCAGGTGTTCAAAAGTGATCACCTCAGGAGGCATAGTTCCACTTGCTGGGTTAAAGGTCGAGTTAGGGCGTAGTCCCGTGGTGTCATATTTTTGGACAGCTTCTCTACCTTTAAAAAAGACTTGTAGTCTTCTTTATCTAAAAAAGAGAAAAATCTCTGACTGAATATTGAACCAATCTGGTTTTTCTGAAGGGACAAAGGATAGTCCTCTGCTCAGAAGCCCAGAAGGGAGATGTCTGTGGAGTTTAGTTGGTGTCTAGAGAGGTTGAATATAGGTATAGTTTCCATATCGGATTGGGGAGGTCTGTCCGTGTTTAGTATTGGTAGCCCCATTGGTAGAAGCGATTCCTGGTTTGGCGCTCCCCCGGGGTAAAGTTGTACCTCGGTCTGGTTCTGCCTCTCCTTCTCCCTCTGCCGCTGGGGGATCTGTGTTCCTCTGTTGGCCTCTGCCTAAAAAATGGGGATTGCTATGGGCTGAGGTACTTGGACCCTCTGCTGTTTCTGAGCCGTCAGATTCGGCTGAGGACACTTAAAAGGTAACAGGGGCTCTGTTTTTAAAGCGACCCCAGGTGCCTGCAGGATTACAGAGTAAGCACATTTGTTCTTATTTCTAACTAAAGATTCCAGATCTGTTTTTAACTATAATCGAAATGTATTCATTCTTGGATCGGCCTAGATGGCTTTCACAGCTAAAAAGATGATATGGTCTTTATTTTCAGAATATAACTTTGTTTGTTTTGTTTAGCCAGAGCAACTGAATAAGAAGGCTGATTCTTTGTCAAGAGTTCTAGACACCAGTGATTCAACAAGAATTAATAAAGAGAATCCCTTATTTCCTGCAGCTAAATTGATTATGTTATCGACTTTTTTTGTGCTACTTTAATGGGTGACACAATAAGCTCCGTATCCCACATTTAGCATTTAATTTACAGGCCCTCGGTACATATAATATACCATGTACTAGAATCTTATAACTAAATTAAATGTGGTCATTAGGTGGATGTCAATTTTACCATGTTGAAAAAGGATAGCAGAAGTGCTTTACCACTGGTTAACAGGGGCTGATTCCTAATGCCAGCAAAAATGTGTTGGGCTATTGAAGGCAAAAATCTGGGTAATACCATGCAAATGATGGTCGTTTACGACAATATGCGAGCGCAACATTGTTTTGGGAATCTTTTGACCCTGAGCCTTTGGTGAACATTTGGGGAAAACTTGAGAGCTGTCGACCCAGAAATGTTTGGAGGTGAGTAATTGCACCTTTCTGTGTTTTCTACAAGTGGTATTTTACCACCAACTAGATGTTTCATCCTGATGACAACCCAGTTTCATAAATTATCTATTCCACAGGTCAAAACATCAATGCCTTATTTATACATGCTTCGACTAGTGATATACTAGTGATATATTCGCTATGTGCATTGTGATAGATCAAATACTCAAGGGTATTACTACCCAATGAATAGCACTGTATTTTATGGAGCCAGACATTACTTTGGATAATTCTACTCTTTCACTGTCTTTACCTCTCACAAGCAGTGTAAAGCTTCATTTTTATATGTATCACCTGTATATATACATCAGTGTCAATTGATATGGTTTTACTTAATGAAAAATCCCCATACCAAGTTCATGGACGTATTTTGTGTGAATGTTTTGAGTGATTTAATCACAGCATGAGGATACCCTAACAGCCTCCACCAAGACAATCAAGGGATCTTCAGAGAAGTTCAGAGACAATTGTTGTTTATATGGCATGATAGACCCAGGATCTGAGAAGTACAGGGTTACCCCATCAATCAAGACTGTTTCTGGAAATATATACAGCACTTATATTTGCTTGGTTCCTGGATCGCTCCAGAAACATTGCTCTTTGGTACCGAAGACCTGAAAAGACACACTTATTGTTCAGGGTCGGTAAGGCTCTGATTTTTGGTTTCTCAAAAGGAATTCTAAGATTGCTTTTTATAAATTCTGTGAGAGTATCGGCCTGTATAATCAGGCTATTCACTGTCTCATTCCTGCTTGAACAAATGTTGCCCTTTAGCATCTCCATTCTAGCCCATTCACCTTTTGCCTACTTCAAAAATAGTGCTCTCTTGTACATTATAGAACATCTGAACTTACAACTGTACATTGTATTCTAATTTGGGTAGGACGGGGAGAGATGTGGTGGTTTCTAATCCATCGAGTTCTCAAATTCTGCTAACCACTTTTCTTTCTGCCTCTGCCACATCTTGCCTGCCTTTGGCTGATTGTAAACACCCAAGCTCAAAGTCTGACTCTGCACTGGAGTCTAGTCTGATCTAGGAGCACCCACCACCATAAACCTGTCCTCTTTAGCATGTAATCCTGATTTTTTATGATGAGGATTTAAATTGATTATGTATGGGATATCTACAAAAATCCACTGATCTGTGGTGCTTTGAATGCTAGCTTGAACCTTGGGTCCTTTTTCACCTCTGCAATAATTACACTTGGATGTGCTCTTTTCAGGGAGCCTACCTATTCTTTTTTTTCAACTCTCTGCAAAAGGTAGGGAAACTTGTGGAACCTCTAGCAGTGAAATATTTCTGTCTAGGGGTAGGCCTGCTGGTTCATTCCACAGTTGACTTTCTCATGGGCTTAGATCTGCCCAGCCAGCTTTGGTCTTTTTCCAGAAGCAGCTGCAGGGAACCACCACTAATAAATAAGGTATAGAATAATATGCTATTCGTTTCTGTGTCTTAGTGACATTTATTATGTACACATGCTTAATGCCCTGTTTCAGTATTGACACCCCTTGTGAAGCTCTCACCATACACTTAATTTACGCTGGTCTGTAGGTAACCTAGACCTTCAACCTTTTTGTCCAGGGATGGACTGGGATTTATCCAGCCTCCCTACCCTTTCCCTTTTTTGATTGGTCACATACTGATCAATCCTACATTTCATGAATAAGTGTTTTATTCCATTCCCAATATTTCTTCCCTAATCCCATGCCACTCTCTCAGCTTAAGTAGGGCTATGGTGGGTCTAGATGTGCTTGTTTTTTATCATGTATGGCACTGCTCTCCCTTTTTACCTATGGTCCGGGTGGTTGATGTCATCTGGTGATTTCATCTTGTAGCAAAAGCTAGTGGTTGCTCCGCAAAAAGATCTGGTTATGTTTAGGGTAAAAGTGATAGGAACTGCACTGGATCATGCAATGTTGCTGCTGTCTGAAGGAGTTTATCCCCTTCAATCTCCCTCTCACCTTCTCTGTCATGCAGTTTATCCGCTTGGGAGGCATCTCACTCTCAGGTTTCAGGACTTGCACTTCAGCCCTCTGCCATTGGTATGCTACGAGTTGCACACCGCAACAGTGGTGTAGCCATCATTAGTGCAGTAGGGTCAGTGGCACCTGGATGCCTGTGTGCCTGTGGAGTGGTACTGTGACCTGTGAAGACTTGGGCACCATTTCAGCAACCCCTGAATACTTTTTATCTGTTCAATACTACTTTTGCTCTGTACTGATAAATGGCCAAACCCAGAAACACGTGTCTAGAGATAACAGAACTATCTGCACCGCCTTTGGTGAAGAACCACAGCAACTTTGAAAGTAAGCGTACTGCATTTACCAGAATGCAATAGGGAGAACTGTGCTGGGATGAGAGCAAGTGACCTCCCTCCCACCTTGTGTTTAAAGGGCTTTCTGCTGTTATAGCTTTTTTTTACCAGTGTTCAGTCACCCAGATTATCAGACACCATGCCCATCCGATTTTATGGGCCGTAAAATTCTCTTTGTTAAAATTTCAGGATTGGAAAGGTGTTGCAGGCAGACAAATATGCCTGGCCCCCTAATATGGCTTGGGAGGAGCATGCATGGCTACCTCTACCTGCCTTCAGCACCCATTACCACTGACATCCTACCTGCCTCCACACCTTCATTCATCACCTCCTCGCAGTAGGTGGTAAGTGCAAGCATTAATCCACACAGAATAAGTAATTACTTCCGTAATTTTCTTTACTGAATTTGGAAATCCCAGGTTCTTTAAATGTTTTCCTGTTTCATGAGAATTAGCTCATAAGAGCAAGGTAGTGGCAGGATGTTACCATACAGTGCTTGTGTTCACATGTACAGTGTTTTGAATCCTTCCATTACCATGCAACTCATATTGTGAGACTCATCAGTGTGTTGCTTCACACGCTCTGCACCCGTTAACTCAAATAATTCATTTTAGATTGTGGTGCGTCTTCCATGACGTAGCTTTCATACAGTGCTCCTAAGTGGCATGGCTTCCTTAAATGTCACAGAATAGGTTTGTGTATTTTTATTACATAACAGTGCGGCAACCATGATTCAATTTTTGTCAGACATTTGAACAAACTACAATTGCCTATTATGCCAGCCGGCAAAGTGGGCAGCAACAATAGCCCTCACATTCTATTTGTTTTGAGTACATTTCTGTAGTGTGTCCCAGCTGTAGTTCAGGGCCTCCATTTGAGTGCCCAGAGTTCCCTACCAGGTTCTTTATTGGCCTCATTTCAGATGTTACCTGAGCCAGTGTTCCTGTATTGTACATAGCCTTTATGGTTCATAATCGGTTTCTGGTCTTGGACTTGGCACTCAGAATTTCCATCATTCTGTCAGTAGTTGCCTTGAAGTATTGACTTGTGTCATTTATGCATGTCTCCTGCAGAGTCTCTGGAAGCCCCTCCTGCTTAGAAGATGTAGTGGTTCTTGCTTCTCTTTCCGTGACAAATGCTTTTTATTTGGAGCAAGGTTATTCGACTTGTGCCCAATCTAGAGGAGCAGTGGATTGTGTTTCATCTGGTTTCTACCCTTTGACCTGATTGGCTTGGGTGACCCTTCCAGTAGACTTAGCTCCCACCAGAATAGTTCTCCAAGTCATTGAAACAAAAAGACCCTTTGACCACTTTAAGTTGACAGTTCTCTGAGGGGAGAAATTGAAACATAGCTTATGTTAAAACTCTTCTGATAAAATTGTTTCACGTATATAAGTAAATAGACAGCGTTAGTTGAACTACTTATCAGTGATCCACTGTTAAATGCAGATCCCAACTCCTAATAAATGGACTAGCTAATTTGACTGTAGGAGTTGTATGGTTGTATGCATTAATTCAATATTTATTTTACCAATTCCTTGTTACTTTTGATTTGTGATGGTAGTGAAAAGACATCATTAAATGTCCTCTTCCAAGCATCTTTTTTGTCGTGTTAAATTACCCAATACAAGGATAACTAAATTGAATATTTTAATAACTGGATTAACAGTATAGAGGTAGCTTTGACAAATGTAATAATTTTGTATTTGCAGTTCCATTTAACAGTTAGCCACTCGAGCTTGGTATTCCTTGGCATTGCATTGCCCTACGTACTTTCGCCACCACTGATTGGATTAATATGCGACAAAAAACCTGTAAGTATGACATATTCTTATTCTGTAGGAAAACATTATCAAGCGTCTAAATGTTGAATTGAAGAAACACATTGATTTTTGGTTGTCATTCATAGGTTACTAGGGATCAACATTGCAAGAAGCTTGCGATTCTGGCACCCAGCAGAGTGGGGAGATAGGGACATATGTGCACCATCACTTAACAGGAGATAAGCAAGAACTAGTCGCCAAACATTTTGAGGGTACCCTCGTAGATAGCAGTGGAGTCATTTAGGGTGTCACCGTGAGTTGCAGGTGTGACTCCTCTGCTTTCTCTAGCGATCTCACGCCTGCGTTTTATCGTCTTCAGTGGAATTATAAAGACTGTTAAACAAGTAGTTTGTTGAGAGTGGATTAGAAATCATTCTTGAATATAAACCTCAAAACAAGGTGAAAAGAATTAAAAACACTAAGGGCCAGATGTAGGTAGGCAAATACCGGTCGTTAACGGCCGAAATTCGGTAATTTCGGCCGTTAACGACCGGTATATGGAAAATTAGATGTAGGTAGGCATTTTACTGAATCGGTAATTTACCAAGTCGGTATTTTAAGGAATCAGTAAATTACCGATTCCTTAAAATACCGAATCAGTAAATTACAGATTTTGCTATGTAGGGAGCACTCAAATTAGTGTTTTTCCCCTTTTAGGATTCGTTATATACAACCAACTACAAGTTGGTGGTAAATAATGAAAACCTTGGAAAAAACATTTTTTTTACTTTTCCAACAGTGCCATGTTGCAGACATACATGCCCTTAGGGCATGTATGTCTGCAACATGTGCACCCATACACAATTGAGGGGTGCAACAGGGTGTCAAAGTGACACCCTGCCACCCTTCAATATTTCGGCCTTTTACCGAATCGGTAAATACCGATTCGGTAATTGGCATTCATTCCTATGGGCCTCCAGGCCCATAGGAATGAATGGCAATTACCGAATCGGTATTTACAGATTCGGTAATTACCTAAACTTACCAATTCGGTAATTTTTTCGGTAAAAATACCTACATCCCATTTGCCTGTTCTTAAATACCGAATCGGTATGATTCGGTATTTAAGAATCGGTACTCTGGAATTACCAACATCGGGCCCTTAAATACAGAACACTGAATTTAATCCATGTAAAAACAGGGACAAATAATCCAGGGCCTGTGCGTCTGAACAATCTATAGAGAGTCTGACCCTCATTTGTTCATATCTCTTTCTGTAAAAGTATGCAGTTCCTTATCTTACCTTTTTAAACTATATTTCTGTCATTGTAATCAAAAAGTTAAAGTTTGAATGTAATATCATTGCCGAATTACCTTCTGCACAGCTGTGAAATATTGACATGAATAGGTAAAGAGTCACACAGTGCTAACTACTGCATTCAGCATATCCACAAAAGGCACGTAAAATACAATAAACAAAGGACATGTTAGGGTGCATCAGAAGTAAACAAGGAGGATTGTTAAGGGTCACCTAAAACCAGTCCCAAGATTTCTGTGTAATGCGAATTATTCCACCTTTTGGATAAAGCACAAATATAACTCCATTTTCAAAAGTGATCCAAATGTGGTTAAAGCTGGTGTGTACTTGGCTATTGGGATAAAGAGGAATAATCAGGGAAATGTTCTGTGGGTAGCAGGGGAGGGTACATGTATAGATTGAGGGAAGTAGCATGGGGCCAGATGTACAAAGGTATTTTGAAGTCACCAATGGCCTGATCCACAGAGTCAAGAAGTTTGTGACCGTAATAAAGTGTTTTACGATGTACAAAGCCCTAACATGCGATTCGGTAACCTATTATCCAAGTGAAAATTGAGTTTGCAATTGGATGTTAGGAAGGGGCGTGTTGAGGGCATCCCTTCTTAGTGAATCACAGTGGTATGTGTGAATGTTTTGCAGCTGAAATGTGGTTGCAAAGCATTCACATTTTACCACTTACAAGTTGGTGGTAAACCATTCGCAAATAGGAAGGGGGTACCAAAGGGTCCACTTCCCCTTTGTGAATGTTTATTAAAACATTTTTTAAGAACAGGCAGTGGTCCCACAGACCACTGCCTACTCTTAAAAAAAAATAAAAAAAAATTCATTTTTCTTTTTGAAATGCATCCAGTTTTACTTTAATGGAAAACAGGC
The DNA here is from genome assembly GCF_964263255.1 of Lissotriton vulgaris. Lineage (NCBI taxonomy): Eukaryota > Metazoa > Chordata > Amphibia > Caudata > Salamandridae > Lissotriton > Lissotriton vulgaris. Next base: position 1,303,501,257 of record NC_141694.1, read on the forward strand.
TGCAATTAAAAAAAATGCTTCATGTTAAAGCAATCACAGACCTGGCGGTCCGCTGTCCACAGCAGGCCACCATCCCCGTGATTTTTGCGATCCCAATGGGTCCCAACCCGACACCTACCTCATAAATGTTAATGAGGTAGCTCTATGTGCAACCCACTGGGAATGCAAAAAGTGTAAAACACACTTTCGTCCAATGATGTTTACAATGATAAAATAGTGAATTGAAAAAACGTGCTATTTGGTAATTGCAAACTTATCCCTATGTACATCTGGCCCTAGCGTTTAGATGGAATATTGGTATTGTCCAAAGGATCTTATCCATAGCTTTCTTGTGCTCTTAGTTTCAGCTATTATTGTATGTAATCAAAGAGACTATAGCAACATCTGCTGTGACTAAAATGATTGTGCTTTTTCTGTGATTAAACATTGAAAAAGCAGCAGTGTATTAATGGAAAGGTGTCTGAACTTCAGGTGAGGGCCAAAATTCCCTTTCAGCATCTGGCTAAAAACAAAATGTGTGATTCAGGGAAATCAAGCAAGTTCAATGTGCCTCAAATATTTTGCAGAATTGTTTCTACACTGATCTCAGTGCAGTACCTCCTGCTCCAGAGGGTGTTTTTACATTAAAGGTGCTCCATGTAAAGTTCATTGCTATCCTTTGAGGGCACGATAACCTGAACAAGAATCAGGAGGTACTTATGGGCCCGAAGTACAATGTTTCTCCTAAGACACTGAAAAATGTGTAAGCAGCATATGTGATTCGGTAAAAAAAAGCAAACAGTAACAAGAGTGAGAAGCTGGGGGAGATATAGGTGCTTGTTGACGTTGTGCATCAGTCTGGTGGATTCTTCTTGCCAGATGGTACCAAAACCTTCACCGTCGAGCAACCCGGAAATGGTAGATGAATGATTCCATCCCTTCCACTATCTGTTCAACCACTTTGAGAGCAGGCACTCATAAACCCACTAATTCACCAATACACCTTGATTTATATTTAACACATAAATTTTATAAAAACACTCACAGTCACTCGTTGATGTCTTCAGTGATGGTATTTGCGATGTCATCAGGGATGTCACTGACCAAGTCATTAGTGATGCAATATGTGAGGCCAAAAGCAGTGCATTGCAGGGGCACGATTTATAGTTAGCTCATTAACTATAATGACTGGACTTCCCTGGGTTTGTATGAGTGAAACCTGAGCCTAACTATAACGTCAATGTAACCGTTGTTTTTCCGGTGAATTTCTATGTTTTTTTAAAGTAGTAGTCACATTTGCAGAGTGGTGGAGAAATGGAGCGTGGCCTCGGAACAGCTGCATGGAACCCTGTTGAGTCGGACTTACAGGAGGTTCCACGAGGGCTTCTTGGCCCCTAAGATCCCTCAGTAGTAAAGTGGAATTCATCCCCCAACCAGTAGTGTGGCAGGAGGCGCGTTTGCAGAGTGGTAGAGAAAGGGAGCATTGCCTCTGACAACCTCTTAACAATCCCTCCATGTGTGATTTACTGGAGGTAACAGCAGGTGTTGTTCACCCTCAAGGACCTTCTGGAGGCAAGGGGACTTTATCTCCCAACCAGCAGAGCGCAAGGAGGCATGTATGTAGAGTGGTAGGGAAAGATGGTGGGGCCTACGGCGAGTTGCCGGCTTTTATTTCTTTATTGATTATTTTTAAGGAAGGGGGGCTGTGTAGCCCCCCATTCTTGGGTCGACTTTGGTCCCAGGGACCATCTGGGAATCAGGATATTCCTACCCTCTCCCTTCTCATTATTTTGTAATTTTTATGTGGGACTCAGCTTTAAGCCAAGTCCCAAGGTGGCTGCCACCACTTCTTGATTGAAGTGCTGGCAGCCAATTACATTTTAATAGGATATGCAAGTTCTCTTGATGGGCTTGAGTCCCCAGATATCTATATATAAACTTAAACATCTCTTAAACTACTGAACGGATTGACACCAAATCACAAAAAGCATGCTTTCTGGACCAACATCTAGCTTTCTGACAAATTTGGTTCAATTCAATTCCCCCCTTTTTTCTTGGCCCATGTTCGACGGATCACCCAGAAACTTTCAACACAGCACCTGACTCAAAAAGGGCAAGATTTTTGAAAATGTTGTAAAGATTTATCAAGTGGCACCAAAGTCATTTTCAAAACAAAAAACACTTTTCCTATAGAAACTTTGGTCCTAACTATAACTACCTACTGGCTTTTGCCAGTAGGTAATATCTATCTATCTATCTATCTATCTATCTATCTATCTATCTATCTATCTATCTATCTATCTATCTATCTATCTATCTATCTATCTATCTATCTATCTATCTATCTATCTATCCTTCTATCTATCTATCTATCTATCTATCTATCTATCTATCTATCTATCTATCTATCTACCTATCTATCTAGAGAGCACACATATGTCTCTCGTTGCCTCCGTCCTCGTCTGGCGAGGTTCTGTGATGGGAACATTCTGTTATATTCAAACAATTATCCTTTTATTCCCAAAGCACCGAGTTGCAGACGACTTTCAGAGCTGTGAAAAGTACTGGCGAAGTCACCAATATATATATATCGAGGTAAGCCCCTCCAAAGAAAGAGAAGAGGCCACAGTAGGGGAGACCATGGGGGCATCTTTATTCAGACACTGTACACCGGCGAATGCATTTCGGCACAATAAGCCTTCCTCAGCGCCAGCAGGGTTCAAGATGTGTGCGTGTCATTGTCTTTTAAAAGTCCCACCATAAGCTGTTCATTGTGATAAACTCCGCCCCCAAAAGCCAGTGCTGCAGCTCACCTGCTGCAGATCACCTGAAGTGTGTGAACTGCAACTCCCAGAATGCTTTTCATGATCCAGGTAGGTATAGCGAGGGGAAAAAGTCCAGTGACTGTTCAGAGTGCGGGGAAATGCGATGATAATAAAGCCATTTTCCTGCTTGTAAAAATGCCTGACATCCGGTGCCCTCTTGGGTCCCCAACCGCATCAACCCAGCTTTCAAGAGTCCATTCGGTAGTGGCTGACATGGATGCCCAAATCGCCCAATGTGGAGTTAATAACTCCAACACCACTTTATCTCCTTCAGAACATTTTGGTGGGCTCTGGCACATCCAATCCCTTGGAACATGAAAAAATCCGCAACAGCAGAAACCAGCGAAACCAGGCCAACTTGACGATGCGGGGGCCTCCGAAGTGCATCTCTGGCAACCACGCTGAAATATCGAGGTAAGCTCCTCCAAAGAGAGAGAAGATATATATGACACGCAAAATATGACACCCAAACACCCAAAAGCAGATTTCGAAGGCACACACAGCTTGCCTGCCCTCCGGCGTAAACCATTCGCCACTTGCTCCCAATCCCGGAATTCAATAGGCCAATGCGTTTCAAAGCTTGACGCTCCTTCTTCGGGGCCAAAAATCACAGGCAGCATGGACTCGTTGCACGAGTGAAACAACCATTTTTATTCACTCTATGGCCCCTTGATGGGTGTTACCATATTAGACATAAGCATTATGGGATGCGTAGTCCTACAATGGGTAGCAATCTCCCCTAAGTGGGTGTGAACAATCTGTGAACAATACATCAATTATTTTCCTTGAGTAGGACCCAGTCTTGGGGGCAAGTGTTCATTTCGATAGCTCGCTGTGCTGTAAATGGGCTTGACACAGTTCCAGCCCACAGCCTCACCTCCTGTGTATTATGATGGTGCTCTCCATCGTGGCAAGGTCACATGGCAGTCTTCAGGGCATCAAAAGCTTTCTGACAGGTGTCAGTCCAGTACACTTTCTGGGCTGCTTCCTGGAAGTCAGCTCTGTCAAGGGTGCAAAAATGCTGCCATACCCCTTGACAAACCACTTGTAGTTCCCAGTGAGTCCTAAAAAGGCTCTCACCTCTGTCTGGTTCTTGGGGGGTTCCCAAGCCAGGATGGTCTCATTCTTGGTGTTGTAAGGGCGCCACCTGGCCGCTCCCAACCTGATGTCCGAAGTACACCACAGAACCCTGCCTGATCTGGCACATACTCGCATTGATCATGAGGCCTGCTCTCTGCAGCGCCATCAACACTTCCCAGAGGTGGTGCAGATGTTCTTCACAACTGGCACTGAACACTGCAATGTCATCCAGGTAGGTGGCACTGAAATCTTTCAGACCAGCCAACACCTGGTTGACCAATCTCTGAAAGGTGGCAGGGGCATTCTCCATCCCAAAGGCCATAACACGGAATTGGTAGTGCCCATCTGTTGTGGAGAATGCTGACCTCTCTTTTGCCCCATCAGTTAAGATGATCTGCCAGTACCCAGACATTATATCAAACGTGCTGAGGTCCCGGGCAGCCCCTAACCGATCAATGAGCTCATCAGCACTGGGGATGGGGTGCGCATCAATCCTGGTGACTGAATTGAGCCCTCGGTAGTCTACACAGAGCTGGAGTTCTGGTGTGGCACCCGGTGCGGCAGACTTTGGGACTAAGACCACTGGGCTTGCGCCAAGGAGTGTTAGAAGAGTCAATCACCACTAATGCAAGCATCTTGGAGACCTCCTCCTTGATGTATGCTCTCACCCTGTCAGTCACTCTCCAGTATCTACATCATCGACACACCAATCAGCAACACTGGGTGATTCCTTGGGAGAACAGATCATAAAACTGTCCCAACAACTGGCGACAGTCATTCTACTGCTCAGGGGTCAGGGTGGAAGAGAGGTTTACACCATCCACTGACCCATCTTGCTCTGTTACAGAAAGGAGGTCAAAAAGAGGCTGAGTCTCCTCCTCCTTTTCATCATCTGTCTCTTGCGCTCCACCACCTCAAATGGTCTGGTCCACCTATTCTGGAGCACACAGGACTCCACGGGGGCCATGACCCAAATTTCTGACCAGGCTGAAGCTCTATCAGAGTGGCATTCTGATCAAACCACTGCTTCCTCTCTTCCTGGATGGCTTCCAGATTCGCCTGAGTGAGTTGCCTTTAACACTGGGGTTTGGTTTTGGAAGGCCAGCATGTAACTATATACATCCTGGGGAGGATTCCTGGGAGCTTTCTCCCAGCCTTCCTATACCAAACTCAGAGGTCCTCTTACAGGGTGACCATACAGCAGTTCAAAGGGGCTGAACTCTAAGGACTTCTGTGGTACCTCTCTGTAAGCAAAGAGAAGGCCTGGCAAGAGGAAGTCCCACTTACACCTCATAGGTTCTTCAAGACCCATAATCATGCCTTTGAGGGTCCGGTTGAATCTCTCAACCAGCCCATTACCTTGGGGATGGTGAGGAGTGTTGAACGTATTAGTTACCCCTGCCACAGGGACTTCATATACTTGGAAATGAAGTTGTATCACGGTCTGACACCACCTCTCTGGGGAACCCCACATGGGAGAAAATCCCAATGAATGCAAGTCCCACCACGGGGGCTGTCACAGTCTGGAGATGGAAGGCTTCCAGGTACCGGGTGACATGGTCCAACAAGACCAGGATGAACCTGTTGCCCATGGCTGTCTTGGGATCCAGAGGACCCACAATGTCAATTCCCACCCTTTCAAAGGGGGTGCTGACCACAGGGAATGGCTGGGGAGGAACCTTGTGCTTCCTCCCACTCTTTCCACTTGCCTGGCAAGTCTGACAGGTCCTGCAATGAGTATCTGAACTCTTGCGCATTTTGGGCCAATAAAAGTGGTTGACAAACCTTTGAAAGTTCTTGTACTGCCCCAAATGTCCTACTAAAGGTACATCATGAGCCAAACCCAGTAGGAAGGCTCTGAAGCGCTGGGGTACCACCGGCACATGGGCTGACCCAGGCTCAGCAACCTCAGGCTCGCCATACAGGAGACAATTCTCCCAGTAGATCCAATGTGATCCAGACTGATCACCTGCTGCCTGCTTTGCAACCTGCTGCCGCAAACCCACAAGAGAAGGGCACTTTTTATGCTCCTCGCAGAACTCTTCCCTGGAGGGTCCTCCTTCCTTCTGCCAATGGGTCAGCTCAGGCAGGTACCCCAGTTCAGCTACCTTCTCCCCTGTAGGTTCCAGGGCATCCCCTTAGGGTAGGCCTCCTCCGGGACAGTGGGAATGGTGGGGGATGGTTTCCCATGCCCCCTGTCTCTTCTCTTTAAGGCAGGCACCAGAGCCTCTCTTTTAGGCTCCATGTCCTCTTGAACACCCTTACTGACTGCCATGGACCGAGTGGTCACACATGCCCACTCAGGCAAACCCAACATCTCCAAATGAGCACCAAATGAGCACTTGCTCCACCTTAGCCCATGGGGAGCTCTCCAGATAGTTACCCAACAGACCGTCAACAGGCATGGCTGACCTCACAGCTACTTGAAGAGTACCTGAGAACCCCCCTCTCAAAGGTAACCTGAGCCACATTGCAGTGGTTCTCTGTGTTGTCTCCAGCAAAAACTGGGTAAAATGCATTGGGGACCACGTGCTCTTCAGACACCAGCCAACAACTGACAGCTATCACACTGGCTCACATATCTCTAACAGCCTCCATTCTATGGCCATTGATGGTCACCCACTGCCTGTACTTTTTAGTGTTATCAGGCAGCTGGGTCCTGGGGACCACCTCACAGTCTTCTAAAGAGACTAGGAACATCTCTGCGGGACCCCACCTACCTTGTGTACCCATCTCCTACCTCAGGGCTACTCTCGCCATCTGCCGGGGTGGTACCAGTGGGTGCTGTTTTATCTCTCTGGGGGAACTGGGGATCATAGAACCGGTGGCCCACCTCACTGCACTTAAAACATTTTAGGGGTCCCCTATGAGCAGGTTTACCTGTCGGGCCCCTGGTTTCTGCTCAGGGGGAGGCCGGGAACTCTTCCCTTGGTTCCCTTAGGTAATACTTTGGGGCCCTTTCTGGAACTCAATGTTAGAAATGAGGATCTCTGGTTGGCTAAGACTTGCGCCAAAACCAGGCAGAGACCAACACTCTAGTCAGGGAAAGGGAGTTACACCCCAAAGATAACTCCTGCTCACCCTCTTGGTAGCTTGGCACGAGCAGTCAGGCTTATCCCAGAGGCAGTGTGTTAAGCATTTGTGAACATACACAGTAATACAGGGAAAACACTACAGAGGACACAACACAGGTTTTATAAAAATAAGTATTCTTCATATAGACTTACCACAAGACCACAAACGACAAAAATACTGTACTTCAGATTGACTTAAATGTGCCCCCTTCATTGGAGCCACACGGGGCTCTGGAAACAAATAGCCACACGTTGGAGTCACATGGGGCTCTGAATGTAAAAAATGCACTAAGCACTGTTGCCCTCAGGGTCCCCTAAACTATTGGGCCCTCGTTGGAGCTCGCTCGCTCCTAAAACAATTGTGACCTCCAAACGTTGCAGATGACCCATGCAAAGTGGGGCAGCTGGGAAACAGTAGCCCATATGGGGCAGCACAGGCCCTCGGGACCCCCACTGGGTCCCTTTAAACAAATACGGCCACGTTGGAGTGGCCCGTTGCCAAAACAGGGCCGCTCAGGATTTGTGCCCCCAACAGGCACCACACGGAGAGCCAACACTTACCAGCTCTCTCCTCCATGCGGCGGGACTCTTCTGACATCGGTGGCCTCTCCCCTTCACCTGAGCCCCCTCCTGGGACCCGGGACTTCTATATGGAGCCTGCGAGTCTCCAGGCGGATCTCGGGTGGCGATCTGGACTTCCTTTCCTCAAGTAGAAGTCCCGCCCTGCTCCAGGCATCGGGCTGCCTGACTTCCGGTTGTGCCGCGACTCAGGCCGCAGCGGTGGACCCTTCACTCCGAGCATAATGAGGGGTAGGCTCCCTCATCACGAAAAATATAAAGCGGGGTGGGCACCCGCTATTCTGAAAAAAAAAGCCTAGTCGCGGAGTAGGCACCCGCACATTCAATAAAATGAAAACAAAGACGCAGGGTGAGCACCTGCTCTACGAAATAAAAATAAGCGGGTGGGCACCCGCGCTGCAGGCATCACGGAAGAATCCCTAATCTGGGGATCTCTCTCTCTAAGCAGCACGACGCTGCACAGCCCCCCCTTCTCTTCCTGGGGAAATTAGAATAAAGCGTTCACCAGGCGGTAGGATTAGGACAAGCTCCTTCAAAGTCCTGGAAGCTGGGAAGAAAAAGGCAAAAAGGCTCCAAGAAGTCCTTGAGGCATCCAGGGGCAAACAGGGCCCAGGAAGGCAAGTGCCCATGGCAGCGCCTCCTGGGCCCCAGCAGCAGCACTCCCCACAGCAACAGCACACAAAGAGTGAACATTTACATGGGGTCACAGCCCCTATATTTATACTACTAAATCCTTTGTCTAAAAGTGTAGGGCATGGAAGAACCAGATACAACTGGTTCAGGGGAGCTTTGGAGCACTTTGTTTTGCTCAGCTCCTCTCTCCTTTGTCAGGTGGGGGCTCAGGGATCAGCCGTACCACAGGGGGCGGAGCCAGCATTGTGGAGGGAAGTCACAGTCCCATTCAGGTCCCACTGGGCAGACTCATCCTGGCTCCTGGAGCCACCCACATCATCCAGCACCAGTCACTCACAAGCCAGGCATGCAATTCACATCATGTAGGCAGACACGCAGCACACAGAAATGCCAACTTCTAAAAGTGGCATTTCTAAAAGAACCGCAATAAATCTATGCACACTATTGCGCAGCATTTATTCTCACGAGTTTGCACATACTAAACTCGACCCTGCACTCCCCTCATACCAGGAATTACCATAGACACACATATCCCCCATGCATTCCTATGGGAGGGTAGGCCCATCTCACCACACGCACTCAGAGAGCGTACACACTTTACACTGGGTCACAGTGCTAAAGTGCGCAGAGGCCTAGAATCACTACCACCATGTCAGAGCTTAGGGCAAAAAAAGTTTATGGGTGAACCTGTCAAAAAGGGCCAAGTCCAACACCTCTGTTTACCCTTTCCCCCCACTCTTCTGCTGGGGACCCTGCCCACCTTTGGCCAAGTCTCCCACATGACCCTTGTGGACCTGGGTACTCACCCAGCGGTCCGCCTCCTCAGCAAGCTTCCTAGGGTTAGTCAGCTTGGTATCAATAAAGTGCTGCCGTAGATCTGGAAAACAATTATTTGGCAAGTGCTCCCATGCAATCAAATTATAGAGCGCTTCAAAATCATTCACTTTGCTACCCTTTACCCAACCACCCAATGCTCTGCCAAAAAAAGAAACATATTCTACCCAAGTGCTAGACTCCGGTTTCTTACAATTCCTAAACCTTTGTCTATAAAGCTCAGGGGTCAACCCATATCTGGACATTAAGGCCTCTTTCATGTGTACATAAGAATTCTGATCTTCAGAAGGCAAATCCAATAAGGTATTCCGCCCATCACTGAGGAACCGCCCCCACAACCCTGTTTCCCAATCCTTCTCAGGGACCGGATGGGAGGTCATAGCTACCTCATAGGCCTTAAACCATTGCCCAATATCTTCATTCTTATGAAATGAAACTCCTTAATGAAATCCTTAAGAATAAACACTCTTGTTTCTACAGGCACGGATGGTGTGCTGCCACCAGAGGGAGTAATTTCTGAACTCTTGGCTTTCTGTTCCAACTCCCTCAACATCCTTTCATGCACTAAATGCATCCTCTTTTCCTCCAAGGCTAACTTCTTATTCTCTAACTCCATCTGACCACCAATCTTGAGCTTGGCTAGCTCCATGCTATGTATTCTATCTCTCTCCCTGTCCTACAGCTCCTCTGGGGACAGGCTCTTTGAAGAAGTACTGCTGCCTGGCCTGGAAGGTACTTTCTACCCGGTCAGGTCCAATGGCCCATCCAGCTGCCCCTCTGTATTCTCTGCCTCATCCCTAGGATCTTCAGGATGCTCAATAGCATTTCTAGATTCCAACCAGGCCCTCCGCTCCTTTTGGAATTCTTCCTTCTTGGTGATGCCTTTCACAGGGATTTTAAATCTTTTACATAATGTTTTAAGCTGCGGCACAGTGTAGATATCAACCCTCTCGTCTTCAAATTGTAGTTCCATAGGTGAAAAACAGTTGGCAGTTCTCAAAAAGCAAAAAGAAGTTCTAAGGAAAACTCTACCAAAACGTATGTGGTCACGTAATGGTCTGCACTCACTAGTAGTGTACACCAATCACTGTATATGAATCACAAATGCAAGTCCAAATCCTCACAGCTGACCACCAATGTTAGAACTGGGGGTCTTTAGTTGGCAGAGGTAGGTAACTTTGTCCAATAGGGACCCTTGCTTCTAGTCAGGGAAAGGGGGCTACACTCCTAAATACCACATGCTCACCCCTTTGGTAGCTTGGCAAGAGCAGACAGGCTTATGTCAGAGGCAGCGTGTAGAGCATTTGTGAACACAAACATTAATACAGTGAAAACACTACAAATGGACACCACACCAGTTTAGAAAAATAGGTAATCTTCACTAGACTTAACACAAGACCAAACGACAAAAATCCACAATACTGTAATTAAAAATAGACTTTAAAATGGTCGAACATATCTTAGTTCAATGTAGATGGTAAATGCAACACTTTGCTCTCAAAGTACCTTGGATGCGTCATGCAATGCAAACAAAAGTGTTGCAGGGAAGGTGATGCGTTTGTTCCTTGCTTCAGGGGAGGTGATGCGTCGGTTCCTTACTGCAGCACAGGGGAGGTGATGAGTTGGTTCCTTACCGGAGAGGAGGTGATGCGTTGGTTTCTTAATGTGTTCCGGTTACAATTCGACAAGATGGTGCCTTGATGTGATGCAACGAACTGGTGCAGTGCGACAAAATGGCGTCTGTGATGGGATGCGACAACGTTGGATGCGATGTGTGCACGCTCGACTGCCGTGCGGCGAACTCGGTAACTTCTGAGCCGCAACAGGCCATGCAACACGTTTCTCCGGTGATGCGACAGTGACCTCTGCGGCAGAGACATGCTTCTCCGGTGATGCGACACCCTTCGTCGGTGATGAGACAGCAAACAGCTGCGGCAGCAGCACGCTTCTTAGGCGATGCAATGGCAACTGCTACAGTGGCGACACGCTTCTCGTTGAGTCGCGCTTCCAGCTCCCAGCGACACGCAGTCTTCTTAGAGGGCCCAAACAACAGTAGGCACCTTTCTGCAGGTAGAATTCCCAGCAAGGGAATTCAGGGAATCTGGTGGTTAAGTCTTGTATCCCTGAGACTCCAGGCAGGAGGCCAGCACACTTCAAGCCCTTGGAGTTTCTTACTAAAGATTATGAAAAGTTCACAAAAGTCCTCTTCCCCTTTCCTTGGCAATAAAGTAACCACTGCAGGCCAACCCCAGAAATAGCACAACAGCACAGGGGCAGTCTTCTCCTTCAGCTTCCTTGGTTCTTCTCCTTGGCGAAGGTGTGTCTTGATTCCCAAAAGTGTTCTAAAGTTCTGGGGTTTGGACCCCAATACTTATACTGCAAAATCCTTTGTCCTCTGAAGGCAGAGGGTGCCTGTGCCCAGCCAAAAACTGTTCTATGCAGCTTCCTGTCAGGAGGTGGAGACAGCATTGTCTGAGAGCAGACCAGGTAGCTGAAAGGAAATCTCCTTCCCCTACTCTCTATTCTATGAGGGCTCAGGGGAGTGAAAGGAAATCTCCACCCCCACTCTCTATTGAATGCAGGTCATATTCAGCCCAGCCCTGACCCATCAGACTGCTGGAGCCAAGACCCTCTCCAGCCCCCTGTCAATCATAAACCAGACATGGAATACACAAGCCTAGCAGTAGCTTACTGGATGTTTAGGCAAGAAAATACCTACTTTCTAAAAGTGGTATTTTCAAACACAGAATGTAAAAATCACCTTTACTAAAAGATGTATTTTATCATTCTGAGTTCAGGCATACTAAGCTCGTATTTCTACCTAGTTCCTTGAGTCAATTACGATTGTAAGATGTTATAATCAAACTGCCCATTTTGGCCTAAGGGAACAGGTAGCATTGCAATAGTTAAAAACAAAATTGTCTGTAATTCACTATCAGGATAGCCCACACACATTAGGGCATGTCCTTCCTTTTACATACAATGCACCCTGCCCATGGGGGTACCTTGGGCCTACCTTAGGGGTGACTAACATGCAGAAAGGGGAAGGTTTAGGGACTGGCAAATGGGTGCACTTGCCAAGTCGATATGGAACCGCCAGCCTGCACACAGGCTCTGCAATGGCAGGCCTGAGTCACATTGTAGAAGCTGCTTCTGTGGGTGGCACAACCAGTGCTGCAAGCCCACCAGCAGCATTTGATTTACAGGCCCTGAGCAACCATGGTGCACTGTACTAGGGTCTGACAAGTAAATTAAATTAGCCAATCACGGAGTAACTAATCCATTACAACAATATACAATACGGAGCACTTGCACTTTGGCACTGAATAGCAGTGGCAAAGTGACGAAAGCATCTAGACCAGCAAAAACATAGCAAAAACACAGGAGGCAACAGCAAAAAAATGGAAGGGAGACCCATGCCAGCGGGGTCTGGTCTAACAGCTAGGAAGAGTAGTATTCAGGGAACTGAATATCACTGAGAAACCAGAAGTTCAATGCACTAGAAGAATGATGACTAAGATGCAGTGTGACTTCACATGTGATCACCTAATGTGTTAATTTGCAGATGTTATTTAACTGTTCAATGATGCTGGCTGCAGATTCATACACGATGATGTGGCCAGCTGTTCCCTTGTGAAGTGTGCAGTTTATGCTGTGTACTTTGAGCCATGGTTTGACATCTGAGTCTCTTTCAGGGTCTGCTTTCTCATGAAGTCCTTGTTAGATCTGTGCTGCTTTTTCTGCGTTAATACAAATGTCATCTTAATTCTGATATGATGGTAAAATATGTTTCCCATTTAACAATTGCATTGGAGGTATGGGGTCCATAGAAACACTGCAGATCTCTCTTCTTTCACCCTTAGACTTTGGTTGCTGAAAAAAGTCAAAAACTCTTTGTGAAAGTGCAACAAAAAGCGGGCAGTAGTCAAAGAAATCAGAAATGAAATTACAGATTCCTCCAGTAATTCCTTATTTTTAGTGAACTTTGTCAACTGCTATAGACCTTTTATCGGGCTACTCCAAATAAAAGCCTGATTATCTCAAGTACATTACATATGCTTAGAGTGGGCATTGGGTCAACTTTTGGTCATGCTTACGCGGCTTTGTTGTCTATTTTACTTTCCTGCTCAAGATTTTATGTCTTTCCTCCCTGTTCTTGTGTCCCGCCCAGGAGCTCTGAGGTCTCACAGTGTTCTGATTGAATGAGTTGTATACTTCTGCTTCGTGCTTGAGAGAACTTTTTATTTTATTTTGAGCACTCCATAGGAGTGCATATGTTTCCTTGTCACCTATCTCCCTTGCTCTTCATCACCCCTAACCCTCCCTGTTCCTGCCCAGTGCATTTAATGGGGTTTTTTGGTTTCATTTTTTATGATAGCCTGGCAGCTGAAAGTGGTGCCGGGATGCTTGCTTCTTTGACGGGCCAATTGCTCAATTTTGCATGATTTGCTTAAGCTCTTCATTGCTTCTTAATTTTAATATCTCTTATTTCTTTTTTTTCATTTTTATATACCATCCTGCCATGGCTGTCCCTCTGGCTGGCTTTGTGAAATAAATATGCCTGCATGTATTATGGCGCATACATACGCATATGTCATAGCCAAAGCATCATGAGGCAGGTGTCTGCATGTGTTTCTATGCATGCGTGCACATTGGCAGCCATCTTGGAAAGGATTCAAAGATTGAGAGGCATGACCTATTGCATACATGCAATAGATGACACCTATTCGCTAAGGGCCTTATTATGACTTTGGCCCGCCATGCTTCCGTTCTGCCCCACACCACCAAAGCCAAAACAGACCGCCTGCCAGATTACAACTTTATAAGTCACTGGCGGGCAGTTCTTTGGTGTTACCATGGCAGCTCCTTTGAAATAGGCACCGTAACGGGAACGCTAAAGCATGTTTCTGCACTGACCAAAATGCACAATATTGTGCATTTGGTTCCATTCAGGAACATTGGGGTGCATGCAGACAGGGGGGCACACTATGTGCCACCCAGCATGCACCTCAGACACCAAATTGCGCAGAGGCAACCTTTGTTTCCTTATCGACACATTTTTCATGGCAGAGTAGGTGAGAGATTCTGAGTGGAATAGAAAACACAGAATGAGGGAACACAAGTGGTGGGTTGGCAATGAATGAATGAGAGGCACAGATTGGGAAGAAGGTAGAGGGGAGAGAGTGGGATAGGAAATGTAAAGTGATCGTCTCTAGGTCACAAACACCACGCTATGATTACCAAGAAAAGAGAGAAAAACTTTCTAATACTTAGAATATAGCCTCATCCTTTTAACGTGTAACAATAAAAACATACACATTAGTGCATGTATTTTACAGGCCAATAAAAAGCAAGAAAAAGTTTCCTTGTTCTCTAGTTTTCAGAGAATGTTTGAGCAGCACAATATAAAGCACGTAAAACTCAGTGGAAAGTTGTCATACTACTTAAAATTCAAAATGAAAATATAGCATACTTCAAATTTGCTGCATAGGCAACCGGGGCGGAAAACAGGCGGGCGGTGTTTCCCACCGCTGCGGTCCCCTCCGCCATTGTAATATAGCGGGGGGATTGCAGGGAAGGATGTCCGGCGGATTGCCTCCGCCAGGGTGGCGGTGGCCACCGCTACCCTGGCGGAGGCAATCCGCCCGACATCCTAATGGAGCCCTAAGTCTCCAAGATTTTCTCATGTTTTTTGTAATGTATAGTTAGCACAGTCATTGCACGTATGTCATCTTTTCTTTCAAATGTCATATCGGTTTTATGTGCCAATTATGAGGTTAAGCAGTTAATCTGCTTCATAAATTACAAAACCAAAAGACATAACAGATTAAACATATGTTAAGGCAGATTATTAAGCTAGATGTTAAGCTCTGTATTTTATCATATTCTAAATATAACAGAAAAAAACCTTCTATTGAAGAGACTCAGTGAATGGTACACACTGGCTTTGCTGGCCTCCCCGGAAAAGCTATGCAAAAAGGTAGAGGGTTTTTGTGAGCAAAGTGTACCATATGGAAGTTTAGTTTTCTCTTCATGTCCAAAGACCCACTTCTCTCTGTGACAATAATAATGCAAAGGGCCTAATTACAAAGGCACATCATAATGGGTTTGTCGGAACCACCAACCTATGGTTTCCTTCCCTGAAACAGTGTCAGTCGAAGGCAACTTCGAACAACATCGTAATTAGGCCCACAGTGTTTTATTCATCTTATGCAGTTGAATGCGGCATGCCATGAGCCTGTGAGTCCATGCGCTATTTTAACAATTGATGTTTGCCTTGAGTAGTTACATGGCGGTATTTGGCAGACTGTAAAACTCAGAAAATAAATATACATATATAAACAGCGCTTCCTAGGGCCCGCAATCCGAGCCCACCTGTCTACATCCCATTGAGAGCACGAGGATAGCAGACTCTGAGAGATGAACATAAGAACAGACTGAAAGTCACCACCACCTCCTACCACACGTCTCGAAAACTGCTTTGTTCAAAGCACATAGTTTAGATGGGTTCCACTGGGACTGACGTGGGGGTTTCTGTCAGAAAACTGCAGTACCCTTGGCTCCCCAGGCTTATGGCAAATGCTCTAAATGTTAACAGTCTGCCCTCACAGTAGCAGAAATTGGACTGACAGTCTAGAGAGAGGGAGAAGGCAGCAACAGAGGAGATAAAGGATGGCTAGAAAGATGAAGGGAGGGAGGTAGTAGAGATAAGGAGGGAGGAAGAAGAGGACAGAGGGGGGTGGAAAGAGTGAAAGAAAGGTAGAAGGGGAGAGGAAGGCAGATAATAAGCATACAGAAAGAGTAAAATAGCGCAGTGAGATAGAAGAAAAATGAAATAAGAGAAAGTCAGTAGAGGGACAGATAAGGAGATGCTGGTGCAAGAGAGAAAGGGGACAAGGGAGGAAGACAGAAAAAGAGTCCTTCACAGTACTGGCTTACAAATGTTTGTCTACCTGTGCAACTTTGAGTTTATTGGGATTAAATAATTTGTACTGTTTGCTCTTTAATGGCTTTGGCGCCATCTTCTGTGGAGAACTGCTCCTCCAGCAGCCTGAACTCTCCCAGTTGGTTTTTCCTCTGGACAGTGACTGCTTCAGAGCTGATCCTAGCAAAACACCAGAAAGACAGAGCGAGACACAGGAAATATGTAACAACAATTAATTAGAAAGGGTATCCAGTCTGACAACCATTAATAGTAGCCAAGGGCATATAAATACTATGGGTGAAAGCAACCAGTTGCATAGAAATAAAACCACAAAGGCTCATGCAACCAGTGACATAGAAGAAGGACCTCAATGGCAGATGCAACCAGTGATACAGAAGAAGAGCTGCAATGACATATACAACGGAAGAATGACCACAATGACACATACAAGAGACAAAAAGCCAAAATAATCATCCTTGAATGTAAATAGCTATCAACTTTTATTAAGAGTTGTAGAGCTGTTGACTATGCCAATGCTCATTAGTATTGTTTATATGCATTGTAAAAAAACTATAATATTCAAAGATGGTTGCTAGTACGTAAGTACCCATGTGCAAACATGCACAGCTATAAGTAAAGGAAATTGGTCTTACTTTAGAAAGTATGTAAATTGAGTATCTAAAATTGAATCTATGACAAAATACCAAAAACAATAAAATCGACCTACAATATTATCGAGCACTAAATATCGATTACAAATAAATCGACCTCCTATATTTAACTAACAAACAACATAAATATCGAGTTAACAATATTGTTAAACACAAATATCGAACACAAAAAAATCGTTAGCACACATGTCGAAATCAATTATATCGACAGTCTTAAATAAATGTAGCACATATCTAAAATATCGTAAACAAAAATATAGACATCAATATTATCGACTATACATAAATATCGACAGCTAAAAAATCCAAATAAATGCTTTATTTACACTCTATAATTGGAAATAATGAAATACACACTCATAAAAAATGTTATATACATAACAAGCTCAACTAAAACAAAAAATTCTCAATAAAAATAAATAAGCATACTAAATAAACTAAAACATTTTTAATAAACACACTTAATTTATAAAACAATTATAAACAATATAATACCTTTTCAAAAACAACATACCTTACAAAGACCTTTCATAAAATGAGAAAAACACAGCAAAATTTGATGCTACAAATTCACATACAATTTAAATAATTAACAAAGTGAAAAAAATTCAAACTAACCAATAGAAACACATTTAAAAATAAGTAACCAATCAAAATGAACAACTAATTAAATACTCACTATATAAAGAACTAAACTGAAAACTCTCACACCTTCAAGGAAAAAAACGAGGAGAAACTCTACCAGATCTGCTACAACTTTAAGACTAATTTGAAAACGACACAACAACGAATATCAAAAAGTAAGTAAATAAAACCTTAAAAATAAACTATTAATTTACTTGTAACCTGCCTTTCATCATGAAAACACTAATACAAATTTATATTTTTATCTCTCTATATAGCCACAACAGACCCAACTACAAAAAACAGAAGAACATTTTCTACCTATAAAAACAACTAATCTTTAAAGTAAGTATACTATTCCAATGCATTGATCACTAAATAAAAGACAACTAAACAGCTAAAATGTTCCAAGTATGAAACAAATGCCATTCAGATTTTTAATATTTCCTATAAATGTTAACACTTTTTTAAAATACAAATAAAATAAGTCTAGTATTTAAAAAATGCTTAATGTATATAAAAATGAAATTCAACACATAAAATACATATGACTTTCTTTCAACAGCCAACTGAATAAATTAAGCAGAAAAATCTTACAAGAACATCAACATTGAAGTGCAAAGAAACAACACTTGGTAAGTATATATTAAAAAAGCACAAGTACTACTAATAATGCTTAATATTTAACAAATTCTAAAGTTAAGTTAATGAAACAACTTGTCCATTTTCTTAAATACTTTTATTAAATGCTTAAAAAAGTAAATTAATATGCTAGTCATAAAACATTAAATCCTACAAAATGCTAAAACCAATATAACATTTAAGCATGAACTAAAATGTAATTAACTTTTTTTCAACAGATCACTAACATACGAAAGAGCATCAACCAAAGAAGAACAAAAGTACATGCAAAGTGTACTAAAATATAATTGGTAAGTATATATTAAAAATGCATATACAATTACTAATGCCTATAAATTTAAACATTTACCTATGATATTTTATATATTTTTTCTAGAAAAAAGAAATCCACTATGACTGAAGATGCAACATTTATTACATCTCAAAAAGGCAAATTTCTTTTATGCTATATGGGGTATATTTATACTCAAGAGAAACAAAAAGACCTTAAAGAAAATTGGAAATGTACAAAGTATTACAGTAATAAATGTTATGGTTGTGCCACAACTAGGGAAACAAGTGTGATAAATACTACTGAACACAATCATTCCCCTAATCTAACAGAAATAGAAGTTAGATCTACTATGGAAAATATTAAAGAATTAAGCAGCACCTCAGAACTACCAACAAGTGTAATACTTAAAGAAATACTTCCTAAAGTACCTAGAGAAGCTAGAGGTCAACTACCAACAATAGCTTCTATAAAAAGAACTAGAACTAGAAATAAAAAATCTACAAGACCAACAATACCCACACCTGAAACATTTGAAGAGATAATAAATCCCCCTGACCTTACCGTAACTCATAATGACAAACCTTTTATCTTTTATGATAACAACAATAAAGATAAAAGAATAATTATGTTTTCTACAATAAACAATATAAACAAATTAAAACAAAGCCAAACATGGATGATGGATGGCACCTTTAGTATATGTCCCAAACCATTCTACCTATTATATACAATACATGGACAATACCATAACACCTGCATTCCATTTATCTATTGTTTGGTGCCAAACAAACAAACTTCAACATACACAGAAATGTGGAACAAGATAAAAGAAGAAACATCAGACTTCTTTCCCCTAAAAATAATCATTGACTTTGAACAAGCCATGATAAATACCATCCTTAAAATATACCCTCAAACATCCATACAGGGATGTTACTTCCACTTCAATCAATGTCTATGGAGACATTTACAAAAATCAAACTCAGCAATCCGCCCGCCATCCTTCCCTGTATTCCCCCCGCCATATTAGAATGGTGGGGGGGGACCACGGCAGAGCAAAACACCGCTTGCCACTTTTCCGCCCCGGTCGCCTTGCGGCCAGGCGGAAAATGTTTAATATGGTGGCGGTGTCTATTAGACACCGCCAGACATATTACAATAGGCTTAGGGAGATGCCTTTCCGTGGCGGTGATGCCGCCACAGAAAGGCATGCGGTCTTCACTCTGGGGGCCCCCTGCGGGCCCCCAGAGTGAAGGAGGGGTGGGTTGTGCACATGGGGGGGTACATGTGGTACCCCCCTTCATTTGCATAAACAAAGCGGCAGACACCGCGCGGTGCCTGCAGCTTTGCTCATGCAAATGCTGAAATGCATTTCTAGCCTTGTGGCGGACGGTGTTGAGAGCACCGCCCGCCACAAAGCTAGAAATGCAGGATGTGCCCGCCACTGTGGCGGGCACATCCTGATAGCCCCCACGGGACCCCCTCCCTTCTGGCGGTTGGTCCCAAACACCGGTAGGATGACGGGCGGACAAAGTCCGCCCGTCATCCTAATGGACTCCCAAGTGTTTATTATGCAACCAACATGACATTCGCATACCAAATAAAACACCTAATAGCCCTAGCATACGTTCCAGTCATATACGTAGCTGAGCACTACAACATACTAATAGAAAGTCCATTCTACACCAAAAATGAACAAAAACTAGCTCCCTTTTAGACTATTTCGAGGACACCTGGGTGGGGAGACTGCACAGATCAGGCCATGGACGACAACCAAAGTTCCAAATCCCTTGGTGGATTGTATATCTATCAACCCTAAACCAAGAAGCAAAAACTAACAACGCAGTTGAAGGTTGGCATAATGCCTTCCTATCTTCAACAGGCCGAACTACTCCTACCCTACACAACTCCTAATAGCAATCCAAAAAGAACAAAGCTTTCAAGAACTAAGAATGGAGCAATCTGTCTTACAATTAAAACCCAAACTATCACGACAAACTGCTCAAATGTACCAATATTTAAAACAACAAGTCCAACTTTGTCCAACAACAAAAGGACTAGAATACTTAAGAATGATTGCCAAAACCCTAATCTAAAATTTAAAACTTCTTAAACTAAAAAAAAAAACAAAATATCTCTAAAATATTAACAAACACTTTTCATTTAAAAAAGGAATAATTATTTTGTCTAAAATATATATCATTTTTCTTAAATATATAGACAAAATAATTATATAACAAAACGCCAACAATCAAAAATAACACTTTTACCCACCCCCAATAAAACATATTTAAAATAACTTACCTTTACCAAAGATGTAAATCGACAATCCAACTTCTCCAAAACAATCCAGATAGTTATAAATCCATTGAAAAAAAATAATAAACCCCAACAAAATGGAAAAATACAACTGTGCTAAAGCCATCGAATATCCATGAAAAATCGATAATCCCCAATCCATGAAAAACCCGAAAACATTAAAAAAAGTCGAAAAACCGCTCCAGGAAACCCGAATAGTAAAGGAAGTGTTAAAAAAACATTAGTTGAAACCACTAAAATACACTTCCTTTTATAAAAAAACGCAAAACCAAAAAACGAAAATGCTTTCTCCAAAAACCTAGAATAGAAACACAAACATTCCCACCCACATAAAACGTTAAATTACACATTTTAAAACACAATAACATGCATCATAGGCACAAAAACTAACTAAGGGCCGGATTAGGATCGCGGACGGACTTGAGTCCGTCCGCGACCCCTGAGGAGGAGGGAACGTCTGCAGGGGCTGCGGCGTTCCCTCCGAGCAAATTAGGATGTGACCGCCAGGGTGGTTACATACACTATTCAAAAAATGATATTTAATACATCGATATTAATATAATCAAAATTTCTTACCTGAGATATTTAGGTGTCGATATTACTGCATGTCGACATCATTGACTCGATATTTTGACTGTGCACCTCTAAAATTACTCTAAAAGCACCATGTAACAAAAACGGATCTATAGGAGGATGTACAAAGCTATTTTAAATATTTCATATACAATACAAGCATTACTCAAAAGAAAGTGCAAAAGTTAACACCAGTCAAGCAAACTACATAAGTCGGTATCACAGAACAAAATCTGTTACAAGGAAAAGCTGTTGTCTCACTCATCTCCAAAGGCTACTTTAAGTTCAAAGTTAGGTAGTAGGTGTTTTGGAAGCAGGCTGATTGCCACAATGTCATTCAGATATGGTGTGCATTTTTTTTATCTGTATCTTCCCAATGATGCTGTTTAGTGTAGGCAGAAAGGCTGGTTAAAGTTTTAACATGTCAGCAGTCCTGCTTAAAAAATGTGCTCTGCATCAAATATGTGCGCACAAAATAGCCAAGTGATAATAACAAGGGCTGATCCTTGACTAGAACGCTCAGGTCAACAGTTAGTTTAGACATTAGAATACCTGGGATTTAGAGTGGTAAATGGTAGATCAGTAGAAGACACCCCTCCAAAATACACCTATCACGGGACGCAGGCACGATCCATACTTGATTTAACCGCAGTTTCACTACCATTAATCTAATTTCTTTTGCTGTTTTCAATCGAATACACCCCCTTGAGTGATCACTCATACCAACACATCTACTTTAACGTCCAGCTTTTTAAGCATCAAGCTACTACAATAATAGAGGTTAACATCCACTCGATCAACCTAAAACGCCTTAAATGGACAAATGAAACTATTCTGGACATACAAAATACTATAAAATATTTATCGATTGCTACTGGAAAAGAGAATCCCAATAAGATACAAGCTTGGTCTGGTGTTTTATTAAACTTGACTTCTTTAACAACAAAAAAAATGGAAATCAGGCGCCAAGAAACATAAACCACAAAGCAGTATCAAGTAAAGTTCAAACCTTAAAACGAGAGCTAATAAAAGCAATGAGGAACCAAGAAATTCACCCCTGGATCGAAAAGCATGGGTGGCAGTTCAGCAACTGAGGAAAGAATACAAAAACAACATTGGGTAGCACGGAGAGATTCTGGTCCAAATTACTTTTTAGAGCGAAACAAACCAACTCAAGCATCGTCTGGGAAATGATAAACAACTTGAATTGGCCAGTGAATGCCTCAGCCCATTACATACAAGAACACAACTGGGTCGAATGTCTAACAAGGACAACATAACACCTGCACAACTTCCTCAAAATCACCTAGCGGGCCCAAATCAGCAAGATCGTGTGACATTGACCGGAACACTAATAAAGCCTCATTGCAGCATAGAAAGTACAGTGATAGTATAGGAAAACAAAACAGACCTGTCATCCCACTCAGCGGATGAAATAATCAACTTAATATGAAAATGCAGAAGAGCTGGGGCTCCCAGGCCAAATGGTATTCCTCAAGCCATATTCAAACACAAGGTAGTTATCTGGAGTAACCATCTGGTCACACTTTTCAAAGAGGCAGAACTATTAAACCAAAAACCATCTTGCTGGCAAGGCTCAATCATTGCACCTATACTTAAAGGGGGAGACAGAACCAATCCAACAAACTACAGACTTATTGCGTTGCTAGACGTAGAAGCAAAGTACCACACCTCCTTGATCATGGCTGATCCAGTTACATGGACGAATCAAACTTAACTTGATTCCAATGAATCAGACTGGTTTCAAAAAGGGGATTGGAACCATTACTAATATTCTATCACTCTCCTTAACAGCGGAAAAATCTAAACTAAAACAACAAAAACTCCATCTTTGTTTTGTAGAATTAAAAGCTACCTTTGCCAGCTTGGATCAGCAGCCTTTGTGGAATAAACTCAGACAGTGGAAAATACCTGAAATAATATTAAGAATCAAAATGTTATTCTACTCTGAAACCTGATTAAGAGTGAAGCTAGGTAATGGCTCCAGAGTCTCAAGAAAAGTTAACAGTAACTAGGGCCTGAAACAAGGATGCGTACTAACGCTGCATCTTTTCCATCTGCTTATGTCTGGCTTGTCCCAAAGGCTTAATGAGGTCAATTCTCACTCGCCGTAGCTGGGAGCACTACCTCTATCGCATCTTTCTAGGCAGATGATGTGATTTTAACTAGTTTAACCAAGGTTGGACTCTGAAGGCTACTTTCAGGAATGCTGGAATTTATATCAGTTAACAAATTAGAAATCAATGCATCTGAAACAAACACAATGTCCATCAGTATTGCCCTAGTCCCCAGCTGAACATCTGGGCATATGGGAAACCCTTGGAGGAAGTAACCTGCTAAAAATAACTCAGATTTTACATACCAGGCTGAATCACTAACAACAACAAAAAGTACATGTCACAGTAAACCAGCACATTAACCTTTACTTTTATATCCCTGACAAAAAATTGGAGGGCCCATCCTACAAACCACTGATCTCTGTAATAGCGGCAAAAATGTCCCCAACAATATCATATGCTAGGCGCAAGTCCGACTTGAATTTGAAAAAGATAAATAATCAGCATTCAATCAATACCTACATAAAGCCTTAGCAACTACATGCACGGTGGAGCTGTAGAATACGAATTTGCCCTTCATAAACTTTAAACAAGCAATAAACAAAGCTGCTAAACTTCACTCTCAGCTACTAGACAAAACATATTTTCCCACAGATCTCATGCTTGGATGGTGATCAACAACTATAAAGCCCTCATACCAGCAGCTTACCTAAAACTCACTTTTGGGGTACTTCTAAAAAAACCAACTTATGGCACTCCGCTTTGGAAAGCTCCCGTCAATAGCGGACCAGCCAAGATGGATATACAGAGGCCCCATATCATGCCGTCTCTGTGATAGTAACAAAGATCTCATCCATCTAATATGTATTTGCCCAAAACATACAGTCAGCAAGAGCCACACATTAAGAAAATCTCTCATTGACAGAGGTATAAGGACAAATACAGCTGCCATAATGAAAGAACAAGGACCATTAGATCCTCAAATGAACTGTAAGCTGCTTAGGTTTCTCAGACTTTTCAACCGGGCTTTGAAATGTGCAGCCTAATAGGTGTTTGCAGCTACTCTATGCTCTACAGGAAATTTGACTACGATATGCGCAAAAATCAAGAACACTCCGAAGTAAATGAGCCCCACTGACCAAATGTGCTCAACTTTTTATTTGAAATTTTGTTATGGCCACAATTAACTAAACAATAAAAAGACATTACTTACTAGTATTTGAACCTGTCAGTAACCCTGTGCAAAATATAAAAGGGGATGAAAGAAAATATTGAAACTTTCTGAATGGCTGCCCTCTATGCTGTGGTGAGGCAAATGATGAACAACATGGACGAAGAATGAAAGAAGAAAGGATTTTTAGAGTGCATGTAACTTTATTTGAGCAGTCAGAAGAGGTTGAAAATAAATACAGGCTAGGCAGCTAGATCATTACAATTTCAAAATATGAAACTGAGACGATCATAGGGCACTGTCATCTAAGCCAGTGCATAACTTTTCACATACAGGCGCTTTGTTCCCTTCACCTCTTCGCTTCACGGTGGGCACTTAAAGAGAGGACATTGCAACGTGCCCTTGCAAGGAATTTTCACATTTTTAAAAAATGCAGCGCTCTCCAAAAGTCATTGCACTTCTCTTTCTCGAACAGCATCGCAGAGCATGGTTGTGTCAATTGTTAGTTTGCATAGGTTAGACCGCAGTAATCACACCTTGATTCTCCTACATTGCAATGTAAGTATTTACATTGTAACGTGGATTGCAAATATTTTTAACTCTGTGTGTGTGTGTATGTACATATGTGTATGTACATATACATACATACAAAGAAAGAACATTTCAAAGCCCAATTTGATGAAATGCTGGTGTTTATTGCATCCAAACTGGCAGCATTGCTTTCCCTGATGCATTTCGGCATTCGCCTTGTTCACAGGTGAAGAGGTTCATAGAGCCAATTGTAATATGCCTTAAATCACAGAGGTCACCTGTGAACTGTTAATATGCCTTCTAATACCATAATGCACTTGCAGTGTAAATGCAGTGTAAATGCAATATCTGGGACTGTAATCCAAATTTCATCATGCTCAATACATGCACACATATATATATTACCTACCGGCAATAGCCAGTAGGTATTTATTTAGGACCAAAGTTTCCATAGGAAAAGTTTTTTTTGTTTTGAAAATAACTGGCAGCGTTTGACGAATCTGCCCGAAATTTTCAAAAAATAAACAACATTTTTGGTTTAGCTGCGGTGTTGAAAGTGCCGGGGTGATCCGTAAAGCCGGGCAGTGAAAGAAAGGGAGTCCCAAAACGCATTTTCCCCATGTTATATCTATGAGGATTTTTTTAACACAACTACAGCCCGAACCGCTGAAGGCAATTACACAAAATTTGGTAGAAATCTAGGTGTTGGCCCAGAAAGTGTGCTTTTTGCGATTTGGTGTAAATCCAGTCACTGGTTTCAGAGATATTTAAGTTAAAAATATATAGATATCTGGGAGCCCAAAATTCTACTGAAATCCTACAGAAATTTGATTGGCTGCCAACATTTCCTGGTTGATGTGGTGGCAGCCATCTTGAGACTCAACTTGAAGCAAAACCCCACCCCAATTTTTTTTAAAGAAAATGGTGCAGGGTTGAAATACTCTGACTCTCTAGGCCTCTGGGGGGTACCTCAGGGACCCTGCAGGGCCAAAAGACGCATTTCTTTTTATTTAATTCTGCAGGCCCCCATCCTGAAGCCATAGTTGCTTCTGGGGACCACCACCCTCCCAGAGCTGGCTCCCGCTTTGTCCCAGGGTACCAACCCCAGGACATAGGTTTGCTATGGCTTGGCGGGAGCATTACTGCTCAAGGCAAGCTACAGCAAACTTTGCTCTGCTCTGAGCAAACAAGAGAATTTTGCTCTCACTTGCTCAAAGCGAAGCACAATTGCTTTGACACAGAGGAAGCTGAATGTTAGCAGCTCCCTCTGAGTCAAAGCAATACCGGCCCCTGCAGGTGGCGTAGCGCCGGCAGGGACAGTGGGCCTTTCAGGCTCCCCCCATGGTCCCAGTGGAGAGTGGGAGCCCTGCAGGCACATACTTTCAAGGACCAGGCCTTGGGAGATGGGGTCCCTGGGGCCAACTTCAGCCCGAGAAGAAGCAGCCCCCTCCCCAGTTGTACATGGCCGGGTGCCAGGGGAATAAATAAACCCAAGAACGGGGGCCGCGGGGCCCCTCTCCTAAATGAAAACATAAACATTGGCCAGGAACAGGGTCTGCGGGGGCCACTCTTCCATAGTAAATAACATTTTATTTTGAAAAAGGTCAGACGGCAAGTCAACGGAGACCCCTACCCCTTTCTCCACCACTCAGCAAACACGACTCCTGGCTCACTGCTGATTGGTGGATGAAGTTCCTTTAGGTACAGAGGGTCCTTGGGTGCCATCAAGCCCTCCAGTTGCCTCTAGTATTGTAGCAGGGTTTCCGTTCTCCCACAGAACTGTGTACAGAGATCTAGAACTTCGGTGAATTAGGGTGACCCAAAACCCACCTTAGTATCCAAAATCCCCTTACCCAACTAGCTACAGTGTCTCATTGGTCATAACAAACTCCCAATGTCTTAGACAAACCAGAACATGAACTTGGGTTACCTCAGGTATCGTGGAACACATGAACACTCTTTCGCTCTATAATCATTTCAAACCACAACGGGGAGTAAAAGAACACATGTGCAAGTTTGAAATATTTATTTTTCAATGCAAGGTTCTCAAACGCATATATCTTATATAATACCAGAATACATATTATAAAAATCCGAGTTATCAGCATAGTCACTAATCCATAGTAAGCGAACGGTGATAGCATATTATAATGCAAAAATCTATAGAAATCTGTATCACCTATATTTCGCGCACCCTATTTAGCATACTATATTATACCTAAGAAGGTCTCATTTGGGTTTTAGCAGGGCGGGCCCATACCTCTAAATGTCGGTAGGATAAGATCACATCATCAGCTACCAGCTCTCTGCATGCGAAGCACCATCAAGTGTGTTTTTGCATTCTCGGTAACTCTATCTTAAACCCGCTTAGAGCCCAATGTTGGCAGCAACATTATTAGTGTTATGTCTAATGTGGTGCGAGGATCAGGCCTCCCAGCAACCTTGTGTTAGGTTATTCTTAGAGGGTGCAGTTCTCAGTGTGCAGACAGTGTACCAAGTGTACCAAGCACAACTGATATCAGAGCAATAACATATTATTCTCAAATAAATCACATCTTTTGTCTAGGTTTAAAGCTACAATAACAATTATGTGTCGTGTGCAAACTGAAGCCGAAGGAAAATATGTCGTTTAAACATTTAATAAATTTATGCTAACTTAACACAATATATAGAAAAGCAGTAACTATATGACACCCCCCCAATGATCCGAGGACGGTCAAAAAAGAACAAGCCAATATTATAATAAAGGCATAACATGAAAGCAGAGTTCAACAATATTGAGCCAAGCTAAATGTATGTAGATGTTTATAAAAATTAACAATACAAAATATGTATGAATGCCTATAGTGGCCAAACAAAAATGTAATAAAAGTCTTGAACTTGAAGCCAAATATAAAATCATAGGCCTAGAACATATAAAAGTCGAATGTCCGTAAGAGAAAAGGCACCATTCAGAATTACTAAAAAGTCACGTGCCAGTATAGTGAAAGTCTCCAAAGCCACTCATGGGTGGATAGAATATGCAAAATAGGTAGCCACAGCTTCAAACATGAAATCACTGTCTTCATCCGAAAACAATTCAGCCATCCAATTAAGCAATGGGAAAGAACATACGTGCTCCTCCAGCACCGGACCCTCTAGCAACATCAGAGGACAACTCGGTGGGTTCTCAAGAACGTTATGTGCCAGAAACTCATGCGCCGCTGCGGGGATGTCCCACTGACCCATTAGTCCATGCATCGCTGCCAAGGCCATAATCCTTTTGCCAGAACAAACCAACTCGTGAGCAACTACGGGGCCCATCAGCTGATTAAAATCGACTTCAGGAGATAACGGGAAGCAGAGACACAAATCAATGGCCCAGTCAAAATCGCAGCTCAAGCAATGAAACACAGGCTGGACACATGTGAAATAGGAAAATCGAAACGATAATCCAAATGCCGTGCTTAAGGTCGCAAGCGGCAGGGTGCCATAGTAATCAAGCATCCGGTTGCGAAACAGTGTCAGAAGGGGCTGAGCGGCTTCTTGCCCAGGATGGGCATCCATGTTTTAGGAAGCAGAATAATATTAAAACGCCTGCAGCTAACGCCAGCAAAACAAGGAATCTGCCAAACAAACTCGAAAATATTGAATGGAAGAAAGCGGGGATGACACCAAAAATCTTTTCAAATGTAGTCACGAGACCACTGCTAACCAATTTAAAAAAATGAGCTAAGCCAGACGTGGAGGAGGCATTAAAGATTTGATGAACTAATTCGCTGAAATGAAACGGCAAGTCAGTATTTAAAAGTGCCTGCACCTCTGTGCGTGTGTTAGCTATGTGAAGGACATAAGTTTCACAGGCCGAGCTCAGGGCCACTTCCTTTTGAGACAAAAGAACCCTTATTCTGCTCATACCATTGAACTCCGCTTTCAAGGTTGGGATGCACGGCCAGATGGAAACATCTGAATTCCCATGCGTGGGTGGATATAACACGTTCTTGCAACACACCACACCAGCGACGGCTCGTGGAGGGAGTTACGGTGGGGCAGGAGGGTGGGGAGGGGGAGGGGCAGGGTGGAGGTTGCTAAAAACCGGCATATGGATAATTGCAGGTAAGTAAACAATTTAAATAATAAAATGAATTTCGTAGCTCGCACTGCATTGCATTTTGCGATGCAAGGCGCACTACGAAATTCGTTTTATTAATTACATTGTTTACTTACCTGCAATTATCCATATGCCGGTTTTTAGCAACCTCCACCCTGCCCCTCCCCCTCCCCACCCTCCTGCCCCACCGTAACTCCCTCCACGAGCCGTCGCTGCACCACACGTTCTGATACAGTAACCATATAGGCGATACTGACCATTAACCCACAACACTCCTCGTTATTCAAAAGTAAATAACTACCGTTTGTCAATAAAGTGAATGTGGGAACAATTGCAGGAACCGGTGTGCCTTTTAAAACACATGCCAAATTAGGCCGGTCCTGATTACAAGAACCATGCAACTGGATGTGTCTGCATATCAGTGAACGGTCAGGCGACTGTGTGCATTCTTCACCATTCAGATTCACTTCCTTTTCATCCTTTAGGCATCTGTACGTGTATGGTAAAGACCATGCCTCATGTAGGAAAGCACTGCCTAGTGGTTCATATCGTCCTATTGCAATATATCTCATACAATTAGTAAATTTGTACAAAGCAAATGGTAACGTAATAACACCATGGATAAGCCATGTAGCAGCAGCTGCCTCAGCTACAGAAATCGGCAAAGATTCTAACTTTTTAATGTGTAACATAGAAAATGATGCATCTCGCATGGAAAGCATGCGCTGCTTGTCAGTCAAATTAAATGGGGCAAATAGGGATGACACGTTCATGTAACTCCAGGGCACGCGACCCGCCTTAAGAGTCTGTAGTGTCCATGCAAACTGCATCACTGAACGCAATTGATTTTGTCCATGGTACAATACAGACACCTCATCATTCACAATGTCAACTACAGAAGAGACAAT
The DNA here is from genome assembly GCF_964263255.1 of Lissotriton vulgaris. Lineage (NCBI taxonomy): Eukaryota > Metazoa > Chordata > Amphibia > Caudata > Salamandridae > Lissotriton > Lissotriton vulgaris. The sequence continues at coordinate 1,303,531,067 of NC_141694.1, forward strand.
ATTGTTCAAAGTGCAAATTCAGGAAGAAAGCATGTTAATACTGTTATCGACAACTGCAAGCACTTTTTCCAAATTTGCTTGGTCAATCGCCCTTAGGCGCTAAGCAGCCTCAATTTGCGAAAATTTCCAAATTTCATTGTAAACTGCATAAATCCACCGTGTAGACCTACCCTTAGCCGGGCCTTTTATAAAATCATTTAAATCCACATTTTCAGTCAACTAAGACAGATGTAGTTTAACTGCAGCTAAAGTTGAATGTTGTAACCAATTCTGACACAGTTTTCCCACAGAGTAAGTGGTGACAGTATAATCAGTTTCAAAACGGGGATCAGGTCTGACTTGTGTGAACCCTTCAGCCAAACCCAGAAAACGACATTGGCAAGAATCAGCACTTCTTTGCCACATCAGCCAACCCTTTGGATCCAAACTGGATACATTAAAGGATGAATTGTGTAATAGAGTCTGTAACTCACGAATAGATTTCAGAAAAATTACCCCAACCTGAATATTCTTCCAATTTGGGGATAATTGGTGTATTTAGTTTTTTAGAAGTAGCCAATCCAAAGCATGCTGTTTGGGAAATAGTTGAATTTAGAAACAACATGTGATTCGGGATGAGACATGCACGGTGCAAAGCCTCAGTGCCTTGTACCTGCCAATCTTTGGTACCCCAAACCGATTTAAGGTCAATTATTCCTTTCCAGAATTCGTAGCCATCTACAGCTAATTTGTCTAGAAAGGACTTCGAATACAACAATTTTGTATCGGTAAGTCTAACTTTGGACATGGGCTTTTGTGTCATTTTGAAATAAAATGACTCAGGATTTGATTGATTAAAGTCTGTAAAATACGTGTATTTTTTTAGAAATGTACTAGAGCTGCCTATTAATGGAGCAGGGCAGTGTTCCCACTGTGTGCCCACCCAGAGACCTTATAGGGAGGTTATTAAGCGCACGCTGCACGCCATTGAGGTGGGCTAACCAGTTTCTGCCAGTGCCTATAACTCGAGCTGTCAAAGATTGCTTTAAGTCACGGTTCATTCGTTCCACTACACTGTTTCCCTCGGGTCTGTATGGAGACGAAAACTTGACTTGGACCCCCCAACGAAACCATAGCATCCTTATACGCCTTAGAGGCGAAAGCCGGACCCTGGTCCGAATGGAAGGTACCACAGGCAAAAATCCCTACAAAGACTCGCAAATCCTTAATGACAGTCCGTGAATCAGCGCTCCGATGGGGCCATACCCACACAAAGCGTGTGCATGAATCAACTGCTACTAAGATGTACTTATATGCAGTATCAGAAGAAAAAGGACCGCAGTGATCTAAATAAACACACCCCAGTGGTTTATTAGAAATGTACAACTGTGTCTGAGGCGGCCGCGCAGCAGTTGAAGATTTAATCTGCTGGCAAATGTCACATTGAAGGACATAATCGCGCGTCTGTTTGTACAGTCCCCGCCACCAGAACCTCTGTTGTAGCTTAGTTACAGTGGCTGAGATGCCCGCATGCACAGACGCCACACCTTCATGAGCCACTGTAACCAAAGCAGTTCTGCGATCCGAGTTGGGAATTAAACGTTCGCCAACATCAGGAATTTTCACATAAGGAACCTAATCGGGACTTAAATGGTATGTGTATTTTTTAGGGAACCCCGCAGGATATTTACTTCCCTTCTCAGTCGCAGCAACATCTGCCAAGATGTCATCATCTATCTTACTTTTGGACCTCGTAACTGCTGCAACTAAGTATTTTGATACTGCTGACTTCGCTGCTTCATCAGCAAGCAAATTACCGACAGCGTGGACTTCCACGCGCTGATGGCCAAGAGTATGAATCACAAACACGAGTGGCAACTTTTCTTTAAGTTCCGCCACTCGGACCCAGATCATTTTATGTTTTATTGTGCTACCTTTGGAATCACGAAATTCATTCTGAATCCAAAAGAACACGTTTTCATTGTAAGACTGTACACAGTAGTAAGAGTCACTTACGATCAAAGTCGTCACACTAGGATCCGCGTACTCCAATGCAAGCATCAGAGCACGAAGCTCTGCCAATTGTGCGGTGCAGTCCCCAAGCGTCTGCGTGTGCACGACACTGGACTTGAACTCATCGTTCACCATGGCACCGACCACAATGGCGCAAGTGGAAAAGTAGGCATGTTTAGAGCCATGCGCAACCTGCGCCGAACCATCAGTGTAAATGATGCAATGGAAATCCTCCAACGGCCGCATTGCTAAAGGAGCAGGATGAACAAATTCATACTGTAAGTACTCCTGCGACCATAAAGTGGCATCAAAATAAAACGTGACATCCTGGGATGACAAGGATGCAGCCCATTGAATCCACTGAGGGTGCAAAGCTTTAGAATTTGGTACACTGGCTTTCGTAACTGCCTCCAAGGCAGGACACGGGGTCACAACCAACATGCGTTTTCCCTGCGACAGGGCACGTTCCTTGAGAATTGCCATCTGTACAGCCGTCAAAACTTTCTCCACAGTGGAAAAGCGCATTTCAGCCGAAGTGTACAAGTGTGGCTTGTAAGCCATAGGTACTGTATCTCCTTCATTAAAAGTTAGGTACGTGAAACCTACCGTCCCCGGGACAATTCTTATCACCAGGTTGGTCTGGTTATCACAAGTCTGTAAGTATTCAGAAGCGAGCAAATCAGCTTGCAAAGACTGCAGAACAGCTGAATGCTCAGGCAGCCAGCATGATTTGGAAAAAAGATGGTTGTATCAAAGTGTTAGACCTGACATCATTGGCTTGAGTCTCTCCTCCATTTTTTTTGTTTGCCTCCACTGTTTTAAGAAGTTTTGCTGGTATAAAACTTTGGGCGCTGTGCCATTGCTGATCAGTGCCACAGTGCAAGTGCTCCCTATGTTAAATTTATTAATCGATTGAATTCCATGTTTGGCCTATTTGGTTTACTGTCAGTCCCTAGTCTAGTGCACCAGGAGTGCCAGGGCTTGTAAATACAAATGCTGCTCGTGGGCTTGCAGCACGTGTTGTGCCACCCACAAGAGCGGCCTCGGAAAAGTATGTCTGAAGGTCTGCCATTGCGAGACCTACGTGCAGTCTGGTACTGCCACGCTGACTGCGCAAGTACACCTCCTTGCCAGTCCCTAAACCTTCCCTTAACTTCATGTTAGACACCCCTATGGTAGGCCCACGGGCAGGGTGCGTTGTAAGTATAAGCTAGGACAAGCCTGACCAAGTTGGCATGTCCTAATAGTGAATTACAGCCATATTTGTTTTTCACTATTGCGAGGTAGCCTGCTCAACATTAGTTAGAATGGGCCGCCAGGATTATTAATGCTATGATCTTAGCTGGCTCGGGGAGCATGGTTCAATGTCGAGTTTGGTATCCCTGAACTCGGGGTTTCATTACGCATCCGTTTGTGTGGATGGTTTTTGGACTCTGGGTTTGAAAATAGCACTTTTAGAAAGTGGCTATTTTCTTGTCTAACCATTTCTGGTTTCTGCTGGTCTTGCGTGTGTGTGACAGGAGCTGGGTGGCTCCAGAGGTCTGAGTGAGTCAGTGTGGGATGAGTGGGACATTTGCGTTGAGAGTAGGGGGAGAGTAGTTGCTGATAGCCTGCCCTGCCAGATACAATGCTAGCTCCACCTCCTGCCAAGCGGCTGATGGCTCCGTGCCTGCCATGGACGATCCTAGCCCCACCTCCTACCAGGAGGCCGATAGCTCTGCTCCTGCCCGTGACAATGCTGGCTCCACCTCCTGCTAGGCGTCTGAGGCCCCAGCCCTGCTCAGTGAATAGGCCAGGTACCTCTGCCTGGCTCCACCCACAACAGACCCAGGATGTTGGGAAATTCCCCGGCATGGACAAAGGGATCAAAGCCAAAAAGGGGTATAAGAGAAGGACCCCTGAACCAAGACGTTAGATCACTTCTGACAAGGAACCCTGTAACCAAGGACAAAAGGCCTGCTGATCTAAGGACTAGCCTACCCCTTCTGCCAGTGTGCTGTTTGCTGGGGGGAATCCTGCAGTGCTTCTTTATTTTTGCCAAGGAACCAGGAGAGAGGAACTGTGTGTGTACTCTCACGCTTTGCTAAGAAAATCTCCAAGGACTGGAAGAGGGCCAGTCTCCTGTTGATGTCACAGGGCTAAAGGACTTCATCTGCTACAAGTGCTATTTGCTGGAACCTGTGAATCCAGCGCCTCTGAAAGACACCAGCAATCTCGACGCCGACGGACGTCGCCAAATCCAGCTCGACACCGTGAGTAACGGCTCAAGTGTCCCGCTTCCTCGACGCCGGCCGCCGGGCCTGATCGACGCCAGCAGCAAAGCCAGTGAGTAGTGAGTTCGGCTCCAGCTCCACGGGGCCTCGTGTCTGCACCGCTGCTGATCGCATCGACTGCGTGCCCTCTCGACGCCATGAGCACTGCTCACTCTTGCAACCGCATCATCGACAACGACGCCTGTTGAGGCCTGATCGACACCGAAGACGCGACGCCGGATTGCTCGACGCCGCTGATCATCGTGTGCTTCATTTTCCAAGGTACTGTGTTGTTGGGGGTCCGTGTGACTCCGGGCTCGACGTAGCGCTCCTCACGGTCGACGCCGAACCCCTTTGGATTAACTTTGCCTCGACGTCGTGTAACTCCCGTGTGGGTTACCTTGTTGCTAAGAACTGTGTTTCCAAGAAGAAGAGTTGCTTTTGTTACTAAAGACTTTTCGTGCTAAGAAGAAACTACGCTTGAACTATTATTTTTCCTTCCAAGAGTATTTATTAAGACTGTAGTATATTTTTGTCGTTATTTGGTCTTGTGCTAAGCCTTATATAAAAATCCTTATTTTTATAATACTACTGTGTCGTGTCCATTTGTAGTGTATTCACTTTATTACTGTATGTGGTCATAAATGCTTAACACACAGCCTCTGAGATAAGCCTGTCTGCTCTGCCAAGCTACCAAGGGGGTGAGCAGGGGTTATCAAAGGGTGTGATCCCCTTGCCCTGACTAGAAAAGGTGTGTCCCTATTTGTCAGAAGTGCATACCTCTGCCAACTAGAGACAGCTGGTTCTAACACAAAGCATGCAAAGGCTTGATACGCTGGGCATATTCCGGAATGTATGTTCTTCCGAAATTCAAAAAGCCCAGTAAAGACTGTAATTTTTTCAGTGTTGTCGGAGAGCGCAACTGTGCGCACTTCTCCAGGAAGTGAGGAGCCAAGCCTTTTCCTTCATTAGTTAGTTCATAGCCTAGAAACAACACTGTGTACTCTGCAATGTGCGATTTTGCAAAATTAAACTTGTAACCCATGTCTGCGAAGTTACAAATAATACTGTTCACTCGACACAGATGCTCCCAAAGTTCGTCGTCTGTGAGATAGATATCATCCACATAGGAACAAGCATCTGGGTCGACCCTCTCCAACAGAGAGACAATGCGGGCGGAAAATACTCCAGGACTGTTCCTATAGCCCATTGGGAGACGTCGAAACATTTCATGGACACCGCCGCATGTGAAAGAAGTCCATTGGGAACTTAGACTGTCCAATGAATGGGCATAAAAACCATTGGAAATGTCAAGCGTGGTTTTGAACCGCTTACGCACAAGACTATTTACAAGGGCAGAACCGTGAGTATTCTGTACTGCACAGTTACGGCAATGCGAGTTTAAATGCCGGTAATCCAAAACCAAACAGTAAGAGCCGTCCGGCTTGTTTACAGTAAAAAGGGGGTTATTCATCGGTGACACACACGTTTCAATTACACCTTGATATTCCAATTGTTCAAGGATCGCTGCGACTGAAGCTTTGGCTTTACGTCGTATGGGATATTGAGGTTGAGGCTGCGGCTGAGACCGTAAAGGAATCTCGTGGTTTGGGGACAATTTATCCCAGCCACATTGATTGTGGTACACAGCCGGTGAAGCGCTAGAGCCCACTCTTCTGCAAAGTGCAGCGCTTCCACTCTCGAAACAGTGTTCGCGAAACTGGGGAGGATTACCTCCTCCCCTCTCGGAGCTGCGAGCACAAAAGGTGGGGGCCTGTCAGCCCCCGAAAGCAAAATGTCATACGTAGATGAAAGATTTTCCCAAAATACCCCCTTAATGGTACGCTGTATGTCACCTTCAATTAACAGGACAATTTCAAAAAGTTGATCAGGGGGAGCAACTCTTGTATCAGCTGTTTCAATCACAACATAAGTGTCAGTCGCTGTCACCTTCAGTAGTGGACGGAGGGCCTCTCTCACTATGGTAATCTCCGCAGCGCTGTCCAGCGAAGTCAGAGCCAAGTCAGATTTCGAAGCCCCGTTCTCACAATCTGGGGCATATCGATGCGCCGTTAAGGCTGCGACTTTCTTCTTGGCAAACTGCGGTCTCTGAGGCGTAGAGCCTTCCTGCTTGTCTGCACCGATGCGCGGGCGGGGCTGACCACGTCCTTGCTGGCCACCCCGGCCCCTGCCGCCCCCTCCACCACCGGTTGACGGAGCCGATGAGTCCTATAAGGAACGAGGAGAGCGTTGGTCAGAAGCCTGAAATCGTTCAGGTGACTTAATCATCGCGCGGTCGCGCAAATCATAAACCCGTTCTGACTGCGCAGGCAACAGAGACGCAGGGCGCGAAACCTGTGTTTGTTGTTGTTGCTGTTGCTTACCCTGATTCTGTTTTTTCAGCCAATTTTGTTTCTTGGATTTGGGTTGAACGTCAGTTTCCGAAGCTTGTCCCTGGGGCTGCTTCTTCTCATTTTTTAGAAAAAGGCTTATTACCCTTACTATTGCGACCAACTGTTTTATAAGCCGCCACAATTATCCTCGCTAACTGTCTGGTATTCTCGGCATTGGGAACCAGCGCCAAAGCGTTAGCCACCTGAAAGTTCACTGCATCCCCCTTGACATTCGCAAGGATCAGATAGCAAAACACATCAAAGGAGCCACACAGGCGCATACCCAACTCAACAGCCGATTCCGGCCCATGATCATCTTGAACACGTTTAAGGACCGTAGACAGATTGGATACAGACGAGGAGCCAAAGCACCTCGAATAGACAGCCGCAAAAGTCTTACCCCAGGTCTCACAGTCAACAAGTTCAGGTGCCAAATCTTTCGGCAAACTAAGCGTAAGAATCCGGTGTTTTTTACCGGGAGTCGTATTAGGAAACACCGCCTCCAGCTGGTCAAATTTCTTGGCAAGCCAAAAAGGAAAATCATCCTTATCTAGGGGCTTCTTGCCCATAACGGAATTCACCATGACAGGACTGATTTTCAAACCAGCCTGCCCTGCCGGAAGGGCCGCACCTCTGGGGGCACCCCCGTGAACATTACGACTCGTGTAATGCACAAGGGCTCTAATCATGGCAATGGCGACTACATGAAGTCGCCTAAGGTCTGCTATGTTACAAGTGGCGTGATTAGGGTGAGGTGTAAATCCAGCCAAAGCGGGCCAATTTGTGCCCGGAATGGACAATGGACCTAACCTCGGAGCGGTTAAAGAGTGTGGTAGGGCGCCACCAAACCAAACTCCATGCTGCCAAACATCAATAGGTACTTCCTGTGCTCTGTACGGAGCATATTCAGCAGGTACAGGTGACGCAGTGTACGAGTGGAACACACCAGAATTTGCGTCCACTGCCGGAAATGTCACCCACGAATAAAACAGTTTGTACGGGTAAGCATGTTCCGCCCTCACCACCAGAACCACAGCCAAGCCTTCTAAAGGTACATCATAAGTCCGCAAATGATCACGCACCGCAATGCGACTATGCTGCGGGATGTCCACGGCTTGTGCCATGACTGCACAGGAACGTGAAAAAACAAAGATTACTTTGTAGCACAACTGGGTAGTAATTCAAGGAAACCGTTTTAGATAGATTCAAGCTTGAAAAGACCTATTTCAAAAATAGGTAGGTTTATCCGACACCACCGTTTTCCGGAACCGGGAATGAAGGGGTTAAGGTTTGAATGATATACTACTCGAGTGTCATGATATAAGGCCAACAACGTATGGGCGCCATGTAGCAGGGTTTCCGTTCTCCCACAGAACTGTGCACAGAGATCTAGAACCTCGGTGAATTAGGGTGACCCAAAACCCACCTTAGTATCCAAAATCCCCTTACCGAACTAGCTACAGTGTCTCATTGGTCATAACAAACTCCCAATGTCTTAGACAAACTAGAACATGAACTTGGGTTACCTCAGGTATCGTGGAACACATGAACACTCTTTCGCTCTATAATCATTTCAAACCACAACGGGGAGTAAAAGAACACACGTGCAAGTTTGAAATATTTATTTTTCAATGCAAGGTTCTCAAACGCAGTATCTTATATAATACCAGAATACATATTATAAAAATCAGAGTTATCAGCATAGTCACTAATCCATAGTAAGCGAACGGTGATAGCATATTATAATGCAAAAATCTATAGAAATCTGTATCACCTATATTTCGCGCACCCTATTTAGCATACTATATTATATCTAAGAAGGTCTCATTTGGGTTTTAGCAGGGCGGGCCCATACCTCTAAATGTCAGTAGGAGAAGATCATATCATCAGCTACCAGCTCTCTGCATGCGAAGCACCATCAAGTGTGTTTTTGCATTCTCGGTAACTCTATCTTAAACCCGCTTAGAGCCCAATGTTGGCAGCAACATTATTTGTGTTATGTCTAATGTGGTGCGAGGATCAGACCTCCCAGCAACCTTGTGTTAGGTTATTCTTAGAGGGTGCAGTTCTCAGTGTGCAGACAGTGTACCAAGTGTACCAAGCACAACTGATATCAGAGCAATAACATATTATTCTCAAATAAATCACATCTTTCGTCTAGGTTGAAAACTACAATAACAATTATGTGTCGTGTGCAAACTGAAGCCGAAGGAAAATATGTCGTTTAAACATTTAATAAACTCATGCTAACTTAACACAATATATAGAAAAGCAGTAACTATATGACAGTATGTCCCACACAGTGGTGATAGAGCGCCGGATCACCTGCTCAACATACTCACCTGGGCCCATATAACTATGTATAAATTAAAACAGGTAAACCTACACTCAATCAATTTTGATTTTACCATTCGGGATCTATACCATTTATCTCACTAAACCAAGTCACCAATACCTAAAAATCCTAGAGGATCAAGAGAGCTAGCCTGAAAAAAATAGGTAGTAAAATAACATTTAGTATTTCATAAATAACCACAAACTCAGTAAACAATAATTTCTTGTTCTATGTAGGATGGGCCACGGGCTGAGTCTAAGGATAAGAATCCCAAAATGCAGATGCCAGCAAGAAAGAACAGGTGCAGATCAGAATCAGGATAGGCTACGGACCAAATTGGATCAGGACAGGACCACCACAGGCTAAGACCTGCACCACAGCTAAAGTTCAAATGCCAGCGTTGTAAAACCCTCTCTGCAGCTAACAGTTGAACGCCAATTGGGTCATCGATCTCCTCCCCAGAACCCTGATTGGGTTATCGAATTTTCTGACAGAGTGCTCCACCAGCACTTCTGCTCTCGATCACCTATTGAGTGCGTTGGGTCAGTGACAGGTCAGCTATTCGGACAAGTGAGACAATCTAACTAGCTAAGCCTATCCTAGTTATACTATTTTCCAGGTCAGTGTACCACCCACAAATGTTGCAAATGTGTGAATCCCACAATTGTATTGGACAAAAGACGAGGAGTAGTTATCAAACCAAATTGATATGAGGTAACTTGTAAATCATGTATTTAAATGTTCGCTCCCATAACTTTATCTTCCCATGTACTTTTTATTCCACCCGGTAGTGAATGTAACAATAAGACAATTTAACAATTTTATTAAATTCAGCTTCCTCTGGCAGGGTGAGGAGTTCGCTCTTCTCATAGTTCTTGCCATCCATGTAAGATTGGCATGGTTTAAATGTCACAGATTCAGTGGCTCGGGGTTTTTTCGCACAGGCGCAGTATCTCCAAAGATGGAGTTCAGCGGTACATTTAGGCCCAAATACGATACATGCAAGAATAGAAAAGAAACAGTTTTAGAGACACAGAATAAAATTAATGCACTATATACCACTTCTTACTACTCTATTCCCATTATTTTATTTTAACTATTGCATTAAATGTTAGGCAAAACAAACAGCTAAGCAAAGCAGCGATGCAAGCTTCTTGCACGTTAGGGCACTAAACAGCCATCTTAGTTCTAGTGCACGGAAGCAAAACTTTTCCCACCAAGCATGTCACGTGAGCGTGACAGATGCATGCGCAGTAAAAAAATCCTGTGTAGCAGCAGCCATTTTAATGCAAGCGAATTATAGTTAGTAAAAGCACATTGACGAGCTTCCCCTAGATACCTAAAATGTCGTGTAATGCAATATTATTATAACAAAACATGTTAGTTAGTACATTAATATTATTTTCGAGAAGGTTCAAAACAAGCAAGTCACTTTACGTGCAAAACCTTGCTCCATCAATCCCCTCTTTGATGATATTTTATACCATCACTAATTTAATGAAACAGATGCCAACTTTTACACTTCCCCCAACTCAATTTCTTCAAACTTTCTGTTAAAATTCTTTTAATTTTTAATGTGAAGGTCTTTCACTTTTTTGTACAAATGTCCATTATGCTCTTCTAATTCGATTTTGTTAACATTTCTTTTCTTTCCTCTCTTATTCACTGTATATGTCCTTTTATGCTTGCGACATTTGCAACAAGTTATTATTCCTAATATTATTAAGGCTATTCTCACCATTGTCATCAGTATTTTACCTACAAAACTTTTTCCTACATTAGAAAACCAACTACCTATAGAGGAGAGACCATCCGTTAATCTCTTCCATTCACTATCAACCTCCAGTGGTTTGAGTTATTTTTCTAAAAGTGTAATATTCCTTACATACTTTTTCAGTTCTACTCTTTTGTCAGGTATGTAAGGGCAACAATGTTGCACTTTCAGAATCCTACAGACTCCGCCCTCTTTTGCCAACAATGTAACAGGAGCAAGTCGATTTTTTAAAACCATTGACCTTACCGCAACTAGTTCAGTATTGATCATTAAGAAACCTCCAGCAGTGTCAGTCAATAAAAGATTCACTACTGTTGAAAATTTGCAAATTCTTTGAGTATTCAAAACCACTCCCACTGAAGGTATCAATGCACTAAATATATCACCTACAATTTCTGAAAAACTAGCTCTTTTACTACGTATTAGTCCAATAGTTTCTTCATTGCTTCCAGTGATTTTATTTACATGGTATACCTTTGGGAATACTATTCCAAAATAGCAACTCCCATACCAATGATCAGGCAATTTGTAATATACTTTGTTCCCACATATATAATAAATCCCAGGAAATACTGGCTCAGTTCCATCCTTGAAACCCCAACCCCCAATTACTTTATAATTGTGTTCACATTCACTAGAACCAATGAATATATTGTTATAATAACTTGTTCTCTCCCTGTGGAGACAGAATTTCCCTTTATTTTCAAAGTCCAGCAACATAGCAGCATGTGTTTTGCCATTCAAGGTGTATTCTTTATTTTCTGCCCATTTAGGAATTTTTCGTTTCTGTTCTGTTTCTTTTCTCTGGAAATCCTCCTTTTCTCAACTAAATTCAAAAATATCTTTTCTTCTTCATGTAAAATGCATGTTAAATTATTCATGTGTGCTTCAGCTATATCTATTGTACCTATTGTTAAAAAATATTCTCCACATAACGAGCTATGTCACCTTTAGTTTGTACAGGATTCAGGTTACTATGAATAGAAAGTTCAAAGAAAATCACGTCTGAATTAGAATAATAATATTGTAAGGTTCCTTTCTTGTAAAATAAACTAGCTAAAATACTACATGAAATACCATAAGTCAGGGGCAAATGATGATAAGTGACACATTCTGCTACAGATAATGGTAGCTTCATACAAACAAAGCAATCACTTATTTCCATTGCCTCTACATAATGTACTAACAGATTTGCAAATACGTTCAAGCGTGTTCTATTTCTACCTTTATTGTAATGCAATTCTTCCTCAACTGATGCTTCTAATTCTACCTTTTGCTGTTTAATTTATTCTTCCATGTATATTTAACTTTTTAGGTACATCTACTTTTTCCTAAATACTAGTGTTATTTTTCTCACTTTTATCCATTAGATAAGGAATAGCTACTGTCAATCCTAACCATACTATGAGTACTATTACTACACTACATGTGCATATTCTACAGCATGTTTTAACGCAGTTTCTTTTCGGTTTACCATTAACAGTATGATCAGCCATTTTTCTTTTAAGGAGACAGCCCCTCTTTAGGACTTTTCACAGAATTTTAACTTGCGAAATTTTCACGTTGGTCTCACTTCTTCATCTGCTGGATCATCAATTAATTTGTCATCATTTTCATCACTCAGTTCTAGATTTTCAAAATCTTCAAGGATGACATAGGTCCATTCAGGGCCTTTGAATTTATTATTCAGTCTTTTCAATCATGGACTTCTCCTTTTTTGTTGTTCTGTGGAAAGCCCAGTTTGGCTTGATATTTCGTTTACTTGCTCTGGTTCTTCATTGATTGATTTAAGATGAATTTTCAGTATTTTGACAAAACCAGGTCACTTATCTCCCTTTCTGAGTCTTTTAGCTGGCACTGTGCTTTGTTTTTCTTCAATTGCTCTTTTATTCTTGTTCAGTTGTGGCACAATTTGTACATCTTCGTCATCTGTATTCCTCTCTATCTGACTTGGTCAAGGTCTTGCTTCTGTTTCCCATTCCTCCAATGCCTCGTATTGGGTTAACCTAGGTCTTGGAACTAATTCATTCATGCATGCTCCTACATTGTACAAAACTCTACCATTAAAGGTACCATTTTCTGAAAATGCCAAAATTCCATCATCTTTTGTATATTCTATAAAGGTTTCCAACCATATGCAAGTGTGATAGCCACTTTCAACCATCATGTATGATGCGTGCGTATTCAGTGGTGGAATAATAATCCCTTCTCTAGTTTTCATCGGCTTATCCTTTTTAAAGAAATTTTTAACGTTCTTGACAAATGACATTTTTCTTTTATCTCCGTACATGATATAAGATCTCCCTCTAATCATCTGTTCTTTAGCAAAACCTAGATATTTTCTATCAGGTCTATTTCCTATGAATCCTGGATCTAAATGCCACATATATTTTATGCCGTTTTACTTCGTGATGACACTCAGTTAGTTTACGGAAAACCTCCAATACCAATGTGTTTCTTATTTTCAATGACCAATCAATGATTAGAATTCAAATAAATCCAGCCAATAATTGCGCGTTTTTCGCGTGAGACGAGTTCTTACGCTCCTGTACTCACCCCTCCTTTACAATATTACCTCAGCTACACACCCGCTGTTTCAACCAATACCAGCGCGGTTCTGAGTGACGTCAGTGCAGCTCCGCAACTGACTCCCTCCTTCGGAAGGTAATACAAGAGTTTACTTCTATTCACTTTTAAATGTTTATTTTCATTATTTTACAACGTAAAAACATTCACCGCTGTGCCTAAGTAACTAATTCAAAGAAAAAGAATGATTTTGATTCACTGCGAGTAACTCCCTTCCGTTTACTCTTCATACACTACAAGTAGATCCCTTCCATCTACCTTTCAACCAAGCATCAGAGAACCTGTTACTCCCTCGGGCTTACTCTTTCTAGGTTATGTAAGGCCAAAGTTTTACCAACGAACCCCTTTGCTGTCAATCAAGCTCAGAAGAACCTACTACTCCTCCAGTGTGAACCTTTCTAGGTGATTTCACACCAAAGTTTTACTAGCAAACTCTTTGCTATCAATGATTCACACATTTATACAGAAAAATCCCTAAAACAGTGCTTCCGATTTTACCTAACCATGCACTTACTTCCTCCGACTAGGGACCTCACTACAGAGTGGCTTCCATTTACCATCTGATATTCTGCCCCCGGGGATTCCAGACAAAACATAAAACAGGTACGAACAGATTTGGTTAATACATAAAATCAATACAATCAATAATTAATGAACGATAAATAATCAATACATAACTACCTATCTTAACTAATCCCTAACCTTACCTCTGCTACCAAAAAAGCTGATAGAGCGCGGGCTCACCTCCTCAACATATAGGCCACCATGAACTCGTCAAACATGGGTTGAACTTAAGAGGATAGGAAGACAGCGCCTTTTACAGCAGGGGTATCAAAGTTCACAGTTCTAGGCCTGCCAACATTATTTTTTTTTTTAAATCGTGGGGTATGCGTACCGTGCAGAGTACAGTAAGCTTACAGAAAGCTTACTGTAAGCTTACTGTACTCTGTACGGTGCGCCTATCCCCGCGATTTTCTGAAAAAAATAATGTTTTTTGGGGGGCCTGGGTGGGCCTTGTGGGACCCCCTGAGCAGGCCTAGGGGGTCAGGGTGCTTCTACCCTGCCCCCTTTTTGAGTTCTACACGTTTGTTTTTCTGCTTTCCTGTGCCTCAGTCTACCGAGGCACAAGATGGCTGCCAACAATATCTGTTTTGGAGTGTTGACAGACAGTGGCAGCCAATCAGCATGCAGCTCATACTCGGGAAGGTACAGAGTACAGTAAGCTTACGTACACTCACGGTGTACCACCGATAGATATATAATTTGGGAAAATTCAATTTTCTCAACAACTACTGGAGCGATTTTCACCAAATATAAAAAAGGCACAACTGCATACCAGTCCCTACCATTTTGCCAAGTTTGGTGTAATTCCATTCAGTCGTTCGGGCTGTAGCCGTGTCTAAAGGTCCCATGGAAAATTGCATTGGGCTACATTTCACATTCAATTTTTTCAAAAACTACTGGAGGGATTTACACCAAACATACAAAAGGCACTGCTGCATACCAGTCCCTACCATTTTGCCAAATCTGGGGTGATTCCGTTCAGCCGTTCGAGCTGTAGACTTGTCAGAATGTCCCTATGGAAATTAACATGGGGAAAACACGTTTTGGGACTCCCCTTTTTTCTCGGCCCCCGCTTGATGAATCCCCCCGAAACTTTCAGGGAAGGAGCGGAGCGCAGCGAGGCAAATTTAAGGAAAATTACAGGCAGAACCCCCAATCGGCGCCAAAGTTATTCCCAATAGAATGTTCGGAATTCTATGTCAGGACCGGAGGCTTCAGATTATGCTATATCTTCCTTCGCTTTATTAACATAAAGAAACCACAGCAGCTCAGGAAAAGATATAATAAGAACACAAGATGCTTTAAACATAAAGCATTGACGTAATGTTCAACAAAAAATCAACAACAACTCCCAAGAGTCTCTTTGCTTATAATCATAGTCCACAGTCCTTTGTCTCTGTCCATCGTCCCTATATAACCGGACTTCCCATCATCTTCCTTCTCTTTCTTCGCTGCTCCCGCAGCCAGATAAGTGTTTTCTATTTTGTCTTCTTTTATTGTGATTGACTGTCTTGCGGTCTTTGGGGACTCCTTGCATGGTTTCTTCCCTTTCAGAGTCCCTGGTTGCGGGAACGTTCTGTCGTTCCTACGCGACTTTATTCCCACTTGTGTGCGGTGTGTACATAGACCGCAAGGGGGCGGCCCGTCGCCTCGCCGACCCTCCGGCGCGCCTCCGCAGTACGAGGAGCCGCGCCGTGGGGTCTGCTTGCGCAGGGGCCGGCCCTCGCGTACCCCTCTGACACCTGGTGTTCCGGGTCTGTACTTTCACAATTTTGACGCCCTCTGGGGTCTGTATAGCGGTTTTGACCGCGTGAATCGCCTTCGGGCGAGATCTGTGCACCTCTTTGACAGTGTGTGGCCTAGCGCGCTTGAGGGGTACGTAGACCCGGTCCCGGCGAGGAGGGCCTGCGCGCTTGGGAGTTGGTGCAGCCCACCTGCCACGTCAGCTGGCCCAAAACGTGATCACAGCCGCTGGGCCTGCCCACATTCGAGAACTTTCTCGGTTGCCGCCCTCTTGGGTGCCCCGCATTTGCCCCTCGGTCCCGAGATGGAAGGGGAGTACGAGGAGGAGGCCTGCCCCTATCTGCAGGATGATGAGTTTTACCAAGCGGTGGACAACTCCATCTATCGTTGTGTGACGAAGGTGGTAGGGCCCATGGAGGACCGCCTTTCGGCCCGCATCGTGGAGGAGTGTGCGAAGCTGGCAGCGGCGCAGGTGCCGCCGTCCCCCGAACTCCCGGGGACGTCCGGCGGGCTGCCGCCCGCTCCGAAGAGACCCCGAGGTGAAGGGCCTTCATCGGAGGCCCAAGGCGTGGATAAGGGCGCTTTCGAGCGTCTTCGTGACGCCTTCCTGGCCAAGGCGGCGGCGGTGCCTCCGACGCCCTTGGTGGAACCTGGCACTTCGGGCGGCCTGTCGACGGCGCCCGCCTCCCCGATCTACGACTCTCCGGACACGGATGACGACGGGGAGTCGTCCCGTTCTTGGCTCCCGGTGCCTTCAGGGAAGGAGATGCCCCGAGATGAGTCGGGCATGCTGGACCCGGACGAGATCGTCCACCCCCGATCCGCGGCCTGGGCCCCGGGGGAGACGGTGGCGAAGTTTGTCGCGGGCAGGTTGCGCAAGCCCCTGGAGAAGGAGGCGAGGGGTTGCCTGCGCGGGGAATGCCCTCGGCCTACTTTGGAGGGGAAAGTGGCCATGACACCAGAATTGGATCCCAAGATGGCCACCTTCCTGGCGAAATTCATGAAGGACCCCAGGAAGGGGATCGACCGGTCCTGGCGGGCCTGCCAGGACAAGCTGTTGGATGCGGTCGGGCCCGCCACGAAGATCCTCGATATGGCGGAGGAGGCTCGAGCGAATGGCACCGCCATTTCACCGGAGGTGCTCTCCAACTGGGCCCAGAGGGTGATCGTATTCTTGGGCAACGCCAACTGTGCTCTGTCCACGGAGCGGCGGCGGTCGCTCCTTATCAAGCTGGACCCAAAGCTGGGGGACCTGGCCTCGTCGGAGGCAGGTGCCGTGGCCCAGGGTGGCCTCTTCGGTGAGCCTTTTATCCGCGAGCTTGGAAAGTTCGTGAACACGTTCACGTTGCCGGACAAGGCCCAGTCCAGCATCAAGAGGGTGTTCCACCAGCGTTTTTCTGGAGGGGCCGGTCGCGGCAGGGGCCGCGCGATCGGCCGTGGTCAGCAGACCAACAACCGTGGACAAGGCTCCGGAAGAGGTCAGTACCAGACCTCGGCCAACTACACCAATTTCTACCCCACGAGGGGACAGCGCTATGGTGGCAGAGGATTCAAGAAGAACTCCGGACAAGGAAATGCCCCCGGTGAGTGTACTTTGCTTGGATCAAGTTCCGATTGGGGGCGGCTGGCAAGCTTTTACGGGGAGTGGGAATTGCTCACTGCCGATGCTTGGGTTTTGCAAACTGTGAGAGGTTTCCATATAGAGTTTCACGACCAACCAACGCAGGTGCGGCCCCCGCGCCCGATGGTTTTCTCAGAATCCGATGCGCGATTGATAGACGGGGAGGTCTCGGACTTGCTGCGCAAGGGAGCCATCCGTCTATCAACGCGCCACCCACATGGGTTCCTCAGCAACGTCTTCCTGGTAGACAAGACGGATGGGGGCAAGAGGCCTGTGATCAATCTCAAGGAGTTCAATGGGTGGTTGGTCTACCGTCACTTCAAGATGGAGGGGATCCACCTCCTTCGGGACGTGCTCCTCCCCCGGGATTGGATGGTGCGACTGGATCTCAAAGATGCCTACTTGGTCGTTCCCATCCACCCCCCTCATCGTCGTTTCCTACAATTCCTGTGGGACGGCAAGGTGTTCGAATTCACCGCCCTGCCGTTCGGTCTTTCTTCGGCCCCGTGGTGCTTCACGAAGGTCCTTCACCCGGTGGTGGAGTTTCTCAGAAGCCAGGGGGTCCGTATGATAGTATACCTAGACGACATCCTCCTCATGGGACAGTGCCCAGAGGTGCTGGCAGGACAGCTGCGTCAAGCTGTCGGCCTGCTTCAGAGACTGGGGTTCGTTGTCAACGGCTCCAAGTCGGTCTTGGTTCCCACTCAGCAGATCACCTTTTTAGGTTTCGTGGTGGACTCGGTACAGGCGGTCTTGAGCCTGCCGGGTCGGAAGGTCGCAAAGATACAACACCTGCTTCGGCAGACGATCGCGAGGGATCGTACGTCACTGCGCCATGTCGCCAAGGTGGTGGGTCTTCTATCGTCCTCCATCCAGGCGATTTTCCCAGGCCCGCTGCACTACAGGGCTCTTCAGCGCCTGAAGGCGCAGCATTTGCGCCGTGGGATGTGTTACGACCAGTGGGTTCCCCTCACGGACGAAGTGAAGGAGGAGATGTCATGGTGGCTGTCTCACATGGAGGCATGGAATGGGCGAGCGATCTTCGGGTCGGCTCCGGACTTGATCATAGAGTCCGACGCAAGCAGGTCGGGCTGGGGCGCCCGGTGCGGGGATTTTTCCACCGGCGGCGCCTGGTCGTCAGCAGAACAACAATTGCATATCAATTGTTTGGAGCTCCTTGCGGGCTCCTTCGCGGTTCGCTGTTGGACCAAGGATTCGGTCAAGGCTTGTGTCCTGCTACGGATGGACAATATTTCGGCGGTCCGATATGTGAACCACCTGGGAGGTCCTCGGTCCCGCGCTTTGGCGGATCTAGCGAAGGACTTCTGGGATTATTGCCTGTCTCGTCACATTGCGGTGACGGCAGAGTATCTGCCAGGCCAGTCCAATCAGGTAGCGGATTGGCACTCTCGTCATCTCAGGGATGCCAGCCAGTGGAAACTGGATCCGGGAGTCTTCCGGTGGCTACTTTCCCTTTGGGGCCCTTTCTCGGTGGACCTCTTCGCGTCCCGTCTCGACCACCAGCTGCCGCGGTTCTACAGCTGGAGGCCGGACCCTCTGGCGGAGGCCACGGACGCGTTCTTACAGGATTGGAGTCGGGAACAACCGTTTGCGTTTCCCCCGTTCTCCATGATCATGCGAACGGCGGCTCAAATACGCCGCCAGGGTGCGGACCTGGTGTTGGTTACACCGCTGTGGAGGTCTCAAGTATGGTTTCCGGTTCTTCTGGAACTTTCCTGGGATTTTCCAATCCTACTCCCCCTGTTTCCTCTGCTCCTGACGAGCCCGGATCAGGAATCTCACCCTCTCGTCGTGCAGAACACTCTCCGCCTCGTGGTGTGGAGGCTCTCAGGAGACGCTGGACGCTCCCGGGCCTTTCGGGGTCAGCTGAGCACTTGCTCGCCAAAGCATGGGCCGATAGTACGACGAAGCGTTACAGATCCGCTTGGCTTAAGTGGATGCGTTGGTGTTTACGAAGGGATCTGGATCCCGTAGTCGCAGGCCTCGTTCCCGTGCTGAATTTTCTAGCGCATTTGGCCGACAAGGGTCTAGCGTATAGGACGATCAATGCTATTCGATCGGCGATTTCTGCTGGCCATGATAACATCGATGGCCATCCGGTAGGGGAACATCCTTTTGTGTGCCGGCTCCTGCGCGCTGTTCGCCTCGCGCTGCCGCCAGAGCCCAGGTACTCCGTCCTTTGGGACGTCAATTTGGTCCTGAATTTGTTCCTATCGTGGCCGGCCAATTCCTATCTGTCTCTTAAAGAGCTGTCGGCGAAGTTAGCCATGTTGTTATGTCTGGTCTCTTGTAGGCGCGTCTCGGACGTGCGCGCGCTGGATGTTTCTGCACGCATTTTTTCCCCGGATGGGGTTACCTTTACGGTGGGCCGACGCACTAAGACGTCGTCGCGTTCCATTTCTTATCCAGCCTTTACTGACACTCCTAAGTTGTGTGTCGTGCAATGCCTCAAAGCTTATGAGGACCTGACCTTGGATCTGCGCCCTCCGGGCGAGCGTCAGTTGTTGATTGCCCTGCGGAAGCCACACAAAGCTGTCTCTTCCCCCACTATTGCTCGGTGGGTGCGTTGGGTCATGCAGGAAGCGGGCATCAATACTTCTCTCTTTGGAGCACACTCCGCCAGGGGAGCCATGGCCTCTAAGGCATTCTCGGTGGGTGCTCGTCTGGAGGACCCTATGCGAGCTGCGGACTGGTCCTCGGATTCCACCTTCAAGAGGTTTTATTTTAAGCCGGTGGTGGATTTGGCTCAGTTGGTGGTAAGTAAGCTTTAAACTAGCATAATCTGAAGCCTTCGGTCCTGACATAGAATCGAAATTTGCCTAGCTTACGTAACGGTAAGTTTCAATTCTATTAAGGACACGGAGGCGAGGATTATCCCACCCGGACTACGGTGGTGTCTCTACCCACCCGTATGGCAGTAAGTAAAGCGTTTTCCTTTACGTTGTCAGTACTGTGTTGTTCTCTGCATGCTCCTCGCCTTGTTGTCGCATTTCCTGGGCCACCTCGCTGATGCTGTTCCTTTTTTGGCAGGCAACGACGGTGCTAAACAGGACCAATGAGGCTTAAGCGTGATCTGCGCGAAGAAAGAGGAGGAAGATGATGGGAAGTCCGGTTATATAGGGACGATGGACAGAGACAAAGGACTGTGGACTATGATTATAAGCAAAGAGACTCTTGGGAGTTGTTGTTGATTTTTTGTTGAACATTACGTCAATGCTTTATGTTTAAAGCATCTTGTGTTCTTATTATATCTTTTCCTGAGCTGCTGTGGTTTCTTTATGTTAATAAAGCGAAGGAAGATATAGCATAATCCTCGCCTCCGTGTCCTTAATAGAATTGAAACTTACCGTTACGTAAGCTAGGCAAATTTCGATTTTCTATGGTAACTAGGTCCTAACTATATATACCTACTGGCAACCACCAGTAGGTAATATACATATATATATATATATATATATATTACCTACTGGCTATCGCCAGTAGGTATATATAGTTAGAATTTTTTCCCTATGGGACTTTTGAAAATTCTATGTCTAATAACTTTGGCGTTTGTGGACGGAATCGGCTGAAATTTTCAGGAAAATGGCACATTTTGTTTCTGAGCAGCCCCTGAAAATTTGGTGGGGTTTCGTCAAGGGGGGGCTGAGAAAAAAGGGGGGTCCCAAAACGCGTTTTTTGCATTGAGTTTTCCATAGGGCGGTTGGACTCACTTTTAGCTCGAACGGCTGAATGGATTTGCACGAAACTTGGCAAAATTGTAGGGACTGTTAGCCCGATGTGCCTTTGCTAGGTCTCAATATATGTGCTCCAGTAGTTTTTGAGAAATTAACGTTCAAACCAAGATATATATCTGTAACAGCGCTCTGGGCAGCGATCCGGTCCGCTTACTTTTCGCTTATCGGAACTTTGCGCGCAGAAAGCTGATTGGCTCTCCGGTGTCTGTCAACATTCTAAACAGTCCGGAGCGGACGCCATCTTGTCTCTCGGTAGGATCGAGAGAGAAGAAGAGGTGGAAAACGAAGGGGGAATTTAATGAAAGGGGGCAAGGTATCCCCCTCTTGACCCCCTAGGAATGTTGTTGGGGTTATTAAAGGGTCCCGTGGGGAAAAAAAAAAAAATGATTTTTCACGGTAGAAGCGCGGCCGCGAACTGGTAGCGAAACGGGAATTCGCCATTTTGTGCTTCATAAATTAAATTACTAGTTATAAGTGGGTGCGGGAGACGTATCCTAATCCCCTATGTTTCCTGAGGGTGGCTGAGGAGGCTGATATATGTTGATACATCTCTTCCAGCGGCTGTGCGTGTTTTTTTAATTTTTTTTTTGCTGCGTGACAGTCCGGAGCGGCCGCCATCTTGTCTCTCGGTAGGATCGAGAGAGAAGAAAAGGTGAAAAACTAAGGGGGAATTTAATGAAAGGGGGCAAGGTATCCCCCTCTTGACCCCCTAGGAATGTTGTTGGGGTTATTAAAGGGTCCCGTGGGGAAAAAAAAAAAAAATGATTTTTCACGGTAGAAGCGCTTCACGGGCCGCGAACTGGGCCGCAAACTGGTAGCGAAACGGGAATTCGCCATTTTGTGCTTCGTTAATTAAAGTACTAGGTATAAGGGGGTGCGGGAGACATATCCTAATCCCCTATGTTTCCTGAGGGTGGCTGAGGAGGCTGATATATGTTGATACATCTCTTCCAGCGGCTGCGCCATCTTGCCTTTTTTCGAATGCCACAATTTTGTCGTGCACGGCAGCCATTTTAGATGCCAGGCTGGTTCCAGGCTATCACCTAACCCTGCGGATGTAGTTTATGGCCCCAGCTGTAGAGAATTCAGACATGCCAATCCTCCTGATTCAGGCGTGTGAGTACTGATTTCAGTGCTAGTCTCCCGCCTCCCGATTTCTGCAAGCAAAAACCCGGGGGCATATTACGAACAACTAGCGATAATTTTTGTCTCTAACTTGTTTAGAGACAAAAATTATCGCCGCACATCGGCGATTTTTATCGCAGATAAACCTTGCTATTATCGCAGAAAAGTCTGCGATATTCATGTATTATCGACCTAATGCTCTTAGCCATGTTATCCACCTCCCATTGGATAACATGGCTAAGAACTGCTCAGGGCAGGTGTTAGATTTTGGAGATATTCGCGCTTAGCGCGAATATCTCCAAAAGTTGGTAATAGAAGGTAGCGATGTTAGGGACTGTTTCCAGTCGCTAACATCTTGGCACGCCACTTTGCATGTCATTAGTGATAAGTATCACTGACATGCAAAGCGGGGCCCAAGATGGTCGCTATCTCCTTTTAGCTGTCACTAACTGGTGTTAGCGACAGCTTGATAATAGGGAAATAATTTTATCTCCGCTTTCATGGTTTTTAAAGCCAAAAAAGCGGAGATAAACCCCCTTGATAATATGCCCCACGATTCCTTGGGGGTTTCAGCTGACAGGGCTTGGTATTGTGTTACATGGTAATTTTTCCAGGAAACGTCAGAGGGTCGATGCAGGGGTTCTAGAAGAGGTGATAAACCATTTAAGCCTCATGAACAAGCGCATGGTCTTTTAAAGATTTGTGAAGTACTCGGGGCGGCGGTGTGTGTGTGCCCTTTTTCAGGAGCGGGCGGGGGGGCACTGCCAGCAACTTGCCAGGTCAGGTAGTGTTCAACACGTGCATCACCCTTTCTCTGCCTGCTATTGCGCTCCATGCTTCGGAAAGGTAAGAAAAAGAACGTGCATTTGAGTTTGAAATGTCCGATCCTGCAGCAGCACACTTCCAAAGCCCACACATGACAATAACCCGATTTAAGGCCCCATTCACCCGTTTTTAAAAAAATAGATAACACTCCAACAAAGTAAGGTTATAAAACTTTATTAACTACTAACTTTAACAAACGGAACAAAAACTAAAAACATTTAAACATTTCTCAACACAAAAAGCAACAATGGTTAGAAGCTGTCTTTTGTGCGAATAGTCCCAAGGCAGCACAACGTGCAGAGTTCTGGACGGCACCCAGGTGATGTCGCCTGGGTGCCGCACTGGTTTAGGGATCCTACAATGCTGCTCCGAAAATTGGCGTGGGGCGTCCCGGGTGGGGCGGGGGGAGGCCTCGTCAGTAGCGGTCTGTTGTGCGAATAGTCCCAAGGCAGCACAACGTGCAGAGTTCTGGACGGCACCCAGGTGATGTCGCCTGGGTGCCGCACTGGTTTAGGGATCCTACAATGCAGCACAGAAAAACAGCGTGGGGCGTCCCGGGTGGTGCGGGGGGAGGCCTCGTCAGTAGCGGTCTGTGTCCAGTGTCACATGGCTGACACAACATGTACGACAGGCACCCAGGTGATGTCCAGTAAACTGCCGCACTGGTTTTGGTATCCTACAATGCTGCTCCGAAAATTGGCGTGCGGCGGCCCGGGGGGGGGGCGTGGGGGAGCCGGCGTGAACGGGCCTCCCCAGGTGGCGGCCATCTAGCTGAGTTGCGCTCGCTCTTGCGGCCACAGCGTCTCGCTCACCATGTTGTTGAGTTGCTCCCACTCTTGCAGTGCAGCGATAGGCGGCTGCCACAGGGCTCTTAAAATGGCGGACAGCTCCTCGGTTTTAGGCCTGGTCCACTGAAATGGTCCTGGGACACTTTGGAACTCGGACGCTTGCCTGCTAGGGCTTGGGTTCCATTCTCGAAAAGCGTCCCCTCAGCCGTGAAGATTGTATAAAAGTCTTGGGGGCCCCCGACTCCCGCAGGCTTCCGGTGGGGAGCGGCTGCCATGATTGCTCGCGGAATGACCACGACGGAGCCACGAGATGGTGGTGCTCTCATGCTGACGCCAGCTTCAGTCTGAATGATCCAGAAACAAGGTGGGGCTTTCATCGTTTGGGAAAAAAAAATGTTCTAAACCAATGAAAAGTGTTATTTTTAGGTCATATGACCAAGCCTTCCATCTTTAGGAAACCAAAAGTAAAATGAACCAATGAAAAGTTTTATAAACAAGTCACATGACCTGTTATGCGACATAGGGCTACAAAAAGCGTAGAAAATCCGTTGGCACGTGAGGCGGCGTCAGTAGCGGACCGATGTGCGAATAGGCCGAAGGCAGCACAACGCGCCGAGATCTGGATGGCACCGAGGTGGTGTCCAGCAAATTGCCGCACTGGTGTGGCCATCCTACAATGCTGCGCCGAAAGACGGCGTGTCCAGCTGAGTTGCGGTCACTGTTGCGGTACAGTGACTCGAACGCGCCGAGATCCGGATGGCACCGAGGTGGTGTCCAGCAAATTGCCGCACTGGTGTGGCCATCCTACAATGCTGCGCCGAAAGACGGCGTGTCCAGCTGAGTTGCGGTCACTCTTGCGGTACAGTGACTCGAACGCGCCGAGATCCGGATGGCGCCGAGGTGGTGTCCAGCAAATTGCCGTACTGGTGTGGCCATCCTACAATGCTGCGCCGAAAGACGGCGTGTTCAGCTGAGTTCCGGTCACTCTTCCGGCACAGTGACTCGAACGCGCTGAGATCCGGATGGCACCGAGGTGGTGTCCAGCAAGTGGCTGCACTGGTGTGGCCATCCTACAATGCTGCGCCGAAAGTCGGCGTGGGGTGCCCCGTTGGCTTATGAGGTGATGTCAGTAGTGGACTGATGTGTGAATAGGTCGGAACCAGCACAAGGCGCCAAGATCCGAATGGCAAGTCCTGGATGTTGAGTGCCTCAGTTGAGATTTCTGAGCAGTGCTTGTAGGACTGTCTGAAGCTTATTTGCACCTGTTGCAGCTTCACTAGGTCCGGCGGAACTTGTTGCCTTTTCCTTTCTGCTTCTTTTCCTACAATGCGTTTCATCTGAAGACACGACCAGGTCCCTGAATGTGTGCAGGGGGACGCTATTGATTGAATGAACGCGCCGAGATCTGGATGGCACCGAGGTGGTGTCCAGAAAATTGCCGCACTGGTGTGGCCATCCTACAATGCTGCGCCGAAAGTCGGCGTGGGGTGCCCCGTTGGTTTATGAGGTGATGTCAGTAGTGGACCGATGTGTGAATAGGTCGGAACCAGCACAAGGCGCCCTGCACTGTTGAGCCTTTTTCAATGTCTCTTTTTTGTTGTTTCCCCTCCATCAAAAACAAAACAAAAATACAAGGCGCCAAGATCCGAATGGCAAGTCCTGGATGTTGAGTGCCTCAGTTGAGAGTTCTGAGCAGTGCTTGTAAGACTGTCTGAAGCTTATTTGCACCTGCTGCAGCTTCACTAGGTCCGGCGGAACTTTTTTCCTTTTCCTTTCTGCTTCTTTTCCTACAATGCGTTTCATCTGAAGACACGACCAGGTCCCTGAATGTGTGCAGGGGGACGCTATTGATTGAATGAAAATGGCGGCTTGACACAAAGCTGACTCAAGCGTTACTGTTGGTGCTATACAGACAAAAATTGGTTTTCAGTTTGTACATTCTTCAGGTTTTTTTTTCTCCATCCAAGTCTGATTGAGAGTTTGTAGAAAAATGGCTTCAGATTTTCCACATACTACTCTTCAACATTCTTCCTAAATGTAACAATGTGAAAGTCACTAGGAGAACGGCTGTTTCTGTTTCCTTTCAAAATGCTGCCACCAATATTTTCTGAATGGAAGACACCATCTTGTAGCATAAAGGGCCGAAAGGGGTTCTGGTCTGGCCGATGGTTGGTGGAGACATTTTGACTATATCTTGGACCTGCCCGGCCTCGCCCAAAATGGCGCCGGTATAAATGGGACTCGTAACTCTTTGCCCGCAAATGTATATCTAGAAAATGTTATTGTAAGTGGCCCTGTCGTATTTTAATTACAAAATGTACGTCCACCGATTCCGCAACTGTTAGACACCTTTGTTCTTGTCACCTAATGGCCCGCTCGTTACGTTCTTCTACAGTGTAAATGTCTCCTCATCATATACGATTTCAGTTTGCTCCGTGGCCGGCCCACGTGGTTATAGGCCCGTATTTGTATACTGACATTTTCACAATAAAGGTTTTTAAAACAAAACACGGTAGTAGTATTTTCATTTGTAAAGTTTTTACTTTTAGTGACTGTTTTCGAATCAGTAAAAGGCAAGTGAAATAAAGCAGTCCAATTACATGACGGATAAAAGGTATAATATGTAGGAACGCAGTAAAGATAAATGGTCAAGGGCAGTTGTGTTTTTCATGTCTGCAACATAAAGTGATCGATAAGAATCTGATAATCAGGCGTATCGGCGACTAAGACAGCAGGCCGAATCTCTTTTACTCAACGGCTCCGTCATGGAAGGAAGAAACGCCCTCTTTCTCGAAAAAGGAATATATTTTACTTGCAAGACAGTTGTAAATTTTCCGGGAAAGTACATTAGCCTGGAATATTATAACATATGTTTGAAAAAAAAATATTGTTCGAAAATAATAAAAAGCGTAATTTTTAGGTCATATGACCAAGCTTTTCATCATTAAATTAACAAAAGTAAAATGAACCAATGAAAAGTTTTATTAACAAGTCACATGACCTGTTATGCTTACGTTACGCGATGCGCGCCGCGCCTCGGATCACTTCCGGGTGCGCTAACGCGGCGTGTCATAAAACGCATTACGCGACAACGTAGGTCAAGAATATAGTCTAAATGTCTCCACCAACCAGCGTTCAGAACACAACCCCTTTCAGCAGTCCAAAAAGTTCTGTTAAATGACAACAGAGGGGACAGGCAACAAGAACCATCAGTCAAAGAGGGGAGGGCAAGTTCTTCTCTTCCGGGTCATGTTGGGGCGCTACCGGAACTGATCGAATTGGTAGTCTACAGTGTTTCTGGATGTTTCAGACTAAAGCTGGCGTCAGCATGAGACCACTACCATCTCGTAGCTCCGTCGTGGCCATTCCACGAGCAATCATGGCAGCCGCTCCCCACCAGAAGCCTGCGGGAGTCGGAGGCCCCCAAGACTTTTGTAGAATCTTCACGGCTGAGGGGACGCTTTTCGAGAATGGGACCCAAGCCCTAGCAGACAAGCGTCCGAGTTCCAAGGTGTCCCAGGGCCATTTTAGTGGACCAGGCCCAAAACCGAAGAGCCGGCCGCCATTTTGAGAGTCCTGTGGCAGCCGCCTATCGCTGCACCGCAAGAGCGGGCGCATCTCAACTACATGGTGAGCGAGACGCTGTAGTCGCAAGAGCGGGCGGAAAACAGCTGAATGGCGGAAGAGGCACAGTGTAGCAAAAGCGGGCGGAATAGCAACTAAAACGATAAAGGGGCGCACCACTACAGCTTGTCTTCAGGTCAAACGGATTGTGGGACAAGGTCCAGAATTGAAGAGTCATCAAAAGGCAAAAAGTTCCGCCGGACCCCGGGAGCCGGCCGCCTATGTCGGGGGCGATCTCAGGCTACACCAGTGCTATAAGACTTGGGGAGGGTGTCGGAGCCAAGCGTCTTCTCCGAGTCCATGGCCATCACACCGCCCCTCAGGGGCCTCCGTCAAGCTGTTTAGGAAGGTAACATATCACATTGTTTTCTAATGCAGTCAGGTCCACAAACGACACTCACTTACTTTGAGAATAGTGAAGCTGCAGTAGGTGGAAATAAGCTTCAGACAGTGTTACAAGCACTGCTCAGAACTCTTAACTATGGCACCCAACATCCAGAACTTATGCTATTTGAGAATGGTAGTGACATCGAAGCATCTCAGGGACCAAAACCATTAACGTACTTTCACGTATGAAAATCTTACTTGGGGAGGGGGCAGGAGCGAAGCGCCCCCTCCCAGTCAGCGCCACCACACCGTATGTTGAAAATCTGAAGCCATCGTTCTACAAAGTCAACCAAACTTGGATTGAAAAATCTAGAAAAATGTACAAACTGAAAACCAGTTTTGGTCTGCATAGCATCAGTAACAACATTTGAGTTAGCTTTGTGTCAAGCCGCCATTTTGATTCAACAAAGCACAGGCATTGAAAAAGGCTGAAATTCAGAACTCTAAACTATGGCACCCAACATCCAGGAGCTTGCTATCCGGATCTTGGAGCCTTGTGCTGTTTTCGATCTATTCACACATCGGTCCACTACTGACATCATCTTATAGACCAACGTTATGTAAATAGTTTTTTAATAAAATGTTTTACCCTGTTTCTTTGCTGGTGTGTTGTCTATATTTTTAATATTTGCATAGGGTTTGTCGTTATTTTGTGCGGGATGGGTGATGGAGCCGAGCTGTCTTGCAGCCCTCATGGTGTGGAGCTCAGTTCATCTCACTATTTTCGTATTTCTCAAGAAGGGTTGTTCCTAATATTTCTATTTTAGCGAGGTCAAAAAGAGATCCAATTAGTGGCCTACTGATTTTGTTCGATTACTTTTATTTTTTTACACGATTTTTCACTATCTGCAAAGACTAAACAGAGTATTGCGACTTTGTGCTTGTTTGTAAATAGAGAATGATCCAAAGAGAACCAATTCTAAAACAGTAAATGCTTGGACAACAATCAATCAAATGGAGAGACAAGGAGGCACGACGGATTACAACGGGGGTAAAGGCCTGCGTTAACTACCCTTCAGTATCTGCAAAGAGAGAGTACTACTAAAGCAAAAGAGGGGAGGGGGGGGGGGCAGCGTTCAAAGCACATCAGCGTGCATAAATACGAAAATGTTTTTATCTATCACGTACTTGACATTTTAAAGCTTTTCATATTTGCTATTAAAAAACCAATGAAATTCACAGAAAAAACCATAGGTTATAGTGGATATATAGTTAGGAATTTGCATTTACAAAACCTTGAAAATTCAATGAAAAAACCATAGGTTATAGGCCATATATAGTTAGGAATTAGCATTTACAAAACCTTATTTTACTCGCATAAAACCATTGAAATTCCATATATAGTTAGCTAACTATAAGCGCTAACTATATATCGCGCACCCGCAATCCACTGCTGATGATGTCACATATTACATCATTCATGACATGGTCAGTGGCATCACTGATGACATCACTGATGACATCTCAAATGACATCACTGATGACAACTCAAATGATATCAATGATGACATCTCAAATGACATCACTGATGACAACTCAAATGACATCACTGATGACATCTCATTTGTCATCACTGATCACATCACTCATGTGATAATACAATGAACCTCTTCAGACTCTAATATAACCTTACATACACTCAGTATAAACAGACTCTCACAGACTGTCACTCATCCATGGAGTTACTCACACACCTAGTCAGTCACGCAAAGAATCAATCACACCTCCATTTCCTCAACTATACAGTTATACACATCTTACTTATTCAAACATATAATAACACATATTTACTCTCTTATATAATCCCTGATACAAGCTCACAGTGATCGATACAGCCACTCACACATTCACTGGCTCTTATGTTCAGTTATTTATATATCTCAACTCTCACATGTATTGTGTTTTACATACGTACTTACTTGCACATGTAGCAATGAGAAATCCATTTACTCACCAACACACCCATGCACAGTCAACCGCCCATATAGCTGTTTCCACATGCACTCTTGAACTCATACTCCTAGTGAATCAACTGCTTACACATCTATGCACAGAGTCACGCACCTCCCAGCCACCCACACACACACTCAGCCTCCCATTCAAATACTTGGGCAACCAATCAATAACCCATATGGCCACTCTTATAGCTACTGATCAACACATGCAGCAGCTTACACAACAACAAACATACTGATGCACAAATTAAGACAGTTTAGTCACTAACCCATGCACTCAGTGAGACACATTTAATCACTCTTTCATACAGTCAGTCATGCACCTACTAAATTCTTCATCCAGACACTTATACATCCACTCATTCTTCAATATGTAAAACATATTTAAACTTTACAGACACATACAATCACTGGATGTTGTGATCAGTGATGTCATCAGTGATGTCATTTGAGATGTCATCAGTGATGTCATCAGTGATGTCACTGACCATGTCATGAATGATGTAATATGTGACATCATCAGCAGTGGATTGCGGGTGCGCGATATATAGTTAGCGCTTATAGTTAGCTAACTATATATGGAATTTCAATGGTTTTATGCGAGTAAAATAAGGTTTTGTAAATGCTAATTCCTAACTATATATGGCCTATAACCTATGGTTTTTTCATTGAATTTTCAAGGTTTTGTAAATGCAAATTCCTAACTATATATCCACTATAACCTATGGTTTTTTCTGTGAATATATATATATATATATATATATATATATATATATATATATATATATATATATATATATATATATATATATATATATATATATATATATATATATATACTCACTGAAAAAACCATAGGTTTCAGCCACGTTACAGTTAGGAATTAGCATTTAAAAATGTCATCAGTGATGTCATTTGAGATGTCATCAGTGATGTCATGAGTGATGTCACTGACTATGTCATGAGTAATGTAATATGTGACGTCATCAGCAGTGCATTGCGGGCGCGTGAGTTATAGTTAGCTGAACTAACTATAACAGGGGAATTTCAATGGTTTTGTATGAGTGAAATGTCCAGCTAATTATAACATGTGTGAAACCTGTGTTTTTTTCAGTGAATTTCTAAGGTTTTTTAAATGCTAATTCCTAACTATAACGTGGCTGAAACCTATAGTTTTTTCAGTGAATTTCTAAGGTTTTTTAAATGCTAATTCCTAACTATAACGTGGCTGAAACCTATGGTTTTTTCATTGAATTTCAAATGTTTTGTAAATGATCATTTTTAAATATATTAATTGTTATATTTTTTTTACTGATTCACTACATTGCTTTAAAGTATTTATTTTTAGACATTTTATTTTTTAAATTACATTACATATTTTTAATATAAATTGAAAAAAAAATGTTTTAAAAAAAATTGAAATTGTAATATTTATTTATTTTATTTTTGTATATATATATATATATATATATATATATATATATTATATATATTTTATTATATATATTTTATAATGATATCCTATGGAAGGAAATTCAAGTTACTGGTAGGTACGGTTAAAATTACTTTTCAGGAACAGTAGTGAGCTGAAAGATGCAGCACTGAGGTCTCTCCTGATAACAGGTGAGTAAATTGGAATTCGTAGTTTGACTGATTTTTGAGGAATTTTTTTAAGTTCCAAAAGTCCATATTTAGATGAATTTCCATGTGAAACCAGTCAATGTTAGCCTATGGAAGGAAATTCAGGTTACTGTAAGTATGGTTAGAATTATTTTTCAGAATCAGTAGTGAGCTGAAAGATGCAGCACTGAGGTCTCTGCTGATAACAGGTGAGTAAATCGGAATTCATAGTTCGACTGTCAGTCAGTCTATCAAATCACTTTATTCGGTTAGATAAAAACCATAAAAGTACAAAACATACGTGTACGGACCCTTACAACATATTTAGCCAGAGCAATTCATAATGTTCATATTATAATGAAAAAATATTCACTACAAGGTGCTTTTTATTTTTTAAACATGTATATATATATATATATATATAAAAATCTTATAAAAAGACAATCAGCTACGTAGGTTCTTGAGTCTCACAGCTGCTAGAAAAAAACTTGCTATATATAAAATTTCGCTAGGCTCATTTAAGAGTTGGAGGTACATTAGAGCCGGTTTAACCTGGGTATATCCCTTTTCTCTTTAAAACAGGAAATACAAACTTCTTTCTGATATTATTATAATGTTCACAGAAAATGGTGAAATGCCTAGTATCTTGAGCTGAAAAGTTATCACAGGTACAAGGCCCTAGCTCCTTTTGTTTACACCACCCCTGTGATTTACCTAGAAAGAAGTGAATAAGGTTGAATCGAAACCTGGTTAAAAGCAAGCGATGGAATGGCCTATTTACAATTTTCAGATATGGTTCCGTCACTGGTGCAGTTTTTAAAAGATTTAGGGCTAGATGTAGGTAATTTAGATTTACCGATTCTAAAATACCGAATTTTACCGATTCGGTATTTTAGAATCGGTAAATCTGATGTGGGTAATAATTTGGTATTTTTTACCGAATCAGTAAGATTCGGTATTTACCGATTCAGTAAATACCGAATCGGTATTTGCTATTGAATCCTATGGGTCTTGAAGCCCATAGGATTCAATAGCAAATACCAAATCGGTAAAAATACCGAATTGCAAATGGGGACAGGGTGTCACTTTGACACCCTGTTGCACCCCTGTAACTGGCTTGTGCACCATGTGGCACACAGACATGCCCTTAGGGCATGTCTGTGTGCCACATGGCACAGGTGTACATGCACAGATATGCATGTACACACGAATTCGTTATTTACCATGCAATTGTATTACATGGTGAATAGCAAATTCTAAAGGCCCTGTAGCACAGTTAGAAGTGCTACCTACATAGGAAAATACAGATTCAGTAATTTTACCAATCGGTAAATTTACCGAATCGGTAAAATTTACTGATTCTGTAATTTTACAGAATCAGTAATTTTACCGATTTGGTCAAATTACTGATTTGGTAAAATTACCGAGTCTCTATGTTTTCAGTGCCCCTAGATACCAATGTCAAAATACCGGTCGGAAACGGCCGAAAATGGGTATTTTCGGCCGATTCCGACAGGTATTTTGACACCTACATCTGGCCCAATGTGCTCTATCAGACGGTTTTCTTAACTCCGACTCTTCACGCTCACTTGACCACAAATTCAGGAGCTGTGTTCTGACCCGCACCAGATCTACGTTCTCAATCTTGTCAGGATGGTCAAAAAGGTCTTGACGGCCCACACCGGCTAATAGGTTCTTTATGTAATATAGCCACGTGATTTTATGAGCTCGATCCAAAGAGACACAATCCCTTATACTTGTATGGTTTAAGTCAAGTTGTAGATTAAGCCACGTTTTTAGTCAGCAGATTACTGGGGCTAGCTTCAGTTTATCAGTTACTGGCAGAACGTCCCGACATTGTCCAGGTATGAAGTGCTGCCGGCCAGTAGTATATTGTTTTGTAGGATTTCATTTTGATAGCATTTCTTATCTGTGCCAGGCCTGTGAAACGCTCCAATTCACAGTGCACTGCTGATGCACTTAAGAGTGCGCGTTCAGTAGTGTGTGAACTCGAGTTTCCCTACTTTATTTTTCCTTGCAATATTATATAGCCCGAACTCGACAACATGGCATTAGCACAATTTACATTACAGAAGAACACATACATTTGTGGTAGGCACGGGGAGACAAAGCGATTTGCCTGGAATCAAAGGATGTTGAGCTGATGCCGAGATTCGAAAGTAGCTCCCCAGCTCTAAAGTTCGCAATTCTAGAACTTGTGGCGGCAGGTGTGTCTAAAAGTGTATGTCGGTGCTTGCCATCAATAGGAGAGACCTGTGCATTTTTCAAATCGGTGGTGAAAAAATATGAGTATGTTGCTGGAAATGTGGGCCGCCGTGCCACCAATGTACTTACCGGGGAAGGGTAAACACCCATTATTCCGCAACTTTCTTTCCGCATACCATCACTCTGCATACTTTCATTAAGAAAGTACCATGACTCCACAATGCCTTTATAACGCATGGCATTACATTTTATATGCTTTTACCAAGCATACATTTACAACGAAATTCGTTGTAAATGCATGAATGGTGAATGCAT
Organism: Lissotriton vulgaris; assembly: GCF_964263255.1. NCBI lineage: Eukaryota > Metazoa > Chordata > Amphibia > Caudata > Salamandridae > Lissotriton > Lissotriton vulgaris. The sequence continues at coordinate 1,303,564,947 of NC_141694.1, forward strand.
GTTTTTTTTATGCTGTATGGCTACAGGGGTATATGTTTTGGGGTACTGAGGTATATGTTTTGGGGTGTTTGGGTATTTTAAGGGTTCAGATATAGTTTTGGGTTATGGGGTACAGGGGTAGTTTTAGGGTTTAGGGATAGGTATGGGTTTTGGGGTACAGGGGTACTTTTAGGGTTCAGGGCTAGGTTTGGGTTTTGGGGTACAGGGGTATTTTAAGGGTTCAGGGCTAGGTTTGGGTTTTGGGGTACAGGGGTATTTTTACGGTTCAGGGCTAGGTTTGGGTTTTGGGGTACAGAGGTATTTTAGGGTTCAGGGGTATGTTGGGGTTTTGATGTACAGGGTTATTTTTAGGGTTCTGGGCTAGGTGTGGGTTTTGGGGTACAGGGGTATTTTTAGGGTTATGGGGTAGGTTTGGGTTTTGGGGTACAGGGGTATTTTTAGGGTTCAGGGCTAGGTTTGGGCTTTGGGGTACAGGGGTATTTTTAGGGTTCAGGGGAAGGTAAGGTTCTGAGGCCACGCCCCTTTTTACACCTCTCTGCAACGCAGCCCCCTGGCCCATACTGGAGGCTCCTGGTGGGGTAGTTGGCCCCCAGGGCCCCCCAGTATGCAAGGAGAATTAGTTCCCCCTCAGCAAACACGCCAGGGGCGCGTTTGCAGAGAGGTGCAGGGAGGGGGCGTGGCCTCCTCCGGATCCCATTTTTTTAAAATTACTTTTAAGAAGGGGGATGTGTGGCCCCCCTTCTTTTTCTTTTTTTTGGCCCTTGGGACCCCATCACCCAGGGCCTCACCCCAATTCTCATTTAAAAAAACATTTTACGGGAAGGGGCCACGTGGCCCTCCTCTGGTGGCCAATTCCGGCCCCGGGGACCCCATCCCCCGGGGCATGGCCAACTTTTCTGTTATTTTTGTGGAGGGGGCTGCATAGCCCCCCTCCTGTGCCTACTTAAGGCCCCGGGCCCCTGACAATCTTTTTTAAAAAAATCTTTAATGGTGGAGGAGGGCATCGTGGCCCCCCTCCTGGGTAACTTATGGCCCCAGGGACCACATCCCCCGGGGCCTGCCATCTCCGTTAGGGACCTTGGGGGGTCACCAAGCCCCCCACGGTCCCTGCCGGTTCCCGGCATCCTGCGGAAGCCGGCATTGCTTTTCTGCATGGGGAACAGCTAGCATGCTGCTCCCCATGCAGAAAAGCAATCTGCTTTGATTGTTAAAAGAGAGATCAGGTTTCCTGCTCTCTCTTTCTAAAACCGCCCTACCATAGCAAACAGCAGTGTACCGGGGTAGGCACCCCGGCACACTGCAGGAGCCGGCCCGGGGGGGGTGGCGGTCCCCAGGGCCATCAAGGGCTCCAGGAGGGGGGCCACGCCACCCCCTCCCACCAGTTAAAAGCCCCTGGGGTGGTGGTCCCCGGGGCTGAGGGGTCCATCAAGGACCCCCCTATTTTAAATATTAGTGCCCCGGGGAGATTGTGGTCCCTGGGGCATGTGGGCAGGCTTGAGCCCCCCCACACAGGTTTTTTTAAAGCCCTGGGGTGGCGGTCCCCGCGCATGGAGGACCCCTCTGGGCCCCCTATTATTATTAAAATAAAAGAAGCCGTGGGGGTGGCGGTCCCCGGGGCTGTAGGGGGGCCGTGAGCCCCCCGCATATATAATGTGAAAGCCCTGGGAGTGGCGGTCCCCGGGGCTGGGGGGCACCTCTGGGCCTCCCATTAAAATAAACAAAAATGACCCTGGGATTTGGCCCCCCGGGGGCTAATAAACAAAAAATCTTTTTTTTTTTCGTGGAATACGCGTATCCCACGATTTAAAAAAAATAATAATAATTTGGGCCATGGGGGTCCTTGTGGGACCCCCTGAGCAAGCCTGGGTCAGAGTGTTTCTAACCTGCCCCCTTTGCGTGTTTTTCACAGTTCTTTCACTGCTTTCCTGTGCCTCGGTTCTACCGAGGCACAAGAAGGCTGCCAACACTTCCTGGTTTGGAGTGCTGACAGCCAGTTAGCATACAGCTTGTGCACGGTAGGGTACGCGTAACATACGCGTACCGTACTTCATCTATAGATATATCTATGATTTTACATTTGATTTTCTCAGGAACTACTGAACGTATATACACCATTTAACAAAAAGCGCAATCTGCGAACCAAACTCTACCTTTTTGCCAAATTTGGTGTAATTCCGTTCAGCATTTCGGGCTGTAGCCTCACTTAAAGGTCCCTATGAAAAATTTCATGGGGAGAACACGTTTTGGGACCCCCCTTTTTCTCAGCCCCTGCTACACGAATTACCCTGAAACTTTCAGGGAAGGAGAGTAGCCGAGCAGGCCATCTTCTTGGAGAATTTCGCGTTTATTCGTCGACCGGCGCCAAAGTTATTTCAAATAGAATGTTGCGGATTTCCTATGGAATCTAGGTCCTAACTATAACTGCCTACTGGCAACTGCCAGTAGGTAATATATGTATATATGGGAATCTAGAATTCAACTCAACTGTGAACAAGGTGCTGGGCGCCGAAACTAGTAAGGAATTTAAGAGTTGTTTACTGCCACGTTTCTGAGACACAATAAAGATGTCAGCTTTGAAATGACGCTGAAGCTGTGGGCTCTTCACTTCTGTCATATAGATATGTATATATATGTATCTATGTATATGTATATATATCTATATTTATATCTTGATTTTATCAAATCAGCGTGCTTCTCGCACAGGAGGTTTGGATAACTTTTGCCCACATTTCCAGTCATTCATTAAGGTTGCGGCCCTTCAAAGGAACATAACTGTAGGTGTGGACTAAGTTATAGTGTTAATTTTATCCATACTTGGAACTTTTGCAATAATTCCTGCACGGATTTTTGATTGACAATTCCGTTGAAGGGGATACTGGATCTTGTAGTTCTACGACCTAGTAGAGACTGTCCGGAGGCTGACATTTAGGTCGTAAGTGCACCCAATAGGTGCAATCTGAGCCCCGTGGACTTGTTACAAGACTGTTATCTCTTCAATGTGTTCCGGATGGTTTACACAATCTATAATCATATTAATATCCAGCCACATTTGCCGCATTTATTATATGGGGAAATCTGTTCCTTTTTCAATGTGGCAACATGTGGGTTTTCGACTTTCATTAATGAAACAATGAGCACGTCTTTTAAACTATGTTTAATTTTGAGTAAATATTGGGTGGGCTGCATATCTTTGAGAGCTTTGGCGTCGTACTAATAATATTCACGAATTCACTTAGGAATGTTATTTTCATATGCTCTTTCCCCAGGCTGATTACACACTTATAACATCTTTAACTGATATAATAACGTGGCTTTGCATTATGCTGCTTTTGAAATGTATTGACTTTTCGTACTATGCACTTTAATCTATTTAACATGTATTTAATGTTTTTTGTGGCCATGGATTAATCCATATAGTCCATAGTCTGTTTTCTAGGTCTATCGGTGCCTGCACTAGAGGGGAGGGGTATATATAGTGTTTGAATTTATGGCGCCAATTTGGATTGATAAAGCCTGCTGAGCAGGCGAAACGCGTCTCTCTGTCATTGCGGGGTCGTGGGAGACCTGAACAAAATAAATTAGCCCTATTCATACCAATTTCGAGTACTTGCCACTTTCTCTCTGGAGGTGGATGGTTGGTTGTGAAATATATATATATATGTAGATATATCTATATATCTATATCTATATATATATATTATCCTGCCTGACACCTTGCGCACCTGGTTTAAATAAAAGTCACTGCAGTCAGCAGTGAGAACAGCAATTGCGGCGTTCGTGTTTCTCTTTTGGTGGACCAAACACCGGAGTGGTAATTGGATATATATATAAACAGTGGACTATGACTTTCATGTGGACATACTGCTTACCTAGGCGGTATGCACGGGCACTGTGGGATTTTCAGCGGTGGGGTGAGACACACGGAGAGCTGTCACATCACCCATCCAAAAGAACAGAGGTCAACGTTGGGGAGAAGGGAGCAGACCACGCCCACTTGGGTTTGTACTTACTTGAGTGTCTGCTCCACGCGAATCCAGCTTCTGGTGTTTGCGCTACCCAGCACGTCGTGACCAGCAGTGTTCTGACCAATCGCAGTGGGACAATCTGCTTTTAAATATGGGCGGGGGAAGCACTTGCAAGATTCCGGGCGGCATCTGAGGAAGTTTTCATAAACGAAACCCGTCATGCACAACGCCTGAATTAAAGGAATTTGACAGCTCACCTGTGTTGCCGTGGTGCTCTTTTCCCTCTGCAGTGGTGAGGGACGTGAGCGAGAGTGTTTTGGGGTGCAGCCACGAGCGCCTCTTTGAGCACCCACCCCGAGAGAGTCCGGCGAAGTCTGGTGGCAATTTGGAGGTTTGATGTAGAAGCGCCAGGACACTCCGCATGCCCGAGACCAGCCCGACCACTTCACAGTGGACTATGACTTTCATGTGGACATACTGCTTACCTAGGCGGTATGCACGGGCACTGTGGGATTTTCAGCGGTGGGGTGAGACACACGGAGAGCTGTCACATCGCCCATCCAAAAGAACAGAGGTCAACGTTGGGGAGAAGGGAGCAGACCACGCCCACATGGGTTTGTACTTACTTGAGTGTCTGCTCCACGCGAATCTAGGTTCTGGTGTTTGCGGCTACCCAGCACGTCGTGACCAGCAGTGTTCTGACCAATCGCAGTGGGACAATCTGCTTTTAAATATGGGCGGGGAAGCACTTGCAAGATTCCGGGCGGCATCTGAGGAAGTTTTTCATAAACGAAACGCGTCATGCACAACGCCTGAATTAAAGGAATTTGACAGCTCACCTGTGTTGCCGTGGTGCTCTTTTCCCTCTGCAGTGGTGAGGGACGTGAGCGAGAGTGTTTTGGGGTGCAGCCACGAGCGCCTCTTTGAGCACCCACCCCGAGAGAGTCCGGCGCAGTCTGGTGGCAATTTGGAGGTTTGATATATATATATATATGATCCAAACTGCGACACCTCCCACTCGGATCTGGATTCCAATGTAGAAAAACAGATACAGACCACACCACAGCGCTGTAGATGAATTTAAAGGTGGTTTATTGACCCCTTGTCGCCAGCATGACGCGTTTCGGCTACGTCACAGTAGCCATGATCATATATATATATAATTTTACCACTAACTCGCACATTAGATTTTACTTAACTACATTTCGGTTAGGTATTGTGCATTTTTTGCTTGCGTTTCCACACCAGTGCGGTTGGACGAACGATCTCTCTTGTTGCCCATGTGATAACCTTTCAAGCCAAAGCGTTTCTTACATTTCATAAACTTCATTCGACAATTAAGTCATAAAAGTATACATAAAATGCACAAATATTAGTTAAAAAAGCCATTAAAAAATCGTACATTAAATATTTAAAAGGAATATTAAACTACAATAGACTATTGTCGAATTACATAAGATCAATTTCATCAGTATACATTTGGTCCAGAGGGTTATTGCACAAAAACTCACAAGAATTACCCCTAGTATACATAGGCGAAAGCAGCTTAATCTTCACATAGTTACCGCTATCTGTTTTGTGCGTATTACCCAAGCCCATCTCAAGAATTTAGCCACGGCAACAGTAATTCTAGGCGTCGGGTCTGTAGATAGGATTCTCAGTGCCTCACCCTGCCTGTGTATCCCAAGCAATTTACATATAGGCTTGATCCACATCTATCTGGGGGCAGTATACAGGGGACAGAAGAATAGAAAATGGCTTAATGACTCTTGTTCCTCCCCACACTTAGGGCATCTGTCGTTACCATTTTTGCCTGCCCATTTTACTGTGAAAGATCTTACTGGGAGTGCGCCTACCCTAAGCTGAAAATAGAGCTTGCGATCCTGTTGTTTCCCAATAATGTCCCAATATTGTTCCAGTTTTGGTTGGGCTTTGACATCCATGAAACAACCTGTTAAGTGCGAGGAGAGACCCTCTGTCCTCTCTTCTGTAATCTCCATCTCCCAATACTTTTCTTTTAGTGATTTTTTAGAGGGGAATGCAGCGTTTTCCGGGTCCTCCCATAGATCCCTCATTCCCAGTTTGAAGAGTGTCGATCTAATGGCCTTCAGCCAATGTATTCTTTGGCACGTATCCTTAGCCATTATCTCCCTTAGGCCCTGAGCATAATGCTGCAGTTCTTCTGTGGTCCATAAACGGCACCAGTAAAGTAATGGCCGCAGAAAGGCAAGATCCTGGACCGCCTTTTTTCCAAGGTCCCACATTAGCGGTATTAACGGGGTACTTATGGGAACGCTAGTAGCTTTTTGCAGAAATTCATTTTCTGCTAGCGTTAGCTTTCTTAGATCTTCAAATCCCCAGAGTTCGGCTCCATAAAGGGCCGAACTTAACACCTTCATCCCGTATACTTCCAATAAAGGGCTGATGGGTTTTGTTGTTGAAGAGGAAACATTTTTCAAAAGGATGCCTGCCTGCTGACGAAGTTTTAGCACTGCAATATCTAATTGGCTGGACCACCCCAGATCTCTCTGAAGGGTAACCCCCAGGTAGGTGAAGGCATCTACCCGCTCCAGCTGGGAACCATTCATATTAATCAACCCTCTAAAAGGTCTATTTGTCCCGCACGTTTTATGGCTGGTCAGGACCATATACTTGGTTTTTGCCGTGTTTATTTCTAAGCCCCTATCCAGACAAAAATCTTTGAAATGCTTCAGTGCTTGCTGGAGTCCGCTCGGAGTCTTTGAAATGATGAGAGTGTCGTCTGCGAACATGAGGATCGGGACCAGCTCACCAGACATTGCAGGGGCATCAGTCGGGACCAGGGAGAGAAAATCTGCAACCCCATTCACAAAGAGCGAGAACAAGGTTGGCGCCATAACGCAACCTTGCCTCACTCCCCGCTCCACCGGGAAGGGCTCCGTAACCTCTCCCTGGCGACCCCACCGAACCCGAGCGAAGGTACCCTCATGTAGGCAGATAATCAAGCTCAGCAATTCGGGTGCCATCCCCAGCCCTGCTAGGACTTTCCATAATGTATTGCGAGGGACCAGGTCAAAAGCCGCTTTTAGGTCTACAAAAACGGCATACAAGGTACCCTTTTCCAGGACCACGGTACACCAACATAACATGATAAAGTGGAAAACCTGGTCTATGGTACTTGTTTTTGGGCGGAAACCAGCCTGGAGGTGGTTCAAAATATTATCATTATCCATCCAGGTCTGGATTCTGCCCAAAACCAGCCGTCCCGTGATTTTTTGTAAGCAGTCAATTAGACTTATTGGCCTGTAATTGGCTGCAAGCGACTTGTCACCCTTTTAATACACCGGCACTATTTCTGCCTCTTTCCATGTGTTAGGGACTTCCATCCCTTGGGCTATGGCATTTGCCACATAAAAGATATATAATCGCCAACGCCCTCTGTTATTCAGGAATAGATCTGCGGGGACACAATCCATGCCAGTAGCACAACCCTCAGTGACTTGGTCCAATGCCCTATCCACTTCTCCCAGATAGAAGATAGGCTCCTTATACACAGTATGGACAAAAGCTCCTTCGCTAATACCAGTAACTGTACTGGCATATTGGGGCTTGAAGTAGTCACCCCAAGAGTTTCGGCCAACATTATTATGAGGGCTCTCACGATGTCCTCCCCTGTCCCATTTAAAAAATTCCCAGAAAAGTTTGGGGTTCTTTGCAGAACATGCCACTTTAAGATCCTGCAACAAGCCCTCCCAATCCCTTTTGGCAGTGTGTTGCTTGAGCCTATAGTTCACACGAGCCAATCTTATTGTACCCATGTCTTTGGACTTTAAGGCTAGACCCAGCTCTCTCCTAGCTTGGCGGAAGGAGCCGTCATACCAGCTCTCTGGTTTTTTAGTTTGAATTCTTCTTTTACCTAAGCTAGGCTTACAAAAGTATGTTTTCAATTTACTGAAGAGCCTATTGTGTGCCTCGAAGAAAAAAATAAGGGGAGATCCATTCAAGGTGGCTTCCTCCATAGTCTTTAGGGCCCCTTCCAGGTCTCCCTAATTATTACCAATAATTTCCTGATGCTCTGCAGCTTGACACCATTTAAGATGGCACTCATCATTTGCCAAGACTAAATCCAGGAGAATATACCCCTCATGAGCATCAGCCACTGTATGAATACCCAGGTTAAACATTGCAATCAGGGGATTGTGGTCACTTTCAATACGAGTCACTACCTCCATGTCAAGGAGGGTAGACCACATTTTGAGGGGGACAAGTAAATAATCAATGTTACTTGCCCTGGCACCATTGTCGAAAGTTTCCTTTCCCATTTTGTCTGACAATGTGCGCCCGTTGGCAGCCCTCAGCTCGTTTTCCATACATAGGCCCTTTAACTGAATAGCAGCCTCGGTCCATTTTCTTATGGGTTTGGTACTGAGCTGAGGAACTCCCCACCTAGCGTCCTCCTCCTCTGTTAAGTGTATATCATCCAAACCAAGGGGTTCAAAAGTGGTGTTAAAGTCACCGGCAATCAATGACATTATGTTATTGGGGGTAGCCTGTAGTAATGTATCCAGTTCTGCCACAACTTCAGACTTCTTACCCCTTGAAGCCCCCTGGCATAAACATTATAAATTTTGATTTCTAAATTGGCAGGGAAACTGAATCTAACACCAAGAATGTCATTACTTACAATAGGGAGCATCTGGGTATATAACATTTTAAGGAATGCTTGACACATATCACTAGACCCCCCATAGGTCGCCCTTTAGTTTTTTTTACAGTAGGGACAAAAAAATTCAAATAACCCACTCTAAACATTGGTTCAACCGCCCAAACCTCTTGAAACAAACAAATGTCAAAGCGGTCAATGAAATCTGCCCAGGCCTGCGAGTTAAGTTTAGACCCCAATCCTGCCACATTCCATGAGACCAACGATGTCTGACATAGTGGTCCGTCAGCAGTTGTGGCCAATTCACCCCATACGGGACGTCCCCCTGTGCCATGATGTGCATTACACTGCCTGTCCAAGGACTGATCTACATCTGGTGCCTCAATAGAGATATCACATGTGCTACTTTGGCCAGCCTCATCCAACCCTTCATCTTTGCTGCTTTGAGCGGACACATTCCCTTTCCCAGTCTCCATCCCCTCCGTTCCATCCCCGCCACTACTACCCGGGATGGACCTTTGTGGCTCATACTGTCAATAAAAATCCCCTAACCCTGACAAAGCCTGGAATCTGTTAAACAACCTTATGTTCCCTAAGGGACAGAAGTTTGGTACAGTTCCCTGAGAAAACATGTCCCTCTCAAAGGAAGCCGGAGTAGAGGGGCCATAGAAATAAGCCACGGGTAAGGCTTGTATCCCAATGGACTGATCATTTTGAGGCCAGTTATAAATAAAGTTGACACATATCTGGTCTCTGATATTAATAATGATACAGTTTCCTGCTACTGTGTTGCATCCCTTGCCTATCCAATTGACTCTCCTAGCACCCATAATTTCAGCTTGCATATTAGCTGGCAATGGGCGGTACTTATTAAGCCAGAAGATACACTTATGCTTTAAGTCTAGGTATGATTCTCGTTTCCCACAAGCTAGTGGGGGGACCCCTACCAAGACTACCACAAAGGGGGCTGATTGAGGAGGGACATCAATATAAGGTAGGGGAGGCTGTGAGCTCTGGTTGAAGCAGGCAAATTTAGCTGTCTATCCTTCAACTTAGTTCCAGCACCCTGATTTCTCTCTTTACTCAATGGCTTTGCTCCTACCCCTATATGGTTAAGTACCGGGGAAGCATCTGTCCGAGACAAAGTAATTTGTGGCGACCCACTAACTTGGTGTATATTTCCCACTCCTGTCAGAACACCGGGTTGTGTATTGGTAGTTTCCCCCTTGTCAGCAGCCAAGATTGGCCTTGCTGTCTGGCCTAACCAGGTACCACTATTAGAATTAGTTGGACCATTGTCTACTGGTGTTTTTGGCCTTGCAATATGAGCACTGCGACTTGGTCCTGCCTGTTTCTAAACTGATACCAATGAAAGTTCAAGGCACACCAATCTGTTTTCAATAGAGTCCAGCCGTTCATGCAATGGGTGACACAATTTCTTAAAGGTGCACTCCAGTCTTTTCCAGAAAGAAGGATCCAAATCCAAATAGGGATCCTCCCCCCTATTGTCCAAATGATTTCTCTGCCCACTTCTATCAGCCCTATCCACTAGTACGGGGCTGATTGGTGACGTCGCTGCTGGGTCATCAGGAGGAACAATACTTTTTCAAGATCTTGCTTTTTTCCCTCCAGCATTCGTTTGTGGCCCAGGGTGTTTCCTTTTTGCTTGCACCCTCCCCTTTGGCTGAACCACAATTGCTTTTACTTGGTCAGCAGATCAAGTCTTGATTTTAGGGGATGGGCCTCTAACCGTTTTGCTGCTGGGAGCTCCTTCTCTTGGAGAGTTATCACTTATGTTCATGATAGTTACTGGTTGGAGTGAAGAAGTAATTGCCACTCCCGATGGAGGAAGCGTACCCTGTGAGTCGAGTTGTAAATGTGTTGGTGATCTGGCATTTGCCAGGGGGCCCATGGAAGACCTTTTGTGGAAGGATGTATCCAAGGATAGTCTTTTCTCGGTAAGTTCTATATCCTTGGCAAGTGCAGTTGATACCCTTATGAGAAAGTTATCTAGGGTTCCTAGTAATGATCCACCCGTTGATTTCCTGCTGCTAGGACCACCATCTGGTGAGGTAGCCATCCTTTCTATACCTTGCGTGATGCTTGGTTCGGTGACAGTTAGTAAATAATTAGCTTCTGAATTCTTTCCAGTGTAACACTGACCTTATTAGTGCTGTGACAGGTGTCAGAGGGGTGGCCCGTCCCGTCCTTATCCGGTCTTGAACGGGCTTAAACGGGCCCGCCCTTGTCCTGGGCTTCGCCTAGCATCGCCCGCGCGCGTCCCGCGACGCGGAGGGAGCTGCGGTGTTTTAGCGGCTCCAGGCACGCAAGTCGGCGTGGGTGGGCGGGGAGGAACCAGCAGGAATTGTGGGGCTTGTAGTCCCCCCTCTCTGCGGCCGCTTGTTGTAAATAGCGGCGGCGGGGGGAACAAGCAACCAGGTCCTGGCATGCTTCAAGCGTGATTCAGCAAGCACAGCAAAGGGCTCCCGCCCGACAGGAAAACAAAGCAACCGGCGAGTCAGCAACCCCAACAAGCCAAAGCACTCTGCACTTTATTCTATTTTGCACTCTATATAAAACGGCAAGGAGCACATTTATAATTCCATTGTTAAAGAAAATCCGCTCTTGTACATATGGTGATGGTTTTAAATATTGGCAATCATTGGCTACCCCTGATATTTGTAGTGCAATATCCAATCACATAAAAGTATCTTTGGTCATTAGAAAAAGATATGAATTAGAACACATTGAGCTGTCCCATTGAAATTGTTGCACGTAAAGAGTCGTATGACCCTGGTATTTTAGTATTTGTTTTTAACACATTGTTTAGATTGTTTATATACTGTGATAATGTCTTCGTAAATCTGAATGGTGTTATGAATTGTCACCAGATGCTGAATTTTATGAATCGTGCTTATTTGAAGGCTATGGATTTTAATTGAAATAAAGGTGAAAGTAATTTTTCAGTTAGGTGTGATAAAAAAGATCTGTTTTTGTTTAAAAGTCGAAGAAAATAAACCAATTTTGACTTGTACTGGTGCCCGCAGTCAATTTACCTGTTATTATATTGTTGCTTGAGCTTCTCATATTTTCTGTTACATTGACCTTTTAAAAAATTTTGGTAGAAGGGCTTAACACAGTGCACTGCAATGCATAAGCCTGACTGTATACTTACTCTTTCGATTCCACATACTTGCGTACCTTGCTTTTGCCATTTAACTATTTCTACTGTCTCAGCGCTGGACAGAATGCTTGACATGTTGGTTTCTCCGATACAGGGTCAATTTCAGGGTAAAACAAGACTTTCTGAATAGAGAATGAAAAAACTCTAAACTCCTGTGAAATGGCATGAATTTCTTTTAATGAAGGTGTATTGATGAAATTATTGTGATCCACCAAAGCCCCCCACTCTCGGCACCTACATTTTGATTTTTTGTCAGAGGCCAAGACCGCTTGCATGCACAATTAGTTTCATCTGCATTTAAGTTTTGTTTGGGTTTGATAACATTAAGGGGCGATTACAATGCGGCCCGAAAAGGCTATGACCAATGATCGGAGCCATCAGGGCCGCATTGTGAAAGGCCTCTCAGTTTACTTTCTGACTGTCTAATTATGATCTAGGTGGTCGGAAAATAAACCGGCTGGTTATTCCGGCTGGCTTGCGACTGGCTCCTCAAGCCATTTGGAAGCCGGCAGTAATCTCAAGGGCGGGCCTTTCCACCCTTGAGATTACGATGCATGGTTTCCAGCATGGTTTACATGCGGCCTGTCCGATTTGGAAACCATGTTGGAAAGCGTGCTTTGGGGCCTCCAGCAGGTCCCCCTGGTGCTTGCGGTTTTTGGTTGGAGCCAGAGGGGCACCTATGAGCTGCACCTCACATTTCTCAATGGGAGCATGTATTATGGCCATAATGCATGCTCCTATAGGCAAATGCAGGAATGCGACCAAACTAGTGTTTGGTCACATCCTAATGAGGCGGTTGGGACCACCGACCAGAAGTCGGTCAGTCCCAGCTTCCGCCCAACAGCGAAATCGGCCCCTATATTTTTTTCTTTAAAGAAAATGTTAGGCACAAAGATATGTAACGTGGGAATGTTGTTTAATCTTCAAACCATTCCATTCGAACCATTAGCCACCAACCGTATAGTAATTATAACACATAGATATTGTTCCATATCTGTTCCACCAGAAGTGGAATTTTAATGAAAACAAAAGTGGTTATTCTTTTTAAGTGAATAATACAGTGTGGCTGTTGGCAGCTGGTGCCCTAGTTTAAATGCTTTGAAGTGTCAACAGGAAAATATGGCAAGGAAAACAAAGAAGGATTTATAAATGTGCAATTAAGAGATTCTTTTTCATTTTTAGGTGCTCCAGAAATGGTTTCTTGTTATTGGTTGCTTGGGGACAGCTGCTTGTTTTGCCCTCTTAGGACCGGCCCCTTTCTTGCACATTAAAAGGTACATTCTCTTCATTTTTTGTGTTTTAATTACACCACAACGTTAAAAGGCCACGCGATTGTGAAATACAGCAGTTTACTATTTGCTGAATATGTGGAGGAAAGGAGACCTGCTGATTACACATTGATTCTAACAGACAGAAAAATGATTAATTTTAGATACACTTGCGAAAAATAAAATGAAAAATATTTTTAATGGTTTTGTGACGTGCAAAATATTATAATTTAAAAAGGACTGTTAAATCAGGATATGTAAGTTGCTCTAAATGCTGTACATTTGCCCTGGAATCCACGCTGCATCCATTTCTCTACGGTCAGCTGTTATACCCGATTTGTCACTAAACGACAGCCTTGTGGTTTTCTTTAGCCTTAGATACTGTGCTATAGCCATAATACTTAATGACCTTCAGTGTGGTACTTCAAAAGACAGACTTTTCACGTCAAACTCGAGATTTCATACATGATCACATTGCCAGTTCAATGAGTAACTACAGCAGTTAGTTCCCAGAGCAGAGTAAACATATGGGGCCTCATTTATGAGGCTGTGCGTCACTTTTACGCCGCCGGTGCGTCACTTTTTGTGACGCACCAGTGGCGTAAAAAATGCGCCTTGTTGCGCCATATTTACAAAGTGACGCATCTAGATAGTCTCGTCCCTTTGTAAACCCCTGCGCCGCATTATACCTGCGCCAGGTATAATGTATGCAAGGGGGCGTATTGACGCAAGGAAGGGTCGTAGAAGTGACTCTGTGAAATCTATGAGATTTCACTGCATCACTTTTAGGACCCTGTTGCTTTAAAATCTTGCGCCTGCCTCACAGCAGGCGTAAGACTGACGCAGGCCCTTTCACATGGGGCTTGCCCCATGTGAAAGGACACATTGCTGGAGTTGCATCACTTTTGTGACACACTCCAGCAATGCGTCACTTTTGCGCTTACAGATACGTCAGAAATACTGACGTATCTGTAACTCCTTGCGACATGATGCATCATACACTAAATATGACGCATCAGGAATGTCGCAAGGAGTGCGCACTGAGAAGTGACGCATCGCTGCTTTCACGCAGGGATGCGTCATTTCTCATAAATGAGGCCCATAATGCGGCTGAATGCACGCACCCAATTTCTGCAGGGCGTAATGTTTTGTATTCCTAGAGTTCTCCACAACCTCCTGCTCTTGACAATGTAAAGGCTGGCAACCAGTGTTGGGGATCCAGCAGTCTCCCATGAGTTGTTCTCCAGTCCTAATGGACTGGCTAATGGAAACTTTTGACTTCCACCATTATTGTTTCCATTAATAAACCTTTATTTTCAGAAAACTTCTTCTCAAGCTCTAATTCTGCTTTGACTCTGTATATGTGATAGATCTGTCATATTTTACATTCACTCTTGAAAGCCACAGGATTCAATCTAGCCACAGCTTTTAAAAGGAGTGACAATCGGCCACATGCATCATTGTTGCCGTTTGCGATTTCTTAATTGCGAAAATTAAGGAATCGCAATTAAGAAATCGCAAATGACTATGCACCAAGAAATGGCAATTTTTTTGCGATTTCTTAAATTCCCTTAATTGCGATTCACAATTTGCGAATCGCAATTAAGGAATCCCTTCCCATTGATTCCTATGGGCCTAGAGGCCCATAGGAATGAATGGGAAGTCATTTTAAATTTGCGATTCGCAATTTGTGAATCGCAAATTGAAAATGCAATTTCAAGGGTGCAGAGGGGGTTCAAAGAACCTCCCTCTGCACCCCTGAAATATAACTTTAAGTGCATTTTTCACTCACACATGCCCCAAGGGCATGTGTGTATGTAAAATGAAACTTTCAAAAATGCACTTTTGTGCTTTTTTGAATGTTTTCCCAAATTACCATGAAGGTCAACTTCATGGCAATTTACCTCTCCCTATTTGCGAATTCGCAAATTTAAAATGTTCATGCATTGCATTTAAGAAATCTCAAATTGCGATTTCTTAAATGCAATCGCAATTTTAGAAATCGCAACGTGATTGCGATTTCTAAAATTGCGAAAAACATGACGCATCCCAATTTTGTCAACTGCATTCGCAAACGGCCGAAAATTGCGATTCGCACCGTTTGCGAATGCAATTGACAATGATGCATGTGCCCGAATATTCCTTCCTAACCCCGTATGTGTCAGTCTGATGCTCCTGGATAGAGTCTTTACAGTCTCAAAAAGAATCAGACGAATTTCAACGAGAATCTTAGTGTCTGCTGATGGTGAACACAAAAGGACCAATATAATGTTATACTCCTTACTAGCTCTCGTATATTTTCCCTATCTTGTACAAAATTGCTGTTTAAGGGCACACTTTTTGCAGTTTTATATGGAGTGAACTTGGCCCAAGGAGATTGGGGCGCTTTATGTGAACACTAGTTACATTACACATCAGAGCCCTTTTTTTTAGGCTTTGGGATATTAAGTCATTTACCCAGAATCACAGGCTGTTGAGCTGATGCAGGTAATCAGATCTGGTTTCCCAGTTTCTAAGTTGACAGCTCTGGCCAACATATCACATCCTCTTCCTTATTAATCTAGGATGCCATCAAATCCAAAGAATCAAATGCTTGCTACATAGTAAACCAAAAACTAACGTTTCTAGGAGATTAGGTGGCAGGGTAATTTATAGGACTTTGGACCCAGAATAGGGAAAGAAAAAGTGACTGAACACCACTTTCGGCCTAATTATGACTAATGGAGGAGTGCTAGCGTGGCGTTGCCAGCTGCCACGCCCACAGCTCCAGCGAAGGTCAATGCCGCCCACCAGCCATATTATGACCAATTTTGTGGTCTTGCGGGTGGGCAGCGTGGCGGTCTCGCTGCAGTGCATCTTTCAAAAGAGGCACGCAATGGAAAGCCACCACTTGTTCCTGCATCGAATGGACTCGAAAGTCCATGCCATGCAGGAACCTGGATGCATGCACAAAAGGGGATACATGTTACGCCCCCCTAGATGCATCCCAGGCTGAGGGGGGCACAGGGAGTACTGTAGGGCCCCCTTTGTTTTACCACTGCCAGCCTTTATATGGAGGAAAGACTTCAATGAAACTGCTGGTTGTCCTGAAACTTGTAATATGCATGGTGGTACCGCAACAGCACCACCTGCAAATTACATAGGCCCTGACCACAGCACCACCATTTTCTGGTGGAGTCAGAGTTCCAATTACGGTCCAATCGCCCAAGTTATGATAGGGCAGTAGAATCGTCGGTGCCACGTCACTACGGGTCTGGCGGTCCTCTCACCGCCAGACACATAAGTTGGTGCTAAGTGGTTAACTCACACCTGGGAAGATTCACACAGCTTTAGAGATCCTTGGATGTTTTGCTGGATTCTAGCAAGACTTCAGTTTATAAAACCTACTTTTCTAAGGGTGTCCTAAATTCATGTGCCATTACTGTATTCAATGGTCGATTTTTCTTTTTGTCCAATGTCATTTTGCTATGGTTCTGTCTCTAAGCTTGTGAAGCCGACTTTGTTTAACAAGCACTGTGACCAACCAGTTTGTACTTTAGATCACAATTTTAACCACACCTATTTGCCACTTACTATTGACATCTCTCCTAGACTGGACTACAGTATGATTGCTAAGTGATACAGGTAACAAGGGGTTACATTTCCATATTGAGATATGGTTTCTTTGTCCTGATTTAGAAACTTATTAAAACATAACAATATTCCTGTTAAAAGAGGCCATGAGTATACCTCTAATCTTATTTCACCTCTGGAAAGAACATAAATGTTCCATATGGCAGACCCATGGAGGTGTTCAAAAGAAAAGTATTTCAGTTAATTTATTTGTGGAACAGCGCTGTTTCACTGAACTTTTATAGACATTGTGGATGATAATGTCAGGGTGGCCCTGCATCCAACCCCCCACAGGCAGCCACCCAGAGGCAGCCAAGCCCATGCCACACATGGCCTTTGGTCATGCTTGGTATGTGGTTAGCCACAGGCCTGTTTGCAACCAGGCCCTGCTTCCAACTGCCCACAGGCAGCCAGTCACATGCCTTTGGTCATGCACAGCAGGGAATTGTTCACAATTTAAAGCGGGCCAAGTGACCCCCTCCCCAAACTTCATCAGGCCCCGTGGACCCCATCTTACAAAGCCATATTTAACTTAAAGGGGAGGGGGGCCTTCTGGCCCCCTTCCTGAACCTATATTCCCCCAGGGACCCCATTCCCTGGGGATTCTATTTTAAATAGGTGGGTGCTACGGTGTCCACCCACGGCACCCAGCACTCACTTTGGAGGCCATGGGAAAACCCCAAAGCCCCCACAGCCCCAGGTAGTTCCTCAAATGCTGCAGGAGCCAGCATTGCTCCCCCGGAGGGAGTAGCTATTTCTGCTGCTCTCTTTGGACAGTTACAAGCTTTTTATCTGATTCTACGCCCACATGAGTGTGGGCAGGAAAACAGATCACAAGTCTGTTCCCAGCCGGCGGGAGCATTTTTAAAGCTCCCGCTTGCTGGGGGCACACTTAGGGACGGATTTTGATCTCATTCGGAAACCATACTGACCAACTCGGTTCCGTAACGCTTTCCGTATGACTCGGATCTGGGGAATCCGACCAACCAAGTACGATGCACCCATTTGTATTCGGATATGATTTGGTCGGACTCAAATTGACTTTAATGGGAGCCTGTGTTTCAAACATGAACAAAGGCTCCCATTGAAGAAAGGAATGGCTGGGGAAAATTGTGCACCCTGTGGCGGGCCCCCCATGGCGCATTCCACACTGTGCATGTTCCAAAAGAGGGGACCCATGGGTACCCCACGGGCCCAATTCGGTGGGCCATGGGTGTAGGGGGCCTGCTACGGGCCCCCAAAGACCAATTCTGGCAGCCTTTTCATTTAATGCAAACCGAATCGGTAAGGCTGTCTGAATCAGTTATCATATTCGCTTGTTCGAAAACCAAGTAAATAGAGCTGAAAAATCAGCTCTAGAAAGGCTAGACCGCTGCCAAATGGCTTCCGGAAGCAATTCAGTCAGCCCTAATGGCTTCCAGGCATTGTACTTGGTCGTTCGGAAAAGAGAACGAGTCGGTCAGAAACAAGGCCTCCGGATCAGATTCGGCAAACCCGAAGCCAATTTGGAGCCCTTCTGACTGAGATCGGAATTATCCCCTAAGTGTGTACTCTAAGTCTGGGTGTGAACTCCGCTCCGCTTGTGGAGTTTGCGGAGATTCCCGCACTCGGCATTAAGCCGAGCTCGCACAGTACTGAAAAACTGAAAAAGCGGAGCAGAGTTTTTTTCCTTGCTCGCGATCGTCAACGGCAAGTTGGGAAGCGCGAGCGGGGAAAATACACCTCCTGCGAGATTTTTCTGCGCTTGCAATCGCAAGTTACATGTTTCCCTGAAACTAAGGCGCAAGGAGGTTGGATCGGGTGGCCCCATGCCCCTTCCTATTTAATTAAAGTAATTAGTTGCAGGGTTGAGGTACCTGAGCCCTTTGATGCCCCATGGCACCCTTCCCTTTTGTGGACATTTGGTCCCTAGGGGTAGGCTCCCCCGGGCTTATAATGTGCTTGGGGAAGGGGGTCAAATACCCTACCCCTTATGGAATAGGGCCCCAGGAGTGGGCTCCCAGGGCCTATAATGACCATCCTTGTAATTAACCAATGCTGCCCAGAGCTCCCTTTTTTTTCTTTAGTTCCTGCTGGAGCCCTTTAGGATTGCAGCAAAAAGTGTAATTTTTTCTGCCTCCTGAGGGTTCCTCTGGTTCATGGCCATGGGGCATTGGAGGCAGGGCAATCCTACCCTGCCCCCTTATATCTCTTTAGTTTTTGTTCAGGACAGGGGACTATGTCCCAGAGTCCTGTAATGGCTGCCAGCAACATTCTTTTGATGTTGTTGCCAGCCAATCAGAGCACTTGCTCCCATGAGAGCGAATTGGCCAAAAAAACACTCCATTATTAAATTAGCGCTCCCGCATGATTTCTATGAGCCTCTCACGAACTCAACCATCCGGATATCGAAATATTTGTAAACCTTTATTTCTCAAAAACTACTGAATGTATTTAAACCAAATCACAAAAAGCACAGTCTGTGTATCAGACACTAGCTTCCTGGCAAATTTGGTGTCATTCCATTCAGCAGTTTGTGCAGTCAATCTTCTTAAGAAGTCTATGGAAAATGCATGGGGATTTTCCATTTTGGGACCCCCCTGTTTTCTTAACCCCCATTTGATGGATCACCCTGAAGCTTTTTGTCAAACTGTGCCAAAGGTTTTAGCATCACAAAAAATACATTTCCTGTGTTTCAAGCCCTTGCTATTTCTACCCAATAGCGGCTGGGTTATATTAATATGTATGCATATATATATATATATATATATATATATATTTATATATATATGACCTACTGGTTAGCGCCAGTAGATAGTTACAGTTGGGACCTACAGCCAGATTCATGAAGCCAAATTGCGATTGCAGTAGCTGCGAAATAGCAATCGCGATCGCAAATTGAGTAAAAGCAATTTATGACAGTGAAAGTACCAAAATTGCAAAATCGCTAAATACAAATAGCGATTTCGCAAATAAAATCGCAGAATCCTGAAACCAGCCCATGTGCGAATTAGAAATAGCGAGAAACCATGGATTCTGCTAAATCAATTGCGAACTCGCTAAATAATAGCGATTGCCATTCATGAAAAATCGCAGATTGCGAAAAACACAAAAATTGCTATTTGCGAGGCGCTATTTAAGGAGAACCCAAACCAGGTGGTAACCAGCAAAAAAAAAAAAAGTTGATTAAAGTTAACTGCAAACAGGTGCAGGCCTGACCAAACACACTAAAGGACATGCAGCTGGAGACTGAGGACTCTCACAATGCCAGGACTCTACTTGGTGGTCAGGCGGCGTAGGCTACAGCGAGCAGCACAGAACAGGCGTAGGATCCAGGAGCGGATATTCTGTCAGCGGGTCACCCTTCTGGGCCAAACCAGGGGGCAGATCTATGCTAAGTACCGCCTAAATAGCCCAATGATCATTAAGCTGATCCAGGACCTAGACCCCCTGCTGCAGCATCCAACATCGCTCTAACACAGCTCTCTTGCTCCAAACCCCCAGAACAAGGAAAGTAAACTGGGGAGATAGACGCTTCAGTGTTGCTGCAGCAAGATTATGGAACTCCCTTCCTCTCATTATAAAATCCAGCCCCACATTGCTCACTTTCCGAAAGCAACTTAAGACTTGGTTGTTTTCTCAATAAGCCCTCAGCTTTTTAGACTAAGAACCTACTTGTCCTTAAGATACTGGTACTATACATAGCTCTTAGCGCCGAGACACCCAAGGGTAATTGTAGCGCTTTAAAAGTCACATAAATAAATAAATAAAAAAATAAATAAACAAGGAGAACCAATGCCGTTCCCATCCATATGCAGGTATTGTGAAGCCTGCACCTACTGGCCTCCGGAAGCTTCCAGGGGATAGTTGCCGTCGCAGGGGGGATATCCCAGTCCACCATGTCCCGCTGCCTAAGGAGTTTCCTGGATGCAATGCTGACCCGGCTACACCACTACATTTCATTCCCCACCACCCAACAGGACATAAATGACACCAAGCTGAAATTCTACAACATTGCACATTTTCCGCATGTAATTGGATGCATTGACTGTACCCATATCCACATCTGCCCACCAGCACAAACGGAATACATGTACCGCAACCGCAAGTCCTACCACTCCCTCAATATACAGATGGTGTGCAACGCAAAGAATTACATCACGGACATAGTGGCACAATATCCGGGCAGCACACATGACTCCTTCATCTTCCGGCACAGCGGCATTCACACACGACTGGCAAGGGGAGGCGTTCGTCGAAGGACACCACTAGGTAAGTACACATGTCCCCAAATACTACACTTTGACCATGTATCTGCGCAGAATAGGCACTCACCCTGTGCTTATACCCTCAGTTGACAGCGCCTACGGTCTACGTGAGTACCTCCTCACCCCATACCTCAACCCTGCCACACGACAGCAACGCCGTTACAATGCTGCACACATACGAACAAGAAATTGCATTGAGAGAACATTTGGCCTATTGAAGAGCCCTTTCCGCATACTGCACAAGACTGGTGGGGCCATCAAATACACACCTGAGGTCTGCTGCCGCATCGTGGCCGTGTGTGCAATACTCCACAACATTGCTACCAAGCGCATCATACCAGTGGAGATATCTGGCAGTGAGTCTGAAGGTGACAACCGGCCGCCTCCACATGTACGTCATGCACGCGGAGAAAATCCTGCTGAAGGACACAGGCACCGCAACCACATCACTATTAACTGTTTCTAGTGCACCCATTCCCCTCTCAAAACACTGCACCCATGCATGACAAATGTAATAATGACATGAGTGTGATTCAAGTTGGACCATTACTCTTTATTGTTTATGCACAATAAATTGGCCTTTACTTATTCTGCTGTCTCATGAAGAGAGTATTGCTCCATACCTCCCCATGCTGGGGTAGTGGGTTTGCAGGGGTTTACTGCATGGCCTCCCTCAGAGTGTCTGAGTCCTCACTGTCGGTTACGACGAGACGCCCCAAGTTGTCTCTCTGTATCCTGAGGGACGGTGTTGGCCCTAGTTGCTGCTGTTGGCCTGCTGCTGCGGCGACGTGCAGGCATCGGTGGCAAGGATGCACTGCTGTTTGTTGATGCAGCCTCACTTGCGTCTTCAGCCCCCTCTGCTTCTCCATGGGCAGTGGCCTGGCTGCCGAGCACTGCTGTGGTAAGTAGATCTAGTGGCCTGGCCACATCCTGGCAACACTGCACCATCTGGCCCTGCATGGCGAGTGACCTGCGTGTCAGCTGTGATGTAGCATTCCCAACTACATGATTGGATCTTGTGTAAGCCGATAGGCAGGCCAGTAGTTGGCGGTGGCGTCAGCGGGTCATGTCCTGCTGGGCTACCAGCAGCTGGTTGTTCTCCCGGACTGCAGCGGTCATCTGGGCTATGTTTTGGCTTGTCGCCTGCATCTGGGTGAGTATGCTGCCATGTGACGCGCCTGTGTGCGATGCACCGCCAGCATGCGGTGTTCGATGGCCAGGCCTGGATCAGGTATTTGAAGTGCCCTGCCAGTGCCTGCTGGGCCCTGACGCTGCTGGCGCCTCAGAGCGCTGGTGTGTGATCTGGCACCAGCTGTGCGCCTCGTCTGCCTCCTAGGCGCTGGTGGTGGAGCCTGTACCACTGCTGTGGCTGTTTGCTGGGGTGTTGGCTGCACGGCTGTGGCTGCAGGGGTGTCCCTGTCCGCACGGGGTGGTGGTTTTGGGAGCACTGCTGGTGGCTGTGATGGGCCGGGTCGTTGGGAGGACTGGCCCTCACCCTCAGTGTCCTCCTGGCTCTCAGCGATGTGCAGGGCCTCGCTGTCTGTGCTGGCTTGCTCAACTGCACCTGTACTGTGAAAGGGTGCATGATTAATGTTATGTATCTTGCGCAAGCAATGTTGATACATGCATGCAGCCTTGCTTTCCCTGACTGGCTTTTGGATTTACTTTGCATTAACTGCTCTGGCAGTGTTGGGCTAACTGGGGGTACATGATTACACTACAACTACCACAATGGAATGGGGCTTTTTTGGTGTGCATGGGCTGCATTGTTGGGGATGTCATATTGCTAGCTCAGGAGTTAAGGGCATTGTTGGGGGACAGGTTCGCAGTCGCATGGCACTTACCTTCAGATTGTTGGCTGGGTTGAGACGAGTCCAGCTAAATGACCCCCGCGCAGGCTTCTGGCGCAATGGTGTCTTCTATCAGGTCCTCCAATGGGGTGTTTGGTGTGGCTACAGGTTCCCCTCCACCGGTGGCCAGTCGCTCCCCAAGCCTCTCCGCAATACGCTCCTTAGAACGACCTCTCAGGTCGTACCAGCGCTTTTTTTAGGTCATCAATTGACCGCTGGGTCACACCAACCGAATTGACCTTAGCGCGGATGCGCTGCCAGATCCTGCGCTTATCTGCCTCTGGCACCCTCGGGGAGTCTTTTCCGAAGAGCCGGGCATGATCCTTGCAGACCCCCTCAATTAGATGCTCCAGTTCAAGTTCAGAAAACTTAATTTTCTGCTTTCTTTCCTGCCCACTGCTCCCTGCTGCAACCTGGGACATCTTGGAAAACTTTTTTCAAGCTGGGGTGCTGCACAGTGTAGGGTTTGGTGCTCCTCAGTATCCTGCTGCCACTCCCTGGCTCTGTGTTCTGTTTGTGGGTGTGGTGAGCCTACTTCCTGGTTGTGATGTCATCAGTGGGCTTGAAATGCGACTTCCCGTTTTTGCGATCTCGCAGTTAGCGAGATCGCAAATAGCGATATCGCTATTTGCGAGGTCGCAATTTCTACATTGAAAATTGCCGATTCTGCGATTGATATGCGATTGCGGCAAGATCGCAATCGGCAATTGCGATCGATTGTGAATCGCTTTTTTTCATCGCATTTCTACATGAATGCCATTCTGCGATTCTCAAACTGTGATTCGTAATTTTTCGCAATTTGCTATTTGCAGAATGGTACCTTCATGAATCTGGTTGCTAGTTTCCATAAGAAAGACGAATCTTCACTAAATTTTCAAAACTATTGGCCCACTCACTTCAGCTGCTGTGTTGAAAGTTTTGAAGTGATTCGTGAAGCGGGGGCCGAGAAAAAGAGAGGGTCCCAAAAGGCTTTTTCTCCATGGTAAATTTTCATAGGAAACTGTTGACACAGCTACAACCCGAACTGCTGAACTGAATTACACCACATTTGGCAGAAATGTAGCTCTTCGTTCCGAGTGCACTCTTTTTGTTAAATGGTATAAATCTGTTTAGTAGTTCCTGAGAAATGCAAACATTTCTCAGATATACAAATATGGCTTTGGAGGATCCGCAAACCCTCCTGATCTTGAGCCTGTGATCTGATTGGCTGCCAACAGTTCCAATCAGGAAGTGTTTGCAGTCATCTTGTGACTCGGTTGAACCGTTTCACAAGGAAAAAGGTTCAAAAACATAAAAAAAATTAAGAAAAGGGGGCAGAGTAGAAACACCCTGACCCCTAGGCCTGTAGGGGGGGGAGGGGGCACAGGGACACCCAGGCCCCAAAAAAGCATCTTCATTTTAAAATGTTGGGCAGGAGTCATGTTGAGTCTGCGAATCCCACCAAAATGTTTAAAAAAAATTAAGCACGAGCTCCCACTCTTCGTTTAATTAGACCCCCAGGTGGGCCAGGTCCCAGGGGCTATTATCTAAATATATGCTGGGGCCCGGGTGGGCCCATGCAGCCCTAGGGGACTGCCACCTCGCTGGGGCTCTGTTCATTAATTTCAGGGGGCCACACAGACCCTTCACAGCCACTGGGACCTCCACCTCTCAGTGATTTATTTAAAAAAAAGGCGAGGATGCTCATGCCCCCATGCAGAACCGGGGACCAGCAACTCCCCATGGCTAATTTTGTTAAATGCAGGGGGCCATGTTGGTCCCCACAGCCCGGGTACCACCTCCTCCCTGTGGCTACATTGAATAGATGTGTTGGAGGTTCCAACCCCCCCCCATGGAGCCCTAGGGACCGCCACCTCCCTGGAGCTATATTACAAAATAAAGTGTGGAGGGGCTTGAGCAGACCCACACAGCTCTGGGGAGCACACCTCCCCAGGACTTCAATATTGTTGGAGGGGGCTGCATGGCCCCCCTCATGGAACCATAAATGACCCTGTGGACTGCCACCTCCAGGGTCGGCTCAGGCAATGTCCAAGGGTGCCAAGCCCTGGAACATTACAGTTTGGGATGACGGGAGCACTACCCCTCCTATTATCTCCAGTAAGTCCCACACAGTGGGATTGCTAAGAGATTTTTAAGGGCCACGCTCCTTTCTCCACCTCTCCGCAAACGCACCTCCTGGTGCACTACTGGTTGGAGGAGTAAGTCTACTTCACTCATGAAGGACCTTGGGGGCCAAGAAGCCCTCTTGGTACCTCCTGTAGATATTACATCAGGCCGACTAGAATGTCTCTGTAACCTTTGCTTTTTTTCAGTGAAGTTATACGTTTTTAAAAATGCTAATTTATAACTCTAATGTCCCTCAAACCTGTGGTTCTTTTAGTGAATTTCTAAGGTTTTTTATTTTGCTAATTTCTAACTATAACATCCCTGAAACATGTGGATTTTTCAGTGAATTTCTAAGGATTTTTAAATGCTAATTTCTAACTCTAATGCCCCTGAAACCTGTGTTTTTTCTCATGAATTTCTAAGGTTTTTAAAATGCTAATTTGTAATTTTATATTCCTGAAATCTGTGTTTTTTTCAGTGAATTTCTAAGTTTTTTAAATGATAATTTCTAATTATAACATCCCTGAAACCAGTGCATATATTATATATTAAACAAAGGTTACAGGGACGTTATAGTGAGGCTCAGATTATTACTGCATATGTTACATCACTCATGACATGGTTAGTGATATCACTGATGGCATCACTGATGACATCTCAAGTGACATTTTCCAGTGAGTGTAAGTGTTTCATAAAAGGTTCTGTGACTTAATGATACATTCTGAGGTACTGCATAAGTTAAATTGCTATTCTTTTTGTACGGTTGTAGGATGCAACCACGAATTTCCCAACCCGGCATGCCTAAACATTGCGGTCTGAATAGCTACAGCATCTTAACTGCACATTCCTTTACTGTGCATGCTTTTACCACAAATGTTTATGGTAAAGGCATGTATGGTAAAGGGGCATACTGGCTAAGGTCACTACCCTCTCCCTACTGTCCTAAGGTGCAAACTCTCCTGCCCCCTTCCAGCCCAGAGACGCTAATATCCCTACCCCTCCTAACCCCCCACTGTGCCCTCCCACTGCCCTGAAGCCTAAAACCTTGTCCTTAACCCTGTCCCCAACCTGACCCTGCCGAGCCCTGACTCAGCCATAAAACTTCCCCACTCTTCCCTAAGCCCTAAAAACTAACCCGACTACCAATTCCCTTCCCCTGCCCTGAGGCCTAATTCCCTAACCCCTAATTAAAAAAACTACCCACGCACTCCCCTAGCCCTAAAATCTACTCTGACCCCCCCAGCCCTGAATACTTCCTCTGACCCACCAACCCTGACAACTTGCCGCAACCCCAGCCCAGAAAACAAGCCCCAAACCCCCGGCCCTGAAAACTACTTCCAACCCCAGGCCTGAAGACTAGCCCGAACCAGAGTCAACAAAATTATCCGACCCACCCCATCCAAGGAAACTATCCCAACCCCTAGCATACAAAACTACCCGACCCACAAAACTACCCCGACTCACCCCAGCACACAACTACCCTGACCTACCCTAGCCCACAAAACATTCCTGACCCACCTCCAGACCACAAAACAACCCTGACCCACCAGCTCACAAAAGTACCCCAACCCACCCCAGCTCACAAACATCCCTGACCCACCCCAGGCCAAAAAACCTTCCTGATCCACACCAGCCACACTTACCTCACCTCTCCCTGCTTCATACTTCCATCCATCGAATCCACACCTAGACCACGCATATACCTTAACCATGCACATGTGTGTATAAGGCATATGCATCGTAAGGCATGCGTGGTAGGGATTGCGGAGTCGAATATTTGTGGTTTAGACCACGGTTTTCCAACTGTTTCCCTTTTTGTACTCCTAATGAGTGATAGTGGTTTTAACATATGTCATCTGAGTGACTGTGTGACTGTTGAGATCAGTGTGGGAGTAAATGTGGGAGTGGGCGTAAGGATGAATAAGTAGATGTGTGAGTATCTGTGTGGGTATGTGAGTGGCTGCATCAGTGACTGAGTGGCTGTGTGAGCAGCTTTATGGGTGGGGGAGTGAGTGTGTGAGTGGCTATATGGGTGGGTGAGTGACTGTATGAGTGTGTGTTTGGGTGAATGAATGGCTGTTTGAGTGGGTGTTTGGTTAAGTGAGTTGGTATGTGAGTGGATGTATTAGAGAGTGAGTATCTGTGTGAGTAGTTTTATGGGTAAGCAGTGGGTTTGTAAGTGGTTGTATAGATGTATGTATGAATGGGCATGTAAGTAGTTGTGTGGGTGAATGAGTTGGTGTGTTACTAGTTGTATAGGTGAATATAAGGCTGTGTTAAGAGCTTGTATGGGTGAGTAAATGGCTGTGTGAGTGTTGTATGGATGAATGAGTGTGTGTGTAAGTAGTTGTATGGGTGAGTGAGTGGTCATGTGACTACCTGCATGTTTGAGTGATTAACTGTGTGAGTACCTGTATAGGTGAGTGAGTGGGTGTGTGAGTGGCTCTATGGGTGAGAGAGTAGGTTTGTGAGTAGTTTTATGGGTCTGTGAATAGTATATGGATAGTTGTGTGGGTATGTGAGGTGGTGTATGAAAGATTCCATGGGGTATGAGAAGGTGTGTCAGTGATTTTGGTCATGATGTCACAAGTGATGTCATAAGCAGTGCATGGTGGGGGCCTAAGTTATAGTTAGCTCTGATAACTATAACTTCTAAATTTCTATGGTTTTCTATGAGTGAGATCTGAGCCAAGCTATAATGTCCCTGTAATCTTTTTTAGAGAAAGTTTTTTTTTAAATTCTATTTCCTAACTATAAATTCCCTGTAGCCTTTGTTTTTTTCACTGAATTTCTAAGGTTTTTTACATTTTAATATTTATAACAACCATGCAACCTTTGGATTTTTCAGAAAATTTCCAATGGGCCCGATTCACAGAACTAACTTAAGACAAAATCCTAAACTTACTACCATTTACTCATTTTGGTATTTACAGAAGGCACTTACTCATTTTGGTATTCACAGAAGATACTTACTCATTGATGAGTAAGTGCCTTCTGTGAATACCAAAATGAGTAAGTGTACCGGCCCATTGAGCTTAATAAATTTTACAGGCCCCGTAAGCTCAATGTTGGTCATTAGACATTCCTTGAATTATTTCAGCTAAGTGTTTAAGTATTGATTATCTGATTAATCTTGTTTGATGACCGGCTTCAGCTTTTATACTGGAATGGTTTTATGGGTATGGTATTAAAAGATACTTACAATGGGGAGGGCGCTTTCCACAACTCCTCTTGCTCAAGGAGCCGGAGGGCTTTGTCTTAAACACTCCCATATTTAGACGAAAGTTGACCGATTTGTAGTTTTATAGATTAGCTGGACACTATTCAAGTTGGCATCGGGGACAATTTTGTGTGGAAGACAGCCAGTGCATGGAGGTGAGAGCACCGGCTGAAGTTGAAATAAGGGTAGTGAAAGGCGAGCCTTAGAAAGGGCGCCATGAGGCTTATTTAGGTCCGATCTCCATGTCCTCCATCCCATCTGGTAATTAAATTAAGTTGGGCAAAAAAACCTCTGTGCATGGCCGTGACCGCTGGCATGTGCCACATGACTTTGCACATGGTAGTGCCTTTTGGGTAAGCTGCAAGCTGCTCAGCTATAACTGTGACACAATTCAAGCTTATTGAAGGCCACATAACACTGGAGCCTACTTGGGTGAGTGGATAGCCTAAACCAAGGAATAAAGGAAGAAGTACTCGTGGCCTTTTTGGGGCCCTACTCAAGGCATAGTCTGTCAGCTTTCGGCACAACAGAGGTAAGTGATTGGTACCTTTTTGTTGTGGTACTTATGGAATATAAAGGACCTAGCCTTCACTAAATATTACAGTAAGAGCACTAACGCTGTGTAGTAGTATGGAAGGGTGGTGGCGGCTAACAGCAAAGCTAAATTTTTAGCGCAATACGTGCTGCAATAACTAGATCAACAACCCAATTTGAATCTAACTTCAGTCTATAACAAGTTCACAATAAGTATGTGCTAGTTAGTGATGGCCCCAAGGAATAATATAGTGTGCACAGGGTGAAAAGAGCACCCATAGACGATTAATGAGTCCTGAATGGAAAACGGGTCATTAGTAGAGAGCACGGGAAGCTTCCGAGAAAGAGAGAAGAGGCCATCAACGAGAGTAATAAAGAAGATAGCTGCAATTTGAGTCCCTCCGGGAGCCAAAGGGGGAGCACTAGTGTGTAAGTCAATGAAGGGCTTTGTGGGTAAACAATTCAAGACGATAAAATCCCCAATAAAGTCCCTGGACACTGTAGTAGAGAAGCAAAAAGAGCATGAGACTACTGATCACTGCGCACTAATTTTAGACTCATCATTTTTAAACTATCAAACCATTTTAAGCCAAAATGAACCAAGACTGGCTTCATCTCCGCAGATTTTCGTCCTGCTGGATAAGGAAGAGCCGGATCTGATGGCGAATATTACTGACCGAACGAGGAGCGACCAGAGAGATGATTTAGATATAGCCATAAGCGAAATCATGATAAGAGTATGGAGCAGCCTCGCAATCTACGGACTGAAATTACAGAAGGGTCTGTGCGTAACATTACATTAGGTTTAGAAATCTTGGCAACTCTCTCAGCCTCAATGCTGGACATAATGCTGATGTTGCAAAAACATGTGCAAGGGTTATTAGAAGTTACTATGTTAAATAATGATATTTTAAAAACTCAAAAAACAAAACTCCAGAAGATTGTGGCTGAGCTACAAAGTATTAGGGGCCTAATGCCCACTATAATAAAGTCAGTACCTGACACTCAGAGCTTGGATAGTGTCGGTGAAACCATGCAGCTAAAAGAATTGCAAAGTATGTACATCTCTAGATGTCCAATGCTGATAAAGATACGGGATGAATACACTTGGCAGAGGCACTATAAACCTACAGAGAAAAATAAGAAGGAAGGTACAACAACAGGGAAGGTAAAGGTATCAAGGAAAGGGAAATTAGATGGGGGTGCACTACAAGTAGCGCCTCAAGAGTGGAGAGCCCCTAGTATTTTCAGGGAAGATCAGGAGCTGCAGGGACTATCAGGTGAAACAAAAATGAATGCTGAAGTGGGAATAAAGAAGGCCCAATCAAATAAAAACCTTGATATCAGCAGGGAGGGTATAAAGGACATCATTTACGGAAAAGACCTGGGAAGAGATGTTAACACCAGGAACATAGTAGAATGAGGAAGAAAACCAAAAGCAATTGCTAGTAAGAACAACTTGCAGGGTAAGAGCAAATGCCCATATCACAGAAATGGAGGCAGTAAGTAATAAGTGGCTGCATTTTACACCCTCGAAAATAGAGAAGGGGAAGATAAAAACAAGAAAGATTCTACCCCTAAATCAGTCCCAGCTTTCATATTCATTCTCAAAATGCCATAGTTTAAGAGGAATTGAGACCAAGGACCTGAGACAGGTGGGTTTCAGTTATAATAGTAAAGGGAAGGAAATCACTAAGGTTTTAGTGTATTCAGGGCTGGTAATGGCAGCAATTGTAAAAGCAAAGAGAGAGGTACTGAAGAAAGGGATAAGGATAATCTCAGATGAAGAATTAGAGGAGAGTAGCCAACAAGGAAGAGATGTTTGAAGTGTCATGCAGTTTTAGGAAAAAAGCAGGTGAGGTACATCAAAATAGTTGTTGATAACCAAGATATTAGTAAGCTTTGGGCTAATTGGAGTCCAGAAAACAGTCATACAGGCCTTCCCCAGTGGAATCATGATGAGACTGATTGCCTAAGTGAAATCGATTAGGACATTAAGTTTTCGCATAGCCTTAAGATTACATCTTGGAACATAAATGGGCTTGGAGGAACAGTAAAAATAGATAGGATAAAAGAGCTAGCCGAGAGTGTTGAGATTATTTGTTTACAAGAAACTTGTCTTAGCGACAAAACCCTTATAATTGTACGATTCGTCCAAATTCACAGACCAGCAAAGAAAAAAGGGTTTGGGCGCCCAGCGGGAGGGATTATGACACTAATATCAACTAGGAATGCGAAAAAAGGTGGCACCCATGAACGTAAAATGCAAATGGTTGCATGTCTGCAGAGTATCCTTGTCGGCTTCAGATAAAATGTGTGAAAATTTGGTACTTATCAATGTCTACATGCAGTTGGGGTGCCACGAGGAATATGGGACAGAGATGGAGAATTTTAAGGTAGATGTGGACACTCTGTGTGAAAAGCATGGTACTGAAATAATCATTGTAATGGGAGACTTTAATCATAAAATATGGGAATGAAACACATTGGCTGGATTGTTTATACCTGATGCCTTTTCATCAAAGAGATTTTTGGGGATAAAGAAGTTCTTTTTTCTACATATTTTGGTCTATTGGACTTCTTGAGCTGCGCACCCCCGTTCATTACAGTATTTGAGTAAAAAGTGTTGTAGGAAATTATAAGCACTGATGGTTTTAATAATTGTGTTGATCTCAACTGTATTTTATTGAAATTGTATTTATTTACTGAATAATAAACTTTACTTACTCTAAAATCTATGGGAAGCAACAACATTTTCGCTCTCAATGCAGTTGTTAGATTTTTTTACGATAGGACTTTTTTTATTAGTGATTAAGAAGGTTATTAAATAGGCTGTTTTTATTTAGAGATTAAAAATATAATCTTGGGCATAACGTATTTTATTTGAAGGACCACTGTCTTAATAAACGCATGTTTGAATTTAATTTAATTGAAATGGTGCTTCATGAAGATAGAGCCTCTCTGGTTGTGGACCTGCAGGCCCAGTTCCCTCAGTGACTGGAACTTGCCTGCGCTGCTCTCCATTTAGTTTAGTTTTCACAATACTCAAAGACCCTGCGCAGAGTACTGTATTTATTTGACATCAGGAAGTTGTTACGGCGGGATTTTTGATCTCTTATCAGATCACTATAGATGTAGATCCCACTCAGGTCGACTGAACCTTTATTACCTGTCATAGAGTAAGAAGCAATCCACTACTAGGTTAATCAATTCAAGACTTTACACAACTCTGAAGAACCACTTACTACGAATAAGTTTTAAAGTTTTATTATAAAGCCAAAAATAACTGGAGATACAAACATCTCAATATAAGGTTCAAAAGATACACTGGCATCAATACAAACATGAATTCTCTAAATGCTCTTAGGCGACAGAAGAATATCACCAAGACTAATTCAAAGATCAGCAAGTTTGCAAGAATAGACACAAGTTGTAACTTGAGCGTCATTTACAAAAGGAAGAAAAATCCAGATTAGACTGTCCCTACACTAGACTAAGTGACATCCCTACTTAGCAGGATCTTAACCTAAAAAGGTGTCAGCCGTGGTGACTTCCAAAGAAGATCACTCACTTTCCCTTAGTCTTTGTTGTAAATCTGTGCATCGCAGTTATGCCCTCTCTGCCCACCCATCCGCTCTCTAAGGTTCCTCAGGCCATCTGCTCTAACTCCACCCAAGGGTGCTGTCCCTAATACAAAATCACAATTACAGTTGAAACGCCCCTCAGAGACGCCCCTCACGTACACCCCTCACGTGGTGTCGGTTCTGGCTTTTTCCATACTGATACTCCTCTGGGCTCCTTGTTAGCGTTGACCTTGCTTCTCAGGCTCTTCTTCGGCAAGACGGTACCCCCCAGGAAATTCCTGAACCCTCCTCCAGGCCTGTGCCTGTCTCCCAGAACAGAGCTCTATTCATCACTCTCTTGATTGGAACCCCCTCGCACCTGCAAACAGACACCCATGAAGTGGGCCCCAAATTCCGGCCTCCAGCTTATCTCACAAGTCGTAAACCTTCGAGCATGGTCCACAATTTATGCTTAACACAACCTGATTTTAACTAGCACATGCAGATCGAAAGAAACGACCTTATCTCTCCAGGCCTACTAGAATTACATGAAACAGGTCTGTGCACTCTATGAACCTTTATTTCTCAGCCTAAACAGTATTCTAACTTATTACACACACTGGTTATAGGAAACACTTCTATAAACATATATTTTCAGTCTATGATCAATAATACTTTGAATTATAACAACAGTAATCCATATCATGTGAAATTGTAAAGGCACGTTTTCTTTCTCAGTGAACTGCCACGAGGCCTACACATTTCTACGTTTGGCAGCATTACATTCTCCTCTGCAACAGCCACATAACATGGAATTTAATATCATTCTAACATCTCTAAACATTACTACGTTAGCTTTTCACACTGATATATGCACTCTGTATTAATTAAACACTCTTATATGTATGCACTCTATAAATTCGACACTCTTATATGTTCCTTTAACTAGACTGGTGCAACGTGCTTGTAAATATGGTGCACTTCTACATTTTACTTGATTTGCGCTCTCTCAGTTCCCCCCTTTGATGACCTTTAGAGGTCATCACCATCACAACACCATCCCTGAGGGAATGAATTGAATCAAACAGAACTCGTTGCAATGCTCCCTCGCTTCATCATCTCTAGAGCCCTCAGACTCCTGTACTGGTTATCCTGCATCGCAGCTAACCTCTGCTCCTGTTCTCTCATGGATCTTTGCAACCTATTTGACCTATACCATCGATACAGCCTCACCAACCCCCACAATGTGATTACGCAAATCACCATTATGATGATAGGTTTCAGTATGTACCAAATGAAACTCTTCCCTAGATTGGCAAACCAACCTCCAACTTTACCCATTCCATGACCCACTTTTTCCCACGCATTCACCTTTGTCAGATCCTCAATCTCATGATGAATTTCAGTGATATTCTGTATATATTTCTCAAGAGGTTTTGAATCGTCTGGAATGTAAGTGCAACATTTCTGGACCTTCAAAGCCTTACAGACTCCGCCCTCTTTGGCTAACAAAACGTCTAAAGCAAGTCGGTTCTGGAGAACCATTGCCCTTATCGATTGCATCTCTCCCTCCACCAACATTATTGATCTAGCAGTACTGGCAGATAATCTATCTACAACTGTTGCCAATCTCCTAATCTTGACATCATTCAGTATTAACCCTAAAAGAGGGAACATGGCACCAAATACGTCTCCAACTACCTCCTCATTGCTTACATCCCTTCTCCCTCTGGCTTGAGTTCTTCCCTCTATGATTTCTAAATCCTTAGCATGATATATTTTGGGGAAGACAATTGCTAAATAACATGATCCGTACCAATTATCCGGTAGTTTCACGTATGCATTTCTTCCACAGACAAAATATACATTCGGGATCACCTGCATTCCTTTCAAGAAATCCTTTGTATAGTATTCTATTTGGAAAGCATGTTCACAACTTACTTCTCCCACAAACACATTCTCATAGTAGGTTTTACCCCTGTATATACATAGTTTCCCTCTTTGCACTCGATCTAAAGCTATTGGACCATTACTACCCTTCCTCTTGTGTGACTTTTCCTCCTCGGTCCAATCTGTTTTCCATTGGCCCGAAGCCTTTAGGATCTTCTGCCTCCTATATCGATCATCCACCTGCCCTATAAACTTTTTCTCAAT
Source organism: Lissotriton vulgaris (assembly GCF_964263255.1). Taxonomy (NCBI): domain Eukaryota; kingdom Metazoa; phylum Chordata; class Amphibia; order Caudata; family Salamandridae; genus Lissotriton; species Lissotriton vulgaris. The sequence goes on from NC_141694.1 coordinate 1,303,599,292, forward strand.
TTCTGACACTTTACAGGTCAAATTATTTCTTCGGGCATATGAAGTATCTAGCGTTCTCCAAGGAATGAAAAATTTCCTTAATCGATCCTCACTCTTATAATAGTCCCACTTGTTCATATGCTTGTAGGCCGGGACCTCTGGTAAAACAGCGTCAAAGTTTGAAAAATAATACTCAAAGCTATCGCGTTCATAAAATATACTAGGCAACAAACTACATGTGATTCCATAAGTCAATGGAAGATGATGATACCTAATACCTTCATCTACAGAGGCTGGCAATTGCATGCAGATGTAGCAGTCCTTTGCATCCATAGGATCAATGTATTCATAAAGTAATTTAGCATATGCATTTGATTTGAAATTTCCTTGTGATTCATCTACGTGCAACCTACGAGCTTCTGCTGCTAGCAAAGCTTTATATTTCTCTGTATTGTCCCCCTTTTTACCAGCAGTAGTAGGTTTCAATGTTACTACAACTTTTGCTTCTTTTGTTGCCTTCTCTTCATTTTCATGTCCCACTATATATGATACAGTAACTACTAGAACTATAAGAAAAATTACTCCCACTAAAAGTGTGCCTACTATGCATTTTGCTTTGCGGTTCGGGTTGCCGGCCTCCATGATCTCAAGACAGTGTAGTTCTAATTTTCTGCCACGACACAAAGTCTCTTTTCTTTGCTCCTTCAACAGTTTTCTTTGCTCATTCGGTCTTTTCGAACCACACCTGGAAGCTGACAATCCCTCTTGCAAGATCAGTCTTTTGAATTATAGCAACAGACAACCCTAGCCCTTCTCCATCCACTAAATAGAAGAGTCCCTAAATTTCTTCTTCTTCCACTTGGCGCTAGGTTATCTCTCAATCTTGTTTATTTACAAAGTCTTTAGCAGTCTGTAATCATGCCTGTTCCAGCAGCTCTAATCACGTATTCTAAAATTTCTAAGCGAAGAATGATCTCCTCGAGTGCTGGTATCGTTGGACCAAAAGTTGGAAATTCTACTCTGTTTAAAACCAGTTCTCTTATTCTGCTCAGATAAGGAGGATTGGGGACAGTGAGTGTCAGCAACCCTTTGATCTCAAGTCCAGGTACCAACAACACCACTTCCAATGTTATGATTGGGTCAGTCCTGGTCACTGTCACTTCCCTCACCCTCCCGGATCTCCATGCACTAGACATCTGCTGCTAGGTAGGTCCACTCAGGAGTGGCGTATCTTCTGCAGGGCACTCGCACCCTCCTTGATCTTCTTGGACCCTCCTGTTCTTGATTCTGTGCACCTTCGTCCAGATCTGAGTCTTCCGATATAGGAGCAAGGGTTCTTCCTGGAGTTGGCTTCAAGCTCAGCCTCTTCTTCCTTTCAGGCCAACTAGCTTCTCCACGCCTTGTTCTCCTATTTCTTGTCCTCACACTCGGTTCTTGATCACTTGTGACTTGATCAGTGTCTGAGCCGTATTCACAGCAACTTTCTCCTTCTGTGGCAAAGTCAGTTTCACTGTCGTCCTGTCTTTCTTCCGCTTGATCTGAAGCACTCCCAGCTTCCTCCGACACCCCCACAGCTTGGCTGATCCCCTCTAGTGGTTCGTCGTCCACAGCTGGATTTTCATCTGTGAGAGGAGCTGTTTCTTCCAGGGGTGCTGGAACTCTTCGAGTGTGGGAGGCGTGAATCCAATTTGGCAGCCCTCCACACTTTACAGCAGTATTCGTTGTCAGTATTATCTGGTATGGTCCCTTCCAGCGCACGTCTAGGCAGTTCTTCCGGACGTGCTTCTTCACCAGCACCCAGTCACCAGGGCACAGGTCGTGACATAGGTCTCTGGAAGATGGAATTTCAGCAGCCTGCACCTGAAGAGACACAAAATGAATGACATTAGAAAGTCCCTTGCAATAATCCAGGATCAGGTCATCTGTGATATTCAACAAAGCTGCAGTTGGGACAGATGGAAGTCTCATTGCCCTCCCCATTAAAACCTCGTGTGGGGAGAGGCCTGTTCTCCTGTCTGGTGTGCTAAGCATACTCATGAGTACCAATGACAGGGCATCAGGCCAGCTTAAGGATGTCGATGAACACACTTTGGCCATTCGGGATTTTATAGTTCCGTTTATCTGTTCCACAATCCCTGAAGCCTCTGGTCGATAGCTACAGTGCAACTTCTGATCAATATTTAATGCAGAGCAAAGCATCTTCACAACTTCACTGTTGAAATGTGTCCCTCTATCTGATTCCAAAGAGGTCGGCACCCCGAAGCGTGGTATTAACTCTCTAAGCAACAATTTTGCTACTGTGAGTGTATCGCATCTGCGTGTAGGGTATTCCTCGACCCATCTGGAAAATATGCATACAACCACCAGAACATACCTGAGGCGGTTGCATTTTGGCATTTCAATAAAGTCTAATTGCATTCGGTTGAAAGGCCCACTTGACCTCCCAATGTGACTCAATGTAACTGGTGTCCTTTTCCCCACGTTCAATTGCTGACATGTTACACACCTCTGACACACTGCGTCTGCGGCTACTCTAAACTTGGGATTATACCAAGTCTGCCTAAATACCCGCAGCATGGCATCTCTTCCTAAATGTACTGGACCATGTATCTGTCTTGCCATTGGACTCACTAATTCATTTGGTAATACTGCCCTTCCATCTGCTGAAATCCACAAATCCATTTCACTTTTTACACAACCTGCAGTTTCCCATGTCTTTTTCTCAAAATCTGATGCGTTCTCTTGCATGCCTTTTAAATCATCCCAAGTATCAACTGTTTCTAGCATCATGTTTAACTCTGTCTTTTCCTGTGTCCCACCCACTTCCACTTCCGTGAAAGAGTATCCTTGCTCTGCACAGTAACGAGCAACCTCGTCGGCATAACGATTTCCTTGGGATACAAAATCTGTACCTTTGGTATGTGCTACGCATTTGACAACGGCAATTGCTGCCGGACCTTGTAACGCTTCTAACAATAGTCGCACAAACTCCTCATTTCGGATAGGTGAACCTGAGGAGGTCATGTAACCTCTCTGAGACCACAATTGCCCAAAGTCATGAACTATACCGAAACCATATTGGCTATCCGTGTAAATGGTGACTCGAATTTTGCTACCTGCTAAACAGGCACGTTTCAATGCAATGATTTCAGCTACCTGAGCGGAGTGTACTCCTTCCAGGCAAGCGGCTTCTACAACTCCAGTAATGGTGCAAACAGCATAAGCTGCTCTCAACTGACCAGTATTGTCCCTTACACATGAGCCATGAACAAAGAAAATTTCATCCGGGTCGGTCAACGGCTCATCCACAATATCTGGTCTTGGCTTGGTGCATAGTTCAGTCACATCAAGGCAATCGTGATCTTCACATCCCTCGTCTTCTATATCATTAGGGAGTGGCATCAAAGTGGCAGGATTCAAAACAGAGCACCTCTTAAGGGTCACGTTCTCCGCAGCAAGAATAACTTGCTCGTAGCGCGTGAGCCTATTATTGGTCAAGTGCTGTGTCTTGGTCCTGGTCATTAACAGTTCTACAGAATGAGGTACATACACCACTAATTGATGTCCCATCACAATACTTTCACACCTTTCAATGCTGACACCCGTTGCAGCAACGGATTTGAGACATCCGGGCAACGCTGCGGCTACAGGGTCTAAAGTAGCCGAAAAATATGCAACTGGTCTACGGGCATTTCCATGAATTTGTGCTAGGACTGACAAAGCACAACCTTCCCTTTCGCAACAGTAAAGTAAAAATGGTTTTTCGTAATCAGGCATTCCAAAGCTGGAGCACGACACAAGTCCTCTCTCAGCTGTAGGAACGACATCAAACAATCCTTGTCCCATGATACCGGATCGCTCACCTCCTTGTGCATCAGTTTTTGTAAGGGTTTTGCTTTCAGGGAAAAGTTAGCTATCCACTGTCGGCAATAACCAACCATTCCTAGGAACATCCTGACCTCTCTTTGTGTCGTAGGCGAATTCATCTTCATGATCGCCTCTATCCTGTCTGGTGACACCTTCCGCTTTCCTTTTTCAATTCGGTGACCCAAGTACTGTACTTCTGTCAGACAGTACTGTAATTTGCTCAGTGACACCTTATGTCCATTTTCAGCTAAATGGTTCAGCAAGGTGATGGTGTCTATCTTACAAGCTTCCTCTGTTTCTGACGCAACAAGTAGGTCGTCTATGTACTGAACTAGAACCGAGTTCTGTGGTAGTACTAGACTTTCAAGATTTTTCTTCAGCAGCTGGTTGAAAATCGAAGGGCTTTCTGTATACCCCTGTGGGATACGACACCATGTTAAGACGCGATTTTCCAGCTTAAATGCAAAAAGAAACTGTCTCTCCTCATCTAATGGAATTGAAAAGAAAGCCTGGCAAAGATCTATCACTGTGAACCACTCAGCTTGGAATGGAATCTGAAACAATATCACTGATGGATTCGGTACCACTGGACAACATGAAACAACTATGCTATTAACCTTTCGGTGGTCCTGTACTATTCTGAATTTCCCGCTAGGTTTCTGCAAACCCATAATCGGGGAGTTGCAAGGACTACCCACTAAGCATGGGCGAATTTTGCGAATCTCGCGTTCGCGAATTTTGCGGATTTGCGAACTCGCAATCCGCAAAATCCGCGAATTCTCGCAAATTTGCGGATTTTTTTTTTTTGTGTGTTTGCGCGGGTTTCTGCCAGTTCGCGAGGGTTTTGTACAATTTCGCAAATTGCGAACTTACCTGTCGGGTCGCAAGTTTCGCAAACTTGTTGTTTCTACGTGTCCAGCCTGTTTGGGACACTCTTCTTCATCACTGCCACTCTCTGTCACCACTGCCACTCTCTGACTACTCATGCCACCCTCTGGCCCACCCATGCCACCCTCTGTTTCATCACAGCACCCTCTGGTTGTCCAGTCAGTGTACATTATTGTGGCAACGCAAGCACACCTTCCCTGCCTCAAGTGACCTGAATTAATTTAGGGCTGATTAATGTGTCACAGAATATTTTTTTAGCTGGCACCTGCTTCCTTAGTGCTTCCTGATTAGTGATCTTTTGCACTTGCTAAGTGCTTTCATTGTTGCAAAATTAGTTACAACACCTGCCCTGCCCCAACTGACAATAATGAATTAGGGGCTGATTAATGGATTTGAACTTCCAGCCTGGCTCCTGCTTGTCTCCCTTAGCTGTAATTCAGGACCTTTGTGGCATATGTGTAACTATTCTGAGGTTCAGAGCAGGGTCACATAATAGTTGCAACTGGCAACTGAACTCTGGAGGGGCCCCTCAGGAAGCACTACAGGAAATGGCTACTAATGATGAGCCTGAACTTTTGAACCTGGTAAGTAGTTTCAGTTTTGCTAAGATCGTATTTCTGCAATTTTGCACTTATTCGCGGGGCGCGAAGTTGTACTGGGAAGCCGCGAACTCACGCGAACAGTGCGAGCAAAATCCGCTGCTCGCGGATTTGCGGATTTTGCGGGAGATTCGCGAATCTCGCGGATTGCGAATTTACCGAAAATCCGCAAAATCAGCGAGCGAAACGGATTTTCCGCCCATGCTTACTACCCACAATTTCCTTCAGTATTCCCTGCTTAATCATGGAGTCGATCACGGGTTTTATTCCTGCAATCGTCTCTGGGGTCAATTTGTATTGAGGCGTTCTTGGATATTCAACATTTGGTTTTATCATGATTTTCACTGGTTCTACTCCTTTAATCAATCCTATCTCTTCTCCAGTGAAATCCCATACTTCAGATGACACAGTATCTCTTAAGTCCCAGGGGAGCTCTTCCACCGTCAGGGTAGGATACAGTTCTACACATACTTTTGAATTGGCAACCTTAAAGGTGGCATCATCGTCGTTAGTCTGTACCTCTACTCCCTGAGGCGTGCAGTATATGGTGCAATTTAGTTTGCACAATAAGTCTCTTCCTAACAGATACACAGGGCTAGAATCACATACTACAAACTGATGTTCATCGCTGTAGTTTCCTATCCTCACTAGCACTGGTTCTGTCAATGGGTTAGTCATTCTCCTATTTGCGACTCCTACCACTTGAATTGTTTCCCCCGACATCGGCAGGTCCGGAACCACGGCTGATCTCAAAGTTGATCGGGTAGCTCCGGTATCTACTAAGAATGTCGTAGGACACCCCGCCACCTCAGCCTCAACAAACGGTCCTCTTTGGTCCACTTCTAGAACTGCCCCGAGGGTACAGTCCTCTTCTCTACTCACACGCCGTCCAGTCAGTGGATCAACGTAGTAACAATCTTCTCCTCCTACTAAAAGAGGCATTTGTCTATAGATCTTGCCCCCTGTCGTAATCTTTGGTGGTTGCGGGAACTGGGCTCGAGGAGCCGAAGTCCCCCCTTTGGCCACCTTACCCTTAGGTACTGTCACCCCTTGTACTGGAATGGTCTGAACTTCTTCCTCCTCTACTTCCAGTTCTCCGTTTTCAGGGTTATAGGGACACTCGCGTTTCCAATGTCCCACCTGGTGACACTGGTGACACTTTGTCGTCCTTTTCAAGGTAGCAAAGTCTACTCTAGGTCTTGGATTTTCCTCGTTGTCCCTATTCTGATTATTTGATCTCCTTCCCATCGTCCCTGTTCCCTGTTGCTGTTGTCCACCCTTTCCAGCCGACTGCATCTGAACCATCATCAACTTCTCCTTAAGTTTCTTTGCTTTGGAATCTATTTCATCACTGCAATACCTTGCGTATCTCAAAATTTCATCCAATGGTTTGTTTTGCCAGCAAATTAAGTGTTGAAGAATCATCAAACAAATATCAGGTCGCAACCCCAAAACGAACTTCAATACAAACTGTCCTATGTCTTTGGGATCCATTACATCTAATCCACTGTATTGTTTGAACGTTTTCAGCAATCGCTCATAAAATTCATGGACTGTCTCCTTGGGTTCCTGTCTAGTTCGGTCTATTTTCACCCAATCTATATCTTGCGGTGGCACCTTATCTTTCAGTCATGTCTTCACCTTTTCATATTTTATCATTACTCTTTCTGATGGACCATTAGTACGAGCATCTCTTTTTTGTTCCTCTGTGGGCCATTCAACACTAACTTTGCATGCTGTCCACAAGTCTCCTGGGACCACAATATCAAATAAGGTGTTCAAATCAATCCACAGTACTTTCAAGATCTTCACAAACCTCTCTACCTGTTTGTACCATTCTACAGGATTCTCTCTTAACTTCGGAAATGAATTGGTAAACGCAGCCAAATCTCCCCTACTCCAGGGCACATGTACATAACTCCCATTCGATATTTCTCGCAAAGGGAATGCCTCCATCCGCAGTGGCCCTCCCTCCGGGGACATCACAATCGCGCTCGGCCTGACAGTCCCTTTCTTGGACCACCTTTCTTCCCATTTATCCAGATCTCTCCATGCCCTTATTCCTGTGATCAGTTCCCTTATGTGTGTTTTTAATCCAATTGTCCTCCTCTCATCCAGGTCCTGATCTGAATAATGCAATCTATGGTTACCCTGTAATGCCTTTGTTCTCGACAAGTCTACCATATACTTGTCTGCCAGTTCAGACAATTTCTCGTGAGTTGCTCTTGCCTTCCGAGTAATATCCTTTGATATAAACAGCACCTCCTCTTGCTCGTACATGTCGATCCTTTCTAAAGGCAACGTACCATCTATTATCTCGTCCAGGTCAGATTTTAAACTGGTCACATCGAGCCTTTTTGCCTTTATCACAGCTTTCAGTGTGTTGTCTCTAGAGGGCCCATTTACGTCTCTCCCATCACAGCTCTGAGTCCTACGTCTGGGCTCAGGCGTGTTATGGGGAGTCCTCCCATGCTCCCATCTCTCCAGGTCCCATGCAGTTCCATCCTCTCTTGGTGTATGGTGAAACACTGCTCGATTCCCCATAATCCCACGTCTCCTTTTCTGCCTGGTGTCTCTAGGTGCATGGTAAGACACTCCATTATTCCCCATGCTTTCGCAATTCCCCTGCTGTCCATGATCGCTCGACGCATGGCAAGGCCCTTCACGGCTCCCCATGTTCCCGCGATCCTGCTCCTGCCCATGATCGCTTGACGCATGGTGAGACACCTCGTGGCTCCCCATGTTCCCGCGATTCCAATGCTGTATGTTATCGCCAGGTGCATGGTGGGTGCACTTAAAGCTATCCCTGTACTCTTGCGTCCTTCGGTCTCCCTCACTGTGAATGAGAGGAGACACCCCTCCACACTCTGTACTTCTACCTTCTTGCTCCTGCCTACTTCCACCGTGGATATGACGGGTAGCTTCTCTACTCTCCTGACTCTTACCGTCCCACTCCTGACCGCTTTCGCTAGCCCCACAGTGAGACAATGTCCCATCGCCTCGACTTCCCCATTCAGCTTCCGCTCTTGACCTGTTACTCTGTGTTTCTGTGGCAGCATCCCATTCCCTCAAGTCAGCCCTCAACTCCTTAAAGGACTTCGGCCGTGGTCCTCTCAGATCCATCGGTCCTCTCTGACCCCCCTGATCTGTTATGGGATCCACTGCTGAATCCAATGGGGTGCTCCATTTTGTCGGTCCTGGCAATTGCCTCCAGGCATTTGTCATGTTGTTCCTTCTTTCCATTTCTGCTCTTTCTCTGTCTAACCGTACCTGTTCCTCCTCTCGCACTTTCTCTGGGTTATAAACTGACACTATAGGACCTATGGTAACGGGTACTTGAAGAGCATCTGGCAATCCATGAGACTCAACGCACTCCGTTGCTGGCACCTTCTGCACCACAAACCTTCCGACTATCCTCTGTACTGGACTAAGTTGTGGTGTTTCCTTACCTCTGGTAGGTGCCCGGTCCGCTATAGGGAGTGATCTATTCTCCTCTATGCCAACCCTATCTTCCCTTGGGAGCTCGATACCTTCCATCTCCCTATTGTACGGAGGCGGTCTATCTATCAACAACCTATTTATTAGGCTATCCTCTGTCTCGCTCTCGTCATCCTCCTCTGGCGTTCTCTTTTCTCTTGTAACCTCCATCACTGGGTACAACTTATCCACTTCAATAGTCTGTACCCTCCATTTCTTGCTTTCCGTATCCCATTTGGCATCTTGTACTGCTCCTACCGATCGTCTCACCCTTCGCAGCAGTTCCCCTCCTCTCTCAGCTCGTCTCCCGGTCATGCATGCGTCCCATTCATACCCTGAAAAATGATTACTTCTGACCAAGCGATCACTTTCCTTGACTGTACGCCCACAGTCTAACTGTAATTGTCACCTTAACTGACGAAATGTCTTTCCGTGAACGTCCAGACAATTGCCTTGACTGATAGGTTACTTACACACAGTAACTTCCGACCTGCGTCGGTTACCCATACACTCACTCTTGCGTTCCCCCTATCACGGTCCTGCGGGCGATCAATGGTACCTCATGACCCCCTTTACAATGGTCGACAATTACTCTGGATGTCCGATACACCCTAACCACTTAAACTTAAGATTTTCACCAGGTTGCGCGTGCTCACAACCCTCCCTCAATCACACTACAGGCATTCAACTCCGCATGACATTACAATACAGATACAACACAAAACACCGCAATCTGACAACGCATGACCCTTATTATACTCACTCTCGTCCGACTCTGCTGCTTTTCTCTCGCACCGTCAGCACTTTCTTTGGCAGGCGATTCTTCTGCTGCTTATCTCTCGATCTCTAGGGGCCTCGGGGTAATCTTAACCTAGTCTAGATCACCTTCCTCTAGAAGGTAACCATCCTACACTGCTACCAACTGTTACAGCGGGATTTTTGATCTCTTATCAGATCACTATAGATCTAGACCCCACTCAGATCGACTGAACCTTTATTACCTGTCATAGCGTAAGAAGCAATCCACTACTAGGTTAATCAGTTCAAGACTTTACACAACTCTGAAGAACCACTTACTACGAATAAGTTTTAAAGTTTTATTATAAAGCCAAAAATAACTGGAGATACAAACATCTCAATATAAGGTTCAAAAGATACACTGGCATCAACACAAACATGAATTCTCTAAATGCTCTTAGGCGACAGAAGAATATCACCAAGACTAATTCAAAGATCAGCAAGTTTGCAAGAATAGACACAAGTTGTAACTTGAGCGTCATTTACAAAAGGAAGAAAAATCCAGATTAGACTGTCCCTACACTAGACTAAGTGACATCCCTACTTAGCAGGATCTTAACCTAAAAAGGTGTCAGCCGTGGTGACTTCCAAAGAAGATCACTCACTTTCCCTTAGTCTTTGTTGTAAATCTGTGCATCGCAGTTATACCCTCTCTGCCTACCCATCCGCTCTCTAAGGTTCCTCAGGCCATCTGCTCTAACTCCACCCAAGGGTGCTGTCCCTAATACAAAATCACAATTACAGTTGAAACGCCCCTCAGAGACGCCCCTCACGTACACCCCTCACGTGGTGTCGGTTCTGGCTTTTTCCATACTGATACTCCTCTGGGCTCCTTGTTAGCGTTGACCTTGCTTCTCAGGCTCTTCTTCGGCAAGACGGTACCCCCCAGGAAATTCCTGAACCCTCCTCCAGGCCTGTGCCTGTCTCCCAGAACAGAGCTCTATTCATCACTCTCTTGATTGGAACCCCCTCGCACCTGCAAACAGACACCCATGAAGTGGGCCCCAAATTCCGGCCTCCAGCTTATCTCACAAGTCGTAAACCTTCGAGCATGGTCCACAATTTATGCTTAACACGACCTGATTTTAACTAGCACATGCAGATCGAAAGAAACGACCTTATCTCTCCAGGCCTACTAGAATTATACTTTGAATTGTAACAACAGTAATCCATATCATGTGAAATTGTAAAGGCACGTTTTCTTTCTCAGTGAACTGCCATGAGGCCTACACATTTCTACGTTTGGCAGCATTACATTCTCCTCTGCAACAGCCACATAACATGGAATTTAATATCATTCTAACATCTCTAAACATTACTACATTAGCTTTTCACACTGATATATGCACTCTGTATTAATTAAACACTTCTACATTTTACTTGATTTGCGCTCTCTCAAAGTCAAAAATTGCAAATAGAGTGGATGGAAATGCCCTTGGGAGACCAATTATACTTATTATATACATATTGATGTAGGCGGTTTCATTACAAGTGACACGGACGACAGAAGCTGCCATGAGTTATGTACAATTCTTCACATTTTGATTATCATAATTTCAAGTTTACATGATTTGTAAAACGTTGAAGTGAGACATAATATGTTTATAGAGGCGTTGGCAGCATGTATGAAACACGACAGGCTATGAATGACTATTTATTTTTAATAAAGAATTCAACGTTGTGATATGTGTTGTTTTGATATTTGTTTTCACAGTTCGTTTTGGCTGTTCGTCATAATACTGGTCATGCTGGGCTTTTTTCTCGGGATGCAATACATTCCACTCTTTCCTGAAATGCTTTCGTGTGCATAGTAAGTAATAAATAATGCCCTTTTGTCTGGATAAACTGTTATATTTAGAACGTTTTTAAAGTGTTTCATTTATTAACATGATTTCTCCATCCTTCTCTATCTTTTTTGCAGTCGATATGCAACTAAAGGCCACTCTGACATTGTGATAAACTACTCTATGTTGCCACAGATGTGTTCTGATTGGTCCTCATTAGTTCCATTCCCTCAACTTTAGTCCCTTGTATTCATTCTGTTTTAGATTCCTTGAACGCATTTGACACAATGTCTCAAGGCACTGGTGCCATAAAAATAAAGGGGCATATTATCAAGCCTGGGCGATAAAATTATCGCTGCGTTATCGGCAGGAAACTGCCTATTAAGTGTCGATAATGGGCTTGATAATATGCTCTATGGATTTCCAATCGAAGCTTGTGTTAAATGTGAAGGACATCTAACATTTGCTTTGATTGGAATTGCATAGAGCATATTATCAAGCCAATTATCGCCACTTTATCGGTAGTTTCCTGCCAATAAAACTGCGATAATTTTATCGCCTAGGCTTGATATTATGCCCCAAACTTCCTTATGGAAATACCTGTCAAAAAATGTGAGCTATGAGCTTACCTCCAGTATATATGTTAGTGGTGAAAGCAAGCGATAAAGGTTTCTGAAAGAAGGCAGCTTCCACGCCAAAGGATTTGACACAGTTAAATGCCTAAGGGCCACCACAGAGAACCATTGGCACCAAACCAGGATAATAGAGTATTATTCTTTTGTAGGATGGCTCAACCAAGCTGTATACAAGAGGTGTAGAGAAAATTGTATTTTGTAGGTAGGATGAGATTCATCCTGCCACTGATGGGTAGGAAGATCAAGGATTTTTTCTTGACGTGTTCACAGAGCTAGTGTAGGCTTTGGGGATGAGATGCAAAAGCTTTTTGCTGCATGGAAGAATATGATGAACACACTTTAGCAGCCACTGTAACCGATGGAACTATGTTAAAGCAATATTTCCATTGCAGTTTAGCTCGCATGAGGGATTATATAATAGGACCTTCTCCATGTAAACCAGTTGAAGTCACCACTAATGACGTAGTGTTGACAGTACAACAGGGCAAGATGTTTTTCTGCAAGAAAAAACAAGCAAGTGAAGTAGAGATTGAATCACCTGGAACAGCAAGCAATCTGTCAATAGGTTTATCTACCCGATCCATTTAAGGAGAGAACACATGAGCTGTTGCTTCTAGACCACTGAATAACACAGGTCATGACTCCGGCCATATTTACAGCTCATCTGCGCCAACCAGAAAACCAAATACATGTAAACCAGTTCAACCGCATCTCAGAAGTACAAACACCTACACTTTATTCTCAATCGAAGAGATAAATACAACTCAAAATGTGCTGTGGCCTAACCTTTAGATGGCTTTTTGAAATCAGTCTACGAGCATTTATTTGACCTTGCTAGTGAACCAATTTAATTTCAGCAGTTTCCTCCGCATGCAATTAGTTATTTGGATAGTCCAGAGAAAGAATTTGTATTATCAATGTCCTACTTGATATTGAAATGTTTCCATATTGATTAGCTGATCCGTCACACCTATTTAATCTTGTTTTTAATAGCTGATATTAACTTTGTAATGAAATGTTAAGGTATTTACTTATGTATTGTTGTTGCTTTTATGATTTTTAAACTGAAATCGAATAAAGCTAATCTGAACTGAACTGGATACAGGTGTTTTTTTTTCTGGCTACTCCTAAATTATTGAACACCCTGCCTCTCAGCGTATGTTCTTAAACAAACCTAGGGATGTTTAGAAGATAACTGTAAACTTAGCATTTTAGCAAATGATTTGATTGTTTTCTTTTATATAGTTTGTGTTGTGTATGGATTAGTTTGATGAGGTGCAGGTGTTGTGTTGTATCACAGCACCAAGAAGCATCACAAACATGCACTTTTCAGACATACCATATGATAAGTCTCTTTATTTGCTGAGTCAAGGCATGCTAGTTGTTGGAGTACTTGGGAAGAGCAGAAGTTTTTCCACTTGAGAAAAATAAAAAAGGGGAAAAGACTAGCAATTATACTTATAAACTTGCAGAGCTGTTAAGGAAATTAATGGACGCTCTTCAAGGTGTCAGGAAAATCAATAGAAAGAACTATGCTAGAGGATTTTGTAGAATGTCTTATTAACTCGGGACTATTTTTATAAGATTGAACTAATGTAAGTCATATTTGACACATTTTTGAGTGTGATTGAGGACTAAACTCAAGATAGAGGAATATTTGGGGTTTACGCATGGTTTAGTAACGTATCTAACAGTTGGGGATTTCCTTCAGTGGCAGCAAGAAGACTATTCCCAGCAAGAGGTGATTTTGTCTCAATTGATAACAGGCTTCAGCAGGAAAGCACTTCTTGGGCAACGTTTAGAGAATCTGTAAGACACACTGGGAAGTATGAGAAAAGACAAGCTAGACAGTGCAAACAAGCATATTATTTACTTGGTATAACATATCATTTATATGTCATTGTATGGACATTTTCTGAAGTCAGAATCTTCTCTGTGGTTTCACAATTTCCCAAGTAGGTCTGGCATCTAATAATTCACAGCAACTTTATAAATACTAAAAACACAAGCCATTTCCTTTTGTATCATTACACAAGAAACATTAGCAGCTGTGAACAAAACGCTATTTTATAATAGTACTAGCTGTACCCGGCCACGCATTGCTGTGGCTCAGTGTGGTTAAATGGAAGAGAAAGAAAAGAGTAAGCGCACGTTTCTAATGTGTTCAATTTCACAATACTTGTGGGTATACAATATGTTTTTGTGACTATTGGCTCTATGAGTCCCCTGTAGTTGTTGCACAGCAAACAAATCGATAGGGTCTGTTCGGCCTTTTGATTAAAAACACACGCGTATTGTACACGCACGTATTGGAATCCAACGTTATGTATATATAAACATGCGCTAATGTTGCAAAGTGAACCAACTCCTCCCCCTTCCCTCCACCCACTTCCCGGTCTGCCATCCTGACACCAACTGTCCATCCGAATATATGTAGACTATTGTCTCTATGCGTCCTTTCTTAATGTTGCAAAGTAAACCAACTCCTCCCCCTCCCTCCACCCACTTCCCGGTCTGACATTCTGAGACCAACTGCCTTCCTAATATATGTAGACTATTATCTCTATGCATCCCTTGTAGTTGTTGCGCAGCAACCAAATCGATAGGGTCTGTTCGGTCTTTCGATTAAAAACACGTGCGTATTGGACACGCGCGTATTCAAATCCAATGTTGTGTATATATAAACACGCGCTTAATCGAAACCAACGTTGTGTCAAAATTTCAAAGCAATCTGTGAACAACTTTCGGAGATTTAAGATTTTGAACAAATGAACATTGACATGTCTGTTCGGGCTTTCGATTAAAAACACGCGCATATTCGACACATGCGTATTGGAATCCAACGTTGTGTATATAAAAACATGCGCGTATTTGAATCCAATGTTGTGTCTAAATTTCAAAGCAATCAGTGAAGTACTTTTCGAGATTTGCGATTTTGAAAAAACGAACATTTACATTTTTATTTCTACAGATTGTGCCAACATAAACAATCCCTTTTGAACCAATGCTCAATAATCACATGCAGGAATGAAAGTCCTTTCAGTGTTCAGTGAACAAAATGTTATTTTATAATAGTGTTGTGCCAAAATAAAAAATCCCTTTTGAACCAATGCTCAATAATCACATGCAGGACTGAAAGTCCTTTCAGTGTTTTGACAGCCGTCCAGAACGACCCCTTGCTCTACTTTGTGTTCTACATTGTACTTTTCCAAAACTTTAAATGTTTGAACATACTGTATGGGTTCTGCATTGGTTTGTCAAATCCTCTAGCACAGCACAATGCTACGGTGGACCCTAAGTATATCCTAATCTGTGGGTACTCGCAAACATTTCCTCGGAGACCGCAAAGTACTGTCTGTGGCATGCCGGAGGGTCACACTGATGCCAGCAATGTGTGTGTTGGGGTGATGAAAGGTGGTCCTAGGGAGATCCGAAGCAGATGCATGCTGTGGACAACAAACAAAGCCTTCATGTGACTTTTGTCTGCCACCAACTCTCTAATCTCATGAACCAAAAATTAAAGTCAAAGCATTAACTTCTAATGTAAAAAGTGAGAGACAAAGATATACTCATCTGGTGGCTGGTTTTAAAGTGTGAAACCAGAAAACCTGGTATCAGTCTGGCTTCCCCACGTGATGAAATTGTGTCATCATTGGCAATTAGTTCAATCCACTTTGCCTCCTCTTTCTTCATTACTACATATGAGAACTTATTCAAATATGAGTTAAGGATGTGTGCTGTACAAAACCTTCTCTAGTGTTTTATTTAATACTCTATAATGTTGTTTCAATTATATAACAAGCAGGGCTACACACACGGTGCACTTGACAAATGACTTGCCGCTTGGTTCTCTAATGGCATTGTTTTCAGAATTGGGTCAGACTGATTTGCATATGGCCATGTCTGAACTGGGGTGGTGGAGTGAGCTAAAGAATGATGATGGATTAAACCCAGATCAGTTGACGGGGTGAGTGTTTGATTTGCTCAAACACTCCGTTCATCATCCCCTTTGGTATTGCTTGGTTCGCCCTAAATTGGCGGGGTATGCCCAGATGTGGGTCCCTTGCTCACTTCGCCACTGGAGTCAAGATAGCCTGGATGATGAGGGTTACAACCCGAAACCGGTCCCAGGATGCTGTTTCCGGTCCAGGGAAGACATGGCTTGGCAGTTCGGGCTGGACTGTTCCCATGAGGCACAGGGTCAGACTGATTTGCATATGGCCATGTCTGAACTGGGGTGGTGGAGTGAGCTAAAGAATGATGATGGATTAAACCCAGATCAGTTAACTGGGGTGAGTGTTTGATTTGCTTAAATGCTCCATTCATCATCCCCTTTGGTATCGATTTGTTCGCCCTAAGTTGGCAGGGTATGCCGAGACGTGGGTCCCTTGCTCACTTTGCCACTGCATTCAAGATAGCCTGGCTGATGAGGGTTATGAACCCGAAACCGGTTCCAGGATGCTTGTTTCCGGTCCAAGAAAGACATGGCTTGGGAGTTCGGGCTGGACTGTTCCCATGAGGCACAGGGTCAGACTGATTTGCATATGGCCATGTCTGAACTGGGGTGGTGGAGTGAGCTAAAGAATGACAATGGATTAAACCCAGATCAGTTGACTGGGGGTGAGTGTTCAGGGCCGGACTGAAAACCAAAACCGGCCCTGGCAAAGTGCTCGACCGGCCCCCTGGGTGTGCGACCGAGCTCTTTGGCGGGGCCGGTTTTCGGACGATTTTGCTACAGGGCCGCTGCAAAAATGG
The DNA here is from genome assembly GCF_964263255.1 of Lissotriton vulgaris. Lineage (NCBI taxonomy): Eukaryota > Metazoa > Chordata > Amphibia > Caudata > Salamandridae > Lissotriton > Lissotriton vulgaris. The sequence continues at coordinate 1,303,616,074 of NC_141694.1, forward strand.
CCCTGTAACAAAACCGGCCCCCAGGACCCAAAACCGGCCCCCACCCTTGCGGCGCACCGGGGGATTGCCCGGTGCCCGCAACGGCCAGTCCGGGCCTGTGAGTGTTTGATTTGCTCAAACACTCCGTTCATCATCCCCTTTGGTATCGTGACATTAATGTTTCCATGATCATGTTTAAAAACTGCTCATAAATGCCTCTCAATGCAGTGACATAATCAGATTTACTAAGGTAAAACGATCATGCATGATAAGAAAATACACTTTTTTGAAGTTTACAGAGAGTTTATCATGTTTTTACATGTTTAGTGCAAGATGTCTTTAAAACTAAAGGTGTTCCTTAGATAAATTGTCTAGGACATCTTCTTTTCTTCTTTAATGGTAGTTTAGTTAACGTGGAAGTAAAGTATGCCGTTTGTTTCACAGCTTTCTGAATGTTCCTGCTCTGTCATCTGAACAGCAGCCCAGTGCTGCTGTTCACCAGGGGGCGTCAATTAAAGGTCAGGAAGGCTACATGCGTCCCCCGGGCCGTACTTTGAGTATCCCTGCAAAATCCATATGGTAATCGTGTGTGGGGCAGCCTCCCTCACTAGGCTATAGAGAGACTCATAGTTGGCGTCCACTCATTTGTAGCTAGGTGTACATGTGCTTTTACTTTTGCATCTAGGAGATGTGGCAACTTATCTTTTTACCAAAACCTGTTATGTCCGCAAAACTGGGTTCTTCACTGTCCCAGGTGGGTAATTTGTGGTGCTGCTTTTCTGTGGTATGATTGTGCTACATGAATGAAAACCTCCATTTGGACACATTGCATTTGACACACAATCGTGTGTCCTTGCATCTGAATTAAGGCTATTCTGGCTTCCCTATCATTGAAACAGCAACTAGGGCCTGCACATCGGACACCGTGTAGCAATTTTGTTTCTGTTTCTTTTCTGGGCTCCAGTACCCATTTCACACAGATCTGACATGTAACGCCACTTGGCTGCAATCTGTTAATCTTCCCATATTGCACGACAGCATGCTAACCTCGTATACGATACTATAGCCTGCCTGGCTGCAATGAGCAGCCGGGCTGGTGAAACAGCACATAACCCCTGGTCTGAGAGGAGCGTCTTTTTAGCCCACTCAGGCCAATCCCCGTGCTGCTCTCACAGAAGGAGAGCAACACAGGGATTAAATGGGAGTCTGTCCCATGGGGCTGCTGGGACCAGGAAGATGACCGAAGACGCAATGTGGCATGAGAGGCGGCCAGTGGCTTCACGTAAGTTCTTTAAAAAATATATATATTATTACTAGCATCCCCCTAGAATGGGCTTTCCTCATGCCCTTCTCCGGCGTTCCCTCGCCCGCCCCAACACCAGTTGTTTGTGGCTGCCACCACTGGATTTGATAGGAACATTTCAATACTCCACAGGTGAAAATGCATTCTAAAAGTAAAGTAAATTTATGTGGACATGTGGTTCTGGAACAAGTGATCCCAAAAATGTAATTTTTATGAATAGGGTTCAAAGGGAATATAAAGAAATTTATTTTCAGAGGTACGCTAAATGTATAGAACTGCTAAGCATGACCAGCAATGTAGTGTCACCAGTAAAATAATTTAAGAATTACCTGGAACAGGCAGAGAAAAATAAGTGTGTACCCAGAACTGGAGAATTAGTTGATTGGACTGTGTTGCAGAAGAATGTGAAAAAAGCTGACTAGTTGGAAAGAGCCCTTACTTTATCCATTGCTTTGTCTTTGACTCTGTATCTTTATACAGTAAGTATATCACTGTGAGCAGAAGGGGATTATTTCTTGAATCTAACGATTGACTTAAATGCCTCACGTTCTTTTACAAAAACAAACAGTTGATTCACATAAGATTCCAAAGGGAGGTGGAAATTGAAGTATCCACCATGGAAACATTAGTGTTATAAAATATATCTTCCCCCACTAAGGGACCTGGATAGTCACCTGATTGCAAGTCTGAAGGTCTTGGTACTCTCTATTGATACTGAGAAGGTCTTTGACACTCTTCAGTGGGACTTCCTTTACAGAGTGGTAGGTCCAGCCACAGTGTTCGCCCAAAGTATCGGTATCCAAGAAGGTACTGGGCTGTTCCTAATAAAAAGGAGTGTTAGGTCTGCTCAGTTGTTTGGCTGTAGTAGGAACTAAGTGGAGTCCGACGGATGGGCATCCATTTTGTTGGATGTAATGGCCTCACACACCCTTGCAGGTGTCATGCTTCATCATTGGCAGTGCTCCTAGTTGGTTCGGGAGTGCAATACCCAACGGGCGACACCTCTAGGAGGGGCTCTTTGGCGGAGATCTTCTATCCAACTGCCATATGGGTGAAGTGCGGGTATGGGGTCAAGGTGATGTAGACGTTGCAGTGAGTTAAAATGAGGCTAAGGGTGCCAAGATCAGGTTTATTCTGGGCTTCAATTAAAAGAGAACTAGACTGTACTTGAAGGGAGGTTATGTTCCCATGTGCGAGACTAGGCTAGTGTGTGCAGGACTGGGTCGACATGTTTCTCGCTATTGTACACTGACTAGCGATTCATCAGGACCAATGTCGGGATAAGATTTAATATTAAAACTGTCTACAAAGTATATTTTCCTACGTATCAGGTACTAATTACTGATTCTCAAATGGAAAATAAAGGTGTACCTGTGTTGCGCTGTATCTGCCTAAACTGGGAGACAAAAGAAAGCAAATCACAACAGGTTACACTCCACAAACAATCGTGCGTGACCTAGTACACTCTGTGTAACATGCCAGTGAGGGTGTCACCAGCATGTGAGTTAAAAAGAAAACGTGACATCCACAGTGAGCACAGTGAGTAGCAAGCCCCTGTGGGAAAACACAATTTAAAAACAATGTTACCAGCAGCATTCCCATAGTATCTTAGGATTCTTAACACTCACCAATCTGGTCAGTGGTGAGCTACAACAACAGCAACCTCTGTATTTTCAGGCTGGATATGGCAAACAAGGGGTATTGTGAACCTCTGCGCTCACTCAACTGTCTTCTGCACAAGCGCTCACATTCGACTAATGGGAAAATACTGTCCTCGGGTGAAATATTGTAATACAACTGCCACAAGTGGTTATAAACGGCGAACTGCCGCGGGTCACTCAATCATTAAAAAAAGCCCCTTTGCTATTAGGAGTGAGGCAGGGAATTGTGACAGCAAGATGAGTGGTTGCCGGCTGATGTATAAATTGCCATACGTGGTTACAAGCGTCGAAATGCTGCCGGTCACTCATTCAGTTAAAAATGTAAAAGGAGTGGTTGCAGGCTGACGTATAAGCTACCACACGTGGTTACAAGCGGCGAAGTGCCGCGGGTCACTCATTCTTTCAAAAATGCCCCTTTGCTATTAGGTGTGAGGCACAGCATTGTGGCAGCAAGAGGAGTGGTTGCAGGCTGATGCGGTAAATCCCGCTAACACACCCCAAGGAGGTTAATCAAAATACGGGCAGGTGAATTCTGCGAGTAAACTGGTAAGACTCGCTAGGTCCCTTTAGTCCCAAAACCAGACACTCGCCCTTTGAACTTAACAACACACCCCCCTCTCTCTCATACATATTCAGCCAGTCATGATGCCAAGACATGGAACGGCTGTCCGCTATATGGGTTTCCCCCACAGGTCCCAGTGCCAGGTACGCGGGACAAACACTTACTTGGAAAATCCCGTGCCTTCGTGGATAGACCTACCCCTCGCCGCCAGGTCCGGTAGGTAATCCGGTGTCTGGCGGCCATCTTCTTATGGGCGTGTGATGACAGTCACCTGATCTTGGGCGGGGTTAGTGTTGGTACAGAGTTCAGCTCGTATGGCGGCAGCCATTTCTAAGTGGTGATTTTAAAGAGTTTACATATGCGTGCACATTCCTTTAAAGTCTATCGGCAGAGCCCTAGCTTGGCATTATGAGGGCTGGTAGCATTTGCATCACATAGGCTCCTTCCAGTGAGCAAAATGTGTATTGCTTATTACCACCATTTCTTAGTGGTTACTTCGATATTTGTCTAAGTATTGTCTAGGCCTTGAAAGCTGTGATAGAGCCCTAGCTTAGCGGTCTAGCTTAGCAGTTACTAGGACTAGTTGAATTACATTGTAATCAGTATTCCCAAATGGGGGGGTTTTGTGGTTGGTTTTAGTTGATGCCGCTGGGCTGCTTAATTGTTGCTTGGGTTCACTAGTTGCGGCGGCGGCCATTTCCTAATGGTGTTTGGGGATCCAACCTAAGGGGCCGATTATGATCGCGGACGGACTTGCGTCTGTCCGCGATCATTGAGGAGGAAGGGACGTCTGCATGGGCTGCGGAGTCCCCTCCTGTGCGATTAGGATGTGACCGCCAGGGTGGCGGTCACATCCTCTATTTTTAACATTGCGGCGGGTGCGGCTTCAAGCTGCACCCGCGGCAATGTTAAAAATGCACGCATTGCATTTGCATGCAGAAAGAGGCAGGCACCGCGCGGTGCCTGCCGCTTTCTGCATACAAATGCAGGGGGGTACCATAGGTACCTCCCATGTGCACTCCCCACCCCCCCTTCACCTAGGGGGCCCGCAACGGGCCGCCGCAGTGAAGTTACACATGCTTTTCCACGGCGGTAAAGCCGCCGCGGAAAAGCATGTTTGCAGGCACATACTAATCTGGCGGACGGTGTCAGAGAGACACCGTCACCAGATTAGTGCTTTTCCTCCGCGGTTGTAAGCCAACAGCGGAGGAAAAGCTGCGGACGGAAACCAGGACCCACCAGCCATCCTAATGTGGCGGTGGGTCTTTGGTGGGTCCGCTGCGGATTTTCCGCATCCTCCGGAACGGCTGTGGCTTCCGCCGGCCCGGAGGATGCGGAAAATCCGCAATCATAATGAGCCCCTTAGTGTGGCTCATGCCACATGGACTGTCGTCGGTTACCTCGTATGGCAAAATGCCAACCAGTGTTTGAGTTTCTAGGCAAGACCAATGTGTGTGTCAATTACAAGCCCACCATGTGGTGCGGAGTACACACTGTAAACTTATGTCCTCATCAAAGGTACAAGGCGGTCGGGTTGTGAACAACCGGACCAGTGGTGTTTCAATTAGTGTTGTGTTCAATTTAAGGGACATATGAAGGAGTGTGTGGGATGTCCTAGAGGGAGCTCCACGGAATGTCCTCATTCAGTCCTGCACTATCGGAGGCCAAGTGGTGAACCCACCTTTGTTCTTTAAAAAACATGTTCTGCTTGGTGGTGCTCGCATTTGCTTCCAGTATTAGCCCCCTCAGGGAATCAGCACTGTGATTTTGTTCCATGAAGTGCCTACACATCTTAGTATTGCTCTTTTTGCAACGAAAGTTGCTTCGGTGCTCGGACATATGTGTTTTTATTGGGCGAGTAGTCATGCCCACATAGTACAAACCGCAGGGGAATATCAAGAGGTAGATGCAGTTAGCGGTGTTGCAGTTCGTGTGTCCTCTCAATTCCCAAGTGAAAGTGGGGGTAAGTTGGATTGTCTTGTGTATGGCTGTGAAAGGGCATACACTACATGTCCCACAGGGGTAGTGTCCCTTGACTGGTGGTAGTTGCCACAGGATGGATTGTGACCCCGCTGGGGATTTCCTGGGTCTGGTCTGGATCAACATATCCTAAATGTTCTTTGATCTCTTAAATGCGAACCGGGGCAGGTCAAGGACAAGGCCCCCTGTATTCAGGATCTGCCAATGACATTTAAGTATTTTCTTCACTGCATTTGAAGCCGGTGTGAACGTGGTGACACATGTCATAGATTCGTTCACCTCAGGGTTCTGTATTCTCCTTTCCAATAGGCCCCCCTTATGATTGTTCTGTGCTCTTTTCTGTGCCTTCGTTATCTCTCTGCTGGGGTAACCTCTATCTGTCAGATTTCTGGACAGGTTTGTGGGCTGTGTTTTGTAATCAGCCAGACTGCTGCAGTTACGCCTGACCCTCACGAACTGCCTGAAGGGCAGGTTCACCCACAAGGCTTTGGGGTGGTGACTGGTGAAGTGGAGCAAGCTGTTCTGATCTGTAGCTTTTCAGAACATAGACGATGTCAGGTGTCCACCTTCAATCATGATTGTGAGGTCCAGGAACGAGATCTGTGAGGAGGAGGCGGTCATTGTAAAGTGCAGGTATGGGTTTAGTGAATTGATCCACCCAAAGAATTCATTGTAGGAGTCTTTGTTGCCAACCCAGAAAATCAAGATATCGTCTATAAACCTGTACCACGGTTTGATGTTAGTGTGGTAAGGGTTAGTCTGTTGGTGGATATGTTGCCCCTCAAAGTCGGCCATGTACAGGCAGGCCACGCTGGGGGCAAATGTGCTCCCCATCGAAGTGCCCTGGCTCTGGTGGTAGTATTGACCTCTGAACTCGAAATAATTCTCAGTGAGACGAGTGTCGCACATTCCATGATAAATGCTGGTGGTGTAGGTGAGGTCCATGGCTCAACATTAAGTACCTCCTTAATCACCCCTAGTGTGGCCCTCTGTGGGATGTTCGTGTAGAGGGCTTCTACGTCCAGGGTGATGAGGAAGTCTATATGTGCATTGTCCCCGAAGTCCTCCAATAGTCGTAGGACGTCAGTAGTGTCCTGGATGTAGGACAGAATGTGCTTGACCAAGGGTTGGAGGAAATGATCACAAAATTGTGATAGTGGTTCAAGCACAGAGTCTATACCTGACACTATTGGTCGTCCCGGGACCGGTGTGGTCCCCTTGTGGATCTTGGGTAGGACATAGAAATAAGGGACCCTAGGGTCTCTCTTAACTAGGAATTTTGCTTCCTTTTTGCTAATCCAATCCTGGCATTCAGCAGATTCAACCAGGCCTTTACAGAGTCATGGCCGGTAAGGGTCTAGGTCGTTGGTTTCTGGCGTGTACTAAATTGATCTATATCGCTCCTGAGACCAGAATTAAAACAGGAGCATAGAATTAGAACCATGAATGGTTGGAAGAGAAACGAGACAGGGATACCGCCTTTCCCCTGTATTATGTGCACTAGTGATACTGCCTCTGAAGGTAAGGCAGGGGTACGGCTATCAAGTGCTTCGGACAGATGAGCACTCACTGTACATCTTGTTGTATGCAGATTATATGATTTCAACCAACTTGTATCGGAGATGTACCAGATGATTTGTGCAGTCTACAATCTCAGAGAATGCACCTGGGTGTTGTCACGGCATTTGATATGTGTTAATGTCACCCAACGGTGTTGTGCAGTCCAGAACTCAGTGACCCCACACATTGAAAGGAAAAATCTTCTGTGCTTTTCCAGGGGAACCCTTGCACACCTTTACCAAGCACCCATTTGCATTCAATCGAGCAGTCTGGGGATTCGGAGCCCCCCACACACCTCTGGTAGGCACGCCGCGCCACTCTAGTGCTCGTCTCACAAACCCCTGAACTTTGCTGCATGACTCCCACTGGTCAAGATTGCCACCAATGACAGGCGCATTGTATCGTCAGCGGGTTGATATTTCTTTCTAAAGATGATGTACTCTCACCCCAGCACCGCCTAGAAGGACAGCTTTCCATACCCCAGAGCTTAGCCCTCAGTGCCAGTCAGCAGCCATGGTCCCCATCTTCATTCATTTTCAGCTGTGTGCCAGGCTCCATAACCCGCTACAGAGGCAGTAGAATCTCCTGGCTGGGTTCTTTCAGTGCCATATGGCTCATTCTTCGTCCCCTTAACTGCTCCAGCTGTTGGCAGGTACTCTTAATATGGAGGCATAAATTGATGTTTTTTAACATCAGCAGTGACAATGATGGGAGGGTGAGGATGGGTAGTGTACCCATTGATAACATGCATTTTAAATCAGTAGTACACACTCTCTTAGTGAAGCTGGGAGGGTATTCTGGCAAAGCCGTGGCTTGTGTGAAAAAGTACATATGTTTATATGTGAACTCATTCACATTTCTGCCAGAAATGCTCCTACATCAGTAAAATAATATAGTATGCGAGATTCCCTTGGTTACCAATAATAAGGGTTATATGTATTTACAGCCAATGACGAATGAGGGAACATACTGAAAGCAAATGGGTGAACTGTGATAGAAAGAGAGTGACAATCTGAGGCGCACAACGAACTCTTTCAGGGATCATTGTAACACAGTGTTTTATACACCAGACATGTTACCCTTAAATGATCAATTTTAAGAGATAGCAGTCAATCATTTTTAAAGAGGTACTTTACGAACTCTTACATGGAAAAGCGGATTCAAACTACAAGAGAATATGAGAAAATACATGTTTTAAATCTTATTATATAACACAGATATCCACATGCTAGACAAATGGCCTTGCTTCTTTTCTTGTAATTTGAGAACTGGGGTACACATGACGTTTCAAAGTATAAAACTGCCTCTCTTCTCCATCAAAATTTAAATAACGCAGAAAACCAACTGCAGTTCTACACGAAAAGTAGATCTTAACATTTTCAATGACATCTTTTTTTTTCAGTTTCAAAAAGTAATATTCGTGTCCTTACCACCCTATTCAACCTAATCACATTTAAACTTATAACTAAAATGCCTCATTCCTCCAGTTACATGCTTGTAGCAGCTAGGACCACTATGTCACTCAGCGATGGCAGAAATTCCCAACTGTCTTTAATCCTGCAAGAGTGGGCCAAGCATTTTATTAACAACTGAGAAAACCTGACCTGGTGGACTGAATCTATCCCTAGCCAGCTCAGACGGTCTTATTAGACACTAAGCTCCATCGCTATCCTGTTTACTTGTGAAGCAGGAGAGCATGCATAGCGCTGGAGTCTTGAAGGTGGTTAATTCACTTGGGGCCAGATGTACGACCGTTTTTTGTGGTCGCAAATGGGAAATCGGCCCTTTTGCAACTGCAAAAATGGGTCCTGGCATGTGCAAACACTATTTTGCGAGTCTGTGACTTGCAAAGTAGCTTCTACGACTCTCGCTATTAAGAATGTGCGTCTCTTCCTAATAGCGAGTCACAATGAAATGTACCATTGTTTTGCAACCGCATTTGTGGCCGCAAAAAACTTGCAGTTCACCAAGCCACTCGCAAACGGGAAGGGGTCCCCAGGGGACTGCCTCACCTATGTAAATGGATGTGAAAATATTTTTTAAGAGCAGGCAGTGATGCCAGGGACCACTGCCCGCCCTTAAAAAATGAAACAGAAACATTTCATTTTTCTTTTTTAAATGCATCCCCAAGCTAAACATTTCATTTTTCTTTTATAAATGCATCCCCAAGCTGCATTTTAAAAAAGCTGCTTGATTTAAAAAGCAGTTACAGACATGGTGGTCCGCTAACCCCAGCAGGCCACCATCCTTGGGAGTGCTAGCGATTCCTAATGGGGTTGCAAGTTGCACCTGCCTCAAGAATATTAATGAGGTATGCAATTTGCGACCCCATTAGGAATTGCAAACAGTGTCTGAGACACTGTTGCACATTCCAACTTGCAAGTCGCAAAATGACTCAATTTGCGATTCACAAATTGGTAGGGTCCTACATCTGGCCCAAAGGGTCCCGGAATACCCCATCCTTTGATATTACCATTAACACATTCTGTGTGACTCCCTTCATATCACCACTGCCTGAAAATTTATCTTTGACAGTTTGACTGTATTTGGTCTATTCACTAAATCGAGGTTGAAGAATGGAGGAGATTCTTACCTGGGAATTTGGAGACAAGAAATGCTTCACATCATACCAACAAGGTTATTAAAGTTGATTCCACAGTTTCTGACCTGCCCAAGATGGTGTTCTGGTTGGACTTGACCGATAAAAAACGCTCTATTGTTTAGCAGTGCTGTTTGCACTGTGGTTAAATATGCTTTCTGTTTCTGCCATTCATGGTTGAGCTGGCAAAGGTGTGTGTGGCTTTTGTTCTTTGTTCCTGCAAAATGTTAGGTTGGAGCAATCCTGAAGTCATGAAGCAGTACATTTCCACTAATTAGTAGTACAGAGAAAGGATATTTTTTTCGACATTTTCAAAGTAATTAATTTGAATATGTTGCTATTTTGATTTAGCTGTGTACCCTGTTTGAATAGAACTAATGTATGTGATCAAAGCGCCTAAATCCATTTTCTGTTATGTATTCAAGTATACATTATTTACTGTGATTATGTTTCTGGATAGAAAGATTTACATGTAAACTGCTGTTGTTGTCAGTTATAGGGGTAAATCATCCTACTTCCCAAAAAGATACAGTCACAACAGTTAAAACATTAAGTATTTCATGACTAATGATGGTATACTATAAAAAGAAGAAGCCAGAGTATCTTTAAGCTACTCAGTATTACTATTGTTGCAACTGGTTTTCCGTTTGTCCTGCTTTTGACAGAATGATCACTGGTACGTTATGTATGTTTCTGGATGTGAGTATGACACATTCAGGTTATCGTTATTTTAATTGTAAGCATTTTTTCACAAGTAAAGTTACTGGGCAGGAGGTGCCTTCCTGTCACCTGAAGTACCTACTGACTGGCTGATAAATTCCGCTGAACATGCTCAGTTGGTTGTAGACCATGCTTGTGAAAGCGTGCTTCTTTCTGGTCTGTGCCCACCTGAGCTTTGCTGCTGGTTCCACCACCAATCAAAAGGCTAATTCCTATGGCACCAGCAACACCATCCATATGCCCTGCTAATAGTCTCAAGGCACCTGTGTAAATGGGCAACTTAGGGCTTAATTACAAGTCTGGAGGTCCACGGATCGGGGGTGCGGGGTTGGTAGTCTCCCGACAGTCCTATTACAATAAGGGCGGTCAGACCGCCATTGCCCCACTACAGCCGACAGAGAACTGTTGTTCCCTGGCGGTGTTGCGGTAGCCAGGAGGCAGTTATATGATTGGCGGGTCTGCCATGGTCCTGCCAAGCACATTGCACGTTTCCTCAACTCTGTGGGAACGTCAAAAGCAAAGCCCACCAGACAGGAGGAAACTCTTAATCTGGCGGGCAGGCTGACCACGGGTTTGGTGGTGCGGCAGTATGGCAGACCTGGCACGGCACTGCTGCCAAATTGGTAATCAGGCCCTTATAGTGCACAGTGATCTCAGCTCTAGCCACTAAAACCAATTTGAAACTGAAATACAAAGGGTCTGATTACAACTTTGGTGGTGCAGCGCCGGGCCTGCCCCCCAGCCAAACCCTTGGTCAGACCTCCTGCCCGATTAGCAGTTTCCTCCTGTCTGGTGGGCTTTGTTTTTGATGTTCCCACGGCAGTGCTCTGAAAATGGGCACTGCAATGGGAATTCCAAAAACAGTTCCTTGCACACCATGGACTGTAAAGGCCATATTGTGCAGGAACTGGGGTGCATGCACACATGGGGGCACATGTTGTGCCCCTCCTGTATGCATACACAGGGTGTGAAGTAACAGGAGGCCTGTAGGGCCCCCTTTGTATCCTCTGGCCAAGGTTTTCTTGGCGGTGGTACTGCCATGAAAACAATGGTGGAGATGAAACTTGTAATATGCTTGGCGGGATGGCCGTGCATGAGCTGTCTGATATTGCTGTGCTGGCAGCAGAAGGGGACATGGGTGGGAGTGTCTCGTGGTGTGCTTTGGGACTGCAGCAGTAGCAGCTCTAGAGACCTGAGCAAATAAAAACCGAGCTGCAGAACTGCCTGACCCGTGCTTCTATACAGACCTGCTGCACACAGTTAATACTTGTATTTTCGATAGTATTTAAGTGTGTCTTTCACGTTATAGGATTCACTTATTGCATGTTTCTCTTTACAGTGAAAATGGATTTCAGGAAGGATTAAGCACTCTTGGTCTGGTTTCTGGGCTATTCACTTCAATGTGGTCGATTGGGTAGGTACAAAACTACTTTGCTCTTATAGTTATTTATATGAATCATGTTATTTAGAATGTTCTACCACAACACGATTTCCACACAGTAGGCAGCTTCAGTGTAATTTACCCATGCTCAGGTAACAATTTTGAAAAAGAAATCTTTTACAGCAGTTTGCGGAAGACTTATTTTTCAGGTTCCTAGAGAAATTAATTGTTGGGGTTTTGATAGTATTTATTTTCCATTTCAGTCTTGTCACTTTCTGTTTCTTAGTTCATGAATTTCCCAAGCAAGTCTAGGCCCATACACCTAATTGCTGTCTTAACCCCTTCCATGCTCATGACAAGGTCAACTCGTCATGGGCTTTACCTGCGCTGTGCGTTTGACGAGTTGACCTTGTCATGAACAATGGGATCCATGATGGATCAGCACCGGAGGGGAAAACCCCCTAGCACCCAAGGTGTCAATTTTTTAAAAGCGCACAGCTGTATCTAAAATTGTTGAAACCAAACTGGGTAGTTGATTGCATGGAATGAAAGTTTCTTCTGAGAAACTTCTCAAGTGTGACCAGGCAATCAGGCCATTCGTACCGAACAAAAGACATGAAAATATATCTAAAATAGAACAGAACTCTAGTCTATAGCCTCAGGAGTTGATTAGCCACACAACCTACTGTAGAGAGTGGATTGGGCAGAATTGTTTGACATTGAAAATACATCAACAAAAGGTTTAGAGGGCTATAAAAGTCAACTATTGGCAAGCTCATGATTCACTTACAGGAGATGGATGGCACGTGTCACTGAGGTAAGTAGGAAATAGGTTTGGGTACCAAGCACTCAACACTTGTATTCAAATGTAGTGAATCTTGTTAAATCGCCATGATTCCTCAACTGTGGCCTCCAGGTAAAAAGCTTCCATGATTCATAAAACCTTACATATACCTTATCCCCATCAATCATGAGACACATCCCCCTGGCATTGAGGGTATTTGATAGATCTTCCTGATTTCAACACACACGGCCTTCAGCAAAAAGTGGGTCTACGCTTCTTCTTAGGTAGCTATATTTTCTTAGGTAGCTATATTTTCTCTTTTTAATAAAATCCTTGACTGGATTAAGAGCTGTCCACTTTGCTCATTTTTAGATTTCGCAGCTCCTATCAAGTTGCACCATTACACTGATTGTTTAGACTCATGTTTCTTCTTCTTCCTTTTATATAGTATATTTAAGAACAATAGGCAAAATTATTAGACTGAACAAAGATGCATACTTTGCAACATCAGTTTTATCTGTTCAGTCAGCACCCTTTGAAGTGTATTAGGCCTTAAACTTAAAGGGCACCGGGTTTCTGAAAGGAATGTTTACTACTGAGAAAAAGAAAAAATCAAACAAAGTTTATAATACCTATGCATATTATTACCTTGGCTGTGATTCTAAAGCTTTTGTATTGTCTTCCGAGATAGTCACATATACAATACTGGTAAAACTAAACCCTCTGGACAATTTTGAGTTAAAGATTTTTCTGAGGAAGGAAAATATGAACAGGGCGACTAGGGATCATGAAATGCACTTATTTTTGGTTTGTTCTGGGATAGATACAATGTGCATTTAGTGACTGACAATTGAAAATAATAATAAACTGTGCTCAAGCAACACCACAACCTCCAGGATACAAAACCGAGACTCTCACGTTTGATACTTAGAAAAAGAATGTACCAACATGGGATGCTGGTTTACTCTTTCTCTCTCACCCACTGCCACATTCAGGAAAGTATTTCCATTCTGGCTTTCTACCTGTTAAATTTTAGGCATAATATTTTGTTACACCCATCACATGGCCAAAATGAGCTGGTACAGTGGCGGGAGAGAGAAATTGTCATATCTACTTTACCTGTTGTATTTTAAAACATTTGACAGTCTTATTCTCAATGTAAACCTTAAAGCCCTTAAGTTAAGGTTTTTCCATGAAATTCCTTAAAATATTTGTAAAGATACAGTACATCAGTGTAGCTAAGCAACTAAGGTTAATTATGCAGAAGCATGGCTAGTTGCCGACCAAAATGACTCTCTGAAAGCAGAGTTCTCCCATCTCTGCTAGCAATTCATTCCCATCCTGCCACATCTGACAAGTTTTTCTGCTGCCTTACCCTCTGGCCATATTCAGAGCCTCGCAGCTGGCAGGCATCTTGTGCATGTGTCGGGTTGCTTGCGGAAGTGGAGATATGTTAATGTGAGGTGTAGTCTGCGCAGCAGAACCCTTGGCCACAGTAGAGCGGAGCTTGGGGATGATGGTGCTGTTTACAGAGATAGGAGGACTACTGAGCCTCTAACTTCATGCAGTCCTTTCAGATGAGGACTGAACTTATCAAGATCCGAGCAACAACCTGATTGTTGCTCGGAGTACTAAGGTCTGGAATTCCCTTTGTGCCCCTTGCTCCATCTTGAGTTCTCCCCCAGGCACTCCCACTCCAAGCGGGAAGTAGGCATTGCAATGAGGCTTCGCCTGGTGGGACTCGTTCTCTCTGATTAGAACGTTCTCATTGAAGGTGCTGTTCCCCTACTGTGGATAGCAGACACACCCCATGTTTGGGTTGCTACTCGTGATTTGGAGTTTCATCATTCTATATGGGCTGCAATTTCCTGGAATGCATGGCAAGGCATTTGGGTCTTGACTGTACCGAAAGGTGATTGGAGACACACTTAGGCACAATAAAAGCAGACATACATGATTAATCTGCACTGTACATTTTTTCCAGGGTCGTGGGAGCTGAAATGTGATTCACTTTGGTACTCTACCTAAAAGAGATTTGAACAAACCTAGTGTACCTCAGGACATCCCATAGTTCCTTGTTCATATTGGCATTGCATTCAGGCAGCTTCTTTTAACTGGTTTTCAGTCTAACTTTGCTCATGAAAGAGGCTCTCCTGTGTTGCATCATAATGGGGAAACAAGCAAGGCAAACTTGCATTTATTCAAAGAACAAACACCAGACCGACCAGTGAGTCTACAGAATAAACTGAGTCGCCTCATCAGATATCTGAGACTGCAGCTATGAACTTTGATATGAATTCACCCATACGGGATATGAAAAATAGCCTGAAAGCTATTGATGTTACAACAGAATCATTGTCAGATTATCTATATTGGATGTATTATTACTCAAGAAACATGACAATTCACTGGAACAGGCCCAATGCTGATTTCTGACACTTGAAGATGATACAATCAAATCCGCTGACAGCATGCTGCGCATAGTGAAAGTAACCACCATAATAAAAACCAAAAACAATGATCTTGAATTGCACTCTTGATGCAACAACATATGGATTATGGCTATTCTGAAATACCCTGAAAAGGACAAATCTGACCAGTGCCTTGCGAACTTGTAGGTTGGCTGGTGGGATCCAGCCAGGTGATCCAAATTGGCCTGTATGAGTGTGACTACCAGAAATCAATGGGTGGACACATTTCAGGCAGTTTTCGCTGAACAGATAGGAAAAATAAACGGATTACAGCACAAAATCATTTTGAAAACAGGAACCACACTCCTTGCACATACAATGCATAGAATACCATTGTCCATGGGAGATGGTTTGTGCAGAGAATTGGATAAACTTAGTGAATTAGATGTAATGTAAACTATAGAAGGCACTGTAGGGCTTTCTCTTGTTGTTCTAGAATACAAGAGCAAAAATGATCTGTGTTTTTATGTGGATGTATTTGACTTTAATCAGAACATTAGCATTAATAAATAACCCTCCCAAACACACACAAGATAGTGAGTACTCTTGCAGGTGCTTCAGGTTTCATCACAATGGCGATGTCGGAATTATCACAGGGTAATGGTGTGGGAAAAATCTAGACACCTAACCTAACCTCTGTTGTGAATCCCTAAGGGGTTTTTCACTTCAAGCCCATTCCATTTGGTTGGGCATCTGCTCCGTCAATGTACCAAAGGCCCATGAAAGAAATGTTTAAAAACTGTGTTGGGATCCGGTATTTCCAGGATCACATACTTGTGCTTGGAAAGTAGCTGGAAGTACACTATGCAAGATTAAACAAGGTTCTGCAGATTTTGCATGACGGGGGTCTAACAGTGTGATGTGATAAGTGTAAATTTGAGCAATCTCAAGTGAATTACTTGGGACATCATATTTTCAACAAGGATTGAAAATGCAATAGGCCTCACATTTGTTTAAGTTAGCGCCCATGACATCACATAAGGTGTGATGGTATTGAGTGTAATGGAATTATGTGGAGTGGTGGGATTGTGTGTGATGGAGTCTTATTTTCTGGAATTGTATTTTGTGTTGTGGATAGTTATGTAGTGCAATTTAGTTATGTGGAGTGCTGTTGAATTTTATGGTATTATGTGGTTATAAACAAAGTCCGTGTCAAGCCACACATTAGCAGTAGCACCTAAGGGGCAGGTCTGTTAGGAGGCATAGCCAATAGATCTCACCAACTGCGAGAACTATTGGTTTTGCCAAAGGCAATGTCTTTGATCCATGTTATGGTAGGATCCTATGCCAGATAGGCAGCTATAACTCAGTAGAGAAGTTAAGGACTAGATGTGCACGTGGTTTGCAAGATTTTATGTCCCACTGACAGACACAGTGAGAAACTCTTACTGCCTTCAGCACCAACTTTATAGCTGTTAACTGTGCGCCGCCATAAACCTCCACCTGCAACCTGAACCTTGGTAGCTGGCATTGGCAGTTATCTTTCTACTAAATATCATGCTGCACAGCTAAGCACATGTTAAACACACTAATGTTTATCTCATTGTCATACATTACGTCTCTTGCACAATTTATATGCTAAATGGGGTTTCGGCTCGTGTTCAGGTTCTTCCACCTAAAGCTAGCCGATGGTTTCGGCTTCCCCTGTGAATGTTCAGGCTCACCCACCTCAACAGACTTCAACCACTGAAGCACACAAGAAAATTTAGGACTTGATGAGCTACTCATGTCGAAACAAAAATGAAACTTGGTTGCGTCAAAATTCAAATTAGGCTTTTGGCACTTTCTCAACAGTGACTAAATTTGATAAACCAGAAACAGCCGAGCCGCCCGCCTTCTCCACTTGACCAAACTGTGTGATGCTAGGCGGCAAATATTTTATTACCAAGCCCCACTGATCTTCATTATCACAAATGAGTGCACCATAAAATACACAAGTTCAGGATATGCTGTACAATTTACAAAGACATCTGATGTTTGATTTCACAGAAGCAGAGCCAACAGCTATCGCCTTTCAGTGGCGTTGCCCAGCACAGCGTGCGTTATGTTGCTTTATCAGTGCTTTCTGTCAGGGCTGCTATAAATCAGCAAGAAGGAAAATAATAAATGCCCGTTTGCCAGCCAGTACAAAAGGTATTAGGAACACAAAAACACAGCGTGATATAAATAAGTTAGTTAACTTAAACTTAACTTACCGTCCAGGCGTCCAGCAGACTCCAGAGACTTCATCCGGATTCCCTCCTTCCTCGCTTTCAAGTCCTGCAGGCAGCACCAGCACGTCATCAGGAAGGCGGCGCAGCAGGCAGCCTCCCTCTCCACTGCCGCGTTCTTGATTGGTGTGGCCGGCTGCCCCCACCTACGTCATTTCTCTCTGTATGCTGCTGCTGCAGCATACAAAGAGAACAGGGAGAGTTACTCGAGGGCAGGGGGGAGTGGCTTGGGGGAGTGGCTTTCCCACTGTTGGTAATACTGTCTGTTTGGGCGTCCTCAGGCTGCCCAAACAGTCAGTATTAACAACAATGGGCAAGCCACTCCCCCAAGCCACTACCCCCTGCCCTCGAGAAACTCTAAACCAGGAAGGTCTGCTTTCTCACCGTGGGAGAAGGCAAAAACAATGGTAGTTATATAATATGATAACTACCATTGTTCTGCCTTCTCGCACGGCGAGAAAGCAGGGGGGGGGGCGCGCCCAAACGCCCCCATAAGAGAACCGCCACTGGCCCTTAACATAGTAAACAGACTACGTAAACTTCACCCATAGGTCCTGTGGCCATGCTTAAAACATGGCAAATGTTCTGTGTTGCACCGCATGAAGTGGGAACCCTCCCTTACAGCCTGACATCTCCGAAGTTTGTGGTTTCCTGCAGCCCTTACTGCCATCCGTAAATCCTTTTCTGTGTGCGCTCAGATATCTGGATCATTTGCCAGATGACCAGTTAATCCGAAGACTAGCAAGATCGGCAACACAGGCAGAAAAATAAGTGTTTTAAAAAGTGCAGTGTGATCAGTAGCGCTTGTGAATAGCATAGGCTCTTCAAAAACCATAACGCTTGCCCCTATTTCGAAAATGAAAGAGCGAAGTGTGCTGCACATTGCCCAGATAGTAACTTGACCCAACAAAAAAAGTAGTCCTCAGAGAAATAGTCAAACAGTGATAGTGTAGGGAGACAGTAGTTGGCCACAGTGCTCTGTAGCTTCAAATTGGAAACAGAAAGGAGGGAAAGAGAAGCATTTGCCCAGTAGCAAGCAAGAATTTTCGAAGGACAGTGTTAAACACAAATTAAAAGAAAGGGCAACCAGTGGGTGGAATTTTTACTACACAAACCATCCACAAAAGGTTGCTAAGTAACAGAGCAAGCACTATTATGCTTGACCTAAAAATGGGGTTAGTCACAAAATGATTTTTTGAGAACCATCAAGAAGGCTCCTTCTCCTGCCAACAAAGATCAGTGAAAGTCATTCTTGCGGTTGGTTGAGTTTTACTCCAAATTTGTTCCCCATTTTATGGATAAAATCAGTCCTTTGAGAAATGTTCTCAAAAAAGCACATTTTATGAACTGAGAGTGGATGGTCAAAGTGCTTTTGAAGGGATACGTAAGGACATTGTGTCAGACCAATCTTTGAAACTCTTTGAGATTAAGGATGTGTGTTATTGCGACTGATTCCAGCAATTTCGGTTCAGATGCTGCTCCGATGTAAAGAAGGTATTTTTGTAGAGACAAGGTTTTGGTGGTTGCATCACGAGTGCTTCAGGGGGCAGAACACACCTACTCTACTATTGAGAAGGAGGCATTGGTGTTGTGGTGGGGAACACAGTACTTTCACACTTATGTGTGGCAGGATTTATTTTCTTCTCCGTAAATATCTCCAATGCCTAATTGATTTATTCACCATAAAAGTTAGAGCCAGGGCCACACCCAGACTAGCTAAGTTTCAGTATCGATTATAGGAATTTAACTACAAGGGGACGCCCTATCACAGGTCATTTGCTGCTGCCCTGGTCACGTTGCATTCACGGCTTCTCTTACCTCGAGTAACCTGCCACAGCTGACTGCCACTGAAAACTACCTTTCCCAGGGGGCATAGCTCTCGCAGCAGGAGCCGCGCATCATCCTAGTGCCGGCTGGCGCTTAAAACACCGACAGGACTCCCGCGGCGCAGGACGTGCGCGGGCCAAGGGCTCTTTGGACTAACACATCAGTGTTTGAGACTGTGGTAAACCTATTTATTTATTGATTTATGACTGTTTTAGCTGGCCAGGCCTGAGTAGTATGGCCATTGTAAATTTTTATATTAATGCTCACCCCTCTAAGTGGGAGGAAACTGTAAAAAGCCTAAGAAATCTATTGAGGGAGTTAGAAAACTCAAGGGACGGGGATTTGCCAATCCTATGGGTGGGAGATTTTAAATGTTCTCTCTGCATTTCCCACGCCACAGGCATATGCCCCTTGATGGGGAAAAGGGAGGATCCACTGACTCATTTTGTCCACTCTAAATTAGGGGACTTGCTCAATGCATTGATATATGAATTCGATTTGCGTTTCGTTAATGAAAGTTGTTCACCTGAGGAGCGGTTTAAACCGACCTTTAACGGCAGAGGGACTAACTCTACAATTGACTTTACTCTCCTATCATCTAGATACGGATCACTGGTTGCATCATGGGAGACACTCGATGCCGCCCTAAGCGATCATTACCCAATCTAGTTTTGCTTAGAAACAGAGGGACTACAAATAACTAATAAAGTTACATACCATATGAGGAAATATAAATTTTATGGTCAAGAAATGTTCCCTAACGTGTACCCCACCGTCTCCATGTACGAGCTTAAAGTGCATGTAACTTCCCTCCTGTGCCAGCTATGAAGACGCACCTACATTTGCGTCCAACGTTAACATGTCCTCTTTCAGATCCACCCTGAACGGGTTGAATATTCCGTTCCTAAGTATGCCTTGCCAACGTCTTTATGTGGTGTACTTTACACGTTTTTCAGCTCTGGCGAAGTAGGCCCTGAATTCTGCCATTGAGCCTTTTCCTGCCTTCTGACTCTGAATGCCTCAGCCTGGGCCTGCCTCTGTACCCGTGACCTCTGCCTTACTCCCTGCGCGGCTAACGGCGCTTAGCTCAGCCTGTTGCCTGCCAAGACTGTATTCAACCTTCGAATTATCTGCTCCGCTCCTCAAAAATACATTCCTGTCTACTAGTTCAAGTAAACATCCTTCCAGCTGCAGAGCAAAGGGCCCGGCCTCACTGTCTCCGTGCAAGTAATTCATAGCTCCTGTTACCATGGTAGGCCCATGCCCCCTCGCATCTCATGCAGACACGTAGACGCTTATACACGCACTCACAGTCAGTATAGAATAGCCTCTGCCCAAGAGACCTTTCCCTCTAGATAATATGGTTCCCAAACATCAGATATCAGATATGATATAGGAACGAGTTGATCTGACATGCCAGACTTCTGTCTCTTTCCTCTAGTGTAAATGTCAAGTCCCCTGCACCCTCCAGCTTCACGTCAATCACACGTCATGCAGCTGCGCGCGCATCCAGATCTCAGATTTCTGCTGACATTGCAAGATTCTGCTATGTACCCTCCCACTTGTGACACTTTCATGTGACGTTTCTAGCACACACCTCTGTGTTCACGCCTAGTTCACGCCTTCTGATTACGTATTGCTAACACGTGTGTGCTCTTATCTTGTTTCTCTCAGCTGTTACGCCTACTGTATTGGTTTCCATTATATGATTTGAGTATAAAAGTTATGTATTGTCAATAAAGCATTGCTCTATCCCTTCCTGAACCCCAGTGGTGTCAGGAACCCGATATCCGGTTCAAGAACCATTCCTTTTTAAGGAATAAAACCCCTAAGAACTCTAACACCACGGACTCTGCGTCTTTCTTTCCGATTGAGTTATTGTATTTTTAGTACTTACCTGCATAGAAATTAGGACGGTAATTAAATATTTACCACATTATTTTGGCGCCCGAATAGGGACCCCTCTCCCACCCCACGCGCCGGTTGGTGCGTTGCAACCTTTGCCCCCTGCCATAAGTCAAGACGGACAATTACGCGTACCCGCAGGATTTCCTGTATCTCCCTCAGGCCTACGGAGGTGACGGAGACTGCGATCAGCACCCAGACGAGGCGGTGAGGAGTGCGGAGGATCCCGACCAGAGCCTAGCCGAAAGAAGCAAGGTCCGAGGTGTCAAGAGGCCCACCAGTTCCGAAGTATTCACGTATCGAGTCGAGTCGAGTCCAGTCCGGTCCAGTCCAGTCGAGTTTTCCGAGGCCTTCTGTTCCGTGCTTCCCGGTGAGTACCATTGCTGGGGACGCATCTAGACGGGTGCATTATTATGTGTCCGGTAAAGACGGGTTTGGGTACACAAACACGGTCTGCACTGTTTTAGACAGTGTATCTGTACTGTTTAGCAGTACATCAGGCATTCAAGTTCTTGCACTGTTCTCGACAGTGTATCTGTGCTGTTTAGCAGTACATCTAGTATCAAGGGTAGTCTTATGTGTTCAAAATGTTTTCATGTGATCAATGTCGTGGTATGAGTGATTGTTTGATGTACATTACTGTGTTCTTGTGTAACTAGCTGTGTTCAGAGTAAGTAACAAGTATCGAGTATCGAGTACTAAGTAACAAGATGCCGTTTTTCAATAAATTAAGACAGATAGGAACTAGGAAAGGGATACTAGAGGAAGAAATTCCTGTCCCCCCTAGGGACACTCCTGGAAATTTTATGTACCATAAGCATGGCTTAGATGCCATACTGTACCTAGATTTATGGGCCGATTATACCAAGCACCTAGAGGAGAGACACAGGTGGCCCGTTACAGGAACATGGGATGCCGAGTGCATCATGAGAGTAGAAGAAGCGCTATGGAAAAAGAAAGCCAGACAATCCCAGAAAGATGCCATAGAATTGTGGCGTAAAGAATCACATAAACGTGCCGAAAAAGCACTCCGAAAAGAAGATAAACATAGAGAAGAGTCGGATGAAGTCCGAGAAAACGAATTAGTTAATGAAGGGATCCGAGTAAAAGCAAAACAAGTAGACCGCATGCAAAACACTCTTGCAAATGGCATGTACTTTGTGGCCGAGGGTTTGCCTAAAGCCACTTCAGAAATACCGAAAGATCTGCCGCCACCATTGGTTCCAACTAAAGTAAGTCACAGGACCACCAAAGACATATTCCTTGCTTCCTATCTAGACGATGTAGCTCCCGCTTACACCAATCCACGTGCCCACGTACCGCCTACTGACGGTGACGGAGGTGGCAACCCGCTCCAAGACAATGTCCAGCCATTACCGCAACAAAGTTCATCCGTTCTACAGCCTGCTCCACCTGCTCCTCCACCTCCACCACTTCCCACATCTAAGATTAATATACTAAATCCGTTTGCGCCTGATCCTAGTAAGAGACAAGTTCAGGTACAGATACCGACTCCACAGACACACAATGCTCAAGCCTCCGCCACAGGAGGTGCGACAGGAGGTTTCCAGACTCCGCCATCAACACACAGATTGAACCTTAGGGACATAATGAAGCAACGTACACCCCAAACACCACGTTTCGACATGCTTAAAGAGCCCCTTCCAATTTGCAGATATGATCCAGTACCCGGTAAAGACGATAGAATGTTGTTAGCATCACTACGCTTACGAAAAGTTGCAGATTACCTAGTGTTATTTCCAGGAATGACTGAACACCTAGATAGAATATATCATTTTATCCAGACTGGGGAAAATCCTGAAAGTATTAAAGAGGCCCTGGCTCACCAGAAAGTTGACACTCAAGGTTGTATATTATGTTTCTTCATAAATTGCTTAATAAGAGAACGAGACAGGCCTGGAGTAGACAAGGAAGAGATGGAAGCACTAAACAGGTGGGGTCAAAATATAGCCGAAGGAAACCATGATAAACTGAATTGTATAGCAAGTATGTACAAGAAAATCAGAAAAGCAGTAATAGAAATACACGAAAAAGAACAAGAAAAAGAAAAAGAAAGCGGCAGGAATGACTCCTCCGAGGAGGACGGACCTGAAGAACCTGACACGGTTAAAGAAATGATAGCGTATGTGGGTAAGGGAAATTACCTTAAGAAAGGCATTCGCCCAGAAAGCAAGAGAGTTTTTCTCTCTGGCATATCAAAACCGAGTTCTCCTGAATATCTGTTTCAAGGTACCGATAAAATTCTTCAAGAACGAATGGGGTACCATGTACTCAATTCTATGGATGAACAAGAACTAGCCCGGTCAGCAGTACTATGGGCTGACAATACTAGCACATACAATGATGATACAGTAGCACAGACATTTCTGAACCTTTCCCCAGACGAGCAGAAATTAGCTGGTGTGTACATGATTCAGCATCTCATCACGTTATACAGACAACAACATTCTGATCCAGGTCCCTTACCTGATACATTAGAAGCACTACTTATGAATAGATGGAGAGGCCTAAGTACCAAGTTAATCCAAATAATTCTAGAACAACGGCGCAGATATAACGCTTTCTTAGGCCCACAATATGTTTCAGCTCCGCCCCAGAAAGAAAAATGTTTCATTTTGACAGGCAGAATCCTTTACGAGAAGTACACCCAGTTATGAATGCCGATAATGCCTTGTAACGTGTGTTTGTGTACACACCTTTAACAAAGTTGGAATTGTTAGAAATGAAGAAACTAGTACCCTGTTATGATAAAGACCCTGCATGTTTCCACCGAGAACTTAAGGACATGTTACTCATGGGAGATTACACGTATACGGATATTATGAAATTGTTAAAAGTACTGCTGCCCACCGGCATTTACGAGAAACTCAAGGAAAAAGAATGGGAGGTGGGAGATAAAAAGATTATTTGGACTGAAATAGAAGACGAGGAAAAAGCTCGTACTCCAGGGCTAGGCCTTGGGGACAAAGCTAAAGCATTACCAGGTTTAATAGTACAGGTTTTGCCAAGATTATTGACAACTAAAAAGGAAGACTGGGACGCAATCTCAGCCTGTAAACAGAAACACGATGAAGATACTAGTGACTTCTATTCAAGATTCGAGAAATGTTTCATTATTAATAGTGGCCTGAAACCAGGTAGCGAGTCATACCCACATCCTTTTGTAACAAAATTAGTCGAGAATTCCCTGACACAAGTTAAGAACCGGGTATATAAAGTTGAAAGTACATGGCAAGCAAATACGCCATCCCAGATGTTACAAATGTTACAATATCACCAGAACAGAATTAGAGAAGAACAGGATCACGAACAGAGACGTATGAAAGACACGAAAATGAAAATGTTAGTGGCCCAGTCGGTTCCAGCCGACGGTCAGAGAAAGGGTGCGACCCAGACAGGTAATTCAGCAGCTCCCGTTAAAGGGACATGCAACTATTGCAAACAGCCAGGTCACTACGTACATGAATGTCCAGTCCTGAAACACAATATATCAACAGGTAAAACTAAAGAAAGACCGCGTCAGCCTAGACAAGACCAGGTCCAGCAACAGACTTCACAGAATATACAGCCTATGCATGCTCCACCACATACAGTACAGACCGCAGCGGTATCACAGCCACAGCCACAGCCCATTGCCGCAACGCAGCAAGTTTCACAGCAGATGTACCAGCCAGTATGCCCAATCTGATTACCCCGATTATCAGCGATACACATGAAACAGCCTAGAGAGGGAGGTTGGCTTGCCTCTTATTGAGATTCCTGTAGATCAAGAGGGTCCTTATGTACACAGTCAAGTATTGGGAAAAGACAGAAAGTTTTTAATTGACACAGGGGCAAGCCGCACAACAATCAGCCATGATGAAGTCCCAGGGGCACCCCTCTCAGGCTCACAGAATGTTTCCCTTGGTTTTTCAGGACAGCCTATTGTAAATGAAGTATCGAAACCAGTCCCCCTAGCAGTAGGTTCATTATCACGCGTTACAGACTTGTTACTCACGAAATCATGTCCAGAAAACTTGTTAGGTATCAAGACATTGAAGGCTCTAGGAGCAGTGATATGTTGTTCTCCGGAGGGAGTTAGACTCTTTCTACGTGACTTTAAGGGTCACTATGTATTACGAGAGTTTGATGTCAGATTGAAAAATGTACCGAAACACCTATGGGCACAAGGCCCAACCGATGTAGGTTGCATGCACATCACACCATACCGTGTTACACTCAAACCAGGAGTTGTTTTACCCCGAATCAGACAATACAAGTTACCACCCGATGCTGTAGTGGCTTTACTGGAAATCATTGAAGAGCTCATTGCCCAAGGAGTGGTCGTAGAAACAGACTCCAATATCTGTAATTCCCCTATCATTCCGATTCTTAAACGTACTGATCCCAATGCACCGCCAGTATATCGGCTGGTGATTGATTTACGAGAACTGAATGAATGCATTGTTCCACAGTATCCTGTGGTTCCCGACATCTCATCCTTATTGACTGCTATTGATTCAGAAGCGACGTTCTTTACTGTAATTGACCTCAAGAACGCCTTCTTCAGTGTACCCATTGATCCAGAGAGCCAATATCTCTTCGGATTCAGTTTAAATGGCCGAAGTTTCAAATTTTCACGCGCACCTCAAGGATTCACAGAAAGCCCCAGCATCTATAGCCAAGCACTGAAAAGACAACTTGACTGTATCCAAATGCCAGTTAACACTGCCTTACTACAGTACGTCGATGATCTGCTGATCACCGCACGAAGTGAACGCGAATGTGAACAAGCATCACTGACAGTTTTACATTTTCTGGCCGACAAGGGACACAAGGTGTCTCCTTCGAAGCTACAATTCTGTGTTCAGCAAGTTGTGTACCTGGGTCACTTGCTGTCCAAAGTGGGGAGACAGCTCACTCCTGACCGCATCCAGTTAATTGTAAACATGCCACAACCCCAGACACAAAAGGAAGTGCGGGCCTTTATAGGCCTCACCTCGTACTGCAGACAATGGATTCCTCAGTATGCATTTCTAGCTAAACCACTCATTCAGTTGACAACACAGGAGGCAGCGACTTCGACTGCCCTTCCTTGGACCCAGGAACATACACAGGCTTTTGAGGAATTAAAGAAAGCTTTATGCCAAGCACCAGTTTTAGCGACACCATGTTACAGCAAACCTTTTACACTTTTTGTTACAGAACGTGATGGTACAGCGTTGTCTGTCCTCACTCAAGATCAAGCAGGTTCACATAAGCCTTGTGCTTATTTTTCAAGTACATTGGATTCAGTGGCCCAGGCTCTGCCTGCGTGCTTAAAATCAGTTGCAGCGACAGCCCTAGCAATCAGACAAAGTGACTCAATAGTATTAGGACATCCATTGACAGTACAAGTTCCACATTCTGTAGAGGTCCTTCTAAACCGAACACAG
This sequence comes from Lissotriton vulgaris, assembly GCF_964263255.1. Classification (NCBI taxonomy): domain Eukaryota; kingdom Metazoa; phylum Chordata; class Amphibia; order Caudata; family Salamandridae; genus Lissotriton; species Lissotriton vulgaris. The sequence continues at coordinate 1,303,642,451 of NC_141694.1, forward strand.
ACTCAACACCTGACTATAGCACGACTGACAGGTTATGAATTAACGCTATTCCAGCCACACATAGAAATCAGACGCTGTAACATTCTAAATCCTGCAACATTGTTACCTTCGATTATGACAGATTCAGCCCCGCATGATTGTATAGAGATCATTAATGCAGTAACAAAACCCAGACGAGACTTAACAGATGTTCCACTGACAAATCCAGACCTGACACTTTACGTGGACGGTTCATGTATGAGAACAAGCACAGGCGAATTGGTAGCCGCGTATGCAGTGACCACTGAAACTGAAGTCAAAGAAACACATCGTATTGATACACTGTCCGCTCAAGCAGCAGAGCTTATCGCTCTGACCCGAGCCTGTATACTAGCCAAGAACAGAAATGTTAACATATACACCGATTCACGTTATGCTTTCGGAGTCGTACACGACTTCGGAGTGTTATGGCAAGAACGAGGTTTCTTGACCTCTCACGGTGCCAAGATTCAACACGGTCCCCTCATTCAAGCACTGTTAGAAGCAATACATCTGCCTTCAGGCATATCTATCATGAAGTGTAAAGCACATACTAAAGTTACAGACTCTATTTCCCAGGGTAACGACCTGGCAGACCAAACAGCAAAACATACAGCATTGACTCACACCCAGACAACTGATGTAACAAAGATCATAGTGCCGACACATTGTATGACAGTTAAGGATCCCACACTAGATGTAATCGATATTCAGACACATGCTACTCCAGATGAAATCAAGAAATGGACTGAACTAGGAGGGATCCAGACAGATCAGGGATGGATGACGAAGGGAAAATCTACATGGTTTCTCCCCGACTCTATGGTTCAAGTCATAATAAATACAGCACATAGTCCAGCACACCTAGGAGAAAAAGCTATGTTAGACAGTTTACAGAATCTCTGGTACAACAAACATTTACGAGCAGCAGCAAAACAGAAAGTGCGTACTTGCATGATCTGTTGTCAGTTCAATCCAGGTAAAAGCGTCCCTGTAGAGCAAGGTGGATTTCATCCTCCCGATCACCCTTTTGAAGTCCTCCAGATGGATTATATCCAGATGGAACGTTGTCGAGGATTCAAGTACGTCCTCGTAGTTGTTTGTGCACTTTCCCGTTGGACCGAAGCATATCCAGTCCCAGATTACACTGCCCCGACCACTGCCAAGCAGCTGGTTCGAGAATTCTTCCCACGGTACGGCTTGCCTCGTGTAGTGTACTCAGATAACGGACAGCCATTCTCATCCGAGCTCATGAAGCAGGTTTCACTTCTGCTAGGATACCAGTGGAAATTCCATTGCGTCCGACATCCCGAGGCAGCTGGCCTTGTAGAAAGGCACAATCAGACACTGAAAACACGTCTTGCAAAAATATGTAAAGAGAAAGGGGTCGACTGGATAGTCGCCCTGCCAGTTGCACTATTCTACATGAGAATGGTCCCACATTCGAGATCATGACTATCTTTGGCCGACCACCAAATATGTGGGGGACGCCCATGCCTAAGAAAATAACCGATGTTGACTGTAATATGCTGACAGATTACCTTGCCTCCTTGATGTCTGCACTCCAATCATGTCGTTCACAGGTTGCCGCAGCCTTTCCCGACAACACTGATGTGAAGCCACACGATGTCCGTCCTGGAGATACTGTCCTGATATGAAATTTCGATAGGAGGAGCCCGCTGGAGCCCCGTTGGCAGGAGCCGAAGCTCGTCCTTCTGGCCACGAGGACTGCAATCAAGGTTGAGGGCCGAAAGGGGTGGATTCATACGAGTCATATTAAAAAGTGTAATGAACTGTTGCCAGAGACTGACTCTTCCATCCCCTCAAAGGACTGCCCCGATTCTAGTGACTTTAAAGTTCCCAAGAGAGAGAAAACTCCGCAAGAGGAGTATAAATCAAAGTTGCGGTCTAGCAAGTCAGACAGTTTAATTGTTTAAGTCCTTCCCTAGGTGAATCGGTTAAATTAGTTTCTGACATGTATCCCCTAGACCGAGATAGAGAGAGAGAGAGACAACTCAAGAAACGCGCATATTGTAAATCACTTCGTAGTCACTGTATAGTGACATTATTGGTTATGTTTTTTCTAAGCCTTCTGATGATTGCTGCCAGTATATTGTTGCATATATATTACCCTATCTTCAAGCGTGCCCAATCTGCTTACAATGTCACTGCCGAACATTCTTTTAGTGAACTACCCCCACACGAGTTATCTTACAGGCTTGCGCTGCGCAACAACACATTCATTAGTATGTTACATTACTCCCATCAGACTAATAATGCTACAAACTGTTGGATATGTGGCCGACTCCCTCCCTATCAGAAATACAAGGGAGTTCTGCCTCTCTTTCCATACCCGTTCACTCACAATGGCTCATGTGGAGCATGGTTTAGATTAATTAATTCTTTAGATTCTGATATTGCTGTTTTCGAAGGAAATTGGGTTTGGGGAAACCTGAACTTAGTTCTGCTTAAAGCCTGTTACCCTGACAAGAAGGGACTTCCCACTAGGACAGGAACTGATCTAGAAAATAAAGTATATGGATTAGGTAATTATACAATTAACCTCATGATTCTTACTGTTGAATCTGAAGCTGCACCAGTTCTCCCTGCTATGTCAGTATTACCAGTCACGGGTGACTTATGTGTCAGAAAGAAGGGTTCAGTACACTTAGGTCATAGTAAATGTACTACTGTGGTCGAATTCGGTGATCAAGGCAAGTTTACATTTAGAGCTACTCGTCATTCCTACTTTGTTTGTGGCCATACCGCATACATACGCTTACCTCCAGATTGGGATGGTACCTGTTACATTGCATTCCTTCTGCCACCTGTTTTCCTAGCCCCTCCTGATTATCACAGAAATACAAATCTAGTAAACAATAGACTCCGAAGAGATCTCCCGATTGTCGACTATACTGAAACGGCATGGGAGCAATACACAGACTTCAATAAAGGTTTCTTCCCCTACTTAGGTACTGTCTTTAATAGTAAACTGATACGAAAATTAACTAGAACCCTCGAAGCAGTAGTGAATGAAACTACTTCCGCTCTAGGCAACTTAACAGAGGAGCAATCTGCCATGCGGGTTGTTGTTCTTCAAAATCGTCTTGTTATTGACGTCATCCTAGCAGGTAGGGGCGGAGCCTGTAAGGTCATCGGGTCGAGTTGCTGTGTTTTCATTCCAGAAAACGCGCCAACAGTATATAAGGCTATCACACGTCTTCATAAAATTGCAAGTTTGATACATCAGAATCCAGGCACCTGGACTTGGTCCGGTTGGTTCTGGACAACGTTGACCGCTTGGGGATGGAAGATCCTATCCTTCCTAGGCATTGCCCTTCTCATAGTATTCAGTTGCTGCCTGTGCCTACAATGTGGGCCAGCGATTTGTGGTCTGTGCGCCACATCATGTATTCCGCATTCAAGTTTCCACTCAAAACGCGAAAAGAAGAAAGAAGAGCAAATGATGTTACATGAACAGACTGATCGATTCATGAGGATCGATATATCATGAAGGGTCCGTAGGGAACAAGAAGGGAATGAGGAAATATAAATTTTATGGTCAAGAAATGTTCCCTAACGTGTACCCCACCGTCTCCATGTACGAGCTTAAAGTGCATGTAACTTCCCTCCTGTGCCAGCTATGAAGACGCACATACATTTGCGTCCAACGTTAACATGTCCTCTTTCAGATCCACCCTGAACGGGTTGAATATTCCGTTCCTAAGTATGCCTTGCCAACGTCTTTATGTGGTGTACTTTACACGTTTTTCAGCTCTGGCGAAGTAGGCCCTGAATTCTGCCATTGAGCCTTTTCCTGCCTTCTGACTCTGAATGCCTCAGCCTGGGCCTGCCTCTGTACCCGTGACCTCTGCCTTACTCCCTGCGCGGCTAACGGCGCTTAGCTCAGCCTGTTGCCTGCCAAGACTGTATTCAACCTTCGAATTATCTGCTCCGCTCCTCAAAAATACATTCCTGTCTACTAGTTCAAGTAAACATCCTTCCAGCTGCAGAGCAAAGGGCCCGGCCTCACTGTCTCCGTGCAAGTAATTCATAGCTCCTGTTACCATGGTAGGCCCATGCCCCCTCGCATCTCATGCAGACACGTAGACGCTTATACACGCACTCACAGTCAGTATAGAATAGCCTCTGCCCAAGAGACCTTTCCCTCTAGATAATATGGTTCCCAAACATCAGATATCAGATATGATATAGGAACGAGTTGATCTGACATGCCACACTTCTGTCTCTTTCCTCTAGTGTAAATGTCAAGTCCCCTGCACCCTCCAGCTTCACGTCAATCACACGTCATGCAGCTGCGCGCGCATCCAGATCTCAGATTTCTGCTGACATTGCAAGATTCTGCTATGTACCCACCCACTTGTGATACTTTCATGTGACGTTTCTAGCACACACCTCTGTGTTCACGCCTAGTTCACGCCTTCTGATTACGTATTGCTAACACGTGTGTGCTCTTATCTTGTTTCTCTCAGCTGTTACGCCTACTGTATTGGTTTCCATTATATGATTTGAGTATAAAAGTTATGTATTGTCAATAAAGCATTGCTCTATCCCTTCCTGAACCCCAGTGGTGTCAGGAACCCGATATCCGGTTCAAGAACCATTCCTTTTTAAGGAATAAAACCCCTAAGAACTCTAACACCACGGACTCTGCGTCTTTCTTTCCGATTGAGTTATTGTATTTTTAGTACTTACCTGCATAGAAATTAGGACGGTAATTAAATATTTACCACATTATTTATTCTAGCAACTACAAATGGTTATACTATTAAATGGGCAAAAGTGGATCGTAATTTGTTTATGCATAAATTAGTTAGTAAAATGTATGATCAACTACTAATTTGTCTTTCTTTAACTGAAGGAAACCGCCAAGTACTAGGTGCTTTTGGAAAGATTACAAACGAAATAAAACAACAGCTGACTAGACAATATAAAACCCAGAAAAACAAAACTAAGGGATGGTTTGATAAAAACTGTAGTAGGGCACACCAGAAATTGAAATCTGCCTTACAGGAAGATCCTAGATCTATGGAGTCAGTAAGACTTAACCGGAGAGCTTATCGGGCAGCCATAGCTAGAAAAAAAAATGAGTTAAAAGCAGAGTTATGGCAGAACCTTCATGAGGCATGTCAAAAAAACGACAATACAGCTTTTTAGAGAGCAGTGAATGCTCCGTTTTTAAAGATAAAGAATTGGATTCCATTGATATGGCTATTCCTTGTGACATTTGGGTCAAGCACTTTTCAAACCTATATAATAACACATGCATACCCGTGGCAACCCATAATATTGTCGACCTGGCGGGGTTACTGGTTGAGACAGACGGAGCAGAAACCTTCCCCCTGGGGGTTGTATTTGAACACGGGGAGGTCATAAAGGCAATTGAGGATAGCATGGCGGGGAAAGCACCGGGACCGGACGGTGTCCCTATCGACCTGTATAAATCTGAAATATCTCTATGGTCCCCGTTGCTTACAAATGTCCTAAACCGTGCAAACTGCTCTGGTTTTATAACAACCTGGTCAGAAGCAGTGGTAATACCTATTTTCAAAAAGGGGGATAGGAACAACCCTGCGTGTTACCGCCCAATTTCCCTTCTTGATGCCCTAATGAAGGTGGCGGGAAGGATAATTCTCAATAGGCTGCAGGAATGGGAAGAGGAAAAGGATATTATCACTCATTTACAATATGGCTTCCGCACCGGGAAGGGCACAATCGAACAAGGCTTAAATCTAGCACTGTTAACTGCTAAATATACAGAGGCTAAGAAAGAAAGCTTATTTATCACATTCGTAGACCTAGGCTCTGCGTTCGATTGTGTGGAACATTCCCTGCTGTGGGATACATTAAATGACATGGGCATAGACCAAAAGATTTTAACATTCATCAGGGAACTGTATAGGGATGCTGGGGCCAGAGTACGCTATGGGATGGGGGTGTATGCTCAGACCAATTCAACATCAAAAGAGGTGTGAGGCAAAGCTGCATCTTAGCGCCTTTCCTCTTCACGCTTTATATTAACACTGTGGGACAACATCTCAAGGAGTTCCAGTTTGACTACCCTGCCGTGGGAGGGAAGCCCATCCCCATTCTTTTGTACGCCGATGACGCTGCCATTATGTCACGCACTGTCATCGGCCTACAGAGGGCTGTAGCTGAATTCTCTGATTATATGGGAGCCCAAGGCTTAATAATAAACGTCTCAAAAACGTACAGCATGACATGTAGTACCCTGAAAAGAACCAGTAAAGCTATTTACCTGGGAACAAATAAGATTGAAAATACCAGCAGTTTCTCATACTTAGGAGTCACCTTCGACAGTAGAGGGAGTTGGAAAGAGGCAGTGAGCACAAGAAAATTGGCCCTTAGCAGGGCAAATGGTGCCTTGATCAATTTCTCAAGAAAATTAGGTGGGAGACCAGTGCGGGAACTGATTCAGATTGATAAAGCCAAGTGCGTTCCCACTGGTACCTGCGGGGCTGGTCTCTGGGGAATGGTTAAAAGGGAGCAGATACAGCGTACCGAAAATAATTTCATTCGCTGCCTACTGGCTGCACCCAAATCGATGCCTATTTATTTTAGCCATGCCGAGGTGGGGCTACCGTTCATTGAAGATTTAATCAAATCTTCTCCACTTCTCCTATGGCACAAAATCTGGGTGACGCAAGAAACATCATTAAATAGAGAAGTGGTACGCGATTGCCTGTCGCTAAATGGAGCCGGAAAGATCAAATGGCTCAATTATATTAAAGATATATCATTGGAGATGGGGCACAAATAATTCTTTGACAACCCAACCTGTTTAGAAAAAATCCCAAGACGTACTCTTAAAAGATCTATTCTGGAATATTTGGATAAAAAAAGGTGGCACATTGAACAAGCATTTGCAATGCAATAGGTTTCGCATCACTGAAAGTTTTACCTATTGGTGCTGCAAATAATAATGCAATGCTCATAGCTCAAACTTTCAGTAATCCGAGACCTACTGCATTGCAAATGCTTGTTTTTAATACACTAATAGTAAATAATATATTATTCACTTAGTTTAATAAACATTTGACTAAAAACAAGGAAAGTAGAGCCATCACCGACATCCATTAGGACGAGCTGCTCCTGTGTTCCTGGTAGTGGGCGCAAGTAATGCGCCCCATGCTCCAGAAGTGGAATAAATGCAGGAAGGGGAAGGCATGCCCACATGAGCATAGAAAATATGAAGCAAGTAAATGAAAGTGACAAGAAAACCAACCAATAGTGCAATGTGGAGGGCGGGGCTGGGAGGGGTTTGTTCCCACTGTATGGTAACAATATGTCTTGTAACAGACAGCACGTTTAGACAAGGCCTAAAAAGCAACTGAACCATAATTTACAAACCCATGAGCACGGTAAAGTCCTAACAATTCAGAGTACAACTGCATACAGTTTAGAGAACCCAAAACACCCCAGGGGTCACCCAGTTTCTTTTCATTCTCTAGAATCTGGTGTTTATTTGCTCCCCTACGTGCGTAACTGAAATGAACACTACATGTACCAGAATTCACATGGAAAACAGGGCCTACTTTCATAATAAAAAAACTCACTGTGCTTTGATACAACATACAGTGCTGTTCACTGCTTGTTAAATACAAACTCAAGACAAGGGATTAAAATTGTGCAGTAGGGTTACAGTTTTACAGCATAAACGTGACTCTAAGGCATGTCAGAATAAGGGCGAGGGTGTGGCCTAAAGGCGAGAGCAGTCGACTTCGAAGGTGGGGAACTGAGTTAATATCTCGGCATGGACGCGCAACATCCAGTGATTCAGAGCAAATCACTAGGTGTTTATTTATAAGACCCCAGCACCTCTGGTGTGTCACTTTTTGTGACGCTCTGGTGGTGCAGGAACCTGCTCCATATTTACCGGGCAGCACTAAGCCACTTTTGGTGCCTTGTGAATATCAGTCCCTTTAACACAGTTTTCTGTGTTAAAGGGGCGTGCAATGGGTGTTGCTGGGGCGTTCCCAGCAACATCCATGGCTTTTTGACACTGCCCCAGATTTACGAGAAATCATAACTCTGAGGCAGCAACAAAAATGTATGACACCCAGAGGAGGCGTAAGGGAAACACAAGGAGAAATATCTTTACTTCTTCTCAATTTTCCTTTTTCTTTGTGTGCTGTATTCTGCATCACTCACACGAAGAGGAAAAAGCCTTGTGATTGTTTTGTGCAGTAAGGTTTCCCTTCCTGCACATAAATAATTATCCCCATAATACAGGCATCCTTGTACACTGGTGCAAAGGTGCCTGCGTTGGCGCACGGCAGGCCATTGGCGCAGGAGAAAAGGACAGAATGTGCTGTATCTGATAGATTTGATGCATTCCTGCTCTTTTCTTTTGCCATAGGGCAGCACAGCAGGAAGGCCTGTAGTGCTGCCCTACGGCAAAAACACATAAATGAGGGTCTTAATCTCTTCCTGCCTTACAAAATTAATGTGTACATCTATAACGCAACTGGTGCTCATATAAAGAGCTCTGATAGCTACGGGCGAGCTTGCGCTGTATAAAAAATCCCCCCCCCACCACCCAGAAAAAATGGGCCCTCATAGGATTGAAGAAGGGGCTGCCCGCAACATGTTGGCATAAGACTCAGTTTCACCCAATTATTGTACACCTCCTGTTCTGCATCACAGTCTGACTAAGGCAGAAAAAAGGCCTGGGCACCAAAATTAAAGTGGCCTCCAGGTTATTATAAGACACACTGTACAAATTCTTGGCAAGGTATGGAGAACTGCATGGATTTAAGATTATTGCAGTAGTGTTCATTTTAATATCTGGGAAATCAACAGTAAAAACTACCCCAGGCGACCATAAAACAGTCCCACGAATGGCGTACACACCGACCTGTGAGGCCAGCCCATCGGGCACTGCATGACTGCTGTATAGGCCCGTCCCACCCTGCACCACTCTAGAGCCAGGGGTCTGCTTGCTAATCTCGCCTAGTAAACCATTGTCTGCTGCTGCAGATTACGGCATGCCGCCAGCCGGGCCTTCACGACGACACTTCCGGTGGAACGCCTCCGCCTGCCTTGGGTGCTTTCGCTCAGTTGTGCCCTGTCTACGAATCCTGCTGTGGCCTCTGCGCTGATCACTTCTTGAGATCAGAAATGGCTGCCTTTGATGACTGCCCCCTGCTGCCAGGAGGGCGCTGCCCGTCTGGGACCCGGCCAGTTGTATCTTCGGCCCAGCTGTGCTTCTATCACGGCTATCACTTCTATGACGTTTCTATCAGCTTCTGCTTGAGGCCTCGCTTCCAATCTTCTCGTTCAGACTCATGTTTTAGAGATTACACGGCGGTCATCAAGCAAAAGCTAGCGCCAGGTAATAGCGGCATAGCGCCTTGCTTTTGACTCACAGGCACCAGAGGCGCTCGAGGCAAAAATCACCAGGGCACACCAGTGCCGGTCGTGCTTGTCAGTTCTTCACTTCAGCTGCATTTAATATAGCATTCTGAACGAAACTGTTTTTGCGAGTAGCCGACTTAAAAAACAAGTCAGGTCCCGGGCCGCGCTGTGATTCGCTGACGTCACGGGGGTGTCCCGGGCCGGCAGCCAATCACAGCGCGGCCCGGGAATGACGTCACGGGGGTGTCCCGGGCCGGCAGCCAATCGCAGCGCGGCCCGGGACAAAGGGGAGGGGCTTAAAAAAAGCACCAGAAACGCCCCCGAATCGCGTTTTCGTGAGAAAGCACGATTGACAGCCTCTGCCTCCCAATGGCTAGCCTCCATTTATGGAGCTAGCCAATTGGAAACAGAGGCTGTCCTAACCTCACTACTAAAAACAAAAGATTTCGACTGGGAGGGGCTTCGCCCCTCGCCAAAAGTCGAAACCTAAAAAGGGAAGCAAACTGCCATAGCGAACCAGGAACTGATTTCTCATGCAGGGATAGAACCCTATTTACTGCTAGATCCTAGTCCCTTTTCAAGAATGCTGCTGACTAGGTTCCGGGTGGATACCTTCTTTCGCATGGTGACATTTCCGACCTGTGACGATTGGTCCACACATTTAGGGAGATGCCCATGTGATGAATTATCCCTCCAATCTAACATCCATTGTATCATATTCTGTAAATTTTATATTATCCCCAGGAGAAGGTTTTTGATGCCAATCTTAAGGAAATGGGGCATAAGGGGATGTAGAGCAGCTCTCTCTAGGCTGAAACAATTAGAATCTGAATTTGTGATAAAATCAGTTTCCTCTTATCTTAGGATACTCATTGCTTCAAGGAAAACTATGTCATGTGCGTGTACCATGATTAGTGTTTTGTATTCGTCTTGGATGTTTCTCTTCCACCACTGCACTAAATCTAATTTTCAGGCAGCTTGATATGGGAGCGAAAAGCCGACTTGTTGCTGCATATGTATCATTCTTTTTAACTATGAAATGAATTGTGATTGTAATGTTTTAAAAAGTTTTTAATATTTTAATTGATTGTTATTATATGTGCTTTTATGATTTTTTAACACAAAAATCGAATAAAGCTTTTTTACTGCCCTCCTATCTAAATGGGGCCCTAACTAAACTGTAGAGGTGTACTGTTTGCGAATCATTGTGTCCTGAGGCCCGCTTTTTATTACAGTGTCAGGGTTGTCTTGCAGCTCACGTAATGGGAAAAAGAGAACCTCATAACTCAATCCCTGGCCAAAAAACAAATAAGGCTAAAGATTCTAGTACGTCATTATTGAAATATTTGACGGGGGCCGTGGGTGCTCTTGAAAAACACATTTCTAATGTCGAGGAGGCTCTGAATAAAGATTCATATGGCTCATCCGAAAATAGCAGAGTCTTATCCCCCACTCACAGATTGCACGAGGGAGAGACAAACTCTCATGTGACAACCACGGAATATCAAAACGGTTGTATTCAGATTGGGAGTGACAAAATCTCACTAAATGACCCTGATGTTGCACTATTGCCTCCGCCAAAAAGAGTATGTATTTCTAAGAAAAAAGATGCCCCCATAATTTTATCGCCACTGATGCACAAGACTCCCACTACCCCAAAAACTTTAAAACCCAATCCCAAGTTACATCAGGGAAAGGACACTTCAACCATTACCAAAGCTAAAGAACGAGTAACTTGTTCCAAAAATAAAAGTAAAAGTAAAGGCCAAACCACCAATAATATGTCGGGAATTATGAGCTTATTAACCAACCTAACTACATTCCACTGGCATCCTGGTGAGGAGACTAGATACAATAGAGATAGGCCTGGTATCTATTACAGGGTGCTTAAAGGAAGTGAAAACTTTACAGAGATCGGTGGGGGTGATGGACCAGGCAAAGACTGTAGCCAGACATCAGCAGTTAATACCCCTGGACGCCGTAAACAGAGCAGTGTGAGGGAGAGAACTAGCATAGGCGCGGGATCCATGACTACGAAAATGTCCACTTCTAGTGGTTTATTGTACAAGGCTGCTAAGGTGAGAGGGGGTGTGAGTGCCTTCAATGATGAAAGACAGGGCGACTTACTTCAACCTTTCATACGCCCTAGTCAAGGCACTCGCATGGCATGTAATCAAGAGCTCCTATCAAACCACACTAGTCTAAATCTTCCACCTGCTGCGGTCCCTTACACCCTGGTCCTGGCAAATGTTCCTCCGTCCTCTGAGGGCGGTAAAGAATCTTGGGTCACCCTGAGGAACAAAGCTATACATTGCCTAGGTGTTAAAACAGGATTGACACAGGAGATGTTTACCTCATTTAAAATGGTGAGACATGTCCCGTGGGTGGGTACAAGCAGACAAACCTTTAAAGGGGATTGTGTTGTCCTATCCTTTGGTTCCCCTGCCCTAGTTCATGAAATTCTAACCCGAACGGGTGCAAATAATTCCATGGTAGAGGGTATCAACGTTCTTCCCTTGGACTATTTTTATCAGCCAAGAATGTTTGACAAACACACTGCCTTTCATACAAGCACTCAACCTAATAGTAACCTGAGCTACAATCTAGAGGTAACAAATAGGTACGGGCCCTTACATTCTCTGGAGGAGGTGGACTGACTCTTGGCTGGAAACGCCCATCACCATTCTGTAGCTGGCTGGGCCCGCAAAGATTTATTGAGGGTATGTCCCTAGGTATCCTCTGTGGAACCGTTTGTAGATGAGCATGATGTCATGTACGGGGGTGCTACAGTAGGCGATTCGCCCCCTATAGTTCACAATCATCTTAACCATAATGTTTGTTTGGGTTTCCAAAGCACGGGTGATTCACCCTTAGCAGGAACTCAAAAAGCTGATTTGTACGATTCACTAATTGGCGGAGAACCTAATGATATAATATCCACTGTAGTCGCTAATAGTAGCTTGGTCGCAGAAATACAGATGGGGACAAGCCAAAGACAGGGTGAGAGTGGCCAGGCATTAAATTCCAAAGCCGATCCTGCCCTAGGGACCGTTAGAGTAGCCTTTTGAAACATTTCTGACCTTCAGTCCAAGGTAAACAATCCAGTATGGAAAGATTTCATTGACCACTTAGATTTTCTTTGTCTCCAGGAGACATGGTCATTGAATGAACTACATATTGATGGTTTTAAGACATTCCATATACCAGCATTGCGGTCAGCACATAGGAGACATAAAGGGGGGATTTGTGTTTATATCTCAAACATGATGAGGGTTCAGAAGATCAAAATGACTAAGTCCACCTCCTATTAACAATTTGTTAGTATTTATTTACATTTGCAAGTTGAGGTAGTTGTTATTAATTTTTATAATAACATAGACAAAGGCAATTTTGTCGATGTATTAAAAAGCCTTAATGATGACCTAAGCAATTTGGTTGTATCTAAAGGGATGGATGTGATCACGATCTGGGGTGGGGACTTCAACACCAGCATTTGTTCTTAGATTGATTGTGGGCTTGGGGACATTGAAACAGAAGACAATGGCCATGTGGTCCTCTTCGTTCATTCAGATAGGGGTGAAAGATACAACAAAGTCATGGCAACCTTTGATCTTGGTTTTGCCAATATGCTATGTTCCCCACCAGTACAGTTTGGTCCCACATTTATTGGTCGGGTCTTAACTCTTTGATAGATTTTATTATTATCCCAAATCATTACGCAAACTGGTTCGACCAAATTTATTATCCATCCTAACGGTTTGAGCGACCATCTTCCATTAAGTATTAATATTGTGCCTCCCTTCACGAGTACACCCGCTATTGTTGAAAGCTTTGCTTGGACCCAAGATATTGAGCTGGCCCATCAGAATGGCTACTCCCTGCGCTGGGGTAGGAAAGATCCTGAGGTATTGAATACAAATATTATCTCCAAGGCTATAGCCCCTATTGCAGAGTGCCTGCAAGAAGGGACCTCCCATAGGGGCATATTGAATGTGTTTTCCCTAATCACTTTAGCGATACAAAACTCGCTGAGCCGTCCCAGTAAGGCGCCATCCAAAAAGAAAAATGGATGGTTTGATACTATGTGCACCAAGACCTATTCCTTGTTAAAGGCTGCACTCTATAGAACATAGAGGGATTATGAGGAAATTAGAGGGTGTAGGAAGGCGTACAATCTTGCCAGGAATAAACGCAAGAAAGAAATTAAAGATCAAGCTTGGAATAATCTTCATGTGGCATCTCTGCACAGGGATTGTCCTTATCTTTGGCAGGCAGTAAAGGCACTGTTTTTCTCCAACAATGAGGGAGCAAGGGTTGAGGTAGCGTTTGATAAAAAATCATGGGTCGACATTTTCTCCACGGTCTATGGAAGCAGGGGTAATGAGGACATTACCATTGCCCAGGAACTATGTCCGTTTGGTGACCATACTGTTTTTTCGCCGATTGACATTCATTTTACACATGGTGAATTGCTGGCGGCTATAAATGAGAGCAAAGGAGGTAAGGCCCCAGGTCCCAACGCGATTCCGAGAGATTTATACCAATGAACAACAGAGCTTTGGTCCCCCTTGTTAACTCGAGTCCTTGAAGCATGTTGCACTAAGGGTTTTATTAAATCCTGGTCGGAATCTGTAATAGTACCCATCTTTTAGAAAGGGGATCGGGAAAATCCTGCTTGCTATCGACCCATATCCCTTTTAGACTCGTTTATGAAAATCGCAGGAAGGGTCGTTTTGCATAAACTTCAACTGTGGGCCGAAGACATTAATATCTTGAGCCCGGTCCAATACGGTATTAGGGAGGGGATGGGTGCAATCGAGCAGGTTTTAAATGTTTCCATTTTACAAGGGAAGTATACCCAAGCAAAGGCAGGGAAATTGCTTGTGGTATTCGTAGACCTTTTTGCCGCTTTCGATTGCGTTGACCATAGTAGGTTGTGGAAAATTTTAGAGGATTTATTTTTGAGGCAATTATATGCGGGGGCCTCAGCTAAGGTGAGCCACGGACTAAAGGGAGAGTGCACAAAGGCTTTCGGTGTGGAGAGGGGCGTTAGGCAAGGCTGCGAACTGGCCCTGTTCCTTTTCTCATTATATACCAACGCTCTGGAAGAGGAACTGGTGGCCAGGGCGAGAGATTCCCCACATATCAATAACAAGCAGATTGTCTCCCTTCATTATGCGGATGACACCGTTTTAATGGCTAGAACCCAGCTCAGTTTACAGAGGGTTCTTACCACTTACATTGACTTTATGGACAATAGGGGATTGAAACTCAATGTAAAGAAGACATTTGTGATGTCATGCGGGAAGGGGAAGAAAAAATGTAGAAGCATAGCTGCTGGGAGTGGTAAAATTGAACCAACCAAAACGTTCTCTTATCTTGGTATTGTGCTGGGGGGCCAGCGGTCAAGAGCAGGACCCTCTTGTTTAAGAGGTCGACCGCGGCAGTGATGATTGTTTTGAAAAAAATGGGTAGAAGGCCCCCGGGGATCCTACTAAAAATGTATCAGGCTAAATGCGCAAGTATTGCTACATATGGGGTGGGGGTCAGGGGTTTTTATTATGTTTCCCCAATACAGGTGGTATAAAATGTTTTTTAAGGTTTATAAGCTGTTCCTCAGAATTCATCTGTTTTTAATTGCCACAGTGAATTGGGGATTACCCACATCTCTGATGTGATCAAAATGCAGCCAATTCTAATTTTACTCTGGCACAGAGTCTGGACCTCTCCTAGCCTAGGGTTAAACCAAGAGATTATAAAGGAGTCAATGGGATTGGATCAGGTTAGAAAAATCCCCTAGTTGAACTACGTAAGAAAATTGTCAAATGACTTAAGTAGACCAGATTTTTATGATAAGCCAGATTCCATGTGCACAATATCTAGAAAAGAGCTTAAAGCCCTATGTTTGAACCATTATGAGACTCTCAGAATAGCAGTGGAATTTAATAAAAACTCTGTGATCCAGCATCAATTGACCCTGGCCATCAACTGTATTCAACCCTACCTAGTGTGGTGCACAGGGGGATACGATTGATATATACTTACTAGGTTTAGGTTTGATTGTTTCCACCATTTGGTTTCCTTTCCAGCTATAAATGTCTGGTCCAGGAATCTTATCATTGCCTGTGCGATAATTTGGCTCCCTAAACAACAATGCATGTGATCCTTTTTTGCAACTTTTATATTAAGGAATGTGCCAGATGGATTATGCCTTTTTTAAAGCAGGGAGCGTGGCGGCAATGTCGTCCGGCTTTCCTATTTTTACAATTATTAGATAATGTGTACTGTATCGAAATCATGACTGGACTTTTAAAAAGTATACTGAGGAATAGGAAAAGCATAACTTGTTAGCTTTTAAACTGTAAAATTATGTATTGTTGGGCAAGCTGTCTATGTAATGTACTTTTTAACGGATATTTTAAATGAATTGTCTTTTTGTATCTTCTACTTTTATGATTTTATCAAGTATCTAAAATTGAATAAAGCATTTTATGAATCTGAATCTGAACTACAAGATCAAGTATGTTCCTTGCAAAAAGAATGTGGTTGCAGATATTTTGTACAGAATGCAGTTGGATGAGTCAGATGATGTGTCTTCGGAGAATGATGAGAAAGTCTGTATGACCAATCAGTTTGCTAGTGTGATGGGTGGCGCCTTGGTGGAGTCTGAGTGGAGAGACGAATTGGGCAAAGATGTTGTTCTATCCAAGGTCATGTCATGGGTTTTGCTTGGTAGGCCCAGGTTGTTGCACCATATTTTCAAGTGGCCTCAAAACGTACATATGACAAGGGTATTTTATGTAGGCTTGGACAATTGGTGGTACCTTGTACCACGAGGAGGAAAGTGTTGAGGTTAGCATATGAAGGACATATTGGCTCTCGAGCATTAAATTGTTGCGTGTGTGAGGACTTCTGGTGGCCATGCATTGGTATAGTCATAGAATATTTTGTCAGGGATTGTGGTCCTTGAATAATGAGTGATATAACGCAGGGAACTTAAACTTCTTCGGTAGGTTCGGTGAAGGCACCTTCTAGACATGGTCAAAGTTGGACCAATAAAACTTTTGAGCAAAGGTTCCAAATTTGCCATCATCTTGACTGATTACATGTTTAAGTGGCCCCAAATCTGTTTTATTAATAACATAGATACCTCTTCTGTAATTTACCTTTTGCTCAGAGTGTTTATTTTTCCCTAGTGAAATTGTAACTGTTAATGGTACCCAGAGGAATGAAGGCAGTTTTAGATGCCCATGGTTTCAAGAATATTACAACATACATTGACCATCCCAGGAGCTATGGTGTAGTTGAGCGCTTAAATCACACATATCAATCAGCTATAGCTAGCACTTGTTAATAAATTAAGTTGGGTGCCTGTTGTAGAAGATATGTTGTGGTCTTATAGGATAATCTGTCACTATGGGGACTTCAGGTAGCCGTCTTTGAGCTACTGCAGTGTTCTACAGCCCCTGTCCTTAAAATGGCTGACCTGTTGTTTCAACGATTGACACGCGTGGAATCTGAGGTACCGGCGCTTTGATCCTAAAATGGCGGCTGCAATCTGAGGATGAGAGTTGTCCGTCGGTTCAGCAGCAAGTACAATTAACCAAGTGCCTTGGGTAAGCGCGTAACCAGCTGATTTGGTGTGATTGTATTGGGCGGCTGAGCGCAGAGGTTGAAACAGAGACCAGACCCAGCTGTTACTCTCAATCTACTATCTATGCCTGACCCCGTCATGGCCGCCAAGTAAGACCGAAACCGAGGTGAGCATTGTTTCTTGAGCGTCGGATCGGCGATAAAGTCCTGGTGAACTTGTTGGGCACAGCGCTTGAGTGATAAAATCCTCGCTGCCAATCTACTGCCATGGACAAGCTTAGCCAAATGGCTGTCGGAAACAGATTTCATTCCAGTGCCAGATGCACCTTCTTTGCCTTCTACAGCTGCGCAGCAAGTAGTGCCAGCTGCACCGTTTAGGCCTTCTACAGCTGCGCAGCAAGTAGTGCCAGCTGCACCGTTTAGGCCTTTTCAGCTTGTTCAGCTGCGCAGCAAGTAGTGCCAGCTGCGTCGTTTAGGCCGTTAACAGATGTGCAGCAAGCAGAGCTGTTTACAGCTGCACTGTTTGGGACCCTTTTCAGCTGTGCGGCTATTAGCCCTTCTGCACCCTGTTTTAGTTACTTCTCCTTGGGGTCAGATTTGATTACGATGGAATCCTACTGCAGAGACAGCACCATTGACACTATGGTTTTAGGGCGTATGAGTCCCCATCCGAGATGGCCAGTTGGACAAGGAGTCTGCAAGACTTGTAGGGCGCCAGGCCAGTAGATATATGTTGGTGTTAGAAATTGCTTTTCATGTAGTATGTTCTCCGCACCCTGCTCTGAGCACCTCTACTGATAGTCTTAAGATGTTGAGGCTGGTGTGCACACCTAGGCTTTGCTAGTCCCAAACGGCACATTAGCTCTGATATCCTCACCTTAACGTCCGGACTATGTGCCCCCTTTATGCCCTTCTATTTCTCTTTTCCACCGCTTTCCCAGTAACACCTTCCTCTTATCCCCACCACACTCCTTCGCCACATTTTACCATCATGGCCACCCCTCGAGTTAAGGCTGGAACTAATTGCTACAAAATCATTTATCCTCCTAGCCTGTCTAAAGCTGCAACTAAACGATGGAAACATAACACTATTGAACGTTTCCCAGATTCCCTTTTTGTTGATCAATTTTACAATAGTCGTTTTGGGAGGCTTAAAAATGATTTCATTTTCTTCACTCACGACATCCCCTCCTGGTCCAACAGTTTTTACTATTCCCTTAACGTCACCTCCTCCTCCTCTATCCCCCATGGGAAAAAACTAAAAATGTCCCCCTCTGCTTGCTTCAAAGATAACCTCACTATCTCACTCTATAACAACGGTACTGTCTTGATCCAAGGCAAAGACAACTGCCTCTCGCTCTTTGACTGCCATTTCCCCTCCTTACTCCCCTCCTCTGCAACCGGATTTCCCCATGACTCTCCTTCCAGCTCCACCCATTACTCCCTTTCTCCTCCGCAGACCCCACCTCACTCCAATTGGCTGCTCCCTCGAGAAGCACAGGTCGGCCCCCTTCCTTCCCCCTCCCTTGTGACCTCCCCTCCTATTCCTCCCCCTCACAGTATGTCCCTTCACACATCACTTCAGCCTTACCACAAGCCAATGCGCTCTTTGTCCCATCTGCACCATCCCGATTCTCCAATCTCTTCTCCTCCCCCATATTCCTTCCCATAACCCCCCTTTTTAGTCCACCTCTCCTCCGTCCCTCTCCCCAGTGTACTTTACCTATGCTCCCCTCATCCCTTTCATCCCTCCTCCCCACCCCCTCCTCCCCTCGTTATTCACCCCGTCTTCTCCTCAATCCCACTGCATCTCTCTCCTCCCTCCTACTCCTCCAGTAATGCTGCACTACTCCCCTTCCCTGCCCAGTAACCCCTTCCACTTCCCTCCCTCGGGCCCAGCAGAACCACTTCCTTTCCTCAACTTCCCTTTCTCCCAACCCCCCTCACTCTGCCAGATGCCCGTTCCCTCACAGCCACCTCTCCTAGCTGACAGGTCCTCCACAACCACCGCACCTCTTTTCCTCCCAAACCTCCTATATTCTCATGACTCCACACAGGCCTCCCCTCTCCTCCTACCCTACCGCCGTGTTCCACACCCCTCTCCCCCTAAATTTGTCCTTAATTCCTCTCCCTCTTGCAACACCAACAAAGACAACTCTCCCTTAACCTCCGTTTCACTAACTCCCGCTCTTACCCACCACCCTTCCCCACTTATGAACCCCACACCCCAAATTACCTCCTATCCTGCCACCTCTCCCTGCCTGCCACCACCTACTCCACCCCCCCTTGTTTCAATCGAGCCACCCAACCTTCCCCAACCCAACCTTCCGTGCTCTGCCTCATTCTCACTGGAAAACATGCTAGGCTCTCTTATCACCTCCATCTCCCAGCTTACAGCTGCCATTTCACTTTTATGCTCTAAGATTGTCACCCCTTCTTGCACCGCTACTCCTTCCCAACTTCCCACGAGATGCACCTCGCCCCCTCACCCCAGCACAGCCAAGCTTAACCTATCGTCGGAAAACTCTGTTAACTCACTCAAGCCCGTGAACGCCACCCTTCCTCAACCGGCATACCCTAGCAACCCCACTATCTGCACCATTCCGATCATCACCTCTGTCAGAACAAAGCATCCACCTAAACCGTCCCGAGCACCCCCTCATAAGTACAATATCCCGATTACCCACAGGCTACTCTTTATTTAGGAATGACAGAACTGACAACACGGGGGGAGGTGTTGCAGTCATCTTTAGAAACACCCTCCAACTTAAGGCCTCTCCTAACAGCTCCTCCAAAACCTTTGAATGCCTTTCTCTTGAGCTTCAATTGCAACACCGTTCACCCCTCAGATTCCATGTCATTTACCGCCCGCCTCGTAGTGGCCCTTCGTTTATGGATGAACTCACCGACTTCATCAGTGACCAATACTCGCGAAGTGACAATCAGACCTTCGTGGGTGACTTCAATCTCCACTGGGGAGTACCGCAAGACTCCTCTGCGAACTCACTGGCCACTTTCCTCTCTGCAAACGATCTTATCCAACACTGCACTGAATCAACACGTTCTAAGGGCGCAATCCTGGACCTTGTTATTTCTAAAGCAGGCATGCTTTCTACCACTACCCCAATTCATGTACATTGGTCTGACCACCTCCTCATCCCATTCTCTCTTCAACTTTCACACTCTATAACTCTTGGCCAACCCAAGAGGGCCATCTCATGGTTCCGGGATGCCAAAAATATTGATGTCGGTCCCCTCTGTGAATCAGCGTTGTTATCACTTCCAAGGCTCGACCCGAACCTAGATGTTGACGAGCTCACCTCCCAATGCCTCATAGTTCTTGCAGCTGAAATTAAGAACGTCGCTCCACTCAAAAGCAAAAGGTTAAGGCCCACTCCCTCAGCACCTTGGTTCAGCAAATCCCTTTATGAGGAAAGGAAGCAGCTAAGATTCCTGGAGAAACATTGGAGGCAAATGCCCTCCTCCGACAATTTGGCCATGCTTCGCTCAGCAAGATCAAAGTACCACAAGCACATCTTCCTTGGGAAAGCGACACCTTTCAAAACCCTCCTTGACTCCGCCAAAAATAGACCCAAAAAACTATTCGATCTCATCAAAATGCCTAACTGCTCTCCCCCAGCCTCCAAGGTGGATGATTCTACAAAGAGAGCAGCGGATTTTGCTATTTTCTTCGATGAAAAAGTGAAATCACTTGTGGATCAGGTCGCTCATCCTACCCCTCCAGAGGAGCGCAAATCCTTAGCCATTTGGCAGAGCTTTGACCCCATATCTGAAGATGCCCTTCTCAAGTGCATACGAGAAACGAAGCCATCCAACCATTCTCTTGACCCTATTCCCAGTGCCATTGCCATTGACTTCTATACCCACTCCCTCTCCTATTGGACCACTCTGATCAACCTCTCCCTCTGGCAAGGCTCCCTTCCTGCCTCCTTCAAAACTGGGCAGGTCACCCCTCTTCTTAAAAAACCCACTGCTGATGCGAATGACCTCAACAACTTCCGCCCCATCACTAACCTTTCGTTTCTGGCGAAGATCACTGAAAGATGTGTAGCAAAACAACTCTCCCGTCATATCAAGGACAATGATCTTCTTGACAACTCTCAGTCCGACTTCATCCAAAACTGCAGCACTGGAACAGCCCTACTGCAAGTGGTTGATGACGCATTGAGGATACTCGATTCAGGGGGTCCTGTCTTCTAATTCTCCTTGACCTTTCCGCAGCCTTTGACACTGTCAATCACAACACCCTCCTCAATATTCTTCAACAGAGAATGGGCATGGAGGGCACTGTGCTTAAATGGTTTGCATCCTTCCTGTCTGGCAGATCCCAAATGATCAAAACAGCGAACAGTCTTTCACCTCCTGTGGCGGTAGGTCAAGGTATTCCCCAAGGCTCGATACTTGCTCCCACACTGTTTAATCTCTATTTAGAACCACTGGGAAATCTCCTAAGTAAATCCGGGATTCACTATCATCTCTATGCTGACGACACTCAACTCTACCTCAAGATTGCCTCTATTCACGATCTCTCCATCCTAAGCTCCACTCTCGACTCCATTCAAAACTGGATGTCAACTCATCAACTGATTCTGAATCCCTCCAAAACTGAATTCCTCCTCTTCTCCTCCTCACTCTCTCCTCCCCCGGTTCAATCATGGACGATCAGATGAATCTACTAAACAATAAACCCATCATAGTCGACAGCGCCAAATCCCATACTAGACAAAAAACTCAATCTAATTCCCCACATCAATTCCATTGCAAAATCTGCTCAATACTAACTGCGCCTTCTTTGGGGAATCCGTCGCTTCTTCCCGGAGCGGGACCTTATAACCCTGGTGCAATCACTTGTCCTCTCCAGACTCGACTACTGCAATTCTCTTCTTACTGGCCTCCCCAAATACCACTTGTCCCCACTTAAGTCTGTTTTCCACTCAGCAGCTCGTTTCATTTATGGGGCCAAAAGAAGCGATCACATCACACCGATGTTATCCACCCTCCGCTGGCTTCCCTTTGAGGCTAGAGCTATCTACAAGACCGCTTGTATCACCCACAAAGCCCTGCACTCCTTTTCTCCTCGCTACCTGGCGAATAAACTGAAACTCTCTGGAGGCTCTAGACCTTCACGCAATGCGGAGAATCTACTGCTTGAACCTCCCACTTTCAAGAAGGAAAGAACGATGGCCCAATCCTTTTCAGGCAACGCAGTGAGAATCTGGAACTCATTCCCGTCTCAGCTCCGGACCACCGCCTCCTCCCAGGCCTTTAAAAGGGACCTCAAAGTTCTCCTCCTCCAGAGACACCTCCAAAAGTAATTCACGTCCTCTCTTTTATCAGAAGGAAGACCTCCCACTACTGAACATTTCTACTTTTCATGTCCATGGAAGTGCCTTCCCAGTGTGTTCTTGTGGTTAGATTGTTTGCCTCTTATTGCAGTATTATCCATGTACTTGTGTTTGGTACCCTCTTGCAACTTGCACTCAGCACTTTGCCCCTGTAACACACGGTTTGCCTCCTCTCACATGTTTTTTACCTTTGATACTTGCACAGGTGCCACCTTTGCCTACGTAACGTTTGTTCTTGTGCTTGAGTGTCTAGCATATATTGCAGTATTATACCTCAAATTATACTCTATTTTCTCTTGTAGCCTGCACCGTTGTCACTTTTTCCACCTGTGCACTTTTTACTACCTCATGTATTTTTGGTAGCTCACATTTTTACTACCTCAGGTATTTTGTTTGCTCACAAGTGTCACTATTACCTTGTCTACCTCATGTATTTTTGGTTGCTCACAATTTTTACTACCTCATGTATTTTTGTTTGCTCACAATTATCACTTTACCGTATGTAACGTAACGTATGCTTTTGCAATCTGCTGTTCGTGTAATGTTCTCAGTTTGTATCATTTCTGTTCCTATTGTAAAGCACTCTGACGCCTTCGGGTAAAGTCCGCGCTATATAAAATTGCATAAATAAATAAATAAATAAAAACTCCCAATGTGTCCCCTGGGGTATCACCTTTCATGCCTGTGTGGAAATGTGTGCCTGTTCTACGATGAACAGAGAGTGGATGGATTGTTATACTGTTGAATTTGCACAACTGTCTGGTGTGATCAATATAAGACATAGTGTACAGAATTAATATGACAGGTGACCCAGGAAAACTGATTTGTGAGTTTTTGGATGTTGGATTAAAGTGAAGAACTCAGAGTATGTTGCCATAGGTAAGTCAACATTTTCTGCTGTTGGGCAGGTTGTACTAGTAGTTCAGAATGTTGTGCATACCAAGGATGTCACAGCTTGGAATATATAGAGAGTTGCATTCGTACCTCAGGAGAAAGTGGAATTTGTGCATGCCCATTTTGGTATGGAACTCTGCAAGGTAATGGGTGCAGGTCACATGAGACTCGTACACAAAGTGAAAGACAAGTTTCTATGCGGTACAAGGTTTATGTTTTTGTTTAATTATAATAATAATAATAATCCAGTATTTGTAAAGTGTGTACAATTACCCCTAAGGGTCTCAAGGCGCTGGGAGCCATCAGGAAGATTAAGCAAACTATTGCCCTAGAGTCATATCAATCAATCTCAAGTCTCAAGGCACTATGAGGGAGGGAGGTGTGAAGCTCTGGGTCAGTCTAAAAAAAAGGTCTTGAGACTCTTCCTGACAGTATGCAAAGTGTAGGAGCGTCTGATGTAGACTGAAAGTTCGTTCCATGCTTTGGGTGTGATGTAAGAGAAGGCTCTTCCCCACTCAGGACCTGTGGAGACGTGAGGTCGTTGCTAGGGCGAGATCGGAGGAGTGGAGGTTTCTATTGGGTGCATGGAAAGAGATTCTTTCATTGAGGTATTTGGGTCCGGTGTTGTGGAGGGATTTGTAGGCGTGGATGAGTAACTTGAAGGGTGCTCTCATCTCAACGGGGAGCCAGTGGAGGTCTCGCAGGTGTTGGGTCATGTGCTCATATCGTGGGATGCCGAGGGCGAGTCTGGCTGCAGTGTTCTGGATGGTCTGGAGTTTCTGTAGCAGGGATTTGTTCATTCCTGTGTAGAGGGCGTTTCAGTAGTCCAGTCTGCTGGTAATGAGTGCACGGGTGATGCTTTTCTGCCTTTGTGTGGAATCCACTTGAAATTGTTGCAAAGGATGCAGAGTGAGTTGAAACACGTGGAGACGATGGAGGAGATCTGGTGGTTTATGGTGAGGGAGGAGTCAGATATGATGCTGAGGTTCCGGGCGTGGTCTGTTGGGGTGGGTGGGTTTTCTAGGGTAGGGGGCCACCAGGAGCTATCCCATGCAGTGGCAGAGGGTCTGAGAATGAGAACCTCTGTCTTCTCGGAGTGCAGTTTTAGGCAGCTGTTGTTCATCCAGGCTGTGACGTCTTTCATTCCTTCTTGGAAGCTGCATCTGATGCCTGGGGGGTTCCTCATGAGGGAGAGAATGAGGTGGGTGTCGTCAGCATAGGATACTATACTGAGCCCATGATTTCTGACAATGGCGGCGAGGGGGGCCATGTTGATGTTGAAGAGCGAGGGGCTGAGCGATGATCCTTCGGGTACTTTGTAGTTTATCTCTGTGGGTTCGGAGAGGAAGGGTGGGAGTCTGATCCGTTGAGTTGTATCAATGAGAGAGGAGCAGATCCAGTCGAAGGCGAGTCCTTGTATGCCTGCATCATAGAGTCCGGTTGCAAGAGTGCAGTGAGAGACGTGTCAAAGGTAGCAGAGAGGTCTAGCAGGATGAGGGCTGTGGTATGTTCCTGGTGGAGTAGCATGCGGATGTCTTCGGTGGCGGCGAGGTGGGCAGACTCGGTGCTGTGGTTGCTGCAGAATCTGGACTGGGAGGAGTTGAGTATGGTGTTCTCTTTGATGAAGGTGGTCAGTTGTGCATTGACGAGTTTCTCCGTGGCTTTGGCTGTGAAGGGAAGATGAGAGATGGGCTGGTAGTTTTTCAGGTCTGTCGGGGTCAGCCAAAGGTTTCTTGAGGTGGGCTTGACTTCAGTCTGCTTCCAGTCATTAGGAAAGATGCCGTATTCGAAGGTGGCATTGATTGTGTAGCTTAGTTCGGGAGTGATGGAGGTGGTGGCTCTGTGGTAGATGTGAGAAGGGCAGGGGTCCATGGGGGCTCCTGAGTGGGTGCCTTTCAAGGCTGTGGTGGTGTCTTCAGTGGTGACCGGTGTCCAGGTGGTGATGGTGGGTTGGCTGTCATTGCTGGAGGGGAGGGTGATTTCTGTTCGCTGAAATTATCATAGAGGGCCTTGATCATTAGGTGAAAGTAGGAGTCGAGATTGTTGCAGAGGTCCTGGGACAGTGTGATATCTGGGGCTTTGCTGGGGGATTTGGTAAACTGCTGTGTGATGTTGAAGAGTTCATTTGAGTTGCTGGCATTGGTGCAGATTTTGTTCCTTATGAAGGACCTCTTTGTGGTTCTTACGAGCTTGTGGTATTCTGTAATAGCGTGCTCGTGTGTGGAATGGTCTTCAATTGTTTTGCTGCTTCTACAACATTTGTTGAGCAGTCTGCAGGAGCGTTTAGCTTCTTGGAGGTCGGTTGTGAACCAGGTGGCCTTCAGAGGGCATTGTCTGTTGGGCGGCGGAGGGGGACAAGCTTTTCTGTGCAGCTGGAGATCCAGCTATGTAGTTCCGTGGCTGCAGAGTTGGCATTGGTCACTGTGGAGGGGGGGGTCGTGGGCAAGTGTAAAGTTGAGGTCCTCTTCTGTGACCTTGCTTCAGTTCATTCGTGGTGGGCATG
This sequence comes from Lissotriton vulgaris, assembly GCF_964263255.1. Taxonomy (NCBI): domain Eukaryota; kingdom Metazoa; phylum Chordata; class Amphibia; order Caudata; family Salamandridae; genus Lissotriton; species Lissotriton vulgaris. Next base: position 1,303,668,224 of record NC_141694.1, read on the forward strand.
GAGCGTGCTTGTGTGAGGTGGTGGTGCTGAAGGAGAAGTGTAAGCAGTGGTGTTTGTCCAGAGGAACTGCAAGGTGTGGCTGAATGGATGTTGATCCCTCCTGCAAAGATGGGGTCAAGGATGTGTCTGGCCTTGTGGGCGGGGATGGTAATGAGCTGCTTCAATCCGAAGTTGGCGAGGTTGTCCAGGAGGGCGGTGGAGTTTGGGTTTCTGCATTTGTGGAGGTGGAATTTCAAGTCTCGTATGAGTATGTAGTCCATGGTGGTGATGGCCTGGAGTGTGATGAGATCAGCAACATCAGCGGTGAAAGGAGCATAGGCCAGCGGGGTCTGTAGGCGAGCGTGCTTAGGAGCGTGGTGCTAGGGCTGGTCGGGATCTGGTAGTGGAGGTGTTCGGTGTTGGAGAGGGGGTTGCTTGTGCTGGAGGTGGAGAATCAGAGGGAGCTCTTGTATGAGATGGCGAGTCCTCCTCCTGGGCAGTCTTTTCTCTGGATCTTGTAGCCATTGGGGATGGCGGTGGCGATGTCTGGGGCAGAGGCAGCATTTGTCTGCGTTTCCGTGAAGAAGGCGACATCTGGCAAAAGAGTGTCGAGGAGGTTCCAGATCTCCACGGCATGTCTCTGCAGGGAGCGTACGTTGAGGATGATGCATTTCAGGGCTTCATTGATGCGGGCGTCCAGCATAGGTGCGGAGGTTGAAGGAGTGCTGTGGATGGTGAAAGAATGTTGGCAGTGTCGGCAGGAGAATTGGCCTTGCGTGGTGTTTGGCTTAGACAACTGTCAGTTGCTGTTTCTATCGGGGTTGAGTGCGAGGAGGGCAGCTGGGTTGTAATGGTGGAGGGTTGGAGATCCAGTGTCCCTGGCGCTGGTCACGGTCGGGTCACAGGCGGGCGCAGACGGGCTTGCCCGTGGGGCACCTTTGGCGCGGCACGCCCCCTGTGCTGCCACCGCCATTACGTTCGGAAGGGGGGAGGGAATCGCAGCTGGGAGGCGGGAGCGGGGAATGAGCGGGGGAGTGGCCAAGGGGGAATCAGGGGCGGGAAGGGAAACGGGTGGGAAGTGGAACGGGCAGGGAACCAGAAAAAAACAGACAAAAATACAGGGGCAAAACAGAAGAACAAGCACAGTCCAATACAATACAGTTACAGTATAATACAGAAAAATAAATATAGAGACAAAAAAAGAACAGAGAACAGGCACAATACAGGGCCTAAAACCCCTAGCAGTACAGAGTGCAGCACAGCATGGGCAGCAGCATTTACCAGCGGAGCTGCAGGGGGAGAGAGCAGGTCCCTGACCAGGAGGTGCGGGCTATCCTGCTGCAAATGATCGAAACCATCCCCCTATGTTACGGAGTCAGCAGCCCTAGCGGCTGCCCCACACTTCTTTTGTCCCTTTCCCTACTGCTTACTGTTAGTTTTCCATGTTAATATTTTTTGAATGTCAGAACTCGGAACTTAAATGTTTGTGCTTATATCATAGTTAAAATTTTTGAATTTTTTTCTTAGATTTCATGTCTTATTTTATTAAAGGGGAAGATGTGGTCAGATCCTGCCAGATGGGTAGAATGTGAAAGGCTGGTGTCCTAGTTTTTTTAAGTGTCAGCTAGGGGCGGATGTGCTGATGGTAACTTGTTGGACCCATTTCTTCAAGAATAAACATGGAGCTTACCTGCAAATATTCTGAGTTGTGTCTCCCTACACTTGCTAGACAGAGCACAGTTCTCTGAATTTCTTTTCATAGAGTAAGCACACTACTCTTGGGCCCTCAGACAACAGCTCAGTATTGGCTTTCAAGCCCATTATTGCCGTGTTTCTCTACTATCGAGGGAGATCAGGAAGCTGCACTCCTCCTAAACTAGGTAGATAGGCAGACTTGATTATTACAATACCACCCTGACTTTCTTCCCTGGCTGCTTGGCACCAGGGCAAGATATTAGCCAATCCTTCCTGGAGGAAAAACACACTCTGAATACTCTGACAATCAAATATGCAGTGTTAATCCAGGCTACATTGAAAATCAAATGCAATGAGAAATGTTTCACTAACCCTAACTTAGGGGGGGAGGATCACCAGGAAGGTTCCTCATACCTCTTGCCATCTACCAGATGTGCTTCTTATATTGAGAAATCACCAGTTTTGTAGTCCATATAAATGTGTAATAGAAAATTGTTATCTCTATGAACTGTGTGCATGTTCTTTTGCTTCCAGTCACATATTTCAGTGTAATGTGTGTTGTTGTACACCTACACCATGTGTCAGCAAGCTCATTGCAAGCCTTAGGTGACATAATCCAAAAATTCGTACTCAGTTTCAGTCTCCACCAGGATAGATAGAGGGGATGCCATTTAGTGGATAGGTCTGAGATTTTTTGAGTGCATTTATTCATGCATAATGCAACTGTGTCCGAAATTGAAGCAGTAATATGTAAACCTAGATATTTGATGTGATTAGGGCTCCATGTGAAATTGGAAGCACTGAAGTCCAATTTAAACGAGTATTTAGTTAAAGGCAAGATCTCACATTTTTCATTATTTAATTTACAGCCAGAGATAGAAGAATATGCTTGAACTTCTGCCAGGAAGGCAGGAATTGAATCATCTGGCTTTGACATGAAAAGCAAAATATCATCAGCATAAGCTGCAAGTTTGATGTGGGAATTTAAAGTTTGGAAACCATGTAGATTTGGATTTTGACGTAATTTAGAAAGAAAAGGTTCCAAAGCCAGATTGAATAAGAAGGAGGAAAGAGGGCATCCTTGACGCACTCCTCTGCCTAAGTCAAAGAATGGAGAAATCAAACCATTAGCGAAGACTGCCGCGCGAGGGCTAGAGTAAAGAAGAGAAATTAAGGATGTAAATTTAGGACAAATCCCAAACCATTTGAGAGTATAAAACAATTAAGTTCACTCAACTCTATTGAATGCTTTTTCGGTGTCTAGTGCTATTGCCGCAAGGGGTTGTTTTAAATGGGAAGATTTAGATAAAACATTAAAAAGAAGCCTTGTATTGTCAGTTATGAATCAACCCTTGACAAAGCCAGATTGTTCTTTTCCCCGGAAATTTGGTAAGTAGGAGTCTAATCGTATAGCTAAAGCTTTAGAGAAGATTTTATCGTTGATATTGACCAAGGATATCGGTCTGTAATTTTTACAATATTTAGAGTCTTTACCTTCCTTAGGTATAAGGCAAATATGTGCTTCAGAAAAAGAACCTGAGGAGCAATTTAATGAGCGAAAAGAGTTTATTAGAGAGTATAATTTGGGCATTACAAGTTTGGAGAAGTGGAGATAGAATTCGACAGTGAAACCATCCGGGCCCTGTGCTTTATCTTTTTTAAGGTGTTATAAAGCTTTTGAGAGCTCTTGCTTTGTCAGATCTAGCTCCAAGGGGGATAGATACAGATGTGTATGTTGGGGTTTTTGAATATTGGAGAAGAATTGCGATAGGGAGTGATCTATGGGGTTGTTTTTGGGATGTGTATAGTAATGTATAAAACAGAGAGAATTCATTAAATATTTCAGCATCTTTAAATTTTTAATCTGAGCTCTCATCATAGATAGAATCAAGGTATGATTTGTTCTGCCTAACCTTTAAATAATTGCCCAATATGTTCCCTGCTTTATTTTTACCTCCGTAGAATTTTGCGCTAGACTTCAACATGTATAATGAGGCATCATCTGTCAACTTTTTGTTAAATTGCAATTTGGCATTTATAAGAGCCGTTAAAATATCTTTTGAATGGGAAGTATAATAAGAGTGCTCCAGTTTCTTAATGTAAAAAAGGAGATCCTTAGTGAGTTTACATGCATTTTTTAATTTTCTGGCAACAAAGCAGAGAATAGAGGCTCTTGCGGAAGCATTAAATGCATCCCATGGAGTTGAGAAAGGCATGGACTCGGTTTAATTGATCTCAGAATACTCATCGAAAAAGGTAATGAAGGAAGCAGTAAACTCTGGATCTGATAGGAGAGCATTATTAAAACGCCACCTTCTAGGACCTGAAACTTTAGGTAGCATATCCAGAACAAGACAGGGGCATGATCTGACAATAAAATGGGAACAATTTCTGCATTTGTAAGGGTTTGCGAAATGGTATGAAATACAAATATATAATCGATTCTTGACTGAGTTTGGTGGGTTGGGGGAAAAAAAAGTGTATTCTCTAGTGGTTGGAATGCATATAATCCAAGCATCAAGGAGTTTGTGCTGAGTGATAGTATGAACAAAAGAATGTTGGGGCTTTTGGGGACAAATGAAAATCTGGAATTTCTGTCAATAAATAAATCAAAAATCTGATTACAGTCACCAACCAATGTAAAATTATCTTCCATGCCATGAGTAATTTGCTTGGCCAATGTGGGCCAAAAAGAGGATTCGCCACATGTAGGAGCATAGACATTTAACATTCAGCCATCTACCATCAACGTCTGATTCGTGGAGCAGGACTGTAAGTGGAATTGACTTACGACAAAGTATCATTACACCATTGCGTTTGCCATCCCCTGGGGATGAGAAAACTTCCCCAACCCAACCTTTTTTTAATTTTAATGATTCAGCATCCGTGAGATGTGTTTCTTGCAAGAATACTATATCAGCATCCAATTTGGCTAAGTGGGTTGGAACTCTCAGTATTTTAGACCTCTAACGTACCATGAAATCAATTTCAAAGACCTAAGTTATTAAAGGCAAATTGACCTAGCAGTATGAAACCAAAGTCCAATTCAATGTAACAGCAATATAAAATGTGATAGAAGAAAAGAAGGAAGTGCATGGTAGAATGTATCCCAGAACCGAAAGTAATATAGAACTCAAGTAGCCAAAGTCAAGAATAGAAGTCAGATATATCAATACAAAGAAAGAGAAACATAGTAGATAGATATTGAAAGAGTAGAAAGATATGAATACATATAATTAAAATGACAAGCGTAATTGTAAATGACACCAACATATGAGAGAATGCAAAAAAGCAAAGTAAAACAAAAAACAAAAGACAAAACGAAAACATACCTACACAAAGGGAACATGGAAGTGGGAGAAGGTAGAGCCACATGGAACAGACGAGACGTCAATTGAAGACTGGACTGAACCGGGGGGAGACGCGCCATAACGCGAACATAACTGTGGAGACAAAAAATAAAAATATTTAACATTAGTTTGTATTCAAAAGGTGAGCATAAAAGTAACAAGATCAAATAACCATAACTAGGAATTCAAAGATAACACTGACTTTAAGTTCAACAAAGATGTAGATCCGCAAAGAACCGGCAATCAAAGAAAAAAAGGCATCTTATATGTAAAGTTTGGAAAAATCAAGTAGGAGGGAGATCTGGAAGAATTCATGTGATCCGTCTTGTGCGAATTGATGAAACTTTGCAAACGTACTGGATCATTGAATGTTGTTGTTGTATTATTGTAGGTGACTTTAAATAGACATGGATGGAAAAGACCATATCTAGCCCCCAAGGAGCATAGATCTGATCTCATGCTGAGGAAGGCTTTGCGTCTGGCTGCTGTAACTTTAGAATAATCCTGTGCAAAGAATAATGTGGAACCAGACCAAGAGATCCATTGAATGGCTTTAGCAGCTGCCAGTACTTTCAACAAGTCTGTGTACTCTAGAAAGCAAAGATGACTCCTCTTGGCCTCTGTGAAGGTGAGGTGTTAGTGCTGACACAACCTAATCTGTGGGCCCGTTGAATGTTCAATGTGGTATCCTCTGACAAGTGTAGAATCTTGGGAATTAAGGATTTGAAGAAGGCAATAGCATCCGTACCTTCAGCCCTTCTGCCAGACCATAAATATGCATATTGTTTCTCCTGTTAGGATTTTCAAGGTCTTCGACCTGCTTTTGGAGTGTAGAAACTTGAGAATGTAAGAGAGTAACATGTTTGGTGGTATCACTAAAAGAGAAAACATTCTGCTACACAGTTGTGAGTCTGATATCAAGCTGCAACTAATTATCTGAGAGGATTTGCAATTTAGATTTAGTTCCTCAACAAAGGGTCGGAGGGCTCCTTTTTCCTGAAGTAACAGCTACATTGAAACTGAGAAGCCGGTTTAGGTGGCGAAGGGGGGTCCTTTTTCAAGGGTTTCACATTTGGCTTTCCTGGCATTACTTGTGTGGGATCCATAATTGTGTTGCCGCGGTCTATTTCAAGAAATCCTGAATGTTCCAGTTTGTAAAATTCTGAGAAAACTGTTGAGTTTTTGATAAAAACACATTTTGGTGTTGATGTGACTGAGAGGCATCCCTTCGTTCTACCCATCAACTTATAAGGTATCTGAGATAGGGGTTCTCAAAGTGTTGCTCAGATATTAATACACCACTAGTCAAAACAACCCCTCCAGATGAGCACTAGGGTATATTCCAAGCCGCGTGGAGGTTGAAGAGCTAGTACATCAAAAGCCACTTTAGCTACTATTGCCAGATGGACTGGTAAACTCCTTGGTGTATCTTCACTCTCAAAATCAGGATATGTCACCTATTGCAATGAACAATAGATGAGAGATATTAGAAAGAGGAAAGATGCCTCCTTAATGAGTTGTGCAAAACACACAAAAAATACAAATGATAAGTTGCTTGTAGCTGTGTTCATGCCCATCATATTAAGCGCGTAGTTTTCCTAAAATGGTGGCCGCAACCTCATCTCCTCATAAGTTGGAAAACTTGCTGAAAAGTGAGGTGAAATTGGGTTGCTGCACAGCCCCATCACCCTCCTGGAGGAGGTATTGTGGTAAGTGCTTTCTTGAGAGACTGGAACATTTTTGGGAGAAGTCCGCTCCCTCCACTTGTGAGGAAAAGCCAGCGTTCGCGTCGCATGCAAAGTAAACAAAATGGCGGCCGTGAAAACGGGTCCCCGAAATCAAGCGGTTACCTCGGAATATGGCATTTTCTGGATGCGGAAATATGGCGAAAGAGCTCACATTCTTGCGAGCAGCTATTTATGCGAGTATTCCCCCAGGCAGCTACACGCTAACTGCTCCAAAAGCGCCTTTCCGCCAGCCCGGTCGGGGAGCTACACGACATCGCCACTGTGTTCATTGGGCGCCTGGCCATGCCCCCCTTTCCTCACCTTTTGATGTGGATGTGGAGCCCTGATTCCAACTTTGTGGGTGTTATCGATTCCTCAAAATTCATAAATATTCCACAGAGTGCAAGGAAAATGTCGCACCTCCAAGACCACAGGCTTTAGGTTGTGCTATGACTGTAGAAAATTGATGTTGTTTATGGATCCTCATGACATTTGAGTGTGTTTTCAAGTTTATATTAATGACACGAAGTTGGTTGACAAATGGTCCTTCAAGCATCCAAAATTGATTAGGCAGGGGGAAGTGAAACTGTTGCAAATTTTAAAAAGCGGGGCAGATAGTCCTTGAAACAATAGACCCATTCCTGTGCCATATCATAGTTCAGCAAGTCTTACGTAAATTCCAAGTCACACTGTCAACACAAGAAGATCTAGCAGGACTCATTACCATCTCAACTCTCCAGTGCAGGCAAAGAGTTGTGCAGTCCACACTCCAATGATTAGTCTCTGCATGCATCGTCTAACTTATAGCCCATCCCTAGGCTGATCCTGGAAAGTCCTGATTATTTTCTTGAGTCACCTAGAACCCTGAACCAGGTAGATGACTTCAAAGACCACATGCTGCAGATTTTCGAGGTGTTGCTGGTCCCATCTGGTGTGGCTTATAGGCCCTAGGGAGCCATGGGAGCCTCCCACGTTTGTTTCTGCAGACAGGCCCGCCCCTGGCATCAATTGACCACGCTGGGCCTCCTTCCATTTCCCTGCCAATGCCGGCTCATGCTTCCACTCCAGCCTGGAGGCCACACCTGTTTTGACTGCTCTATTGTTGACCCTGGCTCCAGCAACACCCGCTCCAGACCTAAAACTGTTGTCAACTCTGGCTCTCGTGAGATAGCCAAGGTGCACCCTCCAACCTTGGATGACCCCCAGTCTCTTCCTCAACACCTATACTACAGGAGGCTGGAAGCACGTATTCTACTTGGCTTAGACAAATTTTCAGAGCTCCAAAGTTTTCTACATGATGAAGATTATGAGAAAGCAGACAACCACCCCCCCACACTCTCACCATTATATAGTGATGCTGGGTATTCCTAGGTTAGCAAAATGTTAGCGGCCTAGACCTTGCTCCTGAAATGAACTTCCTATCTCCACCATGACCTCCCCACTGACAAAAACGTGTGTTTCTCTTCTGTTGTCTTTCGAGCGTCAGAAGTACTAGATATAAACCTTCCACCTATTGAAACAAAAGCCAAGCTATTGTTGGAGATCTTGCAGCTTTGGCCAACTGTTTCAGAGCCCTATTTATCTTTTATTAAGCCTTAACAGACACAATGATGGCATCATGGACATAACAATGTTAAGCTCCCTGTCAGTCTCTCAGTAGCTAGGCGGCATAAGCCAGCATCTCAAACCCAGGCTTTTCTAACTCAAATCCCAACTCGTGAGAGCTTAGTGGTCCACAGTTCTAAGAGTAAGGTCAACCTTAGTGTTTTTCCTTTTGTACCCTGCCCATGTGATGGTGTGAGCGGACAATCTATTTTACATTTTTTGTTTCTTTGTAAATACTGTTTATAATATACCAAGTGGCTTTTAACTCCATTTCTTAAGAAGCGGAGGCCTATTAGCTTGAATAATGCTTATTCATGGTTACTCACTCTGGCCGATAAAGAGTTGGTCTTCCGTACAAGCACGTTTTTGAACACTGCCACCTGAGCACATAAGATGATGTCCAACCCCTGAGCTCTTATATTTATATATGATTATTTTGTTAAATTGATGTATGAACTGGTATTTTATATAATCACAAACTGTTTATCATTAATAAATTTTAATATTACTCTCCATTTGTTAAATAATTTGTTATTCTACTTTGCTTTTATGGATACTAAGTTATCCGAAGAAAGTTGTTTTAATTGAACTGAACAACAGAGAGGGAGTCAAAGTGTATTGACAATTTTGGCAAAAGAGTGTTCATCTTGGCCCTTAGGCTCCCGAATGATCTGTGTCACAATGGGTATTACTTCTACTATTTCTAGGTGCCCTAAAATAAGTAGGAATCAGTTCAATTTTAAGTCTTTGTCCCTTAACTCCTTCCTAAATAAGGGCAAATTTAAAATGCACACTCAGGCCTACTTTCTTTGGAACCTGGATCCAAGGGATTTGGTTGGTGTCCTTGGACCTGTAGGAAGCATAGTTTAGTGTGCCCTTTTGGAGTCCCAATCACACTTCCTTTGGTTTGTACTAGATGAAAAAAAATAAAATTTACTGTTCTACTTTTTGGGCTCACCTCTGCTCCTCTGGTGTGTATGAAAGTTATGGCAGTGGTCCATCTTTGAAGGTCAATGATACACATATTCTTGTATCTCAATGACTAGCAGAAGAAGGCGGGTTTACTGATGTCAGTATGATGACAGTGGTGCTTTAAAAGTGTACCAATCCCTCATCTAACACCTATATGGAGGATTCCCTTCAGAGGGGTCTTTGGGAGGTCAGGGTCTTGTGGCCCCCTCAATGAGTCTGGTACATTCAGAATATAATCATATTTTGGGCTTAATCTTGTACTAGTGGTTTTGGTTCTGAGACATCTTGGACTACAGTACTCATGCATTCTCCTTGTCTTTCATGGCCGTGGCAAATTTTGACCTTGCAACAGAACCTCCACTTTCATTGCACACAATACCAAGGCTGTCTGTTGTGCAGCATCTGTAACTAGAAAGACACATCACAAGACCTCCATTGGTTGTGGACACCAACGGGGCATGCAGCAGGCAATTCTCCCTACACCAGAGCTCATGGTGGTTACAGATGCATCGTCTCTAAGTTGGTGTAGTTACCGTGGAGAAGTAGTGATAAAGTGTCTACGGTTCACATTAGATTGAAAAATTCAACATTCTGGAGCTTTGTGCCATTTGGATGTCTCTGAAAGCCCTTCTCCCATTCATAAATGGGTGGCTTGTGCAGTTCCTACTGGACCGAAAAACCAATATGTGGTGGTGGAACAAACAGGGTGGCATGGAGTATTGGGCTATGTGATAGGAAGCACTTCACTCTTGGACATGGTTGGACCATCAAAGGATCTCCATAGCAACCAATCATTGGGCTGGATCACGTAATGCTAGCTAGGGCAGACAAGCTCAGCAGTCACCAGTTGGTGGACTATGAATGTTGCCTTTATCCAAAGGTGGCTCAGGGCTGATCTTTTTGTGACTGCCAAGAATGCATAATGTAACAATACTTGATCACTAGAGTTCCCGTCAATAACATAATTGAGGCCAGAACTCCTTTACACTTTTCCACTGCTTCCAGTCCTGCCCTGAGTTCTGAAGGAGATCAAAACAGACAGGACTCAGGTCATCTTAGTATATCTAGTTTGGTCCAGGAGAGTGCGGCTCCATGATCTGTTTGCCCTCCAATCTATCTACCTCTGCGGATGGACTTTCTCAGCAATAAGGCATGGTCTTGCAACCAAATCTTCACGACCTAAGATTCCGTGCATGGAGATTAAACAGACAATTGAGCAGTTTTGAATTACCTGCTGAAGCATTGGATGTGATTTTTGCAGCCAAGCGCCCTTCTACCAAACTAGCAGTTCGGCAAACTTTGTTGGCTGGCTTTGGGGTCACCAGGTGGATCCTTTACACCCAAGTTATCTGCAGCTTTATTGGTTGTTCTTTGTTTACCCTGAAAAGGTTTTGCAGAGGACACAGTTAAATACAATATTGTTAGAAATGGGATCTCTGGTTGGCTAAGGCTTGTGCCAAAGCCAGGCCGAGACCACCACTCTAGTCAGGGCAAGGGAGTTACATGCCAAGACAACCCCAGCTCACCCCTTGGTAGCTTGGTATGAGCAGTCAGGCTTATCCTGGAGGCAATGTGTAAAGCGTTTGCACAACACCTACACAGCAGCAACACACTAGGCACACCACAAAAGGAACTTCACACAAGGTTATGTATAAAAATAGCCTTTGTATTATAAGAATCACATTAAAATAGTAATTACGCAATGTACACTGTGGCCACTGGCACTGGGCAGTATTTACAGGGAATTATATACACATGACAGGGCCACATGGACACTGACAAAATCATCACTTAGTAGAAATAGTAACAGTAAGATTTATCATAGACGTAGAACACAACCAGTAATTGTAGCACAAATAGTAAATGTAGAGCACAACCAGTAACTACTGGTGAAATACTGAACTGAGACCTAGATCATGTAACGTAAATCACACTATGCAATAATCATCACATTAGGCATAAAACACATGATGCGCCAACCTCATAAACACTAAATCACATTAGGCATAGGTATCACGTGTATAGACACATTACGCAGTAATCAGGGCCTCACACACTGAAACTGACCCCAGGCCAACTGGCCTCTCACAGGGGGGTCAAAGGCCCAACATCCAGAATGTCAGAGCTGGCTGCAAAAAGCAGAAAAAATAAGTGGGCGCAATGAACTTGCCTAAACGTAGCAGCTGCCCACTAATTGCTGGCCAGCTCGGAAATCAAAAAATGGGCACGGGCCTTTACTGTGCCCATGTAGCAGAACTGCGCAATGTTGCAGCTGCCCTCTATCACCCGGGGCAGCTTGGGGAAATGCCTTGGCACTACGGTGCCCTGGGAACTCTCACGTGGTTCCTACAATTGCGCCCAACCGTTGCAGCTGCCCACTGCCAAACGGGGCAGCTGGAGAAAAATTAGCCCTGGCGCCACTGTGCAAAAGTGGGCCCTACTGAGACTCTTGCAGTCCAGGGTGCCCTGGTTGTCAATGAGCACCGGCACCACTATGCCCAATATGCAGCCCTCCTCATCGGGGCCTCCGTCTGGTGCAACGGGCACCCAGAAGACTGGCCAGACTCAACCCCCTTTGAGCCTCACTCATCGGGGCTATCTGTGTCATCTCTCGGCCTCTTCCTGGCAGGGCACTGAGGTGCGGGACATGGAGCTCTGTCTTCAGGGACGCCTCCTACCTCCAGGTATGTTGCAGGGCTCTCCCTCACGCAGGCAGGACCCGCAGGACTCGCACCGCGGCTGCAGGATCTCTGCCTCTAGGATCTCTCACTTGGTTCGGCATACGTTGCGGGGCTCTCCCTCATGCCGGGGAGCTTCTGGCCTCGAGCACGCACTGCTCCAACTTCTGTGTAACTTTGGGGCTCTCTCTGATTCACGAGAGCCCCACTCAGGTCCGCACCCCTTCCGGCTCCTTTCTCATGCGGCTGTGCTTGGATAGGCGGCCATAGGCCTCCTTCTGTGATTGGCCCCACCTCGAATCAGGCATTAGGCACCTGGTTTCCTGGTCGCACAGGGCTGTAGCAGTGATTTCTTCGTGTGGGCGCAATATGGGGTAGACTCCCGTTGTACACAAAGACACTTGCGTGGTGGGCACTTGCCAGCGTAGCACGAATGGGGGTGGGCACTCGCTCGTAAAAGGTGCATACAGCGGGGTGGGCACCCACTCCTTCCGAATGCAGGCAATGCGAGGTGGGCTTCCGCTTGGAGGCACGAAATGCAGGGGGGGGTCCCACACACTGCAGCCTTGTGCTGCAGGCTACCAGCGCTCATGGAAAAAAAAGAAAAGCACTTGTGCAATAGAAATGAAGCGCCTTTAAGGCGCTAGGGCTGCAAGTCCCACAAAGTCCTGTAGAGGGAAGGGGGCAAAGGCTGGTCCCAGGCAGGCCAGCTCACAGGGCCCTCCAGCAGGGAGACAGTCCCTTGTGGCGGTTCCTCCTGGAGCTCGGCAGCAGCAGGCCCCCTCCTTAAGTCAGGAGAACAACACAACACTTTCATGGGGTCACAGCTCCTTCATTTATACCACTTTTCCCCTTGTGTCACAGCACAGGGCTTGGGTATATCAGTTAGAACTGGTTTGGGGGAGCTTTGGAGTACTTTATTTTGCTCAGCTCCTCTCTCCTTTGTTAGGTGGGGCTCAGGGATAAGACGCACCACAGGGGGCGGTGCAAGCATTGTGGAGGGAAGGACCCTTCCTATTCAGGTGCCAGGTGCAACTCCTCCCTCCCATCTGCATGAAGATCTCTCTATTCACCACTGGGCTGACTCATCCTGGCTCCTGGAGCCTCCCACACCATCAAGCACCTGTCAATCACAAGCCAGACATGCAATTCACATCAGGCAGGCAGACACACCGCACACAGAAATGGCAACTTCTAAAAGTGGCATTTCTCCACCAGTCACCATAAATCTGCGCACATCATTGTGCAGCATTTATTCTCACAAGTTCATCCATACTAAACTCGCCCCTGCACTCCTCTCATACCAGGAATTACCATGGACACACATATCTCAGATGCATTCCTATGGGAGGGCAGGCAAATCTCACCACACGCACTCAAAACGTGCACGCACTTTACACTGGGCTACAGTGCAAAATTGCACAGACGCCAAAAACTACTAATATCAGGTCACAGAAAAGGCAAAAAGTTTTAGGGTTGAACCTGCCAAAAGGGCCAAGTCCAACAAATATCTTGGCCTTTTCGCGCTTGCCCATCAACCTTTGTTATTCAAGTTAGCAGTTGTGCTGAGATTTCTTAAAAAACTGATTTACACTCACTGAAACCTTTCTTTATTCCTCAATGGGATCTCAACTTGTTTCTTACATGTCTAATGTGCACAAATTTAGAAGAGATGAACAGCTGTTCTTTGATACTGCTCACCATCAGGATGGTTTTACTTATCAAAATTTCGACCCCATTAATGAACTGGCGGTGATCTCAGTAAAATCCCCGTACTACAACCTTTTCCCTGACAAATTAGTGCTGAGGACTCATGCTTCAGTTCTGATTAATGTTACCTAATTTCTGATGAATGTTGCGTTATTCTACCATATGTGGGTCATCTCCTTCCTGTTTTTTATCTCCTCCATGTATCTCTAAGGAGGAGGAGCTACCTCAGCTGTTAGACAAGAACAGAACTCTAAGCTTGTACATCAAGTGTAAAAGAAAACACACTGTTGATGACTTGCTTTCTGTGGGACTTGAGGGTGATAAGATGTATAAGGTAGTACGTAAAAAGCCTTTTCATGTGGATTATCCGGTGCATAAAGAATTGCTTTGTCCTGGCCAAGCGGGAGCTCCTCAAGGGCCCATGAGCTCATTCTACCAGATGTAAGGATTCTTCAAAGGTATTGGCATGGGGTGGCAGTCCTTGACCTTCCGCAGGATGATACATGTGAATTAGTTCATACATTCGCCAAGCAGTAGTGCCTTGACATGACTCTCTAATGAAGTGTTTTTAGTAAAAGGGATGATAAGCGCACTGATGTGTGACGTAAATATAGGTGTATCGCAAAGGTAAGAAGGTGCTGCTAGGGGAGGGGATGAGCCCTATAACCCCTCAATGCTGTGTGTGGACAGACCCTCACACTACTCAATTATATCCTGAACCTAGGCACACTTAGGATACACAGTGAACGGCTGCGAGTATTTCGGAGCGCACATACCTCGAAGATCTGTCATTGATTTCGGTGGATTTCCCTCACAATTTGGCCTCACGTTGCCCTCTAGTTGACAGAAACTTAATACCTTGGTTCATTTATAGTTTGTGTTTCTTATCTAAAGACTTTTCTGAGCCGGAATGTTTGGTCTACTGGCATCGCGGTCCTCTTACCCTTCAAGTCCTTAACTATTGGACCTTTCCGGAGCCATGACACTCTGTTTACCCGCTGCACGGTCTCATCTTACTTACAGAAATCAATACCACGGGACCTTCCCTGATGAGCTGGAAGTTCTGGTTACCGATAGCGCAACGTTACATTTGAATTTGAATTTCAAACCGTCTTCATTGATTAGCCCAGCCAGGTTCTAATTACCACCGGCAGGGCGATTACAAAGACCACTTTGTTCTACATTCAGCCCTGTAGAAGTCGCTGAACTATTTCCACATGCGACGAAACACGTGTCGGCTGGTTTCTGTTGTGGCTTAATGATACCTGACTTAAAGACAAAGCAACATCTTATCTATATATTCATGTATTTTTCCAGTTACTTGTCAATGTTGAAGTAAATATACATACTGTGTATTTACTTTAAAGTGTGCCTAGGTTCAGGATATAGTAGGGCCTTGACAGTCAGTTCCACATAGTGGGCCGTTTTGCCTACTCAGTTCTACACTAGTTCTTAAAGCAAACCCAATCCTTTGGTATCTATTAAAACCGTGAGGAATCTGCTATTAGAACTATCCATCCGAAGAATAAGTGACTTACCTTTGGTAGCTCTCTTTATTTGTGTAAACTTTATCCAACTGCGGATTCCTCACCACCCATTTTGTAGAGTGGATCTCCGTAGCTCAAGTTAGACATATTACACTGTCCTCTCCAATCCATCATGGATAATCTGTGTCTGACGATGCAGAAAAGTTCAAGTAAACCGATGACAGTGTACAGGAGTGGCACCTATATAGAGCTTAGCGTTGGGCCTTCTGGAGACAGTGCGCCTGGCACTGTAGGATATTCAAAAAGGTGAGGAATCTCTTGATTAGAGCTTTCAACAGAAAGAGCATAAACGAAGGTAAGTAACTTTTATTTGTGTGACACAAGACGATTGAGACAATAACATAAATTATCCATACACCTATACAGTCCACCCCTCTCCTTGCTTTGCTTATTGATGTCACTGATATACCAAAACAAAATAGGATCCTGATGGCAATTCTACTTCTACTTGATATGTGTACAGGAGTAATGGTGTGGTTAAAAGGCACAGTCTTCAAATGAAAGGATTTGCTGAAGCGTGCATTGTTCTGTAACAGCACAGTTGAGGTATACTTCTCACTTAATGACCACAAGACATCAGGGGCCTTCTGTGCATATTTCTATCAAATCTAGACCAGTCTTCCCAGTGAGGTCCCAAGACATATATTGAGTGACATAAACTGGGAGCCACATGATCATCTCAGTGCCATATTTACTGTCACTCTCAGTTGCTTTCATTCATGCCTATCATTCCTTTAGGACATGATAATTTGTCATCATACACAGCATTTAACACTGCAATTGTTTGACAATGATTGGATAATGTTGATATTTAGATATTGCACCTTTCTCACTATGTGCTGTATTCTTTATTTACTAAATAACAGTAAATCATAAAAAAAAATGTATTCCTCATTGATTCCAGAATCCTGTCTCAGAAACTCAGGTCTACATAGAAAGAACCAGGCTCTCCTAAGTAAACATTGTTCCAACTCTGCGAACCCAGATCTTCAGATTCATTTTAACACAACGTATTTTACTATTATCTTTTGTACTTACATTGTCCACATTTAACCACATAAATCTGAATGCACAGTAGTGGACTACTGTCTGCATGCTTGTTCGTCGGTCGAACATGTTCACACTCATTTTAGAATTTCAATTCACCTCTTTTGAAAACTGTCTGCTATGTGTGTAGCATAGGTAGTCTTCTTAGTGGAATTGTGAATGCTTCATTATATCTGTTTTTTAAATATTATACAGACTTAAATGTCCTATCAGCGGACCCTTGTCCTTGCATATGGTCTTGGCAGATTGTGGTTGGGCAAAGTCTTCATACAGCCGAGACGCAAAAAAATGATCAGGAAAAAAATAATTATGAAAATGTAAAAACACACAGTACACTTTTTAAATCTTACTGTATGAGCTTTGCTATTATGGAAACTGTTGTTATCAGCTGTTTGAAAAGACACAATAAAAAGATTGAAAAAGCTCATCTGTTGGTGCTAGTTCTCTTAGTAGGTGCCACCAAAAACCTTTCTTTTTCAATTGTATTTAATACTCCAGGGGCGTGGGTGGGAGAGGGCTAATCTGGTATTATAAGACAGCACCTTTAGTGTTGGACATTGATCTCCATAGTAATCCCCAAATGTTGTTCAAATCAAAAAGGAATATTTATGTGTTTCAGAATGATTTGTACAGTGTTGCTAGACCGATAGACTTCTTAAAAAAAGTATGCTATTAATGTAGATCACTGTGTTTGAGTGATGCTCAAAAAGCATGTGCGTTCCAACTAGGAGACTACTTCCTTTCCCTAACCCGCTTCTGAAGTTCCTCTTTGTAATAATATTACTTTGAACACTAAAATGTATCATGTGGTGCAGCCATCGTGCTCATTCATGCACTTTATTACATCAAGGGTTCCACCTAGCTTTTTTCTATGTCACCTGGTTAATATTGGTCATTTACCTGTTCAGCTAGTGCTTCCCTATAGTCCCTGGGTTTCATTTTGCACATGAAGCTGAGAGGTGAGGCTTAGCTCCTGCAAACACCGGAAACTTTCTGTATGCATTGTGTTAAAAGCAAACTTTCTGCTCCAAAGAGCATTGATTCCCTGGCATTGATGTTCTTTAGGCAAATGAAAAGACAATTACCTGCCATTTAATCATACATACCACACCACTCCAAGTATACCAGTCTTTTACCTTGAAAAAGTGTAAGCAAGCTTTTTCATACAACTAGCACTAGATACGGTTTATACATCCCCCACCTTCGCTTTAAGTTTCGCCCCCTGCTGCTGTCATTGATTTGATGCCAATGGCATTGTTGTGCTTGATCTAGCACCTTCAATACTAGTCTAGCAAAATTTTAGATCCTTACCTGAAAGAATTCATAGGAAATTGCTAAAGCTATGTACTAATGCCTTGCAAAGGTGCTCTAAGGAGAAACTAACATCCAAGTTTATGATAATCAAAATGCCTCCCTTCTCCACCATTGCGAGGCTGCTTTTTTAAAACCAGGCAAATTGAGCTTGATTATTGGCTGTGAACAGTAGAAACAGGGTGCGGGCCTGGCCTTTTGTCATGCCCTGTACTCAACATCACTTTTACAATGAGCCCAAAGCCATGTTTTTGGGACACAGACTCTGGATGCTAAGATGGTATGCAGGGTATCTGCCTTTGTCCATGACCAGAGGTACAAACATTCAGTGCACATATGAAGGGCATGGGTGGCTGGTTATGGGGAGGCACGGGATTATGTTATATTTTTTGTTGTCATATGTGAGGTCCTGACATTGCTTTCTGGGAATTGTGGCTGTGCAGATTACCATAACTAGTGAATGGCAGCTATTTTTAGGTTTTGTTTCATAACTATAACATCCCTTTATTTGAATGTTTCTGTTGAATTTGTATTTTTTGTACAAGATGTCTTTTTTCATTTGAGAAATAACCATAGCTTCTCTTCAACAATTTCTTCAGGCAATATTTATAGTTGGAGAGGCATTATGTTTCAGATCTAAAGTTTAAAGGCCCTTGAAGTTATGTAGACAAAATGTAAGAAATTGAAGACCTAGAAAAAGAACTTCTAGGTGGAGATGGAGTCCCTTAGGCTAAGGTACTATAAGACAAGCTCAACAAAACAATAGAAGAATTTAATTCCTTCGAACTTGAAAAAAAGGCAGTTAAAGTGTCAAAGGACATAATGAATTTCACCAAAGAGTGGCCTATCCCTATCTCAGAGAAGACTACTACACTACTTTCAATAACCAAAATAGACAAAACACTTGGGGTAGATTCAGGAGAAACCAACCGATCACTTTCTCAGAATCCTCAGGAGGCTCCAGTGACTCAGACGCACAGGCCAGTCCCAGCCGCCTGGATAACCACCCTGGTCATCCTTTTTTAGACCGAGGAGGCAAAGCCTAGAGGAAAACTTGGTACCACCCCCCGGAGAGAGACAAACCAGAAACAAACACTATCAGTGGGGTCCACAGCCATACTAGAATCCATCGCCAACAATATGGACACAATCCTAATTTTTTACTTGTCCAAGCATGTACTGTCCTCCTCTGAAGTGTCCCTTTTGAGCAAAATACTCTTGTTTGTGATCACAGAAATAATTAATTTATTTAGCTTAAAAGCAGAATTGTTTCAGTTTTTTATAAACATACGCTTAAAACTTTTCTTTAAAGACAGAGAACACATAGCATAAGATTCTGTGACCGGTCTAAGACCCCCCTCGACCATTTACCCCACGAATGGCATGATGCAACATGAGTTCCTTACATATGAGAAGATAATTCTAAATGGTATAGACTCCCTTAAACAAACGAGACAATTCATTCCATATAACATCACACTACAGAAGCAACAAGTACTCCACACATTGAAAAATGACCAATCGATAATACTCAAACCTGCTGATAAAGGGAGTGGAATTGTCATTCAAGAACACATAGACTATGACGCAGAAATAAATAAACAAATCAATGAAGAAAAACACTATAAAAAACTGAACTACAAAGTGGAGAAGTGTGGCTCACTGGTTAGAGGAGGCAGACCTGGAAGCAGAGGTCAGCTCGGGGCCAGGGTTCAATTCCCTGCTCGGCGGGGTCTTGAGTCCTAAAATGTCCACGGACTCGACAATTCTCGCTCCGGTGCCTACTCGATTCATGGGTTCACACTCTGTGACTCTGGGAAATAGCTTGCTTAGTCTCCACAACGGCCCCTCGCGGCGGGATGCCTGGCTTTCACCTTGTGGATACCCTGCCGGGGTTATCTCACAGGGGAATACCAGGACGGGTTCCCTAAGCAAGCGCTTAGATACCGGGTTGGTGATTTGCGCTATATAAATACATTTACATTTACAATCCACTGGCAGGAATCAGGAGTTATATACTGCATATAACGACCGAAAGTCTTGAACAAGGATTTCTAATGTAAAAAGAATTTGAATTCCTTAATGCAGACTGCCCAAGGATTCCGGTATTATATTCCTTACCGAAAGTTCACAAAAGCACCACCAGTCCTCCAGGTAGACCCATCCTGTGAGGCTGCGGATCCATCTTGGAACCCATTGGCAGATATATTGATTTTTTTTATCAAAGAATTTGTTCAGATTCAAGACAGCTATGCTAGATACCCTATGCACATGATTAACTTGGTAGACGGCTCACCTTACAATACTAACACTGACTGGCTGGCCACATTGGACATATAATCTCCCTACACCAATATCCCTCAGAACCAAAGTATCTCTGTCATAGAGCAATTACTAGAAACCAGACAGAGACCCCTGAATGTACCCACCTCTTTCATAATCCCATTACTCAAGGTTACCCTACAAACCAACTATTTTGTTTCAGGGGGACAATATTACCAACAGTGCTCTGGGACTAGTATGGTCTCAGTTTTTGCTCCAAATCTAGCTAATATCTACATGGACCACATAGAACAGACTTTTGCCTTGAGTGACAAGAATCCCCAGCGTGCACACATTAAATGCTGGTGCAAATATATGGATGACATCTTTCGAATCTGGTGTGGGAGAGAGAGGGGTTTACACAACTTTGTGTTATATCTTAACAACATCCAGAATCACTTGACCTTCACTGCAAATATACGGAAATCTACCATAGCTTTTATAGACCTCAACATCCAACATGGAGAGGGCAAACTAAGGGGCTGATTAGGATGGAGGATTTTCCGCATCCTCCGGGCCGGCGGAAGCCACCGGCGGCCTGGAGGATGCGGAAAATCCTCTGCGGACCC
Source organism: Lissotriton vulgaris (assembly GCF_964263255.1). NCBI lineage: Eukaryota > Metazoa > Chordata > Amphibia > Caudata > Salamandridae > Lissotriton > Lissotriton vulgaris. Next base: position 1,303,688,736 of record NC_141694.1, read on the forward strand.
ACCAAGACCCACCGCCACATTAGGATGGTTGGTGGGTCCTGGTTTCCGTCCGCAGCTTTTCCTCCGCGGTTGGCTTACAACCGCGGCGGAAAAGCACTAATATGGTGACGGTGTCTCTCAGACACCGTCAGCCAGATTAGGATGTGCTTGGAAACATGCTTTTCCGCGGCGGCTTTTCCGCCGTGGAAAAGCATGTGCAACTTCACTGCGGGGGCCCGTTGCGGGCCCCCTAGGTGAAGGGAGGGTGGGGGGGTGCACATGGGGGGTACCTATGGTACCCCCCTGCATTTGCGTGCACAATGCAGCAGGCACCGCGCGGTGCCTGCCGCTTTGTGCACGCAAATGCTGTGCATGCATTTTTAACATTGCTGCAGGTGCAGCTTGAAGCTCCACCCGCCGCAATGTTAAAAATAGAGGATGTGACTGCCACCCTGGTGGTCACATCCTAATCTGCACAGAGGGAACGCCGCAGCCCATGCAGACGTTCCCTCCTACTCAGGGGTCGCGGACGGACTCAAGTCCGTCCGCGATCCTAATGACCCCCTATATACCTCACTACACAGGAAAGCCACTGAAAGGAACATGTTGCTATCATACAACAGCCACCACCCCAAGGCACTGAGGGATGGGCAACCCTTTGGGCAGCTATTGCGTGTTCGAAGGAACTGCACCCAGAAAGAGGATTACATGCGAGAAGCAGAAATCCTGAAGGCCAAATTAGTAGCCAGATGCTATCCGAACAGAATTGTTAAAAAAATCACTGAAACGGGCATGGTACTGTCCCAGTGAAGAACTTTTGACTACCAAAGAAAAGACACCGCCAAACACAATAGTATGCGTCTCCACCTTTGGGGTACATACAAACAAATTTCGCAAACTCATTACCAAGAACTGAAAGATAATCAAGAGTATTGACCCTGAAATAGAGGTCCCCTTGTTTGCCTACAAGCGATGCAAGAATTTGAAAGACCACTTAGTCAGATCCTCCACTGAAACCTGCAAAAAGAGAATTAACACACTTGAGACCTCTTGGGGTCTACCTGATGTCAAAGGCCATCACAAATGTGGCAACTGTGTGGCTTGCCCTTACACTGAAAACACCAACACCTTTAAACTTGGCAATTGTACCCAGACCCTTGAATTTTTCTCGAACTGCAATACACGCAACGTAGTTTACTGTATCTGGTGTCCAGGTGGATTGCCTTATATTGGACAAACCCAACAACCAGTCAAAGCCTGCATTGGGCAGCATCGGAGCCTCATTCGACGATCTGTTACGAAAGCCCCTTTGGTCTCAAATTTCAATGAGAAACAACATATGGCAAACCAAATCAGGTGACAGGTCATTGACATAGCCAAAGTTCCAGAGAGAGGTGGTTACATCTCACAAATCCTACAAAGACGTGAGTGTCATTGGATAGACAGAATTGACTCTATCACTAAAGGTCTTATTTCCGCAGAGGAGTGGCGTGGATTTGTCGCTACACTCAGCCTATAGGTTTTTGTCTTCCCTTTTACTCCACATATGTCCATACCCTAACACATTGATCAACATTTCCTTTTGCAATGTCCTCTGTTCCAAGCAGTGTTGTGTTTTATTGGTGCAATGCCTTATTCTGTTCATGATGTTGAATTTTGAAGCGCATGATTTCTAAACCCACTATGTTCAACTGTAAATTGTATTTCATAGCGCTACATGATATGATATAATACACTAACTGTTGTGCATGTGCATTCCATATGATATACAAACTATACCACACAGTTACGGTAGATGAGGAGGTTGTTTGCGTCATATATCAATTACCCTGAAACCTGTACACAAATCAATAGTGCGCAATTTTTTGTTGTTGGATAATTTATAGTGCTTCATTTTGTGACATGACTCTCTGCTGTTTTTATAAATGCGTCTCACTGTATATACCCGAACTTTCGATATTTTGTGGCTGTGTACATTCATTATCCACGCTTTCTACAAATATTTTTCGCGGTATGACCACAATATGTAAACGCCACCCTCCGCTCCGGTGTTCACTCCACCCTGCCAATCCCGATACCCTTGTATGCTTGCAGTGTTAGAATGCCATCCTTCTAGCCCCGGTAAGCTTCTGAATGCATCCCCGTTCTCATCCTACTGTGACCCGGACAGCCTGGTATTCATTACTTGTATGTTCTCCCACCACCAGATTTCACCACCGCCAGACGTAATTCTACATTGCGGTATCCGGCTCACGCAGCCGAGGGACATTGCTGCCCGTTTATCTATTTAGGAGGACGACCGTCCGTTTCCAGGCTGCTGACTCTGTATGCCGCCTTGAAGTGTAGCTCCTCATTATCTTCCGCATTATAGTTTTACCATACGCCCGGAGGCTGCCTCCGCTTGGCAGTTTTCGTGCACTCCAGCCCTTGAGCTGCCCTCTGACTCTGCTATCACGCTGAATCAAATTTAGGTCTGCTCTTCTCCAGAGGTGTTGTACTGTCCCCTACTTTTAGAAAGCAGGTTTCTGCAATAACGTACACCCAGTTATTCGTGGACGAAAGAGCTGAGACCTGTACCCAGATAATGACGATCCCCTTCACCTCTATAAAGAACTAATTCGACTCGTCGTCCCTCCCTTGTTTCACTCTTAAGGGATCCTCCTGCAGACAGGCTTCATGATGAGTTCCTCCAGCCATGATTGTTATTAGGACACCCTCCAAGGATTGGGTTACTGGATCTTGAAAGACCTCGCAAATCCATATAATCTTTACTTGGGCGCCCTGATGAAGGAAATCTGTACTGGCATTTTTCCGAAACGCGCGTCGGCGCTGTTCTTGGTTGTTGAGTGACTGTGATCGTGTGGATCGTGTAGATAGGTTTGGGTTTGACTGGAAGAGTGAATGAAATTTGTGTCAATTTTTTAATGCCCCTTTGTGTCCTTAGGCTGTTACTATTTATCTCTATGTATGTGCTTTTTTTTTTTAAATAAATAAAAAAAAGGAAAAAATTATGAAAAAGAAGTTAACTATGTATTAATTTTCCAGAACCAAAATATTTTTCTATGCTAATAAAAATAAATATTTTCATATTCAGCTTTCCTCTGGGCTCTTCCTGCTTAGTTTGGAATTATTCCTCCTTTATGATTGGGAACTCCCCCTTTTTCATGTTTTTCTGACAATTATCTCGCCCTGGCGGGTTGTTCCCCATTGAGTGATTCTTAGATTTCAGGGCCCCTCTCATGTTTTTTTGCATTGCGTAATTCTACATTCCCACCATGAACGCCAGCTCTCACCCTCAACAGGGGTAAGTGCTCCCCCTCATCACTACACTTATTGTTACCATTAGCGTCCTCTTTGTCCCTAACTTAATTCTGTTTCTCTCTTCTTTACCTTGCACTCCATCAGATCCCGGCTGGGTTCCTTGTGAGTACCCTCTTTTATCTCACCTTCGGTTGGCACTCTTCACTCAAGCTGCGTGTTTGACAACTCAGGTATTCCTTGTCCCTGCCTTCTGCTCTTTTCACGCTAGTCAGTACATGGTCCAGTGACTCATACCCTTTAATTATCCTTCTCGGATGTCCCTGATATTATAGGTCCTGATGAGACCCCACATTCTAGAAGGGGTCCAACGTCATCGACACCACTGAAGAAAACGAACCATTCACTAAGCACTTATCACTGTATATAGCTGCTTTGGACTATGTGAATATATTAATTGTGGTCGTTTTCAATTGATACAATAATGTGAAACCTTGTGTATATATTTTTTCACTTTGTCACTCAACTGTTAGGTTCTTTTGTTACACATGGGACACCTTGCACAAATGTTTTGATGTACTATTTTTCTATGACGTATTTTCAATACAGACTTATCTAAATCAAATTAGCGGTGTGGTTGGTCCCTCTCTTTTTGACATCCCCCTAATCCTCAAGTTTATTGCGATTGTGCGCCTTTTCTCTTATTAATGAAGTTCATCATTCCACAGGAACCGTGTTTCCTGTTATAAATCAGTCACCCTGGTTCCTTAGTGAGTAGGGTCCCTTGTTCTTCTCTCCCGACTTTTATTCTTTTGGAACACAAAACAGACAGTTCCCAGTGCTGAGGACAGAAGAGCTTGAAGTCTTTGCTGTTCCTGAGACTTCTTGAACAGGGCACAAGCTCTACCTCAAGCCCTTGGAGAAACTCCCTAAAGTAGATTTCAGAAAGTTCAATCCAGTCCTTTCACTGCCCAAGACAGAAGCAGCCATTGCATGCCAACACTGCAAAGCTCACAGCAAAGTTGTAGTTCCTCCCCACAACTTCTCCAGCTCTTCTTCTTGGCAGTCTACTTGGTCCAAAAGAGTTCTAAAGTTCTGTGGTCTGGGCCCCTATATTTATACGACCAAGGGCCACTATATTTATACGACCAAGGGTAGGTAAATACTATTTACTGATTCTTAAAAACCGAATTTTACCGATGATTCAGTATTTAAGAATAGGTAAATAGTATGTAGGTAATCTTTCGGTAAATTTTACTGAATCGATAAAATTCGTTTTTTACCGATTCGGTATTTACCAAATCGGAGGCCCATAGAAATGAAGGGGAATTACCGAATCGGTATATACCGATTCGGTAAATGGGGAACATGTACAAGGGTGGCAGGGAGTCATATTGACAACCTGTTGCACCCCTGAATAGTGCATGGGTGCAGATGTGGCACACATACATGCCCTAAGGGCATGTATGTCTGCCACATCGCAGTGTTGTAAAAGCAAAAAATTGCTTTTTCAAAGGTTTTCATTATTTACCACTAACTTGTAGTTGGTGGTAAATAACGAATCCTTAGCTGAGGACATTTTGTCTCTAGTGGAATTCAGTCCTCCTGTTCACCTCCCCGCCAATATCACTACCCAGAGTTCTAAAGAAAATAGGAACAAGCGGGCCCAAGTCATTCTTGTGGCCCTGGGTTGAGCACAGTTCGTATGTTATCCCAAACTCCTAGCATGAGCATAGGTCCTCTGATCAGGTTGCCTCTTTAGAAGGATCATCTGTCAAAGTAACAGGGCTGAATTCTGCACCGAATTCTGCACACACTCAGCCTTCATGCATGGACATTGAGCAGCAGCAGCCAACAGTCTTTGGCCTCCCTTCAGTGGTCTACAAAGTCATTCTGGAAGCCAGCCAGCCCTCAACTAACAAGTATACTGCTGCTGTTAGGACAGCTTTGTGGCTTGGTGCACTGCCAAACATGTTGATCCACTCTTTGCACCCATATCCGAGGTGTTGTTGTCTATTTAATCACTAGCCCCGTAAGGCTTTGCTTTGGCAAAGTTAGAGGGTATGTTTCAGCCATATCGTCTTTCTTACGGTTGCTGAATTCACCCTCACTGTTGAAATCACCAGTTATGACTTGTTTACGGAAAGGTCTTCAGCACACGTTTTGTCAAAAACGCCTCATCATGCCTCAATGGGAGCTCAATTTGGTTTTTAACTTTTTAGATGTGATCCCGATTCTAGTGTATGTATAATTGTCTTCCATGTCTCTTGACCATCAAAACTGCCTTCTCAGTGGCCGTACATCGGCTAGGATGAAAACTGAGCTCCCAGCACTCGCTGTACAAAGGTGGTAACTCCATTATACATTGGCCAAAATATTGCATTGCCAACTTCCTTCATTCCGCCCCACCCTTCCATAGAGGAGGAGAGACTCCATCACCTGGATTGTAAAGGTTTGTTGTCATTCTACATCGATTACACTCAGGAACATCAGGTGGCGATCAACTCTTCTAGTGGGATTGTAGGAGCAAAGAATGGAAGGCACAGCACAAATGGACCATCTCCGTCTGGTCTGCATTAAAATTGAAGGCACATTTTACCAGGGCAACAGTTGCAACCACTAGGGTAGCTCAAGGTTTGCATGTCCTGTACATCTATCAGGCTGTTACATGGGCTTCCCTGCACACGTTTACTAAACACTGGCACCAGGACGGTCAAGTCCGGAGTGATGGGCACTTTTAGTTCTCCATGACTCCCTGGTCTAAACCTGTTTGCAGACCCTTCACTGGGGAGGTATTACTTGTGTATCTGTTTTAAGGTAAGGCATCGATGGCTAGAAGTCTCTATCATATAATCAAGGTATGCCATGTCTGGTAGAGACGCTGTGCCTGATTTAGTTCTTGGTGGGCGGGTTACTTCATCACAAATGGTGACAAATATCCCGTACATCAAAACATAGGTCCCATTATATTTATATTTCAGCATAAAGGATATCCGTCACTGTCTAAATCAGGTCCTAATACTAGCTGCAGATTCCTTACCGACCCTCGCATCCTCACCACGTCTGCCAATAGTTTATTCTATCCAGAAGGTCCCTGTTGGTCCTTAGTGTCTATTCCCTAGACCATTGGCTTTCTAATGTGGCTTTGTGCTTCTGGCATGGAGATATGAAAAAAAACCTGATGTCAGTGAAGGAGGTGCCTATATAGGTACCGCACACGTCCCATACGATGCAGACAACAGAGGTGATGAAAAAATAATTTCTGATCCAGTCGGACGTATAGGGAATATTCTAAGGTAAGAAATCTGTGGCTAGATAGAGTCTCTTCTAGATAAGGCTTTACAGAAGGTAAGCAACTTGCTTATAATGGCTACTGGGTTCCACACATTGGACATGCCCTTTGTCTATGACCCTTGTTTTCGGCTAACAATGCACCTACCTGCCTATGTCTCTTTCCTTACAAGTTTCAGCTTCTAGACACCTCAGGGTGGTAGAGCGCTCAATACAATTAATTTTCATTTTATTTCATATCACCTAGTCCCACCTACCCCTCGACCAACAAGGTATGACATTTGACTGGTCCCAGCATTAAGTGGCCTTTGGTGAAAGCTTGTGCTGGACCTACCCTCTAAACTCTACTGGGCTCAACATGAGGTACTCTCTAGCAGGCACAAGCTACAGGATGTTGCATTCAGCTGCTTCATGTGTCCAGTTTCTTTCTACCTGTATCATATATGCATGTTACCTGTTTTTTGCATTCCTACTTATTGAATAGTGATTCTCGCTGCTGTTCAGGTACAAACACTTTTTATGAGATCATGTTGTTAGCCTTGTGCCCAACCTCCAAACTGGAATAGGAAGGGGTAAATTATCATGAAGTTGACCTTCATGGTAATTTGCGAAAACTTTCAAAAATTCACAAAAATGCATTTTTGAAAGTTTCATGTTACACACACACATGTCCTTGGGACATGTGTGTGTGAAACTTGCACTTAAAGTTACATTTCAGGGGTGCAGGGGGGGTCCTTTGGACCCCCCCTCTGCACCCTTGAAAATGCATTCACAAATTGCAATTTGCAAAATGCTAATCGCAATTTGTGAATGCCTTCCCGTTCATTCCTATGGGCCTCTTGGCCCATAGGAATCAACGGGAAGGGATTCCTTAATTGCGATTCGCAAATTGTGAATCGCAATTAAGGAATTTTTAGAAATCGCAAATAAAATGCGATTTTTTGACGCATAGCAATTTGCGATTTCTTAATTGTGATTCCTTGATTTTCGCAATTAAGAAATCGCAAATGCTAACTTTGATGCATGTGGTCATAAGCTCCTGTAGCATAACTGTCCAGGTCACTGAAAGATGTAAGCCCCTCATCTCTTCAAAGTGGCAATACTCTGAGGAGAAAGCCTTTGAGAGTATCCATTGTAACAGCCTCTAGTGTATACTGAGGGCATTTGCCATTCTTTGGCTTCTGTCATAATTTAAGTGCAAGATGGGAGATCGTGAGTATAGCTATGATGTCAAGCCTAGAGGGAGACGGATGGATGATGCTAGTGTTGCCCTTCAACCAAGGTATTGAAAGGGCGATGTGAGGCACAGTTGAAGACTAATGCAGAGGAATAAGATAGACCTATTCTCTACACTGGAGGACCTTGACTATGTGGATAGCATAGCCTTGTTCTCACACTCGCGCCAGCATATGCTGGAAAATATGTCTTGCCTAAATATCTAGGTGCAGCATGTGAACCAGAAGAACAGCATGAAGAAATCAGAAGTCATGCCACCCAAAATCCCAACACCTTCACCAATCAAGGTGGATGTAGATGATCTAGCTATAACTGAAGACTTCACTTACTTAGGCAGCACTATCAGACACGGTGAAGGGGCAGGCAGTGACCTTATCAGCAGACTGAACAAGGCCAGTAATGCCTTTAGGATGTTGAACAATGTGTGCAGGTCATCTCAGTGGAACAAACTAATTAATAAGATAGCAATGGGTCAGGAAAATAAAACTATCTAGAAATACTATGTGATCTAAAGGGTACAATCACGAAATCCACAGAGAATAATTTGTGGTGAAAATGATGTTTCCCAGCAGATTCCCATCCTGTACCGCCCTACATTATTTGGGATCCTTCAACCGAAGGAAGTGGTGTTCATCCACTATGGATTAGGTAGACTGTAGCCTAATCAGGAAAAAAGGAATCTCAAGTGTAGTAGCGAGATTTAAGTGGCATCAGGGGATAAGCTGACTACCAGTGCAAGAGAATGTGATAAAGTAACAGTGTTAAGTGCGAACTGGATGTTTAAGATTGGGTTGTGGAAGTGGAAAAAAACAATTTTAATAGAATCCTATCCACACCCAAAGATAAAAACAGTGCAAAGTAGTGTTAAACAAATGACTACTAAGATGGATTGTAGGTCGACATGTTTCTGCAGTGGGTATAGAGTCAAAGGATCTCCTCCTGCTTCATCAGGACCTTAATACAATGCTACTGCGTAATGTAAATAAGTGAGGTAAAAATAATTTATATCACCTGAAATTCGCCCGTGCAGATGATCCATATGGTCTCAAAGTAACAGTGAACGAACAAACAGAAAAAGACACACAGTTATTGGCGATAGTTTATAAAGCACACACTTTATGTGATTGATTACGTTTGCCAATTGTTTTTTGGTCACTGGTTTCTATTTAGTAAACAATCCTGTATTTATCATCATATTTAGATAGAAGACAACGGATATAATTATATCCACTCACCCAACATATGGGGAATACACACCCCATCTCACCTGGCTACAGCTCAGGTAAAATGGAGCACCGCTCTATGGGAAGAAAAGAATAAAGAAAAATAAAGGAAGGACTAGGAAAGCTGTATCCATTACATAGCTCAAGGTACCATATTCTTCAATGGGGTTATGTATATACCTAGTTTTCGATGTTAAGCATGTGATCCCTTATAATGTAGTGACATACATTCAAACGTTTCTGAGCAGTCAAAATATACAGTCTGCCCTGTTCGTCTATGTGACATCGTAGGGCGGAATGTAACGAACCTGTGGATAGTCGGTCCGTTTAGAGCATTATTATGTGTTGGAATCTTTACCTTATTCCAACACCAACAATGGCCAGCCCTATTTCTTTAAATACTATTGTATACTCGCTCGTCCTCAGGCAAGCAGACCCGAACCAACAGGTTGTTCGTGTAAGGCGTTTTGTTGTGATTGGTTCTTTCTCTTACTTAAGCGCCAATCTTGGCTGGGAACGTAGGGCTCAGTCGTGGAAAAGAGCACGAAAAATGCCTAAAGCAGTTGGGTAGTTCTACCCCTTGTCTCTTATCACGGAAAGGCTAAGAGGCGCTGGGCGGGACACTGTTAAGAGCGTTTTACCGAAAGTACATACGTCGAGATCGAATGCTATTAAACGTTCCCCACGGCTCGCTTACCTGTCCGTCGGTACTCCGGACATCCGTCTGGGCTGTCTTTGTGGGAGGTACTACGTTCGTAGCTAAGATTGGCGCTTAAATAGGAGAAAGAACCAATCACAACAAAACGCCTTACACAAACAACCTGTTGGTTCGGGTCTGCTTGCCTGAGGACGAGCGAGTATACAATAGTATTTAAAGAAATAGGGCTGGCAATTGTTGGTGCTGGAATAAGGAAAAGATTCCAACACATAATAATGCTCTAAACGGACCGACTATCCACAGGTTCGTTACATTCCGCCCTACGATGTCGCATAGACGAACAGGGCAGACTGTATATTTTGACTGCTCAGAAACATTTGAATGTATGTCACTACATTATAAGGGATCACATGCTTAACATCGAAAACTGGGTATATACATAACCCCATTGAAGAATATGGTACCTTGAGCTATGTAATGGATACATCTTTCCTAGTCCTTCCTTTATTTTTCTTTCTTCTTTTCTTCCCATAGAGCGGTGCTCCGTTTTACCTGAGCTGTAGCCAGGTGAGGTGGGGTGTGTATTCCCCATATGTTGGGTGAGTGGATATAATTATATCCATTGTCTTCTATCTAAATATGATGATAAATACAGGATTGTTTACTAAATAGAAACCAGTGACCAAAAAACAATTGGCAAACGTAATCAATCACATAAAGTGTGTGCCTTATAAACTATCGCCAATAACTGTGTGTCTTTTTCTGTTTGTTTGTTCACTGTTACTTTGTGACCATATGGATCATCTGCACGGGCGAATTTCAGGTGATATAAATTATTTTTACCCACTTATTTACATTACGCAGTAGCATTGTATTAAGGTCCTGATGAAGCAGGAGGAGATCCTTTGACTCTATACCCACTGCAGAAACATGTCAACCTAAAATCCATCTTAGTAGTCATTTGTTTAACACTACTTTGCACTGTTTTTATCTTTGGGTGTGGATAGGATTCTATTAAAATAGTTTTTTTTCCACAACCCAATCTTAAACATCCAGTTTGCACTTAACACTGTTACTTTATCACATTCTTTTGCACTGCTAGTCAGCTTACCCCCTGATGCCACTTAAATCTCGCTACTACACTTGAGATTCCTTTTTTCCTGATAAGGCTACAGTCTACCTAATCCATAGTGGATGAACACCACTTCCTTTGGGTGAAGGATCCCAAATGATGTAGGGCGGTACAGGATGGGAATCTGCTGGGAAACATCATTTTTCACCACAAATTATTCTCTGTGGATTTCGTGATTGTACCCTTTAGATCGCACAGTATTTCTAGATAGTTTTATTTTCCTGACCCATTGCTATCTTATTAATTAGTTTGTAACACATTAGGGATGATAGCAATAAATGGTCAATAAATATTCCCTCTTGACCCCATTTGTTTATATACATCTCAGTGTAACACCAACACTATGCTAAGGCTTTACCAGAGCTGCCTTCTATCCACACTGTTGTATGGATCAAAATGCTAGCAGTTGACGAAAAGCCACATCACCTCTCTGTCAGTCTTCCACACTAGAAGGCTGAGAAGAATCTTGGCCACAAACTATTCCAACCAGGAACTATTCACCTGATGCAAGAAAGAGAGCATGGATTGGCACGATCATAATGACAAAAGGTATGGAGATTAATTTGGTATACCATCAGAAGAAAAAAAGACTCCATTAATATTATCAATATTAAAAAGTTCTTATAGAGCTTGCAGCTACCCACAACTGGCTTCCTGGCGCTGACAGAACAAGCAAAGACAAATGAGGACATTGCACAAGTAATATAAAAAGATGAGTTTTATCTAAGTTTATCTATGTTTCCTAAAGCGCAGTACATTTTTGTCAGATCCAAGATGGATAGGAAGGGAGTTTCAGAGCTTAGCGAACAGGTACAAAAATGAACAACCCAGCATTTGCTCTCCTGATTCTGCGAATGGCCAGAAGAAAGAGGTCATCCAGTCTCAGTTCTCTTGGGGCACTGTATGGAGTGAAGAGATGTTGAAGGATATGTGGGCCCGAAGAATGCTTTATCCTATGGGTAATACATAAGGCCTTAAATTGTATTCTTTTATTTGTAGGCAGCCAGAGAAGCCGGGCAATTGCTAAGCAAGCAGATTGCAATTTTGGGCAGACCCAGCAGAGCTCTGGCATTAAGAATAACCTGAAGCATTCTGATTACATATGAGGGGCTACACAGGTAGAGTGAAAGCGCATAGTCCAAATGGGAGAGTATCAACCTTGAATCACCGTTCCACGGCAATATTTAGGAAGCCATTTGAGGTGTCTTCTGAAGAGACCATGGGAGGACAAAGCAGGTGCCTGCAAACTTCTTTACCTGGGAAACCATGGTTAGATCTATATCTGAAATGACCCCAAGCCTCTTTAAATCAGGTTTGAGGGGGTGGGGGTTGCTCTTCACAGAAAGGGGCCAGAATAATTGATCCCAGAATGACAGGTTGCTCCCAGTCACCATAACATATGTTTAATCCTCCTTTAACTACAGACAGCTTATAGCCATCAAGCTGGTTACCTGTTCCAGGCAGGTAGTTAGTCTTCCAAAGGTTGAGTGAGTATTGGGTGACAGGGAGGCAACGAACTGAGGTTGTTGTCCTCATAAGATAGCATAGTGAAGCCTTGAGCACATATTATATCTGATAGGGGCCTGGCAAACACATCTAAGAGCGTGGGGCTCAATGAAGAGCCTGTGACACTTGTCACTCTATCCGGTGTATCTCTGACAAAAAAGGGCCCTTCACTAACCTGAAAGCTCCTGTTGTCTGGGAGCGAGGTTAGTCACTTTAACGCTACTCCTGGATTTCATATTTTTGTTGGACTCTGGGCAAAGTATCGAGCTAGAAAACGTGTCAAAAGCTGTGCTCAAGTCCAAAAGAATGAGTGCAGATGTTCCACCATGGTCTAGTGTCTTCTTAAGGTCCTCAGTGGCCATAAATAAGGCTGTCTTTGTACTGCAACCAGTGTGCAAACCAGTAAGCGTCTGGTGCAGTAAGTTATTGGAATCCAAAAAGTCAGAAAGAACACCATTTATCAATTTTTCCAGGCTCGAACTAACCCCAGGAAGTAGCAAAATGGGTATGTAGTGTTCAGCTTTATCAGGTTCCATGGAAGGTATCTTCAACAATGGGAGGATTATTGCATGTTCCACATGTCTGGAACACAGCCATTCTCCAGGGATAAATTGTAGATGAGCATTAAGGCAGAAGCGACAGCCTCTCCTCCTTTCAATAAAATGCTTACAGGAACCTGGTCTAAAGGTGAACCCGACTGAAGTGTATTTGCTGCCCTTAGGACGTCTTCCTTCTTCAGATTTGGCACTATTGAGATTACCTCTGCAGGTATTTCTACTGTATCATTCTTTTCTGCTTTAATATAGGAATCTGCTGTTCCTGACCTTGAATCATAAATAAGTTTGGCCTTTCCCAAAAAGTGATTGGTCAACTACACACAACGTTCATTAGACAAAAGAGGACTAGCTCAGCCAATGATTGGTTTTGTAAATGAGTTGACAATAGCATATATTTCTTTGAAACAGTATGAGTGTTGGACTTGGCCCTTTGTGCAGGGTCATCCCTGAACTTTTTGCCTCCCTCCTCTATTTTGTCTGACCTGCTGTTGGCTGTTTTATGACTCTGGGCACTTCACCACTGCTGATCAGTGCTAAAGTGCATATGCTCTCCCTATTGTAAATTAATGTATGGATTGGTGATTCCATGATTGGCTGATTTGGTTTACTGGTCAGACACTAGTACAGTGCACTGAGAGTGCTGAGGGCGTTTAAATCCAAATGCTGCTGATGGGCTTGCAGAACTGGTTGTGCCACCCACAGAAGCAGCCTTGTAAAATCTGTCTAAGGCCTGCCATTGCAGAGACTGTGTGCAGTCTGGTACTGCCATGTTGACTGGGCAAGTGCACCCACTTGTCAGTCCCTAAACCTTCCCTTTTCTTCATATCAGACACCCCTATGGTAGGCCCAAGGGCAGGGTGCATTGTAAGTATTAGGTAGGACATGTCCTCGTGTGTGTGGCATGTCCTAATAGTCAATTACAGCCATTTTTGTTTTTCACTATTGCAAGGCTACCTGTTCTCCATAGGCCAGAATTCGCAGTTAGATTATTACATTTTATAATCCTAACTGACTCAGGGAACATGGTAGAAATTCGAGTTTAGTATGCCTGAACTCAGAATGATAAAATACATCTTTTAGTGAAGTTGGCTTTAACATTCTGTGTTTGAAAATACCACTTTCAGAAAGTAGGTATTTTCTTGTCTAACTATCCAGGCCTGCCTTTGCTAGGTTGTGTATTCCTTGTCTGGAGTTTGAGTGACAGGGCTGGGGGATTCCAGGAGACAGAATGAGTCAGCCCAGTGGTGAATAGAGAGATCTGCATTTAGATGGGAGTTAGGAGTTGCACCTGGGACCTGAATAGGACAGTGCCTGCCCCCCACAGTGCTGGCTGCACGCCCTGTGGTGCGTCGGATGTCTCTGCCCTGCACTGTGAAAGAAGAGAAGGAACATGTCTACAAACTGCTCCAGGGCTGTGCTTTCCCTCCACAATGCTGGCTCCACCTCCTGTGGACCGACTGATGTTCCTGTCCTGCACTGTGAAAGGAAAGAAGGAGTCATGTACACAGAGTGCTCCAGAACTGGTTTGGACTGGGCAAAAGCCCCTCTGCCCTCAGAGGACAAAGGAATTTGGGGTATACCTATTGGGACCCTGATCCCAAGAAATTAGATCACATTTGGACTACAAGAAGAAACCTTTGTTGAGGAGAGGAACCTGAAGAAACTGAGGAGAGACTATCCCTAAGCTGAAGTGCTGCTTGGGGGATTGGCCTGCAGTGGTTGCCTGACTCCCAAAAAAAGGAGGGAGGAACTTTGTGCGTACGTTCACCAACTTGTGTAAGGATCTCCAAGGGCTTGGAACGGAGCTTGCTTCCTCCTGAAGTCTCAGGGACAACAGACTTCACCCACCAGCTCCTCAAGAGATTTCTTGAAGAGCCTACAGTTGTGTTGGACTTTTTGGGGACTTGCGTGTCGCAAGGAGCTTGAAGCGCGACTCAAGATTGAGAAGCGTGTCGCAGAACTGCCGCTGCTGCTTCGCAGCACGAAGTGCCTCGCAATACCGGAGGAGAGGATCGACATTGCCGCAAACGCTGCCGCATCACAGGGAAGCGTGTCGCAGGAGTAGAGGATTGACGTCGCATCAGACGCCACCGCATCTCCGAGAAGGGTGTCAAGGAGCCTGTCGTGGCTCATCGCCGGAGAAGAGGATCAAAGTCACCTCAGACACCGCCACATCACCAGAAAGAGTGTCACAGGGCCTGTCGCGGCTCGCATAGTTGTGGAAGCAACTTGCATCGCCACGAGAGAGGATCGACATTGCTGCAAACTACACCACATCACTGGGAAGCGTGTCGCGGCTCGCATCATGTCAAGCTTCTCGCATCGCCGGGGGAGAGGATTGACGTTGCCGCAAACGCCGCCGCTTCACCAGGAAGCTTGTCGCATCAAGGAGAAAGTGACATCTTTATTTCTTTGCACCAGATCTTTGCTGCATTTCCATTGTTGCAACACTTGCGTTGCCCTGCGTGGCGCATCTTAAGGTACATTGACTCAAAGTGTTGCATTTTGAGTTCTAAAGAGAACTAAGCTAAAACTACCATCTTAAGTATAGTATTGTGGATTTTTGTCGTTTTTGGTCTTGTGATAAGTCTATATAAAGAATACTTATTTTTTATATAAAACTTGTGTGGTGATAATCTGTAGTGTTCTCACTTGATTACTGTATGTGGTCACAAATGCTTAGCACACAATGCCTTTGAGATAAAGCCTGTCTGCTCGTGCCAAGCTACCAAGGGGGTGAGCAGAGGTTATTTTAGGAGTGCACCCCCTTACCCTGACTAGAGGCAAGGGTCCCTATTTGTCATAGGTACCTACCTGTGCCAACTAGAGACCCCCAAATCTAGCAGTGAGGATTAACGGATCCTGTCAGGAAAGTCTTTTATCCTGGCTCTACTGATCACGTACTGATTCTTTTTCAATGCTTGCTTATAGACTTTCTTGTTTTCCTCATCATACTAGTATCTCCTTTTTCTTTCAAGTCTCTTACATTCTTTCTTCAGCACACTTATCTCAGGCATGAACCATTTGATGCTGGTTCTTGCCCGGGGGGTTCTACAGACTTTCTTAGGGATAAGCGTCTTTAGTGTTGAATTAACCCATCTTGGAAGTTAGAATAAGTGACAACAAATATTGCAAACTTTTTTCTGTTTTTCAGGTTGTATAAAAGCTCTTAAATGCCCGAGGGTGTCTTGGTGCTACTACCAATAAAACCAGATTGCTACAGGTTAGAGAAATAACAAATACTTAGTTAATAAAAAGCCATGTTTTAGGGATTTTCTGAAAGCCCATAGGCTGTTCTTTATGCCTAACTGAAGACCATAGAGCTGTTCTTTATGCCTACTGGAAGTGTATTCCACATTTTGGCCATTCCTAAAATGAAACTCCTTCCACCTCAGTGAGCTCAGTTAGTTCTGGGGGTCAGTAAGAGTTTACTGGACGAGGACAGTAGATTTCTAGAGGGTGAATACCAAATTAGACAGTTCGTCAAATATTGTTGACTGGCACCGTGCAGAGCCTTATAGGCTAAACAAAGGGATTTAAATTTGATCCTTTTTTCGATTGGCAGCTGGTGCAGATTTCTCAAAGTTTATGCCACCACCTGATATTTCTGGATATCCAGCAACAAACGTGCTGATGCATTTTGAAGTTGCTGCAACTTTTGCAGATGATTTATTTAGATATTTGCATACAGAGCTTCTATAGTCCAATTTATATAAGATTAATACTGTCACAAGTTTTTTTGTAGTTCTAGTGGTATGAAAGTGCAAATCTTCCTCATCATCTTTAGGATATAGAAGACTGTGGAAGCAAGAGTGTTAATCTGATCTTTGAAGATCAATCTATCATCAAAGATGAAAGCCACGTTTTTCACCTTCTTCACAGGTGATGGTATTTCACCCAATCATTGCCGGCCACCAGCTAGGTGACCAGAAGGAGGATTCTGCACCCAGGAAGAGCACCTGTGTCTTTCCACAATTAAGTTGTGAACAGTTAGATCTCCTCCATTGATTTACCTGAGTCATGCACTTGTTGAAACAGTCTGCTGTTTCTTCAAGATCGCTAGAAACTGAACCACAATCTGAGTATCGTCAGCATAGGAGACAACTGAAAAGTCGGAATCCCTTATGATTCTGGCCAAAGGGGTAACATAAAGATTAAAAGGTGTAGGGCTCAAGAAGAGCCCTGTGGTACCCCGCAAGTTAATCTGAGTTGCTCAGATGAATAGGTTCCCATCTCCACAAATTGAACTCTGTTGGATAAGAATGATTTAACCAGCATAAACACTGTGCCTATAATCCCTAAGTCTGAGAGCCAGTTAACCAATATATCAAAGCTCACCTAGTTGAAGGCTACTGGCAGGTCCAATAAAATCAAGGCGGCCTTTCATCCTGAGTCCATAAGCAGGGCAGTCTCAGTACTGTGTCCATCTCGGAATCCATATTGGGATGCACTGAGGAGCCTGAAAGTTCCCCCTGCCTGCTCCTGTTTTGACCAATAGAGGAGGGGAGTGGATTGTGTAACCACTAAGGTACATGCTAAACTCTGGTGAGCTCAGCATGTAATAAGTGGTGCACCAGTACTCAACTTGCGGTACCCTGTCAGAGGGTGATACAAGACTGTGACTGTATCAACTCTGGGGTAAGCCCGGCACCGGCCTTTCCTGCCCTGCTCTGGCCATTGCACCCCCAGAGAAGAGGAAAAGGCTGCAGAGGGAGAGTAATGTGCCCCTGATGCCTTCCTGCTGCCATAGCGGCCCGTAGGTTGAGACGGGTCTGCCTCCAACAGTGTCACAATGAGAGACGCGCTGAGAGTGCACCGTTGCCAACCGTCACAGGAACACGTACCCCGACTGAACCTACTGGCTTAGAACCTGCGAGGGGCGACATACTGCAGCATTAGGTCACTACTGCAGCACCAAGCGCCTCGTGCGCATAGGCCCTGGCTGTGGCTAGCATAGAAGTGAAAGTGACAAGCATGCATATGAACCTCCACCCACAAGTAAGCCGAGTGGCACCATCAAAGCAGATGCAATACTTACTTGGTAAATCATGCTCAGCAGATCAACGGGGTTTCGACTCGTGACGAGATGTTGTGCCGCACCCTTATTGCGAGCCACTGTTTTCAGCCTCACCCCCAGCATGGTCCGTGGTTTCTGCTCTCCCGTAGCAGCCTGGCATGATAAGTGCTGCACTCACGCAGCTGTCTATGGTTATTATTCCAGGATAAAGCACACAAGCACCCATAGTGGCGAGAAATGTAGGACTGCCTGCCCAAGATGGCACATGGAGCAGTTAGTGACTTATTAGCTCCGACCGCTCTAAAAAATAAAAAAATGGACCAGCAACAGTATGTGCCAATGATATCAGAAACTATTTTGTGGAAAAAGCCGGCATTTGCGTTTTCCTACCTGTCACTGTAGAAACCTGCATCCCCTCATGCCGTTGGCCCGCAGCTGTAAATCTCTTGACTGAGGCCGCAGTTGGCCCCCACAGAGCAACCTAGCAATCATGTGAGTGCACCGCAAACAGCCCTGAGCATTGGAGAAAAGATAATATATGCCAGCAAGCTGAACTGTGGAAAAGACATTAATGTGGATGACATATTCGCCCAACATGTGTCCAGGGGGTGGCCTCCTCTTAACAATGAACTGCTGTATCCTCCGCAATCTGAGAGGAGTGGCGACTGTAGCAACCCAAGTGTTGCAATGCACTCTGACATGAGAGAGACTGAACCTCTGCATAAAGCCACTGCCAAGCCAGATGTGACAGCGCAGATGAGAATATATGAACACGAATGGCCCCATTGCAGGACTGTTACTCCATGACGCTGCTGATCCCCACGAGAAGCACAAAGATACCTCAGCCAAGCATGCCCCACGAAAGGCAAAAGGAGAAATTGAGATGAGTGCGCACCCTCTATTGGCTGTAAGACGCCACCACAAGTGAAGAGATATCAATGCAAGCACCAGTGGAAAACGGCCACCATGGCAACCAAAGAACGGACATGCAGAACACCAGAGGAGGGTGCCCATGAAGAAGAACTGAGAGCTCAAAGTCAGAGGTGCACAGAAGGCAGCACAGGGAGGAGCCCAGGAGAAAAAAACCTCTCCGAAGGGAAGCAATGCTGAACCCAGGAACAGGGGTACTGTATTTCAACTGCAAAAGCAAAGTCCAGCACTGGGCCAAAGACAGCACAGAGCATCCTCCCTCACACTGCCTCAAGACTGAGTCGCCAGTGGCCCAAGACAGGCAAGCTGCCACCATAACATGTGCATTGAAGACATGTGACAAGCTACTTCCCACCACAAGCAAGAAGGACCATGTCGCAAATTGACTGACCCTGTCAAGCATGCCTGAACGGTGGCAGGATTACGCGCCACAAAGGGGCAGGCCCAAGGCACAAGCACAACACCCTTGAACGAAGAAAATGACCTCCATTCAGGTAGAGGAGTACCACGAAGATCCCTGAAAAAGGGTTGAGGACCCACGAGAGTTCCACATAGAAAAGAAGCATGTCCTATCGGCAGGACAGACCTGCAATAGGTCTGCAGCAAAGAAAAGACACAGTCCTAAGAAACAGATGCAACCAAGGACATGTCCATGTGGAGGAAACATGAGACATGTGGCAGGACGCCACATCAGAGTGACAAACCTGTTCGGGATGCAAAGAAGAGCATGGCAGGATGCCAAATCCCGAAGGAGAAGTAAAGCGTGGTAGGACTCCACATCGTGAAGGAGATGAGCGTGGCAGGATGCCAATTCGTGAAGGAGAAGAGAGCGGCATGATGCCCCTGGGTGAACAACCACCACAGGCCTACAATGAAGAAGGTGTTCTTCAACAAAATTCCTTCCAAAGAAGAGAGTTTCCCAGATAAACCAGAAAGGACTGGGTATAAACAGAAAAAAGGGGGGGGGTCCTTTCTGTGTTATTCAGTTAATTGTTTGACCATTGGGCGCATCGCAGATAAATCCCATTAATTATTCAACATGACATGAAGAATTATTCAAACTCTATAGTTTCCTCTTAACTCTCAAATTTATTATTAGAAAATAACCTGAATGACAGTTTTTTTCAAAACACAATTACGAACAACGTTAAAAACAGTGTGCAGTCAAGTGCTCAGTTCAATCTCTACACATTTCTAGCATGAATTATAGATCTTCCATTGCAAGTATTACACACATTTTATATAAAACAAGAAGAATTAATACAATTTTATACAATTTCATACAAATAAAAATCACATGGACTCCTTATGTCGACGCGTTCGGTGCTTGAGTTTAGATAGAATAAACACCTTCCTCAGGACTGAACTTTAATAAAAACCAGGTATCTTCTTTCTAAAAAACGAATACACACAGTTAGTGTCAAGTTTACTAGATGAGAGTGAGTCCCTATTCTTACATGTCATGTTACTATCTGCATATATCATGTCTTTTTACATTGACCAATATTGATTTCTTACTTTGTATTGCTTGTTTATTATTCTATTTGTGGAGTACTGGACCAATATCTCTACTTTTGGGTCCTCTTCGTGGGTGTATTTCATATACCTTGACCACGGTACCTATAAAGATAGGTGAACTTATGGTCAAAAAGAGGTAAAGAAAGATTTTTTTTAGTTCTTAAATTGGCCAAAAAGTTAGGTTTTTGTTAAAACCAATTACTTTGTTATTCTTACTTACTTAATCTTGGAGTTGCGGTCATAACTTATGCATCCCCTTGGCATTTCATTCAGTAATTATGCTGCTTTGTTATTTATGTATTTTGCACTGATTAAACTCTTTTGGCCCATAGGAATGAATGGGGAGTTATTCCTTATTTGCGATTAGCAATTTGCTAATCGCAAATAAGGAATAAAAGGAATCACTTTTGTTTTTGCGATTCCTACATGAATGCCGTTTTGTGAGTCTGAAATAGCGATTCCTTATGATTCGCTATTTCAAACTCGCAAAACGGCACTATGATGAATCAGGCTGATACTCCCTAACAGATTAGTGCAACTCGTGTCCCAGACCTGCTTCCTTCCAATAGCGTTTCTGTTACATCATTCAGGGGTTCTGCCTCACCTCTTCTTGCATGACTTTTTGGTCATGCAGTATCCTGAAACTATCCAGTGCAGAATGTGTCATAATTTATGCATATGCTTTGTATTCTATATGTACTTTGTGCACTAAACAATTGTCTTTTTGTTCATTTTAGAACATTTATTGGACCGACACTTGGTGGATTCCTAAACGACAGATTACATTTTGAATGGGCTTCAGCTATACAAGGCGCTGTAGCTTTGGCAGTTGTGAGTACATCTTTAATTTCTCAGGAACTGGAACTGTAGGACTTTAACCAAGTTTGGTATTGTTTTATTAAAAAAATAAACAGGTAAAGTAAAATTCCTGATAGCTATCTGAAACCTATGACATACCAAGAACCCACTGCTTAAGCATATATAATAACTTTCAAAAAATCTAAAGGTGAACAAAATTAGCCATCAAACTTCAAAATTGAGCATGTCCAAATGTTCTGTTGAATAGTAGTCATCATTTACGCCACTATCTTCCAGACCAAATCAAATTAACACAAACTCAATAAACCATGGTTAGGCTTTACTCTGCTCCTTTCCCATGTTTGCCTTCTTAGTGTCAGCAACCCCACAAGTCTGTTTTGTCCTACAAACGCAACAGTCGCTATTTACGCAACCACTGATTCACCATGCATTTTTCGCACTTCTAAAATGGATGGTCTGGAGCTTCCGCATACAGCCACACCTTATGTGGTAATTCTAGCTAATTTCCTCTGTGCTTCTACCTCTGCACATGAATCATGGGAGTCTCTTCGGAACAAATCTTTAAATTGGTTGAACTTGAGGGTAGGACTCGGAGGGGCTTTTTTTTCAGATCTGAAAGTGATCAAGAGAGTCAAATGGGTGGGTACGGGGGTAAAACCTTGGAGGGAGATTGCGGGGTACTCTCATTTACATCCCCTAATTTAGTGAAACTAATTCTTGAGGGAGCCAGCTCTCCATCTCTTACCACAAAGCAGATTGCTGTCCTATCCCGTGGCTTTTTCTACCAGCCTCCTGCCCCTTTCCTAACCCTTCCTCAAGTAGTCCGTACATACCACCAGGAACAACTGCCATCGCCTCAGCCCCCAATGGAAACTTACAATAGGTTTGATTGTCTCTCCACACTAAGTGGTGTGGATTAACTGAAAGCTCCTGATGATCTAATCAAGGGTAACCAGAGTATATCTTTTACACCTCAATAGTGCGAGTGGGTCCCCTGGTTAGATATAGATGATGTTTGCGAGTCTCCCGAGCCTTGTATCTCTGATAACCACACAGATCCGATCTATCACCCGTCGTGGTTAAGGCCCCCTTTGGCAGATAATTCAGTTCTTTATTGAAATGTTTCTGGGCTACACCATAAATGTACCTTGACCGGCTGGACTGATTCGACGTCCAAATTTCACATTCTTTGCCTTCAAATAACCTGGTCCGTCTTAACGGCTTTAAATGATATCACTGCCCAACGATCCAGTCGAACTGAGGGCCTTCTAAATGGAGCCTATGCAATTATCTGACAAACATGTTGGCTCCTCTGAACACCACAGTGATTGTTACCAGAGTTTTTTTTATCAAATTGTTACTCTCTAAATTTCTGCGCATTGTACAATGGCCATTGTAATTTTTTACAATAACGCCTATACACAGGAAATTATTACTGTCCTGCACCATTTAGTTCATGACTTGGAGACGCTTACCCACTGACTGCAGGGACTCCATTATTTTATGGGGCAGAGACTTAAATATACGTCTTTGCCTGCAGCCATCTAACAAGGCATGTGGCATGACGTCTCCTGACAATAGTGACATCACCCATTTTTCTCACTCAGAGTTTGGTAATACCTTAAGCAATCTAGGGGCATATTCTCAAGGAGCTATCGCTGAGTTATCGGCATTTTATTGCAGCCAAATTTGCGATAGATTTATCTCCCAATTCACAAGCTGGTGCTAACAGCCCATATCACCATTTTACCTGCGATAGCAGCCGCCAAACACATCGGCATAGATGCCCCCCGCAACTATCGCTAATGAGATGCAGAGTAGGCATTCCCATGCCAAAAGCTGCGACAACACCATTATGCAATATTCTCAATGACCAGCCAGATCGGCGATAAGATCACAAAACATGCCATAAGGTGCATTAGCAGCAGGAAAGTAACACCTGCTCTGACCTGGTGTAAAGTCGGACCACAGCCTGTCCCAGAAAAGGGAGCCCAGCCACACCAGAAGTACAACCAATGCTATGGAACCACTGATCATGCAGCTCGGAGCCCCAACAGGGCCTCAACACCCACTGCCATCACACCCAGGATCCTCCCTCCCCGGGTATCCCCCCGGTCAAAGACATGCCCATCAACTAGACGGAATCATGTACCAAATAGTCTGCCTGATGCCGCACAATCACATTTGGTGTCATGCATGTGTCGTCACAAAAATGAGCATCACACATTCACCTTCAAATTAACAAATGAAAATGATTTCAAATAAACACAGACAGAAATGAAGACACATGGCGGCTCTCCTCAGGTCAATCTGTAGGTCACAGCCTGCAAGACAAAAATCCAGATGAGAAGGTGTGTCTTGCGCACATCAAAGGACACAGAGAGAGCGAAGGAGAGAGAGATACAGAGAGAGAGAAATAGAGGGAGAGAGAGAAAGACGGAAAGAGAGGGGGAGAGAGAGAAAGATGGAACGTGAGGGGGAGAGAGAGAAAGATGGATAGAGAGGGGGAGAGAGACACAGAGAAAAGAAGACAGGGACAGGTAGAGAGAGGGCCAACAATGTGCACCCAGGCCTCACTGCTGACACCGGGGTGTCTGCAGCAACGTGCCGGTATGTAGTGCAGTTCACCAGGTCCCACATCTGAAACAGATCCGTCATCTGAAACAGAGTCCAGATACATGAATAGCAGAGTTCAAACATTTGCACACAACATCATCGCCTGTCCGCCTCTGCGCACCCAGGCAGCTCCACCCAAGCCGCTCCAACCACCCAGCAGTGAACGCCTGCCCCTGTGCACACATGCAGATCCACCCCAGCCCCTCCCACCGCCCAGCATTGCATGCCCACCCCTGCATACCCAGATAGCTCCACCCCAACCCCTCCCGCTGCCTAACAGTGCATGCCTTCCCCTACGTACCCAGGCCTCACTGCTTACCTTCCGCCACTAGGGTGTCGCAATGAAGGCCCACCACGTGCAGGTGCAAGCCCCAAGCCCGCGAACATGGCACCCTCCACATCATGCAGCCCCACTCTGCAGGCCACCAGGTCTCACATTTGATTCTGGGTCTTGATTTCGCCATGGATACCAGTGCACCCGGCATCAGCGCAGGCTGCACACCCGCTCAGACCTTCAGGTGCCACTAACTCTGTGATCTGGGAGGCAATGCCACATGGCGGTAGGCCCATGCTTCCCGATGGCTCTGGCCTACACTGCAGTCCAGCAGGGCACACAAATCCTGAGTAGTTTGGCTTGTCGAGATGGGGCATCATTGCAGACTGCACATCCGCTCAGCACTTAGGGTTCCCCTACCTCAGTGCACCAAAAGACACCGCCCCGTGGAGGTGTGCCTGTGCCGGCTGCAATGAATCCTGTGCCACCAAGTCTGTGCCCTGCAAGTCATGGCCCGGTATGATTAGATTTCGTGATGCGGCAACCATCATGTCACCTCCGGGTCGGGGAATGTGACATTGCAGGGCCCAAGGCCCTCATGCCTACATGAACACCACACTGATACACCCAGATAGAGAGTGGAAATGGCTTTGAGCATGTACACCCGGCCCTTTTTATTGGCAGGGTCACATGTCCTGTGACGTATGTGCTGGAAGGGTGTGATGTGGGTATACACCAGCCGTGAGGGATTGGCTGTGGCATGCTGACAATGCCAGTCCAGCATAAGGGTGTGCACAATGATCCTGGGGCTCTGGGAGTTGTTCCGTACTGGGCTGGAAAAGGAAGTAATTAATGCGTGTGTCCCTGTTGTTGTGTCAGTGCCACCAGACTGCATTTGGCAATGTGTCACCCTGTGCCCCCAGTTCTATGACATGAGCCACATGGACGTAAGAGGAATCCACTGAGCCTACATTCATCCAAACTTCAACACTTGAAAAACCATAGACTTGATACATCTGTGTGATTAGAAATGTTTAATGCACATTCAGTGGAGTGTTGCATCTGGAGCAGTACAGGGTCATGCAAACCCCACGTGACGATGTTGGCCTGTGGAGGGCCAGCCAGAGTCCTTCAGGGAATGACAAGTCCAAAGGAAGAGGAAGAGTTCAGTCCGCAGCCTGTTTGCTGTGACATTGACGATCAAACAGCATATGGCATTTCATGTCAAGGTCCAAAGTGAGTGCCACAGAGTGCATCGGGGACAGTGGAAGGTAATGATGCAGAGGGCAGAACCAAGCAGAAACAGGCCATATGGTGGAGATGAATGCTACTGCGTCCTTCTTATCACAATGGCAGATTCATCCGCATCTTCGGCCTCTGCGGTTGCATGTGCCTCACATGTCAGTGGTGGTATTCTGTCTCTTGCACTGTGTGGCAGTGACACCACAGGAGCCGGAGGTGGAATGTCTGCCGCACTGTGTGGCACTGAGTTGGATGTAGTGGTAACAGCAGCATTCATCAGCACCAGGCCTTGTGGCAGCAATGCCATGAGGATGGTTTTGAGGTCATTGAGGAACCGAGCTACCACTCACTAGTGTGCAGCCATGGCAGCCGCTAGTTCCGCATTCGCCCAATCCATGGTCTCCATTAACCTCTGCATGTTTCCCAACTCCTGTGTGACATCACTAGAGCCACTCTGAATGGACAGTTGTTCTATTCTCTGAGTCAGGACTCCAGCGAAGTCAGCCATGGTCCGTTGGAGAGCATGGAGCAGACTGTGGGTGTCCGTTAGGGACTCTGAAGTGTCCCTGTTGGGACTTAGACACCCATATATGGCATCTAGTTTGTCTGCCATGCGGTCAAAGCCCACCCGCACCTGTTCAGCCAAATTCTCCCGGCACCTCAACACATGGCATTGGAAGGCCATGTGTTGTTCGTGGGGGTCCTGTGAGGTAGCCGTGGTGGTGGGTGCTGCCGACTGTGTGGTCTGTGCAGGGGGTAGGGTCTCCTTGTAGCAGCTGGGCTGCCCTGCTCCTGGAGTTGGGCTGTGGAGGCAAGCAACTCAAGACACGTTTCACCCTGATTTTGTTAAGAATATGTTTGAATTGGCTACCTGGGTTTATCTCTGTGTGGTCTCTTCTTCTGGGAGGGGTTGAGGAAAAGTCATTGCCGTAGAGAGTGAAACCGGTCCCAGAAAGGTAAAACTCAGGACAGAAACTATAGTGGAGCAAAGTCCAAACATGTCATGAGGTGGAAAAGACAAAAAGGAGACAGTCTGGAAGGTAATGAATGAGGCAATAAGGCAGCAGGAATGAAGAAGAATAGAAGGGTGGATTGAAATAAAGATGGGTAAAATGAGATTGGGCAGCTATGGGTGCAAGATATTAAGGAGGGAAAGAATGGAGGCATGAGATGGGATATAAAGTAGAGAGAATAAAGGAAGAGGAGGGACATCATTAGAAAATGAAGAAGGAGATCAGAAAGAAAATTAGAAAAAATATGGGAGAGTACAGAAAAGGAGAAAAGATAAGAACGAGGATTGGAAAGAAAGATGGAAAAGGAGAAAAGTAGGAAGGCCAGAATGAATAAAAAGATGGAGACAAACAAAGATTTGGGAGTGTGATAGGAGATTTGACTGTATGGAGAAGATGAGCTATGGAAGCGAAAAAAGAAAGATGTAGATAAGGCAGAAAAGAAGAGGAAAATATAGAAAGGGGAGTGAAACATAGATAGGAGATAAAAAGGGAGGGAAAGAAAGAATGAATAAAAGGACGATAAAACAACTAAAAGGGGATTGGTAGACCAATACGTGACAAATAAGGAGATTGGAGACAAAGAGAGAAACAAGATGAGTGAGAGAGAGAGAAGAATAGTCAAGGTATAGATTTGATAGAGTAAGGGAGAATGAGAGAGAATTGAGAGGTTAGAGGGACTTTGTGGGAAAGAGAAGGGGAGGGCACAGATTGAAGAGAGGAGACAATGTGAGGGAGAAGTGGAGATAAGAAAAAAAGTAAAAGGAGGGAGGAAAGAAATAAGAGCAAGTGAAGAGATCGAGTGGAAGTGGAGAGATGTAAGAAAAGGTGTGAGGAGGAGGTAGCAAATCGAGAGAAATTATAGGTAGAAGAATTAGGGCACATGATGCAATGGCACCCATCCCCAGATGTGCAAAGAGCCTACTGCACCGCAATAATGAGCGTTTTTTTAATACCAAACCAGAGGTTAGGGGGTGGCCATTTCTGGTTTGCATTAGACCCTATGGCACCCTTAATATGCCACTGACTTTGGGAGCTTGTACATCACATGTTCTTGCATATTAGGTTGGTGCTTGTCATCAGAGCACACAGCCCCTATATTGCCACACATAGAGAAAAGAAATAGAGGGAACATTGCTAGGGACCTATAAGTAAAGTAAACGAGCAAATTGGGTGTAAGCCAATGTTACCATGTTTAAAGGAGTGATCACAAGCACTTTAGCACTTTTTAGTAGTTGTAAAATGTGCAGAGTCCTAAATCTACAAAAAAACAGGTTCATTAAACAGAAGGGTGAAGGCAAAAAAAGTTTGTAGATGACCCTGCAGAAAGGACCAAAACCCAGCAGTGGTCCGAGGAGTATGCTTTGGGGGTAGGACCAGGAACCGGTGTTGATGAGGGGAAAACCAATAAGTCTAGGCAATAGCTATTTAGACATGCTATATGCTCTAATAGTCCACCAGGGAGTTGTCAGAGGAGTAACCCAGAGGAATGGGCAGTACCCATTCAGCCAGGATGTCTATTAGCACCCCTTCCCAACTCCTAGGCAGAGGCACAGAAATGTTCATGGATTATGCTGCATTTCAGGGATTTGGCATTTATGCTGTGTGTGACTCTCCAAGCAATTCATATGTGGTGGTGGGGACTTCCTTTGGGGAAAGGGTGGCCTCATTGATCTTTCTGGAGATGGCCTCAGTGCAACAGTGAGAAAGTCCATGCTGTGCAAAAGACACACTATTGATGGACGGAATGCAGAGCAAATCAAAAGATTCACCCCCAGTCAAGGACCTGGATTAAATCCATCATTCTTTTTCTCACCATGCCACCCCAGTTTAGACCTGGCCATATGCAAATCAGTCTTGACCCTGTGCCTCATGGGAACAGTCCATCCCGAACTGCCAAGCTAGGTCCTCCCTGGACCGGAAACAAGCATCCTAGGATCGGTTTCGGGGTTTCACCCCTCTTCAGCCAGGATAGCTTGATTCCAGTCGCACAGTGAGTCCAGGACCCACGTCTGGGCATACCTGGCACACCTAGGACGAGAAAGCAAAAAACACACAATTGATGGATGGAATGCAGAGCAAATCAAAACATTCACCACCAGTCAAGAGATCTGGGTTAAATCCATCATTCTTTCGCTCACCATGCAACCCCAGGTTGGACCTGGCCATATGCAAATCAGTCTTTACCCTGTGCCTCATGGGAACAGTCCAACCCGAACTGCCAAGCCAGGTCCTCCCTGGACTGGAAACAAGCATCCTAGGACTGGTATCGGGGTTTCACCCCTCTTCAACCAGGATAGCTTGATTCCATTGCCACAGTGAACCCAGGACCCACGTCTGGGCATACCTGGCGAACATAGGGCGAGAAAGCAAAAGACACACAATTGATGGATGGAATGCAGAGCAAATCAAAACATTCACATTCAAGAGATCTGGGTGAGCACCAGCAGTTTCTAAAGCCCACCCCGTTGGTAGGATATGAAGGGGACATCCTTAGCACCACACAGGTAGTATTAAGAATGTGATCACCTCCCTAGCAGAGTTGAAGGCCTTTGCGTTAGTCAAGAACTCGTGTCTCTCACTGTAAAACTGTAAAACCTTCTTCAAATGGTAATTGTTTCAATTAACATGTCTTTTCTCTAATGTGCCTTTACATCATCAGTAGTCAGTAATTTGTTTTTCATTAATGTATTTGTTTGTTTTGTTCTGTTCTGGCTTGTGAAGGAAGTCACTTCATGGCGCTATTGTAGGAGAACATGATTAAATACAAATACACTTCAAAAGAAAGGCAGACGATTCCATGTGGCATAGTGATCTCCAAGAGAGTAATCATGAATAGCAATGGTCATTCTGACGTTCATGGACCTCCATCCCTAAAACTAGGAAAGTAGATATCGCCATTCACTTCGATGAAAACCTTCTTGAATTGGTGGGTTTTCGATTTTTCTATCTTGAACAGTGTTATACATGGAAGATTCCACAAGTTCCCTAGTGGTGCTCCCAACACACGCATTGATTTCTCTTGGAGGTGCGTGAAATTAAATCCATACTGAGTGATCATGTTGCCTTAGCTTAGTCTTAAGTTGTGGTATGGAATATTTGAAGGGAAGGGGGCCTGAATTTATGTTAAATTTGTGCACCTCCTGTGCCTTGAATATGGTGGAAGGTAACTTAAAGTTTATGCTTTCTATCACAGGGAGCAAGTGTAAATTTAGCCAAAGGAGACCACCGGGAGAAAAATGACATAAATACATTTCAGTGTAAAGTCGTAAGTGGCAGAAAATGAATCCTGAATAGTGACGCCAAAAAGGAAACTTGACGCCCATATGCATAAAGATACATCCAACCTGAGGTAGTGACATCTCCTTGGGAGAAGCCACAGTAGACAAAAACAAGAAAGCGACTGGAAGCTTGAACCCCACCAACTGTCTATGGGATTCCTACTCCCTAAGCAGGATTATGATCTGCAGTTTGGTTTTAGCTCCAAGAACAACACAATTTGTAAACAAATCTGTTTACTCAGGAATCAACCCCCAAAAATTGAGCTCGGTATGGATTGCTCTACCAATTAAAGAGAGCCATACCTAAACTAAGTAGCCTTGAAGATCTGTAGTCTGATACCAAAAGTTCGGTCTTTTTAAAATAAATGAATAAGCTACAGCTATACAACTACAGGTAGATGTAGAATAAAATTATAAACTATGTGACAAGCAGTTAAGTTTTCACCCAAATGGGAGCACAGAGACATCTATATTAGATGTGCAATCCTAGATGCTGAAAGAGAATGTTATGGAAACTCAGCTAGGTTAATATTGCTGGGTTTGTCTGCTGCCTTTGACACCCTCGGCAACTCATTGGTAATCTTCAATATGCAAATGTCTATGGATTGATAAACTGATACTGGTGCATTCACCCACCATTGGAATCTCAAATGACTCCAGTGAATCAAACCCTTTATTGATAAATCATATAGAGCAAAACATGCTCATGATATAGTGTGATTAAAGTTAAACTATAGTAAATTGATGATGGCTGGGAGTAGTGTTGCATACACTGTGTTTCTAGCTCAGCTCTACAAGGTTTGCTTTCCCACGCACGACTGGCAAGAGTGAACTTAAATTCAATGCACCTTGCTTGAATGTGAAAGACAGATTTTTGTAGACCTGCAGAACTCCATCCATTACATAGTTGAAATGGCATCAATGCATGTGGGTTAATAATAGTCCCTACACAGGGATACATGGACACCATGTGGATCAGAAACAAACCTTTTATATTCTACTAGCAGCCCGTCCTGACGTTGTCCGGGTATGAATTGCTGCCGGCCAGTAGTATATTGTTTTGTAGGATTTCGTTTTGATAGCATTTCTTATCTGTGACAGGCCTGTGAAACGCTCCGATTCACAGTGCACTGCTGATGCACTTAAGAGTGCGCGTTCAGTAGTGTGTGAACTCGAGTTTCCCTACTTGATTTTTCCTTGCAATATTAAATAGCGCGAACACGACAACATGGCATGAACACAATTTACATTACAGAAGAACACATTCATTTGTGGTAGGCACAGGGAGACAAAGCGATTTGCCTGGAATCACAGGATGTTGAGCTGATGCCGAGATTCGAACGTAGCTCCCCAGCTCTAAAGTTCGCAATTCTAGAACTTGTGGCGGGAGGTGTGTCTAAAAGTGTATGTCAGTGCTGGCCATCAATGAGAGAGACCTGTGCATTTTTCAAATGGGTGGTGAAAAAAGATGAGTATGTTGCTGGAGATGTGGGCTGCCGTGTCACCAATGTTCTTACCGGGGGAGGGTAAACCCCCATTATTCCGCAACTTTCTTTCCGCATACCATCACTCCGCATACTTTCATTACGAAAGTACCATGACTCCGCAATGCCATTATAACGCATGACATTACATTTTATATGCTTTTACCACGCATACATTTACAACGAAATTCGTTGTAGATGCATGAATGGTAAAAGCATGTTTTTTTCATGTTTGCATAAGGTAAGTGTGGGTATAGGGGTATATGTTTTGTGGTGTTTGGGTATTTTAAGGGTTCAGATATAGTTTTGGGTTATGGGGTACAGGGGTAGTTTTAGGGTTTAGGGAAAGGTATGGGTTTTGTGGTACAGGGGTATTTTTAGGGTTCAGGGCTAGGTTTGGGTTTTGGGGTATAGTGGTATTTTTAGGGTTCAGGGGTAGGTTTGGGTTTTGGGGTACAGGGATATTTTAAGGGTTCAGGGCTAGGTTTGGGTTTTGGGGTACAGGGGTATTTTTAGGGTACAGGGCTAGGTTTGGGTTTTGGGGTACAGGGGTATTTTAGGGTTCAGGGGTAGGTTTGGGTTTTGGGGTACAGGGTTATTTTTAGGGTTCAGGGCTAGGTTTGGGTTTTGGGGTACAGGGGTATTTTCAGGGTTATGGGGTAGGTTTGGGTATTGGG
This sequence comes from Lissotriton vulgaris, assembly GCF_964263255.1. Taxonomy (NCBI): domain Eukaryota; kingdom Metazoa; phylum Chordata; class Amphibia; order Caudata; family Salamandridae; genus Lissotriton; species Lissotriton vulgaris. The sequence goes on from NC_141694.1 coordinate 1,303,720,444, forward strand.
GTACAGGGGTATTTTTAGGGTTCAGGGCTAGGTTTGGGTTTTGTGGCACAGGGGTATTTTAGGGTTCAGGGGTAGGTTAGGGTTTTGGGGTACAGTGGTATTTTTAGGGTTCAGGGCTAGGTTTGGGTTTAGGGGTACAGGGGTATTTCTAGGGTTCAGTGGTAGGTTTGGGTTTTGAGGTACAGGGGTATTTATAGGGTTCGGAGCTAGGTTTGGCTTTTGGGGTACAGGGGTATTTTTAGGGTTTAGGGATAGGTTTGGGTTTTGGGGTACAGGGTATATTTACAGGGTTAAGATGGGTTAGTGTTTAAGGGTGTTGAGGTATTTTAAGGAGTAAGGGTGGGTTATGATTATGGGGTGCAGGGGTATTTAAAGGGAGCAGGGTGGGATTAGCACACGATATGAGACATGGCATGAAGGGCGGAACGTACCACACGCCCCCAGCGTTTGTCACGCCCCCAGCACACGCCCACAGCACAACGCAGACACGCCCACAAGGGTCTAATTTGCTGGCACGGTTCTTATACCTTTTAAATGTATATGGTGGGCGTCTGCATAGCGTATGTCCTTCTGCTGCAACTGCCCTTTCCAACGCTGTATTGGGTGTTGTGATTGGTGCTGTGGTTCCTGAGATTACCCGCCTCAAAGGTTTGGGCTCTCTCTTTATTATATTAGTATGGATTAAAACATACACACACATACAAGATGTGCTAAAGAAAATACACTTTAACTAAAAAGCTTATTTAGTTCAATTGGTGCACCCTGTTGCTCAACACATCTAAAATAACCACCCAGAATATGATTAATTAGCATAAATGCATGTTGTGAACAACAAAATAAAAATAAAAAAGTCTAATATAGTTAAAATGCCATCTAAAAGCCTAACACCCTTATACTTCTTCTATGTGCTACACTAGGAGGTCGTGGAAAGTAGAATACTTGCAACAAATTTTTCTTAGGGATAATGGGCATACTGCATTTCTTGTTTATAGCAGAAAGCTATAATTATCAGGAATCAAGGAGGCTGTGTACCCTTCAAAGCATCGGCATCAACTGCCCCCAAGGTCAGGTTCGGCATCAGCTTTTAGTAGAAAGGGCAATACGGTGGCAGCATCTTGCAGGCACAATGTCTTCTGGTATAGCTGTATGTTGCTCACCTTAAACTGAGGCAAAGGACCTACCAGGACAGGGGATCAAGTGGTAGTCCTTATAATCTGTATCTTATCTAAGATGGATTTTGCAATGTCACCTTAGGAATGTTTGACTTAACAAACAAGCATCCCAATGCTAGTTTAAGAAGCATTCCATTTCTGTAAGGGGAAAGTATGACAATTCAGGCTACACTATTTTGACTGTTATTCTTTGTTTGACCTTGAAATTGAGATAACAAGACTCTTATTCCAGACTGAAGTCGCCTCAGGTGTTTTATTAACAGTTCTTGAAAACATAAGGACAGACAACTGTGAAGAAGTACAGGAACCAGTTTTAACAACTTTAGGATCTTCTTTATTTGTGAGTAAGCTAGAGATGTAACAGCATCATACCCACAGGACACCCAGCAGCAACTGACTCTTAGACATGGTAACTAGGCAGCAAGGAGAGCTTTACATTCTTGAGCTCCATGTGCAGGATATTCCACAATCAGATGGTAGAACACAGAGGGATTTAGCGGAGCAATGAATAAGTAGATACCACACACCTTCCCACAATACACAGTGGTAGTTACAGGGGCTAAATGTTCAATTCAAAGTGTAATCACGCAGTCTCAGTAAAGCTTCACATGTGCGAGCACTCCTATGCAGAGTAGAAACAAATTTGGAAGGTAAACAGCTAATGTGGCAATTGGAAGAAGCGGAGGGACATATACGAGCTATTCTATTCAAGATCCAAATGCGTCCATCATCAATTTCTACAGTATTAAGGAGCAACTTAATTACTTTACGAGGGGTAGCGAACTTTGTACCTCCGTACTTAGGTGGAATTCGTACTCTCACACAATCACCTATGTTAACTGAGGTGTGAGCAACAGCATGCCTCACATCAAAGTTAGCTTCCATTTTTGCTGACTTGAGATTTTGAAGAGCTCTCCATCGAGGGTCCTCAGGAACCTCAATGTCAGCCCCTTTCCCTCTCATCCATGATTGAAACAAAAGGGTCTTCAGTGTGCATCCTCTAAATAGCTCAAGAGGAACCTTCTCAGTGGTGGAGTGGGGATCAAACAGTAAGCTCAAGTGTTGTAGCTCTCCAGTCACGACCTTGTTCTTTGGCTAACTGAATAGATTCTTTCAGAACATGGTTGAATCTCTCAACCATTCCGTTGCATTCTGGCTGGTAAAGGGAGCATCGTTTATGTACAATTCCCTTTTTTAGCTAGAAACTCCTCCATCTCTCTTGACACGAGTTGTACACCCTTGTCTGTCAAGAGAGATTCAGGGAGACCCTTCCTGCAGAAGAAATCTTCAAAAATGTACGACATCTCTGGTTTCAACAGTCTGAGTGACCTTCACCTCACCTCTAGAGTCAATATCTATTAACCCCTTTGATGCTGATGACGAGCTCAGCTCGCCATCAGCCACGGGGGGCGTGTGCGGATGACGAGCTGAGCTCGTCATCTAACGCGGCTTTTGGAAAAAAGCCGCGTAGGGGAAAAATAACCGCCGCAGCGATGCGGTTAAAAATAACATGTAAGATTGTCCTACTTTGGAGGAGACCGGCCCTAGGAGATCTAGGGCAACATGTTGCCAACACTTAGTGGGGAACTCAGGTATTATCATTGGTTGAGTCCTGGTTTTACATACTTTGCCACATGCTCTACACTCAGTACAGTCCCTAACCAACCACTCAACAAAAATATCAACCCCAGGCCACCAAAAATGTAAACAGACTCTCTCCTTGTTTATTGAGATGCCCTGGTGACCATCGTTTGCCAACTGGACAATTTTCTCCCTCAGAGAGAGAGGAGGAACAAGATGTGTTTTTCTCCACAACAGATCATTACCCACTGAAAGTTCATTCCTTACATTCTGGAATTTCCATGCCCCTTCAGATAGAGTTTTGATGCCCGTCCACCAATGGGAAACAAATTTGCAGACATCAAGCAAGACAGGATCACTTTTCAAAGAATCCCTCCATTCAGCTTCAGATACAACACCTTCAACAACCTTGCACACTTTGAAATTGTCAATTTCCCATGTTTCTTCAGGGTCAAGATCATCTGACTGTTTGGATATTAATCAGGAGAGGCAATCTGTAACTTTGTTGTCTACCCCCGGGATGTAATTTACAATAAAATCAAAATCCTGAAGGGCTATAATCCACTTGCAAATTCTAGAAGAGACAGCATCTAGCCCCTTTTTGCAAAATAGATCTTTAAGGGGCTTGTGATCCGAATGGATGACAAACAAACTTCCCCAGATGAAATTCTTGAGCTTCTTGATGGCCCAGAAAATGCATAGCGCCTCTTGTTCGATTCGATTAGCTTTATTCGATTTCAGTATAAAAATCATAAAAGCAACAACAATACATAAATATACACCAATACATTTCATTTCATGAAAAAAAAAAAGAAAAATAACATCTATTAAAATGGGATTAAATCGATAGAATAAATCAGCTAATCATTGAAGAGCGAGATAGTAAATCAAATTGATTAAACGTGGAAATGATGCGACCACTCGATACAAGACCACTTCTGCCCATCAGGTGGTTGCTCTGTGCTTTTTGACATTGAGACGGGACATATAATGTTCTAGGGTAGAATTCACTTAGGCTCGGGATAGATATAGGACCATCTCCTATTTGTGGCTGCCAAGATTGGAGATATGGGACGACGTATTTATTCCTAAATTTTACAAGTACCAAATCGCCCACAATATCTTTAGGAAGAGGTCCTAGCCAGCCCACCCTTCTAACACTTAGTATGGTGCCATCAATGTTGGGTGGCAGAGGTATATTTTTGGTTAGCCAGAACACAACCTTGTTTCTTAGGTCCTGATGTCTTTCATGTTTCCCCTTTATAAGTTCTGGTACTCCTGAGAGAACGCACACCATAGGAGCGGCCTCTGGTGGCAAATGTAGATGGCTAGTTTTAAGTGACATATTGTCACGATTGACCGCTGTTCCCTTATGTGATGTCGTTTCTTTGTTCGGCCCTACTCTAGGGTAAGAACTCCGTACTGTTGTGGCACCTTTCGGAGGATTTAAAGTTTTCAAATGTGGGGTTACTAGTTGATTGCGGGTGGTCTTTGTGTGGTGGTTTTAGGCATTTCTGTGGAGGCTGGACGCTGTGGTTGAGAGGGTCCTGCCAAAGTTTTTACAAGTGACGAATTGGCCTTAATTGCTTCCTGGACACCCTTAAGCCTATCCCCTAAGCTAGTCATTTTATCAATCAGCGGGGATATTATTGACTTCATCATGTGTTCGATCGAGGCCAATAAAGAAGCATGGATAGGTGCTTTCGAGGTGGCAGTGCTAGGAGTGTTCGGCAGTGGGAGATTTGGGTTTAGTTTTTGTTGCTTGGCCTGACTCCCCATTTGTTTGTCCCCATCACTCTTCCTTTTAGCAGAAAAGACCTGAGGGGACACTGCAGATTGAGAGTTTTCTTTTGGTCGTATTCTAAGGGGAGTACCCTGTGTGCTTTGAGTTAGGTGAACTTGACTGCTGGACCGAGGACTAGTCATTGCTATTGGGAAAATAGGAGCACTAATTTGCACATTTCCTGAATCCACAGGAGCATACGTGGATTTACACATTTTGTTTAGTTCCTCCAGTAGTGATATATCTGGAGCTGCATCGGAAGACTGTGAAGGAGAACACATACTGGGAGAACAATCCATGGCTGGGGAGCGTTCTATTCTCTCTAATTCACTGGCAATGGGGAGTATTGCCATCTTTATATAGTAGTCCATCGTTCCCCTAAGCAAGTCACTCTGAGAGGAAAGATTTCTAGTACCCCCCTTACAGGTCATAGCGTAATCAGCATCAACTACCAAATAATAGTTCAACAGTTCCACTATAATGACGCTTGTGAAGGACCTAAGAAACTGGGGATTGTCAATGGGTATCTGTACCTTAGTTCAGTACCAAGGGGGGTGCCCCCGTCCCGGGCTCCTCTGGCTCCGGATGGCCACAGATGGCCCGCCCTCTGCCCGGGCTCCGCCCGGTGCCGCCCGCGCACGTCCGCGACACGGAGGAAGCTGTCGGGATTTAAGTGCCTCCAGGCGCGCTGTGCAGGAAGTGGGCGGTGATGTCCTCCCAAGGCAGGCTGGGAGCTGTAGTTTCCACCCCGGTCCACGGCCGAGCGATGTCACCAGCTCGGCGGCGGGGGCAACCACAGCGTCAGGGACCTAGCGATGGTGTGCTGCCTAGCAAAGATCCGGGATAGCAGGTAAGTTTTGGAGCCCCCCTCTGTGCGCTCACTCAGGTTCAAAGCGGTCCCCGCTCCTCCGTGGAAGCTGTCGGGATTTAAGCACCTCCAGGCGCACTGTGCAGGAAGTGGGCGGTGTTGTCCTCCCAAGGCAGGCTGGGAGCTGTAGTTTCCACCCCGCTCCGCGGCCGAGCGATGTCACCAGCTCGGCGGCGGGGGCAACCACAGCATCAGGGACCTAGCGATGGTGTGCTGCCTAGCAAAGATCCGGGATAGCAGGTAAGTTTTGGAGCCCAACCTCTGTAAGCCCACTCAGGTTCCAAGCGGTCCCCGCTCCTTCGTGGAAGCTGTTGGGATTTAAGCGCCTCCAGGCGCGCTGTGCAGGAAGTGGGCGGTGTTGTCCTCCCAAGTCAGGCTGGGAGCCGTAGTTTCCACCCCGCTCCGCGGCCGAGCGATGTCACCAGCTCGGCGGCGTGGGCAACCACAGCGTCAGGGACCCAGCGATGGTGTGCTGCCTAGCAAAGATCCTGGATAGCAGGTACGTTTTGGAGCCCCCTCTGTGCGCCCACTCAGGTTCAAAGCGGTCCCCGCTCCTCCGTGGAAGCTGTCGGGATTTAAGCGCCTCCAGGCGCGCTGTGCAGGAAGTGGGCGGTGTTGTCCTCCCAAGGCAGGCTGGGAGCTGTAGTTTCCACCCCGCTCCGCGGCCGAGCGATGTCACCAGCTCGGCGGCGGGGGCAACCACAGCGTCAGGGACCCAGCGATGGTGTGCTGCCTAGCAAAGATCCGGGATAGCAGGTACGATTGGGAGCCCCCCTCTGTGCGCCCACTCAGGTTCAAAGCGGTCCCTTGCGCCTATTGTTTAATTACCAAGTATTGCGGCTCTGGACCAATGAGAGCTCTTGACAGAAACATGATGTTTTTTCTTTTCCATTCTTCGTTTGTTTGAGAACTGCCCCCAAAACTTTTGAACTTGTCAGTGACAAGTGTGGAGTTTGAGGAGTTGTCGAGACGCTGTAAAGAGGGAGGGACACGAAGAGCTTTCATGACTCCCTCACACTCCAACTAAAACTCTGGCGACCAGGAAAACTTCACACATTTCTTAGGACGGACTTGAGGTTATGAGTATGTGAGGCAAAGCATGGTATAAACTTATTATAATATTCTGCCATGCCCAAGAAAGTTAAATGCCCGTCTCTGGATTGAGGCACTGGAAGTTTATCTATCGTCTTTACAAGGCGTTCTTTAGGTCTAACACCATCACAGATCAAGCGATGACCCAGGTAATCTATTTCAGAAAGATTAAACCTGCATTTATTTTTACGCAGTGTCAGACCCCTATTACGGAAGCGTTCAAACACACACCTCAGTCTTTCATTGGGTTCAGCTTGTGAAGCAGCATTAATCAACACATCATCTTGATGAATTTTGACTCCTTCCACACCCCTTAATACATCTTCCATCACCCTCTGAAAGACAGAGGCTGCCGAGATTATGCAGAATGGAAGACGTGTGAACTTGTAAGTTACAAAAGTGTGATGAAAGCAGTCAGATCCATGAAGTCATCATTTATCTTGACCTTGTGGTATACTGCACATAGATCAAGAGTGGAAAAAATACGTGCGTCTTTCAACTGTGCCAACATTTCCGTGATATTAGTGAGAGGGTACCTGTCTGCAAAAACAGCACGGTTTAGGGAACGCAAGGCCACCCATAAGCGTACCTCTCCAGAGGCCTTGCATGCAAGAACAACTGAAGTCAACCACTGACTGGCCTCACTCTCAATGATGATACCCTCACAATTTAGTTTCTCGAGTTCTGCACACAGACTCTTTCATGGCCAAGGGCACATTACGTACTTTATAAGTGGCAGGGGCCGCCTCAGTTTTCAGGGTAATTTTGTGGATATAATCTGAAAGGCAACCCAACTTCAATTAAAAACTTCTTTGAACTCAGATCGTAGTGCGGAAGTAGAATCAGCCACAGAGGAGACACAACTGGCATCTCTGTTACTCAGAGTAGAATTCGAAGGATAAGGATGTGGTGACGTGTCTCTCAGGACAATGCAGGGGTCAGTACCAGCAACCAAAGACACTCCCAAATCAGCAGATTATGCTGTCACCTCTGCATGATACTTACATTTTACCAACTGTCAACCTCCCTTTATATTCAATGTTGCTAAGGAAAGAACCAAATAGCTTTATTGGCTGACCGCCATAGGCTAATGACCTGAGGTCTTTTTTATATATTTTTACTTTTCCGTGTAGTTTCAAATCAAAGAACTCTTTGGGAATAAGAGAGATCTTCGCACCAGAGTCAAAGAGCATCCTAATGTTGCAATTGTTAACTAAAATGACATTACCTAGACCATTAAATTTATTTTTCTCAATAGGTGTGAAGATCTCGCCCCAATGCAAATCATCGTAGTCATATTCAGAATCAATTTCGCTTTCCAAGACCACTTCTTTGACACGCTTAGACCTGGCTTTCTTAGCTCTGCAGGTTTTAGCTATTTGTCCAACTTTCCCACGGTTGCGGCACTTGGAAGGGAGAGCTGGGCATGACTTGTCATTGGCAAGATGACCAAAGAGATCACATTGGTAACACCTCATCCCAGCATTCTCTTTTGACCTAGAGTCAGAAGAGGTTTTGTTAGCTTCACAAGGTTTCCAGTCAGGTTCGCGCTGCTTCCAAACAGGTCTTCTATGTTTTTTAGAAACAGCACAAACCTTTTCCTCTGAAACCCTGTTCTCTTTTTTGATCACCTCGACACAAGCTAAGGAATGTTCAATTCTTTTGGCTAGAACAATGACCTCATCAAGTTTAGGATCATCTTTTTGCCACAGTTCATCTTTGATTTTCCCGAAGTTGCAACTAAGCATGAACTGGTCGCGGATGCGCTCCTCTAGTGAACGATCAAATTTGCAAGTTGCGGCAAGTTTGCTTAAAGCTGTGATGTAAGTTTCCACAGACTCATCCGATTTTTGCACACGTTTCCCAAAGTGGTAGCATTCTAGAATAGTGCTAAGTTTTGAAAGGTAGTGTTTATCTAACTTTTTGAGGCAAATTTCAAATTTGTTGAAATTGTCGGATTCGGCATCGGTCAGGTCAGGAAGGTGCTCAATTACATCTTGGCCTTCTGAGCCTAGACAATTTAATAGTATTGCTGATTTTCTTTCAGAACTCAAGGATACACCACAAACCATTGCATAATTAAAAATACCTTTTTCCATTTTGGCCAGCGCAAGATTGGATCACCAGGATTGGAGAGGAGAAAAAGGTGGTGGTGTTACATTTTGCATCTTTTGAACAAGATACATAAGTAATTACAGGAGTTTAAAGCAAGCAAACTGTAAGTAAACAACAATTTTGACAGTAAAGAGTAAACAGCTCAGTCAATGCACAATAAGTACAATAACCATGGAATTATTCAAGAAGTAGATGTACAGTTGTGCGCATCAGCAGGAATAGTACCTTAAAGTGGTGCGCAATAGGTAGTGGATAATGTCAAACACTATAACACATAAATAATAGAGCAGATAAGATCAGCTGAGGATAAAAGCCGTAATTGAACGGTGTATGTAAGTGCACTGATGAGCATGTAAATGTTGTGCGCATCAGCGTTTTGAAGAAATTATGTCATAAAACGGAACATTGTCAGCTTCGCGTGTCTGCAAAAATGTAAAAGTAAACACACATTTTAAAGTTAAACCTATTTTGCTGTGCGTGGCAGCGTGGGCTGGTGTATTTTGAGCTGTGTGTGCCAGCGTAAACAGCGCACGAAGAAAGTAAGTAATAAAGATTCTAATAAATGTGCAGTGATGAAGGTCCACACAGGAGGTAGTAATTCAAGATGATTTATTCCATGAAGATAACAAGTAGTAAGTTACAGGACATCATGTAGTTATGTAGTAGATCAGAGCCCTACCAGGAGCTGCCTGTCAGCTGCTCAGCCCATGACCAACTGTCACTCTGCCTCTCTCAGTCCCAACAGTCCGAGGCATCTTCAGACTCCAACATTCCAATGAGTCAGAGCACAGGCACTGGCTGAGTAGGGGAGGTAAAACACCTTACAACATATATGCAGGATACTACATATACCCCTTTTCCTTCTAACAGAAGAACAATGCAAGATAAGATAAAAGATAACGAGAGTGAACAAAGAACAGATAGCGAGGAAGGAACAAAGGTGTGAGAGAGAAAATGAGAAGGGAAAGAGAGAGCAAGGGAGAGCGCAGGAGATAAAGGGAGAAGACAAGGAGGAGAAGGTAAAGTGGAGTAAGCAGAAGAATAAACCCAACTGCAACAACAATGAACTAGAAAGAAGGCGACAGTGAGACGCAAGAGAGGGAATAAGAAATGGAGAAAGACAGACGTGCCAAAGACAACCCCCAACCATTCCCACTGGCCAGGCAGGCAAGAAAGGAAGGAAGAATAAGGCAAAACGCAAACCGGACAGCAGCCACGGCACAGACACAGATTGGAGGGAAAGCGGATCTCTTCCTGAAGAGGCAAGAAGAAGAAAGAACAAAAACAGGAGTGAAGGCTGGAGACAAAGCAAGACGGCAAGCAATGTAAGTCCAAAGACCAAGGATGAAAATAGGTAAGACATCATGAGAAAAGCTGGACATAATAGAAACAGAGAAGAAAATAAGTACAGTAGTGCAACTGATCCTCTCCCAATTTCCCCAAAAAACAATTAGATAAGTATGAGAATAACATTGCGTTGTGAATACAGCAATACAACTTAATGTAAAGAGACAATTTCAGCCAATGGGACTAAGACCCATGGCCGTCCTCTGCTCCTGTGCAGGATGGTGAGGAGAACTGTAAATGGGACCAAAGCCCATGACAAAGTAGGCTGTGTAAAGTAACCCCCCAAGAAGAGGGAAACAGAACTGCCCTGTAAAAATGGGACTATGACCCATGTGACGCCCTGTGTGAGGGTGAAAATGTAAATGTAAATGGGACTGAGACCCATAAGACGCTGCCCTGTGTGAGGGTACTAATGAAAAAGTAAATGGGACTGAGACCTATGCTACGGTGCCCTGTGTGAGGGTAAGAACTGTATGTTACCAATGAAGGCAAAAGTATGTGTGCAAATTTGGCTAGTACCCATTCCCAGACTAGAGTATATAGGCAAATGGGGCTATGAACCGATTCCCATCCCTGTGTAGGGAAACGTACAGTGTAATTACCATAAAGAAAGTAGGCAAATGTGTGTATAAGCAAATGGGGCTGGAAACCCTTGTGATCCCAATGTTGTGAAGAAAGAGATGTAGAAGTACACATGTGAAATAAACTCCAGAAGGAGTGTACACAATGTCCTTGAATGTGAAATAATGAACCTGTGTGCAGGTGTGTGCTCAATGCATGTGTACAAGCGGTGGAAAAGTGCGAGCATAATGAAAAATTCAAATATTTTATTAGCTGCCTGAAGGAGATAAGTGTGAGCTTGTCACCAAAACTCTCTGAACACCCAGGAAGGACAAGCTGAACACCATGTAGCCACGAATCACATTCCAGTAAAAGGAAAATTAGAGTGTGGCACAGAAATGTAGCATGTCCTTGTAAGCACCAGATGATCTTGAATGTCCAATCACTGTGCTGGCTCCTGGCTCTTCCGTGTAGGAATGTAAAAAAGTGAGGGTCACATAAGCAGTAATACTTGAACAAGCAGGATGTGTGCAAGTCGCTCACAGGACCATGTCCATGTACAATGCCTTACATGAACAAGTGCGAGGCATGTGGTGTAATGCACAAGGTGGAGGATGACAAACATCATGGAGTGGCATGCTGGAAAACGGCGGGCAATGATAAATATGTATTTGAAAACTGGACAGGTGCCACATAGAAGCCACATCTAATACACAACCACTTATTTTTCTAGCATGTCTAGTGCTGAGCAAACACAAGATGGCTACTGGAGAATATCTCCCTTATCTCAGCATCTACAAACCAAAGTATTTTTGAAAAAGCAGTGTCCAACCTTTGACACTAAATGCTTCTCAGGGATGCTCTCCAGTCAGATGTGAATCTGAATAACATCAGGTGCATTTAGCCTCTTTCATGCTCATGACGGCCCTTGGCCATCATGAGTCACGGTGGGCGTGTGCGCATGACGGCCGGGCCGTCCGAGCCACGCCCAAGATTGGAATGTCCTAGCACAGTGGCGGAATTTGTGCCTGAGCGAAGCGGCTATAAATCAAGGGGCATATTTACCAAGGCCTTGGATCATGCTTGCACCACCCAACATAGTACATACACGATGCAAAACTCCAAGTCATATTTATGAAGTCATGCAAAGCACTTTGCATGGCTTTAAATGGCTTCATAAATATGGCATAATGCAACGCTGTGCAAATTGCTACATTGCATTACTCTGCACATGGGCATTGCAGTGGGTGTTCCCACACAAATCCCATGGTTTTTAATGCATTCCCAGATTTACCAAACCTGGTTAACCTGGGAATGCGCCACAAATGTATGCCTTCCCAGGTGAAGCGTACCGAGAAGAAATATCTTTATTTCTCCTCATTTGTTCCTCTTACATAGGAAGAGGACAACTCCCCAATGAATTGTTTTTGTGCAGGACGGTGCACCTTCCAGCACAAAAACAATCCTGCCTACAACACTGGCACCCTTGTACCTGCATTGGTGGTAGGCCGTCAAACCAGCTCCAGTACTGGGGAAAAGGATGGGAATGCACTATATTGGATAAATATGGCGTATTCCTGCTCTTTGCCTGTGATGAAGGGCATCATAGCAAGGCAACGTGCTGCTCTGCCCTGGTCCACAATTCCCATAAAATTGCCCACATGTGTTTGCATCAGGGAACATGTAAATGTTAAAGTGAAGCAAGCCACTAGTACTCCACACTTGACTATGCGAGTAGCTGATGCTAAAGATCATATACACACCTGCTGCCACTGATTATGGAGGATTGATCGAATCCATTCAGGGAGAATAGAAAAGAACATAATGTTGATGAATGATATTCATACAGATATCTTCCCATTGGTTTTAAATTTTCTTTGATAAACTCCAATGAGGCAATATTTTTGTAAACAATATTTGGGATACAATATTTATATCATACTGCATTCTGGCTAAGATACTCTGATGCCAAACCACTGATGCACTATTTTGTTTTTTTGTAGGATATGGTCTTGATATGACTGTGAAGTACAGGGGTGGGGTTTGCAGCATGCAAATTGCTGGTGCAAATTCAAGTTCAAGCTGCACTGGAACAGATGGACCTTTGTCTCTAATTGAGGCTTATCATCAACTCATCGCTGGTACATCAATGACAGTGAAGCATATTTAGTTCCACAATAGTTACAGAGAAGAGTATATTTCCAGACCATGAAACTTTATTAGCAGATTATCAAAGTTACAAAGTCAAATCACTCAAATTAGTAATAAATCTTCAATGATGATGCTAATCATTGGTTAGAGTAATTTCAAAGTGATTTAGATTACCAAGTAGAAAGACAGACTGTTGAAAATATTATCGTAAGCAAATCAAGCACGTTTCGTTGCCCATGAAGGGCAGTTCCCTAATATTAATCTTAGAATGCAAAAGGTTGCAGGAAATCAAGCAGCAGGTGTCAGCAAGTAAAGCCTCTAATAGCACAAGCAAATAAAGATTCTGTCAGGCAACGAAAATAATGTATTTTCTCAGGAGTCTAAACCTTTGAGGGGATCAATGTAAGACCTGTAGAAGAGTGAAAAGGAGCATACAATTGACCAACCCGAATCAAGCACTGCACAATAGAACACATTTCAGCCTTCTTCACAGACATCACATAATGGAAGTTTTCAGTCGCGTGGCCTTCTGCTGATATCTCATAACGGATCAACATCAACCAGTACTTGCCATAAGGTGCAGACGTACATTATTCAACTCTCAGTGAGACTCACGCAGACAGACATTTCCGACAGAAACAAAAATATTGGCAACATAGAGCTACCTGGTGTAGCTGAGCTCCTCAAACAAGAGAAAGAGAAAAATGTACATCAGCCAGAAAAAGGACAACTTCTCATGAGGGTACAGTGGCAGACACAAAGTCCGTCCGCCACTTCACCACCAAAGGCAATTGTACCGATTGCTACCTGGCGGATGGTACATGGTGCCTAAAATGGTGGCAGTGCCTAGCAGGCACCAAATTAGGATGTTGTTATGAAACGTGCCTGCCACTTTCGTGCAGGGAAATGCACAGCATCACATTAGAACACTGTGAACGGTGGATTGCTGGCAAGATCGTTGATTAATATAGATAGCTTCCCAACCTTTAGGTCATTCAAAACTACTCCTAAAGAAGGAATCATAGTGCCTTAGATGTCACCTCCTATTTGTGAAGCACTGCACTTCACTATCACATGAAGCACAAGTTCCTTATCAACTATCACATCTACATAATACACCTTACGAAACAATAACGCTAAGAGGCTGCAACCTACCCAAAATAAAGGGAGCTGACAATAAGGATTTTGCACACACGCAATAAACTCCAGAAATAACAAGATCCTATGCACCAAGCACCTGCTCTGCAAAAACCCAGATCTCTGTACACATTGACAGCAATCCAGCATCTAAGGGTTTCTAGTCTATTCCTTTCTTCTCGTTAAACAAAGCTCTCCTTATCGTTGCCAACCTAAACTCATCTTTGGGTATATCCCAGCAATATTTAATTTCTCTTCTGCCTTTTCCCACTCAACCTTTTTTAAAGTTGTATTTAAATTAATTTTAAATGCAAGGTAGTAGTCATTCAGCTCGTAATCAAATGTTGTGATGGGAAGAGTGATTCCCTTACACATACATTGGTAAATTGTACATGCTACATCAGCATTAATAGCAAAAATGTTCCCATCGTTCTGTGGGAAATGCTGATGTTTCCCACTGTAAACCTACCCTGGGCAAGCCATCGTCCCCTATGTCCCTCTCAAAGCCCATTTGAAATTACTTGGATTCAGAACAATTAACGCAAAGACCCAATAATTCTACAAACACTACTAGTGTGTGTAGCAATATTCGCATTAGGAATTATGTGCGTATGTCCATTCAGTCTTTTCCTTGAAATTGATTTCTAACCTACTGTCTTGCAATCCCTCAAAATATTATTGTCAATTCTATTCATCTTACATCATCCCTTCTTTCTGAGCACAGGATACATCAATCTTTGTGGGAAACCTAAAGAAATGCCATACAGTGCCCATATTTTGGTCTTGACCATTTCGCAAGGATCATCCCCAAACCATTTGCTTACACCTTCTTGTTTTCTGAACCTATTTTTGTTAGCTTTTAGGACTCTGCACACTTTACCACTGCTAACCAGGGCTATAGTGCTTGCACACCCTCCTTTAAACATGGTAAAATTGTCTTACACCCTATTGGCATATTTAATTTACTTTTAATTCCTTGGTAAAGTGGTACCACCAGTACCCAGGGGCTGTAAATGAAATCCTACTAGTGGGTCTGTAGAACGTATTATACCAACTACTTCAGTAGCCTGTTTGAACATGTCTAAGGCCTGCCATTACAAAATGTGTGAGCAGTTAAAAACTGCCATTTAGAGCTGTCAGGATAAACATCTTGCCAGACCTAAACCTTTCCTTTCAATACGTATAAGTCACCCTTTGGGAAGACCCTAAACTGCCCACAGGGCAGGGTGCAGTGTATTTAAAAAGCTGGATATGTACTTTTAATTTTTACAGGTCTTGGTAGTGAAAAACTCTTAAATTTGCTTTTTCACAACTGCAAGGCCTCTCCCATAGGATAAAATAGGGTTAACATATTACATTTACTATAGCCCTATAGCCCACCGTAGCGGGCTATACCAGTTAATAAAGGCCCACTCCAGCGTTAAAGGCCCGAGACGAAGGCGAGGGCCTGTAACAAGGGCTCGGATAGGCCTTTGTTTAAACAGCATTGGAAAGTTGGAATGTTGCTCTGTGGGCCTTTACTGGCCGTAGAAGCACAGAGCACTCCACTGTCTGCAATTAAGTGCTCCAAATTGCAATGATCTAATACATGATAACTTTAGCTTGGGAGCAGGGAATGAATGTCGAGTTTGGTGTGTGAAGAATTGTAATTTAATCCCTTTTTAATAGTAAAGTCAGATATGTTGCCATTCTGAAAATGCAAACTTTTCGAAAGTTTGCATTTTCTTGTCGCAACCATTTGGTGTCTACAGTCTGTAACCTGGATCACATGACTAGGTGTAGCTGGCAGTTGGTCTTTGTGTATTGCTCACAACAGTGAGATGAAGGGAAGATAGGCAAAATGGGTCACCTCTGACTTGATGAAGGGGAGAAGATGTCTCCTATCATACTTGAGAATCAACTAAATACTTCAAGTGTCACTGATCACTTGACCCTACCCGCACTGCATATTGCAAACAATAATTTGCCAAATGTATACCCACACATTTTTTTAAAAATCTGTACATTTCACATGTATTTAATGCATTCTGTTTTGTGTAACAATTATTATCCAAAATGAAACTCTGCACAAAAAAGTTGTCTTTCAAACAATATTACTTTAGTCTGTATAATTTCTTTTTTTTAAAATTCCAACATTTTTAATGAATGCATTTAAACATTCATGAACTTCATAAGTCGTTTATCCCAATGCATTTCGGGATGCAAGATCCCTTCTTCAGGGCTTATTTACAAAAATGAGCTCAAGAAATGCTAGCTGGTTATTTAATAAACCTTCACCAAACTGAAAACACCCGATTTGTGAATGAAAAGTGCTACTTGAACAGTACCACTTACCAACAATGTGTTCAAATGCGAGCAAATAATGCTGCTGAAGTCCAGAACATGATGCAATAAATTCTAAAATCAAAAAGAACGAACTTATGTTCAAAGCCCCAATTTCCTAGAATTGCTGTGGCAATATCTGCTATCTATTGACCCAAGCGTGTTAGCTTTAAACAACCCTGCCAACGGAAATCTGGGTACACTGTGTAGTAAACAGAATCCACTGGTCCTTCCAAAAAATTGTTTACTGCACAAATAAAAGTATGCTGTAAATATCTACACCAGAGCTATCTCATATAACTGTGATAGCTACATATATGTAAGTTCTATTCAGTGAATCTCTTAAATCAAAGCATGTTCTCGCTCTCTAAAGCATGAATACCTCTGTGATTAACTCGACAATCTGAGTATACCAAAGTATCAGCTAAAAACAGTTTGTAATAACCCTGAGAGGGTCTATGGTATAAACCAGTATCCCCAACGTGCTCTCAATTATGCCTGAAAATAAATATGTTTACCTTAATGCAAAGATGAGACGCGGTTCTCGAAAAATGAAGGCCACAAATAACACTTCGAGGAGCGTGCTGAGCACCCAGTCTGTAGATAAACTTGTTTTCCAAACCGTAGCCTGTAAACCATAAATCCAAAGGTTGAAGTACACCAGTGTGCGTACACAGCGTATTTGTTCTACTTTCATGCTGTACAATTGACCTGTAGGAATGTCAATGAACTTCCAACTGAAAACCGTGCCAATCAAATGCTGGTAACGTACCCAAGCCTCTGAGTTGCCCCGATTCAAGTACCGTCACGCTCATAGCCACAAAAATAGGACTACTCTGAACTCTACCGAAGTAAAAATATTGGCTATCTTGCGTTGACGCTATCAACCCAATTACTAAAACGCTGATGTGCCAATCAGATGCTGGAAACGTACACCAGCCTCTGTGCTTCTCCGATTCAGGTACCGTCATGCCCATTGCCACGAAAATCGAACTACTCTCAACAACACTAGGGCAAAAACGGCGGCCATCTTGCGATGACTATATCAACCTTATTTCTAACACGCTATTGTGCCATCATAAATAAATGCTCATAAAACGACCAAAAGGGTAAAAGAAAGGTGAAATTGAATCTTCATCCAAAAAGTGAATACAAGTAAACCTATTGTACCAGCACTCTTCAGAGTAGTCCTATTTTTGTGGCTATGAGAGTGACAGTACTTGAATCGGGGAAACTCAGAGGCTTGTGTACGTTACCAGCGTTTGCTCGGCGCGGTTCTCAGTTGGAAGTTCGTTGAAATTCCTACAGGTCAGTTGTACAGCATACGAGTAGAACAAATACTCGGTGTACGCACACTGTTGTACTTCAACCTTTGGTTTTATGGTTTACAGGCTACGATTTGGGAAAAAAGTTTATCTACAGACGGGGTGGGCAGCATGCTCCTCAAAGTGCTTTTTGTGGACTTCCTTTTTTGAGAACTGCGTCTCATCTTCGCATTAAGGTAAACGTGTTCATTTTCAGGCATAATTGAGAGCACGTTGATGTAGTGGTTTTTACCATAGACCCTCTCAGGGTTTTTGCAAACTGTTTTTAGCTAATACTTTGGTATACACAGATTGTCGAGTTAATCACAGAGGTTTTTACGCTTTAGAGCGAGAACATGCTTTGATTTAGGAGGTTCACTGATAAGAACTTACATATATGTAGCTATCGCGGTTATATTATAAAGCTCTGGTGTAGATATTTACAGCATACTTTTATTTACCCAGATTTCGGTTGGCAGGATTGTTTCAAGGTAACACGCTTGGGCCAATAGATAGCAGATATTGCCACAGCAATTCTAGGAAATTGGGGCTTTGAACATAAGTTTGTTCTTTTTGATTTTAGAATTTATTGCGTCATGATCTGGACTTCGATTCAGAAAAGGGGGTGGTGATGAACAGAGTGTCTGAATTAAGCAGACCACTCTTACCCAGTCCAAAGATCAGGGCTTGATCCATCACCGTTATTTATCTCACTGCCCCATCCCAGCTCAGAACCTGGCTATATGCAAATCAGTCTGTCCCTGGCCCAGTGCATCATGGGAACAGGGCAGACTAAACTACCAAGCCAATTCTTCACCAGAAAGGAGACAAGCTACCGGGGACCGGTTTCTGGCATTTTAGCCGTCTTCGGCCCGGCTTGCTTGAATCCTGATGGAGCAGAGAGAAAGGGACTCATGTCTGAGTATACCCTGCCACACCTATAGTGGCCAAAAACGATTCAGAAAAGGGGGTGGTGATGAACAGAGTGTCTGAATTAAGCAGACCACTCTTACCCAGTCCAAAGATCAGGGCTTGATCCATCACCGTTATTTATCTCACTGCCCCATCCCAGCTCAGAACCTGGCTATATGCAAATCAGTCTGTCCCTGGCCCAGTGCATCATGGGAACAGGGCAGACTAAACTACCAAGCCAATTCTTCACCAGAAAGGAGACAAGCTACCGGGGACCGGTTTCTGGCATTTCAGCCGTCTTCAGCCCGGCTTGCTTGAATCCTGATGGAGCAGTGAGAAAGGGACTCATGTCTGAGTATACCCTGCCACACCTATAGTGGCCAAAAACGATTCAGAAAAGGGGGTGGTGATGAACAGAGTGTCTGAATTAAGCAGACCACTCTTACCCAGTCCAAAGATCAGGGCTTGATCCATCACCATTATTTATCTCACTGCCCCATCCCAGCTCAGAACCTGGCTATATGCAAATCAGTCTGTCCCTGGCCCAGTGCATCATGGGAACAGGGCAGACTAAACTACCAAGCCAATTCTTCACCAGAAAGGAAACAAGCTACCGGGGACCGGTTTCTGGCATTTCAGCCGTCTTCGGCCCGGCTTGTTTCCTTCCCAGTGTAAGAATTGGCTTTTGTAGTTTGGTTTGCCCTGTTCCCATCATGCACTGGGACAGGAACAGACTAATTTGCATACAGCCAGGTTCTGAAACTGGGATGGTGCAGTGAGCTAAAAAACGGTGTTGGATCTAGCCCTGATCTCTTGACTGGGTGAGAGCTTTCTGCTTAATTCAGAGACTCTGTCCCTCACCACCCCTTGTTGTAAATATATGATCTGGACTTCAGCAGCATTATTTGCACGCATTTTAACTCCTTGTTGGTAAGTCGTACTGTTCAAGTAGCACTTTTCATGAATCAGGTTTTTTCAGTTTGGTGAAGGTTAATTAAATAACCAGCCACCATTTCTTGAGCTCATTTTTGTCAAAAGGCGGATTGTAACTTGTTCCGCCAATGTTGTGCTATACAATTATATGTGAAATTTTGTTTATTTCTTGACAGTACCCCTGAAGAACGGATCTTGCATTCTGAAATGCATTGGGATAAACAACTTATGAAGTTCATGAATGTTTAAATGCATTTGTTAAAAAATTTCAAATTTTGTTAAAAAGAAATTATAAAGACTAAAGTAAAATTGTTTGAAAGACACAACTTTTTTTGTGCAGCCTTTCATTTTGGATAATAATTGTTACACAAAACAGAATGCATTAAATACATGTGAAATATACAGATTTTGTAAAACAATTGGCAAATTATTGTTTGCAACATGTAGTGTGGGTACGTTCAAGTGATCAGTGACACTTGAAGTATTTAGTTGATTCTCATAATAGGGAGGGTAGCTTGCTCCTTTTCCCCCCAGCACTCCCTGATTAAACTTGGGATAAAAATTCTGATTTAGTACTAATTTTTCTCAAATAGGTGTGCGCAGTACAAACCATTATCTCCTCCTATCATACTTGCACATCATAAAGGCTCTTCCTGATCTCACTAACAAAGGTTTGACACTAGTCTTTTGTGGCAAGCTGGGATTCAGGCAGGGGGTGGAAAATCCCCAACACCTGTGCACTTGGAAACTCCAGAACCTTCTCTTACTTCAAAGTGACACAATGTGTAAATATTTGCCCCTCAGAGACAACTCTTCAGAACACATCTGGACTTGTGTAAGACTGGAAATGACTGCTTCACTGCTCTGCTAGAAGGACTATTAATGTGTCGCACTGCTGCCTGGGTGAAAGACTAGACCTGCATCTTGAACCCAGGACCACCACAGTGACTCCAAAGGCTAGTTGGCTAGCCTTCTGATCAGAGCCTCAGGGACAGAAAAGGCACTAACCACCTTTAACCTCGCACCTGGATCCTGTCTGCTGTGAATCCTATCCCCCAAATAGTGCCACCCAGCCCTGGAGCCTTGGAAATGGGCCTGATGGTGCTCTGCCAGCCCAGCTGTTGTCATATCAGCATCACCTCTGACACAATTTTTTTAAATTAGTGTGGGATTTTTCTTGTGTTGTGTTTTCACTTTATTACTGTTTGAAGGGCTGCATAAATACTTTAAACCTTGCCTCTAAGTTAAGCCTGAAGGCTTTTGCTTAGATGTGAACCACCCCTGTTTGAGTAGCAAGAAGGGTTTCTAGGTCCTGAAGAAAGGCCACAATCATTTTGTCATCCAATGATATGAAACATGTAGACAGTTATCCTCACTTAAAAATTTGAAAAGTCTACTAGGATATCTACGTTCAAGTACTACTGTTTTTAATCATGACATGGAACCCGCCACTTAAAGTTGGTTCAGCTGGCTCCCTTTGTTATTTTTAATCCATGCATTTCCCACACCCTACTCACCTTGTTTTACACCACACATCCCTCATCAATGGCCAAGGCCATGGACAAAGAGATCTTTAGCAAAGAGCCCTCCTGCGGGGCCGTTTGGGCATTGCAGCACCGGCCTGAGGGGCTGCCTTATGATGAAGCATGACACCGTTTGGGGTGTGTGAGGGCCCTTGCTCCTTACAGTCTTAATGTAGCACAAGTAAGAAAAAAAAAACAAATGTATTATCTAACACCGCATAGCTGCCTTCCCCTTTGGGATAGTGGCACTGCTGTACTTAACGGTCTGCTTTCAGTGTTCATTGTAATTTAGTAATTAGCTATCTCTGTTAAATAACATATTATTTAGTACTCTTTACTATTTTTCCTCACAAAACACTCCAATATTCATATGAAAACAATAGATCGAACATATAAGATACATGAGGCATAGCCCAGATATTGAGGCCTGTCTTGCAACCAATATACAGAAAACATCAAACAGAAAATAAAAGATAGAGCACCTTACATACATCCAAGAAAGCAAAGACAGGCCATATATATGACTAACACTGTGCTTTCACCAGCACCTCACACCATGGTATGACATACACTACCAGACATTTGCGTATTACTCATAGTTACTGACATGCGGCCAAGACAGCATAGATAAAAAAGTATTATGGCATGTAAAAGCACTTGCCACATCTCCGTTCATTAGGGAGTGTGACTATCTATTAAATTAAAAGTGACATGCCTGCAAATTGAAAAGCCCTCAGGTCTTTGCCCTTAAACATCATATTCCCAAACCCCATACCTTGACCAATAAAACATATGCTTCTTATCAAGGACAAGACCACATTATAATACAATAACCTATCATGATGCTGGGTCAGTAATCAAACCTCAGAATTGTGTTGAAGGTCACCGAACTGCCACAATAGATATAAGGGCCACACAAGTTACAGAATGGGCAATGTATACATGTGAATGACATAACATATTGCAAGGACCTTTTATAGTAAATGGTGAAAAAGTTTGATTACCCCGGAATAGTATTTATGCCTTGTGTAAGCAATCTGTTAACTGACAATGTTTCATTTGTGTTTAAAAAAAAAACAAGAGCATGAAAATGTAAAGGATGTGCTATTTATAAATAAACTTGAGTGTCCACATCATCAAAATACAGAAGGCCTTCTGATACATCCCCTCATGTGGCACACCGCTGGCGTTCATAGAAATGATTCGCAAAAAAGTAAATTTGAAAGGTTCAAAGTTTTCAGCGTTTTAATGATGTTTAGTTCATGTTGATATTTACAACATATTAGTTGCAATGTTGGTTCATTAGATTAATGCAAACGTTAGTCCCAATGCATTTCGGGCGGGAGAGCCCTTGATCACGGAGTCTGAAGAGAAAGAAAGATGAGGCCGGGTGAGTGGCTGTGTGAAAGATAAAAAAACGGGGGGGTTGGGTTTTTAACGTGAGCTAGGTGAAGGGTTGTGCGCTGTTACAATACTCGGTTAACGTGCGCAGTGTGACAACTTTAATAGGTGAAGGGAGGGTGGTGTGGGACTCTAACGCGCGTGAAACACAGCGTGCAAGATACGAGGCAATTACAAAGGTAACGCTTAAAAGCGGAGCGGTCTGTGAACTTACTTGGTGCTACGGATAGCGTGCCTGATAATCCATTCACGGGTCGGTGACAGAGTTGTAAGTGATTAGCTGGTATACATGCAGTGGCTGACGGGCGCGTTTACGTGATGGTAGAGATAGATGAAGGACTAAGTGTCGGGAGTGTGAAGGAGGTAAAAGAAGGTAAAAGAAGCGGCCATGTTAAAGGGAGAAGAGATATGAATGAGAATGGAGGAAACATAGCGGAGCAATGTAAACGAAGTAAACAAAGTCATGAATGATACACATAATTACAAATAACAACTAAATTCACTGCGGTCATTTAAGCCAAAAGGCTTGAAGGTCTGCAAACGGTAAATCCACTCGAGCTCACGTTTCAATAGTAACTTGTGGATGTCAATTCCTTCTTTCTTGGTGACTGTTTCCAAGATGACAAATTTCAACTGGGCAATGGTATGCCGGGATTCAAGAAAATGCATGGCTACACTTGATTTTTCAAGTTTGAGTCTGATATTCGACTTGTGCTCATTTAAGCGGGTCTTGATCTTACGTTCGGTTTTTCCAACGTATAGTTTCCCGCAGGGGCATTTTAGAGCGTAAATTAAGTTCATCGAGTCGCATGTGGCATCCACTTGTAGGTGTATTTTGTGGCCTTTCATAGGATGTTGTATTGAGTTACCCTTAATGATGTTGTGACAATGGTTGCAATTTAGGCACGGTTGAGTGCCACGGTGTTGAATTGTGGTGTCACTAGGTTTGCTTAGAATCTCCTGTAGGTTTTTGCTTCTTGTGTGAGCAAATATTGGAGGGTTTTGGAAAATGCCCTGAAAATCTGGCTCCATCTGCAGTATAGGCCAATGCCTATATATGATCTTTTTGTAGATGTGGGTGACAGTAGAGTATTTAGAAACTAGAACCATTCGATCTTCTTGCTTCTTATGGCTTTTGAGTAGACTGTCTTTTCTGGGTATCTGTTGGACTCTGGTTCGTGCGTCTTGCAGTATGTCTTCCGGGTACCCTCGGTTGCGAAATCTTTCATGCATTTCATTGATACGTGTATCAAGTATGGACTCGTCTGATACAATGCGTTTTACTCGCAGCATCTGCGAGTAAGGTAAATGTTTCTTTAGAGTACCCTGATGGAAACTTGAAAAATGTAATGTGTTGTTGCGATCTGTACTTTTTCTATGCAAATCTGTCACTAGGCCTTGTGGTGTGGTTTTGATATGAACATCCAAGAAGGAAATGCTGGTATCACTTATTTGCCAAGTCAGATTAATTCGTGAGTCTTTGGTGTTGATTTCTGATAGAAAGTTTTCAAGAGTGTCTTTGGTGTCTGACCATAGGAAAAATAAGTCGTCAATGTAGCGCACGTACATTTTTGATTTATCTTGGAAGCGCTGATCAGTGTATATGTGCTGTTTCTCGAAATTCTCCATGTAGACGTTAGCGTATGTGGGGGCGGCGCAGTTTCCCATCGCCATGCCTGAGAGTTGCAAAAACCATTGATCATCCAGTCTGAAGTAGCTATGGTACAAAATAAACATCATGAGTTCCATGATGAATGCCTGTTTGGTTACGTCAATTTCGCTGTGCAGTAGTATTTGTTCCACAGCCTCAATACCTCCTAAGTGGGGTATTGAGGTATACAGAGAGCTCACGTCTGCGGTGCAGAGGACAAGTGGTTCATTGGGTGCCAGTTGTAGTTCAGAGAGTTTCAACAAAAAGTTGGTTGTGTCCTTGACGTAACTAGCTGATTTGGTAACTAGCGGTTGCAGGTACTTGTCAATGAACTTGCCGGGTGTCTCATGTATCGATCCTCTTGTTGACACTATGGGTCGGAAAGGTGGGTCCAAAAGGTTTTTATGGATTTTGGGACACATGTAGATGGTGGGGCTCTTGGGATGTTCAATCAATAAATAGTTTTTAGTACGTTCCTGGATGATATCAGCATGGTAAGCTTTGTTGACAATGGCTTTCAAGATGTTTTGAAATTCCCTGGTGGGATTGTTGTTAAGAGCCATATAGGTCGTTTTGTCTTCAATATGTTCTTGCAGTTTTTTAACGTACATGGTTGTGTTGAGGATTACCAAAGCTCCTCCCTTGTCAGCCTTAACGCATTTAATGCGTGGGTTATTCGCAAGTGCTTTCAAGTTGTCCCGGTCTTTTTTGGTAAGATTTTGTGTTTTCCTAGAGGACTTGAAATTGATTTTCTGAATGTCATTACGTACAAGGGTTTCGAATAGATCGATACATTTATGGCTGCTTGGTGCTTGAAAAGAACTAGGAGGTCTTAATCCAAGGAGCTCATCATCTTTATCCGTGGTGGTGGACGGGAGGGTGTTGTCAAAGAAATTGCGTAGCCTCAATTTTCTTGTGAATTTGAAGGTGCTAACTTCAAGTTCTAAAAGATTGGTAAGAGTGGTTGGGATAAAGGACGTGCCTTTCTCTAATAGGTCCATCTGGTAATCCGATACTTTTATGTCAGATATGTTAATGACTAGACGGTCTTTTTCGGTTTTTGATCTTTCTTCGCCACCGTGCTCCGGGTGGCTGGAGGACTTTTTTCTCTGTCCTTTGGTCTGGCTCCGCCTGAGTCGTCGAGTTGGTCCGGGCCTACCTCTAAAAAATGGCTCGATGAAGTTTGGTCTTGGCTGGCTGCTGATGTGCTGGCTGGTTCTGTACTAGGGGGTGATCTGGATGCTGGTGTGCGTCTCGAGGTTCTACTGGATGAATCAGTGTCTGAGGACGATGTATCGGTTTGTGCTTTTTGTGGACGATTGCGTCGTCGTTGGGCATATATGTCAGCCCACGAGTAAACCTCGTCAAGCTTATAATCAAGCGTGTCCCGTCGGAACTTTCTGACTTTTCGATCGTTGATCTCCTTTTGATGTTTATCCAAGATACTCTTGATGTCTTCTAATGAGGATGTGAGTTCTTCTGGGGTGAGTAGGTTTTTCAGTTCGTTGTCAATCTCTTTGATTTCAATTTCCAGATCTTTTAGAATTCCAGCAAGTTCTTCAACTATCAGCAATATTAAATCGAGGCTGCATTTATTTAATATGCCATTCCATTTTTCAATGAAAGTTTTAGAGTTTTTGCATAAGGAAGGCTTTAGAGCAATTCGCAGACCGCGTGGGATTCTTAGCGCCCGATGGTATCGTAGTAGTGTACTCGCATGGAGCTTCTGATTGATGTGGCGTTTGGACAAATACAATAGTTGTTTTATACATTGCTCCTTGTTCCGGCTGGTGGTGGTGGTGCTGGTTTCTTCCTCTATCAGTGAGTAAATACGGACCAACTCGACGACTCAGGCGGAGCCAGACCAAAGGACAGAGAAAAAAGTCCTCCAGCCACCCGGAGCACGGTGGCGAAGAAAGATCAAAAACCGAAAAAGACCGTCTAGTCATTAACATATCTGACATAAAAGTATCGGATTACCAGATGGACCTATTAGAGAAAGGCACGTCCTTTATCCCAACCACTCTTACCAATCTTTTAGAACTTGAAGTTAGCACCTTCAAATTCACAAGAAAATTGAGGCTACGCAATTTCTTTGACAACACCCTCCCGTCCACCACCACGGATAAAGATGATGAGCTCCTTGGATTAAGACCTCCTAGTTCTTTTCAAGCACCAAGCAGCCATAAATGTATCGATCTATTCGAAACCCTTGTACGTAATGACATTCAGAAAATCAATTTCAAGTCCTCTAGGAAAACACAAAATCTTACCAAAAAAGACCGGGACAACTTGAAAGCACTTGCGAATAACCCACGCATTAAATGCGTTAAGGCTGACAAGGGAGGAGCTTTGGTAATCCTCAACACAACCATGTACGTTAAAAAACTGCAAGAACATATTGAAGACAAAACGACCTATATGGCTCTTAACAACAATCCCACCAGGGAATTTCAAAACATCTTGAAAGCCATTGTCAACAAAGCTTACCATGCTGATATCATCCAGGAACGTACTAAAAACTATTTATTGATTGAACATCCCAAGAGCCCCACCATCTACATGTGTCCCAAAATCCATAAAAACCTTTTGGACCCACCTTTCCGACCCATAGTGTCAACAAGAGGATCGATACATGAGACACCCGGCAAGTTCATTGACAAGTACCTGCAACCGCTAGTTACCAAATCAGCTAGTTACGTCAAGGACACAACCAACTTTTTGTTGAAACTCTCTGAACTACAACTGGCACCCAATGAACCACTTGTCCTCTGCACCGCAGACGTGAGCTCTCTGTATACCTCAATACCCCACTTAGGAGGTATTGAGGCTGTGGAACAAATACTACTGCACAGCGAAATTGACGTAACCAAACAGGCATTCATCATGGAACTCATGATGTTTATTTTGTACCATAGCTACTTCAGACTGGATGATCAATGGTTTTTGCAACTCTCAGGCATGGCGATGGGAAACTGCGCCGCCCCCACATACGCTAACGTCTACATGGAGAATTTCGAGAAACAGCACATATACACTGATCAGCGCTTCCAAGATAAATCAAAAATGTACGTGCGCTACATTGACGACTTATTTTTCCTATGGTCAGACACCAAAGACACTCTTGAAAACTTTCTATCAGAAATCAACACCAAAGACTCACGAATTAATCTGACTTGGCAAATAAGTGATACCAGCATTTCCTTCTTGGATGTTCATATCAAAACCACACCACAAGGCCTAGTGACAGATTTGCATAGAAAAAGTACAGATCGCAACAACACATTACATTTTTCAAGTTTCCATCAGGGTACTCTAAAGAAACATTTACCTTACTCGCAGATGCTGCGAGTAAAACGCATTGTATCAGACGAGTCCATACTTGATACACGTATCAATGAAATGCATGAAAGATTTCGCAACCGAGGGTACCCGGAAGACATACTGCAAGACGCACGAACCAGAGTCCAACAGATACCCAGAAAAGACAGTCTACTCAAAAGCCATAAGAAGCAAGAAGATCGAATGGTTCTAGTTTCTAAATACTCTACTGTCAGCCACATCTACAAAAAGATCATATATAGGCATTGGCCTATACTGCAGATGGAGCCAGATTTTCAGGGCATTTTCCAAAACCCTCCAATATTTGCTCACACAAGAAGCAAAAACCTACAGGAGATTCTAAGCAAACCTAGTGACACCACAATTCAACACCGTGGCACTCAACCGTGCCTAAATTGCAACCATTGTCACAACATCATTAAGGGTAACTCAATACAACATCCTATGAAAGGCCACAAAATACACCTACAAGTGGATGCCACATGCGACTCGATGAACTTAATTTACGCTCTAAAATGCCCCTGCGGGAAACTATACGTTGGAAAAACCGAACGTAAGATCAAGACCCGCTTAAATGAGCACAAGTCGAATATCAGACTCAAACTTGAAAAATCAAGTGTAGCCATGCATTTTCTTGAATCCCGGCATACCATTGCCCAGTTGAAATTTGTCATCTTGGAAACAGTCACCAAGAAAGAAGGAATTGACATCCACAAGTTACTATTGAAACGTGAGCTCGAGTGGATTTACCGTTTGCAGACCTTCAAGCCTTTTGGCTTAAATGACCGCAGTGAATTTAGTTGTTATTTGTAATTATGTGTATCATTCATGACTTTGTTTACTTCGTTTACATTGCTCCGCTATGTTTCCTCCATTCTCATTCATATCTCTTCTCCCTTTAACATGGCCGCTTCTTTTACCTTCTTTTACCTCCTTCACACTCCCGACACTTAGTCCTTCATCTATCTCTACCATCACGTAAACGCGCCCGTCAGCCACTGCATGTATACCAGCTAATCACTTACAACTCTGTCACCGACCCGTGAATGGATTATCAGGCACGCTATCCGTAGCACCAAGTAAGTTCACAGACCGCTCCGCTTTTAAGCGTTACCTTTGTAATTGCCTCGTATCTTGCACGCTGTGTTTCACGCGCGTTAGAGTCCCACACCACCCTCCCTTCACCTATTAAAGTTGTCACACTGCGCACGTTAACCGAGTATTGTAACAGCGCACAACCCTTCACCTAGCTCACGTTAAAAACCCAACCCCCCCGTTTTTTTATCTTTCACACAGCCACTCACCCGGCCTCATCTTTCTTTCTCTTCAGACTCCGTGATCAAGGGCTCTCCCGCCCGAAATGCATTGGGACTAACTTTTGCATTAATCTAATGAACCAACATTGCAACTAATATGTTGTAAATATCAACATGAACTAAACATCATTAAAACGCTGAAAACTTTGAACCTTTCAAATTTACTTTTTTGCGAATCATTTCTATGAAGGCCAGCGGTGTGCCACATGAGGGGATGTATCAGAAGGCCTTCTGTATACACAACACAGTTACTCAAATCTAGGTGCATTGACGGTTTGCACCACCCTCGAGAGCACCTTAATACTAACTCAACGTCGCACTACAATTGACTAATCTCCAAGCTGTGCACCTCCCATCATTTACAATTACATCATCAAAATCACATTTAATATTAAATATCACACTTTCATATTTTGCCAGCACATTTTATTAGGCTATTTACCACATAAGTCCATAAAATAGTGTTAAATGTTAAACGTTGGTAATACCTGATTTTTAATGTATGACTGTATTTTCCGTACACTTAAATGCAAACTGCTTAGCAGCTGTGTGTGCTTATGTGCATTTCAGCCAACATACGTAAACTATATTTTTAGTATTCAGGTATAATAACTTGTGATTTTTTTTAAAGGGTCTGTCAGTAGGAACATTCTACATCAGAGAAAGCCTGTTAAAGAAAAGGTGAGTCACTCGTTTTTAGGTTTTCATTTATAGATTGCTGAATTTAGTTAATAAAAGGGGTGTTTTTCAGGTCTATAGCATAGAATAGACAATAACTCGAGGTTGGTAGTAAATAGGTGTATTTTCATGCATTTTCAAAAATGCCTTTGTTTAATTTCCTTATTCAGATCATTCATTTGTTATGTTGTGTATCTTTTTTTTGTGCTTAGTTTATAGATGATTTTCACTCCAAGCATTCCTTCAACTTTGTCTCAGTTTGTACTTGGTACAAACTCAACTCGATTATTTATTTATAAAAACACTTTTATAGCATGTATGTTTGCTCCTTCAGATCCACATTTATCTTTCATAGTTAAAAATATATTGAAGTGATTTAATGCTGTTATGGAAGCCGCCACAAGTTGATGACATTGTGGAACAGCATTAAAGAGTTGGGATTGGCTGACAACGTTTTGATATTGTTAGAACTGGGGGTCTCTAGTTGGCAGAGGTAGGTACCACTGTCCAAATAGGGACCCTTGCTTCTAATCAGGGTAAGGAGGAAACACTTTTAGATAACCTCAGCTCACCCCCTGGGTAGCTTTGCGCGAGCAGTCAAGGCTTATTAAAGGCAATGTGTTAAGTATTTGTACAAACACTCACAGTAACACAGTGAAAACCCCACAAAATGACTCCACAACAGTTAAGAAAAATAAAGGTATTTTTAATCTAAACTACACAATTCCAAAATAACAAAATTCCAACATACACAGTTCAAGAATATGGTTTCAGAAGTGTTCTTAAGGTTGCAATAAAATAATCCACAGTTGCGTCACGTTTTAGCCAACAGTACCTTTAGATGCAACAAAAGTACCAAGTGAAAGCTTTAGCGGTGAAAAGAAAGTGATACGTCACTCCTGAGACCCTGGGGAGGCGATGCGACAACCCCACCAGATGTAGCGGTGTGTTGTGGTGACTCCAGTCTGTATGGGGAGGTATTCGATACATTAAGTGGATTCCGGTACACAGGTTTTGTGGAAGCGGCTCGCAAAAGGGACGATGCGACGATCTTTGGGGCAGCGACGATCTCCAGTACGGTGACAATGCGCGGCTCTGCGACGATCTTCTACTTTCTCGGCCACTCGATGTGATGGCTCTGCGACAATGTTCGCAGCGACGTGATGCGGTCCGCAAGCAAGCAGTGCAACAATCTCACCCAGTGACGACAGGCTCTGCGATGATACTTGCAGTGATGGTAATCTTCCCACACTTGACTGGCGTGTCCCGCAAACAAAGGATGTGACTACTCTGGCAGCGGCAATAGGCGCTGCGACGATCTCGGCCTTCGTAGCAGCAGGAATTTCCTCGCACTGACGGGGATGCGTTCCTCAAGCGAGCGATGCAATAAAACTTGCAGAAAGTCTTTCAAATCTTGGATTCCAGCTTCCCAACACAGTTACAATTTCCAGAGGCACCACAACTGGCCCAAGCACTCTAGGAAGGTCAGAACTCTCTCAGCAGAGTTCAGGGAAGCTGGGGGTAAAGTCCTTTCGTTCCTGGGACTTCTTAACAAGGAGCCAGCTCTTCTCAGGCCCTTGGAGATTCCTTCAAGCAAGGGACACAGCACAAAGCAAAGTCATTCCCCTCTCCTTGGCAGCAAAGCAACAGCAGGTCAGTCCAGCAGAGCAACAGCAGGACAGTCTTCCTTCTTCAGTTTCAGCTTTCTCCTTGGCAGAGGTTCCTTCTTGATTCCAGTATAATCTCATTTTCTGTAGTCTGGGGTCCTGTACTTATACCCCTAAAAGTCTTTGTTCCCTTTGTGCAGGAGGGCTCAGAGCCCGGTCCAAACCAGTTCTGGAGCTCTCGGCTGACATGATTCCTTCTCTCCTTTCACAGTGCAGGGCAGAGACATCAGACACACCACAGGGGGTGGAGCCAGCACTGTGACGGGCAGGCACAGTCCTATTCGGGTCCCAGGTGCATCTCCTCCCTCTCATATAGATGCAGATCTCTTTATTCACCACTGGGCGGACTCATTCTGTTTCCTGGAATCCCACAGCCCTGTCACTCACAAACCAGTCAAGTCACAAACAGCCAAATGCACACAGAAAGGTCAGACAAGAGTACAGCCACTTTCTAAAAGTGCTATTCTCAAACACAGGATTTAAAAACCACCTTTCCTAAAAGATGTGTTATTAAATTCTGAGTTCAGGGATACCAGACCTTTATGTCCTATCTTGCTCCAATGGGAAGATATGCAGGTAACCACTAGAAAGCCGCCTTCTTGGCCTGTCCGGGCCCCCGGTTAGCACTCCTCAACAACTCACTTGCTACAGGCTCTGTCCCCGATGCTTTCAAACAGGCAGTTGTTGTACTCATACTCAAAAAGCTTGATGCTGACCCATCTGTCCTGAGTAATTATCGGCCGATCTCCCTCCTCCCCTACTTGGGGAAGGTTTTGGAGACCTATGTCTCCCGCTGCCTCATCGCTTTCATTGAAAATCCTCCTTTTTAGATGACCAGCAAGCCGGGTTTAGACCGGCCCACTCCACGGAAGCTGTCATCGTGGCCGTAATGGATGTGCTGAGACAAGGTGCCGATAAGAACCTGGCCCAAGCCCCTGTTCAATTAGATCTGCCGGCTGCTTTTGACACGGTCGATCACGCTATCTTGATCGACCGTGTCAGAAACGCGGGCATCCAGGGCTTGGCCTTAACATGGATCAGTTCCTTCCTGCACCAGCGTTCCCAATCGGTCCATCTATCCACCTTCTCTGCCCCCTACTCCTCACTTTCCTGTGGTGTCCCTCAAGGTTCTGCCCTTTCGCCCCTCTTATTTAATCTCTACATGCAACCCCTCTTAGCTTCTCTCCGTCACACCCCTGTCACCATTTTCAACTATGCGGATGATTTACAGTTACTCTTCCCCATCGACTCCTCCCCTTCTTCCTGTACCAATTTCCAATCCACTATGCTTGCCATCTCTGAGTGGATGCATTTCAGCCAGCTGAAGCTCATTCCCAGCAAGACAGAGTTGGTACTGACAGGAGGGTCCTCCAAACCCTGGAACTCCAGTTTCTGGCCTCACTCTCTTGGCCCCCCACCCTGTCCTGTCAATACCGTGAAGAGCCTTGGCGTTATCATCTCTAGTGATTTATCCATGAGACCTCAAATCAACGCCGTTACCTCTGCCTGCTTCTACCATCTGCGCAGGATTTGCAAAATTCAAACTTTCTCACTACCGAGGCTCTCACACTTGTCATCATGGCCCTTGTCACCTTCCGTATTGACTATGCCAACTCCCTGTACGTGGGGATCCCTGCCTACCACCTTCATCGGCTTCAGCTGGTGCAAAACCAGGCGGCCAGACTGGTCTTTCAACAGCCTAAGCACCAACACGTCTTGCCCCTGTTGAGGAGACTGCACTGGCTCCCAGTAGCCTCTCGATGCATTTTTAAACTGGGCTGCACTGTTTTTAAGTCATTTCTTGCCCTTGCCCCAGCTTTCACCTCCCTCGGCCTCAAGCGTCACATTCCTCCGAGGAATCTTCGGTCTTCTACACACAAACTCCTAACCGTCCCCAGGTTCAAACGGAAAAAGCATGGTTGCTCCTGCTTCTCCTTTCTCGCCCCCTCAACCTGGAACTCCCTCCCCACTACTATCCGACTTTGCCCCAATTACACCTGTTTTTGTAAACTTCTTAAAACGCATCTCTTCCAGCTAGCTTACGAATAATCCTCGCTGTCTACCCTCCCTGCTTTTGTCTATGAGCGCCATGAAACCGACTGGTGACCGTGCGCGGTAGAAATCCTTTTAACATAAGATAACATAACAGTCTACATTCCTCATTATAGCCTATAGGCAAGATAGCCTTACAATAGTGAAAAACGAAAATGGCTGTAATTAGCTACCAGAGCATGTCACCTGCACTGGTACAAGCTTTAACTTTCACATACACTGCACCCTGCCCAAGGGGGTACCTTGGGCTTTCCATGGGGGCGACCATTGTGTACAGAAAGGGAAGGGTTTTGCCTGGTCAGTGGGGACACTGACCAGGTGGACATGGCAGTTCACAGACTGCACAGGCAATGCTGTGGCAGGCCTGAGACACCATTTTAGGCCAACCCATGTGGGTGGCACAATCAGTGCTGCAGGACCACCGGTAGCATTTGGAGAGAATATGCACTTTAGCACTGATCTGGTAAAGTGCCCAAAGTCCTATTGCCAACAACCACAGGTCAGGAAAAACAAGGGAGGAAGAAGCAAAAAGTTTGGGGATAACCCTGCAAAAAGGGCCATTTCTAACAGATATGAAGACATGCCGTAGACATTCCGATGGCTGTTAGCTACCCTTGAGTAAGAGTATTGATGGGTGTTTTTTTAAAAGCATTTATTAAGCATGAGTGAAATGTCTGCTTATTTGTGTTGCTTAAATGTTCCTAAATGGACAAGGGTTTGCCAGTGAAAGTCACAGAACTTTTCCAGTGAGTCCATCTGGTTCTACTTGAAATCCATAAATACTGAATTGTGAATGGAGAGCATCTATGCAGATGGAAAAAGAAAATGCTTATTTGTTGACACAGAGAGCATAGAGTAATAAAATCAATCATATAATAAGAACTCAGGAGTTCGCTTTTTCTTTCATTGGATTGCAAGGAAAGTGGATGAAGGTTGGTATGTGTACATACATATATATATCCCAACAATCCTCTTCGCACAGGACCCAAGCCGCCTCAAGACGGCAGGCCACAGAGGGGTGGCGAGACCCTAAATTTCCAACAGCATTTGTTCCATTTTTGTTTCAACAAAACACCACGGCCTTAAATACATTTCAAAGCTTGTTTATTTCTGGCAATGCAACTCCATGCGTTTCGGAGCACAACGCTCCTTGCTCACAAGTAACTTTGTTGCAGCTACATGCAGTCTTAAATAATACATCATGTGACCAAACAGTGTTGTAGACAATGAAAACAGACTTCCAAGTTCACAAATATATATGGTGTGAGTGAAGTAACAAACCGCAACATTGTTTCAATGTTAACAATTGGCAAACTCATGAATTTGGCAAGTGTGGCTGCTGTGTAAAAAAACAATCTTTGTTATTCAAGAAAGGTGCAGAGTCAATATATTGAAGCCATTTTATATTGAATTAATAAAGCTTTCAAATTCAATTGTAAAACTTTATCTATAGCAGAGTTTGCAATTCCTCCCTTGCAGCGCGGGAAATTAATTTGCTACCTCTACGCTTATTACGGTGCGCAAGTGCATAACATCTAGATCTATTATTAGCAAATATTACGCACCTGGGTAGTTTTTGCACCACAATATAATTCCTTTTCTCATGGAGCTTCTTAGTGAGAAAACCACAGTCAGGATAAAAACAGCAATTTTGCCTTAGTGGGCTTGTGGTAAGTATTTTACTATATCATAAAGCCCCCTGGTTAATACCCCACTTTTCGTCCCATCAACGGACTCTGGGAGGTTTTAATCACTTTCAGTCAGTGCATTTCATGTCGCCCAATTGGGCATAACCAACTTAATTCTGTCCTTTGTGGTGTACTACAACTTAACCCCTTCTGGGCTTGTGTTATTGTGTATGTGACAGTTCTTGCTATCGATCAAAGAGTGTATCCTTTCTACTGTGATGGTTTCCGCTTCCAATTACAGATATCATTTACATATTTTGCCTTCCACTTGCCTCACAATCATCATATGGAAATCTGCAAAAAATATGCAAAAAATACAAGTTAAACCTAAAGTGAAACAGCATAATTTGTGCAACAAATCAATATAAACCAATGGTAGTGAGAATAAAGACATTAGTTAAAATCTAGAGGATCTATTAGTTTGCAGCTTATTGTTGTACGTTGCGGATCTGGTTATCTATTCATCCCAGATGTACCGCCAGTGCTTCATCGCCATTATGTCCTAGAGGATGCATAATAGATATTGTATTATCATCCTTGATTCTAAGCGCCTAAGCTCCTGAACATGGTCACCTCCTCTCTCTCTTATTGGGATGGTGTCTAGAACACAAAAGGAAAGAAGATTACTGTTCTGGTTGTGTTGAGTTTTGAAGAGCCTGGTAATGGGATATTGTTTGTCATAATTTTTAATCGCCCTTAAGTGTTCAAGAATCTGGTTTTTGGCCTTGTGTATTGTGCTCCCTATGTAATATTTCTCACATGGGCATCTGAGAGCATACACCACATGATCAGTATTACATAATACATGTTTAGTTAATCAAAAGTGTTGGCATTCAGGTGATAGTTTAACCTCCTTGCAATTGTGGCTGTACTTACAAGCTTTACACCTGCCACATGTATAAAACCCTTAGATGTTGGTGCATTTTGTTTCAGGAGTAGTGAGGGTTTGACAGATGATGTCTTAAAGCGATTTTGCTTTTCTGTATGTAATCTGAGGATAATTCTCTAAGTGTGAAATCAAATCTTTGTCTGTTTTCAATTCATTCCAGAATGTATCTAAACCTTTCCTCACTAGTTTAGATTGCCTGTTGAAAGTTGTGATAAACCTGATTTTATTTTCAGAGTCATTCCTAGCTGTCTTTTTCTATATCAGGTGTTCTCTCCTGTCTCACTTCTCTGCCTCTACAATGATTTAGTAATCATGGATTGCGTGTGCTCTCTGCTTAGAAACCTCTCAACCATTATGGATTTCTCTTTGTCATATCCATCCTTCATGCTACAATTGCGTATTGCTCTTAACAGCTCGCCCAGAGGGATACTCCTAATCAAATTCTCTAGGTGACAACTCTGGGTGTGCAGTAAGCTATTTCCTGCTGTCTCCTTTCTAAACAAATAGCAGTCTGGATGTTTGTCATTGACTTTGAGTCTCAAATACAGCAACTCAATGGTCTCTTTGTCAAGTTGGCTGGTAATTTTGATATTGAGTGTGTTCTTGTTTAAAATCTCAACAAAAGTCTTAGCTTCATCAATACTGCCCTTCCAGATATAGAAGATATCTTCGATAAATCATACCCACAAAATCACATGTTCATTGAACAGGTGTATGCTGCTTACTACCTGCACCTCCCACCAGCCAAGGTAAAGACTTGCAAAGTTGGAGGTGAAGTAGGTCCCCATACCAGTTCCCTGTGTTTGTCTCTATATCTGCCTGGTAAAAGTGAAAAAGGTTTTGAGTTATGCACTTATACATCATGTTGATCAACATTTCTGTATGAAACAGCTATGATATTTACCTGTTCATTAGAAACTGGCAACATGCTTCAATTCCCAGCTTGTGTGGAATGCAAGTGTAGAGACTATTCACGTCAAGACACATAAGTACAAAATCATCATTCCACTCAATGGTATTGATACCTCTAAAAAAATCACTTGTGTCTTTGATAAAAGACGGAAGGCCTTGAACCAATGGTTGGAGATAAAAATCAACATACTGTGATGTGTTTTCCAAGCAGCTGCCTCTAGACAAGACTATAGTTCTACCTGGGCGGTTTTGGCTGTCTTTTTGCAATTTAGGTAGGAAATACACGGAATGTAATTTGGGGAACTTGCATTTCAAAAATTCATATTCCTCGCACTTCAGGAGACCTCTCTCTCTCCATTCCCCTACTTGCTTTTGATTTGCAGTTTCATATTTCACTTTAGTGCTTGTTTCATATCAGTCTTTAACATTAAGCTGGCAGTTACCTTCCTTTCAATACATTTCCTTTGACAACACCACAACATTTCCTCCTTTATCTGATTTTTTTGACAACTATGCTTTCATCAATCTTAAGAGCCTGTGTAGCCTGTATATGTGTACCTGTGATGTTATTCGCACCATATTCTTTCTTTTTACACAATTTTTTCAGCTCCTGAATAATGCCCTCTTCAAACACATCAATCGCCTCATTAGCTATCTGTGGCAAAAAAATTGACTTTGGTTTAAAGCCACTACCATGGCTCAGATCTAATATGATATTTTCATTAATAAGGTTTACATAGGGATCCTGTATAAACCCTGGGTCTCCTTATAGCTCATTCATAGTATGTAATAATTCAATATCCCCAATAGTGATATTACTAGGTACCTCATCTGCATTATCCGGTGTATCAGAAACTCTGGTGGCAGATCATTTCTTCAGTTTTAGTTTTCAAGTGAATTTAGAAAGGTTGATGAGGCCTTGAGTGTAGTTGAAGTCAGTGGTAGGACAGAAAGATAACCCCAAAGAAATAACTTCAGTCTCAGTTATGCTGAGGTTTGGACCTGATAGTTTGATTACTGATCTGGTGTCCATTACTTTGTTTTCTTTTGCCCTCTTCTTATGCTTCCCACTGGGCTTTCCAAATCTTCTCGTAATCTGGCATTTGCTTTTGCATCTCCTCTCCCTCCTCGACCTTGACCTCTGTAGCCTGTGGTACTCTGGTTGTTTTGGGCTGAGATTCTTCCTTGTGCCATCAAGGTAAATTGCTTTAACATTTTAGTTTTTGCTCCTGCCTATTCGGAGATCACCGCCACGTCCCTATCAGCGTTGTCGCTCTCCCCTATTTCACTTTGTTGGTTGCTGAGATCCTGCTCTTTAGAGCCCTCTGTAGCGGCTTTGACCTTGTCTCTTTGTTGTGTTGTTTTATTCTGAGCCATTTTGCGTAGATGATCATATTGTTTTGCATAAGTTAGAATTTGGCCTTTGTCATAATCAACCTGATCATGATGACATTTTCTTTGTTTTTTAGCCTTAATTTCTTCTTTGATTTTTTTCTAATCTTAGCTCCATTTTTTATTTAATATGTGACGTCATCAGCAGTGCACCGCGGGGGTGCGAGTTATAGTTAGCTCCACTAACTATAACGGCAGAATTTCTCTGGATTTGTACAAGTGAAATGTCCAACTAACTATAAAGTCCCTGAAACCTGTGGTTTTTTCAGTGAAGTTCTAAGGTTTTTTAATGCAACTTTCTAACTATAACGTCCATGAAACCTATGGTTTTTACAGTGAATGTCAAAAGTTTTTTTTAAATGTTAATTTCTAACTATAACATCCCTCAAACATATGGTTGTTTTAGTGAATTGATAAGATTTTTTAAATGCTAATTCCTTACTATAACGACCTTTAAACCCATGGCTTTTTCAGTGAATTTCAAAGGTTTTTTAAATGCTAATTTCTAACTATGCCTACAGAGGTAGGACATTTGCACAAAGAGAAGAAAAGCTCAGAAAGAAGCAAGAGAAATGCAAAAAGAGGCAACAGAAGTCCAGAAAGATGAAGAAAAGTGCGGAAAGAAGCAAGATATATGCAGAAAGAACCAACAGCGGTGCAGAAAGAGGCCTTGTTGCAAAGTCATCCTGTGCCCCCCAACTCTTTGCTGACTGGTATTGGTGGTAACTGACTGACTAACTAGGCCCAGAGACAGTGCTATGCTGAAAGACCCTCAAAATACAGTGAAAACACCTACATACACTGGGGTAAAAAATGGGTTAGGATACTCCTGTGATTGTCATGACCTCCCCTGTAAGGCCCTAGTGCATAATAGTGCAGGGGGATTAAAACTACCTCTAAGTCAGTGGGGCAAAACGCAGCAAGAGAAGTGCAGAAAGAAACAACAGAGGTGCCAAAACAGGTAAGAGAGGTGCAAAAAGAAACAAGTCAAGTACAGAAAGAGGCAAGAGAGGTGCACAAAGACGCAACAGAGGTGCAGAAAGATGCAGGAGCAGTGCAGAAAAAAGGAGAAGATCAAAAAGAGGCAAGAGAATTGCTGAAAGAATCAACAGAGGTGTGGAAAGAAGCAAGAGAAGTGCAGAAAGAACCAACAGAGGTATAGAAAGAGGAAAGACAGGTAGGAAATGTACAGAAAGAGGGACAGGGGTGCAGTAAGAGACAAGAAGGGTACAGAAAGAACAAGGAGAGGTATAGAAAGAGGCAAATTTGGGTTAATTCCGTTCAACAGTTCGGGCGGTAACCTGTTCCAAAATTCCTATGGAAATTAACATGGGGAAAATGTGTTTTGGGACCCCCCTTTTATTTCAGCCTACCCTTGATGAATCATTCCCAAACTTCCAAGACAGGAGCTGACCTGAGCAGGTCATTCGTTTTAAAAATTTCACAAAGATTCATCAAACAGTGCCATTGATATTGGCAAATGAATAAAGGCTTTTTGAAAAGAAACAAGGTTGTAACTATAATTACCTACTGGCGACCGCCAGTAGGTAAAATATATATATTTATTCACCAATACCTTTTGCACCGATTGACGAATCCTCATGACATTTTCAAAACTAAAGGCCTGCTACGTTCAGCTCATGTCTCGAAAGTTTCTGAGTGATTCGTCAAGCGGGGGCCGGGAAAAAAGGGGGTCCCGAAACATGTTTTCCCCAAGTTAATTTACATTAGACACTGCTACAGCCCGAACTGCGGAACGGAATTATTCCAAATTTGGCAAAAAGGTAGCTTTTGGTCCAGAAAGCACTATTTTGTTTAAATGATGGAAATCCATTCAGTAGTTCCTGATAAATTCAAAAAAGAAAAATATAGATATCTGAGCACCAAGGAAGAATCGCAACTCCTCCCGAGCACGAGCTGACTTTTGATTGGCTGCCAACACTCCAAACCAGGAAGTGTTGGCAGGTATTTTGTGACTCGTTAACTGAGTCACAAGAAAAAAGGGGAAAAATGGTTGAAAAATAAGAAAAGGGGGCAGGGTAAAAAGACCCTGACTGCCAAGGTCTGGTCAGTGGGTCCCACAAGGAACCCCAGGCCCAAAAAACAAAGACGCAGATTATTATTTTTTTTTTAATGAAGCACGATCTCTCGCGTTTTATTTTTTATAGGCCCCAGGGTGGGCCAGGTCCCGGGGGGCAATAAGGAGTTTATTTGTGGGGGCTCGTGGGGGCCCCCGCAGCCACGCGGACTGCCACTTCTCCAGGGCTTGCTGATTAAATGCGTGGTGGTGTTGTAACCCCCACACGCTGCTCCGGGGACCACTTAGCAGCCAAAGATGGCAGACGCATGAGGCTGCTGCTCTACGCTGGCCCATTAATAATCGTGTCTGGATCATTGACTTTTGTGGCACCATGAATGATGGCCTGCCGCCGAGGGTGCAGCAACACGAGAGGACAGTAGAGGTGATTCCTTCCGTTCCAATGCTGGGAGCGCCACCATGTGGGAGCTGAAAACGGCCAAGATGGCGGTTTGAGCTAGCAGATTTGAAGTCCCCCCCGGGCAGACAGTCACACTGGGTGGCGAGCACTGAGGAGGTGAGCTCTGTGATCCACTGTAGCGGACAGACAAGGCGGTGGTCCCGCTTGCTGAGCGAGGATGAAGTGTGGGACAAAAGGAGCTGGGTACTGCACGGGCCCGCATCGGCTGTGGAAGGAGGGAGAAGCCCTTCTTAGGCCTCTAATGGAGTGTGGTGTGAAGCCCAGCAGAAGTACAGATGATGCCGCAGCGGAGAACAGAGGAGAGAAGGGCCCGTATACAGGTAGGAGCGGACTCCTACCCCAACCGGTAGGGAATACCGTCTGCCTGCAACTTTGTGGTGGGATCACAGGGACAGCTAGAGGGCCTGGTCAGCAGCAGCAGGTAGCAGTCCTCAAGGTTTGGAGTCAAAGACTGGCACTGCTACAACCCTGACAGCCTAAGCAGGGAGCTTCTGGTTAAGGTGCAGGAAGAGGCCCCCAGTAAAAGAGCAGACTCAGGACCCTGGCTGGGGTCCGATGCCTTAATTGCAGTGAGCAGCTATTGTCGTGGGAGCCTGGTGTATGGCTACCACTCAGTTCCAGTTGCATGACTTAAGGCCCCAAATCAAACCTGGGAGCCACTATTACCCCAAGAACAGGTAGTGGAGACTTGAGTAGGTAACTCTGATCATCGTGGACAGGAGCTGCTTATTGGGAAAAAGCTTGCACCCGGGAGCTGCGCAGTGACGTCATTGTGTGACTCTGAGGGCTAATGTGCAGCTCTGATAGTAGTGAAGGGGAGTTACTCATCAGGGGTGCCCATATACTTTAAGACGTACAAAAGGGGGTGGTAATGGACGGAGCATCTGAACCAATCAAACACATATACCGCATATACTTTAAGACAGCCATGCTTTTGGAAAGTGATGCGAACAGATTGTGCAATGTGGGAGACGGGGAGCAACAGAAGCATCAGATTAAAATCCCCCCTGGAACACTCTTGGGATTCTTCATTTGTTGGCGAGGTCCCTGCAACTGGTGCACTGCGTTGCCTGACAATATTTCCGGCTCTGCCAGGATTTCCATGTTTGGCCACATATTGTAGTCCCATTGCCCTCTTGAGAGACAAGAGCAGGGAACCTTCCACAAATCTGATTGGCAATATCTCTAGAGGAAATGGGCAAGAGCAGGGCCAGGCCAACACCAATACCTCCTGGACAGGTTGAG
Source organism: Lissotriton vulgaris (assembly GCF_964263255.1). Taxonomy (NCBI): domain Eukaryota; kingdom Metazoa; phylum Chordata; class Amphibia; order Caudata; family Salamandridae; genus Lissotriton; species Lissotriton vulgaris. The sequence continues at coordinate 1,303,761,976 of NC_141694.1, forward strand.
ACTCCAGATGCATAACTGCATGAACTGCGGTCCTTCTGTGACTCAGTGCAACAACAATTGACTAAAATGCTTGAGGCTATAGTGGATACTAAAGCTGCACTGCAAGACAACAGCATTGTGTCTGTGGGGCAGGCCTGCTCCAGGTGGAACACCATAGGCGAGGTAATAGAGTCAAAGCGGCAGAGTCTTCCCTTGTCGACCTCCACCCTGCAAAATTAACAACTTCTCTCTAGATAGCAGAATTTACAGATAGAGTCTGTGTGCTTGAACGCAGAGCGGAGGATGCAGAAGGGTGTAACAGATGCAACAATATCCAGGTGGTTACACTACTACAGGGGGTGGAGACAACAGACATGGTCACCTATTTGGAACATTGTCTTCAAACAGTGGTGGCTCAGAGGACCTCTCTGCCTTTTACACACTTGATCGAGTACACAGAGTGCTGGCCAGGCAACTGGTGCCCCGCCATCCTCCACGCCCGGTGGTCGCGTGGCTCCTCACTACAAGGACAGAGACATACTGCTCTGCAGAGCTATTACTACAGGCCTCTTCATAGTCAACAACAGGAAGAACTCCATATTACCCGATTACAAGATGGAGGTGCAAAGGAAAAGAACATTTTTTTTCAAGTTTAAGAAGGCCCTGAAGGAGGAGGGCCTACAATACTCCTTGATGTTTCCTGCAAGGCTACAAGTTATGCTAAAAGGCAAGACTCATTTCTGTGAAGCCCCGACGGTGGCCTGGGAATGGATTGAATCCTACAAGGCTGGGATGCAGCCCCTTAGGGGACGCAGCTGAGCCTGTGCAGGTGGGCGTGATGATGAAAAGATCCAGTGGTGGCCCAGCAAAGAAACCCAGCCTATCACAAACTGAGAGAGAAAGAGACTCTGCCCTCTAGGCATTGTCAACAATCATTAGGGGGTCAAGAATGTATCATGGTCCGGCTCCCCTTCTGTGAAAGGAACCGGGAAATCTTATTCTGAGTTTTCGCAGGCAGACAGAACCCAGATGCCAAAAGTTACCCCCAGGTTGGTAAATGACATCATTTAATGAGACAACAGAGGAGAATAGCGGTGCCCACCTGCCAACATGATGTCCGGATGTTGATCGAGGCGAAGATGTCAGCCAACTGGTATGGGCATGACCTAATGCATTTGGAGTGGGAAATACTGCTCTGGGACTGTAGTCTGCGCCCATTGAAGGACTGAATCTGAACTTGGTTTGGGTCTTTTGATTCAACACAATGGTTTATTTATGGTTTGGGTGACTGGAGGGCTCTTAGGAAGGGGAGTTACAGGTTATGTTGCATCTGTTCATTTTACATGCATGGGGGGCCTGACACTGTGGTGGGGCAGGAGATGGTGTGTGGGGAGAGGTGGGGCAACAGTGTCTGATTCACAATTAATACAACTGATACATCACATTACATGTTAAAATTTATGACATGGGACATCAGGGGGTTGCAATCAGCAAACAAGCGGCACAGTGTCCATAGATATTTACGTAGGCGTGGAGTGCAGATAGCCATGCTGCAGGAGACATATCTTATTCAAAGTGAGGTGGAGAAACTGCGCAGGCTGTGGTGGGGACAAGTATTTGCCACCTCCTTCTCGATGCACAGGACTGTTATGTCTTGATTGCGGGAAGGCAGTTGGGACAAGAGGTAACACACAGTTGTGTATACCCCTAATTAGGACCAGGTTCCCTTCCTACATAAACCCTGGCCAACTTAGCAGCAGTAGAACTACTCCTTGGGGGAGACTTTAAATGTGTATCTGATGTTCTATTGGATCGTTCAACTCCCCCATTGCTAGGGGCCCAAGCCCATCATAATGCTGCTGGCTTAAGGGATGATGCACTGGGGGGTTAGAAGATATATGGAGGACACAACATCCCTCCAAAAGGGACTATTTCTTCTACTCACCCATGTATCATGTACACACATGCCTGGATGCCTTCTGTGCTCCCATGTCCTTGGAAATGTGGTTCCCCACACTAAATACTTAGGACGTACAATACTGGATCACTGTGTTTTGTTGCTAGAGTTTAAACCCTTGGGGACCCGCCCCTAATCCCCTTATGTCAGCTTAATATTTGGGCTCTGAAGGATGTCAGTTATAGGGAAGCCTTAGAGATCACCATCGACAATTATTTTGCAGATAACACACAGACGGCATCTACAGGACTGATGGAGTGGGATGCATTTATGTAGTGGTATCTGGATATTGCCTTAGACACTTGATAGGGGTACAGTGGGAATTACATTTAGAATTACAGACACTAGAGGACAGATTACACCAGCTTGGAAATGCGAAGGTAACGGAGTCTGAGCATCCAAAGGGCCTGAGAGAGGTGCATTAACTCTATAGCGAAGCCCTAGAGTGGTGAAGGTGCCATGATCTCAGAGAATACCACACAAGAGCACAGGAGGAAGAAGGGAATCCGTATTGATTACTGTTGTGGCTGATACAGCCGGAATCCTGTGGGTCCCTGATTACACAGGTAATGGATGGAGGTAGAGGCATTTGTTTATGAGCCTGAGGGAAGAAATGTCCTGTTCTGTGAATATTATAAAAGTCTATACAGTGTGCCACCCCAGATCCCACTGACTTAAAAGAGGGAATTTCTGGGATAGTTACCACTCCGGAATCTGAACCCCCCAGTCTGGGGAAGCACTGCATGGACTAGTGACAGAACATGAAGTCCGAGTTGCCATTAAAAGCATTACTACTCGGAAGACCCCGGGGCCAGATGACCTCCTGGTAGAATTCTACTCGGTCTACGCTTCAGTACTGGCCCCCAGATTAGTGGCAATATATGCAGAATCTTTAATACTTGGCAGCTTCCAGACTCCTTGCGTGATGCAGTGGTAATTCCTCTCCCCAAGACCACTACCCCAAGGACCTTGCCGCGAAACTTCAGCCCGCTTTCCATGCTTAACATGGATTTTAAACTTTTTAGCTTGCATAAAAAGCCTGAAGTTGGGTTCTCCCACCGACCCCTGTCCAGCAAAAGTGCTAGTTTCTATAGCACAGGCAATGAATTTGGTGGTAAATAAAATTTGCAACACTTCTTTAGAATCTGGACACATGCCTTCTACATGGATGCTGGCAAAAATTCTGCCGCTGCTTAAAAAGCCACCGCTGCCGCAAAAATTCCCAAAAGTTATAGGCCCATCTCCCTTCTCCAGCCTTCTCTAATGTGTTGGAGAAATATGTTAACTTGGTGGTTACTGACTATGTGAAAACCAACACCCTTCTCTACTTTAGTCAGTCCGGGTTTACAGCCAACCATAGTACCGATTCTGCCCTATTAGAGGTCTCCGAACACATTAAGGAGAGCCAGTATGGGGGAGGGAAAGCCATTTTGATCCTGTTAGACCTATCAGCAGCATTCTATACCGTGCCTCATGATAAGCTCTTGGACAGGATCCAGGCACTCAGTAGCAGAGGCTCAGATTTAAAATGGCTCACCTCCTATTTGGAAGACAGGGATCTGGAGGTTTGGATACTTCCTTTTGCAGCTTTAATCCTGAGAATGGATGTGGGAGTCTCACAGGGCTCCAATCTGGGTCCCACATTATTCAATCTTTATATGACCCCTTTAGCTGTCCTATCGGAGACACATGGAGCTAAAATTATTTCATACGCTGATGATACACAGCTCCTTTCCACCTGTGACAAAGGGAGGTGTTTCAAGGAAACCAAGTTCAAAATCTGTCTCTCAAAAGTGTTAGCATGACTAAGATCAAACCAGCTTAAATGCAATCCGAAATAGTCAGAAACCATCTTCTTCGGCACTCAACCGCCAGACGATTGGAGAATCTGGTTGCCAGAAGATATATCGCCATCTCTCGCTGCACAACAAAAGGTAAAACATCTGGGCGTCTTGATAGATGATCACTAATCTATGAAGGCCCAAGTCCAATCTGTGGTGGGAACGTGCTTTGGTCTCCACATGATGCTGACTTGACTTTAGACTGCAGGAGATCTGAGGTCCAGAAACTGATTATTTCAAGATTGGACTATGTGAATCTCCCAGAATGTCTTCTCAAGCGTCTGCAGGTGACACAAAATGCCCCCGACAGAGCCATTCTCAGGCTTAAAGCTAAGACTCATATGTCCCCCCACCTCAGAGTGCTCCTTTGGCTCCTGGTAAAGAATAGAATCAGATTTAAGGCCATGGTGCTTTTCTTTAAAGCCTTTCATGGTATGGGGCCAGGCACCTTTGCAGAAGCATATCAGTGACAAAGGGGCCCCAATCCATGTATAGCAATCTGGCACCATGCATGGTACAAGTAGCAGATTGGGTGAATAAATGCAGCCTGAAGTTGAATGGAGGAAAAACAGAGCTTATGTTCTTGGGTAATAAGGTGGTCCCAAGAAACTTTATCTGCTGGCCTCCAGAACTGGGAGAACCTCTGGTCCCAAAGAATGCAGTCAAAAATCTATGAGTATGGCTAGATGACAGTTCGACAATGGAGACTCAAGTCAGGAAACTATCAGGCGCATGCTTTGGAACTTTGTGCATGCTACGAAAGCTCTAACCTCTCATCCCTGAGCATACTCACAGAACTGTAATTCAGGCCCTGGTGGTGTCGCGGCTGGATTACGATAACTCTCTTTATCTTGGTGCACCCAAATATGTCATAAACTGATTGCAAGTGTTTCAGAATGCCGCAGCTAGGATATTGATGCGTATTCCAAGACAATAGTCAGTGAAAGCAGCCCTGAGGACACTGCACTGGCTCCTGATCCAGGCCAGGGTCAAGTTCTAGTCACTCTGTATTGCCCATATAGCCATGAATGACGACGGTTTGGATCCAATTAAAAAGCTTGTCACACCCTATGTCCTGGGCAGATCCTTAAGATCCTCTGCAGAGCTTCTCATGAAAAAGAAAAGAAAAAAGAGATCCAGGTGGGGAGGCAGATCCTTCTCACATCTGACTCCTGGTCTATGGAAATTCCTGACTTTGGAAATGCGTCTGATAACTAACAAACTGTCATTTATAAGAAAATTGAAAACTTGGCTCTTCCCGTACTTTCTGCACCCTGAGTGCAGCTTCTCCTTAGCGCTGGGAAGCCTCTGGGCAGCCATGCCCTTTATAAATCTATCAACATAAACATGGCACTTGGTTTACTCCCATACATGCCTACTTTGATTCACCTTGATCAGAACGGGTTTATCCCCTCTTGAAATATATCCCTTAATTTGCACAGATTGTATTGAGTCCTGTTTCACTCTGAGGGCCAGGCCCTTCCGTGGGTATCAATTTTGTCAATCGATCTGGAAAAGGCCTTTGACATCTTGCAGTGGTATTACCTGTTTGAGACCATGTGACAGGTGAGCCTGGAGGATGACTGTCTGAAATGGATGAAGTTATAGTATGAAGGGCCAATGGCGCAGTTTCGAACAGGCAAGACTGTATCCCAACAATGTGGAAACTTTCAGGGGACTAAACAGGGCTGCCCCCTATAGCCACTCTTGCTTGTCCTAGCAATTGAACCACTTGCTGTTCTGTTCTAAATGGGCGGAGAGGGAATAGGGATATTCATACGAGGACATGAGCATATAATCTCCTTATATGCAGATGATCTTCTGAACTACCTGAGGACGCATTGACGGGCACAACTACAGCTCTTGAACTATTGGGGAAATTTGACCGAATGTCTGGTTTAAACGACCGTAGAAGCAAGATATATTTGTTCCCGGTGTTTTCTTTGCTCCCCGACCCCAGGAACTCCAGGTGGAACTTAACTGGGCACAATCCACTTTTAGATACCTGGGAATTTATGTTTGTCACTCACTTGAAGATCTCTGAAAGGGCAATCTTCGGAGGGCGCTTCAGTACTTTAGATCATGTATTCCCTTCTGGTGCTCCTTGGGTCTACCTATCATGGCCCAGAACCCCTTATCTAAAATGGGCCTGCTGCTCCACTGTGGATCACCTGCACCACTCGCCACTATTGGTTACTGCCCTATGATGTTTGATGTAGAGGGGGGTTTAAGATGGCGGGTACATCACTGTACCATTGTATTCTCTGGTTCTACCACTGTTTGAATTACCACCAATTTCTATATTTACAGCTGAACAGTTGATAGTCTGGACACAGATGGGACAAAATACTGTAGGGGACCTCTACCATCAAAGAACTCTTACTCACCTGGAGGATTTAGTGGCCAATGTAGACCTCCCTCTGGGCCAATTCCTCCAATTTTAAGCTGTGATACGTACATTTAGGGAATATGGGGAGGAAGTAGGGAGAAGCCTAAAATGCACCCAGTATTACATACTGTGTTAACGTTGGGCTTGGCTGGCCACTTGGTGAAGTGGTTGTACTGCTCATTGTCAGAGGCATCTTGTCATCCCCTGACACAATTTCGTGAATGCTGGGAGGAGATATGGGAGAGGGAGTTATTAGATCTCGAATGGAACAGAGTACTTGCATACCACAGAATAATTTACCGTAATACCAGATTGAAGGATTCGCAGTTCAATTATTTGCATATGACATACATGACGGCCCACAGGCTAAGAGTCGTCTGTGGTGATGACGCCTGCAGCTGCCCCAGGTGTGACTGTGAGAATACTGACTTTGTCCATATGACATGGGCATGCCCTGGGCTGAGGTCATATTGGGAAGCAGAAGTGGCTGCTGTGAATATGACCCTGGGGCGTACATTGTCTCCTGATGCTGAGATCTGCTTGCTGAAGCTCACCCCCTAAACGGGAAGTTGGGAACAGATTTCTGGATCTGGCTTTAGCTCCAGCTAGAAGGAGAATAGCCATGGCCTGGAAGTCTGCGGTGGGCCCGAAGGTAGAGGACTGGAGATGACGTGTGACACAATGGGCTGGTGCTTAAGGGAGGGCTTTGATCAGGGGAGGCAAGGGGCCTGTGATGGTTCCCAATTGCAAAGTAGTGGAGGGAGACCCTGGACACTTGGGAACAGCCTGAACAGGATCAAGATTCTGAAGACAGCCACCGGAATTTGTCTCAGACCAGTGACTGGAGTGAGCTGGTGAGGAGGGCTGGTGTAGAGGGCTGGTCCCCAATAAGTGATGGGAATAAGCGGTTAACATTGGAGACATTTGAGCACTGTGGAGTTGTCAGCACATTTTGAGATCCTTGGCCATCGATTATCTATGGTAGTGGTGTTGTGACGTAGGAAACTGATATATGGTTTTCCTCATTCATAAACCGATTCTCCACTGCGCTGTTAGGAAATGTAACAATATATGGGAGAACAGTTGAGTTTGGATTTCCACATCATGCTTGTCCTCCTCCTGCCTAATCTTTATAAAAAACCTATTCATGATCTGTTTTGTCAATCTAGTACTTGATTTCAGATACTAGGACTGGTAAGAGTCGAAAGTAAGCTCCCAGCTTTCTCCTCTATTGCTTGGGGGTTTGATGGTGGCCTAGGTTTGCGAACCACTCGCATGGGATGGCGCAAGGCCAGCCACTCCGATTAAAACATTTGTCTTTGCTCCATTCAGTCAAGGAAAGCTCTTATTCCTGTGGGTAATTCAACCTCTGAAGCTGGAGTACAGAGTTTGAATTAACCACAGTTACATAGCTATGTGCATTTACAGCTGGTTCTGCAGTAGATTAAGTGTTTGCCTCAGAAGAACCAGTACATATTTATGTGATGAGGAAGACGCGCTGTGGTACTCCACACTTGGCTATGTGGGAGGCTGATGCAGAAATCTTGTACACATCTGCTGGCTCCGGTTGTGGGGGAATGATTGAATCCTTTGAGGAAGGATAGAAAAAAACACATTGTTATAATCTCCTGCTCTTTCCCTTTCTACCCCCATTGGTATAACCCTGTCCACCCCTTCCCTGTTATCCCCTGAGGACTCTCCCTTGGGAGCCTGCTTTAGAATGTTGGTAATGCACTGTGAGTCTGAAGAGTGGCTGGCCAATAAAAAAGTTACTGAGATCTTACCTCATTTCTTTGGTGATTACTTTCAACACTATCCCCTCCTCGTTGCCAGCATTGTTGAAAGCCTGTTATGTCCCTGAGGTTTCAGATCAGGACGCCAGTTAACTAGCCCTTGGAGTCACTCTGGGATTTTGGGTTCAATAAATGCAGGTCCATTACATCTCACCCAGGCAAGAGTGCAGCAGTCAGCAGGTCAGCCCAGCAGGGCAGCAGTCCTTCAGAGCAGCAGTCCTTCATAGCAGGAGTCCAGCAGAGTGGCAGTCCTTTCAGTAACACAGCAGTCCTTCCTAGCAGAGTATCCACAGGTCCAGAAGTGTACTGAAGAGTTGGTGTCTGAGGTCCAGTACCGAAACCGCCCTCATCGCAGCAACAGACGACATCCGAATACTACTGGACAACGGAGAAACAGTTGCCCTCATCTTACTTGACCTCTCCGCAGCCTTCGACACAGTCTGTCATAACACCCTAATACAACGCCTCAGCAACATTGGAATACAAGGAATTGCTTTGGACTGGATCATCTCATTCCTCGCCGGAAGAACCCAGAGAGTTCACCTTCCTCCCTTCAAATCAGAAGCCAAAGAACTCATCTGTGGCGTTCCACAAGGATCATCGCTCAGTCCAACCCTCTTCAACGTCTACATGAGTCCCCTCGCAACCATCGCGCGCCAACACAACCTCAACATCATCTCCTACGCAGACGACCCCCAACTAATCCTCTCCCTCACCAAAGACCCTAACACAGCCAAAACCAACCTTCACGATGGAATGAAAGATGTAGCCGAGTGGATGAAGAACAGCCGCTTAAAACTGAACTCTTACAAAACGGAAGTCCTAATCTTAGGGTCGTCCCCCTCGGCCTGGGATGACTCCTGGTGGCCACCAGCCCTGTGAACCCCCCCCCCCATTCCAACGGATCACGCATGTAATCTGGGCTTCATCCTGGACTCCTCCCTCTCGATGACCAGACAAGCCAATGCCGTCACATCATCCTGCTTCAACATCCTACGCATGCTCAAAAAAGTCTTCCGCTGGATCCCCATTGAAACAAGAAAGACGGTCACTCACGCACTGGTCACCAGCCGACTGTATTATGGAAACACCCTTTACGCCGGAACCACAGCCAAACTACAGAAAAAACTCCAACGAATCCAAAACGCATCAGCAAGACTCGTATTGGACATCCCTCGGCAAGCTCACATTTCCGGCCACCTGAAAGATCTCCACTGGCTCCCCGTCAACAAGAGAATAACGTTCCGTCTCCTAACCCACGCACACAAAGCCCTCTATAACCTAGGACCCGAATGCCTAAACACGAGACTGTCCTTCTACGCCCCCACCCGCCAACTTCGTTCAGCCAACCAAGCCCTCGCCGTGGTTCCTCGCATCCACAGAGCCACCATGGGGGGAAGATCCTTCTCCTACCTAGCGGCCAAGACCTGGAATTCTCTCCCCACCCACCTCCGCCTAACTCAGAACCACCTCTCCTTCAGAAAGCAATTAAAAACTTGGATATTCGATAAGTAATTACTCCCACCTCCTCAAGCACCTTGAGATCCTCTGGGTGAGTAGTGTGCTATATAAATTTCTGAACTTGAACTTGAACTTGTTGTGCCTTTGAAGCATGGAGACACTTCTAAAAGCATGCATTTGAAGTGCACTGGTGCCCTGCTCTCCCTGCTCTGGTTCCAGATTAACTACAGGGGTAATACAGCCCTTTGGATGAAGGCGGGACACTGTTTATTCAAGTGTAGGTGAGGCTGTGCCCAGCTCTTCCCTCACATACAGCCAGTGATGGCCCATCCAGGCACACCCAAGCTCCCTATTGTGTGTAGCAATCTAGGGGAATACACACAGCCAGCTGGGAACTACATCGAGTCATGTGACCGAGAAAAAGGCTAAAGGCACCAAATGGCTAAGCTAGGAAAATGACACCTTTCTAAAAGTGGCATTTTCAGAATTGTAATTTTAAATCTAGTTCATCATAAGTTAGGATTTTTCATTACAATTCCAAAGACTCCAAACATGAACTCTTTCGATTTGGAAATTACAGCTTATTAAATGTATTAAGGTAACTTCAATATTATCCAATTGGATAGGTTGGCCTAGCAGTAGTAAAAAACAAATTGAAGAGTTTTTCAAGACATTTAAAAGTTTAAATCACACGTGCTACCTTTTAAATATATTGCACCCTGTCCTCTAGGCAGTCCAAGGGCTAGTCTAGGGTTGAGTTACATGTATTAAAAGGAAGGTCATAATGGCAGCTCATAACTATACACAGGCTGCAATGTCAGGCCTGTGACAGATTTAAAGTGCTTCTTTGGTGGGTGGCACAATCAGTGCTACAGACCCACTAGTAGCATTTAATGAACAGGCTCTGAGCTCAGGAGTGCCACCTTACTAGGGACGTACAAGTAAATTAAATGGGACAATTGTATGTAAGCTGGTTCTGCCATGCCTTAAGGAGAGAGCACAAATACTTTAGTAATAGCTAGTAGAGGTAAACTGCACAGAGTCCTAAGGTCAGCAAAAAACACAATCAGCAAAACAGGAGGTCTGAATGCAAAGCTTTAGGACCAAGCTAAGGATGACAGGTCTAACAGTGTGTTTAAGCCATTCAACTCACTATCATTGATCAAAACTCTATCAATATACCTGAATTTCCTTACTTGGACCCTCTGGTGTGTATTTGTATAGTACTGCCCCTGGTTCCAGGTGCCATTTGAGCTGCCCCTGTTGCATATAACTTCAAAATGGAAGGCATTATCCTTCTCTTGCACATTCTTCAACAGAATCAATGGATGGTTAGACTAGAGCTAAAGGACGCCTATCCACCCATCCCAATTTTCGCTCCTAATCGATACTGTCTACAGTTTTCTTGGAGGAACCAGATTTTCAAGTTCAGTGTGTTTCCCTTCGGGTTGTCCTTGGCTCTTTTGTGTTTCACCAATTTAATGAAGCCATTGTTAGAGGCCCTAAACTCGAGGAGTATTTGATTGTGTACATAGATGATCTTCCCCTCATGAATTAGTCATGGGACTTTCACATCCAGAGATCACGATTACTCTTCTACCAAGTCTTGGCAAACAGTGAAGGCAAACCAGACATGACTCCCCTTCAGTAGATCAAATTCATGGGTTTTCTATTCAAGTCAATTCCTGCCTCTCTTCATCTTACGAAACTCAAGATTCTGGCCATCAGGTGGAAGTTAGAATTGTTTATCCTTGCAGATTTCCCTATACATGCTAGCATGCATTGAAGGTCTTCTCTTCTCAGTTATGCAAGCAGTTTTCCTGGTCCCTCTCTGTTACTCTGCCCTCAAATGCTAAAGGCTGTTTGTCTTCAGAAGGGCATGACATACTCTGACTTGTTCCCTTTCAGGGAGGAAGCCAAAACTGAGATCTATTGTTGGCTAGACCACCTGGAAGCCTGGAATGGGTGAGTAGTTTGTGTTAATGGCCCAGACCTGGTCATAGAGTCTGATTCCATCTGCTCTGCCTGAGGCACATGTTGTGGTGACAACACCGCAGGCAGTTACTTGAAAACAGGAGACTTCGACCCCCATATCAACTGCCTTGAATTGTTGACAAGGTCTTTTGTTGTAAAGGTCCTGGGAAAAACAGCCTCCTCCTCTTGCATTATTTTGCAGACAGCAATAATTCTGTGGTTCGGAACATCAATAGACTAGGTGAAACAAGGTCCAAGGTGCTGGCAGGGTTGGCAATGTTTTTTGGCATTTCTGTCTTGCTAATGAGCTATTTGGAGCATTTTCCGGGCTATTTCAATGTGGTGCCAGACTGACCAATACCTGAAGGAAGCAACTTTCCCATCCTCTTGACACTGATAGACAGGTGGGGGGCTTTGCAAAATGGACTTATTTGTCCCCCTTCTGAATCATCAACTGTCTCCAACAGCTGTAAGTCTGATATCTTTATCGCTGCTGCTCTGAAAATCTGGCACATTTTAATTACATTTCTGTACTGCTGCTGTTTTGTAATGTTATGTGCTTTTACTTTTTAAACCATGTTCAAATTTTTTACATCTTTCTCGCACTCGCACTTTTGGGTGCTCTTGCTCACCTCTTACTTGTCTGGCTTCCCCGGTCCGCCACGGTTTGTACCGCTTGTTGCGGAGGGAAGACCAGTTAGGTTACACTCTTCCCGGGCCGCACTTCCGCCCTGGTTGACGCTCTAGTTCTCCTGCTGCACATATTTAAGGGCAGGCTGGAGCTGACGAACAACGGTCTCCAACTGCTTTAAGTCTGATATCTTTATCGCTACTGCTCTGATATTCTGGCACATTTTAATTAAATTTCTGTACTGCATCTGTTTTGTAATGTTATGTACTTTTACTTTGTAAACCATATTCAAATTTTTTACATTTTTCTCGCACTCGCACTTTTGGGCGCTCTTGCTCACCTCTTGCTTGTCTGGCTTTCCCGGTCTGCCACGGTTTGTACCGCTTGTTGCGGAGGAAAGACCAGTTAGGTTACACTCTTCCGGGGCCGCACTTCCGCTCAGGTTGACGCTCTAGTTCTCCTGCTGCACATATTTAAGGGCAAGCTGGAGGGGACGCGCAGTGGCACTCCGCTGGCGCGCTGAAGGCGCCCCTAAGGCAAGCCTGTCTGCCCGGTCCGTACCTCGTCCGGGCCTAGGGCCAGAACCCCTAGACCTTCCATCAGAGGCAGGGATTTACTAACTTACTGAAGAGATAATATTCACGCCCTCCGCCAATGTAGGAGTAAGACTTGTGCACTGCTCCCCTGTGAAGCGCCTCTTAGTGCAGAGGACTTTCAATGTCCTGAATGTCTAATCAAAACTTCGAGGAGCACCCGGTTCTTGCCCAAACCCAACAAAATATTGAACTTTTTAGCCCCGGAATTAAGAGAACTCCAGTTAGTACCCATTAATGCTAGATCCTTGATCAAACATAAGTATGAAATTGCATATTTTATCACTAATAATAGACTGGACATCCTGTTTGCCACTGCAACCTGGGGTGACCAATCATCTGATTTGGACTTCAACATCGCTGTCCCCCATGGGTATAAAGTTGTCAGACAGGATAGACAACTTAAAAAAGGGGGAGGGCTTGCAATTATTCATAAGGATGAGCTCAACACCCTCTGCACATCCATACCTTCACCGGACAGTGAGGCAGTTCATTTTAAGATTTCCATTGATGACCAGAAGACATTTAATCAAGTCAAATGGTCTTTATTCGGATATAAAATATCCATAAAAGTACAGAAGACATTTAATGGTATATTAATTTATCGTCCTACCGGCCCTAGAAATAGGTTCTTTACTACTGTTCACTTATTACTAGAGCTAGAGCTCCACTCTGAATTCTTTACTATACTAGGGGATATGAATTTCCATCTTGATCTCCCAGAGGAGAAGGATACACGTGAACTTCTTGATGCCACCATGGAAGTGGGGATACAGCAGATCATACACTATCCCACGCATGGAGCAGGTCACACTTTGGATGGGCTTTTCACCAACAATCCAGCCATCTCTAAGACATCTTCCCTCCCTCTGACCTGGACAGATCACCATGCTGTCTTGTTCAGTTACAACCTGCCCCGATCTGATGGTAAAATGGCCAGCAGTAAGATTCTCAGCAGAGCATGGCAAAAAATTGGCCACAGTATCCTGGATGCCAAGATAGTTCAAAGCCAACCTACTTTGCACGGGGAAGCAGAATTCTCAGCCACAAAGTACACTAAATGGCAAGAGTCAAATTTTGCAATGGTAGTTCCGACCACAGTGATAAATAAAAATAGGAAAGTTCCGTCAGCCCCTTGGTTCTCAGGGGCCCTTTGATTAGATAAGTAAGCTTGCAGAAGGCAGGAAAGAAGATGGAGGAAAAGCTATGAAGAAGCAGAGAAGGAAAAATATAAAGCCACATTGGCTGACTACAAGGAAAAGCTAATTATGGAAAAAAGTCTGTCTTTTACGACGCAAATTGAATGGGCTGGCACGTCCAGCAAGAAACTTTTTAAAACTATAAAGACCCTAATTTCAGCACCTACGGATGGCGCTGCCAACTCTAATCAAGATTTCTGCAACACTCTTACCCACTATTGGACCAAATATATGACCTATTCACCACGCATAGATCAGTCACTAAAAACGTAGCACAAGTATCAGTGGGCAAACTGACTTTTTTAGATTTTTCTCAGGCCTGCTCTGAGCAAGTTTCTACTCTTCTTTTTTCTACCAAATCAGGATCCCCGGATGATCCTTGTCCCTCCAGGATTCTCAAAAGCATCAGCCACATTATTAGCCCATCGCTAACTAATGTGCTTAATCAGATTCTAGTGCAAGGGCATTTCCCTTCAATATGGAAACAAGCTTGTATCCTGCCTCTGTTAAAAAAAGCCTGTCTGGATACTACTGATCCTGCCAATTACCGTCTGATTTCTAGACTCCCTGTTCCTGCCAACATTTTTGAGAAAAGGCTAAATACTGAACTCTCCACTTTTATTACGGATAACGGAATCCTGGATCAGAGTCAGTTTGGTTTCAGAGCGGGGAACAGCACTGAGACGGCTCTTATACAAAACACTTAGGAGATTTGCAAGACACTAGACGTGGGGGGTCGGCAGCCCTTGTTCTCTTTGACCTGTCCGCGGCTTTTGATACCGTGGACGATACAAGCTTGGTTAAGAGCCTAAAACCATTGAGATAGGAGGAAGGGCTCTTTCCCTCTTAACGTCATTTCTCTCAGACCGGACACAAACTGTGCAATTTTAAATCTGCACCTTTCATCCTTCCATGTGGGGTGCTTCAGGGGTCTTCCCTGAGTCCCACGCTTTTTAATATTTATTAGCCCTTCTAATCAGGAGTTTTAACCTATATCCAACCTCCCATGCTGATGACACTCAGTTGGTCATCTCAGCAGTGGATAAGGACATTAATTACTAAACCAATCTTCATGACTGTATGGTCTCCTTGAGCGACTGGATGGGTAGACACTGCCTCAAGCTGAACTCAGGAAAAACTGAGGTGGTGCTTTTTGGCAATATTTCCTCTCAGTGGTCTCCGGTTTGGTGGCCCGATACATTGGGTAGTACTCTAACACCAGTTGCTAAGGCAAAACATTTGGGGGTCATTATAGATAAAAAAAAACTTGACATGAAGTCTCAAGTTTCTAAGGTGGTCTCTTCCGCTTTCCTTACCATCAAAGTGGTATGGAAAATTCTGCCTTTTATTCCCAGAAATACTAGAAAAACAGTGATGACCTCACTGGTGTTATCCAAATTGGATTATTGCAATGGTCTGTAAATCAACCTATAATCCAATTTACTCAGAAGGTTGCAAGCAGTGCAAAACGAATCACTGACAGAATTTCGACTTCAAAAATATCGACCTACAAGAATATCGAGTCAACAATATCGAGGGCAAAAATATCGACATCCTATCTACAACATGGTAAGTACAAAAATATCGGAAAAAAAATATTGATGTTAAAAATATCGATGTTAAATATATCGTTGTTTTTTTTATATATAAATGTAAAATTAAGTCTATAAGACTAATAAATAAAAGAAACATATTTAAAAGTATCTAATAATATTTAAAAGTAATAAATAATACATATATTAAGAATACATTAATTAAATATATACAGTAAATATGTAATATATATACACTGAACAATAAGTATTAATAATTATTTAACGAATTTATAAATTAGTGAAATATATTCTAATTTACTAACACATTTACAAACATAAAAAAGTAACATAAATAAAATGTAAGTAATATAAAAAATAAAATAAATATTTGATATATTAACAATTAATTAAATAAAACGTTGCATAGCGTAAGGGTAAAAATTTCTATTCCTACTCCAGAAAGTACAACAGTAGGGAAAACTGACCCTGAACTCAAAAAACACCCCTTTACCCAAGAACTGAAACTGACCCTGAACCCTAAAAATACCCCTTTACCCAAAAACTGAAAACTGACCCTGAACCCAAAAAATACCCCTTTACCCAAGAACTGAAAACTGACCCTGAATCCAAAAAATACCCCCTTACCCAAAAACTGAAAACTGACCCTGAACCCTAAAAATACCAATTTACCCAAGAACTGAAAACTGACCCTGAACCCTAAAAATACCCCTTTACCCAAGAACCGAAAACTGACCCTGAACCCAAAAAATACCCCTTTACCCAAGAACTGAAAACTGACCCTGAACCCAAAAAATACCCCTTTACCCACGAACTGAAAACTGACACTGAACCAAAAAATACCCCTTACCCAAAAACTGAAAACTGACCCTGAACCCTAAAAATACCCCTTTACCCAAGAACTGAAAACTGACCCTGAACCCAAAAAATACCCCTTTACCCACGAACTGAAAACTGACCCTGAACCCAAAAAATACCCCTTTACCCACGAACTGAAAACTGACACTGAACCAAAAAATACCCCCTTACCCAAAAACTGAAAACTGACCCTGAACCCTAAAAATACCCCTTTACCCAAGAACTGAAAACTGACCCTGAACCCAAAAAATACCCCTTTACCCACGAACTGAAAACTGACACTGAACCAAAAAAGACCCCCTTAACCATAAACTAAAAACTGACCCTGAACCCTAAAAATACCCCCTTACCCAAAAACAGAAAACTGACCCTAAACACTAAAAATACTCCTTTACCCAAAATTAATTATTATTATTTAATTAGCAATTAATTAATAATAAACAATGACAAATAAAGTAAATATATTATCACATTAGCTGTAATTATTATAATATAATAATTAATATTATTTTTTCCCAATTAATTAATTAACAGTAATAAAAAATTATATATCAATAAATAACTCTAATTAATGTAACTTATTAATATTATTTAATTACCAATGAATTAATAATGTAAAATATGTACAAAATAATAATAATTAATTAACTAATTAATATTAATTATTTTCCAATAAATTAAATATAAATTTATAAAAACATATATTAATTAATTAATTATTATTAATATACTCCCCACCCCATTCCCCTATAAACCCACATCCCGCTACAGAAAATATATATCAAGTAATCAATTAATTTTTTTCGCAATTAATCATTATTAATTAACAATTAATTATAATTAATTAATTAATCCTACTAATTATTAATTAACTTACCATAATTAAATTACTTCCCACCCTATTCCCCTATAAACCCACAACCCGCTACAGAACATATATATCAATTAATAAATTAATTAAAATTATTTTCCTATTATTTTCACATAATTACCAATTAATTATAATTTATTAATAAATCCTACTAATTAATAAACAATTTACCATAATTAAATTACTTCCCACCCTATTCCCCTATAAACCCACAACCCGCTCCGGTACAAAAACATAAAAGTTACTTATAAAATTATTTATTATTAAATAAAATTTATACACATATAATAGTAATTATTTTAAATAGTTAAATTAAACATATAACACATACATAATAAAAAACTATACAATAATATAAATATCGATATTAGTGTCATCGAAATTAGTAACATCGATATATATGCTATCGATATTACTTACTTCGATATTACTTACATCGATATTAAGTATTTCGATATTACTTACCTTGGGTCGATATTCTGTCCTACGATATTCTTGCCTTCGATATTATGCACCTTCGATATTTCAGACTCGATATTATGGTAGGTCGATATTTACAACTCGATATTTTGACTGTGTACCGTGCAAAACGCTGCAGCAAGACTGGTCCTGGTTGTCCCGAAATAGCAGTCTATCAGTGCAGGCATTCGGGAATTACACTGGCTACCAGTCGGCCAGCGGATTAAATTTAAGGCTCTTTGCACGGCCTTTAAGGCCTTGCATGGAGAAGGCCCACGATTTCTGAAGGACCTTTTTAGCTGGTGCTTTCCTAACAGATCACTTCGCTCAGCCAATGCCTTCATGATGCTCACCCCAGAAGGAAAAGATCCAAATGGGGGGGAAGGATTTTCACTTACCACACTATTAAGGAATGGAATGCCCTTCCGCTCCCTTTCAGGAAGTCCTCCTCCTTGTTTGAGTTCAGGAAATGGCTTTTTAGAATCTAGTTCTTCTGACTCAGTTTTTCTTGGAGACCGTGAGCGCCTAGACACCTCCTGGTAGTAGTGCGCACAATAAATTGTTATAACATAACATAACATAACATAACTGGAGACGTTTTTCAGTTGGGGTCCTGACCCGAAAGCTTGGGCATCGGATGCCTTATTACAAGACTGGGGAGGGACAAGCAATTGCGCTTTTTCTTCCTTTGCTTTGATAATGAGAACTAAGGCACAAGTCAGTAGGCAGTTGACGGAAGTAAATTTGGTGGCACCCTCTTTGGAGAGTACAAGTTTGGTTTCCAGTTCTTCTGGAACTTTCTTAGGAGTCTTCAATCCTTCTCTCCCTGATTGGAGCATTATGACGAATCGATGAGGATCTTTTCACATCACTGCATGGAGGATTTCAGGGGATATTGGCTGCTCCTGGCCTTTTGCAACAGGCTCACATCTTCAACTACACAGCTTGGTCAGATAGTACCAGCAAACATTACAACTCAAATTGGCGTAAGTGGTCATGTTGGCCTAGTAGATGAGGTCTGGATCCCTTGGGCCTGAGAAGAAGGGAGGGTCCCCCAAAATGTTTTTCCACATGCAATTTTCCATAGAAACAAAATGTTGTATATATCTAGAGTATTGAATCCTCAATGGATCTGACAGATGTCAAAATGAGATCTGATTGACTGCCACCACTTTAACCAAGAAAGGGTGGCAGTCATCCTAGGATTTGGGACTCGGTCCGAGTCCTATGAAAATAAGCAAAACAACACAGAAGAGGGCTGGGTAGGAATACACTGACCCCCTAGGCCTGATGGCGGGGTCCCAAAGAGACCTTGCCTGGGGCCCAAAACTTTTTTTTTAATTTGCAACAAATTCACGGAGGATTCACAAAATCTTTATTTTTTTTAAACCAAGCGCAGTTTCTTGCCTTTGTTTTGTTTTATGCACCTTGGGTGGACCAGGTCCAGAGGAACAATATAAATATATATATTTAGGCGGTGCACATGGCTACCCCTCCCAAGCCTATTTTGACCCAGGGAACCCCATACTTGGGGCCTATCTGAGTGTGAGAATGGGAGGAGGGCATGCAATCCTCCTCACCCGCTGATTTCCACACCGGGGACCGTTTTCCATGGGGCCCAGACGCAACCACAAAGGGGAGGGGGCTGCATGCTTCCACTTGAGCCATTAATGTCCTGGGGAATCAACCCTTAGGACATAGCAATTTTCCTGCCTGCACTGTCGTGGGCAGGGAAACCTGTATTTGCTCTCACTTGGTTGGAGCAATTTCAAAGCATCTGCCAAGCGGGAACAACCTCCAAGTCTGCTCTTAAGGCGGGAGAATGAAAGACTCTCCCACCTGCTTGGATCAGATTTTCAATCAATTTCCCATCCTGCAATGAAACAGGCAAGGAAACAGATGAGAAGATTGTTCTTGCCTGTAGGGAGCAATGCCAAATCCGGCTGGAATTATGGAGCCTGCTGTTGCCCCGGGGCTCCCCCTGTGGCCCAAAACCTTAGTGTGGTGGGGGCCCTGGGTGGGCCCTGTGTGATGGGGTCCCTGGGGATATAATTGGCCCAGGTTAAGGAGCTGTGTTCCCCCCCCATCCATTCTGCCAGACCTCTGAGGAGGGGGTCGCCTGGACAGAAATTGGCCCAGGAGGCCTCTACCTTTAAGCAATATGGCTATGCCCCAGGGGATTGGGTTCCCAAGGATGAAACCAGCCCAAGAATGGGAGCTGAATGCTCCCCTCCTTTGTAAATATAGTCCTGGGCCCGAGGGATGGGATACCCAGGCCAAACTCAGCCCTGTGGTGTCATGTCGCTCTCACCTAAAAAAATACACCAGGCCCCGGAGATGGGGTCCATGGGTCCACAATCAGCCTGGGGAGAGGGGCACGTGCCCCCTCCCCCACAAAATGTGCCAGGCTCTGGGGATATGTCACCGGGGCCAAAATCCACCTGAGGAGGGAGGCTGCATGCCCCACTCCCCATTAAATATGTTTCTGGGTCCCGGGGTATGGGTCATTGCGGATGAAATTAGCATGGGGAGGGCCACAGCAGGCCTCCCTTCCCCTGAAATATGTTACGGGCCAGAGGATGGGGTCCTGGGGCCAAAACCTGCCCACAGAGGGAGCCCGCCAGCTGACTGCCTTTGGCGGGTTGGCCACAGGGCCTGGCCTTGTGGCCAACACCCCACTGCGCTTAGCCAAAGGCAGTGTGCAGCGTGGGGTTGGTTGCATGTGGGGGCTTATCTGCTGGGCCTGGCCTTGGAAATGTAAAGGATGAGTTATTTCTAAATAAATGTGATTGCTCAAATCAACAAAATCACATTTGAAGTTTTGAATATCATATTCAGATTATTTCTTAGTACATTTTGCAATGCTATTTACCACAAACTTCAATAAAATAATGTTAAATGCTAATCATTGGTAATACATTATTGCTAATATTCGATTATGTTTCCCATGCACTCTAATACAAACTTATTGGCAGCTGTGAGTTCTTAAAGTGATTAAGTCAACTGAAATGAACTGCATATAATAAATTGTGATACTTTCTTATAGGATCCATCTAAAGGAATATTCTACATCAGAGAAAGCATGGTAAAGAAAAGGTGAGCCCCCCATTTTTAGGATGTCATTAACACGTTGCTGAATTTGGGACCAATTGAGAGTGGTGCAAATCTATACCTCAATGTCTATTTGTCAAAGCATATACACAACTAGTTAGGGAAAAAAAGTTTCTTTTCATGTATTTCCAAGAATTGTCTTCATTTATTTTTTGGCATTCAGACCATTTATTTGTTATGGTTTATAACCTGTTCGTGGTCAGTTTATAGATAACAAACTGTCTTTTCTTTACTTCCCTAACTTTGTCTAGATGGTTTATTTATGACAACACTTTTCTGTCACATGTGTTTGCTCAACGTTGTCTTTCTTAGTTAGACATACAGGTAGCCAATCTGATGACTGTTAACCACTGCTGAGTATGGGCATTGATATATATTTCACTGTAACATTTGTGGAGTAAAATGTCTGTCCCATTTTTGTTGTTTCTATTTTTCTTTCATGGGTCAGATTTTACCAATGAATGCCAAAGAACACTGCCTGTGAGGCCATCTGGCTTCTGCTTTAAAACCACAAGCACCACATGGTGAATGAAGAGTGCCCTTGCAGATGGGCCATGTAGACTTGAGTCAGGTCTGAGTTATCATTTGTATTTGTGACTAATGAGTAAAATGGATTGGCTGAAGATCTGTGTAACCCTCTCTCACCACAGATTAGCCTACATTAACAAGTGTGTCCGAATTGAACTGTAGTTTGCTTGGTGAAAGGGTCTCTGGACGCCTGGTTTATATGCTCTTGCACTATGCTTGTATTGTACAAGGTCATAGTGATTAATATTGGTCATAGTTAACATTTTGAAGACTTTTTCTCTGTGATATTTGTAATGCTGTATGTTGTATGTATTGATTATTTGGCAATGTTCTGTGGAATCCTGCATTTTTAATAATAAACAACCGGTAAGTATATTTGAGTGAAGAACTATTTGTAGCTGTTTTTCTGGTCTTGACGGTTACGGTTAGGGCAGAAGCTGTTATAAAATACTCTAATCAAAGTCTTCACGCTCTTAGGCCCCCTGCCAGTACTAGTTGTTCACATTTTAATCTTTCAGAGATCCACAAGAACCCAATTACATGTCCTCATTGTAACTTCACTATTCCTCCTCTTTCCAACATCAGTTCCACAAATTACTATCAGGAGGAAGGAGTCAGTATATCCATAGCTCTCATTAATGTACACTCTCTTGGAAAGCATAGGCAGGAAGTTTTCGACCTCATTACTGATTCCAAAGTAGACGCACTATTCCTTACTGAAACTTGGACTGACGGTACCTCACAACCTGACCTGGCTATCGCAGTCCCAGATGGATATAAAGCCTACTGTCAGGATAGGCCAAAACAAAGAGGAGGTGGACTGGCCATAATAACCAGAGAATCCTACCCTGTCAGAATAACCCCCATCCCATCCAACTTGTGTGAAGCCTTGCAATTTGCTATTAATTTTTCTCCCCAGTTTAATTTTAAGGGGATTTTGATATATCGACCCCCTGGATCCAAAACGGCGTTTTTATCTAGTATTAATTCCATGATGGAATCTGTAGCTACAGAAAGTGCTTTTACAATTCTAGGTGATCTAAACTTTCACCTAGATCTTACTCACTTAACTGACTCTGCCACTCTTATATCTGATCTGCAAACCTTAGGATTGAAACAACTTGTCATGTCTCCCACCCATCAAGCGGGCCACATTTTGGACCCTATTTTCTCAAACCTTGAAGGCATGCAAATAACAAACATCCTGCCCATGCCTTGGACGGACCACTACGTCGTTTTCGCAAAAATAATCACGCATAATCAGTGCAGTGACAGACCAGTTCCCGTGCCTAAACAGTCTTTTAAAGATTGGAAAAATTTGAATCATGACCAATTAAAACTAACACTTGAACTTACCCGTCCTACACTGTCCCCGGAGCCTAATTCTGCTCTTCAGCAGTTTTATACCTGGGTAGGCCAGGCTACGAATCAATCAGCCCCCACTAAAGAACGGTCCAGTAATAGATCTAAACCAACTGCCCCTTGGTATAATGACAAATTAAGGGCACAAAAACAAATAAATCGCAATAAGGAACGTCAATGGAGAAAGAATTACGATATCGACAGTAAAAACATCTACAAAGAAGCATTGGCGCTTTATAAAGCCATGATAACAAAAGCAAAGAAGGACTACTATAGCGACCAAATTGAGAACGCTAAAAACTCCAGTAGGCAACTGTTTCAAATTACCAAGGTACTGTCAGGTAACTCCCCTGATCTCACTCCCCCTCCTTCGCAATCATTATGTGATGCTCTTGCCTCGTTTTTCTACACCAAAGTAGATGATATTTACCAGGTTTTTGCTTCTAATCCACCCTCGCGCACAGGCAGTCTCCCTATCCCACCCCCTGCAAACACATTCACCAGCTTTCAACCAGTTACCCCAGATCACATAAAAGCCATACTGTCCTCCATCAAATCAGGATCACCCCTCGATCCCTGCCCAATATCAGTACTCCGGCCGGTTATGGAGGATATCATTCCAGTGATCACCCAGGTCTGCAACACCATTCTTCTATCAGGCAATTATCCAGACCCCCTCAAAAATACCTTACTAAAACCCTTGTTGAAAAAACCCTCCCTTGATAAAAGTGAATTAAAAAATTATCGTCCCATTGCAAGCCTCCCTTTCATGGCGAAAGTGCTTGAAAAAGCAATGAATTCCCAGATTTCCGAGTTTATAGAAAAACATCAGCTCTTAGATAACACCCAGTTCGGATTTAGGAAATTCCATGGGACAGAGACAGCCCTGATTAAAGCGGCCGACGATATCAAGGTAATCAGGGACCAGGGGGGCACAGCCATTCTGGTCTTGTTAGACCTATCCGCAGCCTTCGACACGGTCGACCACACCATCTTGGTCGACCGGGTCGAGGGTTTTGGAATCTGTCATACTGCCAAAAATCTAATCGCGTCCTTTCTTGCCAAAAGAACGCAGGCAGTCATCCTGGACCCTTTCAATCGGCCCAACTCTCAGCCCCATGTGGTGTCCCTCAAGGCTCATCCCTGAGTCCGACACTTTTTAATATCTATGTGTCGGACCTTGCTAAAACCATCAAAGCACATGGGATGAGCCTAACCTCTTATGCCGACGATACCCAACTAGTGTTGGCAATCAAAGGGGACGGAGATCAAGTGGCCGAACAATTCAAGAAAGGACTCCTAGATATAGGAGATTGGATGTCAACCAACTGTTTAAAGTTGAACTCTGACAAAACAGAGGTACTTATTTTTGGAACCCTTCTGCCAGCATGGCCTTCGAGTTGGTGGCCTGACACCTTTGGTATGCCTCCTACCCCCGCTACCAAAGTCAGGAACCTTGGCATCATCTTCGATGATTCCCTAAATTTTATGGACCATGCCAATAAAACGGTGTCTTCGGCACATCTAAAGCTTAAGATGATCAGGAAAATACACCCTTTTCTACCTGAATCAGCCATTAAGACACTGGTCACATCTCTTGTTTTGTCCTCCCTGGACTACTGTAATGGTCTCTTCCTAAATGCCCAAGCCAGAGTCATTACCAAATTACAGACCATTCAAAATGCCGCAGCACGCCTGCTTGCTGGCAAAACCAAATTTGAATCCATTTCCAATAGCATTAAAGACCTTCACTGGCTCACTGTGCAGAAAAGAATCCAATTCAAAGCTTTATGCATTGTGTTCAAGGCACTTAACAACCAAGGCCCCCAGTTTTTAAGAGACCAACTTCAATTGCACAAACCTTCCAGAGCCTTAAGGTCAGCCACCCTAAACCAATTAGTTACCCCACGTACCAAAACTGTCACCTGGGGCGATCGCCGCTTTCTGGTGGCCGCCCCCAGGCTTTGGAACACTCTGCCTCTCAACATCAAGCGAAGTCCCACCCTCCTTCAATTCCGTAAGCTTTTGAAAACCTGGCTGTTCACTCAATAGTCAATCAGCTCAGAAGCAATTACAAATAATTGGTTTACAGCGCCAAGACGCCCACGGGTATAAGCAGCGCTTTAGAAATGTTAAAAATAAATAAATAAATAAATAAATACTAGGGTGCATCTTCTGCCTAGTAAGAATGAATGAGTCTTCATCATTGCATCCTCTGATAAGGGTTTGTGTGTTCTTCACAAAACCATGCTTCTAGAGGGGCTCTTTCTTCCAATGTTCTGATGTCCTCATCTACAACAGCCTTAGTCAAATTCTTTTAAGATTGGGAATAATCCTAGTTCAGGAGCTGGACATTGTATGGGTGGGTTGTCCGCTCTGTGCATCAGCGGCAGGCTGCTGTACCCAAGGTAGTCAACTTTTGACTAAGTGTTTATAAAAGTTCCTTTTGCACTGTCAATTATTATTTTTGCCACAAACTTAATTCAAGAAATAGCATAATCCAGGGGAAGGGTTTGATTTTTGCCAATTAGTCAAGTATGTAGGTTTTTAGATTTTCCTCAGTCCATAGGTTACCATGCTGTATATGTGTGCCTCCTGATTCTGAATTGTGGAATGAGATCAGCTTGTTGATGCATCTGCCTCAGCAGAGATTTCCCCCTTTGAAATTGAAAACAGTGAAGAAAAACGCAAGTAACAGATGGTTGTCAAAGGAACTTAAATGTCTGAATTCTCAACAATTTAGAATGTGGCTGACTGCCCAATAATGAAAAAAATTATAATTTGTAGGGCTGGGAAAAAGTTACTGAAAGGTGATTATTTCTCTCCTAGTCACTTTCTTTAACTCTCAAATCTATAATTGTTGTGAGGAAACTCTATTTCTGGTTTGATATTAAGTATGATATTGTCGGTGTATAATTTCAATTTCACCATAGATAAAATAGGGAGACAGATATCAGAACAGTTCCTTATAGCTATCGCCAATGGTTCGATAAAAATGGCAAACAAAACCTTTGACAAAGGGTACCCTTGCCTTGTGCCCCGTTTTTACTTTGACCCCTTCGACCACCGAGTTGTTTACAATTACATTAGCTTCTGCATTATTGTATAAATTATGACTTTGGGCCGTGATCTTTGAGGAGATATCAAAGTGATATAGAATCTTAAACATGGTTTCCCAAACAACAAGGTCAAAAGCCTTCTCGGCATCTAGTAGAAGGACTAACACAGGTATCCTTTGAGTCTCACAATAATCTAACGCCTCTGATAGAAAATGTGTGTTAGATGCTAGTTGCCTCTCAGCGATAAAACCATTCTGGTCCAAATGTATCAATTGTGCAGCATGATGATTAAACCGGAGTGACAACAATTTAGTAACGATTTTATAGTCAGAGTTTAACAACGTTATCGGGAGATAATTGTTCGGATCCTCGCTGTTCTTGTCTTTTTTCCGGAAAGCTGACTATGTTTCCTTGTCTAAAGAACTCTGGTATTTCCCCTCTTTGAGCATAGAATTCGCCAAAGGCAAATGCCCTCCACTGATTTAAAGAAGACAAAAAATTCAGGCGGAAACCCATCCGGGCCACAGGCCTTCCCATTTGGTAGATTTTTAATAACACCCTCCAGCTCTTCCATAGCGAAGGGGCTTGCCATAGAGAGTTTCTCAAAATCCAAAAGTATTGGGGGACTGTTGTTCTGCAGAAATTCTTCTACTAAGGTCATATCCATGGTCTGGTGTGGACCATAAATGGACTCATAATGCAGTAGCATTATTTCCCCAATTTTAACTGGGTCGTCTATACATGAGGCAGTTGAGGAGCATTTCAGTGTCTTAATCTTATTTGAGGTGGCTTGCTCCCTAGCCTGCCAAGCTAAAAACCTTCCCGTAAAATTACTTTCCTCATAACATTTTTGACGATGTTGTTGAAAGGAGGCCTCACTCTGAGTGTAATAATTGGCACTAAGAGCACGCTCAGCCTGATCCAACTGCCGCTGATTAGATACAGAAGGGTTACTTAAAAAAGCAGAATAGGACACCTGGATCTTCTGCTCCAAGATTCTCTTATCTTCCTTAACTTTTTTAACAGTTGCTGCATCTTTGCCAATAATTAACCCCTAAATGAAGGCCTTAAGTGCGTCCGATACCATACTCAGAGGTGCAGACTCAATATTTCGTGATAAAAACGCCTTAATCTCTGTCCCCATAAAGTTCACCCAGTCCTCTTTATTCAAATATTGTCTACTGAACGACCACCATTTAGGGGACCTAGTGCAGTTACCCAAAAATAGCTCAAGAACCAACAAGGAATGATCAGAGAATCTATTATATAGGAATCTTTGCTGACTAAAACTCAACTTACGTGAAACCAAGAAAAAATCAATGCGTGATGAAAAATGAAATCTGCCTGACCAAAACTTATATGCTACTTTTGTTGGAAAAGCCATACGCCAAGGATCCTGAAGATCCAAAGTTGCTCCATAATGTTGCTGGGTTCCCAAGGATTTAGGTTTCAACTGCTTTTTACCCTTCACTGACGAATCTATTTTGGGGTTCATTAAGGTATTAAAATCCCCCCCACAACCAACTCCCCAGGAACCTGAATTAGGCACTGAAAAAGATCCTCATAGGGCTTATGATTATCCTCAACCGGGGCATAAATACTGTCAAACGTTAACGGCCTCTGACTTTGTCTAAGAGAACAGGTAACCCAACACCAGCACCCTTGCAGATCTTTATCAAAATCAACGACCTCTGTTTGAAGTTTTTTACTTAAAAATATTGCTGTCCCTCTGTGGGAGGCTGAAGAAGAAGAAAATCCCCTATAGGCAGCCCAGGGTCTGAACAACCAAAAATCAGGCAGCTTTACAGCTGGTATATGAGTCTCTTGTAACAAAATCACTGCCGGGTTTTCTGTTTTAATCCATGATTTGATTGCCAGCATTTTCTGTTTGTTATTAAGACCATTAATATTAAAAGATACCACTTTCAGCAGTTATTTACTAGAAATAGTTGAAACCTAAACCAGTCTTGAGCCCCTTAAACATCCTACCAAGAGTCAAGCTAACAAAACAGGAGAATACGACCTGAATGGAATCAAAAATCAAAAAAAGGACTTTTTTTGTTGCTCCTTTTGCTCTCCACCCACCCCTTGTGACCCCCCTGAAATGTGGAAACCCCCAACCCCCAACCATATTTCACCCCCATCTAACCTGGGTGTCATTTAATTACACCAGATGATCTTGCCCCTGACCCCCCCAGCAAAAGTGTAAAAAAAATAAACCAATTGAATATACAGGCAAGCAGGCATGCACGATAAGGATAAAACAGCTACTATATTCAGGTAGCAGCTAAACAAACCTCATAGCCTTAGCTGGGCCTTCCAATGAAAGAAACAACAGGTAAGCATTGCTCAACCCACCTAACCCCCAGTGCCCCTCCCCGTATGGTTATTACAATAAACGGGCTCTCACCCTACATCCCAGAGCCCTGCGAGATCTTTTCTAATTATTCTTGGGCTTCATCCAAATCAAAAAACATAAAATATTTGCCCTTCACCAGGACCCTCAATTTAGACTGCTGTGCGATGGATGCTTGTGCCCCATTAGCTTTAAATAAATTAAGCATCTTTACAAATTCTTTCCTCCTACGTGCCGCCACAGCTGTCATATCGGAGAAAATGTGACATTTTGCAGTCTCATTCACTGGAAATTGTCTCTGCTGGATTGCCTTAGACAATATCCTTTCTTTTATGCAATAGTCTGCAAAATTTAATAGAATCGTACGTGGTAGCGTAGGAATTCGGAAATGGGCGGGCAGGAACTGGATGAGCCCCGGTGATGGTGAGATCGCCTTCAAACTCTGGGATGACCATTTGTTTGATAAATGAATTAACCCACTGCAAGGTTTGAGAGCCCTCAATTCCTTTCATAATTCCCACTATCTGAAGATTAGCCCTCCGAGAGTGGTTTTCTAACTCCTCCAGTTTGTTCTCAAGGGCATGCTTGCTCTTAACCGCCGCTTTGGCCTCACCCATTACGATGGTCATCTGGTTCTCTAAGGCTGATATCCTGACTTCTGCCTCCTGCAACCTAACTGGGAAAGATGTCATTGTGCCTTCGATTTTCTCTAGGCATTGATGAATAGAGGCAAGTTCGACTTTCTGAGTTCTTTTAAACTCACTGACTTCCTCCAGGATTAAGTTTAACACATGTCTTTGACACTCATCTGAAATTCACCAATTGGTTCCAGATTAGAACTAGAGATAACATGGGCAGGGTCAACAGCCGGAGAATAGCTCCCTTCCAAAATCTCCTCAGGAGACCTTGCTCCATTTGAGGGTAAAGTCTCTCGTAAGGGAGACTGAACCTGAGCCTGGATCTGAAGCAGTAAGTTAGCTTGAGAAGTCGAAGTTGTGCTGGGGGCACTAGATGTAATTACGGTCAGTTCTGGAACATCAGAATTTTACGGGATTTCCACAGACTCTAAATGTCCCCCTTGTCTCTCTTCCTGATTGATCGGCGGAGTTAGAGATGTTGTCCCAGCCTGATTGGGTGTTTGGCCCGGGTGTGACTTAGTGGTTGCACTGAGACCAGCTTTCGGATTCGCTTGCGATTTAAGCAAACTCGAAGGGATCAAATCTACTGCTACTGGTGTTGTTAGAGCCGATGGAAAGATGGCACCTGAAGGTTCCTTGGAGAGTATAAGGGCAGGACTAGAGCCAGGAGAAGAGGACTGCAAAGTTGCCTTTTTCAGGAATAATTCAAATTGTTTTGCCTCTTTTGTTGCTTTCGCCTTTTTGGGGCCTTCGGACCCCAAGATCTCTTATGGAGCTAGCCCAGGTATAGCCGTAGCTATGTTCTTATCCGCCAAACCCGTTAAGATGGCTTGATCCAAAGACGCGACAGAGGGTAGTTCCTCTTCCTCTGAACTCTCAAAAGTCTAACCGATGTCAAGCAGATTCAGGACATTCTCCTTATTAAAGGCCAATTTGGCAGCCTCTTTAACCTCCTTTGCCTGGGCCCGACGGGTTTTAGCTTTAAGGCGAGCATTAAGCAATTTCCCCATACTGGCACCTCCTTGCCACTCCTTACAGCACCTCGGGATAGTGTAGAGAGAGGATTATAGGATATTTACACAGGAACACCTGATGGAGCGCTCGACAACCTTCTGCACACTGCTTCTCCCAGAATACAGCATGAGATTAAACCTGCATAAAGCCTGCATCTAGCCAACTACTAAAGAGCAGGGGGAGGCACTTTGCATGAAAGAAACAAATGGAGCCAGTATCTATACTATTGCTGGTTAAAACGAGGAGTGCTGAAGCATCTTATAGGAGCAGAAGAGCAATTGAGGACAGAGTCTGAACTGTTGCAGATAACAGCAGAGCAAACAAATGCAGAGATGTTGCAGAGATGTTTAGGTGAATTTCTTCCCCAAGTCATCAGTCAGCAAGGGTACAGCAAAAGCTCGAATTCTGTGCCCAGACCTTGGCATTTGTAGCGTAGTTAAGAGCGAAGCATGTAGTTTGCAAACATCAAAGTGCCGCCACCGCGGCCTCTCTCGACTGTCTCTCCTTACCTCCCTGGTAGGAGATCGTCGTCTGGAAAAAGCGCTTCAAAATATTCGGGTGGGAGAGCAAATACCGCGGGGAACAAATGCGCTCCTCTGCTTCATTACTCGGAGCCAAGTTCAGCCGCAATACCGCAATCTTTTTTCAAAAGCCGAGAGGTGAGAATGCCAGCCTCCCGCACACACGCCAGGTACAATCCGCCATTACTGGGGGACGGGGCTCCGATCACCTGAGGCTACGTGGCGTGGTGTTCTGCAGCCATTCCAGGATGCCTGCCTCTTAACAAAAAAAAAGAGTCCCCAGTAGAAGAGTGTGGCATGTTCAAGTAGCTCTACAATATATCCTGAACTGACTTTAACACCTCCCCCCAGATGCCAAAGCTACCTAGATGTTTTCTTTCAACATTCTGTTTACCCTTTCCACCATTCCATTGCTTTGTAGGCTGTAAAGGGCAACAGAAAGGTGTTTAATACCATGGCAACTAACAAACCTTTGCATGGCACTTGACTTAATCTATACCCCATTGTTGGTAACCAGAGCTTGGTGAAACCTTCACTTTTGAAAAGTGAAGAGAGGAGCTCAATAACAGCCATGGTGTTGGGTTACCTCATGTACTTACATTCTATCTATTAGGAGAAGTAATCAACAACCACCAAAGCATATCTTATGGCCGATCGTACATGTTTCCCACAAAATCAATGCCCCGCTTTTTCCTTGGACCATTAGGGAAGTCAACCGGGCACAAGGGAGTTTTATGAACATGCAAGGATTTGTCCGCCTGACTACAGCCACTGCGCTTTCCAACAATCAAGTACATACCAGGTCACCAGTAAAAATGGCGTACCCTTTTCTTTGTACCGGTCATACCAGCATGGCCACCATGTGGCATTCTTACCAAACAATGTCTGATTGCAACTGGAGGTATCAATAGACTCCCATGCAGCACAAAATCACCCTCAATGCAACAGAGGGTAACGTTCCCCTCGCCACCAAAACATGTATGAGGAACAGCATGAGACAAGTAGTGAACTGTAAAGCTGCCTTTAATATACGGACAGCACAAAGCCACTCATGCATCCTGTCCCTGTTTTCACCAACTGTATTGAGCCCCTGACGTGTTTCCAGAATGGTGGAACAAGTGTTCTACAAAGAGGATTCCACAAGGGAACCCAAGTAAGTAACCAAACATAACAATAATGCTGTGACCTCTAGAAATTTTGGAAAATCTTGCCAAATTTAGATATTTGAGGAATCTCATCATGTGCCCTCAATCCCCAGCCGCTCCCGATTTATTTTAAAACTATATGTCCTTTTTCACAAAAAAAACTGCAAACATTAAGATAACTGCACGTCACAGACAGAAGACGATACCTAAAGACTGTATTTTTGCATAATCTTAAGATGATATAAGCACTCATAGCAGGTCCGGACAAGTGGTCTGCTTTGAATACATCAGAGGCGAAACTTGTGGATTGCATTGGGGGACTAAGGGGAATATTCACAAGGAAGTGGCGGAGAGAGGCATTAGCCTTCTTGGCTTAACGCCTCTCTCTGCCACTTTGGAAACACAAGGCTGCACCATATTCACAAAGATAGGGTACAGCCTTGCATTTTCCCCCTGTGATGGCACTAAGTTTCACAACTTAGTGCCCACGCAGGCACCCTTGCACCAGAGTGCAAGGGTGTCTGCAAGCAGGGAGGTTTATTTATGTACAGGAAGGTATACCATAAACAAAAAAGCAAAATTGAGGAGAAATAAAACATGTCTCCAACTTAAGACCAGGTCTTAATTTTGGCGCTACCTCCTATTTACGCTGCCCTTGTGAATAGCGGAAAGCATCAAAATTAATGGATGTTGCGGTGGAACGCCCATCACAACACCCACTGCACGCCCCTTTTACACTAAACACAGCATGAAAGGGGGCCTTATTCACAATGCAGCGTTAAGCCACATCAAGTAGCTTAAAGTGCCTTGTGAATAAGGCGTGCCCCTATCGCCACCACAATGTCACTGAAAGTGACGTTGTGGTGGCGATACAGGATTGTGAATATGCCCCTAAACGTTCAACTGCAAATGATCACTGCCCAAGTGCAGTCTTGGAAGAATTATCCCCTGTGTTGGCTCCAAATAAAAACAATTTGGTCAATGCCTATTTTAGTGATGCTCCTGTGTATGATTTTCTTTCAATCTTCATATCTCTAATAGAGAAAGTAAACGCTATTTTAGAACCTGTGAAGTTCTCTAGGAATTAACTGATTACCAGTATTCTTTTCATGATCGTCATTTCGCAGACGCTGACTCTATACCATGTGCATATCCCTTCAGAATTTCAGGACATTTTAAGTTGTGTTTATTAAGAATCTGGGTCAAAGTAAGAGACAGCAGCAGCTCTGCAGAATTACACAATTGTGTACTTCAAATGTTTGACCGGCCAATGGTGACTCTCCCTAGCTGATTTGTGAGTTATGTTTAGCCCCCTCAACCATGCAGTGCTAGTAGACTGTTCAAGGTTAGTGGCAGGGTATCTGCATGGGAGCTGATTGCTTTCCCAACTTCTGTCTAATAGAATGAGTTGGGTTGTGCTGGATGATATTTAGTATAAGTGGTTGACATTTACTTACAGTCTTGTCCCCTGGCAATTAAAAATGTATTTCTACCCTATTCACAAACGACGTCATTTGTAACAAAGATCGTAGCTTCACACATACATTGAGGTAAAGTTCAGAGTAACAGTCTATGTCTTGAGACAGACTTGGACCACCTATTTTCAAATTCATGAGAATATTCAAATGTTGATAAGAACAAAGTGGCTGAAGTAGTTTGATCCCAAAGCTGAAGTACTTCTCTGTACATTAGATTGATGGGTGCATTCTTTTACCATCTTGTATCCTTTCTTCAAGTTTGATGAACTTGACATTCTGACAGCAACTAAGGTCAAATTGCTGGGAAATGACCTGAATGCTAATGCGTCCATGCAGGCAAAAATGAATACGGAGGTTAGTTGAGGTTCAGAATGTCTTGCATGGATCCACAAGATGAAGACATTTTTTATCCCAATGACACCTTTTCACTAGTTTGTTTCAGGGATTGGTACATAGGTTGCAAATATTTCAAAACCAAGCAAGGTAGGGTGGATTGTGATGAAGATTCTCTATGATTTTCATTTGGACATTGTTTTTCCCCAACTGCACCGGTTACTTCCTAAAGCCTGAATAGTTTGTAAAATCTTACATATTAGTCATCAATGTTTGCTCAGGATTTCACCTATATGAAGAAACATTTTAAGATCTACTGCACTGCCAGAGCTTTGGGGTCACACAACAGCGCTTATACCCAAGTATACGGTCGTCATGAAACCATGCATAGTAATGGCTTCCCACAAAATGGGATGAAGGCTTCCACGAGTTTACACTTGGAGACAATGGTAGGGTTTATTTGTTGGAATGGGCTTTCTTTCAAAAGAACCTGAGTCGAGTGATGTCATGGGCAAAACATTGAATTAGCAATCTCATCCCCTCTTAATTCCCTTCATGTGCTTTGCTGCCTCCTTGGAGCCATAGTGATCCAAACTGCATGTTCCAAGCTACCTTTGCAGGACCAGTTAGAAACTATTTCATTTACTTCATTCCAATGTTGTCATGTTTGGTGAAAACAAAGATCTTTTGTGTATGACGCACAGTGGGCTTTGCGCCAGTCTTTCTCAGCATTGCTTTGTTTGGGTCAGCCTCCTTGAATCAATATCATTGAGATCTTTTTCAAGGTAGAGTATTATTTGTTTCTCACCATCATCCAATTGGTCTTTTAGGTGTATTATTTCGCCGCCGAGGAAGCAGCAGCTGAGACTGACTATTGGGTGAACTTTAACACCATTTTGGAAAGAAGGCTTCTCCAATCAAATGTAACATATGCAAAGTATTAAACACATTTTTAAGTTTGATGTAAAAATGTATGTAAATACACTGTAATATTTGCTTGGTATTGTTTTTATAACGATCATTGTATTTTTTTGTAAAATAAAAGACTAAATAAAATGAAAAATGTAAAGTTTTTATTTTAAAGTAAGACTGAACAAGTATTGGAAGCGAGTAATTGCATTCCTATTTACATCATATTTCAAGTGTTTTCTTTTTTATCCTGCATAACTAAGAAAAGTGGCCTTTACTAGATGATTATCCTGACATGTGACCTACTTCTGGACTCCCCTTACTTCACCCTTTGTTTTAGAAGTTGTGGGTCAGGTCACCTATCTTCAGCTATTGTTGTGTCATTCACATTTTGGATCATCCCCGAAACAGACAGGTGGTGATATCTTACAATGATTAGTGGTCAGGAAGTCTCCTGAGGCATCCCTCCTCTCACAGCAGCGGATTGCTGACTCAGAAAAAGAGACAGGTACTGTTATCAGGCTTCCAGGGTTCCCTTGTTGAGCATCTCCCAGATCTGTAGGCATCTTTGCAGTACATGCCGCTCTTCGTTATGCCTTTGACCAGGCTATACATGGAGTGTCTCTTATTCAGTAGAGGCTGGTGAACTTTAATATAGGTGGGGGGTGTAAAGGCCTACACTGGATGAAGCCGAGTGACCACAATGAGGTACCTCAAAGTCCCTGAGGTTTGTTTGGGGGTTTCCCCTTTCTCAAGAATTTTTTTGCAAAATAACAGTCGATTCCAACAACTACGTTTATGACACTTTCATAAATTATCTAACACTCCAAAGGTTTAACACATTGATCTGAGGAGGAACCATTGAAACGTACAAAAATCTCAGACTCTGCAGCAATGAAAGCTATGTACTTCACTGACTTGGTCTGCCAGAAAATACTACTAACAGAGGTAATGCAATGGCTAGGAGAGGACAAGGCCTGTATTACAGCTTTTGATATGACAGTGCTGCGTCAGCAGTGACTGACTGATCTTTGTCAGTGCACAAAGAGAAGAGACATAAAATATCACAAACTGCACCCAGAACCTCACCTGTACAGACAGAACCATAATGTTTTCTTAATTTACAAAATACGGAAGCACAGTGGCAGAAAGGTCACATCGCGCCTAATGAAAGCAAGGACATTGGGCTGTGAAAACTTTAACTTATTGTGGTGAAGAGGGACCCTCATCCTATAGGGCCCAGTGCAGCTGCACCTGTTGCACTATTGATAGCTACAACCCTGAAGTAAAAGGAGAGCCTTCAAATTTAAACTCAATTGCTAGCAGCTCCTCTATTGCACAGTTTTTCTTTGGCATTCTGGTTTGTGTGATGGTGATTTCACAAAGAAATAAACAGGATTATCACCAAAGCAAAAAACAGCAGCCCTAATTCACAAAGATAAACAACATTTTTGTGTAAGTTTACGAATGCTTCCTATTCACAAAGGTATTTTACCAGTTATAAAGATACTACTAGGAAAATGCCCTTGTGAATAGCAAACAATCATAAAACTACACAAAAGTGTACGTTTACCTTTGTGAATAAGGCCTAGCCAGTCGCATAGAATCAGAAAACTGGAAAATCTGTAAATATTGCAGTCCGATTATTTCACCAATTTAGCAGACCGTTTTTCTCAGGTCTTCTATTAGACAGTGATGGAGCGAGTTTCAGAAATGATTTTATTCTGGCTCGTGAAGTTAATCTCCCATAACTTGATTAATTATATTAATAGATTTTTGTGTGTTTTGTATTATTAAATCAACCTAGAGTAAAATTCCATACACTATTACACGGGACTAACGTTATGTGCTTTATGTTGCATTTCCAAGTATGTTTTATAATACATAATTAACATTGTTTTGTTTGTCCTATTGTCTTTGTCAACATTAATGCAGCTGATTAATTAATGGCATGTGCTTATTTTATACGTGCTTTCGTCTATGTTGTGTCTGTTTATCTTTTTCAGAAATATGAAGAATCCTGCTGGACATTATGAAGAATGGTAGATTTTTATTAAATGTCCCTTTTTCTTGGTGCTTTTGCTAGGTAACATATACTAATGGGTTAACATTAGCAATGGTGGGTGGGTAACAGAATGACTTTCATAACCGGAAATTAATTATTCTTTGGTGTTTGTTTAAATACTAGCCCGAGTGAAAGGTTTGAGGCCTGTGATTTTTGGAGAATGTTGGTTAGCCTGACAGAGATGAGCCAAGCACAGCCATGATGGAAAGCTCTTCCATAAAGACATTTCTGTGAATAAACTGAAGTCTAAACAAAAACTATTGTGCGAGATGTGCTCTGAAAAGTTATTTTTCCAAGGCTAAGGAAGTGACAAGCGGCGGATCGGCCGAGCTATGGAGGAAACTGTGAACCGTTTTCAGTAAAATGTTGCAAACCACAGAAGCTGGTGTCGCTTCACGTGAAAGGACAATGGCAATGACGTTTTGGTGGTTTGAAGAAGTGGCCTCATGATGGTCTGATGACTAGCAACCAATCAAGTTGCTGAAAGACATTAAATAATAACATTTTAGTTAGATTAGTGAGTTAGAAAGGTATAAAAACTTACCCCCACATGCATCAAAGTATTTTGGAATCGCAAACGGTGCGATTTCTTAAAATCGGCCGTTTGCGACTCCAAAATAGCTTTGTGGAATGCATCATTCAATTTTAGAATTCGCATCATTTTTGCGATTTCTAAAATTGCATTTGCTTTTAAGAAATCGCAAATATGCGATTTCTTAAAAGCAAATGCATGAATACTTTTCAAATTGCGAATTCGCAATAAGGGGGTTAAATTTACCGAGTGGTTGAACCACTCGGTAAATTTGGAAAAAGGTGTTAAAATGCTTAAAAATTCTTTTTTTAAGCAGTCATGTTACGGACACACATGTCCTTAGGACATGTGTGTGTGTAACATGATGCGAAAAATACATTTCAGGGGTGCAGGGGGGGTCCTTTGGACCCCCCCTGCACCCATGAAATGCATTAACAAATTGCGATTTTCAAAATGAAAATCGCAATTTGTTAAAGCCTTCCCATTGATCCCTATGGGCCTTTTGGCCCATAGGAAACAATGGGAAGTGCGAATTTGCACTTTGGAATTCGCATAATATTTGAGAATCGGTAAAAATTGCGATTTTTACCGATTCTCAAATATTTTGCAAAAATGTACATGCATCCCATTTTGCATTTCCTAATTTGCGATTCCCTAAAAATCGCAAATTAGGAAGTGCAACATGAAACAATGATGCATGTGGGGGTAAGCCCTTTGACAGGAGCGGGGCTGACTGTTCCTGAGGGCGAAGTGCTGTCCGATTTCTTGGAACACGTAAGATTGCTTAATGCATTTAAATGTCTTTTCCTTTACAGGTCAGAAAGCTTAATCTAGGGAATTAGGGTTTGTTTACTTTTATTCATGATTTTGAACAATTTTGAAGTGCCATACTTTTGTGCCATTAACCTGAATAAAAAGAAACTGATTTAATAAAAATGTTTGCAAATAATAAAATGAGCTAATAAAGTGATTGGAAATAAAAAGCTTAACATTTAAAAATAAAGACTTAAAACGTCAAGCTGGTCTTGATTAATTTAGTCGTTACCATCAGTAGATTCATTGGCCAAAAGTGGCTTAATTATTTGTTTTTATTATTTACCAATGGTCAGAATGTTATACTGCAGTTGTATATTATGTACATATAAAGTTTAGATAGCTTGATTAATTAGGCCACATGATTCAGTTGCTCAATTTTCTGTCTCAGTCTCATGGGCCTTTTGTGATATTATAGTATGGTGAGTATTAGGTAGTGAATAGTGTAGATGAGACAGAATTTCTATAGGGGCGCTGGATTAATTCTTCTGGTAGCAGAGTTCGGTTGCTATGGTAACTGACATGTTACATGTTAATTACATAGGATACATGTCTAAAATATGTTAAGTTTGTTCACTTGTTATATGTAGTCGAAAGGATTTTTCCTGCAGTGTGAAAAATTCCTGGTTATTGCCGGCAAAAGAGTAGTGTGACAGGTGAAGTTACACAGTGCATTTGATCTGTTTCGAAATTGTGGTATAGAATATATCACAGGTGTTGCGGACGTACAACAGAAGTTTAGGGACCTTAGATGTGACTGGTTAAATGTATAGTGAGGATTGTCTATGAAATTGTAGCATTAAGTATAGGGACCTCGTGAGCCCGTTTTAAAACTTACTGGGAAAAGAGAAATAAAACTATTCGAGCTTGAGCGAAGGGTAAGGAGGCGTTGTCTCTTCTTATTAGCGTCTGAGGATTTCTATGGTTGGTTAAAGTCCTGCCAAGATTTCGTGTGTGCATGATCAGGGTTTTCCGCTTTGAATGCGTGAGTTTGTGAAAATAGCGTCGTCTATTTCATGTAAGAGGAATTCTGAATGACTGTTAAAAACTATCCTTTTCAGAGAAACAGACAAATGGTTAGTTTATTTGTAGTTACTAATTGAAGTTCATTGAAAAGAATTGTTTAAAATGGCGCTGTGAAAAGTTTTTCTGAAGGAGGGGTGAGTTTACGGAGTAACACACAGCGAAGCTGCAGCGGCAGTGTAAGTCAATCGGTTCGCGCTGTGATTGGTTAATATACGTCACAGCAAGTGCACTGATTGGTTCATGTGACAGTGATGAGCTGACAGCTGATTGGTCAGTTCTGAATACAGTATTTCTATTGTTGAGCAAGGTGGTGACGTAGCTTAATCTGATTGGCTTGTTGGTGTCTTTCACGCACGGATTGGCTAGAGTAGCGGAGCATCAAGAAAACATTACGATCTTTTAAGAATAAGCAAATTTGTTTTAAAACATGAGTTATTGGTACGATAGAGAGAAAACGAAGCCTTCATGGTTTCAGAAAATGAAAAATTTATTTACGCCGGACAAGAAAATTGAAACGCGTGGTGGAAAATTACTTCATAAGTACAAAACACCCACAGCCTATATGGAAGGCGAATATGGTTATCATGCTGTAATTTGGTTTGAAAATTGGATGCATTATACAAAAAATGATGGCGTATTAGCCTGGCCGGACGATGGGTCATTTAATATGAAAATGTTGAGAAACCTGAGAGAAAAAATGATGGCTCTTATGCCAAAGCCTAGACCTACACAATTTGATGCTTTAGTTGAATGGGAAGTTGAGATGATGGAACTAGAACGTGAAAGCAAATGTTCAGCACCTAGAAACTCAAAATATATTGTAAATAGAGAAACACATGAGGACAAAGTAAGACGCTGGAGAAAAGCAGACATGTATGATGGTCTGTACCCTGTGAGAATAATGATTACTGAAGAACCAGGTCAAAAGAAAATACAAAAGAAAAGTAGACTTGATGAGGAATTAGATGATGCAGTTTTAGAAGACATTTATTCTACTAAACGCAAACCGCCACCTTATCAGGCAGATTCACAGTACACCCCGAGAGTTTCTACAGGAAATTCTCCAAGTGCACCTGCTAGGGAAGCTGATGAAGGTTCACCCAGATTTTTAAAATTACCTGAGAGAGTAGGGTCAATAAATAATTCTAGTACATCCAGAGAAAACAGAATTCCTGAACAGAGAAATGATTTTCTGAGAAACTCAGGAAGACTTGCTGATATGCCGGAGATTTTAAATTATAATAGAGCAAAAGAAGATTTAATTCAACAATTAACAAAAGGCATGGAAGCAGTGACAGTACCAGTGACGATTGGTCCTGTTGTACCAGTTTTTGATCAAGGAGAAAATAGACATTCAGCTTTGATGGTTCCATTAAACGCAGAAATTCAAAAGGTGGCTGAAAAATTTTATTCAGAACTTTCAGAAATTCATAGGGAAAAATCTATGATGCCAAATTTAACTTTTAATCAAAGCTAGACAGGTTGTCAGACACCATCTGTTGCAGAATCTGATTCAGCTACTTCAGAAAGAAGCCTAAATAAAATAGATTTAACGCAAAGTGCATTATCTCCAGAAGCTCCTGAATTTAAAAAGCTTGATGTTGCGAAATTAAAAGCTGATTTGGAGGAATTAATAATTGGCACAATTGGTACTGACAATTTAAGATTGTATCAGGATGATGAACTTCTTTTTATTTGCAAAAGCATTCAGTGGAAAACGAAAAACAGGTATGAACAACTGGAAGAAATGGCTGCTGAATAAGAAATTGATTTAAGCAAACAGAAACATTTGCAGAAACATTACAGAGTGGATTTTTCTGAGAAAGATATTGATAATCTCAATACTTCTGGAAGAATAACTCATATTGAAGAATTGATAGTTTTTCTCAAAAGATTAGGTGAATTAGGTAAATGGAGAATAAAATGGTCAAAGAATAAAGAACAGGACAAAAGAGTCAGAGGTGAAACAGTTTCTGAATTTCCAATGAGGGAAATAGCAGGTGGAGGATATGTGCGTGTCCCTTGCTCAAGACAGGATATTCTGTTATTTACTAATGATTTTCCTCGGCTGAGAGAAAAGCCTGTGGAATGGTATTGTCAGGTAGACAGATTCATCAAAGTGTCAAAAGTTCTGTGGATCGATCTGGATGGATTCTTTGACATTGTTGTCCCATCAGATCTTTTGACAGAATGCAAAATTTCTGTGAGTTGGCGCAAAGAAGAACCTGCTCGAGACACAATTACAGGTGCCCCATTGAAGGATGTCATGGAAATATACAATAAAGTAATTTATTGGCTGAAAGAAAAAATTCCCCTGAAAGAAGTAGATTGGGTTAAAATTGACAGAACAAACCAAGAGCCAAAAGAGTCAGTACATTCATTCTATGAAAGGTTACTGTTAGTCTTCAAACAATACAGTGGCTATGAAAAATTAAGTGAAAAAGACATGAGCCACTTTATTTACAGATTTGTTTTTGGTCTAAGACCTGAAATTAGTGAAATGATTAAACATGGAATCGTGGGATGGCAATCACTTTCAGTTGATGATATCCTGAGAAAAGCAAAATATTGCAGTGGCAAGATTGATGCTAAACAGAAAAACCTTAAGGAAAAGGCTATGTGGGCACAAGTGAAGGTAGCTGAGCAACAGCAGATGGCTTTTGAAAATAAAAATGTGTATCAGAATCAAGGCAAATTTAAAAATAATTTTAATAATAAACCTAAATTTAATGTGAATATTGAAGAGCTAAAACAGAAGCTCCCATGTTTTAATTGCGGCGAAATTAGACACTGGAAGCGCGAGTGTAAAAATCCGCCCAGAAATTTTAAAA
The DNA here is from genome assembly GCF_964263255.1 of Lissotriton vulgaris. Taxonomy (NCBI): domain Eukaryota; kingdom Metazoa; phylum Chordata; class Amphibia; order Caudata; family Salamandridae; genus Lissotriton; species Lissotriton vulgaris. The sequence goes on from NC_141694.1 coordinate 1,303,803,255, forward strand.
ATACCTCATTGAATTCACAGATGCAGAGTGAGGTAAATCAGCAGCAACAGCTACAGCAGCAGTTAAACGAGTTAAGTCAGCAGTGACAGCTACAGCGACAGGTAGCGAATCAGCAGAGCCAGATTCCACAAGCACCATTTCCAAACTGTGTAAATGCTCAAAGGTATACACCAGAAACTGGTTTCTGTGGAGGTAACCAGGTAAACTCTTTGTCAAAAACAAATGTGTCAAATGTTTCTCAACAATTTTGGTTGAAAGATAATGAAGTGAGTGATTCATCAGAAGATTACTCATGACGGTGCCTGAGAGAGGAGTAAGAGTGTGTGCTTGGACCCACTCTTGAGGTAGACCAGGCTGGTCCATTTGTTAATGGTAAAGTGAAAGATGTTGATGTCACTTTTCTTGTGGACACAGGTGCTAGCCGTTCTACTGTTAGATCAGCAGAAATTGAAAACCTTCCTCTCTCTGGTGAGTGCATCCAAGTTGCAGGTGTAGCAAAACAGCAGATTAAAACAAGCCTAACTGAGCCTGTAAAAGTTGAGATTGGGAATTACAAAGATAAACACAGGTTTCTAGTTTGTGACAGTAGTCCTGTAAATTTGTTAGGTCGTGATATTCTATGCAAAATGAATTGTAGAATGTATTGCCCACCGGATGGTATTGAGTTACAAACTTCAGAAGTAGATGGTCTTTACAAATTGACAATGTTGATGGTCGAAGAGGAAAGTAAATTATTTCCTGCTTTTGACGAAAACAATTTGCCTGAAGAGCTTAAAAAGCCAGTCAATCCAGAAATTTGGGACTTAACTGGAAATGATATGGGTCTCATGAAACATGTGGATCCAGTAAAAATTACTGTAAAACAAGGAATAGATTTCCCGAATGTTCCTCAGTATAAAATGAAAGCTGAAACAATTGAAGGGGTCATTCCAGTGATTGAGAAATTCATTAGTCAAGGTGTTCTAAAAGAGATTGAGAGCAGCCCATGTAATTCACCGATTATGGGTATCAAAAAGCCAAACGGAACTTACAGAATTGTTCAGGATTTAAGGAAAATTAACCAGATTGTTGTTCCATGTTGCCCAATTGTTCCAAACCCTGCGGTAATTCTTTATCAGATTCCGCATGATGCAGAATGGTATACGGTCATAGACCTATGTAATGCCTTCTTTACAGTTCCACTGCATCCAGAAAGCCAACAAATTTTTGCATTTAGGTTCCAGAACCGCATTTTAGCATGGTGTTGTATCCCACAGGGGTATACTGAGAGTCCATCTTTTTTTAATCAGTTATTAAAGAAATCCCTGGAAGATTAGATTTTACCTGGAAATTCAACATTAGTCCAGTATATTGATGATTTACGTGTAGCTGCAAAGACACGAGAAAATTGTGTAACTGACACCATTACCCTTTTAAATCGATTGGCAGATGAAGGACATAAAGTGTCACCTGCAAAATTACAGTTTTGCAAACAAGAGGTAAAATATCTTGGTCACAGAATTGCAAAGGGAACGAGACAAGTGACTATAGAAAGAATTAAAATGATTCGAGCAATACTGCCCCCGACAACACAAAGACAGGTCAGAATGTTTCTGGGAATGGTTGGTTACTGTCGTCAGTGGATCAGTGGATTTTCGGTGATTGCAAAACCACTACAAAGACTGACAAAAGCAGACATAAAGGATCCGATTAGATTGACAAAAACTCAATTAGAGGCTTTTGAATAGTTAAAAATAAGTTTGTGTGAAGCTCCAGCTTTAGGAATGCCAGACTATGAAAAAGAATTTGAATTGTACTGCAGTGAAAGGGAAGGTTGTGCACTGTCAGTCTTGATCCAGAGACATGGAAAACTGAGAAAGCCAATTGCTTATTTCTCAGCTGTTTTGAACCCTGTTGCAAAAGCTTTGCCAGGTTGCTTAAAAGCAGTGACTGCAACAAGTGTAAGTCTTGAGCAGAGTGAAGGAATCATTATGGGATTTCCTGTAAAGGTATATGTACCTCATTTGGTTGAAATTCTTCTTACCAGAAGCAAAACTCAGCATTTAAATAGTAACAGACTGACTAAATACGAGAAAACAATTCTAGGATCAGATAATGTTTCTATTGCAAGATGTGTGAATTTAAATCCTTCAACATTATTGCCAGATGGTGTTGTTACCGAAGTTAATAATGAAATTGACATTGATCATGAGTGTTTGGATGTTGTAGATTACTGCACCAAACCCCGGCAGGATATAAAAGATGTTCCTTTGCCTGAATCTGATTTGGTTTACTTTGTTGATGGTTCCTGTCTAAGAACAGACGAGGGCATTCTGAGAGCAGCATATTCAGTATGTGCAGTCTCAGATGTTGAAGAGGGTTCACCTCTTGATGGAATTCGTTCAACCCAAATTTCAGAATTGGTTGGTCTAATTCGAGCTTGGGAAAGAGCAGAAGGGAAAAAAGTTACCATAGTGACTGATAGTCAGTATGGGAATGACGTTGTTCATGACTATGGTCAGCTCTGGTCTCAAAGGGGTTACTTAACTTCTGCGGGAACGCCAATCAGAAATGCAAAATTGTTCAAAAGATTGATCAATGACATTCAGTTACCAGAAAAAATTGCTGTCGTGAAATGTGCAGCTCATAAAAAGGGTGAGGACTATATTACCAAAGGTAATGCTTATGCAGATGAGATTGCAAGGTATTGTGCAAAGAATAATTATTCAATCAATCGGGAAAAAGACAAAAGTCACATTTTGAATTCTCTCATGCTAATATCTGTGGTTGAAACTTGGCAGGGAGTAAAAGAATTACAAGATGAGGCAGATGAGGAAGAGAAAAACACATGGTTGAAAGCAGAGTGCAGACAGCGAGAAGAAGATGGAGTGTGGGTTTAGAAAGATGACAGACCAGTAATGCCAAATTGCATGATTGCTGACATGGCACAGATGTACCATGGTCCAGGGAATTTAGGAAGAGATTCCATGATCAGATTAGTCAGAGAGACATGGTTTAGTCCAAAATTCAGAATTATTGCAGAATCACTTTGCCAAAGATGCTTGACCTGCCAACAAATGAATCCAAACAGAAAAACTGTTGTGAGTTTGGGATCCATAGGACGGGAGGGTGGTCCTTTTACCAGGTTGCAATGGATTTCATTGACATGCCACAGCACAATAAGCTCAAGTATGTGCTCGTGTTCGTTTGTCTGTTTTCAAAATGGGTGGAAGCTTTCCCAACTCGTCACAATGACTCAGTCACTGTGGCAAAATTACTGTTGAGGGAGATCATACCTAGATATGGTTTTCCAGTGACTATTGAAAGTGATCGTGGAACGCATTTTGAAAACAGATTGTTACAATTAATTTGTGAAGCTTTGGGAATTGATCAGAAGCTACATTGTGCATACAGACCAGAAGCATCAGGTGTTGTAGAACAGATAAATGGAACAATCAAAAATAGAATTTCAAAAATGTGTATAGCTACAGGAGTGAAGTGGACAGACGCTTTGCCACTTGTTTTGATGTCTTTGAGAAGCACTCCTGAGAAAAAGACAGGCCTTAGTCCTCATGATATCTTAATGGGTAGAGTTCTGAGGCAAGCATTTGTTCCAGTTGGCAAGCTTTTGAGTAATAATGATAGTGCAATTATTGAGTACTGTCAGAATCTTTCTGATGTAGTTAATTCTGTATTTCACCAGGTGGGAACAGATGTGATTATAAAAGAGAAAGAACAAGCTCATGATCTGTTACCTGGAGATTGGGTCAGAACAAAGGTGCATCGAAAGAGAAACTGTTTAGTACCTAGATGGCAGAAGGCAGGACAAGTAATTCTTGTAACAACAAATGCTATCAAGTGTAGGGGTCTGAAAAGGTGGGTGCATGCAAGTCACACCATTCGTGTACCACCTCCTGATATTTCTGATGAAGAAAGTGATACAACAACTGATTCAGATTCAGAAGGAGATCCTGAAGGTCCAGAATCTGATGATCAGCAAAAGAATCAGGCATTGAATGAAAAAGATCTGGAAATTGTGACTCTAGATCAAGAAAATGGTGAAAATGTGTTAGAAAAAAATCTCAAGCAGAAAAAGAGGATTCAGAAGCAGAAAATTCTGAGCAAGACGATAATCTAGTCCAGGAGAGTATTGAAAAGCAGAAGAGTAGCTCTGAATGTGGGAACAAGAATTCTGAAACTGGGAAGCTGAAGGTGATCCCTGAAGAAGAGGAAGAATTACCAAGTACCAGCTATAAGGATGATGTTCCTAATGGAGTGAAGCTGCCGAGTAAAGAAGTTCCTAGGTACAGATTTGAAGTCTCAGAAACAGATACAGACGGGAGTGACAAAGAGTCTGAAATAAGGAAATTCAGAAAAAGAGCTTGGAAAGCTGAATGAAACAAAACTGTGCCAAAGAAGAAAATCTTGAAGAAAGGAGATGTTTGGCCGGAACAAAATCTGAAATTTAAATTGGTAAAGAAATGAAAAGAACAGTTCAATGAGATTCGAAGTCAGGGAGGTGACTCTGAAAAGAAAAACGAGAAAGGTAGAAAAATTGAAGTAATTAGTGGTAAGGCAAAAAGAGTGATTAAGCCCAACCAAAAGCATAAGTCCCCAGAGTGGACATATATCATCATTCTGCCAATTGTTGACGTTGGAAGCAGCAGTCAAGAAGATTTGGAAGAAGCCAGTGACAATGATTGAAGTTGTTTTCTTTTAGATTAGGGTTTTTAATTCCTGGCATAAGGCTGAAGAAAATGTGTTAGGTGACACAAGGTCGAAGAAATTGTGTTAGCAGGGAAGACACGTTTATGTGACGCAAGGTTGAAGAAAAGCTGTTTTAGGGTTACTTAAAAAAAAAATTAAAGGGGAGATATATAGTTTAATTACATTATTTACATTACTTACATTATTCATACATTTTAAAAATTTTGTTTTTGATTTTTGTTTACTCATTTTTTTTAAAATGCCTAGTTCTGATACTTCAAGGTGTTCCATTTTGAGAAGGTGTTGCAAAATGTCTTCAATTTGTGTGGTTCTTTTAATACTGGTTTGGTTAATTTTAGCTGTTGTTTACCCTTTTGGTATTGATAAGCAGAAATTTAAGACTAATATGACAAGTAAGGCAGAGACTAAACAGGAAAAGCATGCTGGCAAGTCTAACAGAGTTATTGAGCATAATCCAGAGATCCATCAAGATAGATCTGTTGTAGATTTTTCTAGCAATTCATTTTCTAGGCTTTTATCTGAGTACGTTAAAGTGATGAATGTAAAGTACTGCTATGTCTATGTGAAGCTTCCTGCTTCTGTCTCAGAGGGGGATACTTATAACATGTTACCCCTCACTTATGGCATCACTTGCAGTGTGATTGCTTGCTTGTTTTATCAAACAGGTTGATTGGAATACTATTACTCAGACTTTGATGAGGTTTTTGCAAACCTCAAAGTTGTAAATAGCGTAAACAAAGTTAAGCCTGCGAAGCAGATGAGGGAATTCTTTTTGGTAACTAATGAGCTTTATTATGAATATGCTTATAGAAATAATTTAACATGCAAGATGAGAGCAGAAGAAAAGACTTTCCTGAATATGGTTGAAGAGAGAAGGGCAATTTACAAACGAAATGAGGTGCTTAAACATGCTAAGTCCAAATTCTGGCAAATGGAGGATGCCAAGCTTAATGGTGTTAATACAAATGCAGCTATTCACATTGATGAACCAGTTAGTGGTAAATTTTGCATTAGAAGAGATAACACACTTTATGATAACTTTTTTGTTGGTGCTAGTCAATGTGAGGATACTTATCGTATCATAGGGGGATGGGGATTTAAAGGTGGGAAAGATCCTATTTTTCCTGGAATTTATTTTATCTTTGGTAACAAGGTATATTTTAGCCTCCCTGACCATTGGTATGGGACGTGCTACCTTGGATTCGTTTTTCCAAAGATTTTTCTTGTTGACAGAAATGAGAAGGGTACCTTTGAATTTGGTGAACACCTGAACAGGTTTAAGAGGGAAAGTTTTACAGAAGTCATGGGAGACATTTTTGGCGCAATTATTCCCATGGTAGGAATAACCATGAATTCAATCAAAATTAGAAAGGTTTCCAAGATTGTAGACAGATTGTCAACAGATACTGCAAGTGGTTTTCAATTAGTCAACACAGAACTTGTTGCTACTACTAGAAGCATGGTTATGCAGAATCGTCTTGCATTGGACATTCTGCTTGCAAAAGAGGGAGGAGTCTGTGGGGTTTTACATGTCCAGAATTGTTGTACATATATTCCTGACAAGAGTCGGAATATTGAGACGCTTATTAAAAATATCACTAAATTTCATGCAGAAATAGAACCCTTGGAAGAGGAAAATTTCACTGAACGTTTAGATAAAAGGATTGAGGCAATTAAAGAATGGTTTTCAGAGATTGGTAATTCAATCATTGGCAAAGTGCTCTGTCCAGTAATTGTCATCATTATGGTGATACTGCTGTTAAAAATTAGTTGCATGATCCACAAGAGAAAGAAGCATCAGAGAGAAAAGAGGAGGATTTATAAACTTAGAAAGGAACAGGAGAAGGAGATTGAATTGGAGGAGATGCGGAGGGTTCAATATGAGAGTATCGAACAAACTGCTGAGACAGGGGTTTAGAGAAACTAATACTGAAAGAAGTCAAAATGTGATGTCTCTAAATTGGGTTCAAAATGTTCAAAATTTTGGGTGTTGTTTGGTGATTTTGAAATCACCAGATGAGGGAGTTGGTGGAGCGAGTTTCAGAAATAATTTTATTCTGGCTCGTGAAGTTAATCTCCCATAACTTGATTAATTGTATTAATAGATTTTTGTGTGTTTTGTATTATTAAATCAACCTAGAGAAAAATTCCATACACTATTACACGGGACTAACGTTATGTGCTTTTTGTTGCATTTCCAAGTATGTTTTATAATACATAATTAACGTTGTTTTGTTTGTCCTATTGCCTTCTGTGAATACCGAAAGTCTTAAAATTAGGATTTTTCTCAATTTAGTAGTAGTAAAGTTAGGACTACTAACTTTACTACTACTAAATTGAGAACAATCGTAATTTTAAGACTTTCGGTATTCACAGAAGGCATTTAGGCGTCCTAAAGTTAGTAGTCCTAACTTTACTACTACTAAATTGAGAAAAATCCTAATTTTAAGACTTTCGGTATTCACAGAAGGCATTTAGGCGTCCTAAAGTTAGTAGTCCTAACTTTACTACTACTAAATTGAGAAAAATCCTAATTTTAAGACTTTCGGTATTCATAGAAGGCATTTAGGCGTCCTAAAGTTAGTAGTCCTAACTTTACTACTACTAAATTGAGAAAAATCCTAATTTTAAGACTTTCGGTATTCACAGAAGGCATTTAGGAGTCCTAAAGTTAGTAGTCCTAACTTCTGTGAATACCGAAATGAGTAAGTTCATTCTGTGAATACCAAAAGTAGTAAGTGCATTCTGTGAATGCCAAAAGTAGTACGTTCATTCTGTGAATCGGGCCCTAAGTTACAAAAAATGCCAAAAGGCTTTTCAGCATGGATTTTGTCAAAACCCCTTTTATCCAGTATTAGACCTTCCAGCAATGCCCCAAGACCCGCCAACCCACCCGCAAAAAAGCACAACACCCGAAAAAACAGCCAAAAAGCAAAAATGGAAAATCTCATACTTACAATATTTTTCGGCCTTCTTTCAATTCTGTCCAAACGAGCTGTGCAGCTAGGCCATAACTCTCGTTTTCCACCATGGATTTCCTGAAAAACAAATTCAATCAAAATTAGACTGTGCCAGCAGTGCTCCCAGGCCCCAAAACCCACCCAAAAACACCCGGAACCCCCCCAAAGTGCACCTCAAAGACAAGCAAGTCAGCAAAAATGCAAAAAAAATGTCACCTCCGATTTTGCCCAAACCAGTTTTATCCGGTATTATACCTTCCCAGCAATGGCCCCAGAGCCGTCAAACCAGGCGAAAACAAGTAGAAGGCCCCCAAACAGCCAAAAAGCAAAACTACAAAAATGGGGACTTAGTCATTTTCAGGGCAATTTCCAAAATCACTCCGCGCGCGCTCTGCAGCTAGGCCCTAACTCCCCTTTGCCACCATGGATTTTCTTCAAACCTCTTGCAATCAAAAGTATCCATACTCAGCAGTGCTCCCAGACCCCGAAACCCACCCACAAACACCAGGAAGCCCCCAAACAGGCCCCCGAAAACGCTAAATTGAGCGAAATGTCAGAAAAAGCAAAAACTTTTTTCTCATGGATTTTGTCCAAACCAGTTTTATCCCGTACTAGACCTTCCCCGCAATGGCCCCAGAGCCATCAACCCAGGCAAAAACAAGTAGAAGACCGGCCCCAAACAGCCAAAAAGCAAAAGTACAAAAATGGGGACTTAGTCACTTCACTTCACTTTAATTAGTCTTTATTCGATATGTTTCAATCATAAAAGACATTTACATAAAAAATGTGTTGTTTTGTCCCACCCCCTCCCCCCAGCCCCACAAAGATACAGGATCCACAGTGATTTGATACAATAAATAAACAAAATAAAAAGTCTTCTTATCTCATCCTATTTACATTTTTACATGGTCTTAAAATATCCTATTTACATCTTTACATGATCTTAAAATATCTATTAAAATACCCAAAACAGTAAAATTAGAAGCTAAATTCATTAATACCAAAAATCAAGATTAAAAAGAAAGTAACAATTAGTTATATGGTTTGCATGATTAATCATTAATTAGTACTGATTAGCATTTCAGATAATCGTAGACAGTACGGCAGACATTAACAATCCTAAAGTTACTCCAAACACATTTTGCGTGCCCGAATTACCCACATCCAGTGGAGAAATTTTGCCATGGCTATAACAACGGGCTGGGAGGTATCTGTTCTTAAAATCCTAACAGCCTCGTTTGCCGTTCTTAAACCTAACTGGATGCAAATTGGTTTAAGCCATGAGCGTCTGGGCATTCTATATTCAGGACAGGCAAATAACACATGTCCGATGTTTTCATTGTGATCTGGACAAAAGGGACACCTTGGGGTTTGTGCCTTGTTCCATTTCACTATTAGGGCATTTAGAGGTAACGTCCCCACCCTCAACTGATGGTACCTCTTCCGGTCCCCTGGTACCGTAATCCAATCCCAATAGGATTCGAGGGCCGGTGAGTGCTTGAGCTCCAGGTAATCGTATGTAAAGGAGCGATCAATATGGTTCCTAAAGCATTTAATCTCTAACATGCTCCAATAAAGTTCACGGAGTGTCCTTTTTGGTGGAAATACATTATTTAAGGGATCATCCCACAATTGGGATAGACCCAGTGCCCTATATAAAAGTTTAACCTCTTTCATCCAGACTATATTACAGCCTATATCCAGGGCTCTCACCTCTAGGAAGCCTTGGGCATACTGGGAGAGTTCTGGGGTTACCCATAACCTTCTCCAGTAGGCCACGATTCTGTACCTGGCCATGTCCCTAAAACTGTAAAAACCTAAATCATAATTTAAAGGTATCAGTGGGGTTGACATAGGTAGACCAGTAATGTTGCGGAGAAATTTGTTCTGTGCTACCGTCAACTTGGTAAGATTACTGGACCCCCAGAGTTCAGCTCCGTAAAGAACTGCTGCTCCAACCTTAGCGTTGTAAATTTTTAGGACAGGTCTAATTGGTTTGGTATGAGATGAAAAAAGCTCCTTTGTGAGGACTCCTGCCAGTTGAGCATGTTTTGTATCTAACTCATTTGTGTGCTGCTTCCAATCTAGATTGTAGGACAGATTAATACCAAGGTACTTAAAACCTGGGTCTGTTCAAGCTGGACCCCATCCATAGTAACTCTACCTCTAACATGTCTCCGCTTATGCATAACCATAAATTTTGTTTTGCTTGTATTAATTACAAGTCCATGATCAGTGCAGAATGATTCAAAAACCCTAATGGCCCTTTGGAGTCCCTGCTGGGTCTTTGATATCAGCAGGGTATCATCCGCAAACATCAACAGGGGGATCAGTCTTCCTGCCAACCTTGGGGCATCTGTGGGCTGATGTTCGAAATAACTGATCACCCTGTTGATGTATAACGAAAAAAGCGTTGGTGCGAGTACGCATCCTTGGCGTACTCCCCTCGCAATGGGGAATTTCTCAGTAGCACTACCCTGCTGATTCCACCGTACTTGCGCAAAGTTATTTTCATGCATTCTAATCAATAAGGACAGGATTTCTTTTGGGATACCCTGATCTTGTAGGATATTCCACAACTTATGGCGGGGAACTAAATCAAAAGCTGATTTTAAATCAACAAAAGCCGCAAAAAGCATCCCGCCCCCTAATAGAACTGTGCGCCAATACAATAAAACAAATCTAAAAACTTGGTCAATGGTGCTGGTATGCCTGCGAAAGCCTGCCTGCAGAGGTGATAATATGTCATGATCATCTATCCACTCATGTATTCGCTGTAGTAGTAACCTTGCCATTACTTTTGGTATACATGCAATCAGGCTAATAGGCCTGTAGTTGCCTGGATCCGAGCATGCCCCCTTTTTAAAGATGGGGATAATCTCGGCTCCTTTCCAGGTCTCGGGGATAGGCGAACCCTTTGCAATAGCATTGGCTAACAGCTGGATATAGGTGGCCCATAAGGCCTTGTCGTGCATAAACAAGTCAGCGGGGATATAGTCTAAGCCCGGGGCTCTGGCTTTAGGTATATTATTCAAAGTTTTTAGGACATCATTTTCGGAGAAGAGTAAGTGGCTCGTTAAAGTATCTACTGGAGCTAAACACTCCTCCTCACCTTCATCCTCGGCGGCAAACTGGGTAGCATAGTGGGATACCCAGGCTTCCGGTGACACATAATTCATGGGTTCTCCTCTATTAGCCCCCCTTCCCCATTTAACAATGTTCCAGAAGGGTGTCATAGATCTTTCCCTGCTAGCTTCGAGGAGGTCCCCCCAGTAGCCCTCCTCCCAATCCCCTTTTTGCACTAATTTGCACTTTTTTATACTTAACTCGGGCCTCCCTTATCTTAGTTTTATCTCTAGTTTTAACAGCATCTGACAAAAGCCTATAGGCAGTCCTACAGGGTTTGTCATACCACTGATCCTCCTTTCTTATTGGTCTTCGTCGCTTCTTCTTAGCTTTCTTAACAAAAAACGGTTTTAACTTGTTAAAAAATTCATCATGGATCCTGCTAATTTCGGATATCGGAGTATTCTTTTCAGTTATACCCCGAACTTCTTGAATGGCCTGGGTTGTTAGATCCCTCATAGCTAGTATGCTTTCCTCGTTGGCTAAACAAGTTGCCCATCTGATGTGTCTTTGATCATTTGAGAGATTTATTTGCACATTTTCCCTCTCTTCCTCTATTGTCACCAGATCAAACAATTTAAAAGTTAAAATCAATGGGTCATGGTCACTTTCCACCCTTGACTCAATCCGCATATCAAGAACATTAGCCCAATTCTCTTTGTTAGTCAAGATATAATCAATACGACTATGTATAGTTCCATTAGAGAAGGTAGGGGCACCCTGCTTGTCTGATAATGTTCTTCCGTTAGTGGCCCGCAGCCCAGACTCAACACATAATACTTTTAACTGTAAGGCAGCCTCAGACCATTTTTTGATAGGTGTCAAGGAAAGCTGTGGGATTTCCCAGATGAAGTCCTCTTCAGAAGTGAGGTCTACATCCTGAGTATCAAGTGGCTCAAAACAACAATTAAAATCACCACCAATAATAATGTCAGCATTTAAACAGTGCTGTTTTAATAGGGAATCCAACAGGTCAACCGACTCAGTGGGTTTGCCACCCGGTAGGCCCCTTGAATAGATGTTAAAAATAAAAAGATCCCTTCTGGGCGGTCGCTGTAATTTAATCAGTAATATATCAGGACTATTGGTATCTATTAGTAAGGCTGAATGATCGTTATTCTGCTTTATCCATGTTACCAAGCCACCTTTTGCCCTTCCCCTTAAGCTCGGGGTAGCTGGGATGAAAAAATGTAGATATCCCTGGATTGGATCTGGTTCTAACTGCCAAGTCTCCTGTAAAAGGATTATATCCCTTTGAATCCAGGAAAGTTAGCAAGTCCTGTGAAGGAATCTTATTTTTTAGCCCTGCAACATTCCAGGACACTAAAGTACATTGTGCATTGATATTATCAATGGTAGATTTGATACTACCAGTTAGGCCTTCACTCTGTTGCTGGGTAAGATCATATTCACTTATGTTGTTATCTATGACAGACAATTAATGCGATAAATCTTCATTTAACTCATTTATCTCATTATTATCAACATGTTCGAAACATTCATTATGATGGTAGACATTATTAGTAGTGCCAAGTTCATCCTGTATATTGGTTACATTAATCAAAACATCAGTTAATTCAGTGCTGGGTAACTATTTCTCTGGAAGCGTGATCTCCAGAGGGAATTGGGAATTTTTTAGGACTTCTGCCCAGTCAATCACAATCGTTTAGCCCTGATAAGGCTTCATATCTATTGCCCAGTACCATGCCCCAATCACTAAGGGGGGCCCTTGGACCTCTGTTATTTCTCACGGTGTTCCACAGAGGTCCCGGAGTCCTCGAAAAGGTCACATTCTGTTGCTCTCCATAGAAAAATTTTAAGGTTAGAGGGACAACAGATCCTGCTCTTCTTTGGGGAGGGTAGATATGATTTAAGAGATTGGGCAAAACACCTGGATGGGAAAAAGTCACTATAACACAGTCTCCCTTAAACCTTTTCGGTCGATTTCCAATCCACGCGACCCTCTTTGCGGATTTAATTTCAGATGCAAGTTGGTGTTTTCCTCCCGGTGCCATTTGCATGTTGTTTGTTAGCCAATAAAGTGCCTTACTAGTCAATGATGCTGGCGTTTCAGATTGTACATCCGTTGGCGGGGGAACATTGGTCAGGACCAGTACAACTGGGGAGGCTTCTTCAATAAATTGAAGGGGATCTGTTTCCTGGCAGTTTATTGGCGCAATACCTGTTCGCCCCTCTACCCCATCAGTATTCAATGGTCGATTAGTAGGGTGAGTTACATTTCGGGCTGGGCTTCCAGGGAGCATCGGACTGCTCTCTTTTTCTATAGAGGTCCTCGCCTTAGGTTCAGTTGGTTTCACCATTTGTGTTACTACGTTATTAACCATCTCAACCCCTTCCACTACTTTGTTTTGAAGACCACTCATCTTTTTTACCTCCGCATTCAATTTATCGATCTTGGCAATTAAAGGCTTAATGATTGCTTTGATTTTAGAGTCAATAATGTCTGTTATTTTCTGAAGCAAGTCATCCTCATTATAGCTTTTATCATGGTAACTTTTATCAAGTGGATTATTATCACCATCATCTGAGGTTTTTGCCTTGTTTTTTCCTGTTGGGGTAGTTTTTTTCCTCCTATTTCCTGAGCGTAGCCCCGTCCGCCTTTGCTGGGTTTTTCTATGCTTTCTCGAGGGTCGAGTTTCCTGCTCAGGAGATAACAGTTCATCGATATTATGGGCCAAGGTCTCATGTTCGAGGTCGGTGTTGGTTTCTTCATCTAGTGGCACTGTGTTTACTACATTGTCCAGCATAAGACTGTTCTGGTCATCCAAATTTGAAATTGGATGAACCGAAATGTCTATTAAGTCAATAGAGTCATTAGGTGCTAAGGAAACTGAGTGTTGAGGACTTTGGGTTGGGCTTAGTAATTGAAGATTAGGCGACTGACTCAGTCCTAATGATTGTCTTCTCTCATTGTTGATTTTAGTTACAACTTGGAGCATATAATTCTCTATAGGCTTGGTATTGGTAGGTGGCTGTTTTTTAGTTGTTTTTTTAGACATATTGAAGTTTACGTTGTTAATTCGCCCAGTGTGAAGAGGGATAGTCCACTTCCTCACCTACACACCAGGCCTACTAAGGAACTGATATTAAATAAGTGCAGGGTGCTGTATAGTCTTTAGCAGTAAACACTTGTCGCTTTTGCTGAATCGCGGGTATCAGTCGCTTTAGATTAGATACAAGCAGTAAGCCATTCTCAATGACATTGCATAGAGGAATTAGTAGAATTAAATAGATGTTCTTACTTGCTTGGGTTGCAGATGTAAGGGGGGTTGCCCAGTCCAGTCCCGGCCAGTCTAGGACTGTCTAAGACTGTCCCGCCCTTGTCCCGGGCTTCTCCCAGTCGCTTCCCGCGCGCGACTCGCGAGGCGAGAGGGGGCGTCTCCCTTTCAGCGCCGCCTGGCGCTCCTGCCGCGTCACGAGCGCGTCACCCCTGGTGCTGCTGGGGGCTGTAGTGCGCTTATGGTCAGCGCGTTCTCCCGGTTTGGCCGTTTCCCTCACGGCTACACTGCCCGATGGCTCAGCGTCCTTCCTCACGGTAAGCCTCTGTATAATGCTGCTTGTGGTCCGCGAGGCTCCCGGCGGCGTCTCCCTTTCAGCGCCGCCTGGCGCTCCTGCCGCGTCACGAGCGCGTCACCCCTGGTGCTGCTGGGGGCTGTAGTGCGCTTATGGTCAGCGCGTTCTCCCGGTTTGGCCGTTTCCCTCACGGCTACACTGCCCGATGGCTCAGCGTCCTTCCTCACGGTAAGCCTCTGTATAATGCTGCTTGTGGTCTTAGTCATTTTCAGGGCAATTTCCAAAATCACTCCGCACGCGCTCTGCAGCTAGGCCCTAACTCCCCTCTGCCACCATGGATTTTCTTCAAACCTCTTGCAATCAAAAGTATCCATACCCAGCAGTGCTCCCAGACCCCGAAACCCACCCACAAACACCAGGAAGACCCCCAAACAGGCGCCCAAAAACATGATAGTGAGCAAAAAGGCAAAAACGTTTTCAAGTCTGATTTTGTCCAAACCACTTTTATCCGGTATTAGACCTTCCCAGCAATGCCCCAAGACCCACCAACCCACCCGCAAAAAAAGCACAACAACCCCAAACAGGCAAAAAGCAAAAATTGAAAAGCTCATTCTTACAATATTTTTCGGCCTTCTGTCCAAATGCGCTGTGCAGCTAGGTCATGACTCCACTTTTCGACCATGGATGTCCTAAAAAACAAATGCAATCAACATTAGACTGTGCCAGCAGTGCTCCCAGACCCCGAAACCCACCCACAAACACCAGGAAGCCCCCCAAACAGGCCCCCGAAAATATGATAGTGAGTAAAAAGGCAAAAACGTTTTCAAGTCTGATTTTGTCCAAACCACTCTTATCCGGTATTAGACCTTCCCAGCAATGCCCCAAGACCCGCCAACCCACCCGCAAAAAAGCACAACACCCCCAAACAGTCAAACAGCAAACATGGAAAATTTCATACTTACAATATTTTTCGGCCTTCTGTCCAAACGCGCTGTGCAGCTAGGTCATGACTCCACTTTTCCACCATGGATGTCCTAGAAAACAAATGCAATCAACATTAGACTGTGCCAGCAGTGCTCCTAGACCCCGAAACCCACCCACAAACACCAGGAAGCACCCCAAACAGGCCCCCGAAAACATGATAGTGAGCAAAAAGGCAAAAACATTTTCAAGTCTGATTTTTTCCAAACCACTTTTATCCGGTATTAGACCTTCCCAGCAATGCCCCAAGACCCACCAACTCACCCGCAAAGAAGTAGAACACCCCCACAAGTGCAGAGTCTTTCTTCTTGGGGCGTAATCCAGCCCTCTGCTTTGAGGGAAATAGGAGTCTGGAGGAGGAGGATAGAGGAGCATGTTCTTGTGAACTTGTGAACCTGAGGAATGCAGACTGCGGCACCTTCAAATCAATAAGCAAATAAGTGAAGACAGTTCTGCTGATGGGCTTGTTTTTGTGATTAGGTGATTAAAGTTTTTATTTATATTGACTTTCCAAAACAAAGAAAGACATACACACAGGAATAAAAGTGAATAAGGACGAAAAAGAAAGTTATTGATTAATTGGCTTATTTTCAGGGCTCGGTGTCAGGGAAGAAGAGTGCGTCCTCATACTCTGCGAATTCAGGCAGGAGTAGGTCACCTAACAGAGAGGAAATTCCCTCATCTAAGTTGGTGTCCTCCTCGTCTTCTTCCGGCGTGTATTCTCGTACTTTGTAATCTGGTGGTATGAGGTGCTGATTCATCTTGATCATTGTTAACCTCTCCACATTTTTTGGCGAGAGGCGGGTCCTTTTGCAAGTTACAATGCCACCAGCAGCACTGAAAACACGTTCAGAAGACACGCTTGCGAGTGGGCAAGACAAGTAGTTTATAGCCAGGTTGGAGATCTCTGGCCACAATTCTTTTTTGAGAAAAACAAGGACCCCCTGGGTAGTAATAACTAAAGACTCCTAGGGCAGGGTAAACAAAGTGTAAGTGAAAACTTCCTAGGCAATCTTAGTGGCAGACAGCAAGTTATTAGACCCACCCAATTGTGATTAGGAACAGGCAAACAATAGAAGATATAATCATTAATTGAAGACAAACATGTTTTTAATGTACATAATAAAAATCATATAAAGAACTGAAAATATTCAGGTTATATGACAATACAATAAAATTATATGCAATTGTTACATAAAATGACACAATGTACAATATTTATAAATAAATAAAAAGACACCATCTGATAACCAACGGTGTCCACAAATAAAATGAGGGAAAATACTCGACGCGCGTTTCGGCGAGAACGCCTTCTTCAGGAGCCACAAGTTATAATAAGTAGAGACAGGAAAAAGCCTCAATTTGGTATCTTCATATGGATGGCACGAAAACAGTATACCTGTTAAGTTTGTATATAGTTTCCTTTGTTGAAGATGCACAGAAATGAAACATATAGCTGTAACGTATCCCTTTGCTGTGTCCTGGTAGATATCTTCTAGGATTATTTTCAGGTTCCAACTTTCGGTACTTAAGATGCGTAGATTTGATGAGTTTCAGCGATATATAAATATATACAGGGTCGATAAATCTGAGTAAAGAAATAGATATATGTAGTCAATAGTGAAAAGATCCTTCGATGACCAGCCAATAAATAATCAAGTTTGTGGTGTTTCCAAAAATCACAGGAAAGTGGCTGATAGAAAAAAGCACGCTGAAATCTGGATGGAACTTGCTGCGGTACCGGGATATGGCGTGCCATCAGTCAAATAAGGAATCAATCAGTTCTTTATATGATTTTTATTATGTATATTAAAACATGTTTGACTTCAATTAATGATTATATCTTCTATTGTTTGCCTGTTCCTAATCACAATTGGGTCTAATAACTTGCTGTCTGCCACTAAGATTGCCTAGGAAGTTTTCACATACACAATTCTTTTTTCCCATGCCAATACGCCAATGGGACACATGAACATAGACCTCTGTTGAGTCATTCAGATAGTCCTGCACCATCGACTCAAGGTTCTCCACGGTTCCTCCACTTTGCTTACTTTTTGCTGGGACCTTTTGAGAAGCAAACCCAAGCTGAGTTAGCCAATGCTCTTCTTCACACAATGTTACTGTTGTGTCTGGTGCAGATGATCTGGTTGCTGGTGTCTTAACGGCTGAGAGGTCACTTCTGCCTCAGCCACAGGTGCAGAAGTGGATACATTTGACTCGGGATGGCCTGCTGATGCTGATGTACTGCCTTTTCCTTCAATTTCCTGCCGCTCTCTTTCAAACCTCATGGCTGACACAGCTAGACAATGTTTGTACATTAAAACTTCTGCGTCACTAAAAGCAAAGAATGCTCTGCCTGCCAGTGCCTTTTTGTAGCGTGGATCCAGAAAAGTAGCACAAATGTGATGCTGTTCTGAGTGGATCATTTGAAGACGTTCATCACCAAGTAGGCGCTGTAAAAATTTCTACGCCAAAACAAAAGCTTCTTGCTTTTCTTCAACTTTTTGAAACATAGAAGACACTGCCTTCAGTTGGTGCTCTAGCATGCGCAACAATGGGATAGCTTTTCCAAAATTACAGTCCTCCCTGCTGACTGCACGTGTGAAGACCTCAAAAGGACGAAGCATGTCTGTCAGGCTTTTAACTAGCTCCCATTGCTCCGCATCTAGCCTCAGGTCCTTCATAGCTGTACCCAGTGTTAAGAAATACTGACGACTACCGAAAACTGCTCATACAGACGCTCAAGCATGTAGAAGGTTGAGTTCCAACGTGTTGCCACCTCCTGGATGAGTGCTTTCACTGGCAGTCGACGTTCATGTAGCAGGCCCCTCAAATGCTTCCGGGGCTTAAAAGAATGGCTGAAATGTGTGCACATTCTTCGGCAGGTGGTCACTAACTCGTACACTGGACTTTCTTCACTCAAGAACTTTTTACCAGCCAGGTTTATACAGTGCGCCAAACACGGCACTCTGAAATATTTACAGAGCTCCATGGCCTTAACTACATTGGTGCCATTATCCGTGGAAACAACCAATCTTGTGTTTTTTTGGGGACAGCCATTGAAAGACCTTTATGTTAAACTCCTTCAAAAAATTTTCTCCTGTATGACTTGTCTCCATGCCAAACATGGCTAGTGTTGCATGTTTCCGAGCAGCTTTAAAAACGTTGTCCGGGTCAACACCTGCCCTTAGCTTTGCTGTAACTCCTGAAAAAGAGACCCAGTGTGGAATGATGCACATGTAATCAGTGCCTGCGCCACTGGTCCACATGTCTGTTGTCAGATGTATAGTGTGAACAGCACTCTTCTGCAAAGCTGCCCCAATCACCTCCAGCACATCTGCATGTAGTGCTGGAACCGCAACTCTGGCAAAATAGAACTGGCTAGGAACCTTCCATTTAGGGCTGAGCATTGCCACTAATTCAAGAAAACCAACCCCTTCCACAAAAGAAAAAGGGAGAAGGTCCAGAGCTAGCATTTTAGCCAGCTTAGTGTTATACAGACGCGTCAGTGGGTGGTTGCGTTCAAACGGCGCTTCTGAAAACAACATGCTTCTAATGGTGGGCTGGACCATGATTTTACGGGATGATGATGATGACTTCTTCGACCCAGTTACGCTCGGTGATGATGAACTTTTTCGCATTGGTGTCTCAATCTCTCCTACACTCTTAGTGTGGCTCACAGGGGGTGTGCTGCTGACAGGGGTACTGGGTGTAAGTGAAGTGTTTGACGCTTCTTCCTCCTCGTCATCATCAGATGAAACATCAACGTATACAGTTTGTTGACTTCCAATTCGGGCTTCCTTGATCTCCTTTAGGTGCGCATGCCATTGGACAGTGTGCTGTCTCTCAAGATGACCTCTCTGGCCTCCGGTACCATAGTTGGTACCAAGCTTACCACGACAAACTGCAAGTTTACAAATGCTACAAATGGCTATGTTTTCCCTTTTTGGGCAAACACTAAAGAAGTCCCAAACTGTGGACTTGAAATGTCTGTGGTGGGGGCGGAGAAGGCGATACTGGTGGTCATGCTGCTAATGCCTGTTGAAGTGGAGGATGTGTGCTGCCGAACTTTACTACGTTGTGCACTTGCACCACCACTAATTGAGGTCGAGGTGGATTGAGGTCCCTTCTGGCGAGAAAGAAATATGGAAGCGGTAGGTGGTGGTGTACTAGTTAACTCCAATGATGGTGTTCCCATTGCCTCCTCGTCGACAACATCACGCTCAGCAGCTTTTCGGGCTAGGGTCAAAATGTATGTTTGCTGCATGCCCGCTGAGGCTGGAGTGGCGTGTATGATGACTGCCTCGTCGTCGTGAGAATCTTCATCAGCAGGAGTAGTATATGCCACTTCTTCTTCAGCACCACACTCCATAAGTACGAGAGTTTCGGGGACCTTCCTTTTACGCTTAGCTACCTTTGTCAGATCATGGTGTGCCTCACTCTCAGACGGCAGTGGTGGTTCCCAAGTTTGATCCATATCATCAGAAGGAAGGGGGCTTGAAGAAGATGTAGACACCATCCTTGATCTTTTCCTTGCTAGGGATGTGGAAGACAATGAATGATCAGGAGGAGTGGCTTCCTCAAATGATACCTCGGCTTGAATGTCGATTTCCTGATGTACCCCTAGTTCGGGAGGAACAACTATTGTGGGCACTTGTGCCCCTCCATGCACCTCTGCTTGCGCATCTCCTTGCGCTGCCTCTCCTTCCACATGTACTTGGGCTTGTACTTGCACATGTGGTTGTTGTTGCGGCTGTGGTTGTTGAATACTCGTCAGATGAGTTACAACAACCTGTGTTGATTGAGGGACATTGCTGCTACTTTCTTGCGATGAGCCAACATCACTGGTCGATGGTGATTGAACAACTAGACTAAGTGCCTCTGCAGCACTCAAGGGCTTGGACTTAAGTTGGCGTGGTGGTGGTGGCACTGAGCCCAATGGAGCGGGGGTGCTGCTCCCAGCTTGGTCCCCAGCAGATCCCGCTGCTGCTGCAGGCGTACTTTTTTTTTTATTCCCAAAAAATGTGGCGGGCGGCACACCAGTCTCCTTGGTAACTTGCTTCTTCTGCTCCTTACTGGCAACTTTCTTGCTAGAGGAGCTATGGGGACCTTTTTTCTGGCCATCTTCTTCAGAGGTCAGAACAGCAGGCCGCAGTTGCACGAGTTGCAGAGTTGTCTTGTCTGTGGCCAGACGTGACGTCGCGTGACATTATGCTGCACACACACCGCTGCAGGACGTCTTCCTGGCACAGGTGGTTCTCTTGTGCACCTAAAAGCAATGGAAGACAGAGGAACATCAGTTATACACCCCAAAAAGTCGAAAAACACATAAAAATCAGCACAATCCCATGCCATCCATGCCCTCAATGATGTTTAAATTCAAGACACCCCACAGAAAGTCTAGGCCCATGCACCACCAAGTACCCCTGGGCATAATGGATGAAAGCTAGGCAAAATGGGTGCAGGCCTGAGAACACTGCCTGCCTTCAAAATGGCCCCTTGCCCCTCAGCACATGGCCAGGGCCTGCCTGTACCAGCACTCCAAATGGCCCCCACCCACATGGCCAGTCCCAACAACACGCCCAAAAGTCGAAAAACACACAAAAAACAGTACAATCCCATGCCATCCATGCCCTCAATTATGTTTACATTAAAGAGACCCCACAGAAAGACTCAGTCCATGCACCACTCACTACCCCTGGGCAAAAGCCCCCACCAGCAGCCAAAAAAATAAAAAAACACACAAAAATCAGCACAATCCCATGCCATCCATGCCCTCAATGATGTTTAAATTCAAGACACCCTACAGAAAGACTAGGCCCATGCACCACTCACTACCCCTGGGCATAATGGATGAAAGCTAGGCAAAATGGGTGCAGGCCTGAGAACACTGCCTGCATTCAAAATGGCCCCTTGCCCCCCAGCACATGGCCTGCCTGTACCAGCACTCAAAATGGCCCCCACACACATGGCCAGTCCCAACAACACCCCCAAAAAGTCGAAAAACACATAAAAAACAGCACAATCCCATGGCATCCATGCCCTCATTGATGTTTACATTAAAGAGACCCCACAGAAAGACTTAGTCAGTGCACCACTCACTACCCCTGGGCAAAAGGCCCCAACAGCAGCCAAAAAAATCGAAAAACACACAAAAAGCAGCACAATCCCATGCCATCCATGCCCTCAATGATGTTTAAATTCAAGACACCCAACAGAAAGACTAGGCCCATGCACCACTCACTAGCCCTGGGCAAAAGGCCCCAACAGCAGCCAAAAAAATCGAAAAACACACAAATATCAGCACAATCCCATGCCATCCATGCCTTCAATGATGTTTAAATTCAGGACACCCCACAGAACGACTAGGCCCATGCACCACTCGCTACCCCTAGGCATAATGGATGAAAGCTAGGCAAAATGGGTGCAGGCCTGAGAACACTGCCTGCATTCAAAATGGCCCCTTGCCCCCCAGCACATGGCCTGCCTGTACCAGCACTCAAAATGGCCCCCACCCGCATGGCCAGTCCCAACAACACCCCCAAAAAGTCAAAAAACACAAAAAAAAGCACAATCCCATGCCATCCATGCCCTCAATGATGTTTACATTAAAGAGACCCCACAGAAAGACTCAGTCCATGCACCACACACTACCCCTGGGCAAAAGGCCCCAACAGCAGCCAAAAAAATTGAAAAACACACAAAAATCAGCACAATCCCAAGCCATCCATGCCCTCAATGATGTTTAAATTCAAGACACCCAACAGAAAGACTAGGCCCATGCACCACTCACTAGCCCTGGGCAAAAAGCCCCAACAGCAGCCAAAAAATCGAAAAACACACAAAAATCAGCACAATCCCATGCCATCCATGCCCTCAATGATGTTTAAATTCAAGACACCCCACAGAACGACTAGGCCCATGCACCACTCGCTACCCCTAGGCATAATGGCTGAAAGCTAGGCAAAATGGGTGCAGGCCTGAGAACACTGCCTGCATTCAAAATTGCCCCTTGCCCCCAGCACATGGCCTGCCTGTACCAGCACTCAAAATGGCCCCCACCCACATGGCCAGTCCCATCAACACCCCCAAAAAGTCGAAAAACACATAAAAAAGCAGCACAATCTCATGCCATCCATGCCCTCAATGATGTTTACATTAAAGAGACCCCACAGAAAGACTCAGTCCATGCACCACTCACTACCCCTGGGCAAAAGGCCCCAACAGCAGCCAAAAAAATTGAAAAACACACAAAAATCAGCACAATCCGATGCCATCCATGCCCTCAATGGTGTTTAAATTCAAGACACCCCACAGAAAGACTAGGCCCATGCACCACTCACTACCCCTGGGCATAATGGATGAAAGCTAGGTAAAATGGGTGCCGGCCTGAGAACACTGCCTGCATTCAAAATGGCCCCTTGCCCCCAGCACAAGGCCTGCCTGTACCAGCACTCAAAATGCCCCACCCACATGGCCAGTCCCCATCAACACCCCAAAAAATCGAAAAACACACAAAAATCACCCCAATCCCATGCCATCTATGCCCTCCATGATGTTTACATTAAAGAGACCCCGCAGAAAGACTCAGTCCATGCACCACTCACTACCCCTGGGCAAAAGGCCCCAACAGCAGCCAAAAAAATCGAAAAACACACAAAAATCAGCACAATCCCATGCCATCCATGCCCTCAATGATGTTTAAATTCAAGACACCCAACAGAAAGACTAGGCCCATGCACCACTCACTAGCCCTGGGCAAAAGGCCCCAACAGCAGCCAAAGAAATCGAAAAACGCACAAAAATCAGCACAATCCCATGCCATTCATGCCCTCAATGATGTTTAAATTCAAGACACCCCACAGAAAGACTAGGCCCATGCACCACTCACTACCCCTGGGCATAATGGATGAAAGCTAGGCAAAATGGGTGCAGGCCTGAGAACACTGCCTGCATTCAAAATGGCCCCTTAACCCCCAGCACATGGCCAGGGCCTGCCTGTACCAGCACTCAAAATGGCCCCCACCCACATGGCCAGTCCCCATCAACACCCCAAAAAATCGAAAAACACACAAAAATCACCCCAATCCCATGCCATCTATGCCCTCCATGATATTTACATTAAAGAGACCCGCAGAAAGACTCAGTCCATGCACCACTCACTACCCCTGGGCTAAAGGCCCCAACAGCAGCCAAAAAAATCGAAAAACACACAAAAATCAGCACAATCCCATGCCATCCATGCCCTCAATGATGTTTAAATTCAAGACACCCAACAGAAAGACTAGGCCCATGCACCACTCACTAGCCCTGGGCAAAAGGCCCCAACAGCAGCCAAAGAAATCGAAAAACGCACAAAAATCAGCACAATCCCATGCCATTCATGCCCTCAATGATGTTTAAATTCAAGACACCCCACAGAAAGACTAGGCCCATGCACCACTCACTACCCCTGGGCATAATGGATGAAAGCTAGGCAAAATGGGTGCAGGCCTGAGAACACTGCCTGCATTCAAAATGGCCCCTTAACCCCCAGCACATGGCCAGGGCCTGCCTGTACCAGCACTCAAAATGGCCCCCACCCACATGGCCAGTCCCCATCAACACCCCAAAAATCGAAAAACACACACAAATCAGCACAATCCCATGCCATCCATGCCCTCCATGATGTTTACATTAAAGAGACCCCACAGAAAGGCTCAGTCCATGCACCACTCACTACCCCTGGGCAAAAGGCCCCAACAGCAGCCAAACAAATCGAAAAACACACAAAAATAAGCACAATCCCATGCCATCCATGCCCTCAATGATGTTTAAATTCAAGACACCTAACAGAAAGACTAGGCCCATGCACCACTCACTAGCCCTGGGCAAAAGGCCCAAACAGCAGCCAAAAAAATCAAAATACACAGAAAAATCAGCACAATCCCATGCCATCCATGCCCTCCATGATGTTTACATTAAAGAGACCCCACAGAAAGACTCAGTCCATGCACCACTCACTACCCCTGGGCAAAAGGCTCCAACAACAGCCCAAAAATCGAAAATTCCAAAATTGTAGTTGCAGCAACTGTAATGCCCCAAATAAACTTACTTGTGAAATTTCTAATCGAAAAGTGATCCAAAGAAAGTCAAAAAGGCCTCAAATCCAAATATCCAGCAGCATCCACAAAAAGTAATCCTTCCAGGTCAAGATCCGAAAGAAAGTGACCAGCACATGAAGAAAGCACTGGGAGGAGCCTGCTGGACAGGAACAGGAAGTTGGAGACTGTGGGGCACTTCCTTCCTCCCACCCCCCTCCAAAAATGGACTCCTTGCAAAAAAAGTGCAGGCAAATGTCAACCTGAGGAGTTATTCTGATAAAAATCATCATTTTCGGAAGGTTTATGCTGCTTGCTGGTGGATTTCTTGTGCAGAATTGCAAATTTTGTAATTTCGCGAGTGCAAGATTGTTGCTGCCCGCCGCATCTACGTGTTCGCAATTGCGAACTCCCGCGATACGTGATCACGGCGTACTCTCGTTGACAAACTCTCGCTGTGCAAGGTGGCAAGCTGCGATGACGTAATCGCGGTCGCCAAACTCCCGCGGGATCCCGCAGCAAGATCCAAAATGGCGCAGCACTCGCAAAATATTGATAAAAACAACTCGGCAAACTCTGAATGACGGTAAGTGAACGCCGCGCGCCGCAATATTTTATCACCAAGCAAAAAAATCTGCTGCGTACGAATTTGCGGATTTTCGGCAAATTCGCGAGAGTTCGCGGATTGCGAATTTACCGAAAATCCGCAAATTCCGGGAGCGGAACGGATTTTACGCCCATGCTTAATCTCCCTCAATAAGTAGGTCACCTTCCGGGAGCTCAGTAGGAATGCGCTGAAGTCCACTAGGGCTGTCGCCTTTAGGGCTGGTGGTATATAGACCAAAACAATATTAATAGGTTTCCCTTCCCACTGTGCGTGTATAGCAGCAAATCTACCTGCGTTGTCAGATTTAACGGACTGTATGAGTAAAGGGAACTTCTTTTTTACCAAGATACCAACTCCTCTAGACCCAGAGGTGAATTCAGAGGGGGCCATCATCTTAAAACCCCACCTGTCCATTGCCCTCGTAGCCGTGCCAGTGAGGTGTGTTTCCTGTAAGAGCACCATTGCCGCACCTTCCCTCTTAATGCATTTCAGAACCAGGCCTCATTTAATTTTGTCACCCAGGCTGCGAACATTCCAAGTGAGAATAGATAGGGACGGGGTTACCACATAAGAGCCCTCCTTTAAAACAGCGTGCGAGTCAACCCCCATCATCAGACTGAAAACTTTCACGGCCCTTGTGGACCTGCGTGGTAATAAGGAGACAATCAGTTCCTGCGAACCATAACACTGTGCCGTCCATTTCACATCTAAGCATCGCATGAACATGTAACATAAAAAACAAAGAACTTACCCCCCCCTCCAACCCCCTTCCCTGCCTCCCTGCCTTGCGGACTCCAAACTGCCTGCCACCCCAACTCAGCAGAGTGCTCATTATCCCTATCGAAAAACATTGTTGTCTATGAGAGCATGGGGGGTGAAGGCCAAGGTGGACCAGATAGAGCCCCAACAGTTCCAGAGTCCTGGCTCATCACTAATAGTCTTGTCAGTAAGTAGGGGAGGTGAATCCCAACCAGCAATGATCAGCATTATAAGACACATTATACAGAGGAAAGAGGTAAGTACTTCCCTAGTGCCTGAAGGAGTTATTCCCCAGAGTCTTTGATCACATTGTTCTCATCTCTCTCCTCCTGCTCGGGTTCTTCAGCTTCATCGGTCTTTCCTTGTTGTCTACGCCGCCTGTTCTGCCTGCCGGACCCCTCCGCCTGACGCCACCCCTCGAGCCAGTCATGTGCCTCCTCCGGTGTATCAAAGAACCAGGTTTTTTTATCGGCCACCACTCTGAGGCGCGCCGGGAAGAGCATGGAGTAGGGCAGTTCGCGGGATCTCAGTGTCTTTTTCACCTCAAGGAAACTCCTGCGTCGCGCTGCCACCGCCGTCGTGTAGTCAGGGAAAATTGATATTTCGGAATTTTGGATCTGTATGGGTGGTGCCACCCTCGCCGTTTGCAGAATGGCGTCTTGTTCCCTGAAATTAAATATGTGTGCCAGGACAGGTCTTGGTCGTGCCCCAGGGCGCGGGCGTCCA
Organism: Lissotriton vulgaris; assembly: GCF_964263255.1. Classification (NCBI taxonomy): domain Eukaryota; kingdom Metazoa; phylum Chordata; class Amphibia; order Caudata; family Salamandridae; genus Lissotriton; species Lissotriton vulgaris. The sequence continues at coordinate 1,303,829,735 of NC_141694.1, forward strand.
CCTGGTACCCTGTGTGCCCACTCCACAGAGAAGAAATTTGAGAGGCCTTTAGGTTGCAGTTTGTTTTTCACGAGATTCTCCACATAAAGGTCCATGGCAGGTCCCCCTTCCGATTCCGGAAGGCCAATTATGCGAATATTGTTGCGTCTGGAGCGCCCTTCTTGTTCGTCCATCTTGTCCGCCATTAGCCTGTTGTCTTCCTCCTATTGCGTTACGCGTTTAAGCAGTAGTGCAGTGTCTGAGGTGAGTGACGTCGTGACCTGTTCCACCGCTGTGACCGTGGACGACATTTTTTGCAGGTCCGTCCGCAGGAGCGTCACATCCGTTGAAATCGTACCCACTGTGGTTTGTACCTCGTGTAGGGTCGCCATAATGTCCTCTTACGTTATTGCGGGAATACTACCTCCCTCCGCACCTTTTGTACTAGTCCTCTTTTGGTCTGGCAGTGGGGGAAAGTCCTTTGCGTAGGCAAATTTATCAAGCTTGATTTTTGGGTCCCACGATTGCCTCTGTCGCTCATTGTGAGGGGAGCGATGACCAAAGCTCCAGGCCACACTAGGAAAGTTTAACGGGGGCGCCGTTGGCGTTTCAATAATCCAGCCCGAGTGGAGGGCAAAAAGTCCTGGCACACTAGTCAACGCAGGTTCATTCGCCACCCACCTCAGGTTCCAAGATACGGGCAGCTCCCCATCTTGCCCCATCCCCCGCACACGCTGCCAATGCGTCGTGGAGGCACTTAAAATAGGCCCTGTGGTACAAGCAGCGTATGTCCAGCCACCTTACCGGCAGTTCAATATCTGCAGGGCCCAAAATACAGTTCTGTGCCTCTTCCAGCACAGGTCTGTCCAGTTGTATTGTTCGCGGGGGGGCGTCGCTTCGTGTGAAAGTCGTACCTGGCCCAGGGGTCGCCGTGCCACAAGAATCGGCAGGGTGGTAGGTAAGCGTCTTAACCAGCGTGGAGCCCACTCTGAAGCCGATGGCCCACACAGAAGGGCCAATTCGGGCGATGTCAAGCCTTGGCGCCAGTGGGAGATCCCTGGGCTCCGCGCCTCTTCAGGCCGTAATTGCAGTGTGTATTGACTACTATTTCGCCCTGGCGGCGTGATGGGAGCAAGGCCGGGTGGGGAAGGCGCGTTGAGGGGCAGCTGCACCACTCACCAACCACCGGCCGCCTCAGCTGCACTCTGTAGTCCGGTGCTCCGCTTGTTGACGGCACCTCACGCCGTGCCTCTCCAGTGGGTCTCCAAAATTGAAGCCGGTGCTTACAACGCGGCTGCAGGCCGCAAACTCCCCTTCGATGCTGCTTCTAGCTCCGAGGTTGCAGAAGCCTCGGAGTTGGATCACTGTACGCCGGTTCACCTCCGCCACAAATATTTAGAGCACGGGGCAGTGCTGGAGCCGGATAACTGGTCGGATGTGTGAGGGGAATCGGTCTCACCCTCGGAGCCTCACTAGGTCACGGCCATCTTGGTAAGGTGCAGGCCACGCCCCGCTACAGCATGTTTTTAAGCATTTTCTTTTCGGTTTACCATTAACAGTATGATCAGCCATTTTTTGATTAAGAAGACTTAGACCCTCTTTGGGACTTTTCACAGAATTTTAACCTGTGAAATTTTCAAGTTGGTCTCACTTCTTTGTCTGCTGGATCATCAATTGATTCATCATCACTTTCATCACTCAGTTCTAGATTTTCAAAATCTTCAAGGATGACGTAGGTCCTTTCAGGGCCTTTGAATTTATTATTCAGTCTTTTCAGCCGTGGACTCCTCCTTTTTGGTTGTTCTGTGGAAAGCCCAGTTTGACTTGATATCTCTCTTACTTGCTCTGGTTCTTCATTTATTGTTTTAAGGCGAAATTTCTATCTTTTGACAAAACCAAGCCACTTATCTCCCTTTCTGAGTCTTTTAGCTGGCACTGGGCTTTGTTTTTCTTCAATTGCTCTTTTATTTTCATTCAGTTGTGGCACAATTTGTACATCTTCGTTGTCTGTATCCCTCTCTGTCTGACTTGGTCCAGGTCTTGCTTCTGTTTCTTCTGCCTGGATGCTAATCTGGCCTTGTTCAGGAATATACTGTAATTGACTTTGATTTTGTTTGTTTTCTTCCTGAACACATTTCTCAACATCTATCTGATCCTGCTCAGGTATCTCGATCTCTTGTTTTTCCTCCTGAGCCTTCGCTCTATTACCTATCTGTCCCTCCTCAGACTCTGGAACTGTTACAGGTATCTGGACCGTCTGAGTATATTGATCTCTCCTTATCTGTTCCTCCTCAGAATTACTATTGGTTTTGATTTCTGTAATCTGAGTACGTTCTTCTAGTCCTGACTCTTCTTCACTATCACTCTGTCTATTTAAATAGGTCTGACTTCTGGTACTCACAATATCTGTAGGAAGATCAATCACTGTAATCAATTTATCCTGACTGGTGCTCGGTTGTTCATCATCAACTACTTCAGAATCACTTTCTTGAGACTCCTCAGCTCCACAACCTTCTGCTTCAGTTTCATCAGGTTCAACCACTCTTTTAGTATGACTCGCATGGATCCAGTTCGGAATTCCCTTACACTTCACAGCTGTAGTGGTGACCAATATCACTTGTTTTGGCCTTCCCCACCTTGGAGCTAGGCAAGATTCTTGTGTATGTCTCTTTATCACAACCCATTCACCTGGTATCAGATAATGTGCTGGAGTTGATTGTCTAGTGACAGCGTCTTCTCCAACCTGGTGAGAGATAGAACTCACTTGGTCAGCCAGTTCTTTGCAGTACTCTAGTACTAAGACATAAGATATATTTATCAGCTTGTGCCCTGGCACCCATGCTTGCCTCTTTGCTCTTCCCATGAATATCTCATGAGGACTTAAGCCTGTATTTCTGTCTGGAATACTTCTGAGTCCCATCAAAACAAGAGGTAAAGCATCTGGCCAATCTAATCGAGTAGATTCATATATCTATCCCAATCTTGATTTGATTGTGCCATTCAGTTGTTCTACCACTCCAGAAGCCTCTGGGCGATATGCACAGTGCAGTCTTTGCTCAATTGTGAATGGTTCACAGATTAGACCAACTATTTCATTATTAAAATGACTTCCTTGGTCTGATTCAAATGTTACTGGAAAACCGAAACGTGGTATAAGCTCTCTGAGTTGTACTTTTGCTTCTGTGATGCTATCATTCTTGCGTGTAGGGTAAGCTTCTACCCATTTTGAAAATGGGCAGACAATGACAAGAACATACTTCATTCCTCTGCAATGGGGTAATTGAATAAAATCAATCAGAAGACGAACAAAAGGGCCTTCTGCTTTCCCAATTTTTCCTGGCAACACTGCAGTTTTCTTCCCAGGATTCATTTGTTGGCAAATTAGGCACCTATGGCAAAGACTCTCTGCAACATTCCTGAACTTTGCATTGAACCAAGTTTGTCTGAATAATCTAGTCAGGGCGTCCCGTCCTAGATGAGAATCACCATGGTACATCCTAGCCATAGGAGCAAGCATACAGTCTGGCAACACAGGCCTTCCATCAAGGTAAACAATGACACCATCTCCAGCCCTTCTCTGACAACCTATTTTTGCCCATCCTTTCCTTTCTTTTTGTTCTGCATCATTTTGTAAGTCTCTGACTTCTTACCGCGTTTTCACTCTTTCAAGCATCCTAAATTGGCAGCTGTTTCCATTTGTTTCCATTTGTTTCAATTTTCTATTTTATTGCCATTTTATTTTTGGCACAATACTGAGCTAATTGGTCAGCATATCGGTTACCTGCTGTCACTCTGTCATTGCCATATTGGTGAGCAGCACACTTGACCACAGCTACTGTTTCTGGTAATTGGATTGCTTTTAGCAAATCTTTCACAACATTTTTAATAGGAGTGCCTGATGAGGTCAGAAACTCCCTCTGCATCCAGAGTTGGCCAAAATCATGCAGAACTCCATAGCCAGATTGGCTATCAGTATAAATAGTCACTTTTAAATTTTTCCCAATTTTACAAGCCTTTGTCAATGCAATTAGTTCAGCTACTTGTGCAGATTTGACTCCAAGTAAATATGATGCTTCAACTGGACCCCATAGAGTACAAACAGCATAAGCAGCACTCAAACCTCCTTCCTCATGTCGCATGTATGAACCATCTACAAATAGCTCATGTTTTGAATTTCTTAGGTTTTTTTTTCAAGCAACAGTGGTCCCATGCATAAATACAAGGAAAAATAAATATAGACACAATGGAGCTATATTGAGTAAGGTGATTTGTCCAGCCGGACAGGGATCACAATTCTTTACTATCAAGTAAATTCAACAAGGTAATACCTTACATTCAAAAGAGTGAGACACAAGCCTGTGCCCTCACGCTTACAAATTGGCAAAGTGATATGGTAGAAAAAGGCAGAAGAGAAAGATTTTTAGGCAAAGAGTGAACGATTTCTGAAAATGAGAGAATGACAGAAATTCAATTACACCATTATACGCATATCACATTTGGTATACATTTAAATATATGGTGTTTCAACAAGTAGATGGCGTTTCGATCCCTTAAACATAATACATGGGATCATCATCAGGACAAGAATTATGCCTAAAGAGTTTTGACACAATAGCCTAAGAAAAAAGAGAAGGAAGAATAGACAATATCAACAAGAGAGAATTTACAGCAAAAAGTCTAAAGTGACATCCAGTGAATGTGAGTTAAAAGTTCCATAAGGGAAACAATGATCTAACCACATGCGCAGTCCTGTCAGTGGGAATCATACGAAATTACGGCGAGTGTCTATTTAAATGTCTACAAAGAAACATCAACCGTCACATGCAAAACTAGCGTGCACGAGTCATCACAATGATGCGCGAAGAAATGCAGTATTGGTGGAATATGCGGCCATCGGCAGTGGCACAGTGGACTAAGAGTGATCAACAGAAAGTGAAAAATCTACAAAGTGGTCACAGTAGGTGTAAAACTAGCCAGATGTGAAACAAACTACCCAGTGAAGGTTTAATTAAGTGAAGGTCTGAAAAGTAGGCATGGCTACCTGATATACGGACTCTATCAGTTCCGTAAGGCCAGATAAGGAGCTGTTCCACGACTTCTGAGGAGGAGGTAGGTAAAAGGATTCGTGCAATGACGGAAGGAGGCTTACCAACCACGGAGGGTAGCCGTGTGGTCGGTACCAGGGCTGGCGAGTCACAAGGATCCGGGCAATACTAGCGGAAAGGGAGGGACGAATAATGTCACTCTGCTAGTTCTTCTTCAGTCTGTCCCTAGCGCCGGGAAACCCATTGTGGGTAGCTGTGCGCATTATAAGTTTAATAAAATAACAAAAATAATAATAATCAATAAACCATGCAAGGCTAAGGAAAGGAAATAACACGGAATTGTCGCCTGAGGCTTACCCGTTAAGAAAGAAACGGACTCGGCGCGCATTGGGGATTGGGAGAAGGTTTATCGCATTTCCTGGCAGATGGGAGGTTTTTCTTCTGTATCTAGTAAGATAAAGAAAAGTATCAAGAAAAATTGGCACATCATCAACTCTGGAAACCTGTCCCTGGAAACACCTTTATTTGCTTTTAAACGCAATAAAAACTTAAAGGACCAGCTGGTTAGAGCAGCCCTGCCTCCATCTAAAATGGCCAATACTACCTTGCATGATCTTTGGTCACTTCCCCCTTTAAGGGGCCATTCTAAATGTGGCTCATGTGTGGTGTGTGATTTTTGCATTGAAAGTAAAGAATTTGTTTTTAAAGATATTAAAAATGTTCTGAATACTTTCACTAATTGTAACAGCTGCAATCTAATTTATGCAATTCTGTGCCCATGTGACATGATCTATGTGGGCCAAACGAAGCAAAAGATGAAACTCAGGATATCCCAACATCGGAGCCGAATCAGGTGTAAAACTACTAATGCTCCCCTCGTTGAACATTTTTTGGAAAAAGGACATTCGGAGAACCAAATTAAATGGACAGTGATCAGCCAAGTTACTCTACCACCCAGAGGAGGTGACCTGTCCAGGATGCTCAACAAAGAAGAACTCAAATGGATATTGAGGACAGACAGTCTAAATACGGGGCTTAATTTACAGGAAGACTGGACCAGTCTACTGTAATTGGGTCACTCATAATTTTTAATTCTGTTTTGATTTATCTGTATCTGTGTTCATAATGGTACTTTAATCACTCTGCGCTACTGCAGGTTTTTATGTGCATGGTTTCACTCACTTATACTCACTTAAGATGGCTGCCGCTTGTCCTTCACTTATTTTCATGGCCAGTGAGGCTGGTTCTATCCACCTATCAGCTCTCACTCCCTACGTTAACTTCCTGCTTCCCTGTAAACCTCTGTCATACCAGGGTCCATACACGAAGCCTTCATTGCTGCTAAGTTCTGCAAACGCTGGCGGACGCCACGTGTGCCGTTACCTTCTGGTTGCCTCCCTAACCACACGGCTCGTATCTCCTTTCCACCGCAGGCTCGTGTGCTTGCGCCTTATTCTGGCGTTTGATTTATTCTGTACTGCGGGATTCCTGTCATACCAAGGTCCGTACATGAAGCCTTCCTTGCTGGTAAGTTCTGTAAACACTGGCGGACGCCACGTGTGCCGTTACCTTCTGAGCGCCCCACTAACCACACGGCTCGTATCTCTTCTTTACCGCAGGCTTGTGTGCTCAAGCCTTATTTTGGCGTTTGATTTACTCCTCACTGCGGGATTCCACACGTTAAACTGTTGCCCCTTCGGGGAACCTCCCATCTGCCAGGAAATGCGATAAACCTTCCCCCAATCACCAATGCGGGCCGAGTCCGTTTCTTTCTTAACGGGTAAGCCTCAGGCGACAATTCCGTGTTATTTCCTTTCCTTGACCTTGCATGGTTTATTGATTATTCGCCCCCCCCTTTCCGCTAGTATTGCCCGGATCCTTGTGACTCGCCAGCCCTGGTACCGACCACACGGCTACCCTTCGTGGTTGGTAAGCCTCCTTCCGTCATTGCACGAATCCTTTTACCTGCTTCCTCCTCAGAAGTCGTGGAACAGCTCCTTATCTGGCCTTACGGAACTGATAGAGTCCGTATATCAGGTAGCCATGCCTACTTTTCAGACCTTCACTTAATTAAACCTTCACTGGGTAGTTTGTTTCACATCTGGCTAGTTTTACACCTACTGTGACCACTTTGTAGATTTTTCACTTTCTGTTGATCACTCTTAGTCCACTGTGCCACTGCCGATGGCCGCATATTCCACCAATACTGCATTTCTTCGCGCATCATCGTGATGACTCGTGCACGCTAGTTTTGCATGTGACGGTTGATTTTTTTTGTAGACATTTAAATAGACACTCGCCGTAATTTCGTATGATTCCCACTGACAGGACTGCGCATGTGGTTAGATCATTGTTTCCGTTATGGAACTTTTAACTCACATTCACTGGATGTCACTTTAGACTTTTTGCTGTAAATTCTCTCTTGTTGATATTGTCTATTCTTCCTTCTCTTTTTTCTTAGGCTATTGTGTCAAAACTCTTTAGGCATAATTCTTGTCCTGATGATGATCCCATGTATTATGTTTAAGGGATCGAAACACCATCTACGTGTTGAAACACCATATATTTAAATGTATACCAAATGTGATATGCGTATAATGGTGTAATTGAATTTCTGTCATTCTCTCATTTTCAGAAATCGTTCACTCTTTGCCTAAAAATCTTTCTCTTCTGCCTTTTTCTACCATATCACTTTGCCAATTTGTAAGCGTGAGGGCACAGGCTTGTGTCTCACTCTTTTGAATGTAAGGTATTACCTTGTTGAATTTACTTGATAGTAAAGAATTGTGATCCCTGTCTGGCTGGACAAATCACCTTACTCAATATAGCTCCATTGTGTCTATATTTATTTTTCCTTGTATTTATGCATGGGACCACTGTTGCTTGAGAAATATGTTCCCCGAGGTCCTATGCTGACTCGTTTGGGTGCCCTTGTTGTTTATGATATTGAATTTATTAGTGGCTCTTATCTTACATCTGGGCGAGGTTTAGTACAGTATTTTGTAAGATCAAGGCAATTGTGTTCGACTTCATTTTTAACTTCTGCAAAGTGTGAATCAGGCAAGAGTTCAGAATATTACACCTAGCAATAGTCACATTTTCTGCACCTACAAGAATGTGTTCATACTTAGTCAGCCGGCTAGGTGTTAAGTACTGAGTTTTAGTCCTGGTCAACAAAATCACAACTGCACGTGGGACATATTGGATGTCTCATAATAATGGACTCACTTTGCTCAAGACTCATGCAAGTTGCTGCTACTGCTTTCAGACATCCTGGCAATGCACTTGCCACTGGATCTAATGTAGAGGAAAAATATGCAATGGGACGTCTCATCAGACCATGGGTCTGAGTCAGAACTGAAAGTGCACAATTGTCTTGTGTATCACAAAACAATGCAAAATCTTTTGAATAGTCAGGCATCCCTAATGCTGGAGCTGAACACAGACAATCTCGTAATTTTAGTAAAGATGACATGCTTTTATCATCTCATTCTACTGGGTCTTTTGCTCTTTTCTTTGTCAGTTCAGTTCAAGAAGTCTTTATTCGATTAGTTCATCATAAAAGACATAAAATACAGTTTATACATATAAAAACAGTTAAAACAAGTATTAAATCATTGACAAGCTAATCAGCTTCTTGTACATATTTACAAAAATTTACAGAGACGCTCGAATGCGACCATAATTCAGCAGAATACAGGCCTAGATGTAAAACAATCACATCTTTTAAGTCCCCGTTAGATTACTTTTAATGAGCCTGCTTCTAAGCAACCAGGCCCACCCCAGAAATTTAGCAACCCCCACAACAATTAAAGGGTCCAAATTGGTCTTTAACATTCTACTTGCTTCCCCAGCCGAGCTAGTACCTAGATTTCTGCATTCCGGCCTAAGCCATTTGGCTCTTGGGGCAGAGTATAGTGGACACACATACAAGAAGTGATTCAAGCTTTCCCCAATACCTTGGCACTTGGGACAGAGCCCCGTCCTTTCGGCTCCCCACTTTTTGGTAAAATCCCCAAGAGGAAGTGAACCGCATCTGAATTGAAAAAATAATTTGTGGTCCAAGGGTTTTGTTATGATATCCCAATACCTTTCCAACTTGGGCGTATCCTTATATACAATGAACAGACCAGTAAGGCTACTCGAGCTCATTTTAGAATACCTGTTGTGTGTCACCCATTCCCAATAACATTGTTTGAAATCCTTTTTTGAAGGGAAATTGGCTGACTCGGGGGAGGACCACAGGTCACCATACCCCAGAGCTATTAGGGTGGCCTTAAGGTCTCTGAACCAGCCGATGTTTGTGGCACCAAAGCTGTTTCTAACCTCCAAACAGGCTTTTGCATAGTGATGGAGTTCCGGCGTTGTCCATAGACAACGCCAGAATGTTAGAGGGCGGAGTCTTGCTTGGTCCTCCACCGGTTGTCACCCTAAATCGTAAAGAAGGGGAATTAGTGGTGTTGACTGTGGCAGACCTGTTGCCATTCTTAAGAATTTATTTTGAGCATGTCTTAGCGGGTCCAAATTGCTACCACCCCAGAGTTCTGCTCCATATAGGACTGCTGATAAAACCTTACCGCCATATATCTTAATAAGCAGGGACATTGGCCTTGTAAATGACCCTTTATGTTCCTTAATCAGTGCCCCACCCAACTGCTGATGCTTCATGGTCATGAGCTCGATCTGATGGGACCAACTCAAGGTCTCACTAAAGGTAACTCCCAGGTAGGTGAAATGCTTTGTCTGCTCCAGGGGGATATCCCCCATGGAAACCCTGGCATTTATTTGTTTATGCCCTCTTAAAACCATACATTTGGTTTTGGACACGTTCACCTCCAGCTCATGTTCGCTGCAGAAACTCTCAAACCTCGACAGGGCTTTCTGCAAACCCTGTCTGGTTCGTGAGATCAAGAGAGTATCGTCAGCGAACATGAGCAAGGGGATTTTCATTCCAGCCAAACTTGGGGCATCCGTGGAAAAATTGTCGTAATACTTGGTAACTCTATTAATATATAGAGAGAACAAGGTGGGTGCCAGCACACAACCTTGCCTGACACCTTTGGCCACTGGAAAATTCTCTGTCACCTCACCCGGTTTACCCCATCGCACAAAAGCAAAGGTATGTGCATGAAGGTTCACTATGAGTCTTACCAAAATGGGGGGCATGCCTATATCTAATAGGCATTTCCATAACCCGGCCCTCGGGACAAGGTCAAATGCTGACCTTAAATCCACGAAGGCCGCGTATAGGTTGCCTTTGCCCAAGGTGACCGTCTTCCAATGCAAAAGCATGAAACGGAATGCCTGATCCAGGGTACTCACGTGGGGTCTAAACCCAGCTTGAAGAGGAGTAAGAATGTCATGCTCCTCTATCCATGCCTGAATCCTGGAAAGAACAAGACGGGTTATGATCTTCTGTACCGCGTCAATTAGACTGATCGGCCGGTAGTTGGATGGAACCGACCGGTCACCCTTCCTAAAAATAGGCAATATTTCTGAACCAGCCCAGGAATCAGGTACCCTGGCACCCATGGCCAGTGCATTTACCAATCGCACTAGGTATGGTACCCATAGAACAAGGTCCTGTTGGAATATGTCTGCTGGTATGCAGTCGGGACCAGGCGCTTTTCCCCTTGGGATAACTTTCAGGACTGTTTCGACTTCTCTAGCCGAGAACACAAGTGTATCTAGCGATAGTGGCCAACTGATGGAATCTTGCGCATTACTGCGGCATCTAAATTGTTCCTCAAAGTGGGACACCCATTTCTGTTGTTCAACGGATGCGGGGCTTGGGCGATCATCCTGTGACTGACCCCATCTGAGAAGGTGCCAAAACTGCTGTAGGTTCCTAGAGCCACAGGCCTCAGCTAATGATGTCCAACGCTCGTCATCCCAAGCGGCTTTGGCAGAGCGTTTGGCTTCATTGAAAGCCTTCCTACTTGCTTTGATTAGGGCTGAGTTCTTTGATTTTAAAGCTTTAAACAGATCTGCATGGGTCTGTCGGCAAACGTCGTTATACCAATTAGCAGGTTTCCTAACCTTCCCTCTACCCTTATTGGCAACATACTTGATAAACAGTGATTTTAAAGACAAAAACAAGCTAGCATGAATGTCTGTCATATTTGTGTTCATCAATTCCTGATTTTCACACTTATCAATTTCTATCAGTGAGTTGGAGACCAGGGCTCTGATCTTTTTATGGGCTTCCACATCCACAGAAACCTTTGACCAGTGAACCCTCCTCATGTCATTTGTAAGTACGACAGCCTCTTGTACAGGATTAGGCTGTCGTGCAACTGGCCCTGCAAAACTAAAATCCTTCAGTTCCGCTATCAGAGGTTCGTGGTCACTTTCTGGACGTGGCTTAACTACCATATCCGATACCACAGGCCACATTTTGATATCTACTAGGATGTAGTCAATACGACTGCTATGTCTACCATTGAAAAATGTGTGATTACCCATCCTGTCCGAGCTTACTCGTCCGTTAAGGGCACGTAACCCCCAGTTCAGACAGAGACCTTTAATATATGTGGCTGCTTGGGACCACTTATTGATCGGGGGTATATCAAGTTGAGGGACCCCCCAAATCAGATCCTCTGCTTCCGTTAATAAACCATCATCTTTGCTTAGAGGTTTAAAACAAGTATTTAGGTCACCCATAACAACCACATGACCAGCTTTTAAGGTAGAACTTAGGAAGTCATCCAAACAGAGAAGGGTGGTTGAAACTCTGCCACCCGTGATTCCTCTAGCATATACATTGATCAGCAGTATATCCAACCCACTTTTTGTTTTAATACTAACTATCAATATATCTGGACAGTCAATAAAGATTTCCTTAACAGACACACCTTCAAATTGGCGAACCCAAATTGTGAGGCCACCCATGGCCCGACCTCTATGACCTCTAATGGCTGGTTTGTTGAAGTTCAAGAAACCTGAAAGAAACACTGGTGAGGTTGCCCAGGTCTCCTGAAAAGACCAAACATCGCCTTGACAAATGAAATCAACCCAATCAGGAATGCATATACGAGATTCAATTCCCGCAACGTTCCAACATCCCAAAGTAGTACCCTTTATACATACTCGGTCACACAATTTAGTTACGTCTAGAGGGTGGGATTCGTTGGACTGGGAAAGGGGTTCTTCATTCACGGGGGCAACTGTATTCGTACCTTCCATTAGCATACATATTGACCCAGCCTGGGTGATTGGCTCTGGATTTGCGCCCACAGAGGTGACGTCCATGGAAGACAATGAGGTGGGTACCATAGCCAATATATCAGGCTCTCTTGAGTAAACCAAAAACCCTTCCACACAATAATGAGGTTGGTCTTCAAAACTTTTAACAGTGCTTAATGGGTTACTCAGGACAGCTCCAATACCCATTCAATCAGAATTAGACTCATCATCCCTTGTTGAAAAAGCTGGTCAGTCGTTAGTCGACAGCCCTGATAGTGGGTCATAGAGGTTTCTCAGCGGGATATTCCAATACTCATAGGGCTGAGTGAACCTATTTGGATAATGATATGCTGGGTAAAAACTTGGGGGCTGTTGAATCTGTGGGAAAACAGGGGTGGGGGGAACCAAAGAGTACAGAGACTTATTATAGAGTGGAAAGTCCGATAAGGCTGGGGGACCAAGAGGCTGGGGCTTAACCTTAGCCCAACCCGGTGTTTGAAGGGAACAATTGTAGCTAGATTGTGTGTAGGAGCGGTACCGTGCCTCAGGGTTAAATTGGGGTCCATGAAAGCTAGGTGTAAAGTTGGACCATTTGAGGGAACTTTTAGTGTTTTTGACAGGAGGTTGATCTGTTGGATTAATCAGGGTCTCAGGATAGAAATAACTGAGGTTCCTCGTGGAGATCCCTCCCTCATTTCTTCCCACATACCAATCTGAGAGATGGGATACTACTCTATGGTCCCTAAAGTTGATGATCACTATATCCCCCTCTATATCCTTGGGGCGTACCCCCACCCACTGACATCTTCTGACCGAAACAATATCCCCGTTAAGATGAACAGGAAGGGGTCTATTTGTTTTCAGCCAGAAGATGACTTTGTTTTTTAGGCTTTCGTTATTTTCCCGATCCCTCTCCGAAACTGGTGGCAAACCCGTCATTACAATAACATAGTTCATGGAATCCGGGGGCAAGTCTACATTGTTCCTCCGTGGTAGGGATTTGTGGTATTTACTGTTAGAGTTTGCGGATTTGCCCACCCCATTCTTTGCCTGTGGCACTACTCCCTTGGTAGGTGGTTTGTTGGCGACCACCCTGGGATTCGCTTTGGCAGTGCTAGCTGCTCTGGGGGATTTAACATCCAAAACCGATGCTTTATTTGAGGTAGTGGCTACATTAGTTGTACCTTTAGGTTGTTGGCTAGAGGTAGTATTTATATTGCCAGCAACGTGGGTTGTACCATGTGGTTTAGTGGATGGTCCCATGTCCTTATCAGAGCTAGAGGGATGTGTTAGCTCAATGGTCGCCAGTAGGCGATCCATTTTGTCGCCCATTGTCCTAACACGCTCCAGCAAGGGTAACATGTATGATTTAATAAGCTTCTCTATGATGGCATAGGACACCTCATTAAACTCTTCGATAACTGTCTCAGGGGTAACCAAATCGTGTAGGTCAGGCAGCGGTAACTCAGCATTGGGTGGGATCGATAGCTCAAAGTTTGGTTTGGGTAGAGACGGGGGAGGTGATTGACGACTTTGGCCTTTCCTTTTTACCCCGCCCTTTCTCCTTTTTTTTCTAGGTGGAGAACGCACAACCCTCTTAGCCTTGTCAGGCTTGGTTCCAGAGTCACATACACTCATTGGAAATAGATTCTCGCCAGGATCTATGCAAACCAATGACTGGTTGGGCAACATATGGACGAGATTCGGAATCCATGATCTGGATATCAGGGATGTTTATATCAATAAGACTAGAATGATCAATAGGGGGACAATCTAAATGGCCTCCGCTGGTAGCACTAGCACACGGTGGGGAAATAGTTGGAAACCTAAATATACTGGGGATTTGATTAATGTCAGTGACATCATCTTCAATGGAGCTCAACCCTTGGGCAGCCGTTTCTTGGGTGAAGTTTGGGTCTGATAGGGTGGGCAGTGGAATTTTCTTTAGTTGCTCAATTGAGCGTCGTCGCTCAGCTCTTCTCTCGGCAAGGAGTAGGTCCATATCTACTTCCGTGGTAGATTTCTTAAAAAATGTATCGAGTGGGCCGAGTACAGACACGCCCACGCCTGGGGGTGCGGAATGGCTCATATCCAGACAGTACAAACTATACTATCTGGCCCAAATTACACACTTAGTACACTACTGACAAACTGTAGAACAGTGGACATAAAAGAAAATACAAATAACAGTAACAGTAACCTGGCCCAGCCCGGCCTCCTACGGCCCCGGATGGCCACAGACGGTCCCGCCCTTGTCCCGGGCTTCTCCCGGGACGCTCCCGCTTAGCGGGTAATGGCCTTGCCTTAAATAGGTAGACCGTTAGATTGTAGGCGGGGCGTGGTGGACAGGGAGAGCGGCCAGGTGTCGATAGGCGCGGTGTGCAGAGGCTTCTGGTCTTGGAAGTCCTGCTCCGCACGCTCGCAGCCCTAGTCCAACCCACGCAGCACAGTCAGGCTTCTCAGTGACACAGGAGCGCAGCGGGACCCGCGAAGCGGGTTCCGCAAGTTGTAATGCAAATTAGGGGTCCAGGAAAGCCCTCGATCCTTAGCAGCAGACAGTCAGATTTCAATGATGTCCCGCGTCGGTTTCTCCACTCAAACCTTTTGTAGGATTACAGGCGGGGCGTGGTGGACAGGGAGAGCGGCCGGGTGTCGATAGGCGCGGTGTGCAGAGGCTTCTGGTCTTGGAAGTCCTGCTCCGCACGCTCGCAGCCCTAGTCCAACCCACGCAGCACAGTCAGGCTTCTCAGTGACACAGGAGCGCAGCGGGACCCGCGAAGCGGGTTCCGCAAGTTGTAATGCAAATTAGGGGTCCAGGAAAGCCCTCGATCCTTAGCAGCAGACAGTCAGATTTCAATGATTTTCTTTGTCATTTGTATCAATGGTTTGCTAGAACTGCAAATCCCACAATTCATTGCCTGCAGTGACCTACAACTCCAAGAAACATTCTGATTTCTTTCTGCGTTTGAGGTAGATTCATGTTTTGAATTATTCCGATTCTTTCAGAAAAGTAACCCTTCTGACACCTCTCTCTATCTGGTGCCCAAGACATTTTACTGATGTGGTACAATATTGCAGTTTCTCAGGTGATACTTTGTGTTCCCCCTTTACCTAAATGATTCAGTAAAGCGATAGTATCAGCAACACAGTCATTTCAATTCTTAGATGCCACCAGTAGGTCATCTATATACTGCACCAAGACTGATTGTCCAGGCAATATTAGGGATTCAAGGCACTTTTTCAAAATCTGATTAAAAATCGATGGATTTTCCGTGTACCCCTGAGGGACACGATTCCAAACGTAGATATGGTCATCGAACTTGAATGAGAAAAGATACTTGCTATCTGGATGTAATGGTATGGAGAAAAATGCATGGCATAAATCTATTACAGTAAACCAACCTGCTGCCCACGGTATTTGATACAAAATCACAGCAGGGGTTGGCACAACTGGACAACATGGGACAACAATATTATTAATTTTGCGGAGGTCTTGTACGACCCTGTACTTTCCACTCGGTTTCTTTATGCCAATTATGGGTGAATTACATGGACTACTCATTATCTCCTGCAAAATTCCTGCTTCAACTAGACGTTTTATTTCTAGTGCATCTCCTGCTTTTATTTCTGGGCTCATTTTGTATTGTAGAATATTTGGGTAAACTGCACTTTCTTTTACTGTCACTTTTACTGGGTCAACATCCGCCATTAATCCTACATCTTTTCCTGTGAAATCCCACACTTTAGGATTTACCGTATGTTGTAATTCTTTTGGCAAATCTTCTAAGTTAAACTTTTTATTTTCAGTTACTTGTTTTGCTAACATAATTTTATGAATTCCATCTTCATCAGGGGTTTGAATTTCAACACCATTTGGTGTACAAAAGATAGTACAGTTCATTTTGCAGAGCAAATCCCTACCTAACAGATTTACTGGACTGGAGTCACATACAACAAATGTGTGCATTTCTTTGAATTGCCTATTTTGACTTCCATTGGTTCTGTAACTGGGGTACTAATTTGTTTATTAGAAATGCCCACTACTTGGATTGCTTCTCCCGAGAGGGGTAGGTTTGGAACGTCTGTTATTCTCACAGTAGAACGTGAATGAGTAGAGCCTGAATCCAACAGAAAGGTGACATCATTTCCTTCAACCTTTCCCTCAATGTATGGACCTTACTGATCTACCTGCAAGGATGCGGCAAGTACGCACTCCTCATCCTCCCCTCTCAGGCAACGTCAGAAACTGTCTTCATCAAAGTATGAGTCACTCAAAAGAAATTGGGGTGTCACTGTGTCCCTTTTACCACTTCCAGTTTGTGGTATCCACACTGTATGTGGGCTGACTCCCAGGGTTTGGCATAGGCGCCAATGGTAACTGGTTTTGTATTACCTGTTGTTGCTGCCTTTTCGATGCCTCATTCTCCGTCTGTGAATTCGAATTGTTAGTTTGCGTATTATTATTTAATACAGCCTTACACTCCTTTTTCCAATGCCCCAACTTGCCGCACCCATGACAAGGAAATTTCTATTTAGCTTCATATCGGTTATACTGTCCCCTAGGTTTACCCCCATTTCCATCTCCTTGGGTCTGAATGTTTTTCATTTGGAGTTCTTGCTGCTCCGCTAATTTTACTTGTGCCCACATTACTTTTTCTTATACATTTTTTCGCTTATTCATCTTCACAATATTTTGCATATTTGAGTATTTCATCAGTAGGTTTCGCCTGCCAGCAGATCTTATGATCTTTAATCCATTGCAAATTTCTGGTTTTAGCCAAGACACAAACCAATAGATAAAATGTGTCATGTCTTTGGTATCAATGTTTTCTAAACCACTATACTGTTTAAAAACTTGTAGACGGTATTCATAATACGTGTGCACAGATTCAGATTTATTCTGTGTACTTCTGTCTATTCTAGTCCAGTCAGTCTCTTTGGAGGTACCTTCCCTTTCAAGCACAGTATAACCTGATTATATTTTTTCATGACTTCGTCTGATGGGGCTCCTGTTTTTGGGTCTCTGGGATACTCATCACTTGGCCAGTCTACTGCGATTTTACATTCTGTCCATAAATCAACAGGAGCAACAATATCGAATAACCCATCCAAATCTTTTAACAACACTTTTGAGACTTTTACAAACCTTTCAACCTGCCTGTACCATTCTACAGGTTTCTCTCCGAGTTTTGGGAAATCATTTGTAAATGACAAAATATCCTGTCGGGACCATGGGACATGTACATACCCTCCACCTGGCACCTCTCTCATTGGACACAACCTTTCCACTTTTTCTGTTTCTTTCAACATATTCTGATGCAGTACTTTTCACTTGATCTTCCTCCTTTTTCTTTATCCATCTAGCTTTCTATCTGTCTAAATCACCCCATTTTTGCTATAGTGATAACATCTCTTTGATCTGCAATTTACATCCTGACACATTCATGTTTTCTAAATCTTTGTCAGAAAATTCAGCTCGATATGGTTTCTGTAACACTTTCGATTTACCAATATCAATTCCCATTTCATTTGCCAAACTCGTTAACTTTTCATGAAATGTTTTTGTATTTTGAGTGATACTTCGACATACAAACAACAATTCATCTTCATTTAATCGGTCTAAGCCCACATTTCCAACAAGCAGTTCTTCCAATTCAACTCTTAATGTAAAAATATCCAATCTCTTTGGCTGTGATTTTGTTTTTTCTATTTCTCGAGACCATCTTTCAATGTCTTCTGGGGTAACTACAGTAGCACTTCTCGTACCTGAGGAGGTTTCCATTTGTACCACTCTAGAATTTAAAGGTGTAGTCTTTCTAGCTGAACTACTTACTTGTTCTCTTATAGGTAAATCCACCAGAGACATTTCTGACTCACATTCACTTGCTTGGTCATCCACTATTAATGTTTCTTTTCTTGGCTGCACTACAGGTGTAGTTAGAACAGGACATCTGGGATTGGTTTACTTATCTCCATATAAAGGAACAACAGGACCTATAGTTACTGGAATTGTTAAGGCTTCAGGACTTACATTTAACTGTGTAATTTTCTGAATTAACTCATTTCTTTGCTTATTTATTGCTTCTCGTTCCTTTTCCTGTAACTCTTTTTCTAATGATGCCTCATGTATTACTTGCGGAACTAAAGATGGCTTTGAGAACGGAGCATTAGGATTAATTTGATTTTGGTCCTCATTATAAGGTGGCAGATTTTTCATTAGTAAATCCTCCAAGTAGTCATCTTCTGGATCAGCACTTGTCATTAGATTTTTAGTGTTCTCTGTACTTTTACTCCCTGTTTGTTCTTCTAAAGTTCAAACAGGATATAATCCTTCCACTAACATGGACTGCCTCCATTGTTTCATCTGTTTATCTTGCGTCTCTTTAGGAAATTTGGGATCAAATGTATTTAAATTTTTATCACTTCTTGATCTATCTCGTTCAAAAGCCTCTGTTTCCCATTCCTCTAATGCCTCGTATTGGGCTAACTTAGGTCTTGCATCTAATTCATTCATGCGTGCTCTTAAATTGTACAAAACTCTACCATTAAAGGTACCATTTTCTGGAAATGCCAAAATTCCATCATCATTTGTATATTCTATCCAGTTTTCTAACTATATACAAGTGTGATAGCCCCTTTCCACCATCATGTATGATGTGGGTGTATTCGGTGGTGGAATAATAATCCCTTCTATGGTTTTAATCGGTTTATCCTTTTTTAAGAAATTTTTAAATTTCTTGACGAATGACATTTTTCTTTTATCTCCATACATGATATAAGATCTCCCTCTTATCATGTGTTCTTTAGCAAAACCTAGATGTTTTCTATCTGGTCTATTTCCTATGAATCTTGGATCTAAATGCCACATATATTTTATGCCGTTTTACTTTTGTAATAAAACTCTGTTGTTTATGAAAAAACCTCCAATACCAATGCGTTTCAATGACCAATCAACAATTAGAATTCAAACAAATTCAGCCAATAAATGCACAGCTTTTTATGTGAGACAAATTCTCACGCTCCTGTACTCACCCCTCCTTTACAATAGTACCTCAGATACACACCCACTGTCTCGACCAACACCAGCGCGGCTCTGAGTGATGTCAGCGCAACTCCGCAACTGACTCCATCCTTTGCAAAGTAATACGAGAACTTCCTTTTATTCACTTTAAATGTTCATTTTAATTATTTAACGATGTAAAAACATTCGCCACTGTGCCTGAGTAACTAATTTAAAGAAAAGAATAGTTTATATTCACTGCGAATAACTCCCTTCCGTTTACTCTTCATACACTACACATAGATCCCTTCCGTCTACCTTTCACGCAAGCATCGGAGAACCTGTTATTCCCTTGGGCTTACTCTTTCTAGGTGATAAAAGGCCAAAGTTTCACCAGCGAACCCCTTTGATGTCAATAGTGTGACCCTTTCTAGGTGATATCACACCAAAGTTTTACTGGTGAACTCTTTGCTATTAATTATTCACACATTTATACATAAAGTCCCTAAAACAGTGCTTCCGGTTTTACCTAACCATGCACTTACTTCCATGGACAAGTGACCTCACTACAGAGTGGCTTCCATTTACCACCTGATATTCTGCCCCGGGGTTTCCAGACAAAACATATAACAGGTACGGACAACTTTGGTTAATACATTAAATCAAAATAATTTTAAATACAAAATGCAATTCAATTTAACCAACTAACTACAACTAACTACCTATCTTAACTAAACTCTAACCATCACGCTGCTACTAAATTAACTGATAGAGCCCTGGCTCACCTGCTCAGTTTACCATACTCACCTGGGCCCATAAACTATATCTATACTACTATTATAAAGAGAGAACTGTGTCCTTTGAGCCAGGTAAACTCGAAAAGTACACCACCAATCCAAACACCCAATACATCTTTGAAAACGTCAGGGCAAGCAGAAGGACATAGGCTATATAAAAACAAAATATATATGTTAGAAGGGAAACGTAGTTTTTAAGGGAAAGTAGTCCCTTGGAAGTAGCGCCAGCTAATGACGTGCGTGCTGATGAGTGCTCACAACACGGGGGAGCGTGGAAGCCGGAAGCAACACCCTGCAAGGAGCGGACAGGAGAAAGGAAGCGACACCCTCCAAGGTCCAGAGCGCATAGAGGAGTGTCGACATGCCCAAGGGAGCGCAGAGTAAGAGCGGACAGGAGAGTCGGCAAAAGCGGCCAGGACCAAGAAAATGAGCACGGAGAAACAGCGGAAGCGACACCCTCCAAGGTCAGGAGCGAGTAGAGGAGCGTCAACATGCCCAGGGGAGCGCAGAGTAAGAGCAGACAGGAGAGTCGGCAGAAGCGGCCAGGACCAAGAAAACGAGCCTGAAGAAACAGCGGAAGCGACACCCTCCAAGGTCCGGAGCGAGTAGAGGAGCTTCAACATGCCCAGGGGAGCGCAGAGTAAGAGCGGACAGGAGAGTCGGCAGAAGCGGCCAGGACCAAGAACACTAGCGCGGAGAAACAGCGGACACGAACGTAGGCAGAAGCGGCCAGGACCAACAAAACGGGAGCAAGGAAACACTGTCAGTACGCTCTGCTGCTCCCGGCCGCTCTGCTGCGCCTCTCCTGCTGCGATGCTGCCCCCAGCCCCCTTCTGCCCCGGGCAACGCCGGGGCGGGCTGCTAGTACACATTAAACTGGTAAACCTACACTCAATAAATTTTGATTTTACCATTCAGGATCTTATAACACTTGTCTTACCAATCCATGCTACCGGTACCTATAGTTCTAGAGGATCAAGGGAGTTAGCAAGAAAATAGGTATTATAATAACATTTAGCATTTCATAAATAACCACAAACTCAAGAAAAGTTTAAGTTCTTTTATCTAAGCAAATCTTTAAATGTTTGAAACCATGAAATCAATAATTTCTTGTTCTATTTAGAATGATGAAGATTAAAACATCATATGCAATAATTTGGAAAGAAATATCATTAAGCATTTAGACAAAGGGTTGGTAGAGAAAGGTAAAAACAGTACAATGACAAACCCACACTTTATAGTTACCTAGAATGGTGTGATGACCAACCCTGGCCACGGGCTGAGACAAAAGATGAGAATCCCAAAGTGCAGGTGCCAACAAGAAAGACGAGAATCAGGACAGGTTACGGATCAAATTGGATCGAGACAGAACCACCACAGGCTAAGACCGGCACCACAGCTAAAGTTTAAACGCCAGCATTGTAAACCCTCTCTGCAGCTAACAGTCAAACCCCGATTGGGTCATCGGTCTCCTCTCCAGAACCTCGATTGGGTTTTATAATCTTCTGACAGAGTGCTCCGCCAGCACCTTTGCTCTCGATCACCTATTGAGTGCGTTGGGTCAGTGACAGGTCAGCTATTTGGACAAGTCGGACAATCTAACTAACTAAGCCTTCCATAGTTATACTATTTTCCAGGTCAATGTACCACCCCTCAATGTTGCAAATGTGTGAATCCTACAATTTTAATAGACAAAAGACGAGGAGAAGTCATCACACCATATTGATATGAGGTAATTGTCAATCAAGTATTTAAATGTTCCCTCCCATGACTTTATCTTCCCATGTACTTTTATTCCACCCGGCAGTGAATGTAACATTAACATGTCATATTTTAACAAATTATTCAATTCAGCTTCCTCTGGCAGGGTGCGGAGGTCACTTCTTCTCATAGTTTTTCAATCCATGTCAGATTTGGCACTGGTTCAATGCCACATCTTCAGCAACTTGCGAGTCTTTCGCACAGGCGCAGTCTCTCGAAAGTTGGAGTTTAGAGGTACATTTGAGGCCCAAATACGATACATGCAAAAATAGAAGAGAAACAGTTTTAGAGACACAGAATAAATGAATGCACTGTATACCACTTATCTCTATTCTATTCCCATTATTTTATTTTAACTATTGCATTAAAGATTAGGCAGAACGAACAGCTTAGCAAAGTAGCGATGCAAGCTTCTCGCACGTTAGGACACACAACGGCATCTTAGTTCTAGTGCGCAGAAGCAAAAGCTTCCCGTCAAGCGAAATAACACATCATGTCACGTGAGTGTGACAGATGCATGAGCAGTAGAAAATCCCGCATAGCAGCAGTCATTTTAATTCAAGCGGATTATAGTTAGTAAACGCACATTGACAAGCTTCCCCTGGATACTGGAGATGTCGTGTGATGCAATATTAATATAACGAAACATGTTAGTTAGTACATTATTATTATTTTCGAGAGGGTTGAATACAAGCAAGTCACTTTACGTGTGCAACCATGCTCCATCAGCTGTATAGTGATCTGTGCTAAACTAGTTATGTTCACCATTCACTATGGGTCAATTGCAAACATAAGTTCAAATTCTCACCGCTGACCACCAATGTTAGAAATGGGATTTCTGGTTGGCTGAGGCTTGCGCCAAAGCCAGGCAGAAACCACCACTCTAGTCAGGGTAAGGGGGAAACACACATTGTTGATAACCCCTGCTCACCTCCTTGGTAGCTTGGCACAAGCAGACAGGCTTATCCCCAAGGCAATGTGCAATGTTTTTGCACTAACACGCACAGTAACACAGTGAAACACCACAAATGTACACCACAAAGGTTTTTATAAAAATATAAATATCTTTATCTAATTTAGGTAAGATCAAAACGACATATCCAACATACATAATACATGTAATTTCAACTACAAAGGGTTCTCTTGTAATGTTCTTTTGATCAAAAATAGCTTGTTGTAGCAGTAATCCTTTGTATTGGCCAGTAGATCGTGATAAACAAACAGAGTCCACTGAAATGAGCACCCATCAGTCCCCTTAAGCACCTGCACGCATTGCTCTTCCGGTTGAGACACTTTCCCCCACAAGCCTGCTAACTCTACGATCTGTGGTGGTGGAAAGTATCCCCCACGTGGTGAAAAGAAAAACAAGTAGGCCCCTGGGAGCGGTCCCGGTACGCCGTGCTTCTGTTTTGCCGGTACGGGCCGCACTGATGGCTTCAAGAAGGGGGGGTGATAGTTACTGCATGCCCCAAACGCTCACAGTTGTAGCCGGAGACCGGGACAGGGCCTCGGTACCGCAATCCCTAATTACGCTGTTGCGAGCGGTGATCCGGGCAAGGTTCAAATAAACATGCACAGTTTGGCTCGCGGGCTCAGAGCGCTGATGCGAGCTTTACCTGGGGGGGTGGGTTCTTTACTACTGCCAGTACTTCACTTGCCTGATGATCACGCCCGGCCTCAGGTGAAC
The DNA here is from genome assembly GCF_964263255.1 of Lissotriton vulgaris. Classification (NCBI taxonomy): domain Eukaryota; kingdom Metazoa; phylum Chordata; class Amphibia; order Caudata; family Salamandridae; genus Lissotriton; species Lissotriton vulgaris. Next base: position 1,303,853,189 of record NC_141694.1, read on the forward strand.
TTTCGGGAGCTCAGTGCGGCTCCACCGGTGACGGGCCCCCGTGCTGCTAGGCATTACTTGATGTGGCCGCCATTCCTGGCGCAGCTGCACTGGGTCGAGCCTCCTGATTGCTGGGTGACGCGCTGCACCTCCACCAATCCCAGCACGGAGGGGGCATTTCCTCGAGGGCTGCTCTGGTGCTGCTGCTAGTACTCGGGCTCTGCGAACTCTTGGGGGTTCCCGATTTGAGCACAGGTACACCTCTCAGCGTCGGGGCAGGCTTCACAACGGAGCACACCCTGATTCCCGGCAAACGCACACAGCGTTCTTGTGGGCAAAAGCTCTTCCTGAGTACAGCTGGCTTCATGGAGGCTCACCAACTGCCAGCAGAGTGCTCTCGTAGTCTCCAGCAGACACTGTGCTCTTGTAGATCTTGGGGCCGATTGCGGTGAAGGCAGTCCCAGGGCTTCTCGGACTCCTCACGGCCGCGGACAGAGGAGATCACAGATGAACCTTTGGAAAACTTTTATATCCCTGAGTTTTCCTGAAACAGGAGGCCAGCTCTCATCAGGCCCTTGGAGACTCTTGGACACAGCACACAGCAACGTCCCTTCATTAAGCAGGTGAGAGAGGGACACAGCACACAGCAAAGTCCCCCTTGTCCCCTTCCTCAGTGAAAACAGCAAACTGCTGGTCAGCCACAGAACACAAGGCAAGGGCAGTCATCCTTAGTCTCTTCAGCTGATCTTCTTGAGCAGGGATTCCTCTTGATTGCAGATGTAATCTAATTTACGGGGGTTTCAGGTCTTACTCTTATACCCCAAACGTCTTTGTTCTCCATGTGTGAGGGGTCCAGGATCCAGTCTCAACCAGTTCTGGGTGCCCTCTGCCAGGGCAGGTCTTCTCCCTTTGTGAGTGTGGGACAGGGCTATTAGACGCAGCGCAGGAGGGGGAGCCAGCATTGTGGAAGGCAGGCACAGTCCTATTCAGGCCCAGGTGCAACTCCTCCCACCACTCTAGATAGGTCTATTCAGCCTAGTGCTGTCTCCTCAGCCTGCTGCAGCCACCCCTAGCCCCTGTCACTCACAAACCAGACAGTCAATACACAAACAGGCAGAGGCACACAGAAAGGTTACACAGAAAAATAGCCACTTGCTAAAAGTGCTATTTACAAACACGGAATTTAAAAACCATCTTTCCTAAAAGATGCGTTATCAAATTCTGAGTTCAGGGATACCAGACTTCAGCTTCCCATCTTGCTCCTATGGGGAGATATTCAGGTACACATGGATCACAGCATTCCCCATTCTATCCTATGGGCAAGATGGCCGTTCAATAGTGAAAAACAAAATTGGCAGTATTTTACTATCAGGACATGTCACCCACACTAGTACATGTCCTACCTTTCACATACACTGCACCCTGTCCAGGGGGGGTAGCTTGGGCCTACCATAGGGGTGTCCAATGTGTAAGAAAAGGGAAGGGTCAGGCCTGGCAAGTGTGTACACTGGCCAGGACAACATGGCAGTTTACAGACTGCGCACAGGCACTGCGCGGGCAGGCCTGAGACACAATTTTATCCCTACACATATGGGTGGCACAATCAGTGCTCCAGGCCCACTAGTGGCATTTGAATTACCAGCCCTGGCACACTCAGTGCCCTTTACTAGCGACTTTACAGGTAAAACAAATATGCCAATCATGGATAACCAATCACAGTAATAATTTACAGGGAGAGCATATGCACTTTAGCACTGATCCGCAGTGGTAAGGTGCACAGAGTCCTATTGCCAACAACCACAGGTCAGGAAAAACAAGGGAGGAAGAAGCAAAAAGTTTGGGGATAACCCTGCAAAAAGGGCCATTTCCAACAGGGGCCATATTACAAGGCCATGAAAAGCCATGCAGGGTGGTTATGCATGGATTTGTAAATATGGGTCAGCACACTGTGCCACCAGTGCATCAAGAAAAAGAGACACGCTGATGGCACAAGAGGCTTGTAAATGTGCCCCATGGTGTCCGCAAAGACGTGCATTCATGATGTAAAGATATTGGAGGGCTGTGGTCATTCTCAAGCAGGTGTATTATCAAAAGGTCTTTGAAGTATGGGTTTCTTCCTAAGGATACTGTGATATATCCTGTGGTACAGCTGCTACTGCAGTTGGGTTTTGTGTCATTGTTATTCTCAGAAAATGTACTTTAGAATCTCTGAGCCTAGGTCAGTCAGGGAGATTGTGCTTTGGCTATGGATGGAGTTCTTTGTCATGAAACTAAACTGGGTGAGAATCTACTGAAGTGGGTTGACCCATTAATTTGCACTTAAAAAAACACAATTTAGGGAGGAGTGGAAGTTCCCATCTTTCAGCTGGCACAGGCCTCTAACATTTCTTCTTCCATAATTCAAGGTACTGTTTTTCTCCAGATTTCTTCAGTCATGCATGTGAGTCACCTAGACCAAATAGGCACCAAGTCCTGCAATCAGTTGAAAAAGGGGAGGGGGAGGAAACTTGTCAATCTCAGAAATGAATACTGAGTGTGACTAGACGCAATTAACTTGGCATGATTTCACATAAGGATATAGTAGCGTGAAGTTCATTGAAGTGTGTCTATTGCACCTCACACCACCACAACCCTGCTGCGAGCCCTGTTGTTATCCATTACTTTATCTGGTGTCTAAACACGACAATGGGCGTCCGGTAGTTACTGTCGCTTTAAGAGCAGTGACCCGGGCTGCAACTTGTGCAAAATGTTGAATGGTGAAAACATCATGTCACACCCCATCAGGCATTAATAAGGTGGACCGTGTTACATATTCAGTATCAATGCTCTCAAACCTGAGTGCGACGGCACTCGAAGCTTATTAAATTAATTATATTAGACCCGTTGTGTAATTGCCGAGATTCTCCATTTAAATATCCGGCAATAATAACATTTCTATGTTTCCCGGGCAACTAGTGCTGTGACTTTACCGTCGGACTGACATTTAACATATGTGGCAAAGGTAGCTTGTCTGTGCTTACCGGGCAACTCGTACTGGTATTCGTTATGGTAAACGGCAACTCGTCCATCGGCTGCGAAGAGTCAGCTTACCGGTGTAGCCGGAAAGGGGAAGTTTAAAGAGGCTATGCGTGCCTGTGACCTAGCGTGAGCATGCGTGAGCGTGCGCGCAACTACGTCACTACTGCAGCGCGGTTTCTACAGCAACCCTCCCCATTTTCAACAGATTGCAGGACTTGGTGCCTATTTGGTCTAGGTGACTCACATGCACTTGGAACCCAGGGTGAGTACATTAACCGCCCGTGCCAATAGGCAATTTTTACAGGCCTATGGTGAACCTCTTCTGACACATTGTTCCTTTGACTTATTCGCAGACTGTCGTGCCTTGCACACCTTGTCTTGAGAAAGATCCGCCGCAACCTCAAACATTGGCGCCCTAAGGGTCGAAACGTCAACATCTCTTCATAGGCCTTAGTATTCCAGAATTCTAGTGAATTGACAGAAACGAATGGGATTCTGTAAAAGCATACTAGTGGATGGCCTTAATGAAATTACAACTTGTATATATTTGTATAGATTATTTATATTGAAATTGATTACTATTGTACATATTGATTTTTGTCACGTGATCCCTATTCACTATTGTCACTTGTTGCACTTTTTTCAATGTATTGACAGTCACTCTTGAATTGTTTTGAATGAATTTTAACTTGGATAAACCATAAAAATACAACAAGCAAGTTATATACAGGCCTTCTTCTCATTTATTGTAAGAACCTATTCTGTGTGTTTTGTGTCAGAGGGAGGTTTCTCTACTGCATGTATTAGCATTTGCAAATCAATTATGTTGTCACCCGACAGAACCATTTTTATCAGTAATTACCCAGGTTCTGAGGGACACAGGGTCAACCCCGTTTTTCATATAAAAAATATGCTGTAGAATGAAGCACGCATTGAAAGAGGAACAAACGAGGAGAAATGAAAATATTGCTGCTACTTATTGCTGGCGCAGCATTCAGACGCATTTCCAGATTTAGGATTCCTCGTAAATCTGGGAAAAGTGTCTTTTTCAATGGGTGTTGTGTGGGAATACCCAGAGCAACACCCATGGAACACCTCTTTCCCGCAAAGTGCTGAGTGTAAAGGGGTCGTATTTACAAAAACAGGAAAAGCAACGTAGGGTGGCTTTTCCTGTCTTTGTAAATATGTAGCAGTGCAATGCGCCGCCGGTCTGTCCCGAAAAGTGAGGTACTTGTGGCGCAGGGGGCTTGTAAATCTGCCCCCTAGTGTTCTGCATGAAAGGGGCACTTATTTACAAGGCCCTGAAAAGCCATGTAAAGTGGCTTTGCGTGGCATTTTAAAAATGCGGCAACACATTGCGCCACCGAAGCATCGAAAAAGTGACGCTTTGGCAATACAAAAGTGTCGCTACTGCCTCGTAAGTGAGGTCTAACTGCTTATCCAGTCTATCCACGCTACAGTGTGTGTTTGTCTTAGAGTCTCCATGGTTTCTATTTTAAAGACCCAGCTTTCCATCTAGCCCATGTGTGACTTTTATAATTAAACGCATCTCCTTGTGCCTTTTACCTTTCTCGAGCATCCATCTCGTGACATTCCTGTCACCTCTGTCACTGGACGCTCTGTAATGAACACGGAGGTTTCCTAGTCACGTCCTACAGTGAGATGCCATCGTCAATCCATCCTTTCTCTCGAAACTGCAAGCAATTTCTGTGTTCCCCATGTGTACGGAATTCTTCATTGTCATAGAATGTAGAGATTATTCTTCATTCCACACTGACACCTACCGGACTCTTCAGGTAATTCTTTGAATATTCTGGTTTATTTTTACCTACTGATTCAAACAAATGACACTGACTACTGGGAATTTCTTATTATAATGTTAAAAATATCTATATTTTTGGAGCTTTTAATATTAAGTTACATTCCACAAGTGGACATTGGGTATCACTACGGATACCTGTGTTATATGTACGTAGGGTCCAGATAATTCTCTATTGTGCACAGTACTATCACAATCGAAAACATAACCCCACCACCTTTATTCTGCCATTGTCTTGTAAACCAGCTCTTAGAATGCTTCAAATAAAAAAAGTATTTCCAAATTATCTGCACAACTGTGGCAAAATCTCAGTGGCACATTTACAAAGAAATGGCAGAGCGTGGCATTAGGCACAAAATGCTAATGTCATGCTCCACCATTCCAAAAACGCTGTGATGAACCGTCTTACAACTTTACGACACATTCCCTAGTGCTGGCACTAAATTAAGCTGCCTAGTGCAAACGCAGGCATCCTTGCACCATAGTGCAACGGTGCCTGCGTTGAGGGATGGATTGTTTATGAGTAGGAAGGTGTCCCTTCTGGTACATAACCAATCACAAATGGTGATGTGAAAATTCTATGTGTGCTGCATTGCACAGCTGCATAGAAGTTACAAATCGTGGGGTAGAGCTACAAGAAAGTGCAGCAGCACTGCGCCACACTGCAGCACTTTCAGAGCACAGGAATGCGACATATCTACAATTATATGTTGCATTCCTGTGCTCTCCCCTGTCGCAGAAACAGCTGCCATGTGCCGGCACAGGCATCCTTGCACCATGGTGCAAGGATGCCTGCGCCATGGGGAGATTGCTTTTGTGAAGGAAGGGGCCCCTTCCTGTACAAAAGCAATCACTGCAGGCATTTTCCTCTTTTAATGCGTGCATCAGAATGCAGCACGCATTTAAAGAGGAAAAAACGAGGAGAAATGAAAACATTTCTCCTCGTTTTGCTTGGCTACGCATCCCCTATGGTGGCGCAGCAAATAGATGCATTTCCAGGTTTACGATTTCTCGTAAATCTGGAAATGCATCAGTGGACATGGGTGTTGCGTGGGAACACCCACAGCAACAACCATGTCCCACCCCTAACACGCAAAATGTTACGTGAACAGGGGCAATATTTACAAGCACAGGTTAAGCCACGCAGGGTGACTTTACCTGTGCTTGTAAATATCCCTTGCAATATAGACAATGGTTCTGTTGGGCAAACGATTTCTTCAAGTTTTCATATATTATTTCATAAGTTTCTTAAACTGCAGTATCGATTTGCTTTCAATTTACCAAACATAAATATGCAAATCCAAAACAACAAATAGGGTATGAGTAGATTATTTTATGAATTCAATGTCATTCATAGTTACCCTGCATTCAATATATACATTTGTAAATTCTACAAAAGCGGCGCATCAGGATAAAGTGATAGTGATATATTAGTGCAGTGATTTATCATGCAGTGAAGAAAATAGAAACAGTGAATTATGTACAAGTGAAGGAACAGTTGGGGTTAAAAAAAAGTTGGCCAAAGCAGTATTCGATTGGAGATATTCCTTTGTGCCACTACAGTTGGCAATTGCTATGGAATACTCCGTGTTGGTCCACGGGCTTCTTTGTCTGTCGATGTTTTGACCCTAATGACGCCTGATTCATGGGTCAGAGCGGGTCTTCATCAGGACTGGGGGATTGTGGTTGAGGGGGGCTGATGTCGCCTGTTGAATTAATTAATATGGAATCAGTATTTGCATTTAATTTATGAGTCAAGGGGCATGGCTAATCATATTACTTGACTCACCTCTGGGGGGCCTGTGTGTGACGCAATGGGGCACACACCCAGATTCCACCGGTTCAAAAGGCAGAGTACTCTGGTTCCAGTGGGGATCTATGGAAACATATAGGACTTATTACTATACGTCCCCTAACATCTTACTGGATAGTCCTAGATATCAGACTGGAGTGTTGCTCACCCTAGTTCGTAATTCAGTGACGCAGACTCTTCATGCATGTGTCTTCTGTACCTCAAAGGAAATAGGGGGAACATTAATTACATCCGCCCAGCACATTGTTAACTTAATGCATTCCGTGTCACAAATTGGTGAGACAGATCGCTTTATTCAAAGGTCATGCGTATTCGTCATGCGTCTATTGAGAACTGAAATAAAATTAAAGTCGTTCTCTCAGTGATGATTAAAATAGCTACTGCCTCTTTCCTTCTCGCTGACAGCGCAATGCATTCGTCATTCAGCTCTCGGCTTGTGAAACCAGTCTGTTCTGGTAACCACGGCCTCGAGGACCCACAAATCAGGCGTCATTAGGGTCGAAACGTCGACAGACAAAGAAGCCCTTGGACCAACACGGAGTATTCCATAGCAATTGCCAACTGTAGTGGCACAAAGGAATATCTCTAATCGAATACTGCTTTGGCCAACTTTTTCAAACCCCAACTGTTCCTTCACTTGTACATAATTCACTGTTTCTATTTTCTTCACTGCATGATAAATCACTGCACTAATATATCACTATCACTTTATCCTGATGCGCCGCTTTTGTAGAATTTACAAATGTATATATTGAATGCAGGGTAACTATGAATGACATTGAATTCATAAAATAATCTACTCATACCCTTTTGGTTGTTTTGGATTTGCATTTTTATGTTTGGAAAATTGAAAGCAAATCGAAAGTGCTGTTTAAGAAACGTATGAAATAATATATGAAAACTTGAAGAAATCGTTTGCCCAACAGAACCATTGTCTATATTGCATATACTGCCCAGGTTCTGAGGGATACTGGGTTACCCCATAGTAACTTACGGTAAATATCCCTTAGCAGGCTGCTCCACCGGTGCCTCACGCAACTTGATGCACCGGCAGCGCATGGGGCTTGTAAATCTGCCCCCGTATTTTTTTCAATTAATATTTATGCACAGGAAGGGACACCTTCCTCCACATAAACAGTCGCATAGTTCCAGCAAAGTCAGCAGGCCCAGATGGCATCCCCAAAGACCTCCTACGGGCAGACCCCAAGGAATGGGTGAAAATTGTTCCCATTCTAATAAATGCCATTGACAAAGGCTCCCCAGTCCCAGATTCCTGGAAGGGAGCAGAGGTCGTCCCTATCTACAAAAAGGGCACTAGGGACGACCCTGCTAACTACCGCCCAATAAGCCTAATCGACTCAGTCCAAAAGGTGGTTGGGAGGGTGGTGTTGGAGAGGATCTTGGATTGGTCAGATGAAGACAGGATCCTCTCCGACTACCAGGCAGGTTTCAGGGCGGGTACGGGGACAATCGAGCAGGCATTCAGGCTAATCCTCCTTTATTGGAAGGTAGTACTGATAGGCAAAGGCAGTCGCTACCTCGCATTTATAGACCTAAAGACTGCCTGTGACCTGGTATCACGGGGCCATTTATGGCAGGTATTGGCTGAACAGGGGGTCCCAAAGAACATCTTAAATCTCCTGATGCGTCTCCATGAGGGCAACTATGCCCAAGTAAGATGGGGCCCGCAAGGGCAGAAAACTGACAGAATATCGGTGAACAGGGGCGTTCGTCAGGGCTGCGTCCTAGCCCCCACCCTCTTCTCATTATATGTGAACGGGGTGGTCAAGCATTTACAGCAATCTCCAACTGAAGCACCTGCCCTGGTGGGGGAAAAAATCCCCACCCTCTTGTTCGCCGATGATACCCTCCTATTTTTAAGACTCCTGTAGGCCTACAGAGTCTACTAGATAGTTTCCAGTTGTTTTGTTATAATAGAGGGTTAATCATCAATTCTGAAAAAACAAAGTACTTGGTGCTGAATCCCCCGAGGAACCTTAGGACCCCACCTGCATTGAACTCTGTCCCATTAGAGAGGGTTATTACGTTTGATTACTTGGGCATCCGCAATTCTGATACTATGCTTTGGAATAGCCACATACAAAAAAAGCTACTGAACCACAAAAGGGTATCGGGGCCAATCCTTAGAGAGCACTGCATGTCAACAAGTAGGCCCATTGCGCCTGCAATTGATATATATAAGGCCAGAGGGGTGAGCTCAGCCCTTTACGGTGCTGAACTCTGGGGTTTTTCCAATATTGACCAGATCACGAGATTGGAAAACAAATTCTTAAAAGAACTCATGAGGTTGCCCTCAAGGTCCCCTACTAGACCTTTGCTCCAGGACCTTGGATGCCACGCATTAAGTGACCTGGCCAGACTGCGACCCCTATTGTTGTGGGCCCGCCTATGGCGTACCCCAGAATTGGAGATATATGCTGCAGGGCTTAGTGAATTAATGAGCATGGATGGATGGCATAAGATCAAATGGTTAAGGGATCTGAAAACGTTGTTGTATGACCTTGTTCTTAAAGAAGCGTGGACTAATAGAACTGCCCCACCAAAAGTAGAACTCAAGAAGGCCTATTGGTCCTGGGTTCACACTAGGGGCCTTCTCGATCCCAAATTGGGCAGGATATCCGAGGAGTTCATGCAACATAAAAGTTCCACTAGTTATGAGCAATATCTAGATGTCATCCAAAATCCCCATGACCAAGCTTTGTTTTTCGCATTCAGGGTTGGCTTGCTTCCTACTCGCGATATGACAGCCCGTTGGAAGCCCCCTCACCAGACACCAGCCACCTGCCCGAATTGCGAGGGAATCCAGAATCAATAGCTCATATCATGTTCGTATGCCCAGCCTACAGAGCACCAAGGGAAAGTTGGCTCAAACCACTCTGCAGGGAGCTGGGTACATGCAGTCACCTTGCAGCATTACGCATATTAAGATCTGATGCGCGACCACTGTATACATGTTGTTTGACCAAATTCCTGAGCTGGGCTTGGAACATCAGAACGAGATCACTGAAAGCCATTCTATAATTATTGATGCTGCTATGAGTAATCTACACTCTAGAAACGGTACCCTTTTCTCCTCCATACTCTATGCGTCACTTGCACTTTAGTAATTGTACCCATTTTTTATTGTATATAGTAGAATTGAGTTTTTAACGCCGTTCTTAATCATTTCATTACATGGATTATGGCGAATTTTCCTTATTCGGTCATTAAGAGTGGATCTACTGTATCAAAAAATGTTTTGGTGCTCCTAATTATATTAATTATATAGCTTTTTTTAACTCTGTATACTGAAAGCTTTTAAGATATGTTTTTATCGAAATAAAGCTAATATGACTGACTGACTGACTGACATAAACAGTCATTCATGGCGTGTTGCTGTTTCTATGTGTGCTGCACAATGAGGCACACATAGGAACAGCAATAACAAGGAGAAATAAAGCCTCTCTGCTTCTTTTACCATGTTAAGGCCAGGTTTTCCCTGGTCTTAATTTTGCCATTGCCTCCGATTTATGCCAAATTTGTAAATAGGCGGCATCATCAAAATCGATGGGTGTTGCGGTGGAACACCCACCGAATACCCATTGCCCACCCCTTTCACGCTAAGTATAGTGTGAAAGGGTGCCTTATTTACAAAATGCTTGTTGAGTCTGCCCTGTTCCCATGATGCACTGGGCCAGGGACAGACTGATTTGCATATAGCCAGGTTCTGAACTTGGATGGTGCAGTGAGATAAATAACGGTGATGGATCAAGCCCTGATCTTTGGACTGGGTTGTTGTAATTTGACAATGGCCGAGTTAGCGCTTAGCTGTGCTACACGTTTTCCCGCTTAAATTGGCTGTACACGAGAACGCCATTTTGTAGGTTACGGTGGCCATCTTAGACCATAAGCAGCCTCGTGGCTAGCGTGCCCTTTAGTCCGTTGTCCGTACCACTGACCACTCGAGTTTGCCCAGCAACAGGCTATTTTTAGTATTGGTCAACTTGTACATGCGCAGTCCCCACTGACCAGTCGTCCCTCAGGAATGTGCCTCCAAACTGACCAGCGGGGTTGTAACCCTCCAATGAGCTGGCTGTGTTCCAAAAAATGACCTTATATGTACATAACGCTTTGTAACTTTGTGCCGCCTATCTTTTATTACCTGTAAACTGTATAAAAGAACGAGCCACACCGATGTTCGGTGTGATACTTCTTGCATTACCGAAGGGTGCTGTAGGAATGTACCACCACCCCATGGGGTCTTAATAAACTTGTTCTTTGAATTTTACAGTTTCCGTGCCAACAGTTCTTGAATGTGAGTGGGTTATCTTCGGAGCATGTAGGCCTTGGGAACCCGATACTACAAATTGGCGACCACGAAGGGACTCATCGGCGACTCGGATGCCCGAAGGAGAGGTCGTGACGAAGGTTTGGAAACTCGCCATGGACGCGTACGCTGCCACCGAGTGACCCGAGTCTTGGCACCCGCGGTGTTTCTTCCTTTCCTTCCGATCTGACCTTCCAGGTGGCGCCCGTCTCCGACTGAGTTTTCGATCGTCTGTGTTGCTGGGAAAGTGCCGTTTGGCTGATTCGATTACAAGACCTTGGCAGTTGGAATCTGGACATTTGAGAGTCTGGGTAAGATTTGTGATCGGTAAGGTAGTCTGCGGACGCTTACTGAAGTCCTATGATTTGTGATCGGTAAGGTAGTCTTCGGACGCTTGCCGGAGTTCTATGACCTATGATTTGATTTGAGTTAGCTAACGTTTGTGAATTTGTGATCTTTGAATCTATATGTGTAGTGCACTTCACATAGGCAGGCATGTAGAGATGTTTCTCTAACTTTGTTTCTTTCCTTTGAACGGAACATTTGTGTGGAGTACTGTAAGTGCCCTTTTATACGGTGTCACGCTTTCGTGATACTTTGTGAACATGCCTGTTTTAAGCACACTCCGAGGGATGTGCGGTCTTGGAAATGGTACCACGATTAGGTTAGCAGAAGCACAGCCGGCTCCCCCAGAAGGAACACCAAACCGTGATATGTACATAAAATTTGGCCTTCCCCCTATAATGTACAGCAAATTATGGCATAAGTATACTAAATCCGACCCTGAATTGCAATGGCCTCTACATGGGTCGTTCGATTTACGAAAAGTACAGTTTGTGGAGCAATGTTTGTTTCAACGTAGGTCTAGACAAAACATGTTTGATTGTGTGCGAATGTGGGAGAAAGCGGTGCATGAGCGTATGAAACGTGAAGTCGCCTTGGCGGACAAAGAGCAGCGCAAGGCTGCTCGGGATAAGGCTTTACAGCTTGAGGAAAAAGAGGTTCAGGAGACGAAAGAGAGGGAGGAACGGGAACGTAAATTGCAAACGACTGGCCAATTCCCTATTCGCCGGCCGCTTTATTCTGTCCTTAATAATGAAATTGATGATTTTTCATTGCTAGATCGGTCACCGCCTCCGTACGTTTCGCCTACGGCTCCAGCTGCAGATTCGGAGGATGATGGACAGGATAAGCCGGAGAAGAAGGGTGTATCTGCTCTCAGGTTTTCTGCGGAGAGATCCGCACATTTACGTAGTTGGGCTCGTAAAGTGAATACGAACTATGTTTCTCAGTCTGAGGTTGTTGCGGAAAGGGGTAGGTGGACGGACCATGAATTACTGTATTTTCTGGCTAATTTGGCAGATGAAGTTGTTACCGCATATCGTCAACTTTCAGATACGTTAGAATCTAAAGCTGTGTCGGTTCACCGTGAGAATCTGGATAAAGGTTTATTTGATCTTGCAGATGTTGATGCCTTTTACAAGCTACTGATCCAGCTGCGAGATGAGACTACCGGATTGCGGAACGAGCGGAAAAAGAATAAGGAGTCCGGGCCGGAGTCTAACGTGCAGTCTAAGGAGTGTTCTCTCCGGGGTTCAGATAAGAATTCTGCATTGCATGTTATGCCTATGCGTGAAGCCGCACCCTTGTATGTTCCACCTAAAGGGGAAGGTACAGATGATGATAAATTGTCAAAGGATGCAAAGGGATATTTTGTATATAACTGGGTGTATACGCCTTGGAACAGAGCAGATGTTATGGCGTTGAAAAATTCTTTACCTGATCTTCGTAAAAATCCAGCGGCATTTTATGAAGGGGTGGAAGGGGCTATCTCGTCTTGTGTGATGACTCTTGTTGATATAGATTTGTTTTTTGGGTTAATTCTTCCACCTGATATGTGGAGACAGATTCGTAAAAATAATGATGAAACGATACTTGGGGGAACTTGGAAAGAAATAACGGCAGCCGATTTAGACAGGGAACCGGCATGTAAGCCTTGTCAGTTGATTTTGGACCTCCCGGCGGCTATTTTGATTAAATTAAAAACGCTCGTACCTTCTAAAAAGATCGATTGGACTATGTTAGCTTCGTGCAAACAAAAGCCAGACGAAACGGTTTCAGATTTCTTTACACGCTTCGAGGAGGCGTTTCATGATTACAGTGGTCAATCTTTAACGGAGGATACGGGTAGGCATTTGTTCGTCGATAAGTATGTAGCTAATCTCCTACCGGAGATTGCAAAGCGATTGAAATCGAGTGAAAGTTCCTGGGCCACGGCGACCCCTGCGTCTTTGTTAACTATGGCTCAGTATTATGAGCGACAGGAATTGGAGCTAAAGAATGTATTGATAAGAAAGCGAAGGAGTTGAAAACAAAAGTGATGTTGGCACAGGTTCGTGGAACGCAATCTAGAGGGAATGACAGAGGTAGACGAGGGACGGGCAATGCATCGTACGGGCGTACAGATATAGCGGAGGACCAATGTGCTTACTGTAAGGAGTTTGGGCATTGGGCTGATGATTGTCCGGTACTGCGTGAACAGCGTAGTCAGCGTGGTCGAGGAGGTGGAAGGTCGAGAGGAGGTTATTCGGGAGCAAGAGGTAGTGGAGGTGATCGTAGCAGGTTTGAAGAGAGGGGCCGTGGCCAGGATGAACGTAATACGTTTGATAGATGAAACCAATATCAGATATCGGAGGGTGAGAATGTGGAGCACCAGGATTATGTGCATGCATAGGACTGCGTAGGATGGGGTACGGAATCAATTGAAGTGCCGGTAGATCAGAAGGGTCCATATGTAACAGCGGGTATTCTGGGTTCTACTGATCAATTTCTAGTCGACACAGGGGCTGCTCGTAGCGCTTTGTCAAACAACTTGATTCCGAGGGCTCCCCTGTCTGGCGAAATGATAACATGCGTAGGGTTTGATGGCACACCCTCCCCTAGCCCATTGTCAAAACCCCTTGCACTTTGTCTTGACAAATTTTTTAGTTTTGGTCAATTTTTGTTATCACCCCATACCCCAGATAATATCCTGGGTATTGACTTGCTTAAGTATTTTCGAGCAACGATACGGTGTGCTCCTGAGGGAGTGCGGGTTATCCTGAACGATAATTACCCTGACTCGGATAGGTTTTGCACTATACTGGACATTCCAGCTTTGGCCTCTCTCCCGCATACGTTATGGGCGACCTCAGATACGGATGTGGGAGAGATGCGTATTCCACCTATTCATATTACTGTTAGGGAGGGGGCCTCTCTGCCACGGGTGCCACAGTATAAGATTTCGAGGGAAGGTGAAATTGCCCTGACACACATTGTTCAAGATTTGATAACTGCAGGAGTGGTGGAGGAGGTTCCTTATAATGTTTGTAACAGCCCTATTCTCCCGATCCTTAAGAGAGATACTGACGACAAAGTCTATCGGTTTATTATTGACTTGAGAGAGATTAACAAAATTGTCATTCCCCAATACCCGGTGGTGTCCGATATTACGACCTTGCTTACACTGGTGCCACCAACGGCCACGACCTTTAGTGTAATTGATTTGAAAAACGCATTCTTTTCCATCCCTGTCCATCCTGATAGCAGATATTTGTTTGGTTTCACGTTAAATAATAAATCATATAGATTTTGTCGTGTTCCTCAAGGTTACACTGAGAGCCCGAGTATCTACAGCCAGGCTCTGAAAAGACAGCTTGATTCCTTTGAGTTACAGTCTGGGGTTGTCCTTATCCAATACGTGGATGACCTTCTGCTTGCTGCAGATTCTTATGCACAATGTGAGGAGAGTACGATTGCGTTGCTTTCTTTTCTGGCACAGAATAATCACAAGGTTTCTAAGAAAAAGCTTCAATATTGTAGACCCAAGGTGACCTACCTCGGTCATCTTTTGTCTAAGGAGGGGCGTGCATTAACATCTGATCGAATTCAGGCGATTTTAGACACACCAGTCCCCCGCACACAGAGAGATGTACGCGCCTTCATAGGGTTGACGTCATTTTGTAGGCAGTGGATCATGGGGTTTTCGCACATTATAAAACCTTTGTTAGCGTTACTGTCCAAAACTACACCAATGCCCCTTGAATGGACAGATGAATGTCAAAATGCTTTTGAACAATTGAGACAGGCCCTTTGCTCTGCACCCGTGTTAGGTACACCAGATTACACGAAGATTTTCACATTGTACGTGCACGAGAAAGACGGGTGCGCGTTGTCAGTGGTAGTGCAGACACACGGGGATAAGCAGAGGCCATGTGCGTATTTCTCTGCCATTCTTGATCCTGTAGCACGAGGGTTACCTGGGTGTTTTCGAGCAGTTGCAGCAACAGCAGTAGCTATACGGCAGAGTGAGGGAATAGTGTTATCGCACAAATTGTTGGTGCTAGTCCCCCATGCAGTAGATGCCTTGTTAAATCAGACAAAGACCCAATATCTCACGAGTGCACGTTTGACAGGATATGAGCTTACACTTTTGGCGCCACATATCACACTGAAAAGATGCGCTACCCTGAACCCTGCCACTTTATTGCCCTATCCGGTCGAGGAGGGTCAGGAAGAAAAACATCATGATTGTGTTTTCCTGACTGAGGAACAGACAAAGGGTCGTGTCGACTTACAGGATATGCCACTTCCAGATGTGGATGGGGAACTGTGGGTTGATGGATCGTGTTTGAGGCTGCCAGATGGTACGACTTCCGCAGCATATGCGATCACGACACTTAAGACAGTGGTAGAAACAGCTAGAATACCACAGAAATCGGCTCAGGCAGCAGAGCTGATAGCGTTAACACGAGCCTGCGAATTGAGTGCTGGCCTATGTGTGAACATCTACACAGACAGCTGGTACGCTTTCGGAGTAGCGCATGACTTCGGGCTACTTTGGAAAGAACGTGGGTTTTTGACTTCTCATGGAGTTCATATTATGCACGGAGAACTAGTGCGTGATCTCTTAAACGCGTTGCTTTGTCCAAAGAAAGTGGCGATAATAAAATGTAGCGCCCACAAAAAGATCACTGATAAAGTGGGTCAGGGAAATGCCTTCGCAGATAGCATAGCGAGACAAACGGCTATGTCTCGGACTGACTCCCCCATGTATGTGACACAATCACAGGCTGAGCGATGGAGCGATGCTAGAGCGGAAATCTTAGCTATTCAGAAATCAGCTACTGAATCAGAACTTGCGGCATGGGCAGCAGATGGGGTGCTAGATGATGAAGGTTGTTGGAGAAGCAAGGATATGGAAAAATGGAAATTGCCTGCAGCTTACTTGCAGGCGATGGTCCAGATGACACATGGGTTGGCGCATGTGGGAGCTCTTGCAATCACTCGACTGCTAACACGAGTTTGGGAACATCCCGAGATTGCTAATACTGCCAAGAGAGTAGTGCAGACCTGCCTGGTATGTTTGCAACACAATCCTGGAAAGGGGACCCATACTCCAAAAGGAGGGTTCGCTCCACCTTCCGCACCATTTGAGGTACTTCAAATGGATTATATCCAGCTTGAGCGTTGCAACAATCTGAAGTACGTCCTAGTGGTGGTGTGTGCCTTTAGCAAATGGGTTGAGGCCTTCCCCACGAAAGACAATACAGCTCTAACAACGGCTAAGGTGTTGCTTAAGGAATTCTTTCCTCGCTTTGGAGTTTGCAAATTTTTGTGGAGCGATAATGGACCTCATTTTGTTGGGAAGATTGTGGAGTATGTGCTGAAGGGGTTAGGGATTCAGCAGAAGTTTCATGCTGTGTTCCACCCTCATATTTACAACAAGGGGTGTTCCACCCTCAGTCGGCAGGCCTGGTTGAGCGGTACAATGCTACGTTGAAACTCAAACTGGCTAAGATTGTGGCATCCACGTCGTTGAAGTGGCCGGATGCTTTGCCGCTAGCATTACTCTCTCTCAGGTCAGTGCCCCACTCGCGAACTGGCCTCACACCATATGAGGTGGTGTTTGGTCGCCCTATGAATATCTGGGGGGTGCCCAAGCCGCGGTTAATACATGATGTGCCTTGTATAATGATGAACGATTATTTGGCACGATTAACAAATGATTTGCTTTCTATTCACCAACAGGTTCGAGAAGCGCTCCCCGACAACTCTACTGGAGAGAGCCATGATCTTCGCCCTGGTGATCATGTAATGATTCGATCGTTTGAGAGGGCGAGCAGCTTGGAACCGAGGTGGCGGGGCCCTGAGCAGGTCCTTCTGGCGACCCGGACAGCAGTACGAGTGACCAATAGGAAGCGGTGGGTGCACTCAACTCACTGCCGGCCTGTCTCCCCATATCTGGTGAATCCTGCTGTGCTGACTGACTACAAGGAGATTCTGGATAAAGAAAAGAGCCCAGCTGCGACATCGGCCGAAGTTGAGGGAGCCTTCCCGGACCATACTGTTTCTGGACGAGAGCGTTACAATCTGCGGCCACGATAAAGAAGATTTTTTGGTTTTTTCGAGACTGGTTGGTTACCGCTCTGGGGTTTGTGAAACGGAAACAGGGAATTCCAAGGGGGGGGGGATCAGTTCTGCCAAGTGTAGCGACACCCGTCTTGGCCCGGAGAAGAAAACAACGGCTACCTCGGAGCTCAGCACCGTTTTTTTCTTTTTTAGGTATATGCATATGTGCATTGAGACTTTGTGAACTTTGCGAACTATTTGAAAACTTTTTGAACTATGGCGTCGTCTGCAGCACGAGATAAAAGAATACTTGGTGCCATCCTTTTTGTCTTGACCATTGTGGTAATAGCGGTGATAGCTTGGGTAGTTGAACTTGTGGTACCTGCACGTGAACATTTGCTGCCGACTACCCCGGCTCCATCTGAACATTTTCACTTCACTTTGTCCTACCATGAAGAATGGCACCGACAGACTTATTTGAACAATAGCTTCATTCAGATCCTACATCATACGCATAACATGACAAATACGTCCAACTGTTGGGTGTGTGGGATGTTGCCTGGGCATCAGAAAAAAGGGGGTACACAACTCATTCCACTCCCGTTTTCACATAATGGATCCTGCAATGCCTGGTACACCCTTTTATTCACTTTGAGATGGCCAACGAAAGGGGGGGTACTTTTCCGTTTGAATAAAATCTGCTATCATGATCGGGATGGGTATCCACGAGCTGAGGGTACTCGATTTGAATGGGAGGAGTACCGCCCCGATAATGTGTCTGCCCCACGTGTTTACAGTAATCAGCGGAATATCAACGTATCCAGTTCGCATGTCATTAATGTTATTGCTACAAAAGCTGATTTGTGTATACGCAATAAAGGTACAATTTCGGTTGGGAAAAGTGAATGCAACATCACACTCACATTTGACAGTCCAATTGGCATATCATTTGTAGCATCTCGCAATACTTACTTTATCTGTGGAACGAAGGGTTATCATCAGCTTCCGTTGGGATGGTTAGGCACGTGCTATGTATCTTTTGTACTACCCCCTGTATTCATTGCCCCACCAATGTATCATAATGATTATGTCTTGTACCATGATTTTGTTTTGAATCGGGTTAAACGGACTGTTGTTCTGGACGACATCGACCAGACTGATACTGCCTTGCAGCAATATGTGGACTTCAATTTGGGACTGTTTTCTTTTGTGGGGGCTGCGTTCAACAGTCGGAAAATAAGACGATTGACACGTGTTGTTGAGGCTGTAGCAAATGACACTGCCATTGCACTTGGGAATATTACTGAAGAACTTCAGATTTCTAGGATTGTTACGCTCCAAAATAGGATGGTCTTAGATGTTGTCCTAGCTGACCGTGGGAGGGCATGTAGAATTATCGGAAGCAGCTTCTGTGTATACGTACCTGACAATTCCCCATCTGTTTATGATGCCATATCAAAACTACATAAAATAGCTGCTGAAATACACCCGGACAATGGAACTTGGACACTTTCGGGATGGTTCTGGTCAATGCTCACCACTTGGGGTTGGAAACTGTTAACGATTCTATGTATCATTGTTGGAATACTGTTCTTTGTATGCTTATGTATCCAATGTGGCCCAGCTTTATGCTCTATGTGTTTATCAGCTTGTGTACCATCGAGACAAGCTCTTGCCCATGACAAAATGATGCTTCATAAAGAAGTAACTCAAATAATGTTGATAGATATTGAAGATGAACACTCTGACTATGTTCACTATGAGGTAGCTTCAGCTAAACGCTAAAAGGGTCGTCTGTTGTAATTTGACAATGGCCGAGTTAGCGCTTAGCTGTGCTACACGTTTTCCCGCTTAAATTGGCTATACACGAGAACGCCATTTTGTAGGTTACGGCGGCCATCTTAGACCATAAGCAGCCTCGTGGCTAGCGTGCCCTTTAGTCCGTTGTCCGTACCACTGACCACTCGAGTTTTCCCAGCAACAGGCTATTTTTAGTATTGGTCAACTTGTACATGCGCAGTCCCCACTGACCAGTCGTCCCTCAGGAATGTGCCTCCAAACTGACCAGCGGGGTTGTAACCCTCCAATGAGCTGGCTGTGTTCCAAAAAATGACCTTATATGTACATAACGCTTTGTAACTTTGTGCCGCCTATCTTTTATTACCTGTAAACTGTATAAAAGAACGAGCCACACCGATGTTCGGTGTTATACTTCTTGCATTACCGAAGGGTGCTGTAGGAATGTACCACCACCCCATGGGGTCTTAATAAACTTGTTCTTTGAATTTTACAGTTTCCGTGCCAACAGTTCTTGAATGTAAGTGGGTTATCTTCGGAGCATGTAGGCCTTGGGAACCCGATACTACAGGGTAAGAGTGGTCTGCTTAATTCAGACACTCTGTTCATCACCACCCCCTTTTCTGCACAGTTCTATGAAGCATAGATCCTTACACATCTCCCCCATCACAAATATTAATAAAAATACAATATAACATAAAACAATTCAATTGCACTTTATATTCACAAAAGTTAAGTCAAATAAGTAAGATGTAAACCATTAGGGAGCAGGACACTTTGCAACGTTGCCACAACTCCAAGCAGAACCATCACTTAAGATAAGTACATTTCTTTTGACACATTTCACCTGTTTTGGTTGTGAGAATTTACTCTCTCCTTTAACACCATCGCTGCTAGTGATATTTTCCTCCTGTGCTGGATTTTTCAAAAGTCCATCATATATGACGAGCTGGGCTCGTCATCAGCCTGGCAGGAGGCTACTTCATGACGAGCCCAGCTCGTCATGAGCCTGGAAGGGGTTAATCACTATACCACCTTACCTTGTCACAACCCAATCACCTTCCTTAATGTCAGTCTCTCGCACCCTCATTCTCAAATTATATGCCTGAGCAGAATCACGTTGCTGTTTGTCAACACCACATTTCACACCCAAACGATCAACCCAAACACACTCCTTATTCCTCAGCCAACCCGGAACCTCCTTCACACCAGGCTCACGCCCCTTAAGAGAAACAAAAGGCGAGACACCTGTAACTGAATGTGGCGTAACTCTATAAGACCATACCATCTTCTTAAGTTCATCATACCATGCTAAACCATTAGCTAGAGATAACTGAATATTTTCCATCAACAATCTGTTAATTCTTTCCACAAGACCATTAGCCTGTGGCCTGAACAACGCAACCCTCCCATGACAAATTCCCATACAATCCAAAAATTCTTTCATCTCCCTTGAAACCAACAGTACTCCATTATCCGATACCAACATTTTCGGAATACCTTCATTTAAAAATGCTCTTTCCATAAAACCAATCATTCTTCTGGTATTAATACTCTCAGTAGACTCTACCACAAACAATTTTGAGTGATAATCCACAAGAACCATTAAAAATTTATTACGAACACCCAATTTAGAGATTGGACCTAAAAACTCAATTGCTAATTTTTCCCAGGGACGTGCCGGAAAATCAACACAAGAAAGGGGAGGCTGCCTAACTACTTTTGTTTTATCACTTCCAGCACACGCATATTAATTCTTAACCAAATCGTCAATTTCCCCATCCATGCCTGGCCACCAGTACGACTCACGAATCCTCCTCTTTGTCATGTTCCTTCCCAAATGGCCTTCATGTGCCAAACTCATAATTTTGGACCTAATTGCATGGTGGCACCAATCTGTTTCTTCTCCACAACTTGCCTTCCGATACACTCAATTCATCCTCTACATGATGGAAACCCTTCAAACGGATGTCAGCACACGACTCCTTAGACCATCCCCCAGAGACATTTTTTATAACCAGTGATATCAGCTGATCTTCAGACATGGCACATTCCCACTCTGCTTTGTCAAATGCCAATATTTCATTGCAACTAATTCCTATGTCATCATTCTCCAACTCCTCAACCACCGATTCTACCGGCATTCTTGACAAATAGTCTGCAACTACATTTTTCTCTCCTTTCATATATTCCATATCAAAATTATACTCAAGCACGGATAAGATCCACTTAGATATTCTGGGAGTTACATTTCCTTCCAAACCTCTTCCCCCCTTGAACAAATGTACATGGGGCTTGTGATCCATTCTCACCCTGAAAGGCAAACCCCAAAGAAAATACCTGAAATGTTTGATACCCCAGGTACAAGCAAGAGCTTCCCTCTCAACAACAGAATAAGAAACCTCAGCTCCCTGAAGTCTCCTTGAGGCAAATCCTATGATTCTCTCTACACCATCACAAATCTGGGATAAAACTGCACCAATTCCCACAGCACTTGCATCTGTGGTAACTAAAGTTTTAGCCTTGACATCAAAATGACCTTGTGTTGGTGCATGCAAAATTCCCCTTTTAACACATTTGAACGCTTCATCACAAGCTTCACTCCATTTAAAAGTAACACCATTCTTCATCAACACCCTTAAAGGTTCCACTACATCGGAAAACGCCTTTATAAACTTCGAGCAATGCTCGGCTAAACCCAAAAAGGATCTTAGCTGATCTTTGCTGGATGGTGTAGGAGCATTGTTAATTGCAGAAATTATACTTTTCTTAGGCTGATGCCAAGACCAGATATCCCATGGCCCAGATAAGTCACACTATCTCGCTTCAACTCGCACTTTTCCTTCTTTATGGTCAAACCATTACTTTCCATACGTTCTAACACTTCTGTCAAGACCTTATCGCGATGCTCACAATCCTTCCCAACTATCAATACATCATCTTGGAAGCATAAGACATTCTGTATGCCAACCAAGACTTGCTGCATCACTCTCTGAAACACCGCTGAGGCAGATGCCAGTCCAAAAGGCATCCTACAATACCTAAACGCTCCCAGCGGAGTCACAAATGAAGTGAGATGTCTAGACTGTTCATCCAAGTTTATTTGGTGATAGACTGCAGACATGTCGATCACACTAAAAATCACACCACCACCCATTGCGCTCAACATTTCAGAAATGTTTGGTAATGGCTGTCTATCCACCCAAATGTTTCTGTTCAAGTCGCGCAAGTCCACACAGAGCCTAATCTTAGCTCCACCATCCTTGGGTGCGACCACAATGGGCGCGAGCCACTCTGAAGCTTCAATGGGCTCAATTTTTCTCAAATCCAACAATTTATCCAACTCATCTTTGAGAGGGGCCCTCATTAAATGCAGTACATTTCTCACCTTATGGACTACCGGCACCGCATTCCTCTTGAGTATGATTCTGTGTGAAAACCACTTCAGTTTCCCCAATTTCTCGGAAAAGACATTAGGAAATCTTCTCATAATGTCAATCTCAAAACTGTCTACATTAAGCACAGATAGTGAAGAAACTGGTTCAGCAGCATAAGGATTTAACAAAATACCTAGATCCTTCTGGTGACGCCAACCAAGTAAGTTGGAACCTTGTTTCGTCAGGTAAACCTGTCCAAATACCTTCCTATTAGAGAAAGTTATTACCATCCATTTGAGCCCTAGAATATCTATAGTCTTACCACTATAACCTACTGCTTTAATGTCTGGCTCACCCCAGGAAGTAACATCACCATCTTCCCCCAAACCTTAATGTACATATCCTTGGATAATAATGTATATAGGGTCCCAGAGTCAATTAACATTTTAACATCTCTGGTTCCAGGATGTTTCCCATCTCTGCTATCAAAATTAATCAAACAGTGCGGTTTTTCTAATGTATCTGTACTTTCAGTGGCTATATCAACAAGACATACAGGGTCCTGGGTACAAACACAATTCTCACTATAGGCTAACCCATCAACACATAACATCAGTTCTTGAACACTTTCGCAACAATCATCAATCTCATTGACATATTGTGTTTTAGCATTACAAACTTTTGCTAAGTGACCCCTTCTACCACACCCCTTACAAATAGCATTCCTGGCCATACAACGCTTGCTAGACGCAATATGTCCAGGAGCTTCACACCTATAACATTTCACTTGACGAGAATTCCCTTGTTGTCCAACATTATTTGGACGATAGCCAGGACATTTATTGATAGATTTAGAATCAAACTTTCCAGCAACTTTAACAACATTCGTCTCATCAACACTGCCTTGGACTTGAGAACTTTTTTCACTAGATTCTGTCTCTTTCGTAGTATTATCTTTAGATACCACCAAATTAGTGCACTTGTCCATTTCCTTAATCCATAGGTCAGTATTCTCAAGACCCTTAGCAATTTGTATTACTTCTTCTAAACTACAGTCTTTTATAAGCAACTTCTCTTTTACTCTTTTGTTATTGGTGCACCTAACTATCTGATCGCGAATTAGAGAATCTCCTAAATCTTTAAATTGACAATTTAAAAATAGTCCCCTTAGGGCTGCCACGTAACTTGCTATGTCTTCATCATTCTTTTGTAGGCGACAAAAGAATTTGTGTCTTTCTAAAACAGTATTATTTTTGGTTACAAACCTCTTCTTTAACATTTGCATACTCATCTCGTACACATTAGTAGGTTGCCCATTTCCTATACCTGAGGATAGCTCAGGTAAGTCTTCGTAAAGTCTCCTACCCTCTTCTCCTAAATTATGAAGTAAAATGGCTTGTTTGCGAATTGGTCCATATTTGTCTGCACCAGTAGCTAGAATATACGTTAGAAATGACTTTTTCCACTCTTTCCATGGTACAGTGGGCTCACCAGGAGTAGGTAGGAAAGAAGGAGGAGCAGCCAAGGTTTGATCAGCCATTAAGAAATCACAACATTTACACTTCTTGTTATAAATAAACAACAAATTACTAAATATGAAACAGAAACTCAGAATATCAGCACAATATAAGCACAAATAAACTAAAAAGGTTTCCTAGCCAGAGTTAGTCTAAATGTTAAAGTGTGCAAAAACATCAAAATGCACAAAATACTCTTGCTGATCGCTTCTTTTGCCAATCGCTTCTCTTGCCAATCGCTTTTTGACAGATTTATTGTTGTCCTAAAGTCAGATAATGTTTCAGCAAATCCGGGGTGAACAATGTTAAACTCTTGCAAATTCCGACATCAAGTAAGCTTCCAGACGAAAAACCAAGATGGCCGTCACGTACGGGTCACGTTTACGACGCTCCTGACCCCGCGTATGTGACGAAGGATGACGTGAGACTTGAAGAGAGGTCGGAGAATTTGCTACGTGTTCCAGAGATACGCTTCCACGGATCTCCCGATGATGATGGATTTCCCGATGACGATGGAATCCAGAGTTCGGAGATGGCACGCTCGCTGAACCTGGTAAGCCGTTTAAGATTTTAAAGAATGCGCATAGGTCGCACAAGTAGATTTGTGGCACCACACAGGGAAATAGAAGGAGAGTACAATTCCACAGTGCACAGCGTGAAAAACCGCAATAAAAGGCACTAGAAAGTGGCACAGTTCTTTGAAAATTTCTTTGTTCCTTGAAAATTCCTTGGAAATAGGTAAAATTATGAAAATCCCAATCTTCAGAACAGCACAAAAACTAAATGTGCATAAGAAGGAATCCACATCCAAATAGAATTTCCATTGAAAGAGTAAATGTATACTACCAGCTCCAAGTAGTATCATCCAGGGGTGGAGGTTAAAGCAATCTGTCCACTGCCAGAGTCCCTTGATCCTCGTCGCCAATGTAAAGATGAGTCCAATACAGTGTGGTAGATAAAAAACTTGATTTTAATGGTCATACATGAAGAGACCTCCAGCTCCTTCTCCAGCTTCTTCTTACTGGTCTTCACTTCACAACATAACATTCTAAGGTCCTAGCAACCCGCTCACAGTTCTATGAAGGATAGATCCTTACACAATGTTTCTTAATTAGTTGTTTTATGGTTGTTTCTTGAATATTTATGTTTTTATTTTCATGCATTTATTCTCCTTTTGTTAATGGGGGAAGGTGTGTGGTATCTTAGGTGTCATGGTGGCTCTGTGACCAATACACCTGGACCATGGTGACTCTGCACTATGACCATGGTAATGTTCTATGCTGTGTTTCCTAGGTATTAAAATGTCATTAATTGAAGTTTTGTGTTCTAATTCAGACAGGCTGTGGCCGTTACTTGAACTGGCTGTGACTTGGATGGGTCCTGTTTCTATTTGGATTAAACCTGCTTTATCCTTCTACTTTCCTGGCTCAAGTGTCATTCTTCTAGCAAAGTGAGAATCTCACAAGAGGCTTGTAAATATGCCCCTTAAAGAGGAAAAAAAACATTGATACATTTAAAAATCTTCCTGAGCTCTCAGATGATAAGGGAGAAAGTACCTTTTCAAATCTCCACAAATATGAAATATGCATTAGGAAACTTGACAAACATTTTATCACAAAGGTCTCCACTGTACTTATGAGGTATCGCTTTAGCAGGCGTGTTCAACGAGCATGGAAATAGTGGAGAAATACATTACATCTCTTCACAAACGGGTATCTCATGGTATCTACATGCAATTTCGGAGAAAGTGCTCATGAGAGAATATGTGAGCAATTTATGCTGCAAAGAAAAAAAACAGAGTGTGTTTTTTAATGCTCTTGACACTAAACCAACATTCCCTGGGTTTTATCAACAAAATATAGTTTAAAGGTATTTGCTACTGTGGTGTCAATCAAGGCCATTTGGTTATTCACAAGGATTTTCTAGCTATCAAATCATTTTGTGAAAAAGGTAATTTGACAACATGCTGCAGAAGTAATAAGAGTATAGGCAGAATTAAGGAAATCACTAAGATGGATGAGGTTGTTTTGCAAGAACAACGGTATGTTAATTGTGTGGAGGAAGACATTTTATTTATTCCATGGGTATGGTTTCAATCAATGGCATATCCCTAGAGATGATGATGTATTCAGGAGCAATACTAACACTGATTCATATAGAATTTATGAGGATAAGTTCATGAGTGTAATTTCGCACAACAGCCAAATGTTCAACCATACAGTTAAGATAGAAACTGATGGAATATTTTGATGTTGTTATCCAATTGGGTCATTGAAGAAAAACAAGGGGAACCCAGTAAATGGCTCGGGACCATGGGTATCAAGTATTTATCAAAGTAACAAGAGGTCCTTAGCATAGAGGAATAAGAGAAACCAAAGATATTGTATAGACCACAATGGGCTACTAAATAGTTCACAATCCCTTGTCCAGCCGGGCAGGGAATTTTTATTGATTTGATAGATTATTTGATCTAAAGATACAATACATAACCCAAAACAGTAGGGTTATAGTAGGGCACAGTTCTGTGCCGTACGTGGGGAGGAAGTGAAAAGGAACAGTAGGTGAAAGAAATCTTGGCACCAACACAGTGCACGCAAACATTGACTCCGCTGTACCATTCATCAATCCTAAAGCAATTCAAAGGTGACGCCATGACTGAATACTAAACCCCGGTACCTGCACTGAGCTCGCAAGCATCATCGTAAATATTGCCCCATATCAGAGGGACACCCCAGAGATGGGCAATGCTCTGAGGTTCCAACAACGAGGCCACTCCATTTGAAGAGACCTCTATCACGGATACAAACTTGGCGTTTAAAAAGCTTTATTCAGGCAAAATTATTTTCAAGTCCTGAAAATAATCCGTTTATAACCGAGCTTGGGATCGAAACGTCGACTCCTTTTGAGTAATTCATACATGTGACCCTACTGTATTATTGTATGTATGAGGAACTCCAGGATACACTGCCAATGTAAATCCATATCAGTGACCTGCAAGCTCACCCTGTTTGCCTGATATTTCTTTCACCTACTGTTCCTTTTCACTTCCTCCCCACGTACGGCACAGGACTGTGCCCTACTATAACCCTACTGTTTTGGGTTATGTATTGTATCTTTAGATCAAATAATCTATCAAATCAATAAAAATTCCCTGCCCGGCTGGACATGGGATTGTGAACTATATAGTAGCTCATTGTGGTCTATACAATATCTTTGGTTTCTCTTATTCCTATATGCTAAGGACCTCTTGTTACTTTGATAAATACTTGTTATCCAATTGGGGGTAATTCCCAGGGCTTTAAGTGGGATGAAAAAACTGGGGGATCTCTCAAATGGGCTTGG
The DNA here is from genome assembly GCF_964263255.1 of Lissotriton vulgaris. Lineage (NCBI taxonomy): Eukaryota > Metazoa > Chordata > Amphibia > Caudata > Salamandridae > Lissotriton > Lissotriton vulgaris. The sequence goes on from NC_141694.1 coordinate 1,303,880,568, forward strand.
TCAATGTAATTAAGGGTGTGGCTTAAAACACGTAAGATAAAAATCTGTGCTTAGCATAGTGGGTCACCCGACTTGTATTTTGCTGTTTCTGTCATTGCATCCAGATATATGATACAACAAGTTACATCATACCTACAATAAGTCAGGACTATTGGCTTTGTCAATGGTTGTTAGTTGCACAAGAAAAATAGGCTGCAACTATGGCTTGTATATAATATTTTAAAAACTTCCACTTAAAGCCCTGGTGACACCAAGACAATGTTGCTGCTCATGAGTTTCAAAAAGAAGGGATATCCAGAGAGAAAACGACTCTCTTTAAAGTATTTCCCTTCCCCTTCAACGCTCACCTGGCATGACGTCATGCCATAACTTCTCCAATAGTGCAAAGTGAGCAGTGTGAGCACACGCACATCGATGTGCCTGCTGTCACTGCAGTCCGGAAAAAAATGGACTGCCTGTGCCCGGGCCAAAACAGAGTGGGCTAGAGACCCATTCCGAGGCCCCCTTTAAAACTGCCAGTGCTCAGACCCGGTGAGACCCAGCCAACTTAAAGCCTTGGTAACACACTAAGGTTAAAGTTTATGTGGCTTTTGTGGGAAATACAGTCTTGAGTTGGCCACATCAAACCTTCTTAGCATCAATCTCAATCCAAACACTGAGCCACAAGTTCAAGTCAATTGTGTGGGCGATCTAGCAAGCAGTATTGTAAAGTCATTTCCAAAAGTGTGTTCAAGCAAGATTGGATGCCTAAAAGGTTATGCTCATCACATCAGACTAGTTGCTAATGCAATGCCTGTTGTAAGTAAAGTAAGAGTATTCCCTTTAGTGCTAGAGAAGCAGTCAAGACAGAGATTGAAAAACTCTGTGTTGAAGGGATTATTCAACCAGTTGAATCAACTTTGTGGTTCGCTCCTTTTGTGGTGAAATATAAGGCCAGTGGGGAGATGTGTGGATCTCAGGGAGAAGACAAGAGAGTGTCAATTATCATCTACCAAATATTGCAGAGATGTTTAGTGTTCTTGCTGCAGCCAAATATTTTACCACTCTAGACCTATCTTCAGCATACCAATAGATTAGGTTGGTTGTTAGCCTACCACCAGATTAAGTTATGTGAGGATTCTAAAGATTTAGCTACATTTGTAAATGTTTTTGTATTTTTCATTTGTATTGGAGGCCATGAATTCTTTTTTCAGCTGCCTCTGTATTTCAGGGAGTTATTGCATGTCTCTTAGGCAATGTGAACAGAGTACAAGTCTTCCAGGATGATAGCTTGATTTTTCAGTCTCTTTGTAAACAGATTTTATTAGTTTTGATACACCCAACAATTTAGCCATTACAGTTATAATACATCTGCTTGGGTCTGTAGAATTACAATAAATGAGAAGAATCATTCTAATGATATGTAATCAACACTGATTTTACTCCCTCCCTCCACCAAAGTTTCCAAGGCTTGAGCTACATCAATCTTTCCTATGACTCCATGGACTTCTCTCAAGAGTATTCTCCCCTCACAGCCTGCCCATTTTATCATTTCTCTTCTCCACATATATACTTGAGGACACCCAGGTGTCTTTCAATTTCTTGCTATCTCCGTTTGGCAAGAATAAACGCTAAATCTTGGAGCTTGCTAGTGACTTTCGTCTTAAATGTGTGGGGAAACCATCCCAGTAAACAATGCTCCGGGTGTGGGCAACCTCTCTCTCAATAACCTCATCAACCGTGTGTAAGACCTCTTTCCAGAATGATTTCAGTATGGGACATGCCCGGGACATGTGATGGATGTGTGCTTTCCTTATCCGCATCAAAGACATGCTGCATCAGTTACCTGGAAATATCTGACTTTGCGCTGTGGGGTCAGATGTGACCTATGTAGAACATAGTAATTAATGAGCTTGAAGCGTTCATTCCTAGAGGCCTTGGGCGTTCTGTCTAAGATGTTGTCCTGGTCCTTAACTGCAATAGGAATGCCTAACTCGTCCTCCGACCTAGATCACAGCTTTTGTAATGGCTGCTGTTGGTCTGCACTTAGCACTCTATATAAGCAGGAGACAGTCTTAATGGTTCCCACAGAGAGAGCAATATATTGACAACTCTGCAATATAGGAGGTTCTGTAATTCCTATGTTCTAATGTTTGCGTATTGCTGTTGTGAGCGCTCTGTGCAGTAGAAAGTGTACCTGGGGGTAGGTCAAATTCTTCATGGAATTTCTCAAACGTTAGCAGATCAGAAACTCTAAAGAAATCTCTTACTTTTGTCAACCCACCTCCAGCCAGCGGTCAAGTTACCACCAGCTGTCGCCATGCAGAAGTGCCCTTAATATTACTGGAGGTAGTTCTGGGGAGTAAGGAGTTTTAGTATGTATCTTCTGTAAGCCTCTACTACAGCATTTAGCCAACACTCTCAGCCCCCGAGTCATTTATAGGTGACCTTGTCATCTGGAGAAACCCTTTAAGGAGGATAAGCAGTGATGGGACAAAGTGGCCGGGGGTCCGGTCCGGATTTCGCCTTTGTGTCAGTCCCTGAATCAGCCATTGTAATTGGGCTGCAATATAATACGTCTTGTTGCATCGTCGCTAGCGCCAAGCGCCTGCACCCCATTCCCCAAATAAACGTAGTGATCAATGAGTCCAGCTCCTTAAAGGAAGCTTTCGGGGCCCATTAGGGAAGTGTATTAAAAAATCAATAGAAGGGAGGGAAGAGCCACCATTTTCAGGAGTGCTGTTCTGCCTGCCACCTAAAATGGTAGCATCCTCCAGAAATCAATGGAATTCCTCAGAGCTCGCCCCAAATTCCAATTCAATAGGTCATTCCTGTCTTCTAAGTCTTAACCCTAATGTAAGCCAAACACCGGGGTTCCCACTGCAGCTGGGCCTGTCCTTCTGGAGGATCGTCACTCTCAACGCTGGACTGGGTGGCCCCAGGGGGAGGGCTTGGGGGTGGGTAATGGAAAGCTTTGTGTCGCTTTTGTTGCAGGGGGTTGATATTGCAGCTATGCTGCAAAACCGACCCCTGGTACAAAACATGCTCCCAGGGGCCTAAACCTGGACTGGTGGCCCACTGGGAAAACGCCCGGTGCCCGCTATGGCCAGTCCGACCCTGGTCGCTCTGCACTATAGGAATCTAATCTCTCCAGGTCGAAAGCGGTGTGTCTTCGTACTCGGAGGACGCTGACTATATCGAACGCCATTACGGGACCTATTTATACCTCAAGGCTAACTTTTAGCAATTAAAGGATACCGGGATATTGGAGACCGGCTTTACTTACTTATGATTACTGAATCCCCTTTTCTGAACACGGATTATACATATAAATACCCTGAAGAAGTCTTTTGGTCACCAGAACAAGACGAAACACGTGTTGGGGCGGGTAGTGTGTGTTCTCTTGACGAAGACTGAAAAATAAATCAAGATGATATGAAGACAAATCGGCTTATGGAATTTAATTGATGGACTGTGATATTTGCCTTTAGCTCAGGATATACCCCTTGTTTTTCCACTATAGGAAAGAGCCTGGACTTCTGCCAGTTGACCCTTAAACCAGACAATAGACCAAACTCCTCTAGCATGGACTGGGCTCATCTCAGGTCTTCCTCCTGTTGCGCAAAAAGATGAATAAATCGCCTGCATAGAGCGCTATTCGGTGGTGATGCCTTCCAAATACACAAATGGGGGTCAGCAGGGGGGGGGGGAAGGAGGGGCGCTTGCCCCCCCCCCAGAGCAACCCTCCTTGCCCCCCCTGCGGACGCCCATGAAAACCATGACTTCAAGACGGGGTTCTCACTCTCTTTCCTCTCCTTTCTTTTATTTGCGTCCCTTTGAAATGGATCCAAAAAAGAAAGACGCTTTTGCTGACATTTTAATTCCAAAGTGCAGCATTGGGAATAGAAGTCTAAAAATATGAAAAATAGATAAATACCTAAATAAAGTAAGACAGAGTGGTAGCAAACTGACAAACTGATTTTATTTACACTGAAACACATTAGCGCCACTTTTACAGAGTTTGCCAGTGAAGCGCTATTTTTGTTTCCTTGTCTTTGTTTTCCCTGGACTTGGAACTAGTGCACCAATCCTGGAGGTACTGCAATGCGTGGATTGGAAAACAAAATGTGTGCTGCGGCTCTGCGTCCAGGGATTTGGGGGCATATTATCAAGAACAGCGTTAAAATTATTGCCGCTTTAGCGGCAGGAAACTGCAGCTAAAGAGGCGATAATGGGCTTGATAATATGCCCTTGAGAATTCCCATAGAAGCCCTTGTTCACACCAGAACATGGGCTTCTATGGGAATTCACAAGGGCATATTATCAAGCTCATTATCGCCGCATTAGTGGCAGTTTCCTGCCGTTATAGCGGCAATAATTTTAACGCTGTTTCTTGATAATAATCTGCCCCGTGGTCTTTTTACCACACTGCTTACGTTTTGTAAGGATATAAGCAATGGCCATTGAAATGGGTCCATTCAGGGACCTGTAGTCGTGTCCTTAACTTTTCAGGCAAAAGCACTCACTGATTTCTGAATAGTGAGCGTAAAAGCATTAAGGTAACCATGTTGTTCTTGCTTGCATTTCCCATGATTTGCTAAATTTTGCATTCCCTATAAGTGTTTGCTGTTTTCAGGATGTTGTTACTTTTTTTTTGTAGGCGGCATATTGCTCTTGTCTAGTGCGTAATTTAAATTGAGCCGCATCCAGGTGTTTATAGCGGGCAACAATTGGATTGTAATTGAAGACAGTGGGAGTTTTTCTCAGTGGGGTAGTACGGTGTTCAGTGGGGGAGAAGATGCGGCACTATGGTCAGAGCTGCTGAATTTGGAACTGGGAACCAGGTGCAGCCTTAATAACCAGTCCACCAGACCACTCTTCTGCGAGAGCACAATCACATGATAGACCTTAGAAGGCTTCGCAACACCTTCGAAGCCCTGGTGTCTTCGCACCAGCAGGTGGACCCTAGCATGACAAGTGTAGGTTAACCTTCAAGGCTTGTCCACCACTATCCATACTGAAGTTCATCTCCAGTCTTGCGGGCCTGCCTATGAAGCAGCACACCCTAGAACAACAGTCACTGAGGTCACAGGACCCTTGAGAAGGGCCAGCTCTAGGGTGGTGCAACAAGTGTGACCGCGCCGGGTGCTGACTTTAAATGGAGGCATCATGTTTGCAAGTTTATTATGGTTTTAAAAACGCTTGCTGCCTCCTTCCTGGTTTCCAGCAATTTTCAGCAACAATAAAAATGTCATGATGACTCTGGTGATTAATGTTCTTCCTAGAGAGAGATCAGAATTTTGTCTAGTGGAAGTTTTGACTCATGGAAAGGTAGCTCAGAGGGTTAATGTACCGGCTGCAAAGAACATGCGCCATGCAGATCACAAAGTGTGCATAATGTAAATAGCTCAATGGGCTACTGCTTTTGTCAGAGAGATCCTTTTGTTATTTGCAGTTTATAAGTTAAAATCCTAACTTAGAACAGTGAGCTATTAACTGTCATCTAAGAGCTGCATACAAACTGCAAGGCATAAATTAGGACGTTATGTTCCCCCCAAATGCCCCAAAAAGTGTTCTTTTGGACAGAAATCAATTCTGATTATTAAGGAGAACCCCCAACCATGGTATTATGTTTTAAATTCTGGGTATTGTGTTTCTCCAGACCAATCACTATAAAACTATATGGGCTACTAGTATGGTTGTCATGTGACTCCTACACCTTGTAGTCCTTAGTCTTATGTAACATTTTATATACAGTGATTTACACACACATTGATTGTCTCTGTGTAATGTGTGTGATGTAAAGTGCTCTGACAGCCTACAATGGTATGAGTGGCGCTGTAAATCAAATTAAATGCATCTGAGAGAGAGTGGTTATAGAGACTTGGGGGGCACAGTTAAAGGGTGGTAGTGAGGGAATCCATGGCAGAGGTGGTCATTGGGGGCCACTAACAAACATTAATGCACAGGACACCTCCAGTGCTGTGGCTGGCCCTGCCCTTGAGGCCAGTCTGCCTCAGACGTAGGTACTTCCATTGGCCTTGTTTCAGCAATAGTAGCTGCAACTCACCAGGGATTGGCAATGCAGGATTTGCACGCACACCAAACTAAGTTCGCAAACTTCACAGTCTCCCTGCTTCATTCACAAGCACTTTTAACATGTGCTGCCTGCTGTGGGGCCACTGGAATTATTTATGCACCAAAGGATGACAACATTATGCCGTAGTGTTGACTAAATTATGCATTAAAAAAAGGCTGCAGCGTAATGCAGTATATTTTCAGATATTGTATTATTTTGACATGTGTACACGTGCTAACAGTCTCTAGAAAGATTTTGCGTTATTAATACCAGTGTAACATACAAACGGAGCAGTGAGAGAGGTGACCAGTCAACCTTTCCAATAGGTCAACCACTCCGCAGCAAGACAAGTCACATTTTATAATAACTTTTGATATGTTTGATCTACAAACAATTTATTAGTTTAAATGGTCAGATTATGCAACAGATCTTGCATTATGAGGCAAATATGGCAGATAAATTGATTCGAATGGGATGAATGCACTGCCTTGTTTATACTTATTTTATCTTGGTTCCTTAATTTAGTTGGTGCACTAGAAGGTAACGCCGAGGGTCCAACGGCGTTCAATATACTGCTCAAGTAGTGGGTCTAAAGGTACTCTAGAACCATCCCTTCGTAGGCACTCAGAAAATTGTCTCCATGTCATAAGAAGACTTCCACTCTGTAGTTCAATTCATTCATTGATAATTTTATTTTGTAATCATTAGATGTGGTTCATATCATTTTCTTTTGTCGTTTACATGATTATTGACATTTTTATCATATCAGACATTGTCATCTTGGTGTATCCAATGCATTTCGGGCATGCAGTAATATGCCCTTCGTCAGGGACAACGACACTGTCAAAAATAATAAAGTTTTATCAGAAATAAGGTCACTGCTATGATGTGCATAAACAGTAACATTGTGGTAAAACGTGGTTTAAAGGGAAAGAAGGTTTAGGTGAGGTAAGTGAACTCAAGAAAAAACGTGATAGCCTAAACTGCATGCAATGTGCCTAGACGGTGAAATCAGGGTATGGGTAATAAGCGTTTGTACAGACTCACATGTCTGGGGTTTCCAATGGTGAGGAAAACCTGTGAAAAGAACAAATGAAAGAACGAGGTTCTAGCATCTGCAAAACGTGTCCGCATTTAGTCTTAGGTTCGCGCAAGCGGAGACGCTCGTCTCTGTTACTAACCTTGAATTTGGTGGAAATGCCGATTCCACACGGGTCCTCTCGTGGATACGAGCTGGTACATGGATCAGCCGTGTTTGTGTTATTTTGAAAGAAAGTTCCGGTCATGTGACGAATGACGCGTCACACACATTAAAAAAAAGTCTACCAAACGAAAGCTTCGTATATGATCGCGTGCAAACTGAATGTGCACGATATTATAATGTTCTGGCCAGAACAAAGGATAAAAAATTATAACTAAGTTAACGGTGATATTATATAAAATAACACGGACATTCAATTAATAAAAATAATAGGTTACCTGAAAAAATATTTCGGGGAAAAGTCGGGATTCGAACCATGAGGGTTCACATTAATACTGCGAGGTTTAGTGTTATCAGCCATAAGTGACGGCAATAGGAAATGAAGATTATATGTGAGTGTAAGTGTCTATTGCATATGTGAACAACACACAGTATCCACAAGATACAGTCTATTACGAGCAATTAATATAGATTTATAGATAGCATGCAAATTCTATTCTTTCATTAAGCCCCATTGGTTTCTGGGTAGACAATTTTTGTATCCAATAGTTCTCTCTCATCAGTAAGTGTTTGTTGTTGTTTCTCCCTTCAATTTTTTGGACTGTTTCCAGGATTATGAATTTGATTTGCAAAACATTGTGACTTTCTTCTGTGAAATGCAGCGATAATGCTGATTTGGTGTTCTTTAGACGTATGTTAGATCTGTGCTCAGTTAACCGCACTTTGATGCGTCTCTCGGTTTTACCCACGTAAATCTTGCCACATGGGCATCTGATTCCATAGATCAAATTGCTTGATTCACAGGTGGCATTCACTCTCAGTTTTATTGGGTAACCTTTGGAGGGATGGCTGATTGTGTTCCCTCGATTCTTAGATCTAGGAGAAATTCTACAACAGAAATCTCTGGATAACACATCATTTACAGGAACTAAACCCTGTTTAAACTGCGGGAATTGTAATAGTGTGATTCGAGGTAACACAATCAGCCATCCCTCCAAAGGTTACCCAATAAAACTGAGAGTGAATGCCACCTGTGAATCAAGCAATTTGATCTATGGAATCAGATGCCCACGTAGCAAGATTTACGTGGGTAAAACCGAGAGACACATCAAAGTGCGGTTAACTGAGCACAGATCTAACATACGTCTAAAGAACACCAAATCAGCATTATCGCTGCATTTCACAGAAGAAAGTCACAATGTTTCGCAAATCAAATTCATAATCCTGGAAACAGTCCAAAAAATTGAAGGGAGAAACAACAACAAACACTTACTGATGAGAGAGAACTATTGGATACAAAAATTGTCTACCCAGAAACCAATGGGGCTTAATGAAAGAATAGAATTTGCATGCTATCTATAAATCTATATTAATTGCTCGTAATGGACTGTATCTTGTGGATACTGTGTGTTGTTCACATATGCAATAGACACTTACACTCACATATAATCTTCATTTCCTATTGCCGTCACTTATGGCTGATAACACTAAACCTCGCAGTATTAATGTGAACCCTCATGCTTCGAATCCCGACTTTTCCCCGTAATATTTTTTCAGGTAACCTATTATTTTTATTAATTGAATGTCCGTGTTATTTTATATAATATCACCGTTAACTTAGTTATAATTTTTTATCCTTTGTTCTGGCCAGAACATTATAATATCGTGCACATTCAGTTTGCACGCGATCATATACGAAGCTTTCGTTTGGTAGACTTTTTTTTATGTGTGTGACGCATCATTCGTCACATGACCGGAACTTTCTTTCAAAATAACACAAACACGGCTGATCCATGTACCAGCTCGTATCCACGAGAGGACCAGTGTGGAATCGGCATTTCCACCAAATTCAAGGTTAGTAACAGAGACGAGCGTCTCCGCTTGCGCGAACCTAAGACTAAATGCGGACACGTTTTGCAGATGCTAGAACCTCGTTCTTTCATTTGTTCTTTTCACAGGTTTTCCTCACCATTGGAAACCCCAGACATGTGAGTCTGTACAAACGCTTATTACCCATACCCTGATTTCACCGTCTAGGCACATTGCATGCAGTTTAGGCTATCACGTTTTTTCTTGAGTTCACTTACCTCACCTAAACCTTCTTTCCCTTTAAACCACGTTTTACCACAATGTTACTGTTTATGCACATCATAGCATTGACCTTATTTCTGATAAAACGTTATTATTTTTGACAGTGTCGTTGTCCCTGACGAAGGGCATATTACTGCATGCCCGAAATGCATTGGATACACCAAGATGACAATGCCTGATATGATAAAAATGTCAATAATCATGTAAACGACAAAAGAAAATGATATGAACCACATCTAATGATTACAAAATAAAATTATCAATGAATGAATTGAACTACAAAGTGGAAGTCTTCTTATGACATGGAGACAATTTTCTGAGTGCCTACGAAGGGATGGTTCTAGAGTACCTTTAGACCCACTACTTGAGCAAATATGGCAGAGCCATAATTTTAGAGAAAACATTTGCAAACTAGGATATTTTGCCATTCATGTTTGAACTGCTGTTGTGGAAAAAGGGAGGAGTGCTGATGACAGAAACTCCATGGCTCGGAGACAAATGGCTTGTGTTTCCACATTTTATCGTATTTGGTACATTCTGTGATTAGAAGCATATACCACTTTGTGAATATATTTTATTGTCAATAACTCATTCTAACCTTAAATAATCATGTGTATCCATTGGTTGATTAAACTGGGCAGTGAAATGCCAAACAAATACTGAAAAATTGGGATGTCTGCGCATTCTGGCCACACCTCTGGCTCCACCCAGAGATCCAATCCTTGGGTTATTCCCGCCCTCTGATTCTCCGCCCACGATTCCCTTACTTTTTTCCCCCCACTTCGACCACTGTGTAAGACTCAGCATCCCTGGACCTGTGATGTGCCGCCGCTGCAGGCGCCGCATGTGCCGCACATTTATGGTGCCGGGCCTCCGCATAAGGGAGCCGGCCATTGTTGTATCCCTAAACGTGCGCACGTTGTCAGTTTGACATTGACTACACGTAGAGGGACTCTAAGTTTCTTTTAAAAAATATAGCTAATATTTGGACCTATACATTTTATTTTGTATAAATTAATTGAATGTGTGTAAAATTTAGCAATGCCCGGGGAATTCTAGTAAAGGGAGCACCCATTGCCGAATCACTAGCCTGTGTGATTGCTGCATTATTTATTGCTGACTTTGACGTTGTGCTTAAACTTTGGATAAAAGTTATCATGAATTCTAGCACCAAGAAGCCAATATTGGTAAATATGTGTGCTACAAATAATTCCTAATATACACTGTGCATACAGTATATTTAATCTGGTACTTTAATCGTAGGCTGTTTTAAACTATTCTGATAAAAATTGAATCCGTGCTGAAGAAAGCCTTGATTGGTGTTGTATCGAGGACCCGGAAGTCTGCACACCTAGCAGACAGAGATAAAGCAGCTTTTCAGAAAGTTTAGCGTTTTCCCTACAGGCAGTGTTTGTTGGCCTGTGGCAGGGTCAGTCACATGTCCTGGATTCCTGGCATTTAATTGAGTCTATCCCAGTTCTGCGCCCCAGTGTATCTTGAGCCCCACCTGGCACACATCATGTCGGAGGATGGTGATGACGTTAACATTTTGCCCCCCGCCTGGAAAAATTACTGCGGATGCCCATGGCTCCTATACATATGTCCAGACATAGCCTGGACAAGAGGAATAAGCAGGGCAGAAAGAGGGCATCTTTGCTGTTTCCCCCGTCCCACTAAATAGCCCACATAGATAACCTTCCCTGTGCATACTCCAGCAGTAGGTCTAGTACAAAGTAATTGAGTCCACGTTATGAAGTTCTTGCCCAGTCCCATGAGGGACATCACTTCATACAGATCATGCCATTTCTGGCTTTCAAATGTCTTTTCATTATCAACTAAACTAAGCAAAATGATGCCTATGGTAGTGTTCTCTGAGAAGATTAATAAAGGACAGATACCAAAAATTATCTGTCCTGAGTTTTTTATATTCTCCTTGACTTAATCTCCAAGTTTACTTTGTATTCATTCATCTAGTAGCTATCTAGAAAATTCAATAAATCCAACAAACAAAAAGGGGGTTTGCATAACTTTTTAAGTAAACCATGTCTTTTTTCATAAGGAAAATTAATTTTCTCTTTTTCTATATCGTTTTGACTTTTTTCATACATGTATATACATATTTATCACATTTAACATGTATAAATATACAATATTTACAATATAAACGTAAACATAACAAAACAACGATAAAGGAATAAGGTCATATAATTGAGTGCCATAGATTTCCTTGTTCAAATAATTGGACATTTGAACCACTAAAACGGATCAGGAGAAAGTTGCGTTGTTTTGTTATGTTTACGTTTATATTGTAAATTAGATTAAGTAAAGGAGTATATAAAAAACTCAGGACAGATAATTTTTGGTACCTGTCCTATATTAATCTTCTCAGAGAACACTACCATAGGCATAATTTTGCTTTCTTTAGTTGAATTTCCCAGATGCCTAGATGGTTTAATGGGTTCCCCCTGTGATAATTGGTTTTTCATTATCAACAGCAAAGACTGAGGCATCCGCTCGATCGTCCTCCCTAGCTTCTAGAATGGCCAGGAGTTGTTGGGTGTTACCTGCTGTATTGGGGCATGGGATACATCCTTCTTGATCTGGGTGGATCAATTTAGGCATCAAGGGCAAGAGCCTAGCTGCCAGAATTTTACTCTGAATTTTGTAATCAATGACATTGATAGTGGTCAATGGGCTGATCGATCGTAGGCAGGTTTACCTCGTTTTAAGATGGGGACTATCACTGCTTCCCTAGTAGTATCCAGTAGGGATCTAGTAGCCTTGACGAACATGTATAAATCAGCCTATCTAGATGTTAGCTGGTGGTGTAGAATTCCACAGAAAACCATTGGTGCCAGGAGTCTTATTACGTGCCATATGCTTAATGGCATAACTTATTTTCTGTGGAGTAATGTCCCCACCAAAATCTCTCGCTTCCTCTACCCCAAGTTGTGTCAAAGGCAAGGCCCCCAAATATGTTTGCATCACCACAGTGTCTTGCAAGGTGGAGCTAGTGTAGAGGGTTAAGTAATAACAAGAAATGTGTCAATAATATCATCCTGCAAGTAGTCTGTTACCACCTTTGTCTTCCAGTTCCACTATTGTAGAACTACACTTATCTGGATTGTCAAGCCAAGCTAGTAGGAAACCAGAATTGGCTTGCTCAGCACATTTTAGATCCATATTTTGTTTGTAATCAAAGCATCTAAGTTGATCTACCTGCACCGCCAGCTCCTCGTTAGCTTCCAGGAGTTCAGAATGTAGTTTAGGATGTCCCGGTTACCAGGCATCAATTTCACTTAAGGCTCTAGCAGCAGTTTGGACTTCTCCCAATAATGTGTGCCTGATAACTTTCTAGTCAGCCAATCAATCTAATCGGAGAACCACCTTGAAGGCATCCCATTCTACCTTGGGGGAGGAAGCCATAGCAGTGTTATTTGGTAAAATACTGGATTATCTTGGTTCTGATCATCTAGCAGAAGACCTGGTCTTCAGTGACTCTGGTTTAAGCCTCCATGCAGGGGCTGAAGGTCAAGGTATATCCCATTGCAAACATGATAGGACAGGATTATGGTCTGATATGGAGCAGGAGAGATTCTCTACAGTGTGTGCCAAACTATGAACATTCAGGGTATAGAGAAACAGATTCAGGCAGACAAGAACCTTGTGGAGCCATTCTTTAAATGCACAGGCTGTGTGAATGGTTTGTGAGTCACGGAGTGGAGGGTGCAACCGGTCCAGTTGGGTATGGGACATGCAATGAAAGTCTCCCTCTATTATGGATGAAGTAGTCAGATATGGTGCTAATATGTCGTGACAGGTTCTCTAAGAATGTGCTTTGTTCTATGTTTGGGGAAATACGCTCACTAGTCTTATCAGGCCCTTGAGTCACTCCCTCACAACCACAAACCAACCACAACACATACCATTGGTACAACTCTGGTTCTGCCAATTTATATAACTGTTCGAAGGGCACCCCGACCTAATACAGATTAGGACTCCCCTGGCATAGGCCAAACATGTGGTGTAGTATGCCTGGACTTCCCAGCGGTGCTGTAGTACAATTACCTCTTTGTCTGTCAACTGTGTATCCTGAAAGAGTGTTATTTGGACACTTCTCCTGTTCAAGTAAGAGAACACATTATAACATTTTGACATGGTATGCATTCCCCGGATGTTCCACACTAAGCATTTAAATGTCATCTGCCCTGCCTCGGGTGTCATTTGAGAAAAAGTCATTACACAGTCTCTCTTTCAATCTCCAGGCCCACAGCCCCAGCATGCACAGTATGGACACAATGCATATTGTTTTATGACTCATCAATCAACAAATTTCAAAGCCAGTGTGCCTGTCATGTTTTGGATGCCGCGCACCCGTGGCGGCTGGAAAAGGAGCAAAAACTACATTTCCCGGCATGCCGCGCTAACGTCGCGTTCCGACGTGATCTGCGCGCGCATACCGGGAAATAAATACTTTGAGCAAACGGCGGTGAAACGCCGATAACTCCGTATGCGGTGGCGTTCTTGGAGTCCTTGGCTGGAGGCGGTAAGAGGTGTCTGGAGTTCCTAAAGACATCTGCACCGTGAGTAAACTGGTGGTGTTTGGGTGTGTGGCGTTGGTAGTCTCGATCCCAACTACACATCCACACCGGGTATTTTCTGTTCAAAAGCGGCACTCTGTGTTTTACAACGTGAAACTTAAAGTCTCATTATTTGGAGAGTGTTGTCACAAACATTTGGTGGCTACATTGTTGGTTCTCAAGGAAACAAACCTGAAGAGCGAACCAAATCAGATTTGAACCTTAATGTTGCATTGGTTGCTGTACATATTGTATATACAGGCACTCTAGCAAGGAGGCGATAGGACTCACTTGGAGATTGTTTTCTTTGAGCCTCGCTTTCCTTCTACCCTCCATAACAGTGTGGTAGCAGAACATCTTAAGGGCGCAAATGCTTACAACTGTTACAGAGTGAAGTTTAACTCTGTAGTGCCCATGTGAAGTGTCTACCCTACTGTGTGATAAGGAGGTGTTTCTGAAGAGCACATCGTTTCATTATTGTTTTTTCTTATATTATTCTGGACAGGAGACAGGAGGGTATTGGCAAGATTAACCAAAGGAACTGTGTGGCTGCCCATTCAATGAAACCTATGCATTATATTGGGGTATGTGTAGTGAATTAACTTGTAATCAACAGCCCTCAGTCGGTGATTGGAGTAGAGGGAGTGAACTGTGTTTCTTTTGTATTTCACAGTCTGACCTCGTTCCTCATACCTCAACAAGCTCCTGTCTCCATTGGATTTGATCTTTGCGTATTTTGCTTTACAGGTATTTATTGGTGCTTAGTGGAGGGAGGAGTAGGGTGGAGAGATTAGATTTCCCAGTTGCAGTATAGGGAGATAGGGGACTTTAATATCTTGTTCTTTGTCGTTGCAGATCTCCCTCCCCGCTGTTCCCTTCCCTTCCCGCGGCCTGCCGCACTCTCTTAGCAGCTCTGTGTTATAATACGGAGCTCTGAGGTCGTTTGGTAGGGCCGGGATTGGACTCTCATCACAGCCCCGAGGAAGTTTGGAGCCAAGCCTGATAGAATTATCGGCCCAAGGATTTTTCCTCCTCTTGGCTGTGCTGATAGTTCGCCATGACCACCTTGGAGGATGTCATGGCCGCTTTGGCCTTAGTACAGGTGGAACTCACAGCTGCTAATAGAGAGGTAGCAGCATCCAGGGCTGAGAACGCACAACTGCGTGCCAGGCTGGATAGAATGCCCACCCCCACCACCACTACTGGGGCATCCAGCAGCACCACCCCTACCACTTCAGTGGTGGTAGAAATGCCTGCCCAAATCCCTCTAGCGCCCCCGGAAAGGTACTATGGGGATGTCAAAAAGATTCAAGTATTTATGACACAGGTCCAGATGCACTTTATGTGCAAACCCAAGATGTTTTCCACGCACCAAGCAAGAGTAGCTTTCCTGATCTCATACTTAGGGGGAGAAGCTGCACAGTGGGCGGTTCCAATTGTTAAAAGGGATGACCCACTGTTATATCATTGGGACAATTTCAGAGAAGAGTTTGAAAAAACATTTGATAGGAGGGCCGAGACTCTCACGGCCGACAGAGAATTGCTACAGTTGAAACAAGGAGACCATGACCTCGTAACCTATCTTAACAATTTCAGAAGATTAGTGGCTGAAACAGATTGGCCTGAAGCCAAAAGAACCGCCTTGTTCTATCAAGGTCTACACGAAGATATGAAGGATCTTTTAGCCCAGATAGAACCACAGCCCCGTACGTGCTCTGCACTAATAGACATTACGTTGCGATTAGATCATCGTATGAAGGAAAGAAAAGGAGAACATAAGAAAAAAGACAAAGCCGTGATGCCTTATGAACCACCGGGCAATAGTGATAAACCAACTTCGTCTCACGAGGCCATGGAGATAGGGGCGGTGCGAGCCTCATTAACCACCAGCGAACGGGAACACAGACGCAAGCAAGGATTATGTCTCTATTGTGGGAAAAAAGGCCATTATGTAAGGGAATGCACAGTGAAGCCTAAAAGTAATCGAGGACGTGGAGGCCCAAGTGTAGCAGGAGTCTCCGCAAAGGAGTCGGGAAACGACAAAGCTTGATGGAAAGCGAAGGGAAACCCTCAAGCATACACATTATCCCTTCACTCACCCCGGATTCCTTGGATATGAGAAACCACCTGTTTATGACCATGTACATTACCATTAATCAGAAACAACAAGAGGTACAAGTAATGGTTGATTCAGGAGCCACAGGTTGTTTCATGGATTGTTCCATGGCTCGTCGATTAGGAATAACACTCATTTCCAAAGAAAGACCGGAAACAGTCTACGCTGTGGATGGACATGAACTTCAAGCAGGACCTATTACCTACCATACACGCGAGTATGAGATGGTATGTTCTGGGTCCCATCAGGAACGGTTGAGCTTCAACATTATTGAAGCTCCACAATATGGAATCATTCTAGGTCTTCCCTGGCTACAAAAACATGATCCGGATATACGTTGGGCTACCAAATCCATTCAGTTTCTTTCCCCTTATTGCCGAGAACACTGTTTTTCCACGGAGACGGAATCTGCACAAATCATA
The DNA here is from genome assembly GCF_964263255.1 of Lissotriton vulgaris. Taxonomy (NCBI): domain Eukaryota; kingdom Metazoa; phylum Chordata; class Amphibia; order Caudata; family Salamandridae; genus Lissotriton; species Lissotriton vulgaris. The sequence goes on from NC_141694.1 coordinate 1,303,897,036, forward strand.
GAGCCTAAGCATTCAATCGCCACGGCAGCAGAAAAAGACGTAACTCTGCCCTCTTGTTATGCAGAGTTCGGACTAGTGTTCAGTGATAAAGAGGCCGAGGTGCTGCCACCACATCGCACATATGATTGCCGCATTGATCTCCTCCCTGGTTCCGAGATTCCAAATGGAAGGATTTACGCGCTTACCATACCTGAAACTGAGACGCTACGAGAATATCTTGACAAATATTTGGCTTTAGGATTTATTCGACCCTCCAGATCACCGGCAGCATCCCCTTTGTTCTTCATACCAAAGGCTAATGGCGAAAAGAGATGTTGCATTGACTATAGAGCACTAAATGCCATCACAGTGAAAAACCAATATCCGCTACCTTTGATCCCGGTGTTGCTAGAACAAGTCCGAGCAGCCCATATCTATACAAAGTTGGACTTGCGTGGGGCGTATCACCTTGTTCGCATAAGACGGGGTGATGAGTGGAAAACGGCCTTTAAGACGCGGTATGGGTTATATGAGTATTTAGTAATGCCCTTCGGGCTTTGCAATGCCCCGGCCGCATTTCAATTTTTTTTGAATGAGGTCCTTCGTGAATTCCTGGATCGTTACGCTGTCGTTTATATTGACGACATCCTCGTTTATTCCAACTCAACAGAGGAACACATCTCCCATGTAAAATCAGTGCTGCAAGCCCTCCAGAACCACCATCTCTTCTGTAAAATCACCAAATGTGAATTTCACGTCACAACGGTGGAGTTCTTAGGTGTGATGCTCACCCCGTCAGGGCAAGTGATGGCAGACCGAAAAGTTCAAGCAATTATAGACTGGCCCCGTCCCAACAATGTGAAAGACATACAGAGCCTGTTGGGGTTTGCCAACTTCTACAGGCGATTCATCGCTGGTTTCTCGGGAATGGTGTCACCCCTCACACAGCTCACGAAGAAAAACATCCCGTTTGTATGGACAGACAAAACTCAACATGCATTTGAAGAGCTCAAGGCCGCGTTCTCCTCAGCCCCTGTGTTAACACATGCCAATCCAGATTTACCATTCATAGTCGAGGCAGACGCTTCCGAAATAGCCCTAGGAGCAGTGTTATCTCAAAAGGAAAACTCTACAGGCACTCTACACCCGATTGCCTTCATGTCCAGGAAGCTCAATCCCTCGGAAGTAAACTACACCATCGCCGAAAAGGAATTGCTAGCCATACGGGATGCATTTATGGAATGGCAACACTGGTTAATGGGAGCCCGGCATCAGATCACGGTATACACTGATCACCGTAATCTTCAGTTTTTAAGAGCTGCGAGACACCTCTCCCCCAGACAACTAAGGTGGATGATGTACTTTGAAGAGTTCCAATTCGTGGTTACCTTTAGGCCTGGTACCTACAATAGAAAGGCGGATGCACTTACCAGGAGAGAGAACCACTTGATACCAGAGGAGAAACCGATGCTGTCTATCATTGACCCTGCCAGAGTCATAGGGGTAACTCACACAGAAGACTTCATAGCTAGAGTCCGAAGGGGAGTACAAACCTGTGTGTGGCGCACATGGCTCAGACACCACCCGGAATGGAAAATGAAGCATGGTCTTCCGATGAGAGGACAACAAGTACTGGTGCCTTCCGAAATCTTACGCAGGGAGGTGTTCTCTTGGTGCCATGAAGTTCCGTGCGCTGGACACATGGGATTTGTCAAAACCCTGGAAAAGATTCAGAGACAGTTCTGGTGGCCTTCCCTCAGACCGGACGTGCTTCGTTGGGTGGCGGAGTGCGTCACATGCAGTCAAATGAAAACGAACCGACAACGACCTCAGGGAATGTTACTACCCTTGCCTACTCCGGAGAATCCGTGGGAGAGGTTCTCAGTCGACTTCATTGTAGGGCTTCCAAAAGATCAAGGCAAAACAGCCATAATTGTGGTAGTGGACTATTTGACCAAAATGGGTCACTTCATTCCTTGTGCCCAAGTACCCACTGCGGGACAATTAGCTCAAATACTCTTGGTGAACATTGTAAGACTGCATGGGCTTCCCAGAGACATAGTGTCCGATCGAGGAGCACAATTCACTGCGAGATTTTGGAAAACCTGGTGTAAAGCATTGCAAATCACTTCGTCTGTATCCACCAGTTTCCATCCGCAGACGGATGGACAGACGGAGAGACTGAACCAGTCCCTGAAGCAATACCTACGTTGCTACGTACAAGACAGTAGTGAGTCCTGGGTTGATTGGTTGTGGGTGGCCGAAATAGCCTACAATAGCACACAACATGCATCCACTCGATACACACCTTTCTTTTGTTCTTATGGTCATCATCCCAGGTTCACCCCTATGCTATTGCCGTCGGATCAGGTGAGGTTACCAGAAGTGAAAGATCGGTTGTTGCGTGTGCGCAAACTACTTTTGAGCACACGCAAGAATCTTGAAACGGCCAAAGCTAGGTATAAACATCAAGCAGACAAGCACCGGAGACCTAATCCCGTATATACAAAGGGTGATTTAGTATGGTTGTCCACCAAACATATTAAATTTAAGAAACACAGCGTGTTTAATCCTAAGTATATTGGTCCTTACCGGGTGGTGAGTCATGTGAACCCTGTTGCTGTGCGACTGCGTTTGCCGGCACATTTTCGCATACACCCTGTGTTTCATGTTTCCCTCTTGAAGCCTTCTAGGAGTCCAGTTCGTAAGTCCCCGGTGCCTATATGGGTGATGCAGGACCAGGAGTATGAGGTGAGGTGTATTCGAGATTCTAGATTGGTGAGAGGTCGTTTGCAATATCTGATCTCATGGAAGGGGTTTGGACCGGAGGAGGACTCTTGGGAGCCCGTGAACGCGGTTAAAGCGCCCCGGCTGGTTGCCCGGTTTCACCGTTTGTTTCCTGGCAAGCCTGGTGGTGGTGGTACCCCTTTGTAAAGGGGGGGTGTACTGTCATGTTTTGGATGCCGCGCACCCGTGGCGGCTGGAAAAGGAGCAAAAACTACATTTCCCGGCATGCCGCGCTAACGTCGCGTTCCGACGTGATCTGCGCGCGCATACCGGGAAATAAATACTTTGAGCAAACGGCGGTGAAACGCCGATAATTCCGTATGCGGTGGCGTTCTTGGAGTCCTTGGCTGGAGGCGGTAAGAGGTGTCTGGAGTTCCTAAAGACATCTGCACCGTGAGTAAACTGGTGGTGTTTGGGTGTGTGGCGTTGGTAGTCTCGATCCCAACTACACATCCACACCGGGTATTTTCTGTTCAAAAGCGGCACTCTGTGTTTTACAACGTGAAACTTAAAGTCTCATTATTTGGAGAGTGTTGTCACAAACATTTGGTGGCTACATTGTTGGTTCTCAAGGAAACAAACCTGAAGAGCGAACCAAATCAGATTTGAACCTTAATGTTGCATTGGTTGCTGTACATATTGTATATACAGGCACTCTAGCAAGGAGGCGATAGGACTCACTTGGAGATTGTTTTCTTTGAGCCTCGCTTTCCTTCTACCCTCCATAACAGTGTGGTAGCAGAACATCTTAAGGGCGCAAATGCTTACAACTGTTACAGAGTGAAGTTTAACTCTGTAGTGCCCATGTGAAGTGTCTACCCTACTGTGTGATAAGGAGGTGTTTCTGAAGAGCACATCATTTCATTATTGTTTTTTCTTATATTATTCTGGACAGGAGACAGGAGGGTATTGGCAAGATTAACCAAAGGAACTGTGTGGCTGCCCATTCAATGAAACCTATGCATTATATTGGGGTATGTGTAGTGAATTAACTTGTAATCAACAGCCCTCAGTCGGTGATTGGAGTAGAGGGAGTGAACTGTGTTTCTTTTGTATTTCACAGTCTGACCTCGTTCCTCATACCTCAACAAGCTCCTGTCTCCATTGGATTTGATCTTTGCGTATTTTGCTTTACAGGTATTTATTGGTGCTTAGTGGAGGGAGGAGTAGGGTGGAGAGATTAGATTTCCCAGTTGCAGTATAGGGAGATAGGGGACTTTAATATCTTGTTCTTTGTCGTTGCAGATCTCCCTCCCCGCTGTTCCCTTCCCTTCCCGCGGCCTGCCGCACTCTCTTAGCAGCTCTGTGTTATAATACGGAGCTCTGAGGTCGTTTGGTAGGGCCGGGATTGGACTCTCATCACAGCCCCGAGGAAGTTTGGAGCCAAGCCTGATAGTGCCAACTCCACCTCCTCAGGACAAGTAGGACAATACCACCCATCCAAACAGTGACATAAGACCAAACCAGTCGTGAAATTTCTTCCACACTAGGGGAGTGACCAATGAGTTCCCCTTGCTATCAAACTTCCCATCCAGCTTTTTACAATAGTACTGTAAGTTCAGCCCATTGCTCAATGCCCAATACAATTCTCTGGTGCCCCATGTGAGGGACCACCAAATTATTGTACTATACTACTCCCCCAACTCATTACCAGTTCGTCGTACAGTTCATATGATGTCATCATTGATTTTGGTGTGACCTTGGGCATTTCTAGGCTTGAACTCTCTGAAGCATTGCAGCAGTGTTTAGAGTCCGAACTTGTGTGGAAGGACTTGGCTCTAATGATAGAGGCCCTTTCCTCTTCCCACTTATCCTGGCTACCACTTCCATTGCGCTCTGCTTTCCAAATTGTACTTCAGCCTGCAAAGGGTCAGCAGAGTCGCGTTGCAATCTTTTAAGCCAAAGGCCGTTACGACAAACTAGCTGCTGTTGAGGTTTCCGGTCAGAACTCGGCACTCCTTGGCAGTCCAGCAAGTCCCAGGCTTTTTGCAGTGAATGGAAGAATAGCATCTCCTCTAGGGTCGCCACTCTCAGCTCCCAGTGAACAGCATTGCATACTTCAAGTTTAGCTGTCGTAGCTTCTTAGCACCCTGGAACAATGCTCCTTGTGGCTGGACTTCTCTGGAGAAGTCAGGGAAAATTCGTACAACAGCATAATCGACTCAGAGCTCCTCCTTTTGTCGGGCTTGCACCAGAATATGATCACGATCTTTGTAGTATAGTAGTCGAGCCACTACCAGTTTTGGAGGGGCTCTGGGCTTAGTAGGTCTAGATGGAACTCGGTGTGCCCGCTCAAGTGCAAAGGAGGCAGAGAGGTCCTCAGGGGCAAACTCTGTGTGTAACCAGTTCTCAAGATAATCCATCATGCTGTTGCCCTCCACCTTCTCAGGTAGTTACACCACCCAGATATTATTGCGACAGGAGTGATTTTCTGCATCCTCCGTCCGTATTTCAAGTGTCTTAATCTTAGCTTCCACTGTCGTTAGATTCTCCTTCATCATGGTAATGGCAGGCAGGAGTTCCCCTCCACTCATTCATGGTTACTCTCTCCACAAGACATTTATGATCATCTTGTGGAATGCCCAAGTCTGTGCTAATAGTATCTTCTTTGGATTCCAGTATCTCACGGAAGGCTGTTATAGCTTAAAGTATGTCCTGTAGAGTGGGATCTCTAGGAGGCTCTACAGGCTGGAATGTGTTCTCAGTCCGCTGTGCTACCAGGATCTTGGACACACCTGCGGGTAGTCTTGCCCATGATTCTCAATAGCAAGCTAATGTCAACTGACTGGCCCTCTCTGCACACCAGCACTACTAATTACAACCCCTTTAATATAGCATGCCAGCGTCTCCTCACACTGTTCCGCTAGTAGTGCAGATGGTGAGTTCTAAGGCGCTTCAATCAGAATGCAATGAACCACACATTGCAATTGTTGAATTCAGGAACAGCACAGGTCCCAACTCATGCCTTGCCGATTAAGGATCACTCAGATGAAGTCCTCATCTCCTGCTCAGAGCAAGGGCTTCATAGCCAATTCCAGGGCAGGTCCTTTAGCAATTTCTTTAAAGGTATTGACTGCAATACATTCCCTGGGTAGCTTTGTTGGCCCTCCTTTTCCAAAAGAATTTTGGCAGAGAAGTGCTTGAAAGTCATGAGCCTGTCGCTTTCTTCCACTCTCACCTCTCAGCTCTGGGGCAGGGCCTCTTCTGTACAGCCTCCTCTGGTTGTCACAAGCACAGTGATGTGTTGGACAGAGATAGGCTGCTCCTTCAGGCCAGGTTCTAAGTTACCCTTGCGGTGGCTATCCGAGGTCATTCTTAGACCCATAGGTAGATCTACAAGGCCTCCTTATATACATTTCAGCAAGAAGCAAGATATCCCAGCAATATTGAAGTCAGAGAACCAAAAGGCATGAGAGTAGAAAATGGTGCCATGTCTACACAAGGACCTACTGGCCTCAAGTACAGGTACCTCCGATGCCACGCATGTAGCGTTTCTGCTGGGAATGTTTTCGTTTCTTAGCGCTCCGGCCTGGTATGGGCAGCGTTATATGAACTTTACAGTATTTTCACATTGAAGGGCCCTCTAAGTCCTCCTTTGCCCACAGCGGTATGCAGCCAGCAAAACCCCAGTTGGGCCAGTGCCTCTAGCCACACAGGTTGCAGTTGCCCCAGGACGGTCCTGTTCACTTCAGCGAGGGAACCCAGGCTATCATGTCAACACTGCTCTGCTTGCCTCTCACTCCTGTTAGGTATTGCACCGCATTTCGGCAAACTCACAGGCCGCATGTACCTTCTTCTAGCAGTGTGACATTTGCAGTCATATGAGCTCAGCTCTGGTTCCAGGCCCGGTCTTAGCAGCTCCGCCGGGTACAGGGTCATTCGATTACTGTACCGGGGTTGCTCCATTCCACTGCAGCAGTGCCGTCCTAAGCCAGAGCTCCCCATTGCCCGCATCTCTATATATCTTTGATTGGGGCGGGTGCCGCCATTTGGGCTCGGGCCACAACAGCATAGTTTGTCTTTTCGCTCAGAGTGATGCTGCCCCAGAAATGGATTCTGCTGGCATGGCTATGACATCCTCAGTGGCAGGCCAGTGTAGACTGGATAATTGGGGCTCTCGAGCTGGTCTTATTGTATCAAGATGGTGCTAGATGCTGGTCAGTCGAGCGGAGATCCGAGAAACGCTTGAACAACCCTCAGACCCACAGGCATGGCCTAACGTAACTCCATTGAGGAGGGCCAAACTATTTTGGGTGCGGCTGAATTTTACTCTCGCTGTATTCCCAATTTTGCTAGCAAAACTGTTGCTATCTGTCAATTGTTAAACAAAAGTGCACAGTTTAACTGAGCGCCAAATTGTTGAGCAGAGTATAATTTGATTAAGGAAGCACCAAAGTTGAGCAGTTTCGACCCAACTCTTCCTTGTAATCTAGTTTCTGAAGGCAGTGAAAAAACGAATAGAAGCAGTGTTGAATTAGGTGAAGAAAAGAAGTGAATGCACCATTGTGTTTGCCTCTAGAGGGTAGTGTGGATCAGAACTTAAATACTCCACAATAGAGATGGAATCTTTAGCTGCTGTAGGAAAGAGCCCTTTTTGAATAGTCACCATCCCTAGTTTTTACTCCAGTGCTGATAGTTATGACTCCAAAAGTGCATTGGAGCCTGCTGCTCAGGCCCTAATGCCAGTGCTCTCTCCTTAACACTGATACATGTGAATTGGTAAGCCCAATTGGCAAGGACTTTAACCCCCTTAGAAGTCCCTGGTAAATGATACCAGTGGTACCCAGGGCATGGGAGGTAAAGGGTTTACCAGGCCCTAAAACACTGTTTGTGCCACCCTGAGTGACCTAAGTAAACAGATAACAGCAGTCCTGACATTGCCGATTGCAGAAGCAGTGTAAGCTGCTCAAGCTCGACTTTGCACTCACCATGTATGGCACGGTCAATACATTATTTTTAATATATGCCAGTCACCCCTAAGGACGGCCTCTTGAGTCCAGGAGGCAGGGTGCATGATGTTAAAGGTGAGGACGTATAAGTGCAAACGTATATGTCTCTATAGTAGCCTTTTCTATTAATGGCTACTATAAGTGATCAGCAGTCCATAGGATAAAATGGACTGATACACGGCCATCCTGAGGTTGCCAGCTCTGTTATGGTACCACCAAAATATGTCATTTTTGGTATCAAACAACTTGCCTCATCAGCCCTGCCATAATTCTCATGTCAAGGACTATGTGGCATTCACCCAGGTGGCCACCTTATAGATTGTCCACCTAGATGCCCCAGCTTTTCCTGAGCTCTGGCTGTCAGCATGTAGCTGCTGCCACCAAGACAGGAATTTGACCCCCTTCCAAGAGGTGGGAATACACCCAGGAGTCAGAAACATTGGCTTGGACAGAAAGGAGATCACACCTCCCTCCCTGACAGTACGGCTAGTGAAGTGGCATTTCAAGGCAGTGACCTTCAAAGTTTACACTACTTGTGATATGCAACTAGACTGCCTCCCAAAAGAGGAAACAGCCCTCCTCCTACCCAGGGACATTTGCACCTAGGCAGGTAGGCAAAGTATGCTGTCAGGGGGTGTACACCCCCGGAAGATTCTCTCTAGGTGTGCTACCTAGTGTACTACAATATTCAGATGAAATATTGAGTCCTTAATATCGACTGACACAATTATCAATTTGTAAATATTGTGACACAGAAATATGGCCAGCAAGAATTTCGTGAACAAGAATATCGATTTAAAAATAAGTAATATTGCTTTTTTAAATATAGAAATCATTAATATTGTTGGTTAAAATATACATTTTTTAATTAGTGTTATGTATTTTAATACATATTTTAAATCTTTTTAAATATATGTGTTAACATTTTATTTTAATTACATTTTCCCATTTTTAGTTCCATAGTGGGTTGTGCGTATATAGGAGAATAGATGCTAAGTAATTTAATTATAATAAATTATTGATTATTTTTCATCTATTATTATTTAATAAGTTGATATTTTATATTATTAATTGTACTTTTAATTTATGGTTGGACATTTTATGTGTGGGTTGTGGGGTTTAGAGGGGTAAAAGTAGGAGGTAATTTCTTTGTAATTAATTATTAATTACTTGTTAAGTAATAATAATTAATTAATTGATCATTAATTATGGTAATTGTGTATTTTTTGGGGTGCGTGTTGTGGGGTTTATAGGGTTAAAGAGTAGGAAGTAGTTCATTTTTAATTAATTCATATTTAGTTGATAAATTAATTGATAATTAATGTTGGTAATTGTTTAGTTTTTTTATGTTGGTTTTGGGTTTATAGGGGTAAAAGGTGGGAAGTCATTTATTTTCAATCAATTAATAATTAGTTGTTAATTAATATTAAATAATTAATTGATAATTAAATATGAAAATTATGTAAATTCTTTTAGGTGCTTGAAAATTATGTAATTTTTTTTAGGTGCAGGTTGGACGATTTATAGGAGTAAAGGGTGGGAAGTAATGTATTTTTAATGAATGAATAATTAGTTGATAATTAATATTAATTGATAATATAATTATGGTAATTGTTTAATTACCTTTTTTTGTGTGGCTTTTGCGTTTATAGGGGTGAAAAGTGGGGAGTAAACTCATTTTACTTACTTTATATTTAGTTGTTAAATACTATTAGCTATTTATTTGAAAATGTATTTTAATTGTTTAATAATGTTTTTTAAGTTTCATGTTAGGTGTGGGTTGTGGGTATTATAGGCGTAAAGGGTGGGAAATAAATAAATTTTTATGAGTTCTAATTTGCTTTTAAAATAATATGTTTTTAATAGATAATTATGTAAACTTTAAAAATGTGTTTTTTAGATTTTAGATGTGGTTTGTGAGTTTTGTGTTATTTTAGGGTAGGTAGAAAATAACTAAATTTCTGTAATAATTAAGGTTTTTGTTAATAAATAATAATAATAATTTTATTTCATTTAATATTTGTAGACATTTGTGATTTGTATTCAAAATTATAATGTTTTTATTTTTTTAAATGTAATATTAAAAATATTTTAATTTTTATTTTAAACATATTTATATAATTTTGTATTTACTCGTTTTTAAAATATTTTTATTTTCTTGATGATCGTTGTTTGTTTTAATTTTGAACTGACTGGAGTGGGAATAGTACATTTTTCCCCTCCATGACCCAACACTTTCCCTACTGCTGTACTGACTGGAGTGGGAATAGTGCATTTTATCCCTCTGCTATCCAACACTTTCCCTACTGTTGCACTCACTGGAGTGGGAATAGTAATTTGTACCCCTCTGCAAATTCAACAGTTTCCCTAATGTTGTACAAACAGGAGTGGAAATAGTAAATGTCACCTTACCGCAATCTAACACTTTTGCTACTGTTAGACAGACTGGAGTGGGAATATTATATTTTACTCCTCCTCAATTCAACACTTTCCTTACTGTTGCACTGACTGGCGTGGGAATAGTAAATATTATCCTTCTGTAATTCAATACTTTTTCTACTGTTACACTCAGTGGAGTGGGAATAGTACATTTTACCCCTCTGCTTTTTAACAGTTTCCCTAATGTGTGGAATGGAATGGAATGGGTGCAGTAAATATTACCTATGTGCAATCTATCACGTTTACTCTGTTGCAGTTATTTTGTCCTCATTACGCAACAAGTTAAAGTTAGGAGATTTTCAGGGACCCTACTCTTACTCCAAGCTTTCTTTATTTTCCCAAGGATCTGGACCATATCTTTCCGGCATTTCAGAGAAAGGGAACCCCTTACTTCCATATACTTGTAAGGAGAAGGATTCTTATTTCGGACGGGGCTGAGCTAGCCATTATGGCTACTCTTGCAAGCCTTCCTCCAATAATGTTGCGATAGCGTAATCAATGGACTTTTAGTGGACTATAGTAAGAAATCCGAACAGATGACTACCACAACATCTACAAAAGAGAGCCATGACTTAAATCAACCCTTATGAAACTCTTCCCATATATCCCAGAATGTATATTTCTCAGAAGCTAGCCTCTTTTTTTTGTCTAAGTTATACACTCTAAGAACTGACGCGAGCCATTCATTGAAGGTCGGAGGGACAGGGCTTATCCATTTTGTACAGATCTCCCTCCTTGCCAGGAGGATCAACATGAAAATTAGATTTTCATGGGCTTTAGAGAAAGGTCTTACTGCATTCATGCCTGTCACCCCAAAAATAACTAGGTCCATACTTACAGCTAGTTGTCTTCCTATTACCCCCTCTAAGGTAATACCCACATCCTAACCAAAAAGGACCCACATCCTTCCAGAAGCCATCGAGACTGGGACACTGCCAGAACATATGCAAGTAGTCGGCCATCTGTAATCCACATTTTGGAAAGCTCCTCACTGTGGACCCATTCAGTTTGGATAGCCTTTTCGGGGTCCAATAGGCCCTTTGGATGGTGAGTAAATGATTTCTTTTAAGAGCAGCAGATGTTACAATCGACCAGCATTTGCTTATAAATACTTGCCATGTATTACTTGTATCCAGCGTCGGCAGGTCTTTCCCCCAGATACTCTCTGGAATCCGGAAGTCCTCCTCCCCAGCTGAAATTAGGGCCCAGTACCAGAAGGATATTTCTTTCAGGAACGTTTTTTTAACCTGCATCTTTATTTCTAGGGAGATGTTACCCTTTCTGGTTTCTTTGAGTGACTTAGTCCAGCTCAGCAGTTGGTAATATTTGAATTTCGATAGTGTGGAATTCGTACATTGCGATAATATTTCCCAATCAAGAAGCTTGTTCTGAAACAGGAGTTGCCCCCATTCTACTAATCCTGCTGATTTTAGGGGAATCACTAAACTGTCCCTGAGGCAGTCTGGTGTAGTCTATAGAAGGGGATATCCAATGTGGATCTGACGCAGTACCACAACCTAGCGGCTGATTTCAAGATCTTCAATTTGATTTTTTTTTTAAACTTCGGGTGACCGAATTTGTACAAAAAGTGGCTGCTGTTATTTGTTAATTTCTGTAGAAATAATGGGTAGGTTTCGTAAGAGCCCAACAACATCCTACTATTTTTAAATTGGAAGGCCCTGCAATATTCCAGGAGGTCTGGACAAGCTATACCTCCCTGCTCCTTCTTTCTCCTTATTTCATGCCAGGCGATTCTTGGTCTTTTTGAGGACCAGATAAAGCTGGATAATTCTCCCTGGATCTTTTTTATGGTTTCTCTTTTAAACTCAAGCGGGATAGCGCTAAAAATGAAAGTAAATTTCGGCAAGATTGCCATTTTTATAATATTAGATTTACCCAGGAATGTTAAAGGAAGTCCACTCCATACTTTCAGAAGCTTTTTTACCTCAACTTCTCCTCTGTGAATGTTAGTATGAGTTATTTTATCAAGATCTTTTACGAGATCGATACCCAAGTATCTTATTTTTTCCTTGCAAAAAGGGGATACAAAATCCTCATTCCAGCTCATGGTTTCAGTTTTAGTTTGATTTATCTGGTAACCAGATAACTTCCCAAAACCTATCAGGGTCTCTTCTGTTGTTTTAAGAGCCTCTTTTAAGTCTGAAGTGAAAATCATGAGGTCATTTGCATGAAGAGCTACTTTCTTATGCCACCCTTGATAGTGAAAAGGGGAGATTGAAGGGAGATTCCTAAGGCACTCTGCGACCGGCTCAATATAAAAGTTAAAGAGCAGGGGAGAGAGGGGATACCCTTGGCGAGTTCCTCTACCTATCTGAATATTGTTTGTTAGATTGCCATTAATTAATATTTTAGCTTTAGGAGAGCCAGATGTTTTCTACCATTTTTAAAATGTTTTCCCCAAATTAAATTTCTTTAGAACCTCGCTTAAATAACTCCAGTTAACTCTATTGAACGCTTCAGCAGCATCAATTGTAATTATCGACAGGAATTTTCTCAGTGATGGCAATATCTATTGCTCCAATCAACTCTTGTGTAAGATCTTGAAGGTGTCTTCCTGCCACGAAGCCCTTCTGATTAGAGTTTATTAGTGTCCCCGCAATTTTCCCTAGTCTTTTTGCCATGATTTGGGTGAAGATCTTGTAATCACAATTTAGGATAGATATTGGGCGGTAAGACTCGCATTTTTTCGGGTTTTTACCCGGTTTCAAAAGAATGGAGATGGTTGCATCATTCCATGTCCCCGGGATTCTATCATTATTTCAAAAGATCTTATTGAAAAGCGCTGTTAAGTGGGGGACAAGTATGTCTTTTAGTTTCATGTAGAAATCATTTGGGAGGGCATCAGGACCTGCTGCCTTACCTCTTTTTAAATTTATTATCGCTATGTCTACCTCTTCTGTTGTTATTTCACTATTTAGGATTTCTTTTTCTTCAGAGGATAGAGCGGGGATGTTTTGCGCGTCTAGAAAATTGTTTATTTCTTCGATTTTTGGGTTGCAGTCCTCCGTATAAAGGTTAGAGAAGAAGGCTGAGAATTCCTCCTTTATTACTGCTTCTTCAGACCCCTTTTGGGAGCTGTCTGTTGGCTCTATACTGCCGATTTCATTACTAGCTTGGTCGGTTTAGATCTTCCAGGCAAGCATTTTCCTGCAACCTTCTCCATATTCATAATGGGCGAGTTTACTACATTCCTATCTCTCTCTGATTTTACCCTCTAATAACGCTGATAAACTTTCTTTCAGTTTAAGCCTTTCCTTACTTAGGTCTTGACTTCTCGAGGATGAAATATCTGAGGATATCTGCCGATCCAGTGTTTTTATATTCTCTTCTATTCTCTGGATCTCTTTTTTGACCTCCCTTGATTTATGAATAGTTAGGCCACAGATCTTGCCCCTTATTACTGCCTTATATGCCTCCCAAACCGTTTGAGGTGGAGCTCTCCCGTTGTTGTCCTGAAAATATAGCTCAGTCTCTTGTTCGAGTTGGTCAATAATTACAGAGTCTAAGAGAACTGAGCGGTCCAGTGTCCATCTCGGAGTCGTTATATCGTTGTTTATTCTTAACGTAATTTGGACGGCAGAGTGGTCTGAGAGATGGGCGGGAAGATGGATTACATTATGAGTATTCTCTACTAACCCATGATCTATTAAAAAATAATCAATTCTTGATTTTATACCAAGCTTTTTATTGTTAAAGGTAAATGTGTCTTGTTTAACACCCTTCTCTTTCCATACGTCGATAAGGCTTAGGTCCCTTGTATACACTCCCAACCATTCCCTCATTTTTGGCAAGCTTGCCTGGTTCCCTCTAGGGTGCCGATCGACTTTTGGATCCAATATGATATTAAAATCTCCGCCCAAAATCACTGGAGATGTTGCCGAAATCAGTTGGGAGTATAGCGACTGGAGTGGAGTAGGACCATCTGTGTTTGGTCCATAGTATCCGACCACGGTAAAAGTGTTACTAAGTATGCTGACATTAGCTATCGCCCATCTCCCCTTAGGGTCTATCTATGTGATAAGATTCTTGCTTTCAAAGATTTTTTAAAAAGGATGGCAACCCCTTTTATAACACACTCTTGGTCAGTGCATATGTAAGAGTCAACCCAGTGGAGGGTTTTATTTATCTCATCCCAATCTTTTTTGAGTAAGTGTGTTTCTTGTAAGATTACAATTTCACTATCAATAGATTTCAGATATTCAAAAATGTTCGTTGCCTGCTCTTAGTTCTTAGCCCGTTGATATTCCAGGAAGTTATGTTTATATTTTTTAGATTTCTTCCCATCTCTTCCTGTTAGCTGAATTTCACTGTTATCAAGCTGGGCCCTGATTACCCCCTTTCCTTTAGAAACAACATCATGCTGAGGACTTTTTTCTGTATTTTTCCCTACTTTGCTCCCATCCCCTGTGTGCCCCCCCCACCTCCTCCCTTCTAGTGTATACATAAAACCAACTGTGATTGTGGAAAATAAACAGAAAAAAAAGAAAGAAGAAGGCACGGGGAGACACACTCCCTCCCTGGGAAAGCCTCCCTTTCCTTTGGGCCTTAATTATAGCCCACTTCGAGCCCCGTGCCTGAGTGCATAAAATTCTATGAGGGTGCTACTGCTACTTCTACCACTACTAACACTACGTTACTAGTGAATACATTTAAGCTAAGAATGTGAATGTATTTGAATCTGGGTGCACATTTGTTCTAAGAGAGAATCAACTTCCTGAGGATCTCTAATGTTGTGCATCTTATTCCTCCACATAATCCTAAGTGAGGCTGGAAACTTCAATTGGACAGTTGCCCCAAGTGCTTTTAGTTCGGGCATTTTTTGACCCAGCTCCCATTGCCTGTCTTGTGTCACTTTCGCAATGTCGGATCAAATCCTAAAAGACCAGTCATCTCTGTTATAAGCCCCACTTTTCAGGGCTTCACTCAGCATTCTCTCTTTGAGATTGTAAGTTCTAAAGTTCACTAGGATCTTTCTTGGGTTCTTCCTCTCTTTAGGCTTCCCAAAAGGATCACGATGTACCCGCTGAATATTGTCTTCCAGGTCAAGGGTTTTACTCCATGGGAAGTGCTCCTCTATTAGTGATATTATAAATTTCTTTGTGTCCGATCCTTCTCGCCCTTCCGGAACATTGAGAAATCTCAAATTGCACCTTCTGGACTGATTTTCTAAAGCTTCTAACTTTTCCTCTATGCTTTTGTCCTTTGCCTTCAAGTCTCTAATATTCCGCTCGGTTAGCTCTACTCTCCTAGCCAGGCCCTCAGCTTCTGCTTCCACTGTGGAGACTCTATCATTTAGAGCTAATAGTTTGGAGTCCAAAGATTCAAATCTTTCATGCAGTTTATTCTGGTTTATTCTGGTTATCTTCTGATACTTTGAACCTGGACCTCATCACATCGAGCATTTTTTCCAACAAGACCTCTGTACTGTTTTGTGAGTCACTCTGAGGATTATTAGAGTTAGTATTAGAGTTAATCGGATTAGAGGGAGGACTCATAGAAGGGCAATTGGGCACAAATCCAGTAGGGTCGTGGGCGTGCTTTGAGCCTGACTCGACTTCTGGCAGGGGGGCGAACTCTGGTTTGAACCCTGGGCTAGGGCATATGTGCTAAAATAACAAGGACATAATAGAAAATCCTTCTTTCTCCCCTCCTTTATTGCACGCTTAATTGTTTCTGTATCTAGTGTACTGTTTATCACCGAACACCACATGTCACTTTTTCACCATAGTCACGTATTTCATATTTCAATTGCAAATGTAAATTGCGACAGCCTTAATTATTTGATTTCTTTTGAATATATAATTGAATTCTAATCTTGGTGTGTGTTATCATTTTCTCTTCCTTCATTAATGATTAATATGTGTTACAAGTAAGCTGTAGCTACTTGCTCTAAGCAATTGTAAACCGGACAAAACCACTTTTTACTTTAATAGAGTCCTGAATAAGGCAGTTGATTGTTTCTCCAGGTTGACTGTCAATTGTCTGGAAAAAGATGCTTTTACTGATGAACGATAGTCAGATGATGTAGTTAAAGTACGTCTTGTCACCGAGGAGTGCATCTCTCGAGAACAATGGTTAGATTGGAAAATACAGCTGAAGGAAGTTTTGGATTTGTTCTCTGGTGCTTGGGTCAGAAACAAGAAATGTGAGCATTTTGATTAGCTGGAAGTGTATGAAAAAGTGAAAGATTAACTTTCTATCCAATACAACTTGCTTTTGCGTGGTACCAGATTGGTCCCTCCGATTATTTTAAAATGTTATTTGATTGACTTTGCTAACTTTGGATCATCAATGCATTTATAAAACCAAAGAAAGTTTAGGGTTAAGTTATTGGTGTCCGGGCATGGATCTAGAAGTTGAGAGGAAAATGTGAGATTATGTATATTGTAACCAAAACAATCAAATAAGGAAAACTAGAGTACCACCCATGATATGTACGAATTTACTAACCAGTACTTCGGAAGAGATTTCTTTAAAACTTTTGGGACCTATACTTGGACCACCTATTGTTCACCTTTTGGTGCCTATGGTCATGTTTCCCATTGTCAAGAAGTAACAGTAGTAAAGAAGGTGACAAACTGAATGAGATTTTTGGAAGGGAAGGCATTCTCAATTCCATTCTTACTGACAATGGAGTTCAGTTGACATCTTATGAGATGGAATGTTGTTTAAAAGCTAGAGGCTTTGCCCATAAAAAATGCTCCCTAAACCATTCACAAATGAATAGCATCCTTCAACAGAGTGTCAAAAGAGAGTATATATCTTGCTAGACTATAGGCAGGGATTAGAGAGAGAAATTAAGGTTCATATTGAGACCTTTAGGTACACACCACTCAACAACTAGGGTCACACCTTTTGAATTATTCAAAAAGAGGAAACCATGCACCATGAAGTGCTCTCCTAGGGTTTGGGAAACAATGGGAGATCTTGAAGAAAGTTCTATAGACTTAACAGGAATTGGAGAGAGATTTGTATAAACGTATTTGCAGGAAAAGTGCTTATGATACCAGAAAAGTGGTGGACAATTCTAGTGAGCGAGTTGGAGATAAGTTGTGTGCAAAACTTCCAGAAGGAAGCAGAAATGTCTTATCTAAATTTAGGTAAACTTTCAACGTCATCAACGTGTTTAAAGGAGCTGTAAAACTTGAGTATGGCCGTATTTGGAATGTGAGTTACATTTCTATTGTAAAGAAATAACTTCTATTTTTTTGAGTTTTATGAGCAAAATATTAAGTACGAGCTAGTCAGTATTTTAATAGAATGGTACCTTGTGCTCTGCATCTCATATTGTTTTGTTTATCTTCGTCTCCTGGTGTTCTGTTTTTTGTGTGGTGAGAAGCTGTGTGGTATCCTTGGGTACAGCTCTTACTGGAATTAGAGTATGTGTCATAGTAATTCTCAGATGCTTACCTTAGAATGGATGAGTCCAGTAAATTCAGTCCTGGAGATTTTGCTTTGGTGATGGTTGGAGTTATTTTTCACGGATTTAAACTGTTGGAAAATCTACTAAGGCATGTGAACCTGTTAGTTTGTACCAAAGATACCACAGTCACCCACAGTATTCCAATTTCCACCTTTTTGCCATTACATTTAGATTTATGCTGACCATCCGTTTAATATGTGTTTTCATAATTCACCAATTCCCACAGTGTAGTGTGCAGTACATGGTGAGTAATGTGCACCTGTTTGCTTTACATGAGCTGTTTGCAGTTATATTGAGTTTTTGTTTCCAGCTCCAGCAGCCTTTCTGTTAGAAATGGGGGTCTCTAGTTGGCAGGTTGTTACCCTGTCCAAGTAGGGACCCTTCATCCTAATCAGGATAAGGGGGATACACTACTGAAATAACCCAAGCTCACCCCCTGGGTAGCTTGGCCCGAGCAGTCAGGCTTATCTCAGAGGCAGTGTGTAAAGCATTTGCACATAACCAACAGTAATACAGTGAAAATACTACAAAAGGAACCACACCATTTTTAGAAATATAACATATTTTATCCATGCAAACAAGACCAAAAATTATGAAAATCCACCATACAGTTATTAGAAATCTTAATAATAAAAAAATAGACTTCCTTGAAGATGATAGCTCCGTCTTGGGCTATCACGGCATTGTGAACAACAAATCCAAACAGTTCTAACTGGCCACTGTGTCATGGGCCAGCTACGGCATCTGGAAGACCCGCAAAACAGTACCTTTAGAAATGCAGAGCGTCAGCGACCTCTCATTGAGCTCTGAAGAGCTGGAGTCCACAGGCATTAGTTCCAGATGTCAGTGCAGGAGTCATGGGGCCCTTGAAGCCACGCGTGTTGCAGACCGAACTACTGTGTGAAGGAAGTCAGGAGCACCGGCATCTGCAGGTATCATGGCTGCAGTATGAAGTGCAGCAGTGCGGTGTGCGGTGCTCTCAGATCATGGTGCAGGCAGTGGATCGGTGACAGTCCTCCAGCAGCGTCGGTGAGACCAGGGCTGCGGTGCAAAGTGATGCAGTGTTTCTCACGGTGCTGGCAGGTCACAGTGAAGCAGCGGCATCATTGTGGCTGAAGGTCTGTCGTCTGCTGACGAACCGGAATTAATGGCGCCGGCAGCCCAAGGCTGCGGGTGGGATGAGGGCGGTGCATCGTGTAACTTATGATCGGGGCCCTCGAGCCACGGTGCATGCAACGGCATCAATGTCGGCATGGAGCGGTGTCATCGAGGATACCAGGGCAGTGTTGTGAAGCGAGGCGTGCAAAGTGCGGTGCCCACAGGTTGCGTTGCAAGCAGCAGCTCGGGGACAGTCGTCGAACGGCATTGCCGGTGAGACCAGGGTTGGGTGCAAAGTGGTGCAGTGCTCTCTGTGGTGTCTTCAGGACACAGAGCTGGCTGCGGCATCGGTGACCGCGTCTGGTTGCTTTTCCTTTTGTTACAGCACAACACACACAGTTCCCAGTACTGGTAGCAGATGAACTTGAAGTCTTTGTTGTTCCTGAGACCTCTTGAACAGGGGGCAAGTTCTACCTCAAGCCATTGGAGAAACACAAACAAAGAAGTTGCAGAATGTTTTGTCAAGCCCTTTCTCTGCCCAAGACAGAAGCAGCTACTGCAGGTCTACACAGCAAAGCAGACAGCAAAGTGGTAGTTCCTTCTCACAGCTTCTACAGCTCATCTTCTTTGCAGGTTCATCAATCCAAAAGAGTTTTATATCCCTGAAACTCTCAACAGGATGTAAGCCATACTTCAACTCCTTGGAGAAAGCTCTAACAGCAGGAAGATGAAAGTACAATCAAGTCCTTTTCCTGCCCAAGACAGAAGCAGCAAGCAGCAGGCCAACACAACAGAGCAAGCAGCAAAGTGGCAGCTCCTCCTGACAGTTTTTTCAGCTCTTCTTTCTGGGCGGTTCCTTAGTACAGTAATAATCTAAAGTTCTGGGGTCTAGGCCCTAAAATTTATACTCAATTTCTCTTTGTTCTTTTGGGCAGAGTGTCTGTGCTCAGCTCAACCCAGTTCTGTCCTCTCTGGTTCAGCTTCCCAGCAGGAGGTAAAGACAGCATTGTCCAAGACAGGCCAGGCCCTTTCAGGTGCAAAGGAAATATCATCCCATCACTCTAAATGTAGATCAGGCCAATTCAGTTGCTAGTGAAACTCCTCCCACTACTCTGAATGCAGCCCAGGTCTATTCAGCCCAGCCGGACCCTTCAGAAAAGGCAACACACACCTTGACCCCCCCAGTGGCTGTCTACAGTGAAAGCACATCCCCAGCCCTTGTCACTCCAAAGCCAGACAATCAATCCAAAACCCAGCAGAGGCACACAGGATGGCTAAGTAAGACAATATCCACTTTCTAAAAGTGGCATTTTCAAACACACAACATAAAAATTATCTTTACTAAAAGATGCATTTTTACATTCTGAGTTCAGGGATACTAAACTCAATTTCTCTATCTTGTCCCAATGGGAATTTATACTTGTAAAATGTTACATCCTAAGGGACAGATCGCATTTCCATTCTGAAAAACTAAATACACTATATTCACTATCATGACATGTCACACACACCATTACATGTCCTACCTTTCACATATACTGCACCCTGCCCACAGAGGTACCTTGGGCCTACCTTAGAGGTGGCTTACATGTAATAAAAGAAAGAGTTAGGGCTTAGCAAATGAGCTCACTTGCCAAGTCGGCATGGCAGTCACAACTGCTTGCAGACACTGCAGTGGCAGGTCTGAGAATCCTATTTAAAGGCTGCTAAAGTGGGTGGCACAATCAGTGCTGCAGGCCTACTAGCAACATTTGATTCACAGGCCCGGGCACTCTCAGTGCACTTCACTAGGGACTTACCAGTAAATCAAATATGGCAATCATGGAAACACCAATTCATAATCCAATTTACAATAGGAGCACTTGCACTTTAACACTGAACAGCAGTGAGAAAGTGTCCAGAGTACAAAACCAACAAAGATAGGATCAAAAACAGGAGGCCAATAAGCAAAAAGCCAGGTCTAACAGCATTTTAGCCAATAGGGTTGTGCATGTTAACATTTTGAAGCTAGCACATATAATGTAAAAAGCAATAACAAGCCCAAGAATGCAACAGAATGTTGGATAAAAACTCCGGATTGGTTCAATGTGTATATCACAATTACATGGTGTAGCTTGGCAGCTTAGCCATAATAGCCATCTTGTCATGGTCATAGCTTGGTCAGCAAGACTGGGGGGTGCGAGCTACAGATTGTCCGACAATCACGCTGGCATATCATATTAATCATTATATGGGAAGCAGCATATGAGGGGGCTTAAGGGCAGTGGGAAGGAAAGGAGTATGGATTCTGAAGGGTATACAAACCACAGTATTATGTATAATAATATGTGTGTATGTTTTTGTCTGAGTGATTATTTAAAAATCCTAGGCAAAATCCAAAAGACACCTTAGCATGCCAGAGTGTACCCAACTATGTTTTAAATAATGCATTTCTTAGGGAGGTGTGACACCCCAAACACCCCTCCTGAAGCTACGCCCCTGCATCCTGTTTGAGATTGTGCATGTCTTTTTCTAAAGTTTTTGCAGCAAACTCTTAAAAGAAAAGATATCTCAAGACTAGAAGGAAGATATAGTCCCACTGGCAGGTCCGAAAAAAAACAGCTGTGACAGAAAAAGGGAAGGAATGCTCTGTATTTAAAAGAATACTGCACATTCATGCCGTTGTCCCTTTGCTGGCACTGTTTTGGCTGCCTACCGCCAACACAGGAAACCTTGTACCGTGGTGAAAGGATGCTTGTGTTGCATGAATGACTGTTTTTGTACAGGAAGGGGTACCTTCGTGCACAAAAACATTCCCCAGAAGCATGTTCTTCTTTCTATGAGTGTTACAGAATGCGGCACACATAGGAAGAGGAAGTAAAAAGCAAAAATAAATATATTTCTCCTCGTTATGCCTCCTCTGAAAAGGTGTATCTTTTTTGGGGGAATTTCCAGATTTACCACTTTTGGTAAATCTGGGAGTGCATCACACACCATGAGAGTGCCATGGGAACATCCATGTAATGCCTTTGAAAAGTCTTCCCAGGGCAGTCTAAGGCAACGCAGTGATTTGCGCTTCGTTGAGAGACATAAATGCTCCTGATTTATGAAGCCAGTCAGTGCCCTGCAAGGTGGCCTTGCATGGCTTAATAAATCAAAATTTGGGCTTGCGTTGCACTTGCACCACGTTGTGTGGTTCAAGAGCGACACCACTCCCCTTATTGTGAGAGAAAACATCAGGTGTGATGTTTAAAAATAGGTGGGTAGAAATCATTTTGAAAAAAGTAAACTCTGACAACCACATAGTGAGCGAAGATGTTTTTATGTAATGCAGGAATTCACTGTAACATCTTCAATTAAAGTGAATGTCTTATACATCAACACAAACATCGTGAAATTTCGATGTTTCAATTTAAGCCAGCCATAACACCAGCAGCTAGATTCATGAAGCCAAATTGCGATCGCAATTGCTGCGAAAAAGCAATTGCGATCGCAATTGGTAGAAAAGGTATTCAACAAACAAAATTGCGAATTCGCTAAACATTTATGCAAAATCGCTATGAAATTCGCAGAAACCAAGCAGAACACAATAGGCGAATCGGTAATAGCGAGAAAGCAGGTTTTCTGCGAATAAAAGAGCGATTTCGCTAAAATATCGCTATCGCAATTCATGAAATTTCGCAAATTGCGAAAAAAAACAAAATCGCAAATTGCGATGCGCAAATTAAGGAGAACCCAAACCAGGTGGTAACCATGAAAGAAAAAAAAACATCTCAAAAAAAGTATTGCTAAGTATCCACAGCTGCTGGCTTGAACAAACACACTTAAGGACATGCATCTGGAGCCTCAGGACTCTCACAATGCCAGGACTCTAGATGGTGGTCAGGCGGCGAAGGCTACAGCGAGCAGCACGGAACAGACGACGCATCCAGGAGCGGATATTCCGTCAGCGGGTCACCCTACTGGGCCAAACCAGGGAGCAGATCTACGCAAAGTACTGCCTAGGTGGGGCAATGATAATCAAGCTGATCCGGGACCTAGACCCCCTCCTGTAGCAACCAACAAGGAGGACCCACGCCGTCCCCACACATGTGAAGGTATTGTGCAACCTGCACCTACTGGCCTCCGGCAGCTTCCAGGGAATAGTCGCTGTTGCAGGGGGTATATCCCAGCCCACCATGTCCCGCTGCCTAAGGAGTTTCCTGGAGGCCATGCTGACCCGCCTACACCACTACATTTCATTTCCCACCAGCCAACAGGACTTGGACGAAACCTAGCTGCAATTTTACAATATAGGCCAATTTCCACACATCATAGGATGCATTGACTCTACCCACATCCATATCTGCCCACCTGCACAAACAGAATACATGTATCGGAACCGCAAGTCCTACCACTCCCTCAATATACAGATGGTATGCAATGCAAAGACAATCATCACGGACATTGTATCACAGTACCCGGGGAGCACACATGACTCCTTCATATTCCGGCACAGTGGCCTCCACACACGACTGGCCAGGGGAGACTTTGGTGAAGGACACCTACTGGGTAAGTACATATGCCACACAACAGTACAATATGCTAATTACGCTGCGCTGCACAGGCACTCACCCTCTGCTCCTATCATGCAGGTGACAGCGGCTACGCTCTCCGTGAGTACCTACTCACCCCATACCTCAACCCAGCAACACCACAGCAACGGCGTTACAATGCAGCACACATTCGCACAAGAAATTGCATTGAAAGGACATTTGGGCTTTTGAAGAGCAGATTTCGCATACTGCACAAGACTGGTGGGGCCATCAAATACGACCCAGAGGTCTGCTGCCGCATCGTGGCCGTGTGTGCTATCCTACACAACATTGCTACCAAGCGCAGGATACCTGTAGACATCTCAGGCAGTGAGTCAGAAGGGGACAATCGGCCACCTGCACATGTGCGTCACGCACGCGGGAAAAATCCAGCAGAAGGACAGAGGTGCCGCAACGAAATCTGCATGAACTATTTCTAGTGGACCCACACCCATTACTCAACTCATGCATGACAACATTAATAATGACATGAGGCAGTTTACGTTGTTCAGAATTTTAGTTACTGTTACTTCACAATAAACATGGCATTCTGAAAAGTGTTCATAGATTGACATATTGCGTCATATGTCCAGGGGAGTCTGAATGGCATGCTTGTTGTGTCAGCATGTGGTCCCTTTGGAATGCACCACAGTTCAGTGGCGTCTGTGGGTACTTGCCCCAGACCTCCTCTCTACGTCCTCCTCCTGATTTTGCCGTGCGACGGCAGAGGGCCTGCCGCTGCGGCGGGGTGCCACGGCCGGTGGTATGAACTGGCTGCTGTGGCTTGATGTTGCCTCACAGTTGTCGTCTGCCCCCCCCTCCTGGCCATGGCCACTGGCCTTCATGCCCTGCATGGCCACTGATATGTTCTCTAGGGCTGTAGCTACGTCCTGGCAGCGCTGCACCATTTGCATCTGCATGGCCAGGGATCGTCGCGATAGCTGTGAGGTGGCGTTACCAATGATGTGGTTTGACCTCGTGTACGCCCCAGGAGAGCGATCCCCAAGCAGGGATCCACCCACTAGACACCAGGGAGGGGGGAGAGGCCCCTTGGGCAAGGGCCTTCACTCCCCCATAAAGAAATTAACATAATTCAGTCTTTCTGCCCCCACTGGGGGGCATATGGGGCAGTAGCCCCCACAATGCCCCCGGGGGGGGCAGAAAGCCCACTATACACCAGGGATTTTTTTAGGGGGCACTTTTTTTAGGGTGGGGGCATTGGTGTGCCCGTTTCGCACCATTACAGCCTTTCTGCCCCCCTCCCCTGGGGGCAGATGGGGCAGTAGCCCCCAATCTGCACCACTGGAGGGGCAAAAAACCCACAAGATGCCAGGGATACTTTGGGGCAAATCTGAACTAGGATGGGGGCTGCCCAAAATGGGCATGCCCATGCCCCCGCCCCTCCCCCACAAAAATTACAGCCTTTCTGCCCCCCCTGGGGGGCAGATGGGGGCATTAGCCTGCAATCTGCTCCCAGCGGGGGGGCAGAAACCCCAGTAGAGGCCAGGGAATTTTGGGGCAAATTTTAATTAGGGTGGGGGCATTCTCATGCCCGTTTTGGGCAGCCCCCACCGTAATTAAAATTTGCCCAAAAAACTCCATGGCGTCTAGTGGACTTTCTACCCCCCTTGGGGGGGCAGATGGGGGCATTAGTGGATCCCTGCTTGGAGATCACCCCAGGAGGGCAAACCCCAAGCAGGGATCCACCCCACCCACTAGACACCAGGGAGGGGGGAGCGGCCCCTTGGGCAAGGGCCTTCACTCCCCCCATAAGGAAATTAACATAATTCAGTTTTTCCGCCCCCCCGGAGGGGCAGATGGGGCAGTAGCCCCCAATTTCCCCCCCCCCCGGGGCAGAAAGCCCACTATACACCACGGATTTTTTTGTGTGCATGTCTTTTTAGGGTGGGGCTGCCCGAAAGGGGCACGCCAATGCCCCCCGGCACCATTACAGCCTTTCTGCCCCCCCTGGAGGCAGATGGGGGCAGTAGCCCCCAATCTGCTCCCCCAAGGGGGCAGAAAGCCCACTTGACACCAGGTGTTTTTTTCTGTGCAATTTTTTTTAGGGTGGGAGATGCCAGAAACGGGTATGCCAATACCCCCACCCAGACCACCATTACAGTCTTTCTGGGGCAAAAAACCCACTAGACGCCAGGGATATTTTGGGGCAAATCTGAACTAGGTTGGGGGCTGCCCAAAATGGGCATGCATTCGTTCCAAAAGCTTTATTCGATTAAAAAAAATAATCATAAAAGCACATAGAAAAAGTTAACATTTACAATGCATAAAATTATGTTCTGGAACAGTTATCAAAAGGAAGAAAGAACAGGTTTTAAATGCAAGCGTTAAAGAAAAGCAGTACATATCCATGTAGCAGCAAACAACCAATATATGTTAAAAAACCATGCTTTTCCTTGCGGCCATGAATTTCAGAATATAAGTGGCCGTAAAAAAACAAATATCTGGCTCTTCTAAAGAGAACAATAAACTCATAGCAGATTTAATAGTTGTTACTGCATTTTTTTAAACAGTGGTTTAAGATAGATAATGCGGTAATGCAGGTATAAATCACAAATAAATAAAAAGTGCACACTGCTCTGTTTCGTGACGCTATCACATGGGCATGGAGCAGAATGGTATTTTTTTATACAGGGGAACGCCACCAAATAGTGTATAATTCCTAGTCTTAGCCTAGTGAGAACAAACCGATGGGATGGTCTAGTAACAACCGTCAGATATTTTTGATAGCCAGTAGTAACCACATTTGAGTAATAATACTGGGGGATTGTTAATTGCATATTGGCATCTCTACGCGCTTGGGCTTTCTTCCCCACATATATATACTTGATCTCTTTCTTGGTGATATTGATTACGCTTTCTGGGTTACCCATAATATTCATGTTAAACATATCCCTAAAGGTTGTTACCACATAGTTAATCCATGGGATAAATGAGCTTTTATCCAGGCGAAGGCAGTCACTGATGATGCTTCTAGTAAAACTGGTTTCTTCCTTCAACCATAACGCTTTCCATACCATCTGGGGTCTTAGCCCAATTAAATCGGTCATATATTCCAGCCCCACTTCGTGGTGTACTACCTCAGTAGAGGCTGACATAGGTAAGCAAAGTTGTTTTTTTAGAAAACAATTTTCTTCGACTTGCAGTTCCCCGTGGCGGCAATACCCCCAAACACCAGATCCATAGAGTGCAATTGAAATGCATCTTTGACGATATATAGATATCATGTCATGGATACGGCAGTTCCCCAACTTGATAGCAAATTTAAAAACTCCAAAGGCACTTTTAGCCATCTTGGCTCTAACATTGGTTATCTCCTGAAGCCACATACCACTACTGCTAAAAGTTATACCTAAATAGCAAACATTTTCTGCAACTTGTAATTTTTGGTTCTCAATATAGAAGGGTCTCAACTTCCTCATGTTTTGGCCACATGACATAATAAATGTTTTAGTATTATTAAGCAGCACACAGAACTCCCGAGGCTTCGCCAGGAGCAACGTTAACTTTTAAAAGCCCTCACTGACCTTGGTCATCGCTCGCTGTGCCCCTCAGCTGCGCTCTGGACTTCCGCGCACGGCAGCACTTCTTAGCAGCCTCTATCTTCTCCCTCCTGCACGCCACCCAGAGCGCCTCCCGCTGATCGTCTCCTCCTGAGACGGGCGAGTTCTCCATCTTGGGCGGCTCTGGGTCAGCGTTGCAGCGTTTGGGCCCCTCCCCCCCAGATCAGTACTTTAGGCGCACTGTGGACCTCGCGCCTACCACTCAGCACACAGAACTCCCGAGGCCTCGCCAGGAGCAATGTTAACTTTTAAAAGCCCTCACTGACCTTGGTCATCGCTCGCTGTGCCCCTCAGCTGCGCTCTGGACTTCCGCGCACGGCAGCACTTCTTAGCAGCCTCTATCTTCTCCCTCCTGCACGCCACCCAGAGCGCCTCCCTCTGATCGTCTCCTCCTGAGACGGGCGAGTTCTCCATCTTGGGCGGCTCTGGGTCAGCGTTGCAGCGTTTGGGCCCCTCCCCCCTAGACCAGTACTTTAGGCGCACTGTGGACCTCACGCCTACCACTCAGCACACAGAACTCCCGAGGCTTCGCCGGGAGCAACGTTAACTTATAAAAGCCCTCACTGACCTTGATCATCGCTCGCTGTGCCCCTCAGCTGCGCTCCGGACTTCCGCGCACGGCAGCACTTCTTAGCAGCCTCTATCTTCTCCCTCCTGCACGCCACCCAGAGCGCCTCCCGCTGATCGTCTCTGCCTGAGACGGGCGAGTTCTCCATCTTGGGCGGCTCTGGGTCAGCGTTGCAGCGTTTGGGCCACTCCCCCCTAGCCACTCCCCCTCATGTGTCCCTACATAATGGTTGGCCAGTCCCGGCAGCGCAGCGGACGAGCGCAGCGGGCGCGACGAAGGCGCGACGAAGTTGCGCCTAAGTTAAGCCTGTCTGCGCCCGTCCGCGACGGGCCAGGACCAGGGGCCTTAGACCCTGCCCCTCCTCTGGTGTACACCCCTGCCCAACTATTGTCCTTTTCTGCTTCTGCCCCTCTTTCTCCCTCTGCAGTCCAACACTTAGTTTCGCTCGGCATCTATGTCCCCAACCCTCCTTGCTCTTGTCCTGTCTCTCCTACTTCCTCTTCCTCTATCTCTTCTATGCCCTCTGTTACTGGCCCCATTTCCGGTTCCCCAGTCGCCTCTGCTATCCTCCTTAATACTCGTTCCGCCGTTAAAAACCAAACTGCCCTTTTCAATCTCTTGGACACTGATTCCCCGGATTTTCTTTTCCTTACCGAAACCTGGTTCTCTTCTGATTCACTCCCGGACCTCCTTGCTATTCTCCCTAGTACCCACTATGCCCTTCGTGCTGACCGCCCTGACGGAAAAACTGGAGGCGGTGCGACGATGATAGTTCGCTCTTCTATGAAATTCCAGCTTCTTCCACATCCCCGCATACCCAGTGTTGACTTTCTGGTGGCCCGCTCTCTTAATCTCCCGGTACCTCTTACGGTGGTCCTCATGTACCGCCCCCCTCAAAGTATGCCATCATTTGTGTCTACCTTGCAGGACCTCTTGGCCACCTTGGCGGTAAATAATTCCTCGCTGCTCCTGCTCGGTGACTTCAACTTTTGGCCTGGTGATCCGAGGGAGGACTCCTCATCCAAAGACTTCTCTGCCACACTTCAGTGCCTTAATTTCTTACCTCACGTTTTGGTCCCTACCCACACCCACGGTCATATCTTGGACCAAATCTGGTCCCTACGCTATAACCTTTCGGCAACCTCTATCCTTCCCTGTGTCTGGTCAGATCACTCCATGATCTCCTTTTCTATCCACTTGGGTCAAGCTGAGAAAGCCCCCTTGCCTAAAAACATCTTGGCTCGAAGCTGGAACAAGACTGATCTTAACGATCTTTCTTCCTTATTGTCTTCATCCGCTCCTATCCTGACTGACCTGCCTTTGGAAAGTCAGGCGGATGCTATTAACACCTGGCTTTCTTCTGCTTGTGACCAGGTCGCCCCACTCAAAAAGATCAAATCAGCTCGCCTCCATGACGCTCACAAGTGGTTTTCCAGCGACCTTAAATCCCTGAAATTAGAGCTCAGGCGCTCGGAGAGTCATTGGCGACGCAACTACTGCCCTACCCTCCGCCTCAAATACAAAGCCCTCCTCAACAACTATAAAAAAGCCATCTTAGCGGCCAAATCTAAATACTTTACTGAGCGAGTGGCCCTCTCGGCCAACAAATCTCGTGAGATTTTGTCACTAGTTCACAGTCTTGCCACCTCTGATCGCGCCTGTCTTTCCCCTGCCCCTTCTCAATAAAATCATTACCATTAAGGCCAACATTCCCATTGTGTCTCAACCTGAACTGTCTGATCATTCTCATCTGTCTCCCTCTGTTCTGGATCATTTCGAACCAATTTCATCTGAGCTCTTCCTCGACCTGCTTGTCAAGGTCAAGTCCGGCTCCCCTGCGGACTGTGCTCCCGCACGGATCCTCAGAACCCTCTACACTAGCTGTCCCATCCCCCCCCTTACTTTTCTCAACACTTCCTTGGCCTCGGGTTGTGTTCCCTCCTCCTTTAAATCTGCTATTGTTTTTCCTATCTTGAAAAAAGCCGGCCTGGACCCCTCTCTTCCATCTAATTTCAGGCCGATTTCCCTTCTCCCCTACCTAGGGAAGATTCTCGAAAGCTACGTGACATCCTGCCTTTCCACCTACATTGAAGAGAACCATCTCTTGGCCTCCCACCAGGCGGGCTTTCGTCCCGGTCACTCCACTGAGGGTGTGGTCCTCGCGGTCCTGGATGAACTTAAGGGGAAGGCCGACAGCAACCTCCCCCAGGCCTTGGTCCTTTTGGATTTGTCCGCTGCGTTTGACACGGTCGATCATGCCATCCTTCTCGACCGTGTCAGCGCAGCGGGCATCCAAGGCACTGCCTTCTCCTGGATCGCGTCCTTCCTTCAAGGCAGATCACAGGCAGTTCACCTCTCTGACTTTTCTGCTCCCCCTCTTCCGGTCACCTGTGGGGTCCCTCAAGGTTCTTCCCTTTCCCCCCTTCTCTTCAACCTTTACATCCGCCCCCTCATCTCCTCTCTTCTCGAGCTGGGGGTCTCTGTGTACAATTACGCAGATGACTTCCAGCTCGTCTTTGATCTTTCATCCCCAGCTGATTCTCTCCCTAAGTTTTGTTCCACTCTTGTTTTCATTTCCCAGTGGATGAGCTTCAATCATTTGAAGCTCAATCCCGACAAGACTGAGCTCGTCCTCACTGGTGGCTCGTCTAATCCCTGGTCCTCAGCTCACTGGCCCCTTTCTTTTGGCCCTCCCCGGTCTCCTCTGTCCGGACCTTGGGCATCAAGATCAGCAATGATCTGTCCATGCATGCCCAAATCAGTTCCGTTGTGTCTTCTTATTTTTCCTCCCTCCGTCTAATTCGTAAGATCTCCCGGTTCTTTTCTGTTGACGCTCTCAAAACCATTATCACGGCCCTCATTACATCCCGCCTGGATTATGGAAACGGCTTGTACGTAGGTATTCCTGCCTACGAAACTCGCCGTCTCCAGGCCATCCAAAACCAGGCGGCCCGCCTTATCCTTCGTCTTCCTAAATCCTCCCACATCACCCCGGCCCTCAAAACCCTTCATTGGCTTCCGGTTCATTTCAGGTCTCAGTTCAAACTAGCTTGCTTGGCCTTCCGGGCACACGCTCGCTCTGCCCCGCTTTTCATTACTCTAATCTCTTCTCACGCCCCCAGTCGTTCTCGCCGCTCTTCCTCTCTTTCTCTTCTTCACGTCCCCCGCTTCCGCAAATCCCGCACCGGGGGCACCCGATTCTCTGTGCGGGCCCCCCAGATTTGGAATAATCTCCCTCTTTCCATTCGCTCTATCCCTATTTTCTCCCACTTTCGTAAAGCCCTCAAAACTTTTCTTTTTCTTCAGGCATTCCCCGGCTAATCCCCTTGGGACCCTCTGTAGATACTGATGTGCTCCTTAGCGCCAGGAAGCCGCTTGGCCGCAGTGCGCTTTAGAAATTTCTTTTTCATTTCATTCATTAATCTTCAGATTCCTTCCCCTAATAAAACCTGAAAGCCTATCCATTAATCTCTGCAAGCCAAGGGGAGTTCTCGATAAAAGCACCGCATCGTCAGCGTAAAGCAGCACAGGGATAACTTGACCCTCAGTTTGCGGAGCGTCGGAATTAACCAGTTTAAGCTCTGCATCAATGGCATTAATAAAAAGGGAGAAAAGGAGGGGCGCAAGGACACAGCCTTGCCTTATGCCTAAATTGACCTTGATTTTATCAGTACATTCTCCTGCTTGACCGTACCCTATACGAGCAGATAATTTAGTATATAGTCTGGCCAAAAAATAGATAATCGCTGCGGGGGCACCTTGTTCTAGTAGCGTTGTCCATAATAGGGAATGATCGACTAAATCAAACGCGCTACTTAAATCTGCAAAGCAGAGGAAAAGCGAACCCTGCTTAGCACGCGTGTACTTCCCTATTATGAGGTCCAAATTGATGCACTGTTCAATGGTCCCAAGTCCCTTCCGGAACCCAAATTGTGACTGCGCAAGAATTCCGTGGTCCTCGGCCCACTCTTCTAGCCTAAGCAGCAGCATCCTACTCATGGTTTTCAGGGATGAGTCAAAAAGGAAATAGGTTGATAGTTTTTTGCATCGGACCTATTTCCCTTTTTATATATAAGAATGATTACAGACTCACCCCAGGTAGGTGGTGCACTTTCCATTACTGCTGCGTTAAAAAATTTGGTCAGGAGAGGGCCCCAGAGTAACATGTCGGCCTTATATAAGTCAATTGGCACCCCGTCTGGGCCCGGGGCTTTCCCTCCCTTACTACACCATGTTCTACCTCTAGGACTGTAATGTGGAGGGGGATTATGAGCCAATGGGTGTCGCCTCAAG
This sequence comes from Lissotriton vulgaris, assembly GCF_964263255.1. NCBI lineage: Eukaryota > Metazoa > Chordata > Amphibia > Caudata > Salamandridae > Lissotriton > Lissotriton vulgaris. The sequence continues at coordinate 1,303,928,727 of NC_141694.1, forward strand.
TGGGCGAAGTAACCACACCCACCGGGTCGAAAATGCTAGAGAAGTGAGAGACCCAACTTTCCTCACTGACTTAGGCAGTTAAAACTGGGGCATCGTCAATCCTAAGAAAGGGACTGTTAACTGTATCCCAGAAGAGCTTACTATTTGATAGTTCAACGGCCATTGTCAATTTGCCCCAGGCTTCCTCCTGGAGCTCACGCTTCCTACGCTTCAGCTGCTCTTTATATACAGCTCTAAGAGTTATGATGGTTGGCTTATCCCGGGGGCTACTTGATAGAGCCTTCTTTATCTTCCGTAAGGACTCAGTACAAGCATTATCAAACCACCCTATCTTTTCCTTCTTTCCACTATCCTTTGTCGTGGTCAGGATTTTATTAATTAAACATTAATCTTATTAAAACTCCTTAAGATGCACAATGAATCTGTATTCCCATCCAAGCAGTTATGCAGCTCCGGTAAACAACGATTTTAATCATGAGCTTTTCCGAATTGTCTCCTTTCCATTTGATCCTATGGCCATTTGGCCAACAGGGGACAATATCATTAACAGCAGTTGGATGGCCTGATCCTTAGAACCCCAGACAGATAATGCTATTGTAATACAGTTGTGATCGCTGACAGATAAATCCAGTACAACCGGGGTATCGCAATAAACACTAATATCCTCTGAGATCAGCAAGTGGTCAATAACGGTAGCAGCATTTCTGCCAGTGAAAGTAGGAACAGAATTACCCTCCTTGTCTTTGGCAGGCTGCAGTGCAAGCAAATCAAATTTAACCATTACAGAGTTCAACAAGTCTCCATAGGTGCTGTGAAAAAAGTGAGTACAATCCTCCTCTCTGTCGTCATTAAACCCACAGGCCTTGGTTAGCGATAAGGGGCACATGGGAATATTGAAATCGCCTCCCCAAATAAAAGTAAAATTAACATGAGTATCCAAACTGATCTTGTCAAGGGCATTCTCCAATTCATTAACTACAATAAAACGTGAGGAGTCAAACAAATTATTATAGTAGTTAATTAACAAAACGTTGCAGCCGTTCTTATGTTGTAACCAGAGCACTTGGGAGTGACAACCACCCATTTCATATCTTATAACTTGCACTGGGAGTTTCACAGAGAGTAAAATGAGAAGACCATCTTTGGCTCTGCCCATAATCGATCCCTGTGCCGGTAAATTAAAAGAGACTTAACCCTCATAATTAATGTGGTCCATGCACCATGTCTCTTGTAGGCATAATATATCATAATTGTTAACAAAGTCCCTCCACCCAAGGGAATCTACTTTACTATTCCACGCAGCGATGTTCCAGCTGGCTAAATTATACCATTTACACTGAGCTCCTGTTCTGAGTTCGGAGACTTCAATGGTTTTCAAGGGGGTAACATCTAATATCGTTGTTAAGACTACATTCGGGGTTGGTTCACCACTTAAAATTATGGTGGGATCAGGCTGAAGAACTGCCCCTGCGGAGTTCACGTTAACTTGTGCCACCTCAATATTATTTTCCGCTAAACAACGGTCCTCCATTGTATTAACTTGATCTCGGGTGGGCGCCTCAAGGGACTCTGACAGGGGTCCGGTACCACCCTCCGGGTCCAGGCATATCCCTGATTCCTGGTTTGGGGGAAGTAGTCAATCTACTGCATCTAAGCAGCTATAACGGTTATAACTACAAAATGTGTCAGGGATGTGCATAGGACCTGGTCTACCCCAGTTCCCCCTATTCCCTCCCCTACGTTCTACTGTAAACCATTCGTCGATCCTCCCCTTAAAATCCCCCGAACAGACCGGGGAATAGAAGAAGGATAACAGGAGTGACTGAATGGAGGTGTCGGGTCCTTGACTAGGCCATGGGCATATATAAGAGACAGATCTAGGATCTCTAAAGGTCACTAGTATGCAATCGCCTTTTATCGTTTTAGCTGTTTTACCTAGCCATGGGAGCCTTCTTACCATTATAATCTCACTCGAGATTTGGGGGGGTAATGGTCTATACAAATTAAGCCAACCAACCACCTTGTTTTTAAGTGAGGCAAAAGATTCTCTAGCCTGCTCCTCCGACACAGGGACTCCAGCTAAGACAACCACTAGGAGGTTAGCTTCAGGAGGCAGATCCGGCAGTAATATTTTTTTTTCCGGTGGACTGTCTGCCTGCAACTTTTGTTTTGCTGGTAGATCAGGTTTACTAGTTGGTGCCTGGGTGTTCGCTGGAGGGCCAGCAGTCGTACTAGGGGGATGCTGCGGAGCAGCATTTGGGATAACTGGGGTTTTAATTGTAGGCAAATGCACCCCCCCCTGAAATATCTCTTTCCTACCTGACTCCAGCTTTTTGTTGACATTACCTATACATTCTATGACCCCAGTAGGGGCCTTTTCGATGCTTGCCAATCTAGATTCTATGTTGACTAGCCTTACTTCAAGAGGGTGGAGTAGGGTCTTAAGGAATGCGCCTAAGCCTTCCATCGACAATACAGGGCTTGTCGATACCGGCTGTTGATTTCCCTGTGAAAAAGGGGCTAAACCCACTCCCGGTGGTTCAATAGACTTTCTCATATCAGTGGGGGTCCTTCCTTCATGAGCGGTACCACTCAGTTGTTTAGCTTGTTTGGCCTGTCTCCCAACATGTTTTTGGGCCGAACGCTTCCTTTTAGGGACCGCCCCTTCCCTAATTGCATTGGTCTGTATATATTTAGCACTTCCCTCGTTATCAATAGTACTAATACCATGGGAACTAAGTAACAAATTAATCTCCGGCCTTATATCGTTAGTCAATATTTCCAAATCCTGTTCTTAGCTGACGAGTTGTCATCAGACACGGGTACAGGTAGTTCATGAATATTAGTGACCGTACACCTCTCTGGTGTTTTGGCGTTCGCAATGCCACCCAGTGAGGATCTCTTTGGATATTAGGGTATTGGCCCTAACAAGAAATTGGTCCATGGTTCCCGTTGTGTTTCCCGCCGCTAATGTTGACTTACTTCTCATCTCTCGTCCTGCCATGGTCCTCAGGGTAGGGTCCTCTGGGGTGATGTTACTTTTGAACAACAGATGTCAGGGGAATGGCCCGGTCCGGTCTCGCCTGGGCTAGAACGGGCTAAAACGGGCCCGCCCTTGGCCTGGGCTTTGCCCGGCGCCACCCGCGCGCGTCCCGCGGACCGCGGGTGTAGGTGGGGCTAAATAGAGGAAGGTGGGGACAGGAAGAGGCCCCAGCTGCGGCAGATGGCAAGCCGCTAGGCTTGCTGGTCCTCGCAGTCCCGCACCCGTGCAAATAGCCTCAGAGATCCGCCCAGGTCGTCAGGCGTGAGTGTTCCCAAAGAAGAAGATCCAGGAATGAAGTAAGGTCCGTAACTGTCAGCTCCCAAGAGTTCTGCGGCTGGCGAGGGGTTCCCGCGAAGCGGGGGCTGCGAGCCGTCAAGTATTGCAGGGAGGCGGGGCGGGAAGAGGCCCCATCTGCGGCAGATGGCAAGCCGCTAGGCACCCGCCCCTCTCCCACAAACATTACAGCCTATCTGCCCCCCCTGGGGGGCAGATGGGGGCGTTAGCCCCCAATCTTCCCCCGGGGGGTCAGAAAGCCCAGTATAGGCCAGGGATTTTTTGGGCAAATTTTAATTAGGGTGGTGGCATTATCATGCCCATTTTGGGCAGCCCCCACCCTAATTAAAATTACCCAAAAAACTCCCTGGAATTTAGTGGACTTTCTGCCCCCCTTGGGGGGCAGATAGGGGCATTAGTGGATCCCTGCTTGGGGATCGCCCCAGGAGGGCGAACCCCAAGCAGGGATCCACCCACTAGACACCATGGAGAGGGAGCGCCCCCTTGGGCAAGGGCCTTCATTCCCCCCATAAAGAAATTAACATAATTCAGTCTTTCTGCCCCCCTGGGGGGCAGATAGGGCAGTAGCCCCCAATCTTCCCCCCGGGGGGGCAGAAATCCCACTATACACCAGGGATTTTTTGGGGGGCACTTTTTTAGGGTGGGGGCTGCCCGAAACGGGCACGCCAATGCCCCCACCCCCGGCACCATTACAGCCTTTCTGCCCCCTCTGGAGCAGATGGGGGCAGCAGCCCCCAATTTGCCCCCCGGGGGGCAGAAAGCCCACTATACACCAGGGATTTTTTGTGTGCATGTTGTTTTAGGGTGGGGCCTGCCTGAAACGGGCACGCCAATGCCCCCACCCCGGCACCATCACAGCCTTTCTGCCCCCCCGGGGGGCAGATGGGGCATAGGGCCCCCAATCTGCACCCCAGAGGGGCAAAAAACCCACTAGACGCCAGGGATATTTTGGGGCAAATCTGAATTAGGGTGGGGGCTGCCCAAAATGGGCATGCCAATGCCCCCACCCCTCCCCCACAAAAATTACAGCCTTTCCGTTCCCCCTGGGAGGCGATGGGGGCATTAGCCCCCAATCTGCCCCCAGGGGGCAAAAAGCCCAGTAGAGCCCAGGGATTTTTTGGGCAAATATGAATTAGGGTGGGGGCATTATCATGCCCGTTTAGGGCAGCCCCCACCCTAATTAAAATTTGCCCAAATAACTCCCTGGCGTCTAGAGGAATTTCTGCCCCCCTTTGGGGGCACATGGGGGCATTAGCCCCAATCTGCCCCACCAGGGGGGCAAAAAGACCACTAGACGCCAGGGATTCTTTTGGGGGCAAATTTGAAATAGGGTAGGGCTGCCCAAAATGTGAATGCCCATGCCCCCACCCCATCCCCCGCAACAATTACAGCCTTCTTGCCCCCCTAGGGGGCAGATGGAGCAGTAGCCCCCAATCTGCCCCCTGGGGGGGGGCAAAAAGCCCACTAGACACCAGGGATTTGTTTGGCAAATTTTTATTAGGGTGGGGGCATTGGCATGCCCATTTTAGGCAGACCCCACCCTAATTAAAATGTTCCCAAAAAACTCCCTGGCATCTAGTGGACTTTCTGACCCCCTGGGGGGCAGATGGGGCCATTACCCCCTAATCTGCCCCTCCAGGGTGGGGGGCAAAAAGCCCACTAGACGCCAGGGATTTTTTGGGGGCAAATTTGAATCGGATGGGCTGCCCAAAACGGGCATGCCCATGCCCCCACCCCCTCCCCCACAACAATTACAGCCTTCCTGCCCCCTTAGGGGCAGATGGGGCAGTAGCCCCCAATCTGCCCCCTCCAGGGGGGGCAAAAAGCCCACTAGACACCAGGGATTTTTTTAGGCAAATTTTTATTAGGGTGTGGCACTGACATGCCCGTTTTGGGCAGACCCCGCCCTAATTAAAATTTGCACAAAAAACTCCCTGGCATCTAGTGGACTTTCTGCCCCACCTGGGGGGCAGATTGGGGCATTACCCCCTAATCTGCCCTGCCGGGGGGGGGGGCAAAAAGCCCACTAGACGCCATGGATTTTTTGAGGGGCTAATTTGAAATAGGGTGAGGCTGCCCAAAACGGGCATGCCCATGCCCCCACCCCCTCCCACACAACAATAACAGCCTTCCTGCACCCCTGGGAGGCAGATGGGGCAGTAGCCCCCAATCTGCCCCTCCGGGGGGCAAAAAGCCCACTAGACACCAGGGATTGTTTTGGGCAAATTATTATTAGGGTGGGGGCATTGGCATGCCCGTTTTGGGCAGACCCACCCTAATTAAAATTTGCACAAAAAACTCCCTGGCATCTAGTGGACTTTCTGCCCCACCTTGGGGGCGTGTCTAATGCACTTTGATGGGGGCATTACCCCCCAATCTGCCCCGCCGGCGGGGCAAAAAATCCACTAGACGCCAGGGATTTTTTTGGGCCAATTTTGAATTTGGGTGGGGCTGCCAAAAACGGGCTTGCCCATGCCCCCACCCCCTTTCCCACAAAAATTACAGTCTTCCTGTCCCCCCTGGGGGCAGATAGGGCAGTAGCCCCCAATCTGCCTACCCCTGGGGGGGTAAAAAGCCCACTAGACACCAAGGATCTTTTTGGGCACATTTTTATTAGGGTGGGGGCATTGGCATGCCCATTTTGGGCAGACCTCACCCTAATTAAAATTTGCTAAAAAAAAATCCCTGGCATCTAGTAGGCTTTCTGCCCCCCTGGGGGGCAGATGGGGGCATTAGCCCCCACCTGCACCCCCTTGGGGGGGGCAAAAAGCCCACTAGTCGCCAGGGATTTATTTGGCAACATTTTTATTAGGGTGGGAGCATTGGCATGTCCGTTTTGGGCAGACTCCACCGTAATAATAATTTGCTCAAAAAAAATCCCTGGCATCTAGTAGGCTTTCTGCCCCCCTGGGGGGCAGATGGGGGCATTAGCCCCCAATCTGCACCTCCTTGGGAGGGGGCAAAAAGCCCACTAGTCGCCAGGGATTTTTTGGGGAACATTTGTATTAGGGTGGGGGCTGCCCAAAACGGGCATGCCAATTCCCCCGCCTGCAACAATTACAACCTTTCTGCCCCCCCTGGAGGGAAGATGGGGGCATTAGCCCCCAATCTGCCATCCCGGGGAGGCAAAAAACCAATTTGACGCCAATGATTATGCTGGCTTTGTTATGTGTGGGGGTGGGGGCTGCCCAGAATGGGCATACCAATTTCCCCATCCCACAAGAAAAATAGCCACAGTGTTTCTGCCCCCCTTGGGGGCATATCGGGGCAACCCCACCCCCGAATTCCCCCCCCCAGGGCGGCAGAAAGTCGACTAGGCACGGATTTGTTTTTTGCAATATGCCTACCTGTGGATTTTGGGCCCTAGCGCAGCCGGCACATAGGGAAACCTAGCAAACTTGTACATTTTTGAAAACTAGACACACAGGAAAATCCAGAATGGGGTGACTTGACTGGCTCTCACCAGGTTATGTTACCCAGAATCCCTTGCAAACCTAAAAATGTGTCCAAAAAAAACAAATTTTCCTCACATTTCTGTGTTAGAAAATGCTGGAATCTGTGTGGATCCACAAAATTCCACCAGCCCCACATTCCCCACTTGTGTGGATAGGCCTAGTGCCCGTTACAGGCAAGGGCCAAAAACCTATTGAGGCGACATCAAAAGTACCTAACACAAAACAACCTGGTTTTGCAAGGGGGGTCACCTGGGTTTTTGGTCCAGTGCTCGACGGCCATCTAGGGAAATCTACCAAACCCACACATTTCTGAAAAGTAGACACCAGGAGGCTTCCAAGGAGGTATGGCTTGCGTGGATCCCCCAACGTCCCCTTACCCAGAATCCCTTGCAAACCTCAATTTTAGCTGAAAAAATCTGTTTTTTCACACGTTTTTGTGTGGAAAAGTGTGGCATCACCGGGCTCATACATAAGTCCACCCAGCGTTGCCCCAGGTCTCCCTATAAAAATGGTGCCTCACTTGTGTGGGAGGCGCAAGTACCCGCGATAGGCAAGGGCCCAAAACGTAGTGAGGCGACATCAAAATTGCCTATCTCAAAACCACCTGCTTTTGCAAGGGGGGTCACCTGGGTTTTTGGCCCCGTGGTCGACAGCCATCATTTGAGAAATTAACATCCGTTTATGATTCTTTTATTAATAATGTACATTTGGGCCGGGACACCTTGGCAATGAAAGAAAATGGCGCTGGAAGAAAGATTGTACTGCGCATGTCCGGAAAGAGACACAATGTGACCTAGTGCCTGGAAAATTGAACGACTGCCAAAGATCAAGGACAGCAGCTGTGTGAACGTGGGAACGTGTGATATTTGTCAATGGAGCTTGAATAAAATGTTATTTAGTTTGCAACAAAATATGTATGGAAAAGAAATACATAGATGAGCTAAAGGGGAAGGGTTTATTAAACAAATGGGTTAATTAGAAAAATTAATATGACAGCATGAGGTGATGACAACACCCCTGCCCAATAACAGTCTATGATCCACAGATATTTGCAACTTTTGAGGGTGGGATTAAAGAGTATAGTTAGAGGGACAAAAGTTTTTTAGTAGTGTGTTCATCATGAGAGGGATCGATCAATGCTGAGAGAGAGAGACAGGCGATAGCTGCTGGAAAGAAGATAACAGACTGGGAAGATACAATTCTGAAAGACAACCTGATTAGATTGAAGATTGCGGAAGAATATTGAGGAGGGAGAGAGTGAAAGAGAGTGATGCGTTCCGGTGAATCGGGGTTCTAGAGAAGTGTAGTAAGTATTTCCCTGTCCTGATTCTGTGATATAGTTTTTGTCTCCTGGCTTTTAATCAGGTGACCTCCACCAGTCCTTAGGACAGAGGTTTGGGTTTCCAATTTCACCATTGCTAAATATATTTCTGTCTTAAATTTGCATATCTTTTGCAAATGTATGATTTATTATGTATTTTGTCTCTTCATCTATCCACTTCTAATACATTGAATTGTTAAATTAACAAACTTAGAAGGCGGTCGGACAGAGGTCAATCAGCAGTACTTATTCTGCTTGACCTGTCGGCCGCCTTCGATACGGTTAACCACAGAATTTTGTTGAGAAGGCTGAGGGAGATAGGGGTAACAGAACCCGCCATGAAATGGTTTCAGTCCTTTTTACAGGGTAGGCAGCAAGCGGTGGCTCTTTCTCCTTTTCAATCCTCTTTTACCAATATTTTGCACGGTGTCCCGCAGGGCTCGGCCATCAGCCCTATACTATTTAACATTTATATGAAACCACTAATGACAGTCATCAGAAAACATAACATCAACATTATAAATTATGCTGATGACACCCAGCTGATTATTTCACTGGAGGGGGAACAATCTACCTCATTGGAAGGGTTTCATAGATGTCTGCGGGACACAGCATTGTGGCTTAAGGAAAACTCGTTGCAATTTAATGGTGACAAAACGGAGGTGTTGTACTGCCCCGTGGAAAGAGTCCCTCGTGGGCTGCCTAGCAACTTTTAGCCTTTAGACACCTCGACCCCATTGGAACCTGTAAAGAAAGTCCTTAACCTAGGCATCATCTTTGACTGTCAGATAACGCTAGAAGCGCAGGTGACAAAAATAGTGGGTTGTTGCTTGGCCATCATTAGGTCACTGAGGAAGATTTTTCCCCTGCTGCTTTCTATGGCTTGGACAGTGATAGTGCGCAGTACCATTCTCAGTAGATTAGACTACTGTAACGCCCTATTGCTGGAAGCTCCCAATTTCCTATTGGATATGTTACAGAGAATACAATCTATGGCAGCCAAATTGGCCTTGGGTTGGCCTCTTCTTCCTCACAGGCTTTAGCAGAACTACACTGGCTGCCGCTAAGGCAAAGAGTTCAATTTTAATTTCTTTGCCTAGTGTTTAAGGCCCTCAATGGGAGGGGGTCGGTCTCCTTTCAAAAGAAATTCTCCTGGTATGCACCCATGAGAACCCTGCGTTCTTCAGGGGCAAAGCTCGTGAAAGTACCCAAATTCAGGAAGGTGAGGTCAGGTGGCAGGTCTTTTGAGGTGGCGGCAGCAAGGCTCTGGAATGCCCTGCCTCTGGAACTCATACAAACTAATGAGATTCTGCCTTTCAGGAAAAAGCTAAAAACATGGCTCTTTCCAAAGATTTAATTGCAAGTTGCAGTGTGGCCTCATGAGTGTGTATTTCTGAAAGGTTTAGCGCCAGGACGCCTGCAAGGTGACAGATGCGCTTTAGAAGAACAATAAATAATAAAAATAATTGAGTCTATGAATTGAATGTATATGATAAATGAATTTTTCTCTCCCATCAAAGTTGATGGAGTTTGCGCTGTGCATCTGTACAAATGAGTGTTCATTTTGACTGAGTTATTAGATAAAATTCACTGAATCTTACCCGGAGTCTGTGATTATTTTATTGAGAGCTATTAGATAAGTTAGTTTGTTTGTTAATATCACCATCAACTTCTCGACTAATGGTCCAGTGACCAAAGGAAGAGTGTTTATTTGTGAAGATTAGTTAGGCACTGACTAATCAAGATCAAAGTGAATATAAAACTTGACCACCCAGCGGGAACGAGTCAGCCAGGGAAAATATGAGTGTGTACGTGGGCCCATTTTTAAAGATCTGTTGATTGTGAAATAGTCACCCTGGCCACCCTCTTCGCTGGATCAGTTTTTCTGGTAGCAGAGCGATGGTTATTTTCGATTAGTTTGGTGATGAATGATTATTGATTATTGTTTTGAATATTATATGTTTAACATTAAAAGTTAGTGTAGCGTTTTATGTTGTCTGGAAGCACAGGTACAGAGATACCTGGGAATCCCGGAAACGGAATTTAAAAGAGTGTGGTACGGAAATCACACTGCAGAAGGTTATTCGTCTGTTGTCATAAGAGTGAGAAGCTATGCAGGGCTGGCAGTGTTATATTAGGGTCTATAGCGTATAAGTTTAGGGTATGAGAGGTAGTTGAGGGCTTACCTGTGAAAATTAGGCCTTACCCAGAAGGTGAGTAGCCCTAGAGAAGTAATAGGTTCGCCCAGAACTTAAGTGAAGGGTAAACTGGGGTGTCTTGCTCGTAGGGACTAGAAGGAATTTTCTATTTGTAGGGAGTGAAGAAACTATATTTGGTTTTAGTGGAGCAGACAGAGTAGCACTGTTTTTACGTTGTTACTAACAAAAAACTTTTTATATAAAGAAAAGTTAGAGAAGATATTGTTGTATTACCTTGTAAAGGGAAGGTGAGTAGAAGGAGCAATACTGACATCACAAAGAGCTGCGCTGGTACTGGTCGAAGCAGCAGATGTGAAAAAACTGCAGATTGTACAGGGAGGGTCAGTAGTAGGAATAATATTGACGTCACAAAGAACCACGTTGGCATTGGTCAGCCAGGTGGGTGTGTTATAAACTCTGATTGGTTAATAGACAGGTAGTGTGCTGGTATTGGTTGAAGAAAGGAATACGTAGTGAGCCCTGATTGGACTCTTGGTGTGAGCCTTGCTGGTATGGGTCGAGTGTTAACGAACAGGGTCTGTGGAAATACGGAAGAACTTTTGGGATTTGGCTGTTTGAATTAATAAGTTACAAGAATCGGAAAAATGAAGCTGATTAATAAGATCAAGAATTTCTTTAAAAAGGGCAAGCGCATAGTAACTAGGGCGGGAATTCTTAGGCCACCTCCTAATACACTAGCTTCCTTTATGATGATGGAAAATGGATATCATATGTGTGTATGGTTGGAAAATTGGGTGGAGTATACAAAAAGTGATGGTGTTCTAGCTTTCCCAGAACATGGTACATTCATTGGGAGAATTCTCCAGAATTTGAGAATCAGGATGAATTCATTAGACCCGAGACCTAGGTTAACACAGTACGAGGCTTTGGATGAATGGGAAACTGAGGCATATGAACGGGAAAAGTACAGAGGAGGTAGAAGAGCCAATAGTGGATTCATACACAGATATCCGTTTGACACTCGGGGGATCAGATGTAAAGATGGAGAAGGGCTGTAGTATCAGAGGGTTTGTATCCAGTATTGATGGCTGAAAACAAAGAAGGGAGTAAGTGTAAGGAAAAAATGAAGCACATAGGTGGGACAGGAATAGGGTGTGATGATGAGTTGTTAGAAGATATTCTGGTAAAAAGACCCCTGCCTTATCAAGAAAGTGCTAGAGATACAATTCCATGTGCCCCTATGACCAGAACTCCATTGATTCCACAAGTTCTATATGATCCAATAGTTATTCTAGCCTCACATAAAAAAGAAAGGGATGCATTGAATAAAACAAATGAAGAAATAATTCAGAAAATAAATCATTAGGTTTAAATGCTGAAACATTGACAGGGTCAGTAACTATTGGTCATGCTATTCCATTGTATGGTGATAAACGAAGTACACCAAAATCACGAAATATAGTAGTAACACAAAATAGTGCTAAAAAAGAAATAGACATATTAGAAGATCAAACTAGTGGGAGTGATTCAAATGTTTCATTGCTAGATCTCCCAAATATTGAGGCTGTGACCGAAACTCCAAAAACAACTTCACCCATTGATGCAAGAAGGAAAGTACCAACTGTCACTCCAGTGGCAGCAAATTCTACTGGATTTTCTCTTTGGAGATCTGGAGGAATGGGCAAAGGGATTAGGAAAACAGAAAACGCCCCCAAAACTATAGATGTAAGCAAGTTGAGGGTAGATTTGGAAGAAATGTTCATTGGCACGATAAGACTTGACAGAATAGATTCATAAGGAGATGAAGAGTTGTTGTTTTTGTGTAAAAGTATAACTTGGAGGACAAAGAATCTTCATGAAAAGATAGCGGAAGCAGCTGTAGAATTTGGAATAGATATAGAGAAATCAAAAATACTACAACAACATTATAGATTAGAATTTACTGAGAAGGACTTAGAAAGTTTGAATGCATCATGAAGAAGATTGCAAATAAAGGAATTAATCCACATTTTGAAGAAATGGGTAGATATAGATGAGTGGAGAAGTAGTTGGTCAAGGAAGAAAGATGAAGCAGCTACAAAGGAAATATCCACATTTCCGTTGAAGTAGGTAGAAAAGATGGAAAGGATGTGTCCAAAGAGAAGTCTCTGGTGGTGGATATGTTCATGTTCCATGGAGTAGACATAGTATTTTGTCCTTTACAAATGATTTCCCTAGATTGAGAGAGAAATCAATTGAAGGGTACAAGCAGGTAGAGAGGTTTGTGAAGGTTTCAAAGGTTTTGTTGAATGATTTGGATGGTTTGTTTGATATAGTGGTACCCACAGATCTATGAACAGAATGTAAAATTACCGTTGATTGGCCAGCTGAAGAATATCCTAGAGACGCAAAGACAGGTACACCTTCAGAGGATGTAATAAAGAAATATAAGTGTGATTACTTTCTTGAAAGGGAAAGTTCCCCCTAAAGAAACAACTCGGGTTAAAATAGACAGAACAGCTCAAGAACCTAAGAAGTCAGTACATGCATACTATGAGAGGTATTTAGGCGGTATAGTGGATTTGAGAACATTGGTAATAAGGATATGGGACATTTTGTATATAGATTTGTGTATGGGCTAAGATCAGAAATTAGTCAGATGATTCAACAGCATATGCTTTGTTGGCAAAGCAAGCCAATTGATGACATCCTAAAGTACGCAAAGTACTGTAGTGATGACATTGATGCAAAACATAAAATGTTAAAAGAGAAAATGATATGGGCACAAGTAAAATTGGCAGAACATCAAGAGACAGTTTCTGGTTCTCAAAATGACAACCAGACGAGTATGCAAAATCAGAATAGTCAAGTATTGAATGGAAATAAAGGAAGAGGTTGAATGAATAGAGATGAAACAAAAAAGAAATACCCTTGGCATGGATGCGGAAGCTTGGACATTGGAAGAATGAGTGAAGAAATATACAAGAGAATAATGGGGTAAATGTAATTTTAAATCCACAGATCCAGAATGAGGTTGTTGCGAACCAACAGCAACAGCAACAGCAACAGATAGTTACTCCTCAGTTACAGGTGCCACAAGCCCCTTAGCCCAATACTTTTAACGCTCAGATGCAGAGACACAGTTTGAACACCGGATTTTGGGGAGAAAGTGGTAAGAATACACAGACCGTTCAACAATATTTGATGCAAAGTGATGCAAGTAAATGTAACAATGATGGTGCATGAGGGGGGGGGCAGTGTGTACTTGGCGCATCCTTCGCAGTAGATACGTCAGGTCCTTTTGTTGATGGAAAGGTTGAAGGAAATGACATCACTTTCCTAGTGGATACTGATGCTACCCGTTCTACTGTAAAAACAGCATAAATACCAAATGTACTCCTCTCTGGAGAAACTATCCAAGTTGTAGGAGTCTCAAATAAACAGATTAGGAACCCAATCACAAAACCAATAGAAGTGAATATTGGGAATTTCAGAGACATGCATCGGTTTGTGGTATGTGACTCAAGTCCAGTAAACCTATTAGGTAGATACTTAGTTTGCAAGATGAACTGCACCATCTTTTGTACGCCTGATGGCGTGGCTTTCAAAACACCGGATGAAGATGTGGCTTTCAAAATGATGCTAGCAAAACAGGGAACAGAAGTGGATGAGATGTTTTCACTGTTTACTTAGAGTGATTTACCCGATGAACTGAGAAATACAGTGATGTCAAAGGTATGGAATTTTACGGGAAAGGAGATTGATCTAATGGCAAAAAGTTGACCTAGTTACAATTGTGGTAAAAGAAGGTGCAATATATCCAAATACACCACAATACAGAATGAGTCCTGAAGTCAAAGCAGGAGTTGCCCCAGTAATTGATCAAATGATTGAACAAGGTATTCTAAAAGAAATATTGATCAGTTCTTGTAATTTGCCAATCATGGGACTTAAAAAGCCCAGTGGAAAATATAGAATAGTGCAAGATTTGAGGAAAATAAATAAAATAGTACTACCCTGTTGTTCTTGTAGAACCAAACCCTGCAGTGATTCTTTATCAGATACCATGGGATGCACAGTGGTATACAGTGATTGATTTATGCCAAGCATTCTTTTCAAATCCAGTCTATCCGGACAGCCAATATCTTTTTGCTTTCCAGTTCGGAGACCGTGTTTTGGCATGGTGCAGAGTTCCTCAAGGGTACACAGAGAGTCCTTCAATTTTCACCCAGATTCTGAAAAAATGCTTAGAGAATTTGGTTATGCCCGGAAACTCAGGTTTGGTACAGTACATTGATGACCTATTAGTGGCATCAAAAACACGAGAGGCTTGTGTCACTGACACAATAGCTTTACTGAACCGGTTGGCGGAGGGAGGACACAAGGTGTCCCCGGAAAAATTACAGTTTTACAAAGAAGAAGTTCAATATCTTGGACATAAGATAGAGAGAGGAGTCAGAAAGATGACACCAGAAAGGATAAAAGTGATTCGACAAATGAGCCTGCCTACAACTAAAACGGAAATGTGAATGTTTTTTGGAGTGGTTGGATAATGTAATCAGTGGATAAGTGGATTTTCACTGCTTGCAAAACCTTTATTAAGGTTGAAACGAAAAGATATGATGGATCCATTTGAATGGGATGATGAAAGTGAGGGAGCATTCATAATATTGAGAAGTTGTTTGTGTCAAGCACCAGTACGAGGAATGCTAGTTATACGAAAGTGTTTGCTTTGTTTTGCTGTGAAAGGGAAGGTTGTGCACTTTCAGTATTAACCCAAAGACATGGATTGTCACGGCGTCCAGTAGCATGCTTTTCTGCTACTTGGATCTAGTAGCAGAGGCATTACCTGGCTGCTTGAAAGCAGTAGCTGCTCCTTGTGTAAGTCTGGTAGCAGTCTGGTGTGAGTGAGTGAATCGGTAGTGATAGGACACCCTATACAGGGTGCTTGTACCACATACAGTTGAGATCCTTTTAACAAGTACTCGGACTCAATATTTGACCCCTAGTCGCCTGACTAGGGTATGAAAGAGTAACTTTGGGTGCTGAAACTGTAAGTTTGATAAGATGCGCAATGATGAATCCAGCAACCTTGTAGCCTGACTCATATAGTGAAGAAGTGAAAGAGGAAGTTGATTATGATTGTTTGGATGTGGCAGAAATGTGTACAAAGCCTAGACCCGACCTCCTTGACGTTCCACTGGAAGAGTCAGACTTTGTACTGTTTGTTGATGGGTCATGTTTGAGAAGAGAGGATGTAGAATTGATGTCTGATTATGCAGTATGTATTGTATCAGGTATGATAGAAGCGTCCTGTCTAAAAGGAGTCAAGTCTGCACAAATAGCTGAATTGTTCGCTTTAACGAAAGCCTGTAAAGTGGGGAAGAAATTAAGGGCAACCATATCTACGGATAGGCAATATGGTTTTGGGTTTGTGCATGACTTTGGCCAATTGTGGCTACAGAGGGGATTTCTGACTTCTTTAGGATCTCTCATCAGGAATGGCAAAGATGTTAAAGAACTATTGGAAGCATTGCAGTTGCCAAAAGAAATCGCAGTGGTCAAATGTACCACACATAAGTCAGGAAATGATTATGTGACATTGGGTAATCGTCATGCAGACCAAGTGGCACAATTTTGTAAAGAAATGCAATGTCTTTAAACAGAGGGATGGAAAAAGAAGTTGCCAATTGCCAACTGATGTTTTTCCCTGCTTTTGAAACATGGGATGAACTTAGACAGTTACAGGATGAGGCAGACACAAAGGAAAAGGAACACTGGATCAAAACAGGTTGCACAAGAAGAGCTGACAATGAAGTATGGGTGTGCCCAGATGGTAGACCAATAACGAGAGATAGTTTGTTGTCACAAATGGACAGGGTATATCATGGAACCACTCACATTGGGAGGGATGCCATGATTAGACATTTTAGAAAAACATGGTACACAATTCAAAGTCTAGGGTAGTTGCAGAAAGTCTCTGCCAAAGATGTTTGACCTGCCAACTGCAGACCCCAGGGAGAAAGACAGTTGTCAGTTGGAGAAAGATTGGAAAAGCAGAAGGACCATTTGCAAGATTGCAACTAGACTTCATTGAGTTGCCACTGTGCAACGGTTTGAAGTATGTCCTTGCCATTGTGTGTCTGTTTTCTCAATGGGTATAAGCTTATCCCAAGAGAAGGAATGACAGTCTCTCAGTTGCCAAACTTCTGTTTAGAGAGCTCATTCCTCATTTCGGATTTCCAGTCACCTTGAAATCAGATAGAGGACCTCATTTTAATGATGAGATCATTAAATTGATTTGTGAAGCTTTCAAAATTGAGCAGTAATTACATTGTGCCTATCGACCAGAAGCTTCTGGAGTGGTTGAGCAGTTAAATGGTACAATAAAATCCAGGTTAGGTAAAGTATGTGCATCCACTTCACTGAAGTGGCCTGATGTTTTGCCCCTTGTATTGATGAGTCTTAGAAGCATTCCTGACCGAAGAACAGGATTAATTCCAAATGAAATCCTCATGGGAAGAGCATTGAGACAAGCATTTGTACCAGGCAACAAATTGGTGAATATAACGGATGATGTAGTGTTTGAGTATTGCAAGGGATTAGCTAATCTGTTACATTCTGTGTCTCTCCAGGGTGGAGAAGATGCAATCCCAGCACAGCCAAACCAAGCTTATGATCTGTGTTCGTGGTAAAAAAGCACACAAGGAAATCCTGTCTGGAACCCAGGTGGAAAGAACCACATCAAATCATTTTGGTTACGACAACAGCAGTAAAGTGTGCTGGCTTGCCAAATTGGATCCATGCCAGTCATACCCAAAGAGTCCCAAGTCCACCTGAACGACAAAAGCAGTAAGTGGTAGAACAAAGAAAAGAGCCAGAAGCTGAAAGTTGTGAAGTCGAAAGAACCAGAGAAACAGACTCTGAAGAGCGCATTGACGATGAACAACCAAGTACAAGTCAAGTAGAGTGGGCACCAGCTACTGGGACTGAAGAGACGGCTGTAAAGACCAAAAGAGAGCTTGAATTCAAAAGACCAGAAAGAACTGTTGCAGAAAACCCAGATTCAGCTCAGTTAGAAATAGAAGAAGAAACACATTGCAGAAAACTTAGATCAAATTAAATTGCTCATTTCATTTTCATTTAGGAAAATGGAAAGAACCAATTGCAGAAAATTCAGATCCACACCAGTCAGAAGAAGAAAAGAGAAGAGTAGGGAGTCCAAAACAAAGACAAACAACAAAAGAAAAAAAAGTAGGGAATTCAGAGCAAGACCAACCAAGAGAAAGAGAAAATAAAAGGACACTTGAAATCAGTGAAGAAGGTGAAAAAGTAGTACAGTCAAAGAGGGTGAGAATGGGTGATTACTGGCCGAGTGGAGTGAAAAGACTGAGATACATTCTGAAAAGAAGAACAGGGAAAGAATTAGAACAGGTAAATGAGGTGTCAAGTCAGGAGGAGTAAGAACAATCAAGAAGAAGATCATTAAGATTGTCAAAGAGAGGAAGAGTACCAAGTAGAAAATATAAGGTTCCAGAGTGGACCTAAATAATACTCGAAGACTTTGAAAATCTTGATCTAAATGGAGAACCGGATAGTGGCATTGTTGAGAGATCTGATGAAAGGGAACTGAGACCACCTTTAAGAAAAGACTTTTATACAAAGGGTGGATTTATTGAGAAAATTTCAAGCCAAAGAAGAAATGCTCCAAAGGGGAAATGAAACTGACTAAAAGCTGAAAACCTTTGAAGTGTGGGATCACACAAAGATTCTATTTTTTAGACAATAAAAGAAAAAAGAAAATGAGAGAAAAAATTTGATACTAAAATGGCGGAAGTACAGGTGACTGAACATCCGAAATCTAGTTTAAAACAAAGATGTGTTAAATGTTGTTTGTGTAGTATTACAATACGAATCGTGATGTGGTTATTGTTAACAGTTGTGATACCCGTCCTAATGGTAACTAATACACAGAATAACACAAATACTAGTGAAACATTGAGTGCGGTTACTAAAAGAACTACTATTACAGATTTAAGAATAATGGATAAGAGCATGTATTATTGTTGGAATTGGCCCTTTTTGCAGGGTCATCCCTGAACTTTTTGCTTTCCTCCTGTATTTTTTCTGACCTGTTGTTGGCTGTTTTATGGCTCTGGGCACTTTACCACTGCTGATCAGTGCTAAAGTGCATATGCTTTCTATTGTGAATTGATGTATGGATTAGTGACTCCATGATTGGAATTTTTTATTTACTGGTCAGACACTAGTACAGTGCACCATTGGTGCCCAAGGCTTGTAAATCAAATGCTGCTAATTGGCTTGCAGTACTGGTTGTGCCACCCACAGAAGCAGACTGTCAAAGTGTGTCTCAGGTTTGCCATTGCCGAGCCTGTGTGCAGTCTGGTACTGCCATGCTGACTGGGCAAGTGCACCCACTTGCCAGTCCCTAAACCTTTCCTTTTCTGCATATTAGTCACCCCTATGGTAGGCCCAAGGGCAGGGTGCATTGTAAGTAAAAAGTAGGACATGCCCTGGTGTGTGTGGCATGTCCTAATAGTGATTTACATCTTTTTCCTTTTTCACTATTGCAAGGCTACCTGTTCCCCATAGGGCAGAATAGGCAGTTTGATTATTACATCTTATAATCCTAACTGACGCAGGGAACCAGGTAGAAATTCGAGTTTAGTATGCCTGAACTCAGAATGATAAAATACATTTTCTACTGAAGTTGGGTTTAACATTCTGTGTTTGAAAATACCACTTTTAGAAAGTAGGTATTTTCTTGTCTAAGCATCCAAGCCTGCCTCTGCTAGGTTGTGTATTCCTTGTCTGTAGTTTGAGTAACAGGGGCTGGGTGATTCCAGGATACAAGGTGAGTTAGCACAGGGCTGAATAGAGAGATCTACATGCAGATGGGTTGGAGGAGTTGCACCTGGGACCTGATTAGGGCTGTGCCTTCCCTCCATAATGCTAGATCCACATCCTGTGGTGCGTCTGATGTCTCTGCCCTGCACTGTGAAAGGTGAGAAGGTGTCATAAACAGAGTGCTCCAGGACTGACCAGAACTGGTTTGGACTAGCCATAGGCCTCTCTGCCTTCAGAGAACAAAGACGAACTGTGTATAAAAAGGAGACCCAGACCCCAGAACTTTGGATCACTTTTGGCAAACAAGAAGAAACATTTGCTGAGGAGAGCAACCAGGGAGACTGAGGAGAGACTATCCCTATGCTGAAGTGCTGCTTGGAGTATTGGCCTGCAGTGGTTGCCTGACTGCCAAAGAAAGGAGAGAGAAACTTTGTGTGTACTTTCATCAACTTGTGAAGGATCTCTAAGGGCTTGAGATAAAACTTGCCTCTGGCTGAAGTCTTAGGGGCAACAGACTTCACCCACCAGCTCCCCAAGAGTTCTTTGGAAGTGCCTGCAGTTGTGTTGGGCTTTCTAAGGAACTGAGTGTCGCAGAGAGCTGGAAGCACAACTCACAAAGAAGAAGCGTGCCGCCACCCCAGCCCCTGGCGTCGCATCACTGGAGAATAGGATCGACGTCGCATCAGACGCCGCCACATCAACGGAGAAGCGTGTCGCCACCGATGCAGCTGTCGCATTATCGCTGAAGCGCCTCGCATCGCCGGAGAAGAGGATCAACGTGGCACCAGACGCGGCCGAATCACCGGGAAGCGTGTCGCAGGGCATGTTGCGGCTCAAAAGAATCATTGAGTTGCCGCTTGGCTGTCGGGCGTGCATGCATCGAGTCGCATCCAAGAAGAAGACGCCATCTTTGTTTCATTGCACCAGATCTTCATCGCATCACGGCGTAGCAGGTTGCATCGCCACAGAAGCGCAGTAAGAAACCGATGCATCACCTACCCTCGCAGAGAAGAACCGACGCATCACCTACGTATCAGTAGGGACCCGATGCATCATAATTCTTGCGTGTAAGGAACCGACACATCACCTTCCCTGCAACACTTTCATTGTATAGCGTTACGTTTCCTAAGGTACATTGAACTTAAAGTGTTGCATTTTACATCTTAAGAGAACTGAACTATTTCTACCATTTTTAAAGTACAGTATTGTGGTTTTTTATCGTTTGTGGTCTTGTGTTAAGTCTATGTAAAAATACTTATTTTTAATATACACCCTGTTTGGTGTCTATCTGTAGTGTTGACACTGGGTTACTGTAAGTGTTCACAAATGCTTTACACACTACCTCTGAGATAAGCTTGTCTGCTTGTGCCCAGTTACGAAGGGGTGAGCAGGGGTTATTTTAGGAGTGTACCCACCTTGCCCTGACTAGACCCAAGGGTCCCTATTTGTCAAAGGCACCTACCTCTGCCAACTAGAGACCCCCACATCTAACAATTATCATGACAAATCAATTAGTGATTTGTCATTAAATGTATTCACTAAACTTCTTTACCAAAATGTCAACACATGGATGTCAGTGATTGTTTTGTTTGCATGAAACTACCTACTTCTGTCTCGGAAGGTGTAACCTATCACCATCTTCCATTAACTTATGGTGTAACTTGTAGTGTTATGACTAGTTTATTTTATGTTACTGGTAAGTTTCAATACTATTGTAGTAATATGGATTTTGTCTTTTCAGAAATTCCTATTCGTAGAAATTTAAACCATCTTTAGTAGTAAAAATGCAAAATTCATGGGTGAATTTTTCCTAATAACACATCCAATAGACATAACACACGCTCATAAAAATAACCTTACTTGTCTTTTGCGTGATGAAGAAAAAGATTTTTTGAATTTAGCAGAAGAAAGAAGGCAGGATTTCCAAAAGAAAGCGGTTGAGCAAAAGTCACATGTATCTCCATTTGCTGCTTTAGAAGGGGATTATAAGAAAGGCTAGACTCATGCTGCAATGTCCCTAGATTTGTCAAAATTGGGGAAATTCTGTCTACATAGACTAAAAACTGAATATAACAGTGTCTTTATTGGAACTAGCAAATGTGAACATACCTTCCTAATTATGGGAGGATGGGGACTAAAAGGAGGAACTGATCCTGTATTTCCAGGAATTTATTATGTGTGCGGTAAAAATGCCTATTATAGGTTACAGCCAGGCACTGTGGTACGGCAGTCGTTATGTTGCCATCGTATTTCAGAAGGTATACCACATCACTAAGAACAATTAAATGAGTGAAATTAGTAAAGGATTAACAAAATAAAAGAGCACATTTTTTCAGAAATGGTAGGTGACATATTTGGTGCACTGATACCGTCAGTTGGAGTCGTATTAAATGCGTATGAAATATGTCAATTATCCACAGCGGTTGATTGTTTATCAACAGATATTGCTGGAGGATTCTTAATGATCAATACTGAAATGGTTGCGATCAGATCTATGGTTTGACAAAATAGATTTGCCCTTGATATACTATTGGCAAAAGAGGGTGGAGTCTGTGGCATGTTGAAAGTTCAACACTGCTGTACATATATCCCAGACAAAAGTAAAGGTGTTGAGGGATATATTAAAAATATCACAAATATTCATAAAGATTTGACCCAACTGGAGGTTGACGGTGTTTGGGAGAGGCTTAGTAAAAGTCTTTCCACTATAGGTAGCTGGTTTTCCACTTTTGGGAGCAGTTTACAAGGGAAAATATTAATCGCCGTAATTACAATAGCATTGGTGATATTTATGATAATAATGACTTATAAATGTTGCAAGGTGAAAATGAGAACAGGATCAATGATTGAAATCAAAAATAGAAGGATGGGAAGAAAGAGAAAACAGGAGGAAATTGAGCTAGAGGAAATGAGAGACAATCTGTATGGCAAGATGAAAGAAATGAATGTAAAAGAGAAAAATAAGGAAGATGTAGAAAATAACATAGATACCAAGATTAAGTGATGAACTTTGCACTTGCTAATCATGGGAATTTTAAGATGGCTCTAAAATGCCATCAGAGGGGGATTGATGGCGCAAGGACCGAAGAAAATGGAACTTGCTCGGATCAATTCCTCATTAACAAGTAGTAATCTCTAGATATAGAAAAGAAGTAAAAAATAACATACACACGACATTCACATATGGGGAAGAGAGCTTTTTGCATGCTTAAATAACAAAAAATAATTTGCAGCCGATCAAATCCCGATTTAAACTGAAAATGGTTCTGCGCATGTGCAAACTAGAACCTATGTAAATAACCATGTGATTAACTCATTTGAGAGGGAAACTCTCATGCATTATTATTATTATTATTCAGCTTATAAAGCGCCTGGTAACTCTAACGGAGTGTCCCTGCGCTAGAACACCAACAATGACTTGACAGCTGGCCTGAGCAGCCCACCCTCCCTACAGCCTAGGACCCCCGAGGAACAGCTACAGAGGCCTACTTCCGGCTACCAGGGGGTGTTGGAAGAGCCACGTCTTAAGTTTTTTCCAGAACAAGGTCTCAGACGGGCATGTCCTTAAGTCAGCAGGTAGGTCATTCCAGGCCTTAGCGGCAAGGAAGCCAAAAGAGCTCCCACCAGCCCGCACCTTCCGCACCTTAGGCACAATCATCTTTGCTGTGCCCCAAGGACCTTAGGTAACGTGCAGGTCTATATGCAATAAGAACGGGGTGCAAAAAGCTTGGACCTTCTTATTGAAAATTCTGTGGCACAAACACAAGGCCTTAAAGGTGACTCTAGCCTGTATGGGGAGCCAGTGTAATTTCCTCAAGGCCTCCCCCACTGAGGCCCTCCCAGGAATATTCAGAATTAACCGAGCTGCAGCATTCTTAACCTTCTGAAGGATGTTCAGATTGTTTGTTGTCACCCCTTAGTCCGGGATGTTGCAAACGGGACATGACAAGAGCCTGTACAATGGTTTGTTTGGCATCTAATGGGAGTAGGTCCAGGATTTTTCGCAGTATTTTAAGAATACCAAAGCAGGCACCAGCCACAGCTGATATCTGCTCTAAATAGGAGAGGGTGTCATCGAACCATACTCCCAGATTCTTGACCCCAGCCTTAGGGGTAGGAGTAGGTCCCAGCTCCTCCGGCCACCACAAATGTGACCATAAAGAGGGCTGCTTACCAACTACCACCACCTCTGTCTTTCCCGTATTTAGCTGAGCTTCATCCAGTTGGCAAGGTCTCCCAGGCAGACCTTCAAATCAGATGCCGTTCCTGCCTCCTTTTGCTCCAGGGTAATGATCAACTGTGTGTCATCGGCATATGACACCAGTTTTTACCTGTGTCTCTGGAACAATATCTGCCAAGGTGCGCATGTAGATATTAAATAGGGTAGGGCTAAGAGCCGAACCCTGAGGCACTCCTTGAGACAGAGGACGGACTCTGGATTTAAAAGGATGTTGTAGAACCTGTAAGGATCTATTCTCCAGAAAAATGTTTAATCCACTCCCATGTCTCCGCACCGACCCCAGCCACCCCCACCCGTTCCATCAGAAGGCCGTGGGAGATTGTGTAAAAAGCAACACTCAGGTCCAGAAGGATCAGTGCAGTAGTTCTTCTCTCATCGGCTGCGGTTTTCAGGGCCTCTGAAGGTGGAAGAAGCGCCAACTTGGTACTATGTCGTGGCCTAAACACCGACTGGGTTTCATGGAGAACCTGTCTCTCTTCCAGAAACATGGATAGTTGACTGTTTAAATGTTTCTCTGTGATTTTAGCAGCATAGGGTATCAGAGATGTAGGTCTCAGGTTTTCTGGGAGAGCAGGGTCTACGGAAGGTTTCTTTGGCAGTGGTATGACCATGGCATGCTTCCAATTGCTAGGAACCTGAACCGAACTAAAAGACAAGTTCAAAAGCTTGGTGAGAACTGCAGCAATGACTTCTTTACCTTGAAGTACGAATTTTGGGGGGATCAGATCCAAGGGCAACCCAGATTTTACTGCTTCCATGAGTTTTAGAACAGAACGTCACTTACTTAAGGCGGATGAAAAACAAAGCGGTCCTCACTTCTCGAATAAGCTGTGACAGGAGCAGAGATATAGTTCCTGCTGCTTTCAGGGAAGGACGCGTATATTTTATCAATCTTGCCCATGAAGCAATTCACAACCTTATAACAATGATCAGTAGAGGCAGGCATAGTGGCTGTCACACATTCTAGAGAAGACAGTTGTTTCATTACAATAAAAATATTCTTAGTGGAATTTTTTTCTGCTTCAATTCGCTCAGTGTAAAACTCCCTACGTACTCTCCTAAATTGTTGATGATACAACTTGAGAGCAGCTAAGTATAACACTCTATTTTCATTTAGATAGTTCCCCCTCAATCGGTGTTCAAGGCGCTTACAAACAGTTTTTAGAAGATTCAATTCCTTTGAGAACCATTTTGCAGAAGGGGTAATGCAAGTACTTTTACCAGGTTTCAGGGGTATTATGGAGTCCACTGCCTCCTTAATCCAAAGAGAGATTTGTACCTCTGCAATCTGGACTTCGGTCCCTAAATCTGGGATACTTGAAGCCAGCATATCCCCAAAGGTATCCGTGCTTAACGTAGCCCATTTCTGAACGAATATGGGTGTGAAACGCTTTCAGGGATTACAGGGAGCCTTTCTGGTGTTCACGAATGTTGGACTTGGCCCTTTTTTCAGGGTCATTCCTGAACCTTTTGCCTTCCTCCTGTATTTTGTCGCTTCCAAGACTAAGACGACAGCTGCAGCAGCGACATCCACGATGCGACAGCAGCTGCTGCGACACGCTTCTTCTTTGTGGCGAGACGCTTCCAGCTCCTTGAGACACGCAGTCCCTCAGAAGGCCCAAACCAGCAGCAGGCACTTCCAAAGAACTCTTGGGGAGCTGGGGGCTGAAGTCTGTTGTCACTGAGACTTTAGCAGGGCGCAAGCTCTTCTCTCAAGCCCTTGGAGATCCTTCACAAGTTGAATAAAGTACACAAAGTTCCTTTCTCCTTTCTTTGGCAGTCAGGCAACCACTGCAGGCCAATCCCCCAAGCAGCACTTCAGCTTAGGGATTGTCTCTCCTCGGTTTCTTCTGGTTCCTCTCCTCAGCAAAGGTTTCTTCTGGTTGTCCAAAAGTGATCTAAATTCTTGGGATCAGGGTCCCAATACTTATACCCCAAAATCCTTTGTCCTCTAAGGGCAGAGGGGCCTTTGCCTAATCCAAACCAGTTCTGGTCAGTCCTGGAGCACTCTGTTTACATGACTCCTTCTTTCTTTTCACAGTGCAGGGCAGAAGCATCAGACGCCCCACAGGAGGTGGAGCCAGCATTGTGCAGGGAAGGTACCCATCGCCTGTAGCCCATGAATCAAGTCCTTGGTTCCTCTATTTTCTTTATCATCCAAATGAAGATTCAGATCCCCCAACAGAATAAAGTTGGGGTAGCGAATAGAATAGGAGGGGGGCACTGTCTCAGCTAGGACATCAAGGAAGGCTCTTGCCGGGCCAGGGGGTCTATACAAAAGAAGCCCTACAATAGAGCTTACATTATTAATAGTCAGATTGAAAAAGGCTACTTTGCAGCTAGACCTAGTCAGTTTAGACATCCACACCTGAAATTCTTTCCTGAATATCACAGCGAGACCACCCTCCCTCTGCCCGGGTCTATCAAACCTAAGGATAGCATAGCCTTCAGGCAGTGCTTCGAAAATATCTGGAGCAGATTGCTCATTGAGCCAGGTTTCCACTAGAAACAGCCCCACCAGTTTCTGGTCCGTAGGTAGGTTGTGTATTTCTTAGCTATGTTTGCTAAGAGATCTACAATTAAGGGATAGACATACAAATGGGGCTAATACTGTTCTCAATACCTTCCCTCTTTCTCTTCCTCCCCCGAAAAATGGTATCTGGAAGTCACAATACAAACAGCCCCTTACACTGCTAACTACTGCTATTGAGTGAAGGCAGTTTGTGTCTGCTACCCTTCTAGGGGTCAACAATTCCTCAGAGGCATAAACACCTGTATGCCCAAAGAAAGATCATGGGGTCCTGGCCCCTGGCGCCATCGGGGCATGGACAGGCGCCAATGGGCTTGCCTTTGGCGGGCCCGTGGCGAGCACGCTGCACACCCATTTAATCATCTAGGTAAATAGTGTGTGTGCTGGGAGCACTCGACCGTTCCCACAGCATCACACACTCGGCGGCGAAAATGCAAAGGCCGGAAGTGAGGCCGGAACACCAAGGGTTACTCACAGCGCCCTCCGCACAATCAGCACCAGCCGTGGCAGGCGAGGGCAAGAGTACCCTCGGTGAAAACAAGAGTCAATGCACCCACCCACAGTAAATTGCCCCCCAGAATAAAACTGTTAAAAACTTTATGAAAGTGAATGCATAAGATAGAAGGAGTTAAAAAGCAGCCAGCGTGCAGCGCATAACACTAGCGGAGCAGCACCAAGGACTTACTGGTGTCCGCTGCGCACCCGCTAATCATCTGGCTAAATAGTGTGTGTGCTGGGAGCACTAGACCGCTCCCACAGCGCCACACACTTGGCAGCAGAAATGGAAAGGCCAGATGTGAGGCCGGAACACCAAGGGTTACTCACAGCACCCGCTGCACAATCGGCACCAGCCTTGGTGGACCAGGGCGAGAGTACCCTAGGTGAAAACAAGAGGCAATGTATCCACTCACAGAAAGTAGCATAACACTAACGGAGCAGCGCAAGAATTACTAACCTTAGGTCTTGAGGCACCACTGGCCTGGCATATGCTTGCCTGAACTTTAAAAGAAATTAGTTCTGCTAAAGCTTTTGCTTAAAGAAAAATAATTTATCATGGGATAGAGTAGAAGTGGGTGGTGAATAGTGACAATCACGTATTTGAGAAATTAACATCTGTTTTTTTTTTTAAACATATTTTTATTGGTTTTTCAACAATCAGCATACAGGTGTCTTAACAAATAGTCCTAATCCTTCTCCTTCCCCCGTATTGACCTTCCAAAAACATGCACCAGCCGCATTTCACTGAATCAAGTTTTGTTCTGTTGCTGCATTGTCAGTCAGCTGTGCATCACGTTCCTTTCTGATTCATCCAATATGATAGTTAATCACAGCGTTACATAGTGCTCCTAAACCATTCAACTAACCCCACCCTCCCCCCAACCTCCCTCCTCCCTCTCACCGGTGTGTTCTACAATCAGTTCCTCCTAGCAAAGAAAGTGCTTGTGTACATCCAATTAGAGCCTCCATACTTGATGACAATCCCTCCTCTGCTCATTTACTCCGTGTCCTCTGCATTCTCCTGGTTAATCAGCTCCTGCACTACTCCTCCCATGCTCTCGCTGACTCCAGTGTCTTTTCATTGTTCTGCCTACGCGTCTGTCGCAGTCGGACTGCCCCCTCACTGCCAGCCCACTTAAACAGTTCAGCTTTCCACCTCTTAACGCTAGGACCGTCTTTCGCCTTCCAGCGCATCGTAATTTCCCTCTTGGCTAACACCAATCCCATATCTATGAACTTGCTCGTTATCTTCGTCTTAGAGGTGTGGGGAAACCAGTGAAGCACGCATACTGCCATATCCAACGTCAAATTGCGGTCTGTGATCAAATTCAATAGATCTCCCACCTCCATCCAATAGGTTCCCATGCTCGGACATCCCCTCAACATATGCTCCAAATCAGCTCCCACAGCAGCACATCTGGGACACATCGCATTGCTGGCTCCGTAAAATTCTATGATCTTACCAGGGGTCAAGTATGCTCTATGCAAAATAAAGAAGTATACCAGTTGGAATCGCGCATTTCTAGTCCCCTTCCAGGCCCTGCGTAGGATATGCCCCAATTTGGGTTCCGGTATGGGTTTCCCTATACTTCCCTCCCATTTAAAGCGCAGAGCATCTAGTGGAATCAATCCTTCATTCAGCATCCTATAGTATAAACATGTGACCACTTTAAATGTGCCACTTGCCATCAGCACATATTGGCATGCCATTGTCGTTTTAGGCTCTACCAGTCCTTCCTTCCAATGCATCTGTATCTCTCTCACCATGCACCAGAAAGCCTACTCTGGGGAGATCAAACCTTTCCTGCAACACTTGATATTTCAAGAGCACTCCGTCTTCATATAAGTCTCCCAGGACTTGGATCCCTGCTTGTTCCCAGTCCCATAGCGACGTCCAGTCCCCCCCCATGTGGCAACGCAGTGAGCATCCCCAGCAGCATTCCTGGTACATAAAGGTGCCGCACTCCCGCCCTCCTTTGGCTCCTGTTCCAACACTGCTGCAGCGTCTTCTCTTCCAAGGTGAGATCACCAAGAGTTATACGCTATTGCAGTACTATGAAGTACAGAAAGTGTCTCGGGATCCCAGTTCTTTGCTCCGACTCAGGTCCTCTGAACTCCACTGCCACCGCCTGCGTGAGAACCTGTAACTGCGCCGCAAGGTATTACAATTCCAAGTCCGGAATCGCTAACCCACCTTCCGCTCTCGGTCTCATTAATGTCTTAAGAGCCACCCTGCACCTTCCTGACCCCCAAATGAACCCCACTATCATGGATTTCAAGGTCGCGAACACTGAACTCGGCACCCACACAGGCAGTGTTCTGAAATAGTATAGTAGCCGAGGCAATGCCACCATCTTAAGTAAAGCGATCCTCCCCATCACCGACAGCTGGAGGGCGCTCCAGAAAGTCATACTCCACTTCAAAGCCCGTTTGCACCACTCTATATTTCCTTCTAGGATTTCATTGACTCCATGGTAGATGTGAACTCCAAGATAGGCCAGGCATGCCAGTTCCCACCTCACCCTCCGGGGCAGCTCTGGCGCTGCCCTCCCCGGGAACGCAGCGAATAAACATGCTTTAGACCAATTGACCAGCAGGCCTGACACCTTCCCAAAGTCCGATAACAGTCGCTCGGCTCCTACCATTGCTTCATCCGTGTTCACCAGGAACATCAACAAGGCGTCCGCATACAGCGATATATATTGCTGTATCCCCCTGAAGGGCAGCCCCTCGTACCATCGCCCCAACCGAGCTCGCACCGCCAACGGCTTCATCGCCAAAGTGAACAGCAGTGGGGAAAGTGAGCAACCCTGTCTAGTCCCCCTGGCCACCTCATATCGGGGGGAAACCAGTTGCCCGACCCTCACCCGCGCCCCCGCCGAGGCATACAGCACCGCCATCCACCTCACAAACCCTTCACCCAACCCGAAACCTCCCATGACATCATACAAATATTTCCATTCAAGGCTGTCAAAGGCCTTTTCAATGTGTACTGACAGTACTGCCGCCCCGAGCGAGCACACAGGTACGTCCTCCAGGACTCTCAACAGTCTCCTGAGGTTGGTGGCTGTTTTTTTTCTGGTAGGGATAAATCCCGCCTGGTCCCCATGTACCAGAGCAGTCATATGCTGCCGTAGGCGCAACGCCAGAATCTGACTACGGGTTTTATAATCGACAGTCAACATTGATAGTGGGCGGTAAGCCGCCACATCCGTGGCATCCCGGCCCGGCTTCGGCAACGGGACTATGAGAGCCTTGCGCATCGTTCCCGGCAACTGGCCCAATTCCCTTGCCTCATCATAGACCTCCAGCAGTCTTGGTGCCAGTGTGTCAATAAATTGTGAATAAAATTCAACCGGCAATCCGTCTATGCCCGGAGTCTTGTTCTGTGCCATTTGTTTAATGGCACTTCGAATCTCCTCCAGCGTGATATTCCGGCCCAGATGTTGCGCCTGTTCTTCTTCTAGTTGCGGAAGCCTTAAATCTTCCAGATACGAGCCTGTGTCACTCTCATCTACGGTCAAAGTGCTCTTATGAAGCTTCTCATAGTAGTTTTGGAACTCATTCAGGATTCCCCTCTGGGTGTAAATAAGGTCACCCCCTTCAGCCGCCAGGGCCAGTATTGGGGAGCCCCGTGGTGCAGGATTAGCTAACCACGCTAATAGTGTTCCCGACTTATCGCCCTCCTCGTGCGCCTTCTCGACATATTTCATATAGTCGAAACAACGTAATCTCTCTACTTCAGTAGCTAAACTCTCCTTGGCTTCCAGTACCTCCTGTTGAAGTTCCGGCCGTTCCGGTCTTGCCCTCTCTGCCTCCCGCAATTTCCCCTCCACTTTCTCAACATCTTGCAACAAGGTCTTCCGGACTCCTGCATATTTGCTAATACAAAGCCCGCGCGTTACCACCTTGAAGGCGTCCCATTCTATTGCGTGATAGAAGTGCCCGCATTCTCCGAGAAGTAATGCAGTATCCCTTCCTCCACGTCTTTCCGGAACGCGGATCTTGCAACATCTCCCGTCTCAATCACCTTTCCTTTGTCCAGTGCAAACGGTCCAGTGCAGCGGGTTGTGATCGGACAGAGTCCTACTGAGATACTCCGAATTAACTGCAGTAGCTGCCACCCCCGGGGAGCACAATACAGTATCCAGCCGAACATGTAGCTCATGTAGGGCCTAGAAATAGGAATAATCTTTATCCTGCGGATGATGTGATCTCCATACATTCACCAGTTGCCACTTATCCTGCCATGCAAGACTATACTTGGTTAACCTATGCACTGTTGACTCTTGCAATGGGGGGTGTGACCTGCCTAAAGTCGCATCTGCTATAGAGTTAAAATCTCCCCCCACCATTATTGGGCCCGCTAGGAACTGCACCAGTGCCCCGGCATTCCATCCAGAAAGCGCACTTGCTCTACATTGGGCGCATCAACACTGCATAGGGCTAGTTCCCTACCCTACAGACGTCCCGTTACTGCCACAAATCTGCCCTCTCTATCAATAGTGTGTTTAAGCATCTGAAAAGGGACCCCCGCTCTGATCCACACCAATGCACCCCTCGCAAACGCTGAATAGGCTGTGTTAAAACCTGTCCCCTCCATCTACGCTGTAGTGCTATCCTTCTGATTTAGTGAGATGTGTCTCCTGCAACAATGCTATGTGCACTCCCCTCCTGATTAAGTATGCATGGACCTTGTGACGTCTAGTCATAGTATGGAGCCCCCTCACATTCCAAGTTATACATTTCAAATCATGGATCGTCCCCATCATCACAAATAACCTGCTCATTCATTCCACCATTAACGTTGAACACACCGGCGAACACCAAAACCCGTCCCAAACCCCAACATCCCCAACTCCCCAAGAACAGGACCTAAAACCAAACTGTTAGTCCCCATCCAAACCAGTCCCACACACACCACACGTCTAAGCCCCGCGGTAGTCACCGCAGGTTCGCCTTAAGGGCTAATCGGGGGTGGGGGGGTTCGGCGCCGATGGATGCTCTCCCGCTCCTGCACGTGTACTCTGCTGAGGCACCCTTGCTCGTTACTATCCCCTATCCCCCTTCGCACCAGACTCCTTCCTAGTAAGCCACCCTAGTCCCTGTCCCGTCCCCCACCCCCGGGTCTCCACCCGGCAGCAAACCCCCACCAGCAGTGTGATTATACTCGGCAACAGCCCCTCTGCCCTCCTCCAAATGTATGCATTTTTTACCCTCTACCGATTACGACTGTCCCGTTCAAATATTGTCACTCATCCATGAGTCCATAAGCTGTGTCTGGGGTAACCTGAGGCAATCGAACACTCCCAGCTTCCGACACTTCTGTGTCCGATCGTGATTTATCCCCTTCATCGTCCATGCCTTCTGGTGATTGTACAACTTGACTGACAAACAGCGCCGACACCGCCTCCAGCGCACCTTGCTTTCCCAAGTCCGTTTGAGCTCAAGACGGTTTCTTAATCTTCTGTCGCTTACGTGGAAGGCGCTGGAACTTGCGCTGGGGTAGCCCCTCCATAAGTTCCTGTAGCTGCGCCTCCGGTCGATCTTTACCAGCTCTATACATTTCCAGCCAAGCCCATGCAGCCTCCGGCGTATCATGAAACATAGTGTTACCATCCAGCATGATTTTCAGTCTCGCAGGGAACATCAATGAATACTGAATGCCTTCCCCTCGCAACTCCCTCTTCACCGATAAGAAGGACGTTCGATGACGCTGAATCTCCAAAGTGTAATCCGGGAATATATTTACCCTGCTATTATCAACCTCGTAGGGACCTCCAGTCCGCACCCTCTGGAGTATCAGGTCTCTGTCCTTATAATGCAAGAGTCTAGCCACCACTGGGCGCGGTGGCCGCCCTGGCAACGGGGGTTTGGCCGGCACCCTATGTGCCTGTTCTAATGTGAAAAAAGAGGATAAGCCCTCGGTGCCACCGTTGCCCGCAACCACCCCTCCAGATATTGCACCATATCTGGTCCCTCCACTTTCTCCGGCAGCCCAACCACTCAAATGTTATTGCACCGATTACGACTTTCGGCATTCTCAGCCCTCTTCTCCAGCGCTTGGAGATGATCCAGGGCGTCCACCATCTTGCCCTCCAACACCTTGTGGGCCGGTTTGACCTCTTGCAGTGTCCCTTCAACTTGTTTTACCCTGTCCACCAGTTTGGAGTGATCCACCTTCAGGAGCCCCAGCCCTGTCGCTACTTGCGCAATGTCCTGCTGGAGGGCTGTTCGGAATTCCACTATTGCAGTTAGAATACAGTCAGGTTGGCGCTGCAGGTGCGGATCTGGGGTCTCCACCGTCTCCTCCAAGTCACCATGGGTCTGCTGCTCCCATTCAGATTGCTGAGCAGTGCCGCCCTGCCTTCCTCGTGGTTTCCCCATTGTCCCCGTCCAGAATCAGGATCAAACTGGGATTATGTGCGGTACTAGGGTCTGGGCTCACTGTATCACCTCCCCCGCAGCTGTGGATCGGTATATTTCTGGTTAGTCACCCGCTCGAGGCCACTAGTCGTCTGACAATGATGCAAGACGAGATCAGCTTGGTCCCCACCTCTACTCAAGGCTCAGCTCCTCTTCTCCTGGGTCACAGCTACTCCATTCCATAGGCCTCGGTCTGTTCCAACGCTCCTATCTCTCCTAGCAGTTCAGCGCACCCCAACCCATGCCACCCTGACAACGGATGTCAGCCGGGGTCTCCCCCCTTTGCCAGGCCAGCGGCCGCCCGTGTCGTTAGGATCAGTACCTCACTTCTTCAGGACGCCCAAAAGGATGGCCGCGCGGGCTCTTCCACCTAATGCCCCCAGCCTGTCCCTTCCTTCGTTGCGCCCCCCAGTCAGTGGAAGATGGCGGGGGGAGGCCGATGCCCCCTAAGCAGCTCAGGGGCACTGCGCTAATTTCTCCAGTCTCGTGTCCCCTCCAATCCGCCGTCGGTCAGTCTGCAATTCACAGACCGGGTATGGGCCACCATCTTCCACATTCGCCCGAGGTCCTAGCCTGCGCCTCTCCCGAGCCCTCGCAGAGAAGCCTCCCGGCAATCAGCGGCCCGGCTGTGAGATCGCTCCAGGTTCCGTTGCAATCCCCTGCATCGCCGCCATTTTGTTAGTCCGCTGCCAGGGCTCCTTACTGGCGATGGTGTCTTAGTCTATTTCAGGACACTGCCGGGCTTAAATGCCGCCAGCAATCCCCGCTCGCGTCTCTCCTCACTTGCGGGCACCAGTACTCATGGGGGGCCTGATCTCCCATTCCCGGGCTGTCAGGCACCCTCCTTTCCGGGATCGCCACTCTCTCACTCGTCAGATAGCTGTCCCCGTCTCCCCCGACGGGACACTTCGCTCCGAGTGCGCTGTGAGGCGTCTCCAGCACTCCGTTCGTCTATTCAGGCCTCGGTGACACGCAACCAGGACCCCCCCCCCCCGCTACCACTCCGGTCTAATCACAGGCAGCCCGGAAACCTCGGGGACCCCAGCTCATATCTCCCAGCCGTCACCATCTTGTTTTCGCCGCCGCCACTGAAAGCTCGGGCCGCAACAAAGCGTAGGATTACTTCACGCTCCCCGCGGTGGCCACCGGGCAGCTCCCCGGGCCGAGGACTTCATAATCAGCGAGTCCCGGTGCCGAAGGTGGGCATTTAGGGTCGTTATTGCAGGATTACGTGAGGGCCGATGCGGAGCTCGGTTCTTACACCACCAGTTCCATCGGCCTCCAAGCCATGCCCCTTGAGAAATTAACATCTGTTTATGATTCTTTTATTAATAGTGTACATTTGGGCCGGGATACCTTGGCAATGAAAGAAAATGGCGCTGGAAGAAAGATTGTACTGCACATGTCCAGAAAGAGACGAAATGTGACGTAGTGCCTGGAAAATTGAACGACTGCCAAAGATTAAGGACAGCAGCTGTGTGAACATGGGAACGTGTGATATTTGTCAATGGAACTTGAATAAAATGTTATTTAGTTCACAACAAAATAAGTATGGGAAAGAAAGACATCGATGAGCTAAAGAGGAAGGGTTTATCGAACAAAGGGGTTCATTAGGAAAATGAATATGACTGAATGAGGCGATGACAACTCCCCTGCCCAATAGCAGTCCATGATCCACAGATATTTGCAACTTTTGAGGGTGGGACATGCAGAATTAAAGAGTATAATTAGGGGGACAAAAGTTTTTTAGTAGTGTGTTCATCATGAGAGTGATCAATCAATGCTGAGAGAGGGAGACGAGAGCTGCTGTTGGCAACAAGATAACATACTGTGAAGATACAATTCTGAAAGACATCCTGATTAGATTGAAGATTGCTGAAGAATATCGAGGAGGGAGAGAGAGAAAGAGAGGGATGCGTTCCGGTGCATCGGGGTTTTAGAGAAATGTAGTAAGTATTTTCCTGTCCTAATTCTGTCCTATAGTCTTTGTGTCCTGACTCTTAATCAGGTGACCTCCACCATGCCTTAGTCCAGAGGGTTGGGTTTCCCGTTTCACCATTGGGTAAATATATTTTTGAGTTAAATTTGCATATCGTTTACAGATGTAGGATTTATTATGTTTTTTGTCTCTTTATCTATCCACTCCTAATGCAGTGAATTGTTGAATGAGTCTATGAATTGCATGTATTTGATAAATCAATGTTTCTCTCCCATGAAAGTTGATGGAGTTTGCACTGAGAATCTGTAAAAATGAGCTTTCATTTTGACTGAGTTATTGGATAAAATTCATTGAATCTTACCCGGAGTCTGTGATTATTTTATTGAGAGTTATAAGATAAATTAGTTTATTTGTTAATATTACCATCAACTACTCGACTAATGGTCCATTGACCAAAGGTAGAGTGTTGATCTGGGAAGATTAGTTAGGCATTGAGTGATCAAGATCAAAGTAAATATAAAGGATGTATGTCGTTACAACGCAATGTTTTACATCGCAGTACTTTACGACGCATGTTTTACAATGCAAGTCGTTACCACGACTTGCGTTGTTGAGGGCTGGATAGTGAATAGTTTAATTTACTATTCCAACTCCAGTCCCCGTGGATAGTAGGGAAGGAGTTGGATAGTAAATTAAACTGTTTACTATCCTGGAGCACCCCCCAGAGCAATTCGTTGTTACAACTTGCGTTGTAAAAGTTGCATCGTAAGGGAACTGCGGTGTAACATCCGCGTTGTAAAGGATGTTCCCCAAATATAAAACTTCACCACCCAGTGGGAACAAGTCGGCCAGGGAAAATATGAGTGTGTACATGGGCCCATTTTTGAAGCTCTGTCGATTGTGAAATATTTGCCCTGGCCGCCCTCTTCACTGGATCAGTATAAAAATCAGAACCTGGGCTCGTGAAAGATCCACAACAGCCATTGTATTTCATTCTTTATGATTTAGTTGTGTGTAATGTTCTTCACAATGTCTGTTGATCTGCACATGGAAGTAAATGTTGGGCCCGATTCACAAAAGTAATCTGACACAAAATCCTAACTTTACGACTTTCGGTATTCAAAAAAAGGCATTTAGGAGTAGTAATCCTAACTTTACTACTGCTAAATGCCTTTTGTGAATACCGAAAGTTGTAAAGTCAGGATTTTTCTCAGCCTTTTGTGAATACCGAAAGTTGTAAAGTTCGAATTTTTCTCAGTTTAGGAGTAGTAAAGTTAGGAATTTTAACTTTACTACTCCTAAATGCCTTTTGTGAATACCGAAAGTCGTAAAGTTAGGATTTTTAGCCGTTTAGGAGTGGTAAAGTTTGGAATCCTAACTTTACTACTCCTAAATGCCTTTTGTGAATACCAAAACTCATAAAGTTAGGATTTTGTCTCAGGTAACGTTTGTGAATCGGGCCAAGGCCTTTTTTTTTGTTGTTTTATTAATTTGTTTGGATTATATATATTCTGTATAATGTAAAAATATTTAAATTGCTTAAATCATTTTTGTCAAAGAAAGAAAAAAAGTTGTTTGAAAATTGATTAAATAAATGGTGATCATAATAATTAACTAACATGATCAAGGATTGGAATGAGTGTGTGATCATGATTGGAATGAGTGTGTGACGATGCATCAGTATTGGCCTTTGTAAGGTTATTGAGGTTTATAGAGGGCCTAGCCTTACTGACTAGGGGGGCAATCCTGTATGTCTATACAGTTGATTCTAACTCTGCATTAGACTCTGGCATCTGCAACTTCCAGAGCACTGTCAGAGGACATGAAGCTGTGGTAGATATATAACAAGTGAAGGGGCTGCAATTTCAAAATTTGGGAATCTGTAAGTTAGTGATGATGGTCTGCAGTGCCTCGCAAGCAAAAGGGAATTTTGGGGCATATTATCAACGGCCAGCGATAATTATCGCAGCCAGCAATAATTATCGCTGGCTGCGCTTAGCAATAGATTTTTTTATCCCAGGAAATTATCGCCATGCTAGCGCTGTATCAACAACGCATAGCGCAATGGCGATAATTATTCCTGCGATAGCGGTGTTTTCCATGGAACATTGCTGGTTTTCCAGCAATGTTCCATGGCAATGTTCCAACGGCGATAGCCTTCGTGATACGACCCTGTGGTCGTATCAGCATAATCCACCCCCTATGTTATGACTAGGTAAGTAAGGATTTTAGCAGACGTTAGTTTTTGGCGAAAACCGTGTTTTTCGCCAAAAAATAACATCTCCTAAAATCCTGAGGGCCACCTTGTAAATATCGCGAATTGCATATTGCAATGATTTACAAGGTAGTCCGTCAGGGGTACGCCCAGTGACGCCCACTTTGCATCTCGTTAGAGATGTTAAGCGAGGCGTCTGTAAAACGGCTGCTAACATGCGCTAATACATGTTAGCACCAGCTTGCAAATAGGGCTATAAGATTATCTCTGTTTTTTTGGCTTTTAAAGCCAAAAAAGCAGAGACAAGGCCCTTGTTAATATGCCCCTTTGTCTTTTGTTACAATGAAAGAGGCAGAGGTTTTGCAAGTCTTATCAAGACACATTGGGGCAAATGTTCAAGGAAATGGTACAGGGCGGTGCTCTGGCAAATTTTGCAGTGCCACGCTGCGCCATTTCTAAAATGCAGGGATGCACCATATTTACAAGAAAGCGGCACATGCCTGTGTTCTCCCTAGTGCTGGCACTATCAACAGCCGCCAAGCACCAAAACAGACATCCTTGCACCATAGTGCAAGGGTGCCTGCTTTGCAGGGATGATTGTTAATGTGCAGGAAGGTGTCTCTTCCTGCACATAAACAATTACAAATCGTGATTTGCTATTTCAATGTGTTCTGCATTTTGAGGCACACATAGAAGTTATTTTATAAAATGTATATGACACATAGCTGCCCCAGAAATGGGGCTTCCCAGTAGTTGTACAGAAGCAAAAACTTACTGCAGCAATAGCCTGAAAAGTAGCAACCCAAAAGAAAACAATCTTACCAGGAGAAAAGTCAGGAGTCTCCACGAAGGACAGGTGGTTCTGGATGCTCCTGATAGAGGGGGGGAATGGTGTTCCATAGAACTGGGGCTTTTGCACAGAATGAGCAGACTCCCATTCTTACTCTTTTGACACGATGGTGCACGTAAGGGGTGTGATGGACAATACCAGGATAGCAGGTTAAACTAAATGTGGGCCCCCTGGAAAGTAGGATTTTGTGAGCAGTACACAGGGGCTTGAAGTGCACACACCCCTCCACATGGAGCCAGTGCAACCTAAAGAGGAGACCAGAGGCATAGCAAGATTTTGAAAGTGAAAACAACAGTCTAGCTGTGGCATTTTGAGCCTGTTGGAGTCTACTGACTACAGATTTATTGACTCACAAAAATTGAATATTTCAGTAGCCCAACGGCGATACAATGGCTCACTGAATAATGAGCTGATGAGTGGAAAGATAAACAAATACAAGAATGGACTTGAAAGTTCGCAAAAGCCCAAAACACGTGCCTGCCTCCGACCTCGCTTGCGCTTCAAAAGATAAGGAGTTATCCACCTAGACGCCTAGATTGTTTTACAGTAGTCTTGAGCCGAGGGGTACCCAAGTGAGGGGGGCCACCAGTGATCCTCACAGAAGTCGGTATCTTTTCCTAACAAAAGAAGTATCAAATCGCCATTATTTAATTATTGTTTTTGTGCATAAATGGATAACTTCATGCACACAAAAAAACATGATGGTGTTTGGCTGTTTCTATTTGTACTGTAACATGTAGTACACATAGAAAAAGCAAAAACAAGTAGAAATAAAAGTATTTCTTCTCATTGCGCAGTTCTAACACCTGCTTTTGCATGGTGTTATTTTTTGGCGCGGACTACATTTGTGGCAGCGCAAAAAAGCAATGGGTGTTGCGTTGGAAAGCCCACAGCAACACCCATTGCATGTCCCTTTCACACAGATATCTGCTTGAAAGGGTACCGAATTTACAAACAGGCGTGAAGCCACAAAAAGTGGCTTAACGCCACTTTATAAATATGGAGAAGAACATTGTGCCACTGGTAAAAGTGACGTTCCGGTGGCGCAATCCCTTTGTACATATGCCCCATTGTGCTCTTATCAGGATGTTTGCATTGATTGCAGTACAAATTAAGGGCCCTATTAGGATGGCGGACGGACCTGCGTCCATCCGCCACCCCAGAGGAGGAGGGACCGTCCGCAGGGGCAGCGGCGGACCCTCCGTGCAAATTAGGATGTGACCGCCACCCTGGTGGTCACATCCTGTATGTTTAACATTGCGGCGGGTGCTGCTTGAAGCAGCACCCGCCGCAATGTTAAAAATGCAAGCTGTGCATTTGCATGCACAATGCGGCAGGCACCGCGCGGTGCCTGCCGCTTTGTGCATGCAAATGCAGGGGGGTACCATGAGTACCCCCCATGTGCACCCCCCCCCTTCACCCTGGGGGCCCGCAACGGGCCCCCAAAGAAAAGACAAGAAAAGACTGTATGCCTTTTCCGCAGAAAGGCATTACAAAATGCTAATCCTAATGTGGCTGGCGGTGTCTGAGAGACACCGCCACCATATGAGAGCTTTTCCACCGCGGTCTCGCGGCGGAAAAGCGTCGGACGGAGAAATGACCCCCCAACCATCCTAATCTGGCTGGGGTTCTTTTCTGTGTCCAGCGCGGCGAATCCGCATCCTCCGGGCCGGCGGTGGCTTCGGCCAGCCCGGAGTATGTGGATTCACCGCAATCGTAATGACCCCCTAAGTCTTGATTCAACTCAGTTGATGTACTAACAGTACGTTCTTTGTATCAAGAGGTTTAGAACATCAGGCACACAGTCTTGTTGTGAGTCAACTTCTACCCTTTCACATCCTCTAATTGCTCCTAGTTTCTGAAGTAGCATCTTTCCAAGAAAGCAGTGCTTAATTTGAACCAGTGGTTGCAGGTGGGTCCCACTGGCATACACTTCTGGGGACCAACACTTATATTTCCTACTTTGACTTTGACCAAAATCAGTAGGAGGCAAACACACAAGGGAGGAAGAAGGAGAAACAGAAATAGGAAAAACTGTGATAAAGTGATAAAGGAGGAACCTGCAAGAATGTGATAAAGGGACAGGGAATGTCTGGTGATGAATTAAAGAAGCAGGAGGTGAAATCAAGACTACGGAGCCTCTGTATTCATCACAAAATCATTCAGGAGGTCCAGTCACAGGCATCTGAGCTAACATTTGGGCCATGGAGCGTATTCTTTTACAAACTACGCACAGGGTGGAAGTGATTTGTGATGAAATAAAACACTGCATCAGAGACAGGCCAAGATTATGGAAAACGTATGTATGCATTTTGCCTTAAACAGAAGCTACAACCACAAACCTGATTTAGAGTTTGGTGAATGCAGGACATCTTCCAAAGGACAGCGGATATCCTCCCTACCCTATGAAGCTTTCCTGATTTCAAACCATGGATGTGAAATATCGGCCCCACCTCCTTCTATGTAAGCTAAGGCACTAAGGGCAATAAATGTAATCAGGCACTTAGGAGCAGATTTTCAAAATACACACAACACAGCAGAGCACCCAAAGAGGTGGCACTGCGTTGCGTGACAGGGAGGGAGCATGAGAGCACCATATCTTCTGAGATATGGCTCTCTCCCTAGCACCAGAGCTGATTTCAGCTACTGAGTGCCACACACACACCTTAGCACCATAACGCTAGGTTATGTGTGTGAGTCTAGAATAGGTTTTGTACAGGAAGGTTTTGAGCCCTTCCTGTACAAAATACCATGCCTTGACAAGTTAAAAAGCTTTTCCCACATTGTACGTGTGCTGCACAGTGTGGACGGAGCGCTGAGACTTTTCAGACACTCAGTCACAGATCTGGGTTGAATCCATCATTGTTCTTTAGCTCACTTTGCCACCCCATTTCATAAACAGCTATATGCAAATGAGTCTTGACCCTGTGCCTGAGTTGGCAGGGTATGCCCAGAAATGGGTTCCTTGCTCACTTTGCCAATGGATTCAAGCTAGCCAGGCTGATGAGGGCTGTTAGCCCAAAACCGGTCCCAGGATGCTTGTTTCTGGCACAGGAAAGACATGGCTTGGCAGTTCGAGTTGGAATGTTCCCATGAGGCACAAGGTCAGGATTGATTTGCATGTAGCTGTGTCTGAACTGGGGTGGTGAAGTGAGCTAAAGAACGATGATTGATTCAACCCATATCTGTGACTGGGGGTGAGTATCTCAATAGTTCCAGGGCTCCAACCATCATCTCCTTGTGTTTGCTTTGTTCACCCTAAGTTGGTAGGGTCTGCCAAGACGTGGGCCCCTTGCTCACTTTGCTACTGGATTCAAGCTAGCCTGGCTGATGAGGGCTGTTATCCCGAAACCGGTCCCAGGATGCCAGATCTGTGACTGGAGGTGAGTGTCTGAAAATTTTCAGCGCTCCGTCCACCATCTCCTTGTGTTGGCCTTTTAAGTAAGGCACCCTTTCACACTATACTTAGCGTAAACGGAGTGGGCAATGGAAGTTGTGGTGAATGTTCCGCAGCAACACTGTTGGACTTCGCACTTTTTGCAGGGTCATCCCTGAACTTTTTGCCTTCCTCCTGTATTTTGTCTGACCTGTTTTTGTTGGTTTTATGACTCTGGGCACTTTACCACTGCTGATCAGTGCTAAAGTGCATATGCTCTCCCTATTGTAAATTAATGTATGGATTAGTGACTTCATGATTGGCTGATTTGGTTTACTTGTCAGACCCTAGTACAGTGCAATGAGTGTGCCCAGAGCTTGTAAACCAAATGCTGCTAGTGGGCTTGCAGCACTGGTTGTGCAACCCACAGAAGCAGCCTGTAAAAGTGTGTCTCTGGGTTACCATTGCAGAGTCTGTGTGCAGTCTGGTACTGCCATATTGACTGGGCAAGTGCACCCACTTGCAAGTCCCTAAACCTTCCCTTTTCTTCACATCAGGCACTCCTATGGTACGCCCAAGGGCAGGGTGCATTGCAAGTATAAGGTAGGACATGCCCTGGTGTGTGTGGCATGTCGTAATAGTGAATTACAGCCATTTTCGTTTTTCACTATTGCAAGACTACCTGTTCTCCATAGGCCAGAATGGGCAGTTAGATTATTACATTTTATAATCCTAACTGACTCAGGGAACATGGTAGAAATTCGAGTTTAGTATGCCTGAACTCAGAATGAGCAAATACATCTTTTAGTGAAGTTGGTTTTAATATTCTGGGTTTGAAAATACCAATTTTAGAAAGTAGGTATTTTCTTGTCTATCTATCCAAAGCCTGCCTCTGCTAGGTTGTGTATTCCTTGTCTGGAGTTTGAGTGACAGGGCTGGGTGATTCCAGGAGACAGAGTGAGTCCGCCCAGTGGTGACTAGAGAGATCTGCATCTAGTTGGGAGGGAGGAGTTGAACCTGAGACCTGAATAGGACTGTGCCTGCCCCCCACAGTGCAGGCTCCACCCCCTGTGGTGCGTCTGATGTCTCTGCCCTGCACTGTGAAAGAAGAGAAGGAATCATGTCAACAAAGTGCTCCAAGGCTGTGCTTTCCCTTCACAATGCTGGCTCCACCTCCTGTGGGGCATCTGATGTTTCTGCCCTGCACTGTGAAAGGAAAGAAGGAGTCTTGTCAACAGAGTGCTCCAGAACTGGCTTGGACTGAGCAAAGACCCCTCTGCCCTTAGAGGACAAAGGATTTTGGGGTATAAATATTGGGACCCTGAATCCAGGAAATTAGATCACTTTTGGACTACAAGACAAAACCTCTGCTGAGGAGAGGAACCTGAAGAAACTGAGGAGAGTTTATTCCCAAGCTGAAGTGCTGCTTAGGGGATTGGCCTGCAGTGGTTGCCTGCCTGATAAAGAGAGGAGAAAGAACTTTGTGTGCTTTACTTTAAACTTGTAAAGGATCTCCAAGGGCTTGGAAAAGAGCTTGCCTCCTGCTGAAGTCTCAGGGACAACAGACTTCAAACCCCAGCTCCCCAGAGTTCTTTGGGAGTGCCTGCTGCTGTTTTGCGCCTTCTGAGGGACTACGTGTCGCAAGGAGCTGGAAGCGGGACTCAACAAGGAAGAACTGTGTCGCCGTCACTGCTGCTGCCGTCAAATCATGAATGTTGGTGCTGTAGCTGTCGTATTGTACCGCATCAAGAGAAGCATCTCGCAATGAAGAGTAAGCGTGTCGCCATCACTGCTGCTGCCGTCGCATCTTGAATGTCGGCGTTGTAACTGTCGTATTGCACCGCATCGAGAGAAGTGTCTCGCAACGAGGAAGAAGCGCGTCGCTGCTGTTGCCATTGCATCGTGAATGACGGCGCTGTAGCTGTCGCATTGCACCGCATCAAGGAAAGCGCCTCGCATCCCCTGAGAAGTGCACCGCCGTCGGAGCTGCTGCCGTCGCATCGTGGATGTTGCCACTGTAGTTGTCGCATTGTGCGGAAGCTTCTTGCAAACGTCTGAGAAGAGTGTCGCTGCTGAAGCTGTTGCCGTCGCATCGCGGAACAAGGGTGTTGCTGCTGCAGCTGATGCATCGAATCGAGACTGCTCGCTTCAATGGAGAAGCGTGCCGCATCTGGAAGAGCTTCACGTCTTTATTTCTTTGCACCAGAACTTTGCTTCATCTCCATCACTGCAACATTACTTGTTGTGTGAAGCGCAACGCATCACAAGGTACATTGACTTAGAGTGTCGCATCTTAAAGAACTGAACTAAGCTAAAACTACCATCTTAAGTATAGTATTGTGGATTTTTGTCATTTGTGGTTTTGGGTTAAATCTATATAAAGAATACTTATTTTTGTTAAAGATATTTTTATTGAAAGTACAAGAAGGAAGAGGAAAGGAAGTAAGAGAAAGATAGAAACACAATAAGTGCGACAAGAGCCCTCGCAGGAGCTCACACTGCTTGGCCAAGAAGCGGTAACATTGCTGAAGATCGTACAACGCGGCCACCCTAGCCAGGATGATTCTCAAAGTTCGCCAGCCAACAACGGTGTCCCAAACGTGAAGTCCTTAGAAAGGCTTCGGTTCACAGTGGCACCAGTCAAAAGCCATCCAAGCCAGGGGCTCATTCGACCAGTCTAATTTGCGCCTCCCCGTTTCTTGGCCATAGGAAGAGCAATGCAGCGAGGTGAAACATAAAGACCCACCCCCCCCTAGAGATAGAGACCCTCCCCCCAAACTCCTTCAACCCTCCAACCCCCCTCCCCCCAGTGGTGGCAGCCAAGTAACAGGTACACATCCAAACATTCTCTCACACTTGAAACAAATGGAGTGCAAGTAAAGTGGGCGGGCAGACCGCCGACGGTAAGCCTCGAGAAAGGAAGCGGACTAGTGGGCCCCACCTAAAGACAAAGTTTTTGAAATCTCCTCTGAAAACATCCGCCATGCGCTCCATACTCAGCAGCTTCCACAACCTAGAATACCAGAGGGAGAGTGCAGGGGCCTCCTTCTTTTTCCAAGCCGCAGCCAAGGTCAACTTGGCCGCACCCATGCAGAGCCAAAGGATTTGTTTATCCGCTTTAGTCTGATGTTCCAGGAGCGGATCACGGAGACCCAAGAGAACGAAGCCTATCGAGTCAGGAATCGGGTAGCCCAGCACTTCCTTGATCTGGGACAGGATCTCCTCCCAGTAGGGGCGAATGACAGGGCAGTCCCACCAAATATGGCGAAAATCCCCCAAGAGACCACATCCTCGCCAACATCTATCCGACGCAGAGGGAAAAATCTTTTTCAACCGGGCTGGGTAAAGATACCAGTCCAGCATCGTTTTCATATGGGCCTCTCTGAGGTCAATGGAATGGTTAAATCTGTGTAAGTCATGCCAGAGGTGAGTCCACTCCTCGTCAGAGATATCTCGTCCCAGGTGCTCTTCCCACAAACTCATGTATCTAGGGCGAGGCGAGATAGCCGTGGTAAGTAGAAGGCCATAGAGGAATGAGATCACCCCCCTCATGGACGTTGCGCAGGTGATAAAGGACTCGAAGTCTGTGGGAGGCCGTGTCGCTGCATCTCG
The DNA here is from genome assembly GCF_964263255.1 of Lissotriton vulgaris. NCBI lineage: Eukaryota > Metazoa > Chordata > Amphibia > Caudata > Salamandridae > Lissotriton > Lissotriton vulgaris. The sequence goes on from NC_141694.1 coordinate 1,303,973,532, forward strand.
TACCTCCGGTGACAACGCCCAGAGTAGCATTTGGGCGTGCCGGTAACGCTCGGACGGTAACACCGCATAGTCACGCATGCAATTATGGAAGGTGAGTGGCTCATAACCATGAAACAAGTGTGTGAGCGCGTGGCAACCCCCCGTTCTCCACCCGTCAAAGGGGCCCTCCACGAGAGCCGGTGGAAAGGCCGGGTTAAAATGGATAGGGGTGAAGGGGGACGGGAAGGAGGTCCACCTCTCATCACCAGAAACCGAGTCCCAGACCCTCAGGGTGGTACTCGTAGGGGTGCTAATATAGGCGTTACTTCGCCTTCCAGACCAGGTCCCATATCGATCTCCCCGCCACACTCCTGTCCATATGCAACCAGTGCTTCTCCGATTCCATCTGGGTCCACTCGACCAGCACTCGGAGTTGCGCCGCCTTATAATAGAGGTGCATATCTGGGAGGCCGACCCCACCCTTCTTCAAAGGCCGTCGCAGCGTGAGAAAGGAGAGTCTAGCGCGGCCCCCTTGCCAAATATAGCGTAGGATCATGGTCTTAACACGCCTGAAAAAGCCCCCCTCCAAAGCAATAGGGAGTGCTTGAAACAGGTACAGGAGCTTGGGGAGCATCATCATTTTGACAGCATGGACGCGCCCCAGCCAAGAAATGAACATGGGCTTCCACCGATTAAGCTCGGTCTGTATCTGGGCCAGCAGAGGTGGGAAGTTGGCCGCATATAAGGTGGTAACAGATGAGGTCAGCCGGACCCCAAGGTACTGTATAGAGGAGCTGGCCCATGACAGGGGCGTGAACGGACGGATGCGATCCACCTCAGCAGATGGTAGCGTGAGGTTAAGGATGTATGACTTGCCGGGATTAACCCGGAAACCCGCCACTGCTTCAAACTGAGAGAGTACCTCCTGCACCCGTGGAAGGGAGCTTCCCGGGTCCGCTAGTGACAATAGAACGTCATCAGCAAAAAGGGAAATATTTTATGTTGCTCTCCCGAAAAGGGGAGACCAACAATGTCCGTGTCCTCCTGCACCCTAAGGGCTAGAGGTTCAATGCTGAGCGCAAAGAGTAGGGGAGATAGGGGACAGCCCTGCCGCGTACCCCGGGAGTGTGCAAAGAAGGGTGAAACATGGCCATTAACCATGACCCTCGATCGAGGACTATGGTAGTTGGCCCGAAGCATATCTATGAATTTGGGGGAGAAACCAAAGGCCTTCAGCGTACCAAAGAGAAAGTTCCAGTCCACCCGATCGAACGCCTTTTCAGCGTCAAGGCCCACCAAGACTGCCGGGATCTTAAAGCGATTAGCCTTCTCGATCAGATGAATCAGCCTTCTGGTGTTGTCGTGGGTCTGGCGACCTTTTATGAATCCTGATTGGTCGGGATGGATAAGGGCAGGCATAAGGTCCTGGGAGTATAATTTAGCATCTACATTCAGTAGAGCTATGGGCCGGTATGACTCACACTTCGAGGGGTCCTTCCCGGCTTTGGGGATAATCGAAATCATCTTCTTCTGCCATAGTGCCCGTAGTCTGGCCCGCCTCCCTCATGCCATTGAAAAGTGTCACCAGAAAGTCCCCCAGTTCAGAGGCAAAGGTCTGATAGAATGGTGCCGTGAAGCCGTCTGGGCCAGGCGCCTTAAGCGGTTTAAGGGACTTGATTGCAGTCAACACCTCCTCCCTAGTAAAGGGGGCTTCCAGAAGGTCGTTCCATTCCTTGGAAACCAGCGGAAGTGGACAAGCCCCCAGATATTCCCGCTGATCTTCCGGCTCCAGGTTATCCGCCGAGTACAGGGCGGCATAGAATTTGCCGAAAAGCTCCGCCTTGGCCGCGTCTTTATGCTCCAAGGCGCCCGAGGGCGCCCGGATGCCGCCTACATATTCCCTCTCACGCTTATCGCGAAGCTGTTGAGCCAGATGTTTCCCCACTTTGTTGCCTTGTGCGTAAGAAAGACGCCGTAAGCGCAGGAGGGTATACTCCGCCCGATTATTATAGTGGGCCCTGAGTTTACCCCGCACTGCTGCAAGTGGACGGAGCGTCCTTTGAGAAAGATTCTGCTTGTGCGCAGTTTCAAGTGTCGCCAGCTCCGCCTCCAAGGCCTCCCTTTCCTCGCGCCTAAGTTTGTTCAGGGCGGAGTTCAACGCCAGGCACGTGCCCCGTGTCGTCGCATTAAAGGCGTCCCATTGGGTGAAAACCGAGGTGTCCCCTTCTTTGTTAAACTCAAAGAATTCATCAATGGCCGCCCTGAGTTTCTTGCACGACTCCTGATCACGTGTAAGGGAGATAGGGAAATACCATTTGCGGTGGGGGGACGTCCCAGGGGCCCAAGTCAGGCATACTGCCAAAAGACTGTGATCTGATACAGAGAGCGGAAATATCCTACTTTCCCGCAAGTCCCCCTGTAACGACTGATTCATAAAGATGTGATCGAGACGCAAATACGTGTGGTGAACATGGGAAAAGAACGTGTAGTCCCTAGCGTGGGGGTAGAGGGCGCGCCAGCTATCAATGAGACCCAGACTGTCTATGGCATCACGCAACTCAGGGGAGAAGAGACCTGCCTCTGTCCTCTGTTGGTGCGAGCAATCAAGGCCTTTGTCCCAAACCAAATTGAAATCCCCCATTACTATCAATGCACCCTCCCCAAAATCCCCCACCTCCCTCATGAAAGCCTCAAGGAACCCATTTTGGCCCGTGTTCGGCGCATAGAGAACCACCCACGTGCAGAGCTTGCCAAGGAGCATCCCCTTCACCATCAGCCATCTACCCTCCTTGTCGCTTCGCACCCCCATGGGTTGAAATTGAAGTGTAGAGCGGAACAGGAGTGCCACACCCGCAATCATACCAGGATCACTGCTACCACCACTGAGCCCGTTCCAAAGCAACCCTCCCCTAGTCCAAAGGAGCCCCAAAACAACATACAGAGAGAACAGTTCCAGAACCAGAAAGAGAACAAATAAAGCTGGACATGACCATAAGGGTCGGGGGTAGAAGACCCGGGTAATGCCCCCCTCGAGTTCAGGGTCGGGGTAACCCTCCAATGGAGCACAGTCCCTCAATGTACCTGAGGTGGTAGAGCCCCCCCGGCCCCACGGGCCGCTGTTTGGGGAGCCTAGGCTGCTGAAGAGCTGTCCATCCGGCCCGAATCAGTCACCAAGGCCACCGAAGCCAGAACCTCTCCCCTCTCACTTTGGCTCTGCGAGGGAGTCGGGCCCTCCGCCATACCATGCCGGCCCACTCTCTGCCAAGCCGGGGAGCGGGAACGGCGTCGTCTTCTTGGGGAGACGCTGGCGCCAGCCGACGCGGCCTCCTCCTCCATGCCCAGAAGTTCCCTGGCAGCCGCCAGAGATCTCACTTGCACCAGCCTGTTCTGCCACCTAAAGATGAGCCGAAAGGGGTGGCCCCAGGAGTAGGACACCCCGTGGTCCCGCAGGAAAGCTGTGACCGGGCGGAAGTCCCGCCGCTTCTGCAATGTGGAGGCCGCCAAGTATTGAAAGAGCTGGGGGCTGTGTCCCCCAAATTGTAGGTTGTTTGTATCCCTGGCTTTTCGTAGGATCCTCTCTTTCAATTGAAAGTCGTGGACACAGACTAAAATGTCCGGCGGTGGCGAGCGCGCGCCATGTGGCAGCCCAACTCGATGCACTCTGTCCATGCAGATCTCCGAGAGGTCCGCCTCTGCCAGAACCTGCAGGAACAGGGCCTCCACATATTCCCGCAAGTTTTCACCTTCCCCTTCCCAGGGTACAGCTCGGATTCGAATGTTATTGCGGCGGGACCGGTTTTCCAAATCTTCGCAGTGGGTCTGAAGGTCTAAATTTTGCTCTCGAAGCCTGAGCATGTCCTGCTGTAACTGGTGGACGTCACCAGTGAGGCCTAGATCGTGCTCCTCCAGGGTCGCCACCCGTTCTCCGATGCCATCCACATCTCGGCGGACCTCGCGCAGATCGGAGGCCAGCTGTGACTTCAGCTACGTGATGTCGTCCTTGATGGACGCAAAAAGTTCAATCAGGAAGGCCTTCGTGACTGGGCCATCCCCGTCGTCCTTTGCAGGGGACTTGCTGGAGCCGGGGGGCGATCCGGATGGACACATCCCAGGGCCGTCCTTCCCAGTCCTGTTCATGCGGTTTCTCGTCGTCATGATGAGGAGCCTCGGCTAGCCCCCGCGCACTCCGCGATCACTAGGAGCGTCCCGGGATATCAGGCCGCGCTCCCTCGCACCCCCCGAGATCTCCGCTCCGCCGTCACTGGGCGTCCGGGGCAATCAGAAGATAGCAATCGCCGTGCACACTCAATGTCCGCTGGGTCGCCCCCGGGTTATAAGGGGTAGGGACGGATCAGCACCTCTTCTCCTCTCGTTCCTCTGCGCTGTCCAGCAGCCGCCAGACAGGTCGGCGCCTCCTCGCCACCTCTACCCGGGTGACGTTAGCCAAGATGAACCACAGGGGTGCAGATTAAGTTTGTGACTGCCCCAAGCGGGGGGTCCTGCAGTGCGATCGTTCCTCACTGCAACTCGCTGTGACCCAGGGTCCCCCAGGCTATGAGCCGATGCACTCCAGGCGATGCAATGTAGGCCACACCAGCCCACGTGCGTCAACGCCTCGACACCTCGGCTAAGTCCGCCGTTCTTGGTCGTAGCTCATCGGGAAAAGGCTCAAAAGCATTCAGGGCACCTCAGTAACCTCAAGAAAGTCGATTCCGGAGCAAGGATCGCCCCAGTACAGCTACACAAGGCGATGAAGGGCTCGGGTGCCGGAGGAGCTCGCAGGCACGTCTTACTCCGTCGCCATCTTGGCCACGCCCCCCAGAATACTTATTTGTAATATACAACTGTGTGGTGTCCATCTGTAGTGTTGTAACTGGGTTGCTGTATGTTGTCACAAATGCTTTACACACTGCCTCTGAGATAAGCCTGACTAGAGGCAAGGGTCCCTATTCGTCACAAGTACCTACCTGTGCCAACTAGACACCCCCAAATCTAAAATTGGTGGTCAGCGGTGACTCATATACTTTTATTGGTGAACACTACTTAGTGAGTGCAGACCATAACGCAACCACGTACTATTTTTCAATGTTTCCCTTTAGAATTTGTTTTTTGGAACTCTGGTTACCTGTTGCACCTGTTGGACCTTGTCAAAATGGAAGTCAATTTTTCTGACCTGTACCTCTACAAGATAGGGGAGCTAAAAGTATTTTGCAAGGGGAGGGGGCTGTCTGTGAAGAGGAGATCCACAAGGTGGGATCTTGAGGCAGTCCTGTGTCGCTATGAGGTGCTATGTTGGGAAGCAACACTAACAGATGATTCTGAGGAGGAATCTGAGAAGGAGGATCCCCAGCCTGAGGAGGAAACATTTTGGGAAATGTTGGCTCTTGAAGAGAGGAATCGGATTTGTGCTTGTGACCGGAGGCTGAGGTAGCTAGACCGGGAATGCAAGGAAATTGAGCAAGCCTTAGCTGAAAAGAAAAAGTGTGTAGCTCAGAAAGTGCGTTTTGCTGAGTTGGAGGTGGAGTCCAGCTCAGATGGTGGCAGCAAAACTTGAGGTATCCAGTGCTGAGGGAGTAGTACACACACCCAGATATGTGGCACCAGACTTTGAAGGGGTTAACATACACTAGGAGGTTCAAGGACATGAGGTAGCTCCATTAGTGCGCAGCGTCCATGAGGAGAATAGGGTAACTGGCGCAGGGATTCATGGTCCTAGTGGTGGGAGGGGCACTCTACTGACTCTAGATGAGAGGTGCAGGGAGAGGGCTTCCCCCAAGGTTGAAATCCTGGTATGTGAGTGTGAAGACCACCCAGAATAGTGTGGGTTGAATTACAGAGATACTGTCTTGCCAATCTCAGGAGAGTGGTGTGGTCTATGTGTGAGAGGCACTGGATGGTGAGGTGAAGGATAGTTTGGTTAACCCCTGTGGGCGGCTGTGTGATCCAATTGTGGGAGAGCATATTGTAAGTCCCTGTGTTCCAGAGCTATGCCAACACCTGTTGGAGAGTGAGTTCTCTGACCCCAGGGAGCTCACACTGGAGGCAGACCTTTTGGTGGATTCCAGAGGGTCTGGAGAGGCATTGAGGGGTGACCGTGTGGGGAGTGGCTCAGATATCTTCCAACCCAGAGTGGTGGAAGGGGTTCAGAGTAGCCCAGCTAGGTCCTGTTGTAGTGGGTGGGGCGTAGGGGCTCACATCCTGTCTCAGTGGAGGAGTGAGGGTGGGGCTGCATGTCCCCAGGTGCCCTAAACCAAGTCTCAGGGCCTGGATGGTTCTATAAGGGAACACCAGGTAGGGAGCCTAGGATGTTCTGATGGGCCGCCCGTTGAGTGGGATCCCCTAGTGTCTGGTGAACTTAGAATGCCTGTAAGCAGGCCTCCATCAGTTCTGGTATCTGGCAGTGCAGCTCCTAAGTGGATGGTGCAGAAGTCTAGATTGATGGGTGAGAGGGGGGAGAGTCCCCAGTGGAAGAACCAGTGGGTCAGGGGCCAGCCAGAAGGGCTGAGTCACCAAGCAGTGACCATGGTGACACCTCTTCTGTCCCGAGGGATCTTTGAGCACTGTCAGAGGGACATGAGTCAGGATATCTGCGCCAGGCAGACTGTCACACAACACATGAGTTATGTGTAACCCTCGGGGACAGTATATGCACTCCCCAGGAAGTCCTGGTTTGCCAGGCAAGTGTTCAACGGCAGGGTTGGGAAGCCAGGTTCAGGTGTTGTCTGACCTGGAGGAAGGGGCAACTGTAATCAGTGTCCTGACCAATGTAGCTTCTAGGTGTACCACTCCAGGTGGGAGGGTGGAAAGGGGTGCCGAGGGATGGAGTCGCTGCCTCTGACCCTGTTTCAACTAGAGGGTTTAGACCATAGGTTGGAGGGCCGGTTTCAGAGTGTCTCCCCTGACCTGGTAGCCCAGTTGAAGGATAGAACCCCTGAACTGGTGGGCGAATTGTGTAGGACACCTTCTACAGGCACCCTGACAATTCTGGAAGGGGGTACTCTCCAGGTGGGAGGGTACAGAGCCCCAAGGAGGAGGACCTGGTGTGGGAGAGGCTACCCCAGTCTCTGGTCCAGCCGCCGGGTACAGGCCTGGAGCTGGTGGGTCAGTGCCAGGATGTCATACCTGACCTGACAGGAGGGAGAATGGACAAAGGGTGCCAAGCACCGGGGGCTATTGCCCCCGCTATCTGACACCACAGAGGTTTGAGAGCCCTGAGAGGCATAAGGCCTTGGTCTCATCACTGACTACTGTCAGTGGCCACTGTGGCTTGCTGTATGTCTGTTGGAACACACCTGTGAGCAAGTTAAGGTTAGATGCTGCACAGGTAGTGTCCACAGGTGAGGGGAAGGGTTCCCCATGGATTAGCTTGGTGGGCCCTGAGAGTATGGACAGAGGAAATTTCAGATTGGCGTAAAACTGGAATATGCCCCTGCTTTTGCGGGCCAAGTCCATGTTCTATCGCCAAAGCAGGGAAGCCCATCAAGGTAGTAATTGGTCTCCCTGCGTTTTGGCTGGAAGGGGGTTGTGTTGGACTTGGCCCTTTTTGCAGGATCATACCTGAACCTTTTGCCTTCCACTGTATTTTGTCTGACCTGTTTTTGTTGGTTTTATGACTCTGGGGACTTTAACACTGCTGATCAGTGCTAAAGTGCATATGCTCTCCCTATTGTAAATTAATGTATGGATTAGTGACTCCATGATTGGCTGATTTGGTTTACTTGTCAGACCGTAGAACAGTGCACTGATGGGCATAATATTAAGGGGGGTTTTCTTTAAAAGCCAGGAAAGCGGAGATAAAATTATCTCCCTATTACCTAGCTGTCGCTAACACTGACAGCTAGTAGGAGATAGCGACCATCTTGGGCCCCGTTTTGCATGTCGGTGATATTTATCACTAATGACATGCAAAGTGGGTGTGCCAAGATGTTCGCGACTGGAAACAGTCGCTAACATCGCTATCTCCTATTACCAACTTTTGGAGATATTTGCACTAAGCGCGATTATCTCCAAAAGCTAACACCTGCCCCAGAGCAGTTCTTAGCCATGTTATCCAATGGTAGGTGGATAACATGGCTAAGAGCATTAGCTCGGTAATGCATGGATATCGTTGACTTTTCAGCGATATTCATGCATTTCGACCGATTTTGATCACTTAGGAAATAAACCTTGATAATGGCAAGGTTCCTAAGAGATAAAAATCGCCGCAGCTCGGCGATAAAAATATTGCCGCTAAGCCAACATAGCGATAATTATCGCTAGTTGTTGGTAATATGCCCCTAAGTGTGCCCAGGGCTTGTAAACCAAATGCTGCTAGTGGGCTTGCAGCACTGGTTGTGCCACTCACAGAAGAAGCCTGTAAAAGTGTGTCTCAGGTCTGCCATACTTCCATGTTGACTGGGCAAGTGCACCCACTTGCCAGTCCCAAAACCTTCCATTTTCTTCATATCAGACACCCCTATGGTAGGCCCAAGGGCAGGGTACATTGTAAGTATAAGGTATCACATGTCCTGGTGTGTGTGGCATGTCCTAATAGTGAATTACAGCCATTTTCGTTTTTCACTATTGCAAGACTACCTGTCCTCCATAGGCCAGAATGGGCAGTTAGATTATCACATTTTATAATCCTAACTGACTCAGGGAACTTGGTAGAAATTCGAGTTTAGTATGCCTGAACTCAGAATGATAAAATACATCTTTTAGTGAAGTTGGTTTTAACATTCTGGGTTTGAAAATACCACTTTTAGAAAGTAGGTATTTTCTTGCCTATCTATCCAAAGCCTGCCTCTGCTAGGTTGTGTATTCTTTGTCTGGAGTTTGAGTGACAGGACTGGGGGATTCCAGGAGACAGAGGGAGTCCGCTCAGTGGTGAATAGAGAGATCTGCATCTAGATGGGAGGGAGGAGTTGCACCTGAGACCTGAATAGGACTGTGCCTGCCCCCACAGTGCTGGCTCCACCCCCTGTGGTGCGTCTGATGTCTCTGCCCTGCACTGTGAAAGAAGAGGAGGAATCATGTCAACAAAGTGCTCCAGGGCTATGCTTTTCCTCCACAATGCTGGCTCCACGTCCTGTGGGGTGTCTGATGTTTCTGCCCTGCACTGTGAAAGGAAAGACGGAGTCTTGTCAACAGAGTGCTCCAGAACTGGCTTTCACTGAGCAAAGTCCCCTCTGCCCTCAGAAGACAACGGATTTTGGGGTAACATATTGGGACCCTGAACCCAAGAAATTAGATCACTTTTGGACTACAAGCAGAAACCTCTGCTGAGGAGAGGAACCTGAAGAAAATGAGGAGAGTTTATTACTAAGCTGAAGTGCTGCTTAGGGGATTAGCCTGCAGTGGTTGCCTGACTGCCAAAGAGAGGAGAAAGAACTTAGTGTGCTTTACTTTCAACTTGTTGAAGGATCTCCAAGGGCTTGGAAAAGAGCTTGCCTCCTGCTGAAGTCTTAGGGACAACAGACTTCAAACCCCAGCACCCCAGAGTTCTTTGGAAGTGCCTGCTGCTGTTTTGGGCCTTCTGAGGGACTGTGTGTCGCAAGGAGCTGGAAGCGCGACTCAACAAGGAAGAAGCGTGTCGCCGTCGCTGCCGTTGAATTGTGAATACCGGCGCTGTCATATTGCAAAGCATAGAGAAAAGCGTCTTGCAACGAAGAGGAAGCGTGTCGCCGTCGCTGGTGCTGCCGTCGCATCTTGAATGTCGGTGCTGTAGCTGTCGCATTGCACCACATTGAGGAAAGCGCCTCGCATCCCCGGAGAAGTGTGCTACCGTCGGAGCTACTGCTGTCGCATCGTGGATGTCGCCGCTGTAGTTGTTGCATCATTCGGAAGCTTCTCACAAACGTGGGAGAAGAGTGTTGCAGCTGAAGCTGTTGCCGTCGCATCATAGAACAAGGGTGTTGCCGCAGCAGCTGACGCATCGAATCGAGACTTCTCGTATCAACGGAGAAGCGTGCGGCATCTGGAAGATCTTCACGTCTTTATTTCTTTGCACCAGAACTTTGCTGCATTTCCATCGCTGCAACATTACTTGTTGTGGAAACGCATCACAAGGTACATTGACTTAAAGTGTCCTATCTGAACTGAACTAAGCTAAAACTACCATCTTAAGTATAGTATTGTGGATTTTTGTTGTTTGTGGTCTTGTGTTAAATCTATATAAAGAATACTTATTTTTAATATACAACTGTGTGGTGTCCATCTGTGGTGTTGTCACTGGGTTACTGTACGTGGTCACAAATGCTTTACACACTGCCTCTGAGATAAGCCTGTCTGCTTGTGCTAAGCTACCAAGGGGGTGAGCAGGGGTTATTTTAGGAGTGTATCCCCTTTACCCTGACTAGAGGCAAGGGTCCCTATTTGTCACAAGTACCCACCTGTGCCAACTAGACACCCCAAATCTAACATACACCCATTGATTTTGACACTGACCCATATTTACAAGGGTGGCGTAAATATGGGGCATCGCCAAAATTAAGACCAAAAAAACCCTGGTCTTAACATGGGGCAACAAGGAAAAATGCTTTCTTTCTCCTTGTTTTTGCTGTTTCTATGTGTGCTGCATTGTGCAGCACACATAAAAACAGCAAAACAACATGCATGATTGTATATGTGCAGGAAGGTCCAACTTCCTGCACATAAACAATCATTTTGAAAATGATGACTTGCAACTTCTATTTGTGCTGCTAAAAGCAGCACACCTTACTGCACATAAACAATCATTCCCTCAATGCAAGCACCCTTGCACTATGGTGTAACGGTGCCTGCGTTGGTGCTAGGCAGCTGTAATTAGCGCCAGCGCAAGGGGAACCGCAGGGCTGTACCCTACTGTTGTAAATACAGTGCAGCCCTGCGTTTCCAAAGTGGTGGAGCTCAGCATTAAGCCAAGAAGTCTAACTCCCACTCCCCACTTCCCTTGAAAATATCCACCAATGTTTGAAAATCTACCTCTCTGTGTTCTAAAGGCACTCGCCCTTTGGAAACACCTCAGTGACTTTGTTACGCCAGATATTGTTTCACAGACTAAATATACAATGATTACAGAAACATAACGCCACACATTTTTCTCTAGGTAAGGATACATATTTAAGTAGTCACACCAGGCCGGCTTATATAAACTGCTCACAGTGGTGCCTTTTAGGTCGAGCCTGTAACAGAGCGCATGCGCTGTTCTGGCGAAGACTTCATGTAGGGGCTTTCAGAAAACGCTTCAGATGCTCGCACACGCTCGTGTGTGCTTTTTCTTTTGCCCCAGGCTATTGGCCTTTGCGTGCGTCTGTTTAAAAAAGACAGCACGCAATTGGCCAAAGGCGGGGGCATTGCTCTGCCCATGGCCTATTAGTATCGGTTACCCGCACGGGCGCCATGTGGTTTTAATTATCGTGCCCAGACACGGGTGTGATAATTGAAACCAGATGTCTCGCTGTGGCTCGTGCGCGCAGCACTCGTGGGCTTGTTCTTTTTTTTATCCATTTCACAGAAAAGCAACTAAATGAAAGAAGGAAAGAGAGGTTGTGAACCGTTTCTTCAAGTCATGGTTTTCAGTAATTAATTTCGTAGGCACTCTGTTCGCCTCAGCACTTGTGCAGGTAGTGGGAATAGTTCTTGCTCAGACACGGGCGTGATAATTAAAACCAGATGTCTCGCTGTGGCGGGCACGCACACTCATGGGCTTGTTCTTTTTTGTATCCGTTTCACAGGGAAGCAACTAAATGAAAGAAGGAAAGAAAGGTTGTGAACTGTTATTTCAAGTCACGGTGTTCAGTAATTCATTTTGTAGGCACTCTTTGTTCCCCATAGCACTTGTGCAAGTAGCGGGAACAGTTCTTTATTGATTATTTGTTGAGATGTAAGCCAGTGGATGATTGTTTCGCAGTTCACCGGTGTACGTAGCACTTGATCAAACCCAAAGGCGCGCTCGAAGTGCACTCATGTGTACTTGTGAATCTATCATGCAACGGAGACAGGATAGTTAAAACAATTTGCTCAAAATCACACAGTGATGCAAGTGGCTGAGCTGCGACTTCAATAATCGGGGCCTTATCTACTGTGCAACACATTGGGCATAAAAACGGCTCCATGTGTGGAGATTTTATAACAGTCCCTGCCTTTTGCTATGGCGAATAATCAACGACTTCCAACTTAGTGCATTTTAGATATTAGTTTTTCTATCACTTTTGCTATGCCCTTCTGGGAAATTTGTGTTTAAACAATGGAATACCGGACAAAAGCCAGTTATCTGCTTAAAAGGCACACATTCAGTGATTGACCTTCAGCTCAAGGAATGCCAGAGAGCATGTTTTGCAATTGAAAGGATGTTTGCTTCTCTTGCCGCTTTGATTTGATGCCTTTGCAACCCTGCCGAAGCTCTGTTTTCTGTACTAATTCACCCCGGTGTGAACTTGAACAATACAAGTATGAACTATGATGTATGTTCCACTTCTGGCCTTCAGAAATCACTGTACGGCTTCCTGCGAGTCTGCCTGTCATCCATGAAACTCCTAACTGAGAGTTTGCGCTCAAAATTTTGTGTGATGGGTGAAGGGCTTTAAGTGTGCCGGGTCTATACAATGAAGCCATATTTGTTGCCTATTTATCTTACACAACTAACAACCATTGGCAAAACCAATAGCCCTGACTTGTTTAGGTCTTGCCGCCGACGGCTTTAGCTGTAGGTTGTTAGTGACCATGTGTTTCAAATACATTAAAATACACACATGCAGAGGGCTGTATGCCAGCCCCTTGCTCTTAATTAGAGGACTTTTGTTATGTTTATCATATCTCTGGTCATTGTCTGAGCTTGTGAGTCACGCTAGGCTAGTGGTGGCGCGTCCCCGTGCCTCTGAGCCTAGCGTTCTCTCACAGGGCCGTTAGAAGCAGTTTGAAGCCTGGCACTGCTGGTCGGGTTTTTCCACGTTGTTACTTGGAATAAAAGAAGATATAATTCATCTAGTCTGGTCCTGCGTCTTCTATTTACAACATTGTGGCGACGATCAGCGTGACCCATACTAGATAGCTAAGCCTGCGAAATAAAGGCTTGAAGAAGTTGCAGTCAACGGCCACCACGAAACAACGACAAAACCTGACAGCATATTGATCGAGGGATTCAACGGTACGAATCTACTCGAAACGCAGGTATTACCGACATCAAGGTACAGACTGAGAACTTTGGTGAACAAAGGTACGTCGAATTTAAGCCTTGAAAAGCAGCTGTATGTGTAGTCTTACCAAGCCATACTGCGTAGGAGTTCAGATCTCTGCACAAGCATCGCATGAAGATTAATGATCTTTCTGCCTGAGGAGTTTTGGCTCTGCAACGCGAAATACAGAGCCCCCAGTGTTTAAGAGTAAATTAAAAGGGCAATATAAACAACAGCCGTATTTAAAAGGGCAATGTAATGTCAGTGGGCCCACAAGTAAAACGAACGCTGTGTTAACAAGGAAGTTCACCAAATTGATCAATAGACAGCGATAATACGCTTGAAGTGTGGATTAACTGTTTGAAGTGTTCACATTAGAGGAAGCATTAGAATATTGCACAAATATACAGTCCTGGATCCACAACTGTGACACACACACAATTACATCGAGTGTGCCACATTTGAGACAGCTGTGATACACACACAATACGTGTGTCACATTGTTTAGTGTAATCCAAAATGAATGTCAGTAATGCTATTCAAGTGCCAGTCCCGTTTTTGAGTGTTCCAGGGGAGCCTTCTATTGAATGGGATGACTGGTGTGAGGCATTCGAAAATTATATTGTGGCCCTGGCTTGCACAAAATACCCTCCAAGTCCACCGGTTGAGATTGGTGATGTTTATAAAGATGCTTTATTTAGATTATACACCAGGTTTGCTAAACAGGAAAATATAGTTATGCGAAGACACAAGTTTTATACTGCGCCACAAAAGCAAAATGAGTCCATTGACGATTTTGTTTCTAGATTAAGGGAACTATCTGTAATATGTCGATTTAGTAATATGCAAGATGATATGATTAGGGATCAGTTGATTGTACAGTGTTATAGCAAAAAGTCCCAAGAAAAGTTATGGGCTGCTAGGAATCCTTCTCTTACAGAAGCTATCACTATCGCAATGGTGGAAAAAGAAAGTGATAGCTGCATGAAAGAGTTGAAAACAATTCAAGAGGCTAATACTTCAGTTGTTGCAACACTACAAACTGATCCATGTGACTCAGTAAATACCATATGTGCAAAGCATACACAAAGTTTGGCAACTACGGCAGGCAAAGCTACCACTTCATTTAACAAACCCATAATGCCAAACAGGTACAAACAAAACACGCGTTCATGAAATAGGTGTGGTAGCTCTTTCCATTTGGCCGATTAAAAAAATTGTGTTGCTTTAACAAAGGAATGCTTAAAATGTGGAAGAAAGGGACACTTTGCACGTATGTGTAGAACAAGTACATCTAGGAAAGTTGCGATGATAGAGTGCGATGTAACTGATGATGAAGCAGAGGTGATGATGATTACATCTGCTGGAGACCTTAATAATACTGACAATGTTGTTTTATCTCGTCCAAAAGCAGATTTTGATGTTAATGAGGAAACCCTGTCACTTATGGTGGATGCGGGTTCGTTATATACGATAATCCCCAAAAAGTTATATGATACTTCTTGCACTACAGCTGACTTAATTTCATCAGACGTGGTTTAAAAAGGATATCAGGGAGTAAGCATTGGAGTGCTAGGTTTTTTTGAGGCATGCATTAAATTCAAAGGAAGAGTTATCCATGGCAAAATTTATGTTTCACCTCACGGCCCCGCCATTTTAGGTTGGTTGCACCAATACGATTTAAACATCAGAGTAGATCCCAGGGCTGACCCACCAGTCATGTGCGTTAATAGTGAAAATGAGAATAGTTTGCCAGACAATTTAGAAAATATTTTGACCAAAGATCAGAAAGTATTTAACACGAAATTGGGAGAGGCCATTGGCTATCAACATGTTATTAAAACTAAAAAGAATGTTGTAGCAGTCAAGCATGTTGCACGCAAGATATCTTTGTCTTTTAGGGTTGAAGTGAGGAAAATCATTAAACAAATGCTTGATGATGATACTATTGAGCCTGTGGAAGCCACACAGTTGTAATCTCTGGTCGTGATTACACAGAAACAGGATGGATCTTTGAGTTTCTGTGTGGACATGAGGAGTTTAAATAAGGCAGTGATAATGGGCAATTTCCCTCTTCCCAACATTAATGAGATTGCCTTGTGTTTGGGTGTTTTCGAAGCTCGACTTACGAAGCGCGTACCACCTAAGCAAACTTCACCCAAAATCAAAGGAATACACTTCATTCATCACTCCTGAGGGCACATATAAATTTAACAGACTTTTCTTTGGATTATGATCTGCTGCCAGCACCTTCCGGAGAATCATCACGGACATCCTCAAAAATATTGAACGTGTAGTCTTCTTCCAAGATGACATTTTAATTTATGGCCTAGATTTCACCGATCATAATTCCATTTTGAATAAAGTTTTAACATGTCTTTCCAAAACTGGCCTAACATTGTGCAAGGAAAAATGTGTATTTGCAGCCAAATAAGTAGACTATCTTGGTTATCATGTTAGTGGGAATGGTATTCAACGTATGCATGATCTTGTTAGTGCCATATATAATGTAACAGAGCCAGACGATAAAGACAAGTTGAGATCGTTTATGGGCATGGTGAAATACTATGCGAAATTTGTAAAAAAAAAAAAATTGCAGACAAAGTAGAACCTTTGAGGAATATCTTAAGAAAAGGAAAAGTGTTTGTTTGGGGAACTGAACAGAAAAGTGCTTTTAACCTGATTAAGGAAAACATCCTAAATGCAAAGATCCTTTCAAGTTTTGTACAATCTTTACCTACTGTCCTGACTGTGGATGCAAGTTCTGTGGGCATTGGGGCAGTTTTAACGCAAAAACATGCCGGACAGCAAAAAACTGTTGCTTTTGCATCTCGTTCTTTGACTGAAAGTGAGAGAAATTGCTCTGTCATCGAGCGAGAGGCGTTGGCAGCTGCATGAGCAACAAGGTATTTCAGAGTTTATTTGTGGGGCATCTCATTCACACTCAGAACCGACCACAAACCTCTATTGAAAGTGTTGGCTCCTGGGGGTATAAAAAATTGTTCAGGCAGACTAGCCAGATTAGCGGTCAGTGTTCAAGACTTTATGTGCAATGTTGAATATGTGCTCGGCTGGTGTAATAGTGTTGCAGATTGTTTATCAAGGTTGCCGGACACAAAAGTCAAACCGAGAGAATTAGTGACTGAGAATGTGGTTGCAAATCTAGAAGATTTAAGAGAAGATCTTTCTAGATCAATATCCAAAGATGAGTGGATGGAAGCCATGAAGATAGACCAACTCATGGGGAATTTAATTAGGATGTGTAAGGAGGGTGTATCTAAACAAAGCACAGTGTCACCCAATCTTAGAGCTTATGTCCAACTACAAGATGAAATCTCGATGCAAGGAGATTTTATTTTAGTGAGAGGCGAGAAATACATACCACCGGAATCTCTTAGACCTCATATCATTGGCTTGGCTCATGAGGGCCATTTGGGCTAAACACTCACTGCCAGACGTCTTTAAGAGAATTTTTGGTGGCCAGGCATAGATTCCCAGGTTAAGTCATGGGTGGAGCAATGTGAACTTTGCAGAGAGTCTGAGAAAAGAGTACAAGTAGGTGCAAGTACTCACTCATTTGGACGAGTAGTATCCGAGCAAGGTGTATGGAAAACAATCTGTATTGATTTTATAGGTCCTTTTCATGAACTACAAGACAGTGAAAATGTTGCTATGGTGTTAGTGGATTCAACTTCGAAGTGGGTAGAAGTTGCATTCATGAAAAGTATTAATACACAATCCACTATTAAAGTACTTACGAGATTTTCAAACGAGAAGGGATTCCTGCTATGATTTTATCAGATAATGGTACACAACTTACTTTAGGGAGATGGAGAATTATTTTGATGTAGGTTTGAAACATTTGCGTACTTCATTATACAACCCCCAAAGCAATGTCCTATGCGAGAGAGTGAATAGATTAGTCAAAGGTACTATGCAACTTGCTTTGGCTTCAAATCGCTCTGTTCAAAAAGAAATAAAAGAAATGCTTTGGGCGTATCGAACCACAATACACCAAAACATGACTAAGACACCCTTTGAACTTATGAGAGGAAGATCAGCTAGTATACATTAGTTCCCACATGGTTGTAAAAAGCAGATCTGGTAGAGGAGCATAATACAGGTACATACAGTAAAACAAACATATCTGTAGGTGACCTAGTTAGGGTAAAACCAGGTGGCAACCATAGGAGGTTCAACAAGTTCAGGGGACCTTTTCAGGTCAAGTCAGTATCTGGTAATTATGTTAGATTACAAAATGGCCAAACTTGGAATCTTTGCAGGGTAGCACTATAACAAAAGAAAGATAAGCAACTGAATCTTAATTTGTCAAATTCACATGTTTCACATTCTCAAAAAGGTATTGACAAGAAGGACAACAGACCTGTTCGGGAAAATAAATTACCTGCTTATTTAAAGGATTTTGTTTAAATGTTTAGGAAAGGGGTGGATAGTATTTATTAATTATTGTATGTATGTACTTGTATTGCTTCCACCACTCATCTAAAGGTCTTTGTTCCAATTCTTATCTTTTCATCATACAATATTTCATAATAGAGTGTAAGAATACTTCAAGTGTTTATGCATGCAACTTATGTTCACTTTTGTCATCTTTCTAATGTTAAAGGAAAGGAGATGTGTTATGTTTATGATATCTCTGGTCATTGTCCGAGCTTATGAGTCGCGCTGGGCTCGTGGTGGCGCGTCCCCGTGCCACTGATCGCAACGTTCTCTCACAGGGCCGTTAGAAGCAGTTTGAAGCCTGGCACTGATGGTCGGGTTTTTCTATGTTGTTACTTGGAATAAAAGAAGATAACATTCATCCAGTCTGTTCCTGCGTCTTCTATTTACAACAACTTTCTTGTCTAATTCGCATTGGTTTGTTTTTTAATGACTGTCATCTGCATTATTTTTTTGTCCCATCTCCAGAGCATTTCTTTTCTGCCATGTTTTGATCTGATTACTTATAATCTTCAACTGCTTACATTCAGGGAAATACTATTTTCTTTTAACATTCCGTGGGAGTGAATGTGTTTTTTAGTTCTCTCCACTGCTCCACCATGTGCTCTTTGCACTTGCCCACACCCCCTGTGCTCTCTGTGCTGGTTTCTCATTCCAAGACCCATTGCTTCCCTCATCCCTCGCAGCCCTTACCCACATCTGTTGCGGACGTGCTCTTTACTGTTTATGCCACCAGTGTTGCTTCTCCATAATTCCCGTTTTTAAAATTTAATGTATAAACTTTTTGGCACAGCATTTGCAATGCAGTAGGTCTCGCATTTGAGTGATTTTAAGTTTTTGGCATTGTAAATTACAATGCTTTTTATTTATGTGTTTACAAAACCAGCAATAATAAAAGGCATTGTAATTTACAATAGCAATAGGTCAAAGTTTCGAAAATGCGAGACCTATTGCATTGCAAACGCTTGTTTTTATTCTCTGTGCTAATTTGCCCACACCTAATTAGCATTGTATTGCATACTGTAAGGGTGTGCTATGTGTCTCAATTTTTCTTCGCAGTAGTCATTGCTGTTTTGAGACAGAAACCGAGGGGCATATTACCAAGCATTAGCGATAATTATCGCTATTGCTTGGTTTTAGACAAAAATTTACCGCTGAGCTGCGGCGATTTTTATCGCGCAAATAAACCTTGGTATTACCAAGGTTTATCGCAAATGCGATAAAAATCGGCCGCAATGCATGAATATCGCTGAAAAGTCCGCGATATTCATGCATTACCGAGCTAATGCTCTTAACCATGTTAAGACACCGGTGTGGGAGCACACTGCTTCACCTCCCAGCAGAGTCGCCCCTGGGCATCGACAAGCGAGTACACTTGGAAAGTCTTGAGTGTTTCACCAGGTGGGTGCAGATTAGTGCTGGCCATCTCGAGCCGCTTTGAGCTGACGAGCTCGTGGAGAGGCACCTGCGCGCCTGGAGAGATACTGCGTTCCAAGAATACGGCAGCCTGCTCAGCAACCCCGAATAATTTTGCCTAATCTCTGCTGATGACGGATAATAATCCAGAAACACGTGTCCAGAGATGGCCAGCACTAATCTGCACCCACCTGGTGAAACACTCAAGACTTTCCAAGTGTACTCGCTTGTCAATCTGAACTGCATCTACCATGATGCCCAGGGGCGACTCTGCTGGGAGGTGAAGCAGTGTGCTCCCGCACCAGTTTCTTACTTAAAGGCTCCCTCGAGCCGCTTTGAGCTGACGAGCTCGTGGAGAGGCACCTGCGCGCCTGGAGAGATACTGCGTTCCAAGAATACGGCAGCCTGCTCAGCAACCCCGAATAATTTTGCCTAATCTCTGCTGATGACGGATAATAATCCAGAAACACGTGTCCAGAGATGGCCAGCACTAATCTGCACCCACCTGGTGAAACACTCAAGACTTTCCAAGTGTACTCGCTTGTCGATCTGAACTGCATCTACCATGATGCCCAGGGGCGACTCTGCTGGGAGGTGAAGCAGTGTGCTCCCGCACCAGTTTCTTACTTAAAGGCTCCCTCGAGCCGCTTTGAGCTGACGAGCTTGTGGAGAGGCACCTGCACGCCTGGAGAGATACTGCGTTCCAAGAATACGGCAGCCTGCTCAGCAACCCCGAATAATTTTGCCTAATCTCTGCTGATGACGGATAATAATCCAGAAACACGTGTCCAGAGATGGCCAGCACTAATCTGCACCCACCTGGTGAAACACTCAAGACTTTCCAAGTGTACTCGCTTGTCGATCTGAACTGCATCTACCATGATGCCCAGGGGCGACTCTGCTGGGAGGTGAAGCAGTGTGCTCCCGCACCAGTTTCTTACTTAAAGGCTCCCTCGAGCCGCTTTGAGCTGACGAGCTCGTGGAGAGGCACCTACGCGCCTGGAGAGATACTGCGTTCCAAGAATACGGCAGCCTGCTCAGCAACCCCGAATAATTTTGCCTAATCTCTGCTGATGACGGATAATAATCCAGAAACACGTGTCCAGAGATGGCCAGCACTAATCTGCACCCACCTGGTGAAACACTCAAGACTTTCCAAGTGTACTCGCTTGTCGATCTGAACTGCATCTACCATGATGCCCAGGGGCGACTCTGCTGGGAGGTGAAGCAGTGTGCTCCCGCACCAGTTTCTCTCTTAGCCATGTTATCCACCTCCCATTGGATAACATGGCTAAGAACTGCTCAGGGCAGGTGTTAGCTTTTGGAGATATTCGCACTTAGCGCGAATATCTCCAAAAGTTGGTAATAGGAGATAGCGATGTTAGCGACTGTTTCCAGTCGCTAACATCTTGGCACGCCCACTTTGCATGTCATTAGTGATAAATATCACTGACATGCAAAGTGGGGCCCAAGATGGTCGCTATCTCCTACTAGCTGTCGCTAACTGGCGTTAGCGACAGCTGGGTAATAGGGAGATCATTTTATCTCCGCTTTCTTGGCTTTTAAAGCCGAAAAAGCGGAGATAAACCCCCTTGATAATATGCCCCCTTGTTTGTTACGTTTTGTCTACAACAGACTACACATACAGGCCTGATTTAGAGTTTGGCGAATGCAGGTCATCTTTTAAAAGACGACGGATAACCCTTCGCCCCAATTTAGAATGTATATGTGTTAAGCACTCAAAATAGGGCGGACCAATCCTCCCCACTTTTTAGCTAATGTCCCATATTTTCCAAACTCTAATGCCCACACATTTCGACTACCACAAAACAGCACTTACCATAGCAAAACAAAATTAAGTAAAATAGCATACAATTACAACTATGCAATATGGCTCCACTTAACATGCTGGTGGATCTTAATAAACACCTAAAGCAAAAGCAAATTGTGTAATCTGTCCTATTATGAAGAGAAAAAAAATGGGAAAAAACGAGCATACAAAAATGACAGATAAGCACTGAAAAGTCAAAGGGATTCAGAAGGTAGGGTTTATGAACAAAACACCATGTACAGAACAAAACAACTGTCAGTTTGCAGAGCAAATTGCACATAGAAAGTATTTTGACAACTCATAAAGATGGGAAATAAACTGTTTTCCACTATGGTTCATAGCCAAAAAACAGACAGATCACTGTTAACGCTCCAGGTGCCTCTTTTCAACTGGGACCCTGCAGCTGTTAAGCGGTTTCCTGCGCAGGATGTGCTGTCATGATTAATGAACGATTTTGATATACTGTAAAAAAAAAAAAAAAAAAAAAAAGCTCCTTTTCTTTTGCGCATTTGACAACCTATTCCTTCCTTTCCCTCGACAAAGACCCGAAACAGAAAATACAAAACATAACAGCCTCCAAAAACGTTCACGGGCAGATTGGGTCGAAATCGAAATAGGCAGGCATGGTGTGGACCCACAATTAGGGCGTCACTATGGCATTCGTTGGAACAGTGAGGAATCATTACCTGCTACTGACTTTCAAAATGGTGGCATCCACTGTGACATCCAAATAAAAAAGGGATGGCTTCAAAGCCCTGACACACTTTTACCCTCATTCTCACGATTTAAAATAATTCCATGGAATGACTGTGGAGATCCGGGTGACTGTGATTCCACTCAGGTTTGACTCTTCAAAACGCTCAGACGTGATAGTGGGCAGGCGGTAACAAAATGGGACATGACCTGACCACGAGGCATTGGAAAAGTTAAGGCCTTTATCTGCAAACCACATCGGCGTGATTACGTATAAACTCTTCAGCGTATTTACAAACTTTCTTTGATATTATAACAACTTTCCGTTCACAGTGCCAACGTTTATACAGGTAGTGATCGTACAATGATTCTAAAATTTTGGCATGGAAATCAGCAGCGCGGTATTTACAGAAAGCGAGCATGTGTCAATATAAACATGTCATTTAAACCAAGTATTCGAAAAAAAAAGATAGAATTATCTAAAGTCAGAAAGATTTTAAGTGTACACGATGGTCTTCTGCCTTGTAGGAGATGCAGGAAGATGCTAGAGTCATATCGAAAGTGGCATTACTTATTAACAACATTGGCATTTTCCTTCTTGTGTGTACAGGGCAGGCTAAAGTTCAGTGCTTTAGATCCATCAACTAGTGCACAGAATACAAAATCTAAAAAGGTATTGTGTTTCATTGTTATTGTTTTCAATGATGACCCGACTAAAAATAAAAAGTTCTTCATTCAAGAAATGGTCCTCTGAGCTTTGTTGATGCTGGTGGTTGTTGAAAGTGCAGCCCAGTCGCTAGGCTAAAAATTATGCTTCCAGCCCTCTGAAGCCACTTTCAGCCTTCGTCACAGTGTAATTCAATGTGGCAACACAATGATCAATCTCCTGATGTTGGTAGGAGTAATATAGTCTGTCATAAAAATGGCAAAATCTCAATAAATTCAGTCTGACTAAAAAAAGAGAAAAACTGGCTGTGGCAAATGGCGTCGCTCACTGTCTCTCCCTTGCTATCGTTCCGCGTGCCCATTGCTTCGGAGCAAATTTCAGGCCCAATTCAATTTTCTGGAATTGCCATTTGGGAAGGAAAGGCTCAATTTCAATGTATGGCAGGATTTCTTTACAACCGTTTCCCCCCAATGTCTCTCCATCTATAGTGTTTTCCACCATCACTCCAAGTTCATGATGGTGGTCTGGCATCTAGTGGGCTTTCTGCTGGCCTGACCTTGCGACCAGAGAGAAATCGAACAGAAGTGCTGCAGGGGGGAAGACGTAAGACAGGTGCTAGGGGGTTCCTCCTTCTTTCAAAGTCTGGTCGCCCTTCTTTTCAGTCCCTTGATTTAAGTGATCGTTGCTCTGGGTGCGTTGCTTGTGGAGCAAGTCCCCCCAGATGGCCTTGTTCTTCCTGAGATGGCTAAGCATATTTTCAGACAGGCGAGTGCCTCCTGTAAACCGCACCCATTCATCAAAGAGAGGCTCTGCTATGTAGGTCATGAAGCCTAGAAGGAAACAGATACACCATTATTTTTCAAAACTGATGCATGTAAAAATCATAGTCTGTAAATATAGGGACAGAATTAATGCCACGTGCCAGAAAAAGAAGCAAGTTATCGGTAATCAAAGATTTACATCTCGAAATCTACTATAGATGCAGGTGTAAGCAATACATTGCTACTGAGTGCTTGCCTTGATAATAATAACAATTGTGCATTGGTTTCTTTAAACATCAAAACTATGGCTATCAACCATGAATAGACATATCTGTTACCACGCTAAATAATATTAAAGTACGACCCACAATGCTCTATCTTCAATATCTATTTTCTGTCTTTGGGCCCGATTAAGATGCAGACCCACATCGTAATCACTGATTCTCTGACCAAGCCATTTTGATGGGTTTGGTCGGAAGGGAATCCGAATCAGTCTTCCGAATGGCTTATGACAGGCTCGGAGAGAGCATCCGCCATTCGGAAGGCCCACAGTAATCCCCCGGCCGGCTCTTTCCAGCAGAGAGATTACGATGGCAGTTTCCAACTGCCTTTTTGTGCCGGCCTTTCTGGCACAAAAAGGCAGTAAGAAACAGCTTTGGGGCCCCCATGGGTGAAAGGCGCCAAATGGCGGCCTAAGGGGCACCTAATGTGCCCCCTTATTGATCCCCGCAACCGGTGGCAGGCACCTTGAGGTGCCTGCCACCGGGTGTAGGGATGAACTGCACCCCTGCTATTTGGTATGAGAGCAAGCATTCCATTCAGAATGCATGCTCTCATAGCAAAGTATAGGATTGCGAATGAACAGAGTTCAGTCGCATCCTAATTCATAGGCAGGAACCGACTACTGGAGGTCGTTCGCTCCCAGTTCTAGAACGATGCCGAACAGACTCGGGTCCGTCTGGCATCATAATCGGCCCATTTGTTTATAAATGTTTGGCTGGGTGGGTGCATGTTTTATCGAATATTTCTTGGTTACCCAGTTTACCCGACACTCGGAAGCACGAGGAAACGCTGCTTTAAAAAGCAAATAAAGCAACCCGGAACTGGGTAACCAAGTAATATTTTACGTCTGAAGCCCACAATAATAAATAAGTGGGGGACTATTTTAAAGTAAATTACGAGAGGAAACACAGTTGACACTGCAGCAACCGTGCGATGCCGACAGCCATACCCTAAAACTCCGCAATAAGGGATACAAACACACAGGACAATGAGATCCATATAGAGTGGCAGGCCCCAGATGAATTTATAAAGCTCTCCGGCACTGTCGAATAAAAGTGTGATTAAAGAATCTAAGTCAATAAGACACTGTAAACTCTACATAAAAACAAGGGACAAGAGAAAAACAAATTGATATAACTACAGAGACAGAAAAAAATACTGTATCTTGATAAAGATGGTGTGAATTGATTGGAACCATCGAAACGTGTCAATGCCGTTGATAAAGCATAATTTAAGGACTAGCACGAATAAGCATAATATTGATTGTATCAATTTAGTAATTGTGAGTCCTGAGTCCAATTAAATGTGCAACTGTAACTGACAAAGGCTAGGTCTTACATTTTTCCGTCTTTTTTATGCTGGTCATAATTACAAATTGTTTATTTGCGATTTTTGTAAACTGTTATGTATGTGTTGTTTTTTTATATGAAGTAAAGATTGGTTTTAATGTGTATTATTTGTTAGCTTTCATATAATTTTATATTTCGTATAATGAATTGTGACCTTGTAAATCTTTTTTAATAATAAAAAAAACTGTAACAAAGTATTGGATATAACACTCAATAGTTGCCATCTATAATCAGTGTATTTTGAAAAATTGGGTCATGGGAATCCTTCCTTTTCTTGGTTATAAGTTCCTTATTTCCCTTGATTATTTTAAGGGGTCCCTCTCTTCTCTTTTGCCGTTACCTTTAAAACATAGCAGCCAGTCCCTTTGAGAGTTTTCGAAAGCAACACATAACTGTTTGAATTGTCTGACTACTTCCTAAGTCTGTAAACCACTGTCCTTGGCTATGATCTTTGAAAAAGTCTGATGCAGAGGTAGCTGCAGGATGAGCATTGACCCATCCTCTCAACTTCTAGCTTCTGCTGCCCCACTCACGCCAGCGTGTGGTATTTGGCACTACAAATGGATGCACAGAGACATTCCAGGATGCAGTATTAAGCCGCGGAAACAGGTCTCTGCTTTGTTCAGTGCTACAGCTTCTGCGTCCACCATTATGCCAGCCAGTGCAGCACAGTAAGAAACTGGAGAGCATATATGAAATGACCAGCTAAAAGTCATGATATAGTATCAGTGCTTAATTTAAGCCAGTGGTTTACGGGGCTTAGCACCAGTACTTAATTAATAACACCGGCACTCATGACAGTCTGCCACATGGTGGTGCTGTCTATCTAATGTAGAGATGAGGGCAACAACAGTTGTTTATTCATTAAATATAACAAATTACTGCCTTCCAAGCAATTCTTATAGCTCTGGGGTCCTGAAATAGTCTGAACTGTCACACTTGTTTGAGTGTGGTAGTTAGTAGTTATGTTGGTAATATCATTTGCAGCACAGGCAGGGGCAATGGCTACCACAAGTTGCAGTGGCCTTCTGACAAGGGCCCTGGAACTTAAATGTTTACAAATTAAGCACTGTGTAGTAGTGTGCTGTAAGCTAGGTAAATACACAGAAGGTTAGACCACTGCAAACATATTTAAAAAAACAAAAGACCTCGCATGTTCATTTTCAGGATCTTTTTCAGTTCTGTTACATTCTGTTCTTAAAATAATGCCGGAACTGGTCCCCTCATAAAACCATGCACAATCTTTTGTCATAATAATGTATTAATATGTTAATTGTTATTTTGCAATTTTTTACGTGGTTCCTTTTTGGGTTAATAACTTGCACTAATGTTCATTATTGCCATTTACTAATTATTTTGTGAATGTTCTCAGTGTATATAGAATGTTTTCTTACTTGCATTTGTATTGTTTGATGAATTTTAGATTCTCATGCATTGAAAGAAATTAATATGATCAACCAAAATATTTTTGGGTCATGTGTATATAAAGTGATTACTGAATGTGTCACACGCAACACCTTTTTTAAAATGTAAAAAGGGTGAAGGCGGTTCTCACCACTGCATTTTCCATATCTGTCTGTGAAACCTCACCGCAGCAGTTCCTTCCACACATACGCATCATTCATGCAATGAGACCACGCCACCAAGGATGTGTAGAGGTAAGAATAGATGGTAATAGCTAGTGGTGAGTGTTGTCTGGAGGTTTTGTTGACATGCATATTTTCTGTTCACTGAAGGGAAGGTCAGAGTCCTAATCTACGTCAGATATCTAAGGTATCTATAGGTCTAGGGGCACGTAGATAATATAGAAAGCACACAACGTTTTGGAAAGTCCCAGTGCCAGCACGTGAGTATTGAGCAGTACATGGTTCTATGCGAAATACTTTACCAGCCCATGTATCCAGTCTTACCAATAACTGAAGTAATCAGTCTCCATCCTACAAAAATACAGTGGCATATGTACAAGAGGATTACACCACCGGAACGTCACTTTTACCGGTGTTCCAGTGGCGCAATGCCCTGCACCATATTTAAAAAGAGGCTTTGTAAATATAGTACCCTTTCACACATATGTTTGCGTGAAGGGGCATTCAATGGGTGGTGCTGTGGGTGTTCACCACAACACCCATTGCTTTTTGACTCTGCCCCAGATTTACAAGGATCTGTAAATATGAGGTAGCATAAAAAATCGCGCCATGCAATAGCAGGCATTAGAACGGTACGATGATGAGAAATACTTTTCTTTCTCCTCGTTTTTGTTTTTTCTATGTGTGCTGCATTCTGCAGCAAACATAGGAAAAGCTAAATGCCATTAACCTGCACATAAACAATCATTCCCTGTTATGCAGGCACCTTTTCACTATGGTGCAAGGGTGTCTGTGTTGGCACTAGGCAGCTATTTCTATTTCTAGTACCAACACTAGGGGAAATACAGTGGTGTGCCCTCTTTTTGTGAATACGGCACATACCTGCATTTTGGAAATGGCAGAGCGTGTCACTGCCACATTTGCCGCAGCTCTGCGCTCCGTCATTTCCTTATAAATATGGCCCACAATGTCTCAATATCTGCACAGTGTGAATGGGTAGGAGGAGCATGGTTAGTAAAAACCTGACAGCTGATTGGCCACAAAGTGTTCAGCCCACGGTCTTCAATAATAAATACAAAGGAATTTCCTGAGCACCATTTATTTACATTGTACTATTGTACAGAGAGAGGATGCTGTCCTCAGAATCCTTTGCCATCATGGCTTCAGGACAAACTCCAGAGTAGCAGACACCTACGACTCCATTCACAGGCACTATCTCTGCTGGAATAACGCTGCCATCAACATCTAGAGCGGCACCTTTCACTAGGCCTGAACGGGAATCTGTGTTTTGCAAAGCTTTTACTTTTCCGGGAAACATCCTTTACAACGCAACTTTTACCACGCAGTGCCTTTAAATCGCAACTTTTACAACGCAAACCTTTACAACGCATTGCGCTGGGGGGCGCTCTAGGATAGGGAATAGATTTAATTTACTATCCAACACCTTCCCTACTATCCACGGGGACTGGAGTTGGAATAGTAAATTAAACTATTCACTATCCAGCACCCCTCAACACTATGCGTTTCAAAGGCATGCGTTGTAAAACTTGCGATGTAAAAGCATGCGTGGTAAAAGCATGCGTTGTAATGTCATACATCCACTTTTCCATCTCGGCGGGAAAAGAAATCAATACGTAAAATTTAACTTGCACCATGTTCAATTGCACTTCAGAGGGTCCACCCTGAGCAGTACTAAATGGGCACTAGTGGTATGTGGAAGCACATGCGGGCTATGAACCCCAACCAGATTGCTTAGGAAGGGTAGCAAAGAGTAGGTCAAGGAGCAGGGAGGATTTGAACATGCACCATCTGAATTATTGTGGCAACAACAAGAAGAAGAGGATGAAAAAACTGTAGTGCCTCATTTATGAGGCTGCTTGTGCTGCCGGAACATCACTTTTAGTGACGTTCCCTGGCGCAGAAGCTTGTGCGATATTTATCAGGCAGCATTAAGCCACTCTTTTTTGGCTTATTGCTGCCTAATAAATATAGGTCCGTTTAATAAAGTTTTCGGCATTAAACTGGAGTGCAATGGGTGTTGCTGGGGGCGTTCCCAGCAACATCTATGACTTTTTGATACTGCCCCAGATTTATGAGAAATCATAAATCTGAGGAAGCGCCAAAAACTTACGCCTCCCCTGGGGAGGCACAACGAGGAGAAATATCTTTATTTCTCCACGTTTTTCCTTTTTCTAATGTGTGCTGCATTCTGCAGCACACATAGAAAGAGGAAAAAGCCTCTTGTGTTTATTTTTGTACAGGAAGATTTCCCTTCCTGTACAAAAATATTCACCCCACAATGCAGGCACCCTTGCACCATGGTGCAAAGGTGACTGCATTGGCACATGGCGGCCCACTGAGCACAGGCGCAAACAAAAAGGAAAGGAATGCGCCGTATCTGATAGGTACAGTGCACTCCTGCCCTTTTCTTTTGCTGTAAGGCAGCGCAGCAGGAAGGCCTGCTGTGCTGCTCTACAGCAAAACCTCATAAATGAGGCCGCAATATTTAGCAACATACTGCACACAATGCATGTATGTCTTTTTTTGGGTGAGACTACCAAAGTTTTTTGAAAAGGCCATAGAGAACCATTTAAAAACACCAACACGAAACAATTAAATAGAAAAGTAAGAAATAAAAAAATGGGTAATTACCACAAAAAAAAACCAACAAGAAAAATTAACTAAAAAAGTAAAAAAAACAGTAGTAATATTGTTATAAAAATGAAATATCGTTTTTTTTAAAGTTTCAAAATAAAAAAAGGTTAAAAAAATGATAATTAAAAATACAGCCACACAAAAAATAAGGGGGCATATTATCAAGGGATATATCTCCGCTTTTTTGGCTTTAAAAGCCAAGAAAGCGGAGATAAAATTATCCCCCGATCAGCAACAGGGTGCTAACACGCAAATTCGCATGTAAGCACCCTTTTTTTCTACGCTTCCCCTTGCATCTCTAATGAGATGCAAAGGGGGCGTTCCAGAGAAAAATAATAGGAGAAATGTTGTTAAGCGACATTTCTCCTATTATCAAGGATTTCGCTAACCCTGTTAGAGATTAAAAAAAAAGCAGCGCTAACCGCGGTTAGCACTGCTTTTTTTACATCTGGTATTTTTCTGACTTAGCCATGATATCCTATGGAAGGTGGATATCATGGCTAAGTTTGTGAGCCCCTATCATCAAGCTAACACTAAACTTTGAGAGATTATCGTTGGTTTTCCAGCGATAATCTCTCAATTGGCAGTTAGCGTGAGGATTTTTATCACTTCTGAGATAAACCTTGCTAATAGCAAGTTATCTCTGCGATAATTTCCGGCGATGCTTAGCGTTAAAAAATTAGTTGCTAAGCATTGTTAACGTTAAATATCGCTTAACGTTGGTAATATGCCCCAAGATGTCAAATTAGCCAGATGGAAAGCCTGCTCTGTGCAAATCTCCTCTGTACAAAACTAGAGACTGAGTTCAGGGATTGTGAGGTTGGTTTCTTGCAGACAGGTGGGAGCAGGGCCTGGCCGGAGGCCCCACTCTCCTTCTGTAAATGGCCACATGCCAAGCGCAGTGGGATTGCCCAATGAAAGTTAGTTTTACAGATTCTAAATTTTGAATATGATCATAAAGCCCAGAAAATCACTGAATACACCAACAGTTTAAGTGACATTGCGCAAGGCATAATAAAACGATCTTGCAGTAGGTTAAATAAGTCCCAGACATTCACTGAAAAAACAAAAGGTTAAAGTGACATTATAGTTATGTGCTGAAAAGAGATAACATCTATCATTTAAAAGCTGAAAAACATTGAAACTCGCCAGGTATAATTTAGTCAACTAACTATAGCTGCATCCCTATCATGCACTGCTTATGTCCTGGCACATATCACTCATGACATGACCCGCAATTTAAAGTAAGGAGGTTCTGAGGTATGCATTAGCTACTGATAAGGCACTATCAGCCAAACCCTATGTTCTATCCTCAGTAGTTTGGAAAAAATGCCATATACACTTTGCTTAGATGAGTAGAGTGGAAAACAGCCTTACAGCCATGCCTTCAACCACACAGTGAGTTACACCATCTGTAAGTGGGTCAACCCTACATTGTGCATTATTCAGCAATGCTTCAAAATCATTAGGGAAGTATTGCAAATAAATGTCAACACCTTTTACACCTACACTACTTAAAATATGACTACAGCACTATATGGCATTTATTTACCATGGTCATTTGCCAAAAAAGCCACAGACGAATAATCCATTTTGAACAGAAGCTTGGCTTCTTTTGACAATAGGCTTTGGCTTTAATCCACCCCCAAATCTGAAAAATGCCCAAAATAAGTGTGTTCAGCCTTAGCCTTGGTTAACATAGAGTAACTCGTTGCACCCAAAACTTTACAGGCTCATAAACCGTGCACCATTTAACTGTTGCCACTCACAAGCAGAGTTTGCTCCAAGGCTTACGCTATTTACATCCTATGCACCCATACATGTACACACAGTACTTCTATGCTGTATATGGCTGCAGGCCTTTCTGTAGCAGCGTTCAACAAATGATGTATGGGTTTATTGGGTTTTTTGAGTAATGTGAATAGCTGAGACATGGATGATGGCATCAGTGGTACTATCAGTGATATTACCAACGATGTCCTTTGAGATTTAATTTGCATTGTCATCAATGATGTCCTTTGAAATGTCATCAGCAATGGCATCAATGATGTCTTTTGAAATGTCATCAGCAGTGGTATCAAGGATGCCATTTAGCATATCACGAGTGATGTAAAGTGTGAGGTCCTAAGCAGTGCATGATTGGGACGCGATCTATAGTTAGTTGACTAAATTATAACTTGTGAATTAAAATTTTTGTTTGTATTTTAAACTTTAGTTCCTATATCATTTCAACACTTAACTATAAGGCCAATCTAACCTTTGTTTTTTCAGTGAATATCAGTTTTTTAACATACATCAATATCTTTTTATTCTTCTTAACGCTTCTTTAATCTTTGATTTATATATATATATATATATATATATATATATATATATATATATATATATATATATATATATATATATATATCAAAGCTCCAAGGTGTCCACAGGCGAGGGTGCACTCAAGCAGCAGCGTGGATGCTTTAGCGGGTAAAGGACGATGATTACAGCTCACATGGATCTTCAGCCTGACACGTTTCTGAGCCTGTGCTCGTCATCAGAGGCTCGTCGTGAGTGAAAGCATATTGAGGGAATGCAGTGTCTTGTGGTACTTGTAGTACGTGTCTCTTCCCTTGATCGGTGTAATACAAAACCCTCAATAGGTCTCAGAGTGCAGAGTCGTCATTGATCCCTCCGCTACTGCTTCACAAAGTAGGTACAGCAAATTCCATGCCTGTGACCCCCCCAGGCTTCACGGGGTGGTGCTCTCCTCCGCGGCCGGGCAGTCGCGTGTAATGTCAAAGCTCCAAGGTGCTCACAGGCGAGGGAGCACTTAAGTAGCAGTGTGGTTGCTTTAGCGGGTAAAGGACATCTCTGTACGCTGATGATTACAGCTCACATGGATCTTCAGCCTGACGCGTTTCTGAGCCTGTGCTCGTCATCAGGCGCTCGTCATGAGTGAAAGCATATAGACACTCCCACTATTTATATTTACCCGCCCACAGATGGGCTACTCATATGGAGGGAACGCAGTGTCTTGTGGTACTTGTAGTAAGTGTCTCTTCCCTTGATCGGTGTAATGCAAAACCCTCAATGGGTCTCAGAGTGCAGAGTCGCCATTGATCCCTCTGCTACTGCTTCACAAAGTAGGCACAGCAAATTCGGTGCCTGTGACCCCCAGTCCTCATGGGGTGGTGCTCACCTCAGCAGCCGGGCCGCCGCGTGTAATCTCAAAGCTCCAAGGTGGCCACAGGCGAGGGAGCACTCAAGCAGCAGCGTGGTTGCTTTAGTGGGTACCTTGGAGCTTTGTGATATATATATATATATATATATATATACACGCACACGCGCACACACACATGAGATATGCAGAGTACAATAGGCTTTTAATTACCATTTGTGAGGGTGGGGGCAAAGCTTAGAGTGGGTTATGATGCACCTTGTTCTCCTAAACATGCTGCTTGTCTCCATATGTAGAGTATATACAATGGGGATCATATTTGTGAAGTAAGATGAAACCATATGAGTAGTAGACTCATTGGGTCATCCTAAATAATGCCACTGTCAACAAAAAGACATGACCAAATACAAATTGTATTTAGAGAAAATGTAACCCAAAGCAGTCAACCTTTATGGTTTTACTGAAGCTGGCATGCTGTTCAAGTGGATAAAGCAGTACAAAAGGAGGTGGTGATGGACGGAGAATCTGAACCAATCAAACACTCGCACCCAGTCAACAGATCTGGGTTTAATCCATCACCTTTCTTTAGCCCACTCTGCCACCCCAGTTCAGACATGACCATATGCCAATCAGTCTGACCCTGTGCCTCATGGGAACAGTTCAGCCCGAATTGACAAGCCATGCCTTCCCTGGACCGGAAACAAGCTTCCTAGGACCGGGTTCTGGCATTCCAGCCGTCTTCAGCCAGGCTTGCTTGAATCCAGTGGCAAAGTGAGCAAGGGACTCACGTCTGAGCATACACTGCCAACTTATGGCGAACAAAGCGGTACAAAAGGGGGTGGTGATGGACGAAGAATCTGAACCAATCAAACACTCACACCCAGTGAACAGATCTGGGTTTAATCCATCACCGTTCTGTAGCCCACTCTGCCACCCCAGTTCAGACAAGAACGGTGATGGATTAAACCCAGATCTTTTGACTAGGTGTGAGTGTTTGATTGGTTCAGATGCTCCGTCCATCACCACTCCCTTTTGTACCGCTTTGTTCGCCATAAGTTGGCAGGGTATGCTCAGACGCGAGTCCCTTGCTCACTCTGCCACTGGATTCAAGCAAGCCAGGCTGAAGGTGGCTGAAATGCCAGAAACCGGTCCTCGGAAGCTTGTTTCCTATCCACGGAAGGCATGGCTTGGCAGTTCGGGCTGGACTGTTCCCATGAGGCACAGGGTCAGACTGATTTGCATATAGCCATGTCTGAACTGGGGTGGCAGAGTGGGCTAAAGAACGGTGATGGAATAAACCCAGATCTTTTGACTGGGTGTGAGTGTTTGAATGGTTCAGATGCTCCGTCCATCACCACTCCCTCTTGTACCGCTTTGTTTGCCATAAGTTAGTAGGATATGCTCAGACGTGAGTTGCTTGCTCACTTTGCCACTGGATTCAAGCAAGCCGGACTGAAGATGGCGAAATGCCAGAAACCGGTCCTCGGAAGCTTGTTTCCGGTCCAGGGAAGGCATGGCTTGGCAGTTCGGGCTGGACTGTTCCCATGAGGCACACGGTCAGACTGATTTGCATATGGCCATGTCTGAACTGGGGTGGCAGAGTGGGCTAAAGAACGGTGATGGATTAAACCCAGATCTTTTCACTGGGTGTGAGTGTTTGATTGGTTTAGATGCTCCGTCCATCATCACACCCTTTTGTACCGCTTTGTTCACCATAAGTTGGCAGGGTATGCTCAGATGTGAGTCCCTTGCTCACTTTGCCACTGGATTCAAGCAAGTCGGGCTGAAGACGGCTGAAATGCAAGAAACCGGTCCTCGGAAGCTTGTTTTCGGTCCAGGGAAGGCATGGCTTGGCAGTTCGGGCTGGACTGCTCCCATGAGGCACAGGGTCAGACTGATTTGCATATGGCCATGTCTGAACTGGAGTGGCAGAGTGGGCTAAAGAACGGTGATGGATTAAACCCAGATCTTTTGACTTGGTGTGAGTGTTTGATTGGTTCAGATGCTCCGTCCATCACCACTCCCTTTTGTACCGTTCAAGTGGATAGGCACAGCATTCCAAAGCCTGTTCTCCCAGATAGTCAAAGCGACACCCTTCCCTACAAGAGTGCTTCAACCTCAGAACATCCATTGTGGTACCTGGTTTAGCCCTCAAGCACCACAAGCCCAGTAAGTGAATATGTTTTCCCTAAGGTAGTTAAGCCGTGAGCACTGAATAGCTTTATTGGTCGTAATCATTCTCATGAAGGTACCACTTGCCGCAACCAGCTACCCACTAAGGGCACCCATGTTCACTGGGACATGTTCCCAAAGTCTTAATTTTTCAATTATATGATTTGCAGGACATTATACCCGTTGGAAATGGGCAATGGTGTAGTCTGGGCTACCTATTAACTATGAAGTCCAGTAATCAGTTCTCAAAAGAAAGGTGGCCTAATCAGAGCCACAAAAGATTGAATGTCAAATTATGTAAGATGTACATTGGAGGCTTTGACCTCTATTGTATGTCTAGAGAGGGAATAGTCAAGTTCCACCCTGACTAGAGAAGTTTTCACTAGAGACAAGGAAATAGGAGCAAATCAAAAGGAGCAGATCAAATAAATACCTATGTCCTATGAGTAGCCTTTTGTCATCAGTTTTTCCATCAGTTGAGGCCAACATATTCTATCACATCCACCACCGAAATTATGTTTTCCATTCTGTTTCCTAGCAAATGTCAACTGGGTATCATTAACAAACATCATATAGAAATGAAGCACATATCTCCTGCCAGAGTAACCCAGCCAATGGTTGCATGCAGATGTTAAACAATGGTGGGAAAACTGATCAGTCTTAAAGAACTTCACAGACAAAGGATCTTGGAAAGGTAAGAGTCACAGATGATTGTCAGTGTCCTATCCTTCAATAACACTCCTACCGATGTATTGGCATTGATTCAATGCGAACCATACCTTCTTGAAGTTTCAAAGTTTTGCAAGTGGCCAAGAATTTTGAAACAAAAAAAAAATGCCAACCTTTATCCAGAAGCTACATGCTCTAGTCTTTAATATTTGTAAGTGCTAAGTGAGTCTGTTGCTCAATTTTACAGTCAGACTGATTACAGCCCACAATTGAGAATGCTTGCATGTGATTCTGACTTGCTGAAACACAATGGCCTGCATGATCTTACTGATGAAGGAAAGGTTGCTTGTTCATTGACCTGTAATTGATATAGAGGGTCAATGCTTTTTTAAGGAATAGTGTGATATATGCTAGCTTCAAGGCAGCTGACTCCTGAATAGAGTCAAATCTTCAATTGGCAATAAAAGTCAGAGCTGAAGCTAGTATGCCTTGGAAGGGCTTCATCATGCTTGCTTGACATGGGAGGCTCAGTTTAAGAAACAAACGTAACATTTGTTCCCCAGTCACTTTTATTCCGTCTGACAATTCTAGAAGTGGGGCGCATGCAGTACTTACACTCCTTCCCATTACCCCACCATGAGGAGAAGCCCTATGTTAATCATGGTGATATCAACACAGTGAACTTTAATTGAGTCTTTAAAGTGGAGGGCAGAATCTGTCTGGGAAGCAAAGGTCCGGCCTGTTTGCAAATACCTTTGGGTAGTTAGCTCAGTTTTGTACAATCCCTTTGTGCAGCCCTGCAAGCTGCCTTGAAGTCAGTGATTAGTTCTCTCTGCTTTCTCCCAACCCACTTGCAACCTCTCCTCACCCCTCCCTCAGTTCTTCTGTAAACCAATTTTTCATTTTCTAAGCAAAAAATATTTTACTATGTTCCATCTGGAGCCTTGTTAGAGAAGGCCTTCTCAAGAGAACTGCTAAACCAAATAAATAACTCTCCAGGAGTGGCACCCAGATTTTCAACTCAACCAGAATGTTTCTCTAATGAATTTTTGGGGCCTGTTCCAGTCAGCAGGACAGCGAATGTGCAAAAACTGTGGTTCAACAATGATAATGGAACAGAACATTGAGCAGAAGGGTCATACCCTGAGGAGATCACCCAGGCCAGTTGGTTCCCTGTAAACTGAGTAGGCATCTGCATGCACTGGGTAAAAGTAGGGTATTCCATAGTAAATTTCTGATTTCTTTCTACCAAGACATCATCGTAATGGCTTCCCCTGCAGTGAAAGCCCCATAGATATGCTTGTTTCAGCCATAGTACGGAAATCTTCCAAGAAAGTATACCACATACAGGGGCATATTACCAACAACTAGTAATATTTATCGCTAAATGGGCTTAGCAAGTTTTTTTTTATCGCCAAGCATCGCCGGATATTATCGCAGAGATAACGTGCTATTAGCAACGTTTATCTCTAAAGCGATAAAATATCCGGCGATAGCGACGAAATGCGTGAATATCGCTGAGAATACAGCGATATTCACGCATTAACGTCCATAATATCCACCTCCCATTGGATATAATGGCTACGAACTGGTCTGAGCAGGCGTTAGCTTTTGGAGATATTCGCGCTTAGCGCGAATATTTCCATCGCTGCGCCTGCGTTGATAATAGATGATAGCAATGTTAGCGACTGCTTTTAGTCGCTAACAGGTTGGGTAAGCCCACTTTGTATGTCATTAGCGATAAATATCTTCGACATGCAAAGCGGGCCCCAAACCGCTCACTATCACCTAAAAGCTGTCGCTAACTGATGTTAGCGACAGCTTGCTAATAGGGCGATGAAATTATCGCCGCTTAGCTGCCGAAAACGGCTGCTAAAGCGGCGATAATTTCATTTCGCCTGTCTTGATAATATGCCCCACAGTTTTTAATGGAAAGATGACTGCTCCTGTCATCAGCTGTTCAATGGGTAACTTAAATCATGGAGTAATTAAATGACTGGATATGCTGATAGGATAATCAAAAGTTGGAATTAATGGGACAAAATGTGCTTTATGGAACAGCATGTGTTGGGGTAAGCTCACATGCCAACTGGGCAATCTCCCGCTGATGGAGTTTGGACGGATTATGGTGATCAAGTGCTATGGGCAATCCATCCAACGCCGTGAGTTCACATGCATCACATGCATCATTTTGAAAGTCTATGGGTTGCTGAGAATTTCAGAATGCAGAAAACTGACATTCTTCTTAGTAAGCGAAATTAAATTCCATGCCAATTATACACATCTACACTTTCAAGAATAGGCATTTGCTCAAAAAGCTTCCATTTTATGTGACTAGCATTTAACTTTCTGACATTTTTAATCTGCTAACGTTCTTTTTTCTCACTATTCATATTTGCTTGTTTCACAGGCCATTCCCAGATCAATTTCTCGCTTCAAAGCTATTAACATGCCTTTGTGCTGGACTTAAGTCTTAGATGAGGTTAAGATTGGGGGATTATACAATACCACACACATTTGTATGCCCTTCAAACTCTCAGGGCACATATCATTAATTGTATTATGAAAACAGTAGTTAGTCAATGATACTTACTAAATGGGCCCTGTGTACCCTGCTGGGGACCACTGAGTTTACTTGCTATACATGTCTTACCACATGGAAAGCAAAGCAAATCAGAATAGCTTCCTGCCCAGCCGTGTCCGTGCAGGTGGGGCCGGGTAAGAGGGGATTTCAAGGGACAATGCAGAGGAAACATTCATTATTTATTAAATTTTCCTTCAGCATTGCACCTCGAAATCCCCACTTACCCGGCCCCACCGCTGTTACATGCACGGTCCGCAGCTGTACCCGCCACCATCTTTGCCAAATAAGGGCCTCATTTATGAAAAGTGACGCATTGCTGCGTGAAAACAGCGATGCGTCACTTTTCATCATTGCGCAAGGAGTTACAGATACGTCAGTGAAGCATTGCTGTAGTGTGTCACAAAAATGATTCAACTTCAGCAATGCATCCTTTCACATGGGGCTGCTGGGGCAAGCCCCATGTGACAGGGCCTGCGTCAGTCTTACGCCTGCTGTGAGGCAGGCATAAGAAATTGAAGCATTTGCATCCTAGAAGTGGCGCAGTGAAATCTTATATATTTCACTTTGTCACTTCTACGTCCCTTTCTTGCGTCAATACGCCCCCCTCCTTGCATACATTATATCTGGCGCAGGTATAATGTGGTGCAGGGGTTTACAAAGTGATGCATCTACCTAGATGCGCCGCTTTGTAAATATGGCGCAACAAGTCACATTAGTGACGCACCGGCGGCGTAAAAGTGACGCACAGCCTCATAAATGAGGCCCAAAAACCTTTGGTCAATGTCAATATCTGGGTATTAGTGTGGTGTGTTACTTTGCACAGCCAACTTACCAATTTGAATGCTGGGTATCGAATCCTTTTGCTGATTACATAGTGGGCTTATTTCCAGTTCAAACTTCTTTTCAAGATCTCCTAAGAATAGACGAGAGAAAACAACAAAAAAAATGTAAGTCATTCCTAAAAGTTATTATTTTCATGTAATATTAACATAAGGGAACGATTGTCAAAAATAAGGAGGTGGAGTTCCCACACGTTTAATAGTAGAAGCAATACTGACACTGCACCCAAGCAAAGTCACCAGAAAGGAACCTTCTGCGCAATTACCAGACCACAGCAGCAAACAACATTCGTATGAGCAATGAAAATTTTAATAATATAGTCACCATAGTAGAAAAAAAACAAAGCAAATGGGTATCCGTTCTACATCTGTATTTGCTCGGAGACGTTAAAAAGGTGTAATGTGTAAAAAGAATTAGCGCATGCTGTTTTTTTAAGGGATGACAGAGCGTACACCAGTTTTTTCAAAGCAAACCCACCAAGGGTGTATTACCTTCCTTAGTAAATTAGTCTGGAAAAATATGTAAATGACAAAGCCGTCAGCTGCGTTCTCAAACACCATTGGAATCAATTCAGGGACAACCCCCCTCCTCCCACCCCCACCCCCACCCCTTAACAATATTTTCAAGTTAAATTAGTGGATTATGTCAAATCAATTACAACATTCTATCGGGTTGCGTTTTGTCTGATTCTGCTGAAACGAGAGAGCGCAGTGACCAATGATCAGTCAGATCCGTGAACAGACTTTTTTCTCTGCCTACCAAGTTGCAAGCTAGCTTCCCCTGCTATAGGAAGTTTAAGATGGAGACCTTCTCCAGACAAAGTGGCCAAACTATGTCTGACCTGTACTTTTTTAAGCCATATTTTTTAACCATATTGACTGTAAAAACACTTTCTCGTTTCTTTGAGGCTTACCAAAAATCGCAGGTCCTGGCAGTTAGACATCATTTTTCAATTCTGTCAAGTTTGACAACTCGAAATTTAATGGGGAAGTGCACTGAGTGTTACAAACATCTTACCACTTTAACTGCGATCACAGTTTAGCAGGGCGCCGGTATTCAGGCCCAAACCTGTAATATCAATGGCACAGCACAAATCCAGACCAGTGGTGCTCATGTACCAGCGAGATACCAAGTTTGAGAAAGCTTTCTTGCTCACCTAGTCCATTTTTATTATTTTTCTAGATTAAGGCAGAATGGTCAGGAATTTAGAGCTCATAGGCATTGCCTGAGTGACAGCAAAGGAGTCCACGATTTACCTGTTCACGGGAAGCTTTTGGCCAGCATGACTTACCCGGTGGCATCCACCAGGGGCAGCTGGCAGGGCAAGTGGGCTCTTGAGTTTCTAATGTAGATTGTATGCTTATCAGAGAAGTGTGGCTCAATGGTTAGAGCGGCAGACCCTGATGCAGAGGTATAGCCCGGGACCAGGGTTCAATTTCCCGCCTCGGCGGGTCTTGGGCTCAAAATTCCACTGACTCGATAATTCTCGCCTCAATGCCTATTCCAATCATGGAGTCCCACTCTGCAACTCTGGGCAATAGCTTGCTTAATCTCCACAACTGCCCCCCACAAGGCTACG
Source organism: Lissotriton vulgaris (assembly GCF_964263255.1). Classification (NCBI taxonomy): domain Eukaryota; kingdom Metazoa; phylum Chordata; class Amphibia; order Caudata; family Salamandridae; genus Lissotriton; species Lissotriton vulgaris. The sequence continues at coordinate 1,304,013,352 of NC_141694.1, forward strand.
GATGCCTGGCCTCCACCTTGGGGGTGCCCAGGAGTGGACGCCTCACAGGGAAAGCCAGGATGGGTTCCACAGCAGTATTCGTACAAGCGCCTTGAGACCCTTGTGGGGGAGTAGTGCGCTATACAAGTATCAATTTACATTTTTACATTTTTTCCCTATATACCAGTCACATGGAAGTCAGCAATCCAGCTATAAAACATTTCACGCTACCTTATAATACATGGGAGCCTGTAGTCCATGAATAACAGACTTTTTGTCTAATTTCTTTGTCACAATCGAATTGAGACCTCTCTACTCAGCTGTAATGACGAAATGGCAAGCTGCCCAAATGTCATCTGTAATTTCAATTTAGTGTGGTTGTCAACATGCCTGCTGCCAAAACCATCAGCCGTGGTAAAAGGGGGGTCAAAGAACATCAGTCCAGCTGCCGTTAAAAAAAGGGAAATGGCAATTGGCTTTTTTTCGTTCTTCTATGCTATTTTGTTTGTAAAAAGAACAGTGACCAGCAGAAAGGGAATAGATGGCAGCATGTTTATTTTTTGCCACATCAGGTCATTGCAGGAAACACAGAATGCATCTACGTGCTTCCACAAAATCTATGCAACAGCATGTTATTTAATCTGAATTACATTAAATTGATTCTATCATCTTTTTGCAACAAATTAACTGATTTTTAGTGTTCCATTTCACAATAGAAGGTTCTTGATGTCTGTAACCTTAGGGCCTCATTTACTAAATGTTGACGCATGGCAGCGCAGCAACCCATCCTGCTGTGCTGCCATGCATCAAATCAAAAGGGAAGGAATGCGCTGTATCTACACGATAGGGCGCATTCCTGTTCCTCTACCCTGCTCCTGCGCACAAACAGCAGCCGTGCACCTATGCAGAAACTGTTGCGCCAAGGTACAAGGGGGCCTGTGCTGCAGGGATGATTGTTGTTTCACCATGGTGCAACGGTGCCTGTGCTGCAGGGATGATTGTTGTTTCGCCATGGTGCAAGGGTGCCTGTGCTGCAGGGATGATTGTTGTTTCGCCATGGTGCAAGGGTGCCTGTGCTGCAGGGATGATTGTTGTTTCGCCATGGTGCAAGGGTGCCTGTGCTGCAGGGATGATTGTTGTTTCGCAGGAATAGAAATCCTCCTGTACAAAAACAATTATTAATGGCGTTTGCACCTTCTATGTGTGCTGCATATTGCAACACACCTAGAAAGAGCATTAAATGAGAAGAAATAAAAGTATTTCATCTCACTGCACCCCTCCTACACCTCACCCAAGGAGGCGTAGGATTCTGACACATTCCCAGGTTTGCAACACTTTGTAAATCTGGGAATGTGTCAGGTTCCATAGATGTTGCGTGGGAACAACCACACCAACACCCATGGAATTCACCTTTCACCCAGAGTAATGCGTGAAAGGGGCCCATATTCACAAGGCCATGAAAAGTCAAGCAGGGTGACTTTACGTGGCCTTGTAAATATGGCCAGGCACGCTGCACCGCCGGTGAGTCAAAAAAACCTGATTTGTAAATATGGCCAGGCCAATGCACCGCTGGGGAGTCAAAAAATCAGAAAGCACCAGCTGTGCAATAGGTTTGTAAGTAAACACCCTTTGTGTCTATCATAAGAAATAAAATACTTGCTGCCTTATGTTAAAAGGATATTGCAAGTCATCTCAGAGTTCAATGACCTTTAACGCACAGTACTTGTAATGACCAGAGAGTAGAGCAGGATGCGGACAGAAAATTTGAATGAAAAGTTTCTTTTCAGCAAGAAACAGAATTCTTAAATGTGCACCAGGCACTGTATGGATTATTGATGTAAGTCAATTCATCAGCACTTTACAAGTTATCTACAAGATAACATACAATCACATAATATGAAGTAGATAAAGCATTTGACTTCACTAGGGTAACCAAGAACTCACAAATCCCAAGGCTATGCTCAAATAAAAAGAAGTTTTCTAACTTAGCAATAGGAATGTTTTTAGCATTTGTGGGAATGTAAGAATATTAGGCCTTTGTTACACATGAAGTGGGATATGAATTAAATTAAGTAGTTGGAATTCTTAATTCTTGGTAGTATTTAGGAAGAGGGGCATCCACTACTGGTAGGAGTCGTGCATATTTTCGGCATATCTTAATAATTTACACAATAAATCTAAATGTAAATCATTTACAAAGTCCATGGGTGTTAGCATGAAACTTTGGTATTGTGACAACCCTTGTGCATGAAGGCTGGATACCCCTGATCTAAAAGCACTGAGGACATAGAGTATAGACATCAAGAGCGAGGTAAATGCACAGAAACATTTGGCAATTACGTCTGGATCGAGGGCAGAGCAGGACACCATTTATATTTAAACAGGAGATAATATATTACATTGAAGAGAAAGTTAATTACCTTCAAGGACCATCACATTTTATTAAAGTATTTTTTAATGATATATTCTGAGATTGTATTTCCTTTTTTAGGTCGAGCTTGTGCTTTCTCAAAGATCTGTTGTATGTACAACACAACATTTATCCTGAGCTAGCACAACAATTCGCTTTGCAACCAACGGACAAATCACAAATCACTGTTTGTTTTCTTCTCTTCTTTCTTTTATTTCATGCGTTGATTGTTCATAAATTGTTTTATGAACAATCAACGCATGAAATAAAAGAAAGAAGAGAAGAAAACAAACAGTGATTTGTGATTTGTCCGTTGGTTGCAAAGCGAATTGTTGTGCTAGCTCAGGATAAATGTTGTGTTGTGTATTAGGGCATTGACTGGTTCATGCCTGTTGTGTTTAGATTGGTGGTCTAAACCTTGTCCTTGGAGCTTTTATATTTTCTCATCCTTACTATTATCACTGTTACCCAGCGCAACTATAACCCAACCACCAATTTCCTCAATTTGCTATCTGTTGTATGTACTTTGTGTGGCCTTTGGGGCATTGTCCCAGGACTTGTCTGCTTCTGCGTTTGCTTAGGGACTACTTTTTTCTAGCAACTGCCTCTATTTAACTGACTTGATAGAATAATGACCAGCATAGGCCAGTAAAATACCAGAATTGTTTACCCAAGATAATGCGCTGAATAGCTAAAAACGTTTAAGGTCCCAAAGGTGAGACCTATTGAATTGCAAATTCTTGTTTCTTTAGGCTAACCGATTTGTATACGGAAGATAAACGTAACTTTTTACTTGAGAAAAAGCTATACCTTGAGTTGGTCTTTCATAAACTCACAACAAGACAGTTCATGGTTAATTAGTTCAAACATATTGTGCAAAGAACACTGGTCTGCCTCTCCCAACAAAACAGGAAAAACAAATTGTCCAAACAGGCTTCCTACCTTGTCTGTAGAACTCCTCACAAACCCGTTCACTCCACAGCTTGCTTAGGTCCCAAATTCGACAGGGATTGCAAATGTCAGCGCACTTCAGTGCAATCTGTGAAAATTAGTACAGAAGGAATGGTTACAGTAATCTGTTTACAAGTGTAGAACGCCAAAGAGTGCTAAGGAAACTCCTGATTGGATGTTCATGCAGATAGCCCATTGATAAATATTTTTAAAGAATTGTTATTATATACAAGCATATTACTATCTGTACTACAAATGATATATTTGTTTATGAATAAATAAATATTTAAAGTGACTAATAGAATTAATTAAAACTGATTTCATTAAATTTAATGGTAATCAATGTTACATTAATTTTTCAATTCAAAAAGATTATTAAAATATGTTATGATAAAATAGGAACATTTAACATTAAACTGTATTTATTTATATTTCTAACTATTTTAATTTATTCTATCATCATTTACTATGGGGTTTTTTAAGTCACTAGCTCTGTTATTTTCCATTGTAGTGTGTTGATGTATAAGTGGATGGCAATGTGTGGTGCTATTCACTCGTATATTTGATTCCACCCTCTATTTCAGCCCTGTTTCACTACCCTGTCTGCTTTGATACTAATACTAGCCCAACCCACTCATATCATAAAACCTACGATATCAGACACACCTCACTCCTGTGCTTCTCTCTCTATTTAAGATCCATGCTTGTTCTAGAGGCAATCACTGCACACTTGGACCTCATATGCATTTATAAGACTGTCACCTAGTGGACTTGTCTCATAAAGGCAGCATGAGAATACACTGAGCTTGTTGCGTCTCCTCTGATGATCATCATCATGCTTGTGTTGTCATTAGTCAATCTCACACAAAGACAAAGACTACAATATCATCAATATACTTATATGGAGATGAATGCTTTGAAAGCCGCCACATCTGTCAGGTTAAATCGACTTTAATATACAGAAATGGGTGTATAATAACATACTATTATAAAAATAATTAAAAAGACATTTACTATCTCGAAATAAATATGCCAGAAAAAAAGTTTTTACCACTTGGGCTCAACAGATACTTTCTTGATGGAACAGAAAAGTGCATTCACATGCTTGAGCTTAATGGAAAGGGACTTTGGTACAGTATGAATGCAGTACAAAAAGCTAAATGGGCAACTAGGCCACAGTTAACTCAGAAAAGAAACAAGACTGCCTCTCAATGTTTTCAGTATATAAACAATACAACTATAAAAAAGTGAAAGTGCTGGGCAGTTTTTGGATGGACAAAACAGATTATAGGGAAAATTATAGATGTTCTATTGAGACATCTGAACAACTTGATGATTAAGTGTATCCAGTCTATTTTTATAGTGACCAATAGTTGCGGTTTACCTGTTTTACCCATTCTCTTTTTAATGTCACAGCTGGCATGAACTGCGCCACTCTTACTCTGGTCCTCCTTACAGGAGTTGCATTTTTTTACCTGTGTTGTTGGAACCTTATTTGAACTACATTTTCCCACATTTCCCTGTGACATTAGTTTAGGCTTTTGCTTCGCATTGCTGTCCACAAGTCAATCACCTGTGTAAACCTATTGGTAACCTTGCATCTCTTTAAATCATGCTTGTGATGCAGGCCCACATACTATTTTAAACATGTGAAAGCTTTCAGGTTCTTGTTACCTGGAGCATAAAGTGTCTGTGCCCTGCATCTTCGAGGCTCAAGTTTTGATTGTCGAGATGAGCTTTCAAGCGGCTCAGGAACTCGTTCTGGCGGTTGATATCGGTTGCAAGGATCAGGGATCCTAACTGCTGTTCGATATCCTGTCTATAGTAAACAAAAAAGGAAGTTTTAATCCTGAAGCAAAGTCAATTTCTTCTGAGCCCACCCCTGGAAAACCAACACACACCGTACCAATAATCGGAGCACTGAAGTGCAAGAGAGGGCTCTAGCATGGGACAAATCCTGCTTGCTGTGGAGATATCATCTCCACTTTGTCTTCGACAGATATTTTACTTTATTATTCCAAGTTACCAATAAAGATTATTAGGACGCAAATAAAATACATAGTTTAGAACCTTTTCTGGGATCAAAAACAGGACTGTGTGGGCTGGGGGTGAGGATTTGAATTGGAAATTTGATAGATAATAGGGAACTGGAAAAAGCCTAAATCACAAATCAGAATACAAGAAAATGGGCTAGAAAAACAAATTACATTTACAAAAAGTACTTTAAAGGATAGACATTAACCACGTCCTGAACCCACAATCTCGGCTTTCTCCTGTGGAATAGAGATCCTTTTATGACTACATTAAGGATCTAATGCACATGAATGTCCTAGAATAGACTAGTCTGGTATCATTGCATAATAGTTACACCAGAGCGCACATACCCATAGCAGAGCAGAGCATTACCAGTTCCTCAGTTCAGTACATAAGGACTCATTTATGACAGAGATTAACAAGCTGTCTAATTTACTGATCTGATTTTCCAGCAGCAAACTCAAGCGCAATGGCCTGCTACCATTTTCAACACTACAAAACCTTCTCAAGGAGATTTCCTCACAACCTTTAGCCAACCCCACTAGGAGTTCAACCTAAGACTTGGAAAAACCATGCCTCGGAACCTTGTCAATATTTCCATCACCTACAGAGGAGGTGGATTGCAAATTGGCACTTAATGTTGTACATGATGGTTGTATAAAGGTGGACAGACATGAGCCTCTAGTACTAACATTAAAATATATTGTTGCCTTTAATAATGTTCCTTCAGTGCACACAAATGGCATGTGCATTTTCACTGTAGTGGGCAATTGAAGGAGGCTGACCTTGGATCATGTGTTCTCTTAGGACGTTATCCCAAATATATACCAACAAGTCCTCCCCAGATCTAGCCCTCCTAAGTATCACTTACATTTCAATATACACCCATGGTCTAATCACACATTTCTAGAGTTCAAATTCAAGCTTTTGATGGCCATTAACGAAGAGGAATACTGACATAGTGGAAAAGAAAAAAACGCTTGGTAAGACTGTCAATGAGGGCACCTACCAAAGGCCACTAAATCCAACATCTCCTGTAGGTTTTTCCATTTAATCCTACATGGATCAAAGACTGAGGGTCGCATTTAGATCTTGGCAGAAGGGTTACTCCGCCACAATAGTGATGGATATCCTGTCCACCGAAATATAAATCCCATAGGATATAATATTATTTATATTTCAGCTGACAGACTATCCGTCACCGTTGCAATGGAGTACCCCTTCCACCAAGATCTGAATCAGGCCCTAAGGTTGTTGTATCCAAGGGACCTACAGCCATAGACATTTAACTTTCATAATGTTCAACTATGTATGCCAACAATATCCAATCTTCCCAACTTTTTAGTGTGAGGTCATATAAACTTATAAAGTTACATTATAATACATTGCTTGTTTTATTCTCTGAAAATAGTTGTATCTGCCATCCAGTTCAAAAAGGTTGGTGGGTGCCAGGTCTAAATAAAATACCAGTAAAACTTTACAAGCCTCAACCTTCGATCTTGCCAATGCCATTCTGCAAGAATCTGCAGTACCCTGTTCCTGCTTGGTAGCGGAGATAACACCCAAGAATAAGACCCCTTCATTGTCGCTCTATCAGTCTTGTAGACTGTACACCAAAATGTTTGGAGGCTGATTCTCTCAAGGCCTCAATCTTGGATGAAAGAAAATAACATCCCCTCACATTGAATATAGGGAGATGACTAGTAATATGGACCAACTTTTTAAATTCTAGATGTCAGCTGAAAAATATATTACCTTAAAAAAGAATCAACTGATGTGTTTTTGTTGATCCAAAGCCTGCATACAATATCCTAAGACATTTGTTGTGGGTTTACTTTAGGGAGTGCTTCTCCTGAATGTGCTGCTAAATATGGTAATATGGATGCATGATTGTAATTATCCTAAGACCCTTTGGAGCTAGAACGGTGATACAACAACACTTTTCCCTGTAAAGCAGGGCTGTTTCTTGGTTCCAATGTTATTGTTATGTTATGTTATAACAATTTATTGTGCGCACTAATACCTGGAGGTGTCTAGGCCCTCACGGTCTGCCATGCTGTGTCAGGAAAAGCTAACTTCTAAAGAGCTATGTCTTAAGCAGTTTCCTGAACTCAAGCAGGGATGAAATCTTCCTAAAGGGAGAGTGGAAGGGCATTCCATTCCTTTATAGTGTTGTAGCTGAAACTCCTTCCCCCAATTAGTCCTTTTGAATGTTCAAGAAGGTATAGAAGCTGTCGCCAAATGAATGAAAAACAGCTGCCTACAACTAAACACCAACAAGACGGAAGTACTCATCATGAGCCCTAATCCTAATGCCTGGAACTACACCTGGTGGCCTCCCGCCCTTGGAAATCCGCCCACCCCAACTGACCACGCGCGCAACCTGGAAATCATCCTCGACGCCAAGCTCAAAATGGACCGCCAGATCAACTCCGTCTAAACCTCCTGCTTCCACACCCTCCGCCTCCTACGTAAGACCTTAAAATGGATCCTCGAACACAGAAAGACTGTCACTGACACCCTGATCACCAGAAGACTCGACTACGGCAATGCACTCTACGCCGGAATAAACAAAAACCTCACCCACAAGCTACAGAACATCCAGAACGCCACCACAAGACTGGTCCTCAGCCTGCCAAAACACTGCCACATCTCCCAGCACCTGTGCACACTCCACAGGCTCCCCATCGAGGCAAGAATCACCTTCAAGTTTCTCACCCATGCGCACACGGCCCTCCATTACACCGGACCAGCATACATGAACAGCCGACTCAAATTCCACGCACCCCAAAGGACCCTGGGATCAGCCCAGCTCTCCCACGCCACGGTACCACAAACCAGAAAAACCAGATCGGGAGGACGCTCCTTCTCCTTCCTCACTGCCAAGGCTAGGAACACCCTTCCGCTCCACCTCAGACAGATAACATCACTCCCCATCTTCTTAAGAGACCTCAAGACCTGGCTCTTCGATGGACCCCCTCCTTGGTGGACTTGATCCTGCACGCCCCCCACCCCCAGCGCCTTGAGACCCTTATGGGTGAATAGTCGCGCTTAACAAATACTTGATTGATTGATTCTAGGGGTGGACATCAGGTAGGCATTAGCTGAACGGAGCGATCTGTTGGGAGAATACCGGCTAAAAAGGTCCAAAAGAAATCGTGGTCCTTCTCTATGCAATGCCTTAAGCGCAATGCAAAGAGCCTTAAATTTGATCCGCTGACCAACTGGTAGCCAAGGTAATTCCTGAATGCCTGCTCTGATAGACTGGTATTTAGAAACATCCAAGACCAGTCTAGCTGCGGCATTCTGTGTTGCCTGCAACCTTCTAAGTAAATTGGATTGTAAGTTAAGATACAATCCATTACAGTAAACCAATTTGGATAAGACAAGGGAGGTCATATACACTGTATAACAATTATGACATTCCATTTTTAGGGAAGTACATTAACGATGCTGTGATGTTGGGCAGCTCCAACATTGCAACCCTTCTGCTTGCCAAATATATTTTGATAGTTTCTTGTATCCGATGCATTAACAACATTTACTTGATAGACTATCTGAACTTTGTTCTCAGTCAGGGCCAATAATTAATACAACAAAAACAAAATGTATGCCATTTTATCTACACAAAACCTTCAAGAATGCACTGTAGTTTAATACCTGCCTTTTTAAATGGCCGTTGAACATATCTGTGCATCAGGCAGCAGTCTGATGCAATTTGGCACAAATGAATAAGTTACTTACTTTTGTAACGCTCCTTGGGAGAATGCTCTATCTAACTGCAGATCTCTCACATTTAGTATCTACCGCAGGCACCAGACCAGATCTGGAAGCCACAAGGTGGCATAGTGCAGCTTCACCTTGGCCTCATTTTGCCCTGGACGTGATGGAATGAAGACGCATATAAGCACAACCCTTGCGAACTGATGTCATTTTCTTGCCGGACTCTTTCTGTGCCCTCAGACACAGAGCACAAAACAAATGTCAATATCAGTGTTCAGATGTCTAATTTGGGACATTTTTAGATGATCAAAAGGAGGCCACTCTACAGAATCGGGAGATGGGAGGGCAGTGATGAATCTGCAGTTAAAAAGAGTATATATCAGAAAGAGCATTACCGAAGGTAGGTAACTTATTCTTTTGATGGATATTTCTAACTGTAAATTCTTCACCATTAGAATAGATATAAGAAGTAGTAACACTCAGGAATCTCAAACCTTTCCTATCACAAGCAGATTTCAAGCAAGAGGTCCAAGCGCTTGTTTTGCCGAGACTTGACTATGGCAGTGCTACGCTATGTGGCCTCCCCAAATACTCTTTGGCCCCCTAAAGGCTTCACTGACCGCAGCGGCCAGATTGATCACGGACACCAAGCGAAATGCACACATCTCCCTGGTTTTAAAATCGCTAAATTGAATACCCTACGAAGCAAGAATTCAACTGAAGACTGCCGGCGTTTCACACAATGCCTTCCACTTCAAAACCCTCATCTACCTTGCACACAAACTAGAACTATCCAGAGTAGGTAGACTGTCAAGGAGTGCCAATACCCACCTCTTGAAACCACAGATCTTCTGCAAAAAGAGAGCATGCCAATGAGCCTTCTCTGGCTCTGCTCCTAAAATTTGGAACTCTCTACCACCAGAAATTCAGAGGATCTCTTCCAAGGCTGCTTTCAAATTGGAAGCAAAAAGATTCCTCATGAATAAGTTCTTACCTTAACAAGAGGGCCAATTTTTAGCTCTAAGCGCATCGGACATACTATAGTATCGGTCATTATTCCAGTATATGATTATTATTTTGTTTTTGGTTATTATTCCTGTACATGATTATTATATTTACTCCCCTTAAGTCTTTATGCTACATCGTCTTGCCCATTCTTCATTCACCCAGGTGTATGAAGGATCTGTTAGATGTTCACAACTTGATTCAATGCCTATTAGATGCCCCATTTGACTCATGTTTAGACTATTATTTTGGTATTGGTTATTATTCCTATATATGATTATTTTACTTACTCCCCTTATATCACTTTGCTCCATAGTATAGCCCATTCCTCATTCACTCAGGTTATATAAATGTTATGTGTGCACTATTTGATTCAACGCCTATTATATTCCCCATGTTTGACCCATGTTTTGATTTGTTACATTTCCCTCTATTTGTAAAGCACTCTGATATCCTTCAAGATCAAGTTCGTGCTATATAAAATGTTATATATAAATAAAATAAATAAATTAAATGACTACAGAGAGTCTGCCTTCGACAGCCATTCTTCAAGGTAGGGGAGAACTGGCATCCCTAACATCTGAACATGGGCAGTGACCACCATCATCACTTTAGTGAACAGTCAAGGTACTCTGGTAAGGCCAAATGTGAGCAAGGCAAACTGAAAAAGCTCCTGGCTGAATTTAAATCACAGGTAACATTAGTGGAACTCAGGGACTCCCAAATGAAAGTACAAGACCTGCAGCTCAACGTCCCCTGGATCCATGGCCGACAGAACTTTAGTCAGTTTGAGCATTTTTAATGTGTCCTTCTGTAGGAAGGTATTCAGAGGGTGAAAATCTAAATTAGGAAGAATACTTCTATATGCCTTCGGCACACGATAATAGTGTGAATAACAACCCATTTCTACTTACGGCACTGATGCCTTCGTGATGGGACCTTTGGCCAGTGGATCTTGCACCTTCTGCAACATGTTGGTGCTCCTCTGAAAGCCTCTCTAATGTGGTAGGACATTGTGGTGGGTTGGAAGGGCATAACCCTGCTTGACAATCGGGAGGACACAACTGTTGGAAGTGACAGACTGTCAACCTGGGGGAAAATGCCTGATCCTGCCCCCCATGTGTGGTTGTGCGATGCTGAGGGCAAGCTAAAGCAGTTTGGGGGCTGATGCTGCAGGGTAGGGGGACTGAGAAGAACACTGTCCTTAGTGACCTGCACAATGTCTTCTTGATCCCACCCCCTGACCACGAAAGGACTGAGGTGGCTGTTGCAGTGGTTGCAGAGCCTGGCATTGTCGATACGCCAATCCTCTAGAGCAGCCTCGGAATGTCGAAACTGATGAAGGAACCGTCTGGCAGTGGTGGTAAGGTACAAGGAATGAGCTGCAAACCTGATTTCCATAAAAATCAATCTTTACACCAATCAGGGATTACCTTTCAAAAGGTAAATACATGAAGGAGGACTGCATGTCTCCAAAAAGCATGTGTTCTGAATCCATGCATGGTGATGGAGCATCACAAATTTTGTAAGTCAGCCCAAATTATGTATTTAGCGGCATCATGGACCTCTTCATGGTTTGAAGCAAGGAGGCAGGGAACTCATCCATGACTGCCGGCAAGATCTTAATGGCCATGTCCGGGGAAATCTGTATATAACGGCTTAAAAAGGCACACCGCATTGTCTGACCTCAGTGCAAAACTGGCTAACGAGAACATTTGTTTCCCAAAGGCCTAAATTGCTTTTGACTCCCTGTCTGGAGGAGTCTTGGGGAATGCATTAGGATTCACTTTGCTGGTGGAAGGCTGGACCACGCAACTCTCAGCAGTAGGATGCGTAGGACTCTGCGTGAGAAAATATAGGTCTGCAGGTGCTGGTCTTTGGATTTTGGCCACCTGCCTTTCAGCGGTGGATACAAGCAAGGCTTATCCCGTGCCCATAAAGATGTCAGTCAGGGCTTCATTAAATGGAAGAAAGGACTCAACGGAGCTGGCCAAGGATGCTAAACCTCAGTAAGTCACACCTGTCTTGACATCAAAAGATGGCAACTGTAGGTCCAGGGCCACAGATATAATCCTGAGTTCCCAATTGGAATGTTCATGGTATCATTTGTCATATGAGCGGAATGTATTGCATATGAACATGATCTGTACCTTCCGAAGAATAAAATTAATCAATAAAGAAATTTTAAAAAAACTGTAGGTCCAGGACCTCGTTGCTATTCTAACCACTATGGCAAATGAAGCACTCTCCTCCTTTGGGGGTACAAGAAGCAAAATTAACAAAATATCAGGAGAAGTATAAAGGCCATTGGCCTCCTGTAAATCCATGTAGAAACTGTCATCATCGTAATTTTGGGGTAAATCATTCCCATCACACCAATGTCATAATCAGGGGGTGACAGCCTCTGGTCAGAATCCGAGCCAAAAAGATGGTGGTAAAGGAAGTATTTATTGTGAATCAGACCATACAAGAACAGGGTGGGCTGCAATGAAGTTAGAGAGTGAAATCAGATGCCGTTGAGACGGATTCAGTTTGGGGTCAGGCACCATGGTCATCAGGGCATCACTCTCCAGCAATGTCAGGCTAGGTGTCAATGAAGAGGGGACCAGCACAGGTTTGTAGCTGGAATAGAAGCGGTGTGGAACCCAAAAAGGTCTCAGATGTCATTGAGGAAAGACCAGCCGGCGGTCACCCAACTGGCGGCCCCGCAGGTCCTATGGCCAGAAGGTGAGCCAGAGGAAGACAGAGAGCAATAAAAACTGAAAGCATGGCCTCCTTAAAGTCCTCAACCTGCTGTAATGTTGCTGATAGCCTGGGAAATTTGGGGCAAAGCGAGACCAGTCGTGGAATAAGCTCCTCGATTAGAGTTCTGGAGCAGGATCTATTGGCACATGTCATTGCTGCCAGAACATCGACTAACCATCTCTCTTGCATGTAAATGAGACAGTTTCGATTATTCCAGGTCCCCAAAGCTAAAGGGATGGCTGGGGAGGCAGATATTAGCAATTTTGTAATGTATATGGTTTTCCTAAACAAACGTTGGTTTGCTCATCTCTAAATTACACAAGTCGCGCCACCTTGTGGCAGATGGCTCTAAGTGTTGTGTTGACAATTAGGTGCCGGTGCTCAGCACCGGAAACCAATTCAGTGCGGTCGCTTAGCACCGGAAAGCACCTGCTCAAATTAAGCACTGATTGGCATCTTGATGCCCCCGCAATTTCTCTTTTGGCAGAGAGTAGCACGATGGGAACGAGTCCTGGTTGGATTTCTTATGCTTCTTATTCAACTTAGATTTTGACTTACTGGATGACTTTTACTGCCAAGAAAACCTCTCATGGGAGCAGCCTTAAGAGTTAAAACAGGTCCACGGCCATGACTTTGAGCAGGGGCAGGACTTCTGCATGGCCCATGACTTTTTTGTGTTTGGTTTAGGAGTCCTAAAGTTAGAAGTCCAAACTTTACTACTCCTAAACCGAGAAAAATCCTAGCTTTAAGACTTTCGGTATTCACAGAAGGCATTTAGGAGTCCTAAAGTTAGGAGTCCTAACTTTACTACTCCTAAACTGAGTAAAATCCTAGCTTTAAGACTTTTGGTACTCACAGAAGGCATTTAGGAGTCCTAAAGTTAGGACTCCTAACTTTGGTGAATAAAGAAATGAGTAAGTGCCTTCTGTAAATACCAAAATGAGTAAGTGCCTTCTGTGAATACCAAAATGGTATTAAGTTTAGGATTTTGTCTTAAGTTAGTTCTGTGAATCTGGCCTAGTATAATTTACTATTCCAACTCCAGCATGTGCAACAGTAGGGAAGGTGTTGGAATAGTAAATTTTACTATTCCTTAGTTTAGCGCACCCCTCCTACAGCAAGTTGAAGAGACAACTTGCTTGCGTTGTAACAAGGCAGTTGTCGTAATGACTGCGCTGTAATCGCATGCTATGTAAAGCCTGTTTCCTCTCAAAATATGGTGGGCAGTAGTCCAGCCATGGTGGTGAATGAAAGACCTCTGCCACCATAAAACCATAATAGTTGGCATGCCTCCTGCAAAGTCTAAATAAGGCCCTCAGTTTGATTTGAATTTCAAATCGGATCCAACTTAAACTTTAAAAGTTCATTCTAAAACTTTTAGAAATAGGTTTTACTTGCCCCAGTAAGATCATGTGTTTCTACTCGCTCACAGTACAACAGTGTAATTTCTGTGTTAAAGTCTGTTTATCATGTATCTGTTTTTTTAGTCTAACTAATTGAAGTATATATTCATTTAAAAAAATCATTAACCAAAAGGAATACATTTTTTATATTTCATTTGTGTTCTGTGCTTTGTGGTTTTCTCAGTGTACGTCTGACAGATTTTCAATTTCAAGGTAATGGGAGTGCTCTGTGAAGTGTCCTTGGTTTTCCAAGAAATGTTGGAAGTGTTTTAACATCACAAAGATATGCAGATCGTGTGAACAAATGACATGGGAAACAAATTAGCAGAAGGTCACTTTCAAATATGTGTTTTTGCAACAATTGTTACTCTCCCGCTACCAGATTCTTACACGTGTTTGCCTTTGAGGAATGAAACTTAACACAGCACAATACACATTTATATTTTTCACAAGATCTGTGTCCTATTCTGATATAATGAATTCTAAAGTCACATTAAATCTTTAGGCTCTCACAGGTTTTGCTTATTCATGTGAGAAACTACTAATTTACAAACATTTCCATTAGAAAATGTTGGTACTCACAAATATGGCTGACTTACTCGTATTTCAATGACTGAACTCATATGCAAAATATAAGGGTACCGGTTTAGTGAATGAATGTAATAATTATTTCGGTTGAATTCTTCTTTTATCCAAAAACAATTGGTGCCTACAGGTACACCACCTACTTCCCTATGCATACATAGTGTGAAATCGGAAATGGTTGGTGAACTTGTTCCGCTTTCAGCCCGCTTCCTGCTCGTTTCTTTAGGAGTAAGTTAGATGTTCCATAACTGTTGCAAGTGCATTTCAAAACGTGTGCTACTCCCTCCAAAGTCGACTCGGTTTGTGAAGGGTCACAAAGTGTGCACTACATGCCTTGTCCATCCACTGACACTCCCCATGTTCATGGTTATATCCTTTTAAATGTCTACCCCTTCACAGCTGCATACTTTCTACTCATAATTAAGGTCAATATGAGCAGCTCTAAGTTTTTTTATCTCACTTTGGGAATAGCCATACACTTCAACTTCACACTTTCGATCTTTATACACTGATTTTAGTCAGGTTACAACTATGTATTTCTCAATCAGATGATACATACGTCGTTTCCTTTGGCAAATGAGCTAAGAGCCTTGATTCCCGAAGCATGCCAACCGTGGACCTCCAATGATGGTTCTCTAACACAGATACATTCTATGAAGAAAAAGTTCAAGTTAATGGCACACAGAGAGATTTGAATAATATAATAAACACAGCGAAAACAAGTGAGGGATAAAGGAAGAGAGATGAGCCGTACTGAAAGAGAGTGAGTGAGAGAGAGAAATAAATAGAGATAGAAATTGTATGTATCAAATGCTAGTTAGTCACTGGGGCCAATAATGGTTGACAGCAGATCAAATTCACTATATTTATTTTCATAGATCTCGTCCAAAAAATGCGATTAAAAACTCAGCTAATTTACATGTCTATATAGTCAATATCAAAAAAATTTATTATGTAACATATTTAATTCATCTACATTTCAATAAACAATATGTTTTTCTAAATATGGTTACTCTCTTGCCAATAATTATATTGAAACAACTATAAAAACAATAAGACGGAATCCAGAAACAATGACTCGGTATAGCTATATTCAGTGGGTTTGGATAAGAAATAAAACACCACTCAAGTATCTTCAGCCCTTATTGTGCGTGTCACGGAAAATGGACAGGATGTTACCCACCCTCGGAGTTACCGATGCCAGGGTATCTTTAACTCTGACAGTAGGGAGAATCCGAGGAATACTGGGAGAATCAGTAACTCTTAGTCTGATTACCCAGGTAATTTCAAATTTCATTCGGGTCCCCCCCCCCCCCGAATATTTCAGCTACTACTGAAGAACAAAACATGATTGTTCCGGGTAGAAAAAAAACAGTCGGAAAATCTTGTGAAGTTTTGTCTGTAGTAGTAGCCAAATTTCATTCTGCTTTTTATTCCAGCAGGGAAATGATACGATGCACCTGTTGGAAAAAACTTGCAGGGGCGGACTTAGGCATGTGCAAGCTGTGCACCTGCACAGGGCCACCAAACCCCAGCCACCACATCAATATATATCCGTAATATAATAATCCCTTGAGGATGGATACATATTTGCGTGGCGGCCTCTGGCAGGGATATGGCGGCCTCCGGCTCTGTTCCACTTCCAAACACCTTCCTGAGCTCCGGTGGTGGGCTCTGCCCCGCCCGGACCCCCTCTTCCAGGGCCCCCTACCTACGCTCCCTGCCCAGGGCCCCCATGAGCCTAGAGCCGCCCCTGAAACTTTCCCTTCCCTACTCTACCCTCCCACCGTTCCCACGTGCCGGCGCCCACATTCATTTATCACCTGCGGGTATGCTTGCTACCGAGCCGGTTTCATACCAGCATGACTGGTATTTTAATGTCCCGGCCAGTGGAAAAATTAGGAAAATCGTCTAAATCCGGTATTTATTCCCTTTTCAGTTCATACTTTAAACAATAAACGTAAGGCAAAACCCCCTCTAAAAAGTGTTCTACAGATGCCCTGTTTGGTACCTAACTGAACATTAAAATATACAAAGACAGAAAAGCCACTTTAAAAAGGAATACAGAGGATTTCAAATGAAGGTCTACTTAGAATTCATGTCCAAGCCTTTGCAAACTGCTAAAACGTGAACCGAGGGTCGGTATTTTTCTTTGAGAAAGGTGGCAACCCTACCCGGGGGTCGTAAATGTATGTGCGAATACCCCCTGATGCAACGGTGAATGTCGTGGTTTTAGGGTCGTAAAAAGGCGATCCGATGCAGCAATTCCATTGAATTTTTACTAAAAATGGAGCCTTGTAAAGGAGCGATTTTACCGCACGGTAAAAGTAAAATTGCACTTGATCTTAAAATGTGGTAAAAAAAACTCCACTACTGTCCCACTCGTACTTAGGTCCTAAAAAGGCTATCCATTTCATTTTCGTGTTCAGACGGTGAAGAACTCAGCCATTGCTCTAGGTGGCGGTATTGACTCATTTTATCAGCTTCGTTTTTCCTCGAACAGTTTAACAGTATACTTTCACTCAAATGATCAAGCTATGTAGGGAAGCTGCTGCCAGAACGGATTATACACTGCATGGCATGGTTGGCTGTCGGTGTATAAGGGTAAAAACAGTACACAGTTCAGTATCTGGATGGTTAATTGTATGTGAAGATGCGATGTCGGGTTCATGTGGTGCAGTATGCGACCTAAGGGCCTGGGACAAAACAGATGAACACACACAACACTTGCAATTGGCGTCACGCCTAAAAGACCTTCAGTTGGGCTCGGCAGACCCATTCAGGCGTTCGTTATGGGACGTGCGCAAAAGGGGTCCGTATTTACAAGAGCGTAGGGTGGCTTCATGTGGCCTTGTAAATATGGGCAGGCACACTGGGCCCTGGTACGTAAAAAAAAAAAGTGATGCACCAGCGGCGTGTTCGGCTTGTAAATAATCCCTTCAGTTTTTATGTTGTCACATTTGCTGTGTGTTCAAAGACAGGTCAACATCAGGCTAGTTTTATGACAAATTTCTGCATATTCCTCTAACATGGAAATTCGTGCTTATTTTTCTTTGACTCCAAAGTGAGAAGATTTTTTAAGGTGAACAAGGTGACAGGAAAGGCTGTGGGGTGTTGTTTTTTTCTAACATACAACATTTAAATACATATAATGGATTGTACAAATAAGTCACAATTAGCAGGTAAGAAAGCACAAATTAGGAACTTTTAATAGGATTAAAAACAAATAAACACACTTTACTTGGTGACGTGCAAATGACAAATATTCTCTGAAAGACGATTTCCACAATTTTTTGTTTTCGTGCTATATAGATTCATCAGTAGAACTGTATGTGCACTTTTAGTGGACATTTATATGGAAAACGTGCTGTCTGTCCATGTCAGTGCGCTATCACGTGGGGTTTTGGTAATATATTTGTGATAGCATGCTCTAAAATGCAATACCGGCTACATGCCACACCTGTACCACTCTCTGGCAGAGTGAGTATGGCGTATTTGACACACATGTCCATTGTGTGATCTTTCCACGATCCCTAGAAGCTCAGTGATGTAACATAGATGGCAGCGCCTCGCAGTCTCAAGCATGCCTAGGGACGGAGCTGAACTGTAGTCCGTCTGTCTCTGTTAAAGGTTCCTGCAGCTGAAAGAGACCAAATAGGCCCCAGCACCATAAAATGTTTAGGTCGCACACCATCCTTCAGGAGGGGAGGCTCAAGCCTTTGTCTTGGGTCAGCTCTAGGTAATTTTGAAGCCTTGAGCTGCCCATCAAAGAGGAGGGCGAGGGCTTTGGGGGGTGGGGGTTGACATGTTTTGATAATATGGACGCTTTGGGGTGATGGGAAAGTGCTTGGGAAGGTAGGTTATGCTTATGCTTTTTTTTAAAGTGTATTATGTCCCTCTCCAAGTACTTACACAACACTCAACACTGTCTTCAGAATCAACCCTCTACACAGGAATAATGATTAATGCTCCCCCCATCACAAAAAAAGTACTGTCTTTGTAGAAGTCTGGCTGCAATTGAACAGTGAACTTCACTTTTCACTAAACGAAGATGTGCACCCAGTGCTTAATTTGTAAAAGAATGAGCACCAGTGCCCAAAGCACTCTTTAGAAGCCCACGGCCGGTGCTATAAAATGTCAGCATTCATAATATCAAGGTTGCGTAGTCTTATATCCTTCTCATACCACTTTAATCCACGACCAGATGTTCCCAGACACACTATTTCATCTTTGAAGGTTCCTGCTTTCTCCCTTTATGATGGCTTTCCATCTTTCTCTTCCTCCTTTTTCCCCTTTGTTGAAGAAAAATATGTGCCAGTCCCCAAAAATGAGCATTGGTGGCCCCATGGACAACAACTGGCTCAAATGAAGCACTACTGAGGACCCATTGTTGGCTGTTTTCTGCAATTGTCTTCATCGAGGTGTTCAGCATCTCCTGGAGACCGAAGTCCTCCTGTCTATTAAGTCTCGAGAGCCGTGATACCTGCATAAAAATAGCCTGTTTTGCCTTAACTTAACTTTGTACTATTTCTACAATGACTTTGGGGCATATTTAGGATGAAATGGAGTAGCAAGGCACTGCTCCAAATTTTTCAGCGCCGTGCTGCGTCATTTCAAAAATGCAGGGATGCATAATAGTAACAAGAATAGAGCGCACCCCTGGGTTTTCCCTTGCGCTGGCGCTAAAAATAGCTACCTAGCACCCACACAAACACTCTTGCGACTTAATGCAAGGGTGCCTACGTTGCAGGGATGACTGTTTATGTGCACAAAGGTGTCCCTACCTGCACATAAATAATCGTTATCTAATGATTGTTTTTGTGCGGGAAGGGACACTTTCCAACACAAAAACAGTCATTAATGGCGTTTTGCTCTGTAGCACGCATAGAAAAAGCAAGAAGGGGGAGAAATAAAAGTATTTCTCCTTGTTGCTCCAATTTAACGCCTGCTTTTGCATGGCCTTCTTTTTTGGCGTTGCCTCAGATTACAGATCCTTGTAAACAGGTACAGCGTCAAAAAGCAATTGGTGTTGCAGTGGAACGCCCACAGCAACACCCATTGCATGCCCCTTTAATGCAGAAAACTGCCTGAAAGGGTACCATATTTACCAAGCAGTGTCAAGCCATGCAAAGTGGCTTACAGCCACTTTGTAAATATGGTATACAGCATTGCGCCACTGGAACATAAAAAAAGTGACATTCTGGTGGGGCAATCCCCTTGTAAATACCCCTTTTTGTGTCAACTTGATTTAAAGTGTGATCTGTGTATATATTTAAAGAAGTGTACTGATTTAGCACCTCAAAAATTAAGCACAACGCTTTGCATTTTTAACTAAAGGTGGTGGAGGAAAAGGAGATATCAATTGAGTCACTTCTTTGCACAATGTGTATTCAGGAAACGGGAATTCAAGCCTAGCTTCCTGTGACCGAATTGTGTGATCCTAGGGAATTACTTTCTTCATTCACTGTGCTCCCTTGTCACATTTGAGACTGCCTTTAAAAAAATTGAGGATGAGCGCTGAACAAAAAAATCTCTTGTGTATGCTTTAATTGACTATATATTTCCACCATCTATACAAACAGTGTAGGTCACATGTAGAGGGCACCTGATAACCGACTTCTCTTGCTGCACACATGGCATCTTTATCAGGGTGATGGTGCGGGCCGGTTAATGAAGGTATCTCAGTTAATGATTAGAAACTACCACTTTTAATAAATGGCGCTCATAATCTAATTTACTAAATTGAAACGATTACACGTGCTTAATGAAACACTTTTGAATCTTGCATGTTCTATCCTACTTTCATTTTTTTTTTTTTTTTTTTTTTTAAATTTTTTTTTTTTTAATATTTACACTGCAAATATGTTTATGGCTCGACTCATGCGCTGACTCTTAGAGCCAAGCCAGACCTCTCACTGGTAACAGGCTCGGAATTCCAATTAACTTCCTATCTTGCCCATCTCTAACCTTCAGAACAGTGTGATATGTTCTGCCTGTTGCTCCACTCAGTGCATTTCTGTGCTTCATGCCCGAGGGACAAGCACTGGGCTAATGACAAGAGCTGCATATCTTTCGCAAAGTTGTTGGCAATATGCATTAGTGCATGTCAGTCTTGCATGCATATATAAGTAGCCAGTCTACCTTGGTGTCCCTGGATGACACCCTCATAGCCAATTTGTAGGAACATAGGAGTCATAGTAGTTGAGTACAAAACATGCCCTAATATTGCCAGCTCAGCCCACACAGACAGAGATTTACTCCCGAGGAAGGCTGCAGAAACTCTCCTTTCATGGTGGCACCAGATGGCCCCCATGTTTGGTGAGGCATAAGTAAAAGGTATTCTTAACGGGAAAAAGCTTATTCACTGCAGTAGATAAACAAAATGCCTAGGCACACTGCAAATTGCATATCCCTGGTTTGCCAATGAGAATTGTACACCAGGCCCTTTATGTGATACAGTCACAAATGGTTGAGATGGAGGACAATGCACAATGCCACTTTGTAAATATGGTACCCTTTCACACAGTTTTCTGCGTCAAAAAGGCATGCAATGAGTGTTGCTGCGGGAGTTCCACTACAACACCCATAGCTTTTTGATGCTGCCCCAGACTTACAACACATTTTGACACTGCATTGTTCAATGTTATTCAGAGCCACCTCTTACTACCGAAAAGTTTGATGGAATACAAGCTGGATATCTGTGGCCTCTACTGTCTCCACCCAACCCCCCGCCCCAATTTCCCCCCCGCCGAACTGCAGTTCATATGTCCAGTCTAAGACTGGGAAGGAAAAGCCTTGACTGATAAGTCTTGGTGCTGGAATTGCATTCCCTCCTGCTATTTCACAATTGCAGATTAAAATACAGGTCAGAGTTGTTCTATAAAATGTGCAAAACCTTGCCCTGTCCTGTCCTTGGTAATGAGGCACTGTTTGTTCTTTCAGCCCACTGGCAGACTACAGTTTTAATCTTATGCAATCCTTATTTTATCATTTGTTCAAATGCACAACCAAAGAGCCGAGAGTAAACCTTCATTTATCTGAAAACCCTGAAGCAGTAAAAACTGGAAATGCTGAACACATAGAGTACTTGCAAATCTGTATCAGAGATAGCAAGGCAGGCATTTCAAGGAGTTAGTTTGGAAATGCAACTTCAAATTGTAGAAGGCCATAGATTGGGAGGTATCAGCTTTCCAGTGACATGATCAGTCACACACAACTAAAAGAAGTGTGGCCGAGAGGGTCAGACACTAGGGTACCTCAGAAACGTTGCCAAGGTTACTCTTTAGATGACTACTATGAGTTGTCTGCCACCTCTCTCATCAATATACATATGTTGTCTCGCTAAATCTCATCTCTATGGTTCCTGTTTCTCTATTACTAAAATCTATTTGCTTTCTCACTGATGCCAGCTTGCTGTCTCACTAGGGGTTGCATTCCATCTCCACAGTGTCTGTCTTCTGTCCCACCACTCTCCCTGCTGTCTCACTAGTGTCTTCCTTTTGTTTTACTTGTGTCTTCATGCTGCATCATTATTAGAGGTTGGCCAGACACTTAAAGCTTGAGTTCTTGCTCAGCTCGAGCTTCATTGGAACCTCGAGCCCAAAACAAGCTGAGCTTTCATGTGGCTTCTGCCTGCCACCTCTACCTTCGAGCACAAAGTTAAAATAAAGCATTAGTAATTTAAGTAAAAAGGAGAAATGAATAGATGCCTATTTAGTGGGTGACTTGTGCCAAGCAAAACCAGAAAACCTGGGATTATTCCCAGCTTCCCCACTTAAACATTTTGTGTGATCTAAGGCAAATAGTTTGTTTCATCAATCCCCCTTTTTCTCCCTACCTTTCCATGAGCCTATAATATTACTAACGTATTATTGTTAATGCGACCATAAGAAATGTGTGTGTTTAATTTTCAAGAGACGTTGTCAGATTTTACATGATGTTTGTCGCAAACCGCTGGCGTGGCTCTTTCTAGACTCCTCCTGTTCGTTTGTTGGTTTGCCCCCTCAGTGTTTTCCTACTGTCGCAAAAGAGCCTATGTGAAATGTGTGCATCCTCACCAATGGCTGCTTTCTGTCTCACTAGTCTCTGTCAGCTGCCTCATTAATGTCAGTCTGATTCTCACTAATATCACTTTGCTGTTTCACTAGTTTCAGCATTCTGTTTCAGTAGTGTCAGCCAGGTGTCCACTGGTGCTGGCAAGCCGTCTCACTACTGCCTATCCGCTGGCTCACCAGAGTTTGCATGATATTTTCTCAAGTGTCAAGATGCTCTCTCACCAGTGTTAGCATGTTGTCTCACTACTGACTGTCTCTCCAGAGTTTGCCTTCTTTGCCATTGTCTTATAAGAGTTTACCTGCTTTCTCAACATGACTGCTTTTGCCTTATTAGTGTCTGCAGTATCATGAGTTCTCTCTTTCAATCAGGGGTTTGGAAAGCGCAGCTACTCACCCAAAAGGATCTCAAGGTGCTGAGCGGGTAAGGGGTGACGTTCAGCTCCTGGATGTTCACTGTGATCGTCGAAAAGCCAGTTCTTGAGGTCCTTCGAGAACTTGGAGAGTGTTTATGTCTGTTAGAGGTGGAGAGGAAAGGGTGTTCCATGCCTTGGCCGCGAGGAAGGAGAAGGAGCGTCCTCTTTAGGATCTTCTCACAGTTTCACCAGAAACGTTCCTTCTGTGTCATCTGTGACTCAATGCCTGCTGTCTTATTATTGACTGCCAATTCTCCATTTCAGCTTGCTGTCTTTCTGGCTCCTCCCCTGTGAGTCAGAAGTGGTGCCATGTGCATTCCCTCTGGAATCAATGGCTTTCAGTGGACACAGCCTTGCACAATGTCAAAGGCAGTCGATTCCACCTCCATTGTTCTATTTTTTTTAATGCGCTAATAGAGTGATTTGATCTGGGCACCTGTTCAAAGCATGTCATAGAGTTTTACTGCTCCAGCAGACCATGCCCTTTTTCCTCATGAAGATCCCCTTTAAATCACATTTTAGGAGTGGAAACGTCAACCTATTTCACTTTAGATTTCATTAATTTGTTGGATACTAGAAACATGAGTGAGACTATTTCCTCGGTTTGTTTTCCAAACCAAAATATAAATCTCCCTACATATTTTAAATGTCAGTTCGCATTTTCAAAATCTAAAAACGTAAAATTCAGAAGAGCACTGTATCATCACAAAACAACTGTTTAAAGCGCCCTTGTATAAATGCCATCTTTAAAAGCTGTACTTTTCTGCTAGATTCAGTAAATTATGGAGTTAATATAGAGAAACAAAAGGAGTTGATGGACCGAGAGCTTAAACTTTTCAGACACTCACCCCCAGTCACAGATCTAGATGGAATACATCATTGTTCTTTAGCTCACTTCGCCACCTCAGGTCAGACCCAGCCATATGCAAATCAGTCTTGACCCTGTTCCTTATGGAAACAGTCCATGCCCCAAAACCAGTCCCAGGGTGCCTGTTTCCAGTCCAGGGAAAACCTGTCCTAGCAGTTCAGGCTGGACTGTTCCCATGGGGAACAGAGTCAAGACTGATTTGCATATGGCTGGGTCCAAACTGGATTGGCATGTGGAGCAAAAAAACAATGGCTTTAGGCACAGATCTCTGCACCTGGATGAATATTTGACACTGTG
This sequence comes from Lissotriton vulgaris, assembly GCF_964263255.1. NCBI lineage: Eukaryota > Metazoa > Chordata > Amphibia > Caudata > Salamandridae > Lissotriton > Lissotriton vulgaris. Next base: position 1,304,037,819 of record NC_141694.1, read on the forward strand.
CGGCATTCTGTCGGTCAATTGTTCTTTTTGCATCTCTTGTTATTTTGCAGTCACATTTTAAATTCGTCATTCATGTAAGAGTGAATGTACGGTTACTTGATTCCCTAAGCACTTACTGTAAAGGTGAGCGTTAGTTCAGCACCTTACCTAATTTGGGTGGTGATAGCGAAGGTCCTCAGGAATATACTGGCCTCCAGTTTGAAAAGTAGCTGAATGTTTTCTCATCACTGTATGTGTGCTGTCTCACTAGAATCTTGCTGCTGTATAATCACTGTCTGTCTGCTGGAGAATAAGGGGCACATTTACTAAAGTTTCACGTGAAGCAGGGCAGCAAGCAAAGTTGCTGTGCTGTGTTGCGTGAAAGGGAAGAAATGTTTCATATTTACAAAGATATGGAGCATTTCTGTTCTCCCCTTGTGCTGACGCACCTCAAGCTGCCTAGCACCAATGCAGGAACCCTTGCACAATGGTGCAAGGGTTCCTACATTGAAGGGTGAACTGTTTTTGTGCAGGAATGGATACCATGCTGCATAAAAATAATCTCTCTAGGCATTTCCTCTTCCTATGCACGCTTCTGATTGGAGCACACATAGAAAGAGGAAATAAGAAGGTGAAAAAGGCTTTTCTCCTCGTTACGTCTTCCTCTGGGAGGCGTAGCAATATCACACAATCCCAGGTTTACAAACCTCTGTAAATCTGTTTTTGCGTGAAATGCATGGGTGGCTGCATGTGGAGGTCCATGTTCCACCCATGGAACGCCCCTCAGAATGAAATGCAATGCACTGTAGCGCAAGCTGCTATGTTGTATTTCATTTATTTCACAAACCGAGGCAAGGCAGTGCAAATCGACCTTGCGTGGCTTTGTACATATCTACTAGCATTTTGCTTCATGGATGTTCCACAAACGTGGCGTAACCATGAGGTAAAATGTTAATAAATAAGACCCTTAGTGTCTGCCTGTTTTCTCATTAGTGTCTGCCTGCTATTTCACCAGAATTAGGCAGCTATTTCATGAGTGTCTGATACTTTGGGACTATGTGTTTCTGGTCTCGTCAAGTTCTGCCTACTGTCTCATCAGGATCAGGTTGCTTTCACTTTGGAGTTTGCCTCCATAACTCATCAGTATCTCTCTGCTGTCTCTCCGGTGTATTGCTGTTGTTTTACCAAGGCCTGCCTACTGTCTCACCACTGGCTGCTTGCTGGCTACCTCCTGTTTGCCTGCTATCCTGCTATCCGTGGTGAACATCACTTGATGGAAAACACATTTGTTAGCTTTGCAACTTACTATAGCAAGTGAAGGATGGCCCACTGGGTTTATACTGGAAAAGATATTGGCAATTTGGAAAAGACTGGATTGGAAGCATAAGATAAGAGAAGGGGCATAGAAGAAGGGGCACACCACTAGAGGTCCTGGAGGAGTAGCTGCTAAATCTTAAAAATGCTTGTGCAATTCGCTTCAAATGGCTTTTTATTTTTATTTTGTCTTCCTATTGGTCTTTCGCTTGGTAACATGGATCCATGGACTTGTGTTGACAGGGAAGACATGGTATTCTTCAAGTGTCTCGCAACCTGAAGATTGTTCGATGGAGGTGGATTTCATAGGGCTTACAATCTCAACGTCCAAAACAGCTGTTGAGTCCAGACCCCGCCCAGGAGAATTCATTGGTGTGTATACTAAATATCAAATGCAGAATATCAATGGTACTAAACATCAAGGACAAAATATCAAAACAAATATCAACAGGTAAGTAAATCTAGATTTTCTCTACCTATCTTCACATATTCCTACGTGGTACATATATCTTCAAGGTACGTACATGTGGAGCTAGAAATGATAAACCTATACTTCCTTATATGCTCTTACCTTTCAATATTTTGTCCTTGATAGTCCAGCGCAGGCACCCTTGCATCCTTTTGCAAGGGTGCCTTCGCTGCGGAATGCAGGACACCTTTCTGCAAAAAAAAACAATCATCAATGGCATTTTCCTCTTTCTATGCATGCTGTAGAATGCAGGACGCATAGAAAGAGGAAAAAACAACGAGAAATAAAAGTATTTCTCCTTATTGCGCCATTACTACGCCTCTCCTGGGGAGGTGTAGGATTCTGACGCATTCCCAGTTTTGCAAAATGTTGTTTAAGTTCCAATGATGTTGCATGGGAACACCCACACCAACACACATGGAACCCCCTTTTATGGAGAGTAAAGTATGAGAGGGGACCATACTTACAAGGCGATGAACAGTCACCCCGGCAAGCTCATTGCACCGGAAGTGCGTCAACAAAAGTGACTTGGCGCAATGGGCTTGTAAATAATCCGCTATGTTGTCTTCCACTCGTTACTCCATTCTAGATTTTTGCTGAGATGTGATAAAATGGAATCATAGCAATGCGAATATGATGTGCCAGTTAAAAGCATTCTGGCTGTGTTGGGTCTGCCTCTCTTCCCTTCAGAAGCTCCAGCAGTTGCTTGAGCATCAACTCAATGAAATCCAAAATGAAATGAAATCCAGTATTTGTAAAGCGCGAACAATTACCCGAGGGTGTCAAGGTGCTGGGGGCCGTCGGGATCGAAACCATGAGCCCCTGTGGTCCTGAGTAAGGTGCCCTGGCCCATGAGCCTCTCCTGTACAATAATGTAGAAAACAGAAAACCAATACTGAAGCATCTAAATAAACAAACTGAAAGTGCCTCATTTATGTTAGAGGACGTATAGGGACATTCTTTAAAAAAAAAAAAGTAGATTCACCTGATAAATAGATATTCCTCCTTAACCTAGAAAAAAGCCGTGTTTGTCCAGTTTGAGTTCTCTCCTTTTTAAATTAAGATTAATTTTTGCAATATGTTTTTCCATTTTTTATACCAGTGGAGCTATTTAAACATATTATATTTTCCAGGAAAGATCATTCTCTTTTCTTTTGTGCTGGTAATTGGAGAGTTGAGAGAGGTATGCTTTTTAAAGCATGAGCACGTCTGAGAAATGAATTTCTAAGCAGAGCTCGGTCTGAGTTTTTTTTTACAGTTTTTGTTCTGAGTTTCATCTATATTACCGTGAAAACCTATCATCTTCAAAAAATACCCTTTAACTGGTGGTTAGTTCTAAAATGTTTAAACACCCTTTCCTACCTGCATGTATTTTTAAAGTGCCATATCTAAAAAGATAAAAAGATGATTAGGTTTTATATTATTTTGATTGTAATCTGATTCTTTAAAAACAAGCACAGGTAAAATCAATAGGATTGGCTTATGTTGGAGTTCTACCAAAGTATTAAAAAAACCTGCTGAAAAACACAAAAGAAAAAAATTAGTGTTTTCTGTTTGCAATGCATCTATAAGTTAATGAAGTTACTATTGTAATCATTCAGAGTACTATTATAGAAAAGATTCCCTTACACATTGCAAAGCAAACACTTCATTGGAGGCGCAATGGCATCAAACAACTAATAGCATAAAGTAGGAGAGAACTTCTTCTCTGGGATCAAGCCAAAGACAACTCTGTTGTTCAAATGCCTGGTAACAATAGGTCTTACAGAGATCTGTGATGTCAAGGCAGACCAAAAATGTTCTGTGAACCCTAGACATGTCCCGAGCGGGAGCTCTAAAAATCTCATATGAAAGGCCTCACCCCTCATGTGCTAATAAATAAATGTCACTCACGAATGAACAAATGTGCTTCATATTTCAGTGATTCATAATTTATTTCATTTTAAATCTTTATATAGCTTGGTCCTGCCCTGAAGCAGCAGTGGATTTATTCATTCAGAATATGACCTGACACAAGCAAAGTTTTAGTGGTGCCACTCAATATTAACAAAGCACATTGCCAATTGCATAGTAATTGCCCCATATTGACAGTTCTTTGCGTTGATGAATCTGCTATCAGATGTAGGTGAAAAATAAGTGGCGAAACGTATCAGTCCCATTCTTCAATTCATGCCCCAAGAAGTGACCCAAGTTCTGGTTAACCCAGAAACCACCAACTATGCCATGGCTGCCTCATAGATATCATACTACTTTGCTGCAGATTGTTGCTACCCCAACCATGAGTCATCCATCTTCTTGGCCCTTCTCATCCATCCAATTCCCCAAGCAACGTCTTCCAGCTGCCTCAGTACACACTGTGATTTTGAATTTAAAATATTTTTTTAAATATTGTGCTTTTGCATAGTGTGTGTTATTTATGGTTCTGCTTCTGTAGAAAGCAATAACCCAGCGGCGGCTCCTCAGTGAGGGAGCATCGCCTCACTGCTCACTGAGCAGTTCAAAACAGAAAAATAAAATGATAATAAAGCAACGTTATTATCATTATATTTTACCATACTGGCTCAGGTGGTTGAGGGTGGGGGGACTGGACATTACTGGGAGACGAATGGTGGGCAATTTCTAAGTGTGCATGACAGTTCGGCCGGCCAAACAGTCATGCACACTTTTCATGTTCTCCACCAGGCGGTGTTGCATAGCCTGGGTCGAGAACACGCGCAGTCTCCCAGCCCCTGTCTGAGCGCCCCACCACGGTGCTGAGACCAATCACAATGGTGCTGTCATGCAGTATTGGCTGGGTGTTTCTGGGAGGCTATGTGCGTCGTACTGCTGGAAAAGCAAAGAGAACGGAGGAGAGGTACGTGCATTTTTTTTATTCCCTTCCTCCACTCCTCCACTCCCTCCTCTGCTCCCCTGCCCCCAATCCACCACTTCCGTTTGGTAGAAGCTGTTACTGCTCTAACTCTTGGTACTCCGTTACAAGCTGCCTCACCTGACTACTCCCTTAGCTTTCCTGAAAACCTGTATCCAGTCCCTGCCAGGGGCAGCTATTCTTTGAGTCCTGGGTGGGCTTTGTAGAGCATCGGCATCTGCTGTCTACATCCAGTTCATGCTGTGAGCTGCTGGTCTTTCTTTCTAGGAGCGGTTCACTGGAATCTGCACGATGGAATCTATGGCTGTGTTTATCCCGCACATGCAATTGCTGCCAGTGGCATAACAAAACTTGATGGGGTCCCCCTGCAAGGTACATGGAGTAGCCCCCCTCTGGGCTCAATCAGGAGCTTCTGGGCCTGGGTACTCTGCTGAGGGAGGCCCCAGGAGCTCGGGTCCCCTGTACCGGAGGGGCTGGAGGGGTCTATGTTGCGCCCCCTTGTGGCTGCTCATCTGTCCTGTCACTCCTGGGGTTCATGATAAAGGACTGAATACAACTCATTGGTGTTTGGGTTAAGCTTATACCTTCCTTCATTTGTGACTTGGCACATTTGTTTCCTCCCTTCATAAATTGATGAATTTCATATTTTCGTGCGCTTGTGAGACCGAGTGTTCACTCAGCTTCATGTCTATCTATAACCAGGGGGACATCATGCTTCTCTGTTGATTCTTGATAGTCTCTAAAGAGCATTCTTGTGGCCGTGCTTCTCCAGTGCTTGCCTGGAGTTTACAGCCCCCATTGCCCCAGGATTGACTAGTTAGATCATTACCATGCCTGCCTGTATCCAATGCATGACAGTGGGTTAGTCTTCTGACACTCATAAGTGGACTTTGTAGATCATCCACCATGCCACCTTATAACCATCACATCCTTGTGGGTTGCCCTCTGCTGCTTCATGGTTGGCTCTTTTATTCATTACCATGGCTGCCTGTATCCAGAGCATGCCTGTGTGTTGCCCATCTGTCACTCCTGGGTGCACTACACATATCATCTGCCATGGCTGCCTGTATCCAGTGCTTCCCTTGGGTTGCCCACAATCACATCTGGGTGCTTTATATATGCCATGGTTGCACATAACCAGTACATGCCTGTGAGCTGCCCGCTCTTCCTTCAGGGTGGACTCTTAAGTCCAGAGGTATGGCTGCACATACCTGTGGGTTGCTTACTCTGTCACACCTGTGTGGACTGTTCAGTTTACTTGCCATTTTATTTATTTTTATTTTATTCATTTATAATGTTGTATATCGAGCAATCTTGACTCTAAAGTGTATCAGAGTGCTTTATAAATGGTTAGGCAAGAAGAAACTGGTAGAACAACCAACAAATAGATATGCTGACGGTACATTGTGTAAATCAGGAAAAGGCCAATTAGTTAATAAACAAGGACATAGCAGGAGAGTAATAACCATGGGTGTAGACACTGCTTCATGTCCGTGCCCGGATAGAATAAATCAGTAGATTCTAGTGTAGAAATGTGTTCATCAAAAGCAGTTTAACTTCTTTTTTTAATTATGTAGTTGAGAGGTTGCCTATAACCAATGCCTGCATAGGTCTGCCCTCTATTATGTCTGGGTGGACTCTAAAGCACCCTTACGATGGGCACCTAAAAGCAAATGCCTTCCCGCAGGTTGCCCCTTTCTCACGTCTTGGTCTCACCATGGAGCTTATACATTGGCTGTCTGCAAAGAGTGCATTCCTCTACCATTCAGCCGAACCGAGAAGTAAAACCCAACAGGTCTCTAGAATGACGATGTGAGTACATTTGTAGCTATCTCTCACCCCAACATTAATCCAGTCCTAGCTCAAACACAGCTACATGACCACAGTGAGTCAAAGGAACGCGTGTCCTTGTTTATTAACTTATTGGCCTTTTCCTGATTTACACCATGTACTGCAATGTAAAGCAAATGGTACTTGAATAAAAGCAAATGGTACTTGAACAAAACCAAACTGAAACAAGTATATGTATATAAATACTTGGGTGTGTTTTTCGATGACAAGGGTAATTACCAGTTACAAAAAAAAAGATATACAACGGAAGGCTAACGCACTGACTGCAGCATTTAGAATTGTACAGAAGTCACTTAGTAACCTTATATATGGTCCACATCTGAACATTATATGGGCAAGACTCCGACCTACTACTACGTACAGTAGTGAAGCTTCAATGGGAAGGACACCGAAACAATAAATAAGGCCCTTACAAGAACATATAGGGCACTATTTCAACTCCCAGCGAATGCATCATCTTCACAAATTAGGTTGGAGTTTGGATTAACCAATCAACACTACGCGAGGCAAGGTCAATTTATTAAAATCTGGAAACAAATAAAAAATGACCCCGATAATGAAATATCACAGCTACTTTGGAATGAAATAAATAATAATGTAAACTCAACCGCTTGGATCTACCTCAAGGAAGCGATAGATGAGTTTGCAGTTACCTCTATCTGGGAAAATAATCTAACCAATGCTTTGTTTAAAAAAAAAAAATTAATAGAACTGCAAGCCAATTATCCATTGTAAGCGACAAAGCTATCCTTATAAAGAGGAAACATGCTTGGACAATTATAAATGCTTACAAAAAAAAGGAAATACAACATTATTTGGAAACACCTTGGACTGAAAAAAATAAAAAGGTGTTTCTTAAAGCGAGATTTGGAATTATGCCGGGATTATGTCATCTTCCCCGTGAAAAAACATGGAAAAACAAAAATTATGTAGACTGTGTAATAAGGGTGAGGAGAATATCCGTCACCTATTATGTTTTTGTCCTGAACTCCTAAATGAGAGAAGAGCATTACTTAAATTACCGCTCAACGTACGTGGAATAAGGACATGCAGACAGGCCCTGATAAGGTGCCTTCACTCAGATGACATAAGTTTGAATGCTACTTTTGTAAGGTTCCTACTAAAACTGGAAAGGAAATTAGGAGAATAATACTTTTGTAATGTAATTTATTATGAAACAAATGAATTTTATGATGTAAGGGTAATTTTAACTGTTTTAAACTTAACTTAATTTAAACTTGTTTTCTGCATTTGCAATTGTAAGATTTTAAATAATCAAGCAATAAAGATTTACCTTACCTTACCTTGTACTGTCAATGTATATGTTTGTTGGTAGTTCTACCTGTTTCTTCTTGCCTAAGCATTTGTAAAGCGCTCTGATACCCTCCACGGTCAATTTTGTGCTAAATAAAACTGTATTAAATACATTTCCCTACTCATCACACATGACATCAAAGCCCTTCCCACACAGAGCACATTTATCATATACAACCTTTAAACCAGAAACAACAATAAATTAATGTTAGGTGCATAATATCTATATCTCGTTCCTCTTTTCTTTATTACATGGTTAGCAGTAGCAATCAAAAACAGGATGAAAGCACCACTCTGGTCGATCACTGGCAAACAAAAAAAGCAAAAAACACTTCTCACATGGGCCACACAATTCCATGTTTCGGTGCTGCTCTTTAGCACGTCGTCAGGAGTATAAAACACTAAAAAATGCAATTAATGTATGAAACAATGAAATGGCCACCAAGAAAGCCAGCTACTTCATCCTTATGCTCTGGCAGGGTTCCTAGGGAAATGTGTTCAGGCTAATCTATGGAAGTCGTCAGTGCATGAGATGGTACTGCTCGTGTTCTGTGAGTGTTCCTCAAACAGGACTTTGCCAATATTCTATTGTGTCTGTTTAGGAACTTCGTTGACAATAAAAATTGTGAACTTTGTAGACACCTCGGCACCGCTGACGCAGAGATTTCGTAATATTTTGTATCTTCTACTTGTCTCTAATTGCAAAAGGTTCCAGACTTGGGTGGTGACACGGTTTGCGTCCAGCTGCCTTGCAAAGTTTGGACTGTCACTCAGATATACATTCTATTAACAATTAAAGGGCTGCTTCCTGTGTAAGCATACTTTTTACCCATCAATCCGAGCGTCTCCTCCCTTTGGCAAGCCCCTGCATTTAGAACTGTCGCTCCCCCTCCCCACACACATTTGCCTGGGCAACAAAGGCTGCTGCAATATTGAGGGTAGGTGCAGAGTTTAGAGATGTAGTGAGGAATACTTTCGGTGGAAAGGCTTTTTTTTACATTTAGTTGGCAGCTGGCAGGCTCACTCTAAAGTGAGTGTATTTCATACAAAACTAGTTAACCCTTACCGCACCGGTAAAACACGGGGTTATCGGTTAATTGTGTAAACGTTTAACACCAAATGACTGTACTTGCATGCATATGAATTGCTTGCATTTTGTTTAGACAAAGAAGACCGAAACAGGTGATGGATATTCCGAGGAATGCCCACAATAAAAGAACAAGAAAAACTATTTGTTGATGATTTTCAGTAACTGCCTCCCTAATTTGATCCATTTTCCTCAGTATAGGTTTACTTTACACTAATGTTAGCTGGTGAGACAGTTAATGTTCATATATGGCTCGAAATTCTCTGCCCTGAATTAATTATTCACAAACATGAATTACTCATTGGCAATGTATATTAATTGGTAAAACACAAACAATTGAAGACGGGTCTGAGGGAAATTTAAAGACCTGCCCAGTTCGTATCCCCCTAACTGTAATCCTAACAACAAAAGAACCGGGGGTCTATAACGGAGCTTCAAGTACTCCGAGCTGCTGCAAAACTCCTACATAAGTGAGTTAGGCGCTATTAGAGCTATATAAGTCTCTATATCAGAATGTGTGCCAGGACAAACCTGTCGAAGGACCTACTGAGATTTTTGGTAAGACCCGTACAGAGATGTGTTGGATTCCCATCAAATAGGTATGTAGATCAAGTGTTCTCATTTGGTCATCCAAAAATGGGGTGGTATGTCTCTTGATCAATGAGACCCATCCATCGCCCTTACTCAATTGGGTCGCACCATCAATCGCTAAGGTACCCATGAACAAATGATAAAGATGGGATCGAGTGCAGTGCAAAAATTAAAAGATGTGTAAGTTAAAAACAAGGGGTAAAAGGATCAATAGGCGAAAAACTCTAATGTAATTTGTCCTTTCCCTCAAACAAACAAGAACAATGCAGAGGAAGCAGTCTAAACATATAACTGCATTTACAAGGCCAACATGTTTCAGCCGGTAGGGACAAGATCCCATGGCTTTCTTCAGGGCCAGAGTTCTAAGCATTAGCTACTGCAACTATAAAGTGAACGTAACGACAATCTGTAAAGGATATACATAAATAGTCCAAAATTGTGTTCCTCTGTACCAAACGGTGTCTCTTACATCTGAATAGTACAGGGAGTGTACCTCACCTCTCCTGGAACCCAGCTCAGGAAAAAGGAGGCCCCGCTCTGTCCGGCGTTGTCTCATTGCAGGACCCAAGCTTCCAAGCTCGGGTCCTGCAATGAGACAACGCCGGACAGAGCGGGGCCTCCTTTTTCCTGAGCTGGGTTCCCTCACCTCTCCTGGAACCCAGCTCAGGAAAAAGGAGGCCCCGCTCTGGCCGGCGTTGTCTCATTGCAGGACCCGAGCTTCCAAGCTCGGGTCCTGCAATGAGACAACGCCGGACAGAGCGGGGCCTCCTTTTTCCTGAGCTGGGTTCCAGGAGAGGTGAGGTACACTCCCTGTACTATTCAGATGTAAGAGACACCGTTTGGTACAGAGGAACACGATTTTGGACTATTTATGTATATCCTTTACAGATTGTCGTTACGTTCACTTTATGTATGCAGTAGCTAATGCTTAGAACTCTGGCCCTGAAGAAAGCCATGGGATCTTGTCCCTACCGGCTGAAACATGTTGGCCTTGTAAATGCAGTTATATGTTTAGACTGCTTCCTCTGCATTGTTCTTGTTTGTTTGAGGGAAAGGACAAATTACATTAGAGTTTTTCGCCTATTGATCCTTTTACCCCTTGTTTTTAACTTACACATCTTTTAATTTTTGCACTGCACTCGATCCCATCTTTATCATTTGTTCATGGGTACCTTAGCGATTGATGGTGCGACCCAATTGAGTAAGGGCGATGGATGGGTCTCATTGATCAAGAGACATACCACCCCATTTTTGGATGACCAAATGAGAACACTTAATCCACATACCTATTTGATGGGAATCCAACACATCTCTGTACGGGTCTTACCAACAATCTCAGTAGGTCCTTCGACAGGTTTGTCCTGGCACACATTCTTTTATAGAGACTTATATAGCTCTATTAGCGCCTAACTCACTTATGTAGGAGTTTTGCAGCAGCTCGGAGTACTTGAAGCTCCGTTATAGACCCCCGGTTCTTTTGTTGTTAGAATGTATATTAATTGACAAACAGCTGTTGCTGTGCTCATCCCTAATTAGACAGACAGCGCCACCATGTGGCAGACTGTTATATGAGCTGGTGCTGACATTTAAGTGCCGGTGCGAGCACCGAAACAACCGGCTCAAATTACGCACTGCTGCCTAATATGTTTCATACAACATAAAACAAGTCTTCCTGGCCATTTAAGATATGTAGTGAGCCTATCAACAGGATCCTAGCAGCCTTTTAGGTGCCCTCAGCTGAAAGGAAAGCACATCCGGCAGGATTGTGCACAATCTTAGATCCTGAAAGTAAACAACATTACCTGCCAACCACTCTGGAAAGCTCCCCTTGAAACATTTGGCACTTTTTGGGACCACTTCCCGCATGCTGTGTAATTTCTTTCAGGAAAACCACAATGACAATTTCATGGCAGCATTGTTTACTTTAACTGCTCATCATTTGCTCTTGGCAGCGAAATGGATCCATAAAAGGGGATCCAGTCGAGTATATTCTGGTGTAGGCTTCGTTAACTTAATCCATATGATGCATCTAAAAAACGAGGCCTACTCTTTTTTTAATATACATTTTCACAATAAAAAAGACAAAGGTTAAAATAAAGTGATGGTTAGCTTCACCTTAAAGTATGTTTAAAAACTTCTGAAATTCACTGACAATACTACAGTTACAGTGTAGTTATGGTTACAAAACAAAACGTAGAAACCACTGAAAATAGCTAGGTATGGTTACAAAAACCAACCATAACTCACACCCCCATCATGCACTTCTTTTGACCTCATAAGTGACATCACTCATGAAATGTTCTATGACATCATTGATTATGTGATAAAATGCAGAGCCGTAAAATGTACAACATGCAGCAAATGCACTGTATTGTCTTCATTTCTGCAGAAACATTCCATAAAAAGTACTTTTAAAATTAATTGTTTCTGTAAATGGTGGCTACGAAGTCTGGAAAGACATTACTCTTCTATTTGTTTTTGTGAATTGCTTTGATAAACCGTTTTTAAATTGTGCCAGAATTTGTTTTAAACGTTTTTTTTAAAAAGGGTGTATTTACCTGTGCAAAAGTAACTAAGAATGACATTGTGTGCCTCATGTTTTTGAATACATCGGTACGATTTTATATAATGTTTATAATTGATTGCGCAAAATAAAATTGGATTTTTTTTTACGGAAGACGGTGTTCAGTTTTTAAATAATATCCCTACAAGGACTTTCGAATACGTAATTTTATGGTGAGTGCATCCTCATAGCCTCTCAACTAGCATAGTCATATTCCACGCGTTTCAGTTACACAAAAGGGAACCTTTTTTCAGATTTACAATTATGATTGCAACATAGATCCAATGAGGCGAAATGATGGCATGTTCACATTGTGCTGGGAAGAGATATTCACAATGTGCCGTGCTTCCAGCCATCTGGAATGTTTCATCAAGCAAAAGTTTGTATTTTCTACAATGTAACATTTTCCACGAACCTGCGTCATGGCTTTGAAACCGATTGCATTTTCCCACTGAGAAAAAGAAGTATGCACAATACTTTGTATCATTTTTGTACCATTTTGCATGACATACAATCCCTTTAAAACTACCTTAGAAATCGTGAAATATATTGATTTTTTGCAAAGTACAGCTCGAGTCTCTTTAGAGCCTCTCTTTCTCTCTCACTCTCTCTCTCTCTCTCTCTCTCTCGCTCTCTCTCTCTCTCTCACACACACACACACACACACACACACCCGCACACCCACACACACACACACACACACACACACACACCCACCCACCCCCACACACACACACACACACCACCAAAACGAATTCTGGCCCTACATAAACAATATTATAAATATTGAATTGTTAGTGCCTAACCGTAGATGCCTCATTGAGTTCTAATGGATGTGCTATGTTTTTTGCTTTTTTTACATTATAAAGAATTTACTTGTTGACTGTCACATGGCATGTTATTAGAGTATTCTCTGAGTAAGAAATCTTACCTGGTACAAGTTGGCAAGGTGGTGTTTGGTTTTGATTAAAAATGGCTGATTGACCCCAGGGTGGTCCACATCGTGAGCTGCGGCGGCCAAAAGTCCAAGCATGATGTCCAAAGGTGTGAGAAAGCTGGCGAGCTGGCAAAAAAACCACACATGTTTATCAGATCACAAATGTGGAAATACGCTTCAATGGCACAAGCCAGCCTACTGCAACCACAGAAGACACATATTTTGATAAATCGCTTTCTCATATGATAGAAGCAAAGCGTATCCTTTGTATAAAGGGTAAAGAGGAATTCAATTTTCTTTCTTTATTATGATATTTTACCGTCACATGATATTCTTCCCCAGAAAAATCATCCACAAAATTCCCCATGTTTTTTGTAAAACATATTTTGCTCTGTCTGGAAAAGCGTGTTCTTCAAAAGTACATATTCGGCAATGACAACTTAATTGATCAGCCCACCAATTATTTCCAGACGTTCGCAGATGGTATACATATGGCCCAACCACTGAATAAGCTATCCTTGAAAAAACGTGCTAGTTTCTTAAAGCTGGAGAGCGAAACATGTGTCTCCTGTTTTTATTTTCTTGACATACTGAAAAGAAGTGACAATAAAAATAGTTTTTGAGGGAAACCAGAGAAGCTGTTTGGATCCTTTTTTTCTCAAAAAAGTTAAAGTGACCACGAAATGTGAAAAAACATGAAAATGAATAAGATAGGAGCACTGTAAGAGGCTACAATGCCGCTTGCCTTACCTTTGGCTCTTTTAAGTAGCAGTGCATAGCTTGCGTGACATCAGCAGCATGGACGGCATTGTGGTATGGGTTCTGGCTGTGGTAATCCTCTTGAACCAGAACTGTAAATAAAGTACAGATTCTCTGTTACCTCTTCTGTGCAATGCCATTATTTCACAAGGAGAATCTCTGAGAAGTAAGTGAGACTAAGCCAATGCTGAGTCATGGGTCTAGGCGTGATCCACAAGGCCAAGGATGAGCCATCAAAAGGTTAAATCATATTTGTTAGTTATTGTTACACTTTCTTGAACTGTGGCTTATTAAAACAGCAAGTTCTGTTTAAGCAGAAAAAAAGCAAATTCATATTTTAATTCTCCTCTGAGTAGTACAGCAACCCTGCTTCATTATGTAGGATACTGCTTGTGCTTTTTAAATTTATCCCAGCTACATAATGAAGGGTGGAGGACAGAGTCATGGCTCATCCGCGGCTCGTTCTGTGATACAGCTCCCAGAATGTGCCAAGATGACTTATGGCCTGAGGAAGGCTTGCCTTGGATCTCCCATTTACGGTGGAAACATGTTAGTAAGAAAGTCCAGGGGCATATAAACAGACTGTAGAACATACTATGTCTACCTAGTTGCATAAATCCCTGCAGGTTGACTCACATTAAAACTTCAAGAGGATGTAGAGTTACCCTGCACAATTTCTTAAATACTACAACTATTTAGCTAATGAAAAACATTGTAAGTAAAACACAAATGTACACAGAGGCTCGCTGTTGGGTGATCGTGTCCAGGGACATCTACCGAAATGAGAAGTCCTTATTCCCAAGGCAGAGAAAATTTATAAATACCAGATTTCTCTGCATCAGTTTCAAGGCCTCTACACTTGAATTACAACACACTGGTGCCCTACTTAAAAAGTCCTGAAATTGCTTTTAAGCTCTGAAATCTAGGAAATATATGGCATTATCTCCAGCTATCTACATCTGGTACAGGAGAACAGGTGGTATGTTTGACAATAATATCCAGGGAGTAAAAAGTTCAAACAACAAACAAAAAAATACCATAGAAACAAAAAGTTCAAAAATGCAGAATTCGAAATTGATTTTATAACCAGAAATAGAAAAAGAGAGGCAGGAAAAGATAGACCACCAAAGTTTTCCCAAGATGACCTGGGAAGAATAGCAGAAAACAGTGTGGAATTAATATGTGAGCATTAAAAATGAAAGAGGACAAGGAAGGGGGTGGCCTGAGACCACTCTTTGCTTTTATTGTTTCAAAGGAATGAAAGCACAGCATATTATTCAATCAGTCATAGCAACGTCTTCTAAAATCTTAAAACCTGAGACATTTTAAGTCCCCGAGGAAGACAGGAGCTGGACTGGAAGACAGCATCTAAAATAGAAATCAATTTAGATGAGGCCCATTGAGAGTGACTCTCTAGAAAGGTTGGAAGGAGGTTTTCTACAAGCAAGAATGTTCATGGCAAAACAAAAATTATTTTAAAGACAGTTTTCCAAACACATTGGCTACAAAGTCATAGGTTTTACAGGCAGTTCTGTAGAAAAGAGGATAATACATCGTCAGCAGGAAATCATGTAGGTGACTGTCAGAAAATTGTGGGGTACTCCATGAGGGTTGTAGTCAATGCTTGGTGGTCAGATGATCCCCCCTTGACTATTGAGCCCTGAAAGCACTTCCAGCCTATGGGGGCATTTTGCCTTAGCTCCGCCCCTCGGCTAGTCCAGTCCTAGATGCAATAATGTATCCCAGAACTATATGTCTTTCTCCTTTACTACACACAACAACTTATTTCATGCAAGTACCCCCTCCACGTGACTGTCTGCGTGAAGCTCTGTCGGGGAGTAGATAAGGAAGACATCTAGAGGACTGTGTCATTTCCTATCAAACAGATAAATTAACAAGGGAAGGAGGTAGAGTAACACAGAAGGATTCCTACTCCACAAACATATTCATATAAACAAAAGGAATCCTACTGGGGTAAAGAAAGAGTGTCCAACACAGTGGTGTGGGAGCACTCAGTGTTTGATAAAATACCCCTCACACACTAAAAGGCCCCTTGGTGTCATGCTTCATCATTGGGGTCTTCGCACCCTTCTAACGGGATGAGGCGTGCTACGACCTACGACTACGCGGGACCACTTACAGTAATGACTATATGTGGTGCATGTGAGTGGGTATATTATATATGTGAGTGGTGGGTTGACGTGAAAAAATTAAAAAGCACCTATCTCGTGGGTTGACTAGAAAAAGTTTATTCAAGACCCCGGGCTGGTACTGTTAAAAGAGGTGCAGTGCGAGGTGAACCTGTAGTGATTATGGGCAGTACCTCAGGTGTGCGTCAACATGTTTCGGAGGAAAAGCTCCTTCTTCAGGACGGGGGCACAACTTCCCCACCTTACTCACGTTTCACTAGTTATAGAACAAAAAGTGTATTTTATGTTAATTTTAACAAAAGTGAAAAACCTCTATATACATGTGTATGTAATTAAAGGCTACTATGTGCCTAAAGCGGATTTGCTCAAGTGAATGCGAATTGCATCACTTGTCAGGTAATCTTTGCTTGCTTCATAATTATTCAAAAATGTCTGGGGGTGATTGCTATGTGCAATAGACTCAGGATTACTCGTCCTCCGTCTTGCCCCATACGCTGCTCCGCTGTACAGCGGAGCAGCGTATGGGGCCTTTTGGTGTGTGAGGGGTATTTTATCAAACACTGAGTGCTCCCACACCACTGTGCTGGACACTCTTTCTTTACCCCAGTAGGATTCCTTTTGTTTATATTTCCTATCAAACAGCAGGAACTATGCATATATCTTCATACATGGCAAGTTTGTTTGTCTTACCATGTTCAAATCTCATCTCACGCACATTTAGATGGAATTTTATTTACCTAGCACAGCACTATTCTAAAGAAAGGGAGGAAAATGCAGCTCTCTGAAATACTGTATTTGTGTGCAGATCAGCTCAGAGCTTGTTGCTTATCTTACATGCTGTACTCATTTCAAGGCAAATGCAGTTTATTTTAAAACAAATGTTTTATCATTTATTATCTGTCAGCCTTGCCTGACGTCAGAGACATTTTGGGAGTGACAGAACAGCATGGGGTGGCCAAGCTTGCCAATGCCCGCCTACTCTGGCCATAGCTAGGTTTGATGACTAACACGTCCTTTGACAAAGCTGATGATATCAAAACCATTCCTGTCGCACTGGCCTGGATGTCTAAATCCGTTTTGAAGTTATAAGGTAGATTTTTGTCTCCAGTATTTATGTTTGAATTTATGCAGCAGTTGCGTAACACATATCTAGCCGAAAGTCACCAGAGAGCTGTACATGGTCGAAGGCAAGGATAACGTTAATGAGTGATTAGAGGAGTAGCTTGGTTCTGAGAGTGAAGGTGGTAAACTGATAATCTCTTGAAAAAACATACAAGGTTGGGAAGGATAAACAGTGGCTGGTGTCTCACCACAGATAGTCCATCAAAGACTTCAGAATCCTGCATACACATTTCTAGTGTTCTGCTGTAAGACAAGATCCATTCTTGGGGCTACAACCTCTGGGAATGCTTCAGGGAGCACCTTATTGGTCAACATCAACTATGTCTCGACTTGGCGTGACTGCACTACAGTTGGCATTTCATGGTAGCAACACAACTGAATAGCACAACCAAAAGGCCAAATAGAGCCCGCTTCAAGGCAGAGTTGATGAACTCCTGTGAAGATGGAGAAGCAGTTTAAAACATGTGGTTCAGTTCTATCCAAAATAAAGTGAAAGTAACGGTACCCACCTAGAAACCGGTGCAACTTTACCATATCTAACTGAAAATGGTGGATAAGGCCATGAGTATTGAAGAGGTGGCACAGTAGTGTTACTAAGCTGTTCCCTGAAAATAGACAAGAAACAGACAACAACATTACAACATGGCAAAGGACAAGGAACAACAGTAATCTGCACATTTACATATAGACATGTTCATTTATGTGCATTTAAATATTTTCATAATTAAATGTGCCCGCCCCAAGTTCTTTTTTATAGACATCTTTTATTGTTGTTCACCACAAACAAAGATAATACAATTTTCCAATTCTAAACATTACAGCCATCCTCATTCAAGTAACATGCAGTAGTGACTTATCGCAGTTCAGAGTCCATAACAATAGGCATTACCCCCCCCCCCCACAGGTTATTACCAGTCACTGAGATTAATTCTAGCTTTCCACCCAGATCTTTATTTTTCAATGTATTTTAGTCTTGAGACTTACAGAAATGCATGTGCTATAAATAGTATATATAAATTGGATAAAGTACCCGCTGTCGAACAATATAGCAACATTGCAAATCATTGAGGAGTTCTGTGAAAATATATTGGAGTGAGGCTGAAGGCTGAGTACCTTTATAAGGTTATGGAACTCCAAGATCATTTGAAATATCATTTTAAAATATGGAAGAGGGTATTTTATTCCTTATAATACATGGGCACTCATCACACAAAATGATTTGGTCCTTTGTGGGTATGAAAGAGATACTCCGGCTGCAAACATGAGAATAAATGTAGATTTAGGCGCACAGTTGACCATACCAAAAAGCAGTTAAGTATTCCAAGTAGTTTAGTGTAAATCAGAATAACAAAAATGACTTAGCTCATAATGAGTAGTAACATACAGAAAGAGTCCTTCTTTCCTAAAAAGAACTGTAGTATGCAACAAACAAAATGTTCAAATAGATCTCTTTTTTTGTGCTGATCTTGTTAGAAAAAATGATTATAAGAAGGGTTTAGACTGCAGCTATAACGAAGCTAAATGGCCTAACTTTCACTTTGGCGGCTGGTTCTGGAAGCAGTCATCATGGTGTCACAACTCAATTGAATTAAGTTATTACAGTTGTGTGTGTCTGCCATTTTCTTATTACAAGTAATATCACAACTTAACTGTATTAAAGACATTTGAGACTGTTTTTATATTGGGTTTGCAGGCTTTTAAGTCTTATAGTGCTCTAATACATGAAAGTCTTCAATTTATTTGGTCACAGAGTTAATTAGTGACTTGTGATATCCTTATAATGTATGGCAGGGGGTACTTTAGCCCATAGATAAATCTCCCTGTTAGTCTATGATGTATTTCTCTCCATGCCTTTGATATTACATGTTGTTACAAACACCAAGGCAAGTGCTTTTACCCCCCAGCAGTTTTAAAAGTAGTTGCTGGAGAACTGTGTAGTAATGGGCAGCTTGGAACATGAATTTGCAGAACATCTAAGCAAGAAAATGTATTGTGCCAAGACAGTACTTGGCAGAGGTTAGAAGAACATGAACACAGAAAGATAAGGCCAAAAGCCACGTGGACCCCACTGCATGTGAGCTTATGACTTGACTAGTCGGGCAAGCTTCTGGCACGTCACATTATTAGACATGAAGCCTGTGGATAGTTTGAGGGGTAATCGAAAGTGCAAATGCATAGAGAGGACATGAAAAGCAAGCACACAAAAACAGCAATATTTGCAGTACAGTCCGAGTGTCAGACTGCAAACCTAACCGTGCACACCCGTTAAAGGATCCAGCAATCTCTGTCTGCCTTTTAAGATCTCTTTTCTGCAGCCGGGATTAACTCCAACGAGGTACAGTCCCTTAGTACCCCTGTTATGTATCATCATCATCAAACTTTATTCGGTCATTATGACCATCAAAGTACATAGGCATACAGAACAATATATAATCATTAATGCAAAAAAAACTTGATGTATTACATTATAAAGCCTACAATGATGACAGTGAAAAATAGCAGCTCAGTTAGTAAAATCAAAAGTATCAACAGGAAATGGGCTGGTAAAAAGGATTCTCACAAGATAAAAGCCAGATAAAATACAATCAAACACCCTTGCCTCTAGATTATAAAACAGAAAATACATATAAAATTGATTTAAATTTTAGAAAGATACTGAGCTCCTTTATCTTTGTAATGAGTTCATCAATTAAAATCTCAGACTAGAACAGCAATTCATGTTAAGTAATCCTTTTACCAAAACCATGGAACCTACAAATGGAGACCTCGGGGGAGAAAAACCTTAAGGAGTAAATAAAGTGCTAGTGTGTAATGTGCAAAGATACAGTAAAACATGCGTGCTTGTGTCTACCTCGTCCGAACCCTTAAGTAATACAATACTTGGGTACTGTAAACAGGATGTCAATAAATTATGTATCTATTATAAGCAATGTGGGAGTGTTCTTCCCATTTAATAATCACTCATGATCGTGTTCATTTATTTATGGCTCCGTTTTCATTTTACAAAGCAATTCTTCGATGTACAATGGAGATGAAGGACAGCCAACACGTGTTTCACTCCTTCGGGTTCTTAAGCCTGGAGCTTTCTCAAGGCTCATTATTTATTCAGACTAATGTCTTCACGTTCTTTATCAATTAAATCACAATTCTGCATTTGTCTGTATACGCTAGGTAAATCCCACCACCAGTCTGTTGGCCTTGTGTTAGGACGCCATGTAAAACTAACCATAACTTCTAGAACAAAAAATGAAGTGCAACTCTGAGAAACAATAAAATGTTTGCATGTAGTACACAAACCTAACGTCTGAAAAACATTCAAGGTTGTCCATTGCCTGGCAAAAATGGCCATTGGGTTTTTTCAGGTTAAGGCCGCCCAGGTTCACAACCTGCAGACTTTGGGAAGGACCACACGCATGGTGAAAAGCTAGCAGTGGATTGGCTGGACAGCCTACGAGGGGCTGGGTACTAGGCTATTGTCTCAGATGGGCACGGGGTCAGTATCTCTTTTTGCCAGGCCGCTGATGGGTTCCTCTCACCTTCCTACACAGCAGACATTTTTTTGAGTGTTTACAGGCTGCTAATAGCTTGTTGGGTCTGTTTGAATAGATTGGTGTGTTGAAACTCTGTGGAAACCATTGTGTGGAAAGTTTGGAAACCATTAGCCCAAAGGCCCAGATGACAAGTTGGCAAAAATGCCGGTAAACTAATGGCAGATCGTGTGCTATATGAATGACAAATAACGAATAATAACAGCAAATAATAAAATTCGAGATTATTTGACTTCCCAATTTCTGCTCCTATTTTTACTTAATTTTGCACTTTTCTCGATTATTTTCTCGTTTCAGTTTGAATGTTATAATTTTGAAAGTGGTATTTCCTTTGTGTTGTTTTCTTAGCATCTCCCTATCTCCTTCTTCTTTTTTGTCTCTTATATTTCCTTTCTTTTTTATTTATAGGGCTAAACTCATGCCCTGTCTTTCCTCTTCACTTAACTCGATTCTTTTTCTTTTTCTCTATTTTTCCATGTCTCCTTGTAGGCACTTTTCTTTACGATAGTGAGCTCTATATCTTCTTTTTATCTCTCCCCTCTCCTCTATTTCCTGTTTTCCTTTTTCCCTCCTTATTGTATCCTATTTTTCAAATTCTTCTCTTGAGCTGAGTATTTTAAAGCATTTTCGAGAACTATCATTTTAAATGTTGAAATTCAAAGCAAGAATTTTCAGAACTGAGGTAATACCACAACAACAAAAGATGTTCAGAAGGAATCCTCTTGTTCAAAAGTGACTGCCAAGTCAAAAGCGGCTGAAAGGCATCTAGACCCAAGAAGGTGATTGCAAGAGCCACAAACGTAGGTGAGGAGTGACCATGCACAAGAGAATGGAATGAGTTTAAGGGGGAATATAAAAATATTAATAAATACGGTTCAGTTTGCAAGGAGATGCGGTCGGATTGCGGCAAAGCTAGTAGCTTCAAATGTATCACAGTGCCTTGTTATACACAATACCAAGTATGCCATCTACTGCATAGTACTGTTAAAAGTAAGTCAAATATAGAAGTACATCAGTAAAGAAGTAGCGTGTACTCACGCTTCACATAACTTCCCATAAGCCACTTTAGTGACCAAGTGGTAGGTTTTATGACATCTTAAGTATTCTGCCTATATTTGTCATATCAGGTGACTTATTCTTTTCAGTTTTGCTTTAAATTTACAGGCTGCAACTTTTTGGGTTAAGTGATTGTCTCTAGTCCTTTTGGCTGTTGTTTCATCACGCTAAGAAGATTGCATTTGAGAATCAGTGCAAGTGCTGCTTTTCAGTTATTGTTTAATGCTGAAAAGCAGGGATGGATAAATGCACCTTCTTGGAAGACCAGAGGTCACACTTGCCCACTTGTAAACTGTATTCTCATTATGAGACCTCATGACTCAAGCTGATGTTTATAAGTGAGCAGACCATAATTCCAGACCAAGTAAGCCTTGCAAATTACAAAAAAGTAGTGGGCATGTGTGGTCAATTTAGCCTTCAGGTTTCAGAAGAACAGGAACCTGGCCTCCCTTAAGAAAGGTTCAAGTAAACCCCTTACAAGAAGTCCTGATTACAAGTGGGCCAGGCCATATAGCCTACTGTTGGATCCCTATATGTATAGGGATTTCAATTGCTGTGTATGGCTCTGTCAGAGAGCTATTATCTTGAAAAACTGGATTCTACTACCAGTAGCTCACAGCTAGGATGAAGCAGCAGCGGGTAACAGAACCTGTTACTCACTGTTGCTACATCACACAGACATTCCAGGCTGCGCTGGTTGGACTGTATGAGACCCTGTCAGAGCAGCGCAGGAGAACTGACTTCTGAATGGGAGGAGAGGGAAGGCACAGAGAGTGGAGGGTTGAGGAGCTTGAGGGCAAGTTTTGTTTTACATTTGGAACATAGAGAAGAGGCCATGTTATGTGTGGTTCTCCCATTATTCCTCTGCTCCTGTGTATCCGCTGAAGGCAGGGACCTGTGAGTATAGGGGCCTTACACAAAATAAAATAATGCAGCAGTAAAAAGTAAATTACTTGGATAATTTTCACCTCGGGGTTCTGAGTGACATCAAACAAAACTTGAGCTTCACTCTCATTGTCTATTTATTGTCTCCATCACCATCATTGACTGTTAGCCGTGTATTATTATATATAATTATACATTATTATTTATAAACATATATACATTGTTTAGAGTTTGCCACACCCAGTAATTATTGGGTGCAATAAAGTCCACAACTCCACAACCTTCCTCAGGTATGTATTGACAGCACACATCTACTGATGTGTACTAGGAAAATGGACAGTAAATAGCAAGACATGCAAATTCAGGGGCAGAAAGCTGTACAAACTAGTTGTTAGTTTGAAGGGCTAAACTCATCGCAAGGGATCATTATCACACCCAATTAATAGAGAACTCGATTTTACCAGTGGTGATGATTGCCAGCCTCTTTGGGACACACGTTATCAGAGTCCACGTGAGCTATTTGTGAAAGTCCGTTTGGACCTCTGGACATAGTAAAACATCAGTGGGGCTGAAAGGTTAGTGGTTGTTTTTGCAGATTCCTGACAGTGGGAAGGTGGCAATCCACAGACCTGCCAACATTAAGAAGAAATTCACTGTGCGAGGAACTACACCGGAGATACTTCTGCACTCTTCCCTCGTCCTCCTACAAATAAGACTGCTGAGGCTGGTGCCAAAGTCCTGGGGTGTTTGGAAACCCCAAAATCGACGTAGACTTTAAAAGCCTCCAGAAAAAGAAAAAGAAAACACGAGCTGGTAATCCACTCTTTGCAGTGGTATCCAGCTTCTTTTTCCTGAAACTGTGTGATATTGGCTCCTAGCCAGGTGACCGTGTGAAGGGAGCCGATATTGTGGGACAAAAGGGGGCACAGTGTAGCGGAAGATCTGGATCCACCATGGAATCATGCCACACTTAAATGTCAGCAGGCACTTAAAAGTCCTCCAGCGGTGTCTGAAATCACTGACAAAGCCACTATGGAATGAACTGAATAGCTCCTCAAACAGTAGACTTAAAAAAAGATACTCATACTAGGTTTCAACAAAGAAAGTTCTAATGGCAGACAGGATCCTTTCTGTCTGAACTGGGGTGGCAGAGTGGGCTAAAGAACGGTGATGGATAAAACCCAGATCTGTTGACTGGGTGTGAGTGTTTGATTGGTTCAGATGCTCCGTCCATCACCACCCCCTTTTGTGCCGCTAGGATCCTTTCTGTGGGCATTGCTGTTAAATTATATGGTCCAATTGGTAGAGAGCATTCGCCGTTGCTGAAGATGCGCTGAAGAAGAACTTGAGGACGGCAGCCTCAAGGTTACTTTCATTTGTTTCCTGCTATTTGAAACTTTGCAGAAAATGTTACCCTTTTAAATTCGAGAGGGCAGCGGCTAGTAACTCAAGCTGTACTCCCCTCTTGCCTAGACTATGGCAATGCCATTTATTTAGGGCTGTCAGAAGTCTCTACGTAATAGATGGCAAATTATTCAAAAGGCAGCAACATGCTCACACATTGGCTTGTAAAGAGGAGATCATGTATTACTTGACGTGTATAAACTCTATTGGCTGCTGAAAAGCATCCTGTCAACTGCATGGTCCACCGAGTTGTTTATCAAATGGGACTACCCTGTCTGAGGCAGAAATATGTTTCCTACTTTCTGGCACTCTAATCACTCCACATGTCAGGGTTTACTGGCCTTAGCTAGGGTTTTAAAAGACTCTTCTTGCCAGACACTTTTACTCTAATTTGGTTACCAGCATCTTGAAGAAATCTGATTATAAGTTTGGCGGTGTGGGAGCGGGGCAGCATGCCACCGCCCTGCTTCCACACTGACAAACTCTGCTGCCGATAGCCTGCCAGACAACAAGTTGTAATCAGGACGGGCGGTCCTGCGTCGGCTGACCCATGGGCTGCCTTTCAAAGGCTCATAGGAGAGCCTTAGATAGGCAGTGCTGTGGGACAGCCACAACACATTGCAGCACGGCATGGACGGTAAAGTCCATGCCATGCTGAATCAGGGGATGCACGCAGGTAGGGGGCACATCATGTGCTCCCCAGCATGCCCCAGCATGCATCCGAAAGGCCCTGCGGCAATAGGGGGCCTTTATTAACTCTCTGCCACTCTTTTCATGGCGGACTCACTGCCATGAAAAGGGTGACTGACAGCCAACTCGTAATATGCTTAGTGGTGCTGCAAAGGCACAGCCAAGCACATTGCATCCTCAGACCAGTGTGCCGGGGATCGCCGATCCCTGGCGGTTGGCATGGTCATAATGCGGTTCGACGGCCATAGTTTTAATATGGCGGTCAGATTACAGGTGCAATGGTCCCTGCCCGCCACCACACCTCCGGCACAAGTTTGGCAGCCCTATGGCCGCTCTCTAGTTGACCCTAAATCTGCAACTTCAGTTAATTTATGACCACACATTGTCTTCATGAGCAGCTAAAACTCATTTATTTGGCTCTGAATGTAAATAGGTCTGATACAAATCTAGGCTTGAGGTTAAATCAATGCCAGGACAGCTTCAATAGCAACAGAGCACTTGAAAAATAGATAATTTGTTCATTCACATGAAAATCTGATAACATCTTCAGCACCAAATTAGAAAGAGGACTAAGTGGCAACTTGTCCTAATAATGATCAGCAGCAGGTAAGACCTGAACCTCAAGTTCCCTTAACTTTTCAAAGTTACACGTTTTGCATGAGTTGAAATTAGTTTAAACATATAGGACCGAAAAGGAGGGGATATCGAAAATAAAGGGAAAGGCGAAATAACACAACAAAATGTCTTTTGAGATCAGCCTTAAAAAAATAATTACCACAGCGAGACCGTGAACAGTCTTGTCCACGTCTGATGGTCGTTTGGCTAAGAATGGTTGGGAAGAAATTTCTTGATCTAAGCAAGAACATAACATTCATCCATGAAGTTAGGATGAGTCCTAAAGACCACCTTAGCTTTATTGAGCATGCTATTAAGATCGATAACTCACAAGCCTGCAGGCCGAATATCGTAATATCATCAGTTTCGCATCAATGGAGTCCACAGTTCGAAGTGCTATAACAAAATTTAGATTATAGGAATACAAAGATGGAGAAGCTGATCTAAATATATTTTTTTATAAATTCTTTCGGGAGGAAAAAGAAAACTCTTTTAGAGTCCCTATACGCAAAAACTGCTGACAGACAAGCTCATGAAGGATACCAGAACTGTCTGGCCAGTAGATAGAAGGGATTTTTTTCATTGAAAGTGAAAGTGAACAACTGGGCGAATTAAAAATTTCTGTGACTTGGTTCCACACTCAAGGACAGTGAGTAAATCACAGAGGTAACTTGCGGATGGCCACAAACAGCTGCAATGGTGCCGGCTTGCTCACTCCATCAGGGAAAGTCTGTAATAGGATGAGTGACATCAACGTTACTTCTTGGCAACAAATCAGAATGGTCTAAACACAATGACCCATTCCAAATAATTAAGGACGACCACTCAGGGACGGCTTGTAGTCAAAAGGAATTCATTCAGAGGTTTGCACCGTTGTTTTCAACAGGGACAAGTCGAAGCAACCGAAGGCATAGGTTTTGCCTTGACTACAACCGCAATTAGCCTTGTGTATGGAGTTGGAGGATTTCTCATAAGAAAGAATGTCTGTATTATTAGACTTAGGACTTTGTATGGTGCTTTCCGACCGTATTCAGTGTATTTGGAAAATGTAAGGGAGTGTATGTGGTGCAGCGGCCAGGGCTGCCGACTCGGGAGCTGAAGATCCTGGGTTCGAGTCTCACATCGGCGCAACATCCTGTGATTCTGAGCAAATTACTTAGGGCCTCATTTATGAGGCTGTGCGTCACTTTTACGCCGCAGGTGCGTCACTTTTTGTGACGCACCTGCAGCGTAAAAATGTGCCTTGTTACAGCATATTTATAAAGTGGCGCATCTAGGTAGATGTGTCACTTTGTAAACCCCTGCGCCACATTATACCTTCGCCAGGTATAATGTATGCAAGGGGGACGTATTGACGCAAGAAAGGGTCGTAGAAGTGATGCAGAGATATCTATAAGATTTCACTGCGCCACTTCTAGGATGCAAATTTGTCAATATCTTACGCCTGCCTCACAGCAGGCGTAAGACTGACGCAGGCCCTTTCACATTTTGTGACACACTCCAGCAATGCGTCACTTTTGCGCCATACAGATACGTCAGAAATACTGACGTATCTGTAACTCCTTGCGCAATGATGCGTCATATTGTAAATATGACGTATCATTGGTGTCGCAAGGAAATCGCAATGAAAAGTGGTGCATCGCTGTTTTCACGCAGTGACGCGTCACTTTTCATAAATGAGGCCCTTAGTCTCCCCGTGCCCATTAGCAGCACTTGGATACCCTCACGTGTGATAAGCCACGCTATATAAATCTACAAACTTTATGAGAGGATTATGGCATGCTGCTACTCTGGATCCCATGCAATTACTTTCAATGAAAATCAGATGATCAAATCCCTTTATTACGGTGTGTAAGCAGTAGGTGGGAGATGGTAGTGAGTGTAAAAGAAGTGCTTAATCACATAACAAACACAAAAACAACAAAGTCAAGGAGGCAGATGGAGAAATGAGGGATGCATTGACTTGAATAGTTTTCACAAGATGTTCTGGTGATAGGATCTGAAAGTAGATCTTGTGTCCACATTTTGAAGGCCCCTGTATTTCTGTGCAAGGATTTTTGAGAAACAGTTTTAAGAACGATATATGATATTCCTTAAAAAGTTATTTTTTGAAGAACAGAGATTTTTAGATCTAGACCCTAAGAGATTTATGCCAGTGCTTAATTTGAGCCGGTGTTTTCCGTCGCTCAGTGCCTGTACTTAATTGTCAACCAACTGTCCTAATGGCGTTCTGGACCATGGTGGCACTGACGGTCTAATTTAGAGAGGAGCACAACAACAGATGTTTATTAATTCACAATACATTAAAAAATGACTAGAACAAGCGCTCAAGCCATTCTTAAAGTTTTGAGGGCATAGAATTGAGTATGATGGTTAACAGTTGCATTGGTACTGTCATGGGCAGTGCTGGCCGGAGCAATTGGTAACGCAAGCAGCAGTGGCCTCCTGCCGAGAACCTGGCACTTATTTTTTTTTTTTTACAAATTAAGCACTGATTTATGCAGAAGTCTAGGGATTTAATGGGAAGGTGTGGTGTGAGAATATCATTCCGGCAATATTATGTGGCATAAATATCATGCCCAAATATCACCAAATAGGACAACAAAAAATCCTCACCTAATCGGACATTAATTTTGTAAACAAACTGTAGGGCACAATGTTTGTGTCAGATGAAACTTTTGTGTACAATAGACATAAAACCGGATGGAATGCAATTGATGAGAAAAAGTTCAGACATTTTTTTAAATGTCATAAAAAAGATGTATTTTTCCCCCCAAAAAAATACCCTGAATTAAAAAAGTCTTTAAAAGTATTGTGCTTTGTCTCTGTCATAATAAATAGGATGTGTACTCATCACGGTTAAGCAAAAATGCTTATTCTGCAAGTTGTTGAAATTGAAAGCGCCTATATACGTTTCCAGGGTCTGAGCATTACATAAAACAGTTCAAACAAAGTAAGTGCTGTGAACACAAATCTTCTACAAATACATACAACGTGAAAGTCATGCCAAATGTCTTACCATTCGTCAATCGATCAAACAGGAAAATGTCGAAGTTCCACATCCCCACCTTAGAGAGCATATGCTGTGAACAAAGAGCAAAGGTTAACGATGACTCACATCTGAAAATCCAAACGCACTTGTTGTTTTAATCGACCATGAAAGAAAAGTGGGTACATGGGAGGTGACGTTGTTTCGAGCGTCAGCATCTCGAGAGTGCTTGCTAGATCGATGGAGCACTCTAATGGCTGATGAGATGGAAAAGTGGCAATGACGTCGAGACACCTTGGAAATCAAGCTTACTTTTTGAATTATCTGCATTTTAGTTACCCACCTAGGACGTTTCACCTGAACCAACTATTTAGTGTGTCTATGTCACATGTTTAACCAAGGAAGAGATCACTGCACTTATTTAAAACAAAATATTTATGATAAATCTATGGATTCCTGTATAACTGTTACCATAAATACAAGAACATTTTAATGCAGCCCTTAGAGTTTGAAACATGTTAAAAAGGGAACGACAGAGCAGCAACATGAATGGAGCAAATGTGCATTTTGAGACCAAATAGAAACGTGTATATGAGGTGATGTGTCGTGGTATAAGAGAGCCATGGGTCTCTTTGACTGAAATAAATCATCTCTTGCTTTTCAGCCATGCAGCCACCTATGGGTTTTGATACCAATCCCTATCAACACGGACAGAGATGGATATACCCCAAAAAATAATTCCTCCTCAAGGTCGATCTAATGTTAGAGAAAAGCTTCCTATTCTCAAAACTTTTCTGACTGCATGTGTGCTCTACTATACGGCATGTATATTACATTAGAAAAGTGATAAACTATTTCCTTCTAGTACAAAACCTTTGCTTGCCATTATACGCACACTCACACAAACACACCACACACACACACACACACCAACCTTTACAGTGTTTAATTTAATCCCAAAATATAATGCTTCATTGGACACATACACATTCCCATCTGCAAGCAACTTGATAGTAGTTTGCCAATCGCAGTGGCAAGTTTGTAGCTTGTAAAGGCAGAAATTGTGTCTGACAACTTCAACGGCGCTCCTATAAGGCACAGTAAGGGCTTAGAATGCTACCACTGAGTGATGATATATTACAAGATAGGGTCCAGAAAAACGGCCTTTTGTGTGACCAAGAGGCCCTCCAATGACAAAATGCTATTTTACCTGGAGGGAAGAAAATCCTTGCATTGTTTCTGGTCTCATCAGCACAGGGGACTGCGCTTCAGGATCTGACAGCAACATCACAGTGTTGTATGTGTTTTATCACCCATGTCAAGAGTAACCTAATGCTTAAAAGTGGAACAGATTCACTAATAAACAAAAAATTTGGTAAATTGTAGGAGCATGCCACCACCTGCGTTCAAGCAAAAACTCCAACTTTCCTACTTTTCCTTGCTGATGTTTCTCAGCAAGAAACCTAACCAATCAGCACGTGCAGGGTTAATGGGAATAGGCTATTTTACCCTTTTTCTGAAGCATAAAATATATTTCCTTGTGGAGAAATCTATTTCCCTACACCTGGAAAAATAAGACTATCTCAAACTCCTTGTACCTGCTATGCCTCCTTACAGTAAGCTACGTTTTAGAAGTAACATGGGCATGGGGGAAGTAATGTCAATGTTTGTAAATACCCACAAAGTTACAACTTTATGGGTTTTCACCGCATTGGCAATGCAAAGCCCCATGACTCCCGTGAGACTTGATGAAGCTCAGATAAGGAGACCCACCTCCTGGAAAGACACAGGGGCCTATTTATGAACTCGTTTGTGCTGCTTTTGCACCACACAACGTGGTGAAGACGCAACACAAACCTTAACTCAGATTTATGAAGCCATGCACGGCCACTATGTGTGGACCTGAGTGGCTCCTTAACCTCATCGCTGCGGCGGCTTTTCCCGCTGTGTGCGGCTATTTTCAAAATACCGCGTTACATGACGAGCTGAGCTCGTCATCAGCATCGAAGGGGTTAAATTTGGGGTAAGGCAACGCAGCAATGTGAAGTCAATCCATGGGCGTTGCATGGGTATTCCCACTCAACTACCATGGTTTTTGGCACATTCCCAGATTTACCAGAACTGGTAAGTCTGGGAATGAGCCAAAAAGATCCGCCTTTCCAGGAGAGGCGTAAGAAGAAGAAGTATCTTTATTTCTTCTTGTTACATCCTCTATCTAAGTACTCTGCAGCACACCTAGATATAGGATTTGCCTCTCAGGATTGTTTTCATGCAGGAAGAGGGCACAAAAACAATCATGCATGCAACGCAGGCACCCGTGCACCATGATGCAAGTGTGCCTGCATTGTCGCTAGGTTGCCAGAAGGGCTCCTGTGCAGAGGAACAGACAGGAATGCGTCAGATTACCTTAAATACGTAACATTACTGTCCTTTCCCTGTCATGCAGCGCAGTAAGGTGACTTGCCATACTGCGTGCTTTTTTCATAAATAGTGAAACTAAGGAGATAGGTTCATCAGAGCGTGGGGTAGGCTGGACCCTTTTTAAACTCACAGCAACCAATATTGCCAACACCACCCTTGTTACTACCTGATTTTATTTATAAAGGTCAAAGACAGAACTTTTGTATTTTGACCAGGTATTTTTATTTTCTACCATTCATTTATTTTTCAAAAAGTTGATTTGCTTTTTTTAAAAAAGGAACAAAAGTACAATTCAATATTTACAATACATTCAATTAATAAACATCAAACACTACAAATAAACCCAAAAACAAATTTAGCACATCATGCATTACATATGACTTCAAACAAAAAGACTATAAACATTAAATACATATACATTTGCTATTATTGACAAATTCAAAAAGACAACAAGGAGTATGGTCAATAAATGCACTTAATCAACAAATATTACAGCCAAATTAAATCAGACTGTAATTTAACCATTCACTCCTTTCGGTCTGCCAAACCAGACCGAGAGGAGGGAAAAAGAAAAAAATAAATGAATGGTAAAAAATAAAAATACCTGGTCAAAATACAAAAGTTCTGTCTTTGACCTTTATAAATAAAATCACGTAGTAACAAGGGTGGTGTAGGCAATATTGGTGATTGTGAGTTTTTCATAAATAGGCAACCCACACTCTTTATAAACCAGTCAGTTCATGTGGAGTGGCAGCAGAGTCAAAGGCACAGAGAGGCGGCGCGCCTGCACGGCTACAGAAACAGTCAAAAAAGGGCTAGCACCATGCAGTCAGTCCTCCGTTGTGCCACCAATACTATTTTGCTAAGATCACTAGAGGAAATCCATCTGTACATGAGGCAAGCAGCTGACAATGAACCTGGTCTCGCTTATATTTTAAGCATGAGTTCCTGAACTGGCCACATGGTGGTGCTATGTCTGCAGGTAAGGAACAAAGACCTTGTTTTCATACCTGAATCCACAGGTTGCCACAACTTGTTAGTTTTAGCAAACTCAAGTCCACTTGACAATGAATTGTAATTGTGAATGTAATTGCATTTTTATTGTCCTTTTTTCCCCCTGAGGCATTAAAAAACTGTACAACGAATAGAACGATAATCCTGAGCCCAAGCTTAATGCAGCGGTTATTGATTGTTATTATTTATTGGGTTTAATGTTTTGCTGACAATGAGGTCATGAATGTACTCAATTGCTGTTATACCATTGCGGGGATATGGTTTCAAGGAGCCAGAGGCGGTGACCTGTGAAATGAGGTGTGGGCAATTTTACGAATTGCAATATCATTTCTTAGCACTCACCCTCAATGCTATCGCTAAACCTAATCCTTTTCGTAGCCCTTCCTCAAAAGCTCAATGTAAACATAAAGCTAATTCTAGCCCTAGGATAAAAACCTTGGGCCGCATTTATGAAAAGTGACGCATCGCTGCGTGAAAACAGCGATGCGTCACTTTTCACTGCGCACTCCTTGCGACGCCAATGATGCGTCATATTTAATGTATGACGCATCATGTCGCAAGGACTTACAGATACGTCAGTATTTCTGATGCATCTGTAAGCGCAAAAGTGACGCATTGATGGAGTGTGTTGAGAGAGCGCAAACTGACCTAAATGTATGAGTACACCACATTTACACGTAGTAAGCACAAGTCATGAAGAGAAATGCCATGAGTGCTGATAGTATCCACATCTATATTCTGAAATGTGTAGTTAATATAGAGATTTAAGTAGAAATGGAACTAATGAAAAACTGTGTGAACTGTATGACTTTAATAGACGTGATTATTCCTGAATCCATGTTGGGTAGCTGCTAAAATTGTAAGATGGCATACGGTTAAACGTAGAACGAGGTAGGCCTCAGGGCCAGAGCTAGAAGGGAGGGGGAAGGTGGTTCAATTTCACAACATGGATTGCACTAATGTTTTAGTAATAACGAATAGGCCATGATTTATAGATGTGTTTACTGAATAAATAGAATAAGAGTACTAACATGCTAATAATTAAAGAAGAAGTTGAATGCTATAATCATTATGAGAAATGTTGTAGGGCTGGAATGTTTTAACGTTGATTTACACATACTAGTCTGGGCCGGGGAATGTGCAAACCTTTGTTGGAAGTCTATGAGAATTGGGATCTTGGCTGCAGATGTCTGTCTGCAAGAGAAAAGGGGGTATCCAATTATAAGTAATATGAATAGAGGTTTGTTCGGGAGACGGCCCAGACATGGAGGAGGGTTTCGGAATGTTTAAGGGGTATCAGCGGGCCGGAGAAGAGTCTGAGAAGCAAGGTCGACTCTAACCACAAGGCCTCATCATGGAAAAAGCCAGAAGCTACACCACGTGAGGGGCGTCACACGAGGGGCGTCCCAAAGGATGTTGTGTTCTTTGTATTAGGGACAGCACCCCTGGGTGGAGTTAGAGCAGAAGCCTGAGGACCCTTTAGAGAGCGGATGGGTAGGCAGAGAGGGGTCATGACTGGAGAACTATAGGTTTTCACCAAGAGACTGAGAGGGGGTGACTTCCTTTGGGGGTCATTCACTGCTGACACCTTAGGTTAGGTTGAGACCTGGTTAAGTAGGGATACCATCTAGAGCAGGGTAGGGACAGCCTAACTTGTGTTTTTCCCTCCAAATTTAAATGACGGAGAGATCGCAGTATGTGTCAATGCTGATAGCTTTATTATTCTTAGAACTCGTGCTTGTAGTTTCCGTTGCTCGTCTGAGGGCTTTCAGAGAGCACATGTATGTAGTTGGGCCTGTGTATTTTGTGAATCTCATCTTGAGATGCCTGTACCTACAACTTATCTTAACCTTATAATAAACCTTTGAAAGCTAGAAGTTGTTTGTGATCTTTTGGAGCAGAGTCCTTTATTGGGTGAACTAACTTGGTAAGAGATGCACTTTCTTCCCTCAATGACAGGCAATAAAGGTTCAGTCGACCAGATCGGGGTTTTAGATCAATAGTGATAAGGTATTGATCAAAATCTCACCCTTCCAGTTGGTAGCTATAGAGGATGGTTGCCTTCTTGAGGAAGGTGATCTAGGCCAGGTTAGATTACCCCAAGGCCCCTAGAGATCGATGATCGGAAGAACCGCCCGCCGACGAAGGTCCGGATGACGTGAGACGGAAAAGCAGCAGTATCGGTCGAGAGTGAGTATAAAGGGCCATGCGTGCTAGATTGCGGTGTTTTTGAGTTGTATCTATGTTGTAATGTCTGGCGGAGTTGAATGCCTGTAGAGAGACTGTGAGACAGGTTGTGAGCGCGCACAACCGGTGGAAATCTTAAGTTCAAGGAGAGCTTAAGTGGTTCGGGTGTGCCGGACACCCAGAGTAATTGTCAACTAGTGTGAAGGGGGGTCATGAGGTACCATTGATCACCCGAAGGACCGAGATAGGGGGAACGTAAGAGTGAGTGCGTGAGTAACGGACGCTGGACGGAAGTTACTGTGTGTGTAAAGAACCTATCAGAGAGACGATAGACATCTCGTCAGTTGTGTTGACAATTACAGATAGACTGTGGACGTACAGTCGAGGGAAGTGACCGCTTGGTCGGAAGTAGTCATTTTTCAGAGTATGAATGGGACGCATGCATGACCGCGAGGAGAGCTGAGAAAGGAGGGGTGCTGCTGCGAAGCGGAGACTAGTGACGTCAGAAAGTGCCGCGCTGGGATTGGCCGGCCGGTGAAAGACCGCGCTGCGATAGGCCAGCTAGCAAAGCCGCGCTAGGATTGGTGGATTGTCATCAGGAAGTAAACAGAGTATTCAAGCTGGAAATTGTGCGCATAATTATGAAGTGTTTTAAATGGTTAAGAGCGCTGTTTAAGAGAGAGAGGCGGGGATCGTATGAAGGGGAAGAAGCCCCGCCGGAGGGTACGCCGGCTCGTTATATGGGGACACAGGTTGGGCTACATACGATTCTGTGGATCTCAGAGTGGAGTAAGATTACAGACGGAAATGAGGAACTGACGTTCCCGAGGTACGGGACGTTCAGATTAGAGGTGTTACACAGATTAAAAGCAATTATGACCGCAACGAGACCCTTGCCTAGACCGACCCAGTTTGAAGCCCTTAATGCATGGATTAGGGCAGCGCACGAAAAGAATATGAACAGACGACAAGAAAGGGTGAAACGTTCGGTAAGGGCAGTACAGGATGCCAAGTGGGATGCGGATGCTAAAAGATGGAGGGTGCATAACATGGAAGTAAATAAATTGTATCCAGTATTAGAGATGCCCGGGAACAAAAGCCCCCTAGAAGAAGATGACGAGAGCGAGACAGAGGACAGCCTGATAAACAGATTATTGACAGACAGGCCACCCCCGTATAACAGAGCAGGGGGAGATGTCGAGAATAGAGAAAAAGGGGGGGGCAATGCAGGAGAGCATGGGCCACTTCCCAGTCCCGATTGGGATCCCACTGCAAAGAAAGAACTGTCCCAGCCTAGCCAGGTGCAGCAGGTAGTCGGGAGGTTTGTGGTGCAAAGGGCGCCAGAGACGGAGTGTGCCACATCCTACGCATTACCCGATGCACTACAGGTACCTGTTACCATAGGTCCTATAGTATCGATATATGACCCAGAGAGGGCTAGAGGGGAGGAACGGGTACAGAGGGACAGAGAAAGAGCAGAGATGGCAAGGAGGAATGATACGATCAACTCCCCAAGTCAGTTGCCGATACCAAGAGAGTGGAGCACCCCGGTACACACAGCAGGAGATCCGGGGGGCCATAGATGGCCAGAGGATATGAGGGGGTCAGGACGGAAATCCTTTCAGGAGTTAAACGAGTACATGAAGAAGTGGGATGAGGCAGTTGAGGCTCACAAGAGCATCATAGCTGCGGAAGCTGAAAGGGAAAGTCAGGACAGCAGAGCCCGGACTCACTGCGGGGCTGAAGAGAGTAGCCCGGAGTGGGACGAAAGGGAAAAGGATAGGAGGGGAGTCACCCATTGGGCCCGGAGTGGAGGTAGATCAGACCTGGAAAACAGGGGCCCAGGAAGCGGGGGGGTGTCTCGCCCAACACGTAGTGATGAAGACAGGAGGGCTCGGGAGTACAGAGACAGCTTTAAGTGTATCCACTGTGTGCCCGGCAACAGAGAACAGAATGAGAGTTGTGAGAGGTCGCACCACAGTCCCTGTGATGACGGACATGAGCGCAGTCCAGGGAATATGGGGAACCAGGAAGGATCGTATCGGATGCTGAGTGATACTAGGCCGAGAGAGAGTGGAGACCGAAGGGAGAATAGCCGAGAGTCCTACTGTGAAAAGAGAGGAGAGAATGGACAAAGTAAGATAGGGGGTAACAGGCCCGTGTTCCATCACCTTCCAAGATCGGATGGCCGAGCATGGGACCTGGAGAGATGGGAGCAAGAGAGAACACTCCCCAACTCTCCCGAACCCAAACGTAGGGCCCGGAGTTGGGATGGGAGAGAAACCTGTGAACCTCCCTCGAAGGAGTTATTGCGAGCGGAGATAAAAGCCAAAAGACTCGATGTCTCCAGCTTAAGGTCAGATCTGGATGACATGGTAGACGGTACCCTGCCCTTAGAAAGAATGGACATGTATGAGCAGGATGAAATTCTGTTCATGGCAAAAGACGTAACTCGAAAGGCAAGGGCAATCCATGAGAAATTGGTAGAACTAGCAGGCAAATATATGGTGGACCTGTCAAGAACCAAAGCATTACAGGGCAACCACAGGCTACATTACTCTGACCGAGACCTAGATGAGAGGAGAACCATCGGATTGAAAACACATATAAGGGAGCTGATCACTGGAATAAGGACATGGAGGGCACTGGAAAAGTGGGAAGAGAGGTGGTCCAAGAAAGGGACCGTCAGGAGAAGCACACTTGGTATGACACCAGGAGGACAGCAGGGAGTAGAGACATACCCTTTGAGGGAAGTCGCAAATGGGACCTATGTCCACGTCCCTTGGAGTAGGGGAGATTTAGCTGCTTTTACCACCTCCTTCCCCAAACTGCGGGAAAACCCAGTGGAGTGGTACAAGCAAGTTGAGAGATTCGTAAAAATCTCAAAGGTCCTATGGATAGATTTGAACACGCTGTTTGACATTGTAGTGCCAGGAGATTTGTGGACCGCATGCAAGGTTAGCGCTGAGTGGCCCACCACAGAGCCCGAGAGAGATGCTAAGACCAATGGGCCGTCCGAGAGTGTGATGGCAAAATTCGAGAGAGTAATGACCTGGCTGAAAGATAAAGTGCCAATGCAAGACATAGATTGGGTCAAAATTGACCGAACAAGACAGGAACCCAAAGAGACGGTTCACGAATACTATGAGAGGTTGCTGAAGGCGTTTAAACAGTATAGCGGTCTGGATGTAATGGATCCAAAGGACATAGGGCAATTTGTGTCCAAGTTCGTCTTGGGCCTGAGACCGGATATTAGTTTAATGATACAGCAACACTTGATTTGTTGGCAAAATAAACCCCTAGACGAAATACTGAGGTATGCCAGGTACTGCTGTGATGAGATAGACTCCAAGGCAAAGAAACTAAAGGAGAAACTGATGGTGGTACAGATGCAGGCAGCAGGGAAGGGGGGACAGCAGCAACAGCAACCAGGAGCAGGTACTGGAGGAAAGAAACAGTACAGTCAGAACAAGGGCAATGAGGAGAACTCCACCTTTAGACCCAGGATAGATATAGCTGCCTTAAAGAAAACAACTAGGTGCCACCAGTGTAACGAGGTGGGGCATTGGAAACGCGAGTGTCCCTATAATGTTGAGATAGGAGACCAAGAGGTAGAAGAGGAAGAGACCCAGAGTGCGCCTACAAGAGGGGTAACGCAATACCAGGGAAAGGTGCTCAAAGGGGGGGGCCCACCTCCCCGAGCTCAGTTCCCGCAGCCACCCAGAGTAGGGACTATGGGTAAGACCTATAGACAGATGCCACTGTTTGTAGGAGGAGAGGAGTGCTATTATGTGGACCCACTAACGGGAGAGAGGGTGGAAAGGGATGACTGCACCCTCGGGGCAGCTTTGGAGGTAGACCAGAGGGGACCCTATGTTGAGGCCGAAGTGGCAGGGTTCCCCACGACATTTCTAGTGGACACAGGAGCCACTCGATCCACGATCAGATCAGCCGCGGTTCCAGGCCTGCCCATGTCTGGAGAGACCATACAAGTGGTGGGGGTCGCTAACAGGAGAATGACCAGTCCTCTGACTGAACCCGTGCAGGTGAAAATAGGGAAGTACAGTGATGAGCACCAGTTTGTTGTTTGCGATTCTAGTCCTGTATGTCTGCTAGGAAGAGACCTTTTGTGCAAACTAAATTGCACCATATACTGCACACCACAAGGAGTGGAGGTATTGACTAATGACGACGATGCTGACTTTAAGGTCGCGAATTCCAGGATATGTGTGGAGTTGTATCCCACTCTGACAGTAGATGAGCTCCCTTGGGATCTGAGAGAGACAGTAGCTCCAGAAGTGTGGGATTTCACTGGGGAAGAGATTGGGCTGGTAAAAGGGGTGGACCCAGTGAAAATAGTAGTGAAACCACATGCTGAGTTTCCAAGAACACCTCAATATAAATTAACTCCAGAAACGATTGCAGGCATAAAACCCGTGATCGAGTCCATGATTAAGCAGGGAATACTGAAGGAAATCGTGGGTAGTCCATGTAACTCCCCGATTATGGGTTTGCAGAAACCAAATGGGAAATTCCGGATAGTGCAGGACCTCAGAAAGATTAATAACATAGTCGTTTCGTGTTGTCCAGTGGTACCGAATCCATCAGTGATACTGTTTCAGATACCGTTCCAAGCAGAATGGTTCACTGTAATTGATCTTTGCCAGGCTTTCTTTTCGATCCCTTTGGACGAAGAGAGCCATTTTCTTTTCGCATTTAAGCTGGAAGGTCGTGTCCTAACATGGTGTCGTATTCCTCAGGGGTATACAGAGAGCCCATCGATCTTCAACCAGCTTCTAAAGAAAAATCTTGAAAGTCTAGTGCTGCCCCAGAGGTCAGTTCTGGTCCAGTACATAGACGACCTCCTTGTGGCGTCAGAAACAGAAGAAGCTTGCAGGGAAGACTCTATTGCATTGTTAAATCACCTAGCTGAGAATGGCCACAAGGTGTCCCCGGGAAAATTGCAGTACTGCCTGACAGAGGTGCAGTACTTGGGACACAGAATTGAGAAAGGTAAACGAAAAGTGTCACCAGACCGGATAGAGGCCATCATGAAGATGAATGCGCCTAAAACACAGAGAGAAGTCAGGATGTTCCTAGGGATGGTGGGATATTGCCGACAGTGGATTGCAAACTTTTCACTGAAAGCAAAGCCCTTGCAAAAACTGACGCACAAGGAGGTGAGTGATCCGGTACCATGGGACAAGGACTGTTTGATGGCGTTCCTACAGCTGAGAGAGGACCTATGTCGTGCTCCGGCTTTGGGAATGCCAGATTACGATAAACCATTCTTGCTTTATTGTTGTGAGAGAGAGGGTTGCGCGCTGTCTGTGTTGGTCCAAATTCATGGGAATGCCCGTAGACCAGTCGCTTACTTCTCGGCTACTTTAGATCCAGTAGCCGCAGCGTTGCCCGGATGTCTCAAATCCGTTGCCGCAACAGGTGTCAGCATTGAAAGATGTGAGAACATTGTCATGGGGCACCCGTTAGAGGTGCATGTGCCCCACTCTGTTGAATTGTTAATGACCAGGACTAAAACCCAGCATCTGACCAACAGCAGGCTCACGCGCTATGAGCAAGTTATTCTTGCTGCAGAGAACGTGACCCTCAGGAGATGCTCTGTTTTAAATCCTGCCACCTTGATGCCACTCCCAAACGATATTGAAGATGATGATGAATGTACAGACCATGACTGCCTCGATGTGACTGAACTATGCACCAAACCAAGACCCGACATCGTAGATGAGCCACTGACTGACCCAGACGAAATTTTCTTTGTTGATGGCTCATGTGTAAGGGACGAAGTTGGGCAGTTGAGAGCAGCTTACGCTGTTTGTACAATTACTGGAGTTGTGGAAGCTGGATGCCTGGAAGGAGTACACTCCACACAGGTAGCCGAGATCATTGCCCTGACGCGTGCCTGCCTGGCAAGCAACCAAATCCGAGTCACCATATACACCGACAGCCAATATGGTTACGGGGTAGTTCATGATTACGGGCAGTTGTGGTCTCAAAGAGGTTTCATGACCTCTTCAGGCTCTCCCATTCGCAATGGAGAGTTTGTGCGCCTGTTGTTAGAGGCGTTGCAATGCCCAGCAGGTATCGCAGTTGTGAAATGCACCGCACATACCAGAAATATGGACTTCGTGTCACAAGGCAATAGATATGCCGACGAAGTCGCGCGGTATTGTGCGGAACAGGGGTACTCGTTCACAGAGGTGGAAGTGGGTGGAATAAATGCAAGAACTGAATTAGCCATGATATTAGAAACTGTTGATACTTGGGACGAACTGAAAAACATGCAAGAAAATGCTCCTGATTTTGAAAAAGAAATGTGGGAAAAGGCAGGATGTGTGGTGGGTGAGGCCCATTTCTGGGTCTCACCAGATGGCAGAGCAGTGTTGCCCAATGAGATGGTGAGCCCAATGGCCAGACAAATACATGGTCCTGTCCACTTAGGAAGAGATGCTATGCTGAGAGTGTTTAGACAGACCTGGTACAACCCTAAGTTCAGAGTAGCAGCCGAAGCAGTGTGCCAGCGTTGTGTGACTTGTCAGCAGTTGAATGTAGGGAAAAAGACACCAGTTGCACTGAGCCACATTGGGAGGTCAGGAGGTCCATTCAATCGAATGCAGATAGATTTTATCGAAATGCCAAGGTGCAACCGCCTCCGCTATGTCTTGGTGGTTGTTTGCGTATTCTCCAGATGGGTTGAGGCATACCCTACACGTAGGTGCGACACCCTCACGGTAGCCAAGTTACTGCTTAGGGAGCTTATTCCGCGCTTCGGGGTGCCGGCCTCTTTGGAATCAGATAGGGGAACGCATTTCAACAGCTCACTTGTGAAAATGATTTGTGCGGCTTTGAACATAGATCAGAAATTGCATTGCAGTTATCGACCAGAGGCCTCAGGAATTGTGGAACAAATAAATGGCACCATTAAGGCCAGAATTGCGAAAGTGTGTTCATCAACATCCTTGAGTTGGCCTGACGCTTTGCCATTGGTTCTTATGAGCCTCCGTAGTACCCCAGATAGGAGAACGGGGTTGTCTCCCCATGAGGTGTTGATGGGGAGAGCAATGAGGTTGCCTTCTGTCCCAACTGCTGCGCTGATTAACATCACAGATGATATGATCCTGGACTATTGTAAGGGGCTGTCTGACGCCATTCATTCTGTGTCCCTTCAGGTGCAGGCTGCCGAGGTTCCATCGTGCCAGGGCCCGTGTCATGACCTGTTTCCTGGAGACTGGGTCCTGGTGAAAAAACACGTGAGAAGAAGCTGCCTGGATGTTCGTTGGCGTGGGCCCTTCCAGATCATCCTGATCACGAACACGGCGGTGAAAGTGGGAGGCCTGCCCAACTGGATCCACGCGTCGCATACGCGGAGGGTTCCAGCACCTCTGGAAGAAACAGCTCCTCTCTCGGATAGACGTCCAGCTGCGGACCGAGAAGCCATAGAGAGGGCCAGCCAAGCTGTAGAGGTGCCAGCGGAAGCAGGGAACGAGTCTGACCAAGCTGAGGACGGTCAGTACAACAGCGAAACAGACGACGCTACGGAAGGAGAAAGTAGCTGGGAGTACGAGTCAGACACTGACAGGTCTGACAGAGAGCGTGAACCGGCAAGAAGGAGAAGGAGTCGAAGGGTACGTGGAGAAGCTGATTGGCCACAAAGAAGAAGCTCTAGTCTGAGGTCAACTCCAGAGAGAACCCTTCCTCCGATATCAGAGGACTCAGACCCGGAAGAAGGTGCTCAGGGCGCTGAAGCACCGGACTTGAGGAGGTCAAGAAGAGTGCGTGTGCCTAGCAGAAGATATTCCACCCCTGAGTGGACATATCTGGCGACAAATGTCTTCGAAACCGGAGACAGGGAGGATCCGAGCGGTGGTGGTGTCCAGTTCTGAGCCCATCGTCACAGTGGAAATACGACTGTTAGTACCCGGTGTCGAACAAGAAGGGTCACTAACTTTTATGCTCCCCAGACCTCCCCGTCTCAGCAAGTTAAAACACATGTTTCTCACAGAATTGCAATTCCCCGATTTTGGTACAAAGATAACAGCCCAAGAAGAGCACAATCTTCGTATGGAAATATTGAACTTTGCTGTCGAAGCTGCAGGCAATCGCCTGATAGTAGATGCTTAAAAGACTTTGTAAATAAGTGAGAAGGAAAGAAGATTACCTAGCGCCCAGGAAGCAGAAAATCGTAGGGACATTCCCTTGAGTTGATGGAGAAGGGCTAGGGTTGTCTGTATTGAACTATAAAGAACTTTTGCGAAGAAGGTTGTCAGCTTCCAGTTGTGTGGTTCTAAAGACAAGAGGAGTAAAAGAGACTGTAAAGGAACGAAAAGAAAAGAACTTTGTGCTGAATTACGAGAGAGCCACACTGTCTGACGAAATGGAGGCCGGCACCCAGAACCGCAGAGCGAAATGTATAATAGGTACACTAATAGTAGGAGTGATAATATTAATAGTTTTAGTGGTAACTGTCTCTTATGTA
The DNA here is from genome assembly GCF_964263255.1 of Lissotriton vulgaris. NCBI lineage: Eukaryota > Metazoa > Chordata > Amphibia > Caudata > Salamandridae > Lissotriton > Lissotriton vulgaris. Next base: position 1,304,080,127 of record NC_141694.1, read on the forward strand.
AAGGGACGTGAGGAGGAGGCCAAGGTAACTGATGTGAAATCTGTAGAGGCGCTTACACCCACCGTTGCTGGTGAGAAAGGGGAAAACACACAAGAAAAAGCGTTATTAGCTGCAGAAGCCCGCAGGTTACATGTAGATGAGTCCCAAGGTGACTTTAGGTCAAATGCTTATGCTAAACTTTTATATGAATACGTGGATGCCATGGAGGTTAAGGACTGCTATGTTTGCATGCAGTTGCCGGCGTCTGTAGATGAAGGCATTCGATATCATCACCTCCCGCTGACATATGGCATTACATGTAGCTTGTTGCTTAGTATATTTTATGGGAGAGATAGTTTTGAATACTATTTCTCCAATTACGATGCAGTATTACCAGAAGTCCCAAATTATAAACAAATGAACAAATGGGACTACTGGAAGAGTGAAGACAGGTTGGCAAAGTTTTTCATTCCTTGGATTACCTTAGATACTTCACATGCCCGTAGAAATAACCTGACATGCAGGGTGTCAGAAGTCGAGAAGAAGTTCATAGGGCAGGTGGATGATCGAAATAGGAGACAAAAGATTTTGAAAAAGTCAGGACAATGGAAAACAGATTGGACCGAGGAGGAGAAGGCACACAAGAGAAAGGGTAGTAGTGGTCCAATAGCTTTAGATAGAACGCAGAGAGGAAAGTTATGTCTTCATAGAGCCAAAACGTATTATGAAAATGTATACGTGGGAGAAGTTAGCTGTGAACATGCTTTCAATCTAGAGTACTATACCAAGGACTTCCTGAAGGGAATGCAAGTGATTCCAAATGTGTATTTTGTATGTGGAAGAAATGCCTACGTGAGACTACCTGACAACTGGTATGGATCATGTTACTTGGCCATTATCTTCCCTAAAATATATCATGCCCAAGATTTAGAGATCATCGAGGGCAAGACATCATCGAGGGGAAGGAGAGATGTAGGAGATGCAGAAATGGTTGGAGATGTTTTTGGAGCTGTGTTCCCTCTTTTGGGACTAATCCTTAATGATGTTAAAATTAGACGACTGGCAACAGTCGTAGACAGGTTGTCTGCCAGCACTGCTCAGTCCTTAATGCTGGTAGAAGGAGAGATGCAATCGATAAGGGCTATGGTTCTCCAGAACCGACTTGCATTAGACGTCCTATTAGCAAAAGAGGGCGGAGTCTGTAAGGCTTTGAAGGTCCAAGAATGTTGCACTTACATTCCAGACAATTCAAAGCCCCTTGAGAAAGTTATTAGGAACATAACTAATATTCACAAGGAGATCGAAGACCTAAGTAGAGAAAATGTCTGGGAAAAGGTGGGCCATGGAATGAGTGAAGCTGGAAGTTGGCTCACCACCTTAGGCAAAAGCTTTGTGTGGTCTATCCTAAAACCTATCATCATAATATTGATCTGTGGGATCGTGTTGTGGGGATTGGTGAGGGTATTCAAATGGTACAGAGCTAGAAGGTCAGAGAGGGCCCGGAGAGAACAGCTGCAGAGATTGGCTGCCATACAAGACAGTCAGTACAGGAGTCTGAGGGCTCTGGAAACGCAGAAACGAGTTATGCTAGCAATCACTGCAGTTTAAATGTTAATGATGACCCCGAGAGGTCATCAAAGGGGGGAACTGAGAGAGCGCAAACTGACCTAAATGTATGAGTACACCACATTTACACGTAGTAAGCACAAGTCATGAAGAGAAATGCCATGAGTGCTGATAGTATCCACATCTATATTCTGAAATGTGTAGTTAATATAGAGATTTAAGTAGAAATGGAACTAATGAAAAACTGTGTGAACTGTATGACTTTAATAGACGTGATTATTCCTGAATCCATGTTGGGTAGCTGCTAAAATTGTAAGATGGCATACGGTTAAACGTAGAACGAGGTAGGCCTCAGGGCCAGAGCTAGAAGGGAGGGGGAAGGTGGTTCAATTTCACAACATGGATTGCACTAATGTTTTAGTAATAACGAATAGGCCATGATTTATAGATGTGTTTACTGAATAAATAGAATAAGAGTACTAACATGCTAATAATTAAAGAAGAAGTTGAATGCTATAATCATTATGAGAAATGTTGTAGGGCTGGAATGTTTTAACGTTGATTTACACATACTAGTCTGGGCCGGGGAATGTGCAAACCTTTGTTGGAAGTCTATGAGAATTGGGATCTTGGCTGCAGATGTCTGTCTGCAAGAGAAAAGGGGGTATCCAATTATAAGTAATATGAATAGAGGTTTGTTCGGGAGACGGCCCAGACATGGAGGAGGGTTTCGGAATGTTTAAGGGGAATCAGCGGGCCGGAGAAGAGTCTGAGAAGCAAGGTCGACTCTAACCACAAGGCCTCATCATGGAAAAAGCCAGAAGCTACACCACGTGAGGGGCGTCACACGAGGGGCGTCCCAAAGGATGTTATGTTCTTTGTATTAGGGACAGCACCCCTGGGTGGAGTTAGAGCAGAAGCCTAAGGACCCTTTAGAGAGCGGATGGGTAGGCAGAGAGGGGTCATGACTGGAGAACTATAGGTTTTCACCAAGAGACTGAGAGGGGGTGACTTCCTTTGGGGGTCATTCACTGCTGACACCTTAGGTTAGGTTGAGACCTGGTTAAGTAGGGATACCATCTAGAGCAGGGTAGGGACAGCCTAACTTGTGTTTTTCCCTCCAAATTTAAATGACGGAGAGATCGCAGTATGTGTCAATGCTGATAGCTTTATTATTCTTAGAACTCGTGCTTGTAGTTTCCGTTGCTCGTCTGAGGGCTTTCAGAGAGTACATGTATGTAGTTGGGCCTGTGTATTTTGTGAATCTCATCTTGAGATGCCTGTACCTACAACTTATCTTAACCTTATAATAAACCTTTGAAAGCTAGAAGTTGTTTGTGATCTTTTGGAGCAGAGTCCTTTATTGGGTGAACTAACTTGGTAAGAGATGCACTTTCTTCCCTCAATGACAGGCAATAAAGGTTCAGTCGACCAGATCGGGGTTTTAGATCAATAGTGATAAGGTATTGATCAAAATCTCACCCTTCCAGTGTCACAAAAGTGAAGCAACTCCAGCAATGCGTCCTTTCACATGGGGAAAGCCCCATGCGAAATGGCTTGCGTCAGTCTTACGCCTGCTGTGAGGCAGGCGCAAGACTTTGACGCAACAGCATCCTAAAAGTGGCGCAGTGAAATCACATAGATTTCACTGCATCACTATTACGAGGCTTTTTGCGGGGGAATGCCCCCTCTGCATACATTTTACCTGACGCAGGTATAATGTGAGGCAGGGGTTTAAAAAGTGACGCATCTACCTAGATGCGTCACTTTTTAAATATGGCGCAACAAGGCGCATTTTGTACGCCGCTGGTGCGTCACAAAAAGTGTCGCACCGGCAGCGCAAAACTGACGCAAGGCCTCATAAATAAGGGCGCTTAACACTAAAACTCACACTAAAACGTACCCTTACCATGACCTAAACCAAGCCGCGGTCGGTAGTGGGAGTACCTGCCGGGCGGTGACGTGGGGAGAGGGAGGAGCAGGCGGGGGGGTAGTAAGCTATGGATTTCGGAAGTTTACAGGTAAGTAAACATAGAAATAAATAAAACGAATTTCGTTGCGCGCACTGCATCGCATTCGGGGATGCAGTGCACACAACAAAATTCGTTTTATTTATTTATATGTTTACTTACCCGTAAACCTCCGGAATCCATAGCTTACTACCCCCCACCCTGTCCCTCCCCACGTCACCGCCCGGCAGGTACTCCCACTAGCGACCGCGGCTGCCTAAACCTTACATTTTTTCTGCACTTAAAATTTCACACGAATTTCAACAATAAAAAAAAAAACAGTATTGCACTGGCCTTTCTTTCTTATAACTAATCATTAAGTAGGGTTCTCTGTTACAGTTTTATGTGTCATGGTGTTCCCTGTCATGATATAGGAGCCACATTCTATGGCTGAGGAGGCTGCAACGATAAAAGCGAGTAAAGGGCCGGATTTAGAGCAGTGCAACTGAGGCAGCTGTCCTGGTGAGGGGGGCGTGACCTCAGAGGGGGGGGGGGGGGGCTGTGTTTGGCAATAACTTATGATTGAAAAACACCTGCTGCAGAGTTCCTTCCAGGTTTCAGGCAGCATTACAAATGTCACGATAACTCTAGTGATTAATGTTCCTGCTGGAGAAAGATATTGGAGTTTTGCCTAGTGGCAGTTTTCACTTGCCATGAAGTAGTGCAGAGGGTTAATATACCTGCAGCAGAGAATTCTTACTGGGCAGATCACACATCTCTATTTTTGGTGGATAGCTGGGTGAATTACTGTTTTTGCCACAGATATTCTTTTACCCCGCAGTTCATAGAGGCAACCCTAATACAGGACAGTGACTCTTACGAATTGTCAACAAGAGCTCCATGCAAACTGCATACAATAGGATAGTGTAGAGTTGTGCAGGGGCAAGGACAACCTAGGCCGCGTAGTGGGGCCTAACTTACACTCTGTGTAAAGAAGTGACGCAGAGACTGTCTAGTGCTTAGGGGCAAAGACCACGTGCGGTCTTACGCCCATTTATTTATACCCGAGGGCTACCCCGCCCCCGGGCTGCATGCGTGCGTGCGTGCGTGTATGGACGGGCCGGGTGGCTCCGCCAGTACATCCCTCCAAACCCACAGATGTTTAGTCCAGCCTCACTCAGAGTCCTTAGTGGAGCGCACTCTCCAGGCATAGTCTCGGAGCCTCTGACTGGGAGTAGGGTTTGGTCTCAGGTTGTACCTCTGGCTTCGCTGTGTTCCGGCCCCAGGTTCCTCAGATTGTCCTGTAGCAACAGCCTCAGTTGTTGGTGGTGTGATATTGACTCCTGCATTCCCTTGGCTTGGCAAATGCTCTCTCTCTCGAGGCTCTGGTGCCCCCTCCGAGGCAACCGGCAGTTCCTCGCCAGCTTCCATGTCTTCCAACCTTTGTTCTGGTGTGACTTCGTCAGTAGATACTCTCTTGAACCAGGATATATTTCTCGTTACCACTCGGGTGCCTCTGGATGCGGATACCATGGTGCCGTGAACATTCACAACTTCCCATATCTCCGGTTCAAATGTCGTTTGGTACTTCCATTGATGGTGACGAGTCTTGATCACTACTCGATCGCCAACTGCGAGTGTTCTGATTCCTGCCCCCCTCGCTCGACTCACTCTCTCGTTTGTTCTTCGTCGCCGGTCTTGGGCCGCCTCGTGATCTAACTCCGGCGCCCGCCATGCTGGGCTCACGGGTATACAGTCTCGTGGGGGTCTCTTGAACAGGACATGCGCCGGGGCGCACTTGGTGGTGCAGTGTGGTGTTAGTCGATATGCATTCAAGAACTGCGACAGACACTCCTCTGGCACATCCCCTTTTTCCACACCAATCCTGAGTGCTCGGTTCATTGTCCTCATAAACCGCTTCACCTCTCTGTTTGCCTGCGGCCACTGCGGCTTGATTTTCCTGTGTCGTATGCCCCTCCTTGCTAAGTATGACTGGAACTCTGCGCCTTGAAACCGCGGACCATTGTCCGACTGTACCTCATCAGGGAACCCAAGCATGGCAAACACCCGATCCAGAGCTGGCTGCACATGACTGAATGCCGTAGACGGAAGCACCTCCACCACTGGAAATCTTGAGCATGAATCAATCAGCACCATGGCTTGTCGCCCATCCGGGAAGGATCCGAAGTCAATACTTATTTTGGACCACGGGGTGTCACACGGGTCTTCTGTGATAACGGGGTGTGGAGTGGGCTCCCTGCTCGTGATGACACAGGAGTGGCAGTCACGGATTTCTTGCTCCACAGCGCTGTCTATGCCGGGGAACCACACTCTCCCTCTTAGCCGAGCTTTTGTCTTTGCTACACCTTGATGCCCTAGATGAGCCAGTCGTACCACTTCCTTCTGTAGACACGCGGGGATGACAATCGTGTCTCCGCGCAGAACCACTCCATGGGGTCCTCATGGAGTGGCTCACTCTGCGCGCACCACATGTGTTGGCGAAAGGTTTGTTCCTCGGCAGTGAGGGCGCCTGCTCCTTGTAAGAAATGTTTCCAGCTCCGGTCCTCTAGAGTACGCTTCACCTTCCTCAGACATTCATCCCTGTCGGTGGCGGCCCCAATTTCTTCCAGGGTGAGGGCTTTGGGGCAGGCTTCTCGAGACAGGACCCTCACAAATTCTTCCACCTCTTCCAGATCATCGTGCTCACGTATCATGGACTCTCGGCACGGGTGGCGTGAGAGAAAATCTGCGGGGTTTTCTGCTCCTGGTCGAAAGACGACCTTAAACCGGTACGTCTGGAGCTGGACAGCCCATCTCTCGATCCTGGGAGGCGCAAGCCTAGCTGTCCCCGCGAACAGCAGAACCAATGGCTTGTGGTCGGTGACCACAGTGAATTTGTGACCGAACAAATAGAGGTGAAAGTACTGACACCCCCATTTGATGGCCAACGCTTCTCGCTCGATCTTTGCATAGCGCATCTCGGTGGCCGTCAGCGCCCTGCTTGCGTATGCCGTGGGGACCCATGTGTGATTTTCTGCCTTCTGTAGCGGGACCGCTCCCAGCCCCACCGGGCTGGCGTCCACAACGACCTCAGTTTGGCGATGTGGCCTGAAGTATGCCATGACTTTGTCGTCAATCAGGGCCTCCTTCACTGCCCGAAATGCATTGTCCTCCTTCCCCGACCATGTCCATGGTTGACCTGATTTTGTAAGCACTCTCAGTGGTTCCGAAAGGGATGCCAAATTAGGGATAAAACGGCCACAATAGGTGGCCATCCCTAGAAAACTGCGGACTTCCGTTGCTGATGTTGGTTTGGGCGCCGACCGAATGGCATCAGCCTTTTTAGGGTCCACTCTCAGCCCTTCTCGCGAGAACATGTATCCGAAGAATTCGACTGATTCGTTGTAGAATGAACACTTCTCCATGTGTAGCGTTAGGCCATGATCTGCAAGCCGTTGGAGCACAGCCCGTAGGTGTCCATGGTGTTCTTCCAGGGTCTTCGAAAAGACTAAGATGTCATCACTTAGGTTGATGACTCCCGGCAGCCCAGATAGTGTCTCCCTGATCGCATTTTGGAAAACCTCAGCTGCGGAGGACACCCCGAAACTCAGGCGCTTGAATCTGCGGAGACCGACATGTGTCAAGAATGTCGTAATGTTGCGGCTGTCAGGATGGAGCTCTAACTGGTGGTAGCCTGCATTTAAATCCAGTTTTGAAAACCATTTGGCCCCATTTAAGTCGGCCACGATGTCATCCATCGTTGGCGTCAGGTGCCGCTCCCTTTTAATGGCCATGTTCGGGAGGCGCATGTCCACACACAGCCTAATTGCGCCCGGTTGTTTCGGCTTTGGCGCAACCACGAGGGGCGACACCCACGGCGTGGGCCCTGACACTTTCTCGATCACCCCCAAGTTCTCGAGTTTGATTAGCTCCTCTTCCACCTGCGGGCGCAGGTGGAACGGCACCCTCCGGTGTCGAAGTGCAGTTGGCCTCACAGTGGGGTCAAAGTGTAGTTTGAACACTTTTCCTTTTAGCCGACCCAGTCCTTGGAACAGTGTCGGAAAGTCTCTCAACAGGGCATCGACGTGCCGCTCGTGTACTTGGTTGGCGAAAAACACGAGTTGGAGATCCTCCGCTGTGTGGCAGCTTAGCAACGTGCCTCTTCTGCCCCTTGTGACATGGAACTTGGTGTTTACCTTCTGGTTGTTGCATGACACCTCCACGTCGATCACTCCACGTAGGTGCAATGGTTCATCACTGTCATATGTGTATATCCTGGCTCTCGAAGGCAATAGCGGCGGACAAGGATTAAGCTGTTCATACTGTATACTGTCCATGACATTAACCGATGCCCCTGTGTCAATCAATGCCTTCACCGGGGATCCTGCAATGTCAACTTCGCACATTGGTGGTGGCCTTTTCCTGGATCCATCTCTCCCTACAAAGGAGACGAAGAAGACGTCATCGTCGTCCTCCTCTTCCAGCCTGAATGCAGTCTGATGTGCATCAGCACATGGGCCTGGGTCCTCTAAAGAGACTTGGCGCACCGCTTGGGTAATGTTCCGTCTGCTCGGTCCTGCACGGCGGCTGCTGCGGCAAACCTTCGCGAAATGGTTAATCTTTCCACAATTAGAGCACGATTTTCCCCGTGCAAAGCACCTTCCATTTGGTGGATGTTCCATTCCGCAATTCCCACACGCAGATCGGGGAGGGAACGCTGGTTGGTTCTTCTGCGTGGAAGGCGGGCATCGACTCCGCACCACATCCACGTGCTCTTCTTTAATTGACACCTGCTTCACCGGCGCCACGGGACCGTCGAGCGCAGCCTGCATTGCTTCTGCACGTGCGTTGGAAAGCTCGTGGGACCTGGCCAGCACCAGGATCTCATCCAGGCTAATCCGAGTTTGACGCAAGATCAACCGTCGCAGCTGGACAGACCTGCATCCTTGTATCAGTTGCGCCCTGATCTCCAGTGTCCGATCAGGCAGCTCGCAGGATGTAGCAAGCTTCCGTAGCCTGGCGTAAAAAACGTCAATCGGCTCCCCTTCCGCCTGTCGGGCCTGGGCAATTTAAACCATTCGAAATCCGGGTTTGCAGGGGGGTCAAAATGGCGGTTGAGGGGCGTGATGGCCGCTGTGTAGTCATTGCTGTCGCCTCTGTCTGGCAGTGTCTCGAGGAGCTCATATAGCTTGTCGCCTCCATAACACAGCAGGAGCGAGCGTTTGACCCTGTTGTCGTTCTCTCGTACACCTACGAAGTAATGTTCAAGGCGTCCCAGCCATAAACGCCATTGCGCCGCTGCCATCGAAGGTTCCGCCAATTCACTAAACGGCGGGATCGGAGCCGCCATGGCGTGGCCCGGCGTCGCGGGGGCGACGTTCTGTGCAGGGACCTGGAGTGGCAGACCCCCTTGCGCCTGTCCTGCATTCGGTATCGGTACTGGTGGCGGAGTGGGAACCCGCGGGGTGGGCCCTGTGGCCGCAGCCCCTCCGGTGGCTTGCACGCTCATCCCCGGGGTGTATCTGGTCGTTGACCCTCAGAAGAGTGGAGCCGGTGCTCAATGAAGCTCTGACACACTGGTGAGGCTCCTCGCCGTTAGTGGTGTTGATACAGGCTGATTATGGCCGTTTATAAGCAGTACTTGTGAATTCCGGGCACTTTCTGTACTCCAAGCAGCTGAAAACGGAGCTCCGCGAGATGCGTGAGCAATAGCAGGGTGACTCTCTCGCGTCCGCGAGATGCGTGCGTTTTGACAGGGGGGCGGGGTGAGGGCCGAACCAGTCCCTCCGATAGGAGCTGCGCACGCCTCCCCTCCCCTGCGCTGTGGGACCTGATGACGGCACGGGACGGCCGGTGGCGCTGGGCCTAGCAACAAGCTTCTTTCCCCAGGCACTGCGCTCCCCAAACCAGGCGTCTCACCTGCCACGCCGTGACAGGCGCGATGATTCCGCCGGCTCCGTTAGGGACGGAGCTGTCCGCACAGCGGGATGGCACCCGCCAGGGATGATGGCGCCGGCCGCCGGCTCCAGCGCAGACAGAGCGAGCGCGGTCCTGGCGGCACCGCAGGACAACAGCAGGTATGTCCGCAGGGCGAAGCGTGGGTGGGGACCCGCCTCGTCGCCAATGTAGAGTTGTGCAGGGGCAAGGGCAACCTAGGCCGCGTAGTGGGGCCTAACTTACACTCTGTGTAAAGAAGTGACGCAGAGACTGTCTAGTGCTTAGGGGCAAAGACCACGTGCGGTCTTACGCCCTTTTATTTATACCAGAGGGCTACCCTGCCCCCGGGCTGCATGCGTGCGTGCGTGCGTGTATGGACGGGCTGGGTGGCTCCGCCAGTACAGATAGGATGCTATGTTTTTTCCCCCCTGTCTTTTACCTGTTCCTAATGTTGCTGAAAAGGGTTTGTTTGGGTAGATATACAATTCTATTAGTAAAGTCAGCCTTTATCAGTGCTTTAAAACAAATTAAATGCTAGTGAGTGAGTGTCTATGGAAAGGTGAGGGGAACTTTTACCCAGTGGTAATGAAGGAATCCGGGGAGGCGGTGGAAGGGGGAATCAAAAATGAACGTTGCACCGGGCCCCAACAGCGCTAAAACCAACCAGCCCTCGGCGACTTCACATTTGTTTTGTTTTTTTGATTGCTTTAATGTGACACCCCGAGTGCAACAGAATGCCCAGATGTAGAGCTCATTCTTTTTGCCACAATCCAAAATGCACATAACTGAGGTAGCCCAATAAGACTGAAACCAACCTGGGATTGCTTGTTTTCATGTTCACAGGGTGACTGCTATAGAAGTTCGAGCTAGATTGCCTATGGTTGCAACATGTCTGGCATAGTGTGTAAAAAAATGATCGACTGGAACACAGCCTGAGCGAATGTCTGTGACTAAGGATACGAGTTTGGCTTCGGTGGACAGTATTTACTCCGTCAGACTGACAGAGTAAAATACTCAGGGGCAGATTAACGAGTTCTGGCGCATCTCTGCATATCAGCAGGGATGCGCAAGAACAGATACGACAAGCAAAACCACCCGTGCGCCACCACTGATGCGCCGCATTTACAATGCGGAGCGCCGTGGCGCATGGATGGGCAGATGTGTGTCGCATCCCGCGACGTAAAGGCGGCGCATTGCTGGAGTCGCGTCGCAAGCGCAGCACGGCTCCAGCAAGGCTCGAGGGCGCCCTATGCCTAACATGCTGCATCACTCCTTACGCCTGCTTCAAGCAGGCACAGGGTTTTGACGCAGCATGGCCGTAAAAGTGACTCAGTGAAATCTTGTAGATTTCACTGGGTTACTATTACGAGGCGTACCTGCGTGGGAACGCCCACCCTGCGCCGGAACGCCCACATGAAACCTAACACAGGTTTCATGTGCCGCAGGGCTTTACAATGTCACGCAGCTCCCTAGATGCGTCACTTTGTAAATACGGCGCAACATGGCGCATGGGTTACGCAACCGCTGCGTCACACAACGGCAGCGTAAATGTGTTGCAAGGGGTTTGTAAATCTGCCCCTGAGTCGCCTTGAGGAAGTACTGGTCTTCATATATTCAAGTTTTCAGCCAGCCCATAGAAAAGCCCTAGTCATTGACTGGAGCCGCCATCATTGCCATTCCTGTTAATGAGTTCAAAGTTCAGAGGACAGCCCCGTCAAAAATATGGCAGCCACCAGTCAAACTTTTAACAAGTTTTATGTTCTTCAAAAAACACCCCCAAATAACCATACCCTTTCACACCATGGGAGTCGCTTCCAGGGTGTGGGGGTCTGTTAGAACTGGCTATTTCTGGTAGGCTAAGGCTGATGCCAAAGCCAGGCAGAAACCACCAATCTAGTCAGGGCAAGGAAGTCACACGCCAAGATAACCCCTGCTCACCCCCTTGGTAGCTTGGCACGAGCAGTCTAGGCTAAACTCGAAGGCAATGTGTAAAGCATTTGCGTCAGCGCACAATAGACACAACATACTAGGTACACCACAAAAGAGACTCCACACAAGGTTATTATAAAAATACCCTTTGTATTGTAAAAGCACATCAGATAAAATCACACATATACATGGTGCCAATTGGCACGGACAATATTCACATGGGATTATTCACAAGACAGGGCCACATGGGCCACTGTCATATTCAACACTTTCCGAAATAGAAATACTTGTCAGAAATTAGAATAAGCATATAAAATCACTGTAGCACAAAGTAACAGTTATGAATCACATCCAGTAACTACTGGGAACAGGTAAGTACGCCCTACGCAACCCTAAACACCTTAGGAGCATGTCACGCAGGTACCCAGGACCTCACTAGGACCACCTGCACTAGAAAGAACAACCACCTAAGGATGAAATCCACTTAGGGGTATAACTCAGAACACACTACCCATGATGCATGAATATACATTCAGAGGAGTAGTAAAGAAAGATAACACATGATGTATAGACCTACACATTCAGCGGTGTTCAGGACAGAGCACATGATGTAATCACAATACATTCAGGGGTGCAGCGCAAGAAGACACATGATGACTAAACATTCAGAGGTGCAGCGCATGAAAAGAAAGACACATAATGCATCAAACATTCAGAGGTGTCAAGAGTAAAGCAATAGCGCAAAAATCACATGAGGCCTAAAAACCTTCAGAGGTGCAGGAATAACACATGATGCAAAAGATCACATTCAGAGGTGCAATAACCATGCCATTGCGCAAACTCACATGAGCCACTACCTGTGGCAGTCCCTAGGCCAACGGCCTTGTTGGGGCTCAGACGCCCTGAGTCTCAGTGTCAGGGTTGCGCTGCCATGCAGCGCCAGTCTCAATGTTCAAAAAGCCTAAACGTGGCAGGTGCCCACTAAGTGCTGGGCACCTGGAGAACAACAGAACTGCGCCACCTGAGCCACACAGGCTCTCAAAACACTGAGCCAAACGTTGGGGCCACAGAGGCTCTTAAAACACATGCCCCCTGGAGCCTCCCTGGACTCTCCAAGCGTTGGGGCGACCCACTGTCAACTGGGGCCGCCCTTGAAGCCCTCCTCACGGTGGAGTCCCCTACGGGGGACTCTAGCTTCTCAAAATGCCCCCCAGAGCCTCTCAGGGCTCCACATACAAAAATGCGGCGGGGAGCCTCTCCGGGCTTCGTGCACGTTGGGGCGACCCGCTGCCCACCGGGGCCGCCCTTAAAGCCCTCATGGCTTCGCGATATCACTAGACGCGACGTTGGGGCGGCCCACTGCCAGCTGGGGCCGCCCTATTGCTCTCGCTTCTGGTGCCGCTCTCCGGCACCCACCACAGCCGCGTCGAGCCCCCCCCTAGCCCTTCCAACTCACCGGGCTGTCTTCGGGGCGGGGCTCCTCCGGGCGGCGGCTGCATGCGAGGTCTCTCTGCTCCTGCCGCTCCTCCTTCACTTGGGGCTCCCTCGGCACACGGGAGCCCCAGCAGCGGACCACACGCCTCTTCAGAGGCCGCCGGGTTCCCCCAGGTCACGGGAGCCCGGCCGACCCACCGCCATGCTTCTCGGCGCCTTCTTCCTCGAGCCCCGGCCTCGGGGACGGAGCAACCAATCGCGTCGCGGCCCTCCGGTCGAGCCCCTTCAGTGCCCGGGAGTCAGCCAATGACAGAGCGGCTCCCGGGATGATGCTCCGCTACTTCGGCCAATCACGGCCCACCACGCGGATGACGCTGCGCCGCACGGGCCAATCCCGTCGCGGCGTTAGTGAGGGGGCTCGGCTCCCTCCACCAATGGGAGCGCGGCGGCTTCGTTCTTCGCCGTGCCAGCTCCGATCAGGATGGCGCTTCACGGGGTGGTTCAGGGCACTTCCACAGGGGTTACTGACCCCGGGCTGCGACGGTGACACGGCCAAGAATCCTCAGCGCGTCCAGCGCTATAAGCCAGCAGGAAGGCGCTCCTAAGCGCTAGAAAGTCCAGCGAAAGCGCTCTCAAGCGCTTGGGGAAATGAAGCGCTCCAAAGCGCTAGACAGCAGGCAGAGCGCTCCCAGGCGCTCAAGGCAAAGCACAGCGCCTCCAGGCGCTAGGAACCAACTCCAGCGCTCTCCCCAGGAAAAGGGCAGCCTCTCCATGCTGCCATGGTCCCAGAGCTTCCCCAGGGGCAAAGCCAAGTCCCCCCCTTCAGCCCAGGCAGGGCAGAAGGGTCCCCCAGGAGTCCAGGAATCCAGGCACCCAGGGGCTGGGCAGCGCCCACCCCTGGTAGATCCAAGTCAGCCACACGAGCTAGAACAAGAACAAGTTGGAGGGAGACACAGCTCCTTCTTATACCCAGGAATGCCTTTGAAGAACTTCGTGCAAGGGACCCCGAGTACTGGAATGTTTCTGGTTTACGTCTTTCCTGACAGCTTCAGGGCCAGAGGTGACAGTGAGCCGTCAGGAAGGAGAGCTAGCAGGGTGGCCGACAGGCACGGCCCGGCACCACCAGACGCTCTTTCCTCCCATCCCTGACAGCAGAGGGGCCTCTCATCTATGGCTGTCTCAGACCCCCCTCCTCTGGAGCCTTGCAGACCCTGCAGACCCTGTCCTACTCAAACCGGACAGTCCATCCACCAGCAGGTCCAGGCACTCCTGGGCAGACTCACCAGCCAATCACACGCTAGCACCAACTTACACAATTATACCAACTTCCAAAAGTAGTACTTCCAGACTAGGTACAAACAAGCTGCATACATCATTTTGCAGCATTCATTCTCACGAGTTCACACATATCAAACTCGACCCCTGCACTCCCCACACAACAGGAACTACCATGGGCATACATATCCCCCATTCATTCCTATGGGAGGGCAGGTCACTCACTCTTCATACAGAGAGCTCAAGCGCTTTACACTGTACCACAGTGAAAAAAGTGCGCAGAGGCCTAGAATCACCAACACCAGGTTCCAGAAACAGGCTAGGAAAAAGCAAAAAGTCTAGGGGTGAACCTGCCCAAAAGGGCCGGGTCCAACACAGCCCCCTTCCAGCCAAAACGCAGGGTAGACCAATCACTCCACTGATGGGCTTCACTGCTTTGGGCGACAAAAACCACGGACACGGACCTGCCCGGCAGGGACAACCCTCTGGTTTTTCGCCACTCTGAACCTACCTGGTTACCTCTACACAATAACTCTCTGACACAACTAGGACACCCCACTGGTACTCCCTAGTCATCCACAGCCAAGACCATCCAAATCACAGGTCCTAACCAATTCACAGAGCGGGGGGCAATAACCCCTGGCACACAATAGCCATTCTCCACTCTCTCTCTCAGTGTAGCTACAACTACCACTGATCCAACAACCTAGGGTCCACACCCCCCAAGCTGACCAGAGGTCTCGGGTAAGAATGCCCCACCCTACCTCTACTTCTGGGTTTCCGCACCCTCACAGAGAAGCATTCACCAGAACACAAGTCTCCTACCAGATCAGGACCTCACTCCATCACTGGTCTAACACCTGGAAACTATTTCACTTCTGAGGTACAAAGCACACAGCACAGTTCCTCTTCAAGCAGGTGGGGGGACACAGTCCACAGCAAAGCCCCCTTTCCTCTACCTTAGTGGAAACAACAACTGCAGGTGAGCCCCAGATCACACAGCTAGGGCAGCCCCCCTCAGTCTCTTCAGCTGATCCACTTGGGCAGAGATTCCTCTTGACCTAGAAGTTTCCTAATCTCCCAACCTAAGACCTAAACCCTCAGGTTGCACCGGGGTCAGAAGTAAGGACACTGTCCCTCTGCACCCCCTTCCAGTTCCATGACTACAGGCCCAGTATGTCTCAGGCTAGACAGAGCACACGCCAGCGGCGTATCAGCGACACACCCTCCTCCAGTACTCCCTATCACAGGGTGATTCTCAGTATGTCCCAGGCTAGACAGAGCACACGCCAGCGGCGTATCAGTGACACACTCTCCTTCAGTACTCCCTATCACAGGGTGATTCTCAGTATGTCCAAGGCTAGACAGAGCACACGCCAGCGGCGTATCAGTGACACACTTTCCTCCAGTACTCCTTCCAGGTCAGGCCACACCCCAACCTGGCTTTCCCCCCTCCTCGGGGAACGACCTCCAGAGGCCCCACAAATGGTCAAGCACTCTAGACGGTCAAATGCTCAGCGAGCCAGGACTTCTGCACCCTCCACTAGGAGCGGTACTGCCCAACACTAGGACCGCCGGAGTTCTGGTTACAGACACTCCCCGTCCTCTAGACACAGGAAAATCCTCCTCAAATGACTTGTATGTACAGCCTAGGCCCCTGACCTGGCGCTCCCTTAGGGAACCCTCCGGGCCCTGAGATAAGGTTTCAGGCCAACGTGGGACACACCGTCCCACACTCACTCCGCCTCCACTGAGACAGGACGTGAGCCCCTACACCCCTACCATGCTACTGGGATCTAGCAGGGCTACACAGTAACCTCTTCTCCTCCACAGGATCATCAGATACACAAGCCACTCCTTTTAAAATCACTTCCTAATGCCTCAGCCAGACATCTAGCACACCGCCAGACATCCACCTTCTTGTCCAGTTCCTTTGCAGGACCTCGTGCACACCACCAGAGGTAAACCTCTCATGCAAGCTCTTTAACAAAAAGAAAACTCACACCAACTCCTCCAGTTCAGCACATAACTCATGCGCACACTCCCCCCCCTCGGACTGGTAAGGCAGTTTTTACCACCCCTGATCACTCAACCTGACCACACGTGACACAGGTACCAAACTCTGGGAGCGGGGAATGGGAGTTAACACACTGGACACATTTAAAGCTGCCACCACTGGATCCTACCACACTGGGGAATCCAGACACACACACTACACCCAGGGAACAACTACCCCCCTGAGCTAGTCTTTTCTCCTCACACTCCCTCTCTCTCCTATCTACCCACACAGGTACAGGATTTGGGATTGGACAAGGGACCCAGCAAGGGATTCCTAATCTATGGGAACCTCCCCTCTATTGGCGTCCCGCCCTGTCACTTTCTCTCATCTGCCGCTAAACATAAAGCGCAGAAACACATTTGAAAATGACACTCGAGGAAAAAAAATCAAAATCAATAATCCCAAACATGTGACTATCTGAAAAAAACAATTGCAGAGTTTTGTAATGTAGCCAGTTGTCGCTATGGCACTTCGCAAACACCAGTCCAAATCCCACCGCTGCCACCAATGTTAGAACTGGCTATTTCTGGTAGGCTAAGGCTGATGCCAAAGCCAGGCAGAAACCACCAATCTAGTCAGGGCAAGGAAGTCACACGCCAAGATAACCCCTGCTCACCCCCTTGGTAGCTTGGCACGAGCAGTCTAGGCTAAACTCGAAGGCAATGTGTAAAGCATTTGCGTCAGCGCACAATAGACACAACATACTAGGTACACCACAAAAGAGACTCCACACAAGGTTATTATAAAAATACCCTTTGTATTGTAAAAGCACATCAGATAAAATCACACATATACATGGTGCCAATTGGCACGGACAATATTCACATGGGATTATTCACAAGACAGGGCCACATGGGCCACTGTCATATTCAACACTTTCCGAAATAGAAATACTTGTCAGAAATTAGAATAAGCATATAAAATCACTGTAGCACAAAGTAACAGTTATGAATCACATCCAGTAACTACTGGGAACAGGTAAGTACGCCCTACGCAACCCTAAACACCTTAGGAGCATGTCACGCAGGTACCCAGGACCTCACTAGGACCACCTGCACTAGAAAGAACAACCACCTAAGGATGAAATCCACTTAGGGGTATAACTCAGAACACACTACCCATGATGCATGAATATACATTCAGAGGAGTAGTAAAGAAAGATAACACATGATGTATAGACCTACACATTCAGCGGTGTTCAGGACAGAGCACATGATGTAATCACAATACATTCAGGGGTGCAGCGCAAGAAGACACATGATGACTAAACATTCAGAGGTGCAGCGCATGAAAAGAAAGACACATAATGCATCAAACATTCAGAGGTGTCAAGAGTAAAGCAATAGCGCAAAAATCACATGAGGCCTAAAAACCTTCAGAGGTGCAGGAATAACACATGATGCAAAAGATCACATTCAGAGGTGCAATAACCATGCCATTGCGCAAACTCACATGAGCCACTACCTGTGGCAGTCCCTAGGCCAACGGCCTTGTTGGGGCTCAGACGCCCTGAGTCTCAGTGTCAGGGTTGCGCTGCCATGCAGCGCCAGTCTCAATGTTCAAAAAGCCTAAACGTGGCAGGTGCCCACTAAGTGCTGGGCACCTGGAGAACAACAGAACTGCGCCACCTGAGCCACACAGGCTCTCAAAACACTGAGCCAAACGTTGGGGCCACAGAGGCTCTTAAAACACATGCCCCCTGGAGCCTCCCTGGACTCTCCAAGCGTTGGGGCGACCCACTGTCAACTGGGGCCGCCCTTGAAGCCCTCCTCACGGTGGAGTCCCCTACGGGGGACTCTAGCTTCTCAAAATGCCCCCCAGAGCCTCTCAGGGCTCCACATACAAAAATGCGGCGGGGAGCCTCTCCGGGCTTCGTGCACGTTGGGGCGACCCGCTGCCCACCGGGGCCGCCCTTAAAGCCCTCATGGCTTCGCGATATCACTAGACGCGACGTTGGGGCGGCCCACTGCCAGCTGGGGCCGCCCTATTGCTCTCGCTTCTGGTGCCGCTCTCCGGCACCCACCACAGCCGCGTCGAGCCCCCCCCTAGCCCTTCCAACTCACTGGGCTGTCTTCGGGGCGGGGCTCCTCCGGGCGGCGGCTGCATGCGAGGTCTCTCTGCTCCTGCCGCTCCTCCTTCACTTGGGGCTCCCTCGGCACACGGGAGCCCCAGCAGCGGACCACACGCCTCTTCAGAGGCCGCCGGGTTCCCCCAGGTCACGGGAGCCCGGCCGACCCACCGCCATGCTTCTCGGCGCCTTCTTCCTCGAGCCCCGGCCTCGGGGACGGAGCAACCAATCGCGTCGCGGCCCTCCGGTCGAGCCCCTTCAGTGCCCGGGAGTCAGCCAATGACAGAGCGGCTCCCGGGATGATGCTCCGCTACTTCGGCCAATCACGGCCCACCACGCGGATGACGCTGCGCCGCACGGGCCAATCCCGTCGCGGCGTTAGTGAGGGGGCTCGGCTCCCTCCACCAATGGGAGCGCGGCGGCTTCGTTCTTCGCCGTGCCAGCTCCGATCAGGATGGCGCTTCACGGGGTGGTTCAGGGCACTTCCACAGGGGTTACTGACCCCGGGCTGCGACGGTGACACGGCCAAGAATCCTCAGCGCGTCCAGCGCTATAAGCCAGCAGGAAGGCGCTCCTAAGCGCTAGAAAGTCCAGCGAAAGCGCTCTCAAGCGCTTGGGGAAATGAAGCGCTCCAAAGCGCTAGACAGCAGGCAGAGCGCTCCCAGGCGCTCAAGGCAAAGCACAGCGCCTCCAGGCGCTAGGAACCAACTCCAGCGCTCTCCCCAGGAAAAGGGCAGCCTCTCCATGCTGCCATGGTCCCAGAGCTTCCCCAGGGGCAAAGCCAAGTCCCCCCCTTCAGCCCAGGCAGGGCAGAAGGGTCCCCCAGGAGTCCAGGAATCCAGGCACCCAGGGGCTGGGCAGCGCCCACCCCTGGTAGATCCAAGTCAGCCACACGAGCTAGAACAAGAACAAGTTGGAGGGAGACACAGCTCCTTCTTATACCCAGGAATGCCTTTGAAGAACTTCGTGCAAGGGACCCCGAGTACTGGAATGTTTCTGGTTTACGTCTTTCCTGACAGCTTCAGGGCCAGAGGTGACAGTGAGCCGTCAGGAAGGAGAGCTAGCAGGGTGGCCGACAGGCACGGCCCGGCACCACCAGACGCTCTTTCCTCCCATCCCTGACAGCAGAGGGGCCTCTCATCTATGGCTGTCTCAGACCCCCCTCCTCTGGAGCCTTGCAGACCCTGCAGACCCTGTCCTACTCAAACCGGACAGTCCATCCACCAGCAGGTCCAGGCACTCCTGGGCAGACTCACCAGCCAATCACACGCTAGCACCAACTTACACAATTATACCAACTTCCAAAAGTAGTACTTCCAGACTAGGTACAAACAAGCTGCATACATCATTTTGCAGCATTCATTCTCACGAGTTCACACATATCAAACTCGACCCCTGCACTCCCCACACAACAGGAACTACCATGGGCATACATATCCCCCATTCATTCCTATGGGAGGGCAGGTCACTCACTCTTCATACAGAGAGCTCAAGCGCTTTACACTGTACCACAGTGAAAAAAGTGCGCAGAGGCCTAGAATCACCAACACCAGGTTCCAGAAACAGGCTAGGAAAAAGCAAAAAGTCTAGGGGTGAACCTGCCCAAAAGGGCCGGGTCCAACAGGGTCATTAAAATGTTTTTATTGTCCCTTACCGCTACATTGTTCACTGTAGTAAAGAAGAGTAAAAACTGTCAATTTCACTGCCAATTTTAAACTAGGCTGGTGGTTGAATGACAAAAGCTCAGACGGCCCTTACACTATCGAACCATCAAGAAGTATTTCAGTGACAGACAAGGAGTAGCCTTCACAGCAGCCATTGCTTGCATACTTAAGGTCCTCCTGACTGTAAATCAGGCGAGCTACCTTCAGTTTGGTGGAAAAGGTAAAACCTCTGCAAAACTCAAAGTCAGCTTCTGAGACTTTTGCAAGCGTTCCATCCATCCCCTCTTGCTGTTTTAATGAGGCATGCTTAGGAGTCATGATAGTACAAATCCCTTACAAGCTGACTCAATAAGTGTGGGAAAAGGCCAGCATAATCCAAATTTAGTGGCTCGCTCAGAAAGCGGTGTCTATGATTTGTTTAATCTCTGTAGTCCGTTGATAGGTTCCACTGTGTGCTGACATTTTCTGCCAAGGTCCATCACAAAATGAGATAAGTAAAATGTTTAAGAATGGTTCTTGCTTCGGCTCAGTCTAAAACATGTCTTATGCTATGCTCTCACATTAGGGTATAGCTCGCGCTACCTGACCCATGACCAGTGCTTAATTTGAGCCTATGGCACAGCACGGCACTTATTTGTCAACACCGGCACTTATGACAGCTACCACATGGTGGTGCTGTTTGTGTAACTTAGAGATGAGCAGATACACTGAATTTTCACACTTTTAGCAATGTGATGGTTTGAAGTTGTGCAGGTACTGTCATTGGCAGCGCTGGCATGGCCAATGGGTAGTGCAAGCTGCAGTGGCATCCCAAAGAGGGTCCTAGCCGAAATAGGGTTGGTGCCGTTCAACGGAAACCGCCAGCTCAAATTATGCACTGCCTAGGGCACACTGGGGCAGATTTATGTTAACTGGCGCATCCCCAGGGATGCGCCAGTTAACATGCGCCACAGTGCGCTACAGCTCCGCCAGCCATGGTGCGCCGCATTTATAATGCGGCGCACCATGGTGCAAAAACGGCACAGATGCGTGACGCATCTGTGCCGGAAATGTGGCGCATTGCTGGAGTTGCGTCACAAGCGCGACGCAGCTCCAGCAAGGCTCGGGGGTGCCCCATTTTAACAATGCTGCGTCAAGACCTACGCCTGCTTCAAGCAGGCGCAGGCTTTTGACACAGCATTGGCTTAAAAGTGACTGAGTGAAATCTCATAGATTTCACTCAGCCACTTTTGCGAGGCGCAGCTGCCCCGGAACGCCCACCCTGCGCCGGAACGCCCACAAGCGGCGCAGGGCTTTACAACGTGACGCATCTGCCTAGATGCGTCACGTTGTAAATCGTTCATAGGGATGCGCCACGTTTACGCCGCCTTGCGTGACGCAACAGCGGCGTAAACGTGGCGCAAGGGCCTCATAAATCTGCCCCACTGTTTTTAGGGCCCTGCGCTGCTGCTGATAGACCTAGCCTACTTTTGTGCTATATATTTCACAAATACGACAGGTAAAGTAGCCTGAGCCGCCGCGCAAAGTCGCCATAACTGGAGAAGGGTTCTACATCAGGTTTGTGAATTTAGCCCCACAAAGGCTTATGACAAGCCTTGTCTTATGAAACCATGACACTATGTATACAGGAATTAGGACCATTGCATATGTTCGCTAAATGAAACCACACTGTTGCAAGCTTATTAAGCAGCAATGCCAATGCTCTCTATTTTGTAAGTGGGCACACAAAAAATGATACACAATTCAGTGAATCTCTCTTTACTACTTCTTCTTACCCGTGCTTGCCCAAGGTAGTCCTCATCCAGTAAGTGCAGAGAAGTTTGCGGTACGGCGCCACGTAGCAGCCGGGAAGCATGGAAGTACCTCTGAAAGCTTAACAGTCGTTTCACCTTTTTCTTGGTGCCAATTTCCCCTGAGTGAGTTGCATCTGTCAAAAGTGGAAGCCAAAAATATCACTGATGGAGTAGGGGCAAACCAGAAACACACTCCTCACTTCAAGAGTAATATACCACGCATACCTATACAACACTAGAAATGAAAGTTATACATTAACTTTTCTTAGCATTTTATAGTGGGGAATACATTCTACATGCACTCATGACGCTTTACTTAGAAGGAAAAACGGTAAATAAAAATAAGTAATACAAAGAATCAGAAGTAAAAAATAGGCATTATTTGCAAGTACAATACATGCACCAATAGACACTTTGGTATGCTAAAGTTGTCACTGTACAGCCCCAATTACGAATAGGGTCGAGGACCATTCCTGGGTGGGATACCGCTCCACCCAATCACAACAGGCCCACTCTTACTGACATTGGATTTTCCAGTTGCTGGAAAATCAGGCCTGATTTTACCTATCAGAAAGCCACACTCAAATTGTGTGCGGGTTGGGTAGGGACTGAAGACACAAGTGCAGTCTGGTCTGCCACCCCCTCAACCCCTGCACTCCACCTGCTCCCATTTACTAACTGCTTGGCACAGCTGGCAAATGGGAGGAGAATTGTCCATTTGTGAGCCTGTTATGATGAGTTCTTCTCCGCATGCAGAATTGCGGAATTCCAGGCCTACAAGTTATTTCCACTCCGGGGACAAAATCGTACAATTGTTTGGTGCAGATGTGCAATTACTGTTCAGAACTGGTGATTCTGGACACAGGAATTTTGCTACACCTGCACCACCAAACTCATAATCGAATGGTGTCCTACACTTCCTTATCAAACTCAATCTTGTCCCACAACGAGTTGACATGAGCATGCCCCTTTATTCCAGTTCACAACTTCCTGTAGGCCACATATAAATGAAGAATGGACTGTAACAATAAGAAGAAACATTCCAGATGAACATTAGTTGTAACTGCAGCGTCCCCACCTTGCCCGGCATTCACATCGCAGTCTTTATTTCAATGCAGTGCAAGCCATTGGATGACACCACCCAGATCCATTCATATGCCACGCTTTGTGACATCCGCATACAAGAGACCGCCGAAACAATAGACAGTACCAGAGCACTGAGAAGTTGTCGGAAGGATCGGGTAGTGGGCGTCATAGACAGTAACCCCAAACTCTAAGAGCAGACTAAAAAAGAGCATGGAGGAAATGCCAAGGCGGAATTAAAGCAAATTAAATCAGAAACGCAACATGTAAAATCACTTATGCCATGAAATATCATGATGGAGATGGAGCCTGAATAAACTAACACATCCTCATGAAACAAGAGATAACTAAGAGCTCCATGGTCGATAACAGACACCATCTGTTTGACAAAAGGAGAAGATAAAGGCACCTGCGCACCCAAGTTGATACTCATTCAGAATGAAGAGAACTTCCGCTTACAGTGGAATTTCAAATTGAGGACAGACGACTGGCATAAGAAGCAAGTAGGAAGTATCCAGATAAGCAGAACCTGAAAATACTTGCAATGTCGAACTCAGTGGAGAGGGTGTGCGCAGAGGTCCCAGCCAATGATGGTAGACGGTTCTTCTTCAGGCTAAGGACCTGTGACATCCTGTCCTGGCTTGCGGGTTTCTGACCCAGGAAAGGGTACCAGGGATGCAGGGATTGGTTCCTGCCTTTGGATATCAGGGAGTGCTTCAAAACATAAACATCAGGGTTGTGATTGGAAAACCAATACCACATAGTGCCGTCTGCATGGACAGTGTGGCAGTACTTTAGCATAGCGGGGTTCGATATGTTGTTAAATAAAGATTGGATCACTGTTTAAAGTGGTTATGAATCACAATATATATGAATCCAGATACTCCACAAATAGGAGATGTGTGAATGGAGCTTTACAAAGCTGATTACAGTTTTATGGTGGTTAATTAGTCTACACTGGTGAGCGACCTGCTTGGCAACAGATTATGGTGTGAAACACTAAAGAGTGACATTGATTTCGATTCAATTCATATGCTGCATTAAATCCTCTAATATGACGCTCATTTTCACGAAAGTGCCAACTAAGTCATATATCTGAACCACCCTGTACATTAATCCTTGACCTTCGCCAATAGCAAGAAACCACTTCAAAAACACCAGACAAGGCAATGCCATTTGGACAATTACGAATTTAGTTTTAAATTGGTTTCCTGGATGTATCCAATGAAAATCATTTGATTTTAAGATCCTAATTTATCCCCTAGTGTATACTGTAACTGAGCTTCATAATCAAATGCAACCACTTACAGGTCTACTAGAGGAAAATGGGAAAATGTCTAATGACCTTCATCTCACTGAAAGCCTAAGTATAACTCACCATTAACACCTATCACCTCTACCACTACATGGACTTGACCATTAAAACTGACAGAGACCATTACCTCGGGTGACCATTACATTGATTGAGCCGACGTCTTATTTGAACTCCAGGTCTAGCAATTTGGTAATTAGAGCCAAGTTAAGGTAGTATTACAATGTGCAGTGTTCTTTGCAAATTCAATTTTTTTAGGTGCTTCACTATCCCAACATAGAGTAGAGAGAACATTTCTATTTACAGATATTTGAAATACTACAGATACCAGTCAATTACATCAATCATTTAATTCTTAAATTTCATCTAAATTCAGCTTGCTGATGTCGGCCATTTTGTCTTCCTTTGCATAAGGAACAGACAGTTAACATGGGCAAAGTTACAAAATGTAATCTACGCCTATCTAGATTATTTTATAAATGCAACCTTATAATTAGAGTTCACCTTCAACACAATTAGTTTAATTTCAAAGGTAGTTAGGTGCACCCAGGCCCTTACTGTGGATTAATTTGCGTGATGAGTGTATTGAGTTTCCGCATCTCAATTATCTAAAAATACTCAACAAAGGCAGACTACCATTTGTTTTAAAGTTCTTACGGTTGCAGAAATCAGTGTACCTGCTCCTCATCGGACACATTACTAAGGTAACAAAAACATATTCAACAAATGACAAGGTCTTTTATAATAATATTCAGAAGTTAACATATAACCTTGAGGAAGCTTGAGAGCTCATATCACCCGAGCGAAATATGTGCCAGATGTTTCTTTAATTTTAAACTTGACACGTTCCCAAATAAAACATTCCCTCATAAGCAGTTTGAGCAAGTTCTGTTTACTCAGCACACAAGATTTTAACTTTAACACAATAAAAAAATTGAAGAGATGAAAAACTGCTACATTTCCAAACATTCTTCAGTGCCTGAAGGAGTCACTCTAAGCATCCACGGCCTTTGCAGGTAATAGAGGTTGGGCAGTAGGGCCGGGTTGGGGGGAGATACGACAGATGACCACAAGGGAAAATTAAATAATGAATTTTCCCTCACCGTTGTCTGGCCAGATTCCCCCCCCACCCCAACCCCCTCACCCCCCCCCCCCCCACACACACACGGCCCCGCTGCTCTTACCTGCACGGCCGCGCTTGACTGTGAGCTTTACCGCATAATCTATGGCACATGGGAAAAATCCACTGGAAGAAATTTTGTTTGCAAGCTTTGATCTATTACTTTCGAACTCATCCCTAGATTCACCAATGACATCACATGAAATAGAATCGCTAGCAAATTTAAAACCAAAACAGAAAAAAAAGTTGACTAACTTACATCTGGGTGATCAAAGGGAAAATGTCTCTGTATTTGTAGAACTCTGGGCGCCAACCAATAATTTTGAAACATATTGTTTCTAAATAATGTTTTTACATTGCGAAGAGAACATTGTTATGCACTTAGCAACATTGTTTCAAAGAGTGCCTCTTTGTTGAAGCAGTTGCTGCAATCCTTTAAACAGATCACCAAATTCATCGTGAAGGCTGCATACCTCATTGAGGCATGCAAACCAGGAACAATGACAGAAAAAACTACGGGCCTCATTACAACAAAATGAAAAAGCATGTTGCCGCAAGCCATTTTGCTGTGCCGAGCTGCGTCATTTTAAAAGCATAAGGATGGGTTGTATTTACAACAATATAACGCATGCTTGTGCTTTCCTCTATGCTGGCACACTATTGACTGCCTGGTGTCAATGCAGGTACCCTTGCACCATGCCTGCGTTGCAGGGATGATTGTTGTTGTGCAGAGAGGGACACTTTCCTGCACAAAAAACAATAATTGATGTTGTTTTCCTCTTTCGAAGCATGCTGCAGAATGCAGCAAGCATAGAAAGAGGAAAAAATGAGAAATTAAAGTATTTTTCCTTGTCGCCCCTTGTTATGCCTCCCCTGGGAGGCGTAGGATACTACCACAGTCTCAGGTTCTACGAAATCTGTGAATGTGGCAGAATCCAAGGGTGTTGCGTGGGAACACCCACAGCAACACCCACTGCATGCCACTTTAACGCAAAGTGATGCATGAATGGGGAACATATTTAAAAGGCCACGCAAAGCCATGCAGAGTGGCTTTG
The DNA here is from genome assembly GCF_964263255.1 of Lissotriton vulgaris. Classification (NCBI taxonomy): domain Eukaryota; kingdom Metazoa; phylum Chordata; class Amphibia; order Caudata; family Salamandridae; genus Lissotriton; species Lissotriton vulgaris. The sequence goes on from NC_141694.1 coordinate 1,304,106,350, forward strand.
CGTGCGCCTGCAAATATAGGCCAGCACACTGCGTCGCCGGGGTAAACATCGTTTACAACGCAGTGTTTACGCAGCAGTACCTTTACAACGATGCCATTACAATGCAAGTCGTTACTACGACTTGCGCTGGATGGCGCTGTTGGGCAAGGAATGTTGTAATTTTATATTCCAACACCTTCCCTACTGTTACGTGGACTGGTGTTGGAATATAAAATTATAATGTTCCAAAATCCGCGCCCTCCAACGCAAGACGTTGTAACGACTTGCGTTGTAATACCCGCGTTGCCAAGTACCGCGATCTTTTAGATCGCATTGTACTGACATACATCCGTCGCCGGTGCGTCAAAAAAAGTGACAGACCTGCGGCGCTAGGGTCTTGTAAATAAGCCCTGTTGGTTCCCAAATGTATATTCCCCATCTAGGTTCTGAGCCAATCCGAAATCTGCAGATACAATCTATAGTTTTTTAGACCCTAATAAGGCCGAAAACTAATCCTTATAAGGCCGAAGGCCCATACCAGGGCTACATCTTCAAGTACAGCAACAGTAAAGTCTGTAGATCTGCTAGTATGCAGCATGATGTGAAAAAAGCCATCCACTCGGCCTTCGAGGAGGCAACTCCAACCGTCTCCTTTGGGAACTGTGAATGCCATTTGCGTGAAGCATCACTGGAACTCAGGTAAGGACAAGGGCAGGGTGGCAATAGTATTACCGGATAGTACATGTCTGCAAAACGCTGGCTGCGGCGAGACAGCTTGTTGCATCACGATCTTAGGGTGGTGGGAAAGAGAAACTTACCAGTTGAAGCTGGCATACTTACCTGAGGAGAGAGAAACTGCTTTAAATAACACAAATCTGAAGGCTGGATAATCTGGGTTTCCTGCTGGGATCTCGAGTAAACTCTTGCCAACATATAACAGCTACAATTAAGGCTGCCATCCAGGAAGAAGATGTTTGGGCAGCTTCTTCTTCCTCTAACCTTGTTAAAAACAAGATAGAGTTGGCCAGTCTTCCTGAATTTGCTTTGACTCCTCTTAAAGCACAGCGCAAATTACTAGTGGAGTTTATCAATTATTTAAATTGTTATTCCTTACAGCATGTGTTGTGTAGATCCATCAAGCAGGACCTAAAAATTGCCTTCCAAAACGTACTTTTCCTATAGGGTTCTTTGCTCCTGTACATAGAAATAGCAGCTGAACAGAAGTACAACAACGTGGCATATCAATAGAACGTAACTCAAAGAAGGGCATTGGCCCGGAGTGGTGTAAATCCATTCAGTAATTTTGGAAACATTACCATTTAAAAAGTGTCCATCTCAGCATGTAGAGTTTAAATATTAGAGATATCTGGGCTGTTCATTTGTGGATCGCCCATGAATACGCCAATCCATGGAGGAGTCGCAAAACCAATTTATAAAATGATAGGAACACCACTGGATGAAGGAAATGTTCCTCCAGTTGTGCACTGTGGGTTTGGGAACCTTTCTGGTATACATTTCTCACACTCAAAAGGATGGCGTTCAGCCGTGGCCCGTGCAGGTAAGAGCCAAAGGACACCCTGTAGCACCCCTGAAATGTCAATGTAGACTGATGTTGCGCACACACATGTCCAAAGGACATGTGTGTGTGTAACATCCAACTTAGAAAAATGCACTAAAGTGCAAACGTTTTCGCTATGTACCACGAAGTCTGACTTCGCGGTAAATAGCGGCCAAAAATAGCGAATTCGCAAACTATAAATGGTTAATGAAAAGCATTTAAGGAATCTCAAATAGAGATTCCTTAAATGCAATTCCTCGCAATTTAGCGATTTCTCAATTAGCGATTTCTGCATTTGGGATGATGAATCCCAAATGCAAAAATTGCGTCCGCAGAATCTGGCCCTTTGCGAGCCCATTTTTCTTTGATGAATCTAGCTGTATGAGTTTCATACATTTGTAATAGCGATTACCTAATTGTAATTAGCAGACAATCGCAATTAGGTAATCGCTACTACAAAAGTTGATACATGTGGCCCTTAATTTCTAATGTGCAGACTGGACCAGCCAGTACACTTGGACACCTTATCCGACTGATAATAAATCCTGGGGCCTTGGAAGGGAGTTGAACCCCACACATCCCCCTCCACCCTGCTCTTGGCAAATGAAGAGAGCAGCAAATGAGTTGGCTGGTTTGTTGTGGGCTCGTCTGTTTGCACTGCAGCCTGGACGGCTGCCTCCGGCTTGTTTTGTGACGCACAATGGCTGCCTTTGTTCAGAAGGTGCTGCTTCTAGGGCCTGCAGTCCTGGCTACTGGGCCTGCCTTCCTCGCAGTTGGGCTCTGGCTGTGCTGAGGTTAGTCTGTTCGAGTGGTGTGAGCCAGGCTCAGAATGTTCAGAAGGCATCCAGTTTCAAATGTGGTAGGTCGGGGAGGGGCAAGTCAGCAAAGGAATAGTGTCTACCTTGGCTCTGCCAGTCAAAGTGTGCGCCGAACCATCAGAATATTTGGCATCTAAATTATGCAAACAACATCCTGTACAAATATGACAAAGTCTCATTCAATATTCAAAACACGTGGAAAAGTTTCAGTACTTCGAGCTACGTAACTGTGTTGAACACCATGCATTACAAGATATTTACTTGCGTTCAAAGCAATTTATTGTAAAATTAAACACTTTAGTAACAACATAAAACTGTTGATGAATATGTAGAATAACAGTCATAAAAGCTTAACAAAAAAATGCTCAGTCGGCATCATCATATGCCGGAGATAAGATAATTTAAATAAACAAGTAAAAAAATCTACATGAAGTATATTTCATACAAACAATTTGGTAAAAAATCAACAAGCATATTACTCATTAAAATGTATACACTAAATTATGGGGCATTTGAAGATTTGTAACGTTAGTATCAAGTGGCTTCCAGAGGACAGGTAATCAACACCCACCATGAGGGAACCGAGAGTAATCCGGAATCTTTCCAACCGATTGAAATCGATTTTATGGTGGAGGAAATAACAGAATCAAAGAGTGTCCTTTGTGTTGTGGGTAAAAAGCAAGAAAGTGCATTGGATTTGCATATATAATTATAAGAAATACATCTAGTAGTATGTATTATTTAATCAATTATTTGCCTTATTTTCTCCCAAAAGTAAAATGTAATTGAAAAATGTTTTATAAGAACCAGTTTTAGAAGTGCAGTATCAGCACAGCGATTTATCAATCAGCGTAGCTTAGAGCAACTTATATGGTATCCGTAGCTAATTGTACAATATATGTAGATTAGTTTGATATAAAGTAATTGGTAACCAACCAGAAATATTACAAAACCTTTTCTTCCATTGTTCAGAAGACAAATATGTAGCCAATTCTGTATTCCAAAAGGTATCCAGAATATACAGGTTGTCAGTTTCACATATTTTAGAAGCAATTTGACCAGAAAGACTGTTAAAAGATGCAAGCACAATATACAATCAGGGATTTTGGCCACAAGAAGAGAATTACTGAATAACTGTAGGACAGCATCACACAAAACTCTGAAGGATGCATTATGGAATTAATTTGCAGTACTAAGAAATATAGAAAGAAGCGATGTGTGAAGGGAGCAAAGTACTCTGGTATTTAAGCCACTACATGAATCTAGAGGTCTGCAAGAACGTTTTCAACTGCAATACAGTATACTTTGCAACTCTTGAAAGCTGTCCAGTTGCCAAACAAGATAGAGAGATTAGCAATAACTAGAATAAGATTTGCAAACAATCCAAGGTGGACCCCATGTAACTTCTGAAGCAGTTTCAGTATCTAAACAAAATTGCTGATCTGGCGTTTGCCTTTAAAGCAATTTTTTACTGGGGTATTTAATTCACCAAGGTTATTCCACCTCAATTAGACCTACTTTTCAAAGACGGGAATCCAGTCTGAGACACAAATCAAAGAAGAAACTGCTGTGATGTATCAGCATAGCGTAGTCACACCGTTAGTGATTTTCTCCTAACTTACTGGATCCCGTATATGTTATGAATAGTTATTTGTATTATCTGTTGGTGCAGTATGTATAATAGTATGATGCGGCATGTGATGGGTATGAATGTATGTCTGATGATTGAGTGGGGGGTCATTTACAGGCTAAATGTATGTTGTAATTGTTTCTTTCCCATGTGCATTGTATATTTGTCCATACTGAAATTGTGTTGTCTGTCCTATTCAGCCATGCTAGATTGATTGACATACCAAGCCTAACTAAGTACATGAAATGTATTGAAGTATGGACATTATTGGACTATTCTGATTGTTTGTTTTTATGTTCTGTGCTAATTTTATAACAATGATCTTTCTGAAAAAAGAGAAAAAACAAAAAAAAAACTTTTTATAAATAATAAATAATATTTTATGAAATCATTCAGGTTAAGAAAATATTTTGGGGAAATGTTCTATGCATGAGCCTTTGTGGCCAGCTCTATAAGTGATAAAGGTTAGCTCAGAGGTTTTTGTAGTTCTTTTATTCCACGTCAATATCCATCCCTGTTGTGTTTATCCCCCAGGTCCAATATACTAAAAAAACGGTGTCTTGCCACACCAGGTGCGTAAAAATGGGAGAATCAGGTTGAAGACCTACGTTTCACCTTAACACAGTTTGGAATCAGGCCATGCACAGTAATAAACTGTCCTACACTTAAAGAATCGGATTGGAAATGGGCCTCAGGTTTCCTAAATAAATATAACACTCCATACGCACATAATCAAAATCTGGCCGAAAAGTATTCCAAGCAAGGATTTGAGGTATCTGCTCTTCAAGAAGTTTAGCCTTCAATTCTTCACTAAAGATTTACTCTTGGAACATAGTGGGTTGGGAGCACCTACAGCAGGTCAGTGACGCCTTAGGCTTTGGGGCCAATGGCATAGTTAACTGATGCGGTAAACAGTGCTGTAACTTGGGTGACCAGTCTAACATCATAGGCACACATAAATCTTATTCCATGAAAAAGCATGCCCCAGAAAGAGGGTCACTGTAGATTAGGAAACCAAGATGGGGGGGTCCATCTCCCCGCCTCACCAACCGTCTAACTCGTAGAGCAGGTATCCGAAACAGTGGCTGATGCGGGCTCTACTTCTAGTGCACCTATATTTGTGGTGGTCTTTTGGAGGTTGAGGAAGATCACAGGAAGTTATAAAAGGTAAGAGCACAAAGGGACACTCCCTTTGCCTCACTCAGGACATGACCTCAACAAGCTTAGTTCAACCCTCTCTCTCCCTTTGTTTCTGTTTTGATTTCTGGCTGTGACAAGGGATAGATTTTTGAGTATGTGATTTGTTTATTATATGTTCAATTGTTTGAGTAATATTAACTATTATATTATACTATAGATAATATAACTATTATATTATATGTTAGCTACATTATGTTATGCTCCAAGATAAATGCCACATTTTCTCTGTTTTTTGGAGTTACTGTGTTGTGTGGTAACTTTCATGGATTACCGATTATCTGCCACCAGTGGACTATATTTTCATCACAGAAAATTGTTAATATGCATGCCAAGAATTTTGGACTCTATTTCTCCAGAGATTTTTCGATAAAAGTAGGGGCGGCAGTCTAGTCTGCCACACAATCAAAAATGCCCGTTGTACTGGTCAGTGATCTACCGGGGCAGGGAGGGCGGCTGGTGACTTGAAGGCAGGGCTGATCCTTGTTGGGTGCTGTTGACTCTTTAAATTAAAAAATCATCTTGGAGATGGGGCACTCACGCACACGTTTTTACAAGAATTGTTTTGCAATGTTTGCAATAGAAAGTGATCATGTTAAATGAATGATATATTTTTTGATGCATTGTTTATTATGTATTAAAAGGGCAGTTTGTCCCCCAAAGCAATGAATGAATGCTTTTCTTGCTGGAGGTTTGGGTGCACTGTTTTCCTCATCAGCACTCTATCACCTACATGCATCCAATAGCAGCTGGAAATACCTGAGTCCTGAGACACCTTTTATAATCCACGATTGTGGAAAGTTGTTTTACTTACTATGTGGACTGTTTTCTGTCGCATGCCAGACAGAAACAACTCTCACATCCACTTTTCTAAAAATTAGGAAAGGAAATGTAGGTCAAAAAGTTGCACTGTGTGTGGTCATTCTGTACCACGTTACTTTTGCAGCATTATGTCGGTGGCCTGCCTAGCATCTGGTGTGTGTTGACCCGCTCTGCTCACTTCCAGGAACAGTGTCTCCAAAGAAACAAATCCCATCGCGTAAATTCAGGTCAAACAGCCAGCCACAGGTATAAAATCCGGGCACTGGATTTAAATGATATTTACTTTGCTTTTGGTGTATTCATTACTGTTCCATCACATGAATTTCATAGGTCGCAGAAGGCCACAGAAAATATATTTCCCTCGTACAAATTTCCTATTTAAAAAACTTGTTGAATTTTGCGTTTTATAATGACGTTGGCAGGTTAAGTGGGCTGCTAGGATAGGTGGTTTATGCCCAACCAATGTTTACGCATACGCTCAGTGCAGAGACGTATGTCTGGAGCTGTAGTTACCAATGCGCTTCAAAAAGTCCATTCCACTCAGGTGGTGACCGTGGTGACTAATGGACATGGGGATTGGTGAACTCAGAGGATATGAAAAACACTGCAGAAAGGGGTGATGAACTCGTGGCCCATAAAGAGGCAGAGATACAAGAAAGGGACTTGGAGGTAACTGAGAGAATATTTGAGGTTGAGAAGACAGTCCAATGGGTTCTGAAATGTGAATGGATCCATTGGCTGGTGATGGTGGTGCAGAAATGGGAGAAGTGATTCAATTTTCCATATTCAACAAAGAACAGTTGTTTGATGTTTTCCAAAAATTGTGACTGTTTGCGAAAAAAGAATGGATTATTAGACAAGACATGGTGAGGAAGAGTATCCTAACATATAGTATCTCCCAAATATCTGTACTTTATGTGATGGTGCAGATGGATGTTTTTATTAACAATTCTGGATATTATATTATTTATACTATTTTATCATCCTCAGTATAACAATTAACGTGACTAACTCTTTTGTGAACTACAACAGCTATGCATATTAAGAACTTTGCTTCTATATACAGAAGTACACCCGTTGTATGTTTTTGTCCTGAAGAAGTTGGTTCCATTTGTCTTAATCCACCGAGATTCGTCAGCGCCTTGTTTGTGGTTAAATCCGTACTATACAAAACTACATTCTGACAAAGAACTGGTTTCTGGCTGCTAGTTGGTTTTATGTACTTTTACAAACTAACATTCTGATTTCAAATGGGATTGTCTTTTTAGAGTCCTTTCCGACTTTTTATCATCAAATTTGTCTGACTTATGTGTTTTAGACTTCTTAATCAACGCTTCTAAAATGGAATTCTTGCTCATCACCCCGCCGAACCACACCCCCAAAATCGATCTCTGGTTACCTCACCTCACGACTCTCAACTGCACTCCGATCAGCATAGATTCAGCCAAATCGCTTGGAGTCACAGTGGACAAGCACCTGAGTATGAAGGCTCATATCAGCAACGTCTGTAAGGGAGCAAACCACCTGATGAGGACACTCGCAATGACCAAACCCTTCTTGCAACAAAAGGATTTCAAGCAGGTGGTACAAGCACTTGTCTTATCAAGGTTAGACTATGGCAGTGCAACTCCCTGTGGCCTTCCTAAATATGCCTTGGCTCCACTTAGGGCCTCGCTGAACTCTGCAGCAAGATTGATTATAGGTTCCAAACGAAACAAGCACATCTCCCCAGTCCTGAAATCTCTCAACTGGCTAACTTTTGAAGCACGAATCCAGCTAAAGATTGCAATCCTGACGCACAAACGCCCTGCACTTCAATTCTCCCACTTATCTAGCGCAAAAACTTGAATTATCCTGCGGGGAGAGGGCTTCCAGAAGTGCTTCTACTCTCCTCCTGAAACCTATCATCCTTAGCAAAAAGAGAACTTGTCACCGAGCCTTCTCTGGTGCTGCCCCTAAAATATGGAACTCTCTTCCTCCGGATGTACGCAGACTGGCCTCGACGACGGCTTTCAAACTGGAAGCCAAGAGATTCTTAATGAGCAAATTTCTACCATAAGGGGTTGTGATACTCATAAGGTGGCTATCCCTTGATCCCTAGCTCCTAGAACAACTAACAGTTACGGTCCATATCGTCTGCTTAATGCTGGACCCTTTATATGTACCATTGTTTACTGTTTATCATTGTGTTTTTCTTCTCTCACAATTGCTGTGCATATTTCATTTTGTCCTATCCATCAACTTATTGTAAAGCGCTCTGATATCCTTCGGGATCTTGTTCGCGCTATATAAAACTTTATAAATAAATAAATAAATAACCGTAACACAACATTGAAAAGAGAACATTCTGTCATGAAAGATTTCAAAAACTCAAATCTATAATAAATTAAATCCTGATATTTGCCCTACTAATGTATGCCCAGATTAAAAACTTCTGAGTTTCTCATTGGTCCTAAAATAGAGTGATGCAAATGACAACTAGCAGATCGCTGCTGCATCAAGTAATATCCTGACTTCTCATGTTCTTACCTTCAATTTAAGGGTCTAACCTAGCCGCTCTTTAGTGGACTATTGACTGAACAGAGGAGATAAGGTGCATTACTGTTCACGAGTGTCTCGATGCCTGAGGGAGAGCAGCCTTAGTAATGCTCGACCTGTTGGCAGCATTCGACACGGTCCCACACTCACTGCTGCTTGCCAGGTTCACTGAGATTGGCATCTCGGGCTCTGCCTGGGGCTGACTTAGGTCTTTTCTGGAAGGGTGGGTGCAACAGGTCTGGCTGCCGCCGGCCGCATCATCCCTGCAGCTGGTCGCCACAGGGGTCATCCCTTAGTCCCCTTCTTTTTAACATCTACGTCTCTTCTCTGGTCTACCTTGAGGGGACTTGGGGGCTAAGGTGATTGCCTATGCAGATGACACCCAGCTCCTTTTTTCTGGGAAAAGGATGCGGACTCTGTCTCCTCTGTCCAGCACTGCTTGTATGCGGTCTTCAAGTGGCTTGCTGCCGCGCAACTCAAATGTAACAAAGACAAGTCGGAGATTCTCCTCTATGGAAATTTCCCCTCCCGTTTTAGAGACACGATCTGGCCTCCTGGGTTCCTCCTACCGACTTCTAATGGAAAATCCGCTAAGAACCTGGGAGTGTGGTTCGAGGATAAATTATCCTTTTCCACCCAGGTAAAGAAGCTCTCAGGCAGCTGCTTTGGCCTCCTTAAAACATTAAGGAGATTCCTTCCTCTTCTCCCTAGGCCTGCTAAAGAGACGGTCATCCACGCTTTGAATCTCTGCTGCTTGGATTATGCCAACGCTTTGTATGTGGGCATCCCAGAATACTCATTGAACAAACTCCAGGCCGTCCAAAATGCGGCCGCCAGGCTTCTTCTTGGAATTTCCAAGAGGAGTAGCGTGTGTGAACATCTTTGCTCTATTCGATGGCTTTCCGTGGCTGAATGGGTCAAATTTAAATCCCCTGTTATTGCCCATCATGCCCTCCATGGTCATGGTTCTGCCTATATGCAGAAGCTGTTTTCCTAATATGTCCCGCTGAGACAATTATGCTTATCAACACTTCTTTTAGCTAAAGTGCCCTGCTTCATTCGCCACAGACTGGGTGGCTGTTCCCTGGCCGTGAAAGCCGCCCAGGCATGGAATGCCCTTCCTTTTGCACTTCGCTATACCCAAGACCCTTTGGCCTTCAAGAAACATCTAAAAACCTACCTCTTTGCCTAGTGTTAGTTCGGGGACTCCTCTTGGATTCGAGTCGGGACACTCCTCGGAGTAGCTGAGTGTGTTATAAAATTATATAACATAACATTATTGTATTGATCCTATCCTCCCCACAAACGCAAAAAGACTCTTTGCAGGGTGTTTGCAACCCCCCTCCCCAATACAACCACCACAAACAGTTGTACAAATCTACACTTTGAGTGAAGAATTCTAGAATTAGGGAAATAAAATCCAGGTACTTCCTAACCCATAGCCCTTGCTTGAATTTAGCTTCTTTGGCCTATCTCATTATTATTTGTATGTTTTCTGTGACCATTCTTTCCATGTGTGCTGGAATGGTAGGAGATCCAGCTCAATAGGGGTTGTATTGATTTGGACTATCCAAACCTGCACCTGTGTTTTACTGCAACACCCTTCACACTGCACTATGAGGCTCCTCCGCTAAGGCGGAGGAGCGTCGCCCGACTGCTTATTGCAGTGTAAAAAAAGGAAAATTAAAATAATAATACCTCGAGGTTATTATCATTTTAGTTTTCCCGTTGTGGCGTCTTTATGGGGTGGGGCTCCTCCAGAGCAGGGGTAGGAGTCGTTTGCACTTCCTATGTGAGCATGAGTGCTTAGCCGTCCCTCTCGAGCCGCCCAAAACAGTCATGCGCACATACTGTATTCGCCATGCAGGCTGCATTACAACCTGCTTGGAGAACATGCCCACCACTCAAGCCCCTGGCTGAGCACAGTGTCACGGCGCTCAGACCAATTACAACACTGCACTGCAGCGTTGTGATTGGCTGCACGGAATCTGGGACCCCTGGTGCTTCCTGCTTTCTGTCTTCCCCAAGGAGCCAGGAAGAGGATGTAGGAGAGGTAACAGCTGGCCGGAACATAAGTGATTTTATTTTTAACCCATTTCCCCCGCCCATTCCCCCACCCTGCCCCACTGCTACTTACAGGTTGCAGCTGCTGTTGACACTGAAGATCCTTTCTCTATGAGGAGGATTTAGAGTGCAACCATAATTTGACCCACACAGTCAGTTATGGTTGTTTTAGGTGGGAATCACTAAGTAATATCCCAACCCATTCACACCACATCACTACCCTATATAGAGATAATGTCTGAGTGACTCACTATTCCATAATTTTCACCTTTAGCTACAATTTTGGCACATCATAGATGCCATCAAGAGAGGGACCACTAGTGGTCCTAAACCAGTGAATCACTCACTTATTAAAAGTGACAACAGAGACAAAAATAGTAAATGTCAAGTTGTCTATAATGTAATTTGTGGCCATAGGTCAAGAACTCTCCTACTGTTAGCTACTCCATCTACCGTTTTATGTTGTGTATGTCTCCCATTGTAAGTTGATATGAGTGAGTTAAGCCGATCAATAAAGAAAGCCTCAACTCAAATGCTGTCCACATCTACTCATGAAAAGAAGAGAAATAAAAAAGTAAAGGTCTTATAGCTTGTGATTTCACGGACTATTACCAGGTGCACTCCCTCAAGTTTGAAAACACTTTAGCTATCAGAGAGAACCTGCCACTTTTAGCAAATCCTTTGTATCAGATTAGTCCACTCCTGATCCAACACAAGACCAAGATGTAGTCCTGTGGAAACGCCAAAAACCTTTGTTGAGTTGAAATACTGTTGGAAATGGCCCTTTGTAGGGTGCTTTCTCCTGTGTCCTTTTGCTTTTCTCCATCTCAGTTTTCCGCTGATCTGGATGCTAGTCTTAAGACTTTGAGCACGTTTGACACTGCTATTTAGTGCCAAAGTCCTGTGCTCATCATATACATGGTTGGCTGTTTCGAGTTAGCTGTAAGTCCCATGTCAAGGGGTAAAACATATAACCAGGGCTTGTATCTCGAATGCTTCTCCGTAGGCTAGCAGCACTTGTCATGTGTCCATGGAGGTAGATCATTGATTGTGCCACAGGTTTGCCCTGGTGGGGCCTGTGTGCATACTACTGTTACTCAGTTTGGCATTTAAAAAGCTATGTGCCAAGGTTCTGCACATCTCTTGCTATATCTGAGTTCTTCCTGGTGACAGGATGCAGTGTTTCCCCCGCTGCCTGTACGTGGTCCATGCCCCTTTTTCTTCCCTCTGTTCCCCTCGCTGTCCCCGTGCTCTCTCTGACTGGTCTTTCCTTCTGTACCTCTCGCTGCCCCCGTGTCTCTGCCCGGTTTTCCCTTCTGTTCCCCTTGCTGCCCCCGTGTCTCTGCCCGGTTTTCCCTTCTGTTCCCATCGCTGCCCCCGTGCCTCTTTGCCCGTTCTGCCTTCTGTTCTTAGCTGCCCCTGTATTTCTGTGTTCTGTATTTTGCCTCTGTGCCACTCGTTTTTCCGGGTATTTCTGTGCCTTTTTGCCTTCTGTGCCACTCGTTTCCCCTCGTTTTTGTGCCCCTTTTGCCTTCTGTTCCACTTGTTTTTTGTGCCCGTTTGCCTTCTGTGCCACTCGCTTTTCTCTCGTTTTTGTGCCCCTTTTGCCTTCTGTTCCACTTGTATTTTGTGCCCTTCTGCCCTCTGTTCCACTCGTTTTTCCTCGTTTTTGTGCCCTTTTTACCTTCTGTTCCACTCGTTTTTGTGCCCTTCTGCGCCACTCGTTTTTCCGTTGTTTTTGTGTCCCTTTTGCCTTCTGTTCCACTCGTTTTTTGTGCCCTTCTGCCCTCTGCTCCACTTGTTTTTTGTGCCCTTCTGTCCTCTGTGCACTTGTCTTTCCCTTGTTTTTGTGCCCCTTTTGCCTTCTGTTCTACTCGTTTTTTGTGCCCTTCTGCCCTCTGTTCCACTCGTTTTTTTGTGCCCTTCTGCCCTCTGTGCCACTCGTTTTTCCCTCGTTTCTGTGCCCCTTTTGCCTTCTGTTCCACTCGTTTTTTGTGCCCTTTTGCCTTCTGTGCCACTTGTTTTTCCATTGATTTTGTGCCCCTTTTTCCTTCTGTTACCTTCGTTGTCCCTCACCGCTGCGTCCCCTGTGGCCCGCCCCCCTGACGACCCACTGTCCATTCGCTGCCCAGCCACCCGCTTCCCAGCTGCTCCTCCCTCCCACCTCCCCTTATATGCCGGCCGCTGCACAGCCGCGTCGCTGTGGTGCCGAAGGCGCGCCTAAGGCATTCCCGTCTGCGCCCGTCCACGCCCAGTGCCAGAACCCCTGGCCCCTGCACCCGCCAGGATGACCACCGCCACTACGACGTCAGCACTCTGCACGCTCTCATCTCCGGACGAAGCCACACCTGCTTCAAGGCCGCCCGAAGCGCACACACGCTCCCTTCACCTGCCAGAACTGCAGCTACACCAGCCTCAGAGCAGACGAACCACCCGCCCAAGAAAGACCCCAAACACCTCCAATGCATACTACTGAACACCCGCTTCGCACGGAAGCATGCCGTCGAGCTCTGAGACCTGCTCGAAACAACATTCCCGGAAGTCGCCTTCCTGACAGAGACCTGGTTTAACGACTCCTCCGCACCCGACATCGCCATAGCCATCCCAGACGGCTACAAGATCACCCGCAGAGACTGCACCAACGAAGTCGGAGGAGGAATCGCCATCATCCACAAGAACAGCATTAGGGTCTTGACTAGCACCAATGACGCGCTCAGCACCGCCGAACACATGCATTTCCAGATCCACACGGACCCTAACTCCACCTTCAGAGGCACCCTCAGGGCCGGACTGGCCGTTGAGGGCACCGGGCGTTTCCTCGGAGGGCCGCCAGGTTGGGGGCCGGTTTTAGTTCTCTGGAGGCTGTTTTTGTTACGGGGGCTGGCATTATCGGCCCCCTGTAACAAAAACGGCCCAAACTGGCCTGAGCAAACAGCTCAGCTGCACACCCCCTCACCCTCAAGGGGGAGCCAGCCGAGCAGTTTGCCAGGGTTGGTTTCCGTTCCCAGTCCGGCCCTGGGCACCCTCGTCTCCCAACCCCCCGGACCCCGCCCCCAGTTCAGTGACTCCATCGCCGACTTGATCAGCACTCACGCCCTGACCTCCACCGACTACATCCTCCTTGGAGACCTGAACTTTCACCTTGAGAACAACAACAACAAGAACTCCACAACCCTGATTGATAACCTCGCCAACCTTGGACTGAAGCAACTCGTCACAATGTGCACCCACTCCGCCGGCCACACGCTCGACCCCGTTTTCTCCTCAAGCCTGCACGTCTCAAGTCAGCCAAACCACCGAACTCCTCTGGACCTACCACCGCTGCATCCTCTTCACCTTCCAGAAGCCCACCACACAACACCACTCCCAACAGATCCCCCGCCGCTGCTGGAGCAAAGTCACCGAAGACCAACTACACGCAAACCTCGCACTCAGCCCACCCACCGAACCCTCCAACACCGTCGACGGTGCCCACAGCCTCAGACGCTGGATCGAGGACTACGCCAGCACCCTCGCCCCACTGAAGAAACCCCCCACAGAAACACCAGCAAGAGGGCCAGCTGGCTCCCCCCAGAACTCCTAGCCTACAAGCAAGGCTGCTGGAAACTAGAGAAGAAATGGCACAGTGAACAAACTCCGGACAGCCACGCAGCACACAAGGACGCCATCCGCAACCACGTCATCAGGGCGGCCAAGAGGACCTCCTTCAAAGACCGCCTCCACAACAACGCACAGAATAACAAGGAGCTCTTCAACATCGTGAAGGAACTCTCCAACCCCAGCTCCAACAGCAACAACACCCCTCCGTTGCAAGCCCTGTGTGACTCCCTTGCCACCTTCTTCCACCGCAAGATAGCAGACATCCACGACAGCTTCAACACCCAGACAGCCCCAACAGACAGCAACACAACAGACCCTCCGCCCACCATCAACCACGACCCCCTGCTAGCCTTGGCCAGCGTGAGCATCGATGACACCATCAAGACCATGCGCACAATCCACTCCGGCTCTCCGTCAGAACCATTCCCGCACCACGTCTTCAACAGAGCAAGCAGCTCCATCGCACCCCACCTGCGCAACGTCATCAATCTCTCCCTCGAGACTGCGACCTTCCCAGAGATCTGGAAACACTCCGAGATCAACGCCCTACTTAAAAAACCTAAGGCAGACCCAAGAGACCTCAAGAACTTACGGCCCATCTCTCTGCTCCCCTTCCCGGCCAAGGTCATTGAGAAAACCATCAACAGACAGCTAACCCGATACCTCGAATAAAACAGAATCCTGGACCCTTCCCAGTCAGGGTTCCGCAGCAACTACAGCACCAAGACTGCCCTCATTGCCACCACCGATGACATCAGGACCCTGCTGGACAACGGCAAGATCGCAGCACTCATCCTCCTAGACCTCTCTGCCACCTTCGACACCGTTTGCCACCGCACACTATGGGCACGCCTCCACGCCGCAGGGATCTGAGACAAGGCTCTGGATTGGGCCACCTCCTTCCTCTCCGGCAGACCCCAGAGCGGCCGCCTCCCCCCATTCCATTCCAAAGCCTCCGAGATCATCTGCGGCGTACCCCAGGGATCCTCCCTCAGGCCGACGCTGTTTAACATTTACATGCAATCATCAAAGTGGAGGGAAGAAAAAGCTTTGATCCATTCAGCTTCCTGAGGTTACAGCAATAATCAAAGGAGAATGGATCACTTGTCATCTTAAATCAGGGTCTTTATTGGATTCATATGAAAAACCCACATAAAACGTACACAGGCCGGTGGCAGTGTATCTTGATTCTCCGCCTAGGTGTAACGTTCCAGCATCATCATAGGGTTTTAGATTGGTAGTATGCTATCCTCCACCAGGAGGTAGACCAACTGATTTTCAGTAGTGTCCAGAGATTAGAAACAGTGAGAGAAGAGCAAGTGCTCAAGTGCAGTGAGTTAAAATTCTCTACTTCACTATATAGCGCCGAAATTTTATTCCAAAAGTAGTGAAGTGAGAAAGTAAAAACGATTGTGGTGCGGTTATAGACCCAGTTACTAGTCTTCTGCACTATTGAGTCGACATGTTTCAGCCTTCTTGTAAATTCTAGAGGCTTTCTTCAGGACCAAAGTGCTTAGGTAGCTTATTGCAGCCCCTAAGTATCGTGGTTACCTTAGCGCCGACATTATTAATTCAGATCTGTAGTATCTGTAATTACAAGAAAAAAACAATTCTTTCATATCTCCCTATGTCTTTAAGATTATCCTGTTTGGTACCATAATTATGTAGGTAATGCTGTCACGTATTATTGAGATTGTTATCAAAAATAGCAAGTTATATAAAAAACTATTTGATATGTCTATATAGTCCGAGATATCAACTATATTTACAGTTATTCCAGATGGCAGATTTTCAGTTCGTGGATAATGGATTTTTATCTCTTCTGTTAGAAGGTCTTGCAATACCTAGTAAGAAACTGAGGCTGCTAGTGTCTATACATGTGTCTGTGCCTCGGGTATTGTAAAAACATTTGTTGTTGTCATGCTAGTGATTTGGCTCACAAAGCGTAATTAATTGAATCACCACGTTACTGTCACCACTCATACACCCTGTTTTTGAATGATGGCGAGCTTAGACATTAGGTGGGGAAGTACGAATATCACTAATCAGACAAGCTCATGTGCACCAAGTTTGTTAACTCTCGACTTCATTGTAGGTCTGTTATTGTGGCCTTAAATTTGTTAGTGGTGATCGAACTACGTTTCACTGTTAATCATATTCCCACACCCTTTCCATGACCGGTAGCAGTCTGGAACACGTACGTTAGTCTCAAAGGGGAAAATACGACACTGCCTTGTTATACAATGTGCCGCCATTAAGTAAACATTCATGCGGGAGAGATTTAAGACGCACAGTGAGCGGTAACGGGTAATAGTGAGATAGTTACCTTAAATGGTAATAACCTTCTTCTGAGGAGGATAATAATTATGGTGACATATCTCTTACCGTGATGTAAGTCTCTTTTCACGGTTGGGCGTCGGTCGCTTACCGGGTGCAACAAGTCTCTGGCTTGTCCTCGCTCTGTGCGGCGTCCTGTTGACGCGCGGCCGCATTCAGAGCCCATTTACATAGGCCCAGCTTGCACACGTATCCCGACAGTACGACCTCAACATAATCTCCTACGCCGACGACACTCAGCTAATCCTCTCCCTCACCAAGGATCCCATCACCGCCAAAGCCAACCTCCACAAAGGATGAAGGCCGTCGCCGACTGAATGAAGACCAGCCGTCTGAAGCTGAAATTGGACAAGACGGAGGTCCTCATCATCGGCTCCAATCCTTCAGCCTGGGACGACTCCTGGTGGCCGACGGCACTGGGGTCAGCCCCAACACCCACCGACCACGCACGCAACCTAGGATTCATCCTCGACTCAACGCTTTCAATGACTAAGCAAGTCAACGCCGTCGCCTCCTCCTGTTTCAACACCCTCTGCATGCTCCGCAAGATCTACAGATGGATCCCGACAGATACAAGAAAGACAGTCACCCAAGCCCTCGTCAGCAGCAGACTCGACTACAGAAACGCCCTCTACGCGGGAGCCCTGACCAAGCTCATCAAACGACTACAACGCATCCAAAATGCCTCGGCATGACTGATCCTCAACGTACCATGCCACGGCCACATCACCCCCACCTGAGAAACCTGCACTGGCTTCCCATCAACAAGAGGATATCCTTCAAGCTCCTCACCCACACACACAAGGCACTCCCCAAGACCGCCCAGCCTACCTCAACAGACGGCTTTCCTTTTACATCCCCAACCGCAAGCTACGCTCCACCGACCTCTCACTCGCCACCGTCCCGCGCATCCAAAGAACAACCACCGGAGGAAGATCCTTCTCCCACCTCGCCGCCAAGACATGGAACACCCTCCCACTGAGCCTACGACAGACCCAAGACCTGATGACCTTCAGGAGGATACTCAGGACCTGGCCGTTCGATCAGTAGCGCCCCCCAGCGCCTTGAGACCCTCGCGGGTATGTAGTGCGCTTTACAAATGATTGATTGATTGTTTCGGAAGAGGTAGAGCATGTGCACGTTACAGGCAAGGGTTGTGAACGGCATCGTGTGGTGTGTTTGGTATGATACAGAATGCTTCTCGCATTGGATTAAGCATGTGGGAATGTAGAGAGAGGCTATTTGAGCACTATTTCCCATGGACAGAATAGTAGCAGTATTGTGTTTGATATTGATGAGTTTACAATTGTGAATCCTTTCTGGCAGTGTGAGTGAATTTGACATTATGTGTGTGGAAATGTCACTTTTGGGAAAGTGGGCATTTCAATGCCAGTGGCTGTGTGTGCTTCTTGGCCTGTCTTCAATTCACATATGGGTGCTAGGGGGACATCTACATCTGTAAATTCCTGATTGAAGGCCATAAAATAGGGGCACACAAGGGAAACTGCGGCCCTCTAATTCTGAGGGGCCTTTCTGGGATGGTTACGTGGTGGTGGAATTGGCACTTGCATTCCAAGGGGCAGGTCTTGGCCCCACTAAAGATAGCGGTCGAACCTCCTGGGTAGGATGGCAGACAGGACAGAATTTAGAGAGGGCTTGTGCATTTCAAAGATGGCCTCTTGAACTGATTGCATCTTCAAAGGCCATCGTGGGTATAACTACTGGGACTCTGGCCTCAGCAGCCAGAGACGCTTTTGGATTTGAAACCACACCACGCTGGTTCGACATTGAGATATCGACACAACGGATCCTTGGGGCAGGAGTGCCTGCAGCTGGATTATCTGCAGACTTGTGGTGGCCTCGGGCTGGTCGTGCTCCAGGAAGGGAACTATCACTTGGTTCCTTTTACCGGGGGAGAGAGGACCAGGCAAACACTCCCTTAAAACTACACAAACTGTCCCACAAATCACAAATGTCAACGATCTTCTTCAAATGATGAGGGGTTGATTCACAAAGGTAAACTTACACTTTTGTGTAAGTTTACCATGCTTTTGGTATTCACAAACTACAAGTTTACTTTTTCTAATAGTAATTTTACAACTGTGGAGACACCGCAACCAGTTTGAAGACACCGCCCATCAAAAAGATAGGACACGTCTATCTTTTTATGTGCAGAATCTCTGCTACGAGTGCAGAGTCTCCACATTCATAAAATTACTAGCTACTTTGTGTTGAAGGGTTGCTCCATGTGTGATACATGGACGTTCCCATGATACCCCCCTTGGTTTTTGATGCACAACCTTTCCGACTAACATGGTGCTATCTATATTTGAGGTCAACCTTGGAAAATCATTGCGATCCATTGACTTCAGTGACAGTGTCATCTAGTCTGGGTAAAGATAAGACACTTTCTTTTGATAGTAAACTTAATTTAAATTTTATGTTATATGATTAGAAAAATCAAGGTAGTGGGACCTTTGACCTTTTCGATATCAGCATGCTTATTTTCTTAGGTTGAAAATTATGCAGCAGTTATTTACAAAGTGGAATTTAATACTTTTATTTTTCAAGCTTTCAGATCATTGGAATATTCTTTGAAGTCTTCGAACAGCTTACTTAGCTTGCGAATTTTGATCATTGAAGATCTCTAGTGACAATTCGGAAAGGTTGAGAGTAAATGAAAACTCAATCATTTAGGAGAGAGCATATGCCGGTACTTTAATGAAACTGGACATGCGATGCATCTACGGACTAACCGCTATATTGTTTAGCTTGTTGGAATAGGAAATGTTCAGTATTTGAGTTCTTAAAGTGTTCAGTGTAAAAGTTTTAAATCCATCTAAACCATGGCATGCCTGTCTGGGTGCTTTGCGCCTGAGTGGGTCCAAGACATTTTGTATCTGTAGTCAACTGCAAGGTGCAGCAGTGACCTTTTGCTGCAACATCTGTCTATTTCAATGGACCAAAAAACTCTCAATCCAGGTACTTGGAGCTTCAAGAAGAACCAAAGAAAAAGAGGAACCTATCCTGTCAAACGATGGAACCTGTCTGAGGTCTTCCATATCCCTAACAGAGGATTGGGTGGTGCGCAGTGCTTTAAGTGTGCTGGTACTGTCCAGTACTGAGTACCAGCACTTTTTAATTTTGCGAGGGAGACTACCGACACTTCTCAAGGGAATCGGTTTGGTTTGGTTTGTTTATTGTACAGTTAATAAAAACTCACACTTATAAAACGTACAAATTTTAAAAAGTCAGTATCTTCTTAAAACAAGTAAAGTGCAGTAGTTCAAATGTTACAAGTCTCAGCTTTATTTGTATATGAGTCTGTGGAGTTTTTGTGGCCTTAATACGTCCACTTCGATGACCATGATAGCCAGGGGTATTTGTTTTGTTATTATTTGACTTCTGCTAGAGAAGACCCTCTGGTTTTTTCGTTTAGTCTTTTGGCCACTATCTCAAAGTATTTTGTTATTCTGCAGTTTAGCTGAGTTTCATCGGGGTTGAAACAGAGCATCACGGCCTGCCTGCAGCTCGTTATGCCCTTCTGGTTCCATAATGCTCGTAGCAGGGAGCGCCTTATGTCCAGGAGGTTTGTGCAAATGCAGATTATGTGTGTAAGGTCCTCTTTCGCAGAAAGACAGAGGCGGCATTGATTTGCAGGGTTTTCCCTTGCCCATGGTGCCAGGTGCGGAGCTATAGGAATTCTGCCCATGCGCATGTTAAGAAACTTCTTTTTTGTCTTTTGTGTGAGGCCCATCGTTAGGTAGTCTTGTGGTTTTAGAGCGCTGTAACCTTTCAGCACCACCCAACCGTGCGCTCTCTTAGCTAGGGTGGCTTTGTCCTCGATTAATGAAACCATCTTAGTGACTTTTGACACCACTTTTTTGAAGGTACGAGGGTCGGTTGCCGACTCCCATAGGTCTGTAAGTCCTAAGACCTTCAGTGAATCAATTAAGTAGGTCCTTGCAGGTGAGTTGTCTCTAATCGATAGTTCCGTCCATAGTTGGGCGTTTAAGGACCCTTGGTCCGCATCTCTGATTTTCCGCCAGCTTTTTAGGTATGCGCCTCTTCTCTCGACCGCTTGTTTCTGCAGGCCGAATTCTAGACGAATTTGTGCTGGTGAAGAGTTGTTGGGGAGATGGAATATTGCCCTGTATGCTCGACTGATGGTATTGTCTAGTGTTGTGGCGTCTTTTCCTCTCATGGCCTCGCTGCCGTAGGTGAGCATGGGCTGTAAACGAGCTTTTAATACCTGTAGGAGAGGGCCCAGGGACCGGTCTGGGAGTACTTTCTGCAAGGGTCTTATCGATAGATGGAATGTCGTGCCCTTTCGGCGAATGGCATCTAGTTGTTGTTTGAAGGAGCCATTGCCGTCTATTATGACTCCTAGGTATTTGTAGAATTTTACCTGGTCTAACCTGGTCTAACCTCTGTCCGTTCAGGAACCATGCTGGTTTCCGTTTTTTATGGTAGTTTATTGTCATTACTTTTGTTTTGTTTAAGTTGATAGTTAATGAGTTAGTTTTTGAAAATGCATTGGTTTTATTGAGGAGGTGTTGAAGACCGATGGGGGACCGACTGATGAGGACTAGATCGTCAGCATATAGAAGGTTTGAAAGCGTGATGTTGCCTAGTCTTGGGGCGTGGGATTTGACTGTCTCCAGTTCGTCGGGGAGGTCTGCGAGAAAAAGGTTAAACATCGTGGGGGCTAAGACGCAGCCCTGTTTCAGGCCTTTAGTGGTCTTGATTTGTCTCGACAGATGCGTGCCAGAGCCCAGCTTGATCCTGACCCAGGTGTCGGTATATAGCATTATCAGCTGTTGTAAGAGTGGGCCTGGAATTCCCCATCTGTCCAACTTCCACCAGAGTTTATGCCGATCCACGTGGTCGAACGCGGCACTGTAGTCAATAAAGCACGTGAAGAGTGCCCCCTTAGAGGTTTTTGCAGCGTTGGACAAAAGGGTTAGCGCCATGATGTTGGTTGAGGTGCCCTGGCCGCTGCGGAATCCAGTTTGGGTTGCTGCGATGATGTTTTTTTCTGTTGCCCAAGATGTTAATTCCTCCAAAATGAGGCCGGCATAGTATTTGGCCTCTGTATCGATGAGGGCAATAAGACGATAGCTACTTGGGTCGTTCCTGGCTCCCTTTTTGTAGATCGGGCTTATTATTGAGCCTCTCCAGGATGTTGGTATGCTGGCCGTTCCTCTTAATGCGTGAAATACTGGTATCAGAGTATTGCACCAGAAGGCTGGGTCTTGCTTGTATAGGATCGGCGGTATCCCGTTGGGCCCGGGCCCCCCTCGAGTTTGCCTTTCAGGATTAGTTTCCTTAACCTGTCTGGTTTGACCTGGGGTAATATTTCTTCTCGGTGCGCCGTTGGGTCCGGTGTGGGTGAATGACCTCTAGCCTCGACCTGGTTTTGGTCCTTGATTGGTTTAGACCTACCGGCTTGGTTCTCTTTGTGGGGGAAGGTGCCCAGTTTGTCGAGGCTCTGATACCCTGCGTCTGACCTCTCTCCCCCTGTTGGCTTGGCCACTGCTGGGTCCGCTGTGTTAAAGTGAGCTGATAGATGAGTAGCCCAGTCAGATTCGGAGATGTTGGAGTCAATGCCTTTGTGGCCTGGTTGTTGGAGACTATGGATGATCTTCCAGAAGCCGGAACTATTCTTCTGTTTGGAGTTGTGGAGGATTTTTGCCCAAAGGTCCTCATTTAGTTGCCTTTTTCTTTCCCAGGTCTTCTTTTTTAGCAGTGCTTTTAAGTTACGGAGGTGCTTTTGGGTGCCCTCGATGTTAGGATGTCAAGGGAATCGTCATACTTTTAATTGGAGAGTACCGGCACTTCTCATAAACAAGAAGGTACTCTGGTACAGAGTACCTGCACTTCTGTTTTTCCATTTCAAGCACTAGTGGTGCAGTCTACTCAGTGTACCTTTTTGGGGGGCCTAAGGTTTTGTTACGCCCCTGGCGGATAGCTCGATGGCAACCCTGTACCCTGATCGGGGTCTGGAGCTGGCATTTCGGTTGGTCTATTAGAACTCGTCCAACCAAATTTTTGTCTCTGAAACAGCCCTAATGTTTAGTACTGCTCCAGTCAAGAGTAATACCCATAAGAGTAGAACATTTCTTTCTTGATTCTTGATTCCAGCCACAGACTATTGGTATACCAGCAGGTACACAGTCAAAATATCGAGTTTTAAATATCGACCTACCAAAATATCGTGTTTGAAATTGCGAAGGTGTAGAATATCGATGTCAAGAATATCGTTGGACAGAATATCGACCCTAAGGTAAGTAATATCGAAATTCTTTATATCGATGTAAGTAATATCAAAGTTAGTAATATCGATAGCATATATATCGATGTCACTAATTTCGATGACACTAATATCGATATTTGTATAATTTTTTTGTTTTTTATTATGTATGTGTTATATGTTTTACTTAAGTATTTAAAATAATTAATATTATATGTGTATTAATTTTATATATTAATAAATTTATTTATAAGCAAATTATATGTTTTAGTACCGGAGCGGGTTGTGGGTTTATAGGGGAATAGGGTGGGAAGTAATTTAATTATGTTAAATTAATTATTAATTAGTAGTTATTATTAAATAATTTTAAATAATTGGTAAATAAATTTAATTAATTGGTATTTCATTTTAATTAATTGATTAATTGATATATATGTTCTGTAGCGGGTTGTGGGTTTATAGGGAAATAGGGTGGGAAGTAATATAATTATGTTTAATTAATTATTAATTAGTAGGAATTATAAATTATTTTAATTAATTGCAAATTAATTTTAATTAATTGGTAATTAATTTTAATTACTTGGTAATTAATTTTAATTAATTGGTAAATAATTTTAATTAATTCATAAATCGATAAAGGTGTTCTGTTGCGGGTAGTGGGTTTATAGGGGAATATGGTGGGAAGTAATTTATATGTAATTAAGTAATAATGTTTTTAAATTACTTGTTTTGTTAATAATATAATTGTTAATTAATTATTAATTGGTAATTAAATATTATAAAATTATATTTTTTAATATTTATTTTTGGTTAAATATATTTTGCTAATCATGTTTTTTATAATTATGTATAGGTATTGTATATGGTTTATATTTATTTATTAGTTTATATTTTTATTACTAAAAAAAGCTTTTATTTATAAGTATGTTATTTTAACCCCTACGCTATCCAACACTTTTCCTACTGTTGCACTCTCTGGAGTTGGAATAGTAATTGTTACCCCTACGCTATCCAACACTTTCCCGACTGTTGCACTCTCTAGAGTTGGAATAGTAATTGTTACCCCTACGCTATCCAACACTTTCCCTACTGTTGCATTCTCTGGAGTGGGAATAGTAATTTTTACCCCTACGCTATCCAACGCTTTCCCTACTGTTGCACTCTCTAGAGTGGGAATTGTAATTTTTACTCCTACGTTATCCAACGCTTTCCCTACTGTTGCACTCTCTGGAGTGGGAATAGTAATTTTTACCCCTACGCTATCCAACGCTTTCTCTACTGTTGCACTTTCTGGAGTGGGAATAGTAATTTTTACCCCTACGCTATCCAACGCTTTCCCTACTGTTGCACTCTCTGGAGTGGGAATAGTAATTTTTACTCCTACGCTATCCAACGCTTTCCCTACTGTTGCACTCTCTGGAGTGGGAATAGTCATTTATACTTCTACGCTATCCAACGCTTTCCCTACTGTTGCACTCTCTGGAGTGGGAATAGTAATTTTTACTCCTAGGCTATCCAACGCTTTCCCTACTGTTGCACTCTCTGGCGTGGGAATAGTAATTTTTACCACTACCCTATCCAACGCTTTCCCTACTGTTGGACTCTCTGGAGTGGGAATAGTAATTTTTACTCTTACGCTATCCAACGCTTTCCCTACTGTTGCACGCTCTTACGCTATCCAACGCTTTCCCTACTGTTGCACTCTCTGGAGTGGGAATAGTAAATTATACTCCTACGCTATCCAACGCTTTCCCTACTGTTGCACTCTCTGGAGTGGGAATAGTAATTTTTACCCCTACGCTATCCAACGCTTTTTCTACTGTTGCACTTTCTGGAATGGGAATAGTAATTTTTATCCCTACGCTATCCAACGCTTTCCCTACTGTTGCACTCTCTGGAGTTGGAATAGTAATTGTTACCCCTACGCTATCCAACACTTTCCCTACTGTTGCACTCTCTAGAGTTGGAATAGTAAATGTTACCCCTACGCTATCCAACACTTTCCCTACTGTTGCACTCTCTGGAGTGGGAATAGTAATTTTTACCGCTACGGTATCCAACGCTTTCCCTACTGTTGCACTCTCTGGAGTGGGAATTGTAATTTTTACTCCTACGCTATCCAACGCTTTCCCTACTGTTGCACTCTCTGGAGTGGGAATAGTAATTTTTACCCCTACGCTATCCAAAGCTTTCCCTACTGTTGCACTCTCTGGAGTTGGAATAGTAATCGTTACCATTACGTTATCCAACGCTTTCCCTACTGTTGCACTCTCTGGAGTGGGAATAGTAATTTTTACCCCTACGCTATCCAACGCTTTCTCTACTGTTCCACGCTCTTACGCTATCCAACGCTTTCCCTACTGTTGCACTCTCTGGAGTGGGAATAGTAATTTATACCACTACCCTATCCAACGCTTTCCCTACTGTTGGACTCTCTGGAGTGGGAATAGTAATTTTTACTCTTACGCTATCCAACGCTTTCCCTACTGTTGCACGCTCTTACGCTATCCAACGCTTTCCCTACTGTTGCACTCTCTGGAGTGGGAATAGTAATTTATACTCCTACGCTATCCAACGCTTTCCCTACTGTTGCACTCTCTGGAGTGGGAATAGTAATTTTTACCCCTACGCTATCCAACGCTTTTTCTACTGTTGCACTTTCTGGAGTGGGAATAGTAATTTTTATCCCTACGCTATCCAACGCTTTCCCTACTGTTGCACTCTCTGGAGTTGGAATAGTAATTGTTATCCCTACGCTATCCAACACTTTCCCTACTGTTGCACTCTCTAGAGTTGGAATAGTAAATGTTACCCCTACGCTATCCAACACTTTCCCTACTGTTGCACTCTCTGGAGTGGGAATAGTAATTTTTACCGCTACGGTATCCAACGCTTTCCCTACTGTTGCACTCTCTGGAGTGGGAATTGTAATTTTTACTCCTACGCTATCCAACGCTTTCCCTACTGTTGCACTCTCTGGAGTGGGAATAGTAATTTATACCACTACCCTATCCAACGCTTTCCCTACTGTTGGACTCTCTGGAGTGGGAATAGTAATTTTTACTCTTACGCTATCCAACGCTTTCCCTACTGTTGCACGCTCTTACGCTATCCAACGCTTTCCCTACTGTTGCACTCTCTGGAGTGGGAATAGTAATTTATACTCCTACGCTATCCAACGCTTTCCCTACTGTTGCACTCTCTGGAGTGGGAATAGTAATTTTTACCCCTACGCTATCCAACGCTTTTTCTACTATTGCACTTTCTGGAGTGGGAATAGTAATTTTTATCCCTACGCTATCCAACGCTTTCCCTACTGTTGCACTCTCTGGAGTTGGAATAGTAATTGTTACCCCTACGCTATCCAACACTTTCCCTACTGTTGCACTCTCTAGAGTTGGAATAGTAAATGTTACCCCTACGCTATCCAACACTTTCCCTACTGTTGCACTCTCTGGAGTGGGAATAGTAATTTTTACCGCTACGGTATCCAACGCTTTCCCTACTGTTGCACTCTCTGGAGTGGGAATTGTAATTTTTACTCCTACGCTATCCAACGCTTTCCCTACTGTTGCACTCTCTGGAGTGGGAATAGTAATTTTTACCCCTACGCTATCCAAAGCTTTCCCTACTGTTGCACTCTCTGGAGTTGGAATAGTAATCGTTACCATTACGTTATCCAACGCTTTCCCTACTGTTGCACTCTCTGGAGTGGGAATAGTAATTTTTACCCCTACGCTATCCAACGCTTTCTCTACTGTTGCACTCTCTGGAGTGGGAATAGTAATCGTTACCATTACGTTATCCAACGCTTTCCCTACTGTTGCACTCTCTGGAGTGGGAATAGTAATCGTTACCATTACGTTATCCAACGCTTTCCCTACTGTTGCACTCTCTGGAGTGGGAATAGTAATTTTTACCCCTACGCTATCCAACGGTTTCTCTACTGTTGCACTCTCTGGAGTGGGAATAGTAATTTTTACCCCTACGTTATCCAACGCTTTCCCTACTGTTGCACTCTCTGGAGTGGGAATAGTAATTTTTACTCCTACGCTATCTAACGCTTTCCCTACTGTTGCACTCTCTGGAGTGGGAATAGTCATTTATACTTCTACGCTATCCAACGCTTTCCCTACTGTTGCACTCTCTGGAGTGGGAATAATAATTTTTACTCCTACGCTATCCAACGCTTTCCCTACTGTTGCACTCTCTGGAGTGGGAATAGTAATTTTTACCCCTACCCTATCCAACGCTTTCCCTACTGTTGCACTCTGTGGAGTGGGAATAGTAATTTTTACTCTTACGCTATCCAACGCTTTCCCTACTGTTGCACTCTCTGGAGTGGGAATAGTAATTTATACTCCTACGCTATCCAACGCTTTCCCTACTGTTGCACTCTCTGGAGTGGGAATAGTAATTTTTACCCCTACGCTATCCAAAGCTTTCCCTACTGTTGCACTCCCTGGAGTTGGAATAGTAATTTTTACCTCTACGCTATCCAAAGCTTTCCCTACTGTTGCACTCTCTGGAGTGGGAATAGTAATTTTTACCCCTACGCTATCCAACGCTTTCCCTACTGTTGCACTCTCTGGAGTGGGAATAGTAATTTTTACTCCTACGCTATCCAACACTTTCCCGACTGTTTCACTCTCTGGAGTGGGAATAGTAATTTTTACCCCTACGCTATCCAACGCTTTCCCTACTGTTGCACTCTGTGGAATCGGAATAGTAATTTTTACCCCTACGCTATCCAACGCTTTCCCTACTGTTGCACTCTCTGGAGTGGGAATAGTAATTTTTCCCCCACGCTATCCAACGCTTTCCCTACTGTTGCACTCTCTGGAGTGGGAATAGTAATATTTACTCCTACGCTATCCAACTCTTTCCCGACTTTTGCACTCTCTTGAGTGGGAATAGTAATTTTTACCCCTACGCTATCCAACGCTTTCCCTACTGTTGCACTCTGTGGAGTCGGAATAGTAATTTTTACTCTTACGCTATCCAACGCTTTCCCTACTGTTGCACTCTCTGGAGTGGGAATAGTAATTTTTACTCCTACGCTATCCAACGCTTTCCCTACTGCTGCACTCTCTGGAGTGGGAATAGTAATTTTTACTCTTACGCTATCCAACGCTTTCTCTACTGTTGCACTCTGTGAAGTGGGAATAGTAATTTTTACTCTTATGCTATCCAACGTTTTCCCTACTGTTGCACTCTCTGGAGTGGGAATAGTAATTTATACTCCTACGCTATCCAACGCTTTCCCTACTGTTGCACTCTCTGGAGTGGGAATAGTAATTATTACCCTAACGCTATCCAACGTTTTAAATAATTAATGTTAAAAATATAAAAAGTATATTTAATTTTTATATTTTTTACATTTTATTTATGTTATTGTTTTATGTTTACAAATGTATTAGTAATTTAGAATATATTTTATTAATTTATAAATTCATAAAATAATTATTACTACTTATTGTTCAGTACATATATATTATATATTTACTGTATATATTTAATTAATGTATTATTATTATATATGTATTATTTAATAATTTTAAACATTATTAGATACTTTTAACTATGTACATTTTATTTATTAGTGTTATTTACTTTATTTTACATTTATATTTTAAAAGAAAAAAAAAACGATATTTTTAACATCGATATTTTTAACATCTATATTATTTTTTCGATATTTTTGTACTTACCATGTTGTAGATAGGATTTCGATATTCTTGCCCTCGATATTTTTGACTCGATATTCCTGTAGGTTGATATTTTGTCAGTGATCCATACCAGCACTGTACTACATGTGATATATTGCATGGCATAAATACTGTATCACCCACATTGTCCTAAACACTAGATCAGTAGGTAACGCGAGGTAAGTAGATGTGGAATAAAAACAGTACATATATACTTACCTTGACGATGTACTGGAAGGTAATGTAGTGGGTGTGATATTTTTGTCGATCAATGCTATTAACCACAGGATTGTGTAGTGACCAGAGCGCTGTATTCAGCAGAACTATTCAGTATCTTTCCCCTCACGTATAAGTAAGCCGTTAAGATGAAAACCAGGTGGGAATTCATACATACTAAATATATAAGTGGTGGAATGTAAAAAGACAGATACATCCATACGTTTTTCCACCAGGTATTCATGATAACAAGTTAATTACGTTGAAATTTGGTTCAGTGTAATGTCTCCTGATATACTGAACTACTTACTCCAGTATCTGTGCCAAAGGCCATTTCTGACATACTCCTGACACTAATATTTTCACATCCCTTTACATATTTATGACTGCTGAAAAACCAACTATCTAGCAGATTATTTTACAGTACCAAGTTCTATCTGCGACCGTCTTTGAATCAAAACCTAGAATTTGCAGTTGCAGATGACACTTTTTGTGTCCCGTATGAAAGTTAGATTTTCTGTGCATTATACCCTATGTGTTGTTGATTTCCCCAACAGGAAGGGTAAAAGTTGGAGAAAATCTAACTATAGGTCCTTGGGGTCAGCCCAAGGCGGACCACAAGAACCTCAAGAACTTCCCGCCCATCTCCGGGCTCCCGTTCCCGGCAAAGGTCATCGAAAAAATCATCAACACGCAACTAGCCCGCCACCTCGAAGACAACAACATCCTGGACCCATCCCAGTCCGGATTCAGACGAAACCAGAGCACCGAGTCCGCCCTCATCGCCGCCACAGACGACATCAGACGCCAACTAGACAACGGCGAAACAACATCCCTCATCCTCCTGGACCTGTCAGCCGCCTTCGACACGGTTTGCCATCGCACTCTAAAAACACGCCTCCATGAAGCCGGAATTCAAGAGAAAGCCCACGACTGGACCACGTCCTTCCTCTCCGGTAGAACCCAAAGAGTCCGCCTCCCACCCTTCTGTTCCGAAGCTACCAACATCATCTGCGGCATACCCCAGGGCTCATCCCTCAGCCCGACACTGTTCAATGTCTACATGGCCCCTATTGCACAAGTGGCCCGCCAACACGACCTCAACATCATCTCATATGCCAACGACACCCAACTCATCCTCTCCCTCACCAAGGACCTGCACATCGCCAAAACCAACCTCTACGAGGGAATGAAGGCCGTCGCCGACTGGATGAGGAGCAGCCGACTAAAACTGAACTCGGACAAGACGGAGGTCCTCATCCTCAGACCCATCCCCTCCGCCTGGGACGACTCATGGTGGCCGACCACGCTGGGGACACCACCAACACCTACCGACCACGCACACAATCTTGGATTCATCCTCGACTCCTCCCTCTCCATGTCAAAGCAGGTCAACGCCGTCTCCTCTTCCTGCTACAACACCCTTCGCATGCTCAGCAGGATCTACAAGTGGATCCTGACTGAAATAAGAAGAACAGTAACACAGGCCCTCTTCAGCAGCAGGCTAGACTACGGCAACGCACTCTACGCAGGTATCCCGGCCAAACAGCTGCGACGACTCCAACGCATCCAAAACGCCTCCGCCCGACTGATCCTCAATGTGCCCCACTGCAGCCACACCACCCCCCACCTGAGAGACCTACACTGGCTTCCCATCGACAAGAGGATCACCTTCAAGCTCCTCCCACACGCACACAAAGCACTCCACAACGCCGGACCAGCCTACCTGAACAGCAGACTTAGCTTCTACACCCCCACCCGCCAGCTCCGCTCCACAAGCCCCGCCCTAGCCACCGTCCCCCGCATGCAACGGAAGACCTCCGGTGGCAGATCCTTCTCCTACCTCGCCGCCAAAACCTGGAACACCCTCCCGACCCACCTTCGGCAGACCCAAGACCTGCTCACCTTCAGAAGACTCCTCAAGACCTGGCTCTTCGAGCAATAGCGCCACCCCCTCCCCCCAGCACCTTGAGGCCCTTGCGGGTAAGTAGAGCGCATTTATAAGTTCCTTGATTGAGTGATTGATTGATAGCTCGCTAAGCAGAAATCAGGAAGTTTACAACTAAAACTTAGTGAAACGCATATGTATTTTCATTATTACCAAAAATGATGTGTTTCAAATTAAATATAATTGTCCTGTATATTGCATGGAAATGGAATTCCTCAACTACAAAAAAAATATACCAGCTGCTTGCAGGAGACTGAAAATGTCTCTGTCAAAACAGACATCAGCATTGCAATTAGTGTGAGATTTTTTCTGATCAAACCACTCTCTTGGGGTGAAATGGAGAAAGTTTGCGAAAATCGTGTAATGCACAGTCCAAATAGTTCGCCAGATCTTTAATATGAGGGAAAGGAATTAGTTACTTTCAGACACTTCTAAAACAAGACATTGCTATTTTGTGGCTCATTTAGGGAAAAAAAATCAGACAGTTCGCACACAATTCGGCCGAAAAAATAGGTCTAGAAAATGCCCAGCTGGTCACGTGTATTAAAGTACTTGCGTAATTTTTGGCTTCAGGTTTGGGCTCAAATTAATTTAATCTTCCACACCTCTATCCCTTTCTCTCAAACACATGTTTTTATGGGCAGTCTCTCACCTTGTTGGAATAACATTGATCTAAAACCTCAGATTGTTGACCTATTACTTGCCGCTGCCTTCCAACAAATAACAGTCAACTGGAAAGACTTCTCTAAAATTTCCTTCAAAGCGTGGTGGTTTAATGTATGCCACAACCACAGATTGGACACTGCCCATGTCTTCCCGGCATGTCTGGCCACAAAACGCATGGACTTATGGACTCCCGTTACACTTTATCTAGACTCATGTAGTAAACGCTTGTTTCACCCTCCGCCTCCACAACAGGAAGTTCCTAAACCTCCTTAAATGCCCGATGCGTTCCACTTATCCTTCACTGTATCAACTGTATTTATTACTTCTCAATGTTCTCATGCTTTTCATATTTTATGCTTACCGTATTTTTTTTCTTTGCTTTTTCCCTTTTTCTCACCTTGTACCCAGATCTATTTTATTATAATGTTTGCATTTGTATGATTGTATTACTCTCCTTAGATTCTTACTTTGATATCACGTTGTACTTTGTTTTGACACCTGGTTTACTTTTTTATTACTCTTAATAAAATTCTCTTGAACTTAAAAAGTACTTGTTTAATGAAAAACAGAATATTAAAACATTATTCAGGCAAAGGAACCCCGAAATAACATGGAAATAGTCAGTTTATATAATGTCGTCAAGATAGGAGTCTGCAGCTACACCACAGAGTTCATCAGCAGGCAATGCTTACAAAAAACGGATGTACACACCGTGCTGGTGCCAAAACTCCCCTACTGTGCTATACACAATTCATGTTCCTGTACACAAGATCAAGATTCATTAAGCAAGTACAATGAGAGAGCCTGCTCACGTGCCCCCTGCATCCCCCGCGTTCCATCCCATCCTCCTCAGAACAAAGTGGAACAGTGATGGCGGCGGAGTGATTCAGCGAGGGGCCTGTCACGTCTGCGGATGCGAACCAACCTGCGCGAGCCAAGTGGCTAACGCAGCAAAGCAGGTGAAAAAGAGTTTACTGCAAACCACCAGCTCACCTTAAATAACCTTCACGAAGAGAAACCAGAGGAAGCGGTCTGGGCAAGGTTGGCCGGGTAACCATAAAACGTTCTCCTAACAAGCACCGGATAAAACACTCGACTGATTATTCAAGAGGGGGTGAAGCGAAGAGCACGTCAGGCGGAATGAATGCGGCCTCCGAAATCAAGTCCCTGTTGTCATTAAAACCGGAGGGCGGTTATATTTATAGGAGCACCAATCAGTGCTTTATTTCTTACTGTTTTTTGTTCCAAATATTTTCTTCGTTTTTAAATAATAAAGGAGAGAGCATGTATGTAAACATATTGCACATAACTGAGGATCAATCCTCAAAGTATCTGTTATTGTCAACATTTGTCTTGAAATATCAGAGAGAGAAGGAACAAGAGCCGCCATAGTACATTTGTCGTGAACATATCATTGTATCCTTATGCCAACATAGTATTGGAGCGACACCTTATATAATTGTGCATAACAAAGGGGATAGTGCCGAATCCTAACAGCTAACATAATCTAAGGCAGGGATAAAGCCGAGAGGAGAAGTCTTGTCAATAAGGACTGTGGGGATAGTGGGCCAAAAAGGTGAGATTTGCGAAACAGTAGGAGACGAGAGGAGGGATGGGAAAGAGTAAAGAGAGGGAGGGGAAGGGTGAAGGAAGGGGGTGCACGCCATGTGGGTACAGGTGTTATGCTGAGGGTTAATAAGCCAGCATGTGTGTAATGGAGTTGAGTGGTGAGGTATGAGGCTGTTGGATGGTAGATATTAATCTATCAAGTGTACACCAAATCGATTGGGTAGGGACAGTATTTCTGGAAGAGAGGGTCATGTTTCTATGTGTGCTTCTGAGATAAATGACCCAAGCCCACCACGGGTGAAAAGAAATGCTATTCAGCACTTTCCATTGTAATAAGATGACCTCGATGGCCACCACCATGAATATGTTCAATAGCACCATGTTTTCATCAGGTAAGTCCAGCATGCAGGCCCAATATTACAAGAGCCAAGGTTAGGGGAAAGCTCATGTTGAAAACAGTGTTGAGCCACTTATGAACTTCCTACCAATATGTCTATAGGTACTTACTTACATGTCAAAAACATCTGTTCAGGATTGCCAGCAGCTTCTTTATCTGGCCAGCAAATATCAGATTCGATCAGATTCAATTTGAACAGCGCATGAGAAATGTGAAGCAAAGAATTGTGTCTCAGTCAATAACGAGGTCAATTTATTTCAATTTATTTTTTAGAAGATTGTTGGATATTTTGGGCCAGTTAGAGTCCGGAATGGCAGGGGTATTTGAGCTTTCAAGATTCTTAGACCAGCGTTTCTAGATTGATGGGGAAGGGTGATTTGTGAGCTGTGCAATTATTTGTAGATTGTGTATGCGAAATGGCCACCTGTACTAGATTGCTGATAGCCCTGAAGAGAAGAATGGGTCTAGTTTAGAGAGTTTTGTCTTAATTTAAAAGAAAATTGTAGAAATCCATATCGGATAGGGAGTTTTTTCCTGTAATGAGTCAAATGTGAGAGGAAGGCCATCAGCAAGCAATTCAGACACTAGTTTGATGACTTTTGATGCCCAAGTGGGGCCAACTACAGCTTGGGAAAGACTACTATGGTAGCCTTGGCTGCGAAGCTTGTAACTTTGCCCGAGGAGGTGAAATGCCTGAATAATAATTCCAAAGGTGGCAAGACCGCTTTAGAGAGGGACTTGTAAAAATTAATGGAAAGGTCGTCACGTCTAGGGACTTTACCCGCAATAATACGTTTAATTGCCTGTATGATTTATTTTGAATCAATTAGTTGATAGTTTCTCCATGTCGGAGATAGATTTAATGGGCATGTTTTTAAGGACGTACACACATGACTCTTGAGGCTGTGATCTTAGGAGTATATAGAGAAGCATAGACATTGGTAAAGGTTTCTATACTGACTGATGGTTTGGTCGTAGTAGTTCTTTGGGGGTACCTTCTTGCTATCATAATGGAGTTATTATGTTTACATTTTAGATAAGCTTCAGGAGAGTTTCCATCCTTATTCAGATAGAAAAGTGTTTTACTCTTTAGGGCCTGATCTATCAGGTGTTCTCTCTTAATGACAATGGAATTAGGTGCATATTTGATTTCTGCAATCAGGGTGGGGTCCTTGGCATGTTTCTATAGAAATGTCTTTTCTTTAATCGTTTTTTCAATAATGGTAAGAGAAGTCTTCATACCGTTATTCCTTTTCAACATTTGACTGATACAGAAGCCCCTTGTGGCACACTTCGGGGCATTCCAGAGAACCACAGTGGAGGAGAATGAGTCTGTGCTTTGATTTAAAAACTGAGAGATTTCTTTGTCCATTGACCATCCTCTTCCGAATCTAGGAGCTCAGAGTTCATACACCAAGCGCCGCTCTCGGAGCTCATGGAAGAAAATGTAATTGAGATCAGGATGACTGCATGGTCGGAGACTAAAATAGGTTCTATTGAGGAGTCAAAAGATCCTGAACAAGTCAAGCACTAACCAATATGTAATCAATGCTAGAAAAAGTATTGTGGGAAGGTGAGAAGAATGTAAAGTCACAACCTGTAGGATTCTGAAGTCGCCAGATGTCTAGCAATGTATGAGTCGTACATAGATTGAGTAAGGCTTTGTATGCTTTGGGAGGTCTGTGCTGGAATGCTGATTGTCCATCAACAACTGCATCAATGGCGAGGTTTAAGTCTCCCCCAATACAACATGGGCTGATTGAGGTAGGGAGGCTAGCTTTGCATTAAGGTCGTCCCCATTAGGGGCGTAAACATTGATGGCATAGAGTTCACAAACCTATTTGATAGTCTGTCAATGGGCCATCTGCCATCATAACCCTGTTCCACCACAATAAGAGAAAGGCCAGAGCATTTTGTAATGAGTGTTATAACACCATTCCTTTTCGCGATCGCCGGGGCGCAGACCAGACCAGAATCTCAGCCAGTACGTAAGGATGGGGCATGTTTGGGGCCAACCTTCATTTCCTGGAGGAAAAGGATATCTCCTTTAATGTGGTAGCAGTAATCCAAGATGTTCCTATGCTTCACTGGGTGATTAAGGCCCTTAAGAAGGAGCTCAATTTTAAGACAGGCATCTTAGGGAGGACTGATGATATGATGTGTAGGTTAAAAGAGGGAACGCCTAAGGAGACTGCCTACAAGGCAGTTGTATTAGGTTGTGATGACATATGCCACATGGCGACTGGGATAGGGGGAGAAGTTAGAAAAAATGGGGAAGGGAGGGGGAGAATAGAAATAAACCGAAGATCCTCTCTGCAGAAAGAGAGGGAAAGTCCCATGGGACAAGGTATACATCCAAGAGGCTGTGGGGACATCGCCGCAGGAGAGGTGGTTGGGAGGAACGCACAGATCACATCCATATGAATCAATAGATTTTGGCAAAAAAATGATTGAATAGGCTCCCTGGAAGAAGGCCCAGGTTACATCATCTCCAGGCAATAACATTATTTTCTATGAATTTCCACAGGCAGGGCGTTAAAGGTCAGATATGCTGTTATTCCATTGGCACTGGGATATCTATACAATTTCTGCTAAGAGTCTTGGTGAAGATTAGGTAGAAGCATGGGCAAGTGTTCTCTTGAGTACAAAAAGGTTGACTCCTAGCTATTTCAACCAATGACGAAAATGTAGTAGATGTTGACTCTCCTGTCTATTAGTGACCTGATTTGAAGAGCAAAGACTTGACTCCTATCAGGGGCAATGATTCGGTCTGGAGTAGAAATCCAGCCTCGGGTTTCCCTCCCCCAAAATTCACAATAAACAAATCTATCTATTGACCCATTACCCCATGCTGTAGACTGTAGTTGGTGGAAGCAAAATTTGAATGGCACTTGAGCAGACCAATGACTGAAAAGGGCTGGCTTAAAGCCCCTGTGTCTGTCTATTGGTTTGCATGCCTGTCTGTCTGTCTGCCTGCCTGCCTGCGTGTCTGTCTGTCTGTCTATCTATCTTTAAGAGATATATGCATTTTGTTTACTATGATGTTTTACTTGGTCATGACTCCAATAGGTCTGACCTTTTTTTATCACTGAAAGTAAAAAATGAATATCTCTCAAACACAATGCCACTTCTCTCTCTTTCTCTCTCTCTCCCTCCCTCTCTCTCTCTTTCTCTCCCCCTCTCTCTCTCGCTCCTTCTATCTCTCTCTCTCTCTCTTTCTCCCTCTCTTTCTTCCTCTCTTTCTCTCTCTCTCTTTCTCTCCCTCCCTCACTCTTTCTCTCTCTCTCCCTCTCTCTCTCTCGATCTTTCGATAGTGGTGGTGCGGTGGTCATCACTATTTTATTACTAAATAAAGATTGAAAATGGAAAAGAAAGGTCCAATAGCATTGCTGTAAAAACAGTCCTTACAGACGATACAATTGTGAAACGTTCTGCACTATTTTGTTTGAATGCTACCACAATCTCTGTTGATTTCTTTGAAATCTTGGGTCCCACTGGGGCTGTGGTCTGCAACAATGAATTGCTGCCTTGCTGGAACAGGTACTGGGCATTTTGCCATTTAAACTGTTCTGGAGCATTCAAAGCCAGCACCATATAAGACCAATCATTTCCTCTGATGTTTAATCTGAGTAAAACATCACCGTGTCAGCAAATTATCGTTGTGAAAAATTGAACTGCACTAACTATTTAAATGAAAGGAGGTTGCTCCATTGAAAATAGAAATTAAGGATGCAATGGCTACATTTTAAACAATAAATTGGATCCCTGCCGAAGCCAGCTTTACTGAAGATACAGAAATGTGAAAAGTTCTGTGTTACTATCTTTGACTGCTATCAAAAACTTCGTTGGTCTGGCAATAGTAATGTTAGCGGTAGTAGTAGTTGTGGTAGTGGTGGTATAATAGTGGTTGTAGCTGGAACTGTGGAGTGGTAATTGCTGGTGCTGGTTTTAGTGGTGGTGGTAACGGTAGTTGTAGTATCAGTGCTGGCAGTAATGAGTATAATAGTGGTGGTGCTAATGGTGCTAGTAGTAATGGTTGTAATTATGGTAGTAATGATGGTGGTGGGGTAAAAGAGATGTAGGTGGTGGAAATGGTAGTGACAGTAATGGTGGTGGAGGCAATGTAGTGGTAGTACTGTGGTGCTGTTGGTGGTAATGATGGAGGTGTGTTAATAATGCTGGAGGTGATAATGAGTGTGGTGGAAATTGTCGTGCTAGTGGAAGTGATCGTGACAGTAATGGAGGTGGTAATGGTGGTGGCAGAGAGAGTGGTGGTGTTTTTAATGGTGGTGTAGCAATGTTGGTGACAGTGGTAATAGTAGTGGTCGTAATGCTGGTGTAATGGTTATTGTGGTGGAAATTGTTGTAATGGTGATGGTACTGATTATGGTGCCGGTGCTGAAGCTGTTGGTAGTTTTAATGGTGGTAGCAACCATTATGGTGCTGATATTGTTGATAGCAGTCAACGTGGTTGTAGTGGTAGTGATGATGGCGGAGTAATTGTGGTGTTAAAGGCTATAATGCTTGTGATGGTAATAGTACTAGTATTGGCTGTGCTTGGTAGTAGTGACCCGCCACATTGTAAAGATCCCAAAAGGGTATGCATTGGAATACACCCTTTTGATAAACATTACCATGCACGGTGGTTGCTGGCTACTTTGCACATTAAATCAATGGTCCAGCAAGCACATCAGAGGAGCTTACAAGCACAGAGGGGAAAAAAATATGATTGCGTCAAATAAGTCAGAGGATCTGCTGAACATGAAGTGGGCAGAGATGAAGCCAAGACCACTGTGAGCCACAAAAGGGGTGTATAAAGAAGGCCGGGTACATCAGAACCTGGAATGCAGGGCTTTAAGTGGACAGAGTCCTGCCGGTGCTCAACAACAGCACTTTTTAAAAGCAGGTGTCGAAGCGGGTCCCTATCAGGCTCTCCATTTTTACCCTCAGCGTGAAAAAAAGTCACTGCTTTTGGTGTAACTTCAAAGAGACGCGTTTTTCAGTTTTATATAGAGAATACTTGGAGCGCTTTACATGAGCACCAGTTACATTGCACAACTACATAATTCTTTGAATCACAAGACGTCAGGCTCGAACCTGCTTTCTCAGCTCGAAGTTCAGCTGTTCTCGCATTAGGCCACAACCTCGCCATCAATGACGAAACCATTTTCAATATTACACATAACGAGGTCATAGCAGTTGCTTATTTATCTTATGCAACTTACAGCCATTGACAAAGTTAATAGTCCTGGCTTGTTGCAGGTGTAATGTTACTTGTGTTATATATGTGGATGAATGGACG
Organism: Lissotriton vulgaris; assembly: GCF_964263255.1. Lineage (NCBI taxonomy): Eukaryota > Metazoa > Chordata > Amphibia > Caudata > Salamandridae > Lissotriton > Lissotriton vulgaris. Next base: position 1,304,144,952 of record NC_141694.1, read on the forward strand.
AAAGCAGCAAAATACCAGCGGGGCAGCACACTATGCTAAGCGCAGATTTTTAGCTTAAGGGTTTTAAGCCACGCCCTTAATTTCAGCTCCCACCCCCCACGAGAGACTTCCCCCCCCCCCCCCACCCCCAGTTATTTAATCTGACTTAAAGTCCTAATGGAAGGTAGTAAATTAAATGAGCACCCTGCTAAGCACACATGAAATGCTCGCAGGCATATCCCAATGCCCCAGAAACGAGTGCCTGATGTGCATGTCCGGAAGGGTTATGAGTGTACAGTCACTAGGATGGTGGGCAGAGCGGGAGCCGGCACCTGAGGTGGCCTGAGTCATAGAGAGGCAGGGATTGATATGAGCTGCAGTGAAGCAGTGACAATAAGGGAAGGGTGGGGCAGAGCGGATCTTCACAGATTAAAACAAACACCTTTGCTTGCCTATAAATGTGCCGACTGGATGCAAAAGCAGAGATTAAGTAAGCGAAAAACAGTCACTCACACTGCCTGGCAAGCCAAACACAGAATGGCTGTCCTATGGGGTGATATAAAATGTGGCTGAGGACTGAAACTCAGCGACTAAAATGGGCAGAACAGTCTCCTGCATCTTGCATTTTATGCTATCATAGGGGGTGGGGGGGGGGGGGGGGGGGGCTGTGTGACTGAAGTGTGGATGGTCCTCCAAGACTGCAATGGGTGAATACGGTTGACCCAAAGTCCCTTTCTCTAAGTCGTATTTTCTAAGCATATCGTATATTAATTTTGAAGATCACAACCGGGCAGTAAGACTGCTAAAGCTGTCACTAGGCCAGACCTAAAAACGTATACAAGCACCGCTCAAACAACACTGAGATGAAGTATTTGAGTTCTAAAAAGCCTGGAGAAAACGTAGGGGCCTATTAGGATGGCGGGCGGAAATGCGTCCGTCTGCCACCCCAGAGGAGGAGGGACCGTCCGCAGGGGCAGCAGCGGTCCCTCCGTGCTAATTAGGATGTGACCGCCACCCTGGCGGTCACATCCTGTGTTTTTAACATTGCGGCGGGTGCTGCTTGAAGCAGCACACGCCGCAATGTTAAAAAAAACATGTTTACCTTTGCGCGCACGAAGCTGCAGGCACCGCATGGTGCCTGCCGCTTCGTGCACGCAAAGGCAGGGAGGTACCATAGGTGCACCCCCCACCCCCCCCCCCCTTCACCCCTTGGGGCCCTCAACGGGCCCCCGTAGACAACACCGTATGCCTTTCCACTGCGGAAATGCCGCAGTGGAAAGGCATATGACCGCAGCTATCGTAATATGGCTGGCGGTGTCTGATAGACACCGCCAGCCATGTTAGAGCTTTTCCGCCGCGGTCGGAAGGCGACCACGGCGGAAAAGCAGCGGACGGAAAATAGATCCCCCAGCCATCCTAATCTGGCGGGGGTCTTTTCCAGTCCGCAGCAGATAATCCGCATCCTCCGGGCCAGCAGTGGCTTCCGCCGGCCCGGAGGATGCAGATTATCCGCAGTCCTAATGAGCCCCTAAGTACGGTGGCAGATCCAACAGCACTAAGGGTAAGAAGACTCCATTTCCTCAGGGACACCCAATTTCAGTCCAGTGTTCTCTCTACAAACTGCCTACATCCAGACCCTTCAGTCTGATTGGTTCAGTTGAAGTGAACCAGAAAGTCAACTCCCAGAATGCAGTGTGTTGATAAATTAATACCATGCAATAGAATGTAGTGCAATCTTTTAAATATAAACAATAATGCTCCTTTCCAAGCAAAGGCTGTTATATTACAGCCTGCTAGGTTGAGATGTTAAATCAGTGAATTTGCCTCTTGTTATTGTGACTTTAATAGTCAGTTGCTGGGCCACCTGCTTTCGTGACGGTTACTCAGGAATTGCCAACCTTTAGCCATTATGCAGGAATGCAGGTGAGTATAGGTGTCCCTACATGACGTAAATGCAGTCTGGATACTAGTAGCCTAACAAAGTAAGCCGTAGGCTCCTTTGTAAATTGCAAAACTGCAATTCAGAAACTCCCAGGAAATTGCGGCATGGACAAGCAGATTTTGTGTCGCAAATGTGCATATTTTGTGGCATTATTGTGTTATTTTGACTAAAAATAAATGCCCCAAAGACGCCACATGCCCTTGGGCGGTGTGCCCTAATCATTTAAAAAATATGAATGCACCCATCACCTGCCACGTTACCTGTTGGTGGCAGGCCGTAAAAAAACAAAATGAATGCTGCTATGGCCCGTCGCATGCCCTGTGGGCGGCGAACCCTAATAATTTTTTTTAAATGCCCCCAGACCTTCTGCGTGCCCCATGGGTGGAGGGCCCTAATCATTTAAGACAATTAATGCCCTCTGGGTCCGCCACGTGCCCTGTGGGTGGTGGGCCCAAAACTTGATAAAAGCTAATGTCCCCTGTGTGCCCCGTGGGCCCAGGGGCATTCATTTTTATCAATTTATGTCCCCTCCGCCCACGAGGGACACGGCAGGCTTTGGGGCTTTTTTTTCCAAGTGATTAGGGCCTGCCACGTGGGCAATGGGCTCTAAACATTTTTAAAAAAGAATTCCTCCTAGGCCCACTGCATGCCCCATGGCCGGTAAACTGGATAAAAAATAATGCCCTCTGGGCCCGCTGCCTAGGGAGCATTTTTTAAATAAGTTTTGGGCCCGCTGCCCATGTGGTATGTGATGGGCCCTGGGGGCATTCATTTTTGTAATGATTAGGGCCCATCGCCCAAGAGCATGCAGCAGGCTCAGGGGGCATTTATTTTTATCAAGTTTCAAGCCCACTGCTGAGTCAGAAACTTGATAAAAATAATTGCCCCCTGGACCTGCTGCGTGCCCTTTGGGTGGAGGACCCTGATAATTTACAAAAAATAGATGCTACCTGGACTCGCAATGTGGCCTGTGGGCGGCAGGCCTAAAAGTTGATAAAAAACTAATGCTCCCGAGTGCCCAGGGGGGCATTAAGTTCTATCAAGTTTTGAGCCCGCCACCCACTGGTAACACGAGGTGCAGTGGGAATTTATTTATTTTTGGGCCAAATGTGGGATTTTCACTGGCACTTTTGTAAAAAGCATGAATTTATTACAAAACTGCCTTTTTCGCAATTTGTTTTGTGAAAGCGCGAAATCCTGGAGAATCTGGTAAATGTATCAACAGTTTTTTAAATATAAATGTTACGTTTCACTGAAGCACACAAAAATGGACTTTAGCTTCAGAAAATTGGAAAACTTGCTTGAAAGCTGCCTTCCCAAAGGGAATTCAATGTAATGCTGCACTATAAGTTGCAAGGTGATAAGAACTAAGGTAAGGAGACCAATATACACTTGGTTTCCATAATCAAAACAGGAGGCTGTCACCACATTTACTGCTGATAACCCAAGGGGAAAAGCTAAGAGAGACACTTTGCCCCTGAAAGCAGTTTTTAAGTCCCAAACCTTGCACAGAAGTACACTTCTAAAGCCCAGTCTCTGTACCCCCATTAAACCTAGAGACAGAAGTCTGGTGGAACAAAGCATGGTTGTGCAGCAAGCAGGCAGTGAATATACAAGAATTATTTTGCTATCCTGTCTCTCTTGCTTTCAAGCGTGCCCCGTGTTATATCTAACCCCCAACTGACCTTACAAGCAGGATTTCACACTCTAGCAGGATTTGACATTGTAATGTCAAAAAGAGGTTTAATGTTATTGCAGGCTGTCTTGCTGTGGGGGCAAAGGAAGGACGCTGTCCAGGTGTCAGTGAATATTTGCTTGAGACAACAGAGTTCTCTTTGAAGTTAATTCAGTTCCTGGTCCCAAACTAACTGGCTATCCTGTCAAGGCAACACCATGTCCCCACGCCCAGGCCTTTGCTCAGAGCTCAGGGAGCAGTTTTTAGACCTCTTCAAATGCTAATTACTGGCTCTAAGAAGGGGGAGAGGAAATGCAAATTGGTCTCTAGAGGCTTTAGGCAAGGAAAAGGTAACTTTCTAAAAGTACCTTTTCCTTAATATTTATCACAGATCCAACTTCACAATGGCAGTGGATTTACATAACTATTAAAAATATTGTTAAATTATTTTTCTAGCTGTTTCCTAACTGACATTAGCATCAATAAATGTAATAATGTAACTCAGTGTTTTCCTATGATACAGCCAGTCTTGCTACGGTGAAAACGGCTTTACGGGCTTCTGCACTGTAAGGTCATGTTTAACATCAGATTCCAATAATAAACGTTATGCAGTTCCTCAGAAGTGAGGTATCAGATCAGATAATAGCTTGCTTAATCTCCACAACGGCCCCCACAACGCTAAGGATGCCTGGCCTCCACCTTGGGGGTGCCCAGGAGTGGACTCCTCACAGGGAAAGCCAGGATGGGTTCCACAGCGGTATTCGTACAAGCGCCTTGAGACCCTTGCGGGTGAGTAGTGTGCTATACAAATATCAATTTACATTTTTACATTACATATGCCACCTCGAGTGAGCACTGGAGACACGCTAAAGTTTATCGTGATGGTCTTAGTGATACTGCACCTGCGACTTACCTGGTCTCGGAAAAAGTGTCTCCAGCTCTCACTTGAGGTGGCATATAGATTACTGAAATTGGATCAGTTGCTTATTACGGTACTTCATGTTTGGGTACTTAGTGTTTGGATTCCGCAGCGTTCACGATTTAGTCCCAAACACTGTGTAGATTTGATTCACTTGGTTCTGACAAATTGCCCATTGAACTTTACTGACTCCACGATGGCAAAAAACATGTCAACCTTTTAAACTCCTTTGCTACCAGGGATCATTTCACCACTGGTGGCCATCACGTTTTTGAATTTGAAGAGCAATCTCGCCAAATAAAATCCCTTCTAAGAGAATTGCTTGGCCCATTATAGGTCACTATTCACTACACACTTACATCTACATTTCCTTCAATCTACACCATGGGCCTACACCAGCACTTCACAGACAGCACTGGGACAAAACATCTTCAATAAAGAGCCCCCTTCAGAGTGCCCGTCGGGCATTGCAGTGCCGGCCTGATGATGAGCAAGCCCAATGATGAAGCATGACACCAATTTGGGACCATGAGGACCCTAGTTCCAAAAAGGAACCATCCCCCAACTTTTGGTTCCTATATACCTGACCTGATACCTCCCTTCTTAGGAACTGCATATTATTTATTGTTACGATTCATCCAAGAGCATGTATGCCGGAGCATAATGCGATCCTGGCTCCCTCTTTTGTGATTGACATTAAATTCCTACATGCCCTACTTTTAAGTACCATGTACCCTCCGTTATGGGTAATAATGCTTAATTGGTGGGGGGGGCTTATAAATATTTTTGAAAGAAAAGTTAGAGGTGTTGAAGTGGAAATTTTGACAGGCCGAACTAGCAGTGTAAAACTGCAACACCCAGGCTACAATTGAAGCCCACAGTCATGTCCCCCCTTGGCATCCCTCAGAACTCTTGAAGGAAGAAGGAAGAAGTGACTGACCTCATCAGTGGTCACGACTCAGCCTTGACCACCCCATGCCCCTCCGACCTGAGGGAAGTACTCCCAATTTACACGGTTGCATCTAACCCGAACAGATCTGCTACCCTCTGCACCAGAGGGGTGGCAAAAAGCAACCTTGCTAGAGTTCCCATCTCTGCTTCTACCCTTGAGACTCACTTCGGCCCGTCTCTAGCCGGCCTTCTAATAAATTGCCGGTCAGCTGTAAAACGTGCATCTGATGTCGCCGACCTCATCCTGAGACACAAATCGGACCTAGCAATTTTGACTGAATTTTGGCTCAAGGAATCCTCATCGCCATACCTAGACCTCCTTGTCCCACCCAACTATAATATCGTAAGGATGGACAGGCACTCAACGAAAAAAAGGGGGTGGCATTGCTTGCATCTACCTCTACTACCTCCTGGTTACTGAACTGCCGGTGGACCCTACAGACACCTGCAAATACCTCGCACTTTCTATCTCCAACAACACTTCACATCTGTCCAAACTACACATCTTTTACCACCCCCCAGGCAAGAACGACACCTTTACGGACCTCCTCATGGAAATCATCACATCCAAGATTTCTCCAAACTCTAATGACATCTTCCTTGGTGACTTCAACTTGCATTGGAACAACCCTAAGGATCCTCAGGTCACTGCCATTAGAGACGTCTTGGCCGATCAAGCCCTTATCCAAGCCTGCTCCCTCCCTACTCATTCGAAAGGTGCCACCCTAGATTGGATCATTGCTAAAGAAGCAGCGGTCAAACTTATCTCTATTGACCCTTGTGATTGGTCTGACCACCACGCCATCACCTTCCTCCTGCCCAGCACACATAAGACATGGACACCTCAACCCGTGTTTCCCAAACGATGGGTTAGTGACACCAAGAACCTTGATCACGAGAAACTGGCAGCGCATTGTGAGACCGACCCCCCCCCTCCCTCAGTGCACTTCGGTCGACAACCCAGCAGATCATTACTCTTCTACCATATCCGACATTCTCGACGACCTGGCACCACTAAAACTAAAAAGAACCCAGACCAAAGACCGAAATCCATGGTTCAGCGGATCCCTCAACAAGGAAACGAGACCCCTTCGACAGACTGAACGTAACTGTAAACAACACCCTTCAGCAGCACATCTAAAACTTCTCCGTCAGGTCAGAAGTGCCTACAATAGGAAAATCCTCAACCCCCCAAAAAAATTCTTCAGAACGGAACAGGAGAACGCCAAAAATCGACCTCGCAAGCTGTTCGACTTGGTCAAACACCAATCCAACAAACTAGCGAAAACCTCCAAAAAAAACCTAAACCTCTAATAACAAGTGAGGATTCTCTTCCTTCTTCTGCGACAAAATCTCTGCCCTCTGTAACAAACTCAAATCCGCAACTCAACACCAAAATCAAAATCTGCCAGCTCTACCTCTTCTCCCCGTGTTGTCCTCCCAAACCACACCCAAAAACCTAGCGCACTGGTCCAATTTTAAAATCTATGACAAACACTCTATCTCGAACATTTTTGCCTCCTTAAACCCAAACAATAACTTCAATGATCCTCTCCCATCTAACTGCCTAGCTGCAGCCTCTCAAGCTATCATCCCCTCCTGGACCGTAATAATCAACGCCTCCCACCTCCAAGGCTCAATTCCTGACTCGCTCAAGGCTGGCCAAGTTGTCCTCATCCTAAAAAAAAACACACTGGACCCTGCTTCCGCTGAAACTATAGACCCATTTCTAACATCCCACTCCTAGCCAAAGTTCTGGAAAAATGTGTACAACAGCAACTGAGCCTACACATCAACAAATTTCACTTGTTAGATGACTTCTAATCCGGGTTCAGATCAGGTCACAGCACGGAAGCCACCCTCCTCCACATTGTAGATGACGCTCTCCAAGTCCTCGACCAAGGCAAAACCTGTCTCCTAATCCGCCTTCATCTTCCTCTGCCTTCGACATGGTTAACCATCAATTTCTCCTGGAATGCCTCAAACTCAGGAAGGGGTTGGAGGGCACTGTCCTTGAATGGTTTAGATCCTTCCTCCAAAACCACTCACAGAGAGTCCTCATCAACGCTAATCTATCCGCCCCATCTCTGGTCACAGTTGGAGTTCCCCAAGGATCAACCCTCTCACCTACCCTCTTCAACCTTTACCTTGAACCTCTCACCGAGGTTCTACATACTGCTAATATCTTCTATCACATGTACGCCGACGATACACAAATCTACATAAAAATCTCTTCCCCTGAGGACATTTTCTCCCTGAATGAGGCCTTGAAGCTAACAGTCCACTGGCTCACCGCCAACCAGCTTAAACTCAACGCAAATAAAACTGAATTCCTTCTGATCTCTCCACCCAAACCCAATCCAGACATACAGGGATGGATCAAGGCCATCTCAGCACTAAACTGCCCTCCTACCATTGTTGACTCGGTGAAATCCCTTGGAATAACCCTGGACGGCAGCCTGAACATGCGTGGCCAAAACGGCTAGATTCCACCTGAATACCTAAGAAACCTGAAACCCTTCCTTGATGTGTCTGACCTTAAAAGGGCAGTACAGGCACTAGTAATTTCCAGATTAGAATATGGATGCTCTACTCTTGCATGGCTACCCAAAAAATCTCTGGCCCCATTGAAAGCCTGCCTCAACACCGCTGCCAGACTACTAACTGGCTCAAAGAAATTCAACCACATCTCTCCCCACCTCAAAGCGTTGAACTGGCTTCCCCTAGAGGCCAGAATCAAATTCAAACTGGCCTGCATTACTCACAAAGCTCTCTATCACAACTCCCCTGCATTTCTGGCACAAAAACGCGTGGTATCAGGTGGACCCAGAAACTCCCGTTCTGCCAAAGACCTACTGCTGCACCTGCACGCTTCCATATAAAAAAAACTACAACCGGGCCTTCACTGGGGCTGCGCCAAGGATTTAGAACTCTCTCCCACCCCCCATCAGAAGACTTCCATCCTTGGCAAACTTTAACCGCATCGCTGCGGCGGCTTTTCCCGCTGTGTGTGGCAATTTTCAAAAAGCTGCGTTACATGACGAGCTCAGCTCGTCATCAGCATACGAGCGCCGTACCTGCTGACGAGCTGAGCTTGTCATCAGCAGCGAAGAGGTTAAGAAGGAGACAAAAACCTTCTTAATGGGTAAATACCTCACCTAACGAACATGTTACATTATTATCTTTCTACGGACGATACCCATTTCTACACTCCTGGTCATTCCCCCAAGAGTTGAGACTATGTACTTTCCTGCACAATGTATCTACCTGTTTTAATTTCCTTCCCACATGTAGCCGGGACTTTGACTACTTGTTTCCTTGCATTATGTATCCCTTATTTTACCCAATTGATCCCTCCCTTCCCTTCGCTTTGTTGTTCGCTTTGTACACCACCCTTAATACTGTAAAGCGCTCTGATACCCTCACGGGTCTGGTTCGCGCTCTATAAAACTATAAAATAAATAAATAAATAATGTTTTAACTGTCACTATAGTGCATGCCACAATGGGTGCTGCAGTTCACTAGTGACATTTAACTCACAGGCACTCAGTACCCTTTTACTATATACTAGGTACTTACAAGTATGTTAATCATGACTATCAGGGGTAGGTCAATTTAACCATGTCAAAAAGGCACTTTATCACCAGTGAGCAGAGGTAAAGTGCACAGAGTTCTAGAGACAGCAAAAAGTAAAAGGTCCAGCAAAAGGCAAACAATCTGGAAGGACCTTGCAGAAAGGGCACATTTCCTACAACCACTGCTACTGTTAGTATATTTTCAGATATTATGAAAGTGTTGAGTCTTTACAAAACATGGTTGGACCTTCACTTCTTTATTGCATTTGTAATAATGGTGTTATACTGTATTCCAACTTACCTCAACTCCCTCCTATGGATGTATGACATCACAACGCATGCTTTTACCACGCATGCTTTTACATCGCAACTTTTACAACGCATGCCTTTACAACGCATAGTGTTGAGGGGTGCTGGATAGTGAATAGTTTAATTTACTATTCCAACTCCAGTTCTCGTGGATAGTAGGGAAGGTGTTGGATAGTAAATTAAATCTATTCCCTATCCTAGAGCGCCCCCCCAGCGCAATGCGTTGTAATGGTTTGCGTTGTAAAAGTTGCGATGTAAAAGCACTGCGTGGTAAAAGTTGCGTTGTAAAGGATGTTTCCCCCCTCCTATGAGTCAGCCATGACTCCTCATCCATGTCTACCTGGAGAAAGACAGAATACTAGGAAGTTAACTGTCTCTTGCAGACAGAGGGGCAAATTTACAAGCCCTCAGCGCCATCAATTGTTTTCACTTTGCAGTTGCCAGCGTCATTTTCCATATTTACAAGGTGGCACTTATCCGCTTTGCGTGGCTTAACGCCTTCTTGTAAATATGCCCCATTCTGCTGCAGTCCTCTGTGGCAAAGGGGCTTGCAATGGGTGTTGCTGTGGACGTTCCACCGCAACACCCATTCCTTTTTGATGCTCCCCCAGATTTACAAGGCTGAGGCAGCACCAAAAACTAATGCCATGGAATACCATGCGTTAGAATGGCACAACAAGGAGAAATTATTAATTTCATTCTGCAGCACACACAGAGGTACAAATTGTCATTATTGAAGGTGTCGATTCCTGCACATAAACAGTTGTCCCTGCAGCGTACTTGACAGGAACTAGGTAGTTTTTTGGGGCGCCTCCAGTGCTAGGGGAAACACAGGGGTGCGCCGTAATCTTGTGAATACAGCAGATCTCTGCATTATGAAAATGTCGGAGAAAGGCGCTACCAAATTTGGCGCAGCTCAGCACTCCAACATTTCCTTGTGAATATGCCCCATTGTGCCCAGCATCCTGGTTAATTGGGAACTCCAGCTCTTCACCGTTGGTAGAGCTTGGATGTTCCAGCAACTGCAATCATTAGAGGGGGAGTGGAGCCACACATCTCATCCATAATGTACCCCTACCTATATTACACCTGTGTCATCTGGACATTACTCCCTTCTGTATGCTGTTGGCATTGTTGTTTTGCTTTTACTTCCTAGATTTCACAGTGGTGAAGCTCTCTGATACTCATTTGCAGAGCCGGACTAGCTGTAGCGGCACCCGGCATTTCCCCAGTGGGTTGCCACAGTGGGGGCTGGTTTTGGGCCGATGGTGGGCCATTTTCGATATTGATCTCTGTAACAAAATCAGTTGAAACCGGCCCTGGCAAACAGTTCAGCCGCACCCCAAACCCTTGTGAGGCCCTAGCACTTTGCCAGGGTCAGTTTTGGTTCCCAGTCCATCCCTGCTCATTTGGTGAGGTCCGCATCTATAAATACTGATAACAAAAAACGTAGAGACAGTTTAGCCTGTCTGCCCATCACCACCAGTTATTCTTCTTGCTATGGCAGAATTAGTAAACCTGCAAGTTAATGTGCAGTGCCATCATCAACAACGTTGGGCCTGTGCAAAATATGGGCTTTTCGTATCACAGATTACACAGATGAAGCAGGGTTCTGTGATTTAAGCAATAATCATGAGTTTGCGCACATTGCTTCTGTTGTGATTAGCACCAATGCTCAAATACGGGCAGTTACTACACATTCAATTAAGTTGTTCTGACTCAGAATATGGCAAAACATAGATTGCTCTTTTTTTTAACCATTTTCCAAGTTAGAAGCAACTTCATAAAATGAGCCATCATTAATAAAAAATATATGTGCGAATCCCAGAAACTCCTGTGTTAAAGAAGGTGTGGGAACCAATTTGTGCACAGGTGCACATTGTTCACAATGTGGCAGCAGGGGCTGGGCACCCATTTTCAGGCAGAGCCAACTAGATAGTGCAAGCTATCTGGTTGCAAAAGACTTATTGTCAGCTTTCCAAGATTGTATGCTGGGTTTAAACAATGCCCACTGCCCACTATTGGTTGGCTTTATTGTCACTCTCATTTGCTTCTTATTCCATGGCTTGCCTTATCTATCTGGTGTTTGTCCCTCCCTGAAGCAGAGTCACCTTACTTGTGTCCATCTACGTCCCACTTTCCAGGAACTACTTTTGCATAAGAACTCTACAAGACAGTATGGGGCATATTTACAAGACCCTGTCGCCACAAGAACGTCACTTTTATGACGTTCCAGTGGAGATAAATCCTCCACCTTATTTACAAGGCGGCGTTTTGCCACTCACCGTGGCTTAAAGCTGCATTGTAAATAAGGCCCCCTTTCACGCTACATTTAGCGTGAAACGGGCATGCAATGGGTGTTGCGGTGGGTGTTCCGCCGCAACACCTATTGATTTTGACGCTGCCCCATATTTACACGGGTGGCATAAACAGGAGGCAGAGCCAAAATTAAGACCCGGGAAAACTTGCTTTTCGTGTGGCGAAAAGAGGAGAAATGCTTAATTTCTCCTAGTTTTTGCTGTTTTTATGTGTGCTGCATTGTGAAGCACACATAGAAAGAGCAAATCACCATGAATGATTGTTCATGTGCAGGAAAGTGTCCCTTCCTGCACTTAAGCAATCATTCACAAAATGTCAATTTGCCACTTCTATGTGTGCTGTACAATGCAGCACACATAGGAGTTACAATTCGCCCTCCTGCACATAAACAATCACTGCCCCCAATGCAGGCACCCTTGCACTATGGTGCAAGGCACCTGCGCTGGCGCTAGGCAGCTAGATTTAGAGCCAGCGCTACGGGAAACGCAGGGGTGTGCCGCATTCTTGTGAATACCGCAGATCCCTGCATTTTCAGAATGCCGGAGTGTGGTGTTAGCAATGTTTGCATAACATCACGCTTCGCCATTCTCTTGTGAATTTGCCCTATGTCTTTTCCAGCTGCCTCCCTCATGTGCTTTTCTCTTCCTCCCCCTCCTTGTTTTTCTCTCTCATTCATTTTATTTTCTCCCCCTTGCATTGCTCTCTCTAATTTCTTTCTGGTAAGCACTCCACAAGTGCACATGTTTTCCAGCTGTCTCTTTTGTGTACTTCTCTCCCACTTCCCACTCCATGTTGTTCCCTCTCTTCTGTGTGCTTTTCTCCCCCTTGCGCTGCTCTCGCTTACCCATCTGCTTCTCTTCCCCTTGCTCCATATTATTCTCTCTCACCTGTGTGCTTCTGTGATTTTCTCTCCCTCTACTTCTCTACTGCCCACTTTGTCCTGCTTATCTTCACCCTCCCCACCCGCTCCTGTTAGCCCCCACCCTCATAACACCCACATTCCTTTATTAATTGGCGCGATTGCATTTAAAAAATAGTTTTCTAATTCGTGATCTAAATAGCGTACACCATCTTGGATCGTTATATAAAAAATGTAAGCAAATGGCATTATTCCATTGGTGTTCGCATGCATTCTGATGCATGCAAACATCAGTGGAATGGCGTGACATCTATTTAGTTTTTTTTTTCTTCATTTTTTTATGATCCTGCACTGCATCCCAACACTGCACCACCAAAAGCAATTGGTAAAACCAAGAGGTTCCAAAGGAAAAACATAATGGCTTGGCAAAATGTTTGTTCACCAATATCACGCTGTTTAAAGCCGCGCATGTAATAACTCGACATTTTTATTTAGAACAAAAGCTGAAAACAGCATAACTCCGAAACATGGAACAGTGGCAGCCTCTAAGAGTTTCTGGATCTTTCTGAGCTGCGCTTTCTGCACTCTGCACGTTCTGTTCTAACTCGCTTGGTACCAAGTTAGTAGTATATGCCCTCCAAATCCTCGAGGTTTAATCCATTTTTTTTTAAGTCACAGCTCAGTTCCGACCCTGGGAGCTGAAGCAGAACATGTCCACGGTACTAATGGTCGTGCCATTTGGTCCGTGCTGCTAACGCACACTAGAAACGCGACAGAAAAACGCGATGACATACAAATGAGGTTGCAAGGCGCAGCACGAGTCACAAAGTGCTGTCATGATTTGTAGCCTTCCAGGGACATGAGTCATAGTTGGCCGTGGTCGAGGAGCATTTCGGGCATACTGTAATGCCATCTGCTCGGCACTATCGCACACCGCCGTGTTCCGTCTTCTATAAATCATACACAGGCGTGTGGTGTTCGATGGCCTGGCCGGTGATGTTTTGCTGTGTACATATTGTGTAGTTTGGCTTATTTTAGAACATTACACACCGAATACCGCTCTGGACATGTGGTGACTTAAGGCCGGTCGCAGCTCAGCTCTCAGGTTCTTGAGCCGGGTGGAGAATTACCTCATGCTCAGGTGCACGGATGCCCGGGTAGGTCAAACCGCAATGCTTTGCCACCACAGACGTCGTTGTTAAGGATCAGCTTCCCTCAGTTATTCGCCGGCCCCTCCCTTATCTCACTCACTCCTAACTCGGGTCATGGCTGTCAGAGCCACGTGCGATGAGGTGGGAAACACAGTGAGTGGGGTTGCTTAGCAACAGATTTGGCCATCCTGGAATCTTGTCGTCATGATACAGCTGTTTAAAAAAAATGTTAATGAGTTTCTGTGGCATGTGTTGCACCCAAAGATGTGGTGTGGAAGTACTGTGCCCCAGCTCGTAGGCAACGCATCTTGACCTCCAGAGTGGAATGAGTGGGAGAACATAATTCTGGTCAATTTATGATGCGAGAACGCATTTCATCATAACAAAAAAAAACGGACGGAAATTAATCGTTGACACGGAGCTACAGCTCGTGGAGCCACTAACAGATTAGGAGTGCGGCCCTGCTCCCTTGCGTATAGAGCGTAGATACACGCATACGGCGCTCCACACAAACGCAAGCTCAGTGCCTCCAGTAACGCCGAGGTTTTCCCGGTCCTGCCATCCCCCCTGCCTGCCTACCACTACCCTCACCTGGGCGCCCGGTTGGGTCCCCTGTCAGTTAATTTTCTTCACTTTATTCACGGTGACACTGCGCTCCACATTAGGCAGTGCAGGCCTTCCTTCAAGTGTCCCGATATTCCTAGGTCCTGAAGACCCCCTGCATTTCACAGAGGGTCGAAACACCGTCGACAGTTAAACAAAGGCGAACCGTTACTCAGCACTCATCATTGTATAGAGTGTTGTTCAATTTCCAATGGTCGCCTAAATGTTTTAAAATGAAACCTTGCACTTATGTCACATAATATGTCACCTAAACTCCAACCGTTTTTTCACTGGGACACCTCTCGCTACTGTTTAACTATTATACTTCTCACTACTGTTTAACTATTACTTGTTGTACATAAGTATTTCTACTTCTACGCTTTATGTATATATTGTTTATCTTACCTACTTACTATATAAACAATTCTACAAATTGAATGTATCCTTGGTGTTTTTGGCTAGCTCCCTCTTTTACATCAATCCAACCCTGTACTTTGCCTTTGTGCATATATTTATTAGAAGAACCTCTATTAGTCCACAGAAGCCATTGTTTCCTTAGTAATATCTCATGAATGTTAGTCCGAAAATTTTAGAGACAAGTAGTGACAAAGCCAATAGTTTTGACTTTTATCTAGTGATTTAAAAAAAACAATTGAACTTCAGGATCAGACACATCACTGGAAGAGCAGCAGTAATACAAGTTTCACTAACACATAGAACCAGGTTCCTAACTGGTAGGAGTGCACACTTCTTGTGACACGCAGAACATCTTGTGTCACAGGCGTGTTAGCTGTAATACAGAGATTCAGGTACGCATACTTCCTCTCAAACACAGGACATATACATCATGTGTAGCGGCTGTGCAAGCTTCCACCTGTCACTCAGAAGAATTGCAACACAGACAGCAGTGGTGCAAGCTTCTGTAGCACACCTTTGAGCACCCATACTGGCTGACAGAAACATAGATAGACAACATGACATGGCTATGGGACAGAAAATGGAAGGACTGGGTGCAGGTTAAGAGATAATACACATAGCAGAAATGGTGTGGTGTGTAGCACTTCACAAGTAAGACCTTATCTGGAGGACTGTTTCTAATTCTAGATAGCTCCTCTGAAACACTGTCTAGTCCTCACTGCCTTACCTAGAGTTTTGATGCCTTACAGGCCACTCTTGGAGTGCCGTATTGCCCTCTGGCGTCCTCTGTGCGATTGTACTCAATGCTTGAGAAAACATCTGATGTCTCATTGTCTGTAGGACTCCACCAGTGTCTCGAGTTCATAGCTTGAAAGCACATGTAGAGTGGTCTGTCCAGTTCGAGAGATACCAGCAATGACAGATGTGTGGATAAGCAAAGTAGTCTAGGGTCCCAATCACTTAAAAAAGGAGTACTACAGATGTGACACTGCCTTATATGGAAAGTACAGGCATGCCTACTTATTGCCGTTGTTTGTAACAATTTGTAGCCAGAAGGGGGACTTGGGAGGCAGCCGAGCCGCGAGGTCTGCCCCCCGGGCAGTTTGGGAGGGGGAAGGGGGGAAGAGCGAAAGTGCGGCCATTTTGCCGGATTGGGCTGCCTGGGGATAGCCCAAAGGCAGCCCAAAAATGACGTGAGCAGCCCAAAGGGGTTAAGCAGGGTTTCCGTTTCCTCCCAGCCACCATTTTAGGTACTGAGACCTGGTGGCTGGGAGTGGGATATTAAGGTTTCTGTGGGGGGGGCGTTCAAAGCGCCCTAACAGAAGCTTTGCGTGTGGGGGTTTTCAACATGGGAGCCTCGTGGAGTTTGCGGTGGGTTTAGGCGGGGCACCACACATGGCCACCGTTGGCTCGTGCGCACAGGCGGGCCTGGGTCCGGGGAGGCCGGCGTCGCGAGGCGGGAGGGGGTGGTTTCTGTGGACCTCTAGCTCCACACCTGGTGCGTGTAGCTGTCACTGCATGCGCGCTGCGTTGGGGCTCTGAGAGGGGACTCTCGGGGTGGGTTGCATGGAGTCGAGGTGCAGGCAGGGGTTTTGAGGCGCGGTACGCGGTGGGCGGTGCTTGCGGGCGGAAGGGGGCCGGGGTTCCGGGAGAGGGGGGTGGTGAGCTTGGGGGGGGGGCTGGCAGAAGAGGAGGGAGCAGGCGTGGGGGTCAGAGTTGAGGGGTGTGGGGCGCAGGGGTGGGGGGGAGGGGGCGTGCGGTTTCAGGAGCCCAGCACACCAGCGGAACCTTGGATGGCCGGTGGGGGAAGCCCGACTTGGTAAGGCTGGGGGCGGCCCTGCGACACCAAGGAGAAGGGAGGGCTGTGCTTCCCACAGCAGGCCCGGAGTCCGCGGGGGTCCCGTCGCGGCTGGATCACGAAGGCCCCAGGCGGGCTCGCCGGTCCCTCCACCCACAGGCCCCCAGCGGCTTGGGGAAAATCAGCAGGCATGGAGCACCGGCGCGGAGGACCGTATGTTTCAGGACTGATGGTGGCGGTGAATGCTTCTTGGAGGGGGGGACTGCAGGGGTGTGGGCCTACGGCAGCTTTTGGGTACCAGACAAGGTTCCATCGGAATGGGAGAATGCCTGACATTTAAAGGAGATACTCGACTGCAACAACATTATTCGGGGGAAGTTTGTATGTCAACCAAGGAGATGACGAGAGAGAATGCCTGACATTTAATGCCCATAATCAACTGCAACAGCAGTATTCGGCTGAAGGATGTGGGTCATACCAATGAGATGCGGGAGTTTCTTGGCTTACTTTAAAGGTTCAATTGGTGGAGGTTAAATTAGCAGGAAGATCGGGGGTATAGGGGCAGTATACAGGGTCCATGAGGGTTCATACCACAGCAGGGGAACATCGATGACAAACAATATTTCGCAATTTTGTTGCCCATTGGAGGTGTTGGACAATCATACTTAATGCCAATTGACAGAAGCAGGTAGTTTTACAGTGACTGGCTGTGTCTTTCAGGTTTATGTTTTATAAGGATCAAGACCCCGAAGGGCTTTAGGATGCCTCTGACTACTGGCCAACATTTTGATACAATCTGTACAAGGATGTTGAGGTAGGCATGGCGGGCAACTTGTGGTTTCTTTGTTTACATTTCTAGGCATTATTTCTGGCAGCAAGGTTTGCAACGTTTGAGAAGTGTGGGTCGGGGCTGAAGGATTGGGTAAGTATGCTAACAGATATGGGTAAATAAGCCCAAAGTGCAGGAGTATTGCGTGAGACAGCATGGGAAATGGATGGTGGCTTCGGAAATCTGGGGGTCCGTAAGGGTGTACTTTCTTTTGCTTCTAACCAGGCTTGATCCCCCGGAGGCGGTCACTTTCTGGGGAAGATATTGACGGAGTTTTTAGGTGTGGACTTACATGTAGGACACACAGTCTTGTAGAGGTGTCAATTTTACACACTTAGGACCGGATTTAGGGGAAGATGTTGTGTCAACCGCCGCCAACGCATGGGGGGCGCGGAAGCCCGCAGGGATAGTTACTGGGCCACGTAGATTGTTGGATCTAGGCCAACACAGGGCTGCTCGGGTTGAGGCAGCTATGACCTTGGTAGTGGCGGCGGGTCCTAGGGCGCAGATGGGATGCGGGTCGTCAGGTCGGTTTCTGGCGGCTGCCGGTCCACCCAGACGACTGGTGCCGACGGGGGATACAGGGAACGGCCGCTGGTGTGGACGAGGCATTGCCGAGGGGTTGTTTGAGGTCCCGCGCGTTTGGAAGGTTAGGGCGTGCCGGCGATGGGCTTTACGGAATAAAATAACTAGTCACCCAGGAGCTAACGGGTGGCGCGGGGTGGTTTTCCACTCATCCACACATACGTTCTGACACGTTTACAAGTTTTCTCCGTGCTGAGGGACATGGAGATGGTGGCAGAATTATAGTTTTCCTGGCTGAGCTGTAGTGAGGGGATATATTTGCATTTCTCCTCGTTGTTTCTGTGGTACGTTCAACGGCAGCCCTGCGTAATTACCCGGAGGAAGGGGCCACGGATGGGTTACGGGCCAGGTTCAGAGGGGGGTTTTTGATGGGGCTACATGGGGCCCCGGCGGCGATGTTAGACGGACAAATTTGCGGCCGGCTAGGGAACACCCGGAAGTAGGACGGTGCGAGCGGGATACGGAGGTCGTGAGGGCAACAATGGCAGCAGTCTGGGGATGGGCCTTTGGAGTCGTTGCTGCCCCATTAGGGGGTGCACACGCAGGAGGCGGGGTGGTTCCGCCTTCCACAACATGTCTCGTGGCCGGGGGGCGGATCGGTTAACGACTATCTCGGCGAAAAGGTGACCGCGGTGTCTTACTACCCGGGTTGAGGCCGTCGTAGTGGCGGCGAGACCTGGCGCGCAGTTGGCGATGCGTGACGTTTGGTTGGTTTTCGGCGGCTGCCGGTCCACCGAGACGACTGATGCCTACTGGGGATCCAGTTGAACAGCCGCTGATATGTGGACGAGGCATTGCCGGCGAGCTGCTCGAGGTCCTGCGGGTTTTTGAAGGTTTTACTATGTTCCTGCACTGGTTTTTTTACGGAAGGAACGGGGCACCCTGGATTTTTGGTACTGCAGGGATGACTCTTTTTCTTGGTCGGGGCCCTAGACTCCACGGACTGCCAGGTGGTGCTGGACAGGTTTCAGGAGAACATGGAGGGCCAGTGGGTGCCATGGGCACCGGAAAAAGACAAGTGGGGGCCAGGCAAGCGCTGTCAAAAGTTGTGGGTAATGAGTTGGGCTTGGTTTGCTGGAGGCATGGTTGCTGGCAAAAAAGCAGCGGCAGATGTTGGGGATGCCCGAGGTAAGGGGCAAGGCCAAAGTGGCAGGTTTCAGGAGAACATGGAGGGCCAGTGGGGTGCCAGGGGCACCGGAAAAAAGACAAGTGGGGCCAGGCACGGCGCTGTCTAAAAGTTGTGGGTACTGAGCTGGGCTTGGTTTGCTGGAGGCATGGTTGCCGGCAAAAGGGCAGCGCCAGATGTTGGGGCTGCCCGAGGTAAGGGGCGAGGCCAAAGTGGCAGGTTTGGAAATTCAGGTGTGGTAATTGCCAACGGAGCAGCCAGTGGGGCCAGGCACTGCGCTGTCAATTTTTTGGGTATGGAGCTGGGCTCGGTGTCGCTGGAAGCATGTTTGCCGGCGGACACGCACCGGCGGATGTTGGGGCTGCTCGAGGTGGTGGTGGCACAGTACAATGGGGCAGGATTGGCAAATTCAGGGAAAGACAGTGGGGTCAGGCATAGCGCTGTCAATTTTGGGTCATGAAGTGGACTCGTTGTGCTGGGGGCACGGTTGCGGGCAGACAAGTAGCAGCAGAGTTTGGGGCTGCTCGAGGTAATGGGGGCGAAGCACAAAGTGACAGTGTCGCAACTTCAGGTGATGCTGGGACACGGTTGTTGCGCGCGTGGAAATCCAAGTGCTGCCATTGGCACCGGAATAGACGGTGGGGGCCAGGCACGCGCTGTCCATTTTGGGGATATCGAGCTGTTCGCTGTGTGGCGGGAGACGCGGTTGACGTAGATAAGCAGTGGCAGATGTTGGGGGCTGCCCGACTTAATGGTGGCACAGCTCAGCGTGACAGTGTTGGAAATTCAGGTGCTGCGGGGACACGGCGGCGTGGCGTGCAGGGGTTTGGTTGGGGAGGTGGCTCGGTGGCGCGTTGGGCTGCCAGGCGGATGGTGAAGGCATTCAAAGGTGGTGGGTTTCGGATTTCACCGGAGTCGTTTGCACTGGGGGCCGGGCCCTGGCGGGACAAAGGCCTCCGCACCACCTCAGGCGTTTGTCGGCAGGCGTTGGGTAGGACTAGCGGATGTGGTGGGTTTTTCTTGACGCAGGTAAAGGGGGTACCACTGGGAGAAGGGCAATGGGGGTCACAGTTGTTGGCGGTGGTGGGCTCTGCCAAGGGGGGGTATGGATGGTAGGCGGTAGGGCGCGCACCCGTTGAGGGTTGGGGCGGTGTCGGAAGTGTATAGACGGGGATGCGGCCGGGGGGCATGCTGCGCCTGTGGAGGTGGTAAGTACGGTGTCATTGGCTGTATGTGCGCGGCGAGGGGAGTTTTTGGAACGCGCGATGGGGTGCTGGGGGGGCATATTTACTGGAATTGGCATCTCGTTTCGGGATATTTAGCGGGTTTCCTTGTCCCGGAACACGTGGATTTGGATTGTAGGCCGCTCCTTTTGTGGAGAAGGTCAAGTTGCAAGAGCAGGTAGCTAGTCAGCGATACTCTGGGTGTCTAGGGGAGACGGTTCGGTTGCAGGTGACAGGTTTGTGGTTGCTGCGAGCAAGGAGGAAGGAGTCAGCGGAGCTGTGGGAGAATTGGTAAGGGTGTACGGTCGGGGTGAACCGAGCTGATATGCGACGGGTGGCGTGGCGCAGGGAGGCCGCGGGCGGTGGACAAGGCGCGCCAGAGGATTATCTTGGAAAGGGTGGTTCGGGCCGGTTTGGCTCCGCGAAGTTCTGTCCCATTTTGTGGGGAGGCGCAGTGAGTATGGGCCGGCAGTTGACGTTTTCGTCCTGCATCGAAAAAGGGGGAATGAGGGGGGGGCAGGGAAAGGGGGAGGCGGTGTAATCGCCTAAACTCCACCTTTCCCTGGGTGGCGGAGTTGTTTTTGATGTTGGACACGTTTGGCTGGAGTTCGGTACTTTATCGTTAACTTTGGGGAGTCCAGGAATGGGAGCGGGGAAAGGGTAACCAGTTTGAGAGTTACATTAGAGGGTACTTAGTTACAGTTGCAAGAAGGCAAATAGGACTGTAGGTCTTGGGAGGTTTTGGAATTAGGATGTAGGGGATAAAATTGGATATTATTAGGATGTAATTGAGTTATATATTTTATATTGCGGGGTGGGGGGATTTTATCATGTGGGGATCGTAGGGGTGGGGGATAAAAACACAAAGGGGTCAGGTAAATCGATGTTTAGAGAGGTTTTAGTTTTGTAAGGCGTTTTGTCAGGCTTTAATAAAATGTGATGTGCACCTGTTTCAATAAAGCAACCTTTTACACACACAAAATGGTAGTCGGTCGTACTTGCGCCCCTTCCTCCCTCCCAAGGGGGGCTTGTGGGGCAGCTGAGCCGCGAGATCTGCCCCCCACACAGTTTGGGAGGGGGAAGGGGGAAAGAGCGAAAGTGCGGCCATTTTGCCGGATTGGGCTGCCTGGGGATAGCCCAAAGGCAGCCCAAAAATGACGTGAGCAGCCAAAAGGGGTTAAGCAGGGTTTCCGTTTCCTCCCAGCCACCATTTTAGGTACTGAGACCTGGTGGCTGGGAGCGGGATATTAAGGTGCTTTTTGGTCCCGCCCTCCCTCCCTTTGTTATGGGATTTTGTGTCTGGTTTTAGTTTGGGTAGGTGGGGTTGTTGAAAGGGGGTTCAGTTGGGACAGGTGCACAGGTGGGAGTCTTATGTAAGCTGTCGCTTGGAACAGGTGCTGGCGGAGATGTTTTTGATGTTGGACAAGTTTGGCTGGAGTTCGGTACTTTATCGTTAACTTTGGGGAGTTCAGGAACGGGAGCGGGGAAAGGGTAACCAGTTTGGGAGTTACATTAGAGGGTACTTAGTTACAGTTGCAAGAAGGCAAATAGGACTGTAGGTCTTGGGAGGTTTTGGAATTTGGATGTAGGGGATAAAATTGGATATTATTAGGATGTAATGAGTTATATATTTTATATTGCGGGGTGGGGGGATTTTATCATGTGAGGATCGTAGGGGTGGGGGGAGAAAAACACAAAGGGGTCAGGTAAATCGATGTTTAGAGAGGTTTTAGTTTTGTAAGGCGTTTTGTCAGGCTTTAATAAAATGTGATGTGCACCTGTTTCAATAAAGCGGCCTTTTACACACACGAAATGGTAGTCGGTAGTACTTGCGGCCCTTCCTCCCTCCCAAGTAACCATCTTTACATTTGCCATTGTCATTGTTAATAGTAGTTACATCAAAAAGGATGAAAACAAATCTCCTATATTGATGCAGAAAATATGACAATAATTCAAACCATAATTACTGATGTTTTGAAATGTTAACAATAGCATCCTAAGTGTACTGATAAAATATTTTACAGCCAACTGTGAGTTATTGAATAAGGTAACCGATGGAGAATGTTTTACTTAATATAAACACGGAAAAGTGAACTGAAAAAGGTGATCATGCGATGGGCATCAGCTTGAATTTATGAACATAAATAGTTATGAACATGGTTGTGTAAGAGGGGTTAAGGTGAGTTGAAGAAGATCAATATATAGGATGTGAGATGAAATGACAAGATGGGTGGAGGTGGCGATGAAGGCTAAGGTGATGTTGAGGTGAGTTTGAGGAACAGGTGAGGTGAGGAGGAGCTAAAGTTCATGAGGTAATGTTAATGTTAAGGGGAGTGTGAGGGGTTAGGGGAAACTAATAGTAAGAAGGAATAAGGTTATGTTCAGATGAGGCTGAGGTGATGTTCAGGCAAGAGTGAGTTCAGTATGGGGTGTTAAAATGTGGATGTGGTTGAGATGAGACAATGAGGTTGAGGTGAGGGTATGTGCGTGGTGATTTGAGCTTTGGTTTAGACTGACGTGAGCTGAGCAGTGTGAGGTGAGAAGAGGTAAGGTTAAGGTGAGGCTAGTTTGAGATGAGATTAAGTTGAGGGTAAGGTTAGGTGGAGGTATGTAGTAACAGAGGCAGAAGAGCAGAAATAGAAGAACAACAACTTTCTTATGAGACCAATCCAAATGTGGTCATCCATTCAAGCTAGCTCTCAACTGACAATGTAGAGTTCTCCACAGATGGTTGAAATGACTTTGAGTTGAGGAGGACACTGAGGTACAATTAAGGTGAGTTGAGGTAAATTTGAGGGTAACCTTTGCATGAGGTTCAGGAGAAGGGTCATGTGAAGTTGGCATGCAGTTCATGTGCATTTGGAGTGAAGCTGAAATGATGTTTCGGAGACTGAGTGATGGTAAGCAAAGTAGAGGGTAAGATGGGAGGCTGAGGTGATGCTGTGCAAGCCTGAAACCCATGTGATGTTCTGGAGAGGTAAGGATGACGTTAGGCTGTTGTGAGTTCATACTGAGATGAAGTTGTGGTGAGGGTGAGGTAAGGTTGAGGTGTGTTTCGATTGTGATTAAGATTAGTTAAGAGCATGAGTCGAGGTTTAGGTGAGGTACAAGTGAGAATGAGTGAGGCTGAGAAGGGGCTAGATGTGTAGATGAGCGTGGGAAGCACTTTTCAAAATGTTTGTGCACTCCAACTAAGGTACAAATGTATGAGTGTTCACCTCATTTGCATTGTGTTTCGATGACCACTTATCCGACACTCCTCTGGAAATACTTATTATGCTAATGTACTTTGCAAACTGTTTGCAGGGTAAGCATGAACTACATACACACACAGGTCTCCTTACTTGTATACAGGCTGAAGTTAACATTTTGACTGCAAAATGGTGTATAAATCAAGCTAGATGTGTCTATTTCATATCTAATCCCCTCTGCTCTCTGTCCTCCTACCAATTATGCACGATTAGTGCCAGAATATCAATAGGCTGTACATTTTTGGGAAAGGGTGGGAGTTCTAATGGGGTCACCTTGAAAAGATATTAGTGACAGCAGTATTCAATACCATGGTATTTGGAAAAAACATTGAGTTGTAAAAATATGGAGACAGAAATATTGGAAAAAAATTATCTTGACGCAAAAATATGATGCAGAAATATCGTTGTCAAGAATATCATTTTTTCAGGTAAGTAATATTGTTAAGAATATTGTTTTTCTTTTTATCATTTTCGATAATATAGTGGAAAAAATATTGTTTCTTAAATATTTTAATGAGTTTGAATTCATATATTAATTTTAATTGTTACTATCGTTTGTATAATTGTCATACTCTTTCAAGTATAGTTTTCATTTTAAGTGATTTATAATTTTTAATTTCATTGCTAATTGTAATTTATAGTGTCGTAGTGGGTTTGTTGGGTTTGTATAGGGATGGGTTGGGTAGTTACTTAAGTAACATTTGATTATTAATTAATTAATAATTTTCAAGAGAGTATGTGATTGATAGTAATTATGTATATTAAGTAATACTAACTTATTTTATTTATAATTTAGTTGTGGGTTGCTACATTTGTAGGGGTGTAGGATGAGAAGTTAATGATGATATTTAATTAACAGTTAATGTCTAATTTATAATTAATCATTCAACTTGTTATTATGGAAATTGTATATTAATCATATATTTTAGTTATATTTAGGTGCAGGCTGCTGGATTTGTAGGTGTATGAGGTGGGAAGTTAAGTAATAATTCATTAACATTACATTATGAATATATTATTATATAATTGCTTAACAATTATGTAAATTGTGTTATACTTATTTATTTTAGTTATGTTTTAAGTGTGGGTAGCTAGGCTTGTAGAGATATAGAATGGCAAGTGAATTAAATAATAAATAGCTATTATTTACCAATTGAAAATGTATTTGTACATTGTTTATGAATTTTGTAAAAACATCATTTTTATCAGCACTTCCTCGCTTTGTCACTGTTTCTCTGTCTTTCTTTTCCTCACTTGTTTTCCCTTTTTCAAATTACTTCCTCTTGCTCTCGGCCCAAGCCTGAAGGTAAAAGATACGTGTTGGTTCTCAAAAATGGTTTTGGCACCCACCACCTGAACAAATTAACCAGCTCTGTGAATGGCAAATATTTTGTTTGTTTATGCAGTGCATAGAATATAAAAGATGCAAGCCTACATTAGGTGCAAAAGAAATGTTTGTGAACAAAAAGAAAGGCTGTAACTTAATCAAGCATTAGAACAGTAGCTACAAATTTAGTAAATTGCTATTTTTCAGCAATAGATTAGTGAATCACAAACGGTGATCATTTAAAACGGATTGCCAAACACTTTTTTCACAGTGAGTGCTTTATATCCCAAAGAATATAATCGTAATTTCAATGGCACTATATTAACTTTACTTTTAATCTTTTGATTTCTATTGCATGTGCTTGGAAAAAAATGACAAGGCTAGGCCCATTGTCTTTATCAATGCTTGCTAACAAATTATATTGCACAACTTCTGACATCATCCACGGCGGTATGCTGCATCATTGCTATTATGCAACTCAGAACCGTGTAAAAGCTACTGTTTTTAAATCCACCAAAGCACACTATACTTTAATGTTTCCCCAAAAAATGTCAATACCTAGGACAATCAGGCAGTGGTCAATGGGCTGGCCTGAAAGGTCGGTTTGTGGGACAGTTTTTTTGCTGTTTATGGGCCTGTTTTACATACATGCCAACAGTTTAGAAGATGAAAGTGGGAGATTCAGAGAAATTAATCAGAGGAACTTATTTACCCCATTGACTTCTATTGAAGGAAAGGCAATTTCAGGTGGGAGACGTCCAAAATAAATCAATTTTTTGCTTAAAAAATTGGGAGTCTCCCGCCCAAATTCGGTCTATTGGCATATATGGTTTTATGGTCTGCTGGGCCTAATTTTACTGTTGAATTCCCTGATATTAAAATAAACATTGCCTGCAGCAGGCTTAAATAAATCCATGCAGTCTTCCATATTTTGCAAAACACTTATGCAGCATGTATTTGAAGGTCAATAACTGCCCCAACTTGCAAACATGGGTCAATTTTTTTGGCCATCTAATTCACTACTGGTGTCTGTTCCTATTTTCTGGCCCAGTCCGACGCTGTATGTAGCAGCACGGAGGAATAAAAAACAAACGTTCCTCTTTGTATTGCTTCCTGGTTTGTCTTGTGGCGAGACTGCTGTGGTACACACACGCACGCTCCAGGTCCAGGAAACGTAAGTGCGTAGGACAAATAAACAGGCCTCAGGAAACGGCAACTCCAGTTTCCTAATTCCTGCGCCTTCACCGCGGTGGACGCTACTGCACAGGACGGCAAACTTCCTTTCGTCAAAACAATACGCCCAGGTAAAATCAAGTTCAACTGCTAAAAACATAACGAAAAATTCACGCGCAGAGATCAAATAAACGTAACTTCATGACACACACGAGAAGGCACGAAAAGTACAAGTATTTAGAAAGCCAACATTTACAGTGAAAAGCTTTTCTGTGTTTTATGTGTAAGATGTTTCACGACAAGGGTTAATGTCCCCGCTCTCAGCAACTTTTTATTTTGGACTTTAGGCTTAGTTGATCGTGTTAAGTTAGAGTTTTTGCTGACCAGAATCAGTGCACAACTGGGCCCTTATGCGGCCAAGGAAAATGCCCCCCCTTGCCCCTGGTTTTGTAGTAAAAGACAGTTATAATCGGGTTGGTGCACTATGCTCCTCACAACTCTCGACCACGGTGCTTCTGCACCATTGACTCCTAAGCCCCTTAGTCGAATATAATGCAGCACTTTGTTTTTCAGTTAATTTCTTTATTGCTAATAAAATATGGCAAATTAAATAATGTATCTGTTTATATTTCAAGGCATTTCTCACATACACCTTCCATCTTTTCGATATAGTTTTATGGTTGTTAAGGATGTGAGGATCACAAGATGTCTGTGGCAAAAGAATGGAGCACTGTTGTCCAAAGAAACGAAAATGCGCAATTCAACAAGCACTGGCAAAGCCAATGGGTCTCGCCCAGGGTCGGATTGGGATCACAATTTGGCCCGGGCACTGACGAAAAAAGTGGCCCACATTCAAGGGGCGTGGCCCACAATTAAGGGGCGTGGCCCACATTCAAGGGGCGTGCCCTTTCATGAAACACCATTTGGTTACACAAGTCAATGCCCTTGAATATTAGATGTAAATACATTAGGAATTTGGACAAGTATGGTAGTGCACTGTCCAGTGACCAGCTTTAAGAGGACATCAAAGATCAGAAATTGGATTATAAATTCAAATCTGCTCCGAACAGGGGCCCAAAAATATGTTTGGCCCAGGGCCCCCAAAATCCTTAAGATGTTTGGCACAGAAATGAATTAAAGTTAGAGGATACTGTTCTTGCACAGGAGACACGGGGGGGGGGGGGGGGGGGAAGGTGACAATGGCGCCATGCTGAGCAACTAAAAAAACAGCAAGGCCCCTTTCTGTAACAAAATTATACGAGCCCTTCAGGGAAGGAGCACCTAATAAGCAGCGAAGCCCCTGCTATTAGTAACACACTCAGCCCTCCCCAGACCTTCAGCTCAGGAGCACATAAACAGCAGTGAGGCCCCTGCAATTAGTAAATTAATCAGCCCTCCCCAGCCCTCCAGGCCTCAGGGCAGTGTCCTGGCAGGAGAGCACAACACACAGCTGCTGGGTCATCCATGGTAGCCAGGGGGAGGCTGAGGTGAAGATGGTGCAGGTTTCAAAGATCACCTGGCCCCCACAGCGAGACCCATTCTTCCTCGCTTACTATTCCCTTGGCCGTTTTTCTCTGGACACTGACCCGCCATCTTGTCCATTCCCTCGTCTTGTACCCTTCTCCCTCGTTTCCCCCTTGACAATCCTCAAATGTTTCTTCCCTTTTCTGTTTGGCCTTTTCTCCATACCCTCCCTTGGTGCTGTGATTGCATCCCCCCTCCAACCCCACTTAATGGAACGCTGCCTGAGAAAATCTACTATGTGTGTATATATATGTATATAGAGAACTCTAATCACTAGTATATGAAGTAGACCTTGTACTATCTACCATTCCTATGTGACTCTTAGAGTATATCCATTCGTATCCCTTCCTGAGGTATTTAGAGAACTCTAATCACTAGTATATGCAGTAGACATTTGTACTCTCTACCATTCCTATGTGACTCTTAGAGTATATCCATTTGTTTCTCTTCCTTGAGTGACTTTACTACTTGTACATTTGCAATTTTTATTTCTGTTTGTATCTCTTCCTTGTGTGACTTTACATCTTGTACATTTGCAATTTTTTCTGCTTGTATCTTTTATGTAACGCATGTAATCCTAAGTTCTTATGTTTCGCAACAGATTCTTATGTAAAGCGCTCTGACACCTTCTGGTAAAGTTCGCGCTATATAAAATCGCATTAACTTAAAAACAAAAAAATAAAATAAAAACCTAACACTTTATGTGCTGCGTGGGCCCCAGGGGGGCCGAGGTGAAAATGGCTCAAAGGCCTGAGCAACACCTGGCCCCCAGGGAGGCCGATTTTTGCAAACAATCACTCCCTCCCCAGCCACCCTCAGCCTGATTGCTTTGCTGGGCAGGGGGTGAAGGAGAGGCCACAGCGGATAATCACTGCACAGTGAAGCTGCATTCATTTCTCTGTCTCTGTCTCCATGCCCTCTGTGGGCCGTTTTTTTTTCTCCCCTTTCCTAGTCCACAGAGATCGTGGAGACAGAGAAATTAATGCAGCTTCACTGTGCGGCTGGGAAAGGGGAGAAAAAAACCGGCCCACAAAGGGCACGGAGATACCGGCCCTTCGGCCGATGCCCGAATGCCCGCATTGCCAATCCGCCCCTGTTCTCGCCTACATGAAGGCTTTTGGCTTGCCTATGTCTTTTGGCCATGTTGTACAGTAGTGTGACCATGTTGTACAGTAGTGTGGCTGTGCAGCACGGCTAAAGGTAAAGTTAGAAAAAAAACGTACTATGACGCAGCCAGCGCTGGCCATGTCATGGAGCTTTTTTTCATATGACTGGTAGGCCTGGGCATCACGAACAACGGGAGGGACGGTGACAATGAATAACAGGGACAGTGGCAAGATGGGAAAGAATGGCAACGGGTTAGTAAAAAAAAAATACTATAATGGGGCCATCACTGGCCGTGTTACAGCACCTCTTTTTCTTTTTCGAGGTGGGTGAAAACCAGAGACAAAATGAAGGTGTGAAGGAAGAAGCAATACAAACAAGGGTGAATGCTGGGAAAGTAGGAAGCAACATGGACTAGGATGGGGGTTGAGAGGGTAAGAAGCATTACAGACAAGGGTGTGAGGTGGAGGGAAAGAAGCAACATGAACATCAAGTGCCGGGTAGGAGGAAAAGAAGCAACGGGTCGGAGTATAAGCAACACGGATGGGAAGCATAAAGAAAATAGTATCTGAATCACAGCGAGCAGGGGATAGGCAGCGGAAGGATATTAATCAAACTAAATCACTCAGTACTGGATCTATGCTCCAAACGAAATAACAGAAGGTGACATCAGCAAGCACTAGCCAATTAGGATGCAGCAAATGAGAATAAGTATAAAGTCAACGAACATTAAGCAATAGGTGAGATCCATGCCCTTTATAGGAAACAATACGTCTCACAGTGACAGCTCATGCGCTGTTAGCAGACAAAACATAAAAATTAGTGTTTAGTGTTCGACAGACAAGCTAATAGAAAAGAGCATCGGTTTCAAAGAGCGGGTTGAGAGGAGGGCAGCAGTCATGGGCGTCACACATCTTTGTTTTGTCAGAGGTGGGCAGGAAACCTCGACAGCTAACGCTTCATCAGTAACAATAAATACGATGACTTCAAGCAAACATAGATATTGATCTGCAACTAGACAGCCTTGTTATGTTGTGCATGTAAGCTATTAGAGTGAATATCGGGCTTGAAACACAATTATTCCCTGATCTTAAAACATGGCAGTTCTAAAAAACGAGTTGTTTCTTCACTGATGTGAAATCTCTTGGGGACGTGTTTGCTTCCCTGGTCATCTTCTGCCTCGTCTGGATTGCCACAGACTTCGGCGAAGAGGAAAATGACAGTTTCGTATCTCAGCCTTTCTCCTGACTCTCTAAGGTCTCTGCAGGGGAAATTGGTAGCATTTTGGAGAAGTGAACAGCCATCTTTGCTGTCTCTGCAAAAATATGGCTGACAGTAAATGTATCTCTGTGCTGACTGCAATGGCAGCAAAGCACCAACTTTATGGCATACTTTTGAGCAGGGCCAGACTAAGAGCACAAACTGGCCCTGGCAATTGAGTCGGACCTGCTGCAGGGTGGGGGTGGGGGGGAGCACGTGGAAAACATTGCTGCTGCTTTTGTTACAGGGAGACGAAATTATAGCTGTGCTGCAAAATCGGCCCCTGTAACAAAAAGCATAGTCGGCGACTATAGGTCTCGCTTGCGACAGCGCTTCGCGCTGTATCGCCAGGTGCGAGACCTAAAAACGGCCCCACCATTACGGCATACCGGGGAAACGCCCAGTAAGTTCCCTCTACGGTCAGTCCGGCCCTGCATTTGAGACCGTGAAGCATGGAAAGCAGATCGGAAGAGAGGTTGCGCTTTTATGTTCATGTGGGGGAGGTGAACGTTCCACTGAGATTGGCCTAGAAATATATCAGGAAGCCAGCTATATTATTTTTATTAATTGGATGGAAAAGGCAAGGGTGGTAGGTGGGGGGTATAAAATGTGTATAATTTGTTTTGGGTAATTCTGAGAACTTTCAGGATGTTTAAAGGAAAGTAAGAATAGTCTCACAAAATTCAAATCTGTCATTTAGCTCTCTATTTTATGGCAAAAGTGCCCCTGCTTCAATTTTTGGCACGAGGACGCCTTTTGTGTTAAAAGAAATAGTGCAAAAAACACAAATTCTGGTTGTTCACATTGTTCCCGCTCTCCTGTACTATTATTTGTGACGTGGACGCTGGGATATTTACATGATATAAAATAGTAGTGTATTTTCAGGAATTCTGTGTATTGAGTGTAACGAAAATTTTCCAAAACTGCGCATTATGCCAGCGTAATTTAAATTTTTCTTGGGCGTTGTGGTATCATACTAGGTATTGTTTCTATATGGAGAATTCCTCAGAAGAAGTGAGATTAGAGATAATATTTTGTGTATGGCCTTTCCTTGACACCTCTTCTCTGGCACTAGGGTAAATAAAGCCTTATTAATGAGGTGGCAGACACAACACAAAATTTTGGATGGTTGGGTATCAATAATGGGAGTGTTTCACAGTTGTTCTAACTCACACCAGAGACAACTCGGACTTTGCTCTGTTGTCTATTGAATGTCACTTAGAACCCTGAATAAAAGCAGCCCTGTTTCGACAGTTACATAGCTATATGTCAATAAAAAAATGTTTTATCAGCCCAGGTAAGCAGCCTCCTTACAGTAGGTCAACTTTCCAACCCAAAGTGGAATGACACCCCAGAGTAAAGGGGAGCTGGCAATATGTAGCATGCAAAGTGACTGCAACTCCATTGTACAGGCGTACACAATAAATTATAGCTAATTCACTGAATAGTTTCCCCGCTCTTACTTTTTATTGCATCTTATATACGTTTAAACATACTCCACCGCATTTCAGGTAGGGGAGGTGCTACATTAAGGCCACAACAGGCCACTCTCTTATAGGCCACCACAAATGGCCATAAGCAGGTGTCAAGTTGACTTGTTGCTAGGGTAAAAGGGAGCATCCGAGTGCAGCATGACATTTTGGGTGTTTCTCATAAGATCTTTGCACTAGAGCTAATTCCAGCACAACATGCAGACTGCAGACATAGTCCTACTCGCCTCTGATTGACTTCCTCCTGCACTTCAATCATGAACGGTGTGTGGCTCTGAAGCAGGTGAGGAAAGGTCAGGGATCAGATTTCTAGGTGAGGTGACAGGACCTCTATGCACATTAGCTATTGAATAGTATGCAAGTTACAATATATTTTTTTTAAAATCCACTTAGCCTCTTTTCAGCCATAAGGGAATGTATCAATAAACGTTGTTCTTAGTGATTTACCTTCACTCTTGTTGTTAATTTGATGTCTCTCAGAACCTCTGCTGAAAAATACCCCTACTGCTCAATGTTACCCATCTATAATTTTATGTTACTTGTGGCTTACATTGGTAGTCACTTTTGCTTGGATAAAAGTCATCTTTTTATGCCTGTGACTTAACAAGGGTAGATTAGAAAAGTTTTCCCAGGTTGTTTCTCACTGTTCTTACGTCACACGGTAAAGCAATCATTTCCCCTGTGCTCCCTGCTTCACTTTTTCTTTTTTCAAAACAGAGTTTTATATAGCGCGAACTTGACCCGAAGGTATTGGGTATCAGAGCGCTTTACATGAGCACCAGTTGCATTACATGAGGACACATTAATTTTGGTTACGCACCGAGAAATTAAGTGATTGGCCCAGAATCACAGGATGTTGCGGGTCCTTGCCAAGACTTGAAGCCAGTTCCCCAGATTTGAGGTCGACCGCCCTAGTCGTTAGGCCAACTCCTCTCCCCTTGGCTCCCAAAGTCACTTGGGTCCTAAAGTCCCAAGCAAAATGAAGAATGTTTGCTGGTGGTCTCAAGTCCCAGGCAAAAAGGAGAATCTTTGATGGTGGTCTCACTGGCCCTTCTCCCATCCATCTTGAGCCTTCACAAACCAGAGAGAGGTGGGGACAGGCAGTAATCCTCTGCTCCTTACCACCATCAGGGCCAGCTTTAGGGGGGTGCGTCCGGTGCAGCCACATCTGGCGCTGACTTTGGTAGGGGGTGCTGTGTTTTAGAACAAATATTGGTTTAAAAGCATGTGAACTTCCTTGTGCTACCAGCTGTTTTCAGGCAAGAATTAAAATGTCAAGATAACTCTGGTGATTAATGTTCCTAATGGTGAGAGATCAGAATTCTGTCTAGTGGCAGTTTTGACTCCGCATAAAGTAGCACTGAGGGTTAATGTGCCTGCTGCAAAGAACGTGTACCATTCAGATCACAAATCTGAGTATGAGTGAACTATGAGTAGCGCTAAAAAAACAATCTATGACAGAGAGAGGCTATGGAGAGGTGATGTGCACTGCTGGAGAGTGGTAGTGAGGGAATTAATTAAAAAGCAGGTCATGGGGAGTGCACCAAAAAAGACTGTTGCACTGGGTGTCACCCGAGCTAAAGCCATCCCTGACCACTATCTTCCTTTCACAGCTTGATTCTCTGAAGACCTACAGTGACATGAAAAAACATGCCGTGACCAAGAGTGGGTCTCAAAGCGCTGCTATCATTGCGATGCTGGCTCTTCCCTCTCGCCATCTCTTCATAAGGGTAGAGAGTACAGATTTGGTGAGGAGAAGGAGGCAAGACATAGAGGGTTGTGGAGGTAGGTGGTGGTACGCCTGGTATTTTTATGTATATTTGGGCAAAGAGAGGGTACGGGCTTAAGAGAAGGTGATATGGTTGGGTGGCAGGACAGAAGATCTTGTTTTGAGAGGTTGCAGTGGGTAGCAGGAAGCCAGGTATCATTTTTTAAAAATATATTTGTGAAGGGAGTGTTAATGCTAGGGGCAGTATGGGAGGGGGCAGGATGTCGGGTAGCTTTTCTTTTAAAAATGGGGAAGGTAATTCAGTAGGTGGCTGGGGAAGTGACAGGATGCCAGATAGGGGTTATCTTTCAGTATGGGGATGGGATTGGGGAGCAGGACTCATTTTTATGTATGGCTCTCCGTCACTCCTCTACCTCTGTGCTGCTCATCTGAGCAGGGGAAGTTGGGTGGGTTGGGCCATGCCTAAGATAAAATTATAGATGGGTAAAAAGAGAATAGCAGAGATGCTTGTCACTTTGGGCTACAGACACCATTGATAACATGAGTTTTCTCGTTTTGTCTATCTAATGACACACAGGAACTCTTGGTGAAAAACATTCCTGTTATAGTCAGTTACCCTTTTATTCTTCATATTATTCTTAATGTCAAATCTACGTACCTTAGAAATATATATGTGTGTGTGTAGATACATCTATCAACATGGTGCATATATATGGTGTTAAGTATAGGGAACCCATGTGTATATATATATATATATATATATATATATATATATATATATATATATATATATATATATATATATATATATATATATATATATATATATATATATATATATATATATACACATATATATATATATATCTCAGAGGCAAAATACTTACCACTAAAATATCGGTCGGCAAGGTCGGTATATATATATATATATATATATATATATATATATATATATATATATATATATATATATATATATATATATATATATATATATATATATATATATAGATATATATTACCTACTGGCGGTCGCCAGTAGGTAGTTATAGTTAGGACCTAGTTTCCATAGGAAATCCTCAACATTCTATTGGGAATAACTTTAGCGCCGGTTGATGAATCTCCGCAAATTTCTAAAAGAAGATGGCCCGCTACGCTCCGCTCCTTCCCTGAAAGCCTCGGGAAGATTCGTCAAGCGGCGGCTGAGAAAAAAGGGGGGTCCCAAAACAAGTTTTCCCCATGTTAATTTCCATAGGACGTTTAGACACGGCTACAGCCTGAACCGCTGAACGGAATTACACCAAATTTGGGGAAATGGTAGGGTCTGGTACGCAGATCACGCTTTTGTTTAAATGGTGTAAATCCCTCCAGTATTTGCTGAGAAAATTAAAGTTGAAATCAATTATACATCTATAAACGCGCACCGTGCGCGTACCTTGCCGTGCACGAGCTTCATGCTGATTGGCTGCCACTGTCTGTGTCTGTGTCTGTCAACACTCTAAAACAGAAATTGTTGGCAGCCATCTTGTGCCTCGGTAGACTGAGGCACAGGAAAGCAGAAAAACAAACGTGTAGAACCCAAAATTGGGGGGGCGGGGGGGGGGGGAATCGCGAGGTGCGCGCACCCAGTGATTTCCCCCCCAAATAATTTTTGGGGGGGCCTTGGGGGTCACTTAACAACTTAATCAGAGTAATGATGGTGGGCACTGTTGAGTAATTACACCTGTTAATACATGTTTGTAATGCAGCTTGATTGTTCTCGTCCAACATCCAATATAATAAGCGACCCAGATTTACAATTTCCCAGTAGTGCTGTGACTATCCTTTATGGAAGGAGGGAGGAGTCATTTGTCTTGGAGCTGAGGCATGAGCACTGTTCACTTCCGGTGATTTGGAGATGGCTGGCAGACAAACGCTGTTGTGCCGTCTACAAAAAAAAAGAATATATATATCTCCACACGTTGGTTCACCATTCCCCGGCCATTTAGTGCTCTTTGTGGGTGCGTGCACCTACGGCGGAACCACGCCGTTAAACATCATCACACTTTTCCTTTGATTAGAAAGGATATCGGGCGCACTCCCTTTGAATTTCCACAATTTCGTTTATTTTAAACTATTAGGCAAATGAAAGCATTCGATCAACGCGTTTCGATGCTGCAAGCATCTTGGTCACGATCAACTTCCTGCATTTTTTTCACAACATTTAAAGCATTCACATGATTATTACATCATTTCCTATGCTCAGTTGCTAAGCATTGTGGTTATTGTTGTTTATTATAAAACCAGTCTCTGGGACATTTATATTTTTAGTTCATTGGAAAATAATGGCGTCTTATTTTCAACTGATTGTTTATTAGGGGTGCAAGTTCCATTTCCCCATCTCTTCCGTTCTCATTTCTATCCCTCCAGTGGGATTTGTCAGTTCTAATTTCATTCCCTCCAATGGGATTTTTTTATCATTAGTAGAGAGGATATTTATCATCCTCTTTATCATGTCTCCAGTTGTTTTTCTGTTTTCAATTTTTACAGTTTCCATTTTCCAATGTCTCTTGAATCCTACTTTTCCTTATAGGATTTATTTGTCCATCATGTTGTTTATCAGAGATGAATGTATAACTCCTCCGATTGATTAAGGCCGTACGGACTTAGAGTTCTGAAATTTATTATGTGGCGTGACTCCTTTTGCCCTAAAGATTTTTCTCGATCACCTCCTCGTATGTGTTTCGGTATCGTTTCTATGCCAAAGAATTTCAATTTCAGCCAGTCTCCATTGTGTGCCTGCTCCATATGTTTGGCAACTGCGTTTGCTCGATCTTTATGAGTAGTTGCTCTAGCATGTTCCATGATGCGTTTCTTTAGTTCACCCTTCGTGCTTCCCACATACATTAGTGGGCATGGACACTCTATTCCATAGATGGTGAATTCTGTCTTGCACGGAAGAGATGGGGAAATGGAACTTGCACCCCTAATAAACAATCAGTTGAAAATAAGACGCCATTATTTTCCAATGAACTAAAAATATAAATGTCCCAGAGACTGGTTTTATAATAAACTGCAATAACCACAATGCTTAGCAACTGAGCATAGGAAATGATGTAATAATCATGTGAATGCTTTAAATGTTGTGAAAAAAATGCAGGAAGTTGATCGTGACCAAGATGCTTGCAGCATCGAAACGCGTTGATCGAATGCTTTCATTTGCCTAATAGTTTAAAATAAACGAAATTGTGGAAATTCAAAGGGAGTGCGCCCGATATCCTTTCTAATCAAAGGAAAAGTGTGATGATATATATATATATATATATATATATATATATATATATTCACTGAAAAAAACGTAGGTTTCACACATGTTATAGTTAGCTGGACATTTCCCCAAAAAATGTTTGGGCCTTGGGGGTCACTTACCTCCCTTTTATCATCCTCAAATCCCCTTCCCTCACCATCTTTCCATTTATTTTACCTTCACTCCCCTTACCCTACTCTATGTATCTCTCTTTGTCCCTTACTATCCTTCCATATGTCCATCCTCACTCCCCTTCTGTCACTTCTCCTCCTTTACTTTCTTTTCCATATTGCTCTTCCCATAATTTTTAATTTCCCTTAACTCACTACCCTACCTTTAGACACCTTGGGGCAGATTTACAAGCCCCTTACACCTGTTTTGCGCTGCTGTTGCGTCACTTTTGTGACGCAGCGGCGGTGCAAAAGATGCGCCATGGTGCAGGCTATTTACAACGTGACGCATCTGGTTCCGTCATGGCCCCGCCCGTTCTTCAGAACGTCAGCGCAGGCGTGAAATCAGCGCTGCGCATGCGTGCCGGGCGGGCCATTACGGAACTGCTCCGTCACCAGCGCAGCCCACCCGAGGGCTATGACGGAGCGGTTCCGTCATAAGCGTGGGAGGGGTTAAAGGATTGTTGTACATCAAACAGCCGACGTCCATCGTATATCAAGAGAGATGAAACCATGCACACATTCGACCACAATTGTACAACACACGGTATAGTTAGGAATTAGCATTTAAAAAACCTTTGAAATTCACTGAAAAAAACATAGGTTTAACACATGTTATAGTTAGGAATTAGCATTTAAAAAACCTTGCAAATTCACTTAAAAAACCGTAGGTTTTTCACACGTTATAGTTAGGAAGTAGCATTTACAAAACCTTTGAAATTCACTGAAAAAACCGTAGGTTTCACACATGTTATAGTTCTTTAGCGTGGTGTTACAAAGTTTAACATTTGCACAAATCATGAATTGTAAATATTGTGTATATATATGAACATTTGCAAAACCTTGCATAATTTTTATTTGTATATAGTATCGTTTTAAATTGTAGCTTCCTTAGTGGCGCTATAAAGTTTGTTATATGCACAAATCATGAACTGTAAATATTGTGTGTATGTAGGAACAGCTGCTAAAACTTTGCACACCTATCTATTTGTACATTACATTCTGGATTTTTATTGCAACTTGTATGTATGTGTGTTTGATGCTGCTTTTATGATTTTAATTAGTTGAAATAAAGACTTTTGACTGACTGACTGACATGTTATAGTTAGCTGGACATTTCACTCATATAAAACCATTGAAATTCCCCCGTTATAGTTAGTTCAGCTAACTATAACTCGCGCGCCCGCAATGCACTGCTGATGACATCACATATTGCATCACTCATGACATGGTCAGTGACATCACTCATGACATCACTGATGACATCTCAAATGACATCACTGATGACATCATCCTTGTGGAAGACTGGCAGACCTTCTCTCACCGTAATATAACCTTTATTACACACATTCAAAAATAGAAAATAACATTTTCAATACAATAGACATACTAATGCCACTTACAACACACCTATTTAGTAATTCCAAGATCTATACACACATCCACTCATTCATCAACAGACATATACAGTCACTCATACATGTACTCACTCATCATATGTACTCATACACTAATACATCTTGATCATCCTGTTACACACCGACACTCATTTATAGAGTTATTCACACATAACTCATATGTACTAGTTTAAAACATATGTACTTACTCACAAATACACAATTAAGACAGTCATTCATTCAGTAACACACCCGTATATACACTCATCCACCCATACAGAAAAAAAACAAATAATAACCTATATAGCTACTCACTACAAACACTCATCCACCCATACAGTCCTGCACATATGCTGTCTTCAACACATACAAGCAGAAAGTCACTCATTCATGCATCTATGCACTGCGTAAGACCTCCCAACGAAGCATACAGACACTCAGACACTCCTACTGATAATCAAACAAACAATAACCTATATAGACACTCATGTATCACTCATATAGCTACTCACCAACACGTGCAGCCACTTATACAGAAAGTGAGAGACTGATACAGAAATGTATATATTTAAACATTACTCACTAACCCATGTATTCATTAAGATACACTTAATCAGTCAGTTATACAATCTATTTTTCACCAAAAAAGCAGCCATTTATACACGTATATATCCATTTCTTCTTCCATCAACCTTCAGATATACATATATAAAACATATTTAATGTTCAGAAAAACACCCATTCATTGGATGATTTCATCTGTGATGTCATCAGTGATGTCATTTGAGATGTCATCAGTGATGTCATGAGTGATGTCACTGACCATGTCATGAGTGATGTAATATGTGACGTCATCAGCAGTGCATTGCGGGCGCGCGAGTTATAGTTAGCCGAACTAACTATAACGGGGGAATTTCAATGGTTTTATATGAGAGAAATGTCCAGCTAACTATAACATGTGTGAAACCTGCGTTTTTTTCAGTGAATTTCAAAGGTTTTGTAAATGCTACTTCCTAACTATAACGTGTGTAAAACCTAAACCTACGGTTTTTTAAGTGAATATATATATATATATATATATATATATATATATATATATATATATATATATATATATATATTCAGCAACAATTTTTGGGTGGTGGAAGGTGGCTTGAATAAAAACAAGCTTCACTAGAGTTCCCAGTTTCCTGAGTGCGGTCATTTCAAAAATTGTTGCTGAATTGATACAAGGCTCAGTCTGGCCTCGAGACCGGCACCCGCTGTGAAGAGCGCACCAGCTTCAGACTGTTTGTTTTGAATATATATATATATATATATATATATATATATATATATATATATATATATATATATATATATATATATATATATATATATATACACCGACCTTGCCGATAATTTAGTGGTCACTATTTTGCTTCTGATATTTTTGCAGGACATTATGAAATCCATACTATTCTAGTACCATACCTGCAAAAATATGGCATAAAATTCAACAGCACCTCATTACTAGGAATTTGTTTATGAATTTTCCAATTAACTTTAAAAACTAACTACCCGGCTGACTGGGATTAGTGCACAATTTAATACTAGACATGAGTAAAATGCACACACTTTTTATTTTTGTTATAGACCAGTTACAGAATATGATACATGTATTACGCCTAAATTGTTGCAGTTATGAGGACCAACTGTGAATGTAACTAAGTTTAGCTTATTTGTGCGCTTCAAGCATGGAGGCGCAATGGTTTTAGTTAATTTATGTCTGGAACGTGCTTTCTATCATTTTTGAACAATATCAAGGCACGCCGACGCATTTCCCGCCGCTGAGACATTTATATCAGCATGTACCCGTCGGCCTTGGTAGGCATTTCATTCCTGAGAAGTGAAGGTTTTCGAGGGCTGATACAAATGTCTCTTTTTGTGTTATCGGTGGATTGTTGTAATGTTCTGTCTGAGATAGTCTGAGGATTACGTCCACAATCACACCCTGAAGAGAAAACAGTTGCTCAAGCAAAAGGGTATTTTTTCATTATTTTATTCATAGTGGTGGGGTTTGCCAGAATATGAGAGATGGTAAAATAGACTAGAGGGTTCATGTGGCTGCTGAAGAGGTTCTATGTCACTTTGTTGAGGTCGGTAATAGTGACTTACAATATAGCATTCACTACATAGTCAATCACTACATTGTACACTAAGGACCTGATTGACAGAGGGCCTCGGCACTCGATGAATAGGCCACCCAGTCCGGGTGGGATCGCCGTACTGCGGTGACCCATTGTGGGACCCCGGTCATGACTGTGCCGATCCCCCCCGCACCCCAACACCTCCAACGGCTGAGGCGTTCTCCGTCCCGGGGGGAGGTCTGAGCTCTTTGCCGGGGCCAGTTTTCGGCCGATTTTGTTGCAGGGCCGATTTTGCAGCTATGATGCTTAACCGGCCCTGTAAAAAGACCGGCCCCTAGGGGCCCAAAACCGGCCCCCACCCTTGCGGCGCACCGGGGGATTGCCCAGTGCCTGCAATGGCCAATCCGGGCCTGAATGCAAGCCCCTTTGTGAATCATACCATGTGTATATAATTACGATTCATAACACTACCTATGCTTCTGTTGTGATGTAACAGTAAGGTCCTGTGTGTAGTCTAAAGTTCAGTGATTTAAATGTCAAAAGGCCTGACAAATCAAATTATTCTGACTATAAGAAGTCTGTGTACATGTTTTGGGTAACTGTAATACCTGGAAGCTATGGCACCAAGAGCTGTAAAAGAACAGGTTAATATAATGACTTCGTAACATATCTAACGATTCATAAAGTTTGGGTACCTGGATTGGCAGCCCCAAGCACTGCAGAAATTGTGCCCAGATTGTGTTAGTTTGGTGTAAAAAATGAGAGATCTCACAGGCTGAGGGAGTTGTTGAAAGGATGTCTTCAAATGTTAGGGAAGTGTTGTGTGTTCATGCCCCTCTGAGGCAGGTGGGCCCATTCCAGGGAATTATCTCCAACAAAATGAGGGATGTTAGACAGGCATAAAATGTTTTAAGTTGATCTCATGCTTGCATAAAGTGGTTAAATAAAAATACACAAATATCCCAAGCAATAGTAAAAAGATTTGGGGCCATATGTATCAAGCAAATTCGCATTCGCAAACGCCGAAATTCGCAGAATTCCTTATTTTGCGATTCCCTTATTTTGAAATTGCATTTAAGGAATCGCAAATTTAGCAATTCCTTAAATGCAATGTATGAAGCAAAAAAAAAATGCAAATTGTCCTTAAGGAATCGCAAATTACCATCAACTTCAAGTTGGTGGTAATTTGCGATTTCCTTGAAAAATGCACATTTTTGCGTTTTTCAAAGTGCCATGTGAGGCACATACATGCCCTTAGGGCAGAGGTCTTCAATCTGTGGGGCGCGACCCCCAGGGGGGTCGTGGAGTCCTTTGAAGGGGGTCGCAGATTCTGTCCCTGGCTTGGGCTGATGAGGGTGCTCATGGCGATGCCTAATTCACACCGAGGTGTGAAAAACATCGAAGCCTCATTAACAAGTAAAAGACTTGTCAAGTACTCGGGTATGGCTGTGTGTGTCCCTGAAGCCGTTTCGAGCTGGGGGAAGTCGAGGAGGGGGGCTGGGGGAGCAGGCTGTAGTGTAGCCTGCCCTTTGAGGTCAATGGATATTGCGCGCCTGGAGCTGTGGGTCCCGTGACACATCCCCCGCCCCAAGCAGGGAGGCTCAGAGATGCCCTCCCATGATCGGGAAAGAAGGAAAAACACGCAGAGAGATACTGACCCCCCCCCCCCCCCCTGCCCCATGAGAAAGGCACAGAAAAGGTGGGTGAATGAATGATGGGTGGATGGATGTATGTAAGGATGAAGGATGGATGGATGTGTGAAAAGGTGGGTGGATGAATGATGAATGGGTTTATGGATGAAAGGGTGGATGGATGAAAGGATGGATGGATGAAAGGGTGGATGGAAGGAAGGATGAAAGGGTAGCTGGATGAAGGATGTATGGATGGATAAAAGGTTGCATGGATGAATGATGGATGTATGGATGGATGTGTGAAAAGATAGGTGGATGAATGATGGGTGAATG
Organism: Lissotriton vulgaris; assembly: GCF_964263255.1. Taxonomy (NCBI): domain Eukaryota; kingdom Metazoa; phylum Chordata; class Amphibia; order Caudata; family Salamandridae; genus Lissotriton; species Lissotriton vulgaris. The sequence goes on from NC_141694.1 coordinate 1,304,187,016, forward strand.
GATGGATGAAAGGGTGGATGGATGAACGATGGATGTATGGATGGATAAAAGATTGCATGGATGAATGATGCATGGATGGATGTGTGAAAAGGTGGGGGGATGAATGATGGGTGGATGGATGAAAGGGTGGGTGGGTGGATAGATGAAAGGGTGGATGGATGATGGATCGATGTATGGATGGGAGGATGAATGGGTGGATGGATGTATGTATGGATAAAAGGTTGCATGGATGAATGATGGATGGGTGTGTGAAAAGGTGGGTGGATGAATGATGGGTGGATAGATGGAAGGGTGGATGGGTAAAGGATGGATGGATGTATGGATGGAAGGATGAAAGGGTGGATGGATGAAGCATGGATGTATGGATGTAAGGATGAAAGGTTGGATGGGTGAAGGATAGATGGATGAAGGATAGATGTATGGATGAAAGGGTGGACGGATGAAGGATGGATGGATGGATGAAAGGGTGGATGGATGGAAGGAAGGAAGGATGAAAGGGTGGACGGATGAAGGATGGATGTATGGATGTAAGGATGAAAGGGTGGATGGGTGAAGAATAGATGGATGAAGGATAGATGTATGGATGTAAGGATGAAAGGGTGGACCGATGGATGGATGTATGGATGGATAAAAGGTTGCATGGATGAATGATGCATGGATGGATGTGTGAAAAGGTGGGAGGATGAATGATGGGTGGGTGGATGGATGAAAGGGTGGGTGGATGGATGTATGGATGAAAGGGTGGATGAATTAAGGATGCATGTATGGATGGGAGGATGAAAGGGTGGATTGATGTATGGATGGATAAAAGGTTGCATGGATGAATGATGGATGGATGTGTGAAAAGGTGGGTGGATGAATGATGGGTGGATGAATGGAAGGGTGGATGGGTAAAGTATGGATGTATGGATGGAAAGATGAAAGGGTGGATGGATGAAGGATGGATGGATGGATGGATGGATGGATGGATGGATGGATGGAAGGATGAAAGGATGGATGGATGTGTGAAAGTGTGGGTGGATGAATGATGGATGGATGTGATGAGGTCTAACAGGCGCATTTATGGTTGTCAAAAGATGATGATGAGGAGTACCAGTTTCTAGAAACTTTTGTCAGAAGGGGGTCCTTACCCCTAAAAAGGTTTTACAAGGGGGTCTCGGCATCAAAAAGTTTGAAGACCTCTGCCTTAGGGCATATATGTGCGCCACATGTGCACCCATGCTTATTTCAGGGGTGCAACAGAATGTCCTTTGGACACCCCTGCACCCTTGAAATTATTCTCAATTTGCGATACTCAAATTGCGAATCGCAAATTGAGAATAACTTCCCATTCATTCCTATGGGCCTCCTGGCCCATATAAATGAATGGGAAAGTATTCCTTAATTGCAATTCGCAATTTTCTAATCGCAATTAATGAATTCTAAGAATTCGCAAAAAAATGGCAAATTTGTACATACATCCCTATTTGCGATTCTGAAATAGCAAATCCTAAAAAATCGCTATTTCAGAATCGCAAATCAGGTTGATGATACATATGGCCCTTACTTTGGCTGAAAACTACTAGCGTTTTGCTCAGTAGCTGAATGGAATGGATGGGTCTCTCAAAGGGTCTTGGTCAATGTAATTAAGCATGTGCTTAAAAACAAGTAAGCTACAAGTCTGTATTTAGCACAGTGTGGTGCCCGACTTGTATTTGCTGTATCTGTCATTGCGTCCAGATATATGATACAAAAAGTTATATCATACCTACAAGTCAGGATGATTGGGTTTGTCAATGGTTGCTAGTTGCATAAAATAAATAAGTCGCAACTATAGCTTGTATGTAATATTGAAAATACTTCCACTTAAAGCCCTGGTGGTGACACCACGACATTGTTGCTGCTCTTGAGATTCAAAAAGAGAAGGGAAATCCAGAGAGAATATGACTCTCTTTAAAAGATTTCCCTTCAACGCTCACCACACACACATCGATTTGCCTGCTGCTACTTCAGCCCAGAAAAAAAAACAGGCCGCCTGTGCCAGGGCACAAAACAGAGCACGGCAGAAACACGTTTCGAGGCCCCCGTACAAAAACTGCGGTGCTCAGACCCTATGAGACCCAGCCCACTTAAATCCCTGGATTCAACACCAAAACAAGGGGCATATTAACAAGCCCCTAATGCCCCAGAGCATCACTAAGCCACTTAACGTGGCCTAACACCACCTTGTAAATATGACCCTTATCGCCGCAGTCTGCTACGACAAAGGGGCGGGCAATGGACGTCGCAGTGGGTGTTCCACCGCAACACTCATTGCTTTTTGATGCTGCCAAAGATTTACAAGGCTGGGGCAGAACCAAAAACTAACGCCAGGTAATACCTGGTCTTAGAATGGTGATACGAGGAGAAATAATTAATTTCTCCTAATTTTTTGCTCTTTCCATGTGTGCTTCATTCTACAGTAGACAGAGAAAGAGCAAATCGATATTATTTATTGTTTATGTGCAGGAAGGTGTCCCTTCCTACACATAAACAATCCCCCCTGCAGAGTAGGCACCCTTGCAACAAGGTGCAAGGGGGCCTACGCTGGTGCTAGGTAGCTTTTTAGCACCAGTGCTAAGGGAAATGCAGGGGTGTGCCATATTATTGTAAATACTGAGCGCCACTACGTTTTAAAAATGTTGGAGCGCAGTGTTGCCAAATTTGGAGTAACACCGCTCTCCGTCATTTTTTTAGTAAATATTCCGCCCACTCTTTAGCAAGAACTGACCACTAGTGGGCTTTAGCACACCATGATTAGTGACCAGTGGCCCTCAGAATCCATACAATGGGGTGTTTCAAAAGACACCAGATACCTTGGGAGAGGTTCATTGCTTCTCTGATGGTGCTGCAGAATATGAAATCTGTATGTTGATTAATTGGTCTTCTTTGACAAGGTTAAAGGTATTACAATACTATTGTTTTTCCAAACAACTGCCAACAGAATATTACAATTGTAGGAAAGTGCTCCTTTTGCATGGTTGTCCCCACTTTTTGCCAAAACTGTTGATGTACCTTGACTGAGTATGCCCTGGGTTCCTGCCAACCAGGTACACAGGGCCTATGTCCCTTCCCTAAACTGTGCTGATGCAAACCCCAATTGGCAACTCTCTGGCCACATATAAGTCTTCTGTAAAAGTTACCATGGGTACCAGGGGCACTGTGACCAGGGAAGGCCTCTAAGGGCTGCAGCACTTACTGCGCCACCCTTAGAGTCACTGTAGATTTACACACACACACACACCGCCATCATTGCAGGATTCATGTTTTGGTGCAGAACAAAGAGAAGAGTCGACATGGCACACATGCCATGCTTACAAACCACTGCCCTGGCATAGGTAAGCCAACCCTCTAGCTCGGTGCACTATACCAGTGGTGAGGGTACAGGTGCCCTGTACCCCTACAGTGTCTAAGCCAATTCTTAGACATCTTAAGTGCAGTAATGCCATTAACAGTATATGTACTGGGAGTTTGTCATTACCAACTCCACAGCACCATGATGGCTTTACTGAAAACTGGGAAGTTTGGTATCAAAGTTCTCTGCACATTAAACCCACACTGATGCCAGGATTTAATGAAAAATGCACTAACTTTAGTTTCCTGGCTGAGTGGCTGCTCGCCAGCTGCCACCACCAGACATGTTTCTGGACCCCTTGTTCGAGAGCCTGCCTCTCACGGGGGACTGAAACAATGCACATCCTGGGACAACATGCCAAGCCACTTCCCCCAGGATGGGCAGGGTCCACGAAAGGGACGCTTCAAAGGCTTGCCGCCTTTGTGAACTACCCCAGCCATTTGCTGCTCCCATCAGCAAGCCCCCACCGTTTCTGACCCCCACTTTGGGCATGAGAATCAGCGGGAATACCAAGTTAGGAAGAGAGGTGTGCCCACGTTTGCCGTGTACCCAACCCAAGGAAGAACCCATTGGTCCCGGCCTGTACCTACATGTAACACCCCTATATTTAGTATTTAGGGGCAACCATGAACCTTGCCTCTTCAGACAATAAGAAACAAGAAGAAGAAGGACGGAAGAGCCGTGCTGAAGAAGAGGAGGACACCAACTATCTTGGCCCTAGCCCTACTGACCTGTCCCGACCTCGACCTGCTGTGGTTTCGTCTGAAACCGGATTGGGACGGGTCCAGGATGTTGTTGTCTTCGAGGTGGCGGGTCAGTTGCATGTTGACGATTTTCTCGATGACCTTCGCCGGGAACGGGAGCAGGGAGATGGGCCGGAGGTTCTTGAGGTCCTTGGAGTCCGTCTTGGGCTTTTTGAGGAGGGCGTTGATTTCGGCGTGCTTCCAGCATTCTGGGAATGTCGCTGTTTCGAAGGAGATGTTGATGATCTTCCGTAGTTGGGGTGCGATGGCTGCGTCTGCCTTGTTCCCCTACACTCATCCCGGGCGTGCTTCGACTGGCAAACGACCATCCCCACGTAGGCAATCATTCAAGTACGTAGGGGTGTGGGTTGCCCTCCTCCCGGAACTCGAGTGGACCCTGAACATCAAGCCCCTGGACACCAGGGCCAAGGCGGACCTCAGTAAATGGCAACCCCTCCCTCTCAAACCCCTTGGTAGGAGTACCCCTTTCAAAATAATGGTCCTCCCCCGCTTCCTGTACATCTTACAAAATGTTACCACTCATCTCCCAGGCAGCTGGTTTCGGGAATTGGATGGTGTCCTCACCCGATTTTTGTGAGGAGGAGGGAGGCCGCAAATGCCCCTAGCACATTGCCGGACACCCCCCTACGATGGGGGCATGGGGGTTACTAATCTTCACCTCTACTACCTGGCCACGAGGCTCATTGTGATCCAGGACTGATTCGCAGGTGGCTGGTCTGACCAGGCATATCGGGTGGAATTCAGGTCAATAGACTTTGCACAGATCCAAGCCTACCTGTATGGCAGCCCCGTACCACAGGCTCTTCCCCCGTCACCATAACGGTGCTCATGGCTTGGCGAGCTGCCCTACACCACGTAAAGTGGGACCGGAAACTCGCCAGACAGATGCCTCTGTGGAGTGGGGCTTGGCTGGACGAGGTCTCGTCTCTCCAAGACTTCCGTAGTTGGGACCACGTTGGTATCTCACTATTAGGAGACGTCTGGATGGGGGACCATGTCAGATCGTTTGCAGACTTACAACACCATTACTCCCTCCATTCCTCCCAATTTTACAAGTACTTACAGTTGAGGCACGCCCTCTAAGCCCACATTCCGTCCCCTACCTCCTTCCCGGAATTTAGCCCCCTGGAGGCCCAAGTGATGATTGGGAACCTGGGCAGAGGGGGGTATCGCAGATTTATCGCCCCTTAGTGAACAATGGCCCGCATATCCCTAGACCTGCTTCGTGCCTGCTGGGAGGGATGGATGGGTCCCCTGGAAGACGCGGATTAGAGGGAAGCCCTTATGACCCCCAAGACTAGACGACCTCCTCCAAGTTGCGTCTAGTACAACTCTATTATCTCCACATGGCATACCTCACCCCAGAGCGCTTGTACAGCTCCCACATGCCACCCTCCCCATCCTGCACGCGCTGCAGCCACCCTCCAGCAGACTTTTACCACATGGTGTGGCAATGTCCTGCCCTTGCGCCGTTCTGCACGGGGGGGAACTTGAGCTTACACAAACTCTAGGGCAGGAGGTTCCCCACGACCCGCCACGCCTGATCCTGTGGGTGTTTGACAGCCTTGATGGATCCCGGGCGGATAAGTGCTTCCTGGGAAAGGCAGTGGCAGTGGCAAAGCATGATATAGCGGCGCTCTGGTCCAAGGCCAAGCCACCTACTAAGCGGAAATGGAGACGGGAGTGGATTGGTGTGGAACTCAGGAGGAGCCCCTCTTCGGGCCCAGGGATGCCCCAAACTTTTCGGCAAAATATGAGGCAAATGGTTCAACTTACTGCCCGTTTGAGGTGTTCAAGTGTGTTGAGTACATGGCGATTTACAAGCAAGTGTTGTACTCATTCCACAGGTGCCTTATGAGTCTATGTCGTCGTCTTTCGATTATGCTGTATCTGAATAATGTGTCTGATTTGCTACCAATGTATTTTTTGTTCTCTGGAAAATCTAATAAACTTGATTATCAAAAAAAAACCTAATGAGGCTGAAATGAGGTTGATAGATTAAAAAAAGGCAGTATGTTACTGTTTCAAAGGTTCCAAAGATGTCTAGATGGGCGAACAGTGAAAGGAAGTGTTCCTTTGGGGTACCAAAGTGATGAGGGATTGTTTCCAACATGTTTTGGGGATTGAAGCAGAATTGGCGGTATTCCAGAATTAGGTTTATTCATGGGTTTAATTGCCAAAGATCTCTTAGCAAATACTTTTCCTTTAAAGTAAAATTGTCTCAAACGATTACCAATACTTTGGGTAAATAAAATGTTTTCTGTTAGACCATTCACATTCACATCCGCATATTACAAAAATGCTTAGTTTGCTAGTCACAAACCAGTGCACTTTCAGTTTTATGATATTGGTTCATTTCAAAATGATTCAATGTGGATCAGAGTTTTGCCAAAGTTCATAACATTTGTCAGGAGCACTAAAGCATATGTTTGAAAAAGACATGAAATCTAATTGTACAAATGTGTAGATTGTATGTATGAAGCTAGCAAATAATGCAGAGAAAGATGATTGCTTTTTTTAACCCCTTAGGCGCGGCTGCGATTCTGCACCTATGCGGCACATCGCGGGTGCGGTCATGACGGCCGGAAGCCGTCATCAGCACACAAGCACTGTGTGCCATGACGGCACCCGGCCGTCATCAGCATGGAAGGGGTTAAGCGGAGCAGAGAACGACAGGTCAGGTCATTATTTCCAACTCCACCCAATCCGACTGCAGAGGTGCTAGGGACGAGGTGCTGCGGGTTTGATCCGCTTCTGCAACAAATCAAATTTCGTCTCGCACCAATTGATTTGCTTCGGAAACACAGTGGTTTAGCACAAAAGTTCAAGAGAAAGGGCGTTGCCACCCCTTTCGTAACATTAGTGAACATATTTTGCAGTTAGTGCAGACAGGAGCTGTGGTTCAAATTCATCAGTTTCGGGCAGCACAAAACAACTCACTAACCTCTATTTCCATCAAAGCATAATGTCTACTCACCAGTGGTTTCATCCTTTCTAAAAGATCTGCTGTTTTACGAAAACAAATATTTTGTTCAACCTACATGGTACTTTATTAGAGCCCCTCAAATTCAATTGTGACTCCTTGTGCCTAATAAGAAAGGATTTCACAGACCCTGGATTTCACAGACCATTTACTCCATCAGCTGTCTTTCTTAAAACCTTATTGGCAATTGTGCCCCTCATTGTGCCATGGACATTTGCACTTTAGGTCATCAATCTTTGTGTAGTACTTTGTATAAACATGTAGAATAATTATGTTGTTAAAAAAAAATCTGTGTGTCTGTTACTTTTCTCCTGAAAAATCATATCCAATGCACTACCCTATTTCTCATCCTGTACCTCTATAAATATCTTTAATCTACATATACTTACCTCATTTATGGGTCTATATACTTTCAATGTACTTATGGATCTATATATTTATCACTTTCGTCTAATTTTGCATTTCCAATGCACTACCCTATTTCTCAGCCTATACTTCTTTCAATATATCTTCCAGCCCAACTTTCTGACTCATCTCAAACTTCTTTCTACTACTCTTTCCAGTGCACTATCTCTCACCCTATACAGCTATCAATATATCCTCTATATCCACTCTCTCATTTATCCCAAACCCTATACCTTTACTATGATCCCTACAATAACTCTTTCTAGACTCTCTCCTACTCTACCCCTCTTTGCATCATCTGACACCTCTTTTACTATACCGATCCCCTAAAACAAACCTTTCTAAACTCTTCCCTCTGACTCTTCCCCTCCAAAAACCCTTTTAACTCATTAAAAAAACCTCCTCCTACTGCTATGACCTAAAAAAAGAAATACAAAAAATCCTTCACTCTTCTATCCCTCCAGTATCCTTTTCAATCAAAATAACAGACTAACATGTTCACTTCTCAAATTCCATATTCCACTATAGTAATTCACCACTAATCCTTATTGGGTTCCAGAGTAGCGTGCTACTCGCCAATAAAGCGTTTCAACACCCCATTAGGGTTACAAGCGCTAGATAAATGCCAACCTTTTTCCCTTTTCTACCCCCTCCCCAACCCTTCTCAATCCAAATAACTGACTAACATATCCACCACTCAAATTAATTTCATGTTTCACCATACTAATTCAACACTAATCCTTATGGGTTTCAGAGTAGCGTGCTACTCGCCAAAAAAGCGCTTCAAAACCCCATCAGAGGTAGCAAGCGCTATATAAATAATCAATCAATCAATCAGGACATTTGTTAAGCGCGCTACAGAGGGTCTCAAGGCGCTGGGGGGGGGGGGGGGGGGGGATGCTGCTACTGATCGAAGAGCCAGGTCTTGAGAAGACGTCTGAAGGCCAGGAGATCCTGGGTCTGCCGTAAGTTGGTGGGGAGGGTGTTCCAGGTCTTGGCGGCGAGGTGGGAGTAGGATCTGCCCCTTGCAGTTGTTCTTCAGATGCGCGCACTGTGGCGAGGGCAAGGCCGGCGGAGCAGAGCTTGCGGGTAGGGGCGTAGAAGCTGAGTCGTTGTTGAGGTACGCTGGGCCGGCGTTGTGGAGGGTCTTGTGTGCGTGGATGAAGAGTTTGAAGGTTATCCTCTTGTTGACGGGGAGCCAGTGTAGGTCTCTAAGGTGGGGTGTGATGTGGCTGCGGCGGGGGATGTCGAGGATTAGTTGTGCTGAGGCGTTCTGGATGCGTTGCATCCGTCTTAGGAGCTTGTTTGATGTTCCTGCGTAGAGGGCATTTCCGTAGTCCAGCCTGCTGGAGACAAGGGCCTGGGTTACTGTTCTTCTTGTTTCGGTGGGGATCCACTTGAAGATCCTGCGGAGCATTCGTAGGGTGTTGAAGCAGGATGAGGAGACGGCGTTGACCTGTTTAGTCATGGAGAGGGTGGAGTCAAGGATGACCCCCAGGTTGCATGTGTGGTCAGTGGGTGTTGGGGCTGTTCCCAGTGATGTCGACCACCAGGAGTCATCCCAGGCTGAGGGGTTGGAGCCGAGGACGAGGACCACCGTCTTGTCCGAGTTCAGCTTCAGTCGGCTGTTGCTCATCCATTCGGCGACAGCCTTTATTCCTTCGTGGAGGTTGGTTTTGGCGGTGTGAGGGTCTTTGGTGAGAGAGATGATCAGCTGGGTGTCGTCAGCGTAGGAGATGATGTTGAGGTCATGCTGACGGGCGACAAAGGCGAGGGGTGCCATGTATATATTGAACAGCGTTGGGGTGAGGGAGGAGCCCTGGGGTACGCCGCAGATGATCTCTGTGGCAGTGGATCTGAAAGGGGGGAGGCGGATGCTCTGTGTTCTGCTGGAGAGGAAGAATGTGGTCCAGTCCAGGGCCTTCTCTTGGATTCTGGCATCATGTAGGTGTGTTCGTAGTGTGTGGTGGCAGACCGTGTCGAAGGCAGCTGACAGGTCCAGGAGTATGAGGGTTGCTGTTTCTCCGTTGTCGAGCAGGCTCCTGATGTCGTCGGTGACGGCGATGATGGAGGTTTCGGTGCTGTGGTTGCTGCGGAAACCGGATTGGGATGGGTCCAGGATGTTGTTGTCCTAGAGGTAGCGGGTCAGTTGCTTGTTGACGATTTTCTCGGAGACCTTCGCCGAGAACAGGAGCAGGGAGATGGGACCGAAGTTCTTGAGGTCCTTGGGGTCCGTCTTGGGTTTCTTGAGTAAGGCGTTGATCTCGGTGTGCTTCCAGCTCTCTGGGAAGGTATATACAATCCTCTTCCCTCTTCAATCCCGCCACCTACCCTTCTCTGTCCAAATAACTGAATAACACATCCACCACTCAAATTACTTCATATTTCACTATACTAATTTTCAACACTAATCCTTTATGGGTTCCGTAGCAGCGTGCTACTTGCCAGAAAAGCGCTTCAACACCCATCAGGGGTAACAGGTGCCATATGAATGCAAACCTTTCTTCCCCTGGTATCCCTCCGCAATCCTTCTCACTCCAAATAGCTGATTAATATCCACCACTCAAATTACTTTCATATTTCACCATACTAATTCACTACTAATCCTTTATGGGTTTCCAGAGGACCGTGCTTCAACACCCCATCAGGGGTAACAAGATATATAAATACAAACCTTTTTTCCTCTTCTATCCTTCTGCTATCCTTCCACATCCAAATAACTGACTAACCTATCCACCACTTAGAAGTTTACTTGCATGTTTCACTATACTAATTCAACGCTACTCCTCTATGGGTCCCGGAGTAGCGTGCTACTCGCCGAAAAAGTGTTTTGACGCCTCATCAGGGGTAGTAAGCGCTATACAAATGCAATTACAATACAATACAATACAATGAGGCAAATGGTTGCATGATAAATCCAGTTGTGTGTAGACCTTCAAAATCATTTTCTCATGACTTTGTTTAATGTATAATTGATGATATTTGCTGCAAATGGTTACATCATGGATATGATACATAAAAAAGAGACATATCACCACATTTAATCCATTGTACCATCAATGTTCAAGAAGAAGACAAAGTGTTAGCCTACTTACTGTTTATGAGTCGAAAATCTATAAATGGGTAGGATCCACGTCTTTCAGAGAGAAACCCTGTTGGACCTCTCAATAGTGAATCTCCTGAAAAACACAGAAGAGAAAGAATAAGCATTACCTGGAGCTATTCAAATTGACAAGCACCTGCATCCTATAATAAGAGACAGACATATGACAAAAGAACATACTTCACCTACCAGAGGTCCCACATCTATGATGAATTTTCAAACTTTAGGAATTACCAAATACATTATTGTGGTATGGAAATTAAATTTCTTGCTTTAAAAAAATGTGCAATCTTTTGTAATAATTTGAAAAAATGCTTAGATTAAAGAAATCCATAGCTTAAGGTGCAACATCCAGAACTTGAAGGTAAACCATTTAGATTTCTACCCCACTCCTGTACCAGTAAGTAGTATGTTTTATTGGCAGATATTTCAAACAATTTTGGTGAAATATATGGACTATCTTCTACCAGTTCTGTCCGCAAGCAGAAGTGGTGAGATTAGCTTAGACATGAGGAAGGATAATTGAGTCAGGTAGAAAGGATAGAAGGCCTGATCTATGAAGGTCCCAATTACTCATTTTACCAAGAAGCCAGATCTCAAAGTTTGTGATTTAGTCTGATAATGGAGTATGTTTTTGAAAAACAGCAGCCATGCCCATAGCTTTCCCCATATGGAAGTGCAATAAACAATAAACTCGTTTCTGGTTGTAGCATGTGCACGTTATGCAGCTCACTTTAATAGTTCACTGAAACATAAATTCACATTAACAGGGTCACAATGGGTGGCCTGGGGGAGTCATTTACTATATAGGGCCCGATTTCGATGTCAGGCGGAAACCATTCGACAACTTGTCGGAGGCTTTCTTTCCAACATCGATGGTTTCCCTCTGACCGATATATTACAATGCCACAGTCAGAGGAAAACCTGCGGCGAGATTCCGCTGTGCTTCCGACGGGCTCAAGGAACCCATTGGAGCGTCAGAAGGCATCATAATCCCATAATCATGGTGGAGCCAGCCTCGGCTCCGCTGTCGGGATTATGATGACACTTTCACACAGCCTTTCCATGTTGACCTTTCTGACATAGAAAGGCTGTCGGAAAGTGACTTTGGAGCACCTAGCAGGGTCTCCTTCGCCCCTTGCCCCTCTATTATGGGGCCTGGGGGCACCTATGGTGCCACCCTAAGCATCTCTGTATTGTGTGACAGGCACTGTATGTTGCCTTCCTCGTGGTGCAGGCATTTTTAAAGACATCCATTTTTCAATGGGAGATTCTGCAGCAGACCTTTTCTTCCCGCCGCACAGCTACCATTGAAAAATGGTTGTTTCTGACCATCCATAGGCTGGTTGCATCCAAATTCTGTGGTCGGAACCATCGACCTATGGTCGCACTGTTCCAGTCCGTATTGTTGTAGTTAGATCCAACATCGCAATAAGGGCCATTCTCTTTTTTATCTAATTGGTTGGGATAGATCCAGGAACCAGGTAAGTAAAGAAGCCTTTAGTGAAAGAGATACCCTTTTGTTGTCAACAGATGTAAGTGGTGGAAAAATGTTCATACACTAGCTATGATAAAAATAAGTCCTCATGTGAAACAAAAAAGAAAAACAATTTTCAATAACTTTAGGGCCGTGTCACTATTACCTATTCTTCTTTAAAAAGCTATACAACAGAAATGTATGGTACATTATACTTTACTTATGTTATTGTATGAGGTATACGTCTGCTATTAGTCATTTGTGGGCTTGTGTGTATCACACCACTGGAGTAATTAATCCTCTATCCCTCCTTCACAAACTGAAGCAAGACTGAATTGCTGGTGTAAGAAGATATTTGGGGGCCAATTCACAAAGGCATTTATGAGTACACGAAGTAGCTCGACTATAGGACTACATCGCCTACTCATAAATTTCTTTGTGCATCTTTAAGCTACCCCTAAATTAATGTTTTGGTGGTTTTCTTTTATAATGATCACATTTTGACACCCTTAAAAAACATCTTTCCTTCTTGTCTAAGGGCCATATGTATGAAAGTTACATTTTGCTATTCTCAAATAGGATTTTTAGGGAATCGCTATTTGAGAATTGCAAAATGCTATGTATGTAGGTTTTACAAATAATTTTACGAATCCTACATATTCCTTAATTGCGAATCGCAAATTGCAAATTGCAATTCGCAATTAAGGAATACCTCCCCATTCATTCCTATGGGCCTAGAGGCCCATAGGAATGAATGAGAAGACATTCTCAATTTGCAATTCTCAATTAGAGAATCGCAAATTGAGAATGCAATTTCAAGGGTGCCAGGGTGTCAAAAGGACACCCTGTTACACCCCTGAAGTGTGCATGAGTACCAAATTGCACTTTTTCTGGCCCTCATACATTGCATTTAAGGATGCCATTGCAAAAAAGGGAATCGCAAATTTGCGATTTCTTATTTTGCGAGGCTGTTTCGCTTACATACATACCACTTAGCAATTTTGCGATTGCAAATGCCGAAATTCGGCATATTTCGGCATTTGCGATCGCAAAATTGCCTCCATACATATGGCCCTATGTTCTTTAGTATGGAGCACAAAGGCATATATGAGTATGTGAAGTAGTACTACAGGAGTACTACTCAGTGCACTCATAAATGTCTTTGTGAATTGGCCCCTTGCAGCCTATCCTGGAAAACTTGAACAAATGGCTTTGTACAAACCTGTGTTACATAATATGTTATTCATGGATACCGAAAGGTAGAGTATATACTTCGAATCTTTTCACATAAAAAAGAAGGAAATATGTTTCTTAACAGTACAATAAATCTACCTAAAGGAAGTGAGTGCTGAGCCAGAGGGTGCATGAAAAGGTGATTGCAGGATCCTCTGACAATAAAAGTGACATCATGTAGCTTTTGGGTGTCCTACAAGCCCATGTAGAGTTATACACCCAGTAGTACGTGGATGCCCTTTTTTTATACTTATGCCTCTTTCCAGATATTCTCCTGTGTAAACCAGTCAAAAACAGTCAAACAGGTAAAATGCTTATTTTTAGATTATCTTACTTTTTGTGCTCTGTATAGCAGCCTCGCCAAGGCAGTTTGTACCAAACATAAATATATTATGGGTGAGCACTATTAGCATACAGGATTGGGTAATATGAGTTCAGCTTAAATGTAACACTTAACAGTTTGTGCAGTGCATGTCTTTTGTTGAGTAGTGTTACATTCAGGGAGAGGGGCAATAGATTAATTTTATAAGTAGCAGGGGCCTCCTCTGAGGCCAGGGGTCGCAAAGGAAGTGTCAGGAGTATCAGGGAGAAAGCTAGAGGTCACAGCTGCGGCCCCTGACTATTCCCAAATGACGTCCATGCAAAAACGGTGCATTCTCATTAGAGCCAGTGAGAGTCTCACCAGACAGCATGATAAGTCCTCTGTCGCTCTTGAGAGAGCGCAAATTAAGTAAAATGTATAAGTGCACCATATGTACAACCCAGTTGCACGAATTCAGTTAAAGTATCCAAAAGTGTTGAAAATATATAACCGCATATACTCATGAGTGTTTAGTCAATATAGAAAACATATATAGAGTGTGGAACTAATGTAGAAATGTGTGGAAGTGTTTAGGAATGTTAGAAGTGTTAATCAGATTCCATGTTATGTAGCTGCTACTGAAGAAAATGTAATGCTGCAAAACGTAGAAATGTGCAGGCCTCATGGCAATGTATGAAGAACGAAAACGTGCATTTACATCTTTCACATGACATGGATTTACTATTATTCAGTAATTTCTGCTCACATGTTAAGAATCATGTTTTAATAGAAGTGTTTCATATAATCAGAGTGTATTAACAAGAATTGTTTTAGTTTTAGAAATAAGGGTTCACTGAGTGTAAGCCACTGCAGGAATTTTAGTAGGCCTGGAAAGATAAAGTGGCTTCTTTGATCTGCACGTGTTAGTTAAAGTCGAGTCTCGTTAAGAATAAATTGTCAATTCTGGTCGAAGTTTTATGGCCTGAAACAGATAAGTGAAGCCTGGAATTTGGGGCCCAAGTTGTGGGTGTCTGTCTGCAGGTGTGAGGGGGTTCCAATCTAGAGCGTGATGAATAGAGCTCTGTCCAGGGAGACAGGCACAGGCCTGGAGGAGGGTTCAGGAATGTTCTGGGGGGGTACCAGCGAGCCGGAGAAGAAGCCTGGGAAGCAAGGTCAACGCTAACGAAGAGGCCCAGAGGAGTAGCCGCATGGAAGAAACCAGAATCGAAACCACGTGAGATGTGTACGTGAGGGGCGTCTCTGAGGGGCGTTTCAACTGTAAATGTGATTTTGTATTAGGGACAGCACCCTGGGGTGGAGTTAGAGCAGATGGCCTGAGGACCCTTAGAGAGCGGATGGGTAGGCAGAGAGGGCATGACTGCAATGCATAGGGTTCCACCTCAGACTAAGAGAAAGTGAGTGAACTTCTTTGGAAGTCACCACGGCTGACACCTTTTTAGGTTAAGATTCTGCTAAGTAGGGATGCCACCTAGTCTAGTGCAGGGACAGTCTAATCTGATCTCTTTCCTTTCTGTAAATGACTTCTAAGTTACATCTTGTGTCTATATTGGCAAACTTGTTAATTCTTGAACTGGCTTTAGTGGTATTTTTCTGTCGTTTAAGATCTTTCAGAGAATTCATGTTTTTGCTGATGCCAGTGTACCTTTTGAACCTAATATTGAGATGCTTGTATCTTCAGTTAACCTTGGCTTTATAATAAAACTTTAAAACTGATCCGTGGTAAGTGGTTCTTCAGAGTCGTGCCAATTATTAGTTTGATTAACCTGGTAGTAGATTACTTTTTACTCAATGACAGGCAACAAAGATTTAGTCGACCTGATTGGGGATTTAGATCTAGAGTGATCAGATAAGAGATCGAAAATCCCACCTTCCCAGTTGGTAGCAGAGGATGGTTGCCTTCTTGAGGAAGGTGATCTAGACTAGGTTAAGATTACCCCGAGGCCCCTAGAGATCGAGAGATGACCAGCAGAAGAATCGCCTGCCGAAGAAGGTGCTGACGGTGCGAGAGAGAAAGCAGCAGAGACGGTCGAGAGTGAGTATAAAGGGTCATGCGTTGTCAGATTGCGGTGTTTTGTGTTGTACTTGTGTTGTAATGTCATGCGGAGTTGAATGCCTGTAGTGTGATTGTGAGACGGTTGTGAGCGCGCGCAACCTGGTGAAAATCTTAAGTTCAGAGAAGAGCTTAAGTGGTTCGGGTGTATCGGACATCCAGAGTAATTGTCAACCATTGTGAAGGGGGTCATGAGGTACCATTGATCGCCCGCAGGACCGTGATAGGGGGAATGAAAGAGTGAGTGTGTGAGTAACGGACGCTGGTCGGAAGTTACCGTGTGTAAGTAACCTATCAGTTGAGGCGATCGTCTAAGACGTTTACACGGAAGACGTTTCGTCAGTTGAGGTGACAATTACAGTTAGACTGTGGGCGTACAGTCAAGAAAAGTGATCGCTTGGTCGGAAGTAATCATTTTTCAGAGTATGAATGGGACGCATGCATGACCGGGATACGAGCTGAGAAAGGAGGGGAACTGCTACGAAGGGGACACGAGTGACGTCAGAGAGAGCCGCGCTGTGATAGGCCGGTTGGTGTAAGACCGCGCTGGGATAGGCCGGTTGTCAAGAGCCGCGCTGTGATAGGTCAGCTAGCAAGAACCGCGCTAGGATTGGTGGATTGTCATCAGGAAGTAAATAAACGTAACGAAGTAGAAAATTGTGAATTTAATCATGAAATGCTTTAGGCGCTTGAGAACGATCTTTAAGAAAGAAAATAGAGAATCGGTGGACGGGGAAGAGGTCCCGCCGGAGGGTACACCAGCCCATTACATGGCTACGAATGTTGGGTTGCATACTATACTGTGGATCTCTGAGTGGAGTAAGATGACAGAAGGGAATGAGGAATTGACGTTCCCGAAATACGGAACGTTTAGGTTAGAAGCATTGAACCAGTTGAAAGCAGTAATGCTCGCGACGAGACCCCTACCCAGACCAACACAGTTTGAAGCCCTCAATGCGTGGTTTAGGGCGGCGTACGACCGGAGCTTGAACAGGCGCCAAGAAAGAGTGAAACGATCGGTAAGAGCAGTGCAGGATGCCAAATGGGATGAGGAAGCTAAAAAGTGGAGAGTGCAGAGAATCGAAGTAGACAAGCTGTACCCAGTGATAGAAGTCACAGGAGAAAAGAAACCACTAGTGGAAGATGATGAGAGCGAGACGGAAGACAGCCTGATAAATAGGTTATTGATGGACAGACCACCTCCGTATAATAGAGAAATGGAAGGTCCCGAGCTCCAAAGGGGGGACGGGGCTGGTACAGGGGAAAATAGACCACCTCCTATAGCAGACAGAGGATACGCCAAAGGTGAGGAAATATCTCAGCCTAGTCCAGTACAGAGGGTAGTCGGAAGGTTTGTGGTACAAAGGGTGCCAGAAATGGAGCATGCTAAGTCCTACCAATTGCCAGACTGTTATATCCTACATTATACATTACTTCTCCTTTAATTGCATGAGACTTTGTTCATGAAGTTCTGGTTCTCAGAACTTTCCTGGTGATGCATTCTGCCCTTTCTGTCAGTTGTACTTGGACCTTGAAGCTGTATACTTGATGATGTGCTGCTGAATAAAGCTTCTTCATTTAAACCTTTTTCCTGGATTATTACATATTTTGGCGACGAGGACTCCAGCCATCTACAGCACAGGAGCGGAGTGAACCCTATTTTATTATTCCTGGACTCATTTTTGGACTTCCGTGGATTGTATACTTTTTCCACCCCTTTAAAATCCTTCTCTTTGGAATTGCTCCTTTTCAACTTTAATTCCTGGGTTTCCTGAGCCATCTACGAGAATTGCGAGATTTTTCCGATCTATATTCATCAAATTGAAAGGTTTTGCATCTTTCAACCTTTGCTCGAGCCTCACCGAAGCCCGTTTCATGTTGCCAGGATACGAAGACGCTGAGCTCATCACTCCAGCGCGTCATTTCCCCTAGCAACTGGTGCGCATGGTAACGCATCCTACGGAGCATCTTTACGTTGGCGCGTCACATCTCCCAGCAACTGGTGCGCATTGCAACGCATTCTACACGCAGCGTAACGTCTCACGTCATACGCTGCGTGCAAAGTGACTCTATTTTGTTTTCTTTGAAGTTACCTAGCAACCCTTCGCCGATTTTACACGGAGACTTCATTTCATACGCGAGGGTTGTGGATGCCTTATTTATTCAAATATTACACGGACGCGCTATTTATTCAATTCTACACGGAAAGCCTATTTTATCATCGCTTTTTACAGCGTTTGCTACATTTCATTTTTTTTTTGTGAAATTCCTTTCTTTAACGTTCTCTGCCACCGTGTTATGAAGGTACTTTCTTCGTGTTACTTGCTTGAGGATATTCTACTCATTTCTACAAGTGACTTTGTATTTGTGCATTATTGTATTGATATCGCTTTACTTACCTTATTTACAATATTTTCCATGTTGTACTATATTTGTGCATATTGATTTTACTACAAATTGTTACAGGTTTCGTGGCATTTGCTTTAATTTCGACTGTGTCTTTGGAAATGCAATTTGACCTTCCTGCTAAATTCTTGCAAATTAAGGGTGATCCTCCTTTGCCTTGGGCAAGATGGAAGGAGGAATTCTTCAACTATATGAAGGCCATTGATGGAGAGCGAATGGGTTCAGAGAGGAAAAAGAGCATATTGTTGCATTGTTTAGGATCAGAAGGGCAAGAGATTTTCAGAACTTTGCCCCCTATTTCTACTCCTTCAGGCAGTGGTGATAATCTCAATGTTTATTCTGAGGCTTTTGCCAGATTAGAAAAAAGATTTAAGCCCACCGCTAATATTGCTCTTAATCGATTTAAGTTTTACACCAGGGCACAGAAACAGGATGAATCTTTCGATGACTTTCTCACGTCTCTAAGAGCCCTAACCTTACGTTGTAATTTTGGTACAATGGCCGATGAGATGATACGTGACCAAATTATCGTTCACGTTAAGAATAAGAAAGTCCAAGATAAGTTATGGTGCCTAGGTGATCCCAGTTTGGAAGAGAGTATTGCTATTGCTAAATCTACAGAGATGTCTGAAAAATGGATGGACATTGTAGATAAACAAAGTGCCAATGGTAGTAAGACTAATGTTGAGGAAGAGGTGTGCTTGGTCAAGTCCAAGAATGAAGCGAAGAATAGTACTACCTCACAATCTACTGTTAAAAATTGGTCGAATGGTAATTACAGAAAACCTGATGTTAATAGCAATTTAGTTTCCTGTTATAGGTGTGGCAATAAGTCACATGTTGCTTCTTTCCCAGGATGTCCTGCCCTAAATAGAACTTGCAACATTTGTGGTAAGCTGGGACACTTTAGTAATGTTTGTAGGGAGAAACGTTTTAACTCACAAGGAAGAACAGGACAATCACGTCTTGTTCCCAGTTATCCCACTCCCATCAAAGTGTCTTCGGTTAATGATTCTGAACCTACCCCACAGGAGATTGCAAGAGGGTATGTTGTGTCCATCTTACAAAGTGGTACCATGGTTTTTACTCGTAAGAAATCACCTAAATGCAATTTTAACATCCTTGGGGTTGATCTGGAATTGATGGTAGACTCTGGGTCTCCATGGACCATCATTACTAAACAATACTTTGATGAAAAATTACAGGGAGTGTGTGATTTTACTAAATTACAACCATCTGATATTTTAGCTGAAAACTTTAATGGAGGCAATATTTCAATTGAAGGATTTCTAAATGTGCACTTAACTTTTAGAGGTAGATTTGCCTATATCAAACTGTATATAGCGTCCAAAGGTGTAAATGTTCTTGGGTGGCAAGATCAATGGGAACTTGGTATCAAACTAAATCCACGAGCCAAAGATCCTATTGAACTGTGTAGTGACCAAGAGATGGTTAATAGCATTTCTGAACGGGAAGAAGATGTTACCTCCTTTTGGAGTAAAAAATTTGATAAAGTATTTTGTGATCAATTAGGAAAATTGAAAGGTTTTGCACACAAAATCGTTTTAAAAGATAATGCTATTCCTGTGAAACAAAAATTGAGAGGTGTACCCCTCAATGTTAGGTCTGAACTGAAGGACATGTTGGATGATCTTTTGAAAGATAATATAATTGAACCAATTGAGTCATCTGAGTGGGTTTCACCCATTGTTCTCGTACGAAAACCTGATCAAAAGTTAAGAGTCTGTATTGATTTGAGAGCTGTTAATTCAAACATAGTTATAGATTGCCATCCGCTCCCCAATATCAATGAATTAGTTTCCCTTTTTGATGGTGCGCAGATCTTTTCTACCCTAGATCTTAGGTCAGCGTACCATCAAATAGAGTTAACGGAGGAATCTAGGAAGTTCACTGCTTTCATCACACCTATGGGTCTCTTTCAGTACAGAAGAATGCCGTTTGGGTTGGCTTCTGCCGCTTCTGTATTCCAGAGGGTAATGTTCTTAATTTTTAGAGACCTGGATTCTTACGTTAAATGCTTTCAGGATGACATCCTAATCTTCTCTAAAAATGATGCTGAACATTCTGTTCATCTCAATGAAGTGTGTTCCAGACTACAAAACTATGGCCTTACTCTTAAAGCACACAAGTGCAATTTGTTTAAGAAATCGGTGGAGTATTTGGGGCACACCCTTTCAGGGGAAGGTTTAATTCCAAAAAAATCGAATGTCGAGGCCATTCTTAATGCCCCAGCTCCCATTAATAAGGAACAGCTCTTGTCTTTTTCAGGCATGTGTGAGTATTACAGCAAGTTTGTTGCTAATTTTGCTACAAAAATGGAGCCCTTGAGAAAACTTTTGAGACAAAAGAATGAATTTGTTTGGAACACAGAGCAAGAAAATGCTTTTTCTGAGATCAAAAAGGATATTGTTGGTTCTCCAACTTTGAGACCCTTTAGAATGGGAAAAAAATGTATAATCACTACAGATGCAAGTTTATACGGTTTGGGTTGTGTGCTTTCCCAAACTGACGGTATGTCTGAATGGAATGTGGCATTTTCATCCAGGACACTGAGTGAGACAGAGCGCAGATATGCAGTTATTGAGCGGGAGTTGCTGTCATGTGTATGGGCTATAGAGCACTATAGAATATATATTTGGGGCAGTAAGTTCATTCTGAGGACTGATCATAAGCCCCTTGTAAATATTCTATCAGTGGGAGGAGGTTGGAATTCCACAGCGAGGATCGCACGTTTGACATCCAGGTTACAAGAATACAGCTTTACAGTGGAATACATTCCTGGAAAAAAAAATGTGACGGCTGATTGCTTGTCACGTCTGCCTTGTCTTAGTTTAATTGACAGTGTTAAGGGCTGTGAAGATTTGGATTTTGTTTGTGGTTTGCAGGACTTTGTTGATTCACAGTATCAAGAGATCACTGAACAGTTCTGGTTTAAGTGTCAAGAAGAGGATGAAAAGTTTCTTACTTTGAGGAAATATTTGTTGGAAGGTTGGCCCAACAAAACCAATGTTAGAGAAGACATTGTTCCATTCTTCAATGTTGCTGATGAATTATTCTGTGATGGTGATCTTGTGTTTAAAGGTGACAAGTGTGTTCCACCCGTTGGCATTCAAGAGTTAATACTCAAGTTGGCGCACAAAACCCATCCTGGTATTTCTGCCATGAAGCGTTTGATTAGATTGAATTTCTGGTGGCCTGGTTTAGACAGGTTTGTAGATCGGGTGGTTAGGGATTGCAGTGAGTGTTGTGACAAAGACAAAATGCTAAAAGTTGTTGTTCCACCTCTTAAGCCGGTGGTTTGGCCTGAAGTTCCATGGAGTAAAATTGCCTTTGACATTTCTGGTCCATTCAATATTTTGCCTGAATCTTCTCGTTTTGCACTTGTGATTATTGATTACCATTCTAAGTGGCCAGAGGTAAAGTTTGTGTCAAAGATCACTTCTGAGGTTATAATTCTGTTTTTCCAAGAAGTATTTTCTAGAGAGGGTTGTCCTTCCACTTTAGTGTCAGATAATGGGGTACAATTGGTCTCATCAGAAATGCAGTCATTTTTACAATCTTGCAATATAAAACATATTAGGACTTCACTCTACGAGCCACATGAGAATGGTCAGGTTGAGCGTTTCAACCGTGTGTTAAAGAACTTTGTGGTTGATGCTATTAAGGAAAAAGGTAGCTGGTTGAATATCCTCAGAGAGAAACTTTGGCATTACCGCATAACTCCACACACCACCACAGAGGTTAGTCCCTTCAAGTTACTTAAGGGAAGAGATCCTGCTTCTGTTATTTGTCCTTGGTGGTTCAAGGAGAAATGTAAGGCCTTTTGTGAGGATGTTGTTGATGTCAAACTCGTTGCGGACAGAGTGGCTTCTAAACAAAGTAAATCTGCCCTGTGGTACAACAAAAGGTGGAGAGCTAAAGAGCATGGTTTGGCTGTGGGTGATTGGGTCAAAATTCTGAAACCTTCATTTGTTAGCAAGGGAGTGAGCAAATATAGTAGACCCATTCAGGTTAAAAATGTTTTCCAAAACTCTGTTATCACGCAAGATGGAAAGGTCTGGAATGTAAGCAAGATTGCGAAGTGCCCTGTCCAGTTTGGTGTGAATTCTCATTTTTCTGGTTACAATTCTGCACCAGGTCTGTGTTCTAGGCCTTCTACTGACACCATTGCTTCCAGGATCAAGTTTGATTCCCGCACTCGTAGAAAATCCATTTCTTTACGAGACTATGTATAATATTTTGCTCTGTAAAGCTTTGCTTCGTTTTATTATGATTTTGTACATATGTTATTCCCTTTGTTTTTCTGTTTATGGGGGAGATGTGTTATATCCTACATTATACATTACTTCTCCTTTAATTGCATGAGACTTTGTTCATGAAGTTCTGGTTCTCAGAACTTTCCTGGTGATGCATTCTGCCCTTTCTGTCAGTTGTACTTGGACCTTGAAGCTGTATACTTGATGCTGTGCTGCTGAATAAAGCTTCTTCATTTAAACCTTTTTCCTGGATTATTACACAGACGCTCTCCAAGTACCTGTTACTATAGGTCCTATAGTGTCGATTTATGACCCAGAGAAAGCACGGGAAGAGGAACAGGCACGGTTGGACAGGGAGAGAGCAGAAATGGAGAATAGGAACAACATGATAAATTCTCAAAGGCAGTTGGCAGGTCCAAGAGATTGGAGCACTCCGTTAAATCAAGCAGGGGATCCCATAATAGATCAAGGGGTTCAGAGAGGACCGATGGATCTAAGGGGACCACGACCGAAGTCCTTTAAGGAATTGAGGGCTGACCTGAGAAAGTGGGATACCAGCATGGGAACCCAGGGTAACAGGTCAGGAGTGGAAGCTGAATGGGGAAATCGAGGTGATGGAACATTGTCTCACTATGGGGCTAGCGAAAGCAGCCAGGAGTGCGCCGGCAAAAGTCAGGAGAATAGAGGGGTTGCATGCCATTCCCTTAATGGAAATGGACCGGACCGAGAGCATAGGAGTGCAGAGTGTGGAAGGGTGCCTCGTCTCATTCACAGCGAAGGAGACCAAAGGACACAAGAGTACCGGGATAGCTTTAAGTGCACTCACCATGCACCCGGCGATAATAGACCACACTGGGATCGCGGGAACATGGGGAGTTGCGAAGGGTCTTACCATGTGTTGAGTGATATTAGGCAGCAAGGGAATTGTGAAAACAGGGAGGATAATGGAAGGTCCTATCATGCATCCAGAGAAAATGAGCAGAACAGACAAAGTGGGATCGTGGGAAACCGAGCAGTGTTTCACCACACGCCAAGGGAAGATGGAAGAGCATGGGACCTAGAAAGATGGGAACATGGGAGAACTCCCCATAATTCACCTGAGCCTAGGCGTAGGACGCGGAGCTGGGATGGGAGAGATGTGAATGGACCCTCTAAGAATGAGACGCTGAGGGCTGAGATAAAAGCAAAAAGGTTAGACGTAACCAGTTTAAAATCAGATCTAGATGAAATCATAGATGGTACGTTGCCTTTGGAGAGGATTGATATGTACGAGCAAGATGAGGTACTGTTTATAGCAAAGGATATTACCAGAAAGGCGAGAGCAGTACATGAGAAGTTATCCGAATTAGCAGATAAGTACATGGTAGACTTGTCGAGAACAAAGGCATTACAGGGTAACCATAGGTTGCATTATTCAGATGAGGACCTCGAAGAGAGGAGAACAATCGGGTTAAAAACACACATCAGAGAACTGATTACAGGGATAAGAACATGGAGGGATCTGGATAAGTGGGAAGAAAGGTGGTCCAAGAAAGGAACCGTTAGACGGAGCACAATTGGGATGTCCCCAGAGGGAGGGCTACAGAGAATGGAAGCTTTCCCTTTGTGAGAAATAGCGAATGGGAGCTATGTGCATGTGCCATGGAGTAGGGGAGATTTCGCTGCATTTACAAATTATTTTCCTAAGCTGAGAGAGAATCCTGTGGAGTGGTATAAGCAGGTAGAGAGGTTCGTAAAAATCTCTAAGGTACTGTGGGTCGACCTGAACACCCTGTTTGACATCGTAGTACCAGGAGACCTGTGGACAGCATGCAAGTTTAGTGTTGAATGGCCCACATCAGAACCGGAGAGGGATGCTCAGACTAATGGACCGTCAGAAAAAGTCATGGAAAAATATGAAAGGGTAATGACTTGGCTGAAAGATAAGGTGCCACTGCAGGACATAGATTGGGTCAAAATAGATCGAACCAGGCAAGAGCCCAAGGAGACAGTCCATGAGTATTATGAGAGATTATTGAAGGCGTTTAAACAATATAGTGGACTAGATGTCATGGATCCTAAAGACATAGGACAGTTCGTATCGAAATTTGTCTTGGGATTGAGACCTGATATTTGTTTGATGATTCAGCAGCATTTGATTTGTTGGCAAAACAAACCATTAGATGAAATTTTGAGATATGCAAGGTATTGCAGTGATGAGATAGATTCTAAAGCCAAGAAACTTAAGGAGAAGCTGATGATGGTGCAGATGCAGTCGGCTGGAAAGGGTGGACAGCAGCAACAGGGAACAGGGACCATGGGTAGGAGACAGAATAACCAGCATAGGGACAGTGAGGAAAATTCCAATTCGAGACCTAGGTTAGACATTGCAACATTGAAAAAGACGACCAGGTGTCACCAGTGTAACGAGGTGGGGCATTGGAAACGCGAGTGTCCCTATAACACTGAAATTGGAGAACTAGAACGAGAGGAGGAAGAAGTCCAGAGTAATCTGGTAAAGGGGACAACGATACACAAGGGAAAGGTGGTCAAAGGGGGGACCCCGGCTCCTCGAGCCCAGGTCCCTCAGCCACCCAGAATTTCGACAGGAGGAAAGACCTATAGACAAATGCCTCTTTTTGTAGGAGGAGAAGAGTGTTACTATGTTGATCCTCTAACTGGACAGCGGGTAGATAGAGAGGAGGACTGTACCCTCGGGGCAGTTCTAGAGGTGGACCAAAGGGGACCATACGTGGAGGCTGAAGTGGCAGGATGTCCTACGACCTTTTTGGTGGACACGGGGGCCACTCGATCCACTCTGAGATCAGCAGTGGTTCCAGGTCTGCCAATGTCAGGGGAAACAATACAAGTGGTAGGAGTTGCAAACAGGAGAATGACAAACCCATTGACAGAACCAGTGCGAGTGAAAATAGGGAAATACAGCGATGAGCATCAGTTTGTGGTTTGTGATTCTAGCCCTGTGTGTCTGTTGGGAAGAGACTTATTGTGCAAGCTAAATTGTACGATATACTGCACACCTCAGGGAGTGGAGGTACTGACTAACGATGATGATGCTGACTTCAAAGTTGCAAATTCAAAGGTATGCGTGGAGCTGTATCCTACTTTGACAGTGGAAGAGCTTCCTTGGGACTTAAGAGAGGCGGTGTCATCAGAAGTGTGGGATTTCACTGGGGAAGAGATAGGGCTGATCAAAGGGGTAGAACCAGTGAAAATCATGGTAAAACCAAATGCTGAATATCCGAGAACACCCCAATACAAGTTGACCCCTGAGACGATAGCAGGAATAAAGCCCGTGATTGACTCCATGATAAAGCAGGGAATACTGAAAGAAATCGTGGGTAGTCCATGTAACTCCCCGATTATGGGTTTACAGAAACCTAGTGGGAAATTCAGAATAGTGCAGGACCTTCGAAAGATTAATAACATAGTTGTTTCATGTTGTCCAGTGGTACCGAATCCATCAGTGATATTGTTTCAGATACCATTCCAAGCTGAGTGGTTCACAGTGATAGACCTTTGCCAGGCCTTCTTTTCAATCCCATTAGATGAGGAGAGCCAATTTCTTTTCGCTTTTAAGCTGGAAAATCGCGTATTAACATGGTGTCGTATCCCACAGGGGTATACAGAAAGCCCGTCGATTTTTAACCAGCTGCTGAAGAAAAATCTTGAAAGTCTAGTACTGCCACAGAACTCGGTTCTAGTCCAGTACATAGACGACCTACTTGTTGCGTCAGAAACAGAGGAAGCTTGCAAGGTAGACACCATCGCCTTGTTAAATCATCTAGCTGAAAACGGACACAAGGTGTCCCTGAGCAAGTTACAGTACTGTTTGACAGAAGTACAGTACTTGGGTCACAGGATTGAAAAGGGGAAACGGAAAGTGTCACCAGACAGGATAGAGGCGATCATGAAAATGAATTCGCCAACGACACAAAGGGAAGTCAGGATGTTTCTAGGAATGGTCGGGTATTGCCGACAGTGGATAGCTAACTTTTCCCTGAAAGCAAAACCCTTACAAAAACTGACGCACAAGGAGGTGAGTGATCCGGTACCATGGGACAAGGACTGTTTGATGGCATTCTTGCAGCTGAGAGAGGACTTGTGTCGTGCTCCTGCTCTGGGAATGCCGGACTACGATAAACCATTCCTGCTTTACTGCTGTGAAAGAGAAGGTTGTGCCTTGTCAGTTTTGGTCCAAATCCATGGAAATGCCCGTAGACCAGTTGCCTATTTCTCGGCTACTCTAGATCCAGTAGCCGCAGCGTTGCCCGGATGTCTCAAATCCGTTGCTGCAACGGGTGTCAGCATTGAAAGGTGCGAAAATATTGTTATGGGACACCAGTTAGTGGTGTATGTACCTCATTCTGTGGAACTGTTAATGACCAGGACCAAGACACAGCATCTGACAAATAGCAGGCTCACGCGCTATGAGCAAGTCATTCTTGCTGCAGAGAACGTGACCCTTAAGAGATGCTCTGTTTTGAATCCTGCCACTTTGATGCCACTTCCAAATGATATAGACGATGGAGAAGGTGAAGATCACGATTGCCTTGATGTGACTGAACTATGCACCAAACCGAGACCAGATATCGTGGATGAGCCATTGACTGACACCGATGAAATTTTCTTTGTTGATGGCTCATGTGTAAGAGACGATATCGGTCAGTTGAGAGCAGCTTATGCTGTTTGTACCATTACTGGAGTTGTAGAAGCCGCATGCCTGGAAGGAGTACACTCCGCTCAGGTAGCTGAAATTATTGCATTGACACGTGCCTGTTTGGCAGGTAACAAAATTCGAGTCACCATTTACACCGATAGCCAATATGGTTTCGGGGTAGTTCATGACTACGGGCAATTGTGGTCTCAGAGAGGTTACATGACCTCTTCCGGCTCACCTATCCGAAATGGGGAATTTGTACGCCTATTGTTGGAAGCATTACAAGGTCCGGCAGCAATTGCCGTTGTCAAATGTACAGCTCATACAAAAAATGCAGATTTTGTATCACAGGGAAATCGGTATGCAGATGAAGTTGCACGTTATTGTGCAGAGCAAGGATACTCTTTCACGGAAGTGGAAGTGGGAGGGATACAGGAAAAGACAGAATTAACTATGTTGTTAGAAACTGTAGATACTTGGGATGAATTAAAAGTCATTCAAGAAAACGCAACAGACTTTGAGAAAAAGACATGGGAAACTGCAGGATGTGTGAAGAGTGAGATGAATTTTTGGGTTTCAGCAGATGGAAGGGCAGTATTACCAAATGAATTAGTAAGTCCAATGGCAAGACGAATACACGGTCCAGTACATCTAGGCAGAGATGCTATGTTGCGGGTATTCAGGCAAACGTGGTACAACCCCAAGTTTAGAGTAGCCGCAGAAGCAGTGTGCCAACGTTGTGTGACCTGCCAGCAACTGAATGTAGGAAAGAGAACACCAGTCACGTTGAGCCACATAGGGAGGTCTGGGGGTCCGTTCAATCGGATGCAACTAGACTTCATTGAAATGCCAAGATGCAACCGCCTTCGATACGTTCTGGTGGTTGTCTGCATATTTTCCAGATGGGTCGAGGCTTACCCTACACGCAGGTGTGACACACTCACAGTAGCAAAGTTATTCCTTAGGGAGTTAATACCGCGCTTCGGGGTGCCGGCCTCTTTGGAATCAGATAGGGGAACACATTTCAACAGCGAAATCGTGAAGATGCTCTGCTCAGCCCTGAATATAGACCAGAAATTGCATTGTAGCTATCGACCAGAAGCTTCGGGAATTGTGGAGCAGATCAATGGCACAATAAAGTCCCGAATTGCCAAAGTTTGTTCATCAACATCCTTAAGTTGGCCTGATGCCCTGCCACTGGTCCTTATGAGGATACGTAGCACACCAGACAGAAGGACAGGACTCTCTCCACATGAAGTGTTAATGGGGAGGGCCATGAGACTGCCGTCAGTGCCAACTGCAGCGTTGTTGAATATCACAGATGATCTGATCCTGGATTATTGTAAGGGACTCTCTGACGCCATTCATTCTGTGTCTCTTCAGGTGCAGGCTGCTGAAATCCCATCATCCCAAGACCTGTGCCATGACCTGTGCCCTGGGGATTGGGTCGTGGTGAAGAAGCACGTCAGGAAGAATTGTCTAGACGTGCGTTGGCGAGGGCCCTACCAGATCATCCTAACCTCGAATACTGCTGTTAAGGTCGGAGGGCTGCCCAATTGGATTCACGCCTCCCATACGCGGAGAGTTCCAGCACCCCTGGAAGAAACAGCTCCTCTCTCTGATGAAAATCCAGCTGTGGACGAAGAATCCATAGAGGGGACTAGCCAAGCTGTGGGGGTGTCGGAGGAAGCTGGGAGCGTGACAGACCAAGTGGAAGAAGGGCAAGACGACAGCGAAACCGACGTCGCCACAGAAGAAGAAAATAGCTGTGAATACGAAACAGACACTGATCAAGCTGCAAGTGATCAAGAGTCGAGTGCAAGGACAAGGAGCAGGAGGACAAGGCGTGGAGAGGCTAGCTGGCCGGAAAGAAGAAGGAGGCCAAGCCTAAGATCAACTCCAGAGAGAACCCTTGCTCCCATATCCGAGGACTCAGACTTGGACGAAGGTGCACAGAGCTCAGAAGCGGAAGGTCCGAGGAGAACAAGGAGAGTGCGTGTACCCTGCAGAAGATACGCCACCCCTGAGTGGACCTACCTGGCAGCAGATGTCTTGGGGACAGAGATCAGGGAGAGTGAGGGCAGTGATAGTGGTCAGCACTGACCCCATCATCCAAGTGGAAGTGCAGTTGTTGGTGCCTGGAGTCGAAGCCGAAGGGTTACTAACAATCAATATCCCCAACCCTCCCTACTTAAGCAGAATAAAGGACATGGTGTTGAACGGAGTGGAATTTCCAACCTTTGGAACAACGGTAACAGAACACGAGGAGACCATTCTTCGCCTAGAAATATTGGAATACGCCATTAGAGCCGTTGGAACACGTATTATAGTAGACACCTAAAGACTTTGTAAATAAACAAGAGTGAGAAGATAACCTAGCGCCAAGTGGAAGAAGAATAAAGTTAGGGACTTTCCATTTAGTTGACGGAGAAGGGCTAGGGTTGTCTGTTGTTACAGTTCTAAAGACTGATTGAAAAAAGAGATTGCCAGCTTCCTAAAGTGTGGTTCAAAGGACTGAATGAACAAAAAGAGACTAAGGAGCTACACTGTTTGATGAACATGGAGGCCGGCAACTCGAACCGCAAAACGAAATGCATAATAGGTACACTTTTAGCAGGAGTTATTCTCCTTATAGTTTTAGTAGTTACTGTATCATATATAGTAGGACACGAAAACGAAACGAAAGCTACAGAAGCAAAGGTTGAAGTGACATCAAAACCTACTATTGCTAGTAAAAAGGAGGACAATGCAATTCAGGAGAAAGCGCTGCTAGCAGCGGAAGCTCGTAGATTACATGTAGATGAGTCACAGGGCAACTTCAAATCAAACGCTTATGCCAAACTACTATATGAGTACATTGATGTCATGGAGGCTAAGGATTGCTACGTCTGCATGAAATTGCCTGCTTCTGTAGATGAAGGCATTAGATATCATCATCTTCCATTGACTTATGGCATTACATGTAGTTTATTGCTTAGCATATTTTATGGACGAGATAGTTTTGAACATTATTTCAAAACCTCTTGAGAAGGGTATACAGAATTTAACCGAAATCCATCAGGAAATTGAGGACCTAACACGAGTGAACGTGTGGGAAAAAGTGGGTCATGGAATGGGTAAAGTTGGAGGTTGGTTTGCCAACCTAGGGAAGAGTTTTGTCTGGTACATACTAAAGCCTATCCTCATATTAGTGATCTGCATAATCATACTGTGGGGGTTAGTGAGGTTGTACAAATGGTATAGGTCAAATAGGTTGCAAAGAACCATGAGAGAGCAGGAACAGAGATTAGCTGCCATGCAAGATAACCAATACAGGAGTCTGAGAGCTCTAGAAACGATCAAGAGAGGGAGTCTTGCAACGAGTTCTGTCTAAAAATAATTTCAGATTGGTGTTGTGTTGGTGATGACCCCTAGAGGTCATCAAAGGGGGGAACTGAGAGAGCGCAAATTAAGTAAAATGTATAAGTGCACCATATGTACAACCCAGTTGCACGAATTCAGTTAAAGTATCCAAAAGTGTTGAAAATATATAACCGCATATACTCATGAGTGTTTAGTCAATATAGAAAACATATATAGAGTGTGGAACTAATGTAGAAATGTGTGGAAGTGTTTAGGAATGTTAGAAGTGTTAATTATTATTATTATAGGGGTTTGTAAAGCGCCTGGTGACGCCTCCCGGCGTGTCCCCGCGCTGTGGAGAGTGAGTATTTTTAAGAGGAGAGACAGAGAGCCACACCTAAAAAGTAAAAAGATGGGTTTTCAATAACTTTCTGAAAGTTGACTCATTATTTTCTTGCCTAATGATTGTGGGGAGGGCATTCCACTTCCTAACAGCAAGAGTGCGAAAGGACCTTCCTCCCATTCGGGCCTTTTTTGAGAGCGATGTTTTGAGCAGGCCCGTTCCTTTAGATCTGAGAGATCTGCTGGGTTCATACGGTACTGCTAGATCGGCCAGATATGAAGGGGCTTTTTGGTGGATAATCCTATGGCACCAGAGAAGAGCTTTAAAATGTGTCCTCTTGCTAATTGGCAACCAATGAAGGGTGGCCAGGGAAGGTTTGGAGGGAGCTCTACGAGGAAGTCTTAGTACTAGGCGAGCTGCTGAGTTTTGCAGGACCTGAAGTCGTTTAATGTTTTTTTCTGATGTGCCCAGCAGCAACACATTCCCATAATCTATTCGGGAAGTGATCAATGCCTGTGTCATAGTACGTCTGGAATTCAGCGGGAGCAAATCCAGAGTGCGATTGAGGGTTTTCATGACCCCAAAGCACTTGCCTACTGTCTTTTTGACATGGCTGTCGAAAGAGAGCTTATTCCAGATTCCATGTTATGTAGCTGCTACTGAAGAAAATGTAATGCTGCAAAACGTAGAAATGTGCAGGCCTCATGGCAATGTATGAAGAACGAAAACGTGCATTTACATCTTTCACATGACATGGATTTACTATTATTCAGTAATTTCTGCTCACATGTTAAGAATCATGTTTTAATAGAAGTGTTTCATGTAATCAGAGTGTATTAACAAGAATTGTTTTAGTTTTAGAAATAAGGGTTCACTGAGTGTAAGCCACTGCAGGAATTTTAGTAGGCCTGGAAAGATAAAGTGGCTTCTTTGATCTTCCACGTGTTAGTTAAAGTCGAGTCTCGTTAAGAATAAATTGTCAATTCTGGTCGAAGTTTTATGGCCTGAAACAGATAAGTGAAGCCTGGAATTTGGGGCCCAAGTTGTGGGTGTCTGTCTGCAGGTGTGAGGGGGTTCCAATCAAGAGCGTGATGAATAGAGCTCTGTCCAGGGAGACAGGCACAGGCCTGGAGGAGGGTTCAGGAATGTTCTGGGGGGGTACCATCGAGCCGGAGAAGAAGCCTGGGAAGCAAGGTCAACGCTAACGAAGAGGCCCAGAGGAGTAGCCGCATGGAAGAAACCAGAATCGAAACCACGTGAGATGTGTACGTGAGGGGCGTCTCTGAGGGGCGTTTCAACTGTAAATGTGATTTTGTATTAGGGACAGCACCCTGGGGTGGAGTTAGAGCAGATGGCCTGAGGACCCTTAGAGAGCGGATGGGTAGGCAGAGAGGGCATGACTGCAATGCATAGGGTTCCACCTCAGACTAAGAGAAAGTGAGTGAACTTCTTTGGAAGTCACCACGGCTGACACCTTTTTAGGTTAAGATTCTGCTAAGTAGGGATGCCACCTAGTCTAGTGCAGGGACAGTCTAATCTGATCTCTTTCCTTTCTGTAAATGACTTCTAAGTTACATCTTGTGTCTATATTGGCAAACTTGTTAATTCTTGAACTGGCTTTAGTGGTATTTTTCTGTCGTTTAAGATCTTTCAGAGAATTCATGTTTTTGCTGATGCCAGTGTACCTTTTGAACCTAATATTGAGATGCTTGTATCTTCAGTTAACCTTGGCTTTATAATAAAACTTTAAAACTGATCCGTGGTAAGTGGTTCTTCAGAGTCGTGCCAATTATTAGTTTGATTAACCTGGTAGTAGATTACTTTTTACTCAATGACAGGCAACAAAGATTTAGTCGACCTGATTGGGGATTTAGATCTAGAGTGATCAGATAAGAGATCGAAAATCCCGCCTTCCCACTCTTCATTTCCAGATTCCCGAAGTTTCAGACTACATGCCAAAGGTAGAATGCAGAGTGTGGCTAACATCCAAGGATGAGCCTCTATCTGTTGTAGATTGCTTCTTTTTGCGGGCTCTAGGCATATGCCACAAATTGGATCATTCCGATTCCAGCCTGGCTTTGGGAATGGCCCTTGATCTGACTTTCTTTGTCCAGCTTTATTCTTTGGTCTGGCTTCCTCTAATCGTTCCATCTCACACAACAGTGTATAGAGGTGTCTTGACCCAACATGGTTACACAAGTCCTATGAGTTTGATTTGGTACAGCCACTCTCTTTTGGTGCTTAAGAGAGATTCCAGTTGTGGAACTTGAGCTCCTGAGGACGTGCCCCACCTGCCTGTCATTTGACACCAATGGCCGAAATGGCTGTGAGCCTATAAGGTCACGTTGTTCAGCAAAATGCACTCACTTATTACAGCACTCATAACATGTTAAATAACAGTATTGATGACATCACTCATTAGATTTAAAGAACAATATTCTTCAAATTACTAAGAAGGACAGCATTTCCCAAGGTTTAGCATTAGTTCTTGTCTCATTTTAACACCTAACTTTACTTTAACCTTTGGGTTTTTCAGGGAATCTATATGTATACATTACAAATTAAACACTGTGCATATCTTAAATGAATATGTCATTCTAAGTTTATTACTATGTTGTCTATTATCTTAACCCAACCAGTAATGAATGGTTGTATTACTTCTGTTGCACATACAAATCTGTTAACCATATTTATTTATTTATTTTGCAGTTTTATATAGCACAAACTCGGCCCAAGGGTATTGGAGCGCTTTACATGAGCGCCAGTTACATTACACAAAGTCACATTAATTTTTTTTAAAAAAAATAATAATTTAAACACAGGGATAGTAAGAGATTTGCTCATAATGACAGAATGTTGAGTAACGCTGGGACTTGAGCTTGGCTCCCCATTTCCAAGGTGGGCAGCTCTGATCTTTA
The DNA here is from genome assembly GCF_964263255.1 of Lissotriton vulgaris. Taxonomy (NCBI): domain Eukaryota; kingdom Metazoa; phylum Chordata; class Amphibia; order Caudata; family Salamandridae; genus Lissotriton; species Lissotriton vulgaris. The sequence goes on from NC_141694.1 coordinate 1,304,220,669, forward strand.
TGCCACATTCTCTTAAACTAATTCTTTCAGGGTGTTGAACAGAGATGCTAGGATGGAGGTTTTCAAGTAAGGCTGTTCGTGCATGCTGCACGTGGTAAATGTCAACAAGGCTAGTCAATTGCTTATAAGACGCAGGAGGTCGGGGCACAGCATATTATCGGCCAATGTAGCATGTTCATGAAGAACTTCTGCAAGAGCCAAGCCCTTGAAGAAGCTCCAAGAGCTCTAATGGGAACCTTCCCAAGAAGAGTGTGTCCTCCTCTTGGAATCTCACTCTGTGTGTAATAAACTGCCACGCTGGAGATGAGCAGCGAGAAATGGTACATCTTTTCACATGCAGCTGTCGGCCGGGGTGAAGTCTGTTGCTAAAACACCATCTGCATGCTGAAAGCCTGCTGGCAAGCCTGGCAGCCTGTCAGTTAAGGTCACTATATTAATAAAAGGGACCAGAAGTAGCGATTCAAACATACAGGGCCTGATTCACAAAGGTAAGCGTACACTTCTGTGTAAGTTTACAATTGTTTGCTATTCATAAAGGTATTTTACCAGTAGAATTTTTACAGCTGCAGAGACTCCACACATAAGAAGACAGTCCCATGTACACATTCTCTGTAACTACCTGCTCCACATGAGTCATGTTCACCTCACCCCTTTGTTCACTTTCCATCTTCAATGACAGTAGCCGGCCCCTCCTCAGCTAAAACATACTGTCTCTCAATATCTCAAGGCAGACAGGCTCTGCCTCTCTAATGTCATGTTTTTATCTTCCCACAACCTAACTAGCCCACAATTCTAAATACGCCTCATGCTCCATAACCCCTGCAGGTCTGGTTTCCACAACCACCATCTTCTGTGCTGGAGTGATCCTTGGTCTTTCTTTAGGGTGGATCCCCGAGAATATTGACGGTTCAAAAAATGTTTGCTATTTTCTCAGTGTTCTGTGCTCCATCTTCTTTATATTAAGATCATAAGCTGTATGGTTTTGTGTGGTTCTGTGTGTTTGCATAGTAGTGCCATCGAATTGAGATGGGCAAGCTGTTGTAAGCTCGAGCCAGGGTCGAGCCAGATACCTGCTTCTGGCCCAGTTCAAGGTTCATTTGGACTGTCAAGATGAAAACAAGCCAAGCTTTCATATGGCTTCTGTCTGCCACCTACATTCTACCCTCAGGTGCAAAACATTATAGACAAAGCAGTGCCCTTTGTAAAACAGGCGAGAGAAAGATATAGCCATCTAGCAGCTGAATTGTGCAATGTAAAACGAGAAATCCTGCTACTAGCTTGACCAAATTGTGTAGTACTAGGCATATATTTTATTCAAAAAGCCTCCTTTTTCTTCATTATCACAAAAAAGCACGTACTAACGCGTGTGTTGATACAAAAACTTTATTTTTTGCATAATAGACTATAATGTTGATCTGCCTGTAATAAAAACCAATACCGCATATAGGGTAGAATTGACAGCTGACTTGCCTCTTAGTTCACTAATGGCATTGTCAAGAGGACATTCAGGAATGTTTTTAAGTTAATGTTTAAAAACTATCACATATAATAAATGCCTGCAATGCAGTGATATAATATGATGTACTGAGGTGGAATACTTCCACATGTTAATGAAATATATAATATTTTTTTAATTTTGATGAGACACTATCTTATTTTTACATGATGTCTGTTGCATGAATTGCATGTCAAATATTTTCAGGGCTTGGCTCTTATTCAAGCTCTTAGAGCCAAGCCAGACCCTTGGCTCAGCTCTGGTTTAACCTTTTTTTTTAAATTTGTTGGCTTGGTCACTACTAACATTGAATGGGACCCTTCCAGAATCAGGTTTTGGCAACTATTTTTGTGCTGGAACCAGGGTTTGGGACATTCCCAGTAAATCGTCCTGACTTCCTGCAGAACCATTACATTATTCATATTTCTGAACACAGGCACATGCGCCATGGACAAGGAAAGGCGGGGCCGACATCGGACCCGCTGCAGTTATGGCGGGGTGCACCGGCCGCCACCCGCCCTGGGTCCCCTGGTGACCCGGAAGTGATTGAGTCACTTCCGGGTCACGAAGGGAACAAAGGCCAGGCCGGTTAGATCCGGCCTGGCGAACGAAGGGTTAAAAGGCCGCCGAGCGCGAGAGTCTGCGTCTTTGACTCCTGCACGCCACCGCCTGGCCTTCCAGCCTCTAGGAGACTGTAATTTTTTTCTTCTTATTTTTCGCCTTTGCAGGTCGCCAGGACTTTGTCGGAAGCGGTAAAGAGTCTTCAAAGTTTGGAATGGCTGATAACAGCGTTGGACGTGGACGGCTTTCGCGGGGATCCCTGAGCTCAAAAGGCAACAGCGGTGTGTGCAATCGGAGAGGCAGCAGAGGAGTGTTGGCAGCAGCGCATCCTGTTCACGATGCTGCGGTGATGGCTCGAAGAAGAGCAGTGCCAAGTTAAGTAGATGCGGCGTGTTGGAAGCTGCCTTTGTGCGAGGTTGGCGCTCAGCTTCTGCAATAGGGCAAGTGGCGAGTTGGGCTGCATCATCTTTTTCACCCCCAAATCGCTGCTGAGGTAACCCTCTTTCCAATGACATGTCTAAATGCAGATTAGGAACGGCAGGCCACGGAATGAATGGGTGTTTCTGCCAGCGGGCGTGTCTCGAGCCCTCTGATTGCAAGGCATTAATGCGCCGGCTCATGGCAGGGGTGAATCCCGGGCAGGCGAGCCTCCCACACAGTATATCACGGTGCACAATTCCAGTCAGAGCGATGCGAATCAGGACTGAGGGCGAGCCACCTCATTAAAAGCAATCTAAGCAGAAGCTCAGTGAGCTGCTCGTGCCTTCAGCGCGCCCCAGCTATGACTGACTGTGCAAGCATATGGTTCAGTTTGAAATAAATGTACATGCATCACATGAAAGTCTTAACACGGTGTGTCATAACACTGAATAGCTACAAGCGAAATAGGGATGTTCTCCTCCCGTAATGCAAACATGACGTCAAAGGACAGACAGGTCTAAAAGTGACGTTTCCACTGTTGAAAAGTATCAACAGTCAATTCTAGAGGGCGCACCGAGGCATGAAAATATAGGGGAATGAACGGGTTACATGTGAATTATGCAAGCTAATCTTCTAAACGTGCATAGTTTAGCAATGCTATCGGAATATGAAAATTTATTCACCTGCAATTCAGTCAGGGACATTTGTGTAGAGTATGTAGGTTGCGCTTTTACGTGCATAGTTTACGAGTTATGGCTATATATGTACATTTCTTTGTAACCCAACCACTGTGTCGCTGGAGCAAAGGCTTGATAAGTGTATGTTGTTTACTCAAACAGTGCTCCTTCCTTAACCCCTTTGCTGCGTCGGCTATTCCGCCGCAGCGCTACGGGGGCGGGGGGCCGCGCGGCGGGCGCATGCTGGTGACGGAACCGCTCCATCACCAGCCGCGGTTGAGCTGTGCTAATGACGGAGCGGTTCCATCATGGCCCGCCCCGCTCAATAGAACGCGCCGTGCAGGCGCGGCGGCCGGGCTATGACGGAACCGCTCCGTCATCAGCACAGCGCCACCGCGGCGGAGGACGGAGCGGTTCCGTCATCAGCATGGAACGAGTTAACTCGGAATTCCAGCAGTATGTCAAGGGTGGGTCTGACTCCTAGAATTCAAGAGTAAACAGCAAATACTTCAATAATAGATTGCAGCCAAATATTTGTGATTTAGGTCCAAAAAATAGAGGATGGCGCTCACATACACAGACAGTTCTACCAACATTGTGTTTGTGTAATGTATCCAATGCAGGGGTTATTTATGTGCAGCCTGTCAGGTCAATGGTTGACCTGTCGGCCTCGTTGTGTAAATTTTGTGTACACCTTTGACAGTTGGCATCAGCTGAGCAATGATTTCTAAAATCACTTGTAAAGCGCCCAAAAGTCCTACCTTTAATGACGTATAGACGTGAAGGTACTAACTATAATGTGATTGGCGCGCAGTGCTTGTACAGCGGTAGTTACAGGGAGCAATGCTGAGGTGGTGGGTTCGCGCCTCACCTGGAGCAGGATGTTTTGAATAAACGTAACCAGTGCTCTGATAAAAGGCAGCGCGCAGGGGGGGGCTGCTTATTGTTCTTAGTTTACCGAATTAAGCGTTTAGGGTGTCATAAGCTATTTACTTCAGACCAGGCATTCTGCAGGGCTAAATTATGGATTGGGAGGAAAAAATGTGATGGTCCCCCAAAGGGGGCGTGTGTAATGTAGTTAAGGGCATGGCTTAAAAAACACATAAGCAAAAAATCCATGCTTAGCATAGTGTGGCGCCTGATGGGTATTTTGCTGCTTCTGCTATTGCATCCAGATATAGAATACAAGTAGAACTACACCTACAACAAGTCAGGAGTATTGGCTTTGTCAATCATTGTTAGTTGCATATGATAAATAAGCACTGAAATAAGGCTTCCTTGCATGTAACATTAAAAATGATTCAGCATTTACATGAGGATACTCTGAAAGACCTATAATGAGTCTCTTTGAAGATGCATCAAAGGCCAGGAAGATTCCACTATCACTCACCCTCCTATGATTTCTCAGCATCTGTCAAATACACAAAACTATACTGTGCTACTCGTAAGGAGTGTCTGAATAATGGAGGCCTCTGCAGATAGACTGGATACTTACCCTTGGCTATAGGGGGCAGGGCTGACGTTTAACTTCATGATCTTTGCCACAAAATGTTTATCTATTGCTTCGAAGTAAATCTTAAGCACCTCGAAGAATGAAGTCTAAGGTCTCGTGGTGGAGGGAGCAATTGTGGGGCAGAAGTGGAACAGTCCTGGATCATAGGGGGTAAATACACCCCCTACAGTTAGCATGCAATTGCCTGTCGGCGTTATTTCCTTAGCCCCCATTGGGGTTACTCCGAAAGGGTGTCTAAATATTAAGGATTCTGCAGGTATACGGTACACTTATCCTTAGTAGGGTGGGCATGGCTGACTTCAATTTTATGATCCTAGCCATGAAGGGTCTTTTATCTATTGCGCAAGGTAAACTCAAGGAATATAGGTGATACATACACCTGCAATAGATTACATGTTGGGACGACTCCAAATTATTCAGCGACAACCCCACAAGGCACTGTAGTAGGATGTTTGTTAGTACCAGGGACTCCAAACACTTAAACAATTTCTACTGGCAAACGATGTCAAGTTGCTCTGTTGGGGGTACTTTGCATCATGAGGTCTGTTCTTGGGAATAGAACTGTTAGTCTGGTCGTTAAAGGGGGACAGTTTCTGAGCTGTCCCGGTTTAGCACCTATGGTACGAGGCTGGGCAAAGCACTCTCGGTAGCTAGCCAGAGGCTAATGCAACTAAGGCAGTAATCAAAAAGGAGTTTATATGTTTCCGGAACGCAGTTGACGCTAGGGACAGCATGTAATCACTTGTTGTAATTTAGGAAGAGGTGCCCAGGTATACAACTGGGGTTATGCAAGGGCACTGACATTGAAGGCCTAATTTCAATCAGCTACGTGATTGCCTCTTGCAAACGTTGTCAAGTTCTAAGGGGTAATAACTCTAGTACTTTTGGCACAGACACTAGGTTATTCAGCTTGTAAACAGAGGACAGGTCCACGCAACCTGGTTTTAATAGCCACATTTGGCCGGCGGGTCACACTTCTTACCTTTAGTTGAACTACTGAGAAACCCTTATCTGTATCCCATGCAATTGCAGACGCATTGATAGGGTTAGATCCCTCAATGTGGCACTCTGATTTATAATCTCAGGGACGATGTAGGAACAGAAATAGCAGAAATGGATTTACCAGTTGGTTTACGGTTTTTATGGAGCTATAAGGGGGGGTGCCATGGCCGGTAAGCCAAATGCTGCTAGTGGGATTGCATCATCAATGGTGTCAACCGCAGGGGCGTCCGGTAAAAAAAATGTTTTTTCAGACCTATTACTGTGTGAAGTAGTGTGGCTCACTGGTTAGAGGCGGCAGACCCGAGAGCAGAGGACAGCCCGGGACCAGGGTTCGATTCCCGGCGCGGCAGGTTTCTGGACCAGGGTCAGCGGACTCGATAATTCTCTCGCCTCGGTGCCCACTCTGATCAGCGATCACACTCGGCAACTCTGGGCATTAGCTTGCCTCATCTTCACTAACGGCCCCACCAGACCGCCGGGGATGCCTGGTCTCACCCTGGAGATACCCATTAAGGGACCATCTCTCAGGGAAGCCAGGAAGGGTTTCGCAGCGGTCGAAGCGCCTTGGGACCCTCCGGGTAAGTAGTGCGCTATATAAATGCCTATACATTTACATACATTTACATTTACACTGTAGGGTCAGCTCACAAAGTTAGTGAATTGCCAAACGTGGCCCAAAATCTTCTTTTCTTTACATATAGGTTACCTCTGGGGGCGGGCTCCAGGTTTTAACAAGGGGTCGTTACTTACTGAGGGAAGTGTGCTTAGCATATTACAGCGATTTCTTTACATGGTGGGGAGGTCAGGCCTACTTGGCAAGGGCCTCGGGGAGGGTCACTCAGGTACACTCTCACACTGATGACGTCATAAAAAGTACACCCCGGGCCCAGTTGTCATACCTTCAAGGGTATCCCCGCGCACAGTTGCGGCGGTACATAGGAATTTGGGGCCTGTGTCTAAAAACCCTAGGCACCAGGTGCGGGGACACGTAAGCTTTTGGGGGTTATCGTGTCACACAGATACGCTCATACACATATGTGTGACGGACTTCGGGAATACCAATAGCATCGGCCTGGCAAGAAATGTGCTTGGCGGCAGCATACCTTTTAGTAACCATGAATGTGCTATTTCAAAGCACTTCACACTTTGTACTGTCCTTAAGTGCTATGGCATTCACTTTAGACTCCAGGTCCATTCCTTAATGAAGGTCATACTACCAGGCACCCTCACTGTAACACTTATTTAAATGCTCCGCATCTGACACAAACTGATGCTATGCTAAACACACGCAGTTGCAAGTTTGATGGGAATGCATCTGGTACTAATCTTAGCTAAGGCTTAGCATTTGACAGCAAAGTAATACGTGCATGTGTACTGGATCTTTCGTCAGGAAGCCAGAAACACTAATCGTTTTTGTTTGTTTTTTCATTTATGTATGACCGGATCCATGGCGGATACCTGAGACGTGCTCCACACCGCAACAACTGCAAGAGGTGGACAGCCAAGGGGACCTGTACACCCGGAACGGGAGTGTCAAGCAACGGCATCAAGTGTGATGGGCGAACAATTCAACCGCTCAAGCGGTGCCAGCATGAGAAGGTGCTACTCATGCATTATAGTTGAAGTGTGTAATTGTCACCCATTTGTTGCCAGTTGTGGGAAATGGGCGGTGCACTGCATTACAGGTGTATACCGTCACAGCTTGACCAGGAGCACAAGTATTACGGAGGAGGCGTCACAACAACACCCTTGTTGTGAAACGGTTACAGCTATGACGGCGCCTGTACTCGCGGCCGCCTTCATAATTGACACTGCGTGGTGTTAGAAGGCTCCGTAGTAGGAAGGTAGGCTTGCACAGGGCTTAGCCTTACAATGGTATAGTTGAACCAACAACGATTAGCATTGACAGGGGAGGCGTGAATATCCGGTGCACCATGATGCTGATGATGGAGGCCAGGTAGTGGCTCCAAGAGGATGTGTCAAGTTCCTATGAGTAGGCCAGCCCCAGCTTTATGACCCTGCAACTTGAGCAGGATTGGGTGGTCAGGAACACTGGAGTAGGTTGGTTTTACACGTCTAGGGCCAAGATACGCCCTATCACAGCAACTCCAGGGATTCCAAAGATGGTGTCTCTCCGTCCAGAGTAGGGAATGAGACCTTCGGACAGATCTTTAGGCCCAGTTAGTGGTGTATAGTGAGGCGACCTGTTGGTGCACCAGGGTACACCCAGGCATTCCAGAGCCTCCAAGGGGAGGAAGCTAGTATGTGAGGGCATTGGACACATACCTAGTAACAAACTGCTGAGGCTAGCTAGGGCTTGTCACTTACAGACTATAGCACAGCTGTGGATCAGGGGGGAACCGTGCTTCTTAAGAAGACATTGTCCATTTGTTCACACCGGGGGAATGAAGACGTCGTAGGGGATCTTCTTGCCTAGTTAGGCGCGTATAGGGACAAGGCAGGACCATGCAGTGAGTAGGTAGGGCCTGATAGTTGGGCTAAAAAATATAATGGCTTGGCTAGGGGAATTTTTGAGGCAGGGCATGACCTTTCAGTGTAGGAGGGTAGGGGGGCCAGATAGTCGTCAACTATGCTGGCCTGTGGCGGTAAGGTCATGATTGGTGAGCAGTTAATTTAAGGTCCTTAGGGGGCGGCGCCATTCTCGAATGGGGTCGCCCAAAGGGAGGGACAAGTGGTCTCTCCTAGAACTCCAGGGGCAGTTACAGCCTGTTGGCTACATGGGTGCGGGGGAGGGGAGAGTCACGCTTTCTCTAGGCTGGTTGGCCACCCCGCACGTGCACAATGACGCCAGTAAATGACGCAAAGATGCAAGGGCCCCCTTTAATGGAGTTAATAGAGCGTACGGGGGTAACCGGGGAGCCAAAGTACCCGCACGGTAAGCAGGCCCTCTGCGCATGCACACTTCGACGGAAGGGCGTGATATCTGTATATATCAATTGTAACGTTTTCTGCGTAATTGTGTAAATATTGTTTATTTCAATTTAGATTTATTTTGTATGTTTTAATAAATACGGCCGGGGGGGTCGAAAGATCCCCCACCTTCCAAAGAAACCCCTCTCATGTCCTGTTAATATTGTTGGTTAACAGAAGGGTGGGGGTCCTCCGGCAGTCCCTGGCCATAAGGAAAGGCGGGCCGACATCGGCCCCGCCGCAGTTATGGCGGGGCGCACCGGCCCCCACCCGCCCCGGGTCCCCTGGTGACCCGGAAGGGATTGAGTCACTTCCGGGTCATGAAGGGAACAAAGGCCAGGCCGGTTAGATGCGGCCAACAAAGGTTTAAAAGGCCGCGGAGCGCGAGAGTCTGCCTCTGACTCCTGCGCGCCACGGCCTGCCCTTCCAGCCTCTAGGAGGCTGTAAATATTTTCCCCACTCACCATCGCCTGAAGCAGATGATTGTTATTGTGTGTTATGAAGGTTTTCACATTTTTGTTATAAATGTTTATGGATGACAAGTGTCTGACTAACACGTTTTGTTCCTTAGAATTTTCTCCCGTTTTCAGGTCATCAATCCTCGAATTTATTGCTATTCCTTGGTCAGGGGGTAAGGTCATCATTGGTGAGCAGTTAATTTAAGGTCCTTAGGGGGCAGCGCCATTCTTGAATGGGGTCACCCAAAGGGAGGGACAAGTGGTCTCTCCTAGAACACCAAGGGCAGTTACAGCCTGTTGGCTACATGGGTGCGGGGGAGGTGAGAATCACGCTTTCTCTAGGCTGGTTAGTCACCCCGCACGTGCACAATGACGCCAGTACACGGTGCAGAGATACAAGGGCCCCCTTTAATGGAGTTAATAGAGCGTAAGGGGGTAACCGGGGGGCCAAAGTACCCTCACGGTAAGCGGGCCCTCTGCACATGCGCACTTAGACGGAAGGGTGTGGTTAATAGGGCGTACGGGGGTAACTTGCGCATGAGCACTCCGACAGGAGGGCGTGGTCAATAGGGCGTACGGGGGTAACCGGGGAGGGGGTGTACCCCCATGGTAAACGGGCCCCCTGCGCATGCGCACTCCTTCAGGAGGGCGTGGTTTAGTGATAAGGATTTGACACCAGTTATTGACCTTGCCGTAGGCACAAATAGGTACGCAGAAAACAAATATTGTATGTGATTGATATGTTAGTCTCGGATAGGAAATACCTTGTACTAGAAGTATGTTAAGGTTAGCATCGGATATCTATATATATATCTATTGTAACGTTTTCTGCGTAATTGTGTAAATATTGTTTATTTAAATTTTGATTTATTTTGTATGTTTTAATAAATACGGCTGGGGGGTCGAAAGACCCCCCGCCTTCCAAAGAAATCCCTCTCATGTCCTGTTAATAATGTTGGTTAACGGAAGGGTGGGGGTCCCCCGGCAGTCCCTGGCCATATTCAATGTGTGCTTCACCACGCAGATTAGCACCTGGGCTCATGCGGGCTCTTTTCACTCATCTCTTGTGGGGATTAGCTGCAAATGCCCCACCTCACAGAAATTCAGTTGATCATTCTGCAGAAGTTGTGTCTGGGCTAGGAGATAAAATCAAATGTCAAACAGAACCCAGCTCAACATTTACTTCTTGATATCAGACTTCGCAGGGAGAAAAATATTAGGCTGTCACGTTTCAAGTTTCTAAGAAATAAACTGAGCTCCAAAAGGGTTTTTAACTTTCTAAAGCTCTGTACTATATAGACCTATATATGTTTTATAGAAATAACAGGAATGCCTGAGAGTGTGTGTGTTGTTGTTGTTTTTGTTGGATAAGGCACACTAATCCACACACAGATTATCTCTCTGTCTGCACACACACACACTCTCTCTGGCTATAACAATAACTACCTAAGCTATTTTATCACTATTGTATGGTAATACTTGCTAGAAACAATAGATGTTTGCAGGGGGTATCTTAACCCCTTCATTTATCTTAAATTGAGTTTGTTAGTGAACAATTAGCAAACAAGCTTTTCGTACACATTTTTTCATGTTCCTAATTTCTTTTGGGCACTGTTTGTAAAAAATAACATTTGTGTAGAAACATAGCTGATGGGGGACAGTCAGTGACTCTGCTTCTCACGACTTGTCCCCCTTAGCTCTTTGCTTCTTGTGAAGGATCAACCCACTCATCCAAATTTGTGATTTTTCCGCAAGATTTATTTTCATTTACAGAAGCGAGCAAGACAACAACATATCAATTGACAGAGAGGTATGTACTAGAACGCTAACAAATAAGTGACAAGTTAACTCATTGAGCATATAAGGCTTTATTAGACATAGTCCATGGATCCCAATTTACATTTTTGTTAGCCATGTTTTCCATGGCAAAATAAAGCTAGGTGAATGGCTACACAACTAGCCTTTTTGGTGCTTAAGTTGTTCTTTGCTATTGTTTAAGGGCAATCTTTTAGCATTGCTGTCCATTAGGGTGACATTTATGCTTTGTAAGGTAACTTTTTCCAGGTTAGGAGCCTCTCTGTTATTTGAAAGCTTGGCCCCCATTCTTTTGGCATTGTCATGCTGGAAACTTGGCGAATGTGGAGAATTAGACCATGCGAGGAACTCATGCAGTGGAACAGCGGCCATAAGGACAGAGTTATTGCCTGCATTTGGGGTGTACATTTAGAAAGGCCAGTCAGTAGGGAAGAATGTGTATCCCAGAACACGTCAGATGCTCTACTAGAGTTGTAACAGCTGGTCCAGTTGGTCTTTAACGGTAATGTTGTTACTTTATGTTATGTAATGATATGTTACAAGCATTTGTGCAACATACTAGTTAGACCTGGCATGTTTGGCATGTTTTCCCCCTGTCTTCTTTGCTTCTGACCTCCTCTTTTTGACTGTGTGCTGCAGTTCGTTTTTGCTGGTTGTAGAGCTCTGGGCACTTTACCACTACTGATCAGTGCTAAAGTGCAAGTGCTCCCTGTGGAAATTGTGATGTGATTGGTTTTCCATGAGCGGCATATTTAATTTACTGGTAAGTCCCTAGTTAAGTGCAGGGCCTGTAAATCAAATGCGACTAGTGGGCCAGGAGCACTGATTGTGCATCCCCTATGAGTAGCCCTGAAAACATGTCTCAGACCTGCCACTGCAGTATCTGTGTGTGCAGTTTTAAACTGCCATGTTGGCCTGGCAAATGCACCTATTACCAGGCCCAAACCTTCCCTAAGTTAGGCCCAAGGGAGGTCCATGGGCAGGGTGCAGTGTATTTAAAAGGTAGGACATGTCCTGATAGTGAAATACTGCTAATTTCGTTCTTCACCATTGCAAGGACTATCACTCCCTTACCAGCCGCGGTCTGTGCAGGTAATAGCGGTATGGTAGTGGAACCGCATGAGGGGGATTTCGAGGGACGGTGCTGAGGGAAAATTATTCATTTAATTTTCCCTCTGAGTGAGAGTGACTGTTGGACTGTTCGTGCATTCACTCTAGATAGTCACACAAAGGGATCTGAGGTGTGCTCTGCATATATTGATGGTCCATCACCAGGCTGATGGGTCTTCCTGAGCTAGTGTGGTGGGAGGATTTGTCACTGACACCTGAATAGGGCTGTGCCTTTCCTCATACAAAGCTGTCTCCACTGCGCTGTAGTGTGTCTTAAGCCAGGTCAGCAAAAGGCAGGGTCATGTGCACTACAAAGACTTTTCTTTGAAGTTTCCCTACTTTGAAGACCGAGACTGGTATAAGTACTGGAGCTATAACACCACAACCCCAGAACATATCTGGACTAAGAGTAGATACTGCAAAGCAGAAGCTGTAGGAGGGGAACGGCCACTCTGATTGTTGCTGGGTTGTTCTGGCCTACTACTTGCTGCTTCTGTCTTGGGCAGTGAAAGAACTGGACTGGTGCTTTCTGTATCCTGCTTGGCAAGATTATCCAAGGACTTAAGTGTGCTTGCCTTCTGTTAGGAAGTCTCAGGCCATCAACGACTTCATGTGCAGCCCCTGAACATTTCTGCTGGGAGTTCTGACCTGCCAAGTGGTGCCAATTCCAGTTCTGGGCCTTGGAGGTGGCTTTGCTGCATGGAGAGAAAAAAATCCACGCATCAACTCCCAGCATCCATTTTTCCAAAGCAGCACCTCCGTGTAGTTGAAGATTCAATGCACCGCCTTCGCATGGCCGAAGAATCGACACAGCACCTCCCGTGTGGAGGAAAGATCACCGCAGCCTGAGTTCCGTGGCACCCGCTCCAACCTCGACGCAGACCTTGCGGAGCGGCTGAAGAATCAACACTTCACCTGATTTGCGGCTAGAAAATTTACACAGCATCTGCTCTGCTGCATTAACCCAGATTGTCAGTATTTTTTAAGCATGGTACTTTGACGCTGTATCTTATTCAGTACGGATTTGAGGTTGCGTGTGTGGAAATCAACGCTTTACCTTCCCTCACAGTAAGGAATCGACGCAACACTTCTCCTGCCATGCAGAAAGATCTGACGCCTCCATTCTGCTGGGACTGAGGGACTGAGGCATCGCTTTTGGTTTCCGGCGCCTCACCTCCTCTGCAGCTGTTTTTCGTCTCTGATTTTGACACAGCAAAGGTACTTTGTGCTTAAACCAATGCATCTATGGACTGAACTGGCTTAACCTTTTAAAAGTGCTATCTTTGCTTATGTACGTTGATTTTTTTTGTCATTTTGGTCTTGTTTTACTTGATAAAGATTGGTTATTTTTCTAAACTGGTGTAGTGTTCTTTTGTAGGGTTTTCACTGTGTTACTGTGAGTGTTGGTACAAATGCTTTACCCATTGCCTCTGAGATGGGCTTGACTGCTCGTGCCAAGCTACCAAGGTGGTGAGCATGGGTTATCTTAGCTGTGTAATTCCCTCATCCTGACTAGAATAAGGGTTCCTACATGGACAGGGTGCAAGCCACTAACGACAGAGATCCCCATTTCTTCCAATACTCTACCAACTATAAGATCCCATAGTATGTTGATGAAGTCTTTAGAGGTCACTAGAAATGTTAAGGATGGAGGAACCATCCACAATTGCCTGAGAATCCCACCTTGACCCTGAATATTATTCAAATCGTGACAAACTGGTGGAAAACAACTGTATTCTGGCGAATTCGACACAAATTGTGCATATCTTCTTGATTTCACATTGTTAACAACAAAACACTGAATTTAGTTTAGAGTTTTGGTTAACCAAAATTGTACCTGTGCATTTAAGTGAAATACAATAACGTTGGTATAACAGATTGACAGAACATGAATTTTGATTGATCTTGAATGAGAAAACGACCTCAAAACTAAATTCTTAGCCAAAGGTCCTAAGATTATCCTTACCTTATATTTTTGTGTTTAGGATTTACCACGCCCAAGGATTCGCTCAGGATCTTGAAGGGAATGTGCAAACAATACCTAACTTCTCAGTACCATATTTATTGTTCTTTTACTTCAATAATGTTTTTTCTTACCCAGAGTGTCTCTCACAGGCAAAGCAATGAATACATGAAGACATATTGCAGCCAGGCAGTAAAGGAAGACAGAAGTGGAATTGAAGCAGATAGGGAAGGAGAGACAGAGATCTGCAGGAAATTAATTCTCCTTTAAAGGAATAGGGTCGTTCGTACTTCCTATAGGATGGGCTCAGATGTGTAGTATGCCTCACTGGCAGCACCATTGTGGACAGTTTAATATCCCTCACGATTAGCTGTAAATACTCCATAGGTGTAAAGCACGAACATATCACCCCTTAAGGTTTCAAGGCACTGGAGGCTGTCAGGGAGAATAAGTGAACTATTGCCCAGAGTCACATGATGCTGAGCTGGGCTGCCACCGTGATCTCTGCTCAATGGAGTCAGCCGCTCTGGCCGCTGCGCCACACCTCTCCTCAATGTAAAAGAACAAAGAGCCCAGGGACAATACACCCCCCTGCACACTGCTCCAGATGCGATGAGAGTAGCACAAGTAAAGGCAGTCTTTTTACTGAGTATTGCGTCTTCCTCAGTATAAAGAAAATAGGGGCTGAGACCAATGTGGACTGGTTTGCTTTAGAAATCTATGGCCCATGTACAATGCTACAGTGTTCACTGACTCTGGCACATCTTCTACCATGTCTGAATATCTCCTGTTTACAATGAGTTTCAAGTTGAAGTTGTGTTATGTGTCTCTATGTCATTGACTATCATGGTCTAAGAGCACCACCGGTACTGGGTGGCCGCCTCTGGGTTAGGCAGGAATTAGACTTTGTTTCCCTTCGCTTGATCATGAGAGAGTCAGTGACTTAATGGCGGTGCATTAAACTTGCATTTCCCTTCTCTGAAAGCATTCCTCTTGAACATGCCCCTGGTACACAACCTTTTTTTCGAGCATCATTAAACCAATCCCAAAGGGAAATCCCAACACAAGAATGGCGCGAGAATATTGTGGTCTAAGTATCGCCTGACAAAAATATTCTTTACTAAAATCCTTTGCAAAAATGTAGCCTAATGAGAATTAATAACTGAAAATAGACACCCAGTGACGTAATATTTTTGTATTGGTGATAATAAACTACCTGGAATCTGAAGGAGGTCTGACCTGAATGTGTAACTGTGAGTGCAACTTAGATGTGGAGCATGCGTCTAGGTTACTATAAAACGCAGGGCCTCATTTACTAAATTTTGCCGCAGGGCAGCACCACAAGCCTTCTTGGTGTGTGGCCCTACAGAAAAAGAAAAGGGCAGGAATGCATCATATATATCAGATACAGCGCATTCCTGTCCTTTTCCCCTGCGCTGGCACCCAATGGCCAACCAAGGTGCAAGGGCGCCTGCGTTGCAGAGAATATTGTTTTTATGCAGGAAGGGACACATTCCTGCACAAAAACAGTCCTGAGAGGCTTTTTCCTCTTTCTATGTGTGCTGCAGACCCCAGCAGACACATAAAAAGGAAAAACAAGGAGAAATAGTGGTATTTCTCCTCATTGTGCCTCCCCTATGCCTCCCCTGGGGAGGCATAGGCTTTTGACGCATTCCCAAGTTTACGAGATCTAGTACATCAGGGAATGTGTCAAATGCCATGGGTGTTATGTGGGAACACCCACCATAAAGTCCATGGCACGCCTCCCTATCGCAGTGCAGCCATACGCTGCTTAGCCTCAGTCCATATCTACAAGGCCATGAAAAGCCGCACAGGGTGGTTTTACACGGCCTTGTAGATATGGGCCTGCAGCTTGTGCCGCCGGACTGTCACTAAAAGAGACGTTCCGGCGGCACACAGGGCCTTGTATATGAGGCTCAAAATATGTTAGCATGTATGCAAATTAGGGCTTGTCAACAAAAATATGCCTGCTACGATTTACCACATAAGTAAGTGCAGAGGTGAACATACGTGGGAGAGTATAAGTGAACACGTATAATCTAAACCTACATTTAAGAGAACATGAGGTGTGTCAATGAATATCTAACTGACTGATTTGGAAATGACTGTATGAGAGAGCGAGAGGTGGCGAGAGGGAGCGAGAGAGAATGTGTGTGAGTGTGTGTGTGGCCCACAGTATTTGCTAAGAAACCAAGTAAACATAGCAGAGTTCTGCTCCTCAATGGCTGCCACAGCACAATATGCTCTCTGTCTCTCCTCATGCTTTCGAGGCCTAAAATGCTTAGGTGTCAACTGTGAAGCTTTATTGCACAAACCTGCAGTAAAATCATTATATGCTCTAAAACACTGCTGCCCTTGTATATCTTGTGAGGTGCTGTGAAAGAAATGCGTGTGAGAAAAGGTATACATACTGTAGTTTATCTCCTATGTAAACAAATCCAAATCAAGCATAAGTTTGCAAAAAGATGATTTACAACCGTACATGGTTACCTGTGTGTTTCATTTGCACATAGAATGTATCTAACATGGACAATCCATATGTTAAATAAGATATGATGTTGGGAAGGGTTACAAGGCCTAAATATGACTGCCAGAGTCACAGGGAGTTGGAGGGGAAAGTACCAGGATCCTGGCGTTGGAGAGGAAAGTAGCACTCAAGGGAGATGCACACGAGCGAGAAAGCAACATGGGGAGTGTGAGACACATACGAGGGCGAACACAACATGATTGGGGCTGGTGAGAAGCACATGAGCGAGAGAGAGCTGTGGAGGGGAAGAGAAGTACACAGGGAGGCAGCTGGAATACACATACACGCTCATGGAGTGCTCATCCAAAAAGAAAAATGTAGTTCCTGAAACTTAAGCAGTGGACGTACACATGTAAAGAGGCAGTGATTCAGGGAATGCACAAACACAGAAAACGAAGGCAAGCCCACACAAGGCAACCAATAAAAAGGCAAACTAATGAGAGTGACAAAAAAGCCAACCAATGGTTAGCAGTGGGTGGACTCTAAGCCAACTGTGAGTTCACAATAGGTTTTACAAAACCAGACAGCTTGCATTGTCTGGTAGGCGAGACTTAAAAATACTTAAATGGAGCAACCTTACAGTAGGACCGTGTAGGACATTCCATACCAAGGGAGTGTATCATGGACAGGCTAGAGTGCTCACTACGTGTAGGATACATTTGGCTGTTGCCGCTACATCTGCACTCCTCATTGTCCTTGAAGAGTGCACCTCAGTAAGCAGAAGCTTTATGCATCAGTGAGTCCATGAAAAGACAGGAGGTGAATGGCTGTCCTTGAGGAGACACAGTGCAGACTGAGCTCAGGGGTAATTTGCTGGCCAGCAGCACTCTACTTAAAGCCACGCATTTATTTAGATAAGGCGCTCGATAAGTGTTGGAGCATCCCACAGAATTTCACATACACAGTACAGAAACAAAGAAAACTGCGATTTGGACCAATGGATTGCGACATTATTACTATATATACACATATCTTGCCCAACCAGATCACCATTTTCACCCATTTTGAGAAACATTTCTATGTCATGTCTTTTAATTTGTTGAATAATGATATGTAAGATTACCAGCTGCAGGCCTCATTCCGAGTCCTGTTGTGATAACGATTTGGTTGCAAACTGGAGTTTGAGTTTAAATTGTGACTCTTAGCTTTGTGGTAATTACTGCACATCCACAATTTTGCCCAGATACATTTCACCAAGAAAAACCTGGCATAATTTGCCAGAGGAAAAATGGCTGAAAAGAAGGAAACATGGAAATTTGGTGCACAGATACGACATGCTCGGGGTCAATCTGGACAGCAAAACTTGGAATGATGCCATAATAATACACCTGGTAATTACAAATACTATAGATTGCGAGATTTTGCAAGGTGTGGTAAACTGGCAAACAGGTAATTAATCAACCCTATGTAGTCATGCTTTCAGTGCAGTGCACCTTTAGCCACAGCCTTTAAATATTAGGGCTGGCTGTCCAGCAGGACCAGAGAACTTGGTTTCAATGTTCACCCACCCTCAGGGCCCTTGTTTTAATTTTATCGCCAATTAATGTAATCCTGATCCAGCACTAGCTGGAAGTACAGTGACTTTTTATGTACCTGCAGATACTTGTTAATGTCTTCCATCTGTGTGATCAAAGTAGTTAAGTTGTTATACAAGGAGCAGCAAGTAAAGGGGTTAGACTATCATTAGACCCATATTTTCTGCAGGTCTAAATGTATTGTTTTAATTAACCCCATTGCTGCGGCTGATAGTTTTCCCCTGTGCTGGGCCCCAATGATAATGGGTGTGGTCGTGACGGAACCATTCCGTCATCAGCACAGCTCAACCGTGACTGATGACGGAATGGTTCCGTCACCAGCATCGAAGGGGTTAAAAGCATGGCCTCTCCTAATAAAAAGTCCAAGCCACAACAGGCCACCCCAGGATAGGTTCCAGTAGTAAATTGAGTATTGACAAAGGAATGGTGTGGGCTTCTGGCATCCTTTCTGACGCTATAATATAATCTAGTCTATTAACCCAGGACAACTATACAGCGGGTACCTAAGTCTATATCGCAGGTGTTTTTGACTCACATGTTCACACACCCGTAGGTAACATAGAATGCTTGAAATGGTCCCTAATGAAAGCAAGGAAAATAGACTACCCATGCACATTTGGGAAGTAAAAGACAGCCTTTGCAGGTCTTTAGTGGGCCTCTTATACCATTGGGATAGAGTGCCATTGAACGTAGTGCGCCATTGATCGCTATGTTGACCTCAGTTGGACTCCTGGATGCTGCGCTGTTATAAGATTGTCAGATCCCGAGTCAAATTTATATTACATTTTGGGTACGTTCCTCCTACAGCAAGGCTATTTAGTGTACTATGGCAGCCTCTTGTGGTCATTTGTTGTGGTGCAATAAGGCAACTATCTGCAATTGCCATAATGCTGCAACCCACATTGCCACACAGTCAACCCCAGAAAAGACCTCTGGGGCAAAATCTGTATACATCAAACCCTCTACACCTTTATACTGAAGCTGTAACAGAAAGATGTCAAGAGAAACACATTATATTCTTGTTCATTAGATTGTATTTGTGTCACAAATATTCCCACATGTTACTTTGCCTTCGAACCATCTTTGTATTCTAACTACTATTAATTAATTTGGTGCCCAAGAAAATGGGATTCATGAAAATATAGCTATTCCCCTCGTCTCAGCCAGATTTATTACTGCCTAAAGGCCTGATTTACAAATCATTTCAGGTGTGGAAGTCAGGTTTAGTTACAACAGGCCTGATTCACACAGACCATTCACTGATTTAGGACTGAGCTGTACCTGTAAATCGGAGCCGCTTGCGTTTTTGAGTTAACCCCAATTTTCATTGGGTGGGAGTGAAGGAAGATAGGGAGTGTTAAGCAAAACATTTACAGATGACAGAAGTAAGGATTTCTAAAGTTACTTTTCAAATATGTGTATTTTCTAATTTATAACGTTTTTGCTGTGCGTTCACGAAATAGACAAATTTAGGATGACGAAAACAGTTGTTGGTATCCTTTTAGTGATGCACTAACGACTGCTCCTTAAGGAGGTCTTTTTACAAATAGAGCCCATAAAAACAATATAGCATGTATGCCCTCATTATGAGTGTCCGATAAAAATCCCCATTATTTCTCTCCCCGGGATGTACCATTACCAGGGGTCCTGGTAATTTCAGAGCGGGGTTAATGAGGATTATGTGCTTTTGGGGAATAACATACAGGAATTGCACTTACCATGTCTATTTCCACATGTTTTGCCCCAGTAGTCTACTGTGAGGCGTTTCGTGTCTGCAGTAGGTGAAATCTTTGGGAAGAATACTACTTAGCAGCAGTGCTACTGGTGGGTTGTGTGATTAAACCACGCATGCGATTACCACACATGCCTTTACAATGCGGCGGTTACTACACAGTACCATTACCACATGTTACCTTTTCCATGCAGGATGTTACAACAAATATGCGTTTCCACGCATGAATGGTAAAAAGGCATATGCGCGATAAAGGTTACATGTGGTAACAGTACCCGCATTGTAACCACCGGTACCCACCATGGCCCCTCCCATGCCTTGAACCCAAAAAGTGCCCAAAGCCAGTCCTGAACTCTAAGACCGGCACCTGCCCCTGCTCCTCCCAAGCCTCCAGGTCCAAAGCCTCTTCCCTCCCCCTAAGCCATATATATCACTCCTTCCCTCCCCACCAGCCCTGAAAACCTTATCACCACCAGCCCTGAGCCCTAAAATCCATACCCCAGCCCTGAAAACTACTCGACCCAAGCCCAAGCCTGAAAACTCGCACCTGCCCTGAGCCCTAAAACCCAGCACCCCACCCTGAAAACTACCCTGACCCCATCCCTGACCAGAAAACTTGCACTGCCATATGCACTAAAACCAGTCGTCCAGGCCTAAAAACTACTCATGAAGCTGCGTCCCAACCCCTTTGACGTCCTGACAACTTTTACCTCAAACAACTCCCACCCCCGCCCTTTCGCTCAGAAGGCGGTTCTCTGGAGAGTCTATAGCGCTGACTACCTTTACACGCATATGCCTTTACAGCAAAAATTGTTGTAAAGGCATGCGTGGTAAGACATAGTCGTTGTAAAATCATGCATTGCAAAGGCTATGCATGGTAATGGTAGTCACGGTGTAAGGTGCGCGTTGTAAATGTAACGTGTAGTAACAGCCGCGTTATAAAGGCTGTTTCCCCTCATGGTGATCTCATCATTCCAATGGGCTAATGAACTCCCACTACATCTATTGTAATTAACCTGAAACTCATAATGTGGGCCCTAAAACCCAAAATAAGATTTCACATCACTATGGCAGTATCAGTGCAGTTTCACCTGCAGTAATGTCAATGATATGTAAGGATGTTCGGCCACGTTTGCAGATTTTACTCCCATTCTTACATTTAGGGAGAGGATTTGTTGAAGTGTTGTCGGACAGTGGAATGCTAAAGAGTTGAATACACACAGAGATGTATCTTTATGAGCATTTACAAACATTTGCAATGCCTGTTGCACACCAAACTACACTTTACCCCTCAATGATCTGGTTCCACAGTGGGGGAAGTGCACAGGGTACAAAATGGGGGCCATCTAAATAAAGTTATGGGCGCTAAATGACGGCAGGGAGAACAGGCGGGTTCAACACAGCAGTGGGGCTGCAGCATGTTGAGATCTGTTGGGACACATTAAAAATGTGTACAAGAATGACATTTGAATTCTTATGATAAGGCATATATAGGATTTAAAGTAAGAACTCACTTTATTCTGGGACGCTAAACAGATTGAAATTAATTTCTCTTCCCTATGTCTTAGTCCCCTTCTATTTTGTGTTTCTCTTTTAGCATTCTCTCTCTCTCTTCTCTCTCACTCTTTGCCTCTTCTGTCACTCTCTTTATCTATGTCTCTCTCACCCTATCATCAGTGCTAGTTCTGGCTAACCCTCTTTATTTCTCTCTAATTGTATTCTTCTTCCTCTTTCCTTTCACCCCGTTTGTATCTCTTCAACTGGGTTTCTTCTTCTCTAATGACTCTCATCTCTTTGGCTCTTTCTTTTTCTTTCTCCTATATATCTCTCACCCTGTCTTGCTCTTTATCCCTTCTATTTATTTTTTTCTTTCTCTCTCGCTCTCTACTAATATCCCAAATTCTCTGTCTCTCTTCTCTAACTCTCAACCTTTCTCTTCTCTCTCACTCGCTTTTTAGGTCTTGCCTGCAGGCAACGCGCATGTGCTGTTGCTAAAAAAAACCCTCAAAAAAGGGGTTAATAGCCATCTCAGTCTCATTACTTACCATTCGTTGGCATCCTTATCACTTTTCTTTGCTGCCTTCTAATTTGACAGAAAATGCAAGGCATCACTTACTTTTGTTTGTAAGCACGTGGACCAAGTAGAGATTAATTAATGTAATTCGCTGCTTGCGCTCTGATTGAGACACTGGTTCTTTTTTTTGGCATTTTTTATATAGCGCAAACTCGACCCAAAGGTATTACCGCTTCAGATGAGCACCAATTACATTCCACAATTTCACAGTCCTTATTTTATGAAGGAAAGGGAGATTATGCCAGAATCACAAGAAGTTGAGGCAACACCAAGACTGAAGGTTGATCAATGGTTCTGAGGGCAGAGGCTCTGCCAATAGCGCAACATCCTTCTTACCCCCATCATATAGTATCCTGCCGCCCTCAGTGCTATTAGCCATGCTACACAAAAAGAAAACATTGACAAAGCCAATAGATCTCGCGAAGGAAAGACCAATTGGTTTTGCCAAGGCTTGTTTCTATTTCTCGCTCTCTGTCTCTCTCAATGTCTCTGTCCACCTCCTCTTTTTTTCTCTGCCTCTCACTACCACCGTCATTCTTGCTCGCTTCCAACTCCTCTTCATCCTGGGTTTTACTACTTACAGGGTTGCAGAACTCCAGAACATAACTGATTTTCACGCTTTTTGATGTCATTCTCCTGTTCGAGTGTAGTCCGAAACATTGTGCTGACCAGTGAATAGGCAGAAAGTATTTACGCGTGCAACGGCAACCTCATTTTGTGCAATCTCTAGTTATAACCGCTTCTTTGCTCCAGGCCATAACAGGGTGGAGACTTTCCTGTATGCGCTCACCAAGCAAAATTCCTGCTCATTACTCTGTAAGGAGTGAAGAACTACATCTGAACACATAGTATTTTATTAATCTACGCCATAGGCACTGAGCCAGTGGGGCCATGTTGAAGACTCTTTAATATGGCCGCAGCGTTAGGGCTGAGAAGGATTAGCAGCCAAGCAACCAAGTATTCATGATACAAATGTGTGAATTTTTTCTGTCTTCAGTAGTAATAGGCTGTAATGTAGTCACGTGACACACAATGGCGGTGTTCTGTGGTCAGCAGTATGGCTAACTTTGCAATGGCTTGAAAGATGGCCTGAAGGTCACAATGTAAAGCATGTCAGTGACCTGTTTGTAGAATGCAACCGTCTAACTAGATTTTTTGGACCTGAAAGTGTTACTTAGCAACATGTTGCATGGTGCAATATAGTGTTATTTGAGCTAGCGTTGTTTGCAGAAAAGTTCATTTATTTACCTCTACAAAGAAAGAAGTTTGTGAGACAAAAAATACTTATGATCTGGCCTGGGAGAACAGGTGGCAAAATGTCTCCTCACGCAAGGTGGGAACCCCCTCGCAGGCATTCAAGTTCACCCCATTCTTCTTGGCCTTAACATGCTCCATCCCCACTTCCAACCATTCAGGGGACAACAGTTTGTGGTGCATAAAAGGCCGCAGTTTATTTTGAAACATGATCATACATTTGGCAACTTAATGGTTGGTCATTCGAACCCAATGTTTGAGTCTTACATCTTACACTTATCCATCCAAACATTGTTCAAATGGCTTTATCTCCATTTCTGGCTGACTGCACTGACCCTGCGTGACGGCCCCTTTTGCAGGTGTCTCTGGATTCAGTAGATTCTAGGGTTCCCTTGCTACCGACCTTGTGGGCGGCCGTAAGGGCTGCAAGTGCTGTTCCGCTTCCCTGGACCCTTGCTGACCACTGGCCTGCTCCCCATGTCCCTGTCATGTGGCATCCCAAGGACAAGGTCTGAGCACCTCATCTCTTCTGGCTGTCATTGTGTGCTGTCTGTCACCTGCTCCCCAGTGTCCCTGCCGTGCTGCTTCCCAAGGACACTGTTTGAGCAACTCTTCTACCCAGGTTACTCTTTCTTCTGGGTCCCTTTCTGTGCTGCCTCCGTCTCACCCTTCTCCACTGTCCTTTCGGCTGTGATAACTGTATTCCCTTGGTGTGGGTGGGTGGGTTCCTTGGCTATGGCCAAGAGGGGATCTCTGCCCTCGTTTTACCTACTTGGCCTCCACATCCTCATTCCTCTATTCCTTTAGGTGGTTCATGATTTCAAAAGGTGCGCCCAATATTTGTGCTTCTTTTTTTGCGGGCTTCCAGTATCCCCTCTGCCGGTGGGGGTTTTCTGTGGGGCCCTAATATGTCTGGCTTTGCCTCCCTGGCCCACGTCGTAATGTCGTTCCTCTATTCTGTTAATCAGCCAAACGCCACCAGACTAAGATTTCAAATAACTTAATTTGCCTATATCTTAAAAGTGTCAGGCAAACGTATTTTTTCTACAATTCTTTTTTTTATCGTTTTGTTTGTGTAATCAATAGACAGAACCTGCACGTTTTCACCCTTGAACAATGGGGACAGGGCACCAACATTTTCACAAATGAACACATAAGGAACTATACCGTCCCTCCTGAGGGTTATCTTTGCAAAAAATTTCCCCAAATATTTCAGTCAGCTATTTGTCAATGACTCTCTGTTTAGTAATCTCTTTATGCTGTACTATCTAGACTTTAATAAAAACAATTTGCCCAGTTAGTAGCTCTGCTGCCAAGCCTTTCAGAAGCTTATGAGTGATGGGTGTGACGCAGCAAAGGTTCATTTTTTATTTTTTTTGGAGCCCACGGCATGAATCACAACACGTTATGGTCAGATGGCTACATGTGGCGGTAATTGGTTTTGTTCCTGTGTATTTACTTGTTTTTATTGTTATTACTGTGGCATTGGGGTATGAAGGATATTTTTAAAGAGCACCTGCTTTTAACCTGAGGGAATTTGTATTTCTTCTGCGATTCCATACTTGTTGCAATACCACCACAAAGGCGCCATTTTGGTTCAGTTGTGCTTTATTTTAGGCATTTTAAGCAATTAAGTGGCCATGCCACGGACGCGCAGCGGCTACCTGTGCTAGTAATTGTTTTTGTTCCTGTGCATTTTAATTATTAGGTCTCGTGACCTATCAATGCGCATGCGCATTGATAGAGAAGCGAGACTATAGGGCTTTAAACAAACTTTAACTAGCTGGCGATTTAGTGCTGTGCCCGTGCGCTTTTAGGTCAATGCGCAAGCGCATTGACCTAAAATGCGCGTGCACAGCATCAAATCGCCAGCCATCTGTTGCCCAGCATGGTGCCACTCCACCCCCTGCCAGATCAAAGGCTTTCACGGCCGGCCGGCCGTGCTTTCAGTTTCACGGCCGCTCGGCCGGCCGTGTCTCCTTGTTATCAGTTCGGTTTTGACGGCTTTCCTGAACAGGAGATAATTGGGGCCTAAAATAATCACCCTCTCTCTGCAAGGTTAAGGCCGGATAAATACCGTCTCATATCAATATGCGGAAAGCAGTCTTTTTTCACTAGCATCTCACTTGACCTGCTGCTTTGGGAACGCTTCCAACAAAAGATCACAGTAGATTTCATTTGCTTCGGCACCATAGGAGTTAAAGTGTTCAAATAATTAACTTCACCAGACCCTGTGACTGGCCTGTGAATCATTACTCCACGCTTCCCCTTTTTAAACAGAAGCTAGCTCATATTAAAAAAGCAGTATGCAAAGATAGTATCATTTTGTAGTCTTACCAGTTGCAGAGCACTCTAAGTGACACTCATTAAACGTAATCCTGACGTATGCCGTTCGGAACGCTGGTGGAACAGTGCAGAGCTCCGTGCCCCTGACATCGGTGTGGAATTGTGGAGGTTGCTTCAAGGTAAACCCCCTAAAGAGTTTTACCGCGTGTTTACTTTGGGATTTCATATGATGGCATTGCAGAATGGCACGGTGACGTTTGACTCAAATTTATCAAATGGGCTTTTCCAAAGTTTTTGGTGCATTTTTGTGTTACACACCGTCTAGTGGAAATGTGCTAAATATTTCTTTTTAAAATCAGAGACAAATTCCAAACGTGTTTATAGGCGCCTGTCTGGTTTCCACAAGGTTTTTCTTCTACTGTCTCATAAAGTAAACAGTGCAGGTTCAGGCAGGTTTTAGACATCTCGCTTTATAAAGAGACGCAAGAATAGTATAGTATCTGCCGTGAGACATGTTTTAGTTGGCAGAATAGGGTCTTCAATTTTATATTTATATAACTGTTGGAACATGAACTGTTGGTCATACTGTTTGACCGTTGCCTCGTATTCATGCCAGATATTGCTTTTTCGTTTGACAGTAACAGTTATTAACCCCGTCTCCTTGGCTTTGAGTTGATGTAAATTATGACCTACAAATGATTTTTCTTTATCGGCATTTGAATATTTTATTTTACAATTTAAATAAGTATTCAATTCTTTTTTGGGCATAGGTAAATGTCTCAGCAGTGTGCCCTACAATCAATCGATTATTTTAGTCAATTTAAACAGATTGTTACAAACATATATCTAATATTTGATGAATCTGTCAGAGGCATTTCTATATTCAAATATGATTACCGAAGAACGTCTGTGCATGCAAAGTGACCAAAAGCAGAGAGTCCATCGAAACGTTGGGATTGTTCCAGGAAAAACATACACAAATATCTGTTTTGCGTAAATGTATTTTTTTTTTACAGTGGCTTATGCTTCGCATGTTTATGCCATGACAGAAATGAATCTATCTGAAGTATACAATCAAGCGACGATAAAGCTTTGCAATATAAATTTGCGAATTTTGGGGCATATTATCAAGACAGGTGATTAAATTATAGCCGCTTTATCGGCAGAAAACTGCTGGTAAAGCGGCGATAATTGGCTTGATAATATACTCTATGGAATTCCAATTGAAGCCCATGTTAGATGTCCTTCACATTTAACATGGGCTTCAATTGGACTTCCATAGAGCATATTATCAAGCCAATTATCGCCGCTTTAGCTGCAGTTTTTTGCCGATAAAGCAGCAATCATTTTATCGCCTGTCTTGATAATATGGCCCTTTGTTTTTTAGAACCAATGTAGCGCCAAAATAGCCCTTTGCAAACTCACATGTTCTTTATAACTACAGCCAATACATGTTTTATTATTACCATTTCTAATTTGTATTTTGTTGTAATTCTTTGCCACAAAGCTCCACAAGAGTTGGGAGGGTGGGAGATGAAAAACGAGGAGCTTTCTCGCCAGTACCCCATTACACTCCCTGGGTAATACCGATTCGGTCTGGCACAGTAGTTTTGGCCAAAGTGAGATTACAAGCCTTGTGGTACAACCATTGTTATTTGTAATATCAATACATCTAAGTCACGTAAATACAACACATATTGCATTACATATGCTATAGGTGTCACATTTGTGAAAGTTAAAACTATTGGCAGTGTAAATGACAAAGCTATTACTTTTGCTATTTTCAAAACCAACACATAAATAAAATATCCACCACCACATCCACCACCACATCCACCATCACCACCACATCCACCACCACCACCACATCCACCACCACATCCACCATCACCTCCACATCCACCATCACCTCCACATCCACCATGACATCCACCGCCACATCCACCACCACCACCACCACCGCCACATCCACCACCGCCACATCCACCACCACATCCACCATCACCATGACATCCACCACCACCACATCCACCATCACCTCCACATCCACCTCCACATCCACCATGACATCCACCACAACCACCACCCCATCCACCACCACCACCGCATCCACCACCACCACATCCACCGCCTCCACCACCACCGCATCCACTACCACATCCACCATCACATCCACCATCACCACTACATCCACCATCACATCCACCATCACCACTACATCCACCACCACCACCACATCCACCATCACCTCCACATCCACCATCACCTCCACATCCACCATGACATCCACAGCCACATCCACCACCACCACCACCACATCCACCACCGCCACATCCACCACCACATCCACCATCACCATCACATCCACCATCACATCCACCACCACCACATCCACCATCACCTCCACATCCACCATGACATCCACCACAACCACCACCCCATCCACCACCACCACCGCATCCACCGCATCCACCACCACCGCATCCACCACCACCGCATCCACCACCCCATCCACCATCACCACCACCACATCCACCATCACCACCACATCCACCATCACATCCACCACCACCACATCCACTATCACCTCAACATCCACCATGACATCCACCGCCACATCCACCACCACATCCACCACCACCACCACATCCACCACATCCACCACCACCACCACCGCATCCACCACCACCACCACACCCACCACCACTACATCCACCACCACATCCACTACAACCACCACCCCATCCACCACTACCACCACCACCGCATCCACCGCATCCACCACCACCACATCCACCGCATCCACCACCACATCCACCATCACCACCACATCCACCATCACCACCACATCCACCATCACCACCACATCCACCATCACATCCACCACCACCACCACATCCACCACTACATCCACCATCACCTCCAGATCCACCATCACCTCCACATCCACCATGACATCCACCGCCACATCCACCACCACCACCGCCACATCCACCACCGCCACATCCACCACCACATCCACCATCACCATGACATCCACCACCACCACATCCACCACCAAATCCACCATCACCTCCACATCCACCATGACATCCACCACCACCACCACCACCACCCCATCCACCACCACCACCGCATCCACCACCACCACATCCACTGCATCCACCACCACCGCATCCACTGCATCCACCACCACATCCACCATCACATCCACCATCACCACTACATCCACCACCACATCTACCACCACCACCACATCCACCACCACATCCACCATCACCTCCACATCCACCATCACCTCCACATCCACCATGACATCCACCGCCACATCCACCACCACCACCGCCACATCCACCACCACCACATCCACCACCGCCACATCCACCACCACATCCACCATCACCATCACATCCACCATCACATCCACCACCACCACATCCACCATCACCTCCACATCCACCATGACAACCACCACAACCACCACCCCATCCACCACCACCACCGCATCCACCACCACATCCACCATCACCACCACCACATCCACCATCACCACCACATCCACCATGACATCCACCACCACCACCACATCCACCATCACCTCAACATCCACCATGACATCCACCACCACATCCACCACCACATCCACCACCTCATCCACCACCACCACCACATCCACCACCACCACCACATCCACCACCACCACATCCACCACCACCACCACACCCACCACCACTACATCCACCACCACATCCACTACAACCACCACCCCATCCACCACTACCACCACCACCGCATCCACTGCATCCACCACCACCACATCCACTGCATCCACCACCACATCCACCATCACCACCACATCCACCATCACCACCACATCCACCATCACCACCACATCCACCATCACCACCACATCCACCACCACCACCACATCCACCACCACTTCCACAACCACATCCACTGCATCCACCACCACATCCACCACCACATCCACCACCACATCCACCACCTCATCCACCACCTCATCCACCACCACCACATCCACCACCACCACCACCACATCCACCACCACATCCACCACCGCATCCACCACCACCACATCCACCACACCCACCACCATCACTTCCACCACCACATCCACCACCACATCCACCACCTCCACTACCACCACATCCACCACCACATCCACCACCACCTCATCCACCACCACCACATCCACCACCACCACCACATCCACCACTGCATCCACCACCACATCCACCACCACATCCACCACCTCATCCACCACCTCATCCACCACCGCATCCACCACCACATCCACCACCACCACATCCACCACCACCACATCCACCACACCCACCACCATCACTTCCACCACCACATCCACCACCACTTTCACCACATCCACAACCACCACATCCACCACATCACCACCACATCCACCACCTCCACCACCACCACATCCATCACCACCACCACATCCACCACCACATCCACCCCGTCATCCACCACCATCACCACCACATCCACCATCACCACCACCACCACATCCACCACCACCATATCCCCCAGATCCACCACTACCACATCTATATGTGTGTGTGTGTGTGTGGCTCTGTGTGTGTGTAGGTGCAAATGCAATGTTCTTGTATTTTCGTCACAATAAAATACACTGAACATAATCTTCACCACATCCACAACCACCACATCACCACCACATCCACCACCTCCACTACCACCACATCCACCACCACATCCACCACCACATCCACCACCACTTCATCCACCACCACCACATCCACCACCACCACCGCATCCACCACCGCATCCACCACCACATCCACCACCACATCCACCACCACATCCACCACCACATCCACCACCTCATCCACCACCGCATCCACCACCGCATCCACCACCGCATCCACCACCACATCCACTACACCCACCACCATCACTTCCACCACCACATCCACCACCACTTTCACCACATCTTCACAAAAGTTATTTACAAACGTTTAAACTATTGCCATTATAAATTACAATAACTTTTATTTAAGTATTCATTATTTACAAAATTAAAAGCCATTGTTATTTGTAATATCAAGACATCTAAGTCACGTAAATCTAACACACATTGCTTTACAAATGCTATAGGTGTCACATTTGCAAAAGTTAAAACTATTGACATTGTAACTGACAAAGCTATTAATTTTGCTACTTTCAAAACCAACACATAAATAAAAAAAGTGTCATTTACAATACCAATAGCTCAAACTTTCCTAATGCGAGACCTATTGCATTTCCAATGCTTGTTTTTCTTATTATTACTGTGCCATTGGAGTATGGAGGGATATTTTTAAAGAGTACGTACTTTTAGGGAGGTATTTTTAAAGAGTAGCTTCGTTTAACGTGTATGTTTTTTTCTACACTCCCGTACTTTTGTCGATTCTACCACAGAGGCGCCATTTTGGTTCAGTCACTCTCAAGCGGTTGGTATCAAACTTTGTTTTAGGCATTTAAGTGGGGCCGAGCCGTGGAAGCGCATTGTACATGTGTCGGTAATTGCTTTTGTTCCTGTGTATCTAAGTAATTTCGTTCTTTTTTTTAAAGAGTACCTGCTTTTAACCTGAGGGAATAATAGTTTTTTCTCCAATTCCACAACAGAAGCTCCATTTTGGTTCACTCACTCTCTAGAGGTTAGAATCGTGCTTAATTTTAGGCATTAAAACGGGGCCATGCAATAGCTACAGGTGTCAGTAATTGGTTTTGTTCCTGTGTATTTTAATCATTTTTATACATATTACTGTGTCATTGGGGTATGGATGGATATTTTTAAAGAGTACCTACTTGTAGGTAGTTTTTTTAAAGAGTACCTGCTTTTATACTTAGAGAATCTTTGTTTTTCTACACTTCTGCACTTTTGCCGATTCCACCACAGAGGCTTCATTTTAGTTTAGTCACTCTCTAGGGGTTGGAATTGTGCTTCATTTTAGGCATTTGAGTGAGGCCATGTCGCGGATGCGCAGCGGTCGTGCTGCTGGCGTGCAAAGTCAAGCCTTTCTGCGCCCGTCCAGATCGTGTCCTGCGCCAGTCATGCTACTGGTGAGCCCAGCCAGTGCACTTCTCCACAGGTATATATTCAAGGGGGGATTTGCTTTATTTTCAAAGCTCAAAGTGTGATCAACAGTTTAACTTTAGCACCTACTTTTTTAACTGCCCCACATATAAGTGTCCTTCGTTTAAGTTCTGTTTTTGATAACTCTAACCAGAATCAGCATTGGGATTCTAACATCGCTGTTAAAGTTAACTCTCCTTTATGAATGGGTCTAAGGAGGATACCCTTTCGGTACCTCCTTTTCCGCTTGTCTCATAAACTGTAGATATTTACGCAAACATGCCTTAGATATTTTTAACTTACTTTTAGAGGACAAACCGGACCTTTTTTTCCTTACGGAGACTTGTTTAAAGGAGATTTCCTCAGCAGAAATTATACTAGCTATCCTCCCAGGGTTTCAACTCCAGCATATCAATCAGTGGGAGAAAAATGGCGGCGGTGTTGCAGCACCGATTCACTTTTTCTTGTTCAATTTCTAAATTGTCAAATATAGCAAATATTGGGGGATGTTCCGTCACAATTGTCTTGGCACCTTTTAATTCTTTATCAGGGTCCCTAATTTATAGACCATCAGACTGTCCAACTAATTCCCTCTATCGATTTATGGACTTGCTAGGTCAGCTGTTGAATTTCTACTCTAATTTTATAGTGTATGGGGATTTTAATTTACATGTAAATGATTTAAATAGTAAGGTCACTAAACAGTTTGTGAATGCTTTAGAAGCATTTCATCTAGAACAATTAGTGAGTGGCCCTACACATTAGACAGACCATAAGCTGGATCTCATTTTTCAAATTTTTTGAATGTTCAGGTTAAATCTGACTTAAAGATACTTTGGTCTGACCCTTCTCTGATATATTTTTATACCACAACCCTGACCGATAGTCGGCAGGATGTATTACATAGAACCTCAAGAGCATGGCACAAAATTTTTGAACCTCTCATAGTTGAGTTTCTCCAATCCACCCCTATCAATGTATCTGGCCATTTAGATATGGATGTTGCTAGGTATAATGCTTGATTACCTGAGGCTTTAGATCGTATTTCCCCCAAAAAACACTTCTCTCTAGGAGTGCTAAGCCATCTGCTTCATGGTTCTCGTCTGCCTTAAAGGAAGAAAAGTATCAATGCAAACTCCTGGAATGAAAATGGAGGACATTTTATGACAGGGATGGTAAAATTGACTATAAAACCGCCCTTAAAAAGTTTGGTACATCCATTCATAGGGTCAATAAGGATTACATTTCCTCCACTATTGCCTCCTCAACTGATATGCCTTGTGCACTTTTTAAGATTGTAAGTACTTTTCTCTCTCTCACTGCCTCAAGGAATAAACGTACCCCGTCTGCAAGTTTATGTGAGGACCATTCAGATTTCTTTTTTAAGTAAATCCAAATAATATATGATATTCACCCAGCTAAAATATTGATTGAAAGATGACTTCAGTTTACCATCTGGCCTTCTACTAACTGCTTTTAACTATATATCTTTAGAGAATTCCACTGCCGAATTAGTTAAATGTAAATCGGGATCCCCTTTAAACCAATGCCCTCCTGACAGCTTAAAGCTTGCTTCCACTCTTGTGAATCCCATCCTGAATAAATTGATGAATACTTCTCTCAAGCTTGCTCTTGTTCTGAGAAGTTGAAAGCAGGCTCTTTAGCTCTCTTTATTAAAGAAACCTAATGCTGACCCTAATATTGTAAGCACTTTCAGACCCATCTCACTCCTACCTTCAGTGGTGAAAATTTTGGGGAAGCTAGTTAATAGAAAGCTCTCCCACTTTTGGGAATCCAATCACCTCCTTATGATTCACAATATGGATTTCATTTAGGATTGAGCACTTGAGGTTACTGAGTTTATTTAGGGGAATCTCAATCATAACTCCTCGGCGATGGTTGTTTTACTTGAGTTGTCTCTGTGTTTGGCATGGTCTCTCACTCAATCCCTCTAAATAGGCTTAGAAGAATTAAATCCAAGGGCAAGCCTTGGCCTGGCTTAAATCCTTTCTTAAAGTTAGGATGTAGGCTGTGTTCTTTCGTTTTATGCTTCCACCTACAAATCACTTGTGTACGGGGTTCTTCAGGGCTCTGCTCTGAGCTCCACCATCTTCAACGTTTATTTGGTGCCATTGGTGAGTCTTGTTGAAGTATGGGGCCTGCATGTCATTTCATATGACATGCAACTCTTTCTGTCTTTTCAGGAGAGTGATGTGGAAGGCCTGAGCTCCTTTAAATAGTGTCTTAAGTCAGTTGTAGAGTGGATGAACAGTAATTGTCTCAAGCTGAATTACGATAAAACAGAGATTCTGTTTTTTTGGAACTAAACTCTCTCCCCTCATTCTTGCAACATGTTTCACCCGAGCTTGTGTCCCTTACTACACCCACTCTGACCAAATGAAAGTTGGGTATCAAATTTGATTTTAAACTCTCCCTTTTGAACCCCAAATCAATTCAATTTCTGCTAGTTATTTTGCTATACTCAAATCTTTAAAGAGGATGCTAGAGAACACCCATATGATAATTAGTCACTGTTTGGTGACCTCTAAAATGTATTATGCAAACCGCCCATACCTAAACTTGCCAGCGTGCTTGATTGAGCACTTTCAGATTAACAAAAACGCTGCTGCCCGTCTGATTTTGAAAATTCCTGCGCGCTTATCAGTGACTCCTTATTTACAACAACTACATTTGTTGCTTGTAAGTTAACAGATTCAATTTAAGGCTCTAGCCTTTACCCTTAGAGCATTTGTGCAAAAAGTACCTCTCTATTTAAGAACAAGATTCAAAGCTTATCATCAGGCAAGATCCCTGAGATCGAATAAGCTAAAACTGCTTCAAACTCCCCTGATCGGCAAAGCTAGGAGATATGAGATATCTCACTTCTAAGCTCTGGAACTCTCTTCCTCCTAGTCTTCCTCTTGTCCCTTCTGAAAGTATTTTTAGAAAACACTCGAAGACTTTGTTTTGTAATTCCTGCCTGAGTGATTTCTGATCTTGGGTTTGGGTTCCTGGTTCTTTTAGTACTGGTCACACATACTGTGAACCCCGGGACGCTTCTTCGGAAGCAGCTGTGAGCTTTATAAATGGTATTGCATTGCATTGTATTTTATATTTCAAGGCCAATATATTCATGAGCCAGTTTCAGTCTACCTAAGCCACTACCTTTAATTTAAAACAATGACCCAATCTTAGGTTGGTGTGACATAACTTTGAGAGCACATACCACGGTCATGGAAGAAAGGGCCATGGATGGACAAGAGGTTGGACAAGATGGTTAAAGATAGACGTTACTGTTGAGTCTCAGTCAAACTTACTGGGTGGGATACTGTAAGGAGGGAGATTTCGTCTTATCTGCGGGAGGGCTTTTAGAATGTGACACAGTGTTGCTGCTGTGGAGGTGTAAAACTCCTGTGTACTGCGGAAGGGCCTCTTGTGAAATTGAAATATTTGGCCCCATATTTTTGAAAATTTGTTTCTGGGGAAATATACCTCTCCCTACCTCCGCAGCACCTGCAAATGGCTCTCTATCCTTGTTTGGTGCAATGTAAGGAGAGCTTTATAACACTTTACAATGAGAGTTTAGGTTACTAATCTGGCTCTGCTTGGCATTTGCTGTCCTACAATGTGTCACAATCTCTCTCTCTCCCTCTCTGTTTCTCTCTCTCTCTCTCTCTCTGCTGACTCAATATACAGCTCAATAAATAAGACACAACCACCCAATAAAAGAACACAACTCAACACAATTCAGACAACATATCACAAGATGGTACAGACACCGATCTTCAATGAAAAATTTGGAACAGCTTTGGTAAGTCACCCAGGAAATCCAAGAACGATATAATTACCACTGACAGAATATCTTCTATGAAAATACCACTAACACACTAACATAAAATAACCTAACACAGGATAACAAAACCTAAATGAATGTTGAAAATTTCACTCGTTTGCAAGACTGGAGACATTTAAGCCTACATTTTTTTGTTCTATTGACCTGAATTTGGTATTTCCGAGCCGTTTTAATGGGCCAAATTTCCAAATAATTCATGCAACGTAGTCCTTCCATTCACTGCCAGATACGGAATCTAGACTTCCTTTTTAATTTAATGATTTACTTTCAGCTCCATTATATGTATGTGCTATTCACAAATTGTAATATAGAGCTTTTAAAATATGTAGCATGTTTAATGTCATCCACAAAGCAGAAAGAAGCGACTGGATGTGAGGTAAGAGGGATAATGTGTGAGGAAATAAGAGAAAATCGCGACAACGTGGACTGCAGCACTATGCACGGACGGGCAATATTTTATTTTATTTTATTTTATATGTTTTTATAAAGCGCGGACTTTACCCGAAGGTGTCAGAGCGCTTCACAATAGGAACAGAACTGATACATGAGGAGAACATTACAAGTGAACAAATTACAAAAGCAAACGTTAAGTTACTTGAAGCAAAAATTACAATTGTGAGCAAACAAAATGCACGAGGTAGCAAACGGTGCATTACAGGAGTAAAAAGTGACCTGTGCAGGTTACAAAACCGTACAAAGTACAAGAAGAGGTATAATACTGCAGTAAATGGCAGACCACTCCCATTGCATCAGTATAGAAGGACACTTCCAGTCGTGAACAGCGAGAAAGGACAACCATGCATCAAATAAAGATATGTAGACTTTGGAGGGGCAAGCAGTGCCACACCACTTGTAACTGAAATCTATAGGGCTGGGTAAAAAACTGAAGAGACAGTAACAATGCCATAGACAAAATATAAATATGCAAACATAACAGAAAAGGATCCACGACCATGAAATGAAGACAGTCGCAAATTGTACTAAAACACAAAGCAAACCATATAAGAAAGCTACACAATAGCACCTATCGTTCACGCCACACTTTTCATAAACAATAATAAAAGATGGACATCTTGTAATGCTAAACAAAAAGAGTGTATTTTTCATTAAGAGCAGCAAAGAAAGTGGACTAGTTTTATTTCATAGTTCATCCTGAGACTTTTCTGCATTGGATTACCTTTACGATATAGGGCCATATGTATGAACATATTTTCCCATAGACACAGAATGGGTAAAATCCTTTGATACATCTGGCCCATAATGTTTTAGTTCCATGGTGCATTAGGGGAGGTGTAGTTTGTTATATATTTTGTCTGCTTTATAATGAGTACAGAAAGCTCAAGCCGACATTTACTGGTATTGAGATAAATGCAAGTGACCTGCCACGAAAACCTGGGGCTACGTTCCATACTATATTTAAAAGGTTTAGTTTAGCAACTGTCTGTACAAAAACATCCTCAACATTCTTATGTTTGTTGGAAAACGTACCCATTCATTAACACAGCAGGTACTCATCTCTGTCACAGAGGATCACTGTCCCAAATGTGTGACAATTCATTGAGGTTTGTGCCTCGCCTTTTTGCAATAGACAAAGCTCTGGCTCACTTTCCCCTGCATTATTCACACCTGTTAGTTCGGGGAGTCAGTCGTTCCTTCAATGTTTAAGGCACAAGATTCATACTGCAGCGTGAATAATGCTAGATGTAGTAGAGACTTAGCACTCTACAATCTACGTGTTTCAAAGATAAACAGCAAAGGCCATGTGTTTTTTTACAATGCCATCTACAAAGCCACTGGGTCAACAACAACATTTTTGTTAAAACTGAAGACTCGATCAAGATAAAGCCTTTACCTAATTTCTCTTTTATCGTTAGATTTACAGGTAATTTCTGTTCAGAATCATTTAATCACTTCCTTTTAAACGGCGGAAGAGAAGCACGTGATTCTTAGCTTACAATGGTCATATGCATTCAAGCATCGAATATGCTTTGAACGTCTTCACTCTGCCAGATACGTATGAGAAATGACTTGCATAAGAGTTTAAATATGATTTATGGCATTCATTTTTATTGATGCATACAGAAACATGTAACCAATGTGATGTAAATTTCCTAAAACTAAGATGCTGATTTAGTAATTTTGTTTGTTTTGGAAGAGTCAGGGTGAATGTTAATTTTGCTCCTTGATTAAGTCCTAAAATCCCGAAAAGCGTATAGACTAAAATGTTATTTAATAATAGGAAATTACTGAAGGAGAAAGAAGGTGGTGGCAGCACCCTAGAAAACCCCCAAAATATGTCTAAATTGATTGCTTACACCTCTTCTTTTTTTCCACCATGTTGCCTATGGTAAGCAGCCGCGGCCCGTGCAGGTAAGAGCGGTGGGGCGATGGGGTCGGGTTGGGGGGGATTCGACAGACGGCCACAAGATAAAATTAAATAAATAATTAATTTTCTCTCGCCGTCAGTCGAACCCCCTTACCCCCAGCGCCCCCCAACCCCCCCCCCCGCCCTGACTCGGCTCCACCGCTCTTACCTGCACGGGCCGAAGCTGATGGTAAGATATGACATATCAAAAAATATGTAGTCATCTTTCTTCCCGTGATTTGATAAATATATTTTCTCACTGAATCCTAATTTGAATTAGATATGAGACAAAGTCCTGTGCACACGTATATAAAGCAGTTAGGTTTTGTTGTCAAAACCAAATGTATTAACTGTTCATAGAAAAAGTAATGGAGGTCGACTTCCAGGGTTTCATGTGGCATAAATTGTATTTCAATTAGATCAGTATAGAAGAAACAAACCAGCCGACACGTGTTTCGTCACACCGTGCAACAGTGTGACTCTTCAAGGCTGTAGGTTTGATTGATGTAACGAAAATCGCGGTGCCGGTGTTAATTCCAACCCGGTCGCGGTTTAAATGAGAGTTCAAAGGGTAATGCAGGGTAACGGTATCCTGAATCCCTGATGTCTCTGGTGTGGAGGCACGGAGGATCATGTGATGCTTTCACGATACACAGCTACAGGAGCTCAGGTCTCCTCCAAGCGATCAGACGCACCCGTCCTTTCGGCCTCCGTGTCTCCATACCAGACATCAGGGATTCCGGATACAAGCAATTCCGCATGTTCGCTGAATTGCTGCGTGTTCGTGGAGATTTTTTACTGTTTCGCTGAGATTTGAGCAACGCGATTACACAAATTCCACCCACCCCTAATCCAAACCCTTCACAGTGACTCACCTAATTTGAATTAGGTGAACACAGCTCTACTCTTTATGTTAGATGTAGGTTTTGTACATAGCACTATTACCAATTACCTGGTTTCTTAGCGCTTTCAATCAGAGTTCGCCAACCGTGTGGGTTTGCCTACTTGGCTGCGGGCTCAGGGTGGGGGAGACTAATGGGGATGAGTCTGCGGCATGGCGTACAACTATTAATGCGGTGTAAAATGATCATTGTCTTTCCACATGGCCAGTATCCGTTGGGGACAAGTTAGGGAGGGTCTTTTGACCTTCCATCCAAACCTGTGTGAAGTTTGTATGTGCCTTAGTTGTCTTTGGTGGTTATGTGCCCATAGTGGTGCAGACTTACTGACCCTCCAGCTGTGGAGGAGTGGCCCAGTGTTTATGTAGAATCCTATGTAGAGTCAACAACCCAGAGCGTTTCAGAGGTGTAGGTTATGGTTCCCATATTAGCCGCAGTATCCATTATGCTGGATAGGGTCTGCACGCATTCTTCCAGCCAGCTCTGTTGTTCACATGATAGCTGGAGCGGCAGTTGGCACACTTGAAGCAGGGGTCAGCACTAGTAGGCTCCTGATAAAAGTCAGTTTGCCAAAACAAAACCTTCTTTAGTATACAGACGTTGTACGTCAGACAAGGACATTGCAGGAAGTCTGGCTTACTTCCTGTCTCATAACCTTCAGCCTCAGACATTAACTTCAACATGCAGGCATGACCTTGGCCATCCTTACAGAAAAAGAGTTAGGTTTTTTCATTCAGGCAGGTTCATGTCATCCTCAGTTTTAAATAGAAAGATTCTCTGTAGCTGGCGGTGATCCTGGCATACTTTTGACAAACACAGAGCACTGTTTCACTGTTGTGGCAATATTGCTAAAAGCCCTGCCTTTCATAGATTGTCGGGGTACAGTAAATTGGGAGGCGGGCTGGAATAACAGGTTGTGATAGTAGATACCTTGCCATATGTAGAGGTTTTTGAAGTTGACAGTGCCAGTATTCATATGACATCAGCATCTGTTATGTACAAGCACTTGGAAATGGAAAGTGCAACATTTAGTACTATATCAATGAGTGATTGTTGTTATCATTATTATTGTTGTTGTTATAACCTTCAAATGTTAAACAATTAAAAATTCGTACCCCCACAAAAGCAGGCACTGACAACTGGTCTACCTGAGGGTATACTGTTGCCATAGATGGTATTTTTGTTTACTCTATCATCTTTTCCTTCCCCATATTAGTCAGAAATACCTGAAGCGAAAGGAAATACTTACCATGAAAGAGTGTGTTAACATGTTTCCAAATCACACAAATAAACAGCAAACCAGTACGAACAATGGCATAATGGTAGGACTCAGCATCACAATCCATCGGCTGCTGAAGATTGTCCCCAAGACTAAGAAGGTTTAAATCACTCATTTGATTCCATTGTTTGTTGTCATCTTAAGTGTAAGGGGCATCTGGCATGACGCGTCCAAGCTTTGGTGGCCCCATCAGGGGACTCCAACCAGTAGCTCGTAAGCTACTGTAGCTCTCCAGCTACCTCTGAGTAGCTCACCTGCGTGCCGCCCAGCTTATTGAATTAGAACGTTTTTGCTTTGTTGAAATATTATACAAATTTAAAAAAAAATGAAATTATACAGTACTAATAATATTAGTCTGTCATGTCATTTCATTGAGCATAAGTAGCTCTCTGTACATAAAATGTTGGAGACCCCTGCAAGTTGTTCCGACTCCTAGGCTAGGCTACTGTGAGGTGGTTATGGCTTGGAAGGCCAGATCTGCATGCCCCTGTCATTATACCTGAACTCAGTGGCTGGGTTACTATCGTACACCTTGAAGTTATATTACCTTGACGCCAGGTCAAGTACATTGAACTGGTACCTTACAATTTTGAAGAAACATTAACAAAAACTTTTGTATTTAGCATTCACTGAAAATGTTGCTTCAGAAGTTCAGAGAAAATGCTGGCTCAGGAATGGAGCAAAATTGTTCAGCTCTAGTACAAAGGGGCATATTTACAATAACTGGCACATCCCAGCAAATCAGCAGGGATGCACCAGTTATTGTGCGTCACAGTTCCGCCATTATGGATGCGCCACATTTACAATGCGGCGCACCATGGGGCAAAAACGACAGAGATGCGTGACGCATCTGTGCCGTAAAAGTGACGTGTTAAAAGTGGAGTTGCGTCGCAAGCGCGACGCAGCTCCAGCAATGCTCTGGGGGCCCTATCTGGTTAATGCTGCATCAATCCTTACGCCTGCTTCAGGCAGGTGCAGGGTTTAGACGCAGCATTGGCCTAAAAGTGACTGAGTGAATTCTTGTAGATTTCACTCAGCCACATTTAGGAGGCGTTCCTGCGCCGGAACCCCCCCCTGCGTCGAAACGCCTCTTTATGGCGCAGGGCTTTACAGCGTGACACATCTCCCAGATACATCACGTTGTAAGTACCCCTGCACCATGGAGCAGGATTTGCGCCGCCGCTGCGTCACAAAAGTGACGCAACGGCGGCGTAAATGAGGCGCAAGGGGCTGGTAAATCTGCCCCAAAGTGTTTTGGCATTGTTCCAGTGTACGTGATGTTTACACACTGTGTGAAAATTCCTTGGCTGGTACTGTGATGGTAAGCCAGCAGAAGCCCTAAGGTTTTTTTTTTACTTAATTTTAAACATCTCCAGAATTTGAAGATTTGTGCATGTTGAGTGCTACTGGGCTTCATTTTGGTGTTATGAATATGACATATTATCTCCACATAATATACATATTGGGGCTGAGTCTAGAAAAAAGCTGACTCTTATTTTATTATAAACAGCACGCCATAAGTGTTACAATAGTAAATAATACATGATCTTCAATGGAAGAACTGATGTGCATCTTTGATATATCAGTGGCAGACTTGAAAAATAGTGCGGGCATCCAGCGTAGAGGTTTATCACTAAATGTTACCACTCATGAGCAAATGCATGGCCAACAGATATTCAGGCAAGAAGACTTTGCATTGTGTTTACTTTACTGTTGTAACTAAAACTCACTGCAGTGTTGTCGTGGGATTTACAAGCCAATGCATATTACAATTTGCATTGGATTATAACCGAAAGTAATGCAAAGCTTTGTGTTACTTTGCGTCAAAGGGGCATTCCATGAGTGGAACATGGGCATTTCCATGCAGACACCCATAGGTTCTGATGCAAATCCTTATCTACAAAGAATTGTAAACATGGATGTGCCCTAAAATCATAGTAGAAATGGCTCTTTTTGTGCTCTCGCCCGTTCATGCAATGCAACACTCAAACTTTCCTTGCTGTGTTGTGTTGCGTGACCTGTACACAAATTCGGCCCTGAGCTTCATTAAAACTTGTGCAATGTTTTGAGCACCTTTGGCCCAGTCAGTAGGGTGTGGTACCAGAATACTGTTGTCAAAATATTGTCTGACATGAACATTGTGTCCCATATCATTTACAAGAGTCACGCTATTGAAATTAATATTAGAAAATCTACAACAAATGCAGCAATATTTTTGCAAACGATATTTCAGACACAAAGCACGTAGGTAGGACCTCGTAAGCTAAGCAGTAGTCTGCATTATGAGACCAGTTGGCAAAAGCCCTCTCATCTTTTTAATTTATTAGCCAAATTAAGCTTCATCTTATATTAGCAAGGTGGACCTGATGCTTGTGAATCTTTCAGAATTTCTCCTTACCAGCTTGGCAGTGGTCCTAAAGCTTAAAGCTACAGCTTATCAACCTCAATTTCAGTCTTATTAAGACTGAATGAGTTACAAAAGCTCTCCCGGTCAGGTGTTCACTCCCATTTAGAACACCACAAGCTTTTTCAGGTGTTCCTCTATGCACTATGTGAGTGTTGTTGCATAGTGCTAATGGAATGGACAAAGAACTTAGGAATCCTCCATGAAAACATTCAGATGGTCTGTGGTCTAGTTGCTAGAGCAGCAGACTCTGGAACTTTGGGTTACCAGGTGAAAATCATGGCTTTGGATCAACATCCTGTGATTTTGGCCACATCACTTTGGGCCTGATATAGAGTTTGACGAATGACTTACTCTGTCTCAAACATGATGAAAATCCTGTCTGCCTTATTACAAGAGCATTGTATCCTAACTTTCATATATTTTGTAAGCAATCAAAATAGTATTCTGGTAGGAGAGCATAGTTGACACTGGTATACACCACAGTGATGTTAATAAAGATGCTAAACAAAATATATCTCAATCAAAGGAGCTAAACCTGTATTTCTTCCATATGCTCCAAACTGAAAAAAGTCCCACTCGGTCACTGACTGGAGGAGGGAGGCTTGTTTTATTGCTTTTAAGAAGGACATCCAATTTAGGTGATGGGCTGGGTGGATAAAAGGAAGAGAAGTTGGGGGTCTGGAAATGTATGTATGTGTGGAGTAACATAGGGTAGTGATGAGTAGCTAGTGAATTTGAAGATCTGCTGATTATTTACTCCGATCGCAATGCCTTCCTATACACTTTGAATGGTAAGGGTGACATACAACAAAGCATCCCAGTCAATAATAACAGTGTCCTTGTTAGCATCTACGGGTACAGTGCCAAAATAAAGAAAAGTGCAATGTGTTGAAAAGGAACACTTCACACATCATTCAAATAAACAGCAAATCCAACCCATATGTTAGAAAGTCAATGCCAATTGACTCCAAACTCCAAACAGAGAGAACTTTGGCAAATGAAAATAGCAGTGTAACAACAATGTTTAGACAAGTCAGCAAAAGAGAGTTGAATAACTCTTGCCACTGGCCTGACCAGTATTAGAATCAGATCACAACATAAGGTAAACAGGCTTAGAAGCCTTGCAAGTTGAAGACAAAATGTGGCAGCATTCTGAAAAAAACAATAACCACACATGCAGTTCTGTATGTGCCCACTAAATTGCCACACTCCACAAAGAAAAATAATGACACATAAACCTTGAAAATATAAATAATCAAGTGATACTATAAAACTTGGCAGGCGAACATATACTGTGAACTCAAATAAAATAACCAGTAATACCACTAGAGCATTATGTCCCAATCTCATTATCTTCCCTGATGATAGAGTAAATATATATAGTGTAACCACAATCACACATAATGACACAAGAAGGCACCCTGTGTCATATCAAAACAACAACTCAATAGACTTTAGCAACTACTGTCCTCGCATTCCAGAACCTTACCAACAATTCAACTAGTACGAAATCCAGATGAGTGTAGAGTCCGTACAGTACCAACATATCACACCATGCTTATAGAAAACCCCAAATCTATAGCCTAGTGGTCCACCATTAGCACAGAGATAGAAATCGTGAGAAGGCTGTATCCTCACCTCACCACAAATTGTTATAGCGATTTACGACACATCATAGAAAAGAAAAAAAGAAATACTCCCCAATCCACGCTAAGAGGAAAGCACATGCATATGGTGCAATGTGAACACCATACAAATCATAACGCATAAACAACGGTGTAGGTGATGCCCTCCCTGAAGTTTCCTCATCAACAATCACATTGAGACAAGTGCTGACCAAGCACAACTCAATGAAAACCCAACACAATCCGAACCCAAATCCTAAAGTGAACTTACCCGCTACTGCCCACACTGCTTCTACAAAAACTTGACACCGGCCTAACAAAGTAC
This sequence comes from Lissotriton vulgaris, assembly GCF_964263255.1. Lineage (NCBI taxonomy): Eukaryota > Metazoa > Chordata > Amphibia > Caudata > Salamandridae > Lissotriton > Lissotriton vulgaris. Next base: position 1,304,264,911 of record NC_141694.1, read on the forward strand.
AACAACAGAGCAAACTATGAGCCAGAACAGCTGTAAATGTATCACAGGTAAATGAGTATTTCACATTTGACATTTGTACAACTGTGATACAAGGAACAGCAAACACAGGTGTGGTGGGTGGTTGGTGCTCTTCCCTGACCTAAATCATTGCATAAGCCACCTTCTGTTCTGGGGTAAAAGTCCTAGAGGGGACTAATAGTCTCATAACAAGTTGGGTGCGAGGGCAGCTTCTCTAAGCATTGCCTCACTGGTTAAAATGCCCCAGAAACGAAAAATATAATGGTAATAAAGTTGGTTTATTACCATTTTATTTTTCAATATAACCCTGTTCTGACACTTGTGTGGGGCTGCTGCAGTATGTGCTGCCTCGGCACTTTTCAAAGTGTGCATGTCTTGTTGGCCGGCCATCTTGCTGCGGCCGGCCAGACATGCTCACTTTAAAACCTCTAATCCAGCTGTCTTAAGACAGCTGGGTTAGAGAAAGTGCAGGGCTCCAGTTTCCTTGGGAGGGGCGAGTAAGACCACGCTGTCCAATCAGGGCGCTGTTCTCACAGCATGAGAGCAGCCCCAGGATTGGCTAAAGCACTTCTCAAGGGCTCGCGCTGCAGGAGGAAGACGTGCAGCGTGGAAGCGGTCGGAGTCGAACGTGTTGCAGGTAGGTCGTTTTTATTTTCTATTTTTACTTACCACCCATTTGACTGCCCACTCACCACACCTCATAGATGCAGCCCACCACTGGTTGGATGGTACTTCATAAATCTTAAATTTTTGGGTGTAAGTGTTAAATCTTTAATTGAAGCATTATACTCCGGTGGAGTTCTCCCTTTGATATGGGTAATAGCGATGGAGACGTTTTCCCAGGCAGATACTCCTCCAGATTTGTCATTTCCTACAAAAACAGAGTATTATCTATCGCAATCCAGCTCTGGCTCAGGCCCAGGGCTGTAAGAGGGGATCTCACCCTAGAGCATTCCTAGGTGAGCATTCCTACGTGTGGTGCGTGGGCATCTTGTGGCTACAAACTACTATGGGGTTGTGAGGTGGTTAAGGACCATGATGACTAGCACAAAGTGGGCCCCGTTAACAGACGAGCCAACACTTGTCCCTTTCACCTTATACTTTTAGCATCAATAAACATATTTATGCTCAGTAAAGTAATAAACACTACTTATTTAAATCAATACTGATAGCAGCAGAGTATACCAAACAACCAAATATCTAACTACCTTCTAGGTGAAAAACAGTGTTAGACAGAACACAGCCATGTGTGTATTTTCCTAGTCTGACCACCGTTATGGAAATTGCCCCAAAAAGGAGAATCACTGTTCAGTGTACCAAACATCCGCAAGGAACATTAATTCTATAAATATCAAAAAATGTTGAGGCCTGCTGGCATGCAGGGTTTGTTGTGTGATGTTGCAGTATCACTGACAACTGGCAAAGACAGGAGGTGCTGCGTGTCTTTTGAGATAATAAGGCACAGCACTGACATAGCCAGATGGGATTTTTTCATGTGCCACAAAGGACCATGTAGTGGGGGGTGTCTATCAACAGATGGGAAATAAGACTGGCCGGGCAGCCTTCTATGCCTAGGATAGGTCTATTGTGGCAGAAAGCCCCCGTGCTATGTCAACAGGCGCCTGCATGTCCTCTGCACCTCAGAGTGCCTGTCAGGTTCACCCAGAGAATTTCTGAGGGAGGGGAAGTAAAGCTCCATCCAATGGACATTGGAGATACCGTGGCTAGAACCCACCCACTCACTCTGATGTCACCTACACCACCCGATTAAAGGGATAAACAGGGGCCTAACGGCTCTCCTCTCTGTATAAAGATTACAATTCTCCTTTCAAACAACAGTGAGTTCCTGAAGCCTGCCCTTGAGTCAAGCTACCATTCGAGCAACGAGAGGTCCGAAAAGTTTTTCAGCCCCCTCTGCAGTGCAGTTAACACAGGGGGAGGAGCACAATACAACACTGTTGGTGTCCCCCCCCAAAAGCTGGGTTTGCCCAAAACAGTGTGGATAATTAAATAAAAAATACCTGGACTTGCCCATGAGGCTTGAAAGCATGCGCACACGCTTCTGCTTCCAGCGCTTCCCAGCCTCGGTCCAAGCTGCCCTCCGGCAGGCTAGCTGAGTTGATGAGGCTCGACTGGCTTCTATTCAGTGGGCCCCCTCACGCCCCAATGACCAGGGCCCGATGTCCATCTTTGCTGGGGCCTCCGGTGTACCGAGGGATCAGGTGGCCATGTTGCAGAACTGGCAGCATCTACTCACCCTGCTGTGTGGCTGAAAGGCTTGTACTCACTACCCTGGCTTGTCCTTAGTCTTGGGGCAAGCTGTGGCACACTAGTAGCAAAATGAACAGTGCAGCACCCACTAACTGAGCTTGGCAGTCAGTTAGATATGAGCACTCTAGGACCCAACAACTGCACTTACAATAATGGGTGTGCTGGCCTCCGATCTATCAGAAGGCGCAAGGAACTGTGGGGCATATGTACAAGGGGATTGCATCACCGGAACATCACTTTACCGACGGTTCGGTGGCGCAATGTCCTACTCCATATTTACAAAGTGGCATTAATCCACTTTTAGTGGCTTAATGCTGCTTTGTAAATATAGTACCCCTTCACGTAAGTATTTGCTTGAAAGAGGTGTGCAATGGGTGTCGCTGTGGATGTTCCACCATAACACCCATTGCTTTGGATGCTGCCCCAGATTTACAAATTTATAAATTGCTCATGTGCATAATCTCCGAAATATACATCAATGAAAGGATCCCCTTAATTTCAAAATGGACATCAACATACCCTTATGGGGGATTCCACAATTGAGAGCAATAGAAATCTTACTTTATGTGATAGATTGTATCCCTTAAACAGTTAGAGGAGGAGATAGGATTCGTAAATCTTAGTTGCTCCTCCAATCTGTCTCTGAATGAAACTTTTGTGCCAGGCATAAACTGTCAGTGGCAAGCTTTGATCTGAGTCAGATTTCTCTGTATTCCAATTTTTCCTGGAGTAACTCATCTTCAAATTGTAGCAGTTAGTGAGGAATTCTGGTCAGACTTTATTTAAGTTATGAGATATTGCCTATAGGATACAGGTAAAGGCATCTTCATAGTTGACAATATCATTGAATAAATGTGCACTGAAAAAGGCTCGCTGAATCCTTGTTTAAGAAACTGAAATGTGGTATTTTTACAACCTAATGTCCATGTTTTAATAATGTATGACAAGGGTCGACAGTGACATAAGAGGAACCAATACACCATCACTTTATTATGAGAATGAGCTCCTGGGATGGCTTCCTGTAATTGGTCCACCCCTGGGGTAGTTCGGGCTAGTGGACCCGTGGACCCCTTATATTCTCATATTGGACACTCCAATACTTAACTCCATCTTTCATAAACTGATGAATGCTTAGATGGAGGCAGCAATACTGCAAAAGACCTGGAAGCAGGCTATGCTTCTACCTCTTCTGAAGAAAAAGAAAGTGGGCCCCAAGGTGCATAGCAACTTCCAGCCCATCTCCCTGCTTACAGCTGTCGTCAAAATTATGGAGAAGTTGGTCAACTGACAAAACTCCAGTTTCTTGGAAAATAACAATCTGCTCCATGACCCTCACTAGGGCTTTTATGTAGGCTACAGCACGGAATCCGCTCTCATGAAGGTCGCTGAATTAGTTAAGGGCAATCTTGATTAGGGTTTGTGGCCATGGTTGTCCTCCTGGACTTGTCAGGGGCATTCAATATGCTCTCCCACACCATTCTCTTGGACAGATTATGTGAAATGGGTATCCAAGGTCCAGCTTGGGCCTGGCTGAAGTCTTATCTGGAGGACCGTTCACAAAGGGTTTTTCTCCCCCTTCACATCCACATCTAAACCACTTGATTGTGGGATACCTCAGGACTTTGCCCTGAGGCCAACGCTTTTTAATATTTACTTGGCTCCTTTGGCTAAGCTAGTGGAGGCCTGAGGCATAAGGTTCATCTCCTCTGCAGACGACATGCAGTTGATGCTCTCATTCAAGAACAAGAAAAAGGAGATGGGAGCATTGACTGCATAAAAGGGATGTCTGAGGGCTTTGGGTGAATGGATGAATATGAGTTGCCTCAAGAACCTCTGATAAAACAGAGATACTCTTTTTGGCACAGAGTGGCATTGAGACACCCACAACTGGTGGCCTTCTGAGCTTGGCTCCCTTTCTTTCCCTGCATCGGTGGTAAGAAACCTCTGGGTCAAATTTGACTCCAATCTACCCTTTGAACCTCAGGTTAGAGCTGTGTCTGCCAGCTGATTTTTCACGCAGAAATTGGTCAGGAAGATGATCCACTTGATCCCGTAGGAAAGCAGTAAATCTGTCATTCGTACTCTTCTAATATCAAAACTTGATTATGCGAATAGCCTGTACTTAGGTTTACCATCATATCTGCTTCACCAATTGCAGCTCATTGAGAATGCGGTAGCCTGGCTGATTCTGAAGATACCAGCTCACTCGTCTGTCACGGCTCCAATTGCGCAAGCTTCATTGGCTGCCCATTGCTAGCCGCATTAAATTTAAAACCCTAAAATGTACCTGCAGAGCAAGTGAAAGGCCTCAGCTTCCTGAGGAAAAGACTGCTTCCCTACCATCAGGAGAGAGCACTTAGCTCCAATGGACAAAAAAGTATACATGTTCCGAGGGTCAGTAAGGCAAGAAGACATGGTTGCTCCTTTTCCTACACAACCGCCAAACAATGGAACTCTTTGCCGTCAACCCTCTGCTTACGCCCTCTGAATCAGTCTTCAGTAAACTCCTGAAGATATACATGTTTGATAATTAGGCAGCCCAAATCAGTTGTGATTAAATCTTTAAGTACACCTTAAATCTGCAAGCGCCGGGATGCCTCCTTGGATGCAGCTGGGCACTTTATAAATCCTTATTATATTGCACTAGCAGCCCGCCCCGGCGTTGCCCAGGGCAGAAGGGGGCTGGGGGCAGCATTTTAAGGCTCTGTGCACTCCCGCCTTCCCCGACATTGCCCAGACCGCCTCCCTCCCGCCTCCCGCCTCGCCGCCGCCCGCCCCGACATTGCCCAGCCCGCCTCCCGCCCGCCTCCCGCCTCGATCCTCCCGCCCGCCGCCCGCCTCCCGCCTGCCTTTGCCTTACCTGAGCCGCCCGCAACGGACTTCACCGCCACTCCTCGCCGCTCTTTGCCTTACCTGAGCCGCCCGCTCCGGACTTCACCGCCACTCCTCGCTGCACGTCACCGCTCCTCCCCGCATGTCATCATCACGTCTAGGTCGCGGTCAGCCCTACATTGCGGCCGGCGCTAGTTTTAGGGGACTACTTTGTTTTGAAATTTTTATTTTTTAATTTACGTTTTTTTTTTATTTTATGTCGCCTATGTCCATCTACACACCCTGAGGATTCCAACAATGTATTGGGTGTGTGGATTGGCGCTGTGGTTCCCGTGTTTACCTTGCCAAAAGGTTTCTGTTCTCTCTTTATACTACAATAGGCCAGGGCACACGTCACGGATCGATTACGTCCTTCTCGACATACACCTGTGGAGCATGGTGGAGGACATGGTGATTATACCATCTGTCGAGAGTGATCACAATCTTCTCTCTCTCACCATGTCTCACAGGTGGATTACCTGCCCTGTGACTAGAACTTCTTGTAACCCCACCCCGGACCTGTCAGTAGTCGCCAACTGTGGCCGGCGGCTAAAGTGGGCAAAGCTAGTACTCTCAGAGGAGAAAACCTCTGCCATTAGGCAGCTTCTTGCTTCAGCCCTAACCAATTTTGACCCCCAGGTGGACGGGTTGTCGGAGGTGGCCTCAAGGTTCTGCACTATAACCCAGGCTATTAGCGACCTTTTCGTAGTGCCAGCTAACATGAACAGAAGGAAACCAAGCCCACGAGGCAGATTGGGCTGGTTCAATCAGAAGTGCAGGGAGGCGAAGTCACTTCTCATTGAAGCAGTAAAGTCCAAACTACCATCTAGGACTAGGGTGGCCAGGAGGCACTACGCACTCTGCCAAAAAAGCGCCAAGATGGAGTGGGAGGATAACTTCTGGCAGGACCTTTTGGCCGCCAGTCGAGGGAAAGATGCAAAACGTTTTTGGGATCTGGTGGGCAACAGGAACCGTCCTGACGATACTTTGAGGACCTGTACCATCAACGCCCAAACATGGTTCTCCCACTTCCAAAAACTTTATTCTGCCGTTGAAGGCCCATTAAATGACCCCTTTGACCTCCCGCCCTCTAGCTTGGCCCAAGACCTGGAACTCTTTTCCATTTTGGATGTTACAAAACAGATCAAAACCCTGGTACCACTTAAAGCAGCTGGCCCGGATGGCCTCCCAGGCGATATTCTTCGAGCATACCCGGAAGATTGGGGGGCAATAATTTCTGCACTCCTCAACGCAATCGTTGCGGGAGGCCCGGTGCCAGATTCCTGGAGAGGTGCTGAGGTGGTCCCCATATACAAGAAGGGCAGTAGGGATCTACCTGGGAACTATAGGCCTATAAGCCTAATAGATTCGACCCAGAAATTGGCGGGGAAAGCGATTTTAGGGAGGATCTCGCAATGGGTGGATGAAAACCACATCCTGTCTGACATGCAAGCCGGGTTCCGCTCAGGCACCGGAACCATCGAACAGGTTTTTAGGCTCCTGTTACTACACTGGAAGGTGGTGGAGCTAGGCAAAGGCAGTCTCTATTTGGCCTTTATTGACCTAAAGACTGCCTTTGACCTGGTTCCCAGGGAGGAACTCTGGAGGGTGCTACACGGTCTAGGGATGCCCCCGTATTTACTAAACCTCCTTATTAAACTGCACAAAAACACCTATGCCCAGGTTAGATGGGGGTTGGACGGGGAAAAGACCGATAAGATCAGGGTCGAGAGGGGAGTAAGGCAGGGCTGTGTTCTGGCCCCCACCCTATTCTCCCTCTATATCAATGGGGTGGTAGACCATCTACTCGGCGAACCAGCAGACGCTCCCACTCTGGGAGGCGTAAAAATTCCAACCTTGCTGTTCGCCAATGACACCCTCCTCATCTCTAAAACCCCCCAAGGTCTCCAGACATTACTGAATCGCTTCCAGGACTTTTGCACTTCCAGGGGCCTTGTCATCAATGTGGAAAAGACCAAGTACTTAGTTTTGCACCCACCCCGCAAACTTGGCCGACCCCCTATTTTGAATTCTATACCCCTAGAAAGAGTGGCAGAATTCGACTACTTGGGAATTCGACTTAACGACGCGATGAGTTGGACCGCCCATATCAATAAAATGGCATTGACCCACAAAAGGGTGGGGGGGGCCCTCCTCAAGGAGTTTAACAACTCAACAAAACATTGTGTTGCCCCCCTACTTGACATTTATAAAGCTCGTGCGGTCCCTGCGTCACTATATGGAGCTGAATTGTGGGGTCTGGGCAAAGTGGACTTACTGTGCAAGGCCGAAAATAAATTCATTAAAGATCTCCTTGCCATACCATCGAGTAGTCCGACTATCCCAGTGCTCATGGATGCTGGCTGCAAAGCAATAGGGGATCAGGCTCGCCTTCGACCCCTCTTGCTCTGGGCCCGCCTGTGGAGGGTACCGGAGCTAAAACCCTATGCTGATGGCCTGGCTGAGGTGATGCACTCCGACGGTTGGCATAGTATCAAATGGCTGAAGAACATTAAACACCTCCTAGGGGACCTAGGCCTGGACTCTTGTTGGTATAGTCACTCCGCTCCCCCGAAGGAGACCCTAAAAAAACTTTTTGGGGAGTGGGTCCGTGTGAAGCGCATCAGTAACCAGCAGCACTGCAAAACCACCGCAGCTTTTCTGTTGATAAAAGATGTCGTCGCCTACGAGCCGTACATGGACCTAATAACAATTGCCATGGACCGGTCCCTGTACATCAAATTCCGGCTGGGGTTGTTACCCTTGGCTGACCTCTGTTCCAGGTGGAATAAATCCCAGCCCTCTTCACGATACTGTGCTCTCTGTCCCGACAAACCAGAGACTGTGCCTCATTTTCTTTTCGAATGCCCAGATTATGGCCGACCAAGATCACGTTGGCTTGGACCTATCTGCAGAGAATTGGGTACCCGCCAGCACTCTGTCGCCCTTCGGATTCTTTTAACTAATACAGCCCCTCCGATTGTTTGTGCCGTTGCCAAGTTTTTAAAATGGGCCTGGTTGATTAGACTTAGAAGACTGTCCATATCAATTTAATCTCCTTTTAATTAATTTATGACGAACTAATGTGTTTTACTGTTTTTTACTTAATGTACAGTCATACTCTTTTCGACATGCTGTTTTTATCTTTTGTATCGCTTTTATGATATATGCATATCGAAATAAAGCAATCAACCAACCAACCAACTAGTAGTATAGATTGTATTGAGTGGTGCAGACCAGACCCGAGGGGTAGGTTCATTGGCCAGTTCATGGGTGGGGTCTTAGTTACAGTTAGGGGCTACTATCACCACCATACACTTTGAAGGTTACATTTATGTAGATAAGGAGCTCCCTCTGAGTTGTGCCACATTATGCATGCTGTTTGAGAAATTCAGTACTTTTTTGCAGTGGTGCTTTAGTCAGGTCAGGTAACGAAATGGAGATACATTATTTGGATGCCTTCTTGTTTATTACAAAATTAGGTTCAGGGGCTTGTAATCTTGCTTTACAAGCTTTACAGTTGGTTGCTGATGAACTGGGAGTATCGCTGACTCCTGAGAAAACTGAGGAACCTAGCATCAAGTTGATTTTTCTTGGGAAAGAATTGGATATGGTGGAGATGGAAGCAGGCTACCCGGGATAAGATTAGAGAACTGATCAACATGTTGAGGGGGCTATAACCACACCTAAATTGAAATTGCATCAAGGGCAACATTTAGTTGGACACCTGAATTTTGCACGTAAGGTAGTCAGAGCAGGCAGGCCTTTGTCCAGAAGGTTTTCTTTCGTGATGTCTAGGGGGGCATTGCCCCATCATTGAATCAGGAATTCGGTAGTGTACAGGCTGACCTTGAGGTGTAGTTGATGTTCCTGAAGAACTTCAATGGTGTGACTATGCGGTCTTTAGATTTGGATTTTGCATGGTTGCTACAGATTTTCTCCTATGCAGATAGGGCTGATGGCTTTGGTTTGCATTGGGAAGGAACATGGAGCTCTCAGAGGTGGCCTAGGAAGTGGATGCACAACATGAGGAGTATTGCCTATCTGGACTGTTTTCCTCTGTTTGTAGCCATTTCTATCTAGGGACAAGAGCTAGCGAACAAGACTGTGACTTTCAAAGTGCTCAATGACACAGCGGTGGCTTTGGTGAATGGACAAAGGCAAAGGACACAACACTTCTGCAATGGTTTATGCTTGGTTATTTGATGTACAATATTGTGTATAGAGCTAGACACATGCCGGGTGTGAATAATAACTTTGCAGGTACATTGTCTCATTCACTTAGGGAGAGATTCAATGGTTTGGCATTCGGAGTGGATGTACTGAAGACAGAGGTACCGGAATAGATTTGAGAGTTGGGAAACCGAATGTGCTAAGTTTGACAGAAAAGTCTATCGCACAGGCTACCAGTAGAGCATACAGACAAGCTTGGAAGTAGTTCTTGTTGGGTAGAGCTGTCAGTAGAGAACTGGATCAAGAGGATGTGGACTATAGAAGCGAGGATGTAATTTGTTTCATTATATATATAATTGGCAGGGGTATTTCAGCATCAAGAACTGCAGTAAAGCTTTCAGGGATAAGTTTATATGGCATATTCTGTTGGGATTATGAACCCACTGCGGGTGAACAAGGTATGAGAACTTTACAGGGATAGACGAAAGATTTGAATTTATAAATGCCAGAATGTGTCCATAAACGTTTCCTGGGGCAAGGGTGTGTTTCTGAACCACACTGCATGAACCAGAGTGTAGAAATTGTATAGCTCTTCAATCCCTGGTGGCACAGCACCTAGGATAATGTGCTGCATGGCTAAACACTTATAAGTTCCCAAACGCCAGACCTATTGGCTATGTCAATGCTTGTTTAACTTTTACTTCCCAACTAGAGGACGCAGGCAGCGCGCTTGCACATGGGCCTAGGCCACCCTTGGTATGCTACTGCATCAAATGAGCAACCCCATTTTTACTTTAAATGTAATAAACCGGTAAATCGACGTGAGACCTGGAGCTGCTTTGAATCAAGATGGCTACCAAATGACGTACACTGCGTTCCGATTGCGTCACTGTACTTGTCCTTCAAGCACCCTCATGCTTCGGACTGTTTTTTTGCAGTGCCTGTCCCTCACACCTCTACATTAACATTCCCGCACCGCAAAGGGACATTTATCCTTGAACACACAAGACATCAGTAAAACAGAGCGCTAGTCGGACGTCAAGCTCTCCGCATGACCTTGAAGCTTTTGCAAGTCTCAGCGAAAGCGAGGGCTTTGATAATAACATATCTTTTGGCAGCCTCCTCGAAACACAGGCGCAAGGGCCGTCTGAGCAGTGACTTACAATAAGGTTTTCAGACGGGAAGCCGAGGCAGCCTCGTGCCGGCGGAGGCTGAAGCCCCCTCGCATCCGTACCTGTTCGTCTCAATGTGCGTCTTGCGTATTCCGTCAAAGGTCGCAGGTCCGTCAGTCTCTTTCCAGGCCATCACGTGCGTCCGCCGTGTGACGTAGCGTTTGTGGTCCAACGAAAACTTCAATTGGTAATCCATCATGTGTGTCCGCAAAAAAGAGGCCTAAAATATGCTAATATTGTAGAAGAGAAAAGTGGGAGATTATTAAAAAAAATCTGGAGAATGTAGTTTCCCTTATGACTACTGTTGAAACGCAGGTAAATTCAGGAAGGAGGCAGGCAAAATCAAGCAATTTTTAGCTTGGAAAATCGGGAGTATTCCGGCTGAATCGGGTTTATTGGCATGTATGTAGTATGCTAATGTGTTTCTCAAACTCGGATGGCAGTCTTCCAGCGTTCGGAAAAATGCCGTTCTGGAGCTTTTTGAATTTTATTGTGTTGGATTTATGAGTCCCCATTGCAAGCATTTGTGAGGCATCTCAAGCCAATTGTGGGCAGTTGCTGTTTAAGAAGAGCCTGGTATGCGCACGATGCAATTACTTTTTTTGTTAAAAATAACTTCAGCGTACATTGTCAGCAATGCCCTAGCGGCCTAGATTTCTAATAATTTATTTCCTGAGTGTTGCAAAATGTTACAATTAAAAAGGTGCCTATTTAAAAGGCATGTCGGCAGTCCCAGCAATTCCAAGTGAGGCCTGGGTTGTGTTTTTTACAGAATTATGTCCGCACGCTTGATGTACTTGGTTAAATATGCACACACTACCTTCCAAACTTTCGATTCATGATAGTCAAAGTGAAAAACGATTTTATTTTCCGATTTTAGCAGAAGAACATGCGTAAATGAATCGACTATAAAGTCAAATTCACATGCAAATTCAATGATTAGATGCAGCTTGGGTGCATGGCTTTTATAATATTTTGCCCAAGGCGTGCACCCTTTCCCCTAGAAACAATAAATTATTAAACCATTCGGTGCGATGCCGAGCCCCCTTGTGCCCATTTGTCCTAGGGGAGTTGCCTGTAAAGGGGTAAAAATTGTTCCATCCTCGCATAGCAACTGCAATACCACATACGAAATGAGAAATCAAAGCGTACAATGGCCTAAATTATAGCTAAACAACAATTCATTGGATTAAATGCAATGTTAAAAAGATAAAAATGAGAACCTAAAATATTAATTTGGCTGCATTTGAATGTAAATAAGGGTAGCTGTGGCTGACACCTCATGGATGTAAACGTTGGGAAATGAGTATGGTGAATATCATACTGCTTAATGTGGCTAGCCTCCATGTAAACGTGTTGTATTGTAACTGCATTTATAAGGCGCTTAGTACCCCTGATTAGGCATAGAAGGACACATAAAACAAATGCCCAGAAACTACAGGGACAAATGCATATTCTAAATTGTCTGCATCATGAAGAGAGGACGAAGTTCACCAGTTCTTAAGAGAGTGTTTGTCAACTGACGCATGTTAAGGCCCATTTAACTTGATTTTTGGTAAATTAACCTTAATCTGACTTTCCCGATGTTTGGGGACTTATTTATGAAATTATCGCGCAGCGCTGCACTGCAAGTCACCTTGCTGTGCTGCGTGATTAGGAGAGAGCAGGAATGTGCCGTACTTAACAATATTCAGTGCATTCCTGTCATTTCCCAGCGCTACCGCACAATGTGCTGCCTAGCGGGTGCCTGTGTTATAAGCAGGATTGTTTTTGTGCAGGAAGGGGGACATTCCTATCCAAAAACAATCCCCTGAAGTATTTTCCTCTTTCTATGTGTGCTGCAGAATGCACACATAGAAAGAGGAAGTAACATGGAGAAATAAGGAATTTCTCCTTCTGATGCCTCACCTGGAGAAGTGTAGTATTTTGACGCATTCCCAGGTTTACCTAACTTACTTACCTTCTTAACCCCTTAAGCGCTGCCGTCGGCCAATGGCCGATGGCAACGCTACCTCCCCAGTGCTGCCATCGGCCATTGGCCGACGGCATTCCACCCGCGCACGGAAACGCCCGCACCGCGGCGGAATTACCGCCACGGTTAACGGGTTAATGGTAAATCTAGAAATGTGCCAAAATTCATGAGTGGATGTGAGGGAACACCCACACAAGACCCACGGAACGCCTCCCTGGGGCAGAGTAACGCAGCAAAGCATTACTCTGCGTTGCGTTACATTGCATACTCTTGATTTATCACGCCACTCAAGGCCACACAAGGTGGCCTTTGCGAGACTTGATAAATCCAATTTAAGTGGTACATCTCTGAGGAGAATAAAAGAGAGAAAAACACACAATGGGTAAAGAAGGAGGAAGAGAAAGACGGAAATACTGTCACAAAGGGAGAAAGCAGGAACTTGCAAGAGTGAAATAAAGGGGCCGGGAATGTCTGGTTAAAAACTTAGGGATCATGATCGACTCTGATCTATCAGGAAAATCCCAAGTTAACAAAATAATAGGCAAATGCATCGGTACGTTAAGAATTCTTAGAAAAATCATCGACCTCATCCCTACTGAAGCCAGAAAATCCATCATACATGCGCTTATTACACCTCATTTGGACTATGGGAATGTCCTCCTTCTAGGATTGAACCAAAAACATCTTCACCAGCTTCAATGCTTACAAAATGCGGCCGCTCGCTTGGTATTGGGTCTTCCCAAAAGAACATCATCCAAGGCAGCATTGTCCAAATTGCACTGGCTCCCCGTTAGGGAGAGAATCAAATTCAAGAGCCTCTGCTATGCCCATAAAATTGCCCATAACAAGGGTCCCACCTATCTAAGAGATCTTCTGACTATCCACCGCCCTACCAGAGACCTTAGGTCCTCAGGAATGTCTCTATTCAAACTCCCCCGTGTCCACAGAGCGAAAATTGGTGGCCGATCTTTTCGCTACCTCGGAGTGAAACATTGGAATGCTCTACCTGTTCACTTAAGAATGGAACCTTCAGAAACTCTTTTTAGAGCCAAACTGAAAACCCATCTTTTTCCACAATAATCCTGGTACGATCTCCATCCGTTCCCTTCTTGATTCTTTGTGAGTTTATTTTCGGCAATCAGCGCGGGGATACACAGTTGTGCAGCCATGCGCTTTATAAATGTTTTATTATTATTATTATTATTTTTTGGTAGTGGATACAAGATGCATGAGGTGAAATAAAGACTATGCAACCTTGGAATTAGGCACACTAACATGTAAGCACTGCCTCAAATAAGCCTCTTTAACCTTGTGATAGGCGACAATGAAAAGTATTTGGTGATCAACACTGCTCTCTAATAGGACATGGGTTCAATGGGTAATGGCCACATTTTTTGAATTTTAACTTTGTGACTGCGGAAATCAGATCTCTTTGCCTTTTTTGTAAACTTTAATTATTCTTGATTTCTAGGAATACATTTGAATTTGTCATCAAGATGAAAGAAATGCAGCAAAACCAGAGCACTCCCATAAAAACAAAAAGGTTTGCAAAAAGTGAAGATGGCTGATGTTTTGCTCTCTTCACTGAGTCTAGAGTTGCCAACAAAAGGAAGCTGCAATTTGAGATCAGACCACAGTTAAGTTCAACACTCGTCACAAAAGCTCAAAATAATGGAAAAAAAAGTCAGATTATTATAGTCCCTAAAAAATGTGGAAACACGCCAGAAACCGATTACCATTATACAAAATGGTCCTATTTAAATGTAAAGAGGTAAGGCAGATGGCTACAGAGGTAAGATGTCGTTCTAGAAATTCACTGTAGAGAAGCACGCTATTTACATCATGTTGATGGATGCTTGCTTGCCAAGAGAAACCTGACACGTCACTACTCAACAATTCCGCCTCTGTATATATGGAGTGCTCTTTATGTGTCTGCTAAACCTGCCTATTAGAAAGGCGTACCCGAGATGCAATATCTCTGCATGAGGAATGTGAATTCCTCCCTCATAACATGATCATGACATATGCAGAATGAGTTATGCCGTCTAATTTCGTAAAGGCAGGTTCATTGGCTCTCCCAAATCTGGGTACCACAATAGAACCCATGTTTAAAAATGGCGGCTTCTCTCAGCCCAAGAGCCTCCTGTCATATTTGTACCATCGGCCTGATAGCAGCTTGTACAGAGGATTTCCACTGAGCCCTTAATTTCACTGGATAGCATCACTTTACGTGGGGTGGCGAAGGAGCAGCCTAAAATGGATCTGACATTAGAAGTGCATTTAAGAAACTTCCAAACAGGCGTAGCTCATGTAACTAAAGATGCAGCCTAATATATTTGAAATTGAATCATTTTGTAGATAAATTCATGAATATATAATTTTACTGGACAAAGAATAAACAACATTAGTACGCAACAAGATATTAATTTAACTGTTTCAGTAGCGCCATTTTTTTGTGTCCATGAACAATTGAACACCTAACAGAGTACATTTAAAATTATGCATCACATTGACTGCTTGGTACTGCTACCCTTTTGCAGTCAACTATACAAAGTGAATAACTTTGTTATTGAGTTGTAAGGAAATTGTATCAGAGGCCCTGTGATCCCAGTCGTCAACAACAATACAATCTGTTTTTATACTTTACCAGGGCTCAGTCCTAGCAGGACTTGGCCCAATTAGTCAAGGCTGTATGGGACAAAAATAACTGTGTGCAGGAGTACAGGTCAAGTTAGGACCAGCACACTGCGCTGTGAACCAGTTCTATGTACAGAAATCAATACTGGTGTGGGATGTGAAGACATGGAAAATTAGTTTTTTTTCTGCTCGGACAACTTCATTGATCAAGGATCTGGGCTAGGCCAGTAACCATGAAAACAAACCATAGTTTGCACAGTCTTATATGTGGCACACAAACTGTTGCTGCAATTAGTGTATGACATGCAAGAAATATGTAGAATATGTTGAAAACCAGAAAATGACTTAGAGAGGTGTTGGTACTCATGAGACCACTTCACAACCAAAAACACTGTTAAAAACATACTCAAAGACATATACGGACGAACACATGGCACAAACTGGACTTCATCCAATAGAGGCCTGGTGAAAGTTAGCAATCTCATAACCCCTTTCTACTCTTCACAACCCAGACTTGCAGTTTCCCCAAAGGAAGAAAACTGCTAACACATTTCAAATGTGATTGTAACTTAACTTGATTTTTTTCCTTTTTTTAAAAAAATATTTTTATTAAGGATTTTTCCCCCGTATATACATGTACAGAGAACTTAATTTATAAACAGGAGAGACAAAACCAATCTCAATTACTACAGGCTAATACATTACAATTACCTTCATTGCATTCTTAAATTAATCATATTTTAATACATACCAGTCATGAGAGAACAATCAAAGTGTTAAGTAAATGTGTGCTACAGCTTAAAGAAAAGAGTTAAAGATGAGGGAAAAGAAAAAATGGAGAAAAAAAACCGAGAGATGGCTTTTTAACAGAATAGAAAAATAAGGAGAGCAATACTAACAAACCAGATTATATCATCTAGTTTAACAGTTTAACAGGAAATTCCCTCCTTCCATAATGTGATAGGTTCCCAAATTTGTGTTCCTAATTTTTTCCCCTTTTTCCCCCTTCTTGCATATATTGCAGTTTCTAAGTTGTAGATTGACAATAATTTACCTAACCACTGAGAATAAGTTGGTGGCAAAGGGTCCAACCATGCCGTGGCTATAGATAATCTCAGGACTGCCATGGCCAAGAAGATGAATCTATTGCCGTACATCTGCATGTCTTCGTTATTAACTCCTAAAAGTATTATTGTTGGGGTTAGGACTATCTCCTTTCCTAGTAGTGTATTTGTATTGATTTTTTTCCAACCAGATTTTATTTGGTTTTCAAAACATCTTCAGCTTACATGAATCACATTCACGTTATACATTATGCATAAATTTAATACATTTACTCTCTGATTGTAACTTACCTTGATGAAAACAACTTACAAATACATGGTGCTTAAAACAGAGTTATACAATTATGGGAACGTAGCACTACAGTATGACAAGTAGGTCAAAAAAACCTTTAGTGCCTTTCTACAAAATATAAACAATCACTGTGAGGACAAGTTGCATTACTTGAGAGATTGGGCAATACTCAAATCTCACATTAAATGTGTTTGCCATTATCATGAACAAGGATATCCTCAGCAATAGTTTAAATAACCAAACGTCTTTGGTGAGAGGTTTGAAGAGCAAAATATTTAAAACAGCTTTACAAAAAGAAAGCCAAAAAATGACTTAATAAAAAAAAAACATTAAAAAAAATGGAGTTAAGGCCAGTTATACCTCAAAAGTCAGAGTTAGGGATAGCAATAGTGTAAATGATAGGGTAGCATTGTGGTTGGGGTTATGGTCGAGTTTTGAACTGCTATATGCTTGTGATGAAAAGAGGATTAGGATTTATGGGTTTGGGTAATTAACACCTTGGAGTAAATGAGTAGGTTAATCTTGGGGATGTGGATGGGTCCACGGGTAAAAAAGATCATAATATAATCGCCTTTTCGACTTGTTATATTTAGACAAATAAAGAAATAAATTGATTTCAGTGCGAAACAGCATTAACAAAAAAATAAAATGAAAAAAGAGCACAATAATGTGTGCATGTGCATGCTGCTACGGAGGCATACTGTGATGAGGTGAATATGGTGACATGGCTGCCAATTTTTCTGTACCTATTCCAAGATCGCAGTTACCAGTAGAACTGTAAATAAAACATAAACCTTTGAAAAAGCAATTTTATAAAAACAGCGACCCAGCAGCAAAAGGTAGCTACAGGTTGCCCCCACCGAAAAAAAACCCTTCTTATTAAAAAAAATTGCAACTGGAGTGGTCAGCCAGTAACAGAGTTGTGGGTGGCGGCACAAGGTGTGGTAGAAGTCATACGAAGGGAGGGGCGCAATAGAGGGTGGACGCGGCGCAGTGTAGGATCTTGAGGTGAGGGAGGAAAGACAAAAAAGAAAAAGCTGAGTACACAGAACAATGTTCACCAATTAAATACATTTTTTAGGATAGTCTAAGAATGTATACCATGAAGAATGTGACTAAGAAACCCTTGCAATGTAAATTGGGTGTGCATTATTCTGTATATTATAGTTATGAAACGAAATACAAACTTTTCCTCGTGAAGGGGGAGAGGTTGTGCATAAGTTGAGACATTATACAGCGATTGATAGAGATCACTTCTTTGCATGTGAATACATACAGATAAAAAGAGGCATAAATATCACAATCAGTCGGTAATACATGTACAACAAGGGTACACTCATATATTTTCATAAGAGTCTTACATATTTAAAAAAAATTGAACTGAAACTGAGATTAAATGGTCACATTTATGCAATATACAACTTGTTATATATGTAACAGAATTGGTATTTAGGCATTCAAGGTATCATAACTGAATTATTAAAGATACTTCAATATGTTTATTTAATTCTTTTTTCTTTTGTGCCATAAGTAACTTCCATGTTCTTTCAAGTTTAATCTATTAAAAATATCTAAGCCAGAACTGCCTGGATGGAGCGATCTCCTTTTTTCTATGAATTGGGGATTTTGCTTTTACTCAAATTCATTCTATTGGATATCAAAAATCATATCTGAAAACAACTCAGTGTAAGATGTACACATTATAACATGCTTGTAAACAGCCACAGCTGACCTGGAACTAATTGATAAAGATGACCTGGAAATAATTGATAAGAAGTAGAGAGAACAGGGCCGACCCTAGTGCCGTGCGACCTGTGCCCCCGCACTGGGTGCTGACTTCAGGGGGCACAAAATTTGCAAGTTTATTTTAGTTTTAAAATCACCTGCTGCAGAGTTCCTTGCCCAAGCAATTTCCAGGTAACAATAAAAATATCAAGATAACTCCAGTGATTAATGTTCTTCCTGGAGAGAGATCAGAGTTGTGTCTAGTTGAGATTTTGGCTGATCATAAAATAGTACAGAGGGTTAATATGCTGTGTACCTTGCAGATCAGAAAGTGCCTATAATGTAAATAGGTCAGTGGGTTACTGCTTTCCTAAGAGACATCCTTTTGTTACTTTCAGTTTATAAATTAAAATCCCAATATAGAACAGTGAATTTGTAACTGTCATCAATGAACTGCCTGCACACAGCAAAGTACAGATTAGAGCATAGATTAATGTTGTAAAAAGTGTTCATTTGGGTAGAAATCAAATCTTATTATTAAAGAGAACCCCAAACTGTGGTGTTCTGTTTTCAATTCTGAGTTTGTGTTTCTCCAGACCAAGCACTCTAGAACTATACTGCCTACCAGTAAGTCTGATATGTCACTCCTACACCTTGCATCCCTCTGGCTTATGTATAATTTCCTATACACCGATGTACAAACGTATTATTGATTGTCTTTGTGTAATGTGTGTGTGATGCAAAGTGCTGCGACACCCTACACTGGTATGAGTGATGCTATATAACTAATTAAATGCATCTGAAAGGGAGTGGTTATGGAGACTTGAGGGGCACAGTAAAAAGATGGTGGTGAGGGAACCCGTGGGGGAGGTGGCTATCACGTCCACCACGGATGGGAGGGCACCAACAAACATTGTCGCACCGGCCCTGATAGAGGACGAAATGTATTCATTACCTGATGTCAGTTTGCAATGATTGGCTTTCTTTCTTAAAGACAATAAACTTTCATCTGATCAAAATATTATTCCCCAGAATGCATATTTTATAAAAGGGCATTTCAGTAACTTATAGATTTGCGTTTATAAATGTGAATTGTTTAATCTGGTATAACCTTCTAATCATGTTGCACAATCTGAAAGGTCCATTAAAATGTAGCTTCACTTCAGTTTTGCTGAAATAGATCTGTGAAGTCCTCTGCATTATTCTGAAATGTGTTGGGACCTGACTCAGACGATTCAGAAAGGGAGGATTACTATAATGCGAAAGTTCGGTTTTATCCCCTAAACTAACATTCACAGATTCTTATAAAAGGTTATCAGTAAATATCTTTAATTAAACTTTCTAGAAAATGACAATAGGTTCACCTTTCTGAGCAAGCAACTTGAATCATTTCCAACTAAGTGAACAGCTGCAAATGACTGTAAACTAATCACCAGGAGGAAAAGATAAGTTGTGATAATAATATTTACAAAAAATTGGAGTAGATCCCAGGATTCTTTTCAATATGTATCAATTTCAACATTTTGAACGAGCACATTATGCTTCATTGCATCAATTATATTGAATTACTATTCACAGTTCCTTAATTAAAGGTATAAATCAGAAAGCATGTCCAATATATCATTTTCATTTTAATTGCTACCATATATTTTCCCAAAGCCCTTTACATGTAATATTCTGGTGTTCAGGGGAAGAAATTATTTAGAAATAATTGTGACAAAACTGAGTTATTTGCCAAATTGATCATGTTTGACAATCCATTGAGATGCGATTCTGATATGGAATAAATAATTTCCATTGCTGTGATCATTATACGGAGTCAGATTTATTTATTTTTTGGGGGGGTTCAAAAAGCCATTACACCATTTGTCATCACGTAGTATAATTGATGTGGAAGGAAAAAGTAGTGTGTATATATATATATATATATTCCGTTGGAGCACCATTGTTAACATGTTTTAGGCACGGTCCCGCCTAGAGCTGCACCGCCGATAAGAGCGCCTTCATCCTGCCCGCCACCGGACCAAAAACTTGATGTCTGCGCAAGCAAATAGGGCAGTGGGCTGCCACCAAGGACTGGACCTTGGCTCGGGCCCGATGCAACATGAAAGGCTGTTGCTCGGGGATGCAGAGGAGTGGAAGTGCTAACATCGCCCACGGAAGGGTAAGGACCGAGAAAACCCCACCGCACCACAATTACCAGCATGCCCCATTCCCACCAATAGGAGTCCACCAGGGGGCACTATAAGTTTTTCAACACTGCGAGCATATGTGGTGCGCACGAGGATCCGGAGATGTAATGGCTGTCCTCTGAAGAAGGTCTGGGATAGACCGAAATATACTAGGAAAGGAAAACGCCGAATAAACCATTTCTTTCACCCACCTCCATGAGTGCAGCTCAATTTTGTTCCGTTGGAGCACCATTGTCAACATATATATATATATATATATATATATATATATATATATATATATATATATATATATACAAATATATGAAATTATCCCTCGCTTGGTACTTAACGGTTGTTTAAAAAAAAAATCATCACACACATCAAAGCTCAGCTATTAATTTTGTTAACATCTACTATGCCTTTTCAAAAGTGCATTTTATCAATGCTTAACAAGCCTTTGCCAGGATACATTTTCCTGTGGCCACAATGATTTAATGGCCTCTCCCAGATTTGTGTCACTTGTTGCTGATTTTTCTATGGGCCCTGTATCTGGTTCTTCGTGACTCGATCATAGGGTTCTTATTGAAGACTGCAGCCTTTCCTGTAATCTTTCAGCAACATTTAAGTTATTTACATCATCTTTGATGATGAATGTTGTAGAACCACAACATATCTTGTGCCAGAGGCAACACATGCTGCTATTGCTGTTTCAGCACTCTTTGTGTCACAGAATGGTAACTTGTTACACACAACTGGAATGAGGCAGATATTGTCCTGGACAGTCTGAGGGATGTTTTACAATGCTTTTTGTGGAATTTAGTTACTTCTTAGACGTTATATATTGAAAAAGAGAAGTCCAAACTGTACTATTAGTGAAAGTAGTCTATTGTAAGTCCGTCTTGGATGAAGTTGATTTGTCTCTTAGTGTTATACACACAACTGGATTGAGGCAGATATTGTTCTGGACAGTCTCAGGGATATTTTGAAATGTTTTGTTTGGAATTTAGTTACTTCTTAGAAGTTTTATATTGAAAAAGAGAAGTCCAAACTGTACTATTAGTGAAAGTAGTCTATTGTAAGTCTGTCTTGGATGAAGTTGAATTGTCTCTTAGTGTTATACAATTTGCCCAAAGTAGCGGTAAGTCTGAGCTCTATGTTTAGATATAATCTCCCCTTGGAGAGGCTACTAAAAAGACCAGGTAAGGAGAAATCTGGCCCTTAATGAGATTAGAGAAGGCAGACGTCTCAGGTGCTTGGAATTTGTGAGAATTTGATGTGTGCCTGAACCATAGACAATTCTCAGAACTTTGAAAATGTGTTTTGAAAGAGCTTTTTTGATAAGTGTTTCGTGCTGGAGTCAATATGGAGTACATTTGTGTAGAGAGATTTGCAACTTGAAATTCCTTTAACTTCCTCAGAGAACTGTCTTGTAGCAGTGAGAACAGCAATCACCTACTGCCTCAAATACAGAAACTCATTTAAATTTGTTCGCTCAAACACTTTCTAAAAATAGATAAACCTAACACTAAAATCTCACCACTTATTCTTGGGCACAAATCTGGTGATTTTTAAGATCCACTGCTTCACTGACCAATTCATCCAAGGGGCAGCCCTAATGTAACAGATGAAAGAAGGCACCCATTAAAATTGTTGGTCAGAAGCCTCCCTGCACCAACTTGATTCACCAGTTTGGCTCTTATTCCACTGCAATTCTAAATAGGGTCATATAGCTTGATAGCACATAGTGATTGCAGCCAGAGAAAGAACCAAATATGCTTCAGTTCCCAAAATATCTAACTAATACAGTTTACCTATTCACTCAAGGACCCTTTCTGAGATCCTTGTATCAAAACCTGCTTCATATCACCCAAACTTGCTGCAGAGTAATAGAGAAGTTAATTTTGCAGTTGACGGGATCCATGCATGCAAGCCACTGCCTGATAGCATCTCCATTGAAATCTATAACATTGCGTCCAGGAAAAAACTCTCCCTCATTTCCCTGAATTTTCCCTCCAGTCTCTCCTGCCTATCACAAACGCCTATAAGTTATTAGATTTGCCAAGTTGTGCTATCTAGGAGTATTTATAATTAAGGGCATCCTACATGCCACAGCTCATCTCATAGAAATCCTATAGAAATGTTATCACATCAACCACATCCTCCTGGACCTCCACTGGTTCCCCTTTCCGGCAAGCACCAATTAAATATCAAAAACAGCCGCATAATTTACAGAGCCATCATAGCCAGCATCCTGCTTATGGTGCAGACAGACTCGCCATCTTTGGATGATCAGGGCACACTTGCAGCCAGGACGCTTAAAAGACTAAGAAGTGTAAGAAAAAGAAAAAACAAAGTAACAGGTCTTTCTCATCTATGCACTCAGGGTATGGAACAATAGCTCTGTATCCATAAGGAACACCCTAATGCTACTCTAATATAGGTGTGAGGAAACTGGCTATTTGCCGGTCCCCACCACACTTTTTGCCCCATCTGGACTACTAGCTGCTGGGTTTTCGACACTAAGGGGTCGATTAGGATCGCGGACGGACTTGCGTCCGTCCGCGACCCCAGAGCAGGAGGGAACCTCCGCATGGCATGCGGAGTTCCCTCCTGTGCAATTAGGATGTGACCGCAAGGGTTGCGGTCACATCCTCTATTTTTAACATTGCCGCGGGTGCAGCTTCAAGCTGCACCCGCGGCAATGTGAAAAATGCACGCATTGCATTTGCATGCAGAAAGAGGCAGGCACCGCGCGGTGCCTGCCGCTTTCTGCATGCAAATGCAGGGGGGTACCATAGGTACCCCCCATGTGCACCCCCCACCCCCCCTTCACCTAGGGGGCCCGCAACGGGCCCCCGCAGTGAAGTTCCGTATGCTTTTCCGCGGCGGAAAACCCGCCGCGGAAAAGCATCCTTTACTGGCCATCCTAATATGGTGGACGGTGTCTTCCAGACACCGTCACCATATTAGAGCTTTTCCGCCGCGGTTGTAAGCCAGCCGCGGCGGAAAAGCTGCGGACGGAAACCAGGACCCACCAGCCATCCTAATGTGGCGGTGGGTCTTTGGTCAGTCCGCTGCGGATTTTCCGCATCCTCGGGGCCGGCGGTGGCTTCCGCCGGCCCCGAGGATGCGGAAAATCCGCAATCATAATGACCCCCTAAGAGTGCACTTAGGCCTGCTAACCATTGTTCTAACCCAAAACAAAATGTATTTTAAATTGGCTAACACCAATTGGCATTACCAACTTACTTATAAGTCCCTATTATATGGTACCAAGGGTACCTAGGGCATGTAAGCTAGAGTGTATACCCAGGGCTGCAGCACTGATTGTGCCACCCAGTGTGACAATGTTCAATATGGCTCCCAGCCTGCCACTGCAGTCTCGAAGAGCTGTTTTAAAACTGTTAGTTTGACTTTGACATTTAAATCAATAGCAAAGCCCCTATTTCTCTTAACTATATAAGCCTCCCATAAGAAGGCCTACTGAGCCCTAAGGCAGGGAGTTGTCTATTATTAAGCAGGACATATACTTGAATATGCTCTTAGAGCAAAACTTCCAAATTGTCATTTTTACTGTGGACTGATTACTAGCCCCCCTTGGCTAAAACAGAGTTACAGGATGACCTCTCAGTCCTGCTAACTTCTGTATATGGACTTCTAAAATGGGTACTTCAAGGTATCAAATTAATTGTGGCATTAAACTCGACTCGATCCCAAAGTCAAATTTAATTTCACTTTTAAGGAAAAGCAACTTTTCGAACTTTGCCACTCTGTTGCGAAGTTTGTCCAGTGGCCTCACACAGTTTCTGGCTACCAGAGGGCCTTCCACCCTCCTGGGGAGTAGTGGGAATAACTCTCAGACTCAGGAACAAAGGGGGCCTGCCATAGAGAGAGTTGTCACCTCCCCTTGCAGGAAGCCAAATAGGGTGTTAACCGAAAAGGTAAGCTTCAAAGAGTACGCAGCATGCTCTACAGGTTCCGCCTTCGTGATAACGATGCTTGTGCACGTTGAGGGCGGGAAGGAGCTGGATTCTTTCATCTTGCGTGGGATTGCCCTCAGGTGCTGACATACTGGACACAGACATTTCGAGGTTTATCGACTATGATAGGTATCCAGATAGATCCATGTCCACTCGTGGCCCTCCTGGGCCTGATCCTGGGACTACAAACGAAACACACAAAATTTCTAGCGATGGGATTGCTGTTGGCAAAACGTCAAGTGGCGTGTAGGTGGGGAGAGGTCGTGCTCCCAAATTTAAGGAATGGGTCCAAATCATGGCTACATGGCAAGACTATATACACCATTATGCAGACAAGCTTCCCACCAAATCACGCCCAAAAGATATCTGGGGACCACTCACCTCATACCTTCTTGCGCAGGAAGCGGCTGGGGAGGAGGGGGGAGGTGCGCCAGAGACTGGAGTGCAAGAGTGTACATAGGGGATATGCATTGGTACAACTGGGCACTGTGGCAGCTTGTTTAGACATTGGACATGTCGAGGCCTGAGGATCGCCCTTGATGGGATTGGGAGGGAAGATGGCGGGATGTTATATGGTATTTACGTACGATGCATTGTTCCATTGCGGGTTGTGATTTCAGGCAAGCTACAATGTATATATATTCCTTCACTTATGATTACGTGTGACAATACCAAGGACTGGTTAGGTCCGCTTTTCTTAATTTGAACTGTGTTTGTTAAAAGTTGGGGTAAATATAAGTTTGGTTAATATCTATGACTGCGAGAGATTTTACACAATGTACAATAATGCCATCTATATTTGGAATGTGCCTTGTAATAATGTGCAAGTACAACAATAAAGGTTTTTTGAAACTTAAAAAAAAAAAGAGAGGACGCAGCATGTGGTGGGCAAATGGGGTTCACACTCATGTAGGTCTGCCGCTTTGTTCAGGTAAATGGGCTGGCAGCTGGAACTGAGAGGGTATACCAGTTGCCCAAACCGGTTTTCCTGTGGGCATGTAGCCCAAAGGTATACACACCTCTATGGTGGGCTACCAAGCTCCTAGCATCAAAGGAAAGGTTCGGGCATCCTGGGAGTAGACAGAATAGTGCACCCTGGGATTGCTAAATGCCCCACATAGCCACAAGTCGTCACACAACTGGAGCGCTTGTAGCCCTATTGACTGCACATCCCCCCAGGGCACTTTGTGGGCATAAATATGGCCCCCCTGGGGCCCTGAAACTCATATTGCAGCAGGAATAGAGAAAGGACCGAAGAAGGACTGCCCTACAGACCCCTGGACCTGGCAAAAGAGGATACACTAACTGCTGGACTGCACTTGTCGCACCTAGAGCTCGCAAAAAGACAACTGTGCCTGTGGCTCTTGGAAAAGTCACTCCAGAGCCCCAGACCAATTAATTGGCTCCAATGGTCAGTCAGCTGCCTTGTTGGAACCAGCACCAAGACCATCAAACCTGCAGTACCTATTCCGGCAAGTCCGTAGCCACATTGTTTGAATCACCGCTGAATCCAAAGGGCATTGCAAGAGCCCGATCCTCATGGCCAAAAGTTGCACCCGAGTCTACTGATCCCGAGAGTGTTGTCCGTTTCCAGATGGATCACCAAAAATGGATACCAACCTTTACCAAAGGAAACTGCTAGACTCACTGCATATAGAGATTGGTGGCCCAGCTATAGTTGGCCTTTAACTGGTTCAAAGAGGACTTTGAGTGACACCGACCCCTGTGGCCAAAGTCGCCTCACCTTACCGGTGGACCGAGGAAGAATCGAAAGGAGACCCGGTTGACTGCACAGCACCCAGAGCATCTTTCAGGACCACTCTATTGGAGTTTATGGCGGTATTGTTGTAAAATGTGGAACTGGATTTGAGACTGCTTTGGTGGCCAGGTACCTGTCCAAATACTCATTATTGGGACCTCCTGACCTTCTCTCTGTTGGAACTGGTTGCTCAACTCGGGCCCTAGTAGCCAAACAAACCTCTCTTTTAAACTTTTCAAAAGCTTCCAAACTTTACGGTTGTCAGTGCTTTTTAACATTTGGGACTAAAAAAGACCAAGATTTACATTTTATTTAAAACTCTATATCCCTGGGACCCTCTGGTGAATTTCGCTCATCTTGGTGTCTAAAAAATCATAAAAATATGTATTTTTATAAATTTATGTTGGATGTCGTATGTGTTGCCTGACTTTCTTATTTCGTTTTTGGTTCTACTAAAAGCTTTTACACTAGTTTCTTTGTTTAAGCCTTGGCTTACTGCTCAAAGCCACAGCTAGAGGTTTTACAAACGAGCCTGACTTGGCCCAAGACCGTTTTACGAGTGTATCACAGGGTAAGGTCACACAGCCAGGCCATATCAATGACACAATCCTCACAATAGGAAAGAGTTGAAAATGTGGCGCAGCAGTGCAAACCGTTGCGCCACCTCTCCATCGAAGTGCACTTCTGCTCGCTTGCCAGATTAAGACTATTAAGTAGTCTGGGAGGCGGGCGGGGGTGGTGGTCCCTGGGCAGTGCCTCTTTAAAAAGGCTGCAGTGCCTTTGAAGGCACCACAATGGGAACACCTGACATGGTTCCTGCACTGCATGGATTGGAAAGTTCATGCCATGCCGAAACTTTGTGCATGCACACTTTGGGTACATGTTATGCCCCCTTGTGTGCATGCCCAAGGGGTGGAGGTGCAGGGGCCCCCTTTGTTTCTTCTCCTCCAAGGCTTGAATGGAGGAGGAACCGCCATGTAAACCCTGGAGTAGAGGACATTCATAATATGCTTGGAGGGACCACGGGGTCCCACCAAGCATATTACTGCCTCTGATCGCCAGTCACCTCCAGGGAAAGAGGGTTCCGCGGTGGTGTCCCAGGGCGGTCCAACCACCCAACACCTAAAGAAGCGGTTGGACACCGGTGCAGCAGTGGCTGGATCCACCACTACCACTCCTTCACGAGTCTGGCAGTTCTCGGACGGCCAGACTCGTATTCGGGCCCGAGTGTCTCCACTACGGTCTGATGGGGGGATGTGTACACCTGCTGCTGTTTCAACTTAAAACACTAAGCCGGAAGGTAAATTATTTGACCAGGATGAAACTGGTTAGTGTATCCGACCCACATTCCCTCGCAGTCAGGCTCAAACTGAACCTAGATCCTGGTCTCCTGTGACCATTGACTATAATTGGTGCTTTGTGGCACTAGTTCCACTTAAAATGTTAAGAAATCATAGTTCCTATCCCCTTTATTTGAGTTTTATCTTTTTGATGTCACTTTATTTATTAAAGTTTACTCTATTTTAGTAATTCAGTTTGTGATTTTTAGTGTTTTGCATTATGACTCTGTTACTGTTTTGGTACTGCATAAATACCTTACATGCTGTCATGTCTTCTCTGTGCCATAGCTACCAACGTGTTGAGCTCATGTTAATTTAGAGACTCTGAGTATTCACCCTGACATGGGATGTGAATATTCCTTGACGTAGGCAGGCGCCCACCAAATAATAATCAAAGTTCTTCTGCATAGATATATACATACATATTCACTCATTGTGTCATTCATGCAAAATGCATTCATATGGCTAAACCTCATAACCTCCAGGAACAGCATATCGCATCTTTAAGGTTTTCTGATGTGATACATTATACGCAGGGCCAGTGGTGCTGGAACAATTGTCAGAGGGGGGGTGCTGCCATTAACCGCATGCGCGCTAGCGGGTTTTCCCACTGTGCGCTGAAATTTGAAAATCGCGGGTAACGTGACAAAGCCAGCTCGTCATCCGCGTAGCGCAGGTAATGCCCATGACGAGCTGGCTTTGTCATCCGTGTCGAAGGGGTTAATTATATTGAAGACATAGGGATTGTAATGAATCCAAGCATCACGCAAATAACAAGGGAAGCAAATGAGTTACACCCATTAAGCAGGAGAGTGGTAAGGATGTGGTATTGGAGCACACTGTTGCGAATATATGACTAACAGTTGGCGTAGAAGCGTGTTGTCATTTACAGAAATCACATTTCCATTCAAATGGCTTCTAAATTTAAACAGACATGCAGTTTTACTGCTAACACTATAGACAACACACACAATAGATTATGGGTGGGGTGACCTCGGAATATTTTTCATTTGCACATCACCAAGTAAAGTGTCTTGATTCGTTTTGATCGTTTAGAACCTTTACTTTCATCACACTTCAGAATTACAAAAAACTGTGCTTCATTTGTGGTTTCCTAAGTGCTGTTAAAGTTTGAAATATTTGTAGAGTTCATACTCTGATGTTTAGATTTGTTTGTGTGCTAGGAAAAAATAGATATGCTCCCTTTCAAACTCCCTGAACACCAGCAAGATTGTCACATAGTTCACTTTTCAAAATCCTATTATTTTGTATTCAGGGAAAGAAGAGTAAACAACAATCACCAAACTAAAAAATAACCAGCAATTCGTCAGAAAACACAGCCTGACATTCGACCTCAGTCTTCAAACCACAGCAAATGTGACAAGATGAAGTCAAAATGTAAATGCATCAATGACAAAACTAATTAGTCCCGCCCTGGAAATCTATAATATGAAAGCAGTGAGTGCCTCCTTGTACGGGTCTGAACTTTGGGGATTCTCAAATTTAAAGCAATTAACACTGACGGAGAACAGGTTTCTACGTAGCATAATTGGGGTTCCCCAAAGTACCCCAACCATTCCAATAGCCTACGATCTGGGGAGAAAGAAAATAGAGGATTTGGCACGGCTGCGACCGTTGTTATATTGGAGGAGGGTAATGACGACCCCTGAATTGTCACATTATGCCACTGCCCTACGAGATGTTATTGGGGCAGATCGTTTTCATTGTATTCCCTGGCTGAAGGAATTAAGGGGTTTGTTAATTAAGTTGGAATTAGGTCATTTATGGAATAGACCCAATGATTCAGGGTTCCCATCAAAGGTAACTGAAAAAAATATACTGGGACATGATCTGGTCGCTTGGTTATAGAAATGGTTCCATTACTGGGCTGACCGAACGTTTTCTTGATATCAAGCCTTTACCATCTTATGAGCCGTTTTGGGACATTATTGAACGGCCGTTTGATAGGAAATTGTATTTCCAATTTAGAATTGGGACCCTTCCTCTAAATATATTTACTAACAAATGGTCTCCAACTAAAGGTGACTAATGCCATCATTGCAAAACCACGCTCGAGAACATTTCCCATTTGATGTTTGTATGTCCCTTGTACGCAAAGCCTCGTCGTAGGTGGTTAAAACCTGCGTGTTTAAATCTGGGCACACGTAGAGGTATGGAGGCGCTAAGAATCCTTGAAACAGACTGCACACCGTGCATTGCTATTGCAGTTGCAAAATTATTAGGGTGGGCTTGGACAATACGTGCCCGCGATATTCAGCGTTCCGTTGATGCTTAATGAATTATTGTCATTGAATTTTGTATGGTTAAATTTTATTTAAATGTTAAATTGAACTGTTTTAATTGATGTTCATGAATTGTTTTAAATTGAACAAGACAGCTTAGTTTAATAAGATTTTAATATGAGGATTTTTAAACAAAAAATGTAGTATTTATTCATTGTAGGTTGCAACGTTGTGGATTGCTTTTATGACTTGCTGTCGAATAAAGCTTTGAAATTTGATTTGTAAATGCATCTTTAGTACTCACTTATCCTCTGAACTCTTTCATGGTCATTCTGGGGGTGTTTCAGCACTCCCAGCACCCCTACTTCCTGAGCCTATGCTCAGGGCCACTGAAATTATGTGATTCAGTGGTCGGTGTGTTTTCTGCATGATATGGATTTGCCGCTTTTGATGCAT
Organism: Lissotriton vulgaris; assembly: GCF_964263255.1. NCBI lineage: Eukaryota > Metazoa > Chordata > Amphibia > Caudata > Salamandridae > Lissotriton > Lissotriton vulgaris. Next base: position 1,304,295,058 of record NC_141694.1, read on the forward strand.
AATCCACCACCTAATAGATAATTTGCAGATTTGAAGAAAAAAAATAGTTTCTCTCTCAAACAGATCAAAAATTACTCAAATGCGCTCACACGAGTTGGAGCGCAGTGAAAGGCACTTTGTAAAGGTTGACCAGTCACCTTGATATTAAGCTGGTACTATCTAATGAGGTGAAACCTGACCACAAACTGTGCTAGTGTAAACATGAAAAATGTATGAAGCAGGACTGTCACAAAATGGACCGCATTACTAGACATAATTTACATTTACCTGCTGCGAAATTAGTCCACACTGCAGCATAGTATGGCCTTCCTTCCTGGGGCCATAATTATGCTTCAGACATACATTACAGTAACTTAATTCCTCACACAAGGACGGGATAAACGTGAACACCTGGACAAAACTTTGCCCTCTTTAAAGACTAGCACAAATACTGGTAACTCACGATTTTTGCACACGCGATTACCTGTAAGTGAGTCCTAGCATGCAGCAAAATGTGAACACAAAACATGGTGCTAGGAAACATTTCTTGCACAACATTGGGCTCAAAAACACGGTTACACAAATTATCCCCTATCCGTTATAACAGTAAACTATACATTTCAAAAGCCCATTTGATACTTTTCCGGATAAAAATCCGATAAAAAATCTTGGAAGGTTTAGGGAAGCCACTGAATGCACCAAGCCCTTTACTGAACCTGAAAATAACTTTTCTTTTCCAAATCCTTTCCTCCTTAATTTTCACTTTATTGTGCCCTGCCCTCGCTTCATTCCAGGTCTCACGAAAATGTCTGTTGAAGGTAATTAAGAAATGACATGTTAAATACAAGCATGCCTTTGCGTTGCTGCTATAAATTGCGCAGTGGCGACCCCGAGCCTGGAGCGCTTTGTAGCGACATTAGTCTGCTGGTAGCTTGCCGCCGTGGCGACTGTAGCTCGGAATGTTTTCATTCCATGTTTCAACGATTTAATAGCTTTACAGGTCGCCTTTATACGATGGTCTGAAGCTGAGGTGCCGGGAGAGGTGGAGCTGGAAAAGAATGTGCATTTAAAGTCGCAAGAGGCACCATCTTTATTGAGTGTTGCCTCTGTTAGGGGAGGGGGGAGCTCATTTTGCGCGAGGCAGTAGTGGGCAATTACAGTTTTACAACATGGGCTAATGGGCAGGAGTCTGGGGCGTCGGTGTGTGAAATACAGGCAAGCAGAGATGTACTTCCGCCCTCAGCATAAACAAAGTACGTGCAGGCAAGACCTTCGCTTCAAGTCCCTGCAAGTTCAGGGCACCCGTCCAGCGATTAAACACTGTGTGTGTTGCCACAATTTGGCAAGGTCTGCGGGACACAAGGAAATGGTGCATCTGCGGTGGAAAATAAGACTGTAAAGTCTGCAAAGGATGGGCTGCCAGTCACCTGTACCTAAAATGGTGGCTGGTAGCCAAATTCACACCTCTAAATAAGTGTTGGGCTACTTTTGGGCTATTATCAAGCCCAACACAAAATGGCAGTCATTATACCGCACCATCCTCCCAAACTGCCTAGGGGGCAGACTTCCCCTTGGTCGGCTGTCCCCCACATCCCCCTTGTGGACCTGATTACTTCCCTAAAGTAACAATGGAATCTAACCATCACACGCTTACAAGTGTGATGATTAAGACTATTCCAGGCCCCCAAATCCATAAGAATTACTTGTGTGGCAGGTATTTGTCATTTTGAGTGTGTATTGAGGTCCATATTTATCATAGAGTTTCTTTGCTTTTGCACCACGCAGTGGGGGGCAAAAGTGATACAACCCGTAAGAAGTGATTTATCAAGCCATGTTAGGCCACCTTGTGTGGCCCTGAGTGTCTTGATAAATCCAGAGTAACGCAGAGCAAATCGCTGCATTGAGTTACTCTGCCCCAGGAAGGCATTCCAAGGGTGGTGTATGTGTGTTCCCATACACAACCTATGGATTTTTATGCATTCCCAGATTTACATATAGGTCGTGGACCTGAGAATGTGCCAAAACTGCTACGCCTCCCCAAGTGAGGCGTAACAAGGGCAAATATTTTTATTTCTCCACGTTGTTTCCTCTTTATGTGTGCTGCATTGCGCAGCACACATAGAAAGAGGAAAATTTCTCAGGGGATAGCTATTGTGCAGGAAGGGGCCCCTTCCCTCACAAAAAACAATCCTCCTAACAATGCAGGCACCCTTGCACCATGGTGAAGGAGAGCCTGCAACCGCGCTAGGCAGTACATTGTGTCCCAATGCTGGTAAGAGGTAGGAATGTGCCATACAATGTTAAGTACAGTGCATTCCTGCCATTTCCCTTTCACGCAGCGCAGCGAAAGAAGCTGATATAATGATAAATATGCCCCTAAATGAAAAAACAACTGTTGTCCTCATCTCTCAGTTAGAAAGAAAGTGCTACACTGCGGCAAGCTATCATAAGTGCTGGTGCTGACAATTAAGTACCAGTGCTAAGCAGCGGAAACTACTAGCTCAAATTAAGCACTGGTATGTAAGGGCAAACGGTGACTGCCCTGCATTTTCTATTTGTAACTTCTCACAGTGTAGTAAAGTCACTACACATTGCATTCCTAAATAGGTGTATACTGCAATATACTTCAGAAGGTTAAGGTCACTGATCCAAAGGGATGTCACTTACCAACAGCAATATCACTGGGCAATTGTGTAAGCTGGCTGCTTTCCTGATCCAGCGTTCGACAGCGCTGCTGGAAAAATCTTTAGAGTGAAGGTGCCTCTGTAAATGTTACATAACTGAAGTCACAGGGATTAGGAAAAATCCAAGTGTGATACAAAGAACAAGTGCATCAAATGTATTCAGCAAGAGAGTGGTATGGGTGTAGTATAGAGCTGATGCTGCATTTTGAAATACACTGTCAGAAATATATTACTAAAGCATTGTGTGGTACTTTTACTGAGCAAATAGCACACAAACGAATATGTGTAAAACTTGAGTTTCAGTGAAGATTTATCATTTGAGCACTACCAGGTAAAGTGGCCTGGTTTGTTTTGATCCTATTAACATGTTTGTTTCCATCACAATTCAAAATTACAAAAACATCTTCATTTGTGCTTTCCCAACTGTTGATATAGTCTGAAATATTTGTACACTTCATTTACAGGTATTTCAATTTTGTTGTGTTATAAAAAAAATTACACCTTTTAGCCTTTCCTTTCATTTGCTCTTTACCTCAGCAAGATTGTCACATAATTCACTGTACAAAATCCTCTCACTTTGCAGTCAAAGAAAGCAAAAAACAATTCCCATGGCAAAAGAATAAGCAGCAATTTTGACAGAGGACGAGATCTCTATATCTGAAGCACAGCAAATGATAAAAACTATGTTTAAAGGCATTGTTATTGCTCATTCACCTCCTGAACTTAAACATGGTTAAACAAAAGGTTTTGCATGTTGACAAACCCGTAAGTAACAGCAATTTGCTCTCCAGCAACCTGGTAAAAAGTGGTTTAATGCACAATGATAAGGCCCCCTGCAGAACGTGATGAGGGGGCCCCTTAGTCTCCCATATCCAGCAGCATAGCATGGGTTGCCAGTGCCTGTGCAACATTTTCAAATAAAGTATTGTACCCCATAACACATAGACCGTTGTTTCAGGAAGTGCTAATGGTCCACGGTTAGGGAACTCAATAATTTATTTACATTTTTTGCACCCCTAAGAAGTTTGCGCCCGGGGCCCCCTACCCTGTGGACCCACCCCAACGCTATGCTACTGCTCATATCACACAATTGTTCATTGACCTTGGCTGAATGGGCCCCCCATTGAAGGTTTAGATGTCTGGGAGCACCCCTACACTGAAGGGGCTGCTGGGGGTTTGAAGTACACCCCTGGTGTTCATTAGCACTGGCGCCACCAAGTTCAGGCTGTTTTCAGAATTTTGAGAAGACGTAATCCTGGCGAACACGGCGGGAATGGGAACCAAAACAGGCCCTGGCAAACAGCTCGGCTGTCCCAGGGTGGGGGGTGCTAGTTGGAAGCACCACCCTCATCTCACCGCTGCTGCTTTTGTTACAGGGGGCCAATATGCTGCAAAACCAGCCCTCGGTAACAAAAATGGCCCTCTAGGGTTCCAAAACTGGCCCCCCGTCCTGGTGGTCCACCGGGGAAATGGCCAGTGCCCTCTACTGCCAGTCCGGCCCTGCTGGCAAAGAGATTAAACAATCTTCTTCACGTCTTTTCTTCGCCCTCATGCTTTACTTGTATATATATCTATCCCTCCCCCCACACTTCTGCCTCAGAAAATCAATATATGCCGTTCGAATTTTGGGATTCTTTTACACTTGCACCAGCTCAAAGTAAACAAACTGAAGTTCTTTCTTTCCTGTAGCCTGCAACTAACCACAGTAAGATAAACACCACCAGCTTCCTCCGCTCTTCCGGGGTAGAGTTTTTTCGAGTGGAGGTTGCTTATTAAAGTTCTGAAATACTTTAAACCAAGGGATCAGCAGGGAGGACTGCGAGGCAGTGGAGGAAAGGGGAAGGGGAAGAAGGTGGTGCAGAGGAAACATATGTTAAATCCGTCATTGATAGTTTGAGGCAGCCTGTATGTGCTAGCCCTCCACGTGGATTGCCTCAATTTCCTGGCATTGACCACACCCCACACAATTAAGCGTGTTGACACACCTCTTACTCACTGACCTGCCTTCTATTACTTTCGCTTGACGGAACACCCATCATGAATATTCTACTGTGACATCCTTCTTCCAATTTGTGGCTTCTGGCATGGGCTGTTTTTTCTGCTCAATCCTTTAAAACCTACAGACCACCGGTGGTAGCTTCATGGAGAATTGTTGTGCCACCCAGCAGGCAGCCAGACTATGCTGAAGTGCGGGTACTCCAAAATTATTAATGTAAGACTACAGCAATAGGCAGTGGACCTGATTGATGCCACACACACAACTAACGTCTTCCAAAACCAAAACCAAAATGATTGCGTCAAGCAATTTAAATATGACAATGTGTGCACTCACTGTAAGCACCCTCTGCCAACAAGTGACACACCTAAGTTAGGTGAAAACAGGTAAACAAATCAGACAGAGGTGCACCACTTCTACAATTGTAATTCTAACTCCAAATATATCCACAATGTTTCGGAAATAGTTGAAATTCTTCTCTTTATTGTTAGATCGTCAATGTGTATAAAAAAAGTCGGATGCATGTCATCATAACGCATGCTTTTACTACATAGGCCTTCACAACGCAGGTTTTACAACGCAAGTCATTACAACGACTTGCGTTGGGGGGGGGCGCTGGATAGTGGAATAGTTTAAGTTACTATTCCAACTCTTGTCCCCGTGGATAGTAGGGAAGGTTTTGGATAGTAAATTAAACTATTCCCTACCCTGCAGCGCCCCCCAGCACAATTCGTTGTAATGACTTTCGTTGTTAAACCTGCGTTGTAAAGGTACTGCGTAGTGAAAGTTGCGTCGTAAAGGATGTTTCCCAAAAAAGTCAGTCCAAAAGCTTAGCCGCTCACATAGTGGGCTTGACTATGGTCCTGTCACCCCGCAAGGGTAGGGTTAAAATTGGTGGCATCTGAATGATGAGCAGGAAAAAAATAGATTTCTTCTTTGCACGTGAATGGAAAATACTAGATTGTACAAATGCACTCATATTTGGTTAGGCTTCAACACAGCAGACTCTAATCTATTCTTAGCAATGGCGTAGGAAGGGGGTTGCGGTGGGTGTGGGCTGCCCCGGATGCCTTGGGGGGTGACAAAATGGCCAAAATATGTGTTTTAAACTCATATTTTCGCCATTTTGTCATTTTCCGCACCGGGTACCACCTGACCTTGCTACGCCACTGATTCTTAGCTGTACAAACGATCCCTATATACTTCTGTGCAACACTGAATACATTGATCTTGGTGAACGTTGTATCAGGGTGATCTGATTTTTGGGCGGTCTGTGATTATGAATAATTGATTTCTGGAGGCCTACCTTTATGAGTAAAATATCCACTTCCTTGATCAAAGACACATACAACCGTTACCAAGGGTTTCAGATGTAATACAAGCTAGCTTGAATATAATTTGATCATTACGTCTACGGCCCTTCATCTTAACAGATTCAATATCTCTAGTCTGTGCAACATACATTCAACTTAGATTGATAGGCAGCAGCACAGATATGTGCATTTAACCTCTTGGTACGTCCACGCCGTCTCACATAATTGAGGTCCATCCTGCCCAAGTGTGTTGTGTTTTGAGTGTGTCTGACATACATAGTGCATGTGCGTGGCTTGGGAGTGGGGCTCTGAGGTCACACATTGTGTGCTACACAAAATGGCGGTTCTCTGAACAGCTTTAAGGCCACTGTGGCTTTCTGCTCTTTGGTGTAGTACTGGGGTTTTTGCTTAGAGACCCCAACATTGTCTGATTCGTAGATGCAACCCATATCGAGTCAGAACAAAAGACTTATCTACACCGCTTTGACTGGCTGCTTTCAGCTTTGTCTCTCGATTACTTACCTCCACTGGTCGCCTGAGGTGTGTGGCTCCCAAATCACATCACAATAGCAATTTGTGTTAGTCATCTTTGTGTTGAGTTGCGAACTAATATTAAAGACCACATTTGTTTGGTATGACTAGTTTGGCTTGACCAGCAAGTGCCTGTCCTTCTCCTTGGCAGAAAGAAGGGACAGGGAGAGGTACCATTTTCTACATTGGCATCACCTCTTCATTTCCATTTCTCCTCACCTTACCTTCTGTTTCTCTTTTTTCGTCCATATTACACTCCTCCAGGTCTGAACCATCCTCCATTTGCACCAAATCGCGTTGTTTGTGGTAACATCATTGGTATTTTCTTTACATGTCAGGGTATGTACAGCTAGGTGGATCATATGCCACATTTTCCTGTCACTTAGTCTAACAGAATTGCAGAGAACCTGAACAACCCTTAAAGGATGGAGACTGGTAATGGGATGCCACTGGCTTCAGGGTTGCAGTACTTAATTTGTAAAAGAATAAGTGCCAGTTCCCTTATCAGAAGGTCATTGCAACGTGCACCACCCATTGCCCCTACCAGTGCTGTCAAAGACAGTATCAACACAACTACTAACAACACACTCCTACACGTGTTACAATTCAGACTATTTGAGGCCCCCAAAGCTATAAGAATGGCACGGGTGGCAGGTAATTCAATTTTTTAATGTATGTCGAATTAATAAGCAGCTTCTGTTGAGCTCGTCTCTAAATTAGATAAACATCATCACCATGTGGCAGATTGTTAGAAGTGCTGGTCGTGATAATTGAGTGCGGGTGTCGAGCACCGGACACCACTGTCTCAAATTAAGCATTGGTTGCAATAGAGGACTAAGCTCCATGGAATCATCATTATAAAATCAACCCCACAGCTCCTTGCCTAGAGCTCCACATTCCACGTTTCAATGTTAGATTATGGAACACAACACAAGAGGAGAAAGAATGTATTATCATTAGAGTGTTCCATCGTTTCATTGGCCTTGGCTACCAGTGACCCCAAAAATACATTAAGTAGCGGCCCTCTAGAGCCAGTTCCTTGTGCTTGTATTAACTTTGAACTCTGAACGACCTCGCCAGTCCTGCTTAGAGAAAGCATCTCACAGGACACTTATGCCCAAATTACAAGTGCCTCGGTACTGAATGTTATATATCACGAGGTGGATGCAATGGTACCCTAGGGATTGTTATTTATTGGATATGATACATTATGCCTATTTCGAGTTTACCCACAGAAATGGGGAATAACCTGCACATTTTGCAGTTTATTGCTCCCCAGGTCCTCATGTCTGGTATACACCTGGTCTTTTTCACCTGATAATTTTCAGCAGGTTAGACCTGTCGAAATGTATCACCAGGAAAATCAGACTTGAATTTTGTAGATAAACTCCTAATTTTGTCACCCGTGCAAACAGTGAGCTGCACGGGTGTCAGAAATGTGCACTGCACCCATAATGGCGGCCTCTGTGCAGCTCCATCCACTCAAAGGTAAAACGGAGTCTACAATTGTCCCAACAACAAGCTTGTTTGCCATATCCTAAACAAGCATTTGCAATGCAGTAGGCCTCGCATTCATCAGAGTTTGAGCTATTGGCATTGTAAATGCTAATAGCCTTTTGTTTATGTGTTGTTTTTAAAACGGATAAATAAAAGGCATTTTCATTTACAAGGCCAATATCTTAAACTCTTGGAAATGCATTTTGCAAATGGCAGCGCCTGTGCTATAAATTGTTTTTAAAAGTGTTAGGAGAGAGCCTCTCACAAAAGCTATTTGAGAAAATAGTGCTCGGAGGCTGTAAATGAAGCCTACTGAGTATCTGCAAAGGTAACGGGGTGTGTCGCCATGGAAGGTTACAAAATGAGACAAAGTGGTAGGTACTAAGGAGGGACTACTAAGCCTTACTACTAAGCCTTTTGACCAATGAACAGCCACAGTTTACAGTGGACAATGACACAAGCCAATGAGAAATATGGGCAGAGAGTGGGCGGAGCTTCAAGTTCCTACCTGAATACAGCATGCCTCGCAGAGTAGCGCATGCACTGCCCAGGCCGACCTAAAAAGGAACTGCTATTTTGGATGGAGAAGAGAAGCGCAACCTGACCAGGAGGGCAAAGGGCAAGACGCAGCAGCAGGAAAACATATGGGTGTGATGCCTCAGGGAAGAGAGACACTTGTGAGTCACGAGGACCCTGAAGCCCACCTGGCCCTGAGTGAAGAGAAGGGCATCTGGGGGTCAAAAATATGCACCAGGCGTTCAAATATTGTGCTTGTGTTTACATGATCTGACTGCCATTTGCCGGTGGAGAGCAGTTTAAGAGCAAAAATTGCCCCATTTCCAGCCAGACAGAACCAAATGTTTTTCCCTTTCACCCATGACCTTGATTGCTCTGATTCGGTAACCTTTGAAGCCAAACTACACAACCTAGAGTTGTGATTAGTTTTTCACATTGATAGTGCCAACAAAGTTTAATGGAATCAACTCGATCTGTTGGACTGCAGCGATCATTGCATATTGTGCATTCCATATTTGGGGAAAGTACTCAAGGACAGGCAATCACTGTCCCCTGATTGGTGGCTCTCGAAGACCCCGCCCACTGCCAGGTGACAATGTGGGAGGGGATTGAGAGCTGGCTGGTTTTGCATGCTCAGAATGCAGCAGCAGCCATGCTACAAAGTCACAGGTAAAGGTGGTATCTCATATTAAATTTGTGCCCACAAATGGTGGTTGAGACTCCCAAATCCCAGATTAGCCTGTGCTTAGATGCAGGGTTAGCAAAAATTAAAGGATGTAGGTACACCCTGGCAGAATCAGACAAACACTATCTTTGTATGGACCAATGCGTCAGGAGTACCGGTCCCCAAAGTGTGGTTAGTACTTTTGAGCAAGTGTATCAAAAAACGAAAAGGGCCTTTGTCCGCTTTATAACCTACCCTACTATCAAAGTGTGTGTGGAGTTACAATAGTAAATACACACTTCATTACTGTCAATGGCCAGTCCTCAGAATAATAGGTGTGTTATGGTGTGTGCATGCGTGCATGCATGCATGTGTGTGTGTGTTACCCGGAATTCATTCTTTTCGAAGGAGAGAGCACTGCTAGGAAACATGGGCCTCAGCTTGACCTTCCATGAGGTTTCCTCCATAGGATGTGCGCGGGACCCTTTCCCAATCACAGTTACTGCTACAGCCAGCTTGGGAAACTAGACTTGCAAGGTCATAACTATAAGCCGGTCTCTGTGGAAGGTGCTCTCAGAACTTATCAGTGAGCCTTAGCCCAGCCTTGAATCAACTTTTTTCAAAGCTACCACCCAAAGAATCCTTTTCTGACCCTATCTAAGTTTGAGCAATGCCAGGCACACTGACGTCTCAAAGAAGCCTGAGAAATCTTGAGAATATTATCATTTTACAAACAAGAACAGACTGTACGAAAGCAAACTGTGGAAAATCTGTACCCTGTAAGATGGCATCAGATGGAAGAATCCATAACATCAACTGTACCTGCCTTGTTTTCATTACTTAAATTGCTGTTTGGTCTGCACTGGGCATCTGCGTAAGGCCTGGGGGCACAAACACAGTAAGGCTGAACATTATAGATAATGTCTCCAAATCGTGAATCATATCAGAGTTTAGTTAGACAGCGGATTCCCACTTCTGGAATGTGAGGTTTTACGTGAATAATTATTAGGAATACATAGAAAGGGATAAGTAGCAAGGCCACCAGTGACGTCACTGGCGAGTTATGAAGTAAATTACACAAAAAGCAGTGAACTGTATTGCCTTGTCCAGCCCAATTGTAAAAGGCCTTTAAGAAACTGGTAGAAATTTGGTGCTGTAGCTTTTATTCTTATGTTTGGAACACATGACCAACTTTATGGGAATCACAGAAATTACAAGAGTATTCCTGTCAATTTACACTAGTTTGTAAATTTTGAGCAGTAGTCAAAGATGTTACATTTACCCGTGTAATTTTATCCAGGTAAAAATTTCCTTGCGTGGAAATGTGACGCAGATGTGTTAAGATTCTTTTTGCTCTTTACAAAGACAACATTTTCCCTGACCGGGAACTGGTACAGCTAAATAAAAAGGAATATGATGGCATTGTCTTCTGATTGCCACCCCTGGAAACACATTTACTCCTGCTATTTAATGGAATAAAAATGTTATCCATTCAAAGGTGGGATCGTGGGAAACTACCCTCAAAGAGTATGTGAATGTTGGCAAGCTTACACACTTATGCAAGTAGGACCAGACAACATTGCCCACAATATAATCGCACCACTAAAAATGCAGTCTGGAAATGTCATCATATAGTGTGGGTACAATTCTATTAATCTGTTGGTGGTTGAGGGGAGTTTACTTGATTGTGGCTGAAATATCGACCTATCAAATATTGAATTCACAATATAATTAGACCTGGAGATAAGACCAGTAAATGTTATATTGGTGATATAGGTGTATAATCGATTTGATGGACTCTATATTTTTGAAGATCAATATTAATGACCTTGATGGTAAGACATAGAGCTGATTCTGTGAGTTGGAAATTCGCCCTCAAAATGTTTTATTTCTTTTGTTACAAAGATGAACAGAGTTGGGAAAAAACAGTTGTAAATTGTGCTCTAAGTCTTGAGCAAAAAAGATAAAGAGTATTTCATGATGTGAAATGTAAAGAGCATTGAGGAATCAGAGGTGTAACATAAGAAACAGTGAGAGAATACTTCTTGGAGTGCAACACCAGAAATATCAGGTAAGTTAGAGATGAACTGCAGATCAAACTGTGGATTGAATTGGGGAAATAATATAGAGGTGAAATAGTGAGAAAACTGTTTGGTGAACAGAAGTATAATGTAGATCTTAAATACAGAACAAATAGGGAGGAAATTGGAAGAAATGTGAACTCAAATTGCGAATAAGTTCAGCTTGAAATGCAGAAAGAATAGTGCAGTGGAAGACGGAGTGCATTGTGATATGAAACAAAGAAAAAAAGCAGCCTGCTGAAGAATTATGAGTGAACTAGAGAGAAAGAGTGATGTGAAATGCAGAAAAAATTATAGGGTGACCTGGAAAATATCTCTATACTTGAATGAACAATGGATGATCTCTGAGGTCAATAGTGAGGTGGGTTTCAGCATGAATCATCAGGTGAATTGAAATGAAAATACTTTGTAAATTGAGCTCTGCAAAGAATTATGAAGTGGGTTAGAGAATAAATGGCGAAATGGAATACAGTTTGAATTGTGAGGTCAATATAAAGTACGTTTCAAGGTGAAGGCAGAATGAGATGCAATGAGATCCAAACTCACTGATCAGTACCTAAATAAGGACATCAACCATAAGTAGAATTGGTGGATATCATTTCTTTATCAGTCTAGTTAAAATATTGAAGGTAAAAAAACACTTTTATTAGTAAAACTAGTTTAATCTACTAATTTTAATATATCAAATTGCTAGTTGGGTAGATAGGGGCAGTGCCAAATTCCCGGGCAAGGGGCTGATATTAGAGAGGGTAGTAGTGATGGTAGAACTGCAATGAGAGAAGAAAACAGCCCATAACCTGTCCCTAGTGTTTAAAGGCTGGTCCTCCAGTATCATGAGGTCAAACTCTCAGTTCTTTGTCTCATGCCTTTTTGATTGGCTCCGGTTCTGGAAGTTTTGTCTCCAACTGAGCTTCCGTCATTAACTCACTTTATAAATAAATAAATAAACTCTCAGCAGGCACTCCTATGTCATTAAACATCTAATTGCTGAGGGTGAAGATCTGCAAATTTTAGATTTAGGTGAATAAAAAAAATGGACAACACTACCAATCATAAGGGGAAATTCCCAAAGATATGGCTGGAGAGGAGTCGGGAGAGAACTTGGCCGAAGTGTTCAGTTTTCTTGGACTATTTTCCTTAAATGTTTGTGCAACGCAATTCACGCAGTGAACACGAGGGTTGAAAACAGGCAGAACTTCAATCATGGCCTACCTTTTTGACTCCCATACTGAGTCTGACAACGTAACCACCATCCCCACCAGATAGTGGTACCACAATTTATCCAAAGTTGATATGCAAAGAATATCTTATGCTTCAAAATGTACTGACCAGGCTTTGGAGGCATTGCGGATACATACAAATTGAATTACTCAGTTTCAGGAGTTACTGAGAATGCACTGTAACTAATGAGGCTAATGCGACAACGGCTCCGTTATTCACTCTCTTTGGAAAGACTTATTATAACCAATGGATGGTCCATGTAAGAATTGGCTCATTGTAGTATTGGTCAATGTATTTAATGCAAGGGGGGAAGAGTTCACAAAATCATGTAAGTGATTGAAGGTTTTGGCAGAAATATTAACAGTGGGCGTTGTAACGGGTTATGACTGTGATTTTTTAGGCCAGAATCGGAGAACTCAGTCAAAGATGACCAATGGTGTCATTGTGAGGTTTTTCTTTGACCCTCTCCATTGCATGAAACATGACCCCTGTAAAGAATGTGCTATGTAAAACATCTTAATTTTTCATTTAATAGGCCAAAGAATCGGCTTGTCCTAAAGCGCGTCTCTTGCAGAGTGAGTGGTACGTGGAAGCATCTACTGACTTTAGAGAAAGAGTTTATGAATTCCAAATTCTAAATTTCTCTCAAAGTAGATGTTTTTATGCTTCCCTTTTTTAAGGCTTATTTAAATTCTGAATATTTTAGCACACAGGACATCTCTCTGCTTCATTAAGCGTTGGACTGATGTGATGTTTGAGTACAGATCAAAAATGGGCTGCTTTGCAACTGAAATTCCTGCTAAAACTGATGTTTCCTGTAAGCAATGAGAAGGTGTTCACTTTCTCATCTATGGTGATTAAATATTGTAATATTTAAGCAGGCTCAAAAGAGAAATGTTCTTAGAAATAGCTTCATAAATGACTGTGGTAATTGTGCTTAACCGGATTTCACGCAGAAGCTTTAGAACAAGAACAGGCAAAGTGAATGGTTTGGCCTTGGCAGCCAGCCTTTGGCTTTGTAAACCCTTGTTTTTTTTCTGGGGAAGCTGCTCAAAAAGCATGCATTGCCAGAGTAGTCCTTTGCAGTGAAGGGCAGTACCTTGTATGTAACTGTGGTCCTTGTAAAAGGGCGGAATGACGTAATTGACAGTTAGGTTATCTAATGGCAGAAGTGGGCTGACCCACTGGCTCATGCTATAGTACAAGAAACGAAATGTGAATGACATAATAACAGATCAATGGATGAAGAGGGCTGGCTGAAAAAGGTCACTATACAAATACATTTAGCAAAATCGAAGGGTCTTTTGGTAACACTGGACCTAATGAAATCAAAAGGTTTTTACTAACACCAGCCAATCAGAATGTGTTTTTTCTAGTCATTCTAATACTCGCCCTCAGATTGGCTCAAAAGGCTTTTACTATCACCAACCACTCAGAATGTGTTTTTTCCAGTCATTCTAATACTCGCCCTCAGATTGGCTCATTGTCAGAAATGCATGCTAGTCATTTCTCTTCACTCACCCACCCACACTACACATCTGGATACACCTTTCAGCTTCTTTTATTATTGTTAATTTTGAAGACCTGCTTGGGCCCATAGTTTGCTATTTTAAACTACCAATAGGAACTCAAAGGAAATGGGAATTTACAAAAGCAAAACTAACTGGTGAGGCATAAAACAGATGTATACATTTTCAACCACTAAGGACACAACTGAAGTGGAAGTGAATGCTAAAAAAAAAGAAATGCTAAATAATGACAAGATATTATTCTCTGCTCGATTAATATTGATCAGTGTATCCTGGAAAAAAGAAGCATTGTGGCATATGTACAAGGAAACGTCAGAGTGCCGAGCTGCGTCAAATTTGGCAGAGCCGCGCTCCGACATTTCCATAAGGCAGGAATGTGCCGCATTCACAACAATAAAGCGCTCCCCGTTTTTTTCTCTGAAGCTGGCGCTAAGATTCGCTGCCTAGCGCCAATGCAGGCACCCTTGCCCCATAGTGCAAGGGTGCCTGCATTGCAGGAAATTATTGTTTATATGCAGGAAGATGTTCGTCCTGCACATAAACAAACAATAATGGTGGTTTGTTACTTCTATGTGTGCTGCAAAATGCAGCACACATAGACGTAGCAAATCGCCATTATTAAATGATTGTTTATGTGCAGGAAGGGACACCTTCCTGCACATAAACAATCATTAATGGCGTTTTGCTCCTTCTATGTGTGCTGCAGAATTCAACACACATAGAAAAAGCAAAAACGAGGAGAAATAAAAGAATGTCTCCTCGTATCACCATTCTAATGTCTGCTCTTGCATGGCGTTAGTTTTTGGCGCTGCCTCAGATTTACACCTCTTTATAAATCTAGGGCAGCGTCAAAAAGCAATTGGTGTTGCAGTTGAATGCCCACAGTAACATCCATTGCACATCCCTTTCACGTAGATACCTGCATGAAAGGTTACCATATTTACAAAGCGGCTTTTAGCCACAAAAAGTGGCCTAACATCACTTTGTAAATAAGGAGCGGATTGCGACACTGAACGTCAGAAAGCGTGATGTTCCTGTGGCGCAATGCCCTTGTAAATATGACCCATTTTTCTGTTCACTAGCGGATGGGAAAAACCCAGCAGCTCCTTTCAAAACTCTATACTCTTTGGTGAACAACAAGATAGTATGCTCTGGTGTCATAGCTCAGCTAATAATTCCAGTCCTTCATGCGCAAACTGAATTTGAATCACAGTGAGGAAGGCGTATGCATTTCATGATGGAGGATTGATGTCACACCATGCTTCGGTAATCATGCAGGAATGTACGACTTGGCATGAGAGTGTGGTACTGACATGATAGGGGTGTTGGCATGTTGGTGAAGGAGCTTCCACTCAGACCAGGCAAACGCTTTTTTCTTAATGCGCTACACTAACCTTCAAGTTTGAACTGCGAAAAATGTTGAATAATGTGTGAGTCTACATTGTCTTTTGAGACGTATTACAAATCCTTTGCACCAAGTATTGGTTGGGGTCTTTCTCTTTGCGATGGTGTGATCACAGCTCACTAGGATCGAAGCCCATTCGTGACCAGAGCTCTCGTCCCGGCTCACCCGCTTGACCAAGTAGCGATAAAGTACAAATCCCCCTGTGTGATCATAGGACAAGCGCCTAATCTCCTTGAACCTCGGGTCCTATATGTGGTACTACTAGGAGTACTAATTCAGGAAGAGTCTAAATACCAAGCTTAAGTACTATGTTACAAAAACCAAATGGACACCACAGAAGTCATTGTTGAAGGAGAATGACAGCAAGGCAGAGGTTCCTGAGGAAATTAAAATAATGGGAAATTATACCTTTTTAAAAGTTGTTGACAGATATGTACATTAACCCTTTTGCTGCAGCGGCAATTCCGCCGCAGCGCTAGGGGTCGGGGGGCCGCGCGGCGCTCCCACGCTGGTGACGGAACCGCTCCGTCACTAGCCTCGGGTGGGTTGTGCTTGTGAGGCGGAGCGGTTCCGTCACCAGCGTGGGAGGAGTTAATGGGTTAACAACAGGGGCGGCTCCTCCACTATGGAGGAGGAGCCTCGCCCCCTCTCGCCCCCCTGCCAGCAAACTCCAAATCATGAAAAATAAATCAATAATAAAACAGGTTTAATACACATTTTATTATCGTTTTATTTTCCTTTGCTGAAGCTTGGGGACGTGCCACAGTGAAAACAGGCACTGAGGGGAGTGGTATGTGCACTCCCTTCACTGCACATGACAATTTAGCAGGCTGTTTCAGGCCAGCCAAACCATCATGCGCAGTGACAGTTCTCTCCAAATCAGCAACGCTGCTGGGTTGGAGAGAACAGGCACGCAAATTGAGGGCGCTCAAGCCAATCCTGAAACTGCTCTCACACGAGAGCAGCTTCAGGATTGGTAGCAGAGCAGACTGGGAGCCTGGGACTTTGGAAAAAGAGAGGACAAGTCGAGCGCAATGCGATGGAGGGCAGCAGGTACGTGTATTTTTTATTTTTCACATTGATCTTCCTCGCACCCCCTTTCCACCATCCGCTCGCTCCGCCTCTTTTGCGTGACATGAGCCGAGCCTGGTCAACAAAGCCAGTGTTCAAAACTGTTTGCAGTGAAAAGTAACACGATCGAGGTAAGTCACTGGAACCGTAGCACCACAGGGCGTTAAACCCGACATGCAGATAGGACCCACAAGCCTGAATCCCAGGAATGGAGGCAAGCTGCTAGTCATGGTAGCGTGGTTGGTCCACATATGTAATGGGCGCTGAGAAGGTATTACAAAGGTATCACCACAGTCAGCACAGCACACTTTGGTGCTCCAAGCAATACAGCCTAGCAGGGTCAGAGGAAAGCTGGAAGTTCCTCGGTGAGCCCGGTTAAAGGAAAAAAGAAGAAAGACACGTGTTAGACATCCAGAACCCTGCATCCCGAAATTTAGACCTAAGAGCAAAAAGTGTGGTGGGTCTCTTAGGGAGATAAACCACAGAGAATTTCCTGCGCTTCCTTCATCCAAATCAAATGTTCTTCTTGAGTAAATTTTGCATGTTCTCTTACACAATGCAACACCAAGTAACACAGTTTGGAGCTCCACATGCTGGCCTTTAAAATGTTTAAGTAAAATGATAGTACAATATTGATGCTATAATTTGCACCACAGTGAATTGCCTGAGGACCTGTGCAAAATGTCGGTGAATAAGGGCCTAAATGTATCAACGAGGCAGTGGCGAGTAGAATAGAATGAGGAAAACAAAACACAAAAAATGGTTATGTAGTTTTGCTAGTCTTACTATGCTTCTGTGCGTTTTTTGTTACATAGGCAAGCCACAACTATGGTGCCTGGACTTCCATTAGGTTAGTTAAGGTGTTTCGACCTGCTTTTTCCTCTTGAACGTTATCAGGAGAATCCTACCATTTGTCCCAAAGAATGCTCAATGTAGTGATCCATGCACCATACTGAGTCACCTAAACCACTGCAACTCTCTCTTTCTGGGACTGGAGAAAGGCCTACTGAGGATGCTGCAGAGGGTCAGATCACAGAGTAGCTGCCAGACTGGCTCTCTCTCAGACGTCCAGGGCTTTCCCCCGACCCTGGAGCATTGGCTCCCTGTTGAGAAAAGAATCATGTTTAAGCCGCTGTGTGATGTGTTCAGAGCTGCCCACCACATCGAGCCAGATTCCTTATCTCTAAAATGTCCCATCTACATCCATAAACCTTCTCAAAGGCTACCTTCATCAGGGGCTCTGTTGCATGCTATGCCCAGGGTGAAGCGGCTCTGTTCATATGGATAATCTTATCTAGTTATGGCTACAAAACTGGGACAGAACTCCTTTTCAGTCTTGGTAAGATTCCTTTCGTACTAAATTTCAGAAAAACCTTGAAAACTTGGCTTTCTGGGAATTTAGGGGCATATAATCAAGGGGGTTTATCTCCGCTTTTTTGGCTTTAAAAGACAAAAAAGCGGTGATAAAATTATCTCCCTATTACCTAGCTGTCGCTAACACCAGTTAGCGACAGCTAGTAGGAGATAGCGACCATCTTGGGCCCCACTTTGCATGTCAGTGATATTTATCACTAATGACATGCAAAGTGGGCGTGCCAAGATGTTAGCGACTGGAAACAGTCGCTAACATCGCTATCTCCTATTACCAACTTTTGTAGATATTCGTGCTAAGCGCGAATATCTCCAAAAGCTAACACCTGCCCTGAGCAGTTCTTAGCCATGTTATCCAATGGGAGGTGGATAACATGGCTAAGAGCATTAGCTCGGTAATGCATGAATATCGCTGACTTTTCAGCGATATTCATGCATTGCGGCCGATTTTTATCGCATTTGCGATACACCTTGGTAATAGCAAGGTTTATTTGCGATAAAAATCGCCGCAGCTCAGCGGTAAATTTTTGTCTCTAACCAAGCAATAGCGATAACTATCGCTATTCCTTGGTAATATGCCCCCTAGACTCTAGCTCTGCCCTCCCCGTCTCTTTCATGCTCAGTTCAAGCGCCAGGACACCTTTGGGGGTAATTGTGTGTGCTTTAGAAATCTTATAACATAACATAGCAAATGATTTATCTACTCCGTGGCAGAAAGAGCAGAGTCCATTTTCTGCATCACAATGGTCTGCTGTGTCTATCATTGATGGAGACTGACGTTTCCTAACTGGAGACACAGAGCCAGATATACCGAACCGCGGCCCGTGCAGGTAAGAGCGGTGGGGCGATGGGGCCGGGTGGGAGGGGCATTTTGACAGACGACGAAGGAAAATTAATTTATTTCTTTAATTTTCCTTTGTGATCATCTGTCGAACACCCCCCCCCCCTCCCACCCCACCACCAATTCAGCCCCATCACTCTTACCTGCATGGTCCGCTACTGGAAATAAAAATCATTTGCACAAGAGAACAGAGTATGCCAGGCAAATTAATCACCTTTCAAAGGTGTAAAAGCATATGTGACAAATGCAATGTCCTTAAGCATTGCATGCCTATGCAAAGTACCCGCATATAGGACCATTCCCTACACTGGGTGGAGAAAAGGTGGCACACGTGCCATTTTTTAAGAGTGCGCATTTGCAAATTTATGGTTAAAGCCTGGCCGGAGAAGGAACTAGTTAGCTGCAAGGTGGCTGTAGCCCACACGAAACACATCACACTAGGCTGTCTAAACTGCAGATGTAGGTCAGTATATACCCCTGTTTTATCTGGCCCCTGCCCCCCTCATGCCTTGCCCTGCCCCCCTAATGCATATTAATGAGAAGGGCGTTGTCACTGTCTGCACTGCCCTGCTGTGGAGGGGTTGGGTCATTTCAGCTTCTAGTCACTCTGACACTAAACAAACAAGTCTGCGAAGGATAGATAGCACAATGTTTATCTTCTCCTGTTTGGCGCCCAGTCAAGAATTTCCTACATAATCTTTTACAAGGTCTCTGAAAACTTTCACAATTGAGCAAGTTTCTTCATTACTCTTAAGCAGAGGAGGCATGAGCAGAAAAAGTGAGGAGACCCTCGCCTTTTTTGATCCATTACCTGGACTTCCTTCAGACAGCTTCCCAATCTAGTGATCAGTTATAATGGTAATGCCATGGCTCACTGTTCACCGTCCTCCTTCCCTGACGTCATTCTGCCGGGGTCTAGGGCCTATTTATACCTTGAGTTCTGCCCAAGAAAGCCCTGTAATGCCTTTTTCTTTGAGAAAATCAAGCTGGAGAAAACCATTGTTGATGCAATATGTGTTACTTAATTTGTTTAGCGAGGGGTTTCACTCAACCTTAACGCACCACCATTTTTTAAGGGGACTATTCATTTAGCGCCCTCACTTTCCCATTCTTAAATACCCATGTGTCTTGTACTCTTCCGCTTTACTTCTTTTACTTTTACTGCCTCCCTATCCCTACCCTTTAGTATATTTCACTCTGCTGTTTAGGATTGTTTTTTTAGTTGTTATGTTTTTCTGTCTTATGAGCTGCCAACATAAAGCGCCGGGACACTCCATTGGAGTAGCCGTGCGCTATAGAAATCAAATTTAACATAACATAACATAACATACTGCCTCCCTATCCCATTTACGTTTTCCCCATCAATAACACCCATCCCCAATTACCTTACCTATTTTACTCCCTTCTAGTTTTAACACACAGCCCATTTTCCTTTCTTAAATACTCCAATGAGTCTACTACACTTCTCCATTATCCCTTTTTTATTTTACCTCTATAAGTTCGCAACTCCTTCTGTTTCCCCATACTAAACCCTCTCTCCTACAACCTTTCTCTGTTACTTCCCCTTCCTTTTCTTAAATACCCATATATCTTGTACCCTCTTGCTTGACTGCTTTTTTTCACTTTTACTGCTTCTCCCTACCTATTTACATTTTCCTCATCCTATGCACTCTCCCCATTACCTTGCTCGCGTTTATTTCCTTCTGTTCTTTTACCTCCCCTGATCTTTTCATTTATCACATACATCTCCTATCCATGCTCCTAACTGCTTTTTACATTTTGCTTTCACTATATCCTCTTGCCCCTTTTATGTTGCCCCATCCTATGCCCCCTGTCCTTGCTGCTTCTGCTTCTTTTACTTCCTGTTCTTTCTGTAATACTCATACTGTTCTCATTAAAAAAAAGGTTTACTACTTCCCCTACCCATTATCATTTTCCCCTTTCTACACACCCTTCCCCACTTACTCCATCATGCTCTTTTACCTCCCCTTCCCTTTCTTTAATATGCATGTTTTCTACCCTCCCAATATATTCTTTTTTTAATTTTGCTTTTATTACTACCTTTTCCACCATTCCATACACCCTATACGCCACGCCCTCTTACTCTTCTTTTGACGATATGTACCTTTTACACGAGAACCTACTACTTTTGTGGAAAAGTTATTTCATTATTTTGGCATTTCTCTGACAAGTAGCTTTGTCAGCCTGATTTCCTGAGACTGACTTTCCTCATGTTAGAAAATCGTCAAAATGATGGTATACCTCTGAACCCAGGAGAGCTCTAATTTCTGGCACTGGATGGGGGAATGAGCAATTTGTAGAGTATCACACAAAGGCATCAAGTGTCTGAGCCAGGATTACAACTCTTAATTCCCCGTCCCACAGCAGACAGCCTCGCCACTACAACAACTCTTCTCAGTCCAGTCAGGAGGCACAACAGCGTGGGTGAGCATACGTCTCCGAAGACGTAAGAACAATCAATTGGATTGCAAACTTAGTTAGTAATGTTCAAAATATAGACAGAAGGATCATGACGTCGTCGAAACTGTATTACCAATGGAAACAGTATCGTGCCAATTAAAACCCTGTGCCAGACCCTCATTTTATCAACTATTTAAATCGCTAAAAAGGCTTAATAGAGATTAGATGAAGTTCTGACAAAGAGTCTTGGCCTAAAAAACTGCTTTTATGTCTAGTCTTCTAATCAGCAAGGGATCTTGTACAGAACAAACTGGGAGTGGCAGCCATGCTGTCATTACCTAACCATAGCAGATCACTGGCATGTGACGGGCCATGCTGCAGCTGTTCAAAGAAGGTGGGACTTCCTGGCCTCGTGCCATTGATGCAACTTGAGCGCGAGGCAGAGAGTGTTGATAAACTAGGCCCATTCTGTTATTCCCTAAGCAACACGGTGTCAGGGGAGGATTCAGAAAAGTTCTCTTGAACTTAAGCATGAGCCACATTCATGCATCAGTTTCTCCGCTTTATACGGGCATGGCTGGTTGGGCAAAATCAGTAACGGAATCCAAGCAAGCATTGGAAAAGCCATAAGGCCTTGCCTATGCAAGAGCTATTGGCTTTGGCATTGTGTTTTAGCCATTATATACAACAGTGTGGCTGCTGTTCATCAAGGCAAAAAATTAGTGGTGTGGGGAAGATTGGAGTGGAGTAGATTGGGGTAGAGAGGAATATGGCAGACTAGGGTAGTGTGGAGTGGGGTACAATGGAGTGGAGTGGGGGTAGAATGGAGTGGGGTGGATTAGGGTAGATTGTAGTGGGGGGATTGGGCAGATTAGCATGGTAGATTGGAGTGGATTGATTTGGGGTAGACTGGATGGGGAGGGATAGATTGGGGTGGAGTGGGGTAGATTGGAGTGAAGCAGATTGGGTAGATTAGAGTGGGGCAGATTGGAGTGGGATAGATAGGAGTAGGGTACATTGGGGTAAATGGAGTAGAGTGGAGTGTGATATATTGGGGTAGATTGGAGTGCAGTGGGGTAGATTGGAGAAGAGTGGAGTGGGGTGGATTGGAGTGGAGAGGGGTAGTCTGGAGTGAAGTCAGGTAGATTGGAGTGGAGTGGGGTTGACTGAAGTGGGCTAGATTGGTTGGATTAAAGTTGATTACAATTGAATGTAGTGGGGGTAGATTGGGGCAGTTTGGAGTGAGGTAGGTTGGGGAGTGGGGTAGGTTGGAGTGGTGTGGGATAGATTGGGATAAGTGGGGTATATAGGAGTGGGAAGAGTGGGGACGATTGGGATAGAGTGGGTAGATTGGTGTAGAGTATAGTAGATTGGGATAGATTAGAGTGGGGTGGGGTAGATTGGGGAAGAGAGGAAGGCAGTGATTTGGGGTAAACTGGAGTGGATTTTAGTACATTAGAGTGGGGTAGATTGGAGTGCAGTGAGAGAGATTGGAGAGTAGTAGATTGGAGTGGAGTGGGGTAAATTAGGGTTGTGTGGGGTAGATTGGAGTGGGATGGATTGGGTGGATTATGGTAGGGTATACCGGAGTGAAGTGGGGTAGATTGGGGTGGAGTGGGGTGTATTGGAGTGAGATATATAGGAGTAGAGCAGTTTGGAGTGGGGTAGATTTGGGTAGATTGGTGTGGAGTAGATTGAAGTTGAGTTGGATAGAGTGGTCTGGGTTAGATTTGGGTGGGTTCGGGTAGTAAAAGGGTGCAGGCCAAACACTGGACGAAGAGTAGAGTCTCAGTTGATCTGTGTTGAATCACAGACAACAAAGCCAGGACATAAAAATCCACGGCTCTGATTACAAGTGAACTAGATTCAGATGAGATAGCAGGAGAAGGTATTTAACTTGTGCTGTAAATACCCCCTAATTTACGCTGGCAAAATTGCAGGAGCTGTGTTAATTTACAGTGATATTCGGAATTCTGACTCGTGGTAACCGGAGTTACTGTGCATTTGGTAATTCGCCACCCCATTCCTGTAATTGGGACCTGTGTATGTACATCTGAAAAGCGCCTTTGCCAAATATGGCCCACATTAGCTCCACGAGTCTCTGCGGAGCCCACAAAAAGAGTCTCTATACATCCCAGCTTTACAGCACACTGGCAGTTCCTGCGTGTGGTTTAAAACGTCTCAAGAAATATCTTTTGCTTTAAACAGAAGTGATGGCGCGCTGTGAAGGTATACAACGTTTACAACGAAGTTTTTACCACGCACTACCACTACAACGCAGGCATTACCACGCATACCATTACAACGCATTGCGCTGGGGGGCGCTCTAGGATAGGGAATAAGTATAATTTTATATCCAACACCTTCCCTAGTGTCCACGGGGACTGGAGTTGGAATATAAAATTATACTTACCACTATCCAGCACCTCTAAGCGCTATGCGTTGTAACGGTATGCGTTGTAAATACCGCGTTGTAATGGTATGCGTGGTAAAAGTATGCGTTGTAACGTCATACATCCGCTGTGAATGTCTCGGGTTTGAACTTTATTCATACCTTGTGTTGTGCCCACCTTGCACATTCAACTCGCCAGAACACAGTCCCGCGTCGGAGGGCAGTATATATTATATTCCACACATCCTAACAGGGGCGGGGGGATCTAGTTAGGATCTGACTAGTGACAGCCTGACTTTTATGAGAAGTACTGGTGGAGGAAACCTTTGCACTTAAAATACATATCTTAATCCTTTGTCAGTGCTGCACCCAACCAAAAAATTGACTTGGAAAACTTTTACAAGGACATTAATTTGACAGTAAACTCCCCGGACATTTAGTGTGTCTAGTCAGATGAGGTTTGTTATAACTCGAGCGCACACACAGACCCTGTGGGGTCTCTTGGCGCTGAGAGCATCAAAAATACAGTCAGTGTAAAATGGCTGTTCAACACATGGGGAAGATTAGTCAAAGAACAACCATGTTTTAAAGAGCTAACGCGCACACAAGTGATCCTTGATATAGTGAATTATAAGCAGTGGCGGCTCCTCCGCAATGGCGGAGGAGTGTCACCCTACTGCCTGGCTCAGAGGCAGCACATGAAAAATAAAACAATGTTCTTGCATTGTTTCAGTTTTCCTTTGCCGGCTCCGAGCAAACGCTGTAGGGGACTGCAGGGCCGCGGCATGGGAGGGGGGAGGAGGAGTGCTACATGCACTCCACTCCCTCAGTACTCATTTGAGTTTGGTTGGCCGTCTCAGGCTCACCAAAAACACAAGTGCACTTAGGTTTTCTCCAGCCCAGCTGCATTGAGCAGCCAGGCTGGAAAAACCCCACAGACTCCCTGGCCGGAGTGGAGCGTCTTTCTAGCCTGCTCGGGCCAGTCCCTGCGCTGCTCTGCAGGCAGGGGAATCCTCTGAAATACACGGGAGTCAGCAGATTATGAGTGAACTGAAGAGTTGGTCTGAGGGTCCGATATTTATACCTGGTGCCAGCCTTAGAAGTGGGAGAAATGTCTAGACTTCCCTCGGCATCGGATTCTGCGAATTTCCTTCCTCCCCAGCTCAGGATCCAAAAGGTCTAGGGTGACAGAAGACTGGTGTCAAGATATTTCTAAATGTGCTGGAGGCAGCCCCGTTGAAATGTAAGTGAAGCAGAACAGCTCCACTCCTCAAATCTTGGAAGGATGGTCCATCCTGCAAAATTCTAGTCCCCTTTGTCTAACTAGCTGGGAGGAATACATGAAGGCCAACTGTAAATCTAATCAGAGTCATGTGACCCAGGACACTGAATGCAGGCAGATGAGAAAATGATAACTTGAAGTGGCTTTCAAAATTGTGACCTACAATCTGACTTTTTTCCATAAAAGAGGATTTTAAATGACAATTCTTTTGTTCCTAATAAAAGTTAGCACTTATTAAATGTACTAAGGTAATCCAATGTTATGCTATGGGAGAGGTAGGCCTCACAGTTAATGAAAAACGAATTTGGGAGTATTGTGCTACCAGGAAATGTGAACCTCTAAAATACACCAATTTTTTTAAAAACACTGCGCCCTTGCCTAATGGCTGTTTCGGGCCTACCTTAAGGGTGGCTTACATGTATTATATAGGTAAAATTAGACCTGGCAAAAGGTTTATTTTTCCAGGTATAATTGTCTGTTTAAAACTGCACACAGGCTACAATGACACACCTGAGACACTTTTAAAGCGCTACTTAAGTGGTGGGCACAATGGGTCAGATGTAGGACTATTCCGTTTTGCGGTTCGCAAACAGCAAATTTTTGTGATTTGCAATTTGAAACTCGTAAAACGGAATGTACTAATGTGTCTCAGATACATTAAGCAATTCCCAATGGGGTCGTAAATGACCTGCCTCATCAATAGTAATGAGGTAGGTCACAATTTGCGACCCATTGGGAATAGGCTACAATCACTTAGATGGTAGACTACTGGGGATAGCAAACCACCAGGTCTGTGTTTGCTTTTTAAATAAAGCAACTTATGTTTTTCAAATTCAGCTCGTTTTCCTTAAAAAAAAAAATGGTATGTGCTTAAAAGTAAAAAATGAAAAGTTTTCTTTTCATTTTTTAAGGGTTGGCAGAAGTCCAGTGCCTGCTCCTAAAA
Organism: Lissotriton vulgaris; assembly: GCF_964263255.1. Lineage (NCBI taxonomy): Eukaryota > Metazoa > Chordata > Amphibia > Caudata > Salamandridae > Lissotriton > Lissotriton vulgaris. Next base: position 1,304,320,795 of record NC_141694.1, read on the forward strand.
AGTATTTTTGCTTACATTCACAAAGGGGAATGGGTCCCCTGGAGACCACTTCTTGTTTGCGACTGGCTCACCACCTACTTGAAGTTGGTGGTAACTGCGATTGTTTTGCAACCGCATTTGGATTGGTGTCAGTACAACACGGATTTTTACGTCGCATTCCGTTACAACAGAATTTTTACAACGCAGGATCCATTACATCGGATGCCATTACAACGCATGGCATTACATAGCAGATGGTATTACAACGCATGGCATTACATCGTAAGTATAGGTAAGTATACCTTTTTTTAAAAATGTTATTAAGTTAATTTAATTAATTTAATTTAATTAATTTAAATAAAATACATTTTAAAATAGCCATTAATTTAATTTAATAAAATAATATCTATTTAATAAATGTAATTTTAATAAAAAATGGGAATACTTTAATTTAATTAAAATAATAAAATTAACTTAATGTACATATTTTTATAATTAATATTAAATTAAATTAATTGAAATAATTTATTTAATTTAATTAATTTAATTTAAAAATGTAATTAATGAAATAAAATTAATTTAATTTATTAAATATATTTTAATTAATTTAAAAATGGTAAATATAATTTAATTAACCCAAAACACAAACCCCTGTACTCCAAAACCCAAACCCTGCCCTAAAACCTAAAAACACCCCTGTACCCCAAAACCCAAACCCTGCCCTAAAACCTAAAAACACCCCTGTACCCCAAAACCCAAACCCTGCCCTAAAACCTAAAAACACCCCTGTACCCCAAAACCCAAACCCTGCCCTAAAACCTAAAAACACCCCTGTACCCCAAAACCCAAACCCTGCCCTAAAACCTAAAAACACCCCTGTACCCAAAAACCCAAACCTTGCCCTTAAACCTAAAAACACCCCTGTACCCCAAAACCCAAACCCTGCCCTAAAACCTAAAAACACCCCTGTACCCCAAAACCCAAACCCTGCCCTAAAACCTAAAAACACCCCTGTACCCCAAAACCCAAACCCTGCCCTAAAACCTAAAAACACCCCTGTACCCCAAAACCCAAACCCTGCCCTAAAACCTAAAAACACCCCTGTACCCCAAAACCCAAACCCTGCCCTAAAACCTAAAAACACCCCTGTACCCCAAAACCCAAACCCTGCCCTAAAACCTAAAAACACCCCTGTACCCCAAAACCCAAACCCTGCCCTAAAACCTAAAAATACCCAAACACCCCAAAACATATACCTCAGTACCCCAAAACATATACTCCTATACTCATACTTATTAAAAAAATTACTTAAATTAATAAATTTAATTTATAATATTTAAAAACATAAATAAATATTTTTATATATTTTTATTTATAAATAATAATAATTAAATCAATTATATAATATTAAATAAAATAAAAAAAATTATATACTTACCAATACTTACGATGTAATGGTATGCGTTGTAAAACCATCTGCTATGTAATGCCATGCGTTGTAATGGCATCCGATGTAATGGATCCTGCGTTGTAATAGCTGCGTTGTAACAGCATTACGACGTAAAAGTTGCGTTGTAAGTGATACACACCCCGCATTTGCAGTCGCAAAAAAATCATGCATTCCAGTCCAACTTGCTATTAGGATGGGGTACCCTTGGCACGCCCCTTCCTAATAGCGACTGGAAAACCCTATATTGAGAGTCGGTAATAGGTAACCGACTCCCAAAATAGGGTTTGTACATGCTACAACCCTTTTTAGCGGTCGCAAATTGCCTGTTTTTCCATGTGCGACCACTAAAAACTGTCGTACACTCGGCACACATGGGGGCAGATTTACAAGCCCCTTGTACCTTATTTACGCCGCCGTTGCGTAACTTTTGTGACGCAGCGGCAGCGCAAATCCTGCTCCATGATGCGGGGGTACTTACAACGTGACGCATCTGGGAGATGCGTCACGGTGTAATGCCCTGCGCCACATGTAGGCGTTCCTGTGCAGGAGGGGGGCGTTCCGGCGCAGGAACGCCTCCTAAAAGTGGCTGAGTCAAATCTACAAGGTTTCACTGAGTCACTTTTAGGCCCATGCTGCGTCAAAACCCTGCGCCTGCATGAAGCAGGCGTAAGGATTGACGCAGCATTAACTAGATAGGGCCCCCAGAGCATTGCTGGAGCTGCGTCGCGCTTGCGACGCAACTCCAGCAATGCGTCACTTTTACGGCACAGATGCGTCACCCATCTGTGCTGTTTTTGCACCATGGTGGCGGAGCTGTGGCGCACAATAACTGGCGCATCCCTGCTGATTTTCAGGGATGCGCCAGTTATTGTAAATATGCACTTAAGTGTTGCAGGCTCACAAGTAGCATTTAATTTACAGACCCTTGTTACTTGGTATACCGCTTGTAAATGAAATATATCAATCACTTGAAGGCCAATTTTACCATCTTGTGAGGAGTGAGTTCAAACACTTTAACAGTGGTTAGCAGTGGTAAAGTGCACAGAGTGCTAAAGCCAGGAAAAACTAATTTCAGCAGCAGGAGAGGAGAAGGCATACATTTTAGCAGAAGACCATGCCAAAACCGTGCTTAATTTGTAAAAAATGAAGTGCCAGAGCCCTCATCAGGAGGCCACTGAAGCCTACACCACCCGCTGCCCTTGCTAGCGCTAACAATTACAGTACCAACCCAGTACTAACCTTCACACTCCTACAAGTGTGACAATTTAAACTATTCCAGGCCCCCAAAGCTAAAAGGTTGGCAAACAACATGTATTTGTCATTTTTAACATATATTAAATTAGTAAACAACTGTTGTTGTGCTCACTCTAAATCAAGCAAACAGCACCATCATGTGGCAGGCTGTATTACATGCCAGTGCTGCCAATTAAGTGCTGGTGCCGAGCACCGGAAACCAAAGGCTCAAATTAAGCACTGTGCCAAAGCCTGTCAGGTTTAACAGACGTCGTTCACAGGATGGCCTTTTTAAATTAAATAAGCAATCAGACAAGATAGAATCCCAGACCAAATCTTTCTTATGATTTTACCATCTTGTCACATATCTTGGGAACAAGAGTTGAAAACACATATTTTGTAAAAAATCAAGTTGATCCATGACTGGAAGTGCACAAGATGAAATTCAGGGCAAAACGCCTTACGTAAGCACAGTGAATGTTTAATTTTATTAATTTTTTTCTGTGTATTAAACATGGTACTAACTTGTAGCTACGTCTAACAAAAAACATGTGATTCTGGGGAAATATCACAAACTCTTTCCTGAAATTGTACATATGTTCTATGTAGTGTGAATATGTGTAAAGTGCAATCGGAAAATACATAGACCCTAAAATTATGTACTATGTCACTTAAATATATATATATATATATATATATATATATATATATATATATATATATATATATATATATATATATATATATATAAATATATATATATCTTTTTTTTATTTTTTAAATCAATTTCGCCGGTCTCCCAGCCACTCGGTGGCGGCGGGCTCGAGTGAAGGGGCGATCCTTCAAATATGTTAATGCGCAAACCTTTCAAATCCAGAAAAGGAGCAGACTCGAGCCCAGCTTTGTGGTGCGTAAAGATTTATTTATTTACAACAAAATTATCCAAACACCAGACGCGCTTCGGTGCAGCCGCACCTTGGTCACGGGTAAAGCAGTTTCTTTGTCAATGCAGTTAAAGTGTTCAAAGTATAAAAGTGAAGTAGGACTACCTGTCCCAACAAACGTAAATGCTTGTAAACATGGCTGCCATCTTTGAATGGTAAAATTTATAACTATCAATACATTTTACCTTAAGTGAATTCTGAATTATCAGTGTGATCACGCCATATGCCATTATTTTATCCAATCAGCGTTTCGCACGATAATTACATGATTCCATTTCATGTTTTATATAACATTGTATCATTATTACATATGGGCAATTTCCGTTTAATACAGCCGTTCAATTCTGCCCCTTTGGGCTAACTGTTACCTCCACGGGCAATCAAATTACATTCCCCTCTGGGAACTCACATTCAATCTCCACATTCCCGGAATTTGTCACAATCATACTGATAATTCAGAATTCACTTAAGGTGAAATGTATTGATACTTATAAATTTTACCACCGGTGACCTGAATGTTGGGCAGGTTGCCAACGATTGCCTGTCGGTGGCTTTCCGACCAACAACGAAATGAAGCCCAAAGTTCTCATATAATTGTGCAGGTTAACAAATTACACAAAAACAACCATCTATGCGTCCTTATTTGCCCTTCTAATGTAAAAATAATAAATACATTTTGAAACTGAAACAAATGACTGGGGTTTCCGTATGCCGGATTAATCCGAACATACAAAGACAAGTCATGCGTGTGGGGCATCCAATAATATTCACAACCAAACCATACTGTCCTTAAAATAAGAGTTTCAGGCTATTATGCAGGAAAGATGCTACAATAACGTTTTATTTACATACAGCGTAAAATGCGCTGCCTGGCTTGTCTGTTTTGAGGATGATTTATTAACACACATTTATTTATTTATTTATTTATTTAAAGAGTTTTATATAGCGCTGCCTACACCCGAAGGTATCAGAGCGCTTTACATTAGGTTCAACAATGTAACAGAAAATGATAAATATTACACATTACGTCAAAAAATAAGCAATACATTGAGAGAGGAGAGAAAGGAGAGACATAAATAGTGAAGGGGGGAAAGGGGAGGTGTGAAGAGGGAGGATGAGGGAAGAGACGACAGGAGAGACGAAAGAAAGTCTGTCTAAAGACCGAGTGGGTGGGTGAAGTCCGAGGAGGGAATCCACAGCCCATCTCCCCTTTAGCTAAACAAATGGCAGAAGAGCATGGGTGGCTTCCAGATGGTAATGCATCACTTGTACGTTCTCTAAACAAAATTATGCAGGGAAATATATTTTAGTGATATGTATAAATTAGACCTTTAACACCTTGGCTGCGCAGGATATTCCTCTGCTGTGCTGGGCCATAATGATAATGGGTGTGGTCATGACGAGCTCAGCTCGTCATAAACACACGAGCACCGTGCCTCATGACGAGCTCAGCTCATCATGAGCACCGAAGGGGTTAAAAAACAAGCAGTGGGTGAATGAATAGACAATTCGGTGCGTTGCGGAAATAGATTTTTTTTTTACAGGCAGCAAGCATATTTTTCAGTCTGAAAACAAAACATATGATGGGAAAGGGAGGCCTGGGCTTTCTAACCTGTGAGGCCATTACAATTGTTCCTGTAAGTAGCGTTAGGTAACTTACAGTTTAGCTTGCCTGTTTTCGTATAACATACGACCGATCTTATGCAATCAGTTCATTCCGCCTCAAAAGATGCAGCCTGGCGCACAATGCTAGGCTACATCATCCAATTTAGTGAGTAACAAGTCACCCCAGGACAGGCCTGCTTTGTGAGGTGTTATTGGTGAGGTGAAGCCGCTTGAGTCCCTAGGCATATTAAGAAAAACATCCTTATCTGGAAGATCTGATCGAATCATCCCTTTCTTGGCTTTTTTTTTGTAGGGTTGGCCTTAAAAGGCAAGTTCTGAAGCATGTTTGCAATTACAGAGAGGCCTTTGTGTTCTCAGTGAGGCAGGGTGGCCCTGTCCCCCTCTTCCATTTCACGGTGGAGGATGGTGAGAGGCAATTTTGGTTAGATACGAGTACCAGTTGACGGCTCTAAATATTTAAAAGCAACAGTTTTCCTCAGAATAGGACCTGATTTTCTGGTCCTATAAGTTACCGACCACATAGCAATGAACCACAACAAAAGTTGGCAGTCACAACGCGTAACAAAACTTGAGCAAATGTAAGCCTGATAGGAGATCCTCACTTCTAGTATGTATCCAGTATTTGTAAATCGCGAACTAATCACCCCTTGGGGTCTCAAGGCGCTGGGGGCCGTTGGGGAGATTAAGTGAGCTATTGCCACAGGGTGCTGAACAGAGCTGCACCCGGCGATCAGACTGCGAGCACTGTGTTCCGGAGTCAGCTGACCTGGCCTCTGCAATACGCACTTCTAGTTGTAACTTGCCTTGCAGATCGATGTTGACGTTCATGTAAGCTTCAGTACTGAGTCATACAAGTGATTTCAGTGGTTCACTGGAACCATCCCTGAAGGAACACTCAATTCTCCTCTCTGTACACAAGAGGATTCCCACACAGTTTTGTCGTTTTCAAAAAGAGATTTCAAATGTTTATTCCTTTTGTATTTTCAAAGATAGTCATTTGATTCATTAAACTTTCAACAAATGAGGCATTATCTATTTAACTTCGTATCCAATGCATTTCGGACATTTGTGATGCCCTTCATCGGGGAATGATACTGTCAACAAAAATAAAACACAAAACTTAATTACAATAGCAATGCACTGATGTTTGGTCATTGTGTCATTGTGTCACATCAGTGCATTGCTATTGTAATTAAGTTTTGTGTTTTATTTTTGTAAGTTGTGGAAGGAGATCCCCCCCTGGCAAACCATCATATCCCATCGGGCCACTGTCTGTATTCTACATAAGATGGAGTTGGTTTATGAATCCAATATGAAACACACCCATAGGACATGTAGCCTTATATTAGCTTTACATCCAATCATGTGCACTCATTCTATGCATTGTACTACTGAATGTCGAAGCTAAGAATATCAAGATTCAAGAATATTGTGTACAAAAGAATTAAGTACAAAATGTCCAGAGCTAAGTGCATATAGAGGAAGTATGGTTATACTATTCCTAACTCCATAAGTATGATTCTGGAGTCTGGAGTGATCAAGACAGTGGATACTGTCGAAACGCGTAATGGCGGGCATGCTGAGCGAAATTGAGCTGAAATAAACACGCACTTTGTTTGGCACCATCTTTGGGTTCCTCTCTTCGTCTTTTCAAATCTGCGTGCTATTGTGGCAGTGCTGGAGTTCCTTGGACGAGTTTTACTTATATATATATATATATATATATATATATATGCATTCAAAATTGGCCCAAGTCGGAGGCTCCCTGGTGCTCTAAGGCGGTGCACGCGAGGCGCAGCAGGACCCGCTGCGGTCAAATAGATTCCGGTTTTCTCGTTCAGAGAAGTTTTTTCCTCGTGCACTCCCGTGTAAACAAATAAAGTGCTATATATATATATACATATATATATATATATATATATATATATATATATATATATATATATATATATATATATATATATATGTGTGTGTGTGTGTGTGTGTGTGTGTGTGTGTGTGTGTGTGTGTAACTAGGTAGTGAAAATATATACTTGTGAAAATATATACTTACCTTCCGATAATTAAAATTTGACATGTTGTCTTTAATGTTTGTATACCTCGATATTCTAGCTTCAATATTCAGGGGGCAGGCCCATTCTATACTATGTCCACATAAAAATTTGGATAAATATGTCAAGCCGAATCCACAAAGCAGAAGGCCGCCCATAGGGCCCCAATTATCTACTATGGCCCGTCTGTCGCCAATGATGTATACTCTATTGTCTGTCCCATAAGCATTATTTATGGGGTTTATTTAGTGAGTGAACATGGCCACAGCCTTGTTCCAGTGCCTGACAGCAATCTGGTGCATTTCATTGTGTCGCTCTAGTTGAGCGTGTCGGGGGTTTAATCAACAAATCTCAAAGGCTTGGACTAAGATTAAACGAAGGGAGCTGCTGGCTGCCGCCTGGCCGTTCTCTTTATAAGATCAGCTGGTTCTTTGGTACACAGTGCACCCTTATTCAGATCAAAAGATGGTGGTGGGGCCTGTCAGCTGAACGTGGCCTGGAGTGACTTCTTGCTTTCATTCAGCACTGACCAAAGTGCAGATTTTTCGCTTCACGAGTATGACTGGTGCTGTTTCATTGCACCACTGGAAACTGCTCTGCTGCCACACAACGGTGGGACGACAATGATTGGGGATGAACAAGAAGATGGTCACAGCAATCTGAGATCCTGCTGTTCAATTTGGCAATGTTGGGCCTAGAAGTTAGAGGAATACCACTGATAAATTCATCTCTCCCAATGATGGACTAAAGCAGAGCTGACTTGATGCTCTTTATAAACATTTGATCGCAGTGCAGAAATTTATATGGCAGCATAAAGAGGCAAGCAATCTGTCCTGCCATACTTTTTGGCCAAACTATGTCCAATCTCCATTGTTCTTTGTCTGACGTGGTCTTCGTCTACGATTCATATATTCTGCAAAATATGCGATCACAAAGACGACCAAAGAAAAATGTAGGCATTTGGTTGGTGCTCGTCACAATTGGCCTCAATGGTCCTCTGTCATGTACTGACAGTTGGGATAAATATGCCCCTGGTGTAGAGTTTGATGGATGGGTATTTCATCACAATTGTGATGGATATTCTGTATTTCTCATTACACGTGCCATAGGAGATAATACACTTGAGATATCCGTCACATTTGTAATTTAGTAGTATCATGTTCATCAAACACTAAATCAGGCCCTATGTCTTTTACCAGATTCCTTTTTCTGATGAAAAAGACAATGTTGTGTGTAGAAACCACAAACAGCAGTTGAGACCACAAATGGAAAAAGGAGCTAGAACTGGGATGCTGTGGTAACTCGCAAAACAAAGCACGTCTCCAATGCCAACACCAGAATGAGCTCCTCCGCATTCCAAGAAGCACATCGTATTGAGATTCTTTCTAAGCGTAAGCCACAGTATTTGACTGTTGAATGCAAATGATGGTTAGTACAAAATAAAAAAAACAGGGCAAAGCATTAAAGATGGAATAATGTTAGGCACATGTTTTTTTAGGACACCATTTTAAAGGAGCGTGAATGGATTGATCATGGTGGACAGATCAGGAACTTTCAATCCCACCCACAAGCCCCACACACTTTCCATTGGATCTTCTCATTTAGATCACCGGCGTAACGAAAAGTGAGGGGGCCTCCCTGCACGGTACTTAGGGGGCTCCCTCCAGGCTCAATCAGGAGCTCTTCAGGCCAGAGTTCAGTGCCGAGGGGGCCCCTTGCAGCTAGGGGCCCCCCCGCACCGCATGGGCTGCGGGGGCCTGTGTTACGCCCCTGATTTAGATCTAAGAGGTACAAATACCTCTCACGCAAAAACATACCAATGGCACTCCCTGAGCTTGGCGCACCTCCTTTCCCAACAGCCTCAGGCATGAGCCTGGGTGTCGTGTTAGACAATGAACTGCCCATGATCCCACAAATGAAGGCAGTCACTAGAAAGTGCTCCGGCCCATTGAAATCCATTAGGAAAATTGCTCCTGTTCTGTCACCAAAGGCTTTGAAAGTGGCTGTTGCAGTGGTAATTGTGGCCCCCATGTAGTATGCAAAATCCCTGTGTTTGGGCATCCCTGCAACTTCTTTACACAAACTACAAATCATTCAACATAGGGTAATCTGTCAATGGCGTAGACATGTGCAAATCTATCCTGCCTTGATGAAGGTTTACTGGTTTCCAGTCAACCAGAGAGCTCTTTTTTAAACAGCTTGTATTATTTACAAATCGATTCATGAGCAGACTTCGTCCTTTGTAGTGAGCAAAATTATTAGATGTGATCCTACTCGAGCTCTCAGATCCTCTCTTGCCAACCAGTTGAGAATCCCTCGGCTCAAGTGACATGGAACAGGGGGTATGTGTTTCACTGCCTGCCCCCCATCTTATGGACCTTTCTCACTTCCTTGGTCAGGTTGGAACCTAACTTCCTGAGGGTCAGTAAGCTTTTTAATGCCTGGCTGTCAAGCAAGCTTTTCATTTGCCCCTCCAGGTTGTCCCAGCAGCAGAAACCCTTTGATGTAAGAGCGCTCTATATGTTTTCCTAACATAACATAGCATTCCTCTTGATTTGTACCGGTTGCCCATGCTCCTCCTCCTTCATTCCTTTTCGCCTCCTATTCCTAACTATTCTTATCTACTCAGTCTTCTCTTTCCTTCCTTAAGTCCATAGCCAACTTATTTTACATACCTCATACTTTATTCCATTAACTAAGTTAAGACAATTGTGATCTAACAGTTCAGTCTAGATAAGTATCCATCACAATTTTTTTTTTAATTATTAATATTTTTTTTTGTTTTGATTTATATAGCGCGAAATAGACCAAAAATGATCAGGTATCAGAGCGCTTTACATGCGCACTAGTCGCGTTTCCAGACGGACACATTCATTTTTGTTGGGCACAGCGAGAATAAGTGATTTGCCCTGAATCACAGGATGTTGAGCGTTGTTGCCGAGATTCAAACCCAGTTCCTCAGCTTCGAGGTTGACCGCTATAGCCGTAAGGCTACACCCTCTCCCCACTAATACAATGAAGGGAAGCTAATTGTGAGTATTTCAAAACTGACTAAATCCGGTCCAAGTCAATTAATATTGCTTTGTTGTTTGATATGCTTATTCGAACATGGGAAGTATAATCCTCTACTATTGCACCTTTGGGGTCACTTGATTTCTCTTTTGTCATGATGTAGAATATTGGCATTTCAAGATGTTGCATATTGTAGTTTTGTACCTCTCTTCTTATGAGTCTCTAAAATGTCTTAATAGAAATATTTCAACATAATAAAAAAAAAGATCTAATGTATATCCTCTTTGATGGCAATGTTTAGGTCTGGCCTAGACACATCTTTAGTTGTCTCACCAGCCTCATGGTATTAAAATAAAAATCAAAATACATACATATATACATACACGCAGCAGCTTTTGTCAAGCCACCTAATTTATTGTCAATTTCAGGTGTCATTCACATTTTGCTTTCTCCCATCACAACATACAGCACAAGACAATGAGTCAGCCTGCTTCCACCAATAGCTCGCTTTACTTTGAGTGATGGCATTTTGGTTGTGCGACTCAGCCTATAGAGTAATCCACTTAAGTGCTAGGGCTGGTAGTTCAACCTCTGCTTTAATTTCTGATTTCATTTAATTTTATGTATTATGATATCAAGAAACTTTTATAAAGCTATCAAGCAATATTATCTCTTGGCACTTGGAAAGAGTGGGGAAAAAGAAGTATTTGAGATATCAGTAGGAGAGGGAAAGTCATATTTATAGCTGTTTTCTAAATATTGACAAAGTTCAGAAAAATCTAACTCACTCCCAAAACAAGGATCTCTCAACAGAGGGACATTACAGGATGCAGAACCTTAGGAGGAAGAGTCCCATTTTGCAGGAACATAGGGAATTTTCTCAAATTAAGGGGTACATGCACAAGCCCCTATCGCCACGGGACCATCACTTTTTGGGACGTTTCTGTGGCGAAAGGGGCTTCAACTTATTTACAAGGCAGCGTTAAGCCACCTAACGTGGCTTAAAGCTGCCTTGTGAATAAGGCCCCCTTTCACGCTATGTTTAGCGTGAAAGGGGAGGACAATGGGTGTTGTGGTGGGCGTTGCACCGCAACCCCATTGCTTTTGACACTGCCTACTATTTATAAGGGTGTCATAAATAGGAGGAGGTGCCAGAATTAAGACCACGGAAAACCTGGTCTTACCCTGGCGCAACTTGGAGAAATGTTACATTTCTCCTTGTTTTTGCTGTTTTCATGTGTGCTGAGTTGTGCGGCACACATGAAAACAACAAAAGGCCAATGATTATTTATGTCAGGAAGGTCCCCCTTCCTGCACATAAAAATCATTTTTTTTAAATGCCATTTTTCAACTTCTATGTGTGCTGCATTAAGCAGCAACCTTAGAAGTTACAAAACGTCATTTAAAAATTGTTTATGTGCAGGAAGGGGGAACCTTCTTACACATAAAAAATCCTCCCCTGAATGTAGACATCCTTGCACTATGGTGCAAGGGTGCTTGCGTTGGCGCTAGGCTGCTAAACTTAGCACCAGCTTAGGGGGAAATGCAGGGCTCCACCATATTCTTGTAAATATGGAGCAGCACTGCGTTTCTGAAGTGTTGGAGCATGCCGCTAAGCCAAGAAGGCTAACGACACGTTCCGCCACTTCTTTGTACATATTCTCCTAAGATTGCTAACAATATGTAAAATTTTAAAGGAGCTAATGAGGCTTTTCAAAATCGGGGTAGAACTGGTGGATCTAGAAGCATCCACCACCATTCTTGTGTTTTTATGAAGGATTTTGAGTCAATTTAGTAGATAATTACTGATCCCTAAATAGATGGCATTTCTGTAGTCGATTCAACAACAACAAGGGACCCCAAAATTAGTCAGCAGGGACCTCGGGGAACATACTTTTTATCAAACAACATTGGTCCCCAACATTGAGAAATTTCAGCACAAAATAAAATATAGACAGAGTCAATCTATATTTTTAGAAAGGCATGTCCAGCCGGACAGTGGTCTTTCAGAGATTTTACTCAGAATTCATGTATTCAAATCACATAGAAATACCTTCCAACAATCAACCAGTGTGGACCACAAGCCTGTGTCCAGTACCAACAGAGCAGGTACAAAGGGTTGATATAGACAGCAAAGAAGGGCTTTATAAGGCGAAAACAGGTTACTCTATCAACAATACAATTGTACAGAGTATTACAACCGTGCACTTGACATCCAATAGTAATCACAATTCGGTTTCAGTGCATATAAAGTCGACGGCGTTTCGGACCCCTAGTAAATCTCAGGGTCCATCATCAGGACAGATACAATGAAAAGCCTTAAAGTAATTAAGCCTCTAAATGCCGGAACGCCTCATGGAGCACGCCAGGAAGTAGAACCTCCGACCGACTAACCCGGTTTCCTGGCTGCCGACGGACTCCACTCAATTCCGCGGCTCCTGCCACCCGATTGGGGGTGGACGCGTTTATTTCCGCTATACCGAGGAATAAGCCTCTACACCATGAGGCGTTCCGGCATTTAGAGGCTTAATTACTTTAAGGCTTTTCATTGTATCTGTCCTGATGATGGACCCTGAGATTTACTAGGGGTCCAAAACGCCGTCAACTTTATATGCACTGAAACCGAATTGTGATTACTATTGGATGTCAAGTGCACGGTTTTAATACTCTGTACAATTGTATTGTTGATAGAGTAACCTGTTTTCGCCTTATAAAGCCCTTCTTTGCTGTCTATATCAACCCTTTGTACCTGCTCTGTTGGTACTGGACACAGGCTTGTGGTCCACACTGGTTGATTGTTGGAAGGTATTTCTATGTGATTTGAATACATGAATTCTGAGTAAAATCTCTGAAAGACCACTGTCCGGCTGGACATGCCTTTCTAAAAATATAGATTGACTCTGCCTATATTTTATTTTGTGCTGAAATTTCTCAATGTTGGGGACCAATGTTGTTTGATAAAAAATTTCTGTAGTCGAGCCTGGATCCTAATAAAACAGAGACCACAGAACATTGGGTTGTTTGTTGTAGGTTTCCCTCAAAAGAGGAAAACAAAAGATGATGGGTGAAATGCTTGAATTAATCTCAGCCACTGTCACCTCTAGTCAGGGCCGGATAAACAATGCAAAACAAATATTTTTAAAATATGCTTTGAAGCTGTTTGTTCTGCATTATTCTTTTAAAAGCGCAGATACCTCTCCCGCAACAAAATCAGCCCCTCAGCAGTGAACTTGGACCCCACCCTGCCACTCCAGCAAGAGACCAGTCATAGGCAAATCAGTCTTTTCCCATAATTTGAAACGTAAATGTCGCAAGAAGGTGAAACCTCCCACCGTGGCTCTCCCATGTCGTCAATACAAAAGCTAATATGTAAGGGTCCCCTTGACATATTACTATCACTAATTCTTTTCAGCATAGGGATTCACCTTTTGGCTGAATTGATTGGGTAATACTCACTTCAAATCAAAAGATGTGCATTTAACACACAAATCAACCTCAAGACGAGTATGGGCAGATGAATCAAGGAAGGTTTTAAACAACAAAGTGTCTGAAACAAGGACAACTCTAGATGAAGCACAACAACCTAAGTCTGAGATGCTCCAAGCCAGAGATCCTAGTGGTGGGAGGACAACTTTAAGACCACAGCTGTTGGTGCAAACAGTCCCACGCTGATGGTCTTCCAAAAAAATACATTGAACTATTCCTGCATGGACTTTTGGAGCTTGCTGGTCTACGTTGCCCGTCTCCCACAAGTGAGGGCAGAGAAACAAAGCCCTGCCCCCATCATCTCAGGAGGAAGAGATGTAGTGGTGCAACAAAACTTGACGTGCCCTCCTGCAAAGTACATGGAGGGGTCCACCCCAGACTCACTCAGGACCTTTCAGGCCAGTATACAGTGTTGAAGGGTCCCCCTTGAACTAAAGGCCCCCCGCACTGTGGGGGCCTTTGTTATGGCCCTGATGAGATGGGCCACCCAGACATCCCTCACCATAGAGAAACGTGAGCTGCGATGATGGACTCCAGGTGAGTTGCAAAGGAATGCTGTTTTTGGCTACTGAATATAATCCTCTGCCCCAATGAATAACCATGTTTTGTTAAATCTTGGACACCCCCATTTACTATTTCAGGTACCTACTGAGAGCATGAGATTGGACCCCCCCATCCCCCAGTGCTCTGCGTAAGTAACAGAAGAGAGCGTGGAGGCCTTAGAGTTGAGCAGAAATGCAGGGCCTACCAGGCCCCTTCACCCAAGGTCCTGACAGCGCAACACCATGATGAGAGTATGCCTCTTTTGAGTGGCTTTCTATGCTGTCAGTCATGACTGCCAGGCCAGTAGCATGCAGAGTTTTAAAAAAAAATATGAGATTTCCCACTGCAGCTGAACTCAGGGGTGTAGCTTCCATTGGTGCAGTGGCACCGGGGCCCAGAGGCTTGAAGGGCCCGCTCGACATTGATTATTTCTATATTTTATCATTCAAATAGCAGCAAAGGAACCCATGTCCTTCCTTGCACTAGGGCCAATGACACTCCGGCCACGCTTCTGGTTTAAGTAGCTGCACATCGGCTTATATTCTTCTTTTAAAAAGCTAGTGTTTTCTTATGATGTATTGTCGTGTTGTATAGGGTTATTTACAAGGACTAAACCAAGAGAATGTAGCTATTTTTAGTAAATAAATGTAATTTTCTCACAAATAGCAGAATACTTTTTTTTGGATAAACGTAAATGGAAATTTCCAAAAAATATCTAAAACTGGCGCCCCAGAACGTTAATATTTTGGAATCCGGCTGGTACAGCAATGTTTCTATTTGCACGCGGCCTGTCTGGGCGAGCAGACTTCTGCATCGCTTCCCACACACATTTCCCGTCCCAGCCTCCCACGCGGAGAAGAGTAACTTTGCAACTGACACAGACGCAGGCACGAAAGTGATGATGTAAGCACGCTGCAGGGTTTGTGTGTGCTTTTTAAAGATTGCCTTATCTGAACCTTTCACAAAGCGTGCCATCGTCAGACTGTAAGTAAATGTATTTGTTCAAGTCACTTACAACAGTGACACGTTCAAACAAGAGTAGCACAAGGCAAATAGGGGACAAAAGCAGAAATAACACCTTAAAACAATTGGCGAAAAAAACACCTCTCTCCGAGGCAGCCGGTTGTGAAAAAGTAAAACAACTAGAAACTAGAAGAAAACAAGCATTTGCAATGCAATAGGTCTCGCATTAGGAAAGTTTGAGCTATTGGAATTGTAAATGACAAATTTTTTAGTTAGGTTTTGTTTTTGAAAATAGCAAAATTAATAGTTTTGTCATTTACAATGCCAATAGTTATAATTTTCGCAAATGTGACACATATAGCACTTGTAATGCAATATGTGTTGTATTTACATGACTTACATGTATTGATATTACAAATAACAATGGCTTTTAATTTTTTTTTACATAATTAATACTTAAATAAAAGGTATTGTAATTTATAATGGCAATAGCTTAAACTTTTGTAAATAACTTGTGAAGATTATGTTCTGTGTGTTTTATTGTTACAAAAGTCCTAAAACAGAAGTGAAATATTAACATGTTTTTGTTACATTTGTAATAAAGCTTGAAACATTGAGAGAATATATTTGAATTAGTTGTTGAATGGTTGCACAGATTGATGTTGTGGTGGCGAATGAGTGATGCGGGGTGAGGATGTGTTTGGGTGAGAGGGTGTGTGAGGGTGAGAGGGTGTGAGGGTGAGTGGGTGTGAGGGTGGGTGAGAGGTGTTGAGAGGGGGTGAGAGTGAGTGAGGGTGTGTGTGTGTGAGGGTGAGGGGGTGTGTGAGGGTGAAGGAGTGTGTGCACTAGGACATGAAGACGCCACCAGCACCGTCCTATCCAACACGGTCCTGCTTTCACACGAACAGCAGGGGTAACATTAAGAAAATCATGGTCCCCTTCAAAAATGCTGCTCAACCTGGAATGTTTGCAAGGCTAAAGTTGGTGGCTTGAGTTCTTCACTTCTGCCACCTATCGCCAGATTAATCAATACCTCCATATACCAAGCATGAAAGCATCATTCCCATCTTTAAGAAACATTCGCCAGTGTTTCCTAATATCTCCGACTATAGATACACTTCTGGCTCACTCTGTATTGCCAAGGTGCCCTGCCACAGTTGTCACCTGCCAATATGTTTCTCACTTTGAATAGCCTCCTCAGAGAACTCGGAGTCAGGCTTAAATGTAAGGGAAACATGTATGTTGGGTATCACCAGCGACGTTCTAAAGAAAAGTAGAGAGACTTTTGTTAAGGGGACTGTGATCGCCGAACACATAGGAGATGCGGGTCCACTAGGGCCCACCGTGAATAACAGGGGCTTGATGTGCTCGATAGATCAGACCAATGGCCAGAGAATGGATGATGGTGTATCAAGGCCACACCGTCCCTTCTACCAAGCTTCCCATTCTTTGGCGGGATGTAGCGGTTGGAGGGTGAGTCGAGTCACCGGTTCAATAAGGCATAGCGGTATGGTCAAACCAAGCCACAGTGATTGCAGGCAGGTGAGGCAAATGATCGGAAATGAGGTCGGGAATATGTATCGAGTAAGGCATGAACAAGGGGTGGAGGAGTTAGAGGATAGTATACATAACCTTTAAGTTATCAATGTAGTTTCCTGCTGTTCATGCTATATTCATTAGGAATTTTGCCTGCCTGCCTATACACATACCAAAAAAAATAGGTGTTGACATAGCAAGATTAACTTAATTTAATTGTTTGGTCGTTTAACCCACACGAGTGAAAGCAAAAAAAAATACGTTTTCTGCCATATGTTCGCCATAAGAACGTCTTCCTCAAATCCGCAGCACTGAAGTACGATTAAATGAATACCTGACATGTGGCTGGCACCGATTAAGAACTACTAGCGCAGTAGCTTGTCATTACACCAGTTCTATTTATGACGATGCCCCCGAGTTTAGAATTGTACACGCAGAAAGGATAAATCTTTGTGAATGAATAAACTCCACACTTAACTGTAAAACATAATAATTGTCAGGTCGGTTACAGGAACAACGTTATTAACTTAATAAATCTGTCCGTGCTTTTATTTATGCTGGTGTTTTACATGACCGAAACCGGATAGAAACAAGCATGGCGCATGCTGCAGTCCGCCGCCGGCCTGCGACCAGGAAGTCAGGCAGGCCGGGCGGGACAACCGGAAACAGGAAGTAGGAGGGCGGGAGCCTACCCCGCCTCCCACGGAAGAGCCGCGATTGTTTTGAGCACCGGAGCAGGCAGGAGCCTACCCTGCGCCCCGGTGCCGAAGAAGGAAGGAAGAGTCCTGCTGCCGGTGAGAGCCGAGGAAGCCGGTGAGTGGGGCTTCGCCTTGTTGCTGGGCTGCGAGGGCGGGGGGGCATGTGTGTGCGCGCGCGCGCGCGTGCGGCGGCGGGCTGTGTATGTGTGTGAGCGTGCGTGTGTGTGTATGTGTCTTGGAGTCTGTGTGTATGCGTGTGTGTGTGTGTGTGTGACTGTGGGGGGGTGGGGGGGTTGCCTGTCTGGGTGCCTGCGTGTCCGTGTAAGTGTAAATGCGTGTGCATGCATGCGCGTTAGGCTGACTTGCTGGGAGTATGGGAGGGAAGTGCACGGCGCGGCGCAGGACGGAACGTGCGCGTTCGCGCAGCCAAATCCGCCTGCTAAAGCTAGTGACAGTTTCTTGTCCTCCCATTCCCCCGTGTCAGATAGCTATAAGTCTCCGACCCTGGACGCATCCTTCGGATGCGAATTCCAGGGCGAGACCTAAAAAAAAGGCCTCACTGCAGTTTAGAAACTTCCATAGTGGGAGCCTGTGTGCTGAGCTGTTCGCTCGAGGTATTAAACACCCTTTGCTTTCACCGGGCTATCCAGGGCACAAGTCCTAAAAAAAGAAGTGGGGGGACGCTGACGTCACGACAGGAAGTGACATCACGAAAGGTGGCTTGCACTCAGTTGCAGTTTATAGTTATTGAGCTCCCAGTAAAATAAGTGGGGGGACGCCGTCCACCCGCATGGTACCCAGACTCGAGCCCTGGGGCTATCCATTTCACATTTAGGTTTTTATTATTATTTCGGATTTCTATAGTGCAACAGCTACTCAAAGAGTGTCTTGGCGCTTCGCAGTGAGATCTATACCCAGGGGCACTGGAATTATGCGGCAGGAGAGGGACAAATTATTTAACGGGGCTGAGTTAATTATGCAGCAAGAAAAACCAAACTATGGGGCATCATGCAGCACATTTTGTGATAGTATTACTTCATACATTTGTCTTTTTAAAACATAACACTGTCTGGGCATTAATTGTGCCTCTATAGTACCAGTGTAACCCCGAAATATACCAATAAGCTACAGAAAGGTGACCAGTCAATGTTTGCAAAGTGCCGTCCACTGTGCTGCAACGCAGGAGCGGCCAGCGCAGGTTAGAGCGGTGGGGTGGGGGGGAGTCGACAGATGATGATGAGGGAAAATTACATTTAAAAAAAGGAAACCACTTTACTTGCACTCGCTGCATTGCCGACTCTGGGATGCAACGAGCGCAAGTAAAGTGGTTTTGTTTTTTTTAAATTTAATTTTCCATTGTCGCCTGTTGAATCCCACACCCGACCCCCCACCGCTCTTACCTACACTGGACGCTCCTGCTGCAACATGTCTCAGCATTTTTATTAACTTTTGAACTGTTTGGGATAGAAACAAAATATTATTTTTGTTAAAATCTGCAGATTATACAGTAGATGATGGATTATGTGGCAAATGTGGCAAATCCAGAACTATGCGAAAATCACCACGGCTTGACAATCACATAATTCCAGTGGCCCGGTCTATATTCAGTTCATAAAAGGTGGTAAAAGTCAGAGTCATGTCATAAGGAGTCTCTTGAAGATCAGAATGTCCCCGGTGGGTTGGAGTTGTAGTGGCAAAGTGTTCCACTTCCTGGCAGCCAGGTAGGAGTAGGAGCTGCCACCCAACTTTATCTTTCTGAATCGAGAAATTACCACCAGCAGGGAGTTGGAAGACCGAAGTGACCTGACCGGTTGGTAAAATGTAAATCTGTTGGACAAGTACTGAGGGCCCTTACGGTAAAAAGTTCTATGAGTTACAACTAAGCCTTTGAACCTCTGAGGTTATTTTACTGTATATAGAAGTCATCCTTTCTTAACCCCTTCTGTGCTCGTGACGGAACCACTCCGTCACGAGCCACGGACGTGCTGTGCTGGTGACGGAGTGGTTCCATCACGGCGCGGCCGCCCTGCCTACGCGGCGTCAATTCTGCGCCTGCACGGCAGTGACAGAACCACTCTGTCACAAGCACAGCACGCCCGTGGCTCGTGACGGTGTGGTTCCGTCACGAGCATGGCGGCGTCGAGCGCCCCCCCGCTTCCTCCCCCAGCGCCACGGCGGAATTACCACCGCGTCCAAGGGGTTAAAAGTCGATGAGGGTTTAAAAATGGGCACCATCATTTTTTTCTAGCCAGTTTTTAAACTATCAGCGAATAAGAGTTGCCACCTTGAACATATAAGCTGCTGTAAACCGGATAGCCATACATGGTTAGAACAATGCTAGATTTGTGATTGCAGGTGGTGAGCCCCAACTCTCATTTCTGAGGGGCCAGGACTTATTTTTCATCATCAGACTAAGGCACAAGGCAAGAAAGTCAAAGTCATGAAGGGAAAGAGAAGGGGGAAAAGAGAGATCTGAAAACAAAACAGTGACAAAGGGAGAAAGCAGGAATGAAAGGAACCTGCAAAAATCTGGTAAAGTGACAGGAAAAACAGGGTGATGTTAAAAAGAGGCACAAGGACACTTCAGTAACTTTAGGAATTTACAGCACCGGTGGGGGTTCCAAAGAAAACAAATTGGGCTCCTATACTTTCCCTTTTTTGCTTATTAAACACTGGACAGAAACACACATACCAGGTGCTAAATGTGCTTGATTTCACATTTAGGGCCAGATGTACAACCATTCCATTTTGGGGGTCGCAAATTGCGATGTTTTGTGACTCGCAAAATAAAATGTACTAATGTGCCTCAGACACATTTAGCAATTCCTAATGGGGTTGCAAATGATCTGCTTCATCGCTATTCATGAGGCAGGACACAATTTGCGACCCATTGGGAATGGGCTTCAATCAAAGGGATGGTGGCCTTCTGAGGACAGCAGACCACCATGTCTGTATTTGCTTTTAAATATAGCAACGTTTTTGATTTCAAATATAGCTCGTTTTCCTTAAAGGAAAATGGGATGCGTTTAAAAGATAAAAATTAAAACTTGTATTTTTATTTTTTAAGGGCAGTCAGTGGTCTGTGGGACCACTGCCTTCTCTTTAAAAAAAAAAACTGCATAGGGGAAGGGGTTCCTTAGGGACTCCTTTCCATTTGAGGCTGACTTACAATCAGTTTGAAATTGGCGGTAACTGTTATTGTTTTGCGACCGCATTTGAGGGCACAAAATAATTACACATCCCCCTGCAACTCACTATTAGAAAGGGATACCCTTGACAGGCACCTTCATAATAGCGACTCACAGAACCTACTTTGAAAGTCGGTAATAGGTTACCGACTAGCAAATAGGGTTTGTACAAGCTACAACTCTTTTTAGCTGTCCCAAACAGCTCAATCTTCCGTTTGAGCGACTGCTAAAAATGGTCGTACAGCTGACTCATGGTCCCTTCATTTATTTGTTAAAACTCAGCGCCATCTGGGCATGAACGGTAATTATGCCTTGAGATGTTTTGCCTGCATAAGGACTCTGAGCTTTTTGAAAGATTGCCCTCCAACTTTAAATTTAAAGCAAAAACTGTTCAGTGAAACCTATGATGCATTTCCTATTTGCGTTAAGTGGTGAAATCATAAAATATTTTACTGTTTTGCTTCAGATGTAATCCCAAAACCGTCCCAGGCCAACCTTCTATACAAAGCTATATGGTACCAATATAGCCCTTTACATTGCATGCATTTACAACCCATGTGATTACTAAGTGGTCGTTACAATAACGGCGTTGTTACATCGCAGTACCATTCTCACGCAAGTCGTTACATCGACTTGCTGTAGGGGGCGTGCAGGATTTAGGAATAGTATAATTTACTATTCCAACTCCAGTGTGCGCAACAGTAGGGAAGGTGTTGGAATAGTAAATTATACAATTCCTTAGGTTAGCGCGCACCCTACAGCAAGTCGATGTAACAACTTGGGTTGTAATGGTACTGCGATGTAATAATGCAGTTGTTGTAACGACCGTGTTGTAATCGCATGTGTTGTAACGCATGCAATGTGATGGCTGTTTCCCATACTGTAAAAATCACTTTCAACTGAATCATTTATCAAAGAGGTGCTTTGTTGAAAGTACATTTTTTCATGTTGTGATTGCAATTAGCAGTAAGTTTTTTTTCTTTCGTGAGTACAGTCGGACAACCCAACTCACAGCTCTATTGTGAGAGGAAAGCTAGGCCAACTTTTTTGATGTTTTACCGTGTGCTTTACACTTCTGCGTTTTTTGCTTCAGAATATCAGGCAATGGCACTTGCATATTTCAATACAGTAAGGACTATGATGACATTGGCAAAAGCGCTTTATGTCCCCGCTCGCGGGTGTGAAGCGCTGTATGAACGCTACAATGAAGGCGACAGTGCTAAAACAAAACACTATAGAAAAGCAGTTACACAGTAATCTCAACTGGAAAAAGAAACGCCAAAATAAGCATGAACTTTGTTTTTGTCATGGATCATGAAATGTGACAGTATCAAGTATTTAAACAATAAAGTACGAACGAAAAGTATTTCTTAATTTCAAGGATGCTACATTGTATTAATGGTCGCAAAGTATTTGTATTTGTATTTGTATTTTAGACTTGTAGAGCGCCTTATCACCCCGGGGTCTCTAAGCGCTTGACAGGCGAGTGGATACTGGCAAGAAGAAAACAGACTAGATATTACCCCATGCCTCTTGGAAAAGAACGGTTTTTAGCTTTTTCCTAAAAGGCAGGAGTCTGGTTTCTTTGCGCAGATTTTCAGGCAGTTGGTTCCAGGCTTTGGGCATTGTGTGGGAGAACGTCCGTCCACCGATAGAAGACCGTTTGATCCTAGGACAGATCAATAGGGCGGCATTGGCTGAGCGTAAGTTCCTGTTGGGGGCATATGGGACAAGGCGTTTTTTGATGTATTTCGGGGCTTGCCCATATAAGGCTTTCGGCGTGATGCAAAGCAAAGTATATTTATTTGTACATAGTGCCTGGTTTTGTAGCCCTTCAACATCAGGTTTTACTTTTACCGACCCTTCGGGCTCATTTTATCACCCCTAGAGGGATGGGAGGCTGAAAAGGACGGAATTCAAATCCCCTGAGCTGATGGGTGCGCACGCATATCTGCATCAGGCGCTTTAGCCCACTAAGCTAGCGCAGCTTTTCACATTGATGTATTATCCCCTAATGAAAGCCATACAAGAGACGCCTTCTTCGTTCTCAGTATTTTGGGGAGAGGGAGTCGTACAATTTTTGGAATCACAAGCCTAATGTCAAGTGGCAGGCCCTGATCTTTTGTGAACATATCAAGTGGCAGGCCTCACGACCTCCCCTTCTACTAATATGGCAGATCCCTGATTAATTATTTATTTTTCTCTTAGCACGCTCACTTATTAATTCCTTCCTACAGCAGTCGATATTACAAAAAATATGAATTGCACCACAAGTGCTATAATCTGAAAACTGCACAACTCCTGCAGAAAAAATAGTAGCGATTAGTTTGTGGCGCGTCTGTCCGCCAAGCTCAGCCTTTGTAAATGGGTTCCATATTGGTTTTAACCTTTACAAGTTCTTTTTATACTTTTTGAGTTGTGCTGCTGACCAGTGCAGCCTGATGATCACTGTGAATCACCCCAGGGACTTTCCTGGTTTTCAAAGGGAGCATGTCACACCCTCATATTTTGGGATATGCAAGCCTGCTTGGGAGAGTGCAGCCCCATTACCCTGCCCTCTGCACAGACTGTGCGGCCTAGACCAGTGAGACTGCCAGTGGGTTAGGGCATGGTGTGAAGGGCCGCCCAGATTTGAGTCACGGATGAGGCTGCCTTTCATCCTTTCAAGGTCGATGGTGTGAGTACCTGTGGCGTGTGTTACGGACGTCCCTGTCGAAAGCTCATGTTTTTAGGGTCTGCATGCCATACAAACGGTGCAGTGCATACATGTTATTTACCTTATCCCAAGGAACCCATAACCCATGATGAAAATAAATACAGGGCGTAACATTAACTGAATCTGCTGAAAATAATTCTCACTCGATGACCTACCATACTAACAATAATGGCCTTCTGTAGCAGTCACCCCCAGTGCAAAGGGCCGCTGGACGATTTCTGCATAATTATAGATTTCACACACTCCTCACACTCCCCGCCACCTTTACGCAAAACATTAATTTTCTAGCTCAAATGGATCAACACTTACCAAAACAAAAGCAACACACATGGTGCAGCATATTGAAACCCCTTGTCAAAGTCTGCCAACTTTCAGTTGCTGATCACTGTAGTTGGGTCTTAAACTCGTACAAGCAAGGTCCTAAGTTTGCCCTGACATTTCTGATTTGCTTTACAATAGCGAAATATTGCTGCCAAGAATTGTGCCACAGTTCTCGCATAATTTGACTTTTCTTGCCGGACAATTTTGTCACCCTTCCATTTTGGCATAATTCCAGTGGCTCGGTACGCCTTCCATTTGGGATAGAGCAGACAGTGCACTCAAAGAAATCCTCAGCAGCCAGCTGCCTGTGATTTCGCTGACTGCTACGCTTAAGTAAAATAAACCAGAATATCGAGTTATCCAGCCTCCTGTGTTTCACAGCATGTGCGCGTGGGATGGGCGTGCAAGGCCGCGCGCTCAGAGAAGCAGCTTTAAAAGGGAGAGGCTAAAGAGAGAGGGACAGCACTGACACGGATGAACCAACGGTGGGTGTTTATACAACTGAAGTGCGCGGCATTTTATCAACTTCAAGGCAGTGAAAGGGTTAGCAGGATCCGTGTTTGCGGGTTAAAATACTGGTTCTCTGAGAACAGCAAAGGGTGCTGAAAGGCTGAGCACAACCTGTCACTTTCAATTTAAAAAAAAATAGATTACGGAGAAAAGTTAAAAAACAAATAGTGGATGCAAAAGTCCTACAGCAACTTACTCTCGTGTCTGCACCAATAGCTGGCATTAATTGAGGCATTAAACCGGCCATGTTTTGTTATCCTCTGAAAAACAGACCTCTGTTGCATTCGCATGGACAGACTGAGCTGCCTTGAGAGAAATGACAGCTCCCAAAAAGATGAAAGGATGTTGGACTCTGAAAACTCTAGACCCCAGACCACCCCCCCCCCCCCCTCCATGCTGTTTGACAAGCTACGTGACACTACGTGTGCCCCTCTGCACATTCCACATTTACCTGGTCCGTCTCCTGCGGCGGGCTCCCGCTCCAGCTGCTCCCGGGGCCTCGGGCCCTGCAGGGCACCCTTGGACTTCCAGAGGAGCCGCACCACCCGGACGATCTCCGGCAGCTCCCAGGACCAGGCGGCCAGGCTGCCCACTGGGCACAGCGGCGGCTCCTCGTCGGCAGCCCCCCACCTCCGTCCCAGCTCGGCCGAGGACAGGAAGCGGTCCAGCACTGGCATTCCGCGCACTGGCACCCCTGCCAGCCGGGCACAGGCTCCGCTGAAGGGCAGAGAACAGCAGCCACCCGTCAAGAACCAACCAAGGGGCAGGCTTCCCCGCCGGGCACCGTCAGAAGTTCAAAGCCACCAAACTGCAGCAGCAGCTCCGCACCATGAAGGGAACAAACGAAGGAGAAACGGCTTCTTCCCACGGGCTTTGGCAGTCAGAAGTGCAAGAAAAGAACCTAGAGGAGTAGATGCAACCCATGAAGGAATAATAGAGGGTCAGGGGTCTCTGGGGTGCACCCCTGCACCCACCAGGCGTCTTTTAGCCTCGCAGGAGGATGTCCCTGGCGAGGGCTCCCGGCGCTGGCAGAACTGGCACGGCACCCCCTCTCCGCTCCTACGAGATGCCCGGGTCCCCTGCGCGCCTGCTCTGCTCCAAAAGTCAATACTGTCCCCTGCTGCCTTTCTCCCGGGCTCTTCCCCTCTCTCGTGTTTTTGCCAAGTTCTTCGTCGTCACTCGCGGTAAAATGCTCCGCCGAACCCTGAGAGGATGCGAGAGAGGAGTCCTGTGCCAGGGCCGCCCGCTCCGAGCTCAGCAGGGCTCGAGGTGGGAGGCGCCCAGGCAGCTCCCGGCCGCCGCCTCCTCCTGTCAGCAGGGTGGCACTGCGCCATGCCCGCCTCCCGCGGCCGCGCTCGAGAGGAGGACCCGGCGAGGGCACAGTCAAGCCGTTCAGCCAGCACGGTGCTGTCACTTGGTTTTTATTCGTTCCTTTGCTTCACTTCCCTCCCAGTCAGGGGCTGGAGGGCAGCTCAAACCTCACCGGGTGCTCGCCTGGCTACTTTTCCCTTCTCACCTCAAGAGCTCTTTTTTGCTAGAAGGGAAACGGGACAGAGCACTTTTTTTTTACAATAACCCGAACACTCGGGCCACTATCTTTAAACACGAATCTAGCACACGAAACATTTGGTAGTGAGCGACTGCAGTTTCAGTGGTGTGCCCAATGTTTGATAGGGCTTTACGTGGGCCGGGTCTCAACTCCCTCGAAATGGGTCTTTATCGGGCTCTGTTTTGTGCCCTGGCACAAGCGCCCCCCCCCCCCCCCCCCCCCGGAACTGCAGTGACAGCAGGCACATCGATTTGTGCGTGCTCACTTCCCACTAGTGGAGAAGTTAGGGCATTTGAGTGTTGTAGGGGAAGGGAAATCCTTCAAAGAGAGTCATTTTCTCTGTGGATTTCCCTTCTCTTTTTGAAACTCATGAGCAGCAACATTGTCATAGTGCCACCAGGGCTTTAAGTGGAAGCTTTTTCAATATTATATACAAGCCATAGTTGCTGCTTATTTCTCTTATGCAACAAACAACCATTTACAAAGTCAATAGTCCTGGCTTGTCGTAGTTATGATGTTACTTGTTGTATCATATATCTGGATGCAATGACAGAAACAGCAAAATACAAGTCTGGCGGCACACTATGCTAAGCACAGATTTTTAGCCTACGTGTTTTTAAGTCATGCCCTTAATTATATTGCAACTAGAACACAATGTCCTGAAAGGTGAAAGTCAATAGACAATTATAGATAGCATGCACATAGCAATACTTGGGTGGACAAGAAGGAGATTACTCATTACTTAGTCAAAAGGTAATTATTCATCTTTATGTGGTAACATTAGTTTCATGGTCGGATACATACAGTTAAGAACAGCACTGCATAGAATGTATTGACAACCACATGGAACTTGCTGCAACAAACGTGAATAAAAAGTGCAGGTGGCGACGCAAGTGAAAGGAGAACAGCGTTGTTGGCGCACTGTGCATAAGGTGCAAACTATTTACAGTGAGTGGCTTAACGGCGCATGTGACATTGTGATATCACAGTGGGCACAATTGATTTAATTTGAATCTAGAGCCACAAATTATATTGGCCACACCCCTTTGAGAGACCCCCCTAGTTTTATTAAGAGTTGAGTGGGCCTCTCATGAATCATGCTTCTGGGCCCAGTGCCACTGCACCTGCTGCACCATTGGAACCTACGCCCCCTGCACAATTTATTATCAGTTTGTACAAGGTCCACTCGCAGGTGGCCAGGCATTGATTATCCAATTCCCAACAAGCATTGTGAAGATTTCGTCGTTGATGACATTCACAATATGTTGTCTTGACTATTGGACTCCATGTGGTGGGAATCCCAGCCCTTATATCACTGGTTAGAGGCGGCAGACCTGTAAGCAGAGAATGGCCCGGGACCAGGGTTCAATTCCCGACGCGGCAGGGTCTTGGACCAGGGTCAACGGACTCGATAATTCTCGCCTCCGTGCCTACTCTAACAAGGGAACACACTCGGCAACTCTGGGCATTAAGCTTGCCTCATCTCTACAACGGCCCCCACAGACACCGGGGATGCCTGGTTTCACCCTGGAGATACCCAGAAAAGGGACCATCTCACAGGGAAAACCAGGACGGGTTCCCCAGCGGTCTGCAGCGCCAGGACACTCGGTTAGAGTGACAGTGCGCTTTACAAGTATCCAACATTTACATTTATATGGGGAAGCCTCAACTTCCTACCTTGTCCATCTGATTACGGCTGGCTGGGCCAGACTGGCCATATTGGGCACAGGTCGCTTCCTTGGTGGGCCGGAAGGGTGAGGCCGTTTTTGTTATTGGGGGCCGGTTTTGCAAAACGACCCTTTATAACAAAAGCACAGCCAGTCTCCCCTCCCCCTTCTGGACTGGTCAGACGTAATTGCCAGGGCTGGTTTGCAATCCCAATCTGGCCCTGATGGCTGGCCTTCTGGCGGGCCTGGGCTGCAAGTGCAATGCTCCCTTGCCAGGATCCACCTTAAAGGCAACTGGCCTGGCTAATCTGGCAATTTAAGGCAAGCAACATAAGGCTGTCACCTCGCCAGTGACTGGTGTGGCCCTTTATTCCAGTTCCTGATCGTGAATCTTACTGCCACACTGTCTGTGAGGCCAATGTCCTCAAGCGGCTTCCCAATGTACCCGTTTATAATTACGAACAGCCTACCAAGTGTAGTGCTGCTACCATATTTTCCCAAAACTCAGTGGCATAACTCAGGCGCCCCCAGCCCCCACTTGTGGGAGGGGGGGAGCTCCTGGGGGGTCCCCTTAGCACAATACTCTGGCTGGAGAGCAGCTGATTGAGTCCAGATGGGGCCCTTCCACATACCTTGCAGGTGAGCCCCTCAAGTTTTGTTACGCCAGTGCCAAAACACCCTCTGTGCTTTGTCTGATAAGTGAATTCCTTCCTCTGAGAAGAACTTAGAGCAACAATACATTGACTAACCTGTGCCGAGTGAACTCAAGACTCATAACCTTACATCATTTGCTGATAGCTGTGTTCAGTTTTTGACTCGGCATATCCACAGCATTGGTAGACTGAACACCCGTCCACCTCTGCCTTCACATCACCTTCAACCAAACTGTAACTGTTTTGCCCGACAGCTGTGACACCTACACCAAGGGAGAGCTGTGGCGCAGCGGGCAGAGTGGCTGACTACGGGGCGTGGGGCTCACGGTTCGATCTCTGTTGGCAGCTCAGCTCAGCATCGTGTGACTCTGGGCAATATCTCACGTAATCTCCCTGATGGCCCCCAGCGCCTGGATACCATTAGGGGTGATAAGTGTGTGCTTTACAGCTGTGGAATTAATTAATTTAAAAAAAGTCTAGCCTAATCACGCTCAGTAGCTCTTTCCTCCCTAGTGCTATGCAGTCATTGTCCCTTAGATGTACCACAGCTGCTCAGAAGTCGTTGACAGCTTCCTCTTTATCGTTTGGACAGTTGCGCTTACCTAATGCTCGGCGAACCGCGCCAAGCTAAGGTAGTGTTATGCGGCCTGTTATTTCTGCCGGACACCTTTGGAGTCACCCAGTTATGTGCCCTGGGCAAGTAAGATTGGCCGATCAGTCAGACATTCTTGGCCTGTCACCCCTGGCTCCTGTCAAAACAAAATCATGATACAAAGGGCAATATGTCCTGTTGTGTGTTGGGGGGGGGGGGGGGGGAGGCATGCATTGCTTCATTGTATGTGCCTTTAAAAAAGCTTAGATTGCCTTCTACCTAGGGCCATAATCTCAACCCCTTGCAGGCTCGGCTGTGCTGCCGTGGTCACTACGCCTACGCCAAAAGAAAGTGGACCACATAGGTTAGCTGGGAGTCTTACCTCCACCAGGGTCTTCAGTTATGATCTGAAATCTGCTTATGAAGGACCCATTTGCATGCACAAATGATTGCCCACCCTGTGGCTGTGCCTACAAATACACTTTTAGGAGGTATACTGGGTAGCAACTAGGGTTAGCCAAGCACGCTTATCTCAATCTGTTCAATTTTCCGGTCCGAACTATGTCATAGACTGCTGTATCATCACTGTTATGGCCGATACCTTTAGGTGCATACCATTTACATTCAATCCTGCCTCATCAGCAGCTCCTTAACCAGGGGCCACCAACTCACTCACTCTAAAGGCCCCCTAAAATGCCAGCGTTAGTGCTACCTTAAATATGGCTGCTTTGAACCAGCCTGCAGCAACTTTCTCCACTGCATTCAGCATGGGGACCAGCTTGTCAAAGTCTACAGGAAGCCGCTCATCCCATCTTGGCCCTCTATGTGCCTCTAGCCTTTCATGGCTGATCTAGCCATTCATGGCTGATCCTTTATAGTGTGACTTTGTTGGGTCACATTCGGCTTCGCGCTTCGCAAAGCGGGCCACCACAGAGAGACGTTTTATTTTAGTCTTCCCTTCCTTAAAAGCCCACTCAGGGAATCGCTCAATTGGTCGACTGCTGTGTATTTGCAATATCTTTTTGTAATTTCTTAAACAAATGCATGTTCTATCACATCTAGTCGGCTAGGTCCCATAGATCCTCTGGGAAAGGGATCATCAGTCGCTCTGTCTGCGCGGGCCTCAGCTTCTGAATTTGACCATCTGGAGGTGAGAGCGTGCATCGCTTGTGAGTTATTTACCCCATTTCTAAGTTCTGGTTGAGCTGAAGCATGATCATATAGCACATTAGCCTAAGAACCAATGGACCCAATACGGAGCTGCAGTTGATGGCCTGCTCCACACATTGACTGTCCGAACACAGTTTCAATTTCTTACGGCACAGCCGGTGCAGCCTTATTTGCAATGCCGCTATAATAGAGAAGAGCTTGAGTAAGGTTACATTTTCCATCACTCCTTCTGCCACTCACCCAGGAGGCCCTCTGTCATGTCATGTTATGGTGACTCGTAAAGAGCAGTATCTCTCCTAACGTACCACATGCTTTCCACAGTGCAGCCCCAAAACCTCGACTCCCTGCAGCATCTACGAATAGTCCAATTTGCAAAGCCATTATCCAGTTTTCTTTCCATGTAGGCGTGTCATAACACCGAGTCAGGAATGACTGCCACGTCTGATGCATATGGAAGAATTGCTTGAATAAACAAGAAACTTGGTGTAAATTGGGTGGAGTGCCGCCCGTTTTTCCAAGGAGACCGGGAGTCTTGGTTAATATGTATGTATGTATATATGTATATATATATATATATATATATATATATATATATATATATACATATATATATGTGTATGTATATGTGTATGTATGTATGTATGTATATATATATATATATGTACAAAATGTACATTCTGATGGTATTTACACAAAACTTCCAATTGCTACTGCAGTGTTTAGGACTTGAATAAGGCATCTTCCAGAGCGATATTCCACCCCCACAACTCAAAGGTGGACTGGTCTGGCATAGATTAAAAGGAAAAGGAGAATAAGCCACTAACAGCGAAAGGGGGGAGGAGGGGGGTGGGTGACTAGATTATCCACATCCTTGACATCCTTGAAAAGCACCGAGGCCGTAGGCCATCTGCCCCTCAGGCACAAACGAGCACGTGCTCGGAGCTGGCCCGCGTCCTCCAAAGAGTAGCGCCATTGCCCTTGAAGTAGGCTCTCTGCCAAATATGCCACGATTCTCAGGCTTGACTTTCACACTATGCATACATGCAATTCAATCTATGGCATAGCAGAGCGCGCTATGCACTGCTCCCAGCAGCATCGCACTGGGCTTCAGCATACGAGCAAGCTAAGCGGTTTTCGTGGAGGGTCTGGCTTTTGGCCCAGTTTTGGGGCATCGGGCTTAAAAGAAAAACAGACTCTCACTTTTGACTCTCATCTTCCAAAACTCACATGAGCATGATGTATTTTTTTTATTTTTAGGCGTTATATAGCGCGGATTAAAGTAGGCTGCCACATACTCAATGGTTTACTGGCCATTGGTGCACCCGGTCTGTCGGGGATGTTCTGGCTTTTGGCCAGGTACTGTGAAAACTGACCACTTCCACAATGGTTGATATGCACAGCTGCAGCAATTCTCACACTCCAGGGAGAGTGGTGGTGGGCACTTTTAATTGCGCATGACGGATTGACCGGCCGTCTCAGGCCAGCCAAACCATCATGCGCACTTAGGTTTCTCCAACCTGGCTGTAAACGCCAAAGACTCCCAGTTAAGGTCTGAGCGGCAAACCAGGTCACTCAGACCAATACCAATGCTTTTCTCATGCTTAGAATAGCATTCCCAGCATGAGAGAAGCATTGGGATTGGCTTCTGGGAGCCTGTACTGTGTGCAGCTGCAGTTGACAATCGTCAGAGAGGAGCGTGGCCGCGTCAGTCGGAAAGGCAGGTAAGTGCAATTTTATTTATTTTAATTATGTTCCATTTTATTTGTGTCCCTCCCTCTCCCCGTCCTCACCACTAACGAATACTAGAAGTCTCCACTGGTCAAACTACACCCAACACCCTGTCAACTGTGCACTCCAAAACGGTACCAGGTACCTTATACAAACAAGAGTGCTTTGTGGGCAGAAGTATGCAGTGCCACGTCAATGCTGTGATACAGTACGCTAGCATGCAGCATGCCAAGCATGTTGCACAATTGGACCATAAAGTGTACTTCTCCATGGCAGGGAACCAGGAACCTGCACAATAAAGTGAGGTTTTAGAGCACTATTCCTATGCGGCATATTTAAAGCTATTTTAAATAGATATGTATTTTGTTTTAAATGGGCAACATAATACAATAGGCATGCAGACAGAAGTGCTTTCAAGCCAGGCTTAAACCAAAAGGCGTTTCCATTTCAAACTCTCATTATTGCCTTTTTCTTTCACATCTTCACTGCATAGCTGCCACATTTCCCAGGTCCATGTCTGATGTACTGTTACAGTCCGGGTTTTTTTCCTTTGCATTCTGGGACTTGAAGTTTTGTTATATAATGAAATAAACAAGACTACACGTTTCAGAACTCAGAGAAAAACCTGGGCTGGAGCAGCACAGCAGATATAGAACTGGGGGAGAAACTTGGCATGGACTATCTTGATTGCCAGTTATGAAGACTTTTGGTAATTGACTGTTAACATGTTGGACCTCCAAAATACCCACACTCTACCCCTCTCACAAAGGCTGTGCTACTATAAGAGAGTTTAGCTAGTTTGAAATTGTACTAGCATATGTAAACTAGTTTTATGATTTTTTTGAAAAACTGTGAAAAAATCTTTTTAGGAGGAACTTGGGGAGGTTATGTATTTATTTCCTATACATATATTACTTCCTCCTTACATGGCTCACCAGGCTTTTGACACAAATAAAATGTGTTTTTTTTCAACTTCAAAAGATTAAGTAGAGTATTTTTTTTAGTTCTTTTCCATTCCTATGCATATGGATAGATCCTTTTTTAAGGACCAAACTCACCACTCAGCAGTGTCCCTGGTGGTCGTGCTCATGCACTACACATTATGCCAGAGCAGTAAGGTAATTTGGACTCCCACACTCAGAAAACATGCTTCATTGCAGTTGCTTTGCGCTTTCGCTAGTTCAATAGCACGTATGCCTCACGATGGTCGCTTCAAAGCACTAAAGAACAGTTTTGACAATTAGTGGCATGTGTGATGATAGCTTAACTCTTCCACGATATTGGAATAGAAATTGTTGATGTTGCATAGAGGTGCTTTCTCTGTGCTACAGGTATCACAAAGGTTGAGGTGGTTTGAAAGAACGAGGGTTAGTGAAAAACTAGGTTTGAAGGGTGGGGTAATTGCACGAGGGTGGAGAATCAAATGAATTCATCTGATGTTATTCATTTAAGTTATTGATTGCTCATTACCTGCATATGACAGCCAACTATATGGGAATTCCCAAGGCACAAGTGCTTACTTTGTTAACCTTTTTTTAAACATAAGTGCAGGAGGCGAACGTTTCTCTTAAGAGCCCACCGCCATATCTGCCAAATACTGTGGTTGCCGAATACCAACATACCCTTGTTTTGATTCTACCTCATGCCATACTCTTACACCACCGCCCAATTCCTTTTTTTTCAGTTCTTGCAGGATCTTTTGACATTTCTACTATCTCCATTTGTCACTGATTTCCTATTATTTCCTTCCTTCTTCATTCTCCACGTTCTGTCATTCTCTCTTTGCATGATACAAAAAAGTCCTGGTAATTAAAAAACAGAATTGCTAATCACCACCAGAATTAAGCGGTGTAAGCTATCAACTAACATGTTCAGTCAGAGGAAAGGCTGAATTTACTTAGAGGTCAATTTCATTTTAATGGTTTTCTTCTCAGTCAGATTCACAATGATGTATACACTCACAAGTTCTAGTTCCATGCAGAGGGGGCTGGTATTTGAAGGCGGTAAAAGGGCCGGTGGCGGGGGCAGGGGGAATGAATGGAATTAAATTCAAAAATACACACTTAACTGTATTCTGCCGCTGCCACCCACCGTCGGCGCCACCTCCTCCCGGTCCTCTTCCCCGCTCCAGGAGGCATGATGCACCGACTCCCAGCCTCCCGATAGCCAATCACAACACTGCAATGCACCGTTGGGATTGGTCTGAGCGCCGTGGATGGGTGCTCAGCCACAGAATAGGAGGCTGGACATGTTCTACATGGAGGCTGTAATGCAGCTTGTATGGAGAACATTCATATACAATTTAAGGAGTGCAAACCACGCCTCCCCTTCCCTGCTCTGTCAGCAGGGCAGTCCCGCCCATCTCGCCTGCAAAGCTGCTGCAACAAAAGGAAACACAATTGAATGATAATAACTTAAAGTTATTATAATTTTATTTTAGCTTTAGTGATACTGCTTAAAAGCAGCGGGGAGGAGCCACCACTGGTTACATGTGCAAAGATTTTTTTCTACCACTGCAAATTTACTTCTGTAATTCGTAAAGGTGGTTTTAGACTTGTAACTCAGTTTACTCACATGTAACATTGCCGTAGTTTGGTGTAATGTAACAGATTACATTTGCTCCTGTATATTCGGAGTGGGTGTTCCAAGTTAGAAATGCACAGGAACTATTGTGCACTTTCATATACATAAAGTGTGTGGGCAGGCGGGCAACTAGAGCCAAATTTCGGGGGGGGGGGGGGGGGGGCTGAAAAATATTTCGGGGGGGGGGGGCTAATTCTTCGAGCCATAGACAGAGTGGCTAAGATGGGGTGAAAACACAACAAAAGCCTCATTTACAAGTAGATGGTCTTTTAAAGACCTGCAATTAGATTGTCACCAGCCCCCGAAACTGTCTCTGCCCGGGCTGACTCACACGACGTGGGGCTGAAGCCCTGTGAGCCCAATGGGTGTTGCGCGCCTGTGTGTGGGCATGCACAAAACTATGTTGGTTCATTCACACCATGTAAATGGATGGAGATTTCCTTACAACAAGGGCAGGAGTAAATCGCTTTCCAGGCTTACAATTGACTGGGAACGAACACCCATAAATGTGGGGCAGTGTAGGGCAAGGGGTTTCCGCACAAGAAAAGAAAATTTCAAAATATAACCGTCCTCTTGCCCTTATAAAAAGTAATTTTTCCCCGTGCTTGTCTGTGGGCGTGTGCGGCTTGAGAGTTATAATGGGACTGAGTGGTGTTTTCATCAGCTTCTTTGTTTAATCCAAAATACTGTGTATAGATTCAAAATAAGTCCTCTCAGTGGGGTGTTCCACTTTAAAAACATGGCTCCAACAAACGGGAATGACATTGTCAAAACTGAACTGGCAGCACGAGACAGGGAAGCAGACGACCGGGGACTGAGAACCAGGTAGATAAACGAAGCCGCTCGCAGCAACATCTGACATTCTGAAGAAGTTTCTGGAACGTTAACAGCCTAGTGCTATTTGGCAGCCTCCAGCTCTTCCTTTTGATATTCTTGGAGGCATGAAGGCACAGCGAAATATGAGGCTGACTCCATTAATCTTACCATTTTCCCCACACCCAGCTGTAAAGAAGCATTGGCAAAACCGATATGTCTGGCTTATGAATGGAAGAGCCTTTCTGTCATTAATGCGTTATGGCCCTCAATAGGGCATTATACGTGTACTCTATCACTCATCTTTGCACTCATCCATCCATTTATTCATCTACTGACTCATTGCTGCATTCACGCTCTGACACATCTGCAATAAGACACACACAAACTGAACAGCATATATGCAAGAAACATTAAAAGAGTAGAAGAAGAAAAAACATGTTGCCATCCAAAAACAACAGGCATATTCTTGAAATAACGAAATTAAGCACATCAGCAGGTATCGATCTTGCAGAGATACTGTAAATAGTCTATCATGGAGTTCCAGCATGGTCGCAACATTGAGAACCAACAGATTGGCCATCTTGGAATGGTAAAACAAGGAATCGTGGGACTGCAAATGATATGAGCAACAAACAAGCAACCCATTAGCAGTGCCTGGTGAGGTTTAGTATCCTCTTAAGTAGCTTTAAATAAAAAATAGGAGAAACAAAGAGTGCTCCCGGCTTGGTTGAAACAAACTGAGATCTCAGTTACGTGTTTGGCCGTGAGCTACGGACACTGACAGGATTGCCAAGCGTGCATGCGGGTGCTGACGAGGACGCGGGGTGTGGGCGGAGCGGAGCGGAGCTGAGGCTGAGGCAGTTGTAGGCTGAGGCTGCTGGCTGCAAGCTGCGGAGGCGGCGGCGAGGACTCGAGGACGGGCGGAAGAGGCAATGAGAGCAGGCAGTGAAAGCAGCGAAGGCAGGGGTAACGGCGGGGCCAAGTAAGTCGACCGAGGGAGTGACAGCTGTATATACCACTGGTCCGGTTCCTAATGTTCTGCGGTCCTAGTTGAGTCCCGAGTCGACCTTAGGGCCACGGATTCCTGGCGCAGAGACAGATAGCATGGAGTTGGCAATGAGCTAGACCTCTAATTTTAACAACAGGGAGGGACAGATAAAGGACAATATTTACCGGGGTCCAATGTACGTGTCCTACAAAACTGGAAACCAACAGAATGTACAAAGTTCCCCAAGACAAAGAAGATAAATGATGGATTTAAGAGGGGGTGACTCTCTCACTGTAAGATGTGTGAAGTCGTAACTGGGAATAAAGGTAATCCCTTATCGGAACTAAAGGATGCCTCACACAACTAAAAAGCTGGACGACTGTTGTCATCCTACCTGATGGTTGTATTGTATCATCATTGGCCTCCTGCTCCAGCGACAGGCTGGCGGTGCAATGCCTGACGGGTAGCACAAAGTGCTACTCTTTAGTGGAGTTCTTTTGTTCCTGGCCAACAGATGCGTGCGTGTGAGGGGCCTGTAGGGTAAAGTAGTGAGCGTGAAGGAAAAGTTTAAAAAAGGTCAGTAAAGTCCACTTTCGATTACTTTATTCGTGTGGCTCACTGCCTTGTTAAAATATTGAAGGGAGGGGTACCGAAGCACAAAAGTAAGGTGGTTTGGCCTCGTTCAACCCTCGCCTATGGTGTGGTCGACATGTTTCATGCCTGAGCGGAAATTCTTCAGGACCAAAAGTGTGCTCATCAACTAATTAGAAAACTCTATCACACTTGAAAGAAGTTTCACATACAATCTGCGTGGTGATTGTTACCAAAGCAGGAAGGTGTCCTGTGTAGGTTCCCGCCCTGAGTAGGGGAAAAAAAGGAGAAGAAAAGGAGAGGGAGACTGAATAATTCACTACAGCCTTAAATTCTATTAACAAATCAGGACAACACACAGGTGGAGCTAGACCTCGCCAGAATTACTTTATCTTTAGAGCTTTATATGCAAATGTGGATTGGCTGGTATCCAGACTGATCAAAAACAGGTCGTGATATTAAACACAAGCAGAAAGTTGATCTAGAAGCGTAGATTTCTATCACGGGATCTCCTCACAGTCTCCAGTTGAAGAAATGACATTTCTTCAACTGGAGACTGTGAGGAGATCCCGTGATAAATTTAAAGAAGAGCCATAACAGATTCGCTTGGCAACTATTATCCTGCTGGAACTAGTGCCCACTCCTGAAGATCAACCCTACACATTTGATGTACCTAAGGGGTTTTATATGATGAAAAATTTGTCCTGATGATGGTCTTATAGATGACAACATACAAGACCGAAACGTCGACCAAAGACATCAACTCCTCAGCATTGCTTGCACTGAAGGATACCTCGACACATTTATGATTTTGGTTTTCCTCATTTATTTATGGAGTTGATGTACTGTTATGAACTGACACATGTGGTTGTTCTGTTTTCTGTCCCCATTAAATTTTCTTTGTGATCAACTTTAATACAATCAATTTTAAATATAACCTTTCTTTGCTGTGTGTTCCTTCTTGTTACTTTATTGTTTTACTCTTCTTTCAAAAAATTGTTGATTAATGTCAGAGTAATCCTGTGGATACATTGGGTTTAATTCATCAAAGAACCTATAAATAATAATCATTATACTGAAGCCAATTGTCTAACAAACAAAATCCCTTGTAGCCATCTCTCCCTTTAACTATTCACTGCCCAAGCCTACAAGGGTATATTGGGTTTTCTCACGTCTTTGATACCAACGTTATGAAGGCGTGCTTGGACTTTACAACAGACCTAGTGGCCTCTCCCACTGCCGCATGGTCAATCTTCTGTTCCCAACTGATAAGTCTTTTTCCAGTCAAACAACATTCCCACAAGGCTTTTACCAGTCGTCAGTTTTCAATCTCAAGTCAAACTAGGGCACTGAAGAAAACCAGAAATAAGGCCTTGCGTACCCTCAAGAAATCCCCAGGGAACAGCGAGCTCTTGAATGCGTACAAAACTGCCCAAAAATCATTTGGGCAGGCTCTACAAAAAGATAAACTACTCCACCTAGGTCAGTTCTGGTGCAAACTAATATGGGAGAGCAAAAATCGCAACTCAAGAAAATTTTGGGCCTTAATCAATCGTCACAACTCTAGTTCATTTAGCTTTGGGACAGCAAATATTGCTGAAGCCGACTGCTCCGCTTTCCTGTCTGACCACTTTAGGGCCCCAGAGGGAACAGCCGCTATAGACACATGTGCTCTTAACCCGACGAAAATAAGCCCGAGTAAGAGCTGGTGCAGGTCCACTGAATGTTTGGATCCTCGAAGTGAAGACCTGCAGCTCACCCAAGAAATGATCACCAAAGTTTTATTAAAAGCAAGATCAGACGGAGCACCGGGTCCAAATGGCCTACCACAGAATATGTTTAAATCAAATATAAACCTTTGGTCGGGATACTTAACTAATGTTTTCAACTTTGAACTCAGAAGCTCAACCATACCGGACTCCTGGCGAGGTGCAATAATCCATCCGATTTATAAGTCAAGTTCTCATGCCTCCCCAAGCAATTACAGACTAATTGCCCTTTTAGACATTGAGGCAAAGCATTACGCAGGTATTCTATTGGTGGAGCTGCGATCCTGGGCAGAGCAGAACAATCTGATCCCAATGAACCAAACTGGCTTCAGCGTAAACTACGGCACTTTGACCAACCTTCTGACATTGTCTATAATTGTTGACAAAGCACTTACTACATCCAGGGCTGCTTTGTTGACTTTAAAGCCGCCTTCCATCGAGTCCCAAGGGCTGCTCTGTGGGAAAAGCTAAAAAAATGGGGATTCCAGCTAAACTCCTGGAGGCGATTATCTAATTGCATTCAGGTACATGGGTACAAGTGAAGTTGGGGACCGGCACACATCTCTCTCGGAAAATCATGACAACTAGAGGTGCCAAACAGGGATCTGTGCTGGCCCCACTTCTCTTTAACTTGTTTATAGCAGACTTGCCAGCCACCCTAGAAGAAACAAACAGCCACCCACCCAAGATGGGAGGTGTGACAATAAGCAACCTTTTGTACGCTGATGACCTGGTTCTTTTCAGTCTTACGTGGGTAGGGCTGCAAAGGCTATTAAACAAACTACACAGCTATACCACCATGAATACCTTAGAGGTTAATCTAAAGAAAACCCAAGTGGTTATCTTCGGCAGAAAACGTAACCTCGGTGGTGGATGGCTATACAACAATATGAGCCTTATAACAGGAAATACTTATAAATACTTAGGGGTCAACTTTGAATCCAAGTGTAACTTTGCCAAACGGCGCAGTGAAATTTCAGTAAAAGCCATGAACCTTCAGGTGAATCTCTCTAAGCTTTCAAAAAAACTGTCTGGTCCGAGTCTATCCCCACTATTCGAAGTCATGAGAGCAAAAATCGGGCCGACTCTGTCGTATGGCATTGAGAGTATTAGGGGAAAATTAAATACTAATTTAAACCAGCATGTGACCAACATTTATAAAAAAGTCCTTCACATGCCTAAAACCGCCTCTGCCGCACAGATCAGATTAGAAATGGGTCTATTAAACTATGAAATTTCCAATACTGGCACTTATTTAAATCTTTGCCACAAACTCAGGCAAGCAGATACAGGCTCACTGGAGTCACTAGTGTGGTTAGACATCTCTCAGAAAAACCCAGGTGGCTCTTACAGACTTTTTTAAGGATTCCATCCAGCAAATGTCAGCGGGCGACTTATGGGACCTCAACCCCAGCAAGACAGTATTTAAAAATAGCATTAAGAAACGTATTCGAATGAGGTCCCTAATTACTGACAAAGCTCACTTCGCTAAACGCAGACATGCATGGGCAATAAGGAATTCCTTCTGACATCTCCCGCTTCCTACCTGTCCTGCACTTACCCCCTGTATTTAAAACGTAGTTTCATGGCTGTCAGACTGGGTGACTAAAAGATTTACCCTCTTGTCGCCGTACGTCAGAGGATTTATTGTGCAGAGGGTGTGGCAAGACGGCTGAAACCTTAGAGCATGTAGTATGCCTTTGCCCCGCTCATGTCTCTGCGCAGACGTAAACTGAAAACCGAGTGGAACAGGTTGGGAATCCGGACCTGTAGACAAGCAATTATCGCAGCTCTGACTCCTGAAAATACTTTAAATGTAGGCCTTATAACTTTTATACGTTATGCATACCATAATTTCACTCGGTAACCGGAAGGGCCGGTCAATGCCCCTCCTTTTAAGGAACAGTCTACGCTAAATTGCACTTTATCTGATGCTACTAAAACCGTCTCCATTCGACTGATCCTTTTCACAACCTGCTGCTATTTTTGAACACTAGATTGTATCCATTAGCTCAACATTGCTAAGTGCCAGCACCACAATCTTTCTGTGTTTTAACGCCATGTTGACATTGCTGCTTTGCACAGTATGTTTTTTTAATCACTCGTATGCTATTGAAGCTCCCCACTGTAATTTGGAAGTTCTTATCTAATCACTGTTTTTATGTCGCGCTTCCCTCTTTCTTTTTAATATTGTGCATAACTGTTGGTATTTTCGATGTACTCTTTTAAGGATATTTTATATCCAAATAAAGAAATTATTATTATTATTATTATTATTATTATTATTATTATTATTATTATTATTATAGAAACAAAGAAATGAAATGGGAACTATAAAAGGAGAAACTGAAAAACAAAGAACTGTCCACACAGCCTTGACTCTGAAGCGCACTCATTTTCCCGTGGATGTACACATGTAATCAGAATATACAGTCATTCGTAGGGCAAGAGAGACAATGGCGGATATGGAGTGAACCATTTCCTTATGCAACAAGCTGTGATGGATGAAGACAGAGTATAAATAACAGACTTGCTAATGGCATTTCAGAGCTTGAAGTTACTCAATAGGTCAACAGTTTTTAGAGTTCAAGAGTGAAATTTCAAATATGAGGAAGATGGTACTCCCCACAGTAGCCTAATATACTAGATACTGTGAACACATGTCACTGGGAGAATCTGACATTCCCATCTTTCACATATCAGTGCATTTCTTGATTACCCATATTTCAATGCATCTGTCAGTTTTCACACATTTAAGCAACGCTAGTAAGTCTGGCATTGGCAAGCTGGGATGATGGTTCATTTTTAAATGTTTTATTGCATGTTTGTGCCACAAAAATAAAAGAAGGAAACAAAATGAAAATATACTACCAGCTGGTGCTATATACTTGCAATAAAAATGTTAAATAAATAAAAAATAACCATTGCCTATCATATTAACAGGACACTATGGGGGCCTCCTAGCAGCTCTAAGTACTTAGAACATGTATGGAAACTCCATGTGTTTTAATGCCCATCGCAGGATAATATGCTCCTTATTGGCACAGAGAAAATGCACTTTTGGCTTTGAATTATATTCAACTAACAAAAGTGTGAAGTTACGTCATGGAAAAAGGGGGTTGCAAAGCCGACTGTGGGGGTCTAGACCCAACAGATCATCAAGAATCAGCTACTGTTAGGAGCACAAGCCCTTACCCACCAGCAGTGGCATGCTTCATCATCAGGCTGTGCTCCTTGTTGGGCTGGCGCAGCAATGCAAATGGACCCACCGGTGGGGGGGGGAGGGGGTACTTTGGTGAAGATCTTCTTATATTGCCAGTTAGACAAGAGTGTGGCCAACAATGCCTAAAGGAAGTGATTCAAGAAGAGTTTTAAACACTCTGTACACTTGTCTAAAAAGAGAAATTAATGGCGGTGGACAGGTGGCCATTCAGGAGCGCAAGTGACATTTAAGATGGCGGTGAACAGGTAGGCTCACGGGTAGGACTCCTGGACGCTGAAGTGACCAGAGAGTAGTCTAGCATCCCACCACTCTCAATGGGCCTTTTTACTTTAGGATTAGGGTCATCAAAGCAAATACAAGGAAAACATACAGAGTAAGGGTGGAAGTTTGGGTACACTAACCATATCACACATAATGCTGTGCACATGGTATGTTACTGTAACATCAATATAGCTGTCTCTGCTATAGTAGATTAAGTAATGAAAGGTCCTGAAGAAGTGCCTGCGGATGCTCTTTGGACAGATTAGGCACGAAACATATCAACCATGTTAATAATAAAACATTCAGAGGATCCATTGATTATTATTTTTTATGACATTAACAGAGCCCGTAAGCACAAGGAAGCACTTGCCAAGGTGCATTTACCATGTGGTGCATAATCCTAAAATAGTGTCTGAAATGTTGAAAGTGATTCTGAAATCTCAGAATACATTCTGGATTTTTGGGATGGCATTTCTGGAAGTTTAGTATTTCCAGACAACTAAAAACATAGAGCTTGTAGATTGCTGCATGCACAAATTTGCTATCAGACACCAATGCAAAAACAACAGTTGATGGACAGAATGCAGAACAATGTCATACATTCACCCCAGTACAGAGATCTGGGCCTAAATCCATCGTTTTTTTGCTCACCACGCCATTCCAGTTTGAACCCAGCCATATGCAAATCAGTCTTGATTCTGTGCCCCATAGGAACAGTCCAGTCCGAACAGCCAAGCCAGGTCCTCCCTGGACTGGAAACAAGCATACTAGGACCGGTTTCAGGCTTTCAGCCCTCATCAGCCAGGATAGCTTGATTCCAGTGGCATGGAGAGCACGGGACTCACGTCTGAGCATACCCGTCCCCCTCGGGGTGACAAATGCAAAAACAACAGTTGATGGAAATAATGCAAAACAATGTCATACATTCACCCCAGTACTGGGCCTAAATCTATTGGTTTTTTGCTCACCCTGCCATTCCAGTTTGAACCCAGCCATATGCAAATCAGTCTTGACCCTGTGCCCCATGGGAACAGCCCAGCCCAAACTGCCAAGCCAGGTCCTCCCTGGACTGGAAACAAGCATCCTAGGACCGGTTTCTGGCTAATCATGTCTGAACTCGGGTGGTGGAGTGAGCTAAAGAATGATGATGGATTAAACACAGATCAGTTGACTGGGTGGAGAGTTTGATTTGCTCAAATGCTCCATCCATCATCCCCTTTGGTATCGCTTTGTTCGCCCTAAGTTGGCAGGGTAAGCCCAGACGTGGGTCCCTTGCTCACTTTGCCACTGGATTCAAGTTAGCCTGGCTGATGACGGCTGATTAGCAAGAAACCTGTCCCAGGATGCTTGTTTCTGGTCCAGGGAAGATATGACTTGGCAGTTCGGGCTGGACTGTTCCCATGAGTCACAGGGTCAGACTGATTTGCATATGGCCATGTCTGAACTGTGGTGGTGGAGTGAGCTAAAGAATGATGATGGATTAAACCAAGATCAGTTGACTGGGGGTGAGTGTTTGATTTGCTCAAACGCTCCGTTCATCATCCCTCTTTGGTATTGCTTTGTTCGCCCTAAATTGGCAGGGTATGCCCAGACGTGGGCCCTTGCTCACTTTGCCACATTATTCAAGCTATGATTTAGGAAAGGGGGTGGTGATGAACAGAGTGTCTGAGTTAAACAGACCACTCTTACC
Source organism: Lissotriton vulgaris (assembly GCF_964263255.1). NCBI lineage: Eukaryota > Metazoa > Chordata > Amphibia > Caudata > Salamandridae > Lissotriton > Lissotriton vulgaris. The sequence continues at coordinate 1,304,364,331 of NC_141694.1, forward strand.
CAGTCCAAAGATCAGGGCTTGATCCATCACCATTATTTATCTCACTGCCCCATCCCAGCTCAGAACCTGGCTATATGCAAATCAGTCTGTCCCTGGCCCAGTCCATCATGGGAACAGGGCAGACTAAACTACCAAGCCAATTCTTCACCAGAAAGGAGACAAGCTACCGGGGACCGGTTTCTGGCATTTCAGCCTTCTTCGGCCCGGCTTGCTTGAATCCTGATGGAGCAGTGAGAAAGGGACTCATGTCTGAGTATACCCTGCCACACCTATAGTGGCCAAAAACGATTTAGGAAAGGGGGTGGTGATGAACAGAGTGTCTGAGTTAAACAGACCACTCTTACCCAGTCCAAAGATCAGGGCTTGATCCATCACCGTTATTTATCTCACTGCCCCATCCCAGCTCAGAACCTGGCTATATGCAAATCAGTCTGTCCCTGGCCCAGTGCATCATGGGAACAGGGCAGACTAAACTACCAAGCCAATTCTTCACCAGAAAGGAGACAAGCTACCGGGGACCGGTTTCTGGCATTTCAGCCTTCTTCGGCCCGGCTTGCTTGAATCCTGATGGAGCAGTGAGAAAGAGACTCATGTCTGAGTATACCCTGCCACACCTATAGTGGCCAAAAACGATTTAGGAAAGGGGGTGGTGATGAACAGAGTGTCTGATCTCTTGACTGGGCGAGAGCTTTCTGCTTAATTCAGAGACTCTGTCCCTCACCACCCCTTGTTGTAAATATTTTTGTCCACCCTAAGCGTGGAAGGGTATTCTCAGATGTGAGACCCTTGCTCATTGCACCATCAGGATTCAAGCAAACCGGGCCGAAGACGGCTGTAATGCCAGAAACCGGTCCCCGGGAGCTTGTTTCCTTCCCAGTGTAAGAATTGGCTTTTGTAGTTTGGTTTGCCCTGTTCCCATCATGCACTGGGACAGGAACAGACTAATTTGCATACAGCCAGGTTCTGAAACTGGGATGGTGCAGTGAGCTAAAAAACGGTGTTGGTTCTAGCCCTGATCTCTTGACTGGGTGAGAGCTTTCTGCTTAATTCAGAGACTCTGTCCCTCACCACCCCTTGTTGTAAATATTTTTGTCCACCCTAAGCGTGGAAGGGTATTCTCAGATGTGAGACCCTTGCTCATTGCACCATCAGGATTCAAGCAAACCGGGCCGAAGACGGCTGTAATGCCAGAAACCGGTCCCCGGGAGCTTGTTTCCTTCCCAGTGTAAGAATTGGCTTTTGTAGTTTGGTTTGCCCTGTTCCCATCATGCACTGGGACAGGAACAGACTAATTTGCATACAGCCAGGTTCTGAAACTGGGATGGTGCAGTGAGCTAAAAAACGGTGTTGGATCTAGCCCTGATCTCTTGACTGGGTGAGAGCTTTCTGCTTAATTCAGAGACTCTGTCCCTCACCACCCCTTGTTGTAAATATTTTTGTCCACCCTAAGCGTGGAAGGGTATTCTCAGATGTGAGACCCTTGCTCATTGCACCATCAGGATTCAAGCAAACCGGGCCGAAGACGGCTGTAATGCCAGAAACCGGTCCCCGGGAGCTTGTTTCCTTCCCAGTGTAAGAATTGGCTTTTGTAGTTTGGTTTGCCCTGTTCCCATCATGCACTGGGACAGGAACAGACTAATTTGCATACAGCCAGGTTCTGAAACTGGGATGGTGCAGTGAGCTAAAAAACGGTGTTGGATCTAGCCCTGATCTCTTGACTGGGTGAGAGCTTTCTGCTTAATTCAGAGACTCTGTCCCTCACCACCCCTTGTTGTAAATATTTTTGTCCACCCTAAGCGTGGAAGGGTATTCTCAGATGTGAGACCCTTGCTCATTTCACCATCAGGATTCAAGCAAACCGGCCCGAAGACGGCTGTAATGCCAGAAACCGGTCCCCGGGAGCTTGTTTCCTTCCCAGTGTAAGAATTGGCTTTTGTAGTTTGGTTTGCCCTGTTTCCATCATGCACTGGGACAGGAACAGACTAATTTGCATACAGCCAGGTTCTGAAACTGGGATGGTGCAGTGAGCTAAAAAACGGTGTTGGATCTAGCCCTGATCTCTTGACTGGGTGAGAGCTTTCTGCTTAATTCAGAGACTCTGTCCCTCACCACCCCTTGTTGTAAATATTTTTGTCCACCCTAAGCGTGGAAGGGTATTCTCAGATGTGAGACCCTTGCTCATTGCACCATCAGGATTCAAGCAAACCGGGCCGAAGACGGCTGTAATGCCAGAAACCGGTCCCCGGGAGCTTGTTTCCTTCCCAGTGTAAGAATTGGCTTTTGTAGTTTGGTTTGCCCTGTTCCCATCATGCACTGGGACAGGAACAGACTAATTTGCATACAGCCAGGTTCTGAAAATGGGATGGTGCAGTGAGCTAAAAAACTATGTTGGATCTAGCCCTGATCTCTTGACTGGGTGAGAGCTTTCTGCTTAATTCGGAGACTCTGTCCCTCACCACCCCTTGTTGTAAATATTTTTGTCCACCCTAAGCGTGGAAGGGTATTCTCAGATGTGAGACCCTTGCTCATTGCACCATCAGGATTCAAGCAAACCGGGCCGAAGACGGCTGTAATGCCAGAAACCGGTCCCCGGGAGCTTGTTTCCTTCCCAGTGTAAGAATTGGCTTTTGTAGTTTGGTTTGCCCTGTTCCCATCATGCACTGGGACAGGAACAGACTAATTTGCATACAGCCAGGTTCTGAAACTGGGATGGTGCAGTGAGCTAAAAAACGGTGTTGGATCTAGCCCTGATCTCTTGACTGGGTGAGAGCTTTCTGCTTAATTCAGAGACTCTGTCCCTCACCACCCCTTGTTGTAAATATTTTTGTCCACCCTAAGCGTGGAAGGGTATTCTCAGATGTGAGACCCTTGCTCATTGCACCATCAGGATTCAAGCAAACCGGGCCGAAGACGGCTGTAATGCCAGAAACCGGTCCCCGGGAGCTTGTTTCCTTCCCAGTGTAAGAATTGGCTTTTGTAGTTTGGTTTGCCCTGTTCCCATCATGCACTGGGACAGGAACAGACTAATTTGCATACAGCCAGGTTCTGAAACTGGGATGGTGCAGTGAGCTAAAAAACGGTGTTGGATCTAGCCCTGATCTCTTGACTGGGTGAGAGCTTTCTGCTTAATTCAGAGACTCTGTCCCTCACCACCCCTTGTTGTAAATATTTTTGTCCACCCTAAGCGTGGAAGGGTATTCTCAGATGTGAGACCCTTGCTCATTGCACCATCAGGATTCAAGCAAACCGGGCCGAAGACGGCTGTAATGCCAGAAACCGGACCCCGGGAGCTTGTTTCCTTTCCAGTGTAAGAATTGGCTTTTGTAGTTTGGTTTGCCCTGTTCCCATCATGCACTGGGACAGGAACAGACTAATTTGCATACAGCCAGGTTCTGAAACTGGGATGGTGCAGTGAGCTAAAAAACGGAGTTGGATCTAGCCCTGATCTCTTGACTGGGTGAGAGCTTTCTGCTTAATTCAGAGACTCTGTCCCTCACCACCCCTTGTTGTAAATATTTTTGTCCACCCTAAGCGTGGAAGGGTATTCTCAGATGTGAGACCCTTGCTCATTGCACCATCAGGATTCAAGCAAACCGGGCCGAAGACGGCTGTAATGCCAGAAACCGGTCCCCGGGAGCTTGTTTCCTTCCCAGTGTAAGAATTGGCTTTTGTAGTTTGGTTTGCCCTGTTCCCATCATGCACTGGGACAGGAACAGACTAATTTGCATACAGCCAGGTTCTGAAACTGGGATGGTGCAGTGAGCTAAAAAACGGTGTTGGATCTAGCCCTGATCTCTTGACTGGGTGAGAGCTTTCTGCTTAATTCAGAGACTCTGTCCCTCACCACCCCTTGTTGTAAATACATTATTCAAGCTAGCCTGGCTGATGACGGCTGATTAGCCAGAAACCGGTCCCAGGATGCTTGTTTCCGGTCCACAGAAGACATGACTTGGCAGTTCGGGCTGGACTGTTCCCATGAGGCACAGGTTCAGACTGATTTGCATATGGCCATGTCTGAACTGGGGTGGTGGAGTGAGCTAAAGAATGATGATGGATTACACAGATCAGTTGACTCGGGTGATTGTTTGATTTGCTCAAACGCTCCGTCGATCACCCCCTTTGGTATCAGAACACCAAGACACCCTACAACAGTAAAACATCCCCATATACAGAGGAAAAGCAAACATTACCACTACCTTTTCCTTAAAGGGCAAATTTTTTTTATTCTGCTCAGGCCACCTCATTAGCACAATACTTGACATTTTTCCAATGTAACTGGAATTATTCTCTGTGGTTATTTTGTTACTAAGACTGTGACCTTGTTTTTTTACGTTTCAGCTTTCAAAATATAACACCAAATTGAACAAAAACACATATTTCGTGGAAACCATGGCTGATGTACGACCGTTTTTAGCAGTCCCAAATGGGATATCGGCCTGTTTGCAACCGCTAAAAAAGGTTGCAGCATGTACCAAACTTATTTTGTGGCATCCCTTCCTAACAGTGAATCACAGGGGGTAAGATTGTTTAGTGACCGAAAAACAATCATAATTACCACCAATTTCACATTGGAGGTATGCCAGTCACAAATGGGAAGGGGTCCCCAAGGGACCTTTTCTCTTTTGTGATTGGCATCGAAAATGTTTTTTAAGAGTGGACAGTGTGGACCACTTCCTGCCATTAAAAAATTAAACTGAAATGTTTAAGGAAAACGGGTTCCATTTAAAAAAAAAAAAAAACCTGCTTTATTGAAAAAGCAGTCACAGACATGGTGGCCTGCTGACTCCAGCAGCCCACCATCCCTGTGAGTGCCGGCCATTTCCAATAGGTCGCAAAACGCAACCTGACTTATAAATATTAATGTGGCATGTCCTTTGCAACCCATTTCCGAATCGCAAACAGGGTCTCAGACACTGTTGTACATCAGTGTCTACGATTAGCAAATTGTGAGTCGGAGAAAAATGCGAATTGCGAGTCGCAAACACTGAGGGTCGTACATCTGGCCCCATATTCTATTCTAGTCCATTCAACCATCAACCATTTTGTGTAACAAGAACCGAGGATTTTTCCTATGTAATTGACATAGTTATGTTCCATGAGTGAAGATGAATCATCTTTCTTTGATCTTGACCTCTATCTAGAGGGTCTCTTCCGCATGAATTTCCACCTACAGTAACAAGTCTGAAGTTGGCACGATCGCGAACATTGTAATAAGGTTGATGTTGGAAAATGAAAATGTATCAAGAGCACTTGATACTATGAACAAGATAGTCTAGGAGGAGACGGTATCATCTTTTTCCATTTCTGTCCCAAGTGATGAATTGGTTATGTCCTTTAACCCCTTTGCTGCTCATGACGAGCTCAGCTCGTCATGAACCATGGGATATAACAATTTCCAGCACAGGAGAGGAATCAGCTTAGCAGTCATGTGGTTAAAACATTGACTCCCAAAGTGGAGATGACGCTATTCAGGATTAGGTAGAGATCTCAAACAATGGGCCAGCTCAGCCAATCCTGCCGTCATCTCTGTAATTAATGATCTTGTGGTGTCAAGTCTCAAGATTGAACAATGATTCTAATCTAGGGGCTTGTAAAACTGAAGATTACCAAATTGAAACAAAATCCCTCCCCATTATTCTACTGCTGTCAAATGGCAATGTTGAATTCATCAGCTTTCTGAGTTGACAGATGATGCAGTGTCAGGACAATGAGTACTCTGGGGAGGTAATGCTTATTTAAATGAGTGGCCTATCATTTGCTGTTCTACCTTCCTTGCCTGCCTCTTCTGTGTCCTGCAGTTCTGTGGGCTCTTCAAGGCGACAGAGTGGGTGCTATTGCCTGCACCTGAGTCCGTCTGTGCATCTGCTGTTACAGAGGTGCAAGGAGGGAGGAACTCCACGTAAGCAGTAGCTCAGCAATTCGTTGATTCAGGCCTTTCAGGAGCAAGTGGGCTGGTATAACAGAAATGCCTTCTCTTGTTTGAACATCATGATTCCCTCTTCAGAAAAACGACTGTTCCAAATATATTTTCACTAAATACTTTTTCCACCGCTGCAGTGCCAGTGAGCAGCAGATTGGGCACCATTAAGTACCAGACATCCTAATAATAGTGTTAAGTGGTTATAAGTCCCAGATGTGCTCCATCTTTCAAATAGGCTTTTGCCTGTTATCTGATAGTGGGACAATGCTTTCTTATTTGTATGCGGTTGCAGCATTGGCAATCCTTATTGCTCATTTGTGAGAGTTGTGGCTTACTTATCTGACCCTAAAGATCTGTGCTGTACCCACCTCAACCCTCAACCACCTGCCGAGCCCGTCCTTGCCTTGCCCAGTATCTGTAAGTGGAATAAGTAGGATCCCCTGGTTATACTGGGATGTATCTAATGGACTACTGAGCCAGAGGGATTTTGTGATAGAACCACGCATGCCTTTACAACGAAATATGCATTGATAAGGCATGTATGGCAAAGACATCTGTGTGGTCAAAACTTATCTATATACCCGACCCCTGCCCCTCCGTCCTGAGCCCTTAAGCACTCCTAGGGCAAGCATCTACCTGACCGCAGCCCACCCCCCGCCCTGAGCCCTAAAACGCCACCTGGTCAAAAATCTACCCCAATTCCATCCCTCTCTCCTGTCCTGAGCCCTAAAACAGCACCACAAGCCCAAAAAACAATCCCAATCCCTGACCACAGCCGTAAGCCTAAAAAGTCCGCCCAAGCACAAAAAACAAACCCAATACCTGGCCCCTGACTTGAGCCCTAAAATCCCACCTTGTCAAACAACTACCCCTTCCTCCCCGACCTGAGATCTAAAACTACACCCTTCCCTCCTGAAACCTCTACAACCCCTCCCTCACGAGCCCTAAAAACGTCCCCGCTCGAGCCCTAAAAACTTTCCCTGACCCTCCTACCCCTGAAAACTACCCCAACCCTTAAAAACTACCACCCAACACCAGGCCCTAGACCCACTTACCTCACTAAGTCCCCGTTCAATCCTTCCTCTTCCTGGGCCAACCCATTCCAGACATTTAGACCCCGCATATGCCTTAACCACCCATAGGCATGGTTAAGACAAGCGTGGTTGCGCCTTCGTGGTTCAGGCATGCATGGCAGAGGCCCTGTTGTTTTAACCGTTTCCCAGCCAGAGGCATTTCTATTTGGTGATGGCTGCAGCATTCAACCATTGATAACTGCCACCTGAAGGTCAGACAACAATCCAGCCACACACCATTAGCTTCCCTAGCAGCAATTTAGAGACCATGACGCAGATCAACAAAGTGTCATTATTTTGATGTGAAGTCATGACAGTGATTCATCTTTACATCTGCCACAGTAATGTTTTCACCGTTTATTAGTATAGTTTTCAGGACCTAACTCTCTAAAAGTGAAAAATCACATTAATTTTAAAGCTGGTTTATATCCCCATCACTCCACTGAAGTTGGCTATGTACAAGTCTAGAAAGGATTCATTTTTCAATGCCATCTGTTCTATTACTGAGATTTCTCTTGAGGCACTGTGAGTTTTAGATGATCCCTTTCAAACTGCAGTAGTCCAGAAAACCCAAAATTAAACATATATAATTGTAAAAATTACATGTAGTAGAAGTGATGGAATTCAGATACATTCTGCAATACATACTAGTTCTTCACTAATGTAGAGAGGTATTGCACAGCTGACTTAGAGGTACATCTTGCTTTTCTATTTTACTGTTTATTTTATTTTACTCTTGTTTTATGTATGTGTAGTAAACATCTTTGCACATAACATGAGATGAGGTAGATATATTTTTTGTGTATCAGTGACTATCCAGGTAGATAATTTTATTGAGAAGATTCAATATGTGCAGATTCTTACAGATTTCCTCGGGCTCCAACTGGTGTAATAATAAACACGGAACAGTGCATGAAGGGGTCGATAGGACAGATGGGGCAGAAGGTAACAGGGAGGGAAGTACCACGGCAAGAGGGAGGGATGGCAGCACCAGAGCGGTAGAGTGAGCAGAAAAAAGGTACCCCAATCCAAGCGCAAGCAGCAGAAGTACACTAATAAAGACATTAATCAGTACTTGGTCCATGCTCCATCAAAGAGACAAACACATAAAGAGAAAGTGAAACTGCCAAGCAATGACCAATGAGAAGCAAGGAAATTAGAGTGATGATGAAGCCAACCAATGGTAATTAATGGGTGGTCTTTAAGCCCAGTTTAGTTTTTTTAAGTAACAAAAGATCTCGCAAATATCTGCAAATGTGCTGTCTCAGGCAAGCCCTAACAAGCAACAGTGCATGCGCTGTCTCAAGCGAGACTTAAAAACAAAAGATCTCACAAGCTATCAAGCATGTGCTATTTCAGGTAAGACCTAAAACTAGGGTGGATATTGCCTCTGAAAGATGGGTAGGCCAGAAGCTAGACAGTCACATAACAGGATTTTATGATCCAGCTGGTGAGTCTATTAAGTTTGACAGCTTAAGTTACACCCGGTTGAATAGTATTAAAATGGGGATATTTTCTGTCAAGATCATCCCTAGGTAAGGCTGAGAAAATGACAGTCACAACAATCATGCCAGAAAAGGTCCTCAGGTCCTCATCTATTATTAGTCAATGATACTAATTTCATCAGTCTCACAAGGATGTAATACTACGCTGGGTATAGTCCTATGGAGTTGACTCCTTTGCATCTTTACTGGCATTTCAGAGACACTGGCGTGCCTGGGTAACTAAACAGTCTATGTTCTTTAAGCTGACATTAATGTTTTTCCCAGCCTTCCACAATCATCCCAAAATATGTAAACGTGTGTGTTCACTGAGAAGTAATAATTAGGTGGCAAGAGAGCCAAAGTGAGCACTGGGACATTTTCTCTTTTTTCCACAGTTACCCATCCCTCCTTTATTAGTTTGTTAAAACTTATGAGGCCATATCTTGTAATCTGTAGAAGAATGCCTTAATAATCACTGTTTTCATGTCAAAACGGTCTTATTTTAAGTTTCTGTTTATTTTAGACCTTCTCGGTATGTAAAGGTTGGGGAGAGGATGTGGCCTAATGGCTAGTCTGGTCGCCCTCAAATCTGGGGACCTGGGTTCGAGTCTCGGCAACAACGCACATCATCCTGTGATTCTGGGCAAATCTCTTAATCTGCTCATGCCTAACAAAAATGAATCTCTCCTTGTGTAATGCACTGGTGCTCATGTAAAGCGCTATAATTCCCGATATATTAGGATCAAGTTTGCGCTATATAAACCTCTGGAGAAAAAAAATGTAAACATTTGAGCCAACAGCCCAATGGCATGACTGGAGTTGTCGAGTAACAACACCAGTCTATTGTAAGTGTGATTTTACATTCAATTTTGTATTTATAAGTCTGTGTTTGACTTTTAAGAGTGCTATTGCTTTGAGTTTTCTACCTGAAAATTCTGAGCTCCCACCTTCTTCCAATTTCTGAATCTGTATTTCGAAATACTAGTACTGTAGTTTATAAATAGTTTGTTAGAATACACAGTATACTTTTCAGGTGTGCATCACTTGCACTGTTGTGAACTTCCAGGTTTCTTTAATGGTGTCTTAAAAAGCAAACCCCCAATGCTTTATGTTAATTGCTACCTCTTGATTTGATTTGATTTGATTTGATTTGATTTCAGATTTGTAAAGCGCTTAGCTACCCTGGGGCGTACCAGCGCTGACAATCAACCTGTAGCATTCAGAGGAGGGAAGTTGTATGGAGGGGTTGTTCATCCTTGAGATACCCTCCGCCCAATTTTCTGCAGTTTTACAATTTGTGTACTTTTGAAAAAGTGTTAGTTGGCAGGCATGCAAGATGTAGTTTAATTGTTTCTTTAGTACAAAATGGAATATGTTTAATTTTTAGGGATTTTCATAATATTGTTTGTATTTTTGTATAATATCCGTACATCTTTTTAGATTTGATAATGTCCTGCTTATTGATAGGGTCAAAAAATTAGACTATGTCGCGATTTGCTTAAGAAAGCACAAAACTTTATTTATTTTAACACCAGGGACAAGTAGAAATAGTAGACGATTATGGGCCTCATCAGGAGTTTGGCGGATGGGATACTCTGTCACTAAAGTGACGGATATCTCGTCCGCCACATAAAAAGTTCCATAGGATAAAATGGGATGGTAATTTGGCAGACAGGATATCCGTCACGTTTGTGACAGAGTAGCCCTGCCCGCCAAACTCGTAATCAGGCCCATAGTGTAATTCGGCCTTAATATTGAGAACCATGCAATTTACCACCAAAAATTCAAAGCCTGCTCTGAAAATGGATGCTATGAATGAAGCAGTTTCCAAGCCTCCAGTGGTAGAAGGGAAAGTGGCGGCTCCTCTGCAATGGCGAAGGAGCGTCGCCCCACTGCTTTCAAGCAGTGCGAAGTAGAAACATAAAATGATAACAACTTTGAGTTATTATCATTTTATGTTTGTGCTGCATTGCTGGCGGGTGGGCGGGGCCGCTCTGCTCTTGGATCAGGGCAGGGGAGGAGGGGTTACCCACTCCAAATTGCGCAATGACTGTTTGGCAGGCCCTTTCATGCCGCCCAAGACAGTCATGCGCACTTTCCCCGTTCTCCTTGCAGGCTGCATAACAGCCTGCGTGGAGAATATGCCCATGCCCCCCATTCCCTGGTTGAGCTTCAAACTAGGATGCTCAAAACCAATCACAATGCTGCATTGCAGCGTTGTGATTGGTCAGGGGAGCCAGGGTGCCTACCAATCACAACGCTGCATTGCGTTGTTGTAATTGATCAGTGGGGCACGGCTGTGCTTCCTGTTCCTCGAGGAGAGCAGAAACAGAGACGCGGGACCCAGTGGCAAGGTAAGTACATTTTTTTATTTATTTATTATGCGCACCCTCCTGCCCCCCCCCCCACCCCCTGTGCGACATCCCCATTCCCCTTGTCCTCGCCGGATCCACTACCCATGAGCCATGCCAGCGCCACTGAAGAAAGGTCCGCTTTTCAACTCCAAAGGATGAACCGAGCCAGGGTGGGCCTTCTTTGTTCATCATAGCAACGTGGGTCATCCATGCCTCTCCCAGGACTCAATGCATCATCCAAGCACAAACATGTATAAAGGTGTGCATAGCACTATGAATCATGAAGGAGTCAAGGTCATGTCCTGGCTATGTTTTCTTATGCCTATTTATTGATTTCTTTCAAATTTCTCCTTATGTCGGCTTCAGAGTATTTTAAACATGGTAAACATTGAGCACTGCAAACACAATAGCTTACTGTACACATATAGTTCTTTCATGAGGGACTTGTGCATGTTCCAAGACAAATCACTATTGCAATCAGGGTTTTTCCTCTAAGTAGAACATAAAGACAGACTTTGACAGGGGCTTAGCACTGTAATAAATGATAACAAATCCCATTGTTCTCTTTCCTTGTAAGAGATTTAGAACAATTTCGGGAAAGAACCTCAGACTTGTCTTCTAAGAAAAGTCCCTTTGCCTTCCCTGTTTGTTTGCCTTGATGTGTCGGGTGGAGTTGTTCCGGTTCCACTCACAAGTGATACTCCGGGGCACACAGGGCTGCCAACTCGTGGAAGCTCTATCTCAGGCCAGACCCAATCAGCATTAAAGGCTGACAAGCTCTCATTCTGCGAAACGTCAGAAACTATGAGGCATATTTATATGAAGGTGGAGGAGCGCAGGTTAGCTCAAAAATTGCTAACGCCGCATTCCGATACTTTAGAAACACAGGGATGCGCCGTATTTACAATAATAAGACACGCCCTGCGTTTCTCCCTGCTCTGGCGTTAAATTCAGCTGCCTAACGCCAAAGCAGGCACTGTGTTGAGCGAATGATTGTTTATGTGCAGGAAACAATCCAGAATGGCGATTTGCAACTTCTATGTGTGCTGCAATGTGCAATACATACAGAAGTTGCAAATCGTCATTTTTTTAATAATTGTTTATGTGCAGGAAGATTTGCCTTCCTGGATCCGTCCAGGCCCGCTAGAGTGTTGTGAAAGTGCATGGAGAGGAACTGTTTGACAAACAATTTGCATAAAGTCCAGCTCTAAGCACTTTTGCAGACCTCCTGCAGGTGCTCACTTTCTGTCCATCTCTACAGGCCTGCGCTAAACAACACTTCAACTGCAGGGTGGAAAAGAAGCTCAGGGCCAGATGTATAAAAAAAAGTCAATTTTCACATTCCTAATTGCGATTTTATGTGATTCGCAATTAGGAGATCGCAAACAGCTATGTACAACAGTGTCTCAGACACTGTTTGCATCTCCAGTAGAACAACAATGCCCCTGCACTATACAAGTATAGAACATTAAAGTGATAACATCTATAGCAAGTGAAGATCAGTTAGTATACAACCACACTTTCGGAGTGACTTTTAAGAGAATCAATTATCCAAGTTCAGGTGCAAGAGTTCCAAAAATGAAAGAAATGTTCAGTTCCTGGTGTTAAGTAAATGTTTTATTGTTCCTTTGATAATGCCAACACGTGTTTCATCGCAGGGAACCTACTGCGAATCTTCAGGGCTGAACGGAAAACATAAGAAATTCGCATTTGCAAAAAGTTCTTGTTATAAATGCAAAAGGCTAGTGACTTACCAATGTGCAGAAGTGGTCATGCTCATGGTGACTCTGTGTAATTGTGACTCATGTTCGATAGCAGAGTGAATCAGTGAACTATAGAGTGTACGTGTGGTTAAGTGAATCTATTGTGACATGTATTAATATCTTTTATTACTTTCTAGTGCAGATGTTAAGGAACACTATGTCTTAATCAAGACCCCTGGTACACTCTCATCAACTCCTCCCGGTATTGACACATACCTAAACTGAATAAGGTACGAATGTGTAACTACATATTACGAGTCCTTGTGTTTCATTTGCTTTTTCGCTATGATTATGTTATTTGAAAACTAAAAATAGCCTGTTCCCACCCAGATCTTTTAATCACGCAGGCAGCGTGCTACAAACCTCGAACGACTCGAAACAATTAACCTGAACTTTGTCCAGAAACGGACATTTCGTACATTTCTTATATTTGTTGTCATACTTTCCTCAAGAAGGTAAGTGTGACATTCTGTTTAGGAATCTCCCCAAAGAAACTAATTCTTGGAGCCTTTTAGAAACATCAAAAGTCTTTGTGATTACACCGCCCCTCATATTCCTTGATTCCACCCGATAGAAATAGTTCCTCTTTTGTCTTCTCGGGTATTTTAACCTAGCAGATATATATATAATCACCTTACTAATTTTAGCCATTGACTGTTTTCTCTCACATAACATGTAGGTCCTTTCACTGAATCACACATACCTGCGAACACACAACGTTTTTTCATCTAGGTATTTTGGGTTTATCTTGTAAAATTACAACAGCATTTCGCATGGCACTAGAACGAGCCATCCTGGCAATTTCTTTATTTAACCTGTAGAGTCTACATAGTGTATTAACTGTGATGATATGCCCTAGTAGGGAAATATATGATAGGTGGCAAAAAGTATCCGACTATGTGTGTACACAGAATAACGTTTGTTTTGCAATACTATAACATCTAGTTTATTCGCGTTTTCACCATTGTCACATGGGAATACCGCCCTTTCAAACACAGCCACACTCTTTTCACAATACCACTACACTCTCTCTACGGCCAGTGTTTAGACCTACTATGTTCACCAATTCATTGTTCAGATGGACATCTGCACTAGAAAGTAATAAAAGATATTAATACATGTCACAATAGATTCACTTAACCACACGTACACTCTATAGTTCACTGATTCACTCTGCTATCGAACATGAGTCACAATTACACAGAGTCACCATGAGCATGACCACTTCTGCACATTGGTAAGTCACTAGCCTTTTGCATTTATAACAAGAACTTTTTGCAAATGCGAATTTCTTATGTTTTCCGTTCAGCCCTGAAGATTCGCAGTAGGTTCCCTGCGATGAAACACGTGTTGGCATTATCAAAGGAACAATAAAACATTTACTTAACACCAGGAACTGAACATTTCTTTCATTTTTGGAACTCTTGCACCTGAACTTGGATAATTGATTCTCTTAAAAGTCACTCCGAAAGTGTGGTTGTATACTAACTGATCTTCACTTGCTATAGATGTTATCACTTTAATGTTCTATACTTGTATAGTGCAGGGGCATTGTTGTTCTACTGTTACTTGTGTGGATCTTCTTGGTCCAACTTTGAGCGGTTGTGTGAGATTACCGCTCGCCCTATTGCCTGTACCAACCACTTCACCGTGCTCTCTACCTAGCGGACATACAGGTGTGCGCCCTATTTCCCTGGTAAATGATAAAAATCTCCTTGTCGGATAACTTATACTGTTTGCATCTCCATATGGGCCTCAAATGGACCTGCTTCATCAATAATGATGAGGCAGGTCGCAATTTGCAACCTATTGGGAATGGCTACAATCACAGGGATGGTGGCCTGCTGTGGTCAGCAGACAACCATGTATGTGATTGCTTTTTAAATAAAGCAACATTTTTCGTTTTGTAATGCATCCTGTTTTCCTTAAAGAAAAATGGGCTGCATTACAAAAATAAACATTAAATGTTTTCTTTTCATTTTTGAGGAGCGGACAGTGGTCCATGGGACCACTGCCCACTCTTAAAAAATGGTTTCACCACATTCACAAAAGGGAAGGGGTCCTTTTACCAACTTATCTATGGAGTTGGTAAATCAGGAATGTTTTGTGACTGCATTCTGGTAGCAAAACATTCATACATCCCAGTCCTATTCGGCATTAGGAAGGACGCCCTAAACACGCCTTTTCCTAATATCAAATCACAAAAGCGAAATGCGACTCGGTAACAAGTTACAGAATCGCATTTAGCCTTATGTCCATGGCAAAGTGCCTTTTACCGGTTTTGTAAGAGCATAGGTGCCAGGCAGAAGGCTTATGCAGCCAAGCTCATTTTGGGCTCAAGCGTGCAAGTAGACATTTAGCTGAGCGAAGCATCTGGCTTGAGCCTCCAGTGGATCACATGATCTAGTGGCAACTTAAGAAACATTTATGCCCCTTCGCCAAATTTTGTAAGGATACTCCATCATTTTCACATGCACAGAGGGTAGTGTTCAGTTCAGTTACAGCCGGTTGCCTTGTGATTTGCTGCAATCAATCGCAATCTCTATATTGCAAATAGACCCACAAAAGTGTTTCTGGGCATTGCACTGGGTCAAAGGCGATTTACATGCATAGAAAACTAGGGTTTTTAATAGTTCTCTTAACGTTAAAAAGTGCAGTCTCCCAGGATCTGCGCCCATGAATCATTTTAGCTGAGGCTTACGCACTTTGTGAACCAGCGACCCCATTTTTCCAAGCTCTTCTAGTGTCTGTGAAGCCAATTAATAGCCCATAAAGAGGATAAATACGCTTGGGCTTGTTGGTTGGCAATTTATACAGCCGTGGTCAACTTACAATGTGCATTGAATGTTTAACGTTTTATTTAGATAATTTATGTGCCAATAACTTGAGCTCCTCGCTTTTCATTTTTTTATGATGGTATATTTTGGACACTGCTTTCTTCCTGCACATCTGCGTGCACACTGGTGTGGTTGTAACTTGAGTTGGATCTGAGGAGGTCTCTACTAGACAGAAGTCAGAGAGTGAAAGAAAAGATAGTGAAAGGAGCATTTCCTCATTATGGAGAAACTCCAAAATTGAGATCACCATCCTGATGAAACCAGGCTGATGAAACTCCAATTTGGAGAATAGTCATTCTTACAAAAATACAATGATATTTGTGGAAAAATATTCCAGTCACTAGTTTTCCAGGTGAATTGTGGGTTCATCGATTAGTTGTAGCTGCCCATGATAAGTAAATATCCCTATTCCTTTAGAGGATCCATCAGGTTGAGAAGACTAAAGCATTGGTGATGGCTCTTCTGGGCTATTACAACATTGTTTCCATAAACCTAACAAAAAAGGAGAATCAAGCAGCAAGCCTAAGTTTCAAGCTTAAAAGGTTACCACACAACACTCTAAATTCCCTCACCAGGGTCTTCATCTCACAGACTACATGATAGAGCCGATGATCACAGCCCGTAATCGATCATGATCCTATTCCTTAATTGACAAAGTTTGTTTAACCTCGGTTTGACAAAGCCACAGTACAGTCACACACTTTCCCAACGCCAGACTTTTCCTTCCTAAGCCAGTATTACTGGTTTCTTTGTTTGCTTGTTTTAATGATGAGTCTTCAGTCTTTGCCTTGAAGAAACCCTAGGCCTATGAGCCATTGCTGGGCAAAACATGTGTTGGGTGAGCTAACCTATGTAAAGGAAGCTAAAGCATGTCAAGCTGGATGCAAGGGAGAATACATTGATGCAATATGTGTAGATGGTCTATAGGGTGATTGTGCCATGCTGACCTTACAAATTTGAAATGTTGTTCTAACTGTGATATCTGAAACAGATTTTGTGACTATCATTTTTAGATTTTTCCTACTCCACTCTCCACAATTTCTATATGTTTTAGCCGGAAACATGGGAGTAGATGCTGCGGGATCAAGGCACTTAACTATGGAATGCACTTAACCTATCCTTGAATGGAGGGCCTAGCCTCCTAATGTTCAGTAAACATCTGCAAAAACATTTGTTTAGGTACGTATTCAACCAGTAGTGTATACCACAACAACGCATACGTTAAGTCTTCCCCAGATTTCCAACACCTTCTGCCACTGAAGACCTTCCTCTGTGAAATGAGTTCTCTTGGTTTGGTACTGTACTGGAAATGCTCCACCCATGCCTCATTTCTACATTTTGAGAAGCTGGAAAAGTTATTTAGGCCTCAACTGCTCAACACACATAATACACAAGTGAGCCACAACATTTTCATTGAAAACTAAGCACCATTAATTACTGAAATGAGACACAGATGTCCTCTTCTGGCCTTGAATGATGCCACGACTGAACCTGCCCCGATTCGGTGACTAAATCTGCATCAAATTTCAAATACTATTAACAACATGAAGACATCAGATATTAGAAGTGATTTTGCAAAATTGACACGCAAGACATCCTTGGTACCTTCACCCCTTCTCTATATCTTCTTAAGAAAGAGCACCACATGATTTTTCTGCTGAACGAAGTAACGTGGGGTTTTAATGATTTGGTCCTTTCCTTGTTAACAAAGTTGGAAAACTACAATCCCACGGCACACCATAATCGATTCTGGAGACCACAGGTAAGTGTGGTTTGCCATGGTAATATACAAAATGGAAATTGTTAATCTGTTTGCATTTGCAGTTAAATTGCATGATAGAATAAACTACACCCACAAAACAGTACTATCATGCATAAGTGTTGAGTGAACGTCTCCCCGAGAGGAAACTTAGCTTGGCCAAAGGGAACTAGAGCGCTTTACATGAGAATCAGGTTGCTTTACATATTTTCAGGTTTTGCCTAGTAGAAAGCACAAGCTGTCTGGTTGCAAAAATCTATTGTGAACTTACTGTTTGCTTGGAGCCAGTTCATTGCTAACCATTGGTTGGCTTTACTGGCACGTCCATTAGCATGCGTCTTATTTATTTCCTTGTGTGGGGTTGCCTTCCTCCTCTGTGTTAGTTCTTCCACTAGAGAATAGCCTCTTTACATGTGTGCTTCCACGGCTTAATTTTCAAGACCTAGATTTTTCTTTGTGGTTAAGAACTCTATGAGAGTGGGGGCGCCAGAGATCCGGTGTTCAAGGTAGCCACACTTGCGTGAGGCTCCTGCAGACAGGGAAAAGTGATCTACAACATGTAGGCACCACTAGATCACCTGAAATTAACCCTCAACTATAGCATGCAATACATCTACCTTGGGGCAGTGAAAAGTTGAAGATCAACGCTGCCTTTGGGGTCTGCGGATCCACAAGAAAAGAGGGCCCATTGGGCATTCCCTGGTGAGAAGAGGGTGCAGTGGGCAGATACAGACTTGTGTTGTTGATAGAGAACTGTTTGCCAGGGCCGGTTTTGGCCTATTTTGTGACATGGCCGATTTGGCAGCTATGCAAAAACGGCCCCCACCCTAGCGGCCCACCGGGGAAACGCCCGGTGCCCGCTACAGGCAGTCCGGCCAAGAGAGAAGCACCTGGCTCCTAGCCTCCCGATAGCCAATCACAACACTGCAATGCACCATTGTGATTTCTGCAGTGGGCAGATACAGACTTGTGTTGCTGATAGAGAACTGGATCTATCAGTGAGGAATAGCCTAGCCCTGAGGCGCCCCAGATCTCTGAGGCAGGGTGGTGGCCACCAGGCCAGGAATATGATTGCCACGGGCCTAGAGCCCTGACTTTAGAAATCGTGGGTCCCTGTTAGACCTGGCATCTTTTGGTGTGTTTCCCTGGTCTTTTTTTGTTTCTGACCTCCTAGTTTCTACTCTGTTTCTGCTGCACTTTCCCACTGCTGTTTAGTGTTAAAGTGCAAGTGCTCCTACTGTAAATTGTGTTTATGGAATGGTGTTTTCATAGTTGGCTTATCAGATTTACCTTTAAGTCTCTAGTATCTTAACTGTGTGTGCCCAGAGCCTGTACATCAAATGCTGCTAGTGGGCCTGCAGCACTTTTTGTGCCACCCACACAAGCAGCCCTTCAATGGGTTCTCAGACCTGCCACAGCAGTGTTTGCGCACAGTTGTGCCTTCTATGTCGACCTGACAAGTGACATCACTTGCCAGGCCCCAAACAGTCCCTTTTCTTACATGTAAGGCACCCCTTAGGTAGTCCCAAGGTATCCCCATGGGAGGGCTGCTGTATATGTGAAAGATAGGACATGTACTGGTGTGTATGATATGTCCTGATAGTGAAATACATTATATTTCGTTTTTCACTATTGAAAGGTATCTGTCCCATAGGATAGAATGGGAGATACATTGTAACAGCTACAAGTATAACTTCCCATTGGGATAAGGTAGAGAAATAGAATTTGGGCTCTCTGAATTCAGAATTTAATAAAACATCTTTAAGTAAAGTTAGTTTTTATATAGTGGGTTTGACAATGCCACTTTTATAAAGTGGGCATTTTCTTGCATAACCATCCTGTGTGCCTCTGCTGGGTTGTGTATTGACTGTCTGGTTTTGGAGTGAAGGGCTTGGGATATGCATTCACTGTAGACAGCCACTGGCGGGGTCAAGTGTGTCCTGCCTTTCCTGGACAAGTCAGGCCTGGGCTGAATAGACCTGGACTGCATTTAAAGTAGTGGGAGGAGATTTCCTTGCATCTGAATAGGCCCTGTCTGACTTGCACAATGCTGTCTCGACCTCCTGCCAGGAAGCTGGACCAGAGAGGGCAGAACTGGTTTGGACCAAACACAGAGACTCTATGCCACAGGAGAACAATGAAAAATGTGGTATAAATATTGGGGACCAGACCTCTAGAGCTCTTTTGTGAGGGGGAACTAACACATTGCTGTGTGCTTTGCTGTGTTGGCCTGCAGTGGCTGTTTCTGTCTTGGGCAAAGAAAGTACTGGACTGAACTTTCTGCAACTTCTTTGTTTGAGTTTCTCCAAGGACTTGAGGTAGAGCTTGCCCCCTGTTCAAGAAGTCTCAGGAACAGCAAAGACTTCACGTTCATCTACTACCAGCACTGAGAACTGTGTGTTTTGTGCTGCAACAGAAGAAAAAGCCACCCAACGCCATCAACACTCCGACTGCCGGCTCCGTGTCCTGAAGGCACTGTAGAGGGCAACGCCGCACTTCGCACCACAACCTTGGTCTCACCAATGATGCCACCCGACGCTGCCACGAGCCACTGCTTGCAGAGTGAACTGTGGGTGCTGCTTTTTGCATCGCCCCATTTCATGCTGCCGCCCAGCTATCCCCAACGATGACACTCCACGCCGTCATCGACGCCACTGCTTGCTTGCACCGTGGTTTGAGGGCACGCTCATAGCTTTCACAACGCATCCCCCCCATCCCACACTGCAGCCTTGGCCTACCGGCACCAGCACCATTGACTCTGGATCATCAGCTGACTAATGAGCTTCAGCAACGACGACAACGCTGCTTGCGGTGTGACCTGCCAGCACCACAGTGAGCACCTAACCACTTTGCACCACAGCCCTGGTCTCACCAACACCGATGAATGCCATCACTGAGCTGCTGCCTTCACTTTGACCTTAGGACATCGTATGCTGCATCACTGCACTTCGCACTGCAGCCCCAACACCCGCCAGCGCTCCCAACTTCAACCACATGGAATTCGATCTGCAACAAGTGTGACTTCAAGGGTCTGATGACTCCTGCAACGATCTCCGAACTGACGCCTGCCGACACCAGCTCTTCAGAGCACACTGCAAGGTCCCCAATGCCCTGCTTTTCTAAAGGTGCTATTTTGCTGGTCTTCCCAACACTGTAGCTGGCCCGCGATGCAGCGGTCAGCCAGATCTGTTTGGATTTGTTGTTCACGACGCCGTGATAGCCCAAGACAGAGCTATCAAATTCAAGGAACTGTATTCTCAGTCTATTTTTGCATATTGATATTTCTGAAAACTGTACGGTGGATGTTTATTGTTTTTGGTCTTGTTTTGCACAGATAACATATTGAA
Source organism: Lissotriton vulgaris (assembly GCF_964263255.1). NCBI lineage: Eukaryota > Metazoa > Chordata > Amphibia > Caudata > Salamandridae > Lissotriton > Lissotriton vulgaris. The sequence goes on from NC_141694.1 coordinate 1,304,384,868, forward strand.
TATTTTTCTAAAACTGGTGTGGTGTCCTTTTGTAGTGTGTTCACTGTATTACTAATGTTTATGTGCATATGCTTTACACATTTACTCTGAGACTAGCCTGACTGCTCATGCCAAACTACCAAGGGGGCAAGCAAGGGTTATTTTAGAAGTGTATCCCCGTTATCCTGACTAGGAATAAGGTCCCTACTAAGACAGGGTAATAACCTGATAACTAGAGACCACCATTTGTAACAGTCCCATTCTCATGTACCTGGTTAGAGGCAAGTGTGAAATGTGCATCATGGCTTTTAGAACTGTTTGCAGAACTTCGCTAGCCAGGAGTGTCAGCAGAGTCAGCCGATGCATCAGTGGATCCGATACACATCAGCCCGGGAGATGGCTGTGGATCATCCACCTGCCTGGGTGCCCGGGCGCGGTCTGGTGGAGAATGACGGCATGTGAGGACAAGATGACTGCAGCTTGATTCCCTCTGTAGAGTATTGAAAGGACTGTTCAGTGGGCATTGAAATTGGGAGGGTTCCCCTTTATTCCCAGTCTTTCTTACCCTGTTTATGGCTCTTCCCTATACTGAGGGTTTGTGCACGCAGAAGTTTGGGCCTGCTCATGCTTCCCATGCTCTATTACCAGCACTCCCGGAGCAGGGTAGGACTCACTGTGTACTCTCACAATAGTCACCTTCGCTAGTTTGGTCCACTGGATCCTGCATACAAAAGAAGTGGTACAGTGGTGGGGTTATTGGGTTGCCCCCATCCTTGGGACCGGACTGTGCTTGGCCACCTGAGAGTGCTGTCTGGGGTGGGGGACAGTGAGAGGGACTGCCAGAGGAGCCATTCAGGATAAGCAACGATCGAACTGTAGAAAAGGGAATCAAGTGACAGCAAATGTATCACTCTGTTGGAAGGTTGCTGGCAGATCTGCCCTTTGGTCCTGTATGCTCCACCAAATAAGTAGCCCACTACCCACTATTTTTTAAGATTTAAACAACAGTTACACAATAGATAAGTTAAATAGATAATCGGCAATCGAAGCTCCAGTTTAAGACCAAGTGGGAAACTACAGTGAACTACCACGCCAACCCCAGCCTCCGACTCAGCTTCAGATCAGGGCGACAGGGATAATGAAATTAGGTCACTGCTGAAGGAGATTAAGAAGAGTTTGTTATCTATAGACACCAAAATGGATGCCTTCACATCTCAACTGGACTCCATCACGTGGAATTTAAGAAAGCATGGCAACACTCTTCCTCCCTGACGGCATGGGAGCCAAGCCCGGCCCGCCCTGACCTGGCAATGCTAAAAATAAAATGATAATAGCTTCTGGTATTATAATTTTCTTTTTTCTTTTACACTCCTCCGCGAGCAGTGGGACGACTCTCCTCCGCCTTAGCAGAGGAGCCGCCACTGATCGAAGGCAGTGAAGAGTAAAGGCACCGATAGTGAAGGCATAACTGGAGAGTCCTATAGACACTCATCTCAGGGCCTGCTATTTAGAACTGGACCCGGCCCACTTGAAGCCCTGCCTTTTGGTGAGAAATGTTGACTATGTTTGAGAAGGGATTGGAAGATTGTTCAGCTCCACACTCATAAAACTGTAAAATACAGAGGCAGAGCTTTATAGAACTTTATGGTGAGATAGGCCTCCCCAGGTAAATCAAGGCACTGACATATACTGCATGCTAATGTTTGCTGTACTTATTTCCTTACTAACTGTGTTGCTGTGATGCATTTGACTTACCATACATATGTGCGAAGTATATGAATCTTCTGCAAGAACCATAATGCAGTTGAGATTGCTGTGCCATGTTATTGCTAAATATGTATGATGAGAATATTGTGACTATTGCCTTGAGTCGACTTGTTTTCCTTTTCCTAGATTATTTTTGAAAATAAAAAAATAAATAAAAAAAATCTTCATGCCCACGAGAGTATGTATTTCCCAGCTATCTCCCTCGTGTACTTCTCTTCCTCTCCTTTGCCGCGTTCCGTGTTGCTACTCGCCTCGGTGCTTGTTGTCCCATGAGTGTGTGCTTCCCACCCCCTCCTGTTGCTGCCTCTACCACTCTATTGCTCTCTGTTGCTGCCCCATCCCTGGATCCCTGGTTTCTTTTTTTTTTATTCTTTGTTATTTTGTTGTTTTTGGAGAGGATCAGGTAGCAAATTGCTACTGGCTTGTCCACCTTAATAGCGAATTTGAACTATTTCTACATTTGTTTAATTTACCAATCCATTGCTGATTGGTAAATATAAAAATGGCACTAGCAGTCATGTTGTAGCGCACATGCGTAATAGAGTAATGTGTGCCTACAAAATGACAATATCCAAACCCTAGATGCTAAAACTGAATGCAACAAAAATACTTTGTAACTTGCTCAATTGGAATTTTCCCCAGGAAGTTCCATATCATATTTCATTTCTGTAGGTCTGAGGTTTTTCACGGACCTTCAACCAAGTTCAAGAAAATAAAATATAATATATTATGAGGCAGTGGCGGCTGGTATTTACCGGTGATGGGAGGGGCGGGTCGCGGGAGGGGCAAGGGGGGATGGAGTTAGAATAAAAATCCAAATACACTTACCTGTCTGCTGCCGCCACTGCTGTCACCTCCTCCTTCCTCAAGTCCTCCTCCCCCCACAGAACAGGAAGCAGAGCCGGAGGGAACCAAAACTAGCCCTAGCAAAGAGCTCGGCCAGCCCCCCTGGGAGCGGCCAAGCTATTTGCCAGGGCCGGTTTTGGCCTATTTTGTTACAGGGCCGATTTGGCAGCTATGCAAAACCGGCCCCCACCCTAGCGGCCCACCGGGGAACCGCCCGGTGCCCGCTACGGCCAGTCCGGACCTGAGAGAAGCACCCGGCTCCCAGCCTCCCGATAGCCAATCACAACACTGCAATGCACCATTGTGATTTGTCTGAGCGCTGTGGATCGGCGCCCCGACAGAGAATGGGAGGCTCTGCATTTTCTCCGTGCAGGTTGTAATGCAGCCTGCATTGAGAAGATACAAAGTGCGCATGCAGTTTGACCGTCCCAAGATAGCCGGCCAATGCATCATGCGCACTGGGAGTGGGTAAACCACTCCTCCCCTTCCCTGCTCTGTGAGTAGAGAAGCCCTTTCCCGGCCCAGCTGAGCAAGGACGTAAAAAGATAATAACAATGAGTTATCATCATTTTATTTTTACCTTTTTGACCTTCTGAGTGGGGCGACGCTCCTTGGCCTTAGCGGAGGAGCCGCCACTGTTATGAGGGTAGAAAAGTTAAGCTATGGCACTTCTGCTGTTGTAATTTTAAAGGACCTAACACCCATGAATATCCGCACGCAGGCGCATAAACACATTCACATGCCAGCACGCAGGCAGACATACACATACATATGCACGCCTGTTAATGCACAAGCACACATACACTCATAGGCACACACCCAGATGCACTCACAAGTACCAGCATTCTCGCGCGTGCGCACACAAAACACACACACACACACGACGAGAAGGCGATTATAGCCTGAGTAACTTAATAAGGAGGTGGCCGCGGATGAGAGGCAGATCTCTCCTTATCCTGTTAATATCAAGGAGGTTTTTCCTCAGGGCAACTTGGCAATGCAGCAATAACCACACAGGCGCCACATTCCTTCCTCAAAAGCACTCCATCATGTTCAGGGAAGCATTTATTGTTGCCACAATTCCTAGAAAAAAAGGAGAAGGTGCCTGTCTACTGACTAAATCTGAACTTTCATAGGGCACCGTAAGTTAATATATAAAAAAAAAACACAATAAGTCAGATAAGGAGCGCAACCGTAGAATCATAAACCCACGGGGCATTGAGCAGTGCAGAGGCCTGCGGAGTCAGACTGATCCCAACCAGCGCGCGCCAGGGTCACAGCGGGGACATCTTTAACGAGGTGGCACAAATGGTCCTTGTCCAACAGTAAACTCGAAGTAATGTTTGCAACATCATCTGGGCCCGTCCTTATATTCCTTTATGTCCACAACACTCATTCCTGCTTTAGCTTCGTAAGACTAACATGGTCGCCTTATCAACCCAGTCACGTGGGCTCATTCTGTGGCCAGGAGTGCCCCCCACCCTCATTGCTGTGTTTCCTTTGCACACGGTGACTATCCACAGCGCTACAAGGCCATGCCAGTGGTAGAAGAGTGTAATAAACGGAGCCCGCGAGGCAATGCTATCACTGTACTGTATGTATATAGGAAAATTTGCTAATAAAAATTGTTGAAAAAAAAAAAAAAGAGTAGCATGGCGGAACTTAATCTAACCTTATGTAGCCTAACCTCACCAAACCTAACCTAACCAAACCTCAGATAAAGCAATTTAACCAAATCTATGAGCGCTGCATCTCACCTAAAATAAAGTAACCAAATCTCACCTGATCCATCCTAAACAAATCTAATAATAAACCTTAGGTAATTTAACCTCAATTCCCCTAAACTAACCTAACCAAACTTAATCTGAAGCAATTTTGCCTAACTGACCTGGCCCTCACCACAACTCAGACAACCTGGCATACCTAACCTCAGCTGATCTAACTTAATGGAATTTAAAATAGCCAAACCTAAACAAATCTACCTAACTGTACCTAAAGTTATCTGATCTCACCTATCCCAACTGAAAGTAATGTGACTAAACCTACCCTACAGTAATTTAAACTAACATAACCTAACATCATCACTACTCACCTAACCGAATGTAACCTAACCTGATCTAATCTAACCTCACTAAAACTAAGAAAGTCTAACCCAAACAGACCTAGCTAACCTAAAGTAGCAGCACCTACCCTAAGTTAACCAAATATGACCTGAAGTAAATGAATCTATTCAGGCATTATATCAAATCACTTAATCTAACTTAACACAATTTAACCTCACTTAATCCAAACTCACTGACCCCAACATCCCCAGTATTAAAGTTACCAAACCTAACGTAACCTTACTTCACCTCTCCTAACATGACTTAACCTGAGCAGGCCTAACCCAACCACACCCATAAACAAATATGTGTGCTCACTTTCCGCACTGGAAATGAAGGGGCATATTACCAACAACTAGCGATATTTATCGCTAAGTAGGCTTAGCTGCAATTTTTTTATCGCCGCGCATCACCAACATTATCGCTGAGATAACGTGCTATTAGCAACATTTATCTCAAAAGCGATAATATTTCCGGCGATAGCGGCGAAATCCGTGAATATCGCTGAGAATACAGCGATATTCACGCATTATCGCTAACAGGGTCTCAGCTATTATATCCACCTCCCATTGGATATAATGGCTAAGAACTGGTCTGAGTAGGTGTTAGTTTCTGGAGATATTCGCGCTTAGAGCAAATATTTCCATCGCTACGCCTGCCTTGCTAATAGGCGATAGCGACGATAGCGACTGCTTTCAGTCGCTAACAGGTTGGGTACGCCCACTTTGCATGTCATTAGCGATAAATATCGCTGACATGCAAAGCGGGCCCCAAGCCGCTCGCTATCGCCTACAAGCTGTTGCTAACTGCTGTTAGCGACAGCTTGCTAATAGGGCGATAGAATTATCGCCGCTTGGTGGCTGAAAACGGCCGCTAAAGTGGCGATAATCACATATCGCCCGCCTTGGTAATATGCCCCGAAATGTGTTGTTCAGTACTATCCAAATCAATGGTGCACATTTTACCCTGCAAAGAATGATAAAAGACTATGCAGGCTCCATCAAGTTTGAAAATTATGATCTGCAGGAGGGTCACGTTTCAGCAGCAGGCACTCAACCCACTGAGTTGCATCTTTGAGAAATAAAACACCCTAGCTAACCCTCTAGGCAGGCTTGGCACAGAGTTGTATTCATTCCTCCTTCTTGTTGCCATGTCACCGCAGTTGTTGCCATGTCACCGCAGTGGGTCCTCATAACTCGTCACGTAGTTCCATTTTACAACTAACTAGCCCCTTCACCTGTGGCACCCACTCCCCACCCCCTAATGTAGAGAACGGCACATGAAGCTTTGCATCATGGCAAAACGAAAAAAAATCATGTTTGCATCTTTTCTTGCCGCTTGCATTAGGGAATGAACCAAACGGCGTTCCCACCTTGCAGATTTGGAAGGTTGAACAATAATAATTGCCTTTATTGTTTATTTGTATTTTAGCAAAAATATGTTAGATATTTTGCCTCCATTTTTGAAAGGGACCAAACTTAAAGAAATGAGATCCGGATACGTTTAATCCAAAATTGGTTTTCTCTGAATTTCAAGAAGGCTAGCAAAAAAAATAATACATAATCAATATGCATCCTTGAACCAGCGCAAAACCTGACGTAACGCTTTACTATGTTACAATGAGCCGCCCCCTTTTACTTTTTTAAACGGGTGAATACTTTTTGTGTTGTTAGGCAGCATACGCACATCAAACAAGAATACACTAACATTCTCGCTGGATTTCAAGGTAAAGAGAAAGACTGATCAAGTTATTAAGAGCAATAATGCAATTAAACTCATGATAACAAAGGGGAGCATGAAAAGAGCATATATGATGTAAGAAATTGGGTTAATGGTTGACTAGGGTTTGAGCATGGTCAAGCAGCAACCACAATGCTTGTTAACCTGTGCTCAACCCCTGGTACCAAGGCACAAAGCAGTCAGGCTTAACTTAGAGGCAATGTGTGCAGTATTTGTGCAACACTTCAAACAATAAAACAGTGAAAACACCACACACAAAAGTATCCCACACCAGGTTAGGATAATAGAGCTGAATTTAATAAATAAAACAAGACCAAAACAACAAAAATGCAATAAGTAAAACCGGAATCATTCATTTTTAAAGAATAAAGTGTAAAATTGTGCCTAAAATCACAAAGAGCCAAACGTGGCTATCTGGTCACGCTTGACCAGTTCAAAGTCAAAATTTCAGGCCGACCGCGATGGAACGAGGGTCAAATATAGTCCTACATTAGTCCTGCTGAAGCTTCTCAAATGTTATGCCAAGAGTCCCATTCACATAGGAGAGGGCGACAAGGAGAGCATCGCCGGATGCTGTTGGCACGAAGAGCAGGCAAGGTGTTGAGGATGAGCGGGCTGGTGCTTTGCATTGGCCATCCTTTCTGGCGGCCATTGCTGTTGTGTGAAGAGACGAGCTGATGTCGGCCTGCACTGATTTTTGGTGCGAGTGTCATGGGCTCGGTGCGAACGGGACTCATCATGGTGGCCAAGAGTCCAAACGCTTAACTTTAAGAGACAGTGAGCCACATTAAGGGTCCAGGACCTGAAAGGCACCACTTGGAGTTCTGGAATTCACTACAACTGGGTCCAGAAGATGTTTGGAGAGCCTTTTATATGGCTGAGGCTCAGATCAGAAGGTCAGCAGACTAGCCCTTGGAGTCACTCTGGGGTCCTGGGTTCAAGATAAAGTTGCAGGTCCATTTCTTACACCCCAAGCAAGAGTGCAGCAGGTTAGCATAGCAGGGCAGCAGTTCCTTTAGAGCAACAGTCCAGCAGAGAGGCAGTCTTAGTAGCAACACAGCAGTCCTTCTTCCTGGCAAAATGGACACGCTTGCTACATTCTTGGGTAAACCAGACCAAGTAGATACCAGAGTGTCATTTGTTCACCTCCTAACTCATTATACTGAGAACAGTCTCTCTAAAATTAACGCTTGCTAACACTGACTAACTTCCCCCATACTTTAACGGGTCGCCTTCCCAAACCTTTTCATACAGATCTAAGTGTATCAAGTTTCCCTAATCCTCATAAAATGTTTGTTTTGCAAATCTTCCTCACTCTGGGTTTGATTTATCTAGGCTGACTAGGCGTCCTTGATTTGCTGGGGCAATCCTGGGCTTTAACCGTCTGTCTCAGGAGAATTCAGTAAATGTAACTCGTATTGTTGTTTTTAGAGAAGATAGAGTGTGCACAGAGGGAAGCAAGTAATTGTGTGTTCTAGTATGTAATTAGTTACCTGACACTAGCAGAAAGCAATTAACTCGTTATTGTGAGTAAAAGTTGTATTTAATTCCCCTCAGTGCCTCGTATGTCTGTGTGCCAGTGCTGTCAATTAAGTTTTTCTGTGGCACTTGCAAAATTGTAGTCCGTTTTCTATTTTGGTGGAGTGTCTAGGTTTTTGGCGAAAAGATCTGGGGGCATATTACCAACAACTAGAGAGAATTATCGCTATGTTGGTTTAGCAGCGATATTTTTATCGCCGAGCTGCGGCGATTTTTATCGCTTAGGAACCTTGCTATTATCAAGGTATATCTCCTAAGCGATAAAAATCGGCCGAAATGCATGAATATCGCTGAAAAGTCATGCATTACCGAGCTAATGCACTTAGCCATGTTATCCACCTACCATTGGATGACATGGCTAAGAACTGCTCAGGGGCAGGTGTTAGCTTTTGGAGATATTCGCGCTTAGCGCGAATATCTCCAAAAGTTGGTAATAGGAGATAGCGATGTTAGTGACTGTTTCCAGTCGCTAACATCTTGGCACGCCCACTTTGCATGTCATCAGTGATAAATATTACTGACATGCAAAGCGGGGCCCAAGATGGTCGCTATCTCCTACTAGCTGTTGCTAACTGGTGTTAGCAACAGCTAGGTAATAGGGATATTATGTTATTTCCGGTTTCTTGGCTTTTAAAGCCAAAAAAGCAGAGATAAACCCATTTGATAATATGCCCCCTGGTCCTCTTAAAAGTAGCATAGCCTCTGCAGTAGCAATAGAGCTAGAAGTAAATTTCTGTGAACCATCGAGTTATCGCACTTTACAGGTTTTTAATCAATGTTTCTTACCATTTACTTCCTCTCGGAGGCGTCCGACACTCCATGATCCATCGCAGCATGACAACATGGAGGACACCGGTCTGTATGGACAAGTCGAGGAATGGAGTCCTCCTAGTTCCCTGGTTGACGAGTACACTGTGCAGAGAGCAGAACATGTGCACACTAAACCTGTTCAGTTAAATCCTTCCTGTTGAATCAGAGCCCAAAATATATTGGCTTCCATTTCACGCATTGTCAATGGGGTTGATTTCTCTGCCCCTAACGTACAGTAGGCCATTGTTTACCAGGCTTTATATGTCAAAAGCAGTGATAGTGGTAAAGAATGCACTGGTTTGTACCATTGAAAATGAGGAGGTACTACTATCTAATATGTGAGTGAAGGCAGTTTGCCAGGTCAATACCGCTGTCTTATTCTTCGGGCTACGTTTTCTGAAGAGTTTTCTGCACTGATTTCTACTTACTTAATTTTGCTGTTTGTGTCTAACTCGAATTAGGATGAGTTTTATTGGGAAATGTCATGTTTTCACATAATTTTATTGACTGAGATTCCTACTCATTTCCTTGTTGTCTGTGTGCTTGCAGGAGAGAGAAAATACAACAGAAAAATGCCAAGAAGAATCGATTATAGTAACAAAGGCATCCAATGTAGGGTCGGATTGGTAAGGCGGGCTCTCGGGCAATAAGTGATGGGTTGGTATACAAGTTCCAGCTGTGGGCTGCTTTTTTGGCCAGCGCAGTGGTTGATATGGCCTTTGTCTGTGCAGTTCAGATGTCACCAATGGACCAGTGGGAGCCTGAGTGGCCTTTTTGGAGGCAGATGGGCTCCTATTACATCCCTTTTACCAATGGGGTGGAGGTGTCAATCCTGATCTCTCATTGGGCCGGCCCATTAATGTATGCAGATTGAGCCTAACCAGAAGTGACCTCACTTATATTCAGGTGTGGTTCACCACTGTTAACTAATCCATAAACAAAGGGTCCTGGCACCATTTGCATTTTTTTAAAAATCTTAGTGAAGTTAGGAAAACATGTGTACTCTATAAACCCCCCCCCTCCTTCTTTTTATAACTCTTAAAATACTGAAGCAGTGTTTTGAAAAAAGACGCAATCCATAAATGTGGGCCACTTTATGTTGAGGTTGCCCGGGCCAATTTTTGATCCCAATCCAACCCTTATCTAGTGTCATCATCAAGTTTAAGTAAACAAGATACTTGCTCGAGAATATGAGAAGATGATTATAGTACCTGAAAACCAATAGAGGTTTGAGTTACTGCAGGATATCTCGGGCGAGCTGCTCTCTCTTGTCCCATTCCCCTTTCCCCAGTATTCTTGGCTCACTGTGTTTTTTTGTGGGTCTTGAATGCTAGATGGACTGATTTAAGAAACTTCACAGCAGGCTAGCAGAAGGTAATTCATAAATAATTCCTAGATAGGTGCACTTTCTTTAAAAAGTGAGAAAAGTTAATTTGAAGTACAATAAGTCATGGCCTTCTGTCTTGCCTCACTAGAATGTGAAATAAGATTTCTTTCATCATGGCACATCCCACTGGTCACCTGCTGTCAATCCCCATTTTGATTCACATGTAAAGATATATATATGAACAAGAAGGGGACATTTGGGGTTGAATGGGATGAGTGCTGAAGAAGGTACTATTATAATTCAGCTAGTCATCCATTTTTTCAGTCAAAACATTGATGAAACGAGATTGCTAGTGGCCTGGAGTGTCTGGACCCTTATCCACCTGCAAATAAAAGGTGGGTGGATACCGGAAAAATGGGACAGAAACAGGAAACAAATATAGAAATGAGTGCAATAAGATCAAGCTTGCCATGTTATTCGCCATTTTTTATGTCACAATTTGTAGATGCCCGATAATGGTTCAGTAATGCCAAGAGGTATTGTTAATACCGTACCTTATTACTGGGGCAGTCCTAAAGGGGTTGAAAATGGCATTTCGAAAACCACCACACTCTGCGAAAGACCTCAAATAAAGTCCCTTCTTGTTTTCCGAAGAATAGTCTTTCTCTAGTGCCCGTGTTAAGAATAGCTAAAGAATATTTAATGAGCTGTGACAAAAAGGTAAGAAAAGGGATGTGGGAGATAGGAGTATTGAGTAGTCTTAGGAACAGTTTTAAGTGGAGTGAAACAGCTGGAGGGGGGATTTTAAAACAAACTGTAATCATAGACATGTACTATTGGTTATTGCAAAATGACGTAAAGACTGTACCAAGTTATGTCTACTATTATTTAATTAATTGTTTAAAGGTTGAAAACAATAAGGGATGCAGATACATGCCAGGAATGTATAAATCTGTATTGCCCTCTAAGGTGGGCAAATGGTTGTCGAATGCCTAAAAAACAGAATTAAAAAAAGAAAAAAAGCATATTTAACGAAGATGTTGTGATGGAGGAGAGATAGATATGGGACTGGCGGGGAGAGGGTCCTCTACATGGAAAGGAGTCCCTCCTCGACAATGCGAAGGACCCTGGGTCAAGGTACTCTCCCATCATCTCAACAGGAAGTCCTACACCCATTCCCACTCAACGCTGTAGTATCACGTGACTGCAAAATGCAGACTTCACACATCCTTTACCGTGGTCACAGTGGAGCTTGAAGAAGTTAGTTGTCAACATCAATGATCCACAAATTTGAAAATCGGGTACATGCTATTTTTTTATTTGATGGGCTTATGTTTTCTAAAATAAATCGTGGGCGCGCTGACCCCCCTTGCTCGCTTAGCTTTACACAAACAATTGTCCATTAGACAAAACCCAGAATAATTCAACTATGCGTAAACATCATATTATGTTAGGCAGCCATTTCTCACCACATGAAACCCTGTTTACATTATTAAAATAATAAAAGCAAGCCACAGAGTACAACATGGCAATTCAAACAAGCACTTCACTGTGTTGAAATACTTGGCAATATATTTTTTTTACTTTACTTCGGCCAATCAAGTGCCCTTTCTTTAGAGACTCACCATAGTATTGCAAGCAGGAGCGCGGATACTATTGGTGCAGCAGGTACAGTGGCACCTGGGTCCAGAGTTCTGAGTGGCCGATTGAACCCTGATAATTGCTAACACGAGCCATTTCCCTTGCTTGGCACCAGGGCCATGGCATTCTTGTTACACTACTGATTCTAAGTGCTTTTTGGCGGTGTGGTAAAACATGTAGCATGATTTCTCCTAAAGATGTGGTTTCACGTGTGTTTCTGATTATTTTGTTGAAGCACGCGTTTAAATAAAAGTGTCTGAACGCAAGATTGAAAGTAGCCTTCTATTCTATTCTTTCCTTTCACTTCATTTTCTATTCACAGAGCCTAACATTTCCTCTCAAGACATGGCAACCACATCACTCTGTTGAGCGCCACAGTGGGTATAACCTAACATTTTCAGAGGTGCCTCTAAGCCATGGTACTATGGCTGTTGCTTGAACCCCTCAAGGCTGGAAAGTGGGAGTTCTACTAGAAGCTTTCATTGTGGCTGAAATCTCATGACAAACCCATAATGTGGCTATGGTGTGTTTCTGTTGCACTTTAAAACTGCAGGAAGGATTGTAGTTGACAGATGAGCCTGTAAGCGTGCTTAAATAAAGGTTAAAAAGCTTGAGAGAGGATTGAGTAGGGGCCATCAGTGGGCAGTAGCAGAAGGTAGGGCATGTTATTAACCAACCACTCTACAAACTGCAGACACTTAATGATATGTACGTACATATTTAAGGGAGGTCTCTCAAAGGGGCGTGGCAGATGCAGTTAAGGGTGTGGCTCAAAAACAAGTAAGCTACAAATCTGTGCTTAACATCGTGTGGGGCCGAACTGGTATTTTGCTACTTCTGTCATTGCATCCAGATATATAATACAACAAGTAACGTTGCACCTAGAACAAGCCAGGGCTATTGGCTTTGTCAATGGCTGTTAGTTGCATAAGAAACATAAGCAACAACTACGGCTTTGTTGGATATAATATTGAAAATGCTTCCCTTCTGAAATGATGAGACTGTGAAAGACTATAATGGGGTCTATTTGAAGGAGAGAAGTTTTCAGGCATAGGCAAAGTGGGCTCCGGACCAGAGCCCCAGCCATTCTGGGGGGCGGGCCCCAGATATAGCCTGCGCTGTTCTGCAGAAAGTCTTTACTTGATGACCTTGAATACTTCTTGAACAGATTGTTTTTAATTCTATTTTCTTCTAATTTACGTTCAATGTGACTGATCTGTGACAGTCTATTATAGACATTTCGCAGAGAAATGTTGCATTCATGTTTCATGCAGCATCCATAAATAAGTTTATTTTAGATAAAAACAGGCCCTCACATATGAGAGATGGAAGGGTGTCACAGAGATACATTTCCAGTAATATTAGGGAGCTGCTGCTGTGTTACAAGATTGAAAACACACATCAGTATCCCAGAATATTAGATGTAAACACATTTAGACTATTGAGGAGTCTCTCTGTGCACTGTCAGTAACCTGCCCAAAGAGGGCATGAAAGAGCTGAAATTGGATTATAAATTAAAAATCGCCCTGATCAGGGGCTCCCAAAATACGTTTGGCCCAGGGCCCCTAAAATCCTTAAGATGTCACTGCTTTGAAGTTACTTCAAAGGCAGTAAAGGGTGGTACAGCGGCAGAGTCAAGATTTTTGCCCGAGGGTGAGGGCAAAAATTGAGAGCCTGATAGGAACTCGTCTCAGCACCAGCTTTTTAGAACTTAAAACCTTGTATGTATGTCGTTTGGAAAAGTATGCTGTTAGTTATTCAAGATTTTTCTGCATCTTTCAGGCTACCTCCATTATGGAGCTGATGGAAGGAATAGATGAATATATTATATTTAATAAGTGTTGTATTCTAATACAAAAAGTTAAAACACTGGGATATGCTATAAGAAATCTAACTAGACAGCAGTGGCCTGTTTCTATCTCTGATGAACTGGAAAAAATAGTGGCCCAAATTGGATGCCTCTGCAAGAGTAAACTCCCTGGTGGCAGTATGTTGTTGAATAATGCATTTCATAGTGTGTGTAAAGATGATCTAGGGCCACCACTGTGACAAACTTCCATTTTGCACTATGGGGGTTGGCGGCTTCTGTTAAATACATTTGCACAGAGCAGAACATACATGAAACAGGGTTGTTTGTGCCTGGTTTTATGACATGGGCCGACCTGTAGAAGAAAAACTTGTGATGCACATTCCTTTTCAATCTGCCTTTGGCTCATGACGTTACATTTTAAACACCGCAGGTGGTTGTGTTTCCTGATGCTCGGCCACATCCTATCCCAACCTCTGCCAGTGAGTAGCCCTCAGGGCTCCAGCCTAGGTCCTCTGCTTTTCTCGCTTCCTCTAAGGAGTCCCTTTTCAGCCTCTTCTACCACTAGTAGGCATGCAATACTCAAATATCCTCATCCTTTCCCTCGCTAACACCCAAACAACAGACACAAATGTCTAACTGGATCATTGCTATGATGCCCTAGATGCCTCTGTGAACGCTAATGATCTGTTCATCCACAAAGGAATTCCAGACTCGTTCCATTCATCTATGTTGTCTCTACAATTCTCTTTTCTGCCTTGTCTTCTTCTCCCACAATCATGGATTGCCATTTGACACTCCCAGTAACAAACACAACACAAGGGTTAAAATCAGATACAAATGCAGTCATATTCTACAAAATCCAATTAAGAATATTATGACACAGCAAACAGCTAAAAATACCGATCCTCGAGGCTCAGCACATTAAAGTGTTCTGAAACCATATAGCTGGGTGCTCCAAGTAACTCTCCGGGTAGCTGTGAGTTGCTCTCCTGTTTGCAGCCCAATCTACGACTATCTGAAGCCTTTGCTTGGTTGAATTATTATATTGTTGGAACTGGAACTTTCTGGTTGGCTAAGATGATGCCCCAGCCAGGCAGAACCTACCACTGTCATCAGGGACTCACCTGCTCTTTGTTGGCGGAAATCCCTGGCTCTACCAGTGAGACTCAGCGGCGCACCAGCCCACCAAGCCCACTCCTCGCCGCACCCGCTCCGCGGGTGCCGCTTCGCCCGTGTGTGACGGGGCATCGACCATCAGAGAGGATCACTCCTTGGCAGCAGCGGCAAGGCGGTAACGGGCGTGAGGCTTCAGCGGGGCTGCGAGCGTGCGGGGACTTCAATACCCAGAAGTCCCTGCAAGACCGACGGCTAGCTTCCGGTCCGCTCTCCCTGCTGGCCTGCCACCGCCCCTCGAAGGCTCTTTAAAAGTGTTCTAGACTTTTAGCGGGTGGGACACTCACCTGCTCGTTGTTGGCGGAAATCCCTGGCTCTACCAGTGAGACTCAGCAGCGCACCAGCCCACCAAGCCCACTCCTCGCCCGTGTGTGACGGGGCATCGACCATCAGAGAGGATCACTCCTTGGCAGCGGCGGCAAGGCGGTAACGGGCATGAGGCTTCAGCGGGGCTGCGAGCGTGCGGGGACTTCAATACCCAGAAGTCCCTGCAAGACCGACGGCTAGCTTCCGGTCCGCTCTCCCTGCTGGCCCACCCCCCGCCCCTCGAAGGCTCTTTAAAAGTGTTCCAGACTTTTAGCGTGTGGGACACTCACCTGCTCGTTGTTGGCGGAAATCCCTGGCTCTACCAGTGAGACTCAGCAGCGCACCAGCCCACCAAGCCCACTCCTCGCCCGTGTGTGACGGGGCATCGACCATCAGAGAGGATCACTCCTTGGCAGCGGCGGCAAGGCGGTAACGGGCGTGAGGCTTCAGCGGGGCTGCGAGCGTGCGGGGACTTCAATACCCAGAAGTCCCTGCAAGACCGACGGCTAGCTTCCGGTCCGCTCTCCCTGCTGGCCCGCCCCCCGCCCCTCGAAGGCTCTTTAAAAGTGTTCCAGACTTTTAGCGTGTGGGACACTCACCTGCTCGTTGTTGGCGGAAATCCCTGGATCTACCAGTGAGACTCAGCAGCGCACCAGCCCACCAAGCCCACTCCTCGCCCGTGTGTGACGGGGCATCGACCATCAGAGAGGATCACTCCTTGGCAGCGGCGGCAAGGCGGTAACGGGCGTGAGGCTTCAGCGGGGCTGTGAGCGTGCGGGGACTTCAATACCCAGAAGTCCCTGCAAGACCGACGGCTAGCTTCCGGTCCGCTTTCCCTGCTGGCCCGCCCCCCGCCCCTCGAAGGCTCTTTAAAAGTGTTCCAGACTTTTAGCGTGTGGGACACTCACCTGCTCGTTGTTGGCGGAAATCCCTGGCTCTACCAGTGAGACTCAGCAGCGCACCAGCCCACCAAGCCCACTCCTCGCCCGTGTGTGACGGGGCATCGACCATCAGAGAGGATCACTCCTTGGCAGCGGCGGCAAGGCGGTAACGGGCGTGAGGCTTCAGCGGGGCTGCGAGCGTGCGGGGACTTCAATACCCAGAAGTCCCTGCAAGACCGACGGCTAGCTTCCGGTCCGCTCTCCCTGCTGGCACGCCCCTCGAAGGCTCTTTAAAAGTGTTCCAGACTTTTAGCGTGTGGGACACTCACCTGCTCGATGTTGGCGGAAATCCCTGGCTCTACCAGTGAGACTCAGCAGCGCACCAGCCCACCAAGCCCACTCCTCGCCCGTGTGTGACGGGGCATCGACCATCAGAGAGGATCACTCCTTGGCAGCGGCGGCAAGGCGGTAACGGGCGTGAGGCTTCAGCGGGGCTGCGAGCGTGCGGGGACTTCAATACCCAGAAGTCCCTGCAAGACCGATGGCTAGCTTCCGGTCCGCTCTCCCTGCTGGCCCGCCCCCCCGCCCCTCAAAGGCTCTTTAAAAGTGTTCCAGACTTTTAGCGTGTGGGACACTCACCCGCTCGTTGTTGGCGGAAATCCCTGGCTCTACCAGTGAGACTCAGCAGCGCACCAACCCACCAAGCCCACTCCTCGCCGCACCCGCTCCGCGGGTGCCGCTTCGCCCGTGTGTGACGGGGCATCGACCATCAGAGAGGATCACTCCTTGGCAGCGGCGGCAAGGCGGTAACGGGCGTGAGGCTTTAGCGGGGCTGCGAGCGTGCGGGGACTTCAATACCCAGAAGTCCCTGCAAGACCGACGGCTAGCTTCCGGTCCGCTCTCCCTGCTGGCCCGCCCCCCCGCCCCTCAAAGGCTCTTTAAAAGTGTTCCAGACTTTTAGCGTGTGGGACACTCACCCGCTCGTTGTTGGCGGAAATCCCTGGCTCTACCAGTGAGACTCAGCAGCGCACCAACCCACCAAGCCCACTCCTCGCCGCACCCGCTCCGCGGGTGCCGCTTCGCCCGTGTGTGACGGGGCATCGACCATCAGAGAGGATCACTCCTTGGCAGCGGCGGCAAGGCGGTAACGGGCGTGAGGCTTTAGCGGGGCTGCGAGCGTGCGGGGACTTCAATACCCAGAAGTCCCTGCAAGACCGACGGCTAGCTTCCGGTCCGCTCTCCCTGCTGGCCCGCCCCCCGCCCATCGAAGGCTCTTTAAAAGTGTTCCAGACTTTTAGCGTGTGGGACACTCACCTGCTCGTTGTTGGCGGAAATCCCTAGCTCTACCAGTGAGACTCAGCAGCGCACCAGCCCACCAAGCCCACTCCTCGCCCGTGTGTGACGGGGCATCGACCATCAGAGAGGATCACTCCTTGGCAGCGGCGGCAAGGCGGTAACGGGCGTGAGGCTTCAGCGGGGCTGCGAGCGTGCGGGGACTTCAATACCCAGAAGTCCCTGCAAGACCGACGGCTAGCTTCCGGTCCGCTCTCCCTGCTGGCCCGCCCCTCGAAGGCTCTTTAAAAGTGTTCCAGACTTTTAGCGTGTGGGACACTCACCTGCTCGATGTTGGCGGAAATCCCTGGCTCTACCAGTGAGACTCAGCAGCGCACCAGCCCACCAAGCCCACTCCTCGCCCGTGTGTGACGGGGCATCGACCATCAGAGAGGATCACTCCTTGGCAGCGGCGGCAAGGCGGTAACGGGCGTGAGGCTTCAGCGGGGCTGCGAGCGTGCGGGGACTTCAATACCCAGAAGTCCCTGCAAGACCGATGGCTAGCTTCCAGTCCGCTCTCCCTGCTGGCCCGCCCCCCGCCCCTCGAAGGCTCTTTAAAAGTGTTCCAGACTTTTAGCGTGTGGGACACTCACCCGCTCGTTGTTGGCGGAAATCCCTGGCTCTACCAGTGAGACTCAGCAGCGCACCAGCCCGCCAAGCCCACTCCTCGCCCGTGTGTGACGGGGCATCGACCATCAGAGAGGATCACTCCTTGGCAGCGGCGGCAAGGCGGTAACAGGCGTGAGGCTTTAGCGGGGCTGCGAGCGTGCGGGGACTTCAATACCCAGAAGTCCCTGCAAGACCGACGGCTAGCTTCCGGTCCGCTCTCCCTGCTGGCCCGCCCCCCGCCCATCGAAGGCTCTTTAAAAGTGTTCCAGACTTTTAGCGTGTGGGACACTCACCTGCTCGTTGTTGGCGGAAATCCCTGGCTCTACCAGTGAGACTCAGCAGCGCACCAGCCCACCAAGCCCACTCCTCGCCGCACCCGCTCCGCGGGTGCCGCTTCGCCCGTGTGTGACGGGGCATCGACCATCAGAGAGGATCACTCCTTGGCAGCGGCGGCAAGGCGGTAACGGGCGTGAGGCTTCAGCGGGGCTGCGAGCGTGCGGGGACTTCAATACCCAGAAGTCCCTGCAAGACCGACGGCTAGCTTCCGGTCCACTCTCCCTGCTGGCCCGCCCCCCGCCCATTACGCCCCCTATATCATTACACCTTACTCCCACAGCGCGGGACGCAGCCCGGGCGAAGACTGGGCAAAGACAGGGCCGTTTGAGGCCGTTCGAGGACTGCAGAGGACGGCCCTGGACCTGAACCCCTGCATTATCACCTCCTATTCATTCGCAAGGTAGGCGGCCCTGTGATTCTCTTCCTCTCTTCCAGTATAGAGTGGCCGGCCACAAGACCTAATATCTACTCTTTGTGAGGGCCATTTTGTTGTATTTGGCTCCATAGTGCAGATGTCAACCATGCGCAATAGAACCAGAAGTAGCACCAAAAAAGCTATGGCCGTGGCACACGTGACTGGACCCATAGACCATTTTATTTCGCGGGTAAATGAAACCATCGACAAGAGCATCATCCTGTTGGAAAAAAGAGTTTCCTTGGACCTTATGAACGCTAAGCGCTCGTCTTTGGGCTCTCTTGCAACTGCAAATTCTCCCTCCCAGCAAGTTTCGAATAATTGTTCCCTATCCCTACCCCTAACTGCTGCTGGCACGTTCACAGTCCCGAACGCTGTCGACTTATCAGTGACTCAATCTGACTCCGATCCGTCTTATGTTGACCTTGAGGCCACTCCAGATCTAGAAGCCTGTCAACCATCTGATAAGCCAGAACTGAGTGCAGATAGGCAACCTGACACAGGAACGGTTCCTGCATTGATTGATTTAGGGAGAAGGGCTACTATTTCTACAAAGGTTGCGCCTAAGACTAAGACTAAGACTAAGGAAAAACCTAAAGTTAAAGCTAGGAATCATAACTTGATCTCGCCCACCCCGAACTCTGCATCAGGCATACCCTGTTGGGTCGAAAATATGGTAATAGACCTAAAATCGGATCTTGAAGCCACAATAGCAGTGCAAATCAAGCCCTTAATCTCTAAGCTTGATAGACTAACGTCGCTAATAAATTCGAAATGTGCTAACAAGACGAGTGGGATTGGGTCTACGCAGCCGCAAGGGACAAAAGAAGTACCTTCCAAAAATATACCTTGCACTAAGCACGTAAAAGACCCATCTATCAAGGCTAATACTCTACTAGCTAGTAAGGTATCAGCTATACAACATTTGACCCAAACAGGGAACAATCCTGCTGTACCCTTACCTACCCCTAACGTGGTGGGCCCTGCTCCAGTTACACAAACATCTACTGGTCCAACTAAAGCAGACAACTCACAAGCCAAAGACCCAAATGGGAATGCCACCAACTCAACAGTATCTTCCTCTTTAAACAAGCTTCAAGAATCTAAGACAAAGCAGGCGCGCTTTAAGACAATTAGCCTGCCACCGGAAGTCTCTCCCTTTGTGGTTGTCCTGACGGCCGTTCCGCCACTGAAGGAGGGAGTAAAAGAAACTTTTGTAGAGCTAAGAAATAAATGCGCCCAGTGGCTCCAGTTACACAAACCCCTACCCAGCCATATGAGTGGCGAAATTCTCTCTGTACGTAGAGGGGATTGGGTGGGCAGGAATACAAAGACTATAGCAGGCGATGTAATTACAGTTAACTTCAGGGATATAGGGGCAGCAAGTTATATATGTAACACACCTAACAGTGGACCTGCCACCCAAATTAATCCACTCCCCTTGTCTTACTTCCTACCCATGCCCCCAAGACAAAATTTCCATCGGCCTGTTTTCCCAACTAGCAGAGGGTTCATGCATCCTCCACAACATACCACCTATCAATGGCAGCAACCTCTACAATTCCCACAACCTCCACAGCATACTACTCTTCAGTGGCAACAACCCTTTCAACCTCCACAACCCCCTCATCATCCTACTCAGCAGTGGCAGCAACCCATTCAGCCCACACAACTTGCTAACCACCAGTGGCAACAACCGTGGCAAGGATTGCCCCCTCCCTTTGATCCCTTTTTTTTCACAGTTTGCCCACCCAAATAGATTTTGTGTGTTAGACGAGGTTGATTGACTTAACCTCACGGAAGCTTCAGCCCTAAACCCTGATACTAATAGGGATATGGAGGATGCTTCCTTAGCCATCTCTCATCCTATTTGTCCCAAATCTCCAACATTGGCAGCTGTCAAACCATTATCCCATGCCCCAACTAGGGACTGTGAAGTCCTAACTAACCCCAAAATTACTACCAACACTGGAGGTAAACTAACAAATGGTGAAATAAAAATTCTTAGTTGGAACCTTGCGGGGATCACTAGGAAATTAGGTTTGCCTGAGTGGAACGTCCTGATTGAAGCTCATAAGATCTGTGTATTCCAGGAGACCTGGAGCACTGAGCCACTGTATCGGGTTGGGTTTGTCACCATTTTTGTACCAGCTGAAAAACCCAAGCAAAGGAAGGGGCGTCCCTCAGGGGGGCTTATCATTTGAGTAAGCATTTCACTCAACTGTCGAATAACTATCAAGCGGACAGATAATCCAGATATCCTTGGTATTTCTCTATCTGGCCATCGTGGTGGATTGACTTTAGATCTCTATGATGTCTATGCTAGAGGTTCCAAAAATGGGTGTACTTCACCTGTAATATCCGAGCTTGAGGTCCAACTTAGGGATCATAAAGAACCTGATCACATTATAATAGCAGGAGATTTTAACTGCACATATGAGCCACTTCCCCTGGAAGGAATTCCTGATCTAGGAGAAGAGGACAGTAGATGGGGTATTCCTACACTCTCTATCCCTCCTATCAAGTGCTGGACTCGTAGTGCAATACAGCTAAATGCATTGACTCTAGAGTTTGGACTAAGAGCAGCTAATGGCCCCACATCTTCTGACCGGAGGGGTGCCCCAACATTCAACAGAGTTGGTCATTCCTCGAGGATTGACTATATTCTGTTGGACCGGGGGCTCTGGAGTTCGGTCATTGATATGGCTATTATACCGACCATAGAGAGTGACCATAATTCACTTTCTTTATCCATAATGAATCCCTGGTCCTCCTGAGTGCCGTTAGTACCACCGAATCGTCCACATGGGGTTACGGTCTCCTCTTGTGGAAGACGCCTTAAGTGGAATAAAATCTTGAGCAATGTTGATAAACTCTCCACTATTGAAGAAGTTCTTAAAGTCTCACAAGTAGAAATTAGTTCAATAGACTCACTTATGGCAGTAGATAGGATAACATCTATATATGAAGCAGCCGTAAAAACAATAGGGGAAGTTTTTTGGGTAAAAGGGACCACAGGGAAAACCATGCCCCAAAGCAAAACTAAAGGGAGACACGACTGGTATTCTGCATCATGTAGGAAAGCCAAAACACGCCTAATTGAGGCGGTCAAGGGAAAGTCCCAATCACTAATACAGATGGCTAGGCAAGAACATAAAAGAGCATTGGAGCTAGCAAAAAGGGAGTGGGAAGATGCCTACTGGTCAACTCTCAAAGAAGCTAGCTCTAAAAACGACTCGAAATGGTTCTGGGATACCATAAGAGCCCGTAATAGACCAGATAGTGATCTGATAACCTGTAATATCCCAAGCCAGGCGTGGGTCGATCATTTTTCTAAACTTTATACCTGTCATGCTGATCTTGATGAGGGCGGGGTGGTTCTACCATTGTTCACTCCAAATTATGTAATCCGGCCTACTGACTTTGATTTTACGATCAAGGAAGTGGAATATGCAATAAGCACTATTATTCCACAAAAAGCGGCTGGTCCCGATGGCATTCCTGGTGACCTCTTAAAGTCTGACAGCGCAAAATGGGGTAAATTGATCCACTCCCTCCTTGCTGCCATTTGTAAAGGCGCCCCTATTCCCTCATCGTGGAAAGGGGCCGAGGTGGTCCCTATTTACAAAAAAGGATCGAGGGATGATCCATCCAACTATAGGCCGATCAGCTTGTTAGACATTGGCCAAAAAGTAGTCGGCAAAGTCCTGTTAGTCAGAATTTTAAACTTTATAGAAGAAAACAAAATTCTTTCTGACTATCAGGCAGGCTTCAGAGTGGGCACTGGGACGATCGAGCAAGCCTTCAGACTCATGATGGTGTACTGGAAGGTGGTGGTCATAGGCAAAGGCAGTCTTTATCTCGCGTTTATCGATTTAAAGACTGCCTTTGACCTTGTACCTAGGGAATCACTGTGGAAAATACTCGCTGAC
Source organism: Lissotriton vulgaris (assembly GCF_964263255.1). NCBI lineage: Eukaryota > Metazoa > Chordata > Amphibia > Caudata > Salamandridae > Lissotriton > Lissotriton vulgaris. Next base: position 1,304,407,413 of record NC_141694.1, read on the forward strand.
ATGGGGCTGCCCCATTATTTGCTGTCCCTATTAGTTAGGTTGCACCAAGATAGCTTTGCCCAAGTCAGGTGGGGCCCTGGAGGGGAGAAAACGGGTAGTATCCCGGTTGAGAGAGGTGTCCGCCAGGGATGTGTCCTAGCTCCCACCCTTTTCTCTCTTTACATCAATGGGGTGGTCGAGCATCTCCAGAAACATCCTTCTGATGAACCATCCCTGGCTGGCGAACGCATACCGACCCTCCTCTTCGCGGATAAAACGCTTTTAATCTCTAAATCCCCAATGGGTCTCCGGAGACTTTTGGACAATTTTCAATCCTTTTGCACCAAACGAGGTCTGGTAATAAATACAAATAAAACTAAGTACCTTGTGCTGAATCCTCCTAAACAACAAGTTCTCTCTCCCACTCTGAATGCCGAGCTCTTGGAAAGGGTAGAGGTCTTTGACTATCTTGGGATACGCCTATCGCACAAAATGGATTGGACCCCACACTTGGATAAAATGTTGATGAGCCACAAGAGGATTACAGGAGCCCTTTTGAAAGAGCAACAATCCTGCACATTAAGGCCTATAGCTACAGTCTTCGAGATTTATTCAGCTAAAGGTGTTAGCTCTGCCCTCTACGGGGCCGAACTTTGGGGCTCATCCATCACTGATGCTCTGCCGAGATCCGAAAACAAATTTTGTAGAGCAATTATGTCCCTCCCGCAAGGCACCCCTACACTTCCTCTCATGCTGGACTTAGGCTGCTCCCAGATTGATGATGTTGCAAAATTTCGCCCATTACTGTTATGGGCACGCATCTGGCGGGTGGAAGAATTAAGTGGATATGCCAGAGGTCTAGCAGAAATCATGTCATCACCAAGTTGGCATAAAATCAAATGGCTGAGAGACATGAAGATCTTGCTAACAAAGTTGGGCCAAATTGAATCATGGTCGAATAGAACTTCACCCCCGAAGCTAGTCCTCAAAAAGCTTTACTGGGACTGGATCCGCTCACAAAGGAATACTTGTACCACCTTGGGCAGGCTCACAGAGGATTTCCTGAGGTTTAAAGATCGTCCTAGACGGGAATTGTACCTTGATGTAATTGGAAAACCTTTTGATAGGGCCTTGTATTTCAGATTCAGAGCAGGAACCCTTCCTCTTAACTCTTTCATCGCAAGATGGAAATCCCGTATGGAAATGTCTGAGTTATGCCCAGTTTGTCTCGTCAAACTGGAGTCATTGGCACATTTCATGTTTGAGTGCAGCGAGTACGCAACTCCAAGGAGGGTCTGGCTTAAAAACGTATGTCGCCAGTTGGGCACTAGGAGTCACGAGGTGGCAATTAGGATACTTATATCTGATAGTAGTGTGTCCTATGCTTGTGCCTTAGCCAAATTTTTATCATGGGCTTGGTCCATTCGAGCCAAAAGGCTAAAATTAACTGTTTAATTCTATTTTTAAAATGTCTTAACTCAATGAATTGCCATTTTTTTCTTGATTTACCAATCTGAAAAAACTCAATCAATTAATTGGCTAGTTTTACTTGTGCAAACAATTATCGCTGAAACTACTGTCCTTTTTATTGTTAAGCACACAGACAAAAAAGTCTTTTTTTAAACTTATTACTGTTCTTAATTGTACCATATGATTTATTGAGTTGCTTTTATGAAAATTGTTTTATCGAAATAAAGCTTTTTGACTTGATTACACACATTGTATAACCTGCACTCACCCTTGGGTAGCTTGGCCCTGAGCAGTCAGGTTTACCACAGAGGCAATGTGTAAAGCATTGGCATGGCACCCACTCACAATAAAAACCTTGACTATCACAAAAGAGACTTCACACGAGATGCATGTAATAAAATAACGTTTGTATTCAACACACATAATAGTCAACACATCATGAACATCATGTATTTCTGGGCATAAATGCCATTTGGAATTATTATTAGCAGTCCTAGGCCCAGCCGTGTTAAAATGACATCAGTAATATACACACTTGGCAAAGATCCTAATCTACAACCCCCCCCCCCGACACCCTTAAGTGGTGACTCACGTTGTCTATCCCAGGCCCACCCTAGCAATTCTTATAATTCAATGCCTCACAGTTTATGGGGTGGACTACAGGTCACAACTATATTGCAAATATGTACATACAACAAATTATAACACTTTTTAGCAGCACCTTGGACTAAGGCCGCACTGGTAAAATCAAAGTCAAACCTAATTCTTTTGGGCCATGAAATAACACATCAGGCAAACTGCAATCCAATGTCATTAATCACGGGTGGTTCGCTACGGTCAGTCCCACACATACTCCCTCTCCACACCGCTAAGCGGTGCAACGGATATCAGGCCAGTTCGTATGGAAGCAATCGCACACATATGCACTCAGCAGCCTAATACGGTTCAATTGATACCCAGCAAGTCAACTGGTTACGCACTGCAAGCCCCATGGCCCCAAGGCTCCCTCCGCTCTCCAGCTCACCCCAACTGTCCTACACATGGATTGGAGACACCCCTTCCTCCTCCTCCTGGTCACTAGGCTGCACACAGCTTAAGTCACTCTTAGTCACAGTCCCAGGAAGCAGGTTCCGTAGGCAGTAAGATCAATTAGGAGACAGTCGGCAAATGTGGTTTGGCAACCACTCAAGAAGTTCACCCACAGAAAGCGGAGCAGACAAGGGTCAAGGGCAATATACAATCACACCAAAGGGGTCCCCAAGCCCTTCCGGAACTAGCCCAGTTTCGTGAAGCACTAGGGGTCATATAGTCTCTTGACCCACTTCTAATCATTCTCAACGCGTTATTTCAGTCCAGTCAGTCACTCTCACCACTCAGGCCCAAACTGGGCAACACTACCTGGTAACACTTTGTCGTTGGGGCAGGCCGGGTGAGGAGAGGGCAGTTGGTCAACGGCGCGGAAAGACAAGTAAGGGAACAGTAGATGAACGGAGAATGAAGCAAGGGGTTGCCTCTCAGTCAGAGGAGGCGTTAATCAGACATGCAACCAGGCAATCTGGGCACAACGTCGGGTGTGAGATTATATGGGTTACGCCAGACCGTTCCAGTCACACACACAACAAAGGGTTACACAATCTGTACCTTCCTGAAATTGAGGCAATACGTCCAGTACACATAGGTTTTGGCTCCACTGGATAGCTCCGGTCACTCACACGATCAAAAAGTTGCAAATTCCGTACCTCCCAGAAAATGAGGAGCAACGTCTGGTGATGTCAATATTGGTCGCACCAGACAGTTCCGGTCACACACACAGGTGCACATTCAGCAATGCCTCACAAGGTAAAATGAGACACTACTACAGTTACAGCCCCCAACTCCGAGGGTCGCAACCTGTGAATCGGACACCGCATGTAATGAGCGTGCAGTCGGCGTGTGAGAGCGATGCAGCACGATCAATGAAGTGGGCCACATTGGGTCCCGCAACCAGTGAATCCGCTCACTACCAACAATATGCTTATGCGTTCCAAGGACCCCACGATGCGGGGTCACTCGCCCTAGATTCGGCCCAGACTTTGGGTGCTCTGCACAAGGTGATCCAGTCTCTAGGCACAATTCTTCGTTCCATACCCATGCCACGCTAACAGCTGGAATCCAGCAGACGATGTGAAAACTTGGGAGGGCACTGCGCTTCAAGTGTCACAGGTAGGTGTTGTGGGTCCCTCATTGGAGATCTTTGATATCCCTGAGACCTCCAAAAGAATAGGGGCAAGCGAACCAAGCCCTTGGAAGGCACACTTCAGGGTGCCACACAGAAGTAGGTAGTCGGCCCAGGCCAGCCAATATTTAGGAAGGGCATGCAGTCCCTTTCAATGGCAGTAGCCCTACTTGTGCACAATAGAGTCCTCTTTCAATGTGCACCGCGCAGTTACAGATTCTTCGGTCCCACATCCCCACAAGTTTATATCACCCCTTGCTGCAGGATGGCAACAGCAGTTATATTGGAGTATGCCTTTAAAGTTGGGAGTAACCATAGATGTCTTCCCTAAATTTCAGTCCTGTCTGCCATTAGGCTGTGGAATATGAATCTTAATCTTTAGTGGAGCCAAGATCTGGCTCCAGAGGCCAAGTGCCAAAACCTCCTCCTACAATCTCTGCAGCCAGGCCCTCAAATGGCGGAGGTCTGTCACTACAATTGAATGCCCAGTGTCTTATAGCTGTTGCTAGGGAAAGCCCAGATGTACTCCCCCAACCTTCAGTGTGGACTGAAGCCAAGCACCATGGTACATAAAGAGTTTTAGAGCATAGAAATACCCACTTTCCTAGTAGTGGCATTTCCACCTGAACCTGAACAAAGCCACCTAGACCACTGGCAAGGTGTTGTCACTGCAAATCCAATGACAGGAAACATCCAGAGGCCGCTCCACTGCAATCCACTATCGCAGCCTGGCGTAATATCAACCATTTCCCCATGTTAGCTTATAGGAAGAGCAAACCTCACAGGTAGCGAAAACACACATGGTTATTCCTCATTATTGGGGCAGGGGGGACACCTGTTTACCTGCCATGTCTATCACCTACCACTCCCTTCACCCCTTAGGGTGTACTCTTGGAGTATTCTAGTGGAAGAGAAAGGTCCTCTCAGGATGGCTAGTGATTCACACAGGTCAGTCAGACAAAACGCATAATGGAGCTCATCAGCCTGCATTGGCAGGCTGGACTGTATTTAAGAACAACATCAGGCAAAAGCACACACTAGCCGGCAATTGCAGGCCAGACACATAGCTAGGAGCACCATCGGTGAAAGCGCATACCAGCCTGCAATGGCAGGCTGGACACCTACTTAAGAGCGTGTGTGAACAAAAACCCTAGGCAGTCAACAGTATGACTGCCTAGCGGTTTTGTTCACACATTATTATCCCTGCCCTAGGATTTCACTGACATCAGTGTCCAGGGGGGTCCTTGTTTTTCTCAATCCACCTATTTAGGAGCACCATTGGTGCGAGTACGCTCACCAGCCTGCAATGGCAGGCCAGATATGTGTTTACAAGCACAATTGTTGTGAGTGCACACACCAGCCTGTAATGGCAGGCCAGCCATGTATTTAGGAGCACCATCTGTGCGGGTTCACACCCCAGCCTGCAAAGGCAGTCCAGACACGTCTTTACGAGCACCATCGGTGCAAGTGCACACACCAGCTTCCAATGGCAGGCCAGCCACGCTTAGCACACCCTTGGTGCCGAGCGCACACCAGCCTGCATCAACAGGCTGGACACGCATTTAACGAGACCATTGATACCAGTGTGCACCCCAGCCTGCATTGGCAGGCTGGACCCAGGCCTTCAAACATAGTAGGTGTGAGTGTGCACCCACCGGCCGCCCATGGCAGACCTACCGACGGTTTAGAGACCTCAGATGAGCACCCCTTCCTAACTTGTGTAGGAAGGGAATGCACACTTTCACACTGCACTAACAGTGGGAAAGTGCCCCAGGCCCTAAGGTCCTAACAAGAGAATCGGCCACAACCAGGAAGTGTCCTATAGGGACAGCTGACCCCAGCCGTGGCCGGCAGTGGGAGTACCTGCAGGAGGGTGACGTGGGGAGAGGGCGGGGCAGGTTGGGATGTAGTAATGTATGGATTACGGAGCTTCCCAGGTAAGTAAACATTTAAATAAATAAAACGAATTTCGTTGAGTGCACTGCATCCCCAAATGGGATGCAGTGCGCGCAACGAAATTCGTTTTATTTATTTAAATGTTTACTTACCTGAAAAACTCAGTAATCCATACATTACTACCCTCCACCGTGCCCCTCCCCCTCCACACGTCACCGCCCTGCAGGTGCTCCCTCTGCCGGCCGTGGCTGCTGACCCCCCTAGGTAGTGAAGATTCACATGGGGGTTCTTTCCTACCTGGGCAGCACACCCACAGATGTACTTACCCAGCCAATCACCTACCCTGGTTTGGTGTTAGTAAACGGCTCCCACAGTGTTGACTACAGGGTGAGACCAGCCAACCCGACTATGAGACATTTTTGACAGGCTATTCAGGGGGGTGGCACAACCAGTACTGCGCACCTCTATTAGCCAGTGTCGCACCCACCTTGCATAAGTGGTGTACCTTTTTACAGGGCACTCACAGGAACGACACCTAACCCAATCAAATAAGCACTTTATCCTGACACGTACAGGAAGAGCGTGAGTACTTTCACTGTTGCAGTCTACTAGGAAAGTGCCCAGAGTCCTAAGGTCAGAAAAAGAGAGTTGGCAAAAACCAGGACGACAAAAGCAAAACGTTTTAGAGAAATCCCCCTAAGAAGGGGCATGTCCAACTTACATGTAACCCGATATTAAAGAGCATATATTCATGATGGAAATGTGTGTATTTTCACAACTCATAAGCTGAAGTTTGTAGAAAAATTGTTGAATTTTCAAAATGTGTTTAGTGCTATTATATGAGTTGGAGAGATTTATTACTCCTATTTATACCTTGGTGCCAGTGGGATTGCAGCTATGGGCTGTATGTACTTCTCATGTAATATTTCAGTTCCATTGTCAAAGCCTTTTTGACATTATTGCTAGAAATCCTGCCTAATTCACCGCTGTGATCACTGCTGACACTCTTGGATGGGGTGTTCACTTTTACATAACTAGTATTAGTAGCTCGAGATGGTTTTCATTGAACAGAAGTAACTCTTGTTACAGAAAAGGTTGACAACCCCTATTATAGCCGATTTAAAATAAAAATTAAAAAAGCCAAACTTTCAAACAAATCTCAGGGGTATAGAGCGTTTCCAAACAGATTGAGAAAGGCCTACAGCTCCTAAAATATAACCTCTTGAGAATGGAGATTAAAAATGTACGAGATAGTGACTGATAAAATTTACAAAATAATAAGAAATGCACCATGGTCTGTGCAGAAAATTCATCTCAGGGGGAGCAACAGATTTGCATTGCATTGTACTGTGCCAAAGGAATAGTTTACAGAAAAAGAAAACCCCCTGCTCTAGTTAGGACCGTCTAAGGCACGGACAAGATTATCAATGTACAGAAATCTCGGGCAACTCAGAAATATATATTTAGCAAGCTATCTACGTAAAAAGGGGCTCACAACAATGTATGTCTAGGGGATTGTCAAAACATATTTTGTATTACTGATAACTGGCAAAATTTAAAAACATGAAAAAAACATAAATCAACATCCTATATTCATCATCTACAAGTGCACATACTTTATCTTAAAAAATCTACATCATATCCTCGAATCCTTTATCATACATATCCTCATACATACAGCTCACCTAGACATACAGAAAATATACATGACGTATTCTGTAGCAATCAATTCTTTAGCACCGTGTTCCTGGATTCATTAGATAATATTTTAACACTGATAAACTAAATCTCTTGTTTTCCGGTGGCTTTAGGTCTCTACGCATGTTTTGGCAAAACGCCTTCTTCAGGAAATCCACAACTTCCTAAAATGATTAAAAGGAACCTGTTGTGATGCTATAAATATCACGTCAGAATATATGCATACAATTACACCCAAAGGAAATGATTAGTAGGTAACCTTTGACAGATTAGCAAAAATGACCACGCGGGTAGCCCATAAGCACCTCGATGTGGGTTAATTAGTAGAAACAAGGTGAAATGGAAGTGAAATGTGATGAAACTCCAGGGTTTGTATGTGTTAACAATATACATATTGGCAACAGTGGAGATGGACTTTAGTTAAGTTCCAATGTTTAAGATTTGATATACGTAAACCACTTTTTTACATGTAGTGCTGGCTATCCTCGGGTTACCGGCTTGCAAAGAGGGATATCTTCAAATTTCGGCCGTGTCCTAAATCAAATGAAAGGCACTGGAAAACAGAGTAATCACCTAAATGAACCTAGCCAGAACCTAGTCAGAAGCATCCGTTCCAATGCATGTGGAACCTATTCTAGGTAGGGCTCAGGGCCGGCCGATGTTTGTATCAAGAAATAATCTTGCACAGAGGAATTCTTGAACTCCTAGAGTACCTTTTTTCTCTTGTGACGCAAATTTATTGATGAGCCAGCCTTTATCCTCTTTGCTTAGCACTGACAGTTCAAGGAAGATAGATGATCTGCCCAGGTTAATAGTGGTTATCCTAAAGTATTATAGCCAAGGTATCTTATTTTCTAGTTCGCATGCCAGACAATCTTCAATTACATCTTTATTAAAGGTTGCCTAATCGTAGTTCCAATCCGATTATCAAAGTAGCAAAGGGGTTAGTTTAATGTGGTCACCAACAAAATCTAAACACAGCTCTTCCTTGTGTTGTATGGTTTGAGCTGGACTAGGGGATTTCCAAGATACGCCTAATACTCTGTTTTCCTATGTCTGTAAATTAGAAACATTACTGAAGCCTCAAAAACCTGCTCTTTAGATCAGAGTGAGAACACATTTCCATTATAAATTTCAAACAGACAACCAATTGCTTTTTTCCCCTATGTTTGAAGACAATCTAAATAGTGAACTGACAGCATGAATAAAGCACATTTTCTTAGTATTAAGACATGCAGCCCAAATGTTCGAAGTTAGAGGTGTTGGAGGTCAAAGGTTTCTTACAAATAGGAAACAGGTTAATCTTTTTTATAGGTTTGCCATTATGGATAAGCAGTGGGTTTTCAAGATTTTAGAACCACATGCTATAATAGACATTTTAGAACAATTTGTTTCCAAGTTCAATTGGTCTGTAAAGTCAACAAAAGCATCAAGCAGTATTTTGAGTCCATTTAGGGTTCTAGCCAAAAGGACAGTGATGTCCGCTTAAAGGGTTATTTCAATTCCTTCAACCTTTATCCCATCCCTCCTCTCACGACTCATCCCAAACATTTCTGACTTCTATGAACTCCTATACTTCCTAATCAAACTCTCCCCATCTCATTATACAATTCATCCAACTAACAGGCGCACATGTCTCCTATTCCCAAAAACAACTCACAACTTTTCTAAACCTTCCATTATTCAGGGACTACTCAAAACCGTAATAAACAAATGAGAACTCCAGAGCACAAACTTACCACAATTAATCCAGGAGGAAAAAAAGGTATATATGTTAGTAATTCTACTAACTATTTGGCTTTAACTTTGGATTCTGGAGTTGAGTGCAAACTCGCTGCAACGGGCTTTAATGCTTCAAATGGTGTAAATAGGGGTGGTAAGAGCTATATTAATACAATATAAAATACAATACAATAGAAGCTTTTTTTTAATTATAGACATCTCTCAATTGTTTTTGATCAAAGCACTGCCAAGGTCATTGATGTCCAACAAGAATAGGATTGGAGCTTCAACACAAACCTGTCGCTCACCACGACTTGAGGAAGATCAAAGTGTCTGGCACTAGACCACATTTCCCAAGGCTTTGACCTGTTGACACTATCAAAAGCAGTACATGAAGGAAAAGTATAAAGACCTATGTTTACCAACGTAATACTTACTAATCAACAGATGTATATTTGAACACTGCTCAAGGATTCTCAAACCAGGACTGAACCCATAGTGCGCTTCAGATAGAATGTTAAAATCTGAGATAGTCTATCCAAAATAACTCTTTTTCGATTTATTTTAACCACTGAGTCCAGTAAGGAGATAGGGTGTTAGCATTTGAAGTCCCGACAATTCCACTTTTTTTAAAACTAAGATAATAATTACTGAACACCAGGACTTGGGAAATCCTGTTTAGCTAGCTGCTTCATCCAATATGCCAATAAAGGTGTCCTGAACTCAACATTCTGATTATAAAGGTCCATTGGGACATTCTCTGGACTTGGAGCCTTTTTGGAAGGACGTTAATTTATAGTTATTGTCACTTTTTGTCATGTTATTTTAATAGGAAATGGTGACACCTATTACTATCTATTTCACTGTATAAGGGACAATAAATCTTTGTGATAAAGGTTTCTGTGGTTTTGAAAGTTGTGTTTGAATTGATCACCTGCCAAAACGCTGGGTGTGTTTAAGCTCATAAGAGCGAACTAAGTGTTCCCATATCATAAGCTGTAGGTCAGATTTCCCATTTGTCATGGCCTTTTTATATTCTTTCATGCAGGTCACTACTATTTCATCAGTATTACAAAGAAAATACTTCAGTGCGTTTTGCATCCATTTGTTCGCTCTTCTGCAGGCTTCATCAAAGCAAATCCCATTGCTGTCTCTTTGTATCCCCACTGGCTTTAAAAAAGGGACCCTTATGTTCATACCCAAATTTACAAAGGATTCAACAATGAAAGGATTAATATCAAGAGATAAACAGTGATTTATGAGGTCCAGGTTACCTACAATTAGTTAGTGTAATAGAATTCCCAGAACTGCCAATTTCCAGACCAACCTTTGCCCATTTTCTTTAATATAGATTTTAGTTTGATCCGCAAATCACACCTTGGATCTACTTTGGGGGGTTACAATAGAGACAGTAAGGAGATTATGGTGGATAAATATGCTTGCTTGAATAGCCCCTTCTTATACCACAGTAGGCGCGTCCTTGTGTCAAATATGTAGTAGGTTGTAGATAAGCAACCTCTGCCAGTAAATGTTGCTATATTGTGATTTATAGGTTCTAAAAGCTCTAAGGAATTACACAAATTACAGGCTACTAACAAATAATACAAAAAACACAGTTGATGGACAGAATGTAGAACAATGTCATACATTCACTCCAGTACAAGGATCTTCGCCTAAATCCATCGTTTTTTTGCACTCCACACCACACTGGGTTAGATAATGGCTATATGCAAATCAGCTCTGACCCTGTGCCTCATGGACACAGTCCAGTCCGAACTGCCAAGCCATGTCTTTCCCAGACCGGAATCAAGCATCCAAGGACCGGTTTCTGGCTATCAGCCTTCATCAGCCTGGATAGCTTGACTCCAGTGTATTCAAATTCTTTTATTCAGTTAGACAATTAGTTAACCATAAAAAGTACATCATAATTTTAAAAATACATATTCACATAAGTAAGAAACAAATAATGTTATTACAATATTATAATACGATTTGAAAAAGCCTAAAACGTTACAGAAAGAATAACAGAGGGAAAAATACACTTTCAGTCAACTACCTAGCACAATGTTTCAATGTGTTAGATCCTCATTCCTTATTGTTTTACGTGTTATTATACATGATTTCAGATACATTGCCAGGCTTTTAGCCTCGTGTTGTGAATTTGGCTGTTGCAATGCAAGAAGCGCTGGTCGACAGGTCCTCAACCCCATCTGACGCAACACGGGCAAAACCCAGCGTTTGCGGGGTATGGCGTAATAATAACAGAAAAAGGCTACATGCATGGTGGTTTGGGATGAGACCTTATCGCATGGGCATTTCTCTAGATTGTGGGACCAATTTAATGGGTTTGGGAAGGTTATCAATCGGAAAAACAAATTAAAACGAAACCTGGTTAGAAGGTATTTTTCGTAATTAGTCAAATAATAAGTGAGATAAGGCTGTAAGCCTGGAGATACTTGTACCATCATAACGTGGGCATTTGATTGCTTGGGTAATTCGCCGCTCAAACGAAGTTCCCTAAGATGGTTAAGACAATGGCACTTAAAGGTTTTTCTACTTAGCTCACTGATTAATGACGGCTCTGTTACGTATTGGTTAAGATCCAAATCTTCCAGGAAGTTAACAACGTATGCCAACCATGGGATCTTTTTCCATGAGGTCAGCCCCAGGCAGTCCGAGATCAGGGCGCGAGTAAGGTGACATTCAGGCTTAGACCAGATACGATGCCATAGGAGCATTGGTTGACATTTGATGTAATCAGCTAGGTAGTCAATCCCAAGCTCGGTATGGCATCCGCATGTGGGGGCACTCTGGGGAAGGGCCAACAAATATTTTACAAAGCCATTTTGAATTTTTTGGAGTTCAGCCGTATTTACATAACCCCATACACCAGCCCCATATGTGGCAATGCTCTGGCACTTAGCTTGGTGGATTTTAAGTAGTGCGGGGGGAGATGGCTTACCCAATTTTCTAGAAAATGAAATTAGGGCGGATGTAGCACGTTGGTACAACAATTTTCTAGTTACCAGTGCCCTTTTCCACATTAGCTGATCATCTATTAGTATACCCAAATAAGGGTATTCCCTGACTCGTTCTAATTTTGATTGCTCGATAGAAAGATACTTCGAGCTTGTCACCTTGGGCCCCGTTTGCATGACAAAGGTCTTGGTCTTATTCACCTTTAACCCCAGGGAAAGCATATAGTTGCAGTATTTGTCCAGTTGCTTCTGCAATTGTACCAGGGATCTAGCAAAGATAACTGAATCATCAGCGTAGAGCAATGCTGGGATAGGGCGATGGTTAATGGTAGGTAAATCCTGGCTCCCTTCAAGCATGGCTGCTTCCAGACCATTGGTGTATAAATTAAACAAGAAGGGAGCCAGGACGCAACCCTGCCTAACTCCACGTGTTATTTGAAAGGAGGATGTTAATTCGCCACCTGTTCCAAACCTTACGCGAGCCGAAGCTTCAGAGTAAAGCTTGCGCAAGAATTTGATTAGCGGCGGATCAACCCCCAATTTCTCCAGGATGGGCCATAGCTTGGCATGAATTACACAGTCAAACGCCGCACTAAGGTCGACGTAGACCATGTATAGGTTTCCCCGTTTGGCTCCCACATATTTTCCTATTAGAAGTGTGTGAGAAGTTGGCCTGGTATATAATGCTCACTAATTCTAGTGATCACTTTGTACCATGCCAAGCAACCCTTATGATGATGGTTGTAATTCAACCTTGTAGACCAGTTATCCTAGTGGTAACGTGGACAAAGCAGTCTTAGGCTAAACTCTGAAAGGCATGTGAAGCCAGCTGTTATACCATACACAACCCCCTTGAATACCAAATGAAAGGGACACCACACAGATATATATTGAAAATATATATTGATTTATTAACTATAAAATCCCCTGGACTCTTTATGAGCACAGAAGCACAAGCGTTAAATCACAAGACAGTTTAAAATACACAAAAGTTGCACAATATGGATGAGCCCTAGGGGCCACCTAAACCATATACTAAATAAGTGGTATAAGAGATACCTAAAGGAAAGTGAAGAGGCCTAGGGCCTTGGGAATCGCTGGAGCTATTCGAGACTGGAGTTAACTAAGTCGGGAAAGGCCCACGGGACTCGGGTGCAGTGTTCAAAGTGCACGCACTTCTCAATACAAAGTCTATGGTGCGTAAAAAGCACAAAGTTAGAAAGTTAGGAACCTTCCGAGTGACCTACGGAGCTGAAACTTAAAACACAGGCCCTTGGGATGTGTACCAGTGCAGGAGCACCGGCGGAGCTGAGTTACCTCACCCACAGGAAGCGGGTGCACAGGGTCGAAGATGTGTCGGGTTTCGTCACGCTGGTCGATGGTGCTTGGAGCTGAAGATGCTGCAGGCGGCTCGATGAGAAGAGTTCCGGTGGATCCAAGGGTGGATCGGAAGAGTTGAAGACCTGAAAGCAGAGGGGACAGTGTTCAAAGTCACTAGCCAGTGACTGCCCTGGAACCAGAGTGGAACCAGGCGATGTCGGGTGCAAACAGGCGTTGTCGGGTAGCTTCTTTCTGCAGCCACGTGGATACCCGGGGTCGAGGACGTCCAGGAGTCGGTCACGAGCTGTCCCACGTAGGCTTCTCGCTGTTGGCGGTGTCGGCGACCTGATCGGAGCAAACAGGCCTTGGCAAATGCAAGCCACGCAGGAGTTGAAAGATGCTGTTCACTCGGACCAGCAAGGTCAGAGCGAGTGCTCCTTTTCACAGGAGCTTGGGTAGGTCTGGAGCAACCAGACCTGCTGTTTAAATCTTCGGGTTCGTCGCCAAGATGGCCGCTGACCACGTGGCTAGTGGCCGGGATGGCGCGTCGAGTGGCACAGTGCAAAAGGGCCCCACGCAGATCGTGGAGATGCTGGGGGGCTGATCTTCGGTGCAAGGGCTGCTCGGTGGTGGGGGTTCTCAATCCCCAAAGCACAACGTCGAGGATGCCTCAGAAGCTGCGCAGTCAGCTTGTCGAGTGTCTTTCAAGAGGTCCGGTCCCACGTCACTCGGTGCCTCCACGGGTCCCTTCTTCGCAGGGACTGTTGATCGGGCTCTGAGAGGTCTGGGAGTCTGGTTCTTGTCGGGCTCTGGGCTCGGTCTCCGGCGGGAGGCGGCGGCAAAGCAGACGTCGAGTTGCTGGTTGGTACCTGTGTTCACAGGGTGGTCACTCCTTGGCCACAAGGGAGATTCTTCTTCAGTCTTCTGTGCAGCAGAATGTCGAAGTCCAGTCTTCTTCTTAGTTTTAAGTTGATTTCGGGATGATCTGCTGTGCAATGGCACTGCTCCCCCTCTTATTCCCAAACTGGGGGTGGATCACCTACTAGGTTCCTCCTCTGGGTGGAACCAGGAAGGGGGGCGGTTACACCCCCTTTCCTTTGTCCAGCTCCGCGCCAGGACTGGGGCTGGAAGGCCCCAGAACCGGTTTGGACTGGCCTATGCACGGGGACACCTTGTGTGCCCCGGGCATGTCTGATTCTTTTCAGCCCTGTCCTACCTAATACACAAAATCCTGTCTGGGGTGGTGCTCGCACCTCCCAAGGCAGGAAACCCTTTGTCCAGGCCACCATCTGCCGAGTTTCGGTCAGCAGCAGGAGGCCAGACTTGTGTCTGTGGTGGCAGCGTCCATTTTGTGAAGCTGAGGCTCTGTTTAACTTTAACCGGGGTTAAGGCTACGCACATGTCGTGTCCCTCTAGAAGGGGGGAATGCTATCCCCGTCGCCAGAATTGGCGAGGGGATAGTATTCCAATTCGTATGACACCTTACTCGACATGTTTTGATAAAGCCAAACCAAAGATAGCATTTAACCGCGAGGATTATAATGCACTTAAGAGTATATGGTATGGCAATATCCCGGAACAGCTTAGGGAGTGGTTCCCGACAGCTGCAGACAGGCTCAGCTCATGCTAGAGCACCATCTCACATATTTCCAAGCACTCTGCCTCCAGGATTGATGAGGCCTTCCATAGGAGTGGCTGATAGGAACATATGTGTCCAGTTTAGGGTTAGGCACAGGCATACTGTACCTAAGTAAGAGGTGATTACACCAACTTACCCCAGCTGAGTGATCAGCCAGTTGTGTCAAATATGGAGGCCAGGCCAGGGGTGGCACAATACATGCTGCAGCCCCTGGCAGGCCTTGGCTACACCTATGCCCTGGGTACCTATGGTACACTGTTACAGGGGCCTATAAGGTGAACCAGTTCCAATTGTGTTATGCACCTAAGGTACATGGAGTCCATTTTAAGGAGAGAGCAATCAGCCTGGGGCCCTGAATAGCAGGATCCCAGGCCAACTAAGTCAAAAACCAGCTAAACACCAGGCAAAAAGTTTGGGGGTAACCATAGTCAGATATCCACCTTCCTACATAACCCCCCCCCCAAACGAAAGGAGATAAGGCTATCCTTGACCAGGTAAGCCTATATTGCCTAAGTGGCCATATAAGGAAGTACCAGCTCTGGCTTGGTAACCCCCTGTCTCATGGTCCACTAAGCAATCCCTCACCCTAAGGGCATCTGAGGGTCTCCACCATAGGGAATCTCTACCTGTGGTGTGTCTTTGCAAAGTCAAAGGCTGGTGTTGAGATGGAGTACTGAAGTGAGTTTCCTCTGTAGGGCTCAGCTTCCTCCAATCACTCTCCACCATGTGTGCCTTTCTTTCTCTGACTGAGTTGCACTGTGCTCTCAGGGTCAACCTCTGGCTACCTAAAGCTGGAGGCTGGGTCCCTCTGTTTGGCTTACTGGAGGGACAGGTCAGGTTTGGGCCCTTAGGGTCCCAGGTTTGGCTGTGCCCAACAATATCCATCTGGGGGAGGTCCCTAACTACTTTTAAGGGGGATCCCTCAGGAGTTTTTAAAGCTTGCACCTCACTAGGGCTACTAGTTTCGGTGCCCCTAATCTGCTGATGGGGGTGCTTTATTTGACAGGGGGCCTTTTGGGTCTCACTGTCCTTCTTGTCCTCTGCAGCCCTGGGCTGAGTAGGGCAAGGTAGAGAGGGGCAGGTTACCTGCTCCAGACTGGGTCCCACCTGAGAAGGGTCCACTGCCATCAGAGGCTCTGTTAGGCCAGGCCTAACAACCTCTGGGACAGTTCCTTCATCAGGGGTAAGATCAGTTCCCTGAGGAGGCTGATCCTTTCCTAAAGTCTGGTGGGAGGGAGATTTCTCTTCCTCCTCAATGCTCTCTGTTTGGGTGGAGTGATCCATCATTTCAGGCTTCACTACCCAGGTATCAGTTTGAGTTTGGGCTGTGGCCATCACAGCCCCACCAACCTTTTCAGGAGGAGACTCAGTTTGGGTATGGGCTGTTACTAGTACAGCCCTGCTACTCTTTCCAGGAGGGAAGTTATCTAAAGATGGGGCTGAGGTTTGCTCAGCCCTCCCAACCTTTTCAGGAAGGACATCTTGAATTGGGGCTGTAGCCATTACAGCCCCACTAACCTTTCCATGGAGATTTACCATTCTAGAATGGGTTTGCTGTTCAACCTCAGCCCAGGCTGAGATTTCCAAATCATTACCCAGTAGGCAATCTACAGGCAAGTTTGCTGACACTGCCACTCTCTTTGGGCCAGTGACACCTCCCCAGCTAAGATTGACTACTGCCATGGGATGATTGGATTCTATGCCATCAATGTTTGTCACCTGATATTTGGCATCAGGTAAAAGTTGCCTTGAGGGGACTAGACATTCAGCCACCATGGTGATGCTAGCCCCTGTGTCTCTGAAGGCCTCAACTTTCAAACCATTGATGAGGGGCTCCTGTCTATACTTGCTCAAAGTGTTTGGGCAAGCTGTGAAATTGGCAAACCCCATGCCAGTCTCATAAACAAGAGTATCTGAGTTAGGGGACCTGGATAGGCCAGAGTCCACCTGTCCTCCAAAAGTAAACCCACCCAAATTCTTGGGGGTGCTCCCACCACCTGGGGGACCACTGCTAACAGTGACAGGAGGTGTTGGAGCC
This sequence comes from Lissotriton vulgaris, assembly GCF_964263255.1. Lineage (NCBI taxonomy): Eukaryota > Metazoa > Chordata > Amphibia > Caudata > Salamandridae > Lissotriton > Lissotriton vulgaris. Next base: position 1,304,424,368 of record NC_141694.1, read on the forward strand.
TTACCTGGAGGTATATTCTCCTTATTGCCATTCTTGGGACAACAGCTATCTGTTTTGTAATGCCCCACCTGTTTACAGGTATGACAATAAGGCTTTTTCTGGGATGTAGAAGTGTCTTGGGACCCACCCCCATTCTTGGAGTTTTGGGGCCCTGGGGAAGTCTTTTCCTTACTTTTATCCCCACCCTTCTCTTGAGGCTTGGTAGTCTCTTTCTTTTGGTCACCACCCTGGTTCTTAGGCCTGATCCTGGTTCTGACCCATTTGTCTGCCCTCCTACCCAATTCTTGTGGGGAGGTCAGATCAGAGTCAACCAGGTGCTGATGTAGAAGCTGATTTTGACAATTACTTAAGATTTGCTCTCTCATAATTAAATTATACAATCCTGTATAGTCAGTAACCTTACTTCCCAGCAACCAGCCCTCCAGAGCCTTAGTGGCACACTCAACAAATTCAGACCAGTCCTGAGTCTGTGTCTTCTGGGTGTCTCTGAACATTAACCTGTACTGTTCAGTGGTTAAGCCCAACCCATCAATCAGAGCACTCTTCAGGACCATGTAGTTTCTAGAATCCTCATCACTAACTGTGAGGAGTCTGTCTCTGCCTCTACCTTCAAAGGAGAGCCACAAGATTGCTGCCCACTGCTCCTGAGGGATCTGCTGTACCATGCAGGCTCTCTCAAGTGCAGTCATCCATTTGTGGATATCATCCCCAGCTTTGTAGGGGGGCACAATCTTACTCAGGGTTCTTGTATCAAAGGACCTGTCTTTATCCTTCTGGATATTGCTGCCACCAGTGGATCCTAATCCACTCTCTCTAGGCTGTCTTGCTCTAGCAAGTTTCTCCTTGGCCAGGGCAACCTCTAACTCTTGCCTCTGGATCCTAAGCTCAGCCTCTCTCATCTTGGCCTCATGTTCCCTTCTCTGAGGGCTAGTCATCTCCTTTCTGGAGTGACCATGAGAGCCTCTAGAGACATGGGAGGTATTGGATTCACCTGAGTGATGCCTTCTCCTCCTATGGCCCTGGTTAAGTCCACCTGGGGGTCTGAATGGGTTGTTACCTGATTCATTCCCAAGTTGACTTAAGTTAGCCTGGTTCAGTCTACTGACCAGCACCTGACTATCTCTGTCATCATCTGACTCACTGCTTTCCACCTCCTCCTCCTCTTCTTCTTCCTCTTCCTCTACATCTACTTGAGGAGCTCCAGTGGTGGAGGCTTCCTCATCTACTAGGATGATAGGGGCAGGGGGGTCTACAGTGTCATCCTCTGAAGGATGGCCTCCTTCAGCATTCCCTGTGGGGTTTGCTTTAGAGGTCTTTAGAGCTTCAGACTGATCCAAGAGCTCTCTTAGGTGGTCTGCAGTAGGGGAAGGCCCTGTCTTCAGACCCCTTAAGACACAAAGCTGTCTTAATTCCTTAAAGGGAAATATAGCAAACTGGGATGGTGCCCTTGGAGGGTCACTCTCAACAGGAGTAAGTCCACTGGACCCCTCTGTTCCAGACATTGCTCTAGTGTGGGTGGATGTGTTGCAATCTACCTACACTGGTGTTTACCTACTAAACCTATCTAGTAGTTGTAGCTAGGGTGTGCTACTCCCTTTGCTCTACAACAACTAAGTTCAGTAGAACTTATGTATACTAGTCTTGTTTTATATGTACCTAGCAGGTACCTGTATGATCTTTCAAATGATAATCTCAAAGATTGTAATGGTAAAACAACAGCAAGCTCCGATCCCAATCCGCTGCTCACCAATGTGAGAAGTTGGCCTGGTATATAATGCTCACTAATTCTAGTGATCACTTTGTACCATGCCAAGCAACCCTTATGATGATGGTTGTAATTCAACCTTGTAGACCAGTTATCCTAGTGGTAACGTGGACAAAGCAGTCTTAGGCTAAACTCTGAAAGGCATGTGAAGCCAGCTGTTATACCATACACAACCCCCTTGAATACCAAATGAAAGGGACACCACACAGATATATATTGAAAATATATATTGATTTATTAACTATAAAATCCCCTGGACTCTTTATGAGCACAGAAGCACAAGCGTTAAATCACAAGACAGTTTAAAATACACAAAAGTTGCACAATATGGATGAGCCCTAGGGGCCACCTAAACCATATACTAAATAAGTGGTATAAGAGATACCTAAAGGAAAGTGAAGAGGCCTAGGGCCTTGGGAATCGCTGGAGCTATTCGAGACTGGAGTTAACTAAGTCGGGAAAGGCCCACGGGACTCGGGTGCAGTGTTCAAAGTGCACGCACTTCTCAATACAAAGTCTATGGTGCGTAAAAAGCACAAAGTTAGAAAGTTAGGAACCTTCCGAGTGACCTACGGAGCTGAAACTTAAAACACAGGCCCTTGGGATGTGTACCAGTGCAGGAGCACCGGCGGAGCTGAGTTACCTCACCCACAGGAAGCGGGTGCACAGGGTCGAAGATGTGTCGGGTTTCGTCACGCTGGTCGATGGTGCTTGGAGCTGAAGATGCTGCAGGCGGCTCGATGAGAAGAGTTCCGGTGGATCCAAGGGTGGATCGGAAGAGTTGAAGACCTGAAAGCAGAGGGGACAGTGTTCAAAGTCACTAGCCAGTGACTGCCCTGGAACCAGAGTGGAACCAGGCGATGTCGGGTGCAAACAGGCGTTGTCGGGTAGCTTCTTTCTGCAGCCACGTGGATACCCGGGGTCGAGGACGTCCAGGAGTCGGTCACGAGCTGTCCCACGTAGGCTTCTCGCTGTTGGCGGTGTCGGCGACCTGATCGGAGCAAACAGGCCTTGGCAAATGCAAGCCACGCAGGAGTTGAAAGATGCTGTTCACTCGGACCAGCAAGGTCAGAGCGAGTGCTCCTTTTCACAGGAGCTTGGGTAGGTCTGGAGCAACCAGACCTGCTGTTTAAATCTTCGGGTTCGTCGCCAAGATGGCCGCTGACCACGTGGCTAGTGGCCGGGATGGCGCGTCGAGTGGCACAGTGCAAAAGGGCCCCACGCAGATCGTGGAGATGCTGGGGGGCTGATCTTCGGTGCAAGGGCTGCTCGGTGGTGGGGGTTCTCAATCCCCAAAGCACAACGTCGAGGATGCCTCAGAAGCTGCGCAGTCAGCTTGTCGAGTGTCTTTCAAGAGGTCCGGTCCCACGTCACTCGGTGCCTCCACGGGTCCCTTCTTCGCAGGGACTGTTGATCGGGCTCTGAGAGGTCTGGGAGTCTGGTTCTTGTTGGGCTCTGGGCTCGGTCTCCGGCGGGAGGCGGCGGCAAAGCAGACGTCGAGTTGCTGGTTGGTACCTGTGTTCACAGGGTGGTCACTCCTTGGCCACAAGGGAGATTCTTCTTCAGTCTTCTGTGCAGCAGAATGTCGAAGTCCAGTCTTCTTCTTAGTTTTAAGTTGATTTCGGGATGATCTGCTGTGCAATGGCACTGCTCCCCCTCTTATTCCCAAACTGGGGGTGGATCACCTACTAGGTTCCTCCTCTGGGTGGAACCAGGAAGGGGGGCGGTTACACCCCCTTTCCTTTGTCCAGCTCCGCGCCAGGACTGGGGCTGGAAGGCCCCAGAACCGGTTTGGACTGGCCTATGCACGGGGACACCTTGTGTGCCCCGGGCATGTCTGATTCTTTTCAGCCCTGTCCTACCTAATACACAAAATCCTGTCTGGGGTGGTGCTCGCACCTCCCAAGGCAGGAAACCCTTTGTCCAGGCCACCATCTGCCGAGTTTCGGTCAGCAGCAGGAGGCCAGACTTGTGTCTGTGGTGGCAGCGTCCATTTTGTGAAGCTGAGGCTCTGTTTAACTTTAACCGGGGTTAAGGCTACGCACATGTCGTGTCCCTCTAGAAGGGGGGAATGCTATCCCCGTCGCCAGAATTGGCGAGGGGATAGTATTCCAATTCGTATGACACCTTACTCGACATGTTTTGATAAAGCCAAACCAAAGATAGCATTTAACCGCGAGGATTATAATGCACTTAAGAGTATATGGTATGGCAATATCCCGGAACAGCTTAGGGAGTGGTTCCCGACAGCTGCAGACAGGCTCAGCTCATGCTAGAGCACCATCTCACATATTTCCAAGCACTCTGCCTCCAGGATTGATGAGGCCTTCCATAGGAGTGGCTGATAGGAACATATGTGTCCAGTTTAGGGTTAGGCACAGGCATACTGTACCTAAGTAAGAGGTGATTACACCAACTTACCCCAGCTGAGTGATCAGCCAGTTGTGTCAAATATGGAGGCCAGGCCAGGGGTGGCACAATACATGCTGCAGCCCCTGGCAGGCCTTGGCTACACCTATGCCCTGGGTACCTATGGTACACTGTTACAGGGGCCTATAAGGTGAACCAGTTCCAATTGTGTTATGCACCTAAGGTACATGGAGTCCATTTTAAGGAGAGAGCAATCAGCCTGGGGCCCTGAATAGCAGGATCCCAGGCCAACTAAGTCAAAAACCAGCTAAACACCAGGCAAAAAGTTTGGGGGTAACCATAGTCAGATATCCACCTTCCTACAAAGTGTCAAATTTAAAGCCTGTTCAACAGTGCCCAGTCCCTCCCGGAATCCATACTGGAGGTCGGTAAAGATGTTATTCTCTGCCGCCCAATCCTGTAAACGGTCAAGGATTAGGCGACCCGCGACTTTTCCCAATGAATCCAGGAGGGAGATGGGCCTGTAGCAGGCAGGGTTATTTCTATCCCCTTTTTTAAAAATAGGAAGAAGTATGGAGGAGGACCAAGAATCCAGAAGGCCGGTGCTAAGAACTGCTGTCATTAGCTGGGTGATGATTGGAGACCATAGGTCGATATTGGAGACAAATATATCTAATGGGACGCCGTCCGGGCCGGGAGCCTTTCCAGTTTTTGAGGAGGATAGTGCGCTTATAACCTCCCCCAGGGTAAAGGATAGATCAATTGGATACACTCCTTTTCTTGGGGATCCAGGTTCTTGATTGCGTTGTGCCGCACTGTCCGAGGGGAGATCACTAAAGATCTTAGAAAAGTGAGTCACCCACTCATCCGCGGACACTGCTACATCTAGGTATTGATGGGAATTGGCCTCAAGCAAGAAAGGAGATTTTACTACCTGCCAGAACTGAGAGCTGTCCTTTGTTTGGCAGCTCTCATGTAGCTGAGCCCATAGTTTTTCCAGTGGTGTGGAGAGCCTGGGACTCACGTCTGAGTATACCCAGCCCACTCGGGGTGAAAATTGCAAAAAACACAGTTGATGGACAGAATGTAGAACAATGTCATACATTCACCCCAGTACAAGGATCTGGGCCTAAATCCATCGTTTTTTTTGCACTCCACACCACCCTGGGTTAGATACTGGCTATATGCAAATCAGCTCTGACCCTGTGCCTCATGGGAACAGTCCAGTCCGAACAACCAAGCCATGTCTTTCCCAGACTAACAAATTATACAGCATTTTCCCCTGGGTTTCCCAAGGCAATGTGATATCAATCATATCAATGACAATAAAAGGGTTAGTGCCAATCGACAGATCGCCCAATTTGGCATTGAAATCCCCAGCTAAAAGCACATTAAAGCCCTTCCCCTTACTTGATTATCTGTGTTCTACTTCATTAATAAAATTGAATAGGATTTGATATTGGAATTATAACCAAGCTAAAATTGCTGTCCCATCCAAAAAGGAATACATGGATAACACTATCATCAACAACTATCTTCTTGATCGACCAATTACACAACACCTTAAACCAAGTTGTAAAACCTGCCCAAACCCTTCAAGAGGCCGCAGGTCCAGCTGAAACTGAGTGGCAAATTAAGCTATTGCAAAAAGTGTCTTCAGTGACCCACGTTTCTTGGAGTGAAACAATATCAAAGATTTTGATGTATTCAACCCAGTTCGCCTGCCCTAGTTTGGCGGTCACACCCACTCTATTCAAACGTAATCATTTAAATACATCATTCTTGCAATACGAAGCAGGAGCAGTATGGGCTTGATGGTTCTCCGAGGAGAGCCTACAGAGCACGGCACTAGTAATATCCAACGGTCCCACAATTTTAGTGCTGTCTCAGAGGGGACTGTATAAAGTTCCCATAAGGCAGTCATTCTCATCTAAATGTGAAAGACCTGAGAAACAATTAAAAGACAAACATACAACCCCTATGGCTTGCTTGAGAAAGCTGTAAATTGTAGAATTTTTAGGGGCTGTAGGCTTAGTTGCTTCATGTGGTGGCTTGAGTGTTGCCATACTCCTTTCCCTTAGTTGCACCTTCCCTACTGCCCAGACAGGGTGAGTGGTGGAGTGCTTGGTGATGTCATGGAATGCCTGGGTGTCTGGAGTGGTGCTGAGTGTCAGTTGGAGCCTGCTGGCTGAACAGCAGGGAGCTTCTGGTGGAGCTTTCGTCAATGTATTTACCTACTTACCTGAAACTTACATGCTTGATAACCTGCAACTAAGTCATAATAAACAATCTTCTACAATCTACTCTACGGCAACCTGGACTTCTTTTACCATTATAACACTGACGACGATCTGAAGAAAGAACCTACGTGTTGTGGAAAATAGAGTACACCTGAACCTGCTGAAGGAACTGGAACTAAAGAACCTGTAGCCTGAAGGAAAAGGAATGTCCCGGTTAGCCACACCAGTGTTCCTCATCAGGTGGACAGCCTGCAGTCAGCGGGGTTTGACATTTTTGACGTCAATGAACTGATCCCAGCTAGTCTGCTTGCTTGCCTGCCCCGTTGGGCTGAAACAGATTTCAACAAGTGCAAGCACTAGGAGTTACTACAAGTGTACATGGAGTCTTTTTACTTACTGCTATGAAGTCGGATGAGTCACCTAGAGCAACCAACAGTGTTTACTTTTAAAGGAATGGGTAGTATTTCTTTGGCACCATCAAACAGCCGGGGTGTTTGATCGACTTTGTGCGTATTACATGGGAATTGGAGGAAGCAGTTGCATGTATTTGGAGGAACTTGGCAGCATTTATTTTAAAGGAACTGGCAGTGTTGTGAATACACTCAGTTGTTTGAAGAACCGTCTGCATGATCTCTGTGCTACCAACCATGAAGGTTCATTGAAATTAAATAATACGAGTGAGTTCTGCAATGCTGTGGAGGCATTTTAACTTAGGCATGGGCATATTTTTGGTGTTGCGGAGTGTGTGCCCCTGTGTCATTGGGTTTCTGCAGGATTTAAATGGACAGCAAGACTGTATTGGATTCAAAGCTCGTGTTGTGTTGTTTTTCATGCTTGCGCAGAGGTTAAATAATGGGCTGAATTTAATATATATATATTGCATGTCATTTTGCATGCTGAGTGCTTGTTTATTGTTGCTAACATTTATTTCTTCTCTACGTGTATTATGTCATGCTTTTATGGGTCTTGAGTTTCAGCTTGTGTCTCGTAATGGTGCGGTGCATGTGTTTTTCTGAATGATTGTAGAGTCATGTACTCTGGCATGAGGTCGAATATCTTACTATGCTTTGCTTGTCATGTGTGCTTTACAATTGTGTGCGCGTGGTAGAGTCGAGTACCCTGGTATTGAGCTGTAGGGCCATTTACCCTAGTGCCGTGTAGTAGAGTTGGGCGTACCCTAGTGCTGTGTTGTAGGGTTGTCTATCCTAGCGCTGAGTTGCAGGGTCATGTATCCTGGTACATTATGAAGTGCATGTTGTAGGGTTGTGTACCCTAGTGCTGAGTTGTAGGTTTGTGTACCCTAGTGCTGAGTTGTGATGTCATGTACCTAAGTGCTGGGTTGTAGGGTTTTCCACCCGAGTGCTGCTTTCCAGTATCGTTTATCCTGGTACGGTATGTAGTGCATTGCATGATTCTCTTGTCCTTGTCAGGCGTACAGTGTGGCCTGATACTCCACGTCCTTTCTGGTTATGGTATGCTCTTGTTAATAAGTTCCCTAAGTAAAGGGGAGGGGTGTGACTTTAATGTATTTATTGCTTTAGGAATTTTCTATCAATTTTTGTTGACTCTAATGGATTTACAGGTAGATGGATCAAGCATTTTTGCGAGCGCAAACGGTGCGAATCGCAAAATTCGGCCGTTTGCGCCCGCAAAAATTACATTTGAGATGCATCAAGGGTTCATGCACTTGCAATTTAAGAATTCGCAAATAATTGTGAGTTCTCAAATTGCGATTGCATTTAAGCAATCGCAATTTGCGATTCCTTAAATGCAATGCATGAACCATTCCTAGATTGCGGATTCGCAATCTGGGGCCGCTATTTACCGCGAAGTCAAACTATGTGGTAAATAGCAAAAACTTAGAAAAATGCACTTCAGGGCATTTTTCTAAGTTGTGTGTTACACACACACATGTCCTTGGGACATGTGTGTGCGCAACACCAGTGAACATTACCATTTCAGGGGTGCAACAGGGTGTCCTTTGGACACCCTGGCACCCTTGAAATTGCCCCCCTCCACCACCCCCTTTTCTGAATAACCCTTGAAATTGCGGCACATTTGCGATTAGCTAATTGCTAATCGCAAATATGGAATGACCACCCATTCATTCCTATGGGCCTGGCCCATAGGAATGAATGAGAAAGCCATTCCTTATTTGCGATTAGCAATTGGATAATCGCAAATTAGGAATCAGTAGGAATCGCAAATAATATTGCGATTCCTACATGCAACCCGTTTTGTGAGTCTTTAATAGCGAATCCTTAAAATACGCTAATAAGGACTCGCAAAACATGACTTTGATGAATCTGGGGGTTAATGCTTTAGGAATGTTCTATCAAATTTTGCTGACTCCAATTTATTTAAGGCTTTAGGAATGTTCTATAAATCTTTGGTGACTTTAATGTGTTTAATGTTTTAGGAATGTTTTTTTGACTTTTCATCTTTAGCATGTTGAATTAACATTTCATTAGTTCAGCTTGCAGTTTCCCTCTTATTTTTATAATTTAGTGTTACATTATAAAGGAAAAAATGTGTCTCTGTTGGAAAAATACTGCTATATAACTGATGTGCTACCCTGTATTCCACCGCTATCATTCTCTGTGATTTGCCACTTTCTCTAAGGTATGGCCGCAGAGTGAACGGTTTGCCAAATTTCAAGAAAAGGCCTGAAAATTGACTTTTAAGTAATGGGGGAGGGGGTGGCTCCAGAGACAACAGGTTATTTGAGCTGAGGAACCGTAAATTCTTGCACCGTTTCTGGAAATAAATACATTACTTCTCTTGACATACAGTACATTTTCAAAATACACACGCATCAAAACAAAGCAAATCTCAGCTTATGTTACTTTTCTTTCAAAACACCTGTAAGCTTTTTACTTAACTCAGTGGGTTAGGCTCCTGTTGCCAAGGCCTGTGTGTAACCTGCAGCGGACAGGCTCAAACTCTTGCAGAACCGTAGCTTTTTTAGCTCAGTAAAACAAGTCCTATTAAGGTGGGTAAGGATAACACCTAATCTATAAATACCAACTTCAGTTAGGGGAGTGAGGTATCTGTCCAATTTCATAATGTTTAAATAATATTTAAATTATATGCACAGCGTTGTTGCTTACAACTCATAGGCTTATCTGCGCTTGTTGTGTGGACACAAAATATGTCAGAAATCAGAAAAGCAAAACGCTATGATTATCAAATATCAAAACTGAAAGTGCGACTCCTCAAGGATTAATTAAAAACAAAAAAATATACTATTTAATGAACTATAGCCTAAAATGACTACATACATATATGTTTTGTATTGCTGGATTATGGTGCATGCTTGTAAACGAGGTCGTAAAACCTTACACTGATTGCGTAGAGCATTAAGGTTGATAAAACGGAACACAAAAAACTCGGAAACGAACTGATAATTAAAAAAAAAAAAAAAAAAAAAACAGATGTCAGTGGATTTTCCCAAATCGACTGAGCTCTTGTTTTGCGTTTCTAAAGACAGGGGGTTGAAAAAAGGTTACAGTAAAGGCTATGTGAATGCAAGAACTTTATATTTCGGTCAGAGGGGCAGCCAGAGCATGTCGACCATACATTGTATCTCAAAGTGAAGTGTTTTTATGTCGCGCTCACTCGGACTGCACTGTTATCCGTTTTTCGTCATCCGTAAAAATATCACAAAAAACCATCCAATCAAGTCTCGCGTAAGTAATGACTCTCGTCCCATGTAAAACTACTTCCATTGTGTCTATTTCGTTAAAGCACTGGGCATCGGCAGCGTTCCAGGCGTACGCACGAGATGTTCTCTCTCAGACACGCGATTGTCAAATTCAACAAAATGGAAGCCGAAATTATTTTCACAGCTCATCACGCAGTCCCCACACCTCTCTCGACGAACATCCCTTGCGGGGTGATCTGCATGGTTCCTTGACGCCCGACACACAATGGAGGCCTTCATGAAAGAGAACACGCAAAGGCCCTGATTATGAATGAATGCCCTGTCGGAATTACAAGATCCCTGGGAACACCGTGGGCCTGGAGTTTCCCCCAGAATAATGTCCTAGTTGATTCTCTGAAATAGAGAAAAACATGCTGGAATCGGTGCGGGCAGCAGTTTCCCAGAGGTTACTATCCATCAGGGTCGGACTAGGTCAGAAATACCCAAAATAAGTGGTCCCCATTAGTGAACTAAATTGGGTCGGCATTCAGCACTTAAAGACACATTGTATAAATGTTGTGCAAGGTAAGTGAGACTGCATGGACTTGAGCTTGATACAGGCACTTTGTGTTTTTATTTCAGGGAAATTTACAGTAAAAATTGGCACATCAGATAATAGATCATGCCCACAAAGAACCAAAAACCCGGCCTGCACACCTACCTGTCAGACCAGTCGGTCGGACACTGACTGATTGCCCTGTAGGCCAGTGATGTTTTAAGGCATGGGGAAAGTGGGCAACTGCCCAGGGCGCCGACCTAAAGTGCCTCCTAGGGAACTGAAATTCCTCTCTACCTCACATCTGTCTATTTATCCAACTGTACAAAATATTTTTGTCGTCGCGATTAGCCTGATTTGCAGAATCAGGCCATTTCTGACCACAAAAATGCATTTGGTATGTATTAATCCCAAATTGCGAACATGTTACCGAATCACAATTTGGAATTTCAAATACATATTGATTCGGTATTCGGAAGGGGCGTGTTTCAAGGGCATCCCTTCCAAATACCGAATCAGAATGAGATTTAGAATGTTTTGTGACTAAAAAATGCGGTGTTAACCCATTCGCAATTGAGAATGTTTACAAACATATTTTTTAAGAGCAGGCATCACTGACTACTCTTAAAAAATAAATATGAAACTTTTCATTTTCATTTTAAAACGCATCCCGTTTTCCTTTAAGAAAAGCGAGCTACATTAAGAAAAAAAAAGATTGCTTTATATTAAAGAATCACAGACATGGTGGTCTGCTGCCCCCAGCAGCCATCCCTGTGATGGCAGCAAATCCAAGGGGTTACAAACTGCAACTTTCCTTATCTAATTGTTAAATCACAGATGCCCCCTGTCAAACAACCAGTACAGAGAAGTATGGTGGGGGTGACAAAGGTAATAGGAAATTTCAGATGTGGAACTTGTAAAATTTGTCCTTTTGGCAATAAAAAATGACAGAATACAATTCAATGGTCAAACGTTATAGTGAAAAATATGACCAAATGTAAAACCAAAAATGTTATATATCTCTTTCTCAGTCCATGTGAACTAGGGTATATTGGTGAAACATCCCGTAGTTTTAACACACGACTTACAGAGCATCGCTCAGCGATTCGAACTAAAAAGATGTCAGCGCCAATGGTGGAACATTATGTCACAATGAATCACACCGAGGATGACATTAAATGGTTCATCCTTGAACTAATCTCACCGAAGAACAACCAAAGGAGTGAATTAATCCGCAAAAAACGTGAGGTATATTGGATATTTACCCTGGACACTTTAAAAACAGGTTTAAACCAGGAGATTCCCGGGGCACAGGTCCATAACAGTAACTCACAATAAGACAAGGGCTTTAGTTCCATAGTAATAGCTTTAGATCTAGACTTGCACACATATAACCATATGTATTTAAGGGAATAACATGATTTTTCTAAAAACGCTGTAATAAGGACCTTTTTTGAGCCTATGCACTCGACAGTAATTCATTATAAGATAACGGCCATAGAGATATATTGATAGTTTTATATTCAGACTTGTATGCATTCAATCACTACTAGCTCTTAATCACATGCACTTAGATAGAATTCAGCATATAATATTCACTGTGCAGCATCTATTGTGAATATGGTTTCGCACAGAAATCAAATCTATTCATAGGATCACTGAAATAATATCGACCTCAAAAATATCGAGTTGCCAAAATATCGTTGACAAAATATCGATGGACAAAATATCGACTGGCTATCTTTAAACAGGTAAGTACAAAAATATCGACTCTAAAATATCGAGTTACTAAAATATAGACTGTAAAAAATATCGTTTTTTTTAAATGTCTTTAAATTAAGTTAATACTAATGTAGTAATAAATATATTTATTATAAAATAGTTAACAATTATTGTAACAACTGTAGTGAAATCTACAATAGCTAAAGCGTTGGATAGCGTAGGGGTAAAATTTACTATTCCCACTCCAGTGGGTGCAACAGTAGGGAAAGCGTTGGATAGCGTAGGGGTAAAATTTACTATTCCCACTCCAGTTGGTGCAACAGTAGGGAAAGCGCTGGATAGCGTAGGGGTAAAATTTACTATTCCCACTCCAGTGGGTGCAACAGTAGGGAAAGCGCTGGATAGCGTAGGGGTAAAAATTACTATTCCCACTCCAGTGGGTGCAACAGTAGGGAAAGCGTTGGATAGCGTAGGGGTTAAAATTACTATTCCCACTCCAGTGGGTGCTACAGTAGGGAAAGCGTTGGCTAGCGTAGGGGTTAAAATTACTATTCCCACTCCAGTGGGTGCAACAGTAGGGAAAGCGCTGGATAGCGTAGGGGTAAAAATTACTATTCCCACTCCAGTGGGTGCAACAGTAGGGAAAGCGTTGGATAGCGTAGGGGTTAAAATTACTATTCCCACTCCAGAGGGTGCTACAGTAGGGAAAGCGTTGGATAGCGTAGGGGTTAAAATTACTATTCCCACTCCAGTGGGTGCTACAGTAGGGAAAGCGTTGGATAGCGTAGGGGTTAAAATTACTATTCCCACTCCAGTGGGTGCTACAGTAGGGAAAGCGTTGGATAGCGTAGGGGTTAAAATTACTATTCCCACTCCAGTGGGTGCAACAGTAGGGAAAACGTTGGATAGCGTAGGGGTTAAATTACTATTTCCACTCCAGTGAGTACAACAGTATAAATAGGCAAAAGTTCATAATTAATTATAATTTATAGAAAAATTAGTACCAAGTAAAAAATGTTTCCTATACCAATTACTTTTATTTACCAATTCTTTTTTTTTTCATGGACAATTATTAATTAATCAAACAATTAAATTATTTAACTTAATTAATTATTTATTGATTTACTTCCCACCCTATTCCCCTATAAACCCACAACCCAGTACTGAAACTAATTTACTATAAATTAATTATTTATCAATTAAACAATTATTATGAATTAGCAATTATTTTTTATTTAATTACCTATTAATAATTATTTTACAATTAATTATAATTTACATAATTAATTAATTTAATTTAAATTACTACCCACCCTATTCCCCTATAAACCCACTACCCGCTACTGATACTAATTTACTATAAATTAATTATTGATCAATTAATCAATGAATATTAATTACCTTTTTTTATTTAATTACCAATTATTAATTATTTGACAATTATTATTAATAATTACATAATTATTTAATTCTATTTAAATTACTTCCCACCCTATTCCCCTATAAACCCACTACCCGCTACAGATTTATATTACACAATTATTAAAAAGTAGTCAAAACTTACCTTATTTTCCTTTTACTTTTGTCTATATTCTATATAGTCGATATTATGTCTAATCTATATTTTTGATTCGATATTTTGGCTATTAATATCGATATGACTCGATATTTTTGTAGTTGATATTATGTCTGGTCGATATTTTGTGTAGTCGATATTTTTTACTCGATATTATGTCCTGTCTATATTTTTGATTCGATATTATGTCTGTTTACCCTATTCATACCCTAAAGAAGTGCATTTATCGTACTAGTGGGCATATGTACCCCCAAAAATAGCAAATACGTCCAATATGCTATTATGAGACTTTTATGCTAATAAAGGACTTTTTACATATAAACAATGAAGGTGTTGTGATTGCTTTGTGTCCTCAGGCGGACACCGTACTCTCCCGACTACGGAGTATTCTTTAAAAATTTTGGCGACGAGGCACCAACCCAAGAACCCACGGATGACAACAAGCATAAATAAATAAAAAGAAGGAAGATAAAAACGAAGAGAGAACAAAGGAATCAAAGGAAAAAAGGAGAAGAAAGTAAAGGAAAAGGAAAGTTTACGGAAAAAAAAATAGAGGAGAGCTCTGTAAATATTTCGGTGAGTGTTCGCCACATTACCCCTTGAATGCTCATGACGAGCTGAGCTCGTCATGAGCCACGGCGCTCCGGTGCTCATGACGAGCTCAGCTCGTCATGAGCCGTGGAACGCTCGCATGCGGGGATAATTTGAGTTGAAAGAAAAAGTGCGAGTAAAATATTTTGACGGAAAAAGGAAAGCACTGTACGGCGCACCGTTAATGAGAGAAGTGATTTTACAAAAAAAAAAACAAGTTAAAAGTGTGATTCTGAGGAAAATAGTTTGCGCTTCAGTTAAACCAACCGCCAAACATATGCATGCAACGTTCATGATAAACTGTCAGCTGTGCGTGCGTCACCGTTTCTGATTTCCCTTCAGATGACGATACTGTGCGCTCAAACTGTCAGCTGTGTTTACGTCACGCGCAGGCAGCCATCTTAGAAGATTGGGAATCACAGTGCCTCAGAAAATAGACGCGCAGCGCCAGTTTCGGAAGGAACAACAGCGAACAGTTAAAGGAAAGGAAGCTTCCTATTGAAATAAAGTGTTCAAAATTTACAAAGCAATTAAAAATAAAGTCATTCTGCAACAGTGAGAGCGATGTAAATAAAAGAGTTAAGGAAGTCATACATAACATAGTGATTTATGGAGGTGTAACAAGTATATATTTATATATATATATATATATACTCAGCAACAGCAAAACTGCATAGCTGCAAGTAAAAAGGAAAACTTAACATAATAAAGACACCAAGGAGAAAAAAAATTTGAGAGACTAGAGTAAAGTGGTTATTGTAAAAAAAAACAAAAAAAAAACTATAATAAGGCATAGCATAATGGCTTCAGGGTACCTGTGGAATCTAACTCCACCGCAAACATTCCTTCCAGGAAAAGGAGAACCAGAAATAAAGTGGGAGGAATGGAGGGAGTATTTTATGAATTACATATCAAACTTTGAAGATGATGAAGAATTTAATGCAGGGAAAAAGTACAAGATATTATTATACAGTGGGGGCATAACACTGCCCGACATACGGCTGTATTATTGGCTTTCGCAATTGGTGATGGTGAATAGATGAAAATATGCTCTACCGGATGATCCGGCATGTGCCCTAGATAGATTTCAGATGGACAGGGCTGGATATCGTGGGGCGTTCTACTCGGGCACGCGGAAGAGACAGTATGTAGGTCCTACTCAGCACACGTTGCAGATATGGAAACTCGCTAACTCCCGCTTGGGTTGACTAAACAAGCATACCACTGTGACACTTCTGTGGCTTTCCCAAAAGCTCGGTATGCTCTGTCACCACCCGGGGTTCGACAAATGGGATATGATTGGTATATCGGTAGTGGGGGATCTGATTAAGAGAGGTAGAATCCTTCGGCTTGAAGAGCTACAGAAAGCTTATCAGCTGGCGCCCGGTGAAGCCTTCAGATATTTGCAAATTAGACATGCTCTGATGGCAGTGTTCCCCAACTGTGCAGATATACCGGAATCCTCCCCTCTGGAGGACCGACTGCTGGATGGACAGCTGTGCACCAAGGCAATCTCCCTCTAATATAGGAAGCTTAGCAATAACATGCCAGACTCCTTTGCACAGCTTAAGGAGAAGTGGGAAAGAGATCTTTGGAGAGGTTGAAGAGGAGGATTGGATACAAGCGTTAATGTCCCCTAGAAAGGCTGCCATTACACTACGATATCGACTCATTCAACTCCGAATTCTACACCGCTCCTATCTGACTGGGATTACCCTAGCAAAGATTGGGTATCGGCCAGACGATTTGTGTTTCAAAGGCTGTACGCAGTCTGCTAGTTTTTAGGTTTCGCCTGGCGAACAGCTGCACAAGCAGCGTTTCGCGCAGGGGAAATCTTTTGTTTTGAAGTATGTGGACTTTGTCCCGCCTCTGTTTTCCATTGGCTAGCTCCATAAATGGAGGCTAGCCATTGGAAAACAGAGGCGTCCGCCATTCTGCGAGGCGACTCGTGGGCGTTCCTGAGATTTGTTCTCATCCAGCCCCTTTTAGGACGTCAGTGCGGCGGTGGGCGGGGTTTATTTTTTGGGTCGTCCATGTTTCTTTTGGTCATTCTGCGGCCGACCGCCGCCGGAGGAAGTCCAGGTCCAGGTGAGTGCTTTTGATTGTGGCCGTTCCCGCCGCCCCCTCCTGCTGTCCGTGTGCCCGTTCCCGCACCCCCCTCTCGCTGTCCGTGCCTTTCCCGTCCCCCCCCCGCTGTCCGTGCCTTTCCCGCCCCCCTCCCGCTGTCCGTGCCTTTCCCACCCCCCCTCCTGCTGTCCCTGCCTTTCCCGCCCCCTCTCCCGCTGTCTGTGCCTTTCCTGCCCTCCCTCCCGCTGTCCGTGCCTTTCCTTGTTTCCATTTCCTGGTCTGGAAGCCATAGTGGGAACAGTAAATCTGTAAGTATTAGAACACAGCTGTCCATTAACCTCATGCGTTAAGAGTTGCCTTTGACTAATCCTAGCTTTTGAACCAAGCATGTCAAGTTTCCTGGGATGTGGAGGCCTACACTTACCATGAGCAGACACTACAAGCCCCAGCATGCTCATTATGAAAAAGCAGGACTGGCTGTGTCACACTGATGAGGAGGGTCCAGTTGGCAGCCATGATGAGACCATGTGAAATGATAGGGTCGTCCATTTCAGTGGACCGTATTTTGTACCTCGTGCATTTTCCGTTACTTGCCACATTGTTGTCAGCCTCATTTAGCGCGGGTTGTTTCATCTTGACGTCGCTGCTTATCTGTTATTAGCTCGCACTGAACAAAAGCAGTTACTCGTCCCTAATTCAAGTAAATTCAACTTTAAGTGGCTGCAACAAGCAATACTCACCGTGTTTCCTGAACCTGGCCCCCAATTAGCATGCAGTTTTCATGTTAAATTGCAGGCCCTGCTAAACGATTGTTATTGTTCAGTATGTTCGACGTTACGTTACAAAGATGGATTAATCATTGGCTCGGTGCAAGTATATATGGTTCTTTCTGTTGTGGCATATGATTACCCATTTCTATCTAATTGGAATCCGAAAGGGTTCGATTGATTTACACGGACTCTAAATTGCAAACACTTGCTAATAAAGAACGAATAGCTTCTATTTAGTATCTGTTATTCTCGAGTGTAATTTAGGGACAGAGCTTTTGTTTACATGTGCGAGGCCGTTTTACCGCACGCTGCAGTCTGCTGGGTGGGTTTACTGCGGGCGGCTGCCTGCGGCGTGAGATCGCCGACCCTCACACAGTCAAGGCGGAGGCAGCAGGTCCAGTTTGCCCACTCCTCTGCGCCTTCTGCACGGCTCGAGCTCTACTCATCATAGTCCTCTTCCCATACCACGCGGCTGGCCTGCATTTCTCAATTGCAACCTGGGGGCAAAAAGCCCTCATTCAAGGTTGGAGGTTGGGCAGCTAAAGCAGTTACTCCTTTTTAAAGCTGTTTCCCCACCGTGGCACATGAACTGAGAGGAATATCAGACTTGCGGGGTCATGCCCAGGCTGCCAGATGTCTCACTATCATGGGGAATACAAAAGATACAGGACGTCCCTTTTTACAAAATGTTTAATTGTTTGGACAACAACACCCATGATGCATAGGCGTTTTTTTAGGTTTTGCCTGGCGAACAGCTGCGCAAGCAGGGTTCCGCGCAGGCGAAATCTTATGTCAGAACAGTGTGGCCTTAGTTCCGCCTCTCTCTTCCATTGGCTAGCTCCATAAATGGAGGCTAGCCATTGGAAGAGATCTGTGTGTGTGTGTGGCTATGAGTTTGTGTGTGTGGCTCTCAGTGTAAATGTGGATCTGTGTGTGTGTGTAGCTCTGAGTGTGTGTGTGGCTCGCGGTGTATGTGTATGTGTCTGTGACTCGCGGTGTGTGTGTGTGTGTGTGTGTCTGTAGCTCTGGGTGTGTGTGTCTGTAGCTCTAGATGTGTATGTGTGTGTGGCGCTCTGGGTGTGTGTGTGTGGCTCTGAGTGTGTGTGTGTGGCTCTGAGTGTGTGTGTGGCTCTGGATGTGTGTGTGTGTGTGTCTATGGCTCTAAGTGTGTGTGTGTGTCTGTGGCTCTGGGTGTGTGTGTGTGGCTCTGGGTGTGTGTGTGTGTGTGGCTCTGGGTGTGTGTGTGTGTCTGTGGCTCTGGGTGTGTGTGTGTGTGTGTTTGTGGCTCTGAGTGTGTGTGGGTGTGGCTCTCTGGGTGTGTGTGTGGCTCTCTGGGTGTGTGTGTGTGGGGCTCTGTGTGTGTGTGTGTGGCTCTGGGTGTGTGTGTGTGGCTCTGGGTGTGTGTGTGGCTCTCAGTGTGTGTATAGCTCTGAGTGTGTGAGTGGCTCTGGGTGTATGTGTGTGTGTCTTTGGCTCTGGGTGTGTGTGTCTGTAGCTCTGGGTGTGTGTGTGTGTGTGGTGCCCTGAGTGTGTGTGTGTGACTCTGAGTTTGTGTGTGGCTCTGGGGGTGTGTGTGTGTCTATGGCTCTAAGTGTGTTTGTGTGTCTGTGGCTCTGGGTGTGTGTGTGTGTGGCTCTGGGTGTTTGTGTGTAGTAGTAATTGCTGTCTGCTGAGCTCGTGCGTAGGGTACAATAGGTCTCACAGTTGCGAAAGATTAAGCTAATGACAATGTAAATGGCAGTGACATTTATTTATCTGTATTCAAAACCAAATCATAAATACAAATTTTAACATTTACAATGCCAATAGCTCTAACTTTTCCAAAGGCGAAACCATTGCATTGTGAATGCTTGTTACCATATGATTTGGGAATGCCCGATGGTACAAAGTGGGTGGGACAGAATTACAAGACACATGCAATCTGCCCTTGAACAGACTATTGCCCTGACGCCCCAACTGGGCCTATTAAATATATGGGAGGAGACGGACCTTACGGAGACAGAAAGACAGTTCGCAACGCTGGGCTTCACATTATTTAAGAGAGAAATTGCTAGGGGATGGGGGGAGTGCAGTAGCAGTATGGAGGAAGAAGCTTGATAAATGTATGATAGCGGAGAAAGAGGTGTTTATTGCACGAGGGTGTCCAAAGAAATGGGACAGGAAGAGGTCCAAATGGAACCGGTACAGGGGGGAGATAAGTGTATCCCCGATAGTAGAATTGGAATTGCGGAGGAACAGAGGAAATGCGCCAAATGTGTAAATGTGTATATTGCTTGCAACTATTGATCAATGTACCGCTGAATACGCCTTGTAATCTGGGATTAATTGCACAATGGCATAGGGTCTGCTGTTTGTTTCAATAAAAATATATATTAAAAATATATATATTATTACACAGTCTAGGTGCAGGAGGAATACAAGTATTCAAAAGCATTAACAAAAAGACCAGAGGAGAAGGAGAAAAAGATGTGTTTGAAAACGCAATAGATGACTTGAACAGTTACTACAAGCCAACTGTTTGCGTGGGAGTGGATAGGTATACATTTTTCCACAGAAAACAAGGAAAAGATGAGTCAATAGACGACTATGTGTCAGCTTTGAAAAATTTGGCAATAAACTGCCGCTTCGGAGAATTACATGACGAGTTCATAAGGGATCAGATTGTTATGCAAGGGTCCAACAGTAACATCCAGGATAATCTATGGGCAAAGGTTGAGTACCCACTACAAAATATAATTTACATTGCTAAGAAGGCTGAACTTACAGGAAGATGCGCGAAGGCAGTCATTGCAGAAAGCAATGATAAGAAAGAAAACGGAACAGTAAATAGGGTGACTGATGTTAAAAAAAACAGCAAAACGAACCGTACTTACAAGAGCCATAAACCTGTGCAAGGAAGAACACAGTACAGTGACAGACGGCGCTACTACAGATGCGGTAGTACAAGTCACATGGCTGATGACAAACGGTGCCCAGCGCATGGCGTGAAATGTACAAATTGCAGAATTGTTGGACATTTCCAAAAGGTGTGCTACAGGCGTAGCACTAGCAAAGTGAAAATGGTGGAATGTGAGGGGGCAAATAGTCGGAACACATCCGATGACGATGACGAAAACATGTTCATATTGAATATAGATGATGAGTGCGTCACTAGTGTTGATGCAGAGAGGAAGTCAAGAACCAAAAAACCTATGTGTGAGATTACAATAGGTGGGATCGAGATCAACATTGTGGTGGACTCAGGGTCCCCCTACACAATAGTGAATAATGAGGTATGGAAGGAGAAGTTTGCTCCCCAGCTAAGGAAACATCTGGATAAAGCCAACATCACTATTAGAACATTCACTAGAGATCCCATCGAAGTGTGTGGATTCAGAAAGTTAAATTTTGCGTACAAATAAAGAGAACCTGTATGTATCAGCGGTGGGGCATTCTGTGTTGGGCTGGATGGACCAAGGGGATCTGGGAATAAAACTTGATCCCAGCAAGGCAGACCAAGTTCTAGTTGTGCATGATAGTGAGAGTTACAGCAAAACCTTGTTGGATAAGTTTCCAAGTGTCTTCAATGGAAAGATAGGGGCACTCAAAGGATATACGCACAAAATAGTAGTCAAGAGTGATGCCGTTCCAGCACTGCACAAAGTGCGCAACTTGCCATTTTCCATAAAGGAGCAACTGGACAAACTTCTCAAGGAAGGTGTGATAGAGCGTGTCGAAGCCTCAGAATGGGTAGCCCCATTAGTCGTGGCAAAATGGCCAAATGGCAGTTTGAGGCTGTGCATAGACGTGCGTGATTTAAATAAAAGCATTGTGGTTGAACAGTATCCCTTGCCAAGGGTCAATGAGATGCTGGCCAAAACCAAACAAGTGAAGTGGTTTTCAACCATAGATTTGAAATCTGCCTATCACCAGGTTCCCCTCCACAAAGAGAGCAAGAACCTCACTACATTTGTAACACCTTTCGGGTGTTACCGTTTCAACAGAGTCCCTTTTGGATTGGCGTCTGCGACCACAATGTTTCAGAGACTAATGCAAAACATCTTCGCAGACATTCTGGACTTGTTAACATTCCAAGATGACATCCTCATCATGGGTAAAACCAGGCAAGAGCATGATGAAAAGGTAAATCAAGTTCTTGAGACACTCGCAGCGAAGGGCTTGACGGCGGAGTACAATAAATACAGATTTGCCTGTCGCAAAGTTAATTACCTCGGGCACGAAATAACAGAAGAAGGAATTTCTCCCAAGAAAGAACTGTTAGATGCCATTAACGATGCACCTGAGCCCATGAACAAGGAGGAGTAACAGTCCTTTCTAGGACTGGTTGAATTCTATGCGAAATTCATAAAGAATTTCTCTCACAAGACTTACCCACTAAGACAATTGTTAAAAATGAAAAACAAGTTTCTATGGGATGACGATTGCCGTAGCAAATTTAATACTTTAAAGAAAGACCTGTGCACAACTGTCCAGTTGCAAGGTTTTGACCCTATGCTTCAGAGTATAGTAACGACAGAAGCTAGCTGCAGAGGTTTGGGACCTGTCCTAACCCAGTGGGATGTCAAAGGTATTGAGTGCACCATAGCCTTTGCCTCGCGCTCTTTGACTCCAAGTGAAAAGACATTTTCTGTCATAGAGCATGAGGCACTGGCATGTATATGGGCTCTCGAACACATCAGGCAGTTTGTGTGGGGTGGCAGAGTGGTTCTACACAGCGACCATAAACCTTTGACAAAATGTTTTACTACCAAGGGTTTGTACACTGCGTCACCAAGGCTAACGCAATTGTCAATGAAATTGCTAGAGTATAACTATGTTGTAGAGTACGTTCCTGGGGTTAAGAATGTTGTTGCAGACTTTTTAAGTCGCTTGCCACTACCTGAATGTGAAAAACGTGATGAGTGCAAGGAAGTGAGTATTGCCAGTGTGAGAGAGGAGTTAGAGGGTATCTCTCTCGATGAGTGGAACACAGAACAGGAGACGGATGAGACGTTGTGTGAAGTGATGGAGATGATAAAAAAGGGATGGGGCTCAAAGAATGCCTTATCGAGAGATTAAAACCATTCTGGGAAGTGAAACATGAACTCTCAAATGAAAATGGTTTGTTGTTAAGGGGGGGAAATGTAGTACCACCTAAAACGCTAAGAAGAAGAATGCTTGACATATGCCACGAGGTGCAACCGTAAATCGCCATAACAAAAAACAGAGTTAAGAACAGTTATTGGGGGCCCAGTGTAAGCCTAGAAGTTGAAAGGGTAGTCAGGGACTGCTCCTCTTGTCTGAACTCTGATAAAACACAAGTGAACTTTAGACCACCATTACAGCCCATACCCTCTCCATCCATGCCGTGGGAGAGAGTGGGTGTGGATATCATGGGGCCCATAATGGACAATGGAGAACAGGTGTATATGGTTGTCCTTATCGACCACTTCTTCAAATGGCCCGAGGTAAAATTTCGGACTCAAACCTGATTCAACCAATGTGGTGAAATTTCTTGATAAAGTTTTCACACGGAAGGGACTACCAAAAACTATAGTCAGTGACAATGGCCCCCAGTTTACCTCTGACACCTTCAAGAGCTACGTTCTTAGAAACAGTGGGTGCCACAAAACAACCTCAGTTTACCACCCCGCTGGCAACGGGGCAGTGGAGAGGTTTAACAGAGTTATAAAAGGGATTGTACAACTGGCTAAAGGCAATAATAGGAAATGGAGACAAGAAGTATGCAAAACTGTATGGGCGTATCGCATCATACCATGCGTTACCACTTGCTATAGCCCTTTTGAACTGATGCGGGGCAGGACCCCTTTGTGTAAGGACAATGTAGGTTGGGTTAAGGCAGCTAAAAGAGTGATCTGGACAACTGAAATGGTTGAGGAAAAAATTAAAACGGCACAAGACAACAGTAAGGAAAGGTATGACTTGAAAGATGGGAGCAGACCAGTCAAGCTTGAGGTTGGGGACATGGTAAGGGTGAAGAGAAGTGGACACATTAGCAGGCAGTAATAGGTACACAGAGCCTCTTACAGTACGTGAGGTGTTCTGTAATTCAGCTTTGCTTAGCGATGGCAAGGTGTGGCACTTCTCAGCCATATCACAGTGTAAAAACACAAAAGAGGATCCTGACAACAGGACCCAAGAACGTACATGTGATCTTAATAGAGCATTTACCGGATGGTCTGATGAGGAGATGGATTGTGAGCCACAAGCATACAACAGTGCAGGACATTCTACTTGCGAGCTTGGCAACACCTCTCCCAGTCATAGTGAGCAGTGTGATTCAGGCACAGGTAGAGCTAGTAGGAGGCTACCTCCCATACCAGCTTCCAACCCTGCCTCTAACCATGTTACTAACCGTGTTACCATCAGGACGGGTAGGAGGATATTGCCACCTGTTAAATTGTCAGATTATGTTTGTGAATAGTTTTGAAATGTATACTTTCACATATCGTTATGTTG
Organism: Lissotriton vulgaris; assembly: GCF_964263255.1. Lineage (NCBI taxonomy): Eukaryota > Metazoa > Chordata > Amphibia > Caudata > Salamandridae > Lissotriton > Lissotriton vulgaris. The sequence continues at coordinate 1,304,448,127 of NC_141694.1, forward strand.
ACTTTACCCACTCTCCTCACCTCTTCTCTTCTCTTCTCCGCTTCCCAACCCTCTTTTCTTTTGCCCCTGTTCTTTCCATAAGGAAGAGGATGTGTTGTGATTGCTTTGTGTCCTCAGGCGGACACCGTACTCTGTTGCCTACGTCACCAGCTGTCATCCCTAGAATGTTGACAGATGACAGCTGGTGGCTGGCGGTGAAGGCTTGTAACGCTCCGTCGTCATGGAGCTAGTATTGGTACTTACTGAATAAAGAGACGAAATTTGTCTTCCCAACTACGTGGTATTCTTTACAGAAGGTTGTAGTGCCCACGGGATGTCATTTAACTAACAATTGCCCTATACAAAAGAAGAACAGTTACAATAGTAAGCCTAGCTTTCCATCCTGTAGTGGATGCCGTCCTTCGAATAATCAGCTAGTCCTATTTCCAGGTCTATGCTCGCAGGGCATGACCAGCGCAGTTTGGATGACATCAGATGCCATTCACATACGGAAATCCCTCGCCTACTAAAAGACACCAGAAGAGAAGCATTGCTCTCTTCTCCGTGAGATCTATCTGTAGATCTATCCACCTTAACCGTGAGCTTTAGCAATAATAACTTAGTTAGAAGTTCATGGCCGGTAATATCTCGTGCCCCTCATGGAGACACATCAGATATTGGTAATGAGAGGATAAAAGGGGTGGGTTAATCAAGCCCTTGCATGGACATAACTAGAGTGGGGTATAATTCAAAATTTGCTAACATTCGTGACAAGAATTTTCAATTCTATTAAGGACTAGGAGGCGAGGATTATGCTTATACTCAATTTCTTTACTGACATACAGCAGCCAATCACAGAACAGTAAAGAAAACAAAAACTACGTTACCCATGAACCCAGGGTAACCATAGAGTACACCAATGGTATATAAACAGTCTCAGAGGTAACCACTTCCTCTTTCTTTGTCCAAAATCCATTAGGCAGAACAACTTAAACATCATAAATCCAAGAAGAACATCATCCAGAAGAACCAAAATCCGAACGAGGAGGCGGAGGAACTTCCCAAAGCCACAGGAACAAAAGCAGGCCAAAGAGGAGAAGAAACTCGCAGCACACCTTCCACAAGGAAGGAGCCGGAGGAGCATCACTTGGGATCAGAGCCTGAAAAGAGACACAAAGCCGTAATACACATTCCGTGTAATCATGAGCAAATAAAGGGTGGGTAGAGAAAAAACAAGGTAATCATCACATTACAGTAGGAATAAGATCCATGAATCATTGCACAGTAACAATATATGATATAGTACATGCATATACAATGGGTGGGATAATCCTCGCCTCCTAGTCCTTAATAGAATTGAAAATTCTTGTCACGAATGTTAGCAAATTTTGAATTCTATTTCAGGACAGGAGGCTCCGATTATGCTTGTTCAAAGCTCCTCCACCACAACAGAAGCAACAGTAGGAACAGGCTTGAAGTAAAAGGTCTTAAACACAGAATCTGAGGACCAGTCAGCAGCTTTCATAATGTCACATAAAGTGACACCCAAAGAAAAAGCCTTAGAGGCCATGGCTCCTCGAGCCGAGTGAGCACCAAACACAGAAACATCAATGCCCGCTTCCCCCATGAGCCACCGTACCCAACGAGCCAATGTGGCCGGAGTAACGGGGCGAAAGGGCTTCTGTAAGGCAATCAACAATTGACCTTGCATATCAGAACGATGAAGAGAAGTACTTACCTCATAATCTTTAAGACATTGGACCACACAAAGGTTAGGTCGAGCCGGAAAAGAAGGGTAAGAGATGACCTCAGTGTTAGTTTTAGTGCGCCTGGAAAGGCGAAAGGAAACACCCTCAGGCGTGAAGCTACGACCCGCAAGATCCAAAGCGCGGACGTCTGATATTCGTTTGCAGGAAAGCAAACACAACAACATAGTAAGCTTGGCCGAAAGTTGTTTACGAGTCAATAAAGAATTAACCGGCCAAGCTTCCAGAAAACGTAAGACAACCGAAACGTCCCATAAGAAAACATATTTAGGACGAGGAGGAGTAGCCATACGAATACCTTTTAGAATCTTAGCCACAAGTGGATGTTCACCAACAGGTTTCCCATCCACAGGAAGATGACCCGCCGAAATGGCGGAACGGAAATTGTTGACTGTGCAGTAGGCCAAACCCGAAGAAGAGGACAGAGAAGCCAAAAAATTAACTATCAAAGAGATATCAGCCGATGTGGGATCAACTTGCCGTTGAGCACACCAATCACTCCAACGCTTCCAGGAGCTTCTATAACGCTTGTGAGTGTTTGGGGCCCAGGCGTTGCTGAGAAATCTGGTAGCGTCTGCAGAAAGGCCTGGCACCGCCCAACGTTCCCCGAAATCCACCACGCCAGGAGAAGGAGGGATCCGGACTGAACCAGGGGATGCGGATTCTGCAGTGGATGTAGAAGGAGATTCTCCTTCTGAGGAAGAAGAAATGGCAGGTCGCATGCCATCGCCAGAAGAACAGGGAACCACGGCTGAGCCCGCCAGAGAGGGGCAATCAGAATTAATTCCGCCCGAAAGCGCGTCACATAGGCCAGAACTCTTGGGAGCATCATGAATGGGGGAAACGCATAACAGAGGGACGATGGCCACGGCTGGAGGAAAGCATCGGTGGCCAGAGCTTCTGGGTCCGGTCTCCACCTGAAAAACTGGGGAAGTTGGGTGTTGAGACGGGACGCAAAGAGGTCGATCAGACACGGGCCCCAACTGCGAAGAAGTTGGCGAAACACCCGAGGATGGAGTCTCCAGTCGCTGAAGTCCTTCAGGTACCTGGAGTTCCAGTCCGACACAAGATTGCGAGAACCGGGAAGGTACTCCGCAATAACTGTGATCTTGTGCTGAAGGCAATAGTGCCAGAATTCCTTGGCAATCTCTGCCAACAACCTCGATCGAGTCCCCCCCAGCTTGTTGATGTAACGTACTGCTGAGACATTGTCCATCCGGAGAAGGATGCAGCAGTGGGACCGAAGAGGCGACAGGCATTTGATCGCAAACGACCCCGCCAGCAACTCCAAACAATTGATGTGGAGTGAAAGTTCCTGCGGAGACCACCGTCCCCCCGTCGAGATTGGACCGTAACGAGCTCCCCAGCCCCAACGACTGGCATCCGATTCGATCACAATCTCCGGAGAGGAGCCGAAAAGAGCTCTGCCGTTCCAGGCCTCCATGTGGTCCAACCACCATTGCATTTCCAATTTGGCCTCCTCCGAGAGAGGAATCAGATCGGAATAACGAAGGCCCCGCTGAAGATGTTGAATCTTCAGACGCTGAAGGGCCCGATAATGCAGCGGAGCTGGAAATATCGCTTGCAGGGAAGACGACAAGAGACCGACAACTCGTGCTAACAACCTCAATGACACAGTCGGACTCGAGATAATGGAATTCAATTCCCGCTTGATATACCGAATCTTCTGTTGGGGAAGCAGAAGTTGACAAGTGAGGGAGTTGACTCTGAACCCCAAGAAATCGATCACTTGAGTAGGATGAAGCACGGATTTGGGAACATTCACCAGAAAACCGAGGGACTGAAGAAGGTCTATAGTCCAGTCTAGATGAGTCATTAGTTTGACCGGACAATCCGCCAGTAGGAGGATGTCGTCCAAATAAATGATCAAGCGAACTCCGCAACTGCGGAGAGATTCCACCACAGGACGTAACAGTTTCGTGAAGCACCACGGTGCTGACGAAAGGCTGAAGGGCAGAACCTGATACTGATACCAAGTCCCCAGCCACTGAAACTGCAGAAAGCGGCGATGGGGACGGAAGATCGGGACAGAGAGATAAGCATCTTTGAGGTCCAGACGAACCATCCAATCCCGCTCCCTCAGGAGATCTCGCAACAGATGGATGCCCTCCATCTTGAAGTGCCGATAAACTACTCCCGCATTGAAATCCTTCAGATTGAGGACCAACCTCGATCCCCCTCCCTTCTTCTCCACCAGGAAGATCGAACTGGCAAACCCCTGAGGATGGCGTACTGTCGGCACAATGGCCCCTTTCAATACCAGAGACTTGAGTTCCTCTGTGATGAACTCCTGACTTTGCCTTGAGAAGTGAAGGGGAAGGGAGGACGAGACTGGTGGAAGGGATGATAGAATTCGATTTTGAATCCCTGAACCGTTTCCAGCACCCAAGCATCGCCTGAGATTGCGCGCCAATTGGCTAGAAAATGGCGAATCCTGCCCCCCAGAACAACACTGCATGCAGGAAGAAGTCTCACCTGAAGTGGCGGAATCCTGATATCCGCCGGAGTTGCCGCTTGATCTTCCTTTTTTGTACTGACCACGTCCTTTCCTGGAAGGGTAGAAGTTAGACCGCTGGGCATAACCGGAATCCTGCTGGCCTCCCCTATGGGACTGGTACCCACGTTGATTGGGTTGGTATTGACCACGGCCCGACGAGCGTCCCCTGTTTCGTCCGGCCCTGTTGAAAACCGGACACATGGCCCGTTTCAAGGATGCCTGTGCCTTGTCAATACTGCTAAAAGTACTGACAAAATGCGTGAGTTCTTTTAAGAAAGGCTGGCCGAAAAGAAGACCCTGAGCCGCAGCCCCTGCCTCAGAAGAAGAAAGTTCAGATAATTTCGGGTCCAACTTCAGCAGAATTGAATGCCGACGTTCACTTGAGAGGGCACAGTTGGCGTTTCCCAATAGGCAGATGGCACGCTGCGCCCATTCAATGAGCTCATCAGGATCAACCGTGGAGGAAGCTTCCTTGGCTCGGAAACCCAGATCCAACATTTTAGTGAGAGGACCTAGAAGGTCTAAGATCTTATCCTGGCAAGCCCGCCTGGAACGGCCTAGACCCTTCTTGGGGTCCTTAGAAAATTTCTTCATATATGTCATCATTGTAGGGTCGACCTCAGGCGTGTCCGCCAGGTTATCCGCTAAATCGGGCCGCGGACACTCTGAGCGAAGACGCGCACGCACGTCCTTATCAAAAGGATGGCGTATATATTGTTGAACATACTCCGCCACAGCTGGGGAGGGGAGCCAGGCAGAAGAATTAGGGTGTACAATATCCTCAGGTTCAAAAGTCAAGACAGGAGGCTGAGAAGAGGCGTCAACAAAATGTTCTTTACATTTACGCTTTTTGGGCGGAGGAGGCAAAACCTCTGAGGAGGAGGAGGAAGCATCATGGTCGTCACTCTCAACAATTACAGGGACAGACTTCAATTTGGAGGATGACAATGACCATGCCAGTCTTCGAAAATCAGAAGAATGGGGATTACCGGGGGATGAGGACTTCTTGGAAGGCACCCAACCTTGCTTTTGCGCATAATGCGTCAAATGGCGCTTCAGGGGTGTAATTGCGCGAACCATCACCTTGTTCATGGAATGCTGAACCCCTTTGTCCAATGCCTCAACAAGGTCCTGCTCAAAAAATTCGGACCCTTCCTCCTCATAGTCACCTTCCTCCTCATAATAATAGGAATCACTCATGGCACACAGGGAACGTGTGAATATAGCCCACCAGGTGACTAGAAATCTGGTATGTCAGTGACACAGTCCGAGGGAGTGAAAAAACCTCACAGCCAGCAAGTACAAGCAGAAAAAACTGCGTAGAAAACAACAATTAGAGCGTGGAGGGAGGCTTGCTGACAAAAAAACACAATCACTCTTGGCAAAGCCTATGCTATTAATCAACCGGGACTTTCTCCTCAAGCTCCGGTGTCAAAAGGGGCCAGCTGAAAGGCAGTGGGCGTTTTCGTCGACAGACGAGGTCAGGAGCCGGCGCTGCAATGTAAACAAACGCAGCAGCGTGAGGAAACTCAGCGTGACAAAGGTCGCGCATGCGCAGTAAACCGGCTTGCCAGACAGCCACGGAACCGCTCGCGCTAATCGCGCGCGAGTCAGGATCACCCCAAACTCCCTCCACAAAGAAAACGGGACAGCGGCAGCAAGTGCCCGACCCAGGGAGGTGACACACGCTCCACACCGCGCGCGCCGGTCGAAGAAGCAAACGACCCGAACGGCAGCAAGAGCGCGAGAGAAGCGCCGATTAAAGCAGCACACTGCGCATGCAAAGCGGTAATAACAACAGCAAAATACAATTCAAGTAACAATAGAATATCAAATATGCACTTAACTGGCTGCGGAGCAGCAAAGAAAGAGGAAGTGGTTACCTCTGAGACTGTTTATATACCATTGGTGTACTCTATGGTTACCCTGGGTTCATGGGTAACGTAGTTTTTGTTTTCTTTACTGTTCTGTGATTGGCTGCTGTATGTCAGTAAAGAAATTGAGTATAAGCATAATCGGAGCCCCCTGTTCTGAAATAGAATTTAAATACATTTGTATATGTATTATAACCCTAGACAAACTTTGAAGAAAAAAAGAAACCAACAGGAATTTAGAATGATCATTGGCATCTCTCCTAACGCACTTAAATAAAACTTATACACTCCATCAAGTAAGTAAAAACGGACTATCCGTAGACAGTTAAAAGTAAAAGAGAAAACGTATACATTTGCAGTGTCTTTAATAAGAATGGGCTGTAATATGCACATAGAATGTCCTAAACAACATGATTATCTCTTTTAGAATATTTTCTCTCTGCTACCGCTTCGCTTATGAAGAAAATGGTTAGAACAAGCTTTATGCCAAGGGGTTTGTGTGGAGGGAAAACAACAAAAAAAGATTGTCCATCAACTGTTAGATACTTTGTAAGTACCATAATTTAGTGAGCCTTGTAAGGCTATGTAAATAAGAACTCCTTGGTTGAAATAAATACGACATAGCTAAAGGAGCCACTAATGGAGGATTGATCATTGTCCTTACAGGCTATGTAGCCCTTGGGAAGCACTAACTAGACCCTAACCATCTATATGCCGTTATATAAACCATCTTGATCAGGTACATAGCAAGATACTATTATCACTGTATATTTGCTTACATTTCGCATATTAAATAGGGATAATATTTAATTATTATTCTTTATCTTTGCATCTTCTTGCCTAATACCTTTTTGCAGATACCATACAACTGGTGGTGCGCCCCCTGTTAAGGAGAAGTATTAATCAGCTCTGGCCCGATAATTAACTCTGAGCATCCTGACAGATTATAGGTACATGGTACGCACCTAATATGCTTTAGTCTATTCCTGATCACTAAGGGGGTATATTTATGGCTAGTTAGAACTGCCATATATTCACCATGTAAAAGATTTGTCTTTTATTGAATCATTAAATATAGAGAACATTTGAGAGTAAAACTCACACCTTTGTCTTGTGCATGGGTGATCAAGTCCATGTTTTCTATCTTTCTTTTTTTTTATTGGAGCTCTTTTAATGTCTTTTACTGAATCTCCTTACATAGAGAACACTTGAGAATATGCCTCATACCTTTTTCTTGTGCACGGGTGATCGATTCCATGTTCTTTATCTACCTTTTTTAGAAGCTAGAAAGGTATATTCACTTTAATACTCCCTACTTCTGTATAGACAAAAGTTTTTCTTTCTCCTTTATAGGTATAAGGTGTTAGCTTCGCTACAGAAATAATGTGTGTGCTATATTCAATTGTAATATGAATTAATCAATAGACATACATGTGTCTTCGGTAATATGGACATAGATACTAAAGGAATAGAAGCTTTCAATGCTCAAATGAACATTAGTATTAAATGATCAGGCCTTAAGTGTTTTTTAGCTCCTTATTGTGTTTATTTTACACTTCATTATAGAGAAAGTTGAGACGGTTACACCTGACGAAGGCTTAAGCGCAGAAAAGTGTGCCGTGTTTTTACATCGACCGCCAGCTTTTGTATTGTTTGACAACTCCTTCTCTTGGTTTTTAATGGGAAAAACCTTTTATGTATAACACTGTTTTGTTGTGTTTGTGAAAATTTTTTATGTACAAAAAGAATTATTTTTTTTAAAAAAAAGAAGTATAAATTTGATACGTATAATGAAATCATAAAGAAATTTTGAACAAAAAATTGACTCATCAAAATAAAGAAATACAATTTTGTATCAAAAAGCAATTGTCTGCAGTTTCATATATATGATTATTTAATGTGTACTGTTTTCACATAGATCCAGGCATCATGCTTTACATTGAATGGTTATTATATTTCTTGTGAATAGCTCTTTGCTTTAACCCATATGATTAATTTGCTTAGAAGCCTATGACAGGTGCTATTTTATGTCCACGTGCTAAATACCAAAGCTGCATAGTCTTGATTCCACCTCACGCCTCTTTAATCCACAACCAGACTCTGTCTGCTTCGTTATTTCACTCTTGAGGGTTCCTGATTTCTACCCTTTGCGCATTTTTTCATCCCCCTCCCCTTACGTGTTGTTCACTCTCATGCTCTGGGTCATAGTCTGATGAGGAAAAATAAGTCTTGCTCCCCATATATGAGGGCTGGTGGGCCGCACCTGCAAACACTGGCTCAAATTAAACACTGCTTGCTTCAATCTTCTACACCACAACACTCTACCCCCAAGTTGCGTATGCACACAAACACACAGACACACGATCTAATCAGTATGACTTTGGTATACATGTAAAACTGAAATATGACGCAGGACCACGTCAGAAAACATTACAACCTATGCTCTCCTAGTACATTATTTTATTTTATTTTATTTTATTTATGCATTTTTATATAGCGCGGACTTTACCCGAAGGCGTCAGAGCGCTTCACATTAGGAACAGAAATGAAACATAATGAGAAACATTACAAAAGAACAAATTACAAAAGCATACGTTACGTTACATAAGGTAATAGTGACAATTGTGAGCAAACAAAATACATGAGGTAGTAAAAATTGTGAGCAACCAAAAATACATGAGGTAGTCAAAAGTGCACAAGAGGAAAAGTGACAAGTGTGCAGTTATAAGAGAAAACAAAGTATAATTTGAGGTATAATACTGCAATAAGTGCTAGATACTCAGGCACAGGAACAAGCGTTGCATAGGCAAAGGTGGCACTTGGGCAAGTATCAAAGGTAAAAACATGTGAGAGGTAGCAACAGTGTGTTACAAGGGCAAAGTGGTGTGTGCATGTTACAAAAGTGCACCGAACACAAGTACATGAAAAATACTGCAAAAAGGCAGACACTCCAACCACAGGAATACACTGGGAAGGCACTACCATGGTCATGGAAAGTAGAAATTATCAGTAGTGGGAAGTCTTCCTCCAAATAGCAAGAGGACGTGAATTACTTTTGGAGGTGTCTCTGGAGGAGGAGAACTTTGAGGTCCCTTTTGAAGGCCTGGGAGGAGGCGGTGGTCCGGAGCTGAGGCGGAAAGGAGTTCCAGATTCTCACTGCGTTGCCTGAAAAGGATTGGGCCATTGTTCTTTCCTTCTTGAAAGTGGGAGGTTCAAGCAGTAGATTCTCCGCATTGCGTGAAGGTCTAGAGCCTCCAGAGAGTTTCAGTTTATTCGCCAGGTAGCGGGGAGAGGAGGAGTGCAAGTCTTTGTGGGTGATACAAGCGGTCTTGTAGATAGCTCTAGCCTCGAAGGGAAGCCAGCGGAGGGTGGATAACATCGGTGTGATGTGATCGCTTCTTTTGGCCCCATAAATGAAACGAGCTGCTGAATGGAAGACAGACTTAAGTGGGGACAGGTGAGATTTGGGGAGGCCAGTAAGAAGAGAATTGCAGTAGTCTAGTCTGGAGAGGACCAGCGATTGCACTAGGGTTATAAGGTCCTGCTCCGGGAAGAAGCGTCGGATTCCCCAAAGAAGGCGCAGTTGGTAACGAGCAGATTTTGCAACAGAATTGATTTGGGGAGTTAGATTGAGTTTTTTGTCTAGAATGACACCAAGGGATTTTGCGCTGTCGACAATGATGGGTTTATTGTTTAGTAGATTCATCTGATCCATCCATGATTGAACTGGGGAGGAGAGAGTGAGGAGAAGAGGAGGAATTCAGTTTTGGAGGGATTCAGAATCAATTGATGAGTTGACATCCAGATTTGAATGGAGTCAAGAGTAGATCTTAGGATGGAGAGATCATGAGTGGAGGCAACCTTGAGGTAGAGTTGAGTGTCGTCTGCATAGAGATGATAGTGAATCCCGGATTTGCTCTGTTTATCTGAAGCACAGTATCATGGCTCATCATGTCTAAAAAAACATCCTGAGGGGGATCATTCAACATCGTGCCAGCAGTTTGGGGGTTTTGCTTCAGTCAAAAAGGGGTCTCTTCTGCACTGATGTCACCATTAACATTGGACATGTCTAAAATGCGCACTGGCTATCACATGAAGGGTTAGTATATACTTTATGTGTCACTTGGACAGGGCTTTCAGTGTGTTTTTACTGAATTTATTTGTCGACTTGAGGGCTGAGGCAGAACTTTATCAATGTTGCGATAACCTGAAAAATTCAACACCAGCTACTAGACATACATAAACCTGAATACAAAGAATCAAGCACTGACACAGCTCTGACTTTGGTCATGATTACAATGACGGTAGCATGAGGGCCAACCACCATCACCACAGGAATGGAATTGCCTGACATGTAGTGGGGAAGTTCACCAGGCAAATTACGATTCAACGGCCGTGTAGGCAGTCGGAAAAATGCCTTTTTCCATTGAAGCTTGTGCTGCGTCTCAGAAAAGGACTGCAGCACAAGCCACAATGGAAAAAAGGCATTTTTCAAACCTCCATGCACCGTGTGCCAGGCACCATGTGGTGCCTGCCACATAGTGTATGGATGTTTGGGGGGCACAACATGTGCCCCCCTGACACCATACCAGAGGCCCATGGGGGACGGGGGCCCTGCTAGGGGCCTCCAAAATTATTTTCCGTCTGCCTTTACAGGGCGATCAGTCCACCATGTAAAGGCAGAGGGAAAGGGACAAGGTTATACCTGCGGCACAGCCTCTGCTCCTATGGTAGGGATTATAGTGTGACCGCCACCCCAACAGACTCCTTGAGCCTGTCAGAGGAGTCAGTCTGTCCCTCCGACCGCTGTGTGTCCCAACTGACCGCTTTATAATGCAGCGGTGGAGCCGCTATCCTGGCTGTAGGGCAGACCGCCACCAACGGCCTGTTGGTGGTAATCAGCCTGACATCCTAATCAAGCCCTTGGACTTTGAGTTTTCTTTTGAATTTTTAAGTACACAGGTGGCATGGTGTGTTTAAAGCTGTCTGGCACACAGCAACTAAATGCCATGTTCTATGTGCACTAGCTGCATAAAACAGACAAAATGTAGATCTAAATCTGAAGACATACTTGTAAGAGACAAACACATTTTCAGATGTTCCTGTCAAGTGGCCCAGTTAGTTCCTTTAGAGGTCAATTTCTTTGTCTTACCTCTTTCCTGTCCATAGTTGCTATCACTCCTCCCTGTAAGACATAAACAACAGCAACATGGAGATGGAGAGTATTGTTTAGTAGGCCTTTCTGCATTGTTTTTGCATTGATTGAAGCAGCAATGTTTTTTTATTAAATATTATAACTTTGATTAGTACCCTGTAGGATCATTGGGCCAGATGTATCAAGTAACCGGTTTGCGATTCCATAATTGCAAATCCTTACGATTTGCAATTTGGAAATCTCAAAACTGCATGTATGAAACTATGTTGAACACTTTCTGCAATTCCTGGGGTTCGCAAATGATCTACCTCATGAATGTAAATGAGGCAGGTCAGAATTTGCGACCACCTTGATCTTGCTCTTCCATTGCTGCTTGTAGTCTCATAGGAGGAGCCGTGAGTCAGAGGAGTCGGAGGAATCGTGAGAGAGCCGCAGAGAGGTGGAAGCAGAGCGGAGCAAGTGCAGAGCTGAGATACCCCCCCATCACCTCTACCACCACCTCTATTGCCCGCTACTCTCACTCGCTACCGCCATAACTCAGCCATAACTCAGCCCCTAAACTGCGATTGTTATCGCCGCCGCAAGCAAGCAAGCAAGCAAGCAAGCAAGCAGACTAAAGAAGAGCTTGCTCGGCGGGGAGCAGCAGAACGCGGCAGGGGGGAGCCCACGGAGCAACCTCGGAAGGGGAGAGCGAACGGCACGGCAAACGGAGTTGGAGGTGAGCCGCTGCAGCGCCCGTATCAGGGGGAGCGCTTACCGTAACTGGTCCTGTGCCCCCCCCGGGGGGGTCCCTGCTATCTCGCAACTGCGGCGGGCGCTGTATAAACTGTATAAACTTCAGCCGGTCACGCTTGGGATAGTGACTGACAACTGCGATTGTCAGCAGCAGTGTTTTCTGTGCCCATCTGTGTCTGCCCGAGTGTAAAACCACAGAGGGTCTAATTAAATCTGCCCGCTGCCTGCCTGCCTCATTATTTACCATCAGACCACAGCCTCCAGCCTCTTCCATTCACCTATACACCCACACTGACCTGTTCTGCCTGCGCCTGTGCCTCCATCTCGCACTGGCTGCTTCAGCTGGTTACTCTCGGCTGGTTTTGGCCGCTCTGGTGGCTAGGGAGTGCCGCACACAGTGTGCTGCAGCAGACAGGACAAGGAAAGACACGAGGCTACTCCTGGTAGAGGAGGTGATTGAATAAAATCAAGAAAATCAGGAAACACACACTAAACAAGTGTCTAAAGTGTCCAAAAAACAAGGAGAAGGTGGGTAATTAATCCGAACAAAGTTACCTGGCACCAGGACTTGCCTGGATTCATTTGAGATTACCAGGCTGTGTTACAAAGTCCAAAATGCTAAAAGGGAGACCAATTAAGTGGTGCGGAAGCAGGAGCTTTACGATACCTATCAGGAACAACAGGTATAACAGCCCGCTTTTGATCACAGGTAGAGAGACACAGATAGACAGTTATCTTAGGCAGGGAACTAGACATGAGATCGGGCAAAGAAAGGCGGAGCATTTCAACATTAATTAGCAACCGGAAAATGAAAAATAAGATCCTCAAGGTGCCCACCGACTGCCAGGAGAAATCAATGAGAACCGATGCACTCAGCAAAACAGTGGATGATACCTTAGCTAAATTGGTCACGGAAGGGGAATCAGAAGTAGAGGGCCCGGTGTTAGTCCAGACCAAACCACAAAAACCTCTCTTCCAACCCAAAATTTACTCTAGATTTGCCTTCGTAAAAGACGCTGGGGCAGTGCTGAATCACATGAGCACCACACAGAAGGGCCTTCCCTCCCCCTTGCGCCCGGAAAAAATTCCCATAACAAATATAGATAATTTAGATTCAGCACCAGCATCGGCATTGGCGAGCTCCCTGAACAACGATAAATCAATAAAACTCCACCTGGACCCAACGTCCAAACCTAAGACAGATGTAAACAGTGATCAAGATAACGAAAAAGATGGGAATAAACTCAGGCGGCAAAAAGAAAGCTTAGAATGCAGGGGCTATAACGAGTACCTAAAGCACCCCTTAATCCAAAACCATTCACACCACTCCATTCCATTCAGACAATCACCCCTTGGGGCCCCTGGAGTGGCTTTGGAACCAAACATCCTAATCCAATCCAGCCATCTTGGCTCAATTACATCTCGAGACTCAGCATCAACAGCCGCAAACGGCGCCGCTCCCCTCCCAATCTTCCATCTCCCCACAGGAATACAGGAGGGATGCAACCACACTGATGAACTAGAAAAAGGAGATGGATGGTCTCAACACTCATTTACAGATAGATTCTCAACAACTAATACAAACGGCATCTGGAATCAAATTAAAACCACATCCCCAGAAAACAACTCCACCAACAAACCGCAGGTTCGGTCCCCGGGTACTGCTGGAACTTACTCATCCTTCCTGACAACAGAAGAGTGGGAAAAAATGGTGGATATCTATTCCCAGGGAAAGTGTGTTATGTCACCGCAAGACATAGAAAGCAAGATACATGAATCGCCAAAGGCTCTTACTACAGAAGAAAGCGGTCTATGGGCGTCAGTTCAAAACACCATGAATCTCTCGACAAAAGCCATGGAATACCATTCGGATAAGATGGATATCCAATTAACCCTTTTAACCCGCCTAACCACACATTTCATTAACATTGACAACAAGTTATTAGATCTGAACTAGCTGATTAAAAGAGCCCAATCAAAAACAACAATCAACCCTCCAAGCTGCACATGTTATTCAATCATCGACAAATTAGCCACTCTGTCGGCTGTAATGAGCGATCTCCTAACAGATATAAAGTATGCAAATAACTCCCAAAGAGAAGCAATGGTAGCTGGAAGCGAATAAAGAAAAAATGCAGAATATGCCTCAAAGCCAAAAACAGAGGCTGCGAATCATCTCAAATCTACCACGGAACCAAACAGCTTAAAAGCCCGATCTAAGGAAACGTACGAGTTGAGCATACACCAAGAGGGTGTCCAGGACGGACAAACACCACATCGGAACAAAAGCTTGAGATTAGAACAAGCAGGATCCTCACACTCGCTCCAACAAGAACAACAGCAGCAGTGAAATCCTAGTGAGCCGCCAGATAATTCAGAAGCCGGAGACCAATGGCTTGGCAGAAAACAAACAGCAAAACAAAGACAGAAAATGAAGAGAAAAGGGAGAAATAAAATATGCACCATAAAATCCTACTTCCAACAAGCAAATAAAATGGTGTCAGATCCAGAGATGGAACAAGGAAATACTCATGATGAACCAAATTCAAAAGTTAGGCTGAGTCCCCCTAACGACCTTGCTCTAATGGGACCAGAAATATCATCCTCACAGACCAAACACTCAGAAGCCGATAAAATTAAGGGATCAGAGGCAGAAGTGACAAAGCAAGAATATCCAGGGACAATAAATAACAGTGCAACAAATTCCTTAGGTTCCCAAAAAGTGGGACCAAAAACTGCTGAAAATATAGCCTCACAAAAAACAGGAGGTTCAGACCTCTGGGAACTTGCCTTCACCATGACCCCAACCACAAGGAAAAAAAGAACCCGAGGTAAAGTTCGACAAGGAATCACTGAACCGGAGAGGACGAGCCCCTCAATCCCGTGGAATACTTCAAAGAATAGAACATGAAATAAAACCTGAACAATATCTGGTCAACTTCATTTACGATACCCACAACTCAATTGTCAATAAGGAACCGCAGAACCAGAGAGTGCAAGCTACTCAAGATCCCAGAATATTCCAAAGTACTGAATTGGAAACAAAACATGAACAACCTGTGGAGAACGCCAACCACGTCGACTACAAATCAATACTATTCATCCCAGAGTACAGATCTAAGGGCCGAGAGGACATTCTAAACGGAAGCAACATCCTTCGAGTTCTGAACTCAATAACAAACCTAGGAAGATTAAATACCCAAGATTGAGAGGCCGTAGAATTTATCACTTACAAACATCTATCTGAGCAGGAAATAACAAAAACTACCTGGATTTCCGGAGACCTGGCGGGAAAAATCTTAAAAGAGGAAAGGCAATTAAAAGCATGGGGGATTCGAATAAAACCGTATTACAACCCTGGCTACCCCGAACCACTACTCCGCAATTTTCAAGAACACGTTAACTCAACCCAGAACAAAGATTGCCCTGGTGCACCCAAAAAAACAATATTGAGAGGAGCCCGCGGAAGCTCAGCCGAACGAAAGGCCAGAGATCCCCCTTTGCTTAGAAACAAAGGAGACCCAGATCCAAAACAAGAATGGGATTGGGTAGCAAAAACAATCAATTTCAGACAGACCGGGCCATGACAGTCTGAACAACGAATTAGAAATGGCCCAAAAACAAAGCCGCCGCTAAAACTATGTTCTTGGAACATAAATGGGCTGGGTGCAAAAACTACCAATAAAGACCTATTGTTATACTTCCAGCAGCATGACCTAATTCTATTACAAGAAACCTGGTTGGCAGAGCAGTTCCACCTTCAGGGCTTTAAAACATACCACCTCCCAGCCAGGAGAACCTCCAAATTCAGACACCAGAAAGGAGGCCTAACTACATACACCTCGATAAAAACAATAAATACAGCAAAAGAACTGCTGAATAAAAATACATCTGGAACGGAAAATGGAATTACTGCAGTCCAGCTGGAAGTATTAACCCCGGGAACAAACAGACAAGAGTTAATCCTGGTCAATACCTATCTGCACCCGAAAGGGAAAAAAAGGCGCAAAGTCCCTGGTGTTAGAACTGACTAAATTAATAACGGAAGTTGAAACTCCGAACCTTATTGTATCGGGAGACTTTAATATGTTCCTTTCAAAGGCCAAAGGAAAGAATCATCCAACAGAAGAACACTTGCATGTAAGGGGATCCCTCAATTGGAAGAGTGCCCATGGGGCAAACAAACAAACCTATCGAAAAACCTACTAGAGGATCTAACAAATCTGGGCCTGATTTCGATAAACGGACGATCACCGGGGGATCGACCCCAAGTAGCAACTTTCCACAACTCCATCTACAGCTCAGCGATTGATTACACCTTTATATCTTATTCACTTTTCACATTAGTACACAATTTTAAAATCGGCACATCTGATTGCAGCAATCACCTCCCGCAAGAATTGACACTGAGGGCACATGGGACTGCACTATCATTTCCAACTAATGTGCAAAAATGAACAACCTCGTCAAAATGTAAAAGAATTAAATGCAAAACTAGTGATCCAGAAAAACTTGTGAAAGATGCCAAGATGTGCTGGGAAAGTGTTACACCACTGTATGACAATAACATAATTGCCTGGGAGATCTTTCTGAAAACCTTTGGCCTAGCTAATACCAAGAACAACCCCTCACAAGAAATCTATGCACCAACCAGCCAAAAAAACTACTCGCTTGGCCAATAAGTAACCCAAAAATCCATTCTCAGACACCCCAAACCTGTAAATTAACGCTAATAAAAACTGCAATCAATAGAACACTTCGCGGGCTGTGGAAAAACGGGAGCGATAACAACTTACTGACCGAATTGAGGTCATTAAAGATTAAAAAGAACAAAATCCTGTGACGAATAAAACAGGACTCCACAGAAAAAACATGGGCGAAACTGCTTTACGACTCTAGAAACAACAACAGCGCGAGATTCTGGAACAATGTTAACAAAATAGAGAATCCTAAGCCCCCGTAGTGAACTCCTACATTACGGAGGAGATCTGGGTAAAATATCTAACCAACCATTTTAACAATGAAAAATACGACAAAGCTTATCGAAACCTAGAGATCTCGGAGGAGAGCACGAAGGCCCCAAAGCCTCCAGTTGAGGAGCCCAACTTCCCAGGTTCTATATTACAGTTGAAGGGACGAATTGCGAAAGGCCGGAAAGAGGGAGCCTCAGGCCCAAACGGAATTCCCCCATTCTCTATAAACAAGAACCAAATTACTGGGCCGAGCAACTGCTCCCGCTCTTTTTAGAAATCTGGATGGCAGAACAAATCCTGACCTCCTGGAAGGGATCAATCATCGGCCCGATTTACAAAAATGGCAACAGGAGTGATGCCAAGAACTACAGGCTCATTGCCCTTATAGACATAGATGCCAAATATTTTTCGGGGCTTCTACTAGAAGAGCTAACTGCTTGGGCGTCAAATAAAAAATTAATCCCCAATAATCAGACTGGATTCCAAAAAAATCAAGGGACAACGACAAACATTCTAGTCCTTTCTCTGTTAATAGACGCCACAATTAAACATAAAAAACCATTATATGTGTGCTACATTGACTATTCAGCTGCATTTGATAGCATAGATAGAGGAAAACTCTGGGCTAAGCTCTCAAGTTGGGATGTTGACCCCAAATTGTTGAATCTACTGATTTTATTGCATACAGAGACCTGGATTCAAATAAAACTGGGGGCAGGCAATTGTCTATCAAGAGAAATACCGACTACAAAAGGGTTGAAACAGGGGTGCGTTCTCGCACCGACCCTGTTCAATCTCTTTTTGTCCGACCTCTCTGAAGACCTTGACAACTGCAATCATCTGGCCCCAAAGCTAGGGGGCTTTACTTTGTCCAACTTACTGACAACTTAATATTAATAAGCCAAACTCCTGTAGGCCTCCAACACCTCATTAATGCAACAAGCAATTTTTCCGAAAAGAATGGGGGTATAGATTCAGAAAAATCAAAGGTGATGATATTAAATCAAAAATCCAAAAAGCAACCCCCACAATGGTTTCTGCACGACCAAAAGATGGAAACAGAATATAAATACTTAGGTATAATCTTCGACACAAAAGGCTCATTTAAGCAACAAAAATCGGCAATTAAGAACAGAGGGATTTCACTGGCCATCGCACTAAAACGCATTAAAAACAAAATAGCGGGCCCAAATTTAATCCCCCTACTAGACATACTACAAGCAAGATTACTGCGATAACCTACGGCAGTGAATGTATGAGAGGGAGAGGCGAGGTCACCTTAGACAAAGTGGTATGCAAAACCATGCGAATACTTTTCAGTCTCCCTCAGTACACCTCACCAGAACAGTTAAGGCTTGAGTTTGGCTTACAGAAACATAAATAGCACGCAAGGGTGCTTACGTAAAATGCTGGCACAAAGTAATGAGTGCTGAGATGGGCACTCTGAACACTTACCTTTGGAAAGAGCTGGAAAAAAATATGGACTCCCCCGCAATGGTCTTTCTCCAGGCAGCAATAAACACCCTTTTGCTAAAAGACCTATGGGATTCGAGCTGTTCACACAAATGTTTTAAGCGCCTCGTTAATAAAACTGTGAAAATAAAATCCTTGGAAGAAGATAAAGCAGCACTAACCAGGAGGACTCACGGGTGGTTCGTGATCCAGAGCTACACCAGGCCCCTACCACAGGTATACCTGGGCACTGGCTTCTCAAGGATGGCGAAGGAAGCCTTTCTGCTGTTGAGGATGGGGGTAATACCATCAAAAGATCACCTCCCCCCGTGGAGACGCTTGGATTCTAACACTAAGTGCAGACTCTGCGATGATCCAAAGGAGGACGTTCTGCACTTGCTGTGTAGCTGCAAAGCTTTAGATAGTGAACGAAGGAGTCAATTAACACAGCTTTGGAACCAAAGACGTTTGCGAACCCGCAGACAAGCTCTGTTGACCAGCTTTAAGGGAGAAGACATCCAATTAGCCTGTAGACTGGTTCACTTTATGAAATTAGCAAACACAGCACTAAATCCAGATGCTAGTGAATGAACTTGATAAACTCTGAACTGCTTTTGTACATATATAAATCTTTTTCATATTTATTAACATTGCAAATTTCGAAATGCTTTTTATAATAATGTTTTGTCCTGAACTAGCCTGTATCCTTTTCTCTTTCTATTTCTTTTATCCGCTTTGCAAAAAGTCCTCAATTATGTATTTTTAGATCAATTGCAAAGATTTTTATTTATTGTGCAATAAAGAGAAATTACCTACTTGCGACCCCGTAGGATTCGCTAAAATCACAGGGATGGTGGCCTGCTGGAGTCAGCAGACCACAATGTCCTTGATTGCTTTAACTAAATCAAACATTTATTTTTAAATGCAGTCCGTTTTCCTAAACATGCCCCTTCCACATACCAAATTGGGTTTGATACATGTCAAAAGCATTTTATGCGTACGCAAACAGGTGATTCTGAGAATTGGCCCGTTTGCGAATGCAAAACTCTTGTTACATGTGGCCCATTGAGATTTCGTTTAGCCTATCACAATTCTTATAGTCTGGCACTAACTATTGTTGTTCGCTTGCATTTGTTCCTCAGTGGTGGTCAGAGAGATTGATTTTCCCCATGTGTTGGACGTTATTAGGCGGCGGGGACTAATGGCCTTGTTGCTCTTACTTTGTCTAACATTAACAGCTGTTAACTGCCCTTTCCCTTTTGCGCTGCCATCTCTGCCTCAGTTCTACAAATACAAGAAGGGAAGTTATGCCTTGTAGCACTGTAATAGCCCTGAGCAGAGGGAAATATCACGTAATAATGTCATAGCTGAGAGACCCTTGTTGATAGTGCTGATAACCTACATCTCATCACTATAAATAATGAAAGAAGACATACAACCTCGAAAGATAATGGCTGTGGCTGCATGTATGGTTTGTACCAGTACTTGAAATGCCACTGAGATTGTAACAAATTGAATTCTGCCTGCTGGGCCAGGAGTGACTTTGAATGCTAGCTGGAGAACACATTGATCGAATCTAACAAAACACTGTAGTGGAACTGTGACCTGCTTGCCAAAAACAGACAGGAAGGGAAGCAGAGATTGTTCAAAAGAGTTTACTGTTTGGATTTTGTCAAACTCATCCAGAGCATGAGTGAAATATTTCGATACAGAGGGAGCATCAAGTAGAGTTGTAATAATAAAGGAATGATCAAAGCTGTTAAAAGAAGAGTTCTGCAGCTGCAACAATGTTTGGCAAAATAATGGAATTATATGAAAGTAGTCCCACTCACTTCGACCTCTGTAGCCTATTAATGTAAGAGGAAAGTATGACCTTAACCACGACTCTGAATAGCCAACTACTATCTGGTAGTGGTTAAGGTCTCAGAGGAGGAGGGTATTTGACGCTTCTCCTCCTAATAACCTTGCAGTGCCAGGTTGAAGCAGAGAGCACATGGAGGAATGTTAGAAAGGTATATGCAGGATGAACCTCGTCTCAGGTCATGAAACTAACCACCAAGGAACAAGAAGCTGGAAGTCTAGGTGGCCTTGAGCCAGAGAAAAGTAGGGGCATATTATCAAGACAGGCGATAAAATTATCGCCGCTTTAGCGGAAGAAAACTGCAGCTAAAACGGAAGGACATCTAACATGGTCTTCAATTGGAATTCCATAGAGCATATTATCAAGCCCATTATCGCCGTTTTAACCGCAGTTTTCTGCCACTAAAGTAGCGATAATTTTATCTCCTGTCTTGATAATATGCCCTGTAGTCTCGAGTAAATGTAAACCAAATTGCCTTAGATGGAACGGTCACAAAGCTGATGTGTACCTTTAGCCCAGAGTTGACGCTAAACATGTATTAGCACAGACCGACAAATATGTTTGAGCTGTGTGTTGACGTCCGTAAGGGCTTTCATTTATTTAAAACATTTGTCGAGCTCTGCATCTCTCTACAAGCTGCCGTCCGCTGAGGCAGTATATATCTCATGCCTCAGCTTTATCTGCAATCGCTCAGGGTCCCCACCTTCCAAGGCCCCCCTGAAAAACTGAACTTTCTATCTCACATCTGTGTATTTCTCTATCTCAAACTGTGGCGGGTGGTATTTGAAGGCAGTGGGGGGAGGGGAAGGTCGAGAGGGCGGGTGGAGGAGGGAATTAAATACAAAAATAAAAAGTACACACTTACGTGTCTGCGTCTGCCGCCCACCACCGTCTCCTCTCGATCCTCTTCCCCGCTTCCAGGGCGGGAAGCAGGATGTACTCGCCTCCCAGCCTCTCGATAGCCAATCACAATGCTACAATGCAGCTTTGTGATTGTCTGAGCGCCGTGAATTGGTGCTCAGCCAGTTAATTGAAGGCTGGTCATGTTCTCCGTGCATGCTGTAATGGAAAATATGCACAGTGCGTATGAATGTTTGGCCGGCCCCAGAGGGCTGGCAAAACATTCATGCGCACTTCATGGAGTGCAAACCACTCCTCCCCCCACCCTGCCTGCAAAGCTGCTGCAACAAGGGAAACTTTAAATGATAATAACTAATAGTTATTATCATTGTATTTTTCCTTTAGTGACACTGCTTAAAAGCAGTGGGGCAACGTTAATGTATTATTCAATTGAAATTGGGTTATAATATACAAAGGTGTTCCAGACAGGGCCCCTAAATTATGTCTCGCTCAGGGCCCCTAAAACCCTGA
Source organism: Lissotriton vulgaris (assembly GCF_964263255.1). NCBI lineage: Eukaryota > Metazoa > Chordata > Amphibia > Caudata > Salamandridae > Lissotriton > Lissotriton vulgaris. The sequence goes on from NC_141694.1 coordinate 1,304,469,811, forward strand.
AGATGACATTGTGCTGCATAGCTATTGCTTTACGTTTTTTTTGTATGGGATTGTGACCCAGAGGTGTACTTGTTACGTCATGCAGTGGTTCTTTACCCACCTTGTTAAAGTATATGACCACCATGAGCTTCAAATCCAGAGGCTTGTGTTACACAAAATCTATTAATCCAATGCTCAACCCACCAAACAATTTTACCAGCAGAGAAGAGCAAGAGCAGAGCTCATATGTCTTCCTTTCCATGAACAGGTGCAGCGATGGAACAACAGACTGACTTGTCCATCTTTGTTGAGAATATTTGTATAACGCTTGTAAGAAATTGGGTAACGGGTTGAAGGTGAAACCCTACTCAAGCTGCAGCCACAAACCTTGTCAGGGCAAAGTCAAAATTAATCACAAAATTAACCTGTGCTCAAACTTTTACTAGATTTGCACTGAGCAGTAAGGCGTCACTTAGAGGCAATGGGTAAAGTATTTATGCAGCACTTCAAACAGTAATAAAATTAAACACAACAAAAGAAAAATCCCACACCAACTTAGAAAAATATAGTAAAATTTAAAGAACCAGAGATAAGCAATGGAAAAGTTTTAAGTGAGAATAGCACCAAAAAGCACAAAGAAAAAACTGTGTTCTTTTTGGTATCGCCATACCGGGACTGAGTGACAAGTTAAGGACTTCCGTGATAGAGCACGGGATGGCTACAGGGATCTTTTTAGGCCCGCTGAACAAGAGTACTTTAAATCCTGTTTGTGGAGCATTGCGAGCAGGGCCGGACTGGGAACCAAAACCGGCCCTGGCAAAGTGCTCGGCCGCCCCCCCCCCCCCCCCCCCCCCCGGGGGGAGGTTGGGGGTTCGACCAAGCTCTAAGCCGGGGCCAGTTTTTGGCCGATTTTGTTACAGGGCCGATTTTGCAAAAACAATCCTTTCACAAAAAGGGCCCCAGGGGATTGCCCGGTGCCCGCAACGGCCAGTCCGGCGCTAATTGTGAGGTCCCACTTTGAGGATGCGTCAAGCTGCTGAGGCATTGCAAGGTCCTGATGTGGAGATGTGTCGCAGAACAGCGATTCCATGAGCTGAGAGGCTGTAATGCGAGGTCCTGCATCATCGTCGAGGATGCCTTTTACCAGGGTCTTGCAAGGCGAAGTCCTGCATCGAAGATGCATTGCATACTGGCTGCTTCTGAAGAAGCTGTTGGATATGCAATGTGGAGTTCTGCGTCATCATTAGGGCTGACATCGACTAGGGATTTGCAATGCGAAGACCTGTGTCAGGGATGTGTTGCACAGTGGCGGTTCCGATGAGGCTGTGGGCCGCGATACGAAGTCCTGAGTTGGGATTGCATTGCACAGCAGTTCCGAAGCAGAGTTTTAAGGACAAGATGCGTCGTGCAGTGGCTCCAATGCAGAGTTTCTGGGAGGCAGTGCGCCGCGCTGCACCAGTTCTGCTAGGACTATAGTTGAGCTGACAGAGCCCCTTAGGTCCACTCGGGGGGCAAGACTCACAACTGACTGAGTCCTGTTGCTGGGTTCAAGATGGTTAAAGCCTGTTCTGTTCCTGAAGCTTCTGATCAGGAGGCCAGACAGGTAGCCTGTGGAGTCACTCTGGTGGTGGTGGGGTCAAGGTGCAGGGCCTGTCATTCTTACTCAGGCTTGAGGGCAGCAGAGTGGCAGCCCTTTTTGCAGCAATTCAGCACAGAAGTTCTTCTTCTGAGTCTTCCACAGGTCCAGATGTGTACTGAATAGAAGGGTCTAAGGGTCTAATTTATAGACCTGGTGTCCACTTTGAAGCAGGAGAAGGTCCTGGAAGTTCCACAGCCAGAGCTGACTGAAATTTCCCGCCTCCCTGCCCTGACCCCAGATTGTCTGAGGTAACAATAGGTTTTTTTAAAAATGTTTTGTGAGTGTGATAGGTGACAACTGATACTGCTCATTAAGTCAGAGTGGCACATTCTTCCAACACCTATCTTCCCTTTATCTCGCTGTCTGGGAGCAATACACAAAGACCAACTGCCAGCTACATTTAGTCATGGGACCCAGGGACAGACTGCAGGCACCAAATAGTTAGGACAAGAAAATTCCAATTTTTTAAAAGTGGTATTTTCAAAATTGTGACTTAAAATCTGACTTTACCATCAAAGAGGTCTACTAATGACAATTCTCGACTATCCTACCTGCTCCCAATTGAATTCAAAGTTACCGCTCAATAAATGTAATAAATGAACCCAATGTTATCCTTTAGGGGAAGGTAGGCCTCATAGTACTGAAAAACGAATTTTTGGAGCTTTTCACTGCCATGACATGCAAAACTACATGTTAAACATTTTAAATACACTGCACCCTGCCTTCTGGGCTGTAGACAAAGGCAGCAATAACAAACCTGAGATGTGTAAAGGGCTACTTAAGTGGGTGGCACAATCAGTGCTGCGGGCCCATTAGTAGCATTTAATTTGCAGGCCCTGGGTACATGAAGTACCACCAAGGTTTATCTGCGATAAAAATCGCCGCAGCTCGGCGATAATTTTTTCACGCTAACCAAGCAATAGCGATAATTATCGCTATTGCTTGGTAATATGCCCCTTGGTTTTTACCACGTTGTGACTTAACCACGCATTTTTAAGCACGCATGTTTTTTACAACCTTTATGTCTTTACAACGGATGCCTTTACCACGCATTTAAAGTAAGTTGAGGGTGTGGGGGTCTCTCCCGACAAATTGTTTTAAAATGAACAAACAATTTGTGGTAATGGAATCCATTCTAAAAACATACACCTTGTAAAAAATGCGTGATACAAAATGCGTGGTTAAGGCTTGCAATGTATTTACAAGCGTTGTTCCGTCGTACAACCCTACCACATGTACTTAAAGTAAACATTCAACACCAACGTTACTAGTTTCATAAGTACAATTCTGTTCCTGCAACTATTAGCAAAGTGTCGACAAAGCACTTTTCTCTTCCATCTCATGCTGTATGTAGAATTCTGCTGCTGTTATTGTTTATTTGCATAAAAAAAAACAGCAAATTGGATAGATATTATAGGAAAGTCGCCACAAGGTAACAGCATCCAACGACAACACCTTGAACTGAAACACCTCACCTAGAATTAGAAGACATTCAAGAGTCAAGATTTTTTTAAAAATGAGTAACACTATGGAAATCATCAGTGGCGGATCCTCCGCAGCAGTGAAACATTATACTTTTATGTTTTTCTGCTGTGGCTTTGTGGGTGGTCGGGGATGCTCTACTTACAGAACAGGGCACAGGAGGAGTGTTTTGGACTCCCAACCTGAGCATGAATGTTTGGCTGGCCCTCTCAGCTGGCCAAACATTCATGCACACTTTGTAAGTTCTCCAAGCAGACTGCATTATAGCCTGCATGGAGAACATGCCCAGGCCCTCATTCCCTGGCTGAGCGCCGATCCACTGCACTCGGACCAATGCCAACGCTGTATTGCAGCATTGTGATTGGCTCAGGTGAACCTGGGAGTCGAGTGCTTCCTGCTTCCCTGTTCCGGCAGAAGAGACAACAGAGGGACGGCATTGGAGAGACCCTGTAATTTGGTATGCTCTGTTCTTATCTTTAAGCCCATCACCCCATCTCCACCGCGCCCCTACCCCGATCCCTGCCGGCCACTACTGGAAATCATTACCAATTATAGGTCACTTGCACATACTCAAAGATAGGTATCTCCAAACAGCCTCAGAATATACAAGTAGCTGAGATGCACTTTCCATATGAGAATGACATTTGTTAAAGAACTGTGATATGTGGTTAAATTTTGCAACAGAAAATGTAAAGCACAATCCATGCAAATGCAAAAGTTATGTACATATCAGTGTGAGAAGTTGAATCTGGCTTCAAAAATAAATGTCCTAGATTTGCATTGTGTCTTTGACATGAGGAACCATGCATGAATGGTGCAATAAAATGATCAGGTTATTTCAGACTTTTCACCGTCGACTCACATCACATGAAATGTGTGACTATTGTTAAGTCACTTGAAACTAAATGTAACATTATTTCTGAAGGTTGAAAAAAATGTCAAAGAAGACACACAGGGTACTATAGTTCCCTATATTTTAGCACCACGTTAATTTCTACTTCCCAACCGCTGTTGGTCTGATGAAGACCTTGAAGAAGAATTGTTGGTTATCGGCTGAAATGCTTCAATGTTTGTATAAGCGGGCTAGTGTTATAATCATTCCATGAGCTGTTGTATGCCATTGCTCGTTCCTACAGTGATTCACACATGTTGGTCTTCCTTACAAACGTATTCCCTAAATGTTGTTTCTGTTAACTACATAAATCCCCAAAAGTACTCAAGTAGGTATTGATAATTGTGCCTTTTAGTATTATAATTTTTAAGCAGTACTTAATATAAATTACGACTTCTTTTCTAATTAAAAAAAACGTAATGGTCCATGACCCCCTGAATAAACCCTATTTTGCTGTGAATATCGTAAACAATATCGTAAACATCATAACACAACTGTGATCCAACTTTCCCTAATTGACACCAATGCAATTGTATTCCCTTTTGACACAGAGGTAGCAGCGGCTCCTCTGCTGAGGTGGAGGAGCCTCGCCCCACTTCTCTGCAAGCAGTTTAAAAAGGAAAAATAAAATGATTACGCATTATTATAATTTTAGTTTTCCCTTCCTGCTTAAGTGTGGGGCAGGGTTGGGCTGGCCAGAACAGGGGCCAGGGGGAAGAGTGGTGAGCACACTCTAAGTGCACATGACGATTTGGCCGAACAAACAGTCATGCACACTTTGCATGCTCTTCACTAAGCATGGGCGGAAAATCCGTTCCGCTCGCGGATTTTGCGGATTTTCGGTAAATTCACAATCCGCGAATGCTCGCGAATTTACCGAAAATCCGCAAATTCGCACGCAGCGGATATTTTTTCTTGGTGATACAATTTTGCGGCGTGCAGTGTAAGTTCGCAATTGCGAACATGTAGGTGCGGCGGGCAGCAACAATCTCGCACTCGCGAAATTACAAAAAATTGCAATTTTGCACAAGAAATCCACGAGCAAGCAGCATAGACCTTCTGAAAATGATGATTTTTATGAGAATAACTCCTCAGGTTGACATTTACCTGCACTTTTTTAGATTTGAGGCCTTTTGACTTTCTTTGGATCACTTTTGGATTAGAAATCAACTTTCACAAGTAAGCTTGTTTGGGGCATTACAGTTGCTGTAATGCTGTTCTGCAGAAAAACGAGTTTTGCTAAACTGAAAGCACTCAGCAGGTGCAAAAGTTCAAATTCATCATTAGTAACCATTCCCTGTAGTGCTTCCTGACTGGGGCCCCTCCAGAGTTCAGTTGCTAGTTGCAACAATTGTATGACCCTGCTCTGACCCTCACAGCCGGATCATAGAATCGCTACAAGTAGGCCACAAAGGTCCTGGAAAAAAAAATTGCACTGCAACAGAAAGCAAATTACAGATAAGGAAGCAGGTGCCAGACTGGAATTTTAAAACAGTGACACATTAATAAATCAACCCCAAATTATCATATCAGTTGAAGCAGGGCAGGTGTGCTTGCTTTTCCCCCCATAATCTGCAGTGATGATGAACCAGAGGGTGGCATTGATGTACCAGAGGGTGGCATGGGTGAAACAGAGGGTGGCAGGGGTGAAACAGAGGGTGCTGGGAACCTGTGATGATGAACCAGACGTAGAAACAACATAATCGCGACCGTTGCAAGCCGACATGTAAGTTCGCAATTGCGAACTGGCACAAAACCCTCGCGAACTGGCAGAAATCCTTGCGAACACAAAAAAAATAAAAAATCTGCAAATTCGCGAGAATTCGCGGATTTTGCGGATTGCGAGTTTGCAAATTCGCAAAATTCGCGAATGCCAGATTCGCAAAATTCGCCCATGCTTACTCTTCACCTACTGTTTTGGACAGCTTGGGTGGAGAACATGCACAGGCTCATAGTCCCCATCTGAGTGCCTAACCACGGCGCACAGACAAATCATGAGGCTGCTTTCATGGAGACAGCAGCGTTGTGATTGGCTAGTGGAGCCCATGTGGTTCCTGCTTACGGTCGTGCCGAAGGCCGAAGACCGAAGAGGAACGGGAGGCAGAGGCTAGCCTGCAGGTAAGTGGATTATTGTTATTGTTGGTTGTATTCTTAGTTTATATTGCCTATAAAGCACTTTAAAGCCAGTAAAATTAGTTGAGATTAATTTGTGTAAGCTGAGGACATAAGGGGCAACAGCGCTGAGCCGGAAGCTCTTTAGCTGCGCTGTGCTGCATAATTTTCAAAGCATAGGGATGCATAGTATTAACAACAAGACAATGCATCCCTGCACTGGCGCACAATTGGCTGCCATGCGCCATCGCAGGCATCCTTGCATCATTTTGATAGGGTGCCTGCGCTGCAGGAATTATTATTTTTGTGCAGTAAAAGACACCTTCCTGCACAAAAACAATAATTAATGGCATTATCTTCTTTCTATGCACGCTACAGAATGCAGCGTGCATAGAAAGAGGAAAAACGAGGAAAAATAAAAGTATTTAGGTTTTTGACACATCCCAGGTTTACAAAATGTAAAACTGGGAAAGCGTCAGGTTCCAAGGATGTTGCGTGGGGACACCCACAACACCACCCATGGGCCTCCCCTTTCACGCACAGTAATGCCTGAAAAGGGGACAAATTTACAAGGCCATGAAAAGTCACGCAGGGTGGCTTTACCTGTCCTTGTAAATATGCGCAAGCCCACTGTGCTGCCGGTGCGTCAAAAAAAGTGACACACCAGCGGCGCAATGGGCTTGTAAACTGTGGATTTAGGTCAGGGGTCTCCAACCTTATCTTTAATATGAGCTACTCATGCTCAATAAAAACCATCTTGCGCTACTAACGATATTATCTTTGTTGAAACAGTTGCCAAATCACACAAGATAACATTAGCGGTCACTCTGTGCAAGATTACCAGTAGTGAGACCTCAGTGCATCAGCAGTTATGTCAAGAAGGCTTTATCGATTGGGAATGCCTCTACATGGGGAATACCAGGGCACAAGTCCTAAAAAAAGAAGTGAGGGGACGCTGTCACCTTTCATGACGTCACGACAGAAAGTGACGTCACGAAAGGTGGCTTGCACCAGCGGGCTCATTGCCTCCCCTCGCTCACCCCTTTGATGCGATTATTCCACGCTCGGAGGCTCATGCTACCTCTCAGCCCCAGGGTCATATTCCACTGCCTGTTCTCTGTTGCGTTAGCTTACTCTGATATCATTTTTAAAGTGCTTTGCCTCTCTGGGACGAGATCCGATCTCGTCCCAGAGAGGCCAAAGAGTGAAGTCCAGCTGTTTGGCAGGGGGGACGGCGTCCACCCGGTAAAGTAAGTCGGGGTATACCATTCTCCCGCGTGGTGACCCGACTCGAGCCCTGGGTAACGCGGCAGCCACAGCTTCAATGTCCTGAGAGCAAGCTAATATTAGTAATAAGTCTCCCAATTGCACAGCCGTGGCCCATGCAGGTAAGAACAGTGGGGTCTGTGGAGGGGGGGGGGGGGGATTTCGACGGACGATGACGAGGGAAAATTAAATAATTACTTTTCCTGCATGGCTGCAAGTGCAGCATGATTTAACATTCAAATATCAGCTTTAGATAGATTTTGGAAATTCTGCTACTTTTCTTGAAACATTGGCTTAAAAGTTCTCAAAATACACACACTTTTCAAGTTTTGTATACATCCATAAGCTATTGCTTTGCAGAAAGTGTGTACAAAAATAAACGTGAAGATGCATTATGTGCTAAAAAGTAGTTCAAAATACTGGCACAGTATTTCATAATTTTGCATAATGTTGCATAATCATTTTGCATTTCACCCAATTTCTGCAAAGGAAATTAGGTAAATTTCGGACAGGCAATAGTGATTTATTGGCCTCGATAGATACCAATCCCTGGGATATCATGTTTTATCATGGTCAATAAATAACATATCCCCCCCATCCGGTCACGTCTAAGAAAGCCATAGGTCACTGAAACACACTCTCAACTGATGAGTCTTATCAGTATGATGAAGTGCCCTAATATAACACCCTTGTTTCGTTTCGAAAGCTAGAGTGGTATGTTGTCCGCACCAGGACATTATTATTAGCAGATGTATCATAGAACCCTTGTAAAACAGAAGGTCATCAATTTCATCCAAAATGTACTCTACTTTCGTCTTTGATTAAAAGCACAAAAGGCTCTGTCTAGCTGTATAAAGCATCTAGTGGTCAAAGAAAAAGGTTCCAGCATCTCTCTGAATGTGGTGAGCTAATATTTCACAGATGATTCTGGTTGTGACAAAACTGTAACAGTGGAACTGTAGAAACGTAAGCCTTTTGTGGAGATATGTGAAGCTGCACCCTGGGGCTGCATTACAGATATCGAGGCTACTGCGGATGAATCGTACGGAAGCTCGGAAAGACTGCGCTGGATTCAATCTTTAAAATCTCAAGCATCTATACTGCCTAAAAGTTAAAAGGACGGCCGATCTCGGAAGAATAATAATGCTTTAATCCTATCCGGTGGATAATTGAAAGGAGATCGATAACTATAAACCCCAAAGAGATTCGTTCAACCACTGGTGGATACATACAAGACCAGATTAGGATCACACTGTAAAGGGTCACTACCGTTTGGACATTTCTCTGTCCTGAAGATGGTCTAAAGGATTAATTCAAGTCAAGACCGAAACGTCGACTCTACAGTCCTTGTCTCTGTTTATGATTAATATACACTGGTTACTATTCTATTGTGGCAGAATAGATGTCATCTAATATTTAATCTAGAATTGGACTTTTTTGCAAATTAAGGTTGATTTAACAAATTCTTTGTTCATTTGTCTAGCATAACGATCAACAATTCCTGTTGAAATGTACCCTTTAAATGTATGAATTATATAAAGACAAAGTTTTACTACAGAACATTTTCCTGTGTGTCTTTTCCATCTCTGAAAAATTGCTGATTAATTGACTCAAATGTTTTGGTAGTCTTATTCTAATCAATTAAACCCTATACCAGTTTTTGATTTCATCAATATGAGTCTATAATTGTTACAATATAGATTCACACATTGAAAGTCGTTAAAACGAAGTCCCTTTCTAGCATCCCAAAATATACATTGTTTATAATTGCCCAAGCTCGCAAGGATTTATTGGGGTTTCCCACCCCTCTTATTTTTGCATTACAGATATGGCACACCGTCCCACTGTGCTACAGTTCACCCTTAAGTGCAGTGCTTAATTTGAGCCAGTTGATTCCGGTACTCAGCACCGGCACTTATCACCAACACCAGCACTTTTCATAAGCACCAGCTAAAGGGACATTCCATATCTAAGTGATTTGCACAGAAACAAAGGATGGTGAGACGACGCCAAGACTCGAACCTGGTTCTCCAGCTCCAAAGTCGGCAGCTCTGGACATTATGCCACATTTTCTCGCCACCTTCATGCTTAGTAGTTGGTTCTAATGTGGACGGCGCTAACAGGAGAAATGGTTTGGTGCAAGCTGCCTCATGACGAGAGCCCCGGCACTTATATTTTTACAAATTAACCACTGCTTAAGTGCGTGTACCGGGTACATGCTGGGACAGTGCACCATATCACAGAAAATGCACTGTTCTCCGTGCTGGTGCAACCCACGCCTGCACTGGGAACACTGCACTAGTGAAAGGGAGGCTGGATCCTTTAAGCCACCGGTTTGGCTTTCACTGGAGGCAGCAACCAGGCCTCCATTTCCAAGAAGGTTACAAATTCCCCTGCATTCAACTGCAGTGACAGCACTAAACTGCAGGGGGATACCTGGGGTCCACATACCCTATTCACATGGACTGCGTTCTGGTGGAGCACTGACAGTGTGGCACCTCTATGTGGCTCAAAGTCAGTGCATCTCCATATGGCATATTTGCCTTCGACCCTGCAGATGTAATACGGCACAGTAGAAAAGGCACAGGATTTCATTATTAGCATGGGGCTAAGCCGCCATGTGAATGAGCGCATGCACCATTGGGTTCTCTCTGGCACACATTTAGCACCAGCTTGTCCCATATTACAAAAGGTTCTACACAATAACACCAGAGATCCCCCACAGGTACAAAAAGAGGGCTCATAAGCCCATTGCGCCCGCAGAGCACTATGTACAGGGCTTTATGTGGGCCGGGTCTCGCCAGTGCTGAGCACCAGCAGTTTTTTAACACCTTCAGCGCGGCGCAGATTCTTGCGCTGTGCTGAACGTTCTAATGAGCCAATGGGCTGATGACGGAACGGTTCCGTCATGAGCACAGGCCAACCGACGCTCATGACGGAACCGTTCCGTCATTAACAACGAAGGGGTTAAAGGGGGCCTCGAAACGGGTCTCTATCGGGCTCTGTTTTGTGCCCTGACACAGGTGGTCCATTTTTTTCCGGACTGCAGTGACAGCAGGCCCATCGATGAGCGCTGCTCACTTCTCACTAGAGGAGAAGTTACGGCATGACGTCATGCCAGGTGAGCGTTATAGGAGAAGGGAAATCCTTTTAAGAGAGTCATTTTCTCTCTGGATGTCCCTTCTCTTTTTGAAACCCAGCAACATTATCGTGGTGTCACCAGGACTTTCAGTGGAAGCTTTTCAATATTATATTCAAGCCATAGTTGCTGCTTATTTATTTTATGCAACTAACAACCACTGACAAAGCCAATTGCCTTGACTTGTTGTGGTATGATGTTACTTGTACCATATATCTGGCCGCAATGTCAAAAACAGCAAAATACACGTTGGGCGGCACACTATGCTAAGCACAGATTTTTAGATTACGTGTTTTTAAACCACGCCCTTGATTACATTGGCCCGCCCTTGGAGAGACCCCCACGTTTTTTCATCCCAATTAAAGCCCTGACTATGTATATTAAAACCCCAGGCCTTCAGGTCTCTCTATCCACAAATGGCACTGCTTGTCAATAGCTCCTGGGCAGAAGCCCATTTTGGACAAGTTTCCTCGTAGAACTCTTTATTCCCTTGAGCAGTGCTTTAAATGGGCAGGTACTGTTAGGTATCAATCCCTTATCTAACTTGACTGGGAGAGTACCTGCACTTCTCAGCAGGGAGTTCAATAGTTCTAATGGGAGAGTACCTGCACTTCTCAGCAGGGAGTTCAATAGTTCTAATGGGAGAGTGCCTGCACTTCTCAGCGGGGAGTTCGATAGTTTTAATGGGAGAGTGCTTGCACTTCTCAGCAGGGAGTTCAATAGTTCCAATGGGAGAGTGCCTGCACTTCTCAGCCGGGAGTTCAATAGTTCCAATGGGAGAGTGCCTGCACTTCTCAGCCGGGAGTTCAATAGTTCCAATGGGAGAGTGTCTGCACTTCTCAGCCGGGAGTTCAATAGTTTTAATGGGAGAGTGCCTGCACTTCTCAGCAGGGAGTTCAATAGTTCCAATGGGAGAGTGCCTGCACTTCTCAGCCGGGAGTTCAATAGTTCCAATGGGAGAGTGCCTGCACTTCTCAGCCGGGAGTTCAATAGTTTTAATGGGAGAGTGCCTGTACTTCTCAGCGGGGAGTACAATAGTTCCAATGGGAGAGTGCCTGCACTTCTCAGCCGGGAGTTCAATAGTTTTAATGGGAGAGGGCCTGTACTTCTCAGCGGGGAGTACAATAGTTCCAATGGGAGAGTGCCTGCACTTCTCAGCCGGGAGTTCAATAGTTTTAATGGGAGAGTGCCTGTACTTCTCAGCGGGGAGTACAATAGTTCCAATGGGAGAGTGCCTGCACTTCTCAGCCGGGAGTTCAATAGTTTTAATGGGAGAGTGCCTGTACTTCTCAGCGGGGAGTACAATAGTTCCAATGGGAGAGTGCCTGCACTTCTCAGCGGGGAGTTCAATAGTTCCAATGGGAGAGTGCCTGCACTTCTCAGCGGGAAGTTCAATAGTTCCAATGGGAGAGTGCCTGCACTTCTCAGCAGGGAGTTCAATAGTTCTAATGGGAGACTACCTGCACTTCTCATTAGCATCTGGAACAAATGAGTACCAGCACTTCTATACCACTATATCAAGCACTGCCCAAGAGTAGTTTGTGTATTTATCAGCATTGCTTAGGTTTTTTTTTAAGTAATGGACGCCCTCTGCACATATTTGATAACGAAGAATCTTTAAGTTTCTGAAAAGCACATTCACAAAAACCCACACAAGGGAAAAAGTGACTTTTTAAATGTGTTCTCCTTCAGCGGGTGGTCGCGCTTTTTCCCTCGAGTTTGATGAATGAGACTTGTGGCGCACCGGCTGGGTGGTCTGGTGAGGCAGATGTTTTCTCCTGACAGTCATCCCTTTCCCAAAAAATAACCAGTAACTGCATCTAGACGTCCACGAAAATGCTTGGATCTGAGAGGCAAATCGTAGAACGAGCCCTAGGCCGTGGCTAAAGTCAAGCCTCGCTGTGTGGTGAGCGTCAGCCGGATATCCGTTCCACACTCCCAAAGAGCTGACTTCTTCAGAGGCTGATGGGAAAGTGCCACACAGTTTGCAAAACCACGGAAAACACTGGCGACCACAACCACCCAGGGCATGCTACCATGTTTATAATTTTCCTTCTCCACACGTCAGTCCGGGAATTAAAAGCTCGCGCCTAGGAGTATCCAAGCATTGGTCGTTTTTTTTCTCAGTTGGACTTCACAGTAGTTTTCCCACCCAGTCCAGCACTTTGGCTGCTGGTTTACTCTGTTATGTGCTCCTAGCGGGCAGATGGCAAAGAGGCACGTATGAGTGAATGACAACATTCGTTTCTAAGTGGGAACATTCAAATAGGCTCATTGCAAACCTAATATTCACGAAGTAGATAGAATGTGTTCACTGACATACGTGGCAACCTTAGCTAAGCCAAGACTCCATGTCAATCTCATTTTTTGAGTCGAGCCTGACCGCTAAAGACCTAATGTCAGTTTACCAAAAACCTGCAGAGGGATTAAAACCCAACAATTGCTTACCATTGGTTCAAGTTCAAGTTCAAGTTCAGAAATTTATATTGCGCACTACTCACCCAGAGGGTCTCAAGGCGCTTGGGGAGGCGGGTGCATTTACTTATCGAATATCCAAGTTTTTAGTTGCTTTCTGAAGGAGAGGTGGTTTTGAGTAAGGCGGATGTGGGTGGGGAGAGAGTTCCAGGTCTTGGCCGCTAAGTAGGAGAAGGATCTTCCCCCCATGGTGGATCTGTGGATGCGCGGAATTGCGGCGAGGGCTTGATTGGAAGATCGAAGTTGGCGGGTGTGGGTGTAGAAGGAGAGTCTCGTATTGAGGCATTCGGGTCCTAGGTCATAGAGGGCTTTGTGTGCGTGGGTGAGGAGACGGAACGTTATTCTCTTGTTGACGGGGAGCCAGTGGAGATCTTTCAGGTGGTCGGAAATGTGAGCTTGACGAGGGATGTCCAGTATGAGTCTGGCTGATGCGTTTTGGATGCGTTGGAGTTTTTTCTGTAGTTTGGCTGTGGTTCCGGCGTAGAGGGTGTTTCCGTAATCCAGTCGGCTGGTGACCAGTGCATGGGTGACAGTCTTTCTTGTTTCAGTGGGGATCCAGCGGAAGACTTTTTTGAGCATGCGTAGGATGTTGAAGCAGGATGATGAGACGGCATTGGCTTGTCTGGTCATCAAGAGGGAGGAGTCCAGGATGAAGCCCAGGTTGCGTGCGTGATCCGTTGGTGTGGGTGCGGTTCCCAGGGCTGGTGGCCACCAAGACCCATCCCAGGCTGAGGGGGATGAGCCTAAGATGAGGACTTCCGTTTTGTCCGAGTTCAGTTTTAAACGGCTGTTCTTCATCCACTCGGCTACTTCTTTCATTCCTTCATGTAGGTTGGTCTTGGCGGTGTTCGGGTCTTTGGTGAGGTAGAGGATCAGCTGGGTGTCGTCTGCGTAGGAGATGATGTTGAGGTTGTGTTGGCGTGCGATGGAAGCGAGGGGACTCATGTATACATTGAAGAGGGTGGGACTGAGTGATGATCCTTGTGGTACGCCGCAGATGACTTCGGTGGCCTCTGATTTGAAGGGGGGGAGGCGGACTCTCTGGGTTCTTCCGGCAAGGAACGATATGATCCATTCCAGTGCTTTTCCTTGTATTCCGACGTTGCTGAGTCGTTGTATGAGGGTGCTATGACAGACTGTGTCGAAGGCTGCGGAGAGGTCAAGTAGGATGAGGGCAACTGTTTCTCCGTTGTCCAGTAGTGTACGGATGTCGTCTGTTGCTGCGATGAGAGCGGTTTCGGTGCTGTGTTTGGCTCGGAAGCCGGACTGTGAAGGGTCAAGGGAATTGTTGGATTCAAGGAAGGCGGCTAGCTGGCTATTGACAGCTTTCTCAATGACTTTGGCGGGGAATGGGAGGAGTGAGATGGGGCGGTAGTTCTTAAGTTCGGTGGGGTCTGCTGCCTTTCTTCAGAAGGGCGCTGAGTTCGGCATGTTTCCAGATTTCCGGGAAGGTAGCGGAGTTGAAGGAGCAATTGATGACATCGCGGAGATGGGGTGCGATGATGGAGCCTGCTTTGTTGAAAATGTGGTGGGGACATGGGTTGGTTGGCGATCCTGAGTGGATGGAGTTCATCAGGCGGATGGTGTCTTCGGTGGAGATTGGGTTCCAGGCGCAAAGGTTGTTAGAGGACGGTGTTGGATCGGAGATGGGTGGAGTGGGCAGGTCTTTGGCCTGGTTTTCAAAGCTGTTATGTATTTCAGCGATTTTGTTGTAGAAGAATGAGGATAGAGAGTCGCAGAGGTCTTGGGAGGGAGAAATGTCATTGGTGCGGCGGTGGGGTTAGTGAATTCTTTGACGATGTTGAATAGTTCCTTGCTGTTTTGGGCATTGTTGTGAAGTCGATCCTTGAATGCTGATTTCTTGGTGATCTGATTAGTTGGTGGTGTTTGCGGGTGGCGTTCTTGAAGGTGGCTAGGTTATCAGTGGTTGGGTTTTTTCTCCAGGCTTTCTCGAGAGTACTAATACAAAGCTCCCCCCACTTCATTTACCCATTCTGGGTTGTATGACTTCACGATCCGTTTTCTTTACGCACATATGTCTTATCATGTATGAGGTCAGATTTCTCCTATGTGTTAGACTAGCTGTAATTGAATGTCTATTACATTAGGTTATTTTTTCTTTTTGTATTTGTAGAGCTGTCCCCTGAGGAAGGGCTAGTCATCTGCCCGAAATGCATTGGGACAATTGATTGCTGGATGACCCTTTAAGATGGATGATGTACACGTTGCTTCAGAATATTGATGAACTGTTCAAATGATATGAATTAAATAATCATGGAACCTCTTTGATACTTTGAGTTGAACATTTGGATTTAATTTGAATAACTGTTTATAAGACACACCGTGTCTTTCAGTGCTGTGCACCAGGGAGCCTTCTTCCAAGTGGGGGGAGCTTTGTATTAGTGTCATTGTTCACGCTGTATTGGTTCAGACAGCGTCCATCCCAAGTAGCACGCCACAAACTCTTCGAAAATTCATAGCTTGTGTTACCTGGCTGTGCAAGTCCAATTTTCATTGATTTAGTTTCTCAAGAGTACGACAGAGCTTCTTGGATTTCTTAAGGTCATCGTTGAATCAAGGGGCTTTTTTGCTACCTTGCTTGATTAGATGGTTTTTCAAGGGTGCAAGTTTGTCGGCACTCTGGGTGATCCATTGGGTTAGGTTAGTGGCTGCTTGGTTTGGGTCCGATGATTTGGTGGGGGGGTTTTGTTGAAGCGATGTGAAGAGTTGTTTGGTGGTGATTTTGTTCCAATTTCTTCGCGGAATAGGTAGTGGGGGGGTTGTGGGTCATGGACTTTTTGTAGTTGAAGTGAACGGAGCTGTGGTCCGTCCAATGGAGTGCGGTGGTGTGATCGAAGGAGATGTGCTTGCTGGAGGTGAAGATAGGGTCGAGCGTGTGTCCGGCGTAGTGGGTGGGGGTGTTTACGAGTTGTTTGAGTCCTAGATTGGCCAGGTTATCCAGAAGGGTGGAGGTGTTGCTGTCGTTGTTCTTTTCCAGTTGAAAGTTGAGGTCTCCCAGTAGAATGTAATTCTCGGAGGGGAGGGCATGTGGGCTGATGAAGTCAGCGATGTCTTCGCTGAATTGTGTGCGGGTTCCTGGCGGTCTGTAGATGAGGGTGCCTCTGAGTGTGGTTTTGTGGTCGGTGTGAATCTGGAAGTGGAGGTGTTCGGCGGAAGCGAGGTTGTCGTCGGAACAGGTCGTGATGCGGATGGTGTTCTTATGGACGATGGCGATGCCTCCTCCTGTTTGGTTGGTGAGGTCTTTTTGGATGATCTTGTAGGTGTCCGGGATGGCTATGGCGATGTCGGGCGCTGATGAGGCGTTTATCCATGTTTCTGCGAGAAAGGCGATGTCCGGCGATGTAGAGTCGAGTAGGTTCCAAAGTTCAATGGAGTGTCTGTGGACTGAACGGGTGTTGATCAGGATGCACTTTAGATGGTTAGTGTCGGAGCTTTGTTTGGAGTTAGTGGATTTGGTGTGGGTCCAGATGCAGTCGAACTTGCAGGAGTGGCAGGCGAAGGGTCCTTGGGTGTGACCTGGGGCGGCATGGTAGCAGTTAGGGAGTCGGCCGGGGTTAAGGGCTGAGAGGGTAGCGGCGTCATAAGTAATGCGGGAGGAATGGGATTTGCGGGGAGCAGGGGGTCTGGCGCTGGGCGCGGTCCAGGCGCGGACGGGCGTAGACGGGCTTACCTTTGGTGCACCTTCGGCGCCCATGGGGCGCGACCGCTGCGCGTGATCACTGCACGCAGAAGCATCTGTCATAAGTGGATAGTGGAGGGGGCGGGGGCGAGGGAGGAGCAGCTGGGAGGCGGGAGCGGGTTGGAGAGCCGGGCAGGGATGGCACAATAACAATCAACAAAATGGCAGCAAGCCAAAATCCGACCAGGACGAGATTGGGGCAAAACTTAGGTAATGGCTCGGCAGAATCAGATACACATGCGCAGTTCAGGCAAAGGCAGCAGAGCACAAGCGAATGTTTATTAAAGCGCACTTCAGCCACACAGCGCTACGATATTAATGCAATTAATTATCAGGCACAATAAGCAGGAGCAATGCGATCAATGCGGGTGATGCGATATGGCTAAGTTGTAAGGAGCTGTCTGGGGGTAAAGCGCTACGATACCAATTGGAGCCTGGAGCAGCGTGGGGAGCGACCGCTTCTGATGGGTTCAGGACGGTCACAGCGTTTGCGAAGGTGGGTCGAGCCTAAACTTTCAGTAGGAGGGAGGAGCAGCTGGGAGGCGGGAGCTGGGTGGAGAGCCGGGCAGGGACGGCACAATAACAATCAACAAAATGGCAGCAAGCAAAAATCCGACCACGACGAGATTGGGGCAAAACTTAGGTAATGGCTTGGCAGAATCAGGTACAAATGCGCAGTTGAGGCAAAGGCAGCAGAGCACAAGCGAATGTTTAATAAAGCGCACTTCAGCCACACAGCGCTACGATATAGACGCTAACAGCGCTACGATATTAATGCAATTAATTATCAGGCACAATAAGCAGGAGCAATGAGATCAATGCGGGTGATGCGATATGGCTAAGTTGTAAGGAGCTGTCTGGGGGTAAAGCGCTACGATACCAATTGGAGCCTGGAGCAGTGTGGGGAGTGACCGCTTCTGTTGGCTCTGTCATTGTCACTTGCTTGCTCCTTATTCAATTCTTGCCTTGTCAATCTTAGCGTGTCCTTCCCACTGGAGCATACCCTCTTAAAATTGTGTCCTTCCATTGCTCACTATTAAGGAACTAATTTTTTCTGTTTAAGCACGCCACAAAAGTACATGTGTTTTCCAGCTGTCTCTCTCGTGTGTTTCTCCATGCTCTGTGTTGCTGTCCCCCATCGTGTGCTTCTCTCCCACCATGCTCACTTTCGCCCTCCCCGGTGTGTGTCTTTTACCGTCCTCCTTGTTGCCCCGTCTTTTCTACTTTTCCTTTCCTCCCTACCTGCTCCCTTTCTTTTTTCCTATCTTCCTCCTCTTTCTATTTCATTTTTCCCGACATCATCCTCTTCAACTTTGAACCTTACACTATATAGTATTAGGGTTCATTGTTTCATTTTCTGCCACAACAGGCCTGTGGCCAAAAGTGCACTTAAATAAATAAATAAAAATACATAAAGTAGTGAGATTCAGTGTCTTGTCGGCTGGAAGAATATTAGTGAACAATTACCCTGATCCATTTTGCAAACTGTGCACAAAAAACATAATTTTCGGCGTAATGTATCGGAGGGAGTTAGCTGTTAAGTTAGGCTGCAGACTTGTCCAGTTAAAAAGGTTAAACGGGCTGTATTAATGGCTGTCACCTGTTATGAATTACTGAATAGGAGACAAGACTTACGGAATGGGGAAGAGCGTACTTTCTTTCACACCATAGGGTCCTGTCCATTCATCCACACAATTTGGAGTAGGACCCTATTCTATTTTCTTTAAAGGCAGCACTACTGGAAATTTGAGGAGATTGTGCCCCTCAAAGCTATACCATGTGTTTCGTAACATTGGCCTCATTATGATGAGAAGAGATATTGATCAGGACACACAAATGCACTTGGTATGAAAACCCACTCACATTGGATGAATCTTACTTTCACTCTCTCTTTTGTTACAACCCTTTTCTTTGTTAAGGACGAGAACCCTCACCCACCCTTAGGTGTCATGCCTCATCATGGGGATCCTCCTCACATAACTTACCGATATTTGTGGTGTGGGATACAATTTCCCTCTGTGGAGCAGGAGCACCTAGCGTGTTGTTATTTGGAGTGAGAAGCTGACGTGAGCTGTAGGTTTGGGTGAGTCACATAGAGAACAGTGGAGCGGGTGTGTGAGATAAAAGTATCTCTTGTGGGACTAACTTGATATTTTGTGCATAATTACGATTGCCACCGCAACGGCAAAAGGGACCGCCTGCCATGGGTGCGGCGTTCCAGCCATGCTTATCAGGATGTGACCCCCACCATGGCGGTCGCATCCTGCATTTGTTACATTGTGGCAGGCGGTGCTGTAAGCAGCACCTGCCGCAATGTAAAAAATGCATGTTGTGCATTTGCATGCACAACGTGACAGGCACCGCACGGTGCCTGTCACCTTGTGCATGCAAATGTAGGAAGGTACTATGGGTACCCTACAAGTGCACACCAACACCCCAGGGGCCCGCAACAGGCCTTTCCATAAATAATATCTGACTACAGGAGGTAGCCCATATACCCTAATGAGACTAATGCAAACATTTGTAACATACAACAATGTCTCAAAGGGGTGTCAATAAAGGAACAATACAATTAGTACCAAAAGCTACTAAAGGAAAAATCCAGAAGGGGAAAAAGGGGAGGAAACCAAGTATGTTGCGAACAAAAATGGTATATTCACATATTTGACATATTCAATTCATATGATCAAACAGAAAGCTTGTGCTGCGTTACATTAAATGGCATGTAGCCTGTTGGATACCGTGCACAAGTGCTCGTGAAGGATTGTGATGGCGCAAGTGACAACGTGAGGTGGTATGTACAGCGACTGTGGAGGGCGCAACGGCGGACAAGTGAACTTAAATTGTACAAATTAAGGATGCACTAACAGTCAATGAAAGTATAATATACAAATAATTTGTGTAGGTATCCTTGAAGGGAGCGCCGGGAATTTTGCTGTGGAGCGAACGGACTTGGACTCGTCTGAGACACAGCATTGAGCGTGTCTCCATCTCTCGTTGAGGACTTCCAGCCATCCCAGTTAACCCAGCCTTGGTGCGCTTAGGTTCCCCTGAGAACCTATGCCCCTCCATCCCCGGACTATTGACGGTGTGGCCTCAGACCACTGCGATATAAATCAATGTAACATGGTCCTGATGATGGCCTAACATTCCTACAGGCCGAAACGCCGTCAACTGCCTTTCCATGGTGGCATCGTCGCCATGGAAAGGCCCACTCCGCCAGGCATCCTGATAGGGATGGGGTGTCTTCCAGACACCGCCACCATATAAGGCCCGCGATCTGCCCGGCAGGCAATCGGAGGGATTGCCTGCCAGAGGAGATTCCAAGCCAAACAACCTTATAATGTGATGCGTTGTGTGGAGTCGCTCTGCCAATAAATGAAGGAAGAAGCACATGAATTATGTATACGCAAAAATGATAGTAAATAAGTACAACCAGTGTTCCACAAGCTATGTGGTTGTGTTCACTGAAGCCGTCACCCACATCCTTCGGTTGAATGACCTCAGCTATATCAGACAGACCAGCACAAGGCTGTTAGGTCCGGTGTGCCCCAGGGACCTGTTAAAAACAATAGCATTCAATGCAGTATGTATTATAGCCTTATAGCCCTTCGTAGCGGGCTATACCGGCTATTAAAGGTCCGCTGAAACGTTAAAAGGTCTGAGCCGAAGGCGAGGGACTTTAACGAGACAACTGGACTTTAATAGCAGGTATAGCCCTGCTACGAAGGGCTATAAGGCTATTAGAACATTCTGCTACTAGAGGGCAGAATGTTCTAACAAATTAAACAAAGGGTTCTCAAAGCTCGAGGGGATATAAATCCCCTCGAGCTTCGAGAAGCCTCTTTAGAACTTTGGAATGTTGCTCTGCGGGTCTTCACCGGCCTGTAGAAGCAGGGAGCACTCCATTGTCTGCAATGAAGCTCCCAACATTCCAATGTTCTAAACATGTTAAAACTATAGCGATCTGGGCATCTTTTAAACTGTATCTTTCCACAGTCACAACAAATTAGTCCTTCTTCAGTGTTTTAGCTTTTTTCAAGTTTGTCCAAGGGAAGGTGGACAGGGTGTGCTGCTTTGCACAAATTTGCGGGTGTCGGTGTGCATTCCAGTAGGAGTAAAAGTCTTATATGTGGTAAGCGCTTATAAAAATCAACCATGTGGTAAAAAAATTTCTCATATATTATTTTTGCTAGCATATTTATTCAAGGATGACTGTGTAGCAAAGGAAAACGTTCAAAGTATATTTGCCACAGGTTAATCTCTTTAGTAAATATTGTGGTAAGCATGCCATGCGATAAATGACGCAACCACACAGTAAATGTTTCCCTCTGCTTAGTACATGACGTGGTTGGCCTTTGAAGAAGTGGTCAGGAGAAAGCCCTTCTGACCTGTCAAAGACTGACAGTGTGTAGTAGATATTTATTTATAAGAGAAAGATCAGAACAACAAAAACTACAATTAAAAAGTATGACATATCTGAGATCTTTTTGAACTGGAACTTCCAAGTAATAAATCATAAAAAATGAATAGGAATACATTTTGGAACTAAAGCTCAAGCCCATCACCCACTCTAAATCCCAGGACAAGATAAAAAATGAAGAATAGAAGGAGAACTATATAAAGAGATGGAATCCTGAAGCAGAAGAAGATTATATACTTAAGCATAAAATGAATCAAAACTCTGTGCTGGAATGTGTACGGTATACTTCTGAGGGAAGAGTTAAAAGTGAAATTAGGCTCAACATTAGCACCCAAAGCGGAAGGTGTAGGTTTGTTTCTGAAAAAACAAAAAATAAATGTTCCCACAGGGCTGAAAGATTTCTTACCACTCATAGGGGACATTTCTGTTTTATCCCGCTGGGACCTTCTTGGAATGGTGGTATCAGTCAGGAACAAGCATTTGCAATGCAATTAGTCTTGCATTAGTTAAATGCAGAGCTGCTGGCTTTCCAAATGGAAAAGAAATGCAGCGTCCACCTGCCTTCTTTTTTTTATTGACTTTTGTAGCAATGGGGGTATGCTGCACTTTAGCTTTAGATGTTTAGAGCTAAAGCAGGTGTGCCGTCATTGCAATAAAAGTCAATAAATAGAAAAAAATTCATTGAGGGGTCACTTTTGTTATTTTATTATTATTTATGGATTTGTACAGCTCATAGCTGCCCCAGCGATGGGGCGTCCCAGCACTACCCAGGTGTAAGTGATTAGAGATTATCCAAAAAAGGAATGAGAGTTACGCCGGGAAAAGCCAGGTCTTTATGGCTTTAGAGAACACTAGGTGGTCCTGGAGTCCTCTAAAAGAAGAGGGAAGAGAGTTCCAGAGTCTGGCCGCCAAAACCTTAAAAAAGCGACCGCCAGCTCTGGCTCTTTGAACTTGGAGGATACAATCCAGGCCTTGGTCAGTTGAACGCAGGGGTCGACTCGGAAAATAAGGCACTAGAATGTTGGCTAGAACCGGATGTGCTTATTGATTCAAGATTTTGTGAGCGATACAGAGTGTTTTGAACTGAATTCTTCTATCTACTGGTAGCCAGTGTAGCCTAGGTAAAAGCTTAGACACTGAACATGATTTTGGGAGTGCCAACAAAGTCCGAGCTGCCACATTTTGTATTCTTTGAAGGCCTTGAATACAGGATTTGTTTGCACCTAAATTTAAGGAGTTGCCATAATTTAGCCTGGATAGAATCGTGGCCTGCAAGATGGTCTGACGAATATTAGGGTCAAAAAAGCAAGCAAAGGTTTTAACCCTCTCAGAAGCCCGAAACAAGTCCCTGTGACCGCCTTGGATTGAGTGTCAAAGGAGAGACTTCTATCAATCCAAAATCCCAGGTTCTTAACAGCCTCCTCAGGTAAGGGTGCAAGTTTTAATTTGTCTGGCCACCATTGCTCTGACCACATGTCGCTATCTCTCCCAAGCAAAAGTATTTCTGACTTGCTTGCGTTTAACTGCAAGCAGTTTGCTGTCATCCAGTCAGCGTTCAGGAGCATATCCTCCTTAAAGCTGACGAGGTTATTTTTGCATTTCTTAGAAAAAGCGATAATTAGTTGGGTGGCATTAGCATAGGATACCAATGACAACCCTCTGCTTCTCGCTGTTACTGCCAGGGGTTGTAGATGGATATTAAAGAGCATGGGGCTCAGTATCGAACCCTGTGGCACACTGTGTTTGATGGCATATATTCCTGGGAGTGGAAAGGTGGCACAGTGTCATGGAAGGTTCTACCCTCCAAGAAAGATCAAACCCAGGCTAAGGCCAGCCCCCCAACCCTATCTACTGTAGCATGCGTAGTAATATCTCATGGGATACAGTGTCAAAAGCTGCACTTAAATCAAGAAGAATTAAGGCCGTGGAATTTCCCTCATTTAGGCTGCTGCGGATTTCCTTAATCACCCCCATCAGAGCTGATTCGGTGCTGTGGTGGGATCTGAAGCCAATTTGTGAGGATTCCAGAATTTCATTTTGCTCTACAAACTCTGTAACATAATGAAAGTCCATGGCTTTAGCCAGGACAGGAAGCTGAGAGATGGGGCGGTAATTACCCGGTTCAGATGGTTCTAAGGATGGTTTCTTAAAAGAGGAGTTACTTTAGCATGCTTCCAGGCTGATGGTAAGGACGCTGAGGACAGAGACAGATTAATCAGTACAGATTGTGTACTATTGCAGTAATCTCGACATACCACACTTTACCTTTAGATGTTTAAAGCTAAAGCACCATTGCTATAAAAGTAAATACAGTGGTGGCTGGTGGAATTTGAAACTGGTGTGGCGTATGCAGATTGAATAAAAGTATGTGAGCGAGCCTGATGGCAATAAGGGGGGCTCGGGGGAATTTTTTTTGTAAATTGGCATCTGTTTGGTGAGATTGTCAGCACTATTTCTGTGATAAATGGACTAAAAATTCAGTATTTCTAGGCATTCATAAATGAAAACTTACACATTATATCAGAGAATTTCTGGGTTGCCAAGTCACAAACACCGACAGGCCCTGCACATTTGTTAACTTGCAGAGGCGTTGAGACAGACGCACTGACACACACCACTGTCAGACCACTAACACATGCAGGCTTGTGTAAGGAGAATTACACAAATCAACATTCAGACACACAGGTTCAGAAGATACAGAAAAATTGTGCAAGTACAGAAGAGGAAAATAAAATATAAGAAACACCAACCTGAAGGAATCACAGTCTTGCAAACATTACACCACAGGGATATCCTAGAGACAACTACCTGTTTGACATGCAGAGCTCCTTTAAAACACATTTGCGTCAAGCACATGCAGAAGCAAAACAAGCACTGGCGTCTCGCAAAGCCAATATGCCTGGCATGCATTTTGAGCCTCAAATAATACATAAAACCCTGCTGCAGTGTAAAATCAAACAAAACGATCTGTATGCAGTGTATCTAGGAGATAAAACATCATTAGTAACGATTCAGAATAGTTTTTGAGAAAATCTTGCAATTGAAAGCGATAATATCTTCCTAAAACACATACAAGCACTAGTGAGACACTGTTTTGCCCCGCGACTCACCAGCCTCTTGGAGACCAGCTGAGCTGGGGTGCTCGCAATTCAGCTAAAGAAAATGGGGAACCCACTCACCACGAGAAGTTCGAGCCAGGGACTTGGCCACAGGGGTCATTGAGTCCAGGGTCAAGAAGGTGGAGAGGCCGAAGAGCTACAGGTGCGAAGGTAGCCAGAGGGTCAAATGGGGTCTGGGGGTCCGGGGATACACCGGTGTGCAGGTCTGTAAGACACTGCTCAGGCATGACGCGCCAGTTTTCCAAGGAAGCCACTCGCTGCGTCAGAGCAGAAACATGTCAAATATTCATCTGATGTACACACTAGAAGAGATGGAGCTGGCCAACTCTTAAAGCAACACCACAGCCTGTAATTCACAACCAAGGGGTTCTGCACTTTTCAAAGTCACGAATCTGTTTCAAAATGCTTAGCAATTGCGCATATTTCCTCCTGAAATACTTAGCATGTACCATGTTGTGTTTCTCCAAAATCCCCCGGCCTCTCCCCAAAAAATAAAATTTTATTGCACTCTGTACAACGTAGTTCAATGCGTTTTCTGAGCTATATCCTGAAAATAAATCTGAAATCCTTTAGAAATTTAGCGCTGAAACAGCAAACTTTCGACGGAGTACAATGATTCTTTTGAGTGTCAAACACATGCTTTTATACACAACTAACTCCAAAAAAAGTCACTCTGGCCACAACACAGGCTTTTCTTTTTAAACTTAGCAGAGGCCAAACATTGAATGGGTATGAATTCGGACCTCTACTCTCACCATTAGGGCCAGTTAGTTACACTTTGCAAGAATGTCAGAGATACTTAAGAGTGCTCAACGTCCGCACCCTCAGCACTTTGCATGCAAACCAAAATTCACGCACTACATTGTACCTAGTACATAAAGCAAATGCAATCTGTAGAGGGCACCGTGTAGGAAACCCACACCCTTCCTTTGCAGTGGTGCCGTTCACTCCAGGCCGGCAGCTATGGAATGGGCTCTGAAACCAAACGATACTCATCCCTACGCCTTCATACTCGTGACCCTGTGAAGAAGCAAGGATATCGTTGGGTCTCTTGCCCATATAGCAGGGGCTTGGGGTGATTTTAGAACAACCTCCACTGCTTGGCTGAAACAGGAGCGCTGCAAAGCCGAGCTCCTGAGCCATCCCATTTTCCAGGATATCGACTGCGTGCACAGTGCAATCAAGAATTCTAGGAAATGCAGAGAGTAATAAATCTTGAGGGGCCCTTGGAGCACACATGCAGCTGAAAAACCGGGCTCACATTCTACAAAATCACCGACATCGCGCAATTTTCACATGCCAGGAAATGAGCACTATCCAAGTGCGTTTGTCTTTGCAAGTTGTTTTCGGAAAGCCTTATATTAAAACACCACTACAAATATAGAGCACTTAGAAGACACACCAGGAAAGCAGTGCACGCCGCTTTCTACTGACCACATTGTTAATTTACCCCGATGTCAGCCTCGTTGTAAAGTGTCACGGAAGAGTCCTTTATTGTTTGCTTTAAGGAGTTACTAGCAAAAGCCACCCGAACTATACATGTGCGTGCAGCATTACTTTAATAATGTGTATTACATGAATACCATCCTTCCCGACCCGCGACTTCCTGTTCACTGCATTTCCACACCATGTCAGCCACCCCAGAATTCATAGGGGGGCATGGGTTTGATGAACCCCGAGTTCTCACAAACTGCGCTTCAAAGATTAAATTAAAAAAACACAGCCCGCTCTCCTGCAGCGACAACGTGGACACCAGCCCCCCCCCCCCCCCCCCACCGCAGGGCCCTGACCACGCCATCGGTCTGCACGTCTTCAGTGCACAGCCCAAATCTACGATTTTCCCTCTAACTTTGCAGTATGCTATCATCCCACATTTTCTTTTAAATTAATGTTCTTGTAGTCACTATGATGTGTTGCAGCGTCTACTCTCAATGACGTTTTCTTTGACAGATTTCATTATTGTAGGTTGTCAATTGCTATATGTGTCACCAAATGGAAATTGCTTCTCCAGTGTTTTTATCACTTTTAAGAACGCGGTTATGGTTCCCAGACTACTTGACCGGTGGGCAGTTGCGGCCGGCATGACTTGGAGCCTGGAGGTACGTGGGGGGAGGTATTAAATTAACCAGGTTAATTTAATTAATAAAACTTACCAGGCCAGGCATCTCCTCCGGTCCCGCGTCGCATCACGTCGGCTCTGCAATGGTGGAACTAACTTCTCCCTGCTCTTTTCTTTTGCCGCTCAACAGGAAACTAACTGCCAATAGAGCACGCGCGGCGGTAACTCAGCCAATCCTGGCGCAGCATAACATTGCCACCGCGCCAGGATTGGTTAAAGTGCAGGGCTAATACTGCCCATTTTGAGACCCGGCTCCCCCGGGTCTCTGCCTGTGTTCGTGATAGAGGAGGAGGAGGAGGGAAGGGGCTACTGCGTGTGTGCGCATGCGTGGGCAAGTCCAAAAAATGACTTGTCCTAAATGCGCACACACTGCTGCTGCCCTCCCTGCCACGCTGTGCTATGCTATCTGCCACTGCCAGCCACCTGCCACTCACTGCTACAGGCCCGCCCCCCACCCTTCCGCGATCGCATGACTACAGAGTGATGACTCACTCACTCCGATTCTCCGAAAAAAAACTATGACTGCTGCGCTCGTAATTTTAATTATTGCCGGTATGCGCAGACAGTGTCAGACAGTGATGTGACGGTCGTCCATGGCTAGTGGGGCAACGCCCCAACGCCCCCAATGGACGAACCGCCACTGAGTAAATAAATGGAAAAGAAATGTGGCATCCACCCACAGCGTCCGCCTGCCTTCTTTTTTTTATTTATTGGCTTTTGTAGCAATGGCGGCACACCATGATTTTACTTTAGATGTTTAAAGCTAAAGAGGGGCGTGCCGCCATTGCTACCAAAGTCAATAGAAAAAAATAAGTTGTGCAGTCACTTTTTTTATATTTATGCACTACTGCATCCTCGCCATGCCGCGTTTTAGCTTTAGATGTTTAAAGCGAAAGCGGGGCTTGGCGCCATGGCTACAAAAAAAAGTAAATAAATCGAAAAAAAGGTTGTGTGGCCGCCTTTTATTTTCCTGTTTATTTACTATTGTAGCAATCACAGCATGCCGCGCTTTAGCTATAGATGTTTAAAGCGAAAGTGCGGCATGCAAAAAATTGCTATGAAAGTAAATGGAAACAAAATGGGCGTCCACCCACTTTATTTTTTATTTAATCGCTTTTGTAGCAATGGCAGCATGCCACGCTTTAGCTTTAGATGCAACAAAAGTCAATGCAGTGTCCTGCAGGTCAGCAGCAACGCAGGAAGGACGGCAGCAATGACAGGAGGAAGGGGGTGCGAGCAAGGAGGCAACAGATGGGCACACATGGCCAACCAAAAAAAAAACTTTCAGTGATGCCCGCTGGCAGGGAACAAAGCACACAATTGTGGGACATATGGACAGCATTAACCAACCAGAGTGAAGGAATGTAGAAAGGCAGGCTAAATAGCCAACCAGAAGCGCTGGGCATGTTGAATGTCCATATCCTGACTCCAGCATGTCTCGAAGGGACCACAATAGCGGTGCCTAGGTGAGACCTACAAAAGGGACTTCAGAATGGCTGCCCCAAATAGGGTGGGCCTGTGGCGGCTAAACATTTCCCATGGCCCAGCCAACTGTGACTCACCCACAGGAAAGGAAGTAATCACTGAACCTCTAAATGAGATGAGCGAACTGCCACTTTTTACAGGTTGTGGGAACAACCAATTTAATGATGATTCTCCCCTTTCCCAAAACTCTAGGTGCTTCCCGAAATCGTTAATTCAGATCTGACTACAAGCAGCAAACTCCAAGCTATTCTGGACATTTTAGATAATCCTCACGCCATTTAAAGACTGTCTGTAAAACACTCAGGTTAAACCTGACATATTGACAACTTGTTGCCATGTAGTATTGATGCACTTGATATTGATATTGTGGAGAGCGGGATAATGGTGTTGTTGACACAGGATGCTTTGAAAGATGTCCCAAAGCCTCAAACGTATTCCTAATCTGTCTTCTGCCACCCCTCACGTGAAATGCAACGAATGTCAGAAATATAATACAGAACTAAGTAACTGACTGAAAAATGTATGTTCTTTCCATTGAAGATGAGTGCAGAGGTCACCACGGGGAAGGATGAGAAGCAAAACAGCTTTGTGTTATCATTTATCAAGCGCCACAAATTCTCTGACATTTCATCTAAAGCACTTTCAGAATCAGTACTGAATTATTTGCTTCATCTAGGTGACAAAGGTCAAAACACAGGGGCAAAGTGCCAGCTTTTTGGTGGTTGCAAAAGATAGGGTGGATAAGCGGTTAATTCGTGTTTTTAGGGAATATGTTTAGAATGTATTGGAGCTGTACATGGGGTATTCTTATTCCAATGATAATTGTAGAAAAAACACTTTTTTCCTCAAATCGAGTTCTTTAAAGAGTCAAGCCTTCTCCTCTTGTTTTGGCAATCCCAGACATCCTGATCTCGGAGTTGGTACTTTCACAAGGCAAGGTGAGGTTGCAGCCTTACAAGGCCGCCGCTGGGTGTCATTAAACTTTAAGAAAAGCGACGGAAAAAGATATTTTTAATTTAATTAGAGGAAAGGGAGTGCTCCAATGGCAATTCGCAAACTTGCCTAGAGCGACGAAATCCCTTGCACTATTCCTGTCCAACAAACAATGGTCAGAGGAAAAGATTGGAAATCTCTCGTTCTATGAGATTCTCAAGCAATCACAGAATAATCTTCGAAACGTACTCCAGTAATGGATTTCCAAATTGCAGACTTGCACATGTGGGAAGTGTGATGCAAATGTGAGTTTGTTTATTGAACATTTTTTCTCCACAGACAAAATATATATTTTTTCTCTAAACTGCCATCAAACAAAAAATACCAATCGAATATAGGGACTCTTCGATTCACACTCCCACCCTGGAAAACACACTTAAACCAGCTCTTGAAAGCAGGACATTTGCAATTTGTTCCACTGTATCAACCTGCAAGGAGTAAATCAGTGCTGGCAGACCTACAATGCTATGGTTGTTTATTACTTTTGCAAGTAGGACAACACTGGAACGCTCGTTAACCCTAAACGTGCTGGGGAATTTCCTATTCCCTTTCACTGGCCATGGAGGAAGCTTTTGTGGGGCGCCTCAAAACTGGTCTACTTTTGCTTTAGGACACTCATGTTTGCCACCACAAATTGTTTTTGGCAGCAACGTCACGTCTCTCCTCTGCCCAGCTCTCTATCTTAGTCATGCACCTGAATACTTTCCACGACAGTCCTTTTATCCTCTGTCCTTTCTCTAAACGGCCAACCAATCCTTTCTCAACCAGACCACCAATGAATGTGTGACGTAAGTGGAACGCTGGGTCCAAGGTTTCTTTGGAATGTTGTTATTTGAATTCTTGAAGTCAGTTGTTATGAAGGCTGGCAGGAGAAAGTCACGTTGTGGCGGGCTGATTAAAGATACCCTTTCATCCACTCTTTGGGACGGGTACTTTATTTACAGCAGAGTTCTATCAAACTATAGCCCTTTCGTTGAGAAGAACTCGTGTGGAATGTACGGATGGTAGGAAAATATTTCGTCAGCCATATATCATGTTACCTGTCAAGTATTTTTTTTAATTTCTTTGACCACTATAATTTCATCATTAAACATAAAGCTTTCCTCTTTCCGTAGCCTATAGAAGTATTTACATAGCACACAGTGCAAAGTAAAGGAGGGCCGCATAATGCTTGGACAATAAAGTGAAAGTATTCCCTAAGTAATCGGTACCTAATGTATTAACATGAGGTGGATAAAAGGCTGAGTCAGTTCTGGCAGGAGGTAAACCCTCTGGGGCAGATTTACGAGCCCCTTGCATCATTTTTGCGTCGCCGTTGCGTCACTTTTTGTGACGCAGCAGCAGGGTAAAAATGCAGCCCATTTACAACGTGACACATCTAGGGAGATGCGTCACATTTTAAAGCTCTGTGTCACAATATACCTGCGTCAGGTATAATGTATGCAGGGTGGGCGTTCCAATGCAAAAAAAGCCTCATAGAAGTGACGCAATGAAATCTACAAGATTTCACTGCGCCACTTCTAGGACGCCCCTGCGCCAAATTCTTACGCCTGCTTGAAGCATAAGGAGTGGCCCAGTGCAATGAGGATAGGCCTCCCCTGCATTGCTGGAGTTGCGTCGTGCTTGTGACACGACTCCAGCAATGCGTGACTTTTGTGTCAACAGATGCCCCAGAATTTCTGACGCATCTGTCAATCCTTGCGCCATGGTGCGCCGTATTGTAAATACGGCGCATCCAAAGTGTTGCAAGGGTTTCTCAAAGGGGCGCAGGGAAAGTGACGCATCTTCACAGATGTGTCACTTTCTTTTAAATCTGCCCATCTATCTGCAGAGCTCTGCAGCATGCACTGTGTGGGAACTTGGAAGAAACCTGCTCCTTAACATAGGCACTGCTCCTGCACCCAGATCCTTCCAGAGATTTTTACCAACAGACTGCCCACATTAAAATCTATGACATTATCTGTGCATTACACTCTTCTCTCTAGAAACCTAAGCTGCGAAAGGAGAATAGACAATCAGTGAGACAAGACACAGTAGTTTACATACATTCAGACACACATACAAACGCAAAACTCGCTTAAAGGTTTTCGCAGGTAATGTGATGGCGCACGTAATGTGCCATTGCATGGTCTTGTAGTGGCAAATTCAAAGAGCTTTTAACCCATGTGTCGTGTTCTTCGTAGTTGTCGTGTTCTTCGTGTTAGCAGTGGACACACCAAACACTGGACACAGGTTAGTGATTGTAATCCTCTTTTATTGCTTGTACAGGAGCGGTCATCTACACGTCTGTCCTCTGGTCAATCCTGGCTCTGTGTGTCCTCCTTCCTGTCCCCTAACCGGATGTGGTGTCCGGTGACCTGGTCACCTCCCTCATGACCCACAGGGTCCTAGCGTCCTTAAGTCCTGTTGCCCTATCTGTCGCCTGTCTGTCGGGTCACGACATCTCCCCCTTTGTTGCAAACAAATGTTCGTGGTACAGTTCTATTGATCAATTCTGCCCCATCACCCTTTACAGCATTGACTCATTGTTGTGGTGAGAGAGAGAGAGAGAGAGAGAGAGAGAGAGAGAGAGAGAGAGAGAGAGAGAGAGAGAGTGTCCAGGTGTTGTCATTGACTCGTCTCTCTACTTTCTGACTCCTATGTTTTATCGCTTAGTCTCTTTGTCTCCTTGCATTCCTTTTCAGTCGTTGTTCTCTGCCATTGTCTTTTTCTTTTGTTTGTTTGTTGTCCTCCTTCTGCTCTGCGCGTGCCAGCTTCTATTTTTCCACTTCTAGCTCCTTGTCGTGCGCCCAATGACCTGGGCCCGCTGGCGCTACCTCTGTTGGCTCCTCTCTTTCTACGGCCGCCCTTTGTTTTGTCTGGTCTTTCAGTTATTCTTTTTCGTGTCCTTCCTCTTTCTCTGGTCCCTGTTTCTTCTCTTTGCTTGCTTTCAGTGCGTTGTTCATTTTCTTTTTGTCATATGTCATAGTTATGAGACCCATTGTTTGGGCGGTGTTGTTGCTTAGCAGGCATGGTCCTGGAACGTCGCCTTTCAGCACATGTATGTCTTCTTTGTTCTTTTTGTCGTTATACGTCAGTTCCCTTGTGAACTTTCCCAAGTTTGTTAACTCTTTCTTTGACCCCCAGGTGAAGATCTTCACTTTGGACACTCTCAGTGCCGGCTTTGATTCCATTTTCTCATATTCTGACGCACACATGACATTGCATGTTGCACCACTGTCCAGTACAAATTCGCTTCATGTTCTCCTACTCCTATCTTTGCCAAGTCTGTCTTTTCCTGGGTGCTACTGCCTGTGCGAGTTGTTGTCTCTCCTTTTCTGTTTTCCCCACTCAGTTTTATGTGAACCTCCGACATGTGGTATAGTCTTTCCACTTTCTCTTCTTCCTCATCTTCACCTGATTCTCGCGATGAGCTTCTTCTTTCTCTGTCGACATATCTGACGTGTCTTGTTGTCGACTCTTGTTGTCTTCCTGTTGTTCTCCTGTCATCTCTGAATTGTACGCCGTGGCACATGCTGGCGTAGTGATTCCTCCCATTACATCTTAATGCAGGTCTGGCTAAACGCTGGGCACGGACCTCTGCGTGGAAATTCCATTCCACACTTGTAGCATGTTCCTTCAGGTTGTCTCCTCTCTGTTTGTTCTCTCTGGTCATTCTTCCACCGGCCTGTGCAATATTTGTTCGTCACGTAGTGTGCGTTTTCTATTTCAACGTTCTTCCCTCTTTCAATTTCCTTGGCATGTGCCGTTGCTCACGCCTCTGCTCTTGCCAGAGACAGGATGTTCTCCAATGAGATCACTTCTTTGAGGATCCTTGCCCTGAATCCTGTGTCGCGACAGCCTTCAATGATCCGTAGTCTTATTGCTTGTTCGTTGTCAAACTTGTCAAACTCACATTGTGTCACTAATTTTCTCAGCCTTGTCGCATTTAATTTAATTTTCTCAGCCAGCGTCTCATCCACTTGTTGACACGCAATAGTGAATGTATATCGTTCGAAGTCAATGTTCCGTTGTGGGTCAAATTTGGCCATTAGGCATTTCTTTAATGTCTCATATGTCTTTGTTTCTTCGGTTGGCAGTGTCACTAGAAGTTCTTCGATGTCATCCCCTGCTAGGTTCAGCAGTAACCCTAGTCTCTTTCCTTCTGTTACGTCTGTTGCTTCCATATATCTTTCGAACCATCTGATCCACTTCTCCCATCTTATTCCTGTTTGTGGCTCCGATAAGTTGAACGGCAGTGGCTTCCTGTATTGTGCGCTGGGCCTGCCATCCTTGCCTTCTTGCCTTTATCTGCTCTTTCCTCTTTCCCTTTCTCTTGATCTTCTTTTCTCTTTTCTTTCTTCCTTCTTCTTTATCTTATTTTCTCTTTTCCTTTCTCTTTATCTTCCTCTTTTCTTTCTTCCTTTCTCTTTATCTTCTGTTTCTCTTTTCCTTTCTCCTTATCTTCCTCTTTTCTTCTTCTTCTCTCTTTATCTCTTTATCTTTTTTTTTCTTTGTTACTTTGTTTCCTTAAGTCTTTTGATTCTTCTTCTCTTTTTCCTTTGTCTAGCCTTTTTTTGCTGTCTTTGGCTTTGCCTGTGCTTTATTTCTTTTCTTCCTCTTCCAATTCGGCACTTTCCCCTTGCTCACGATCTTTTTCTGACTGCCGCCGAGTCGTCCTGGCCGCCGAGTCGTCCTGGCTTCCTATTGGCTCACTTGCCTGACTCCAAGATGGCCGCCGATAGTCTCGCGAGACTTCGCAGCCAATCCGATCGTTTCCGGACTCTAAAATGGCCGCCGATGCTTTCCCGCTTGCCCTGGCGCCTGACTCTAAAATGGCCACCGAGACTCTCGCGAGAGCTCGCGCCAGGTCCTTTAAACTTCGTGCTTCCTTGGGTGGCGCTTACCGGGGCAATCGTGTTTCCTTCGCAGCGGTCGGGGTGGGCTCCCGCGTCGCTGCGCTTCTTTGTCTCCGTGGATGCTCGTCCTTTTTTACAACTTCTCCTCGTCTTTTCGGTGCACTCCCGACGTGGAAAAACGCTTTTTAAATCCACGGGCACGCAAATGGATGATCCCGCCTCTCGTCGCCAGTTGTTGTGTTCTTCGTGTTAGCAGTGGACACACCAAGCACAGGACACAGGTTAGTGATTGTAATCCTCTTTTATTGCTTGTACAGGAGCGGTCATCTACACGTCTGTCCTCTGGTCAATCCTGGCTCTGTGTGTCCTCCTTCCTGTCCCCTAACCGGATGTGGTGTCCGGTGACCTGGTCACCTCCCTCATGACCCACAGGGTCCTAGCGTCCTCCTGTCCTGTTGCCCTATCTGTCGCCTGTCTGTCGGGTCACGACACCATGGCTATGCTGTGAAGAACTTTCTGGATAGGTAGCACTCTACTTTGTGGCGTAATTACAACATTAGCTACACTGGACATGTATACTGAGACAGTGGCGTAGCAAATGGGGGGGGTCTGCCCCAGGTGGCAGGAGTTTCTTCAGCAGCACCTCCCCCCCGCTCTTAAATTTGGCCGCCGTAGGTGGCAAATGCAGGGGGCCAAAGGCCTAGCTTCCCCACTGTACTGAATAAGAAGTTGTGCTGCTGTTTATCACACAGTTTGAAAGAAGGTGATTTCTCAGGCGTTCAAGCAGCGGTCATGCAAACTTCCAAGCAGTGCATATCTACCACCTGGCAATAGTGATACCATCTCTTGGGTTTGTTCACTTAGGGCACTTCTGAGGAAATTAGGGTTACAATCTTATTAGACTGATCTGGAGAAGATGTCCCAGAATACAAGAGGTAGGGTTAAGTAGCTGGGAATTTACTATGGTGGAGAGTGTCTCTAATGTTAGGGGACCGCTTAGTCAGCAGTTTGTTGGTTTTAAAGCCTTCCCCCAATATGAAGATACAATTGATAAGATTGTTCCGCCTTTAGCACGGAAATAGTTTCTACAATTTATGTATAAGTCACTCCCTACTAAGGTGTTATGTAGCAGATGGCTAAGGCAAGCTCTCCTTGTTGACAAGTGCCCAGCATGCAACGGAGGTCCTGAATCCCTGGTCAATTTATTTTTCTTTTGCCCCTACTGCAAAAATGTGAGGACCAAGTGGATTACTCTGCTATGTAGTGGCATTGTCCATACACATTATTTGGAAGTGCTTAGAATACTTACCACTGACACAAGGAGAATTGTGGTATTTGTTTTAGCGAAATTCCTGATGTCCCTGTATATCAGATACTTAAAGTGCATTGGTTGATATCTTTGCATCGCTGTTTTAATGCATATACGTCCCTTTAGTATTGCCTCCTTCTCTC
The DNA here is from genome assembly GCF_964263255.1 of Lissotriton vulgaris. Lineage (NCBI taxonomy): Eukaryota > Metazoa > Chordata > Amphibia > Caudata > Salamandridae > Lissotriton > Lissotriton vulgaris. The sequence goes on from NC_141694.1 coordinate 1,304,504,924, forward strand.
TCTTTTATTGTGTTTTGATTACTTAATAACTAGTAATGAAATGAATTGTCTACTTTTGCCATTTTTATGTATATAAGTGTTTATCTGCTCTTATTAGATTGCTGTTTTAATATGCAAAGCTGTACCCCCTTGCTAATTGTTTTCTACTCTCCGTGTTAGCTAGAAGGTAACTTTGCCATTTTATATTATTCTTTTATAGTGTTGTATGTATATGTATGTATTGAGATGTACTTTATAAACGCTTTGTAAACGAAAATAAAGTATTATGATGATGTTGATACCAGCAAAAAATGATATCAGTTAATCCAGGGGTGACTGAGTCCCAGCCACCGGGCGGCAGAGCTTCACCCAAATAAAATACTCTTTGGAGTTAACTCAGGAGTAACAGAAGCCCACACCTGACAGTAATCAGTTGTGGTACTTTCTAGTAGCCCCTACTGGAGAAATATTCATGGATGTCGATTCACCAAAATGTCAAGGATAGCAAATTGACATCACACTTCCTTTGTCCGTAATGACATCACAGAAAGTAAGTAACATCACGTGACCTTTGACCTTGAATCTTCTCAGGAATTGGTGTCACTTGACCATAACACTGTTGACATCATAATTGTTGACATCGCTGAAGATCCACAATTGTGGCATGATTAACATAACAAGACCAGACAACAAAAGGGACGGACCCAGCACGGTAATCCAAAGCAAGGCAACACCAGACCCGGACTGGCAATGCCGGGCACCGGGCAATCCCCCGGTAGGCTGCCAGGGGTGGGGGCCGTTTTTTTTGTCCGGGGGGCCGGTTTGGGGCTGGGGCCGATTTTTTTGTAAACACTTACTAGTACGGTACTCACTGACTAGTCACTACTGTACTCTGCTGCGCAGCATTCGTCTGTGTGACTCACTTTCTCGTTCGCTCGGTGCTAAAACTTCATCAATCTCTGCTGCTAATCAAATAATGCATGGAGTGCCAGTGAAATTTGAGGGGGTGAGTCTGAGGCAGGCGCAGCGCGCAGATGTCTCCGCCCGCCGCCACGTCTGCGTGGTCTCGTAGTCTTCTTCAGTTCTCTCACCTTAAGGGGGGTGTGGGTGGGGCGGGCGCGGCTGTTGGTGACATGCGCAATAAAAAGTGCGCTCGATTTGACCGTCATTCCAAGGAACTAAGTCAGACGGTGAGAGAGGCGCCCTTTCTAGGCACCGTCCCCATAATTTAATTATTTCTAACCCTGGCCCTGGCCCCTGCCTATCCCAGTGTCCCTGCTCCAGACTGGCTGCCGCCCGCAGGTGAGTGTCATTTGTATTTTTGCACTGTGGACCGGGGTTAAACAAAAGATAAAGGCAGCCCCCTCCCCATGCTTTAAAAAGAGAACAATTTAAGGTGCTGAATCCGAGGCCATGTAATCATGACCAAAGCACGCAGAGGTAGAATGTATTATGCCTGTTTTCAGTTAAACTGGAAGACTTGCGTAAATTAGAGCTGCGGCGATATTTGTTTTTCGTTTTTTTGTTGCAGTTTTATATAGCGCATACTCGACCCAAAGGTATGAAAGCGCTTTACATGGGGAGATTAAGTGATTTGCCCAGAATCACAGGATGCTTGAGCGTGCAGCCAAATTCAAAGCTGGTTCCCCACTGCCACGATTGCTTCCGAACTGTTCTGTGCTACCTGCAGCTCATTTACTTATTCAGAGTTTCTGAGTCTGGTATCCTCCTTAAACAAGGCAAATACTTTCAATAACACGCACAGTGACACAATAAGCAAGGCGGCTGGCCCTCTTTATCAGCTGCAGCACTTCATAAATGTAAAAAAAGGTTCGTATGTTACTGCAGAGAAACTATTCCGAATAAAAAGAGCCATGTATGTCCTTTGCAAAACAGGTTCACAAATAATTTGCTTGCCACGTGTTGTTGACACATCAGCTTCTAAATAGTATGGTATATCCTTCTACCTTAAACAAATTCATCGAAAGAGCAGGAAGTTGGTTACTTGTTTTTAGTAGTTTTTGTTTTGCAACCCGAATGTATTAGAGCCTTTTACTTGAGCCCCAGTCACATTACAAAAAAACACATTCATTTTTGGTGGGCACGGGGAGATGAAGTGATTTGCCCAGACTCACGGGGTGTTGAGCTGACTGACGCCAAGGCTCGAACCCGGTTCTCCAGCTCGAAAGTCGGCAACTCTGACTCATGTTAAGCCACATACTCTCCTTTGACACAACAATGATTGACATCCACTGGGAAACAGCAGATTTAAAGGTGCTGTCCAGGAAATGATGTCAAGATAGGTCTCACATCCCCATCAGACTTCAATAAACAAAACCGCATTCTAAAATGGCTACGTATGGTTGGTGCAGGTTAGTGATGCGGACTGGATAAATAAAACCGTATTTTTTCCTCTTCCTTTGGTGGCCCGTTAAACTAGGCAAAAAAGCAGAATGGGAGTAGACAAAATTAAATGAAAGAAGATGTTGATCTGTTAACAGAGATTCGAGGTAGGAAATGCATGTTAACACTCAATTAAGGCCCAGCCTGGGCCTTGGCCTATACCTTTTTGTTTAATCCCCGGCCCGGTTCTGCGCAGGCAGCACAGGCGCATAGCGCACTAGTGCCCTGGACCCTGAGTGTGAATTTATTTGTGAGTAGGCTGCATGCTTTAGTTCTTCCTGCCATGTCCCACGGGCTGCCCCCTGCCCCCAGCAGTGCCGCATTAACCTCAAACCCTGATGAGCTCAGGTCAGATTTTGTAAAAATGGGTTTTCTTTTCGTCAGGGTCAGGTGCTGTCTGTTGTTCGTGTGTGTGTCAGACTCCGAGCAGGGCCGGGCCAGCTGAAATGTTCAGAGCCAGCAGGCAGGATAAATGTTGTGTGCTCCCTTTGGTGGCGCTGTGCTGCTTGACTCTTGGGGGCTGTAACTGGGGCAAAGGTTGTGGTCAGCAAGTCTGCCTAAATATATTTATCAGTACAAGCCCCACCCTGGGGCTTGTGCTGAAAAATATATTTTAAGCAGACAATGGGGCTTTCTAGTGTTTCTTTTTTTCTTTTTTACACAAGTGAGTCCTTTTGTTTTGGCCACTGGTGTTGCCACAGGCTGCTTAGGCTAATGTGTACATTACTAGGAGCACTCGGTGCGTTCCCTTGACACTGGCTCAGTTGGTTCGTGCAAAAACAACAGTTGATGGACAGAATGCAGAACAATGTCTTACATTCACCCCAGTACAAAGATCTGGGCCTAAATCCATCGTTTTTTTGCACTCCACACCACCTCAGTTCAGACATGGCCAGTTGGTTCGTGACCTACATTTTTCTAAATTGTTCGGATTTGAGTGCGGATTTCACAAGAAAGGAGTTTGCACTGTTAAATGCGCACTTGTGTGTTCACTGTTCAGCGAATGGTTCACTTCGAAAAGATGCAATCGGGCCACAGTGATGGTAGCTGCAGTTCCCAGCGTGCAATCTGACAGAAGTTTTCGAAAGAGACTTGCTGTTTCATAATACCCAATTCTTGTGTGTTCTATGATGTTTCTATTTCAATGTCTAAGGAACAGAATATCCAGCTGAATTTGTGTTTTTGGCATCAGAAAGCTGAAAAGGCTGCTTCAGCCTTGCATCGATTCCAATCTGTAACAAATTAGCTGCACCAAGTTCTCTACAAAAGGCGCAGTGTTAGGCAAATGACATCACCAATCCTCTGATGACATCACAGAGTTGATCTCTGATCCCTGCCCAAGCCCTTCAACAGCCCCCTACTTGCTCCTAAGGGCCCTGGGGCAGCAAGGTCAAGATCACATGTGGAAGCTAAAACTGCTACCTCACACGTGTGAGTGTGTGTCACACTATTGGCTTCCTTCACATGGTTGGGAAGAGCTGTTATCAAAGTGCCAGACAAGGTGAGCTGGAAACCCTTGCACAGAGGGATGTATGTTGTTACTACTCATGCTTTTACAACGCATGCCTTTACCACGCAGGTTTTACAACGCAAGTCGTTACGACGACTTGCGTTGGGGGGCTGTGGATAGTGAATAGTTTAATTTACTATTCCAACTTCAGTCCCCGTGGATAGTAGGGAAGGTTTTGGATAGTAAATTAAACTATTCCCTATCCTACAGCGCCCCCCAGCGCAAGTCGTTGTAACGACTTGCGTTGTAAAAGTTGATTGGTAAAGGTACTGCGTGGTAAAAGTTACGTTGTAAACGCTGTTCCCCGCACAGAGCAGCCTTCCAGCGTGTGTGTGGAGGCTCTGCATTGCTGACATCTATAAAGGGGGTTGCAACCTCCCTAGAAAATGAATGGTAGCCTCTGAAGCTTTTGCTAGAGTTTTAGGGGAGAGAGAGGTGTGTGGTTCTCAGGCTACTCGCTAGCCATACCTCTCCATGTTTATGCCCCCTCCTCCTCCTCCTCTCTCTTATAGTGAAAAGTTTTTAAAGTCGTCAGGTATGGGGCACTTCACACACTAATAGGCCCTTTAAAAGCCTCCTTAGTTTCTTTTCTGGTCCTACCTTCTTCATTACCCCTGGTGCAGGGGTAGAAACCAACAAGGGCAGTGCCACCACAAGTACCCAAGGTCACTTTACCACCACTAACCAGTGCTAAAGTGCTTGCTCTCTTTCCTTTCAAACATGGTAAAATTGGCTTACACCGAATTGGCAATTTCAATGTACTTGTAAGTCCCTAGCAATGTGGTTCTGGGAGAGCGCAAACTGACCTAAATGTAGAAGTGCGTCACACTTACACGTAGTAAGCACAAGTCATGAAGAGAAATGCCATGAGTGCTGATAGTACCTACAGTTATATTCTGAAATGTGTAGTTAATATAGAGATTAAAGTAGAAGTGGAACTAATACAGAAATGTGTGAAACAATATGATTTTATTAGACGTGATTATTCCTGAATCCATGTTGTGTAGCTGCTAAAATGTAAGATGGCATACGGAAACGCTGAACGTGGTAGGCCTCAGGGCCAGAGCTAGAAGGGAGGGGAAGGTGGTTCAATTTCACAACATGGATTGCACTAATGTTTAGTAATAATGAGTAGGCCATGATTTATAGATGTGTTTACCGAATAAATAGAATAAGAGTATTAACATGCTAATAATTAAAGGAGAAGTTGAATATTATAAAAATGTTGTAGGGCTGGAAGGCTTTAACGTTGATTTACACATATTAGTCTGGGCCGGGGAATGTTGCAACGCGGTTGGAAGACTATGAGAATTGGGATTTGGCTGCAAATGTCTGTCTGGAAGAGAAAAGGGGGTATTCAATTATAGATAATATGAATAGAAGTTTGTTCAAGAGACGGACCAGACATGGAAGAGGGTTCCGGAATGTTTAAGGGGTATCAGCGGGCCGGAGAAGAGTCTGAGAAGCAAGGTCGACTCTAACCACAAGGCCTCATCATGGAAAAAGCCAGAAGCTACACCACGTGAGGGGCGTCTCACGAGGGGCGTCCTAAATGTTGTTGTATTTTTGTATTAGGGACAGCACCCTTGGGTGGAGTTAGAGCAGAAGCCTGAGGACCCTTAAGAGAGCGGATGGGTAGGCAGAGAGGGGTCATGATTGGAGAACTATAGGTTTTCACCAAGAGACTGAGAGTGGGTGACTTCCCTTGGGGGTCATTCACTGCTGACGCCTTTTGTTAGGTAGGGACCTGGTTAAGTAGGGATACCATCTAGATCAGGGTAGGGACAGCCTAACCTGTATTTTCCCTCCGGCTGTAAATGACTGAGAGATCTCAATATGTGTCTATGCTAATAGCCCTATTATTTTTAGAATTGGTGCTTGTAGTTTCCGTTGCTCGTCTGAGGGCTTTCAGAAGGCACATGTATGTAGTTGGGCCCGTGTATCTTGTGAATCTCATTTTGAGATGCTTGTACCTGCAACTTATCTTGACTTTATAATAAATCTTTGAAAGCTAGAAGTTGTTTGTGATCCTTTGAAGCGGAGTCCTTTATTGGGTGAACTAACTTGGTAAGAGATGCACTTTCTTCCCTCAATGACAGGCAATAAAGGTTCAGTCGACCAGATCGGGGTTTTAGATCAATAGTGATAAGATATCAATCAAAATCTCGCCCTTCCAGTTGGTAGCTATAGAGGATGGTTGCCTTCTTGAGGAAGGTGATCTAGGCCAGGTTAGATTACCCCAAGGCCCCTAGAGATCGATGATCGGAAGAACCGCCCGCCGAAGAAGGACCGGATGACGTGAGACAGAAAAGCAGCAGTATCGGTCGAGAGTGAGTATAAAGGGTCATGCGTGATAAGATTGCGGTGTTTTGTATTGTATCTATGTTGTAATGTCTGGCGGAGTTGAATGCCTGTAGAGTGACTGTGGAACAGGTTGTGAGCGCGCACAACCGGTGGAAATCTTAAGTTCAAGGAGGGCTTAAGTGGTTCGGGTGTATCGGACACCCAGAGTAATTGTTAACTAGAGTGAAGGGGGTCATGAGGTACCATTGATCACCCGGAAGACCGAGATAGGGGGAACGTAAGAGTGAGTGCGTGAGTAACGGACGCTGGTCGGAAATTACTGTGTGTGTGTAAAGAACCTATCAGAGAGACGATAGACATCTCGTCAGTTGTGTTGACAATTACAGATAGACTGTGGACGTACAGTCGAGGGAAGTGACCGCTTGGTCGGAAGTAGTCATTTTTCAGGGTATGAATGGGACGCATGCATGACCGCGAGGAGAGCTGAGAAAGGAGGGGTGCTGCTGCGAAGCGGAGACTAGTGACGTCAGAAAGTGCCGCGCTGGGATTGGCCGGCCGGTGAAAGACCGCGCTGCGATAGGCCAGCTAGCAAAGCCGCGCTAGGATTGGTGGATTGTCATCAGGAAGTAAACAGAGTATTCAAGCTGGAAATTTTGCGCATAATTATGAAGTGTTTTAAATGGTTAAGAGCGCTGTTTAAAAGAGAGCGCAGGGGATCGTATGAAGGGGAAGAAGCCCCGCCGGAGGGTACACCGGCTCGTTATATGGGGTCAAATGTTGGGCTGCACACGATTCTGTGGATCTCAGAGTGGAGTAAGATTACAGACGGAAATGAGGAACTCACGTTCCCGAAGTACGGGACGTTCAGATTAGAGGTGCTACACAGATTAAAAGCAATTATGACCTCTACGAGACCCTTGCCTAGACCAACCCAGTTTGAAGCCCTTAATGCATGGATTAGGGCAGCGCATGAAAAGAACATGAACAGACGGCAAGAAAGAGTGAAACGTTCGGTAAGGGCAGTACAGGATGCCAAGTGGGATGCGGATGCTAAAAGATGGAGGGTGCATAACATGGAAGTAAATAAATTATATCCAGTGTTAGAGATGCCCGGGAACAAAAGCCCCCTAGAAGAGGATGACGAGAGTGAGACAGAGGACAGCCTGATAAACAGATTATTGACAGACAGGCCACCTCCGTATAACAGAGCAGGGGGAGATGTAGAGAATAGAGAGAAAGGGGGGGCAATGCAGGAGAGCATGGGCCGCTTCCCAGTCCCGATTGGGATCCCGCTGCAAAGAAAGAACTGTCCCAGTCTAGCCAGGTGCAACAGGTAGTTGGGAGGTTTGTGGTGCAAAGGCCGCCAGAGACGGAGTGTGCCACATCCTACGCATTACCCGATGCACTACAGGTACCTGTTACCATAGGTCCTATAGTATCGATATATGACCCAGACAGGGCTAGAGGGGAAGAACGGGTACGGAGGGACAGAGAAAGAGCAGAGATGGCAAGGAGGAACGATCAACTCCCCAAGCCAGTTGCCGATACCAAGAGAGTGGAGCACCCCAGTACACACCGCAGGGGATCTGGGGGACATTAGATGGCCAGAGGATATGAGGGGATCAGGACGGAAATCCTTTCAGGAGTTAAATGAGTACATGAAGAAGTGGGATGAGGCAGTAGAGGCTCACAAGAACATCATGACTGCGGAAGTTGAAAGGGAAAGGCAGGACAGCAGAGCCCGGACTCACTGCGGGGCTGAAGAGAGCAGTCCGGAGTGGGACGGGAGGGAGAAGGACAGTAGGAGAGGCACCCATTGGGCCCGGAGTGGAGGTAGATCAGACCTGGAAAACGGGGGCCCAGAGAACGGGGTGGTGTCTCGCCCAATATGTAGTGATGAAGACAGAAGGGCTCGGGAGTACAGAGACAGCTTTAAGTGTGTCCACTGCGTGCCAGGCAACAGAGAACAGAGTGGGAGTTGCGAGAGGCCGCACCATAGTCCCTGTGATGACGGACATGAGCGCAGCCCAGGGAATATGGGAAACCAGGAAGGATCGTATCAGATACTGAGTGATACGAGGCCAAGAGAGAATGGAGACCGACGGGAGAATAGCAGAGAGGCCTACTGTGAAAAGAGAGGAGAGAATGGACAAGGTAAGATAGGGGGTAACAGGCCCGTGTTCCATCACCTTCCAAGATCGGATGGCCGAGCATGGGACCTGGAGAGATGGGAACGAGAGAGAGCACTCCCCAACTCTCCCGAACCCAAACGTAGGGCCCGGAGTTGGGATGGGAGAGAAACCTGTGAACCTCCCTCGAAGGAGTTATTGAGAGCAGAAATAAAAGCCAAAAGACTCGATGTCTCCAGCTTAAAGTCGGATCTGGATGACATGGTAGACGGTACCCTGCCCTTAGAAAGAATGGACATGTATGAGCAGGATGAAATTCTGTTCATGGCAAAGGACGTAACTCGAAAGGCGAGGGCAATCCATGAGAAATTGGTAGAACTAGCAGGCAAATATATGGTGGACCTGTCAAGAACCAAAGCATTACAGGGCAACCACAGGCTACATTACTCAGACCGAGATCTAGATGAGAGGAGAACCATCGGATTGAAAACACACATAAGGGAGCTGATCACTGGAATAAGGACATGGAGGGCACTGGATAAGTGGGAAGAGAGGTGGTCCAAGAGAGGGACCGTCAGGAGAAGTACACTTGGTATGACACCAGGAGGACAGCAGGGAGTAGAGACATACTGTTAGAACTGGGGGTCTCTAGTTGGCAGAGGTAGGTACCAATGTCCAAATAGGGACCCTTGCTTCTAGTCAGGACAAGGAGATAACCCTCTCAGATAACCCCTGCTCGCCCTCAAGGTAGCTTGGCCTGAGCAGTCTAGGCTAACCAGAGGCAATGCGTTAAGTATTTGTACCAACACTCACAGTAACACAGTGAAAACACCACAAACTGATTCCACAACAGTTTAGGAAAATAAAGATATTTATTCTAAACTACACAAGACCAAAACGGCAAAAATCCAACATACACAGTTCAAGGATATGGTTTCAAAAGAGTTCTTCAGGTTGTAATCAAAGTTCTTTAAGTTGCGTTAAAATAATCCACAGATGCGTGAAAAGTTCACAGATGCGTCACGTTTACTCACAGTACCTTTTAGATGCAACAAAGTTCCACAAGCAGGAAGCTGGTGCGGTGGAAACAAGCGATGCGTCACTCCTGAGACCCTGGGGAGGCGATGCGACAGCCCCGCTGCAGCAGCGGGCGTGTTGCGACGAATCCGGTCTGTATGGGGAGGAAGGCAGCTTGCGTAGATTCCGGTGCGTAGGTTCCGTGGGAAGTCTGTTCTCGCAAGGGCACGATGCGATGATCTCGTAGGGGCTGCGACGATCTCCGGGGCGACGATGCGCGGTCCAGCGGTGATCCTCTCTCTCGCAGCTCCTCGATGCGATGGTTCTGCGACGATGCTCGCAGCGACGTGATGCGGTCCGCAAGCAAGCGGTGCGACGATCTCACCCAGCGGCGACAGGCTCTGCGACGACACTCGCAGCGATGTTCGATTCTCCCGCACCGGTCCGGTGCGTTCCGCAAACGAAGGGTGCGACGGCTCCGGCAGCGATGTCAGGCACTGCGCCGATCTCGACCTTCGTAGCGGCGGGAAACTTCTCGCACTGTCGGGGATGCGCTCCGCAAGCGAGCGATGCGACACTTTTCAGCTTCAAAAGTCTCTCAAGCTTAGTTTCAAGCTTCCCAGCTCAGGTTCAACTTCCAGAGGCCCCACAACTGGATCAAGCACTCTAGGAAGGACAGAACTCTCTCAGCAGAGTTCAGGGAGACTGGGGGTGAAGTCCTTTTGTTCCTGGGACTTCAAAAACAGGGAGCCAGCTCTTCTCAGGCCCTTGGAGATTCCTTCAAGACAGGGGACACAGCTCACAGCAAAGTCCTTCCCCTCTCCTTGGCAGCAAAGCAACAGCAGGTCAGTCCAGCAGAGCAACAGCAGGACAGTCTTCCTTCTTCAGAGTCAGCTTTCTCCTTGGCAGAGGTTCCTTCTTGATTTCCAGGATGATCTAATTTTCTGTTGTCAGGGGTCCTGTACTTATACCCCTAAAGTCTTTGTTCTCTCTGTGCATGTGGGCCCTGAGCCCGGTCTGAACCAGTTCTGGGTGGATCCTGAGTACTTTGTTTTGCTGGCTGCATCTTTCCTTTCAGAGTGAGGGGCAGGGTCCTCAGCCGCCCAGCAGGAGGTGGAGCCAGCATTGTGGCAGGCAGGCACAGCCCTATTCAGCCCAGGTGCTAACTCCTCCCACCACTCAGGTTGCAATTGCTTCATTCAGCCTAGTGCTGACTCATCCAGCCTCTGGGGGAATTCCCCAGCCCCTGTCACTCACAAACCAGACAGTCAATACACAAACAGGCCCAGGCACACAGAAGGGTCAGACAAGAGAACAGCAACTTTCTAAAAGTGCTGTTCTCAAACACAGGATTTAAAAACCACCTTTCCTAAAAGATGTATTATTAAATTCTGAGTTCAGGGATACTAGATACTTATGTCCTATCTTGTTCCTATGGGAAGAAATGCTGTTAACCACTGTAGCCAGCATCCCCCATGTTAACCTATGGAGCAAGATAGCCTTACAATAGTGAAAAACGAAAATGGCTGTAATTCACTACCAGAGCATGGTACCTGCACTAGTACATGCTCTACCTTTCACATACACTGCACCCTGCCCAGGGGGGTACCTTGGGCCTTCCATAGGGGTGACTGATGTGCACGAAAAGGGAAGGGTTAGGCCTGGTCAGTGGGGACACTGACCAGGAGGACATGGCTGTTCTAAACTGCCCATAGGCGCTGCAGTGGCAGGCCTGAGACACCATTTTAGAGCTACTCCTGTGGGTGGCACAATCAGTGCTGCAGGCCCACTAGTAGCATTTGTCATCACCAGCCCTGGCACACTCAGTGCACTTTACTAGGGACTTCATGGTGATACAAATATTCCAAACATGGATATCCAATCAGAATAACAATTTACATAGAGAGCATATGCACTTTAGCACTGATCAGCAGTGGTAAAGTGCGCAGAGTCTTATTGCCAACAACCACGGGTCAGGAAAAATAAGGGAGGAAGAAGCAAAAAGTTTGGGGATGATCCTGCAAAAAGGGCCAGTTCCAACACAACCCCCTTCCAGCCTAAAGCCAGGGTAGACCAAACGATACCTCGATGGGATTCCCTGCTTAAGGCGAAAGAACACGGAACCTGGCCCAAAAGGCAGGGCAGTCCTGTTCTACGCCGTCCTAAACCCAGTTGTATCACTCTATCCATACTCTCTGGGTCCACCATGCCAATCCATATGGAACCCTTCACCTCACTTGTGGACACCACCTGTGCAGTACCTAACCTTAATTTCCTCACAGGTGTGTCCCAACAGACCAACAGCAAGCCACAGTGACCACCAACAGTGATCAGGGATGAGACCCAGGCCTCCTGCCTCTCATGGCTCTCAAACCCCTGTGGCATCAAAGGATGGGGGGCAGTAGCCCCAGGTGCTTGGCACCCTTGGTCCACTCTCTTTCTTGTCAGTTCAGGTCTGATATTCTGGCACTGACCCTCCAGTCCCGGACCTTTATCCGGCGGCTGTACAGGAGGCTGAGGTGGGCTTCCCCACACCTGGCCCTCCTCTTCCTTGGGGCTCTGTACCCTCCCACCTGGAGCGGTACCCCCTTCTAGAATAGTCAGGGCACCTGTGGCAGGTACCCTGCACCATCCACCCACCAGTTCAGGGGTTGTATCCTGCAACTGGTATTCCAGGCCAGGGGGGACACCCCCGACCTGGCCCTCAAACCTAGGCTCCAACGCCCCCAGGTCAGACAACACCTGAACCTGGCTTCCCCACCCAGGGACCAGCCCCTGCGATGGAACACTCGCCTGGCACGCCAGGACTTCTGGGGACTCACATAGTACCCCCTTGAGGGTGACACACAACTCATGTGTCCTGTGACAGTCTGCCTGGCGCAGATCTCCCGGCCCCTGTCCACTTGACAGTGCGGGAAGATCCCCCAGGACAGAAGTGGTGTCACCATGGTCACTCCTGGGAGACTCAGCCCTTCCGACTGGTCCCTGACCCACTGGTTCACCCACTGGGGACTCCTTCCCCCTCTCACCCCTCAGTCTGGGCTTCTGTACCCTCCCAAATGGAGCGGCACTGCCAAACACCAGAACTGATGGAGGCCTGGTTATAGGCACTCCCCGTTCAACAGACACTGGGAGATCCTCCTCAAATGGCCTACAAGGACAGTCTAGGTCCCCAACCTGGTGTTCCCTTAAGGAACCCTCCAGGCCCGGAGACTGGGTTTCGGGCACCGTGAGACACACCGTCCCACACTCATTCCTTCTCCACTGAGACCGGACATGAGCCCCTACACCCCTCCCACTACCCTGGGACCTAACCGGGCTACACTGAACCTCTCCCACCTCACAGGTCTGGAAGATATCTAAGCCACTCCTTTTGGGATCACCCCCCAATGCCTCCTCAGACTCTCTGGAATTCACCAAGAGGTCTGCCTCCAAAGCAAGCCCTCTGGGGTCAGAGAACTCACACTCCACCGGGTGTTGGCATAGCTCTGGAAAACAGGGACTTAAAATATGCTCTCCATCAAATGAATCACACAGCCCCCCACAGTTGTTAACCAAGCTACCCTTTGCCTCACCCTCCAGTGCCTCACACAAGTACCCCACACCACTCTCCTGAGACTGGCAAGACAGTACCTGACTGTCTCTGTCACACAACCCACACTCTTCTGGCTGGTCTTCACTCACACACACCAAGGTTTCTACCACGGGGGAACCCCTCTCCCTGTACCTCTCATCTAGAGTCAGTAGAGTGTCCCTCCCACCACTGGGAATATGGTCCCCTGTGCCAGTCCCCCACTCTACTTCAGGGACACTGCACTCCACTGGAACTACATCATAAACCTGAACCCCCTGGTGTATATCGACCCCCTCCCTCAAGTCAGGCGCCACATCTCTGGGTGTTTGTACCTTTCTCTCAGCACTGGAAACTATAATCTTGCTGCCACCATCTGAGCTGGACTCCACCTCCAACTCAGCAAAGCTCACTTCTTGAGCTACCCATGTTTCTTCTTCAGCTGAGACCCTCATAGCCTCACGCATCTTGAGCTCCAACTCAAGCTTCCTCATTCTTAATTCATGGGCCAAGGACAATTTCAATTCCTCCAGGGCACGGGCATGTTTGCTCTCCTCCGCCGCCCTTTCCATTTGCTTCATCTTCATTTCAAGCCTCAACATTTCTAATTTATGATCTCTAGCCCTTTGGTTTTCCTCCAACTCCTCTGGGAAAAAACTTTCAGCTGAATGGTTGCTGCCAGCCCTTGAGGCTGCTCCGGACACAGGCAGATCCTGTGGCCTGAAACCATCCCTTTGTGCATCCTCATCCACTTCTGCATCATCTGTCTCCCCAGCCTTTTTGGTCTCCCACCAGGCCCTTAAGGCCTCCTGTAGCTCCTCTTTCTTGGAGCGGCGCTTCATGGGGCATCCAAAGTTCCTGCAGAACTGCCTGAGTTGACCTACTTTGTAATCACTTAACATTTCAATATCAAACTCCAGTTCTGCAACATCACTTGCTGGTTTACCATTCTGAGACATGATGCTTGGATTCTTTCAGGGTTACGATCAAAAATAGAACAAAAAAGCTTAACCGTAGTATGCGGTGGCGTAGTGGTCTGCACTCACTAGTGATGTACACCAATCACTGTGGGTCAAATACAAATACAAGTTCAAATCCCACCGCCTGACCACCAATGTTAGAACTGGGGGTCTCTAGTTGGCAGAGGTAGGTACCAATGTCCAAATAGGGACCCTTGCTTCTAGTCAGGACAAGGAGATAACCCTCTCAGATAACCCCTGCTCGCCCTCAAGGTAGCTTGGCCTGAGCAGTCTAGGCTAACCAGAGGCAATGCGTTAAGTATTTGTACCAACACTCACAGTAACACAGTGAAAACACCACAAACTGATTCCACAACAGTTTAGGAAAATAAAGATATTTATTCTAAACTACACAAGACCAAAACGGCAAAAATCCAACATACACAGTTCAAGGATATGGTTTCAAAAGAGTTCTTCAGGTTGTAATCAAAGTTCTTTAAGTTGCGTTAAAATAATCCACAGATGCGTGAAAAGTTCACAGATGCGTCACGTTTACTCACAGTACCTTTTAGATGCAACAAAGTTCCACAAGCAGGAAGCTGGTGCGGTGGAAACAAGCGATGCGTCACTCCTGAGACCCTGGGGAGGCGATGCGACAGCCCCGCTGCAGCAGCGGGCGTGTTGCGACGAATCCGGTCTGTATGGGGAGGAAGGCAGCTTGCGTAGATTCCGGTGCGTAGGTTCCGTGGGAAGTCTGTTCTCGCAAGGGCACGATGCGATGATCTCGTAGGGGCTGCGACGATCTCCGGGGCGACGATGCGCGGTCCAGCGGTGATCCTCTCTCTCGCAGCTCCTCGATGCGATGGTTCTGCGACGATGCTCGCAGCGACGTGATGCGGTCCGCAAGCAAGCGGTGCGACGATCTCACCCAGCGGCGACAGGCTCTGCGACGACACTCGCAGCGATGTTCGATTCTCCCGCACCGGTCCGGTGCGTTCCGCAAACGAAGGGTGCGACGGCTCCGGCAGCGATGTCAGGCACTGCGCCGATCTCGACCTTCGTAGCGGCGGGAAACTTCTCGCACTGTCGGGGATGCGCTCCGCAAGCGAGCGATGCGACACTTTTCAGCTTCAAAAGTCTCTCAAGCTTAGTTTCAAGCTTCCCAGCTCAGGTTCAACTTCCAGAGGCCCCACAACTGGATCAAGCACTCTAGGAAGGACAGAACTCTCTCAGCAGAGTTCAGGGAGACTGGGGGTGAAGTCCTTTTGTTCCTGGGACTTCAAAAACAGGGAGCCAGCTCTTCTCAGGCCCTTGGAGATTCCTTCAAGACAGGGGACACAGCTCACAGCAAAGTCCTTCCCCTCTCCTTGGCAGCAAAGCAACAGCAGGTCAGTCCAGCAGAGCAACAGCAGGACAGTCTTCCTTCTTCAGAGTCAGCTTTCTCCTTGGCAGAGGTTCCTTCTTGATTTCCAGGATGATCTAATTTTCTGTTGTCAGGGGTCCTGTACTTATACCCCTAAAGTCTTTGTTCTCTCTGTGCATGTGGGCCCTGAGCCCGGTCTGAACCAGTTCTGGGTGGATCCTGAGTACTTTGTTTTGCTGGCTGCATCTTTCCTTTCAGAGTGAGGGGCAGGGTCCTCAGCCGCCCAGCAGGAGGTGGAGCCAGCATTGTGGCAGGCAGGCACAGCCCTATTCAGCCCAGGTGCTAACTCCTCCCACCACTCAGGTTGCAATTGCTTCATTCAGCCTAGTGCTGACTCATCCAGCCTCTGGGGGAATTCCCCAGCCCCTGTCACTCACAAACCAGACAGTCAATACACAAACAGGCCCAGGCACACAGAAGGGTCAGACAAGAGAACAGCAACTTTCTAAAAGTGCTGTTCTCAAACACAGGATTTAAAAACCACCTTTCCTAAAAGATGTATTATTAAATTCTGAGTTCAGGGATACTAGATACTTATGTCCTATCTTGTTCCTATGGGAAGAAATGCTGTTAACCACTGTAGCCAGCATCCCCCATGTTAACCTATGGAGCAAGATAGCCTTACAATAGTGAAAAACGAAAATGGCTGTAATTCACTACCAGAGCATGGTACCTGCACTAGTACATGCTCTACCTTTCACATACACTGCACCCTGCCCAGGGGGGTACCTTGGGCCTTCCATAGGGGTGACTGATGTGCACGAAAAGGGAAGGGTTAGGCCTGGTCAGTGGGGACACTGACCAGGAGGACATGGCTATTCTAAACTGCCCATAGGCGCTGCAGTGGCAGGCCTGAGACACCATTTTAGAGCTACTCCTGTGGGTGGCACAATCAGTGCTGCAGGCCCACTAGTAGCATTTGTCATCACCAGCCCTGGCACACTCAGTGCACTTTACTAGGGACTTCATGGTGATACAAATATTCCAAACATGGATATCCAATCAGAATAACAATTTACATAGAGAGCATATGCACTTTAGCACTGATCAGCAGTGGTAAAGTGCGCAGAGTCTTATTGCCAACAACCACGGGTCAGGAAAAATAAGGGAGGAAGAAGCAAAAAGTTTGGGGATGATCCTGCAAAAAGGGCCAGTTCCAACACATACCCTTTGAGGGAAGTCGCAAATGGGACCTATGTCCACGTCCCTTGGAGTAGGGGGGATTTAGCTGCTTTTACCACCTCCTTCCCCAAACTGCGGGAAAACCCAGTGGAGTGGTATAAGCAAGTTGAGAGATTCGTAAAAATCTCAAAGGTCCTATGGATAGATTTGAACACGCTGTTTGACATAGTAGTGCCAGGAGATTTGTGGACCGCATGCAAGGTTAGCGCTGAGTGGCCCACCATAGAGCCCGAGAGAGATGCTAAGACTAATGGGCCGTCCGAGAGTGTGATGGCAAAGTTCGAGAGAGTAATGACTTGGCTGAAAGATAAAGTGCCAATGCAAGACATAGATTGGGTAAAAATTGACCGAACAAGACAGGAACCCAAAGAGACAGTTCACGAATACTATGAGAGATTGCTGAAGGCGTTTAAACAGTATAGCGGTCTGGATGTCATGGATCCGAAGGACATAGGGCAATTTGTGTCCAAGTTCGTCTTGGGCCTGAGACCGGATATTAGTTTAATGATACAGCAACACTTGATTTGTTGGCAAAATAAACCCCTAGACGAAATACTGAGGTATGCCAGGTACTGCTGTGATGAGATAGACTCCAAGGCTAAGAAACTAAAGGAGAAACTGATGGTGGTACAGATGCAGGCAGCTGGGAAGGGGGGACAGCAGCAACAGCAACCAGGAACAGGTACTGGAGGAAAGAAACAGTACAGTCAGAACAAGGGCAATGAGGAGAACTCCACCTTTAGACCCAGGATAGATATAGCTGCCTTAAAGAAAACAACTAGGTGCCACCAGTGTAACGAGGTGGGGCATTGGAAACGCGAGTGTCCCTATAATGTTGAGATAGGAGACCAAGAGGTAGAAGAGGAAGAGACCCAGAGTGCGCCTACAAGAGGGGTAACGCAATACCAGGGAAAGGTGCTCAAAGGGGGGGCCCACCTCCCCGAGCTCAGTTCCCGCAGCCACCCAGAGTAGGGACTATGGGTAAGACTTATAGACAGATGCCACTGTTTGTTGGGGGAGAGGAATGCTATTATGTGGACCCACTAACTGGACAGAGGGTAGAAAGGGATGACTGCACCCTCGGGCAGCTTTGGAGGTAGACCAGAGGGGACCCTATGTTGAGGCTGAAGTGGCAGGGTTCCCTACGACATTTCTAGTGGACACAGGAGCCACCCGATCCACGATCAGATCAGCCGCAGTTCCAGGCCTGCCCATGTCTGGAGAGACCATACAAGTGGTGGGGGTCGCTAACAGGAGAATGACCAGTCCTCTGACTGAACCCGTGCAGGTGAAAATAGGGAAGTACAGGGATGAGCATCAGTTTGTGGTTTGCGATTCTAGTCCTGTATGTCTGCTAGGAAGAGACCTTTTGTGCAAGTTAAATTGCACCATATACTGCACACCACAGGGCATGGAGGTATTGACTAATGACGATGATGCTGACTTTAAGGTCGCAAATTCCAGAATATGTGTGGAATTGTATCCCACTCTGACAGTAGACGAGCTCCCCTGGGATTTGAGAGAGACAGTTGCTCCAGAAGTGTGGGATTTCACTGGGGAAGAGATTGGGTTGGTGAAAGGGGTGGACCCAGTGAAAATTGTAGTGAAACCGCATGCTGAGTTTCCAAGAACACCTCAATATAAATTGACTCCAGAAACGATTGCAGGCATCAAACCCGTGATCGAATCCATGATTAAGCAGGGAATACTGAAGGAAATCGTGGGTAGTCCATGTAACTCCCCGATTATGGGTTTGCAGAAACCAAATGGGAAATTCCGGATAGTGCAGGACCTCAGAAAGATTAATAACATAGTCGTTTCGTGTTGTCCAGTGGTACCGAATCCATCAGTGATACTGTTTCAGATACCGTTCCAAGCAGAATGGTTCACTGTAATTGATCTTTGTCAAGCTTTCTTCTCGATCCCTCTGGACGAAGAAAGCCATTTTCTTTTCGCATTTAAGCTGGAAGGTCGCGTCCTAACATGGTGTCGTATTCCTCAGGGGTATACAGAGAGCCCATCGATCTTCAACCAGCTTCTAAAGAAAAATCTTGAAAGTCTAGTGCTGCCCCAGAGGTCAGTTCTGGTCCAGTACATAGACGACCTCCTTGTGGCGTCAGAAACAGAGGAAGCTTGCAGGGAAGACTCTATTGCTTTGTTAAATCACCTAGCTGAGAATGGGCATAAGGTGTCCCCGGGAAAATTGCAGTACTGCCTGACAGAGGTGCAGTACTTGGGACACAGAATTGAGAAAGGTAAACGAAAAGTGTCACCAGACAGGATAGAGGCCATCATGAAGATGAATGCGCCTAAAACACAGAGAGAAGTCAGGATGTTCCTAGGAATGGTGGGATATTGCCGACAGTGGATTGCAAACTTTTCACTGAAAGCAAAGCCCTTGCAAAAACTGACGCACAAGGAGGTGAGTGATCCGGTACCATGGGACAAAGACTGTTTGATGGCGTTCCTGCAGCTGAGAGAGGACTTGTGTCGTGCTCCGGCTCTGGGAATGCCAGATTACGATAAACCATTCTTGCTCTACTGTTGTGAGAGAGAGGGTTGCGCGCTGTCTGTGTTAGTCCAAATTCATGGGAATGCCCGTAGACCAGTCGCTTATTTCTCGGCTACTTTAGACCCAGTAGCCGCAGCGTTGCCCGGATGTCTCAAATCCGTTGCCGCAACAGGTGTCAGCATTGAGAGGTGTGAAAATATAGTCATGGGGCACCCGTTAGAGGTGCATGTGCCCCACTCTGTTGAATTGTTGATGACCAGGACCAAAACACAGCATCTGACGAACAGCAGGCTCACGCGCTATGAGCAAGTCATTCTTGCTGCAGAGAACGTGACCCTCAGGAGATGCTCTGTTTTAAATCCTGCTACCTTGATGCCACTTCCAAACGATATTGAGGATGATGATGAATGTACAGACCATGACTGCCTCGATGTGACTGAACTATGCACCAAACCAAGACCCGACATCGTAGATGAGCCACTGACTGACCCAGATGAAATTTTCTTTGTCGATGGCTCATGTGTAAGAGACGAAGTTGGGCAGTTGAGAGCAGCTTACGCTGTTTGCACAATTACTGGAGTAGTGGAAGCTGGATGCCTGGAAGGAGTACACTCCGCTCAGGTAGCCGAGATTATTGCCCTGACACGTGCCTGCCTGGCAAGCAATCAAATCCGAGTCACCATATACACTGACAGTCAATATGGTTACGGGGTAGTTCATGATTACGGGCAGTTGTGGTCCCAAAGAGGTTTCATGACCTCTTCAGGCTCTCCCATTCGCAATGGAGAGTTTGTGCGCCTGTTGTTAGAGGCGTTGCAATGTCCAGCAGGTATTGCAGTTGTGAAGTGCACCGCACATACCAGAAATATGGACTTCGTGTCACAAGGCAATAGATATGCCGACAAAGTCGCGCGGTATTGCGCAGAAACAGGGTACTCTTTCACAGAGGTGGAAGTGGGTGGAATAAATGTAAGGACTGAATTAGCCATGATATTAGAAACTGTTGATACTTGGGACGAACTAAAAGACATGCAAGAAAATGCTCCTGATTGTGAAAAAGAAACATGGCAAAAGGCAGGATGTGTGATGGGTGAGGCCCATTTCTGGGTTTCAGCAGATGGCAGAGCAGTGTTGCCCAATGAGATGGTGAGCCCAATGGCCAGACACATACATGGTCCCGTCCACTTAGGAAGAGATGCTATGCTGAGAGTGTTTAGACAGACCTGGTACAACCCTAAGTTCAGAGTAGCAGCCGAAGCAGTGTGCCAGCGTTGTGTGACGTGTCAGCAGTTGAATGTAGGGAAAAAGACACCAGTTGCACTGAGCCACATTGGGAGGTCAGGAGGTCCATTCAATCGAATGCAGATAGATTTTATTGAAATGCCAAGGTGCAGCCGCCTCCGTTATATCCTGGTGGTTGTTTGCGTTTTCTCCAGATGGGTTGAGGCATACCCTACACGTAGGTGCGACACCCTCACAGTAGCCAAGTTACTGCTTAGGGAGCTTATCCCGCGCTTCGGGGTGCCGGCCTCTTTGGAATCAGATAGGGGAACGCATTTCAACAGCTCGCTTGTGAAAATGATTTGTGCAGCTTTGAACATAGATCAGAAACTACATTGCAGTTATCGACCAGAGGCTTCAGGAATTGTGGAGCAAATAAATGGCACCATCAAGGCCAGAATTGCAAAGGTGTGTTCATCAACATCCTTGAGTTGGCCTGATGCGTTGCCATTGGTCCTTATGAGCCTCCGTAGTACCCCGGATAGGAGAACTGGTTTGTCTCCTCATGAGGTATTGATGGGAAGAGCAATGAGGTTACCTTCTGTCCCAACTGCTGCACTGATTAGCATCACAGATGATATGATCCTGGACTATTGTAAGGGGCTGTCTGACGCCATTCATTCTGTGTCCCTTCAGGTGCAGGCTGCCGAGGTACCATCGTGCCAGGACCCGTGTCATGACTTGCTTCCTGGGGACTGGGTCCTGGTGAAAAAACACGTGAGAAGAAGCTGCTTGGATGTTCGTTGGCGTGGGCCCTTCCAGATCATCCTGATCACGAACACGGCAGTGAAGGTGGGAGGCCTGCCCAACTGGATCCACGCGTCGCACACGCGGAGGGTTCCAGCACCTCTGGAAGACACAGCTCCTCTCTCGGATAGACGTCCAGCAGCGGACCAAGAAGCCATAGAGGGGGCCAGCCAAGCTGTAGAGGTGCCAGCGGAAGCAAGGAACGAGTCTGACCAAGCTGAGGACGGTCAGTACAGCAGCGAAACAGACGACGCTACTGAAGGAGAAAGTAGCTGGGAGTACGAGTCAGACACTGATAGGTCTGACAGAGAGCGTGAACAGACAAGAAGGAGAAGGAGTAGAAGGGTACGTGGAGAAGCGGATTGGCCGCAGAGAAGAAGCTCTAGTCTGAGGTCAATTCCAGAGAGAACCCTTCCTCCGATATCAGAAGATTCAGACCCGGAAGAAGGTGCTCAGGGCGCTGAAGCACCGGTCTTGAGGAGGTCAAGAAGAGTGCGTGTACCTAGCAGAAGATACTCCACCCCTGAGTGGACATATCTGGCGACAGATGGCTTCGAAACCAGTGACAGGGAGGATCCGAGCGGTGGTGGTGTCCAGTTCTGAGCCCATCGTAACAGTGGAAATACGACTGTTAGTACCCGGAGTCGAACAAGAAGGGTCACTGACATTCATGGTTCCCCGACCTCCCCGCCTCAGCAAGTTAAAGCACATGTTTCTCACAGAATTGCAATTCCCCGATTTTGGTACAAAGATATCAGCCCAAGAAGAGCACAATCTTCGTATGGAAATATTGAACTTTGCTGTCGAAGCTGCAGGCGACCGCCTGATAGTAGATGCTTAAAAGACTTTGTAAATAAGCGAGAAGAAAAGGAGATTACCTAGCGCCCAGGAAGCAGAGAATCTTAGGGACCTTCCCTTGAGTTACTGGAGAAGGGCTAGGGTTGTCTGTATTGAGCTATAAAGAACTTTTGCGAAGAAGGTTGTCAGCTTCCAGTTGTGTGGTTCTAAGGACAAAAGGAGTAAAAGAGACTGTAAAGGAACGAAAAGAAAAAACTTTGTGTCAAGATACAAGAGAGCCATACAGTCTGACGAAATGGAGGCCGGCACCCAGAACCGCAGAGCGAAATGTATAATAGGTACACTAATAGTAGGAGTGATAATATTAATAGCTTTAGTAGTAACAGTCTCTTATGTAAAGGGACGTGAGGAAGAGGCAAAGGTAACTGATGTGAAATCTGTAGAGGCGCTTACACCCACCGTTGCTGGTGAGAAAGGGGAAAACACACAAGAACAAGCGTTATTAGCTGCAGAAGCCCGCAGGTTACACGTGGATGAGTCCCAAGGTGACTTTAGGTCAAATGCTTATGCTAAACTATTATATGAATACGTGGATGCCATGGAGGTCAAGGACTGTTACGTCTGCATGCAGTTGCCGGCGTCTGTAGATGAAGGCATTCGATATCATCACCTCCCGCTGACATATGGCATTACATGTAGCTTATTGCTTAGTATATTTTATGGGAGAGATAGTTTTGAATACTATTTCTCCAATTACGATGCAGTGTTACCAGAAGTCCCAAATTATAAACAAATGAATAAATGGGACTACTGGAAGAGTGAAGACAGGTTGGCAAAGTTTTTCATTCCTTGGATTACCTTAGATACTTCACATGCCCGTAGAAATAACCTGACATGCAAGGTGTCAGAAGTCGAGAAAAAGTTTATAGGGCAGGTGGATGATCGAAATAGGAGACAAAAGATTTTGAAAAAATCAGGACAATGGAAAACAGATTGGACCGAGGAAGAAAAGGCACACAAGAGAAAAGGTAGTAGTGGTCCAATAGCTTTAGATAGAACGCAGAGAGGAAAGTTATGTCTTCATAGAGCCAAAACGTATTATGAAAATGTATACGTGGGGGAAGTTAGCTGTGAACATGCTTTCAATTTAGAGTACTATACTAAGGACTTCCTGAAGGGAATGCAAGCGATTCCAAATGTATATTTTGTATGTGGGAGGAATGCCTACGTAAGACTACCTGACAACTGGTATGGATCATGTTACTTGGCAATTATCTTCCCTAAAATATATCATGCCCAAGACTTAGAGATCATCGAGGGCAAGGCATCATCGAGGGGAAGGAGAGATGTAGGAGGTGTAGAAATGGTTGGAGATGTCTTTGGAGCTGTGTTCCCTCTTTTGGGATTAATCCTTAATGATGTTAAAATTAGACGACTGGCAACAGTCGTAGACAGGTTGTCTGCCAGCACTGCTCAGTCCTTAATGCTGGTAGAAGGAGAGATGCAATCGATAAGGGCTATGGTTCTCCAGAACCGTCTTGCATTAGACGTCCTATTAGCAAAAGAGGGCGGAGTCTGTAAGGCTTTGAAGGTCCAGGAATGTTGTACTTACATTCCAGACAATTCGAAGCCCCTAGAGAAAGTTATTAGGAACATAACTGATATTCACAAAGAGATCGAAGACCTGAGCAGAGAAAATGTCTGGGAAAAGGTGGGCCATGGAATAAGTGAAGCTGGAGGTTGGCTCACCACCTTAGGCAAAAGCTTTGTGTGGAGAATACTAAAACCTATCATCATAATATTGATCTGTGGGATCGTGTTGTGGGGATTGGTGAGGGTATTCAAATGGTACAGAGCAAGAAGGTCAGAGAGGGCTCGGAGAAAACAGCTGCAGAGATTGGCTGCCATACAAGATAGTCAGTACCGGAGCCTGAGGGCTCTGGAAACACAGAAACGAGTTATGCTAGCAATCACTGCAGTTTAAATGTTAATGATGACCCCGAGAGGTCATCAAAGGGGGGAACTGGGAGAGCGCAAACTGACCTAAATGTAGAAGTGCGTCACACTTACACGTAGTAAGCACAAGTCATGAAGAGAAATGCCATGAGTGCTGATAGTACCTACAGTTATATTCTGAAATGTGTAGTTAATATAGAGATTAAAGTAGAAGTGGAACTAATACAGAAATGTGTGAAACAATATGATTTTATTAGACGTGATTATTCCTGAATCCATGTTGTGTAGCTGCTAAAATGTAAGATGGCATACGGAAACGCTGAACGTGGTAGGCCTCAGGGCCAGAGCTAGAAGGGAGGGGAAGGTGGTTCAATTTCACAACATGGATTGCACTAATGTTTAGTAATAATGAGTAGGCCATGATTTATAGATGTGTTTACCGAATAAATAGAATAAGAGTATTAACATGCTAATAATTAAAGGAGAAGTTGAATATTATAAAAATGTTGTAGGGCTGGAAGGCTTTAACGTTGATTTACACATATTAGTCTGGGCCGGGGAATGTTGCAACGCGGTTGGAAGACTATGAGAATTGGGATTTGGCTGCAAATGTCTGTCTGGAAGAGAAAAGGGGGTATTCAATTATAGATAATATGAATAGAAGTTTGTTCAAGAGACGGACCAGACATGGAGGAGGGTTCCGGAATGTTTAAGGGGTATCAGCGGGCCGGAGAAGAGTCTGAGAAGCAAGGTCGACTCTAACCACAAGGCCTCATCATGGAAAAAGCCAGAAGCTACACCACGTGAGGGGCGTCTCACGAGGGGCGTCCTAAATGTTGTTGTATTTTTGTATTAGGGACAGCACCCTTGGGTGGAGTTAGAGCAGAAGCCTGAGGACCCTTAAGAGAGCGGATGGGTAGGCAGAGAGGGGTCATGATTGGAGAACTATAGGTTTTCACCAAGAGACTGAGAGTGGGTGACTTCCCTTGGGGGTCATTCACTGCTGACGCCTTTTGTTAGGTAGGGACCTGGTTAAGTAGGGATACCATCTAGATCAGGGTAGGGACAGCCTAACCTGTATTTTCCCTCCGGCTGTAAATGACTGAGAGATCTCAATATGTGTCTATGCTAATAGCCCTATTATTTTTAGAATTGGTGCTTGTAGTTTCCGTTGCTCGTCTGAGGGCTTTCAGAGAGCACATGTATGTAGTTGGGCCCGTGTATCTTGTGAATCTCATTTTGAGATGCTTGTACCTGCAACTTATCTTGACTTTATAATAAATCTTTGAAAGCTAGAAGTTGTTTGTGATCCTTTGAAGCGGAGTCCTTTATTGGGTGAACTAACTTGGTAAGAGATGCACTTTCTTCCCTCAATGACAGGCAATAAAGGTTCAGTCGACCAGATCGGGGTTTTAGATCAATAGTGATAAGATATCGATCAAAATCTCGCCCTTCCAGTTCTACATGTACATTAAATGCTGCTAGTGGGCCTGCAACACTTATTTGCCACCCACTTAAGTAGGCTATTTAAAGATGTGTCATGTCAAGGCCAGGGCCTTTGTGTTAATCTTTCATGCTTTCTGGCCAAGGTGCCATGCCATTTGAGACATTTCCATGCCTTCTGTCAGCCTGGGTGGTTATGTGTGATGTTTCCATGCTTTCTGGCCTAGGTGCTTAATTATGTGTGATATTTTAATAGTTTCTGGCCTCGGTTATCTGGAGCTGGAGGCTCATGTGTGACATTTCCATGCTTACTGGCCTCGGTGCTTGCTCGCTACATACCAAGTGGGGGGGCTGATCTCACTTTTACTTTGTTCTCTCTGATTCACTTCTTGTGTCTATTTTTCGTGCTCTCTGAAAGAATGTCTATGGGTACATATGACTGGGTGGGTAACATGGTGCTCTGTAAGGTCATCATCTACTATTTACTGTGCTTTGAAAGTTGATACAATTGAATATGTAAGGAAAAATGTGCTGTAAAATTCACCATTTTGATCTGTCGTTTTTTAAAATTTTCTTGGGGGTAAAAATCCCCCAAACCTGGCTAGTAGCGGTCGGGCTCGCTCGCTTGCTGCGCGCCGGACGGGGGCTGGTCTGCTAAAATTTGCCAGGGCTGCTTTCAGTTCCCAGTCCGGCCCTGGGCAACACAATGCCAAGTGACGGGGAAAGAAACCAAGAGGTTTTAGAAAAAGAACCCTCACCCACCAACCAAACTGGTGGCACGCTTCGTCAGCTGGGCTGCTGAATGTAACCCAGCTTTGCTGCGACGCCTGAATTACAGCGGAGCGGAAGATTTTTTCTGAAGGGGTGAGTTTTTGGGTGCAGTTTAAAAGTGCCTCAAAGATCCTCTATCGAGGTAGAACAATTTTATTCCTGAGGTCCCAGGACACAGTTAAAAAAGGTGGCGTGGATATTATTAAGACTTAATTGGTCTTCTATATCCAAATGAAATGCTCAACATGTTTCAGCCTAAACGACAGATACAAAGGCTTTCTTCAGGACCAAGAAAGCGAAGTGAGATCATTTAATTTAGGGATAAGAACGTACCCTTTCTTCTCCTCACTCTTCCTTTGTTTTTATTTAATATAACAAGACAACACAACTATCTATTTAAGACGGATGTACGTCATTACAACGCATGCTTTTACAACGCATGCCTTTATGACGCAACTTTTACAACGCAAGTCGTTACAACGACTTGCGTTGGGGGTCGCTGGATAGTGAATAGTTTAATTTACTATTCCAACTCCAGTCCCCGTGGATAGTAGGGAAGGTGTTGGATAGTAAATTAAAACTATTCCCTATCCTAGAGCGCCCCCCAGCGCAAGTCGTTGTAATGACTTGCGTTGTAATGGTTGCGTCGTAAAGGTACTGCGTTGTAAAAGTTGCCTTGTAAACGCTGTTCCCCATTTAAGCCACCACCTGTACTTTGGTCCATAGGACATGGAAGGGGCCATTAACCATTTCTTTTGGCATTACAAGACAAAAAATGTATTTTTATGACGAGAATGTAGTGTCACAAAACATAACACAGCACCAGTAATCTAAATTTTTATACCACAATCTATCATGATTTAAAAACTCCTCTAGAGTACACCACGAGGACAAATGTATTGATATATCATAGTCAGAGAAAAAAATCAAGATTTTAAAGAAACAGTAGAAGTTATGCCTACATGTATTAATTGATATAGGCCATATATTAAATATGAACTATATTATTTGCTTACATTATTCCTTATTGGTAATACATTTTGATATATGATAGTTTGCAAAGTGCTATCTCTCAGTGAAGGTTTTACTCAAACATATCACTTTTTCATGGATTCACAATAATGAAACATGGCACCAACTTGTTAAAAAATATATGTGATTTTATTTCATTTATTTACTTAATTACAAGAGTAGCTTTGCACTCCTGAAGGTATTTATTTTACAAAACCTACTGCATAATATCCCAGTCCCAGTAGAAGAATCATAAAGTAAAAAGTTGTAGGAAATTGGGTTTTTGTTGCAGTATCCCCCTCCCCACTCTATGCCAAGTACTTGATGAAACTTTGACTGAAGTGTACTGGGTTCCTACTAAGCAGGTCCCAGTACCAGTGTTCTTTCCCTAAAGACTGTACAATCCCCCCGCCCCAATTGGTAAAGCATTTAGCACCCTCTGTAAGTCCCTTGTAAATGGTACCCTGGTAACCCTGGGTCTGAGGTACAAAAGAAGACTCCTAAGGGCTGCAGCACCTATTGTGCTACCCTAAGGGACCCGTCACCAAGTACATGCAAGACTGCCATTGCAGGCTGCGTGTCTTGGTGCAGAAAAAAGTGAAAACACAGCATGTCACACATCACTGTGTGCCATGTCCCCTACCACTGCATGTAATATTTGGAAGGTACTCCTACGGCAGCAGTCCTGCCAAGTACCACGCATCAGGCGTTAGACTAACGCATTTCAGTGTGGTGCTCTGCATCACCGCACTGAAATGCACTGTCACACATATGCACATATGTCTCACTGAAGCCCTGCCGAAACGATATCATGGAGTGACAGTGTGACCACTGGCCGAGCGCAGCCCTTGGCGGGCGCGCTATTCCCATGCACGCTTGAGTCTTGCAGTTAAGGCTTCTGGCAGGCTCACTGCACCGTGCAACAATGTTTCCTTGCTAATATTGACTGTGGCGCAGTTCTCACAGCCTGACGTAATCGTAGTACCCAGTGTAATTATACATCCATTACTCTGGTGCCGCGGGGGACATCACGTCCTGCTACCAAAGGCAAGGAGTTTGTTTCGGGAGGAAGCGGCTCAGGCTGACTTAGCGGGCGCAGCTATAATTATTGAGCTTGCAGCGCTGCCTGCTGCGCACACGTGCCCGGGCCGGCGTCGCATGCAGCTATCACATATCTTGTGAGCCTGCAGTGAATGCAAATTATTCATTACTGAGCTCACTTCATGGAGTCGGTGATCAACGGTTGCAGCATCCGAACAGTACAGAGTCTGTCACTGGACAACAGCAGACTCTGAGGACAGTCCTAGACTAAGGAGGCGGGTGGCAAACAACTTGCGGTAAGTGCCAGCCACCCAAAGTTTCGATTAACACCATGCGACTGCAGCACTACAAGATCTTTAAAACGTTTCAGTTGTTCCCGGTATATGCTCTCTACGGAGTAGGGAGCAGTTAACCGTTTCCGTGTTTTGACCACACTTGTCTCTAATATTCTTTATTGTCTGTTTTTGCACTTTTATACAGTGCAAACCTGAATCAAAGAAATGCTTTAAAGTAGCACCAGTCACGTGGCACGGTTCACAATCAGTTTTTAGGCCCGGTCAGATTGGGTAATCTGGCCAGAACGGAATGATTTGCAGGTCCAAGGTCCTAATGGACGGCTGTGCGGCCATTCTACCACAGACTGTGTTAAAATAAGGCCTGAAGATCTGGGAAACATATCAGCTTAAGGGGCTTTACTCTGGGCTAATTTTTAGAGTCGCTGCGCAGCTACAGGAAAACAAAAAGATGAAGTATGTAAATAAAATGGTTTTGGAGGAGCTAAATGCAAGCTTCTACTAAGTAGAACTGAAGTGTTTTTACCCATGTGCTTGTTGCTGTGTTACACACAACATGTAAAGTCGGTAATTTGCATGCTCTATCAAACTTCAATCATCCCGAGTTTCTGTTGCACATACCTTGCCACGCATTTGAGCTGAGTAAAATATGCACATACATAACAACCGGCCCTACTCAAGCCAGAGACTCCCTATTTTTTTAAAGCCAAAATTGGCTTTATTGTAGCTGTCTCCTGCCTAAAAGTCCTCTGCTTCAATATGGGAGTGCTGGTTTACAGGTATTTGTGTTAACATTTAGAGATAATCCTGTGTGTGTATTGTGGTATAAGGGATGTAATGTGTGCAGGTGCACATTCACAAGATACAGAGAAGGTGCAGGTTTTGTGGTAATCTCACATGTACGGCGATGACAGGAGTACGAGTCTAAATTCATTGATAATCTCAGGTGTGTATAGGTCGATGCACAGATTTTTGTCTCCGAGTACATATAAATTCAAGAATGTAAATTCAGAGCGTTGCAGGATAATGAGCGCAGATTTTGAGTGCAGACAGTGAGTCCACAACTGAGAGTACCATGTACGTAGTGTTGACTGACAGTGACTCCTCCGGGAGTACACTTTAGTTTTCACCATATGATACTTCTCCCCCTCGGCAAGCCAACAGGGAAATGAAGCTCCCCGTGTGCCGCCAGTTGCTGCCTGTCCACATGGCAACAATTTTGAGAGCCGACAATCTTTTACAGTCATCTCTGCTGAAGCAGGATCTCAAAGGTTTTGACTGCCTCGGGAGCCGTGCTGAAACACAGCAACATTTTCGGTGTTTAAAAATAGTCCCTCGTGAATACCAAAGGAGGAGGGAGCGGTGTAATTTCTGATATTTATATGTTTCCCTTCTCTTCATTGCTTTATTTTGCTTGCAAAAAAGTGTCACTCAAAGTCTTTGAAATGTCACTCATAATTACAGTGAAATCATGAAAATATCATACATAGCAATCTGAAACCTTGGCAGCTATGCCGCAGGGCTAACAGCCTGAAGGCAGGGTGCTGAATATTACATGTGAGAGCATACCAGCATGAGCAGATATGCCCCAGTACTGGTCAGTCCTATTACTGTCAGTACAAGTTGTAGGAGAGTAGGGTCTGCTTCCTATGGTCACCCCCCCCCCTTTTTTGCTGTGATTCTCGGGTTTTTCGACTTTAGTGTGGCTGTGGACCTGCTAATCAGACCCACAGCCCAGCTGTTCTCTCTCTAAATTGATACCATGTACTTTAGGTACATACCAGATTGGTTACTGGGTCACTCTTGTGAGCATCTGTATAGTGTACCATAGGTACCCAGGGCATAAGTGTACCCTAGGCCTACCAGGGGCTGCAGCATGTATTGTGCCACCCCTGGTTTGCCTTCCCAACTGACACCACAGGTCTGTTCACACAGCCTGGGTAAGGTGGTGTAATCACCCCTTACTTAGATATAGTATACCTATATCTACCTTTAGATATAGACACATATACACCTATACCCAAACCTATGGTAGGCCTCAATAAACCTGGAGGCAGAGTGCTTGGTTTTATGTGAGAGGGTGCCATAGCATGAGCTGAGTCCCTCTGCAGCTTTCGGAACCATCTCCTTATAGCTGGTCTATGATATACCATACCATATACTCTTAAGTGCATTATAATCCTCACGGTTCATGCTAACTTTTGTTTGGCTTTATCAAAACATGTCGTGTAAGGTGTCAAACACTTTGGAATACTACCCCCCCGCCAATTCTGGCAGTGGGGGTAGCATTCCACCCTTCTATAGGGAGAAGACATGTAGTTACTGGTTTACCCAGTTAAAGTTAAACAGAGCCTCAGCATCACAAAATGGATGCTGCTGCCACAGACACAAGTCTGACCTCCTGTTGCTGGATGAAACTCCGGCAGGGGATGCATGGACAATAGGTTTCCTGTCCAGGGAGGAGCTGGCACCTCCCCAGACAGGGGTTTTGTGTATTGGGGCAGGGAGGGCTGCATTCAGTGAAGGCTTCTAGACACTGCCTCGGGCACACAAGGTGCTCCATGCATAGCCCAGTTCAAACCGGTTGCTGGGGCACACAGCCCTAGCTCTGGTGCAAAACTGGACAAAGGGAAAGAGGTGTAACCACCCCCTTCTCAGGTCCACCCATAGGAGGGACCTAGCCAGGTAGTCCAGCCCCCATCCTTAGTATAAGTATAGGGGCTGTGTCCCTAGGACTTTAGATTATCCTGGATGAATCTTTGAAGGACTAATCCTGGACCTTCGACGTTCCATTCTGACTGGTAGATGGAAGACATCTCCCTTGTGGTCAAGGAGGGACCACCCTGTGCAAACAGGCACCAACAGCATCTTTGCTGGTCTGCAGTTTCAAGGCTTCCGTCAGAACCCGAAGATTCTGTGACGACACAAGAACTGGACTTCCAGACTTATCTGACCCTGACCCACATTCACAGCAAAGCTGAGACCCGTGGCAGACAAGAGAGATGTGGGACTGGACATCTTGGACATCCTGCATTTTGCTACCTGCACTCCTTTCCTGGAGCCTCAGTAAGTTGAGCATTGGGGTACGAGAAGCCCCAGCCCGAGCACAATTTGTATTGAAGCTCAGGCCCCCACACTCTGCGAGTGTCCCGTGGGCCCCGCCTTTGCATTTGAGCTTGACGCGTCTTCCTGGTTCTCCTAGTCCATTGGCTAGTGAGCCCCCTGAAGACTCCATTTTGAATTTAACTTGCTTTCTTGGTTGCTCCAGGCTTGCTCCAGCTTCCCTGAAAAGGAGAAGCACAACAGACTTTGCTGGTCTGCATCAGAGCCAATCTCGACATCCTGCATGGGTTGAGGTTGCCAAGGCTTGTTGGGTCCACTCCGGACACCGACACCGCAGTCATCTAGATCCATTGTGGGAGAGCTCAAATCCAGTGCCTGGTCATCGCCGATGCCTCCTGAACCTCGTGGCTGAAGAGACAAACAAACTCACCTTCTTCACCTTCAAGCACCCGACATCGCCTGGTTCCTTCCTGGAACCTTCCTGGTCACTGGCTAGTCTATTCTATTCTATTCTATTGTTCTGGTAGAGCGCGACAGCTGCCCCAGCAATGAGGCGTCCCGGCGCTAAGAACCCAAGATCCTAGCCTGAGCAGGGAGAAACCAGGCTAGAGAGAGGATTTACAAGCAAGGGAATAGGAACGTTTTCACTGCTTTCCGGAATGCCGGTAGGCTGTCAATGGAGCGAATGTGTTGTGGCAGGTCATTCCACAGCTTGGCTCCAAGGAACCTAAAGGAGCGGCCACCCATGCGGCTGAGTTTTATGCGTGGGACGCATAGGAGGTTTTGGTTGGAAGATCTTAGGTTCCGTGACGGCGCATAGGGAGTGAGAAGGGGTCGAAGCAGAGGAGGGGTGTTGAGTTTGAGGATTTTGAAGGACAGAATGAGGGACTTGAATTTGATTCTAGAATCAACGGGTAGCCAGTGTAATTTTCTGATGGTCGCTCTGGCTGAGCATCTGCGGGGGTGACCCAGACTCTGTCTCCTCTGCTTTCAGGTTCTTCACATCTTCGATCCACCATTGGATCCACCAGGACATTTTTCGTCTGGTCGTCTGCAGCACTTCCTTGCAGCTCTCCATAGAAAACGTCGACGAAACTCGACACTTAAAGACAGCTATGCACCAAGCTTCCCTGGGTGAGGTAACAAGAGTACTCCGGTGCTCCCGTGGGTCTTGACTCTCGAAGTGTCCTAGTTTAAAAGGGTTCCATCCTAGTCTATCCGGAAGTGTCCTTAAATTGTATATTTGTAACTTCTTTGTTTCCCATAGAAAGTCAATGGTAACCCGCGGCTGTGTTTAGACACAGCACGCATCTCCCGCAGGCCTCCTACTTCCTAACCCTAGGTTGTTTAGTGTAGCCCCAGCGATTCCACAGGCCCCAGGCCTGCTTTCTAACTCTCACGTGGTACTTATACCATTTTCTTAGTATATGGTTTCTGAGGCCCCCATAGGCATAACATATACTGTGCAACTTATCGTATATTAACTGTGTGACTTGTATTGTATTTTGACCTCTGACCTCATAAAGAGTGCAGAGGGGTTGTGTTTAGATTAAATACATATATATTTGATATATACCTTGTGTGGTGTCCTTTCATTTGATATTCAAGGGATTATATATGGTAAAACAATTTACTTAACTCGCCTACGGATGTCTTAGCCTGAAGACTGCTGGTTCATGTTACCACTAGGATAGCTTTATATAAGGTTGACTTTACAACCACCATCAATAAGGGTTGATTCGACTGGTGCAAGGTGCCCACTAGAACTAGTGGACATCATATGCCAGGCTAACATCTCACACAAGCGACCATGGACGCCATTTTAAACATGTGCTGGACACTGGTGAAAACGAGTTTCCCAGCTACATGATGGCTTCACTGAAAATATGGATGTTTGGCATCAAACGTCTCGTATTGGTAAACCCACACTGATGCCAGTGTTGAATTTCCCAATACATGCACGCAGGGAGCACCTTAGATGTGCATCCTGAGAACCTACCATCCTCTGGAGTTCTTGCTGACTGGTTTCTGTCAGCCTGCCACTCGAGACTCTTTTCTGACCTCCTAAGGTGAAAGCCTTTGCTTTCAGATGAAGAGCAAAAGTCTGTCCTGGAAGAGGGTTTAACACTCCACTCCACAGGATGGCCTGCAGATTTGCCTCCTTGGCTGGCGAGCTTCAAAGAAGCGTCTGCCTTTTGAATGCCAATCTAGCTCCCCTCACACGAGAGGAAGCCACCCCCGTCCATAGCCCCCTTAGTACTTGGACAGGTGGCAAATTAGCAAGTTAGGTTAGGCGTGCCACCTCCAGGCAAGTAACAACCCTAAAGTGGGCTATTGTGAGGTCGCCACGATTTTTCAGAAGTAGCTATCTTTCTGATGGCATGCTTAGGAATTCTGGGACAGGGTTATGCCCGCCGCCTAAAGGAATTGATCATATAGGGGGTGTAGTAACACACATGGGTCAGTAGCCCATTGGCTAGTACCCTACACTCCCCTAAATTGAGTATTTAGGGGAGTCCCTGGCACCAGAGAAGCAGATCCTGATGACCTAAGAAAAGAGAGGACACTAAGAGCCGCAGAAGAGGAGAGAAGAAGCAGCTGACCTGGTACTAGCACCGCCAGCCTGTCTGCATCTCTCACCGAAAACTGTGCCAAAGTCGATTCGTCCTACAGCTATTGCCTACAGCTATTGCCTCCAGAACCTTGGGAGGACTGCCTGCCTTTGATATAGACCTCCCGTGAACAGTGGATCTGTTCTGAAGAAACTCCAAAAGAGAAGATGCTGAGGCCACCGGAACCGACAAACCTGACACCCCAAGTCACCACGCACCCGTCATCTCCAGCGGGCCACTGGTGTCAACAAGGTCCCTCAGCTCTCCAGAGCACAAGTCCATCGTGGTTTAACCCCTCCTGCACTCACTGACATCACCTGCAGCCTCTGCACGCAGGCCCCCTCAACCACGACACCTAAGTATTCCCCTGCACCTGAAGAGGACCAAAGGTGGACCCATCCAT
This sequence comes from Lissotriton vulgaris, assembly GCF_964263255.1. Taxonomy (NCBI): domain Eukaryota; kingdom Metazoa; phylum Chordata; class Amphibia; order Caudata; family Salamandridae; genus Lissotriton; species Lissotriton vulgaris. The sequence goes on from NC_141694.1 coordinate 1,304,539,332, forward strand.
GAGCATTGCAAAGCCTGAGCACACTTGTTGGTTCAGCCTGACTGGCTTCTTAGTCAGAGCCTGCAGCCTCTTTTTACAGTGAACAATCTCCACTGAAACCCTGCACCCGACCAGCCTCACGCCGCTGGTAGTATACTGTTGGTGCTGCCTTGGACCTTCCTCACCACTCACCTTATTTATTTATTTATTTATTTTGAAAGTTTTATATAGCGCGAACAAGATCCTTGCGGATATCAGAGCGCTTTACAAATAACTCCTGGAGATTGGTCCTATAAGTCGATGTACTCCACCTGTCTGTAGAACTTGTTCTTCTTTCCGTAGGATAACATTGCAGCAATCAGAAATTGCAGTGGCCACTTTTTAAAGTGAAAATAATTTATATTTTAAAATGTACTCACCTGAATGATTTTTCTCTGATGCCAAATAATATATAAAGGTACTCAGAACTTTTATAAATTGATGTGATCTCCTTCTTGAGCTGTGTTGTTATTTAATAATCATTGTGTGTATTTGCAAAGGTCTTGCACTCCACTGTGTTAAGCCTAAGGGTGCTCAACCACACTACCCCCCTAATAGAGCACTTTCGGTTTGCTTAGCAAGACCCTGTTCACTCATAAGGGAATCCCTGGGTTCTTTACATGGTATATCAGCTTACTGATATATCACATAAAGAGTAAGCTTCCTACAACAGTGTTCATTAAGAAGACTTTTTGCCTTCTTTTCTTGCAATGATGGCTGGTGATCTTTGTAAAGGGTGGGGTGTAATTCTTGCCCCGAATTGTTGCAAGTGAAGAAAGAGAGTGAGCTCAACCTCTACTAAGGAGTGTTCATGGGGATTCTCTCCCACTGAAAATGTAAAAACAAAGTATTAATCAGTGCACTTAAATCACAATTTTACATAAATTTGCAAAAACGCCCTAACCTCTACAAAGACACTTATTAAATATTCAAATTCTCTCATGGGATGCCAGGCTAGTGTAATCTGATGCTACTGATGAGTTGTCCTCTTTTTTTCAAAATATGCTGTGGGTGCCTGCATATGTCAAAATATTACCTCATTGTTCCAGGGTCACCATTTCGTTATGGATGCACCCCATATGCCATGAGTGCACACTAGGCCCAAATTGACATACAATATGCCTGTGCCAGAACTTTGCCATTAGTTCCATCCATATACCATGGGTGACCATTATGTCAAAACTTACCCTGTGTGGAGAAGTGTGGCTCAATGGTTAGAGCAGCAGACCCTGATGCAGAGGTCTAGCCTGGGACCAGGGTTCAATTCCCTGCCTCGGCGGGTCTTGGGCTCAAAATTCCCCGGACCTGATAATTCTCGCCTCAGTGCCTATTCCAATCATGAAGTCCCACTCTGCAACTCTGGGCAATTGCTTGTTTAATCTCCACAACGGCCCCCACAACACTAAGGATGCCTGGCCTCCACCTTGGGGGTGCCCAGAAGTGGACGCCTCACAGGGAAAGCCAGGATGGGTTCCACAGCGGTATTCGTACAAGTGCTTTGAGACCCTTGCGGATGAGTAGTGCACTATACAAGTATCAATTTACATGGAAACTCAAACATTTTCCCAGGAGCCAAAAAGTACATTCTTTGGCGTGACCAAGGTCTGCATTAATGGCCTCCTTCTCTGCCATTGTCTGTGGTGGTACCCACTGTCACCCATCCTCCTTCCCTTGTCCATGGTGCTGCCCGCCCTCTCATCTCCCTTCCTTTCCTTCCATTGTCCATGTTACTCATCCTTCGTTGTTTGTGTTGCCCCTTCCACGGCAGAGTTTTTTTTTCCCCACACCCTCCGTTATGCGTGTTACCTCCTCTACTAGCCCTCCATGCCACGTGTTGACTCCTGACCACACTCTCGCTCATCAGTAAATAAAAAAGCACTATGACGCACCCAGTGCAGGCCGCGTCATAGGGTTTATGTTTTAAAATGTAAACCATGCTGGACGGCAGCTGCTCTGCTGTGCAATATGGCTAAAACATTTACAAAGTCAATACCTCGTGCAGGTGAGACCTAGCAATGCTTGTACATTTAAGGTGTGTATTTCATTTTATACTTATTTACATGTAGGTTAAAGACAAAAACATATAGTCACAGAATATTTTGATCTGTTTACCTACCTGTCTGCCCCTCTCCCCACACTTACTACTCTTGCCCCATTGTACTCACGATCATAGTTCATATACCTTTTTTTAATACACTTCTTACACAGTCCATTCAGCTAACCTTTCACCTATGATCAAGGCTGATGTGCTAAAAGTAACAGCTGAACAGGCTGTAGAAACAAAGCCCACCAAAATGTACCCATGAAACATAATTTTTTCAGTTTTTCGGGTTCTAGGCTTTATTTCTGCAGTCATTTTATCTTATTGTATGAGCAGATTAGCACTACTCATAAAACAAGCTGAACAGACTTTAGAAACAAGTCCAGAATCATAAAACGATGATGCTAGATGCTGGGCTAGTTAATAAGCAATAAAGGGAACTTGAGAAGTTTTCTCTTCTACAAACGATCGGTTTATATGGGGTCTAAGAGGAAGATACAGCAGGCCATATGGAAAGGTCTGCTGGGCCGTACTTTGAGTACCACTGCTCTAGTATGTAAGGGCAAGCATTTTGTCATGGTTGTCCCTTCCCTACGCCAATGTTGTCCTCTCTTTTGCCAGGAATTACCTCAAATGTGCCAGCATCAACATTTTCCCCTTGGAAGCAGAATTTCCTCCTTTATGCCAGCACCTTCATTTTTGTATGGCTACTCTATGCCAAGAATTACCTCTAGTATGCCAGCGCCAGCCCTTTACCGAGGATAAGCCAGGCACTACTTTCAGTATGCTAGGGCCAACTAGAGACTTGCAAGAATAAGACCCCATTCTCACTCAGGCTTACTTACATTCAACCACTCCCGCTCATTCATTCTGACTCTGTGCTACTGGCTCGTTCATTGTTACTCACCCTCTTGCACTCACTGTTACTTTCACCCATTCTCACTTATTCCCACTAATTATCACTCACTCTTACTCTGATCCACTCAGATTTTCTGATTCACACACAATCCCTTTCACTCACTCATACTCACACTCATTCTCACAAATTTTCACTCATTTTGACTTATTCATTCATACCCTCCGTCATTAAAATTCACACTCACTCACTGATACTTCTTTGCTCACTCCCTCGTGTGCACTCATTCTTATTCCTCACTTATTTTCACTCACTTTCTCTTCACTCAAGCACCCCTTTCTCCCTCACACCCCTGACACTCTCTAACACTCCCTTATGCCCATTCTTACTCATTTTGTTACAGTTTTTCCCAGTTTGCCTCACTCTCACCTGCAGTCACACCCTCTCTATCTCTCTCATTCTAACTCACTACTAATCACTTACTGATAGTCTAATTAATGATCCATTATCAATTATTCCCACTAACTACCGGATACAATAGACGCAATCACTTTCACCCACACATAAATGCTCACACAAAAAAACATGCATCATCATTCATAAATATGCTCTCCCTCAGACAAAAATAAACTCCCATCCACATGTACTCACACAAAATACATTTAAAGGTGTAATAAAAATGGGCATAAGACAAGGAGGGCAGAGCCCCGCTGTTCAAAAGGGTGAGCAGACGTGAGTTCTTGACACTGATTTTGCCACCTCCATGGATAGCGTAAGCAATGTCCGGGGTCTCAAGGGGCATACAAAAACGTTGCAGCTGCAAATCCTAATGACCTTTCAGGTCCAAGGGAATATGTTAGTTAAGTGGAGGGGGAAGAAATGATACGGGGCAAACGGGCAGCAGTTCTGGCCCTAGGCCCTTTCCAACCCCAAGCAAGGAGGTTATTCCTAACCCCTCTCTTTCACCTAGATGCCCAAATTGAGGTACCTAGATGAGCAGATTAAATACATCATGGTGGCCAGTAGGTTGTTTCTCAGAGTGATGTCATGTGACCCTGTTTGAAAGCCAAACACTGGCAATGTGGGGGAAAGGGTGCTGACATGAGACAACATCGGCCAATGGCCAATGCAATGGAGGGTGGAGAAAGGATGTTATGTACACTGCCTTTAAACCTAATGTACAGGCTATGGAACCATGATTACCATTCTACGTGCTCCCAAAAGAATAATGTTGTGCCCTGCACACAGAGACCCTGGTTGCCTTGTTGTGTTATTTCAAGTCTTCTTAGTTCCAGTACAGGTTAGCATCAATCTCAGTTCAGCCATGTACCAGCTCCTACATCTCCTACACCAACCCCACCAGGAGCAGCCTGCCTAGCTGCTCAGCCCTTCTCCAACTATCACCACTCATCCACACAGGCACCCAGGCATTCCATTGATCACAGTCACAACAACATGCCATTACCATCTCTCACTCTGGCTGAGCAGCTAGGAGGACCTAGGCTGAGAACGTGTAAATGTAATACTTAGGATATAACACATAACATTTGACAATATAAAATGCCAAGAAGCAAATTCCGTAAAACACTCAATGTTCGACTTTGATTGATGGTAAAACTGGCATGTGGTTTGGGGGAGCTTATCTCCCTCCATATTGTACTTGTGCTGTTTAGCTCAGGAATATCCTCTTTTCCCTTCACTTCCTGTCTAGTCCTGGGGACAGGAAGAAGTGTCCGGTATATGAACTGTGAATGTATGAGGATTCCTGCTCAGTCCTCCTGTCGATATCAGAACAAAGAAAAATCACGCTGTGAAAAAATGATAGGAGGTGTATACCCAATGGCCAGAGATGGAGAACACAATGTAATTTTGCTGCTTGAAGAACAGGATATTATTTTCAGTTGAAAAGAAAGGGAATGAGGCTATATAATAGCGGTTGTCATCAGCCTGTGAAAGAGTTTCCATTCAGCCTCCTAAAAGTGGTCATTTCTATGCTACAGAAAAGATGTAACTCTACTGGAATTACCACATAGCCAAAATAGCACATATCCAGTTTTTTTTCAATCTCGCACAGGCTACAGCTGTCTGGTGAAAACAGCATTGTTTAACATAAATTAACACATTATTACAAAGGGCTCGTGCCAGCCCATTTCTCGTTGTTGAATGGCTTTCTTGCCTAGCCAAGGTCCCTGCTCCTTTTCACTGGCTTTCCTTCTTATTTCTGTGTTTGTTTCTTCCCTGTTTCATTTCCACTTTACAGCTTTTCTGCTTTACCATTGCTTCTGATTGGATGAGTTGTCTCCTACCACTTATGATGTGAGAGGACTATTGTTTTACTTTTTGTGATTACTATTTCATTTTAGCACTCCACATGAGCACATTATTTTCCTTGTGCTCTGCTGGTCCCTGCCTCCCCCACCCCGGCTCTCTATCTTCTTGCTCATCCTATGCTGTCTTTGGTTGCCTTCCCCCTCTTCATTTTCTCTGTTTTTCTTTTATTGTTTTTTGCAAGAGCCTCGAAGCTTCACACAACTACCAGGCCTCTTGTATCAATCAATTTACATAGCATCTCCTGCATCCTTTATTTCTTAGTTCACCATCCTATTCAAAAGGATGTCGTACATCTTGGAAGGTTAAGTTAATAATTGTGGAAAACAAAATAAATTCCAAGACGGGCATCTATGCATCAGCTTGGATAGCCCACATGCTCATGCATGGGTGGCCATTTTAAAATGCATTTTAGGCAGCTGTCAGGCGAGAACGATGGGATTTGCCAATGTTTGGTTGATATAATCATTGATTTTTGAAGCAATATATGAGGCTCAGATTGTTAACCTCTCAAATGTTATTGAAAATTCCAAAGAAAAAAAACTTCTTATTTAAATGTATATGGTGGTGTTATGATTACACAGATCAGTGCTTTGCATTTTAATCAATAACAAACTTTAGACCAAAAATGTAATCACCTCAAGAACTTTGTCAGTCTTTGATGATCTTGTTGAATTCCTAAATAAAGTAAAGGTTAATTGTAGTTAATAGTAAATATATGTATCAACTCAAATGTCAGAAGACAAATAGTCGATTCTGAGCCTTTGGACAGTTTTGAGACAATCATAGATACCTACTCTAAAGAAACTATATTTGTAATTGGTGATTTTAATGCCAATCTATTACAAAACACAAGACCAGGAGAGTTAGACAACAGGAAAGATAATATTTATTCTATTCCACCATCCATACATAAGACATTAAAACAAGAACTAAAAGATAGAATTATTGGGAGATTTTCCATGATTTGGGATTTCAACATCATAATGGGAGGTTCAATGGGGATCAGCCAGCTCATTCCAGATTCAAAGCATCTGGGAAACACTCCATATTTGATTGTACTTTTAGACATGCCACACCATTTTTAAAATGCACTGATTTTAGGATAGTGATCAGCCCTGAGAGTCATCAAGACCCTCAGTTCATAAATATAAATTGGCGTTTACTCTGGTGGAACTCTGGGAATACAATCAATTCAGTTTACATAGCAGTAGTTACAACAAAACGCTTAAATGGGATTGAAAACTTAGGGTCTGAGTTAGAGTTTGGTGGGTGAGTTACTCCATCACAAATGTGACGGATATCCCGTCTGCTGTATTACACGTGCCACTGGATATAATCCATGGCACTGGAATTATGCAGCAGTTGAAGGCCAAATTATGCTGAAGGGTTGAAATAAATTGTGCAGCGAGAAAAGGCAAATTATGCAGCATTGTGCGGCACATTTTGAAACAGTATTACTTCATTATTTTGTCCTTTTTACATTTATTAACGCTGTCTGGGCATTAGTTGCACCTCATTACTACTGGTTTAACACCCAAATAGAGCAATAAGCTACAGAAAGGTGAGAAGTCGCCCTTTGCAAAGGGCCTTTCACTTCAAGGCAACACATGTCGCTGCCACTTTAGTAACTTTTGAACGGTTTTAGCTAGAACAATTTTTTTAGTTAAAATCTGCAAATTATGCAGCAAGTGATATTTTATGTGGCAGATCTATAATTAAGTGAAATTGCCTCAGCCACACAATCACATAATTCCAGTGGCCCTGGATATAATGCACGTGTAATAAGGCAGACGTAATATTCCTCACATTTATGACAGAGTAACCCGTCAGCTGAACCCTACATCAGGCCCTTAATTCTACAGTGAACAAACTGTGGGAACAACACTTCATAAAAGAGATGTTGTAAAGGAACTCAGAGACAAATTTTGCTTCATTGATAGAAAACTCTAAGGAACTAACCACCAAAATATTCTGTCTGTATCAAACCTTAGACCTCAGAATATACGACCTGAGGTGCCCATGTGAAGTTGTGTCTTACATTCCTTACAATAAATAAAATCAGGCATTTAAGAAAGGTTCCAAAGGAAAAAATATATGAAACCAAACTGCATACAACAAGAAGATTGGATCAAGGTGCATGGCACAATCAGAGGGAATAATAAATTAAAATTCTAGTCCTTATTAGGCACAGCAAGTGGTTGCTATAAGAAACAAGGTAATGATCACTCTTAGAATGATCATCAGAGGGGTAAGCACTCAACTGCCTATGATGTCACTGAAGAATCTAAATGAATAACAGCAAGTAAATCATCTCACACAATTGGCCCCAATGGTATCCCATTCACTATAATAAGAAAGGATGTCACAAACTGAAAGAAGATTCTTATTCGACTTTTCAATAATCTCTTTTAGACTTATTCTGTACTGTCCACTTGGAAAGGATCTATTATTCAACCTTCACATAAACGTGAACCACAGAGGAGCCAAACAGCTACCGTTTGACTGCTTTATTGGTCACTGAAGGTAAAAAGTTTGCAAACATCTGCTAAAATTTCAGTCAGTCTGGGCAGCCGAAAAATAACTACTAAAATATCAACAGTCAGGCTTCCATTCCCACTGTTCAGCATTTGATAACATCATTGCTATTACTGGTATAGCTAATAGACCTCTACAACATAAAGAAAAGGATATGCATTTGTCATCGACTATTCAACAACATTTGAAAAATTGTGCAAAAGTACCCTTTGGCTGAAATTACATACCTAGTGCATCCAGCCAACTCTCCTTCTGCGTATAATGGAATGACATAAATCTACATGGGTACAAATTAAGCTTTGTGATGAAAGAGGTTTATCTCGCAGAATCGAAACAAATACGGAATAAAGCTTGGCTGCATCTTAGCTGCACTTCACTTCCTTCTCTCTTTTGCAGAGCTATTCGAAATTCTAGTACAAAAAGATTTAGATGTGCCAAAGTTTGCCTATGTTCCCGTAACCCATCTAACCCACGTGGATGGCTTGGTCGCTATATATCAAAAACTTAAAATGGACTTGAACACCAATAAACTCATCTTGAAAACAATAGGCACAATAAATTTAAAATCAACTTCGAAAAACAAAAATCATAGGCTTGGGGAATTCTGCAACAAAGTCTATTATTTTATTAGAACATAACAGACTCATACTGTAGACAACTATTTACATCTTGGTGTGGAAATATGCAATTGGTTCACCTGGTTTAAACATTTAACCAATCTTACCAACAAAAGCTGATCAATTGCACGAGCAATCAAATTCTTTACTAAGAAATACGGGGTTAGGGCCATTTGTCCAGCTAGTACGGCTATTTGCATTAAATTAACTCCACTCATATGCTAATTGCTGATAGGAATGAACAAACAAGTACTAAAAACGACATATCCTGTATATAAACAGCATTCACAGAGTATTTCATCTAAGATCTTCAACACCACATTCTAGACTAAGGCTAGAGCTAAACGCTCCATCGTTGATTGCAACAAACACCATTAAACTTCTGAGCTACTTTTGCGATGGTCTTACTTCCAAAGAGAATACTTTTGAATTCCTAATCAAGAAGGACATTTTGAACTCTTCAGCCAATGGGCACGTTATCACTACCTCACTTAACTTTGACCTTAAATGACCAGGGATTGCTAGTATGTTCAAATCTAATTAAGATGTCAAGAACAGAAAGCAAAAAGATAATAAAATATTCAGAAACAATGGATCAATTTTTGGCAGATACTGATCAAATATTGTAGCAGAAAAACATGAGTAACCCATTATCCTCTTTAACTACGAAACGCCAAAGATATAAAGACTTTAAAATACACCTTTCAGCAAAAAACTGTTCCTCAGATTCCGTCTTTAAATAGCGCTGATGCCATTTGAAAGATTCTGGGACAAAAGCAGTGAAAGGGAATCCCTAAGTAGACAATGCCTTTCTTACAAGGAACAATCAAACATATACTATGTATGTGTACCAAACTACTTGATGCTCACAAGAAATACCTTAACCCTATTTTAATACTAACAGAATTATGACAATACAAAGGGCCACTGCTCTGTGTTTTAAAGGGCAGACAGGACAAAGAATTGGTTGTACTATGAAATTCATATGTATTACAGAGAATTTATTTAAATCCCTAAATTGATTACATTAATACAACTGAGCATATATTACAGTAACTTACATTAAGGTTGAGAGAGACAATATTTGAAAACACTACAATAACTGTCTTCCCTGTAAAATGGTTTTATATTTCTAATAAAACAATAAATTTAAATATACAAATGAAGTAGATTTTATTGGTGTCAGAATGATTGTTAACAATTTTAAGGTCATTTCATCGCTGTTTATATTTTATCATTGTATAAAGTTAAAAATAAAGAAAACTAATACAATAAAGCATTTATTCATTCAAACAGATCAGTGATTGAGATGACCAGTGATGAATGGGACAATGCAATGACATCATATTACCTTTTTTATTTCTTTTCGATATTGACACAATTTTTACACGATGCATAGTTAAAATGTCAAGTATAGGAGGATTAAATATTTTGCCAAGTTTAGCAAGTCATAGTTAGACCCCAGGTCTTCAAGGTAGCAATTTACTAATCTACATTTCCTCCCCCATTTCATCAAACCTCCAAACCTTCAGACTCGTGCTACACCAATAGAAAATTTGAAAAAGTAAAAATAATGTGAGGTGCCATTGAGGGGAAAACACTGCCTCAGTGTTTTATTAAATAATTTCAAGAACAAGAAAACACTAGGGACTTAGGGCAACTTTCACAAAGCGTTTTTGGGTTCACAAACAGGCCTAATCGCAGAAACGCCCCATTTGCGAACACAAAAAGGCTTTTTGAAATATACAAATTCCTATTTGCGTTTCGGTAACCTATTACAGAATCACAAATTGGGTTGCGATTCGGTATTAGAAAGGGACGTGTTTAGGACGTCCCTTACTAATACCGAATCGCTGTGGTATGTGTGAATGTTTTACACTGAAATTCAGTTGCAAAACATTCTCATTTTACCACCTATTTCAAGTAGATGGTAATCCATATTGGAAAGGATCCATTCCACTTTGTGAATGTTGTAAAACATTTTTTAAGAGCAGGCAGTATTCCCACGGACCACTGACTACTCTTAAAAAATGACAAGAAAACATGTAATTTCACTATTGAAAATGCATCCCATTTTCTTTTAAGGAAAAGACTGCATTTAAAAAAAATGTGCTTTTTTAAAAGTAGTCACCGTCGCTGTAAGTTTTGCGATTCCCAATGGGTCACAAACCGAGACATGCCTCATTACTATTTATGAGAGGGCTGTTTGTGACCCACTAGGAATCGCAAAACGTGCAAACCACACTTTTTTACTTGGGTCTTTGCAATTACCAAATAGCAAATCACAAAAATGCACTATTTTTAATTATTTGGGAATCATAAGCAGTTATCTTTGTGTATATTGCTCTTAATCCTGTGTTTATCCGGGATCCTGCAGATGACTTTACCTACTAACAGATAAACTTAACGTACTTAAAAGTGAGTCACTACTAACCCTGGGCGGACAACTACGCTACGCTGGCAAAGTTTGCGTAGTTTGTGCTACTTCGCGCTACGTGAATTGCACGTAGCACACTGCAAACTCACGTAGCGTAGTTGGCTACCTCACCTCTTTCAAAAATAGTCTTTTTTGCGCCTTTACCTCACTGTACACTGTCTGTTCGCAGCGCCGGGACGCCCCTTTGCTGGGGCAGCCGTGCGCTATACAAATCTCCATAACATAACATAACATTTTTTGCTTGCTCGCAGTCCTCAACGTCAAGTTGGCGACCACGAGCAAGCAAATTGACATCTCGGCGAGACTTTTTCCTCGTTTGTGTTCAGTAACATCAAGTTGCCGATCGCCAGGGTGAAAAATAAACTCCCCGGTCAGATTTTCAATGCGGGGTGGTCAGGTTTCTCATTGCGAGTGGTCGCGTATGCTCGCGACCGCTCGCAATGAGAAACTACCAGTCCGCATTGAGAAAGCTGCCGCTCGAGTAAAAATCTACTCGAGTGGCAGAAAACAACAGCTCGCACTGAGCGAGATGCCTTTTTCAATGATTGCACAGTGCGGACAAGCATCCGACACTGTGCAATCACCCTGAACAGCGTACTACGCAGTTCGCGTAGCGCTACGCGTATCTCGCGTAGTGCGAAGTGCACTTCACGTAGCTACGCGTAGCGCTACTACGCGAACTACACCCAGGGATAGATACTACAATGTCCTATGAACAGCTAAAATCCTCTAGGTTCCAAGTCGAGCAATTCACCCAATGTCTTTTACCGTTCTCAAAGAATAAGTGGTTTCATAGGACACCATATATATTCAACACTAGACAATCCTCTCTGCTTTTCCTGGTGATGACTAGCTGTGGGTAAAACAATTCTTAGACATTCTAATTCTGTGATAATTGTCGAAGGGGAAAAGGTTTGCTCAAGAACAAATCACATTTTTGCAAATTGGTCCTACGATGCTCATGGCATTTTCACCCAACCCAACGCAAACTGATAAACCACAATGAACCAGCAAACATTTGCAGATTTTGGTATAAATGCAAACCTGAAGAAGATATGGTTTGTTGGGCCTTTCACTTTCTATGAAAAAAAAATTTCACTCAGGACTTCTCTGACTGAAAATATTACGGGGCTTATTTACAAGCCTCTTGCGCCACCCTTACGTAACTTTTCCCATGTTAAAAATGACGCAAAAGTGGCGCAAGGGGCTTGTAAATCTGCCCCCATATATATATGATAGGTAAGTATCCCTCGCATTGTAGTACAGTAAAACCGTGGTTATAAAGCTCTTTTGACTGCTAATATGTTGACTATTACATGAATTAGTTCATTCCTGGTCATTACTTTATATTTTAGCTATAATGAGTCCTTGATGTATGTGAATTTGTTCTTCTTGGAATGGATGTCTTTGTATAATTGGCTTTTGGAAGAAAACAAAGTAATTCAAAAGTTATGAAAATGTGCCTCTGCCCAGCAACGCAGGCTAATTGGGCCTGTTTTCTGGAACATCTCAGCTGACTCAGGAAATGTTTCTTTCAACAAGCATGCCGAGAGTCCCCTTAAATCAGGAATCAGTTCCTCAAATGAAAGGTTCTGCATGCACACGCTGCCTTGACCTAGGGTACTGAAGTAGCCTTTGAGTGGCAATCATGCAGGAAAAAGCACGTGGCATGGAAAGAACTAAGGCCCAGATACATCAAACAAAAATCAGCTTGCAAAGGGGCAGATTCTCAGAATCTGCCCCTTTGTGACCGGTATTTTTGCATTTGGGATGCATCATCCCAAATGCAAAAATCGCAAATTGAGAATTCGCTAAATTGCGATTACTTGCATTTAAGGAATCTCCAATTGTGATTCCTTAAATGCAATGTATTAAAAATTAAAAAATAGCGATTTTGCTAATAGGGCACGCAAATTACCATGAAGTACAACTTCATGGTAATTTGCAAAAACGTCGAAAAATGCACTAAAGTGCATTTTTCAAAGTTTCATGTTGCGCACACACATGCCCTAAAGGCGTGTGTGTGCGCAACATATGTGCACAGATCAATTTCAGGGGTGCAACAGGCTGTCCTTTGGACACCCCTGCACCCTTGAAATTGCAATCTCAATTTGCGATTCGCTATTTGCGATTCGCAAAGTGAGATTGTCTTCCCATTCATTCCTATGGGCCTCTAGGCCCAAAGGAATGAATGGGGAGGTATTCCTTAATTGCGACTCGCAATCTGCGAGTCGCAATTAAGGAATTTTAAGAAATCGCAATTTTTTTGGCAATTTCTTGATGCATTGCATTTTGCAATTCCTTATTTTTCCCAAATAAGTAATCGCAAAATGTATGCTTGATGCATCTGGGAGTAAATCATTGTTAGTTGATGGAGGAAGAGTTAGGGGAAGAGTGGTCCCCACCCGTGACTCAGTTCATGCATTTCTTCATGCAGCCAGCATGAAGAGATCGCCAACCTGAAATTTGAATTTGTGTTGGCAGTTGAAAAAGATGGGGGTCAAGAAGTAACTGATGTAATGTTTGCATTAAGCTGTAAATGAACAGCATCCTTCCCTTATTGGCCAGTACAGAATGAATGACCCCCATATGTTCAAACAAACACAAGACCATATGCAGTGCACTTCCTCAATTGCATATGCATTCACTCGCTCATGTCTGTGTCCCTCGCCCTGGGAATAAAGACCAGTGCTCTCTGTAGTCTGGTACATCACCTGTACACGTCACGAATCACAGTCATGCCCTCTTTTAAAAGAAAGCACTAGCTGCAGCACGCACATAGAGGGCAAAAAGGTTGACCTAAGCAAAGAACTCCCATAAAAGCACAACTCTGTAATAAAATAAACCCAATCCCAACAACTGACCACAGTCAACCCCAAGGACAGCTCACAACACTCGTGGGCTCATGAGCCTCCAAGGCAAGGACCCTCAACTCTGAGGACCTTGAACCAGAGCTCACCATCACCCCAATGCAAGTCTAGTCCTTCGCGGCTCACAAACAAGTAGAACCAGATCATGTTTGGGACTTTGAAGAACTTCAGAACTCACCAGGAAGGACGTGGAGGGGTGCCACGCAGAGAAAAACAGCTCCTATGGTATATACCCCTTTAAACACGAATCGCACAGTGCTCATTCTGACTGTCAGAACACAGTTTGGCTTGGCACTTACGCGTGCTTAACGCAAGCTCTCACAAAAGACTGTGAAGCATAAGGTGGCACATTTGGGCCATATAAGTCACCTAAACAAGCAAAAACACAAACTACAAAATTCATACAAAATTCAAACGATTAATATAATGACATGTAATACAACAGGAATCAAGTTTGCTCTATGCCACTCCCACACACTACCACCTGCTCGCCCAGGCACACACAAACACAAATTTGGACAGCAATACAGAAAATACAAATTTGGGTACTCACTGTCTGTGAATAGGTGAAAGATCCTTTTAGTGCCACCTAATCACTGTCAAGATGGAGATCAGCCAACAAGCTACGCGAAGGCGGAGCTTGCTCTTTTGCTGCTTGTGCAGTCTGTGAGGGAGGCTTGTAGTGTTGCTGCCTAGGCACCAGCCTATGGTGTGGCAGAGAGAGCTTTGGACTGCTTCTGTGCTGCTGCTGGTGTTGCCTATAGTGGACCTGTTCTGAGTGCAAGGGCAGCTTTCCAGGCGGTTGTCCATACTGAACCACGTGTGTGTGGACGTGCATGTTTGTATTTGTCCTAAAGAAAACCATTTCTCCCAAAAAGAAAATGTAAAAAGCCCGAACTACTCAATTTGTGGGTTTTTGTTTTGTTTCTTGTAGTGCTGATAATTTTCAGTTCACCTTCTGGTAAGTGTGCTCCAGTCTAGAGGAGAGATATCCTGAAATGTGTTATCATAGTTAAGTATTTCACAAGGACCCACCCATAATATTTAAAATAAGCGAATGAAAATACGGTAAGGTTATTCAAATCTTAATCCCGAACTACAGGGGATGAAGTTCAAATGTTTACTCGTGATGCATTTTTCAGGCAAGCTTATGTACTCATCACGTCATATTAGTCGTTTTGATTGGTTGGGGAGATATGGCCACCCAAAAAGGAGTTTTCCTTCTCTATCTCGTCCCTCTATCCAGGGCTGTTGTTTTCGTGACTGAGGGAAGGCCTAGGGTGCTATCTAGTGGCAGAGCAAAGTTAATGCATAAGGCTTAAAACATGCCAATAGTGGACTGCCCCAGCTTTCAGGTTTCTATGTTGCATGGAGCACTGTGAAGTTTCAAACTGATCCTGCTTCTAGTCTTCACCCTCCCCTCTGTAGTATACCCCTGAAGGGATGTATCTGAATTTGTAAGGGCAAAGATGATTACTGCTTTCAGCCAGAGCCTGCATGGGGCAGTAATTGCAGAGTACATACCACTGATGCCGGCTGACACGTTAACGCTTACGTTGGCTAATTGGCCTGTTTGTTGTTTGGTGACAAATTACTTTTGGGCTGCAATGCAAATATGAATTAAATGAACAAAGGATTTGATTAAAATACCAAGCCAACCTTAGACGTGCTGCAATGAGTTTGCAGTGCCTCATGACCAGTAAATGCACTGTGCATGCAGTTCAAGTTGGAATTCCCACATGACCATTTGGATATGGTGTTTTGTAGATCAATTGAGGCATATTGGGTTTTGTTTCTTTACATTGAGCTATACGTGTGTCCAGCAGAAAAGGTAAGGGAAATGTTATTTTCCCTATTGGAAACTGTTAGACACAAATAACTGGATGCAGGATAAGTTAAAGTCAACTGGGATTTTCTCCACAGCATTACATTAGACGATGAGCTTTGTAAACAGCGCAGCATTTACCAATTCCTTAACTTCTTGGCACATTGGATTCTTGCAGGCAAACTGATGGCCTTGTTTGTGGGGGTCTCTGTGTGGGGAGGGGCACATTAAAACTTTACCCTGGTCCAAATGTGGGAGGAGTAGTTTGCAGAGGGAGGGATGCCCATGGTGGTATTTTGTGAGTTAGGTCCTCCAGAACAACTTGTGCAAGTGAGAGTTTAGGGTTATCTCTGCAGTGTAGCGCGCAGACGGTGGTTCTGGTCTTATGGTTCTCTACGTAACACATATCAGTAATGCTGATAAACCTGATGCCCTTCAAACAACCTATGTAGTTGCAGGGCATAAATACCTAACAATCCATATGTTGGCAACTTGATTCAGTGACAACAATCTCTAGCTGGTCAACTAAGATTTTAGCCAATAAAGTCCAAATCTTCAGTCACTGCTCTACAGTCCTCTACTGAGAACTTGCAGAACATAAGCATCGTTGAAGATGGTCTTAGGTACATGCCTTCAGCCCCTGCTTCAATGTTTGCCCTTCCTTTGTGGGTTTTGAACCTTTCTGAAAATCCAGAGGCAGTGTGCATATCCTATTTCGTCCATGATCGGCTCCTCCGCTAAGGCGGAGGAGCATCGCCACACAAGAAAAATAAAATGATGATAACTCTATGTGTGGGCGGGGCTGGACTGCCCAAATAGATGGGGAGGAATAGTAGGCACTACTCAAGTGCACATGATGGTTTGGCTGTCCATCTTGGCCGGGCCAAACAGTCATGCGCACTTTGCATATTGCCCAGCTGTATTGTGCACAGACTGGTGAGGAATATGCACAGGCTCCCTGTTCTCATCTGAGCACCGAAGCACGGCGCTCAGACCAATCATGACACTGCTATCAGCAGCATCATGGTTGTCTAGAGGAGTCTGAAAGCCTGGGTGCTTCCTGTTCCTGCGTTGTCGCAAGAAAGATGGAAGAGAGGTGGCCGCCGGTAAGGTAAGTTAAATTCGTTTTTTATGTTTTCGGTTTTCTTTTCTTTTTTTAACACCCCTCCTCCACACCACCACTGCTGCCCCGTAGCAGCCGTTTCTGATTTTGTCTCTAAACATCCGTAGCTATAGTTCAAGGTATTATGGGATCGAGAGACACCCTGTTTCATCTGGCATCTTAGATACACACAACATAAGTGCCACGGCGCCCAGGAAGTTGTACCTTCAAAAGTGAATCAATAGAAATGACAAACCAGGCCTTAACAGAAATTTGTCCACTCTCAGTGCCAGATTTTTCCATCAGAAATTGGCACTTTTGAAAGCAAGAACAGTTTGCATGCCTTTCTCCTGAATTAAACATATTACGTATACATCCATGTATTGATTTCTGTTTAATAAACGGTACAGAATTCTGGGGTCAGCTTCTCTAAAATTATCATTGTAGTTTTTTTTCTTTTTTATGTACTCTTTATTGGTTTCTCATGATATCAACACATTTCTGATCAGCAGTGTTACAGTATGTATCAGATTCAGAAAAAGGATAAAGATAATATCAGTTTTTCAATTCCCCTACCCCTCATCTCCCGTTCCTCAATAGTGATGTGTAAACTGGTACCCATTGGTGATGAGGTGCAACAAACATTCCGAGCCCTATGGTCCCCCCAGGGGCCACGAGCCATTCACTCGGCCCACATAATAGGAGATATATTTCTCGAAACAAGGGAACCCCACAATTGGAGCACCTGGGGTATATAAACTATGTTTGGTGAACAGTGGCCCTGTATACGTTCCTTTTTAGTGAAAGGAAAAATAATTGATAATAGGTGCCTGTACATTTTTGATCAGGACTCTATAATATACAATGTGATGGAATTGCAATAATTATAAAGTAAAACAACCTCCAAACAATTTAGTGTATAGTGCAAGTCAATATATTATTTTTTCGTTTTTTTTAATAACGATCCAGTGCTCACAGGTAAGTGAAAAAAGGTACTCTAGTAAGTGAAAGAAAAGGAAAAACATGCAACTCTTAAAAAGCATAACATTGAACTCCTATTAATGAATTTATATAGTAAAACCAGGACTTAGTATAATTATGTGGTCAACGGCGTTTTGATCTCAAATATTTGAGATCATCGTCAGGACAAGTGTGTAACATTGAATTAAACTGGCTGTATGATCCTGCATGGACCTTTTCGCACCTCTCGGCGGATACGGGTTCCCCTAAGGCTTCCTCCCACCTGGCACGGGCTTTTGGTATTAATCTCGGCAAGTCATCTCCTAGTGTCCAGTAGATATGTGAAATCAATCTGCACCTTCATGTCAGGGTTCTGGCTCTTCTGGCAAGGAGGGCCATATCTCCTGTGCTGTTGCGGAAATGTTTGCATATTGTAAGTATTACCCTGTATCTAAGGCAAAGGAGACAATCATGTCTTCCTGAGTTATACATTGGCCCCTGAGGTATAAATCTCCAAGCACGTCACAGCCTCCATCTTTCCATTTCTGTAGTGACATAACATTCACAATATGTGCAAACGGTTTCAGGTCCCATATCGGCATATCCCTCACATCCAGGGTGAAGATTATCATTCTAGTTGAAGAGAAATCCTACATGCGCTGACTCTTCAGACATGAGAGGAATTGACATCACTCCGCAGCTGACCTCAATGGTAGGCCAGTCCGCGTGTTTATTGCAAGAGTCTCTGCTACGTGTTTATGAATAGTGATTGAGAAGTGGAATATGACTATAGAACCGGCAACACTCAAACATAGTTTGAAAAGGTCACTAGAAAGAATAGATTTATCAGAAGGGCTTGAGTAGCAAAACAGTTCAAAGGGGTTCAATCAGAGATACAAGGGTATCCTATTGTTAAATCAATCTACCCTCAAACAATAGCTGTTTTAAAATGTTTCCATTTCATGGTAGTCTTGCAGCACAATCACCCTGGCACACGCACCAAAAAGGATTCCACCTTGGACTACTTAGTGGTTGTTCCTTTCAACCAATAAGAATCATCACTAAATTCATCTGTCAATGGACATCTCACCCAATGACAAATTGCGACAAATACTCAAAAGAGGTCATTTAAAGTATGGCCTTCTCTCCTTTGGTGGAAGACCACACGCATTATTGTGAGATGCTGTCTAGCCTGGAGCCTGCTGAGCAGGCACCATGTTGTTTTGCCCCAACTGAACAACCTTTTTTGTATTTAAAAAACAACTGGCGCTGAACCACCAGGAGTTTTTTCCCCTTGCATCTGGGTTGTTGTATGATGTTACTGCCCAGTACTACCCATGGCTGTCCCAGGGAGGAAAAACAAATGATGGCCGCCATATCCTAAATATGGCGGTGTGACTGCTGTATGGCTTGGAGCCCTTACGGCAGACAGCAACAAGATCAAGAGTTGTTCCACTGGAGAGACTGAAGAGAAGGTAGAAACTTTGCTCGTGAAAACCAGGTGCCACCACAGCCCCAGCAGTTGGGGATGCCCCAGGTTTTTTTTTATTTTTTATTGAGGATGTTCCCTAACTCTCTAATCCATGCCATTGCCTGCCTTGCAGAATGAAAGCATTTGCATGGAATTAGAAACAGTTAAATGCTCTGTAAAGCCATTCTGCTTTCCCAAGCAGGCCCCTGCAGCACAGCAGAGGCCCAACCATTCAGGGGGCCGTATGAAGTCCAAGACCAATGTCTGTCTGTGCGATCTGTGAGACACCAGGGTCCCTCATCACATCCTGCAGGAGGGCCCCATCATTTTGTGTTATGCCACCGGCTCAAACCCTGTGGTTCCCCAATCTGTAAATAAGTCGGGAGATCCAGAGACTGGTGAGTAACCTACCAGTTTATGATGCTTAATCCACTCCCCAAAAATCTAGATGAGTCCCATAGGCTTAACGTTTGTGAGAAACCAGAGCCCTTTAGCCCGATTCACCAAACAGTCAAGCAATAAGGCTCTACAAGTGACAGAAACGAGCAATATAAATCCTGCTGACATTATAATGTAATTATAAGAAACATTCAACTTTAGGATAAAAACATAGGATATATTCTAGATACCAAATATTGAGTGTGAAAAGCTGGGAAACAGAGATCCGTACTAAGCTGTCTTATAAACCTTTATGAATGTATTTATAAAACAGGATTTACGAGAAGACACATCAAGTGCACAGGAAGTTAGATTCGTGATGGAAACATCATGTCATTTATTTTGAATGCAGCTGGTCGGCCGACTTTTTTTTTTACAGTATTAGCACTACAGCATAAAAGAGGATGTGAGAAAAAGATATTTCTTTATTTGTATTCAGCACTTCTTTTTGGTTGAAGAGACTAACGCTAAATGGGTGCATTATTTTCTACTTTCTGACACAATATAGCCATTTGAAGAGACAACCTCAGTTGAAGTAAAAAACAAATGGTTTATTTGTAAGACAGTGTTCGAACCAGAACAGCCAATGTAACATTTCTAAAATATAACGGAAATGTTATGAAGTGTAAGAGCTAAGCAGTAAATCATAAAAAAAGAATAGGTATTGTTTTTGGAAAGTGCTCCCATTCTCCCACTTCCTGCATTGTCATACAAAATAAGAAAAGTAATTTAAACAAAAAAAAATAAGAGAAGTTGGGCAGCTAAATACACTGAATAACAAAGATGAGTAAACGGAGCAGAAGAAGAGTACATGCTTATGCATAAAATTCAGCAAAACAAATATACGGGTTTCCATTTATATTAAGTTGTGGAAGGACATGGATGGCCTTTTCAGATAAAGAAAGCCTTCAAAGTTCTTTCAACCAAATCTTCACAATTCGTTTAGGTTTTAACATTCATTGTAGGAGTGTGCATTTCTTGAACAATATTAAAGTTTGGTTAGAATATCATGGGATGGCTGACCACACGCAAAATGTGGCACCAGGTGCACACATGCTCATGTTGGTCTTGTGATCAATAACTATAGGCAAAGAGGGATTTTAGGACCGAGTGCAGAAGGGAAAACCATTGTTGCTACAAGTCTTCTATTATATGTGTCATGTAAGAGGAAAGGCGGGCCGACATCGGCCCGCCGCAGTTATGGTGGGGCGCACTGGCCCCCACCCGCCCCGGGTCCCCTGGTGACCCGGAAGTGATTGAGTCACTTCCGGGTCACGAAGGGAACAAAGGCCAGGCCAGTTAGATCCGGCCTGGCCAATGAAGGGTTAAAAGGCCGTGGAGCGCAACTTTCCCACGGACTGCCCTTCCAGCCTCTAGGAGGCTGTAATTATTTTCTTCTTATTTTTCGCCTTTGCAGGTCGCCAGGACTTTGTGGGAAGCAGTAAAGAGTGTTCAAAGTTTGGAATGGCTGATAACAGCGTTGGACGTGGACGGCTTTCGGGGGATCCCTGGGCTCAAAGGGCAGCAGTGGTGTGCGTAATAGGAGGGGCAGCAGAGGAGTGTTGGCAGCAGCGCGATCTGTTCACG
Organism: Lissotriton vulgaris; assembly: GCF_964263255.1. Classification (NCBI taxonomy): domain Eukaryota; kingdom Metazoa; phylum Chordata; class Amphibia; order Caudata; family Salamandridae; genus Lissotriton; species Lissotriton vulgaris. The sequence continues at coordinate 1,304,560,420 of NC_141694.1, forward strand.
ATGCTGCGGTGATGGCACGAAGAAGAGCAGCGCCAAGTTAAGTAGATGCAGCGTGTTGGAAGCTGCCTTTGTGCGGGGTTGGCGCTCAGCTTCTGTTGTGTTTATAATACTTGTGTTCCTCTTAGGACACCATACCAGGTGTGCTCGCTAGTGTCCCTGCAAGGACACGTCACAGCAGTGAGGTCACCAGCTGATAACTGTCAGAGCTGACTGCAGCTTTGCTCTACGTTTCGGAGCAACCGTGTTGGCTTGTAATAAAGAAGTTAAGAACTCATGAATTGTGGTAATTCTTAACAAAACTGGCGACGAGGAGCCAACACGCACGAACCCACGAAGAAGAACTAAGCAGTCAATAGAAGAAAATGAAATCTGTTTAAAACCGATGGGAAAGGCTACAAAAAACGGAATAATACAAGCGCATCTTGGAAAAGCGATAAGCTGAACTAAAAAAAAAAAAAAACAATTAAGGAAACTGTGGAAAAAGGAGCCGAAAAAAACTGTGAGTGAACTGACGCGTCGGCTGTGTGTGAGTGAAAACAGATGAAAAATTTTCAAGTGACTACCAGTGGCGAAAATGAATGAGAAGCAAAATTAAGTCTGGTAGTGAATATTAAAAAGAACTGAGCGCTAGAACCAAGCAAGTGAGTAGTAACGTTCAACTGCCATTCAAATGGTAAAAAAACGGCTGCAAGCAGCGAACTGTCCACGAGCAGCTGAAGTTAATCGCATCCGGCTACCACGTCATCGCGTCGACACGCAATTGACGTTGGCGACCCTTTTGAGTGAAGCAGAAACGTATATTTTACACAGCGGTCTAGCTTATCAAGAAAATAACGAGGAAGTGAACGCAGAGAGAAATACGACGCGAACAATGCTCATCTCTTCACAGACTAGAGGTGTACCTGCGCATCGGCGTAATTTAAGAACCAGAAGAAAAACGGTAACTCAAGTTCTAAAACTAACATTAAACTTTGCAACATAATACAGTGAATTTAACTTTAGGGATAAGTAAACGCTTATGGGACTTTAGTAGATCAACCTAGCTCAAGGAAAAGTAAGGTCATACTAGTGCAGCGGTGGCAATTCATAGTGAAGTCATAATTTACAGAAGTCATTAAAAAAAAAAAAAATGAGTGACTTAGCAACCGGTTGCATATGGAATCTGTCGCCCCCTGAGTCTTTTCTACGTGCTGGTAGCGTACCAGTTTTAAAGTGGGAAGAATGGAGGGACTATTTCCTCAATTACATTTCCACAATTGAAGAAGATGCAGAATCAAAACCTGAAAAAAAGTACAAGATGTTAATGCACAACTTAGGTGCAGGAGGAATAAAAGTTTATAATTGAATAAACAAGAAAACAAGGGGTGAAAATGAAGGTGATGTGTTCTGCAGCGCTATTGATGACCTAAACGCATACTATAAACCCACAGTTTGTGTTGGGGTAGACAGATAAAAAGAATTCCATTGGAAAGGAGGAGACAATAGACGACTATGTATCTGCTCTAAAAGACCTAGCAATTAACTGTCGATTCGGAGGTCTTCAAGATGAACTAATAAGGGATCAAATAGTAATGCAAAGCTCAAACGAAAACATTCAAGATAATCTTTGGGCTAAGGGAGAGTACCCATTGCAGAACATATTAGATATAGCTAGGAAAGCAGAACTCACTGGACGATGTGCGAAAGCTGTTTTAAAAGACGAAAAAGTAAAAAAATAAAGTGACCATGTCAGCAAAGTGTCTGAACAAAAGGGTTGGAGAGAAAGCAAACAAACTGTAAGGAAGAAAGACGCAATCCAACCAGAAAGAAGGCAAGAGAAACGGGGAAAAGGATATTGTTACCGATGCCTAAGCACTGCACACATGGCATATGATTTTAGATGTCCGGTCCGCGAAGCAAAGTGCACATTCTGTGGCCTAATCGGACATTTTAACAAGGCATGTAATAGAAAAAAACCACAACATGTGAAGGCAGTGGTTGAAGAAGAAGATAAGTCGGAGGATGACACTGATGAAGACATCAATATGTACATCCTTAACATAGACGACGATGTAGAAGAAGTAAAGGAAACTGGAAAAGGAGCAAAGACAAAAAAACGTGTACCATGACTATTGGTGGTGTGGAAATAAACATAACAGCAGATTCAAGCTCACCTTACACTATCGTGAACGAAAAGGTTTGGGAAGCGAAATTTAAGGAGGTAATCGGTCGGAGACTCAATAAACCGGACATAATTATTAAATCATTCAACAAGAAACCCATTGAAATATTAGGGTACAGGAGTCTCAGGTTCATATTCAAGAGTAGAGAGGCTCAATGTAAACTATATATATCAAAAGTAGGGCCATCTGTACTTGGATGGATGGACCAAGGTAGTCTGGGAATCAAGCTGGATCCTAACAGCCATGAACCTGTGCTTAGCATGTCAGACACAGACGACTACGCAGGCCAAATACTGGCGAAATTTCCAAAAGTGTTCAGTGGCAACGTGGGAGTACTTAAGGGATATCAGCATAAAATACAATTGAAACCCATCACCACACCAACAGTACATAAAGCGCGGAACAAACCTTTTGCAATCAAGGAAGAAGTTAAAAATCAACTTGAGAAACTGCTGGCTGATGAAATAATAGAGAGGGTGGAGGCATCTGAGTGGATTGCACCACCTGTCGTAGCGAAACGCCCCAATGGAAAATGAGACTTTGCATTGATCTTCGCGATCTTTACCAAAACATCATTGTAGAGCAATACCCACTCCCAAAAATAAACGAGATGCTGTCCACCACCAAGGGAGTAAAGTGGTTTACCACCATCAACTTAAAATCAGCGTACCATCAGGTCCAGCTGCACCGAGAGAGCAAATCTTTAACCACCTTTTTGACACCATTCGGTTGTTTCAGGTTCACTCGTGTCCCTTTTGGGTTAGCTTCAGCCGCTGCCATATTTCAAAGACTGATGACTAACATTTTTGAGGGCGTCACTGGAATACTGTTATTCCAGGACGACATACTGGTGATGGGTAAAACAAAAAAAGAACATGACAGTCGTGTTGAGCAAGTCCTGGACATATTGAGCAAAAAGGGGCTCACGGCTGAGCATTCCAAATGCAAATTTGCAAGCAAATCTGTCAGCTATCTAGGACATCAGATAACAGGCGATGGCATCAGTCCCAAAAATGAACTAATCCAAACAATTAAGGAAGCGCCAGTACCCACCAACAGGGATGAGGTTGGGTCATTCCTCGGATTAGTAGAATACTACTCCAAGTTTATCAGGAACTTTTACACAAAAACATACGCCTTAAGGCAACAGCTTAAGATGAAAAACAAGTTTGAGTGGACAGATGAATGTGAGCAAGCATTCCAAGACTTGAAATGCGAAATGTGCAAAGCTTTACCTTTGCAGGGATTAGATCCAACCCTGGATAACTATGTGACGACAGACGCCAGCAACAAGGGCATTGGAGCCATCCTAACACAGAAAGATGCTAAAGGAACTGAATATACGATTGCGTTTGCATCACGTTCCCTTACTCCAGCTGAAGATAAATACTCAGTAATTGAACGGAAAGCATTGGCCTGTGTTTGGGCCCTTGAACATTTTAGACAATACATATGGGGAAGGAAGATACACCTGTGCACGGACCACAAACCATTAACGAAGGTGCTCACCACAAAAGGTCTAAACACAGCCTCACCGCGCTTAGCGAGAATTTCTGTGAGACTGTTTGATTACATGTATGACATACAATATGTCCCCGGCATAAGGAACGTGGTTGCTGATTTTCTAAATAGAATGCCTATCAAGACCAAAAATGACATGGAAACAAATGAAATAGATGAGTCATGCATAGCTAATGTTTGGGAAAATTCCAGCAGGATAACAAGGAATGAATGGTTGGAGGGACAAATGAAGGACAAATACATTGGTATGGTTATCCAAATGATCAAAGAAGGTTGGACAAGCAAGAATAAACTAAAAGATGAAGTGAAACCTTTCTGGGAGGTGAAGAACGAATTATCCATGGAAGACGGGCTACTCATGAGAAGCGGAAGATATGTACCGCCGATGGATATCCGAGAAAAGATACTGGAAATATGCCATGAAGGACATCTGGGCATCGCGAAAAGTAAAAACAGGGTGAAAAACATGTATTGGTGGCCGGGCATCAGCCGAGACATTGAAAGAAATGTGAGGAACTGTAAGTTATGTGTGGAAGCTGACAAAACTCAAGTGACTTACAGACCTCCCCTGCAGCCTATACAGAGCCCATCCATGCCTTGGGAAAGAATTGGCGTAGACATAATGGGACCGGTGTCTGATGAGAACGAACTACATTACATAATTGTTATAATTGACCACTACACGAAATGGCCTCAAGTGAAAATCACCCTAAAAGCAGACTCTCAGCACGTGGTCCAATTCTTGGAAGACACTTTTACACGTGAGGGCTTACCAAAAAGGTAGTAAGCGACAACGGCGTACAATTCACCTCAGACCTGTTCGAAGATTACATGAAAAGGCACCACATTGAACACAAAACAACGTCAATATACCACCCAGCAGGCAACAGAGCCGTAGAGAGATTTAACAGAGTACTTAAAGGTATCATACAGATAGCCATCTCAAACCAACTGGACTGGAAGAAAGAAATAATGAAAACAGTGTGGGCTTACAGAATAACGCTACGTGAGTCTACTGGCCACAGCCCATTCGAACTTATGCGCGGACGGACTCCACTTACAAAGGACAATGTGGGTTGGGTTAAGGCTGCCCGCAGAGTACACTGGTCTTCAGAGGTGGTGAAAGAAAAACTGGCTCAAGCACAATCTAGGAGCAAGAATTACTACGACAAAAAACACGGGTGCAAGGAGGTGGAAATCAAGGCAGGAGATGTGGTGAAGGTAAGAAGGAGTGGACACGTCGGCAAGGGTCAAGAGAGATACACCAAACCTCTTACCGTTCGTGAGGTGTACTGTAATTCTGCACGTCTGAGTGATGGGAAGGTCTGGCATTTCTCAGCACTGTCGGCCCACAAACATCCCGAGAATGATAGAGTGGACAACACACCTTTAGATGCGACTGCGGAGCAATCCTGTACGCCGAGGGGAAGTACGGCAAGACTATATTTTTCTGACTGAATCTGACATTGAATTTCCTGCAACCCCAGGGCGGAGAAATGATGTTGGTATGCACGAAGACACTCAACCAGAGGACCGTTCGGCCTATTCATCCAGACCTGCAGGCGCAAGGCGCAGGCTACCTGCCATCCCGGTCTGTGACCTGGCGAGACCTGTGGACACAAGCAGGGCCGGTAGACTGTTGGGACCGCCAGCTAAACTTAAGGACTATATTTGTGGATAATGGAGCCATACGCTCCCCACCTGTTCTTATTGGTTCCATTACTCCCCAAAGGAGGGGGATGTGTTGTGTTTATAATACTTGTATTCCTCTTAGGACACCATACCAGGGTGCTCGCTAGTGTCCCTGCGAGGACACCGTCACAGTAGTGAGGTCACCAACTGATAACTGTCAGATATGACAGTTACCAGCTGATCGCCGAGCTGACTGCAGCTTCGCTCCACGTTTCGGAGCAACCGTGTTGGCTTGTAATAAAGAAGTTAAGAACTCATGAATTGTGGTAATTCTTAACAGCTTGTGCAATGGGCAAGTGGTGAGTTGGGCTTCATCATCTTTTTCACCCCCAAATCGCTGCTGAGATAACCCTCTTTCCAATGACATGTCTAAATGCAGATTAGGAACGGCAGGTCACGGAATGAATGGGTGTTTCTGCCAGCGCGCGCGTCTCGAGGCCTCTGATTGCATGGCATTAATGCGCCGGCTCATGTCAGGGGTGAATCCCGGGCAGGCGAGCCTCCCACACATTATATCACGGCGCACAATTCCAGTCAGAGCGATGCGAAGCAGGACTGACGGCGAGCTATCTCATTAAAAGCAATCTAAGCAGAAGCTCAGTGAGCTGCTCGTGCCTTCAGCACGACCCAGCTATGACTATTAGTTCACCGCATTAAGCGTTTGGGGCGTCATAAGCTAATTACTTCAGACCAGGAATTCTGTAGGGCTAAATTATGAAGTGCGAGGAAAAAACGTGGTGGTCTCCAAAGGGGGCATATGTAATGTAGTTAAGGGCATGGCTTAAAAAACACATTAGCAAAAAATCCATGCTTAGCATAGTGTGGCGCCCGACAGGTATTTTGCTGCTTCTGCCATCACATCCAGATATAGAATACAAGTAGAAATACACCTACAACAAGTCAGTAGTATTGGCGTTGTCAATGATTGTTAGTTGCATATGATAAATAAGCACTGAAGTAAGGCTTCCTTGCATGTAACATTAAAAAGGCTTCAGTTTTGACATTAGGATACTCTGAAAGAACTATAATGAGTCTCTTTGAAGATGCATCAAAGGCCAGGAAGGGTCCACTATCACTCACCCTCCTATGATTTCTCAGCTTCTGTCAAATACACAAAACTATACTGTGTTACTCATAAGGAGTGTCAGAATAATGGAGGCCTCTGCAGATAGACTGGATACTTACCCTTGGCTACAGGGGGCAGGGCTGACGCTTAACTTCATGATCTTTGCAACAAAATGTTTATCTATTGCTTCGAAGTAAATCTTAAGCCCCTCGAAGAATGAAGACTGAGGTCTCAGGGTGGAGGGTGCAATTGTGGTGCAGAAGTGGAACAGTCCTGGATCACTGGGGGTAAATACACCCCCTACAGTTAGCATGCATTTGCCTGTCGGCGTTATTTCCTTAGAACCCACTGGGGTTACTCCGAAAGGGTGTCTAAATATTAAGGCTTCTGCAGGTATACAGTACCCTTATCCTTAGTAGGGTGGGCATGGTTGACTTCAATTTTATGATCCTAGCCATGAAGGGTCTTTTATCTATTGCGCAAGGTAAACTCAAGGAATATAGGTGATACATACACCTGCAATCAATCAATCAATCAATCAATCAATCAATCAATCAATCAATCAAGGTATTTGTATAGCGCACTACTCACCCAGAGGGTCTCAAGGCGCTAGGGGAGGGGGGTCCGCTACTGCTCGAACAGCCAGGTCTTGAGTTGCTTCCTGAAGGCGAGGTGGTCCTGGGTCTGGCGGAAGTGGGTCGGGAGGGAGTTCCATGTCTTGGCAGTGAGGTAGGAGAAGGACCGTCCCCCTGTGGTGGCTCTTCGGATGCGGGGGATGGTGGCGAGGGCGTGGCCGGTCGATCGAAGCTGGCGTTTGGGAGCGTAGAAGTTGAGGCGGCTGTTGAGGTATCCTGGGCCCTGGTTGTGTAGGGCTTTGTGTGCGTGGGTGAGGAGACGGAAGGTGATTCTCTTGTTGACCGGGAGCCAGTGCAGGTCTCTCAGGTGTCCGGAGATGTGGCTGCGACGGGGGATGTCCAGGATGAGTCGTGCTGAGGCGTTCTGGATCCGCTGGAGTCTCTTCTGGAGTTTGGCGGTGGTTCCGGCGTAGAGGGAGTTGCCGTAGTCCAGCCGGCTGGTGACGAGGGCCTGGGTAACCGTCTTCCTGGTCTAGGTGGGGATCCACCGGAAGATCTTCCGTAGCATGCGCAGGATGTTGAAGCACGACGAGGAGACGGCGTTGACTTGTCTGGTCATGGAGAGGGAGGAGTCCAGGATGAAGCCCAGGTTGCGTGCGTGGTCTGTTGGTTGGGGTGCGCTGCCTAGGGCGGGGGGCCACCAGGAGTCATCCCAGGCGGAGGGTGAGGATCCCAGGATGAGGACTTCCGTCTTGTCCGAGTTCAGTTTCAGGCGACTGTTCTTCATCCATTCGGCTACCTCTTTCATCCCTTCGTGAAGGTTGGCTCTGGCGGTGGCGGGGTCGTTGGTGAGGGAGAGGATCAGCTGGGTGTCGTCGGCGTAGGAGATGATGTTGAGGTTGTGCTGGCGTGCGATGTCTGCGAGGGGGCTCATGTAGACGTTGAAGAGGGTTGGACTGAGCGAGGACCCTTGAGGAACGCCGCAGATGACTTCGGTGGCTTCAGATCTGAACGGGGGGAGGCGGACTCTCTGTGTCCTTCCGGCGAGGAAGGAGATGATCCATTCCAGTGCCTTCTCCTGGATTCCGACGTCGCTGAGTCGCTGCACTAGTGTACGGTGGCAGACAGTGTCGAAGGCCGCGGAGAGGTCTAGGAGGATGAGGGCCGCTGTTTCTCCGTTGTCAAGCAGTGCTCGGATGTCATCGGTGGTTGCGATCAGGGCGGTCTCGGTGCTGTGGTTGGCTCGGAAGCCAGACTGCGAGAGGTCAAGGGATCCGTTCGTCTTGAGAAAGGCGGCCAGCTGCTTGTTGACGGTCTTCTCGATGACTTTTGCAGGGAACGGGAGCAGCGAGATGGGGCGGTAGTTCTTGTGGTCGGTGGGGTCGGCTGATGGCTTCTTTAGTAGAGCGCTGAGTTCGGTGTGCTTCCAGCTCTCCGGGAAGGTCGCGGTGTCGAAGGAGGTGTTGATGATGTCCCGCAGGTGGGGTGCGATGACAACGTCGGCCTTGTTGAAGACGTGGTGAGGGCAGGGGTCGGTCGGGGATCCGGAGTGGATGGAGTTCATCGTGCGGACGGTATCTTCGGTGCTGATCGGGGTCCAGGCGCGGAGGGTGGTGGTGGGGGGCGGTGGTTCAGACGTGGCGTGCGTCGGTTGAGTGCTGAAGCTGTTGTGTATGTCTGCGATCTTGTTGTGGAAGTAGGAGGCGAGGGAGTTGCAGAGGTCTTACGAAGGGGTGATGTTGTTGTTTCCGGCGTTGGGGTTGGAGAGCTCTTTGACGATGTTGAAGAGTTCCTTGCTGTTGTGTGCGTTGTTGTCCAGTCGTTCCTTGAATGCAGTTTTCTTGGTTGCGTGGATGAGTTGGTGGTGTTTTCGGGTGGCGAGTTTGAGGGCAGTCATGTTGTCAGGTGTTGGGTCTTTGCGCCAGGTTCTCTCGAGGGCTCGGCAGTTCTTCTTGGAGCTCTTGAGTTCGTCAGTGAACCATGGGGCTTTCTTGCTGCCGGGTCTGCTAGGCGGGGTCCTCAGGGGGGCGAGGTCGTCTGCGCAGTCGCTGATCCATTTCGTGAGGTTGGTGGCCGCTTGGCTGGGGTTCGTTGCGCTGGTGGGTGGGTTCTTGCTCAGGGAAGTTGCGAGCTGGTCGGCTGTGATCTTGTTCCAGCTTCTGTGTGCAACCTGTTGCTGTTGGTGGTGGATCGTGGTCCTTTTGAAGCTGAAGTGGACGCAGCTGTGGTCCGTTCAGTGGAGTCCGGTGGCGTGGCTGAAGGCAATGTCCTTGCTGGATGAGAAGACTGGGTCGAGTGTGTGTCCGGCGTAGTGGGTGGGGGTGGTCACCAGCTGCTTGAGTCCGAGGTTTGCGAGGTTGTCCAGCAGGGTGGTGGTGTTGCGGTCGTTGTTGTTCTCCAGGTGGAAGTTGAGGTCCCCGAGGAGGATGTAGTCAGCGGAGGGGAGGGCGTGCGGGCTGATGAAGTTGGCGATGTCTTCGCTGAATTGTGTGCGTGGTCCCGGGGGTCTGTAGATGAGGGTGCCTCTGAGGGTGGTCTTGGGGTTGATGTGGACCTGGAAGTGCAGGTGCTCGGTGGGTGCGAGGGTGTCGTCGGTGTTGGTCGTGATGCAGATGGTGTTCCTGTGGATGATGGCGATGCCTCCTCCGGTCTGGTTGATGCGGTCCCTTCGGATGATCTTATAGCCGTCTGGGATGGCGATGGCGATGTCGGGCGCTGAAGAGGCGTTCATCCAGGTTTCCGTGAGGAAGGCGACGTCTGGTGAAGTAGTGTCGAGCAGGTTCCAGAGCTCGATGGCGTGTGTGTGGACGGAGCGGGTGTTGAGCAGGATGCACTTGAGGTGGCTGCTGCTGTTGTTCGTCTTGGTCTTGGTCGGTGCAGGAGTAGTGCAGGTCCGGATGCAGGTGAACTTGCAGGAGTGGCAGCAGAAGGGTCCGTGGGTGCGTCTCGGGGTGGCTCGGTAGCAACCCGGGGTTCGGCCGGCGTTGAGTGCAATAGATTATATGTTGGGACGACTCGAAATTATTCAGCGACAACCCCAAAAGGCACTGTATTAGGATGTTTGTTAGTACCAGGGACTCCAAACACTTAAACAATTTCTCCTGACAAACAATGTCAAGTTGCTCAGTTGGGGGTACTTTGCATCATGAGGTCTGTTCTTGGGAATAGAACTGTTAGTCTGGTCGCTATAGGGGGCCAGTTTCTGAGCTGTCCCGGTGTTGGCAGCTATGGTACGAGGCTGGGCAAAGCACTCTCAGAAGCTAGCCAGAGGGTAATGCAACTAAGGCAGTAATCAAAAAGGAGTTTATATGTTTCCGGAACGCAGTTGACGCTAGGGACAGCATGTTATCACTTGTTGTAATTTAGGAAGAGGTGCCCAGGAATACAACTGGGGTTATGCAAGGGCACTCTCATTGAAGGCCTAATTTCAATTAGCTACACGATTGCCGCTTGCAAACATTGTCAAGCTCTAAGGGGTAATAACTCTAGTATTAATGGCACAGGCACTAGGTTATTCAGCTTCTAAACAGAGGATAGGGCTACGCAACCTGCTTTTACCTGGCCGGTCACACTTCCTACCTTTAGTTTAACTACTGAGAAATACTTAGATGTATCCCATGCAATTGCAGACGCATTGATAGGGTTAGATCCCCCAATGTGGTACTCTGATTTATAATCAGGGACGATGTAGGAGCAGAAATAGCGGAAATGGGTTTACCAGTTGGTTTACGGTTTTTATGGAGCTATGGGGGGGGTGCAATGGCCGGTAAGCCAAAGGCTGCTAGTGGGATTGCACCATCGGTGGTGTCATTCGCAGGGGCGTCCAGTAAAAAAAAAAGTGTTTTCAGACCTATCACTGTAGGGTCAGCTCACGAAGTTAGTGAATTGCCAAACATGACCCAAAATCTTCTTTGTTTTACATATCGGTTACCTCTGGAGGCAGGCTCCAGGTTTTAACAAGGGGTCGTTACTTACTGAGGGAAATGTGCTTAGCATTTTACAGCGATTTATTTACATGGTGGGGAGGTCAGGCCTACTTGGCAATGGCCTCAGGGAGGGTCACTCAGGTACACTCTCAACACTGATGACGTCATAAACAGTACACCCCGGGCCCTGTTGTCATACCTTCAAGGGTATCCCTGCGCACAGTTGCGGCAGTACATAGGAATGTGGGGCCTGTGTCTAAAAACCCTAGGCACCATGTGCGGGGACACGTAAGCTTTTGGGGGGGGGGGTTATTGTGTCACACAGATACGCTCATACACATATGTGTGACGGACTTAGGGAATTCTAATAGCATCGGCCTGGCAAGAAATGTGCTTAGCGGCAGCATACCTTTTAGTAACCATGAATGTGCTATTTCAATGCACTTCACACTTTGTACTGTCCTTAAGTGCTATGGCATTCACTGTAGACTCCAGGTCTATTCCTTAATGAAGGTCATACTACCGGGCACCCTCACTGTAACACTAATTTAAATGCTCCGCATGTGACACAAACTGATGCTATGCTAAACACTCGCAGTTGCAAGTTTGATGGGAATGCATCTGGTACTGATCTTAGCTAAGGCTTAGCATGTGACAGCAATGTAATACGGACATCTGTACTTGAACTTTCGTCAGGAAGCCAGAAACACTAATCCTTTGTGTTTGTTTTTTCATTTATGCATGACCGGATCCATGGCGGATACCTGGGAAGTGCTCCACACCACAACACCTGCAAGAGGTGGACAGCCAAGGGGACCTGTACACCCGGAACGGGAGTGTCAAGCAACGGCATCAAGTGTGATGGGCGATCAATTCAACGGCTCAAGCGGTGCCAGCATGAGAATGTGCTACTCATGCATTATAGTTGAAGTGTGTAATTGTCACCCATTTGTGTTGTCAGTTGTGGGAAATGGGCGGTGCACTGCATTACAGGTGTATACCGTCACAGCTTGACCAGGAGCACAAGTATTACGGAGGAGGCGTCACAATAACACCTTTGTTGTGAAACAGGTACTGCTATGACGGCGCTTGTGCTTGCGGGCGCCTTCATAATTGACACTGCGTGGTGTTAGGAGGCTCTGTAGTAGGAAGGAAGGCTTGCACAGGGCTTATCCTTACAATGTTATAGTTGCACCAACAACGATTAGCATTGACAGGGGAGGCGTGAATATTCGGTGAACCATGATGCTGATGACGGAGGAAAGGTAGTGGCTCCGAGAGGGTGTGTCAAGTTCCTATGAGTAGGCCAGCCCCAGCTTTATGACCCTGCAACTTGAGCAGGATTGGGTGGTCAGGAACAATGAAGTAGGTTGGTTTTTACATGTCTAGGGCCAAGATACGCCATGTCACAGCGACTCCAGGGATTCCAAAGATGGTGCCTGTCCCTCCAGAGTAGGGAATGAGACCTTCTGACAGATCTTTAGGCCCAGTTAGTGGTGTATAGTGAGGCGACCTGTTGGTGCACCAGGGTACACCCAGACATTCCAGAGCCTCCAAGGGGAGGAAGCAATTATGTGAGGCCATTAGGCCATTGGACACATACCTAGTAACAAACTGTTGAGGCTAGCTAGGGCTTGACACTTACAGACTATAGCACAGGGGTGGATCTGGGGGGAACCGTGCTTCTTAAGAAGATCGTGTCCATTCGTTCACACCGGGGGATGAAGCAGTCGTAGGGGATCTTCTTGCCTAGTTAGGCGCGTATAGGGACATGGCATGACCTTGCAGTGAGTTGGTAGGGCCTGATAGTGGGGCTTATAAAATATAATGGCCTGGCTAGGGGAATTTTTGAGGTAGGGCATCACCTTTCAGTGTAGGAGGGTACGGGGGCCAGATAGTCGATCAACTACGCTGGCCTGTGGTGGTAAGGTCATGATCGGTGAGCAGTTAATTTAAGGTCCGTAGGGGGCGGCGCCATTCTCGAATGGGGTCGCCCAAAGGGAGGGACACGTGTTCTCTCTTCGAACTCCAGGGGCAGTTACAGCCTGTTGGTTACATGGGTGCGGGGGAGGGGAGAGTCACGCTTTCTCTAGGCTGGTTGGCCACCCCGCACGTGCACAATGATGCCAGTAAACGGCGCAGAGATGCAAGGGCCCCCTTTAACGGAGTTAATAGAGCGTACTGGGGTAACCGGGGGGCCAAAGTACCCTCACGGTAAGCGGGCCCTCTGCGCATGCGCACTTCAATGGAAGGGTATCGTTAATAGGGCTTACGGGAGTAACCGGGGAAGGAGTGTACCCCCACGGTAAACGGGCCCTCTGCGCATGTCCACTCCGACAGGAGGGCATGGTTTAGTGATAAGGATCTGACACCAGTTATTGACCTTGCCGTCGGCTCAAATAGGTACGCAGAAAATAAATATTGTATGTGATTGATATGTTAGTCTCGGATAGGAAATACCTTGTATTAGAAGTATGTTACGGTTAGCCATCTGATATCTGTATATATCAATTGTAAAGTTTTCTGCGTAAGTGTGTAAAATATTGTTTATTTCAATTTTGATTTATTTTGTATGTTTTAATAAATACGGCCAGGGAGTCAAAAGGCCCCCGCCTTTCAAAGAAATCCCTCTCATGTCCTGTTAATAATGTTGGTTAACAGAAGGGTGGGGGTCCTCTGGCAGTCCCTGGCCATATTAGTACCACGAACTGTAGCAAGTTTTTAGAACAACGGTGTCAGCCGTGGTTACCAACTCTACGTCTGGAAGAAACAAATGGGTGGAAATACTTATCTATACCACTTACACACTGTTACAGCCCGACCTTAAAGAGTAACATTCTCTTCACATCATGAGGACAAAGGGTGGTGAAAATTCCAGTTGACCAGTTTCAAATGGTTTCGATGGATAATTTCACAGCATAAACATTTTCAGATTTTGGGCTCTATAAGTCCTGTGAAGTATAGGGTAAAAAACAAGGGAAAATCTAAGGGTTAAATAAAAATGCAGTGAGGTGCCACCAAGAGATATTAAAAACCAGTTGTAACATAAAAAATGGAATGAACTGGAATGGTCTCCATACGGGTTCAGTAGATGTCGAAAACCCTATATGCTGCCAACCGCATCCAGCCATTAGTTCTGCCTACTAGAGCCCATGCCCATGTTTCCCTGCACCTTCCCTCTAACAATAGGAGGTGATCTGACTCCATTCTAAGCTGTGCCAAAAATAAAAGCCAGTGGCTCCTTTCATTTCTCATCCACTCGACTGTGGTGATCTTCTGTTTCAGTACCGACTATGAGCAAGTAATGGGCAGCATGAACAACTACCCCACATTTTGAACAATGCTGCAGGTATATACAACCGGATGCATTACCTTTGTGAGGTTTCCTCTTCTAAAATGCAATAAGGGATGGATGAATGCAATTGCACTCGCAATGCTATACTATTATATTGACTGTCTGAAAACTCAATATAATGTGTTTACAAATAAAAAAGAAGAACCACACAACAAACAAGGGTGCTACCATGAGCGTTTCATGTCGTGTATGCTATACAGTGGGTTACCCAAGGTATAAAGCCATTATTTTTTAATACGTTATATTTGGCATTTAATAAACACAACCAATGCTGCTTCTTTTCTGTTCGAATATATGAATGAATTAATGAATAAATATGTAAGTGCAAAACTGCTACCCAATAGAGAAGTAATAGAAAGGAAAATAAGTGCTTAGTTGGGTGTCTCGGGGAAAAGAAACATTTTAATGTTCTTACTTAACTTCTAGTAGCAGGTTTCAGAGCACACAGATAGAGGGAGAAAAGTCCAAATCTTAGGAGCAAGATAAGAAAAAGATCTGACGCCTGATCAACTTCGAACAAAGCGTGGGACATGCAAAACAACCACGTTAGAGAAGCGGGGAATCCACAAAGAAAGCATATGGATCTAAATAAATGCACTGCTGCATAAAGCACTCAGTAACACTCTTTATGCCTGGGTTCTCCTCTCTTACCTAAACTTCACAAACCTTTTATGAAAGTGTTGATTTGGCTAGTTTTAAAAGAACTCCAAAATTGCTATTTTCTGCCAGGTTTGAGAAACTATGGGGCTTATTTACAAGCCCCTTCGGCCGCCTTGCACCACCATTGCGCCACTTTTTTTTTAAACAACACTGGCACTGCATCTGCTCCATATTTATATGGATGCAGATGGGTGACTTTTTTACAGGCTGCGTCAGTTTTCTCCTGCGTGAAAATTGCCTGCGCAGCCTGGGATTTTAATTTGTGCTAGGTAGGCGTTCCGTCGGAAACGCCTGCCTTGAAACTGATGCAGTGGTATTTACCACTTTTTTTTCACACAGTCTGCCGCTGCGCTGTTAATGCGGCATGATCCCTACACCTGCCAAACCCAGGCGTAGGAACAACACATTGGCTGCTGCAGTTGAAGTTGACCAGTTGAAGTGAGTTCCTACGATGAAAATTACGCCACCGCAACAGGTAAGTGCACACATAAGTTAGATAAAACAGTAAATGACACATTTTGCAATATTACTGTCTTATGTCAAGCATACAGGTGGGCATAGTGGTACACAGAAGCACACTCTGCCCACCTGTATGTATGACATACTGGACCAATGTCATAGAGGGCAAGGTGAGTTTTCCAACTTTGTACGCTCTATTATATTGGTCCCCATACAATAGTCGATGGGTCACTGAAAACGGACGCATCGCCGCTGTATTTTGACGCATGGCTGGAATTGTGTTGGTTTTATCGCCAAATCCAGCAATGCGGGAAAAAATCCTGCACCCTGGTGCCTCGTATTTTAAATATGGCTCATCCATAGTGGCTTTGGGGTTTCTCCCGCAAGCGCAAGAAAACTGACGCTTTGCTGCTTTAGCGCAGTGCTGCATCAGGTTCTTGAAAGTTAGGCCAGAGTAGTTATAGTGGTGGTAGTATTAGCAGTTATAGTCGACTAGTAGCAGTATTTATAACAGTAATATCAGTTACTAGTTGTTTAGTACTGGTACTAGTAACGTAGATAATATCTTATCAATCACTAATATCTTTAGTCAGCAATCTTTAAAAGAATCATAAAAACATTACACAACAATGGACACATTTCATCACACTAAAACACAACCCGTTAGGATATACAATTCATGAATTAAAAAATAGAAAATCTGAGAACAGCACATACACTCTAATAGCTGTAGGAAGGCAATCATTTCGTGCAATCAGTTAATGTAAACATTTTCTAATTTTGAGTGCATGTTGAATCCATTGTATTACTGCCGAAGAAACAGCATCAGAGTCACGTTTCAGCAATAAATGAAATGCCTGCTTCAGTCTCAAGAGTAAGGAATGCAAAATTGGCAACAGAAAACGTTTTCTGAGTACCACTGTACCACATGAAGTTTACAGAACAATATAAACTGCAGTGTGCGTTCAAGGACTGCGAGTCATAAGGGCAGCATGAAAGCTCCGTAGAGTAAAAGCCATGTCGTGGAAATAACACTAGAAAATGCACCATATTGAACCTAAAACACGTTGGATAAAATCGGTGCTATGGGTTACTTACAGAGTAAACATAGGGGTCCATCAAATATGGGAGCGAGATTAAAATATGAGCTCTTACTATGGGCATATTCAATTCGTGCTGGGACCTTGCACTATCTCAGTATTACATTAAAAACTGCTTTAAGAATGCTTAGGAGGGTGGGAAAAGGGGGGGACGACGGGCAAAGAAAAAAAAATAAATAAATAAATAAATAAATAACTTACTTGCTGCATCGCGCCTGCCAAAACTCAGCTATTCTGTTTACTCTTCCTGCAGCATAGGCTCCCAGCCTCCCCTGCGGCCAATCCTGACACTGCACTGACGCTGCACTCATGCGTGAGAGCAGTGCCAGGATTGCCTGAGTGCCCTCAATTTACGCTCCCAGAGAGACTGGGAGCCTGTGGCTGTTGTCTCCAACCCAGCAATACAGCTGGGGTTGGAGAGAGAGTCAGTCTTTGGCCGACAGTTGCATGACTTGCGGGTGGTGTGGAGTGGGCGGACGCAGGGTTGCCCAATGCCAAAAAAAGAATTTTAAAAAAAACATACACTTACCTTGCTGCCGGATCCCGCATCTCTGCTCAGGCTCTCCTCATGGGACTCGAGGAACAAGAAGCCAGGAAAAACGACCAGGCTACCCTAACCAATCACAATACTGTAATGCAGCATTGTGATTGGTAAGCACCCAGGTTCCCTTGACCAATCACAACACTGCAATGCATGATTGCTTTTAAGCGTCCTGGTTCAACGCTCAATCAGGGAATGGGGGCCTGGGCATGTTCTCGATGCAGGCTGTAATGCAGCCTGCATGGAGAACCAGGAAAGTGCGCATGACTGTTTTTGGCGACTCGAGAGGGCTGACCAAACAGTCATTGGGCACTTAGGAGTGGGACAATCACTCCTCCCCTTCCCCGCTCCGAGAGCAGAGCAGCCCCACCCACCCGCAAAGGAAACCTAAAATGATAATAACTCAACGTTATTATTATTTTATATTTCGTTTACTTTGTACTGCTCAAAAGAAGTGGAGCGACACTCCACCACCAAAGTGGATGAGTGGCTACTGTTGGCTGCCCTCAGGTGGTCAGCTAAACCGTCATGCGCAGTGAATCACAGTGCTAACTACTCTTCCTCCTGCCTTATCCCGCGAGGACCTTGCCCTCAAGCCTCATTCAATGGAAGAAAAAGAACATGATAATAGACACGTTTTATTATCGTTTTATTTTCTGAATTTTGAGGCTGGCAGGGGGGGGGGGGCGAAGGTCCTCTGCCATAGCGGAGGAGCTACCCCTGGACAGATATAAGAAGAGCAGCTCTGTGGGACTGCCAGAAATCTAACCAGAAATGTGTTTTACACCTTTTGCAAACTGGTGGAGTTAAAGTAGCTCCACAGGCCTTCCCTATAAACTGCCCGATGACACATTTACTACTATAGATTG
This sequence comes from Lissotriton vulgaris, assembly GCF_964263255.1. NCBI lineage: Eukaryota > Metazoa > Chordata > Amphibia > Caudata > Salamandridae > Lissotriton > Lissotriton vulgaris. Next base: position 1,304,578,346 of record NC_141694.1, read on the forward strand.
TGAGCATTTACTTAATACATTTCTGACCCTATTTTAGCAGATGACCTGAAAAAGGACTCTATTGCTCTGGGAATTTGTTGATGTTTGACTTTATGAAAACTCGTATGGCTGCCAGAGTACACATTGTTAGAGTGCTCCACTACAACTATCAGCTGCTATTAGAGTCTCGATAAATACCGGGCGACACAGAATTTCCATTGGGATTGCATCCTCTTCCAGACACCCCCAACATGCACCTAAAGGTTAACACTAACAAATAACTAAGTAAACGGATTAGGTTTAGTTTGCTCCATTTTATCATTATTCTATTATTCATATTTAGCTCAACATTAATTGCTTTACCCAATTTGGGGGAATATGTACAAGGAAATGGCGCAGAGCGGAGCTGTGGCAAATTTTGCAGTGCTGTGCTGCGCCATTTCCAAATGTGCCTTCCTGTACAAAAGCAATCATTAAATAATAGTGATCTGCTACTTCTATGTGTGCTGCATTCAAAACAATCATTGAAGGTGTTTTGTTCTTTGTATGTGACGTTAGGTTTTGGAGCTGGCTCAGATTTACACATTTTTGTAAATCTGGGGCAGCGTCAAAAGCAATGGGTGTTGCGGTGAAAATCCCACAGCAACACCCATTGTACGCCCTTTTTTCACGCAGAACACTGCGTGAAAGGGTACCATATTTACAAAGCAGGATTAAGCCACAAAAAGTGGAGCAGGGCATTGTGCCACTAGTACATCAGCAAAAGTAATGTTCCGATGGCACAATCAATCCCCTTGCCTTTAAAATTTGGATCAACTCCTAAACACAACAGTAAATTATGGGATCCGAGACACACTGACACAATATTGAGGTAAACAATATTGCTAGACACAGATATTGTGTCAAAAATATTGTTTACCAAATATGATGTCCCTATATTTATGATGGTAAGTCCAAATATCAGAAAACAATTTACCTGACACTAATATTCTCAAAAAATATACAGAAATATAGATTTGTTTTACAAGAAATAGAATTTAAAGTAGAAAATGTTGCTACATACTTAAAATCTTGAATGTTAAATATTTAAAAATGTAAATTTAATATAATGTAAATTAAATGAATTCCACAAATATTTAATATTATTAATATTATATAAAAATATCTAACACACACATATACGTATATATGTCCTTGTGTTTACGATATATATATATATATATATATATATATATATATATATATATATATATATATATATATATATATATATACACACACAAACATATATATAGAGAGAGTGCAGATAAACCAATACAATTATTTATTTCCCATTATAGTTCTATAATATTTAAAGTGTATTACTGTGAAAATAAAACATAAATGTGTGTATATATATATATATATATATATATATATATATATTATGTTTTTTAAGGTAACAGGTCTTTGCTTAGATGTAGTTTCATAGATAGGGAGGCACTTGGCACTTTTTTGCAAATTTTGAAAATGTTTCTGTCTACAAAACTCAAATCCGCACTTTATGGTCCATAGTACTGTATCCATCTATTTATTATGTAACTTCCAGAAGATTGGAAAAACATTAGGTCAATAAGCATGATATTAAGGGGGTCTTTTAGATGCTACTGGATTTTATTGATTAATATGTTTTAATCTTGTCTTTCTAAAAATGTGTTCGCCCCTTATATCTATTTATGTATTTATTTATTTATCATGCGACTCTTGCACATTTGTGTTTAGCTCTGAAAATGTTTGTTCAGGTAAATCAGAGTATTTCGAGCAAGTAATGTTATGTATGGGGTAGAGAGGGAGGGAACCCAACCCCTTGGTATTTATACCTGAACCTTCAACAAATGTAACAAATTAAATTGTGCATGAACTGGACAAATATCCCAAAGATATACAATGGAAGTACAAGAATGACCATAATCATGGAACAAGAACTATTTCTGATTTAAAGAACAGCATGTACCATAATGTATAAGTACTCAAATAGCGGAGAGTAAAACCTTTCTGTAGACATAATTGCATTTTTACACATTGTTTGTTCACTTTATTTTGGGTGTATATCACTTCAAAATAACAAACAAATGGCCTTAAAACCGGAACCAGCAACATGTTGAGCGTCATGTGATCAAGATCCCGCGGGATCGAAACGCGTCATGCTGATGGTGGACTGTGGCTGGAAATAAATCTACTTTGCACCTACTTGGGTCCTGGCTCCTCTGTTTCCTGCGGTAACGTGTGGTCCGATTGAAGGGACGAAAGGAGTACACTAATATATATATATACACATTGATGAATGTATGAATTTATGAAAGAGTAAGAAAAGCTTTGGAATTTGGAGGGATTACATTTACTATTTTTACTCCAGTCTGTACATCAGTAGGAAAGCATTGGACTTCACAAGAGTAAGTGTACTATTTCTACTCCAGTCTGTGCTACAATAGGGAAAGTGTTGGACTTCTGAGCGGTTAAATTTATTATTCCCACTCCAGTCTGTGTAACAGTAGGGAAAACGCTGGACCATGGGGGGGGGGGGGGGGGGGCGTTGGATGTACTACTCCCACTCTAGTCTGTACAACAGTATAGAACTTGTTTCTGCTTCAGTGGGGTCAAATGTACTATTCCCACACCAGTCTGTACAACAGTAGGTATAGCATTTGGACGTTGGAGGGGTTATATTTGTTATTCCCACTCCAGTCTATGCAGCAGTAAGAAAAGCATTGGACCTCAGGGGGGTAAAATATTCTAGTCCCACTCCAGTCTGTGCAACAGTAGTTAAACTGTTAGATTTCAGAGTTCTGAAGATTTACTATTCACACTCTAGTCTATACAACAGTAGGGGGAGTGCTAGACTTCAGAGAGGTCAAATTTACTGTTCGCACTCCAGTTTGTACAAAAGTAGGGAAAGCATTGGACATAGGAGGGGTAAGATTTACATATCCCCACACTAGTCTGTGCTACAGTAGGGAAAGTGTTGGACTTTGGAAGGGTTACATTTACTATTCCCATTCCAGTCTGTGCAACAGTAGGAAAATCATTGGACTCCTTAGAAGTAGGGTTTAGTATTCCCACTCAAGTCTGTGCAATAGTAAGGAACGTGTTGGACTTCACAGGAGGAAAGATTTACCACTCTCACTCCAGTCTATGCAACAGTAGGGAAATAGTTAGACTTCAGAGAGGTTACATTTACCATTCCCACTTTAGTCTGTACAACAGTAGGGAAATTGTTGGACTTCAGAGGGGAAAGATGTACTATTCCCAATCTAGTCTGTGCTACAGTAGGGAAAGTGTTGGACTTCGGAGGGGCAAGATTTACTATTCCCACTCCAGTTTGTGCTACAGTAGGGAAAGCATTAGACTTTGCAAGGGCTGCATTTACTATTCCCACTGAAGTCTGTGCAACAGTAGGGAAAGTTCTTCTTTTCAAACACATTACATATTTGAATAACCCTAATAATTTATTAAAAAGTATAAAATTCTTAATATAAACAACATTTATTTACATGCAATATATATATACATATATATATTCAACACACTCCAGGTATAACTTTCTTTTGGAAAAAAAACCATAGTCGGAGCCCAAGTTCAGAACGGTGTTGTCAGAGTTTAATTGACAGACCAGTGTTTCTGGTCTGTCAATTAAACTCTGACAACACCGTTCTGAACTTGGGCTCCGACTCTGGTTTTTTTTTCCAAAAGAAAGTTATACCTGGAGTGTGTTGAATAATAGGGGGCTGGCGAACCCCGTCGTGAGCCCGCCGTGGAAGTGGCTCGAGCACGCCAATCCTTTGTGTGTTGAATACATATATATATATATATATATATATATATATTAAAAAGATCAAACAATTCTACAGTTTACATAATTTAGTTAAAAATAAAAACATTATTATTTGATTATTACCCCGTTAACTTCACACCCTAAACTCCTTCAAACTTAGCAGCCCACACATAAAATATAACTAAAATATAACTAAAATCTATCATTATTATCTACTATACAATCGAAATCTCAATAAAAATTATTAACTAATTATATGCTATTATTCCTTAACTTCCCACCCTGTATCTGCAGAAACCTAGCAACAAAAGCCTAAAATAAAACTAAAATATATCAGTATGACATAATGTACAAAATGAATATCAATCACGTACTTACCTCAAAATTATTATTCTAAACTAATTATTACTTATATTAATTTCGCAGCCTATCCCCCTACAAACCCAACAACCTGCTACAATACAATGAATTCTAATTTTAAAAACTAATTAAATACAAAATCTAAATCACTTAAAATTACAAACTATATTTTAAAAAAGTAATAATAATTTTACAAACACTAATAACACATAAAGTTACTATATGCGCTAAAAGGCGCAAGCACTACCTCCCTGGTACCTGCACACGACCAACGACCGATGCAGCCCCACCCACTCTGTCGAACGCCTGCATCGCGGCAACATTTTTGCCGCGGTAAACTGGTTAAAACCACTATATTCTGAACAATATTACATACCTAAACAAACAATATTCTTGACAACAATATTTCGGCATCACAATATTTTTTAATTACAATATTTTTTTCTGATATTTCTGTCTCTCAATTTTGAAAACTCAATATTTTGTCCAAATACCCACATTATGATCGCTTTCATAATTTGGTGTTATCTTGAATGAGGTCACCCTAAAAACAAAGCTCATCAGTGAATATAATGTGGTCTATTGTCCTTGAGATATCCCCTCCCATGAAGGTTGGGGCCAACAAATGAGCAAGGGAACGCACCTTTGAAGCAAAGACATAATTATACTTCATGTTTAGTGCTATAAGTTTCTCACCATATAGCTCGGGCTAAAATAAAACTGACCCTCCAGCTTGTATTTTAAAATCCACATGGAAGCTTTTTTTTGTACATACCAGTGAGTTAAAATTGCAGGCCCTTATGATTGAAAAATTGCCTTTATGTTTGATGATATAGCTAGCAAGATCATGTTCTAATTGGTTGATTGCATCAGCGTGGAGGCAATCACATTTTTTATTTTAAAAATGCATAAACAACATGTTATGAGCCCACGAAAATTAAATGTTGAACAACTTAAAAAAAATGGACTCACATTTAGACCATACAGCTTTTACTTGACAAAGGACTGGAAAACAGCCTTTTGCTCACCCCATTGTGGAATGTGTCTCAAGTGTGATGAAGGAACAGTGTCCCTCAATATAGCCCATGTTTCTCGTCCACAGATCAACTTAAAATTCCTCATAAATGTGAGCCAATGTAGATTTAAAGGCTATCCCAACGACATTCCAGGAAAACAGTTGCATATTGTCGCTCTGAGAATTGATCAAGGCTGTTGGCAGCCTTTCAATACGGTGCTTATCAGTACTAGATTTTGGGTGCACTCTGGTGTTTACTGATTGTGCGGAAGTCAATCAGTTCCCTCCAAACACTCGAAGTGTGTATACAAGTTGCTGGTGCTTATATTTGCGTCGTTTTGGAAATCTCTGTGCTTCCCCCGCCACCAATAGAGGGTTGCCTTAGCCTTTCATGGGCCCTTGGTCAGTAAACATAGCCAGTGATGCTGCTTTGATTTTGCTCTGGAAGGTGCTTGTGCAATTGAGTCCGGGCATCAAACTTCCTACCAGTGAAAAATCTCTAAAATTTACCACAACACAATCTCTCCTACCCCATTTGTTAGACCATTTCCCACCCAAAACAGTCACCTGAGAATAATAATACCCTTGAAAAGATGTGGGATTGGACCGATTCGCCTAGTTAATCAAGGGTTCACTTTAGTTTTTAAATTCCACCAATTCTCCCTTTGGACAGCATGCAGCAGATCTACGTTTTTCAAAACAACCACATATGGGGTAGCAGCCTGTGGTAGTTTCAAACCAACATGACTGTTCTTATAATACCCAGGCCAGTGATAGGACTAGATTTGTCCTTGTACATCATACCTGTCCTATCCTGCAAACGAGCTTCTCAACCCAGACTTCAATCCATGCACAGACACAAATTATCAGAACCCATATGGCCAACTTCAGTGACCCCAACCTCCCACTCTTGCAGCTACTTGGTTATCTGTCCTTGTCAACTGATGTTACCCAATTTGCTGAAGGTAGACCAATGGATGGTTGAATGAGTCTGCTTTAGAAGGATTTGAACTATTTATATTCAGAACACCTCATTTTCTATCAGCAAGAATTTAGCTCACCAAGCTATCCTGAAATTTATTGCAAACTTGTCTAAAATAAACTTTGACCTAATTTGTTTTCAATTATTTTTAAAAACGAAAATACCTCAGTGTTTTCAGGTGCCTTTATTTAAGAAGGTGCAGCACCTTGTTCTCAATGTCTGGAATGTACTGTACAATAAGCACCCCCCTCTTGATAGCTAACACTACAGATCCCCCACAAGAGTTTATGGGGGGTTGAGCTCAAGGATTTGGTCCATGGGATCAAAAGATTCTCTTCAACCAGGAGGCCAAAATATACGTATATATATATATATATAGACCAAGACTACGGCTGTAGTAGAAACGCGTCGTTCTTAGCTGCCAAAAAATAAAGACCTCACCTGCTTTATCAGTCTCTGGGCTCGCCTGATCTCTGTTCCAGCGGATTTCCCTCGTGGCAATATATATATATATTTATATATATATATATATATATATATATATATATATATATATATATATATATATATATATATATATATATTCAAGCTCCTGGGTCCGCCACCAAGTTGAAGGAGCACTCGAACAGCAGAGAAGGTTTTGACCCGTAACCTTTATTGTTAGGTACAAACTGCACACGTGGGTGGGCGGGATATGCAGAAACTTCGAATCACCTGACGCGTTTCAATTGCTATCTTCCTCAGAGGCTTCTACCGAAGTTTTTGTGTGGCACTTCTACATGTTCACTGATTAAACCATTCACGCCCCTCAGCATTGTGGATGTTGGAGTCTTTAAAGTCCATAAATGAACGCACTGTCTTAACTGCTGCTCTGTATGAGCCCCTAGACTCTGGATGAGCCTCCACCAACGCTGCAGTTTTAATCCAGCTCCGCTGCTCCACAGTCGAGGTAGGTAACATCCCATCTCATGGCCCCCGTTTTAGACAGGATGGTGCACCTTCGCGGCTGGGCTGTCGCTATGTATTCAAGCTCCTGGGTCCGCCACCAAGTTGAAGGAGCACTCGAACAGCAGAGAAGGTTTTGACCCGTAACCTTTATTGTTAGGTACAAACTGAACACGTGGGTGGGCGGGATTAGGCATGGGCGGAAAATCCGTTCCGCTCGTGGATTTTGCGGATTTTCGGGAAATCCGCAATCCGCGAGATTTGCGAATTTCCTGCAAAATCCGCAAATCCGCGAGCAGCGGATTTTGCTCGCACTGCTCGCACTGTTCGCGTGAGTTCGCGCCCCGCGAATAAGTGCGAAATTGCAGAAATACGATCTAAGCAAAACTGAAAGTAACTACTTACCAGGTTCAAAAGTTCAGGCACATCATTAGTAGCCATTTCCTGTAGTGCTTCCTGAGGGGCCCCTCCAGAGTTCAGTTGCCAGTTGAAACTATTATGTGACCCTGCTCTGAACCTCAGAATAGTTACACATATGCCACAAAGGTCATGAATTACAGCTAAGGGAGACAAGCAGGAGCCAGGCTGGAAGTTAAAATCCATTAATCAGCCCCTAATTCATTATTGTCAGTTGGGGCAGGGCAGGTGTTGTAACTAATTTTGCAACAATGAAAGCACTTAGCAAGTGCAAAAGATCACTAATCAGGGCGCACTAAGGAAGCAGGTGCCAGCTAAAAAAATATTCTGTGACACATTAATCAGCCCCAAATTAATTCAGGTCACTTGAGGCAGGGAAGGTGTGCTTTGCTTTGCCGAAAATAATGTACACTGGACAACCAGAGGGTGTGGTGATGAAACAGAGGGTGGCATGGGTGGGCCAGAGGGTGGCATGAGTAGTCAGAGAGTGGCAGTGGTGACAGAGAGTGGCAGTGATGAAGAAGAGTGTCCCAAACAGGTTGGACACGTAGAAACAACAAGTTCGCAAAACTTGCGACCCGACAGGTAAGTTCGCAAATTGCGAAATTGTAAAAACCCTCGCGAACTGGCAGAAACACGGGCGAACACAAAAAAAAAAAAAAATCCGCAAATTCGCGGGAATTCGCGGATTTTGCGGATTGCGAGTTCGCAAATCCGCAAATTCGCGGATTGCCAATCCGCAAAATCCGCTCATGCCTAGGCGGGATATGCGGAAACTTCGAATCACCTGACGCGTTTCAATTGCTATCTTCCTCAGAGGCTTCTACCGAAGTTTTCGTGCGGCACTTCTACATGTTCACTGATTGGGCCATTCACGCCCCTCAGCATTGTGGATGTTGAAGTCTTTAAAGTCCATAAATGAACGCACTGTCTTAACTGCTGCTCTGTATGAGCCCCTAGACTCTGGATGAGCCTCCACCAACGCTGCAGTTTTAATCCAGCTCCGCTGCTCCACAGTCGAGGTAGGTAACATCCCATCTCATGGCCCCCATTTTAGACAGGATGGTGCACCTTCGCGGCTGGGCTGCCGCTATGTATTCAAGCTCCTGGGTCCGCCACCAAGTTGAAGGAGCACTCGAACAGCAGAGAAGGTTTTGACCCGTAACCTTTATTGTTAGGTACAAACTGCACACGTGGGTGGGCGGGATATCCAGAAACTTCGAATCACCTGACGCGTTTCAATTGCTATCTTCCTCAGAGGCTTCTACCGAAGTTTTCGTGCGGCACTTCTACATGTTCACTGATTGGGCCATTCACGCCCCTCAGCATTGTGGATGTTGAAGTCTTTAAAGTCCATAAATGAACGCACTGTCTTAACTGCTGCTCTGTATGAGCCCCTAGACTCTGGATGAGCCTCCACCAACGCTGCAGTTTTAATCCAGCTCCGCTGCTCCACAGTCGAGGTAGGTAACATCCCATCTCATGGCCCCCGTTTTAGACAGGATGGTGCACCTTCGCGGCTGGGCTGCCGCTATGTATTCAAGCTCCTGGGTCCGCCACCAAGTTGAAGGAGCACTCGAACAGCAGAGAAGGTTTTGACCCGTAACCTTTATTGTTAGGTACAAACTGCCCACTTGGGTGGGTGGGATATGCAGAAACTTCTAATCACCTGACGCGTTTCAATTGCTATCTTCCTCAGAGGCTTCTACCGAAGTTTTCGTGCGGCACTTCTACATGTTCACTGATTGGGCCATTCACGCCCCTCAGCATTGTGGATGTTGAAGTCTTTAAAGTCCATAAATGAACGCACTGTCTTAACTGCTGCTCTGTATGAGCCCCTAGACTCTGGATGAGCCTCCACCAACGCTGCAGTTTTAATCCAGCTCCGCTGATCCACAGTCGAGGTAGGTAACATCCCATCTCATGGCCCCCGTTTTAGACAGGATGGTGCACCTTCGCGGCTGGGCTGCCGCTATGTATTCAAGCTCCTGGGTCCGCCACCAAGTTGAAGGAGCACTCGAACAGCAGAGAAGGTTTTGACCCGTAACCTTTATTGTTAGGTACAAACTGCACACGTGGGTGGGCGGGATATGCAGAAACTTCGAATCACCTGACGCGTTTCAATTGCTATCTTCCTCAGAGGCTTCTACCGAAGTTTTCGTGCGGCACTTCTACATGTTCACTGATTGGGCCATTCACGCCCCTCAGCATTGTGGATGTTGAAGTCTTTAAAGTCCATAAATGAACGCACTGTCTTAACTGCTGCTCTGTATGAGCCCCTAGACTCTGGATGAGCCTCCACCAACGCTGCACTTTTAATCCAGCTCCGCTGCTCCACAGTCAAGGTAGGTAACATCCCATCTCATGGCCCCCGTTTTAGACAGGATGGTGCACCTTCGCGGCTGGGCTGCCGCTATGTATTCAAGCTCCTGGGTCCGCCACCAAGTTGAAGGAGCACTCGAACAGCAGAGAAGGTTTTGACCCGTAACCTTTATTGTTAGGTACAAACTGCACACGTGGGTGGGCGAGATATGCAGAAACTTCGAATCACCTGACGCGTTTCAATTGCAATCTTCCTCAGAGGCTTCTACCGAAGTTTTCGTGCAGCACTTCCACATGTTCACTGATTGGGCCATTCACGCCCCTCAGCATTGTGGATGTTGAAGTCTTTAAAGTCCATAAATGAACGCACTGTCTTAACTGCTGCTCTGTATGAGCCCCTAGACTCTGGATGAGCCTCCACCAACGGTGCAGTTTTAATCCAGCTCCGCTGCTCCACAGTCGAGGTAGGTAACATCCCATCTCATGGCCCCCGTTTTAGACAGGATGGTGCACCTTCGCGGCTGGGCTGCCGCTATGTATTCAAGCTCCTGGGTCCGCCACCAAGTTGAAGGAGCACTCGAACAGCAGAGAAGGTTTTGACCCGTAACCTTTATTGTTAGGTACAAACTGCACACGTGGGTGGGCGGGATATGCAGAAACTTCGAATCACCTGACGCGTTTCAATTGCTATCTTCCTCAGAGGCTTCTACCGAAGTTTTCGTGCGGCGCTTCTACATGTTCACTGATTGGGCCATTCACGCCCCTCAGCATTGTGGATGTTGAAGTCTTTAAAGTCCATAAATGAACGCACTGTCTTAACTGCTGCTCTGTATGAGCCCCTATTCTCTGGATGAGCCTCCACCAACGCTGCAGTTTTAATCCAGCTCCGCTGCTCCACAGTTGAGCTAGGTAACATCCCATCTCATGGCCCCCGTTTTAGACAGGATGGTGCACCTTCGCGGCTGGGCTGCCGCTATGTATTCAAGCTCCTGGGTCCGCCACCAAGTTGAAGGAGCACTCGAACAGCAGAGAAGGTTTTGACCCGTAACCTTTATTGTTAGGTACAAACTGCACACGTGGGTGGGCGGGATATGCAGAAACTTCGAATCACCTGACGCGTTTCAATTGCTATCTTCCTCAGAGGCTTCTACCGAAGTTTTTGTGCGGCACTTCTACATGTTCACTGATTGGGCCATTCACGCCCCTCAGCATTGTGGATGTTGAAGTCTTTAAAGTCCATAAATGAACGCACTGTCTTAACTGCTGCTCTGCATGAGCCCCTAGACTCTGGATGAGCCTCCACCAACGCTGCACTTTTAATCCAGCTCCGCTGCTCCACAGTCGAGGTAGGTAACATCCCATCTCATGGCCCCCGTTTTAGACAGGATGGTGCACCTTCGCGGCTGGGCTGCCGCTATGTATTCAAGCTCCTGGGTCCGCCACCAAGTTGAAGGAGCACTCGAACAGCAGAGAAGGTTTTGACCCGTAACCTTTATTGTTAGGTACAAACTGCACACGTGGGTGGGCGGGATATGCAGAAACTTCGAATCACCTGACGCGTTTCAATTGCTATCTTCCTCAGAGGCTTCTACCGAAGTTTTCGTGCGGCACTTCTACATGTTTACTGATTGGGCCATTCACGCCCCTCAGCATTGTGGATGTTGAAGTCTTTAAAGTCCATAAATGAACGCACTGTCTTATCTGCTGCTCTGTATGAGCCCCTAGACTCGGGATGAGCCTCCACCAACGCTGCAGTTTTAATCCAGCTCCGCTGCTCCACAGCCGAGGTAGGTAACATCCCATCTCATGGCCCCCGTTTTAGACAGGATGGTGCACCTTCGCGGCTGGGCTGCCGCTATGTATTCAAGCTCCTGGGTCCGCCACCAAGTTGAAGGAGCACTCGAACAGCAGAGAAGGTTTTGACCCGTAACCTTTATTGTTAGGTACAAACTGCACACGTGGGTGGGCGGGATATGCAGAAACTTCGAATCACCTGACGCGTTTCAATTGCTATCTTCCTTAGAGGCTTCTACCGAAGTTTTCGTGCGGCACTTCTACATGTTCACTGATTGGGCCATTCACGCCCCTCAGCATTGTGGATGTTGAAGTCTTTAAAGTCCATAAATGAACGCACTGTCCTAACTGCTGCTCTGTATGAGCCCCTAGACTCTGGATGAGCCTCCACCAAGGCTGCAGTTTTAATCCATCTCCGCTGCTCCACAGTCGAGGTAGGTAACATCCCATCTCATGGCCCCCGTTTTAGACAGGATGGTGCACCTTCGCGGCTGGGCTGCCGCTATGTATTCAAGCTCCTGGGTCCGCCACCAAGTTGAAGGAGCACTCGAACAGCAGAGAAGGTTTTGACCCGTAACCTTTATTGTTAGGTACAAACTGCACACGTGGGTGGGCGGGATATGCAGAAACTTCGAATCACCTGACGCGTTTCAATTGCTATCTTCCTCAGAGGCTTCTACCGAAGTTTTCGTGCGGCACTTCTACATGTTCACTGATTGGGCCATTCACGCCCCTCAGCATTGTGGATGTTGAAGTCTTTAAAGTCCATAAATGAACGCACTGTCTTAACTGCTGCTCTGTATGAGCCCCTAGACTCTGGATGAGCCTCCACCAATGCTGCACTTTTAATCCAGCTCCGCTGCTCCACAGTCGAGGTAGGTAACATCCCATCTCATGGCCCCCGTTTTAGACAGGATGGTGCACCTTCGCGGCTGGGCTGCCGCTATGTATTCAAGCTCCTGGGTCCGCCACCAAGTTGAAGGAGCACTCGAACAGCAGAGAAGGTTTTGACCCGTAACCTTTATTGTTAGGTACAAACTGCACACGTGGGTGGGCGGGATATGCAGAAACTTCGAATCACCTGACGCGTTTCAATTGCTATCTTCCTCAGAGGCTTCTACCGAAGTTTTCGTGCGGCACTTCTACATGTTCACTGATTGGGCCATTCACGCCCCTCAGCATTGTGGATGTTGAAGTCTTTAAAGTCCATAAATGAACGCACTGTCTTAACTGCTGCTCTGTATGAGCCCCTAGACTCTGGATGAGCCTCCACCAACGCTGCAGTTTTAATCCAGCTCCGCTGCTCCAAAGTCGAGGTAGGTAACATCCCATCTCATGGCCCCCGTTTTAGACAGGATGGTGCACCTTCGCGGCTGGGCTGCCGCTATGTATTCAAGCTCCTGGGTCCGCCACCAAATTGAAGGAGCACTCGAACAGCAGAGAAGGTTTTGACCCGTAACCTTGGTGGGTGGGCGGGATATGCAGAAACTTCGAATCACCTGACGCGTTTCAATTGCTATCTTCCTCAGAGGCTTCTACCGAAGTTTTCGTGCGGCACTCCTACATGTTCACTGATTGGGCCATTCACGCCCATCAGCATTGTGGATGTTGGAGTCTTTAAAGTCCATAAATGAACGCACTGTCTTAACTGCTGCTCTGTATGAGCCCCTAGACTCTGGATGAGCCTCCACCAACGCTGCAGTTTTAATCCAGCTCCGCTGCTCCACAGTCGAGGTAGGTAACATCCCATCTCATGGCCCCCGTTTTAGACAGGATGGTGCACCTTCGCGGCTGGGCTGCCGCTATGTATTCAAGCTCCTGGGTCCGCCACCAAATGCGTCCTTCAACTTGGTGGCGCACGAAAACTTCGGTAGAAGCCTCTGAGGAAGCAATTGAAACGCGTCAGTTGATTCGAAGTTTCTGCATATCCCGCCCACCCACGTGTGCAGTTTGTACCTAACAATAAAGGTTATGGGTCAAAACCTTCTCTGCTGTTCGAGTGCTCCTTCAATTTGGTGGCGGAGGTGTGATTGATTCTTTGCATGACTGACTAGGTGTGTGAGTAACTCCATGGATGAGTGACAGTCTGTGAGTGTCTGTTTACACTGATTGTGTCTAAGAGGTTCATCGTATTATCACATGAATGATATCATCAGTGATGTGATCAGTAATGTCAAATGAGATGTCATCAGTGATGTCATCAGTGATGTCATCAGTGATGTCATTTGAGATGTCATCAGTGATGTCATCAGTGATGTCACTGACCATGTCATGAATGATGTAATATGTGACATCATCAGCAGTGGATTGCGGGTGCGCGATATATAGTTAGTGCAACTAACTATATATGGAATTTCAATGGTTTTGTGTGAGTAAAATAAGGTTTTGTAAATGCGAATTCCTAACTATATATGGTCTATAACCTATGGTTTTTTCAGTGAATTTAATATATATATATATATATATATATATATGAAATCCAACCGGAAAATTCGTGCAACGCCTTCGCACGAAACCCAGCGCGCAGACACACGTGAATGAATCCACAGCCAGACTTTCTAGGATATTCTTTTTCCTTTATTGCATTTTAAAGTGCAGAGGTGCAACACACTGCCAAACAGACGCGTTTCGGGCGTGAACGCCCTTGCTCACTGTCAGCGGGTAAGCGGTTTGCAATCAATTTAAATAATACATTTCTTAATTGCTACATCGCGCCAAAAACTCAAATGACACAAGCGACATAGATAGAGGACTGCATTGATCACTAGGTGCAACTGCACCTTGCAATAGAATCGGCCATATTGGAATGGTGAAAAATGCATACCCAAAACCAGTTATTACTGTTCAGTGCTTAATGTGATAACAATTCGTAAGAATCAAAATTGATATTAAGGACAAGGGTACATAACTGAAGGAAAATATCAAATCTAAAGTGCAAAAGCATAAATACTGAAACAGTGCAAATATTGACTGTGCAAATACGCAAAATTCTTTCTGTGCAAATACGCAATATTTTATCTGTACAAATACGATTATAAACAAAACTTTTTAATTTCATCTATGTACACAACTTTAAAATGAATTCCTTCAACTATGTTACTAATACCCTTGTTCATATTTACCACTTTTCTTTAAAGAAAGGGAGATTCCATTGGTTATCACATTTGACAATACTTCATATAGTATGACCTCAACTGCTGCAATCCTTTCAAAATATATACACACTTGGCCCGTGGAATTGGGATTGAGAATTAATGAAACGGCATAGTTGATATTAGACATTGCAAGAATAATGTATTAACATACCGCTATAAGTCAAGTCAAGTCAAGTCATAACATTTATATAGCGCACTACATACCCAGAGGGTTTCAAGGCGCTTAGGAAGGGGAGGAGGATTATTTGTCAAATATCCACGTTTTAAGCTGCTTTCTGAACGCTAGGTGATTCTGGGTGAGGCGAAGGTAAGCTGGGAGTGAGTTCCATGTTTTGGCAGCCAGGTATGAGAAGGATCTGCCTCCCATGGAGGTCTTGTTGATGCGAGGTACAGTGGCGAAGGCTTGGCTGGAAGAGCGAAGTTGGCGGGAGGGGGTATAAAAGGACAGTCGAAAGGTGAGGGAGTGCTAAGATGTCCTACTTAGATAAAAAGGAGGACATCAAGGGGTATGGGAAACAAAAAATTGACTAATTAAGCCGTTTCAGATAAGTTAAAATATGCTGTTACATAAAGTTCCATTATACCCACATGTGTAACAGGGTGGTGTATTCAATATTGTACAAGGTGAAGCCATCAGTCCCTGCCACAGACCATCGACTTCCCTATGGGTGACAATAAGCTGAAGTTATCAGCTATTAAGTAGTTACAGTGGGATGTGGAAAGAAGAAAAGAAAATAGCAATCAGCAAATCAGCAATATATATTTCTTTGAATCTTCTTGCCCTCTGGTTCCCCACCGGCAGACGTCACGGCACAGCTGCAGGTAAACTTTTTACAGTTCTTTATTTGTTTTTACACACCATGTGCAAAATTCCGTGCAAAATCGGATGGCCTATGCGTTTCGGCTTCACTAGCTTTCCACTGGACCATAGAGTCCTGATGTCTAGACCTTCTTTTTATACTAAGTGAGCGTGCCCTTTTACCATTTCTATTGCTCCTCTAGACAGTCAACCTTGTTTACACACTACGGCCAAAAGGTAAACGCCATTTTCTTGAGTGGAAAAAAGAAATTCTCACTTATTTCAAAACATAATCAAGATATTTACAGTAAAGTACATGTAAAATCATTATTGATTATTGAATCAGATTATTATGATGTTATTCTATGCAGCATATTCTCCAATCCATATTTTAGTGTTTTTTTCTCTCCTTGTAAAGTACTCAAAGTTCATTATTTCAAATTAAAGTAATTTCATATTGTGAGTTTTACCACTGCATTTGGTATTTCTGCACTCATATTTTCCAAGATTACATACACTATGTACACTATCTACAATTATCTATAACGCTTTTTAAGTTCCATAGTTCCTAGATGCTGTTATTACATCTGATATAACTGTAAAGTACGCAATTTCTAATTCTCAATGATATTCTATAAATTGTCCTGTCAGGTTCAATTCAAATTCTATATCATTAGTGCAATCTTTACATTTTTCATATAGTGGCATTTGTGTGCAATCAATTCTTCTTCTTCTCTTCCTTCTATTTTATGAGTGCATTATTTACCAAACAATTTAACTCACAGCTGCAATAATTCATTACCATTCAAGTTCTCGGGACTAGTTAGATCACTCCTTCTCATCATATTTACATCAATATACATGCAGTCAATTGATTTTGGAAATCCATATTTCATCTTATTTTCTTTTCCTGATGTTTTAGTCTATTTACAGATGTACATACAGTTCTGCATCTTGGTTATGTCCATAAGGGTACGCCGTCCCCATTACCAGAATCATTCTCGATTCCAGCTTGCGTAATTGCATTGTGCGATCTCCCCCTCTTTGTGAAAGTTTGCTGATTTTTATTCCTGAATATTTAAGTTGGCTACAATCACTTTCACGACATTCCTCAAAGTGTTTAGCCATTGGATAATTGGGGTCCTTGTTCTTGATCGTGCATAGTTGTTGGAGTATCCTAAGTTTTAATTTGTTGATGGTACTCCCTATGTAGGATTTCCCACAAGAGCACAAGAGTCTGTAAATTACGTGCTTCGATTCACAAGTAATATGCTCTGCAATTTTTTCAGACCTGCCATTTTGCAGTTTATACTCTGTAATGTTAAGGCCATGTTCACAGGCCTTGCACTTCGTGCATTTCCAGAATCTAGGGGTATTTAGCCATGAAGTCTTTAGCAATGGTTTGATCTCCAGATGACTGTTGGTTAGGATATCTCGTAATGAAGACCTTCTTCTATAGGTGACACTTGGAAATGCCGTTAGATTCACTTTCAAGGTTTCATCTAATAATAGGATTTTGCATTGTTTCCTCAATGCCTTCTTCAGTTCAACACTTTGATTATTAAAATCCATGATTAGACGAATTTCATCCATTTTCTCTACTGTTCCATGTTCTACATTTTTAGTGTGCTTAGCTGGTGTTAGGAGGTCTGTTCTTTCTTTTAGATTCATTCTTGAAACCGCCGTTTCAATCACTTCTATCGGGTACCCCCTTTCCAGAAAACGATCACTCATTTTCTCAGTTTCTTGTTTGAGGTCCTCTTC
Organism: Lissotriton vulgaris; assembly: GCF_964263255.1. NCBI lineage: Eukaryota > Metazoa > Chordata > Amphibia > Caudata > Salamandridae > Lissotriton > Lissotriton vulgaris. Next base: position 1,304,595,689 of record NC_141694.1, read on the forward strand.
TTGCGAGCAGTTCCTTTTGGCTCTTAGCATCTGACTATAGGGTATGCTCCACTTCAATTTGGCTGGATGCCCATTATTGGCGTGGAGGATACTGTTGCAGGCAGTTGGTTTCCTGTGTATCTTAGTACATAGTTGATTGTTTAATGTGAAGATTTCCACATCCAAGAAAACCAGATTGGTTTCACTTATGGCAGATGTGAAGTGGAGATTGTAGTCGTTTGGTTTCCAATGAATCTATAAAGTTTCGGAGTTCCGCTTTGTTTCCGTCCCATACGACGAACAAGTCGTCGATGAAACGACACCATGCTATAATTTTTGCATGTTTCTTCGATTCTTGTTCCACAACTTCATTCTCCCAAACAGCTATTAGGAGGTTCGCATATGTTGGGGCAAAAGATGTCCCCATTGCGGTGCCCTGTTTCTGTAAATACAGATTTCCCAAGAAAAGAAAGATGTTGTGGGTTAAACAATAGGTCAGCATGTCTATCAGCATTGCAGAGTGTTCCAGGTGGCTGATTGATCGTGTCTCCAAAATCTTTTTGATGGCTTTTATTCCGTCATCATGGCGTATTGAAGTATATAAAGACGTTACGTCTATCGTTGTCACGAGATATCCTGGTTTCCAATCAATGTTCGATAGTTATTTCAGAAAGTCCATTGTGTCCCTTAGGTATGAGGGTTGTGATGTAACATAATTCATTAGGAATATATCAATGAATCTTGACGTTGTCTCAAGTATTAATCCTATAGAGCTCACTATAGGTCTACCAGGCGGATTTTTCATTGCCCTATGAACTTTGGGTAAAAAGTATATTGTGGCTATGATGGGATTGTCTGTTTTCAAATATAAGTACTCATCAAAATCAATCAATCCTTGATCTTTCCAGCCTAATAATAGTGTGTGATATTCCTTTGTCCAATCTTCCATTGGATTCTTCTTGAGTAATACATAATGATTTTGATTATGCAGTTGTCATTTTGCTTCGTTGATATAATCCATCATGTCCTGCACCACAATATTTCCTCCTTTGTCTGAGGACTTTATTATTATTGTTGGATCATTCTTAAGCTCTGATATTACTTTGTATTCATTTGGCGAATGATTACATGATTAGCTATTCCATGTTCCTGTTTTGTTGGTAAAGGATTTATTAGATATTCTCGCAATCTCCTCCACCACCAACTCTTGGAATAGGTCAACTTTGTTCCCAGGTGGAAGCTGTGGACAAAATCGTGATTGTTTTCATAGACCACTGGCCCCTCCTTTATTAGTAGTAAATCCAGATTTTTTACAAAAGTCAATATCAAGTTGGAGAGAGCTTGCATCTTCCTCTATTGTAGTCATATTCTCCTCCATTTGTATCAGAGCCCTCATTGTCGGCAAGTCCTTTTGAGTAAAGGAAGATAAACTCCTTTCTTCCATCTGTTGTTCAGGCCTCTGAGGTTTTTTCTCTGAAAAGTATTTCTTTAATTTGACTTTTCTGCAAAATTTATATAAATCAATTTGTGCACTTGCAATATCCATATTCTTATTTGGGCAATATGATAATCCTCTGTTTAGGAGCTTCAGATGTGTTTCAGACAGTTTCTTACTTGATAGACTTATGACTACATAGTCCGTTGTGTTTCTTCTTCTTCAGGATTACTTTTGCTTTCCTCTGCCTCTCTTTGGCTTTGTTCCTCCTATTGCCCCTTCGGGTTGTGGTTTTGGCTGGGGTTTTGATGTTTCTCTTCCCCAAGTATTGCTTCTGCCTCTCCCTCTTTGTAGCGTTGTCATCTGGGCAGGATGTATCTCCCCACGAAAATCCAGAGGGGTGATTGCTGCATCTTCATCAGTCGAACTGATCTCTGAACCTTCAACTGTATCTATATGTGCCGGTCCTGCGCATTTATCCATCACAACTCGATTCCTTAGAGTATCATATTTTCTGGCGAATGTGTAAATGCGCCCGTTGGTATAAGCCAATCTGTCCCTTGTAAATTTACTGGCTTTTCGTTTTTCCACCTCTGCTTCATGTTTACAAACTTTCTTCTCCATATTCTCAATCAATTCTTTGGACTCCTCTGATGTCAGAATATTAGCTAATTCTGATTCCAGGGCTTCAATCACAGCTGTGATTTTTTCCAATTTCCTCTCAGCATGTATTATAAATGTCCTCATCAGCTTATAGGAACATTAATTAGTGTCTGTTTGCTAAAGTTTAATCAAATCCGGGTCTAGATCATTTAAGGTGGGCATCATTAATATCCTAAGACCTCTAGGAATTCTTTTAAATTCTATGTATTTCTCTAATGTTGTTTTTTCCCAACATTTATTAATTCCCTTATGATATTCACAATGGTTCTGTTGTCTTTTTCTTTTCCCACTGTTGTTCCTCTTGTGTTAGTGTTCGTTATGGGACTGCTTTCATCATTAAGAAGTTCACTTGCCCTTTGTTGGCGATTTCTTGACTTCTCTGCCATCTGTGCAAACAAGGTTGCATTGTTTATCTTAAACTGTACGTTTTCTTGTAGTCTGGTGTGTAACTATTCCTTATTTTCTACTGCGGTCTATTCCATAGTCTGCTCCTCAGATTTTAAGGTTCCATCCGTTTGCCTGCTGCTCCTTGTGAACGCTCTCGCGCTCCTCGGAATCACAAAACAATGCTGTACTGTCCCTTTAACCTTCGTGCTCCACTAGGAAGGTTCTTCCGGGTTCAGTATATGTCCGTGCTCAATTGCGCTTTGATCTAAAAATGGTTGTTTTCAATGTGCGCCGTCTAGTCTTTCCAGACTTCTAACAAGATTACAGGCAATATCTGCACAGCATTTACAGACGCTTTCGCGCTCGGTTACTGTCCCCCGTGGTTTGCACACAGGCGGTGGTCGCAGGACCCCGCTGCCCGTACGCCGCCTCCGCCGCGTTAACGAACAGTGCAGACACCGCCTACCCCCCAGCCCGTGCACTCGCCGCTTGGTTTTCGCCGCTTCAATCACCACGCCTGTTCTTCTTCACAACGCGGAATTCAGATCAAACAGCAGAGGCGTCGGTTAATTATTTCTCACATCAATCGACTGGGAATGTCCATTTCACCGCTTCGCCTTAGTTTGTGAGTGCCTGTGATGAACGCCCAGTTCCTCGTGCAAAATACTGCTTTGAATCTTCTTGCCCTCTGGTTCCCCACAGGCAGAAGTCACGGCACAGCAGCAGGTAAGCTTTTTACAGTTCTTTATTTGTTTTTACACACCATGTGCAAAATTCCGTGCAAAATCGGACGGCCTACGCGTTTCGGCTTCACTAGCCTTCCACTGGACCATAGAGTCACTGGATGATGTCATCAGTGATGTCATCAGTGATGCCATTTGAGATGTCATCAGTGATGTCACTGACCATGTCATGAATGATGTAATATGTGACATCATCAGCAGTGGATTGCGGGTGCACGAAATATAGTTAGTACAACTAACTATATAGGAGCAATTTCAATGGTTTTTTTAAATGCTAATTCCTAACTGTATATGACCTGAAACCTTTGGTTTTTTAAGTGAATTTGCAAGGTTTTTTAAATGCTAATACCTAACTATATATGACCTGAAACCTATGGTTTTTTTTGTGAATTTGCAAGGTTTTTTAAATCCTAAATCACAACTATGTAAGGCTTGAGACCTATGGTTTTTTCAGTGTATATATATATATATATTTAATATAATATATATATAATTTTTATTTTCAAGTTTTTTTTAAAATATGATTACAGGTTCCGCGCACCGTAAATGCTCTGAGCTCTTACCCCGACAAATTTTTTAAATTTCTAAAACATAATATCTACGTTTTTAACGTAGATTTTAAAGGTAGACAATATCTGCTTTAATGTAGAAAATGTTTTTTTAAACTTTTAACAACAGTATATTACTTTTTGAAGTAGTAACAAATCTCGCAAGGGTACGTCGCACGTGCACGCAACGTAAGAGCTCCGTCCGCGCACCGTAAAAGGTTCGAGCTCTTACCCCCGAAAGTTTTATAAACTTTAAATCGTTATATCTACGTATTCATTGCACAATCTAAAGGTACACATTATATGGGATAATAAAGAACATGTTAATTTAAACTTTTAAAGACAATATATAACTTTATTTAAGCAATTATAAATCTTGCCATGGGGGCGTACTACGTAAACGCATCGTAAGATGATGTTAGCGCTCTGATAATAGACCGTAAACGCAACGTAAACTTACGTATGCGCTCCCTAAACGCTCTGTAAGCGCTGCGTAAGCTTATGTCCAACCATGTGACCTTAAAACAAAAGATTTAATTGGTTTATAATACTTCCTACTCCAATTGTTGAAAGACCCCTCTCCTGTTCATCATTCTTCTTTGGCTTTCAGAGAAGCAACACCTTTTTTTCTACAGCTCCTAGCTACAGAAAAACACTTCCAAATGGCTGAACATCCAGAGTCTGACCATTCTTCTAATGAAGACTTTGTTGAAGAGGACCCTCGCCCAAGTAGAAAGAAGGAGTCCATAGTCTGGAAGTTTTTCAGCTTTACAGAACATCAGAAGAAAGTAAATGCACCACTGGTCACCTGCAAGATCTGTGGCACAGTGTTATCTAGAGGAAATCCTAATAAGAAATATTCATTCGGAACCCACAGCATGCAAACTTTCTAACTGCCATTTCATTTACAGCCCTCATCTGAGTACAACCAGATCTGTCTTGAACATGCTTTCAGTATGGTTTGTAGGACACAGCTTTGTATTCTGGTCTCAAAGGTATGCAACAAACAGAGGAATTTTAAACCTTGATTTACCAAATGTGGATATTTTATGGATTGGCCAGAGAGGATTGAGATGTCACCAATTGATACCATTGGTGAAATCCTTCATGCATCTCCCACACCCTGACCTCATAATTGTGCACTGTGGTGGAAATGACTTATGCACTTTGACTGGGGTTGGTCTGGAAATGCTATTGAAGGACATTTTTGGACAATTTATGTCACTTTTTCCTCAAACTGCCTTTGTCTATTCCAATATATGCCAAAGGCAAAAATGGAGTTGGTCCAATCAATTTTGTCCGGAGATTGAGAAAGCAAGGAAACATGTAAATAAATCTGTTTCTGCATACATGAGAGACTATGGAATGGGTTGTATATACCACAACAACTTGCGTTACAACATGCAAGGCATCTATAGGACAGATGGTGTACATTTCACTGATGAAGGGAACAGAGTCTATCTCTGTACCTTCAGACTCTGCATTGGTACTTACTTCTAGGTACCAAAAAAAACACAATGAACACAACGGCTCTTTATAGAGCCAACTAACATGTAAATACTCAAATATGATTTTTAACTTTATTTTTTTTATTAATTTTTACCGAGGCCCGCGCACCGAGCACTCACTGAGCACTCCCCGTGCGCGGACCAATCATGTTTTCTGTTATTTTTTTAAAATAAACATTATTTTTAACCTTAGGAGTCCTTGAAGGACCCCCTGAGAAGGCCTAAGGGGTCAGGGACACTCTACCCTACCCCCTCCCCACGTTTTGAAGTTATATTTTTCACTCTCTTCTGAAACCACAAAATGGCGGCGATAGGGTTCGCGCACCGTGCATTTACCGAGCACTCACGGTGCGCGGACCTGTTAGAGTTTTTTTTAAAAAACAAAACTAAATGGAAATGATCATCGTATCCACTGTAGATACCTTGTATGTTGTAATGCAAGTTATTGTGGTATATTGAATCCATACTGTAGTCTTTCAGGAAAGCAGAAACAGATTTGTTCACATGATTCCTTCCTTTCTCAATGTGTGGTCAGAATTGGCGTAAGGGGTCATGAGTTCCTACTCTGGTGAAACACACTTGCTGTTCTATATACTTACTTATGTTGTAAACTAGTGAATCAGAGACAATCAGTGAAAGAAAGGATGCAGACATGAAAAACACAAAATTGTATCACTTTGCTACTACCTCATAAATACATTTAAATAAGTATAATTTTCAAAACAATTTTTCTTTACTAAATTAAAATTTATTTATCAGAATTTTCAAAATCTAAAAGAACTTGTAGCATTTCTTCATCAGGAATTTCATCCGTCAAAGTGTCTGAAAATGATTTGTCAAACTCAACAATGTCTACAGATTCCATTAATTCCATATCTAGTGTTTCATCAAAAAAATCTTCCATGGTATCTCCTTCATGTTCTTCATGATTTGTTTCATCTATAGGATCAATATACACCACAGAATAAGTTGCCTCAATAAACGTTGCTGATATTTCAACGATGTTGGTAGGCTCCTCATATTCATTCGTCATTTTATGTTAGTTTACTATTAAAAGAAAGAGAAACAGCGCTTAGCAAGAGTGAGATAGGGCAGAGAAAAACTATTAAATTCTATTAGAAGAGTCACTACTGTGTAAATCTCACACCAGAAATTGAACACCAAAATTTCCTCACAAAACTTTCTCAGACACTATAGTCACAAAATGGCCCTGTTTCCCTGGACAGTGTATAGTATCAAGCAAGAATTAGAAATATAAAGCACTGCATCTGATGTTGCCCTACTCAATCCATAAGTATAACAGAAAAACATTAAATAACTAACAGAAAACATTTTTACCTATTAAATTAAAGTGAACAACAGAGTTCTCCTTACAAATTAACAACTCAACTTCTAGAAAACTGTTGAACAGTAAATTCTGTCTCAATCTCACACCTCAGAAGTATATCTCAAACACTAAAATCTCAAAATGGCTGTGTTTCCCTCTCATTTTTCATACATATTCAAATACCCAGGAAATCACATTTTATCACACACAAAATCAAAACTAAAGTAAAATTTTAATTGGTTCAAATTATCAACACTTTCAAACTCACATAATGTTCAACCTACCCCCAATGCTCTCTACCAATTACCATACTAACTCTCCACAAAACACCTACCTAAACCCAAAGGTGAAAGAGTCATCACTCAATGTTGCACTCAACCAACATCTAAACACTGAAACTTGTTATTTTAATGTATTTCTTTTTCGTCTTTTTGAGCCGAAGTCCGCGCACGGTGCGCGAACCCTGCGATTTTTAAAAATTTTTTTTTTTATTTTTTTTCAACCTTCGGGGTCCTTTACAGACCCCATGACAAAACCTAGGGGGCTCAGGAATCTCTACCCTGCCTCCTTGTCAACTATTACACTTCTGTTTACAACCACTATCATCTGCCACAAAAACAAGATGGCGGACAACACTTCCTCATTTCGACTGACTGGAATGTTGACAGACGTCCAACAGCCAATCAGAATTCAGCGCGCGCTAAGGTCCGCGCACGTGCAAGGACAGTGCAAGGACGGTGCAAGCCTGTGCGCGCACCGTGTCCCGCCCATAGATATATAATTTGAAAAAAGTTGATTTTCTCAACAATTACTGAAGGGATTTTCACTAAATATACAAAAGGCACTTCTGCATACCAGGCTCTACCATTTTGCCAAGTTTGCAGTAAATCCATTCAGCCGTTTGGGCTGTAGCTGTGTCTAAAGGTCCTATGGAAAATTGCATTGGACTCAATTTCACATTCAATTTTCTCAAAAACTACTGGAGGGATTTACACCAAACATACAAAAGGCACTGCTGCATACCAGTCCTTACTATTTTGCCAAATCTGGTGTAATTCCGTTCAGCCGTTCGAGCAGTAGCCTTGTCAGAATGTCCCTATGGAAATGAACATGACAAAACCTAGGGGGCTCAGGAATCTCTACCCTGCCTCCTTGTCAACTATTACACTTCTGTTTACAACCACTATCATCTGCCACAAAAACAAGATGGAGGACAACACTTCCCCATTCCGACTGTCTGGAATGTTGACAGACGTCCAACAGCCAATCAGAATTCCGCGCGCGCTAAGGTCCGCGCACGTGCAAGGACAGTGCAAGGACAGTGCAAGCCTGTGCGCGCACCGTGTCCCGCCCATAGATATATAATTTGAAAAACGTCGATTTTCTCAACAATTACTGAAGGGATTTTCACCAAATATACAAAAGGCACTTCTGCATACCAGGCTCTACCATTTTGCCAAGTTTGCAGTAAATCCATTCAGCCGTTTGGGCTGTAGCTGTGTCTAAAGGTCCTATGGAAAATTGCATTGGACTCAATTTCACATTCAATTTTCTCAAAAACTACTGGAGGGATTTACACCAAACATACAAAAGGCACTGCTGCATACCAGTCCCTACTATTTTGCCAAATCTGGTGTAATTCCGTTCAGCCGTTTGAGCTGTAGCCTTGTCAGAATGTCCCTGCTTGACGAATCCCCCTGAAACTTTCAGGGAAGGAGCGGAGTGCAGCGAGGCAAATTTAAGGAAAATTACAGGCAGATCCCTCAATCGGCGCCAAAGTTATTCCCAATAGAACGTTCGGAATTTTCTATGGTAACTAGGTCCTAACTATATATACCTACTGTCGACCGCCAGTAGGTTATATATATATATATATATATATATATATATATATATATATATATATATATATTGCAACATAAATTTTATTTTAACAAAAGACACCGCACTCTTCTTGAAGTTGTTGTTTCACTTTATTTTGACCTGTTTCCTTCTTCCACCTACACGTTTCGAACCAACAGGTTCCTGATCACGGTAGCAAAATATATATATATCCAAAACAATCCCAACTCCTTGACAAGAAGAAGGCACGCCCTCGAAGACTGCAGGTATAAGACTTCTTTATTAAAAGGGCCTCACTCGACCCAACACCTGAAGAGACGCGTTTCGGGTGCGCCTGCAGCCTTTGTCAATCACTTTATATATATATATATTACCTACTGGCAGTCGCCAGTTGGTAGTTAAAGTTTGGACCTAGTTTCCATAGGAAAAGCATTTTTTGATTTGCCAATATATTTGGTGCCATTTGACGAATCTTTGTGAAATATTCAAAACTAATGGTTCGCTGCGCAGGTCAGCTCCCGTCTTGAAAGTTTTAGGTTGATTCGTAGAGTTGGGCAGAGAAAACTGGGGGTCCCAGAACGTGTTTTTTCCATGTTAATTTCCATAGGAACAGCCTAAACTGCTGAACAGAATTACACCACATTTGGCTAAAAGGTAGGAAAGCTTTTTTTTTTCAAATGCTTTAAATCCGTTCACTAATTCCTGAAAAATTCATGAATAAAAAAATATCGATATCTGGTGACCGAGGAGGATTCACAAACCCTCCCAAGCACGAGCTTCATTTTGATTTGCTGTCAACACTCCAAACCAGGAAGTGTTGGCAGCCACCTTGTGACTCAGTAAAACGAGCCACAAGAAAATAGGGAAGGAAATGATGAAAAAAAAGAAAAGAGGGCAGAGTAGAAATACCCTGAACGCCTAGGCCAGCTGAGATGGTCCCGCAGGGACCCCCAGGGCCAAAACAAGCATTTTATTTCCAGTGGGATTTGTGCTGGGTGCAGCCCCGGGGACCACCACCCCCCTGCTTTATGATAATGGGCGGGGGCCTCACGGGCCCCCCAAGCCCCAAGGAACTCCACCTCCCTGGGGCTTAAATTAAAAGTATTAAGTGTGGGGGGGCTCCTGCCCTTCCCCATACTGCCCCAGGGACCACCACCGCCCTGGGGCAGTTTTAATGAATGGTGGGGTTCTGTTGTGGACCCCCGGGGACCACCACCTCCCCGGGGCTATTTTAATATTGGGAGGGGGCCGAATAGCACTCCTCTTGGAGCCCTCTATGGCCCTGGGGACTGCCACCCTCCAGGATGGTCTCCAGCAATGTCCCAGGGTGCCAAAGAGAAAATAACGGAGAGTGCAGCAAGAATAAAGAGTAGAGGATAAAAAACAAAAGATCTGAGAGAAGAACTACACAAGATTGAGAAAATAACAAGAAAAGAGACCTTGATAACACAAAAAGAGAAAGTGAAGATGGATACAAAAACAAACAAACAAGAAAAACAAGACTTATTCTAACATACAGTTAAGAAAGCAAAATCACAAGGATAATACAATGGTTCTGGCATTTAATAGCTCAAGATCCTGACATTGGAAGTGTCCTAGGAAAATTACCATTAATAACATACAGGAAAACAAAAACAAAATCATTGAAAGATCAATTAGTACAAAGCCATTTTACAGACAAGCCCAAGAAAAACTGGCTTGAAGAACAACAATTGGTTGTTAAGAAATGCAACAAATGCAAAGCTTGTAAAATAGCAATCCGCGCCAAAGAAATATCGAACACAGAAGGAAAAAAGATCAAGATCAACCACAAAATTACTTATACTATCCAATTTGTGGTATATGTGATCCGATGTGTATGTGGCCTAGAATATATGTTGGAAGTACTGTATGTATGCTAAAAAAGTGAATCCTGGAACACGTAAGAGCAGTTAAAAACAAAGATGTGAGCTATGAAACGGCAAGACATATGGCACAATGCCAAAACAACAATTGGAAGCGAATGGAGTACTTTGGACTATATACCGTCCCACAGAGTGAGAGAGGAGGTGATAGGAAACTCAAATTAAGACAGCTTGAGTCACGCTATATCATCAGGTTACAAACTAAGGGGGTCATTAGGATGTTGGGCGGATTGCCTCCGCCAGGTTGGCGGTAGCCACCGCCGGCCTGGCGGAGGCAATCCGCCGGACATCCATTGCCCAATTCCCCCCGCCATATTTGGATGGCGGGGGGACCATGGCGGCGAAAAACACCGCCCGCCTGTTTTACGCCCTGGTCGCCTTGCGGCCGGGTCTGAAAATGTTTAACATGGTGGTGGTGTCTGTTAGACACCGCCAGCCATATTGCCATGGGCATTATTCAATGCCTTTCCGTGGCGACAATGCCGCCACGGAAAGGCAGGCGGACTTCACTCTGGGGGCCCGCTGCGGGCCCCCAGCATGAAGCACAGTAGGGGGATGCACACGGGGGGGTACCTATGGTACCCCCCTGCATTTGCATAATTATGCAAATGCTGCAATGCATTTTCATTCCGCCACAATGCTGAATATACAGGATGTGCCCGCCACTGTGGCGGGCACATCCTAATACCACCTAATACCACCCCCGGGACCCCCGCCCTTAAGGCGGGTGGTCCCGTTTTCCGATAGGGTGGCAGGCGGGCAAAGCCCACCCGCCATCCTAATGAGGCCCTAAGACTCCTAAAGGTCTTAATAATGAAGAACTATATATACATTCATTAAAAAAAATCCACAATGCAACCATGGTGCTGAGTGGGAATATCTTATAATTGCTTTAATCACCATTAGGGTACTAACCCAATATTTGAAATGTGGAAGACATAGAATTGACAGCAAATAATATGTAGTATACAAAGGCTCATGTTGTACATAAGAGCCCCTCAGGGTACTAATTACCGTAATATTTTATGATATATCATTTGGAAAATTTGAAATAACGAGATGCCAAGTGTACAAGCCACTAGATTAAATGAGACGACTCACGTACTGAATGTTTGGTACTAAACCAGTAAGGGACTGGAAAGTCATGTAGCCCAATGCAAAAATGGCGATTAGCAATGACAAGGAAATCCCAAAATGTTGACGAAGCAGCTACTAATTGATGTAACAAGTAGCAAATTAACCTTAAAGCAGTATTTCTATGAATAATGTAAAAGGTTATCTGCCTTCTTTTGTGCTAGACAATATTGTATTTTTGTATATAGATTAAAAAACACTACAACTCCCAGAAGGCCACATAATGGGCTTGAATAGGGAGAGGTATAAAAACACTACTTATCCAACTGTCAATCAACCGTGAGCAAGGCCGTAAGGCTGAAACGCGTTGGTGGAGGCAGACTGGCTCTGCATGAGAAATAAAGCAACTTGTAATCCCGACTCCTGAGTGCAGCGTACCTTGGTTTGATAAATAATAATCCCAGGCCACTGGTTCAACCTTACGTGTGCACTCACTGCTCAGCGCGTCGTTTTGGAACCACATTGATTTTCATCAAATATACATATATATAAAATATTCAATCTATATTTGTGCCCCCACACTTCAGGGAGTTCCCTTGTATAGTTGCATCACTGTAGTTAAGGCTGATGCCTCATGTCATAGGAAGTCTCAATGCTGTGTCCTTAATAATGTTGGCACCGCTTTACCAAACTTCGGCACACCTGGAGAAGGCCAGCAAGGGATAAAAAAATATAAAGGCCTTTTCTCCAACTTCCTTCCCTGGCAAGGGCCAAGGGCCAAATTTAACTCTCCCAAGGGCATGGGAAAGTTAATGAAAATCATCCCTAGCCTTTGCCAAAGGCTGGGGTGAGGGATTATGCTCATGCCCTCCCGCCTTGCCCACGTTCAGGAGGACAATGCTATATGATAGAAGGGAAGATCCCTGTTAGCGTGGTGAGGTGCGTGTGCCCTCACTCCGCTGACACTGGCAAATGTGTGGGGAGTGTTAGTAAAACCCTTACACATTGCCCAAGGATGAGAGGGAAAAATGTCCCTCCTTCTCACTTTTCTCAAGGGATACAAAGGGAAATTGCGATTCTCGCCCAAAACTATCTTAGTGTGGGGAGCCTCTGCTTTTTCCCCCTCACCTTACTCAAGGGCAAAGGGTCTAAATTGACAGGTGCTAGCTCGGTACCTACTCCGGCACCTTGTTCCAGTTTAAGAACACGTTGGAGGAATTGGTCGCTTGTAACTCACTCCTGTTCCATCTTCCCAGTTGAGTACAGCTTACAGAAGTGGGCAACAGATTACCAGTACTTCTGTGACTCATCACATTCTGTGGGCCTTAGAGAAATGGGTCAAGGTCACCTATCGACCCCCACTGCAACCTACATCAAGTTGGGAACAGGGAAAGGAGATGGGAGACAGATAGCCCACTCCTCTGATGCCCATTGTACACTACAGACTAAAAAGGATTGTTTCAGTTTCACCAGTCCCTCCTTGCTTTCAATTTGGAACAGTTCATGGAATGGGTGACCCGCTCCTCTGTGGCCTGTAGCAATCCATGAGCCCCAGAAAAGTGGGTCATATGACACCCACCTCTACATTCTAAATTCCAATCTGGAGCAGGGCACAGGAGTGGGTGCCAGCTGACCCACTCAACCCTAGCCTGTAGCACTGTGCAGGCCACTTGACACAAGCCCTGTGCTATTTCACAAATTGAGAACAGAGTGCAGGAGCGGTTGCAAGCTTCATACCTTCTTCTCTATGTTTTTTAACCCTCCTCACTCTTGGACAAGATGAGGTGCTCATACGGGTGCACATTACCCTGAAATTGGAAAAGGCTGGAGTATCTGAAAAAGAACCCCACTCCTAACTTTTGGCAAGGCCGAGGGAGTGGGCAAAAGCACACTGTTGGAATTAGGTAGCCTGGCCTAGGGCAAGACTAACATTTAGAGGCACAGTGTAAAGGTTGCAGACCACCCAAAAGTAACTTCACGCAATAGCACTCAAAAAGAAAAACACTACACCAAAATTATATGAAAATACGTACTGCTTTATGTAAAAATAATATTCTCTCTGTTGTCCAGTTTAAGTATCTCACATGTAATTAGCTCAAAAACATTTCAGATCACTTTTAAAATCAGCAGTTACACTTTTGAACTTAATAGCAGTTTAACACTTTGCCTTTAAAGTAGTTGCTATATCACTGGATTCCTATACACTTGTACATTAGGATAAACTGTACCTTAGAATCAATCAGGTTATTTATCCCTTCTGCTAGAACCTTGGGAGGAAAAACCCTAGCAACACCTAAATACAAGCAGATGACCTTTCGAGATTAAAGCACAATCTTATTGGTAAGGGAACGTACTAGAGTCCCTGCTAAGGCGTTACTTAAGTCACCAACTTTTACATTAAATCACTTGAGGTTCCAGCATTTAACTAGGCATAGTTTTTAAACAGGTTTCAACCAGGTTTATACTTGATAACTAAACTCCGCACTTGCAACAACACCTTTGACCTGTATCACAAGTTATCACCAGCTCTTAAAGTTAATTACCCCTAGACAAGCACTCACAGTATATGGCAGGTGACCCTTGTACCCACTCAGGCCAGTTAAGTACCAGGTGTACTTCTCATTTGCTCCTCAGGGCTTCGTTTCCACTCAGGTAGGGCAAACTGTCTTGCACTGTCAAGAGCCCCTGAAAGTAGTGCTGCCCTGCGTGGGAAGAAAGCAGACAAACCGGAGGCCGAGTCAGTTCTCCTGCGCCACCCCTCACTTTCCCCAGCTTACTTGAATGTACAGGCAGCAGGCCAGTCCTTCGCTCTCCTGTCGGGTCCTGAAAACGCTACTTCCTCGGTGGCTGGCCTCCCCGCCCCCTTTCTCACTAGAGAAGGCTTAGTCACTTCAGCGGCGGCTCCTCCTCCGAAGGGATCTGTCCCTCGGCGCGCAATGGAGACGCTTCTCCTCTGAAGGGATCTGTCCCTCGGCGCGCAATGGAGACGCTTCTCCTCAGCCACGAAGCCTTCGTCTCCTTCCACACGCGAGGCTTCCGCGCATGCGCGGATGTATAGTGTTCCTGCACTGGGCCTGCTCGATCTTAGGCCCCTCCTGGGAAAGCGATCAACGCGGAGTGCTCATGCGCGAAGGCGCCCTCGAGTAGCGGTTCGCCTTGGCTTTTCCCCTGATACCGGGACGCTCCTCCACAGTGCGGCAGAAGCGCGGAAGGCGCCCCTGGGGTCCCGCTCGCCAAAGGGAAGCCCTGCCAGTCTTTCCAGACTCAGTGGATCCCGGGGGGCGCTATTCCATCGAAACTGGCACCCCACACCAGGACTTCTCAGGTCACAATCCTTCTTCAGCACCCAGAAAGGTAGGAACAGCGCTATTTCGCTTTTGTACCCAGTTCCTTTGTCGCAAAGTCCTTTCCCTTACTTAATCTGGTTGGAGACTGGGGTTTAGGGATGAGGGATGTCCTTTCTGAGTCTCTTTCCGCTGGGCAGAGGACTGCGCACCGCAGCACTGCAGTCTCCTTCTCCTCAAACCTCCCCTGTACAGTTTGGACAAGGGGCAAGCTAGGCGCCCAGGGTCTCCAGTAATCCTACACAGCGGGGTCAGGACAAATAACTCAAAAGGGGAATTTTGAAGTGACAACCCAGGGCAGCTTCCCTATCTAGGAGGTCAACCCTATGTCTAACCTCTCCCACCCTTGGCTACAGCCTGTCCTCCAGCTGACTTCCACAGGTAGACAAAATGGCTGCCCCGCATTCCGCCTTATATAGGCTGCCCTTCAGTGGTCCAGAATGGACCAGAAGGTTCTGGAATGCCCTATGTTGGTCTATGGCCAGGTTCTGTTGGTGACAGTTGGGGCAGTTGGTGGCCACCATTTTAGGTGGTGCCAACTTTCCTGTCAGAACAGGCCTCTGGACCTGAGGTAAAAAAAACTATGAGGGGGAGAGGGAACACCTATCCCCCTGGCCAACACCTATAAAAAGCCAGTAGACACAAAAATTAATAAGGGTATGAGGGGCAAAAAGGGGACAAAATAAATAAAAATTAGGAGGGACTTCGCCAAAAAGCCAGACAGGTCTAACACGCGTCCCCCCCAGCTGAAAGTGGGGAGAACTACCCAACCCCTTGGGAGTCCTCCTCACTAAGGCGGAAATACCTGGAGAGACCGTCTGCATTGGCGTGGTCCACTCCAGGCCGATGTTCCACCCGGAAGTCCATTCCCTGTAGGGAGATGGACCACCTCAACAACTTGGGATTTTCCCCCTTCATTTGCATCAGCCAACGAAGGGGTCGGTGGTCAGTCTGAACCAGGAAGTGCGAGCCAAAGAGGTATGGCCGCAGCTTCTTCAGAGCCCACACCACCGCAAAAGCTTCCCTCTCAATGGCACTCCACTTCTGTTCCCGGGGAAGCAGCCTCCTGGATAAGAAGACTACAGGTTGATCCAGGCCCTCTTCATTGAGTTGCGATAGCACTGCCCCAATGCCATGCTCCGATGCATCCGTTTGGACAATGAACTCCTTGGAGAAGTCTGGGGCCCTCAGGACCGGTGCCGCACACATTGCCTGTTTCAACTTTTCAAAGGCTTGCTGACAAGCCTTTGTCCAAACTACCCGTCGAGGTTGTTTCTTGGAGGTGAGCTCTGTGAGGGGCGCTACAATAGTGCCATACCCCTTCACAAAGCGACGGTAGTAACCTGTGAGGCCCAGGAAAGCTCGGACCTCAGTCTGTGTCTTGGGGGGTTCCCAGGCCATGATTGCCTCAATCTTCGCCTGCAGGGGCTGCACAGTCCCCCTACCCACCAAGTGTCCAAGGTACACAACCGACCCCTGCCCAATCTGGCATTTGCTGGCTTTGATGGTCAATCCAGCTTGTCTCAGGGCCTGGAGAACGGCCTGCAAATGCTGCAGATGGTCCTCCCAGCTGCTACTGAAGACAGCAATGTCATCCAGGTAGGCAGCAGAGAAACTCTCTAATCCAGAGAGGACCTGGTTCACCAGCCGCTGAAATGTGGCAGGGGCGTTCTTGAGCCCAAAGGGCATCACACAGAACTGGTAGTGTCCCTCAGGCGTGGAGAAGGCTGACCTTTCCCTTGCTCCATCTGTCAAGGAGATCTGCCAGTACCCAGAAGTGAGGTCAAAGGTACTCAGATATTGGGCAGCTCCTAGCCGGTCAATCAATTCATCCGCCCTAGGGATCGGATGAGCATCAGTCCTTGTCACTGAATTCAGTCCTCGGTAATCCACACAGAACCTCAGTTCAGGTGTGGTGCCTGGTGGTGCGGCTTTTGGCACGAGCACCACCGGACTGGACCAAGGGCTGTTGGAAGGTTCAATTACTCCCAGTTCTAGCATCTTGGCAACTTCTCCATGTATGCTAGCCTTCACCTTGTCAGACAGCCGGTAGGTCTTGGACTTCACTGGTGGGCTGTCTCCTGTGTCCACATCATGGGTACACAGGTGGGTCCTTCCCGGGACAAGGGAGAACAACGAAGAGTACTGCTCCAGTATCTGGCGGCAGTCCTCCCGTTGCTCAGGAGTGAGAGTAGGAGAGAGATTCACTCCCTCCACTGACCCATCCTTCTCTTGGGATGAAAAGAGATCTGGGAGAGGTTCGCTTTCCGCTTCCTCTCCCCCGTCAGTCACCATCATCAGCATGACTTCGGGCCTCTCATGGTGGGGCTTGAGTCTGTTGGCGTGTAGCACCCGTAGGGGCTGTCGAGGGGTCTTAAGGTCCACCAGGTATGTGGCCTTACCCTTCTTTTCCAACACCTCAAAGGGGCCTGTCCAGCGATCCTGGAGGGCGCTAAGCTCTCCAGGTTCCATCACCCACACTTTCTGTCCAGGCTCCAGTTCCACCGGGTGAGCGTTGTGGTCGTACCACTCCTTCATGACTGCCTGGCTGGCCTCCAAGTTGTCAGAAGCTTGCTTCCACAACTTCGCCATTTGGCTCCTGAAGGCCAGCATGTAGCTCACCACATCCTGGGGGGGTTTTCTGGGAGATTTCTCCCAACCATCCTTCACCAGGCTGAGAGGACCGCGTACAGGGTGCCCATACAGAAGCTCAAAGGGGCTGAAGCCCACTCCCTTCTGGGGCACTTCCCTGTAGGAAAAAAGTAAACAGGGTAGGAGGACATCCCATTTCCTCCGCAGGCTCTCGGGCAGACTTCTGATCATGCCCTTCAAGGTCTTGTTGAACTTCTCAACCAGTCCGTTCGACTGGGGGTGGTAAGGAGTGGTGAACCGGTAGGTCACTCCACACTCCTTCCACATGGCCCGCATATAAGCTGACAGGAAGTTGGTTCCCCTGTCGGACACAACTTCCTTGGGAAATCCCACTCGGGTAAAGATTCCCATTAGGGCTCTTGCCACCACAGGTGCAGTGACTGTCCTCAGAGGTATTGCCTCTGGGTACCGTGTGGCATGATCCACCAGTACCAGGATAAACCTGTGACCAGCTGCTGTTGGTGGATCCAAAGGCCCTACAATGTCGATGCCCACCCTCTCAAAGGGGGTGCTAACGACTGGAAGTGGTTCCAGGGGAGCTTTTAGCTTCACCCCTGTTTTCCCACTGGCCTGGCAGGTTACACAAGTCCTACAGTATGTGTTGGACGCCGCTTTCATCTGAGGCCAGTAAAAGTGGAGAACAAGCCGTGCAAAGGTCTTGTCCTGGCCTAAGTGTCCTGCCAGGGGTATGGCATGAGCCAGTTCCAAAAGAAAGGCTCGGTACTGTTGCGGGACTACCAAGGCCCTCGATGAACCAGGCGAGGGTACCTTGGGTTCACTGTAGAGGAGTCCATCCTCCCAGTAAATATGGTAATGTCCCGTAACATCACCTGCTGCTTGGGCTTCAGCCTGTCGCCTCAGTCCCTCAAGGGTGGGGCACTCCCTCTGCCCCTTACAGAATTCCTCTCTGGTAGGACCTCCCTCCACATGCCACTCCGCAGGGATGGGCAAATCCTCCAGAGAGTCTACTTCCCCCTCCACGGACTCCTGGTCCACCACCGCAGGTGGCCGATCTGTCTCATGGGATGTGGAAGCCGGAGCAGGCTTTCTCTGTCTCCGGGTCTGTCCCTTCTTAGCAGCGGGTTGGGCCATTGTTCCAGGCTCCAACCCAGGCGAACTCCCTCTCCGGGCAGTCGCAGACCGTGTGCTGACACAGGCCCAGTCAGGTGTACCCAGCATCGCAGAATGCGTCCGGTATTCCACCTCTCTCCAAGTATTGTGTTCCATGTCATTCCCCAACAGACAATCGACTGGCACGGCAGGGCTTACGGCAACTCGAAGTGAACCTGCAACCCCCTCCCACTCAAAGGGAACCTCAGCCACTGGATAGTGGCCCATTCTGCCGTCAGCCATCGCGGCGGGGTGGAGTACATTGGGAACAACCTGCTCTGGGGACACCAGCTGACTTCTCACCATAGTCATGCTGGCTCCTGTATCCCTCAGAGCCTCCCCTCTCTGGCCATTGATGGTAACCCATTGCCCATACTTTGTAGTATTTGGGGGCACCTGGATCTTTGGCACCATCTCCCGCTCTCCCAGGGACACTAAGGTGACACCCGCCCACTCACCCCCCTTATCTAAGGGCAACTCCTCCCCGAGCGCTACACTAGCTACTCCCGGTGACTTTCCTCCGGTGGGAGGGGGTGGTCTCTTTGGGCATCTGACATCTCCCTTATAATGTCCAACGCCACCGCATTCAAAACAGTGGAGAACCCTGGGCTGCTGGCTCTGGCCAGGATGAGGGTTCCGGGGCGGGTTTGCCCTAGGGGTGAAACCTGCTCCCTTCCCTTGGAAGTTATTTTGGGGACCTTTAGAGAACTCTTTCTTTTTCTCCCCCCCCCCTCCTTCTTCTGGGGGGCGCCCTGTCCGGCTTTTTGAGATTCCCCTCCAGTCCCCTTGGTGGACACCCGGGTACTTGTCCAGATGTCCGCCTCCTCTGCAAGCTTCCGGGGATTGGTCAGCTTGCTGTCTACCAGGTGTTGGCGCAGCTCGGGAAAACATTTCTCGAGGAGGTGTTCTCTCAAAAACAGATCGTACAGCCCCTCATAATCCTTTACCTCACTGCCCTTGACCCAACCCTCTAAAGCCTTTCTAGCGTAATCAAGGAAGTCCACCCAGTTCTGAGTTCCCATCTTGTGGCTCCCCCTAAACTTCTGTCGGTACCTCTCTGGGGTGAGCCCGAACTTCCTCAATAACGCCAGCTTCATGGTGGGGTAGTTTGTCTGTTCCTCTGGCTCCAGGGCCAACAAAGTGTCCCGACCAGCAGGAGGCATGTACTTGTACAAACTACCCCCCCAGTGCTTCTCCTGCACTCCATGAACCTTCAAAGAAACCTCATAAGCGGCCAGCCACTTAGCAACATCATCCCCCTGACTGAAGCTCGCTATCAGGTCCTTTGGGATATAGGGTTTGGTCTCCCTAGCTGACTCTTTCGGTTCGCTGCCACCATTCCTAACAGGAGAGGACCCCCGTTGTAGACTTTGGAGCTCCAGTTCCTTCAGCCTAAACTCGTGGACCATCCTCCTCTCCTCTTTCTCCTGTTCCAATTTAGCCAGCTCCCACTTTAGCTGTCTTTTCTCCCTCCTATCGGTGAGCTCGGCTTCCGTTAGGCTTTTCCCAGAGATGCTACTGCCCTTTCTGGAATAGGACACTGGTCCTGGAAGTAAGTCTCCTTCCTCAGAGTGGAACAGCTCATCCATCTCCACCACCGTGTCCTGTTCTACCCCTTCATCCTCCTCCTTTGTCCCTTGGTGTGCCTCCACCCAGGCCCTAAGGCTAGTCTGGAGCTCCCCCTTCCTAGCACCATGCTTGAAAAAGACCCCCATCTGCTGGCAGAACATTCTCAATTGGGGCACAGAATAGACTTCCAGGTTTTCCACCGCAAACTCCATGGTGAATTTGGCAAACCTGGATACACACCAGAAATTTCAGAGGGGTTGGGGTAACCTAAAACCAACTCCACCCACCACCAGGAATAAATTTAGAAAAAACAAAAAGACTAATTGGGAGGGCCGCAAGGAGAAAACTCCTGGTGTAGGTTAGGTGTATTACGCCAAATTACTAGTAAGTAGCTGCAACCAAGTCCGCAATCCCACCGCTAGGCACCAATATGTTGGAATTAGGTAGCCTGGCCTAGGGCAAGACTAACATTTAGAGGCACAGTGTAAAGGTTGCAGACCACCCAAAAGTAACTTCACGCAATAGCACTCAAAAAGAAAAACACTACACCAAAATTATATGAAAATACGTACTGCTTTATGTAAAAATAATATTCTCTCTGTTGTCCAGTTTAAGTATCTCACATGTAATTAGCTCAAAAACATTTCAGATCACTTTTAAAATCAGCAGTTACACTTTTGAACTTAATAGCAGTTTAACACTTTGCCTTTAAAGTAGTTGCTATATCACTGGATTCCTATACACTTGTACATTAGGATAAACTGTACCTTAGAATCAATCAGGTTATTTATCCCTTCTGCTAGAACCTTGGGAGGAAAAACCCTAGCAACACCTAAATACAAGCAGATGACCTTTCGAGATTAAAGCACAATCTTATTGGTA
Organism: Lissotriton vulgaris; assembly: GCF_964263255.1. NCBI lineage: Eukaryota > Metazoa > Chordata > Amphibia > Caudata > Salamandridae > Lissotriton > Lissotriton vulgaris. Next base: position 1,304,616,656 of record NC_141694.1, read on the forward strand.
AGGGAACGTACTAGAGTCCCTGCTAAGGCGTTACTTAAGTCACCAACTTTTACATTAAATCACTTGAGGTTCCAGCATTTAACTAGGCATAGTTTTTAAACAGGTTTCAACCAGGTTTATACTTGATAACTAAACTCCGCACTTGCAACAACACCTTTGACCTGTATCACAAGTTATCACCAGCTCTTAAAGTTAATTACCCCTAGACAAGCACTCACAGTATATGGCAGGTGACCCTTGTACCCACTCAGGCCAGTTAAGTACCAGGTGTACTTCTCATTTGCTCCTCAGGGCTTCGTTTCCACTCAGGTAGGGCAAACTGTCTTGCACTGTCAAGAGCCCCTGAAAGTAGTGCTGCCCTGCGTGGGAAGAAAGCAGACAAACCGGAGGCCGAGTCAGTTCTCCTGCGCCACCCCTCACTTTCCCCAGCTTACTTGAATGTACAGGCAGCAGGCCAGTCCTTCGCTCTCCTGTCGGGTCCTGAAAACGCTACTTCCTCGGTGGCTGGCCTCCCCGCCCCCTTTCTCACTAGAGAAGGCTTAGTCACTTCAGCGGCGGCTCCTCCTCCGAAGGGATCTGTCCCTCGGCGCGCAATGGAGACGCTTCTCCTCTGAAGGGATCTGTCCCTCGGCGCGCAATGGAGACGCTTCTCCTCAGCCACGAAGCCTTCGTCTCCTTCCACACGCGAGGCTTCCGCGCATGCGCGGATGTATAGTGTTCCTGCACTGGGCCTGCTCGATCTTAGGCCCCTCCTGGGAAAGCGATCAACGCGGAGTGCTCATGCGCGAAGGCGCCCTCGAGTAGCGGTTCGCCTTGGCTTTTCCCCTGATACCGGGACGCTCCTCCACAGTGCGGCAGAAGCGCGGAAGGCGCCCCTGGGGTCCCGCTCGCCAAAGGGAAGCCCTGCCAGTCTTTCCAGACTCAGTGGATCCCGGGGGGCGCTATTCCATCGAAACTGGCACCCCACACCAGGACTTCTCAGGTCACAATCCTTCTTCAGCACCCAGAAAGGTAGGAACAGCGCTATTTCGCTTTTGTACCCAGTTCCTTTGTCGCAAAGTCCTTTCCCTTACTTAATCTGGTTGGAGACTGGGGTTTAGGGATGAGGGATGTCCTTTCTGAGTCTCTTTCCGCTGGGCAGAGGACTGCGCACCGCAGCACTGCAGTCTCCTTCTCCTCAAACCTCCCCTGTACAGTTTGGACAAGGGGCAAGCTAGGCGCCCAGGGTCTCCAGTAATCCTACACAGCGGGGTCAGGACAAATAACTCAAAAGGGGAATTTTGAAGTGACAACCCAGGGCAGCTTCCCTATCTAGGAGGTCAACCCTATGTCTAACCTCTCCCACCCTTGGCTACAGCCTGTCCTCCAGCTGACTTCCACAGGTAGACAAAATGGCTGCCCCGCATTCCGCCTTATATAGGCTGCCCTTCAGTGGTCCAGAATGGACCAGAAGGTTCTGGAATGCCCTATGTTGGTCTATGGCCAGGTTCTGTTGGTGACAGTTGGGGCAGTTGGTGGCCACCATTTTAGGTGGTGCCAACTTTCCTGTCAGAACAGGCCTCTGGACCTGAGGTAAAAAAAACTATGAGGGGGAGAGGGAACACCTATCCCCCTGGCCAACACCTATAAAAAGCCAGTAGACACAAAAATTAATAAGGGTATGAGGGGCAAAAAGGGGACAAAATAAATAAAAATTAGGAGGGACTTCGCCAAAAAGCCAGACAGGTCTAACACACACACTACCCTAACCCTTTGGCAAGGTGGTAGGGGTACTTCAAGTCAGACCCCCAAGCACTTCTTTACTTAATATTAAACATCTAACCCACACTATCATTTTTTCAGTGACTCCCAAAGTTTTAGAACTTAGGCAGACACTTTTAAAAACAAATTTAATCTAGGAATTTGCTTGTGCCCCAGAACCACCCCATTGATCTTCAGGCTTAATTTTGTTTAAAAAGCTGAAGCAAACTTTCAGAGAGATAAAAAAAAACAGTGGTAAAACCCAGACCTCTTGCTTGCATTTTAAATTACAAACCAGACCTATTGGATTTGTCCCAAGGACCTGGCTTAGCAGTTCGGGCTGGACTGTTCCCATGAGCCACAGTGTCAAGACTGATTTGCATATGGCCAGGTCTAAACTGGGGTGGCATGGTGAGCAAATGAATGATGGATTTAACACAGATCTCTTGACTGGGGGTGAATGTTTTGATTTGTTCTGCATTCGGTCCATCAATTGTGTGTCTTTTGTTTTCTCGCCCTAAGTGCGCCAGGTATGCCCAGACGTGGGTCCTGGGCTCACTGTGCCACTGGAATCAAGCTATCCTGGCTAGAAGGGGTTAAACTCCGAAACCGGTCCTAGGATGCTTGTTTCCGGTCCTGGGAGGACCTGGCTTGGCAGTTCGGGCTGGACTGTTCCCATGCGGCACAGGGTCAAGACTGATTTGCATATGGCCAGGACTAAACTCGAGTGGCATGGTGAGCAAAAGAATAATGGATTTAACCCAGATCTGTTGACTGGGGGTGAATGTTTTGATTTGTTCTGCATTCCATCCATCAATTGTGTGTCTTTTGCTTTTGTCACCCTAAGTGCGCCAGGTATGCCCAGACGTGGGTCCTAGGCTCACTGTGCCACTGGAATCAAGCTATCCTAGCTGAATAGGGGTGGAACCCTGAAACCGGTCCTAAGATGCTTGTTTCCGATCCAGGGAGGACCTGGCTTGGCAGTTCGGGCTGGACTGTTCCCATGAGGCACAGGGTCAAGACTGATTTGCATATGGCCAGGACTAAACTGGGGTGGCATGGTGAGCAAAAGAATGATGGATTTAACCCAGATCTGTTGACTGGGGGTGAATGTTTTGATTTGTTCTGCATTCGGTCCATCAATTGTGTGTCTTTTGTTTTCTCGCCCTAAGTGCGCCAGGTATGCCCAGACGTGGGTCCTGGGCTCACTGTGCCACTGGAATCAAGCTATCCTGGCTAGAGAGGGGTTAAACTCCGAAACCGGTCCTAGGATGCTTGTTTCCGGTCCTGGGAGGACTTGGCTTGGCAGTTTGGGCTGGACTGTTCCCATGAGGCACAGGGTCAAGACTGATTTGCATATGGCCAGGACTAAACTGGGGTGGCATGGTGAGCAAAAGAATGATGGATTTAACCCAGATCTGTTGACTGGGGGTGAATGTTTTGATTTGTTCTGCATTCCATCCATCAATTGTGTGTCTTTTGCTTTTGTCACCCTAAGTGCGCCAGGTATGCCCAGACGTGGGTCCTAGGCTCACTGTGCCACTGGAATCAAGCTATCCTAGCTGAAGAGGGGTGGAACCCTGAAACCGGTCCTAAGATGCTTGTTTCCGATCCAGGGAGGACCTGGCTTGGCAGTTCGGGCTGGATTGTTCCCATGAGGCACAGGATCAAGACTGATTTGCATATGGCCAGGTCTAAACTGGGGTGGTATGGTGAGCAAAAGAATGATGGATTTAACCCAGATCTCTTGACTGGGGGGGAATGTTTTGATTTTTTCTGCATTCCGTCCATCAATTGTGTGTCTTTTGCATCGTCATATGTCAAAACACATACTGCCATGTTTCAAAATGGTCACCTTCATACATCCACCCAACCAACATAACAGGCCAGCACAACCCCATCATACATCTACAAACACAATACCAAAACACCAATACACACAAAATATGTTCACAAATCCTGTATTATACACCAGCATTGACACATCTTATATCAACACACGCACATCATATTTCATCTCACCCTCCATCATACCTCAACACACCCAACATTGTATGCACTCACAACCAACATCAAACATCAACTCATCAACCAATATACATCTGTTCAACCAAGATTTTGGGCACACACAAACGTCAAAAACCAAGTCACCCACCATCATAAGCCAAGTAAACCATCTTCTTAAGTCTATTCAAGCATCATCATACATCAACACTTTCACCATTGTATACCATTGTCATACGTCCACAAAACTAACATCTTATTCCAACACATGATCATCATGCAGCCACACAATCAACATCTTAAGCCAAGCCCCCATCATCCTATACCTGCATGCACACCTTCATATGTATGTCCACCCATCATCATATGGCAACACATTAAACAACATACAGCCACTCACTCACCTAACGTCACATTTGAAAACAGAGCCACATACCATATCTGCACAACCTCCAACACAACATAACACAAATCCGTAAAACAAATACAAATACCATATATTCACCATCATAAACCCAAACCAACAACACACATGTGAATATATGCGTACACAATCAATAATAAATGTCCACATAAGCCCATTAGAAAGCCAGTCAGCCTTTATCATACAGCAGCAACCTGACATCATACATCTAAAAAAGCAGAATTTCATGCACATGTATACATCCAGCGCAGAAAACACATCACACACCCACATTCATATGCCAAAACACCAACTATCAGTCACTCACACATTTATCAATGCACTGCAGTGTCTCTACAGGAACACTGTCATACCATCATGCATCCTTTTTACAAAGTTCTAAACATAATCAATGATTTTTTCCCAACCCGTCTCTATGTAAGCTCTCTCAAATACATGGGTATAGGCTAAGGTTGACCAGGTATAGAGGCCCGGTGTGACAAATGCCAAAGGTATTTTTTGCAAAATGTAATTTGAAAAACAGAAAACAAAAAAAATATCCCTAGGCACCAAATATGAGGGAGTTCAGGTTTAGTAAAGCTTTTAAAGTTTCTTCACAATAAAAAGTAAAGAAATTCCCAAGTGATGGTGCTACCTTCACCATGTGTCCACACACCACCTTACTGTGTGTACAGTGCAACCTTTGCCATGTGTCTCAGTCCCATTGTACTAAGTGAACCTTAAATCACACCCCTGGCATACAGTATTTTACATCACACACGTGCATACAAAAAATGATAAACAATCCATTATAAGACTTTGTTAAGTGCATCATATGCCAACACTTCCACCACCATATCACACATCAGCTCAACCTACCTTCATACCTGTTTCTAACCATCATATAACAAGACGACCTCACACATATAATCATCAACTTGACATCATATATGACCCCAAAAACACCATTATATATACACACACACAAACGCTAGTATGTGACCCTCACTAACACACAACTGCAGAGCTACATTCATACAATAATATCTAGTAGCATACATCTCTATAACTAATATCAAATAGCCACACTGCCACCAACCAAATACCCACAGCATGATGATATGCTGAAACATTTACAATCATGCATCCCAAAAACTTTAACACGCACATAACAACCATAATACAGCAACACAAACTCAATGAGTGTGATATATACACACTGCCACCATTTAGCAATACTATACACCGTAACTGCAATAACTCACAGAATCATACTTCATTTATAGGTTTTAGAACAGATCAAATGATAGCTTGAAACACATCACACTGCAAACGTACTGTATAATAACACAGCTACAATCCCACCACCCACACAGTCACAATACCTAGCAACATACATCCAAACAGTCATCATCGTATACGCACACATATATCAAAATGTATCCCTACCATCATCATTATATAGCAACTGACCAATGATCATGTCGCCACACAGCTACCATTTTACATTGCTCAACAATGTCACTTCAAAAACATTATCACAACATCATTGAATCTTTCATAAACTTACTGACACAAGCAGTGCCCATGAATACCAGGGGTGGCATTTTAGGTTGACTTAGTACAGCCAAGTTTAATCATGAAGTGAAGGAAGTACATTAACTTAGAGATTTCTTAACCTCTCTTTTTAGTAGTGAAGCAACAGCGTTCTCACTCGGAAACCTTAACTCCCTTTTAACTTTAGGTTTTTTTGTGTTTTTTTTTTGTTGGAGGGATAGGCCATTTTGTGTTACACCACTGATTAGTTTGCATTCTACATGACTGCATTTGTTTCTGATTCCTGAGTATCCGATTCTGCAGTGGATCAATTCAAATCCCCCAAAAGGTAAATATGGAACTGAATTTCAGATAATGTTACACATCTGTGCGGGATAATTGCCTATGCATGGCTTCCACTCTGCACCGACTGGCGGTGTAACAGATGATATTATGTCTCAACACATTGGCGGAGTATGCCAAATCACCTCAATGTGCAGCGCGCGCCTGCCAGCACTGCCACACCAGAAAAAGGCCTGCCTTATGATCTTACTTGTTTTAATTACTCATACCTTAACAAATATTATGACCTGCCGCCTGAATAATAGTTTTTTGGGCCACATACGAAGCTTAAGTTAACTTAAGTGATAACTGTTTAGTTGTCTTTATTTACATGTTGTAGCACATCAAACACAAGAGGTGTAAACAAATAGACTTTTTAAATGTTTTGCCTGCCTTAATCCCAATCACTAAATAAGCGACGAAGCTAAAATCCAAACATTTGGCAAAGATGTGGACTGTAAGAGGCAGGAATTAAGAGTTATATCTTCAAAAACATGTTGGCTTTTGCTTTTATTAATTTTGGGTGGGGGTGGGCGGAAAAATGTGGCAAAAGACAAAAAATTTGCCCTTTTTAGGTCGTGCCTGGGCAGCCCATGTGCTGCTCTGAGAGGCATGCTGTATTGAGGCTGGGATTTGAATCTCCGCCCACATTTTTCATTGGCTTGTGTCATTATCCATCGTAAACTGTGGCTGCTCATTGGTCAAAAGGCTTAGTAGTCCCTCCTTGGTACCGCCTTGTCTCATTTTGTAACATCCCATGACAACACCCACTGATACGTGTTTTTGTTGCTCGGTAGGCTTTAGTTACAGCCTCTGAGCACTATTTTCTCAAATAGCTGTGACCTGGAAGAGGAGGGGTGATACCTCAAAACCGGTCCCAGGATGCTTGTTTCTGGTCCAGGGAGAACCTGGCCCGCCAGGTCTGGCACAACTGTTCCCATGACGCACAGGGTCAAGACTGATTTGCATATGGCTAGGTCCAAACTGGGGTGCGAAGTGAACTAAAGAACGATGATGGATTTAACCCAGATCTGTGACTGGGGGTGAGTGTCTGAAGAGTTTCAGAACTCCGTCCATCATTTGCTAGTGTTTGCTTTGTACGCCCTAAGTTGGCAGGCTATGCCTAGACGTGTGTCCCTTGCTCACTTTGCCACTGGATTAAAGCTAACCTGGCTGATGAGGGGTGTTATCCCGAAACCGGTCCTAGGATGCTTGTTTCTGATCCAGGGAGGCCCTGGCCTGGCAGTTTGGGCTGGACTGTTCCCATGAGGCACAGGGTCAAGACTGATTTAGATATGGCTAGGTCCAAACTGGGGATGCGAAGTGAGCTAAAGTACAATTATGGATTCAACACAGATCTGTGACTGGGGGTGAGTGTCTGAAGAGTTTCAGCACTCTGTCCATCATCTCCTTGTGTTTGCTCTTTCTGCTGTTGCAGGCAGGACACGCTCTCTCCTAATGCTGACTAAAAAACATTATAACACTCGTTTGCAGTGAAATAAGTCTCGCATTTGCGAGAGCTTAAGCTATTGGCATTGTAAATGACAATGCCTTTTATTTATCTGTTTTAAAAACAATGCATAAATAAAAGGCATTGCCATTTAAAATGCCAATAGCTTAAACTCTAATAAATGCAAGACCTATTGCATTACAAATGGGTTTTTCAATATGCTTCAAGAGAAGCTGCCGAAATTTGCTATGGGAGTGAGCAAAAGAAAAAGGTAGATTTCAGCTGTTTTGTGCACTATGTGTCGGTTTTATTTGGTTAGCAAAACGACGTGAGATTCCCATGAACCAGGCAGATCGCTGTTCTTGGGTAGTTCGTTGGCTGCCTTTTTTCATATCTGGCAGACACGATGATATAAAAAAGTTTCGCAGACTACTTCAGAGCTCCGCTTACCACAGAATGAAATATTAAATCGATCCATTTGCCACATTTATTTACTTAGACTCGCTGGCTATAGTGTTGTGTTGTATTGTTTTTTCTCCCTTACCTTTTACGGGTGCGCTTGTGGCATAGTGTTCATGTGTCTGTGTCCACATCCGTATCCGTGCCATTCACTATGTGTCACAGGATCAAATGCTTTAAATGTTAAGCTGAATTTTAGATTGTACAATAATTCTTTTGCATTTTCAACAAGTGAAATGGTGGTGTATTTCAGACTTACATCAAATGGCATCATGTTCATAGCATCTTGTTTCTCACTTTCACAACAATATGATGCCAGTAGAAAGTTTCTATAATATCCCACATTCCTATTTAAAGGTCACCTTCGCTTAAGGTCATTCCCGCTTTAGAGACCAACAGAATAATATCTCTTTGATGTCTGTCTTTAAAACATGAACACACCATTGTCTGCATGTACAAAACTTAAAACCCACTGATGTACTTTTTTCATGTGATATGAATGGTAACACTGGACATTTCATGTTTGAATGACACTAAGGGTCATATCAATGATAATAATAATCCTGTGTTTGTAAAGCGCACAGCTACCCATAGGTTTCCCAGTGCTGGGGGTGGTCGGAAAGATTAAGCAAGCTAATACCCAGCGTCCGGCGTCAGTCGCATCAGGACACCTTACTGTGCTGTGCGGCATGAAAGGAAGAGGGGATGAATGCACCATATCTACCAAGATGTGTCGCATTCCTGCTCTCTGCATGCGCTGGCGCACAAACTGTTGTCTAGCACCAACGCAGGCATCCCTGCACCATGGTGAATGATGCCTGCGGTATAGGCAGTTTTGTTTTTGTGCAGGAAGGGACACCTCTGAGGCTTGTTCCACTTTCTGCATGTGCTGCACACCAGAATGCAGCACATGTAGAATGAGGAAAAAACCAGGAGAAATGAAGATCTTTCTTCTCGTTACGCCTTCTCTGGGAAGGCATAGCATTCAGATGCATTCCCAGTTCTGTCAGTATTGGTAAATTCGGGAATGCTTCAGAATCCATGGGTGAATTTGTGGGAACACCCACGTTCCACCCATGGAACGCCTCCCTGAGGCAGAGACTTGTACTACCTTGCATTACTTGACCACACACGGTGGCCTTGCATGACTTGGTAATCTCACGCACCCCCTTGCATTGCATGGCACGAAGCCGATGCAAAACCCTTGAAAAATATGCCCCTATGAATTTTTGATCCAGATTCAGAATTGGGGTGTGCACAACAGCTTTATCTGTTGTGATACCTTGTAACTCAACAATAAGGTGTTGTGTCTAGTTTGAAAACAATGACATATGTGTAATTCATCACCTAGATATGCGATGCGCCACCAAGTCCAACTAAATGTTTTTTAACAGAATGACTATAGGAAGTCGTATCAATAACACGTAAGAGAAGCACTACTGTTTGGGTGCCAGAATGCATGTTGAAAGGGTGTTAGCTGTAGTGAAGCCTGTATGGGAGGTTTTCAGTGAGGGCACATTGGGTTCGACCCAGTTTCGAGTTCAAGTGCATGGTTCAGAGGGTGCTGGTTGTAGTGAGGCCTGCAAAAGAGGATTTGAATGAGGCACATCTCAGTGCAGACATGAACTAAATATCTGGTAGCTGCCTACTAGTGTAATTCATTGAAGAAAGCCTTAATGCAGACACCCTTGCACTATGGGGCAATGATGCTGGCATTGGGCCTAGGCTGCCACAAGTGTGCCCAAGCCTTAAGAGAACAGAACTGATTATTTATTTATCAAACAACAAAATAGTGTCATATGTAGTAAGTGTGTAAGCACAAATACAAAGGATAAATGAACCTTAATAAATCACATTGGAATTTATAAGGAAGCCCTCACTCACCACCCTGGGTGGTGACATGCTTCATCATCGGGCCCACAAGGAGAAGCCGAATGCCTCCCTAGTGTACTACAATGCCAGGATACTGCGGAGGTGGTTTTTCGTGACAGTGATGTGAAAAATTGTGAGTTTAAAAATGTCAAGGTAGTGTACCACGCAAAAAATGGATTCAGTGGTCAACCTGACATGGTTAAAAATATGTGTTGGGAAATCACCAGAAAATATTTTTGGGTATTTCCACTTAAAGTGGGGTCGACATGTTTCTGCCCGTTATGTGTAGTTTACTGGGCTTTCTTCAGGACCGTGAGGAGTGTACCCCGGCGGTGTGGGCGCACTAAGGCCCACCCTTACCAGAGGACGTGAAAGTTAAAATCCAGTGTAAAAATTAATAGGTGCAAAAAACAAACCAACAAGTTGTGGGATTTACCTCAAATTGAGAGGAACCTGTATAGTTTGTTAGATAAAAGATCCACACCCCATAGGTCTCGGAGGGGGGTGGAGGCGACAATGGCACATCGCCCGCAACGCCTGGCACCCGCTCAGCACCTAGGATCTCCCTCAACCGGACCTCGTGGAGAACAGAACTGAGCCATTTTTAAGAAGATATGGTACAGTTCTGCTCTCTCCCATTCACACCACACAGCCCAACAACTTCACTTGCTGCACTGGGTTTCCTGAACTCTTTGGAATTAAGTTCCTTCAAGCTGAAGGAAGACTGCTCCAATGTGTGGATGGCTCAATATGCTCGACAACAACGTTTCCAATACATTAAAACCATAAGCCCTCAACATAACCCAAGTGTGCCCTTTGCTGGACATTTTTAACCATGGTTGACAAAGTTGTGTACATCAACTAACCTGACGTCACTGCTGGATGCAAAATCTCCCAGAATGCACTCTGCAAGCAGTACACTGGCTACAAATAGGAAGTAGATGCGTTTTCTAGTAGTGCAACTCCAAACAAAGACACATTAGATTTATTCAGAAGAGAAGCTGAAAGCTCAAATGCCCACTCTTTAACCCCTTGCAGGCATGTGATGGAACCGTTCCGTCACGAGTCTCGGGTGGGCTGTGCTGGTGACGGAACGGTTCCATCACGGCCCGCTCGCCGAGCCTGCGCGGTGCGAATTCCGCGCCTGCGCTGGGCGTTCTATTAGGCGGGCGGGGCCGTGACGGAACCATTCCGTCACAAGCACAGCCCACCCGAGGCTCGTGACGGAGCGGTTCAGTCACGAGTACGGGAGCGCCATGCGGCCCCCCTCTCCCTTAGCACTGCGGCAGAATAGCCGCCGCAGCTAAGGGGTTAAAAGGACCATCCACGGTAGATAAAAATAAACCGATTCTCTTTTATGCAGTGGTGCTTCCATAACAATCCCCAACAGAAAGAATTAGAACCTGTTCCTTTGTTTGGTGATGTCTGCTTCAGCTTTGCGATGTTTTGTGACAGCTTCAACAGGATGGACCTTTTATAGTTGTTTTTGATAAACAAGATAACAAAAAAAGGGTTAAATCCCACATCGGGCAAAAACAGTATTTTATAATCCACCAGTCATGCTGCAGAGCAGATAATTTTGAAGTCAATGAGTTACCAGACCTATTTTCCATTATGCAGCATTAGAATAAATATAGACTTACCAGGAGATGTGAGAGGAATACCATACCTCCCAATAATAATGTTTTGCAAATGTCACAGCCACGCTTTAATTTCTTAGAATATGGAAATTGCTTGAGCTAAGAATGTTACCACCTGGTGTGCCCCATTTTTCACGGATATCTTCTAAATACAAGGACGGCAGTCAGTAATGACAACACCACGGCATTCATTTCTGCCATATTTTACAGAAAGTCCTAGATTGGAGCCTTTAGTTTTAAAATAGTTGCGAAATAGTCTGTTGACCTATCCCTGTCCATTGACAGTTTAATGCATGCATGCTAATTAACCCAATTCAGACAGAAGACTCATGATTTTTAACCCCTTGGGCGCGGCCGCGATTCTGCGTCTGTGCGGCACATTCCGATCGCGGGTGCGGTCATGACGGCCGGGAGCTGTCATCAGCACACGAGCACTGTGTGCCATGATGGCTCCCGGCCGTCATCAGCATGGAAGGGGTTAAGCTAAAAATGGCTTTGTTTTGGCTGTCTCCCTTTTGAGATTGTTGTTCCTTCAATAGAAGTCAACGAGAGAAATAGATTCCTTGAATTCTTTTTTATAAATCTTCCTTTTCCATAATATTGCTATTTATGTTTTAATGCTGTACAGAAAAAACCTAAGTTAGACCTTTACTTATACACTTGTATATGGCAGGTTACACATAACAGCATTCTATGCAGACAACCACCAAAAATGTTGCCTTAAAAAGCAATTATGATAATCTCACACTATTGTTTAGAAATTCTAGCGATAATACAGTTTCTGATTCTCAATTTTTTTTTAGTGCTTACCTGGTCTACCACTGAGGCTCTCATTATGAGTATCACCTTGAGGATGATGTGATGTTTATCACGCCCAGGAAAGTGGGATACTCCAATTTCTGAATTTATCAGTTGCGATAAATAGCACCTACTTTGACTTTTCACATAATAATTGGGAATAATATCTGGATTTTAGTGTTTTCCTTAACAAAATCCACATGTGCCAATAGTGAGCTTTTACCTGCAGTATATTTTGGCAGGTTGGATCTAATACATATTATGCAGAGTTGTGGACTTTATTGGACCCAGACAATACAGAGTGTGATAAACTCTACTTAACTTGCAATTCCAAAGCATGCATAAACAGGGGAGTAGGAAAGGACTCCTTTTGACAAGGTCATCCCCAATTGTTGCTAGGTACACAAAGTGATTTCTACTGGAAGTGCACTGGGTGGTTCCTGCTAACCTGGTCACCAGTGCCAGGTCTCTTTTCCAAAACTGTACAATTGAGCCCCCAATTGGCAATACCTTTAGCACCCCCCATAAGTCCTTAGAAAATGGTACCCCTGGTACCTAGTGCCTGAGGTACTAAAGAGGGTCCCCCAAGGGCTACAGCATTAATTATGCCACCCTAACGGACCCCTTACCAAACTCATGCAGAGCTGCTATCGTAGGCTTTGTGTTTTTGGTGCAGACAAAAGTGAAAAACACGACCTGACACATATTGTGCCAGGTCCCTTAACACTGCATGTAGTCCTTGTAAGTCACCCCTATGGCAGGCCTTACTGCCCAAAGGGGGGTGCTTAGTATTACATGAGGGCATACCTGCATGAGCCGATATGCCCCTGTGCTGGTCAGTTCCATTACTGCCAGTACAAGTGACCAGGGAAGCCATTATAGAACATATGCTGGACACTGGTGAAAATGAGTTCCTCAGCTGTGTGATGGCTTCACTGAAAATAGGGGTGTTTGGTATCAAACATCTCGTATTATTAAATCCACAGAGTTCATTGTTGGATTGGCCAATACATGCACACAGAGGGCACCTTAGAGTTTCCCCCTGAAAACCTACCAGCCTCTGTGTGCTCGTTGACTGGTTCCTGCCCGCCTGACACCCAAGAAACTGTTCTGACCTAGGGTGAGAGTCCTCTGCTCTCAGGAGACCCAGAACAAATGTCTATCCAGGAAGAGGGTTTCACACCCCCCTCCCACGGGGTAGCTTGATGATTAGACTTCCTAAGCGGGCAAGTTTCAAAGAGCTGCTGCCTTTAGAATGTGAATTTGGTTCCCGTCACTGGAGAGGAAGTTGACCCCCTTTGTCCATAGCCCCAATGGCACCAGTACAAGCGGGAAAATTAGCTGGTCTGGTAGGTGTGCAACCCCCAGGCTAGTACCACCCCTAAGGTGGGCTTAACTGAGGTGGACACGACTTTTCAAAAGTAGTCATCTTTGTGATAGAATGCTTAGGAATTCTGGGACAAGGTTATGCCCACTTCCCGCAGGAAGTGGCCATATAGGGAGCTTAGTGAACCCAAGGGTCAGTAGCCCATTGGCTACTACCCTACACTCCCCTATTGCCCCTAAATTCAGTATTCAGGGGAGCCCTGGCACCAGAACAACAGATCCTGTTGACCTGAAAGACAAAAAAGGGTGTGAAGAGTCACATCTTACAAGAACACAAGATCCAGCAACTGACTTGGTGCCAAACCTGCTGGCCTGCCTGCTGCCTTCACCAATTGCACAAAAGTTGACTGTCCTGCATCTACTGAGTCCCCAGAGCCCGGGAGACCTGCCAGCACCTCACCCAGGAACTAAGACCTCCCGATAAGTATCGGACCTTCTTCCCTGCATCCTGCAGGCATTCAAAGACCCCTAAAAGGACTAACTGAACACAAGAACCCAACTCCTGAAGACACCACTGCACCATCACTACAAGCCTGAGTTGAAGGGGGACAACGGTAGTAACGTAGTCGCCCAGCCCTCCAGAGACCGAGTCCAGTGTGTTGACACCTCTAATGGACTCCCCGGAGTGGCCTGCAGCCTCTGCACGAAGGCCCCCCCTCTATCTAGATGGCTCCCGATAAGAAAAACCCAATTCCTAAGAACACCTCTGCACCCATCACCCCTGTGCCATGGAGAAGAGTACCAACGGTGTCCCTAGGTCCCCGAGCATCGTGAGACCTGAGCCCCCCTGTTGGTACAGCTAGACTGGACTCCAACTCCGAGCCTGCAGCCTCTTTCCGTGAAGATCGAACCCCATAGAGTAATATTTGGCACTTAACTCTGTTCTGCACCACTGCACCTGGCTGCCCTTGTGCTGCTGGTGCTGCCTTGGACCATGCCCACCGCTTAAGTTAACTCCTGGGGATTGGTCCCATAAGCCACTGCAAAATAACCAAAAGCTGCATTGACTTTTCCTCCCATAGGATAACATTGTACCTCCCAAAAATTACAGTGCCGACTTTTTGAACTAAAATATTTCTATTTAAAAATGAACTTACCTGAACGAATTGATTCCAGTTCCGTAGCATATATAAAGATACTGGTTAAGTTTATAATTTGGTGTGGATCTCCTTCTTGAGTCGCGTCTCACTTATTGACTATTGCCTGTATTTTCAGACGTCTTGCACTCCTCTGTGATAAGCTTAAGGCTGCTCGACCACCATACCCCCTAGAAGAGCACCTTGGGATTGGCATAGCAAGCCCCTGTCCACACATAAGGAAACCCCTGGACTCTTTACACAATATACCTCATTTTGATACATCATATAAAGAGCCAGCTTCTTACAAGGGGTTTGTGCAGAGATCAAGAAAGACTGGACCATTCATAATGAGGGCTTAGGAGCTGTGATGGTACCTGTAAGATACCTTCATAGGTTTTTTAGGCGCTCAACACGTTCACTTCTCTTTCCCATCATGTCTTCCCTACTTTCTCTGTACTACCAACCTCCCTGCAGATAATTGGCAGTGCATAAGAAACCAACAATAAGTAAATAAACGAAAACAGCTGTGCTCACAAAGGCAGAATCACTGAACACTGCCATGTGGAGATGGCAAGAATGCAGGCAGGGCCAGCCTTTAGCATGGGCGAGCTAGACCCAGGCCCAGGGTGCACATATTCTGAAGGGCGCATGGAGCTGTGTGTATTAAGTTTATACCAACAAAAGGGCCCTTCTCATCTTACTCCAGCCTTGTCCTTGTGTGTTTGTTTCTGTCTGATTTGCCAGTTTAAAATGATTTTAGTCCTTCATTATCATATTACAGGCAATGTTTTAAACACTTTAGCCCCCTTCCTTGCCCTCTCTTCCCCCTCTGACCCATGCTGACACACATCCACAAAACCATCATCCGAGTGAGGCAGCTAAGCTATTTACGCGAGTTGGGGGAAGTCAGCGATGTTTGTGTTCAGGTGCCAGTCCCTGCTCATCCAATACTGACTGCTGCCTCATTTAATCCACTACCATCATCATGGGTGCAAATTTCTCTCCGTCCACACCCAGGGCGCTATCTTAGCAAAGGCCGGCTCTGAATGCAGGATTCCTGCAATGTTTGAGGATATTTCTGCAACAATAAGTGCCCCCTAGAGGGCGCCAGGGGGTATGCCAGAGAGATGATGGGTAATCGGAGAAACACAGGGGCAGATTTACAAGCCCCATGCGCCACTTTTGCGTCACTTTTAACATGGGAAAAGTAACGCAAAAGTGGCGCAAGGGGCTTGTAAATTTCCCCCACAATGTCAATGATCGGAACAGTCGCTAGGAGAGTAAAAGGTGTCGGTATTAACCCCTAATTCCAATATCATCCCAGCGCCTATTTGCACTTCTAAATGTAGCACCTAATAATACAGGTTATATACAATTTACTGGAAATCTGATAAAAATCCACTATTTTTACTGTAGTTTTGAGCGAAGTGGAGCATAAGTCATGTTGAAAACGCATTTGCCTCTGAGATTTTTTTTTCTTTTTATTAAACTTTTACATGACATATTCCTAATTTTATGCAATGCTGAAATCAGTACTCAAATGGTTGCAGAAAACACAGGCGTACGCTAGACGTGCTTAAATAATTTTTATTTTTGTTCATAAATTTCAAACAGTCGAATGCAAAGCCCTCCTGCGTCTTGGACTTTCTCTTGAAGTGTACCATTTTCCAACAACTGTTCCTTTACTATTATTTAATATTAAAAAGTACCCTAGCACATGTGACATCTGCGGTTGGTAAACTTAAAACTGAGGCAGACAAACTATAACAAAAGCATAATGAATTTCCTATTTGCTTCCTTGTAGCATCGTTGCCTGCATGGTTCTGTGGTTCCTAGGTAACATGCTTGACATCTGACACGCAACTGAAGATGGAAAAACGCAAGACAAATATATTATCGGCTAGCAAGCACGTGTCAGGTTTGTGAGGATGAAGGTGGCAAATGCCTCACTTGCTAATAAGGGGTTAAAAGGTGAAGGCAGAGCTTGGAGCTTGTATTAGCAACTGGCCAGAAGATGTACAGAAGCTTCCTGAACACAGAAATATAAGCAATTCATGTATTATGGCATCAGAGACATTTCTGATGAACGAGCCATGCATACAAAATAATCAACAAGGGATTAATCTATTCTAAAAAAAACACAACTTTTCATATAAATGTTATGCGTGCAGACAGGTATTCAAAATGCTTTGCTTTTAATGACATGTATCTTAGAGCCTACAGGGCCAAACCTTTAGAACGCCCCAAACACGACTTTGAGGGCAGTACACAACAACAACCTAAGTATAACACATTTCTTAAAGGGCCAGTCATCGTAGAGAAACAAAAAGTTCTCTTTGTTCAGATCCAAACCTACATTTCTAACTATCACCCACAATAGGCATTCTAGAATGTTTCCTTGTTCAATGATGTTATTGGGGCATAGCTTTCTGAGGAGCGGGTCCTCCCAGAATCTAGAGCCAGAATTTCAAATTTGACTTTAAAACAGGACCCTATTGGCCCTCAGTGGTTAATTTGTTAAAAAAATAAGTGCCTGGGTTCTATGTTAGGAGGCAGCTTGCACCAGCCCATTTCTCCTGTTAGAGCCGCCTAAAACAGAACCAACTACTAACCATGAAAGTGAGGAGAGGATGCGGCGTAATGGCCAGAGTTCCGACTTCAGAACTGGGTAGGCAGGTTCCAGTCTCTGCGTCAGCTTAACATACAGTGATTCTGGGCAAAATCACGTCATCTTCCTGTGCCTACAAAAATGAATGTATCCTTAACTGGAGCTCATGAAAAGAGACAGTTTTGATGATTAAGTGCCGGTGCTGAGCACCGGAAGCCACTGTCTCAAATTTAGCACTGAGAATGTGCTGCTGTATCCTAGAGACAGTATTTCAAATTTGACTCTGAAACAGGTCCCTCTTGGATCCTGCTTTTATGTCCTTAACTTTATAGGCAACAGCATCTTTTCTCAAAAATGACTGGAAACAAAAATTCAAGCAATCTATGTCAGTGATGCAGTCCCTGTTCAAAGTTTACATTTTCATCACCTTACATTCCCTAAGAGTATTTGCTTTTCCCCCACATATTGTGTCTGTAGATTTTTATGCATCACATGACTTTTGAATAGGGCATCTGTGAAATGAGTCGCTTCTAGGTGCCTGGGTGTCTGCAGGTGAAGGCGCGTGTTTATGACGGACACGTTTCAAGGGTCCCAAGCTGAGGCTGAAGACAATGACAGTTGCTCACAGGGCCTGTCACTGGATCATAAAGATGTGAGAAGAGAAATAGTGTTAGTGTCTACCAGAGTGAAGCTGTGTGTAAGGGAGAATGATTATGGTTGATACTCTACAAAGACCATTATCTCTTCCCCAGACCGTAGTAATGTTTAATTCACATTGTCATTTTTTCGGAATGTGAAACATTATCTGTTCTAAGTTCTAATAGTTTATAAAAATATTTTTGCTGTTATTTATTTGATACTGCTAAAAAGCTGTCAAAGCCGTTTGGTATGGCTTGTTTTAGGTATATTTTCATTGTATTATAACTCTAAATGCAATAGCATTAAACTTACAGAAGCATCAACACACTGTTCAGTTGGCAGTTTGCGTGCTTTCAGTCAACCCCATGGATCAAGCCTCTTAGAAAGGATGCCTAGTTACACTTGTTTGGCCACTCTCCTATATTGACTACCCCCCCCCCCCCTTTTTCATCCCACTTAAATCGCCATATCTAGGGCTATGAGAGCTACTGCGACATCATTCACCAAATGGAGGCTTAGAACGACCCCTGACTAAGGTAGGGTGACCCGTCGTCCCAGATTTGCAGGACAGTCAAATTTAACTCATGTTCCGGTTTTTAGAAGGGGTCGACTGAAAACCATCAAAGGCACTTTTTTAGGTGTTCTAAAGCTATGCTAGTTAGCAGCAGTTATAAGTTAGCAATTTAATTAACATGCATGATGCTGGTGTTAAAAAGTACATTTTTTTAATTTTCTTAGTGGCTCTATTGAGTTTCTATGTTGATGAGAGCTGTCATTCTGCGCCCCTCTGTTGATGTAAAATTGTAATCCTTCCTCTATTTTTGCAAAATGTCCTGTTTTTCGGTTCTCAAGATCTGGTCACCCTAGACTAAGGCCTAGTTTATGTGGGGGTTGGCAAGTCCTATGCTACGCTGTTGTAAGCACGACATAAGGTAAGCTTTAGCAAGCATAGACCAGACTATGCGTTACTAAGCAAGGTTTGTTTGATTAGGGCTCCTAGCTCACATTCAGTTTAACCTACCAGGCCTTCAAACCCTTGAAAATCCATTTCTAATTTGACACCCATAGTGAGCTGAAGTAGTATTAAGGTGTGATACAGTGCTTCATAAAACTTTTGAATAAATAAGGATATCTACTGAAGCTTTAAGTGACATCTATGTTTGTCGTCCTGATATGGATGGATGTTGAAAGTGATTTGCCCTACTGATGGCATAATATAAGATAACATAACATTAACTGTACACCTCTAGAAAATTGAAGCAGATTCCACTCAGCTAGGGAAAAATTTGGAAAGCCATACCAATGACTGTCAAAAGGCCTTGAAATGCCATACAAAGGCAATAACAACAATACCAACAGCAAAAGCTTGGCCTACAGCTCACACTGCTGACTATTCTACACGGCTAGATGCTACAGGATCCTAGCATGGGTTATTTTCTGATGCACAATGAAGCAGTGATTGAGTGGGCAAACTGGCCTGTTACATGTGGCCTTTCAGTCAGAATCATTTTGTACAAGACTCTGCAGTGTCCACAATTCACCACTGTAGGGCGGCGGGGGGATGTCAGGGTTATTCCCCATTTTAAGTGCTCAACTGAAGATAATGACAGAGAGCTGGGAGAGGGCAACATTTTGCCTGGCCCGCAGTCTTTATATTCCCAGCGACCTAGATACTGTGTCCTCCTTCCCGCCTAATTGATATTAAAAGCAGCTCAAGCCACAGACATGAAATTACAAGAGAAGAGATGGGATTGGTGGTAAAAAGAAATAGATGTAGATTTAAATGATAGACATAAAATGTTTTAACCCAAGCAATTCGTTTAACACCGAAAAACAGTGAGAGACATCAAAGAGAGACCACACAGTATACTTAAGACTCCATCATTTTCATCAGTAACTTCCTAAGTGCAAGTCCGTCCCTGTGCCACTACACTGAGGCTCTTCTTACCCTTCCATCAAATAGGGGAACCTCTCTTTGGAATCTTTTGTTAAAGTCTCCTCCACTTTGGCTTAATAAAGCTACACCTCATTCTTACTGTCTGTCGGCATTCTGTTCTTTCGGCTTCCAGAGGACATCTTCTAGCACTGGAGATGGAAAATCATTTAAAGATATTGCCAAAGCTGAAATCTTAACAACTTGAATTTTTGATTCTCTATTTTCTGATACGTCTTATGTGTTCTGGGTGCCCATGCATTGTGGCTCATTGGTCTTCTTTTAGCATCTGCCGGTTCCATGGTGTGCCACATGCATCAATCGTGCACCGTTCATCAAAGTCAAATTGCTCTGACTAAATAAATACAAATCATAAGTGATTTTCCACATGTACTCTAATTAACTGTCCACCAAATCAGTCCTGAGCAATGCTAAGATTAGTTGACAGGGAGTACATTCTTAACCCCTTTCGTGCTCGCGTCGGCTGCTGTCCGTCGCGAGCACTACCTGCTGCGTGCTGCGCATGACTGTTGGCCGACGCAGCCCCGCCCACTCCATCGAACGCCCCGCCGCGGTAAACGGGTTAAAGATAATAACCCAACAGAAATAAGTATATCGTGCAGAAGATTGCAACAAAATGGGACTCAATGTCTAACTAAGGTATGGTGTGTTTAAGCTTTTTATGGTCAATGGAAACCCGTAACCCACTAATGGCATTGACAACAGCAAAAAATAGTGTTTGATACTTTCTGACTTTTCACCAGATTTCAGTCTTTTCAGGTATGTTTCTATTTTGTTTGTTCAACACTTCAATACTTTAGCCTTCCCACTATACATTGCTACTACTCCATATTCTCTTTGGTTACCCTACTTATCATTATTGGGGTTCGCTGCACCTGTTACTATCTGGCTCCCCAAAATAAGCTGTGTCCCTGTTGCCCCAGTCTCTAAAGCCATCTTGCCAGAAATATCTTGTTTATTAAAGTTTGCATTTGCATGATGTGATAAACCCCCAGTGTGTACCATTCCTGATACCCCACCTAAACCTCTTCTACATCTTACCACACTTAATTTTTTGTGGCCAAGGAGTCCTCTATTATCAGATCTCTCTCGTATGACTCACCAACCAAAAGTAATGGACTCTCCCATCTTTTCTTCTTATCTCTATCCACCTTCATCTGTTATTCTATATCTACCCTGTAGTGTGTATTCTAGTGTCTAAGTCTGCAAGGTGAGGGTTTACATATCTAATTTACCACATGCACGCTTATGTGTCTAACCTCTTAACCCCTTCGATGCTCATGACGAGCTCAGCTCGTCATGAGGCACACTGGAGCTGTGCTTATGACGAGCTGAGCTTGTCATGAAATGATGCTTTTCAAGCTTTTTCCAGCACAGGACGGGAAAAGCCATAGCAGCCAAGGTGTTAATATGTCATACCATCCCTGAATCTAGTTTTCCCGCTTGGGGGAAGGGGGGTTGCACATATCTAATTACAATCAAAAGTTGGGGGAGATACAGGTTGAGGTTAACCCTCCTAACTGAATGAAGTTTCACAAAATCTGGAATGCCTGAAATAAAAACCTAACCGTGGGGAAGAACAGGATTTTCATCGAACATGTATGAAAATCCTCTTTCCAGAAAGAAAAATTATTTTCTAGAGTCCCCTCACCCACCAGAGTTTCTCCTTGGTGGCATGCTTCATCATTGGGGTGCTCTCAATCCACTGCTGATTGAAGCATGCTGCGACTTGCAGAACTACGTAGGAGCACTCGGTTGTAGGAAAATGTGTAGTGCAGTGAAAGAGGAGCGGAAAAACTAAAAGTTAAAAATACCTAATTAGTGGGTTAATATATTATGAGTGAATTCTCTTCATTTGTCATATCGAACCTGAATCTAGCCCTTTTGTGTTTCTGCATCTAATCATAGTCCTCCTCATGTGCCCTCCTGTCTTTAGTCAATCATCTATTACGTGTTTATCAGCATGTGACTAGTATCTCTAGTATCATGTGGAGTAAGAACATGTCCATTCTGTTTGGGCCCCATATGTGTCTGCAGAGGAGCTTCCTCATTTGGCTGCTGGCAACTAACTTCTTCTCACTTATAGCTGTGTCTGGCTCATCATCTGCGCTTAATTATGTCTACACTTCCCAACTTGTATTATTTTTGAATAATTTTTGCCATTTTATATAGCACAAACATGACCCGAAAGAGAGCTTTACATGAGCACCAGTTACATTACACAAAGCTCCCCGTTCATTTTTGTTTTAGGCACAGGGAGATTCAGGGATTTGCCCAAAATCACAGAATGTTGAGTCTACTTTGAGACTCGAACCTGGCTCCCCAGTTCTAAAGTCTGCAACAATAAGGTTAAGACTTATTTACATAAGGCTGATCCAAGCATAGGTGGCATGCTGAGCAAAATAACAATGGCTGAGATTAGTTCAAGCATTTTATTTAACACTTTTTTGTACACTCCAGTTTTAAAGTCAGCAGCTCTGGCTTTAATGCCACATCCTCTTCCCTCTGTCATCTCTGGTCTGCTAACTTCCATCCTTATCACTGATCTGGAGCTTAGGTGGTGGTGGTCCCTTTAATAGTCAAGCCAAGCTCGCTCTCGCCTTTGTGCTCTCTGTGGATATCCGAGAATGTGGGAAAAGACAACAGCAAATGTAGCTGCGACCATGATTAAAGTATTTTCACGATTAAGCCCTGGCCAGAGCAATACAAACCAGAAAGATCATTATGTAGCCAGGGTTGGATTGGGATCAAAAATCGGGCCGGGCAAGCTAAAAAAAAGTGGCCCACATTAGCATATTGCCTTTCCGCAAAACACTGTTTCTGCAAAATTTTATTTCAAAAAGGGTGGGTTTAAAAAAATGCATGGATTAGTTTACACTGGTGAAACACACCTGAAAACAAGTGAGGCACTTTTGCTCAGGCCCCCAGCCCCTGCTCAATATGCATATATTAATGGGCCGGCCTAGCAACAGAAAGGGAGTGACACCTCTGCTGTTGATAAAAGGCAGGTAATGGACGCCCATCTACCTCCAGAAAGGCCAGTCAGGCACCCACTGGGTCGCTGGCGGCATTGAACAACGCAGAAACTGCCTAAATCGGCCCCCAGGATGCTCAAAAAAGCAGCCCACAGCTGGAATTCGGATACCGGCCCCTCGGGAATTGCCCGAGTGCCTGTGTTACCAATCCAATGCTGGATGTAGCTGTTCATCATCTATGCTTTATGAAAGGGGCAGGCATCATCCCACCTTGGAACCAGAGGCAGAAATGGGTAATGGAGCACCAACGAGATACGAGGCAATTGAAGATGGTGGCATAACTGGATTCAAAGCTCCTACGTTATGTATTCAAGGCACATTGGAATGCGGATCTGCTCCAAATAAGTCTAGACACCAAAAGAAAATCATTCTGTGATGGCATGGAATAACAAATAGTTAAACGATCGGGAAAGCCACTCTTCTTTACAGAGCAGGCCCCTGCAATGTAGGTAAGAGCCAACCTTTTCAGGGGGGGGGGGGTACACTGCGCCATTCTGCGGGGGGCTGCGGGGGGGGGGCATCATTTTGCATTACACCACTGTTTAGCACGCACAGGAAGCCCATTTGTAAAGGTTGAATGGCCCACTTTCTGTTGCTTTTTCCTGTTTTTGGGTGTTAAACTGTAGTAATGATGGAGAAACTTCGTCCAGACAGTGTTAATCTGTGTAAAAAGGACAAAATAAGGAAGTAATACTATCACAAAATGTGATGCATTAGGCCACATAATTTGTCTTTTCTTGACGCATAATTTAGCCAGCCCTGCCGCATAATTTGGTCCTCCCTTGCCGCATAATTCCAGTGGCCCAGATTAAAGGTAGCCCTGCACTTAGGGGCCTGCCATCCAGGCTGGATTGCCTTCTTATCACTCTTGTTTAGCAAACAGAACCTTGAACCCTTAGAAATGCAAAACCTTTAAAAGCAACACATGCTTTTCCGTCTACGGAGTTGAGGCGAGCGTGGATTCCTCGAAGGAGAGCGGGGAGTTGATGAAAAACACAAAGGCACCACAGACGGCAACAGCAACTCCTTTCCCAGCAGTTCTGAGAAATACCACAGTGGAATTTGGTAACAAATGTGTAAACAGACTTCAAAAACATGACTGGAAGCTTGTGTTCACATAATGTAAATGCGATGAGACGGCGTTGGAGTTACACCCCAGCCGCTCCTTTGTACACCCATTTTTTTCTTTGTAGGAAATTCGTGGAAGGCATGATGAGTATTGGATGAGCTGAAAATAAAGAAAAAAGATATCCCATGTATTTCGATTTCCTATCACGACAGAGACCCACACCATAGTGTTCAGTTTCCTTTCCAGCAACATACTTCTCTGCCCCAGTCGATTAAATGAAGGATGTGACATTGAACTGGACTTTGCTGGGTATTATACATGCACCTAGAGGTGGCATTTGGACAGATAGCGCCCTGGGTGTTTATTACAAACTCCAATAGGGCGATATTTTTGCAAACAATATTTAGAATAAAATATGCATCATGTCAGTTGTTCGGATACCATCCCGACAGAAGCGCCATAACTTTTCGTCAGAATGGAATTACGGTAGGAATTATTCTATATTTATTTTCATTTAACCTCATAGGAGCGTCGAACGTTCAGCGCCCAGTGCTGAACATTCGAAGAACGAATGCTGGCCCGTCGGCCAACGGTCGTGCGCAGCACTGGCAAGGTAGTGCTCGCGACGACCGTTGGCCGACGGCAGCACTTAAGGGGTTAAAAGCAGTGTTTTGACAAAGATTGCCAAACACGTAGTTAAACATTTCAAGTGACTGTGTGAGAGTGCAGAAGCATTACAAATACATTCTTGTGAATTTCTTTGTGTCTACAAAATAAAATCACCTTTTGAGATATGTATACTGAATTTTAGTTTGTCATTTGTTTTCATACTATAGTAGTAATGTAAACATCCCCAGTAGCAGCTGGTGAGGTGGACAAGTGGCGAGGCGGGGGGGGGGGGGATTAGGAGGTGCACAGGGGTCGCAGATTGGAAAAATAAAAAACATTTTTAAAAAACTTACCTGCAGCCAGCTGCGTATCACTCTTCTGCTCCTCTTCTCCAGGCGGCACAGGGTCCCAGAATGCCCTGCGGCAAATTCTGCAGCTGCTCTCACGCATGAGAGCAGCTTCAGGACTGGCCTGAGCACCCATGAATGGAGCTCCAGGAAAGCTTGGCAGTCTGTGCATGCACCGCTGCGGTGCTAGATTGGAGAGAGCTTTCGCTGCGCATGACAGTTTGGCCGGCCTGAGACGCCGGCCACTCATTCATGCGCAGTGAAAGGAGTGCACCTACCACTCTCCTCAGTGCCTGAAACCCCCAGGCCCCGCCCTCAAGACTCAGTATGAAAGGAAAAATAAAACCAGTGTTTCTTATTGTTTTATTTTTCTTTTCCTGCCCTTTTTCAGGGAGTGATGCTCCTCCTCCATAGCAGAGGAGCTGCCACTGACGATCCCCAACCATTGAGCCCTCTGTTCTTTCTCTTTACTAACTCCCAAACTGTGGAAGGGGCTTCCTGTTTCCGCTGGCATTATTGAGCCCAAAATATCATGTGGACAAGATATCATGCAAGAATATCGCGGACAAGAATATTGTGATGGTATATTTCAATGGAAAACCAAAGATTCACTTCACTTAACTCCTCATATATGTACCTTGACTATATATATCCTCAGGGCACTCAGATTTGTAGTTAAGAATAGTAAATCTATACTTCCCTCCTTGCCCTTACATTCTCGATATTTTGATCCTCAGTATTTTTGACACAATATTCTGTCCACATGATATTTTTGTCCTTGATATTTTTTCAGTGCTCCTTTCCATTCACCTTTGCTCCTTAAGGAACTCCTTAGGAAGTTTGTGCCGACACCGACTGCTACAAAAATTCCCTGTTCAATATGATTCCCCTGTTTATGCAGGATTATTTACTGACACAGCGTGAGATTTACTGGAACAGATTAGTTTTTGGTAAGGTTATGCCTCCAGTATTTGGCATCTATGATTTTACAGACACTAGTACGGTTGCTGAGATCAAAGCAGCAGTCTCAGGCAAAAACAAGAGTGGCGGCCATTAAGCAATAGCGGTGGTCTAAAACAGCAATGGCGACCATACCGCCTCCTAGAATTCAGCAAATGTACTAATGTCTGTAAAAGCATCGAGGCCAAATACTGGAGGTGTTACATTACCAAAATCAAACATGTTCCAGTACATCTCTGGCTATGTTAGCAAATAATGTTTCATAAACAGGGGAAGAATATTAAAAAGTGAATGTTTGGAACAGTCTGAGTAGCAAAGCTAGCTCCTGGGAACGAAAATAAGCAGGACAAACTTCCTAAGTAGTTCCTTGAGGAGGAGAAGTGAAAGGTAGAAGGAACTCCTTCCACGGCTTAGAAGTTAGTAAAGAGAAAGAGTAGAACCTGCAGTGTTCAATGGCTGGGGATGTTTACAGTACTACTATAGTATGAAAAACAAATGAGAAACGAAAATTCAGAGTAGGTATCATTAAAGGTGATTTTGTTGTAGGCACTTAAAGAAATTCCCAAGAATTTATATTTAATGCTTCTTCACTCTTAGACTATCACTCGAAACCTGTAACTAAAGTGTTGGGAAATCTTTGTAAAAACACTACATTTAAATGAAAATAAATATTGAATGATTCCTGATTTAATTTCAGGCTGGTGAAAAGTTATGGAACCCCTAAGGGTATTGTATCAGAAAATCTGATATACATACCTTATTCTAAATATTGTTTACAAAAGTATTACATTGGAATTAGTAATACAAATCCTACTCCCAAATGTACAATATTTAGCAAAAACATATTTTAGACACATTATTTAGATTATTTGCTATTTAGGATATTTTTGTATACAATATTCTGACATACAACCTCCTATTTGGTAGTGTATTCATCCAGAAAAAACCCTGCCACTTAAAAACCTGATCACAAGTTCTCTACCCGACTCTTTAATCCCACTGCCAGGGTCAAACAGGGTTCTAAACAAGAGCCATAATCCCTAAATTGCTAACTGTGAGGTAAACACTGTAAAATTCCAGCTCTCCGTACACACCTGCTCTTGACTGCTGGTACCGCAGGTGATCAGACTCGCCTTTGTCTCTCCAGCCTTAGGCCGTGATTAAACTTTATCCTCTGCAGTACGGGCGAAATGACACAAAGTGTTCAACACATACAGGTAAAATTAGCGTGTCATGTAAAAGCCACACAGGGTGTATGGAAGTAAGGCACGTGTGAGATCAGGCTAATTTATATTAAGCAACATTTGTATCTAAGTAAAGTAATTATAAGAATAATCATCATTATAGATCAGATTTGTGGTCAATCTTGAATGATTGTTCAAGTGCAGAGTCCAGGCCTTCATCAATTATCCTATGTCCAATATTCAGATTTAATCTGCAAAAACCTAAAAAGTAAAAAATGTCTATTTTAAGAGGTTGTACTTAAGTGACGCGCATAACACCCTGTGCCGAGGATAAAAATCCTACCATATAGTGCTCTCAATAACCCTTTCACTACAGGGTCGCTAGGATTGATGATCTAGAGAAAAGCCTCAGGCCTCCTGACTTGGAATGATTCTATATTTTGTAATGTAATGTTGATATACAAAAACACTACAACGTATAGGGGTGTTCAGACTGCAAAAACAAAAAAGAGGTCAATCCTGCAGAACTGTCTGTTGAGCTGTTAAATACACTATGCTAGATAAAAATTGAATAATCTGCATGATCATTTCACAAATATGCTGACAATTCGTAAATGCACAGCCCCCCTATTACTACCCATGTTCAAAGGCACAAAGAGGATTACACCGCATAATTGAGTTAAATAAAATATCATAACATTGAAGAAATACCAAAATGCCTATGAGTACTGCTGTATTCGGCCAAAAGATCTCTTAAGCAGGAACTATTTGGGCAGAGGCCATTGATGTGCCCAACTGGAAACAAGGGGTGCACAACATGTTAAGAGGGGAATCGACAGTGTCGTGAAGGAGGGGAAGTGCATGTTTACTGCAACAGGTCGTCATCCCTGACTATTCTAAGAAATTCTATTACAATTGAGAAATCACTTCCATTCAAAATGGATTTTCTTTGATTTGTGCATTTCACTGATATCAGCAGTAGCACCTTCCCTTCCACAAAGATGCCCTCACTCTTAAGGACCAAACTGTGAGTTTTGAGCCTCTTAATAAATCTATCTGGTTAACATAACTTTTTTATAACTCAAATCTTGCTTTTCAAAACACCGGAAGGGCCCAGTTGTATGTCAATACAACGCAGGCTTTTACCCAGCGTGCCATTACAACGCGGGCTTTACTTCTCAAGTCGTTACCACGACTTGCGCTGTAGAGTGCTGGACTTAGGAATAGTAAGATTTACTATTCCAACATCAGCCTACGTACAGTAGGGAAGGTGTTGGAATAGTAAATCTACTATTCCTTAGCCTAGAGCGCCCTCCAGCGCAAGTCGTGGTAACGACTTGCGTTGTAAAGCCCGCGCTGTAATGGTAGTGCGGTGTAAAAACCGCGTGGTAATGGATGTTCCCCGGAAGGGCCCATCGTTCTACACCATGTTGGAAAAATATCCAGTGCATTGCATATGTTTAATATCGGATGGTGTCACAGTGATTCTATTAATGATCTCATAAAGAAACCTACATAATCTAGTCCTTGTGAATCTCCATAACATGCAGACAATGCTCTTGTAATGTAGCTTGCACATTTAGAAGCGATTACCCTTGGTCTTGGTTGCACATACTCTAAATGAGGGACAGATACAAGTTCGAAAATACTTGTCGGGCTCAACTTGAATTTACAACACTATTTCATGCCAAGTTTCTTGACTTTCCTGTTACTATGACATGCTCTGTTCTCTGCTGAGTGCCGCGTTCTGCTTCTTAAACAAAATCACTGTTATCCATTCACCTACAGGAATTATGGTGGAACTAACTCCATAAAGATCCAAAAAGGGGCAGTGTCTTTTCAGTGGTATCATTGCACAAAAATCAGTAGTTGATGGACACTGTAGGTGTCAAGTGCAATATCTAGTGGTGGTGTTGGTATGTGAAATGTGTTAGTGGATTGTGAGTGAGTTGATGGATTCTGGAAGATAAATGTTAAGTACTTTAAGTGCAGGCTTGAATATGTGAAAATAGCAATAAAAATATATATAAAAAAAAGATGTTAGATGGACGTTGACTGGAGCAGGTTATATGGTTCTGCTGCTCCATGTGTCTATGGCTCAGAAAATACCTCTAGTCGCCTACAACTCACGTCTGTGTGGGTCAAATTTCATCAGTTTAACAGAGACTCTGACATGAGCTATCACTTGAATTCAGATAGCATAATGAAAAGGAAAAAGTATAAAACCTTTGTTTCAATGGCATCACAGGAAATAAAATCACATGAACGTTGACTCAACAACATCACAGGAATTCCAATCATGGAAGTGGGAAAACCCTATATAAAATATAACATTAACCAAACAGCTCTAAGATTTCAATGAAGAAGGTATAAAAACTGCAGCATAAATAATAAAAAACCAAATTTATCTAGTGTCTTCTGATGTAGTGGCAGGGTATTTACAAATCCCAGGATTAGTGAAGTAAATAAACGGGCTAATTGTGAATGGGCAATTAGGGTAAATATAAAGATGACAGTGTTGTATAATCTCAAATTTTAGTTGGTGTGGGAGCCCTTAACATTTGTTTGCATTAATGATTCCCTGATCTCTCTATGGCTGGTGTGATGCAAAGAGCAGAGACCCAGATATCGAGCAATCCATCAATGACCCTTGAAGAGTGAAAGAAGTCTATGGCTCATTAGAAAGAACACACAACTGAAAAAAAAGCAATTTGTAAATGAATCACTGGATCTTAAAAGTTGAGTGTGTGTGTTATTTCTGATGCACAGTATCTAAAAATAAAGAGTAAACAAAAAAGAGCTTGGTGTTCGTATCACCATTAAATCTCCAATTCTCCGTCAAATCTACCATAGATAGGGTGCATTTCACCGCATTGGAACAGAAATGAAGGCACCCTGAGTAACTGATTAATGCAGAAATTCACCTCTAAAGTTGGATTCTTTTGGGAAATGGAGCTCGCCATTAACATTTTCTGGGCAAGTTAATAATATAACTTATAGTCATTCCAGAATTTAATGACTGCCCACTTCAGGGGGGTGGTTCGACTCCGACAACTGTTAAAATTGATTTGCAGTTGGTGCTAAATGAACCACCAATGTTCAGGTATGAATCATCCACAGACCAAGAGGTCACTGGCCAGACCACACCTTGGCAATCACCTTCCCTTTCCACATAGTGTCCTGCAAGTCAACAGAATGGCAAGATCATTCAATAAATTGTCATTGGCGTTGCCTTACTGATAGACCCATTGAGTCAATCAAGGTGAAAGTCCTTTCTAACATCTTAGCATCGTTTTATAAGTCAGCTAGATGTCAAGAGTGCCAATTGGAACCCATCAGGGTAGAGTCCTTTGTCTTATCAAACGGGAACTTCTTCACATTATGAATATATTGGTGACAAGAGATACCATCCCAAAATTCAGATTCATCTGTTATACTTCCATATTGAACAAGTTTTCTTGTTTTATCCGCTCAGTCCATTGCAAGGATAATTATATTTGCAATATAGACACTTCTGAGTCTTTTGATTGATTAAGCTCGAAGAAAGAGGACCACTGCATGTCAGCTCATATGTACATCTCATTCATCTTCAACCATGTTAAGCTTGTTTGAGTACATCCATTGTATTAAACTCCATCCCGCCTTCAATCACTACAAACACTTTGTACAAAGTATTAAAAAGAGAGATTAAATGTCTGCAAACTCTCTTTGGTATTTGGCCTGAAAAGGGCACAAGTCCTAAAAAAAAGAAGTGGGGGACGCTGTCACCGGAAGTGACGTCATGGTGAACAACCTTTACAACAAAACTTTTAAAACGCACTACCATTACACCGCGGTCATTACAACGCAAACCATTACAACGCATTGCGCTGGGGGGGCGCTCTAGGATAGGGAATACGTTTAATTTACTATCCAACACCTTCCCTAGTGTCCACGGGGACTGGTGTTGGAATAGTAAATTAAACTTTTTACTATCCAGCACCCCAAAGCGCTATGCGTTGTAATGGATTGCGATGTAAAAACCGCGTTGTAAAGGCAGATGTTGTAATAGCCTGCGTTGTAACGTCATACATCCAACGTCACGACAGGATGTGACGTCACGAAAGGTGCTGAGCTCCTCGTCCCAGAGAGGCCAAAGAGTGAAGTCCAGCTGTTTGTCAGGGGGGACGGCGCCCCCCGGTAAAATAAGTGGGGGGACGCTGTACACCTTCGTGGTATCCTGACTCGAGCCCTGGGCCTGAATCTCTGTATCCCCCTAATAAGTAAAGTTATGAATGGTTACCCTTTCAAATATTACTATAAATTTGTCTAGGCTCTACCCATAGCCAATACGCAGTGCGTCAATGTATATTTACAAATGTATATTTTATTCTGTGTCCCATTCTGCACTCTGCTCTACGCCTCTCATACTCGCAGTCTAGTTTCCTTGTAAATTGATCCTGCAAATTGCCCACCAACTTGTGCCATCATGGTTTATCGGGTAATCTGGCACTTCTATAATTGTGATACCGTATATTTAATCTTGTATTTCTATTTACATGTTATTTCTGTTATCTTCTGTAAAAGGATATGTTACCCACC
The DNA here is from genome assembly GCF_964263255.1 of Lissotriton vulgaris. Lineage (NCBI taxonomy): Eukaryota > Metazoa > Chordata > Amphibia > Caudata > Salamandridae > Lissotriton > Lissotriton vulgaris. Next base: position 1,304,648,351 of record NC_141694.1, read on the forward strand.
TGGGCCTAGTTTGTTGTGCAAAACAAACGCAAATAAATGGATAAAAAATGAGTAGATTTCTAAAACGGATTCGTCTATGTGCAGTCAACCCAACTCTTAACTTACATAACAGACAAAAAATCATGTGGCCCACCCAATAATAGTAAAAGAAAAGAAACCCATCCATTGTCAAAGAAGATAGTTATTTACGATGTAAACATTCACAATATAGAAGATGTTGACTTCTGGCACTATTTGGAGGCCGTTTTAATATTTCAGGCTACAGTCATACTTATGGTGTGATACAGGGAAGTCTTGTAATAGTCAGATTTGGGATGAGTGAATGTTTTTACATTTCTCTTGGTCACAGCCAGATACATGCTTGCCAACTGAACTTGAATGACTTTAAGTTCTCTTCGAACTGCAGTATTTGTGTCCGTATATACAACTATATGTGTGATTCACTCATTTGTTGAATAAGTGCAGTTACCCAAAAAATTATTATAATTTCCCTTGATCAAAATTACACTCATACCTGGCCAACATAGAATCATCTTTTTTCTAACCAGGCATCATCATGGAATGTTGAATTCCTGGATTAATGAAAAATGTTTCACTAATTTCAGAAGACTGATTGCTAATGAAACATAGTTAGCCATAAGCACGCATCTGGATCCAAGATACTGGGGTCAGCCAGCTGGGATATTTTTCATAGCGGGCCAAATCATTTTTCAAGGCAGAGCGGACACTGATTCTCTTCTAAATATTATTCACATGCTTGCAAAGGTCTTCACTTTCTTATAAAGGAATTCTTAATGTACAGCAGTTTGACAGTTTGAGACCCAAAGTTAGCATCACTGTTTCCCCTGATGCTTACTTTATTATGTTGTTGATGTCATTACAATGGGGAATATATACCCTAACAACGCATGTGAATACATTGCATGCCATTACAATGCGGTTGTTACAACGACTGCGTTGTTAGAACACATACCATTACATCGCAAGTCATTACTACGACTTGCTGTAGGGGGCGCACTGGACTTTGGAATAGTATTATTTACTATTTCTATTCCAGTTTGTGCGACAGCAGGGAAGGTGTTGGATTCTAAATCCAACACACTAGTGCGCTCCCTACAGAAAGTCGTAGTAATGACTTGAAATGTAACGGTATGTGTAGTACCAACACGGTCGTTGTAATGACTGCGTTGTAATGGTACCACGTTGTGAAGACAGCGTTATAATTGCTGTTTCCCACAATAGGGCATTGCTGACGTACACATGTAGCGTATTCAGAAATAAGGAAGGTTACACCTAGATGGAAAGGAGGCCATTTTAGCAAAATTATTGGCAATATGTCCTATGCATCCCTGCCACAAGAGAATGACCTGACGTCCCCCGGCATCTGAACACTAAACCAATCAATGATTTTGTTTCTTTGAAGAGGACCCTGGTACTCTCTATTCTTGCTTTTTATCACACCCTCAGTTCTTTTTATATGTTTGCATTCACTAGGGTGACCTCCTGCCATAGAAGTAAATTCTGGGCAGGGACTGTAAAAATTCAGGACAAAGGGTAACATTTCCAGGTGTGGCGTAACAAAACTTGAGGTGTTCCCCCTTGCAAAGTACATGGAGGGCCCACCCCTCCACAGCCCACCACCTACTACTTCTGTTGAGGGGGCTCTAGAGCTCATGGCCACCCAGGCACCGCGAGGGTTGTGGTGGCTTGTTACGCCACTGAATTCAGGACAAGAAGTCAGGGCAAAGGGTCAATTTTATGGACATATCTGTGTAAGTCAAGCAATATTATAACAGTAGATAGATGACCAGCACAAGTACAAATCAAAGTAGATTTATGTTCTTAATTTTGTATGAGACACAACAATATAGATCATCCTATGTAACTGGGCTTATTTACCTATTAAAAACCAGCAAATATTTGCAAAATGTAACATTAAAGAAGGATATTTACCAAACGATTCTGCCCTTTAGCCTAAATGAGAGCACCAGAAACAGTGCTCTGTTGATAAACATAGCTTTCCAGCTCCTAGATAAGAATAGTCCAGAAAGGTAGAGAAATGAAGGGTAAGTATGTGGGAGATATTGTGTGTATCAATGTGTCAAAACCCCCTTTGAGTAAAAAGAGAATACAGAACGTTCACTAAGAATGATGCAAGAACAACTGCACAGTCAAACCTAAAACATGAATTAGAGCTAGAAACGACCACAGACAAAACTTTAAAAAATCCCTCACCTACAATAATCAATCATCATACCAGATATGTGCCAAACAGTGCACCACCATATGCTCTGGACAGTGCACCATTGTCCACTGTATAATGTACCAGCTCCAAAGGCATAGTTCACCACCACAAGTAGCACACAGCCCTACCACTCACAGAACAGTGCACTACACCCGAAGCATATTCAGCTATAACCTGGGACACAGAGAACCACGACCCTCAAAACCATCTACCACCACCTGTGGCAAAGAAAGCCATCCACCACTGAGTAATGTATCCCCACAACTGACATTGTGCAACAACAGACACAAACCGCACTGCACTACTACCACCAACTGGTGGACAGCAGGCTCGATTAGCGGACAAGTGGTCATGCTACCTAAGGAAGACATTAAAGGAGCTATATTGGCTGCTAATGCGATAAGTAATATCTTTAGCACTAAGTAATTTGTAGGAGTTTTTCACTTCGTCTTTAATGATTTGAGAGCTTTTAAAACAAGATGTCTGGCCTTAAAATTATGACAGGGTCTAAACTGAAGTCTAATTTTAACTGATGCAGCGGAGACTGTTGCTGAGCCGAATACAGGAGCTCTGCACAGGGAACAGAAGTGGTCTGTGTGCCACTAGGCAAACAACCCCCGTAATTATGTGGTATTACCTTACCACTGACAGGATTCAAGCCTACCTGTACCTGTCCTCTGAATGAGATAAGTTTGTACTGTTACCGCTCAAGGAGTTACCTGGTTTACAAAGGGGCGCCTAAATTGCTGTTGCCCCATCTTATGAAAAAACAAATAGTATACTGAATTCACTTGATCGTCCTGTTTTTAATCTTCTGGTAGGGGGGACACCAGTAAAAACTAATTTTATATCATCTTCCGATTTTCATTCAAGAGTAGCAGTTTAAAAAAAGGGAGAATGTAAATGATGACATAAGAGGCATAACCTCACTCATACTAGGTTTTCAACTGTTACCCATGAGTTGGATAGCCCCTTTGCTGAGGTATGAACTTGCTCCCAGAGCTGAGACAAGGCCTTGGGTGTGGAGAGCTATTCTTTTCCTTCGAAACAATGACCATCTAGTAACTGCTCAGGAACTTGACTTCAAAAGTGCCTCACCTGTCACAGGCAGTTGTAGCTAACACATGGGCCTGCCACCTCCTTTGTCCCTCTAGCCAGCCAGGCTCCAATCCCAGTGGGAGAGGAGGTGCCTTCAGAACGGGTTTTGAGAGACCACAGAGAAGGGGATTGCTCATTTCCATTGCCACACCTTTGAGGTGGGCACAGGAGCTCTGCACAGGGGACGAAAGGCTCTGCCATGTTAGCTTTGGGCAGAGAGGAGCACTGTGGAATTATATGCAGTAAGGCACACAAGCACTGCTGCAGAAGTGGGTAGAGGTCCCCCTGGGAACTTTTTCCATATTGACTATGGAGGGACCAGAAGTCAACTCACCCAAAGATCAGCGCTAGAGATTAATGTGGCTCTCCTAGACACCCTGTTCAGAATACTACTCAACCTTTAGAAAAAGAAGGGATGCAACTTCTGATGAGAGCTGATGAGCAATGCTGCACCTGCTCCCACTTGTATCCAGAAGTGGACTCCAAGGGTCAGTTGGCTGACCTCCAGTTAATCTACAAAAGCAGTTAGAAGGCCTTTTCCTAAAGAGCCCAACTGACCAGTTCCACTGGATCTGCCCTGGACCTTGGTAGTGGATTCTGCTGGAGTGAGTCTGGTCCCTGAAGTGCTGTTCCTGAGGTCCTAGGACCCTTGGTTTGTCAAAGTGCACTTCTAACATCTTGAAAAACCTGGGACTTAGAAATGTTTTGACTGCAAAGACCTCCAGAAGATCAGGACCAACCTTTCAAGTCTATCCGATGAAGGTGTGCTCCCAGTGTTCCAAAGTTTCAGGGTGCTCCCTCTCAGAGCTTTTCTGCAACAGCATATCCATTTTAGCGGGATGTCATGGAGAAGGGATCTTGCCACTAGAAGACCTGTTTTAGATACAGCTGGCAGCCTTGCCCCACTGGAGGAATACAAGCTAAAAAAATAAAAGAATGAGTCCAAAAGTAGAAATCTTCAACAGGTGAAGGAGCCAAAACTATCTGAGAGGCAAGGGACCTTCCTTGATTGTGAATTTTGAATTTCTCCCGCTTTGAGCTTTCCCGCCAAAGCCAATGGCTTCACCAGGACCTCATCTTACAGCTATCCATCCTCATGGAGCTCTTCTTGCCTACTGCTTGCTGCCTTGCCCCATGAGGATTTTTGAATTCCCTTCCAGAGACTAAGTCAGAAGGTAAACTTCCAACAGAGACAAACCAGGATTCTGTCTCTAACCCGCTCTCCATCGTGGTCGGCCTTAATCACGCCTAAGTCCCAGTCGAGAGCAACCAGATGACTGCGGCTGGCGATTATCGGTTTGGCACTATTTTCATATAAAACTTTAAAAAATTCATATCTCTGGTTTCCTTACTGGATTTTGGTTTGTTTGGAGTCATTTTGCCCATTAAATTATTCTCTATTTTGATAAATTGGCTTGTGATTTTTTATGTTTAAAACATTTTTTTTTACTGTTTTGTTACTAATATATTCTTTATAAATGTTCCTAAATTACGCCTACGTACTCTGTGGCACAACTAACCGGAGATTGAGCTCATGTTTAAATTATAGAAACCTTTACAGGACCTAACGAGAGTAGTTACTTTATGACTTGACTTGTGGTGGGCTACGATCCACGTCAACAAATAATCAATTTTTTCACAACTACGTTTTCGGTCTCGCCTAGACCCGAGCATGCGCTGTATCACTGAAACTTTTTATTTTTATCAGTGTGCTTAAAATGCGCCCACTACTTCCCATTGGCCTGCGTTATTGCCACTCTCATTTGCTTGCTTTATACTGGTTAGCTGCCATAGGCTTCCTTATTTTTCATATGATTGTCCCTCGTCTAAAGGATGGATGCCTTACTTGTGCCCTTCCTATGTTCAGTTTTTTAGGCCCTACTGTTTTCTTTATGTTTAATAACTCTACTGGTGTGTTTTTATCAGCGGGCTTCCTCGAACTTCTCCCTCCTCCATGTCCATACCTTCCCTTCTCATCTGTGTTGCATACCAGTACCACCCTTCCGCCTTCCCTTGTTTTGTGTATTGTTGCTTGCCCCACTCACCCTTCCTTATTCCATTGTTAAACATGTTGATGCTTGCCGCCACACTCCCTCCTTCTGTTCTTGCCTGTGCTGCTTCTTGCCCCACCCATCACCCTCCTTTCATTGTTGCCTGAATTGTCGCATTCCCTCACCCTTCCTCCCTCATTTTACCTCAGTCCGTTTCGTTGCTTACCCCTCCCACCCTCCCTTCTTCCGTTGCTGCCTGTCCCAACCATCCTCCTTCTGTTGCTGCCCATGTTGTGGCTTATCTCACCCTAGTTGTTGTCCATGTTACCCGAACTCGCTAACACTGCCTCCCGAGTTGCCAGCTTTCCCGCTCCCTACCTGTGTGTTGGCTCATACCCCCCAGCAAACAACATAAAGCCATATGATGCGGCCAGCGCTGATCATGTCATAGGGTTTTTTTCACACACCCTTTCTTCTCTATGTTGCCCTCCCAAATCCCCTCCTCCATGTTGTCATACCCGCCACAAAAAAAAGTGTTTTGACATGGCCAGTGCAGGGTGCATTATATTTCTATTTTATTTTCATTCACGCTGCTATACAACATTACTAACAAACATTGACAAAGCATATAGTTCTCTTGTAGGCAAGACCTATTGGGTTTGCCAATGCTTGTTTCTTTTTGATTGAGCCTTCCACAAGAGTGCATGTGTTTGCCAGCAGTTTCCCTTCTGTACTGCTGTTCCCTCCTCTTCCCTACTCCATTTTTCTATCTCTTCCCCTTGTGGCCCTCCCCCGTAACGGACTGTGCTGGCCCTTACGGGCTTCCCCCCTTGCTGCTTTCTTGTCCATATACATCTCTCAACATTTCCACATTCCTCTCTCTAGCCCATGTACTTCTCTTTCCATTGCATGCTTCAAATTCCTTTCGCTCGCACTTTGTCTCCTGTTGCTTTTCCCGCTTTCCTTGGTGCTTTCACCCTCTCGCCCTTTGTGCTGCTTCTGCCCCCTGGTGTTGCATCATGCCTTCATATTGCTTCCTTCCTTACACATGCCATTTGTGCTGCTTCCCCCACCTTTGCCTAAATAAAAAAAAAAAGGTTTTCCTTAGTTGTTTTTATTTTTTACCGATCCAACTTGGATCTGTAAATAAAAAGAAAAAAATGTGCTTGCATAATTTTTTCAGGGGCAAGTATGTATGTTGCTCACGCCTACAAAATGACGCAGACAGATGAATCAATGCACCTCTTTCTTTTTAACTCTTTAGATACGCTACACAGCATCAGGAATGCTGTACAGCATCACTGAGAACCTGTGGCATAGCCATTTTTTCTAATAGGTGAGACCTATTGGTTTTGCAAATGCTTGTTTACTTGTAGGCAATCAACGGTTAAACAGTCTCTTGGGTGAGAGGGCAGAGATAACCTTGCAAATGGAAATGTGATCATCTTCACTGCTAATTAACACCAGGGTGACAGGAATTATGATGCTTGCAGCTGCTGCATTTTTTGCATTAGTATGGATTTGCCACATAAACTGCAAAATCTACAGATTTTAACAAAAAAATGGGTTTCTAGTTCAAACGCTTCAAAAGTTACTCAAACCACAGCAACATTTGTTGCCACAGAGTGGAAGGCCCTTTGCAAAGGTTGATGGTCACCTTTCTGTTGCCTATTGCTACATTTGGCTGTTAAACTCATATTAATGAGGTCCAAACAGTGCTAACAAGTGTTAAAATCAGAAACTAATGAAGTGATGCTCTCATGAAATTTACCGCTTTACGCTGCATAATTTGACTTTTTTTTGCCGCATGATGTAGTCAACACTGCTGTATAATATGGCCCTCTCCTCCCGCATATCTCCAGGGGCCCTGATTAATAATCATTGGAGAAACAAGTGGCTTTCTATACCAGAACAATACAAGCAGCAGCAACTGAACCTGTGACTGTGAAAGGAATAACCATATTACTGGCCCCCCTCTTTTGCGGAGCCCACTGTCTGGCTAGAAGCTGGTGTAGTTTGGATGAGCGCCTGTAACGCCATTATGATGCCAGCTCGAACTGCAAGGGCCAGTGTTTAAAATTACAGACAAAAGTTAGGGAGCACTCATGCCTTCATGAACAAAGCAGTAAAATTCAGAACAGTCTGTGAAAAATACGGACAGGTGGTCGCCCTATCTAGCTCTCAAGCTTCCTTATTCCTTGTCCTTCTCTTGATGCGCCCCTTCTGCTTTCATCCTTCCACACTACTGCTCTCCTTCTTCCTGACCACTTCTTTCACTCTACACAGCTTAAGACCAGTGGCTAATTTGTAAAAAACTAAGTGACTTGGGTCTGGTCAGGAGGCAGTATGCACCAGCCCATTTCCCCTGTTAGCTCCATCGAAAACATGTCCAACTACTAAGCATAACACTTGGGTGAGGGTGTGGCGTAATGGCCAGAGCTGCCGACATCGTATCTGGTCTCTGCGTCGGCTTAACAACGTGTGATTCTGGACAAATCACTTAATCTCCCGTAAATTAATGTGTCCTTAACTGGTGCTCATGAAAAGCACCAGTGTTGAAGATTAAGTGCCGGTGCTGAGCACCAGAAACTACCCAATGGCCTCCCGCAGTTAGCCTCGGGGAACTGGGAAAATTGACAGAGGCACCAGAAGCAGCCCTGGGCTTCCCAAGCCACCTTCCTAGAGCTCCTGTCCAGTGGAATAAAAGACATATCCTCTCCTGGAGCCCATTGTTTGTTTTCCTCACCTCTTTTTCTGTCCTTTCATTTTAGCATTCAGTTTTCTTCAGTTATCTTCCCTTGGTTTTATCCTCTTGTTCCACGTTTAACCGTCTCCCCTTTTACTCCGCGCATTTTGCCTTCTCTGTCATAACTCTCTCTCTCACTCCCCCCCCCCCCGACCCCCCCTCCCCTTCCCTCACACACACAAAGAATTTTTTCCTCTGGTACAGACAACAACTAATTTTTCTGAAAAGCGAACACTAAAAGCAAATTGACGCACACACAAACGAACGGATGCGGGGCTTTCAGAGGTCAAGCAGTATTTTTTACAGGCTGCTAGTTCCAAGCAACGGAGAGTTTTCAAAAATTGTTTTCCAAGAGCTCCTGCCCATTGGAATAAAATACCTATCCTCTCCTGTAGCCTATTGTTTGTTTTCCTCACCTCTTTTTCTGTCCTTTCATTTTAGCATTCAGTTTTCTTCAGTTATCTTCCCTTGGTTTTATCCTCTTGTTCCACGTTTAACCTTCTCCCCTTTTACTCCGCGCATTTTGCCTTCTCTGTCATATCTCTCTCTTACACTCTCGCCCTCCCCCCCACCCCCGAGACTTTCTTCCTCTGGTACAGACTACATTTTTCTGAAAATCCACACTAAAAGCAAATTGACGCACACACAAACGAACAGATGCGGGGCTTTCAGAGGTCAAGCAGTATTTTTTTACAGGTTGCTAGTTCCAAGCAATGGAGAGTTTTTTTATTGTTTTTCTCACCTTTCTCTTATTATTTTATCATTTAGTTTTCTTCAGTAATCTTCCCTTCGTTTTCTCATCTTGTTCCATACTTCCACACATCTTTAACCTTATCCCCTTTTACTCCTCGCATTTTGCCTTCCTCCATCTCTCTCATCACTCTCTCTCTCTCTCCCAATACTTTCTTCCTCTGGTACAGACAATAACAACTAGATTTTTCTGAAAGGCCACACTGAAAGCAAACTGAAGCACACACAACTCAGCGGATACAGAGCTTTCAGAGGTCAAGCAGTTCTTTTGCAGGCTGCTACTTCCAAGCAAATGAGAGGTTTTTCTTTACCGCGCCTTTTCAGATTCCGGTTTCCTTTGGGTCTGTTTCTGGTTCTCTCTGAGAGCGTGGGCGACGCTGGAATCCCAGCGCCTCCGATTTACGTCACAGCACCACGCATAGGCCTGCTCCATGCACGCGTCGGGTGCGTCTGTGCCTGTTCACTGAACAATGGAGCGTACAGAGAGGCTGGGGCTATAAGAATGGAAGCCTGCAGGCCTATACACCATGCAGAGCAGGAAGATGAACTAACGTAAAATCCTGTTCCATATAGTTCATATTCAATCCCTTAAATAAAATGTTTGCATCTGCAATAGCACAATGCATTCAGCAAACTATGACAACCTGCTTATTATGGAGGACAGTGAAGCAAATAAGGGAAGGTGCTTCGATCATTTTTTACTTCTTTTTATGTAATGCTTAGAGCAGTAACCCTGACATAGGTAAGTGTTTAAAAAAAACACAGGCTACAATTATTACTAAGTTTCGTGATGTTCAATTTGCTTACCTCAGGAGGTGAGAAGGCTAACCTGACCATGATGGAATTTGAAAACTTTTCCGGCAGATGTGAGCAGCGCACGTTTAACATGCTGAGAGAAGCTGGCTAAGAACTGTCTGCTTTAAAAGGTAGCACGGGGCATGGGTCTCAGACCATGCTGTGAAATTGAAGGTGGAGAATAAAGAGATTCTTTCAGTCTGCTTTAAAAAAAATCTATATATTTCTGATTCCGATGAGTCTGCTTTAAAAAAAAGTCTATATATTTCTTTTTTTTTAAATTTATTTCTGCAAAATACATGAATTAGTCGTTAAACGAGTCATAATTTACAGAGTACATAGATACTATTGACAATCTTTACATCAATTCATCAATAAATCAATAATCCTGGAGCCAGATACATAACATATATGGAAAAAATAAATACATTTTAGAAATTATATGTTACTCACATTGAATACATGAAAAATGCCATTGGCTATATAATAAGATGGATACATATAGGGCTACTAAGAAAGGAATTAATGGAAACAGACCATCAAATAGTAGACTCTAGATGATTGGTGATCTTGTCTCAAATCTGTTGACCAAGCTTCTTTTTTCTATGCCCTTTTAGGGCTTTCAGACTATGCTCCATATTATGTACTGCAAAAAAACGTGCTCTCCATAGTTCAAAAGAAGGGGGTTCCTGCTGTAGCCACCAAGATGCTATTAAAAATCGGTATACTGCTGTAACTAAGAATATTAGTTTTACAAATCTATATATTTCTGATTCCGATGAGAGCAGCACTCCTGTAAGATGGGGAGTCACTATGATACTTTTATGCTGGCTTTGGTGGCAACCCCTTTGTAGCTCATCCGCACTGATGGCAGCATATCAATAACAATTATGCGTAATCATAAAGGGTGCCAAAACAGCTGTATTGCGCGTTAGGTCTCCACTCGAGCCTCCTTCAGCCCCTGAAGTAAACGTCATTTCAGGTGAAGTGCACCTTGAACTAAAGCACACGTCTATTCCACCTAGAATGATCACCGTATGACAACCTCATGTGGACGTTTCCATATCTCAGATTCTTTTGCACCAGTTTTTAGTACATACAGGTATTCAATCAATCAATGAAAACTTTATTCGGATATCAAAATATCCATAAAAGTGCGAATACATAAAAAGAAAGAATAATAATCACTGAAAAATTAAAAGAAGCATCATAGGTTCACATAATATATCCAAATCCATAGGTCAAGCATACAGGTATTCATGGTTATGTACCTTTGGCCTCTTATACAGCAGGCCAAAAGTTGGTGGATGCAGTTTTCCAAAGCTGAATCACTACAGATAGAACCAATAACATTGCAATGAAAATGAGATTCCTTGCTGACTTTCTCAGATCTGAAATCTTTGTTTTATACATTTACTTGCTGACTTTCTCAGACCTGAGATCTTTGTTTTACATCTTAGTATACTAAGTAAATAATAGAGTTTAATCTTAATTGATAAACAATACCAGCCATGGTCAACAATTGCAGCCAACAATTTCACACAACTACAGGTCACATGAAGACAATATTCAACTTTATCTTTTAGACATCTACTGCAATCGGGTGGACTATTGGCCTTATTTTTATGCAACAACTTAGGCATAGATGTCCATGTCACTCTAATTTGCTCCATGAACACATTTATAGTAACATTTACAGACTTTGTACCATGTTTTCTTACTAATTCCTAAGCCTGTCACCTTTTCCATTTCCAAAGCAAGTCATCTGCTGAAGAGTTGCCAGTAAATAGATATAAACTAATGCTAATGGCTCATTCTCATTAATGACTTATCTATATAGACCAGATTATTGATCTGATCACAGTAATCCGGCGATTCACTGAATGAGAGAGAGTTAAGTAGAGTTATGATTTGCTTATAGAAACAGCAGAGCCATCCCTCATTCTCAGTAACCATAGGCTTGTTCTTATTCCAAGTAAGTCACTGTTTATCCGCCCTGAAGCTTGAAACATAACAATAACAATGTTCTCCCACCTTCTAATAGCCAATATGTCAAAAGAGGGAAGCAATATTCTGCAATCCTTAACTTAACTTTTAACTTTAACCAGACATATGTTAAATTGGTTAAAAAAAGATCTAACTAGGTTGCAATTCCTTCTATCTAACATTCCCTGGACGTCTGGGTGACTTGAGCATGAACATAACTTAAGCTCAACTTTGTGCACCATGAATTTTAATATGGAGTTAGCCAACAAATTGACTCCCTTAGAAGACAGTAAACTAGAGATCATATTATCGTAGGCGGTTCAGTAATACAATCTATGATTTGGGACTGCAAGATCTTCCTTCTCTAGACAGGCATAAATTGCCAAATTCATAGGAAACATATTTGCCCACAGAAAACTTTAATCTACACCATCAAACTGCTTAAAATGTTATGGTAAACATATCTAATTTAAGAAAAGAAGAAAGTGAAGCGCAGGAGTACTGACATTTTGCTCAATGCCTTTCTACTGATTATAGAGAGTAGAAGATCGTTCCATCCACTGAACAAAAACTTGACTTTTTTTAGACAAGGGACATCATTCATCACATTTTCTGTGATAAAGATTCTAAGGTATCAACGTTTCAGCTTTTCACAGAATTAGTGTATATTATCTTGTTATAAAACATTACTCCTTATGATTAACTGCTAATTCTATATTAGATTTGTCAGCTTTAAAAATCAGATGCATACTCCTGCCTATTACTTTAAATGAGCTATAGAATCATTTGTGAGATTACATCACAGTTCATCCACATGGAACTTGATAAGAGCACAACAAACAGAGCAGATAACAGGGGTGACATTTGGTATTATTTAAGTGTACCTCTTGAGATCACTATACTACACTAAATTTCAGAATTATTAATAATAATAGAAGCCATAATTAATGCCAAGAATAATAATAATAATAAAAGATAGAACTTTGCCAAAAGCCAAATAGGATGACCTGGAAAGCCGAATATTTCCTAGGGCCCGATTCACAGAATTAACTTAAGACAAAATCCTAAACTTACTACTTTTGGTATTCACAGAATGCACTTACTACTTTTGGTATTCACAGAATGAATTTACGACTACTAACTTTACGTCCGCACTCGGGCCGGAAATTCCGGCCCAGAGGCGGAGCTTCGGGCCTGGAGGTGGAGCTTCCCCACTATTTTGATTACATTTAACATGAATCGTCCAAGTTAAAAGATTCCCCGTATGATTGCTCTCCTCGAACCAATTTTGACCCATGATACTCAAAATAATCACGTTTTTCACATAATTGAACTCTTGCAAAGAATTTTCAAACTCCGCCTTATCAGAATGTATTTACACGCATTCTGCCCGGTTCTTACTATATTTCCCTCATGAAATGTTGTGCCTTCTTTGCCTAGATTGAAAAATATTATTGGAGCTAGATCTTCTGCATAGCCTGGCCAATATGCACACTCTCAAGTATCAGCCAATTAAGCTGCCATCATCTGTTCACCTGTTCATAATTTCTAACTGATATTCTAGTTAAATGAAGGCATGTTCTGAGAAACTGTTTGAGATATTCATAACCTTACTAAGTCTCAGGCTCTTTGAAACTAAGAAAATAGGAAATAGTCAAATCTAGAGACGTGTTTGTATTACATGTATGTTCCTCAGCAGTGGGATCAAAATTTCCCCATTGGGCCACAGAGACCGAATTCTAATGTAAAATCCTTGACTAGCTTATTTTAGGCCTTCTCTTGTTTGAGACCTTCTTGTGAATAATGACATTGTTGGACTCTGTGCAATTAATACTGTCCCTATAATTCACCCTTAGCCAGCACCAAAGAGCTCACCAATCCCTGCAGTGCTTGGGGATGATCTATCAGGCTACTAAAGATAACAATTGTGTAAATGTGATCTTGAAGACAAAAAAGTATCACACACAATATGACTACTTGTGTCTAGATTAGACTTCAAAATTGTAACTTTTAACCTCTTCTATATAAAACATGTCAAGTCCTCTTTGGACAGCCTATGATGTTGATAAATTCCCCAATTTCCTCTATTACAAATTTGTTTTGGTTTTGAAAAATGGGCTTCTATGAGATTAAAAATCCACCTTTGCAAATGATTGGAGCCATTTAAGTTAGGTGAAAAGATTTATAAATACTGTATGCCACTTATATACAATTATCAATATTTAATATGCTATGCCAATTTGGTTCTGTTTTGAATTGAATCCGCAAATATGAAATATCTCAAAAATGTATTCCCTCAGGCTTACTGCCTCATGTGCTACTACCCTCCCCCTTGCTGTCTCCAACAGCCCTATTTCCCTCCCTGCATCCAAGTGTCCTCACAAACAATGGCGATGATGGCCCAATTCATAGAGTACTTACGTCTAATAACATTACAAGTGTGGAGTCTGTGAATGAGGCCCAACATTTTCATTGCCTATTTGGCTGAAGCAGCAGCTATTATTTTTTATTCATGCCAGTTGTTATTATTCTTTATTATTTTATCACCTTTCTTTGGGCATATATAATCAATGTTCCTGTCACTGAAGCTAAAATTGACACCCCTGATTGCAGTTCTTGCAGCAGATTCAGGTGGGTTAGTAGTATTGTGGTCAATCTGTAACATATTCTGTCTGGTTTGTGATTGGATTCAGAGGCTGATAAGGGTTTGTGGGTTTTATTATCGTCCCTTCTTGTGTTCAAATTATATTTGAACCAATTGTCCTGCTTTTGCTTGCAAATTCCTTTCACAATGTATTGAAATTACTTAGATTGATTTTCTTACTGAAGGCCTGTTTATTAGTTTGGCGGTGTGGGAGTGGGCCTCCACCCCACAGCCCAACTCCCATACTGCCAAACCTAATCACGAGCCACCTGCCAGATTGCAAGCTATCTCATGGTCTGGCAGGCGGTCCTCTGGTGTTCCCACTACGGTGCCTATTAAAAAGGCCCCGCAATGGGAGCGCCTAAACCCATTCCTGCACAGCATGGTCTGTAAAGTCCATGCTGTGCCTGCCGTGCAGGAAAAGGGGGTTCATGCAGACAGTGGGACACACCATGCATTCATCTCATGGCCCTGAGGGAACAGGGGGTCCTGTAGGGCAACATAAGTTTCCTCACCGCCACCCTTTTAATGGCGGGCTTTCCGCTATGAAAAGGGCGGATGTGAGGAAACTCGTAATATGCTTGGCAGTGCCGCAGCTGCACCGCCAGCATATTGCAGCCCTCAGATGATGCGCTTTCACCAGGGATCGCGGATCCCTGGCGGTTGCAGCGGTCCTATTGCAGTCTGACTGCCGTACCCGTATTATGGCAGTTAGACCACTGATACTGCGGTCCCCGACTGCCACTGCTTCTCCACTGTGATTTTGGCCATCCAATGGACTGCCAAACTCGTAATCGGGCCCTAAGTCTGTTGACTGAAAGCACAGGTTATTCCTTACCGGTCGAAAACTGATGGCCCTTCATGATTGATGAGTTCCAATGGTAAGATAGAAGACTTTAATTTAGAATTCCTTTGTTCTGGCCTGTTTTAAAATTATTACTTACTAGCTTCTCGTTTATCTCTTCAGAGTAGATATTTAATTCCCCATGCCAGTGCACAGAATTCATACAAATGATAAGTGGCAATGATGGGTCTCTTTAAGCGCTTTATAAATTGTTAAGTGCATCACACCTTACAACTTATTGTTTGGTCTTGGTTTATGCACTTGTGTGCAATTTCTATGGATTATTTGGTGCACTGTCTACATTTCATAATGTTATTATATCTGAACCTTAAAGAGCTTTTGTTAGTATGTATTGGTCTGCTTTGTTAAATGGCTGTAGTATGCGGGTAGAGAACCCCTATAACTCCTTCTTTGCAATTGGTAGGGCTCGATTTTTGTTTCTCCCTATTTCAATGTAACTCTCACAATTAATCCCTATTACATGTGTTTCAAGTTTTGTTTTGGTGCCAATTGCTGATGGTCTCAGTCTTAAGTTATATACAAATTAGTCACATTACACAACGTTCTTTTTAATTTTCCATTTCCCCTCTATAACAGTGAGACCTTTGGGCATATTGTTGCACTTTAGGCCAGATAATTTTCTTTCACCTCTGTGTTAAAATTACTGAGGGGTATTTGAGAGTTGGAATCATACCTCAAAACGTATTTATCTAATCGTTCTACAAATATGTTTTTGAAAAATAGCGTTCATTCAATAATGCATTCGCTTTTTTGAAGCAAATGTGATTACATTTGAATAACATAAAAAATGTTTAAAAAGATGTTATATTGATGATATTCAAGGACCAGTGTTTTAATGTTTAATAATAATTTTTTTATTGAATTCTGTGGCCATGAGGCTAGAATGAGCTGAACTAGCGCGCATTGTCCTAATGAATGTGTGAGTCAGTTAACCCCTTCCATGCGGCCGCGATTTTTACGCTGTGTGGTAAACAAAAGAACAGGGTGGGGCCGTGACGAACCCCAGCCGTCATCCGCACACGAGCACTGCGGAGCGTGACGGCTGGGGTTCGTCACCAGCATGGGAGGGGTTAAAGAGACCGAAACACCAACTTTCGTGGACCGGGCCAAAACTATTTTATATTTGATCTTCATGTATCTTTTGTAAATATGTATAAGATTATATGTGTTTATATGTGATAGACTGGTAATTTTCTTATCATTTTGTTATAATTGGTTGCTCTTGTTAATATGATATATTTATGTGCTGTTTTGTCTTCAATGTCCTTGTAAACAAATGTTTTATGAATAAACATATTCATGTATATTTTATCTTTGCCCCCTTTTTTTTAGAGTACTATTGTTTAATTTAAAGAAATACTGATGTATACTGTCCTGTATTTGATTTGATTTTCCCTGAAGCTAGTGTTTTAACTGCCCAGGCCACCATACAAGATTTGGGGGAACTCTTCATTTGTAATACTTTGGCCCTAATTTGGATGTTGGTCCTTTCCAATCGACATCCTTGGTTTGAATTCCGGCACCTGTATTACGATTACAGCGGTCAGAATTCAATAATCCTATACAGACATGGTAAGTCTGTTGGAAAGTTACTTTGGGGGCCCCTAGCAGGGCCCCCCTTCTTCAGCTGCCTCTGGGTCGGGCTGTGAGGGCACCTCCCTGTAAATCCCTGCACTGTGTGGCAGACACCGTGATTTACAATGACTCCCATTTCTCTAAGGGAGCTTGTGCTGCGGCCGGTTTCTGACCGCCGTTCAAGCTCCTATAGGGAATGCAAGTTTGAGTCAGCACCATGTGCAGTCGCATCATAATTGCGGTTTCGGACTGCTGACCTGAGGTCGGTCTGATTCGAAACCACATGGATGTCGGTCGAAGGCAACTCTGACTGACATCCTAATTAGGGCCTTTATCTCTAATAAAACAATATTTGGCTGATTTGACCATTTTCAATCTTTTTTTTTCATTTATAGACTTTACTGTCATACCTTCCTGACCTGATCAAACTAGTTACTGTTTCTCCATTTTAATAGGTAATTGACGTTTATTACATACTTATTCTAATTTATGCCTGTCTAGGTTTCCACCATCTTAGTAGATCATTCATCCTTGTTCTCTTCATCACAACACAAGAGAAAACCTGCAGAGCGACTTTAGAAAGTACAGCATATCCATCTGAGCTCAATTTGGACCCGATAACAGACTCAGGCTCCAGCTGAAAAAAATATTTTCAGATTCCCATCCACAAAAGCCTCAAGTTCTTAGTAAAAACAACTTAAAGGGATGGATGACTAGAACAGCAGTCCAGAAATTGTAGTGTTTCTAATACCAATATAATATGTCTTAAGTTAAACTATTAACACCCCGTGAGCAATTAAAACTTTAATTGCATGAATACTTAAAACCATTTGCACAATGAAAGAGCAATATTAAATTATCTCCAGCTTCATTAAAAAAATATTTAAATCTAGGAAGCCACTGTATGTATAAGACTGCAAAATACAAAATGTCCATATGAAAGCAGAGCAGAGTCCTAAAATGTGTTAAAGAGAATGATTAAAAATAAGGGGTCTGTAGCTGCCATACTGTTAAGAATTAGGGTGGTTGGCAATGTGTGGAAACCCCACATTAGTAGTTTTCCTATATAGTGCGTTCTGGGGCCGCAAGGATTTGCGTGGGGGCCTCAGCTGTTCAGGCCAGCAGAGTGTTTGAGATAACAGCACATTGGATAATTCAATCTGGTCTGGCACAGGTGTGGCAGAATTTTGTGTGCCTGGTGTGGTGACCAGTAGGTGAGCTAAGAACTGGCATTTAGCTTTGTTCCTGCTGCGCCCATAAATCGGACCAGGCGGCAGGCTAGCTGGATATCCCCTCCTTCAACGCAAGCTTTCACTGCCTGCCGGTGTGTTCTTATCCCCTTTTACTTCAGGACCGGTTTTAGTAGGAGTCTTTGTTTCTTATTTAGTCTCCCACATATGCACAGTAGGTGTACCACATCATCTTTCGGTTCTCCACATAATCAACACTGAATTGATGACTGAGGTCATTTCCATGGTGGCAGATGCAGCAATGAGGACAGGCTGCCCAGTCGCATGTGCAGGTATCTTTTCTTTATGCTCTTGTGAAGCCTGCACCTAGGTATGGTTGGGGGGAATCATCTGGAATAACTCTGTATGACAAACCAGCCGTCTTCCCTTTTGTTTAATGCAGCTTTTTCCTCCACCAGGTACATCATTTGTACTGTTTTATTTACCAGTTCATTGAAGCTTTTATGGGACCCAGCATTCTCCCAAAGATCTCGTAAGGCCAGATAATCTATTCAGGCTTGTAAATAGGTCATGGTCGCAGTGCTCTTTTTTTAGCTTAGGCTCATTCTAAAGGTACGCATTCATAGTCCTTAATGTTCCCCCTAGGACTCCCTCCCGCCCTCTTCTGATAAAATTACGCTGGCTCCCTAACCGTCAAAGAGTCAAGTTTAAAATCTGTTGTACCATTCACATGGTACTGCTTAACTCAGGACCTTCATATCTCTCTGAGAAATTTATGTTGTATGCCCCTTCAAGATTACTTCGCTCAAGTACGAAATCTTTGCTTGTGGTGCCACGAGTAAGAAGAGCAAGATTGGGAAGAAAGGCCCTATCCCATCTTGGCCCGCGTTACTGGAACGAACTGCCGCTGCCCGTGAGGCATTGTTTGAACCATCTTCAATTCCGAAAGCAGCTGAAGACTATCCTCTTCCTCCCTTACTAACTCATTGGAATTATTCTGTCACCCATTTCTCGCTGAAGCGCAGAGATACCCCTTTCGGGGTCGATTCTAGCGCTATACAAACAAACAAATAAATAAAATACATAAATAGTCCCTGGGTCCGCTCCCTTCATTTTGTGCCAGAATTTAACAATGGCTACCTTACGTGCTATTTGTTGATTCTGTAGTCCAAACTCAAGTCTTATTTGTGCCGGCGTGGTGTACTGTCCAAAGTGACTGCATCTCTTCCTCTTAGGCACTCGCTCTAGTAGGTGATAGTGTGGAGGAGCCTTGCTCGAATTACCTGTGGTAAAGGTGTGAGGCTTGGGCCAGTTATTTTGTGTATTATGTTTTTAAATACAACACCAAGAGTAACTGTGGGTCTAAATGTGATGTCTACTGCACCGCGTCTCATGCTCAACTCTCAAACTAAGGAAGATGAAACTAAAGTAACTAAAGTACCACGGGATAACTCCACGTTCGTGAAAGTACCCATCAGTTATCGGTCTGTTCCGCCCTTTACATCATTTGGGCCTCCTAACACCGAGGACAACAATCCTGCAACCACTTTAGATTTGTAAAGTGGATGCCTCAGTGTGTTTGGAGGTATGTGGATAATACCTATAAGACTGATAACTGAGTAAAGCAGTGCGTGCAAAACTAAACAGTGTAATGTGAGAAAAAGTATAAAATTGGAGAACCAGGAGAGGAAAAACTTTATTCAGTATCTCCTATGTTTCCAAAGCTAAAAACCAGTGCGGAAATATAGTAGGTGATAACAAATAACTACTTACGAAAGCGTGGCATGGCTGACGAAGTGCCGGAGATGCGGAAGATGCCAGTGATGGTGGCAGTATCGGGGGCACCGAACCCGTGCACAAAACTCCCAGCAGATATTACAGTGGACTGGGGGCGGGAGGTAAAGCAAATCGCAAATCGCCTGCTCAACCGCCCACCCATGCCTCGTCCGTGCCTTTATCCTTAATCCTCATGCTGCTTTGCATTATGGGGCCTATTACGATTGCGGTCTTTCTGCATCCTCCGGGCTGGCGGAAGCCACCGCCGGCCCGGAGGATGCGGAAAAACCGCAGCGGACCGACCAAAGACCCATCGCCACATTAGGATGGCTGGTGGGTCCTGGTTTCCGTCCGCAGCTTTTCCACCGCGGTTGGCTTACAACCACGGCGGAAAAGCTCTAATTGGGTGGCGGTGTCTCTCAGACACAGCCAGCCATATTTGGATGGGCTTTAAAAAGTGCTTTTCCGCGGCCGGTTTTCCACCGTGGAAAAGCATGTGGAACTTCACTGCGGGGGCCTGTTGCGGGCCCCCTGGGTGAAGGAGGCGTGGGGGGTGCACATGGGGGGTACCTATGGTACCCCCCTGCATTTGTATGCAGAAATCGGCAGGCACCGCACGGTGCCTGCCACTTTCTGCATACAAATGCAATGTATGCATTTTTACCATTGCGGCGGGTGCAGCTTGAAGCCGCACCCGCTGCAATGGCAAAAATAGAGGATGTGACCGCCAGGGTGGCGGTCACATCCTAATTGGACAGGAGGGAACTCCGCAGGCAATGCGGAGGTTCCCTCCTCCTCTATGGTCGCGGATGGACTCAAGTCCGTCCGCGATCATAATGGGCCCCTATGTGTGCCTATTCACGTTCAAATGAGTATATTCCTGCTGCAGTCACCACATGTTTTATTGTTGATTGATTTATTTTGTAATACCTCTGAATTTGGAGCTATTAGTTTAAAAACATGTTTGTTTACAACATACTTTCGATTTGCTGACAAAGGTAATCACCTCTACTGCCGTGGCATACTACTGGCCGCTGGATTAAGTCTCTATGCTTTCAGAGGTGAAGCCACCACAGCAGCTCCTCAGAAAGCATTGAATGTGTTGCTGAGCAGCCAGCATTTTTCCTACAGCCGCTCAACAAACTTTTGTTTCACAAAAACAAACTCTCAAAGTGGGTGTTTTTACGTTAAGCAAAATACTAAGGGTTTTGACACAATGGGGGTTTCCTCCGAAGATGTGTGGGTAATTTTTAGGTCGTAGCCTGCGTTGTAGCGCATGCGCTGTCGCAGGTGAGAGTTCTTGTTAGCAAGAAGGGGCATGAAACCACACCCCTTCCTCCATTGGCCGGCCTCGCCAAACGGAGGCCTGCCACTGGACAAAGCCCGTGTTCGGATGATTTGTCCGACTGTGATCCCGCCTCTCGAGGACTGAGTGACGTGACTTACGGTGTTGCAAGTGTATTTTCTAAAATATCGCCATGGCAACCATGAGTCAGGTCACCTGTCCGGGAGGGGCGGGATTCATTATCGCGTTTCCGGCTTTTTTTTTGCATTTTTACAGTCATTCCTGCGCGTTCCTCTGCGGTGGAGGAGGTAGGGGAGAGGCGGTGCTGGTTTTAAATGTATTTATTTGTTTACAGTTTTTATATAGCGCCTCCTAGTATTAGGGAATAGGAGCGCTTTAGCATACACTGTGAAGTAGAAGGACACTCTTTGGAAAGGCTTCTACAGTAGCATGGGAAAGGCAGCTCAGAATCTCTGTTTGAAGTACCTAGAACAGGGTCAGTTGAGCTGTTTCGAGGGGCAGGCTCGCAGTGAACACCTTACGTGGAAGAAATGGACGCTAGGCGGGCTTTAGCCAGCTTCTGGAACCGCGTCAGAGGTAGTAGGCGCTATATAAATGCAATTTAAGCCTGACAACCGCCTTAGAATAATCAACAATCCCGGACAAACGTGGGCTGACTGTAGTGCGCTGGAAACCTAAGCTTCATTCAGACTTTTAATTGGAAAGTGCCAGCACTTCTCAGAAGCAAGCAGGTACTCTGTTACAGTCAGAGAGAGTACCTGCACTTTTATTTTATGCACTGGCCTTAACATTCTGCAAACAAGCTGTAGCCTAAAACTAAATAAATATCTAACCTAAGTAGGCGCTGAAGGCCATGGGGTTGCTCCAGCAGAACGGGTGGTCAGACACGAGAACTGGACATAGAAATGCCCCCGAGCTCCGGGACCCTCTAAGTAGAGGATCTTCGCACCTTACCAGTTCACGGGGCACCAAAGTTGGAGAGGGCGGTCCTGGCCTGGGAGTGGCAGCCGGGAAGCCTTGGTTGGGCACGGGCTGTTTCCCTTTAGAGTGGATGGAGCGGTGAACGCCGAGCGTAGACCGCCCTCTACTGTCCACAAGCAGTACATGCAGCTTGCCCAACTGTAACCAGCAGCATCGGATGTGTATCTATCTCTGCCCATTGTGTAGTCACATGATGATTTGAACATGCTTCACATGCTTGAACATGATTTGAACATGCTTCAGTAGGACACAAGGACATCGGCCGTGCAGGCTTTTGCTGCACACTCAGAACAGGTAAAGCAGGGATAGGACAAGTGTCACCAACACACAACAAAAGAATAGCGCTGGCTGCTCGAGTGCAAGCCTCCCCTCACTGTCGCAACCTGTGTGGTATCTCTGCAAGGTGCCCCCCCCTCAAGAACTGAAATGGAACAGTCCAAGCCGGAGCCGTGCAGACCTCCCAAACACACAGTAAGCACTGCATAGGCAGCAGGAGAGGTACAGCTTGTGAACAAAGCGAGCTTCGCACGCACAAACCTTATCGAGGCTCTTTGTAGGACATGTATTTTGTCCCAACACAACCTGGCTTCCAAATTGACTTTACTCTCGATTTAAATAGTTTCTGTAGGTTTAAGCTGAGGGAGGGTTCTCTGTACTCGAATCCCTTCCACCTCCAACATAAGCACTGAGAGGGAAGTATGTTGGTTAAGATGAACAGATAGGCTATTGAGACAGTAAAGATGGACAGAAAGGGTAATGAAACCGTAAAGATTAACAGATAAGGTAGTGAGTTAGTAAAGATGAAAAAAGCTGTAGTGAGTCTAATGATTAACAGATAGGGTAGTGAGTCAGTAAAGGTTAACAAGTAGAGTAGAGAGTTAGTAAAGATGAACAGATTGGGTATTGAGTTAGTAAAGGTGATCAGATAAGGTAGTAAGTCAGTAAAGCTGAACAGGTAGGGCAGTGAGTCAGTAAAGAGGAATAGATAGGGTAATTAGTTAGAAAACTTAATCAGATGAGGTAGTGAGTCAGTAAAGGTGAACAAGTAGGGTATTGAGTTAGTAAAGATGAAGAGATAGGCTAGTGTTGGACCCTGGGAATGTACTTTGTTTTGAAAAGTTTTAGCTATGTTCTGATTCCTTGTGCTAAGAAGCTGCCTGCCTCTCTAGCTTCTCATTTTGCGGTGTTACATTTCTGTTTTTGCCTGTATTGATGATGTGTGGTTGGTTGTTCTTGTTTCCATCACCTTTGCAACCCATGGGTTGTGACACTGTGTATCTGTGCACTTGGGTGGTACTCCTCGTTGTATGCATGTTAGTGTAGTGATACTTGTGTAGGCCCCCTTTCTGGTGTGTGGTTGTGTTGTGGCACCACTGAGGTCCTTCCGAGGTTATGAGTGGTAGTCTTTGTGAAGGACACGCTTGAAGGCCTAGACTTTGTTTGGTTGTGCCCATCTTTGTGTCCAGCTAGTCTTCAATTGACTCTGATGTTGTGCTGCTTTCACTGTTGCTATTTCCTTTAACCCCTTCCATGCTGATGACGAACCCCAGCCGTCATGCACTACGGTGCTCGTGTGCTGATGACGGCTGGGGTTCGTCATGGCCCGCCCCTGTTCGTGTTGTTTACAGCACACCAGGGGAATCGCGGCCGCATGGAAGGGGTTAACAATGCACATAGTTGCTATCCATATAGGAAGTGCCTCAAACTTTATAGCTTTTTGACACTTAATAGATGTTACGTGTGCCCAAAGTAGTGGCACCTATTGAGATGGTGTTGAAAAGACCAAAGCATATACTTAAGGTTGTTGGGTATGAACCCTGTGACCTCTGAGTTACAAGTTGTACTCTGCCACCAATACCGAGTGCACTGCTGCTGTTTGGTGGTTGTATTCCACCGCTTAGTAGCTGCCTGGCTATATCCCGACTGTGGGATTTGTTACTTCCCAGGTTGTTTGGCCTTGAACAGTGATTCCCCGTGCTCTGTAGTCATGTCTGGATGTATTCTGCTGCCCCTTGCATCAATGTTATATTTCTTTCCTAGATCTTTCAGTTGCATCAGTAAGTTAGTAGTGACAATATGTCAGTGCTTTCGCCTGCACTCTGATGTTAAAGTGTGATCACACCCATGTGGCGCCGCATAGTCTGTGCTATGGGCACTCAGTACGCCGAAGTTGCCTAGTTGTTTGAAGGGTGTTACTTAGGCTTGCAGTGAGTTCTAGTGTTGTTGCGATGGTCTGGGTGTATTATGTTTCTCCTCAGAAGATGTCTTTCTCTTTCGGATGTATTCTCGTGGCAGTTATTTTCATATAATTAAGATGGCTGTAGTGTAGGCCCAGGTGCACCTCAGGTTGGGACGTTTTTGCACAGTCACATTGGTCTATGGCTCTATAATGTAGAATGTGTTTGTGTGTTGTTGTGTTGACAAATCAGAAGCTGACTAACTTCCTTAGACTTTGATTTGGGCTAAATCTTCTGAGTAATGTTTTAATTTGATGCTTGGAGCTGTGTAGTGGGCGTGGTCATAGGCGACAATGTTCTTTTTTGTATTGTTCTTTTTATTTGTATTTTATTGACATTTTCAAACAAAAAAACAAAAGCAAACATAAACAGCAAGCATTTGCAATGCAATAGGACCCGCATTTGCACTAGTTTAAGCTATTGGCATACGTTTTATTTAGGTTAGAAAACCAAAAGATAAATAAAAGGCATGGTCATTAACAATGCCAATAGCTGAAACTCGCTTAAATGTGAGACCTGTTGCATTGCAAATGCTTGTTCTTTTTTCTCATCTGGATTTTACCGGTGGTCCCAAAGAGAAATAAAGTTACATCAGACCATCTGCTTTCAATAGGACTATGGTCTCATACTTACACTGACAGCCTGTTGGATTGGGGGCAATCCGTGTAAGGTTTTTGCCAGTTGAGCCAGCATAGGCACGGCCGGCAGAAACATGACAGCCAATGCTTAATTTGTGTCAGTGCTTTCCGGTGCTAAGCACCAGTACTTATTTCACAGGGCCGGGTCTATAGAACTGAGAGCCATGGTGAAGTTTCTTTTGTTGCTTGAGCTAGTGAATTACCTGTACAGAAAACTCCTGATATAGTCTGATTCGGTTGAGGTCACATAACTTCAATTGGTGAAATAAGCTGCAAGCTATCCCACGCTCATCAGCGGTAGGTGTGATTTGCAACCAGACCTTAATTTGAGCTGTGGTTTCCGGTGCTCGAACGGGCATTTATTTCTCAAAACCAGCGCTTGTGACAGTTGCCACAAGGCGGTCCTGTCTGGCTAATTTGGAGATGACCGCAACAACAGGTAACTATTCATTCAATAAACATTAAAATGATTATTACCTGCCCCCCAAGCCATTCTTATAGCTTTGGGGGCCTGAAATAGTCTGAATAGTCAAACTTGTGGGAGTTTGATGGCTAGTACTTGTGTTGTTTCTATCGTTGGCAGCATTACAGGGGCTATGTGTGTTGCAAGCAGCAGTGGCCTCCTGACGCGAGCCCCGGCACTTAATATTTTACAAATTAAGCACTGATGGCATCCCTACCAACTCTAAGTAAAGCAGGCAGACCATCAGTTTGCCACTTTTGTGATAGAGCACTCTATCTACCAAACTTTAAATCGTCCCTGTGTTAGAAAAGTGGACTAGTTTAACTTGTAGTGATTTGGCAAATGGGGTTAGTTATATAAAATGAGCACACTGAGGGGTATATTCGCAAACATTCTGAGCTGGGTTAGCATCTCAAAAGTGATGCTAACCAGCAAAAAAATTTTTTTTTTGCAATTTACTTTCCAACGCAAAACTTGTTTTCCACTGGAATGTATCCTAAAAGCAGTGCAAAGCATTGTTAAAGCACAGCTTTGCATTACATAGCGACAAGGGGTTGTTACAATGGTGGTACATGGGCATTCTCATACTACCACCCATGCCTTTTGATGCAAAACCCTATCAACAAAGAAATGTGGACAGGGTTTAGAGCCAAAAATGACCTTCAAAGGAGGCGCTAACAGGAGAAATTATTTATTTCTCATTTCTGTTCCGACTTTGCATGCGTGCTGCACTGTGCAGCAAACATACAAAGTGTGAAATGTTTTAAACTTGTCTAGACATGGTATTTTGTACTGGAAAAGAACCTGTACAAAACCTATGCTAGATTCACGCACACACCCTAGCGCTATGGTTGCTGAAATCAGCGCCGGCGCTAGGGAGAGGGGAGGAGAGAGCCACATCTCTGAAGATAGCTCACGGCCCGGGAAGGCGCAGCCGTACCGGTAAAGGGCCCGCGACAAACCCCTACAGAGGGGTGGATACGAGAGCAGGCAGCAGATGAGCCCGGGAAAAGGCTGGGCATTGATTGGTAAGCTTGGTTTAAAGGTACCAATCGCAGGGGCCCCCTTGGGTGCCCTCCAGGATAAAAGGGCATAGGGGTCCCCTCCAGGGCCGGCCTTAGGCATGTGCAAGCTGTGCACCTGCACAGGGCCAGCAAACCCCAGGGGCCACCACGCCAATATATATCATTAATATAATAATCCTCTGAGGGTGGATACATATTTGCGTGGCAGGCCCCTGGCAGGGATTTGGTGGCCTCCAGCTCTGTTCCACTTCCAAACACCCTGACCCCCCCTCTTCACTCGCCTCTGCGCTCTGTCCCGCCCGGACCCCCTCTTCCGGGGCCCCCTACCTACGCTCCCTGCCCAGGGCCGCCATGAGCCTAGAGCCACCCCTGTCCCCTCTAAAGTAATGTGCCTTCGCCTTACGGAGGGGCAGGGGTGAGCCGGCTAGGGGTCAGCAGAGGAAGGTCACGGCACTTGCAGCCTGGGTCAGGCAGGAGGGCCACCCACACCACTTGGCAGCAAGGTGTAGCCTGAAAGCCGCAGAAAAGGTGGGAAGAAGAATTTACGTAGGGCGCTGTCACAAGGTGCTCTTACGGAATAAGTACAACAGAACATGAACAACAGGCAATTTAGGACAATGGTGAATTGATGTATGTTTTAACTTGGAATGTATGATTTAAGCTAATATGTGAATAAAGTGAAGCTGCCGCTGTTTTGCACCATCGAGCGTGTTTCATCTGTTGAAGCAAAGGAAGGTGGGGTGCAATTTTGACTGGAAAGTTCGAGGGCACTCGACCATCTGGGAGGGATTATGGCGCCCTCCTGCTCCCTCCCTGTCACGCAACGCAGCCTCTTTGGGCGCTGCGCTGCGTTGCATGTATTTTTTTTTTATTTGCCCCTGAGTGAGTTATGCATTTCTCCCCTTATGTGTCTAAATATAACTGCATACTGCAGTACACACATACCATGCACAGAACCTGTCACATAAAATGTCTGCCAATGCGTGACAGAAGGAACACGGTAACAGTAGAGTGGACAGAAAAACAAAATGTACTTAAAAAAAGGTGTCTTCTTCATTCCGCATTGTGGGTACTAAAAGCATCAGTCGACATCTTCCAAACTCTCTGCAGGTTAATACACTACCAAACTATCCTATTTTTAATTATTCGGCCGCTTTAAACAAAAGCAAAAAAACGTACACCAGAATCATTAAAAAAATAAAAATTCCTCAAAAACAAAATGTTGCCAAAGACACATTAGCAACAAGTCAATCACTGTGACGAAGGTCATCTCAACAATGTATTAATCAAAACTCGACCCCAATGATTATTGCTCGAAGCGTTGACATGTTAAAAAAAAATATACAGAAGGAATAGAAATGTAGGGAACAATATAATTATACGTCTTCTCTTTCCCAGCCGTGCGGCTCCCCGTGGGCATGTGCAACACTGCAGTGGAACGGTTAGTGGTTTCTACTTGTGGAGGGGAAATTCAATCCAGTAGTCAAGTTCTGCCTTGATATTGGTTCTCCGCTAGTTGACATTGGAAGGGGTGGTGGAGGCGGGTGGCTCCTTCTGAAAGCAGTGCCCAAATATTCCGACCACAAGTGAAGGAGGCAGAGGCTGGTGGCCAGAGCACAGAGTTTAGCGCCAAGACCCCGGGGGTCCGCTGATGGCTCGCACATGTGATCTAAAGTAACTTACGTCAAGTCTTCCGACCTTGTTTAATGGCATGTAGATGGGGTAATGTTACGGTATCGCTCGCCATTAAACACTGAAAACGTAACCAATATTGTGTTATGTGCGTTGTGAGAGAGAAGAAGGTAGATGAGGGATGGCGGGGCTTCAAGCGGGATGAAAAAACAGGCGGGTCTCTCAAAGGGGCGTGGCCAATGTAATTAAGGGCATGGCTTAAAAACGCGTAAGCTAAACAATCTGGGCCTCATTTATGAGGCTTTGCTTCAGTTTTGCGCTTCCGATGCGTCACTTTTTGTGACGCATCGGCGGCGTAAAACATGCCTCCTGTTGCGCACTATTTACAAAGTGATGCATCTAAGCAGATGCGTCACTTTGTAAACCCCTGCGCTACATTATACCTGCGTCAGGTATAATGTATGCAGGGGGGGCGTTCCCACACAAAAAGCCTTGTAGAAGTGACGCAGTGAAATCTATGAGATTTCACTGCGTCACTTCTAGGAATCTGTTGCGTCAAAATCTTGCGCCTGCCTCACAGCAGGCGTAAGACTGACGCAGGTCCTTTCACACAGGGCTTGCCCCATGTGAAAGGACGCATTGCTGGAGTTGCGTCGCTTTTGTGACACACTCCGGCAATGCATCACTTTTGCGCTTACAGATACGTCATCAATACTGACGTATCTGTAACTCCTTGCAACATGATGTGTCATACATTAAATATGACGCATCAGGTATGTCGCAAGGAGGGCGCACTGAGAAGTGACGCATCGCTGCTTTCACGCAGCGATGCATCATTTCTCGTAAATGAGGCTCACTGTGCTTAGCATAGTGTGCCGCCCGACTTGAATTTTGCTGTTTCTGTCATTGTATCCAGATATATGATACAACAAGTAACATTATACCTACAAGTCAGCACTATTGGCTTTGTCAATAGTTATTAGTTGCATAAGATAAATAAGCAGCAACTATGCCTTGTATATAATATTGAAAAAGCTTCCACTTAAAGCCCTGGTGACACCAGGACAATGTTGCTGCTCCTGAGTTTCAAAAAGAGAAGGGAAATCCAGAGAGAAAATGACTCCTTTAAGAAATTTCCCTTCCCCTACAACAATCACCTTGCATGACGGCATGCTGTAACTTCTCTGGTGAGAAGTGAGCAGTGTGAGCAGCGCACATCAATGTGCCTGCTGTCACTGAAGTCTGGGAAAAAAAGGACCGCCTGTGCCAGGGCACAAAACAGAGCCCGATAGAGACCTGTTTCGAGGCCCCCTTTAAAAAACTGCAGGTGCTCAGCACTGGTGAGACCCGGCCCACTTAAAGCTCTGGCGGAAGGGGTGTAACAGTCAGACATGCAGACTTTGGATAAGGTTCACGCCTCAGTGTCCGCTCACCATCCTGTGATTCTGGGCAAATCGCTCCATCTCCCTGTGCCTATCAAAAAAAGAATGTATCCTCGTGTAACGAAACTGGTGCTGATGTAAAGCTCATCAGTACCTACGGTTGAGTTTGAGCAATAAAAAACTGCAAAAAAATAAAATCATAACCAAGAGTGGTGAACTGGGTCGGATAAGTTAATGAATGTAGTAAGAAGTTATAAGTTAAACGGTTGTGCACTATTTTGGCACCTCTCTTTCTCCCTTTTTCTCCCATTCTTTCCCCTCTCTTGCTGGTTCTTTTCTTCTTCTGGTTTTCATTGCCGTGTTTTTTTTCTCTTTTTCTTTTCTCACTGTTGCCTGATAATGTGCACTTCTGTTTTGGGGTATAGATAACCTGTCAACAAGGAGGTTAGTCTAAAGTCTATCTAGGGATGTATATGGCTATATGATGCCTCATAATTATTACAACCTCACATTCCCACGTCCCTTGACCACGTTGCGTCTTGTTTCGCTTGTGGTATTTTGTTACAAGTATACTATTGTTACCATGAATATCCACTGTGTGGGGAAACATCGTTTGCAACGCACGCATTAGAACGCGTGTCATTACAACGCACTTTTTACATAGCAAAAATCCATTACAGCGCATGAGAGAGAGAGCCTAAAGCCCTTTACAAAGATTGACTGCCCATCTTTCAATTGTGTGTTGCTCTACTTAGATATTTAAATGGTACTAATAAGGGGAAATATTTGCCCAGACAGTGTTACCATGTGTAAAAATGACAAACTAATGAAGCAATACTATCTACTCCTACTATTACTAGTATACTACTATGTACCGTATTATGCCGCATAATTAGCCTTTTCTTGCCATATAATCGCTAAAAATGCACCTCTTTCCCCCCCTCAGTTAGGTTTCCCGCACTCCGCACTTCCTCCTCACTCATCTGTCACCAGCGCCAGGAAGCTCTGGCGACAGCGCGCTTTATAAATGGCACCTAACATAACATAACATAACATTTAGTCAGCCCTACTGCATAATTTAGTACTCTCCTGCCGCATAGTTCCATCATTCTACTAGTGATCACCTCATGTACTTATTCTGGTCAATTATTGTGTTTTTTCACATATTACCTCTGTTTTAATTTTTTTAAACAATATATATGGACGTCTGAGTGTTCTACGTCCCAGCACTCAGCTGATTTCTCTTCTCCTCTTTTCCTGTCATTCCTCCTCCCTCCTTTCTTCCCTGCTCTGTTTCAGGCGCCTCTGCTGTTCCTTGATTTCCTGTTTCTCTCCTCTAGTAACCTGTGTGGCTTGGTCAACTTCCAGACCAATGCAACGGCGGGATAATTTTTGTGTTCTTTCTCACAAGAAGTCCTTCGATTAATGATATGCATTGTGTGTCGGCAGGGATACAAAGCCATGAATCATGTCACAAGTGACAAGCGCAAACAGCTTCTGTGTGAATGCCAGAGGCTCGCTTTGAAGTGAGTTTACACATGTAAATGCCCCCTCAACAAACTTGTGCTGAAGCCAGTAGCCACGGGGCAAGAGGGTTTGGACTCGTGTTTGAGCTTTCAGTTGCTATCCTTGATGTCATCTTGTTCACAAGACTGACACACGAACGACTTTTCAGTACATTTTCTCAGAGGGGACAAGAAATGTCACAAAAAGGGTCTGACTCAGAGGTTCTTCCCAAATCAGGCTTGGATGGGCTATTAACCACACCCACAAATGCGCATAATGCGCGCACACAGGCACGGGAAACATCACTTACAACGCAACTTTTACAACGCAGTGCCTTTACGACGCAACTTTTACAACGCAAACCATTACAACGCATTGCGCTGGGGGGCGCTCTAGGATAGGGAATAGGTTTAATTTACTGTCCAGCACCTTCCCTACTATCCACGGGGACTGGAGTTGGAATAGTAAATTAAACTATTCACTATCCAGCGCCCCAAAGCACTATGCGTTGTAATGGTATGCATTGTAAAACCCGCGTTGTAAAAGCATGCGATGTAAAAGCATGCGTTGTAATGTCGTACACCCCACAGGCACACACACTCGACCTAACTTCCTGATGCCATCAATATTACAGTATTTAATAATAATAATAATAATAATAATAATTGAATTTATAAAGTGCCTGGTTACACTGTAGTAGTGTGTCCCCGCGCTTTAAGTCGTCAACAAAGTGAGTGCCGTGGTCTGTGATGATTTTGTTGTGGCAGTGGTTGCTGCCACTAGTGGGTACCAGCAGTCCAAACATTTAATGGGACAGTCCCTCCAGTGCATAGCATGGCAGTGATTAAAAGCAGGCATTGCAATGGGTCCCTCTAGTTAAGCCTTTAACATTATGACTAAAAGCACTGATATTTTTCTCGACATTGTATCGAAGACCAGTTAGTGGCCTCCATAGAAGTGAATTTCAGGGGGAGAGGAAGGGGCATGCATTAGCCACAGATCAATACTGGTGGGGACACTTACAAAAAATTTAATATAATATGATTTCATATCATATAATATAATATTCATGCATACCTTTGCTTCCAAACCGAACGCAAGCAAACAACAACTGGTTTCGGCTTATTTGGGCTTACTCCGTTGGGTGCAGCTTGGTGCAAGAGGGCGAAAAATTATAGATTGTTAAGAGGCCCAGGTAATTATCAGTGGCTGAGAATAATTCAAGCATTCCATCCATCACTTTTATGTATTCTTCATTGTGATAACCTAAGCATGAAGGTATGCCCAGACATGGGAGCTATGCTCGCTCACCGTGCCACTGGAATCAAGCTGCCCCTGATTGAAGAGGTCCATATAGGCTAAAACAGGTCTTGGGTTTCTTGTGTTCTGGTTCAGAGAGGACCTGCCTTGGCAGTTCGGGCTTGACTGCTCCTATGGGAGCAGGACCAAGGCTAAATACAAATAAATGCTAACAAGCACTGGCAAAATCAATATGTCTGACAATATTTCGGAAGTATGTATTCAATGTTGTGTAATGTATTCGAGGCATTAGCTGAAAACTCAAAAGAAGATACGCAAATACTGGTCAGCTGACATCCTCTGTCAAGCACAAGATTATAGTTGAAATAATGTAGGCCACAATCATGATTATTATATATGTTGCACCTCTTAAGAAGGATTGCTACTTATGCTTCTTTGGCTACGCCCTTTTTAGATTCCCTTCACCTTTTTTATCCCACTTGAAGCACTGCCAGCACTCATAATGAGGGGCTAAGACTTCAGAAGCACTAGTCGCAGGTTCCAAAGAAAATAATTGGGCCCCTGTACTTCCTTTTTTTGGGGCACAATATGTCCTGGATGTGGGTATCAATTTAAAGAAACCATGCACCAAACGCAGTAGTGAAATATGGGAATGTTTTGCATATGAATTCAAAGGTAAAAAGAATGTATCATGTTAAAACTGTACAAAAACAAAAGTAATTTTAACGCCTTAACTGCGGCGGTTTTTCCGCCGCGGTGCGGGGGTTCTGAAGAGTGGGCGGGGCTGCGTCGGCCGTTGGCCGACAGCAGCACTAGGGAGGTAGTGCTACCGTCGGCCAACGGCCGACGGCAGCACGCATGGGGTTAAAAGAGAATATAGAAAGCAGGCAAAATGTAAGAAAAGGGGACGGGAGATAAACAAGAATATTTCTTTTCAAAAACACAGTTAGGTGGTGAAGTAAAACTTTTGAGAATGCTATACATCACTGAGAAGCAAACCCCAGGTTTCGCTGCACCCAAGGCTTTAAGTGGGATGAGAAAAATATAGGGTTTCTCAAAGGGGCCAGTCCAATGTAATTAAGGAACAAGTAAGGTAAAAATCTGTGCTTAGCATGGCATGCCTCCCAACTGGTATGTTGCTGCTTCTGTCATTGCATCCAGATATATAATACAACAAGTAACATTACGCCTACAACAAGCCAGGACTATTGGCTGTGTCGATAGTTGTTAGTTGTGTAAGATAAATAAGCAATAGCTATGGCTTTGTTGTGTATAATTTTGAAAATGCGTCAGCTCTTGTGGGAGAGTTTGCGGCGTAATGGCTAGAACTGCTGACTTAGGAGCTTCAGAAGCAGGTTCAAGCCTCGGTGTTGGCTCAAAATCCTGTGTTTCAAAAAAATAATATGTCTTTGTGTAATGTAATCAGTGCACATGTTTGGATTGAGTTTTGAAATGGTGAGATTGTGAAAGAACTATAAGGAGTTTTTTTAAAGTTACATCAAAGGCAGTGAAGGGTGGTACTGCTGCAAAGTTAGGATTTATTTTTCAACCCTGAGGGTGAAAAATAATGGGTGGTGAAAAATAATGGAGAGCCCGACAGGGACCCACTGTGGCGGAGTAGCGTCACCCCCCCCCCCTCCACTCCCCAAGCCAGCAGCCAAAAAAATGAAATGATATCAAACCCTTGTTTATTATCGTTTTATTTTTGCTCTCTGAGCCAAGGCTTGAGGGCGGGGCCAAATGATGACAGGCACTAAGGGGAGTGTTTTGCACAGTTATCAGTGTGCATGATGGTTTGGCGGGCAGTCTCAGGACATACAAACCTTCATGCGCACTGAAGCTCCCGCCAACCTGAGCTGCATTGCTGGGTTGGAGAGAGCAGGCACAGGCTCCCAGTCTAACTGGGAATGCAAATTGAGGGTGTCAGGCTAATCCTGATGCTGCTGTTATGCTACCAGCAGCATGAAAGCAGTGTCAGGGCTGGCGGCAGTTGACTCTGGGAGCCTGTGCCTGCAGTCAAGAGGAGTGCGATGTGGAGATGCGGAAGGTATGTTTTTTTTTGTTTTTCTTTATTTGTCTTGTCATCCGTCCGTCCCTTCCTTTCCCCCCTACCCTTCCACTCTATTACAACACCGGTCTCACACCTGCTTTTTAGAGCTGCTGGTGCTGAGCACCGGCAGGTTTGGGCCCACTTAAAGCTCTGACTGTAACCAAACTGTATGATAGTTTATCGGTCACATGACGTTGGGGTATCGTTTAAGGTTGAAGTGAAGGACCGACCATCCTCCAGTGTGGTAGGCAAAACACTTCTGCCACACCAACGGAGAACAGTCCACAGCTTGCAAAGCTCTCTGCCTTTCTAGCATGCTTTCTTACATTGAGATAGTACCCATTACAATAGTAAAAGCTATCTCTGGAGCTAAATTCCCACCATTGGGGAATTGCTGTCACCAAGGTGGGTGCTGGAAACAGGGCCGGTACTAGGATTTTTGGGGCCCTGGGCAGAAAGGGAATGTGCGAGGCCCCTCTAAATTGCATAGGTGTGACACATTCAGGGCTGTTTGCATCTAGATAAATGCCCCTGCTCCCGAAGCTGCAGGCCCTCCATCTCAGCCACCTACAAGCACCTCTTAACAGCTCATCAAGTCCTGAAGGTGTGACGGTTGCTTATCTCCAGAGAGGGTTAACACTGCCAGGGAGCTAAACAGCAGGGCAATAGCCATCCCGCTGGGCCTCTGTGTGGGTGGAGGCCTAATTGCCAGACAAACCTGAGGAATGTATCTTCTTGCAACTGAGAATTGGGTCCCCTTCCCTAGGGTTCCCCTTACTACATCATAGCAGTGAGGCCAGGGGAGAGGGGTCTCCTAAGGTGGCCCCTTTCAACATGGTCTGACTCTGTCGCATTGATGCGGGCCCCAAGCTGGAGGGCTGACTACGGGGCCCTGGGTAACTGCCCACACTGCCCATGCCTAGTGCCGGCCCTGTGAAATCTGCCCCCACCTCCTCATTCTTTGCCGCATAGCTGTTGAAATGTTACTTTCTCTATTAATAGATTGTCACAGTCATAAAAACCATTTATCAAAGCAGTCCTTGGCAGTAGCGGCTGCTACAGGACCCGGGTGGGGAGGTGGGGGCAGGTGGGGCAGGGGGTTGACAAAATACGTTTTTTTTAAAACCACTTACTTGTTAACTTGTTACAGCCGTCCGTTGACTCTTCTTCGTCCTCTTTTTCCTGTCTCTGGTCTGCAGTAGAATGCAGGACGCAGCAGGAAGCACCCTCCCAACTTCCCAATAGCCAATCACAATGCTGCAATTCAGCGTTGTGATTGGTCTGAGCGATGTGGATCGGCACTCAGACCACTTAGGAGTGGGCAAACCACTCCCCCCCTGCTCCTCTGTAGTCGGAGCATCCCATCCTGAAAGCTGCTGCAGCAGAAGGAAACATAAAATTATAATAACTCAAGTTATTATCATTTTATATTTCCTTTACTTCACTGCGGTGAAGCAGTAGGGTGAAGTACCTCCGCCTTACCAGAGGAGCCGCCACTGGTCCCTGGACTGCTGAGAGTTGACTTAAATATAAAGTTAAATACATTCTCACACCAAAATTGAAAATCAGCAAAATATATCTATTTACAAATAAATCAAGCTATTTTTAAATGTGAGACAAATATTGAATTTTTTTGTTTTGCTAATTTTTTGCCTTTAACATTTCTCATAACTATTGTGTCTAGACACAGCTAGAACAGTATAGACATGTTCAGAAAAGAAAGCAATACAAAATGTATGATGGGGGGGGGGGTTGTGAATCAATGGTCCACTTCAGAAAGATCTTGCTGTGACATACTCTTATCTTACTCTTAGCTTGTTCCAGACTTCTTAAGGCATTATTGGTACAATCAGAAATAAGCAAGGAGCACTACAAAAGAAAGGTCACACCTACTCATAGTAAAATCTATGCCAATGTGCTTCCGACCAAAGAAGCCGAGACCCATAGGCTGCACCAACTGAGTTTTTCATCTTAATTTATGGAATATATTAATTGCACAGATTCTGGTAGAATTTTGCACCAACATTTATTCCGAATGAAATATGCTAAAAAGAGTTTTTGCGGTTGAAAGGTGGTACAACTGTTGATGAAAATTACACTAGTATCACAGCAATCTTAGTTAATTGTCCTAAATCATGCAGCCCCCCTGTTCTGCTTGGAATGCCATGCAGCTGAACAGCTTTGGTTGACTTGATGGAACGTTTTACATAATTTTCAACAAAAAATATTTTCAAACTGGCCTTTGTGTCAAATATCTTTTTTTAAATGCAGTTTAATATTTACTTGTTGATTTAAGCAGAAAAAATGAAAAATTTCATATTTATAAAAAAAACATTCAATTATTTATATTTACATTTTGTGGTTTTCTACACACACATGCTTTTCCTGTACATACCAAACTGCACAAATGTACCAAAGAGCTCTGTAACCGCATCGCTGCGGCGGCTTTTCCCGCTGTGTGCGGCAATTTACGAAAAGCCGCGTTACATGACGAGCTCAGCTCGTCATCCGCACACGACTACCGTGGCTGATGAATAGCTGAGCTCGTCATCAGCAGCGAAGAGGTTAAACAATGACTAATACGGGACACAGTCTGAGTACGACTCCAGAGGTAATCTAAGGAGAAATGGTTCACTCGCTAAACACTGGTAATGTGAGCATAGTAATGAGGGGGTGAACAGTTTTTCCACCATTACAAGGTTCAGACCTCTCAAGGTCCAGACCTCAAAATGAGGTAATAATACTATAAATATTATACATAAGATACTATAGGTAATACACTATTGATAAATGTTTCCCTTAGTTTAGGCAGCGACAACTAGCAAAACTAGCAAAACACAAACTAGGATGTTAAGCAGTCTGCTGAATGATGTGTGTTAAGACCGACTGGGAGAAAATCACATAGGCAAAAAATCCAAATTACACCCAAACTGGGAATCCGACTTGGGCACAAACTATACGATCAGTGGCATTTTTTTAAACTCACTGTGTGTGTGTGTTTTTTTTTTAAAACATTTTTTGTAAAAATAAAACAACATGTTCTGTTGTGTGTATAGTCTGAGATGTTTATCGCATCCTGCCCAGGTTTCTTTTCACTTCCAAAATAGCAGCACTTAAAATCAAGCGAAATAGGAGTAATGCTACTTCTTGGAAAAAGACAGGAAAGTTAATATTGTATGTCTTTTTAACTATTGTCTACAGCTCTCATTCAGAGCGCTTACCTGCCTCCAAGGATGAGCGACATTCACATTGTCCCATTGTAGCCACACCTTTGTTATAATCGACAAATCGTAGCCATGCCTCCCTTATAATCGACAAATCGTAGCCAAGCCTCCCTTATAATTGACAAGCCCCCCTTAGATAGCCTGGGCCCCTGTGTGCTTGATTTGTGGAATCACGTTAGCACATGGTTTTGATTGTCGCTCTCTGTGTATCGTCCCCTTGGATATTTATAATGGGTGTCTCTGATGATAGTAAATGGATTGGAGTTGTTGAGTCTTTGGCAAATTAAAATAGATGAAGTAAATGCCTCCAACCTATATCACTTTTGAACCAAGACTTGGTGCTTTATTTACACGATTGGAGAAGGTATCTTAGCATTGACTCTATCGTGTAGTTTGGCGGATATCAGCTGAGTGAGACTCCAATGGCCTTGAACGCATTTTAAAGCACTGATTGGATCATTCTTTATTTTTGATGTATATGTATATTTTTTGGGATTTTTAAAACAGCACACACACCAATATTAAAAAATACTATAGTCTTCAGGCAAGCAAGATATCGGATATTGGTTAATAAATCTGATACAGTTCTAGAGACAGATCCAGAGGGGTAAAAGTCTTTAACTGTTTCTATAAACAGTCTAATGTACCTGACCAAATCTACAAATCGATAAGAACGCCTTGGGAACAAACTCATGGGACCCGAAGTAAAGTAGGAGAATGTTTCTGTGTCACGTTCCACTGGTTCCACAGTAGGAAGAACGTATTAATATTGCTTGGGACTTTAAAATCCATTCCGCTAGAAGATGACTAAGAGAATCGGAGATAACTATCCCAAACTGCCTCTGGCACTCACGTGCAGTCTGGTGCAATTAATTTTAATATATATATATTGTATGTCCCATTCGACAAATTTCCAGAGGGGATTCAACTTCAACTTTAAGACAAAGCTTACAGTCATTCCTGGTGCAATTTATTTAAATGGACTATTATACTTCCATTGTATACATCTTTCTTTGCTACATTTCATTAAAAATTGAACTTTTCTTTCATTTCACAAATTTAGTCTTCTAGAGATGTTTCCAATGCATTTCTCACTAATGATTACTTCATCACTGGCTTGTTCAACAAACTCTTAATATACTCATTAGTGAATATTTTGTGAGAAAGTCCTGGTTAACTGTTCACAAACTTCACCTCTTGCACCTCAAAACTGAGGAGGCATTAGTGGTGGATGAAAAAACGAAAATCTAAATTCCAGTGAATACTACCCAAATTGTGAAACATGCTGGTTAGCTGTGTAGTTTTAATGTCCTGAAGTCCCCGAGCCCGAAAAAATGGTGTCTGCCACTCATCTGGCCCAGTGTGTTGTGCAAATATAAAAAGACCCCTTTTCATGCGCTTCTCAAGAACAGAAAACAGGGGGAAAAACAATACTGAGTGCCTATAGAAGTAATCCATGTCTTGTGCTAGCTTGTCTTTAAGTGTTCAAAGGTTACTGAATGGACGCATGCAAGTCACACAGTGTATGGGTGTTTTCAAGTGTCTCTGAATTAGCCCATAAAAGTATCCCGCCATAATTAAGAAGTCAAACATGGAGGAAGTCGTAATTAATATAAACTTGTGTTACAATGAATAATCTTACCCAAAAAAGTTGAAAACATCATATGTGGGACATTCCACACAGTTTGTAACACCCAATTCCATGCACTGTGCGAGGCTGACAACTCTTTAAATCATGCAACAATAAATATTTTAATCTGTTAATAATATTGGCTGCCATTTTGTATAA
Source organism: Lissotriton vulgaris (assembly GCF_964263255.1). Lineage (NCBI taxonomy): Eukaryota > Metazoa > Chordata > Amphibia > Caudata > Salamandridae > Lissotriton > Lissotriton vulgaris. The sequence continues at coordinate 1,304,687,505 of NC_141694.1, forward strand.
CCACGCTTTACACACCCTGAGGCAGCAGGACCTCATGCCATGTAATAAACATAAATACTTTTACCAGTGAGCTCTAGCATCACAGCATGAAGGCATCTATCTAGATTCTAGAACCATACGTAAAACACAGCTACTTTTGGCACCCATGCTATGAATTGTGGGTCAAATTTGCAACGGAGACAAGAACATTTGCCCACGCTTTGTGCAGTTTTGCTCCAATATTTACATAGAAATCCAGCTACAAAACGAGATACTGGAGCAGTTTCAATATAAAATCGGCCCTTCAGTGATAAGGCGGGTGAAAATATTTTCAGCACCGGTTCAATTGACCGTTCATTTCAGAATTAATAAGAAGTCGTCTGAATAGAAAGCTCGTGGCTTTCCTGCCGTCACTACTAAAAAGAAACACTCATCTATGATAAACGGTTGAATACATTGACCTCCATCCTTTGGGATAGCCCAGCCATCAAGAAAAAGTTGTTTTGACAAGAGCGCGTGCAGACAGACCTCTCCAATTCGAAAGGGTTAAGTAAGACAACTTACCTAGCATGCGAACACATTTGGCATTCTGATCAGGGCAATCGAATGAAATTTCTCCACACCTCTGAAAGAAAAAAAAACACGAGGCACAGTCAGCGCAAGGCTCTGCTGCAAAGTTTCCAAGGCAACGCAAGTGCGCAAATGCAGGATGACGCGGGTTGGGGGAGCCCCGCCCTTCAGGCCCTCTTCCCGCTCTCACTGCAGTGTATGCAGACAACGGCGCTCCCGGATCATTGGCAACGGGCAGCGACGTGCATACCTTTCACTGCAGGAAATGGTACCTCGGCATGTCTCTGTGCACGACAGACTTTTTTTTTAATATAGGCAAAGGAGTATTACATAAAGAACTTTTAAAAAACAAGGAAAGTTCCCGCCACAAGGTGTTCTGAATCAAATGGACGAACTCGTGCTGGCAAATCCAACAGGCCTATCTAGCTACAGGCTTGTAGGGGACAGTGTTTGGGTGTTAAGCATGGAGCAGGGACCCTCCGCCCCACCCAAGAAAGAGAATGTGCAAGGTCCTTCTAATCTGCATACAGCGTGACACATTCAGGGCTGTTTGGATCTCACCAGAGTGTGCTACTCGCTGAAAAAGCGCTTCAACACCCCATAAGGGATGGGGTAGCAAGCGCTATATAAATGCAAAACTTTTTTCCTCTTCTAAACCTCCACTATCCTTCTCAATCCAAATAAATGACTAACTTATCCACCACTCAAATTACTTTCATATTTAACTATACTAATTCACCACTAATGCTTTATGGGTTCCGGAGTAGTGTGCTACTCACCGAAAAAGTGTTTTGACGCCTCATCAGGGGTGGTAAGCGCTATATAAATTCAATTACAATCAGATGACCCTACTCCTCAAGCAGCCCCTGCTGGGCTGCTGGCCTCCCTCACAGACACATACAAGCACCTCTTCCATAAAGGGCTGAAGTGAGAATTTATTGTAGGCTCAGAGAGATAAAACGTATGGGGAACCAACCTGCCTGACAATGGGCGTCCTGGGGTGTCTGTATATGGGCAGCAGTGGAGGGAGCCTGGATACAGGACAAACCTGCAGAATGTATCCTGTTGCAATTGGACCCACAGAAGCACCCCAGTCCTAGGTCTCCCCGCACCACAGCGCTAGACCATGGCTGCGAGGTACAAATGCATTAGCACAATTGCAATGAGACACCTCCCTTAATTGATGGGCGGGTGGGCAGTGGCAGCTCCTCAGCTAAGGCAAAGGAGCATCGCCCCAATGCATGGCAGCAGTGAAGAAAATGAAAAAATAAAATTATAATAATGTTATTATCAATTTATTTGTTCTTGCTGCAGATGCTGGTCTGCTCACAGGAGTGGTGGGCACACTGAAATGCGCCTGATGCTTTGGCCGGCCGTCTCGGGCAGGCTAAACAATCATGCACATTTAGCATGTTCTCCACCCATGGTGCATTTCAGCCTTGGTGGAGAACATGCCCAGGCCCCCAGTCTCCGTCTGAGAGCCGAACTACGGCGTTCAGACCAATCACAACAGTGTATTGCAGCGTTGTGGTTGCCTCATGGGAGCCTGGCTGCTTACTCTTCGACCAACAGAGGAGAGACGATATGGGACAGAGTGGCGAGGAGGTAAGTATATTTTCTTTTTTATACCCCCCGCCCCGCCACCTCAGATTCATGCCGGCCGCCACTGCCAGTGGGATGTGGGGCTGGTGTGCCATGGCTTGGCCGTGTCACACTGGTGCAGGCCCCATGTTGGGGGGCTGAGTACGGGGCCTGGGCAGTTGCGCACACTGCCCATGCCTTGCACCGGCCCTAGCATGAAGGTGCTGTTTGTGTGTGATCTGGATAAGTGTAAGGTTGTCTAAGGTGCTTAATTACAATTACCTTTCTTGGGAAAGAGTTTGTCTTAATAGCAAACAAAATTTATCATAGGAGAACGTGTCTTTGTAAGTCATGTGATGGCATTGTCTTTCGAAGATAGTCAATAGTGTGAGTAAAGGCGTACTGGAAGTCATCTGACCTGCAAAATGGGAGTGCTAGGTGCTTACTTTTTCTGAGTTTGATACTTCAGAGTGGAAATTATGTGTAAGTTGCACGTGAATTCACCTGTTGTAGGTTGTGCATGTCAGCATGTTGTGCTGTTTGCTCCAGCAAATTGCCGCAGATTTAACTTCATTGTTAAGGCTTTTCTGGTAAATAATGGACTATTTTCATAACAAAGAGTGAAACGTTTGATGCTCAGAGAAATACAGCCGCAATTGTGAATGGCATGGGCAGAGTCTTCTTCAATTCTAATTTGCAATAGCAATCTTTTAAGCTAGGTCTATAACCAGCAAATCAAAAATGGTGTAATTCACATCATAAATGTAATCTATTAGCCCCAAGTATCCTAACACCTTTACTCATTAACACCTACTGGACACCTCAAATGCTGATAAGATCCTGCTACCCACTGCAATTCCAAATGTACAAAGATGATATTCAAATAAATATCCTCCTAGGCAGTTCTTCACACCAGGATCCATCATTAATTACGTGTTTGAGACACACCAACTATTAGATGAAAGAGAGTTATCTCCACATGGATAGCTTAAAAACTTTCGGATATCCTTATTATAGCCTTAGGGCCCGACGTAGCAGGCTCTACCGGACAATAAAGGCCCACTCCAGCGTTCGGTGAGGGCCTTAACAAGGGAGTGGCCTTTAATTGCCAGTATAGCCCGCTCCATAGAGCTCTAAGGCTATTAGAACATTCCGCCCCTAGAGGGCAGAATGTTCTAATCTGTAAAACAAAGGCCTCACGGTGCCCAAGACGTTTAAAATCCCCTCGGGCTCCATGAGGGCTTTGTTAACCCGTTTACCGCGGCGAACATTACGCCGCGGTGCGGGTGTTCTGAAGGGTGGGCGGGGCTGCGTCTGCCAAAAGTCGTGTGCAGCACCAGGGAGGGAGTGCTCGCGTCGCCCAACGGCCAACGTGAGCACGAAACGGGTTAAACATTGGAATGTTGATGCTCCAGGCTTCTACCGGCCATTAGAAGCCCGGAGCTGTCCAATGCTTTCAATGGAGAGCTCAACATTCCAATGTTCTAATATTTGCAGCACCGTGGCAAATAGCCTCCTATTTGCATGGCCAAGAGATTTAGGAGGCGGTTAGCTCAATCAATGAAACCTCTTGGGGTTTGGTTTGACACAGATATCTCTAGTGCATCCCAAAACACAACAGAAGTAAAAGGATACCAACTACCGGCCGATTATGTTGCGAAGATCTAAAACACTCATTCAACAAAGACAACAGATTGAACTCACCAGTGGGTTGGTCTATAACGGCTTGATTACTGATTACTGCAACATAATCAACTCGTCTTTAAAATCTAAAGTATACAGAACCAAGTAGCAGGACTTTGCTTATGCTCCCAAGCATTGAAAGAATGCCAGTGACTCCTGGTGGCTTAGAGGATCACGAAATCTGAAAACAATCATCTTTTACGAGGCCTTCTGTAAAAATTAGCCCCCTCCTCCCCCCCAGGCCATCCTCCGTTTCCTCAGAGGACAAAGACACTCGAAGGTCAATATTTTCTTACACACTGCAGAGTTTGATTAAAGCCTGTCCAAGCCCGTTCAGGAGGCCACAGGCCAGGGAGGGGTTACTCAGCCACCACTGGGGGGCGAGGGTTAAGGCTTTTAACCACTGTTGCCCCATTGTCTGGCCTATTATGGTTCTGCAAATCGGGCAAAGTACACATGTTCCTTACTTGATTCTTTGTAGTAGCAAGGGTGAGCAATCACAGGCTTCTCAGGGCGTTGCGTGCGGGAAATACTCAGGCTCACTTTAACCTTATTTAACAAACTTGGAAGTTTCATGCCTTCCTAAGTCAATGAACCTTTGCCACTCTTGACAAGACTGCTACCTGTCTCTGGAGGGTCCATGTTTTTACTGAGTTCAAGTCATTCCTCGGTTCTGAGATAAAGGTAGGTCTTAGGGTGCCGTTCAGACACCCCCTCCTGATTTAGTCTTAGCACCCAGTCTCTTGGGCCAAGGCCAGTTCAGTGTTTCACCAAATTCATAGGAGCAGAATTAGGCCACATTTGGACATTGCACATGATCAGAATCACACTGGTGGCAGGAAGCCTCTTAGTGGCACAGAACAGTCTTCTCAGAAGCTGTGTGACAGGCGGAGTGCGTCGCTTAGATGGTTGCAGCAGAAGCTGAGGCTTCTGTAAGTGGCCCTCTTCCGGGTGGCAAACTTAAGATCATGCCTCACTCTGGCACTCCAGTGGGTAATTGATTCATGACATGGGTCACTTAATCATTCTGGTAATTACTTGCCACTTGCTGTTGACACAGAATCAAGACTGATTTGCATATGGCCAGGTCTAAACTGGGGTGGCATGGTGAGCAAAAGAATTGGGGCTTTAACCCAGATCTCTTGACTGGGGAATAATGATTTGATTTGCTCTGCATTCCATCCATCAATTGTGTGTTTTTTGCTTCCTTGCCCTAAGTGCACCGAGTTTGCCCAGACGCAGGTCTTGGGCTCACTATGCCACTGCATTCAAGCTATCCTTGCTGATGAGAGGAGAAACCCTGAAACCGGTCCTAGGATTCCTGTTTCTGGTCCAGAGAAGGACCTTGTTTAGCAATTCGGGCTGGACTGTTCCCATGAGGCATAGTGTCGAGGCTGATTTGCATATGGCCAGGTCTAAACTGGGGTGGCATGGTGAGCAAAAGAATGATGGATTTAACCCAGATCTCTTGACTGGGGGTGAATGTTTTGATTTGCTCTACATTTCGTCCATCAATCGTGTGTCTTTCACTCATGCTTAGCACACTAACAATTCTAATGCACACATACAGCACACAGGATGACAGTGTTTAGGATTCTGGGTTTATCATGAGCAAAGGAACTTAAGAGGAATGGGCCTGTAAGGGCACATTCATGTCTCACAGGAAAAAGTCTATTACTATAATTCACCAAATATGGTACACTGCCACCACAGTGTTCCACGCATGAAACCCACGACAGGGATGGTAGTATCTGGTCACTATAACTAAGCGCACTTGGTGCGCCCCTCCCGGCTCAGGATCGATCATTGTCAAGGACCGGGCCTAGAGCAAGAGTGCACACAAGATTAGCGTGTGCGATGACCAAAAATTAAAAGAAAACAGGATCACAGTTATGGACAGAAGACACAACTGTACATCGTGCTGCGACATTCCTGTCCCAACACACCCTCCAAGAGTACCACAACCTGACCTTTCCTCTGCAACCTATGTCATATGTCAACATATCCTAACCTGCATGCATATCTATTACTTTCTAAGATCTTCAATTCAGAAGTGACATCATGCTGCAAACTATTGTTATACAAATCAATAAAATACAAGTCTTAAGCTAGAATCAAAGAAATTTCTTTCTCCTCTCATTCCAACATGATTTGCCCTTCAGTGCCATAGGAAGTGACTTACGCTGCAGCATATCTGCTTTTGGGGGCCAGGGGGTAATACAGTTTAGTGCCGCTATTGCTGGCTGGGGCTCCACGAGTTAGACTGATCAATGTAGGTCAAAGTATGGATATAGTTTGGTGTGGGGGAAAATTGGTTGCACGACCACTTAGCCTCCCACCTCACCATATTCTGTAGTTGAGGCCAAATCTATATATGTTATTGTGCTACATTTGCCTGAAAATCCGAAATTGCAATGTTAAAAAAATTCTGACAGCCTGAATGAAGCGTTATATAAAACTGAAATTCTAAGTTAAAATATACATGTGCTTCATATGCCATACAAATTGCTCCAACTGCTGACAAATGTGACACGTGGTAAACGTACCACGAATTACTCGAGAATTGCCTAAAGAGTACCCAAAAATTCACACTCCCACCTAAGTATTCAGAAAAAAAAACAACTTTGAAGAAACCAAATGCATCATGGACAGGGACACTGCATCATGTGACAGGGAAGGACCAAATTACGCAACAGGGCTGACTACGGTGTGTGACAAGAAAAGGTAAAACATGCTGCGTAATGTAGCACATTTTTTTTCCTCAAAATATTTTTATTTTGTTTTTTCAAAACATTGAAGCATGGCAGTCAGACAACCAAGCACCAAGTATTAAAATGTTATGTAGAGAATTCTGCAATTTTTCAAGCACTATTAAGTCATTTTTTCCCCATTTTTACACATTAACATTGAATGGGCAAATGTTATGCTGTCCATATTTGCAAATGTAGTAAACGTCAAAACTGAGAAGTGCTCTGCATGCTGACATGAAACTCAAGCTACTTTGATTTTATATTCGTAAACCATAAGTTTCAATAGTTACTTTCCTGGTCAAGATTAGAGTCTAGACCACATAATGTCCTTGCGTTCTTTCAAGAAAACCGTGGCAAATGTCAGGCCTTCCATATGTTTCAGTGTTTGAGAGAGGAGGCGAGGCCTTGAAATGGGTGAAGCCCGCAGAGCAGGCCGTGCTTTGAGCCTGTTACTCTCTTAATAGCCATGGGGGGATAAGGACAGGAGCCACGGAGAGGGGGGGGAATTAACAGCCCATAAGGTCCTGAACAGCCTCTCCTACCATTGGTAAAAACAAACACCTGCATCCTGAGTCTGCGAGGTTGCAAACAGTAATAAGCAGACTGTTTTGTTACAAAAAAACAATAAATGCAATATAAAAACGTGCACTGTACAAACGAGTTACTGCCTCAGTTGTGCCTTTTTACAACACAATGTATCCATTTGTGATAAGGGAAGTGAGGATAGTCATGAAGAGGAAGTGTCTCACCTAGAAGGTACACTGTTTCCTTACTCTTATCTTGGCACTCACTGTGCAGGTTAACAACAGCCAAAGAGAAGCATGTTCTTTTACTGGGACAACCAAAAAAAAGCACCACTAAGCCAATAAAAAAGAAAAGCAGCAACGGACCCCAGAAATGCACATCGCACCCTCTAGCCCAGGGGTCTCCAAACCAGTCCTGGAGGGCCGGATCCATGCCAGATTTTTTGGATATCCCCATTGAGATACATGTAGTAATTATAAAAATTTGGCATGGATCCGGCCCTCCAGGACCGGTTTGGAGACCCTGTCTAGCCAGTATTTTTAGTACAGCCCAGTAAAGATGCATCTGCAGACATTGATGCATATCAGTGCTTAATTTGTAAAATAATAAGTGCCAGGGTCCTGACCAGGAGGCTACTGCAGCTTGCACCACCCATCGCCGCTTTCATCGCGACAAAAACAACTACTAACCAGTTCTCTCGCCTGCAAGTGCGACAGTTCAGATTATTCCAGGTTCTCATAGCAAAGGAATGGCTGGGAAAGCAGGTATTAGTAATGATTTATGTATATTGTACTCATAAACAACAGCTGTTCTGCTCCTCTCTAAATTAGATGAGCAGCACCATCATGTGGCAGATTGTCATAAGTGCAGTGTTGACAATTGAGTGCTGATGCCGAGCATCGAAAACCACTGGCTCAAATTAAGCCCCGCTACATGCATTCATGTGCCGCTTCTGCACCCACCCATCATTTGCATCAAGCATGCAACCATGTGCAGTTGATGTGTTTATCATACAATTTTAAGTGCTTAGTAATGTAGACATAGTATACTACCTTGAAGGCCCTACGAGCATGTATATTTGTAACGGTAGCTGGTAAATATCCGGCAAGGCCACAACATTCATCTTTTATTGCAGCCACACGTATTTATAAGTATTATCGTATTTTTCTGTCCGCCAATTAATGTTGTGAGCTATATATTCAATGTTTCTCACCACGAGAGTGGCAATTAAGCTGCAATAAGCAACACTTTGGCAAATAAGTCACAATGGTGTCAGCACAGGGCTTTCTTTGAGTAAAAAGATCAATATGAAGGCGCTATTGACTACGAAAACTTCACTTATAGGGTCTATCAGCTCAATAGTAGATCAATGGAGTAGTAGTCAGGAATTATTGGTTCAAGTCACTAATTACTGTACTTTTGCGGAAGACTATATCAGGCGTGCGTTTCCAGCACGTTGGATAGAATGCTTGGATATGATATGCCAGAGTTCTTATTATGTGGACTATAGCCAGGGCCACTGCAAATATGCAGCCAGAGAGGAGCAGATATGGCAGCGTTGAGTAAATTATGCGGCAAGGAAAGGCAAATTACGCTGCATGAGTCGGCACATTTTGTAATAGTATTATTTAATTATTTTGTTATTTTTAAACTTGGTAACACTGTCTGGGTATTGGTTGCACCTCATTAGTACACTATTAACACCAAAATGTAGCAATAAGCAACAGAAAGGTGACCAAACCAGCTTTGCTACAGTGACTTCCACTGCGCGGCAACACGTGTCGCTGCATTTTTTGTAACTTTTTAACCATTTGAGATGGAAACCAAAAAATCTTTTTTGTTTCAATCTACAGTTTATGCGGCTGGTGATAGATTATGTGGCACATTTATACTTATGTGAAACTCTTTGTGACTGCAAAATTTGTGGCCCAGGCTATAGCTACTGATAATGACTCTTCAAAGTAAACATTCTGTGCTGCCAGCTCCCTGTTGCTGTCCTCTGATGTGCTGTGGGCTGCACCCTGGTCCCAAACTACAATCTTCTATTCCTCTGCTTAAGGCAAATTATTGACAAAGCATGGAGTGCTGTGGGGGAAATAGCTTCTCCACGCCCAAATGGTCTGTGGGAAAAAACAGCTCCATTCTCGTACACCGTACCTCCACTCCAGGCTCTTTATCCGATTCAGCCATTACACGCGCAGCTCCCCAGGTTCCCCCCTATGCTTTTGCTGTGGGTGAAGATCCACCATCGAAAAAATTAAAAATTAAAAAGTAAACAAATTGTGGTGTTTTCTATTTCTGTGTGTTAATCGGGTTTTGCACTCCCGCTTAAAAAAGCAAGCCGAGGAGTCCAGATATATGTGTCTGTAATGGCTGCTTCGGAGAGGAAGACTGAAGGAGTGACACAAGGGAATTAACACCCATTTATTGCTCACTTGTGCATTCAATAATCCTCAATTGACACCAGTCCTTGCAGGTCATTTCTTGCAATGCCAGGACAGAGATTGTGCTCCCAATGTATGTGTCAAAATAAACCATTGCCTTAGTGTAACTGTAACTGCTGCAGCCATGTGTTCTTCATCATGCTTACTGTGCCTAAAAGAAGTGCCCAACTATGATGTTTAGAGACTCTTTTGTACATCTTTGCTCGCGAGATGAGAAAATCAGTTTGTGCATCCAAAAAAAGGACATCTTTGTTCCAATTGAAGGCAGTCTTCTTCCTTTCTCATGGTCTCTGTCTCTAGCCCCAGTGCACTCCCTTTGTTGATAAAATCATGGGATTCATATTGAAAGAAGGTTTGTCATATACTATATAAAATTGTACTGTAATTACATTTATATAGCGCTTACTACACCTGACGAGGCACCAAAGCAGTTTTCGGCGACTTGTGTCTTGCCTTTGACTAGCTGCTCTCATTGTAATACGTTTACTGGGGGACCTCCTTGTCAATAGAACCTGTGAGTCACAGATATTTTTTTCTTTTGTTAGACATTTTTAGACTTCAATAATCATGAGCACTGGGGGCCTATTACCAAGCAATAGCGATAATTATCTCTATTGCTTGGTTAGAGACAAAAATGTACCGCAGAGCTGCGGTGATTTTTATCGCAGATAAACATTGGTATTACCAAGGTTTATCGCAAATGCGATAAAAATCTGCCGCAATGCATGAATATTGCTGAAAAGTCAGCGATATTCATGCATTACCGAGCTAATGCTCTTAGCTATGTTATCCACCTCCCATTGGATAACATGGCTGAGAACTGCTCAGGGCAGGTGTTAGCTTTTGGAGATATTCGCGCTTAGCGCGAATATCTCCAAAAGTTGGTAATAGGAGATAGCGATGTTAGAGACTGTTTCCAGTCGCTAACATCTTGGCACGCCCACTTTGCATGTCATTAGTGATAAATATCACTGACATGCAAAGCGGGGCCCAAGATGGTCGCTATCTCCTACTAGCTGTCGCTAACTGGTGTTAGAGACAGCTAGGTAATAGGGAGATAATTTTATCTCCGCTTTCTTGGCTTTTAAAGCCAAAAAAGCGGAGATAAACCCCCTTGATAATATGCTCCTGAATTTCTTTCACACTATGGATCAAAGAAAGTATGATATTGCTTCCGCTATCACTTGAATTTTGTCCAGTCCATATTCATGGTAGTTTAGTCCCTCTTTGCTTTCCATATCAGAGTGCACAGTGACATCACCGGTGGAGTGGGCAAGCTAGGCTGACCAGCTGTTGATTTTCTTTTATGGTGTTTGTTGTGTCCATGCCACTATTGCACACCAATGAATTGCCCGCTTATACAAGAGTGCGTTTGTTACAAGGAATGTCCTGCAGTGCTTTAAATGGGGAAAAATAAGTGCAGGTACTCATCAAATTGAGCTAGGGGCGTGGCTAGTGGACGGGGTTAGAGGCGGAGTGAGACATGATGATACAAAAACACTTCTATTGAGTATTCCTGTTGTTCTTGCATTGCCCTGGATAGTGGTCTCAAACTTTCCATTCCTAAAACTGCTGGTTCTCAGACTTAAAGCCATGCCTGTAGGGATAGTTTACATATATAGGGCTTCTCCCTGTTCACCAGCAATGCCAGCAGTTATCCAGATCTGTCACCCTCTGAGCATCCTCTGTCGGTACTGTGTGTGTGCGTATTTGTCCAGCCTTGCCTTTACATCCTCCACCAGTCTGGCGGTGTCCAATAATTGCCTAGGCCATCCGGCTCGCTGTAGGGCGATTCCCCAGATTCACTTGTTCCTTCTCTAGGCCCGTTAATTTTAGTTGTCTTCGTACTCCAGCCACTCAGGCCATGCCCTCTCTTTGCAGCACAACCTTATAAGCCTCATATTCCACTGCTCTACTCACTGTGGTATACCGTTTGAACAGAAAAAATGCAGAGTGTACCCCTTAATGTATGTGCGAAAAGCGCCACCCTTCAGCACATTCATTCACAATTTCCACAACAGGATTTTCAGTCTAATCCACCCAGCGTAGAGAGTCAGGATTAGAGGTGAGTGGTCTGACAAATATCTATTTAGGTTGGCTGAGGAAGCATACCAGTCCAAATTTTTTTTCGTCCCCAACACATAGTCTATACGATTATATCTCCTGTGTACAGGCGGATAGTATGAGAACACATTGTCTCTCTGGTGATGATGTCTCCTGTCTCCAAACATCTAATAGTTGCTGCCTATAGGGTCTGCATTTACCGTTCACCTATCAAGGAGAACCTGGCGCAAACCACGTCCCTACCCCTCTCCTATGGTTAGAGTATGTAGCACCATACAAAGGACCTAGTTTTTCTACCTCGTTCTACAAAAGGTGCGTTTCCTGCAACATAACTATGCAGGTCTGATACCGTTTAAGATGGATGTATGACGGTACCACGCGTACTTTGACAACGCGTACCGTTACAACGCTACTTTTACCACGCAAGTCGTTACAACGACTTGCGTGGAGGGGCGCTGGATAGTAAATTATTTAATTTACTATTCCAACTCCAGTCTCCGTGGACTCTAGGGAAAGGAGTTGGATAGTAAATTAAAGTATTTACTAACCTGGAGCGCCCCCCAGCGCATTTCGTTGTAACGACCTGCGTGGTAAAAGTAGCGTTCTAACGGTACCGCGTTGTAAAATATGCGTGGTAACCGTTGCATACCGTTTAAGATAGAATAACACTCTATCCTTTTGGGTATCCTTTGAGACCACATACATTCCAGGATGTTAGCATATTAACCATAGTCATGGAAATGGCCCATGTGAGGTGTCCAGCAGGTTTGGGCCCTGCCCAATTCCCTCACCTCTCCCCCCACCAGCATCCCACATCAGTAGTCGTCATTGCTCTTTAAACCAGAAAAATAACACAAAGAACAGCACCTCAGGCGGTACCTAAATATCCAAACATGTGGCCCTCCTAAGTGTATCGACGACGCCTTCTGTCTAGACTGACGATCGTGTACTGGGGCTGATTCTTCCAGCAGTATGCAGAGTGGAGCTGCAGGGGATCTAAGAAGAGGTGAGAAACAACAAAGCCTCGTTAAAAAAGCAATTGGTCTTTTAAAGACCTGTGAAGTGCTCAGGTGCGGCTGTGTTTGCTCCTGGAAGCTGTCTCAGCCGGGCTGACACACGATGGTGGAGGGGGTGTCTGAACCCCTTCGATCCCAATGGCCTTGCGCGCCTGATGAGAGCCTAACACTGCAGGAGCACCCCAGTGCAGAAATACACAGGCTGTTGCCAGTCAGAGCAGCACATAAACACGCACCAGTTGAAAGGGTAATTTTCACTTTTTGCGCTGCATGTACCCGTACTTCAGGGCCTGAGCCCTGCTGCTTTTGGGAGTACCAGTACTCTCCTTGCCTGGAAATAAGTTCCGGTACTCAGGGGGAGAAAACTGAGAAGTGCCGGTACTCAGTACCGGTGAGTACCGGCCAATTTAAAGCACTGATGTCCTGTCTATCTAGAAGACTACGGGTGTATTGCATCCTTTTTTTCAAATGCATCTGTAGTGTTGCCACCCAACAAGGGACGCACTGGAATTATTACTGGTCTTGCATGGTTTTGACTGAGAGTTAGCTAGATGAGTAATTGAGAATTTTGTACAAGACACTAAAAATTAAATCGTCTTTTGGCACTCCTAGCAAGTATGGAGCATCTTGTTTCAGAAAGGGCTAAAGATAGTAGCTGGAAACACAACCCTGAAATGAGCTAAAACTAGGGCAATAGGTGGCCATACTGAAGGAGATGAATGTTTAATTTACATATAAAAGGGGAGGTGTTTTTTTTTAGTGTGAAGGCAACTAGGGAAGACCTTGAACAAATAAGACCTTGTACAGTGGAAAGACAGCTTGCTAATGTGGGTAGGCTGGTTTATAGACTGAAGAGATGACTGGTGTTGCCGCATCTTATGGGGCAATGTGGGAGATTCACTTTTACTTCTAGTCTGAGGTAGATAGATACTGGTCTTAGATGCATTTCTTTGCCAGGGATGAAGTATTGAAAATAACCCATGACTCGCAGAGAGGCAAAGCAACTTTAGCACACTGGGGATGGAATCCTGCTGGGAGGCATGTGAGTTTGTATTTGGAAGTTCCATCAAAAGTAAAAAAAATTGATCTTGGTGGTAATTTATAGCAATCTCTGTAAGCATCTGGAGCTATAATGACAAAATCTGGTGCAGCTTCTGCTGAGTGGTTGGTTTTGGTGGCTGTGGGCAGAGGAGGAAGACACCCACGCTGCTGAATGGAGCTACTGGAAGCAATGAGGCACCAGGCTGGTGCCAAATGCCTGGAGACTTGAGTGGGTCTGTGATTTGAAGTGAGTCCGCCCCTCACCACTGTGCGAAACCAAGATGACTCATATGATTGGCATTTGCAGTTGATTACGGAGCTGTAGTGGGCGTAGATTCCAGAGCCACACTAAGGGAATTAGCGAGGGGCTAGGGGAGTGTAGTCATGCTAAGCAGATGAGATCCTGAGCCTGCCATGGGACTGGAAAACCTGAGGCCAAAGGCGCAACATGGGAGCACAGCGAGTCGAAGGAGTGGATGGGTGATTTGGAGGTGGTGATGAGTGCAGGGCAGGCAGCTAAGGGCACCCTCTCTTCTCATATGTGAGCTATCAGCACGCTGCTCAACTTCGTTGGACTGGCTGATTGTGATACTAAGGGGAGATATTCTTTTGGGGCCTTGTGAAGCCTAATTGGCAAGGACATCACAGCATGCTAGTCAAGGTGCTCGAGAAGCGAAGGGCTTTTTTTCATCTTGCCTGGTGGTACCACACAGGGATAAGTTGGCGGACCGCAGTACTGTACCTGTAAAATAAGGTGAGGCTCTGATTCACCACTTGATAAAGGACTTAAGGGAGAAAATTGATAATTTTGGCTACATCATTGAGGGGGAGCCTGGAAGATCTCAAGGTCAGAGGGAGTCAGCATAATGTTTGGATGCAACAATGTGGAGGAGCAGGTACATGGGCAGGCGGATATTGAATGGATACGAGGATTTTCAGAACAGGGCCTTCTCAGCCATGGTTCGACTGCAGCACGCATTGGAAGTACTAGATAATATAACAAGGACATCATGACTGAGGCTCCTGGGTCTCCTCCATGTTGAGGGATCAGAGGACCGGAAGGAGGTTGCCCGGGGTTCCTCCAAAAGGAGGTATTGGTCCCTGAGGCAACTGTTATGCTAAATATCCACAGAGTGCTCTGTCTGCCTGCACGGGACCCGCAGCGAATAAGTCAGAGGTTGGAATGGTCCTGGTGGAGCTGAGAACACCACAGCAGCGAGAGGTTTTCAATCAAGCAGCCTCCAAATCCCAGCGATTGAACTACAGAGGTAATAAAATATTAGCGTTCCCCAGCATAAGTAGGACCACGCGAAGCAGGAGGACAGAGCTTCAGACAGTCAAGACTGAGCTGCTGACAGCAGGTTTTGAGGCATCTGTTTGGTATCCATCAAAACTCTGTGTGCAGTGCGGGGAAACAGCATACTCTTTCACCAATTTCCGGCCATTTGAAGCAGTTCCCATATTGAGAGAGGAAAGGGGGGAATTCAAGGGCGAAGTGATGGAGGCAGCTAAGAAATCGCTGGAAAGTTCAATCATCTATAATTCGGCGGAGAAATATTGGAGTCATTTATGAAGACTGACATGGTTTACTGATATTTTCTCTTTCACGCCTTCCCCCCTTGTTTATGCTCTTGGGGTACAGCTTGAAAACTTACTCTGAAGAGGAAGGGGTTTCTTTTTGAGCTAATAAGTGACTAGAAACTTGAGTGGGATGTCTATTATCAGGCTTTAATCTACAGAGCAAGGTAATATGTAACCTTACTATTGTTACTGCCCAATAATAAATGTTTACCATAAAGACAATATGGATAATGTAATCCCTAAATACAAAATATAGAGGTTGAATGATCACAAGGTGAGAACACATCACTGCATCACCCATGCAAAGCAGTTTGCAATACAAGATAAGGTCACCTTCCTGAAATTCTGCATCACAGTCCTTGCATCACCAAACAGAGATATCAGTCATCAAAGATGTCAACAGGAACACCCCAACTCATGTGCTAGCTTCACAGAGTACTCCATATACCTTATCAACAGCTGTTGTGAAATGCACAGACATACAATTTAACAGCTGTAATCCATGCAGAAGAGCACTAGTTGCGTTTTGTGTTAATTCCACCATTGTATAATCTTGAAGCTTTAACTGGAAACCTCATTATTATTTTTAATAATTATAATTAGTAACTGAAGAGGACCATTTCACTCATGGGCATCATAGTGTTACACGATTGAAAAAGTATGGCTGCAGGAAGACCTTTAACATTTCATGTGTCCCAGTTGGGCAAGAAGGAAACACAGCCATTTAACATGCACACAGGCTTCTCCTAAGTTGCCTTCACTCTCACACAATGACTTTTGACACACATTTGCCAACATGACAGTGCAGATTAGTTTTTCATGAAACTATACTTGAGTACAAAATCAACTTTGCAAGAACACTATCATGATACCTTGAACTTTACTTACAAAGTCTGTACATACATTGTTCAAATATGATTACTTGCGGCGACACAGTTATCTATAGTACATAAACAATTGCAGCCTGACTAGATTATAGGCCCAGGGCAAGGATGATTTCTGTTATAAATAAATAAGAATTTCCGGGTTTAGCGAGAGGAGCACTTGCTGTCATTTGCGAGGTCACTACATGCTGAAACCTCAGCCCAGCTGTTAGCTGATCCCTCGGTGAGGGCTGTCCAACTTGTGACCAAGACAAGGACCTACAATCTTTCCCTTCAGGTAAGAGAGTTGGATCATCTAATGGGGATTCCTGGCAGAACACATAAATACTCAATAGGCATCTAGCTTAGAGAAGGCATACTAGGAGTATGATATATATATATATATGACATCACTGAGTTTGGGCTGTAGCCGTGTCTAAAGATTCCTAAGAAAATTAACATTAAGAAAAAGCGTTTTGGGACCACCCTTTGTGTGAAAATACATATACATGTGTATATATATTTGGCAACAGTCCTTTTTGTCCAAAGTCCACGTTTGTCCCTGTTATGCCTAGGGACGCTATTGACATTTTTAATGATCGTGTAATCGATGATTTAAAAGAATTGAATCGGACTGTTGCTAAGAAAGACAAACACAGAAGCTATAGAGATAAACAGTACTCTTTGTTGATTCGGAAAATCAATTCCCAAGGCAATATCATTGTTAACAAAGCAGATAAAGGCGGCAACGTCGTCTTGTGGCCACATGATATGTATGTTAAGGAAGCTGAGAGACAATTGAGTGACTCAGCCTGCTACAGAAAAGCCTCATTCAACGAATTGAATAAAGTGAAGCAATTAGTGCATATGAACTTGGCACAATGGAAAAGGGAAGGTTTGATAAGTAAAAAAGAGTTTGAGTTCCTGAAGAAGGATTTTCCTATCACTCCAACACTATACTTATTACCCAAAATCCATAAAGGTACTTCACCTATACCTGGGCGTCCTATTATCTCTGCCCAAAATGGACTTTTGGAACCTTTATCCAAATATGTGGATTATTTTCTTCATGACTTTATGGAGGCTCTTCCTACCTACTTGAGAGACACTGGTGATTTCCTTACTAAATTGAGAGACATTGTTTGGAAACCTAATTATATGTTTTTGGTAATGGATATTACCTCTCTTTATACTTCGATAAATCATAGCGATGGTTTAACAGCTATTGAATATTTTCTGTCTAAAAGGGACATTACGTTTTTTGAACACAGCAAAATGCTGATTAATATGATTGATTTGTGTCTCAAAAACAATTTCTTTTTATTTAACAATTAAGTCTACCAGCAATTGCGGGGTGTTGCGATGGGGGCATGCTTCTCCCCCAGCTACGCGTGTTTACACGTGGGCTGGTGGGAGAGGCATGTTCTTGGTGGGCTCCGTGATTGTTTGGGGGACTGTGGGACTGGCATTGTTAAAATGTGGCGTTTTATTGACAACTTATTTATAATCTGGCAAGGTTGTAAATCTTCTGCTGAGGAATTTGTTAACAACATCTATATCAATTCTTTGAACCTTGAATTCACAGCTAATATTAACAATGTGAGTGTAGACTTCTTGGATGTAGAGGTGTACATTAAGGACAACAATATCATGACTAGGATGCATAGAAAATCCACGGCTGGAAATTCTATTTTACATGCCCAAAGTAATCATCCTTGCCATCTTATTAAGAGCATTCCTTACGGGGAATTTTTAAGAATTAGGCGCATATGCAATAATGAGATTGATCTTGCAATATGTCTTGATGGTTTTTTTCAGAGATTTTTACGTAGGGGATATGATAAAGATGCTCTTACTAGCTCCCTTAAGAAGGTGATGTCAAACCAGACGGGTCTTATTTCTGAACCTGAGGCTATTATTACAGATACTTTTGAGTCGATGCCTATTAAGACTGATATCCCACTGTTCGGTTAATCAACACCTTCAATAATCAAGAAAGGAAGATCAGACAGATATTGAAATCCAAATTGCCCATTTTAAAAACAGACATCACGTTGGCTCTCCTTTTGGAGGACATGCCTAGTATTACTTTTTGCCGAGCACCCTCTATGAGGGATGCTCTGGTAAAAACCAGTCCAGAGGTCAATATCAAACCTAATTGGCTCTCCAATAGAACTGGGTTCCATAAATGTAGCTCATGCAGGGCTTGTAAATTTGGAGTCAACACTACGGAATATCTTGAAGGACTCGCTAACACTGTAATTAAGATCAACAGTTTTTACACCTGCAAAACTGATCATGCGGTTTATGTTTTAAAGTGTACTTGTGAGCTGCTATATGTTGGCAGCACCAAATTACAAGTATATAACCGCATTTTACAGCATCTTCGGGCCATAGTCAATTCTGACCCTAATTACCCAGTGGAACGTCATTTTAAATTGGTCCATAATAACAATCTGAATGATTTGCAATATTTTGTTATTGACGCTGTCCCCTTATCAAAGAGAGGGGGAGATAGAGAAAAGAAATTAAGACAATTGGAAAGCCATTATATAGTTCTGCTTAATAGTAAGATTCCTAATGGCTTAAATATGGGAGAAGATCTTCACAATGTTCTGTAAATATTCCAGTTTATTCCATTATTTGCACAGTATTTTAATGGTTTTTACTTATTTATATGGTTTTACCTATTTTTATATTGTGCTGAGGATGTTTTATTGTTAACTTATTGGACCTATCTGTGGATTATTCTATACAATTGTACATGATTAATGAAATTTTCTTTGATGCAGTGTTATCCTTTTCTGATCAATTTATTGGATATATTCTGAATGTCCTTTCCATCTATTTTCAAAATTGCAGTAATTTTGCTCATTCTCTAACTGTATAAGTATTCTCTACCATACTGTACATATCTGCCGGTGATTTGCACTTTATTGCACTTTGCACTTTATCACTCTTTTTGTTTGGCTGTTGGTAATTTGTAAATTTTAGAAATTATCATGCTCTAGTCCATTTTATGGACTTGAATCATTGCACTAGTTTTTGCACACTTTTAGTATGTGGTTTTTAACGTTTTTACTGGATTTTGTCCGTTGGACCTCCTGGGACTAGATATATTATTTAACAATTTTATTGTTACCTTTATATTGGCTGACTATGAATTCGGGCACTTGCCCTATATTTGTATTCTGTTCATTAATTTTTTCAATGTATATATGGAGATAGTTAAGGAATAATTATGGATTTAACCTTTTTCCTATATTATTAAATTTCTCCAATACTGCGATGTTATGAACATACCATCATGAAAAATAATGTTTAAAAGTGAACTTTGAAAAGTTTCATCATTTTGCCAGCCATTTAATTTATAAGTAGTATTTTTTCCTATGCCATTGACTTCATGGGAGGGGCCATATGTAGTACTGCATGTATTTAACCGCATGTATCTCTGGGTTTGTCATGTGATCAAGTCCGGGTTCCCCGGAAGAAACGCGTCATGTTGCCGTTCTCATCGATGGAATAAAGCACTTTATTTCACTAAGAAACCCTTGTTGTGGTCTGTACCTGGTTTGTGTTCGAGCCGTCTTATGGTTGCTGGCACTACAGGATTGTGGAATACTATATATATTTATATATATATATATATATCCAAGTAACTTCTCCCTCGAAAAAGAAAAGCAGGAACCCAGGGGGCAGGTTGGAGAGGCTTTAATGTTCAAGATTCTGCTCCAGTGGCGGCGAATGCAACACCAGACCCATGTGACATCGTGAAGTCTTTCCTGCTGCTATTTGAATAGTTCAAAACAGGTCCGCTCCTCCCCCGATGACGATGGCGTTCACCTGTTGTAGTTTGTTCACATCTCTGAACTACAACACCCATGATGCCTTGTAGCAGCAATGCAGGTAGGTGAAAATATTTGGGGAGAGATGGTTAGTTCAATACTGCGGTACCCCAGTGCTATCAGGCACGATGACATAATTCGCCGATTTCTAGAACACTCGGTCTCCCCTTGAGTTCCCCTTTACACTGCCACAGCCCCAGATGTCAGGATTCAATTGTACAGCGGCTTGAGTGCGATCAGTGTTCAGAGCCTATAGCTAGCTCGTTCTCGAATTGCTAAAATGTGAATATATATAGGGTTAAATCCCTAAACATAATATAAAGTGCAAAAATAGCATATAGGCAAAGTAACAATCCTATTTGTGCAAAACACGCTAATGTAAACTTGCGACATTGGAATTACTGTATTGCCAAATAGTCACCAATCTCATTTCATCGATACAATGTGCAACAGAAGGCAGAACTTGTGTAAAATGGCTTTGGTACATACCTTGAGGATAGTAGAAAATAACTAGCTGTGAACTAGGTACCTCTTTATGAATTAACCCATGATATGAGCTCTCTGTTGATTCCACCAGCAAATATGTGATTTCTACCTGGATCTTCGGTTCATTCCCACATGTGCAAATATAGCAAGAAGGAAACATTGTTGCTAATCACTCTCACTTGCTGCTGTCTATTGATCATCGCAGCACATATATTCTATACAAGGCTCACAATGGTTCAATAAATATTGAAAACGCCCCACTGTGTATTCCTTGTATACTTCTCTGAGAGCATGAGTGAGTGAACGAAAGGGTTCGACATCTGTTACCATGATTCCTGGGAGGGATCAGGGTTGTCATGTTCTGTGTTTGCCAAAACCATTTGCTACCTATCTAGGTCCAGGGGTGTATATGGTGGCACTGTGGTTTAGCTGTCCTCTAGGACAACATCCTGTGGTGGTGCACGGGATCATTCTGGCACCATAACTACATTTATATTGCCCAACAATTGCGCAGTTCCTACTGGGGAGTAGGCAACTACACAACAAAGGCTCACCGGAATTTCTGGTGATTGACGAAGTTTACAAAGGTGGATATCAGCCCTACATCTCACAGGTTTACCACTGACTACTGATCTATCTCAGGCATATGTTTGACTCCTGCATCACCGAATTTGGCAGATGGGTGAAAATCCACTGCCTCAAGCTCAACGCAGCGAAGACGGAAGGAGTAATGTTCGGCAAAGACACCTTGCTCTGATACTTGACCTTGTGGTCTGCTGAACTCAGACCCACACCCCTCTCAGCGACCCATGCAAAGAACCTTGGGGCAATAATCTACAAATAAATCACCATCATCTGTCTTTTTTCTGCTTCCACACATTCAAGGTACTCAGGAAGATCTGCAAATGGCTCCCTTTTGGAGATATTCCTTTCTGCAGGGTCATCTCTAAACTTTTTGCCTTCACCCTCCTGTTTTCTGAACATGGTTTTGTTGGCTTTTAGGACTCTGCGCTTCTTCCCACTGTTAACCAGTGCTAACATGCTTGTGCTCTCTTCTTTACATCCAATTGTCACATTTAAGTTACTCATTAGTCCCTAGTTATGTGGTACTGCATGTTCCCAGGGCCTGTAATTAAATGCTACCAGTTGGCCTGCATCCTTCATTGTGCCACCCACTTATGTAGCTCTTTAAACATGTCTCGGACCTGCCACTGCAGCCTGTGTGTACAGTTTTAAACTTCCATTTCAACCTGGAAAAATAGCCCTCCTCCGTGTGATCCTGCGCTGCTCTGCAAGAAGGACTACTACTCTGATGCCCTCATGCCTGAGTGAAAGAACAGGACCTGACTGACTTCAAGGGTTAGTTGGCTGGTCTCCTGATCAGAGCCTCAGGGACAGAGAAGGTTCCAATCACCCTGAGCCTAGCACCTGAACTCTGTCGGCTGAGAGCCCTGCCCCCTCAATGGTGCCACTCCAGTCCTTGACCCCTGGAAGTGGGCCTGAGGTGCTCCCCAGCCCAGATGTGCTCCTGTGAGCAGAACCAATGCAGCAAAATGCCTCTCCTCTTGAGCTGCAATGGATCCACCTGAGAGTGAAGCATCTTTGACCCTTCTGGGTGAGTCGTGATCTACACAAATGCACAAAGCATAACTCCTGTCCTCTTCCTGGTTTATCTGTGACTGCTCACCCCTCCAAGGTTTATCTATGACTATCGACTTCTCCCAGGTTTATCTCTGCTGCTTACTTCTAGGTTTATCTCTGACTGCTCATTTTTTATCATGTTTAGCTCTGCTTTCATCGGTCTCAGACATGCATGAGTTGAGGAGAACCCGTTCTCAAATTCAGATTTGTTTAAATTTCAATTACTGGACTTCTTAAGGATCAGGAAAAGCCCCAGTTCCCCACCCCACCTGGACAGACGATGCAGCCAAAGAAAAATCCCTTTTCAAAAGAAAGCTGTTCTCTTTATTTGGTCATAATCAAAAGCTTGGCGTACATTAAAACTAAACAAATTTCAGTGCTCAAAATTGCTAAAAAAGTGAGAAGTCAGTAAAATATAGCACAGCACAATACATCTAATTTATAAAGGGAGTAGCAAGGCCCAAGAGATCACCAGATAAAATCACTGCTGCTATCGCCAAACTCTCAAAACAAACATCTGAGAGGCTTTTGGCCGCCCTCCAAAGCATGATGGAGGAGATATTTACACAATATACATGAGTATTTGTAAAGTATGCTTTGCATTTCAACCATTTCAACCCAGTGATGCTCCCAGATGTCTAACTAGCAATTAAGTGCAATTCTATACCACTGCATTTTCGACTGAGATTTAAGCCGGGCCCTGGAACTCAGAAACCTCAAATGACGTCAAAATGGCTTCCAGAGCCTCGAGCGTGTCTCCGCGGCCTTCACGCGGGGCTAGGTAGGCCCTTGCAAGGTTTAGTGTTTTGCCTGCAGAGTGCACAGCAGATGACGCTTGATAGAGGAAGAGGTTCTTCCGCTTTCTGAAAAAAAATAATGCAGTGTTTTTCTGCAAGCTACGACAGGCAAAACAGTGCAACTGATTCTGGGGAACAGGGCCAGACTGGCCAAAGCTGGCATCAAGTGTTTGACAGGGAGGCTGGAAGTATGGGGGCCTGTTTTGGAGCAGGGGGGCCAGTTTTGTTACTGGGTGCTGGTTTTGTAGCGATGCTGCAATATCTGCCCCAGTAGCAGTGCTGGGCGGGGAGGGTGGTTTTGTTAAGTAGCAGTGCTTCACGCTTGCCCCCACCCAACTCGGTGGTGGGGGCCGGCCCGACAAAATTGCCAGGGCTTTTTTGGGTTCCAAGTCAGGCCCTCCTGGGGAAAGCATACCCGTAGCACTTAAAAAGTTCTCATGAGAAAAACACTGCAGTTGTAGATGGAACAGGTCAGGGCACTAGTCCTAAAAAAAGAAGCGAGGGGACAAACCTAGGGCCTCATTAGGATGGCGGAAGGACCTGCGTCCGTCTGCCACCCCCGAGGTGGAGGGACCGTCCGCAGGGGCAGCGGCAGTCCCTCCGCGCAAATTAGGATGCGACTGCCACCCTGGCGGTCACATCCTGTATCTGTAACCTTGTGGCGGGTGCTGCTTGAAGCAGCGCCTGCCGCAAGGTTAAAATTGCATGCTTTGCATATGCATGCACAAAGCGGCAGGCACCGCGCGGTGCCTGCCGCTTTGTGCATGCATATTCAGGGGGGTACCATAGGTACCCTCCATGTGCATCCCCCAACCCCCAACACCCTGGGGGCCCGCAACGGAACCCCAGAATCAAAGGTCCACATGCTTTTCCACGGCGGAAAAGCATGTTTCCTCACCCTTTGTAATTTGGCTTGCGGTGTCTTGCAGACACCGCCACCAAATTGCAGACAACATCCCGTGGATCAGCGGCGGACGGACTTGCCGTCCGCCGCTGATCCCACCGCCATCCTAATGTGGCTGGTGGTGTTTTGGAGGACGGCAGCGGTGAATCCGCATCCTAATCGACCCCCAAGTTAGGCAATATGCAAGTGACATCATGGCATGTGACATCACAGTGCATGACATTACGGCGCATGACAACGCTTGGGGCATCACAGGAAGCGGCATTACAACCCATGACCTCACCAGAAGTGACATTAGATCTTAAAACCACGCTATTTTTAGCAGGTCTATCATGAGAACATTTGAGGTCATTACAATATTTAACAAATTAGATGTTGCTTCGGGAGTGTGCCAAAAGTGATCCAACCTACCAAGCAAAATCCGAGCCTCAACCTATACATTTATTTTTTAAAACCCTGCCACAAAGAAATCAGTAACAAGGAAAAATGTGGCAGTACATTTGTTCTACTTATTTGGTTGCAAATTCTGCATTTTAAAATATCTTATGAGGTTAAGCCACCTGCTGCAGAGATCTTTGTGTGCCAACTAAATCTCAGGGACTGATCATAATGGTAAGATAACTCTGGAGGTTAATGTATTTGCTGGGGAGATCTGTATTTTGTATAGTCCCAGTTTTGAGTCAAAGTTTGATAGAGGGTTACTATGTCTGCTGCAAAACAAATTATGTAAAGCATAGATGAAAGATTTTTATTTTATGTAATTTGGTAAGTCGGTTACTGCTTTTAGCACAAAGATCCTTTTGTTGCTCACAGTTCGTAAATTGTAAACCTTCTAATATAGCACAGCGAGCTATGAACAGCATGTGGCTCCTACACCTTGTAACCCTCACTGTCTGATGCAGCAAATCCTACACAATGATTAACACGCATGAATTATTGTCAATGTATAATGTGTTTGTGTGATGTAAAGGGCTCGCACACCATGCATCGTTAGGAATATCGCTATAGCTCTATAAAGGAAGTAAAACAAAATAGTGGTATATCAATCGTTATTTGTGTAAATACCGGGACAGACCAATACATCTGACATTCCTACAGTGCATGCATATCTCTTATATTAAGGGACTGAACAAAGTCAAAATCATGCCTTTCTTAAGTACATGTGAGGTGATAAACCGGAATGGCTTTGTTTGCCCTTATTTGCATTCAGGTGTGAGCCTCCCGATAGCTCCCAGCCAGGATACCCCAACGAAAACAGACCTGATGACCCCTTAACTGCAGCCTCACTTGCAGGTTACTGCTGTGAACAAAAGCAGGCTCTGCTGAATGTGTCCCAGTGTCTGAAAATTTCACTGGTACATTTCTGTGGGGCCCAACCTCTTGGCAGGGTAGACGGCATCCACCCCGAGAAAAGAGTGAGTAGATGCCGTCTACCCGTGTGTACCCTCGACTTGTGCCCTGGAGCAGGTTTAGTAAACTGTGTCAGTGTATGAACTGCATAAATAAATCTGATATAAAAGCAGCAATTTCTCACCACTGGAAAGTGTATTATTGCCAATCCTGGACAGGTGATTGGCAGATGGTGGGAACTGCACTCATTTCTGGTGCCTTGAACATATTTCTCATCATCAGAGTGTAGGATGGAGGAAGGAAGCATGATGTGGAATCAAATCTAATAATATAGAAGCAGTGTTCAGCAGCCGCAGTCGGTAGTGGGAGTAGCTGCTGGGTGTGGGGACGTGGGGAGGGGGAGGGGCAGGGAGGGGGGTAGTAAACTATGGATTACGGAGATTTACAGGTAAGTAAACATATAAATAAATAAAACAAATTTTGTTGCATGCTCTGCAAAATAAATTAAAGATGTAGCACAAAGGTGTTTTTTTATTAAAGTAAAGGCCCATCAGCAATTTGCTGCCTGGTCCTTTAACCCAAAAAATGTAATATTTAATAAAAGGCAGTGGGGATGAAAGCCAATGGATAAGCCGGTGAGGGGAAGCAGCAACGAGTCGGGAGCAGGAAAGCAACACAGGAGGGAGAGAAACAGGGGTGGTGAAGAAGCACAAGTGAGAAAGCAACATAGACAAGGTCGGACAGGCCATAACAGGCACCGGCCCACCCCCGGTGCGCCGCACGGGTGTGGGCCGGTTTTGGACCCCTGGGGGCCGTTTTTGTTACAGGGCCGTTTTTGCAGCATAGCTGCAAAATCGGCCCTGCAACAAAATCGGCCGAAAACCGGCCCCGGCAAAGAGCTCCGCAGCACCTCCTTCTAAAAAAACAGTTTTGAAAAAAAGGAACATAGAGCACATGGGGTGGAGGCGGATTATGGTATCAAATAGGAAAAGCTGCACAAAAGGGAGAGAGCAAGAGCTGAGAGGGTGAGCAAAGCATGGGCCAGGTGCTTTGGGGAAAGCAGCACACGAGAGACAAATCTGGGAAGCACATGCACTGTCATGGAGTGCTTAAAGAATAGAAAAGAGGCTATGCTCCACGGATGGGGCGAACACAAGGAGAGTAAGACAAGCCTTGAATAAGAAGCAAGCAAATTAAACTGACAAAGAACCCAAACAGTGGTAAGCAATAGGCAGGCGATAATATCACTATAAGAACGGAGACCTAAAAATTGACTACTGCCAGTAGTGCAAAATGTGACTGCTTGCAGGAAATGTTGTGGTGAAATATGATTAGTGGCATGGTAATGTGGACTGGCCAGACCTAAACCAGACTCACTGGACCAAGGGCTATGGGTTAAAAAGCTGCTTCTCAGTACTACACAAAAGGGTAGAAGAGCATTTGTACTGTCATTTTGTGGGTGCTGGTGCACTAAGGAGCTGAGAGTATACTTGTACACCTTAATTGTTGTTGTTGTAATACTTTATTCGATATATACATATCATAAAAGTACAAACAATTCGAACATAAAACACGCATATCTAAAATATCATATTCGATTTATTTCGTAATTTAAAAAAGATAAAAGGATATATACATATAAAACACTTAGTTATATATAAAAATGTCATAGTCATATGCAGTAGTGGGTTTAAGTGACAAGTTGGGTGCCACGGACTAGCCTTCAATAGTTTTTAGCAGCCTTGTTCGTATGAACCATGCATTTGATAAATACTTAGCAATCCCACATACGACAAACAGAGATGTAGTATCTGATGAGAGAATACGCAGAGCAATCCTAAAATCTCTCACTCCCACCTTAATTAGATCTCTAAGTAGGCTCTGGCATTGATCCCCATTGACAGCAGCAGGGATCCTGTCACCACCACAAGAAGCATAAGAGGACTGGAAGAGGAAATACATATACCATTCACACCACATCTTTTGTATGGTCTTGTGGAAGATAAAAAACACGATAGTGCCCATGATGAGAAAAATGCACATGCGCAGATCTAAACTTGTGTCCTTTATCCTCCTGACCCACGATTCTTTCCTCTACACCAACAATATCTATACAGGTTACCTTTCCTCCTGTGCTGACCCTAGAAAATGCAAGTGAGCCCGTTCTGCTTTGAGTCCTCCACCATCCCTACACATTGATTGCTGTGTACCACTGTACAAGGATAAAGTTAAGCATTTTACTAACGGTAGTGTCTTGAGAAGCTGGAACTTTTCCTAATTACAGGAAGTCTTGTTTGAGCTAAGTTGTACAATTGGCATAAGATATTATGTTTGTGCAGGCCTCACCCTACAAGGAAGCAAATTCATTCTGACTTTCGAAATTCGTCCTAATACTAGGGGCCTCATTTACGAGCCCATTGCACCACTGGTTTCCACTTTATTTGATGCACCAACGGCGCAATGAGCTTGCCCAAATTTACAAGGCCACATAAAGTCACTCTGCATGTCTTTTCATGGCCTTGTAAATATGGGCCCCTTTCAAGCATTACTCTGCATGTGAGGGGAGCTCCCTGGGTGTCGCTATGGGTGTTCCTATGCAACATTCATGGAACCTGACACATTCCTAGATTTACAATGTTTTGTACAGCTGGGCAGAATCCTACACCTCTCTAGGGAAGGTGTAGGAGTGGCGCAACAAGGACAAATACTTTTATTTCTCCTCGTTTTTCCTCTTTCTATGCATGCAGCATTCTCCAGCATGCATAGAAAGAGGAAAATGCCGACTATAGCATCCTTCCTGGACAAAAACAATCATCCCTGCAACACAGGAACCCTTGCAAAATGCACATGTGGGCCTGCACTGCTGCATGGCAGCCAATTTTGCGCCAGCTTTGGGGTAAGCACACAAATGCATCATATTGCTTTAAATGATTCATCCGTGAGCTTTGAAAATGATGCAGCTCAGTGCCGCAAAATGACTTGCGGCGCCGCACTGCCTCATTTTCTTGTAAATGAGCCCCTGGCTGTTTTTAGTCTTAGGACGAGTCTTGAGTCTTGTGGCTGACTGGAATCGACTCACTCAGTTAATACACAACATCAGCATTGCCTGAATAAACATGTATTCTATGATTGTCTGAAGAGCTTTGCAAAGAGTCTTTTCTTCATTGACAGTGTCCAACTCACTTGTTCAACATAGCACAGGCATCATACAGTACAGTACACACACCATATGGGGAAGGGGAGGTGATGGTTACTTTAGTTGGGGGAGTGGAAGCCTCACCCCAACTTGTGACAGGGATCTCTGAAAACGTAAATAGGTTTACACCATATAGAAGTCACTGTTTGAATTCCTGGTGGGAGTAAAAAAGGTAATTTAGGCTATAAAATGACATATACGATCAAATGTACCTTTGTTAATAGGCTCCATTGTACCTTAATGTATAAAAAAAAACAGAACTAAGCACAGGATGTTAAATAAATCGTAGATGAGTAGTTAAGTATGAATAGCTTAAGATAACAATATACACCACAAATGGATGGAAATCCTAGTCATATGAAAAGCCTCCGCAGATTAAGAAAGTGCTGCGGTGCGATCTTATTGTCAGAAACAGACACAGGCTGATAACATAGCATAGGAATGTATGAGTCACCACAACAAGTTTAATAAGAGTCCATGTAGACTCCTAGCTGGAGATACTGCACTAGGACAGGGGCCCTTATAAAGGTAATAAGGCACATTTTTTCTGCAACTGCAATCAAATTAGACATTCAAGTTCACAATTCAAAAAATAACTTTGAACTTCATAGAGAAATCTCAAAGCTTTCGCCTGCTGAAATCAGAGTTGTTTATGTGGCTGTTCCTGCTCACATAAGTAACAGCACAGACATTATACAGTATGGGGACGGAGAAGGTAAGGGCTGCTTTAATGGGGGACTGAAGGCTTTTTACAGGGAATTGCTGGTATGACACCAGGAGTCTGTGACAAAAGAAATGTCACGAGCACCCCAAAAATGTCACTTTTGTCTTTGGATGAGACACCTGTTGTTTTTGGCTGGGGAGACTTTGGGCTGCCTTACTTTTGGGAACATGTTGTTTTTGCTATTCAGCTTCCTGGGCAAACACTTGACCTCTTGAATTATGCATTTTTGATTATGCAGTGTCTTGCACATAGTTATTGATTTTCTGCACGCACAAGCTGCATAATCCACAATTGGCTGCATAAATTGCAGATATAAACAAACATGTTTCTAGCTCAAACAAATCAAAGATTAGTAAAAATAAACCAAAATAAAATAACACATTTTGAAGCTGCATTGTGGCATTTCCTTTGCAAAGATTAACTTTTCACTCTTCAGTTGCTGATTGTCAGCAGCAGAATCGACTTCGGCAACGCACTCTACATCGGCATCACCCAGAAACTCCTCAAGAAACTTCAGAACATCCAGAACGCCTCCGCCAGACTCATCCTCAACATCCCCCGCCATAGCCACATCACAAGACACCTAAGAAACCTCCACTGGCTCCCAACCAACAAAAGAATCACCTTCACGCTCCTCACACACGCCTTCAAAGCCCTACATGATGCAGGACCTGCATACCTCAACCCCTGCCTCACATTCCATGTACCCACCAGAGACCTCAGCTCCACCCAACTGGCCCTCGCTACCACCCCACATATCCGCAAGACCACAGCCCGAGGAATATCCTTTTCCTACCTTGCAGCAAAGACCCCGAACACTCTGCCTCTCCCCCTCAGGCAATCACCGTCACTGCCTCAATTCAGGAAGGACCTCAAGACCTGGCTCTTCGACTGAACCACAGCGTCTCGATGGACCAGCAGCTCCCCACCCCAAGCGTCTTGAGACCCCTAAGGGTGAGTAGTTGCATTTTACAAGACGTTTGATTGATTATTGTATTCAAGGTTTAAGCAAGAAATAAAGTGACTGAAGCTTTTGTACAGAGAATATTAATGCGTGTTAAAATGATAAGATTGAGAAATAATAATACCACAGCTACATTATGCGGTCCTATTTGCCTTTTCTTGCTGTATAATATTGCCTAGTGTGCTGCATAATTTAGCCATCTATTGTCACCTAAATCTGGTGGCCCTGGTTAGCATACACTGAACTGTGCAGTCTTGCACCGTGGTTTACTGAGAAACTGGTGCAGTAGGCAGACATATACAACTTAGATACATTGCAAAATTCAATCTGACAGCTTTGTCTCACTGAACGGACTTTGTAAAGACAGCACATAGCAAAAGGCTTGAGAGCCAAGAGTTCCAGACTTTAGCAAAGGGTCCCTATACCATTTTCCATTGGATAAGACTAACCTAACCACAGAACTCCTTGTCATAAGCATTAGAGGGTGTTACCTCAAAAGTCCTATAGGAACCTTGGGGCATATTATCAAGGGGGTTTATCTCTGCTTTTTTGGCTTTAAAAGCCAAGAACATGGCTAAGAGCATTAGCTCGGTAATGCATGAATATCGCAGACTTTTCAGCGATATTCATGCATTTCGGCAGATTTTTTATCGCTTAGGAGATAAACCTTGATAATAGCAAGGTTCCTAAGCGATAAAAATCTCCGCAGCTCGGCGATAAAAATATCGCCGCTAAACCAACATAGCGATAATCATCGCTAGTTGTTGGTAATATGCCCCCTTGTTGTTTACTCCACAAACCCAAATGGGTTTGTGATGGAAACGTTTGGGAATCGCCAAAAAGTATAATAATGCTGGATTGGGCACCCACACACAACACAAGTAACAAATATTAATAACAACAACAAATCAACAAAATACCAAGGCATGGTTTAGTAAGTGCTACATAAAATACAAGCTATTGTTTATTAATTTAATAAAACAATGGTTTAAAGTTACAATGGATTTAAGGCCATCCATTAAAGAAACTCATCACTCGAGTGGCTTTTTACAAACACACATTTATTAATGTGAGAGACCCGAAGATAGCATAGCACTTAACAACAGTAAATGTTCACATCAAAGATAAGAAGTATATACAGATACATCATAATGCTACTCTGATTCGCTAAATGTTCCTGAATAATTCAGGAGGGCGGGGGGACGGTCGTGTTTGTGAATACAGATTAGCATTGAGAATTAGGTAAGGTCCATTAAAGAAGGTCCATTTCGATTTATCAGACAGTATCGAAATCTGCATAAATTGCCTTGGTTAAGTATTTCTTGAGCATCACACATCATGTTTTTCCCAAACAATCAGTGAATAATAATTAGCCCTTTTCTGCACATTCACACTGTAGATCAGTCCTAACTATCAGCCAGATTCATGAAGGTGAATAGCGCTCGTAAAGGGCCAGATTATCAGAATCTGGCCCTTTGCGAGCGCAATTTTTGCATTTGGGATTCATCATCCCAAATGCAAAAATCGGTAATAGCGATTTCGCAAATTTGCGAGGAATTACATTTAAGGAATCTCTATTTGAGATTCCTTAAATGCAATTCATCATCCATTTTCAAATTGCGAATTCGCTATTTCGGGCCGCTATTTACCACGAGGTCAAACCTCGTGGTAAATAGCGAAAACTTAGAAAAATGCTTTTAAAAGCATTTTTCTAAGTTGCATGTTGCACACACATGTCCTTTGGACATGTGTGTGAGCAACACCTGTTTAAATTTGCATTTAAGGTGTGCTACAGGGTGTCCTTTGGACACCCCTGGCACCCTTTAAATCGCTATCTTATTTGCGATTAGCTAATTGCTAATCGCAAATAAGGAATACTCCCCATTCATTCCTATGGGCCTTTTGGCCCATAGGAATGAATGGGGAGTTATTCCTTATTTGCGATTAGCAATTTGCTAATCGCAAATAAGGAATATGTTGGAATCGCATTTTATTTAGCGATTCCTACATGAATCCCGTTTTGCGAGCCTGTAATAGCGATTCCTTATGAATCGCTATTAAAGACTCGCAAAACGGGTCTTTGATGAATCAGGCTGTATGTTCTTAGATTTTTTTCTCAAATGATTGACACCTTTTTTTGAATCATTTATTAATGTTCATTCAATCAAGTTTTATGCAAAGATTATTTAGCAATGCGTGTTTCAATGTGATACATGAAAAACACATCTGAGTAGTGCTCCTGCCTGATTAAAAAAAATCTTTTGAAGTATCAAACCTTTGATCCGTGTTCACTCATATGTGTGAGTAGATGTGAGTCCAGCAACTATTCTAAAAAAAATTATAAGTTAAGGTGAAAAATTTATTTTTACATTCCCTATCGAAATTGAAATTCAGCATTAACTATAGTGGCATTATTGTGCCTTTACATCTGTTTGTATGTGGTATGGTAGCAGAATATCACTTTCAGAATGTTACATACTAAATATAGGTTAACAAAAACATCGCCCCATTGCAGTTAATAATATAACATCTAAACACAATGGGACAATATTTTTGTAAAGAAAAGGTAGGGCACAATCTTTATGTCAGATAATATTTCTGCCAATTCTATTCAGGCATACAACCCTTTATATATAGATGATAAATAAGGGATCAGAGTATATCATGGTACTACTCTGTGGAATACATAATATTTTATGTATTTTTATATTACATATTTTTTTAAATAAGAAATGTCTTCAGAGGATAGTCCTACATGATATTACTCCATGTTACAGCTAAGGTTCCCATGTTTCTGTTTTTACTGACTTTACACATAAATACATATGGAAAACAATTTGGTTCCTTAGCTGTAATTAATTTTTTTAATGGTAAAATGAAAAAAGTCATCTTTTGAGAGTCTTCCCATGGTGTCAGCCATGATTGAATGGCCCATGGCTGTGTGCATTGACGGTATAGGAAGTTAAAAAGTATTGGCAAACCCAATTAGATTGGCTTTGGGAAGCCTGAATTTTTTTTAATTTTTGTTAGCAAATATATATACACCAGGGATTGAATTTGGAAAAGAAAAAATGCAGCCATCTAAAGGTGAAGTGCAGGTTTGCAATAAATAAATAAATAATGAATAATTGAGTATTCATTCCTACTGCAAGTTTCAGTTGGGAACAGCCAGCAGCCACACTCAGTGGGCACTGGGAAAAGCACTTGATCTTTGTCAAAGCCCTTTCCCACTATAGCTCTAAAGCCCACCGTAGGGGGCTATACCGGCCATTAAAGGCCCATTCCAGCGTTAAAGGCCCAAGCCAAAGGCAAGGGCCTTTAACATGGAAGTGAGCCTTTAATGGCCAGTATAGCCCAGCTACAACGAGCTATTAATCAATTAGAACATTCTGCATCATGAGAGTAGAATGTTCTAAATAAAAAATACAATGGCCTCTTGGAGTCCGGGGGGTTTGAAATCCACTTTGTGCTCCGAAGCCTTTGCTCATAGCTCTTGATGTGAACGTTCTACAGTTAACAGTCAAATGCAGGGCCATGCCTGTTAGCTGTTGAACATGCAGAGCAAGAGCTGTGAAAGGTGACTCAAGAGAGCCCCTGGTTCTCATCAGCTTGGCTGAACTGCTTTTTTGTAGTTCAGCCAAGCCAGGGAGACCCAGGAGTTGAGCAGCATTCACCCCTTCATCCTTCTGAAGCCCTAGTGATACTGAACTACAGGAGGAGGGAAGGGTAAAGGCTGCACTGACTCTGAGTTTTGCTTTCCTCTGCCTAAACAATATATTTTTGAGAGGGAAAGAGAAAGGCAGATGATGTGTATTAGGAAATTGAAATGTTGAGAGCAACAGGCCTATACCGGTTCATATAGGCCGCTGCTGCTCCATTGTCTTCAATGGAGCTCTCAACATTCCAATGTTTTAATATAGCCTTATAGGCCACCGTAGAGGGCTATACTGGCTATTAAAGGTCCTCTCCAGCGTTAAAGGCCCCGACCCGAAGGTGAGGGCCTTTAACAAGGGAGAGGAACTTTAATAGTCGGTATAGCCCAGATACGAAGGGCTATAAGGCTATTAGAACATTCTGACACGACAGGGCAGAATGTTCTAACAAAAAAGAACAAAGCCTTATGGGAGCGTGAGGGGATTGGGTCCCTGAAGCCTTTGTTCACAGCCAGAACAATGAAACATTGGAATGTTGGAGCTCCAGGCTTATACCAGCCATTATAAGCCCAGGGCACTCCATTGTTTTCAATGGAGCTCCCAACATTCCAATGCTCTAATGGGCGTTAGAAGCCCGGTAGAAGCCCGGAGCATCAACATTCCAAAGCTTGTTCACAGCTGTTGCTGTGAACAAAGGCCTCACCGAGCCCGAGGGGATTTCAACCCTCTCAGGCTCCTTGATGCCTTTGTTTTACAAATTAGGACATTCTGCCCTCTGGGGCGGAATGTTCTAATAGCCTTAGAGCCCAGCATGGTGGGCTCTACTGGCCATTAAAATCTCTCTCCCTTGTTGGAGGCCGTTGCCTTTGGCTTGGGCCTTTAACACTGGAGCATGCCTTTAATGGCCAGTAGAGTAAGCTGCGACGGGCTGTAAGGCTGTATTAGAAGCCGGGAGCACTCCATTGTCTTCAATGGAGCGCTCAACATTCCAATGTTCTATTATGGTATCTTTAATAGCTTAGACGTTTCTAAATTGAACTGCTGCTGTCAGGGTTTTAAAAAAGGTCACTTGAAACTCTATGATGAATTGGCTCCCTCGCCATGCATATTCATGTTCCACTCTTGCTTCTGCTTTGCCCTCCCAGGTCCTGAACCCTAGCCCGGTTTTATAACTCGTATCTATCATCGTGTGTGTGTGCTAATGCACCAAGCTA
Source organism: Lissotriton vulgaris (assembly GCF_964263255.1). Classification (NCBI taxonomy): domain Eukaryota; kingdom Metazoa; phylum Chordata; class Amphibia; order Caudata; family Salamandridae; genus Lissotriton; species Lissotriton vulgaris. Next base: position 1,304,722,376 of record NC_141694.1, read on the forward strand.
ACGTTGCATGCCTTAAATTCTTTTCCCATTTGTAAAAAAAAAATGTAAATTGATACTTGTATAGCGCACTACTCACCCGCAAGGGTCTCAAGGCGCTTGTATGAATACCGCTGTGGAACCCATCCTGGCTTTCCCTGTGAGGGGTCCACTCCTGGGCACCCCCAAGGTGGAGGCCAGGCATCCTTAGTGTTGTGGGGGCCGTTGTGGAGATTAAGCAAGCTATTGCCCAGAGTTGCAGAGTGGGACTTCATGATTGGAATAGGCACTGAGGCGAGAATTATCAGGTCCATGGAATTTTTGAGCCCTAGACCCGCCAAAGCGGGGAATTGAACCCTGGTCCCGGGCTAGACCTCTGCATCAGGGCCCGCCGCTCTAATCATTGAGCCACACTTCTCCAGTAGCAATTCACCCTCAGAATACTACCATAAAAAGACTCCTCATGGCCTGCTATGGTTTTATTGTGGAAGAGAACAACGTGAGAGGACAGAAAATGTCCTTGAATCCTTTGTGGTAATTCTAAGTAGGTCTTTCTCTGCCTCGTGCCCTCGTCGAAGGATAGACTGGCGGTTCCCATGAAGAGCTATTTTGTTGTGTGTACACACAGTATCAGGTTTGCAAATGGCGACATCTCACAAGGTGGCCACTCCCTATCATGTTTTCACTTTTCACATTTTCCTGGAAATGAGGGGAGGTTTGGCGCCGTCTGCTGTGATTGTAAATAAAAAAAATAATAGTTAAATGGGCTGCCGAATTCGAGAACTCACCAGCCAATAATTATTCTTTTGGCAACACACTTGTTACCACCATTTGTTGCCTGTTGCCAATGTCAACATGAAGAATATTTTTTTTACTTCCTCTACCCCCTGCAAACTTGGCATGACCTCAATCTTGTTCAAATTTACAAAGCAGATTGCTTGGGGTTATCTGTCAGGCAATGTTAAACTGAGTTGACCTCAGATCAGCCCCGTAGCCTCGTTTGCCCCATTCACCCATGGCTGGGACGTGTCTTCATCCCTTGTTCTTAAGGATGGAACTTTATCTAGATTGAAGTGGACGTTCGCTCAATTTTTGTACTTATAAACATCTGTATTTAGTTAATTGTTTGTGCATTCGGCTGGCATATGAGGCCAAAAGCAGTCTCATAGAGATTAGCATTTGTCACAAATATTCGAAAGTACACGAGGAAGAACATGGTCGAGGTGGGGGAAGAGGATGCTGTTATTGGAAGAAGGGTACCTGAACACAGATATGTGCTTTAAGAACCTACAAGCAACCAAAGGCATCTGGCGGCTTTGATATTTAGATACTAAACGAAAATGCTGTCTCAGGTGGCGACTGATGGGGGTTTGACTATTCGGAAAAGGGTATATAGGCTATCACTAATAACTAGCAAGAAGATCTAAGAACAATCTAGGAGTGGGGGGGGGTAGAAGCATAGGATGTAAAAGTGGTCTTATCAACATTTTAAAACTATTATTTTTAAAAGTTGGAAGCAGAATGCAGATAGAGGGCAGTCAGTCGCCCTGGAGGACTTTGTATCTAAACCATTCTTATTGCCATGGGGTGTTACCCAGGGGTCATTATTGAGCCCTACGCTTTTTATTACTTATGTGGCCCCTCTGACAAGGTTGATACACTCCTTTGGTCTTGCCCTGGTGGCCTATGCTGATGATACACAAATCGCCATGCCCATCTTGAATGATGTTGACGAGGCTGCACACAGAGTTAACAACTGCATGGGTGACTTCGCAGAATGGATGAACAATAACACTCATGCTAAATTCAGACTAACCTGTGGTCCTTCTGTTCAGCAAGGATACAACTTTTTGGGGACCAATCCTGGTGTCCTCAGATGCTTGGCCCTCTTCCTATTATGGCTTTGTTGTGTCTCTATCCCGATGATCAGGAATCTGGGAATTCATTTTGACCCCAGTCTTTCTTTTAATGCAAAAATCAATTAGCTTACTTACTCTTCCTATTTTCTGCTGCACACTTTAAAGAAACTGTTCCCTTTTATTCCATACAAATTGCAGAAATCCGTGATCACGGCTTTAGTCCTATTGAGGCTGAACTAATGTAATGCCCTATATTTGGGCAGACACCATTGTTCTTTCAATAAACTTCAAGGCCTACAAAATGCGACGGCACGACTGTTGAAAATATTCCCAAATTCAAGTCAATCTCCGAGACTCTACTTGAACTCCATTGGTTCCCTGGGAGAAAAAGAGTGATGTTCAAGGCCTTATGTATGGCACTTAAAACTCTGTATGGAAAAGGTGCAGTATATTTGAAAAGAAACTTCTTCTGGTACTCCCCCCAGAATAACCCTTCGTTCAGCAAACTCTAGGGCAATCAATGTCTTTAAAATCAGAAGAGAGTGCTGGGGAGAAAGCATCCTCATCCATATTACATGTCGACTGTGGAATAATTTACCGTCCCAGCTTAGAACTCAATCTAACCTGTCCAGTATCAGAAAACATCTGAAAACTTGGCTGATCCCCATGTGGTTTGATTCAGATACAGGCCCTTCCTGGAGGTAAATGTTTAGGTTTCTGTCTGTGAACATCTTAATCTAGCAGACATCAGCCCCAAGACGCCTATATAAAATATTTCGGTATATAAAATATTTCAATATTAATATCAATTAAACGAATGCTGAAATATATATTGGATCACATCTCCTTGCACATTTCACACGTGTGTAATGCACACTAAACATTTCGCTTCGATCCCACAATGCCCTATGATGCATGCACCCAAAATGGTCCATTGAGCGCATTTCTCAAATGAAAATACTTGCTACAGCTATAAAGTGCACTCTACTGTGTAAATGGTCTCTAGGCACCGATAGCAGGTGTTATAACCAAACTCATTGGTAGTTAATGTATTGACCTTAGAAAGATGGAAAGCTGAGTTTACCCACTGGGATTCTACTGTGACCTTTAGTTACACACACATGTCTACAATGGACACACTAGACCACTAAGCTATGTTGCCAGCCTCAAATTTGATGGGGCTTCACTGATCATGTTAACAATAAATTACTTGTTCAGCCAGTGCTGCAGATCTATGCAGTGTGTGTTCCACACTTGTGAAATGTTCAAACACTCTTTCTGAGCAGGGTGCGATCAGTAGCCTGTCTGGGCCAATGCGGCTGCACCTCTACTTTATTTACTGCTTCGCCGCAGCTACCTACAAGCAGCCCGTAGGCAGCTCCAAATAAAGGAATACTCCTCTCTGATGAGGGTGAAGCAAAACGAAACACGTGTCAGAAGGTTTCCAGCACTCAGGTAGCAGCAGCTTGGCTGCCAAGACAATTGAAATGAAAGCCAAAACAGCTGTTTGAACTGCAGCTACTTCACAGAACCCAGTAGTGGCTTTAAAGTTATTAACAGTAATTTATATAAAAACTAGCACATACATAGCCCCGGGTGGCACTTCGCGTGAGGTGAGCAATTTTCCGTGGCCTGGGAGCAGATCCAGCAGCCGAGGAGGAGGCGGGCCTTTTGGTGTGTATGAGGGGTGGCAACAGTGATGGCCGGTGTAGGTAAGAGCGTTGGGTGTGAGGCGGGGAGTTGATAGACGAGGGAATTTTTATTTTTTAAAGAAAACCACTTACCTGGTGCTCGCCGTACAAGGCAATAAAAGTGACTAGGAGCAACTCAGTAAAGCTGAGCCTTTTACTATTACCTGATAATGGGAGAGGTTTACAGGACTTAGATGAAGGTATCAAAACTAGAATTAAAGTGAAGACAGTTCTCAAAATTAAACCAGGCAAAGCCATTCCATGTGCACGACAGAGCTAAGCAAATAACAGCATATCAGATGATACCACTAAAGGGCCTGGTGTTATTTGATGCTAACCATGCTTTGGAGAAACCTGTATCTGAAAATCATAATTGGGGGAAAAGGGACTATAAGGAAATTGGAAAATTATATCTTTGATTGATCTTTCCCTTTTGAACCTAACCCAACCCAAGCTATTTAGAAAGTTGTTGAAATGTTCTACACCAAAATGTAAGTGAGGAGATTTATGTGGATCTTACACATGAATTACGAGGGTAAGATATGCTTACCAATGTCTTTCCAGAGTATGCATCCTTTACAGCTAGATATTCACGAGTAAGTTCCAACCAAGCCTGGAGTAAGACACAACTATTCACAGAAAATGCTTGGTGACTTAAGTCTGGAGGTTATGTTGTAACCGACATCTAAGACAGGAGTAAGGCGCATTTACTCACAGAAAACGTTCTGTGAAACTGGCCATCTGTTTCCACACTGCTCTCACTCAAACCGATGCTTGCGAGGGTGACTTTATATAAGCTTTCAGAGGGAGGGAGGAAGACCGTAACTGCATGTATGGAATATATTTCCTTCAGGAGATATTGTTGTTACATAACTCAGAGGTAATATTTATCTTGTGGAAATCCAGTTTCTAGAGAAACCACTTTATTTATTTCTTTTATTTATTTATTTATGCGATTTTCTATAGCGCGAACTTTACCCGAAGGTGTCAGAGCGCTTTACATAAGCACCAGTTGAGAAACATAAGGATTTAGGATTACATGTGCTACAAAAAGGATACACACGGAAAAAAATTGCAAATGTACAAGATGTAAAGTCACACAAGGAGGCGATACACGTTGATATACTCTAAGATGTTATAAAGGTCTACTGCATATACTAGTGATTGCTCTATATACATAGGGAAGGGATAGACATGGATATACTCTAGGAGTCACATAGAAATGGAAGAGAGCACAGCGGTCTACTGCATATACTAGTGATTAGAGTTATCTCTATATACATAGGGAGGGGATACACATGGATATACTCTAAAAGTCACATAGAAATGGAAGAGAGGACAACGGTCTACTGCATATACTAGTGATTAGAGTTATCTCTATATACATAGGGAGGGGATACACATGGATATAGTCTAAGAGTCACATAGAAATGGAAGAGAGGACAACGGTCTACTGCATATACTAGTGATCAGAGTTATCTCTATATACACAGGGAAGGAATATGACTGGATATACTCAAGGGTCACATAAGAACGGTAGATGGTACAAAGATCTACTGCAAATACTAGTGATAAGAGTTATCCCTATAAACAAAAAATAAGCACGCATTTTGTAATGTGCACATTTTGGAAAGTCAAAGAGGAGTCACTTGCATTAACCCCTGTGTTTATCTATATGTAATCCTCTAGATAACCCACAAAATACTGTAAAAATGAACCTTTTAATCAGGAGAGAAGATACTGTCTTCTTCGCGGAACAGAAAATTGCATAACTTTATATAGTCATTTCTATACCCATTAAAACCTTATCCACATTTATGTGTATACATAGGCTATGTGGTGAGGTCTAGCAAGCATAAAACCGGCCAACTATTTTAGACAAATTTCCTAATTGGCATGCTTGCATTTATTTTCCAGTTCTGGCATCACAAACCCGCTGATACCTAACCGTGAGAAAACATTTGTAGAGTGGACATCCTGGGAAATTGGCAGGGGGCAGCAGGAGTTACCCCACACACCTTCTCTTCAAATATCACATTGGAAGAACAATGCCGTACCCAATACAGGAACTGGGCCTTACCACCACTGAGACCTATCTCCAACAAGAGGATCGTAGCAACATATATTCTCTGGGATCTACTCTTGAAACTTACAGCATGGACATTTCTGTATCTTCAATGTACCAAGTATGAGCCATTGCAAAATGGATTTAACGCAGAGACATGCTTGTGTTTCTCATGCTTGGCAGGATGTGGGGCAAAATGAGACCAAAAGCACATCTAAGACATGCAGGCAAGTAGTAATGGAAGGTAAGAAAGGGGTGTAGAGAAAGGAAGGAGATGGGAAGATTCTTCCTGCTATAAAAACATAGCATGGGAGAAGGAGATCCAAAAAACCGTAATGAGATTTGGGAACAAAATGAAAAGATGTCAATATTTTGCAAAAAGTATTTTTTCATTGTTAGTGTTGCCTTAAATAAAATGTTTTGCTGATTAGTGCAAACTATTACAAATACATTCAGTTCCTAAACATCCAAATATCAAATGTATCTGCAAAATAAAATTACGAAATTTCTTTAGAGTTGAGATGTTACAATTCAAATGGTGCCAGCTGGGCCTTCCAAAAAAGAAAGTAAAAACCTGGGGCCTAAATTATGAGGCTGTGCGTCACTTTTACGCCGCTGGTGCGTCACTTTTTGTGACGTACCAGTGGCGTAAAAAATGCGCTGTGTTGCACCATATTTACAAAGTGACGCATCTAGGTAGATGCGCACTTTGTAAACCCTTGCGCCACATTATACCTGCGCCAGGTATAATGTATGCAAGGGGGGCGTATTGACGCAAGAAAGGGTCATGGAAGTGACGCAGTGAAATCTATGAGATTTCACTGCGCCACTTCTAGGACTCAAATGCGTCAAAATCTTACGCCTGCCTCACAGCAGGCATAAGACTGACGCAGGCCCTTGCCCCATGTGAAAGGACACATTTCTGGAGTTGCGTCACTTTTGTGACACACTCCAGCAATGCGTCACTTTTGCGCCTACAGATAGGTCAGAAATACTGATGTATCTGTAACTCTTTGCGACATGATGCGTCATACTGTTAATATGACGCATCATTGGTGTCGCAAGGAGGGCCCACTGAAAAGTGACGCATCGCTGTTTTCCCGCAGCGATGCGTCACTTTTCATAAATGAGGCCCCTGGTATGCATACTGGCATCTCGAGCATCCTATACAGACTCAAATGAAAAATACTCTTTTTATTTTCAGACGTTCATGACACCGTTACTTCAATTACCGTTTTGTGCACCCCTTATGCAAGTCCCCTTCTGACAACTATAGAAACACCCATAACTTTAACAAAAAAAAACAAAGGCAAAATAAACTGCCTCTTTAGACCTCATTCCAAGAGGCCAGGTAAACCTCCAGTAATTTCATCTCATGGAGTTACCAATACTGACGGTACTGTAAACTCCAGGGGGGGACTGACTGATTAATTAATTACAAGTAGGACTTGAGGATCCCATTAGAAATGAGGAAATACCATTCCCAATTGGTTGTACCAGGTCCCACCCCCTTGCATTCCTCATTTCTCCCTAGACTTTCACAACAAAATGTAATGGTGAAACTAAACAGATCCTTAGTGTTCTCACAGATTGGACCATTCTGATGGGGTTAGTAACAGCTGTTAGCTTTAACCAAAACATGCACTCAATATCTTGTGAGGGCGGACACAGACTATTGGCCCGATTCAGAAAGGTAAACTGAGCCGAAAGTATAACTTTACGGCTCTCTGTATTCACAAACAGCATTTACGAGTAGTAAAGTTATACTTGAGTCTCGGTTAAACTTAAGTCTTGGTCTTAAGCTTAACTGTGACCAAAAGCCCTTGGTCTCAGTTAAACTTAAGACCAAAACTTAAGTTTAACTGAGACAAAAGGATAACTTTACTTCTCGTAAATGCCCTTTCTGGATACCAAAAGCTATAAAGTTCAGTTTACCCTTGTGAATTGGGCCCTATGTGATCGAATTCAGCAGGCCCTTTGTTCGAGGTGATATTACACCCACGAAAAGATAAACTATTACGGGGTTTAAAAGAAACCATAGTTCCATACATTTTGTACGCTTTTGACCACTTCCTCTGTCAACTATCTTGGCAGTTTCCCTGTTGACTAACCTACCTCTACCTACGTACTTGGTAACCATTTTCCCTTGAAATCAATCTTGTCTACTTTATGGAAAATATTTCTCTCCCGGAGCCTTGTCGATTGCCTACAAATTATTTTGAGATCTATTAAGTTCCAACTCTGCCTGGAGTCGCAGCTCACCCAGTGCCTGAGTTAGGGAGTAAGATTAATGGTTTGTCTTTAAAACTGTACTGGACTCAATTTTAGCCCAAATTAGAGCTTTAATGGCTTTGTAAAAGGGCAATCTAAGACAGATTTTTAAGAATTTGGGAATAACAATTGATAACTGGTTTAGGAGGATGAACTTCAGTAAGACTTGGGTACTGCATTAGAAAACATGTGCTATATGTTATCCAATTGGCAATAGGGGTGCCACTTGTATGTGCTTGCAATAGGGAATTCGATAATAGCATAGTCAAAGTGTCATGGGCCCTCATAAAAAGAATGAAATTGGCATGTGTTCTGTTAGTTGAATTATACAAATACAGCAATAATACAGCTTCATTGGGCCTCTCATGGTCCTTGGTTCTACTGCATCCGCTTTACCAATGGATTTAACCATGGATTTTGAGGGAGAGCAGTGGCGGCTGTTATTTAACGCTGGTGGGGTGACGTTGGGGGGAGTGAAAAAAAAGAAAGACTTACCTGTGTGCTGCCGCCTCTTGTTCCTCTTCACCCGCTTCCAGGACTCCAGGACAGGAACAGGAAGCACCCAGGGTTCCACCCTCACAAAGCTGCAATGCACCGTTGTGATTGGTCTGAGCACCATGGTTCGGCACTCAGACGGGGACAGGTAGCAAGGGCATGTTCTCCACCCAGCCTGTAATGCAGCCTGGGTGGAGAACATGCACAATTTGCATGACTGTTTGGCCGGCCCGAGACGGCTTGCCAAACAGTCATGTGCACTTAAGAGAGTGAAGAACCACTCCTCCTCCACCTCCACCTCCACCTCCTGTCACAGCCCAGCCCCACCTCACCCTACCAGGCAGAGCATCACCCAAAAAATAAAATGATAATAACAATGAGTTATTATAATTTTTCTATTTTTTTGTATACCTGCTCAAAAGGGCGACGCTCCTCTGCCTTACTGGAGGAGGCACAACTGAGGGAGAGCAAGTTGTAAGAAAAGTACTTGTTGGTAAAAAGAGTAAAAATCTTCCGAAAATATGTAAAGTTGTGCAGGAATATTTTCACGCTTCTGTCCTAAAATGAGGCATAATCTACAGGTCACATCGAAGAAACGTGTGGAAATTAATACAAAAATGTTTCAGGAATCAATGACAAAGGTAATGGAAGACATCCCCCCCACTACATTTATTTTGAAAGTTCTTGAATTCTTAGAAAGTGAGCTAAAATAAATCACTAAACGATTTCGTAAATAAAAAAGAAAGCAAATTAATTTATGCAACGTCTCTGCTCCCCTTGACATGGATCTGGCTGCTTCCCCGCCATGGCCACTATGCAGGGTGCCCACTTTGAGCACCTGCTGGCTGCTACTGCTGCAGCCTCATTCTTTCCAGATGTGTCAGCACACATTTTCTCTACCTTGAATGACAGGTAAAGAAAAAATACTGCAAGTTAATTTCCAAATGATGTGGGTAATTAAGAAATCTGTGAATACTGCAGTGAACAAAACTAGTGCAAACAATTTGGAGTGTTCTTTGTGTGGAGTTTTATATAGCAAGAGCTAGACACGAAGGTATCGGAGCGCTTTACAGATGGACACCTTCATTTTTGTTAGGCACAGGGAGATAAAGTAATTTGCCCAGAATGATAGACTGTTGAGTGTCCCTGCTGAGACTCAAACCCGTTCCCCAGCTTTGAGGTCGACCACCCTTGCCGTTATGCCACATTCTCCTGTGCTTGATTAAAAGGTAGCATGTGGGACAGGGAGGATAGACACATATTATTGCAGTAAGACATGACAAAAAAAGGCCTCAGGTACAAAACTAGTTTGTGGTCACAAAACCTACAAAGTCACAGGCTTTGCTGTCGTAAAACAGGGTGTCGCAATGCACAAAGTGTATTTCTGGCTCACAAACTACGCTTTGCTACCCATATTGAATCACACCGGAAAGAGAGCATGTAATGGGTATCCTCTCGCCTTTGTTAGGTGGTATGCCCTTGTTTCAATGTTTTGCAACTGTAATACCAGTAGCAAACCATTGATCTATTATTGAGAATCCAAATGGGTGTGGTAACCCATTCTCAAAGTGGAACTTTTGCCAGCAAACTGAATGCCTGCTGTGGGCAATGGGGCAGTGGTCTATGGGACCATTTCATGCCCCCTCCATTTGATTCACTGAATGGCAACATATATTGTTGAAGGCAGCCTTTGTCCCTTTAAGAGAAAGGTTCTATTGTATACAAAGAAAATGTCAGCAAACAGTGGAAGCAAATGCAGGGATGGTGTTACTGCCAATCACAGGTCTCCAGCCTTGAATTTACATCCATTTACAAAGCATCAGAAAAAGACTCCTTCATCATACATATTATTGAGGAAGTTTTTTTTTTGCCACCCCCTGCGAAAGGACATTCTGCACTGTGACAGTATATCAGTAGCAGCACAAAGCAGCTGGTGTGCAACAACACCCAGGGTCATATTTACAAGGAAATGACAGAGCACGGAGCTGCAGCACATTTTGCAGCTGCACCATTTCCAAAATGCAGGGATGCAACGTATTTATAACAATACTAGCGGCCCGTCCCGACGTTGTCCGGGTATAAAAAAGAATGTCAGCCTCTGCATCCGATAATGACGGCGCCAACGTTCAACGTGTGTGGTCTCACAGTGTCCCAAAGTGGCACCGCGATGCTGTGCTGTGCTGATGCCAATGCTGTGCGTGTCCAGAATTTCCCCCAATGACACAGTGCGGAAACGCGCCTCACCCGTCTTGGCCTGCACAATGTGCCCGGGTGCCTCCGTACACGATGTTGTGCGTGTCCCGAATTTTCCCCAATGACACAGTGTGCACACGCGCCTCAGCCGTCCTGGCCTGCACAATGTGCCCGGGTGCCTCTGTACGTGAACGCACTTCTGAAACAGCACACACCTGCACTGGACGTGTACGTGATAGAACGCTATTCGCACACACCATAGGACGCTATGCTCACGTGATAGGACGCTATCCTCACACATCATAGGACGCTATTCTCACACACCTGCACTGAGACGCCGTCACCGTCTACGTGATAGGACGCTATTCGCACACACCATGGGACGCTCTGCTCACGTCATAGGATGCTATTCTCACACACCATAAGACGCTATTCTCACACAGCTGCACAGGTGCTATTCCCTGCACAGACGCTATTCCCACGCTGCAGGCGGCGTACACTCCTCAGAGCTGGTGCTAATTCCAACGGACTACTTTGCCCCACAACGTGCTTTGTCCCTTGCAAAGTGCATGTTGCTCTTGTGTATAGCCTATGTCCATCTGCTTTGCCTCACCTTTCCAATGCTGCATGCGGTGTCCCGGTTGGCGCTGTGGTTCCGGAGCTTACCGGCCTCAACGGTTTGGTCTCTCTCTTTATAATATTAGTATGGATATGGATGGCGCACCCCTGTCTTTTCCCAAGCACTGGTGCTAAAAATACTTGCTTAGCGCCAATGCAGACACCCTTATGCCATAGTGTCTTACTCCACATGAACAATCAATAATGGCATTTTGCTCTTTCCATGTGTGCTGCAGAATTTAGCGCACATAGAAAAAGCAACAAGGGGAAATACACGTATTTCTCCTCATTGCACCAATCTACGCCTGCTTTTGCATGGCGTTAGTTTTTGGCGCTGCCTCAGATTTACACCTCCTTGTAAATCTGGGGCAGCATCAAAAAGCAATAGGTGTTGTGGTGACATGCCTACAGCAACACCCATTGTACGCCCCTTTCACGCAGATACCTGTATGAAAGGGTACCATATTTACAAAGCGGTGTTAAGCCACAAAAAGTGGCTTAACACCCCTTTGTAAATATGATGCAGAGTATTGCGCCACCGAAATGTAAAAAAAAGCGACTTTCCGGTGGTGAAATCCCCTTGTAAATATGCCTCCTACCGTTTTGAGATCTCTTTAGTAAATAAGTCCCAATGTCACTAGATGCGGGACTTAGAACCAAGTGATGACCTGGGCAAACTAACACCTTGGTGGGTATAATAAACATTAGGGTTGTTCAAGTCTGCATCACACATATCAGTATTGGGCCCAGATGAAATTCCCGTTATGTGGCTTGTTCTCACTTCATTTTGGTAATTTTAAGTTATGTTTGTTACTCAAAATACTCCAAATTACACTTCTAATCCACTTTGCATAATTACATGCCATTCACGGCAAATGTTTAGCACACAAGAACAACACATATGACCAGAACGTGAGTGGCTGTGTTTGCAGGTCTTGTAGTTTTTGTGCTATAGATGCAAGGGCTCATTTCGTTCTAAAATGTTGCACAAAGTGCCAGCTTTGTTTTTCATTACAATTTTGGTAATGTTGTGTACTTTTGCCCAACTTTTGCATAATTAGGGATAAGTTAACTACAGATATTTTGCACGGCCCTAATTGGTATATCCACGATTTGTGAAAGATTGATATCTCCAAGCCTATGGTCATCAAACCATATTTCCAGATACAGCTCTACGGTTGGCTGATCACATCAGAAAAGACAAGGGCTTTAGTGAGGCATGTATGCCTAGAGCACAGATAATACCGACCTGGTGACACCATGGAACTAAATAAGATCTGTGGTGAAACTCCTAAAGAAAGAGCCTTGTATCATCGAAATGGGTAAAACCACAAAGTTATGAGATTGTGGCACAGTAGCTGCGATGGAACATTAAAAAAACTACACTGTGCATTGGTTTTACCAGTTTTGAGGACATTTTAAAGGAGAAGAAGTAATATTTTAAGGATAAGTCTAAAATTACTTAGGTGGTGGAATAAAATTCAATATTTTCAATGACTGATAGTAAAAATAGTAGCCTTTTGTAGTCCAGAGGCTTTCTAGGCCAGCCAGCCGTTCGTAGAGAGAAGCTACTGAAGAGAGAGACCTTCTCTAGGCAACATGTGGGAGCAGGGGCGTAGCTTGGTCAATAAGATAGGGGGGCTGTGAGCTTCAGAATTCTCAACAGTCACGCTGGGATATCTTGTTAAAACACATTATATGAGAAGCAGGGTACGAGGGGGGCTTGAGCGGCAGTGGAAAGTGATGGGGTGGATTATTAGGGTAATTTAATACACAGAATTTTAAGGCCTTCAAAACAAAGACGAGAGCAAGTGTGTGTATGTGTTTTTGTCAGTGTGGGCATGTAAAAATCCTAAATCCAACAGAAACTTCATCATAACCGACTAAAAGCTCTTGTACCCAACTATTTACTACTGAATATTTTTTTAGGGAGGTGTAACACACCAAACACCCCCGCTAAAGCTTCACGCCTGTGTGGGAGATAAACCACAACATTGTCCACTCTTGTCGCTTCCAGGCATTTTGGCACCTCGGCTCGTGTATGTCATATGGCTTCAAGGGCAGTCCTGATGCATTCATTGGACACAAGACAACTATTCTTTGAAAACATTTAATTCGTTCTTTGACTTTGTCCCAAAGCTTATCAGTCATGTTGCTTAGGAAGAATAAACAAAAAAACAGATGTCTTACGTATGTGTTTTTGTGATCTACAGATATTTGTTTTACTAATTAGGGTTTCTTAGTAGTGCTTGGGTTGCTACATGGAAATGTTGATACTTAATACTTAATCCGGTGATTAAGATCACAAAACGTTTACACTGTACACTCTGCACAGATTGTGGAAAGATAGATACACCTCTGTGTAACATTGTGACCTATAGTACCCTCAAGATTGAACTTCATATGGTTATACTCTTGGGCCTCATTTACAAGAAACTGATGCATCAGCATTGAAGCTTCAGTTTCCTTGCGACACCAAGGGGGCGCTGTATTTACAATACATGGCTCCATGGCACACAGATTTAACAGATGCATCAGAAATTTGACTCATCTGTTGGTGCAAAAGTGATGCATTGCTGGAGTTGGTCGTAAAACTGACGCGACACCAGCAATGTGTCAGAACACAAAGGAGAGTCCCATTGTAACAGCACTAAGTCAATCCTTACGCCTGGTCTGAGCAGGTGTAAATTTCACTGCGCCACTTTTAGGTGTTTTTTTGCATGGGATTGCCTACGCTGCATACGTTTCACCTGGCACAGGTATAATGTGATGCAGGGCTCTGCAAACTGACGCATTGGACCCAATGCAGTTTGTAGACATGGAGCAGTGTGGCGCACTGATTGCACCGCTGCTGTGTAAAAAAAAAAAGCAAAGCAGTGGCGGCACAAGGGGCTTGTAAATAAGCCCCTTTATTTGTATGTAGAAAAGTGACATAAAAAGATAACAGAGAGAAACCTGCTGGTCCGAAAGGTTTATACCTGCATGTACACTGGTCTCTTTTGCTACCACCACGCCTCACCTGGGAGACAACTGCAAACAGGGTCGGACTGGCCTGTATGGCAATCAGGTAGTGCCCGATGGGCTGGTCTGCTTGGTCAGTATATGGGCTGTTTTTTGGCTGTTTATGAGCATTCTATATGGTCTGCTGCAACAATTTTTACTGGTGATTTCCCAGATATTAAAAAAGCATTGCTTACAGCAAACTCAAATCCATGCAGTCTTCAATACCTTGCAAAATTCTTATGCATTGTGTCTTTTCAAGTTCAAATATTCCCCAATTTGCAAAGATGGGCCACTGATTCACTAATGCGCCCACTTTTATTTTTGTGCCCGGGCACATTTTCTGTCCCATTCCGAAACTGACAAGCAAAGAGATAAACACAAGAGAGTTCTGGAAAATTATAAATGGTTTGGCTAGACCAAATAAAAGGGTTGTTTCCTCCATTCTAACTGAGCAGGAATGGGTGACATTTCTTAAAAAACATTTAAACCAAAATAGTATAACAATAGAGAAAATTGAATGTCAACGGACAGATACCCACAATGGATATATGGAAACCCCAATTGTAGCAACAAAAGATCAAATTAATTAAAAAACAGAAAGATGGACCCAGGACCCAACGGTATCCCTTTTGCTCTATTCAAAGAGAATCCAGATCTATGGGCAGCACATTTAAAAAAGGTATTTAATTAAGTTATTAAAAAAGGCATTATCCCGGCGTCATGGTGAGGATCATTAATAACGCCAATTTACAAAAAAGGGAACTGGGCGCTTGCAGAAAATGACAGGCTCATTACACTTCAAGATACAGATGCCAAGTTGTTTGCTAGGATCTTACTGAATGAGTTGAATGACTGGGCAATAGAAAGTAAGATCCTGCCACTGACTCAAACGGTCTTTATTAAAGGATTGGGGACATCAACAAACATCTTGGCTTTATCTCTAATAATGGACAAGTCAGTTAGTCTTAAACAGCCCTTGTATCTTAGTTTTGTTGATTTTAAATCAGCCTTCGATTGTGTTCAAAGGAATTTACTGTGGAAAAAGCTTAGAGAAATGAACATTCCAACGGCCCTACTGAAAATGATCCAGGTATTGTATAGCAAAACTTGGGTTAGGGTAAGGATGGGGGATGGGCAAAAGCTGTCGAAGGAAATCCTAGTCAACGAAGGATTAAAACAAGGCTGCATACTGGCCCCCCTTCTATTTAATTTATTCTTGGCAGATTTGTCAGGGACTCTTGATGAATTAAATGCTCACCCCCTGAAATTAGCGGATAGGCATATTTCAAACTTACTGTATGCCGATGATGCCATCCTGTTAAGCCAAGCAAAAATTAGGCTGCAGCGACTAATTTCTGGAACATGTACCTACGCAAGGGAAAATAGGATGGTGATCAATGAAACTAAAACAAAGATCATGATTGTCGCAAAGAGCAAAAAATTAAGAAAAAAATGTAATTGGTACATGGAAAACACCAAACTAGAACAGGTGGAAGTATATAAGTACCTGGGCGTACTCTTTGATGAGAAGGGTAGTTACCAGCCGCAAATAAGAGATATTCAGCGGAAGTCCAACTCCCTAACAACCGCATTTAGAATATTGCAGAGATCGCTGGGTAACTTCACATATGGGCCATTTTTAAAGGTTATAGCGGCAAAATTACTACCAACAATCACATACAGCAGTGAGTCATTAATGGGAAGGGATTCGGAAACAATAAATAATGCTGTATCTAAAATGTATAAATTACTATTTCATCTCCCAACAAATGCCTCACCAGCCCAAATTAGACTTGAGTTTGGCTTAACTAACCAATATTATGCGAGGAAGGGACATTTTAACAAAACCTGGAACCGGATTAAAAACGATCAAGATAACCAAATTTCTCAGTTATTATGGAAGGAGATAAGTAATAACACAAAGGCAACACCATGGATTTTTCTTAACCCCTTTAGCGCGTCGAACATTCCGCCCCAGTGCGGACGTTCGATCGCGCTAACGGGATTCAGACGTCCAACGGTCGTGAGCAGCACCAGCGAGGTAGCGCGCGCGACGACCGTTGGACGTTCGAAGCACGGAAGGGGTTAAAGAGGCCATAGAAGAGTTTGCAGTCACCTCAATTTGGAATAATACCATAACTAATGCTTCCTTTAAGAAAATAATTAATAGAATGCCAAATCAACTATCAATTGTAAATGATAAAGATTGTCTGACAAAAAGAAAACATGCCAGGACAATAATAAATGGATATAAAACAAAGAAGGTACAAGACTAATTGGAAATACCATGGCCAGGAAATAACAAACAAATCCTTCTCAAAGCAAGATTTGGAATTCTTCCGGGAACCTGCCACCTCCCGCCTTGGAAAATCTCTGAAAGGAGTTCAATATGTAGACTATGTAACAATGGAAAGAAGAATATTGTCCACTTGCTCTGTATTTTTCCGGGACTCCAAAATGAAAGGACAAAACTACTTAAAGTCCCTTTTAATGTACGCGGAATACGATCATGTAGGCAAGCCCTGAAATGTTGTCTTCAATCAAATGATATAGCCATGAATGCTACCTTTGTAAACATTTTATTAATGGTAAAAACAAAATTAGCAGACTAAGTATTAAATGATGTATATTAACGATATAATTTTTATGAATTTTATGATGAAATTTTATTGATTTTATACTAAAAGTATTTTTGTAACTGTATATTGTCAGATTTTAAATAATCAAAAAATAAAGTATTTAACTGTAACTGACTCTAAAAAAAGCATGCATGCACGAAACAGCAACTTTAGCAAGCAATCGTTTGTCCATTAATTGGCATCCACATAAGATTGATTACACTTGGGTTTTTTGTCAAGTTTGTAAGTTAAGTTTTTGATCCCATATATAACAATGTTTAAAGCAGAACCATAAATCCCAGAATGCTACTGCTTTTTGCCTGGAAAGCCAGGACTGATTTAAGGTGTCTCACTTGAAACAAAGCCACTTGGTAGCAAAGTGATTAGTATATTTCTGCTGACAACTAAAACAGCATTAGCCTTGCTCAAACCATAAGAGTCTTGCTTCACAAGAATACATTTGCCTACCCAAAGAACATTATTGTGGCTTCTGTGGAAGGCTGTCCTTGGGAAATGCAGATGATCGTTTCCAAGCCAAATATGTACGTTCTCTTTTAAATTCAGGCAGGAGGCCATTTCGAACAATGCTCTATTTGTACTTCAAAGACCGTGTCAAATGAGATTTTGTGAAGAAACTTTGAATGGCATTCTCTGTTATAGTACAGGGTGTTTTCTTGCGCTGCTGGCAGGTTTAATGTTGTTGTTCAAACATGACAGAACGTATCTTTCGACGCCGTCCTGAAGAGCTAAAGCCAATGTTAGAAAGCATAACGTGCTGTGTGAGTTTTGGCTGACGTCACTGTGTACGCGCAGACTGAAACCAGTTATATAAACATGCCTCGCGCGGTGCCTCCTCAGGCCTGACAGGGCCGGGGGCTTTGTTTTTCCCAAGGCCGGGCGCTACACCTAAGCCCAGGGGCACGAGGAAACTCTACGGTCGGTCGAGTGGTCGCCGAAGGAACAGGCCTTTCTCTCTCAGGCCCATCTTATATTCCACTTGCGGCTGCTTTATTGCATATTTATTTTATTTTATGCGTTTTTATATAGCGTGGACTTTACCCGAAGGTGTCAGAGCGCTTCACAATAGGAACAGTAGCGTTACATGAGGAGAAAATTACAAGTGGGCATGTTACAAAAGCAAACGTTACATTACACGAGGCAATGGTGACAATTGTGTATGTAACAAAAGCAAACAAAATACAAAAAGAGGTAGCAAACTATACAAGAGGAAAAAGTGAGGTGTGCAAATTACATAACCGTAAAAAATACAAGTAGAGGTATAAAGCTGCAATAAATGGCAGACACTCAAAACACAATAACACACTTTTGAAGGTATACTCAGCCAGGAACCTATAACGCATTAGAGCAGTCTTACATGTGGTTTGCATAACTTGGAAACCTCTGCTTTTATCAGGTTTTTGGAGGCAAAAATGGTAATTTTAAAATGGTTCCTGTGAGAAATCGGTGGTGATATCCCAAGGCAATTAGAATTACTTGGTCATTCTCTCTTCTTTTTTCTCTTTTCTATCTTCCCCCATATCGCGTTTCATAATTGCAAAACATAATAAGTATATATTTAGCGACTGGTATTGCTCTTTTTCATTCTGTAAATTAGTTCACTAGTTTGTTTTCTATTGGTTGTTATTTAATATTAATATTGTATTGCTGTTAATGCTAATGTTCTTTTTTCCAAAACTTCAATAAAAATTATTAAACAAAAAAAAATAAGAATTACTTGGCCATGAATGTTGGGGGCCTTTTGCTTCTGATGTCCTGGGCCATCTTTTTGGCAGACCGCTTTTGGAACTTACATTTCAGGGCAGCGAGGCAGAGGAGTCCAAAGTTGGCTCAAGGAGACCTTGTAAGCTAGAAGCTTAGAACCCAGCAACAGGACAAATAAAAACATAACTTGTATTTGTAAAGCACATGTACATCCAAGGGTATCTTGGTACTGAATAACAGATCTTTATTGCTACCCAACTCAATGGCGCTCATGTTATCGGCATCAGAAGGATGAAAAGCTTAAAAGACCCACCCAGATGTGAACCTGTGACCATGAGGTACAACACTGGACCCTATAGTGGATGCATTGGTCCACTAAGCCACCAGACCATGCATAAATCAATAAATCAATATCCTGTCAGTAATTTTTCTTTTGGAAGGAAAATGTACTTTAATACACACAAAGCAAAATACAAGGTAATAATTTAAATATACAACCACAGGAGAAACCATTTCAAAACCTACTATAATGCCTCACAAGTTACATGGGATGCACTCTAAAGGAAGTTTGCAGGTGTAAATTAACCCCTAAATGCAGACCAGATCTCACAAGCCTGAGGCCTATTTGACAGTTTGTGTGGCAGTAAATCCTAAACTCTAAAACCACTATATCCCCGTAAGTGTCTCTAGTAAATCATGCAAAGCAGTAGTTGCTAATCTCGGGATCTGTGGACACTTGGTGGTCCTCAATACATACTCAGGGGGGTCCATGACTGTTTTGAAAATTAAATAATATTAGCAGGTATATATAAAAATGCAAACTTGAAGTTTTAAAAACTTTATTTAAATTAAGACAAAATAGGTTGGTATCTTAATCTTGACTCTTGGGAGCAGAGCAAGAACAGCAAACTGAGGGGCATATTATCAAGGACCGGTATTAAAATTATCGCCGTTTTATCGGCAGGAAACTGCTGATAAAACGGCGATAATGAGCTTGATAATACGCCCTTGTTAATTCCCATAGAAGCCCATGTTTTGGTGTTAACATGGGCTTCTATGGAAATTAACAAGGGCGTATTATCAAGCCCATTATCGCCGTTTTATCTGCAATTTCCTGCCGATAAAACAGCAATAATTTTAACACCGGTCCTTGATAATATGCCCAGGAATGTGCCTCCACTTGAAGCAATGGTATGTGCTGACAAAGAATAATTGAATTAAGAGCTAAAATGAAAAAGTGGCCTGCTAGAGTCTGTCACATTGCTTCGACTTTGGAAATAAAACTACGTTTTGGAAAAGCTCCAAACTTCCCACTGAAAATTAGATTTTTGCATTTTTTTTGTTTGTGATTTAGATAAATAAATTAATAATTTATGTATTTTTTATGTAAACTTGTTTCAGTATTTCTGTGTCTTTTTTTGAGGTTTAAATCATAGACATTGCTTGGGTGGGAATCTCTTGCTTCTAGTAGTGTTTCATGAGTTAAAAGGTCAAGAACCACTGATGAGTGAGTTAGTGTGTGAGGTCCCGTGAGAGGACGCAACTCTTCACAGTCTAATATGGAAAACAGATAATTGCGCTTTGTAAGTTCTGGTCGATTAGATCCCCTGCTCCTATGACATCCATGCCAAGTGACCTATAAGCTGTTGGTAATGTTTTTAACATATCTCAGGGCCCTTAGCTATCTATTTTGAATTGGCATTGCTGGTCAGCTTTCCGGGTAATGTTCTCCAGTCACTAAATATGCATTTATGGTGCCTTTTGACCCTCAACATTTACAGATGTTGACAACTTGATTTCTGTTTATATTCCAAGACACTGCTGATTCCTCGACTTCAGCAGCACCAGGTTGCAGAAAGAGCCTTAACCTGCTGTCCTGGCCAGCTCTAGTACTCTCCTGACCTGGGGTCTTTTTGGCTGTAGAACACCACGGTTGACAATGCAGACCACTCTCCCGACCTGCACGTCCCACAACACACATTCCAATGACCACTTACAGGCTGTCTGTGTGTCCATCAGCAGTCTGTAGTGTCCTCTTCTAGTGACCAGCCCACACAGGTCCAAGGAGAACCCCTTCCTGCAGGGCCCCCATCAAGTCCATTCACTATCGTCCCTAGGAGGAAGGCAGGGAGCTATTGCCACAACCTCTGGATACGCAGCCCACAAAAATGCCAGAAGTACAAGCCGATTGGGCCCTCCACACTCCAGACAGTACATCTGCCATGGAAGCCTCCCCTCCACTTTCTGTGTTTTTCTGCTTCCCATCCTTTCTTTTCCCCTGCAATGGTGTAAATGAGATAGCAAGTTTTATAAGATGGAAGTCCATACTCAGTGCACAGACCCCACATAACCTCTCCATCCCTAAAAGGCATTTCCAGAGATTAGCCTATGGGCTATCAAACCCCTTGCACAGTATTTGGGGAAACACCTTGAAGGGAAACAGAAATATGTGTCTCCTCTGAGTAAAACTTCACCCACACAGGTGTAGGAGAGTAGGGTCTGCAATCCTATGATCACCCAGATTTTTTGCTTTTGTTTCACTGGTTTACGACTTTCTCTGGCTGTGGGCCTGCTAATCAGACCCACAGCCTGGCTGTTCTCTTTCTAAATTACGATATGTACCCTAGGTGCATTTACCAATTGGTACTGGGCCACCTTACCAGACCCCGTAACGCAGGGCATAGGTGTACCCAGGGCCGCCAGGGGCTGCAGCATGTATTATGCCACCCCTGGCTGGCCTCTTAAATTTGACACGACTGGCTGCACGACAGCTGGGGCGAAGACGTGTAACCACCCTTCGCTTTAGGTATAGTAGCCCTATATCTAACCATACAATGGACACCCGAGTCCCTATCAGTCACTCCTATGGCAGGCCTTATCAATCCTGAAGGCAGAGTGCGTGGGCTCGTGTGAGCTAGGTTCAGGCCCGAGCCGAGCCCGGCTGCAGCTTGCGGAATCAAGACCCAATAGCTGTTCCATGATAACGCGTACCATATCGGTAACTCCGGTATCGCGTTATCAAAGCATGTCGAGTAAGGTGTCATACGAATCGGGGTGCTGCCCTCTCACCAATTCTGGCGATGAGGTTAGTACCCCACCCTTCTTGAGGGACACGACATGTACGTAACTGTGAACCCCGGTTAAAGTTAACTGAAGCCTCAGCTCCACAAAATGGATGCTGCCACCACAGACACAAGTCTGACCTCCTGCTGCTGGGAGTCCTTCCAGCGAGGAGCACTTGGACAAAGGGTTTCCTGTCGAGGGCGCTGTTCGCACCGTCCCAGACAGGGTTTGTGTATTCTGGGTAGGTAGGGCTTTGGCGAGAAGGTGACTGCGGAGTGGCACCCCGGTGCTCACTACGCATCTGCCGGTTAGAACCAGTTCCAGGGGCGACAGCCCTGGCCTGGGGAAAGCCCGGCAGGGGAGAGGGGCGTAACTACCCCCCTTCCCGGTCCCACCCTTAGGGCAGGACCTAGTCATGTACCCACCCCTTTCTTTAGAATAAAGGCCGGAGCGGGGACCCTTCCAAATTAGATCATCTTTGAATCAAGAATACTTTCTACGAAAGGACTTCAAGACTCTTCTCAAGATTTCTCCCTTGTGACTAAGGAGTAGTCACCCTGCATCAGCGGGCACCAACTAAGAACTCTGCGGTTTGCTGCAAGTCCTTCCTCAAGGATCCGACGGCCCAGCTCGACGAGAACCGGCTTCCCTGGCACCTCTGACCTCTACCCACGTCATCAGCTCAGCTGTGATCTGTGGGTGCGACGAGACCTCGAGGGACCGGCCATCATCAGAACCTGCACGCTCTTAAACCAGCACGACCATCGAAGCAATTCCCTGGTGAGTGCTCTGGGGTCCGAGAAGCCCCGACCCTGAGCCGCTCCAGCACCGAAGTGCAGTCTCCCAGCATCTCCACGATCTGCGTGGGGCCCTTCTGCTCGCTGCTCAGCACGTTGTCTGGTCACTAGCCGCTGGCTTGTGCCCTTCTGTGACGACATCCGAGAATCATCACTGCTGGTCTGGTTGCTCCAGACTGGCCCTTGCTTCCATCCTTGCGAGAAGCACCCCGGACCCTCCTGGTCCACTCAAGACGCATCTTAGGCCCACTCCGTGGCCCTGAGATCTGCCAAGGCTTGTTGCCCCATCCTGGGCCCAGCGACGCCGACAGCATCATCCTTCGTGGGACAGCTCGCACCTCCACCATGGTCGCCGACAACGCCTCCTGGTCCGTGAGACTGCAGAGCCTAGCGTCGCCCACTCACCTGGTCGAGGTGACGGCCAACCGGTGCCTTCCTGGTACCCTCTGACTACTGGCTAGTAGTACGAACTTGGTCCCCTCTGTTTTCAGGTTTCATCAATCTCCGATCCAGGCTTGGATCTCTACGAACTATTCAGCACTGGTCGCCGGCCAGCAACTCCTTTCTTCCGGCTCCTGGCTCGTCAGCGAAGACCCCGACGCCTGTAAGACTTGTGCAGCCGCAGCCCGCGTGGCTAGGTAACTCGGCATTTCGGTGCCTGCATAGCCTCCTTACTCTAGGGTCCCGAGTCCCTCGCTTCCGACTTGCCTGATCGGGTCCGCCCGAGACCTTAAACTTTCCGTGTCCTCGGACACTTGTTTTAATTGTGCACTTGAAGTATTTCCCTAAGAGATTTGGTTTGTGCTTAGTACCCTGTCCTCATAAAGAGTACAGGGCTGTTGTGATTCTTAATAAATATCCTGTTTATTTTCATAACACTTGTGTGGTGTCCTTTCACTGGGTGTTCAAGGGGTACATGTGTGGTAAACAGCTGGCTTAACACGCCCTCTCGAGTCTTTAGCCTTAGACTGCTCGTATCCACGCTACTAGGATAGCTGGTCTATAGGTTGACTTACAACCAAACACCATAAGGGTCGTTGGAACGATACATAGCGGTCGCTAGAATAGCGAACGTTGCATATCGGGCCAACTTCTCACATTGGTGAGCAGCGGTTGGGATTTGAGCTTGCTGTTGTTTTACCACACGTATCCTAAGAATATCTTGTTGAAAGATCGCATAAGTACTGTTAGTACATATAACTAAAGCTTAGAATACTCTGAGTTCTACTGAACCAGCTGTTGTAGCTCCTCAAGGCTTAGCACACCTTGGCTGCAACTCTTAGCAAGGGAACAGTAGGGAAACACATAGTGTAGGTAGGTGCATCACTTACGCCACACTAGAAGCAGTATGTCGGACAAAGGAGGAAACTCTGAGTCTCCCCTTGTGTCAGTTGACCCTCCACAGGTCATCCCTTCAAGATATACTGCGCTTAACTTCCATGAGTTACGACAAGTATGTACCTCTAGGAAGATTAAGCAAGGGGCTAACCCCACCACCTCCTTTCTGATTGGTCTCCTCGAGACTTATGATGCCAGAAAGGCTGAGAAGCTTCTTAGCCATTCTAATCCAGAAGGAGACATGCCTCCCCTCGAGGGAACCCGAGACGATCCTGACCTCATCCACCTCGCAACTGAGAACGAAGATGGGGAGGAAGATGAGGATGAGGATCTCTCTGGGGATGAGGCAGATAAGGGACAGGTAGAAGTCGTCAGACTAAGCAGGTCCAACTTAAGCAAACATGATAGCGGTACTGGGGGACCCCTGGGGCCACTATCAGGTCAGCTTAACATTGGGAATGGACGAGCCAGATCTCTGTCGAGAGGCTCTGGCAGATCCCTTCAAACCAATGGCTCTCACAACTCGTCTCAGAGAGGGATGACATCCCCTCAGAGGAGAGTGTACGAAGCTAAGGAAAGGGCAGCTAATCTAAGGATCGAAAGGGAAGAACTTGCCCTGGCCAAAGAGAGGCTTGCCTTTGCAAGAGAGCAACAGTTAAGTGGGGTAGTCCCCACTGGTGGCAGCAATGTACCTAGCAATAGGGAAAAGAGTTTCGATACGAAACACCTTGGGAAGATAGTGCCCCCCTTTAAACAAGGGGACGACATCCACAAATGGATTACTGCTTTGGAGAGGGCCTGCACTGTGCAGGGCGTTCCCCAGAGTCAGTGGGCAGCTATCTTGTGGCTCTCCTTTGAAGGAAAAGGAAGAGACAAGCTCCTCACCACAAGGGTAGAGGATGCGAACGATTACCAAGTCTTGAAAAATACACTCGTTGAAGGGTTCGGCCTAACCACTGAGCAGTACAGGGTGCTGTTCAGGGATACCCAGAAAACGCAGTCTCAAGATTGGTCTGATTTTGTCGATTGTGCCACTAAGGCTTTTGAGGGCTGGTTACTGGGCAGTAAGGTTACTGATTACAAAGGATTGTATAATTTGATGATGAGAGAACAAATTTTAAACAATTGTCAGAACCAGTTGTTGCATCAGCATCTTGTCGACTCGGATCTGACCTCTCCCCAAGAATTGGGAAAGAAGGCAGACAGATGGGTTCGGACGAGAGTTAAACAGAACCAGGGCCAGAATCAAGGTGGTCAGAAGAAAGCAGACCAGAAGGGTAAAGATTCTAAGGGGGAACAAAATGACCAGAAGTCTTCGACAGGTCCCCAACAACCCAAAGAGGGTGGGGGTCAGGCTTCCCAAAAGAAGAAAGAAGGCCAATCCAAAAGATGGTGCCAGTACTGTAAAAGTAAATCTCACTGGTTTAGTGAGTGCACCAAGAAAGGAGGAGGGCAGACTCCTGCCACTGCAGCCCCTAAGGCACCTGTGCCCCCTAGTACAGTCAGCAGTGGTAGTGCGCCTCCCAAGGGTTTAGTAGGGTTAACCCTGGGTTCTGAGGAGTGTGACAACCTAGTTGGCACACTCACTCAGGCTGTCCTTGTCAGTACAGGGGACGCAGACGTATCCCCTGACGTAAGCCCCAATTCTTTGGGCAAATACCGACAGACGCCTTTCATAAATGGAAAGATGGCTCAGGCCTATAGGGACACTTGTGCCAGCGTCACCATGGTGACGCCTAACTTTGTGGACCCTGGACAGATCATGCCAGGTACAGAATTCCTGGTGACCAATGCAAGCAATGTCACTACCAATCACAGTATGGCAATTGTAGCTTTCTCCTGGGGAGGGGTAACTGGCCAAAAGAAGGTTGTAGTTAGTCCAGACCTCCCAGTGGATTGTTTGTTGGGCAATGATTTGGAGTCGTCACAATGGTCAGAAGTGGAGCACCGGACTCACATGGAAATGTTAGGCTTGCCAGCACATGTGTTCGCTGTGACCAGGTCACAGGTCAGGAAATGCCCCACTGAACAGGTGCTGGATCCTGGAACAACGGACCAGACACCTCCCAAGAAAAAGAGCAGTAGGGTTAAGGCTGCGCCTTCCCCCTTGCCCCAGGTCGAGGATCAAGTCTCAGAGGAGGCTGACCTACAGGAATTGCGGGAAACTGAGCCTAGGGAATTCGAACTTGATCAAGTTGAATTCTTGGGTTCAGGGGGACCCTCAAGGGAAGACCTGGGGAAGGACCAGTTAGACTGCCCTTCTCTTGAACCCCTCAGACAGCAGGCTGCTGCTGAGGCTGCTGGGAACGCCACAGGTACCCACAAGGTATACTGGGAAGATGGACTCCTGTACACTGAGTCAAGAGACCCCAAGCCTGGCATGACCAGGAGGCTGGTTGTACCCTTGTCTCAGCGTGGTTTCCTACTTACCTTGGCCCACGAGATTCCCTTAGCAGGTCACTTGGGCCAGACGAAAACGTGGGACAGGCTTGTCTCGCACTTTCACTGGCCACACATGAACGAAGATACCAAGGAGTTTTGCCGCTCCTGTGTCACTTGCCAAGCCAGTGGTAAGTCAGGTGGCACGACGAAGGCCCCCCTTATACCACTGCCTGTGGTGGGGGTACCCTTTGAACGGGTGGGGATCGACATCGTCGGTCCCATGGAACCACCTACAGCATCAGGGCACAAGTTTATACTGGAGGTAGTGGATCATGCCACCAGGTATCCTGAAGCTATTCCCCTTAGGACCACTACAGCACCTGTTGTGGCAAGAGCCCTAGTTGGAGTATTCTCCAGAGTGGGCTTCCCTAAGGAGGTCGTCTCCGACAGAGGTGCAAACTTTATGTCGAGCTACTTAACTGCTATGTGGAAGGAATGTGGTGTCAACTACAAGTTCACTACACCCTATCATCCACAATGCAATGGGCTTGTTGAGAGATTCAACAGGACCCTTAAAGGGATGATTCATGGACTACCTGAAAAGCTTCGGCGTAGATGGGACGTCCTGATCCCCTGCCTCTTGTTCGCCTACAGAGAAGTCCCACAGAAGGGGGTTGGCTACAGCCCTTTTGAACTTTTGTACGGGCATCCTGTAAGAGGACCCCTGTGTTTGGTGAAGGAAGGATGGGAGAGACCTCTCAAAAAGCCTGCAACCAACATAGTGGACTATGTGCTCGGCCTCCGCTCGCGGATGGCTGAATACATGGAGAAGGCATCTGAAAACCTTAAGGCCAGCCAAGAACTCCAAAAAGCTTGGCATGACCAAAAGGCTGTCTTGACTGTTTACCAGCCCGGACAGAAGGTGTGGGTGTTGGAGCCAGTGGCCCCAGCAGCACTCAAGGACAAATGGTCCGGGCCCTACACCATCCTGGAGAAAAAGGGAGAGGTCACCTACCTGGTCGACCTGGGAACTCCCCGGAGCCCCCACAGGGTGCTTCATGTCAACAGGCTCAAGGCATATGTCGACAGGAAGGACATGAGTTTGCTCATGGCCCTAGATGAGGGACAGGAGGAGGAGAGTGACCCTCTCCCCGACCTGCTCACTCAGAATCCTGACGATGGATCGGTAGATGGTGTTGTCTTTTGTGGCAGCCTCTCCGAACATCAACAGAGCGACTGTAAACAGGTTCTTCAGTCGTTCAGACATATGTTTTCTCTAACACCCAGCCAGACCGATTGGTGTACCCATGAGGTTGACACTGGTGACAGCTTGCCCGTGAAGAGTAAAATCTACCGGCAGCCTGATCACGTTAGAGACTGCATCAAGAGTGAAGTGCAGAAAATGTTGGAGCTGGGAGTCATTGAACCCTCGGATAGCCCTTGGGCTAGTCCCGTAGTTCTAGTGCCGAAACCTCACACCCAGGGTGGTAAGAGAGAGATGAGGTTTTGCGTAGACTACAGGGGTCTCAATGCAGTCACTAAGACTGACGCCCACCCAATACCAAGGGCAGACGAGCTTATCGATAGATTGGCTTCGGCCAACTACCTAAGTACGTTTGACCTGACAGCTGGGTATTGGCAAATCAGGTTAGCTGAGGACGCCAAGCCTAAAACCGCATTTTCAACCCCTGGTGGGCATTATCAGTTCGTGGTGATGCCCTTTGGTCTGAAAAATGCACCTGCCACCTTCCAACGGTTGGTGAATCAAGTCCTTACTGGGCTGGATGACTTCTGCGCGGCGTATCTTGACGATATCGCTGTCTTTAGCTCCACCTGGGAGGATCACCTGGTCCACCTGCGGAAGACGTTAGAGGCACTGCAAGCCGCAGGTCTCACTATCAAGGCCACCAAGTGCCAGATAGGGCAGACACAGGTTGTATACCTGGGCCACCTTGTAGGTGGAGGCCAGGTTCAGCCACTGGAGAGCAAGATACAGTCAATCAGGGACTGGGCTCCTCCAACCACCCAGACTCAGGTTCGAGCTTTCTTGGGCCTGACTGGATACTACCGGAAGTTTGTCAGGAACTATGGTTCCATCGTGACACCATTAAACGAACTGACAAGCAAGAAAATGCCAAAAAAGGTTCAGTGGACAGCGAGCTGTCAAAAAGCATTCGATGACCTAAAGCAGGCCATGTGCACGGCGCCTATCCTCAAGAGTCCGGACTACTCCAAACCATTCATTGTCCAAACAGATGCTTCTGAGTTGGGTGTGGGAGCTGTTCTTTCTCAACTGAATTTTGATGGTCAAGACCAGCCCATTGCTTTTATAAGTAGAAGGCTGACCCCTAGAGAGAAGAATTGGTCAGCTATTGAGAGGGAGGCCTTTGCTGTGGTTTGGGCCCTGAAGAAGCTGAGGCCATACTTGTTTGGCACTCACTTCAAGATTCAGACCGACCATAAGCCCCTCTTGTGGCTAAATCAGATGAAGGGTGAAAACCCCAAACTGCTAAGGTGGTCCATTTCCCTACAGGGGATGGACTTTACAGTGGAACATAGACCTGGTACTGATCATGGCAATGCCGATGGGCTCTCCAGATATTTCCACTTAGAACAAGAAGACTCACCTGGTCAAGGTTAGCTTATTGTTCCGACGTTTGGGGGGGGGGTCATGTAGGAGAGTAGGGTCTGCAATCCTATGATCACCCAGATTTTTTGCTTTTGTTTCACTGGTTTACGACTTTCTCTGGCTGTGGGCCTGCTAATCAGACCCACAGCCTGGCTGTTCTCTTTCTAAATTACGATATGTACCCTAGGTGCATTTACCAATTGGTACTGGGCCACCTTACCAGACCCCGTAACGCAGGGCATAGGTGTACCCAGGGCCGCCAGGGGCTGCAGCATGTATTATGCCACCCCTGGCTGGCCTCTTAAATTTGACACAACTGGCTGCACGACAGCTGGGGCGAAGACGTGTAACCACCCTTCGCTTTAGGTATAGTAGCCCTATATCTAACCATACAATGGACACCCGAGTCCCTATCAGTCACTCCTATGGCAGGCCTTATCAATCCTGAAGGCAGAGTGCGTGGGCTCGTGTGAGCTAGGTTCAGGCCCGAGCCGAGCCCGGCTGCAGCTTGCGGAATCAAGACCCAATAGCTGTTCCATGATAACGCGTACCATATCGGTAACTCCGGTATCGCGTTATCAAAGCATGTCGAGTAAGGTGTCATACGAATCGGGGTGCTGCCCTCTCACCAATTCTGGCGATGAGGTTAGTACCCCACCCTTCTAGAGGGACACGACATGTACGTAACTGTGAACCCCGGTTAAAGTTAACTGAAGCCTCAGCTCCACAAAATGGATGCTGCCACCACAGACACAAGTCTGACCTCCTGCTGCTGGGAGTCCTTCCAGCGAGGAGCACTTGGACAAAGGGTTTCCTGTCGAGGGCACTGTTCGCACCGTCCCAGACAGGGTTTGTGTATTCTGGGTAGGTAGGGCTTTGGCGAGAAGGTGACTGCGGAGTGGCACCCCGGTGCTCACTACGCATCTGCCGGTTAGAACCAGTTCCAGGGGCGACAGCCCTGGCCTGGGGAAAGCCCGGCAGGGGAGAGGGGCGTAACTACCCCCCTTCCCGGTCCCACCCTTAGGGCAGGACCTAGTCATGTACCCACCCCTTTCTTTAGAATAAAGGCCGGAGCGGGGACCCTTCCAAATTAGATCATCTTTGAATCAAGAATACTTTCTACGAAAGGACTTCAAGACTCTTCTCAAGATTTCTCCCTTGTGACTAAGGAGTAGTCACCCTGCATCAGCGGGCACCAACTAAGAACTCTGCGGTTTGCTGCAAGTCCTTCCTCAAGGATCCGACGGCCCAGCTCGACGAGAACCGGCTTCCCTGGCACCTCTGACCTCTACCCACGTCATCAGCTCAGCTGTGATCTGTGGGTGCGACGAGACCTCGAGGGACCGGCCATCATCAGAACCTGCACGCTCTTAAACCAGCACGACCATCGAAGCAATTCCCTGGTGAGTGCTCTGGGGTCCGAGAAGCCCCGACCCTGAGCCGCTCCAGCACCGAAGTGCAGTCTCCCAGCATCTCCACGATCTGCGTGGGGCCCTTCTGCTCGCTGCTCAGCACGTTGTCTGGTCACTAGCCGCTGGCTTGTGCCCTTCTGTGACGACATCCGAGAATCATCACTGCTGGTCTGGTTGCTCCAGACTGGCCCTTGCTTCCATCCTTGCGAGAAGCACCCCGGACCCTCCTGGTCCACTCAAGACGCATCTTAGGCCCACTCCGTGGCCCTGAGATCTGCCAAGGCTTGTTGCCCCATCCTGGGCCCAGCGACGCCGACAGCATCATCCTTCGTGGGACAGCTCGCACCTCCACCGTGGTCGCCGACAACGCCTCCTGGTCCGTGAGACTGCAGAGCCTAGCGTCGCCCACTCACCTGGTCGAGGTGACGGCCAACCGGTGCCTTCCTGGTACCCTCTGACTACTGGCTAGTAGTACGAACTTGGTCCCCTCTGCTTTCAGGTTTCATCAATCTCCGATCCAGGCTTGGATCTCTACGAACTATTCAGCACTGGTCGCCGGCCAGCAACTCCTTTCTTCCGGCTCCTGGCTCGTCAGCGAAGACCCCGACGCCTGTAAGACTTGTGCAGCCGCAGCCCGCGTGGCTAGGTAACTCGGCATTTCGGTGCCTGCATAGCCTCCTTACTCTAGGGTCCCGAGTCCCTCGCTTCCGACTTGCCTGATCGGGTCCGCCCGAGACCTTAAACTTTCCGTGTCCTCGGACACTTGTTTTAATTGTGCACTTGAAGTATTTCCCTAAGAGATTTGGTTTGTGCTTAGTACCCTGTCCTCATAAAGAGTACAGGGCTGTTGTGATTCTTAATAAATATCCTGTTTATTTTCATAACACTTGTGTGATGTCCTTTCACTCGGTGTTCAAGGGGTACATGTGTGGTAAACAGCTGGCTTAACACGCCCTCTCGAGTCTTTAGCCTTAGACTGCTCGTATCCACGCTACTAGGATAGCTGGTCTATAGGTTGACTTACAACCAAACACCATAAGGGTCGTTGGAACGATACATAGCGGTCGCTAGAATAGCGAACGTTGCATATCGGGCCAACTTCTCACAACAGGTCTGGTATCTTCTCTTCTAATTTCAAATGAAACCCCTTGATGGCTGGAGCCAGGGGTCTGCCTGCACTCTCCTTGTCCCATGTGGGAACATCCTGCAGGCACCTGACAGGGACCCTGCTTCTTTCTTTGCCAAGGGCACTCTAATCCCCCAGGAGGAGCCCATTTTCTTAGGAGGCCTTAATCTGCCTCATTGAAAGATAGAGTCATTATCTTTCCCAACATGGGAACTGAAGGCAGGAATCTCATTGATGCTGACTCAGGGACATAGGTTCAAATATTCATAATGTGAACAAACTCAAAAAGAGTCACACCAACTTTTAATATGAGTTCCTAATCCAGGAGCTAAAATATGAAAGAGGCACCCGACGAATCTTCCAACCTTGTGCAAATCAAAAGTAACATTTTATGGACATGTTACAGAAAGCGCAAAAATCAGTTTAAACACTACAGTCCTTACTCTTCAGCCTATAAATGCACATTTCTTTTCTTTGAAGGCAATAACCATTTGAAACGGGGTCCCTCAAGCCACATTGCTACTCGCATGCAGATGCCATACTCTACACTTATGCACACTTGCAAATGTGTGCAACCTGCTCAGAGCCCATTAACACAGCCATACGTAAGAGTTGACCTTATTTTAAAAAGTAGGCACTGACTGTTTGAGCTCAAAAGCATTTTAACAGAAGCTTATAGAGGGTGAAACTCCATTTGGATGACTGAGTCACTGCAGAGATAAGACAAGCATTTTCAATGCAATAGGTCTCGTATTTGAGAGACTTAGAGCCATTGGCGTTATAAATATTAAATCGGATGCAATGCTGAAACAAAGCGCAGCCCCTGTGTACATAAAACGTATGCACGTGGTGACCCATGAAGCAGGCAGCTTGGTGATTGAAAAAACAAACATAAAAGCAGTTGGAGTGCTAAATATAAAGTGTGGCGCCCGTGTACATAATAGGCATGGGTGTGCAAAGAAACATGAAATCGGGCGCTGTGCTCGTGTATATACAAGTTATGCACACGTGATAAAATAAACAGTGCAAGAAACTAGGATAAGGCACTCACACCACACAGTAACACTAGCAGGAAATAAAACAAGTAGTCAGCTAAAGGAACACATAAACACCTACAAGCATAAGGAAACTCTAGTTGGCCGGTGCTCCTGAGGTAAAAACGGAAGTGATGTGTCAGGAGAACCAACCAATAAGGAGCGAGGAAATAGAAAGCGACGCAGGAGTGAGCCATTTGCATGCAGGAGTTTGGATTACTCTCCGTATAGCGATTACAGCAGACGTTGCAAATAGCGCATGCAATCTGCCTTGGCTCGACCTAACAACAGAGCTTCAGCAGATCTCAGAATCTAGCGGCCACATACATCAAAGTCCGGTTTTGCGATTCCTAATTTGCGATTATTAGGCAATCGCAAATAACGAATCGCAAAGCGGGATGCATGATTGAAAGTGCATAAAATTTGCGATTTGGTAAAAATCGCAATTTTTACCGAATCGCAAATATTATGCGAATTCCAATTTGCAATTTCGCAATTCCCATTGATTGCTATGGGCTAAAAGGCCCATAGGAATCAATGGGATTTGCAAATTCGCAAATTAGAATTCGCAAAATGTTGATGCATTCCATGGGTGCAGGGGGGGGTCCAAAGGACCCCCCCTGCACCCCGAAATGTATTTTGAAGTGCATGTTTCAAACACACATGTCCTAAGGACATGTGTGTCTGTAACATGACAGTGTTTTGAAATGCAAATTAGAGCATTTTAACACATTTCCGCAAATTACCACGAGGTTCAACCTTGTGGTAATTTGCGACCCCTAATTGCGAATTCGCAATTTTAAAATTAATCATGCATTGCTTTTAAGGAATAGCAAATTTGCGATTCATTAAAAGCAATCGCATTTTTGGAATTCGCTAAAAATAGCGATTTTACCAAAAATGCTTGATGCATCCCAAAAACCTATTTAGGAATCGCAAACGGCCGAATTTTGCGATTCGCACCGTTTGCACTTCCTAAATAGGTTGATGCATGTGGCCGCAAGTTCTTAGACTCATATTTTAGCACTTTCATAGCATATTTGTGAGGTGGTTGTAGTTGCCTCAAAATGCTCAAAATGCTTTGTGCAGTTACTTCCTATCAGATGTGTAAACAAAAAAAGGGGAGTTAAGCCTCTAAACTTTTGTCATTTTACTTACGAAAGTGAGAAATTCTCAAATATGGTGGATTTTCTCTAATAGTAAATGGAAAAGCAGAGGCTAGATTCTGGGCAACAAGAGTAAGGAAGAACAGAGATGTCTTAAGGCATAGGCAAATTGGGCAATTACCCAGGCTCCCCATTTTTCAAGGGACCCCTGCTATGTGATTGAGACTGTCCCACAGCACAAGTATTCTATTTAACAGATGCGCGTTTATTCATCAATTACACTTTAAAAGCAAAGCAGTTAAAACAAAACAAAATACTTTCACTGACCCTCACAGCCTGAGCCTTGCTCTGTTGCCAGGGTTAACAGATTTAAGTTGGGCACATGCACTCTGCTTCTGTTAAGTGCGCAAGACAGGTGCTCCTCCTTTCAGTCTTCAGTCACACTCAGTATAGAGCCTGAAATGCTGAACAAACCAGGATGGAAGACCACTGTGCTCTTGCCAGGGCCTTCTGAAAGCCTCCATCACTCCTCTGGCTTCAGGCAAACCTCCCTGCCAGCAAACATGGAGAGGCAAGCAGCTCGAGGCAGCATGGACAGGCTGGAGTGTGGGGGTCCTGGGTCTCACGATAAAGTGCATGGCTCAATCGAAGACTTCCGGTGGCTCCACCCTCTAGCTTGCTCCCTGCTACTCCTGGCCCTTCCTCTGCAATCCGAGCCTCAGTGGAGGCACATGTTTTTTCCATTCTGAGGCCAGGGGTCGCAGTTGAAGTGCCAGGAGTAGCAGGGAGCAAGCTAGAGGTCACAGCTGTGACCCCTGATGGTTACTTTCCAGATTAGCATAAAATCACAAAGATCCACAGATAATGAGAGTGTGCGGGTAGTGTAAAGATTCTGAAGTCTTTTAAGTGGTGTCTGTCTGATGTGGAGGAAGAATATCAGGCTGCCAGCTGGCCTTCTCTCTTAATTTTGTAATAATTCTGTAGTCTTGTGAGGTTCACAATATCCGTAATTCCTCTCCATGTTCTCCTTACTCCATAATAAATTGTTCCCCCTTTCCCTCTACTTCTCTTAATACATTAATCCTTTCTCACTGCCTCTTTCTCTACCTTACCTTCTCACTGCCACATCTCTCTGCACCTCCTGAATTTCAGGTAACACTATCTACCTCACACTCTCTACCGGTCTCTTTACACATATCTCTATCTCTAACTCACAACTCTTTTTACACATATCTCTAGCTCTAACTCACTCTACATCAACCTCTGTCTCAAACTCACTCTTTAGCACTGTATTAACCTCACCTCCCCTTTTCTACCCCACTTATGTCTTCCTACTGTATTGCCACTTCACCTATTTTATCCCAATTCCTCATCTCACTTTCTTCCCTTCACCCCTTTACTCCATTCTTTCTTCTGTCTCATTGCTCTCTCTACCTTCTTTATCTTTCCAAAGTTTGTCTCATGTTGCCCCTCTTTTTTTGCTGTTGTCTTTACTGTGACTCTCTATATAGTGTTCACATTACCTTGATGTATAACTTCCCTTTCTTTCTTTCTTCAGTCTCTTTATGGGACCCATCGACACACACCACCCTTCGGCCTCTATGATTCCTTTCCCTATCTCTAGATCTGTCTACCTCACACAAGAACCATATCAATTGCCCTACCTTTATTTCGAAAGTCAGCCCATCTTTAACCAGATTCTCAAAAAGAACCTGGAGTCCTAGTAATGCCCTATCACTCAGTTCTGGTTCAATACAGAGACGAACAATTGGTGGCATTCAATTCACAGGAGGCTTGCACATGAGATGCCATTGCTCTGTTGAACCACTTAGCTTAGGATGCACATAAAGTATCCCTACCATGTTGCAGTACTGTAAGAAAGAAGTCTTGTACCTAGGACAGCTCATTGAGAAAGGAGCAAGGAAGGTGTCACGAGAGAGAATCTCAGTGATTCTGAAAATGAATCGGCCAACTACCTAGAAAGAAGACAGGATGTTCTTGTGAATGGTGGACTACTGTTGACAGCAGAGTCCCAACTTTCCTCTAGTGGGTACGCCTTTACAGAGGCTGACACAAAGGGACCCGTCACATATTTTTCAGCTACATTTCACCCAGTGGCTGCTTCTTTGATGAATGTTGCAACTCACAGCTTGAGAATGGAATGAACAATGCTGCCCCTAATTATGCAAACAAAGGGGTGTTGCTTTGGATACTTTCGTGGTAATAAATGGTGCTCACACTGTCTGAGGATATGCTATTTTCCTTTGGACTTTCAGAGGTTTAGACCTCTATGCTTCCCCTTAGAATCGTGATGTGTGGCTTAAGCTAAAATTCATTTCCTGTCCCAAGAAGCCTCTTGACCAAGCTGACACCTTTCCACACATCCATTCATTTTCCTATTTTCCTGAATTTCCCTGATTGTTATAACCCTTTAAGTTTTAAGCCATCCTGTTTAGTTTGGGTTTAAGTTAGGTGATTTTAGATTTCACCCATGTATAAAAAAGAGAACCAAAAACTCTTCTCTGAGCATCAAATTCTGTTACTGATGTTCTGTATTGCTGTGACTGATCTTCTTGTCTGACTTATTCTGGTGCACCTGAACTTCTTTAGGAGGTTGGGTTATCCAGTTGTTATTCTGTATCTTTACAACATGTATTGACATATGTTTACCTGCACCGGGCTGCTAACTTGTAATAAAACCTTCTTAATTATTGTCACTAATTTCTGGTCCTTGCTGTGTAGCCAAATGGGTCCCACTGTTAACGAGATTGTTTGATTAGGTGCTAACTCCCTTTACCACTCAGTCGGCAAAAACGTCTATTGGATAACAGATGGTCAAAGGGTTGGCCCAGCTCTTGATCAAGTGTTAGCAGAGTACCTTACAGGAGTTCTCTGAGCAGCAGCTGCCTCCCCTCGCACACTGCTATACTTCAATGGCATCACCACTTCCCCACATAGCAAAGCACTGGTATGTGAATTTCTGGAACATGCAAATTATTGATTGAAAGAGTCATCAGAGTAGAACAGCCCTAATGTGACTTTTGGGTTTAAAAGAAGCAAAAGTGGAAGTTGTCATTGACAATTGTTTACGTCTAAAATTTGATTAATTTAAGGTAGGTTCTGTGTCTAGGTGAGCAAATGCCATGCTAAAAGGGAACCTTTCAAGAGGTTCTTTAATTGCCTTTTACAGGTTGAATAGAATGTTTTTTGTGAGGGTGTAATCATTATAATACAGTTCTTGATTCCGATTGCAAAACTTCTATTTTCAAATAGATCGGAATTTAGCTCTGAACTTGTATTCACAGTGGCCCAAGACTGTCACCACACAACAGGAAGATATACCTTTCAGACGAAGAGTGGCACCACATTCAGAAATGAAGTCAGGTCCCACCCCTTAGGTCTGAGTATGCGGACAGACATTCGGGCATATTTACAACAAAATGTCAGAGCACTGAGACGTGCCAAATTTGGCAGGGATGTGCCGTATTTACAACAATACAGCACGTCTCTGTGTTTTGTCTAGCACTGGCGCAAAAATGAGCAGCCTAGCGCCAATTCAGGCACCTCTGCACCATAGTTCAAGGGTGACTGCGTTGCAGGGAATGATTGCCCCTTCCTGCACATAAACAATCATTAATGCAGTTTTAATGAAGTTTTGCTCTTTGTATGTGTGCTGGAGAATGCAGCAGACATAGTAAAAGCAAAAACGAGGAGAAATTAAAGTATTTCTCCTCGTTGCGCCAATTTTTAAGGCGACCTCTTGCATGGCATTAGTTTTTGGCGATGCCTCAGATTTACACATCCTTGTAAATCTGAGGCAGCATCAAAAAACAATGGGTGTTGTGGTGGCCAAACTAGCTTCTCTCGACATTCATTGCCGTTTTGCTAGTTTAGATGCTTAGTTTGGTATTTGAATCTATAAATTATCTGATGTGCCCATTGCTGCTACCTTTGAACTTCAAACATCGTAACTATTGAACAGAAGAGTATGGTGTGATCTGATGAGACATGGCCACTTTGTGCCCAAGAGCCTTCACTTAATGAATAGCAATGGGTGGTAAGTGATGGATAACAAGGACATTTTTTGCCAGATAATAGATTTTTATCCAGACCTTACATTACCTCATATACTTGAATGTGGATTTCTTTCTGTCCTTATCCGGTTATCTTGTTTTTTTCTCCATGATCTTCGGATCAAATATTAAGTAGCTGACTATGATGTAAAAAATTTAAGTGAATCAAAAAAGTCTTCCATCCATATTAAGTTACCAACCAACATGCGGAAACTTAATGATAGTTTACCAAACACTGAGAGTTAAAAATGTTGAGTTGGGGCTGGAGACAGGCCATAAAATTTACAGATAGTCCTGGGAAAAATGGGAATTTTCTGCTGTGCATTACACTGCGGGATATTTCCCCACTTTTTCAGCCTCACCTCAGACAGCACATGTTCTGTCACCTGTGCGAACTTTTATTAGTTTAAAAAGGGGCCCAGAGCCTGATCATTCCTTACTATTGGCTGGGTACACCATCAGTCTAAATTCCTTTCTTCTCATTGGTCAGTGCATGCACTTTATCTTTGTGTGTTTGCCCGTCTCTGGAGCATGGACAGAGTACTAATTAATTGTTTTGTTAGTGTCCTTCCACTGCCTGAGCTCAGATCGAGGTACTTTATTTTGCGTCCGCTGTCGCTGCAGCTTCCTCTTTGTCATTGTTTGCACCCTCCCACATTGTTGCTTGAACCTGCACGCCTTCTTTTGCTGTTGATGCTCCATGTTGTTGTCGCTTGACTCACTTCCCTCCTGCCCCCATCATCGTTGCTTTCCATCTCGCAATTGTTGTTTGTCCTCTCCCATCATTGTTGCTGGAGCCAGAAAAAAAAGCACTATGACACAGCTAGCGCTGGCAGTGTCTTAGTGCTTATTTTTGTCATTTTTAGCCATGTTGAACAGCAGCCGTGCTTTGCCAATGCTTGTTATGTCCACGATTCATCTAAGGTTTTGTGATGTTGTTCAAACATTTATACTGAACATTTTGACACAGTAACAATTCATATGCAGTAAAATAACCAAGAATACAAATCACAAGCATACATTTGGCAGTCGTTCTATGTATAATATAAAACATCTAGCGCCAAGTTTGCTCCTCTTCTACTTTGGTTGGCGCCCAGGCAATGAAACCTTACTATGACGAAACACTAGAGCTTCTGTAACCATCTGCCACCAGTGACATGTATCAACTCATCCCCAAACACTAGCCCTTTGTTAACATCTGGAGAGCGACTGAGAAACTCCAGATTGAAATATATTTTATGCCAGGTAAATGAGTATAAAAAAAATTGCAAAATATTAGTTAATGCTTAGGGCCTCATTTATGAGGCCATGCGTCACTTTTACGCCGCTGGTCCGTAATTTTTTGTGATGCACCAGCAGCGTAAAAAATGTGCCTTGTTGCACCATATTTACAAAGTGACGCATCTAGGTAGATGCGTCACTTTGTAAACCCCTGCAATACATTATACCTATGCCAGGTATAATGTATGCAGGGGGGTGTTCTGACGCAAGACAGGATCATAGAAGTGACGCAGTACAATCTATAAGATTTCACTGCGCCACTTCTAGGATACAAATGCATCAATTTCTTACGCCTGCCTCACAGCAGGCGTAAGACTGACGCAGGCCCTTTCACATGGGGCTTGCCTCATGTGAAAGGACACATTGCTGGAGTTGCGTCACTTTTGCGCCATACAGATACATCAGAAATACTGACGTATCAGTAACTCCTTCCGCCATGATGCCTCACACTGTAAATATGACGCATCATTGGTCTCGCAGGGAGGGTGCAGTGAAAAGTGACGCATCGCTGTTTTCACGCATCGATGCGTCACTTTTCATTAATGAGGCCCTTAACCTGCAGCAAAGTCAGCAGTAAAATTACTCACGCTCCTCAGAAACGGCAAAGCAAGAAACAGCTGTCCTGTGTTTGTGTAGATTTATTTTAGACTTTTCAGCTTGCCACTTTCTATTTTTAGTAAAATCCTGATGTTCCTAACTGATAGAGCCAACATATGCTTAACGTACATTTAAAAAGGGCAAGTATACAACCTGTATAAAGTGACAGCCAACGGCACAAGAAGGTTAAATGTGTGGGTTTAATGTAGCATCCTCTCAGTGCTGAGAAGACCCTTGTACCTGTTTGGAAGCAGGCGGCACCAGGCCGTCACAGTCCAAGATTCCATGACAGAGAACATGGCCAGTGAAATATACAGTATATTAATTAACTGAGGTTCACTGGGGAGGAGTAGAGTTGTGGGAAACAATCAAGAGTTTATAGAATAGGACAAACAATTGCCAATGTTACAACAGGTACACCCACACAAGCAGAATACATTTTTTTAAAAACCTAAATTAAAACCAAAGAGCCACAAAACGTCTTACCTTTTAAAGTATATTATTATAAAAAAAATATATATATATTCAAACGATGCAGTGCTTTTATTGTAATGGCGCACTGAAAACTGTGATAAAGAAGATGCAAAAATAGTTTACAAACAAAGAATAGATAACTCGCTAAGCAACAGCAAAAGGCTTTGTTTAGTCATATAATGTCATATAAGTAGATCTATGTGAGCCATACAGTGCTTCCCATTTTACACAATGTTACAGATGGTGCAGTCCGTATTGTTAATGTAGGACTGTCAATGTTTCGGCCCTAAAGATGTGTTTACCTGGAGCCATCCTCAGGACATTTTTCTAGAGAAGCTCAAAGGAAAGGAAACCAAAAAAACTTACTCTGACAAAAGAGGCAAGACACAGGTAAAAAGGCGGGAAAGTAAATGCCTGCATGAAGCAGTCAGAATCCAATATAAAAGTTCCAAGGCATGCAGCTCAAGAGGAGACCTGATCAGTGTTAATCATGATATAGTCCAGTACCAGGCATGTCAAAGAAAGGAGATATATAGAGGGTCAGCCAGGAAAGGAGGAAATGGAACCTTGAAGTAGCAACAGGAAATGTGGCAGGAGCTCAGGAGAAAAGTGAACTCACAGCAAGTGCGGCCCAGCTGGAGAAAAGTGAGTAGCAGCAATTGGAGATATCAAGGTAACAATGCTTCGCATTAGAGGACAGAATGCTGTAAAGCACTGCTGGCAAAAATTCAAGTTGGGGCTGGTGGAATCCAGCTTCTTATGGCAACCAGAAGGGATGCCTTGGCTAAGTTGCAAACCAAGGCTGTGATTTTGTTACAATAACCTTCCTGGAAAAAGCAATTTTAGTGTAGATGCAGGAGTATCCACTCTCCCACAACAGGTCAATTTGTATGCACCCTGTAAGAAATAGTTGTGAAGGATGTGAGCCCTGTGCCAGTAATACATACAAAAACTGTCTTTTTTCTGGAAACATGGTAGCCATTGTAGCACTTGATTCTCTGAGGGTAGCGAAGCAGAGAAGGCCAGTGCCTACTCAAGGAGGTGGTCTACCTTCGCTGGCACAACACTCAATAAATTATTGTCCAGTCAGTGCTTGTTCTTTTTAAAGAAAAAGTACTTTTATTGCACAGACTACTAAATACTATGCATTACATTGCAAATATGTACATCAGGCAGATGGAAATATCTTTGGTGACACTCGTATTTCATTACATCCCTACTTGTCCTTGAACCCCATAATCCCAATATCAGCTCCAACACTATAGAATGGGGGGAGATTATTTGATATAAAGAAGGCCCACTGTCTTTTTCAAGGGGTCCCCACATTAATAACAGTAACTACATGTCATTCTGTGTCAAGGTAATACATACAAAAATGGATGTGAATTATTCATCATGAGAGTTTGATCAATGTTAACCAGTAAGAGGTTTTAAGTGATTCATCCATCTTAATGTTTCACACAGCCATTCAAACACAGTACACATTCAACCAGACAGGGCGCAGGCAGAAAGAGAGTCGCAAACAGATGTACTGATGGATACTTAATTACTAGTGGTGAGATTCAGGCTTACTGCTCACTTACTGCCCAAGCACATGCAGAGGAAGTAACATTTGAAGTGGAGAAAAAAAGGGTGATATCAGTACCCATTCAATCCTGAGCCTCACAAGGAAAAGTAATGCTATTGGCTATGAAAGACTTAAAACCTCCATGCCCACCCAATACATGTCATTGGAATAAATATTAATTATAAGTGAGGGTACAGGGCACTGTGTAGAACCAATTCACCTGTAGCCTCCTGCATTGTAGTGCCTGTACCTCTCCCACACTAGTATACATTTGTAATACCAAATCACTCCATGTTCGCTTAATATTTTACATTTAGTGAAGGGATTTCCATTTGCAATCATTGCCATGAAGTGAAACCCTAATATTTAACAGTAGTGGCTCCTCTGCTAAGGCGGAGGAGCTTTGCCCCACTGCTCAAAAGGAAAAATAAAATGATAATAACATGGGTTTTTATGACACCTGATACAAAATGTAAAACACTTATCTAATATCTCTTTTTCTAGTCTCAACCATCCTGTCTGTTAGCAACTTGCTCAGCGCCATGATGCTCCTCGGAGTGAAAGTTGCGCTTTACAAATACCATATAACATAACATAACATAAATTAATTTAATTTTTTCTATTGCAGTCTTTGGCAGGACAGGACTTGCCAGAGCAAGGGGGGGAGTGGTTTGCACTCCCTAAGTGCACATGACTGTTTGGCTGGCCCTCAAGGACCGGCCCAACAGTCATTCACACTTTGCATGTTCCCCACCAAGCTGCATTACACAGCCTGGTGAAGAACATGCACAGGCTCCCTGTCCCAGTCTGAGCACCGAACCACGGTGCTCAGACCAACCACAATGCTGCACTGCAGTGTTGTGATTGGCTATGGGGAGCCTGTGTGCCCGGGTGCTTCCTGCTGCCGGCTGGGACAGGAGACAGGAAGATGGAAGAGGATGGAGGAGAGGCAGCGGAAGGATGTTCCAGGTAAGTCCTTTTTTAAATTGTATTTTCATCCTCCCCTGCCCCCACCACCCCCGTCCGGTAGCAGCTGCTCCTGTAGAATTAGCTATCATTTAGGGTATAGAACCAACTTAAAATTACACACCACTTCTTTCAAAGGTGTTTCCTAATAGCCTGACATTTTTCTTTTGCCAACTTGTCATATACTTTCAGTCTTTGGCCGTTGAAACTTTATTAACAGCTTGCACTTCATTGGCGACCCAAAGTTTCTCATGCTATGTATTATTCTAATGGGATCCTGATAGTTAAAAAAGATCACTTTTTACATCAGTCACTGCGCTAAAACTAAAGGTCCAACATAAATGGGTTGTATTACAATAATGGTTGTTTCTAAACGTTTATAAGAACATGGTTTCTTTCTACCAACTCTTTTAATAAAGGCAGCAGCTGACATATTGATTGCCTGGTGAACAGGCAAAACTCCATACCTGGAGCATAGCAGCTGCATTCCTCTCTAGCTCAACCAATTGAAAAGCAATCAACTCTGTTTATCACACCCCGTCCTCCCTGCTGTGAAGTTTGGGGTTAGAAGATCTTCTGACGGTCTAATATCGGCTGTCGACATTTGATGTGGCACATAAAGCTTGTATATGAACTGACAAAGTTTGGGCCTGCTGCATAAGATTCTGGGGCAAATGAGATGAGGCTGATGTGACTCAATGGGGCGTGTATAAACAGGCTTGCCAGATTCAAGTTCATAAGCGCTTTTGCTTTCATGGGGTGCTACCTGTATTATTGACATCTTTCCCCTCTTTTATAGGGATTCTGCAAATTAATATACACTGAAATCCAGTTTCAACCGATCCAGCTGTAATCCCCTCTCGTAGCCGTATTATTTTGCGTAACGGACGGTGCCCCGTCATTGAACCCAATTGACATCTCTTGCTTTTTGCATTTCATTAATATCCATGACTGTGAAGAACGCTGCCTAGACATTTGATATTGAGTTGGATACTCATGACTTAGATGGGGAAAAACAAATAGGCAGTTGTTCTGATTTCTCGTTTGACTCTTCTACTTTGCTGTGATTGTCCATTTTATGTTATCTTTGCCCTGAAGAAGTCCTCTAGTAGGAAGAAATGCGTTGGCTGTATCACTGTGAAAACTGATGTATAGATGAACAAGTTTTTAAAGCAATAGAAAATTGGAATAGAAGGAACATTTTGAATAATATCTACATTGTATACAGATTATACATTTGTTCTCTCAGTTTTTGTGAATTATGTGTGGTGCACCTGTGCTTATGTTTATAATAGCTATGATCCCATGAGGATTTGCACT
This sequence comes from Lissotriton vulgaris, assembly GCF_964263255.1. Taxonomy (NCBI): domain Eukaryota; kingdom Metazoa; phylum Chordata; class Amphibia; order Caudata; family Salamandridae; genus Lissotriton; species Lissotriton vulgaris. The sequence goes on from NC_141694.1 coordinate 1,304,766,052, forward strand.
GTGATGGTGGGTGCGTTTCTGTGTGCACACAAACACCAAGAATATAGAGGGGTAGAATATAAGAGGGATAGCAGCTCAGGTGCTGTGGCTCTGAGGGTTCCACTGTCAGGCCTTTTGTTTCTGTTCATCACACCATGGGGGGCCAGATGTACAACCCTTTTTTGTGGTCGCAAATGGGAGATCGGCCCGTTTGCGACCGTAAAAAAGGGTCCAGGCATGTACAAATGCTATTTTGCGAGTCACTGACTCACAAAATAGCGTTTGTGGCTCTCGCTATTAGAAAGGGGCGTCCCTTCCTACTAGCGAGTCTCAATGCCATGTACTATTGTTTTGTGACTGTGTTTGCAATCGCAAAACACTTGCAGTTCACCACCTACTTCAAGTAGGTTGTAAACGACTCGCAAACGGGAACCTTTGTGAGTGTGTGCGAAACCACTACCTGCCCTTAAAAAATGAAACTGAAAAGTTTCATTTTTCTTTTTTAAGTGCATGCCGTTTTCATTAAAAAAAAAACTACTTCATTTGAAAAGCAGTCACAGACATGGTGGTCTGCTGACCCCAGCAGGCCACTTTTCCTGTGAGTGGTAGCCATTCCCAAAGGGGTCGCAAATTGCGCTTGCCTGATAAATATTGATGAGGCATGCAATTTGCGACCCCATTGGGAATTGCAAACAGTGTCTGAGACGCTGTTGTGCATTCACTTTAGCGAATCTCAAATTGCGAGTTGCAATTCGGGGCAATCGGCGACTCGCTAAAGTGAATGGTCGTACATCTGATCCTAAGTCCCTTTTTCATAAAGCCGAAACTTAAAATGTTGATTTTTGTATTGAACATGCAGTTAGCGTTTAGTTTCAGTCGACATGTTCAAGTTGTACCTACTCTTCAGCCTGTAGAATTTCATGAGCTTCAAATGAAGATTTTCATCATGAAGATTGTGCAACAAACCAGCAAAAAGCTGAAATATTTTACTGAGAGTTTTATAGCAAAGAAATAAACACACCAACTAAATAGCTCTTGACTGACATAAACAAGCTGAAGAAAAATGCACAAGGCGGTTCTGTTCTTGCTGGACTCCTGTAAGTGCAATCGCTGGATTAGCAATTGGGTGAAAAGGGCAAGTGTTGAGAAATATGACATTTACTTCGAATATTAGTTTTGTTGAACAGACGACCAATTGTAAATGATCCTCCCAATGTCAAATTCACATCATAAAAGAGGTCCCTGGGTCTGATGTACTGACCAATTTTATGATTGCACACCCTGTGAGCTGCAAAATCATATGGTCTGCAACTGCAAAATGGCTATTTCCAATGTAAAAAACTGATTTTACAAGTCAGAGAAATGTTTATGATTCATCAAGTGGATTTTGTGACCCATACTATATTGTAATTTGGAACAGGCTTGAAAGGGTAGTTTCTTCCAAATTACAATTCAATATGGTATGTATTAACCCCTTCGGTGCTGATGACGGCTCTCGGCCGTCATGCATTACGGTGGGCGTGTGCTGATAACGGCCGGGAGCCGTCATGACCACGCCCGCGATCGGAATCTGCCGCACAGCCGCAGAATTCCGGCCGCATCAATATCTTTATTATTGTCTGGTATTGTTATCTAAATATTTGGTATAGTACTAACGTGCCATCTTCCTGGTGAAAGGCTTCAGGAAAAGCATGTCTGAACATTGGTACTAGATAAGGTTATTCCTCTTCCATCATATGATGTTTTGACATTAGGGGCAGATTTATCAAAAAGTCATGCAAAGTAACACAGCAAGATAACTTGCTGTGCTGCGTTGCGTGAAAAGGAGAGAACAGAAATATGCCATATGTCTCTAGATAGGACACATTCCTGCTCTATCACTGTGCTGGCATACTGAGTGCTGCCTGGCGCCAACGCAGACCCTCTTCCACCCTAGTACCTGCGTTACAGGCAGGATTGATTTTGTGCCTCCTTTGGGGCATTTTCCTCTTCTGTGTATACTGCGGAATGCTCATACAAAGATTCTCTACTTGTATGGATCATGATGCGCTATACGTCACAGATTCCACAAATTTCTTTGCGTCATTCCAGTTTTTTCTAAAATATTATCATTGATGTCAATATTGGATGGCAATCTTGGTCCATTTGTTTTTGTGCTGCCTTTGGTGCTTTGTGCAAGGTTGAACTCCAGATTTTCAGGACGTATGAGTATGTGTAGGTATGAGTTTGGGTGTCTGAATGGCTGAGTGAGCGTGGGGTGGGATGTGACTTGTCTTTATTAATTGCTTATTCAATAATCATACAATGTGTATTGACTATTAATACATTTTGATATGTTTTGATCGGGCATTATTTTGTCAGTAGGTCAGCTTCTCAGGTGTTTATAAATCTGTGACGTATCGCGCATCATGATCCATCCCACATCCCATGGCGGTAAGGAACATCTTTCACACGTTAAAATGTAGAAGTATTTCTCTCCCATTTTTTCAAGACTTTTCGTTTTTTCTGGGATATAATAAAATTCCAAACAGGGCTGCTTTAATCTACTGCAGGAATGTTTTATCACAAGTACTACACAGCATCAATGCAGTGCATAATGTATGCAGGTGGCCACCGCCTCAAATTCTTGGGCCCTGGTGCTTATTTTTATTGGATCATTAGAATTTGACCCAGGGTAGAAGAGAGCATAAGCATTGGCAATGCCAGTAGGTCTGGCGTTAGCTGCCAAACTTTGACTTTGTCAATGTTTGTGAATGTTTTTGTAAAACGGTACAAGGGAACTACTGTTGTGTAGAAGTGTACACTTTGCAAGAGTGGAATGTCATTGCTTACAGAGAGGTAAGCAAATTACTCCAGTGCCCTGTTTCTGTACCCCATGCTGTATGCCGTGGCCGTGAAACAAAAGTATGAATGACACACACCAATGATGTGTAGTTGGCTTGAAACCCCTCTGAATCAGAATACTATATAAATAGTTGTATCAAATGCCTTGGCAAAAGCAGACCTAAAAAGGGAGAAAGAATGAACAGAAATATAGGAAAACAGTAATTGAGAAATCAAGGATGAAAAAAGAACCTGCAATATTGAGATATAAAGATAAAAACTGTAGGGAGGTGGAAGAAGGAGGCATGAGGTTGACTGAAGATAAAGTAGCCTTGGTACTGGGCATCCTTGACATTCAGTAACAAATTATTAAGGAAACTTTGGCCTCTTGAACTTCTATTTTTAAATGGTGAGCACTCCACCTTAGAACAGCTCTGCAGCAATATGGTGGGTACCTTTATTGGCAAATTCTTTTAGTTGTAGCACATTTATGCGTGCAAACACCAGGCCAAAGGTCGGAGGTCTACCAAATGCTCTTTCTTGAGTTGAGCTCATGTGCGATATTACAGCTGGTGCTTTAAAGGGAAATACAGAAGTGTTGATACTTAGAGGCAGATTTATAAGCCCCTTGCAACACTTTTATGCAGCTGTTGCGTCACTTTTGTGATGCAGTGTTGGTGTAAACAATGCGCCACATTGCGGTCCATTTACAACGTGACCCATCTAGGGAGATGCGTCACGTTGTAAAGCCCTGCGCCACATTATACCTGTGTCAGGTATAATGTATGCAGGGTGGGCGTTCCCACCCAAAAAAGTCTCATAGAAGTGAGCGGTGAAATCTTCAAGATTACACTGCGCCATTTCTAAGACGCCACTGCATCAAAACCTCACGCCTGCTCCAAGCAGGCGTAAGGAGTGACGCAGCACAATAAGTATAGGCCTCCCAGAGAATTGCTGGAGTTGCGTCGTACTTGCGACACGACTCCAGCAATGCGTGACCTTTGCGCCAACAGATGTATGACGCATCTGTCAAGCCTTGCGTCATGGTGCACTACATTGTAAATGCGAAGCATCTGTGGTGGAGCAAGGCTTTTTTGCCACAGCGCAAGGAAACGGACGCATCTCTGCTATAACGCAGAGATGCGCCATTTTTTATTGTAAATCTGCCCCTTACTGTTTAGAGTCCCTGTTTGCTCCTGAGAAGGGCCAACACTCTCCCATTAAATGTATTGCAGCAGTTTTGAGACATGCAAGTGCTCTGTCTTTCAAGTTAAAGAAGTTCAGGTACTCAGTATATACTCAGTATTGGACAGCACCTGCCAATTTAAAGCTTTCCCAATTGCACTCTGACACAAGTTGATTGGGGAACAGATATTCCATAAGAAAGAATGAGACCATAAACAAGAATGGATATCGCCTCTGCCATTGTGGCCTCCTCGTAAACTAAACAAAGGTCATGTTTAATGCACGCTTACGAAATAACCTACTTTTTTGCCAATGTTTAAAAACGCTGTTGTTCAAATAAATCAAATCTTTATGGGCACAGCACGACGGGGGAGGGAGCAAAAGTTTTCAAATGACATGAGTCAGGAGGAATAACCACCTTTAATAAGTCACAGCTGGTACGCGGCAAACAGAAAAAAGGGTTTCAAATTAGTAATGGGTTGGGATTTGTGGCAGACCTCATGTTATATGTACTTGGAGGTACATGGAAGTAATTTGAGGCCTGGGCATTCCTGGCTGGCTAACGAAGAGCATAGTTCACCTCAAGCACCAAGGCCTGCGCCCACTGCATCATCAATCATGGCATCAGTTTGGAACACCAGATTTCTGACAAGAATTTCCTCTTACTTGCAAAGATGAAGTAGGAACACACTCAGTGCGTTATTTGAGTGGGTGGTTTCCGGTGGGGACCATGGGCACTAATTTTTAGGAGACTGGAAAGCCTTTGGGCCGAAGTGCGCGGAACAAACCACAATTGACTCTCCATATGTGTGAAAAAGGCTTCTTTATTGAAGACAGATGCACCTTACAAAACATAACCTTGGCCTTTGCCTCACAAAACGAAAACTATACAAACTTCATCTATGTATCCTTCTCCCCTCACCCCTAAGGTTTCCCCAAACACAATTGCAATTTATTTAACAGACCCCAACTTGATCAATAACTTTTGCCCCTTTAAAACCTTGTAACCTCTTCTCAACCTGTCTAAAGAGCTATCTACTCGATCACTAACTGTTAACCCTTTAAACCCTGTAACCCCTTATCTACATGTCTAAAGATCTATCTACAAAGTATAATTTATCCTAACCTCCTTACCTGCTTGTCCCCAACCTTAAACTGAAACAGTAAAAATTGGGCAAAAATAGTTAACCAACCCCACTCACCTGCTTCAAGCCACAACCAAAGTACACATCTTTTGACTCCTGATGCGCCAGTACCCAATGAAAAACATGCCAATAAAATTATATCACAAAAAAGAAAAAAAAAACTCCCCCTACCCCTTAAAACTGGGTGGAAAAAACTTTCCCTACACTGCAGTAGAACGGTAGCCGTGTCACCTTCCAAAATGGTGACACAGCTCCTGAAAATGGCCGCATATATACCCCCTTCCCCCAGCCCAAAAAAAGCCCATGGACCGCACCACCCGGCCCAAAAACCCCGGGGGTGCAAGCCTCCCTGCCGGTCGCCTGCCTCCCAATACCCCATTGATCCAGAGCAGGAGGGTGAAAAAAGACTAACGGGGTAAAGAATGCGGAAGAGAAAAACGGGAAACAATAATAAAGGGAGATAACGGAGATGAAAATAACATGCAGGACTGAGGTAAAGAGACAGGGAGTGCCTGGTGGTTGATTAGGGAGGCATGAGGTGGAATCAAGACTTCACAGCCTTGCTATTCGGCATCCAACCTGTGCAGTGGCACAACGCAAAACGATGATGCCCCCATGCAGGATGTGATGAATCGGGACCGCTGAGGCTCCTGTGCATCATGCATATCCTAGACCTTGAGCTGAATGGGGCCCCCTTGAACGATGGGGGGCGTCACTGGGGCTGCAGAGGCGTGCTTTACTCTCTGCTGCTTGGTTGCTACCCAGTTTATAATACAATTACAATGTACTTTATTGGCGTGCCAAGTCGGGCAAGTTTGCCAAAGTAAACATATTAAATCAATTAATTTTTACAAGTGCACTGGAGGTAGTTTTAGTTTCCATGCTATTTTGATTGCCATGTTTTAAAGCCCATAGTTTTTTGTTATTACATGCAAAGCAGCTCACTCTGCTGTTTCTGGTAGATCTCAATGGATCATGCACAGTTTTTATTGTTGCATTTTACTAGTGTGACACTTCCTTTTGCTTTCAGAATATGGGGAAGTGGGGGGTCCCAAGTGCTTTTGTCAGGGCTTAGGGCCATATGTATCAAGCCCAAATGCGTTCGCAAACGCCGAAATTTGCAGAATTGCTGCGTTTGCGAACGCATTTTCGCTAAATGGTATGTATCACACAAATCTGCATGCAAAATAAGAAATCGCGAAACTTGCGATTCCTTATTTTGAGATTGCATTTAAGGAATCACAAATTTTGCGATTCCTTAAATGCAATATAAGAAGCCCAAAAAATTAGCAAAATGTCTTTAAGGAATCGCAAATTACCACTAACTTCTAGTTGGTGGTAAGTTGCGAATTCCTTGAAAAATGCACATTTTTGCATTTTTCAAAGTGCCTTGTGACACACATACATGCCCTTAGGACATGTATGTGCGCCACATGTGCACCCATGCATATTTCATAGGTGCAACAGGGTGTCCTTTGGACACCCCTGCACCCTTGAAATTATTCTCAATTTGCGATTCGCAACTTGCGAATCGCAAATTGAGAATAACTTTCCCATTCATTCCTATGGGCCTCCTGGCCCATAGAAATGAATAGGAAAGTATTCCTTAATTGCGATTCGCAATTTGCTAATGGTAATTAAGGAATTTTAAGAAATCGCAAAAAAAAATTGGATTTTGTACATACATACCTATTTGCGATTCTCAAATAGCGATTTCTTAAAAATTGCTATTTGAGAATCGCAAATCAGGTTGATGATACATATGGCCCTTAGTCTGTAAAATGGTATGTGCCAGAGCCCAAAGATTTTTCAGAAGCCTGTAGGTAGCACTGTTTAACATCATGTTGCTGAATACCAAAGCTGCATAGTCTTAATTCCCCCTCATGCCTCTTTATTAACTTAGCACTGAATCGGAGCAACGTGTCGCCCATGATGGATGCACAGCTTAATATACATTGCATTAACAAATGCCAATCCTCTTTTCATTTTTTCTTCCAAATGCTTTTATTTAATCTTTGTAATCCACATTCCTTTGTTTGTCTTTATAATCCACATTTAATCCAAAATGTCATCATTGTGATACAAGTCACACGAGAGACTCTTACGTTTTCACCATTTTCTAAAAGATACAAAAGTGCTTATCCAAGCTTCATCCTGCACCCTGAGGGTGTACGTAAGTCTTAATCCACTAGCATGATTCTTAATTACCCAATGCATTTCGGGCCTTCCATTCGGCCCTTCGTCAGGGGTTAAATTTATCTAAAATGCAAAAACACATGGTTTAGACTGTGTATGCCCCGCTTTCCCTAGATATTAAAATGCACATTTCCGCCCCCAAAAATCAGCGTCTACCCGCAATGAATATCGTTGCTGCTTCACCCCTTGTAGGATATCTATGTTCTTATCTGTGCCTGTCTCCCCTTGTGCCTCCCTGCAAGTGCAAACATCATTCTTCTTCCACCCGGTTTGCCGCCTGCGTGACGTTTGATACCTTACCCGTAATCCCTCTCTTTTAGCTATACTCCTATCAGCACATCTCTGTCCCTCCAACTAACTGCCAAGTTATTTAAACTGTACAAGACTCTGCGCCTCCCTTCCATGCTCCGTACCTTTCATCATGTCAATACTCTCAGTTTTTCATCATCTCTTGTGAAAGTTTCCAACTCCTTGACTTTCTACTTCATGTACCTCCTTCTTGTCTCCACCTCTCTAACACACCTGTTTCCCATATAACCTTATCCACTCCATTGTCCTACTTCACTTTCTACATCTCGCCTCTGCTGTTTTCTACCATACCCACAATGCACTGAACCAGTTTTTTTGCCACCAAGCACGTATATACCTTTTGTCAAATGTATTATTAACATATCCAATATTCATTGCCCCGCCCTCCCTCAGATGATCAAACAGACGTTGATTAATATGTATGACTTCCCACAAGCCGGACATTATGTGCTACAAACAGATTTATCTCCATTGCTGAACTGTGATGTTTACTCTCAGCATGTTAGTCTTTAAATATTTAAACGTTAGTCCTCTTTCATATGTTTTTCATCCAATCCAAATTTTCAAGCAATGCTGTGTTCATGTTACAATTGTCTCTCTTGTGACGTTTTTCTCTTTTGTGACTATTTTTTCAATCGTTACTCTTTTGACATTTATTCTCGTGGGTGCTCCGTGACCGTTGGGTTGAAGAAATATAATTGCACTGTAAGAATGGCACGGTGCACACCTTTTTTTTACCTTTCATCTGTTTTGTTGTCTCGTATTCTTCATTTCATGCGTGCAATCCTGAAAGCGTGGACAACCCTGAGCCACGCCGGTTGTACAATACAGCACTGAATCGGAGCAACGTGTCGCCCATGATGGATGCACAGCTTAATATACATTGCATTAACAAATGCCAATCCTCTTTTCATTTTTTCTTCCAAATGCTTTTATTTAATCTTTGTAATCCACATTCCTTTGTTTGTCTTTATATTCCACATTTAATCCAAAATGTCATCATTGTGATACAAGTCACACGAGAGACTCTTACGTTTTCACCATGTTCTAAAAGATACAAAAGTGCTTATCCAAGCTTCATCCTGCATCCCGAGGGTGTACGTAAGTCTTAATCCACTAGCATGATTCTTAATTACCCAATGCATTTCGGGCCTTCCATTCGGCCCTTCGTCAGGGGTTAAATTTATCTAAAATGCAAAAACACATGGTTTAGACTGTGTATGCCCCGCTTTCCCTAGATATTAAAATGCACATTTCCGCCCTTAAAAATCAGCGTCTACCCGCAATGAATATCGTTGCTGCTTCACCCCTAGTCGGATATCTATGTTCTTATCTGTGCCTGTCTCCCCTTGTGCCTCCCTGCAAGTGCAAACATCATTCTTCTGAGAGGACTAACGTTTAAATATTTAAAGACTAACATGCTGAGAGTAAACATCACAGTTCAGCAATGGAGATAAATCTGTTTGTCGCACATAATGTCCGGCTTGTGGGAAGTCACACATATTAATCAACGTCTGTTTGATCATCTGAGGGAGGGCGGGGCAATGAATATTGGATATGTTAATAATACATTTGACAAAAGGGATATAGGTGCTTGGTGGCAAAAAAACTGGTTCAGTGCATTGTGGGTATGGTAGGAAACAGCAGAAGCGAGATGTAGAAAGTGAAGTAGGACAATGGAGTGGATAAGGTTATATGGGAAACAGGTGTGTTAGAGAGGAGGAGACAACAAGGAGATACATGAAGTAGAAAGCCAAGGAGTTGGAAACTTTCACAAGAGATGATGAAAAACTGAGAGTATTGACATGATGAAAGGTACGGAGCATGGAAGGGAGGCGCAGAGTCTTGTACAGTTTAAATAACTTGGCAGTTAGTTGGAGGGACAGAGATGTGTGGATAGTAGTATAGCTAAAAGAGAGGGATTACGGGTAAGGTATTAAACGTCACGCAGGCGGCAAACCGGGTGGAAGAAGAATGATGTTTGCACTTGCAGGGAGGCACAAGGGGAGACAGGCACAGATAAGAACATAGATATCCGACTAGGGGTGAAGCAGCAACGATATTCATTGCGGGTAGACGCTGATTTTTGGGGGCGGAAATGTGCATTTTAATATCTAGGGAAAGCGGGGCATACACAGTCTAAACCATGTGTTTTTGCATTTTAGATAAATTTAACCCCTGACGAAGGGCCGAATGGAAGGCCCGAAATGCATTGGGTAATTAAGAATCATGCTAGTGGATTAAGACTTACGTACACCCTCGGGGTGCAGGATGAAGCTTGGATAAGCTTTTTTGTATCTTTTAGAAAATGGTGAAAACGTAAGAGTCTCTCGTGTGACTTGTATCACAATTATGACATTTTGGATTAAATGTGGATTATAAAGACAAACAAAGGAATGTGGATTACAAAGATTAAATAAAAGCATTTGGAAGAAAAAATGAAAAGAGGATTGGCATTTGTTAATGCAATGTATATTAAGCTGTGCATCCATCATGGGCGACACGTTGCTCCGATTCAGTGCTGTATTGTACAACCGGCGTGGCTCAGGGTTGTCCACGCTTTCAGGATTGCACGCATGAAATGAAGAATACGAGACAACAAAACAGATCAAAGTCAAAAAAAAGGTGTGCACCGTGCCATTCTTACAGTGTCTTTATTAACTTAGCCACACACTACTCCCTGTTCCTTATATTACTCAAATAGGTTTTTTCTACCCTGCTTCGTCCCTTTATCACTGTTTTCTGTCTTTCTCTTCATTCTTCTTCCCCCTTTTGCATTTTCCTCTGTATTGCTCAGGTTCAGAGCATTATGAGGAAAATAAGAGCTGTTCCCAAAAAATGAATGTTGGTGGGCAATCCCGACTCAAATCAGGCACTGGTCTTTGTATCCTAGGCAGTGTGAGGCCTAGTATGTCTTAAATTAGGATTTTGTCCTAAATTAGGATTCTGTCTTAAACTAGGATTTTGACTTAAGTTAGGATTTTGTATACATTTGTCTTAAATTTAATTTAAGACAAAATCCTAATTTAAGACAAAATCCTAATTTAAGACAAAATCCTAATTTAGGACAACATCCTAATTTAGGACAAAATCCTAATTTAATACAAAATACTAATTTAAGGGTACTAAATGCCTTCTGTTAATACCAAAAGTAGTACGTTTAGGATTTTGTCGTAAGTTAGTTCTGTGAATCAGGCCCTTAGATTTTACTTATGTTTAGGTGAGAAGATCGAAGACTCTTCTCTGGGCATCCGATTCTGTTGTTAATTCTTTATATTGCTGTGACTGAACTTTTTTTGTCTTATACTGATGCGCCTGAACTTCTTTAGGAGGTTCGGCAATCCATTTGTTATTCTGTACCTTTACAGCACGATATTGAGATTGATTTAAATTAACCTGACTGCTAACTTGTAATAAAACTTCTTGACTTTATTTACTGATTCCTAGTCCTTATTGTGTAGTTGAAAGGATTGCACTGTTAATAACTTGTGTGTGGTAATGTGCTAATTCCTGACACCTCTCAGTTGCACAAAAAGACCCATCGGATGACTAATGGTAAGAGGGTCGGCCCAGCGCTGGATCATATGCTACAGAAAGGCATTGCTTGATTGGCTGAGAAAAACAGAGTAGCAAAACACATCTTGTTATCGGCCTGGTCCAACCTGTACAGGCAGGCAAGACCCTGAAGCTGTGAGCATGGGCCTGGCTTATCCCCAGCTCCAATTAGGCTCATGGGCCAAAAATGAGCCAGGCCTTCATGCAGCACACATGAACAGTCCTCCCTGTAGTACTAGAGGTGCAGACCAGTACTGCACCCACAGAGTTTTTGCATTTTTATTGGAGTTACTTTGGAAGTAGTTTAATAGTAAAAAATCCATGAAGTGCCACTGTGCTAAGTGAAAATGCTCAGAGAGTGACATTATGTTAGTGGTTTTTCATACTTCAGTTTTGCGATTGGGCGATTTGAAAATTCACTAGCATTATGTGCCTTTCTAAGCACTTTCACCGCACTCTACAGTGTCTTCAACCAGTACATGTGAACCCCTGCCCTGGAGCCATCACTGAGTGATCAAGAAAGCATAAAGCCTGCAGTTATAGGAGTGACAGAGTGAGCTCCGTGTGTAGGTCTCTCTGCAACCAAGCTTTGGCATTCAAATGCTTCAGTTCATCAAATTCCAATACACTGAAACTTCCAATGCACCAAGACTTTTATTTTTCCAGTGCTTGTAATTGACCTCAAGGAGGTGTTGAGTTTTGGTGGAATTCAGTCTTTTTGATTATACAGGGGAAGCCTGTAATATCTATAAAAATAAACAAATCACTATTTCTTATTCTTAACTAAACTTTATATTTTTTTCTAGAAAGACTTCTTGTGTCAGCTTTACTTTACATGTGATACCTGCATTTACTTAATACATTGCATTAATTCAGATCCCAAAACAAGTCAACACAGAGCATAGTCCTTTGAAGTTAAATCTGAGAAAGCCATACCCATCCAATGGCTGAATTGCACAAAGCGTGACCAGGAAACCTAGACTCAAACCTGGCTTTCTGCTTGACCTAATTGAGTGATCCTAAGCAAGTATGTAAATTCACTAGGCCACCTTTTCCATAATCATCACATTTGAGAGCACCATGAAATATATCAGTTCTATCAGTTCTAGATGTGTGCTGTACAAATGCTTCTCTTGTAGGTGCCTTCTAGACTATAATATTGCCCTTTTTAGGTTACCACTATGTCATATGTAGGGGGCAAATAACAACTTAGTTACTATTGACATCAAGGTCAGGAACATGAATGCTTCTAAGTATATTTTCAGAAATATTTTCGATTAATAAATGCTTTTCATGGTAGTAATAGGAGGAGGTGAAATGCTTTTGAATGTAAAATACACTTTTTTGAATTTGAAAAGTTTTGTCTCATTTCAATATGACATCTGTTGCGCAAGATGCATGCAAACTATTTTGATGGGCCGGTTTGCGCTTTGGCTCCTAAGGCTTTACCTCTAGGTATCTCCAACGAGTAGCTAATGAGCTACCAGTAGCTCTTCACCTACCTGTGAGTAGCTCTCCTGCGTGCAGCCCAGCCTACTACTATGGAAGCTTTTGCTAGGTTGAATTGTTAAAAGGATACCAAAATTAAAAGGCATTTATTCAAGACAAAAAATTGCGTATTTCAGGACTCCTAAACTGATGGTAGTAGGAAAATTGTCAAATTCTAAAAAATTTGTTTAAAGCCATTATTTGAGTTGTAGAAATGTATTACTCATATTTATACATTGGTGCCAGGAGGATTACAGCTATGGTTTGCATGCAGTACTCATGCAATATTTTCAATTCAAATTGTTAAAGCCTTTTTAGGTTTTGCTTGCGCTGTGCTTGTGAACTCTATTGTATTTAATATACCTTAAAAGGAGGCTCTTACCAGTTGCCATCGCCAGATTACTGAATACATTTGATTTTGTAAGGAACATTTTCTTTTAGTTAACTTCCCCTCGCTGCACACATTTATGATACTTCTACTAAAGCTGTTCACCCTGTTTAAGCCGCATTCACTGTCAAGATACTATCTCTTCCCAAGGAAAAGGCAGACAGCTTCTAATAGTATGCTGGAATGCTTGCTTTTTATTACCCAGCTCTGAAAAGCAGATGCTTTAGTCTTAGAGCGTTTTTGGCATTTCCTATTCATGTCTCATTACCTTTCTTTGCACTTTGTAGCCATTATCGGATTGATTTTTTTCAACCTAATCTATTTGGTCATTATGGTCAAATTCTAAATGTTGTAATTAACATTGCATGTTAAAAATGAAGTTATTATACAAGAGATATGCTTTATTTTACTATTAAACCGGCAGCCACAAGTGCAGTCACCTTGCAGACATTAGGTTCAACATTTAAATGATACAGCAAGTGCAGTAGCACTGGGCCCAAAAGTTGCCAGAACTTGTCTAAACACATAATATTGCTATATTTGAATACTAAACAGCCAGTCACAATTTCATTTACCTTGCAGTTAAAATGGACTTGATTTGAATGACGCAGCAGGTGTAGTGGCACTGTGGCCAAAAGCTCTAGGGAACCCACTAAACACAGATTATTGCTAAATTATTCTACTAACAAGAGAGTCACAAGTGCAGTTATCTAGCAGGCAATAGGGTCATGATTTCAATGGTGCTGCAGGTGCAATGGCACCAGGACCAAAAGTTGTCAGAACTCCTCTAAACCCCTACTATTTCTATATTTGACTACTAAATAAGCAGTCACAAGTGCAGTTACCGTGCAGGCACCAGGGCCATGATTTCAATGGCGCAGCGGGTACAGAGACACCGGGCCCAAAGATCTAGGAACCCTCTAAACACCAATTATTGCAATATTTTAGTACTAAACAAGCAGTCACAAGTGCAGTTACCTTACTGGCAATATGGTAATGTGATTTGAATGGTGCAGTAGGTGCAGTGGTAACGGGGCCAAAAGTTGTCAGAACTTCCCTAAACACCAAATATCGCTATATTTTACTACGCAACGGGCAGTCACAAATGCAGTTATCTTGCAGGCACTAGGAGCATGATTTGAATGGTGCAGCAGGCCCAAATGTTGTCAAAACTCCTCCAAACACACACTATTGCTATTACACCGTGTAATTCTGTTATTTCCTTCTTTCATTTCATTTTTCAAAATTGTGCTAATACTTACCCACACTATACCGCTAGTAACAGCATAATATATTGCCCTTTTGTACATAAACAATTCATACCAATTTAACAGACTCTCTGTAACTTATATTGTACAACTACTCAGCAAGCTACAACTTACAACAAAAAACAGCTTATTATTAATCACATAGGCAAAACCTAATGCATTTACCAATGCTTGTTAACATTACTGCTGGAAACCCTGTCTAATGCACCAATGTCACCACTGCTGACGCTCGTAGATGGGTTGTCCTCTTTTATATCACTAGTAGTAGTAGCTTGGGATGAATTTGATTGCACTTAAGTAGTTCTTGTTACAGAAAAGGTTGGAGACCCCTGGCGTAGCCTAACCCTGGCTCAGCTCGCCCTACTAATTATTTGGCTTGCCTGCCTCTACCTATATGAATTTGTTTTCAACCAGTCTAGCAGTGCTTAATTTGTAAAAAATAAATGCTGGTGCCCTATGCTCTGCTCAGAAGTCCTCTGCTAGTGCTAAGAAATGTAGGTATGCTCACTACCAAGGCTGTGTGGTCTTGAATCCACCACATGCCTCGATAATCTACTACCAGACCCAACCTGCCTCTTAATGCCACTCTTCCAGATTCCTGCTTTTTTTCAGTTTTATATAGAGCAACCTCGACCTGAAGGTATTGGAGGCTTTACATGAGGACCAGTTATGCTACACAAGAATACATCAATTTTTTGGTAGGCACTGGGAGATTACGTGATGTGCCCTGAATCACAGGATGTTGAACCGAACCCGAGACTCAAACATGATACCCCAGTTCCAAAGTCAGCAGCTGTGCCCATTATCCCACATATTCTGTCCTTTTCTGACACTTTTTGCTCTTCCTCTTTCTCCTTTTTTCCCTATGTGTGTTTCTCCCTGTCTTGCTTTCGGTCAATGTCTGTTGAAGAAAAATAAGCACCAGTTGCCAAAAATCAGTGCTGGTTTGCCCCGCTGGCAACCACGAACTCTAATCAAGCATTCAGTCAATGAGAAATGGACTACCAATGAAGGCTCAAAGGGGCATATTACCAAGCAATAGCGATAATTATTGCTATTGCTTGGTTAGAGACAAAAATTTACCGCTGAGCTGCGGCGATTTTTACCGCAAAGTCAGCGATATTCATGCATTACCAAGCTAATGCTCTTAGCCATGTTATCCACCTCCCATTGGATAACATGGCTAAGAACTGCTCAGAGCAGGTGTTAGCTTTTGGGGATATTCGCGCTTAGCGCGAATATCTCTAAAAGTTAGTAATAGGAGATCGATGTTAGCGACTGTTTTCAGTCGCTAACATCTTGGCACGCCCACTTTGAATGTCATTAGTGATAAATATCACTGACATGCAAAGTGGGGCCCAAGATGGTCGCTATCTCCTACTAGCTGTCGCTAACTGGTGTTAGCGACAGCTAGGTAATACGGAGATCATTTTATCTCTGCTTTCTTGGCTTTTAAAGCCAAAAAAGCGGAGATAAACCCCCTTGATAATATGCCCCAAGATCTTTTTCTCAATCTGTATGTGGATCATGGAAACTTCCAGAAAGAAGGGATGAATCGAAGATAAATCGCCTGCATGCTAGGGCTAAATTAGACGGTGCATTTAATCCTGGCTGTTAGACAAGCAAAATATCTTAGATACAGAAAAGTAATGGCTGGTCCGAAATACATCTAAAGTTGCAATTTTGCAATGACGTGGCCCGGTGCGTTGTCAAGGTGCGACTGACATATGAAGTGGTGGAAGCAGAGCTACTGTGCTTTACATCTGCCTCGTCTCAAATTAATCCTCGCTGTGCAGCATAATGCCCAGCACTTACAGTGGAATGCTTCTCACGCAAGGAGCAAACCTACGAAACCCGGCCACAAAAAAAATCCCATTAATCTTCCAGGACCTGTTGGTTTACATCGAAAGTGTAAAAGGCGCACAGCGGGAGGAAAGTAATGAAGTTCTCTGGTAAAGAGAGACAAAAACATTTCTCAGTGAGAAATCAATAAACAGCGAGGCCTCAAATCAATGCGCCGGCACCATCTTCAGCACACGGGCGCAACGGGGATGTGGAATATGTAGTCTGTCTGCTAGGAAGGGGCTGACAGAGCAGGGCTAGAGAGCGGCTGGAAGCTTAACAATTTCTACACCCGCTCTCACAGCGCTTAGCTCCAGTGCAGTGGCGTAGCACAGGCCCTCGCGGTGCCGGGGCACCCCAAAACTCCAGGGGAGCCCTTCAGCGGCAGTAGAGTTCATGGCTCATCAAGTCCGAAGGGGGCCCATCCACGTACCATGCGGGGGAGGGTGGGGGGTGGGGTGGGGGTGGGCAGGGCCCTTAAGTTTCGTTACGCCACTGCGCTAGTGACTGATTACAAAGGAGAGCCTTTTGTCGCGTTAAAGTAGCCTTGCCTCCAATGCTTAATTTGTAAATGAATTAATGCTGGGGCTCTCGACAGGAGGACACAAGAGCTTGCACCATCTGTCGCTCCTGGCAGCACTGCCAAAAATAGTTTGACACACTTCTACTCACCACACTCTTAAAAGTGTGACAATTCATACTATTACAGGGCCCCAAAGCTATAACCACTAACACCACACTGTCATGTGGAATACAGTCATAATCCCTGGTGCTGGCAATTGAGTGCCAGTGCTGAGCACCGGAAACCACCAGCTCAAATTAAGCACTGCTTGCCTCACAATCACGAGCGCAGGCCGAGAAAAGTCTTTAATGCTACAAAAGTAGTACAGAGGCCTAAGAAACAACAAGCACAGCTCCAAAAGAGACTTTAAATTAATAACTTGGGGCCCATGTCTTTACTAGTAGTAGAGAAACCGGAATTGGGTTGATTGCATCCAATTCCAGATTACCAAATAGGCAAAGTACGCACCGGACTTTGGGCTCAACTCCTTTAACCCGTTGCGTACTCATGACGGCTCCACGCTGTCATAAATCATGGGTGGCGTGTGCTCATGACGGCGTGGAGGCGTCATACTGCTGCCGCTCCGCCCACACAGCATTCATTTCCCGCCTGTGCAGGTGAATTAGTGAGTGGGCGGGGTGATGACAGCTCCACGTCGTCATGAGCACACGCCACCCGTGACTCATGACGGCGTGGAGCCGTCATAAGTACGGGAACGCCACGCCCACACCCTAGCCCCTCCCGCACCACAGCGGAATTTGGGGCGCTGAGAAGGGTTTAAGGGGCCTGCGACAATGGATCAAAATAATATTTATTTGATCTTGAAAGGTAATTACAATCAAGCTTTCTTAAATATTGTTTCCAAAATATGGAAAAAAATTAATCAACTCAAAGATACGAAAACGTTACATTAAAGACTCCATACAGAAAATACTGTATTAATGTAATGTACCTGTTGGCAACTTAAAGTACATAGACCAAAGACATCAGATTGACATAACAGTTTGTCTCTTAAAAGCTCATCTTCTGGCAGCTTTCAGTTTGCAAAAAAATATGGGGTTTCATTTATGAGGCCGTGCGTCACTTTTACGCCGCCGGTGCATCACTTTTTGTGACGCACCAGCAGCGTATTTGCACCATATTTGCAAAATGACGCATCTAGGTAGATGCGTCACTTTGTAAACCCCTGCGCTACATTATACCTACGCCAGGTATAATGTATGCAGGGAGGGCGTTCTGATGCAAGAAAGGGTCATAGAAATGATGCAGTGAAATCTATAAGATTTCACTGCGCCACTTCTAGGACAAAAATGCGGCAATTTCTTACGCCTGCCTCACAGCAGGAGTAAGACTGACGCAGACCCTTTCACATGGGGCTTGCCCCATGTGAAAGGACACATTGCTGGAGTCGCAGCGATGTGTCACTTTTCATAAATGAGGCCCGGGTGAATTGAGTATTAGGAGATAATTTGAAGGAGTGAAGGAAAAAAATTCGACTGCGTAGGGGCCTCCACAGAGTTTAATCTTGCACTGCTTGTATCTGGTTCAGTGAGGACCTGGCCTGGCTGTTTGGGCTGGACTGTTCCCATTGGAGCAGGGTCAAAATGGTTTTGCATATCGCTTCATCCAACACTGAAGAGGGTTGGTGTGCAAAATAGCAATGGACTGGGATGCGGCCTCAAGTAATTACCAATGGCTGAGATTAATTCAAACATTTCATCCATCACTTTTTTTATTAACTTCTGTGCGAAGATAAGGCCGGATACAGAACCAACTCCTAATAGGTGAAAGTGGCTTGGTAGCCACATAATGCCTAGATATACACAGCTGGGGTTCAATGTCTTAGTGGCTGGAGATAGTGACTTAAATCTATATTGCAATTCCAGGGGATAATGGAGTAAAAGTGTTCTTTGTGCCGTATTAATTTAGCTACAGCAGTTGCTAAAACCCCAAAGTTCTTCTCCATAGACCATTATGGAACTTCAAAAGACATGTTAGTTGTTTTCTTTGCTCTTGAGCTTCCTCTTGTCATAAGCTCTTTGCAAATGCCTACAGCGTATCATCGAGGTCCGTGCTCTTTTTGTTGATCTTTAAATATGTTGGGTCCACCTTGGATGTGAGGATACAGTAAGTGATACACTTTTTTTCCAGATGGATCCCCCTGAAGTAGAACTTCACACAGATATCAATTTCTCTGGGTAATAATTATTACTTCATGTCAGTTAGAGGAAAGAGCCTGATACAGAACTATCAGGCCACCACCTGTGTGGCAGACTTCTGGACCACTGATGTGGGAACCATTTGCCTGGGCACTCACAACACTGCCACCCCTCTCCTGTCATTTGAGAAATAACTGTGGTAGGACAAAGTGCATGAAGTACTGTCTTTGCGCATGGGCAAGCTGGGCAGTAGCCCAGGGGCCCCACAAGCATATGGGCCCCATGCAGACCAGAATTTAGCACAAATTTTCCGTCAAACATTTTTATTCCTGTGAGTGGTTGTGTAGGCAGGGCCTAGTGCACTGGGCATAAGGGCCAATAATGCTGTTAAGACGGATCCCCTGAGTGATTGGCACAGACTGGTGACGGTCTGACCTCAGCTTTGTGGTGAAATGCTATGCATTCACTACATACTATTATTATTAGACAATCACAAGACTCGACTCTCTATGGTTAAAAGCCACATTCAAAAAACATATAAATAACTATTGCTTAAACCTTATGATGCTCAGGAATGGAACCTAAATCAGCCATTGATTGGTTTGAAGAGAGGTTTATTAGTCAATCAATCAATTCTTTCTTTATTCGTCCTTCCGGAGAAGGTAATAAAAGATACACCATATTAAAAGCATCCAATAAAATCATACACGTCTCAACAATACAAAACTCATTTTCCATTGAAAAAGAGTACAACAGCAAGTAAATACTGGAATTTATTATCTGAACTAAAGTGACAATGCAAAGCGATTAGGTTCATAAATAGCAGCAGATATTATCTAATAGTGTAAAAGACAATAGCAGCCATAAATAGCAGCAAATAAATGACCAATAGTACATGAATAATAAAAATCAATGCTATAAAAAGATTAGCAACAGGAGTAGATATTTTGGCAGCAACACAGATAAAATCCATGCAGGAAAATAGGAACGTGCATTGGGATTAAAACAGCATGCTTCTTCTCTTTGCTAAAATATACTTCAAAATGCACCCAACAGCAAAGCAAACATCAATGTTATTGAGTTGCTGCAGAAAATACAAAGCCGCTTTGCACTTGGAAAATGTAGTTCTGCACAAAAGAGGTATTAAAAATTTCCTGGTAAATGGAAGATAAAACTGACAAAAAAGACACAATGTAAAATGGTTTGAGTTGAATGTACATCACAAGGGCAGACAGTAATAGATACTGAAGAATACTGACCCAGGGGAAAGCATACCAACACCGAAATGACCCCATCCTGAATCTTGTCAGCAGATTCCTTTCGTGCACATTATTTACATAGAGTAAATACGGGGCAATATAGGGAGGTACTTTTATAAGGCAATAATCCCTGACAGTGGGTTTGGCTACTTCGGACAGTTCCCTGGACAATTCTTTATGTTTCCGAAAGCCCACCAACACCCTCCTTTGCTAATTAGATCTGGGTACTCAAACAAAGAGGAGTAACCAAGTTCCGTAAGGCCAGTTTTAATGTATTGGAGCCTGGGGATACAAAGACCACGAGTACAGCTTAAAAAGTCTCTAATAATTGCCTGATTAATATCAGCCTCTTCATTTGACCAGATAGAACACCAGTTAGCTAGAGGTGCTGCATTTATGGTATCTTGGACATACTCGAGACCTAGCTCCAAATGGAGGGGAAAAAGTGGCAAGCAAGGGGGCACTCCTAAAACTCTACGGCAAAATCTATTCTCCTCCAGCTGCATAGCAAAACCATCCCTACAACCCCAGATCCCCATACCAAATGTTAAAATTGAAATACATTTGCGCTTATAAATCTCTAAAATTGGGGCTATGGGCTTTTTACCTATGGACATAGCAAGATAATAAGTAGTGCCAACTGCGCATGTGAATCTTATTATTCTATTATTAATGCAGGTATGCCATGTACAGCCTTCATCAAAATCCATGCCGAAGTACGGGAAGGAATTAACCCTTTCCAGCTTTTTACCCTCTATATTCAGGCTACAGGACTTGGTATATTTGGGGCCACAAATCATGACAAAAGTTTTCTTATAGTTTGGCTCCAATCCCAAGTCCTTCATGAAGTTGGCATAGCTGGAAATACGTTTGCAGTCCTTGCCATAAGAACTGCGTCATCCACATAAAGAAGTGCTGGCACCGTTTTTTTCTCAACTTGTGGCATATCAGCTCCAAACATAACTAGAGTTTTCTCCAAGTCGTTAGTATAAATGAGAAATAAGATTGGGGTGAGAACACATCCTTGGCACACCCCACGCTTAATGCTAAACTGTTCTGTGCATTCGCCGTCATTACCATACCTCACTGAGGCAGAAAGATTGTGATGGAGAAGTCTCAGAAAGGAGACCAGGCCTGCATCGACTCCCATGTTTTCTAAAATGTCCCACAGCTTAGAGCGAGAGACATACTCGAAAGTGCTGGTCAAATCCATAAATGCTAGATGAGTAGAGGTGCCCTTCGCATATTTATATTTAGCCAGGATGAGGTGCAGATTAAGTCACTGTTCGATCGTACCTAGGCCCTTCCTAAACCCGTACTGGGTTGGAGGTAAGATATGGTTAGCATTTATCCAGTCCAGGAGGCGGTCTAGGCCAACTCTTCCAATTACTTTGGCAGAGGAGTCCAGAAGAGATATAGGTCGATAACATCTGGGGTCGTGCACATCCCCTTTTTTTAAAACAGGCACTATCACAGATGTACGCCATGATTTTGGAACACCCTCGCTGCAAGCTGAATTAAATACAGCGGTAAGTACCGGGGACCAGAATGCTGGGTTTTCCTTAAACAAATCCAGAGGAATTCCATCTGGGCCCGGTGCCTTCTTTCCTTTACTGTTGACAATTGCTTTCCAGACTTTCCTTTCATAAAAAACAATGATGAAGTTGAAGTTGAAGTTAAGGGAATTTATAGAGCGCACGTATATCAAAAAGGTTTCATGGCGCTAATTCGGTCCGGCAGCAGATCAAGGCAACATTTAAATCGCAAAGGCCCTAGTGAATAACCAGGTCTTCAGACATTTATAGAACTCCAGGTATGAGAGGGAGGATCATAGATTATCGGGAAGGGAGTTCCAAAACTGAGGTGCCTTGAAGGAGAAGCTCAGCCCCCCAAGTTTCTTCCTAACAAAACGTGGAACAACCAAGAGGTTCTTGGAAGAGGACCGAAGGTTTTTGGAGGGAGTGTAGATTGTTAACCTAGATGCTACACAATATGGAGCTAGGCCCGCTAATGATTTGAACATAAGACACCCAAGTTTAAATAGTCATCTATGAGCAAGAGGTAACCAATGCAATTGCCTCAGAAGCGGAAGAGCATGATGGTATCTAGACCGTCTATAAATCAGTCTAGCTGCCTGATTTTGAATGAGCTGTAGCCGGCGCAGTTCATAAGCGGGAATACCAATGTAGAGGGAGTTAGCGTAGTCAACCCGAGAGATGACTAGGGCTAAAAGATGTATTTGAGAGCGTCTGTGGTAAAAAAACGGGAAACTTTACGAATAGTCCAGAGGCATAAAAAACAGGACGAGAAGACCATACTAATCTGGGCGTGCATCTAAAGGTCGTCACTGATTTTAATGCCAAGACTTTTCACGGACTTCGAAGGGGAAGGAGCAGAGCCAAGAGAAGTAGGCCAGAAATTAGAAGTCCATGGATTGGATGGTCCTCCGATCAAGACTAGTTCCGTCTTGTCGGGATTTAACTTAAGATGGTTTGTACTCAAAGATGA
This sequence comes from Lissotriton vulgaris, assembly GCF_964263255.1. Taxonomy (NCBI): domain Eukaryota; kingdom Metazoa; phylum Chordata; class Amphibia; order Caudata; family Salamandridae; genus Lissotriton; species Lissotriton vulgaris. The sequence continues at coordinate 1,304,788,718 of NC_141694.1, forward strand.
TAGTGTTCTGAAAATGAGAGATAGAATCAGGAGAAGAAGAAAAAGTGAAGATGAGTTGAAGGTCATGAGCGTAATTAAACACTGTGACTTCCCGGTGACGTAAAGCAAACATTAGAGGAAAAATATAAAGATTAAAGAGAAGGGGGGAAAGAGCAGAGCCTTGGGGAACAGCACAAGTTACTGTTCAAGGATAGGAATAAAAGTAGGAGAGCTGAACCGCCTGTTGACGGTTCTCCAAGAAAGAGGAGACCCAACTCAAGGCAACATCCGAGATGCCAGCACGTTGGACACGGTCGACCAAAAGATGATGGTCGACCGTGTCAAAGGCAGCTGATAAATCAAGAAGTACAAGGGTCTGAGTAGAACCATGGTCAGCACTAACTCTTAGTTCATCCAAAACCGAGAGGATGACGGATTCTGTGGAATGGGTGGGACGGAAACCAGCCTGATGGGGATCAAGATAATCAGAGGCCTCAATGAAAGAGCTGAGGCAATGAGTTACATATCTCTCCAATACTTTACCTAAAAAAGGGAGTAGGGAGAAAGGTCGAAAATTACAGGGGATAGTAGGATCTGCCCCAACCTTTTTCAAAACAGGAATAATTTTAGCTGATTTAAAAAGATTAGGGACAACGCCCAGAGCCAATGATTTGTTAAGGAGAGCAAGAGGGGGTCAAAACAGGAAGAGAAGATCTCACGAAGAATGTGTGAGGGGCGACTATCAGTGGGAGAGCCAGATTTAATTGAACTCACCAGACTGAGAAATGTCTCTATCGAGATGGGTGGGAAATGCGTAATGGTATGTGTACTAGGAGAAGGTAGGGGAGGGTCGAAGGAGGTAGAGGGAGGAGATGTATGCAATTTAACAGTAGAAATTTTGGCAAAAAAAGTAGCCGTGGAGGGAGTCACATAAGTCCTGAGAAGGAGGAGGTTTGGCAGTGACTCGATCAAGTTTAGAGAGACTATTAAGAATCGAGAAGATTTCCTTAGGCTTCTTGGACTAAGATAGAATCATTGCAGAAAAATATTCAGTTTTTACTGCAAGAATGTCATTTTTATATTCCCTAAGTATAGTGGAGTAAATGATTTTGTCGGAGGGGTCATATCGCCGACGCCACTTTCCTTCTGCCTGTCTAAGCTGAAGTTTCTTAGTTTGAAGAGAGGAGGAGAACCATCTTTGAGTATCGTGTGATCGTTTAATTCAAATAGATCTCCAGGGGACTAATTCATCACAGGATGAGGTAAGCCAGGAATTATTGGTCAAAGCCTGATCGTGAAGGGAAAAGTCTGAGTTAATCGGACTAGAAGCAGAAAGCAAAGAGCAAAGGGACTTAATATTCACTCGCCCCAAATGTCTAACTTTGATGTTAGTAGGTAAGGGACTTCTGATAGAGGGGGTTAACGAAAAAGAAAACAAGACCAAAAAATTATCAGATCACAAGCAAGAAAGAACCGAGATCAAAGAAATATCCATATTGGCTGACCAGATTTGGTCTAATATATGACCAAACTTATGGGTAGGGAGATGAACAAGTTGTGTCAGGTTCATATGAGTAAGTAAATCAGTGAACTCCTTGGAGTGAGAATCTTCCAAGGGGTCGCCTGGCCAATAATTGAAATCACCTAAAATCACTATACCTGAGTTGTTGACTATCAGATTGGCGAGAATCTCACCCACCAAAGAAGGGAAGGTAGGCATGGGCTAGGGGGGGGGCGGTAAAATGATACACAAACCAACGGGGGAGAAACAGAAGTCGTTTTCATCACCAGGTAGTCAACCGCGGAAATAATCGGGGAGGGCATTAGAGAAAATGACCACCTCGAGTGGATGAAGGCAGCCACACCACACCCACTTTTACCGGTCGCACGATCTGAATGTAAAAGATAATAGTTTTTAGGGAGAGCAGCTAAAATATATGGTGAAGACACTGGGATGAGCCAAGTTTCAGTGAGGAATAGACAATCAGGTTAAACTTGGTCAAGAAAGCAAAACGTCTCTGACTGGTGTTTTGCTAATGAGCGAGTATTAAGCAGGCAGGCCGAGAAGTCCACGGGGGGGGGGTAGACAGAGGAGGGGACTGCTGATAAATTCCCACTGTCCTTGGGACTCAGGGCTTCCCATGCTTCGGGGACTAAGGTAGAGGGGTCAGGGAGACAAAGAAGATCCAAAGTATCAAGCTTGGCCTGTGCCTGATTGGAAATAGACCACATACCTTGGTGCACCAATAATTCTGAGGAGGTGTAAATTAATTTTTGAGCAGCATCACGGGCCACTGGCCCCGACCGGACGTGAATGGGTGCAGTATGTCATGTGGACTTTGTAGTCCACAAACGTGACGCCTCAGGCAAACCTCCGCCCCCCTGGATCCAGTGGGAAAGGTCAGGTGACTTGTTTCCTCACAGGCCCTCCGCTCGAACGGGAAACCCGGCGTCGGATCAGGCTGTGAGGAAGAGGCACCACTAGTAGGGAAGAAGCCAAGCCGAGCAAAACAAGTAAGCTAAGCGTTAAAAACACAGGGGCTGCTGAGCAGGTGGACGAAAGGGCTCAGACTTATGCACTCCAAGTAAAAGCAAGTAAACAGGGGCAGCTGAGTACATAGACAGAAGGGCTCAGACTTAAGCACTGCATAAAGATGGAAGTGTGTTAAAAAATATAAAAGCCGACCAAACACAAAGATTTCTTTAAAAATACTACCACACAGCTTGGCAAAGGACCGGGATAGCGCCGAGTCTCAAGTGTGGTCATTAACGCTGATTGCTCACTAGATACTCACCAGTGGTCTGCGCGCGTCTGCTGCGCGAACAGTATGACATGTGGACTTTGTAGTCAACAAACGTGACGCCTCAGGCAAACCTCCGCCCCCCTTGATCCGGTGGGAAAGGTCAGGTGACTCATTTCCTCACAGGCCCTCCGCTCGAATGGGAAACCCGGCGTCGGATCAGGCTGTGACGAAGAGGCACCACTAGTAGGGAAGAAGACAAGCCGAGCAAAACAAGTAAGTAAGCAAAGTGTTAAAAACACAGGGGCTGCTGAGCAGGTGGACGAAAGGGCTCAGACTTATGCACTCCAAGTAAAAGCAATGATGGGGCTTCCTTTACAGCAAAGTCAACGGAGTAAAGGCCAGCGTAATGAGTCACCCAAGACTCATGGGGTATGTGGACAGTTACTGTGTCGGCTGGTAGAGTGGGTGATAGAACTGGCCTTACAGCCTTCCAAAAGGCCTGAGGATCTTCTGAAAGACAAGAGCCATCCACTAAGTCCCACTTCTCCTCTTTCAATGCTAGTTTTCTTTCTTTTGTGGCAAGCTTATACATCTTCCTGTTTTCCCTGATCATAGTCTGGTCTCTGGGGTTTTGTTTTAGAGCCCTGCGCAAAGTATTATTAACCTCTCTACAAGCCTTGTCAAACCAGGAGTGAACCTGATTACAGGACTGGGAACTAGGTTCAGAAATTAGATGTTTAACTTTATCTAATAGGATTGCAAACCCTTGTAGAATGCATGAAGGCTCGCATGGGAAACAATTGCAACTAAACACCAGTGCCAAACTAATCGGGATTACCTCTGACATAATACTATTCATGTTTGCTGTGGGCCAAACTACCCTACGCCCTGCATCTTTAGTGGACAGTGTGAGGGTGGATGCAGGCTTAAGCTTCTGTTCTTTGTAAGGTAGCACTATCTTGGCGGAGATAGGATTGTGATCACTATATGGCTGAATAGGTACCTCGCAGTCCTTAAACAGAGGAGACCTTCTCCAAGAGACAAATACGTAGTTGATAGTGCTTCCTGTGCCACGTCCAGTTAGGTGGGAATATAGTGGCCAGTCAACTTGGGCGCTTTTTTACCATACCTCTTTTTAATAAGAGGGAAAATAGAACCCGTCCCCTCGCATCCATCACATTGTGAGCCGGCAGAGAGGCGTGTGGCTCAAAGGTGGTCGGGGAGAGAGGTAATGAGAGCCCCAGTTTGGCATTAAAGTCCCCTGCCACCAACAACTTAAAAGGATGATTCGCTCAGGCCTCCCTCTCGGTGAGCATATCAATCAGCCTAAAAAGCCCTTAGAAATTGCCTTTGGATGTAAAATTATTATTATAAAAATTTACCAGGTACAGCTTAAAAGTTTCTTTCCAGGAAAGACAGAAAGCCTGTGCCTCCCCCTGCGATAACTGAACAATCATGCCAGCAATTTCAACTTTAAACCAGGTAGACAAGCCCCCCTTATCTCTGCCTGATATAGAGGGAATAGGTTTATTAGTCTTGGCCCCATCTGATCCTAAATAACGGGGTTACTGGCATCTCTGGGCAGGAACACTGCACAAGCAGCATAACGGATGCACCTCATCACATCAGCGTGACAGTGTTGTATATATCATTTTAAAATTGGGCTTCTTGTGTGGCAAGAATGGCGCAGGTGTTTGTGCCATCCTACCACTGCTCACCACCCGGGGAAAAAAACTCCCCTGGAATATAACCCATGCCTCAATTGAGGAGGAATTCTTTTACATCTGTGATAAAAATGGTGTTGGAGGTCTGGACTTGTCACATCTCCACCCCATACAGTGCCCCTCCTCCCACACTGCTCTGACCAATCTATCCATCCATTCATCCATGTGCTCATTCACTCGTTTATCCCTGCACTCACTCATCTACCCATTCAGCTGTATACACAATAGAAACCTATTGGTTTTGCCAGTGCTTGTTTCATTACTGTTAACTGTGCTCCGACTTCATGTCTGATAATGCCTTGAACTGCAGTCCCTAAGGCACTGATGATGTCATGTGGAAAGGCAAATATCGCATAACACACGTTGTGGTTTACCAAAAAGATCCTGCTCCTCTCATAGGCCTTGGCAGAGTTATTTTGTAGTTGTTCGTTGCTGTCTGCAGCAGATACACTTTATTAACCACTTCGATGCTGATGACGAGCTCATCTCATCATCAGGCTTACCTGCCGTGTGCTGATGACGAGCTGAGCTAGTCATGTAACGCGGTAATTTAAAAAATGCAGCACACAGCGGGAAAAGCCGCCGCAGCGATGCGGTTAACAAGGGCTCCATTTCACTCACCAACAATGTCTACCATGTGGCCTGCACATGGCTGCGACCAGGCTGCGTAGAGCATTTCTTTACAGCTGGTAGAGATGGGACAGTCAGGGCATTTCCATTACTCACAGAAAGACACAGTCACATGGAACATTCTCATGTCAAGGCCCATAGAAAGGGTTGGGGGCCACAGCAGATAAGTGCAGGCAAATGACAATTTGGGAGCAGGGCCGGAGCACATTGATTTAATGCGCTGTCCTTGTCCTCTATATTAAGATGGTCAGATCCATTATAGACCCTCCCACGGACAGGTCTGCAAGGCTGGTTGTCCCTTGTACCGTGCTGACGCAGACATGGTCAGGCCCTGATCTCTGTTTTCCTTTGTTTCCCTTCCCAATGAGGCCTTCCTTTGGAATATCCGATAATCCCGAGTGGGCAGGTAGTGAGAGTTACCGGCCTCACCTGCATTTCAAGATGGAGTTTTTCACCCAGAGATTTCGGCTTCTAAAACAATCCAAGGTCTCTGGGTGAAATAAAAGTCCGAAACATGTGTGTGAATTGATGCCAAACAACAGATCTGTTTAAGTTACTCCCCAAAGTCTCCCAATCTTGAGTATGTCCCCCTTTGGCGCGCCGAATACAGGGGTTGGAACATTTCAGGCAGAAATTCGCCCAACTTGGAATGGAGCCCTGACTCTTTCCATCTCCTATTTGTGAAATTTTAAAATAATTCTCTACTGAGCCTCTTTTTGTCTCTAACAAAATTCTTTTTTTATAAACTATCTGGCACATGCATCAACATAGGCTTTTGCGATTCCTTAATTGCGATTATTAAGGAATCACAATTAAGGAATCGCAAAAGCCTATGCATGTAGGAATCGCTATAAAAATAGCGATTCCTAAACATTCCTTAATTGTGACTTGCAAATTGCTAGTCGCAATTAAGGAATGCTGTCCCATTCATTCCTATGGGCCTCCAGGCCCATAGGAATGAATTGGAGATTGCATGAGCAGTTTGCGAGTACCAGTAGGTACTCGAAAGTTGCTCATGCAATCACAAGGGTGCAAGGGTTTCAAAATGACACCTTGTTGCACCCCTGAAATTGATTTGTGCACATATGTTGCACACACACATGCCCTTAGGGCATGTGTGTGAGCAAGATGAAACTTTGAAAAATGCACAAAAGTTCATTTTTCAAAGTTTTTGCAAATTACCATGAAGTCCAACTTCATGGTAATTTGCTACTCCTATTAGCAAAACCGCTACTTTTTTTTACTTTAATGCATTGCATTTAAGGAATATCAATTTGGGATTCCTTAAATGCAATTGCAATTTAAGGAATCGCAATTTAGGGATTCCTTAAATTGCGATTTTTGCATTTGGGATGATGCATCCCAAAAACAAAAATACCGGTCGCAAAGGGGCAGATTCTGAGAATCTGCCTGCCCGTTTGCGAACGGTTTTGGCTTTGATGCATGTGCCTGATACTTTATTAACATTTGTTTCAAACCCACGGGACAGGTGTTGTTCTCACTGGCAGGAAATGAAAAAACAAATAATCCTCACTGTGCATGTTTTCCAACCAAAATTCTTTTTACAGTGCCCATGGTGTGATGAGCAACAGTAATTACACTATACCAAGACCCAGATTTACTAAGGACTTGCGCTGCCCTTGCGTCACACAAGTCAATGGAAGGCGACACAAGTCCATAAGTGACATTTACTAAGCCAAGCAAGGGGCATTTTGTGCCGCCTTGCCTGACTTTGTAAAGAGATGTAATGCAACACAGTGGCTGGGGCTGTGTTCCTTTACATTTCGGAGTAGTAGAAGTTCAGTGGATGGAGAATGGTTGTTCCCATGCATCCACCCATGGAATTTGACGCAATCCCAGATTTACTAAAATCAGTTAACCTGGGATTGCTGATTGTGCCAAAATGGTGCATCTCCCAAGGAAGGTGTAACAAGCAGAAATATTTTCATTTCTCCTAATTACTTTCTTTTTCCATGTGTGATGAATTTAACAACACAGACAGAGGAAATTGCCTTTTAAGTATCTATTACTGCAGTGGTAGCTGGTAGGGAATGGTGCGGGGGGCAGGCTAGGTGGGATACAAAATAAAAAAATAGACAATAAATAAAAAAACTTACATTTTGGTCGCTCCGCCAGCCTCTTCCTCTCTGCTGCCTCTCCTCGTCACAGAGGATGTACCAGGGCTCCCAGGCTCCCTAAGCCAATCACAATGCTGCAGCTTTGCGATTGGTCTGAGTGCCGTGGTTCGGCGCTCATATGGGGACATGGAGCCTGTGCATGTTCCCCACCAGCCTGAGTAATACAGCCTGGTGGGGAACATGCACAGTGCGCATGAATGTTTGGCCGGCCGAAGATGGCCGGTCAAACATTCCTGCGCCCTTTGAGTGGACAAACGACTCCTCCCCTGCTCTGGCTAGCCCCGCCCCTCCCCACGCTTAGGAACGGAAAAAAGAAAATGATAATAATGTTTAGTTATTATCATTTTGTATTTCCTGTGCACTGCTTTAAAGCAGTGGGGCGAGAATCCTCCGCCTTAGCGGAGGAGACGTCCCTCCATTACGGCACAAAAACAATCCTGCCTGTTACACCGGCTCCCTTGCATCATGGTGCATGGGTGTCTGCATAGGCACTACACAACACAGTGCACCAGTGCTGGGAGCAAGCAGAAGTGCATCATATCATAATATATATGACACATTTGTGCTCTCCCCCTTCCCTTGCTGTGATGCATATAATTGGAGGAGGATACCTGTGGTCTCTAATCTAATTTCTTTGTGAACTCTTCCAGTATGGCATTCTGTGCCTCCAATTTAGTATGTTTAGTAGTCTGTCTGGTCCTTGAGCAAAGGACAGCTATCTGCCTCCATACCTTTAATAACAGGCACTTCCCTGAATTCCAATGTACTGCTATTCTACATTTTGCCAAAATCAAGGCTAGATATACAAAGCCACCCACACTCTTGTAGTTCCCTTTATCTGTGAGGATAATCTAATACACACACCTTTAGGGTCAGTGTAAAAATCCATTTTATGAAGTCATTAAGTAGCTGATCTACTTCAGCTCAAAATCCCTTAATACTGGGGAATCCCCACACCATATGATAATGGTCTGCGTATGATGCACAATACCTGGTACACTGTCAAGATCCTGCCCCAAATATCATACAGATTTTGATAGGCTTTAGATTTAATGTAATCATTTAAATTGAATTAATTTGAATGTGCAATTTCTGGACACTCAAGTCACATATTCTTAGATTGTGTTCAATTCGTCATCAATTAATTCTTTGTTTATGAATTCTTCCTTGGGTGATTCCAGGCTAGAGGTCTTCTAAGCACTACAATTATTCGTCCATACAACTTTGAGACTATTGTAACCCAAGCATGATGTCAGTATCTCTTCCATAGTGTCATCCCTTGATCGTTCTACATTACCCCTTTGCAATGTATTCTTAAGTACATACTTGAATGGCCCAAATCTCAAAAAGTGTCAATGGGTCCTCCAATATTCCTCATCTACTTCTGTAAAGCTCAACAACCTTCCATCAGAGCGTGTCTCCAACTTTTTCGAGCACCGGGTTTTCGCATAAGTCCACTCTAAGAGCCTAACTCATGAAAAGTGGCGCATTGCTGGGCAAAAACAGCCATGCAACACTTTTCATAGGGCCATCCTTGCCACACCATGGGTGCGCCGTATTTACACTATGGAGCTCCATGCCGCAAGGATTTAACAGATAAGTCAAGGATCCTGATGTATCTGTTGGCACAATAATAACTCATTGCTGGAATGTGTCGGATAACTGACGCAACTCCTGCAATGTGTCATTACACATGGGCGAGTCCCATGTGAATATCCCTGCATCACTCCTTACACCTGCTTGAAGCAGGCATAAGTACTGTGACGCAGTCAAGTCGTAGGAGTGGCGCACTGAAATCTCATAGACTTCACTGCCCTACTTCTACAAGACATTTTTATGGGCGACCCCCACCCGGTACATAGTCAAAATATCGAGTTGTAAATTTCCACTTACCAAAATATTGTGTTTCAAAGTTCGAAGGTGCAGAATATCGATGTCAAGAATATCGTTGGACAGAATATTGGCCCTAAGGTAAGTAATATCGAAATTCCTAATATCGATGTAAATAATATCGAAGTTAGTAATATCGATAGCATATATATCGATGTAACTAATTTCGATGACACTAATATCGATATTTGGATTATTTTTTGTTTTTTATTATGTATGTGTTATTTGTTTTAGTTAAGTATTTAAAATAATTTATATTATATGTGTATTAATTTGATATATTAATACATTTATTTATAAGTAAATTATATGTTTTAGTACCGGAGCGGGTTGTGGGTTTATAGGGGAATAGGGTGGGAAGTAATTTAATTGTAATTAATAAAATATATTTTTATGTATAATTTATTTTGTAATTAATTAATAATTGGCAATTAATTATTTTAATTGATCAATTAAATATTTAATTGGTAATTAATGTTAATTTTAATTAAATGTTATGTTTTAGTACCGGAGCGGATTGTGGGTTTATAGGGGAATAGGGTGGGAAGTAATTTAATTGTAATTAATAACATATTTTTTATGTATAATTTATTTTGTAATTAATTATTAATTGGCAAATAATTATTTTAATTGATAAATTAATTATTTAATTGGTAATTAATGTTAATTTAATTAAATGTTATGTTTTAGTACCTGTGCGTGTTGTGGGTTTATAGGGGTATTGGGTTGAAAGTAATTGTATTGTAAATATTTAATTATTTATACATTTTTAGTTATGGATATTTAATGTATTAAATAATTATTAATTGGTAATTAATTATTTTAATGGATAATTATTTAATAAATTGTCAATTAATATTTGTAATTTGTAATTTTTTAATAACTAGAAAAATTAATTAATTAATTGTTAAACATTTTTGTAAAACATATTAATTTGTATAATGTATTTTAATTTTTAATATTGATTTATAATTAAATAATATTTTATTGTTATGATAAATAATTTATTATTTAATATTTATTATTTGGTGAGTAATATTTAATAATTATTATTTATTGGTGTTTGTTGTTAATTTATTGTCAATTAATTATTCAAATGTAATTGGTTTTATTAATTATTACTTGTTTTTTATTGATGTTGATGTATTTAAAAATTTAATTATACATTATTTCAAATATAAACATTATTTAGAAGTATGTTAAAATAAAAATCTATGTTATTAAATGCTTTCCCTACTGTTGCACCATTTGGAGTTGGAATATTAATTCCCCCCCCTACGCTATCCAAAGCTTTCCCTACTGTTGCACCCTTTGGAGTTGGAATAGTTTTTTTCCCCCTACGCTATCCAAAGCTTTCCCTACTGTTGCACTCTCTGGAGTGGGAATAGTAATTTTACCCCCTACACTATCCAATGCATTCCCTACTGTTGCACTCATTGGAGTGGGAATAGTAATTTTTACCTATCCGCTATCCAACGCTTTCCCTACTGTTGCACCCACTGGAGTGGGAATAGTAATTTTTACCCGTACCCTATCCAACGCTTTCCCTACTGTTGCACTCACTGGAGTGGGAATAGTAATTTTTACCCACCCGCTATCCAACGCTTTCCCTACTGTTGCACTCTCTGGAGTGGGAATAGTAATTTTACCCCCTACACTATCCAACGCTTTCCCTACTGTTGCACCCTTTGGAGTTGGAATAGTAATTTTTACCCTTACGCTATCCAATGCTTTCGCTACTGTTGCACTCTCTGGAGTGGGAATAGTTATTTTTACCCACCCGCTATCCAATGTTTTCTCTACTGTTGCACTCTCTGGAGTGTGAATAGTAATTATTCTCCCTACGCTATCCAATGCTTTCCCTACTGTTGCACCCTTTGGAGTTGGAATAATAATTTTTACCCTTACGCTATCCAATGCTTTCCCTAATGTTGCACTCATTGGAGTGGGAATAGTTATTTTTACCTACCCGCTATCCAACACTTTTACTACTGTTGCACCCACTGGAGTGGGAATAGTAATTTTTACCTGTACGCTATCCAACACTTTCCCCACTGTTGCACTCACTGGAGTGGGAATAGTAATTTTTACCCACCCGCTATCCAACGCTTTCCCTACTGTTGCACTCTTTGGAGTGGGAATAGTAATTTAACTCCCAACACTATCCAATGCTTTCCCTACTGTTGCACCCTTTGGAGTTGGAATAGTAATTTTTACCCTTAAGCTATCCAACGCTTTCCCTACTGTTGCACTCACTGGAGTTGGAATAGTAATTTATACTCTTACGCTATTCAACGCTTTCCCTACTGTTGCACTCACTGGAGTGTGAATAGTAATTTTTACCCAGCTGCTATCCAACGCTTTCCCTACTGTTGCACTCTCTGGAGTGGGAATAGTTATTTTTACCCACCCGCTATCCAATGTTTTCTCTACTGTTGCACTCTCTGGAGTGTGAATAGTAATTATTCTCACTACACTATCCAATGCTTTCGCTACTGTTGTACCCTTTGGAGTTGGAATAGTAATTTTTACCTTTACGCTATCCAACGCTTTCCCTAATGTTGTACTCATTGGAGTGGGAATAGTCATTTTTACCTACACGCTATCCAACACTTTCCCTACTGTTGCACCCACTGGAGTGGGAATAGTAATTTTTACCCGTACGCTATCCAACGCTTTCCCTACTGTTGCACTCACTGGAGTGGGAATAGTAATTTTTACCCACCCGCTATCCAACGCTTTCCCTACTGTTGCACTCTCTGGAGTGGGAATAGTAATTTTACCCCCTACACTATCCAACGATTTCCCTACTGTTGCACCCTTTGGAGTGTGAATAGTAATTTTTACCTATCCGCTATCCAACACTTTCCCTACTGTTGCACCCTATGGAGTTTGAATAGTAATTTTTAGCCTAATTTATATTTATTTATGTATTTTATAATATTTTTATTATGTTACATAATGTTGTGTTTAATTAATTTTTTAAATATTGAAAGTATATTTCATTGTTTTTATGTATTAATATAAATATTTATTATAATTTATATTATTATTTTATGAGTGTTGATGTATTTGTAATTTATAGTATTTGTTAATATTTTTAAATTAATAAAAAAATTTATAAATATTATAATTAATTAAATGTATATTACATATTGTATGTTTAATTTTAATTAAAAGTTTAACATTAAATATGTATTATTTATTCATTTTAAACATTGTAAAATATTTTTACATAAGTTCAAATTATATAAAAGTATTATTTACTTTATAAATAAGGCCGTTAGTTCTTATTGCATTTTACACTGAGAGCATTTATTTATCGAGTGCCATTAAAACTAGGCCTGGGTAAAATTAGCATAATTTCATTTGCAGAAATGCCCAAAAGGTTAGGCGAAATTGCACCAAATACTGGTCTTACATTTTGGTGCCACATCTTTAGTAAAGAACATGGACACATTTCACTCTAAAAAATTATACCACAAAATAGAGATTGATGCGAACAACTGCCAATCAAATATTGTTCATTTGCATTGCTCCTGTTCTCCCATGATAGGATTTTTACCAAATGGCATCTAAATTATGTAACGTGGCATAATGTTGTAGTCTTGGCCATTTCACATCACAAGCATAACATGAAATTCTGGAAACTATGCAGGATTACACCAGTGTAACTAAAATCTCACCTAGACCTACTTCAAACTAGTTTACCTGCTCCAACAATATATCATGACCACCACAAACCTAAGGAGGTTCTTGCGGTAAACACTGAGCTGCACTGGGTATTGGGAGTCACTGTAAATTTTAGAAACTCAGGCTCTAACTTTTTTTTAACAAATTGATGATAGTATTCATTGTTTGGAGCACTGTCTCCATGCATTCAGCTGTGGAAGTCATAGTTTTTCCATTGCCTTCCTCCCTTACAACTCAATTCCAATAATAGAGTGTCCAAGGGGCAGATGTATCAAGATACCCATTTGCGATTCTCAAATACCGATTTTTTGAGAATCGTTATTTGAGAATTGCAAAATGGTGTGTATCTAGAAATTTTCTAATTTTTAGCGATTCCTTAAAATTCCTTAATTGCGATTCGCAAATTGCTAATCGCAATTAAGGAATAATTTCCCATTCATTTCTATGGGCCAGGAGGCCCATAGGAAGGAATGAGAAGTTTTTCTCAATTTGGGATTCGCAATTTGCTAATCGCAAATTGAGAATAATTTCAAGGGTGCACGGCTGTCTTAAGGACACCCTGCTGCACCCCTGAAATTTACATGTGTGCGCATATGGCGCACATACATGCCCTAAGGGCATGTATGAACGCCACATGGCACCTTTACAAATGCCAAAAAGTGCATTTGTAAAAGAATTCACAAATTACCACCAACTACAAGTTGGTGGTAATTTGCGATTTCTTAATGTGGATTCGCAAAAAAAAAAGCTTGATGCATAGCATTTAAGGAATCGCAAAATTGCGATTCCTTAAATGCTTGAGCAAAATAAGGAATCGCAATTTTTGCGATTCCTTATTTTGCGATTTTGCTCATACATACCAAAACACAGTTTGAGATTCACAAAACGCCGGAATTCTGTGAATTCCGGCATTTGCGAATTGCAAACGGCTTCATACATCTGGCCCCAAGTCTCTGAATAGGGAATGGGGAAGTTTCACTTTCAGACTATTGAAAGGTACAGCAGTCTAAGCAATATTATTATCTTGGATAGCTCAATGCTACTATCATCAACTGGGGAGGCGGTGTCCGGAGCTGTGCTGAGCCCCGAATTGCTTGGATTACTCAAGGAAGTTAAGTTACCTTTTATCAAATCTTCATCAGTATGTTAAATCTGGACCCCTATGTACTTTAAGAACATATATGTCAGCATTAAAGAGGTTAAAATAACCCATTGCTAAACCTCTAGATCTGTCACATGAAACAGATACAAACTTGATTTACCTCAATTCACTTTGAGCCTCAAAAGTTCATTAAACAGATCCATTCTCTGAATGAACTCACACAATTGGGTTTTGTGCCTCTTCAGATGTAACAATATATCAATCGCATACAGAGATCGTAGCTTTATCTATTTCCTTTACTGCACCATATCACCAAAAAAGTTCCATCAAAGGCTTCATGGCCAGAGAAAACAGGACCAAGGCTACTGGGCAGCACCTCTGTCTTGCGCTTTTCCTCACCAACAATTCCTCAGAATGTGTTTGTTCAGTAGTCTGGCCACCACATCTATGCTCAATAATTTTGGACATGGCCCTCTCTGCAGGGTCATTCCCAAACGTTTTGTCTTCACCTCTCATGTTTTTCAAATTCCATTTTTTGTTGGCCTTAGGACTCTATACTTTATCACTGCTAACCAGCGCTAAAGTGCTTACTCCTTAAAACATGGTAGAATTGGCCTACACCTAAATGGCACATTTCATTTTGCTCTGGTTTCCATGAGGTGGGGTGGGGGGGGGGGGGCGACCCAGAGGAGAGTCATAGTGGAAGAGGTGTGGCGCTGTGGCTAGGGCGACTGACTCCGGAATCTGGGGATCCCGGTTCGATCCCAGGCACCAGCGGCAGATTAGCCACGCACCATATGACTCTAGGCAATAGCTTGCTTAATCTTCCCGACGGCCCCCAGCGCCTAGAGACCCTTACGGGTGATTGTGTGCTTTACAAATGTGGATTATTATTATTATAGTTAGAACTCAGATGCCCACTGACTACATTCTGGGGAATTAGTTGCTATTGTTATTAGAAGAGATGGGAGGGCCGGCCGACATCTGTGAGCGAGTTACAGTTGGGTACATCACAGATGGGGCCCACAGGTGGGGAGAAGGGTTCCCTTTTGGTCAGTCAATGACTCAGGAGAGTGTTTTCAGAGGAATCCAACTGTTTTCAGAAGGTTATAGAACTGACAAGGGCCTCTGAAGTAGAAGGCAATTGTCCATGTTTTTTAGTCTAAGCAGAGAAGCCCATCAAGAAATTGAATAGTCACCCCTGACTTTTGGCTGTAGTGGGGCTGTGATGGACTATGCCCTCTCTGAAGTATAACCCTTGAAACATTTTTTCCTTCACCACTCCTGTTCTCTGAATTTCATTTTTGTTGGCCTTGGACTCTGTGCACTTTACCATTGCTAACCAGAGCTAAAGTGCAGGTGGTTACTCCTTAAAACATGATAGAATTAGCTTACACCTGTTTGGGACATTTAATTTACTTATAATTCCCTAGTAAAGTGGTGTAACATGTATCCATTGCTTGTAAACTAAATGCAACTAGTAGACATGCAGCACTAATTGTGCAAACCCACTTAAGTAGCCCTTTAAACAAATCTCAGGCATGCCATTGCAGCCTGTGGGCAGTTTTAAACAGCCAATTCGACCTGGAAAACAAACATTTTACCAGGCCTAAACCTCCCTTTTTAATACATAAAGGTCACCTCTTAGTTAGGCTCTAAACAGCCTATGGCATAGGCTGCATTGTATTTAAAATGTTGAACATGCTCTTTAAAGTTTTAAATGAACTTATAATGAAAAACTTCCAAATTCGTTTTTCACTACTGTGAGGCCTACCTCTCCCAGAGAATAACATTGTGTTACCTTATTACATTTAATAAGTGCTAACATTTAATTGGAAACAGGTAGAACGGTCATGTTTGGTCTCAGAAGAAATGCAATTTAAAGTCCTCTTTAATGGTAAAGTCAGATTTTAAGTCATAATTCTGAAAGTACTGTTTTTAGAAAGTTGTCATTTTCTTGTCCTAACCATTTGGTACCTGCAGGCTGTGTCTTGATTCACATGACTGTGAATAGAGTGGCAGATGACCTTTGTTTATTTCTCCTGGACAGTGAGTTAAAGGGACAGTAGGTGTTGGCAGTATGTGCCAGGATAAGAGTGGGCAGATCTTCCCTGCTCCACTTATATTTTGAAGGAGCCACCTCCAGCACACTCACCAAGAAATGGACACAAGCCTTTTGATACCCTAGACCTCTAGGAACATGGGCAGGGGAGGAAGGAAATTACCAGAGCCAGGTGTGGGGGGTTGGGGTAGTCCAGAAGTGTATCCTACTTCAAAGGCTTGCACCAGGTATAAACATTGAATCCTCAGACCAGCTCTTCAGTGCACACCTGGACCTGAGAGGACACTTAAAAGGATTACCTTGAACTCCAGAAGACTGTCCTGCTGCTACCAGAGGACTACCCTGCTACTTGAAGCCTGTCTTATACCCTCAGATTACTGCCCTGCTGCTTGCGGCCTGCCTGGACCTGCAACTGGACCTGCCTGAGCTCTGCTGGTGTCTGCTGGAGTGAGTCCCTGATACCCAAGAGGTGCCTTCCCAGGTCCTGGAACCTTGCCTAGCATTGGAGTACACTCCCCTGTAAAGAATAGGAGAAATCCTGAAGTTTGGACTCTTTGTAACCAAGCACGGTGTTAGTTCACACCAAGACTTTGCCGCCCGCGACGACTGCTATTGCAAAGCTCTGGGGGACATGACACTTCCCGCTACAGTGACCGCCAAAGATGGCCGGCAATCTGGGAACTGCACTTCATGCTGCAGCAGCCACAGCCTGCAGTGACCGCCAACGAGAAACTCCAGCAATGACTGTCCCTTAAGCCCAGCTAAACTTAGGCACTACAGCAATAACCATGCGCGATGTATGGCCTGCCCTTCGTGCTACAGTGACGACCATCTGAGAATCTCCCCCTGCTCCTTGTGGCCTCAACCACTGAAAACAAAACTCTTCACACTGGACTTAACTACTTTGTGCTCGGTCTGAACTAGTGACTTTCCCCCAGCCTAGATAACTTTGAGTGGCAATTTATGCTTTTATGCGCTATACTTACCTAAACATTTGAAATTCAATATCTCTACCTCTACTGATTGGAGTTTTGTCATCCTGGTGGCAAATTATTTATTAGATTTTACCCTATTTTCACAAACAGTGTAGGATTTCTTCTTATGCTGTGTTTTCACTTTATTACTGGTTGTGTGCTGCCTAAATACTTTGCATATTACCTCTAAGTTAAGCCTGACTGTTTTTTCTGCCAAGCTTCCAGAGGGTTAAGCATAGGTTATTTAGTGACTGTTGTGGTTTGCTGTGACAGGGATTGTGATTGTTGCTGAAGACAGGATCACACTGCCCTTAACCCAAACCCTAATTTCATACAATAATTTAATCCAATTTGGCATGAATGGTTTTAAATCTTTTTTCTAGAGCCTCATGTAAGTATGCCAAACTCTGAGTTAATTTTTTTGTCCATATCCAGAGCTGCCATCACTAACAGTAGCTAAGCCTCAGATGTCTCTTATGTGAAACAGTCCTGTTAAATTCGGGGATCGGTTGCACCCTAGGACGACACCATTTTTTTCGACATGGTGAATTAACATTGGAAGCACAAGAATTTGTCTGTTCCCTTTTAATTTACTCAAGATATTAAAGCCGGTTTTCAGTAGTGATAACAGCCACCTACGAGGTGTCCTCCAGCAGTATTTAACTGATTTAAGTAAAACCCATTTTAATTGCTTTTGATAGCTTTCCTTTTCCTCATCTTTCATTTATTGATTCTAACAAATAGTGGCATAACCAGGCCCGGGTAAATTGTCCAATAAGTGGGCTTAATCTTTAGCAATTTTGCATTACTCTGCATTACTATGAAAAATGCCCAGAATTACACTACATTGCATATTTACGCTCTGTTTCTGGTAAAAAGTTATCGCTTGGGGGCCGCAGCAGAAATAACCAGAATACGAGCAACTGTTGTGTGCAGTAGTTGTGTATTTGTGTACTACTTTTCTACCGTGAAATGCATTCCCTGGTCCAAAATGATATAAGGACATATTTCATGCTAAAGTATAGTGGCAAATGCCTTTTTTGCATTTTACATAATTATGGGACACATGTATCAACCTATTTTGCATTCGCAAATGGTGTGAATTACGAAATCTGGCCATTTGCAAATGCGAAATAGCCTTTCAAGATGCGTGAAAGGCTTAGGCAGTACATTTAGGTAATCACAATTTTTTTGCGATTACCTAAATTTGCAACTCCGAATAGGGTATTGCAATTTGCGATTCCCTAAGCACATGTACAAAGCATTCCTAAAGGCATCGACTCCAATTCGATGGTAAACGTGCAATTTATGGCAATGCACAATTTTTTTTAAAGTGCCATGTAGCACAAACATGCCCTTAGGGCATGTGTGTGCTTTACATGAAGACATGTGTTTAGGAGGTCTTTCAGGGGTCCTTAGGTCCCGGGCACCCTTGTTTTTGCATTTGCTAATTGTGATTACCAGATAGGTAATAGGAATTTTGGTAATGCAAAACCATTCACACCAATGGGCTAGATCCATAATGAATGGAGTAGCATTTCCTAATAGCGATTCCCCAATTGCGAATTGCGACTCTGTAGGAATCGCTATTAGGGAATTGCTATTTTCTACCATACCATTTTACATTCCCTAAATAGGAATTACCTACAATTTGCTACTTATGGAAGGAAAAAATGTAACTTTGATACATGTGGCGCTATGTGTCATTTCACATAGTTTTTCAGAAAATGTGTACGATTACACAATAGCAAAATACACCAAAAAACACATTTCACACATCCATAGGCATCTTCAACTCTTAAATAGGTCATACATTTAGTTCACAGACCTGGTACTGATGCTGATATTGTGTACATCCTTCCTGATCGCACCCCCTGATATCCGCTGCTCAACAATCTAGCATCACTTGTATAATAAGCTTGTAAATTGTGCTATTTTCAGATTTTCAACTAGAAGTGATTCATCTGGGGGTGGTAGCTCTGCATACAATTTCTGATAATATACCCTGAATTCTTCAGTATTCTCGCTCTATGCGCAAACCAGGGGCATATTATCAAGGACCGGTGTTAAAAATATTGCTGTTTTCCTGACAATAAAACGGCGATAATGGGCTTGATAAAACACCCTTGTTAATTCCCATAGAAGCCCATGTTCTGATGTTAACATGGGCTTCTATGGGAATTAACAAGGGCGTATTATCAAGCCCATTATCGCCGTTTTATCTGCAGTTTCCTGCCGATAAAACAGCGATAATTTTAACACCGGTCCTTGATAATATGCCCCCACGTCCCCTCTTTCATTGCGCAGATAGGCAATCTCCATTTTCTGATGTTGATTTTTCATATGTCCATAGCTGTTTTTATTCATTCGGGCTCACTACCACTTTAGACTACTTCTTTTCGATGCCTTTGTCTCCAAACCGAGTTTTCATTGTCTATAAAGTAGTTGTCAATGGTTGCCCCCACTGCCTTGATGATATTAATGTGTGGGGCTAACAGCATTTAAGTGTGGTCTGAAATAGTGTGCATGCATAGTACCCGTTTGTGAGTACCAATGTTCCTGTTACAAATTAAATTGAAAAGTTACCTATGGAAGTATATAGTTTATGTCCTGGAGAATGTTCCTTAGGATCAGGATGACGCGCTATCCATACATCTCTCATTTTCCAATTCACAAGCCGTTCATAGCTGCTGGGGCGTCCTGACCCCCCCCCCCCCCCCCATCCCCCACTCCCAATTTAACAGCTACAGAGGGGGCTAGGTCCTTTATGGGTCTCTTCTGTCTGCAATTCAGCAGAAAAGGCTACTCATTAATGCAGGAACACAGTGTCAATAGTAGAACAAGCAGGAGCAAGGAAAGTGACAGCTGGGTACAGCGAATGAGTGGGTGAAAGCATGAGTGAATGATAGGTGGGTGGACAGAGAGGAGAGCATAGTAAACAGATGGGTGGATGGATGAGTGAGTGAATAGGTGGATAGACAGGTGAAAGGATGGCAGAGTAAAGGAATGAGTGGGTGAGTGCATGGATAGGTGGATGAACACGTAAAAGGAAGACTGAGTAAACAGATGGATGTATAGGTGGATGGACAGGTGAACAGATGGCAGAGTAAAGGGATGGATGGATAGGTGGATGGGCAGGTGAAAGGATGGCAGATTAAATGGATGGAAAGATGAGTCCATTCATTAAACTTTATTTGGTTCTCAAGATAAAAACCATAAAAGTTACATTCTATCGATATAAAAACAGGATGGGAAAAATATACATATCAAGTAGTGCAATTAGCCATAAGTCGTGCGAATACAAGAGGGCGGAGTACATCACATTATAAGTTAAAAGGCAGTTCATAAAGGTACAATTCATCCCAATCAATTAAAATTCCAGACATTTCCTGTACCTTAAGGAGCATTTTATAAAGCCTACAATAAATGGAATATGTTCGGGTTTTAACATTTGCAAATAGAACAGGGCTGGGTGAACCTGCGAAAAATTTAATTTTTTTTAAAGGGATTTTAAAAACAGCCTACGGAGGGCTTCGTAGAAATTACAAAAAAAGACAAAGTGTAGCAGGTCCTGTGGAGACAAGTTGTCGCAGCCACAGGGTGCTAACACCTGGCCTTTGTGGCTCCCCCTAGGTACTGCCAATAAAAGATGGAAATGATCCAATCTGAACCTGACTAGCAGGAATCTTTCGTGCATCGACAAAGGCCACGAGAGATATGGCTCCATTGCGAGGGAAGTTCTGAGCATTAGGTGTTTACGGACTCCATTTTTCGTCAGTTCCTGCTCCTCGCGTTTGATCTGCTTGCGCATTAAAAAAGATTCCCTCACAAGTGACACGTCTGCCTTTGTAATGCACTCTGGCGTTGAAAAGAGGTCCGAGCGTCCCTGCTCACTAAAACACCCCTTTAGATAGTTAAGCCATGGTATTGCAGACATATGGTCCAAGTTCTGCAACTACCTTAGTATTTTTTGTGTAAGTTCCAGGTCTTTATTTAGCCAGCTTTTCAGCCAAAAGAGCAAGGGGCGCAAACCCAAGATATCACTAATGTGTTGAAGGCCAGTTTCTTCATGGACAGAGATGTTTGATGCCCCTTGAGGGACCCCCAGCAATTGTTTTAGGAAGCTGTTTTCAGTCACCTGGATCCCTTCTACTCTAGTGTACCCCCACAGCTCGCTCCCATAGGTAGCTATGGATACACTTCTGGCTTGATAGATTTTCCGCATTGCAGCCACAGGGCGATTACCCATTTTACTTGCAAAGCTAAGAATCGCTGCATTGCTCCTAGACACCTCCCCTCTCTTCTTCTTGGCCATGGCATCCCAGTTCAAGCGGTCGTCCAATAGGACACCAAGGTAGGAAAAGGTACAGGATAGCATAGTAAAAGGATGGGTTGATGGATGAGTGGGTGAATAGGTGGATAGACACGTGAAAGGATGGCAGTGTAAAGGAATGAGTGCATGGATAGGTGGTTGAACACGTAAAAGGAGGACTGAGTAAACAGATGAATGGATAGGTGGATGGACAGGTGAACAGATGGCAGAGTAAAGGGATGGATGGATAGGTGGATGGGCAGGTGAAAGGATGGCAGATTAAATGGATGGAAAGATGAGTCAATGGATGACAGATATTTGAATGATGGATGGATTGCAGGGTGGATCGATGATAGAGTTGACAAATAGATGGAGGGATAGATGACAGGCAGAGTGCATGGATGGATGGCTGAATGGATGGATGGATGGACGGACAGATGGCAGAGTGGATTTATTGAAGGCAGAGTGGATGAATGGATTGATGACAGAATTGATGAATGGCAGTGGCTAGATGGCAGAGTGCATGGGTGGATAGATGGTAGAGTGGATCAATGGATGGATGGTAGAGTGGATCAATGGATGGCAGAGTGGATCAATGGATGGCAGAGTGGATCAATGGGTGGATGGCCGAATTGATGAATGGCAGTGGATGGATGGATGGCAGAGTGGATCAATGGATGGATGGTAGAGTGGATAAATGGATGGATGGTAGAATGGATCAATGGATAATGGATGGATGATAGAGTGGACCAATGGATGGAAGAGTGGATCAATGGATGGCTGAATGGATGGATGGATGGATGATAAAGAGCCAGATGGATGGATTACAGAGTAGATGGATGATGGCAGAGTGGATTGATGGATGTGTGGCAGAAGGGATGGATGTATGGCAGAGTGGATGGATGAACAGCTGAGTGGATGGATGGATGGATGGATGGATGGATGGATGGATGGATGGATGGATGGATGGATGGATGGATGGATGAAAGATGGAATGAGGATAGATTGAATGATGAAAGAATGAACGGATGACTGAACGAAAGATTAAATAGTCAATATCAGTAGGTGGATGGAAGGATAAAAGAATGAATAAGTAGATGCATGGATAGAAGAGACTAGGAAGCAGTTACATGGAGGGATCGGCTCACTTGCTTCGTTTGCTTGGTGGCATCAGCGCTTTAGTTCAAAGTGGATGCCATGTTAATTTTCTGACTACTCCCTTGCCTGCTTAACACTGAATAGGCAACACAATTCACGTCACCACCATACATTATGTGGGTCTCTCATGATTCATCAATTTACCCATGAAGTTATACAACTAATCCAGAGGCTGGATATAGCAAGCTATTTTATCTTTTCTTTTCTGGAATGGAATCCCTACTATTAGCCATGTAAGCGCTCCTCTAGCATACGTAGAGTACCTGTTGCTAACACTTCATCTTTCCATCTTGCTATTAGATTGCCTATCTCTGTTTGAGTAGTTTGTGATTCCTTCAAAAAGGTGATTTGTATCCCACTTCTCTTCATTTAGGTAATGATCTTCTGGCACTTTACAGGAAAGGCCATACCTTGTACAGTGCAGCTCATGAATGACTGAATGAATGAGTCACTTTGTAGAGTGCATACAGATGCCTATGTATGCGTCCCGGCGCAGCGCAAAGAGAACAAGGTCAGATATTTCATCTATCCTCAATGACTAAGAGAAAAACAAGCATGTTTTTAAGAGTTTCATCATCCAGATCACGCAATGACAGGGTAAGGTTATTCCACAATTTGTCTGCCAAATAATAAAATACTTTGTCTTAAATTCTCTTTAATAGAAAAGTGGGGAGCTAAAAAAATCTTGCTTCACTAGATCACAGATTTCTAACAGGATTGCAGAGCTGAAATCTGTCTCAATGATATTGTATGTCAACTTCATGGTATATACGATGTATATACAATGTACCAGTGTCAAAGATTTAAAATGGATGCCCTAATGCACAGGCAACTAATGTAACTGTCTGAGATGACCCACTATCGATGTTCTCCTTCGAAGCTTTAAGATCACTTGTGGCACCGCATTCTGCCCCACCTATTGATGAAGGTCTTAGGAAGACCAAGCTAGAGACTGTTGACATAGTCAATAAGCAAAGTAATCAGGTCATGTACAACTACTTTCCATGCTTCCAGAGGCAATAGATCTGGAAATGATTTCAAAGTAAAAGCACATACCAGTGGTATTAAGAATTTGCTTGCAGAATGACAACTTATTGACAAATTTCACCCACAAATGTTTTACTACATTTGCCAGGCCAAAAATCTCTGTCTTGTCTGAATTACACTTCAGGTAGCTCATCAATTTTAATACCCCTAATATTTCATCCTGGTATGAATATCTTCCAACTCTCTCTAACCGCTTCATCTTGTCACCGACTCTTCCCCATGTGTTCATCTTTTCAGTATACCAGGCTAAGGCATAATTTGCATTATGCAGATGTAATTAGCATATTTTTGCACAACTCTTGTTACATGAATTTCATGAAATTACGCTATATAAAAAATCTACAGCAAATGCACTGTTTGCTGTAAAAACTTATCAATGATGTTTTCCATTAAGTTTGACTTTGCTCCCCATTTTTCCATTAGGATGTGTATTCCGCCAGCCAGTACCAGGCAGTCGATGATTCTGTAAAGAAGGGGTTTCTGCCACCATGTGTAATTTTTTACTTTAGCAGGGAAGAGTAACATTTTGCAAATTTGCACTCCCGAAATCTCTTCCCCACTTCCAGGAAAGATCTTCTCTGTGCCTGTACCGCAGGCATATAGCCCAGAATCAAGGAGCTATTGGCATTCCCCATTTCTCATTAGGAATGCACACATCCTTTCTGCAGGATAACATTGCAGTTGTGGTAGTGGAGCACCTTAATGACCACTCAGGTCGCCCCCCAGAGGAGGAGGTGGAACTGGTGCCCTGTGTTCTCTCTCAATTGCAAATAATTTATTAAGGTCCTCTGGGGCCACCACTGTGTGTAGCCACTGTCTCTTTCTTTGGCTTCAATCCACTCTGCAAGTTTTCTTTGTCAGGATGTAATTCCCCATATCAATGGCACTGTATCAATTTTGGACTCAAGGGCCATCTCTGATTCCTATATCATACTCAGTATGCAATCAAGATGGTCACCTGAGACTGGTGGAAGCTCTCTTTGTTTCTCATCCAGCTGGGTTGTTCCACATTATCTGTTGTCCCTGCAGACAAGGTCAGCATTATGAGTACATGTCTGGTGGGCTTTATGGCATTTGTCAGACCAATTGTCAACACTGCTGTCAGTCTCGGAGAAGAGAGGTAATTTCTCTGATGGCGCTATTGGCTTCTTGCAGGTGCTCAGGCTCTGATTGGTCCCAGTAGGGTTTCCCCAGTCTTTACTGGGCACTCAAATATGTCTCCAAATGAAGGTGTACTTTAGTATAAAATGGGCAAAAATGAAATGTGGGCCTATCAGGAGTTGATCGAAACTGCTCTCACACTTTACACTCATAGGAACGCATGGAGTAGCATTTCCTAATACCGATTCCCTAATTGCGATTGTGACTCTGCAGGAATCGCTATAAGGGAATCACTATTTTCTTACATACCATTTTGCATTCCCTAAATAGCGATTACCTATAATATGCTATTTTGGGAATGCAAAATGGGGCATTGATAAGTGTCCCTTTGATTTTTCCAAATTTATTTTCAACAAACTATTTTTACACTGCACCTCGAGGGCTACTAGTTTCCATTGTAATCCTAATGGGGTATAATTTAAAAGGATCAGGTCATCCGCATATAGGAGACAATGAAAATTTGTTGACCCCATCTTAGGTGAAAAGTGACTTGGATTTCTTTTAAATGAGCGGGAAATTTGACATAAATAAGATAAAAATTGTTGGGGCCAAGACACAATGCTGCACAGACCATTCTGGATTTACATTATGCTTGATAACGCCTTGTCTTGTCCAATTCTACCTGGGTCCAATTTTCCGGAAGCAGGGCCTGGATCATATATAGAACATCCTGAGACTATTCCAGGAGTGCAGTTTATCTCAAAGCCAACCACTATCGACTGTATTAAAGCGGTGTGAAAATCTATAAAACAACAGCACAGCCTTTGGGTTACTTCAAGAGGCTTTCTAATATTAGTCCACAGTGCGAAGCAATGATCTACAGTAGAGTGACATTTCTCCCTGCTCAGTTGGGATAAGATTGTTATCCCAAAGTTATTCAGATGGTTAAGCAGAATTAAAAAAAACTTTCTCTGAAATATCCAGAAGACTAATCAATCTATAAAGAGAAGGTTAGCTTCCATTATCTTTTTTTGAAACAGCTTTAATCACTGAGCCTTTCCAAGTGACTGGATAGACCCCGGATTGGATTATCCACACAAACAGTTATGCAAAAAGTCTTGCCCACCTGTCACTATTTGCCTTAATTATTAAAGGCAGATACATTGTCTGGCCCTGCTGCCCTACTCAATTTAAAGCTTTCAATTATAGACTTAATCTCCTTAAAAGAAAAGCAATTAAGATCAGGGCACACAATAGGGATGGGTTGTGGGCTAACATGGGTAACTGGGCTTCTATACAAATCGCCCAGGTATGTCACCCAGGTGTCCTCTGCAAACATGCATGGAAGGACACCCGAGTGACAGTAACTGTAATTATTCACTGTTTTCCTAAATACCGTCTAGTTCCTTGACTAAATCACCTCTAACATTTTGATCCAATGATTATATTGAAAGGCACCTTATTACCTAAGGAGCTTACTATACCTGTTTGACAAACACTTAACTTCTTCTTTAGAGGTGGTCATGAAGCCCCTCTTATACTGTTTGACTGCCCTGCTCAGCTGCCTTTTCAATATCAAATATCTGAAACGAGGAGCCATACCACCTATGCACCTTTCCTGATGCCTTCGTCCTTCTGGTGTGCCTACTGATGTTAACAAGACATTTTCGATTACTGCGCTAAACCAGGCAATTCTATCTTCCCTTCCCTCCGGGTTAATAAGAACGCATACTGAAGCTTGATAGAAGGCCAGGTGTTGGAGATGCTGAGGTTCCAAGCACATTGTAAGTCTCCGGGTGAAGGTCAATACAGTAGTAGAACTTTATTCACCGCAAAGGATTCCTCAAAGCTTAGGGTACCGATGATCGTCAATGATCACTTCCCTGGCAGTTCATTACCTGAAAGTCATTAAAGAAATCATACTGCCAGGCAAGAACAAAGGTTTAATTAGTGGGACAGCCATGATGGCCTGACTGTAAAGTCTGCATCGAGGAAGTGTCATTCCCTTGTCAGCTAATCAACCATACTAACGAACTGCTTGCCAACCAGCTTCCTAGCCACACTTCCCACTTGCTGGACACACCCGCGGGGAATACAGCTGCTAGTACATTATATTGATCTAACACATCCTGCATTATTTCATTTGACTGATTAGGATGCAGTTGTGCATTAAAATTGCTGTCCATAATTAAACCTGCCTCTGGATACTTACCTAGCACATTACAAAATACTTGAACTTTTGCATAGCGGTCAATGGAAAATAGTGGGAGTGACAAACGGTCACTTGCAGGTGGTGTTGCGTGAAACGCAAGGAGGGTAAAGGTGCTGCAGGTCCCAGGACCAAGCCACAGCAGTTAGTTCAATTTTACATGATTCAAGAAGCCCGGGTGTAGCATTGTTCTGGCTGTCCTTGGTGATGACGCGGATCAAGTAGGAGAGCTGCTTTTTAAAAAAAAGAATTTTATATAGCTTGAACTAGACCCGAAGATATCAGGCATCAGAGCGCTTTACATGAGCACCCGTTTTTTACAAGGTACTGCAGGGGAATAGGGTGCAAAATATTAACAAAGTGAATGCTGCTGATGTCGGACGAATATGTATGGAGTTACCTCTAGAGGCAGTGTCGTCTGAAGGGGTCAGTTGCTAGACTGGCAACTACAAGCCTTGGCAGGGGTAAGCACAGAAGATGGGTACTTTGACGTCCGGAGATCTCAGGGATCACGGTAGCTCCCTGAAAGTTTGTGGAAGGCAGGACTACAGTTCACACAATTCACGAAACCATCTGTAATTGGGCGATCCCTCGGAGTGCAAGATGGCCAACAATTCTTCTGATCTGGTGCATTAATTTACCTGCAGTTTACAGTTGCTTCTGGCTTCCACATGAGGCCCTCTGTCTGGGGGAATTGAGCTTTGGCCTAAGAGGCTTCTCAGTCATGTACTTTCACTAGTATTACTATAGGTTCAGAGTATTCCTCTTTTGGTTCATGCAAGTCATGTTGGTGCTGACTCCGGTCTCCTCTTTGTCCTCTTTGATGCAAGTTGGTTCAGAACTGAGGTTCTAGTGCCAGGCTTAGCCCTTAAATCCTAGATATATGGCATTATGGGTGCGGGTGAAAGTGGCAAATGGGCTACCATCCCCAGGGGGATAACCGTCCCTGAGGTGACCACATATGGGGTTGCAGGTTGTAATTTCTACCCAGAACCCACTAGTCTACCACATTCAAAAATAGCAGAAGTCTTCCTTAGCTCTACAGACCAGGTAGCTGTCTTCGGGGGGTGTACATCTCCTAAATACCTAATTTTCCCACCTGCCCTGGTGCAAATGTTCCTGGGGCAGAGGGAGGGCTGATTCCTACCTTGGGAGGCAGCCTGGTTGCATAGCACAGGTGGTGCAGCCTTTGAAGCTCACTGCCTTGATGTACCACTTCATTAGCTATCCTGTCAGGGAGGGAAGTGTGACCGCCTCCCAGTGCAAGCCATTGTTTATTACTCCTGGGAGAGTTCACACCTCTGGCAGCGGGTCAGATTCCTGTCTTGGTGGCAGCAGGTGCGGGCTGTCAGCCAGAGCACAGGAAAGTCTGTGGCAACAATGTGGGTAACCTATAAGGTAGCCACCCCATATCGTCCTCGACACAAGATTCATGTCAGGGGTTATGAGGCATGTTGTTTGATACCAAACACAACACATTTAGGCAGTACCGTAATAGAGCTGCCAACCTCGCGTTTGCCAGGGTGCCAGCCCGTGTTGTCTTATGGAGTGTATAGTCTCATTTAATGGTAAAGGCCATTATAGGGACATATAAACTTGCACTTATAAGAATACATCTTTAAAATAATACACCTTGTCTCATGGGTTTTTAGGAGACCTTCCTTAGGGGTGACTGACATATATTAAAAATAGTACATTGAATTTGCCACACATGATGTGATTAAAGTCGAGTTTGTGCGGTTTACACCGCTCCTGCAGTCTGCAGTGGCAGGCCTGCTGTTAGTAGTTTACTTGAGTCACTCAGGATGGCACAATTAGTGCTGCAGGCCATGGTGACCCCTTTAACACCCATACCCTGGGTACCACTAGTATCAGATATGTGGAACGTATGAGTGGGTTAAAGTCCTTTGCCAATTGGGATTACCATTTCACATATTTCAGTTTTAGGGAGAGAGCACTGGCATTAGGGCCTGGGAAGCAGACTCCAGTGCACGTTCAGTGTCATAACCATCAGCACTGGGGAAAACACTGGTAGGGTGGATGACCATACAAAAGGGCACTTTCCTACAACTAGCCTCTTGCTTTCAGAATGATGCGTGTCCATCACCTGATGGAACTGACCTCTCCTGGGCATTACTTTACTTGCTGGGTAGGATGAAATAACTTCTCTCTATATGGATGTCAAATCTCCATTATAGTTTAAAATGGGATTTACACTTTTCTCATAGGGCCATGTTTCCCCTGAGGTCTTTCTGCCAAGCCCAACTCCCAAGAGTTCCCTTTCCACATACTACACGACCTTCACAATCAGAAGTGAGATAAAATCAAATTTTGTTAATTCCCTTCCTTACTGTCCAGCCTGAAAACTCACATGGACTAAATCCCTGGAAGCTATTTCAGAGAGGGAGATAATTTGTTGAAGGACAGTATACACCCTGGACTTATTTAATGATGCAATTGTTTAGCCTTTTCCCCTGTCCGAAGAATATCAAACAACAGGTAATAAGACTAGAATTTGGAGCTTCCTTTGACTTGTTCACTGCTCTAGGTGACTTCCCTGCTACTGGACTGCCTAGTGCATATTTTTTATCTTGTTTTGCTACCAGGTTTTTAGGTTGCCCCACTTTGGTAGATAGTGATCGCTTTTGATCTTTCACACCCTCCAAGGCAGAAGGCTCTATCTGTGTGACTGGAGTTTCTGACAAGCGGTGAAAACGTCTTGGAGTTTGGATGGACTCTACCGTCCTGATTTTCCCTTGTGCTTTCTCCCACCTTTTATCTGCACCCACTTCTCAAGTCTTTGAACTAAGAAGAGATAATACTTTGAGGAAAAGTTACTCACCAATACATAAAATGCCTTTCTTGACAGGGCTGGAAACCAAAGAATGTTCCCCAACCGGTCTCACTAAGGTTTGGAAGACAAACATTTACTTTATATAGTTCAGTATGAATTTCTTTAAATTAGCTAGTTTGTGGGTCTTTGTTAGAATAAACCACCACGACAGTCTCAAGAATTCCTTGCAGAGTCTTCTTCATTAACAGGATGACATCCAATAAAGAGGAAGATGGAGAAGGGTGCATATCCACAGACAATACTTCGGATGCCGGATTTAATTCTGCCGTGTTTGCTGATGGATCCTTCAATTGTGAGCCTGAAGCGTGCAGCCCAATGGATTTCAAGCTTATCTGGGATCCTCTGTACCAGCCAATAAATCAAGGCAAGGTAAGGATGAGGTTCTTGGGTCCTTCTCCAAGTTGGTGAAGAGCAGGTCCTCTACAATACCTTCAGACCATCCTTGTCCACTCTCAGCCCAAGGTTGTCTTGCGTGCCTTCCTTTGGCTCTGATAGAGAGGTCTAGCTAAATTGAAAATGTTTAATAACATATTTCCTCATAAATTAGTTAATGGAGATATACTCATATTTTTCATTCTCTCTGAGGCCGTTGCATTTTTCTCTTTTGCTTCTTTTTTCCTTTTTTTTACAAGTTCTCTCTTTGGGCCATATGTAGGAAGCCTAATTGCGTTCGCAAATGCTGAAATTCGATCGCAATTAGGGCAGTGTACTGTGTAGCACACAAAAACCCACATGCAAAATAAGGAATCACAAAATTTATGATTCCTTATTTTGCTATTGCATTTAAGGAATCGCAAATTGCGATTCCTTAACTGCAATGTAGGAAGCACCCAAGTTGTGCGACTTTTGGCTTAAGGAATCGCAAAATACCACCAACTTCAGGCTGATGGTATTTTGCGATTTCTTTGGAAAATGCACTTTTTGGCACTTTTCAATGTGCCATTTGGGTCACATACATGCCCTTAGGGCATGTATGTCGGTCACATGTGCACACATGTCAATTTCAGGGGGATGCAAAAGGGTGTCCTATTGACACCCTTACAACCCTGAAATTGCATTCTCAATTTGTGATTCTCTAATTGAGAATCGCAAATTGAGAATATCTTCCCACTCATTCCTATGGGCCTTCTAGCCCATAGGAATGAGTGAGAAGGTAATCCTTATTTGCGAATCACAATTTGCGATTTGCAAATAAGCTATAAGTGGGGTTCGCAATAAAATGTGCTAATCCTACCTACATTTCATTTTGCAATTCTCTAATTGCGATTCCCTAAAAATCGCAATTTGAGAATCGCAAAATGAAAATTACCTACATATGCCCCTATGTCCTTAGATTTGCCCTTTGGGAGCATTAATTCGGAAGGAAGATTCTATTATATGACCCCATTCAAGACCACTCTAATCTGGGAGTTAAGGAGCTGTACTGAAATAAGCCTGTTATTAGACTCTAACTCTTTTCGACAATATGTGGCCTACACAAATATGCTTTCCAGCCCCAATCAGTTTAGATAGCACCACTTACCTCCTCCTGTGCTGAGCTTTAACTAGGCTGCTGCTTAGGCAGCTGCTGCCAATAACTCCACTGAGCCCTACCATACCCAAGGGCTGCTGTATTAAAGGTGCTGACGAGGAATGGAGTCTAAGCTATTGCTCACAAATCCACACACTAACGCCTGCCCAAACTTTACAACTTGGGAAAGACGCTGTTTGGCTCTCCCCAGCGGTGTAAAAAACCGGGGGCTCTGGTAACACCAAGCTACATCCACCCTGCCACACATCCAATTTCCTCAGCTTCCCAGGGGCTGCTCACAGTGGTGAGGAGTTGCCCCCACTCTGATAACCACAACACACCACAGTGTAGTATAATCTGCAACAAACAATTGGGATAGAAACTAGTGACAGAGGTTTCACAATTCCTGTGGGCCTTCCAAAGCCAAACAAACATAGTTTTCCTTTTTAAGTTTAATGGGCATATCATAGCCTTGAAACAAACATCCCTGCAATGGCTGTTTTAAATCTCTCCTCCTCATATATCAGTGTCCGGCGGGTCCAACTTCCTGCGTTCTTGTAGGGAGTGGGCACAAGCACGAGCACGGCATAAAGCCCAGAAGCACTGTAGTGTGAGGGAGGTCCTGAATCAGCACACAAAATCTGCCAGAATATAAATGTATGCACTCAAGGCCACATGCAGCTCTTACACCAGTCACAACTATGCTGTTCATCCGTGACTGGATGAACAGCAACCACCTGAAATTGAATGCGGACAAAACGGAAGTCATCCTCACAGGTGGCCTAAGGAACCCCTGGAGCCCCCTCTTCTGACCTAAAGATCTGGGACAACCCCCCCATCCCCTCTACCTCTGCTAAAACCCTGGGGGTAATAATCAACAGCGCCAAGAAACCAACCTGGTGTACGTGCGCTCTACAAATAAAGATTAACATAACATAACATAACAATGGATAGTAAATGGTAGTCTTCAGGTTGCACAGGTATCCCTTATCCATAGGGCATTCAGGCACCACACCTCCTTTCCCCCACCAGTTCAAGGACCTCAGTTGTACTCATCAGCTTGGTAAGTGGTCTAGGGTCATTCAAGCAGTGATGCATACTTTTTGTAGTCTGAGAGCTGATGGTGGGGGGTGTTCTTTTTGAGAGAGGGCAACCTTGAAAAGGTGACCCACAACTATCTGAGTACTGCACTCCTGTTCAACTTCACAATTGGTGGGCTTGTCTTCACACTTGCAGTTTGACTGACAGTTACAGTGCCTAGCCTGTGACACCGGTCCTTCCATTTCACAGGAAAATCAACTGGAGTCTAACGTGGAGCAGAGCATTACAGATGGAAGGACAGAAGCCGCTTGAGGTGGCCTCATGCAAATGACCACAGAAAGGTAAGTGCAAATATAATTTAATGCTCTTGCTGTGCATGTGCATAGGTGGTTGTCTGCATGTGCTTGTGTGTGTGGGTGTGTGTGTATAGTTGTGCGTGTGCTGAGATATGTTGCACACTGGAAGCACTCCTTGGCATGACAGTGGCCTCCCTTGTAAATTCTTGCCCTCGTGTACAGCTTGGAATTACATTGCACAATATTGATTGCAAAACATTGTGCTACAAAAATTGAATGGGTATATAATCTCTAAATCAAATACATTAGGAATCATATGACCATCTGTACGTATATTGTCACTTAAGTATGAAGGTATGTTTTACGTAAAGTTTAAGATTAGAATAGGTTTCAGTGTTAGGGAGAGGATCAGGGCTATGGTTAGAGGTAGGGATGCTCTTACACATTTAGTATTTGCTATTCATTGTACCATTATAATGTCTGCAGTTATATGGTATTTGTATAACCGAAATAATGCTGTACGATATAAGTAAGTTTAGTATTGTTAAAATATATAGAACCTACTTAATGCAATGTTTTGTGAACAATATATATTAGGATGATATTATGATACTTGATATTGTCTCATACATCCTTGTTGGTATATTTTGGGCCTCCTTGACATTATGGTTTCCATCCCTAGTATAATGCTATTACCAACATTATTATGGTAATATTTGACCTAAGTTTTATTTTCATGACATGAGAATACCCTAGCATAAAAGTGTTAATTAGTTGAATAGTGTAGGAATCCATGTAATGAAATGTTGATGCTTGAGCATGCAACGTTTAATCTATCCATGTGTGGCACTAGTATATGTGAGCAACTGATGACGAATGATGCTTGGGTGCCAAATATATTTACAAAAAATCAAAAGTCTGTTGTTCAGTAAAAGATTTGGTACTTTTTGTTTGAGGGAATTACATTTATTTTTCCAAAATAGAAAACACTTGTATCTGATAAGAATGGGAATGTTTCCTATCCTGTCAAGCTGATGTTGGAAAGCACAATGATTACACTTACACATATTAAGTTAGAGCAGATGTTTGAGTGATAATCTGTATGGTTGTATGAAACTCCAGGCTGTAAGACTGGTGTCTCCCATCTGTTGTTCAAGCATGCAAGGTCTTCATAATCTGAATCACAGCAGCACGTAATAAGCCTTAACATTCTATCAACCTCTGTGGTATTGCTTAACTTTGCTAGATTGATATAATATTTTTACACCACCCCCTTCAAAGAGTTTTCAGTCTTCACTTACAATGGAGAATCTACTTAGAATTCTCAGGGAGGAAAAACAGAAGTTAGTGAAATCAAGCAAGCTGGATAGATGCTATCGTAAATTAAACGGCAGGTGAAATTGCATTTCCTATATTGTATCGCCTATTGCTTTTTAGTTTGTAGGGGAATTATGATGAATATAATTTTCAGATTTTTCTTAGGGGAAGTCATCCTAAAGGACTAATGGTAGAGATCTGGCAGGCTTAGCATTCCATGAAAGTATTGGAGTATTGTTCCTTTTTACCTGTAAAATGTACTGATTGGCAACCCTTTTGGGTTGAGCCTAGGCTGCGCATGGGTTGTCTCATCACAACTTGCTGTATTCACTCTGTGGGCTTACAGCTGGACATTTGCATTTTTATTTGTCCCTTCATTTGCTGTTCAAAAATGCTTGCTTGCTAGAGGTCAATCCTTGTCCCTCTTTTTTGTGTTTGGTTTCCTCCCACAGAGCACTGCCCAATTACTGTTAACATTATGCTTCTGTGTTAATGTGTTCATTTGGGGGGACTATTTTTTCTTTGATTCCTGCTCGTGTCACTGTTTGCCCGCCTTCTGTGGTTCAATTTACGCGCTCGGAACTTAATCTACCAATTCCGTTACTGAGATGAAATGCCAGACGCTTCAAACACTGTTTTTGAAATCGCCTCTTGAATTTTTTCTGACTTCAAAGTGCAAGAATTTCCCCCAAACCACTACCACTTTGCTGATTGTTGCATTAGCGAGCCTAGGTCACTGGACCTTCAACAGCCCAACCTTGCAGCACAGTTAAGCACAAGGGTTGGACCACTCCAGTCATATTTTCTCTGAAGCTCGTCTATATAATGTGAACTCAAGCGACAGAAGATGTCGGAGTGCTTTACATAAGCGCTAGTTACATTACAAAATGTCAGATACATTTTTGGAGCCATTTTTATAGAGCCCGAACTCGACTGACCCAAGGGTATTGAAGCGCTTTACAAAAGTGCCAGTTCCACTACACAAGGTAAGGTTGAAAACAATTTATGTTTAGTTTAAGTGATGCAGATGCCGTCCCTATTTTTTCATTATTTCCCCTCTACCTGACAAATGGGAGCAAGATTCGTCCCTTCAACATTGCTGCTTGCCCACTACTGCTGCCTTTTCCTTTTGCCCTCCTCTCAGAACTCTAATTTCAAAGCACATTCACGGCAGCTCTCCAGGCACTGTGAGACATTTTTTATTATATAATGTGAGCTCGTTGGGTCAATTTACAAGAGTGCTAGTTACATCACACAAGGTCAGATTTCATTTTGGGGGCATTTTATAGAGCGCAAACATGACTGTACCAAAGGTATTGGAGCACTTTACAAAAGCACCAATTACATTATAAGGTCAGATATTTTTTTTGTTTTTAGGTGTGCGGAGATTAAGTGAAGCTGACACCGTCCCTATTTATTCATTATTTCCCTCTACCTGACAAATGGGAGCATTTTGTTTTTGTTGCTATGTCCAGTGCTCCTATACCCAGGCTGGAACAGAGGGTGGAGAGGTGGGTTTTCAGGGCAAATGGATGGTGCTAGCAGCGTTTTCAAAGGAAAATTCTGGAGAAAGATGTCTTGGGAATTAACGCCTGGGGGAAGAGGGATGTGACATCTACGCCATTGGAAAGTACTTCACTGCTTTTTTCTATTGGCTGTTCAATACTCCAGTGATGCAGTTTCCCTCAGAATGCTATAGTTCTTTTGACTTGCATCAAGGAAATTGTCTTTATATCTGTGCGTTAAAAAGCTTTGTTTCAAAATGTTCTCGAGTAGCAAACCCCAGCAAACATACTCGCTCGCTCAAGGCAATTTGAGGCATGCATTGCACCCTACCACTTCAAAATCTTATCAG
The DNA here is from genome assembly GCF_964263255.1 of Lissotriton vulgaris. Taxonomy (NCBI): domain Eukaryota; kingdom Metazoa; phylum Chordata; class Amphibia; order Caudata; family Salamandridae; genus Lissotriton; species Lissotriton vulgaris. The sequence goes on from NC_141694.1 coordinate 1,304,824,354, forward strand.
CTGCCCGTGCACATCCTTGCATCTTTCTCACCCTTTCAGCAGAACAACTGAGCCCAAGAACAAAAACACAAGAGCCCATGGTACTCTGTGTTCAAGGCACTGGGGACTTGGCATCTCCATTATGTGATGTTTTTTACCAGGCAAACAGAAAACAAAGTCTTTTTGAATCAAGCAGGTTTCAGTGGAAGTATGTATTTCTTTTCAGAACTGTGAACGCAGAACAATGGGAAACCATAGGTTTACATGAGGCTTTAAAAAAATTGCTCATGAATTGTGCTTTTCAGTAAAGTTACTTTACACATCTTTTTACACACATGTTAAAGTTAATTATGTTTATGGAAGCTCACTGGATCTCATTCTGAATGCCCCAGAACTTTTTTTTTCGGGCATAAACTTTGCGCCCAAATCTAGGTTACAACTAGTGCAGATTTACCAAACTCCCATGTTGTTTGTAACTGTGCAAATTTTATATAAATAAATAAAAGTACAGTTCACCAAATATCTTATCTATTGGTTAGTAGTTTGCTTTTTTTTTACTACAAAGCGGTACAAAAGGTGGTGGTGATGGACGGAGCATCTGAACCAATCAAACACTCCCACCCAGTCAAGAGAACTGGGTTTAATCCATCACCGTTCTTTAGCCCACTCCGCCACCCCAGTTCAGACATGGTCATATGCAAATCAGTCTGACCCTGTGCCTCATGGGAACAGTCCAGCCCGAACTGCCAAGCCATGCCTTCCCTGGACCGGAAACAAGCTTCCTAGGAATGGTTTCTGGCATTGCAGCCGTCTTCAGCCAGGCTTGCCTGAATCCAGTGGCAAAGTGAGCAAGGGACTCACGTCTGAGCATACCATGCCAATTTATGGCGAACAAAGCGGTACAAAAGGGGGTGGTGATGGACGGAGCATCTGAACCAAACAAACACTCACACCCAGTCAAGAGATCTGGGTTTAATCCATCACCGTTCTTTAGCCCACTCCGCCACCCCAGTTCAGAATGGCCATATGCAAAACAATCTGACCCTGTGCCTCATAGGAACAGTCTAGCCCAAACTGCCAAGCCATGCCTTCCCTGGACCGGAAACAAGCTTCCTAGGACCGGTTTCTGGCATTGCAGCCGTCTTCAGCCAGTCTTGCTTGAATCCAGAGGCAAAGTGAGAAAGGGACTCATGTCTGAGCATACCCTGCCAACTTATGGTGAATAAAGCGGTACAAAAGGGGGTGGTGATGGACGGAGCATCTGAACCAATCAAACACTCACACCCAGTCAAGAGATCTGGGTTTAATCCATCACCGTTCTTTAGCCCACTCCGCCACCCCAGTTCAGACATGACCATATGCAAATCAGTCTGACCCTGTGCCTCATGGGAACAGTCCAGCCCGAACTGCCAAGCCATGCCTTCCCTGGACGGGAAACAAGCTTCCTAGGACCGTTTTCTGGCATTGCAGCTGTCTTCAGCCAGGCTTGCTTGAATCCAGTAACAAAGTGAGCAAGGGACTCACATCTGAGTATACCCTGCCAACTTATGGAGAACAAAGCGGTACAAAAGGGGGTGGTGATGGAAGGAGCATCTGAACCAATCAAACACTCACACCCAGTCAAGAGATCTGGGTTTAATCCATCACCATTCTTTAGCCCACTCCGCCACCCCATTTTAGACATGGCGTATGCAAATCAGTCTGACCCTGTGCCTCATGGGAACAGTCCAGCCCGAACTGCCAAGCCATGCCTTCCCTAGACCGGAAACTAGCTTCCTAGGTCCGGTTTCTGGCATTGCAGCCGTCTTCAGCCAGGCTTGCTTGAATCCAGTGGCAAAGTGAGCAAGGGACTCACGTCTGAGCATACCCTGCCAATTTATGGCGAACAAAGCGGTACAAAAGGGAGTGGTGTTGCTGAATACAGCTTTCTAATAAACTTACTTCCGCAATAAACTTTTTCCTTCTCAGTATTTGAAGGCTATTTATTCTTCCCCTCAAAAAAAGCCTTGTATGCATCCCATACTAGGCCCGCTGGTGCACTATCCATATTGATGGCAAACAATTCCTCTGACTCTCTTGTAAGTGCTTCTATCACTGCCTTGTCTACCAACAGAGTGCGATCCATAGTCCACCTTCTTTGTGTTAATCCGGTAAATATTGATAGGGCCAAAGACACTGCTGAATGGTTGGAAAAATGTGCCCCCACATGATTTTTTCCACATAATCTCTAAGACCTTGATCAACTAAGAAGAAATCCATTCTCAATTGGCGTCTGTATTTTTTAAAGCCCTTCCAGACTCTCATCATCTTTTTCCAGATGCCACACAACCCCAGTTGTACCATGGAGACTTTAATTAGTGATTGCATCTTACTATTTATAATTGACCGGCTGTTAACAGAATGGTCCAGTGAATTATCTAGAAATAAGTCAGAATGACAGGATCTCTAAAATTCTGTAATTCTGTTAACAGTCCCCCAAATGGCCTCATATTATAGATATTGGGTGTACTTTCCTTTTTCAGACATTTCCATTTCCACTCAAGGGGGAGTGGTTGAAGAAATTACATGCTAAAATTAATAGTTTTATATGGGACTCAAAAGTCCTCCAAATTGCCTGGAAAAAACTATGCAGAAGGAAAGAAAAGGGGGGCTTATGTCTGCCAGAGTTAACCGACTATGCTTGGGCCTTTCATCTAAGGTACAGGAAGATGTTACTAACTCAACCAGACAATGCGGACATTGGTAAAATGTTTAGGTGTATGTTGTCAGATATTAAAAGAGGAAAGCAAGTTTTATGTACAAGTACAAGTTTGACAACCCCAAATACTTCAAAAGCGTTCACCGTAAACCAGAGGATAGCGGTACTGGGATCTCAGTTGTCCGGGGAAGACTCAGCCAACTAAGGGCAAGTGACTGCAATAGTCATTAGGACGGGTGGGCTGCCTGGAAAACACACACATGTATATATATATATATATATAAATATATATATATATATTCACTGAAAAAACCATAGGTTTCACACCAGTTATAGTTAGCTGGAAATTTTACTGACATAAAACCATTGAAATTCCCACGTTATAGTTAGTTGGACTCACTATAACTTGCGCGCCTGCAATGCACTGCTGATGACGTCACATATTACATCACTCATGACATGGTCAGTGACATCACTCATGACATCACTGATGACACCATCCAGTGAATGTGTGTCTTTCTGAAAAATAAATATGTTTTATACATGTATTTGTAAAGGTCGAAGGACGAATACATGTTTAAATAAGTGTGTAAATGGATGTTTTTTTAATAAAATATTGATTGGTTAACTGGCTTATAAAGTGTATCTTAGTGAATACATATATTAGCGAGTAATTTTTAAATATTTAAATATATGTATCAGTGTTTCACTTTGTGTATAAGTGGCTGCATGGGTTGGTGACTGACTCACTGTTTGTATGTGTTTTGAAGACAGCATATGCGCAGGACTGTATGGGTGGATGAGTGTGTATATGTGTGTGTTAGTGAGTGAATGCCTGCCTCACTAGTGTCTTTATGAGTCAAGTCAAGTCAAGTCAAGAGATTTATATAGCGCGCTACATACCCATATGGTCTCAAGGCGCTAGAGGAAGGGTATATGTGAGTATTGATGTTTATAAGTGAGTATATGTGAGAGTGAGAGATTGAAAGAGTTCCTGTTTAAATAAGTATGTGTTTCTATAAGTGATCGTTTAAGAGAGTAAGTATGTGTAAGTTTCCTTAGAAGTAATGTGCTAGTGTGTGTATAGCTGTATATGCAAATAAATGGATGTTCAATAGTTTATTTGCATGTGTGAGTATGTGTGTGAGTAACTTTTGGATGACTGTCGGTGTGTAACAGGATGTATATGTGTATCACTACATATGATGAGTGAGTATATGTATGAGTGACTATATAGAACTGTTGCTGAATGAGAGGATGTGTATATAGATGGTGGAATTACTGAATTGGTTGTTGTAACTGGTATGGGTGTCTCCATTTTTTGAAAATGTTAGTTTCTATTTTTGAATATGTGTTTCAAGGGTTACATTACACTGAAAGGAGGTCTGTCAGTCTGTCACAAGGATGGAGTCATCAGTGATGTCATGAGTGATGTCACTGACCATGTCATGAGTGATGTAATATGTGACGTCATCAGCAGTGCATTGCAGGCGCGCAAGTTATAGTGAGTCCAACTAACTATAACGTGGGAATTTCAATGGTTTTATGTCAGTAAAATTCCCAGCTAACTATAACTGGTAAGAAACCTATGGTTTTTTCAGAGAATTTAATAGGTTTTTTAAATGCTAATTCCTTACTATAACTGGTGTGAAACCTATGTTTTTTTCAGTGAATTTCAAAGGTTTTTTATTAGCAAATATCTATAGCTATGAAATGTAATATTTTTTATAATGAATCCTATATTGTATATTTATGTAATACTATTTTTGTTATGTATATTGTTCATGTTTTTTTTTTTTGCCCTGGAGCGCTCCCGATGCGCATCCCGGTGAGCGCACCGGTAAGCGCAGGATTGCGGCGCACCCCAGGGCGCGTACCGGTGAGCGTCCCGTTAGCACTGTTGCCGCGAACGAAAACATCATCGTGACGTATCGCGTAGCCGCGTCCGTGTGATACGCACGGTGTAAACTCACCCAGAAGCACTCGAGCGCATACGATCGCGCAACGTAAGCATCCGATGCGCTTACGCGACGCACCCCGGGGCACGTAGCGTAAGCGCGTCGGGTCATGTGACCTAAAAATAAAACTTTTTCTTGGTTCAGGACAGTTTTGGTTTCCAAATGATGAAAGCCCTGGTCATGTGACCTGAAAATAACACTTTTCATTGGTTCAGGACAGTTTTTTTTCCTAATGATGAAAGCCCCCACCTTTTTTCCTCATTCTCACTTTGTACTTTGAGTGAAGAAGACCTGTTAAAAGACCTCTCTGTAACTTTTTGGATGAAAAATGGCTTCAGTAGCAGCAGCAGCAGGAGCATCTCAGCCACCACCACCACCACCACCACCACCAAGAGGACCACCACAACACCACAGTGGTGGAGATGAAGAAGAGGAGGAGGAGGAGAAGGAGGAGGGGAGGAGGGCGTTCCTGCCAGAAGATAATACCCCATATAGGCCAAAGCAGCACATTATCTGGGAGTTTTTTTTCCATCCCAAAGGACCTCAAAAAAGTGAAAGGGTTACTTGCCTAATCTGTGGCACTGAACTTTCAAGGGGGAACCCTAACAACAAGTACTCTTTGGCAATAACACCATGATTCGCCACATGCAACGCCGGCATCCTAACAACTATGCTGCGGCAGAGGTCCGAGAACTGGACAGAAACCCTCCCCAATCTTCTCCCAGCAACTCCAAAAGAAAGCAACCCACTCCATTGGGTCCAGAGACAAGGGAGATGGTCCCAAACATACAACCCCAGTTTTGGCAATACAAAATCACTTGTATATTTTGTGGTAAAACAATTACCTATGGTGAGCAAAGCATAAAGCTCATCAACCGTGCTGGTGACAACCACAATTGCCCCAAAAAACCTTAATTTTTTCCTGATTTTTTTTGCTCAAGTTGAGCCATTTACAATTCCCTGTTTTTTGTTTCTCCCCATGAAAATAACAAAAAAAATATAAAATTGTTCATAAAAGCCAAAAAAAGTACAAAATGTTAAAAAAAAACAAAAAGAAGAAAAAAAACAGTTCTTTTTAGAACTACCTCCAATTTATAAAAAAAAGCTATATTTTTTTAGAACTCTGTCATTCTTTTTTCCCCATGGTACGCTCCCCGGTACGCTCCCCGGTGCGCGTACCGGGCACCCCCCCCGCGCAAATCGAAAAAAAAAAAATATTTTTTTTGCCCCGCGGGCCCTTTTATTGGCTCCACATCAAACCTAGGGGGTCAGGGGGAGTCTACTCTGCTCCCTTTTGGTCATTTCCCCCTTTGTTTTTGCCACCTCTTGTATCTTGATCCTACCGAGACACAGGATGGCGGCCGCTCCGGACTGTTTGGAATGTTGACAGACGCCCGAGAGCCAATCAGCTTTCCTCTGCGAACTCGCGTAGCGCGCTGGTACGCGCCCCGGTGCGCGTACCGGGGCACGCTTATAGATATATATATCTTTTTTAACCTAAATTACTCAAAATCCACTGGAGCACATATCTTGAGACATAGCAAAGGCACATCGGGCTACCAGTCCCTACAATTTTGCCAAGTTTGGTGGAAATCCATTCAGCCGTTCGGGCTAAAAGTGAGTTTGACCGCCCTATGGAAATTAACATGGGGAAAACACGTTTTGGGACCCCACTTTTATCTCGGCCCCCGCTTGACGAATCCCCCCCCAAACTTTCAGGGAAGAAGCGGAGCGCCGCGAGGCAAATTTGAGGAAAATTTCAGGAAGATTCCTCAACCGGCGCAAAAGTTATTCCCAATAGAATGTTGCGATCGATATATATATATATATATATATATATATATATATATATATATATATTCACTGAAAAAACCATAGGTTATAGACCATATATAGTTAGGAATTCGCATTTACAAAACCTTATTTTACTCACACAAAACCATTGAAATTCCATATATAGTTAGTTGCACTAACTATATATCGCGCACCCGCAATCCACTGCTGATGATGTCACATATTACATCATTCATGACATGGTCAGTGACATCACTGATGACATCACTGATGACATCTCAAATGACATCACTGATGACATCTCAAATGACATCACTGATGACATCACTGATGACATCTCATTTGACATTACTGATCACACATCACTGATGATATCATTAATGTGATAATACGATGAACCTCTTCAGACTCTAATATAACCTTAGATACAATCAGTGTAAACAGACACTCACAGACTGTCACTCATCCATGGAGTTACTCACACACCTAGTCAGTCATGCAAAGAATCAATCACACCTCCATTTCCTCAACTATACAGTTATACAAACTTTACTTATTCAAACATATACTAACACATATTTACTCTCTTATACAATCCCTGATACAAGTTCACAATGATCCATACAGCCACTCACACATTCACTGGCTCTTATGCACAGTTATTTATATATGTCAACTCTCACATGTACTGTGTTTTACATATGTACTTACTTTGACATGTAGCACTGAGATATCCATTCACTCACCAATACACTCATGCACACAGTCAACCGCCCATACAGCTGTTTCCACATGCACTTTTGAAACCATACATCTAGTGAATCAACTGCTCACACATCTATGCACAGAGTCATACACCTCCCAGCCACCCACACACACACTCAGTCTGCCATACAAATACTTGGGCAACCAATCAATAACCCATATAGTTACTCATATAGCTACTTATCAACACATGCAACAGTTTACAGAACAACAGACATAATGATGCACAAATTAAGACAGTTTAGTCACTAACCCATGCACTCAGTGAGACACATTTAATCACTCACTCATACAGTCAGTCATGCACCTACTAAATCCTTCATCCAGACACTTGTACATCCACTCATTCTTCAATATGTAAGACATATTTTAACTTTACAGAAACATACAGTCACTGGATGTTGTCATCAGTGATGTCATCAGTGATGTCATTTGAGATGTCATCAGTGATGTCATCAGTGATGTCACTGACCATGTCATGAATGATGTAATATGTGACATCATCAGCAGTGGATTGCGGGTGCGCGATATATAGTTAGTGCAACTAACTATATATGGAATTTCAATGGTTTTGTGTGAGTAAAATAAGGTTTTGTAAATGCGAATTCCTAACTATATATGGTCTATAACCTATGGTTTTTTCAGTGAATTTTCAAGGTTTTGTAAATGCTAATTCCTAACTATATATGGTCTATAACCTATGGTTTTTTCAGTGAATTGTCAAGGTTTTGTAAATGCTAATTCCTAACTATATATGGTCTATAGCCTATGGTTTTTTCAGTGAATATATATATATATACATACATATATAAACATATATCATCTGTATATCTATATAAATGCAAACATAAATGCATGCATACATATACTTATATGCATACAGATGCATGTTATTTACATGAAAGTTGAAAAAACACTAATAAAAGCAAAGCTAAAAAGCCACCTCATTACAAACAGAATGGCTTTAACTTAAACGAGGGCGAGATCTATTGCATTTTCAATGCTTGTTTACTTTGGTTCCATCAAGAAGGCATTCAGATGTGTCACACATTTGCCATAAATTCTGAATGTTAGCACTCTAGTTGCACATTAGATCACTGTAGTAAAGCTACTGCTCACCAGGGACCTCTGCTGCTGGTATTCAAAGTGCATGTTTCAGTCTGCATGTCAGAATTTTTTTAATGAAATAGAAGAGGATTTGAGAAGTCACTCAAAATGATCCCTAATTTTTCTTTCTGAAGCACTAATCATACTTTCTATGGCAAAATTAACCCCCTCATGTTGTTCCCTTTTAAATTGAGTGTTTTCAGACTTACCACTTCATTCCAATCAAGATGGCTTCTGGTGTGCCATACTTTTGTCATAAGTAAGACTGTTAGCGCTCTAGTTGTTCTTTAGAACACTCTGGGACATTCTGTCATTGGGCTATACTTGGGGTACATCTGGGTGATATTTGGGCTACATTTAGGCTCTTTTGTCTCTGGTGGCCATCTTGGGAGACTGTATGTCAGAATTGTTTAATGAAATTGAAGAGGGTTTGAGAAGTCACTCAAAATGTGCCCTAAATTTTCTTTCTGCAGCACTAATCATAATTCATATGGCAAAATATACCCCCTCATTTTGTTCCTTTTTAAATTAAATGTTTTTACTTGGGCTACATCTGGGTGATATTTGGGCTACATTTGGGCTCTTTTGTCTCTGGTGGCCATTTTGGGAGGCTGCATGTCAGAATTTTTTAATGAAATAGAAGAGGATTTGAAAAGTCACTCAAAATGTGCCCTAAATTTTCTTTCTGCAGCACTAATAATACCTTCTATTGCATAATATACCCCCTCATTTTGTTCCTTTTTAAATGAAATGTTTTAAGAGTTACCACTTTATTCCCATCACGATGGCTCCAGGTGTGCTATACCTTTGTAATAAGTAGGACTGTTAGCGCTCTAGTTGTTCTTTAGAACACTCTGGGGCATTCTGTCATTAGGCTATACTTGGGCTACATCTGGGTGATATTTGGGCTCTTTTGTCTCTGGTGGCCATTTTGGGAGACTGCATGTCAGAATGTTTTAATCAAATAGAAAAGGATTTGAGAAGTCACTCAAAATGTGCCCTAATTTTTCATTCTGCAGCACTAATCATACTTTCTATGGCAAAATATACCCCCTCGTGTTGTTTCTTTTTAAATTAAATGTTTTAAGAGTTACCACTTTATTCCAATCAAGATGGCTTCAGGTGTGCCATGCCTTTGTAATAAGTAGGACTGTTAACGCTCTAGTTGTTCTTTAGAACACTCTAGGAGGCTGCAGTAGAACACAAAGGAATCAACTGACAGTCTCTGTCCTTGTTGGATGTACATGTTTTACTGAGAATGTCAGACTTTATTTTCACATGACTGAGAAAGATATTGTGAATTTACAGAAAATATGCTTTCAGTTTAGCTTATAGATCCCCTTCCAAACCACTGTGGGAAAATCATGAGATATTAGTTTTCTTTCAAACAATATTCATGATATCACAGCAGAAGGTTTTTTCACATGGTAAAATCACCTTAGAACCCACCACAATTCCTAAAACGAGTCTGGTACCATCAACAAATGATTTATAATGTAACTATAGTCCTAAAACCCTCTATTAACTACAATGCTTTTTAATGAGGTGCTATCATGTATATTGGTCCCAAGATGGCTGCCAACACTTCTTGGATGAAGTGCTGACAGCCAATCAGATCAGATGTGTGGTTAGGCTCCGCCCAGATATATATCTTTTTTTGAACCTAAATTACTAAAAATCCACTGGAGCACATATATTGAGACCTAGCAAAGGCACATTGGGCTAACAGTCCCTACAATTTTGCTAAGTTTCGTGCAAATCCATTCAGCCGTTCGAGCTAAAAGTGAGGCCAACCGCCCTATGGAAATTAACATGGGAAAAAAGCGTTTTGGGACCCCCCTTTTTTCTCGGCCCCCCCCTCGATGAAACCCCCCCAAATTGTCAGGGGCTGCTCAGAAACAAAATGTTCCATTTTCCTGAAAATTTCAGCCAATTCCGTCCACAAACGCCAAAGTTATTAGACATAGAATTTTCAAAAATCCCATAGAGAAAAAATCCTAACTATATATACCTACTGGCGACCGCCAGTAGGTAATATATATATATATATATATATATATATATATATATATATATATATATATATATATATATATATATATATATATATCTCAAACTTCAAATAACTCCTCCTGCAACACTAGGACCCTGGAAGGGTGGCGTACACCCCGTTGGAGCGTGCCGGTAATCAATATTCCAAACCAAAAGAAGCAATCACGTACGCTCTCAGGAAGAAAGTAGGCAACCAGCGATCTTGATATCCCGTTCTAATCTAAACAACGCATTTCGGCGAAAACCTTGATCATGTGTGAAAGTGCACGATAATTCAGACACTGATAAAGTTACACGATAAAATAAACATAAACAGAGAACAATGTTCACTCACAATACCTCTCGTTTTGGCAGCCATCTTTGAATGGTACGTAGTTCAAAATGTCTAATTACTTCTCAGCTGCGATGTACACTGAGAGCCCTATTTGAAGACAATGTGCACAATGTGCACACTGTGCCGTGCACGTATGCTTTACCCGGAAGTGCCGCAACTGGGTCTAGTGATCAAATTTGAAGAACTCCAATTCTTCTTATTGGCATCAAAGTTGAGTTTAAACCGAAGTTGCCGTACATATCCCTAATGTGTTATGACAGAGGCTAAAGTGAACATAATAAAAAAAGGCTTTTATAAACAAAGTGGGGGAGGCTTTAATTAAAAGGCTTTTCTAGAAGGAAGAAAAACAACTTTTATACAATAGGTTCGAACATGGATAACCTATGATTGGGGATATATTCCATGTACCAGGGAATTGTAACATGAAAATCTAACAAACTGGTTTGTGCTTTATTTGAGGGTAATTGCCATAAACAAACACATAAATTGCAAAACTAGGAAAACTTGAATACGTTTGTTTATCACACTATTGCTGTGGAAGTCCAGGCCACACTTCACCCCTAGGGATCACCTTATTGATTGTAATTGTCCGGCCCAGGTACCTGGGTTACTGGGTTTCCCCATTTGCTTTATTTACTGTAGGGCAATCAGGCAGTGCCTGATCGGCTGGCCTGACAGGTCAGACTCTGGGCCGGTTTGTTTTGTTGTTTGTGTGTCTATTTTATGATCTACTAGGCCGGTTTTTATTGTTGATTTCCTTGATATTAAAAAAAAAAATTGCTTGGAGCCAGCTCAAATCCATGCAGTCTTCTATATCTTGCAAAATACTTATACAGCATGCCTTTACAAGTTCAAAATTGCCCCAGTTTGCAAACGTGGCCTACTTTGTTTTAGCTATCTAATAAGGTAAAGGGGGCCACTTTTGTTTTGGTGCCCAGGTCTATTTCCTGCCCCAGTCCGACCCTCCCAAGGCGTCTGCAGCACTCAAATTGTGTTACCCTTTCAAGAGTAAAAGTTAGGCACTATGTCTAGCTTTGCTTATAATTTATCACAATCATTGCAATGTGTGTCGTACTGAAAGTGATGGACACAAGACAGAAAATATCACTACTAAAATCCTCTTCCTCATTTCCTGCAGATATGGTCCAAGGGTGCTGATTAGGTTGAGAAAAGGTGCCTTATTTGTATAACCTAAGACTGTGGGTGACCTTGTCTTCCACCATTATGTGTTTTTTACCTCCGTGCTGCCAGAGACAACTTTGTTTAACGAAGATGCTACTTTGATGCAGCAAGATTCATGCACAAGGGACTGCTGATAATGCTCCTCTTTTTTCAGCCCTAATAGAAATATGTTAGAAAATGTGTTATGCCTGGTATGCAATGCACAACTACTGTGAATCTAGTTATTCACTCCATTCACTTCAATACATAATACAAAAATATGAAGGTTTACACTACAGTGATTTCAAAATATATATGCAAAATATGTACTGTTTATCTTGCATATTTGATCTAATGACTGGTGATGGGTGTGATCACCTACATAGATTATGGCATAAATAACATATGTTTTGCTAAAACATAGACCCTAAAACTGCCAGATAGTTCCAGTTTTCGCACGAGGTATAGAGGGGTGTTTAAGTATAGGGCTTTGTGGGTCATGCAGGCAATTCTTAAATGAATCCTGGCTTCACATGGAAGCCACTTTAGGGATTTCAGATCCAGAGAGATGTGGTTGTTTCCTTTTTAAGAGAGGCCCTTAGTGGAGCCAACTTGTAGCTAGGTAGACCGCAAAGGGTTGCACTACCATAATCCAACCTAGAAATGACTAAGGCCTGACCAGCAGGCTTGAAGTCATTAGAAAGAAGGAAGTGTTCCGTTTTTCTTAGGATGCTCGTTTGGAAGTTAACTCCTTTGGTGACTGAGTTGAGATGCTTTTGCATGTTCAAATTCCTATCTAGTATTATTCCCGGGAATCTTGTGGAATCTATGATGTGGAGTACGCAGTTGACAGCTTTTAGCTGTTTCATATGTTCTTCAATAATGTGAGATTGCTTGGGTAGGGAGATTAGGAGGAATTCCGTTTTGAGGGAGTTTAGCTTGATATGGTAGGAGGTCAGCCAGTTTTGGGTTTCGTGTAGAGTTCTGATATCATCAGGGGAAGAGATTTTCAGGTACAATTGTTATTGTGGTCCCAAGTAGCATAGCTTCTTGCCTATCCTTTTGATTGGATGAGTTGCATTGTACCATTAACTAGTTTCTAATTTTTTTTTATTTTAGTGCTCCATTTTTTGATAATTAATTCTGCAAGGGTCTGGTCTGCTCAATTATTTTGCTTGTGTAGCATTACATGAATACTTTAAATTAAAAACAAAAAAATTACTCTTCTAAAATGTCAGGCTCAGAAAGAGCAAAACATCTTTAAAAAATGTTTATGTGCAGGAAGATGTCCCTTCCTGCACATAAACAATAATTGCCTGCAACACAGACACCCTTGCACCATACAGCAAGGGTGCCTGCATTTCAGGAAATCATCCCTGCAATGCAGGCACACTTGCTCTAAGGCGCAAGGGTGTCTGTGTTTGTGCTAGACAGCTTCTTTTTAGCGCCAGCGCAGGGGAAAACACATGGGTGCGCCGTATTGTTGTAAATACGGTGCATCCTTGCATTTTTTTTTTAATGATGCCGTGCGGAGCTGCAAAGTTGCTCACAGTGGCACGCTGTGCCATTTCCTTGTACATATACCCCATTGTGCCTTAGTTTGGAGAACTTGCTCAAAGAAATCTCAAGCTGACAATAATGACATATATCAGAGCATAACTCAAAGAGGGCTAATTTTCACAACCAATAATAATGGCAAGTACTTTCTGCTATTCATCTCAAAAACATCAAAAACATCCATGATATGTTTTGTTAACTGTCCAGTCTTTACCCACAAAAACATCACTTAGCATAACTGTGCACAAGGGGCACCGACGTTTTTTCTAAGTAGCTTATGTGGCTCTTATTCGCCCATAATGTTGACAAACAAGAAAAAAGCCCCATCCGGCCTATGCTCCCAAGTAAACAGCAATAGCTTCCTCTTTCTTTCATCAGTATTTGTTCAATATCTGTGACTGCAGAGAAAGCTCCATTCTCATATTTTCCATAGGCTCCAGTTTCTGTACTATAGATTAAATAAAATAGGTGTTTTCCTTTAGAAAACGCTGGCTTTCCAGATCCACAGCTTCCTGGTGTTTATAGACAATGTTATGCAAGTCCCTCTCTGGGGCAGGACAGGTGGAATGAAAGAGAGTGGGAATGATTGAAGGGTCTTAGGAAAAGCATAGATGGCTTCCCTGTGGGAAGAATGAGCCACATGCGAAGTAGCTGATGGAGAAGGTTTATTGGAGAGCAGGCACAACCCAGCTTCCACCTTCCCTGCAGCCGTTCCAACTGCCGACCTCCTACCCTCCTTCCATTCTAGAACTCCTGTGGTTCATCTGGTTGCCTGGATACGTGCAGCCTAGATACCACATCTCCCCTTCCTACTTAAATGAACATTAATAATACCAAGTAGCCAATAAAGATGATATGTTGCTTCATGAACACTGTATATACAATAACGAAAATGTACATGAAGAGGGATGAAAAAGTTAAATGACAGCTAATAAGAATAACCTTAATAACAAAATAAAACAAAGAATAATAACATAAGAATAGACCACACTCCCCTTCAATATATAATGTAACTAAATTGACATCCAATGAACAGCAGCCTTAAACTAGAGTGTCATTAGCCCATTACAAAACCCTTGAATTTATTCAACACCACTGATGTTCCAGTTTGGCTCAATGATTAGAGTGGCAGAGCGGCAGACCCTGATGCAGAGGTCTAGCCCGGGACCAGGGTTCAATCCCACGCCTCGGCGGGTCTTGGGCTCAAAATTCCACGGACCTGATAATTCTTGCCTCGGTGCCTTTTCCAATCATGGAGTCCCACTCTGCAACTCTGGGCAATAGCTTGCTTAATCTCCACAATGGCCCCCACAACACTAAGGATGCCTGGCTTCCACCTTGGGGGTGCCCAGGAGTGGACGCCTCACAGGGAAAGCCAGGATGGGTTCCACAGCGGTATTCGTACAAGCGCCTTGAGACCCTTGCAGGTGAGTAGTGCGCTATACAAGTATCAATTTACAGTTCAAGTCAATACTTTTACACCACTCAAGTCATTCACGCACAGAAGACGCAACGGCGCTGCATGTACTTTGTTCAGTTGTTAAGGTTGGTACTCTCACATCGGTACCCAAGTCATTATTTTCATCCCACCACCACTCATTAGACTAGTGAGTGGATTTAAACATCCCTTTCCCGCTCTGCCAATTCGGAAGTTTGTTTAATCTTGACAATCTACTGGAATGACACACTTTCTTATCAATTAACAATGCAGATTTCACATACACTTCTTTGAGCTGTAGAGGTTCTGAGAACTTGCTTGCACCCTTCTTTGTTTTGTAGCCTAGTTTTACTCTCACCCAAACACCAGGTATTAACTACTTCGATGCTGATGACGGAACCGCTCCGTCATCAGCTGCGGTTGGGCTGTGCTGATGATGGAGCGGTTACGTCATGGCCAGGCCGCCGCGCCTGCGCGGCGCTGATTTCGCGCCTGCGCGGCGCGTTCTATTAGGCGGCGGGGCCATGACGGAACCGCTCCGTCACGAGCACAGCCCAACCGCGGCTGGTGACGGAGCGGTTCTGTCACCAGCATGCGGCCGCCGCGCGGCCGCCCCGCCCTCTTAGCGCTGTGGCGGAATAGCCGCCGCAGCGATGGGGTTAAGGACATATCTTTTACTCCATGCTTTTCATTGTAATACTCCTCATACTGCTGCTGCATTTAGACTAAATTATTCTTCACCACTGAGGGAGACTATTTGCTGCACAATTTCATATACATGCTGTGTTGTCCTTTGTGAAGGGTTCTCTCCCTCTTAAAATTCTAAATGAACGGTAATCAGTTACTATAGGCATAACCCAGTAAACCGAGGAGTTGGCTTAACGGCTAGGGCAGTTGGCCTCGAACTTGCGGAACCGGGTTCGAGTCTCAGCAAGGACGCGCAACATCCGGTGATTGGGGGCAAATCACTTAATCACCCTGTGTTGAACAAAAATTAACGTGTCCTCATGTAACGCAACTGGTGCTCGTGTAGGGCACTCTTGATACCTGATACTTTCGGGTCAAACTTGCGCTATATAAAACTCCGTAAAATGAAAAAATAAATAAGGGGCTTCCTAACTCTTTCTCTCAATTTAGACCCGCTTTAATGGCTGCTTGCACACTTCCCATTATCACTGCAATAAAACATTCCCAGCAAAATGATACACTGGATTCCGCTTACCATTCCTGACCAAGAATTCTGTGAACTTCTCGGTTGTAAATTGTGGCCCATAGTCACTAAGTATGGTTTTAAGAATTTCTTCCTTCAAAAATGTTCTCGCCAAAAAGGAAATTATAGCATTAGCATCCATCTGTTACTTCAAATTCAGGTAATTTACAATAGTGATCAATGATGACAATTATGTTTTTAGCTATTCTTCAAGTATCTGAAATGGTACCCAAAATGTCCACACTCACATCTTCCCAAGGATTCTCTGGACATTTCCATTTCCCTAGGAGTGGACAGAAAGCAGATTTTGCCTTGTCTAAATTAGTAAAGATTTGAAAATCCCTCACAAACCTCTTTGCTTTTACATCTTTTCCAGGCCACCAGTAAGATTAATTCACAAGTTCCGCTAGTTTGACAATGCCCAGGTACCAATCATGACTTATTTCCAAACGTTTTAACCATAGTCCTATGGGAGGTACTACTCTGCCCCCCCTAAAAAATCTAACTAGCTTTACTAAAGGACAATTCATCCTTGATCTCCCATAACATCTTGCATTCTTCCTGTAGCTTATTATTATCAGTACACCCTTTAGTGATAAACTTTTTCACCTGCACCAAAATGTCATCATCTTCATACTTCACCATCCACTCTTCATCCAATATTGCTAAATTACTTTCATAGTAATATGAATAACGATGTATGTGCGGTATCCACCCTACGCATACTTGCTACAGGAGTGCGCGACACACATGCCCAGTCTCATTTCGTAAAAAGGCTGTGCGAGGTTCACACCATCAATGAGGGTCCATGAAGCTAAGCGCGTATAGAGCTGAATGCTCACCCGCCTCACAAAATCATCTCCGCACTCGTCGGTATGTGCCAGAATGTAGCACACACCAGCTGACGGGTGCGAACTTGCCAACTTGCAGATATTGTTCTTCTACGTCCACTGAGCATGACCATGCTTCAGCAACACCACAAGCAGCACCACCGTTCTTCGCTTTCTCCCCTACAGCAAGTGCCTCTGTAGCCCTTCAGATGCATGGAAGATCGTCGCCAATTTGCAGGAAGAATGAGCCACATGCGAAGTTGATGGAGAAGGTTTATTGGAGAGCATGCACAAAGCACCTTCCGCCTTCCCTATAACTGTTCCAACTGCCGCCCTCCTAGCGTCCTCTCATTCCAGAACTCCTGTGGTTGATCTGGTTGCCTGGATACATGCAACCTAGATACCACATTCTCGCTCATCTTTCTTCTAACCTGGTATAACATGTCTGAACTGGACTACCTCCATGACACATTGGGTTTTTCTGTGCAGGTCATGAGCCTTCTTTTCACTCTGCACCCTTTTTTATGAAACAGCTTTACTGACACAAAGGTGAAATTATACCATGGGCATTGTCAGTAAGCATCCAAACAAAGCGGTTTCATGGTCCTTCATCGGTACTTAACTAGTCTGGATCAATGTGCAATGCATTTACAGATCCAAATACTCTACGACTAGACGATGTAGGGTCTACTGCTGTGTGCACTAAAAGGCTATCCAATCAAATAATGTACTCAAGAGTTAAATGCTATAAGAACACACTCAACCTCATAGGGGCACACCGTCCAAACCCCTGGTGTACTCTACATAAATTCAAAATATAGAAGGAGCGTGAAAATAAAACCGTCTAATTTGACGGAATTGGAGTCATAGAAGGTCTTAAGAAAACCAGTGGTTGATTCAAATTGGAATTAATATTGATCAAGCCCTGATGATGTCCCGGATGGGGACGAAATGCGTTGGCTGTTAACTTTGTATAGTAAATAATAATGCTCCTTCTGGAAGCTGACTAACATCGACATATGTTTCAGAATAAAGGAAATGAACTGTACAACTTTCGCTTGGAGGATTGCTTCTTGGAACTGATTACTTAATTAAAATGTGAAATTGGAATCATAACAATTCATGTTTTATTTTCACGCTCTTTCTATATTTCGCATTTACAGATCCAGTCAACAAGTTAAAATGCACCTAACAGGTTAGGAGGGGAGGGATACCTTTTAAGTCTCTTGAACTGAGCTTTGGCAATAAAGAGATGGAAAAAGTGAACAACAAGTAACGGAATAGAATAGCAAAATGATCAGACATGATCAGACATGATACGCACATAAAAAAATGTGAAACAGAGCAGATCTTCAGGAATTATTGATGAGCCATTCCTGCCTTTAGCCAGGTATGTGTACAGTCCCTTTGATCCTAACTTCTATGGGTTCCTTCTCTCCCCATACCGACCCGATTACCGAAAACAGAGCTGGAAGAGAGAATAATTCCCCTCCCACACTCCAGAAGGATGGGCCAAACACTGAAACCCCAGAAGGCAGACTTCAGTCACTCCACAGGCACATAGATGAGAAGCACAAACCCTGTCATATAGACCAACCACAGAAAACGATAGCATATGACCGAAAGGTGGCCCGTGTTGGTAGCCAGAGAAGCATAAATGAATTCAATAGTCAACAACTGCTCACGTGCTGGGTTATGCTATTCTGGAGACCATTTGGCAAGAACAACTTTTTTTCTAAATTACCCTCTGTTTTTGCTTTTAGCATTAGATTGATCCCTAGTCTAATATATAGATGCAGGGTGTTCAGTTATAAAATATCAGTTCTCAGGACCAACAAGAAAACAAGCATGATAACAAAACATAAGTACATTAAAAAGTAATACGTTTTATTTTATCCACTGAACATTCCGTTCACGAGATGCCTAGAAATGCATGCGTAACTATGGGGCATCAATATGAAAATGCTGTATGCGGATGGCTAACACTTTAATGCAGTTGTGCTATTGCACCCCTGGAGGAAGCTATCAGAGTGTATCTTTTCAAGAAAGGAACTACTCAGCAGGGCGTAGCTGGATCCATCACATGTCCTTGCAAGGCAAAGGAGGGCGTCCGTTGCAATGCATGAGTAGCGATGCATCCATTCGGTGCACTGGCGATGCAAAAATCCTAATATTACAGATCCCATTTTGCAGTCTTATCCAGACCATTGCTCAGAAGAGTAAATGTGTGAGTTTCTCTGGCTGGACTTCATGCTACAAGTGTTACGCATGGATATCATCAGAGTGCAGGTATGGGTTGTCATTTCTGACTCTTTGTCTACTTTCCCCTATCCCTGCGCCTGAGTCAAGTTTGTTCTCTCTTCTCCTCCTTTCTTCGCTGCCTGTCTTCTTCTAATGCCCCCTTGTACCTGACTTTTTGAACAAATATTAATATGTGCGCTATGTACAGTACTATAAGCACCTTTAACAGCAATCAGACTCAACGCAGAATCCTGCAAGTCAGTGACACAAGAGGAGAGGAGACTACTTAAGACAGTGGGGACCCCAAGGGCCATGAATAGATCCAGAACCCCACAGTCCATGGTGTCACTTTACCTCTCCGCTTGCTCAAGTGCTTCAGAAGTGGACGCTAACAGTGCTTACTCCTCGCCTTTGGTTCAACACAAACAGTTGCCTCTTTGACTCCTCCTATGCAGCTTTTGGCTCAACTGCACAGTTTACTCCCTGTGTGCTTCTGTGTTCCAATGCTTTATGCATCCTCTGCTTATTTAGTGACTCTCCTGCCTCCTCAGTCCTGTTGTGCCACATCTTACCAATCAGTGCATAAATCATGTATAAATTATGTCTCTAAACTATCAAAAAGAATTAATGTAAACACCTGGGTTCTCCATGGACGCGATCATGCAAGCGCGCACAGCATCATCGGTAGGATTCGTTGGTGTCAGCTCTGGAACAAGGGGTGGAAATAGTTTCAGAGACAATCCCTTCACCAGCCTGCTCTCCGCACCCTTATATTTCACCTATCTCTTCCCACTTACCACTATCGCTCCCTTGTTTCTCCCTCATTTATGCACCAACCTTCACTCTTATTAACACACCTGTCTCCACACCATCTATCAATCCCTCCGTTATCCAAATCTGTCTTTTTGTTTCTAACAGTTCCGCTCTATTCTTGCATGTCTCTCACAATTCTCATCTGCATATCTAGCTTACCTTCTTGCTTCTCGTCTCATTTTCACTTTATCAACATCTCTTAGCCTGATGCTCCTCCAATAGATAGTCTCTCTCTTCCACCCTATCTCAGAATCCCTTTCTTTTCTGATTCCAACAGCTCCTTTTTCATCACCTAGGTGACCTAACTCCACATTAATCACCCTCTTTTCAACCTCTTCATTCTATCACCAACTCTTCCTCTTTTCTCCACTTCACTCTCTATCCTCATGCAGCCCTACTCTCTCCAAATTGCACTCCTATCTCTGCCCCACAAGATTAATAAAAAACACAAGATTTGTGAGTCCATAGTTTCCATCTTGTTCAATAGAAAGCAACCGGAGAGCGAATGGTTCCGATGGTGAGACTCAGCGACTATTCTCATCAAATCCTGCCCAGACTATAAATACAGAGTTCACAATCAGTATATTTTGGCAAATTGGTAAAGCGAAGATTACGTGTCCAGTTTCATAGGGCCATAAGTAAAACGTTCTCAATGTCCTATAGCTAACAGTTGAGGTTAGGTCTTTGTGTGTGCCCACCTCAGTGAATTGCACACCTTAATGGGGGTCTGTGTCAAGGATTTTTACAGCACTCATTACCTTAACAAGCCTGCTTCTAAGAACTGCTGATGTTTACAGAGAAGAGACTAAAGGCATAAGGAGTTTGTGTTGCTTAAGATTCTATTTCACTCCAATTCAACAATAAAGCTACTTCTTTTGTCATCATCATCATAAACTTTATTTTCGATCACATAGATATTATAAAGTACTTCTCACATAATACATACAAACATAACAATCATAATTTAAATATAGTTTAAAAATAAGAGGGAATACGTAGTAAAACACAGAGTTGCCTTCCTAAAAAGATGGGGGCAGATGACTTATTGGCAGCATGACATGACATTGCTATATGGGACGTCACCCTATCTAGTCATGTCGTCCCGTATATGCACAATTGTTAGTAGAGCAACCCACATGCCGTTCATTTTTAAATGAATAATAAAACAAGGTTGGCAACCAGGCCCATACATAAATATTTTAAAGGGAAGGGACCAACACCTAAAAACACAAATCTCAATAAATACAATAGTAAAAAAAAATCACACAATATTAAATGATAAATATCAGACAATATACTGTGAACACCTAATCTATAGGGCAATCAGAAATGTTGTTAAACTGAACACCCCAACTCTACTTGTGTCAGTGCTAAGAATTCTGAGCACTTCAAGATGGTGTCTGGAACCAATAGACCTACATAGAGGGACAATCCACTCTGACTCCAAATTTTTGTCGTAAGGGCACAAGAATAATAAATTAACCAGGGATTCAGGTCCTCCTTCCCATGCTGGGCACAGATCATCAAGTAGGACTTGGGCTCACCATCTACTGCAGAGCACCCTAGTTGGGAGTGCCTTGTATCTAAATTCCGCCAATAGCTGGAACAATCTCCTCAATAGTGTGTTCATATTGGTGGTAAGGTTGAAATCTATGAACAGTAGCATAGGCGATCCCGTGGATTTGGTCACACTTCCCACCAAAATGATTTTCCAGTAGATTTCTTTAACACTGCCTCTGGAAATCTGGGACATCTTCTCCGGATCTGTTCAGTATGTTTCCAACCCCATGTTCCTCAGAAGCGCCCTAAGGGAACGTAACCAGAGAATTTTACTAGCAAATGGGGATAGGATAAGATGCATGAGTCCCACACGGTAGGGAGCAAGTGCTTCAGTAGACCACACCCATAGGCAAAACATTAAAAGCCTACACTCTTTATATTTTCTGCACAATCTTCTTTTGCGCCAGGTCTAGAAAAACTGGGGTGAAAGCGGTGCTTGCTGGAAGATCGAGTAATAGATCTTCTCAAAGGATGCTCAATCGCAGATAGACTACCAGTGTTCCCACATCCCCACAGTTCTGTTCCATATACAACTGAACCTAAGGCCTTTGTGTTATACATTTCAAGTTCTGGTGCCACTTATCTTGACATAGTTATTCTTTGGATCTTTTTATATGTGAAGTTTGTTGGATAAGTGAGAGATGTGCTTTCTCATGATAGGGAGTCCAACGCAAATTTGGGGTGACCAGTATACCAAAAAAAATCGAAAATGGAGACCAATTCGATAGGGTTCTCTGCAACAAGGATGACTTCAAACAAAACACCATTGGAGAAGACCATATACTTTGCCTTTGTGTCATTTAGCTTCAGCCCTCGCTCATCACAAAAGGAAATACAATCGTTCAGTAGCTGTTGGAGCCCTTGGGAAGACTTGGATAACAGTAGAGTGTTATCGGTGAAGAGAAGGGCTGGAGCTCTTCTCCCCACCACCGACTTTTGGGACGTCTCCCCCATCTCTGTCACGATATCCCACTACTCTGTTAATGAATAGCGAAAACAGAGTGGGTGCTAAAACGCACACACTGCATGACTCCACGCCTGATCTTAAAGGGGTCTGTTATCTGCCCCTCCCCTTCCTTTGTACACTTGACTCACCAAAGGTAATAACAGGAAGCATAGACAGCTTCTCCAGTAAGGGGTAAGAAGTAAAGGGTGAGCAAATCAAACACAGCATAACAGAGTATTGTCAAATCTATGACTCTTCTAGAGACTAGGGGATTAAGTTAGAGCAGGTGTCTCCAACCGGTCGATCGCGAGCTACCGGTAGCTCGCAGAGACCCTCTGAGTAGCTCGCGCTGCTTCCTGCTCAATTTAGTAGCCCTTCAATGTTGTTGGGCTTGTTTGGGCTCTTCTAGCTGTATTAAGGCTCCCTTGCCTGCCTTCACCCAAACCAGCTGCTCAGATTGGCTTTGAGCTTAGCTGGTGCGGGTCAGGCCGGCGAGGATGACTTTGTTGCTGATGATCATGTGAGTGTCTCGTGACTGGCCTATGGGCCCCCTGCCTTTCCCTCACTAGCACCGCACTGCGTGTCACGAGTGCGAAGGCAGAGTGCGTCGTAGCTGCAGCAGGCCGTGGCAGGGCAGGGCAGGGCAGAGCAGGTGGAGGGGCAGAGCAGGTGGATTTCCGGTCGCGCAAGCTGCGCAAGCAGCACAAGCAGTATAGAACTGCTGTGACCCGCGCCATCTGCCTTTTTTCAGCAGCACAACCTGCCACCTAATTTCCCTCGATCCCAGAGCAGCAGGTAAGCCATGGGCGCACGTCCGGCATGGGCCCTGGAAATACGACATAAAGGCCAGGGCTGCTAAAGACCCTGCAGTAGTGCATGCCGTCGTGTGTAAGCCTCCGTCCAGCATGCAGGGTCATTTAATGAGGGACAGAGAAGCGGTTGGTCATCTTCTTTCCAAGTCCTCTCATGTACCGTGGCTAATACACACCAGTATGCACTATTCGGGTAACTTAGCTAGCAGATCTGTACAGTCATATGCATTGTGGTTTTGTGCCTGTACTTGGAGATCCGGGGCTGTGACTGGCGCCGTGCGTTCCAGCCATCTATAGGCCGACCCTACCTAGGTGAGCCCAGCCCAGCCCCACAGCGAATCTCTGTTAGCGACGACCTAAGGCTGTCTCCCTGCGTTAGCTTCTAATAATCTTCATAACATTCCGGGACTGGGTAATACAGTAAACTAGCAAAGCACCACATAGGCTCAAATCCTGCCTCTTCACTTAGCATCACAAGCCTATGTAATCCACCCGCCTGCACTCCGAGATTCTGAGGTCACAGAACCTGTCCTAGGGATATGTGTTTGTTCAGGCCGGGGATGAGACGCTGGCTGTAAGAATATATATGATTGTCTGACTGATTTCTTAATCCTGTGCTTCTGCTACCTCGCTCGCTTCAACAACATTCCCCCTGCTCCTTGAAACGGGCATCAGAGCACTGGGCAGAAATGGAAGAGCTTTGATAGCGGCAGACTTTCTGTCGTTCCTTGGGAGGGCACCGAAGAGTTGTGTACCGTCAACGTCGGGTTCTGGTAGCAGGGGTTGACCAAACTCTCCGAAATGGACATTGAAGTCTATGCGAATCTTAGTGGCCTGAGCACCTGCTGCAGAGAGGCCTACTCATGAGTCACACGCAGGCTTCTATCCGGGCTGGGCACATGCACCTTTCTACTTTACGACATCCTGTGATTCTGGGCAAATCAATTAATCTACCTGTACCTTAAATGAAAAAAAAGAAATGGAAAGAAAAGAGCCATGAAAACTGAAAGTGTCCTTGTGTGTCGCGCTATTTCATTTACTATCTAATTATCATATTTGTGTTAGAATGGATCATCTTACAAACAATGTGGGCCTTTGTACAGTGTCATTTTTTTATATGTCCACCGTTTGAGCAGTGTGTCATCTGCATTATCATTGCATATTGCACTGTGTTCCTACAAAGCAAGTTAGTTATTTGTGGAAACTAAGAGAGAATTGTTCTGTTCTCATTTTTGGTATTATTTGATAAGAGATCAATGATTACATTACGATGTTGTGTACCTCGAAAGTATGAGATGTACAGTGATAAGTGAGTCTCATGGGACAATTGTTGCATTCTTCTATTGCTCATGTGTGTTCAGTAGTAGAGCCTGTCCTAACACCTTTTCTCACCATCTCATGTTTTTACACACCTACACTTTCCACACAGGATAGGATTAAGCCTCAGATGTGCACTTCTAATTTTGTGCCCGGGCCTCTTTTCTTTCCCATTCCGACAAGCAGTGGCCTCCTCTTTCACGCCTTGTGTTGTGTCACTATTGTGGCGTGTGCTTTATTTTCTTGTCTCACTGTTGTGTCTGTGAGTCTTCTTAATATACGGCCCACATGTCAGTAATGTGGCATGTCATGGCCCTACCTATTTAATACATTCCCACCTATTGGCCAGGAGCCAAGGCTCACACATGCTGCCCAGTACCCATCATCTTCTTGCATGGCTGCAATAGTATGCCAGCTTGTCTTGAACAGCAGTGATGTTCTTCAGGCTGGGCCCTGGGGAATATACTTTTCAAGGGGGACTGTGTCATTTTCTTTTTGTGTGCAGTTTTATAGCGCAAACTAGAACCGAAGGTATCATAGCGATTTACATGAGCATCAGTTACGTTACAAACGGACACATTACTTTTTGTTAGGCACTGTGAGATTAAGTGATTTGCCCAGCCTCAGAATCAAAGAACGTTGTGCGCCCCTGGCGAGAACCGAACCTGGTTTCGCACCACAGAGTTCCACCGCCCTAGCAGTTAGGCCACATTCTGTCCCCATCTTTAAAATGGCTACACTTGCTATCTTGCAATGTCTGGTTCTGGTTATTAATAGGTGTGTGCAAAACACGTAATTTCCATTCACGCAATTAGGTGAAATTTTGGAAAAAATAGGTCCAATCACGCAAAATGCTTTAAATGCCAAATTTCAGGGCTATAGTTAGTACTTTATTCTGGGTCTGGGGGGTATATTTAGCAAACTTTCACACAGCATACCTAGCTAGCCACCTTGCTGCGCTAAGATAAAGGACAGGAATAGACAAGCATTTAAGAGGGTAATCATGGTTAGTTGGAGAATTAATATTTTTTAGGTCGGAAGGTGATATTGTGGTGTGGGTGATATCAGTCACCATAAGCCTGAGGTCCCAGGGCTATGTCACAAAAGTCTGCTGCTGTCATGAAATATTACCTGGAGTAGTTTTGAAAGCTTGTCTTAATTTGAAAAAAGTCCAATCATGTTTGCTACAAATGTAGGAGAACCCAATCAAATTTTGATTTGCAAAAACGTAATCTTTGTGAATTTGACACTTGGTGTGTGTGGTACAATTTTAAGTCCTCTTCCTATTTATAGAAGACGACTAAAGACCATACAAGCCCAGAAGTATGCTTTGGTCAAAATTAATGAAATGTCAGGTCATTTGTGAAAAGCAGTCCTCCTGTGTTCATAATTACACATAGCTAAGGTGGGTTACTTATCTTACTTTCAAACTGTGCTGTTTACTTTACCAGCATGGCTGCTATTCACAAATGGTCTGCAATATAACATTCTAAAGGTGTCCACGTGGTATTAAAAGGTCCTGATTTTGAAGCTATTATTGTGAAAGGTCGTAAAGTGGTTTGAAAACACAACACAAATCCAAAGTCAATCCTTTCAGTGTTTCTAGGGAACTTTAAGTCTTGTGTTCAAACCACAGTATGGTGGGCTCTGAAGAAAATATTTTTTTAACCTTAACGTCAATGAAACTAGGCGTGAGGGGTCTCTCGGAAAAATGCGCGAGTTGCCTGGGGTTTGGTAGCTCACGACGATTTTCACTGACCAGAAGTAGCTCTCACTACACAAAAGGTTGGAGACCCCTGAGTTAGAGGGCAGTTTGGAATGAAATCTTCCAAATAACTCCAGACTCACTATCAATATTATTTAAATGTCTTGCTTCCTCTTGCCCCTTTAACCCAGTTTACAACCTGCTGGCATCAGTGCAGCCCTCTGTCGCACCACAGACCATACTTTATAGCCCCTTGGAAAATATCTACAAGTACCCACAGTGTGCACTGATGTTGCATGTATTGTAATTGTTCTTTGTAAATGAGGGAAGTTTGCACTGCTACAGTTGCTCTAATTGTTCTGTGAGGGATGATTGCACTGTATATATACTTGCTATACCGCTTATATGTGTCAGAGGAAGCATACACTGATGGTACCTACATCATACCGGTTCTGAGTGTATGAGGGAACCTTTCACTGCTGCTGATGCAACATACCCTATATGTTATGTTATGTTATTAATACTTGTAGAGCGCGCAATTGCCCTAGGGTGTCCTGGCGCTAAGTACTGATTTCCTGGCAAGTGTAGGCCTAGCAATAGGAGAAAAGCCATGTCATAAGGCCCTTGCGAAAGGAGATGAGGTCTGGAGCGTTTCTAAGTTGGACCAGGACTTCATTCCAGGCTTTAGCTGCACAGTGAACAAAACTTCTACCTCTCCAGTTGGTCTTTTTGCAAAGGGGGATTTGAACAAGTTTAGCTCCAGTGGATCTTAATATTCTCTGTGGGATGTACCAAGAGAATTTCTTCCTAATGAACTCTGGACCAATGCCATTGACTGCTTTAAAGACAATAGATAGTGCTTTAAAGTGTGATCTTAACGGTATTGGGAGCCAATGTAGTTTTCTCAGATCTCCTTTGACCGAGGTAAACCTGGATGTTCCGGTCAGCACTCTGGCTGCAGCGTTCTGGACCAATTGCAACTTGTTCATATGTTGTTTTTGAACATTGAGATAAAGACTGTTGCAGTAGTCCAGCCGCGACATTATGAGTGCTGTCACCACCGTCCTAAGATTTTCTTTGGCCATGAAGACCTTTATTTTCTTGATGATTCTGAGGACCATGAAACATGCTGAGGTCACCATGTTCACCTGGTTCCCCATGGTGAGTTTATTATCCACCATGATCCCCAGATTCTTTGGTTTCCTTGATGGTTCAGGACACAAGCCCAGACCCTCCGGCCACCAATCTGGTGTCCAGACCAAAGGATTGTTACCAAATTTCAAGACCTCGGTCTTCCCCGATTTCAGTTTTAAGCAGTTGGAGGACATCCAGGTTGAAATAGAGCCCATACACTCATGGAAGAGATCGCCCGTCTTCTTCTCCGTTCCCTCCGTCAGCGACAACACAATTTGTGTGTCGTCAGCATAGGAGGTGAGCTGGAAACCAAAGGACCTGATGATGCCGGCCAGTGGTGCCACGTAGATATTAAAAAGTGTATGGGCTAAATGTCGAGCCTTGTGGCACCCCACATGGAAGAATAAATGGTTCTGACATGTTCCCGTCAAGGTCAACCGTTTGAGACCTATCCAATAGGAATGATCGCAACAATTCCCATGCTGTGCCATTGACCCCTATATCCGAAATCCGGTTCAGCAGTACATTATGGTGGACGGTATCGAAGGCCGCAGATAGGTCCAATAGGATAAGTATGGCAGTTCCTCCCTTATCCACTGCCTCTCTAATTTCCTCCGTAGATTTTAATAAAGCCAACTCAGTGCTATGAAAGGCTCTAAACCCATATTGCGTTGGGTCTAGGATGTTATTAAATGACAAAAAATCACTAAGTTGTCTATTCATTTCCTTTTCTAGCAATTTCGCTGGCAGCAGGAGCCTAGAAATAGGTCTATAGTTGTTTGAGTCCTTAGGGTCTAGTGACTGTTTCTTTAGAAGCGGCCGCACGGAGGCTTTTTTCCATAATTTGGGAAAGATTCCAGAGGATAGAATTGCATTAAGCAAAGGGGTAAATGCAGATCCAATTAAGTCAGGGATCTGCTTAATGATCCACACTGGACAAGGATCACTGGGTGCACCCGATTTGATGAGATCCAGCAGTTTAGGTGTATCTGGTCTTTCCAAAGGGGTAAATGAGTCCAATGATCTCACAGGGACGGCCCGCATAAGCCCATCGTTTTTGTTAGGGTCGGTCTGGTTATTATTAATCACATCCACAAGAGAAGAAAATATAGTTTCTATTTTTGCTCTGAAGAATTCTGCAACCTTGTTGCAAAATTCTGGGTCGCCCTGTATCTTGGCAGTGTTGAGGCTAGATAATTTAATAATGGTCTTGAAAAGTTCTTTTGAATTGGAATCAGCCTTTGATATTTGCAGCGAGAAATACTATTTTTTTGCTTCTAAAAGCATTTGTTTATAGTCTGAAATGCAGATTTTATAATTTCGCTTGTCGGATTCTGCGTAATGTTCACTCCATATCCTTTCAGCGTGTTTACAGACCAGTTTCTTGGCCCTGAGCTCTTCTGAATTCCAAGGAGCCGAAGGAAGAGCTTGTACGGGTATCCAATTTTTGCGAGGGACTAACTGATTACAGGCTTTAAGAAGCCAGTTGTCGTAAATGAGCGTTGGCTCCTCAACATCCGTCAGAAGTTGATACATAGAGTTTTTCGGACCCAATTCGAGACTTTCAACATCCAAATCACCCCAAGCTCTGGTGGTGATCTCCTTAGCCTTTGTCAGATTCCCAGTATAGACCAAAGAGTTGCTCAGTTCGAATTTAATAGGACAGTGATCCGACCATGAAATTGGAAAGACTGAAACACCCGCTAACTCTTTATTATTAGAGTAGATGCCATCCAGGGTGTGACCTTTTAATTGTGTAGGGGGTGTCACCATTTGTTTGAGGCCTCCTAAACTCATAGTTTGTTCCAGCCTGGATGTGTCAGGGTCATCAGCAATTTCAGGATGGAAATTAAAATCTCCCAACACCGTGAAGGCTTCTAGGCACAACCCATTCTCTAATAATGAGCCCAAAGAGTTCAAAAACACGCTTTTTAGAGCCCGGGGGATGGTATATTAGTATGCCTTTAAAAGGCTTGTGAGTAGTAGAATAGATGTTAAAATCTAGGGCCTCACACCCCGCATTGGAGACAGTAACAAAATTGGGGGTGAGAGACTCGTGATAAATGATAGCAAGTCCTCCTCCTTTCCTTACTGGTCGGTCGAATGTGTGACAATAAAAACTCGGTGGTGTGGCCTTTACCAAATCCGGACCTGACAAACTATAAGTCCAAGTCTCGGTGATAAATGCTATTTTTACATTATTATCCTCCAACAGGCGGGCACATTCCACACTATGTTTCACCAACGATCTTGTGTTAAGTAAAATGTATTTCAATGGCTCTCCATCATCCTGAGCTTTCTTATTATTCCATACAGCTTCCTTCCGATTATTAATTGGCAAATTCAAAATAGCTGGATGCGGCACCTGGCAATAGGTACACACCAAGCCCTTTGTTGTATCACTGATATTGTCCAGAGATAGCCTGGGACAAGGAGGTAGCCTTTCTCCGAAGTTCAAATCATGCAATTCCTTACTTGTATACTGTAAGTTGATTGTAGTGAAACCGTCAGAGGGACAGGCCCCGCACCCAGCCGGAGCGCGGACGGGCGCAGACGAGTTTGCCTTTGGCGCGCCAGCGGCACACCATCGGCACGCATGCATCATCTTGCGTGTTAAATAGGCCTGAGGACACAGTGGACCGCTAAACGATCTGGAAGTCCCTGCCCCCAGCCGAGCCCGGGATCGGAGCTATAAAGTGCAATGTAAGCAGCAGGTGACAGGTTAAAACAGCCCCCGAATAGTGCAAGTCCCTCAGATTAAAAACTTGCCCACAGTACATACATTTCAGAATTCCAGCAGGGAGGTAAATGAATCCAGTGCAGTCTCCCCAGTGAGCATTAAACACAGATTGGTATAAACAATTTTACTACAATGGCCAAACTGATTGCTATTGCCAGAGCTCTCAAATTTGTACAAATTTAAGGTTTTAAGACCCTAAAGAACCAATGTTGAATCACCATCCATGCTGGTATCTGTAGCTCACCTCATCGCTGATATCTTTCTTCTCAAAGAGTTTGTCCACAGAGGACTAGATCTAGGAGACTTTGACACTGGAGCTTCCGCCTTCTGGTTGTAGGCCAAAAATCATCCCGCAGGAACGGGCTATGAGAACTTGCTATGGTTCTAACTCTCAATGTGGTCTCATGGATACATTTTCATTTTCTTTCCAATGAGCATGGCTCTTTGCTTTTGTTTGTCCAGGCAACGTAAGAACTCTTGTTATCTCCAAACAACTCCTGGAAAAAGCTTTTTTCACAGACCTGCATTTCTTGCTGCCAGGACATAGTTTCTGTGCGCTTGATAATCTACCCAGCCTTGCTTTAGAAAATCTTTAGGCAGTGATCAATACCAATTGTCTTGTTCAAATCCCCTTTTTGTTGGGGTTAGTCCTCATATGACATCGTAAAAGAAAAAAACGAAAAATGCAGTACATTATAAAACATAAAAAATCCAAGCAAATGTAATAAAAAATTAATGTAGCCAAATTCAAATCAGCAATCTTAGGAACAAATAATAATAAGTCACATATAACACTGAGATTCCTTTTTTTTTCCACCCTCATCTAACCTCCCTTTCCCCACCCCATACCTACACAACGAACAAGGTTGGAGTCTACAAAATTACTCAAAGTACTTTGTTTCCATTAGAATCTGCGTACAAAATTTCTAGGTTGTTGTCAATAAGGACTTGAATGTCAACACAGTAGGCACCAATTCATCAATGTAGGTCCTTATTAAAATAACCTTTGTAGCCAACAAACAGTGAAAAAGAAAAATTACTTACACCACCTGCTTGTTTTGAAAATATATATTTAAGCAGGAGGGATTATTACCTTTTGACATAACAATTATGGAGATGTATTGTGCACATAGTTGACAGATCCCCAAAATCAATGTTAGAGACAATCTGCTGTCATTAGAGGCACATTAGAAGAGCTTAAAGAGAAACCCCACCTCAACGCGGAATATGTCAAGCCCAACGTTAAGACCCCCCTTACATTTTTAGTTAGTGGATTAAACCTCTAGAACACTTTTGTATTTGTTGTGGCTGTATTAATGAATTTCAAGACAAAAATGAAGGAAAATAGGGAGAATATTCCTCTAATAGCGGAAAGAACTATGTTGTGATAACATTCGAAAAGTGAAATCATATGATTACTTTTCTTCAAAAACTAACATACGAAATCTGGAAGGATCAACATGAGTAGAACAAAAAAATTGAGAATTTCTTCGGGCAGACTGGGAGATCGAAAACCATGTATATTTAATGTAAGCATTGTTAGACTTGAGCTAATAGCCAGAAAACTACTACGAGGTTTAAAGTGATAAACATTAATTTACTCCATAGAATGTATGGTTCACCAGACAGGAAAATCATAACCGAAATATAATCTGACAGAAATAACATGTCCTCAATATTGTTTACAAACCTATAGCAGCACTGGGAGTTGGTAACAGAAAATTGGCACGCCATTGTGTGATATTTGTGTATCTCTATGTTCCTGTACCAGAAAATCACAGACCTGTGGGAAAAGGATCTATCAGTTGCATTTAAATTCATGTTCCCATGACGAGCCCAAGGAAGGTTCTAAACACTCCCTCAAGAATGATAGACATGACCCATATGGAAATACCGCTCACTCTCTGTAATTGCATCTCCACCCCATCCAAAAGGGCAGCAACATGCTCACTGCACCACAACGTGAGATGAGAACCCTCAACCAATCATGCATGACACCAAAATACTTCCCAAATAGGCCACGCCACATTTCCTCGCTCCTTCAACCAGAGATGAAGCCCTTTGTAACAGTGCTTGATTTGTTAAAAAAAGAAAATCCAGGGTTCTTGTCAAGAGGTCACTGCAGCTTGCACCACACATTGCCCCTATCATGCTGCCAATGATAGTAACAAAACAACTACTAACCATCACAATCCTACAAGTGTGACAATTAGAACTAATTCAGGCCCCCAAAGCTAGAAGACTGGCTTGGGCGGCAGGTAACAGTAATTTTTAATGTTTATTGAGCTAAAAATGAATTGTTGTTGTGGTCATTTCTAGTTTAGGCACACAGCGCCACCTTGTGACAGACTGTCCAAGTGCCGGTGTTGACAATTAAGTGCTGGTGCTGAGCACTGGAAACCACCACCTCAAATTAAGAACTGCTTTGTAATCTTTAACCTCCTGCTCCTCTTCATTGTAATATATGCTGTGGTATAGCATCAACACCGTAACAGCACACCTCTGACCATCACAGTCAACACCATTACCATGTGTTGTGCTCCACAGAGAGGCATGATATTAAAACATATTCCTCATGGTTAAGATAAAGAACTGTGGGAAAAAAGTCAAGCAAGGTGAAACAAATAAATAGATAAGGGAAAATATAATAGAACTAAAACAACACTTGCTCCAAAGCTAATTCCCTGGCCTGAGCCATGCATCCTGGGGTACCAATAAATATTTCAGCAAAACTCCTACATTATTAAATTACTGTTGTTGAAAATGAGTTGGGCAATTTTACTCCTATTTAGCCTGTGGTTCTTTGTTTTTCCGTCACAGCGGAAAGAAGAAAACAGTTTGTACTGTTAAAAATGGAAAGGCGTCTACTTTTTTTCATTAAGTGACAACATAAATAAACACCCTTACGCCCATCTGTTTGAGAAACTCTATTTTAGAATGCCATTGTGTAATTTAATTAGTCAGCTAAGTGTCTATTTCCAAGTGGGATGAAAAAACAATATATGAATGAAATTAGGGCAGTCGCACCCGCGTGACTGGTATCTCTTTCAGATTCTAAAATCGATGATAAAATGTAATTAAAGAAACACTTGCCCTTTTCTTTGGTTAAGATACTACTGATACATTGTTACATTTTTTCTTTCCTGTATTTATTGGTACTGGACATGTTAATAGAGCGCTGGAGATACATTTAGGTGCTATATCGTGCAAACGGCCAGAGGGCCACACTTTGCGCTGGTCAGAACTGCATTGAGAGCACCACATACGGGCTATCTCTAGAATGAAAGACAAAGAACAGCGGTCCCTATTGGTGAGTACAATTTTTAATAATAAGTTAAATAACTGGTATAAACCACAAAAATGTGTCTTAAACAGTGTCGGTGAGGTAAACAACTATTGGGGGCTCTAGCAAATGTGATACATAGGTGAGAATTTGACAATATATGTATATCACACAAGATTTAACAGGACACACCCTGCATATTAAAATGAAATAATTCAAGCTAGTCTGTCATAAAGGTCTTTGAATTCGGCAGAGGGTGTGAGGGCACCCGATGTGCTCTTGTTATGGTGAGATCGCCAGTGAAATTTTGCAGGACACTCTTCTTGATAAAAGTCCTGACCCATTGAAGAGTTTGAGACCCTTCACTCCCCTCTGGTTCCCCAACTATACGCAGGTTTGTATGCTGCAAATGATTCTCAAGCTCCTCGAGTTTGCTCTCAAGTGAAATATTTTCCTTTGTGGCTAGATTCACTCGCCGCTGCATGGTAATCATTTGATCTTCAAGATGTGCAATCCTTGATTACACCTCTTGTATCCTTGCTGCCAACTGCCTTCTCCAACTTTGAGAGGCACTGGTGGAGGAAGGCTTTTTCATTCGCTTGTGATGTCTCAAGCTCTCTTAGCTCATCTAAAATGAGATTCAGGATGGTTTTTATATCACATTGTAGGAGAGTTCCTTTTTCTTGAAGATGTGCAGAGGGGCTACGTTGGGGCACGGCAGTTTCTTTCTAGAACCCAAGTTGCTGGACTGAAGCTTCTGGTCCTTCTTTACTTGGCGACTGGGGCTGATGTTGTGGTGGCGGCAGCAGGAGTGTCGAATCCTGTAGAGGCAACTGTTGTTGTGGCTGTGGCGATGATAAAGATTCCTGATCCTGCAGCTACAAGACCATAGAGAGGTTGTTATCCTTTTGGTGGGAGCTATGTGTGCTCTTTTCTTCTAGGGAAACTGATTGTCATGCAGAGTTTTGCACAATTTGAGAGGGTCTAGATTGTGTCCTATCCAGAGGCCCTTTTAGTTCCACCAATGGAGTCAAAGTGGCCAGGCAAGCTTTGCCTTTTGAAAATAGCAGATACTCCTTAGTATTTTTCTTTCCATCCTCCAGAGCCCGGACAGTTGGATCTTGATTTTCCAATATTCTATAATCAGGGCCCAGTTCTTCCTCTGGTCTTGTTCCTTCCACCGACCCCCCCTTGCGCTGTATTCTCTATAGATGACTCCTTCGCACCAAAGTCCTGGTTAGGTTCTGGTGGCCCCTCTTCAGAGCTTTCAGAGCTAGAGTATATAATAGAGCTGGGTCGTGCCTTTAGATTATGCTCCGCTCTTGCCGTGGCTGATGCTGCCTTCCCTTGAGCTAGCCGCGTTTTTGCTTTCAGACCCACAGATGAATCTACTTTTGCCATTAGCTTTGGCAGCTTTATGTGTTTTCCCATTTTTGGCTTATAAAGCAGAGATCTCTTCCAGCAATAGGTTTGAGCTATCAAAGCTGCCTGGAAACATACTCAGTCCTCCAGTGTCCTAGCTCAGCTCCTTATATATAAAAAAAAATCCTCAATAAATTGACTTATTTTTCTGTGCCCACTTTTTTTCACTCCTCTATTTTACTTTTATTATTTGCAATTCCAGACATTTCCTTACAGTATATGGTAATACAATGGCAAGGGGGAAGAGAGGATCCAGAATCACCGGCTGAACTGCAGGGAGTGACAGCCTCACTCCCTTCTCCCTTTCAAGCTCTTTCTCAGCTCCCTTGCAGCTTTTCTGCCCTTAGTCCCTGCAGGTCCTTTAGACTCCTGCACCAGAGAATCTCAAGGTATCACATACAGTCATGCAAAGTCAAATAAAGTCAAGGCTCTAACCAGAGCAGCAGTCTCAAACAGCCAGCAAACCGCTGCCACACACCACTGACTGACTGCAGGGAAGCTCACCTTCTCCTCACTTCCACGGACATGGCACTTCACCAGCTCACCTTCCCGCTAAACCGAGCCGAAGCATTTTACATTAGCTCCACCGTCGCCGCCGCCCTTAGTTGTCAGCCATTCGCCTTTGTTAACACAGAATCCAGCTCCAGCCAGACCTAGAGAAGTGCAGCCTGAGTCTCAAGACCTCGCCGCCGTGCCATCCATCAAAAAGTGCAAAAAACACAGTTGATGGACAGAATGCAGAACAATGTCTTACATTCACCCCAGTACAAAGATCTGGGCCTAAATCCATTGTTTTTTTGCACTCCACACCACCCTAGGTCAGACACTGGCTATATGCAAATCAAACTTGACCCTGTGCCTCATGGTAACAGTCCGGCCCGAACTACCAAGCCATGTCTTTCCTAGACCGGAATCAAGCATCCAAGGACCGGTTTCTGGCTATCAGCCTTCTTCAGCCTGGCTGGCTTGACTCCAGCGATGTGGAGAGCCTGGGACTCACGTCTGAGCATACCCAGCCCACTCGGGGTGAAAATTGCAAAAAACACAGTTGATGGACAGAATGCAGAACAATGTCTTACATTCACCCTTAGTACAAAGATCTGGGCCTAAATCCATCGTTTTTTTGCACTCCACACCGCCCTAGGTCAGACAATGGCTATATGCAAATCAGCCTTGACCCTGTGCCTCATGGGATCAGTCCGGCCCGAACTACCAAGCCATGTCTTTCCTAGTGAGCAAAAAGTGAGCATGGTCTGAAAGCCGGGAGGAGGAGCGAGTGGTCACTAGTTGCTACAAGTGGGCATGTCGTAGTCGCCTCCCACTGTGTTCCCTGTCATAAAGGTCGATGACATTTCGATTGTTTACGAGGTGAGCGATCATCATCAGGACTCTGGTAATTAGAATGAGAGAGAGAGAGATCAGAAGGCTGGCCAGTGCTTAATTCGTAAAAAAACACATAAGTGCCAGGACCCTCTTCAGGAGGGCACTGGAGCTCTCATCACCCATTGTCATGCTAGCACTGCCAATAATAATAAAATCAACGAAACTACTGACAGTCACCCTTGTACAAGTTCGACAATTCTATTACAACGCTATAAGAATGGCTTGGAAGGCAGGTATTAGGAGTCTCTTTTAATGTACATTGAATTAATATACTACTGCTGTTGTGCTCATTTCTAAATCGGACAGACAGCGCCACCATGTGGCAGACTCATAAGTGCCAGTGCTGAGCACCGGAAGCCACCGGCTCAAATTAAGCACTGATGCTAGTACTCAGGTGGAGCCGCAATAGGCACATGGCCATACAAATTGTGCGGAGACACCAACTAAAGGCCCTGCACAGAAGTGGTTGGCAGCCTGCAGCAGGCTGGTTGCAGGGCCTCGCTTTAGGCCTCAAACTGTAGCCAACCCCTGTTTTGAATGACCGAAGGGATGTGTATAAGGAGTTCCTCACCTGCAGCACAAAAATACACAGTTACAAACTGAGGTATGGTTCAGCTTGTAATGTGACAAACTATAGCCCCAGTCATAGGTGGCAGTGCAAACCATAACTCGAGCCACCCCAGCGCTGCATATTACATCACACATGGCATCACTGTAACATCACAAATGACTTTACTGTTTA
Organism: Lissotriton vulgaris; assembly: GCF_964263255.1. Lineage (NCBI taxonomy): Eukaryota > Metazoa > Chordata > Amphibia > Caudata > Salamandridae > Lissotriton > Lissotriton vulgaris. The sequence goes on from NC_141694.1 coordinate 1,304,861,335, forward strand.
CATCACTTATGATATCACCACTGACATCGATGATGACATCACTACAACTAAGAAATAACATTATGAAACTGTGGGTTTACTAGAGGGATTAAACACAGAATGGCCCTATGTCACACACCTACTGCGCAAAGTCTTCAGCTGCGCCCAGTGCTTGTTGACTGTACACAGTAGTTTGCCTATAGGGCCTGGTCAGAGGGAAAGCCATGTGTCCAACCTAGGCTGTATATGGAAGAAGGCCATGTGTAAGGGCAGTTGGTCATATGGAGCAGCATAACCTCCGAGCCTGGGCACAGGCCTTCCCCGAGGCCATCTCCCGCTGCACACAGTCAAAGGCCATGCGAAGCGGGGGCTCACAACCAGGGGACGCAGAGCCTGGCCATGCATTGGAAATTAACTAAATCTAAAAGAAAACTTTAAAATCACAGAAAAGACAACAATTAAAAACTGAAGCATGGTTTGCAGTATTATGTGAAAATTCACTGAAATTCATTAATAATGCAGAGCACTGCACACAATAGACACCATAACTCACGCCTCCTCCCATGATAAAAACACCAATTTTCAGTCAGTTCTGCAACAAAAATAGACCTCTCAAGAGAATAATGTGAAAGACGGGGAGAGTTGTGGCAAGTGCTGTGTCTTTTGGTAACTATGAATTGGAAAAAAGAAATAAAATATCAAAAGCCCAATAAAAGAACATGAGATGAAACTCAAAGCAAAACACTTAGAGCAAGACTTCATGTAACTAAAAGTGCGCGGGCGCATACACGCACACACACATTGTGAACATATAACCAACAATCAGTGAGGTCAGCGGTGATATCTTAAGTGATGTCATCAATAATGTCACTTGTCTTGTCATCATTGCCATGTGTGATGTCATATGAAGCGTAAAGGTGGTACCATATTTTCCTCTGTGGTACAGACATAATGTTACAATATTTATTCTACTAAAGTAACTTTAAAGATCATGATGCAGGAATGCTATACAAAACTGTCACATGATAAGGAATGGTATCTCCATCCCCATACCCCTTACAGGGCGCTGTATGGGGGAGTATTATACTTTTCATTGGACTGGAGAAGAGGAGATAAGAGGATGGCAGATGGTACTGGTTCACAGACACAATGGCAAACAGCCCAGCATGCAAATGATCGGCTCTTATGTCAAGGGAAGCCCATTAGTTACCACCATCATTAACCGGCTATTACACCCAGGGGTGTTGCTTCAGGGAGTGAGCGGTTGGGGTGTGACTGCCACCCCCCCCCCCCCCCCCCCCCAACACACACAGAAATACACACTTGGGGCCATATGTAGGGAATCTCTATTTACCAATTTTTAAATACCGAATTTTACTGATTCAGTATTTAAGAATCGGTAAATAGTATGTAGGTAAAAAGTCGGTAAATTTTACCGAATCTGTAATATTCGGTATTTAAGAATCGGTATGTACCAATTCGGTAATTCCCATTCATTTGGGCCCGGAGGCCCATAGTAATGAATGGGAAGCCATTCACCATTACCGATTCGGTAAATACCGCATTGGTAATAGGGGGAACATATTCAAGGGTGGCAGGGTGTCACATTGACACCCTGTTGCACCCCTGAATCGTGCATGTGTGCACATGTGGCACACATACATGCCCTAAAGGCATGTATGTCGGCCACATGGCACTTTTAAAAAAGCACAAAATTGCTTTTTTAAAGGTTTTCGATCTTTACCACCGACTTGTAGTTGGTGGCAAATAAAGAATCGTTAAATCAAAAATGCACTCACTTGAGTGCTCCCTACATAGGATTTTAGGATTCTGTAATTTACCGATTCACAGGCATATGCATCAAAGTAAATACCCGGAGCAAAGGGGCAGATTCTCAGAATCTGCCCCTTTGCTCTGGTATTTTTGCATTTGGGATGCATCATCGCAAATGCAAAAATCGCAATTTAAGGATTCTCTAAATTGAGATACCGTAAATTGCAATTGCATTTAAGGAATCCCAAAATGAGATTCCTTAAATGCAATGTATGAAAGTAAAAAAAATAGCGAATTCGCTAATAGGAGTAGCAAATTACCATGAAGTTGAACTTCATGGTAATTTGCTAAAACTTTGAAAAAAGCACTTTTGTGCATGTTTCAAAGTTTCATGGGCGCACACACATGCCCTTAGGGCATGTGTGTGTGCAACATATGTGCAGAGAACAATTTCAGGGGTGCAACAGGGTGTCATTTTGACACCCTATCCCACTTGAAATTGCATGAGCAATTTGCGAGTACCTACTGGTACTCGCAAATTGCTCATGCAATCTCCAATTCATTCCTATGGGCCTGTAGACCCATAGGAATGAATGGGACAGCATTCCTTAATTGCGACTAGCAATTTGCAAGTAGCAATTAAGGAATGTTTAGGAATCGCTATTTTAACATGCATAGGCTTTTGCTATTCCTAAATAGCGATTCCTTAAAAATCGCTATTTAGGAATGGCAAAAGGCTACGTTGATGCATCTGCTAGTCAGTATTTTAAGGAATCAGCAATTTCCCGAATCCTTAAATTACCGAATCGGTAAATGACTGAATCCTAAAATCAAGCTAAATACTGGTCGGTAACGGCAAATTTACCGATTTTCGGACGTTACCGACCAGTATTAAGCTACCTACATATGGCCCTTGGTTTGGTAGTTAAGTGTGGGGGGCAAGTAGAGTTTGTTATGCCTGTTTTTCTTGTTATCCTGTTTTCACTAATACACTTTAACTTGTTACGTTTTTCGATAAGGGAATTAAATATATTTAGGCCCAGATTTACAAAGATTTTGCATTTGGGCTTCTTCACTTTTTTGACGCAGCCCTAATGCTAAATCCCTTATGGTAGTTACAAAGCTACACAAAAGTCGATTCGTGTAGCTTTCCAAGGAAAAGGAATGCAACACAGCACATTGCGCTGCCTTGTTTTAATATGCGTCAGGTAGGCATTCTATGGTTGGTGGATGGGTATATCCATACAGCCACCCATGGATTTTGATTCACAACCATATTTATAATGTGACATGGGTTGCACAAAAATAGGTGGCGTAACAAGTAGAAATACCTTACACTTTCCTCCACAAAGACATTCCTGACCATAACATAGACACACTTGCACTAAAGGGGCCTGCATTGGTGCAAGGCAGCCCTAAGTGTGCCAGGCCATGGGGGGAGCCAAACTCCACCTTTTCTTTGAAGAGATGGCACCGTTCTGATCTCTTTAGATGACTCAATGCAATTAACTTCTTTGTAAATATGCCCATTAGTGATCAGTTTAGTTTATCAAAAAATAGCACACCTGCACCCACAGAAGTACTCCTTGAATGGATGCCAATTTACTACATTTTAGAATTCACAAGCATTGGCAGTAGGAGGCTTCGAAAGCTACTCCAGCTTCAGGTTTCCGGGCATACTACTGACAATCAAACACTCAACAGGTGAGGGGACGAACGTTTGTAAATAGTCTTAATCAATGGCAATCATTCAGGCTATTATTCTAAACCATTGTCTTTCAGAACTGCGCCACTTTAGACAGAGGGACTGATTTAGCATTTAGCAGACGAAGTAAAGGCAGAGAGGGCAATAGACGACTTTTCTTCCTTTACTCCGCCACCATATGTAGCGATGTTTACCAGCCCGGCAAACACCTCTATACATTAGCAGGAACTGTCTTCATGGTGGATCTTATCAATGTAGCAAAAGTTTACTGTTCAGCTATGTTGTTCGGTTAAAAAAACATTATTAGGCAAGTTTAAAACAGCCATAAAAGTACATAAAACATATAGGGCCAGAAGTAGGAAGCCTAATTCCGGTCGGTAATGGCCGAAATTACCGAATTTTGGCCGTTACCGACCGGAATTAGGCTTTTCATATGTAGGGGCCTAAATTAAGGATTCGGTAATATGCCGAATCGGTAATTTAAGGAATCGGTAAATTACCAAATTCTTAAATACTGATTCGGTAAATTACTGAATCCTGATATGTAGGGATCACTCAAATGAGTGATTTTCCCATTTTAGGATTCGTTATAAACCCTAAAAAATGCTAAATTATGCAAATAATAACAGTGCCATGTGGCAGACATATATGCCCTTAGGGCATGTATGTGTGCCACATGTGCACCTATACACAATTCAGGGGTGCAACAGGGTGTCAAAGTGACACCGTGCCACCCTTCAATGTTTCCCCCCTTTTACCGAATCGGTATTTACCGATTCGGTAATTCCCATTCATTCCTATGGGCCTTAAGGCCCATAGGAATGAATGGGAATTACCAAGCATTTACCGATTCTAAAATAACGAATCGGTATAATTTGGAATTTTAGAATCGGTAAATGCTGATTTTCTACATCTGGCCCATAGTCAGAACAATAGAAAAACGAATCCAGATAACAGACATGATGAAAACATTGTTAAGCAGATCCAGATAGCACACATAAAGGCATATGCATCAAAGTAAACACCGGGAGCAAAGGGCAGATTCTCAGAATCTGCCCATTTACTCTCTGTATTTTTGCATTTGGGATGCATCATCCCAAAATGCAAAAAACGCATTTTAAAGGAATCTCTAAATTGAGATTCCTTAAATTGCGATTGTATTTAAGGAATCCCAAATTGAGATTCCTTAAATGCAATGCAAGAAAAAAAAGTAAAAAAAATAGCGAATTCGCTAATAGGAGTAGCAAATTACCATGAAGTTGAACTTCATGGTAATTTGCTAAAACTTTAAAAAAAGCACTTTTGTGCATTTTTCAAAGTTTCATGTTGCGCACACACATGCCCTTAGGGCATGTGTGTGTGCAACATATGTGCAGAGATCAATTTCAGGGGTGCAACAGGGTGTCATTTTGACACCCTTCCACCCTTGAAATTGCATGAGAAATTTGCGAGTACCTACTGGTACTCGCAAATTGCTCATGCAATCTCCAATACATTCCTAAGGGCCTGTAGGCCCATAGGAATGAATAGGACAGCATTCCTTAATTGTGACTAGCAATTAGCGAGTAACAATTAAGGAATGTTTAGGAATCGCTATTTTAATAGTGATTCCTACATGCATAGGCTTTTGCTATTCCTAAATAGCGATTCCTTAAAAATCGCTGTTTAGGAATAGCAAAAGGACACGTTGATGCATCTGCCAGATAGTAAACAGACCATCATCACCTATTAGTCATTTAAGTTGTCCAAACCAGAAGAACATCTAGTACTTAACCCTTTTCCTCAGATCAATGGCCTTTAAGATAAAATCGCCTGTAGTTTGAATATAAATTACAGGACAACATAAAGTGCAACGTACTTTGTTTACTCAAGTCATCACATGGGCAAGGGATCATATCTGGAGCAGGACTTCATAGTAAGGAAAGCAAAGGAGATGTGGGAATGATTACACTTGCCCTGGAATCACAGCTTACCGGACTTTGGATGCAGCTTTTACTCATCATCCGGTTTGTGCCAAAATCACCCTCCCCTCCTCTTTCATACTCTGCCTCTCTCCCTCCACCACTTTCCCTCCTTCCTTCTTTGTCTACTTCCCCAGCTCCTACCCGCTCTCCCCTGAATCTCCCCATGCCTGCTCTTTCTCTTACATATATGTCCTTATTGTTTTTCTCGACCTAACATGTAACTATATAACTATGCTGCGAAACTGTGTAATCTTGTAATGATGTAACCTGCAACTATGGTCTGGTACTCATGTAAAGTGCTCTTATACCTTCGGGTCTAGCCAGCGCTATATAAAACTTTCAAATTAAAAAAAAATAAAATAAAAAAAAACAAGTGCTGCACAGTACCAATTCTGAATCTTGTCAGAACAAAATGGTGTAGAATGTTGGTAACATAGGATAAATAGTTTTGACAACCTGTGTTAGGAGACAGGGACAGGTAAAAAGCGGCCGTCGATTCCTTCATCTCAATGCCTATTCGATGTTCAAATCTATACTGAAAAAAAGCATCTTTAAAACATTTTTTAGTGAGTGATAGCACCTGGAGAGGATCTGACCACACTGTCAATGTGAACAAAGTACTAAAAGAAGTATTACTTTAAGCTAGTCAGGGAATACGTGAAAAGTTATCCAAGGGTAGGCAATTTGAGATAATTGATTTGGTAGAACTGATTTCCTCTTTTGAGCATATTGAAAACCAAAGTAGCAGAGGTTTTACCAAAAGCAGGTCTTCAAAGTACCAGAAGGCAGCCTCCCAATGGGCAATCACAGTTAAAGTGGAAGCAGGAAGACAAAGTAATCATTTAAAAAAACTCGCTTCCTCAACTTGCAGGACTTCGCCGGAGGTATGGCCCCATAGATGGCAGTAGCCACCCCTTTGGCCTTATATAGCTTCACCATTTCTCTAAGAGGTCGACTACCCAATTTAGTTGAAAACCTAAAGGTCCCAGGAGAGTTTCTATTCATTTTAGCTTTGGCATTTAAAAGCTATTGTGCCCAGGAGCCATTGCTCGTAAATAGGACACCCAAATTACAAAAAGCATTTACTTTGGTAATTGGGGTACTGTCAATAAAAAAGGATCTACTTTTTTTCGTTTATGCCCACAATTCATCGTAAAGGTTTTAGATTTGTTGATCACCATGTTTTGTAGATGCCATTAGATCACCAAAAGCACTCATCAGTTTCTGTAAACCAACCGAGATCCTAGATAACAATACAGAGTCATCGGCATATAATAACACTGTTGTAGAATGCCTGGTGATTCAGGGAGCATCGGCTTGCACAGCCTGCAAAAGTTGTCCACCCCATTAATAGAAAGTGAGAACAATACAGGGGCACAGACTTGTCAGATGCCTCTCCCCACTTTAAAAGTGAGCGAGCATTCTACCTGGGGACCAAATCAGACTTTACTTGATAAATTCTTGTACAGGCGTGCAAGGAAACCTATAGTTTTCATGGGGGCACGAATAGAGAGCAGCCATGACCAAAGGACTGTATGATCAACTAGATCAAATGTGCTACTGAGGTCCAGAAAACAAAGATAAAGAGAGCCTGATTTGGCTCTAGTTTGTATCCCGATCAACAAATCTAAGTTAACTCGTTGCTCTATAGTCCCTAGGCCCTTTCTAAAACAAAATTGAACTGATGACAAAACAGAATATGCCTATGCCCACTCCTCCAGTCTCTTCAATAAATTCCTACTCATCACTTTTACCACTTTATAATTCTTTTAAATGTGTCTACCGGCACCCCATCTGGCCCAGGGGCCCTTCCCCCTGTACTATCATGCAAAGCTAAGAAGACCTTGTCAATTGAGATATCTAGTGGAAAAGGGTTCCGTCTACACAGTATCACTCATGGTCCTGCTTCACGGTCCTCTCATTTTTTTTTTAAATGTCAGTGAAGTGTGCCACCCATGCTTACAAGAAACAAAGGAATTAAACTCAGGGAAAGTATCATTTTTTTTAACGGTGCATTGATTGTATCCCAGAACAACTTATTATCATTGGATTCAGCGGTGAAGGTCAATTTGGTCCACGCCTCTTCCTGGAGTACTTTCTTCCTTGCTGCAAGAACCTGTCAATACTTTAAACGAAGGAACTTAATTATTGTATTGTACCAGGGGGAACTATGTAAGGCCACTTTCAAACACCGGGAGGCCCGAGTACATGTATGACCATCCCCTACGTCTTTCTTGGGTGAGGTTCAATGTTTGGGTCAAGAGTGAGTTAATGGAGGAGGTAATATGATTAAAACTAGCCAGCAACATATAAGGAGTCACCGCATCCTTTAGACAGTAGCTGATTTGCGTAGCAGTTCTTTTGACTATTTCTTGAAGTATGGTATTGCGTTCAATACCCGCCCATTTATTTCACACACCATAGGGCCTAGTAGGCGTAATATTATTAACTAAAGGGAGAAGTGTGGCTCACTGTTTAGAGCGGCAGACCCTGATGCAGAGATCTGACCCGAGACCAGGGTTCAATTCCTGTCGTGGCAGGGCCTTGGGCTCAATGTCCGCGGACCCGATAATTCTCGCCATGGTGCCTACTCTAATCATGGGTCCCACTCTGCAACTCTGGGCAATAGCTTGCTTAATCTCCACACTGGCCCTAATCGCTAAGGATGCCTGGCTTCACCTTGGGGTGCCCAGGAGTGGGAGCCTCACAGGAACAGGCCAGGATGGGTTCCTCAGTGGTACAGCGCGGGGACACACTGGCTAGTGTAACCAGGCGCTTTATAAGCTCAGTTACTACTTACTACTTCACATTTCTTGCCCCCAAAAAAGAAAAGGTAACACAATGAGGTCATGGTCACTTACTACAGACTGTACAATGCTTGGGGTACCACACATACAGCTTGCAGAAGCAGATACCAGTGCATGATCAATAACTATAGAGGCATTTCATCCAGTAAAAGATTACATTTGCACCCATTATCATCACATTCACACTTCAGTAACAGTAGGTCATACTTGAAGATGATGGAGTTCAGTGCAACCCCATACTCATTATGACAGAAATGTATAGTGCACACCCCATTCTGATTAGTATAACCACATAAATGTGTTGCTGGAAGAGGGCAAGACTGAATATTAAAAGTGCCTGCCCATAGTAATGTAAAAATTGTATGAATAGGGCGTAAAAAGGCTTCCAGGCCAAGGTCAAGTACATAAACCACATTACTACATGACAAATCAAAAATATTACTGTAAAAGTTGATCAGCACCAAATTACGACCCCCCTCACAGCTATGTCAAATTTGATGGTTGGCTGTCAAACAATTCCAAAGTTTAAAAGTTTTTCAAAAACAAACTCCTAAAACAGGATTTTGTTTTTGTAAAATAAAAAAAACCTAATGACCCCTACACCAGTTTTTTCTATGGTGTGGGGGTAATTTTACCTTTTTTACTGTCCCTAACTGCCTGGATACACTTGGAAGTGATGGTCAGTAGAAAGAAAGCCACTTGACACTGTCTGAATAGGGCAAAAGGTTAGATAGCTTACTTCTGATGGCAATTATTCCATACAGCCGCCAAAGGACGTTTTACACTGACAGAGTAAATTTGACTCAGCCAGCGATTGACCAGACTAAAAACAGGCAAATCTTGAGTTTGGCAAACAGGGTACTCGTAGCAACAGAGTACCTGACCGCCAAACTCTAAATGAGGGGAAACATCCTTTTGTACGCGGTCATTACACCGCATACCTTTACTACGCATGCATTACTATGCACGCATTGTAAAAACGCATAGCCATTTCTACGCTTGTTATTACAACGCATGCGTTGTAAAGCGAACCACATAGTTGTGAGGAAACTGAGGAGTTTCCACACAACAATGTGCATTGATGACCGCCTCTCTGAAGACGCAGGAAGGAGAACAAAGGACAGGAGGAGAGAGAGGTAAGAGGGGCTATTTTTAAGGGTTTAGGGTAAGGGGAGGATTAAGGTACTGTTGTGTTTGATGAGTAGTGTTTTGGGGTTTAGGGTAGTGCCAGGGGTCGTGCCGGGGAGTGTTTGAGTGTAGGGACAAGATTGGGGGTAGGGGGAGGGTTGAGGTGTGGGTAGTGATTTAGGGTCTAGGGTTGTGTAGTGGTGTTTGTGTAGTGTAGGGTAGTGTTGGGGTGTCGTGTAGGGTAATGTTGTAGTGTAGGGAGCAGACTGGGGGAAGGTTGAGGGTTGTTCATGGGGTAGTGTTTTAGAGTTTAGGGTAGTGTTGTGGTGTGGTCTAGTGTAGGGTAGAGTATTAGGGTTTAGGGTTGTGTTGGGGGTTGTGTAGGGTAGTGTTTGAGTGTAGGGACAGGAGTGGGGTCGGGGAGGGTTGTGCAGGGGGTAGTGTTTTAGGGTAGTTTTGGGGTGCGTGAAAGATAGTGTTTGTTTGAGAGTAGGGAGAGGACTGGGGTAGGAGCAGGGTCGTGCTTAGGGTAGTAATTTAGGGCAGTGTAGTGGTGTTTGAATAGTGTAGGGTAGTGTAGTGTTCGGGTAGTTTCTTAGAGTTTGTTTTGTGTAGGGTAGTGTATTTGTTTTTAGTATTTAGTGTAGTGTTGTGGTAATTGTATGTCTTTATTAATATGAAAGTTTTCATGTTTTTTGTATTGTCGGGGAGTTGTGATGGGTAGTGAATGAGTGTAGGGAGTGGAGTGGTGGCATGCGTAGTTTCGTGCAGGGGTTAGTGATTTAGGGATAAGGGTAGTGCAGTGGTGTTTCAGGACTGTAGGGTAGTGGAGTGTTTGAGTGTTTTGGTAGTGTTTTTCATTTTTAGATGTGTAAGGTAGTGTATTTATAATTATTATTTAAAGTAGTGTTGTCATTTAAACATTTTAAAAATGTGTTTAAATGTCTTTTTTTAATATGACACGTTATTCCGCATACCATTTGTATTACTAGGCACGTATTTACCTTGTAAACATTACCATTTTCAATGTAATGGTATGCGAAGTAAAAACTTGCGTAGTAACGGTTATTGCTAAGTAATAATCGCGTAGTAATGGCATGCAAAGTAATGGTATGCGAAATAACGTGTCATATTCCTAAATGAGCCCATGTGGCCCACCTAATGCAATCAGTACTGACCCTTCTACTCATGAGAACAATCCATCCCAAATCCTGGTCACCTCACAAGCCAACCTGTGGCCCACTGCTTATTCAGTAGGGAAATTCGAGATTAAATTTAAAAAAAAAAAACTCCAAATCTCACTGACTAAACTACACCCCTGATAACACCTAAGTCTGAGTTTTAATATGGTTTCATGTGCTTTGAGATAAGTTCATTGTCCGTCACTGTAGGCACTTTAAAGCTACCTAAAATAGTATGGGAATGAACAAGGCAGAGATCAGGTAGTAAATGCACAACTAAGGCAACATCTCTGTAAATTATGCATACCCACCTCAAGTGCCTGTTTCCATTTCCATGGACGGATGTTTTAGAACATGCTGCGCGGGCTATTGTGACAGGGGAAATGGAAAAGAAGCTTCTGAAAAAACTAATAAACACATATTAATCTTTTATGAGCATAAACACAGAGACATCTGGTTTATATCTACGTGAAAAACACTTTTACTGCGTGAGGCTTTCTTTCCCAAACACAGCTTAGCAATTGTTTACCTAATTAACTAAAAAACAGAGCACGAATGTTCCGAAGGGGTCATGGAGAAACTCTGGTTGAAGCACGATTACACTGAAGCCTGAAAAAAAAAACGGAGTAAAAAAGAGCCATGTTGTAATGTGAACTTTAAAACAGACATTCAGTTTGTTACATGCATCTTGTACTGAAGAAAATTATGAGCCTGCTTCACAAAGGTAAAGTTATAATTTGGTGTAGGTTTACTCTTTTTCAGTATTTCCATAGTTCTCTCCCCCCCCCCCCCCCCCCTCGACTACAGAGTAGTTATAAAGTTATATATAAGCCAGGGAGCTGCAAAGCCACAGAAAATCAGCAGTCAACTGTAACCACATCAAAAGGGCAACTGAGAGGGCGTGATCTTCAGCCAGCACCAGTAGGTATACACTCTAACTTGTAATGCATACCACTGCTCAAACTAGTACCAAAAATAAAACTACAAGTCCCAGCATGCCTCGTGCTGTTGGTTGAAAAATAGGACCGGCTGAAAGTCATCCCGAGGACAAGGTGCTATCGATAATCAGTGCTTGGGACTGTGTATATGTGTGGCATGCCGGCCTGCTCAATTTACATATTTGTGCTTGCAACACAATCTAAAAGCAACCCAGGCCAATATTTTCTCGATCGACTACTACACCTGTCCACGTAGTGGCATTGTCATATTATTTATTATGACAATCAGTTTCAATTGTTTACCATTCTCCTAATGTGGCCGCTGAAAAAACATTACAGATATTAGGTATGGGCAACCTACCTTGATCACCAAAAATTTAAAGTAATATGCTACATAAAGGTATGGCTACAGAGCATTTGCATCCTGAGCAGCTTCCTAGAACTAGTTTGTTTGAAACCAGAGATCCTGACTGCGAGGTGTCGCATATTGAGCAGAATTATAAATTATATTAGCTCATCACTCTTGAAATACCAGCACACTGCTCATCATCTTACTAGCTGTATGATAGAGTACCACTCTATAAGACCTGAAATCCTTGGTGTCATTTTTCCCCAACATTTTGCTTTCTAGCCTCTTGTTTTTGCAGACTAAGGTGCATATTATCAAGGACAGCGTTAAAATTATCACTGGTTTAGCGGCAGAAAACTGCCACTATGGGCTTGATACTCACACCAGAACATGGACTTCTATTGGCCGGCCAAAGTCATGGAGGCTCACGTCAACCTGGCCCTATCGGAGCATTTGGCCCTGGCCAATGTCCTCGATTCTACGCAGAATGGGTTCCGTGCTGGGCACAGCACGGAGACCGCCCTTCTGGCAATGGTAGAACATCTGCGGAGTGTGTTGGATGCAGGTCAAACGGCAGCGCTTATTTTATTAGACCTTAGCGCTGCCTTTGACACGGTGTCCCATCGCATCCTTCTGCACCGCCTGGAGGACATTGGCATCTGTGGCCCCGCTCTGCAGTGGTTCCGTTCCTTCCTCAGCGATCGCTCCTTCTGCGTTGCCACCCCTCCTTTTCAGTCCAAATTCCATCAGTTGGACCTGGGGGTCCCTCAGGGCTCCTCGCTGATCCCACGCTCTTCAATCTGTATGTGCGGCCGCTGGCTGATGTCGCCAGGCAGTGGGGCCTTACCATGGTCTCATATGCCGACGACACACAGCTAGCGGTCACGATCAGCGGGGATGCCGAACGGGATGCCCCCAGGTTCCGAGACGGGCTGAGAGAGGTGGCCAGCTGGATGAATAACAACTGTCTCCAGCTGAACGCGAAAAAAACTGAGGTGATGATCGTGGGAAGGGGAACGGATTGCTGGGGGGACACCTGGTGGCCTCAGGAGCTCGGGCCGCCCCCTACACCGGTGATGGAACTCAGAAACCTGGGAGTATGGCTTGACCACACCCTCTGCTTTACTACCCACACTAAGAAAGTGGCGGCATGCTGTTTTGGTGTTCTGCGTGGACTGAGGCCGGTGCTCAAATTTTTTGATGCTCCGACGAGGCAGTTGGTCATCCAAGCGACGATCATCTCCCGGCTGGACTACGCCAGCTCGCTCCTGCTGGGAGTTAACCAATCTGAGATCTTTCGCTTGCAGCGCGTTCAGAACGCGGCTGCGAGAGCAGTGGTGGGTCTGCCGAGGTCCTGTCCTACGTCCAATACTCTGCGGTCCTTACATTGGCTACCAATGAAAAGCCGAATCCACTTTAAGGCTCTGAGCCTTGCCTTTAAAATTTTAAAAGGTTCGGCACCTGAGATCCTCAATAATCTCTTATCCCCCTATGTCCCGACTCGCTCCCTCAGATCTTTTGGGCAATCCCTTGCGGTTATCCCGCGTTTCAGGCTTAGCCGGATGGGCGGTCGTTCGTTCCGTGTGAGAGCTGCGGCTCTCTGGAACTCTCTCCCTTTGGAAATCCGCCTGTTAGAGGATCTTTTAGCATTCCGTAGGGCCGTGAAGACTTACCTGTTTTAATCTTTTATATTGACCCTTACTTTTCTGTTTTCTTTGCGTTGTGTTATGTACACCTTTTCCATGCGCCAGGACGCTCCTTAGCTGGAGCATCTGTGCGCAAAATAAATGTTGATAACATAACATAACATAACAATTCTCAAGGGCATATTATCAAGCCCATTATCGCCGCTTTAGCTGCAGTTTTCTGCCGCTAAACCGGCGATAATGTTTTACGCCGTTCTTGATAATATGCCCCTATGTTTTTGCTGGCCATATGATTCTGCACACTTTACCACTGCTAACCAATGCTAAAGTGCATGTGATCTCTCTTTTAAATATGGTAACATTGGCTTGCACCCTATTGATGTATTTAATTTACCTCTAAGATTCTCAGTAAAGTGGTACAACATGTACCCAGGGCCATTAAATTAAATGCTACTATTTGCCTGCAGCACTTATTTTGCCACCCACTCCGGAAGCCCTTTAGGCATGTCTTAGGCCTACCATTGCAGCTATGTGTGTAGTGGGTTTAAGTGATAAAAGGGAAGGTTAAAAGCGGAAGGGTGATGAATTTGGACAGTAGGTTCTTCAAGCAATTTTGTGGTAATATATAGCTACGTATTTAGAGGGAAAACGCTGCTTGAGGGACAGTTGCAATACAAGGCATGGATTTTATTTGCCTAATGTTAAAAACTGTGTACAGTATGTTTTAGCGGTCTGAAGTCATAATTTAATGATAATGTTCTTTTACTCATAGTGAACCCCTGAAGAAGGGCTACCAATAGCCCAAAATGCATTGGGTAATTTGAAAGAATCGCTGTGCGTCCGTGTAAGGAATGATACTACGCTCCTACTTGGATGATGTTTAACCAAAACGTGATACTAGGGTAGATCAGACAACCCGGGCAGCACGCTAAACAGTTTCCAGCTTTGAGTACGTTGAATCAAGGAATAGGTGTGCACTGCAGCACTAATGAAATGGAAATGTTATTTGTACTGCCCTATCTACAAGCTGCACCCACACGAAAATTGGTTAAAATGATGTAAATGGGCATGAACACACACATGAGTTGTACATCTCAGAAACAGAAGGAACTTTGTCGTGAATTATAGGTTTTATTTTATATTACAGACACGCACATCAAAATCAGTTTTTTTGTTTGATGACATTGTATCACATGTTGTACACCACAGAAGGAGCTTTGTCGTGAATTATAGGTTTTATTTTATATTACAGACACGCACATCAAAATCTGTTTTTTTGTTTGATGACATTGTATCACATGTTGTACACCACATCGAAGTTTGCAAATATGAATCGTAACACTTAAATAGTAGCGTTGTACATAACATCTAAGGAGAGGGCGGGGTATTCTTTTAATTTGCTTGGGGAAATTGTTGAATTGAGAACAGTCACAGTAATCGTGGTTAATAGATCTAACAACGGTTCAGAGCATTGTCTAAAGCACTGAATTGTGGGGTGTCTAGTCACCAGCAATGGTAGTATAATTATTGGGTGATCGTGATTGGTTCAACGAGAGAGGAGGGATTACGCCACATGAGTTAAAAGAAAGGGAAAATCAGGAAGGCAGGTGCCTTTAAAAAGAAAAATGCGAGTTGAAGCACTGACACGGAAAAAAGCATGATGCTATGAGCGTATGTGGATGTTAATTTAAGTGAAGGCATTGGGTTACAATAAAGGAGTGCGAGGATTTAAATGAGGGTGGATACTGATGTGGGTTTAAGTGATTAAAGGGATGGTTTAAAGCGGTAGGGTGATGAATTTGTTTAGTGGGTTTTTCAGGCAATTTTGTGCTAATATACAGCTACGTATTTAGAGGGAAAACGCTGCTTAAGGGCCAGTTGCAATACATAGATTCTATTTGCCTAATATTAAAAACTGTATACAGTATGCTTTAGTGGTCTGAAGTCATAATTTAATGATAATGTTCTTTTACTCATAGTGAATCCCTGAAGAAGGGCTACCAATAGCCCAAAATGCATTGGGTACAATACGATTCATGCCTGAGGATGTTTTATGTTTTCTGGAATTCCCAGAAAAAGGCTTGGATTAGCATATCTGTGGCATGAGAAGCGGTTGAACATATAACGTCTTACGTGTGATTTACCATCGAAAATAAATGAAGTTATTTTAATGTCCTGGAGTACATGGATTAATTATTTTTGAATTTGAAAAAACTGTCATGTGAAAGAATTGCTGTGCGTCCGTGAAAGGAACGATACTAAGCTTCTATTTGGATGAAGAGAAACCTTTCACCAGGCCCAAAACTCCCCTATTAATCCTTATAAGTTACCCCAAGTGAGGCCCTAAATAGCCCATAGGGCTATTTAGGGCCTAACTTGCAGTGTTAGTGAAAGTTGGACATGTACTTTTAAGTTTTGCATGTCTTGGTCATGAAAACCTATTTCATTTGAATACAATAGAATAACTTTGGGTTAACTTATTACTCTTAATTAGTGACAACATTCAATTGGGAGCAGGTAGGAATGTCAAGTTTAGGGTCTTAAGAATTGTAATTTAAAGGCCTCTTTAACGGTAAAGTCGTATTTTAGGTCACAATTCTGAAAATACCACTTTTAAAAAGTTTGCATTTTCTTGTTGAAACCATTTGGTGTGTGCAGCCTCTTTACTGGGTCACATGACTAGGTGTAGCTGGCAGTTGGTTTTTGTGTAATGCACTCAGACTGTGAAATAAAGGGCCATAGGTTTTGACAGAGTGGGCCATCTCTGACTTGATAGGGGGAGGAGCCATCACCTACCACACTTGCACATCACAAAGGCTTTGAAACTAGTCTATGGTGACGCAAGACAATCTGAGGCCAGGGCAGGGAGGCAAGAAATTCCAAGCACCTCTGGAGGTGGAAACCTTCAGAAATCCAGAAATGTTTCCTACTTCAAAGTGAACATAAGCTATAATTATTGGACTATCAGATCCAATTTTTCAGTACACATCTGAACCTGTAGCAAAATCAAAAGAAGGACTGCTACGCTGCAGGAAGGATTGCCTTTCTGCAGCCCTCCTGCGTGAGTGAGAAGTACTGGATCTGCTTATGAACCCAGGATCACCAGAGTGACTCCAAAGGCTAGTTGGCTGGCCTCCTGATCAAAGCCTAAGGAACAGAACATGCTGTAACAACCTTTTACCCAGCACCAGGACTCTGCTAGCTGTGAATCCTTCCCTCCTAATTAGTGCCACCCCAGTCTTGGACCCATGGAAGTGTGCCTGACAGTGCTCTGCCAGCACATCAGTGGTCCATACAGAACCGACCGCATGACACATCAGCTCTCAGAAAACTCTACATCAAATCAGCAGCACGATGCATCGCCTCACAAAATTCAGCATCCGAACCACTGCTCAACGCATACCAGATGCAGGACTTTGCGTCGAATCCTGCGTCCTCCGCGAACAGCTGCTGTGCACGGTATCCTCGATGCAGGTTCTTCGCATCGCAAGCCCCTTGTCGATGGCATACTCAACGACGATGCAGGACTCCAGATTGCAAGCTCAGTAACTTCTTTGGAATCAGTCTCTGCGTGATGCATCTTTGATGCAGGACTTTGCATCAATTTACTCTTTTTCTAACTAACTTTGTCCGTGTATACGCTCGCGCTCCATTGCAGTTGTGACTTTGTCTTGGTCCAACATGACCAGATAACCACAGTTGGTGCTTTGTGCTTCAAGGCACTACTTTTTACCTAAAACGTTTAAAATGCATATCTCTGGTTCAACTTATTGAATTTTAATCGTTTTGGTCTCAAATACTTTACTAAAACGTACTATGTTTTTCTAAATAGGTGTGAGATTTTTCTTGTTTCGTGTTTTCACTTTATTAGAGTTCGAAGTGCTGCTTCTAAGTTAGGGTTGACTGCTTTTGTGCCAAGCTACGAGATGGTTGAGCAAAAGTTAATTTGGGGTTTGCTTGTGTTTCACCATGACAGACATTGGCGTGGCTTCTTGAGTAAGGTTTAAACCCCCTCAACCAGATACCCAATTTCAAACACCCCCCAATTAAGTGGGCCTAGTCAACAGTTACTTAGATCTTCAATGTATATGGTTTGTTCATTAGTTTTCTTTCCTGGTTTCCGATAGCAAATGAGCATGTTCTTAAAGAAACATAAAAGTGTTGCTTTCAAGAAATGCGAAAGGTTTCCAAAAACACAAGTGTGAGGCGCCCAGCATAATTTAATCTCTGTTTACTAGAAGCACCTTCTGCTGATGGAAGGTGGTAGTGGTGGCCGAATGCAGATATTAAAACTCATAATTTGTAAGTTGTCTCATTAGCATGTGCAAAATGTGATTTGAAATATGAAATTAAAACGTAATTATTTTCTTTTTATATCATTATTGTATAATGGAATTGAGTTGCAAAGGGGGGTAGAAGTACTGACTGATTTCCTGAGGTATTCCACAGGCCCAAAATAAAATCAAGCACTGGGAATGCCAATAGGTCTCAACTTTTGGCGTTGCCAAGGTTTTTTTTGTCAAAGCTATTCAGCATTGGAAAAAAGGAAAAGAGAAAAGGGTATTGCCGATGCTGTAAAGCATTGCCATTAGAAAAAAAAAACACCCATGTGATGCTGCGGTGTACCCAGTGTGATGAAGTATTGAAGCATATGTGGGCATTTTCAATAAAGTTGTGGTCCGGTACCAAAATGTAACCAATGGGCCCTTCTAAATAGACAAAATATATAAAAGCAATTGATCGGGAGGGGTGGGGAATCTAGGTGAGGGAGCAAGTCAATTCTGACAAGTGGCGGTGATGAGCAGGGAGGCATGGGCATACAATGGAGGGGGGTGATGGGGAGGGTCAGGAAAGCAACTCAACACAATAGGGGGCGGAAGGTGAAAGGGAAGCGAATCACGAGGTGGGTGAGTGGCAACAAAACACATGCCCACCCAAGGAATGCTGAAATCAGGCAGAAAATGTAGTTCCTAGATGTGAGCCATGGAAGTTTACAAGTCTTCCAATAACAAAGAATGGTAAAGAGGCCATGACCCAGAACAGGAAGGGGAAGGGAAGCCATCAATTAGGAAGCAAGCAAATAATACTAGCTAGAGAGGCAACCAATGATAAGCAATGGGCTGACCCAAAGACCATTATAAGGTCCACAATAGCTCTTCTACAAAAGACAACTAAAGCAGTTGGTAAGCAAAACCTAAATAAACAGGCATCACAGGCAGTTGTACTGCAGCCAAGACAAGACCTGATTATGACCTATCGGGTAAATTTCAATCCATGTGCAAACCCCTATAAGTGCAGGGCTCAAAAAGTTGTTATTTGGGCTAAACACAACAACTTGGCAAATTTCCACTGGTGTATTGTGGCAGGCCAGACATTCTAAAATTTACCAGATGAAAACATATGATATATACTGAAGTGACAATTTAATGGGAAAAGTGCCAAATTCCTCATGTCCAGAGGAAGACTCAGCTTAGAGATATTTATCACACCTAGTATATACCATACCCCATTGTGTCTGCATTTAACTTGTGTGCTAAATATTCACTCTTTCCTGGTCCATTCATAATCAAGCCATAGCTGAGTGGTTCATTGTAGTCCTATTTCTCTTGCATTGCCTGCCATTGTG
This sequence comes from Lissotriton vulgaris, assembly GCF_964263255.1. NCBI lineage: Eukaryota > Metazoa > Chordata > Amphibia > Caudata > Salamandridae > Lissotriton > Lissotriton vulgaris. Next base: position 1,304,880,431 of record NC_141694.1, read on the forward strand.
AGCATGTTCTTAAAAAAACATAAAAGTGTTGCTTTCAAGAAATGCGAAAGGTTTCCAAAAACACAAGTGTGAGGCGCCCAGCATAATTTAATCTCTGTTTACTAGAAACACCTTCTGCTGATGGAAGGTGGTAGTGGTGGCCAAGGGCAGATATTAAAAGTAATAATTTGTAAGTTGTCTCATTAGCATATGCAAATTATTGTATAATGGAATCGAGCTGCTAAAGGGGTAGAAGTACTGACTGATTTCCTGAGGTATTCCTCAGGCCCAAAATAAAATCAAGCACTGGGAATGCCAATTGGTCTCACTTTTGGCATTGCCAAGGCTTTTTTGTCAAAGCTATTCAGCATTCACAACACTACTCGAACTTTATTGCAGTGATTAATTGTTCTTTAAATGTTGACATTATAAGGAATAGAAGAGCTCCTACACTTCCAATTGGGGATTACCGCTGTGAAGTGTTAGCTCTTTCAATCACCCCCACAAACACTGTGGGGCATATATACAAGGGCATGGCAGAGTGTGGCATTAGGCACAAAATGCTAACGCCTTGCTCCGCCATTCCCAAAATGCAGGGAGGAGCTGTATTTACAAAGATACGGCACATCCCTGTGTTTTCCCTAGCGCTGGTGCTAAATTTAGCTGCTTACTGCCAATGCAGGCACCTTCGCAACATAGTGCAAGGGTGCCTGCATTGAGGAGAAGGATCGTTTATGGACAGGAAGGTGTCCCTTCCTGCACATAAACAATCACATATGGCGATTTGAAACTTTGTGCAGCACACATAGAAGTTGCAAATCCTACATTTTATTATTGATTGTTTATGTGCAGGAAGGGACACCTTCCTGCACATAAACAATCATTCATGGAGTTATGCTATTTCTGTGTGTGCTGCACAATGCAACACACATAGTAACAGCAAAAACAAGGAGAAATAAAGCATTGCTCTTCGTTTCTCCATTTTAAGACCAGTTTTTCCCTGGTCCTAATTTTGGCGCTGCCTCCTATTTTTGCAACCCTTATAAATAGGGGGCAGCATCAAAATCAATGGGTGATGCAGTGGAACGCCCACTGCAACACCCATTGCCCACCCATTTCAAGCTAAGTCTAGCATGAAAGGGTGCCTTATTTACAAGACGCCATTAGCCACGTTAAGTGGATTAACATTCCCTTCTAATGAAGCAAAGCCACTATTGCCACAGGAACCTCTTTAAAAGTGACATTCCTGTGGCAAAAGGGCTTTGTAAATATGCCCATTTGTGTTTTCACTTTATTGAGGCATACACGATACAATCCCTCCAGTGCTTCATTTGTAAAAATGAATAAATAAGTGCAAGGACCAACATTATTCCAAAGTATCTGTTGCCTGCACTGCGTATACTAGCTTTACCAAGCACCTAGGCTTACTAGACTTGATTCCACCTCATGTCTCGTTTTTTCACCACCCTACGCTTCATGCTGCTTTATTTTAATTGTGGAGGTTTTTTTTCACCTCTGATATCTCCCACTGTCACTGTTTCCTATCTTTTCCTGCCTCTTTTTTGTCTCATCTGCTCAGGTGGAGGAGAATCACCCCACTGCTCGTTGAGCAGTGGAAAATAAAATTAAAATAAAATTATAATAACAAGAAGTTATTATCAATTTATTTTACCTTGGGACTCTGGGTGGGGCGTGGCTGACTCGCTGCAGAGAGAGCAGGAGTGGTTTGCACTCCCTCCCTACATGTGCATGACACTTTGGCTGGAAACAGTCATGCGTAGTTGGCATGTTCTCCATTGTGATGTGCTGCACAGCCCAGTGGAGAACATGCACAGCCACCCCAGGCCTGCCTGAGCGGCCAAACAGGCCGCTCAGGCCAATCACGCTGCTGCTCCTGCTCCTACAGCGTCTTGATTGGCTGACAGAGCCTGGAAACCTGGGTGCTTACGGTGGAGGCTGCTTGGAGGAGCTGGGAAGAAGACAGAGGAGAGGCATGTGGCAGAGGCGGCAGTGAAGCAGGTACATTTATTTATTTATTTTTCATCTTTTCATCCATCCTCCTCACTACCCCGTTCAGAGGCAGCCGCCACTGCATCTGCCTATCTCTCACTTGCTGTGGATCAAATTCTGATGATGAAAAATAAGTCACAGTCCCAAAAAATGAATGCTGATGCCCACCACCTGCAGCAGCTGGCACAAATAAAGCACTGATTCCATCTCCCTAAGTGGCATGCAGTATGAAGGACTTAAACTAAGTAGGCACTTTAACTTATTGCGTAAACAGATTTTAAAGCAGATTAATCTAAGCTCTACTCACATGCTATAGTCATAGCTTTTGCTTACAACTTAAGTGTTTTGAAGGCTGTGCCGCACATGATCAAGCAGTACACAAAAAACCCATTAGTAGTAAATGTGTTGCTTATACAGAGTCCGGGCACAGTTACAAAGTGACTTGTCTTTTAACTAGCAACCGAGGACTATAAAACACTGGGCAACAGCAAAGCACTGCTCAATACTTAAAATAAAGAATTATCCTCTTGAGTGGTGACAAATACATGGAAAGTGCTTTATTAGCCTTGGGTGCTAAACAAATACCACTTCAAGGCTTTGTTGACCGTGGTCTGGGGGAGGTTGCTATCCAGTGTGCTCATAAACAAGCAGCCACTAGACAGGCAAACAAAAAAACATCTGATGCTTTCAGCACAATGCCTTATGATAAAGGCACCAATGACTTCATGACCAGGTTCTGAGCCACAACGGGTGACCCCCTCACTCCAGGACATGATAGACACTGTTACTAGTCCTGAATATTTCACCTACCAATCATTGTTTTCGGATCTTATGCCTAATTAGTTCAATGGAAGCAAAACAAGACTACAACACTCAGAATTCATCACGTTGTTGCACAAATGTCCAGGACTGTAAAGAGTGTCCTTATTGAGGAGAAGAGGGTTTGTCACCCTGGTTCAGCACCACCTCCAAACACTGTGACTATCAAGCTTGCTCTAGAAAGGGGTAGTTGAGGGGTTGTAAACTGATACTTCCTTTCACGAATATTTTTATAATAATCGCTAGGATGTGGCAGATGAAATAATCAACAGTGATCATGTCCTCTTGGCTTCTTTTTGCACCGAGAAATGACAGCAAGAGCCTTGGATCTTGCCTGACTCTGACTAAAAGTCTATCTCAGTTGTTCATCCCCTAGGACTGGTGAGCCACAATAAAGGCAAAAGCTGCTATCCACTTTTTTGCAACAATTTTTTATTTCAAGAAATGCCATTCAATAAAGTGAAATCATTGAATTTACTCAACTAAAACATATATATATATATATATATATATATATATATATATATATATATATATATATATACATATTTATATATACATATACATATATATATATATATACATATACATATATATATATATATATATATATATATATATATATATAAATATATATATATATATATATATATATATATATTTTAGTAACCTACACTGAGCTATAAAGTGTCCCCACCCAGTGACCCTCCCATCATATATATGCATATATAATGGAAAGGTTCACCAGGAGGGGACACTTTAACGCTCTGTATAGGTTACCAATATGTGTATGTTCCTAATAACCATATTTTCCATTTAGAAAACTAGGGTTAGAGGTTTTGGCCTTAGATGTAAGTCTCCCGTGTTGGCCTGTAAATGTCTAGGCTTGGATGCTTGAGAAAGGCCGTCCCAGGAGGTGTACAGAAGCTCTGATTGATAGGTGGGCGCAAATCCAATGGGTAAAAGCAAGAAGGAACGCTGAAGGACGTGCCATCGAAGTGCTTTATGTGCACAGTGTTCACTGCTAAATATGGTGTAGCTCTGTGCGTCATTTCTTGCTTAGGGTAACTGGCTTGTCAGCCAGATACTCCAAAAATAGATTGTCGCCACTATAGCACTTCCTTCTTAAAGTATGCATATTCACTATTTGGGGGGCACGAGGGTTTGTATAGGTGGTGCCAGTCAGCATACTGAATAAACCATCTTTTTGGCTGGCAGCACTTGGCCCCTGAGCTCACATTCTCAGAAGAGTAGACAGGAAGTGACTAGCAGCAAAAGTGAATTTTACTCTTTCAGTCCAGTAATTAGTGGCGGCCCTCATGGCTCACGGGTGGTGAGGCAAGTGCGGGAGGTCACAGAATGGGATCACGGAGGGTCATGGGGTATCGCACCGGGATAATAAAAAAAATGTACCTCCAGGCCGGGTCCTAAGTCTCTGCTCCTACTCTCCTGTGTCTGGCTCCAGGAACAGGAAGCAGGCAGCCAGGCTCCCTCCCCAGCGTTATGATTGGTCTGAGCGCTGTGACAATGCGCCCAGCCAGCAGCTGGAGAGGAGGGTATGTTCTTCATGCAGGCTGTAATGCAGACCGCATGGAGAACGGGGAAAGTGCGTATGACTTGTTTGGGCAACCCAAGAGGGCTGACCGAACAATCATTGCGCACGTAGGAGTGGGCAAACCACTTCTCCTCTGCTCAGAGAGCAGAGTAGCCCCTAAGCAAGCCCACCCGCCCGCCGGCAAAGCAGCAGGACACGAAGCATAAAATGATAATAATTGTAAGTTATTATCATGTTATGTTCTACTTGCCACTGCTTAAAAGCAGTGGGGTGACGTGGCTCCCAGTGATGTATTTTGTGTTAGAGAAATGGAGACAAGTTGATGTCATCAAAGCATGCGCAGCACCATACATGAAGAATAACTTAAGGCCTCAGTTTCTGATGCTTTTCGCTCGATATGGTGCACAAATACCATTTTGGGAAAACAACGATACACTCAGGAGCATATTTACAAGGAGTTAATACCACCAGAAAGTCACTTTTTCAGACGTTCTGGTTGCATTAACTCCTTTGCCTTATTTACAAGGCAGCCATACACATTACTCTGACGTGGAATTATAGATAATTACGAGATTACTCCTCCTTGCATAATTAAGAGTGAATTGGTAGAAAAAATCCTACAGCAAGAGCACATTTAGTAAGCGCGAGTGCCTGCTCACTATTCATGTTCTGCAGTATTTAGCACTGTTTCTTAGCGCAAAATGCATGGTGCGTTTTGCGCTCAGAAAATAGAGGTAGAAAGTTAGGGGGCATCCTACTACTGCAAGAGCACATTTAGCGAGTGTGAGTGACTGCTCACACTCGCAATCAGTGTTCTGTTGCATTTAGGACTATTACTTAGCGCAAAATGCAACCTCGTGTTCATTAAGTAAGCGAGGGGGCACTAAGAAATAGCGCAAAATGCTGAATTACTCTTCTCACATAATTCAAGAATCATCTTGTAGAATTCTCAGCTATTTTCATTTGATTAGGCTAGACGAAATTACGTGAGCTACGCCCACCCCTATCACACCCACTGGATAGAAATACTCATCTGGATCATTCATCACAACTAGATTTGCCAACGTGTGAAGATCATGGCGTCAATTTTCAAAAGTCATCTCAAATAAATACTAGGCAGTTTTCTCCTCATCTTAAACAATGTGAAAGTTCTTGATTCATAGAAGGGACTCCCACATTCCATATCACAGTATTTTGCCCTGTGCCCTCTAAGAAATATGCAGGGATCTGACGTTCAGTTGACCCCAGCTTATTTAATACCCCTCCATGTCAGCGACAAAAGCAGATTAGACCGTCCATGGAGGAGTCCAATACGGAGGAGTCTAAGGCGGCTCAGACCTTTAGGATAGCCCTACAGGTGGATATCCTTGAGCATTTCTGAGAATTAGACAGCAATATTTTGTTCCAAATGAGTAGATGAGCTTAACTGTAACATAAATGATTCCAGTGAACTATGCAGGTTGACTTGTTCAAACTGTAGTTGGGAAATGCAGGAAGTGATAATCAGCAGCTCTGCATAGTTTAAACCAGGAACGTTGAACATGATGTTCTTGGTACTCTACACTAACGTTCTTGACCTTTGGTGATCTGAAGGGTTTAGTCCTTCTTCTCCTCCACATCAAACTTTACCTCTCAGGCCGGAGAGAAAGGTTCTAGGGCCTGCTGTCCGAGTTGTATGCCTTAGACACTCGAGTCTCCTGCGGTTCCATCATGACTTCTATAACTAAGTTTATTTATTTATTTATTTATAAAGTTTTATATAGCGCGAACAAGATCCCGAAGGATATCAGAGCGCTTTACAATAAGTTGATGGAGAGGACAAAATGAAATATACACAGCAATTGTGAGAAGAAAAAAACACAATGATAAACAGTAAACAATGGTACATATAGAGGGTCCAGCATTAAGCAGACGATATGGACCGTAACTGTTAGTTGTTCTAGGAGCTAGGGATCAAGGGATAGCCACCTTATGAGTATCACAACCCCTTATGGTAGAAATTTGCCCATTAAGAATCTCTTGGCTTCCAGTTTGAAAGCCGTCGTCGAGGCCAGTCTGCGTACATCCGGAGGAAGAGAGTTCCATATTTTAGGGGCTGCACCAGAGAAGGCTCGGTGACAAGTTCTCTTTTTGCTAAGGATGATAGGTTTCAGGAGGAGAGTAGAAGCACTTCTGGAAGCCCTCTCCCCGCAGGATAATTCAAGTTTTTGCGCTAGATAAGTGGGACAATTGAAGTGCAGGGCGTTTGTGCGTCAGGATTGCAATCTTTAGCTGGATTCGTGCTTCAAAAGTTAGCCAGTTGAGAGATTTCAGGACTGGGGAGATGTGCTCGTTTCGTTTGGAACCTGTAATCAATCTTGCTGCAGAGTTCAGCGAGGCCCTAAGTGGAGCCAAGGCGTATTTAGGAAGGACACAGGGAGTTGCACTGCCATAGTCTAACCTTGATAAGACAAGTGCTTGTACAGCCTGCTTGAAATCCTTTTGTTGCAAGAAGGGTTTGGTCATTGTGAGTGTCCTCATCAGGTGGTTTGCTCCCTTACAGACGTTGCTGATATGAGCCTTCATACTCAGGTGCTTGTCCACTGTGACTCAAAACGATTTGGCTGAATCTATGATGATTGGAGTGCAGTTGAGAGTTGTGAGGTGAGGTAACCAGAGATCAATTTTGGGGGTGTGGTTCGGCGGGGTGATGAGCAAGAATTCCATTTTAGAAGCGTTGATTAAAAAGTCTAAAACACATAAGTCAGACAAATTTGATGATAAAAAGTCGGAAAGGACTCTAAAAAGACAATCCCATTTGAAATCAGAATGTTAGTTTGTAAAAGTACATAAAACCAACTAGCAGCCAGAAACCAGTTCTTTGTTAGAATGTAGTTTTGTATAGTACGAATTTAACCACAAACAAGGCGTTGACGAATTTCGGTGGATTAAGACGAATGGAACCAACTTCTTCAGGACAAAAACATATAACTTCTCCTCTCCCACGTGTTATTCATAAGACCTAATTAAGACTTGTTGTTGCCCCTATTCTGGGAAAAGCACCTGTCTGTATGGATATCGGAACACTTATAGTTATTATTGTGTAATCACAGATGACATAATGTATTGTTTTATAAAAATATATATGTTGTGTGCATTTAATGGAAAAACGGATTATAGATGTTTTTTTTCTTAATTAGCTCTTATGAAAAACACGTAGGAGAGGAGAAGTTATATATGTTTTTGTACTGAAGAAGGCGGTTCCATTAGTCTTAACCCACCGGAACGCGTCAACACCTTGTTTGTGGTTAAAAAACGCTTCAGCAATTTGAAGTCCATTTATTCCTAAGAAATCATTCACCTATTTCTTGCTAAAGGTAAATATTTTACACTTCCCCACTCTGTAATGACCCATAAGTTTCTACTTTTAAAGAGCCCGCCTAGTGAAACAATTTTTGGAAGCACATGTAAGACGAGCTCCTTCACTTTAAATCTTCAAATATATTCTGAAGAACTGTCTATTAAACCTTTTCTCACACTTCTCACCCTGAAGATCCGATGATACTCTGATGCAGGCCTACTGACTATTACTGTTAAGTGTTGAGCATAATTCTAGAAAACACTTCAATTACACTGCTATTTTGCCCAATATATCATATTCAAAAACCTTGTTATCTGTCCGTATTTACTATATCCTTATTTTATTGCCACTACTTCTGCTGCCCACAAATACCTGTATCTTGTACATGCCATACTACTTCACTGCTCAGACAACATGTACATACACTCTTCATTCCCTACCGTTTTTCTGCTGCTGCCTATACATGCTCATATCTTCTTGTGGCTTGTATACAATGTTGTACATTTTTGCCACCTATAAATTGTGGTCAAATATTTCTCTCCTTTCATTGAATATTTATTGTTAAGTCCTATGTTATTTTTTTCCTGGCCTAGCACAGCTCTACCAACAACTTTTAAATTAACACAATAAATAAAAAATAGGGTGTCTGAAAATGATTTCACCAGTTTGCAGATACTAAGACAGAAAGGTATATTTATTGCTTAAATATTGGTTGATAATCAAGACATGCTGCATTGTGACTGTGCAATTGCTCTGGGGTAATGTCTTAGTAGTATATGTAAAAATAAATCTTAAAAACTAAATTTATTTTTTGAGCTTTCCACTGTCACGAAAATGCACACTTTGATGACAGGGGAGAGGAGGAGAGCCTAAACAATACTTTAAGCACTTTGTGCCCTTTACGTGCATGGACTCTTGTTTACGTTTGCCCATCTTGTGCTTTGTAATTAATAAACTAAATTACATCAAACTAAACTAAAATACATCAAACATTCTGAGATATGTGAAATTTGCAAGCCTGACTTGTTTGCTAGTTATTATTTCTTGGCCAAAGCTACCACTTCAACATTTAAAAAAAATAATTAAGAAACTAAATTAATTGTGTCTGGCTTACATTTTCATTGATAAAACCACGAAGTGGTGGGTCCTTTAGCCCACTCATTTCAAAGTATTGGATTACGGTTTTCTCTGTAAAGGATTCCAGTAATTTCACTGACCTGCACACAAGGTGGATTGGCTTGGGCTGTATATTACTACCTCAAATGTCACACCAACCGTCCACTAAGTAGAAGCATCTATGCTGACCTACTGCAACAACATTGAAGTATGTATGTAATTACATGATTTAAAAAAGTTATTAAAATGTTTTACAATTAAATAATAAAGATTAATTATTTTGATATATTTTATATTAAATTATAATTATTTATTTTTCCAATATTTTACAAATTTAATTTAGCATTATTTTCTATGTTTTTTTTTTAATCCCAACCTCCTTTGATTTTTACATGAGGGTGTTGCAGTACCAGTGCTTGGCCCTGTGTGGTGCTGGGCGTCAGCTCTGTGGTGGAGTAATTTCCTACAACTTTGGGTAGTGTGCTATAAAAATACTCATAACATGTGGGTGGCATGATCTGTGGCATTGCCTTCCGACAGAAGCAGGAGCAAACCAAACAGGCCATCTGCCACCAGCAAGCCTCAGTAGTACTGTCTAAATGTTGCGTTGTTGCTGATACACGGATACTGCGAACATCAACAAGAAAATGGTAAAAACTGTCAATAGCTCTGCTTTCACAAATCTTACAGAAATCCTGTTTGCAAATATGCAAGAAATACAGGGATGGTAATGGTTTCTGTCAGTTTCTTAAGTTTGTGTGGACCGGTAGGAGACAAGCTGGACTAAACTAACTTCTGACTATATATAAGGAAAGGCTATCGGCCTTATAGTCTCAGAGATCACATTAGATTAATTAAGGGAGGCTTAGAAAAGGAAAAATTAATTTAGGCATAGCGGAAATGAGGACGACACAGATTGGTGTGGTAAATTAATTATTGTAATATATTGGTAAGTCAATGTGATCGATATCCCCGGGCTGGCACTACAGATGTCAACATAGCAAACTATGTTCCCCTAAAGCAGCACATAACTAGTATTTATTTTCATTTCATCTTGTCGCCGGGCTCCTTAGTGTGCTAAGTCATAGAAAAACCATTGTGAGTTAGACAAGATTTTTTGTTTAAGAAAAGAAATGGTGTCACATCATTAAAACATTTGAAAAATCCTTTTGTGCACCACCAAATCCAACACAGCTGACAAAGAGTTTTGTAGTTTGCTTTTAACACATGAAGTAGTTGTTTCCACCAGCACAGCATATGGGAACTATATGCATTGCTGAGCAGGTTCTTCAATGTATTTCCCAAGCAGCCTGGGAAATCGCGCGGGTCGATCAGCCAGCCATCTTGACTGAGAATGTTGGCCAGCGGGTCAATAAACTCTAATTGCCCAGAGCGTGCTACAAGTCACGTCTAGCAGAGTTCTCACGTAGACAAAAAGGACGCCATTTTGGATAGTTACTTTGTTACATCGCAGTACGGTTCATGGACCTGACCACATTTGAAGGAAACTGGAATGTGGAAAGTAGAAACACATTGCGGATAGACTTGGAAGCAGTGGACCTCATTCATGGGTGGACAACTGAACCCTGCCATACTGTGCGCTACGTGAGTGCACCAGGACTAATCCCACAATCATGCACAGGAAACAAAGTAATTATCTATATTTTCCCAAAATACTCTTCTATTCCCCAATTACCATGTTTATAATAGCTATCAGTTGTAAAATAAGAAAAAAGGTTTTTGCCATGGGAAACTGCACATCATCTTTGAGGATGTTTCAGTGGTGGAAGATGTGATATTTGTTGCACTAAACTATGTTAAATTGATACCAGAGTATTTTGTCAGAATATATATATGGAGGAAATATTGTCTCCAAAAGTTTTGCCCCACTGGAGTAAATAATAAAACCCTACACCCAATGGGACAATATCTGTGTAAATGACATTTAATGCATGATATGATTGCAGCTGCGGACCGTGACGGTAAGAGTGGTGGGGCCGGATTGGGGGGGGGGGGTTGACAGACAAGGAAGAGGGAAAATGTATTATTAATTTAATTTTCCCTCGTGGTCGTCTGTCAAATCTCCCCCAAACCGGACACACCGCTCTTACCTGCACGGGCGGCGGCTGTGATGTTTGTCGGAAGGTCTTCCTGTATATAATATTCTGACAAACAACCATCTGAGTTCTTTTAAACCTCTTCCAAGACCTTTTTATGTCTATAAATGAGCTAACAAGTATTATGGCTCAGTCCCGATTGGTAATCAATGTCATTGACTTCAGATAGAAGGGCTGCGCTCCTGATAAAGTCCTGCACCTGATTAACAAAGAATACGCCTTGAGCACAAGGAGGGCTTCTACCAGTGTGCAAATCCTACACCCTTATCTAATTTACAAATCAGGAAGAGCACAATGAGCCCTAAAACCGCTCACAGGACCCAGGTTCACGAGCCACTTGCTCATAGCAAGGCAGCTGAAACCATCAATTTCTTGTGTCTGCGGCAGTTTCTGCATAATTATGGATTTACTGCACATGCCACATAATTTAACATCAGCTGCATAACTGAAACATTTCGACAACAAACTTTTTTTCAAGGACACAGTGATGTATAAGGCTCAGACCTGATCCCCTTTATATTCTCCTCTAAACTAGCAAATCCGCACCTGGAAGGGGTACTGTCTCTTCTTTTTTGTTGTAGTTCAGTAGTTTTAAAGTTGATAGGTCTAGTCATGTGAGGTATGGACCTGGAAGCTTAAACCAGCTATTTTTTAGAGCCATCAGGACAGCAAGGCAGAATGTGCGACCGACTGATCTAAAAGCCATTAGTTGAATTTTGGAATCACGGATGCCTGGCAGCTGAAGGCCTCTGGAGAGGGTTTTGAGGTTGTGAATATGATTTGCAAGATGTCTAGTTTCATCTCCTACCAGCAGGCACAACCAGGAATACTTGAAGAGAGTTGTCATTCGGAATTGCGATATTTTGGAACTGTAATGTTGAAAGGAGGCCGGATTAATTTCTATTAAACTGATGTGATCTTGTATGATTTCGAGAATTATGCATTACACTTATTCATTTGACAATTTCTCAAAGTTTTTGAACATTCCATTCAAGGTATGGGGATGAGCCTTCCAAGATGCACCCTGTCGGTAATGAGCTGTGTCATTCAAAAAGTTGGGGTCCTGATAATTGTTTTTTTGAAGGGCAATTCAGTGTTTTTTTAGCCATGTCTGGAAGTCATCCAGAAACAGCTGCGGTTTCTACCTAGGGCTGCAGTGGCGTTGACCCCTTGACTGCAGCCATTACATTACTTGCATGCAATCAATGCATCACACTGGCATTCGGCACGCACAAACACAAACTGTATGTCTGCCACAACATGAAGCTGCCTCTCCCAGACAGTAGTGGGTGCAGCAGCAAGGACCCTTTAACTGAACTGCGCATGTCCGGTTGGCCGGTATTTTGCTTATGGCCAACCTGACATGCGTAGTTTATGGTTTCCCTAGACATAGCTGTCAGCGAGGATAACAAGCAACACAGCCCCATTGGTCTCAGATGGAGCACTGTGGTCACCTGCCCCAGCCATTCCTCGTACTGCTCTCATGCTGTTTACTATTATAAACAGCAAGAGAGCAGTGATTTTATTGGCTGAAATGCATGATGGTTCAGTTTCTCTTTTCTTGCCCAGCATGCCTTGCTCAGGCCTTCTTCCCAAGGTGTCGATTTCAAAGAGTTTACCTGTGGGTGTAGAAAGTCGACTACAGTGTTTGTTGTGTTAGAATACGTGTTGTCTTGTGATTTTCATGTAATGTGAAGGTTCGGTTCTTAATTTCCCTTAGCGGTACTGGAGTGTGCTTTAACAGGGGCGAGTGCCAGTGACTTGTAGTGGGGAACAGTACAGTGTTACCCCTGGGGTCACCGCTGTGCAACACAGTCAGTTAGAACGGAGATAGCCTGCTTGACATGGGTGATTGCTGGCTAACTTTTCAATGCTGCTACAAATTACGGGAAGGAATTTTGCCTACTTCTGAATTTGACAGTACAGCACGAGGACAAAGGGAAGTGGAACAAATGTTAGAATAGAATATAAAATGTTCTTCGAACGACTGCCTGCTTGTGCTTTACAGGCAAAACCTGTCGGCGTCCATGGTTTTGACAGAAAATAAGGAGAAATTGAAAATAAACACTCCACTTGGACAGTTAGTGAAAACAAGTGTGCCCAGGAGACTGACAAATCAAATGCTTGCCAACATACAAAAGAACCTGCTGAAAACGTGATTCTTAGTGGGAAGGAACATTCTATTTGGCATCAAACACCAACAAGCAATGGGGACCAATCAAGAGTCCAACTTTTCACATTTTTGTGTACTGCGAGTAGCATGTTTCTGTTAGTTTATCAAGCTTGAGAAGTCTTTGAGCTCCTCTGACTTTGTATAGACAAGAACAGTACGATAAAGTCTCTTCAAAATGTAAAGGCAGTCCTGCCTCCCACCCTGACACAATGCCATTAGTGAACTAAGGGGTTACATCAGTTTTCATGGCCACTGCATATATAGCCTAGATTCTTTTTATATATGAACCGTGAATTTCCACTAAATAAACATAAGAAGTTTTTTTATAGTGCACATCCTAAACTCGTGTATTTCAAAGTGGTCTCATTAATGAAAATTAAAAAAGGACACTACTAGACATACAATTTCCTGGATCACGCAATTTACTGAAGCTGGAAAGCCCGGATTGACCCCAGACTTGCTCAATTCAGACATTGGGACCTTGTGTCTCTCTAACTCACTTTTTTTCTCGCTCATGTGCAGGCTGTTATGCCTCACCACTTTCAAAAGTCAGCAGCCGCCACTGTCCAGAACAATGCAGTTTTGGTGACTTCGACTGCTTGAATGGCTACAGAATCTCAGACATATTGTAAAGGAGGTGCTTAGGGTGGGGGGTAAATTAGTAAAAAGGAAACTGAGTCAATTGGGGATGAGTGGCCTTTTATTAGGAGACATTCACATTTCCACAAATACAAAATCTGTAGGTCCAAGAGCTTCTTCTGGAAACTGTGATGCATGTTTGTACCCATTTATTTGCATGTTTTTTCATGATGGTACTGCTTCGTGCAAGATAGGCCTGTGTTATCATCTAGCTAGGTTTGATTTTTACTACATAGTCTGGTCGCAAGCCTGTGATTAGATTGTATGTGTAATCTATTTTTATATAGATCTTGCATTGAGGGGCATGCTTTTTTAAATCTTTTTTTTCCTAACAGAGGACAGATCGAATTTGGTTGAATGGTCATTGTCTGTTGCTGGTGCGTTCCCAGTTGTAATACATTTGGGTATAGTAAATCATTCAGCCAGTTAAAGTTCTAAATTATGCTGGGAATAAGTATCACCTGGCATAGTTATGTTGATCTCTGGGAAGTTAGGTGGTGGACCTGATTTTAATTCTGTGCCATGACGGCTTGGCTGCTGGCAAAATTCCTTTATTGATGGAAGCAGTTCTGGGACCCATATTAATGTGTAAATGCCTACAATTCGCCAAGAAAGGTATACTTACTTGATTGGTTTCCAAACACTAGTAATGGTGGCCACGTTATGATCATTAGGCATTTACATTTGTAAATGCATACACAAACATGCACACTTGTACACACACACATTGCACACACAGGCATATGCACACAGATAACCTTCACTATCATGCCTGCAAACTCTGGAAAACATTGCCACCCTAGCCATTGCTTAATTTTCGTATGGTGCCCAAATGCCCACTATGTGCCCTAGGAACTGTGGCATATTTTCCACTGCAGTCTCCAGCTTTCCTCCCATACATTCTCAGTGACTGATACCACAAGGCCTTACTGCAATACAGTGGCCACTTACCATGACATTTTATTGGAAGTCGCATGGCGATTACCGGTCTATTGCAGAAACACGGTATCACCGAGTTACCACTGACACGTATTTGCCAGAGGGGTAGAGGTGTGGCGCTGCGGCCAGGGTGACTGACGCTGGAATCTGGGGATCACGGTTCGATCCCCGGCTCCGGCGGCAGGTTAGCCCAGCACCATGTGACTCTGGGCAATAGCTTGCTTAATCCTCCCAAAGGCCCCCAGCCGTGGAGAAGTGTGGCTCAACCCTGGTCCCGGGCCAGACCCTGATGCAGAGGTCTGGCCCGGGACCAGGGTTCAATTCCCGCCTCGGCGGGTCTTGGGCTCAATTTCCTCAGACCTGATAATTCTCGCCTCGGTGCCTATTCTAACCATGGGTCCCACTCTGCAACTCTGGGCAATAGCTTGCTTAATCTCCACAACGGCCCCAACAGCGCTGGGATGCCTGGCTTCACCTTGGGGGTGCCCAGGAGTGGACGTTTCACAGGGAAAAGCCAGGAAGGGTTCCACAGCGGTATGTATTACAGCGCCAGTTGTTCGCGCTTTACAAATGTGGATTATTACATGTGCTGATGTTGACCAGGCTCAGGACGTGGGCGAAAATGTAAAAGCGGAGACAAGTCGACTTTAGCTGTGCTCCATCATGGTCAAAGATGCTTTCACAGCTGCATACATCAGGCTTGAAAGTAGCCTTCACACCCTCAGTCTACTGAAAAATACCCCAATATCCTGGCAGGCCAGTCCAAGGTTGGACAAAAAATCCAGTGGAAGGAAAAGACTGTCCCCTTCACCCCCCTCCCATATTCTACAGTCAAAAGTTTGTTGCTGCCTATCTCTAAAGATACATTTACCTGTGGGTCTGCATAGCAGTTGTTTATGTTGGGCTGTTGCAAAGTGTTACAGACACAGTAGAGAAAGCGAAAAGCAGAGATGCATGGATGAATGGAGTAAATGGTGTCTGTTGGTATATCATGTAGACCACATGCATAACACTTCACACTGTTGTTAGGCCACTTCAAAACTCTAGAGGGAAAAGAGGAAACCAAAGAACAGAAGGCAAGCAGTGGGGAGAGGATGTGGCCTAACGGCTAGGGCGGTCGACTTAAAATCTGGGGAACCGGGTTCGAGTCTCGGCACCGACGCTCAACATCCTGTGATTCTGGGCAAATCACTTAATCTCCCCATGCCTAACAAAAAAATGAATGTGTGCTCGTGTAAAGCGCTTTATAAAACTCAGAAAAAATAAATAATATAATGGGAAAGAGGGTGGTGGGAAGTAGGGAAAGAGGAGAATGGAACATGATATTATGTCATGTTGGTTAATCCCATAGCACTTACACCACCTAAAGAGAAGTGTGGCTAACTGGTTAGAGGAGGCAGACCCTGATGCAAAGGTCAGACCCGGGACCAGGGTTCAATTCCTGACGCGGCAGGGTCTTGAGCTCAAAATGTCCACGGACTTGATAATTCTCGCCTCGGTGCCTACTCGAATCATGGGTTCACACTCTGCAACTCTGGGCAATAGCTTGCTTAATCTCCACTACGGCCCCACCGCGATGGGATGCCTGGTCTTCACCTTGGGGATGCCCAGTAGGGGTTATCTCGCAGGGAAAGCCAGGATGGGTTCCCAAAGCAAGCACTAAGAGACCTGTCGGTGATTTGGCGCTATATAAATCGAAATTAACATAACATAACCTACAAGGTGGTGACGCCGATACGCCTAGAGGGGCCTTTACCTAGAATTTAACATGCCTGGGGAGTACACCACTGGTTGAATTGTCTCTTGGCCCTAGATTAATAGGAATAATTATTTCATACCTCAGGTAAATTCATTTAACGCCTAGAAATGATTAAAGGCAGTGTCAGGTTTTTCCAGACTCTAAGATATAGCATTTTAGTCTCACGTAGCTCCCTGCAGAAGGCGCTCAATCAGCTCAATTATCTTGCCAATGGAGTGAATCATTGTTCTGTTAATGGTGAAATAGAGTGAATCATTGTTCTGCTAACTGTGAATGCTCACTGATAGACTCATCCTGTTGCTCTTTCCAGCTACCACCATTATTTTGATGGTTTGCAGCTATCTTTGCAGGCAGCCATACTGTTTTATGAAACAGCTTTCATGAAAGTAAACCATTTTTGTGTTCTCAATTTCAACATGAACACTGAAAACATCCAGCATGAATTTAGGTGTTAAACAAAACATGTTGGGCCTCATTTACAACAACATGATGCAGCGCAGCGCTGCAAGCCATTTTGCTACGCAGAACTGCAGCATTTTAAAAGCACAGGGATGCATCATATTAACAACAATACAACGCATTTGGATGCTTTCCTCTGCACTTGCTCACAATTGGCTGCATGCGCCAGCGAAGGCACGAATATATGATGATATCATGCACACCATCACAAAACAGTATTTTACATCGCGGTTTGACAACGCAAGTTGTTACATCGACTTGCGTTGGGGGGCGATGGATTTAGGAATAGTGTGAATTACTATTCCAACTCCAGTCTACGTACAGTAGGGAAGGTGTTGGAATAGTAATTCACACTATTCCTTAGTCTAGAGGGACCTCCAGTGCAAGTCGATGTAACGACTTGCGTTGCTAAAACCACAATGTAATCATTACGTATTGTAATGGTTGCGTGGTAAAGGGTGTTTTCCTGAAGGCACCCATGCTTCGTGTTGCAAGGGTGCCTGCATTGTGCAGATGATTGCTTTTGTGCAGGAAGGTACACCTTCCTGCACAAAACCATTCGTTTATGGCATTTTCCTCTCTCTGTTCATAGAAAGAGGAAAAAACTAGGAGGAATAAAAGTATTTAAATCCCCTGAGGAGGCGCAGGACTCTGATGCATTCCCAGCTTTAAAACAAAACGGTGTAAATCTGGGAATGTGTCAGGTTCAATGGATGTTGCACAGGAATACCCACAGCAACACCCATGTTTACAAGGAGATGTCATGCAGGGTGACTTTATGTGGCCTTGTAAATATGGGCAGGCACACTGGATCGTCGATGCATCAAAAGAAGGGACACACCGGCAGTGCAATGGGCTTGTAGTTGAGGGCCGTTGTTTCTCTTAGGGCCAGATGTATGAAGCTCAAATGGGTTCGCAAACGCCGAAATTCGAGGCGTTTGCGAACTCTTTTGAGCAAAATGGTATGTATGTAGCAAATTTCAGTGCAAATTAAGGAATCGCAAATTTGCTATTCCTTATTGTGCGATTGCATGTAAGGAATCGCAAAATTTGCGATTCCTTAAATGCAATGTATGATGCAAAAAAAAAATTGCTAATTGTCCCTAAGGATTCGCAAATTACCACCAACTTCAAGTTGGTGGTAATTTGCAAATTTCTTGAAAAATGCTCATTTTTGCAATTTTCAAAGTGTCATGTGATGCACATACATGCCCTTAGGGCATGTATGTGCACCACATGTGCACCCATGCTTATTTCAGGGGTGCAACAGGGTGTCCTTTGGACACCCTTGCACCCTTAAAATTATTCTCAATTTGCGATTAGCAAATTGCGAATCGCAAATTTAGAATAATTTCACATTCATTCATGTGGGCCTCCTGGCCCATAGAAATGAAAGGGAACGTATTCCTTAATTGCGATTAGCAGTTTGCTAATCGCAATTGAGGAATTTTAAGAAATCGCAAAAAAATAGCGAATTTTTACATACATACCATTTTGCAATTCCCAAATAGCGACTCCTTAAAAATCGCTATTTGCGAATCGCAAAAGGGTATCTTGATACATCTGGCCCTATGTCACACTATGAAAACAGTTACGAGCAAAAGTTAACATCTTTAGGAGCAGACAGGTAATTGAAGGAGAGGAAAATAAATGGAAAAAAGTGACCTCTCAAAAACGGGGAACCGTCCTCATGTTGCTCATGGAATCTGAACTATGTATTGCTGAGTGGAAACATCTATAATGAAGAAAATATATCATTTTGGGAATAGCTGAGGAACGCTCTTGGACTGGAATTACGCCCTAATGACAGCTGAGCGTACTGGACAATATCTGCAAAGCAAACACAACTGGGCGCACCAGCAGAAGGGAATTAACGTCCCTGAGTGGCAACAGTATTTCATGGACATTTTACTGCTAAAGAGGTTAATAAAGTATGTTAAACCAAGCGCCTAACAGCTCGCGACTCTGTAAACATAATTTAAAAAAATTGCGACAACAAATGATTAACAAAGCTCCAGGCCATTTCCTCAACCCAACAAAAAAAAATAGAAAATGCGGAACGGCGTAGTGTGTAGAGGAAAGGGAGCTGATTTTTCTTTTACACCGTTTCCCTTTGGGTGCAGGCGCTTAGGTATAAACGGTGCAGCAGGTGCAGTGGCACCAAGGGCCAGAGATGTGAGCTACCTTCGCAGCCTATCAAACCTGGGCATGGGACGCATTTTCTTGCGTGCATTAGGACCCAATGCACCCCTGCTGCGCAACTGCTATAAGTTGCTGAAGTAAAATGTGGCCCGCACAAGGATTTCCCTGCCTCACAGCCTCCAGGGCACAGAAAAGTTTTGATGGCTCCGCAAGTAAGTGGAATGAGAGAAAGCAACAGGAGGTCAGTAGGTCAGATGCAGCTGTGGTGTCACTCAGTTAATATCCTGGTGTACCGTGCCACCGTGGTGATATTTTTGGAAGGTCGCTAAGTGTAAAGCTCACCAGAAGGAGGCAATCGTCTCGGAAATGGCAACAAGGAGAGATTAAGTGATCCGGTGACCAGGATCTTCTGCTACGAGCCATGATCAGCAAGCGAGTGGTGATGCAGGAGTGGTGTGATCCTGATCCTGAAAGCAAGCAAGTTTTAGCGAAAATAGTAGCCACAACACTTAGTCACAATGGATCTTTGTGGCACTATTTAGAAAAGTCAACGTTTCGATACCATGCTCATTAATTAACGGGATCATCATCAGGACTAGTATATAACATTTGCCTGGTTTATGTGATTAGCGCCCGCGGTATGGACTCGAGGATAACAATTAAATTGGGACCGGAAGAGGAAAAAATAACCGTCTTGGCAGAGTACAAGGACCCGCTACAAGGATTGGTTTAGTCCTGCCGGTCAAGGGAGCACAAGGCTCCTGTGTCCAAGGTGACTATGTGGTGGTGGGTCCGTTGTCGTCCTTCGTTGTGGTCGTTAGAATAGGAGTCACAGCTTGAAACATGCAGTGGTGTTCTCTGTGTCAACAGCCACAAAGTGCTGTGTGGTGCCTAGCGCGATGGCCTGATGATGATCCCGTTAATTAATGAGCATGGGATCGAAACATCGACTTTTCTAAATAGTGCCACAAAAATCCATTGTGACTAAGTGTTGTGGCTACTATTTTGGCTAAAACTTGCTGTATTTTTCTCCTTGATTGCAAGTTGCCATTGCTCCCAGTCTTTGCTCAAACTGTGTGAATTGTTACTCCATTCCCCCACACTTCCTCCTTGCAGGGCACAGGGCTGTGCCCCATTATATATGTTTGTTTTTGTTCATCTTGTGAATTATTCTAGCAACATTCTTTGAATTAAACTCCTTGTCCGGCTGGGCATTGGAATGATATAGCAATCTATCATGGTCTATACTCCATTTCTTTTTGAAATCTCATTGTTAGCTTAGGACCGTTGTTTGTTTGAATTCAAAGGTCATCTCATATCACAACCCAATTATATTAATGATTTGATCAACAGGGGCTGCTAAAATAGGTCGCCCCTTTTCTTTTCCACGATATTTGTTATCTGATGAAGAGTATACACTGCAAATGGGGAAATTTTTAGCTGAATGTTTGAGTTTTAATATTGGTACTGCCTCTTCTCAAATGATTTGGGACTCTATGAAAGCGTTCATTAGAGGCAGTACTCAGCAATATATATTATTAAAAAGTAAAGCCAAAGAGGCTGCTGCTAAGGAGATTCTTAGGACTTTAGTTGGGCTGGAACTTTCCCATGCACAATTTGTCAGAAGACAGGATGACAATCGATTATTAGTCTATTTTAAACTAGTAGAAGCAAAGGAGAAGATATTAGAGGTAATTAAGGAAAGAGAGGCAGTGGTCTTCAATAAATTTCGCTCGGAACAGTATGAGTATAGTAAACAAATTGGGAGAGTTCTAGCTTATAAAATAGCTTATACAAATTCTAAAAACAAGATAGCTGGGAATAAAGGAGCGGGTAATGTCATTCATAGGGAAGCTAGGGCGATTTTGGAACAATTTGCTATCTTTTATGAAGATTTATATCCCTCTTCAAAGTTGGTTGAACTAAGAGAAATGACTCAATATTTAGATAAGGCGCAGATTATATCCTTAACAACTCAAGAGGCAGCTCAATTGGAGCAGGAGAAATTAGTAGAGGATGCGTGGTTAGCGCTGACTTCTCTGGCCATGGGTAAGGCCACAGGCGAAGATCAGATCCCAATCGAATTTTATAAAACATTTAAGAACATCTTAACCTCATTGGTTATAGGAGTGATTAAAGAAATAGAAGATACAGAGGCTCTTACTCCTTCATGGGATAATACGAATATGGAATTCTTTCTAAAGGAGAATAAACCGGCGGCGGCTTGCGTATCGTACCGCCCGATTTCACTTATTAATGCGGATGCTAAATGGTTCGCTAAGATTTTGTCCAATCGCCTGTCTCCAGCTATGGTAAAACTGGTTACAGGGCAACAACATGGTTTTACTAAGGGAAGAGATATGACCACTCATATTAATACTGCCATCATGGCATTTGATATGGCCGAGCAAGTTAAGAGTAAATTAGAGATTATGGGCCCAAAGTAGGTAATTTAATTTGACCACTTCTTAAATACCGAATGATACCGAATCGGTATTTAAGAAGTGGTAAAATAGAGGGAAGGGGATGTAGGTTATACAGAATCGGTAAATACCGAATCGTTAATATTCAGTATTTACCGATTCTGTAAATACCGATTCGGTAATGCCCATTGATTCCAATGGGCATTGAATCCCATAGGTATCAGTGGGCATCACCGAATCGGTATTTACCGATTCCGTAAATACCGATTCCAGCAAGGGTGCAGGGGGTGTCACTTTGACACCCTCTAGCACCCCAAATACAGGCATGTGTGCCATGTGGCACACAGACATGCCCTAAGGGCATGTCTGTCACATGGCATAGGTGTGCATGCACACCTGGATTCGGTATTTTACCACCCAATTGGATTGGGTGGTAAAATACCGAATCTGAAAGGTCTGTAGCACTGGAAACAGTGCTACCTACATCAGGAATATTCCGAATCGGTAAAATTACCAATTTGGTATTTTACAGAATCGGTAAATTTACCTAATCGGTAAATTTACCGATTCTGTAAAATATAGCCCCCTACATCTCAATCACCAAATACCGGTCGGTAACGGCCGAATTCGGCCATTACCGACCGGTATTTGGTGACCTACATCGGGCCCTATATTACTAGACGCAGAAAAAGCATTCGACCGGGTGGCTTGAGCTTACTTGTGGCCTACCATGTCGGCAATGGGAATTCCAGATCAATATTTAATATTTGTAAAGGCGCTTTATTGCTTACCCCAGGCTAAACTAAGTTATGAGGGGCTACAGTCTAGGGGTATTTGGATAAATAGGGGTACACGGTAGGGGTGTCCTTTATCCCCCCTGCTGTTCGCCTTATATCTTGAACCTTTCATCCCAACTCTTATGATGAACGAGGGTATCCGGCCATTAACTAGTGAAACTGATGAGCTAAAACTTAACGCTCATGCGGATGATATCGCAATCTTCACGATAGACCCAATCCACTGGGTAGAACTGCTTAATCAAGAGGCTATCAGATTTGGTAACTTTTCCAACTATAAGTTGAATATCGACAAAACTCAGATTTTGCTGAATTATACACCAGAGACACCCATAATGGGACATTGTCCGGAGACCATATATCTTGGAGTCTATGTTACTCCAAAGATTCAAAACAGCATTACATTAAATTATAAAGCACTTTTGATTGATACTACTAGGAAACTTAAGAACTGGCATAAGCTTCCCATTAGTATCATTGGACGATGTAATATTGTCCAAATGACAATTCTCCCTAGGCTTCTTTATTTATTGAGATCTATTCCTTTGAAATTGCCGAATTTATTTTTCAAAAAGCTAGATGGGATATTAGGTAGCTTTATTTGGGGGTATAGGTGGGCACGTTGGGCTAATAAGTTTCTAAAATATCCTTTTAGTCAAGGTGGTCTAGTATTGCCCGACTTTAAATTATATTATTGGGCTTCATTTACGAGCAGATTCCTGAGCCTGCTCTCTGGTAAAGACCAAGATTTTAGCCATAAGCTGTTGCTAAATCAGGACAGTAATAGATTTCTCTATCATAGACATGATCCTAATTACTACAAAAGGGTATGCTTTAAGACTTTAAGGGGCATAGGTACGATTTATCTAATATATAAATATCTAATATGTACTCTTTGCCAATTTATTTTAATAAATTCCAGTTGTGGGATAATCCTCTTCTCCCAGACATTTTTCAGGTTGGCAAATAATGGGCGAGCCTGGGGGTAGATAAACTTGGAGATTTTTATGATACAGAGGGCTTTCGTACTTTTCAAGACTTGAAAGACTCTTTCTCTTTACCACCACAGCATTATTATAAATATCTTCAATTAAGGGATTACTTATTGAGATCACAAGGACTTAAAATAGTGGAACCCCATCAATTATTGACTTTTTTCCATGAACCTTCCCAAGGAAAATCTATTGGTATTGCATATCAATTATTTATCCAGGAAAGACCGGATCCCACTGGCCTTTTAGCTGAGAAGTGGAGTGCAATGCAGGGGGAGGATATATCTGGTACAACTATTGAAGGTGCACTTACTACATTAACCCCTTCGATGCTTGTGACAAGGTCAACTCGTCATGGGTGTTACCTGCGCTGTGCTTATGACGAGTTGAACTTGTCACATAACAAGGGATTTTTAAAATTGCAGCGCAACACGGGAATGTGCTGTAGCAATGATGCGGTTAAAAGACGCTTTATGGTCTATGGATTTAAAGCTTCAGCAATTTAAAACTATATGTATGTTGTATTATATGCCTGATAAATTTTTAGATGGGGACAAGTAACTACGCAGCATTCTAGTAGCAAGACGTGTTGTCCTAAATGTGGGGGATATGGAGTAAGTATTGTCTATATGTTTGCTATGTGCCACATGTTAATGAACTTTTGGCAAGGAGTTCGGAATGTATTAAGAAATCAGCTTGGCTTGGATGAGGTTTTCTCTACAACTGAGATAATTCTGGCTATAGAGATGATGCTAATAGAGTGAAGAAGGCTCTAATGACAATAACTATAGTTTCTGCTAGGCTGGCTATAGCCCGGGCATAGATTTCTCCAAAACCGTGCAATGTAATGGAGTGGTGGAGTATCTTTATCAAAACTTTTGCACAATAAAAAGCTTTAGCTAAAATCAGAGGGGTTAAGGCATTACGAAAATGTAATGTTATCTGGCATGGTATGAATCAGCATCAAGGTGTCAATTAATTTTCCTCCTCTGTGTGCTTTGGATCTTCTTCATTATTTAGTTAGTTCTTCTTATGGTTATTTTTAAATGTATGAGTTCACCTCCCTAGATGAAAATGAAATGTGTACGAAAAACGATGTGATGGATGATTTTTATCTGTATATTTTGTGTTTAAATCCTTTGCAAAAAAAAGCAGAGTTAGTTAACAGTACAATCATTTAATAAGAAAACATTACACAAAATAAAGGTAAATAAGATATAGGGACTACACGTTATAAAGAAATCAAACACTGCTCTCTGCCTCCTAAATATGGTTGAATGGAATGTAGGCAACCCCTGTGAATGGATGCAGGTAGTTAGAAGATAGTGGGTGGTTCTGCTGACATTTTGTACCTTCAGACTTAAACATTTACCTGGAGGTCAAAAACTTCAGACGGGAAAGATCAGAAGCTGTAGCAACAAAGGATTCTAAGAAGCCAGATATTTTGTGTCAGTTGACCAGCTGGTGCCTCAAACTTTTAACAAAATACTGCAAGCAAGAAAACCCCCTGTTGAAGGTCACTAAGTCTAGGGCTTTCTCGTGTAATTTTGTCAGGTTTTGCAAGTCACTCAGGAGTGAATGTCCTATAATTTTTTACAAGTTCTGGTAGTACTACTACCCTGACTGAGTCCACTTTTCCAAGTTTCAGAGGATTATAACAACCCAACTTTCAGGCCCCCAGACAATGTCTAGTTCGAACTGATCCACTGGAACTTTAACAATCATGCAACAGCCTATTTCATATCATGTGAATGTACTGATTGTATGACTACCCTCAGGTGTGGACTCGATTCATCAGATTCCGCTTTATGGGCCCCAAATTTGCAAGAAGAAAAGTGCTAACAGTACCACCAGCCTTAGCGTAAAATGCTGGAGTAGAGGTTCATAATGGAGATGGTGACAGCTTTCTTCAATAATAAGGCAAATAATCCTTCTCTTCTCATCAGTTCCGGGAATGTTCAGTGAGTCAAGTATTGTTTTAAAAAGATAAACCAGATAGCTACTGGTGGAGAGGCCTATTCAATCCTAATAAAGTTCTGATCTTCCTCACTCCTGCTATTCCATTATCCCATCTCTGATTACCAAACATTGAAAGCCCAAAACACCAGGGTAAGCTCTTTCCTGTTCCTCAACTCAACCCCAATTCAGCACACTGGACTATAAAAGGACATTTCTTCCTGAACTAATACTAGGGCTAGGTGTCATGTACAACCTGGCTCTCTAGGGATTGGAGAGATAATTCTTGTGAATAGTGAATGTGTTATTACAATCTATTCCAACATGGATGCCCCTATTAACCACTAGGGGTTTCCTGCCCCAAGTACAGAGCACGGGGTGGCATTTGAAGTGGCAGCTGGCAGGCAGAGCTCACAAACGTGAAATGGGCTGTGACTACGGATAGAAGTGCATAATTTTTAGAGTGCACTTCCAGAAGCGGCCCGTGCAGGTAAGAGTGGTAGGGCAGTAGGGCTGGGTTGGGTTGGGGGGTGAGGGGTTCGGCAGACGGCCACGAGGGAATTTTAAATAAAGAATTAATTTCCTCTTGTCGTCTGTCGAAATCCCCCGCCCGGCACACCACCCCACCGATAGTACCTGCATGGGCCACAGTTATGCACTTCTACTGAGCTCAGGTAAAACATATCCTATATTTCATAACTGTTTTAAACTCAGTAGGTCATAGATATATAACTTTACGATATGAATCCAGAAGCAGCTTTAGTGCAGTTTTAGTTATCATAACATTTTCCTCTCAACGGTTACAGATTTGTATTTCTATTACATGTATACAGTATGGATACATCTTGCAGCAGGTGCAGCAACAAAAACCATATAATCGAAAAACATGTTACATTTTAGAAGTAGGTGGCACCAGTGTATCTTTCACTCCTACTTTCCATTATCTGTATTCTGTTCAACCGCAAGGGTCTGGCAAACAGTTTCCTCACCAGAATGACTGTAATCACAAATTTTAAATAAAAATGGCTGTAACTTGAAAGAGAGAACATACGTCTGGGGCTCTTCAGCAGGCAACAATCTGGCAGATGCTAAAACATTAGAAGTCCTGAGCAAATATGAAATGAGAGGAACAAGGCAGAACAATGGATTTCCTTACATAGATTAGGAAACAAGTTATCATTTAAAGAAATCACTATATTCTAATGAGCTATTCTAAGTGACAGAGACCAGCCACATACTTAAACTGCTGCCCATGAACCTCTTCAATGGACTGTAATATTTGGAAAGGGAAAGTTTCTATTTACTTTTTCATTACAAGTAAAGAAGAAATGCACTATCATTAAATGCATATTTTTTATTATTTATATACTTTATTGTAAAGTGGTCTTACATTTTACTCCAATTACTGCAACAGCCATCTGCATCTATGCCATGACCTTATTCAACTATCCAGGACCCATTGTGCTTTTAGGAGTTCTTCCATGGCGTCCTGGAAATGAGGACTTCTCATTGAGTCATAGTTAATGGAAAATTGAGATGCAGTATTCTCATGCCCTGGCATTATAATTGCTTACATCAAGACAAAAACACTGGCTAAAGCTAAGAGTTCTTAGTATTAACTATTTAGATTACTCCAAAATAATCTAAGTAAGAAAGTCGTACAAAAAAATATCCATTGACTCCAGAGGATCAAAAATCCTGAAAGTAGACTTTGCCTGACTTTGAAGACGTCTGACAACATGGCCCCAGCGATGAGAGATCCCTCTTGACTCCCTATGGAGCAAAGAATCAAGTTCAACCTTTGATGCACTGTCTACAGAGCACTCAAGGGAAGCGGGACAAAATACCTGAATATATTAGATACCAAATAAACCATTATCCACAACCTTAGATCTAACAACACTAAGCTAGTCCCCATGCTATATTAAAATATTAAAATATTAATGGAATTCCTTACACTATTTCGGATACCGAATTAGGAACAAACTTAATCCTGAACTGATACTGAATTTAACCGAATTTTCAGTGATTCGAGAAAGCTTTTGTGCGAAATCTGTCTACTTTTGTCCAAGTCACGATTGCATTGCTCTGAGCATCTAGCATTTTGACATCTGCAGTGAGGAAGGCTAAATAGACAGGCATTTTTGTTTACAAATTGCCAAAATTGTCAATCTGGTAAATTATCTGTCTGCGTACTGATTGGCTTCACAATTGTACAGAAAAAGGAAGTGTTTTTCTCACCTATACCTAAAATATATTATGATTTTATAATATGACATATTTGCAATATGTAAAATGCATTTACCCCTTGAATCTATACCTTTTGTATCACATATGTAAATTGAGCTAATAACGGCCAGAAGAATATTTACATCTATAATACTTATAACTCTCCTACTAGTTTGCGAATACGAAAAATACTCTTCCTGAGCATAGCCTGATCTACCTGAGTGTTTTCCTAATAGGCATACACATTTCGTACACACTGAGTTCTCACTTAATTCAAGCCTTGTGGGAGACTGAGCAATCCATCTGCAACTACAAATGACTGACCCAGTTAAGGGAGAACAGAACTCCCATACGAGTCTGTGGGGGTGCACGCAAGACTCTTTTAGACATCGCGAGCTCTTTTAATATTCAGAAGAGGAATCCTCACAGGCTCTGTGGAGTAAAGTTCTTCAGCAGGCCACGTCAAATGGCGGCCTAGGCTAGATGATTTCTGTTTAAGTTTGTGAGCAGATGTGGGTTTGTTAGTATGTGTTAATTGTAGAAGAGAGAGATCCACACAGCTGAGACAGAAGGTTTGGGAGCTTTAAAGACTAGCATCACTATATTGCCACAAAGCAAGCTCCTAGACATGAAGATGTTTCGCAGAGCTGAAAATCTCAGAGGGAGGAACCTGGGCATTATATAGGGATTGGCTAGAACCTCATCGCCAACAGCTGACTGATTGAGCTTTGAAAATATCTTGCTTGACCCACTTCACAAAGTCAATCTCTCTTACACTGGAGAGGAAAGAAGACGTCCCTTCCCAGTGCTGCACTGGAGAATTCCTGTATGTCTGTCTGAGTAGTGTAGTGAGGTGTGACTAGTTCTGGCTTGTACTTCTGTTTGCTTCATCTGGTTACAACAACCTCTTGCTGACCCAGAGGGCTAATGGATTCAGGTTCCTGAAGCCAAGTCTGCTTGTACCATGACTTCTCGGGCAGTAAGGGCAGAAAGTCTCAAGGAAAGAGGGAAGCTGTTGCTTACTGCAAAGAAATCTACAGGACCAGTTGGAAGAGGACACTTTGCTGAGGACTTGAAATGATAGTTGTGCGAAGCTGCTACCAACTGGAAGAGGTTGGTGGGGGTCCAAACAGTCAATCCTGAAGATCTGAGAACTTTCAATCGAAGCAGGAGTGCTGCAGATGCAGTTACACAAATGGTAAAAACGTTCAGTCCAGCATCGGTTTGGCTGTGGCCACTCATGAGTTGGTAATATTGTTTATGTATTGTAGAGGAAGTGAGAGTGGGTGTTTGCAAAAGTGGGAGTTTGCAGAAAGAAATGCAAGTTGCATATTAAAATTCAAACGCTCATCATGTTTTGCTGTAAGGTAGGAGAAGAATAAATGGAAAAGTATAATTTTCTGACACTTTCATGTGTAATCCTGAGGATAACGTAGCCCCCTAAGGTAAGAAATCAGTATAGAAAACAAATGATGCAAATGTTTCAGAACTCATGAATGGGTCCCTAAGGGCTCCTCGGACAAGGAACATGAATCTTAATGGACAACCATGGCCCTCATTTCCTTTGCGGCTGTCTCTTTCTTACCTCTCTTGTTCCATGAGTCCTCCAGGCCCTCTGAAACTCTTTAAATTGAAACCTTTCCATCTCTCCACCATGCCTATCATTTGTCCTGTCCTCATCTCTCACGTGTTCATCCATTCCGTTATTACGTCTCTCGTCCCACCAACCTCCACTTACTCACAAACCATCCTAGTTCTATCGAACTTTGGTCTCCTCGATCGCCTTTTTCCCAAAAGTCTCTCTTTTCCAGTGATTGTCCAGCTGACAAAGAGTCTCTTGTCCTTCACACCAACCAAGGAGCCCTTTTTAGGCTGTATCTCACTTCTCTCCTCATCTCCTTGACTGGTTGCCCCTCACTGTGACTATTCTCTCTCGCTCTGTCATGTAGCTACCTGGAAACCATTATGTTTCTCACTGCTGTCTTCAGTGTAGTTGTTCCACCTGTCTCCTCAATTAGTCTTTGCAATCCCCCCAACTCCCAGTTACTGGTCCACAAAAATGAGTGACAACGGGCCCCACCTAAAACCATTTGCTCAAATGGAGCACCGGTGGTACGCCCCAGTGCACCTGAGGCCTACATTGGTTGGCAGTACTGCATTTTGGGTGGAGGCTATTAGGAAAATCCAGCTTTGAATGAAATACTAGGAAGGGTTAGTGCTCTTTGACCTGGACCTGCTTTCCTACTTTTTGTCATCCGTGGCTAAGTACTTTTCATTTCACCTAAGAACATACTGCTAAAAAGCATGCCACGAAGGGCCTTAGTCACCCCATGGTAGCTTGCACAGCACTGACTGAGGAACTCAACGGTTTGAAAACATATCCTGAAACCATTGTTTGTATTTCAGTGAAGTGCTTACATATGGTTTAAACCCTCTTGAGTAACTAGTTTCTGTCAGTGGGAGCCATGTGTCAGGAAGATGGAAGCACAATTGTTTGTCCATGGCTCACTAATATCTAGTTTCAGGAAACATTGTGGCATTTGGGAGTTCATGGGTGGGAAGTGTGATTGGGCATTAGGTGTTTTTCAGGGTTCAGGGATGGGTAGAAGCAAGTGGTAGTAAGGGTTTTTAGAGATGGATAGAGGAAAAGGGGAAGAAAGTGATTTTTAGAGTTTAGGGATGGGTAGAAGGGGTAGTATGCGGTTTTACAGCTTATCACAGGGAAGCAGAAAGGGAAGGTGTTTTTACTGTTCAGGGGCGGGAAGTGTTTTGGGATAGTAAGGACTTTCTAAGGTTCAGGAATGAGTAGTAGGAAGAGGTATTTGAATTTGAGAGATGGGTTGAAGTAACGGGTAGTAAGGGGTTGTGAGGAAATTTCCTTTTTTGCAGAATCACCCTCCACTCTTTTCGCACCCACTTTTGCTAGATGTTACTGTTTTTTTTTACTCTTAAGGACACTGCTGAACAGACCCTCGTGTATGTGCTCTGATCCATTCAAGCATTTGGGCAATTGGCTAATATTTGATAGGCATATTTAACTTAACTATAAGTCCTAGTATATGGTACAAAGTGTTCCCAGGCTGGTATGTTAAATGTTAAAGATTACCAGTGGACTGTATTGCTTAACAGCGTAACCGCTGCAGTGAAAAAGTGAAAACATGGCTCTAGGTCTGCCATTGCAGCCTAGTCTGGAAGCTTTTAAACTACCAACACGACCTGGAAAAATGAACTCTTTTCCAAGTCCAAACCTTTAATATTCATAAGTCACCCAAGAGAAGGCCTTAGTAGCCCATAAGGCAGGGTGATAAATATTAAAAAGAAGGGCGTGCTTCTTTTGTATTTTATGTGTCCTGACAGTGAAAACTCGCCATTGTCATTTTCACTGCAGGAAGGCTGGTAGTCCTATTGGCTAACATGGGGTTACATTAGCTCAACTGCTACTCAAAGGAAAATACGTGCTAACTTCCATTTGGGTCCACCAAATATAGTACTTCAAGGTATCATATTAATTATTACATTAAACCAAGTTGGATTTAAGGTAACCTTTAATAGGAAAGTGACTTAAGAAAGTCACCCCTTTACAGTCCCAAACTTCTCGTAGCCATTTCTGGTTCACTACCGCAGCTGTCACCGCAGACACCCCGCTGCTTCCTGGAGGAGGTATGCATGGCGCCCAGGACAGGGTAACAGAAGACCTGATCCTGACAGGAAGGCCAGAGGGCAATGACCGCAGATGAGCAAGCATCAAAGGGCTAGCTGCCTGTCACATGCAAATGCAAGGAACACTTTAGCCTGCACTCTAGCACTTTAATCCATTGTGTAGGCAAGATGGCAGCTCTTCCAGAGGGGGAACCTGTTACAGAACCAGTCTTGCAGGGGGAGTTGCTAATTATACCAGACACATCTCAGAGTGTGCTTATAGCTCTGGCAAAGGGAAGGATGGTTCTGACATCTTGGATTTTGGAAAAGATGCACTGTGGGATTGTTTAGTGCCAGTCCCCCAAGAAGTGATGTCAGAATTGGTATGGTTGTCTGTGGGAATTTTTACCCCATTGGTTAGGGAGTCCTCCCCACCCACAAACTCAAAATTGGCATAAAAGTGGCACCCCTGTCTATCCGTTGGACTAGGAAAGAATAGAAAGAAGCATTAGAAATGCAATAGGTCTCAGATTTATTTCCAGTACCCCAAGAAGTGATGTCAGAATTGGTATGGTTGTCTGTGGGAATTTTTACCCCATTGGTTAGGGAGTCCTCCCCACCCACAAACTCAAAATTGGCATAAAAGTGGCACCCCTGTCTATCCGTTGGACTAGGAAAGAATAGAAACAAGCATTAGAAATGCAATAGGTCTCAGATTTATTTCCAGTCCCCCAAGAAGTGATGTCAGAATTGGTATGGTTGTCTGTGGGAATTTTTACCCCATTGGTTAGGGAGTCCTCCCCACCCACAAACTCAAAATTGGCATAAAAGTGGCACCCCTGTCTATCAGTTGGACTAGGAAAGAATAGAAAAAAGGCAGCGCCTGCTAAACCTGTCGACCTCTGAAAGAAAAGCTGCACCAAGAAATACTGCACATGCTGAATCAAAACAGGGCTTCAGAAAAAGAAGGCCTGCCCCTGCTGTTGACTTCATGGGGAAAAGACCCCAAGGTCTGGACCTGTTTCCACTTGTGCCAATGAATAGTGAGTGGACTCCAAGGGCTAGTTGGCTAGCCTCCTGTTAAACTCCAGGGGCACAAAAGCTAAGAAGCCTACATCCTCAAAGTGAAGAGCTGATTAGTTGCCACTGGGTTGCCCTGGACTAAGTTAGTGCAGCTTTGAACATCGAGTGCTAGCCCCCAAGAGGTGCCTGCCAGATCCCAGACCCTTGGCTGGTACTAGAGTGTACTTTTTCTTTTTTTTTAAACAGCAAGTTGTGAAAAAACATAATTTTTTGGCATAGAATCAGAGGCTTATACAATACTGCTACTTTGATGTTCTGTAGGTAGCCTCAAATTCCCGTTGAGAACCAAGGCTCCCACCGGAACAATGGACCTGTCCAGGCGGTCAGTACAGTTTTTTAAGACCTCTCTATTACTAATCTATTTTAACACTGCCTTTCACATGCAGCAATTAAATATTTGATAGTTAAGCAGCAAACATTGTGGGTCTGCTTATGAAAACAATTTCTGTATGTAAGTGCAAATACGCTTTTTCGTGTGCGCAAAAACAATTTTCATTTTCTGAAAACTGGTTTTGCTCTCGTAAAAATATTTACTCATACAAAAATGTAAGTTCGCTCAGTAAATCTAGTAAATACAGACACTTTAGGATGCAGATAGTTACCCTGTAGCTGGGTGTCATATTCAGCTCCTGGTCTTTTTTGGTTCACTAACGCTTAGGGGCAATGCTGATTGATAGTAAAAAATACTGAAGTAGTATCTCAAAGCGTCTAATAATAAGCGATTTCACATCCCCCATCTTATGACACCGTACCATACATTTTTTTTTATTTCTTAACTCTTTTGTAATGGATTGCACTTGTGTGTTTCATATGTTTTAAGGGAATTTTATGTCAGAACATAGAGTGCAAACTACCAAAGTGAAAAAGTATTGTATCCTATAAATCGAGTATCAAACATCATGAATGTAAGTATGTATAGGCAAGAGTAGATTTTGTGTCCTTAACTCCACATCCTTTGAAGGTATATATAACATTTGTGTAGAGTTAAGTACGCAAGACCTACACTTAGCTGCATATAATTTTATTCCCAACATTTGGGGACGTGATATTGAGTCAATATTTTGCCCCTCCTACTTTGGCAGTATACAGTTTAATGAATTTTCAAAAACTGAATGTAGGAAAGTAGGATCTGCTTTCATGGTTACTACCACTTTTTGCCTGGTGTCAGTGTGTTTTGACTGTAGTTTGCTGGGATCCTGCTAATCAGGACCCCAACAAATGAACTCACTCCCCCAAAATGGCTTTGTTAAGTACTTTTGTACCTCCACAATTGGTTACTGGTGTACCCTTATAAGCTCCTAGTATATGGTGCTGAGGTACCCAGGGCATAGGTACACGAGTGGTCTCCCATGGGCTGCAGCATGTATTGTGCCACCCATAGGAGTCCACTTCAACTCTAAATACAAGCCTGCCATTGCAGCCTGTGTGAGTTGGTGCTTGCACCATTCACAACAAATATAAATTTCCTAATATTTGAGGTCACTACACTCAAAACCTATAACTCACCCCAATGGTAAGCCTACAGTTCTGAGGGCAGGGTGCTTGGTATTAAGTGTGATGGTGTCCCTGAATAAGCATGACAGCTCTAAACACCCCTGAGTCAATTCTCCAGGCTTTGTAAGTGCGGTAAGACATTTTAAGATATATAGTGGACATCAGTCATTAAGAGATGTCTAACTATATAATGGCTGCGCTGAACCTGGCTATGCTTGCTATCAAACATGTTGGAATCATACCCCATCACAGATTCTGGTGTTGGATATATGATCTCATGGACTGGGGCCTCCTGTATTCCCTGTAACGGCCTTTCAGGGTCTACCAGCAAGATAAGTGCTGCTGCCGTCCACAGACACCATTTTCCCCTCCTGGTGCTGAGCTGAGCTCAAGCAGGGGAAGGTAGAACAAAACATTTCCTGTCACAGGTCGGTGTGACCACCTCCCAGACAGGACTTAGTGTATTTGGTTGGGATGGGGGCGCATTTTAGCGCCACCAGACTTCATTGAAGGGCACATTTTGTTCCCTCCTTTCATACTCCGATATGAGCAAGTTTAGGAACCCTTAGTTCCCGCTCTAGT
Organism: Lissotriton vulgaris; assembly: GCF_964263255.1. Classification (NCBI taxonomy): domain Eukaryota; kingdom Metazoa; phylum Chordata; class Amphibia; order Caudata; family Salamandridae; genus Lissotriton; species Lissotriton vulgaris. The sequence continues at coordinate 1,304,914,673 of NC_141694.1, forward strand.
GCGAAACTCGACAAAGGGCAGGGGAGTATCCTGCCCTCAGTCCAGGCCCTCCCCGAGGAGGGACCCCCGAGTTGTTCCTTTTCCTTGGGTATTTGGGGCTCCCCTGTAGGTTGGTCCTTAGATTCATTGTGGAACACTACTCACCTCTGAAACCAAGACACACTTCAACCGTCTGGACACTTGGACTTCGTTGGACTTCAACTCGAACCGAGTCTCAATCAAGGAAGACTCCTGCTGTTTCTGGTCTCGCTGTTTGTCAAGCCTTCTGTTAACCCCTTCGCTGCGGCGGCTATTCCGCTGCAGCGCTAAGGGGTCGGGGGCCACGCGGCTCGCCCATGCTGGTGACGGAACCGCTCCGTCACCAGCCGCGGTCGCGCTGTGCTCATGACGGAGCGGTTCTGTCACGGCCCCTCCCGATTAATGGAACGCTCAGGGCAGGCGTGGAATCGTGATGGAACCGCTACGTCATCAGCACAGCGTGGCCGCGGCTGATGACGGAGCGGTTCCGTCACCAACAGGGGAGGGGTTAAATGTTTACAAGTAGACCGTGCTGCCAGTCTCCGCTTTTCACGGTCAACTGCAATGCAACTGGTGATTGATTAAATCGCTGATACCTTCTGGTCAAGTTTGCGCTATACACTGCAACAAAAATACAAAGTGGAAGATTGCCTAACAGATCCCAACCAACTATGTAAACAGGAAGGGAAACCAAACCCAACTAATGTAAGAAATCATTTTCGAGTAGTTTCACTAACTGTTGAGTATTGGCATAACATGAAACCCCATTTTCGCGCAGTGTTGTTGATAACACTTTTGGCTGGTAATCTGCAGCACAGACCCGTGACATTGCCCTTCTCTCAAACTTCGTGGGTTTTTTTTAAGTTCAGTTGATGCTTATTGCTTGCGAAGTAGACTTCACGGGAGTACTCTCATTTTCAGTTTCGCGTTTTTCATTTACATATATAAAGTTGCCATGGTGAACTTGCAGTAAACAGAGCCCCTGGATGCGGCGCAAAATTTTACAAAAATAAGCTTCCCCTTTTACACAAAAAAAAGGCCACACCTGGAGATTTAGCACCAGATGAGCTGATTCTCTAAAAGTGTGCTATTACCTCTCGCATTTTGAAGTAGAACATTTGGTATTGCAGGAAACCCTGAATTAAATAAAAAACGTGAAAATGGAACGAGTTGTGGCAAACTTTGCACTTCTCTTTGCGCCTGAAAGCCAGTATAATCCCCGATAGCGCAAAGTTGCACATTTGCATTCATTGGCCGAGTGTTGCCGCATGTTAAAAGAGCTGTTCCAGGAATTTGTTTCCCCTACGGCCTCCTAGAGTAAGAAAATCGCAATGTTCCTCTTTGCATAAAAACTGCATGCTTTTTGGTTTAACAAGCTGAGGTAGTTTTGGAGAGTAGCAGCGGGGACAAAGTGATGCTAGGCAGGTGGGGAGGGGGCTGCAGAGTGTACTGCTGGACGGAACTTCGTAGTACAGGCACCAATTTAAAACTCCGGAATCTAGTTTCAGATCTCCGTTCTTAATCTGTGATTGAAATAAGAAAAACGAGACCACTGTTCTGATAAGGACTGTTCTATCTCTGGGCCTATGCTCAGACTGTGAGCTTGTCTGCTCGGACGCTACAGTGACGGAACCTTCACTGCCTGAGGGCCCAGCCATCCTCACAGTGCACCCAGTGGGTGGGGAGACTGCACCCCGTATTTCATCCACACAACTCATACTGTTATTCTGTACATCACTGTGGACATCCCATGTACACGATATCAGCATCAGTAAGTACCCCAAAACACATTACCACCTTTACAGTGTTTTCAGGTAGAGAAAATGCTCACCTTGGTAAATAGGTCAGTCTAACATTCTAAGGTACAAACATGTTGCTTCCACCTTTGGGCGTGTAAGGTTCATGCTCACTGTCCATTTTTGCCTCTGCTGCCACCCAGCATATGTCTCTGTGTACTGCCTTCCAGTCCAATTACCGGATTTGTCCTCTTCAATGAGTATGAAAATTACAAGGCAAAAGTGACACAGACAAGTACACTTTAGTGTGCACCTGTGAAAGCTATGCAGATGTCTAGAGAAAAAGGATGCAAAGGACACACATGACTAACATAGGTTGATCTTTACTGGAGTGATTGAGAGTCCCAGAAGACCCCTACCATTTTTACAGCCCTAAGCAATGTTTAATTCAAAGTCTTACTGTTTCATAATTGAAAAGTTTTTCAATATTATTTACAGCAAAATAATTGTTTTTACTAATTTATCTTAAACTGCTAACAACCATTGACAAAGCCAATAGTCCTGGCTGGTTTTAGAGATATGCCAGTTGTCAAGCTCAGAGACAAACCAAAATACTGGCCGGGACAGCACACTATGGAAATCCTAAAAGTTTACTTTGTGTTTAAGCCATACGCTTAATAACATAGGCCATGCATGCCCCTTTTAGAGATCCCCCCAACTCTTTTCATCCCACTTAAAGCCCCAATGTCAAGATTTTCCATTTCTGGTGCTTTGCAGCAGTTTTAAGATTTTCTTAGAGTTTCTCGTTGTTCAAATAGTTGAAATTTCTGATATTTAGATGTTTCCCTCATCTTTTTTGCTTGATTTTGCTCACAAGAAAGTGTCACTCATAATCGTTGAAATGTCACTCATAATTACACTGAAATTATAAAAATGTTAGATATAAGCAATCTGGAACCTTGGCAGCTATGAATCAGTAAAGAGTGTGGAGAGCCAATATAAATACAGCCATCTCCATGCGGATTTGCCCTAGGCGGCAGCCATCATCAGCTCAGTGTTGCTAGTGGGCAGGTTTTGGTTCAGCTGGGGATAATGGCTGCGGCAGCATGCTTAGGTGTTTTTCAAAACATCACACACCGCACATCACCGTGACAGCAGTTCAGCACGACATTGAGAGGGCAGCAGCAGCAGGCCAATTAATAAAGACAGTGAGTGCGGGTGCCACCCACCAGTTACCGAGTATGTAGCCAAACTAACGCTGCTTTTTTCTTGATCGTGGTATGAGGCCCGAGCAATCATGCCTCTAGAGCCGGGCACTGTGTGCAAGTGGAAGTGCAATGCCCCGGGCGAGGAGGTGGCTGGCAGGGCAATGCCTTGCCCTTAACTAAACCCCTATTGTTCTAATAATCGTTGATCATTCACACCATACAAATATGCTGTTTTCCGTGAGTTTCACTTTCATCATCTCTTTTGGAATCTGGATATATTTAGGTATCTATAATTCTTGTATAACTTCTTCCCGGTGTGCAGTATGTTGGAATTCACCAGTTTTAAGTTTATTTCTATTCCACGACATCAAGCCTCGTGGTTGTGCATGCAGGTGGTTCAGTACTGAGGCATTCCCTTAGCTCAAGCACAAAATGGTGCCGCCTTCCTCAAGTTTATCTAATACGACCCTTCAACTCCATGATGAAGATCACTTAAACATTGCTGCTCCTACTTCTGCCTCCTATGTTTAGCAAGGTTTGGTTTAAAGTGAACACCCAATGGAGGCCGCATGATGTCATTTCATCCTCTAAGTAAAAGTTGGGGCCCATGTCCTATAAATCTATTTTAAGTGCCAATCTGCTAAGTTGTCAACTGTTGTGATAGTTGTCCCTATTAACGGACTATGTAGAATTATTTCATTGTGTATACAAAATGTAAGGGTTAGTTGTGTTCAGACGTATGAAAGGCTGAGCTATCTTAACTAACGTTTATGAACACTATCTGCAAAAACAGCACTGAATACATTTAATTTAAGTATACCCTTGTACCAGCATAACTTTTGCTGCTCTTTCTTGGGCTTCCTGTAGACAGACTGAATTCTGCTCAAAGATCAGAGAACGTATTGGAAGCATACTTTCTGGACATGCAGAGCAGACATTGCAATAATCCCTGCCACGTTCTACCCTTTTGAACACGTTATTCCAAAATATGAACACTCTGAACGTCCATGTGATCAGGGAGAGCCATCCAGGTGGTGGAATTTAGCTTACTTTTCCCGCTGCTGGCCACATTTGTCTGTGTTTCTTTGCTGTATGTCCCGAGACCCCAGAGGCCCCGCACTGTGCAGACTCTCATTTTGTGCTTTGTGGCTGACTGTCACATGTTGTGGTGGTGATGCCTTTGTGGCAAACCACTCTCGCCTGAGAGGAAAGTCAGTAATCATATAGTGCTAGCCCCAGCACAGAGAGCGCAGATTCTCCTCACAGGGCAGGCTGAGCAATCACACTCGAGAATATGCTTTAAACTTTCATACTGTTAGTCCCAGGATGTGGTGGAAAATAGTGAAGTGAAAATAAAAATATCGCCAAAGCCATACTGCCCACATAAGGCGCATACCGACTCTGACAGCAAGATGGTGCAGAAAGAAGCAGGACACCCATTAGAGAGAAAAAAGCTGATTTATTAGGTGAGGAATGCAGCTAGCTTTCAGAAATACAATAAAAACAATCCCCTCCTCAATAATACTATCAATAACCTATGCTCCCACCCTTAATCACCCCTGATTTATGAATTCCCACAAGCAAACAATCACAGCATCCACTACCATTCAGCTTTCTCTTCTTCCACCCACCTTCCTTCCATATCTCACCACTAGAGTAAGGGGGTGAAGCCAGTCGAGGACATGGGCGGAGCTTGGGGAAGTGAATGTGGCCTCCTTTAAAAATTTGAGCACCTGGACTTAATTTTTCACAAATTACGCACTGCTGAAGCCATCCGCGTGGTGAGAGTAATCGACCCACTCCTACCAACACGCCATGTGTCTCCAACATGTCTTGTCAGCGTACAAGGCCCACCGGATTCCGCCCTCATAGACAGAGGTGCCTCTATACATTTAATGACTGCAGATGTCTATTGTAGCCTGGCTGGCCCTCCTACACTATGCCACACCAGAGTCCAGGTAAATGCCTTCGGGAACCACTCACTGCTGCATCTTGAAGGCATGTTTCAGGCTGACCTCAACTATGGCTCTACCTGTCGACAAACCAAAATATACGTGTCCTGTGAAGGTAATGGATTCCTCCTTCCCTGTCTGTCGGCCCAGGAACTCAACTTGGTCCAATTCGATTTCAGTGTACATGCCAATGGCCTTGACCAGCTGCTAACTGACTTCGTTCCTCTCTTTGATGGCATTGGCTGCCTTGTAGGCCCAGCAATATGCCTGTATATGGACAACACAGTAGCCCTGGTGGCGCTCTGACACCACAGGATTGCTTTCCACCTCTGCCCCAAGGTGGAAAAAGAACTAAAACTCTTAGAAAGGGCAGGCATAATCGAAAAAGTTTGAGGCCCATCCCAGTGAGTCTCCTCCATCGTGGTGGCAAAAAAGCCTGATGCTTACGTATTTGATTAGATATGAGAATACCTAATCTAGCAATCAAACAGGAGGGTCATCAAATACCTGCCAGTGATGGTATGTAGTGAACTTTCAGGATCAAAACGCTTCTCCAAAATGGATATTCTATCCGGTTATCACCAGATACCGTCACACCAAGACTCACTTCCAGTCACCACGTTCTCCACACATACCAGCCTCTGGAGATATACCCACCTGAATTTTGGAATCTCTAGCACATCAACAGTTGTTCTTCAAATCGTGAAGGAGGTCCTGCATGGCTTCTCAGGAGTACTCAATGTGACTGATGACATTCTGGTACACCCTCCAACCCTTGAAAAACACCTCACTCGCCTCAAAGCTGTATTCACCAGGCTCAAAGAATGTGGTATAACCTTTTACAAGGAAAATGTGACTTCCTAAGAAACAACATCAGTTTCTTTGGGTACCGCTTCTCCGAACCAAGGAATCGGCCCTGACCCTGACAAAGTAAAAGACATTCAAAATACACCAGCTCCCTCTTCTGTTTCAAGGGTCCGCAGCTTTCTCGGTATCATCACATACTGTGGACACTTCATGAGAAATCACTTTGACATCAACAGGCCCCCTAGGGTACCTACCAAGCCCCGGGTCTAGGGTGAAGAGCAAGAGGAAGCATTCAAGCAAACCAAAACTGCACTATCCGCTGAACAACATTGGTGTATTTTGATCCTAAGAAACAGTCCCAACTGGTTGTAGATGCCAGCTCCATCGGGCTAGGAGCCATGCTGGTCCAGTATCAAGAGAGTGGCGATTGGGCACTCATTACCTACGCTAGTTGGATGCTCATACCAACTGAGAAATGCTACTCCCAGATCGAGTGAGAGGCAATCGCTATCCTGTGGGGGTGGCAGCACTTCTATATCTAATTATATGGGCACCCATTCCCGATAGTCACAAATCACAAGCCCCTGATCCCTCTATTCCAAGGGTTCTCATCCAAGCCCCCACCAAGAATAGAGAGGTGTATCCTGCAGCTGCAAGAGATCAATTTCAATGTGCAACAGTGGCCAGACATTTGAATCCCAGAGGCATTCTATCCCTCCATGCAAGCCCGGTGACACCTTTGGAGTCAGTGGATGCTCCGGAGACAGCAGAGTATGTTTGCCTAGTGGTAGAATGTTCCAATTCCCATGTCACTTAAGAAAGAAGTGGAGGCCACCACCAAGGATGAGTGTCTACAACTTGCGATTCAGGCAACCCTGTCAGGGGATTTGGAAACCCCTTCGATGTCCAATCCGTACCGCACTGCAGAAGAAAATTCACCACTTCTATCGCTGAATAACGTTTGTCAAGAATTATTCATCACTGAGGAAGGCTGCCTGATCAGATGCCCACAGCTAGTGCTCCTTGACAGCCTGCGACAAAAGGCTGTTCTTCTAGCCCATGTGGCATACCAAGGCATTGTCAAGTCAAAGAACAGGCTGCGGAGCAAAGTCCGGTTTCCAGGTTTAGAGCAGAGAGTGGAAGAAGTTGTATGGCAATGCCCAGCCTGTCAGACCAGCAGCAAACACGAACGCCGGCTCCCATCTTTACAGAGTACGGTCCAACTGCTTCATGGCAGTGTCAATGCAAACTTCTGGAGTGTTCCCGATGGGTCCCACATGCTTATCGTTGTGGATGACTATTCCAGGCATCTGCAGGAAAGAATAGATTTAACTACTGCTGCATCTGAAGTCATCCCAATAATGGAGTTGTTGATGGGCACCCGTGACTTGTTTGGTGAGATCCACTAGGATAACGGGCCCCCTTCAGCAGACATGAGTTGGAATGAAAAACTTAGCGCCAGAGCTACGAAACACTGTCGCCTCAAGTCCCAATGGCCCCAGGTCAACGGAGAGGTGTAGGGCCTGATGAGGACCCTAAGGAAGGGAATCCGCATTGTAGTAGCTGAAAATACCAACATTGAGGCGATCCATATATGACTTCCTAAGAGAATTCCGTCTCACACCATACTCTACAACCGGCATCACTACAAGAAAGCTGTGGTTTGGACATACATTGACAGACACTATTCCCCATCATCCTGCGTGGACAGGTCAACCGAACCCCTCAAATCGCTGTGACGCCAAATAAGCTCACAACAATTAATTTGCTTCATGGAAATGGCGAATGAAACAAGCCACCTTTCGACTCAGAAGAGTGCGATCCGCTTGAGGAAGGATCTCTGGATGGCACAGCTAACGTTGTGGAACAGTTTGGATGTGACCAGTCGTGGCCGGCATGAATTGCAGGTGGGGGTGGGCGGGGGCGTGCGGGGAGGGGGTTTAATTTAATATTTTTTTTTAAACTTCCCTTCGCCTCCGGACTCCAACTTTGCGTCTCCTGCTCTCTGCTCACAGGAGGCAGTAGCAGGCAGCCTCCCACTCTTCCCCTAAGCCAATCACAACGCACAACGTTGTGATTGGCTAGGACGCCGTCCTTACAGGAGTCTACGGGGAGGCCGTTTTCTTCATGCAGGCTGCGCAGTAGCCTACATGAAGAAAACGGAGAGTGCTATGACTGGTTTGGTCGGCCCTGGGGCCGACCAAACAGTCAACGCCCATAACATTGGGCTAGTCACTCCTCCTTGACCACCCGCCCCAACCAGGCATACCCATCTTCTGCTTTCTTGCAGTATGAGAAGCAGAAACGTAAAATGGTATTTATACCATTTTACGTTTCTGCTTCTCACACTGTGAGAAAAAGGTGAGTCGACGCTCCGAAGCCCTCGGGGAGGAGCCGACCCTGGATGTGCCCCTCGAGACTCTGTTAGTCCACCGAGTACGCCTGCACCTCCTCCACTGAACACATCTTCCACAAGCAATGTCAAGGACTCTGGTGCAGTGAGTCAAACAACATCTAGTATTCCCAACACTGGGAGGTCCTCTCCAGCAGCCTCTGCCAGGAGTGGCCGAGGTTGATCCCACCTGAGGCCCAACTCAGAGCCTCCCAAGCTTTGATGCTATTACTGACACAATGTTTACACTGTTTGATAAATGTGTTTTCAAGTCCATGGTAAAGGAGGAATGTAGTGTTGTGAAGTTAAAGAGAACACCATGTGGGACGCCCAAGGCAGGGGGATTTTGGGACATTATCCCAAATGCGCAAATAGTGGTGGTTTGGCCTGACGCTTGTGTCAGACCCGCAATAAGTAGACTGCAAGACAGGCAAGGTCAGTTTAGCAACCACAACCAGAAAACAACCATGTGTGTTGTAATGATTGAAAGTATGGGCCCTGGGCCCTCATGGTAGGCGCAGCAAGGATGGACACGGACACCAGGAATGGGTGGTAGGAAAGGTCTTGAGCACGTGCGCTCAGCCTCTTTTATTGGCAGCGTCATGTGACACCATGACGTCTGTGGTGGGTGGGTGTAGAGTGTGTTACATCACACAGGAATCCTAGAACGTGTCCACGCTAAGACACCACATCACTCCCCTTTTTAATCAATGAAAAGACTCAACTTCAGAATTTACATTTGGAGAAGATAACATATCTCAGGATGCAGTGAAGTGTTCAGTTCCGCCAAGCTTTGCAATACGCCGCTGCTTGGAATTGGGCCGATGGAGTTCAGTCTGTTTCGGGGAACAATTGTCCGCTTAGGCACTGGTTGGTGGTGCTCGATGGAAACAGTCTGTGAACAACTGGGTAACCCCTTTTGCTCACAGTCTTTCTGTTGCTGACTTCCGTGGTCACGGGTGCGGTTGGAGTTCTTGTAGTTCACCGTGGAATGATGGTTGGCCTTGGACTCACTGTGGGGACCCACTTCGCACTGACTTCTTCTTCACTCTTAACTGTGGCAACGGCCACGTGGATTTACTTCCTTCCATTATTAACTGTGGCAACGGCCACGTGGATATACTTCCTTCCGCTCTTAACTGTGGCAACGGCCACGTGGATTTACTTCCTTCTGCTCTCTAACTGTGGCAACGGCCACGTGGATATACTTCCGTGCGCTCTAGCAGTGGCAGAAGTGCCACGTGTCTCTCCTTTTCTTCCTTTCTTTCCACAGTGGCAAACGTGCCACGCAGATCTACCTTTTCTTCCTTTCTGTTTCACAGTGGCAGACGTGCCACACAACTCTCTCCTCTTCATCCTTTCTTTTCACAGTGGCATACGTGCCACGCAACTCTCTCCTCTTCTTCCTTTCTGTTTCACAGTGGCAGACGTACCACACAACTCCTTGCTTTTCACGGTGGCTGACGTGCCACTCGGATCTCTCCTTTTCTCCCTTCCTGTTTCGCGACATCACTTGGTCCGATCTTGCATCTTCTCTCCTGACCTGGCTCCTCCATGCAGGGCTCGCCCGCTGCATGTGTGATCCTGGTTTGTCCCCGACTGGAACACTTCCTCCTTCCTCAGCTTCCAGAGTTGGTGTTGCGAACCCTCTTCTCTAGATTCTTGTTGGTGACGTTCGTGGGATGGTGTTCACAGACCTTGACTAGGTTGAACGTCCTGGACCGTTTGGTGGTCCACTCCTGCTGATGTTTTGGCAGGTTTCTTAGGTCGTCCTGACGGACTGGGTGCATTGGCACTTTCTTGTGTAGGTTTAGGGAACCCGTCGCGGGTCATACTTGGTACGCGATCTTTCTGTGGATCGGCTTCTGGGGGCGCCACGCTTAGTGGTCGTCTTCGGTAACTGTTCTGCACTGTGGCGTTACCTGTGCCCTTCTTACATCTCGTGGGGGCTGAGCCTTGCCACGTGGCACGTTATCTGCGCCCGTGCTTTTCACGGCTCTCGGACACTTGTTGCGTGTCGTCGGTACTTGCAGCTTTGGCTGGCGTCGATTTCTTGCTGCTTTGGCTGACGTCCAGTACTTTGCTGCTTTGGACCGTTGGGTACTTGCTGCTTTGGCTGGCGTCAGGAGTTTGCTGCTTCGGACCGTTGGCGGGAGTAGTTGATGCTGCGGTGATCTCCTGTGGCCACTAGGAGTCACTGCTCTCTCCGTCTTCTGATCTCGGCGGTTTTTTCCTTGACCGTTCCTCCAGTGCTTGGCAGTCGTTTTCCCCAGACGTTTTGTCCTTGCTAGGATGCTTGGTGAGGTGTTGATGTTAAGTGAGACATTCGCGCCTCCTCCCACGTCACTTTGGAAGTGGCAACCACCAACTCCTTGCTGGTGCGTGTGGGTGTCTTCTGCGCAGAGCGCGCTTTCTGGATTCGGGCGTTAAGATGCTTTCCCTTGGGGCGCTACTCCGTCTGTTGCCTCTAGATGGTGCTTACTTCTCTTGCGTTGTTCAATGCTTGTTTCAGTGCTGGTGGATGCTAGTGCACTAATGCTTTTGGCCACTGGGTGGCATTGTTTCCGAATTTGTGAGTAGCCTGTCTTGTCTTTCCCTGGTGTGCACTCTACTGCTTCAGTGCACAGGGGGTTGGAGCTGCTGCTGTGAATGGGTGAGTCGCTTTTCTTTGCTTTAGGTGTTCACAGAAATGTACTGAAGCATACATGTACTACAGGACGGCATTGCAAAAGCACAGTTTATTTCCCTTTGGTGTTGTGCAGGCTTTGATGCTGGGGGCAAATTTGGCAGTCTTTGTGGGCGCACCGGTGGTTCCTCTTGCTTCAGTGTCCCGGTGGGGCTTATGTAAACTCTTGGCGGTGTTGACCGCCTTGCCAGCACTCTGCCCCTCACGGAGCACGCAAGGAGGGGGCTCTTTGAAGACGGCGGCGCTGGCCGCGTGCAGACGCTCACTTCACCCCTGCTTCCCTGCACTCTGCTCCTCACACGGAGCACACGAGGAGGGGGGGGGGGGCGCCTTCTGATCTTGGCGGCGCTGGCCGCCTGCAGATGCTTGCTTCTCCCTTGCGTCCTCTCCCCGTCCGCAGCCGCCTCGGCAGTACTCACGCGGGCGGGGGTGAAGGTGTTGTACTCCGGCGGGGAAGCGCGTTGCTCCGGTCACTCCTGTTCTTGGTCCGCTGGCCCCACTTTCGCCGGTCTCCCGCCGCTGCAGCTTCTACACGCACACGCTGCGCGGCGGAGACCTGCCTTGCTTCTCTCAGGCCGCGGGTGGGCTCCGCTGGCTCTGCAGTGACTGTCCTTCACTGGGCGCTACCGGCGGGCCGCGGGTGGGCTCCGCTGGCGCTGCTTAGTCTTTACTTCGCTGGGGGTGCCGCCGGCCGGTCGCGGGTGGGCTCCGCTGGCGCTGCTGAGTCTTCCTTCAGTGGAGGTGCCGCCAACTGGTCGCGGGTGGACTCCGCTGGCCCGGACCACGTTGCGAGGGGGGTCGGGAGGCGGTTAGCTACTCCGCTCCCTCCCCCTCGTTGATATTGTTAACTTTCGGGTCCGGCCGCCTTCCCTTCACGCCGTGGCTTACTCTGGGCCCCGCCGCTTCCGTCACACACGCGGCGGGGGCAAGGGATGACTCGGGCAGGCCGCGGGTAGGCTCCGCTGGCACTGCTTATTTACTGGCACAGTTAATGTTGGGCACTTCGCCCCAGGGGCTCACCTTCGGCCGGCAGGCCAGATGCTGCGTCGCGGTCGTGGCGGGTGGACTCCGCCCGGCCCGTGCACCACTCTGGTGGGGTTCTTGCTTTGCGGCCGTCTCAGGTGGGCTCTGGGCGGTCCGCTCATTCCTCGTGGCACATGTTGGTGGCGGCTGACGCGGGAGGCTACCGTCGGTGTTGTAGGCCTCTTGGTGGCTGCTGGGCTCCGACGTGCTCACCGGCTACTCGGCTCGCTGTGCCTTGCTGCAGGGGGTGCCCTTCAGGCGGGCACTCTCTCCCCCTTTTCCTCAGTGTAGGGTAGTGGCACGCATGGGTTTCACTACCGACCTCGTCGCCATTGTAATGATTGAAAGTATGGGCCCTGGGCCCTCATGGTAGGCGCAGCAAGGATGGACACGGACACCAGGAATGGGTGGTAGGAAAGGTCTTGAGCACGTGCGCTCAGCCTCTTTTATTGGCAGCGTCATGTGACACCATGACGTCTGTGGTGGGTGGGTGTAGAGTGTGTTACATCACACAGGAACACTAGAAAGTGTCCACGCTAAGACACCACATGTGTCTCCATTTATTAAAGTTCTCATGCTGCCACGCCACTACAACAGCATAACAAAAGATCGAATAGCATTATAAAACAAAATACATTTCGTCGAATTTATGCCTAGCTTGATGTCGACATATGGAATGAGGTCCGAACTGTGGAATCTGTCTTTGCTTTAACCATCATATAGATTCAGAAAATAAAACGAAATAAAACAACGGAAAATAAACAAATCACTTCGGTGCACATCAACAGGCTCCAGTCAGTGCCCTTGAGCACGAAAGCACCATTCCCTCTCTCCCTCTCGTCTGTACTCCTTGTTCCTTTGTACACATCATTTATTTACAATGCACACTTGGCTGCACTTCACCTCTGATAATTGTTTCTCGAGCTGGCAAAATGACCAAACGTTTCGAGCACACGAGGAACGCAATCTTTAAAAACTACAGTTGACTCTTACTTTCAAACCAACAGTTTACATTCATTTACGTGCATGAGCTGTAATCCCTTTGGCTTTCGTTGTTTTACTCCGCAATGTTGAAACATTGGAACGGTGCGGGGAAATAGATACGTGGACCTGTGCGTGCGTACGTGATTGTGCGCGAGCGAACGTGCCTGCGTGAGAGAGAGGTGGGTTACGCATCTTCTACTGCATTGCATGACATGTGAACACTCGCCTGCCAAGCCGGATGCAGGCACGCTCTGCTACTCTCCCTGCGTGATATGTTGTTGAGAGCCAAAGAGAGAACAACCTGTACAAATATGAATGGATAAATATGGATAAGTGACGATAAATACAAAAGACGTGGGTAAACAGAAATGGAAATTAATTTAGTAGAATCTTACCGTGGGAGCCTCTGCTTTAAGCTGCTGGAGCGCCTCATGGGCAGGCATGGGTTTTGCAAAGACTTGCTTTAAACGATGTGAATTCAACTTTTTTTTCTCCATCCGTAAAGCACATTTCCTACTAATGTGTGGCAAGCAGGTGGTTTAGGAGGGGAGTTAAGGGGGAAATACTGACAGGAAGGAGGTCTGCATTTTTAAAGCACGAATGTAGTTGATTATTCATATGCAGCACTGCTTGCACCAATTGTGTTATTGCCCCAGTGTAGTGCTCCACGAGTAGAAGTGCTCAAGACAGATTAAAAAGTTGTCTGCCGGGGCACTCCCACACACACCGAACAAGCATTGACAAAGCTAATAAGTCTGGGGTTGACTGCCTGCTTATTAGCTTTGCCAGCACTTGTGTACTTTAATGTTTTTGTAAATCTTTATTGCAAAAACATTAAAAATTGCCACCAGCACTTGTGTGTAAACACAAACGCAGATGTCTTTGAAATTGTTTGTTATGATTTATTACAGAAACGTTCAAAGATGGCTGCCTGTGCATATGCATGCAAATGGGTGCCCATCTCTGAATGGTATTAAAACCCATTCAAAAGAAGTACACCATTAGCATTGCGCACATGGGATACAGTATACTCTTAGTGAAGGTTAGGCTCCGGTAGCAAGCTGAGGAGCCTCAAGACCCTCACAAAGCCTAAACAAAGTTTATAATAATTGAATTCTTTGGTGGATAGAAGCAAAAATGGAATGACACTTAAAGCAGACCAACGGATGAAGAGTTCTGCCTGAAAGCCATTATAAATAAGTATATATAACAAAAGGTCTTTGCTAACACCCAGACTTAAAAAGGTCATCTTTTGGACCTGTCATAGTAATCTGGCATGACCATTAGGTGGCGCTCTCAGGATTATGTCTTACATCCCCTTAAGAAAACGCTCGCCCTGCATGTGAGGCGAGCTCTACTTTGAAACAGGTCTTGCCAGAATTAACCAAAGTAACAATCTCAACAAGGCAACCATTAGGAGTATAGGTAACTAAATCCATTGGGCTGGTCTTTCTGTGCATGTCTTTCTGCTTGATCACTTCAGAGGTAAGGCTCTGTGGAGCACTATATCTACTTCTGGAACCCCAACGAGATGTTGCCTTGCTTAATACTCAATGAAAAGTTTAAAGACGATGTCAGAACAACATGATAGTTATTACTGACAGCGTGGTAGAACTATATCCAAGAAAGGATTTTGCTCAGCAAAGAATTCACAAAACATCTTTTTGAGGGACTATTTCTTTTTTTTATTTCAAAAGATTTTATTAGAAAAGTTTTACATATACAGTACAGAGACAGTGAAAGCAATACTGGTCTCGTTATAACACCGTCGCGGTTTACATTTGGCTTACATTAGATATGATGGGACATTTATACGTTAGGTAGGCACTCACGACCCATGGGGTCTACTGACGTTGATGATCTTGTGTATTACCTTCGAGGGAAGGATTTAAAAGGAGAATGGGAAACGAAAATAGAAAATGAAAGAAAAGAAAAGAAAAGAAAGGAAGGGTAGCGCGTTAGTTAACAGCCATACTTCCAAAGTTTGCGTTGGGAGGCGGCTGGGTGCCGGGTACAGAGAATGTGTGGGCTGCCTAAGGGGGTTTGTGAGAGCCCAGGTAGGTGTCTAAGGAGTTCAAAATCCGTGTGACAAGAATACTCTTCTCACTGAGGCGTGCGCTCTGTTAACAGGAAACTAACACGTTTCTTCACTTGGATAATTATCGATTCATAACTCATAAATCAAAAAGTCTTATTCCATGATAAGTAGAATTTTATTTGCAAAATGATCATTCCTTGTTTTCAATCATTATTATTGCACATCTTCATAATTTGTTTGATTTTCAAAATTCCAATACCCAATGCATTTCGGGTCAGTTGGAGTGACCCTTCGTCAGGGGTGAAATGAAATAATACAGGACCAATGCAATCACTGACATAATATTCATAATAAAAAATGATACATAAACCATATCATGCTGGTGTAAACAGTAACCATAGAAAGGTGATGCTAACTAGTACGCGAGTGCAAACTGAAAAGTGCGAGTAACGGCCTCTCACAAATATAATGTAGGTTTGCTCATTCGTAAACTACTCAAGTAATTTTGAGACATGAAGCAAATGAGTGCAATTCGTCAATCAAGTATCATGTTCTCTTAAAAGTGTACCCATGTCAATCTAACAGTTAGAGACAGAATAGGGGCTAGTTTGTAGCATTAGAGGTGACCAGCAGATGTATATGCACCTAGTGGTGGTCATCAGTAACGTGACACTGTGTCCTTGTACAGCGTGAATGAATCAAGTGAATGGTGGTATGGGAAGTAAATCTGTGTGCTAGGGCTAATGGATAGCATGGTGTAGAGGTAGTTTAAAGAGTGCTAACGAAGCTGGTATAAACTACGAGGAGGATGCTCCCAAGAAAGACCAGTGGTAAGAGATAGCTGAATGCATAGATGGTTGAGTCAAGTGTGGCTGGTCAGTCAGCGACCATTGGAGGCCTAAACACACACTCTCTTCTCTGGTAGTCATTCTATCTAAGAGACATATACTGAAAGGAATGACCCCAGTGTAGGGCACATAGGGCGGTGTGTTCCATAATTGAACAGGTGGGGTAGCTGCAGTTAGTTCAATGAACCCCATGGGATGTCATCATTGAGCCCTAACCGGTGGGTCAAAAGTCTGTGAACCCACTACTGTTCAATCCTGAAAAGTGATTGCTGTGAAATCTGGTGGTGTGCTTCCAAAATCACCCACCAGAGAGAGTCAGGAGGATGTTTGAGGTCTTTGAAATGTGTGTACATTTTGGTTGTGACCCTTTCGCATCTAATATTACTTTTGTGTTCAGTAATACAGGTCTTGGCTGCTTGCATGGTCATGCTGATGTACCTCAGGCCACATGGGCATGTTACCATATAAATGCATTGAGATGTATTGCAGATCGTATGGCGAGTGATGGTCCACGTAAAATTGATGGAGAAACAAATCTCTTTAGTCACATTAGTCTGTTTACACACAGCACACAAACCACACGGATGGTGCCCTGTAACTGGTGGAAGCCCCCATAGGGTAAACTGTGTGTTTTGTCTGACTTGTCTTGGTCTAGTGTGTATCAAAATGTCTTTAAGATTGCGTGTCCGTTTGTATGCAAATCTAGGCCTAGGGATGCTTAGGTCGCCTGTACCCAGAATAGCCCAATGTTTTAGGATGATTTTCTTGATACGGGCTGAGTCTGGGGTAAACAATGTGACGCACGTCAGAGTGTCATTCATGGGTTTGGGGTGTACCTCAAGTAGGGCCTCTCTAGGGTTGTTCCTGGCGCGTTTCATTGAGTCCCTGATTTTGCGTTGTGGGTAGCCTCTTGCCATGAAGTTGGCAGCTAGCACATTGGCTTCTTCTTTGTAGTTTGATGTCTGGGTACAGTTGAGCCTGATGCGCAAGAATTGCCAAAAGGGGAGATTGTCCCTCAGCGTTTTGGGATGGTGACTGTTATATAGCAATAAACTATTGCGGTCAGTTGGTTTCTTATACAAGGTGGTGGTGAGTGACCCACCCGTCAATAGAATTCTCAGGTCTAGAAAGGGAATATCAGTTTCCGAAATAGTGTGTGTAAATGTCAGAAACTCATTTTGGGCATTGATCCAAATGACAAATTCCTCACAGGCAGAACAATCTCCTCTCAAAAGATGAGGATGTCGTCTATGAAGCGTTTCCATAGTTTCAAGTAGGTGAGGAATGGGTTTTTGGTATTGTGAATGATGTCTCTCTCAAAAGCTGCCATGTACAGGCGCAAAAGTACGGCCCATCGAAGTACCCTGGCTTTGATGATATAACTGTTTCTTGTATTCAAAGAAATTGTCTGTCAAAGCCAGGGTAGCGCATTCCACAAAGAACGAAACGTGGGTGGGTGAGGTCCATTCTTGTTCGTTTAGCGCAGTCTCTATGACTCCTAATGTCGCTCTCTGGGGTATGTTGGTATAAAGAGCCTCCACATCAAGTGTGACAAGCAGGTCTATTTCGTTGGTGTGTCCTGTCTCCTCATTCACTCCCTCTCTTTGTTTTCCCCGTTGAGGCATCCAGGCTGGGTATTTCACTGGCTGGCGTTGTCCATGCGGGATGGGCGCCATGGTGGGCAACTCCCGCCATGGGTTGCAGCATATGCGTACTGTCCCCGGGATCACCGCTACCAGGGAGGCCCTGTTTTCATCCTTAGCATTATTACTTTTACTTTTAATTCTGATGGTCGCCACCTTAGGATTGGGCTATTGGGAGCGTACGCCTGGCGCTCCCCCGCAGTCCACTGCCCCGTGTCTGTTTCTGCCGCCAGAGCTACCTCAGACACCACTTTGACTGAGTCTTTATATCTTTGATGACACCAGACCTCCTATCTCCCAACCTTACTTCACAGGACACACACTGGTGTCCACATTGACCGCTGGAGTACGTTGCAAGCCTATTTAGGCAGTAACTTTGGTGAGCCTTATTCCAATTTCCCTATGCTGCCTCATCATATGGTTTTAATGTATGTCCGACAGTCCTATGTTTTATTTTAAATGTGCCTGCCGGTACAGCACTCTTTCCATTTTATAATTGACGCATGTGTCCACATTGACAGCCAGAGTACTTTGTAAGCCTACTTAGGCAATAACTGTTGTGAGCCTTATTCCAAATTGTCTGTGCCACATCAAACATATGGTTTTATGTATGTCCTTCAGTCCAATGATTTATTTTAAAATGTGCCTGCCAGTACAGCAGACTTTCCATTCCATAATTGATGCATGAGTCTTGGATTTTCACTACACCTCAAGCACCTTGTAGAGTATGGGTGTATGTTCACTATCATACCAGCACACACGTTTTATCCTTTTTCTGAGTAAATTGTATGTGACGTTGAGTATATAATCATACAGTATTTCTTCTGTTTCCCTATACAGGGAACCTACCTGATTACATGGTATGTAGACTCTTCACTTATCATGTTGTGCAGATAGTTATTCATGGTCCTGATGAAGTGCGTTTGATCCTCCTGATGCTAGGAGCACGAAACATGTTGACCTCTATAGAGTAGAGCATACATAGCTAGAAACCTTATATCTACTTCACTGCCACTCTTTCTGTTTTTACTCAGGCAGTTTACCTTCCAGAATAAATCATCACTAGGACTAACTGACCTGTTTTAAATTCACCCTCTCCACATCTACACACACTAGGCCCCTCACCCCCACTGCACCCACCGGCAGGAACAAAAGACCCCCACCAAAGAGCCCCATAGTGGGTGCCCGTCAGGTATTGCAGCGCCGACCTGACGAGGGGCAGGTTCATATGATGAAGCATGACACCTAGCTTGCTAGGTGTGTGAGAGCCCTGGTTCCGACAAGGGAATTCCCCCTTGCCTCCCTTTTTTTCCCCATCAAGCTGGGACGACCACCCAGCGGTGGTCCCCCAACCTGTACCCTCACTTTATTTACTCAGACCTCGAGGAACTTCATACCCTCTCTGCACAGTGTCTTCATGAAAACATATTTCCCCTGTGCCTGTGGAGAAACAAAAACAATGTATGTTTTGTTTGGAGTTTTATATGGTGCGAACTTAACTTGAAGGTATCAGGTACCAGAGCGCTTTACATGAACACCGTTAGATAAGGACAAATTCATTTTTGTTAGGCACAGGGAGATTAAATAATTTGAAAAATCACATGATGTTGAGCTTTATTGCTGAGACTTGAATCCGGTTCCCCCGATTTGAGGTAGACTGCCCAAGCCGTTAGGCCACATCCTCTCCCCCCCAAATGTATGTTGGTGTGCATTTTGGCATGCCAGTTGGAATACCATTCATGCCAACATTTTACAGCAAGCAAGTGGGAGATTTAAAAAGTAGTCAGGAGACTGTATTTACCCCATTGTCTTACATAAAAATAGCAGGCAATGTACCTGAATGGGGTCTATTGGCATTTTATTTTTGGCAGTTAAATAACATAGCACAAGCAAAAAGAGGCTTTTAAAGTTTGTTTTTTATGCACTATGTAAAACTGCCAAAAATAAAATGTCAAGGCCTGTCACATGCTCTAATCTCCCCTGCCAAGAATAAATTACAAAGTATTAACTAAAGGGTTAACTGTGGATGTCAGAGGTAATTTTTGAAGAGGGAGATGGGAGCGTATGTGACAGACAGCAACATTTCACTTTTGCTCTGTTTCTAGCATATCATGATTCTGCAATCCGAATCGGGTTTCTGCATGAAGGAATCGGGAGGCGGGAGACTAGCCTTGAAATCAGTAGTCTCCCACCAGATTCAGGAGGGTTGGCATGTGAGGAATACTATTTCCATACACAGAAGTTTACATTAGGAAATTCTGATGACTACTACTCAAATACTAGACTACCATTTTCCAATTGAAACTGTTGGGATACCTTGGGGCACCCTTAAAAGTTGGAAAGTAGCTCCAAATAGGAGTTATCATAAGAAACAAATTCCAACTTTTCGCACCATTTGCGAATCGGTCATTGTGTGATTATGTGCTAGTGTATCAGTGTGTTTGTGTCCGTGTGAGCACTGCTCATGTACCTGTCTGTCTCTGTATCCCCCGATCTGTGTATCCGTAGGTATGTATCTATATTTCTGTTTGTATAAATATACGCTTGTGTGGGTGTGCGTCTATATATGTGTGCTGCCTGTGCTTCTGTCTATGTGTATCTATGTATCTGTGTATATCTGTTAGTCTGTTACAGTGTCTCATTGTGTCTGTTCTTGTACCTATCTGCATTTGTGTTCATATCTGTCTTTATGTCTTTATGAGTATACGTAGCAAGTGCAGTGGAATCGGGGTCCGCAGTTTTGACTAAATCAAACATGCTACTACCCAACATGGTTGCAAGGGTCCACTTTCCTGGCTTGCATTAAAGCCTATGCAAACCTTGCTACACCCCTGTTTTATGAGTGTCAGCAAACAAAGAACACCCTCCATGGGACCTTAGGCAAGCTTGTTAAAGCGAAGGAGAGAAAATAAAAGGGATTTTTATGGGTCACTCGTAATGAGGAACCTAGTGGTTGCTCACAGGAAGGCATTCGAATGTGGAAGGATACTCCATTGCACCCCCTTCACTGTAAAAATGGATACATTATGACCCCAACTGAACAGCGATGAAACACCTGCCACACCAGACAGTAGGCCTAATTTATAATTCCATTGCGCTGCTGGTGTGTCACTTTTTTTGATGCAACGGCAGCACAATGGGCTTGCCCCTATTTATAAGCCATGTAAAGTCATCCTGCATGACTTCACATGGCCTTGTAAATATGGGCCCCTTTCATGCATTACTCTGCTTGAAAGGGGCGTCCCATGGGTGTTGCTTTGGGTGTTCCTATGCAACTTCAATTAAACCTGACACATTCCCAGATTTACAACATTTTGTAAAGCTGGAAAGGCATCAGAATCCTACGCCTTCCCAGGCAGGCATAGGAGTGGAGCAATGAGGAGAAATACTTTTATTTTTCCTTGTTTTTTCCTCTCTCAATGTGTGTTGCATTCTGCAGCATGCATAGAAAGAGGAAAATGCCACCAATGATTGTTTTTGTGCAGGAAAGTGTCCCTTCTAGCACAGAATCAATGATCCCAGCAACGCAGGCACCCTTACAACATGATGCAAGGGTGTCTGCATTGGCGCACGGTTGCTGTTTGTGCACCAGTGCAGCGGAGAAGGACAGTAATGCGCTATATCATACCCCTTTATTTTGGCACATGGCAGCACAGCAGGAAGGCTTGCTGCACTGCAGTGTGTCAAAATATAGTAAATGAGGCCCAGTATTTTTCGTGTTCCTATTTACTTGTGCCTTGATGTTTTGTTTCTACAAGACCTAAACTCACAAAGTGGAAATAGTTTCTGTGAAGGGATGATGGTGCAAGTGAGCTGATTGTGCAATCATCTCCTTAAAGGAATATTGATGTCCCTCGCAGTCACACTTTCATGAGGAGAAACAAGTTGCATTTTTCTTTCAATCAAATACAGCCTTGCCTGCACTGCCCTCCTATTCGTGTTTAGTTCTTTTGTACACACTAATAAATTACAATAAAGACTTGGTTATGATAACTCTTTTTTGACTTGACGAGGTGAGAAAACAGAATTACATCTTTAAAGGAAGGAGCTGAGTTTAGATAATGGCATATGTCTTGTTATCAACTATGTTTAATCACCGTTTCACTAAATGCATCAACAGGAAGCCATTCAGGACTTTTCCTATCAATTCAGAAGTTTGGCAAATGATTAAAATGAACCCTGTCCAACTGTACAAAAAGTGCCATTAACAACTAACACGCTGTGCCGGGGCCGTTAACCATTGTTAATTGCTCAGCCTACAATTATGGGCTCGAGGGGAAATGCCATTGACAGTTGTTAACCCCTTGGATGCTATTGACGGAACGGTTCCGTCATGAGCGTCGGTTGGCCTGTGCTCATGACGGAACCGTTCCGTCATGAGCCAGTTGGCTCATTAGAACGTTCAGCACAGCGCAGGAATCTGCGCCGCGCTGAAGGTGTTAATGTGTTTTGTCAGCAAGGCTATTAGTATTCTTTCCACTGAAGCCAAATCTTCTTTCGTATTCATCTTTCCGCTTCGGACTTCCACTCAGGTTAGAATGGAAGCAAAAAGCAGTAAGAGAATTATTCTAAGCTTTCTGATTAGCTAGTGCAAATCAACCATTCCACAGAGTGTAATAAATATAGCACCCAGCTTTCCATAGAGTGTACTAAGTATAAACGTCAACATTCCAAAGAGTGTACCAAGTATAACATTGTGCATCCCATAGTGTAACATCCACCATTCTAGAGTTGGCACATTCCCAAGGTCACCCTACCATTCTTGGAACACTGGTGTTGAGCAGGAACTGCATGGAACTCAGATCCAACAGTCTCTTTAGAGACAGTGAGTAGAAACACTTTGTAAGCTACCATTTTGGGACTAACCACCCAGTGAGTGAGAAGGGCACATGTGGGATCCTGCTCCTTTTCCAGGGAGTGGTCCTGCTTTGAGTTTTGTATTGAGCAAGGAAAATATGTGAAGCCTTCCTAGTCAGATAGATTTAGGGTAGTCTGATCATAGAGTGAGGTGATAGAGGTAACCTAGAGAATCCGACTTGAGATAATAGAGTTGAAACAGTCCTGGGTTAGAAATTCTCATAGTGACTTAGAATGTCACTGACAGGGATTAGTGAGTAAGTAAGTAAGTAAATAAGTAAGTTTACTTGTTGATTAATTAAAATCGTTACAAAAAGTACATATCTAGAGAAAAATCTGAGTGAACATATACAGATACAATGCGTTAAAATGAGTTGATTAACATTAGTTTAACCATTTTCCAGTACAAGACTAAAATGCATTATGCTAGCAGCAAATATTAACCGTTTTTTTCTGATTTGTCAATAACAGTTAACAACAACAAAATAAAATACGATGTGCTCACGGTACCAAAACTAAAGTGCATTGTGCTAGCAGCAAATATTAACAGTTTTTCAATAACAATTAGCAGCAAAAGGAAAGTGCAATTAATGACAATTTTTACAGATTGTCAGTAACAATTAGCAGCGGAATATAAAGTGCATTAGATTTTCAACGACAAAGCTAAAGTGCCTTATGCTAGCAGCGAAAAGTTACGAATGACTGTATTAGTAGAAAAATGATGTATAATATACAAAGCTCCTACCGGTAATAAAGTGCACATGTGCTGACCTCTAAGATCATAGAAGGTGATCATACATAAAGTGCCATTGAAATTACCTTTAAAATACAACATTACAAAGGGTAAACTACAACATAAGTTAAAATAATTTGTGCGAACTGCAAATATCACACAGATTCAGAATGAATTAAAAATACAATAAAACAGCCCACCTACTCCCTAAAAACAACAGAAATCATTATATCATTACCACAACGGATATATCATTCACTTAAAATGTCTACTCTACGTAATTTATTTTCCGCTATCAAGATAAACTTAACAAATTGGTGTATAATGTGAACATTGACACCTCTTAAACAAAATATAATTGCAGTCCTACAAGTTCTAAATCCCAATTCTTTAAAATAGGCTTTAAAACAGTCTTCCGCTCCTGTAACATTTTTGGACATAGAGTTACAATGTGCTGTAAGGTTTCATCACACAGCCCGCAGAGCCTACAAATATTCGACGACCATTTCTTCTACCATTTTGGGGTTCCGTCTTTAGTTGGATATATGCCAAACCTTAGTAGCATGAATTTATTTTTAATCAGAAGTTTTAAATGAAAAAGCAAATAAGGTTGGACTAACACTTTATCAAAAGAGTTAGCTATGGACCAGAAGTGATTTTTTTTCCTCAGTTCGTCTTTATATGTTATTTCAGACAGCAGAGCAACAGTTCGGTTAAGTGATTTTTTATAAACCGTTTTACACCTTACTTCATCTACTAAATTCGGGTATTCAAAACTAAATTAGTGAAAGTTCCTAGAGCCTGATATGTGTGTGGATGAGTAAATGATAGTCCATGAGTGCAACAGTCATGTGTTGCCACTTAGCTGGATGGTTGTGTCTCAATTATGTTCCATCACGTTGATTATATTTCACCCTGTGTCCTATGTGATTATTCTTCCACCCTTTTCTTTATCATTATGATTGTGTGAGCATGAGACACTGGTTGGAACTCTCTACTGCAATCAATCCATTTTGGGTAAGAGCTTTGGGAATTCCATAAACTTCTCAAAATCTGGCTATATTTTTTATGAGCTTTGATCTGATAAAACATCTGATAAAACATCACATTCTGAATTTCTACAATGTTAGTGCTAGGAGGCGCTGTATATGAGTGGCAGTGCGCTGCTCCGTTACCTCCACAAAAACTTTTTTTCCCAGGAAGTCACCGCCAGGAAAAACATGATTGTCTCAAACAGCAGAAAAGAAAAATGGCACCCACACTTTGGAAGAAAACTCCCAGGGTATGGAGGTCAATAGCTTTTTTTGTTTTTCAATGACATGAGTGTGCTTTTGAAAAACAATAAGGTTTGGTTTACAGCTGCCTGAAAGACAGTGTACACACACTAAACTTGCAGTATTTTCGAACCACTGCGGTATGGGTTTCTCTGAAGGCACAGAGGTGAACTCTGGACTGGCAGTGATCTCTAAATATGGTGGTCTTCTGTCCATCAGGTTGACAGACGAAGAGTAAAGACAGCCATACTTTAACTCAGGCCCCTAATCTTTTAAAATTGTTCTTATTGATAATGAAGGGCTAATTCTTGCTTCTTTCAAGTTCTGCACTAAATTTACATTGCATTGCACTTTGTCAATATGGGAATTTTGTACCAGAGATGGGATTGTTTATAAAAGTACCACTCTCTCAACATACAGAGAACACCTAAAACAATATAAAACAACAAAAGTATTAATATTGACTATTATAACAGAATATGTTGCTTCTGTCGATGGCTTCTTTACGTGACTTGGGAGTCTTTATGAATGTGTGTTTGTGAGTATATATAGGCCGTCCTTTTTTGCACTTTTGCACATGGTGTATTAATTTAATAAAAGTAAACTTATCTGAACAGCTGCTGTGGTGCCGTGACTTCCGCCGAGAAGAGGGCGAGAGGAATCCAAGGAATATATATATGCATACACATATATAGATACATTTATATATATATATATATATAGATGTATATATATATATATATATATATATATATATACACACACACACGCACACACACACACACGCAGCCACACACACACACATCCTACTAGCGGTTACCATTAGGTCATTAGTTAGTTATAATTAGGATGTAGTTTCCATAAGAAGAGCGTGTTTTCATTTGCCAATAAATTTGGCATCATTTGAAGAATCCTTGCAAAATGTTCAAAACTAGTATGACGCTCACTCCAGCTGCTGTCTTGAAAGTTTTGTGGGATCTGTCTAGTGGTGGTCGAGAAAAAGCGGGGTCCAAAACGCGTTTTCTCCATGTTAATTTCCATAGGAACTGTAGGCACAGCTGCAGCCCAAACTGCTGAACGGAATTACACCAAATTTGGCATAAAGGTGGGTATTGGTCCAGGGAGGTGCCTTTTGTGATTTGGTGTAAATGTGTTGAGAAATTTTAGCGATATTAACTGAAATCCAAATTTGTATATATAGGGACGTGAGGATCTGTGACCCCTCCCGATATCATGCTGAGATCTGAATGGCTGCCTACACTTCAAACAAGGAGGTGTTGGCAGCCATCCTGGGACTCCGCTTGAGCTG
Organism: Lissotriton vulgaris; assembly: GCF_964263255.1. Classification (NCBI taxonomy): domain Eukaryota; kingdom Metazoa; phylum Chordata; class Amphibia; order Caudata; family Salamandridae; genus Lissotriton; species Lissotriton vulgaris. Next base: position 1,304,940,181 of record NC_141694.1, read on the forward strand.
AGTCCCACAAAAAATGTAAAACAAAAAAAAGAGAAGGGGACTGGGTAGGAATACCCTGTCCCTTTAGGCTCTGAGGGCTAAAAACATTTTTTGAAAAAAAGATTTCCGGGGTTTATAGATACTAATGAGGGGGTCTTGCAGACTGCCACCTTCCTGGGCCTAATAAACAAATTAATGTGGAGGGGCCATATGACCTCCCCCGCATCCGCGGAGACCACCACCTCCCCAGGGCTAAAACTAATAAAGTGCGGAGGTCACACAAACCCCCATGCCCCGGGGATCACCACCTCCCAAGGACTATTTAATAATGTAATGAAGCATCACAGACTCTCTCTCCCCCCCTCCCCCCCGGGGCCCCTGGGACTGCCATCTCCCTGGGGCAGGGCCTAGAAGAATAAAGGGGAGCTGTGCAGCCTCCCTTCTAGTGCTATAGATGGGCCTGAGAACTCAACCCCCCAGCCACCCCACCCCTCACCCTGGCTGGATCCTGCTATGTTCTGGGGAGCGTCAGTGATGTCATCTGAGATGTAATATGTGAGATCATAAGTTGTGCATTTCGGGCGCGTAAGTTAGCTCAGATAACTATAAATGCTAAATTTCTATATTGCTGTAATTATGAAATCTGAGCCTAACTATAACGTCCCTGTAACTTAGTTTTTTTCAGTGAAGTTTTTTTAAACTCAATGTCCTAACTACGTCTCTGTAACCTTTGTTTTTTTAATTGAATACATACACATGCACAAACACACACATACTTATATATATATACACACACACAACTAATTTTTGTATTTCTTTTTTATATACACACACATTACCCAGTGGTGGTTGCTAAAGTTATAATCATGGCTCTATAGAAATTGATATTTTGGTTCAGTGAGACCATTAGCACTATATGGCGAATCTTCAAGAAACTTCCCCCAAAAAAATCTCATCCCCTTCAGCCCCTTCCTGGGAAATTGTGGGGTGATCCGTTAAGTTGGGGGCTGAGAAAAAGGGAGTGTCCCTAAACGCCATGCCATCCCCATACCATGCTAGTTTCCATAGGCAAATTAGATACAGCTACAACCAAAATGGCTAAACGGAATGGCAGAAAGCTAGCTCTTGATCAAGAAAACAAGCTATTCGTAATTGTAATAACTCTGTTAGGTAGTTTTTGATAAATTAAGTCTAAAAACCTTTGTTTATATCATACCGCAGAGGATCCATGGAGCTGACAGATCCTAAGCTCCTAAGATGTGATCTGATTGGCTGCCTCAACATTCACAAAGATGTGACAACAGCCATTTTAGGACTCTGGGACTGAGTCACCTGTCCTGGAAAAAAGTTTTTAAAAAACCTTAAAATGAGGCAGGGTAGGTATAACCTGCCCCACTAGACCAGGTGAAGGGTCCTAGAGAGAACACCTACTGGAGGCCATACACCATTTTTTTCTAAATTGCACCACACATGTGCGGAGGATCCGTGGATTGTCAGTAAAGTTATATTATATATCTTTGTAAAGTGCAGGCTCTCCTGCTTTTAAAAAAACGGGTTGGCCAGGTGGCGGCTGTGCAAAATATTCTGAAAGAAGAGAGTTGCATGCAGCCTCCTTCCCAGGCCATTTCCAGGCCCTGAGAACCCCATTACCTTGGGATGATTCATTTAAAAAGGGAAGGGGGCATGCAATCCACCCTTTGCAGGCCATTTCCAGGCCCTGGGACCCCATCCCTTGGGCCAAGTTAAAATGTTTGGGGTCTTTTTTGGGCCTTGGGGACCCCACTCCGACAGGGTGATAAACATAATTGGGGGGGGAGGCAGGGGCCCCCTTCCCCGAGTCTCCTTGAAGCACCAGGGACCTCATCCCCCATGGCCCAAAAATGTAATAGAAGGAGGGTTGAGTGCACCCCCACCTACCCAAGCTTTGCTATGGCCCCATCACCCTGGGCCGGCTCCATGAGGGTGTCCAAGGGTGCCCATCCCTTGGGACACCATCTTTTCTCTGCTTGTAAGGGTGCGGACAGGGAAGACTCGTGTGCTCCCACATGGAGAATGCATAAAGCTTGTGGATATAACATTTTCGTTGTAGTCACTGAGCTCATTGGTGCACATTACCAAGAGGACTGCTCCCTAGTACACAAAGATAGTCCCAAAGTGTTGCTGCCATCCCTCATGGTGTGTTTGACACCTGGTATTGAATTTCAGAACCCCAATACAAAACATTCACTTAGTTGAGATGATCTCAAAATTTTCAACACAGAGCTTGCTAATTTCTGTGCAGAGTTGTAGTTTACAACTTTCAATTTGAGGTAACTGAATTTAAAGAATAAAGACAGAGCTTAATAAAACATAAAAACAGACTATTATCAAGGGCCACAATAACCATTTTATCATAGTGACTTTCAAATAACTGTAAATGCTATGTGATGTGACAAGTAGAATTGCTGGCTTTGAATTTGCATTGTCATGTTCATACTTGAGTCACTTTCAAATACCATTTGCTGTTTTCATTATTTTAACTTTAGTGGAAAGCAAGCTATCCAGTGCTTAATTTGAGAATGTGGTGTCCAGTGCTTGGCACCTCCACTTAATTGTTAGCACCTCTTCTAGTGATAGCCCGCCACATGGTGGCACTGTCTGAGATGTGCACAACAACAGTGGGCCTTATTTACGAGAAAGTGACTCAGAGCGGTGCCGCACGCCATTTTGCAGCGTCGCACTGAGTCACTTTCAAAGCACTGGGATGCGTCATATCTGCAACAATATTACGGATCCCTGTACTCCCCCCCCTGTGCTGGCGTACAATTGGCTGCCATGCACCGACACAGGCAATCTTGCACCATGATGCAAGGGTGCCTGCTTTGCGGGGAGAATATTTCTGTGTAGAGTGCCGGTAGAGACACCTTCATGACAAAAATAATCATGAGAGGTGTTTTCTTCTTTTTATGTGTGCTGCAGAATGCAGCACGCATCCAAATGAAAAAATTTCTCCCCGTTGCGCCTCCCCAAGAGAGGAGTAGCAATCTGATGCATTCTCAAGTTTACAATTTCTCATAAATCTGGGAATATGTCAGGTGCAATGGTTGTAGTGTGGGAACACCCACAGCAACACGCAAAGTGCTGCGTGAAACAGGGAAGCATTCACAAGGGTACGAAAAGCAACGCAGGGTGGCTTTACGTGTCCCTATAAATATGAGGCGGCAAAATGCGCTGCCGGTGCATCACAAAAAGTGACACACCAGAGGCGAAAGGGGTTAGTAGATATGCCCTTGTGTGTATCAAGTCAAATGACATCAAAAACGTGTAAACCAGCCTATCACACCATTATTATAGCTTGTGTGACCAGAAATAGTCTGAATTGTCATACCTGTTTAAGTGCACTGGTGGGGTGTTATGTTGGTACTGGCATTGGCAGCGTTGCAGGGCAATGAGTGGTGCAGGCTGCAGCGGCCTTCCGAGAAGGGCCCTGTCGCTTCATTTTTTTTTTACAAATTAAGCACTGACGTTATTAGCCATTCCAAAGCCATCATTTGCTATCATATCTTATCTACATTTACAGCAATGCTCTGGCTTGACTAGTGACTTGTGTCTTTACCGACTATGCCCATTACTAAGGTTTATTGGTTTTACCAGGCAAGGGCGATGGAGCCTTTGCTAATTGAAAAAGGGTTAATTAACCCAGCCCTTTGAGGAGTAGACTATAGAAACATCATTAATACACCAAACAAACAAGTGCATCTGGATTTGGGAAAATAATAGACAATCTGTAATCACTACAATAGGTCTGCATACTTCTTTCTTTCTCTCGTTTTGTTAAATCTAATAACAGTTTGTGGGTGTAGCACAGTATATGAAATTATGTGACGTTTTTCTTCAGACATCTCTTTGTTCTGAATGAGGGACAACCACAGTATGGAAACAATTTACCTAATCAGAACAGGAACATGTCAAGCAGAGGACATCGAAAAGAAAATAGATTACGTTTTTTTCTATCTACTCCTTTTTCCGGAAACTTGACGGTGACGGAAAATTAAATAAATAATACATTTTCCCTCGTCGTCATTTGTGGAATATCATATTGTTCTACTCATCCAATCAGAAAATGACTACGCGTTTGTTGTACGGCTAGTAAATTCTCAAGTAAAACTGTGCGTTTGTTGGACAACATAAACATTGGACCGTTACGAGACTGATTCTGAGCATCCCTCAGGATAAGATGACCTATAGCCCTGCTAGCTCACAGTGCACCATCTGAACCCCTAACCCTACATGGTAGCAAATGTGTGTACAACCTCAGACCATGACAACCCTGATCTACAAAGAAAATTGTAGTAACTGATCTACAACCCTTTCACTCAGTTACTTAGCATGCCCAAAGAGATACACAAGAAATATACAACATGCAGGTTCAATATTTATTAAAGCATTGTGATTCTAGAGTAAAATACATTTGCTGCAATGATTAATAGAGGGAGACAGAATAATGTTATGAGCATTACGAGAATGGCGAAAAAGATGAACAATTCCACCGTTTGGCAGATTACAGAACACTATATGCTTGCATACAAGTACTGTAGTATAGTGTACTCCTATTTAGCACATTCTAGCCTATCGTGTCTAAGGTGGGTGGATCTGCCAAATCTCTGCCCGGGTGGTTTAACTCCCCACTGCCCGTTGGTAAGTGTCAGCAAGCTGTCTGTCTTGGTGTAGAGTTGGACAGCATCCCTCTCATGAGGTGACGGGAATCAGCTGAGCTGGACTGGAATTCCAGCATGGTTTGACCTCTCAATACCAGCGATGTCATATATATGTATATAATAACACCCTCCATGTTACCATGCCAAAGTCCCAGTTAGGCAGCTATTGTTTATCCCATTGTGATAGCTGATAGCTTAGTCACAAAGTGGCCAAAAAAATATAACAATATCTAGCATGCTGAACCTTTTTGCCTGTAAATAAAATCTGTTGGTGACTGAATGCGGGCTCACTGTTCCCACAGCTCCCTTTCGTGCGGCAGTACTTATTCTTGCAACTCATGCAAATGTAATATTGCTGTCTCTGTATATGTGGGTGGTAATTCTGTATCATCCTGTTGCCTACTTGTCATCATACCTAATGTGTGTTGCTGTGCAATCCACCCGAGCATTACCTCTGGAAATAAGGTCTTGCTGATTAGTGTGGCTGTACATTTGACCACTGCTACTTTAGATGGAAGTGTCAAAGCTTCCATAAATTGTGCCAATAAATCCTTATGTATTACTGGGGATCCATCAGATGTAAGGAATCCCCTAATTTCCCATCTATGAATGCTGGAATGTACAGTGGTGATGACATATGCTGAATAAAAATAAATGGTGACCTCTAGCCCCTCTGCTCGCTGCCATGCTTCAATGATAGCCACTAATTCCACTGCCTGTGCTGAAAAATGAAAAGGCAGTGGAATCAGGCTAATAATTTGTAATGTATCAGATGATCCCACCGCCACCAATGACATTAGGGCCCTGCTGGACAACGGAAAAACCATGGCCCTCATTCTCCTTGTCCTGTCAGCCGCCTTCGACACCGTCTGCCACCGCACCCTACGCACATGCCTCCATGACGCTGGAATCTGAGACAAGGTTCTGGACTGGACCATCTCCTTCCTCTCCGGCAGAACCCAGAGCATCCGCCTCCCCTTTCTGCTTCGAAGCCACTGAGATCATCTGTACCCCAGAGCTCTTCCCTCAGCCCGACATTTGACTGGTGCAATACTGATTCTAAAGCACCCCTCCGGGTATGTTGAGCTATAGTCCTGCTAGCTCACAGTGCACCATTCTGCACCCCTTACCATGCATGGTAACAAATGTGTGTGCAACCTCAGAACATAACAACGCGGATCACCCTGGGAAATCGTGGTAACAGATCTAGAACCCTTTTGCTCTGTTACTTATGCATATCCAAAGAGAAACACATGAAATTTATAACATGCAGATTCAATATTTATGGAAGCATTGTGATTCTTAAGTAAAATATGTGCGCTGCAAACATTAATAGAAGAAACAGACGCATTACAAGAATGGTGAAAAAGATTAATAATTTACCCGTTTTGCAGATTATAGAAAACTAACAGCTTGCATACAAGTACTGTAATATAGTGTACTCCTAACTAGCACATTCTACCCTATTGCATCTAAGGTGCGTGGATCTTCCAAATCCCTGTCCAGGTGGTCTAATTCCCATTACTTGTGGGTAAGTGTCAGCGAGCTGCCTGACTTGCTGTAGAGTTGGACAGCATCTCTTGAATGAGGTGACATGAATCAGCTGAGCTGGAATTCCGGCATGGACCGACCTCTCAGTGCCAGTGAAATTCTCCTCTGCATAATCAAAGTCTTGATGTGATATATATATATATATATATATATATATATATATATATATATATATATATATATATATATATATATATATATATATATAATAACATCTTCCATGTTGCCATGCTGAAGCCCCAGTTAGGCCGCTATTGTTTATCCGATTGTGATAGCTTAGTTGCAGAGCGGCCAAAAACAAATAACATCTTGTGAGCAGAACTGAGCCATTGTACAGAGTGTTCAAGGTGGTCTTATATAGTGCGTACGAAATGGTATAGTAGGCAAACTTAGTTCGCGGAATATCCGGTGGATGCACGCAAATGAATGTGTGTCAAATGTCATCGTGCTAAAGAGGAGAGAAAGCAACTTAAGAACATGTGCATGTCATATGGCGAATTCTAAACTGGGCCTAATCCCTCCGCATGACAAGCTAACAACATAACCTACCTGAAGCATGTAGTGAGTCAATGGGTAACAGCATACATAGATGGCTTACATGTCCACATCTATATATCATTATATTTATCTTAACTGGGAGCTGATGTACATGGAGAGGCCCAGAGCATGGTGTAGATATTATTCTTAAGGGAAGCAAAGAACCTCTTTGATGAGGTATATTGATATAATGATATATAGAAAGCATGGTGGTGCACCCTAGCGTCACTCCCTTCCTTCTCTTGTGCTAGAACAGTACATACCTGCAAACATTCTGCTTATTATTTTGCTAGCCTCTCATGCATCTCCCTACTCTGCAGGCAGCGAAGAACAGAAAGCGACACAACAGTTCTCGCTGGGCACCTTACGTAGGATATCGTTCCAGCCTACTTTACCACTAGCAATAAAACATGTCTAGTACCTCGCTTTCGAGAGAGATCTATGGCACGCAGACAGTGAGAATAGCATTCTTTGCAAGGACAGAGAACGGGAAAGTAGCTATGATGTATATTTAAAACTGTCAATCATATTGATTGACGTAGCGGGCCGCAAGCTGAACCCAGCTCTATGCCTTTGAAGCTGCACATATTTCAATCCTTCTGTTTTATCTGCAATGGGACAAGCTCTACTGCACATGAATCATTTATGCTGGCTAGGGTACTGAAAATCAATAGCAACAGCCTAAGATCAGTTTATGTAGCCTCGCACAGCCTGAATCTACATTGTTGGGCTTTTTTTCTGATATATTCTCACACATTTCCTAAGATCCTACCATAAGGAATTCAAATACCACCCCGTGCTGCTCAGCAAGGCAAAGTATACATTTTCAGAGTGCGAATGTTTTGGTGATTGTATATTATCAACATTTGGCCTTTGTATTCCTTGATTTTGGATGGAGGGATCCACCTGTTTACAACTTTCTTTTTAAGGTAGAGTAACATGATTTTACAAGAAACATATACATATTGCATTTTTGCCTCTCCCCTCCAGTTTCTTTGTGTCTAGAGAAAAAGCATCTTTGATGCAAGATGCACTTAGAAAGAACATTGTTTTTACTAATCAAAATAATTATTTGTGTTATAAAAAGATAAAGACTGACTGTGCCTTTACAAACACCATTATTGACTCCTAATTATTATCATTTTATTTTGTCCTCCTGCTGCGGCAGCTTGTATGAGGGGGCGGGGCTGAAGAGCAGGGGAGGAGTGGTAAAACCTTCCTAAGTGTGCAATGACTGTTTGGTCTGCCCTCTCGGGCTGCTCAAAACAGTCATGCGCACTTCCCTATTCTCCATGAAGGCTTCAATACAGCCTTCATGGAGAACATGCCCACTCCTTTAGCCCCTGGCTGAGCGATGTATCACGGCGCTCAGACCAATCACAACTCTGCATTGCTGCGTTGTGATTGGGAGGGAGCCTGGCGGCCTGCTTCCTGTTCCTGTCGAAGGCAGGAGAGCAGGAGCAGAGAAGAGGCGGGACCTGGCGTTGAGGTAACTTTAATTTTTTTTAAAATTTGTGATCCTCCATCCCCTGCATGACACCCGGCCCCCCACACCCCCTGCACGACACCCAGTCCCCCCCACACCCGCTGCGTGACACCCGGCCCCCCCACCCCCACGCAACACCCAGCCACCCACACCCTAGTGCAACAACCCCCCCAGCGACACCCGGCCAACCCCGAGAGACACCCCCCCCATACTTCTCGCGTGACACCCAGCCCCCCCACAATCCTCGCGTGACACCCAGACCTCCACACTTTTTGCGCGACACCCAGCCCCCCATACTCCCCACGTGACACCCGGATCCCCCACACTCCCCGTGCCCGCCCCGCCAACCCATAAGCCATGCCGGCCGCTACTGATATGAGGATTGGGTTAAATTACAATTCTGACGTCATTCCTATGCTAGCTCAGTGAAACTGCTTGGCATCTGTATAAGGCGCGTGTCTACATTTCATTAGGAACACATTTATGTAAGTTTGAGCTTTGGGTAGGCCAATTATTTGCAAAATATGTTTTTTCTAATATACAGTTTAACATGCTGCCCTTCCACAGGTATAGAAAGTGGAAAAAGGGTCCATAGGAGTATTGCCCACCCTAAGAGATGTGTCAGTAAGCTAAACTCCATATATTTAGGAAAATGTGGTAAACCATTTTTATTGTTTCCAGTATTAGCTTATAATACAACACAGGTTCGCAATACTGGTTCAATATAGAATCCAATATAATCACCAATCTATGAATGTACCATTACTACATGTTAGCAGAAACAACGACAAAAGCGATTTTCAAACACAATAACACTTTAGTAAAATTGGAATGGAGAGGGAGTATGTATGGATGTAAGTGAAAGAGGACAAACACACCACTCGTTGCCTGAAAAAGTGGGAGCACAAAGGCCATGATGGGATGTCCATGAAAGGAGGGAGATCATCATTACAGATCAAGATTTTATGTGGAAGTTGGAGGGGATCACAAAGGTCAGCAATCGGGATACTATGGAGGTCACGTTTCTCCTACCTGTGCAGAGAAGTGTCTTCAGCTTGCACCCAGTGTTGGAGGTCCCTCTGCCAGGACAACAGAAGGGCAGTACAGAGGATTTCCAGTACCTGGTGTTAGTTCTCTTCATAAGAAGAAGGCTAAGGTCCAGAAATTATGTGGTAAATTTGACTTTCGCGGATTGGGGATATGTACCCAGAATTACGACTCCCTTCAGTAATTTTAGAGCATTCCAGTCAAGAAAGGCTACAGCATCATACAGCCCACAGCACATTAATCATGTGAATTGGTGTGGTATGGCACTGGAGTTTCAATGGAGTGAGATATGTCCTGTGTAGTATGCAGGTTTGGATACATTTAAACCGAGTGTTGTGTGTAAATTTAGAGGGGTATTCAAGCATGGCTTCCCATTCCTTATCATTGAAGTCAATCTGTGGCTCTGTTTCCCAGGCAATGTTAAGGGGCAGCAGAGGTACTCCAGAATGTTCCCAGATCCCCTTATATAACCAAGTAATCAATTTCCTACCATTCCCTATTGTGTGGAGTGTTTGGAATGCAGCCTGTGTGATTGGTTGTGCTCTTTGAATCTGCCCAATCAACTGTGTCGAGTGACATATCTGGCTATAGGTAAGGAATTCAACTGCAGGGTTACAAAGTCCCAAATGTCCATAAGGGAACATTTCTCTAACAAATCCACAAGAGAGGTCAGACCGGCGCGTCCTAATGCGTCAGGTCCTGCAGAGAATCAATGCCAACATAAGCAGAGAAGACCAGCAGCGGCATGGCTGGGGCATTAGCAGGTGCAGTTTTAGTATATCCTAAGGAGTTGAGCAAGCAACTATGCGCCACTTCAACAGTAAGGAATAAAGCTCTGGTCCTTTAGCTTTAAGGAATAGGGTCCCATGCAGATTGACATTTTTAATTTGGGATGGTGTAGGCCAGTCTCAGCCAGGTGGTGCCCAGCCAGTAAGTGTGCCACTGTAGTTGGGTAATGTTGTTGTAGGCACAAAAGGTGGGTGCTACAAGGCTGCCTCCCTCAGTGAAACATCTACGTTTGGTCAGAGCAATCCACCGGCACCAAGCTCACCGTTTTTAAAAAACTCTTTTTATCGAAACACATGAACTAACAAACTTAGGTGCACAAGGAGTTCAGCGCACAGGTAACTAACTACATGGTGTCCCGCTGAGTATCCCAGCCACATCACACAAAGCTTTTAACAAGGAATTGGAGAAACATGCTCGGTTATTTACAATCAACATGAGACAATGGAACATTACAAGGGTGCAGTCAGAGGTTAAAACAACCCATTCATTGGCACAGATACACACAAACATCTTATTAATTATCCGTGTCACTAGGTACACACTCAGGAGCCAGGAACCAATCACATATTCCCTCGCTCCCTTAAATATCCTCCTTTAACTTCTCATCTGTTCTACAGCTCTTCATCTGAATCTGTTCTGCAAGAGACCACTCAGTGTGATCCCTCTCCCAGTGCACCAGTAGAAGCGCCCTCTAAAAGCCAGGTGCCTTCTAACCAGTACCAGCACTAGTTGCAGATATTTGAAGGACATTTTTTCCTCTTGGGTCTCACCAAATTTCCCTGCAAGCAAACCTGAGGTATGAGACTTCCCTGCAATCCTGTGGTGTATATGATCCTATCTACGACCTGGCTCCAAAACTCATGCACTAGTGGGCAGCACCAGGCCAAGTGCAGGAATACCACCCCTTCTCAGCACACCATATTAATTCAAGTAGTAGGGTATCAAGTTCTTTTTATGCCTCAAAGGGGATAGCCAATCAAAGATTCGTAAGGTGGTAAAGCAAGCGCAAGAGATACACAATCTTAGAGAGAGCTACTCGTCCCATAACCATCAAAGGTAGGGTGTTCCAGAGCGCAATTTGGGTTCAAAGTGTACGTATGGTGCCACCCAGGTTACCCCCCAATATGTCTTTTGGGGAGTGCACTATTTGAATGCTCAGATACTTAAAAGAGTGAGTCGCCAATTGCTTGGGGTCTGTTCCAAAGCTAAGCCCTTGGGGGACTGATCCGTGGCACAGAGGAAAAAGAAACATTTTGGTGGGATTAACTTTAAAGGCAGAGGAACAGCATCATATTGTCAGCATACAAAGATACAACACGTATTTTATCACCTATCAGTATGCCCATGTCTCACCTGCTACCCGTAGCTTAATCGCCAAGGGCTCTACCACTCAACTTTCTTAATAATGAAGGTGCCAAGGTCCTCCCCTTGCTGGTCGCATGAAATCAGAGGCACTTTAGATGACCCTGCTGAGGCCTTTAAGAGTTGAGAAGATGCTTTTATCAGGATTACTGCTATTTCTGATTTTGTCGGCATAGTAGGCCGCCCTTACCTTCTGAATGGCCCTATGATACGGACTTCCGAACTAGGGGGCTCCACACCCGAGAGTATCATAGGAACGAGATAGTCGTCGGACCAGCTCATCGGGTTGGGAGGATTAACTGGGAGATCAAAGAGATTAGAGAAGACTGGGTCAAGCAGGTGCCCAGCATAGTGAGTACAACCTGGGACAAGTTGAGTCAGATGCTGGGCAGCAAGGTCCGCTAAACATTTACCTAATTCAGTCAAATTTGTTGTCCAGTGCAGGTTCAGGTCACCAATAATACTAAAATTGGCAGATCTGATAGCCAAAGTACTTACTGCCTCTGTCAGCGCAGCCCTGAACTCTTTAGAGGGCCCCGTCGGATGATAGACATAGACAGTAGCCCAGACATAGTGAAGGTGGCCCTGAGGGTGATCCTAAAATGCCCACAGCCCACCATGACCTCTTTTGTGAAGGTGCAGGAGTAACAGGATATAAAAATTACTGCAATTCCACCACCTCTCGTCTCTCTATTGAGAGTCACAATACTAAAACCCCGGGGCAAAGCTAGCCCGGGCTCAGCCACTGTGTCAACTGAGGGCCAGGTCTCTGTCAGGAATAGAATGTCCGGTGACTCATCGGGCATCAGGTCGTGGACCTCAGCGAAATGCTTAACAAGGGAGCGACAGTTTAAGCGAAGGATTTTAATGGCATGCCTCGGCGAGATGGAGAGGTAGAGGGGGGAAAACATGGCGGCCGGCTAGGTAGCGGGTCGCGGATGTCCGGAGCGGTGGTGATGCCGGTGTGAGCGAACAGTCAGCTTTTGCGATTCCAGGACGGTGCGTACTTACATGGGAACATAGGAGCTTGGTCCCGACTTCAAAACGAGTTATCAGGCAATCTTGGTTTGTCGGCCGCTTGCTGGTATCCCGAAGCGGATGGCGGAGATCGCGGCTGTGAAGGCTGCCGAGAGTGAGGGGGCGGAGTCGCGCGAATCATCGGTCGGGAGCTGGGAGAGAGCAGCTCAAGGCATCGGCAGAGGACGCCGAATACTAGCAAAGATTGGGACGCTGATGAGTGGAGGCAGAGGACGCGGAGAAGAAGACCTAACTACCTCCCCTACTGCCCCCTCGCTGGTGAAAAACGCTGTCGAGCAGGATAAGGAGGCTGAGCCTGAATCAGAACAAGTAAGCAAGGGGGTGGAAGTAAAAGGGAAAACAAGATATTTACTTAGGAGTAACAAGCCTGAAGACTCTATCAAAAGAGATAATAGTGAATGTGCTTTGGGGAAGCCTAATTTACTACAGCCGCCAAGAGGCACTAAAAAGGGTGAAGTAAAAGAAGCTGAAGAAGTCACTTCTTATAAATCTAAAGACTCCCCTTCGAGAAAAGAAAGAAAAAAGAGACAAAAAAGGGCTGGTCTCAATCTCTTAACAACCCCTTCACTTAACTCATATTTTAAGCCAGTTCCAAAAGTTTTGGTTTTGAAACCGGATTCTACATTTCAAGTACAAAACATTGGTGAGTCGGTTGACCCTTCTTTGGGGCTCATAGAAGAAGAGCAGGATTGGTCTACTCTTTCGACACCAAACCCCTTTTAAGTACTTGCAGTTGAGATGGATTTAGACAAAGGGGAAATTCTCAGTTTGGATGCAGGGGCACTTGTTGAGGAGGGGTTCCATTCCCCAGCACCAGACATATCAGGAGAAAGCTTATCTGCCACTCCAGGTGAATGGGTGGAAAATGATAAGAGAGATATGAGAGATGCTATATCCACAATGCCAGGTGATACAATGAATAGCGGAAAAGTGCTGATTTCCGCAGAAGAATCTGGAATAGGACAGCAAGATAACTCAGCAACGATAGACTTGTCTGTTGTGGCATTGCTAAAGAAATTGGAACAGGATATTCATCTGGGGTTCGAAGCCTCCAAAAGAAATCAGGAACGCATAAGTGCGACATGTACATTACTAGAAGACAAAATTGATAAATTAAGCACGCGTACAGGGGAGATGGAATCAGAGATGAAAGTTGTGCAAGGAAGAGTTTTGGATAATCGCAAGGAAATTGAGAAATTAATTTCCAGAGACAGAGAGCTGGACGAAAGAGTAGAGAGGTTGGAAAATATGCAAAGGCGTAATAACTTAAAAATTCTTAAAGTACCTGAAGGGAAGGCGGGCTTGAATATAAAGAGTTTTGTAGTACAGCTATTGAGGAAGGAACTGCCGATAGTTGAGACAGAGGAAATGTTGCTACGAGATATTCAGCGAGTACATCGTGATCCCTTTAGGTCGAATCCAAATCGCTCTAAACCAAGAAAAATCTTGATTAATTTTCTGACATACTCTCTAAAAGAAAGAATTTTGACAGCTGCTCTTAAGAAAAAGTCTATAATGGTAGATGGAATTCTGGTGGATATTAGGTCAGACTTGTCCCCTGCCACAGCAAACAGGCAGTGGGAACTGAGAAAACGATTGATACCTTTAAGAGAAATAGGGGCTACGGCCCAGTTGAAGTTTCCTGCTTTTCTTAAAGTTATGTGGCAAAACAAGATGTATACTTTCCGCACAGTTGAAGATGTAGACACCTTTCTGGATAGCTCTCAGAGTGGACAAGAGTAGATCACTGACTATGTATAGATAAGTAATAGAAAGAGGCATCACCGCTGAGACATCCACTGGCCTAGGCCATGGGAGTTTTGGTTGGGTTTTCCGGGGAGGGGAGAGGTGGGGGGGGGGGCAGGAAAAGTAGGTAGGAATGTTAAGGGAGGGGGTGGGCTAAGGGAGAAAAAAAGATAAAATATTCCTCAGGAGCTACAGCATCGCCAAAACAAGTACAAGGGAAACATGGGTAGCGTACTATGAGTGGGACTACTAACAAGGAGCTAAGGTTCCTTACATGGAATGTGAATGGCCTCCGGGTTAAAACGAGGAGATTATCAATTTTGAAATATTTAGAAGATTCTCCTGCCCAGGTGATTATTATACAAGAGACCCATTTAACTGAAAATTAAAGTAAGGAGATTTTTGGCACCCAAAAGTGGATTGCTAATGCTATTTTTACATCTCAAGATTTGGTTACGAAAGGGGTGGCTATTTTGATTAGGAAAGGAACGGATATAGTAGTTGAAAATAAAGCAGTAGATAGAAGAGGAAGATGGGTGATCATTAAGTTAAGATTGGCAGGGGAAGCTCTAGTTATAGTTGGTTACTATGGCCCGAATGTTGATGATCCTACAATATTAGATGCAATTGTAGTGGAGTTGTTGGAATTCTCAGGCAAAATAATTATGGCTGGAGATTTCAATACAGTATTAGATCGTAAGCTGGATAGAACTGGGAATGACAGGGCAATAGTAAATAGCAAAATGACAACAAAGTTAAGGTCAGTTATGGCACAACAAGGGCTATGTGATATTTGGAGAATAAAAGCTGCTCAACGGACAGGATTCACTTATTACAATAAAAAGTATAAGCATAGTTCACGGATAGATTTCTTTTTGGTGGACACTAGGTTGAAAGAACGGGTCACGAAAGTGGAACATATAGGGGCACATCTATCAGACCATTCAGCTGTGAGTTTAAACCTAAGACTGGAACCAGAGGAAATAAGTTCCGTATGGAGATTAGATTGTACCATTTTAGCAGATGAAGAATTTCTACAAGCTTTAAAAAATGAGGTACTAGTCTTCTTGGATGTGAATGTTGGATCAGCTAAGGAGGATATAGTATGGGAAACTTGCAAAGCGTTTATGAGAGGGAGATTGGGAGCTCAGGGGGCCAAGAAGCAGAGACTGTATTATGGCATGGTTATTAGTTTGGAAAAAGAAATCCGAAGATGTGAAAGTAGTCTAATTGTACAGGGGGGTAATATCTCAGAAGAGATAGTCAAGAATAAACTTTTAGACTTAAAAGTACAACTTACGGCAGTACTTGCTCAGAGAGTTAAAGAAAGATGGGAAGCTAGTCGGTTGGCACATTTCTCATATGGAGAGGGATGTGACAAGTTACTAGCGTGGAAATCCAAGAAGGACTTCATACGTAGTCAAATTAAAGAGATTAAGAAGGTGGATACAGGTGAAGTCATAACAGAGAGGAAACAAATTGCAGAAGCATTTCACGACTATTTCACAAATGTGTATACAGAGGATCTATGTCCAAGTAAAGTAGAGATGGAAAGCTGGCTACCCTTAATGAAACCACTTTCAGACGATTATATGCGGGAGCTGAATAAGGAAATTACTTTAGATGAGGTGATGAAAGTGATCAAGGAGAGTAAAAGAGGGAAAGCCCCCGGACCAGATGGTCTCCCAGGAGAAATATACAAAGTGTTAGGAGACACAATCGCTCCCACATTATGTCATCTATATAATAAAATTTTTAGTGGAGAGGCTATAATACCAAGCTCATGGAATGAGGCAACTATTACTTTAATACTCAAACCAGGGAAATCACCAAGGAGTCTGGATGCTTATAGACCTATCTCACTTTTAAATTGTGATTATAAATTTTTCTCGAAAATTCTAGCTGACAGACTCGGTAAAATTATTCATAAATTGATCCACGAAGACCAAAGGGGTTTTATCAAGACGAGATACCTAAAAGAACTAACATACTCACTGATAGGAATGATAGACATAGCTTCCAATTATGAGTATCCCTTGGCAGTGATCGCGTTAGACGCTGCCAAGGCTTTATGATCGAGTTAATTTTACATATCTAAAAACACTCCTGCAATTTCTTTTTGCTTTGTACTGCTCACCAACATCGCGTGTGTTGGTTAATGGGACTCTCACACATCCTATCAAGGTAATGCGGGGCACCAGACAAGGGTGCCCTCTATCACCCTTGCTTTTTAATCTGTATATAGAGCCTCTCGCCTGCAAAATTAGGGCTTCAGAAGAGATACCCCCTTTTGTTGTGATGGACTGGTCAAAGTAACTTGGTTTATATGCAGATGATATTATTGTTTATTCCTCAAACCTGTTGTGTTCCTTGAAAAATTTAGTTAAAATAATCTTAACACAGGGGGGGTAAAAACGACAGCAGAAATGAGATACCTCGGGGTTAGGATTACACAAAAAATTGAAGATCTGGCAAAAACTAACTTTGATAGGGTCAAAAAAGAAGTTGTCGATACTTTAAAAGGATGGATGAATTTACCACTCTCAATATATGGATGATCTAATCTTGTAAAAATGGTGATAGTACCGAAAATTACTTTTTTGTTTGAGACCATCCCGCTGGGCTTTAAAAAGGAATGGTTGGCTAAGTTACATAGCACGATAACATCTTTTATTTGGGCGTCAAAGGGCTCTCGGATTTCATGGAAGAAAATAAGAAGGAGATCAATAAAGGAGGGTTGGCGGCTCCTGATATACAAATTTATGCATGGGCTTTCTGCCTAAAAAATTGCAGGATGTTGTTGGGTACCCTACTTAGTTCTCCGATTGGCGAAATGTTTGGAATACTGCTGAAAAGGTCAGGATATCATGATTTTGGTTTTTTGTATAAGTTTGCGGATCCTAAATTTTTTAAAAAGGTGAGACTTAAGACTTTGAGAGACTTGGCTGAGATATGGCATAAAATTAGAAAAGTATTAAAATTGCCTTATTTTAGCTACATGGCTCCAATATGGGAGTCTCCTGGTGCTCCAGCCTGGACAAAAGACGCGCTAGCACTACACCTGAAAAAGGAACCTGCTTTGCAAAGGTGGAAAGATTTGTTTCAAGATGGCAAACTTATAACATGGGGTGTTTGCCAGCAAATGTGGGGTCCGATCTTTTCAAAATATAAATATTTACAGATTCAAAGCTGGGCAAATGACTTGGAAACAGAGATTGGAACTGAAAATGACTTTGAGTTAAAGTTGGAGACAGGGATCTTCAAGAAGGAAGTGGCCTTTTGGTATTGGCAGATTCTAGAAATGGAAGATGGACCATTCGTTTTGCCAGAGACCCTGTGGATGGACAGCTTGCCAAGGATCGCCACAGAAAACCAATGGCAAGTAACTATGTCTATGCTATATAGTATTGTTAAACCTGCAAACCTAAGGCGAAATCTTTTATTTACCATCCACAGGGCATATTGGTCTCCGTATAGACTTTCTAAATTCAAAGCTGGAGGAATTGTGGAGTGTCCAAAATGTAAAGCCCCAAACGTGGATGACATACATATGTTTGTGTCTTGCCCAAAAATTATGCAATTCTGGATTGATGTAAGTAACTCTCTCTCCAAATCTCTGAACCAACGCATTGAGGTAAGCCCTGAGTTAATTATTACGGGGAGATATGATTTGGAAAACAGATGTATGAATAACAATGTTAGACTTATTTTTTATGCTATGTTGCTAGCACGTCGAGAGATATGTAAACTATGGGTCTCACCGCTCAGTCCTAACTTGATGGATTGGATTTTAGCTATGAGGTATATAGCTAAGCTTCATATTCTAGACCATTCTAAGAGAAATAGAGGATTTTGGATACCCTTCTTGTTATGTTTTGGTTGAATAATTTTTTATGTTGAAGTTCGATGATTAAGCCCGTGCCTATCTCGCTGGTATATGGTATTTCAAGACGAAAATTAGAGATGGAGGAGGACACACTGGCTGAGTCAGGTGGCCAAGAGGGATAGTTCGGCGAAAGGCCAGACTCAAGAATAGGTGACGTCCATGCCCCATTACTCTAAACCAGTATATGAGATAAAAAGCCCAGTGATGGATTAAGATAGAAGCTATGGGCGGCTAGGTGGCAAATGAGGATAAAAAGAAAAGTAAACGAGATGGAAAGGTAGAAGGGGGTATATTCATCCTGGAATTAAAGCCACAGCTTCTACAGCAGAACGGGACCTCGAACATGTTACTTGGAGGATGGTCACATGAAAACAGTAGGTCCAAGCGAGAATAGGACTGCTTATTCCTGGACAATCCAGCAGCATGTCTGGCGTTGTCCAGGCGCAGGTGGGCGCAGATGGGCTTGCCTCAGGCAATCAGTCATGAGCATAAAAGTAAGACAAAACAAAAGACTGAAGGACCACCACTCTGCAAACATGACTGCTATGTTATAGTTAGAAACTAGCATTTAAAAAACCCTAGAAATTCAGGGGAAAAACCATAGGTTTCAGGGATTATATAGTTAGAAATTAGCATTTAAAAAACCTTAGAAATTCATTGAAAAAACCATAGGTTTCAGGAAGGTTATAGTTAGTTAGACATTTTACTCATACAAAACCATAGAAATTCAGCCGTTATAGTTAGTTGAGCCCCCCGCAATGCACTGCTTGTTCTTAACTTTGAACATTTGACCACATTACCTTGGGGCTAAGATTACTGCCTTGATTTTCAGTCACTGCCAGATGATCTTGTCAGCCACAGACAATTTTCCAGGTAGGGTGAAGCCTGGTTTTAAGAACCTGGCAGGGATACCTCTGTCACTTTCTCTGTCCCTTGTGATTTCATTTAGTTAGTGCCAGCACATTGCATTCTGGAACACCCCCACCCCATCAGCATGGGGCCTACTTGAGGCTGCTACCTGGAAGCAGCAGTGGAGTGGGTGGGGGTAAGGGGCAGAGGGGATCGGGTTTAAAAAAATATCCCTTTCTCCAGGCCGGCCACCTGGCCGGCCACCGCTGACTCTTCTGTGTCCTCTTCCTGGCTTCTTGTGAGAAACAGGAAGCAAGAAGCACCAGGGCTCCCACGCTTCCCGCAGCCAATCACAACACTGCAATGGCCAATCCTCCAGGGGCTGGAGGGGCGGGCATGTTCTCCATGCTGGCTGTAATGTAGCGTGCATGGAAAACAGAGAAAGTGCGCATGACTGTTTTGGGCGGCTCGAGAGGGCAGACCAAACAGTCATTGCGCACTTAGGAGGGTTGTAACACTCCTCTCCTGCTCTTCAGCACCCTTCATGCAAGCTGCTGCAGCAGGTGGACAAAATAAAATGATAATAACATTAGTTATTATCATTTTGTTCCCTTTGTTTTGCTGCTTCAAGGCAGTGGGGCTGCTCAACCTAATGATGATAGCTGAAGGAGAGCCTAGCCCATATATGCCCTGCATCCAGTGAGGTAGTGTGGTCGCCACCGAGTGCCAGTCATGCATGGTGCCTCAGAGTGATAAAGAAAGAAGTGAAGGTGGAGAGAGGATTCTACAAGACAGAAAATAAGGGTAGAAAGTATAGGGAGATAGGGAAATGAGATAGAGAAAGAGAAGAGGAAGGGGTATGAAAGAAGATGAAAGAAAGAACTGATGGGAGAAAGAGAGAGCAATAGTAAGAAGACGTACGAAGAACAGAAGGGGGTTGAGGACGAAGTTATGGAGAGGGGATGGTTAAAGGAAGGTGGTGGAAGGGAATGTAGAAAAAAGGACGAAAGCAGGAGGAACTAGGGGATACGGAGATGGAAAACACCATAAATGAGTATGTAAAATACATCAATTTTTTTAGTTTCTTCAAACCTTTCTGTGGGAATAAGCCCCTGAGCTTCTTGCACTATCAGGTTTTCCCTATTTGATTGCTATCTCCACACAGTATGAGGACTAGTGGCTGCTTTTGGTGCCCAAGCCCACCCTTGATTTAATTTGGGAAGAATTATTTTTAATGTAGCATGTCTGGTCTTAAAGTGTATACAAGGACCTACCCCACATTATCTTCAAGAAAAATGTGTTAAATAAATTCCAAGTCATACACTTTGCTCAAGTAGTCGCAGGCTCTTACATATACCAAGAACCATATTTGACTGGAAGATTAATTGAACATTTTCTGTTATAGGCCCTAGGATTTCAAACTCATTGTGTTTGGAAATATGGGAGACAGAATTCACTGCTAGCAGTCATGAATAACTTAAAGACTTTCCTATTTAATTACTAAATGAAAACTAGGACCCTGTGTTTTTGGCTTAGGACAGGGACGCCAGTTTGGGAAGTTGTTAGTGTTTTTTTTTTCATTTTTTTTATTTCCCATGCTATAGTTACATTCTGATTTTGTTGGGTTTTTTCAGTTTAAAATGTGAAGATATTTTTGATGCGTCCAAGCTCCTAGAGGCAATTCAGCTTGTTGTGTATGTCCTAAATAATGAAACAAAAATAAGAGACATATATGGTTACTTTAAAGTCAAGAGCCAAAAAGGCCTATTTTACAAAACACCCAAGGGAAGTCCTCAACCAAATGAGATCTTAAAAATATTTCCAAAGAGCTAGACCAAAAAACAATGCATTTCTAATCCAATTACACTGCATAGACCTATTGCATTTCTTGCAATCCACAATAATCACAATATGTGACTCTTTTTCTAAAACCCTAATATCATACTCTTTCCTGCAACTACCCTTTCTTTGTTATAATTTGCACTTACCTATAAAAACATTTGGAAAATATGTGGCAGCAGGTTTAGCTCTAAACCTAAAGCATTGAACGTGCCATCAGTACCTTGTATAGTCACATGCATGAAACACATCCTCTTTTCACTTGGGGTTAACACCAGAAGCGTGATCAATGCCCCTGGCTAAAGAGGAGTTATCCTAGATACATGCCACCATCTCTCTCCTCTTGAAGAACTCATCGATGGATCTGAAGAATTCTACAGCTGTCAACTGATCCCACCCTAAACTACCCTAGTAGAACCACGAAAAGGAGCATTATGAGGAATTATACCATCTCCTTCATGATTATTAGTCGGTCCATAGGCCAATGAAGGGCACAACATCTGTCCTAGCCAACATCAAAGCTACTGACTCTAGAAGAAGGCAAGAAAGCATCTTTAAAACACCATCTATAAAGCATACCCATAGGTTTGGCAAGACAAATTGGTTGAATGGATAGGAGTGTCAGGGCTGACCTAGATTTGATTCAGTCCATTTTCCTCAACCGTAGCTAATTTACACAGTTTGAGTAAGTAAAATTGTCCTCAAGCCTGGTATCACAAGACTTGAGGACAATTTCATGTCACCCTATCCTGCTCAGAATTCCACAAGACTCCTAAAAAAGAAGTAGATGTCCTTCTAGATGCTCATCAATTCCACACAATTCCTTATCCAACTGGAAAACTGGCCCTGGACACAGTCCATCATAACTACAGATTTGGATGATGTACTACATTGGATTAGAGTCAACTTAACCATCATGAACAGAACCAAGATTGGGACTATGGGGCTTGCAGGAGCAATACCAAAGACACTGCAGTCTACTGGCCCCTTCTAGTTGACTCTCAAATCTCCTTTATTTCCAAAGTCACTGCAGTGGTCAACTGCATCAACCTACCGCTCGGCACGCTTAAAAAATGCCTCACACAGCTCCAAATGGAGCATTAGGTATAGAATGATGAGCACATTTATAAGGAGCTCCCAAATTAACTCCCTAACAGATTGCACAAGTTCAGTAATCTCTATTCAGGACACAAAGCCTATGGCAGCAAGACCAGGGTGACTGCAAGAAAGTGACCCCTAACTGTCTGTTTGCCAGGAATCTGCACTCTGTGCTTTTTCACTTGATCAAACGCTGAACCGTCAATTGCCTGAAATACAAAGATCAATCGCTGGTTGTCCAGGCTTTACAATGCCTTTAACTGATGCAAGAATGATGTTGTGAACGAAGAACATAAAACTTAGGCTCTCACCTAAATTCAATTTCACCTGGATCTGTTTCTAAATTCCATTGTACGGCCTGCATCACTTTATCAAGCTATTATTTAGATGAGGAGTAGGAGCATGGGAGGCATCAGGTGATAAAGTGCAACAGAGGCGAAAAGAGCTAAGAACAGGGGAAGTACTGGATAAAAGAGAGAGGGGACATATTAGAGATACATAATTTAGGGCAGAAAAGGAAAGTAAAGAGAGTGCATACAACGAAAGTAAAGAGAGTTATCTGGAAAGAAGAACAATTCCAAAAAGATCACAAGAAAATTTCAAAAATGCTAATGGTAGCCAGAGAAATAACATATTAGAACATTACTTTTTTTCATCGTCTTGCATAGTGCCATCATGTCATCCTGCAGCCATTTTAACTCCTCCCATAGAAGTGGAGTGGTGGAGATGAAGTTTTGAAAGCAGCACCTGGCATCCTTCCTGGCTCTGAATAATTCTGGAATGCTCCATAAATTCACAGGACACAGTGTTGCAGGCTTTCTCAATTAACTCTCTGGTGGGATCCTGTTCCTCAAGGTGGAAGCTGTCTGATAGTGTCATACCAAAGGAGGAAGGCCTCGCTTAAGTCATCTGTAAGTAGCCCCTTCTTGAAATATGACAATTTGGCCAGTGCTACCAGCTTGGGGTTCATCAATTTCCTTCAACGTTGTACCTTCCTAGAATTTATCTCACTGCTGCATTCATGCCTGTAAATTGTCCTGGAGGAGAGTGATATGAATGGATAGGTGGGGAGACAGTGCTCAGAGACTATCTTCATAAAGTCCTCGAGATCTCGTCCCCAAATGTTTTGCAGATAATGCAAAGAATCCTGAATTTACTTCTCGGCTCCACAGAGTGCAATGTAGTGATTTCAGAACGTCAGTGAATACATACAGTAACAGCTATTTACGTCTGGAAGTGGTTGGTGGTCTGGTTTCTGGGACTCTACAGTTTTCAGATTTCTCTGTTTTTTGGAGACTCTTCCAGCAGTGGCAGCGTGGGTCGTTGCATCAGCATTTCTTTTACCTTGCAGCTCTTCACTGTGAATCCTTGGAATAAAACCAAGTTATCACACTGTAAATATGTGAGTTGCATGCCTTTGATTCCACCAAATAAACACATGCACTGGTCGAAATTTTCACAGGGAATTCACAATTAGTTTGCTTGAGTGATATGAACCAATGCTAAGATCTGTGGGTGGTGCTAGAATGCATTCTCCTAAATGGCTCTCCCACAAGACATGAGTTTTGAGTTTTTGGGGTGCAGGTTCAGCCATACTGCAATTTGGTCAGAAGCCGTGATCGGCTCTACTACTCTCTATCTCTTGCAGACATAAACTGCTTTCCTTCAGGAGTCTTGGTAATGTCCTCTTTCCCTCTTCTACCCATTTGGACCGTGTACTGGCCTCTCCTTTTCCATGAAAGTCTTGTAGTATATTCCCTTCTTTTAGACCTTTCCTCCTTCCCCTACCCACTAATTTTCTTAGACCTGCAACAGAAAACCTATCTTCCATTTTATCAACATGCCTTCTACTACACTCATTCTCTAATCAGCCACAAGGGCATGACCTCTTTCTGACCTATCTCAACTCAAACCTGCCCTTTCCTCCTTCTCCACTCTTTTCCTGGGCACCTTCTCTCCACACTTTTCCCACACTCATGACTTCCCTCCCCATCTTCGTTGTTGTCACATTCATTGATGACCAATCAGTCCTAATCTGGCCAAATATTTTCTATCCTCCCTTCAAGAAGACGCTGTTTCTTCCGCCCTGTCATTTGTCCCTTACAGCCCCCCGCCATCTGCCCTTCACTGCTCCCCCCCCCATTAACTTGCGACCAACTCTGTATGCCCTGCCTTTCCCCTCACAATGAATCCAGCATTAATACACACACTCATACATGTATGCTCCATCAATTTGAACATCTATCGTACCAATGGCCTTATGTCAAACTCCACTCCAGACCTTCGCTGCACCTCTGAGACCTGGCTGGGTGATGACGCAGAACCCACCCTTCATGAGACTGTTCCAGTGAGCTGGAAGATTTACTATCAGAATTGCACTATCAACATGACTGGAGTGAGTGTGACTGTAATCTTTAAGAACTCCACCCAGGCTCCATACATCACCTATTTGACCACTTTGAAATGTGAATCAAAACTGCTGTAGCATTGTTACTTCTGACAGCCAGGAAGAGAAGATATGATAGGAAGCACACAGCATAATCATTCTTCACACTAAGCTTTAATCTCCCACATGCAACTTCTACCTGACCAGTTATAAATTGTTTCCATTGGATCTACTTGTGGCATAGAATTTACAAATAGTGGACCAAAGTCATGGAGGGAAGCATGAAACAAAACCCCTAGCTTAAATGCAGAATTCAATTTGTGATAAAATTCTAGGTAACTATGTCAAATGGTTCCTACTGGATTTTGATGTGCTATATGGTTTCTTAGACAATGAACTACACAAAACAGGCAGAAAAACACGACCGAAATACAAACCTAAAACCAATTAGCACAAACAAACACCAACAGGCAATGCTAGGAGACAAGTGGAATCAAGGGATGTGTGCAGAAGATATCCAATTTTGCATATGCCTGCCACTGGAGCCGCTGGAAACCTGTCCTGCTACCCTTGGGAGTCTCTCTCGGTGTAACTGGTCCACTGGAATATCCACCAGGGATTGTGGGTGGAGGCAATAACGTCTACACTACCCCTGTAAGAATAAATAAGCTCTTCCTCAGCCCTATACAAAATGTCAGGCCAGATGTAGGTCGCCCAATACCGGCCGGTAACGGCCGAAATTACCGAATTTCGGCCGTTCCCGACCGGTATTTGGCATTTGGAATGTAGGTGGCATGATTGTAGGATTCGGTATTTTACCGAATCGGTAACTTAAGGAATCAGTCAATTTCTGAATCCCTAATGTAGGAAGCACTCAAGTGAGTGCTTTTCACATTAAAGGATTTGTTATTTACCACCAACTACAAGTTGGTGGTAAATAACGAAAACCTTTAAAAAAGCACTTTTGTGCTTTTTTAACAGTGCCATGTGGCAGACATACATGCTGCCACATGTGCATCCATGCACTATTCAGGGGTGTAACATGGTGTCAATGTGACACCCTGCCACACGTGTAAATCTACCCCCTATTACCGATTCAGTAATTCTAATTCATTCCTATGAGTCTCCAGGCCCATAGGAATGAATGGGGAATACTGAATCGGTAAATACCAAATCGGTATTTACCGAATTTTACCGATTCGGTAAAATTTACTGAATCACTAGCTACATACCATTTACCGATTCAAAAATACCAAATCAGTAAAATTCGGAATTTTAGAATCGGTAAATGATATTTACCTACATCTGACCCGAAGTCTCTTGGCGTACTGCTATTAAGTGCAAATTTGAGAACATGCCCATTTCTGTGTGTGAGGGGAAATGATACATCATTAAGCTGTCCTAGTCCCTCAGGGCGGACTGGGATGTTTTGCTTCTGACTGCAGTAAATGGCAATGGACATACGTAATACAATGTAAAATGTTCATTTCTCAGGGGGTGCTATGAGAATTCATCACTGCGTCCTCTGCTTTCTGAAAAAACAACTTGCCAAGGAAAAGTGCTTAGGCGAACAAGCTGTGTCTCCATAAGTAAAAACACATGATCCTGACTTAAGTGGGCCTGCTCGTTCTAGCCCTCAGTCCTCGCTCCTCTAGGGTAATCAACTGGCATGGGTGCAAATGCAGGACAGTGAGTGTAAAAATTCAGGACAAAGGGTCCAAATTCAGGACAAAAATTCAGGACAGGAGTCAAAATTCAGGACAAAAGGTAAGTTTCACAGACACATCAGAGGAGGTTGTGCAATAGTATATAACTAAGTAAACAGACAACCACTTAAGTACTTAAGTACAAGTGAAAATAAGTTTATATGAGGTTTAGACAATTGTGCACTTCATGGTTTTTCAGTATGCGCGCAGCTTTAAGCAAATGAGCAGGTCTTTTTGTGGTAACAAAACTGCTACCCCCACCCCACCTTTCCAGCTCCCAGAGAAAACACCTGATGCCCGGTCCGGCCAGTCTGGCCTAGCTACCACCCTCCAATGGTGTCCCTGACCTTCACATAGACCCTCTCTCATGTGTTTTTAATTTCTTTTATAGTGCTACTCAAACCAAGTATGTAGGGCAGAGTGTTGGAGAGCGTTACAACACACACATATTATATAGGGACAATGACATATAAATGTGAAAGTCAATGTATAGGGAATGTTGCTTAAGATAATGGGACTTACAATGTGTAATCATACTTTTATCCATCATTCAGTCTTTCACCATTCATTCTTTCCTTCCATCTGTGTGCCCATCCATGTCCATATTTAACCATTTACAATCCTATCCATCACATATCCTTCCATCCATCATTTCACTCATCCATCCCTCCATCCACCCTTTTACTCATCCATCCATTATCCTTCCATCCACCCTTTCGCCCTATCCATCCGTACACTCCAATTTCCAATTTATAATCTTTATTCAGTTCTTAAAAAGACACCATAAAAGCACATATACAAAATACACATAAATGTTATAAAAATGAATTTCCGTTAAAAAGATGATGAAAGATAAATTTAGCTAAAACCATAATTCATTAGGCTAATGGGGCAAGGAGTTCGTTTTTCAAGGGGTCAGGTAATATTAAAGTCCCAATTCTCTGGTGTTCCTTAGCCGTTGTGCTATCCGGATAAAGTTTATAGTGCAGAATAGAGTGTAAGCGTCTTCAGCTTCCTGGAGGAACTTCAGGGCCAATTTCGCTTGTCTAAACTTTGAATCTTTCAAAATCCCCACCAGGAACTTACGTTTTGGTACTGTATAAAATGGACACAATAAAACAAAGTGAAGGGTATCCTGCGGAGACCTGTTGTTGCAGCCGCAGGTACCCTTCTCTTCCACTGTGTGAGTGAACCCAGCCGGAAGCGCGAATAGATGGTGGAGCATGTTAAGTCTAAAGCGAGTCATGAAATAACGATCCTGAGCATTATACATGACCCTCAAGTATGGTTCCATTCCTTGCTTCGCTGTAAGTTTACAATACGATAAAACAGTGGGTTTGTGACTTTCATTCTCAGCCCTAATTATCCGTAACCGTTCAGGGAAAAGTTTTTTTACCATAGTTTTGCTCTCGGCAGTTAGAGATTCTGGGGAGGTGAAGAAGTTTATACAGTCAATCTCTGCTAATGAGTTCTTAACATACTTCAACCAAGGTATATTGTGTCCTTTATCACGTTTGAGGCAATCCAATATAATTTGTCTTGTTAAGGCCGCCTCGGGGTTGGTCCATATTTTGACCCATGCCAGGAGAGGTTTAACTTTAATCTGGTCTTCTATAAAAGGTTCTCCCACTTCCTCATGGATAATGTAGGCCGGGACACTCTGGGGCACTTTCAGGATTCTTCTCAGAAATGTATTTTCTTCTATCTGTATTGGCTGTGCTTTGTTGTCTATGAAGCCCCATACTTCTGCACCATAGGTTACCTTCGCACAGCAAATTGACCTATACAGGTTTAGTATTTGCTCTGGGGACCACCTTCCCAGTCTTTGTCCGTACCCCATGATAGCTCCTACTGACGCCGCCAATTTCGTTGCGTGTTTCTCCGCCAGAGGTTTGAAATTAAGATGGTTATCGAACAGTACCCCCAGGTATGAAAAAGTCTTAACCTGATCAATTTTGTGTGACCCAATGTGGTAGGTAAAGTTCCCTTTTTTCATTTGCCCTGATGACATAATGTAGGATTTTTCCAAGTTTGTCGCTAAATCCAGCTTGTCCATAAACTCGACAAAACCGTCAATCAGCTTTTGTAATCCTAGAGGGGTTCTGGCTAGCAGTACCGCGTCATCGGCGTAAAGTAGTAACGGCACTGCACGATGACCAATTTGGGGTGAGTCCACCTTTAGTTTCAGGAGATCTTTTTCCAGGGAGTTGATATATATGGAGAAGAGGAAGGGCGCAAGGATACAACCCTGCCTCACTCCACTGGTGCAAGCAAAGGGGTCGGTCTTTTTTCCCTCTTGGTTATACCTCACGCTTGCAGATGTATTCCAGTGTAAAGATTGCAGGGTATCCACAAGGGGTTGATCCACTCCTAGTTCTATCAGCAGGGACCAGAGCTTTCTTCTGTTTACGCGGTCAAAAGCCGCGGAAAGGTCCATAAACCCCATATAAATGGACCCCTTGCCAGCGATGGTATATTTTGCTGTCAGAAGATATAAGTTCAAACATTGGTCAGTGGTGGATCTGCCCTCCCTGAAACCATATTGGATATCCGAAAAGACCTGGTGCTCCTCTACCCAATCTTGCAAACGGTGTAAAATAACTCGCCCCAATACTTTTGCAGTCACATCAATGAGTGAAATGGGGCGATAGCATTGAGGGTCGTCGCGATTCCCTTTTTTGTAAATCGGAACTATGGTTGCCGTTGACCAAGAACGAGGCAATCCTGCCACCACTGCCTCATTCAAAAAGCTAGTGAGCAACGGGGCCCATAGCTCGGGATTACTTAGGAATAGGTCGGGTGGAATTCCATCCGGGCCGGGTGCTTTATTTTTGCTAAGCCCTGCTATTCCCGTTTCAACTTCTTTCAGGGAAAAGTCCAGTTTAGCCGGCTGTATCCTCCTTGGTTCGTCCCCCTGAATTGAATGTCTTGTATGGTTGTAAAGACTCTGAAAGTGGTTCTGCCATTGTTCCGGCAAGATGATGTTCATTATTTTAGGTGCCCCTTGGTCCTGGAAACATGGGGAATTGATGACTTATCAGAAGCTTGAAGTGTCTTTCCTTTCTGCAGCGTCCCTTAGGTCCTCCCAGGCTTGAATTTGTAGACTTTGTTTACGGGTTTTTAGAGCTTTTTTGTATTCGGATCTATTCTGTGCTACTATGAGCTTATCCCTTGATTTAGCGTGGAGGCTTAGTTTCAATTTTTTGTGCGCCTTAGTACAAAGAGAATCAAACCAACGGGGGGTCGAGGGCACTTTGCTAGTTCTAGAAGTCTTCAAGAGATTATTTACGTGGGTCGCAATTTCTTCAAATGCCCTGACCACCAGGACTCATTCCGCCCTGGGATCAAGGCATGTATTTATTGCTTTTAAGCCCTCTGTTATCAGTTTTTTATAAAATCTGTCCCCATCAATCCTGGCCCATTTAATTCTCCTTCCTTGATCCACTGCCTTTTCTATTATGTCAGTTCTCTTTAGGCCTAATTTAAAATCAAACCCTTTTGTTGTGAGTATCACCGGGTTAGGATCACTGAAGATGCTTGCATCGATTATGATTTTACTGATGTTTCTTTTTAGTATGGCCGAGACTAGGATATAGTCAATGTAAGAATGGCAGCCTCTGCCTCTGTATGTTGGGTTTAGTTCTCCTTTTTCGCCCAACTCCGCAAGATCTAAAGTTTGGGTCAGATTATGCCTTTTCGTTAGTCTCTCAAGGTCCCATCCCTCTTTTGCATGAGTGAAATGTGGCCCTTTCACTATGGTGCATCTTGACCAGTCTTTATTAAAGGGTTTTAATTTATCGCAAAGGTGACAATTAAAATCCCCCAAAAGTATTAGACTTGGGGGGTTTGGTGTCTTATTTAAGGAGTTCAAATTTTCTAAACAAGAGTCCAGTTCATTTACAGCTGTTCCCTTTTCCATTGTACCAACAGCGTTATACCAGTTAACTAAAAAAAGGTTTAGTCTTTTGGAGAGAAACCTTACTACTTGTAAGTTGTGTGAGACCCAGTTAAGGTTTGACCAAGTGCCCTTGATGTGTAGATTAACATAAATCACTAGTCCCCCGCTAGCTCTCCCTGAGGATACCTTTCTGGCCGGAACAAAACAACTTTTGTAACCCTCTAGGCTATAGTCATTCGGTTCAGTAACCCATGTTTCTTGCAGGCATATGATTTGGAATTTATTTATATAGCTGAGCCATTCTTGAGATTCGAATTTGGCCGCTAATCCTGCTATGTTCAAGGATACAATTTGTAAATTTTCGTAGGTATCCTCCTTGGGATGTCCTGTTAGACCTCTTGATGGGTACCCTGCCTGGTCTTCCTTAGTTGGTGTATCAAGACTAGGTGGTAGACTGCAGTGGATAGCTAGTCTACTCTGTTCAGTAATTATCCTGTGCTCTAGGGTTTTTGTCAGATCGCCTCTTCCCCTGCTTGTTTCAGGAGACTTATTACCGCCTCTCTTGCTATGAACGGGTACTGACCTGTTCACAGCCCCCATTCCCGATCCTATTGTCAACAGTTCTACCTCCCTCCGCCTTATATGTTTAGGAGTTTGCGTTCCCTGTGCATGCCAATCGACCTCTTCAAGTACGCTGAACCTGTTCCAGTGTGCGTGCTGCATTAAGAAGGGATCGTAATTTGGGGTCACATAATTTGGGGTCACATAATATGGCCTTTGCCACTGGGTCGGTCTGTATTGGGGATCCATTTGGGGGATTCTAATCATCGGGGGTCTGTTGCTCTGCATAGGTCTCTGAGGTGCGTAGGGATAGAAGTAGGATAAATGAACAGGGTGCAAGGGGGAGCATTGCAAATGAAGTTAACTGCTGCAATGTCTCTAAAATTCACCGTAATTATATCCCCTGCTATTGTCTTTGTACCTTTACCGATCCATTCCCCCCTTCTTACTGAGAGAATCTCTCCGTGAATGTTGGGGGGTAGTGGTCTATGTATTTGTAACCACTGGGCACATTTGTTTTTTAGCTCTATTTGTGTTTCCCTTTTGCCCTCTCTTAAAGGTGGGACTCCTGTTAGTACGACTACGAAGGGCAAAGCTTCAGGCGGGAGATTAATTGTCCTGAAACGGGTTGCTGTTTTATTTTCTTTAGTATTTGCTGATGGGGTCGGATTTGTCTTGGGGTTCACTTTAGAAGTTTGGACATTATTTCCAAGTGGTGTTTGAGCAGATCCATGAGATGGTTTATTTGTTTGGGAGATTATTTGTCTATTGGTCTTGCCTGTGTTCGGTGTAGTAATGACCTTTTGTGTATCTTTTATGCTTTTTTGTGGGGCTCTGGGGGGGTTATTTGATGCCAAATCCGTTGTTGGATTGACCTTGTCTTTGGTTGGTTTTTTGGTTAAGACCCCGTCCTGTTTTGTTGTTATTAAGACACCCTCTTGTCCTAATTGGCCTTTAGGGCCAGCACCTTTGTTGTTTACGAGAGATGTTAGCCTATCGATTTTGGCTATAAGGGGTTTTATCAGCGCGGTGATGGAGTGTTCTAGATCCGTTTTAAGGTCAGCCACCATATTGGTGATCCAGCAGGGTATTCCTGATGTGGGTGGATTTATAGGCGTCACCAAGTTGTGGTTTCTGGTTTTAGTTTGGCCTTTTTTCCCTCCGCATTTCGAGCCTTCCCTAGGCCAATTATTTTCCGTGGTGTTTGGTTTCCTCTTATTGTTATTTGTTTGTGAGTCAGTTCGCTCCCTACTGATTTCTGTGGGAGCCTGGGCGCACGGGAGATCGACGAAAGAGGAGGGGGTAATGGCCAAGCTAGTGTCAGGATCATCTGCGGAGTCTAGGGAGACTGCAGATAGATTGATAAGAGCTTCCTGTGTGTCTTGGACGATTGTCACGGGTGGTAGAGACAACCTTCTCTCCGTGTTTGCAATGGCATTAGATACCGCCCCTATAGTTTGTTTCAGCATCTTATCAATGGCAGTTAGAGTTGGTAATGGTTGTGGGGTATCCGCTTTCGATTTTGTACTTGATCTTAATGTGGGCATCTTGGGCTTTTTAACTGTCTTCCTCATAGTATGTCAAAAGAGGGTGCAATGGCAATAGGTTGATTTAGCTAAATAATTTAAGGCACTGGTGGTTACTTCATTAGCGGAATGCCTTAGATGACTTTGGGGGGGTGGCCCAGCCCAGCCTCTTCTGGCCGATGAGGGCCACAGAGGGTCCGCCCTTTGCCCGGGCTTAGCCCCGGGCGTCCCGCTCGCGTCCCGCGAAGGTGAGGGCTTGCTGAATTTAAAGCCCCTCCTGGCGCCTTGATCGCGCGTCAGGGAACGCGCCGCCGCCGCCGCAAAGGCTGCCGGGATTTGAAGTCCAGGAGCGGCGGTGGCGTGCCTGGTGATGGCGGTCGCTGAAGGTGATGCTGTGTGGCGTGGCGTAGGTCCGCAGGACTCCTCCTGCACCTTGTTCGTGAAGTGTCTCCGCCAGGTATGGAAAAGGTTTAACTCCCCCGTACACTCATCCATTCACTCTTCCACCCATCCATCCATTCACTCATCCATCCAGCCATTTTCCTATCCAGCCATCCTTTCACTTACTCATTCATCCACCCAGTCACTCATCCTTCCACCCATTCACCTGTTCAGTCATCCATTCACCCATTATCCCTTTCTCGCTCCATCCCACTTTCACTTAACCATTCACCCACCCATCCAATCATGAATCCATTCATTGAATCTATCACTCATCCATCCTTTCACACATCCATCCTTTCTCTCATCCATCCACCCTTTCACTCCTTCACTCACCTATCCATCCTTTTGTCCATCTACCCACCCTTTCACTCACTCATCCAGTCTTACATCCACCCATTCACTCATCCGTCCATCTATTCACCCTTTCACTTATCAATTCATCAATCCATTCATCATTTCACTCATCCACCCAACCCTTCACTCGCCCATCACCCACCCTTTCACTCATCCATCCATCCATCATTTCACTCATCCATCCATCCTCCCATTCCTTCACTTACTTACTCACTCACTTTTTCACATTAATTCAGAGCTGAGCCTTTGTCTGCAGAGTTTTAGACAGAAGAGACCCATCAAGAACTCCACTCTCGCTGTAGTTCCTGAAGCAAGGGGTGGGGCAGTGTTCACAATGCCCATGCACATAGGCAATCTGAAAAAGTGGAAGGCATGAGTCATGCATGATGCACAGTGCCTGGACGTAAGGCGACTGTGACATGGTGTTGTTTCCAGAGCTTTACGTGGGATGAAAAACTGGGGGGCTCACTCCAAAAGGGTGTTCAATTGTAATTAAGGGTGTGACTTAAAACACCTAAGCTAAAAATCTGTGCTTAGTATAATGTGTAGCCCGACTGGTATTCTTGTTGCTTCTGTGATTGCATCCAGATATATTATACAACAAGTAACGTAACACCTAGAACAAGTAACATTACACCTGCAACAAGCCAGAACTATTGGCTTTGTCAATGGTTGATGGTTGCATAAAATAAAAAAGCAGCAACCATGGCTTCCTTGAATATAATATTGAAAATGCGTCAGTTTAAAATAATGACACTCAAAAAGAACTATAATCCTTTCCTTTGAACTTCTTTCACCGCCTTCCTTTGATGAACTGCATTCTCAAGTAGCAGCAGCATGGGCATTTTTGCACTTCCATGTGAGAAATGGCCGGCCCTAGACCCAGGCTGGAGGAGGCCACCACATGCTGTACCAGCCGAGACTGACCCATTGTCATTCTGTATGCGGCAATCAGGCCGGACTGACTACTGGGCGTTTTGGAATTCTGCCGAGCTGGGGGCTGATTTTACTGCTGTGGGGGGCTGATTTCGTTCATGGAGACCTGCGTGTACTTCGAAGTAATTAAGGGGAAATGTATTTTGTTCAGTACACGCAGGTCTCCATGAACGAAATCAGCCACCAGCTCAGCAGCTTTCCAAAACGCCCGGTAGCCAGTCAGGCCCTGATGGCAATCAGCCGCATACAGAATGACAATGGGTGGGGTGGGGCTGCTCTGGTGCTCTGAGGAGTGCGAGGTGGCCCCATCAGGGAGCTGAGGCCTTTCGCAAGGGAACACCTCTGTTCCCTAAAAGGTCAAAATTTACAGACAAATGACTATGTTTAATAACAAAATGCATCAGTTTCGTACTACTGAAGAGGTCGATGACTTCATAGCCCATGTTTAATAACAAAATGCGTCAGTTTCGTACTACTGAAGAGGTCGATGACTTCATAGCAAAGATCAGAGATGGGAAGCCTGGGAATTAACTGCGGGAGTGTGGTATTATGACGGTTTGAAGATAGCTTGATTTGCTCTTTATTATGGCAGTTAAGATTGTCTATTCATTCTTTTTCTTAGTACGTTTTTTGTTTGCTTGTTGATGTGGGCGGGACTAAATAGGCTTAGCGTATCTGGAAGGGAGGGTTCCTCAAGGGAGTGAAGGGGCACAGGTGGAAGGGTGGGTGGGGTGGGGGGCAGTAGGTGGGGGGTATGGGGAAAAACTGAAAAAATACTCATCTCACTTTAGGATTTCAGTTTATGGGCCGTTGGCTCTAGGTCAAATAATTCTGAAGATATGGCGGGAGTAGCGACTCAGCGTAGTAGGAAAAGCTTTGTCTCTTGGAATGTCAACGGAATAAGATGTCCTAGGAACCGGAGACTGGTAATGAAGTATCTAGCACTCTACGAGGCCCAGATATGCATTCTGCAAGAGACGTATCTGACTGCTGATGAATATAGAAAAATTGTTTTCAAATACTTCTTGGGTTGAGAGCTTCTGCTCCTCTGGTCAAACAACAAACACTTGCGGAGTTGCAATCCTAATAAAACGGGGGTTAGCGTGTCCTATAAAATCTTTTCAGACAGACTAAACTGGGAGGTGGGTCATCGCACATTTGGATCTAGAAGGTATTGATTTGGTCTGTGCGTCTTTTTATGGCCCTAATGTGGATGATCCTATATATATTTCCAAACTTTATTCAAAGTTTATTTTGGAGAATCCCCCAATAATTGTAGGGGAGGACTTTAATGTCCTATTGGACCCTTTTAAGGATAGGTCAAATCAGTGCCAGTATATAGGGGCACCTCATATTCGGCGTGCAATGAAAGATTTGATGCACGACATAGGGTTGGTAGATATCTGGGGGGACGTGATGGGAGATGCGGCCTGGTCTACGTTTTACACTAAAAAACATCATCACTTTTCAAGGATCGACCATATAATTATGAGTAGAGATCTCTTGTCTAAAACCTCCGCTATCTCTATTCTCCCTAGTCACCTTTCGGACCATGCCCCTGTTTTATTTTCATGCAAAAGAATAACAAAGGTAACTCGGACGAGATGGACTCTTAATAGGAGAATGTTAACTGACCCTGAAATTATCTTGGCCATAAAGGCCTCCTCTTTGGAGTTTTTCGAGATTAACATCGGCTCAACGTCCATAGGAGTTGTATGGAACACCTTTAAGGCCAATCTTAGAGGTAGGCTACATGGTCTTATATCCTCTAAAAACAAAATAGAAGGTTGTGAGCTAAAACAGAGGGAAGATAGAATTAAGATGTGAGGTAATATGAATTTTTATGGTCAATTGTGTCCCCTAACGTAGACCCCAACGGCTCCATGTACATGCTTCAAGTACATGTATGTTCCCTCCACAACCAGCTATGAAGACGCAAATACATTTGCGTCCAACGTTAACATGTCCTCTTTCAGATCCACCATGAATGGGTCGAAAATTCAGTTCCTAAGTACGCCGTGCCACCGTCTTTACATGGTGCACTTTCACGTTTTCCTGGCTCTGGCGAGCTAGGCCCTGATTTCTGCCATCGAGCCCTTTCTGCCTTCTGTCTCTGAAAGCTGCAGCCTGGATCTGCATCCATGACCTTTACCTTACTCCCTGTGCGGCGAGCGGTGCCCGGCTCGGCCTGCTTGCCTGCCAAGACTGTATTTTGCCTTCAAGTTATCTGCTCCGCTCCTCGAAAATACATTCCTGTCTAGTGATTTAGGAAAACATCTCCCCAGCTGCAGAGCAAAGGGCCCGGCCTTTCTGTCTCCGTGCAAGTAATTCATTGCTCCCGTTACCATGGTAGGCCCATGGCCCCCTCGCATTACACGTAGACATGTAGTCACATATGCACGCACTAGCAGTCAGTATAGAATAGCCTCTGCCCGAGAGACCTTTCCTTCTAGATAATACAGTTCCTCAAACACAAGATATTAGATATGATTTGGGTTTAGGTTGTTCTGACCCGC
Source organism: Lissotriton vulgaris (assembly GCF_964263255.1). Classification (NCBI taxonomy): domain Eukaryota; kingdom Metazoa; phylum Chordata; class Amphibia; order Caudata; family Salamandridae; genus Lissotriton; species Lissotriton vulgaris. The sequence continues at coordinate 1,304,976,412 of NC_141694.1, forward strand.
CAGACTTCTGTCTCCTCGTATAGTGCTAAATGTCAAGTCCCCTTCACCCTCCAGTTCCACGTCAATCACACGTCATGCTGCTGCGCGCGCATCTCTGCCATATATTTCTGCTGACACTGCAGGATTCCTCTATGGATCCACCCACCTGTGACACTCTTATGTGACGTTTCTAGCACACACCTACGTGTACGCCCTCGTGCACGCCTTCTGTTACGTACATGTGTTCTTATCTCTTTTCTCTCAGCTGTTACGCCTTCTGTATCCATCACCATTGTATGCATTTACTATATATATCTTGTACTCTGTTAATCTATGTAATTCCCCTATCATTCCAATTCTTAAACGTACTGATCCAAATGCCCCTCCAGTTTACCGATTAGTGATCGATTTACGAGAATTGAATAAATGCATTGTACCACAGTACCCTGTGGTTTCAGATATCTCTTCATTATTGACAGCTATTGATTCAGAGGCAACGTTCTTTACTGTAATTGATCTGAAGAACGCCTTCTTTAGTGTACCTATTGATCCGGAAAGCCAATATCTTTTCGGATTCTGTTTAAATGGCCGAAGCTTCAAATTTGCACGCGCACCTCAAGGATTCACAGAAAGCCCCAGCATCTATAGCCAAGCATTGAAAAGACAACTTGACAGTATTCGGATGCCTGACAACACTGCCCTACTCCAGTACGTCGATGATCTATTGATCACCGCCCGTAGTGAACCAGAATGTGAACAAGCATCACTGACAGTTTTACATTTCCTGGCTGACAAGGGACACAAGGTGTCTCCTTCGAAGCTGCAATTCTGTGTTCAGCAAGTGGTATAACTTGGGCACTTGCTGTCCAAAGGGGGGAGACAGCTAACACCTGACCGTATCCAGTTAATTGTAAACATGTCACAACCCAAGACACAAAAGGAGGTACGGGCCTTTATAGGCCTCACTTCTTACTGTAGACAATGGATCCCTCAGTATGCGTTTCTAGCCAAGCCACTCATACAGTTGACAACCCAGGAGGCAGTGTCATCGACTGTCCTCCCTTGGACTCAGGAACATACACAAGCTTTTGACGATTTAAGGAAAGCCTTATGTCAAGCACCAGTTTTAGCGACACCATGTTACAGCAAACCTTTTACACTTTTTGTCACAGAACGCGAAGGTACTGCATTGTCAGTACTCACCCAGGATCAAGCAGGTTCACACAAACCGTGTGCTGATTTTTCTAGTACATTAGACCCAGTAGCCCAGGCTCTGCCTGCGTGCTTGAAATCTGTGGCAGCAACAGCTCTAGCAATCAGACAAAGTGATTCCATAGTGTTAGGACACCAATTGACAGTACAAGTTCCACATTCCGTGGAAGTTCTTTTAAACAGGACACAGACTCAGCACTTGACTATAGCACGACTGACAGGTTATGAATTGACATTGTTTCAGCCACACATAGAAATCAGACGTTGCAATACATTGAATCCAGCTACACTTTTGCCATTAAGTGACACAGACCCTTTGGCACATGATTGTGTTGAAGTCATTACCATCACGACGAAACCCAGACAAGACTTGACAGACACTGTATTACCAGATCCAGACCTGACACTTTATGTGGATGGTTCATGTTTGAGAACAAGTACAGGAGAGTTAGTGGCCGCATATGCAGTAACGACCGAAACTGAAGTCATAGAAACGAATCGTATTGACATCCTGTCAGCCCAAGCAGCAGAGCTCATCGCTCTGACTCAAGCCTGTATTCGAGCCAAGAATAAGAAAGTTAATATATACACAGATTCCCGTTATGCATTCGGAGTCGTACACGACTTCGGTGTACTCTGGCGAGAGAGAGGTTTCTTGACCTCTCACGGAGCCAAGATCCAGCACGGTCCCCTCATTCAAGCTCTGTTAGATGCAATACATCTGCCTACAGCGATATCCATCATGAAGTGCAAGGCACATACGAAAGTTACAGATATCATTTCCCAGGGTAATGACCTGGCAGATCGAACAGCCAAGCATACAGCTCAGACTCAGACTCACGCAACTGACCTGACAAAGACAGTAGTCCCAACACCGACACATTGCATGACAGTTAGGGATCCCGCCCTAGATGTAATTGACATACAGACACATGCTACACCAGACGAAATCAAGAAATGGATTGAACTAGGAGGGATCCAGACAGAACAGGGATGGATGACGAAGGGGAAAGCCACATGGTTTCTCCCCGACTCTATGGTTCAAGTTATCATTAACACAGTACATAGTCCTGCACATTTATGAGAAAAAGCCATGTTAGACAGTATTCAAAACCTTTGGTTCAATAAGCATTTACGAGCAGCAGCAAAACAGAAAGTGCGTACTTGCATGATCTGTTGTCAGTTCAACCCAGGTAAAGGCATTCCCGTAGAGCAAGGTGGATTTCATCCTCCCGATCACCCTTTTGAAGTCCTCCAGATGGATTATATCCAGATGGAACGTTGTCGAGGATTTAAGTATGTCCTCGTAGTGGTATGTGCACTTTCCCGTTGGACAGAAGCATATCCAGTCCCAGATTACACTGCTCCGACCACTGCCAAGCAGCTGGTACGTGAATTCTTCCCACGGTATGGTTTGCCCCGTGTCGTGTACTCAGATAATGGACAGCCATTCTCGTCCGAGCTTATGAAGCAGGTATCACTCCTGCTAGGATACCAGTGGAAGTTCCACTGTGTCCGACATCCCGAGGCAGCAGGTCTCGTAGAGAGACATAATCAGACCCTGAAAATTCGCCTTGCCAAGATTTGTAGAGAGAAAGGCGTTGACTGGATAGTAGCTTTACCGGTTGCACTCTTTTACATGAGAATGATAGCACATTCAAGAACAGGGCTATCCCCGTATGAGGTGGTCTTTGGTAGGCCACCGAATATGTGGGGGACACCTCTGCCTCGTAAGATCACAGATGTTGACTGTAATATGCTGACAGATTACCTTGCCTCCTTGATGTCTGCACTACAATCATGTCGTTCACAGGTAGCTGCAGCCTTTCCCGACAACACCGAGGTGAAGCCACACGAGATTGTCCCTGGAGATCTGGTCCTCGTCAGAAACTTCGACAGGAGGAGTCCGCTGGAGCCCCGTTGGCAGGCGCCGAAGCTTGTGTTATTAACAACAAGGACAGCAGTAAAAGTGGAGGGCCGCAAGGGCTGGCTCCACTCGAGTCATGTAAAAAGACACTATGGACTGCAGCCAAAACTAGACTCCCAGCCCTGCCCCCTTCCAGAGACTGATACTAAACTCCCCCTGGTAGAGAAAACTCCTTCTCAGGAATTTCGCATGAAGTTGAGGTCTAGCAAGTCAGACAGTTTAATTGTTTAAGTCCTCCCCTAGGTGAATCGGTTAGACAAGTTCCTGACATGTACCCGCTAGACCCCAATAGAGAGAGAGATAGACAGAAACAGATCAAGAAACATGAATATTGTAAATCTCTCCGCAGTCACTGCATTGTGACATTATTGATTATGTTTTTTCTGAGCCTTATAATTATTGCTGCAAGCATATTGCTACACATGTACTTTCCTATTTTCACACGTGCACATTCTTCTTCAAATAACACTGCCGAACATACTTTCAGTGAACTGCCCCCGCACGAGTAATCTTACCGACTTGCGCTGCGCAACAATACATTCATCAGTATGTTACATCATTCCCATCAGACCAGCAATGCTACAAATTGTTGGATATGTGGCCGACTCCCTCCCTATCAGAAGTACAAGGGAGTTCTGCCCCTCTTTCCGTACCCGTTCACACATAATGGTTCCTGTGGTGCATGGTTTAGTTTAATGAACTCTTTAGATTCTGATTCCATAGTTTTCCAGGGCTATTGGGTATGGGGAAATCTGAATACAGTTTTGCATAAAGTATGTTTCCCTGACAAGGAGGGTCTTCCTCAAAGGACAGGGACCGATCTAGAAAACGAAGTATATGGATTAGGTAATTTTACACTTAACCTCATGATTCTGAATGTCCAGTCCGAAGCCGAGCCTGTCTTGCCCGCTATGTCAAGGGTGAATTATGTGTCAGAAAGAATGGTTCAGTACACCTAGGTCATAGTAAATGCACTACTGTGATCGAATTTAGTGATAAAGGCAAGTCTACATTCAAAGCTTCCCGTCATTCCTATTTCGTTTGTGGTCATACAGCATATATACGCTTACCTCTAGATTGGGATGGTATTTGTTACATTGCATTCCTTCTGCAACCTGTTTTCCTAGCCGCTCCCGATTATCATAGGGACTCCCATCTAGTACACATTAGACCCAAGAGAGATCTCCCGATTGTCGACTATACTGAAACGGCATGGGAGCAGTATACAGACTTCAATAAAGGTTTCTTTCCCTATTAAGGTGCTGTCTTTAATAGTAAACTGATACGTAAATTAACCAGAACCCTCGAAGCAGTAGTGAATGAAACTACTTCCGCCCTAGGCAACTTAACAGAGGAGCAGTCTGCTATGCGGATTGTTGTTCTTCAAAATCGTCTTGTTCTTGACGTCATCCTGGCCGATAGGGGCGGAGCTTGTAGAGTCATCGGATCGAGTTGCTGTGTTTTCATTCCAGAAAACGCACCTTCAGTATATAGAGCCATAACCCGTCTCCACAAGATTGTAAGTCAGATACACCAGAATCCAGGCACCTGGACTTGGTCCGGTTGGTTCTGGAGCGTGTTATCAGCCTGGGGATGGAAAGTCCTATCCTTCCTCGGAATAGCCCTTCTCATAGTGTTCAGTTGTTGCCTATGTTTACAGTGTGGGCCAGCGATTTGCGGCTTGTGCGCCACATCATGTATTCCACATTCAAGTCCACGTTCTAAATCCCGCCAGAAAAAGGAAGAGCAAATGATGTTATATGACCAAATTGATGGACTAATGAAGATAGATATATCATGAAGGGTCCGTAGGGGACAAGGAGGGAATGAGGTAATATGAATTTTTATGGTCAATTGTGTCCCCTAACGTAGACCCCAACGGCTCCATGTACGTGCTTCAAGTACATGTATGTTCCCTCCACAACCAGCTATGAAGACGCGAATACATTTGCGTCCAACGTTAACATGTCCTCTTTCAGATCCACCATGAATGGGTCGAAAATTCAGTTCCTAAGTACGCCGTGCCACCGTCTTTACATGGTGCACTTTCACGTTTTCCTGGCTCTGGCGAGCTAGGCCCTGATTTCTGCCATCGAGCCCTTTCTGCCTTCTGTCTCTGAAAGCTGCAGCCTGGATCTGCATCCATGACCTTTACCTTACTCCCTTTGCGGCGAGCGGTGCCCGGCTCGGCCTGCTTGCCTGCCAAGACTGTATTTTGCCTTCAAGTTATCTGCTCCGCTCCTCGAAAATACATTCCTGTCTAGTGATTTAGGAAAACATCTCCCCAGCTGCAGAGCAAAGGGCCCGGCCTTTCTGTCTCCGTGCAAGTAATTCATTGCTCCCGTTACCATGGTAGGCCCATGGCCCCCTCGCATTACACGTAGACATGTAGTCACATATGCATGCACTAGCAGTCAGTATAGAATAGCCTCTGCCCGAGAGACCTTTCCTTCTAGATAATACAGTTCCTCAAACACAAGATATTAGATATGATTTGGGTTTAGGTTGTTCTGACCCGCCAGACTTCTGTCTCCTCGTATAGTGCTAAATGTCAAGTCCCCTTCACCCTTCAGTTCCACGTCAATCACACGTCATGCTGCTGCGCGCGCATCTCTGCCATATATTTCTGCTGACACTGCAGGATTCCTCTATGGATCCACCCACCTGTGACACTCTTATGTGACGTTTCTAGCACACACCTACGTGTACGCCCTCGTGCACGCCTTCTGTTACGTACATGTGTTCTTATCTCTTTTCTCTCAGCTGTTACGCCTTCTGTATCCATCACCATTGTATGCATTTACTATATATATTGTACTCTGTTAATAAAGCATTGTCTATCCCTTCCTGAACCTTCGTGGTGATGGAACATGATACCTGGTTCGAACCAATTCCATTTTATGGAATAAAACCCTTATAAACTCAGATGCCACGGACTCTGCCTCTCATTTTCGATTGAGTTATTTTTATTGAACTTTACCGCATAGAAATTCCGCATAGGTAAATCTTTATTTACCACAGATGCTAGAAGCTGATCTTCTCTTGTTGGGGGGAAGTCCACCCGAAAAGGTTGGTAAAATACTGGAGGATCTTGAGACAGCTAGGTTGGACTATAGAGGTAAGTTAGAGGAGAATTGTAGGGCTCAATAGTTAAATAAAAATATGGAGAACTTAGAATATGGCGAGAAGGCTGGTGCCTTGCTGGCTTGGAAGGCCAGAACTGACCGCACTAAAAACAATATAAGCGAGTTAGTTATTAATAGTAGTGGGGATAAATCCACATATATAGAGGACATAAATAATTGCCTTCTCTCCCTCTTTACAGATCTCTATAAAGAGGACTTGAAACCCTCAAAAAATCAAATTCAGACCTGGCTGAGCACTAAATCACTTTCATCCCTGACGCAGGAGGGTAGAGATCTTTTGGACTCCCCGATCTCGTTAGAGGAAATAAAAACTCAAATAAAGTTATTTAAAAACAGGAAAGCAGCAGGTCTGGATGCCCTCCTGAATGAGGTATACAAAGTTCTGGAGGATGAGATAGCGCCAACATTGGGAACCTTATTTCAATCAATCTACAGTCCATCAGGGCAAATACCAAGTTCATGGAGAGAGGCGACCATTGTATTAATACCTAAGCCTGGGAAGGACCCTTTGAGGGCAGACTCCTATCAACCAATCTCCTTACTTAATTGCGATTATAAAATCTTTATGGGTATTTTGGCAGGGAGATTGCCCAAATTGGCTCCTCGGTTGGTCGGCTCTGAACAAAAGTGGTTCATTAGCGGGCGTTTCATTCAGGAACAGACACAGCTCCTCATTGGCAATATTGATTTGGCCACAGCAAGATCCGAACCCTTGGCGGTAATCGCTTTAGATGCCGCCAAGGCATTCAATAGGGTCTGTTGGTCCTACCTTTGGGAGGTTCTGGAAGCTATGGGCATAGGCCCTGTGTTTATTCATACTCTCAGACAATGCTATCAGGGAGCCTCTGCAAAAATGTTGGTAAATGGGATGCTCTCTTCTAGCTTCGCGATTCAGAGGGGAACCAGGCAGGATTGCCCCATCTCCCCCCTACTGTTCAACATATATATATAGAGCCGTTGGCCCAGGCAATAAAGCTTGATGATCGGATTCTGCGTTTTAAATCTCAGCAGTATACATCAAGAATAGCACTATATGCGGACGACGTTATTTTCTACACCAGCGATCCACAAGTAACAATGCCAAGGGTTGAGACCCTCTTGGGGGAGTTTGGCTCAATTTCTGGATATCTAGCCAACTCCTCCAAGACGGAGATAATGTGCTGGAATATAACACACTGGACGGGGCAGACCAGTACATAGTTTAAATACCTCGGCATTACAATAGTCAGTGAGCTAGACAAAATTGCTCCCTTGAATCTGAAAAGAGTCATCAATGAATTAGATCGCTTTTTCGCAAGGTGGAAGAATCTTCCTTTGACTATTTTCGGCAAGGTAAATTTAGTTAAAATGACTATCCTCCCCAAGCTGACATATATCTTTAATGCTGTTCCCCTGAGGTTTCCTCAACATGATATCTCGAAAATACAGGGCAAGATAGGAGTTTTATATGGGGGGACAAAGGAGTGAGGCTGTCCTGGAAGAAATTGAGGCAGAGGATGCTCAAAGGTGGGTTAGCTCTTCCGGATATAAGTTGGTAGTGGTACCTGGTAGCAATTCAATTTAAAGCCATCCGGATGCTTTTAACAAAACCAATACTTTCAGCTTGGGGGTTTCTGCTCAGTGAATTGACAAGCAATGTTGAAGGGGGCAGAACAAAAGGGTTCCTTTATAAATTTGGAGCACCAACATTTTTTAAGAAGGTGCGCCTGAAGATCCTGAAAAATGCACTAGAAATATGGTCTAAAGTAAGGACTAAGTGCGAGATAGGGTACTACTCTGACCACGCCCCCATTTGGGACTCCCCGGGGACTCCCTTTGCCTTAAAGATGGGTTGGTTGCTCCTATTAGGGAGGCTGGAGTTTCCATTTGGTCAGATCTGGGGGATACTAATGGGGTGTATCTGTGGGAAATATTGAAAGCTAATATAGGCCCTGGATTCTCCAAAGTCAAGTTTTTACAACTGAAATCCTGGTTTGAGGCAGAGAGCGGGGGTATAATGGAAGACTGGGAAACTGAGCTCCTCTTTAAGTTAGACAATCTGATAAAGAGAGAGGTATCAATTTGGTACAAGAAATTGGTTGAAGCAGACAACAAAGATATTCCATCTCAGGCTTTGGTGTGGAGACAATCTCCCTTTGAATTTGTTATAGAGGAGTTATTAGAGCCCTCCCTAAATCTTCTATACAAATATACAAAATCAGCTAGCCTAAAGAAAAAACATTTCTTTGTCACCAATCGTATCTACTATACCCCAGCTAAATTAGCAAAATTTGCCCCAACCCCCGAGCCGAATGTTATAGATGCATGGCCCCTAAAGCAAATGACATCCATGTTGTTTTTGAATATGCAAAGCTTGTAACATTTTGGGAAGGGATTGGGGGCTACTTGCTCAGGATTTTTGGTATAAATATCACGGTTAATGGGACTCTAGTCTTTTTTGTTGATGACCGCTCCTCAACCAAGAACTTGGCAGCGAAGGACGGAGGACTTTTACTGTGTCTTATTTTATTAGCATGCAGGGAAATCTGCCTGACATGGAAAGACCCCAACCACCCAAGAATGGAAGAATGGTTGAACTCTGCATTTGCAATGGCTCGCCTCGATGTTGCCAGTGTTGGTAACACCTCAAATAGCCTCTGGCAACCTCTTATCGCTATGGGCAGAGATCTAAGACTGTGTAGACAATGAAGTGCGAAGGCTTCCCGGTCCTATGATTACACCTTAAAACTCCAGTGCAAGGAGTTGGTCGGGGGACCTAAGCATGCGCAGTCGGCCGGAGGGAGCCCAGGTCCATAAAACGGCTGTAACATTTTGCAATTTGCTTAAAGGTGAGATGAGGACAAAAAAAAAAAAATTACGGACAAATAGCGTCCGTAAAAGGGATCCTCACGGACAACGGACATGAGTTCCAATTTACGGACGGTCTGTGAAATTTACAGACAGTTGGTCACCCTACGGTCCTCTGGCCTCATAAGCACAGCGACCGGGGCCAGAATAGGAGACACCAAAGCACGATCCCCCCCCCCCCTTACCCCCCCCCCACCCCGCCACACAGCAAATTCTTCAAACTAATCAATCCCTGCACAGTGGCGCGACAATAGCCCCTGCAGCCTCATGGTGTGGGGGCCCTTGGCTCTAGGGGCCCCCTCCGGCACTGTGCAAGGGCTACAGGCTCCTAGCCTGAGAGGCCCTGACTGGGTCCGGAGTGTGGGGGCCCCCTCCATGTACTTTGTAGGGGGGGCTCCTCAATTTTCGTTAAGTCACTGTCCTCGCGGTGTAGCATGCTAACTGTCCGTTTAAAGCGCTTTCATGCCTCATCTGGGGCATGGAACTCTGTATGAGTGCCAGTACAATACAATACAATACATCAACAGATCAATGTTAGTGTAAAATGTTTGCAAAAGATTTTTGCACCTGACTTTGCACAATACACTGATTAGGACTGGCGAGTTATTGGTCCTCTCAGATAGACTGAATGCTTGTGGTACCAGCGTGCATAGAACTCTGAAAACACCATCATGGCATGAGCAAATTGGGTGCAAAATTTGTTGCACACGTCATTCCCTGTTTGTAGTTCTCATCAATAAATTAAGTACAAAAACACTGCACACCTCTGGCTCAAATTGTGCTCCAGGTTGTTCTTGCACTCAGTATTAACATGGTACTCTAAATGAGAACCTAGGTATTATTCAGCTCTTTTAGTTTTGTTGTCTCATCTGCTCCTGCTCTCTCCTGCGCAGTAACCATCTTTGTTGCCTGTAGGAGTAATGTGAGCCTCCTTACTGCTCCATACAACTCAAATCTAGCAGCCCGACAGAACTTTGTTCCAGTAATGTGCATGGTTATGGTAGGCTTGAAAGAGGAATAACGTGTGATAATATGTTACAGGTAAGGCTTATGTGAGAAGATTACCACATATGACCACATATGGCAATAAAGAAAACAAAAAAGTGTTGAGTGGAATACTTGAATTAATTTCAGTCATTGGTAATTACTTGGGCCACATCCTTTGAGGGATTTGAGTACTACATGAAGTGATTGTCTTTTGTGAATGCCTTCAAACAGGCTCTCTACTTTGGTTTGCTGAGGTGCTCTGATTCATTTGACCCTGACTTCCCACTGTGCCCCCAGTTTTAGATTCTGACCTCCTTGAGCCAATGTTACATTACTCTGGACATCTGGAGAAGCTCTGCTGTATCAGCATAAAGGGACATCTGACTAGAAACAATACTCTTTAAGTAACTATATTCCCATGGTTGGAACAGTCCTAAAACTCTGGAGAAAACTGTGATGTTTGGACCTGCTTGAAAGAAGGGAAATCTGTACTGCCTGGCAATTGGTAATTATGTGACTCCAGACCCATGACCAAGAGTATAAGAGACAAGGCTCAGTTGGTTGAGGCCACCATAAACGTTGTCTAAGGAAGACAGCCAAGTAGGTTTCATGAGGAACTGGCAGCCCACCTGTGCTTGCTGAGGAGGAAAGCTGGACCTGAACCCTTCCTCCTAGGCTGAAGTGATCCCAAGGGTCATTTGACTGACCTCCTGTTCTATGCCACATGGACATAACAACCGCAGAGGCCTCCCTGCATCTGCCCAGCTGACCTACTGCCGGTCCTGCAACTGGAACTGCCTGAGCCCTGCTAGCCTCTTCTGGAGTGAGTTCCAGATCCCCAAGACTTGGCCTTCAGGTCCTGCACCCTAGATGTGGCATCAGTTGAGCTCCTCCTTGAAGAAAGGAAGAAATCCTGAAGTTTTGGACTCTTCATGATTCCAAATGGGCCAGTTCGCACCGAGGTCCTGCTACATTCATGGCTGCCAATGCAAAGCTCTGGTGAACCCAACTCTTCAAACTCCAGCAACCGCCAGCAACACAAGATCTGCACTTCATGCTACAGCACCAACAGCCTGAAACAAAACCTACCATATGGACAATTTCTTAGGATCCGTCGAAATTGCTCAGGAAAAGAGGACTATTTTAAACATGCTGGCCACTTAAAAGATCGTCTCATCCAAAGAGGTTACCCCAAAAAACTATTAAAGAACTCCCTCAAACGAGCCTGGTGGACCCCACGAGAAACCTTACTGGAAAAGAAAACCAAACCAGAATTGAGAAGGATGTCCAATTGGCATTTATTAAAAGACCTGCATGAAGATTTCTCTGCACCCCCATTGTTTGCGTACAAAAAAGAAAAAAGTGTAGCCAACCACATCGTAAGAGCTGCCCTCCGGACTGTTAAAGCTCCAACACTGAAAAGTCTATTCGGACTACCCCCCACCAAAGGACACCACAAATGCGGGACGTGTACCTGCTGTAATGAAACCATTGAGGACTCTGTGTTTACTTTCGAGAACATTCATTGGAAGCATGACACATTCACGAACTGTAAAACCAAAAATGTCGTGTACGCCATTGTCTGCCCGTGTCCTTTGGTCTACATCGGAAAAACCACACAAGAAGTCAGGAATCGGATTACGCAACATAAATCCCGTATTCAGAGAGGGGTCGAAAGTGCCCCGTTAGTCAATCACTGGATAAATTTGAAGCATGAGCAAACTGACTTAAGATGGACAGTCCTCTCTAAAATTGAAAAAGACCCCCGAGGAGGTGATTTGGATGCAAAATTAGCCCAGTGTGAAGCACTGTTAATAATGAAATTCAACACAGCAATACGGGGCTTAAATGAAATTTCTGAAATTTATAAACCTAGCACCTAAACCCTCCAGGTCACTGTTATTTACACTCCACACCACTGCTTCCCTTTGCCAACGCCAATGTTACTTGTGCTTTAAACTACAAGTCCCAGAAACGCTCGGGAGCTTCTTAAACCAGGAAGTCCCAGCCACAACAACAAGCAAAGGTGATTCATCCCGTGTGCCTGAGTGAAGTACGGAAGCCTTTCTCCACCGGTACGTTTCTTTCCAACGCCGTACCAGCCAAGATCCCCTGGAATAGTCCAATGGAACCGTTAGACTCACGTCTCTTGTCCGTCTCTTTTCAGCGGCAGAGCAGCCCTCCCCTCCAGGAATAAGGAGAGTCATGGAATCCTTGGCGAGTTAGAAGCCACCGACGCCGCAGGTAACTAACCCCCGAAAACTGGCCAGTATGAGTGATCGACTGTGAGTGCTTGGGACTAAATACAGCGTGCTTGTTTGTTTCTCTTGTCTGCAGCCCCCGCGCACACTTCATTGTTGGACCTCTTGGTTCTTCGTGTCTGAAAAACTATCCACGTTTGGATTATTGACCGATTGGTTAAGGTAGGATGCGGCTGTTGTCTTACACAGGGGTACGTCTCTTTCCCTCACACCTCCCTAAGCAGTGTTTTTTTGCTATTGTTACAGAACTTTCTGGTCCTGAGGAGAACCCCTCCACCAACAGGGGTTCGAAACGCGTCGACCACCCTAGTCCCGTATCTGGCTCAAACTTATTGTGTTACTACGGTCCCTTCACCATCAGCAAGAAAAGTGGATACTCATTTTGAATTTCTGCAAAGACTCTAAAAACTGTAAAGTCAAAAAGGATTACTTCCATTTATTTTAGGACCGATACGCGGACCCTTCCTTTCCAGTTTGGTTCATTTTGTTTTATTGTGTGGTGTATGACTGAATGGCCAAGTATGTTAGAAGTGTGTAAATGTTTTTTGTGTTTTTCACATTATTAATGTATATATTGTATATAAAATTGTCTGTTTTTCCATGCACTAAAATATAGTGTTAGAAACAAAGAAAAATTCAAAAAGATTACATTTTGTACGTTGCTATACGTTGAGCTGGTTGTTTTTGCTTGAATCTAAACAGCTAATTTTACAAAATTTTTGTAGGCCAAAGGTGTTTCTCAGCAGTGGCATCTGTTTTGTTATATAGTTCTGGTTTGACTCAGCCGCGCTGAGTTAGGAGTCAAGACCCTTGTGTGTTTTTTGACAGCACCAACAGCCTGCGGTGACCACTGCGAAACTCCAACAACAACCATCCGTGGCGCCTGTTAGGAACTTCATGCTACAGTGACGACTGTCCGCGACGCATTGCCTGCTCTTCATGCTACAGTGACAACCATTCACGACACTCTCCCGGCTCTTGGCAGCCTCCTCTACAGCAAGCAGAACTCTTTGTGCTAGAGTTTAGAAGTTAACTTTTTCAGCTGGACCAACCTGGTCCCTATATCTGTCCCACACTCCATCACGGTCAGCTGAACTTGTAACCTTCACCCAGTCTTGCATCACCAGATAACTGTGAGTGGCGCTTTGAGTTTTTAGGGGCAATACTTACCTGAAATCTATAAATTTCATATATCTCCGGTTCTACTGATTGGGTTTTTATTGTTTTGGTGTTAAATAATTTATTACATTTAACTTTATTTTGCTAAATTTGAGTGGGATTTTTCTTGTGTTGTGTTTTCACTTTATAACTGCCTAAAAACTGCATAAATGAATTTAGTGACTTTTTGCGGTTAACCCTGACAAGGATTGTGGCTGTTGCTTTAGTACATTTTCACACACCCCAACCAACAACCCAATTTCTCACAGCAAGTAAGTACAAACCTGCTATAAAGAGTGTATCCTTAGTCATGAAAGGTGTGTCATGATTCGTGTGTCCCAGAATCACACTGGCCTACTCCTCCTTTTCCCCTTGGTTTGATCCTCATCCTCCTCTTGGACCTGGCGCTCAAGTTCCTTCTCCTCCTCTTCCGAAATACACGTATGTTTTAAGTGTTAGCTTTCTTTGAGCCTACCCGAATTTTGCTTGAAACTAAAATAGACTAGGGTGTCCGATGCACAATGGAAGAAGCAGTACATCACTATTTAGAAAAGAAATTGCCAACATAATTAACAAATATTGTCCCATCTTGACAACTGAAAAGAAATACATAAAATATTAATGAAATATATGAGTAAATTAAATACACAATTTAAACAAGTGAAACTTGGAATTTAAAACAATATAATGGACGTAAAGAAGATCCTTGCCTTTCCGACTCTCTGTCAGACATTTTTCATAGGTTTGAAATCCCATAGTCATATATCTTCATCTCTGTATCTATGAGTTATTAGGGACAACTAGGAAAATTCAGGTTGACTGTAAGCTATAATATGTGTTAGAATCTGATCTCGAGTCCACCAAAGAGATCTCTTTATATGAGTCTTGAGAGTGGTTAGGAGAATTGATAGTTCACTCTCTTGTGAAAAAGGAGGAGGGCCAACCAGAACCAGTCATTCCTCCTACCTCTGTTCCTGAAGCTGCACTCAAGTTTAGTAGATACATTCAATCTGGGTTCCACTCAAACCCGACTTCTGCTTCCATCATATCTCATGCAATGATTTGCATTCGCTCAGTGATCTCTGACCTCTGTAATCATTCTCTGACAGCTGCTTATGTTGGCTGCTTGGAAACAGCATAAAAAACACTACTCAACTCCTAGCAAATCTCATTTTATTTGTTTGTTCCCCTTCACCCACAAGATTTTTGAAAAACATATCAATAAACAGCCCACTGAATATCTTGAGAGGCATCAATGCCTAGATTCTATTCAGTCGGGCTTCTGCCCTTTTTACAGCACAGCATTTGTACTACTCTGCTACTAACAAACTCCAAGTGAGTGTGGATCAGGTTGGCAGGGCTGTCCTGATCCTCCTTGACCACTCCATGATTTTCGAACAGTGTTCCACTCCCTCTTTCTCCTTATACTCATGGCTCTGGGCGTCTTGGACCTTGTCCTAAGCTTGTTTAATTATTTTCTGTAGTACCAATCCCAATCCCAAGCTTTCTATTTCACGCCCTTTACTTCTCCTGATAGTTCTTCTCTGAGCTCTATCCTCTTCAGTTTGTATGTCACTCCTTTAGCTGCTCTCATTCATTCATTTGGTCTGTCACTGGTGAGTATGGTCATGATACTCAGCTCACTATCAGTATAGATGACATTCTTGGTAATGAAAAGTCTAGCGTTTGTCTCTGCCTCAATAACGTTGCCCTGTGGGTGAACGAGAATAACCCCAGACTTAATTGACAAGATAGAATTCATTATTGTGGGTGGACCTGCTACCTTATGGTCTACTGGTTGATGACCATCTGATCTTGGGACTCCCCTATAATTTCCACGTGAAGTCAGAAACTTTGTTTTTCTGTTTTATAATTACCTATCATTCTCACCTCTGATCACTCATGAAAGCTTACTAGTTTTTCTATCTTTGGATGCTCAAGAGATTTATCCTTATATTTTCACTTAACTCTCAGAAATCAATTGTCATGGGGATCATTCTATCCCATTTAGAGTATGGTACCGCTCTGTACCTAAGTCTTCCCTGCTACCTCCACCTCTGGCTTTAAATTGTCCAAAACACAGCAGCTATCCTCGTTCTAGTTATCTCAAGTCATGTCTCTGTTTACTGTTAGCAGTGGTAAAATGTGCACATGCCCAAAAAAAATCTTCAGCAAAACAGGAGGAGTGAAGACAAAATGTTTGAGGAAAGACCACCCTAAGGCTGACAGGTCTAACATGTACCCCCCCCCCCCCAGCTGAAATTGAGGAGAACTAACCAACCTCCTGGTAGGTTTCATCACTAAGGCAGAAGAACCAGGAGTGACTATCAGCATGGATGGGGTCTGACCCAGGGCAGTGTTCCACTGTAGAGTCAATTCCCTGAGGGGAGATGGACCACATTAACAGTTTGAGATTTTCACCCCTCATTTGCATGAGCAATCTGAGGGGCATGTGGTCTGTCGGACCCAGAAGTGAGTCCCAAACAGTCATGGTCTTAGCTACTACAGCATCAAGACCACTGCAAACGTCTCCCTCTCAACAGCCCTCCACCTCTAATCTCTGGGATGTAACCTTCCACTGAAGAAGGCTACAGGTTGATCTAGGCCCTCCTTATTAGCTGTGCTAAGAAAGTCCCTATGCAATCTCTAAAGCATTTGTTTGCATAATAAATTCCTAGGAGAAGTCACTGCTGCAGGGCCTGACGCACCTTCTGGAGGTGGTGCAGGTGTTTCTCCCAGCTTGAATTGAAGACAGCTATGTCACCAGAGATGCAGCACAAAACCCTTCCTCCAAGTCAAGACCCTGTCCACCAGCCTTTTGAAGGTGGCAGGGGCCTTCTTTAAGCACCACCTGAATCTGGAAGTAGCCATCTGGGGTCAAGAATGCTGACCTCCCTTTTGCCTCCTCAATAGGAGCAATCTGCCAGTACCCTGTAATATCAGCGACCAGCCTGTCTATGAACATATCAGCTTGGTGATGGGGTGAACGTCAATCTTGGTAACTGAATTGAGTCCTCTGTAGTCCACACAGAAACTAATTTGTGGGGTGGTGCCCAGTGGGCCACCTTTGGGCACCAGCACAACTTGGATGGACCAGGTACTGCTGGAGGGCTCAATCACCCCTAATGCCAACATCTTGGGGACTTCCCCCTTGATACTGGCTCTCAGGTTTTCCGACAACTTGTTAATTTGTCTCTTTACACTCATACTGCCTCCAATATCAATGTCATGGGTGCACAAGTGTTCAAGCCCAGTGTGTGAGTGAGAACAGGAAGGCAAACTGACCCAACTACTGGTGACAGTCCCTCCGCTGTTTGGGTTTCAGAGTAGAGGAGAGTTTGACACCCTTTACTGATCAGTCAAGCTCCTTGGACCATAGGAAGTCAGGAAGAGATTCACTCTCCTCTTCCCTCCCATCATTTGTCACTAGGAGCATGGTGATCTCAGACCTCTCAAAATATGGCTTGAGGCGATTGATATGGAGCATCCATAGGAGGTTTCTAGGGGTTTTGGGTTCCATCAGGTAGGTGACCTCCGCCTTCCACTCCTTCACCTCATAGGGCCCTGACCAACGGTCTTGAAGGGCCCTAAGCTCTACTGGCTCCATAACCCACACTTTCCGTCCTGTCTGATACTCTACCAGAGGGGCCTTTTGGTTTTCATCACTCCTGGCTGGCCTCCAGGTTCTCAGAGGCCTTCTTCCAGAATTTCTGGGTCTGGTTTCGGAGGGCTACCATGTTGCTACACACATCCAGAAGTGTTTCTTGGGATTTTGCCCCAACCCTTCCTTCACCAAACTTTAACCCCTTCTGTGCTGCGCGAATTTTGCCCCGGTGCTGAACGTTCCATTGGGCCTATGGAACCATGATGGAACGGTTCCGTCATAAGCACAGGCCACCTTACGCTCATGACGGAACTGTTCCGTCATGAGCATGGAAGGGGTTAAGGTCCCCTCACAGGGTGGCCATGGAAGAGTTTGAAGGGATTAAACCTGATTCCTTTTTGCAGTTACTCGCTTTAGGCAAAGAGCAGTCATGGCAAGAGGTCATCCCACTTCCGCCTCATGGGCTCCAGTAGGCTCATGATCATGCCCTGGAGGGCCTTGTTGAATCTCTTAACAAGCCTATTGGTCTGGGGTGAAAGGGTGTTGAGAACTTATAGTTTATACCACACTCATTCCACATAGACTTCATGTACACTGTACACTGACATGAAGGTCCCTCAGTCAGACACCACTTTCTTTGGGGAACCTCACTCTGGAAAAAATCCCCATCTCGGTTCTGGTCACTGCAGGTGCAGTCACCAAAGTCAGAGGGATGAACTCAAAGTACCTTATGGCATGGTCCACCAAAACCACGATAAACCTATTTCCCAGGGCAATTCTGGGGTCCAGTGGCCACCCAATGTTGACACCCAACCTGTGGAGCCTTCAGCTTTTCTTCTGCTCTCCCACTGGCTTGGCACGTGGGACAAAACCTACAAAAAGTATCTGAAGCTGTCCAGTAGAAGTGAAGGTAAAGAATCGCAAAGTTCTTGTTATGCCCATATAACCTGCCATGGGTAAATGATGGGCCAGCCCCAGTAGAAAGGCCCTGTAACACTGGAGGATAGTCAACACTTGGGTTGGCTCTAGTCCAGGAACCTTTAGCTCACTATACAGGAGGTCATTCTCCCAATATATAAGGTGATCTCCAGAGCTGTCACCTGCTGCCTGGGCCTCAGCTTGCAGCCTCAAGCCATCTAGGGTGGGGCACTCCTTCTGTGCCTACTGAATTCCTCCCTGGTGGGCCCACCCTCACCTTGAAAATCAGCAAAATCAGGCAGGTCTCCAAGCGCAGTAATGTCTTCCCCGGTAGAGTCTGGGTTGGCCTCCTCAGACGCCCCATCAATTGTTACCTTGGTAGCATCAGGAGAAGGTTTCCTATTTCCCATGCTCTTCCCCTTCTTAGCAGCTGCCTGAGCCACTCTACCAGGCTTTAGACTACCTTGACTCCCTTCTTGGGCAGCCATGGACCGTGTGGTCATACAGATACACTCAGGCTATCCTAACATCTTCTAGTGTGACCTGGGCACACTTCCTTCCTGACGTATGCTCTTGTTCATTGCCCAACAGACAATCTACAGGCATAGGAGGGCTTACAGCTACTTTTAAAGAATGTGAGATCCCTTGCATCCCACTCAAAGGGAACCAGAGCCACCAGGTATTGGCTCTTATTGTTGTCTGTGACTATGACCTAGTGGAATGTATTCAGGATGACTGCTCTGATAACAGCAGATAACACCTCAAAGTGGTCATACTTGCTCCTGTGTCTCTCACAACCTCCATCTTTGCTCACTGATGGTGACCCACAGCCTATACTTTCTATGAAAGGTAACCTCTGCTCTCTCTCCCAAGTTAGCTGGGACTTATTCCGCTTCAGGCGCTAAACTGATCAACACTAGAGTCTGCCCACCTTTGGGGGGCTGCGCACTCTAGAGGCACTTGGTGTCTCCCTTGGAGTGCCCATATTTGTAATACTCAAATCAAATCAAATCAAATGTAGCTTTATTCGATTTTAGGCGTTTAAAATCATAAAAGCATACACAAACATAAAAACATTTTAAAACATTTGTAATACTCAATACACTGGGGTATCAACCTCCCTCTCTGTTGTCATAGAAGCACTTCTTCTTTGTTTCAAATTGGGACTGGTTACTGTTCTCTCTCAAAATTATTTTACTCTTGTAGGAGGATCCCTGACCACCATTTTGGGAGTTTCCCCAGATATTTTTTTGTGGACCCTGGTGCTAAGTCAGTGGTTTGCCTCCTTAGCAAGTTGCCTGAGATCAGAGAGCTTATTATCAACCAGGTATTGGCACAGCCTTGAAAACAATTGCTGAACAAGTGCTTCTTGCAAACAAATTGTACAGCCCCCTATAATCATCCACATCGCTGTGCTTCACCCAACCATCCAGTGCCTTGCATAAGTGGTCCAAAAAGTCCCTTCGGGACTGCGGGGGTAACTTTTGGCTATCCCCAAATTTGTGCCTGTACTTCTCTGGGGTAAGCCCATACTTTCTGGAGAAAGTGTCCTTCATTATGGGATTCTGTAGCCTGTCCCCCGTCCCAAGGATTAACAGGGCATTCCTCCCTTCAATGTACCTCCAGAGACTAGGCCCAAACACATTCACAGGGACCCTGTGCATCTCTAAGGCAACCTCCAAGGCCTCAAACCATTTATCAATGTCATCCCCCACAGCCATGTTAGGCACCAGATTCTTAGGAATGTTGACCTTTTTGTCTCTATTGGACACTGCGGTATTGCGGCCTCCATTACTTTCTGACTTTGCCTGCCTGGTCCCTTGATCTCTGAAGCTCCTTTCATAAGACAGTCGCTCTTAGGTCAGTGTTTCCTCCATGGGCACTTTCATTTCAGCCAAAGCCTTTTCAGCTTTTCTCACTACTGCTTCAAATTTTAATTTGGCCAGCTGCAGTTTGAGCTCCCTCTCAGCCTTTCTGTCCTACAGCTCCGCTGGGGACAGGCCGTGAGAAGGCACATTGTTATCAGTCCACACAATGGGCCCTCTCCTTGAGTCAAGTAGTCCTCCTCCTCCAAGGGCTGATGACCTGTGCCTAGGTCCTCCTTTTGCCCTTCCATACCCTCCTCTTCATCCTGGTCTTCTGTTGTTGCCAGCAACTGGTGAGCATCCGCACAGGCCCTCAGTGCCTTCTGGAGCATCATCTTCCTGGTGCTCTTCTTGGTTGGAATCCCCCTTTCCTTATAGAAATCCTTAAACTCAGCCACACTGGAGCTCTCCAGATTGATGAGTTGTAATTCCATTTTGCAGGTATGGGCATAGGCACCGACAGTCAGGTAGAATGAGAGTAAATTTGGAAAAAGCAAAAAATCCAAAAAATAATTGTTTAAAAAACAACTTGAATTGGTATCAGATTATGTATATGGGATTTTAGTGATACACAAAATCACTGTATGAAATTGCACAAACACAAGTACTGAATTCCACTACTGAACACCAATGTGAGATATTGGGGTGTTGGTTGGGGGAGGGCGGGATGAAACCCTACTCAAGCAACAGTCAGAGTCCTTCTCAAAGTGCACCACAAAATGTAACTAAATTACCCTGTGCTTAACCCTCTGGTAGATTGGCACAAAATCAATCAAGTTTAGCTTAGGGGTAATGTGTAAAGTATTTATGCAGTACTCAGACAGTAACAAAGTGAAAACAGAACGCAAGAAAACGCCTTTACCAATTTAGAAAAATAGAATAAAATTAAATAAATTATTTGACATCAAAACTACAAAAATTCAATCAGTAGAACCAGATATATGCAGTTTTAAAAAAGTTTAGGCATGCATAGCACCTGCAGCCATCTGGTCGTGCGAGACCGGGTGAAAGTCACAAGTTCAGGCCAACAGCATTTGAGCATGGGCCGGATACAGGGACCAGATTAGTCCTGATGAAAAAGTTACCTTATCAAATATAGCACAAAGAGTTCTGTTTGGAGTGAAGGAGGCCAACAACAGCAGGAAGCGTGCCATGGATGGTCGTCGCTATAGCACGAAGACCAGGCCAGGTGTTGTGGACACTTGAAAATGTAGCAAGACAATCCTGTTGGGCATCATGGAGGCTCATTGCTGGAGCTTCTCGTTGGTGATCACTGTGGGCTGTGAATGCTGTAGCGCGAAGTGCAGATCTTGCATTGCTGGCTGTGACTGCAGCCAGCAGGACACAGACAGTTCCAGTTGCAGGTCCAAACAGCAGGTTAGCTGGGCAGTTGCAGGAAGGCCTCTGAAGCTTGATGTTCCAGTAGCTTAGAACAGGAGTTCAGTCATCTGACCCCTGGAGTCACTTAAGCCTGAGATGATGAAAACTGCAGGTCCAGTCTTCCTTCTCATCAAGCAGGGCAGATCTAAAGCAGCAGAGCAGCAGGATGTCCTTCTACTGTGGTATCCACAGGTCCAGGAGTGTACTGAATAGATAGGTCTGAAGGTCCAATATTTATACTTGATATCCACTTTGAAGTTGGAGATGTTGCTGGAGTTTCCCCTACAGAGGTGTCCGGCTTTTCTGGCCTCCCTGCCCTTGTCCCAGTCTGTCTAGGGGCAAATCAGGCTAGTGTGAAGTCTTTTGTGTGTGAGATGAGCCAGTGCCTTTGAAGTGCAAATGTGGTAGGTGACAGCTCCGCCCCCCCTTCAAGTCAGTGATGTCACACCCTAACAACACCTGGACTCTCTATTGTGATACTGTCTGGGAGAAATACACCAAGGTCAACTTCCAACTACACTTAGTCGTGTGACCCAGGAAACAGGCTGCAGGCACCAAATGCTTAGAACAAGAAAATGCCAACTTTCTAAAAGTAAAAAGAACAATTGATGAACAGAATACAAAACAATTTCATACATTCACCCCAGTACAGAGATCTGGGCCTAAATCCATCATTTGTTTGCTCACCATGCCATTCCAGTTTGAACCCACCAATATGCAAATCAGTGTTGAACCTGTGCCTCATGGGAACAGTCAATGGCTCGGTCCAAACTGGGGTGGTGTGATGAGCAAAGGAATGATGGATTATAACCAGATCCTTGTGACTGGGGTGAATGTTTGCATTGTCCAGCATTCCGTCCATCAATAGTTTCTTTTACAACTTTCTAAAAGTGGCATTTTCAGGATTGTGACTTAAAATCCAACTTTACCATCACAGAGGGTTTTAGATTAAAATTCCTCAGACACCAAACATAACTTTCCTACCTGCTCCCAATCACAAGTTGTCCCTTATTAAAATGTAATAAAGTAACCCAGTGTTAATTCTGTGGGAGAAGTAGGCCTTGCAGAACTGAAAGATGAATTTATGCACTTTTCACTACCAGGACAGGTAAAAATTAAAAAGTGCATGTCCAACTTCTTAAATACACTGCACCTTTGGGCTGTTTAGGGCCTGCCTTGGGGGTGACTTATATGTATTATATGTATTAAAAAGGTAGGCTTATGGCAGTTTAAAACTAGTCACACAGGCTACAATGGCAGACCAGGGGCCTGTTTGAAAGGCTACTTAAGTGGGTGGCACAATCAGTGCTGCAGGTCCACTACTAGCATTTAATTTACATGCCCTGTGTACATGTAGTCCCAATTTACTAGGAACGTATAAGTAAATTAAATGTGTAAATTGCGTGTAAGCCAATCTGACCATGTTTAAAGGAGAGAAAACAAGTACTTTAGCACAGGTTAGCAGTGGTAAAGTGTGCAGAGTCTTAGGGTCAACAAACATTAATTAAGCAAAACAAGAGGGGGGGAAGGCAAAACGGTTGGAGGAAGGCCACCCTACGGCTGACTGGTCCAACACATTCCAAGTCAAAGTTGTTCATGGGTGGATGGATTCCCCCACTAATTTTAAGAGAGCGGACTCCATTCCCCAAGCTTAGGAAGACTCAGAAGGCATCCCTTTTGTTATGAGCTGAAGCCTTTTTGTCATCTTACTTTTTCCCCACCTGTGCAGGTCTGCACAAGTGTGAGAAGTGTGGAGAAGTGTTAGAGGCGGCAGACCCGGAAGCTGAGATCTGTCCTGGACCAGGGTTCAATTCCCCGCCTCGGCGGGTCTTGGGCTAAAAATTCCACGGACTTGATAATTCTCGCTCCGGTGCCTTCTCGACTCACGGGTTCACACTCTGCAACTCTGGGCAATAGCTTGCTTAATCTCCACAATGGCCCCTTTGAGGTTCCGTGACGGTTCCGTGACGACTTGAACCCGTGTTTTCAAGTTTGTCGGAAATACATAAAATTAGTATCAGCGAACCGCAAATGATCCATTTAGTATATCCTAGTGTTTTCGCTACGCTACGAGCAAGAGCACTCCTTCCACTGACACATTTCTGATATACACACGGCATCCATCTTAGATCGTGGCCGCCATTTTTGTGGTTCCTTGCCCTCACATATGCAATAGCCTCTGATCATTTCATTCACTTCACTTTGATTAAAGACACGTAGCCTTAGCCGGAGATTCACCTCTTACATGACACGTGCACCTTAAACCAGATCACGCTGAAGCTGCATGACTCGACAAAGGCTGCCTCCTCTGCCCGAGGCCAGCCCACCTGAACTGGTTTTCCTGTCCATTGTACCTGATCATGATTAGGCGGCCGAAGCCGGTAGCCTTGCCCATTTACAACCTACAAACATCTCTTATCCCGCTTTTCTATCTTCTGCACCTGGCTCTGCTCCTTTCCTTCTGGGCTTTTATTAGGGGGAGGTAACGAACTTTATGATGAGGCGGTCCGGGTCTTGAATGCAATATTGACAAGGGATTGTGATGGACTGGTGGGAACCCCTCTTCGTGATGTTTGGTATCAGATATTATCGACAGTTCCTGTGTAACGCCAAATATTTATTGTTTAGAGACACAAAAGGTTTGGGAATGTACCGACATGTGAAATATTTGCCTAGAGCACAATTTTTGGTATATAAGGAGCAACCCTCAATGTACAAATCGAACAGTCTCCTGAATTCTGCCCGTGTGTAGATTCTGTGACTTCTGTGTCCCTGCAGTAATAAACCTTTGGTCTTTGACGCCACCATCGAGAAGCCCGTGTTTCTGTTCATTTGTGCACCAAGGCAGGTGGGACTCCGGGGTCTTTGGGTGTTGTACCCTGACACCTCTGGACGGAACCAAAAAGTCCATAACTCCAATTGGCGCCCAACGTGGGGCGACGTCATTCGGTACCGGTCCAAAAAGCCTGAAGAGTTCGAGAAGCTTCGTGTGAAGATTCCTGAGGGAGGCGCCCCACTTCATCGATCCCGGCATATCGCAAAAGTGGCCCTGAAGTTCTCTTCCACGAGGGTTCCCGTTCAGGACGGCTGCAGTGGGCCGTTGCCTTGACCGTCGCCCTGTCTTGGACCCGAAGTGGTGCAGTCCTTAGTACAGCGAAACGTGACGGGTTTCTCCTTGGTGACGTCTTCCGTGACTCAGTTAAGTATTTAGTGATAGCTAGCTGGTTACTTTTGTGAGGATTGTTAAAAATCCTTGATCGGTTCTTGGTTTGGTTTGGTTTCGTAAGATTATCACTAGTTGTTCTGGTTACGATAATCTATTTGGTTCAGTTTTGGGTATCGATACATCAGTTCGTTTTTGGTAGGCCTAAGTTCTTGGTTCAAGTGCACATATCTGTTTCGTGTTTGTTTGTTTTGTGTTCCAGACTGAAAATGGTAAGTCGGAAAATGTTGTCTTGTTTTAGTTGCAACAGTGACTCACAATTAGAGGATTCCTGTCTGGTTCCTCCGATTGGGACTCCCCTATATGACCTATATTGTAAGTATGGTGTGGGTCCTATAACTTATAATGAGATATGGGTCCGTTATTGTAAGAAGGATGGTGTCCTTAGTTGGCCACTGCATGGTAGTTTTGAACAAGAGATTCTCGACAATTTAGAAGCGAAATTGTTTAGGAAGAAAGCCCGGCCGGCAATGTTTGACTCTTTTCGTTATTGGCGGAAAGAATCCAAACAGAGAGAAATGAAAAGGTTGAAAAAAGAGCAAAAAGAACTAGAAGAGTTAACTCTAGAGCAAGCGACTAAACAGTTGCAGGCTGACGAGTGTGAGAAAGCCATAGATGTAGCCATTAGAGAGCATAACTTAGCGATTGACAAGTGCTATCCTGCCTTGCCATCGAAAATGGCTAAGATACTGGAGGATTCCGAAAACGATCCTCTGCTATCTTATCTGTTGCGGTCGCCTCCACCGTACGCACAAGGTGCTGCGGCTCCACTTATACCGAATGTTCAATTGCCGGTTGCTGGACAACCTGGTGTCCTTGTTCCTCAGAATCAAGTTCCTATACCTCCTGTGGTGAATGTAAATGTTCCTACAGCTCCTCCTCTTCCCGTACTGCCCGCTCCTATACCTACCACTGTACCTATTGGTCCTCAAACTATTTTCCTCGATACTCCTACTGTTTCGTCATCTATTCCTACCTCTACTGCATTCTCTATGTCTGCGAGTGTACTAACTCCACTTTCTGTTCGTCGAAGAATCACTGATTCTGTTACTAATATGCTGTCGCCTATATATAAAACCTTGATTAAGACTCCTACTCCTGACTCTGTTCAGAGACGGAGTCAGCTTCCAAGTACTGAGGAACGGGGAGTTTTAGACTCCACGGCTCTCAGATGGATTACAAAAGTTAGAAGATATAGTACGAAAGATGTGTTAGAGACATTTATGCAATGGGGAGAGCCAACGCAGCGATACGTCTTCAACGAGATGTGCTCGTTGTTGCGTGAGGAAATAGAAGAAGACGATGTCGAATCAGATTTGGAAGATTTAATTAAAATTCAAAAAGAGTTTGCTGCTGGAATGATAGTGGGCGATAATATAAAGGAAGCGATGGAACTCATTTTGAGTTTTAGGATTGATCCATCTCTTCGTTCCCCGAGAGATTTAGAGAAAGGTAGAATGAAGCCAAGTCGCCAATATCCTATGAGGGAAGTTCCTCCAATTTGGCGCGAAGCAGTACAACGTGATGATAATGCGGGTATTGCAGCTGCTCCAGCACAGTTCCAAAGAGTATGGATACATATTCCGTGGAAGCGAGCAGAAGTGTTAGCAGTGAAACAGGCCTTGCCAGATCCACGTAAGAATCCAGCCGGATATTACAAGGAATTGACACAGACAGTTGAGGCTTGTATAATGAACTTAGCCGACATTGATATGTTGTTTGGTAATGTAGTTCCACAACCAGTGTGGGCTAAAATTCGTAGAGAGGATCATCAGGCTGCTTTAGGTGGTGATTGGGCAGCTATCACTGCAGCAGATGCTCAACAAACAGGTGGTGCGAAACCCGAACCCCTAATTGCTAATCTTCCTGGCAGAATAATAGATTTAATGAAGACTCTGATGCCAGCATTGCGTGTTAATTGGGATAAATTATCCGCATGCAAGCAGAAGAAAGACGAAAGTGTCTCCGACTTCTTCACGAGGTTCGAAGAGACTTTTGTAGACCATAGTGGTCAGGATATGAGCACTGAAGGAGGACAGAGATTGTTTGTCGATAAATTTGTGCATAATTTGTTACCCGAATTATGCAATAAATTGAAAGACTCAGAAAGTGCGTGGGCTGTATCTACGACAGCGCAAATACTTGCGACTGCACAGTACTATGAAAATAGGGATAAAGAGGAAAAGGAGAAATCAGAGAAGAAAACGAAAGATTTAAAGACTAAAGTTCTTTTACAGCAGGCGTATCCGCCTCGCACGAATCAGACTAATATGCAACAGAATTCGTATCAAAAGACAGATTATAATTCGACCAGGCCTCAATACCAGTGGAATCAGTGTGCGTACTGTAAGAAAGAGGGTCACTATAAAAATGATTGTCAGATTTTAGCGCAAAATAATGCGGCAGCAGCTCAGAGAGGTCGTGGTGGTTTTGCACAGAATTCTAGAGGTCGGGGACGAGGTGCTATGCCTCCACAAACGAATAATCGTCCTTCTAATCACTTTGATCAACGAAATGTACAGTCAGCTCAACAGAATAGATCTCAGCAATATCTTGTTGAGGATTATTGTGAAGTTGAAGAGGGATTTCAACAAAATGGGTACTAGGACAGCCATGGACAGAGAGAGGGAGTAGTATCAGTTCCAGTGGATCAGAGTGGGCCTTATGTCGCAGTAGCAACATCAGGTGTAGTCGAACCGTTTCTGTTGGATACTGGTGCCGCAAAAAGTTCTATCATGCATGCGAAACTCCCTGGCGCACCTTTGTCTGGCTCAACAAATGTTTCCGTAGGTTTTTCAGGCGCCCCTGTGTACAACCCGATATCTGGTCCTTTGTCTATTTCTGTTGGACCGTGTCAATTGAAAGCACCCTTAATTTTGACGACAGGTTGTAATGAAAATCTGCTTGGTTTAGATTTGTTAAAACGACTATATGCGACATTGTACTGTTCTCCGGAAGGAGTACAGCTTACTTTGGGTAAAAGACTCACCTCTCCGATGTACTTGTCAATGGACAAACTCCCGCCGGAGCTACGTTCACTCCCTGATTCTCTTTGGGCGACTGGTCCCAATGATGTAGGTCTACTAGAGATTCCACCGTATGTAGTAACTTTGAAAGCGAATGTGAAATTTCCAAGAATTCCTCAATATAAAATATCGAATGAAGGTGAGCGTGCACTCTTATTGATTGTGCAAGATTTGATTAAAAAAGGTGTGGTTGAAGAAACGCGAGGAAATGTTTGTAATAGTCCTGTATTGCCGATTTTGAAACGAACTGATCCTACAAAGCCTCCAGTCTATAGGTTTGTCATAGACCTTAGAGAAGTTAATAAGATTGTAATTCCGCAGTTTCCTGTAGTGCCAGACATTACTGCCTTGCTAACATTGATTCCCGCTACAGCCAATTGGTTCTCAGTCATCGACTTGAAGAATGCCTTTTTCAGCATTCCGATAGCCGAGGAAAGCAGAGATATTTTTGGCTTCTGTTTAGGAGGTCGCAGTTTCAGATTTAAACGCGCTCCACAAGGCTACTGTGAAAGTCCATCTATTTACAGTCAAGCTTTAAAAAGCCAGTTAGATTCTTTTGTCCTTCCTCCAGGTTCTGCCCTAGTACAGTACGTAGACGATCTTTTGGTGGCTGCCGATGACAAGGAAACTTGCAAGACAGCTACAATTTCACTATTGCATCATTTGTCTAATTTGAATCATAAGGTGTCACCTTCCAAAATGCAATATTGCTGCCAAGAAGTAACCTACTTAGGTCATCTCTTGTCAAAGGAGGGAAGGAAGTTGACCCCAGAAAGAATAAAAGCAATTACGCAGATGAGTGTTCCACGCACACAGAGGGAAGTACGTGCCTTTCTAGGTATTACCTCTTACTGTAGGCAATGGATCCCAAATTTTTCACTTTTAGCAAAGCCATTGGTAGCTTTGACTGGGAAAAATGTTCCGAGTCCGGTGCCATGGTCTGATGAATGTCAAGAGAGTTTTACTGAATTACGAAAAGCTTTGTGTTCAGCTCCTGTATTGGGCACACCTGATTACAGTAAGCCATTCACGCTCTACGTTCACGAAAGAGAAGGTTGCGCGTTGAGTGTCTTGACACAGAAGTTTGGTGATAAACAACGCCCTTGTGCGTATTTCTCATCAACATTAGATCCGGTAGCTAGAGCATTGCCTAGTTGTTTGAGGGCTACAGCGGCAGCTGCGGCTTCCATTCGACAATCTGCTGGTTTGGTGATGAACAACATGCTAGTGGTCATGGTTCCTCATGCAGTGGATACACTCATGAACCGAACGAAGACACAACACCTTACTAGTGCGAGATTATCTGGTTACGAGCTGACGTTATTAGCGAGTCATATTCAGATCAAAAGATGCAATGTATTGAACCCAGCAACATTGTTGCCGACTGATCAAGAGTCGAGTGATTCTGAGCCACATGACTGTTATTTCAAAACGGAGGAAGAGACAAAAGGTCGTATCGACTTGAGGGATACTCCCCTATCCGACCCGGATGGTACGCTGTATGTGGACGGGTCATGTTTTAAATTGGAGAATGGTGATGTGACTGCTGCCTACGCGGTAACGACTTTGAAGACGATTGTGGAGACTGCAAGAGTGAGTCAGAATTCTGCCCAAGCTGCAGAGTTAATAGCTCTTACGAGAGCGTGTGTTTTAGCTGAGGGAAAGAGAGTGAATGTGTTTACAGATAGTCAGTACGCATTTGGCGTGGCCCATAGTTTTGGCCGGTTGTGGAGAGAAAGGGGTTTCATTACGTCCCATGGGACTAAGATTCAACATGGTCAGCTAGTTAACGACTTGTTAGAATCTCTAACCTTACCGACTGAAGTTGCGATTGTGAAGTGCAGTGCTCATAAAGCAATCACGGATGATGTTGGTCGGGGAAATGCCTTTGCTGATGAAACCGCTAAACAGACAGCTAGAGACATGATGAGTAGAATGTATGTTGCTACGTCTGCAAGATGGATTGCTGAGTCTGGAATGTGTGAGGACACAATGGAAAGTGTGAAAGAGATTCAGAAAGAAGCGACTGAGGAAGAGAAACGCGTATGGAGAGAAAGTACGGGCAAATTGGACTCGAATGGATGTTGGATCGATTTGACAGAACAGCAGCGTTGGATGTTGCCTGATGCGTATGTGCTTGCAGTAGTGACGATGGCGCATGGAGTGGCGCACATAAGTTCTAAAGGGATATGTAAGATGTTAGCTCCGGTTTGGAAGAATGAGGGAATCAGTAAGTGTGCAGAGAGAGTGGTGAAAAATTGTATGGTGTGCTTGATGCATAACCCTGGCAAGGGAACTCCAACTCCAGCTGGTCATTTCGCTCCTCCTTCCTGTCCCTTTGAAGTAATACAGTTAGACTTCATTCACATGGAACGCTGTAATAATTTGAAATACGTCCTGGTGGTGGTTTGTGCTTTTTCCAGGTGGATAGAAGCATACCCACTAAAGGACAACACTGCTTTATCAACTGCCAAAATTCTTCTCAAAGAATTTTTCCCTAGGTATGGAATGCCACGGATTGTATGGTCAGATAACGGAAGTGAGTTTATAGGGAAAGTTATGCAGAGTGTGTGTGCTGGTCTAGGATTGAAACAAAAATTTCATAGTGCGAACCATCCCCAGTCTGCTGGTTTAGTCGAGGGTTACAATGGCACCCTCAAGCTTAAAATAGCCAAAATTCAAGCATCCACAGGTTTGGCTTGGCCAGACGCACTTCCTTTGGCCTTGTTATCAACGAGAGCAACAGTGCATTCTAGAATAGGGCTTTCTCCATATGAGATTGTATTTGGCCGCCCGGCAAATGTCTGGGGTGTGCCAAGGCCTAAACAATTCTGCTCCATTGAATATCCTATGTTGATAGACTACCTTTATGACTTGACTGCTAAATTAAGTCTTATTCATCAACAGGTTTTTGATGCTTTGCCAAAGCCTCCGGAGAGTCCAGGGCATCAACTGAAACCGGGTGACTTCATAGTGGTCCGGAACTTCGCGAGGACAAAGAATCTTCAGCCTCGCTACATCGGCCCCTTCCAAATCCTGCTGGCAACGAGGACAGCTGTACGTGTTGCTGGCCGGAAGAACTGGATCCACGCTTCTCACGTAAAGCGTGTTCCACTGCCGCTGCCCTACGACGACTGGGTGAAGAAGGGAATTGGTGCCTCCGAATCTGAAATAACTCCAAAATTTGTCCCTTTCAGCGATGCCGATTTGATTTCTGACACTTTGAAACGTGACTCTCCTCTTGAAAAGACTACTTTGAACATTGAACATTTGTCTCCAGCATCAG
This sequence comes from Lissotriton vulgaris, assembly GCF_964263255.1. NCBI lineage: Eukaryota > Metazoa > Chordata > Amphibia > Caudata > Salamandridae > Lissotriton > Lissotriton vulgaris. The sequence continues at coordinate 1,305,007,231 of NC_141694.1, forward strand.
AAGAAACTTTGCCATCTGCGAACGTAAACTCTGCAACAGCTGCTAGTGATACACTATTTTCCGATCAAACAGTACCAGCAAAGAAAAGATACAACCTTAGAAGCCATAAAACGAACTAATAAAGCAGGCAACTGCATATTGTGATTTTGATATTTATATACATTGGACTTTTTTGCTTTTCAGCCAGGAAGTTTGCTATTGTTTATTGTTTTTAATAAATTGCCTTGCCGTCTGGGTAGCCGTAGGGTCGTGGCTGTGTGCCTAGTTTGAATTTGCAGGGGTCTGACACAAGGTCGATCTTTCTGTTAGTACTGGGAACTCCCAGGGCTGACAGAGGCATTTTCATCTACGTACACATCATCAGTGGTCGCGAGCGGATTGTAGAAGATGGAACTTCCTGCGCTGCAACGAGAAAATGTGATTTACGTTCGCAGAAACAGACTAAATAGAATTCTTCATAGCAAATGTTTCTTGATGCAATGTGCCATTACATTTTTGATTGTTTTAGCAACATTGGTGGGTGGAATTGTCTTTAGCATAAATTTGATTTTTGTGCCAGTATCTACAGTACCTCCCCTTGATCCTGCTATTTCTACTGTTTCTTCTATACACTCTTTTCACTCGTTTCCGGAACATGAGCAAGCTCGACGCTCAGAATTCATTAATAATACTTTTGTACAGCTCTTGCACCAACACCAACTGGTAGTTAACACGACAGACTGTTGGGTGTGTGGCTTGATACCCCACACTATGGATAAAGGTATTCCCTATCTGGTTTTGCCTTTCAGCTACAATGGATCATTTCAGGCCCTTCAAACCATCTTTGCTTATGCTCTTGAGACCTATCCTCCACGCCCACCACGCTCCACTAAATATAACTCTGCCAACAAAGCTTTAGTCCAGGGAATTATTGACATGATCAAAGACGTCAATAATACTCCATCTTACCCTAGAGACGAATTGCGAGTATATTTAAGTTGGAATACTTCAGAGTATCGCCTTAATTTAGGAGAAAGCAAGCGTAAAAGCTCAACTCCAATCTGGGTCGTACCTCACCGAGGTCAGGTCTGTTTGCAAGGTAATGGGAGAAATCCGAGAGCTCAGCTAGGGAGGAGTGAGTGCGTAGAGACTTATGTGTTTCCGGCTAACTCTTCCCCTGCCTTCCTTACTGCCAGGGGTACCTACTTCATCTGTCGAGACAGAGCTTATACATGGTTGCCTGCTGACTTTTCAGGTTCATGTTATATTGCTCGATTGTTGCCTCCGACATACACTGCTTCACCGGATTACCACAGAACAAGAGTAGCTAGAGGTGTTTTCAGTAAGGAAGATACCGCTGGTCAGGAAGCTGGAGACTTCTTCAAAGGCTTCCTTCCGTTCTGGGGGCCTATGGCCAATAGTAGAAACATACGTCAGCTAACACGGGTAGTTGAATCTACTATTACCGAAACTGCGGGTGCCCTTAGCAATCTGACAGCTGAGCTTCAGGCGGATAGGCTCATGACATTGCAGAACCGTATGGTTCTAGATGTTATACTTGCAGATCGAGGTGGGGTATGCAGAATGATCCAATCGAGCTGCTGTGTCTTTATTCCTAATAATGCTCCAACAGTTTACGAGGCGATCTCTAAGTTGCACAAGATTTCGGACTCCATACATGTAGATGAGGGAAACTGGTCCTTTATGGAGTGGGTTTGGACTCTGATCTCAGCGTGGGGATGGAAGGTTCTAATGGTCATTGGTGTCATCTTAATATTCCTATTCTCATGTTGTCTGATTATCCAGTGTGGTCCTGCTCTGTGTAGTCTTTGTGCTACAACCTGTTTTAGGAAACCACCTGCATTTGGAGAAAAGACACGAGAAAGGATGATGATACAACAACATGTCACTGACCTGATGAGCATAGAACTAGATTCAGACATAGATTGAGTAATTGCCTATGTAAGGGCAAAAGGAGGGTCTGAGGTTCCGTGACGGTTCCGTGACGACTTGAACCCGTGTTTTCAAGTTTGTCGGAAATACATAAAATTAGTATCAGCGAACCGCAAATGATCCATTTAGTATATCCTAGTGTTTTCGCTACGCTACGAGCAAGAGCACTCCTTCCACTGACACATTTCTGATATACACACGGCATCCATCTTAGATCGTGGCCGCCATTTTTGTGGTTCCTTGCCCTCACATATGCAATAGCCTCTGATCATTTCATTCACTTCACTTTGATTAAAGACACGTAGCCTTAGCCGGAGATTCACCTCTTACATGACACGTGCACCTTAAACCAGATCACGCTGAAGCTGCATGACTCGACAAAGGCTGCCTCCTCTGCCCGAGGCCAGCCCACCTGAACTGGTTTTCCTGTCCATTGTACCTGATCATGATTAGGCGGCCGAAGCCGGTAGCCTTGCCCATTTACAACCTACAAACATCTCTTATCCCGCTTTTCTATCTTCTGCACCTGGCTCTGCTCCTTTCCTTCTGGGCTTTTATTAGGGGGAGGTAACGAACTTTATGATGAGGCGGTCCGGGTCTTGAATGCAATATTGACAAGGGATTGTGATGGACTGGTGGGAACCCCTCTTCGTGATGTTTGGTATCAGATATTATCGACAGTTCCTGTGTAACGCCAAATATTTATTGTTTAGAGACACAAAAGGTTTGGGAATGTACCGACATGTGAAATATTTGCCTAGAGCACAATTTTTGGTATATAAGGAGCAACCCTCAATGTACAAATCGAACAGTCTCCTGAATTCTGCCCGTGTGTAGATTCTGTGACTTCTGTGTCCCTGCAGTAATAAACCTTTGGTCTTTGACGCCACCATCGAGAAGCCCGTGTTTCTGTTCATTTGTGCACCAAGGCAGGTGGGACTCCGGGGTCTTTGGGTGTTGTACCCTGACACCTCTGGACGGAACCAAAAAGTCCAGAACTCCACCTTGCGGCGGGATGCCTGACTTTCACCTTGTGGATACCCGCTCGGGCTATCACACAGGGGAATATCAGGACGGGTTCCCTAAGCAAGCGCCGGGACACCCACTGCGGGTAGCTGTGCGCTATATAAGCTCATTTACATTTACATTTGTGAGCATAAATGCCTTGTATACAAATGTCAATGTGGCCATGGGGGAGGGGAAGAGTATTTTAACCCCTTCAGGCAACATCCTCCTTATACTTGAAAATAGCTAAGGAGGGAACTGTGAACACATGCCTTTCATTCCTTTATGCTGTGGCAATGTGATGATGTTCTGCTTTGATAGTGGTGGAAAATGCCAGCAGTAAATTAACAATTTAACACAATACAATAAGCTTTTAAAAATTCAGCAGGTATGTCTTATTTACTCAGTGAAAACTGCAGTTCTGGGGTTTAAATCTTTTTCTGGATTTATTAATTAAATAGACGATACAAGTACTCTCTCACCTACATTCTACGGCCGGTGAGGAACTATATATAGCAACGAAATCAAGGAGAAACTAGAAAAGAGTAAGGGAAATACGAAAGAAGAGAAGGGTATATAGTCTATCTGGGTATGGTAGAGGCTCCAAAATGTACAGGCACAGTATCACCAACACATGAAATGTAGAAGGTTGTACTGCCAGTCCCCAGGCGGTTAAGTAGGTGCTTGAGCCGCCGACTGCAGTTTTTTTAATAGTAGCTTTTGAAATGTTGTCACTTGGAGTCAATTGCACCGTTAAATGTGGAAACATACATAGGGTTTACAGAAAGTAAAACTGAAATAAAAAGTGTTCTTTTCACATTTCTATTTGTGTCAAAATGTATTTGTTATTTTTGTAAAGCACTCATACTGTCAGAAGGCCATTTCAGAGCATTACTAAAATGTACCCTTACTTAAGGTCACATTTTTAAATGTATCAGAAATAATTGTCTTGGATTTCCTGTGACAAACCCGATATCAACTCCTCTGTATTCCTTCATTTATATTTAACACCTTCAATGCTATAGCAATTCCCCCCCCCCCCCCCCCCCCGGTGCTGGGTGTCCCTTAAATCCCATTGTTCATGAGCTCAGCTCATCATGAACACAGGAGCACTGTACTGCATGACGAGCTGAGCTCGTCATGAGCATGGAAGGGATTAAAGGCAGGTATGTAATTCTAAGTAATACTGTGCAAATGGTTAAATATTTATAAATGCAAGCACTGCTCTTTAAATATAGCCCATGCATTGTAAAATCATTCTAAAATTCTCTACTTTAAATTATGTACGGAAACATTCATTGTATACATGTTTTACCATTAATATATCCCATATAGCAAACATCCAATCACATCTCTTCCTGTAAAATAGGCTCATTCCTATAAAAGTGATGCCTATGATAGCAATGTGACATAATTTTCTGTGAGGTGACGCTGCATGGGTCATTTCGTATTGTATAAGCAGGACACTATGGGCCCGATTCGCAGAACTAACTTAAGACAAAATCCTAAACTTACTATTTTTGGTATTCACAGAAGGCATTTAGTAGTAGTAAAGTTAGGATTTTTCTTAAACTTAAGACAGACTAAAGACAGACTTAAGACAAACTTAAGACAGACTAAAGTTCGGATTTGGTCTTAAGTTTGTCTTAAGTCAAACTTAGGACAAAATCCTAACTTTACTACTACTAAATGCCTTCGATGAATATCAAAAGTAGTACGTTTAGGATTTTGTCTTAAGTTAGTTCTGTGAATCACCCCCTAATTGTTTTCAGAATGTGTGCCCTAGCCTTGACCCCTTTAGGGACCACCCCTACAGCTGCCATGTGTTCAGCACATTTTAAGCTTTGGTTGCACCGCTACCAAGTTCGATATTTTATAATTCTTTGACAATTGTAAGAATGTATAGGGTAATGCTAGTTTGGAACCAGCCTTTGTAAACCAGGTGCCAAGTGGCACAGGGACTCAGAGACCTGCGGGGTCCACTGAACCCTGAGTCTTGGAGTGTTTTATCATTCATTTTATCATTCAAACAGGAACCCAGGGACCATTTCCGCCTTGCCACACTGGCTACGCTACTTCCCAAAATGTCCACCGGGTCATCGGAGATCATGGTCTCCGCATTCCTAGTGGAGGAATGATAGCAAGAGATTACTTGTGGCTGAAGAACCTTCGGTGGTGCGGCGAATGCGCTTTAGGCACAGATGAAGGCCGGCCGGATCACATGTCAATAGAGCAGGCTCAGCTTTCCATTTTAGTTCAGTAAAGAAAAAAAACATCCAAAGCAGGCTTTTATTCTACATATCCAAATAAAAATATTCTTGACACGCAGTTAGTTTTATGCCTGCACCTCAGGATCTTTTCCTTGCCCTGGTCCGCTATGTTTTGCACTCAGAAACCAAACATAGTCTGCAGTTTTCGGATACAATGTTCAATACATGCAAGTGGTGTGAAGCACTCATAGCGGGGCACACTATCGAGATGACATATCCCCGGAGACCATGTTTTTAATGCTGTACAAACTTTTTCTGAACAGTGCAAACAATACAAGGCATGCTATTTGCTAATGTGATCTGCAAGGTGTGCAAAAACCAAGGCTGCATGCCTTGAAACAGTGCTCTATGCAGAGTGGCACACAGCACAGCCTAATTCATGTCAAGCACTTCACCATGTGCTATGAAGATTTAACAATGGCAAAAGTGGAAAACAACATAATTACATACACATCACCGGCTTCAGTACACATATACATACAAGGAACAGGCTTCAGTACACATATACATAAAAGGAACACCTTTTGTGCATAGTAGGTGTACATGAAAAACCCTCTTTGAAGTGTTTATTTATGGAATATCACTATTGGGGGTGGGGGGCTACCTTATAACTTTCTAACACCCTTTTAGTCGTCCTCAAACTCTACAGGGATAAAGAGCCCTTACTACAAATCCGTCACCCAGCATGCAATTACAGCGCAGTAGTTACACCCATGCTTTAGCTTTCAACATCTTAAGCGAAAGTTTGGGTGCCACGATTGCTTTAAAAATAAAGAAATGGAAAATACTTTTTTTCTATTTCTTTACATTTAAAGCAATCGCTGTACCAGCGCCTTCACGTAGGATGTTGAAAGCCCTAAAGTGTGGGTCTCGCGATTGCTTTATTTCTTTACTTTGAAAGCAATCGCTGCACCCACTCTTTAGCTTTTCAACATCCTACGGTAAAGCACAGGTGCCGAGATTGCTTAAGGTCTCGCATTTGGGAGAGTTTGAGCTGCAAATGAGAGACCTATTGGATTGCAAATGTTTGGTATATTTTGTTGGCGGCTTTGTGGCTGTTATACACTAACGGGGTAAGATTTGCTATTCCCACTCCAAACAGAAACAATTATGGTGATGGTGTTGGCCACTAAAAGGGTAAGATTTACTATTCCTGTAAGACACTACATTATTTCACTAATTCATAAATAGCAATAAAAATAAAATAAATCATTACAAAATAAAATATAATAAATAATATCCTACTACATGTATTTTTGATTATGGAGTTATTTGAATCCAAATCATGATCCATGACACAGAAATGGATACTACTCCCCCAATGGCTTTGAATGTTTACACCACAGAGCCTTGTGGTAGAGCTATAATGTTTCTTTTGAAGTTGGGGATCATTTGACATCAAAGAGTGATGCCATTCTGCTTGATATATCTGCTATTGTGCCATAGCAATCACTAAATATGCGTGCAGTTTATTGCTCTTAATACAGTGTTGCAATTAATCAAGCATGACTTGAAAATACTGACATTTCGTAAAAACGGGGAGGTTTGAGTGGATTATGACAAAAGAAAATATACAAAAAGTTCAGGCTTAATAATATTCTAGTATTCACTTCGAAGGATAGGTGACTCTGAGCACAATTTTTGTTAATAGAGACCATTGGGCATGTGAAGCCAACTTGGCCGGCTCAACTGTACATGCAGTGTTACATCTATTGGAAGCTTTTCTTGAATAAATAACTGCCATGGTCACCTAAGGAACAACAACATGATATGCCCCTAGGTAAAAGGTACTGACATTCTGAAGCGTCTTATATGTGTAAAGGCCCCCTAAGTAAGAGGTACAGACATTTAAGGGCTTCTTATATGGATAAAGGTACCTACGTAAGAGGTACTGACATTCTGTGGCTTCTTTTATCAATAAAGCCCCCTAAGTAAGAGATACGGACATTCTCGGGCTTCTTATATGGATAAAGGCCCCCTAAGTAAGATGTACTGATATTCTGCAACTTCTTATATGGATAAAGGCCCCCTAAGTAAGAGGTACTGACATTCTGAACCGTCTTATATGGCAATAGCCTCCCCCAAATTAGAGGTACTGACATTCCAGGGCTTCATATATGGATAAAGACCAACTAAGTAAGAGGTACTGACATTCTGAGGCTTTTTTATCGATAAAGCCCCACTACGTAAGAGATACTGACATTCTGGGGCTTCTTATATGGATAAAGGCCCCCTAAATAAGAGGTACTGATATTCTGCAGCTTCTTATATGGATAAAGGCCCCCTAAATAAGAGGTACTGACATTCTGAACCGTCTTATATGGCGATAGCTCCCCCCCCAAACAAGAGGTACTGACATTCTAGGGCTTCATATATGGATAAAGACCCACTAAGTAAGAGGTACTGGCATTTTGGGGCTTCTTATATGGATAAAGGCCCCTTAGGTAAGAGGTACTGACATTCTGGGGCTTCCTATATGGATAAAGACCCCTTAAGTAAGGAGTACTGACATTCTGAAGCATATTATATGGCAAAAGGCCCCTTTAGTAAGAGGTGCTGACATTGTGGGGCTTCTTGTATGGATAAAGGCCCCTTAAGTAAGAGGTGCTGACATTCTGAAGCATAATATATGGCGATAGGCCCCCTTAGTAAGAGGAGCTGACATTCTGGGGCGTCTTATGTATATAAAGGGCCCGTAAGCAAGAGGTACTGATGTTCTGGGGCTTCTTATATGGCTGAAGGCCCGTTAAGTAAGAGGTACTAACATTCTGGCGCTTCTTATATGGATAAAGGCCCCCTAAGTAAGAGATAATGCCATTCAGTGACTTCTGATATAGATAAAGGCCCCCCAAGTAAGAGATATTGACTTTCTGGGACTTCTTATATGGATAAAGGCCCCTTAAGTAAGGGGTATTGACATTCTGAAGCATAATATATGGCGATAGGCCCCCTAAGTAGGAGGTGCTGACATTCTGGGGCTTCTTATATGGATAAAGGCCCCTTAAGTAACAGGTTCTGACATTCTGGGGCGTCTTATGTATATAAAGGGCCCCTAAGCAAGAGGTACTGATGTTCTGGGGCTTCTTATATGACTGAAGGCCCCTTAAGCAAGAGGTACTGACATTCTGGGGCTTATTATATGGATAAAGGTCCCCTAAGTAAGAGGTACTGACATTCCGGGGATTCGTATATGGATAAAAGCCCCTTAAGTAAGAGGTATTGACATTCTGAAGCATCTTACATGGCGATAGGCCCCCTAAGTGAGAGGTACTGATGTTCTGGGGCTTCTTATATGGATAAAGACCCCCTAAGTAAGAGGTACTGACTCTCTGGGGCTTCTTGTATGAGTAAAGCCCCCCTAAGCAAGAGGTACTGACATTCTGGGGCTTCTTATATGGCTGAAGGACCCTTAAGCAAGAGGTACTGACATTCTGGGGCTTATTATATGGATAAAGGTCCCCTAAGTAAGAGGTAATGACATTCCGGGGCTTCGTATATGGATAAGGGCCCCCTAAGTAATAGATACTGACATTCTCGGGCTTCTTATATGGATAAAGGCCCCTTAAGTAGGAGGTACTGACATTCTGGGGTGTCGTATATGTATCGAGGCACTCATGCTCAGACCTAGATACATTAATTCTTCATTTCATCTTTCTTTACCTCGTATAATAGGCAGACTGCAACAATGTGAATCACAAATGGTTCAATTTGCTGGCAATGCTTGATCTTTATGTGGAAGTGATAAGTTCTAAAACAGTTTTCAAGAAACCTCTTAAAATGATCTGAGAAAGAGATCTCCCTGTAACAACTGCATACTTCTGAAATGGGTTCCAATGTTGCAATGATACTTAGATGACCTTCCCCGTATGGAAGCTGAAAGGACTCTACTAAATTTCAGGTTTGGGAGAATTGGTGTAAGGGAAATGGAGGCTATAGGGAAGGGTACTGTGAGTAGAATGACAGATGTGGGTCAATTATACATGTTTTGTGTGTCTGCCCTACACAGTTATTCTATAATGGAAAATTAAATAGCTGCCTCCCATTCCGACAATTGGAAAGTTTCAGCACTTGATATGGAAACCTACGTTTTGGTGTTCTGAATTTCTGAAGCGATTTAAGAATCTGGTGTAATATGATCTGTTAATTTCTGCAGCTGTTTGTATCATTTGTGTGGTTCATAGACACCAAATAAAAGCTCTATTAACTACGTTGTGAACCTGCTTCATGTATTTATCCACTCTCACTAAGAGCCCAAAAACAAGCAATCACCTTTACACTGTAGACGTACCATTCGGTTATCCACATCCACTTCTGACTAAGTTTCTCAGTCATGAGCGGCCCATGCAGGTAAGAGAGGGGGGTGGAGGGGTGGGCTGTGGGGCGGGAGTCGATAGACGACGAGGAGGGAAAATAAAAGAAAAAAAGAAAAACATTTACCTTGCAAGCACACTTATTTTTCGATCCCCCACCCCGCCGCCCCACTGCTTTTACCTGCATGGGCCGCTCCTGTGACCTCAGTCTTGCCACTACCCCTGTATTCACCTCCTGATTCTGAATACCACAGGTCAGATTAAGGGATAACATCAGTGCAGTGGCGCTGCAAGAAGTGGTTGGTGGGGGGCGGCTGCCCTCCTCCCACTCTTACCTGCGGCATTGCCAGCGCTCCCCGCTCCTACATATGGCAGTGGGGCGGCAGCTGCAGGTATCGCCACAGGCGACAATTAGCCTAGCTGCGATTGGAGCTGATGGTTTCCAATGCTCAGTACCAGCACTTAATTATCAACACCAGCGCTTTTCATGAGGCCCCGTTAAGGACACATTTATTTGTGGTAGGCACGGGGTAGATTAAGTAATTTCCCAGAATCACAGGATGTTGAGCCCACACCGAGACTCAAACCTTGTTCTCCAGCTCCGAAGTCGGCAGCTGTGGCTATTACACCACATCCTCTCCCGCTTTCATTGTTAGTAGTTGGTTCTGCTTTAGGCGACCCTAACAAGAGAAATTGGCTGGTGCAAGCTGCCTCCTGACGTCAGCCTGGCACTGATTTTTTTTATAAATTAACCACTGAATAACATGCAGGATCAGTTTTTACCAAAAGTGATAAAAATATGTTGTCTTTTCTGACTTCATTTTCCCATGATAATTCCATCAAGCAATACGTGGAGAGATTTGCACAAGGAAAGACACCTTGGTCCAAAGAGTTCATGCAACACAGCACAGTACGTAAAGTAGCTGCAGTGTGCTGCATCGCTTGAATGGGAGAGGACAAAACTGCACAACATTTACTAAGAAGTGACGTATTTCTTCTCTCTCCATGTGCTGGCGCACTTTTGGCAACCAAGTGACCACACAGGTATCCTTGTGCCTTAGTGCAAGGGTATCTGCATTGTGGTCAGCATAGTTTTTGAGCAGGAAAGGGCACCTTCATGTACAAAAACTATGTTTTCATACATTTTGCTCTTTGTATGTGTGCTGTAGAATGCATTGCACACTCGAAGAGGAAAAATTAGGAGAAATTAAACATGTTCTCCTTGTTACCTTTGCCTCAGGAAGCACAGGATTTTGTCACAAATCGTTGCCTCAATTTTTTTGTAGACAGGGGTTTGTGTCAGGACCCACAGGTGGTTGCATAGAACCTCCATAAACGAAACCACTCATGCAACGCCCCCTTGCAACTAAGTATTGCAAGTCTGCACATTGCACTGCCTTCGGTTACTTTGAGTTAAAATCAATGCAAATCACGATGAATGTTGGATTGCAAATCTTACTGGTACACCTTACGTTGGGTCTGCTTTAAAAACATAACACAAAGCCGACGCACATTTGTTGCACATCTAGGCCTTTGTCCCAGCACAATTTTCGCTCAATTTTGAAAGCCAAATCGAGTGCAAACACATATGGTGCCTGACTTCACATTTGATGGTGAGCTTCAATGAGACTGTTAGTGTTCTACAACACAGAATACAATATATTTTAGGGAAGCTCTTGCGTCAGAGCCCTTGGCCACATTTGACTCTGTGCTTTAAACTACACCAGAAGAAAGCCATCTGGCAGTACATCCTTAAAACAACTCACTAGTGACGTTGAAAAGAGGAAATAAACGAAAACAAATGTGTTGATTGAAATGCAAAGTATTCTGAGAATATCTTGGAGGAACGCCCACTGTACTTACAGTAAAGCCCTTTGGTAGCTAATTGTTCCTGTCAGATTTCCATGACAATTCCAGCACAAAAACTATCAAAGCTGATAAGGAGAAATAAATAACATGAAGGGGGAATTCATACACTATACAGGGAAGTAAAATAAAACCATTTGGTACCAACAATGAAGCATTGTATAAACTGCTAACAATACTAATGCACATCACTGGGAATCAAAGGCAATTTTTTTATTGAATAGGCATCTGCTACACCCTGATCTGCAATAAGGCATCATGTGAGCATTGTGCTAAACAAACCTGTCCGCCATAGAGGGAGCACATCTGAACTGTTCTAAATCTGCGACCTAGACTCTCCACAAAGTATCTCACAATTTCGAATTTACCATGTTCATAGATCCACCAAGGAGAAAAGTCTGACTTGCCCCTCAAACAATTCCAGTCCACCAGGGCTACATCCTACAATCTAGCCATCGCAAACCCCCTCACTTTCAGTCTACCCCAAAAAAATACCCATGCCCTTTCAACCTCGTTTTCACTGCATTCTTGTTTCCTCTTTTCTGCCATCTTGTCTAAGTTACCTCAAGCTCTATCTTGATGGTGAGCTGATGCTATCAAACTTATCCAAACTAAAGAACAAATAAATAATTTAACTCGTGACCACATGTGTAACTTGAATGGTGTCCCAAACTTACGAGGTTACTAGTTAAAGGCAAAACAATTCTCCTACTCATTGACAGAGATGTGGTGAAATGTCAGATATTATGATGTTATTGAATGTTATGGCCATTGTAGAAGTGAACAGTCTGCTATTTATAGGAACATGTACCACATCTATGTATAACAGCTATATATATTTATATATTCACTGAAAAAAACAAAAGAACTTTATAGTAAGGTGTAGAAATAAGACTTAACTCCCCCCCCACACCCCCCCCCCGGAAATTCACAGACAAAATGTTGAAGTGATGCATTGATTATAACCTCACATATTACTTTACTCATGACACGTTGAGACTTTACGAAACACACCAAAGAAGACAGCTGCACACCAAGGCCTCATATACCCTGACCCTTTAATCCTAGCTTACATCTTGATGCCCCCACTTCCTCCTGTTACTTCCCCTGAACATCAACACTCTTGACTGCTAGACTAGCTAGTACAATAACAATGTGCCTAGCTTAGTGAGGGTAAATTTCACTTCTATAAAGGATTCAAGGCAAGGATTATGCTTTCCTTCTTCTCTTTAATACCATATCATAAATCACAGCAGCCATTTAAGCATTATAAAAACTACTTTCCCCATGAACACCATGGAAAATAAAAACCATAAGAGTTTATAAGTCCATGTTTAGCCTCTGCAGCCAGGTCCCATTATAGTCCTTTGTCACTGCCTGCTCTCCCTCTTTCTTTGCGCAAATCACGCCATAAGTTACTGCTCATGCATCGTGTTTAGCTCCAGCACTTCCTGCAAAGACATGCTGCATCAGTAACCATTCCACAAGCTCCTCTCACACACAGAACATCATCAATTAAGTGAAAGAACCAACATTGCAATAATAGCTATTCAACTTTGATCAACATAGCCTTTACACTGAATCGTTAAAGGTAAAACAAACTACATACTCCTGACTTGATCTCCAGGTGGGATAATCCTTTCCTCCGTGTACCTAATAGAAGTGATACTTACCTGGACTACGCTTGGCAAATCTCTATTTTATCTCAGGACCAGAGGCAGGGAGTATGTTAGTTCAAAGCCTACTAACCACCAATTGGGCTACATCCACCACCAGCTTAATGTACAATCTCTTAAAAGTAGAGTCCTAAGACCTGTCCTCTAAACGTACCCATAGACAAAAAGCTTTTGAAGCCTTTGCTGAGTGTGCTCCGAATACTTTGGTGTATATGCCAGCTTCTTGCATCACAAATCAGACCCATCGGGCTATCGTAGGTGAAGATACTGTTTTGCACGGTTTTCTCACTGCAATGAGAAGCTGTCTTTTGTCCGGAGGCCAAACCGCCAAAGTCATTTGCTCATATACCTTGGGGCACTGAACCACACACAGTTTGGGGGATTCTGAAAACGCTGGATAAACAATTGTGTGAGAATTAGGCTTTCTACATCTACTTACTGTGAAAACTACCCCCTCAGGGAAGAACACCCTGGCCGTTCAATATAAGGCTCGCATGTCTGAGACTTTCCTGCATGAGACAACACAGAGTAAATTTGTAACTTGGCTGAGAGTTCTTTCCATGACTGAAATCGATTAGGTGGTGACAAGAAAAGATTCAGAATTAGATTACCATCCCAAAGCACTGCACAGCACTGTTCCAGTGGAAGAGAGAGGTGAATCCCTCTAAGCAACCTGCAGACAAAAGGATGCTCGCCAATTGGGGCACCATCGACGTGAGCATATCCCAATGAAATCACTGACCAAATAGCATTAATTGAACAATATGCCGACCCATTCTCTGCTGGGCTTGACAGGAAATTGAGCACCTGGACTACATCAGCACCCACAGGACCCACACCCAGTCGCAGTCACCAATGTCCCCTTCTCGTGCAGGACGAATTGTAACATTTGGTGGTGCTGTCTGCCCAAGCACTGGAGAGGAAGAACTCAGAGTGGTGCGAAAGATCTAGGAGTTTCCAACGATGCCTGTAATTCGCATCCCCATTAGATGCAATGAACCCTCTGCTAACAACCAATGTGGCTCGAGATCTGGACTCAGCAGAATGCGAGGAAAGTGAGGGAGTCGGATTGAAGAATCCCAACAAAGTTCCAGAAGCACTGGAAACTATAGTTGAGACTTCCAGATAGGTGTTATCATGACAACATCTGTCTGTTGCCTGCGTAACTGAGCTGATGCCTTGGAGATCATCGAGAAGGAAGTTAAGGCATAATCACTTTCCTGACTCCAATGTTGGAGGAACGCATCTGTCGCCTCTGCCTGCGGGTCTTGCCTCCAGCTGAAGAAACATGGCAGCTGGTGATCGAGTCGAGAGGCGAACAGGTCAGTCAAGAATGGACCTCATTTGTCGACCAGCCTTTGAAAGACCTGATTGTCCAGCTTCTAAAGGCTCGAATCCCGATGGTGGTGCGGTGCCAGTCTGCTATATGGCTTGCTTGACCTGGGAGTTACTCCACCGTAACTGAGACCTGATTCTCCAGACAGAAAGTTCAGAACTCCAAGCCATGTTAGCCAGGGCACGGAACCTGATGGCCCCCAGGTGATTGATATATCTCACACGTGAGACATCTTTAATAGGACAGAAGACTGAATCTGGTTCTTCATCCAACACTGATCAGTGAACAACCCTGCCAGGAGCTCCAAATCATTTATGTGTAAGTTCTGTTCTAGTGGTAACCAGTTTTCTGCTGTGGAGAGATCCCCACACCTGGCACCCCAACTGGACCTGCTGGCATCCGATTCTATAACATGATTGAGAGCGGAACCTTGCTCTCTCGTACCAGGCCTCCATATGGGTGAGCCACCATTCTATTTATTCTCTCGCTTCGTCTGACAGCAGAACCGACTGCAAATATGTTAAGCCTTTTCTCAGTGGTTGTGTCTTGAGGGGCCACAGGACCGAATAGTAAAGAGGGCCTGGAAAAATTGCCTGAATCGATGAAAAGAGGAGTCCCATCAGGTGAGCAATCTGTCTGAGTGACTTGTAAGGTTTGGCCAACACTTGGCGGAGATTGTGCCTGATCTTCGCCATCTTCGGAGATGGAAGGCTCTGGGATGAAGATGTTGAGTTCTATGACGAACCCTAAGAAGGTTTCTCTCTGAGCAAGTACGAGAAGAGACTTATTGTCATTGATTATGAACCCCAGGCCTTGCAAAAGGGTTATCGCTGCCTGGAGGTGCGCTACCAGTTTCCTGGGGAATTGGGCCTAAGAGGAGCATGTTGTCTAGATAAACAATAAGCTGAATTCCCTTCGCTCTGAGAAATTCCATAACTGACTTGAGGACCTTCATAAAGCACTAGGGTACTGACGACAGACCGAAGGGGAGAGTGGTGAATTCAAAGGTCTGGGAGAGCCACATGAACTGCAGAAAATGGCAGTGAGAAGGAAAAACCATAACCGCTAGGTACACATCTTTCATGTCCAGGAGCACCATCCAATCAGACAGAGGCAGCACGTCCCTGAGGAGATGAATGCTGTTCATTCTTAAGTGGTGGTATATCTGCCACTCATTGAAGTTGCGCAGGTTGATCAAAGGGTTGCAGCCCTGTTGGTCTTGTTGACCAGAAAAAGGTTGCTGTTAAAACCATTGGAAAGCACGACTGCTTCAACACATCAGTGATGTTTCAAATTTTCTTTTCTTACGTGAACAAAAATGGGTCTTCAAATTGTCATGTGACACCGAAGGTCTAAATGACGCAATAACATGGGTGTCGCATTTCAAGAAAATGATGTTAAGTATATCAGGATAGTCTTGAGAATGAGCCCTAGCCTATATCATTTTATTGCGGCCGTGCAGGCAGACTGAACTAAGACCAATAACTGCATATCATGCCGTACATCTCTTGTTTGCTACTGCCACGATACACTATATTGATATAAATAATATTGCCAGAAGTTTTATGACAACAGATTGGCATAGCTTACAACATATTGTCTATGCATATATAATCATTTGGTGTAGTGAGATATATATATATATATATATATATATATATATATATATATATATATATATATATATATATAGCAATATTTGCAAATTCTAACAAGGCACCATTGCGTATCCAATATTATGTAGGCACAGAAACAACATGTTTAGTAAATGCAAAGCATATACATATATATTTTGGTCAATGCAAACATGACTACAAATAATGACTGTACTTCAATAAATTGTCATTAAAAATACAGTCATTCAAAATCATATCAGTTACGCTTTCTCGCTGTACTTATGACTGAATCTCAATACAAAACAGTATATAAACAAAGGTTAGATCTCGCTCACGGATTGCAATTCTCAGCATACGTGATGCGACGTGATAACCTGTAGGGGAATGAGACCTCGTAGCCCAGGGGTGTTACATATAATAATATTGCGTGAATAACCATCTAACTGAGGCAACCTAGAGTGGAAAAAAAAGTACAAATATCAGTATTCTTGACGCGAAGTCCTCGGAGTGTAACATACATGAATATTGTTTCGCGAGTGACCTTGGAATTGGAAGCATCACTCAATGTGGTAGCCCATAGTAGTGGACGAGACGTCTGAGGCGAGAGGTATTCAAAACTACAAGTACCGTCAGGTTTGTAGTCCTGATGTCTATCCTCTGTAAGACGCCTAGATTTACTTTATTATTTTGAAACACTGTTATTTCTTAAAATACTGTACATTAAAATGCGGGCCCCAGGGGAAGAAAGGTCGCAGACCAGTTTTCCCCCTGGGGATTTCGCGCAGACCGGAAGGACAAGGTGTAGAGGTGGGATTAGAAGGGCAAGGGGTGGGGATTTGGGAGGGCCTAAAAGGTGTTGGGAGAGGAGGTTCAGCCTCTTCCGAACACCAAGCACCACCGGGGGGACTTTAGAAGAATTTTGTCCACCCACCCACCCTACAGGTCTTAAGTGATGGGCTTGGGAGTGGTTTTGGGCCTGAGTGTGCCAGTTTAGGGCAGGTTGCAGGGCAGAGGCGTGGCGGTACTTTGGAGGAGTGGTGAGTCACATACGGGCGATCCACCCCTCGAGGGGGAGAACGGTACATGGGTGACTGATAGCGGGACACGGGAGGCAATGAAGGAAATTCAACAGAGGATGCTCTGAGGGCAAGTGAAGGTGAGAATGGGGAGAGGAAGGAGGTCGCCGAGTGAATGGGGAAGAGTCAAACAGGTGAGATGGTTTTGAGAAGGAGGAATGGAGAATGAGTCGGCATGGGGTGGGGAAAGTAAATTTATTGCATTTATGTACTATGTAATAAAGTCTAAAGGAGTGCAACCGTGTCCTAATAAATGACCTTTTACGCTTCAAGTAACAGCGTGGAGTGTGGTTCTTGCGCGATAGCCTGTTCCTGCATAGATCGGGCAGCTTGTCACCATAACCAATAAGAGATTACGGTTATCGAAATTAATGAGGAAAACTACATTTCCCTGCGTCTGTGACGTAGCTCTGTAGTCCGTGATGATGCAATCACTACACGCTGGTATCGTGTCAATTACCAATACCGGTCATCACTTTACTTCAAAATAAAAAGACGGTCTGGGTACTAGTTCGTTACATCCATCCCAGTGATATCAAAGCTGGAGGCAACGACGGATAGGTAAGGAGCCAGAGAATATACTGGTTGTAATTTAGCTTTTGTCGAATGTCAATATTTTTGCCGTTCGTTATCGAGCAATCTGTTTCAGAACATGAGGATGGTTTGTAGACAGCGCATTATGTTCTTTAGAGAGCGCAGTGTTTCTCTATACAATCAGCCCATTTGCCTGCCATATGCGAAACGGCTGTCCGTGCCAAAGAGCATGTTTTTTCAAAGAAGAGAAGTATTCTGCTGTCTGCTTACAACGCAAAGGGGTTTGCAGAGAGTGCAGTAGATTCCTATATAAACAGCCTGGTTGCATATATGAAACAGCTGTTTTTTCCAAAGTGCACTGAGTTTTAGGAAAAGAACATTTATATTTTGGCAGCATTATTTGTTGTCAAGTTTGCCATGAATGTAAGACTATCACATGAAGGCTGTTACACATTAAAAAAATTCGAAATACATTTAATCAAAGTTTTTGGGAGAATTAGTTTTTTACTTGGCCCTAGATAAGCTAAGATATGGGGTTTGAATAGAACAGCACATACAATACAGGAATGAACTGCAGAGAAAACTAAGTTATAATATTCAGTTATATACAGTCTAGATACTGGGATTATGATTTTCCCACAGAGCGGGCCTCTTTGACTAGAGCTGGTTGCCAGGTGAGGTGATGTCTAGTCCTCGTGTTGCATTGGTAAGCAATTTTTCCCTTTCCTACCACTGCATTTTCTTGAGCAAATGTAGATTGTAAAAAGATTGGAACAACAGGATGTATTTTTATCAGTGGTATACTCACTTTTTTCTCCAGATGTTGCATACATCAAGTACACATGGAGGATCAGAATATGGATCATACATGGTAAAACAGTGTCCAACTAATATGTAATAAACTTTATAAATTGCAGTGACAAAGTATTTGTACATAAAGGTCCTGAAGGAAGCTTGGGAGAGTTATCCCGTTAAGCTGAAACATGTCGACCAGATAAGCAGTGAATAAATATAACTGCTTCTTTATCTTCCTCTCACTATTTTTTCAGTAGGAATCCAACTTAGAGATGAGAATTAAGAGGAATACTATTACTCTATTGTCTCCATTGTATATCCTATTTTAATACACTCACTTTTTTGTTCTTGCACTGCACTGATTAGAAAAGAAAAATCCTTTCATCTACACTCTTTTTCCTCCTGTAAGAAATTCTACAAGAGGATACAACTCATTCAAACCGTTCCTCTCCTGGATGGAGAAAGGACGAGTAAGAGTTGTTTGGAATCCCAGATGATGACACTGGGCACTTTATGTGTAATGATGGGATACCAATTATCCTGAAGTGGATTTCTTTCTCTTTAAGTCACTCTTTAAGATGACTTTCTATTCTATATCTTGATCCAGTCTTTTTACACCTTTCTTTAGTACTCAAGAATCCAATAGGCCACAGATTATTTAGTTGTTGATGAATAGGAGAAGGGGGATTTAATCTGTGTGAGTGTTCAAATTGTCCCTCAGGCCCTCCACTCAGTGTTTTTTTTGTTTTTTTTTATGCACGACTGACTGACAAATGGCGGGCTTCTGAAGGAGGGCTAAAACCGCCTAGTCTATGAGCACTGTGTCGCGGGTGGAAAAGCAAATGTATCTTGGGTGAGAAGCTTGATGGGGGAAAAGAAAATTCTATGTGGAACCCCTGCCCTGTCTTAAAGACCCATGCATCTAAGGGAATCGACCCCAGGCTGATAGAAACAATGCCAGCTGCCCCCTACCTTTATCTGACCAGAAAGAAGTACACTTACCGTTTCAGGCATTGCATCTGCTTGTCCTTTGAATCCTCCATGACCACAGAAGTGTTTTCCTCTTGTCAGGTAGAAGTTGGTGAAGCAAGGGTTAGTCTGGTATTGGCTGTGCCTGGAGTCTTGTCCTCTGGGGGGTGTTGGGTTAGAGAAATGACTGGTGGAGTGGCCCCTGCCAAGACAGGACCCTTGGAAAACCCAGGGTGTGACGATGCACTTATTGTTGGACTGCGCATTGTCTAGCGACGTAAACGTCACCACAAACTTCTCCAGTTCCTTCAAAAAGGGATCCCATAACAACCCCTCTTGTGCACCTGCTCCCGCTTCTGAAGATGCAAGGTCCCCACGTTTGGGGTCTACCTTGATCAGAAAGGAGCGGCACCGCACTGTGGACAGAGCGCAGGTGGCATTCTCCATGAAAGAGCGCTTGGACTAGTTTGATAAGACGTCTGGTCCAATGAGGGAACCTAATGCCTTGGCTTCCTCTGCCATTTCTAGTATTTTGGTCATATGCAGTATTGCACCATACAATTTGTCTTGGCTTGAGCGCCAAGATCTATCAATGTCCTTCTTAGGGTCTTTGATGAACTTTGCTAGAAATGTGGCCATATTGGCATCGATATCTGGGGTGCGGGCCACTATCCCTCCAGGGAAGGGCGAGGGCACTCCACCCGAAAGCTGCTGCAGGCATCCTTCTGTAAGGGCTTGTGAAGCCACCTCACCAAATACTTTGCCACTTTTTCTGCTGGGACCCACTCTGCTGACCTGGGGTGGATGATGTCATCTGGGTCTAGCAAATCAGAATCACCCTGTGGCATGAGGATGGGGTCTGCAGCTAGGCCCCATGATCTGGAGGAACCCACCTCTTTGTCCGAAGCCCTGGGGTAGTCACCATCCCCCCGGGCCTCGGGGGATCAGGCTTCCCTGGGCTGGGTGGATTGGGATAGGCCTCTGAAGATCCAGCAGGATGTTCTTGAGGAGAAGTTTTGGGCAAAAATGCTTGTTTGAGACCCTCAAACGAGTCTTTATCTACCCCTTCCCCCCATTTTCTCTTTGGTGGTGGGGATCCCCTCTGCCGGGGCGTCCTGTGGGGGCTTGTTTGCACAAGAGCAGAAATCTGGGCAATACTTGCACATTCTCTGGCTGTCTGATCTGAGAGGGGCTGTTCCATGTGCCTCATGAGGTCATTCCCCACCCTGTAAATCGAGGTGTCAACTGATACGTAAAAAAGTCTTTGTCCCCCTGGATAAATGACAGTGTGTCCTCTTCCTCACAAGTAGCCTGTGAGGGTTGCATGGTTATTCTGTCAAGAATGATAGGGAGCGCTGTGCACTGACAATATTTATAGAGGCACCTGGGAAGTAGAAAGGCCTAAGGCCAGAAAGTGTGGGCTAAAGAAGCCCGGGCAATGCACACATAAGTGTGTAGAGTGATGGGGCTAGGAGGTAGCCCAGGCGAAAATGGTGGCCGGAGGTGCACAATTATGTGGGTGCAAGCCCTAGGATACAGACACCCTATATGAATTTGGAGGGTAATGAGCTGCCCGGGATTGTATCAGAACACTGACCCTGCAGCCCAATGTACTGCAACATACAGACCCCAAAGGGGCATCAAACCAAGATATAAGGGGAATATGGACTCTGAGCTGGGCATCACCCTGAGCAGGAGGGACAAGGCTTGGGCAGTTTGAGGCTCTGACGGCACGCATCTAACTCCTGATATGCAGGAGATGAGTGTCGTGGAGCCAGGGCGCCTCGCTTGTCACAGGACCCTCTGGAGAACGGCAGACTTCAACATGGTCAATGATTGGGCCTCATTTGGGTAAGGAGTACAGAAGTGGTCCCGCAATGATAGGAACACTGAAAGAGAAGGTGCATGTGAGGGCAATGTTAAATCATGCCAAAGAGCAAAAATATAACTCACAAACAGTATATAAATGGTCTTAGTCTAGAGTAGAGGTCTTCTATCTGAGGGTGAGACCCACACGGGGGCCGTGGAGTCATGGGAGGGGGGCACACATTTCTTCAGCCTCACTCCTGCCTGGAATCCAAAATGTTTTCCCTTCGTTAATTCCGATAGTTATAATGCTTCAGCTGGAGTGTTATGCTGGGTCTCTCCTCTGCTGTGGGACAGCTAAACAAGTCTTCTTACCAGGGTGCCTGCTTGTCTGGAATAAATGCAAATGTGTGTTACGAGTTAATCTAGAAATGTAAAGGGTAATCTGTAAATGTAAAGAACATTTGGGAGCCAGCATTGGCTTTAATTGATCAAATCACTGGAAGCTTTGTGATGACAAAGATGTATTCTTTTTGAGTGGTAATGCAAAGAGTTACCAACTGAGCTGTGAAGTGAGTGCGTTTCATTGTAATTGTATTTATATAGCATTTACTACCCCTAAAGGTGTTGAAGGGACAGTATTGTAAAACATTTGCATTATGTACAGTCTGGGTATTACTAAAATCAATATTTTACAAAAATCATTTCATCATAAAACTTTTTGCACTTTTTGTACTAATCTATTTCATACGGTGTGTAATGCAAGTTTAAAATAATGATTTTTTTATTCACGGTGCATTATGCCACAGGCTGTGTGACCTCTTAGCACTAAAAATGCACATCACTATTCTCCACTGTACCAACCAGGATTTATTTCTGTGGCTCTTTGGTTACACACAGACATTCACAGTTCATTAACCAATAGATACTTCATAATGTACGATAGTGCATTTCCCACTGAGTAACCGCTGTATTTATTTATCTATTATTCATTAAAGCTGCCTGACAGTGAAAGACCTAATAAATGTACATAATATTTTGTTTTTGGCCACACTTTTGACCCTGCCCCCATGTTCAGACTCTCAAGGCCATCCAGCACGCCCCAAACATGATTGAAGTCAACAACAGCAGCAAACTAATATAACCATGAGTCTGTTTTTGCTAAAATAGAAATGTCTGTTTTCATAATGTTAAAAATAAAAACCCTTTTAAGAAAAACAGTATGAACAAAGATTAACGGACCATTTCCTCCCCTGGAATTAAAGAAAGCATCCTACTTGGACCTTACAATTGATCATTAATGATTGTAAATGATATGTCGTAATCATGATGAATGATGTTCAGCAACCTCCAGTTCCATGCAGCTGTAAAAGCAAAAGCCTCAGCATCCCATGAAATATAGTATGGTTCTCCTCGGATGCCATGCATTAATGTTGCAGCCCATGCCTTACAGCCATTATAGCAAGGGTCACAGGAATTATGCAATTGTGCAGAAAATTTAGCATTATTATAGATTTGCCACATTTGCCACATAATCCATCATCTGCCGCATAATCTGCTGCTGATTTGAAGAAAAATATATATATATATTACTCAAATGGTTCAAAAGTTACTCAACAGCAGCAACACATATTGCCGAATAGTAGACGGTCCTTGGCAAAACTGGACTGGTCACCTTTTTGTTGCTTATTGCTAATTGTTTGGGTGTTAAACTGGTACCAAAGAGGTGCAACAACAGATTGACCATTTCTCTGGAGAAAAACAGGCACACCAATCACATTAATTCAGAAAGGTGTTATCATCCAAATATTTTTTGTCGAATTATGTTTTGTTCTGTGAAAAATAAAGTACCATTGTGCATTTTTTTAGACTTTTTGTTTGAACTGTGTGGTAAGCCTCTGACACCGAACCACAGTCACCCACATACCTTTGGTTTATTTAACACTGTCAATGGTTACCGATGAAGAGGAGTACCAGGTTCCAGAACATTTTTGATGAGGAGTACCAGGTTCTAGAACATTTTGTCGAGAGGGTGTCCTTACACCTACAACATTTTGACAGGTAGGGTCTTGGCATCAAAAAGTTAAAGGCCTCTGGTCTAGAGAAAAAAGCAAAACACCACTTAGCTGGTTGAGCAATAAAGAAAGAGGGAGAACAGGCAGCGGAAAAGGTCTATGTTGGGACCTGACTGCAGAGGCTAAAGAAGGGTTAATTAACTCTAATGGTTTTATTTTCCCTGCTGTTCATGGGAAAAGTCGTTTTTATGATGCTTAAATGGTTGCTGTGTGTTATGATATGTTCTTAAAGCAAAGAAGGAAAGCATAATCCTCGCCTCCGGTCCTGACATAGAATCCCTGCCTAAATGGCTATTTGTGTGGGATCCCCTTCTATGGTGAGTTTCAGTGGGGTGGGGGGATATACTTAAAGAAAAACATTCACACAGAGGAAGGGGTCCTTAGGTGATCCCTACCATTTGCGAATGGGTTACTACTACTTTTGTGTAGTTGGTAATATATTATTGTTTTGCGAACTGATTTTGGTCACAAAACATTAATACATCCCATTCCGAAATGCTATTTGGAAGGGACACCCTCAACACTCACTTTCCCAATGCTGATTCGGTAGCCATAAAATTAGAATTTCAATTCAGTTACTGAATCACAATTTGTTCTTGGTACATGCTATAAAGCCATTTTGCTGTTTTTAAATATGGGGGAAATCAAAATAACCCACTGAGGCCTTGGCTAATTACTATAAGTAACACAATGAAGAAGTGGCCCTTGAGGGATGTATTGTAGTTATTATTTCATCAACAACAGTATTTTATTTACTATTTGACTACTAAAGTAACTTTGCTGAGTCTAAAAAAAAAAGGATGCCAAAAATAACTGCTTCGAATAGATGCAATTCTGGTTCTTAATCATGTTTTATTTTTTTGTATTGCAAAATAATATACAATTTTACTATATTTCATAGTACAGCAAATATTCAACCAATACAGAAAAATAAACATTCTTTCCTCATATGTTATTTCAAAGCAAATTGACGGGACACTTTTTTATATGATGGATCCGTCTTAAAGGAAGTCTTCTTGTGCATACACAAGGCTATTTTGCAGTCGCAAATTTGCGACTGCCAAAAGCCTTAGTACATCTGCCCCTGAAACTTATTGAAAAAATGCACCACTACTAACTTACGGCAATCATATGTTTAGCAATAGACTGTTTCTACATACATGTACTTCCCTTAAAATATTGGACCTACTGAATGAAGATCTGACAATAGAGCCACAATAACATCAAATGCCAGCAAAGTGAAATGTTTTTTTCATGTTACACAGAGTTAAGGAAGCTACGTCATTTTAAATGTATATCAATATATCTTTATTTCGGAGTGTTTCCACAGCATATAAAGTACACAACTTCAAGACAAGACAATAAATACAATCAATTTAAAAAATCAAGTTCATAATATAAAAATGTAAAAGACCAATTGTAAAACATAAAAAGAACATACAATCACTATCACCATAGTCAATGCGTTTATAAAGTGCCTAATAGCCTCCTGGATATATATATATATATATATGAAGAAGTCTCGCCAGACGCCTGTAGCGCCACCAACTCAGTTTCCAGTTAAACAAATGACGAAGAGTAGAACATAATTCTGGTGCCAAAACAAAGGTG
The DNA here is from genome assembly GCF_964263255.1 of Lissotriton vulgaris. Taxonomy (NCBI): domain Eukaryota; kingdom Metazoa; phylum Chordata; class Amphibia; order Caudata; family Salamandridae; genus Lissotriton; species Lissotriton vulgaris. Next base: position 1,305,032,108 of record NC_141694.1, read on the forward strand.
CTTTTATTTGTGCCTTTTAGCGCTCAGCATGTCCGCCATGACGCGTTTCGCCTGTGTCCACAGGCTTGATCACATGATGTGTATGCATTGCCAAGGGGAGGTATTTGTAGTTAGCATAGAGGGCGGACAATTTTAACCACACCTCACTTTCACCAAGATTAACGTGGAAACAGTAGAAAGACTATGGCAAAACTTATCTCCAATCGTCTGCAGTGCAAAATACAGTGAGTCTCATCCTAACTCAATACACAATTTATACAATGTAATAAATATGTGCAAAATTCTGCATTAGCAATAAATATAAATATAAAATTGAGTATATATATATTTATAAAAACACCATTAAAAAAATTACATTAATATGTTTTCAATTATGTCCTTCAGGTTCCACGTTAAAATATGTGCAAATAAATCCCAAGTGGGATAATATAAAGTGCATGTGCAATTATTTTACAACATGTAAACATCTCATATCTACCCCTATGGCGCAGAGCAGCTGTAACAGCATAGTGCAAAAAGAATTTATAAAAAAGTGCAAAGTGCATATAATAAAAAGTTGAAATACATTGTGCAAAGGAGAAGCCCCTCCATTATATTTTTGTTCTATTAACATATCTTTTCGATAGGCTGTTTTGACTGCAAAGGCCATTATCCTAAAGATTGATGGGTGGCATCCCATGTGTGTTAACTCAGTACCCCTAGATGTTGTGTTGGCTCGTTATGGCCCACAATGTTCACTTATATGGGGATCTAAAGGCATGTATACAGATCCTCACTAGCGTTAAGGACCCCCCCGGGTACGGATGTTAAGCTCTAATATGTATCGGGTCTCAAGGACCCGTAAAAGAGCATCTCTGTTGCCGCCCCATTTCAATGACATCACACAGTCAATGATGTAATATTGTAGATACTTAGGGTCGCTTTCATGGGTACTTTCGAAGTGGCGGGCCACCGGATATGACTGATCTTTAATGGTAATAGCTCTTATGTGTTGCAAAATCCGCTTGTGAGCTAGCAGCCGGGTACTCCCTACATACCGAAGCTCACAAGGACATTGCAACACATAGGCTGCAAAATCCGTTTTGCAGGTCAGTCGTATGGTTATTTGTACAGGACTGTCTCTAAAGGGTACCTGGTATTGTGTTTTGTTGCAGCCATACTTACAAGCTGTACAGCTTATGCACTTTTTCAATCCTTTGCTCAGACGCATCCAAGTCTCAGGAGTTGGCTGCTCCAGGTAATTTTTAACCAGTCTGTCTGTCATGGATGTGGACTTTCTGAAAGTGAGTTCAGGTTCTTTCCTCACCAAACCCCCAATGACAGGATCCCCTGTCACCAGGTCTCATGGAAACCAACATTTTGTTATGGGCAGAGAAATTGATGGCACGTTTATCTAAGTAATGACTTACTGCTTTGATCCCATCACTATGTCTTGGATGTACCATGTTACAACGCATACTATTACAACTACCTACCGTTACAACGCGACTATTACAACGCATACCATTACAACGCATAGCGCTTTGAGGTGCTGGATAGTGGTAAGTATAATTTACTATTCTAACTCCAGTCCCCGTGGACCCTAGGGAAGGTGTTGGATAGTAAATTATACTTATTCCCTATCCTAGAGCGCCCCCCAGCGCAATGCGTTGTAATGGTATGCGTTGTAAAAGTCGCGTTGTAATGGTAGTGCGGAGTAAAAGATGCGTTGTAACGGGTGTATACCCTATGTCTTATGGACGTATATAATGAAGTTACATCCAACGTGATGAGCAGACATTCAGAGTTCCACACCACATCTTGTAATTTTCGCACAAAGTCTGATGAGTCCTGTACATACGACCTAAGGTTTTTGACACTGTCCTGCAAAAAATAGTCAATATAGGTTGAGATATTTTCAAGAGAGCGGTTGATGGCGGAAATTATTGGACGCCCCGGTGGCTTGTCCATATGTTTATGCACTTTTGGAAAGATGGTATAACCGGGTGTTCCTTCCTAAGAAATCCAAACTCCTCTTTCGAAATCAGGTTACAGCTCCTCCATGCAACCAACTTTGAGTTTTGATCCTGCCATGTGGTTCTGATTGACGCCAGATTGCTTTTTCTGTAGCAAGACTGGTCCTGTAAATGAGACTCTGCCTCATCAATGTACATTTGGCGCGGCCACAAAGCCGGACTGGCATTTGCGGGCACCGGGCATTTCCCCGGTGGGCTGAAGGGATGGGGGCCGGTTTTGTGGCTGCAGGGGGCCGCTTTTCTTACAGAGTGCCGGTTTTGTAGCAGCGCTGCAAAATCGGCCCTCTGTAAGAAAAGCGGTAGCAGTGCTTTGTGGGTAACAACCCCCTCCCCTCCCGTTACCAGGGCCGGTGGAGAAGCAACCTGCCAGGGCTGGTTGCTGGTCTCAGTCGGGCCCTGCAGTCACAGCATTCCCGGGATAGACAACAACATTAATGTGGATTTTATAAAGTGCATAGTGCCAATAAATATGAATAAAATGACAGTTCCTCAGGGCATTCAATCAATCTATACAAGTTCTCCTCCGTTTCATGCAGGACCAAACGAATATGGCTATTGCAAAACAAACTAGGGGCTCATTAAGTTTTTTAATAAAGTAAAGGGCTGGGTGGCATTGTCTAAAAGTGTATTTGCGCATCAGAGGATAAATATACCTCATCCTTTGGTCCTTATAAAAACTACAAAAACATTATATGCAGATCAGACCGTTCTGGGCTTCCGTCCCAAGGACACGCTATTGGGTTGGCTACCAAATACCTCTTGCTTGGGAACCCCATCATCAGGGGAATAAAATTAAGTCGAAATCTCACCAGGATAAATCTGTACTGTGGGTTCGTCAAAAACTCTAAATAGGAGTGTTCTCCCTGCAAAATCGAAGGAGTCATTAAATATGATCTTACAGAGGATTTGAGACAGTTTTTCACTCTCTATCGCCTGCTACTTTAGCTAAAAAGATTTCATTTTTCCTTTTTTTAGAAAGATTCAGGAAACTACTAGGATTTGTGTATAAGTCAGCCAGACCCAATGAAGCCAGTGTATTTTTTACATACTGCACCCAGACTATCTTATGTGCATTATTGACGGATTGGCAATCTTTAAAATAGTTTTGAGTTAGATTAGCAGTGATCCTCCTCTAAATAGAATGCCATAATAAAATAGGGGCAAGCCTAATGGCATCAGACAGGTATGGGGAGCCAAGTTCAACATTACAGTTGTAATTAGAACAACTGCGAGGGAGGGCTAATAGTTTCTTAACCCCTTCACTGCGGCGGCTATTCCGCCGCAGTGCTAAGGGGGCGGGGCGGAAGAGCGGCGGGTGCATGCTGGTGACGGAACCGCTCCGTCACCAGCGTAGGTTGCGCTGTGCATATGACGGAGCGGTTCCGTCATGGCCCCGCCCGCTCAATAGAACGCTCAGCGCAGGCACGGAATTCGCGCCGCGCATGAGCGGCGGGCGGGGCATGACGGAACCGCTCCGTCATCAGCACAGCGCCACCGCAGCTGATGACGGAGCGGTTCCGTCATCAGCGCACAAGGGGTTAAAGAACCCATCCTCTATCTGTTGCAAAGAATCTACAGCCACTGCCCCCGGACCCCTGCCCCATATGTGATGGCAGGGATTGCCTTTACACTGTATACCTTTTTTTATATCTCAATAGGCTTACACCCAAGCTTCTTCCAAAAGCTGAAGATGGCCATCACACTACTTTGCATTACAAGGGCTCTATTAGCCACCATGTGTAACCATGAATGCTTTTTTGTCAACGGGAACCCCAAAATAAGTCAAGGTATCCACCAACTCCAGCCTTCATGACTCTATGTGAAAAACTGGAAGTTTCTTCGGGCATACCCCTGCAACTAATACGAAGGATTTTGATTCGTTTACGCGCAACTTCGAACTTTTCATAAAAACCACATAGCCCGCTATCAGTCTTTGTAAAGCCACCCCTGTTTGAGCTATCAATACAGTATCATCTGTGTAAACCAATATTTGAAGAGGAGCCGCATTAAAAGAAGCAACATCTAGGATTGACCCCAAGACTGTGGCCTCTACCCATTAATGTAAATCAAAAATAAAAATGGAGCAAGGACGCAGCTGTTTCTGAAACCCCTCAAAATCTGAAAAGATCTGGTACACTCCCCTTCCCTAGCAAACACATGCAGAGGCCTGTGAGTACATCTGGCAAAGAAAATTGATAATGGCTAGGTCTATACCCATATCCTCCATTAATGACAATAACTTGGGGTGGGACACGCAATCAAATGTAGCCAATAGATCCATAAAGGCCATAAACATCTGTCCATTCTTAGCCGCAGTATATTTCGCAATTGTAAGGCTCCGATTAAGGCATTGGTCTATTGTCTCTCTGCCCCTTTGAAAGCCATACTGCGCTGATATCAAAATATTCTCTCTCTCTTGAATGTATATCAAAACTTACAAATTAACTTTTACTGATCAGCTGCCACAGTCACTAAAATTTTCAAAAGTTGTGATTTGAAGGTTGAGCAAGAGATAAGATTTGAATACATGTACATCAAAGTAAATGTTTATTTACTCGTCAAGCAACAGTTGGTGAACAAAGAATGTGTGGGTACTAGAGTCTTCACAAACTACTCTGAGCATCATGTTGGCCAAAGTTGGATCTTGGACAGATTTTAAAAGTGAATTTGTTCAAAGATAGAAATTTTAGTGCAACACAGTCCAATAAATGGATACCCCACCCTGCTATAATAGAGGGCTTCTTTATTTTAAGTGATTTATATATATTGAGAGTTTTATAGGTAAGACAAAGAATACCAAGGACTTTTTTCATCAATGACAAACAGGTCAATAACAATATTTTATCAAAGTGGCACCTCACACAATGGTGAAACCACTATCTATACTTTAAGGACCCAGACCAAGGAAGAATGCAATGAAAAGGGAACAGGGACATCCACAAATCAAGGAAGTGATGGTAAAGGTGAGTAAAAGGTATCATGCGAATTGAAAGCCCTGCACAATATAATTACATGGACAGAAATATTTTACACAGATATGCACCATAAATCACGAAAAATGACTTGAGTGGTAGTATGCTTGGCGAGGTTGTCTTCGTCACAGAATTACATTGTTTACAACACATCATGATTAGAGGGTCCTTTGAACAGACTTCAAACCATGGATTAATGTTAATTCTTATAGTCACTTAGTACCTCTCATCTCACACATGCAGTATATGGATTTTCCCAGTGTTATTAGATCATTAGGAATGTACGCAGTCAATCCATCAACTTGGATTTGTAGAGCGCGGCTAATCACCAGAGAGGCTATCCAGTCGCTACCAACAAAGGGGCATCCAATCTATCTTATCACTGTAATTGCTTATAGTACTTCTAATTTTTTTGGTTACTTTCTAACACAACCAGGATATTGGGTTGATAACCCAACACTCAGACAACAACTTAATTAAAGGTCGTATGTTATAAATCTTCTTTGTTGAATATTGGATGAAGAAAATGATTTGTTATTGTATCCAAGACATCCACAAGTCTTCTGAGCAGTCTCAGTAACAAGTGAAAATAGTGAGAATTCCCATAGTAAGAACCTACAAATATTGGTCACTATTACTACTCCATATTCTTTTGCAGTGTGCAGATTGGAAACTTTGGGCCAGAGCAGGGCTTTAGGTAGGCTGGGTCTTGCCTGTGCACACCACCGGCAGTTCTTAAAAGTAGGTGCAGGGACGGGTCCCTATCGGGCTCTCACTTTTGCACTCACCATTACAAAAATAAATCTTACCTCTGCAGCAGTACCACCCTTCCTGCCTTTGATGTAAGTTCAAAGAGACTCGTTATACTTCTTTCACAGTCCCACCATTTCAGAACTGAAACATTTTCAATATGCTATACTACGAAGGCATGGTATTTGCTTATTTATCTTATGCAGCTAATAACCATTGACAAAGTCAATAGTACTGGCTTGTAAGTGTAATTACTTGCTATATCATATATCTGGATGTAATGACAGAAGTAGCAAAATAAACATGAGGAGCTGATGATCGACCTATCGCTGAAACTTTTCAGATACTCACCCCCAGTCACAGATCTGGGTTGAATCCATCATCGTTCTTTAGCTCACTTCACCACCCCAGTTCAGACACAGCTATATGCAAATAAGTCTTGACCATGTGCCTCAGGGGAACAGCCCAGCCGAACTGCCAAGCCATGTCTTCCCTGGACCGGAAACAAGCATCCGGGACAGGTTTCGGGCTAACAGACCTTATCGCCAAGGCTAGCATGAATCCAGTAGCAAAGTGAGCAAGGGACCCACGTCTGGGCATACCCTGCCAACTTAGGGAGGACAAAGCAAACACAAGGAAATGATGGACAGAGCGCTGAAACTTTTCAGACACTCACCCCAGTCACAGATCTGGGTTGAATCCATCATCGTTCTTTAGCTCACTTCGCCACCCCAGTTCAGACACACTAACTTCAAAGAGACTTATTATACTTCTTTCACAGTCCCACCATTTCAGAACTGAAGCATTTTCAGTGTGGTATACTACGATGGCATGGTTGTTGCTTATTTATCTTTTGCAACTAACACCCATTGACAAAGCCAATAGTACTGGCTTTTTGTAAGTGTAATTACTTGCTATGTTATATATCTGGATGCAATGACAAAATTAGCAAAATACTGGTGGGGCAGCACACTATGCTAATGTCAGGAAATCCCTGCAACGACAGGGAAAAGACATCTGCGACTTCAACGGACTACAACTCCCAGAAGGCCTAGCGGGAGGAGCGTTACGCAACTCAAGGTAATGGTTGCATAACGCAATTACCACACGCCTATAAAGGCGGTACCTGAACGAAGAAGGGTGTCGGATATTCTAGTATCCACACGGCCTTCCACCAAGTTGTTCCTGTGCACCCGCAGTGAGAAGAATTCCAGCAGGATCCTAGGACAAAGACGGATGTGGGTCGAGAGAGTCTCCCCGGACCGCTCTTTGTTAGTCTGCCCTGTTTCTTCTCGGTGAGCCGCCAGGAAAGCTTCCTTGCCGCTTCTGACTCGGACGAGTCGAGAAGCCTGTCTTTGTTAGCGGACGCGGAAAACTTTGCCGCCGCCGACTCGGAGGAGTCGGGAGTCCCACACCGGGGCATTCGCTGGTGTGAGCCGTAGCTCCCAGCCTGTCCCATAACTACGGGAGACTCCAGCTGTTACGCACACCAGGAGGTGTTTGCCGTGTATCGGCTGTAGAGTTTCCGAAGACGATTGAGCGGCTGCTCTCGTCACCAGCTTTTGGCTTTATTGGGACACCGGTGACGCATCACCCGGAGGTGAAGCAGCGTCCCGTTGTAGAAGAGGAAGAGGTCGAGCGGCTGCTCCCTTCAGGTCTAGACCCCGGCTGGGTGTCTCCCTGACTCCTCTGTGGAATAAGGTCGAGCGGCTGCTCCCTTCAGGTCAAGACCCCGGCCGGGTGTCTCCCTGACTCCACTGTGAGGCTGTATCCACGATTCCCTCAAAACACATCGAGTGGCATTGCCGGCTACTGTGTTTCTGCCCTCTGTTGGCATACGCCGGGACCGGCGTATTTGCAGAGGACGGGGTAAAGTATACCGGCTGGAGGTGACCAGTGACTAGTTACTATATTGATTTCTTGTATATTGTGTTGCTATACAAATAAATCACCAAACATAGAACTGTGTCGTGTCCTGTTTTGTGGTGTCTGTGGCGACCCCGAGACCCCCAGGTGTTACAGCTAAGCAAAGATTTTCAGTTATGTGCTTTCAAGCCACACCCTCAGTTACATCTGCCACGCCCCTTTCAGAGACCCTCCAGTTTTTTAATCCCACTTAAAGCCCTAAGTCTAAGGTTAGGGACAAAGGCATTGATTAGGCTGTGGGGACCGGTAGTATCCTAAAGGAACAACTATACAAGAACCGGAGACTGGCTGTATAAGTGAAACAGGTAACACAATCGTAAACTATCCTTTTTCTAATGTCAGTACCAAATGAAGGCTTGTTTTTGGAGTTGAGGCTCCAAAAACAAGCCTTAATTTAACACTTAACACTGCTTGTTGTTAACAGATAGTGGGCTTTGGAATCATGTCCCACGTGCTACATTGCCATAAACTGCTGAATTTGCAGATCAATTTTTTTGCAGAACAAATTAAAAAGATAGGCTAATATGTATTCTATTAGGCTTATTCATGCAATGTGTCTGTAGTACATTTTTGACGATCATGAAATTCACAATGTACTTTGGGACTCCTTTTGAGCATCTGCAGTGATAGTTGCAGCATCCCGGTGGAGTTCAATAATTCTCTGTGAAATCTATGTTACTGTAGTGCATAAACATTTACGCATGTGCAACTGTAGTAGGTGTACATTTACTCATGCCTAAATGTGCCATAAAAGTACAACTATCTGAATAGGAACGTATTTTTTAATAAACGCAATCCAAAAGCTCTTTGTGAAGAAAAGAAGCCAATTGCATTGACATAATGAACCCTCATCACAGAGACTGTACGCACAGGATAGCGCATGCGCGTGACATAAACCGAAGACGCTTAAGGAAGCACATGCGTGAAACCAAAGGACCAAACGCGCACAAACACGCATGCGCGAAGGAAACACGCTTCCATAAAGCAACCGCGAGCAGAACCGACAAAGACCTTATATGAACATAAAGGAAACCTCAATTATTCAATCAAACAATTAATTAATTCTACCCAGGAAAAGGTATAAAAACCCGACCTTGAGAAACCTTCTGGCATTACCATCGGAGCCACGGAGGGATCGATCGGGAGGTATTTCCTTGCAGAAATCGTGAGTAAAAAGGTCTGAGGGCCACGAGCAGTGTCACCACTACGTTAGTGTAAGTAAAGCTAGGACCTGAATATCCCTTTCTTTCCCAAACAGGTGCTAGTTAGCACACCAGATCCTGACGCTTGGCTCATGAGGCATGTTCTTCAACTCCAAAACAGTATGTTGTGAATATGTAATGGCTTGAACTTTTCTCTTCTCTTCACAGGGACATAATACAATTTTGCCCTTTTCTGCTTACCAACAATGGTGTTACGGTCAGAAAATAAGTTCAAAACACCTGAACTAAGTTTTCTTTATCAAATGTATGTTTTATGTTATATGTCAGTGAGTCTAGTGTGTTCTTTTTGTAAACTTTTATCCCACTATAAGCACTTGAACGCAGCTATAGTGTATCACCTGTAACCACTGGAAATTTTACCTATGGATATGGAGAGGTAGACTACCAGAAAAAAAATGTTGGCTTCTTTCCTTTGCAGGTTGATCAACAGACAACGTTTTTTGCTAGGTACATTGTTTTTACCTGCACTGTAATTTTTTCTCACTTTTATTAGAAAATTCTGGTATTAGTTAGAGAAACGTGAGTAAGGTGGGGATTTGTGTACCCCGTCCTGAAGAAGATGCTATTTGCACCGAAACATGTTGACGCACACAGAGAGGAGGTAACGCACATTGTCAGCGTAGCAACCTCCCACCCTTATTTTAATAGCACCAGCCCGGGGGCCTATTAAAAATTATTTAGTCACCCCACGTGATAGGTTCTTTTTAACCTTCACTATTTTCTTAAACCCCACAAAACACTCACATAAAAAAAACCTTCACCCACACCACACATAGTCTACCACGTGCTCCCATGTATTTGTAGGTCGCAGCACGCCGTACCCCGTAGAGGGGTAGAGGGGTACGATGACCCCGATGATGAAGCATGGCACCAAGGGGCCTGTTGGTGTGTGAGGGGACCTAAAAACAAGAAAGGTGTTCCCCACTGTGGAGGATACACCTAAAAGATTCAAGGAGTGGATTCTATTTGTTTATTTTCTTGTAGGGCAACCACTTCCAATTCAACTCAAACACTTTTGGGGTTGTTATTTTCCCTTTCTTATCATGAAGACTTACTCCTGCCTTTTACAGGAGTATATCTTCGACTCTATCAATGTTTTGAGTGATCTAGCCAACAATTTGAGAATGCCTGCAACCTCTCAAGTAGCAGGTACTCATCTAGTTGGGAAACATCCTTTACAACAAAACTTTTTCCACGCAGTACCTTTACAACGCAGGAATTACAACGCAAGTTGTTACAACGACTTGCGCTGGAGGGCGCTGTAGGATAGAGAATAGTTTAATTTACTATCCAAAACCTTTCCTACTATCCACGGGGACTGGAGTTGGAATAGTAAATTAAACTATTCACTATCCAGCGCCCCCCAACGCAAGTCGTTGTAACGACTTGCATTGTAAAACCTGCGTTGTAAAGGCATGCGTGGAAAAAGCATGCGTTGTAACGACATACATCCCATCTAGTTAGACAGGCATGCTCATCTAGAACATGAGTACTCACAAACATTTCCCAGGGGTCATAATGTTTGGTCTGTGATGTGACTGGGGGCCGCATTGATGCCAGCAGAGTGCGGTCGATGGTTGGGGGTAGGGCAGGGGGGTTGATGGTAAGGTGGGTGTAGGGGAAGTTAAACATATTCCTCTAGTGTCTGAACTGCACAATGTGAAACCAGAATCTTGGGAATAATCTCAGCTTTTCTACTAAATTGTTTTGTGTCCCTTTCCTGACAGTTTCTTCATTCGCACGTAAGAAGACCTCGAAAAACATAACTTGAGGATGTGTACTGTACAAAACTACCTCCTGTGTTTGAATCATTAAACTATAACGTTGTTTATGTATAATGGAAACCCATGCCACCCCAAGAGAGCACATAAAAAACTGACTTGCCTCTTAGTTCACTAATTGCATTGTTATAAGGGTGGAGTGAAGAATCAATGTTTTTAAATTCATGTTTGAAAACTATTACTAAAAAAAAAATACTTTGTCATACACGGATATAATCTGATGTACTAAGGTGAAACTGTCCTGCATGTGAATGGAATACACTTTTTGAATTTTGAACAGACTTTATCATACTTTTACACTTTTGCTGCACGAGGTATTTTTAAAGCTAAGTGGTGCAGGACACTATAGTTACTTCCTTTCTTTAGCTAAAATGAACCTTTAAATAAATCTGTCCCTGTTTTTCTAACATTATTTTAACCCCTTGGGCGCGGCCGCAATTCTGCGCCTGTGCGGCCATTTTTAAGAGTGGGCGGGTTCATGACGGCCCCCGGCCGCCATCAGCACACGAGCACCATGATGCATGACGGCTGAGGGCCGTCATCAGCATGGAAGGGGTTATTTGTTAGTACACTCAAGTAAATAGCAGCTCAGTGCTCCTGTTGATGAGGGGGCCGCATTAAAGATCATGAGGGTTGCATGCACACCCCCAGGCAGTACTTTGAGTATATTTGATCTAGAATGTGGACAACTAACCCCTGTGAACAGACTTGCTCCACCACTGCCTTGTGATTGTGTAACATACAACCACATGCATCAATATCGGCATTTGCGAATTCTTATTTGCGAAAAAAAGCGAATCGCAAATAAGAATTCGCAAAAGCCTATGCATCATTTTTCTCGCAAATTTTATGCGAATCGGTAAAAATCGCAATTTTTACCGATTCGCATGAAATTTGCGATTTTTCAATTGCGAATTCGCAATTCCCATTCATTCCTATGGGCTAAAAGGCCCATAGGAATCAATGGGAATTGCGAATTCGTAATTGCAAAAATCGCAATTCATGAATGCATTTCAAGGGTGGAGAGGGGGGTCCAATGACCCCCCCCCTGCACCCATGAAATGTACTTTTCAGTACAAGTTACATACACACATGTCCTTAGGACATGTGTGTCTGTAATTGCACAGTTTAAAAAAAGCAATTTTATGCATATTTAAACCATTTCGCAAATTACCACGAGGTTCAACTTCATGGTAATTTGCACTTCCAGTTTGAAATATCGCAATTTTTTAAACAATGATGCATTGCTTTTAAGGAATCGCAAATTTGCGATTCCTTAGGAGCAATCGCATTTTTGGACTTCGCTAAAAATAGCGATTTTTCCAAAAATGCATGATGCATACTAAAAAGGTATTTAGGAATCGCAAACGGCCGATTTTACCGAATCGCACCATTTGCGATTCCTAAATAGCTTGATGCATGTGCCCATATATGTATACGTAATTGATCTAAGAATGAACATTTACATTTTACAGAAATGTGTTTATACTTACGAAAGAAACGTACTTGTGTCTGTTCACCTACTTTAGCATTATGCTCCCTAGAAACGCCCACAATTGTGCACCGTCAAGCAATACCAGAGTTTTAAATTCCGCCAAACCTCATTCCTTGAATCAGGATAGGGTATGATATTTTGAAAAGGCTTTATTTTGAGTGTCATGTTCATGTAAGGAGCAGCAGCTGTTTCTTTAATCAAGCCCTAATTTTTTTTTTTTTTTTTTTAAAGAGGCAAGAATGGCAGAAAGGGGTGGCATATACAGTGCAAACGAGTCCTCTAGTAAATAAGAACGAATCCAATGGTAAGTATTAGTGACTGTCATATAGATTCATCATCGGCATGTTTTGCGAGTCTGTAATAGCGATTATTAAAGAATAGCTATTACAGACTCGCAAAACAGGATTCATGTAGAAATCGCATTAATTATTGTGATTTCTACAGCTTCCTTATTTGCGATTAGCTAATTGCTAATCACAAATAAGGAATAACTCCCCATTCATTCCTGAATGGGAAGACATATCAATGTGCGAATCGCTATTAGCGATTCGCATGTTGAGTTTGCGATTTCAAGGGGGCAGGGGTGTCCAAAGGACACCCTGTTGCACCCCATAAATGATATTGGATGCAGGTGTTATGCACACACATGTCCCAAGGACATGTGTGTGTGTAACATACAACTTAGAAAAATGCACTTAAGTGCATTTTTCTAAGTTTCCGCTATTTACCACGAGGTTTGACTTCGCGGTAAATAGCGGCCCAAAATTGCGAATTCGTAATTTTTAAATGTTTCATGAATTGCATTTAAGGAATCTCAAATAGATATTCCTTAAATGCAATTCCTCGCAAATTTGTGAATTCTATAATTGTGATTTTTACATTTGGGATGATGAATCCCAAATGCAAAATTGCGCTCGCAAAGGGCCAGATTCTCAGAATCTGGCCCTTTGCGAGCCGATTTTACTTTGATGAATCTACCTGTGTGTTCCTTAGCTTGAGTCTGAATAATGAATCAAGTGGTCATACACAATAGCACCACACAATTTCTAATGCTGCGTGTTTGTGCACTGAAAAGATATGTTTGTGCGCGTTCTATTACAAGTGCATGGGTCATATCACACAAAGCGAGTACTTGAAATGCTAATTTAAGACACATGAAGTGAGCACCAAGTTAAGACACAGGACTGATTTAAATAATGGCAGAGAGGGTACTCAGTCACAATGGGGATAGAGTTCCCTCCCCACCAATATAGTGGTCCACCAGCCAAATGTAATTTCAGGTGGACCTTAAATTTGGCCACAATGGTCTCCACCATGGCCAAACTCCTCCAATGGCCCTTGGAGTAAGGGCCGTTAGAGAAATGGCTACATGTCCACCTGTCCATTTTAGAAAGACAAACATATACTCATTTCTTTACCGGTTCTTACTTCCAGGTAGAACTTGGCAGTTAGGAACAGTAACAACCTTAAAATGCTCCGCCCGCCATGGGAGAAGACTCCCATGGCGAGGGGTGAATTACTTTTTTTTTTTTTTTATTCCTGTTTCAGGAGGCTACAGGTTGCGTCCTTCCAACGAAGGCGGTAGCAAACAATAAGATGCACTGGCAGGAACCGCCATGACGGTGGTTCCTGCCATTGCTTTTATAAATGACCACATGCTTGGCAGTCATTTATCAATTATGTTGGCGGCATCTCCACCATGGGGCTGGAGTAATTCACTCTGTCCCCATGGCAGACCCAAGGCCACCCGCCAGGGTCTAAATCAGTCTCAAAGTCTCTGCCACAGTTTTGGATGAACTGAAGCCTTGAATAGTTAAATAGCTGTAACTGCACTATCTTACCACCATAGACAGTGGTACATGATAACTTTACAGAGGAACTTCAATGCCATGTGCTACTTTTGGCTTGAAATATAGCAACGAGTGTTGACATATCTAAAACAAGCAACAGAACACAACACAATAATCCACGCAAAGCAACATAACAACACAATTAAAAATGGCATATCACATCAAGATAGTCAAAACACAATGCAATACAACAAAAACGTATTACAATAATGCAGAACAAATAAACAACACATCACCATCACAGCAATATTCCACACAGCAAATGTGCTCCTAGGTTTTATTGCATTTTACCATCTCTAGCATCCTGCTTTTATAATGTGGTAGTAAATCATAATACAGTAGTAAAAGATGTTTACAACCAGAACTGCAGTATTTCATCTCCAAGGTTGTGTGACCTGGCCCATTATGACTGTACTGACTGATGTCAAAAACACTAAAGCAGATGGAATAGAACTATTTTACCACCTCAGACAATGACAAATGGTTGCTTGTCAAAAGAACTTCATTAGAAGGTGCTGCTTTTGACTGGAAATGTAGCATCAGTTTTTGGCATATCCGAAGAAAATAGAACATAACACAAAAATAAGCACAGAGCAACATAACACAATTAAAATATTACAGGGCACAACACAGCAAAACAGTCGAAACCAAATGAAACACCACAACCACAGTACAATAGTGCAGTCCACAAACACAGAAACACAAAAAACAGAAGAGAATATATCACCACTACTACAAAATGCCACACAACAAATATGCAAAAATATTATTTTCACGTATTACGATGTCCAGAACGCTGCATTCATAATGTGAAGGTAAATAAGTGCTTGTACAAAGCATTGCCTTAACTTATCGGAAAGGACATGAAATAGTACCAGTAAAAAAATGTTGTGTGAGCTGGCCCTAAATGTCAAAAGGGAATAAGACATTAGCCAACATTTGCATAACCTAACAGAGCAAAGTAAGAGTCAATAAGCCACACCACGGACTTCCTTCTTTACTTTCTGGAACCTACCACCATTGGCTCCACCTTATCTGTATTAATCCATAACAAAACACACATGCTAAAGCACAAGTCAGAATGTGAGCTCATTTAAGAAGTCTGCCAATACTCTTAAACATAATGGAGCGCTGTCTGTGTACTGGTGGTTTGGCACCTCCGGGGACTTCATTAGGCCTCCCCAAGGCCTCGTTTACGCTCAATGTTAAAAAGCAAAGAGTTGCCGGAACCCTCTGGGACCACGCAAGTAACGGAGGATGATGTCAAATTATCAGAGGAGATAATTACCTGTGTTCTGTCGCATATGAAGAAGGACAGATTTCTTATTCCAGTGCGGAAGCTCTGTGCGCTGTGGTTGTTGGCCAGAGAATGATAAGTCTAAGGGGACTGACTTTGCGAAACATGGCTACCTACGACTTGTATCAGATCCGCAGTAATTCACTGTTTACTGAACAGATTGTTTTCCTATGAGCTGGGTCTTGAAATGCTTTCTAATTACTTATGAAGCAAGGATGTTTTAAACCATGGGATAAACAAAAGGGATCTAGGGCTATATTCGCTAACATCTGGTCGCAAGATTCTGGTCACAATTTGTGGCCGGTATTTTAGCAACCATTAAAAAATTGTAAGTGCTGATCTATCTAATAATTGGTCAGTTCTTAAAAATCCACATTTTTGTGGGTCGAAATCTGACCTACCTCATGCACATATATTTGAGGTAGGTCGCGAATTATGACTCACTATGATTCAATAACTTACATAAGAGCAACTGGGCGGAGGAGCAAAGTTCAAGAGAGGTCACTACTCTACTATCTTCCTGGGGTATCTAAAGATATTGGAGTAGACGTGTCATTCACTTTATAGTGACATGCAGGGGTCAGCAGACCACCATGCCTGTGTTTGCTTTTAAATAGAGTAACCATTTTTTTTAAATGCAGCTTGTTTTCCTTTAAGAAAAAATGTGATGCATTAAAAAAATGTAAAGTTTCACAAACTTTTTTTTAGGTCTTACCAGTGTTCCCCTTGGGACCCCTGTCCTTTTCTGAATGGGCTACCATTACCTTTGTGAAGTCTGTAAAATATTCATGCTTTGCAACCAGATATTGCTCTCATACCATAAGGTATTGTTTTTTGGACGGGACGCCCTGAACATGGCTCTTCCAAATAACGATTTGTTATGGTTTCCAAGCCTTTTGTGAAACATTAAATGGGCTGAGTACTTTTGAAAAAGTTTTATGTGTTTAAAAACACTTTGATTTACTTAACTCTAAAACCCTTTGTACTTCTGGCCCCTATATTCTACCACCTTGCTTTCTTTTTTGTAAGCTCTCCAGAGTAGCAAGGTAATATGACCTTGCAGCACAATGGGTAAATGTGCTCTCTTTTTTCCAGGAGTCCATCATCGATAGATATTTGTTCATGCTCTTACCGGTGTATTCCTGGGGATATTTGTGACTCCCAAAGCATCAGATCAGAGGGATGCACAAGGAAGTCAACAAGAAGAAATGTCCAACTTTTTTAAGTAGAGCTTTGTGAATAGAGCCTTATTGGATAATATGTGAAACACATGGGATACCACACTTACAACCTAGACAGGAAATTGTAGTTTTGAGAAATGGGTATTTTAGCTACTAATAGAATTGTTATTATTGTCATATTAATGTTAAAATGTTTAGTAAACTGCAAGGTCTTTCAATAACCGAAGTTTGACTCTAATAGCAGAGTTCAAAAACATATCATGCAGGGAATTGTCCAGATATGTAATAACTTAGGGAAGCCAACTCCAATTTACCACCTGTACATTAACCTATATTCATCAGAAGAAATGCGTCATTTGCATGTCACAGCGAGTTAGTGGGAGCTATAACAGACAGTAGCATCTAGAAATTCCAAAGGTAGAAAGGGTTAGGAATGCACTTTACACACACATTTGGGATTTCACAAATTTATGAATTAAAATATCACTAAAACATAACAGAAACACATGTGGAATATTTAAAAAATATGTTTATTTGTATATTCCACTTCAATTATGAAGATCTTTGCCAAAAATGTGAGATCTGCCCAGAAATGTTACAAACTCACAACTACCGCTGAAGCCCCAATGACTCTAACTTTGCCGAAAAACATATCTGCGGCCATCACAAAATGCCCTAAAGTGCTGAGCATGCAACATTTTGTGAAAACCTTTATCACTTGTGGCCACTTTTCCAGAGATAGAAGTAGTGGCTGAACTGCTAAGACAGCTTCACCTTGGGCCATATGTATCAAGCCAAATTGTCCTCGCAAGGGCTGAAATTCGCAGAATTTCGGCGTTTGCGAATGCAATTTGGACAAATGGTATGTATCAAGTAAATCTGGTTTAAAAATAAGGAATGGCAACATTTGTGATTCCTTATCTTGCGATTGCATTTAAGGAATCGCAAATGTTGCGATTCCCTTAATGCAATGAAAGAAGCCAAAAAATTTGCACATTGGCCTTAAGGAATCGCAAATTACCACCAACTACTAGTTGGTGGTAAGTTGCGAATTCCTTTCAAAATGCATATTTTTTCATTTTTCAAAGTGGCATGTGACGTACATACAAGCCCTTAGGGCATGTATGTGCGCCACATGTGCACACATGCAGATTTCAGGGGTGCAACAGGGTGTTCTTTGGACACCCCTGCACCCTTGAAAATATTCTCAATTTGCGATTAGCAAATTGCGAATCGCAAATTTCCCCTTCATTCCTATGGGCCTCCTGGCCAATAGAAAAGAATGGAAAATTATTCCTTAATTGCACTAATCGCAATTAAGAAATTTTAAGGAATCGCTAAAAATAAGCGATTTTCTACATACATACCATTTTGCGATTTCTAAATAGCGATTCCTTAGAAATCCCAAAATGGAATGTTGATACATATGGCCCCTTATCTTTTGTTATATCAGCTGGGCACCCTCAGTTAAGATGTCATGGGTACTTACTGCAGGATATCTCAAACCATGTAACCTGTGCTCTGGTTGAGTTGCTTCTCTGTACATACTGTTCCTCATTCACTCGCCTACTGGTTCCTATCTTTACTTTCCATTTGACCACTTGCCATCATTATTTGTATTTTCTTTTGGCTGGGTGCTGTATGTTATGCTGACTAGACGTGATGCGATTCACTTTAGTTTGGATATGTGTTCAGGATTATTCTTCGTCTTCCTTCCTCCCCGTTTATTCTGTATAAGCATTAGGCCTTTCAATATGCACCTTTTTGTATTCTGTTGTTGTTTATCCCTTTTTGTACTCTTGTTCTTTTTTTGAAAACTGTCAATAAAATCTCTTTAAATCAAAAAGATGTCATGTGTGACCCATCTTGCTCACATTTATTATCTGATGAGGGTGCGGTCATTTGTGGTGCTTGCGGGTGAGTCAAAGTGATGGCTCCGTTTCTCTAGTCTTGACTTCCTGCTGCTGTTCACGGATCTATTCTAAGGTACATATCTCCTTCCACAATCTACAATGGAGTAAATAGTCCCATGGAGTGCCTAAAGTGCGGTGGAGGATTGCTTTTTCTAGGCGTCCCACTCTACCATCATGAACCCTCCTTTTGCCCAACATGACTTTTCCTCTTATACTATAATTACTCCTCCATGCCTTCTGATGCCTTTTTTAAATTAAATATCCACTTCTTTGCGAATACACGCGCCATGGTCCATCATTAGGTTCCATGGTCGCCCATTAGGGAATGCTATCCTTGGGCAGCTGCTCCTCCTGACTTGTCCTCTGGTAGCCCTTGCACTGCTTTTGCTACTTGTGTCTGTCTCGAGGGTCATGAAAAAAAAGTATACAAAAAAAGTGATGGATGGAATGCATGAACTAATCTCAGCCACGGGTAACGGCTTCTCCATAGTTACGGGCTCATCTGCTGGGTACAGCTTGGTTCCAGTGACACAGTATGCACAGGACCCAGGTCTGGGTATACCCGATCCATTTAAGGCAACAAACTAAAGTGTACAAAAAGTGATGGATGGAATGCATGAATTAGTCTCAGCCACAGGTAACGGCTTCTCCATAGTTATGGGCTCATCAGCTGGGTACAGCTTGGTTCCAGTGAACCAGTATGCACAGGACCCACGTCTGGGTATACCCGATCCACTTAAGGCAACACACCAAAGTGTGCAAAAAGTGATGGATGGAATGCATGAATTAATCTCAGCCACAGGTAACGGCTTCACCATAGTTATGGGGTCATCAGCTGGGTACAGCTTGGTTCCAGTGACACAGTATGCACAGGACCCACGTCTGGGTATAACCGATCCATTTAAGGCAACAAACTACAGTGTACAAAAAGTGATGGATGGATTGCATGAATTAATCTCAACCACAGGTAACGACTTCTCCATAGTTACGGCCTCATCAGCTGGGTACAGCTTGGTTCCATTGACACAGTATGCACAGGACCCACGTCTGGGTATACCTGATCCGCTTAAAGCAACAAACTAAAGTGTACAAAAAGTGATGGATGGAATGCATGAATTAATCTCAGCCACAGGTAACGGCTTCTCCATAGTTACGCCCTCATCAGCTGGGTACAGCTTGGTTCCAGTGACACTGTATGCACAGGACCCACGTCTGGGTATACCCGATCCACTTAAGGCAACAAACTAAAGTGTACAAAAAGTGATGGATGTAATGCATGAATTAATCTCAGCCACAGGTACCAGCTTCTCCATAGTTACGGGCTCATCAGCTGGGTACAGCTTGGTTCCAGTGACACAGTATGCACAGGACCCACGTCTGGGTATACCCGATCCGCTTAAAGCAACAAACTAAAGTGTACAAAAAGTGATGGATGGAATGCATGAATTAATCTCAGCCACAGGTAACGGCTTCTCCATAGTTACGCCCTCATCAGCTGGGTACAGCTTGGTTCCAGTGACACTGTATGCACAGGACCCACGTCTGGGTATACCCGATCCACTTAAGGCAACAAACTAAAGTGTACAAAAAGTGATGGATGTAATGCATGAATTAATCTCAGCCACAGGTACCAGCTTCTCCATAGTTACGGGCTCATCTGCTGGGTACAGCTTGGTTCCAGTGACACAGTATGCACAGGACCCACGTCTGGGTATAACCGATCCATTTAAGGCAACAAACTAAAGTGTACAAAAAGTGATGAATGGATTGCATGAATTAATCTCAACCACAGGTAACGACTTCTCCATAGTTACGCCCTCATCAGCTGGGTACAGCTTGGTTCCAGTGACACTGTATGCACAGGACCCACGTCTGGGTATACCCGATCCACTTAAGGCAACAAACTAAAGTGTATAAAAAGTGATGGATGGAATGCATGAATTAATCTCAGCCATAGGTAACGGCTTCACCATAGTTATGGGGTCATCAGCTGGGTACAGCTTGGTTCCAGTGACACAGTATGCACAGGACCCACGTCTGGGTATAACCGATCCATTTAAGGCAACAAACTAAAGTGTACAAAAAGTGATGGATGGATTGCATGAATTAATCTCAACCACAGGTAACGACTTCTCCATAGTTACGGCCTCATCAGCTGGGTACAGCTTGGTTCCAGTGACACAGTATGCACAGGACCCACGTCTGGGTATACCCGATCCGCTTAAAGCAACAAACTAAAGTGTACAAAAAGTGATGGATGGAATGCATGAATTAATCTCAGCCACAGGTAACGGCTTCTCCATAGTTACGCCCTCATCAGCTGGGTACAGCTTGGTTCCAGTGACACTGTATGCACCGGACCCACGTCTGGGTATACCCGATCCACTTAAGGCAACAAACTAAAGTGTACAAAAAGTGATGGATGTAATGCATGAATTAATCTCAGCCACAGGTACCAGCTTCTCCATAGTTACGGGCTCATCTGCTGGGTACAGCTTGGTTCCAGTGACACAGTATGCACAGGACCCACGTCTGGGTATACCCGATCCGCTTAAAGCAACAAACTAAAGTGTACAAAAAGTGATGGATGGAATGCATGAATTAATCTCAGCCACAGGTACCAGCTTCTCCATAGTTACGCCCTCATCAGCTGGGTACAGCTTGGTTCCAGTGACACAGTATGCACAGGACCCACGTCTGGGTATACCCGATCCACTTAAGGCAACAAACTAAAGTGTACAAAAAGTGATGGATGTAATGCATGAATTAATCTCAGCCACAGGTACCAGCTTCTCCATAGTTACGGGCTCATCTGCTGGGTACAGCTTGGTTCCAGTGACACAGTATGCACAGGACCCACGTCTGGGTATACCCGATCCACTTAAGGCAACAAACTAAAGTGTACAAAAAGTGATGGATGTAATGCATGAATTAATCTCAGCCACAGGTACCAGCTTCTCCATAGTTACGGGCTCATCTGCTGGGTACAGCTTGGTTCCAGTGACACAGTATGCACAGGACCCACGTCTGGGTATACCCGATCCGCTTAAGGCAACAAACTAAAGTATACAAAAAGGGATGAGTGGAATGCCTGAATTATTCTCAGCCACTGGCAATTACTCGGGCCGCATCCCAATCCATCATTATTTTGCACACCATGTCACCTCAGTTTGGACCCAGGTAAATGTAAATCAGTCTTAACTCTGCACCAATTGGAACAGTCCAGGGTCAAGACTGATTTGCATATTGCTAAGTTGCATGAAGTAGAATGTGGATCGGTTTCGAGATGGGAGTGTGTTTGTTGCTATGGTTAAGTAGGTACTTTCAGGTTTTGAGTACCTGCACTTTATTTACAGAGAGTGCTTACCTGTACTCCTCAGCAGAGGTGCAAGACATTTAATTGGCGAGTACCGGCACTTCTCAGACGCAAGTACATATTATAATACTCAGTTTTTCCATATCAAGCACTGGGTAGGTTGGTTAGAATGCAATACAAGTTAAGAGAATGTCAGTGGTTTAAGCACAGAGCAACTCTGACTGCGGCTCATAAAAAAGAAGTTGGGCCCCTGTATTTTTTTTTTTTACCTATTAAGCACTGATGGGTGTACCTGCAGGAGACAGCGTCGAAAACACCGCAGACATTTCCCTAGGAAGCTAGAAAATAAATCAGCAGGCCAAAGTCAACGTCGATTAAGGAGGAAGTAACATCCCTTCCGTTAGGAAGTCACCGCATCCTTTTCCGTGTCTGACTGACACGTTGCGCTTTATTTTTCACACACAAATTGAATAGGTTTCTGTTTTCACACTTTTGTGATGTTTATGGGCATTTCTTGCCCGGAGACGAGTCTTACTGCGACACATAAACTGCAAACAAGGGTCTACTACGCAACAAGCCGAAGGTAAAAAGTTGGGAAATTCCATTCCTTTCTCTGTGTTTTTTCATCGATTGTATAGTCCCCATAGGCGCTTCGAAGACTAGTAAAAGCAACCTGTTGATTGGTGCATATTGGCATAGAGGCCCGGGCGGAAAATGTAGAGGTGTTCGGACTGAGGAAGAAAATAGGCACAGGCACCAAAATAAAAGTGGCCCCCATTAGCGAATTAGAAAGCTAAAAACGTGGCCCATGGTTGCAAACTGGGGCAGTTCTGAACCTGTAAAGACACCTGTTTAAGTGTTCTGCAAAGTGCATAAAACTGCATGGATTAGAACTTGCTGCAGGCAATGTTTGTTAAAATATCAGGAAAATCAACAGTAAAAATCAACACATCAGACCATAAAACGGTCCCTCTAGCAGCCAAAAATCGGGCCCCACACACTGACCTGTCAGACCGACTCTATAGTACTGTCGATCCCTGCACACGAATACAGCATGGGAGTCATTTGCCCCAAAATGTCAAGGATCAAAAGTGAAATCAGCCAGTCTTTGACCCCACTGACTTCAGAGGGGAAGAGTGTTGTACCAATATTAGTTCCTCAACAGCTACTTATTTGTTGCTACGGGGTTATGTCGAGGACAGAAGAGAAAAGTAGAGAAACTAAACAAGCATTGGCAAACACAAGAAGTCTGGTGTTGGCTGCCAAACTCCTGGTTTTGTCAATCCTTTTTCTGCTTTGTCAAGGTTTTTGCAAAAGTTTACTGTAGGAGAAGCTGCTTGGCTCTCGGCAATCTAAAACAGACACTGGCTAAAAGAAAAAAAAATGTTTGGTCTCAAAAGAACACTGCCGTAGTACTTCTGTGCTGGGGTGACTAGATTTTGAAATAAAAAAAACACAAAACTAGAAGTAGGTCTACACTTTTACATCATCAAAGGGTCACAGAAAGAAAGTGCTCGGTGACACAGAAACACAGACTACGAGGTACTATAAAATGCAATTTTTAAGCTTAGCATCTTACCTTTTATTAAATTGCTGTCTGATAGGAGCTGCTAACTTGTCCTGCTTTAAAACACATAAAACCATGAAACATGTCTTCAACTGTTTTCAATCACCCTCTTTGAAAATCGGGGCTTGATCTAAATTAGATAACATCTAGCAGGACAGCTGTTGAAAACCAGTGGCGGCTTCGCCTCTAAGGCGGAGGAGCGTCGCCCCACAAGAAAAATAAAATGATAATAACAATGTTATTATCATTTTATTTTTCACTATTGTCGTGCGCTTGAAATGTGCGGGTGGGGCGGGCTGTGCCAGCCGCAGAGCAGGGGGAGGAGTGAAGGGAAGCTCTAAAGCGTACATGACTGTTTGGCCAGACGTTTTACACCAGCCAAACAGCTATGCGCACTTTGTATGTTCCTCATCAGGCTGCGTTACACAGCCTGGTTAGGAACATGCCGAGGCTTCCATTCCCCATCTGAGCACCAAACCAAGGAGCTCGGACCAATCACAACGGAGCTATGCAGTGTTGTGATTGGCTTATGGGAGGGAACCCGGGTGCTTCCTGTTCCTACGTGCGTCTGTCATGAGCCTGGACGAAGATGACGCAGTAGAGACAGCTGCCTTGAAGGTAGGTCTTTATTCCCCCCTTTTCTTTTTTCTAACACCCCCATCCCCCACCTGCCCCACCACTAATCCTCTGTAGCAGCCGCTAGTGGTGAAAACCCGAAACTGTCCTGGAAATCGGGGATGTCTGGTCACCCTATCCCTAGCACTTAAGGGGTTTACTTTGTATGCATAGGCACTGCTTCCAAAAGGGCAGAATGCTGTCACTCACAGTGAAATTGTCAGTGGTTGAAGTGAGCTGACCAAGTGCCCCAAGCTGTATGCTGTGGTAGAGTAGTACTAATGTGAATGACACAATAACAAACCAATTAATGAAGCGGGTTGGCTGAGAGCCTCTTTTTTTTAAAATAAGTATGTCATACACATAATTTTAGTAAAATCAAAAGATGTTGGCTAACACCAGACCAAAAGAGTCTCACAGAGCCCTGGGTACATGATATACCTGCTAGTGCCTTCATGGCCCCTGAATCCAGAGGCAGAGAGGGCAGTGCCACTCGGATCGGAGGGCAACCCTGGCTGCACTCGACTGGCATGTATGCTATGTCAATTGCAATGGAATGCCAACTTTGTAATGCCGCTTTCCAGCTGCTGAGAAGTGTCTCTACAGTTTCTAGTTTTGCGCAATGCCTGCCGCTGAAAGAAGTGCGTCTCCGCCCACTTGTAAGGATGCTTGCACACTGAATGTATTCCCCCCTGCAGGGAAGCTTAGGCGCAGTCCTCTTATTGTTTTGTACCCCTGCTAAGAAGCGTGCCCTCGCACAAAATGTATTGCACCCATACCAACTAGTACAGTCCATTGCACTGAGAAGCGAGGCATCTTATTGTTGAAAGTTTTGCACCATTCCTGAGAAGTGTGGGCTTTCCCCCACTTAAAGTACTTCACCCCTACTGAGAAGTGTGGACCCCCTCCTGCCACATTGAGTGACCTGCAACCTTGCTTAGGAGCATTGGCGCACGTGCTCACGTGCTCACTTTCAGTCTAGAGAAAACAAGAACAGTTCTCTTTACCCAGTCTTGCATCTCTACAAACACCAATAATACATGTTGTGGAATGTTTATTTGGTTGTTATGTTTGGCTCTCATACAGAGCCTCTATCGTTTACATCAGTTTCTGAATCTGATAACTCAGCGCTATCACGTAGCAAGAGTTGATAACAAAACTCGTTGCCCACAGTAGCTACAGCATAGAGGCTTTCGCGGGCAGGCTGACTGCACTCTCTGAGAGCCAGTCAGCGCAGCTCTACTTTCTGCTTTGACTGGAAGCAGAAAGCACAGCTGCAGGAGGGGGAAGGAAAGCAAGGAAGGTGGTGAGGGTTGGTTAGGGGTAACCCTGGGCATAGTTCGCTAAGTAGCGCTATGCGTAGCTTCGCGAAGTGCACTTCACACTACGCGAGCTACGCGTAGTGCTCTGTTCGCACAGTGCGAGCTGACTTTTACTGCCGCTCGAGTCGATTTTTACTCGAGCGGAAGCTTTCTCAACGCGGACTGATAGTTTCTCATCGCGAGTGGTCACGAGCATTCGCGACCACTCACAATGAGAAACCTGACCTCACCGCGTTGAGAATCTCGCCGGGAGGTTTATTTTCCACGCTTGCGATCGGCAACTTGATGTTGCTGATCGCGAACGAGGAAAAGTCTCGCTAGGATGTCATTTGGCTGGCTCGCTGTCGCCAACTTGGCGTTGAAGACCACGAGCAAGCAAAAAATGACCGCTGCACTACGCTACGCGTGTTTGCACTGTGCTACGTGCAATCCGCGTAGTGCCAAGTAGCGCAAACTACGCGAGCGTAGTGTTGTGCTTTGCCCAGGGTTAGTTAGGGGTGGCAGGTCAGGTACCTATTTTTCAAATTTGGTAAAGGGAGGAGAAGACAGGCTTTGTATGGCTCCCCTATTACTCCTCTGCACCTGCACTGCAGTTGAAAGCAGGGGAAGATGATGTTGGGGGCCATACGTAACATAAAATTATAAAAGTTGCACCTTGTCCAGAAATACTCAGATACATTTTTTTTTTCCTGGCTGGTGAACTATCTGCTGTTCCCTTCATTGTTACCCTTCTCCAAATAAGTTAATTCCAATGCTAAGGAGTTGTTTTTCTTTTGATAAATGCAAATCTACCTTTGTTGCTGACTTTTATGAATCTGGCCAAATGTTTTGTAAATCATGATACAACTGACACTGGCTCTCAAATTGTATCCAACGTGTTAATTTGTGTTCAATATGCGGTATTAATTAGTATGTATTCTTTTGTGTATAACTTGTGACATTACATGTACAATGGGGTTGGTCGGACTTCCCTTGGTGCCTTGATCGTGCTTTCTAAAACCCCCAAAAATTAAAAATTAAAAACAAATAGAAAACGTATTGCTTACTGTAAATATTATTGTAACAGGGTTGCTGGCATAGCTTCTTTTTGCAGTTGCTGCTTCTGATATTAGGGTATTACATACAGTATATTACACAATAATATTGCATAATAGCTCTGCTTAGATTACAGTACAGGATAAAAACAAACCCTTCACAAGCTCTGGCTTTCAAACTAATCCAACAAATATACGTCAGCAGAAGATGTTTACAAAATACTAAAAGTAACTCGCCTTCAACCTTCAGTATCCCAGGTGTGTGCGTACTTCAGCCATTATGCAGACATAGATTCAGAATGATTTAATGTGTTTTTATTATCCCTCCATAAGACATTCTGCCATCTATAAACACTATACGTAACACGTGCTACCCTCAACCAGTATTATGGTTGTCAATGTAATGACCTAGGAGGCATGGAAGGGTGAATTAAACTTGCCACAAGGATTTGAACTTGTAACCCGCAGATCACAGCAGATGTCAGCAGTGAGTGTTTCACTCACATGAGTTAATTTGGTGTTGTAGCCCACTGCAGCAGACTATGTTGATTGTTAAAGGCCCTGAACCTAAGTTATAGGCCTGAGCCTCAGGATAGGCCCTATAACAAGGGCGGGCCATTTACCAACAGGTGTAGTCTGGGGCAAAACAGGTATAAGGCTATTAGAAAATTACACCCACTGGGGGGTAGAAAGTTCTAACATAAGCACGTGGACGTCATTTCGGGGTCCCCAGGGGTTGGAGCTGCAACCGCTGGTTCGCCCCTTGTGACCCCTTGCACTGCCTTTGCAACCCCTGGCCTTAGAGGTGGCAAAATCAGTGACAGGTACACAGTGGCAACTCATCCTTATGGACATTGGCTTGGCGTCCACTCTCATTGTTTTCCATCAAATTTCTTATTACACTAATAGTGAATAATATTACATCAGTCATTGTTTGTGTAATAAAACCCGGAGAACAACTAGCTGGAATAAGATCTTCCATGGAAGCTGGGGTAAGTAAAAAATGCTCCGGAAGGTATATGTGTGTGTGCTGTGGGTGAGAGTGCGTTTACGTGAAAGAGTGTGTGCAAGTGTGAATGTGCGTATGTCTAAGCAAGGGTGTGTGAGTGAAAGGGAAGATCAAGGGACATCCAATGTCACTTCTGCTACCCCTGCCATTTTGGTGGATTAACGTCCAGGAATGAGCAGAGTGGAAAAGAAACACAAGCATTGAAATGTTGGAGAAGAAGGCTTGTACCAGCCATTAATGGCCCTAGGTCACTTTGGTGTCTTCAATTGAATTCTCAACATTACATAGTTCTAATAGCCAATATATACTTCCAGAGAAAACGAGGTCGCCCATTTCTTTGCCTACTCCTGCCTTTGCTTTAGACTGCGGTCAAACCATGTCAGTCTCAGGTAGTCCCATCAAATTTGCTAATGTTTAAATGAAACACAGGCAGGTGTTTCACGGCTTGCACATTCCTCAAGACGGCCACAGATCGCTTTCGGGCCACATATTACGTACAGTCAGAGATGTAAAGAAAGTTACCCCTCTTCAAAAACCTCTGACCAGACTTTCCCCAACTTTCCTAGCGGCACGCGCCTGGTGACAGTCGAGCTTGCGGCGCGTGCCCTGGTAAGTAAATAACAGGATGGCTCACCTTCCTGTAGAACACGCTAGGCTAGCGGAGCGACCCTACAACGAGGCGAGGACCCTGCTATGGGTGCCTCACGCTCACAGTAGAAGAGGAGGACGGGCTACACGTGCACTCCCACACACACAGCGCTTGCTTTTTTCACTACACGCGAAGCGCTAGTTTTCTGTTTGCCCCAGCAGGAGGGCACTAGCTGTTTCTAAAAGTGTGGCCGTGATAACGAGGGAAGTTTTGGGACCACCTGTTGCCAGACCTTCCCCTACACCTGACGTTGAAAAGTCGGGGAAAGCTGTCGTCCTCGTGAGAGGTCTGACCAGGACGGGCGACAGAACATGACCGCCTTCCTCGCCAGAATCCACTGGGAATTGAAGCATCCTAGAGCTGCGGGGTGAAAGTGAAGAACGTTACAGCCTTTTGTTTTGAGAAGTCATTTTCCGTATAACACTTACCTACCTATAACAGTTTTCCATATCTGAGTTATATCCGGACACAACTTCCACTATATGGGGCTGGGAAGGGGGCGAATCAACTATGACTTATTCATGTACAATATTAACATTTCACTGGCGCCCCGTGTAACAAGTTCGCGATTTTCTGCAAGTTTACATGTTCTCTTTCTGAAGCGTATTTCCTGATCACAAAGTAGACCTTTTCGTGCGTAGAATGTATTAAATCCGCCTTGTAATGAGCTGCGATTTAATTAAACCGATTGTTAAGACAATTTTTTTTACATATTTGATTACAGTCAGGTCTAGCAAATGTGTGTATTGTTTATTACAATGTAATATAATTCTTTCATGGGCATAGTTCAAACGTTACCCGCAATAATGACGATGTTTGTCGTTTAATGTTCTACATCCTTGAGTCACAACCACTGCAATCTTCCGCATCCACGTCTCAAGCGTTCCCTATCACCATTGGGTACCATTCATATGTATAAAGCCCTAGCTCCCGGCTCGGCGTGCTTCCAGATGTCTGCCGAATACAGTACGGACACAGCACGGCGCGGATCGAGAAATGAAAGAGGGCAGGCAGCTGGAAACCTGGTTGCTGTAGTAACAACACGCAGACACATTATTATCACCGGGGCAGCCCGGCAATCGGGATTCTACAGCAGGTCAGCTGCAGCGGAATCTGCAAGCGAACCCTGTGACCACCTACGCAACTTTTACATAACATTAAAAAAAGCACAAGCGCGAGAAATGAGAGGTTGCACTTTTCAGGGCACGTACCTCAACAATTAAACAAGACATTTAACCATAGTGGCATCAGCTCGGTGTCCTCGGAATGCCGTGAAATCTCCGAGCGGGGCCGGCGCATCAAGGACTGCAGGGTCCATCCACTGAATGCAGATCCGGGGGTGGCGGGGACGGGTCAAGGAGTATTGGAAACATAAAGTCTGAGGCAAGGAGGGGTGGTGCTGGAGGGCATAGGTGTGTGCAGAGGGCGGGCTCCCCCGCAGCCTCCTCTGCAGGGAGGGGGTCTGCTAGCTGGCGGTGCTGCTGATGCTGCAGGAGACCGGTGCTGCGGTTGCTGTTGTTGCTGCTGCGGCTCGGCTGACAGGCAGCTCCTGCAGCCGGCAGGGGGCGGCCGCCCAGTCCCCTCCTCTGGCTCCGCCCCGTTCCCACAGTGACGCCAGAGCAGCAGCCGCGGCCGGCTTGGCGCGCGCCCTGCGGATCGGAGGAAGGCAGCGGCAGGAGCGGGGACTTGTGAAGCAAAGGTAGCGTCTGTCTGTGCGCCCCGGGGAGCAGTGCTTAATTTGTAAAGTAATAAGTGCCGGGGCCCTCGTGATGAGGCCACTGCAGTTCTCACCACACATTGCCACTGCCAGCGCTTCCAATGACAGAACTTACCCAACTACTAACCATCACATTGCTACAAGTGTGGCAAATCAGACTGTTCGAGACCCCAAAGCTTTAAGAATGCTTTGGGTGGCAGGTTTTAGTTGTTTTAAACGTGTATTAAATGAATAAACAAGAGTTTTTATGCTTATCTTTGAATAAGCAGCTTTCCTGTGTCCCGGTACTGGCAATTAAGTGCCGGTGCCGAGCACCGGAAAGCACCTGCTCAAATTAAGCACTGCCGGGGGGTGACCGAGTGAAGAAGCAGGCGTTACCGGGACGTAGTTTTCATTCAGAGAAAAACATGCAGAAGAGGGTGATATAAAAAGGAAGAGAGGAGAACAGCGACAAAGGGAGAAAGCTGGAATGAAAACAACCTGTAAGAGTATGATAAACAGAAGGGCTTTAACCCCTTGCATGCTGATGACGGCCCCCAGCCGTCATGCACTACGGTGCTCGTGTGCTGATGACGGCAGGGGGCCGTCATAAACCCGCCAACTCACGATTCTGCCATACAGGCGCAGAATCGCGGCCGCATGGAAGGGGTTACGTAGGCCGGATCCTGCGGATGCTTAGCACTGGCAGGTGCTTAAACAGGTCTCTCGGGCTCTCCGTTTTAGCCCTCACACTTAGGGTGATTTTAAAAAAAACTCTGCAGCATTACCAGGGGCGGCTGGTGACATTTGAAAGTGGTGGGGGCGTAAACTAATTTGCATATTGCACAGCAGCGAGCGAGCCCGAACCACCTTGCATCCATCCATACATCATTCATGACCTGGCTGTTTGAGCAGTAGCGGCCCCCTTCCCCCAAGCGCCTTGAGACCCTTCCGGGTGAGTAGCGCGCTATACAAGTGTCTTGATTGATTGATTGATTGATTGATACATCATTCATGCATCCACCCATCCATGCACCCACCCACCCATCTTGCATCCATACATCATTCATTCATGCATCCACCCATCCATCCATCATGCATCCACCCATCATCCATGCATCCATCCATACATCATTCATGCATCCACCCATCCATTCACCCACCCACCCATCCTGCATCCATACATCATTCATTCATGTATCCACCCATCCATATATCATGCATCCACCCATCATGCATGCATCCATCCATACATCATTCATGCATCCACCCATCCATCCACCCACCCATCCTGCATCCATACATCATTCATTCATGCATCCACCCATCATGCATGCATCCATGCATCCATCCATACATCATTCATGCATTCACCCATCCATCCACCCACCCATCCTGCATCCATACATCATTCATTCATGCATCCACCCATCCATCCATCCACCCACCCACCCATCTAACCTGCATCCATCATTCATGCATCCATCCATGCACCCATCCACCCACCCATCCAAAGTTCATTCACACTCAGCTGGTATATTATGGTCTCTGGCAGGTTTCCCTTAGACACAGATAAAGCACAAGAGTTGCTACACAAAACAGACACACATAGTCATACATGTGCACACAGTACACACATAACACACAGCACAGGCAGCAGCAATGCACAAACTAGAATATGTATAGTATAGGCAACTGCACTACAAGCTTTCCTCATACAGACACAATAATGTCAAACCCCTGGTTAGTCTTAAACTAACAGCTAGCCTGGTTTTGCAAGGAGGACCCCCTCCCAGCTCAATTAAACCGACTTGGAAGTACACCGGACAAAGATTTCACCTGTGCCTTTCAGTTTGCACATGGCTTGCGGCAGCAGGCTCACTGACCTACTACAGTATGTGTCTAATACTCTGGTGTGCATAGATACCCCAACGGAGGAATGCAAGGAGCTAATTAAGTATGTGGTGAATCAATGCAAGAATGGAACGAGCATGATAACCCACACTAGGAGTAATTTGAAGCAGAAAGTAAGTGCATTAAATATAGTCGCTGATTTGCAGTATAATGACCTGCATTTTAGTAGAGAAAATAGAAAAAAGTTGAGGAATATCAGCTGTTTAGGGAAAAATCACCAATTTCTCTACTAAATAGAGACATCTGACATTTATAACTGAAAGTGAAGAAAAGGGCGGAAGGCACTAAGTGAAAGTAAGTAGGCATGTCGTGAGAGAAGTGATGTATGCAGACAGTGACAGCATGGTGTTGTCAGTGAGACGTGCATCTCGTGAGGAGAAGGCACAAAGTGAGGAGGGAAAGATTTGGAGGTAGTACCTGAGAGCAGTGCTTGTAGTAAGTGACTCAAATGTGCTGACAGACTGTTGTTACCCTGAGAAATGGCAGGCTGCAGGTAGACAGTTCTCTCCGGAGAGACAGTGCTCGGGTGCTCACATTAGATGCAGACTGCCGTCGGTGACTCTGGCTACCTAAGGGGGTACGGGGTGAGTTGGGTAGGGTTGCGCTGAGGCCGGGGGGAGTCGGGTGGGGGGACGACAGGAGTTTAAAAATAAATAAAAAACGTACCGGTTCCGCGCTGCCTCTGACTGCTCCAGGGTCCGGACTCCAATTGGCGCCTTCAGGAACAGCCGTGTCTCCGTCACTACTACTGGCAACACCTCAGACTTAGCCAATCCGATTGACTTAGGGCAGTGTTACGCTCTGCCCATTAGGAGACCGAGGTGCTCAACCCTCACTCTCCTAATGGGCATGCGCCAGCAGAACAGACTCTAGTGCTCATGCGTGGGCACGGAGGAAAATTCGACCTCCGTCCCCACTCATGCGCACTTGTGCTCAGTGACATTGTGCTCCTTCCTGCTGCCCCTGGTGACAATCATGTCATTCAACATGATATCGGACCGCCCACCCCTACAGACTCTGAAGGGGTGGGCAGTCCGATGTCATGTTGACTGACATGATTGTCAGTTCAACCTCGGCGTCTTTGAACTTGAGTAACCTGAGAGTTACTTAAGTTCAAAGACGCCGAGGGAGCTGCGTGTGCAGGCGGCTTGTGGGGCAACGCCCCAGCGCCTTTAATGGACGCACCGCCACTGAGCATTACCACCCTTCACTGACTTCAAAAAAACTGTTTATAGTTCTTTCGTAGTGGTAGTCTCGTCATTTTAGAACTGAAGCATTTTCAATATTATATACAATAGTATATACAACAAATGCAAAAGAAACAATTGATGGAGGGAATGCTGGGCAATGCAAACATTCACCCCCAGTCACAAGGATCTGGGTTTAATCCATCATTCTTTCGCTCACCACACCAACCCAGTTTGGAACCAGACATACTCAAATCAGTCTTGACCCTGTACCTTGTGAGAACAGTCCAGCCTGAACTGCCAAGCCAGGTCTTCCGGGACCGGAAACAAGCATACTCAAGCATCCTGGGACTGGTTTCAGGGCATCACCCTTCAACAGCCAGGGTAGCTTGAATCCAGTGGTGTAGTAAGCACAGGACCCATGTCTAGCCATACTCTTCCTTAGGGTGGCATATGCAAAAGAAACAATTGCTTCCAGTCCAAGGAGGAAACACAAGGAGATGATGGACGGAGTGCTGAACTTTTCAAACACTCACCCCCAGTCACAGATCTGGGTTGAATCCATCATCATTCTTTAGCTCACTTTGCCACCTCAGTTCAGACATAGCTATATGGAAATCAGTATTGACCTTGTGCCCCATTGAAAAAATCCAGCCCAAACTGCCAAGCCATGTCTTCCCTGGACCGGAAACAAGCATCCTGGGGCCGTTTTTTTTAATGTATTTTTTTATTTTTGGGGCAAAGACTTTTATTAAGTGCTTAAAAGTTTGCGATGCATAGTTTTCAAGGAAGTGGTACCTCCCTCTTAGGTAAGGTAGTCCACTTTAACTTTTTAATCAATGCATTTAAACATTTACAAGTCATCAGTTTGGGTTTCAGAAAAGTCTGCAGTTAGCGTTTGCAGTTTTAATGGGGCTGCCACTTTAAAGAAACCAGTGGGGTAGGGTTTTTTTTTCACAGTTCTTCCCCTTCCTCACTTTCCTGCTTGTCCATGGCTGTATAGTCTCTAAGCAGGCTGAGCACCCTCCTGCGGCACCCTTCCCGGTTCACCACCTCTCCATTGGTCACCAGGCGGGTCCTGGCGAACAGGAGAATGTCCTTAATACAGCAGAGGAGCCTCCAGCACCCCTGGATAGCTTCCTCTGTGTGTGTCCCTGGAAACAGCCCGTACAGCATGGACTGTTCAGTGTTCTCGTAGGGGATTAGGGCTAGCAGTTCTTACCGTCAGGACGCCCTTAGTCTCTGGGCAAAGGGGCAGGCCCAGAAGAGATGGTGTGCAGATTCCTCTGCGGGGCATCCCACTTGGGCAGTTCCTGTGTGGGCACAGGCCTCTGCTGTGCATGAAGGACCTCACAGGCAGGCCTCCCTTCACAGTCATCCATGCTATGTCCTTGTGTCTGTTTGTCAGATTTGGGGAGGATACATTCCCCCACACGTGCGTTGCCGTTGCTAGTGGCAGGTCGCTCACTGGTTCGGTGGTGTCCCTGGTCCTGATCAGTTTGCGGATTGTCTTTTCGGGCTCACTGCCCTCTTCAGCCAGGCTAGCTTGAATCCAGTGACAAAGTGAGCAAGGGACCCACGTCTGGGCATATCCTGCCAACCTAGGGCGAACAAACCAAACACAAGGAGATGATGGACGGAGTGCTGAAACTTTTCAAACACTCACCTCCAGTCACAGATCTGGATTGAATCCATCATCATTCTTTAGCTCACTTTGCCACCCCAGTTCAGACACAGCTATATGCAAATCAGTCTTGACCCTGTGCCTCATGGGAACAATCCAGCTCGAACTGCCAGCCATGTCTTCCCTGGACTGGAAACAACCATCCTGGGACCGGTTTCGGGCTAACAGCCCTCTTCGGGCCAGGCTAGAGTGAATCCAGTGGCAAAGTGAGCAAGGTACCCACGTCTGGGCATACCCTGCCAACTTAGCTCAAACAAAGCAAACACAAGGAGATGATGGACGGAGTGCTGAAACTTTTCAAACACTCACCCCCAGTCACAGATCTGGGTTGAATCCATCATCATTCTTTAGCTCACTTTGCCACCCCAGTTCAGACACAGCTATATGCAAATCAGTCTTGACCCTGTGCCTCATGGGAACAGTCCAGCCGAACTGACAAGCCATGTCTTCCCTGGACTGGAAACAACCATCCTGGGACCGGTTTCGGGCTAACAGCTCTCTTCAGCCAGGCTTGCTTGAATCCAGTGGCAAAGTGAGCAGGGGTCCAACGTATGGGCATTCCCTGCCAACTTAGGGTGAACAAAGCAAACACAAAAAAGTTTCAGCACTCCGTCCATCATCTCCTTGTGTTTGCTTTGTTCGCCCTAAGTTGGCAGGGTATGCCCAGACGTGGGTTCCTTGCTCACTTTGCCACTGGATTCAAGCTAGCCTGGCTAAAGAGGGCTGTTAGCCCGAAACCGGTCCCAGGATGCTTGTTTCCGGTCCAGGGAAGACATGGCTTGGCAGTTCGGGTTAGCCTGTTCCCATAAGGCACAGGGTCAAGACTGACTTGCATATAGCTTTGTCTGAACTTGGGTGGCAAAGTGAGTTAAATAATGATGATGGATTCAACCCAAATCTGTGACTGGGGGTGAGTGTTTTAAAAGTTTCGGCACTCCGTCCATCATCTCCTTGTGTTTGCTCCAGTCCAGGGAGAACCTGGCCTGGCAGTTCGGGCTGGACTGTTCCTATGAGGCACAGGGTCAAGACTGATTTGCATATGGCTGGGTTCAAACTTGAATGGCATGGTGAGCAAAATGACAATGGATTTAGGCCCAGATCTCTATACAGGGGTGGATGTATGACATTGTTCTGCATTCTGTCCATCAATTGTTCTTTTTGCATTTATATACAATGAAGCCATAGCTGTTGGTTATTTATCTTACGCAACTAACAACCATTGACAAAGCCAATAGTCCTGTTTTTTTGGAGGCTTAATGTTACTTGTTGTATTACATATCTGGATGCAATGACAGAAGCAGCAAAATACCAGACAGGCGGCACACCATGCTACCTACAGATTTTTAGCTTATTTGTTTTTAAGCCACACCCTTAAGTATATCGGCCACACCCCTTTGAGAGACCCCCAGTTTTTTCATCCCACTTAAAGCCCTGACAAACATGCAGGAAATGCAGGGTGGTGGTAACTGTCTGGGTCCGTCAAAAGGATTGGCTTTCCCTGCAGAATGGTATGAAGGGCTCTTGGGCTCCCATATCCAGTGCTTTAAATGGGCTTGTACTGTCAAGTCCTGAGTTCCTGCATATATAATGAATACATCACGCAGGATAGGTTAAATGCAGGTTTATGTATACAAGGAGCAAACAGGCACAACTAGGTACAGCCTCCAACAATTCACGACTCCTTCACTCAACCCTCCCCTGTAGATTCTCCTGCACAGGTTATACAATCCCTTATCTCACATTCCACATTTTACACATCATCAGTATTCCATCCTCCCGTTATAACGTATCCTGGAAAATAACACATCTCCCTTTTTTTAACAGGCTTAAGAATCCCACAAACCATACCCCACCCAAAAATTAATTTTTTTACAATTATATATCTCTGCATTTTATGATTACAAAAGATATGCTATTAAACGCACACAAATAATTACAATGGAAAACTATCTGATAAATAATCTTCCAACCACACCAGATGTTTTTTCCGCTCTTTTTGATGTTCTCCTTTTAGAAGAGTTACATCTTTGAGAAGAAGAACCTTTGCCATTACATTCTTGAAAATAAGACTCATTCTCAATAACTCCTCTGTCTGCAGTAATGAGCTAATCTAATCCATCAGCACTATTATGTACAGGTAAAGCATCTAATACATCAGCACCCTTATGTACAGGTAAAGCATCTAATACAT
Organism: Lissotriton vulgaris; assembly: GCF_964263255.1. Taxonomy (NCBI): domain Eukaryota; kingdom Metazoa; phylum Chordata; class Amphibia; order Caudata; family Salamandridae; genus Lissotriton; species Lissotriton vulgaris. The sequence goes on from NC_141694.1 coordinate 1,305,068,695, forward strand.
CAGCACCATTATGTACAGACGCAGTTTCTCCAATAACATTTTTGTCAGCAGCGTTCTCATGAAACAGTCCATCCATTACAGACGTATTATATGGAATATTATTTCTTGTGCAAGAAGGAACAGAACATTTAGCAGTTCTCTTCAAATTCCATTCCCTGCCATCAACTAGCTGTACATCATTGTTCAGTACTTTTGCCACTTCCATAGGCTCATATAACTTACTTTTGTCTTTTGGGACCTTTCAGGTTTCTTTACTCTTACTCATTGTCCCAATACAATTTCACAAAGTTTTGTTGCATGCTTGTTATACCAATTTTTTCTATTAGATTGCACCGATTCCAACCTCCCTTTTACTGACTCCTCTGAGCACTGTACAATACTGGATCTGAAGAGACATCCCGGTGTGGACTTGGTCCCTGGGTTTTTCCCTCTCATTAAAACCAAAAGGAGAATACCCCGTAGCTTTGCGCACCAGTGCTCTGTACGCGCAAACCATTTTCTTGAGCTGAACCTCCAATCCGTTTTGCTTTTTTACAGCCCACTAAATGGTGTTCTTTATAACACGCTTGAAGTGCTCAACCATGCCATTAGTGCTGGAGGTGTACAAAGCAATTGTCCTGTGTTTAATACCTAATCTTTCAAAGTATTCTCAAGTCTTAACAGATGTTGCACCCCATTATCACTAAGTAAATTTACCAGAATACCTTCTAGCAAGAAGGCCTGGTCCAAGAATTGCAAAACTTCATTAGTGTCCACTTTTTCCACAATTTTAGAGACTTTGAAAAACATTTTCTCCCCAACTTTCACACATTTGTCCATAACTAATACTTGTTCTCTACCATTAGGAGCGAGGATAACATTCGAGTCCTTCTGATCTTTCGAACCAAGTACCGATAGACCCTTCTTAAAAACATACAGTTTCCTATATGCACTATATTTTTTTAAATTAAATCTCGAACCAGCGGCACTCTGTTATCTTGATTTTTTCTCCTCCATCATCTTCTTGTTCGATATCAGCTGAAAAAGTTTCGAACCCACCTTATCCACAAAGTACTTCTTCCATACATTTAAATGTACTATAGTTTAAGACAAACCAGAATCCGCACGGATTTTGATCCAGCTCTCTGGTTTGTTTATCACAACCAAACATCCATCAGTAAAATTCAATACCAGTTTGGCCCTTAGCTCAGAACAACAGTCCGACTTTCCTTCCTCATTATCACTAGTGTCATATTCAGATTTCTCATACTCCTTTACACATTTAACAAACTTTGTTCCCCTCCTGCATACTTTCAAATAATGACCCAACACGCCACACAAGCTACACTTCACTTTTTTAGCAGGACATGATATTGCATGCGATAAATGCTCCGCACTTCCACACCTATAACTCTTGGATGGATCTTTGTATACTTTTCCCATTTCTAGGTGAATTCCCTGGATATTGCTGTTTTGAGTTTGCTTTAATTTTAGCCACTGTGTCAGATGGTTCCTTTACTTCTGCTCTCAATGCACTAGCATATCTGCTAGATGTCTACTCTATGCAGAATTGCAAGCACATCGTCCAGACACACATCCCCAATCTATCCTGAATTCCAGGATTTGAAGCATACATAACCACTTGATCACAGATCAAATCTTCTAGCGAATCACCAAAACGCACAATGACATATTCATCAATCGACTCAGACTTCTGTTGTTTCCCGTGATAAAATTTGAACCTCGTAATGCCAATGCAAATTTTTAGCACAAAGTGCTTCTCCAAATTAGCCAATGATAATGAATTAATGAATATTAGTCTTCTAAAGCGCAAACTTAACCCAATGGCGTCAAGGTGATGCAGGAGGGGCTGTCAGACAGAAATACATGTAAGGTTCAGACTCATGAACTTGTAAAGAGCCAGGTCTTCAGAGCCTTGCGGAAGAGAAAGTGAGACACTTGTCCAGAGATATCGGAGGGAAGGGAATTCAGAACCTAGGTGCGGCGACAGAGAAGGGTCTGCCCCCCATCTGGCTCTCTTAAACCTGGGGACTACCAGCAGATTTTTACTGGCTGATCTTAGCTTTATAGTAGGAACATAGCGTCAAAAAACCCCTTTAATACCTTCCGAACCTAGATCATAGAAGGCCTTGTGAGTTGGACGGAGATCCTTGAACAGAATTATTTGGTTTAAAGGGAGCCAATGCAGCTTGCTGATAGACGCCAAGACTGAGTGGTTGTTGGGTACATCTATCACCAGCCTGGCTTCTGCATTCTACACCAGCTGCAGACGACGATCAATGCCCTTGTTAATACCCAAATAGAGGGCATTAAAGTAGTCCACTCTGGACAGCACTACGGCAATAACTGCCTGCTTTCGAGAGGCGAAAGAGAGGAAATGGGAACATTTCCTAAGAATCCTAATAGTCCCAAAGCAGGTAGACACCGTTCTACTAATATGAGGGCTAAGAGAGAGAAAGTTGTCCACTATGACCCCTAGATTTTTTCCTTGGGCTACAGGGCAGGGAAAAGAACCAAGAGTATCTGGCCACCAATCATTGGACCAGACATTCTGTTGGTCCCCAAAGATCAGAACCTCTGTTTTGTCCTCGGTGAGTTTAAGACATTTCTCAACCATCCAAGAGGAAACTGCCTGCATACAGCTTTTGAAATTAGCTGCAGATGCCTTAATGCTGTTGGTAATAGACACCATGATTTGCATGTCGTCAGCATAGGACAACACCTCCAAACCAAAGGATCTGACAACCCTGGCTAGTGGGGAGACGTAAATATTGAAAATGGTCGGGCTCCGTGAGGAGCCCTGAGGGACTCCACACAGCAGATGATTAGGAGCCAAGTGAAATTGACCCATTTTCACTATTTGTGCCCGGTCACTAAGGAAGGAGGTAAGTAGCTTGAGGGCCTGCCCCCAACCCCTATCTCCTTAAGCCGTTCCACCAGTCTCAGAGGAGATATGGTATCAAAGACTGCAGTGAGGTCAAGAAGAATCAACAGTGTGGTGTGCCCTGCATCAACCTGAGCACGAATAATGTTGATTACAGAGGTTAGCGCCGTCTCCGTGCTGTGATCACTTCGAAAACCGTGCTGTGAGCCATCGAGCAGCTGCTGTTTCCTTAGATAGGAGCTGAGAGTTCAGATTTTTCTCCAGAATTTTGGCTGGAACTGGAAACTGGGAAATGTGGCGGTAATTCTTTAGTTTAGTTGGATCCAGAGAAGTTTTTTTTAAAAGGGGTATGACCACCGTAGTCGTCCAAGGGATAGGGTACTGCCCAACTTAGATGGCTACATTGAGTACTTAAGTGAGGTGGGGAGCAATAGCCTCCCTTCCTAATTTCAAGCTCTTCAGTGGGCACCACTCCAATGGGGAGACAGATGTAACTCCACCTAGCAGGTGGTCAGTAAGCTCTGGAGACGGGAGGGGGTGGGGAGGTAACTAACATGGGTACCTCAGCCGGAGTTATAGGATTGTTAGAACAAGGATGGGAGGGGTTGGAAGAGACAGAGAGGGGAATCTCAGCATTAAAAGTTTTCAAGGTGGAATAATTATCCATGATTTGTGGAAAAAAATAGCCATTCTGTCACAGAGCCCCTGGGAGAAGTCCGTCAAATTAGGGATTGAGGGGGAATGAGAGCAAATGAATAACATTAAAATGCTCCCTGGGCAATCTAAGGGATTCTGTAACCTTTTAATAAAATTATACTTTTTCCTCAATGATGGCAGTTTTATATTCCCTCAAACGTTGTTTATTTAGATCTCTTCCTGCAGGATTAAGGTCTGAACGCCGTATCCTTTCCTGCTGGCGACAGGATTATCTCAATTTTCTCAATCTATCGGAGAACCAGCAGGCAGAGGGCCTTTTTATCGCTGCATAATTCTCCTTAAAGGGAGCTAGGGCATCCGTGGCTGCTAAAAGCCAATAAGAAAAATCGATGGCCACCAAATTAGCATCAGGATAAAGGGGGCCATGATGGCTATTAAGTAGATTGAGAAGAGCCTCTTTACTAATATGACTGAAATGTCTCTTCTTCCCCATTATCTTTTTGTTGACTGGGACTATACACAGAACCAGGATCTGGAGATTAAAAGGAATGGCATAATGTTATGACCAGGAGAGAGGAATAGGCTCTCTTACCGTAATCCGAGAGTCATTAGAAAAAAAGGCCATCTAATATATGTCCCACTACATGGGTGGGTATCAAGACCAGTTGTGGCAGACCACAGCAGCCAAAAGTTTCCAAGAAAGTTTGAGAATCCTTTCATAGAGTCTGATCTAGATGGAAATTAAAATCACCCAAAAAGGTAAGATTAGGTCTTGCCAGGTACGGTTCTATAAGATTACTAAAATCCTGGCTAAATGATGCTTCCGGTCCAGGGCACAGGCGGGCTTGCCTTTGACGCGCCTTCGGCAAGCTAGCCGCGCGCCCACTGCGCATCCGACTCAGAATTCCCTGATATAGGCTGGGCCAGAAATAACTAGAGCACAGCCTTCCACCAACGAACCGTAAGAAGGTATGGAGAGCATGGAAAGATACTCACTTCCCTCCGCAACAAACGGCAGAGCCGCGACAGAACCAGGGAAGTGAGGCGTGCCCCCAATAGAGTTCGGAGACAAAGTGCACCAGCAGAAGGAGGGTAACTTTTAAAAACAGCCCTGATTATTAATAGGTTAAAAATAATGAATACAAGCATCAATATATCAAATAAAATGATGCTAAAAGCATTACTTTCACCACCACCTGAAACAGTTTTGTTCATTTGGTTATACGTTGTTAGTCCTTGCTGGCCTAATCAATACAAAAAGAATGCGTTTTTTGTGTTCCGGAGACATTTTACCATCAGAACCCACTATTTCAATATAATTAAGGAAGTACTCTTTCCATTCAATCCATTTCAAAACTGGTACTGAACCTGCATGCCAAAATACCTACGGAGGACTCAATGAAAATGTTTGCTGGCTCATTCTGACAGGTACTGAGAGGAAGGGGTCCCAGCGTGAGTGTAATGTAATATAAACAACTCAAAAATTATTTACACAAACAATGAATGGATCCACATTGTTTTATTCACAATGGGACTAGGTATACTGAATATACAAACAACTAATCAATAATTTTAATTGGTTGTACAGTGCCCCAGGGGGGAGGAGGGGGGGGGGTAGGTGATCTGGTGAGGATATAGTGATGGAAGGGAATTAGTGACAGTAAAATCAGCCAATTGACAAAACTGTATTGGCGAATTGCATACAGCACAAAGGACCATTAGTTCGAAGCATTAAATCACAACGTCAAACTTCACATGATACAATGAATGAAAAAAATAGTGGCGTGAAGTTGGCGAACAAACAGGTAATTGTCTAATTACCTGTTATCATTCTGACAAGTAATACTGGGAACCCAAAACAATACTTTTATATTAAGTGGAATTGTTCAGTGTATAACAGAATACAGTAGCCACTGTCCATTCTTCACAACATAATACATTTACTCCTCTTTGAAAATAAATGAACAGTTTGCTGTTCTCACCACAGAGTTCGTAGAAACACAAGGTGAAAGGTACTGCCAAAACGAAGAAAACTAGCAAATTGACTTAACACATTTAAAACAAAACACCATACATCTGACTCCTCAGCTGGTGCATAAACACATTTGAGCACTGTACATTACACGCTAGCCACAGAGGAATTCACTTAAGAAGGCCACCTCCTTTCATCATCATGCTGTGAAGCCAGCATCATGTTCTTCCCAATTCATTATGGCTGCCACACCCCATGCATGATTACATCCTCAGCGCAGCTTCAGCCTCAATCCACAGATTCCTACCAACCTCACAAACTCACATCTGATGCGTGTGATCAGGGCTCAGGTCGGGTGTACACGCAGGTACACGGCGTCCCCCTACTCTTTTCACAGCATGGACGCCGTCTCCCCTGCCAAGAAGCTGGGTCCCACAGAAATATGCTGAACTTGTCCCAGTGTAATTTTCAGACACCGAGACACATTCAGCAAGTGACGTCATGCGGTCATTTGAATATTGTCAGTCTCCCACTTCTTATTATAGGACTTGTGCCCTGCGTGTGATGGGGTAGCAGATCAAAAACTCACAACTATGCGGCCAGGCAGACAAAATGGCACTCGAGAGAAAGGGTGTCTGTTTTGACTACAATAAGGGAACCTGCAGTAGAACACCAGGTACATGTAGGTTCAAGCACTCCTGTGCTTTCTGTGGTAACGCGTCCCACCCTGAGTTCAGGAATTTCAAGAAATCCAAGGAGAAAGTGGTCAAGAAGCAGGAATGAGGAGGCACAACTACAGAGGCTAGATCCCCTGTTCACGTCAGCACCATGATCCCCTGGCTAAACATTTACAACTGCCCCGAAACTGCTAGGACTATCAGGGAGGGGTTTGTGGAAGGTTTCAGTATCCAGGCGCAAGACTACTATGGGGTGGCACACTGTAGAAATCAGCTTTTGGTTAGGTCCAATGAGTGTATGGCAGAACAAAAAATTCAGAAAGAGGTAAAACTGGGTAGAGTGGGAGACCCCTTAGACAATGTCCCAATGGATGCCTGTGTATGCTCACCATTAGGGGTGGTCCCAAAGAAAGTGCAAGGTGAATTCCGACCAACCCATAATCTTTCAACAACAAGAGGTAATTCTGTGACCGATGCAATTGCAGACCCAGTGTGTAGTGTAAAATATGCATCTTTTGACCAGGCAGTAGACATGTTCAGGTCCCTAGGGCGGGGGCTTTATTGGCAAAATCTGACATTGTGTCCGCTTTCAGACTGCTGCCTGTGCACCCGTTAGATTTTCACCTGCTGGGTTTTCAATTCCAAGGGAAGTATTACGTGGACAAGTGCATGTCAATGGGGTGCTCTGTGTCGTGTGCATATTTTGACAAATTTAGCTCCTTTCTGAAGTGGGTTTTCAGGCAGGACACAGGCCATCAATGGGTGCTACATTACCTCAATGATTTTCTTTTCTTGGGGTCCCCGGGTTCAGAGGAATGCAGGACAGCATTGTCTAAGTTTTGCCCCCTCATCCGTAAGTTTGGCATGCCATTAGCACCAGAGAAGACAGTGGGTCCAAGAACACAGATTGAATTCCTGGGGATTGAGCTGCATTCTGTACAAGGGGTGTCAAGGCTTCCGGTAGACAAAGTGAAGGATTTCAGGATAGCTTTTCAACACTGCCTAGACAAGGAAAAAGTTACCTTGCACCAGTTGCAGCAAGTGGTGGGTCAATTGAATTTTACATTACGTATTATCCCCATGGCACGCCCCTTTTCCCACACCTTTGCTTAGGCCATGTCAGGTCTCAGAGAGAAACCACCACACCAGACTGTCCGGCGAGGTCAGGCAGGACATGCTCATTTGGAAGGCATTTCTGTGCGATTTCAATGGTAGGGTGGTGTGGCCCAGCTCGCCTAGGTCCAGCCTGGAGTTGGGCCTGATGACTGACGCAGCAGGGAGCAATGGTTTTGGTGCTATTCTGAGGTCCGAGTGGGTGCTCCTTGCTGATTTCCATACACATGTCCAAAACTGATCAAGTAGCCAGGGGGGAGAGCATAGTGCTCCACAGGGCAGGGAATCATACATGCTGCCCCGTTGCCAGACTGGATGCCTTTATGGCACAACGGGCGCAGGTCACGGGTGGCCCTCTCTTGATACTTAGGGATGGGGCACCCCTCACTATATTTCAGTTTAAGAGAGTCATGGTTCTGGCCATGCAAGATGCCAGGCTGGATGCAGCTTACTTTGGGACCCATTCGTTCTGAATAGGGGCAGCCACGGAAGCAGTAGCCAGGGGGCTGAGGGAAGACCAAGTCAAGAGATCGGTAGGTGGTCCTCTAACTGTTATAAGTGATATGTGCGGCTGCACATGCTTTAGAGTGTTTTGTTGAGAATTGTCATGCCAATTGCAATTTCCTTCACCCTGTGACTCAGAGAGGAGGTGACATTAGTACACTGTGACAGGGTACTAGGTACAGTTGGGTATGTTTAGCAGGCATGACAGTGACGGTGTACTTACCTATCTTATTTTCACATTTACTAGCAGTTTCTTCAACCTGTGACTCAGGGGAGAGATCTGCTTCAGCCCCCAACCACGAGAGGACAAGGACACCGGGTAAACCGGGGGGACGACAGACAAGCTACGAGCAATCAACAAAGGTGATGGCGCAAATGCACTCTTGGCCTCTGGAACAATGAGGAATTTGGCATGTGGGGCATTCATATGTCCGCCGTTTAAAAGCTTTCTTTTCATAGGCCTACGAGTCCAGGACACGTCAGTTAGGGACAAAGATAGTGTTCCTGGGACAGGGAGGCCTGTGCGTGGGTCAATTCAGGGAGCTGGTGAACCGCGCATTAAAGAGAGCATTGAATCACGTGGTAAAGCAGATCAACAACAAGTTCGATGAACTATTCAGGACTCCGAAATTGAGGTCAATAGGGCATAGGTGGATCAGTTTTTTCTGCAAGGCGGGGTTCGCCTCTCATACAGAGGGAATCAGACCTTTATGGAAGACATCTTAGCCTGGGTGGAGAGTATGATAGAATGCAGGACATGACCTTCCTAGAGGGCTGAGGGGGAGGCCAGATAGTCGGGCAACTACGCTGGCCTGTGGCCGTAAGGTCATGATTGGTAACCATAGTCTTCGGTCCTTAGCCGTCACCACCATGTAACACCAGGGGCAGTGACAGCTGGTAAGTAGGTTGTCGGGGTGCGAGGCCGGGGGAGTAATTGCTTCCCAGCGGGCCTGTGGCCACCCCCGCATGGGCAGGCGCATCAGGGCGCCAGTATGCAGAAGTCTGCAGCCCCGTGATGGAGTTTAAGGCTCAGGGCGTAGGGGGGCCCGGGGGAAAACCTCAGTCCGATAAGCTGCGCAACCTTTACTGCAGTATTGTATTTGTAGTTTACTGGGAATCTTGGGGCTGCCAGTCATTGACCTTGCAGTAGGCTCTAGAGGGGACATGCAGAAAGTGAATATATGCATTGTTAGATTTACGGTAGAAGTGTCTTGTGTATTAGAATTTCTTAAGTTTAGCCACATGACAGCATTTTGTCTATCAATGTATCTGTTTTTTCTGCGTACATTTTTGTACATAAAATGTTAATAACAAATGTTTTTTAATACTTTAATAAATACGGCCCGGGGGGGGGGTCACCCCCCCAATCCAAAAACCTGGTGTTTGTCACAATATTTGGCCTAGGGGAGGGAGTTGTTGGCCATCCTCATAGCTGTGGTGGGTCCAATAGAAAATTAACTTAAGTAAGTACCAGGCCATATGGGCAAGGACGAGGGTTAGAATAGTCTGCACTGACATTATGGTGGTCGCACCAGACCCGGGGGTGTCTCCGCACCAGTTGATGATGCAGCCACCCCTTCCAACCACCAGGCTGACCTATGGGAGGTCAGGTTTCAAATTGAACCGGAAGCACTTTAGTGTTTCTGGTTCGACGTTGTGCCGACAACCAGGCAGACTGGTCTAGACCGGCCTGCCCAGGGTCTCACCCTTTAAGAGGAGCAGTGGAGGAGCAGAACTGGCTCTTGTTCCTTGCTCCCCCACACAATAGGAATACCTGGCCTGCAATGGCCCGTAATCTTCTTTTTTTCCACCCACCATCCCTTATGGCAGGTTTTTGGTTTGGGTATTCCATTGATGTATCTGTGTTGTTGTTTAATATTTTTCCATGACAGGTATTTTAGAAAACTTAATTTATAGAAGTATGTGTTGGAATTAGATTGTGATAAATTGTGAGTAATTGTTAATTATTGTCGTATTTAGTAGTGTGTCTCCGGTCAGATGGTACGGTCATGATTGGTAACCATAGTCTTCGGTCCTTAGCGGTCAGCACCATGTAACTCCAGGGGCAGTAACAGCTGGTAAGTAGGCTGTCGGGGTGCCGGAGCCGGGGGAGTCATTTCTTCCCAGTGGGCCTGTGGTGACCCCCGTACACGCAGGCGCATCAGTGTGCCAGTATGCAGAAGTCTGCAGCCCCGTGATGGAGTTTAAGGTTCAGGGCGTAGGGGGGGGGCCCGCGGAAAAATTTCCGTCCGATAAGCTGTACCCCCTGCGCAACCAGTAGAGTCTAATACTCCAGTAGAGTATTTGTAGTTTACTGGGGATCTGGGGGCTGCCAGTCATTGACCTTGCGAAGGCTCTAGAGGGGACACGCAGAAAGTGAATATATGCTTCTCGCAGCAGTGTTTGGACCCTCGTTGTTTTTGCTGCCAAAGGATGAAATAGTAGTGGGACCCCAAGGACCAGGAGACCCGCAATTACCACCAGCTGTGCACCTCCCGTCACCGCCTACATAACTGCTCGCGGCCCCCGCTTCGCGGGGGCCGCTCGCAGCAGTGTTTGGACCCTCGTTGTTTTTGCTGCCAAAGGGAAAATAGTAGCGGGACTCCAAGGACCAGGAGCCCCGCAATTGCCACCAGCTGTGCTCCTCCCACCGCCGCCTACATCATTGCACACGCCCTCCACTTCGCGGGACGCACGCAGGCACGCGCCGGGCATAGCCCGGCCCAAGGGCGGGCCCATGTTTGAGCCCGTTCGAGCACAGAAGAGTACGGGAAGGGGGCACCCCCTTTACACCATCATTGCAAAATACTTACGAAGGTCAGTATTCATATGCTGGAGTATCAGACTGCTTGCCTAGTTGTGTAATCTATTAGTGGAGTAGCCGTCTTACATCCTTTTAAATTATGACGACCTCAAGAGCTGGAAAGGGCAGATAGTCTGTATCTGGAGGCTCAATTGTGGGCATATTGGATCAATTTTTAACCAGGGCGACCTCCGTATTGGCCCATGAAATAGAAATGACCGAACGGCGGTTATCCTTGGACCCCACCTTTGATAAACGGTCTTCAATGGGTAGGCTGGCTCAGGTGCCCTCGCCACAGAAACAGCAGCCTAGTACAGACAGTGGCGCACAAGGCAATTTAGGCGATGGCAGCCAACAACTCCAAGCTGTCGGAGGTCTGTCTAGCAATTCTCCCTTTATGGTTGCTATTCCAACTGCCTCAAATGCCTCTTTGCAAAATCAAGAACACTCTGAACCCTTAATCGCGAACGAGGTCAGCACGCAGTCCTATCTTGAAAGTAGCGGTCAGGGACTGTGAATTGGACACAACATCTAAAAGGAAACGTGGAGGAGCCCCAATAAAAAATAGAAAAAGCGTACATTTTAAAATGTAGTAACGTGGGGGAAAGGCCAACAACTGGATCATCAACCAGTCCAGTACTGAGCCAGTCACCTGTACAAGATATTATGTCTACATCAAGCCCATGTGTTGATAATCTAATTCAGTCTGGAGCAGACTTTTGGCTGAAAATGAAATCCATATTTACTAAGTCATGTCTTCCCCTTACGATAGACTAAACTCTATAGAAGACAGACTTTTGCACCTTGAATCATTGTTTGTTCCTAATCAAGCAAAGGCTATTATACCGGATGAAGGGGGCATTGGAAACAATGATAGGCTCTCTGGGTTATCAAATGTACCCTGTAATGTGTTTGTTCCTAATATTGCAGCGCAATTTCCCCCCCATTCCACCGCCTAATGTACCCCTACCCTCATCTAGTAGCTCTGTTGCGATTAATGATATGACAACGAGTAGAGGGGTAGAAAATGTTGGGGGTAGAGGAATTGAGAACAGGCACTAGGTAAGGTTGGGTGAAATGGGGGGCCTGTTGCAAGACCCAGAGGGAATGCCTAGACAACAAGCTCCAGCAGAAAGCGTTTTGACCAATCATGTACCTATGAAAGTACTCCCTTCTATAGATTTCCCCTGAGTCAATACCGTATGTTGTGGTGTTGGTAGGGGTTCCTGCTTTAAGTTGGGGAAAACTGGAGGCTTACACTGACCTTAAAAATAAATGCATTCATTGGTTGAACTACAATAGGCCATTACCCACCCAGGTATCTAGCGAAATTCTCTTTGCTCGTAGAGTGGATTGGCTGGGGCACCGGAAGAAAGATATCGAGGGAGACTGTATTGTAATCAACTTTAGGAACAGATGGACTGTCGAACATATTTGCAATTGGCTTTCAGCTCGGTCAGCAACCTAAATACAGTCTTTCGCCCAAACCTATTTCTATCAACCTGTTCGCAATATTTTCATCCTTAATGCAAAGAGAAGCGGTCAGTCCTGGGGTGATTGGGATAGATGGGGTCCAGGTGTCCAGCTAGGTGCACTAATCGGGTTGGAGATGGAGACTGCAATCCCATCCCTGCACTTTCTCTTTTACCTGTAAGCAATAGATTCAGTGTTCTGGATCTAGTAGATTGAAAGTTGAAAAGTAGCCAGTGCCCTGCCCCCCTCACTAACAAACAGGACCCAATAAAAATTAAGGAAGGCTTTGTGGCGCACGACTGGCCTACCACTACCCTTAGCTCACAGGTATGTGACAGTGCCCAAAAGAGAATCACTAATGAGAACAGGGGCAATTTAAGGGGGGCTAGTAGTAGCAACCATGATTTTATGTTGTTGGGTGCTCGGTTTCCATCAATACAGGAGGATGTAGCCAGAGTGACATCACCTTCAGTAGCTGGAAGGGCCCCCGACAGAGACCCAGGGGGGATGGGCAAGACTGTAATCAGGTAGGATTGCAATTTGAAGGCACGTTAGCCAGGGATGATGGCCTTAGGAGGGGTCAGAAGAAAACACAAGTGCAGACTGCCAATGGTAATATTAAAATACTCTCCTGGAATTTGGCTGGCATTAAAAATAAATTGTTTTGTTTGGATTGGGGTTCTTTTGTAGAGAACTGCGATGTCTGCCTATTCCAGGAGACGTGGGCTCGGGTAGATTGTCAGTGGAGAGGCTTTGCCATTTTTAATATACTGGCCACGATGAGGGGTAGGGGGAGACCATCGGGGGGTTTAAGTATCTGGGTAGGGACGCACCTGGGTGCTAAAGCTGAGCAGATTGTAACAAACTCTGAGGATGCACAATGTGTCCTCTTAACAATGCCAGCAAACACACAAATCGCCCTACTCAATATCTATTCTAGGCCAGTGCAGAGCGGGCAGGAGTCTGGAGTCGTGGAACATCTGAGACAGTTTATTTCGACTCTCGACACAGCAGGTGTCCTGATAATAGGGGGCGACTTTAATTGTCAGTTGGAACCCCTAACCAACTCAAGAATAGAAGGCCCAGACGATGAAGATCAGTACTGGCATATACCCGAACCCCAGATTCAACCAGTCAGAGCGTGGACGCTGTTGGTTCTACAAATGAATTTGTTTACTCTGTCATCTTCATTAAGGGCATGCAACGGGAGGGCAAAATCTGATAGACCAGGTCTGCCCACCTTTAATAGAGAAGGGCAAAATTCAATTCTGGATTACATTATGGTTGAATCCAGAACATGGGATAGGGTCATGGACTTTCAGATTTACCCGAGACAAGACAGTGATCATAACTCTCTAGTTATGACTTTTTAAACAGGGAGTTTGGGTTTGTCGAACACGGTACGAGTGTCCAACTCAACTGAACATTTACTGTCTCTAACTAATAATAGGCGGGGAGTCAAATGGTCCTTTATCCAGGGTTCTCCAACTAAATTAGCTAGTATTTATCACCAGGTTTTGCCATACTTAAGAGAAATAGGAGAGGCCGGGGCAACGGACATACAAACAGGGATGTGCCTTTAAAAATACACAAACAGCTGGCTTCGAAACTGCGTGAAGTATTTTATCCGGCAGGAACTCGAAGGGTGAATCAGGTTGCCGCTCATCCCTGGTATAATGCCAATTGCAGAAAGGCCAAAGCAGATTTGTTAAGTGCTTTAAAGGCTAAGGAGAAGTCAAAAATTAATTTATGTAGGGGCAATTACAAGCGGGTTGTTCAAACAGAAAAGAAAAACTGGGAGGCTGACAAATGGGATGATCGTAGGAATGCCCTTATGGCAAAAGACTTGAAAACTTTTTGGGCAATAGTTAGCTCTGGGGGGAGGGGGTGCAGATTAGCGGTAGAACCAAATATAGCCCCATTAGCCTGGGAAGCTCACTTTGAAGCTTTGTATGTAAATTTGGAGGATGACAGTACCTCTACTTTACTAACAAGCCTCCTCCATGAGTATCGATTGGAGGGTGTTTGGGAGATTACACTATTCGACGTAGAAGCCGCCAATAACAAGTTACTACCAAATAAGGCGCCCGGTCTAGACAAGCTGCCTGGGGATCTATTCCGGTCAGAACCAAAAATCTGGGCACCATACTTATGTGCCTTGTTTAACACTGTTCTAAAGGGCATGGACCCACCGGATACCTGGCGGGGGGCTGAGATAGTCCTGATTCACAAAAAAGGTTGCCCTCTTTTACCGTCCAATTACAGGCCTATCAGCTTGATTGATACCACCCAAAAACTGATGGGGCGTGGTATTCTAGACAGAGTCCACTGTTGGATCGAGGAAAAAGAGATCTTAAGTCCCTTTCAGGCTGGCTTCAGGACGAGCACATCTACTAATGACCAGATATTCAGACTTCAGGTCTTATATTGGAAAACGGTGAGTGTGGAGGGTCGCAGCCTCTACCTCATTTTCCTTAACCTGAGGTCTGCTTTTGATCTGGTCCTCAGGGAAAAACTGTGGAGGGTACTGTACGATCTTGGTTCCACCTTACCTTTTGGATGTGCTGGTGAGGCTGCATAAGGAGACTTATGCACAAGTAAGGTGTGGGAAGAATGGAGAATTGTCAGCACGCTTCCCGGTGAAACAGGGGGTGCGCCAGGGGTGTGTCCTGGCCCCCACCTTATTCTGTCTATACATTACCAGGCTTATAGACCACCTACTTGGAGCCAAGGACAGTGATGCACTGAGGCTAGTCTCAGGGTGGGTGCCCGCGTTGATGTTCGCGGACGAAACATTGTTGTTGTCCAAGACATCAACGGGCATCCAACGCACCCTGGATGGCTTTGCTGAATTCTGTAAATTCAGAGGATTGGAGATCAATCTAAATAAAATTAAATTTATGATCTTCAACCCTCCCAGGTCGACTCGCCCGAATCCATATTTGGACGGCATTCCCCTTGAGAGAGTGAAGACATTTGAGTATTTGGGTATCACCCTCTCGGAACATCTGGAATGGGGTACCCAATTAGCAAAGGCATCCCTAAAGTTAACCCAAGTGGTGGGGGGATACTGAAAATGCATAGAGGGTTCGAGTTTAAACCAGCTGCCCCTGTTATCGAAATCTATAAAGTACAGGCCAGGGCGGCCTCACTCTACGGTGCTGAACCTTGGGGGCACAATAGGCCTTCCAACCTCATGAAGGATCGAGCATACATTCATGAGGAATGTGGTGGGACTTCCACCTAGTACACCATTACTGCCTCTTCTTATGGATCTAGGGTTGCTTCCCATTGAAGAGGAAGTGTCTCTAAGGCCACTCATGAATTGGAGAAGGCTATGGTCAGTCCCTGAATTAGTCTCTTATAGAAATTAATTTAGGGAGGTGTGGGTAACCTTGAGTAGCAAAAAAATATTGTGGCTTAGTCACATTAAGGCACTCAGTAGCAGGATAGGAAGGCCTGGGCTATGGGAAACTCCAGATGTAGTATTCTCTTCAATAACCAGGGTAGACCTGGTTCGATGTAATAGGCACCACAATCTTTTAACTCTTCATGCAAGTTTTACAATCAGTCGATTGACAATTGAGTTTCTTCGAGTAAAAGAGGAATACAAAAAAGAGGAGTTCCTAGACCTGATCTACCCATCATTGGCTAGGAAATTATATATGCAGTTTAGGATGGGGACTCTTCGTTTACTTGCAAATGGGACAGCCAAAAAAATACTGAGTGTCCAGCATGTAAACAGAAGATAGAAACTAAAACTCAAGTTTTTTTTATTTGTCTTGCATATCATGCATTATGAAAACGTTGGGTGATTCGATTTGGAAAAACTTAGGTTTCAGACATTTCCTTCAAGCTTTTAGAGTTTTAAAGTATGATACCCACCCCCCTATTGTATTTGCCGCCTCGCGCTTTTAAAATGGGATGTGGCATAAACGTAGGATTATTTTTAAATGACCTTTGTCGATAACTTTACTGTAATTGGGATTTCTAAATGTCTAGTTTTAACTTGCTAATAATGTTAAATGTAAGATTGTCTCTGTATTGTTCTATGTTATTTATTAACTTTATTGTTGTTGTATGTACGTATTTTAAAATGTGCTTTTATGGTCCATGAGACCGAAATAAAGTTATCGAATGAATGAATGAATATATGCATTGTTAGATTTACAGTAGGAGTGTCTTGGGTATTAGAATTTGTTAAGGTTAGCCCCATGACAGCATTTTGTCTATCAATGTATCTGTACTTTCTGCGTAAATCTTTGTACATAAAATGTTAATAACAAATGTTTTTTAATACTGTAGTAAATACGGCTGGGGGGTCACACCCCCCAATCCAAAAAAATGGTGTTTGTCACAATAATTGGCATAGGGTAGGGAGCTGTTGGCCATCCTCATAGCTGTGATGGGTCCTGTAGAAAAGGGGGCTTAAGTAAGTACCAGGCCATATTCTCTCAACCTTCCCCTATAGATTCTCCTGAACAAGTCATATATTCCTTAATACCTCATCTAACATTCCACATTCTACCCATCATCAGTATTCCAGCTGTTGCAAGGATCCTGCTCATACACAGAACTGTGCACAGAGACCTAGGACGTCAGTGAATTTTGGTGTACCAGAAACTCACCTTCGTACCTAAAAAAACCCTAACCAGCTATCATCAGTGTCACATTAGCTCTTCGTCCTATAGCAAAGTAACCAATGATTAAACAACCTAGAACATGCGACTTAGGACCATCTCAGGAGTAAAAAAGAGACACGGTAAGGTTAAAATATTTATTTTAATGTCGTGATCTCATGTGCAGTATTTTAGCCAACATAAGCAGACATATGATTAAGAATAATATGGTCAGCATGGTTACAATTCTATAAAATACAAAAGGAGGAATCATATTACAATGATAGTGAAAACAGGTCCCATAGCGCCTAGCTTTAACACCTTCCCTATATAGGAACTA
The DNA here is from genome assembly GCF_964263255.1 of Lissotriton vulgaris. Classification (NCBI taxonomy): domain Eukaryota; kingdom Metazoa; phylum Chordata; class Amphibia; order Caudata; family Salamandridae; genus Lissotriton; species Lissotriton vulgaris. The sequence continues at coordinate 1,305,085,737 of NC_141694.1, forward strand.
TGTATTATAAACCAAAGAAGGTCTCTTGGGCTTGTTTCCGGGGACCCCATTACCTTTCCTCTCAGTAAGAGTAAATTACATCTGGATCAGTATAGTCTCTCTGCATCCCTGGAAACGAGAATCTTCCAAGTGTGTGAAATCATGGCGAGTGTGTGATAATAAGGACGCCAGAATCTTACTTGGCTCACAGCTGCCAAACTGTTGTGTCTAGAGAGCGTTACACGGACATGTCGAAAAACAGCTAACATGTTTTGATAACCTTGACGGCTCAGCACTCACGGTTCATACTAGGGACACGATGTAAGTCTAGAGATGGCGAAAAAAACCTTTTCTCATGTATAGAACTTCGTGAAGGCTAACATACAAAAACAGCCATTCAGTGTTATGTGCAAAAGCAGCAAAAGGTAAAATGGTGTTTAAACTTCTAACAAGCCATGCTAACATAACATGCGCGCAAAGCAGGCCTCAGGCTATACTACACCCTCCCTTGTTTGGGCTTACTTCGATGTAACTGCGCTCCAGAAGGTCATTGGCAGCTGTCCAACTGTCCAATTGCCTAGAACTCCATGAGCCGCTGCGCAGGCCATAATCCCGAAACTAGAACAATCTATTTCATGAGCAACTAAGGGACTCATTAGTAGATTAAAATCCAGGTCAGGAGACACCATGTTGCAGAGACACAAATCCAGGGCCCATTCAAATCCACAATCCAAACAATGGAAAACAGGCTACACGCAAGTGAAGAACGAGAACCGGAAAGATAAACCATACGCCACACTCAGAGTCGCCAGAGGCAGCGATTCATAGTATTCTAGCATCCGGTTACGAAGCTGGAACAGCTGGGGCAGATCATTGTGGGGCACAAATTGTGCATCCCTTCTGGAGTAAACAAATTAACATCAGTATGCCCGCTCCCAATGCCAGAACTAACGGCAAACCGCTGAATACACTCGAAAAAATTGAATGAAGAAATGTAGGGATCACACCAAATAAAGATTGAAATGAGGTCACAAGGCCAAAACATACTACTTTAAAAAAGTGTGCCAGGCCAGTGGTCGACGAGGAATTAACAATTGTGTGAATCAAAGCACTGAAATGCAGGGGCAGGTCTGTGTGTAATAAGGCATTTGCCTCAGTACGAGTATTTGCAACGTGAAGGACGAATGTCTCACGCGCAGATGTAAGGGGGACTTCCTTCTGGGACACAAGAGATCTTATTTGACTCATCTTGTTGAACTCTGCTTCCAAGGTCGGGATAGAAGGCCAGATGGAAACATCGAGCCCCCCATGTGGAGGAGGAAACAAGACATTCTTACAGCAAACCACACGCTGGGAAACTGTAACATATAAGGAATACCGGCAAGCATACCACAACAATCTTCATTATTTAATAATAAAAAACTACCGTTTGCAAGCAGTGTGAAAGTCGTTGTAATAGCCGGGGTGGGAGTGCCTTTCAAAACACACGCAAGATTTGGCGTCTGGACATTGCAAGAACCGTGCAATTGCAGATTCCTACACACTAATGAATGGCCTGGTGTAGATGTGCAATCTTCACCCTTCAAATAAACTTCCTTTTCTTCCCTCAACACCTATATGTGAACGGGACATTCCAAACTTCATGAAGATAAGCACTACCTAAAGGTTCAAATCTACCTATGGCATAGTGTTTCATGCGAGACTCAAATTTAAATAGGGGAAAAGGGAGAGTGATCAACCCATGGATTAGCCAAACTGCAGAATTCGACTCGGCCACTGAAAAGGGTAACGGCTCCAGTTTTTCAGTATGCAACAATGAAAACGTGCCATCCTTCATTGACATAAATTGTTGTTTGACAGTCAAATTAAAAGGCAAAAATAACAAACTCGTGTTCATGTAATCCCAAGGCACCCTGACATTTTTCAATGTCTGAAGAGTCATTGCAAACTGCATAACAGAACGCAATTGATTCTGCCCATGGTATAGTACAGAAATGTCTTCTTGCACAAAATCAACAACAGATGAAACAATATTGTCCAATGTGTAAATGCGGGAGGAAAGGGTGTTAATGCTATTATCTACAACGGCAAGCAGTTTTTCTAAATTGGCCTGACCGATAGCTGTGAGCCTAGAAGCAGCTTCAATCTGTGACAGTTTCCAAACCTCGTTGTAAGCAGCATATATCCATCTTTTCGATCTGCCTGCAGCAGGTCCTTTAACAAAGTAATTTAAGTTGACTGTGTCAGACAGCTTGGAAAAATGTAGCTTAACAGACGCTAAGGTTTAGTGTCTGAGCCAACTCTGACATAATTTGCCTACAGAATAGGTGGTGACTGAATGTTGAGTCTGAAAACGGGGATCTACTCTAACCTCTGTATAGCCAGGGGTCAGACCCAGAAAACTGTGCTGGCAGGAATCTGCACTTTTTTGCCATAGCAACCAGCCTTCGGGATTAATGCTGGAGAAATTAAAAGATTATTTTTTCAACAGGGCTTGTAAATCACTTAGGGAAGTACTGGCGTATCATCACTGACATAATATCGATTACACTAATATAGAATTACAAAAATATCGAGGATAAAATATCGAATACAAAAATATCGAATTCCTATCTACAAACAGGTAAGTACAAAAATATTGAATCAAAAATATCGTTTAAAAAATATAGTTAGTCAAAATATCGATTTTTTTTAAATGTCTTAAATTTTTTTTTAAATTAATGAAATATTAGAAATAATTAACTTAAATATACTTTAAAATACTTAAATAACCTTAACATTATTAAATAATGAATTTAAGTTATAAAAAAACCATACAATTTTATTTTTAAAAACACATATATATATATATATATATATATATATATATATATATATATATATATATATATATATATATATATATATATATATATATATATATATATATATATATATATATATATATATATATATATATATATATATATATATATATATATATTAACATATTATTAATAAAAAAAATACAATATTTTTACCGTAGGATAGCGGGAGGGTAACATTTACTATTACCGCTCCAGTGAGTGCAACAGTAGGGAAAGCGTTGGATAGCGTAGGGGTAAAAATTACTATTCCCACTCCAGTGAGTGCAACAGTAGGGAAAGCGTTGAATAGCGTAGGGGTAAAAATTACTATTCACACTCCAGAGAATGCAACAGTAGGGAAAGCGTTGGATTGCCTAGGGGTAAAAATTACTATTCCCACTCGAGAGAGTGCAACAGTAGGGAAAGCATTGGATAGCGTAGGGGTAAAAATTACTATTCCAACTCCAGTGAGTGCAACAGTAAGGAAAGCGCTGGAGACCATAGGGGTAAAAATTACTATTCCCACTCCAGTGAGTGCAACAGTAGGAAAAGCGTGAGATAGAGTAGGGGTAAAAATTACTATTCGCACTCCAGAGAGTGCAACAGTAAGGAAAGCGTTGGATAGCGTAGGGGTAAATATTACTATTCCCACTCCAGAGAGTGCAACAGTAGGGAAAGCGTTGGATAGCGAAGGGGTGAAAATTACTATTCCCACTCCAATGAGTGCAACAGTAGGGAAAGCGTTGGATAGCGTAGGGGTAAAAAATTACTCTTCCCACTCCAGTGAGTGCAACAGTAGGGAAAGCGTTGGATACCGTAGGGGTTAAAATTACTATTCCCACTCCAGAGAGTGCAATAGTAGGGAAAGCGTTCGATAGCGTAGGGGTTAAAATGACTATTCCCACTCCAGAGAGTGCAACAGTAGGGAAAGCGTTGGATAGCGTAGGGGTTAAAATTATTATTCCCACTCCAGTGAGTGCAACAGTAGGGAAAGCGTTGCATAGCGTAGGGGTAAAATTTACTATTCCCACTCCAGTGAGTGCAACAGTAGGGAAAGCGTTGCATAGCGTAGGGGTAAAAATTACTATTCCCTCTCCAGAGAGTGCAACAGTAGGGAAAGTAAATATTTAATATATTAATAAAAAATAAATTAAATGGCAATGGCAATAAAAAGTTAATTAAAAGTAATTACCAATTTAATATAATATAATAATTAATCAAATACAAACACATATTAATTAATAAAATGTATTACCTATTAATACCAATTAACAATTAATTAATTAGCAATTAAAAATCTATTAACAATTAATTCAAAATAAATACCAATAAATAAATTAAAATATTTAATTAATTACAATAAAATTACTTCCCACAGTATTCCCCTATAAACCCTCAACCCGCTACGGAAAACTAATTAATAAAATTAACATAATTATCAATTAATCAAATAATAATAATTAATTACCAATTAAAAATTAATTAATTACAATTAAAAATCAATTAACAATTAATTCAAAATAAACACCAATAAATAAATTAAAATATTTAATTATTTACAATTAAATTACTTCCCACCCTATTCCCCTATAAACCCACAACCTGCTACAGAATTAAATTACGCAAAAATTAAATAACATAAAATTCATTACTTAAAATAAACTATAATAAAAATATACACTTTTCACACATATACTAACGTACAAAACACTTTAAAAATTCGATATTATTAAAAATGTGATATATTTTAATACCTATATTATATACTTCGATATTTTTACTTTCTATATTTATAAAAATCGATATTAAATTACTTACCTTAAATTCGATATTTTTGTTGACTATATTTTGTCCATTCGATATTTGGTCCATTCTATATTTTTACTTAGATATTAATGTCTGTCCATATTTTGAATTCGATATTTTGTGTAGTTACCACTGGTGTAATTATTCCAATGGGGAAATTCACCCAAATCAGGACATGAAGGAGCATTACATTTTTTAGAAGTAGACAATCCAAAGCAGGTGGTTTGTCAAATAGTAGCATTCAGAAACAACATATGGTTTGGGATGAGACACGCACGATGCAAAGCCTCAGTGCCTTGCACTTGCCAACTTTTAGAACTCCAAACAGATTTAAGATCAATTGTATCTTTCCACAGGTCATAGCCCCCGACAGCCAACTGGTCTATAAAGGACTTTGAATACAATAATTTAGTGTGGGTAAGTCTAACCTTGGAAGAGGACTTCTCAGTCAACTTAAAATAAAATGTTCCTTTGCAAGACTGTCTCTGGTCTTTTGTAGGTTCTGCAAAACATTAGAATGTTCATCTACTTCAAAGGATGCAGCTGCCTCCACCATGTCTAGACCATCAAGTCCGGGACAAACATTTTGTTTCCAAAGAGCAATTCGTATGGGGTCCGCCCACCCAGAGACCTTCTAGGCAGATTACTTAGTGCACGTTGTACGCTATTGAGGTGGTTAAGCCAGTCTCTGCCCGTACCTAATACCTTCGCTGTCAAGGATTGCTTTAAGAAAAGGTTTAGGGTGGATGCACAGCTGTTTAGTTCAGAGTTGGTCAAGGTTAGGTTCTCCGTGGGTGGCGTTGATGCCCCTAAAAACGCCTTCAAATAACAATGAGAGTATGTGCTTCCAGTGGGTCACTGGGACCATCCCCTTGGGAACACTATTATCTCCTCTTGTGGACAGAGGATTCCACACAATTTGTTCAGTTTATAATTTCATTTATTTGACGATGTTCACTTTTTTCAATGAATATTGGTTAAAGCATATTCAATGTCTTGTAATTTCGCATTTTTTGCCTCATTGATGAAAAAATGCGAAATTACAAGACATTGAATATGCTTTAACCAATATTCATTGAAAAAAGTGAACATCGTCAAATAAATGAAATTATAAACTGAACAAATTGTGTGGCATCCTCTGTCCACAAGAGGAGATAATAGTGTTCCCAAGGGGATGGTCCCAGTGACCCACTGGAATCACATACTCTCAAGGATTGCTTTAAGTCACGGTTCATCTTCTCCACAACACTATTACCCTCAGGCCGGTATGGAGACGAAAATTTGACCTGGACCCCCAATGAAGCCATGGCATCCTTGTACGCCTTAGAGGCAAGCGCTGGACCCTTGGTCCAAATGGAAGGTACCACACGCAAAAATTCCCAGAAAGACACCCAAATTCCTTACGCCAGTCCTGCAATCAGCCCTCCTTTGAGGCCATATCCACACAAAGCGCGTGCAAGAGTCAACTGCTACTAAGATGTACTTATACGCAGTATCAGATGAGAAAGGACCGCAGTGATCTAAATAAACACACGCAAGTGGTTCAATAGATATGCACAACTGAGTTTGTGGCGGGCGTGCAGCAGAAGAATGCTTAATTTGCTGACAAATGCCACATTGAAGGACATAATCACGCGTTTGTTTGTACAAACCCCGCCACCAATATCGTTGCTGGAGAAGAGAAAAAGTAGCCGACACGCCAGCATGCGCCAAAGCCATCCCGGCGTGGGCTGCTGTAATCAAAGCCACCAACGTCGTTAATTCTCACATAAGGAACTTTATCAGGGCTTAAATGATAAGAGTATTTAGAAGTGAAACCCTTAGGGTAATTACCTCTTTTCTCCGTTGCGGCAATAGCTGCCAAGATGTCATCATCAATCTTACTTTTGGAACGTGTAACTGCTGCTACTGCATATGTTGCAACTGCTGTCTTCGCAGCCTCGTCCCCGAGATAGTTGCCAACAGCGTGAGCTCCAACACGCTGATGACCCAGAGTATGAATCACAAAGACAAGAGGCAGCCGCTCTTTGAGCTCAGCCACTCGAACCCAGATCATTTTATGTTTTATTGTGCGCCCCTTGGAGTCACGATAATCATTTTGAGTCCAAAAGGGTAGACTGTCATTGTAGGATTGAACACAGTAGTAAGAGTCACTTACAATTAGAGTGGTCACACTCTGGTCCGTGTACTCCAATGCAAGTATCAGAGCATGGAGCTCTGCCAATTGGGCGGTACAGTTCACTAATGTCTGAGAATGGACGACATCAGACTTGAATTCACCATCCACCATAGTATCAACCACAATTGCGCAGGCCGAAGAATATGCGTGCTTTGAACACCGTAGCTGCTTGCGCACTGCCATCAGTGTAAATGATGCAACGGGAATCCTCAAGTGGGCGCAAAGTCAGAGGGGCAGGATGAACAAATTCATACTGCAAGTACTCTTGAGTCTGCAGTGAGAAATCAAAAATGAACGTGACATCCGGAGATGTCAAGGACGTGGCCCATTGTATCCACCGAGGGTGCAAAGCTTTAGAATTAGGTACACTGGCTTTCGTCACTGCCTCAAAGGCAGGATACGGAGTAACAACCAAAATGCGATTTCCCTGCGACAGTGCACGTTCCTTAAGAATCGCCATTTGCTCTGCTGACAAAACTTTTTCCTCAGTGGAGAATCGCAACTCAGCCGAAGTGTACAAGTGTGACTTGTAAGCGATACGGACTGTGTCTCAGTCCCTATCGCTTGCTCGCTATGCTCACGCAGCCAGCACGATTTGCAAAAAGTAGGTTGTATCAAAGCGTAAAGAGGCTTGATACTCTGGGCATATTCGGGAATGTAGGTACGTCCGAAATTCAAAAAGCCCAGCAACGGTTGTAGTTTCTTCAGTGTTTTGGGAGCTCGCAAAAGTGCACATTTCTCCAGGAAGTGAGATTTAAACCTCGACCTTCATTGTTAAGCTCATACCACAGGAACAACACCGTGTACTCTGCAATGTGAGATTTTGCAAAGTTAAATTTGTAGCCAAAATCCGTAAAAATTGCAAATTATGCAGTCCACTCGGCAGAGATGCAGCCATAATTCATCGTCTGTGAGATAAATGTCATCCACATACGAATATGCATCGGTGTCGATGCCTTCCAAAAGAGAGACAACGCAAGCGGCGAATACGCCCGGACTGTTCTTATAGCCCATAGCCAAACGGCGAAAGTGGCGCTGTTTGCCACCACTGGTAAAAGCTGTCCATTGACAAGTGGGGACAGATTGTGGGAAAAAAAACATTGGATATGTCAAGTGTGGTTTTGAAACATTTATGCACAATACTATCCACAAGAGCCAAACTGTGTGTATTCTGCACCGCACACGTAGGACAATGTGAGTTTAAGTGGTGGTAATCCAATACCAAACGGTACGAACCATCCGGTTTGGTCACAGTAAAAAGGGGTTATTTATCGGAGACACAGACGTTTCAATTACACCTTGATATTCCAATTGTTCAAGGATTTCCACAACGGAAGCTTTTGCTTCTCACCGCATGGGGTATTGGGGTTGAGGCTGTGTCATTGACCGCAAGGGAATCTCATGTCGAGGGGAAAATTTGTCCCACCCAAAGTGAGTACGGTACAAAGCCGGCGCAAGCGCCTTAGCCCAATTTTCTACAAAATGCAGCGCTTGCTCCTTCGGCACTGTGTGCGCGAAACTAGAGAGGATTAGCTCCTCCCCTTGGGGAGCAGCTAAGACAAAAGGTGGGGGCCAGTCGACCTCCGCCAACAAAATTTCATAGGCAGTAGTTAGATTTTCTCAAAATACCCCTTTTAAGGTACATTCTATGTCACCTTCAATTACAAGGACAATTTCATGAAGCCTGTCAGGGGGAGCCACTTTAGTGTCTGCTGTCTCAACTACAACAAAAGTGTCAGTCGCTGTCACCCTCAATAGTGGACGCAGGGCCTCTCGCACTATGGTAATCTCCGCCGTGCTATCCAACAGCGTCAGCGCCCATGTCAGATTCCGAAGCTGCGTTCTCACTATCTGTGGCATATCTTGCTGTTACAGCAGCAACTTTCTTCTTTTGAAACTGGGGTCTCTGTCGATGTGACTCGTCCTGCTTGCCTTTTCCATCAGCCTTGCGAGGCTGCTAACGGCTCTGTTTGGCAACTTTACCTTTGCCGCTGCCTCCTTCACGGTGGTTGAGACCGATGTTTCCTGCAAAGAGCGAGGAGAACGTTGTTCAGGAACCTGAAATCTATCAGGTGATTTAATAGTACTACGGGCGCGCAACTCATATGTATGCTCAGTAGAGGCAGGTGTAGGTGAAGCAGGACGGGACCCCTGTTTCTGTTGCTGTTTCCCCTGTTTTTTGTTCTTACTCCAATTTTGTTCCTGAACTTCTGGGCAGTCATCCTTAACAGATGACGCTTGTTGAGTTTGCTGCTGTATTTGTTTCTTAGCAAAAGGCTTAACACCCAAACTATTACACCCAACGGTCTTATAAGCCTCCGTAATATTTTTCGGTAACTGACGGGGTTTGTCGGCGTCGGAGACATTGCGCAAAGCATTAGACACCTGGAAACTAACCGCATCCCTTTTGACATTAGCAAGGACGAGATCACGTAAATTGTCAAACGCTCCCACGAGTCGCATTCCCAACTCCACAGCCGCCTCCGACCCGTGTTCATCCTGAACACATTTAATGATGGAGGGCAGGACAGCCATTGACGGGGTGCCGAAGCACCTAGTATAGACTGCTGCAAAGATCACACCCCAAGTTGTACAGTCATTTACGTCTGGCACTAAGTCTTTCTGCAAACTTATGGTAAGAATCCTGTGCTTCTCCACAGGAGTAGTATTCGGGAATACTGCTTCCAGTTGGTCGAATTTCTCGGCAAGCCAAAAAGGGATTTCATCCTTATCCTGGGGACGCTTGCCCATGACCGCATTAACCATGACGGGACTAAGCTTCAGCCCGCCCCCACCAACTGGATTCACTGCACCACCGGAGTCCCACCCGGGAGGTTGAGGGAAATGTAATGAACCAGACCCCTAATAACTGACACTTCAGAGGCATACAGGGGTCTTAATTGCGGAGCTGTTAATGCACCCGCCTGAGGATGCGGATTGTAAGCAGATAAAACAGGTCAATTAGCGCCTGGGATTGACAACGGCCTTTGTCTGACCACCGTTATAACATGTTGGAGGGCACCAATAAACCAAACAGCATGCTGCCAAGCAGAAATCGGAATTTCTACTGTCCGATATGGAGCATACACTTGAGGTTCCGTGACAATTGTAAGTGGTGTTTTTGACTCGCACGAATATGGTCGAGTCTGGTATCTACGAACCGCAAATGACGAGTTTAGTAAGTATGCGCAGTTTCGCTGTGCTAACCTAAACCATTCGTTTGTTTCGTGGGGTTCTTCACCCGAGCCCACGGGGTCCATCTTAGATACGGCATCCATTTTGTCTCTTGCCCTCAAGTAGTCAGCGAACGGACGTTGTCCGCTTCGCAACCCTGGGATTCCCAAGACTCTTGCGGAAGACACATGTTCCTTTGAAAGTGTCTTTATGATGAGGGGGGGGTGATACTGTAAGGCAGATGGCCCCGCTCGAGGCTCATCTTGCCGTGCCGGTCTATTGTCTTAGCCGTGCATCTCATTAGGCGCGTCTCTTTGATGCCTGTAGCTCGTGTTTCCCGAGGCCACCCCCTTTTACACCCTTTCCGATCTCCCCACTGTCCTGTCTTCCTCTGCACCTATCCTTGTTCCCTCTTCGATCTGTTTATTGCTGATTGGAATGTACTAATGGTGGGAAGATGGGTTTTTACAGTTGGGAACTACCAAATGTCTCTGTACTTATGTTCCGGACCCTGAATACATCAAAGCGACCCCTCTCGGGGATAATGTTGGGAACCAAGTTGTAAACCTTTGTGTACCATGTTAACGTATGAGAGAAATGTGTATAAAAGGAGCGACCTACAGTAGCAATTTGAAGCAGTCTCCTCGAACCTACACACGCTGTACTTCCTGTGACTTCTGTGTTCCCTGCAGTAAATAAACCTCGAATCTTTGACGCCGAAGGAAGTGTCCCGTGTCTCTGTCATTTGTACGCCGGAACAGGTTACCCACGAAGGTTTCAGGTGTTGTCCCCTGGCACCGCTGGGTCTTAGAAAAACTCAGTCCTTCAGTTGGCGCCCAACGTCGGGCTGCATCAGTGGTACCGGTCCAAGCCCGACGATCGTGAGGAACTTCGTGTGAAATCTCCGAGGGAAGGTGCACCCCGCTTCATCGATCCTGTTGTCGAAATAAGTGGCCTGACTACTTTTCCCGCGAAGATTCCCGCCTCCTGACGGCTGCGAAGGACTGCTGCCCTGACTGTAGACCTGTTTTGGCGCCTGGCGTAGACCTTGGTACAGCGAGACGATTGACGGGCCTTCCTGGTGACGCCATCGATCTTTGAGTTAAGTATTTGTGGGTCGCTCCCAGAGTCCTTAGTTGTGGTTGCTTAGTTGTTGCATGGTTCCATTGCATTTGTGGTTCTTAGTACTTGGTTCTTTGTTGTAATATTTGACGCCTGCAGACGCCAAAAACCGAGGGTTTTGTTCATTGCTGGGACTTGGTAAATCCCGTAACCCTTGAAGTTTGTGGAACTCAGCTAGTGTGCGAGATGCCTAGCCGTAGTACTTTGTTCAGTTGTTTTCGTCGTTGTGGTACAGATTCCCGATTGGAGGACTCATGTCCGATACCTCCGGTTGGAACTCCAACATATGAGCTCTACAGCAAGCACGGACTAGGTCCGATTACTTTTAATGAATATTGGATACGCTATACCAAAAAAGATGGTGTCCTTAGTTGGCCACCTCATGGTAGTTTTGAGACCCCGATCTTAGATAATCTCGAGGCTAAATTATTTAAGAAAAAATCAAGGCCGGCCATGTTTGATGCCTTTCGGTTGTGGCGTAAAGAAGCCAAACAGAGAGAAATCAGACTGTTAAAACGTAGTCAGAGAGATGGTGTTGCTACCATTGTAAAGAAAGCAGAGCAGTTTCAGCGAGATAAGGAGGAAAAGGAAAAGGAAGTCTTTGATAGATTACAACGTATGTCTGTCGATAAGTGCTATCCTGCTTTACCGGCGGATACGGACAAAAAGGAGGATGGTGCCGAGGACCCCTTAATGTCTTATCTCATGAAGTCACCACCTCCGTATGTACAGGGTACCGCAGTTCCTGTGGTTCCTCCTGTACCTGTTCCTCAACCAGCTCCTGTCCCTGCATTTCCCGCTGTTCCTGCTCCTTTACCTGCTTCTGTCCCTACTGCTCCTCCACTTGTACTTCCTCATACTCCTGCTCCCGCTGCCTCTACTGTTCTGGTTTCCCCTGCTGTTCCTTCTGTTCCTGGTACTTCTCTTGTTACCCCTCTGGGCTATTCTTTGTCTCCGTCTGTTCGACGTCATACTCCTTCTGTAGCTGCTGACTTCTTTACTTCTCTTGGACCTATTCTTGAGTCCGCTGGTTCGGACGGCCCTCAAAGGCGTAGTCAGCTTCCTGGTGGTAGGGAGCGTGACTCATTGTGTAATATGGCTATGGGTTGGGTGAGATGTCCTGCTAGGAATGCTCCACGTGCGGTATTGAAAACGTTTGAGCAATTCAATATACCGACACAAAGATTTGTTTTTGAAGAAATGTGCAAGGCTTTGCGTGACCTAATATCGGCTGACGCATCCGATGATGTGATGACTGCCTTGACTAATCTACAGCTTCAGTTCTCAAGCGGAATGATCATAGGTACCAATGTTCGACGTGCAGTCGAGCAATTACTGCCTCGAGCGTTGTTTGTGGAGGACATTGAGGGACCGTTAGATGTACCTGGTCAGTTTCCCATGCGCGAAGTTCCACCAGTGTGGATGCCAGGTGATGCTAATCACGCTCCGCCGATCCTGCCACATTTCCAGAGAGTGTGGATCCATCTTCCATGGAAACGATCAGAAGTCTTACAGGTTAAGCAATCTTTGCCTGACCCTCGCAAAAATCCTGCAGGGTACTACAAAGAATTATCGCAGCTTGTAGACGCAACGATAATGAATCTTGCCGATATCGATATGCTGTTTGGCAATGTCGTGCCGCAACCGGTATGGACAAAGATTCGTCAGGAAAACCATGTGAACGAATTAGGCGGCGATTGGGCTGCGCTTATAGCAGCTGATGGTTTGCAAGTTGGTGGTGCAAAACCTGACCAGTTGATTGTTGCTCTTCCTCAGAGAATCATTACCCTAATGAAAACGCTCATGCCAGCTATGAGGGTAAATTGGGACAAACTGTCCGCTTGCAAGCAAAAGAAGGATGAGAGTGTCTCGGATTTCTTCACGAGATTCGAGGAGGCTTTCATCGACCACAGTGGTCAAGATATGGGTACCGAAGGTGGTCAGAGGTTGTTTGTGGACAAATTTGTTTCCAATTTATTGCCTGACTTGAGCAACAAATTAAAAAATTCCGAAAGTGCGTGGGCTGTTTCTACTTCTGCTCAAATATTGGCTACGGCCCAATATTATGAGAATAGGGAGAAAGAGGAGAACGATCGTGCTGACAAAAAGACGAAAGAACTCAAAACTAAAGTGTTGTTGCAACAGGCGTATCCTCCGCGTTCGAATCAGAATGATTCACAGCAACGTAATAGATCGCAGTCTCAATCAAATAGGTCACAACCACGAAATGATTCCTCCTCACAAAGATCGTCGTTAGGGTACAATCAGTGTGCCTATTGTAGACAGGAGGGTCATATAAAATTCAACTGTCCCGTTCTGAATGAGCGTTATGGTGGTAACACATCTAGAGGAGGTTGTGGTGGTTCTCAACAGACATCACGTGGTAGGGGTCGCGGTCCTCAGAACGATCGTTCCACTAACACTCCTGACTCCAATAATTGTTTTGATCAGCGTGGATCGTCGCAAGGGCGATCTGCTCAGTACAATGTGGATGATTATTACGTCGATCAGGGAACTGACGACGGTAATTACTAGGACAGCCTTAGACAAGGAGAGGGAGTGGTATCAGTTCCGGTTGATCAGAGAGGGCCTTACGTCGCAGTTGCCACCTCGGGCGTCGTTGAGCCTTTTCTGTTGGACACTGGTGCAGCGAAAAGTTCCATAATGCATTCGAAACTCCCTGGCGCACCTTTGTCTGGCTTAACAAATGTTTCCGTTGGATTCTCTGGCGCCCCTGTTAGCAATCCAGTTTCACGCCCTTTGCCTCTTACAATTGGGCCACGTGAGCTCGAAGCTCCGTTGATTCTAACCACCGGTTGTGGTGAAAATCTTTTGGGCCTGGATTTGCTAAAACGTCTATATGCGACTTTGTATTGTTCTCCTGCGGGAGTGAAGCTTACTTTTGGTGAGAGAGTTATCTCTCCAATGTACTTGTCTCTCGATAAGCTTCCACCGGAATTGAGTTCTCTTCCTGCATCTTTGTGGGCAACAGGTCCCAATGACGTGGGCCTGCTTGACATCTCCCCTTATGTTGTCCATTTGAAATCTAACGTGCGGTTGCCACGTATTCCCCAGTATCGTATCTCTCTTGATGGTGAACGAGCATTGTTGGCGATCATCTATGATTTGATCGAAAAAAGACGTTATTGAGGAGACGCGGGGAAACGTGTGTAACAGTCCTGTGTTGCCTATTCTGAAACGTACTGATCCTTCGAAACCACCTGTCTATCGTTTTGTTATCGATTTACGGGAGGTCAATAAAATTGTGATTCCTCAGTTCCCCGTTGTGCCCGATATCACGGCGCTACTGACTCTGATTCCAGCATCTGCATCTTGGTTTTCGGTGATCGATCTGAAGAATGCGTTCTTCAGTATTCCGATTGCTGAGGAAAGCAGAGACCTTTTCGGTTTCTCTCTTGGTGGACGCAGCTTCCGGTTCAAGCGTGCTCCTCAGGGCTACTGTGAAAGTCCATCCATATACAGTCAAGCCTTGAAGGGCCAACTAGATGCGTTTATGTTGCCGGCTGGTGCAGCCTTGATCCAATATGTTGACAACTTATTGGTTGCTGCAGACACTCAGGACATTTGCAAAATTGCTACGGTATCGTTATTGCAACATCTCTGTGACTTACATCATAAGGTGTCTCCTTCTAAACTTCAATATTGTTGTCAAGAAGTAACCTATCTAGGTCACTTATTGTCAAAGGAGGGAAGAAGGTTGACCCCAGAGAGAATTGCTGCAATTGCCGGATGAATGTGCCAACAACTCAGAGAGATGTGTGTGCCTTTTTGGGCATCACGTCATACTGCAGACAGTGGATCCCGAATTTTTCACTATTAGCGAAACCATTGGTGGCTGTTACGTGTAAGGACGTTCCAACTCCTTTACCATGGACGGAAGAATGTCAGAAAAGTTTTTCTGAATTACGTGACGCGTTGTGTTCGGCCCCTGTGTTAGGTACCCCTGACTACAGTAAACCGTTCACATTATACGTGCACAAGAGAGAAGGTTGTGCGTTGAGTGTTTTGACGCAACCTTTTGGTGGCAAGCAACGTCCATGTGCATATTTTTCCTCGACCTTGGACCCAGTAGCTAGAGCATTGCCTAGTTGTTTGAGAGCAACAGCGGCAGCTGCGGTGTCCATCCGACAATCAGCAGAATTGGTCATGGATAATATGCTTACGGTGATGGTTCCGCATGCAGTTGACACTCTCTTAAATCGTACGAAAACTCAGCACTTGACGAGTGCAAGGTTGTCTGGGTATGAGTTGACGCTTTTGGCAAGTCATATTCAGATAAAACGCTGTAATGTCCTAAATCCGGCGACTTTATTGCCAATTAGTACAGAGTCAGACGAAGTAACAGCTCATGACTGTTATTTAAGGACTGAGGAAGAAACAAAAGGTCGTGTGGACCTTAAAAACACTCCTTTGGATGATCCCGATGGGACTTTGTATGTGGATGGTTCATGTTTTAAATTACCGAATGGTGATGTCACGACTGCGTATGCTGTGGTAACTTTGAACACTGTTGTGGAAGCTGCGAGATTGAATCAGAATTCTGCTCAGGCTGCGGAGCTGATAGCTCTGACTAGAGCGTGTGTGTTGTCAAAAGGGAAACGGGTGAATGTGTTTACTGATAGTCAATACGCATTTGGCGTTGCGCATAGCTTTGGACGATTGTGGCGAGAGAGAGGTTTTATGACGTCGCATGGTACGAAGATTCAACATGGACAACTTGTGAATGATCTTTTGGATGCACTTACATTGCCTAAGCAGGTAGCGATTGTTAAATGCAGTGCGCATCGTAAGGTGACGGATGACGTTGGTCGTGGTAATGCGTTTGCGGATGAGACTGCTAAGGAGACTGCTCGGAACCTTAGCACTAGAATGTATGTGACGAGTTTGGTTAGGTGGCCTACAGAAACGAGCATGTGTGAGGATACCATCGAGAGTGTGAAAGCGATACAGAATGAGGCCACCGAGACTGAAAAGGCGAAGTGGAAAGAAAGTACGGGAAAGTTGGATGCGAATGGTTGTTGGATTGATTTGTCGGAGCACAAGAGGTGGATGTTGCCAGACGCATATGTGCTAGCTGTTGTGACAATGGCACATGGGTTAGCACATATTAGTGCGAAAGGTATTTGTAAGTTGTTGTCCCCTGTGTGGAAGAATGATGGTATCACGAAGTGTGCTGAAAGATTGGTGAAGAATTGTATGATATGTATGATGTACAACCCTGGTAAGGGAACCCCTACACCTGCTGGTCATTTTGCACCCCCTTCATGTCCTTTTGAAGTGATCCAGCTAGACTTCATCCATATGGAGCGATGCAATAACCTGAAGTACGTTTTAGTTGTGGTTTGCGCATTCTCCCGATGGATTGAAGCCTACCCTCTTAAAGACAACACTGCTATGTCCACTGCGAAAATCCTACTGAAGGAATACTTTCCTCGGTATGGAATGCCGCGAATTGTATGGTCAGATAACGGAAGTGAGTTTGTAGGAAGTGTAATGAAGAGTGTGTGTAAGGGCCTTGGAATTACTCAGAAGTTCCATAGTGCCAATCATCCCCAGTCAGCAGGTTTGGTTGAAGGGTATAATGGCACCCTTAAACTTAAACTAGCGAAGATTCAGGCCACGACTGGTCTTTCTTGGCCTGACGCTTTGCCTCTAGCTTTGTTGTCAACAAGGGCGACTGTACACTCCCGAGTAGGGCTTAGTCCCTATGAAATAGTGTTCGGTCGTCCTGCGAATGTTTGGGGGGTCCCTAGACCAAGTGTGTTTTCTAATCTTGAGTACCCAATGTTGATTGATTATCTTCATGATCTGACTGCTAAACTGAGGTTAATTCATCAACAGGTCTTTGAAGCATTGCCGACGCAGACGGAGGGTCCAGGCCACCAGCTCCAACCGGGAGACTGGGTGGTTATCAGAAACTTCGCTCGCAAGAAGAATCTGGAACCTCGCTTCACTGGACCCTTCCAGGTCCTCCTTGCCACGAGAACTGCCGTCCGCTTGGAGGGACGCAAAAACTGGGTGCATGCCACCCACACCAAAAAGGTACCTATACCTTTACCGGCGGACTCGTGGGTGAGGAAGGGCATTGCTTCATCTGAAACCGAAGGACTGCAGACCTTTGTACCTTTTAGCGACGCACAGCCTGTTGGAGAATCCTCAGTGCAGCAGAAAGACATTGTTGAACATTCATCATCACACGACTCAAGATCGGAACAATCGACTGATCGACAGAACTCTGTTCCCTCATCGGATCCCTTGTTTGACGAACAGACACGTCCTGGAAAGAGGCGATACTTTTTGCGATCCAATCCTAAAGACTAATAAAAGATTTGTTTCTATCCTTCTGACATCTACGTTACCCCTTTGCCACGATCAGTCTAAACACACGTACTATTGTGATTTTTGTAAATATTGAGTTTTTTCCACATGTGTTTTTGCTTCCACAGCTGAGAGACTTTTGTACATACTTGTATATAAAATACCTTACATCCAGGTGAACCGTAGGGCCGCGCGTGTACTTCCTTCTGGTTAGTAGGTCTTGACACTAGGTCAAAGGCCGTCGGTTCCTAGGAACTCCTAGGGATTGACTACTGCTACACAGAACGAAGTGCGTCAAGAAACGTTGCGGACGGTTTTAGGGGATGGCTTTTTCGAAAATTGTGGATTTGGAAAAAGCTCAGGCGCAAAGATTCAAACTGCACCAAATTACCCGTACCAAATGCTTTATGTTTCAGGTGTTCCTCCTGTTTCTAATTGTTTCCTTGTTATTGGCGGGTGGGGTGTATTACATGATGTCGTACTTCTTACCTTCTGCCATACCTACTCCTACTTCTGAACCTAACCCTACCTCCACTATATCCCCCCATTCCTTCCATATCTTACCCGAACACGAACAGGCTAGACGTGCAGAATTCCGAAATAATTCCTTTATTCAGCTCCTTCATCAGCACCAATTGGTGGTTAACACTACTAATTGTTGGGTGTGTGGGTTAATGCCACATACAACGGATAAGGGAATTCCGTATCTGGTCCTTCCTTATAGTTCCCAGGGTTCAGCTCGAGCATTCCAAACAATGTTTCGAAGTGCACTAGATTCTTACCCCAATCGAGAGCCACGTTCTTCCTACTCTGGTCCTGGCTCGTACCACAAGCCTTTGGCTATAGCGATAGAGGATTTAGATAGGGATATCTATGACCCGTCGCTCATCCCAGAGGAAGAGGTACAAGTCTATAGGGTCCTGAGTAAGGTTGAGTATAGTGCGCTCGTGAGTGAAAAACAGCTTAGAAGCTCGCCCCCGATATGGGTCGTACCCCACCTTGGTAATTTTTGCTTAATTGGTCGTGGCCGAAGAACGAGAGCTCGTCTTGGAGAGAGTGCTTGCTCCGAGTTTTACATTCTGCCGATGCTCTCTTCCCCTGTGTTTCTGGCTGCCAAAGGGACGTACTTTGTCTGCCATGATCGTGCATATACATGGTTGCCCTCTGACTTTGTGGGCTCATGTTATATCGCAAATCTGTTGCCTCCGACGTTCACTGTTGATGCAGATTATCACAAGACTAGAGTTGTGAGAGGCGTGATTAGCGAAGAGGACACTGCCGGTCAAGAGGCAGGAGACTTTTTCAAGGGTTTCTTTCCGTTTTGGGGACCTATGGTTAATAGTAGGAACCTGAGACAATTGACTCGAGTGGTGGAATCGACAGCTAATATCACTGCCAGTGCCCTTGGTAATATCACCACAGAACTTCAGGCGGATAGGCTCATGACGTTACAAAACCGTATGGTTTTAGACGTTGTTTTAGCACATCGAGGTGGAGTATGTAAGGTGATCCATTCGAGCTGCTGTATTTTCATTCCAGATAACGCTCCGACTGTCTATCAAGCCATCTCAAAGCTGCATAAGATCTCTGAGTCCATACACGTGGACGTAGGGGATTGGACGCTACTTGGATGGTTTTGGAGCCTGATGTCGACTTGGGGTTGGAAGATTCTGATGATCATCGGAGTGGTTGCAGCGTTTCTGTTCACGTGTTGCCTTTGTGTGCAGTGTGGTCCTGCCTTATGTGGCCTCTGTGCTACGACGTGTATAAGACAGCCGCCTGTTACCAAAGCTGCTCAGTTGGATAGAATTATGTTGTAGCAGCATCTAGATGGTCTGATGAATATTGAATATGATTCTGACTAGTGCTTGCCTACATGAGGGCAAAAGGAGCGTCTGAGGTTCCGTGACAATTGTAAGTGGTGTTTTTGACTCGCACGAATATGGTCGAGTCTGGTATCTACGAACCGCAAATGACGAGTTTAGTAAGTATGCGCAGTTTCGCTGTGCTAACCTAAACCGTTCGTTTGTTTCGTGGGTTTCTTCACCCGAGCCCACGGGTTCCATCTTAGATACGGCATCCATTTTGTCTCTTGCCCTCAAGTAGTCAGCGAACGGACGTTGTCCGCTTCGCGACCCTGGGATTCCCAAGACTCTTGCGGAAGACACATGTTCCTTTGAAAGTGTCTTTATGATGAGGGGGGGTGATACTGTAAGGCAGATGGCCCCGCTCGAGGCTCATCTTGCTGTGCCGGTCTATTGTCTTAGCCGTGCATCTCATTAGGCGCGTCTCTTTAATGCCTGTAGCTCGTGTTTCCCGAGGCCACCCCCTTTTACACCCTTTCCGATCTCCCCACTGTCCTGTCTTCCTCTGCACCTATCCTTGTTCCCTCTTCGATCTGTTTATTGCTGATTGGAATGTACTAATGGTGGGAAGATGGGTTTTTACAGTTGGGAACTACCAAATGTCTCTGTACTTATGTTCCGGACCCTGAATACATCAAAGCGACCCCTCTCGGGGATAATGTTGGGAACCAAGTTGTAAACCTTTGTGTACCATGTTAACGTATGAGAGAAATGTGTATAAAAGGAGCGACCTACAGTAGCAATTTGAAGCAGTCTCCTCGAACCTACACACGCTGTACTTCCTGTGACTTCTGTGTTTCCTGCAGTAAATAAACCTCGAATCTTTGACGCCGAAGGAAGTGTCCCGTGTCTCTGTCATTTGTACGCCGGAACAGGTTACCCACGAAGGTTTCAGGTGTTGTCCCCTGGCACCGCTGGGTCTTAGAAAAACCCAGTCCTTCACACTGTAGGAGCATCAGCAGGGGTGTAAGTGTGAAATACACAAGACACAGCATCTACTGCAGGAAACGTAACCCATGAGTAGAACCACTCGAACAGGTGCGCTGCGTCAGCTGAGACAACAAAAACCACTGCCTGCCCCTCTAAAGAAATGAGGTAGTCCTGCAAATGAGTTCGCACAGCCAAGCGACTGTGTGCTGGAATATCAACAGCTATATTGATTAAGTAATAGATTAGTAAAATGCAATATAAAAAGGCACAGCTGGGTTGTAATTCTAATAGTAAACCGTTTTGAAATATCAAGCTCGAAGTAACCTATGTAACTATAGGTAGGTTTTATCCGTCACTACTGTCAACCGGAAACTACAGTAAGGGGGTCGTAGACTGATATAAGTACCTATCTAGTGTCTCACAATAAACCACACTCGTTGGCGGCGCCATGTTGCAAGGATCCCGCTCATACACAGAACTGTGCACAGAGACCTAGGACGTCAGTGAGTTGTGGTGTACCAGAAACTCAACTTCGTACCTAAAAATACCCCAACCAGCTAGCATCAGTGTCACATTAGCTCTTCGTCCTATAGCAAAGTAACCAATGATTAGACAACCTAAAACATGCGACTTAGGAACATCTCAGGAATGGTGGGAAGTGAGAACACTCTTTGGTTATACTCTCATACCAGTCCACAACAGGAGTAAAAAAGAGACACGGTAAGGTTAAAATATGTATTTTAACGTTGTGATCTCATGTGCAGTATTTTAACTAAGCAGACATATGATTAAGAATAATATGGTCAGCATGGTTACAATTCCATAAAATACAAAAGGAGGAATCATATTACAATGATATTGAAAACAGGTCCTATAGCACCTAGTTTTAACACCCTCCCTATATAGGAACTATGTATTATAAACTAAAGAAGGTCTCTTGGGCTTGTTTTGGGGGACCCCATTACCTTTACGCTCGGTAAGAGTAAATTACATCTGGATCAGCATAGTCTCTCTGCATCCCTGGAAACGAGAATCTTCCAAGTGTGCGAAATCATGGCGAGTGTGTAATAATAAGGATGCCAGAATCTTACTTGGCTCACAGCTGCCAAATTCTTGTGTCTAGAGAGCGTTACACGGATATGTCGAAAAACAGCTAACATGTTTTGATAACCTTGACGGCTCAGCACTCACTGTTCAGACTAGGGGCACAATGTAAGTCTAGAGATGCCGAAAACGAACCTTTTCTCATTTATAGACCTTTGTGAAGGCTAACGTACAAAAACAGCTATGCTAACATAACATGCGTGCAAAGCAGGCCTCAGGCCATACTACACAGCCTTCCTTTATAACATATCCTAGATGTAACACTGCACATTTCTTTATTTTGAGAGGGAGAATACGTGCACTTCTGAGCAGATGTGCAAACCTTTTAATTGGAGAGTACAGTGACATCTCAGAAGTAGGTAATCTGGTACAGGATACCTGCACTTATTTATTTTTCTCCATTTCAAGTTCTGCCTAAGTCTCACAGATTGTCATTGAACTTGGATGGAATGGAGCCCACTTGGGTTGCAGGGCCCTGCTTAACATCCCTGGTATGCCCAGTTAGTGCTCAGGGCAGATTTGGTAACCTTCTACACATTTTGTTGATAAATACACCACCCATGTGTGCAGATGTCTTAACAACTCCTTAAACAATGCTTTGCTGTGCTATGCTTGGGATTTGTAAAGAGTATAGCTACACAGTGGGCCTCCCAGCACCAAAAACAGGTCCATCGCACAGAGGATCAAACAAGTCACTCATCCGAAGAGAAACATTTTAAGTAGTTGTGGTATCCTCGTGTGGGCTCGAGGCAGCTGCTAGCACCTGGAACTCGGAACACTCTGTGTGTAGAGTGTTCCGAGTACTCCAGTGCGGCGGTTGGCGTAGGCTCCTATGGATGTGATCTGTCCTTGCTGAATAAACATATATCATTTAATCACATTCCTGCTTACCTCGTTTGCTTCCTCGAGGGATTCTTCACTGGCAACGATGGGGAAACACACCCACGCGAATTGGGAGCCTGCAGCCCTGGTATAACCAGATCAAGATTACTGTTACGAAGATCTTTGGCTGGATCTTCCCAGAGAATTTATCGGACGCTCCACTGAAGTTTGCTGCCAAGATTCGTGAAAATCCGCTTTTTCCAGCCTAGCGGTGAGACTTTATTCTAATTTTAATCTGTTTAAGTCAAAGCGCGTTCAGTCACCGGCAGCGCAAGTTGACGCATTCGCTCAACCTCGCGCTTATTGTTATCATCAGCGCGCGTGCGTACTGGAATCCAATTTGCAACGCATGCGCAACAGAGATCGTTCTTGATCCTCAAGGAGTAAAACAAAGCGTCGCTTAGCATCCTTGCTTTTATGACACATTGGCAACCATACAAAGAGTTTCCAGGCTGATTTCTTTTGCTTGGAATGTAATTACATCATAATGATCTGCCTATTCTCAATTCAGTATTAAAACAATGACTTTCTCAAGGTTATGACTTTACGTTTAGACTGCAATCGTCTATGACATCACAATAATTACCAAGTCTGCTATTTCTATCAATTGATTCTTCAGAGAAAGGACAATTAACCAAACCAAACTGTGTTAAAGTCATTATTATTATTACTATTTTCATTCTATCAGCTTGGAAAGCTTCAATGCTCCTCCCCCATTCTTGGCAAGTCCAGGCGAACTGCCTTTAGAGTGGAAACAATGGCGTGAAGGTTTTGAGGCATATCATGAGGCTATTGGGGGTGAGAATTATACTGATAAGCGTAAACTTGCCATTCTTAAACATTCTCTAGGCGCGGAAGGCAGGCAAGTTCTATCTCATCTGCCTCCTCTTGTAGACAATTCGTCTGAGGAAAAGACTGATGTTTACGAAAACGCCATTATGCAGCTCGACAAACAATACATCAAAAAAGTTAATGAAGTTGTGGCACGTCATAAATTTTTGAGTAGGCAGCAATTACCTATTGAACCTATTGATTCCTTCGTGAAAGACGTAAGAATTTTTGCAGCCTAATGCAATTATCAAGAGTTTCACAATCAGATGGTGAGAGACCAATTAGTACATAATGTAGCAAATGTAAAACTACAGGGAAAGTTACTTGATGCGAAAGACTTATCTCTCTCTAAGGCTCTTGACATTGCACATCGTTTTGAGGATATGAAATTAGGCATAAAGGAATTATCTGAAAAGAAGTCGAAAGAATCTTCAGTGGAAAGACCTGCAATTTCTGATGTTCAAGTTGTCAAGAAGAAACATGTAGAAAACTGTTCGAGCAAACCACCGTTTTCCTCATCGATGAATTCAAGTTTCAGAAAAGAAGTTGTTTGTTTTAAGTGTGGTTTTCCTGGCCATGTTGCAACTGTTAAAAGATGTCCTGCAATTGGACAACTCTGCAATTATTGCAGATCTAGAGGCCATTTTGCTAGAATGTGCAAAAGTCGTAACAGACCTAGAAATTATTCCTCTGACCCTAGACGTACCAAATATTCAGATGTTCAAGTAGTGGATAGTGATAATGAAGAGTGTGAGGACCTTCTAACTGTGTATGAAATTGGAGAGGAAAAAAAGGATGCACCTTTCTGTATGTTACAGATTGGCTCTAAATTTATAAAGGTCATGGCTGATTCTGGTGCAAAGCACACTTTAATAGATGATGAGGTTATGAAAGAGTTTCCAGATGTATCTTTGCTACCTTCTGACATAAGGTTGCTTGGATATAGTAAAAAACCAATTGATGTACTTGGGTATTTTTCCTCTACTTTATCTTTTAAAGGTAAATCCATTGTATCAAAAGTTTATGTTGCTAAGGAGGGTTCATGTTTATTGGTTGGCCACAGCAAAGGGATTTGATGATTAAGCTTGATCCGAACCATCCACAACAAGTTTTGGGATATTCTGATTTTGTTAATTCTGTTGATGTAACTTCTGTTAACAAATGGGAAACGCTTTTTCCTCAAGTGTTTTCTTCCAATTTAGGTTTGTTAAAAAAATTTAAACACACGATCATTTTGAAACATAATGCAGAACCTAAGGTGCATAAAGTATGCAACATTCCTCTGTCTTTGAGGGAGTCTGTCAAAAAGGAACTTCAAAGACTGTGTGAACTTGATGTGATCGAAGAAATTGAATCTTCAGAATGGCTTTCGCCTGTTGTCGTAGCTCACAAACCGAATAGAAAGATTTGTTTTTGTGTTGATATGCGTGACCTCAATTCTAATGTATGGGTTGACAGACATCCACTTCCGAACATTGGCGAGATGTTCTCAAAACTCAAAAATGCTTCGGTTTTCATCACGTTAGATTTATCTAACGCGTTTCATCAAATCGCCCTCCATGACGATAGTAAGCATCTAACATCCTTTATAACTACTGAAGGGGCATACAGATATAAGAGGATGCCCTTTGGTTTGGTGTCTGCTTCCTCTGTATTCCAGCGTGTCATGCACAACCTTTTCAAAAATGTATCTAATGTCCTTTATTTCCAGGACGACATTTTAGTTTTTGTTAAGGTTGATTGTGAGAATTCGATTTTACAAGACAATGGCCTTACTCTCACCAAAGAGAAGTGTAAATTTAGCATGGATTCTGTAGATTATTTGGGGCATTCCATCAGTAAGAAGGGTATTTCTCCTAAGTTGAGTTTAGTTAAAGCTATCGAAAATGCACCTGAACCAAGTAACAAAGATCAGCTCAGGTCCTTTTTAGGGCTAGCCGAGTACTATGCCAAATTCATCCCTTCTTTTGCTGACAAAACTTCTCATTTAAGGAATTTGATGAAAAATCAACAACAATTTGTGTGGGACTCCAATTGTAAAGATCAATTTAGTTTTGTTCAAAAGTGCATCGTTTCTGCTCCTGCCTTATCTCCGTTTGACACCAATTGTAAGTCAGTCATTGTCACCGATGCTAGCAACGTGGGCATAGGCGCGGTACTTATGCAAAAGCAAAAAATAGGTCTTGTCACTATTGCTTTCGCATCAAGACCGTTGTGTGGGGCTGAGATAAAATATTCTACTTTAGAAAAGGAAACCTTGGCCTGTTGGGGGGGTATTGTATATTTTCGTAAATATGTGTAGGGTACCAATTTTGTTGTGAGAACTGATCACCGCCCTCTCGTGGATCTTTTCACGACCAAAGGCTGTGGTAGGGCTACCGCCAGAATTGCGAGATGGCAATATAAATTACAAGACTTTCATTTTCAGGTTGAATATATCCCTGGTGCGAAAAATGTTTTAGCTGACTGCCTCTCAAGATTGCCTGTTGAGGATGACAATCTGGTTGCTCCTGATGATGATCCTGATAAAGTTGTATCGATCTGTGAAGTGTCCAATGGGTGTATTAAAGAAGACGAATGGAGGGTTGCATGTGGTGATGACCTTGATTACATGAACGTTTTGTCTTTTGTTAAGAATGGATGGCCCGTCAAAACAAATTTGACGCAAGGGGTTTTGCCTTATTTCCATGTTGCACAAGAATTGTCAGTTCAATGTGACACTTTATTAAGGGGTTTACAATTGGTAGTTCCTCAAGCTCTTAGGGAAACCATTTTGTAAATATGGCTCACGAAGGCCACCCTGGTATGTCCAGCATGAAGAGAAGGATAAGATGCGAATTTTGGTGGCCTGGTGTCGACAGATTTATTGAGAGAAAAGTTAGATCTTGTGTAGAATGTTGTGTCAGTGACAAGTCTCAGAAAGTTGTGAAATATCAACGTGATTCTGTTACTAGACCTTCTAGACCCTGGGAATGTGTCTCTCTTGATATTGCTGGTCCAGTGAGTTTTGGTCAAAGTCCAATTTATGCTATTGTTTTATTTGACCAATTTTCTCATTGGCCTGAGGTGAAATTTGTTCCGCATGTTTCTGCTAGAGTCATCATTGAATTTTTAAATTGTGTTTTTGAGAAAGAAGGTTTTCCGGTTTCCATTTTGTCTGAT
The DNA here is from genome assembly GCF_964263255.1 of Lissotriton vulgaris. Lineage (NCBI taxonomy): Eukaryota > Metazoa > Chordata > Amphibia > Caudata > Salamandridae > Lissotriton > Lissotriton vulgaris. The sequence goes on from NC_141694.1 coordinate 1,305,111,956, forward strand.
AACAATACGCAGTTTACGTCTGGCGAGATGAAGTTATTCTGCAGCAACCATGGGATAATTCACAAACGTTCATCAGTGTATTATCCTCAAGGTAATGGCATGGTGGAAAGGTGGATCAGAGTTCTTAAGGAAGGTTTACAACTGGCTTTGTGTAATGGTGAAAATTGGTATGATGCTGTTAGAAAACCTTTATGGAGTTATAGAAATACTCCCAGATTTGAGGGTGATTTATCTCCTTTTGAAAAGATGCGTGGCAGGAAGGGTGTTTGTAACATAAGCCAACTGTGGATGAGAGATCTTATTAATGGCAAATGTAAGAAACCTGGTTCTAGTTTACTCAGCGCTTCTGTTGGTAGTCCGTGTAGTGTTGGTGATTAGGTTCGCGTGAAGAAGTCTGGTTTCATTAGATCTGGTGAGTCACATTTTTCTGATCCTATGCTTGTAGTTAGAGTAGGTAGACAGGTGGTGGAATTGACAGATGGAAATGTTTGGAGTCTTTCCAAGATTGTTAAGGTTCCTAGGTTGGGTGATGGATCTTGTTCTTTTTGAGAACATAGGGGTGGTGTTTCTCACAATAAGGTTGGTGGCGTTCACAATAAAGTTGGTAGCATTCCCGTTCTTCAGGGTGGGCGGTTCTCCACTTCTGTACCTGTGCGTATCGCTGCTCCTGTTCCTCCTCTAGTTTCTCCTGGCAACAGGTCAAACCATCGGCTAAGGAAGCCTCCCTCATGGTTCAAGGACTACAAAGTGGGAAAGTAATTTGTATTGCCAATTTGTATAATTATCGCATTTTTGATGTTTCAGCTTTATTTCTGTATTGGTTGTAGTGGTTCATGTAATGTATCTTTGTTAGTTTTTTTTTTCTTGACATGTTTGTTCATTTTAAGGAAGGAGGATGTGTGGTATCCTCGTGTGGGCTCGAGGCAGCTGCTAGCACCTGGAACTCGGAACCCTCTGTGTGTAGAGTGTTCCGAATACTCCAGTGCGGCGGTTGGCGTAGGCTCCTATGGATGTGATCTGTCCTTGCTGAATAAACATATATCATTTAATCACATTCCTGCTTACCTCGTTTCCTTCCTCGAGGGATTCTTCAGTAGTTTCTGAATTTTTGTTTCTTTCTCAATCATCGTCAAGAACAGGGCCGAACTGGCTGTAGTGAACACCGGACATTTCCCCGGAGGGCCCCCAGAATGGGGGGCGTTTTTTGGGCCCCTGGGGGCCGATTTTATTACCGGGGGCCTGCAATATCGGCCCCCGGTAACAAAATCATCCGAAACCGGCAATTGCAAACAGCTCGGCCCCCCAGGGGGAGGGGACGATCAGTTTACCAAGGCTGGTTTCGGTTACCAGTCCGGCCCTGGTCAAGAATAAAGGCAGTGAGTGCTAAAGCTTTGGTGCAAAGTAGGCAAAAGAACGCTGTCTGCTCCTAGATTTCATTATTTTTTCTACATTGAGGAGTCTCTGATCTTAAAATCATAGTGATCTTTTGCAGTTGTAGGGGGTTAACAACTGTTGAATTAGAGGATAACTTTTATTAAAGATCTCTCAGTGTGCCAGACAGAGAGATTTAAATTTGACTGTCTTGAGGACCGGCAACCAATGTAGACCTACCAAAGATGACAAGACAGAATGGTGCTTGGAAATCTTCAAGAAAATCTGGGCAGCAGCATGCTGAACCATTTGGAGGTGCTTGATCACATACTTCCTAGATAGACTGAGTTGCCATAGACAAGGCGTGAAATCACCAGGCCTTGAACAGTTTTTCTTCAGGTAGTTTGAGGAAGCCAACTCAAAACCTTCCTTAAGGCTGTGAGTAGACTAAAGCACCCCGCAACTAGTTTCTTAGCTTGGGTCTCCATGGTAAGATGGCAATCTATCCAGAAACACAGACTTTTTATTTCAGTTTTAGACCCGGATAAGTCTCCTAGAAAGTTAAGCCTTTGCAGTACATTCCAAAGAGAGGAATTGTTGCCAACTAAAAGCACCTCCTTCTTATCTCCATAGAGTTTAAGACTGTTCCTGGGCCTCCAATTAGTGACATATCGTAGACCTGCGTTAAGTTGGATGGAAAGAGCCGTTGTATCAGGTATTAGGGAGATGGTCATCTGGGTATCATCGTCATATGGTACCATTGAAAAGCCATGTCCCATTATGATGTCTGCCAATGGTTGGATATAGACATTAAACCTTTAACAGATAACAGATATGGTGCATGTTATACAACAAAAAAGTAATAGGACTGTGTGGAGTTTCTTAAAGAGTCCTTATTTGAGGCCAGATGCAGAAGAGAATTGTTGTGGGGGTGTTGAAGTTTTCCTAAGGTTATGTTAGTACAAGTGAGGAAACCTTGTGATCTTGCAGACAAATCTTTATTTTTTTTATAGGTTTTAAGTTATTACTGCAGGGTGCGTCACATAGGGGATGTGAGTCTTCGCCTTAGAGCCCTGCTGTGGTGTAGTCAGAAGTCATTTAGCACAACATGGATATTGTTATTTCACAGAAACTGGGTGGGCAATTGTGCAAGTGGTCATAGTTAGGTATTGGTAGCAGCTATGGTAGAGTGGAAGACTATGCATAAAAAACAGGCACGAAAAGTCTGGCTATGTGGGCCCAGACAAAACATAATGCATTATGTTTTAGAGACTGCATGAAATTTAACTTTCTCTACCATGTTGTCTCTTGGAGCTACGTGACACCCAGTAGCCACTTCATAAACTTAATTACTGATGCTTACAAGTATCAACCTTAAAATGGACAAGGCTGCTTCAACCCCATGATGATTAGAATCTGTGATAGGAAGGTTTGTGCATAGATTGACCTATGCATTGGGTGATTAAAACATTGAGCTATCGCACGGGTATTAGAACTCAAACATACCATCTTTAGGTTGCACACAGGTGTCTGGAGTATGCATTATTTTTGTACCCTGGTAGGATCAGAACTTGTGACTTACAGGGTATCCCTAAATCGCTTCAGCAGACTTTTAAAATATTAAAGAATGTTATCAGCTTATGTGGACTTTAACGTAAACAGGGCTACGGCTTCACTATACCAAGACTTCATATATCCCAGTCTCCACTTGTTTGATGGGCTTGTAGCCAGCTGTTGGGTTCAGTTGCAGTCTGAGCAAAGGGAAGCTTGCTCTCCTACTGCCTGTGTCTGTTCTGTGTATAATAGAAGCTTGCACATCTGCTACCTTTTCTGAATCTGGTTGGCTTGTGATGGAAGTCTACACTGCGCTACCTGTTCTGTACCGTGCCTGTCGCTGTTACGTTGCTGCTACCTTTGCTGCACTTGCCTCCTAGCGTGATAATCTATCCTGTTGCTGCATTTGCCATTTTTTCTGCATATGAGTAAGAGCATACATGCAGTGTTGCTTGCTTGGCAGATGTGTGGATAGTAACATTGATAACATTTTCAAGTATAGCACTTCAGACTGCACTTCTGCTGCTTCAAGTGCTGTGAATAACAGATGTCACTATTACCCACTTTATTGCACCCAGTTTAAAGACTTTAGAAGAATGGAAGGCATAGTCCGCTTTCAGAGGAATCGAACCAATGATCTTCAGATCACCACATCTGGCAACAGCAAACTTGCAACTCATGAAGCCATTATAAGTTGTAAGGATGCATGTACTACGGCGCCATTGCTTTACTTTCTCGGTGTGCACGAAAAAGACAGATTGGGCTGCTGCCTGCTAATTTTCTAGTCACAGTGTCCATGAGGGAAATGGACATTGCGGCTGTGCTTGCCTCAGCCTATAACTATCACTTGCCAGAGAAAATATGCAAAGGGCAAACCACAACTTAGTAGATGCGTTTTTAATTAGCATCCGGGTACTCTTTGTACTGGCATGAACAGTTAAGGGATGTAAACTACAAGTGCAAGGATGTAGAGAGAAGACACAGAACTTCATAAATACCCATACTGAATATTCAGTAACTTTAGAGAGGCTTAGCTGTCATTCCCCAAAGATCTTCCCCGAGCTTGTTTTAGAGAAAAATTATAAATCAAATTATAGAGAGAGCGGGCTCTGGTCCGATCCCATAAGCCATTGGCTTTCTAGTATTTCTCTGGTTTTCTGGCATTGTGCTGGTTTTTATGCTGTCTCGTTGAGTTTCCATTTATGGTTTGCCGATGGGGAATAAAATAGTACTAGCAATTGTTATGATGAGTCAGTTGTGCAACCACTTTCGCTTTTATCACAACTTCCCCTTCCCCTCACCAGTATGACCTCCCCCAACACACTTCCCTTTATTTTGATGCTGCTGGGTGCTTTTTTCCATGCAGAGAACTCTTGGCTTCAGCAGCATGATGTGGTTACTAAGAATGCCATAGCTCTAGTCCTCTAATGGTAACTTTAGTTTCCAGAGAGGAACAATCTCTGGCATCCCAAACAACCACATGCAACATGCCCAGCTTTCCTCCTCCCCCTTGCCAGACTACAGATACACATAGTTCACATATAGTTTCAAACTTTATTCTGCTAATTAAGAAACAGCCATACAAGTACATAAAACATAATTAAAAACATTAAAAAATAGCAGAATAAAGTACAATACATAATTCATAATAGCATATAATTCTAATACATAATTTACTAATTACCACGACCAGTACAATCTAATACATGTTACTCTTCCTCAAATTGATAGCCTTTATGATAAAAACAGCAAAGTTAAAACACACTAAATAATCATTTAAAAAATAACAAATAACGCAAGGTCACTTCGTGATTCCTAATATTCTGTGCAACAAAAAGCGTTTTAAGCTAGTGGTGCCTATAGCCAGAGTAAAAACTTCAAAATCGTATAAAGTGCTTCGTGCTCCGCTTACTTATACCATCACATCACAGGTGATCAACTCAGGTGGACACAGCTTCATTGAAGGGAAGGCTACCAGATGGTGTACAATACCAAGCCGAAACCTTGTCAGCATGTAACAGCATTGATTATTGGTAATCCGGGGCAAATAGTGTTGATATTCCTCCTCCAAAGAAAGGGTCCGAAACAAGTGGGCTGTTTTAAGCGTTTTCGAACTCTTTCTAAGATCCGCCCTATGCCTAAGAAAGAAACTTTAATCAGATTCTTTGCCAGGACCTTAAGAGGATTGGTCCCACACTGATAATTTTAAAAAAGTACTAAAAGAAGAATTAATATACAACAACCATGGAATATGTGAGGCGTTGTTCAAAGTTAGACAATCTAAAATGATTGATTTAATAAAACTAGTCTCCTCTTTTAACCAGATAGAAAACCTAAGGAGGATAGGTTTACCTAAAGCAAATCCTATACGTTTTGTAGTCCCAGCTCTTGGTGGACAATACAATTAGAATCAGAGGTGGGAAGACAAAGTAAACATTTAGTAAAACTGTTCTCTAACTGTGATTGCTTACTGGAGGTATAACTCCAAAGGCCGGCCCCTTAGGTGGCAGTAGCCACTCCAATAGCCTTAACTATCTTAACCATTTCTTTAATTGGCTGGCTTCCCAACATAAAAGAAAATGTTAAAATTCCATTGGTGTTTTTGACTATTTCAGATTTAGTATTAAGAACGTGTTGGGTACAGCAGCCATTACTGGAGATTAGGACTCCCAGATAACAGAACAACAATGGGCATATCATCAATAAAGAAAGAGCAAACATGTTTTGATTTGTGCCCCTAGATCACTGTGACAGTTTTAGATTTATTGATCACCTATTCCTTGAGGCCATAAACTCCCCAAAAGCATTCAACAAGTTCTGTCAGTCAATCGGGGTCGAGATATCACCAGTGTCATCAGCATGTAATAACACAGGCCTAGCATGCCCGGAAACACAAGGAACATCAGCTTGTATGACCTGTAAAAAAGTGTCCACTCCCTTAATAAAAATAGAAAAAAATAACAGGGTCAACTGACAACCCTGTTGAATGCCTCGCCTCACTTTCAAAGTGGACGAGCATTCACCCCGTGTTCCATACGAAATTTACTTGATAAATTTGAATACGGGAGTGCAAGAAAACTGACAATTGATATTGGAGCACCAAGGACATTAGCGTTGACCATAGAACAGAGTTGTCAACTAGACTGAATGAGCTACTAACGTTTGCAAAAGAATGATAGGGAGACACCGGTTTAGCCCGGGTATATTTCCATATCAACAGATCCAAGTTAACGCATTGCTCTATTGACACTAGGCCATTTCTGGAGCCAAACTGTACTGAGATAAGACAGAATTATTCTCTACACTGTCCTTTAGCCTCCTCAGTAAAACTCTACTCATCACTTTTACTGAGGAGTCCAGAAGGGAAATGGGATGTAATGTTTTGGGTCGGACCTATCACGTTTCTTATAAATTGGCACCACAATGGATATGCCCCTTGATGGAAATGTACAGATAACAGAAGCATTAAACACCCTGGTCAAAATGAGTCCCCATAAGCCTGACACTGTTTTAAATACATCCACAGACATCCAGTCTCACAGGGCTAGAATTAACTCGGCTACAGAAATATTTAGTAGAAGAGGGTTCTGATTAAATATTGTTGCCTAAACCTCAACTCCACCTTCCTTATGTCTACATTAAAAGATGCTAGAAAAATGACCTACCCATGCTTCACAAGGAATGAGTTACACTTTGGGGTGTTATAACTTTTTAAAAACATGACATTAACTGTGTCCCAAAAGAGTTTACTATCTTTGAGTTCTACCATTGTGGACAATCCTCTTCCTGTAGAGTTTTCTTCCTTGTAGTAAATGCCTGGAGAGATTTAATTAAGAAAGTATCCCGGGGGGTACTATGTGTTATGCTGAATGTCCTCAGGATCGTTTTGAAGTATTATGTTCCACCTCTTAATCTAGCCAATGTCTGAATTGCCGTGATGGCACGGTACATTGGAAGGATTAAGTGAGGGAATAAGGGTAGTTTGGGGAAGGGGAAGGAAAGGAAGGGGACAGCAGGGAGGGAGATCGGAAAAGCAAAATAACCATCAGTGGATAGATATATAATGTTGATAGGGTAGAGGACTGTACAGGATGTTGCCCTGACTTAATCCTTTTTCTCTTCACAGGGATTGAGTGTAGATCACTACCACTCACAAGGAACCCCTGTTAATAAAAGGGAGCCAGAGACATTTGGACTATTACACCATACACCCTATACACTCTTTCCTTCAATAAATGATAAATGCTGATGCAAATGAATTGCCCCGTAGTTGGCAACACTCGTGGCAACGGAAACACTGTTTAGTATAATACTTATACTCTCTTGTAGTTAATAGCAAAGTTAGGAGCACTACTCATTACTCATTGCGCTCCGTAATCAGAAATGGTCGCAACGTCTTTTGAAACCAAAATAAAAAGAGAGGCAGTAGAAAACATCCACGTCTCGGTCGGCCGAAAATACCGACCGGGTCAAGATCCCTGAGAACACAGAAGTTATCACTAGATATAAAAATTACAGCGTGTTGGGGAAACCTTGCCGACACTCCAACCAAAGGAACAACCAGTGCGGTAAACTAAGCTGGTGCTAGGCACCCTTACCGCACCCACGAAGATCTGCAAACACCACCGGACTATCTGGACAGGCAGGAATTCCCGACGCCGAGCTTGGGAATGACTTCCTCCTTATGCCTCCCTGCTCGAAGTCTTGCGTGATTCGCAAAGGAGTATGGGAGTTGCAGTTCCTGCTCGCGCTTAGCTGGGAATTGTAGTTTATTTAGAGCGCAATCGTGACAGTACATCCTCCCCACAGGTAAAGCAGCACTAAGGCCCAGGCTTAACAGGATGCCTCCGATGAAAGGCAGCCACCAAAGCAGGCAAATGGATCCCGGCAGCAGGTTCTCACAAGTTTTCCTCCGGGCCATACCCTTTCCAGGAAACCAAATACCACAATTTACGGCCTATGTATTTAGAATTCCATAGTCTATGAACCTCATATTCAAGTTCACCATCCACCAGAACAGGAGGAGGACGGGAGCGACCCTGCGCACGTGATGGCTTCAACAACGAGACATGGAAGACTGGATGGATACGCAAATGTGAAGGAAGCTTCAGCTTTACCGCCACCGGATTCACCCTTTTCGCAATGGTGTATGGCCCAATATACCGGCGGTTAAACACACTGCGCTTGTTAAAACGCAAGTTCCTAGTAGACAGCCACACATCATCCTCCCTGCAATACAATGGACCCTGCCTCCGACGTTTATCAGCAGAAGCCTTGTACAGGGCTTTGACCGTTTCAAGATGCGCCTGAGCCTTTGATAAAGTCTCACAAATATGTACCACTCTCCTCGCAACCTCAGGGAGAGGAGGATCAGCCCTAGGATGGACAAACGGAAGGAACCTGGGATGTCTTACATAAAGAAAGTAGAAAGGCATAGCCGTAGTAGAGCTGTGTGTGGCATTATTATAAGCCACCTCTGCCAACCATAAATAGTCCACCCAGTTGTCTTTACTCTGATCTACATAACACCTCAGATATTGTTTGAGTGTCTGATTCAGGCGCTCAGTTTGCCCATCCGTTTGTGAATGGAAACTAGTAGAGAGGGCTGTGTTAATGTGGAGCAGCAAACACCATTTCTTCCAGAATTGAGCAGTGAACTGGGAGCCCCCGTCCGATACAATAGTGCTCGGCAAGCCGTGTAAGCGCACCACATTAACCATGAGCATCACCGCCAGCTGACCTGCCGAGGGCACCTGTTTACAAGCAATATAATGCCCCATCTTGGTCAATAGTCGACCACAACCAGAATCGCCGTACACCCCTGATCTTTTGGCAGTCCCGCTATGAAATCCAATGAGATCCTATCCCACGGTTCGGAAGGAGTGGGAAGAGGTTGCAGTAGGCCTTGTGGACGGCTATGATCTGACTTCATCCTCATACATTGCTCGCAGGCGGAAACTCACTTCCCAACATCAGGCCGTAAGGAGGGTCACCAGAAGTGTCGAAGGACGTGTTCCACCATCTTAGCTACCCCTAGATGACCCGCACAACGGGATTCATGGCACCACACAAAAACCTACTTCCTCAACCGCAAAGTGGGCAACATCGGGAAACCACCATGCAGTTTCCATTCAGGGTGTCCTCGGAGCCACGACCTCCAAGAAAAAGATGCAACACCTCTCAGAACATCCCTCAGAAACGTATCTGGCTGCATAGCACATAATACGTTTCCAGGGTCAATAATGATGGATGCCAGAGCACCATCGGGATGGGAAACCGACGACTGACGAGTGAGAGCGCCTGCCTTATGATTGTCAGCCCCAGGCATATATGTGATGACAAAATGGAACCCAGAGAATAACATCATCCACCGAAGCTGTCTAGGGGTAAGGTGACGGGCAGCTGTCATAAACTGCAGGTTCCTGTGATCCGTGTAAACAGTGACCATATGTCTGGCACCCATGAGGAAATGCCTCCACTCCTGAAAGGAGTCTCGAATAGCCAAAAGTTCTTTATCTGCTATAGGATAGTTCCTTTCAGCCGGATTCAGCTTCTGAGACATGAACGCCACCGGGTGGAGCTGGCCCGTCTCAACATTTCGCTGAGACAATATGGCCCCAATAGCCACATCCGAAGCATCAGCCTCGACCACATATGCCTTGTCCGGATCCGGATGAGCCAAAACAGGAGCTGACACAAAAGCATGTTTGAATGCAGAGAAAGTCCCCTGCGCAGAGTCAGTCCATTTGAAAACACTAGATTTTTCCAGCAGCTGAGTGATGGGGGCAACAAGCTTTGAGAACTGATTGATGAAACGCCTGTAGAAATTGGCGAAGTCAATAAAACACTGCACATCACGAATGTTACATGGAACAGGCCAGTTCATCACAGCAGAGACCTTCCTCTCTGCCATCTCCTGACCATCAGGACTCAACATCACCCCCAAAAACTCCGCTGACCGGACATTGAAATCGCACTTGCTCAGTTTACAAAACAGGTTGTGAGACTGCAGAATGCCGAGCACCGATTCCACATGTCTACCATGAATTTTCTCATTTTCGGAATACACCAGGATATCATCAATATAGACTATCACATAATGGTCCAGGATCTCAACGAGGACATCATTAAGGAAGAATTGAAATGCCGCAGGGGCATTGCACAGCCCGAACGGCATCACCATGTATTCAAAAAGACGGTACCTGGTCTTGAAAGCAGTCTTCCATTCATCCCCACTCCTCATCCGGACCAAGTGATAGGCCCCTTTCAAATCAAGTTTAGGGAAAATAGTGGCCCTCTTCACTTGCCCTAACAAAACACTGATAAGAGGCAAAGGGTACCTGTTCTTCACAGTTATGGCATTCAATGCGCGAAAATCCACACAAGCCCGCAATTCACCATTGGCCTTAGGAATGAAGAAAAGAGGCGAGGCGGTAGGTGACTTAGATGGGCGAATGAAACCCAATCACAATAATTTGTCTAAATAGGCCCTAAGATTTCGGTCTCTGGTTCCGTCAAGGCATAAATACGGCCACTCTGAACTACTGCCCCTGGTACCAAATCAATCTGGCAATCATACTGCCTGTGTGGGGTGAGTTCTTCTGCATGAACTTCACTGAAAACCCTCGCATATTTGCTGTATGCAGCAGGGAGTTGAACACTCTTTTCTGCAGCCGTAGCAATACAGGAACCACTAGACAATGCCCTCGCAGGTTTCATAGATATCTCATGACAATGCTCCAAACAGTAATCAGACCCTATGAGTAATGTTCTTGTGTCCCAGTCAATGCTAGGGTTATGTTTCTCCAACCAAGGTAAGCCAAAGATAACTCCATACTGCGGGGCTCTAATAATGCTAAACTTTATCATTTCAGTATGAGTATCCCCATAAAGTACCTCTAGTTCCTCTGTTGTGTATTCAATGGGCCCAGTACACAGCCTCCTCCCATCTACAGCATAGACTACTTCCGGAGTCTTATTCTGTATCAGTGTGATGCCCTTACTCAGCGCCTCCTGAATGTCCATAAACATCCCGGTGGCCCCTGAGTCAACCATTGCAGACATGGACAGCTTTTAACCTGCAATCATCACCACAATTGGAATGAATAAATGGCCTTTAATAGCAACCTTTCCATCATACAATGAAGGGACGTATAAAGGACTCCAAGAAACCCCTTCCTGTATCTTAGAGTCTGTCAGTTTTCAAACACCATTTCGGCACTAGCTGAGGCCATTCTGGGGTTACGAAAACAATTAGTTTTGGGCTTCACTGGGCATTCCCTTACATAATGTCCACGTTTATCGCAATACAAGCAAAGCCCCTGTTTGCGATGTGACTCCCTCTCAGCCAGTGTTAATGCCGTTCTAACCTCTCCGATTTCCATAGGCTCAGGGGTTGAGGCGGGATTAACATCAACGGGTTTATACTTGTCATATGGGAACTTCCTACGATTATCTCCTTTCCTTTCACTCAGTCTATGGTCAAGACGCAAAGTTAAGTTAATTAAATCCTCAGCCGTGGTAGGTTGAGGTTCAATTTGAGCAATAACATATTTTAGCTCATACCATGGTGAAAAAGGGAGCCACTAAATGTGTTTAAATGGACAACCAGATCTTTACTACCCTGACGCAACTCCAGCAATTCACGATCTGCTGTGTAAGAGTCAGCCCTTCTGTCAAACACTCTCAGAACTTCAGTACGAAAGCCTTCCGAATCATGCAATAGTGGATCATTGCGATTAACTAAGGGCACTGCCCATTGTACTGCATTGCCTACTACATAAGAGATCAAAAACGCCACTTTGGCTTGGTTGGTAGGGAATGATTTAGGTTTACAGGAAAAATGGAGGGCCACCTGGGTTAAGAACACCTTTACCTTCTCTGGATCCCCCTGAAAGCGTTCTGGTGATGCTAAAGGAATGGAGACTGGCATCTCTACCACCACCGAAGTGGAAGGAGCCGGAGCACCCACATCAAAGGGATTACGTTGAATGCCATCGAATTTAGCTCTCAGGTCTGCTGTCTCTTGTCTAGAAGCAGCCATTTCTATCTGAAGATCGTCCAAAACAGCTATGACGTCTTCTAACCTGGCCATAATGCTCAAACCGAATGGGAGGACAATATTCTTAGGTCAGGAATTCTGTTATGCTGAATGTCCTCAGGATAGTTTTGAAGTATTATGTTCCACCTCTAAATCTAGCCAATGTCTGGATTGCCGTGATGGCCCAGTACATTGGAAGGATTAAGTGAGGGAATAAGGGTAGTTTGGGGAAGGGGAAGGAAAGGAAGGGGACAGCAGGGAGGGAGATCTGAAAAGCAAAATACCCATCAGTGGATAGATATATAATGTTGATAGGGTTGAGGACTGTACAGGGTGTTGCCCTGACTTAATCCTTTTTCTCTTCACAGGGATTGAGTGTAGATCACTACCACTCACAAGGAACCCCTGTTAATAAAAGGGAGCCAGAGACATTTGGATTATCACACCATCCACCCTATACACTCTTTCCTTCAATAAATGATAAATGCTGATGCAAATGAATTGCCCCGTAGTTGACAACACTTGTGGCAACGGAAACACTGTTTAGTATAATACCTCTTATACTCTCTTGTAGTTAATAGCAGAGTTAGGAGCACTACTCATTACTCATTGCGCTCCGTAATCAGAATTGGACGAAACGTCTTTTGAAACCAAAATAAAAAGAGAGGCAGTGGATCTCAAACCATCCACGTCTCCGTCGGCCGAAAATACGGACCGGGTCAAGATCCCTGAGAACACAGAAGTTATCACTAGATATCAAAAATACAGCATTTTGGGGAAACCTTGCTGACACACCAACCGAAGGCACAACCAGTGCGGTAAACGAAGCTGGTGCTAGGCACCCTTACCGCACTCACGAAGATCTGCAAACACCACCGGACTATCTGGACAGGCAGGAATTCCCGACGCCGAGCTTGGGAATGACTTCGTCCTTATGCCTCCTTGCTCGAAGTCTTGCACGATTCGCAAAGGAGTATGGGAGTTGCAGTTCCTGCTCGCGCTTAGCAGGGAATTGTAGTTTATTCAGAGCGCGATCGTGACACTATGTAAGGCTACCTTCAGGCACTGGGATGCCAGTGTACAGGAACTCTCAAACCATCCCTTATTTTTTTTTTCAAGAGGGATATTCTTTACGAGTCAGAAATTCATTAATATGACTTACTATGTGATTGAAATAATCCAGCAACATGTGGGGAGTTGCTTCATTATCTAAACAATAGAGAAATTCCATAGAATTACAGATTATGATGTCTCGTGTTAAGCTATGTGGGCTGCAGATACGAACTCGCGAAATCGTGTACAATGGTAACTATTGGTAAAGATAAGAACCTACAGTACCAACAGTTAATTATGAACTCTGTAAATGTAATTATGTACATAGAATGATAGTTTGTGCAAATTTATTGTTCAAAAATGGCGCCGCAGTCACTACTTTAACGGAGTATCCTTTTTATGTTTATGATTTTTGATGTAATGAAATTTAAATGGCCCCTCTCAGTGCCGGTAGTAGACACTGAACAAGGTATTCCGAAACACGTTTGTTGTGGCAATAAACAGCATGAAACTCTCCCCGTGAGTGCTTGACTCTTTCGCATAGGAGAAGCGAATGAGTAGCAGCGATATTTCATGGGGCACCTCCACGGGAAAAGCACCCGTCCGAGAGTGACCCGAATCAAGGTGCAACACGGAGCGGGAAAATATATATATATATATATATATATATATATATATATATATATATATATATATATATATATATATATATATATATATATATATATATATATATATACACATATATATATATATATATATATATATATATATATATATATATATATATATATATATATATATATATATATATTATTTATCACGAACCAAATTCCCTCCAGCCGAAAGGAAAAGAGCCCAAACGGGTATCAGGAGCACTGCACTTGCTTTAATTTGAACACCACAGGCATGACACCTTTAGTCAAGAACGACTTTTTAAAATGCCCCAAAGTGTAGTGTCCTTTCAATGTCCACATCTTTAAAGAATACGCCCCTCTAGGCGTTCTTGCAGGTAGGGTGGCTAATTCGATAACCCGTCACTCTGCGTTCCCTTTGAAGCAGTCCGTCACGTAAGTACTCCCCAAGTGGGCGGGACTGCTTCATCCTCTCCCTTCCTGCGCTGTATGGTTGAACGGGCAAAACAGCAGTCTTGAACTTTCACCCCTCCGCAGATTCAGCGCTGCATCCCGAAACCCCCACTACAGTGAGTGTAATCCTCCCGTGAAGTCACGGTCCAATTCAGGCATGGGTGCAGTTCTTAGAACTGCGGCGGTCCGGCATTACCCCAGTCCATGAGGAAAACCAACTTTCTCTGCCACTGAAAAGCCGAACAACTTGTGGGGTGGGTGCTCATGTGTGCTGTGGCCGCACACTAATATCACAAACCAAATTCCCTCCAGCCGAAAGGAAAAGAGCCCACACGGGTATCAGGAGCACTGCACTTACATTTGATGACAACATTTAATTGGTGGGATATGACGGTTGACTCTTAATCAATGCATAAGCACTTTAATTTGACGACAAAATCAGTTTGTGTAATAATGCACTTGCACTTTATTATCATGAATTGTTGACATCTAATGAATTTATGTATATTGAATATTGCAAATATTTTACTTATGCATACCCACCTTAAGTTAACAACAAAATAAAGTTGTACAACATGACTGTGTGAGTTTCTGAGGTACCTAAGTTGATGCTTAAATCGAATTGAGTATAAGCAATACAGACAAAAAGTAATGAACATGAGTAAAACACAACAATGAGTACAAAAAAACATAAAATGAAGCAAGGAAATTAAAATAAATTGTTACAAAAAGAATAAGGAGACAAATTAGCAGAAACCCGAGGTTTGCCCAAAAGCGGAGACGAAACCGATGACAAGTAGACACCAGAATTTCGAGCTGAGTCTTTATTTAGCAGCTGGCAAGCTAAATAGGAAATTTCATCTGACTCACCCAACGTGTTTTGGAGCTCCACACTCCTTGATCACGGGTCGTGGCTGTTTCTATGCAGATGTGTAGGGAGGCAGTCTTAAATAGGTAATTGTCCCGCTCCCCCATTGGGCTCCTAATTGCTATGCCTCTTGGGATTTGCAGGGGGTGTGTGGATGCACAGTGGCGAAAGGGGGTTGTAAATGTGGAACACAGTGTTTTGTTTTAGTTTGCTTTCCTTTATGTCTTGTAGAGGATCCAGGGTAAATATAACGGTTTTTGTACAGCCAGTACCTTTCAACGCTATCCTCAAACGGCTTTCTGCCTCTTACCATAGTAACAGTTCATGGAACACTTGCGTGAGCACAGAGGTTAGAAGTTCAACACAATATGTTGCTAATTGAAATAGTTACTGTGCTAGAGATTTATATATTTTTTCATAGGAACCGTTAGTCGTAGAAGAAGTCAATGGAAACGTTTTGTAAGCGATTCCTTCCTGTTTGGGGAGTATTAGGGTAACGTGCTCCAAGCCGGACTTTACAAAGCTTAATGTTCATTGGCTGTGAAGTATTAAAAGTATAAGTCATTCCTTCCCCCTGTATGGACATTTTATTGGCCAAAGTGTTCCGAGCACAAGTTTGCTCCTTATTGGATGGAAATGGTTCACTATTGTCCGTGATATTGTTACGCATTTCCAAAGGAGTATGGGAAAAGAAAGTAGTAGAGGGCAGGTTAGGAACACTATTAACTCTGTACCGTGCCCATAAGGGGGTGGAGAGGGATTATGAGGGAAAAAATTGTTTTTATATGTTTCAAGGACCATTCATATAATTGCCGTGTGGTATATAAATCACGGCGGAAAAATTACAGTGTCTTGCTCTGTTTTTTATAATCAAGTTTGTGGGTGACATACTTCTTAGGAGTACTATTTACTTATAATGTGGTGTTTACTTTCCTGATGGGGAGGTGTGGTTGCGCAGTCAAGGTTTGAAGCAGTTTTTATTAAGCAATACAAATAAACTTTCTTCAGAAACTGTTGCTGTATATATGAAAGGGGTGACAATTAAAAATGGAATTTCATAAAATATCAGTTAAGCGTGGCTATATCCTTTTTTTCTGTTACAGTTTGTAAAAGTGTTGCCCCACATTCTTGATGATGTAAGAGGGCATCAGTTACTTTTAGATAAAGTGGAATAGAAGTGCTACAACAAACACTCCCCCACTACATTATCTGAGATCAAGAGAACAAGTAAAAAACAGTTAAATACAAGTGACTTCATATTACATAGAAAAGTATGCATTATTATTTTTTAAATTTGCATTCTGTACATTTCAGGAACGTGCTGTCGTAGTGCTTAGAGGTTGCAGACTGTTCCGCTAACAAACCACATGCTCACTAAAGAATATATAGGATGGTACTCTTATGATATATAGTACAGGTCCTATTTATTCTTTACGGAGAAGGTGAATAAGAACCGCAAATAAGAATAGAAATTAGAAAATAACATTCGGAAATGTAGGGTTTGATAAATATTGAAAGTAACAAAGTATGCATGATAGCTATATTTTTTTGTTTTGCATTTTCGTAAAATATGTTTCTTGAAAAAAATATCTGATCAAGTACTTTTTGATATTTGAAAGTTATATTACAGATGGCGCTGAAAAATCTCCCATTCCTCTTCTGTAGCAATAGGACAATCTATTATAATATAACAATTGATACCATTGTTACAGTAAAAAGAAAAGGAAAATAAAGTTATGTATTTAACAGAACATCCATAAAGAAATACTTTTGAGCGGTAATTATTTACTGAACTTCTTTTCTCCGGGAGGTGAAAAAGTTTGATCTTCGTGGCAACGGATCATAAACTCCTCTGACGTCATGACAGTGAGAATCATAATATCTTTATATTTTCACAGCACATGATCACAAGGGGAAAATAGACTGAAAACCGTAAGCCGGTAACGTTGCTTACTTATCGTTACTCTTTGTGACGACAGATCGTGAACTCCACTAAGAACACCATCACTGTTTATATTGTAATATACATATTAACAGTATGTGATCTCTAGGGGAAAACACAATAACAAGTGGAAGATGGTGACGTTGATTGTAAATGTTTAGTGTTTGCGTTGACGGGTCACCAACACCTCTCAAGCGAAGTACAGTGTCAATAATATAATATAAAAAGTCACTCTATATAAGCTGTAAGGAACCAGAAAAGGAGCAATGTTTGTTATAATCTATCTGTTTCTAAAAACAAGCTGCTGATGTTACAGAGAAAAAGCAAAAAACATGCAATACATTTTTTTACTAGATATAAATGTTTAAATATTGACAAATAGCCACAAATTATAACTAAGTACTATGCCTATGCCATATTGAAACAACTTACAACTCCGGAATATGTTTGTTGACGCAAAAAGAGAATCCAATGCTAGAAAACGGAACCTGCAACACAGATTGGCGACTCAGAAATAACTCGCAAAAATGAAACTAATTGCACAGTAAGTGTGGTTTATATAGTTTTTGAATGTTTAGTAGTCTACGGAAGGAAGATGTGGGTCTGCCGTTTTGCAGTTTACACGTGTTCATGTTTTAACTGTTTTATTTCTGCACGTGTTGGAAAAAGTTACAAATTGAAGCTGTAAAGGTTTTGATTTTGATAGTAACACGTATAAGGTATTATTATCTACATATGTTGGAGAGTTTAAAAAGTGTTACTCGGTAAACTGTGTTCTTTGCATTTTCATGATTAAAAACATCTAAATAGAAGACATAAAAAAATATTGTTAACATTAGAAGAAAAAAAGGATTAATATGTGTTATTATTATGCTTCTTAATTTAAAAAATGCTAGCATTTGTAAATCGTAAACCTACCCTCGGAAAGGTGTGCTGGCGCTTGGGGTGTTGGGAAGATTAAGCAAGGTATTACTTACAGTGGGATAGCGGTGGGCTAAGATGCTGATGGACTATTGAATCAAACTGTGAACGGTGTTGTTGAAAGTCAGGTATTATAGGTGCTGTGTCATACTTTTACCACACTTATATGTTAATTACTGCTAATTAAGTTGAAAATATTCTTAAATTATAAGAAGGGCGGCTTGATTTATGTTTTTACTGATGTTTACAGATAAATACAAAAAGAAAAGTATTTATTTTTGTCTTTGTATTTATTTTAAACTGTGCATGAATACCGAAGTTGGGTTATTTTTTCAGCGTTTGTAAATGCTGTCAATGATGAGTAGTAGGGCAATAGGTCTTTTGTTCTAAAAGTAAAAGGGTCAAAACAATAAAAGACTTTTAGAAAAGATCCTTAAAGAGCAATATATATCCCTGTGTAATAAAAGTTGCACATTTTAATATGAAGATTGTGTATAGTTTATCATGTAAGAGTGTTTACATGAGTTAAAACATTCAGTCTTTCAGCCGTGAGTGCATATTTATCAGTAAAATAAATGTGGAAATATACTAATTTCAGATTAATTTTTTTACAAAATCCTAAATATATGTGTAAATAGATATACAATTTTTTTTTAAATATGGATAAATATAGATGGAAATGTCCCAAAAATAAATACCATAAAACCTGGAGGTATAATTAAAAGTAAAAAACACACTACTGTTAAGTTTTTTTACTATAAAAAGTACACATGTATTTTTTAATTTTACTTAAGAAACACTATAGGTTATAGGGATATTGTAGTTAGATATTAACATTTAACAAACCTTTGACATTCACTGAAAAAATCATAGGTTTCAGTTACGTTAAAGTTGGAAATTATCATTTAAAAAACTGTTAAGTGTCCTCCCCTGTTGAGGAGGATGGAAGTCCACAGGAGCAAAGATGAATGTCTCCCACACTTCCAAACAACAACGACCCAAGTGAGAAGAGATAACTCACTCAAAGTCAGTTGCTCCCAAAAAGTGTGGGGGAAAGTTCCCAGGGAGTATACCAACTCTCCCCCAGCAGGGACGTTGTAGCAGCAGTCTCAATGGCAGGAGATGGCTGTAACCAAACATACAATAGGACTAAACTCTCTAGTAATTTGCAGGACTAGTACACAAGTGTTCAATATAGAATTCCACTTACCTCACCAGGTGAGCGTCAGAGCATAAGCGAGTAGTCAAAAGTCACGAACCAGGAGGTAGTGAAGGGAACCTGGATGACTACTCAGCAAGGGATACCTCAAATCAAGAAGGTAAACAATTCCAGTCCTGCTCATAAACTAAAGACTGAGCAAGTCTGGGCCACCAGAGCAGCAGATGACAGACTCGTACCACTTATGAAGCTAAAGACAAAGTGGCACGGCAACAACTCCCACTTCCGACTCATAAACTAAAGACAGAGCGGAGTGGGTAAACACAGAACACACAACAAGCACAAATACACACACTACGTCCAACTCTTGGAACTTATGATGGAGCGGAGCGGGTGTACACTCAACAAGACAACGCACGGAGTACGCACAGTGCGTCCACCTCATAAACTAAAGACAGAGTGCAGCGCGTGGATATGTACAAACACAGAAACGCTAATGCCCAGAGAAAACCTCCGTCCACTCATAAACTGAAGACCGAGTGGAACGGAGCGGAAAGAATGGCCCGAAGACGAACAAATCACCATTAAGGGGGCGTAGGGACAGAACAAGTCGCTAAGGCGGAAAGTAGAGCAAGGCACCGGGGAGAACTGAGAAGCGGGAAGAGAGACAGGGAGACTAAGTATCGGGAACAGATTAGGCAGCGAAATTCGGGGTAAAGGGTAGGGAAGAAATACCGGGAATCCAACAGGGAAACAAAGACAATACCAGGGGCTCAGGAATCAGGGAACGAACTTGAACAGGAAGGCAGACAGGAACCAATAACGCTACGGGAACCTCACAAAGCAGGACGCTGAGTAAAGGGGGCGTGGTCACTAACCAAGCAGTAAGCCAAGGAATGATTCGCGGGTGAGACTCCCTTTTCACTCAGTTAGGGAGCGTCTCGAAAGTTAGCCAACACAACCCAGCACGCTGTTTTGAGAATGTCACAAAAGGACTCAACATAGTTCTCATGGAGTTCAATAGGAAATGCTGGAAGGAGAACTCCGATTTAGCCCTGTGGAATCTACGTTGAACACTCGTTTATGAGGTCAAATCCGACCACCCCTAACAAAAAACCTTTGAAATTCACAGAAAAAAACATAGGTTTCAGGCAAGTTATAGTTAGGAATTAGCATTTAAAAAACCTTAGAAATGCACTAATAAAACCATAGGTTTCACACATGTTATAGTTAGCTGGACATTTTACTCATACGAAACCATTGAAATTCCCCCGTTATAGTTAGTTCAGCTAACTATAACTTGCGCACCCGCAATCCACTGCTGATGACATCACATATTACATCACTCATGACATGGTCAGTGACATCACTCATGACATCACTGATGACATCTCAAATGACATCACTGATGACATCTTCCTTGTGAAAGAGTGGCAGACCTCCTCTCACCCTAATATAACCTTTGATAAACACATTGAAAAATAGAAACTAACATTTTCAATACAATGGAGATACCAATACCATTTAGAATAACCTATTCAGTAATTACAAAATCTACATACATTCATTCACCAACAGTTCTATATAGTCACTCATATATGTACTCACTCATCATATGTACTCATACACCTATACATCCTGTTACACACTAATACTCATCCATATAGTTACTCGCATACATACTCACACATGGAAATAAACTATCAAACATCCATTTACTTGCATATACAGCTTTACACACACCACTACACTTACTTCTACAGAAAAGTACACATACTTACTCTCTTAAACAATCACTTATAGAAACTGATACTTATTCAAACAGGAACTCTTCCAATCTCTCACTCTCACATATACTCCCTTATATACATCAATACTCACATATACTAGTTTAAAACATATGTAGTTACTCATAAAGACACTATTGAGACAGTCATTAACTCACTAACACACCCATACACAAACTCATCTACCCATACAGTCCTGCACACATGCTGTCTTCAAAACACATACAAACAATGAGTATGTCATTCGTGCATCTTTGCGCTAAGTAATATCCCCTACCGAACCATACAGACACTCATACTGATACTCAAAAATCAACTAATAACCCATATACACACTCATGTAGCTTCTCACCAACCCATGCAGCCAATTATATGCAAAAAACAGGGAGGACTGAGGTTCTCATTCCTTGCCCCGTCCTTCTGGAACGCCCTCCCTTTAGGTCTAAGACTAGCCTCTCCCTACACCCATTTTAGGTCCCTTCTAAAAACTCATCTGTTCGGTAATGCTTACAATGAACGCTTCCTGCCCCACGGACTGTTTGTTTTCCTTATGCTTTAGCGCCAAGAAACCGCTGGGTGTTAGTTGCGCTTTACAAGTTCTTTTTACATTACATTACATTACACAAAGTGAGACACTGATACAAATATTTAAATATTTAAACATTGCTCGCTGATACATGTATTCACTAAGATACACTTAATAAGTCAGTTATACAATCATTGTTTTTAAACCCATCCATTTAGATACTTATTCATCCATTTATTCTGCCATCGACCTTTAGATATACATATATAAAAAATATTTATTTTTCAGACAGATACACATTCACTGGATGTTGTCATCAGTGATGTCATCAGTGATGTCATTTGAGATGTCATCAGTGATGTCATGAGTGATGTCACTGACCATGTCATGAGTGATGTAATATTTGACGTCATTAGCAGTGGATTGTGGGCGCGCGAGTTATAGTTAGCTGAACTAACTATAACGGGGGAATTTCAATGGTTTTGTATGAGTGAAATGTCCAGCTAACTATAACATGTGTGAAACCTTCGTTTTTTCAGTGAATATATATATATATATATACATACATACACACATATATATATATATATATATATATATATATATATATATATATATATATATATATATATATATATATTACCTACTGGCGGTCCGCCAGTAGGTAGTTATAGTTAGGATTTTTTTCAGTGTTAAATCTCAAAATTCTATTAGGAATAACTTTGGCTTCAGTTGACGAATCTGCCTGAAAATTTCCTCAAAATGGCCTCGCGGCGCCCTGGTCCTTCCTTGAAAGTTTGAGGGGGATTCGTCAAGCGGGGGCCGAGATAAAAGGGGGGTCCCACAACGCGTTTTCTCCATGTTAATTTCCATAGGGCGGTCGATTTCACTTTTAGCCCGAACGGCTGAATGGATTTCCCCCAAATTTGGCAAAATTGTAGGGACTGGTAGCCCGATGTGCCTTTGCTATGTCTCGAGATATGTGCTCCTGTAGATTTTGAGTAATTTAGGTTAAAAAAAATATATATATCTATAGCAGCGCCCCGGTACGCGCCCCGGGGAGCGCTCCGGGCGCGGCGCGTGAGGTGCGCAAGGAAAGCTGATTGGTTCTCGGGTGTCTGTAAACATTTGAAACAGTCCGGAGCGGCCGCCATCTTGTGTCTCGGTAAAAATCGAGACACAAGAGGTGGCTAAAACAAAGGGGGAAATGACCATAAGGCATCAAGGATAGACCCCCTCTGACCCCCTAGGTTTGATGTGGGGGCAATAAAAGGGACCAGCGGGGCATTTAAAATATATATTTTTTTCGTTTTGCGCGGGGGAGCGCTCGGTACGCTCCCCAGTGCGCGTACCGGGGAGCGTACTATGAGGAGAAAAGAATGACAGAGTTTTTAAAAAAGGAAGCCTTTTTTTAGAAATTGGAGGTAGTTCTAAAAAGAACTTTTTTTTTCTTCTTTTTGTTGTTATATATTTTTTTTGTGTTTTTTGAACATTTTGTACTTTTTTTGGCTTTTCAAAACAGTTTTATATTTTTTTTGTATTTTTTTAGGGGGAGAAACAAAAAAAAGGGAATTGAAACTGGCTCAACTGGAGCAAAAAAACAAAAAACCCCAAAAATTACTTATTTTTGGGGCACTTGTGATTGTCACCTGCAAGGACGGTTAGCTTTATGCTCTGTTCACCATAGGCGATAAGCTTGCCACATGCAGTACAAGTGATTTTAAAATCAGAAAATCTTGGCTGAATGCAAGGCATCATCTCTGATGTTTCTGGTCCCGATGAAGAGGGTTCGTTTCTTTGGGAGGTGGTCCTTGAAGAATGGGGAAGGTTACTGGCCAGTTCCCTGAGCTCTGCACGAGAATAGTTGTTAGGGTGCTTTCTGGTCATATGACGAATCATGGTATAGTTACCAAATGAATATTTTTTGTTTGGGTTGCCCCTTGAGAGTTCTTCATTGCAGATTAGGCAAGTTACCTTGGCCGCATTCACTTTTTTCTTGCCCTCTGGGAGTGAAAAAAACTCCCATTCAATGTGTGGCTTGGGCTTGTATGGGGTATTTTCTTCTGGCAGCCATCTTCTCCTCCCCTCCTCCTCTTCCTCTTCCTCCTCCTCCTCTTCTTGACCACCAATATAATCTGGAGCTGGTCCTGTTGGTGGTGGTGGTGGTGGTGGTGGGGCAGATGCACCAGCTGCTGCTGCTACTGAAGCCATTATTAAGATCAAAAAGGTACAGAGATGTACAAACAGGTCTTCCTCAGTCAAAGGACAAAGTCAGAATATGGAAAAAAGGTGGGGTCTTTCATCATTTGGAAAAAAAACTGTCCTGAACCAATGAGAAGTGTTATTTTCAGGTCACAAGACCAGGGGCTTCATCATTATGAAACCAAAACTGTTATGAACCACTGAAAAGTGTTATTTTCAGGTCACATGACCGACGCGCTTACGCTACGCGCCCCGGGGCGCGCCTCGGGTCGCGTAGCGTGAGCGCGTCGGATGTTTACGTTGCGCGATCGTATTCGCTCGAGTATTTCCGGTTGCGCTTACGCCGTGCGTATCACGCGGGCGCGGCTACGCGATACGTCACGATCATGTTTTCGTTCGCGATATTGGTGCTCACGGGACGCTCCCCGGAGCGCGCCCCGGGGCGCTTTATAGTAGTACGCTCTCCGGGGCGCTCCCCGGGGCGCGCTCCGGGAGCGCTCCAAAAATAAAAATTTTTTTTAAAAAAAATGGGATAATTGTAGGGACAGGTAGCCCTATTCTGAAGTGGTTTTTAAAAAAATTAACTTTTGAAAAATATGTATTGTGCTACATTGGGCTTAATATATGTTAGAGCCAAAATGTAGCCCAAATGTAGCTCAATGTAGCCCAATGTAGCCCAAAGATGTCCACCAGAGACAAAAAAATATATATCCCAAATATCAGCCAGATGTAGCCAAACTGTAGCCCAATGACAGAATGTACCAGAGTTTTCTAAACAACTAGAGCGCTAACAGTCTTACTTATAAAGTGAGACTTATAGTTAGGAATTAGTATTAAAAAAACCTATAAAATTCACTGAAAAAACCATAGGTTTCACACCAGTTAAATTTAGGAATTATCATTTAAAAAACCTATGAAATTCACTGAAAAAACCATAGGTTTCACACCAGTTATAGTTAGGAATTAGCATTTAAAAAACCTATTAAATTCACTAAAAAAACCATAGGTTTCACATCAGTTATAGTTAGCTGGAAATTTTACTGTCATAAAACCATTGAAATTCCACGTTATAGTTAGTTGGACTCACTATAACTTGCGCGTGTAATGCACTGCTGATGACGTCACATATTACATCACTCATGACATGGTCAGTGACATCACTCATGACATCACTGATGACATCATTCTTGTGACAGAGTGACAGACCTCCTTTCACTGTAATGTAACCCATGAAAAACATATTGAAAAATATAAATTAAAACATTTTAAAAAATGGAGATACCCATACCAGTTACAACAACCAATTCAATAATTCCACCATCTATATGCACATTTACACATTCATCAACAGTTCCATATAGTCACTCATACATATACTCACTCATCATATGTAGTGATACATCTATACATCCTGTTACACACCGACAGTCATCCAAAAGTTACTCACACACATACTCACACATGCAAATAAACGATTGAACATCCATTTATTTGCATATACAGCTATACACACACTACCACCTTACTTCTAAGGAAACTTACACATACTTACTCTCTTAAACAATCACTTATAGAAACACATACTTATTTAAACAGGAACTCTTACAATCTCTCACTCTCTCATATACTCACTTATATACATCAATACTCACATATACTAGATAAAAACATATCTTGTTACTGATAAAGACAATAGTGAGACAGTCATTCACTCACTAACACACACATATACACACTCATCCACCCATACAGTCCTGCACATATGCTGTCTTCAAAACACATACAAACAGTGAGTCAGTCGCCAACCCATGCAGCCACTTATACACAAAGTGAAACACTGATACATATATTACAATATTTAAAAGTTACTTGCTAATATATGTATTCACTAAAATACACTTAATAAGGCAGTTAACCAATCAATTCTTTTTAAAAAACATCCATTTACACACTTATTTAACCATTTATTCTTCCATCGTCCTTTACAAATACATATATAAAACATATTTATTTTTCAGAAAGACACACATTCACTGGATGGTGTCATCAGTGATGTCATGAGTGATGTCACTGACCATGTCATGAGTGATGTAACATGTGACGTCATACATATATTAGCGAGTAATGTTTAAATATTTAAATATATGTATCAGTGTTTCACTTTGTGTATAAGTGGCTGCATGGGTTGGTGAGTAGCTACATGTGTGTGTGTATGGGTTATTAGATGTTTTTTTAGTATCAGTATGAGTGTCTGTATGGCTTGGTGGGGGTATTACTTAGCACATAGATGCATCAATGACTGACTCACTGTATGTGTTTTGAAGACAGCATATGTGCAGGAATGTATGGGTGGATGAGTGTGTATATGTGTGTGTTAGTGAGTGAATGACTGTCTCACTAGTGTCTTTATCAGTAACTACATATGTTTAATCTAGTATATGTGAGTATTGATGTATATAAGTGAGTATATGTGAGATTGAGAGATTGTAAGAGTTCCTGTTTAAATAAGTATGTGTTTCTATAAGAGATTGTTTAAGAGAGTAAGTATGTGTAAGTTTCCTTAGAAGTAATGTGCTAGTGTGTGTATAGCTGTATATACAAATAAATGGATGTTCAATCGTTTATTTGCATGTGTGAGTATGTGTGTGAGTAATTTTTGGATGACTGTCAGTGTGTAACAGGATGTATATGTGTATCACTACATATGATGAGTGAGTATATGTATGAGTGACTATATAGAACTGTTGCTGAATGAGTGGATGTGTATATAGATGGTCGAATTACTGAATTCGTTGTTGTAACTAGTATGGGTATCTCCATTTTTTGGAAAATTTTAGTTTCTATTTTTGAATATGTGTTTCAAGGGTTACATTACACTGAAAGGAGGTCTGTCAGTCTGTCACAAGGATGGTGTCATCAGTGATGTCATGAGTGATGTCACTGACCATGTCATGAGTGAAGTAATATGTGACGTCATCAGCAGTGCATTGCAGGCGCGCAAGTTATAGTGAGTCCAACCTATGGTTTTCTCAGTGAATTTAATAGGTTTTTTAAATGCTGATTCCTAACTATAACTGGTGTGAAACCTATGTTTTTTTCAGTGAATTTCATAGGTTTTTTAAATGCTAATTCCTAACTATAACTGGTGTGAAACCTATGGTTTTTTGTCAGTGAATTTCATAGGTTTTTTAAATGCTAATTCCTAACTATATATAAGGCCTCTAATGTATGTTTTTTTCAGTGAATTTCAAAGGTTTTTTAATAGCGAATTTCTATAGCTATGAAATGTAATATTTTTTATAATGAATCCTATATTGTATATTTATGTAATACTATTTTTTTATGTGTATATTGTTCATGTTTTTTTATTTTTTTTTGCCCTGGAGCGCTCCCGGTGCGCGTCCCGGTGAGCGCACCGGTAAGCGCAGTTTGCGGAGCGCCCCGGGGCGTGTACGGGTGAGCGTCCAGTTAGCTCTATTGCCGCGAACAAAAACATCATCGTGACGTATCACGTAGCCGCGTCCGCGTGATACGCACGGCGTAAGCGCACCCGGAAGCACTCGAGCGCATACGATCGTGCTACGTAAGCAATTGATGCGCTTACGCTACGCGCCCCTGGGTGCGCCCTGGGGTGCGTAGCGCAAGCGTGTCGGGGTCATGTGAACTAAAAATAACACTTTTTATTGGTTCAGGACAGTTTTGGTTTCCAAATGATGAAAGCCCTGGTCATGTGACCTGAAAATAACACTTTTCATTGGTTCTGGACAGTTTTGTTTTCCTAATGATGAAAGCCCCCACCTTTTTTCCTCATTCTCACTTTGTACTTTGAGTGAGGAAGACCTGTTTCCAGAGATATTACTACCTATATGTACTCAGAAATGGCTACAGTAGCAGCAGCAGCAGGAGCATCTCAGCCACCACCACCACCACCACCACCATGAGGACCACCACAACACCCCAGTGGTGGAGATGAAGAAGAGGAGGAGGAGGAGGAGGAGAGGAGGAGGTTCCTGCCTGAAGATACTACCCCATATAAGCCAAAGGAGCACTTTATCTGGGAGTTTTTTTCAATCCCAAAGGACCTCAAGAAAGTAAATGCGCCAAGGGTTACTTGTCTAATCTGTGGCACTGTACTTTCAAGGGGGAACCCTAACAAAAAGTACTCTTTTGGCAATAACACCATGATTCGCCACATGCAACGCTGGCACCCTAACAACTATGCTGTGGCAGAGGTCCGAGAAATGACCAGAAACCCTCCCCAATCTTCTCCCAGCACCTCCAAAAGTAAGCAACCCACTCCATCGGGTCAAGAGACAAGGGAGATGGTCCCAAACATACAACCCCAGTTTGGACAATACAAAATCGTTTGTGTATTTTGTGGAAAAACAATTACCTATGGTGAGCAAAGCATTAAACTCATCAACCGTGCTGGTGACAACCACAATTGCCCAAAAAACCCTTAATTTTTTCCTGATTTTTTTTGATCCAGTTGAGCCGTTTACAATTCCCTGTTTTTTGTTTGTCCCCATAAAAATAACGAAAAAAATATAAAATTGTTTGCAAAAGCCAAAAAAAAGGGCAAAATGTTCAAAAAAACAATTAAAAAAATATAAAACAACAAAAAGAAGAAAAAAACAGTTATTTTTAGAACTACCTCCAATTTATAAAAAAAAGGCTACATTTTTAAAAAACTCTGTCTTTCTTTTTTCCCCATGGTACGCTCCCCGGTACGCTCCCCGGTGCGCGTACCGGGCGCTCCCCCCGTGCAATCAGCTTTCCACGCACGAACTTGCGTAGTGCGCTGGTACGCGCCCCGGTGAGCGTACTGGGGCGCGCTTATAGATATATATTTTTTTTTATCCTAAATTACTCAAAATCCACTGGAACACATATCTTGAGACATAGCAATGGCACATCGGGCTACCAGTCCCTACAATTTTACCAAGTTTGGTGGAAATCCATTCAGCCATTCGGGCTAAAAGTGAGTCCAACCGCCCTATGGAAATTAACATGGGGAAAACAAGTTTTGGGACCCCCCTTTTATCTCGGCCCCCGCTTGACGAATCCCCCCAAACTTTCGAGGTAAATTTGAGGAAAATTTCAGGCAGATCCCTCAACCGGCGCCAAAGTTATTCCCAATAGAATGTTGCGGATTCCCTATACAAAATATTCCTAACTATAACTACCTACTGGCGACCGCCAGTAGGTAATATATATACATATATATTTATTTACCATTTTGTTGTAAAGGCAGGCATGGTGAGGGTATAGGCATAGTAAAAACAAATGTGGTAAAGGCAATGAGTGGTAAAGAGATTTGGTGGTAATGGATGCATGGCCACAGCATTGTGTGGTAAAGGATGCGTAGTAAATGCCATGTTTTAAAGGCTATGTCCCCTCCCCTTTTGTTGAAGTTATTCAGTTCCCGTTATTGGACTCAAGTGGGTTTGGTTTCTATTTTTTGCATAGTGAAATAGATACAATTAGAAGTATACATTTTCTTCTCCCAACAGACTAAGTAGATTTCTATTCTGATGAAGCGGATGCTTACTTTGGTGATACATATTTGCTCTGTTTTATTGTCTAGTGCTTGCTTGGCATTGAATCTTTGCTGTTGCGCTGTTTCCTTGAAGATCTTCAACTTTATTTTACACTGCAGGGCTCCATTCACAAAGGTAAATATTCATGTGTATATTTACACTTGGGCCTGTCTGCTCTTAGACTTAGGCGCAACTCCCCACTTTTTTTTCTATTCAAAATTTCCGAGCAGTAATTATCAAGATGACTGTATCCTCCAAAATCAAAAAACTTTTTAATGAATCACTTGTGATGAAAATTTAAGCTTTACAAAACCAGAATCAGAATCAGAAAATTGCATTATTCGATTTTAGCAAGCAAATAAAATCATAAAAGCAGTATTTAACATAAGCAAAGTCATACAAAACCACATTTAACATTTTTCCATACATGAGTAATGCTTTCCCCTTTCACAATAGCTAACATTTTATAGTGTTACGTTTCCTCAGAATACTCTTTAACAGGTCAGTCATAATTCCAGTACAATATTCATTATCCAGTAGTTGCAGGAATAAAAAGGCTGGGCGATATTGCCGCCATGCACCCTGCTTCAGAAACGGCTTAATCCATCTTGCACGTTCCCTAACAAAGGGGCCCATCAGGATGGCGGGTGGATTGCCCCCGCTAGGCTGGCGTTAGCCACCGTGGCCTGGCGGGGGCGATCCGCCCGCCATCCTACCCGGAATTACCCCCCGCCATATTAGTATGGCGGGGGGGGGACCGCGGCGGACGGAAAGATACCATGGCGACCGGGGCGGAAAAGGTTTAATATGGTGGCGGTGTCTATCAGACACTGCCAGCCATATTAGCATGGGCATTTTCCAATGCCTTTCGTGGTGGCAATGCTGCGATGGAAAGGCATGTAGAGACACCCTGCGGGGGCCCGTTGCGGGCCCCCATGGACTCTGGGGGCATGGGGGGTGCACATGGGGGGTACCTATGGTACCCTTAAGCATTGCAAAGTACAACATGGCAGGCACAGCGCGGTGCCTGTCACGTTGTGCTTTGTAATGCACAACATGTATCTTTAGCATTGCGGCGGGCGGTGCATCCTAATGAGCGACTTAGTATTTACAAAATAATACCATGTGTATTGTAGTTTGCAGAGAAAGATTATCGCATGGGCATAGCACTAGATTCCTCGACCAGTCGGTTTTTTTTTGTTTTTTTTTTGTTTTTTTTTGTCCTCATATTCGCCCTTGGTGACCATATAGTGACGAAGAGATATAAGAGATGACTGAGACTCTGGCCCAGGTTTACTGGGGGGGATTTAGATGGTACCAACCGGAGTATCCCGCAATGCCACGCATCACAACTCTATCCTCATCTGATGGCGCCGACAGGGTTGGCGAACTGCTATATACAACCCATTTCATAAGTCGCATGTATAGGGTATGTATAGCAAAAGGGAATCAAGAAAAGTTATCCTTCCAAGCAGCACAATCATAGGACATGGGGGAAAAAAAAAAAACATGATGTTCTGGCCTATGATTACCAATTCAAAAGTAGCCAAAATCTCCTCTTGTGTTGGTTACCTACTCTAGCCATATCTAGTTTAGACATCTGTAACATAGCTGCACGCCAATCGGTAAAGAGAGGAGGTGTCTTGTCTTTCCATCGTCTACAGATTTCTCTTCTAGCCAATAAACAGCTGTAGAAGACCAGTTTTTTACTTATGCCTTGAAGCTCGGGTATAATACCAAAGAAAACTAACGTGGGGCAAGGACTGACTTGTAAACCAATTGCAGCTGAGAGGGAAGCACAGATTTCATTCCAAAATGATGTTATATGTGGACACTCAAAGAACATATGTATGTCTGATGCTGCTACCAGACCACATCTAGGGCATGCGACCTGAGCATTATTGGGGAACTTTGATAAACGAAGTGGAGAATAGTACACTCTATGGAGTGTAAACAAGTGGTTACGACGGAGCCAGGATGGTTTCACAATCTCCCCCAGAGTCCTAAATGATTTGAACCACAAGCCCTCAACATCGGTGTTAGTGATATATGTTTCCCAGAGGGAGTGGGGGAGCAGGAATTCGCCATCGATCTCGTCTAGTATAAGGTTGTACCAGAATGTTATCTCTTTTTTTAAAGGGAGGTTTGTCCATCAGATAGGTAACTAGATTGTTATCAGCACCTAATTTGAACCTACGCCTGCCTTGACTATAAGCTTAGGACCAAGTCTGGATTTGAAGGTATTTAAATTGTGAGAAGCGAGTTCCTATTGTTGAGCTCAGGGTCTCCCATGAGAGTAAAACTCCATCATCAAACAGGTCCCCCCAAGATGAGAGCCCGGCCTCTCTAACTGGGAGAGCTAGGCTATCCAAAAGCCAAGACGGTGCTCCTGGTGAGTCCCATAATGGGGCCCGACTAAGATAGTAGTCCAATTTGAGTGTACGTCTTAGATTGGCCCATGTTCTGGCAAGGGGAAACATGGCGGCGGCCGGTTGAGCCGCGGCAGTACTCCGCCTACGGGCTCCTGCAGTTTCTGTATACGGGGGGTTGAAGCTTCTTAGGCTTTATCCCATATGCCTTCCCGTCATACCGCAACAGCACATCACCATTCTCGCCGACTTAATTTGTAAAAAAAATTCCCAAAACTAAGTTTTCATTATCCTCGGTAACGGCGTCCCTCCGCCATACCGTCATACCTCTGCCTCCCATGTGCTTAGGGGAGGAGACAAACACAGCGTCCGCAGCGGCGGTGTTCACAGCGGAGTTCACGGAGTCTGCAGCGTCTACGATTGCAGTTTCGGTTTCGCCCGGCAAGCGGGGGAAGGAACTACGGTGCACCGCGGCAGTAAGTCAGCCGGCGCTAGAATCCCCGCATTCTCCAGCGAGTGGGTGGATCTGGTCGCTGGCCGCCCTGGAGCTCAGGAGAGGTCGCCGCACATGAGGTATTCTACTTGGGCGGTATGGCGCAGCTGTAGCATCAAAGGCACAGGCACAGGCACAGGTGCAGTTGGAGGAGGGAGAGATTCTGGAGAAGCGGCCCCTAGCCCAGCAGCGATGTCAGCGAAGACATCGCAGGCGTTGGGTGCAAGAAACAATCCGGCGGTAACAGCAGCAATAGTGCTGAAGGGAGTAGTGGGGACGAGTCTGTGGGCTTGAATCCTGTGGGCATACCGGAGTGTACTGAGGAGACCTTCCGGGAAGGCAGAGGGAAGGGGAAGGTGAAAGGGCGCATGAGAGGGAAATGTACTGCTTCTGGTAGAAAAGATACTAATAAGGTTTCTTTTTTTCATAAAACTGAATCTAAAAATAAGCTTCCGTCTCCTAAAGTAGATACATCTATAAATCCTAGCGATTTGAGGATAGCAACTTCTGTCAGCATTGGAGAGGAGGGCTTGGGCACAGAAGGCATAATTCCTCATACTATCTCTAAAATTAATACTGCTGCTGACACTACTGATGGTACTGACAAAATAAAGCTGTTGACATATCTAACTGGTCAGGTTAAGGCAAAGCGTTCTTATACTCCTAAGTCAGCAAAAAATAAATCAAAGAATTTTGTTACCACCTCAAAAATAACTCCCTCATTGCGTTTCTACTTTAAAGTGGTCCCTCAAGTGGTGCTGTTGGCAAGTAATTCCCGCTCCCCCCTACAGAATCAGGAGGTAGGGGATATTATACCAGATCTACAGATGGCCGCTAAACAAGTGGAAGGGCTTCCCATAGAGGAAACGGCAGGAACGAATGTCCCCACTTCTGACCTCCTTTTGGAAGACGGTGAGGGCCTAAATGAAATTACTACCTCCGCCACTGCCAAATCCAATGATGACAGCATCATTGCGAATAATAACATGGATAATAGTGACAAGGGCAAGAAAGATAAGGACTGCAACTTGGATCAATCACTCTCCCCTATGCTAGGAGGAATAGGTCAATTGAACCCAGTAGATCACCAAGCGGCCATTAATTTGGAGCAATCTGTGCCCTCTCTGGTTCTGTTCACGCCACTGGCACCCCCATTACCTCTAGCCCCACCAAGTGTAGCATCTGGTCTTAGTCTACAGTCAGTTCTCCAAGAAGCCGGTTCAACATCTTCTACCAGTGGCAGGGGAGATTCTAGTTTACCCTATGATTCCACTCAGGCCTTGAATTCGGATCTGGTTTCCACACTGCAGGCCTCTTTTCAGGCAATGTTTGCAACCCTGGCCACAGACATTAAAAAGGGTTTTGAGACTTCTGCATCAAATCAAGCCGATATTCGATGCTATTGCCAGTCTCTGGACAGTAAACTTGGTGCTCTCACCACCAGGACAGAAACTCTTGAAGATTCCGTTACAGAAGTTAACATCAATTTAAGTGCCACAAAAGCAGAACTAAGGAACCTTAGACAAGAGAATCAGAGTTTGTCTGAAAGGATGGAGACTTTGGAAAATCATGCCCGGAGGAATAATCTCTGAATTCTGAATATACCGGAGGATAAAGGGGGTTCGGACATTAAACAATTCATTGTCTCTCTCTTGAAAGAGGCGTTACGGTTAGACATGTCGGAACAAGATATAGCTATGGATATTCAGCGCATTCACAGAGAGCCATTTCGAAGGAACCCCCAGAGAACAAAACCTAGGAAAGTTTTGGTTAATTTTCTCACATACTCCCTTAAAGAAACTATTCTGAATATCGCGCTGAAACAGAAGGTGGTAAATGCTAAGGGATTCAACTTCCAGATTAGATCGGACCTTTCTAGATTCACGCTTGATAGACAATGGGAGCTTGGAAAAAGGTTGGAAGCTTTCAGGAGCCAAGGGACCGTTGCCCAGTTGGTTTTTCCAGCGGCGTTAAGAGTTATGTATAAGAATACTATGCATAACATAAGATCAGTACAGGCTGCTGATGACTTCCTGCTGAGTATGGGCAGGGGGTCAGAATCTGCTAAGTAGTTTTGGGTCCTTTTCTTCATCTGTTCTTGTAGTTGCCTCCCTGCCTTCCAGTTTTCCGACGAACCTACAATAGGCTTTATAAAAAGTCAACTTAGCCTTGGTTAAAAACTTGGTAGAAGGCTCAGAATTTGCATGTAGGCACGTTGAAGAAATACGAGTTCTATAGTATTGAGTAAAAAGGTGTTGGGAAGGTGTTTAATAAAAAAAAAAAAAAAAAAAAAGGAGGAGAAAATGGAAAAAAAATAAAATAAAAATATATGTATATATTTTCTCAGCACAATCCTGTTAAACCAGGTGTTAAGTTCTACATTCACTTGCGGGTCATATTCTAGGAAATCATATTATCTATATCTCACTTAATCTCACCTAGGTCTTTCTCCTTCTCTGCCTTTGTTTTTTTTTTTCCCTTCTTTTACCCCCAAATTTGGTTATTGATCGGTCGTGGCAGGGGTCCACAGCGGAGTGCTATCTTTCTGGGAATCCAGATAGATAGAGTGGGGGTTTCCCGTGGGTGGGGGGCATGGGGTGGGAGGGGGGTTAGGGGGAGGAAAAAAGCAAAAATTGTCCTCTTAAACGTCCTTTACAGTACTTTCTAGAAAGGAATGACAGGAGTCAGCAAATATATAGTTTATCCCTTGGAGTTTGGCAGAATTGGCTTTTGGTTCTTATAATATTTTTTTCCCAGTGTAATGCATAACTTACGCATTTTGTCCTGGAACACTAATGGTCTTCGGACTTCCCCTAGAAGAAATTATATCATGCAATACCTACGAGATTCGGCTGCGCAAGTATTAGTGCTCCAGGAGACACATTTGGCAGAAATTGAAATGCAAAACTTGTTGAGTAAGAATAGAAGGATAGATTTTGGGGTTGTTACATCACAAACTTCACATATTAGGGGGGTGGCCATTCTTTTTAAAAAATCTATTAGGGCTAGGCTAGTCTCTAAACTGGTAGACCCATATGGTCGATGGGCAATAGCTTCTGTTATTATTTTGGGTTCACCATTCACGATAGTAGGTTACTACGGCCCAAACCAAGACGATCCATCAGTATTGGTCACACTTTTTTCACAATTATATGTATTCTCAGAGCCGGTCATTCTAGCAGGCGATTTTAATATAGTCCTAGATCCAATATTAGATAAGTCACCTACTAACAGGGCTTTAACTCTATCTAAGACTAGGATGTTTCTGTTAAATAATATGAAAGCATTGAACTATATCGATATATGGAGGACACTACATGGGTCCCAAAAGGGGGTTACATTTAAAAATTATAAATTTCACCACCAGTCTCGGATTGACTTCATCTTGATTAATCATACTTGTTAAATACGTAAAATCAGTTTCTCATTTACCCTTTCATCTCTCAGACCATGCAGCCATCTTGCTTGAGCTTGAGGTTCCATCTAGGCCCTCGCTAAGAAACTGGTCTTTCGATAGATCAATACTCGTCTCTCCTGACATTCCATAGGCATTAAATCAGGAAGTCAAATCCTTCTGGGAGTTTAACCATGGGTCCGCTCCACCTGGGACAACTTGGGACGCATTCAAAGCTACTTTAAGGGGCTATCTAACCAATATATCAGCATACAAAAACAAGACCTATAGGAATGCAGTAGCCTCTCTAGAATTGGAGATAGCAAAACTTCAAGTAGAGATTGACACGAACTCAGTATCAACAGGGTCTCCATCAGTTGCGTTGCAAGATAAATTAACAGTCCTAAAAGGAGATCTCTCCTCAGTTTTGAGTGCACGGGTCCTAGAGAGATGGGAGGCTAGTAAATTGGCCCACTTCAAATATGGGGAAGGTGCCGGCAAGCTCCTTGCCTGGAAGTCGAAGACTTATAGGGTCCGAAACAATATTAGT
The DNA here is from genome assembly GCF_964263255.1 of Lissotriton vulgaris. Lineage (NCBI taxonomy): Eukaryota > Metazoa > Chordata > Amphibia > Caudata > Salamandridae > Lissotriton > Lissotriton vulgaris. The sequence goes on from NC_141694.1 coordinate 1,305,147,813, forward strand.
GCCATCAGCAAAGATGGTGTACTATACTCCACAGATGAGGGAATTAGTGGCGCTTTTAGAAGTTTCTTTAGTGAGATATATCAAGAAGATAATAATGTACAACCCACCCAAGCAGGGATTGGTTATCCGGGATTGCTCTTCTGGTTCTAGACTCAGAACAAATGGAAGTCTTAGACGGCCCTATTACACCGGAGGAAGTTAGTTCCGCCATCTTGAAAAGCAAAAAAGGCAAAGCAGCAGGACCAGATGTGTTACCCTCTGAAATATATAAAGTAATATGTTCAACTATTCTTCCTCACTTAACAAACCTGTTTAACAGTATCCTACTAGAAGGTGCCTTACCTCCCGCTTCTTGGGAAAGGGCCTCTATAACTCTGATTTTAAAGCCGGGCAAACCTGCAACTAACTGTGGGTCATATCGGCCAATCTCAATTCTCAGCACGGACTATAAAATCTTTGCAGCCGTGCTTGCGAATAGATTGGGTGGTATAGCAAACAACATCTTGCATAGGGATCAGAAGGGATTTGTAAAAGAGAGGCAATTGTATGAACTGACTTATGACCTTATTGGTGCAATAGATATGGCTACTTCAGCATCACTTCCTTTAGCAGTTTTTACTCTCGATGCCACCAAAGCCTTTGATAGGGTAAACTGGGTGTACTTAGAAGAAGTGTTAAAAAAGATCAATCTGGGAGACAATTTTAGGCGAGCAGTAAAACTATTATACAAAAACCCTTCTGCTTCATTATTGGTTAACGGGGAACTCACTGAGCCTTTCGGCATTACACGAGGAACCCGTCAAGGGTGTCCCCTCACCACTTTTGTTTGATTTATCTATTGAGCCTTTCGCCCAACTAATCCGGGATAATATTAATATAAAACCTTTTATTTTTGAAGGATGGGAGCGGAAAGTCGCACTATATGCGGACAATGTCCTTATTTTTTCATCGGAGTTGAGTTCAGCATTCCCTACTGTTATATCTATTGCAGAAGAGTTTGGGGCGATGTCCGGTTACGAAGTGAATGCATCCAAAACCGACATTATGGTTTGGAATCACCCTGCACCGGCTGTAGGGTTACAGCCTAGTTCCACCCTTAGGTATCTCGGGTTAAATATCTATACGGATATTAATAAGATCGCCCCTTTAAATTTTGCTCATGTGGCTAAGGAAGCTCGAAGATCGTTGAGATCATGGTCAGCTCTTCCTATTTCCCTGATAGGTAGATCCAATCTGGTTAAAATGACCATTTTACCCAAGATTATGTTTTTGTTTAATACTATCCCTCTTTTTTTTGATCCATATTTGACTGCCAAACTCCAAACTGAATTAAATAGATTTATTTGGAACAGCCGTACGCCCAGGTTATCATGGAAGAAGATAAGACGGCGTCGAGAAAAAGGGGGCCTTGCAGCACCGGACATCCAGTTCTATGGCTGGGCTTTCCAACTTTCTCATATTAGGATGCTTTTAAAGACCCCTAATAACGTAGGGTGCGGAAAATTATTTGTAGCACTACTTAAAGGGGAAAAAATTGGGCCAACGAACTTCTTGTTAAAATTTGGGGACCCTAAGTACTTTAAGAAGGTCAAGTTAAAGGTTTTGAGGGATCTTGCCAGAAAATGGGCCAATCTAAGTCGACCAGTCGTTTTTGTTTGGAAAAGTTATCAGGCGATGGAAGGTCTCAAACCTAAACCTGATCAAAACCCCTTAAACAAAAGACCAGATAGGGTTGGATAGTATAACAGGCAAAGGTCATTTGGTGCTGAATCACAGTTTTCTTATTAATTTACCCAGATAATCTGAGCAGTTCAAAATGATTCATACATAATGTTTTCAATTCTTTTCTGGATAAAGAACAAATTGACTCCGTGTTTTCATAAATATCTGATCTATTTAAATCGTTTAACAAGTTTTTAACGTAATTTAGCCAAGGGATTGTTCTAGCACCGCCCAGGAGCATTATATCCTTAATGATTTCTCGATTTAAGCCCAAAGTGGGCGAGGACCAGACTCTATGCCAGAGTAAAATAGGTTGTAGTTTAATAAGGTCTGTAATAAACTCAATTTTCAGTTCGCTATGACAGTTAAAAACTGATTTACTCTGGGGCACAGCTAAAATCAACCTTAAGAACGCATTTTCTACAATTTGTAAGGGACTTACGTTATAAAAAACCCCAATACCCGCCCCATAGATTGCTATACAAAACAATAATTAGAAATACAAATCTTCAATCAGAAGTTTTTCAACAGCGAATTACTTTATTTTTGTTTTAGTTTTGTTTTATTTCTCGTAAAAAGAAGGATGTGTTCTTACATGTATTATTACAGCTTAAATGATTGGTCTTGAAGTATCATCACATATCACACGTTATCTGTGATGAAAGATTGACTTCAGAGTTGCCTCAATATTGCCAACACATGTTTCGCCCTATGGGACGCATGCAGGCAAGGGCTTTTTCATGGCAAATATAGAAATGAAAATGTATACAAACCAAAAGAAAGATATATTCAAATTGGGTATTAATGTTATTGGTGCTAATCCCCATTTGTGACAAAAACCTACACGTGTTTTTGTGATTGATTTAATCATAAATATTAAAATAAAGATGTGACATGGTGATAAATGGAAAGTGAAAGCCATTAGTGTCAATTAAAGAATGGAAATTAGACATACGGGCGACAACACTAATTTAGAATACCCTTCTGATTAATAAAGATATTTCTATTAATAAGGCACAGGCAGCACTTTACAGAACATGCTAATAAAAGAGAATGGTAACTGTCACTTTTGTAGTATTCATTTAGTGAAGAAACTCAAGAGTTATAATTGAAGATCTCTAGTCACTTTTTATATTAATCCTGCAAATAGGAATCAAATAGAATATGATAGAAACAGCATAGAAAAAGCAAAGAAAAACATGAGAACATAACCAAAAGACATAGGGACAGATCTTAAAAGAAGCCATGCAATGCAACGCAGCAGTAAAAAATGCTGCACTGCATTGTGTGACAGGGAGGGAGCAGGAGAGTACCATATCTACAGAGATATGGCACTTGTCTCCCCTTTTCCTTGTGCTCGCGCGGATTACAGCTGACGTGCTTCAGGCACACACCTTAGCGCCATAGCGCTAAGGTGCTTGCCTGGTACAAAATACTATGCCTAGACAAGTTCAAACACTTTTCCCACTTTGAATGTAGGATGTACAGTGCAGCACACATGCAAAGTAGGAAACAAAAGGATAAATTAATACATTTCTCCTCTTAACACCTGCTTTCAGATGGCGTTAACTTTTGGTACTAAACCCTGTCTACAATTGTTTGTAGATAGGGTTTTTCGTCAAAAGGCATGGGTGGTTGCATGGGAACGCCCATGTAATGCCCCCTTGGCGCTAAGTAATGCAAAGCAATGCTTCACGCTGCTTTTCGTTACTTGTAGGCTACTTTCCAAAGCAAAATAAGTTTTGCGCTGGAAAATTAATTAGTAAAAAAATCTTTTGTTCTGGTTAGCACTAATCCAGGGCAAAAGGTTTGAAAATATATTCCTTAGTTGGATGATTAGGTTTGTCTAAATGTACAGACTAAATGACTATGAAGCAAATGCACTTAAAAAAATATGGCGCTAATCTGTTCCAGTGTTCCAAAATGAACAGGTAAGGTCCAAATGCCGGTCTAAGGAATAGACTCTTAAAGAATTCATGTATTCTGGATGACAATCAAAGAGAAAAAATATTTCAACACCATAAATAGGCTTACAGGGTTCTAGTTGAGGAGTCCTTTTAGCATATTTATCTGCTGTCTGCAACGTAAAAAACGAATGGCCTTTAGCATCAGTGCCATTTTAAGGTCATTCTAAAAGTATAATCATACATCAGTCTCCAAAACAAAAAAGGCAATAACTCCTACCTAGAAGTATATGTGCCACCTTGATCACTTCAATTTATTACGTACTTGAATGGGAAGCATAAATGAAAATCCGGCTTATGAGAAGAGGGATTATAATAGCAACTGATCCTATTATATATATTATATTTACACATGTTGGCAACCCTGAGGTAACTCTGTAGTCAATCTTGAATCACTGATAAAGTGTGATTTGCAATGATACTTCAAGACCAATCATTTAAGCTGTAAACATACATGGAACAAGGCATCCTTCCTACGAGACAGAAAACAAAAATAAAGTAATTCACTGCTGAAACATTTCAGATGGGGACATTTATTTCTAATTATGCTCTGGGAAAATCTCAGTTTTCATCACAAGTGATTCATTGAAAAGGATTTTTCATTCTGGACGATAAACTCATCTTCTAATTACAGTCAGAGACTCTAACACACTAGTTGGTTGGCCATGAGTGACTCGGGCCTCTAAATAGGATTCACAATTGGAGACACACTCTGTAGGACCTGCCTTACCTATTTGTCTACCATTACAATTACTCCAATGTAGAATTCAAAAACCGAAGAGAACAAAGGAACAACAGACTGGAAGAAGTCTCTAACACAAAAAGCGGTGGCACAAATAAACTAAATTGAACAAATCCTTCTTCTGCAAAGAGTACTTTACAAGCTTTCGAAAAAGTCATAAAAATAAACATGAAAATGGTGGGAGGGAGCATCTCTTAAAAAATATTTGGAGGCAGACCGTATCTCAAGGGGTCTTAGGAGTCTGATATTCCCACTGGTGGAAACAACATCCCCGGGCAAAATCACGAAATTAGAAGATTACTTATGGACTGTGTCTAATAACGTGATAAGGCAACGCATTGATATTGCACTAGAAGAATATGAGAACGACATGGACAAGGTGCACTCCCTTACAAAAATAATTGAAGATGCTAACTGGGAAGAAATAATAAAAAATAATTTTGAGATTCTTAATAAAGTCGAAAGGCAAGATGGCAGCCGGTATGCCGGTCAAGTGAGCTGACCACCCATTCTCTCTTGCTTTGACCTGTTTAAAACAGCGATCTTGGACACTGCTCCTAATGAAGGCTGTCTGTTCGACGGAATAAAATAACGTTCAATACTTTACTCATGCTTTGATCTTGGCGCCGGACTGTGTGGATTCTCTGGAGGTCCTGGCCGTGTTTATGGGGGGTCCCGCTCCCCTGCCGATTGGCTTCTAGAACGCTTTTTCATCTGGTGGCTCCTGCACCTTCCTCGTTTGTGTCTGGTGAGGCGGCTGAAGCGATGGCCCCGAAGAACGGCAGTAAGGGAGTCAGGGGAGGTGGCGTACAGATTGACTCTGATAGTAGTGGGAGACCTGCCCCTGCTCCTGCTTGTAGTGTCTTACCGCTACAAACGACACAGACACTACGTTATCAGGTAAGAGCTTTATTCCTTACTTCTAACTCATTCCTCGTCCCTACTCTAACTGCCTTTTCCCTTGTCTCTGAACCCTCCTGTTCCTGTTCCTGTTTCTGTCTGAACTCCGCCCCCCAAACACTAGACTGCGTCGCACAGTCTTACATCTCCCCCTTTCTCAACAAAATTAATTTAGTTTCCACTGTGTTCATAATTCTTCAATTTGCCGCACAAGGTGGCGGACAGTCTGTTCAGGCCGCAGAGATACGTCTCCAGGTATGAGCTCAGATTCAGTTCGTTCTTCAAGCATCAATAGTGTAGAACCAATGATGGGCCTTTCTTTGGTCGATCTTTCGGTTGTCTTAACACGAACGTCCTTGCCAGCGGGAGCAAGCCTTTGAAAGTGCGAGACGTTGCGTGTGAACTTCTTATTCTCCGATTCCGCAGTGGTCCCGGTTCCTTCTTGCAGTGTGACTGCTACTTGCTCAGTTCGGTAGTAACAGTCTGTCTCCCTTAGGGGCCCTTGTTTTTCGAGCCTCCGCTTGCAGTTTCGCTTCTTTTGTCTTTCCGGTCAGGAGAAACAATGTGCTCATGTTCACAGTCCGGTGTATCAGACAGCAAGACGTTATCTGAACTGATTGTCCTGGTTCAGTTCTGGGACTCATTTGCTGGCTCTATCCGTCTTGCCCACTCCCACTCGCTTTCTGGATTATTAAACTCTTTGGCTACCCAGGTATGTGCAGGTTCCGCTCTTGTCTCCTCTTGTCTGCTTGATGAGGGTCCATCTTTGTCAACATACTTTGCCTTCTTGACGGAGTGATGAGACAGTCCTTTCCCAAACCAGTGTGTAGCGTCCCATCTGCTTGTTTTTCTCCTGAGAACCCTTGGAGTCAACCTCGCAGACCCCGTCAGGGGTGACGGTACCCTACTCAGATCTGGATATGGCTGCAACTGACAGAACAAGTTGCTTGATGAGGAAATTGAATGTTCTGAGCCATCAGCGTGAGATATGTTGCTTTGAACAGGTAAAACATTCTCTGAGTCCAATGGGCGTTCAGGTGATTGATACCATGGGCGTTGTTGTGAACTTGATTCTGTTGACCCGAGTGATCGTACCGACATGCTGTGGTGATCTGTATTACGCAATACTTGTTGGAACTCCACTATGTCACCAGTGGGTTCTTCTGGTACTGTGCATTCTCCTCCTGTGTTCCCTGTTTGGCAGTTGCAGCTGCCCTTCCTGTCCTTCATGCTGGACGGCTCTCTTCTCTCCAGAATAAATATCCTAACTGCAGTTCCTGTCTCAGCGCCATCTTTACACTGACGACGAGGATGGTCAGCTGTTCCTCAGCTATTGGATCCACTCACAGATCATCTTCAAACAAAACGGTTTGAACCCATGAACTTTTGCTACATCTACAATCTACTTTACTGTGAGTACTTTCTTCCATATTATTCTCACCCGCCATCCCAGAGAGCCGTCGCAGCCACTTCTACTTTTCGCCTCGTTCTGCGCTCCAATCAAACCTGCCTTGCGCACTTCCTTACGCACTGTTCTACTGCCTCGTACCATCAACACGCTTCCCAGCACCACGTGTGACTTTTCCCTGTTACCTCCGGTGTCTGCCTCTGTGCCTGTGCCTTCCGACTCCTTTTCCGACCACCTCCAAGTGCTGTCTGTGTTTCTGCTCGACACTGCGTTCGTCCTCGCTGCTTGTCCTTTCACCCTCAAGCTCCGCCACTGAATGATGACGCTGTAGAACTCCTCGTCCATTCAGCGCTTGCACGTGACCTGCGAGACGCCCCTTGTCAGCGCGCACTTGGTTTCCCCAGCAACCAGAACTGCACGTTGTTCAGCGCCAGCACGCAAGGCAAAACGTCATTGTTTCCCTAGAAACCAGCAAGACGCTTTTTATGCCAGCAACGTCATAAGAGCTTCGCGTTTTATTCTTATCTGCATCATCTTTATCTCTTCGCACAACCGACGCACACAGCTCTTGACACGCTGATGTGCACAGCTTTGAATACTTTTCTACACTAACGTGCGCTACTCAAGCACACAGCTTAAACATTTTACAAGGAAATCAACCTACTTTCTCACGCTGACGTGCACACCGAAACATTTATTATCCACACGCGGATGCACACAGCTGCTGCAGGCATTTTATCTACACGCTGATGTGCACAGCTACTGCACGCATTTTATCTACACGCTGACGTGCACAGCTACCGCACGTATTTTATCCACACGCTGATGTGCACAGCTACCGCACGTATTTCATCTACACGCTGACGTGCACAGCTACTGCACGTATTTTATCTACACGCTGACGTGCACAGCTGCCGCACGTATTTTATCTACACGCTGACGTGCACAGCTTCTGCACGCATCTGAACTACCATATTTACAACAACATTTTTTTTTTTTCTTCTTTTTTCCTTTTTCTCCCTTTTGTTACTTTATTGTTCCCCTTTTGTATTTCATTCTGTTAACCTAAAGGAAAAATAGAAGATCTCGCAATGCAAAATGTATCTCCTCCTGCCCCTTTTCTTCAGACTCCTGGAGATCCTCCCCTAGAATGGAAACTTTGGTTGAGATCCTTTATGGCCTATTTAGGAGCAATTGATGGTCTTAGATACCGTGCAGAAAGAAAAAAAAGTCTAATGTACTATCATCTTGGCGTTGAGGGGCAAAATGTTTTTGACCATCTACCAGTCTATGTTCCACCTACTGGCGAAACTCCCGATGAATTTGAAATAGCCATAGCTAAGTTAGACAAGTATTTTGTTAAAACTAAAAATATGGTTGTACACCGTTATAAATTCTTCACTAGAGCTCAGAAGCCCGAAGAAAGCATTGATACTTTTGTTACTGCTTTAAAAATTCTTGCATCTAAATGCGAATTTGACAATTTCACTTCTCAGCTTATCAGAGACCAGCTTGTTGCTCGTTGCTCCTGCAAACAAATCCAAGGGAAACTTTTGTCCTGTAAAGATCCCTCTCTTGACAAAGCTATCGATATAGCCAAAAGTATCGAAACATCTTTAGAAGATTCAAAACAATTGGAAGTTTCTCTTTCCAATACCTCCATTTCTAGTGCTGTTTCCACCAAGGTGCCCTTTCCCATCAAGTCCCCCATTTCAACTCCTCGCGACTCTCGTGGCTATTTCAAAAGAATGGGAAACACCAGTTTTAGAAGACCCACTCCCAATAGGCAATTTAATCAAAGTACTTTTTGTTATAGATGTGGCTCTTCTTATCATGCTTCCAACTTTAAAAATTGTCCTGCTGCCAATCAACAATGCACCCAATGTGGGAAGAATGGTCATTTTTCTAGGGTCTGCATGAGAGGACGAAGAGGTAATGTACGCAGTGTCATGTGTGAAAATGATTCCTTCCAAAACTCCAATCCCCTTGAGTTTTCTACTGAACATTCTGAATGTGATGTGACCAATCAGGAATATGTTGTTGTAGTAAAAGATAATGACACCATCAGCCGTACATTTCTCGTCCCTGATCCTGAAGTTGATGCCACCATTGACAGTCACCATATCTTACTACTGGTAGACACTGGTGCTCGCATCACCATTGTTTCCTATGATAAGTATTCTCATTTTTGGCAAAATAAGTGTCTACTTCCTCCAGATGTCCTTTCTGTGGCCTTTGAAGGAAGCAAAATCAACCTTTTAGGTTATTTCCTAGCTGAAATTTCCATTTTTGGCAAGTTCATTAAGGGGAAGGTCTATGTTGCCAAACGTGGTATCAATGTTCTTGGGCTCATACATCAGGCAGAATTTGGCGTCACCATTAAACCCGGCCTACCCAATCCTGTGTTCATTGAAGGGTGCAATCTTTCTTCTCCTGCATCTTCCCCCATCTGCAACATTTTCAATAGTGAATTTTGGGAGCACAAATATGGAAAAATTTTTGAAGATCGCTTAGGCAAAATCACCAACTTCCAACACTTTATCAAGGTCAAAGATGGTGTTTCCCCAATCAAACACAAGCTGAGGAATGTTCCCCTCAGTATCAGAGAAGATTTGTCCAAACACCTTAAGTCGCTTTGCGAGCAAGAAATCATTGAAAAGGTAGAATCCACCTTATGGCTTTCTCCCATTGTTCTTGCCAGAAAAAGGTCTGGCGATCTCAGGATGTGTGTGGACTTACGCAGTCTCAATGAAGCTATCTGGGTCGATGGTTTTCCCCTCCCTCGCATTGAGGATCTGATAGCTAAAGTAGGCTCATCTACTTGGTTCTCCAAACTTGATTTAAAGGCGGCTTACCACCAGATTGAGTTACACCCACTCTCTCGACATCTCACTGCTTTTGTAACTCCTGATGGGGTGTTTCAGTTTCGTCGTCTCCCTTTTGGGTTGGCGTCTGCCGCCGCTGTTTTTCAGCGCATTATGTCTGAAATGTTTGAAGAACTCTCTAATGTTGTTGTCTTTCAGGATGACATCCTCATCTTCACCCCAACTGAACACGAACATAATCTAGTCATTGACCAAGTTTTCAACATCTTGGAAAAAAGAGGCGTTACCCTACAAAAGAGTAAATGTGTGTTCAAAACTAGGGAAGTAGAATATCTTGGCCATACCATCTCGGAATGTGGTATTAAGCCCAGGCCAGGTCTAGTCAAGAGTATCATTGACGCTCCTGCTCCCTCCAATAAAGAGCAGCTTCTGTCCTTCCTCGGTCTCTGTGAGTTCTACTCCAAATTCATGAGAGACTACGCCAAGACCACTGAGTGTTTTAGACTTTTACTCAAAAAAGGTGCCACCTTCAGCTGGTCTGATGAGTGTGAGAAAGGTTTCCAGCTCATCAAAGAACACATCACCAAGGCTCCTGCTCTTCAGCCCTTCAATGGCAACAGAGAAACCTTTGTAACTGTTGACGCCTGTGAATATGGCCTAGGAGCTGTCCTCTCTCAACTAGCCTTTGGCAAAGAATTTACCGTGGGGTTTGCCTCCAGGACTCTTCGTCCTGTCGAGCGCAAATATTCTGTTATTGAAAAAGAACTGCTGGCTTGCGCATGGAGTGTTGAAAAGTTTAAATCTTACTTATGGGGCAGACCATTTGTTCTTCAAACCGACCACCGACCTCTTGTCGACATTCTTTCCGGCAGAAATGTCAAGCGCACAACCGCACGGTTAGCTAGACTCTCCACTAAACTTTTGGAATACAACTTCAAAGTTGTTTACATTCCTGGGGGCAAAAACAAACGTGCTGACTGTCTTTCCAGGTTACCCATACAAGAACCTAACGAAAATGAGTGGGAAACAGAAATTGAAGAGTGCTTTGTGGCCAACATTTCACAAACTTCCATTTCCTTTGCTGAGAATGATTGGGTTAATGCTGTTGAGAATGATACTGTACTTAAGGATGTTGTCTCTTTCATACAGAAAGGTTGGCCCAAGGAAAAATCCCTTTCCCCTGAGCTTCAAATTTATTGGAAAATCAATTCCGAACTTTCCTTGGAAAGTGGTAAAATTGTTAGGGGCAATAAATTCATTCCTCCCTCTGTTTACCGAGATAAAATTATTGCCGATGCTCATTCTGGTCATCTGGGTGCCACTATCACCAAAAGGAATGTCAGGTCAAATTTCTGGTGGCCAAGAATGGATAGTCAAATTGTAGACGCTGTCAAACTTTGCACACGCTGTAACTCCAGCGACAAAGTCCTTGTTTTGGAAGGTGTTTGTGATTCTGTTGTTCCCCCACCCAGCAGAGCTTGGCAAAAAATTGGCCTGGACTTTCTGGGCCCATTCCATGTCCTTCCCAACACTTCCAAGTATTTCTTGGTCCTTGTCGATCATCTCTCCAGGTGGGTTGAGGTTGAACCTATCAATATCCCCAATTCAAAGAGTGTTATTGATTGCCTGACTAAAATTTTTCTGAGGGAGGGTTGTCCAGAAGAAATCCTTACCGACAATGGGGTTCAATTTATTTCCATGGAAATGAGTGCCTTTTTGAACAACTGTTGCATCAAACACACTAGAACTCCCTTGTACCACCCTCAGAGCAATGGCAAAACCGAGAGGTTCAATAGAGTTATTGTTGAATGTGTGCAGGCCGCCTTCAATTCCAATAGCTGCATTTTCCAAGCTGTAAAAGATCTTGTATGGTCTTATAGAATTTCCCCACATGTTGCTACAGGCTTCTCTCCCTTCGAGTTGATGAGAGGAAGGAAAGCTTCTTCCCAAGCTTTTCCCTTTTGGATGGTCAAAAGTCTCCACAAAGGTTGTGACTTGGAACTGGCATGGGATTCTGCCAACAAGAAATCTTCCAGTTCTCTGCCTTGTGACATGGAGCATGTTAAGAAGTCTTTTCATAGTATTCATGCTGGTGACTGGGTCAAGATTAAGAACCCTGTCACTGTTAAAAAAGGTCTCTCAAAGTTCCTTGATTCCCAACAAGTTGTGGAAGTTCGCAAAAATGCTGTCAAATTGTCAAATGGAAATTGGTGGAGCACCTCCCGGGTTGCCAGAGATCCCTCTCGTGCTTCTCGTGCAACTGTTCCTACCCCCAATATCCAAGTTGACGATGGTTTAAGGAAAAGTTCTAGGTTGATTGTTAAACCCAACAGATTTCGTGACTATGTATGATTTACCATTCATTGTAGTTTTTTTTTCTTGTTTTTTTTTCAGAAAGGGGGGAGGTGTGTGGTGATCTGTATTACGCAATACTTGTTGGAACTCCACTATGTCACCAGTGGGTTCTTCTGGTACTGTGCATTCTCCTCCTGTGTTCCCTGTTTGGCAGTTGCAGCTGCCCTTCCTGTCCTTCATGCTGGACGGCTCTCTTCTCTCCAGAATAAATATCCTAACTGCAGTTCCTGTCTCAGCGCCATCTTTACACATGCCTTCTGAATCAGGGGAGTCTCTTGCTGATTTCCTTCGGGACCATTCTTTCAAGTGTGTTTTGACTGATACATTTCTTGAACTGATAGGCCGTGACGGACGGCTCTTAGGGGCCCATTAGGATCGCAGACGGACTTGCGTCCGTCCGCGACCCCAGAGTAGGAGGAAACCTCCGCATGGCCTGCGGAGTTCCTTCCTGTGCAATTAGGATGTGACCGCCACCATGGCGGTCACATCTTCTATATTTAACATTGCGGCGGGTGCGGCTTCAAGCTGCACCCGCCGCAATGTTAAAAATGCATACATTGCATTTGTATGCAGAAAGCGGCAGGCACCGTGCAGTGCCTGCCGATTACTGCATACAAATGCAGGGGGGTACCATAGGTACCCCCCATGTGCACCCCCCAACCCCCCTTCACCCAGGGGCCACGCAACGGGCCCCTGCAGTGAAGTTCCACATGCTTTTCCACAGCGGAAAACCCGCAGCGGAAAAGCATGTTTTGAAACCCATCCTAATATGGCTGGCGGTGTCTGAGAGACACCGCCACCATATTAGAGCTTTTCCACCGCGGTTGTAAGCCAACCGCGGCGGAAAAGCAGCGGACTGAAACCAGGACCCACGAGCCATCCTAATGTGGCGGTGGGTCTTTGGTGGGTCCGCAGCGGATTTTCCCCATCCTCCGGGCCGGCGATGGCTTCCGCCGGCCCGGAGGATGCGGAAAATCCGCTATCCTAATAAGCCCCTTAGAGTCAGAGCTATCCTTGGGACATTTCTTGGGGTATGTCTCTCGACATGTCTTCCGCGCTACTGCAGTGGAAAGATTGTCTGACAGCCAAGCATTTATTTCTTTTGTTCGATCCCAAGGTCTTTTGTTGCAGCCCCACTCGTCTGTTACTTGTCTCCTCTCAGTTCCCGCATTGTCACAGGTGTCCGGAGTGTGTTTGCCTATCCCTCTCTGGCATCTGAGTGAGTCACCCTGTCTTATGCGGTGTTTCTTATCCTCGGTTGTTGGGTGTACTGATGTCTGGGCCATGGGAGTGATGTGTCCCATGGCTTGATACTTCTGACTCGTCCACGAAGTTTAATGGACAGTGGGTTGCTCGGGTGTGTTTGTCTATCGGTGTCCATGGTCGACATGACCGGTCCGATCTTCTGTATGTTGTCTTTCGTTCACACTTTGAGCAGGCTGTCATCTGTTCCAGTTGTGTGGTCTGTCCCACTTGTTGCTTCCTCAGAATAGTAGTTTGTGGCGCTTGTTGAATGACTCCCTGAATTTGAACAACTCCTTGAGGTTATATCAGTGAGGCTGTCATAATCCTGGATCGTCTCAGTCTTTTGTTTGCCATCTTCCCTTGTCTTGTGTATGGTTGAATCAGAATGTTTCATGTCACTTTGTCTCTCAGGATGTCTTGTCTCTGGCTTGCCTTTGCCCTCCCTCTTTCTGGTTTTGTTTGACTCTTGGGCTTTATTCACAGACATGAGAAATATCTCCTTCCTTTTATCTTTGTTTCTTGCATTCAAGTGCAATTCTTTTGATATTTCTCTTGCTTTGACCCACTCTCCAGCTTCGGCCATCCTGATGATTTCATTTAGCGAGAACTGCCCTCGAATGATCTTGCGCTCTGTGTTAGGATTTGAACAGCCCTCGATTATCCGGAGTCGAATTGCTTCCTCATTTGTGAATGTGTTGAAATGACAGCATTGTACCAATCTTTGCAACCTTGTGATGAAGTTTGGTAGTGATTCTCCTGGTTCCTGCCGTGCTGTGTTGAAGATGATGCGTTCATGATCCACTTGTACCAGACTTTGCAGCCTTGTGATGAAGTTTGGTAATGATTCTCCTAGTTCCTGCCGTGCTGCATTGACGACGATGTCTTCATGATCTACATCTTCCTTTGCGTTGAAATGAGCGCGTAGCGTCTCTTTGAGTTTTCCATATGTCTCGGTGTCCTTTGGTGAAAATGTTCTGATTAAACGTCGGCCTTCATGACTCACCAGCTGAAGTAGTAGTAGTAGACGTTTTCCATCTCTTCGCTCAGTCACTGCCAGAAGCGAACTGCCATCGGGCACAGCAGAGCCGTGAGGGAAACGGCAGAGAGATTACCGGGAGGCTCCGGGAGCGCCGGCGGACCACAATCCCCAGCAGCCCCTGGGGCACTAGCGCGACGGTGACGCGCCAGAAGCGCCCGGAGGCGCTGGATAAACGCTGACTCCCCCCTCGCCCCCGCGAGTCGCGCGCGGGAGCGCCCGAGGCGAAGCCCGGGCAAAGGGCGGGCCCTCTGTGGCCCTCCGGGGACCGAGGAGCCGGGCCGGGGCCATACTCTTTCGCCCTTCAATCCTCCATTTGTGCAGTTTCTATGTATGTGAGTGATAATCATTCATTATTTTTATGTTACTTCTCGTTTTAAGCTAGCTTTCCACTGTTAGCCATTATGACTACTAAAGTGGTGACCATGGACAATTTTTTAATTAAGAAGGTAGCCCAAATTAACAGTAATAGGAGGGCTTCATTGGGCCTGGAACATTCACCTGCTATCACTATTATACCAGAACCACCAGTTATTGTTTCTGATAATTCTGTGGCTAAGGAACACTCGGTCCCTGCAGGCAAAGTAACCATTGTAACAGCTATGGTCCATGCTGGCCAGTATGATGACATCCCTTGTGCTCCATGTCCTACAGCGTTGGCCATTTCATCTAAAGGTCTAAATGATCCTGCAAATAAAGAAGCCCCTAGAAAATTCAAGAAAGCCCGAGTGAGACGGAGGGGGAAGCAGAGTAAGACAGGTTGTAAAATTACACAAGGGGGGGGGAGTGTGCCTGAAACAACACCTTTATTGCATGAGTTGAGATCCTCAAATCTGGGAGAAGTGGGGGAGGTTATTTCTCAGTGCCGACCCCTAGATTCTGTGTTGCTTATAGATTTTTCACAATCAGGGGTCGCTGATAATACTGATAATTTTCCCCTTGATCCCACTTTAATGAGTAAGCATCTTCTGTCCAGTACGCCAACTAGCTTATCATTACTAGATTCATCTACAGGGAATGATAATGAAAGGTTATCAGGTTCACCAAAAATGCCCATTGAGGCATCTACCAGGTCTTCAATCTCACCCCTACCTATTAGAACAAGTAAAAAAAGAGGGGGTGAGCCATTGTCTAATCGGCCCCGTAAGATAAGGAAAGGGGTGGTTCAGACCCCACAGCCACAAACTGGTCAAATCCTAGTAGGTGAAGAGGCCATGTTGGCTAAAATCCTTGATTTAATCAGGGGGGTGATGCAACCAATTCTAGAAAAGACTGACTTGATGTCCACACACTTGGACATCATAGAGAAAAAGGTTGAACAGAACTCCCTCCTTCTTCATGACCTAATAAAAGGCCCGGTAAAAGCTAAGGCAAATCCTGCAGTTAAGACTAACCCTCCCATAAAACCTAAAGCTGCAGAGCTCCTTATAACGCCAGCTCCTATAACCCCAGTAATTAAGACATCAGCACCGGTCTTAAAAAAGAAATTAGTGCAAGAAAAAGAGTGGATAGCCCAATGATTCTGCCATCAACTCCCACACTGCAACCTCCTGCTATCCAGCTGGCGGCTCCAGTAACTAAAGAACAAAATCAAAAACCTCGGGGATCTCAGAATCAGGGAGGTAGGAAAGACCCCTTAACAACTAACCCGAGAAATACGAATCCACCAGCTACTCCCGTAGAAAAACCAAGCCACACTATAGATTTGCCCCCAGATTCAGCCCCTTTTGTCATTGTAATGGCAGGGGTCCCTGAACTACCTGCAGGTAAATGGGAAGATCATGTTGCCTTACGGAACAAGGTTACATACTGGCTCCGAGACAACAGACCGCTTCCCGTATCCATCAATGGAGAAATTCTAAGTGTAAGGCGTGCCCACTGGGTGGGAGTTAGACCTAAGGATAGAAGGGGGGATGTAATAGTCATCAATTTCAAGGATTATAGGGCCGTGAGGCACATTGGAGACTGGTTCGATGCTAGTAGCAGCGATGCCATCTCCACACACCTTTTATCCTACTTTTATCCCTACGCTCCATCAAAAGACTATAATAATAAACAGGGTCGGAACAGGCAGCTATTTAAAAAAACATCATACCGACCGCGGGGTTTTAGAAACATGGGACCATGGGATATCCCCGGTTTAATGGGGCCACCACCTTCGATGGGTTATCCTGCTTATGCAAATGCTCAGGACCCCCA
The DNA here is from genome assembly GCF_964263255.1 of Lissotriton vulgaris. NCBI lineage: Eukaryota > Metazoa > Chordata > Amphibia > Caudata > Salamandridae > Lissotriton > Lissotriton vulgaris. The sequence continues at coordinate 1,305,164,209 of NC_141694.1, forward strand.
TAATCATATACAAAGGGCGGGGGAGTTCTATCCCAGACACCAGGTAACAGACTACCAATACCCCCCTATAAATAGCCAATACCCATTATATCCCGAGCCCAACCATTTGCAAGGGAGACCGTGGATTAACAGAGAGTTCCACCCACCCATGTACAATCTACCTATCCAAAATCGTTTCCAGATTTTTAGTGGTCTGGACGGGGTAGATTGACAACAAGCACATACATCTCAAGAAATTTTGGTTGGGATAAAGGTTTTTCCTCTAGTTAATCACTCCTTTATTAAGGAGGTGGTTCTCCCTGAAAGTATTGAGATTTTGTTTGGCCATCCCCAAGATCAGCCAACCTTACAAAAGGCCCCCAGCACTGACAGTTTGTCACCTTGTAACAGTAACATCTTGGAACAGATGCAATCCCCCATAGTTGATATCAACAACAGGGGAGGGGAACAGCCGGGGGAAGGCTTGATCCAGAAAGATAATGATTCTTGTGCATTGTTGTACTGGAATATAGCAGGGTTTAGGCAAAAAATCACAAATCCAGCATGGGAGTTAGTAATAGACGGTCAGGATATAGTGGCCTTCCAAGAAACTTGGATACAGGAATCAATCCATGTAAATGGCTATAGAACCTTTTTTACACCAGCAGTAGGAGGTCATTTTGGAAGAGCTAAGGGTGGGTTGACAACGCTTGTTTCAAATCAACTCAAAATTAAACAAGCTCACTGTCATTTAAATTCCTGTTACTTCCAAATTATTACTTTACGGAATTATAAAGGAGCTGTGGTATTAATTATTAATTTTTACAATAATGTCCCGAGAGACGATATTCTGATCGTAATGAAGCAGCTTAAAGATGAAATTCAGTTAGAGGTAGATAGAAATGAAAGGGAGCTGATAATTATATGGGGGGGGGGATTTTAATTGTTCATTATGTACTAAAAGGAATCAAGGCCTATGTGGCCTAGTGACAGAAAGAGACATGCACTTAACACACTTTGAACATACCCTGATGGGGGACTTACTTAATGAATTATTATTCATGTTTGATCTGGGGTTTGCTAATGAATTTGTTCCAGAACCCACACCGTTTGTTCCTACTTTTGTTGGGAGAGGCTCATTGACAACTATTGATTTTATTATTACCTCCAGTAATCTCAATCATAGACTTCTGGGGGTTACAAATATCCAATTACCCATAAGTGACCACCTTCCACAATCTCTTAAGGTAGCATATTTGTTCCCAGACCCATCGACGGCCGCGTCTCGAGTAGAGACAGCGGTTGATGTTGTCCTCGGGAGACAAAATGGGTACACATTAAAATGGAGTAAAGTAATCCCCACAACCTTCTTTGAGAAACTTTGGGAGGCGTGCTCAAGTAATTTTAGGATTTGCCTAAGTACAAGTTCAACTAAGGATCAAATTATTGAGCACTTTGGAACAATAGCTGCAAACATAAAAAGTAGCCTAAGGGTGGAGGCAAAACGCAGAGCCAAGGGGCCCAAAAGCTGGTTTGACACTGCATGTACAAGGGCCCTGAAAAACCTAAAACATGCAGTACACAGATCCCCTAGGGATAAAAATGAAATAAGAGAGTGCAGGAACACATATACTCAGGCCCTGAGAGTAAGGAAAACCGCGCTGAACAAGGATGCATTAGATTCCCTTTGTGAGGCCGCGCAATCTAAAGATTCCGCTGCATTTTGGAAAGTAATAAACACCCCTTTCCCTTATGAAACTCACACGGCGCGAATCGAGATTGCAATAGACGAGGACAAATGGGTAGACCATTTTTCAAACCTTTACAAAGCACAGGAAGACATCCATGGTGGGGGTCTTAACTCTAGCCTGGATGTTCAACAGAGTTACAACCTGGTTATAACAATTGATGAAGTGCTTTTAGCCTTGGGATCTACAAAATGCGGTAAGGCTGCCGGACCCGATGGGATTCCGGCAGACCTATTTAAAGCTAATACTGAAATCTGGGGGCCAATGTTAGTACAACTTTTTAATGCAGCTCTCTCACTGGGTCTGAAAGAATCTTGGTTCACCTCAGTCATTGTTCCCATCTACAAGAAGGGGGATAGGAATAGCTGTGCTTGTTACAGACCAATCTCCCTTCTTGATTCTTCAGTAAAAATCTTAGGACGTGTTGTGCTGGCAAGACTCCAAAGCTGGGCAGAGGAAAATGATATCATTAGTGATTTGCAATTTGGTTTTCAAAAAGGGATTGGTACAATTGAGCAAGGGTTAAACCTAATGCTTTTGCAGCATAAATATGTAAGGATTAAATCTGAACGCTTGTATTTTACTTTTGTCGACCTTTCGTCAGCGTTCGACTGTGTATCACACTCAAAACTGTGGGACATAATGAAAGGTTTGGGGGTGGACAATAACATCATTTGTTTTTTGAGGGAACTCTACAGTGGAGCCACAGCCTCTGTTCGTTATGGCAGGGGAGGTGAATGCTCCAGACAATTTAGTGTAGGCCGTGGAGTGCGGCAAGGTTGCGTATTGGCACCTTTTCTGTTCCTCTTATATATCAATGGGCTCGAGCGTCATCTGCTGCAGGAGTGTAGGGATATGCCCAGGGTGGGGAGGAGGGAAATCCCTGCGCTCATGTATGCGGATGACGCAGTACTCATGGCTCGCACTCCACGTGCCCTGCAGAAACTAGTGGACTGCTTCGAGAAATTTATGTTGAACCTGGACCTACTAGTAAACTGTAGCAAGACCTTCACAATGAATTGTGGCCTAAAACCAGGTAAACTAATGAAGCGTATCTTCTTAAATAATGTGCCGCTGGATAACACCCCAACCTTTTCTTATTTGGGCATTTTATTCCATGAGTCAGGTTCTTGGACAAGCGCTATTAAGGCTAGAACTCTTTTATTTATGAAAACGATCATGGCTTTACAGAATTTCGTTAGAAAATTGGGCAGGAAACCGATAAAGGAAATGTTAACCATTTATAAAGCTACATGCTTGTCTGTGGCTATGTATGGCTCAGGTCTGTGGGGACACGCAAATGTCGACCAAATCCAGCTGGTAGAGAACAAATTTCTGAGGGGAGTTCTAGCAGTTCCTCAGTGTGCTGCCACATTTAATTGTCACGCTGAACTTGGCCAACCCTACATAACGGATATTATTAGAATTCAACCGATCCTACTGTGGCACAGGGTATGGACTACCAACGAATGTGTTATGAATCGGGCCCTGCTACGCGACACCCTCAGCTTGGACCATGCGGACAGAATGGAATGGCTGGGATATGTTAAGCACTTTTTGACCAAGATTGGTTTTCATTCATATTTCTCGGACCCACCCACAATGGACAATATTCCCAGGAAGACATTAAAAACCATCTGCCTGAACCACTTGCTGGATAAGAGGAAGAGAGTCGAAATCTTGAAACCCACAGTACACTCTCACCTTTCTACCCTTTGTGAGACTATTACTGTACAGCCATATTTATCCCTGTCCTTGACTAATTATGATCGTTTTCTTTTAACCCGTTTTAGATTTTGTATATATTTTAGATTAGTGTCTTTTCCATCCATGAACTCTTGGAATCACATTTTGCCCGCTTGTTTGTGTGACGGCACGTCACAACAATCTGATATGCATATCCTCTTTTTTTGCAAATTTTATACTGCTATACGTAGGAAAACCATAGTCCCTTTCTTAAAAAACATGAATTTAACCAGATGCCGCCCAGCTTTTTTAGAAGTACAGAAAATGGACACGATTTTAACTGTTACTGTGATTTTAAATTATTTAAAAACTGTTTTTAATTTCAGGAAACAAATTTAAATTGAAACATCCTAGACTCCCTATCGACCTACCTCACTGCATTACTATTTATGAGAAGTAATTATTGTATCTCTTGTAATCATTGTATTTTGTTTATATGTTTGTTACTTTTATGGTTACTCGCTTTTAACCGAATAAAGTTTATTGAACTGAACTGATCTCTTCGCTTACCGGTTGTTTCAAGAAAATCATCCAGTTACTCCAGCCACTGGTTCCATTGGGGACCCAAACTCTGACTGTCGGTCTGCGTCACTGGGGGTGGCACTTCAATGCAGGGACTGGACCATTGTGTTGCCTTTCCCACCGCCATGAGAGAGGAAAGTTTTAGTATGCTACTGTCACAGGACTGCTCACTATGCTTCCCGTATTATTCAATGACCCTCTGCAGTCAAGGTCTTGTTTTGAACGATTCATGCACCGGTGACCACTGTAATGTGTCAGCCAACTTCACCTTTCCCATCCACAACCAACCTGGCTTGGTGTCCCCTTTAACGTGACTGGCTCAGTAGGTTTCAGTGAGTTCAAAATGGCCGCTACTCAGCTGCAGCATGTACGGCTCGTGTCTCAGGAAGTTCCTGCTTTCTTTAATGCCACATGATAGCTGCAGGTGTTTTGGTGCTTGTTGCATTTGTAATTGGCATTTGCTTGTGTTTGTTTACATGTGAAACTTGCATTGACTTGTGCTTATTTAGTTCGGTCTTGTCTTGGCTCTTCCTTTTTGCCTTTCTGATTGTCTTTGCTGGTGTCTGTTTGTTCTCACACGTCGTCTTTGCTCGTGCTTGTTGACTTCAGATGATTGCATTTACTCGTGCTTTTTACTTTGGACCATCGCATTTACTCGTGCTTGTTGATCTCACTCTGCGCACTAGTCTGGGCTTGTGCGTCCTGAATATTGCCTTGACTCGTCACTTGTCTTTGCTTGTGCCTATCTTTGATTTCACATGTGTCGGTATTTGTTGCGTGTCACCATTTCTTTGGCTCGTGCTTGTTGTCAAAATACATTTGATTCATGGCATCCTTTGTTACTTGCGCTTGTGCTTGTTTGTCTTTACTGCTATCTTTGCTTATTTCTTTTGTTTGCTTGTGCTTGTTTTGGTTCAGCTCTTGCATTTGTCAGTGCTTGTCATGTTGCAGTAAGTTTTGCATTTTCCAATGCTTGTTGCTCAGCTCAGCTGGCCTGACCTTAAAATGGCCGCTCACAGTTTTCACATAGAGAATGTCTATAGCCGCCTGACTTTAAGATGGCCACCACTGTGAGATCTCGTCTTTCACGAGATTTGGCTCTTTCTTTAATATTGCAGTCACTCGGCCCCACTCGCAACACTCACCGGGTGCAGGGGCTCCTTCCTGGATGCAGAGGCTGTCACTGTTCCCACAACGCAGCGAATGGCACGGGGATGACCGGGGTGGGATCCCAACGTCACGTCCTCCCGTCCTGAGACTCACGCTTCGGGGTGAGCTTCTGGTTCTTTTGCGCGCGATCTCGCTTACTGCTTACTTTAAGCACTCGATTACTACATACCACGCTCCACGCAGCCTTCACAGCCACGGAGCTTTGGAACAGGCAATACTTCTGGCGGCTCAATCTTTGCCACGGCGCTCCCTTTGATCACGGTGTTTGCGAGGGCAAACTTCTCATTCGCACCACCGGGGACAGGGAGTGCACAGTGCGCCCGATCCCACCCTCGTCACCAGCTGTAGTGTCTTACCGCTACAAAAAACACAGACACTGCGTTATCAGGTAAGAGCTTTATTCCTTACTTCTTACTCATTCCTCGTCCCTACTCTAACTGCCTTTTCCCCTGTCTCTGACCCCTCCGGTTCCTGTTCCTGTCTGAACTCCGCCGCCCAAACACTAGACTGCGTCACACAGTCTTACATCGCTGGCCCTAAGGAAGGTGGAGGAGGTGTTGCAGTAGTAAACCGCTGATCTGGAGTGGAGATGCGAGATTCAGGTGAGCAACAGAAACTTGCAAGAAACGGGGCTTTTACACACAGCAAGCAATCTGTGCCAGCGATGTTTAAAGCCCAGGCGGTGAAAGGTAAAGGCACTGGCAATTCCTCTGGCGATGTTGAAATATCTCCAGTAGGGAAAACAAGGTCTTCTGGTCTCCCGGTGCAGGGGGAAACAGCTGTATTGTTGGCTTTGATTGTTGGAGAGAGGGCAAATACAGGAGGGGCATCGAGCCAGGAGAGGGAATAGCCGGAGGTCGCAAATATTCCTGAGACTATCTTGTCAACTATTACTGCTTCTTCGGATGTCGATTTAGATAATTTGGTTCATGCTGATGTCACTGTGAGTCCTTCTCCATCGGTTACAATTGCTCCTTTAATACAACTGCAGTATTCCCAGTGCATTGTGGGAAATGAAGTCCATTCCGATGACCTGGCAGACAATGCAGTGGATGCTACTCAGCATAATAATGTGGCTGTTTTAAGAAAGGGGGATGATTTTATCAGTAGAGAGGAGGACGCCACTGATAGGTTCTTTTCGTTATCAGATCATTCGAACTCCTCTGGAGATGATTGTCCAGACAAAGATTGGGCCAAAGAAGTGAGTGATACGAGCAGTCTGCATTGAGAGGAGGAGAGTGATCGATCACTGCTCAATCTTGCTACAGTTAAAAAACTCTGCTCTTCCTATGCTAGGAGCTACGGGCAGCATGTTCTGGGATTACTCTTATTCTGCAAAATTGGGAGAGGCAGCGAATAACGAAAAGAGAGAATCCAGTACCGTGCCCACCAGCACTGAAGAAATTACATTATCAACAATGTATCAAGGGATCGTGGCACATCGAGCAGAAACCAGGGCAGAGAGCTCTCGCACACAAGGCGCCTGCAGAAAACTCCAAAATTCTATTTGAAGAATTGCTAAGATTTTTTTCGGACTTTTCAACCAGGATTGGAAAGGGTGAGACTCGGATTTCTCAACATGAGGATGAACTAAGTTCACAGAAGAAAAAAACTGAAACAATGCAATCCTTGAAAGATGACACTCTTACAAAACTGACCGATCTTGAAAATCGCGCCAGACGCAACAACTTGCAATTCCTGGAAAATATTTGTCAGTTTGTTATCGATCTTTTTTGTGAAGCTTTCCCCGACCTACCCCAATGGGTTTGAAAAACTCAAATTCAATGAGCTCATTGCTTTCCTTTTACTCAACAGAGATCAGAAGGCCAATCTGATTTTCGCCCATGGGCTATACTGATCTCTCTGAATAATTATTTGCTAGGGAATCTTTATATGACCTTGCCAGACCAGATCGTAAAAGGGCAGATAAGGGCTGTGATTTTTTTGTCCGCCCTGATTTTTGTCAAAAGACAGTTGAAAAGCGCTGGCTTCTCCGTCAATTGATTCTGGAATTTCAGGCCAAGGGGGCTCAATCCTTACTTTTAAATCCTGCGAAACTGAAGGTGATCTCTCAAGGGCGTACACAGTATTTTCAATCAGAAATTCAGGCCAAGGAGTTCTAATTATCACGAAATGTATCATAAACTTGTTGGGTCTGAACAATGGGGTTGATTCTACTGGATAATGGACCTTTTTGTATCTTGATTCTTAAGGACTTTTATATCTTTCTCATGTTAGTATTGGTCGTTTTTCTCCTTTTTTCCCCAAGCTCTCTTTTTCTCTTCCTTATGGTGTTCTTGATTGCTGTGTCTTTACTATCATGAAATACACAGAGTTTTGGGAAAAGGTCTAGCAGGGCGGACAGGTGGGTGTGCGAGGCTCAACATCACCAGGGACAGTTGGTCCCCATTCCTCGTGTGGTGGGGGTAGGGGATGTGGGGGGTGGGAGCGGCGGATGTTGAGCCTTTGGCTGAGGGGGGATCCAGGGAGGCGGGACAGAGTTGGTGGGGGGGGGACACAAGCGTTCATCTATTTTTTCAGTTATGACAAATGCAGCAAATCCGATAATATTTAATAGTCTGTTATGCTTTTTTTTTCTCCTGTAATCCTTCTATGGAAGTTGGGGGGAAAATCATTGGGATACTTGGGCTGTCAACAGGAGCCACATGCTATGGCGGATAGGAATAAATATATCAGAGTTTGTTCACTAAATTGTTGTGGCCTGAATGAGAGAAAAAAAAGGGGAGTACTTGCTAACCTTATTGGATATTTGCGTATTGATGTACTTTGCCTTCAGGAAACCCACATCTGTTGGAATAATCGAAGTTGGTTAAAAGATCTGGGTCTTGACCTCCTGCCATGTACTTGGCAAGCTACAAATACATGAAGAGTTGCAATAATGGCAAGGCATGGTATCCTAACTTGTAATGGCGTTAAGGAGGACAAATTCGGGAGATGAGTAATTTTAGAAGCAGACATCAATGGTACATTACATACCATATGTTCTTTCTATGGGCCAAACCTAGATGATCCCGATAGCCTTGATTTTTAAAATATTGTGCTTGCTTTGTGACTTTCCATGATAGTGTTCTGCGGAGATTTTAACATTAATTTAAATGCCAACCTTAATCTTCATATTAATATCCCTTACTCTGGCAGGAAGGTCCAGACTTTCAATGCTTTGCAAGGGTTGTGTCAGGAACATGGGCTGGTTGACATCTGGCAAAATCAACGCCAGACCGAGCCTGGATATACACATTTTTCTGCTCCCCACAGAAAATGTGTATGTCTAAATTATTTTTTCTTGTTTAATTTAATAACTGGAAAGATTAACTGTGAGCTCTTCCCCAGATTAATATCCAATCATAACCCGTTAGTAATCCAACTTCCAACTGGGAACTCGTTTCACTCAGTGGCAACTTAGTCATTTGATAGGAAGTTATTATTAAATCCAGAATATTGCACTTAAATGGCGAAGTGGATGGTGGAGTTTTTTTAGAGGAATACGGGCTCTACATCTGAGCTAATAGTCTGGGATGCTTTTAAGGCTGCAGTGAGGGGGGAGACCCTTAGCTTCTCTTTACATCAACAAAGGAAGATAAAAGATAAGATAAATGATTGGGGAGGCCAGCTGCGGGAGGCTAAGGAAGAGCTCATACGGGTAATATGTGATCAGCAGAAAAGTGAGGAATGTCAAAGAAAGATTGCAGTTGTGGGAACTAAGATACACCAATATTATGGGGAGGACTTGGCTGCCAAATACCAGCAACATTGGGTTCACACCTATAAATTCGGAGAGAATATGGGTAGATTATTAGCCAAGCATATTCAGCAAAGAGTGGCTATAAACAGAATTTGTCAAATAAAAGATCAAAGGGGACAGATTCAGGATATCCCGGTCAAGGTCCTGGAAGTGTTTCAGGAGTTTTATCAGGGGCTGTATTCTACTGAGAAAGATGGTACAGTAATATCAGGAGAGAACTTTCTTTCTGGTTATACAACTTTTCAGATTACTGCAGCACAGAAGGATATGCTTCTTGACCCGATCTCATTAGCGGAAATTGAATCAGTTATTACATAATTGGCGGCTGGTAAGGCTGCAGGCCCGATGCAATTCCATTGGAATTTTTTCACACATTCAAACAAACTCTCAATTGTGAACTTGAATCCCAATTTCTAAGTGCACAGAAGGGCTAGTCTCCTGCCTCTTGGCACAAAACAACCATCATAGTCTTAAAAAAAAGGATAAGCCAGAACTTAATCCTTCATTTTACCGTCCTATTTTCTTAATTTGCGCAGACAGTAAGATCTACGCCAAAATAATGGCACTGAGGCTGGGAAAGGTCATTGCTCCCTTATTGTCTATTCGCCAGCATGGGTTAATTCCTGGTCATGACACATCTGACCATGTTAGGTGGGCAATAGCCCTGCTGGACTGGGCTCAGGCCTCCAAGTCACCCCTGGGGTTGATCTTGTTGGATGCTGAAAAAGCATTCAACAGGGTCTCCTGGGGGTTTATTTGGCTGATGCTGAAGACAAAGGGGTTCCTGCATGAATTTATTACAGCTATAAAGGCCCTGTATATTTCACCCGAGGCCTGTGTCCGGATCTCAGGGCAAGAATCCAATTCACTGTCTATTGGCAAAGGAACCCGGCAGGGGTGTCCCTGTTTGCCGCTAATATTTTCAATATATATTGATCCTTTACTTAGTAAGATTGAAGCCAATTCACGGATGACAGCGGTGACGGTAAATGGGGTTGCTTATAAAAACGCTGGCATATGCTGACGATGTCGCCATTTTAACAACTAATGTAAGATCTGCTCTTCCGGCAGTATATGACCTAGCAAAACAATTTGGCTCTGTTTCAGGCTATAAATTGAACGTCGATAAAACCCAGGTCATACACTCGGATACTTTAAGACAGCTTGATATCCCGACAGTATCCTCAGCAACATATCTGGGTATCAAAATTACAGCTGCGGTCGAGCAGATACCTGAGATGAATATTATGCCGATCATAAAAAGAGTTGATCAGACTCTCACAAAACTTGATCATTTTCATTTCTCATTGTACAGACGGTGTAATATAATTAAAATGTTAATCTTCTCCAAATTCGTATATCTGTTCAGGACAATACCTATAGAATTTCCTGCTTTTTGTATCACTAGAGCGGAAGGAGTCTGTGTTAGATTTTTATGGGGTTACCACAAAGCCAGAAGGGCAGCTAAATGGTTAATCCTTTCAAGATTAAGGGGTGGCTAGGGCATACCTTCCATAAGGTTGTATCATTGGGTAACCTTATTACAGGAAATGGGAATACTGTTGGTTGGGAGTAAGTCAGTAGTCCCAGTACCGGTCAGACCTACAATCTACAAAGTCCTGTTAGGGGAGGATGTGTTACACTGCCTTACTAGAGTATTAGAGCCCAGTTAAAACAAGAAAGTCAAGTTTAAGGTTATTCAGTCAGTGTTTTCTATTTGGAAAAAAATGCGGCAACGGTTAGGGATTGCGAACATTAATGCTTATACTCCTGTGTTCTCATTTGGGTTGTTACCACCAATTTTTTATGATCAGATAACTACGCATTGGGAGGTTCTTGGAACCAATGTTTTGAGGTATTTTTTCAGTGAAGGTCAAATGATGTGGTTCTCAGAATTACAACTAAAATATGGGCTCCCTACCAGACATTTTTTTAAGTATCTGCAGATTAGAAGCTATCTGACTAAAGCTGTTGCGCAAGGTAGGGGTAACTTCTTAAAGATACCATTGGTTGGCATGATAGCGGCTAGGTATAGGATAAGGAAAATGTATCAAACATTGTTGTCAATACCTCCTGATGACTTAGCCTCCCTGAATACTGGATAGGATAGGAAGCTAGCACAGGAGGGTAAGGATCTGGAGGCGTCCTTGGAACTGGCAAGCCAGATATTAATAACTGGTATTCTGAGAGCCCAACACTACATGTCTGCTTTCGACGTGTACTATACTCCGGGAAAAATTGCTAAATGGTCTGGCTCGCGTGGGAACTTATGTAGCAGGTGTGGGGCATTGGCTGTGGACACAACTCATATGTTCTTCAGGTGTCCTAAACTTGTCAAATTCCTGCAAGACATTGAGCTCTTCCTGGGCCTGACCCTAGGCAAGCCGATATCTATAACTCCCAGACTAGTGGTCCTAGGGATAGATCACTGGAAACGATGGGCTTGACCAGATCGGAAACACGCCTTGTCTTTATTGCAATGGCTTTTCTAAGAGGTACCATCACATCGCAATGGATCAGCCCTGATCCCCCTACGTTTATAAATTGGAGGGCTAGGTTATTAGCCATATATAGTATGGAAATGGCAGTGTATAGATTGAAAAGTCACAGGAGACAGGCCATGGGCAAGAAGCTGTGGCTGCCAGTAACCAACTGGATTGGGTGAACAATGTTGCTTTAGTATTAGATTGCTGTCCTTTATTGATTATGTTTATTGATTATGTTTATTTAAACTGTTATCTTTGCAATTTTTGTAACTTTTTGGATTATCTCCTTCATATTGGATGTTAAGCAAGATTATTGATTTATGCTGTGTCATAACCATTGTCATTTATAAAATAAAAAATTAATATAAATAAAACAAAGAGATTCTTAATAAAGTCATAGATGAATATGTAGAGAATATAATCAAGCAGAAAAACAGAAAATTCAGACAGGATCCGATAGATTATCAACTCGGACGAGTTTTGCACTTTTTCTGAAAAATATCACAATATTAAACCAGAGATTTCTCTACACGAAGCCACAAATGTATCAGAACACTCTTCGAAACTAGATCTAGTATCTCCAGTCGAAGAATTTTTGAAGCCCACAAAAATAATCTGGGTACATTTTTACCAGGAGGTTCGCAGACAATCTACATGAATTCATCAACACAAACAAAGCATTAAAACAAGATAACAGCATTAGCATAAAATGGATAAAAGGCAGTACAAAACGAAACATTTTAAAACAATACATGCCATTATTAAATACTATAGTTATATAAAGGTACTCTGTCTGGCTTGTGACTCTGTTTTTAAGTGTTCAAGCATTTGCTCCTGGTAAACCAGTCTGCTCTCCAAAAACTAGACACCGAATACATTGTCTTCGGGTGAGTGTCAGATTGACAAATGTGTAAAGCCTCCTGACAGTGCCTGGTCCCAAAACTTAGGCAAAAGGGTTTAAACCCTTTTGCTCAGGCAGGTTAATAAGCAGGACAAAAAAAAAGCGGACATGCTGGATGTCTTTGCGGGGAGCATTGCACATCGGCATGAATGAATGAATGAATGAATGAATGAATGAATGAATGAATGAATGAATGAATGAATGAATGAATGAAATTATTTGTAGAGCGCACGATGGCCAAACGGCTTCCTGGCGCTGAGAGCTCTAAGGAACAGAACAGACAGGGCCAGGAGGTTTAGCGGGGGTAGGCCAAGGCAAACAAAAAAGTTTTGAGCGCTTTACGGAAATGTGAAAAGATAGGGATAGAGCGCATGGAGAGAGGAAGGGAATTCCAAAACCGGGGTGCAAGAACAGAGAATCTAGTTCCACCAGTGCGAGTTTTGTGAAAACGGGGAACAGTGAGGAGGGCAGAGGAAGATGAACGGAGAGTGCGGGCAGGGGTGTGGAGGGAAATCAGAGAATTGATAAAAGCCGGTGCAGAGTGATCAAGGGCCCGGTAAACAAGGCAACCTAGTTTGAACAAAGATCTCTGCAGGATAGGTAACCAGTGGAGGGATTTGAGGACAGGAGTGATGTGATGGGTTTTGGGCAAGTGAAAGATGAGACGGGCAGCCTGATTTTGGATTGCTTGAAGGCGGCGGGTTTCGTAGGCAGGGATGCCTGCGAACAAGCTATTACCATAATCAAGGCGGGAAGTGATAAGGGCAGAAATGATTATTTTAAGGGAGTCAAGAGAAAAGAAGCGAGAGATTTTTCGGATCATCCGAAGGGAGAGGAAGCAGGAGGACACCACAGCACTGACCTGGCCATGCATGGACAGGTCCTGGCTGACCTTAATCTGGCATATATCCTTGTTGGACAAGGGGTTTGACCATGTGCTTGCAAAGCATGTCAATGGAAGAGTATTCAGCCTTAGCTGTATATATAACTTCCTCCGGAGTGGAACTCACACAAAGTCAATATATTCTTTGAATTTGTAGTCAATTTTTTAGTTCAAGAATACATTAGTTAGGGAAACGTAGGACGATGCTCCACAATAAACCCTCTAGGTGGATTGCCAAAAATACTTTTTTTTTACAGATGAGGCAGAATGGGAGGTAAATGACCCAGGATCAGACCAAACCTTATTCACACAAGTGATGTTCAGAGCATGCGGCCTGCTGATTAAATCGCTTAAGGCTGACCTATAGTGGGTCAGTTCGTGTGCAGACAAAGTCTTAGCCAAAAAAGAATAGGCTTGAGCTCCGCACTTTCACTTAACTTGTGATGGTTTAAGTCCAAATGCAGGGTAAGTAAAGGAGAACTCTGCAGGAGTTTCAACAACGATCTAATAAGAGTTCTCGGGGGACAGTAGATCTTCAACTTGGCGAGGCCCCACAGTTCCACTGCATATGGAGTTGCGCTTACAGCTTACGCTCTATACACCTCTAGTGCAGGGGAGACTGGAAAATGTTTAAAGCCCCAAAAAACGTGATGATGGCACAAGCTCTGTGTTTCAAGCAGACCAGACTCTTGGCTAACTTTTAGCGCAATCCATCACTCTCTGCCAGTCTTACACCAAACTAATCAAGCTCTGTGACTCCTTTAAGGGGTTTTGAGTGCATAATAATTCTGCACGTGTAAGGCCTCTTAGCGGTAAAGGTCATAATTTTGGACTTAGAGGTGTTAATTTCAAGACTGCTATGCTTGCATAACTGATCAAACTTATGTACCAGGGTTTGAAGCCCTCTAGGTGTCTTAGAAATCAGGTAGGTATCATCAGCAAAAAGTAACACTGGAATTTTTGGACATTTATTCTAGATGTACGTTCCCCTTCTGATCCACCATGGACCCTGGTGTAATTATCTGTATATAAGCGAATTATAATAGACAGAAGGTTGGAGGTATCCCCAAGCCTGATAAGACTTCCCACAACTTAACTCTAGCAACAAGATTAAACACTGTGCATCAGTCCATAAATCCAAAACACAGACTGCCCTTACCTAGCGTCATTAACTTCCACCCGATTAATTGGAACAATAAAACTTGGTTAATAGTATTAACTGTTTGTTGAAAGCAAGTCTGGAGGTCAGTCACAATGGAATTTTCTGAGATCCAGGCCGTTGACTAATCCAAGACATGTTTACTAAAGATTTTCTGCAGGTTGTTGATTAAGCTAATGGGCCGGTAATTGGCTGGGTCACTGCAAGAGCCCTTCTTATAGATGGGGACTTTTTCTGCGCCCTTCCAAGTTTCTGGGATCGGTCCTCCCTGTAAAATTGCATTGACTAGTAAATATAAACACTCAAGATACAAGGCTAAGGGCCATATGTATCAAGCCGTTTTTGAATCGCAAGAATTTCGGCCTTTGCGACTCGCAAACAGCCGTTTTGCACATTTTGGAATGTATGAAACATTCCCAAAATAAGGAATTGCAAACTTGTGCGATTCCTTATTTTTCCATAGCATTTAGGGAATCGCAAATTTGCGATTCCTTACATGCTATGTATGTAGCAATTTTAGCTTGCAAAATTGTTCAAGAATTCGCAAATTACCACCAACTTTCAGTTGATGGTAACTTGCGAATTCTTCCAGAAATGCACAAATTGGCATTTTTAAAGGTGGCATATGATGCACACACATGCCCATAGGGCATGTATGTGCGCCATATGCACACACATGTTCTTTTCAGGGGTGCAGCAGGGTGTCTTTGAGACACCCCTGCACCCTTGCAATAATTCTCAAATTGCGATTAGCGAATTGCGAATTCGCAATTTGAGAATTATTTTGCATTCATTCCTATGGGACTCCTGGCCCATAGGAATGCATTGGAAATTATTCCTTAATTGCGAATTCGCAAAATGCGAATTCGCAAATAAGGAAGCTTAAGGAATCGCAAATAAAAAGTGATTTTGTTCATACATACCATTTTGCATTTCCTAAATAGCGATTCCTTAAAATTCGCTATTTAGGAAATGCAAAATAGTTTGATGATACATATGTCCCTTAGACCACAAAATACTAAAACGGATGAACCCTCAACTTCGGGAGTGCAGACACGAGCCAGAAGGAAAGATCAATCCAAGGAAAAGACAACACCTAAAAATTAGTGGTTAATCTTTCGTTGACCCCCAGAATAGACAATCAGATGAAGATACTTAATAAAGGCTTATCTTTCTGTCCCACAGCCAGCTGGGATAGAAAGAAATCAAAGATTGACCTCTTGAAATTCATATGTAGACTCATATTACAAGCTGTCTTTGCTGACAAATCAAATAAGGCTAGAACGATAGCACATCATCAAAAACCAGTGACCTGACAGTTCAGGATTTGGAGGAAATACATTAATTTAACAATTTATCTGAAATTTTTAGACAAATCTGCTATCTCCAAGGCATCCAATATTTACATGAAAGCAGAAGAATTGGGAATAGACATCTCCCTCACACAGGAGAGTAAATTCACATGCAAACCAATCTTTGCAGCAAACCTATCTCTAGAAAGCTCTATTGATTTATTCTAAACAGCAGTTTTGAATGGCATGGATACAGAGTACCAGAAGTGCATTTCCCAAAAAATATATATGCCAAGAAACATAAAAAAGGTAGAATGAACAGCAATAAAAGATCTACGACAAAATCCAGAAATAATAATCAAGGAAGCAGATAAAGGAGGCAATGTAGTCATCCTTCACATTGATGACTATCTTAAAAAGATTCACAGATAACTAGTGGATACCACTTTTTATATCAAACTGTCAAGTAAGCTGACATTAAAAATACAAAATGATTATCACAATTATTGGATAAATTGCATAACAATAGTTTAATAACATTTGAGGAAAATCAATATTTAATACATCAAACACCCAACTACTGCAATAATGTATATGCTTCCAAAGATACACAAACCTGGCTTCCCTCCTAAAGGAAGAATTAATTGACAGTGAATTACAACTGTTCATACGATACTTGCTCTAATACATTTAGGATAATAAAGATGTACTCCAAAAACCTAACAATATTGATTGGCAACCCAATTATATCTTGGCAACCATGGATGTTGTGAGTTTCTATACCTCTGTAAAACACAAAGATAAATTGGAAGCAATCAA
Source organism: Lissotriton vulgaris (assembly GCF_964263255.1). NCBI lineage: Eukaryota > Metazoa > Chordata > Amphibia > Caudata > Salamandridae > Lissotriton > Lissotriton vulgaris. Next base: position 1,305,180,677 of record NC_141694.1, read on the forward strand.
CAAAGACTTATCCACAAGATCAGTACACATGGTGGAAACGAATCAGATGATACTAGAAATGGTGGAATTCTGTCTAAGTAACAACTTTTTTGTCTTCAATAATAACATATTCTTGCAACAACAAGGGACTGTGATTAGAGCAAAACGTTTGCTACAGTATGCCTGTATCACAATGGGAAAAGTGGAAAAGTACTAGCTGTGGAATGAAAGATTTTGAAAATTTTAACAACAATACAATTTTTTGTGTGCCGCTATTGTTGATGATATTTTACTGATATGGCAAGGCTCACAATTCTTATTAACCAATTACATTTAGGCCCTTTCCAACAACAAATGGGAAAAAACAGTGACATCTCATTTATTTCCAAACAGAAAACTCAATATTTAGATTTCAACATTTTTGATTGAGAGTGACAGACTACACAAAAATAAACATAGAAAGACTACAATGTCCAATTCTGCACTGCATGCTACCACTTGTCATTCCAGAAAGACCATTTCTAATATCCCTAAGAATTAATGGGCAGATATATCAACATTGCATTTTGCGTTTCTAAAATAGCAAATTTTACTGATTTGCTATTTTAGAATCACAAAATGCAATGTATGTAGGTTTCGCAAAAAAAAAAAATGACTCACACATATTATTTAATAGCAAATCGCAAATTGTGATTCGCTATTAAGGAATGCATTCTCATTCATTCCAGGGGCCTAGTGGCCATTAGGAATGAATGGGGAGGCATTCGCAATTTGCGATTACCAAATAGGTAAACGCAAATTTTGAATGCAATTACAAGGGTGCCAGGGGGGCATAAGACCCCCCTGATGCACCCCTAAAAAGGTAAGTGTGCACATGTGGCGCACACACATGCCCTAAGGGCATGTGTATGCTCCACATGGCACTTAAAAAAATGCACGTTTGTGCATTTTTCTAAGGATTTGCAAATTACCACCAACTTGGAGTTGGTGGTAATTTGCAATTCCTTATGCAAATTCGCATTCTGAGAATGCTTCTTGCATTGCACTTAGGAAATCGGAGACATATCATCAACAGCACTGAATTATCACCTTTTATGGAATTGAAAGAGAAAAGACCCATGAGGTGGTATTCAGGAACAGGAGAGCGAATTGATGCTGAGGTTCAAAGCAGGAGTACTGTCCATTTTGCTGTTGTTGTTTGTTGGGTTGCCCTGCAATTGCTGCTTCTGTCTTGGGCAGGGAAAGGACTGGATTGTTCTTTCTGCATACTAAGTATCTCCAAGGGATTGATGTAGAGCTTGCCTCGAGTTGGAAGTCTCAAGGAAATCAAAGACTTCTGAGTACCGGCTTCTGGAACTGGAGGTTTCAGCTTCCACAGAAAAGGAAGGTAACCTGACTCTGTCAACGATGGCGCTGCCTGCTCTGTGACCTGTATACACCACAACCCTGGTCTCACCAACGATGCGGTCCGCTGCCGCCACCAAGCTGATGCTGGCACCTTGACCTGTGGGCACCGCACTCCGCACTACCTCACTTCACACCACCGCCCTGGTATCCCCGATGACGACAAGACCCCGTCACTGATACTGCTGCCTCAATCGTGACCATTGGATACCGCTGGTGGTGAACACAGAACACTGTCCCACTTCACACAACAGCCTAGTCTCACCGACGATGATGTTCCAAGCTGACATTGGCGCCGCTGCCTTTACCTTGGTTTGGGGGCACAACTTGTAAGTGACACGATACACTGCCCTGTCCCACACCGCAGCCTCAGGCCACCAACCCCAGTACTAGCGGCTCCAGTTCATCAACAGACGCTGCTGCCTGCACCGCGACCCATGAGCCCCGTACACCACATTGCCCCAACTCACACCGCAGCCTTGGGTCTACTGACAACAGCACTTCAGCAACTACGACAACGCTGCCTGCACCATGACCTGTGATGGTCAAACAACAGGCACTGCCCTGTTCCACATTGCAACCCTGGTATCGGCGATACCGCTGGACGAACGTCACCAAGGCGATGCCTGCACCGCAACCTGAGGGCGCCGCACATCACACCGCTGCACTTGACACTGCAGCCCCAATGCCCACTGGTGCTCCTCACTTCAAACTCACTGAATTCGACCTGCAACACTTGTGATCTCAAGGGCCCGACGACCCCAGGACTGACGTCCTGAACCGCCGCCTGCCGACTCCACTTCTCTGGACCTCACTGCAAGGTCCAACGCTCTGCAGCTCTAAAGGTACTATTCTACGGGTCTCCCCTACACAGTAGCTGGCCCGCGATGCCGTGTCAGCTGGAGCTGGGGGATTTGTTTGCTCACAACGCTGTGATAACCCTGGGCGGAGCTATCGACAGCAAGGAACTGTATATTAAGCCTATTTTCGCATTTTGATCATTGTATGTTGGATTTTTATCATTCTAGTCTTGTTTTACACAGATAAATATTGAATATTTTTCTAAAACTGGTGTGGTGTCCTTTTCACTGTATTGCTGTTTGTTAAGTAAAATACTTTATACATTGCCTCTGAGATAAGCCTGACTGCTTGTGCCAAACTACTAAGAGGGTGAGCAGGAGTTATTTTTAGATGTGTAATCCCCTTAACCTGACTAGACTAGAGTGTGGATTCTGCCTGGCTTAGGTGCATACCCTAGCCAGTCAGAAAACCTATATTTTTAATATATAAAATCATTATTGTGCATTTTCCAACCTTTTTTACAATAACTACAAAACCCAACCCACCCGACTCACCACCCCCCCCCCCCCCGGTCAGGGAAGAATAGCATCAAACTGTACATAGTAATTTTTTATATATCTGTTGGTATTTAACCTTTTCGACCCTTATGACAAGCTCAGCTCATCATGAGGCACAGTGGAGCTGTGCTCAAGACGAGCTGAGCTCGTAATAACGGCTGCGGAACGCCCACGCGGGGTTAATTCCCCTCCTGTGGGGGAGTTCCACAGGAGTGGGCGGAGTCGTAATGAGCTCAACTCGTCATGACCACAGCTCCACTGTGCGTCATGACGAGCTGAGCTCGTCACGAGCACCACGGCGCCGCGCGCGGCCCCCCTGCACCACGGGGGTATTATCCCTGCGTGGAAGGGGCTAAAGTGCAACATGCGGAATAAATATAATAACAGGGCTAACAGTAATTGACTTAGGTAAAACCAGCAATAGTAAAGCACCAATGTAAACAACAGACCATTATTTAAAGTGCGATGTGCTGAATAAAAACCCTGAACTTCCATTACCGGAACACAGCTCATTTGCACTATATCTCAACAAATACAACAGTAAACATCAGACTGTTATTTAAAGTGCAAGGCGTGGAAATAAAATAAGCCTGGGCTATCCCTCTGGAATATTCAAACCCCCTCAATTTTCTAATCTCGATAAGGGTGCCCATATTAACAGTTCTTTTTCCTTGTTTTAACACCCTTTCTGGCATAAATTGTTTTCTCCAAGCTGGAGATAGCTAATAAACAAGCAAGCTAGTGTTGAAACTGAGGGGTTTGTGGATCTAACCATGCTGTAGCTATTATCAGTCTAAAAATTGTCACAGAAACAACAAGGAAATAATCTATCTCCGGAGTTGATTTTTCATCAATAACCCCTGGTAAAATTACCTTCGGGCTCAATAAAATTGTAATATCAAATTTAATAAGAAATTTCTTTTGTATTTCGTTTTTAAGAAATTTCAGGGATAGACACGTTGCGAACATATGAACAATGTCGGCACTGAACTTGGAGCAGCGCGGACACTTTAGTACTTTACCCCGAGCTTCACTTTCCAATTCTTGCAGGTGTATAATAAAGCATAACATGTTTTTAAGAAACTGCACTTGCAAATTGGCCTATATTACCATAGTTTGGGACAAGTTTAGAACTTTCACAAATTCATTTTCAGTAATCATGAACTTTTCCTGCCATTTAAAACACTGTTTGTCAAGATCGTCTTTCATTTTGCTTTTCAACATCTGATAAATTGACCCAATAAGGATTGCGTTCTCTGTTATTAACCTATCCACCACAGTATTCTTAGCAAAACCACTCTGGCCCCCCCACTTTCCGCTGAAGATAATCTCTTACTTGCGGGTGCCTAAAAAACTCTTTGTTATTAATGCCAAATATTGTCTTTAGCTCATCAAACGAGACAAGACCAGTCGGAGAAAAGAAGGCACCCAGTTTCGCTGTACCTGGCAATTACCATACATACATATAGCCGTCATTAAAAATTCCAGGTAGGTTTGGATTATTCAATACTGGATGATACAAATTCAATCTCCCCAAACCCAACATCTTCTGTATTGCAATCCAAGCCTTTCCCGTGCCCAAATGACACGTGACCTTAACTGTTTCATAGTAATTATATTCAACTTGCCTTATCAATCACCCCCCAAACCTCCTTCCCAAGCAATAATTAGTATATGGAAGGTGTAGCATTTGGTAAGGCCACTTGTGATGGCTCCATCAGTAAGATCCGTCTGTATTGCAATACTGATGCCCAGTAATACAATCCAAGGTTTGGGAGATCCCCCCTCCCTTTCTCTTGGGATTGAGTATTACCTCATTGCTCTCCTTGGCTTACAATAGGCCCATATAAATCTGATAAATACTGCCTCAAACATTTTAAAACATTCACTAGGAAATTCTAATGCTCTAAAAAAGTATTACATTTTGAGAACATAATTCATCTTTATCAGATTACAATGGCCTATCATAGTAAGGTGCAACTTATTTAACCTTGACAACCCTTTCTTAGTGCCTTAGTATCTGCCAAGGGAACTAGATTTATATTTGCAATAGACTCCACTTTTGAGGAAATGTAAACCCCCAAATATAATGCTTTCTCCTCTACTCTTTTATCCGCCAAGGCAATCTTCTCATTAATGGCAAACTGTGTCTTATCCCTATTTAGCCAGAAACCCAACATACCCCCAACTCTATTGCCTTAATAGCAACTTCCGGGTAGACGTTAAAACTGCCACGTCATCTGTATAAGCCAAGATCTTAGTTTCATGGCCATGCAAAATTATAAGTGGAATAACAGTGCTTTGCGCTATTTTTCTTAAAAAAGGATCAATATACAGCACAAACAGGAGTGGAGAGCAAGGGCACCACTGTCAGGTTCCACGAGTGATTATCACTACTCCTGTCAAGCTTCCCGATATGCATACTTTAGCCGTAGGCTTATGATACAAGGCCTTAATTCCACGCACAAAGTTTAGACCACAGTCCCTTGCATACATTGCCTGCCATAAGAACTGCCATAAGACCACATTGAATGTTTTTTCAGCATCGAACAGAATCAGAGCCATAGGAGCTCCTGACACTTCGGCTGCGTCAAAAAGTGATATCACTCGCCGAAAATGGCTAGTGGTGTCCCTGCCTGTGATGAAGCTGTGCTGTTGCAGAATTACCAATCTTTTGATGACCTAAGCTAATCAAACTGCTAAAACCTTGGAATAAATCTTTGAGTCACAATTTATTAACGTAATTGTCCTATATGAACCATGCCCGTTCGGTGGTATGTCCTTCTTCAAAAAGACCACTAATTTAGCCACCGTCCAAGAATCAGTGGCGTAGATCCATTAAATATATCGTTAAAAAGTGTCACAATCTGAGCTTTCAGCTTGTGGGCAAAGATTTTATAAAATTCCGAAGGAATTGCATCCACACCAGGGGAGACTGGAGATTGCTAATAATATCTCATCCTATGTTAGCTCCTCTACGGATAATTTCTTGAAGGCACTGCTTCCAAGAACTCCTCAATTTGCTTGGGGGAGACCTGATTACCCTCTGTATACAATTTTTGAAAAACACTTGAAATACATCTCTGATTTTATTAGTGTCAGTGACGAGCCTAAGAGCAGGATCACGTATTTCTCTGATCTCACTATTAGGACATCGACCAAACCGTGATCTTTACATATCCCTTTGAGGGTTTGATCCACCTTAGGCTTCCTCCTGGTGTACAATAACTGTCCGCCTGTATCAAAACTTCCTGGAAGGTTAAGATTAATATCCCCACACAAAACCACAGGTAGGGGGCGGTGCAGTAACTCATTAGATACCTGAATTAGAGCAGAAGGATCATCGAGTACACTGCCATAAAGTGAGCACAGCGAAACTAAACTCCACGTGGTGAATGACAAACTACTGCTACCCATCTCCCCCTAGGATCTGACCCTATTTGAGAGAATTTTAACAGACTTCCTCAGGCCAGACCTGCCACACCAGCAGTACGAACACCTTGTGAGGTGCCGGCTACCAGACTATAGCCCAGCAAGTTAAGAGTATCCCTCTGTGAAGCTTCAATATGTTTCTCATGGAGGCAGATGATGCCTGCCCTCAGGAGTTTTAAGCCTGAGGAAGTTAAAGATCTTTTTTTAGGGTCATTTAGGCCGCATATAATAATAGATGCAATTTGGATAATTTGTAGGCCTGGGTGGTAAATTCCGTTCCGCTCACGGAATTTGCGGAATTTGGGTAATTTTGCGTTCCACGGAGAACACGAAATTGCCCAAAATTCTGCGTTCCGCCACTTCGCTGAATTTTTTGCTTGTTCGCGTCACAAAATGCTTGTGCACAAGATATTTTCCCCCGAGCACGCAAACAGCGATTGCGAACAGTAAAAAGGCATCACGAACAAGCAATTGCGCGTGTTCGTGGAATTTCTGCATGTTCGCGGAGATTTTTTACCTTTTTGCAGAGATTTGCGTAATGCGATTATGCAAATTCCGCCCACCCCATATCATTTGCCTGTCATAGATTGACTAGTTTTACCCTACATCCTAGACCCTAACCCTTCAGAATTTCAATATTATCATACCCACCTCTATGAACCACCACCCAGCCTCTAAAGCTCTTTTCCGCTCTCGCCTTGATCATATTGTTTTTTTTCCTTTTTCCCCCAGCTTCTTTCTCACCCTCCTCCACTGACCGTCCCCCATTCCTCCCTCACCCCCACCCATACTACTCAACTGAGCAACCAGTTCTAGCCTGTATGACGCTGTCTAACAGAACAAGCCCCACTCCCTGGGCCCCCACCACACACCCCTTACCAAAAAACATCTTATTTCTTATTCTTACGACCTTTCATCTAAATTTCTTGATTCTCGATTTTAACTAACACTAAGAGACATATTTTAAAATATCTTCCACTGGATCAAACCCCGCCCTGTTGTTCTACGTGAAATTCTTGGGCCTGTATCTCCGAGAGAAAAGTACGGGTCCGACCCTTCCAAACTACCTTCAATTTTGCCTGATTTTGTAGGTACACTTCAGCACCTAGCTTCTAAAGGGGGCAAACATCTGCCTTAGTAGCCATTTTCGCTATACCGTCGCATGAGCAAAGTCTGGCCGTGCAAAATAGATGACTTTGTCAAATTCTCTTCTAGCATTAGGGCGAGCTAAATCAAAAATACTTTGTTTCAAAAGAAAATTTCCAAAAAATCAACCAACATAGCCCTAGGACATGTGTCACTGTCTTCCTGTTGTTTTTTGAGCGTTAGGGGGAATCTCTCGGCCCTCTTAATATCCCTTTCCAATTCTCATTCCGTAAGGTCTGAAAATGCACCTTTTAGGAGTTTGACAGGGTAACCTCCCTCTCTCCCTTCTGAAATACCCAATAACCTTATTTTATTTCTTCTTTGCCTGTTTCCGCATTCTTCTATCTTCCACATCATCTCTGTGAGCTTGGGGTCTTTAAATTAGCTTACTGTCTTTAACTCAGCATCCTCCTGTTCGAGAGTATCAGTTTGAGCCTCTACACTAGTCATCCGGTCGGAAATTTCAGTACAAGTGTTGCTTACTTTCCTGACTGCTCCTTGCATTTTTTTAGAGGCTTGCCGATCCCCGTCAGTTGTCCGTCGGTATTGCAGCTTCCATCTGTTTAATCATGGCTAAAATTAGAGAAGGTGGAGGTTCTTGTGCTGATATAGTTCCGGTGATAGCATCTTCCATGCTCTGATCTGGATTGTCCAGGAGTGAACTGCGGAGTAATCCCACCTGAGCCTGGGGGTCCCTTTCTTTGAAGACTCTTTCCGGGCCATACCAGCCTTATTATCGCTTCATAGCTGTTTTTTATCTAAGCTAGAGGCCTTTTTCTTGCTTTTTGATCCGCCTGATCGCTTTTTCCGTCTTCCAGAGATAACTGATCTATCATGTGAACTACTGCTAGATGATATGGAATGCGACGAGGTTGACAAACCTAGATCAGGCATTAAAGAATCGGTCGGGTGAGGCCAACAACCTAGGGACCCCGAGACAGTCGGAGTCAAAAGAGATGGGATCTGTTTCAATCATCTGTAAGGAAGGGGGGATCAGGGGCACTCCATGATCACCGGAATCATTCTCAACAATTTCACCCCAGATAGGTTCCGCTCAGTCTGCCAATTTCCCCCTACATCCTCCTTGGGGGTTCTTGCGCGGGTCCTTTTCACTTATTTTACCTGTTCTTGGGCATCTGGTGGCATCTGTAGTAGTCTCGGGCACCATCTCCTGCACTTGAATGATGGCCGGTGTAGATGAAGGCACAGCAACTGGGAGGGGACTCAGGGTGACGGAATCCTGACTTTATACAGATCTGGGGTATTTCAGGGATAAAAGATCAGAAATTGTGGGTAGGACTTCCGCTGCCACCACCAAATTGTTCTCTCTGGTAGCTCTCTTACTTGTATTATCACTGGGCTCATCCCCTTTTTTTTGTTCCTTGGTTCTGTGCCAGCTTCCTTAAGACTCCTCCTGGTGCATGCTCGTCTTTGAAGTCCCAGCCGTGATCAAACCAGTAACAGTAGCTGCCACATTGGTAAGTCTTGCCTCAGATGTCTTAGAGTTTCTACCAGCCATTAGTAAAACAAAGTTGCCTGATTCAGCAGAAATAACGATGCAAGCCTGCCTCAGTGCACCTCCCAGGACTACACAGTGATTGCCATTGCAGGGGCGGCTGTGCAGTGTCTCCTGTCGATACTATGCCTCGAGGACAGACAGCTGTGCAGGATTACAATGATCCAAACAGTCCCATGGAACAGCAAACCATCCAGCACCCTTCGTCTGCTTCCGGGAGCCGGTTTCCCGCCATTGTGCAGCTCCGAAATCGTTGAGGTCAAGCTACCGGTAAGAGGAGGGGAACGAGCCCACCGGGTAGTGAGCCCTTAGTCAGAAGCCATCTTACTCCCCAGAAAACCTATTTCTAACAAGGACGATATGCACAACACACTGTTCTAATTAATTCATGTGTTTTGAATATGATAGTCCTTTCTACTTCTTTCTTAATTTACACAGACTGTGATGGTGAGAGGCCATTTGTCAATTCCAAAAGGGGGTCTTTTTACCTGGCTGCATAGTACTTAAGAAATAGGGTTTTTTATGAGGAATACACCTTCCCATCAACTAGATTCATAAATACATAATAGAGGCTGTTGCTATTGTTATCCCTCTTATCATAAGACGGAATTTCTTCATGCTTCCCATTCAAGTACGTAATAATTTGAAATGGTCAAGATGACGCACATAATTCTAGTTACGAGTTATTGCTTTGCTTGATCTGGAGACTGACTTAGGGCTACCATTTTAGAATGACCTTAAAATGGCGCTGATCTCTAACGTTGTTTGTCTATATGTCGCGGACCGAAGATAAATAATCTCGAAAGGGATCCTTAAATAGATCTCGGTAATCTTATATATGGTGTTATATTTCTTCTCTTTGGCGATTGTCTAGAATAAGTGAATTCTTTAAGAGTCCAGGTCTTAAGTCCAGGCGATTATCAGTTGTATGGTTTACTATACTACTGGCAATATGCTTTCACTAAATGCTCATCCTCGATGCCTATTCAATCCACTGAGTCAGAGCGGCATTTGGACCTTGCCTGTTCCTTTTGGTTCTTTTTAGTCATTTAGTCTGTACCTGTACACAAGCCTACTCATCCAACAATAGGACTTATTATGATGTTGGTGGGCCTGCCACCAACAGACCATCGATGGCAGGCCCACCTACATCCATAGAAACGGTTTGACCACCAGATTATTTTCCGCCGCTTTGAGGCAATGGTCATAGGAAACGACTGCTGCCTTTCTGATGGGATCAAGCAGCCCGTCACGGCAGCGGGGGAACCGTATTCCCTACACTAGAGGTGGTGCCTGCTTAGGTACCACAATAGGGGTTACAATTGGCCCTCTTTTCTTTGCTTTACATGGCTATCCAACCACCTTGTAAAGAATGACAGAATTGGACTTTGGGGGCCTCTAGCAGGGCCCCATCCCTTGTGGGCCTCTGCTATGGGCCCGGGGGGCACATATGGTGCCCCTCATACATCCATGCACTGTGTGCCAGGCACCACATGGTGCATGGATTTTTAAAAACTGCTCTTTTGCATTGTGGCTTGTGCTGTGGCCCTTTTCTAGGGCCGCAGCACAAGCCGCAATGCAAAAGAGCAGTTTTCTGATCGCTTGCATGGCGGTTGCATGTGATTGGGCAGGTGTAACCACATACATGTAGTCAGTAGGACACCTGCCCGATACAATGGCGGTCAGACGATCATCCGACCGCCATCATAATGGGGCACTATGTCTTTTGGGGATGTTCTTTCATTTTCTTTTCTTTTTCTATGTTGTTTCTAGCAGATTCCTATGTGCAAGATTAATATAAAAAAGTTACTAAAGGTCTTCAATTATAACTCTTGATTTACTTCAACAAATAAATAATACAAAAGTTAAAGGTAACGGTCTCTTGAGTAAGAATGTTCTATAAAGTGCTGCCAGTGCCTTATTAATAGGAATATCTTTATTAATCGAAGGAGTAATCTAAACTAGTCTTATCGCCCATATGTTTAAATTCCATTCTAAAATTGACACTAATGGCTTTCACTTTCCATTTCTCACCACATCACATCCTTATTTAATCTTTATGATTAAATCATTCATGAAAACACGTGAGGAGGTTTTTGTCACAAATGGGGGATTAGCACCGAAAAAATTGATACTTCATTTGAATAGATCTTTATTTTGGTTTGCATATATTTTCATTTTTCTATTAGCTTCGAAAAAGCCCTTGGCTTGCATGCCCCCATAGAGCACAGCCCATGTTGGCAACTCCGAGGCAACTCTGAGTCAATGTTTTATCAGAGATAAAGGATGACTTGTGATGATAATTCAAGATCAATTGTTTAAACTGTAATAATACATACAAGGCAGCCTTCTTTCTAAGGGACCTAAACCAAAAATAAATAATTCACTGTTGAAATATTTCTGAATTATGCTTTGGAAAAAATTCTATTTTTATTGCAAGTGAATCGAACACAAAGAATTTTTGTTCTAATGAATATACTCTTCTTGGTTAATACTTGAATTAATACGCTGTGTTGTTGGCTCTATCCTCACATGAGTGGAAAGATTTTTCCCAAAATTTGTTCAAATACTTTAACAAGGGTAATAGCTAACAGGCCATGAGTATGTTAAACCTGTAAATATTATTCACAATTTCTGAGTGGAGCTTTATAGCTAGGTGAAGACTTACGTGTCTTCACACCCTGTTTGAGCTTCCTACAACATCATTTAAGAGTGTAAAGTTACTACTAGTACCAAAGTGAAGATCACACTATGGAAATAAACATGGAAGCATATTAAAGTTTATTATTAAAAAAAAACAGTATTTTGATGTTTAATATAAATGTAAATTCATGTAAAATATTTATTATCAATCTGGAAATAAATTTTTTTTAACAAAACATTCATTTGTTAAATGAACAGTTAAATAAATACTGTCATTTTATGCTCTCCTTAGGCCTAAAGGTGAATAAAAATAAAACCTATGTTATGCATATCGGTCCCAATGTGAAAAAACCTAAATCAGTTTTTATTGACAAAGTTAGGTCGGAATGTACCAGGGAATATCCATATTTAGGAATGTTAGTGGACGACAGATTATCCTGGAAACAAGCTCTGGTCAGCAAAAAGCTACTTTTTCAAAGAGCGACCTCAGCTCTAGTCTCCTTTTCGAGGAAACTGGTCAAACCTGCCCCAGCGGAGTTGCTAAAAAATTTTCAAGCAAAGTGTCACAGTGTAGCAACCTAAGGTGCAGGGGTTTGGGGTTATGCTCCCATTGATACCCTGCAAACGGTTGAGAATGGGTTTCTAAAATATCTATTGGCACTACCTCAAAGTGCCCCAATATACGGCTGCCACATGGAGTTGGGTATTGACTATCTGATAGATAATATTAGATGCAAGGTGATCCTGCTGTGGCACCGTATTTGGACTAAACCACAATGCCATCTAACCCGCTCACTGATAACCGACTGTTTAGCTTTGTTAAACTGGAGCAAAATCCCATGGCTCCTGTACGTCTCCAAATTCCTTAATGACTTGAACTGTACCTCTTATTTCTTAGAACCTTCTACGATGACTGATTTCACCAGGAAGGACTTGAAAAAATTATGCCTAACCCATCTTAGGGAACTGCGCCTATCTCAAGAAATAAGTAAACCCTCAAATGTACAGATTCTATCAGTCCAGACTGTTTTGGGTATTCAGCCATATTTAACATTCCATTTAACTAACTATGAAAAATATGTACTGACTAGGTTCCGTTTTAATTCTTTCTTTCGCCTCGTCACATTTCCAAAAGAGAAGGACTGGTCACTCAATATAATGAAATGCCCTTGCGATGGAATATCATCTCAGTCTACGATGCATGTAACATTTTTCTGTAGATACTATGAGTTCCCTCGCAAGCGCTGGATTATTCCTTTACTTCGAAAAATGGGCCTGAGAACATGTCGGCCCGCTTATCTGGCTCTGCAGTTCCTGGATTCTCAACACACTGTTAAGTGCGTAGCCTGTTTTTTAAAATCTTGTTTAAAAACTCGCTGTAATCCTTGAGCGATCCTGTTTATTCCATTTTCTTTTTAGTATGTTAATGAAGTATTGTTATTAACTGGTTTTAAATGATAACTGTTTTTAAATGTTTCTCGATACATGTATGTAGTATTTTATCTTTGTACTTTTCATGGTTTCGCTATGATGTAACCGAATAAAAGTTTTATGACTGACTAAATGTTTTAACAAGTACTAAAATGATTTGAATATTCTAATTCATGAATATTACCTTTTTTAATAATAATTCTAAATAAATTACGCACCCTCACTACCATTTTTATTTTAAATTTGGATATGATAAACTTGGTTAAAAGGTATATACGTAATTAATTAATTAATTGAAAGATTTTTTGGGGTAAATTCTTTTAAACAAACTTTAAAAGTTTTAATTTACTTACATAAATAAGTTTGTTATTAAATAAAAACAACCATTATATATAATTGTTATCATTAGAAATGGATATATATGGCATTTTTTTCTACTTGCATTGTTTGATGAATCTCTACAAAATGTTCCAAAAAAGGTTTATCTTTTTTGGCTCCTCCATGGATATTTTCCCCTGATCCATCAAGCGGAGTCCTAGAAAAAGGGGGATTCCCAAAAGTGCAATTATCCAATGTTTGTTCACCTAGGAATGTTTGCTCTCTGATACAGAAAAACCAACTGAATTGATTTACGCTATTTTGGCAAAAAACGGTCCAAAGTTTTACTCAGGCAGCATGCTTTTTGTTATTTGGTGTAAATCCATTCAGCCATTTTAAGAGTGGCCCGAGTTCAGCATGAAGGGGTTGATGCTAGTAAAAGTTAACGATATCTAGACAGCTGGCAGTTAGATGTGTTCTGATTAGCCTGTTCGAAGTGGATTGATGGATCCTGATTGGCTGGCTACAATATGGAGACTGTTCTGCAGTTATTACAGGACTTGGGTACTTGGTTGCCTATTCCTGAAAGAAAAAATCAACGTCCACATGAGGGGATGCCAAAGGGGCCCTCCCTTAGGTCAAACTCTTACAAATAAAATTGGGATACTATGGCACCTGATACTGCAGTTACAAGTGAGGTTACCCCTGTGAAAAAATAGTTATAGACCTGCCTTTTGGCTAGCCACCATTGTGCATGTCGTAGTGCACAGTGGCGGTTGGACACCTGCACTGTGTTGGGGCAAGTTAAAATCAATGCTGTGAACAACTGATGGCTGTGTTCAGCATAAGGGCTGGGAACACATGGGGTATTTAATGCCCATTGGGGGGTTGAGCTCTGGGCCTGGCCAATTCAGCGAATAGTTGGCCACTCAGAGGGGGTTAAGTACCCATGCAAGTTGGCCTCCCCCTGGGGTTTGGCTGCCTGCTCGAGGCCAGCCCTCACAATGCATAACTAAAGACTGTGCATAGTGGGGCATTACACATTTGCAAGGAGTTTACTGCAGGGCCTGATCAGAGGCCGAGCTTTTTCCCAAACCCACTGCCTAGTAACACTAATTACAGCAGAGGGCATTGGTCACCAATGGGGAGTTGATATCATCAGTGATATCATTTACCATGTCATGAGTGATGCAATATGTGAGGTCATAAGCAGTGCATGACATGGTGGAAGTTATAGTTAGTTCACTGAATCATAGCTGGCAAATTCCAGTGTTTGTATAGTTTATAAACATTAGTTCTTTTCTCATTTCGGCTCCTAATTATAACATTACTTCAAGCTTTGTTTTTTCTATGAATTTATTTATATATAGCATTAAATGTTTAACTCACTTCAACATAGGTATATATTGGAAGTTATTTAAAATCCCTGCCTGTATTGCTATTTGTGGAAGTATGTTGCTGTACCAGTGATTGACCATGTGTAGTACTTGCCTTACTCGAAGGCTGTGCTGGAGTACATTTCACCATGGTAATGAACCTTTAGTAAATTTGAAGTGTAGTTTGTAAATTCCAGCTTTCTAACTCTTTTGTATGTATATTTTTGTTTTATACCTTTCCCAAACCCCTCCTTAAATGTCCCTAAACCACTCTCATTTAGTAGTAGCTATTCCCTTTTCCCCTAGCATTCCCTTGGTCCTTTCCACTTGTACTAGTATTTATTATACCTATTTTTATGGAGATCTCTGCCACAGTTGTGAAGATCTTAACAAAGAAATATTAGGGTAGGTGGAGGTCTGCTGCCAGAGGTTTGTGAATTGTACTTTGTACTACATGAGCAGTACTACTGTAATGCTTCATAATGTACTACAAAATGTGGTTTGTAAAATCAAGCTCAAGGTTTCGTCCAGTGCAGAACGAAGACAAGGGACATCCTGCTAATGCGATAATTTTGTAGTGCAGTGGTTCTTAACCTGTGCCCCGCTAAGCCTACTCAGGTGGTTTGTGACTGCTTACAAAATAAAATAGTATTAACAGGTTAATAAACTGTATATAAATAAATAAGCACAATGTCAAAATGAACATTTTAATGCATTTTGAGAATGTACAGGAATTTGAAATTGTAGGGTAAAAATTAAGTCATTATCCTGTGATTGATTCTAGGGAGCACAGTAATTGCTTGAATCTGGATATAGTACAAATGATGAATGTCCTCCATTGAATTTAGAAAAGCTCTAACCTTTCCACTAAAATTACAGTTTTTATATTTTATATTTGTTTGTAAGTTACATTATATTTAAACATCTGTAAATTTGTTACATGAATGCTCATTTCTGTAATTTTTGTTTATTGTTTTGTGGTTCAAGTAATTGAAAATGCTTTTGCTGGGGTCCCTAGCTTCCTGTAAAGACTCAGTGGGGCTTCTTGGATTCCAATAATGATTATGTGGGGGTCTACTGAAGTCAAAGGTCTGCTGCCTCTCTTCCTCTCCTTCTGTTGTCCTCTTGCTCTCACTTACTTTTGTTTGCATTCTTGCTTCTTCTGTTCTCACTCATTCTTCCTAATATCTTGTCAGCTATGTGCTTTAACCCCTGCTTTATCTTTTGTGCCCATTTTGTTGCTCTTTCTCACCATTTGTGGCAGTGTTGTGCCCTTTCTCGTCTTTTGTGTCCATCTTGTCTCTTTGTGCTCACCCCATCCTCGCTTTGCCCCCTGGGCTTATTCCCCTTCTAGGACCTACTTAATGCCAGTCACTGCAAGACCCCATTGAGCAGGTGCCTAGGCCCCAGTTCCTACTTTCCTTGGTTTGGTCCTCCAACCAGTCTGAGGCCATCTCATACCCAGCTGTCTACCTTGAGGCCCCACCTATACAAGTATAATACATGAAGTGCAGCGACAGCACGGAAGTGACACGTGAGTTCACTTCACATCATAGTCTTTGAAATAGTAAGGAGTACCCTCTCTGGTAGACCTTCTCACTTAATTTTTCTGACATCAGCATTGTACCAGTACCGAGGTTTGAGGAGGTCAAGTTCTCTGCTGCTTTCTTCGCAACACTTTCTTTGAGAACCACCACTCTATTGAGGTTCCATATTCGAGAGTCTTCTTTCTTGACAGCATTCAACAAAACCTTCACCACCCTCATGGGCTTAAAAAACCCAGCTGAACTTCCCTTGGCACAGGGTTTTTTTAATCAAGGGCATATCTTTCACCTTGACATTTGTTACTTTTACACTTTTCTTAGCATCAAAATTCCTCTTACTAGCTTCTATTCTCTTGCTCTCCTTGAGGTTCCACCCCGCGACATCTCCTACCTCTACTGGCTGTGACACCATGTCATTCACCCAAGGTGGAGCTACCAGGGTGTTGGGATATCTCCCATTAAATAAATCAACAGTGATCTTCCTGTGACTGCATGGGGAAACCCTGTAAGCATCAATTTGTTTGAACATTTCCTCTTTCCAATTCAAACCACCTGCTTTGGCCATGGAAACTGTCTCCTTTAGGACCCTGTTAAACCTTTCCACCATGCCATTGGTTTCTGGGTGATATAACGAGCACTTGTTATGCTTCACACCACATGACTTTAAGAATTGTTCCATTTCTTTTGTCACCAACTGTACCTCATTGTCTGTTGACAACACACTTGGATTCCCTCCTCTCCCAAACATTAAAGCATTCCACATCATGCTTGGTTTCGATCCCTGTTGAAACTTTTACCTCTTGCCACCTTGAGAACTTATCTATAAGCACCATCACATATGACTCTCCGCCACCCATGTGTATAAGGCCCAATATATCTAAGGCCACCTCTTGCCATGGCTTGGCCAGGCATTCTCTAATTACCATTGGTTGTGTTTTGGGTTTTGCTGTTTTTTCACTAATGGCACACTGAACACACTCCCTAATTTCCCTTTCCACCTGATTATCCATACCTGGCGATCAATAGGTCAACCTTAGCCTTTCTTTGGTCTTGGACTTCCCTTGGTGTCCTGAGTGCGCTAGACTAATGAGACCTTCTCTCAAAGAGAGAGGAGGAATCAATTGTGTGCCCCTAAACAACATTCCAGTAGCCCCAGACAATTCATCCCTCACGTGCCAATATTTCTCAGAAGCACCCATCTCTCTTGACTGCCATCAATTGCTGAAACAAACCAGCACTTCTTGCATTTCTTTATCTAGTGGGCAAGCATCATGCCAGGTACACTCTATTTCACAACCTGCCTCCTTGTCTTCTTCACAACTGATGCGCTGGTCCTCCTCAGACACTTCTACCTGTCTTGAGAGTGTGTCTGCTACCTTATTCCTCACATCCAGTAAGTACTTGATCTCAAAATTATACTCTTGTAAGGCCACCACCCACCTAGTGATCCTGCTGGACACTGCATCAATGCTTTAAAAAAAAAAGATTTTTGACAATGCACAGCTAGTGACTCTCTCTCACTGACAGAATAACGTAACTCAGCACCTCGAGACACGTGAGAGGGACAAAATCACCCTCTCAGATATGTGGACTTCTTGTGGTAGGACAGCACCCAAACCCTTCATGCTGTTATCAGTGAGCAACACTGACCTCCTTTTCAGATCAAAACTCTTTAACTTGGGAGCTTTACTCAATTCAACCTTCACCTGCTTGAACACTACCTCACAGGCTTCCATTCACACAAACTCAATCCCTTTCCTGTGTAACTTTCTCATGTTCACGCACATTCCAGCAAAACCTCTAACAAACTTTTTAAAGTACTAGGCCATACCAATTCATCCCTATTACACGGGGACTTCAAATTCTGTATGGTGTTTACCAACTCCTTTTTAGGCATTACACCTTCTCCCACAATGATATGGCCTAAGTAGACGATGGAGCATCTTTGAGATTTGCATTTAATAACCTGATGGTAAGATTACAGCTATCCAACTTGTTCAAGACTTGATCCACGCTTGCATCATATTCCTCATTATCTTTACCTAAGACTAAGACATCCTCCTGGTATATCCTCATACCTTCAAGCCCCTTCAAAACTTTCTTCAAGGCCCTCTGAAAAACAGAGGCAGTGGACACTAACTCAAAGGGTAACCTGATGAATCTGAAGGTTCTGAAAGGCGCAATGAAAGCAGTAAGATGTTTGGATGTTTCATCAAGCCTTATTTGATGGTATGCAAACTTGAGATCTATACTAGAGAATACTTTGATGCCTTGCAACAGCATTAGCATGTCCGATATCTTGGGAAGAGGGTATTTGTCTGCAATTATATATTTGTTTAATTCCCTTAAGTCCACACATAAAGGAATACTACCATTCGACTTGCAAGCAGCTACCAAACATTGTGTCCCCTGAGGATCTTCAATGACTCAGTCACATTGTAATTTTTTCCAATTCTGCCCTCATCTCATCTATGACTGCTATTGGTACAGTGCGTACCTTCCCAGCAAATGGTTTGTCCCATTACCAACTTTCTGTGGTGTACATAGACACATAGACATCCAATTTCCCCTCTAAAACCTTGAGGGAATCTGCGTCCAAGACGCTGCATAAAATCCCCCAGAGCCGTCTTTTAGATCAATTTCTTTAACTTGAAAATCATGATTCAACTCTATAGGAGGAACGCTGTTGGGATCCAATGTAACTCCCAAGTCCCTCTGGTGGAACCAGTTAAGAAGGCTATCCCCCTTCTGTGACACATAGACTTTTGAATTGGTGTACCTGTCATTATACTCCAACAGACCCCAGAAATCTCTGTACCGTTTTATGGGCTCCCCGCCGTAGGCACAACGTCTAATGTCAGGTTTTTGTACGTTGACTTTACCCTTGAGCTTGTCCATGTAAAATTCTTTAGCGACAATGGTGATCTTAGAACCTGAATCAAATAAGACTTTCGTACCGCCACCTTCAATCAACACCTCATCCACTGGACTGTTACTCTTGCTCCCTATCACTTGCAACACAATTTGACCACAGTCAAAATCCTCTTTCACTTCACCGTTGTCACCACACCTTTCAAAGATTTCATTGACTCCTTTTCTTACAACCTTCGCTTTACAGACAGGTGCAAAATGCTCCCTTTTCTTACAGTTGTTGTTTTACTGCCTGGACAAGATCTATCATTGGCTAGGTGTCCTACCTTCCCACATCTATAGCATTTGGCTTGAAAAATGTGCCTTTTATCCGGGGTAATATTTAGTCTTTTCTTCTTGTGTTTCTCACCTGACTCTTGTGCCACCACCTGAACAGAATCGCCCTTTACCTCATCCTTCTTGATGACCTCCACACACTTCAGAGAGTGTTCAATTTGTTTGGCAATGGCCAATACCTCACCGAACGAAGGTTTGTCCTTCTGCCACAGTTCATCCCTTACTCTCTCAATGTTGCACCCAAGCATGAATTGATCTTGTATCCTTTCTTCAACCAACGCACCAAACTTACATGAGGATGCAAATATTCTTAAAATGGTTACATAGTTCTCCACCGTTTCCCCTTCTTATTGATTTCTGCAGCCAAATTGATAACTTTCTAAGATAGTACTGACCTTCTTCAAATAGTGCCTATCTAGCTTCATAATACACACCTCATACTCATTCAGATCTTCTCCTACAAACTCTGGCAGATGATCAAAGACCTCTTGCCCCTCAGTGGCTAAGCAATGTAACAGTAGTGTAGTTTTCCGTTCAGCACACAGTGCCACCCCACACACCTTGGCGTACCTTCCAAAGACCTTGCACCACTTCTGCCACCTAATCAGTGGATCCCCAGGTGTTGTTAAAAAGAAGGGAGGAGCTGGTACATTTTGCATGTTGAGTTACAAGTTTTCCAGAGACCAGCACTGTATGGTTGACTATAATGTGGACTAACATTTGAGATAAACCTTGGTAATACCAAGGTTTATTTGCGGTAAAAATCGCCGCAGCTCAGCTGTAAATTTTTCACGCTAACCAAGCAATAGCGATAATTATCGCTATTGCTTGGTAATATGCCCCCGAGTCTCCCTGCCTATTTCCATCAGTTTTAGCCCTGAAAGGTCTCTTGAACTTCAGTCTGTTAACAATACAGAAGACTTAAATAAGGCTAGTATTGGACAGATTCACGGTTATAATGATGATGCTGTGGAGGGTGTGGAAACTCTTAGTCCCACCAACAGAGAAATATTTATTAATTCATTGCATAAACAGTTGCTACAGCCTACCGCTGGAGCACCTAAAATATCAGAGAGAGATGACAGGAGTAATTGTCATAAGCTATGTTTCTGGAATGTGGCCAGGCTTAAAGCAAAGGAGACGGATCATACCTGGATTGATTTTGTCAAGGAGTTTGATGTAATAGCTGTCCCAGAGACCTGGATTTGCGACCCTTTACACTTAAATGGTTTAAGAAATGTTCATACCCCTGCTATTCCATCAGTCTATGGAAGAGCCAAGGGGGGTTTATGTCTTTATGTATCGAATCTCCTAAATTTGGAAAAATCTGCTCTATTTGGCAGCGACGTTTACTATCAGGTCATGTCGCTTCACATAGATAGGACACTCTGTCTGCTGGTGGTTAACTTTTACAAAAACATTCCTACCAATAGATTCGAGGAGGTAGTGACATCCATCAACACTACTGTTCAGAACATTCAGGCTGTATCGCCTAGGGAAGTGTGCATCTTATGGGGTGGCAATTTTAACCGTAATATTTGTGACCATGTAGATAGCGGTTGCTGTGGTTTATCATGGGATAAGGATCATCCCTTTCAGCATTTCGCACATAATAAATCTGGGGTCATCCTAAATAAAATGTTGTTTGATACAGACTTGGGCTTTGCTAATATGTTATGACCCTACCCCGTGCCTTTTAACCCACCTATAATGGGCAGGGGAAATCATCAACAATAGAATTTATTCTTATGTCATGCACGAGTGCTACTAGAGTCAAAGATTTTGTCACACATGATATATCGGTGAGTGACCATTTCCCTCTGAGTAGCTCCATTAGGAATTAGAGAAATATAATAGATCACCCATCTACATTTATGGGGAACCTCAATGTATCTAGTTAAAATGGATATGCCCTAAAATGGGATACGCTGAACCCTGATACTTTCACAAGGAGGGTTATTACCAAATGCAAAGAGGAGGTCAAAGCATGTTTAGATGCAAGCACCATGAACAAAGACATTATTAGTGGGTTCCAGACAAATATAAAGTTTATTAAACAGGAAATGTCAGTGAAACTCAGTAAATCTAATAAATCTAAGCACCGTTGGTTCGATGCAACATGCTCTAAGGCCCATACCAAGCTAAAGAGAGTACTGCACTTAAAGCCTAGAGTCGTGGAGGATGTCAGGCTGGCACGCAGGGAGTATAATGCGGCCTTAAAGTTAAGGAAAACAACTATTAAAAATGAAGCATGACGGGACTTGCAGATAGCTTCAAAACTAAAAGACCACTCTGCATTTTGGAATGCGGCCAATGCACCTTTTTTGTTGGAGAAACAAGGGCCCTAATGAGGTCACTCTTCCTGCCCTCACAATAGCTCACGAGGCCCTGTTTGCTAAGTTGAGATCCTTTTTTATAAAATCGAAAAAGAGAACCAATATGTACCCTATCCACAAGTCAGCTAAGTGGTATGACTGGGCATGTAGGATAGCCTACAGGGATTTGTCTAAAGCCATAAGGGCAGGTTCAATGCAGGAAGTAAGGAAATTGAGGTCCGATTATAAGGCAACCCAACAACGGGCCAAGAAGGCCTTCGACGAAAATAGATGGAGGGACTTGCTAGACGCTAGTAATGGGAAAAATTGGTGTAGATTCTGGCAACTAATTAAGTGGGGTACTGACAATCCCGGTCTGGCACCAGTTAACAACGTCCCCGTAGAGGTTTGGGTTGCACACTAACAAATCCAATTTTCATCCCCTGCAAATAGTCCTGGGCAGTATCAATGTGTAGCCCTGGAGTCAGTCCTAACATTTACCATAGGGGACATTGAGCATGCTCTTGATGGGGTAACCGCAGGTAGGGCCCCGGGCCCGGATTGTATCCCGGCAGACATATTTAAATCTGACAGGGAGAATTAGATCAAATATATTTTTATTTTTGCAAATGGCTTGGCCAGAGGTGCCCCTATTCCGGAATCCTGGTGTGGGGCTGAAATCATCCACATTTATAAAAAGGGGGCTCGTGCCAGCCTGACCAATTACTGGCCCATAAGCCTTATAGATACGATGCAAAATTTGGTGGCCAGATTAGTGCTATGCAGGGTTAACAGATGGACTGATGACAATTAAATCTTATCTACCTACTAAACAGGATTTCGCTCCCATGTTAGCACCATCCATCAAGTTTTCAGATTCATGTTGATATACTGGAACACATTGATCTTAGCTAGAGGGACCCTGTATGCAGCATTTATAGATCTTGAATCTGCATTTGATCTAGTGCCCCGCAACAAGCTGTGGGAGAGTCTTAAGAAACAAGGGATGCCCGTGGAGATCTTATTTATTATTATAAAACTACATGAATCTACCTATGCACAAGTCCGATGAGGTCAACAGGGTGAGCTAACAGAATGGTTTCCTGTGAACAAGGGTGTTAGGCAGGGGTGTGTTCTCACCCCCACCCTTTTCTTGTTGTTCATAAATAATGTTATCTCATATTACACCGATTATCCTACGGACCCCTCTGCTCTTGCTGGATCGAGGGTTCCTC
Organism: Lissotriton vulgaris; assembly: GCF_964263255.1. Classification (NCBI taxonomy): domain Eukaryota; kingdom Metazoa; phylum Chordata; class Amphibia; order Caudata; family Salamandridae; genus Lissotriton; species Lissotriton vulgaris. Next base: position 1,305,203,581 of record NC_141694.1, read on the forward strand.
TTCTAATGTTTGCAGACAATACTTTGATTCTGTCTAAAACTCAAGTTGGTCTGCAAAGAGTCCTCAACCGTTTAAGTCTTTTTTGTAATGACCATGACCTAGTAGTCAATGTTGACAAGAAAAAGTTCATGGTCTTATATAAGCATAAAAATGTGAGTGCCAGAGTAGAAATTAATAATTTGTCCCTGGAACAAACTGACTCCTTTACATATTTGGGCATTATTATGGGCAAAAGGATGAACTGGAAGCCACAGATGGATCTGTTAGTCCTAAGGCACAACCAACTAGCAGGGGCCCTTTTAAAAGCACATTGTTTATCCCAAACAAAACCAGTTGCTCCGGCTATAACTATCTACGAAGGGAAGGTCAGAGCCTCAATAATTTATGGTGCTGAACGTTGGGACTTCGAAAATCTAGTTCTATTAGTCCAAGCACAGAACCGGTTTTTGAGGGAAATGACCGGCCTTCCACAATCGACGCCACTCAGACCACTACTTGCAGATCTGTGTTGTATTTCGTTTGAGGAAGCTGCGGGTTTCAGACCTCTCGCCTATTGGCGAAGACTTTGGAATACCCCGGAGTTAGCTACCTGTGTGCGAGCAGTCAAGCACATTAGAGAAGCTGACAAATCCAATAAAATCACTTGGTTACAAAAGATCAAGGCTACCCTATCGGCTATGGGCCTCGCCCACTTGTGGGAGGACCTTGAAGGGAATTTCTTTCCTTCAAAAACAGATTTTAAAGCCTTATAAAGGGATATGGTTAGCCAAAAGTCTTTGTCTCTGGTGAACGGTGTTTCCCTAACTGGTCTCTTTCTGGATCATAAAATAGAATACAGGCTGGAGGCCTACTGGGACACTATTACGGGCCCAGGTGACAGAAAACTCTACCACCAATTTAGAGTGGGCTCTCTCCCCCTAAAATCTTTCACTAAGAAATGGGGGATTAATCAGGATACAAAATGTTATTTCTGCCCATGTGAGGAAGAGACCTTATCGCATGTTCTGTTTGTATGCCCTGCATACAAGGGCCCTCGTCTTAAATGGCTCAAGCCGGTTTGTACCATATTAGGAACAAGATCTTCTCAAACAGCTATGCGTATCCTAAAAACCGATACTAGTGAAGTCATAGTTATAGCTGTAGCCAAGTTCTGGAGTTGGACGTGGGCCCTTAGAAGGATTAGTTTGCAGGGCTCTAAATAACATGATAATGCTGAGTGCACTGCATTCATAGTTTCTCTAATCTATTCTGCTCATTAGAATGAAGCGTGCTGCCAAAACGTATGTAATTATGGACATAATGTTTTTTTATGATTTTTTATCTGGTTTTAGGTGGAAAGGATTTATAATCATTTTATTGCTCATATGTGTTTAGAATTTTAAAAGAATTCGATGAGTGGTTTAATATTTTTTTAGGAAAAGCCATCATGTATTTTTATATTACTCTGTATTGTGATATGTGTCTATTATGAATATTTATGATCAAATAGAGACAAATTTGGATTTGAAGACAGGGCCACGATTGAGATAGCTATCAGCGAGGCTGAGTGGTTGGAACATTTTGAAAAATTATACAGCAATCAAGCTCACACAACAAGGGCAGAGATGGAGCCTGTAGCCAAATTGGTTTTTACACAAGGTACAGAGGATATGAATCTGAAATTTGAGCTGAGTGAGGTTAATTTAGCCATTGAATCGAGCCTGGGAGGTAAGGCACCTGGACCTGGCAGCATCCCGGTTGATCTTTTTAAGCATAATATTTTATTGTGGGGTCCTCTTTTAACTCAAGTGTTAAATGCTTGTAGAAAAATCAGCCCCCTTTCTTCCTGGTATGAATCGACCATGGTCCCCATCTTTAAAAAAGGGAACAGGTCGGACCCTGCCTGCTATAGGCCGATATCTCTACTCGATTCAACAATTAAAATTATCGGCGAAGTTTTGTTATCAAGGTTACAAGATTGGGCGGAAGACCATTCGATTCTTAGCGACCTCCAGTATGGTTTCCGCAAAGGCATGGGTACAACTCACCAGGGGTTAAATTTGAACATGATGATTGGCAAATATACTAAAGCCAAAAGGGGTAGCTTGTACTTAACGTTCGTAGATTTAACTGCTGCGTTTGATTCTGTAATGCATGACGAACTCTAGAGGATTTTAACTAATATGGGGGTGGAAAGTTTGATAGTTTTATTCTTGAGACAATTATATGAAGGGAGCAAATGCTAGGATTCGTTATGGGATGGGAGAGGAATGCACTAAGCACTTTAGGGTGAAAAGGGGTGTGAGACAGGGATGTATCCTGGCACCCTTCCTATTTATATTATACATTAACGACTTGGGAAGTAAGCTGGGGAGAGAGTGCTAGGACCTCTCACAAGTGGGTAAGAGACCTATTCCCACATTAATGTATGCCGATGATGCGGTCTTAATGTCACATACCCCGATAGGGATGTTGAGGGTAGTTGACTGCTTTGCTGATTACATGGCCAAATTAGGATTAGAAGTGAATGTCTCTAAAACTTCCTGATGAAACATTGGGCAGGGAACATGCATTTCAGACACATTTTAATAGGTAAGAAACTGAATGACTGTTGTAAAACTTTTTCTTACCGGGGAATACTATTTGATAAGAGGGGTACATGGACCCAGGCCATTAGGACTAGGAGGCTACTGTTTTCTAAAGCGGTAGCCGCACTTTTTAACTTTAGTAAGAAGTTGGGGAAACCGGCTACAGAGGTCCTATTACAGATATATAAGGCAAAATGCATATCAATAGCCACCTATGGGGCAGGTATCTGGTAATGAGAATGTTAATTCACTCCAATGCATTGAGAACAGGTTTTTAAGATTCTTATTGATTGTTCCGGACAGCACCTCTACCTATTTTTACCACACTGAATTGGGCCTGCCATACATTACGGACATTATGTAAAACTCAACCAGTACTCCAGTGGCATAGAATATGGACTTCCGATTTGCTGGAGCTTAATAGACAGTTACTCACAGACTGTGGCAAATTGGATGGGGCACGGAAGATTAGCTGGCTAGAATACATAAAAAATGTTGTTGGTTACCTTGGCCACCCCGAATATTTTTCGGAACCCCTTAGTCTGCTAAATGTAAATAGGAAAGAACTAAAAATTGACTGCCTATCTTATTTGGACAATAAGAGAAGAGATATAGAATCCTAAAAAGTCTCTATACAGGCACATCAATTAATATTGGTCACCGATATACTCCAGCCCTAAATAAGTAAGTTTACAAGAGAGCATAACAGATTTTTATTGACCCGTTTGAAATTGAATATTTTCCACAACCTCGTCTCTTTTCCCACTGAAAACAACTGGTCGAAGGAGCTATGTAAATGTCCATGTGATGACGCGTCTTTTCAATCGACTATTCATGTTCTATTATTTTGCAAATTTTACTCTCGTATTAGACATAGGTGAGTTTTGCCAATTTTAAAACATAAGGGCCTAAGACAATGGCGGCCTGCTTTTCTGTTTTTACAATCATTAGGAGAAAAACAGTTGTCCGTATCAATTTTAATATTTTTAAAACTAGACATATAATGTAGAAATTCAATCATTATGTAATTCACTTTTCCTAATCTTTTTTAGAACTGTTTTGCACAGTTATTTTATGATTTTATAAGTGAATACTTGCATTAATTACGTCCATAACTGTATTGTGCTTTTATGATTATTTCTTTTAATTGAATAAAGCTGATTGAATTGATAAAAGAAGTGCGTCAGGAATCAGGAATGCATAAAAGCAATGCCATTATACCAGATGAGCAGCAAAGTCATAGAGAATTTGGGCATCGCAGGAAATCTCAGGAAAGTTCTGGCTCACCTCCAAACTCTGAGGTTTATATGCAATTTCTCTACATAGAAAATCATTAAATGTGCTAAATCATCACAATATGAGCAAAATAATCACATTCCTAGCAAATCAAAGCACAACTTCATAAAACATCATTTTGCCTAAGCATCTAAGCAGTAGGCCACTGCATGAATATTGTTTCTGTCCACCACATGATAATGTCATCCGGAGATGGCAGGACAAACTAATTGCATGCACCAGGGTTGACTAATATAAATGAATGCAGAACAGAGAGCCAGCTTAAAAGCCTTGAAAAGGCAACATTACTGTAGCACGGTAGGAAGTTTCCTTCAATAACAGCAAAAACAATGTCCATGGAAATGAACAAACGTGGCTCTGCTTGACAGTGTGCTGAAGAAATAATTAATAATAGCAAAAACCACAGTTTATGGAGAGAATGCAGAACAATGTCATACATTCACCCCAGTACAGAGATCTGGGCCTAAATCCATCGTTTTTTTGCACTCCACACCACCCCAGTTCAGACATGGCCATATGCAAATCAGTCTGACCCTGTGCCTCATGGGAACAGTCCAGCCCGACCTGCCAAGCCATGCCTTGACCGGAAACAAGCTTCTGAGGACCGGTTTCTGGCATTCCAGCCGTCTTCAGCCCGGCTTGCTTGAATCCAGTGGTGTGGAGAGCATGGGACTCACGTCAGAGCATACCCATCCCACTCGGGATGACAATTGCAAAAACCACAGTTGATGGACAGAATGCAGAACAATGTCATACATTCACCCCAGTACAGAGATCTGGGCCTAAATCCATCGTTTGTTTGCACTCCACACCACCCCAGTTCAGACATATATGCAAATCAGTCTGACCCTGTGCCTCATGGGAACAGTCCAGCCCGAACTGCCAAGCCATGCCTTCCCTGGACCAGAAACAAGCTTCAGAGGACCGGTTTTTGGGATTTCAGCCGTCTTCAGCCCTGCTTGCTTGAATCCAGTGGTGTGGAGAGCATGGGACTCACGTCTGAGCATACCCATCCCACTCGGGGTGACTATTGCAAAAACCACAGTTGATGGACAGAATGCAGAACAATGTCATACATTCACACTCAGCACAGAGATCTGGGCCTAAATCCATCGTTTTTTTGCACTCCACACCACCCCAGTTCAGACATGGCCATATGCAAATCAGTCTGACCCTGTGCCTCATGGGAACAGTCCAGCCCGGCCTGCCAAGCCATGCCTTGACCGGAAACAAGCTTCTGAGGACCGGTTTCTGGCATTCCAGCCGTCTTCAGCCCGGCTTGCTTGAATCCAGTGGTGTGGAGAGCATGGGACTTACGTCTGAGCATACCCATCCCACTCGGGGTGACACTTGCAAAAACCACAGTTGATGGACAGAATGCAGAACAATGTCATACATTCACCCCAGTACAGAGATCTGGGCCTAAATCCATCGTTTTTTTGCACTCCACACCACCGCAGTTCAGACATGGACATATGCAAATCAGTCTGACCCTGTGCCTCATGGTAACAGTCCAGCCCGAACTGCCAAGCCATGCCTTCCCTGGACCAGAAACAAGCTTCCGAGGACCGGTTTCTGGCATTCCATCCGTCTTCAGCCCGGCTTGCTTGAATCCAGTGGTGTGGAAAGCATGGGACTCACGTCTGAGCATACCCATCCCACTCGGGGTGACTATTGCAAAAACCACAGTTGATGGACAGAATGCAGAACAATGTCATACATTCACCCCAGTACAGAGATCTGGGCCTAAATCCTTCATTTTTTTGCACTCCACACCACCCCAGTTCAGAAATGGCCAGATGCAAATCAGTCTGACCCTGTGCCTCATGGGAACAGTCCAGCCCCAACTGCCAAGCCATGCCTTCCCTGGATCGGAAACAAGCTTGCAAGGACCAGTTTCTGGCATTCCAGCCGTCTTCAGCCTGGCATGCTTGAATCCAGTGGTGTGGAGAGCATGGGACTCACGTCTGAGCATACCCATCCCACTCGGGGTGACAATTGCAAAAACCACAGTTGATGGACAGAATGCAGAACAATGTCATACATTCACCCCAGTACAGAGATCCGGGCCTAAATCCATCGTTTTTTGCACTCCACACCACCCCAGTTCAGACATGGCCATATGCAAATCAGTCTGACCCTGTGCCTCATGGGAACAGTCCAGCCCGAACAGCCAAGCCATGCCTTCCCTGGACCGGAAACAAGCTTCCGAGGACCGGTTTCTGGCATTCCAGCCGTCTTCAGCCCGGCTTGCTTGAATCCAGTGGTGTGGAGAGCATGGGACTCACGTCTGAGCATACCCATCCTACTCGGGGTGACAATTGCAAAAACCACAGTTAATAATTAATAATATACATCCCGGAAGAGACATCCATTTTGAACAAGATGGCATCAGGGCCTAAATTGAGGCCTGTTTAGCAAGAGATAGAAAAACACACTTTAACACATCACAGCAATTTTGTATCAAATGCAATAGCACTATATCAATGTATGCATGTAAAATCAAGCATTATGCATTGTATTAATAATGCATATAAAATGCTAAAACATTCTAACATAATTAAGGGTTGGGTTGTGGAGAAGAACTCTGAACTAGTGGAAGAGGACGAGGGGGAAGCAAATAGCTGTCCTTGGAGTTAAATGACTGACAACGGAGGGAAAGTATTTAATGGGAACATAAATAATTGGACAATTTGTCATACAATGTTTTAGAAGGTTCAAACGTGGAGGCTACACAATCAGTGTTTTGGAACATAGGAAACAAATCAGCAAAATTATGGAGGACAATAGATCAATTACATTCATAGGAGCATAGCATTCCACAGTTTCAAACCCCACAAGCAAATTAAGGAAGCAAGTTAATCCAAACCTTCCACAGTATCCAGCCACTTCCCCCACACCCTATGGTACTTCCTGGGAACTACCTCTTGCCACAGAAACGGTTTTTTCTTGGGTCGCGCACCAGTCCACCCCCTTTCGCCACTTCTCAAGGTCGGGCGGGTGAGGACCATGCAGCCGCTATGTCGCACTTGCTTACAATCATGGCTGTGTTAAAAAATATATTTTCATTTCTGGACCCGTCCAGCCTATCCGTGATCCTCAATAGTGAATGACGTGTGTCATGGGGAAACCCCACCCCAGGACCTCCGGAGCTCCTCCTCAATGACCCCCCAAGATCACTCCAGGCAGGGGAATGACCAGACCACATGGAAAAAATCGTCCGGGACATGGCCGCACCTCGCGCAGGAAGCGTCCGGGCTTAAGCCCGGTTGGTGGAGGACAAGAGGAGTGAGGTAAGCAGCGTGCAGACAGTCTAAGTTTGGCGGATGCTGTGATCGTCTTGGATGCCATGAGGGCGTTGCGCCAATCTACCTCATCTAGGGAGCCCACCCATTCTACCCATTGGTCCCTCAGCTTGTCCAGTGAGGTGGGAGTGTGGTTGACTAAAGTGCGATATATGCAGGAGATGCCCCTCTTGCCTAGGTCACCCAACATAGTCTTCACCTCGGGAGGGCTGACTTTTGGGAAGCCTAGTGTCATCAGTGACGTGCGCGTGGAGGGCGTGCCGCAGCTGTAAATATTTATAGAATTGAGATGGATGTAGGGAGAAGCAGGCCCGAAGTTCCTGAAATGAGAGCGTATGGCTGTTAGCCCACACATCTCCCAGTTGCGAGATACCGATAAGGTCGCATGATTTAAACCCCCACAGCCTACTAACATCTTGGAACCAAGCCCCCTGACAGAAGGGTGTACATTTGGTCAACCTACGCGTCCAGCCAGTGTGGCGCAGCGAGGCGTGCCAGGCCAATAACATGGAACGCATCACATCATGTAGTTGGGATGGAAAGGGCCTCCCATACATCATTGATTGGACTTTGGGTTGGTCCTGCTCTCTCAGCTCGAGCCGATAGGCAGGGTCGGACCAGCCCCCATTGAACCAGTCGTGGACCACCAGGAGACAGCGCAACCAAGAAATAAAGATATAAATGTGTCATCCCCATACCCCCGTCAAAGGAGGGGATCCAGCATGCAGACAGGGCCAGGCGCGCCTTCCCCCCGCTCCAAAGAAATTCGATAGCGGGACTGTCCAGTTCCCGGAACCAATTCCTGAGAAAGCAGAAGGGGGCATTCTGAAGGACGTAAAGAAATCTGGGGAAGATCATCAGTTTGAACAGGGCAGCCCTCCCCAGGGGATTTAACGGCAATGTCTTCCATTTTTGAAGGTCCTCTTTGGCTTTCTTTACCAATGGGGTGACATTGAGAGACTAGCTCAATTCGGGAACAAGGGTGACCCATATCCCTAAGTATTTGAAAGATTGGGGCCGAAGCGGTATGGTGGATTGCCAATTGTAGCAGTCCCTAGATAAGTGCAGTCGGACCAGTACCAATTTCCCTGGGTTCAACCGGACAGAAAGAGCAGGACGTTGTCTGCATATAGAGCGATCTTGTCCTTTTCCGTATTAGGCCATTCCCAGCCACGAATACGATCCTCAGCCTGCACCAGGGAAGCCAAGGGCTCCATCGCCTGAGCAAATAGCAAGGGTGAGAGGGGACATCCCTGCCTTGTGCCCCTGGTAATAGAGAAGGCCTCTGACAACACACCGTTGACCAAAACACGCGAGGCAGTGTCGGGTCCCACGCTTGGGCATGAAGCCGCATTGGCCTGGATGGACCAGCTGGGGTAGGTAGGGCTTCAGTTGCTGAGGCACAATGGTGGCGCACAGCTTTATCTCTGTATTGAGGAGGGAGATGGGACGATAGCCCGCACATTGACGGAAGGGAGGCTGGGATTTCGGGAGGACCCAAATGGTGGTGATGTCCGTCTCAAGGGGGAAGGAACCTTTCTCCAAAGCTTCCTGAAATAGGTCGGCCAGACGGGGCACAAGAGTTTTGCTATACATTGCATAGTATCCTTGGGGAAGGCTATCTGGGCCTGGGGTCTTACCCAATGAGGTGAGGGGGATCGCTTCATCGATTTCCTCCCAAAAGATGGGGCGTTCCAGATCCTTCTGGGCGGCGGTCTCCAGCCGGGGGAGACGTACCTTGCCCTGTTCAAGGAGAACATGGAGCGGTAGGTCGGGTGTTTGCACTGTATATAATTGCCGATAGTAATGGGCGAAGTTGGAGGCCATCGCCAGTGGGCGTGGTGAGAGTGTATTTTTATCTTAATTTGACACCAAAACAAATGGAATAGCATACATACAACCGCAGTTATAGATTTTCGAAGCAATATTAAATCTTTTTGACGATCGCAAATCCCCTGGAGGACCCGATGGCCAATGATTCTTTAACCCCTTCAATGCTGGTGACAAAGCCAGCTCGTCATGGGCGTTACCTGCGCTGCACGCATGACGAGCTGGCTTTGTCACTTAACGCGGGTTTTTTGAATTTTCAGCGCACAGCGGGAAAACCCGCGAGCTAGCATGCGGTTAAAGCCAGCAAGTGTTTTTGTTAATGTTAATGTTAATGTTAACAGTTACTTATAAAGCGCACGGTCACCAGAGGCTTCATGGCGCTAATCATGCTTTAAGTTGTCGTATAAGACCCAGTTAATAGGCCAGCCCAAACAGCCAGGTTTTAAGTGCATTTCTGAAGCCAAGTAAGTTATTACTGCTTCTCATAGTTTACGGGAGGGAATTCCAGAAGGTGGGTGCCAGATAGGAGAATCTGCATTCTCCGACACGTTTAAATTTTATAGTCGGGACACATAGAAGGTGCAGGTAAGATGAGTGTAGATTACGCCGAGGGACATGTGTGTTGATCATGGACAAGATACATTTTGGGCAGTTGCCATGTAGGGCTTTAAACGCTAGGCACCCAGTCTTAAATGCCACACGTTGCTCCACAGGAAGCCAGTGGAGCTTGACCAACAGAGACCTGGCGGAGTGCCATTTTGGCTGTTGTGGGTCAGCAGGTGGGCGATCTTCCTAACTTTCAGGAGTTGGTAGAGACTGGTATAATTCACTGTGCCCACCTGCCCTCTAAGTGAGAGGTCGGCATTGATTACTACCCCTAAACTTTTTACTGACAAGGATGCGGTAGGGGGGTCCCCACTTCCCTAGGCCAGAAGTGTGGACCCCAGCAGACCTTGCTCTTCCCAGGCAATACCAATTCCGTCTTACCTGGGTTGAGTTTAAGTTGGTTCCTATCCATCCAATGCTGAATGTGGAGCATGGTTGTTTGAAATTCCACGGCAGCATTAGGGGAATCTAGGGGAAAGAGCAGCTGGAGGTCATCTGCATAATTAAAAATGGTTACCTTCCAGTTTTTTAGTGAGTAGAACAGAGGCCTCAAGTAAAGATTAAACAGTAATGGCGACAGGGATGAGCCCTGTGGAACACCACAAGAGGTGGGCACTGTGGGGGCGGTGAAAGTACCCAGTTGGACTGCTTGCAATCTACAGGTGAGAAATGACTTAAGCCACTTATAGGCAGAGCCTTGGATACCTGCTTGTTCGACACGGTTCAGCAGGATGGTATGGTCGACCATGTCGAACGCCGCCGACAAATCCAGAAGCACCAGTGCCTTAGGTGTTCCCCTATTGAGTTGGCTCTTAAAGTGTCCAAGACTGCGAGGACCACTGCCTCCGTTGGGTGGGCTGGCCGAAAGCCCACTTGGTTTGGCTCCAGATATTCGGTTTGCTCAATAAAATTAGATAGACATCTGCCCACATGAGCCTCCAAAATCTTAGACAGACATGGGAGGAGGGATATGGGGCGATAGTTAGAGGAAGTTGAAGGATCCACCCCAGGCTTTTTCAGAAGGGGGATTATTGTAGCAACCTTAAAGGCTATGGGCACCACCACTTTGGTAAGGGATTCATTCAAGAAAGGGAGAAGGCTATGAGGTAGTGCTGTAAAAATGTCTTTAAGGATGGAGGGTGGACAGCAGTCAAGAGATCGGACAGAGTTTTAGGACATTGTACTTAAAGATTGTTCATAATGACAGAATTTCTGAAAATGTCGTCCTGGCATTCTGTGTTGGACGGGGGAGGAATGCTGGAGTTTATAGTGACATTTTTTTCCAGAAAGTAATTATTTAAAACATTGCACATCACTTGAGACTGGTTAGGTAGTATTCTCTCGTCACTATTAATCTCACTAACAATTTTAAAAATGTCCTTGGTTTTATTGTTCGCATCAAGTATTCTTGTAGAGAAGTGAGCCTCTTTGGCAGTCAATATAGCCTTCTTACCTGCAGTTTGCCACTCGTCCAGGGGACACTGAGGGTGCTTCTGGCTTTCACAGGGGTCCCTCTGTCCGGGAGTGCTGTGTTTTTTGCCAAGGACAAGGGTCGTTCAGACAGTTCCATGTCTGTTGCCACAGGGACAAAGTATCCCTCTTTTGCTTTGGTTCTGTGGGCATAGCCCTGCTGTCGGCGACATGGGTCTCCTCATAATCGTTCCTTGATGCAAGTTATTTAGATCTGAGGTTCTGGTGCCAGGGGTGTCCCTTGAATTTTGGAGTTAGGGGTGTAGCCAATAAGCAGCTAGTCCCTGCAGCTAATTCAGTCAACAGACAACGGAATAAGGAAAATCAAATAAATAAAACCGTCATCTGTTAACTCCCCCCTCTCCCAGGCCCTGCCCCACCCTGGTTACCAGCACCGACTGTGACTGCTGCTGTTAGTAGTTTGCTTTGGCCATCCAGGGTGGCAAAAACCATGCTGCAGCCCTGGGAACTCCTTTACCACTTACGCCCTGGGTACCCTTTGTACCATAAACTAGGGGCTTATAGCAGGGCAAAGTCTTTGCCAGTTTGGGATTACCAAGTTGAACATAAAAGTTTTGGGAGAGAGCACAGGCACTCGGGTCTTAGCAGCAGACTCCTGTGCAGAGTCATGACTATCAGCATTTGGAGAAAAAAGTGAGGGGCGGTGACAATACACAAAGGGGGAATTTCCTACTGGTCATGTTCTACCAGTTAAATAAATTGAGAGAGTAGTGGCACTTTTGGAGGTGGAAGCTGTTTCAAGAGTAGAAGTGATCCAGTGATTGTAATCAGCTAGTTTGGCTTCAAATGTGGAATTAAGAGGAGGGAATTGGCAAAGGCCCCCCAAAAAAGTGTCAGTAGAATGTTTGGAAGAAGCCCATTTGATGGCAGAAAAGAGAGCCACATTGAGATTAGAAGCAAAAAAGAACCAAAGAAAGGGTATAAGAAAGTGATGGAACTAGGCATGGGGAACTGTTGTCCCGCAACTATCAAGCTCAGGAGGCCAGAAAGAAGGTTGAGGCAATGATTGGCAATGTGGGCGGAAACAATCACCATTTGACAAAGAAAAATAAACTGGCATAGATTGAACACTAATGGCAGAGCCTAGTATGGAAATCGACAGTGCCCCAAAAATTGAATTACCAAGTAGAATACAGGAAGAATGACTGGTAATAAAAGGATACAAATACTCAGCAAATAAGGTCCTAGAGTTGGTATCGGCTGGATGAGGATGAAAACTAAGAATGTAGGATAGGCTGGTTGACCAAGAAATAAAAAAGAGAAAACCCAGGAGCTCAGCATGAGGGAATGGATCATGAATAAGTGGGGCTATCTAAAGTTTATTGTTGAAAATAATAACTGGGCTCCCATTCTTCCTAGCATGGCAGGAAAGGTGGAACACTTTAAAGACAGGGGAAAGCCCACAGTTATTTCAATGCCGAAGGCTTCAAAAGTCTAAAAGTCTGAGATTAACACTATATATAATTTGGCATCTGAGATAAGGTTGTATATCTCAAGGCAATGTTTAACAAAAGAGAGGCATTGATGAGAGCACATGGAATGGTGGTAGATCTAAAAGGGGAAGATTCAGTACTTCCAACAGGGGAGTGGAAAATGCTCAAAATATCTGTTGCAGATAGTGTTCATGTAGCTCATCGGTATGAAATACGAATAGAGCTTACTGGAGAGTGGAAAGCCAGACCAGGGAGCTGGAGGCATAGTGACAGGGGTTGTGAGTGGACAGGATGTGGACGTGCGCAAATGGGACAATCAGATAACTACTCATGACTGTACTTTTGAATAGATATATATCTGAGTAGTGTATATGTGTAATCATTCATCTGTATTTCCATAAGTGATGGGTAATTCCTGAAAACTAAACATGCAAAACATACGTATCTCAAGTGTACTTGTGCATTAGTACTTCTCCCTGCTTTCAAGATTACTACTTCAAGTTTCACAACTGTACACTCATTGGTGAAGGATGACTTATGTATGGTTACTACTTGACTGCTGTAGAACTAAAATAGCCAACAACATTAATAACGTGTTGTCTCCCTATCTTTGAATTAGTATGAGCTTACTCAAACTCTACTATGTTATACATCACATTATTAAAACCAAATGTGATAGTCCTCTTAAGGAGTCCTTCCTTAATATCACAGGGAACCTATTAAATGATCCTAATATTAATAGTTCAACAAATGTTCAAGAGAATAGGTCAATGTTCATTTTCATCAACAAGACAACACCCGGTTACTTCTCTATCATTTAATTGTCCATTCAAAACAGCCCATTTAAGTGGAACAAGACCATGCAAGAACATCTGAAATCTAAGAAACGGGGTCTTGGCTAAAGCAACATTTTAGTTCGACTGCCAAGCAAACAGCCGCATAAACCATAAAAAATGTGATACCCAAAAATCCAAGATGGCCACCATCTTTCTGGAATATTCAAGAGTTCAGGATCTGCTGGGAATCATATTTCACTGCACAGTTTCAGCCAAAGAGTGGCACCAATCTGTGATCACTGCCAGCTTTTCCTTCGCTGAAGGCACCCCGCTGTGGTAGATTTGGAGTAACTCATTCACAAGCATGGGACATTTAAAGCGGTAAGAATGCTTCCTGACAGTGTCCCTCCCAAAGGCCACTGTCTTCACAGTAGGTCTTCTGGATTGTCATGATGCCCTGCATACACGTCTTGCCACAAGTGTACAGCGTACAGTTTAGAAGCAGGTTCTCCTGATCATTCCTCCCGACCACACTCCTTTAAATCCACTACATGCATTAACTTTCTTCTTACAGTTCTTGCATCCAAAATCCTTTTAACCTCATATTCATTTTTCAAATTCAACTCAACATGCAAGACTGATCTTTGCAAGGTTTTAACCCCTTGCATGCGGGGCAGATTCTCCTGCTGTGCTGGGGGGAGGTGGGGAGCGTACAGCGCCCCGGTGCTCATGTCGAGCTCAGCTCGTCATGAGCCACGGTGGTCGTGTGCTCATGACGAGCTCAGCTCGTCATGACCACACCCGTTCCTTTAGAACACTCGCACAGCAAGGGAACTAGCCCACGTGCGAGCGTTCCAACGGTCACTCGAGCACCAAGGGGTTAATAAAAAAAAAGATACATAAAAAAACAGAGTGATTTCTCATAAACATATGACACTTTCATTTTACAGCAACTGAAATCATAATCTCTTCTATCACAAACAGATCCACAAATGTTGGTTGCAAATTAGAAGATTTTTTCACATGCAGATTTTTATAGATAGCCGTACCTTCTTATCTACAACATACCGGGGCGCAGGCTGCTTTTATGAACTGCAGAGACCTCTAAACGTCTTTATAACTTTTTACAAGCTTTCTCATGCATATTTATTATTATTATTTTTTTTTGGAAAACCTTTATTTGAAAGTCAAGGCACACAGCTATTCAGCCTTACATCCCAGAGGCTAGGCAGCATTATAAGAGACAGATATATAGTGTACACAGTACAGGTTGGAAAAATCGTATCAGGTTTAATTTTATAATAAGGTAACAATAAACCTATAAGATAACAACCTAAAGAAACACTAAGAAAGGGTAAAGAGGCAAGGAAAAGTACGGAAGCGACAATACCCAGTTCCAGGGGGCGGGCAGGGTCGTAAGCCCACAAAGTGCAACTGAACTATGTAAATTAAACGACAACGGGGGGAAAAGAGTCAGTATGTCAGTAGAACAACAAATAGGTTGGAAGTGAGGGCTAGGGGGAAAGTCGAGCTTCCAGTGTGTCAGCGTCGGGAGGTAGGCAGATATCCCCTCTATATTCATTCCATGCCCCCCAAACCGTTCTCCACCTCCTGGGCTTACCCCTGGCCACATACACCGTCTTCTCACGGACCATGCACCAATCCATATTGGTCTTCCATAGTTCCACAGAGGGGGGCGAAGGGGCCCCCCACTTCTGGGCTATGTCCCGCTTCGCCACCATATTCCCCAGGGTAAGCCATTGGGTTTGAGCATTATTGTAATCCGTGGGGCCCCACACATTCAAAAGGCAATGCCGGGCCTCCGCCGGCAAAGCCACACCAGTCACCGCACGCATCACCGCATGAACTCGCCTCCAGTAAGAGGCTATGACGTGGCACTCCCAGATGACGTGCATGAATGTGGCTAGTTCTCCACATCCACACCTACAAAGACCATCCACTGAGAGTCCCATATGGATCAGTCTGGGGCCAGTCACGTAGACTCTATGGAGAATTTTCAGTTGGACCAGGCGTAATCTAGCTGGAATAGCCACTTCCTTAGGAGAAGACACCGCACACTGCCAGTCCTCATCATCCAGTTCCACACCATCACGCACCCATTGTTCCCTCACCCCCGACAGGAGGTCCGCGCGGGCATTGATCATTTTTTTGTAAATCAATGAAATGGCACTGTCCAGCATATGGCCGTCCAGTACCCTGTCCTCCAGCGGGGACGATTCAGGGACCTTCTCTCCCACCGGAAGCACCGCCATAAGAGCGTGTCGCAATTGGGCATATCTAAAGTATTCTGTCGCCCCCAGTTGAAACTCCGTTTGTAAAGCGGCAAAAGACTTTATCTCGCCCCTGGCCAGCATGTCATCCACTTTAGAAATACCAATGAGGTCCCACCGATCAAACCCCTTTGTGTGCCACAGTTTGCCCAGCAAGTCAGAGTCATAAAGCGGAGTAGCCAAAGTAAGCCTGCCCTGCCACCCCTGCGCCTTCGTGACGGCTCTCCAAAGGTGTACAGCTGTCTTAGTGGGACCCGTCATGCCTCCATCCAGATATCTCGAATATAGCGCTCTGTAGTACTTCCCGTCGTCGAGGAGCCACCGATCCATGGCGTACCCCGGATTATCAGCCGATCCGTAGAAACCGTGGTTAAGGGCGGCTAACTGGGAGGCCCAGTAGTACCACCGGATATCCAGCAAAGCTATACCGCCGTCGTACCAAGGGAGCGTTAATTTGGTGATGGCAATCCGCGGCCTCCCCTCCCAAAAGAGGGTCCGCTGCAACCCTTCAATCTCCCTGAAGTACCCGGAGGGAACAGGGACCTGTGTGTTCTGGAGCGCGTACAAGAATCTGGGCAGGGACATCATCTTAAACAATGCCGCACGCCCGAGCAGGGACAGCGGCAACTTGCGCCACCCCTCCACATCGCGCCGAAGGCGTGCAAGAGGGGGAAGCAAATTATTGGAGTATCGCGTCCGGGCATCGGTTGAAATATAAATGCCCAGGTATTTGAACCCCTGCCTCGCGATCTGTATAGCGCAACCCCTGGGAAGACGCGGAGTCTCCCCGTTCAGTACATAAAGGTGAGATTTAGACCAGTTTATAACCAGGCCCGAATATCTACCGAAAGTATACAGAACATCACAGGCCACAATCAGGGATTTGCAAGAGGAGGTGAGGTAGAGCAGAATGTCGTCCGCGTATAATGACACGCGGTTCTCGAAACCAGGTGACCACTTAATCCCACAAATATCTGGGTGGGTCCGTAACCAAGCGGCTAGAGGTTCAGGCGCCAATGCGAAAAGCAGCGGCGACAGAGGACATCCCTGTCTGGTGCCTCTTCGCAAAGCAAAAGAGGCTGACACTCGCCCGTTGACCGTGACGTTGGCCATTGTGTTAGCATATAGAAGTCTGACCCATCTGATAAATTCAGGGCCAAACCCGAGCTTCATCAGTACTGCCCACAGGTAATTCCACTCAAGGGAATCAAATGCCATCGTCGCATCCAAAGAAGCCAAGACGGACGGCTCTCGGAGTGTGTTGACCCTCGCCATGACCACGTGGAGTCGCCTGAGGTTGAGGGCAGTGTTACGGTGAGGTATAAAACCCGACTGGTCCGGGTGAACCAGGTCGGCAATCACACCCACCAACCGGTTAGCCAATAACTTAGCCAGGATTTTAGGCTCGGCATTCAACAGGGAGATCGGGCGATATGACCGGCAAAGGTCTCTAGGCTTTCCCTCTTTATGAATGACCACAATAGTGGCCAGTCGCTGGTCTGGGGGGAGCTCACCCGCCTCGCGTGCCTCCAGGAACATGTTCCGCATAGGCAAAGTGTTAGACCTGTCTGCTTCTGGGGATACTCTAACCATTATTATTTATTTTTGTCCCCCTTAGCCTCCCAGAGTTTCTATTTTTATTTTTTACATATGTCCATCAGGATTTTTCAATGCTGTCAGGGGGCTAGGTGTTCCTTGGCGATGACGCCATTTTTCCCTCATAACCTGTGAGGCCTAGTCAGCCCCCTTGAAAATCTAGGGATCTCCAGAGACCTAAAATGGTGTCCACCAACTGCCATAACGGACACTACTGGAGGACAGGTCCATAGGATAACATTAGGGAACTTTCTAGAATTAACTAGAGACTTCTGCAGGTCTCAGGCCACCCTATATAAGGCCAGTGACCAGCAGCCATTTTGTGCTGACCCGAGAGTGGAGGAGTGAGGCAGTGGTGAGAGGAGGTGGACACACTGAGAGCAGCTAGTTTGTTTCTGAGGCAGACAGTTTCTTCAGAGGGTTGTTCCCCCTTCAGCCTCTGACCAATCCCTCCCCATACATCAACTGCTGAGAAGAAAAGCAACCTGAGGCTTTGTGAAGGAAGACCCTTCTAAGTCTTGACCCCATTGATCCCTAGTGGAACGCCTTGCTAGGAGACTTAATTTCCCTGGATAAGACTTTCACCTACCAGCGTTGAGCAGGGAGTGGATTCCAGCCAGGTGTGGACTCTGTGGTGCCCCTGAGGCTTTGTGAAGGAGGCAAGCGGCGGCGGAGCCTTTTGGGACCCTGAGGATAGAGCGTCCCGCTCTGTGCAGCGTTTTCCCTTGGAGCCAGGTGAGGGGAGGAACTGTGGCCGAAAGAGCGGTGACAGCGAGGCGCCAAGCGGGAACACTGGTCCCTCGCGCCCGCGCTGCCTTAATCGGCCTCTGTGAGGCGAAGTGAGCCGGCCCCTGTAGGAGACGCTTCCAGCGTCAGGCTCGCGCATGCCCCGTGAGTTGTGGATGTCCCCGGAAGGAGGGGCAACGAGGTGAGCAGGCCCGGAGCAGTGCGCGACGCTGAGAAGAGCGGGGAGAGGCGGAAACGGCAGGAGCGCGACTGCGCATGCCCGCCGGAGGAGTGTTTCCTTCGCGCTACGCTGAGGAGAGGCGCCGGAGGGCTCTACAGCTGGCCGTGTGACAGGTCGCTTCCTCCTGCTCGTGCGCCGCGTGGAAGAGTCGGCCTGAGCAGGGAGGGAGAGCGTGGAGGCCCAGCAGCAGTGAAGAGGGTTGGGGTCTGTCCGAAGGGAATTTCAGCGCGAAGGCAGCGCGGAGGAGCAGGCTCCCGTTGAGGAGTCAGGTGAGGCGGAGGAGCCTCTCTAGCCTTGTTTTCCCCCGCCCCTCACGCCGGGTTGTTCTTGTCCCCTGAAACCGGACTATCTGCACATCCGCCTGGTTTAGACAAGTAAGGAGGAGTTCTGAAAGGGGGAGAGTGACGCTGGTGATTAACTTAAGGAAACCTTCAGTGACTGGGTATTTTTGAGTGTAGTGTACTACAAAATATTCCCATTCAACTACTTTTGGGGCTTAACTAAATGCTGATGTAAGTGAGTCTAAACCAATGATTTAGGAGTTGACCTTGCTAAATTCCAAAGTAAGCTGAGTACAGTCATTACCTAATTGAGCCCTCTTAGTTCAACTGTAATGTTCTGAATTGTGATTCCTTCTGAATCTAATAAGCATAGTAATGTGATTCTAGCTGAAGCTGAATGGTTGCACTTTCTCAATTGTTTGCCAGAAGAGAGGAATTACTTTCTAAAAATGACTGTATAATAAGTGTGAGAGTACTGAGTTAATTGATTAATCGCTTAGAAGTTGAGTAATGTAACTGCTGATATTAAAGTGACCTACAATGTTCTGAGCTATTTGTATTTGAGAACAGAAAGTATATTATTTTTATAAAAGTTACTGGTATTTTCCTAAGTTTGGTGTTGTGTCTTTTATTTTAGTGGTTCATCACTGAGTTATTGTGAGTGAGACTTGTAAGCACTTAACCAATGCCTTGAGTTAGCTGTAGCCACTACTGTGCCAAGCTACCTTATGTAGACTTGGATAACCTAGGTCCAACACAAAGCAATTATGTCAGCCTTTATTTTGTAAAGCTCTACCGGAAGTCCGTTGGGGCCGGGAGCTTTGCCAGACCTTAAGGAGCGTATCGCAAGCGCCACCTCGTCCACTGTAATACCTCTGTCCATATCATCACGTTCAGTATCTGACAGGCAAGGAAGTTCAATCCCCGCAAGGAAAGAGGCAGAGTCCGCCTCTGACATATCAGAGGCCGATGTGTATACAGACTCAAAGTAGTCGGCGAAGACCGTAACTATAGCACTGGGGTCAGTAACAACCAGTCCGTCTTCACCCTTCACCTCGGGAACCACTTGGGAAGCCATCTCCTTCTTGTCAAGCCACGCAATAAGCGTGCCTGCCTTATCCCCTACATCATAGATCCTCCCCTGCTGTTCTCTGCCCATCACCTTGGCCGCGTCAGTAACAGTGGCTCGATACTCCGCCTGCTTGAGCGAGAGAGTATGTAACAGGGCAGGCGTCGGATCAGTCTCCAACTGGGAATCAAGAACCTCAATCTCTGATTCCAGCCGCACCACATCCTCATCCCTGCGTCTGCGCGCCTCGGCTATTAAGGAGAAGGCCTCTCCTCTCAGGACAGTTTTAAAGGCCTCCCATAGAGACGAGGCCGACGTCACAGAGCCCGTATTTTCGGAAAAATAAAGGTCAATGGCTTTAGCCAGGAGGTCTCGAGTCTTGGGGTTGCGGAAATACCACGGATTGACCGGTGCTACTCTAGAGGCCACTACGATGTCAAAATCAAAAGACACCCAGACCGGGGAATGGTCCGATATGCCCCTGGCCATCAAGCGGGCCTCAGAGACGGCTGACGCATGGGCAGCCAAAGCCAGTACGTAATCAATCCTGGAGAGGCTGCCGTGCGCTCCCGAGTGAAAGGAGTATTGCCGCTGAGCGGGATGGAGAAGCCTCCAGCAATCGACAAACCCCATGGTGTTCAAAAAATCAGGAAGCCAGGACTGCGAGCTGCGAAGATCTCTGGATGTAAAACGGTCTAAGGTCCCAGACCCAACTGCATTGAAGTCCCCACAAACTATAAGCAAGCCCTCCGGCAAGCCCAAAATGGCGCCCCCAAGATCCTGAAAAGTCGTCGTCTGTAGGCCAGGGGGGACATAAACAGAAACCATAACCAGGGTACGTCCCTCCCACCTGCCCGTGACGGCGACGTAGCGTCCCCTCTCGTCGACCACACTAGTCTCCACCTCAAATGGGAGAGACATGCGCACCATGATTCCCGCCCCTCGGTACCCCGAAGAGAACCCTGAGTGTGCCACCATTTTAAAGCCTTTTCTGTTGAGTGCGTGGCATGTATTGCCAATGAGATGAGTTTCTTGTAACAGAATGACATCGGGCATGCATCTTTTAAACATTTGCAGCACGACCCCTCGCTTAATGCGATCACCCAGCCCATTAACATTCCAACTCAGAATATGTAGCTTCTTACCCCCCATCGTCGATGTACAGGCCCCCGCCACCCCCCCCAGGGAACAGCCGCTATAGCATATGCAACCGAAGAATAATCACCTTGCCATGGGAAAGAAAAGAGAAAGGAAACACACAAGAAACAGTTATCCCAACCACCCCCCACCCTGCACCCCTGCATTAGACTAAAAAGCCCCCCCAACTAGCAGTGTGCCTGTCGCTCCAAAAACGAATCTACGAAAAGCCCCTAGAGGAGTAAGGAGTCATCCTATCCCCCCCGTACCCCCGATCCCTGAGAAAGAATGTCTGCAAAACACAATAGTCCGTGACTAACTGCCTGAGCAGACTCATCGTCCGAAGACAGTCCGAAGGGACCTCTCACTCCGGAAGATCGGGCCACCCGACGCCCCTTCCGACTGTTCCTCGGGCGCGCTCCGGCGTTGGGGCAAAGTGTCCAGCCAGTCTCCAGCCGCTTCTGGCATGTCGAAGAACAATGCTCGGCCATCATGTTCGACTCGCAGTTTCGCTGGGAATAGCATTGAGTACTTCATCCCCAACTCTCGCAGCCTACGCTTCACGCCCATGAAACTTTGCCTACGCTTCTGTACCGCTTGGGTGAAGTCCGGGAAAAAGTTGATGTCAGCGTTCTGAAACTTTAGCGGCCCACCTTTCCTCGAGGCCTGCAGGATAGCGTCCCGGTCCCTAAAATTGAAGACCCTGGAGATGATTGGGCGCGGAGAGGCCCCCAGTTTCGGTCGGCCTCCAGGTAGTCTATGCGCTCGCTCAACCGAGAAGAACTTGCTGAGTCCGCCGGATGCTAGATGGTTCTGGACCAAGTTCTCGACAAAGAGATCAGTAGCATCCTCCTCCGCACCCTCCGGAACACCAATGATACGGACGTTCTGGCGCCTGGCCCGTCCTTCAAAGTCATCAAGCCTGCGGGCAAACAACATGTTCGCAGCCTTTAGATCTCGGATCTCCGACTGTAGGTCCGTCACGTCAGAAGTTAAACTCGGCGACTTTATGTCGAGCGACTTGACTCTGTCGTTTGTCTTGCCGAGATCGGCCCTGATCAAATTGATCTCGATGGCCAGCGTGTCAACCTTATTCGTTAACACCTCATGTTCCTTATGCATCTCAGCCTTGATGCCCGCAATGGCTCCCAAGACGTCCCGGAGGGTTGGATCTGAGTCATCCGGCGACACATCTCGCTGCATGTCTTTAGGCCGTCCTGTGACTCCGGGCGATCCCTTTGGGAGGGCGTAGCGATCGGAGATAGTGGGTTGAGAAAGGGAAGTTTTCCTGATAACTCTGGGTTTCCCTTTGTCTGGGTCTCCTCTGCCCGCCATGTTGGGCAAGAGGGTCTCTCAATCAGGAAGACTCCCCGGTCGTAGTTGAGGCCCCAAGTTGGTAGGCGTTAGCATCCGCCCCCACCGCTCCTCAAACACTTCAATCCACAGAATGACCTGGCCAATGCCTCAGAACGGGGCGGCCTTCTTCTCCCCAGACTGCCACCTCGTAGCAGCGCTGCAGTCGCCCACGTAATTCCGGGCTGTGATGGCATCGTCTTCCCCAACCTTCAACACGGTGTAACTTCACCTAGAAGACTCGGATCTTCGATCGGAGAACGAGTCCGGTGTCAGCAGCAGGTCAACAGCATGTTCCCACTACTGTGGGACAGGATAGATGACAGGATTAATTCGGAGGATCGGAGGATCGGAGGGTCTTCGGAGCTCCGAGCTCACGCGGCCATCTTGGTTGCCCGCCTAGCTCCTCCTCTCATGCAGATTTTTAAATATTAATTAACTAATTTCAATGTTCGTGCACAGATGTAACTGAGGTAGACAAAGAACGATCCAGTGGGGAAAAAATAAATAAATAAATAAATAAATAAATATATATATATATATATGTATATATATGTATGTGTATATATATATATATATATTCACTGAAAAAACCATAAGTTTCACACCAGTTATAGTTAGGAATTAGCATTTAAAAAACCTATTAAATTCACTGAAAAAACCATAGGTTTCACACCAGTTATAGTTAGCTGGAAATTTTACTGATATAAAACCATTGAAATTCCCACGTTATAGTTAGTCGGACTCACTATAACTTGCGCGTGCAATGCACTGCTGATGACATCACATATTACATCACTCATGACATGGTCAGTGACATCACTCATGACATCACTGATGACACCATCCAGTGAATATGTGTCTTTCTGAAAAATAAATATTAGTGAGTTATGTTTAAATATTTAAATACATATATTAGTGTTTCACTTTGTGTATAAGTGGCTACATGTGTTGATAAGTAGCTACATGCGTATGTATATGGGTTATTTGATATTTTTATTAGTATTAGTATGAGTGTCTATATGGTTTGGTGGAGGTATTACTTAGCACATAGATGCATGAGTGACTGACTCTTTGTTTGTATGTGTTTTGAAGACAGCATATGTACAGGACTGTATGGGTGGATGAGTGTCTATATGTGTTTGTTAGTGAGTGAATGACTGTCTCACTAGTGTCTTTATCAGTAACTACATATGTTTTAATCTAGTATATATGAATATTGATGTATATAAGTGAGTATATGTGAGAGTAAGAGATTGTAAGATTTCCTGTTTAAATAAGTATGTGTTTCTATAAGTGATTGTTTAAGAGAATAAATATGTGTAATTTTCAATAGAAGTAAGGTGGAAGTGTGTGTATAACTCTATATTCAAATAAATGGTTGTTCAATAGTTTATTTGCACGTGTGAATATGTGTGTGAGTAACTTTTGGATGAATGTCGGTGTGTAACAGAATGTATAGGTGTATCTCTTCATATGATGAGTGAGTATATGTATGAGTGACTATATAGAACTGTTGGTGAATGAGTGGATGAGTATATAGATAGTGGAAGTACAGAATTGCTTGTTGTAACTGATATAGGTATGTCCATTTTTTAAAAATTTCAGTTTCTATTTTTGAATATGTGTCTCAAGGGTTACTTTACACTGAGAGGAGGTCTGTCACTGTGTCACAAGGATGGTGTCATCAGTGATGTCATGAGTGATGTCACTGACCATGTCATGAGTGATGTAATATGTGATGTCATCAGCAGTGCATTGCACGCGCAAGTTATAGTGAGTCCGACTAACTATAACGTGGGAATTTCAATGGTTTTATATCAGTAAAATTTCCAGCTAACTATAACTGGTGTGAAACCTATGGTTTTTTCAGTGAATTTAATAGGTTTTTTAAATGCTAATTCCTAACTATAACTGGTGTGAAACCTATGGTTTTTTCAGTGAATTTCATAGGTTTTTTAAATGCTAATTCCTAACTATAACCGGTGTGAAACCTATGGTTTTTTCAGTGAATTTCATAGGTTTTTTAAATGCTAATTCCTAACTATAACTGGTGTGAAACCTATGTTTTTTCCAGTGAATTTCATAGGTTTTGTTAATGCTAATTCCTAACTATAAGTTTCACTTTATAAATAAGACTGTTAGCACTCTAGTTGTTCTTTTTAACACTCTGGTACATTCTGTCATTGGGCTACAGTTGGGCTACATCTAGTTGAAATTTGGGCTACATTTACAATTTTTGGTCTCTGGTGGCCATCTTTGGGCTACATTGGGCTACTTTGGGCTACATTTGGGCTACATTTTGGCTCTAACATATATTAAGCCCAATGTAGCACAATACATATTTTTCTAAAGTTAATTTTTTTACAAACCACTTCAGAATAGGGCTACCTGTCCCTACAATTATCCCATTTTTTTTTTTAATTTTTGGGGCGAGCGCTCCCGGAGCGCGCCTCGGGGAGCGCCCCGAAAAGCGTATTTCTGAAAAGCGCCCCGGGGCGCGCTTCGGGGAGCGTCCCGTGAGCGCCAATATCGCAAACGAAAACATGATCGTGACGTATCGCGTAGCCGCGACCGCGTAATACGCACGGCGTAAGCGCACCCGGAAGCACTCGAGCGAATACGATCGTGCAACGTAGGCGTCTGACACGCTTACGCGGCGCGCCTCGGGCCGCGCCCCGAGGCGCGTCGCGTAAGCGCGTCGGTTCATGTGACCAGAAAATAACACTTTTCATTGGTTCATAACAGTTTTGGTTTCATAATGATGAAGCCCATGGTCATGTGACCTGTAAATAACACTTTTCATTGGTTCAATAATTATTTTTTTCTAAATTTAGAGAAACCCACCCATTTCTCTCACTATTGATTTGCACTTGGAGAGAGCAAGAGGTGTTTTGTGAATTGTCTACTCATTAATTTCCTGATCTACAGCAATGGCTGCAAGGGAGTCATCCAGCAGTGATTCAGATGGATTTGTGCAAGAGGACCCTCCTCACCAGAAAACAAAGAACCACTTCATCTGGAAATTTTATGAGATCCCTGAAGGACAAAAAAAAGTTAATGCTGGTAAAGTAACTTGTAAAATATGTGGCAGTATTTTATCCAGAGGCAATCCTCTAAAAAAATACAGCTTTGGAAATGCCAATTTAATTAGGCATGTCAAAAGAAAACACCCCAACAATTACTCCAGGGAGAGTGTCAGGGAGCTGGCAGAGAAGGCACGGAGAGATGGCAGCAGCACCTCCACTGGTGGAGCAACACCTTCAGGTTCAAGACATGCAAGAATGGTCCCTGACGTCCAGCCGGTATTTGCAGGAATAAAATTTTTATGCAAGGACTGTGACGAACTACTCTGTTACGGGGAGCAGAGCGTTGAACTCATTGCAATAAAGAAACAGGAACACCAATGCTCTCCCCGTCCCTAAATTTTCTCATTTTTTTGCTCCTGTTGAGCATTTTTTGAATCCCTGTTTTTGTTTTTCCCCTGAAAAAAAACCCAAAAAAATATAAAATCGTTTCAAAAAGTATAAAAAAAATATAAAACAACAAAAACAAAAAAAAAGTTCTTTTCAGAACTACCTCCAATTTATAAAAAAATGACACTTTTTTTTAAAAAAAAAGTGTCATTCTTTTTCTCAATCGTACGCTCATCGGTGCGCGTACCAGGCGCTCCCTCGGCGCAAATTTAAAAAAAAAAATTTTTGGGGCCCCGTACGGCTTTTTTATGACCCCCACATCAAACCTAGGGGGTCAGGGGGGGTGTACCCTGCCCCCTTTTGCTCATTTCCCCCTTTGATTTTTACCACCTCAATCCTACCGAGGTACAAGATGGCGGCCGCTGCGGACTGTTTCGAATGTTTACAGACACCTGAGAGCCAATCAGCTTTCCGTACGCAAGTCGCGTGGCGCGCTTTGAGCGCTCCCCTGCGCGCGTACCGGGGCGCGGCTCTAGATATATATATTTTTTTGAACCTAAATTACTCAAAATCCACTTGAGCACATATCTCGAGACATAGCAAAGGCACATCGGACTACCAGTCCCTACAATTTTGACAAATTAGGTGGAAATCCATTCAGCCGTTCGGGCTAAAAGTGACATCGACCGCCCTATGGAAATTAACATGGGGAAAACGCGTTTTGGGACCCCCCTTTTATCTCGGCCCCCGCTTCACGCATCCCCCCCAAACTTCCAGGGAAGGACCGGAGCTCCACGAGGCCATTTTGAGGAAATTTTCAGGCAGATTCGTCAACCGGCGCCAAAGTTATTCCAAATAGAATTTTGAGATTTAACATTGAAAAAAATCCTAACTATAACTACCTACTGGCGACCGCCAGTAGGTAATATATATATATATATATATATATATATATATATATATATATATATATAGTAACAAAAGTTAAATACGATGGCAGGTAGGCTGGCACGTACTGTTGCAATAAACTAGTGCCTAACGCGTTTCAAGCTCAATAGCTCTTGATCAAAGGCAAGCGACAGCAAAATGAAGGGTACGGGCTGCCTGTCGGCATTTAAATTCTTTTTAATTTTCCGCAGGTGAGTTGGAAAGTTTACGCAATTGCACCATGGGACAAGTAGTCCATTTACATAATAACATTCGTCATGTGATGCCACTTTAAATACTTTTCAATAATACCTCAAATAGGTCAAACAGTTCCATGACCCACTGTACCTGCAAATAACATCCCTCAGTGTGCCCCACTGCCTCATCCTCCACGAAGCAGGGGCCCACCATACATCGAGGGCAGTGATGCAGCTCCAACGGCTGGACTGCCATTCAACATCAAAGTCCACAAGTGTCCAAAAATGGAGCACACTCCACATCGAGTAACAAAAGTTAAATACGATGGCAGGTAGGCTGGCACGTACTGTTGCAATAAATTAGTGTACCATTGTTATGACCACCTGTGTTTGTTTCCTAGTTTAGAAACAGGGCCTGGGATTTTCTATTTAAGCTTGCGATATGCAAGATGTATAAAGAGTGTAAGGCTAATGTTTAAAGCTGTGTTCTCCGGGTTCACTGCAGCGATGATGCCTTGCCTACAAGACCAGACTCCCAATATGTTCCACTCAGGCCTCAGTTTTGATCTGTGCAAGGACAACAATGCTGGGCTGAGGCATACTACATGCTCCAAAGACTTGACCGATTCCCCACAACCCGTGCACAGAAGCTCATCTGATGGGTGCCGCCAAAGGGGTAAATGTTTCAAAAGGTGCCACTTCCCCAGTCTAAGTGTCATGAGCATCTGTTATAAATACAAGGGGTATGTATAGGCCAGATATGATGGAAGAGAAGCCAACTGATAGGAGTTGATTACTGCCTATGCAGGCTTGTGTTTGGCAAGGGTCACTTTGTCAGAAGAGTGAGAAGACAATTAGGTACTCTTCTTGACACTTGTTTTGAAAGTTGTATTACTTGGGCTAAGGTTCCAGAGGTCACTTGCTGATAATTTCTGTAAGTATTCATGAAAAAAACGACTGTGTGACCCGCCAGGATTGCTAGAACTGATATCTAACCATAACAATGACTCGAGGGAACCAGCTCTGGACTGCCTTAACTTATGGCACATTTTTAAATATTCACCTGCGCTTAACATTTTGTAGTTTAGGAGGCCTAGCTCTTATCGAATCTGAGCGGCAGATGCAGTTGTTGGCAGCTGACGGACCTTTTTGTAGAGCTTAATCACATGTTGATTTAGTGTAGTACTTAATTTACCTAGGGTGATTTTGAAGCCGTTCGACAATGTGGGGCCTATTTTAGCTCTCATGACTTCCAACATTAGAGCTAGGCTCTGACCTGTCAGTTTTTTAGAAAGTTTTGAAAGGTTAACTTGAAGAGCCATAGCTTTCATTGCAATGTCACTGCGATACTTAACAAAAGTGCCCCTAGTGTCGATGTTGATCCATAAATATTTATATGATTTTCCTACTGAAAGTTCAGAGTTATTATATGACCAACCACCACCTCTACAGTGCTTTCTGCCAAATATGACCACTTGAGTTTTCCTTAAGTTTACCTCCAGGTTGTTCATGGCGGTGTAACTGTATAATTTATTTAGCAGTTGTTGCAGCCCAACTCGCGTAAGGCTGAAGAGGACGAGGTCATCGGCATACAGAAGATTGCTTAACTGAACACCACCAATTTTGGGGGGATGACTATTTATTGCGTCTAGCTTTGCTGAGAGGTCAGCAATAACTAGATTAAAGTGCAGCGGAGCTAGCACACATCCTTGTTTCACTCCCCTTAAGGTCGTGATTTTTCGAGATTGGTGTGAGCTGGTACCAATTGTGACTTGTATCCAGGTGTTGGTATGTGGCTGGACTATTGCTTCCAGGAGTTTAACTGGGACTCCCCATTTCGTTAGCTTGGCCCAAAGTGCCCCCCTTGGAACCCGGTCGAAGGCAGCTTCGAAGTCAACAAAACAGCAATAAACCACCTTGCATGAAGCTTTCGCTTTATCGATAAGTGTTGATAGGGCCAGTAAATTGGACATACTGCCTGAGTTTGCTGTGAAGCCTGTTTGGTTTTTTGGGATCAGTCCTTTCGAGTCAGCCCAAGAGCTCAGTTCTTCAAGTAGAATGCTCGTAAAGTGCTTCTCCTCGTTGTCCAGTAAGGCTATCAGCCTGTAATTGTTTGGGGTTGAATACAAGCCAAACTTGTAAATTGGATGAATTATTGCCCCTCGCTAAGAGTCAGGTATAATTAGTGAGTAATCAAAGAGGATTGCTAGCTGTTTTGACCAGAGAGAGATGTTCGATTTAAAGAAGGTCTGTGGCAGGCCATTTAGGCCTGGCGCTCCATCCGATCTTGCTTTGATTAGTATTTTAGCCAACCTTGTTTGGGTGATAGAGATTTTCTCGCTTAGATGTTGCTGCGTCTTGTGTGAGCAATCCTGGCACTCCTTAGGGGCATCTTTAATCAGTATGGCTTTGTTCATTCGTATAGATTCGACTCCTTCCTTGGCCCAGAAATGACCAGTCAGAAATGTTACCCATTCTACCTCTGAGATGTTTGCACTCCCCTGGCTGGTGTTTCCGTTGGATTGCCTGTTCACTAGCGCCCAGAATTTTCTTGAGTTCAGATTTTTACTTTCCCAATAGAGCGTACACCAAAATTGTTCAAGGTGGTGTTGTTTATCCTTTTGGTATGCCCATCTATAGTTTTTGTGTGCAATTTTATACTCGTTCAATAGTTCTTCAGAATCAGGATGCTTTCTAGCTGCCCTGAGGGCAGTATTTCTGGTCTTCTTTAACGCCATGGTTTGGTTTGAAGTGGGAGTCTGTATACTGCGAAAATTGGTATAGGGTATTTGAAATTGACTTAAAAGTTGGGAACAAAAATGTGTCCAATCAGCTGTTGGGGAGGCTTTCAACAGGAAACGACCTGAAATGAGTAGCAGGCATTCCTTCATAATGTTTATACTGATGTCGTCATTCCATCTTAAGCGTTTTAGGTTTTCAGAATGAATTCCCCTGTGTGTAATTGTGGTAGGATCATGATAGACTGAGTTTAGGGTGACAGAAACAACTTGTGGGCAGTGATCACTCTCGGATCGTGCACTGATACTGTAATTTTCTAAGTTTGAAAGCAAGTCTGAATTACAGATTGTAAGACCTGGTACCATTGGCAGGAGTCTCGCTTCCAGTTTTTCACTGATTGCCTCCTCTGTTTTTAATATGTTTTGCTGGTTTAGATGCTGTGGGAACTGTGCCACTGCTATTAAGTGCCACAGTGCAAGTGCTCCCCATGGTAAATGAATGTATTGATTAGTGACTCCATGATTGGTATATTTGATTTACTTGTCAAACCTTAGTATAGTGCACCATGTGTTCCCAGGGCCTATAAATCAAATGCTGCTGGTGTGCTTGCAGCACTGATTGTGCCACCCACAGAAGCAGCTTGTAAAATGTGTCTCAAGCCATCCATTGCACAGCCTGTGGGCAGTCTAGTATTGGCATGTCAACTTGGCAAGTGCACCCACTTGCCAGTCCCCAAACCTTCCCTTTTCTACATATCAGATACCCCTAAGGTAGGTCCTAGGGCAGGGTGCATTGTATGTAAAAGGTAGGTCATACCTTGATGTGTGTGGCATGACCTGATAGTGAATTACAGCCTATTCCGTTTTTCATCATTGCAAGGCTACCTGTCCCCATAGGCCAGAATTGGCAGTCTGATTATAACATCTTATAATCCGAACTGACCCAGGTAACATGGTACAAATTCGAGATTAGAATGCCTGAACTCGGAATGATAAAATACATCTTTTTGTAAAGTTGGTTTTAACATTCTGTGTTTGAAAATACCACTTTTAGAAAGTAGGTGTTTTCTTGCCTAAATATCCAGCCTGTCTATGCTGACTTGTGTATTGTTTGTCTGGTTTTGTGAGTGACAGGGGCTGGGAGACTCCAGGAGACAGGGTGAGTCAGCACAAGGCTGAATAGACGTATCAGCATGCAGAGTGGTGAGAGGAGTAGCACCTGGGCCAGAATAGGGCTATGCCTGCCTTCCACAATGCTGGCTCCACCTCCTCTGGTGTGTCTGGGGACCCTGGCCCACCCTGCCAAAGGAAAGAAGGGGTCCTGTAAATAAAGTGCTCCAGGACTGCATAGAACTGGTTTGGACTAGGTACAGGCCCTTTGCTGTTAGAGGACAAATGATTTTGCAGTATAAATATGGGAACCCAGACCCAAAGACTTTAGATAACTTTTGGAACAACAAGATGAACCTTTGCCAAGGAGAAGAACCAAGGAAGCTGTAGGAGTTTGGACTACCCCCATGCCAGTGTGCTGTGTTGCTGGGTTGGCCTGCAGTGGTGTCTTCATTGCCAAGGAAAGGAGAAGGAACTTTTAAAGAACTTTCATCATCTTGAAGAATATTTCCCGAAGGGCTTGAACTTGTGCTTGCCTCCTGCTGAAGTCTCAGGGACAAAAGACTTCATCACCACCTCCCCTCTGAATTTCCTTGCTGGGAAATCTGTCTGCAGAAGCCTGTGTGTCGCCAGGAGCTGGAAGAGCGACTCAATGAGAAGAAGCGTATCGCAAACGCAGCGGTTGCCATCGTGTCGCTGGAGAAGCGTGTTGCCGCCGTAGAGGTCGCCGCCGCATCACCAGAGAAGCGTGCCTTCATCGCAGCTGCTTACCAATGCATCACCGGAGAAGTGTGTCGCGGGGCCTGTGGCAGCTCCAAAGTTTGCTGCGCAGCCGGCAGGCATGCACGCATCAGCTTCACGGCGTCGCATTGCAGCAAGGGCGCCGTCTTATCGCATTGCACCGGATTGTCAAATCGCATCGATGCACCATCATACCGCATCGTAACCGGAACGCAGTACGAGAATCAGCGTATCACCTCTGCCCGGGTAAGGAACAAGACGCATCCCCTACTCTGCGCAAGCATTGAGGAGCGACGCATCGCCTCCCCCAAAGCAAAGAACCAACGCATCTCCCTCCCTGCAAACCTTTTGTTTGTTTTGCATTATGCATCCAGGTACTTTTGTGAGAAACGTGTTGCATTTATCATCAACTTGAACTAAACTACTTCTACCATCTTTCAGTCTATATTGAGTACAGTATTGTTGATTTTTGTGTTAAGTCTATATAAAGAATACTTATTTTTATAAAAACCTGTGAAGTGTGCATCTGTAGTGTTTTCACTGTATTACTGTGTGTGTTCACGAATGCTTAACACACTGCCCCTGAGATAAGCCTGTCTGCTCGTACCAAGCTACCAAGGGGGTGAGCATGGATTATCCAAGAGTGTAATCCCCTTTCTCTGACTTAGAAGCAAGGGTCCCTATTTGGTCAAAGGTACCTACCTCTGCCAACTAGACCCCCCCAGTTCTAACACAGATAGTATAGTCTAAGTAAGAATGCTTTCGGCCATTTGTCCATGTCCAGTATGGTGGAATATCCTCTGAAAATCTGCCATTCATTACAATGAAACCGGCGCTGTAAAGTTGCAGCACACAGTGTTCCCCAAGGCAACAGTGCAGTTGGAGTTTGGGTTTAACCTGATCCTTCAATACCGACGGAGGAAATGGAAGGAGACTTTCTAAATCCACTGGGGTTCACTGAAAAAAGTTGGAGTTAAAGTCCCCTGTAAGCAGACAGTCTGCGTGAGGAAAATCCCTAGCCAGATTACAGAGAACTGTGAGCAGCCGATTTAGGTGAGACATTTTTGTTTGAGCACTCAGATTGATGTAGACATTGAGAAGAAGCAGAGGACGCTGTTGTCTCCATGAAATAATTTTAACTCCAAGCAGCCAATCCTCATCAAGGTATAATGGATCAATAGGGCCTTTTAGGCTGCAAGAGATATAAATGGACAGGCCCCCCTTAGGCCGTCCATAGTTGCAATGCCTTACAGCTGGTTTCCAGTGTTCGATGTAACTAGTTAAGGGGCACTTTTGAGTGGCTCATTTTTCCTGAAAGGCAAGGAGTTCATATCTTAAAATAAAGTTTCGAGTCTCTAATGAAACCATTTTGTAATGAAAGCCACTAATATTCCAGGATCATAGAGATGAGGAAGACTGTGACTGCAACTTGGTAAGAAATACAGGTTGAGGGTGAAGTTCGCTATGTTTTACAGCTTCCTTTTGCTTTAATTTTTGTGACCATTGCCTGTCTGGTCAAATTGAGCTTTTGTAGGAAAGAGCTGCTGGCAACTATCCCCAATCTTGGTCTTTATTAGAATTATTAGAATTAGGGGGTGTGATCCATGATCTGTCTTTTGTGACAGCATTTATTTGGATTGAGTGCGGCTTTATTCTATCACCGTTCAGAGTCCGATGAGAACTTGGCTGAGTAACTCGTAACTTAGCTAGCACAGTTGGATAGGTTGGTTTATAATATGGGTAGATTTCACTTCCACATGACTGAAAGATGTATTTGCTGGCTAAGAGGGCTTGAACCCAGATGGAAGATTTAAACATTGCCAATGTTATTTCTGAGGGTTGTAGCCCTCTTGGAGGGAGACATTTGATATACTCAATGTCTTCAAATGCCAATGTATCAAACCCCAGTGCTCCTTTCAATAATGCAATGATGTTGGTTCTATTAAGGACATCATGTTGTCCTTTTGATTTGTATTCAGGTACGAAAAGAGGTTTGGTGTGTTTGGGGCACCGGCTGCTCCTTGTTGGCGAGTGCCAGAGTCGAGTAGATCATAGTTTTCTGATAGTGAACCAGAAGCTGTTCCTGGTTTGTGCAGGAAATTTTCTTGAGCGTCTAGCTGACTAGTCTGGGGTTTTGCAAATGACCGGGGTGCGTACTTGATGGTTACTTTAAGGTGGTTCTCTCCAGCAATAGATTGGAGAGTCTGAGTTCGATGGAGAGTAAATAATTTAATCAGAGTGGTCAACTCGGTTGTCGAATTTGTTTTCTCTACTTGTAATTGACTGTTTGATTTTTCCGTGCCAATTAAAGGCTCTTTTGGTTCTTCAATGACAACCTTGTCGTGGGGGTTTAAGGAAGGTCTCCTTAAGCAAGGAGGGGAGGCATGATGAACCTGATGGTGTACGGGGTGGGCTGTTGAACATTTAATGTTGGGTTCACAGTAGTAGTTTATTGTTCGTGCTTCAGTAAACTGGACGGGACTTGAAACTTGTTTCTTATCTGGGAACAGCTTAAGAGATTTGGCTCTAGTTTTTATTGTTAACTTGTTTCTTTGCTTACGTTGACGTTTCCTTTCTCTCTTGCTAGGTGAGTGAGATGATTGAGAATTGAGATTAGGATGTTGTGAGGGCAGTATGAGTGGCGTAGGGTCCAGCTCTGTGTTAACTGGAGTAAATGAATTACTCCCAACTTGAGGGCTCTGTGGCAGAGGTGTTGGGCTCTTGTCAGGCAGCGTCAGAACTTGATCGTTATGAAAAGGATTTGGTACTACGCAGAGATTTACCTCTCCACTCCCTGTCGCCCCATAGTCCACTGGTACC
The DNA here is from genome assembly GCF_964263255.1 of Lissotriton vulgaris. Classification (NCBI taxonomy): domain Eukaryota; kingdom Metazoa; phylum Chordata; class Amphibia; order Caudata; family Salamandridae; genus Lissotriton; species Lissotriton vulgaris. The sequence goes on from NC_141694.1 coordinate 1,305,237,528, forward strand.
TGAGTTTTTTTGTTTATTTTAGCAGAGCTTGGTCCTGCACGCTTTAATTGGCCTTGTTCCTGGCACTTACTGACACTGCCTCCAGTCAGTTGTTTGACTTCATCCAGGACACAATTTAAAAACGCTGGAAAGGCTGAAAGACTATCAATGATGGGTGAACAACAACAAACTGAATGGACCAGGTTTGAAGATGATTGAGACCTTATAATTAGGTTGTTCAGGTTTTCAAGCTTATCGTCAATGCCTGCCCTAAACAAAGCTAGGGTATTCAGAAGAGCAACTTGGATGTCCAGTTTATCTGAATGATAATTTAATGCAGTGACTATAGTTTGAAAATGTTGCAGCAGTTGTGACCATGCTGCTGACGTTGGTATACAGATAGAGCCCCTTATAACAGGATCAGATTTCTGACTAGATGGTCTGCCTCCGTCTTTAAGAAAAAAAGATAGCTCCAATAATGATTGGTCATTTAGGTCAGCTCCTGTTTGTTGCTTTGTTGGGACACTTACTATAATCGGGTTAGGAGGGATTTGGGCAGAAGCGGTTTAATATTTCCCATCAGTGATCTGTCCCATTGGGCTGCAAAAGGACTGAGTATATCAGAACTCGTTGATTGTAGTTTTAATTTAAGTGGAGAACTTGAAGGCAGATGTTGTTGTGACATAATGTTAAAAGGGCCTGTTTGTTGTGCCAGAGCATTAGATGTTGACTCAATGGTTTCACTCCAGGGGTAATTGTTTGGAGTGTGTAATTGATGACTTTCCTGGGACTGAAATGCATAATGAGGTAGAGAGTGCTAAGAGTCCGGTTGAGCACCCGATGGTTGGCCCAAAAGCATTTTCTGGTCTTCTGCTGTTGGACTTACACTCGGGACACACAGCTGTGGTTGAGTTCGGTTTGTTGGTGACGTGTGGAAAATTGCCTCTGTTGTTATTTGTTGTAGTATTCTAGCCTTGGGCACCTCTGGGTCTAGTGGAGGGTGGAAAACCTAACCCCTCCTGATGTTTTTTTGAAGTAATCTAAAATGGAAGGGGGTTGTTGATGGGTAGAGCCAAACGAAGAACGACGCTCCTGGTTGCTGTCACAGTCAGGTCCAGGAAGAAGAGGACTTGATAAATACAGCAAGGACTTGTCCTTGGATTGTTTAAAAATGGTCGCTGTGGTTCCTTCTGCCACTGCTGCCATCGAGTTTGGATTTTTAAGGCTTGGGAGATGGAAATACCTTCCTTATTTTCCCGGATCTCATCGCTCTGTTTTGATAAGCTACCTTAACAACAATGCGCCAAACACGTCAATCCACCAAACCACCTCCTCTGGGCTGATACTCAGCGACCCATGCAGTAATCGTGGAGTCCCAGAGTTGTCTTGTTCCAAGGGGAATAGGGGGGCAAGCAGGAACATACCAGGCCCCTGCAAGTCACACCCAGACCCAACTGGCCCGCTTCTGTGGGGACCTGGGTTCACACTCAGCGACCTGTAGCTACTACCGCTGCAGCTTGGACACCCCCACATGCCCCTCCTCCTCTTCTTTGCCTGTTGTAACCTGCCTTGTGACCTTGTGTCCTCAGCCACATATGACGGGTGCCAAGAACCAAGTGTCAGATGGTATGTGGCGTAAGGTATCGACAAGGGCCAGGCAAACCAGTCAGCGTGGGCAAAGTGGCGGAAGGGGGAGTGAGCTAAGTAGAGGAGAGCTGGTGAGACAGAGCAAGGCTGAAACAAACAGACCAGCAAGCACAGCAGCTGCAGGCTAGTGCTGCTCACAGCAAATGGTGGAGTGCGAGCGGTACTGTACGGTACAAGGGACAGAGCGCAGAGTAGAGTGTGGAAATAGTTCTGGCGGTGTGAGTGGAGCAAGAGCCTGTGTACAAGGCACAGCCTGTGTACAAGGCTCCTGTGTGGGAGGGGGAGGTCACGGGCAGATCGAAGCTGGGTCTCACCAACCTCTACTGGTGCTCCACTGTTGCTGACCCGCTGTACCATGTGAAGTTCCACATCTCATCTCTACAACCCGTCTCTGCGACCGCAACCGCAGCTGTAGCTCTGCCCCTCGCCCTCGCTGCTCCGAGTCAGCTCGTTTGCGTCAGCCAGTGAGATCCAATCTTCTGTCACACTCAGTGCTCGCCCCCACTCAGAGCTCAGTCACCAGCACTTACCCTGAACATGTAAGAGTTTGTGATCTTTGTAGGAAAGTAGGATCTGCTTCTATGGTTACCCCCACGTTTTGCTAAATGTGATACTGTTTTTGACTAGTCTGACTGGGATCCTGCTAATCAGAACCCCAATCTATCTTCTTAATCCCTTAACTATTATGTTATGTACTTAGCTACACTCCAGATTGGATACTGGGGTATCCTTGTCAGTCCCTAGTATATGGCACCCATGTACCTAAGGCATAGGTACCCCAGAGGCCTCCCATGGGTTGAAGCATGTATTAAGTGACTGCACCTGAAGCTAGTCAGCTCGCCGGGCGGGAGTCAGAGAGTCTGAGAGTCAGACGCTGAGGCTAGCTGTGTTAAGCTTTGCTGGAGCCGCCAGAGATCGAAAACTTCAGGCGGTCAAGGCAGCCAAGGCTGCAAGTAAGCCGCTGGAGCTGCTGGAGCTGCCAAGAAACTAGAAAGCGGCGGGAGCCGCCATTTCCGCCGTTGCCTGGACCCCCGGAGCGGTGGTTGCCACAGCGATCGCGGCAGGAGCCGCTTATCTAAATCATCAAAGCGGCCTTCAATGCGGCCTTTGCTGCCGTGGAACGCCTGTGGAGCCGCTGTAAGATCGTGGTAAAATCAAATGCAGCAGGAGCCGCCCGCATTAATCATCATTAGCTGCCGGTAGGAGCCTCTGAAATCAAATGCGGCAGGAGCCCCAGTAAAACCGCTGTAAAACCAAACGCGGCAGGAGCCGCTTAATAAAAAAAAACATTAAAGCACCAAAGCGGCAGGAGCCGCTGACACCACACATCAAAGCGGCCGTAGCTTTTGGGACCTTCTCATGTTTTGAGTCTGCGAGCAAGTGAGGCTGTGACCCAGTCCGGACCTTACACGCAGCAGAGCAGCAGAGTGAGAGGCTCATGGCAGAGCGGAGCAGAGTGAGCGCTGAGCAAGGCTGACGGTGGACGGCTGCTACTGAGAGCGGTAAGGTGGACAGGAGCCAGCGTCAGTGGAGGCATGGGAGGAACCGGAGCTAGATAACCACCGGGGGCCGGCTTGCACTGCTGGCTGTACCCCCTGCACTCCCAGCCGGCCGGCTCGCTCGCCCGTCCACCCATTGTCTGCCGCAGCTACGGACAAAACCTCGGCTCCAGTCTATGCCAGTTTCTGCCCAAGATAACTTCAAACAGGGCAGGAGAAGCCGGGAGAAACTGGGAGCCGGCAGAAGCTGTATGAGAAGCGGTAGTAGAGGCAGCAGAGGTGGTAGCTGTAGCGGGGGCAGAGGCAGCAGAGGCGTCGTAGTGCGAATTATAACCAAACAACCAAGGGCTTTGACTTTATTCAGTGAGGCAGAGTCCAATGTACCAAACAAACAAAACAAGTGCCAGCACTGAAACCTAGTGGCCTAAATATTTTGAACAACAGACTAGAAACTTCAATTTTTAGTCATGTGGTTGAATTAATCCATCAACATTTGTTTTTATTTTTCAATTTTTCAGCAAAAGAGTATACAAAACTTATTATAAATATGTGCAGTAGACAAAGACTAGCAACGTAAGTGAACAAATCTAAGTGCTCAACAACAGAATTACATACACCCTCTTTCACAGTCACTCCCTCAATCACAACCAGATTCTCTTCACACACTTTCAACAAAGACAAACACAACATACATTTAGTCGTGCAGACAAAAACAGTTTTAAAATTGTGATAGTGCCTACGTGAACCTTTTTATCATAGTAGTTCAGTTCAAAAATCATATCCTAATGAATGGCAGCGCGAAACCTAAATCACAAACTTGATCAGCCACTACACAGTATTGAATTATCTGCTTACTGTTACAAGCATTTGGACAATTAGAACTAGCTAACAACGTGGGTTACACCAAAACAAAAAGGTCGAGTATCGGAGACACCGCGGTGCACCCGATACTGACGGCCACGGTACTGAGACCGGAATCCCTTCCTGACTCGAACGAAGAGAATTTGACTACACGCCGCCCACGCTGCGATTAAACGCCGCTGCTGCCCGTGCAGGCTTGAATGCACGGGGATGACCAGCGATCAGGTTTAAACAAACTCAAATAATACAAGTCCAAGAGAAGCCCCAAGCCACCTGTCTCCCCCTGTTGTTGAACAGCTCAGCTCCACACCGCTTGGAGAATCACATATCACATTAAATCTGAGTGATCCCACTGCTGAAAATAAAGATTATCTGTTGGTCCTGATGAGAACCGGACAAAAAGGGTCCGGTTTGAAACGCGTCGACCTTTTTGTTTTGGTGTAACCCACGTTGTTAGCTAGTTCTAATTGTCCAAATGCTTGTAACAGTAAGCAGATAATTCAATACTGTGTAGTGGCTGATCAAGTTTGTGATTTAGGTTTCGCGCTGCCATTCATTAGGATATGATTTTTGAACTGAACAACTATGATAAAAAGGTTCACGTAGGCACCATCACAATTTTAAAACAGTTTTTGTCTGCACGACTAAATGTATGTTGTTTTTGTCTTTGTTGAAAGTGTGTGAAGAGAATCTGGTTGTGATTGAGGGAGTGACTGTGAAAGAAGGTGTATGTAATTCTGTTGTGGAGCACTTAGATCTGTTCACTCACGTCGCTAGTCTTTGTCTACTGCACATATTTATAATAAGTTTTGTATACTCTTTTGCTGAAAAATTGAAAAATAAAAACAAATGTTGATGGATTAATTCAACCACATGACTAAAAATTGAAGTTTCTAGTCTGTTGTTCAAAATATTTAGGCCACTAGGTTTCAGTGCTGGCACTTGTTTTATTTGTTTGGTAGTGCGACTTATAGGCACCGGGACCCGCATCCCTCCTGCTCCCGCTTCTTAATCTACAAACCAGACTCGTAGTAAGGAGCAACATAAGCTCCAGAGAATTAAAAGGCTTGCCCACGGCCACCAGCAAGTGGCAGGATCCGTATTAATTAATCAAGAGACAAGAGATAACAATTTTTTTTTTTTAAATCCCCCATTCAACCTTTACGGCCAGATTCTTAAGCAGGACCAAAAGGAACGCAAGGACCCGACTCTGGAAATGAGATCAGGGAAAATGCGTCAACCCGTGGAAAGCAAAAAAACTCCCAAAAAATCAAGGAAGCCAACCGTGGAAGCTAAATCGCCAATGGAAACAGGGATCTGGTCAAATTCTAGGGAGAGGTTGGTCTCAGCACCAACCCCCGAACCAACATCGGACACCAGACGGAAAACCGGTCTTTTAAAATTCTTCTACTTAAAGGATCTAATTGCGGCGATTTACGGACCAACAGCCGAGGCTTGCAAATTGCCAAGTCCCATTGCGCCACTGAACGCACTTTCCCACGGGCCAAAAGCCCGCGGAATATGAACAGCGACCAACTAGGGTCTCTACCCCCTCCACCGCGTCTGGGTCCCTCACCATCAGGGAAAATTGGCGTTAGTGACCGCCCAAGTGCACCACCCCAACACTCCCTAAGCCATAAAAGAAAACATGGGAGGTGGAGTTGTAAAGTACATCATAGACAATCCCCTCACAAAGGATAACCGTTTGATCCTGAGTAAAAGTGCTACAACCTCGGAATTAGTTGAAGCAAATGACTACACAAAGGCAATCAAGGGCTCCAAGGAGGGAATCTCAAGACATAGTAACTTATCTAACTCATCTTGTCAAGAAGGGGACCCATGGCTAAAACCACTTTTTCTATCAAACGATTCCCAGCTCGAGGAACTTACTGAGAGAATAACTAAGTATATAGATTCTCAAGGGAGAGCCCCAAGAAAAGAACATGGTTTTAATGATCGCCATTCAAGTCCGGGCATGGTGGTTTCAACCCCTCGCTGCCCCGCGGCAAAAAGAGACCAACAAACAATATCCATAAATGATAGCATCATTATGCCAATAAACCAACTCCATCCTAACCATTCGGCGCCGATCACAATCTCATCGGGGTGCATGTTGGACTCAGTGCTCAAGGATTCGAGCAAACTCCAAAAAGATCAGCCATCTACGTCTTGGACTCAATCCTTGTTAAGCACCCTAGATCAAGCAATAAGGGTGCTGAATTACCAATCAAACTAAATGGAGGTTAAGATAGACCTCATTAATTGAAAAGTTAGCAAGCCTCCCGGCTATCCTGACAGATATTTTAGGGGAGGTAAAACAACCCCGCAGCCACATTCCGGTGAAAGAAATCGAACCTAACCTGGATACGTCGCAAATAGTCAAGAGAAAGCACACAAATGGTCCCACAAGAAGAAAACCAATAACGGATCAAGAACAAATTTCAAAGGAAGTTGGTTTAGAAAGAATAGCCTTAGACATGGAAGAAACTCAGCTCACCCAAACATCAGTTATTTAGGACAAGCCTACAAAGAGGCAAAGGAAAAGGGCAAGGAAGGCCAGGCTAAAGTACAAAAAACAACCAAATACAGATCTTGGCAACATCTTTCCCATATTTAAAACGAATATTCCCCAAGAAAACAAATCTAAATCACTGAATAGGGCTCCAGTTTAGGAGCTACAAACATCCCCACTCAACTACACAGAAACACGAGTCCATCCCTAACCACAGGTCACAACTATCAAAGGGAAACAAGATCGGACCTGCAAACAAAAGCGCAAGAGCTGCGACAAGAAAAAACGAAGCCCACACAATTGGCTGGTTACGGCGGCTGCGAGCAAACCGAACCTACACTAGCCCCGGCAAACAAAAGTACGGGTAGAAAAAGTACACCCAAAGAGGAAACCAACCAGGGCACAAAAGCTAGTAGCACGCAGCCCACATCCACAACATTTGGAAAAAACCCAAACGAAATCCATGGAGAAATAGCAGTACCAGAAACCAAAACCGTACCAACCCCCATGCGAGTCACAGTTTTTTTGAAAAAGAACGTAAATGTTTGCTAATGCAAAGGGAATAAATCACTGTTCCAACAAAGTTACTCAAAACAGGACCAACACAGAAAATAATAAATACAATTGAGGAAGTACAGGAAGAGCAAGTACAACAAGTGATCTATACAACGCGCGATAGCATTCAATTCCACAACTCGTTACCTTCCAAAGCAGACTTAACACAAAAGGAGTTCATCCATCATCCAGAGCCTTCGGAGCTAAAATTAACTTTATCCCCTAATATCCAACAAAGGGGACGCAGGACATTCTCAACCGAGGTAACCTGCTAAAATTGTTTAACGAAACATCAGCTCTAAAGAGATAACTTCCCAGGACCTTTTTTCCGTCGAATTTCAACCAAACGGAAACAATGCGGACATCGAGGAAACCGTCACAACTTGGGCCTCAAAGGACCTGGTAGAAAAGATATATTCTGCAAGACCCCAGTTTGAACCATGGGGCATTTCCATTACACGACACAAGCGTCCAAGGTATCCCTATCCTTTACAAAACAGTACATGTTACCAAAAAAAGGGAAACGGAAATAGAGGATGTCAAACCACCTGTCTGCGAGGTGCTCGGGCTTCCTCGCCAGCAGCATCAACTGTAAGGAATAGGACCCCCCCGTCAGATAACCCGCAAACAACTGGTCATCATGACGTGGATAGAATGGATTGGTCTTGAATACCCATGGTACTGAGTAACAAACCTACCTAACCCAGACCCAAATTTCTTCAGGGCAATGTATAACAGGAAGCACCCTCAGAATTTAAAAAAGCCTCCAAGTGTTTCGTTTTGCTCATGGAAAGTGCATGGCTTCCAAGAAATAGCGCACGAGAGGCGCTAGGGGGCGCACAGCGAGATGGCTGCCTGAGCTGCAGCTCCGCCGGGCGATCGGCAACTTTGGTGGATCTCGCCGGTTTCGCCCCGGCCGCCGACTCCCCGAGCACCTCAGCGGATGGGGTAGTGCTGTGGCATTAAATGCGGTGAAGAGGGACCCCCGGCGGCCATGGATTGCTCCTTAACTCGTCGATAAAAACAGCGGAATGTCCGAGTGCCTGACAAGATGGCCGCCGCTGGGGGACATAGGCACAGCGACGATGGAGCAGGCAAACCTCGATCGTCCATCCATGCTCACCGCAGCATTTCGGAGGTAGGGTCTTGATATCTGGCCCTCCCGCTGCCGCTGCACTGTCCTTTTTCGCGCTGCAGAGCACCAGGAACCCCCGTAATAGCGCCGAGGCAAATGCCTGACAAGATGGCGGCCGCCTCTGAGAAAGCGCGGGCATAGCCGACCCCTCTCCGGACCCAGGGACTGTGCCACGACCTTGATGGTGGTCCGGTGCAACAGCGGAGGTGACTGCAATCTGCAACGTTCCCAGCGTGGAGGGCAGAACTGACCGCAGGCACAGGAGGTGGCATGTACACACGCCTGACGGATGTATAGCGCTGGCTGGTAGCAACGCGCGCTGAGGGTGGCGGACAGTCTGCGCTCGTCTGTGCTGCCTACTGCACTACAGGAGTTCACCCTTGCTCCAGGAACCTGTCGACATCGCTGCCCTGCCCCTTCAGCCCACGAGAGCACGGTGCTTTTATTATATGGCGCCCAGGTCAGTGGCTGACAGAGTAGCGAGGGCTGACTAGCGACCACGTGCGTGTCTGCCCCTCTCAGATCGGCGCACACAGACCCCGGCATTGTTGGTCCACCAAGGCGGGAGCGGAGGTTTGCAGCTTGTCATGCGTTTGTGCCTGCGGGGAAGGCATACCTACTGCGATGGCTGCTTAGAGGTGCCGTATGCGGGGGGAGAGTGAAGTGCCTACTGCGACTACACGCCGCCTGGGGGGTCGGTAAGGCCCGAGGGCTCCTCTACACAGCGAACTGCCGCACCGGATCGCACATTCTGCACGGCTGAGTGACCACTGGCCGACTGTGTTAAGGGGGTTTGCTGGACAGCGGAGCAGTCAGCGATCAGCCGGCGTTCGGCCAAATACCCTCACACCCAGGAGAGTGTCACCTTCATCCTTTACGAAAGGCGGTGGGACGATATCTTCAACGGCGGGCATCCCACGGGTGGGGATCACCACGGCGACAGCGACCAGAGTTACGAGGGCATCGGGGCCCACGTGCAGGAAGACAGTGTCCCCGAACGCCACCATGGGCAAGCCGGACAAACACCAACAAAAGCTGTCCTTTGAGGCCAAAAAAACGCAGAAGTCCACTGACGAGGTGGTGGAGGATGAGGCAGGGCCTGCGCCCAATAACAACATAGAAAAGATCCTACTGGCGATTCAGTCGAACCTGCAGGACATTAATGGCAAGCTGGATAACTTAACTTGCAGAATGGACAGCATGGCGGCACGGCAGGAAAAGCATGGCGAGCGACTGGATGAGGCCGAAACACGCATATCCGCGGTCGAAGATGAGGCGCGAGCCTCCACCTCAAAATGCGCGGATATGGAACGGCTCCTGGAGGTGATAAGAGGGAAGGAGGAGGATTTGGAGGCGCGCTCGAGACGCAACAACGTACGGATCGCGGGCCTGCCGGAGTCCACCAACACCGGACGGATGGAGACCTACGTGGAAACGCTATGCAAAGACCTGTTCGGGGCTGAGGCCCTATCGCCCCTATTCATCGTGGAGCGTGCACATAGATCACTGGCCCCGAAACCACCACCCGGCGCAACGTCAAGACCGATTGTAGCGCGAATCCTCAACTACCGAGACAGGGACACGATCCTTCGGCTAGCGAGAGAAAAAGGGAAGATCCAGCATCAAGGGAACTCCTTGGAATTTTATCCTGACCACACAGTTGCGGTCCAGCAGGCCCGGAAAGAATACACCGCAGTGAAGGCCAAATTGCGTGATTTGAACATTGTGTATTCCATGATGTATCCGGCGCGCCTAAGAGTGGTGTGGAAAGAGAAAGCGACTGTACTGACGTCACCGAAGGCAGCACAAGAATTTGTCAAGAAGGTGCAACGGGAGATGAGGGACAACTCGCAAAATGAACAACGCCGTGACTCGGACTGAAGGCGTGGGGTTGCTTCTTGGTCTGCCACTGGTGAGTCTATTGTTCTGTCCAAAAACATGCGTTTTAGCATGGCCACTGTTGTCCACACTTGACTGGCCTGCATGATCCTGTTCTCCTGTGTGAACGATTGTGGTGTTGGTACAACATAAACTGCGTGTTTGGATGGAGAGGGCCTACTGGAGCTCGGAGACTACTGTTCGATAATGCGGAACACTGCTGACTTTGGTTTGTGAATGCCCCGCGATACATGCACACTTGATGGCACAGTATTAGCCAACACTGACAAGCGACACTGGTACCATATGGCGTTTACTCTGTGCAGGCTAGTTCACGTATGGCGGACAACTGCCCCTTGTGTGATATACTCTGCTTAATATGCGCTAGCTTTGGGACGCCTCAATCACAGACTACCTGCGGTCTCCGATACAATATGTGTGGCGATCAGCACAAGTGGGAGGCGGTGGGTTCTGTTCCTTGCTGTTTAAATGATGTAACTGCATTGGGGTCGCACTGTTCCAGGCATGTTGCTCAACCAGTGGCTCTGTTGATGGTTGTTCAGGGGGTCGGGGGGGGGGCGGCGAGTGTTCACCTAAACTGCGTTTCATACAGCTTATTTAGCATCGCCCACACCTGTACACCGGGTGGAGAGTTGTGCCCCTGGCGGACCTCCATGAGGGTATAACCCAGTAAGAGTTTGGTTCTGGGCACTGTATTTATGGTTGTGAAAGTTACAGATTGGTGCACTGGATGGGAATGGCTTCGGCAGGTTGGGGTTGCTGGAGTGGGTGGGTTAAGGGGGGGCGGGTTGTTTGGATGTATTGTTAGACCGACAGAGTATGAAGTGTCTTTTCGTGCTGTTTCCCCGTTAGTCCTGGCTACTGCTGTGCCAATTGGGACTCCTAAAGGTGAGGAGCTGGCAATACCTATGCAATTGATTGGGAGTATGCGGTCATGCCTTATGTCACTCAGATTTGATGGGGGCCAGGGAGTCGGGTAGACGCAGCTTAAACGTTCTCACATGGAACATTAGAGGTTTCTCGCAGCCACGTAAAATACGGCAGATATTTGCCAGCCTGACAAGGTGGAATGTGGACATAGCATTCCTACAGGAATCTCACCTGGCCCCGCACACACACGCACAGCTGGGGTCAAGGTGGGCGGAAGAGGTTTACAGGGCCTCGTACTCTTCTTACTCTAGAGGGGTGATCATTTTGGTAAAGCGGGGGGTGGGATTCGAGACTCGCACTGTAACACAGGACCCATCAGGTAGATTTTTGCTGGTATCAGGTACATTGAGAGGCCAGAAAGTGACGTTGTTGAATGTGTATGGTCCTAACACAGACGCCCCGGACTTTTTCCGGGAGGTGTGGGGACACTTGCAGAAGCACAATAGCACGCACATATTATGTGGAGGTGATTGGAACGTGACTCTACGTGATGGCTTGGACCGATCAGCTAACTCCGTAGAACAACACAAACAGTCACGCATACTGGTGGGACACATGATGAAAGACTTGGGTTTGGAGGATCTTTGGAGGTTGAGGAACACTGACGCATCTGGGGCCACGCACATTACGGCTTCACACAACAGCTGGTCAAGGCTGGATTACTGGCTGGGCACCAAAGACCTGGCGCTATGGGTTCGGCACCTGCAGGTGCTCCCTCGCACACTTTCAGACCACAATCCCATCCTATTGCAATTAGACATTCCAAGATACACACCCCCTCCCTTCCAATGGCGTTTTAACTCGCGTGCTCTAACTGACACGGTTTACGCAGACACGATTAAAAAGGCGATTAAGGATTATTTTGACCTTAATGCTCCATCGACTGATGACCCTTGCGTCCTCTGGGAGGCATTCAAGGCCACGCTAAGAGGGGTCTGTATTAGCACCACATCGGGGGTTCTGAAGGATATTAGAGCCCAGATACGCAGATGCGAGCAGCAGATGAGAGACCTGGAATCCCTATATGAGTCCACTCAGGATGTCCTACACCTAGCTAAACTCCGGGAAGTACACACAGAGCACGTAGACTTTCTCGACTCCGAAATGAAATATCTGAACCGTACACATGTGGCTAGAGCCTTTGGGGAAGGAGGTAGACCGAGGGCTTTTTTAGCTCGGAAAATATGTACAGGTCGCGGTCCTACTGCGATACTTAAGGTGAAGAACAGGGAGGGAGACACACAGACCCATGCTGCAGACATCTTGAAATGCTTTGTTAATTCTTTTGGGTCCCTCTACAAGTCCCAGCCCACTGCTCCGGCTGCTGACACCTATGAATACCTGCACGATGTGGCGATCGGATGGCTGTCAGATGCGCATAGGGAATACTTAGCAAGGCCTATCACGGCGGATGAGGTGACTGAGATCATAGGCTCACTTCCGAATGGCAAGGCGCCTGGCCCGGATGGGTTTACCTCGGAATTTTACAAACAATATGCAGACATCCTAGCGCCACACTTAGTGGATATGTATGGCACCTCCTTTGAGAAAGCGGTGCTCCCCCCCACACTACGCGAAGCCATGATTATCGCTCTCCTGAAACCATCTAAAAATCCGGAGGAGTGCGACTCGTACCGGCCGCTGTCCTTAATAAACGTTGATTCGAAAATTCTTGCGAAGCTTATAGCCAAGCGGCTGTCACCACTGATGACCAGTTTGGTCCTGCCGGACCAATCTGGCTTTGTGCCCTCAAGATCAACCGCACATAACACTAGGACTCTCTTTGCACTCTCGCACTACCTGCAACCTTCGGTCAAAGCAGTAGCAGTCATGCTCGACGCGGCAAAAGCGTTTGACTCCATTGAATGGCGGTATATGATCACCGTCCTCAATAGAATGGGGTTTCCTAAGCGATTTGTACAATGGGTCTCCCTGCTTTACACGCAACCACGTGCCAGGGTCAGAATCAATGGATACGTTTCGGATCATTTTGCAATTGAGCGAGGGACGAGGCAAGGCTGCCCGCTCTCGCCTCTATTATTCGCGTTAGCACTGGAACCTCTGGCATGTCTGATACGGCAGAACTACAAGGATTCGGCACTGCACTTCATAGCCAGGCCGCTTCACATATCATTGTATGCGGACGACATGTTACTGTATGTCCGTGACCCTGAGACTCACTTGAACGCCCTACTCCGGGAATACATCCGATTCGGAGGGCACTCGGGTCTGGCAATAAATTGGTCCAAATCCTCTATAATACCCCTCACTGACACCACTTCCCCCTTTGTAGTGGATTTTCCGCTAGAGTGGCAACAGGACCCGATCAGATACCTAGGGGTCATGTACCATAGAGATCCGGATGAGGTGCTTCGGGCGAACTACGGTGTGGTACTCTCGAAGCTGGAGGACAGTATCAAGCGCTGGATACATCTGCCCCTTTCCCTAGCCGACAGGATAGCGGTTGTTAAAATGAACATACTGCCCAAGCTACTATACCTGTTTAATAACATTCCAATCACACCACCGCAGGCTATATTCCGTCAAATAAACTCCCTGGTGAGGACCTTGATTTGGGCGGGCAAACAGGCCCGTGTGGATCTGCGGACTCTTACACTTCCACTTGCGAGGGGCGGTTTCGGTGTACCTGATTTCCTCCTATACTACCTATGCGCGCAGGCTCAATACGCGGCGTATTGGTACCATGCAGTTCCATACCTCACTCATACCGCTATAGAGGAGAGCGATGCACACCCTGTTCCCCTCACAGCAATAATCTCACACACCCGCCCCCCGCTACATGCTAGGGATATCAACACAGTGGACACTACGGTTAAAGCCTGGCATAGACTGGGGCACCTGGCACATAAGACCCCACTGTATGCACCGGCCATGATGCTACACCACCATCAGGAGCTCTCAGTAACTGGGGAAAGCGTCGGAATGTCCCTACTGACCAGAGCTGGTATTGATAGGATGGGGGACGTGTTTCAGGGAGGCGAATTCGTAGGCCTCGACAAACTGGGTTATGTTCAAAACCAAACATCCATGTTTCGCTTCACATATTTCAGACTCACTAGAGCCCTGAGGGAGCATTACCCCACGTTCCCTTCGGAACCAGAATGCCTTGCACCACTGCAACTATTGATCACAACTAACGATTTATCACACCTGGTGTCTAGGCTTTATTCAGCTGCACAATCAGAACTAGATGGGCATGAATTGAAGGCAAAGGGGCGGTGGGATGCACTGCTCGACACACCGTTGTCAGATGAAGAATGGGCTAGCGCCTGCGCCCTGACACAGATACTTACAACCAACGGTAATCTGAGGATAATTCACTTTAAATTCCTTCACCAAATTTATTACACACCAGCAAAACTGCTAAAATTCGGGTTTCAGGAGGAGGACAGATGTAAAAGGTGTAACCAGGAGGGTGCGGGTTTCGCGCATTTGGCGTGGGACTGCGCCACGGTAGGGTGTTACTGGGTGGAGGTAACTACCACATTGTCTGTTATGCTGGAGGAGGAGGTACACTGTACACCCAAAGTCTGCTTGCTGGGGATAGTACCACAATTCAGGGCTTTGAAGCGAAAGTTCTGTGCAGTAGCATTATTATTAGCTAAGAGACAAGTGGCACAATGCTGGCACAGTCGTAAAGTGCCGAAGATAAAAACATGGTTGCATGACATGTCCACCTGTCGCGACAAACTACAAACTTATGAAGAGTTGTTACCAGCAAAGACGAGACCAAAAAATATGTGGGTTTATTTAGAGGATTATCTTGCTTCCCTACAGGATGGTGAGGAACTTCGTCCCTTGGACTGAATGGGTTGGACGACTGAATGGGTAATCACGGGGCAGGTGCAGGATGACGGCGGGAAGTGGGGGGACCTATGAATGCCACCACAACTGCCATGTAGCACGTTGGGGTTACACTGTATGGTCTGAGTTGGGGTATGTTGTTCTATTGTTCTTGTTATCAAAAGAGAAAATGTGAGACTCAGTTCTATTACCAGCTATTAGCCATACATACGATACACTACAGTATTCTGCGTCATGTGTAACATTCACTTGCAATGTTGGTTAATGGTATTAACGTAGCGAGCCGGCCCCAGGGTTGTAGGCTCATGCTGTGTCAACTGCTTTGTTTTCAATAAAGGTCTTACGCAAAAAAAAAAAAAAAAAAAAAAAGAAATAGCGCACGACCACGAAACGCAAGTTTTCTTCCAACAACAAGACGTAATCTTGATCCAGGAGTCATGGAAATTCAAACCCACCTCAATCCCAGGATTCAAAAAACACCACATATTTGCAGAAAGTTTTTCAACTTTTGGGCATCCCCGCGGTGGATTATCAACCTATGTAGCTCAAAAATATAATTGGGTATCAGAAGATCTGGACGTGGGTTTCAATTGGGCTCAAGTGATCAGAATCACCGAAACCCCGCCACTCGGGACTCAACAGTGGCAACTTTTAATAATCAATGTCTATATCCATCCTGACAGGAAGTCACAAAAAGAAAAATATGCAAGCCTATTATCATTGATCAAAGTAATGCAAAGAACCTACTCCCAATGTCAACTGTTCATCTCCGGGGACTCCAACTACGATCTTATTGGAAAAAACATGGCAAAGGCGAAGACAACATCAAATAGTGGTGGAAAAAGTTAGCGTCTAGCTTAAAAGAATTAGGACTGTCAATTTTGAATGGCAACACAAAAGGGGACAGGCCGGCACGCATTACATACCTGAGCGGCAGGGCCCATTCAACAATCGACTACACTATTGTAAGTGATGAGCTAATTCCCGGCATTGAATCATTTCAAATTGAACATCATGTAGAAAGTGATCACTTCCCCCAAATTACAAGTCTGAATATCGCGCCCAACACGGTGCCAAGAATGACCTCTCTCCTACACCACGCATCAAAGTTTAATCTAAAAAAATTAAAATGGCGCGGAGAAGGGTTGGGAAAAATTGAGGAGACTGTTAAAGCTCATATGGCCAACCTAGGGACCCAAAAAGAGGAGGAGCGTGTACCCAACTGGGAGCAAATGATTCTGGACCTATTGCAAAAGTTTCCAGGAAGGCCAGGGAATCAGAGCAACATTAACATCAAGAAGGAGCCTTGGTTCAACATGGACCTAAGATCAAAAAAAAGAAAGGTCGCCAAGGAGGTCCGAGCACTTGCTAGCCAAATATACAAACTTTTAATTGAGGGAAAAAACCCTAATAGTCGAGACTTCTGGGGAATCATAAATGACCTAAATAAAGGGGCAAAACTCCAACAGGAAGCAGGGGTCGGAGCAGAAACTTGGACCCTCCATGTGCAAACCTTATACTGTGATACAGACCCAGGCCCCGCTAACGGTTTACGAGTGATACAGGTAAATGAGGAGAAAATAAACGGAGTTAAGAGTAAGGAAAATAAAGAATCCAAGAGCAAGGAAGATCTACAGGGGTCCACTGAACTGGCCGATTTAACCACCAAAAGTGGTTAAATAAAGCCTTACTCCTTACTTCGAAGTGGCGTGTGCTACCTCCCCGATCACACAAGAAAGATCAAAAAGGTATGAAAGCTTTATTCATTTATGGACAGATGCTTTTCCAAGCATAAACTATAGATACAAACAATGCACAGGCACTGGCTGCCCCAATTCCTCATTAATACACTCCAGGGGAATGATGCTTGCCGTTTTGCATTGCAGAGATTCCCTGGACCAAGCTCTGAACAATTTTCCAACTGAAGCCCCCTGGGGGGAGGCAGCACACGCCACTGACAAACACATTCAAGGGGTTTTAGCTCAGACAGGCTCTTATGGTTTCCATTTTTCACGATAATTTTTTAGCAAATGAGTGCCAATATTGAGGATAACAGAAAACCATGTGAAAATCGAGGTAAGAGGTTCATTGCTACTGGTTTTGAGTGTGAGCAAACACTAATATTTTGCCAACAAAGTAAGACAAGGTCTCTCTTATATTTTCCAGAAATATTCTGAAGTCCTGAAGAGAGTTCCTCTTCCAAGGAACTCGAAACGCGTTGTCCACCACTGTGTTAGGCCAATCGTCCAAATGTCCTAAAAACCATTTGAACATTTTCATATGTTTCGATGGCCTATTGTATAAACTTGTGACTGCTTCGTTGAAAATACGTTCCAAGTGTTCTATCTGCTTAATATTATGCTTGTAGTATTGAGTTACTATTTTTGTTTTTCTCTGTTTTCTTTCTTATTTTCTTTGATGATGTCTAAAAGAATTGTACATATGAGTATGAATGAGAACGTATGAGTGATTGATAGAATGCTAGTTATAAGTGAGCGCAAACTTTTGTAGATAGGTTTCTTTTCATTTCTCTCTCCTGTGGTTTTTATGCTAGTTTATAATGAAGAAAAAGTATTTGTCTAAATAATGTGTCTTGATTCTATATTTGAAATAAAATAGATTGATTCCAATGAATATTTGATTGGAAGAATCAGTTTGACTTTGTTCTTCATGGTCCAGTCAGGAGATGATTAAATTTCAGTAGTGGCAATTGGTTGTTGTTTCTTAGTTTATAAGGCTTGGCCTTACTGCAGATTATCCACACCTTCCTTTGGTTCACGCACTTTAATTAGTGGACAGCATATAACAGGCCAACTTCTCATAGTCTTCTCGTAATCGTAGCTTGTTGTCAGCATGCTGCCATGCAGCACATCCTGAATGCGTGGTCAGCTTTAGTGCAAACAGAGCCAACATTCTATGATGACCACCAGTCTATACCTCACTAAAAGGCAGTCACTGTAATGGTATTTGGAATTCTGCCTCCATACCCCTGACCCTCCCGAAGGAGTAAGCATAACCTTCAGCCTCACTTGCTGACTTCTACATTACTGTCAGAACTTTTCAAAAACACATACTGTGGACAGTGGACCACTTTTAACACCCTACAAGCACCAATCCAACTATTTCCAATATTTTCATTTAAATTGTTTTTCAAATCGTGTGCAATAATCAGAATACTCCCTGTCCAGAGAGTATAACCCAACAGCTTTGGGTAAACACGAGATTAGCAAAAAGTTCCGAAATGCACCACTTTGGCAGTCAAAGTTACACCATATGTCAGTGAAGGAGTATATATTCGAAAGGAGATAGTCCAAATAAAAGAGCGCTGAGTCCAAGATTGCAAGCAAGTGTTCAGGATTCTTTTAATTTTCAGATCGAAAAGCCAGCCAACGCGTTTCGTTCCTTCAGGAGGAACTTCTTCAGGGCTGTGAATCGTGAATAAACATACAAAAACCACGTGTGAGTGCCTACAACAAACCAATGTTGTGCTTAATACCTACAAAAACAATCAATGTTAGCATTACCAAAGGCAAGCTAAGATTAAAAACAAACTAACATTAAAATTGCAGCAAAAAATGGAAGAATTGTATACGTGGGGAGGGAAGAAAGGAGTTATCCTATCCTATTTACCCCATTCTTTAGCTGCATGGAACATTTAAAAAACGGGAACATATTAGGGGGTGTGTTTTCTTACTACATTTCCCTGTTCAGGCCAATTATATCTAACAGCGAAGTTCTAGATTAGGACACATATCAAATTCCGACACATTCAGTCCATATGTATCATAGTGTTGTCAAGGTTACATTTAACAAACAGCGCTCACATTATTTGGCTTTTTTGCCAGATTCATGACTGCTAAACATTTCCAAATTATACACTCGGTTAATCAGCTAAAAATGATTCATATTGCCACATCGGAAAAGATAAAGTTCCGTTTGTGCATCATAGAATGACCAATACTGTTGCCAAGGATGGTATCAAAGAAGCAAGTCCATTTATTTAGGGATGTATCTATCAAAGGAACAATTCCTACAGGTCTATAGTCAGCTATGCCGGTCATGATAGGCACACATGGCATCGCTACACTTATCTCCAAGTCCATAAGTTTATGAGAAAGGCACATGCATGTCTGAAAATGACTATTTTCGTGTTTCCCCATATGGCAAGGAAAAATGCAATACAATGAAACAGTGCAAGGGTAAAAGTAAGATTCCTACCAGTAATGATGGATGACAAAAATAAGGATTTCTTGAGCCGGGATCAGAGATTAACCATAGATATATATATCCTATGTCTGGATGTCGACGAGTAGGTGAGGTCACCAGATAATATTTCAGAAAGGTAGTTGCCTAAAAGTAATGTGTAAAAAAGGGAAAGTATCCTTGAGGACATATGTACCTTAATTTCATAGCTTTCTTAGACTATTGAAATAATCATTTAGTTTGTAAAGGCATATCAAGGCCTTTCTTACAGTGGGTATATGTAATCAAAAATTACCTTGTATCTTCCAAAAGGAATACACCTTATGAAAGCCTTCCTGCAGATTTTTCAATTATCTCTACTGTTTCTTATTTTTCATTTCTTCATCATTAGTACCGATGAACTGTAAAGTTTTCTTGCTGAATTATAACCTGCAAGAATGTTGAGAATTATGGCTAATTCCATTACATAAAGCTATGACGGCTAAATGAATCCTACTTTATCAGAAAGAAACTACTGGAGGGCGCGTAGCTTGAAACGAATTAGATGACATACCTTTAAATATTTTGACGGTTCGTATTATTCACTGTCACTTGTTCCAATTTAGAAATCCCTAATCGACTCCTGCGAGGTTATCACATTCAGGTAGTTACCTTGAAAGAAAGATTTTTTATTTTAAAGTAAGTAACCATTCTTGCACATATTGCAACAATGTTTCTAAACCACGGGAAGTATTTGCAACTTATGCATAAGTTGCAAATACTTCCCGTGGTTTAGAAACATTGTTGTCATGCACCAAGGCAATATGGAATTATTTCGTCCAGCTTCTTCAAACACATTTGAACAATAAGGGTGGACGCTCCTTCTGACGCAAGATTATCTAAAAGATTGCACTATGTCCGTTTTCGTGTGATTTTATGCAATATGTGCCTGTCATGACCGGCATAGCTGACTATAGACCTGTAGGAATTGTTCCTTTGATAGATACATCCCTAAATAAATGGACTTGCTTCTTTGATACCATCCTTGGCAACAGTATTGGTCATTCTATGATGCACAAACGGAACTTTATCTTTTCCGATGTGGCAATATGAATCATTTTTAGCTGATTAACCGAGTGTATAATTTGGAAATGTTTAGCAGTCATGAATCTGGCAAAAAAGCCAAATAATGTGAGCGCTGTTTGTTAAATGTAACCTTGACAACACTATGATACATATGGACTGAATGTGTCGGAATTTGATATGTGTCCTAATCTAGAACTTCGCTGTTAGATATAATTGGCCTGAACAGGGAAATGTAGTAAGAAAACACACCCCCTAATATGTTCCCGTTTTTTAAATGTTCCATGCAGCTAAAGAATGCGGTAAATAGGATAGGATAACTCCTTTCTTCCCTCCCCACGTATACAATTCTTCCATTTTTTGCTGCAATTTTAATGTTAGTTTGTTTTTAATCTTAGCTTGCCTTTGGTAATGCTAACATGGATTGTTTTTGTATGTATTAAGCACAACATTGGTTTGTTGTAGGCACTCACACGTGGTTTTTGTATGTTTATTCACGATTCACAGCCCTGAAGAAGTTCCTCCAGAAGGAACGAAACGCGTTGGCTGGCTTTTCGATCTGAAAATTAAAAGAATCCTGAACACTTGCTTGCAATCTTGGACTCAGCGCTCTTTTATTTGGACTATCTCCTTTCGAATATATACTCCTTCACTGACATATGGTGTAACTTTGACTGCCAAAGTGGTGCATTTCGGAACTTTTTGCTAATTACTGTCAGAACTATCTGGTCCATGAAAGCTAAGTTCCTGAGAGTGTTGCGATTCAAGAGCTTTGTGCTTGGCCACAGTCCCATTATCACGGTGATCATCAAAGCTTGGAATGCTCTCCCTCTGTAGCCCTTTAGTGCGGGGTCACGCTCTCCCTAGTTATCCTAGTGTTTTACAAATCTGTCATTCATTTATTTATGCATTAAGTCATTCAAGAGAGGATAGGATACCTGATACACTTTGTGGACCCTTTGAAAATGGGGCATGTGTGGCATCCAACCTTGAAACATAATCTGAAAAGTATATGCTGTCATCTAACATGTACAGCAGAAGTTGTCATTTTGAATCTACTTTTTGCATTAAATGATAGTGCATACAATTGGACTTCTGAGACTTTCTCTCTCTTTTTGTCCACACTGAGCAGCAAGCAAACAAGGGAATGTCACAATGGTACAGGGCTAGAAAAGAGGAGATCTTCAGCAGGGTGGCATCCATCACAACAACAGAGGGGAAGCAGGAGTCCTCCTCTGCAGATGCAGGGCCTCCTGGGCTTCAGAACAGGCACTAGATCGTCCAAAAAATGTCTTCAGGAGGTGGGCACATTGGAGGGTGAGGCCAGGAGGAGCAAATAGTGGCTATGGTTAGGGAATGAGCCCACCTCACCTTACCCTCCTCCTCCTTCCACGATCAGTGCCCTACTAACTGAAGATGAGCAGGGAATGGTTCCTATTGCCCAGACATCTATGAGTTCTTTTGTGCTTCCTACACCTCAGCCTAATCCTCCCCCTGCCCATCATTCCCCTGGAGTGTATTAATGAGGAATTGGGGCAGACAGTGCTGAAGGCAATCATCAAGTGGTTTGCTGCCCTGTTGTCAGTGCAGGCTGATCAGCACAGGGCATCCTCCTAATCTCTCACATCCTCTACCTGCACTTCACACTTTCTGTTTTTACCAGACCCCCCATTCCATTACACTTGTCACTGCCCCTGAATCTCAGTGTCCAAAGGAGGTGTTAAGTACTACCCCAGTCCACATGTCTGCACAAGACAACATGCTCTTGGCCATTGTACCATTGGACTTTGAACAGGATTGTTGTGTATAAAGATGATTCTTCCACCACTGAATTACAAGTAAGTACTCTTTATTTGGCCCCGCTGGTGAGCAAGCATCTACACAGGTTATCTCCACTCTCAGGCTCAACTGGCCCAACCCATGATCACAATTCAAACCCTGCTTTCCATTACAACTTAAGAAATCTAGAACCTCACAACTCACGCAGGAGACGAGAATTAAAGAACAAAACAGGGATTGCCTGGAATTGTATTCAAATAAAGCCCACTCCGGGGCTTTATTTAAATATGCAGGGTGGGGTTCGGCAGTCCCTGAAGCCTCGGTGGTCCTAGGCAGTGCCTTATTTGTTCGGTATTTATAAAGGAAACAAGTGGTCCTTAGCATATGGGAATAAGAGTACACACAGATATATTATATAGACCACAATGGGCTGCTATATAGTTCACAATCCCTTGTCCAGCCGGACAGGGAATTTTTATTGAATTGGTAGGTTGTTTGATGTAAAGATACAGCACATAACCAAAACAATAGGGTTACAGTAGGGCACAGTCCTGTGCCGTACGTGAGAAGGAAAAAGAACAGTGAGTGGAAGAAATAGCAGGCAAACGGGGTGAGCTTACAGGTCACTGATGTGAATTTAAATTAACAGTGTATCCTGGAGTTCAACATGCATACAATAATACAGTGGGGTCACATGTATGGATTACTCGTAAAGGAGTCGACGTTTCGATCCCAAGCTCGGTTTATAAGGGGATCATCTTCAGGACTTGGAAATGATTTTGCCTGAATAAAGCTTTTAAACAAACGCCAAGTGTGCGTCTGTGATTGAAATCTCTTCAATTGAGATGGCCCCAATGCAATAAATATCATACAGTGGCCATGATCTGAGGGTTTCCTCTGGTATGGATCGATATTAAAGGGCACAACAGGGTCGTTGCTTGCGTACACTGTGCAGGTACCGCGATTCGGTGTGCAATAATAGTGTCGCGTTTGGTTAACTTGAAAGTGGTAAAAGACACATCAGAGTCGATGCTTGCGCGCACTTGTGCAAGTACCCCCGTGCAGTCTGCGGTAATAGCGTCGCGTTTTCGTAGATAATTGAAATTGGTAAATTGCGTTCTCGATAAAAGTGAAAAGTCACTGGTGCCTTATAATTGTGATTTACTGGACTGCATGATGCCAAATGGCATTGCGTGGTGTTTCTTGTCAAATTGATGAGTTTCCAGCGTGGGCATTAGCGCCATCTCGGTCGCGGTAAGAGAGTTGAATAATCTCGTAATGCTTTCTTCCTATGTGAAGAAATCCTATGCTTCGGCGTAGTCAAATGGCGCCGTGTGAGCGTTGCGGCCAGAGTGGTGACTGGTCCGCGAGGAAATGAAGATACGATGGGGTAGCCGGTAACGCGCTGTGCCTGGCAGGATTTGTTCGGTAATCACACGGACAGTACTTATGGTGTTACAAAGTGATACTCTCATAGAACTCTTGCTGTTGTAGAATTACCCAGGCTTCATTTGTCTAATAGTCACTAAGATTATGTTTGGTAGGTGCATTTTAATAGTAGAAAAGTTTGCAGTTAAAATGTCCTATAAACAGATGATTTTCACAATAAATAATAGACAAGTGTTGTCAGAAAAAGACGACCTATACACTCAGTTATTTATTTGGAAAAAAACTAACCTTTATTAAAACACAAATAAATAGAAATGTATGTTTAATAAAACAAACAGTATAATAAAAAAACGTGGGTTGGACTCCAGTAGAAGCAGCGTAGGAAATCTGCAAGACAAAAATGAAACATAAGTATGTGTGCTATGTGGAAGAGGTAAAGAAAGGTAGTCTGAATGAAAGGACGATAGTGAGAATGGAACGGAGGGGGACTGGGTGGAAGGGAGAAGGGAAGGGAGAGTCAAAAGAACAGAGGGAGGAGGAGACAGAGCGTCGGCCTACTGCACCCAGCCCTTAGTGTTTACTCTCCCATCACCCATTTGTCTAGGATGCTGGGGTCCACGAGAAAGAGTGTGGTTGAGCAAGTCCTTAAAATGAAACACATGAGGCCAGAGATTAGTGGCCATAATAACAAGGAACGGCGATAACATAATCGCCGTTTTAGCGGCAGGAAACTGCAGCTAAAGCAGCGATAAGGGGTTGATAATATGCCCTTGTGAATTCCCATAGAAGCCCAAGTTCTGGTGTGAACCTGGGCTTATATGGGAATTCACATGGGCATATTATCAAGCCCTTTATTGCCGCTTTAGCTGTAGTTTCCTACTGCTAAAACGGCGAAATTGTTATCGCCGTTCTTTGATAATATAGTCTTACATTCTTAGGTACGGGAAAATCGCTTGCATGCACCTGTGCACCCTGGGTGCTGCACCCCAAGCCCTTTCCCCCACACAGTGCTCAATTGTAGGTCTTGCAAACTGAGGCTTCACTGCTCACCTGCCACCACCGGTGTGTCCCACGACGTGTTGGTGCAAGCTCCGAGTCTGGGTTGCGTTTGTACGGTAGACCAGGTCTCCGGTCGGGGATGGGGTCTTATTACCACGATAGAAGGTTTCAGAATGCCCAGGGCATCATTGCGCGGTCAGCTCCCGCTCTGCCCTTCTTGAGGCAATTTAATTGAATGTTTGACAAGGGAGAAATAATTTAATGGTGGAAACGTCTAGAGGTAAATGTAGGTTTATTTCAAGCTTGATAGAAAACAGGAGTTGAGTGCATCCTTTGTTTTTGAAGTATGATCTACCAACTGTTAGTGGTAATCATGGTTAAAAGAGGAGTTGGAGGGCTCGAGAATTCACAAGGTTAAATAATAATACATTATACGAAGGTTTAAATAGAAAGGAACAGAGCGCATGCTAGAAGCATAATGTGCACATGTAATGCAGTGGCAGAAGCCTGGGTGCATGTACACTTGGTAATGAGCTCAGTACGGTGCCCTAAAAGCCAACGCCACATGTCTGTAAGTCCTTAAAATGAGACAGATGTGACTGATTAAGGTCAGAGATCACATCATTACCCACGGCAACATCGCTTTTTCGCATGTGCGCACTCAGGGTGATGCACCCCACCCTTCCCGCAGCATCGCGCTCAAGAGGTGTCTGTAGGGCAGCACTGCCCGCTGGCTCAGGTCTACAGTACGGTCCAGCAGGTCTTTAAAATGAGACAGAGATGAGACTGAATCAGGTCAGAGATCACATCATTACGCAAGGCAACATCGTTTGTTTGCATCTGCGCTGCCAGGCTGATGCACCCCACCCATCCCGCCGCACCGCACTCAATTGGAGGCCCTGTGCACCCAGGCTGCTCTGCTTACCTGCTATCATTGTGTGAGCAAACACTGCGGGCTGCAGTGCTCACAATTCAGGTGATGGTTGCAGGGTGGTGTACACCTCATGGATCCCTTTCGTAGACGGCGGGCAGTAGGGCTCACAATTTAGAGCCTGTGTTGATTGCCAGGATGGTGTACATCTCATGGATCCCTTTTTTTCATTGTGCATTGTGATATGTGTGATGGATGCGGCCATATCACCTGAGGCAGTGTAGTAGAAGAGGGATGTGCGTCGTCAGGCTTATCCTATTATACGTACGCAAAGTGGGCTGGGCTTCCGTACGCCAGGCCAGCGTAGGGGTGTGAATAATTATTCTGGGGACCTGGGCATTGTTCAGTTCCTGTCTGGAAAGGAAGTGTACTTATGTATGTTTCTTTTGTAGGTTTGACCATGCAAAGTGCGCAATTTACATCAGTGTAGCATGTGTCAGGAGCGCAGCAGCTATCGTTAATGAGATGGTGTTTGAAAAGATTGAATGGTGAACAATACATGTCGTTGTCAAGGTTGTGGATATGCGCAGACACGCATGCCAATGGTGTGCGGTATTATTGAAAGTGTTGCTATTGCAAAGCGTACACATGTGAATGTGGTCGGATGGAGGGTGGATCAGCAGTGAGGTTACATCATACACAGTGATAACACGCATTACAGTCAAGGAATACATGTCAAATGTGAATCTGAAAGTCTCACATGTAACACATTAGTATATTGGTAAAGCCTGACAACAGAGCGTACAGCAAAAGAAATCTACAAATTGCTGTTTACTGTTTGGCACATGTGATCTAGAATGCACACTCTGCCCCTGGCTCCTGTTACTTCTTAGAGCCACGAATACCCAGGCCGGAACGGAGCACAATAATGTGTACACACACACAGACCAGGGGCATGGTGTAACACATATTTGTTTTTTAATAGACCTTTTGAGATGCATGGCAATCACAGGTGCAAGGCTAATGTACAGACCATGAATATTGATCAAGATGATCGTTGCATGTTGTGTGTAGTATAAGATATGTGTACACAGCAAAAAAACTTTTCAAAAACGCTCTCTAAGCAGAAGAGGTGTCGCTGTAGAGAGAATGAGTAAAATGGGTGGGGTGGTCCAACTGTTACAATTGGAAATGTTATGAAGCAATTAAATGCTTTTTTGTAAGGTCACATGGCAATCGCGCACTGAGCGCGCAAGGAGGCCGCATCCGACGCAATTTTGACAAAATATATTTATCATAATGTAAGTTTATTACAGTTAGAAATATATAAATATTAAAATATTTTAGATTATCGCTTGATCTCATATACCGTTTAAAGTTATTTAGATATACTTTTGAAAAAAAAAATATGAGTGAATGGCGTACTCTGCACGACACTATACGTCTGTGACGTAACACAGGACCTGGGAGCGTGTACTTGTACGTGTACTTGCAGCGGGCGCGACCCCATACGTACATGACATAAAGCGTGGCTTGTGACTGTGTACCCGTTGGATACCACAGGAGCAGCTGGGGTGACTTAATGCATATATGAGGTTAGGCGGGATGCGGTGCCACAAAGTTGTTGGATATGAAATGCGCATCATTTACTAGTTTAGCAATATGGCGGATAGTATTTGCGTGGTGATGGAGCTTAGTACGCTACTGGTATGGGAGTGCAGTTTTCTCCGGAAAAAAAATAAACATATTTTTTAGGGAAAATATAAAAAATTACATCATTTTTTTAAAGTTAAAAAAAGTATAATAGACTTGCAAAATATTAAAAAAATATTTAAAAGAATATAGGTTTTAGAAACATTAAAATATGAAATTAACATTTATAAAACCTTAGAAATTCACTGAAAAAACATAGGTTTTAGGCATGTTATAGTTAGGAATTAGCATTTTAAAAACCTTAGAAATTCACAAAAAAACCATAGGTTTCAGGGCCGTTATAGTTAGTTGAACATTTAACTCATATAAAACCAGAGAAATTCACCTGTTACAGTTAGTTGAGCTAACTGTAACTTAAGGGCCCGCAATGCACTGCTGATGATGTCACATATTACATCACTCATGACATGGTCAGAGACATCACTCATGACATCATGCACATGACAATCTAATGCACATACCGATGCTCTTATGTAAACTTTGATACACCCATTCTAAAAAGCTGACTACTATTTTTGAAACCATATACAGAAGAATGCCATATACTACATACCAAAGCGATACAAAAGGGGATGATGGAAGGAGCGTTTGAGCAAATCAAACACTCACCCCCAGTCAACTGATCTGGGTTTAATCCATCACCATTCTTTAGCTCACTCAGCCACCCCGGTTCAGACATGGCCATATGCAAATCAGCCTGACCCTGTGCCTCATGGGAACAGTCCAGCCCGAACTGCCAAGCCATGTATTCCCTGGACTGGAAACAAGCATCCTGGGACCGATTTCGGATTCATATTCCTCATCAGCTACATAGCACTCACTATTTTCTAGGTCTACACACACATCCAGTCACTTATACTTGTAGTTCCTCATCAATACAGATCTATAATAAGCACTCATGCATCTAAACATACAGTCACACTCCGCCACTCATCCATAGAGTTACTTACACACCTAGTCAGTCATGCAAAGAATCAATCACATACCCATTTAGTCATGTATACAGTTACACACACCAACTTCGTTATTTTTAGACATACTACATCACTTATATATACAGATACTAACACATATTTACTGTCTTATAAAATCACTGATAGAAGCAGACACTTATTTATACACCCACTCTTAAAATAACTTACTCTCATGTATTGTCATTAATATACTCCAACTCTCACATCTACTGCCTTAAAACATATGTAGTTAGTCCCAGATGTACCACTGAGACATCTATTCACTCACCAACACACCTATAGACACACTAACCCACCCATACAGCCCTTTTCAGATGCACTTTTTAATCCATACAACCACTGAATCACACACTCAGACATCTATGCACAGACTCAAACAACCCCCCACGCACCCACCCACACAGACACTCAGGGACCCATAGAGATGCTCAGACTACAAATTTATAACCTAGATATACACTCATGTAGCTATTCAGCAATTCATGCAGTTGCTTACACACCAATAGAGAGACTAATACAGAGTTTTACACAGTTTAATCATTAACCCATGCATTCAGTAAGACACGTTCAATCACTTACTTAAACAGTCAGTCACGCACATACGAAATAATTCCTTTAGGCACTTGTAAATGCATTCATTCTTCAATACACCTTGGCATATGTATATAAAACATATTTAACCTTTACAGAAACACACAGTCACTGGGTGATGTCATGAGTGATGTAATGAGTGATGTCATTTGAGATGTCATCAGTGATGTCACTGACCATGTTATGAGTGATGTAATATATGACATCTTCAGAAGTGCATTGCGGGCGTGCAAGTTTTAGTTAGCTCAAATAACTATAGCAGGCGAATTTATCTGGTTTTATACGAGTCAAATGTTCAACTAACTATAAAGTCCCTGAAACCTATGTTTTTTTAGTGAATTTCTAAGGTTTTTTAAATGCTAATTCCTAACTATAACATGCCTACACACACACACACACACACACACACATATATGTGTATATATATATATATATTATATATATATATATTCACTGAAAAAACCATAGGTTTCACACCAGTTATAGTTAGGAATTAGCATTTAAAAAACCTATTAAATTCACTGAAAAAAACATAGGTTTCACACCAGTTATAGTTATCTGGAAATTTTACTGACATAAAACCATTGAAATTCCACGTTATAGTTAGTTGGACTCACTATAACTTGCGCGCCTGCAATGCACTGCTGATGACGTCACATATTACATCACTCATGACATGGTCAGTGACATCAATCAATCAATCAATCAATTAAGGCATTTATAGAGCGCCCTACTCACCCGGAGGGTCTCAAGGCGCTTGGGGGGGGGGGGGGGGGGTGCCGCTACTGCTCGAACAGCCAGGTCTTGAGCTTCTTCCTGAAAGAGAGGTGGTCTTGGGTCACTCATGACATCACTGTTGACACCATCCAGTGAATGTGTGTCTTTCTGAAAAATAAATATATTTTATATATGTATTTGTAAAGGTCGATGGAAGAATAAATGTTTAAATAAGTGTGTAAATGGATGTTTTTTAAATAAAAAATTGATTGGTTAACTGGCTTATTAAGTGTATCTTAGTGAATACATATATTAGCAAGTAATTTTTAAATATTTAAATATATCTTATCTTATCTTATCTTATCTTAAGTGCAATTTATAGAGCGCACTGACACCTAGGCTTCATGGCGCTGTAAGACAGAGTGAGAGATTGAGGGGGAAACGAAGGTAACAGTGGACTAACCAAGGGGTGGGAAAAGATAGGTTTTGAGAGTTTTTCTGAAGCTCAGGAAGGAAGGGCTGGATTTGATGGAGAGAGGGAGAAGATTCCAGAATGCGGGAGCTAGGTGGGAAAAGCAACGACCACTGAATTTCTTTGTTTTAGCTTTAGGGGTGACTAGCAGGTGAAGGTGGGCTGAACGGAGGTTGCGCGTTGGTCGATGAGGAGTGATGAGGGATTTGAGAAATGCCGGGCCGGTGCAGTGGAGGGCCTTGAATGTAAGGCAGGCCACCTTGAAGGCCACCCTTTGGCCGATTGGTAGCCAATGCAGGCTGTGAAGTAAGGGTTTTGCCGATTGCCATCTAGGAGTTTTATGAATGAGGCGGGCCGCTTGGTTCTGGACAACCTGAAGGCGGTGCAGCAAAGATTGTGGGAGACCGTGATAAAGGGAGTTGGAGAAGTCCAGACGGGAGAGTACTAGCGAGATGATGGCCTGAGTGAGAGCGGTGGGCGGAAGTAAGTGGCAAACTTTGCGGATCTTCCGGAGCTGGTACATTCAGAATGAGATGACCGCACCCACTTGGGCTTTGAGAGACAGTTCGGTGTCGATAATCACACCCAGGGTCTTCACTGATTTGACCGGGACTGGGGGGGGGCCTAGCTCAGAGGGCCAGAACTGCGAATCCCTGAGAGTGTGGCTGAGTCCGGGGAGGGGGAGCTCGGTTTTGCCGGGGTTTAATTTTAGTTGATTCAAATTCATCCAGTGTTGGATATGAATCATGACAGAGTGGAACGTGTTAATGGCATGAGGTGAGTTGAGAGGTAGGATGATCTGTAAATCGTCGGCATAATTGTAGACAGTGATGTCCCATTTCTGGAGTGAGTGGATCAAGGGCCGGAGGTATAGGTTAAACAGGAGTGGTGAGAGGGAGGAGCCTTGAGGGACTCCACAGGTCGTGGGGGTTTTAGTTGCAGTATAGGGGCCTAGACGGACGGCCTGTGTTCTTCCGGTCAGGAAGGACTCTACCCACTTAAGGGCAGTGCCCTGGATGCCTGCCTGTCCGACACGGTGGAGAAGGATGTTGTGGTCCACCGTGTCGAACGCGGTCGACAGATCCAGGAGTACAAGGGCTTGGGGAATCCCTGCGTCCGCATTACTTCTGAGCGTGTCCAGGACTACCAAAATGACGGCCTCAGTAGAGTGGGCAGGTCTTAAGCCAGCTTGGTTGGGTTCGAGATAGCAAGAAGATTCTATAAAGTTAGACAGGCAGCAGGTGACATGGGCCTCCATTAATTTAGAAAAGTAGGGAAGAAGGGAAATGGGACGGTAATTGGATGGTTCTGTGGGGTCGGCGCCCGTTTTTTTGAGGAGAGGCACTAGGATGTCCTCCTTGAGAGAGCTGGGGGTGATGCCACTGCTGAGTGAGCCATTCAGCAGGGTAAGGATACAATCAGATAGATTGAGGCAAACATTCTGTAGGACGGAAGGCGGACAGCAGTCATTAGGAGAGCTGGATTTGGCACGGGTAGTGAGTTCCTCTAGTGAGGTAGAGTTCAGAACCGGGAAAGTGGTAAGAATCAGGGGGTTGTTAGAAGAGGTGTCCAAAGAATGTGGCTGGGGTGAAGGGGGGATAGAATTTTTGATTTTTATGATTTTTTTCACAAAGAAGAGGTTGAGAGTGTCACAGGTTTCTTGAGTTGGGGTCTGGGCGGGTTCTGTCGTCTGTGGTGAGTTCATTCATTACTTTGAACACCTCCTTTGATTTATTAGCCGCAGACGAGATCCTGTTGGAGAAGTGTTCCGATTTTGCTCGGGTGATGGCGGTTTTGTATTCTTTGCGTGCTGCCATGTAAGACAACCTGGCTGAGTTAGAATAGTTGCGTCTACAGATTCGTTCTAGCTGGCACGTTTTCAATTTGTGCTGCTTGAGGTCGTCAGAGAACCACCAATGGGAGTTGTGATGCCTAGTGCGGGGGAATTTGTTCAGAGGGGCAAACTGGTCGCTGGCTGACCTCAACTAGGAACTGATGTCATTTTCTGTAACGTCGAGGTTGTCAGTGGGGTTGAAGACTGGGCGGGTGTCGGCCAGGGTGGTAAGGAAGCCCTGGGAATCATATGTGCTCCATTTCCGAGAGGAGCCATCAGAGGAGCAGGAATCCGGCCAGCGACAGTGATGGAGGTTTCAACTAAATGGTGATCTGACCAGACGCACGGGGATATTACTGGCAGGGACAAAGCTAGGTTGCAGGTCCAGATCTGGTCCAGTATATGACCTTTAATGTGAGTGGTTCTGGAGACCTGTTGAGTGAGGTTTAAGCTGTTTAGAGATTCAAAAAGCTCAGTGGCGTGAGGGCCGGCGTTGGTATCATTGAACCAGTAGTTCAGGTCGCCGAAAAGGGCGAAACTGGAGTGTTGTATGAGTAGATTAGACAGCTGTTTGCTCATGATAGTAGAGAAGGATGGCATAGAATGTGGTGGCCGGTATAGGAGAAGGAAGGTGAAGGCACCGGTGTCAGTTTCCAAGCTAATGAGCCGATTCTCCACCTCAGGGAGGGGGAGGGAGTAGGAGAGAGTAGGGTTTAGGAGCTTAGATATAATGGCTGCCACTCCACCCCCGGGCCGGTCGCCAGGGCGATCAGCGTGAAGGATGTAGTAGTCAGGGGGGAGGGCAACCAACTTATCAGGGAAGGCTTCTGATGTTAGCCAAGTCTCCGTTAACAGGAGTATATCAGGGTTGTTATTAGTCAACAGGATGTAAATGTCCTCACAATGTTTTACTAAAGAGCGGGTGCTCAAATATGACACCCTGATGGAAGTGGTGTTCTTGGTTGGTTTAGCTATAGGGGTGCAACCGCATGGGGAGGGTAAACCAGTAGAAAGAAGGCCAGCTGTGTGTATACGGCTATGAGAAGAAGGTGATACCGGGGGGGGGCAAGGTGCTGTAAGTTTTTGAGAGCTTGTGCTGAGTATGAGATGGGTCGGTCAGCATGGTTTGCCCTAAGGCCCGGCCTGGCGCGGACGGGCGCAGACGGGCTTTCCTTTGGCGCGCCTTGGGCACACAGATGGCGCGCCTGCTGCGCTCGTCCGCTGCGCGTCCGAAAGGTGCACATGACTTATAGGTCTGAAGGGCGGCGGCGGGGGCGTGGCCTCTGAAGGGGGCATGGCCAGCGGGCTCGCCGAGATGGCGAGAGAGAGATTGATTAGCTCTGGGGCCTCAGCAGCGCTAAATCCACTGCACAGACTACCACCTGAGCAAGGAAGTGAGCGTGCAGCAAGTTAAAAAGGCAATCGAATTTCGTGACAAATTTTTTAAAACAAGTGAAACGCTCTCGGCTTCCGCCTCAAGAGCTCTAATCAGTCTTAGTATTCGACGCAAGTGATCAGCGTCTTAAGTAGGGCGGCGGCGGGGGGCATGGCCTCTGAAGGGGGCGTGGCCAGCGGGCTCGCCGAGATGGCGAGAGAGAGATATATGTATCAGTGTTTCACTTTGTGATAAGTGGCTGCATGGGTTGGTGACTGACTCACTGTTTGTATGTGTTTTGAAGACAGCATATGTGCAGGACTGTATGGGTGGATGAGTGTGTATATAAGTGTGTTAGTGAGTGAATGCCTGCCTCACTAGTGTCTTTATGAGTAACTACATATGTTTTAATCTAGTATATGTGAGTATTGATGTTTATAAGTGAGTATATGTGAGAGTGAGAGATTGTAAGAGTTCCTGTTTAAATAAGTATGTCTTTCTATAAGTGATTGTTTAAGAGAGTAAGTATGTGTAAGTTTCATTAGAAGTAATGTGCTAGTGTGTGTATAGCTGTATATGCAAATAAATGGATGTTCAATAGTTTATTTGCATGTGTGAGTATGTGTGTGAGTAACTTTTGGAAGACTGTCGGTGTGTAACAGGATGCATATGTGTATCACTACATATGATGAGTGAGTATATGTATGAGTGACTGTATATAACTGTTGGTGAATGAGTGGATGTGTATATAGATGGTGGTGTTACTGGATTGGTTGTTGTAACTGGTATAGGTATCTCTTTATATGAAAATTTTAGTTTCTATTTTTGAATATGTGTTTCAAAGGTTACATTACACTGAAAGGAGGTCTGTTACTCTGTCCACAAGGATGGTGTCATCCGTGATGTCATGAGTGATGTCACTGACCATGTCATGAGTGATGTAATATGTGACGTCCTCAGCAGTGCATTGCAGGCGCGCAAGTTATAGTGAGTCCAACTATCTATAACGTGGAATTTCAATGGTTTTATGTCAGTAAAATTTCCAGCTAACTATAATTGGTGTGAAACCTATGGTTTTTTCAGTGAATTTCAAAGGCTTTTTAAAAGCTAATTCCTTTCTATACCGAGTTTTCAACCTACGATTTTTTTATAAATTTGCTGTTTTGTGTAAGTATTAATTATAATTTTTAATTTTTTATAATAATATTTAAAAAAAAAAATGTTATCATTTTTTCCTGGGGCGCTCTGGGTGCGCGCACCGGTAAGCTCTCCGGAAAGCGCACCCAGAGCGCTACTTGCGTTCGTAAAAAAAAATATGAATGAAAAGTAAATAACAACGCAAGACATTTAGTACCATACATAAAATCAGTTTTTTTGAATAAGGAAATAAAAATGATTTTGCATTTCCGTGGAACTATCAAAACGTCACTTAGGCGCGCCGCGTAAGCGCCCCGGAAGCGCCCCGGAAGCGCCTTCGTTCGCGCCGCGTATGCGCCCCCGGAAGCGCCTACGTTTGCGCCGCGTTAGCGCCCCCGGAAGCGCTTCAAGTCATGTGATCTTAAAATAACACTTTTCATTGGTTGCTAACAGTTTTTTTTTACAAAGAATGAAATCCCCACCCATTTCCTTCACTTCTTCTTTCACTTTTGTGACTGAAAGACCTGCCTTTTTGCTCTCAGTTCTTTGTTAGATATCCTGGATTATCATGGCTGCCAGACCATCCAGCAGTGAAGATGACTCCAATGATTTCGTTGATGAAGAGCCTCCTCAGCCGAAGGTCAAAGAACATTTCATCTGGAATTTCTTTTCCATACCTGATGACCAGAAGAAGGTAAATGCTCCAAAAGTGGAGTGCAGGATCTGTCACACAGTTCTGTCACGGGGTGACCCCACTAAAAAATATTCTTTTGGGAACTCCACAATGATTCGCCATGTGGAGAGGAGGCACCCCCAGAATTTTGCCCGGGAAAGTTTCAGGGCTCTGGCACAAGAGTTTCCAGTGATGGGGCCTCTACATCAACCGGAGGACCACAACATCGGTGAGGGGGAGATCACAAGAGCTGGTTCCGAACATTCAGCCTGCATTTAACAAAGGCATCCTTAAATGCAGATACTGTGACCAAATACTTTGCTTTGGGGAGCAAAGTGTTCTGCTTATGGTTCGATCATTGGAGAACCATCGCTACCGTTCCCAGCCCTAATTTTTTATTTTTTTTTGCTCCTGTTGAGCAGTTTCCAATCCCTGTTTTTGTTTTTGTTCTAAAAAAAGAAAAAAGAAGAAAAAAAAAAGTTCTTTTCAGAACTACCTCCAATTCTCATCAAAGAGCTATATTCTTAAAAAAATGAAAAAGAGTAAGTGAAGTGGAGTGCATTGATAAAGGAAAGGAAAATGAGTAAGAAAGAACAGAAAGGTATGAGAGGAGAAAGGAAGTGAAGTAGCGGGACTGAAAGAAGGTGAGTGTTGGGAAGGAAAGTAAGGAGAAGGAGAGTGAACATGGGGAATGTAGATATTCAAAGAAAATGTAGAAAAGGAACAGGGGTGTGGAAGGGTAAGAAAAGATGCATTGCTGGAGTTGCATCATTTTTGTGACGCACTCCAGCAATGCATCACTTTTGCGCTTACAGGTACATCTGAAATACTGACGTATCTGTAAGTACTTGCAACATAATACGTCATATATTTAATATGACGCATGAGTAGAAAACTGAAGGCCTCATTTATGAGGCCATGCGTCACTTTTACGCCACTGGTACGTCACTTTTTGTGACGCACCAGTGCTGTTAAAAATGCACCTTATTGAGTCATATTTACAAAGTGACGCATCTAGGTAGATGCGTCACTTTATAAACCCCTGCGCCACATTATACCTACGTCAGGTGTAATGTATTCAAAAGGGATGTATTGACACACGAAAGGGTCATAGAGGTGACGCAGTGAAATCTATGAGATATCTCTGCGTCACTTTTATGACGCTGTTGCGTCCAAATCTTTCGCCTGTTTCACATCAGGCGTAAGACTGATGCAGGCCCTTTCACATGGGCCTGGCCCCATGTGAAAGGATGCATTGCTGGAATTGCATCATTTTGTAACGCACTCCAGCAATGCATCACTTTTGCGCTTACAGATGAGGAGAGTGAACATGGGGAATGTAGATATTCATAGAAAATGTAGAAAAAGAACAGGGGTGTGGAAGGGTAAGAAAAGATGTGTTGCTGGAGTTGCATCATTTTTGTGACGCACTCCAGCAATGCATCACTTTTGCGCTTACAGATACATCTGAAATACTGAGGTATCTGTAAGTACTTGCGACATAATACGTCATATATTTAATATGATGCATGAGTAGAAGACTGAAGGCCTCATTTATGAGGCCATGCGTCACTTTTACGCCACCGGTACGTCACTTTTTGTGACGCACAAGTGCTGTTAAAAATGCACCTTATTGATTCATATTTACAAATAAGCCTGGGCGGAAAATCCGTTCCGCTTGCGGATTTTGCGGATTTTCGGTAAATTCGCAATCCGCAAACGCTCGCGAATTTACCGAAAATCCGCAAATTCGCACGCAGCGGATTTTTTTTTCTTGGTGATACAATTTTGCGGCGTGCGGCGTTCACTTACCGTCATTCAGCGTTTGCCGAATAGTTTTTCTCGATATTTTGCGAGTGCTGCGCCATTTTGGATCTTGCTGCGGGATCCCGCGGGAGTTTGGCGACCGGGATTACGTAATCGCGGATTGCCACCTTGCACAGCACGCATCGCGAGAGTTTGCAATTGCGAACACGTAGATGCGGCGAGCAGCAACAATCTCGCACGCGCGAAATTACAAAATTTGAAATTCTGCACAAGAAATCCACCAGCAAGCAGCATAAACCTTCTGAAAATGATGATTTTTATCAGAATAACTCCTCAGGTTGACTGCACTTTTTTTTGCAAGGAGTCCATTTTTTTGGGGGGTGGGAGGGGTGGGAGGAAGGAAGTGCCCCACAGTCTCCAACTTCCTGTTCCTGTCCAGCAGGCTCCTCCCAGTGCTTTCTTCATGTGCTGGTCACTTTCATTCGGATTCTTGACCTGGAAGGATACTTTTTGTGGATGATGCTGGATATTTGGATTTGAGGCCTTTTTGACTTTCTTTGGATCACTTTTGGATTAGAAATTTCACAAGTAAGTTTGTTTGGGGCATTACAGTTGCTGCAACTACAATTTTGGAATTTTCGATTTTTGGGCTGTTGTTGTGGCCTTTTGACCAGGGGTAGTGAGTGGTGCATGGGCCTAGTGTTTCTGTGGGGTGTCTTGAATTTAAATATCATTGAGGGCATGGATGGCATGGGATTGTGCTGATTTTTCTGTGTTTTTCGTTTTTTTTGGGCTGTTGTTGTGGCCTTTTTACCAGGGGTGGTGAGTGGTGCATGGGCCTAGTCTTTCTGTGGGGTGTCTTGAATTTAAACATCATGGAGGGCATGGATGGCATGGGATTGTGCTGATTTTTCTGTGTTTTTCGATTTTTTGGGGTGTTCATGGGGACAGGCCATGTGGGTGGGGGGCATTTTGAGTGCTGGCACAGGCAGGCCATGTGCTGGGAGGCAGGGGGCCATTTTGAATGCAGGCAGTGTTCTTAGGTCTGCAACCATTTTGCCTAGGTTTCAATCATTATGCCCAGGGGTAGTGAGTGGTGCATGGCCCTAGGCTTTCTGTGGGGTGTCTTGAATTTAAACATCATGGATGGCATGGGGTTGTGCTGATTTTTCTGTGTTTTTCGTTTTTTTGGGCTGTTGTTGTGGCCTTTTGACCAGGGGTAGTGAGTGGTGCATGGGCCTAGTCTTTCTGTGGGGTGTCTTGAATTTAAACATCATGGAGGGCATGGATGGCATGTGATTGTGCTGATTTTTCCGTGTTTTTCAATTTTTTGGGGTGTTCATGGGGACAGGCCATGTGGGTGGGGGCCATTTTGAGTGCTGGTACAGGCAGGCCATGTGCTGGGAGGCAGGGGGCATTTTTAATGCAGGCAGTGTTCTTAGGTCTGCAACCATTTTGCCTAGGTTTCAACCATTAGGCCCAGGGGTAGTGAGTGGTGCATGGCCCTAGTCTTTCTGTGGGGTGTCTTGAATTTAAACATCATTGATGGCATGGGATTGTGCTGATTTATCTGTGTTTTTCATTTTATTGGGCTGTTGTTGTGGCCTTTTGACCAGGGGTAGTGAGTGGTGCATGGGCCTAGTCTTTCTGTGGGGTGTCTTGAATTTAAACATCATGGAGGGCATGGATGGCATGGGATTGTGCTGATTTTTCTGTGTTTTTCGATTTTTTGGGGTGTTCATGGGGACAGGCCAAGTGGGTGGGGGCCATTTTGAGTGCTGGTACAGGCAGGCCATGTGCTGGGAGGCAGGGGGCCATTTTGAATGCAGGCAGTGTTCTTAGGTCTGCAACCATTTTGCCTAGGTTTCAACCATTATGCCCAGGGGTAGTGAGTGGTGCATGGCCCTAGTCTTTCTGTGGGGTGTCTTGAATTTAAACATCATGGATGGCATGTGATTGTGCTGATTTTTCTGTGTTTTTCGTTTTAATGGGCTGTTGTTGTGGCCTTTTGACCAGGAGTAGTGA
This sequence comes from Lissotriton vulgaris, assembly GCF_964263255.1. Taxonomy (NCBI): domain Eukaryota; kingdom Metazoa; phylum Chordata; class Amphibia; order Caudata; family Salamandridae; genus Lissotriton; species Lissotriton vulgaris. The sequence goes on from NC_141694.1 coordinate 1,305,275,951, forward strand.
GTGGTGCATGGGCCTAGTCTTTCTGTGGGGTGTCTTGAATTTAAACATCATGGAGGGCATGGATGGCATGGGATTGTGCTGATTTTTCTGTGTTTTTCGATTTTTTGGGGTGTTCATGGGGACAGGCCATGTGTGTGGGGGCCATTTCGAGTGCTGGTACAGGCAGACCATGTGCTGGGAGGCAGGGGGCCATTTTGAATGCAGGCAGTGTTCTTAGGTCTGCAACCATTTTGCCTAGTTTTTAACCATTATGCCCAGGGGTAGTGAGTGGTGCATGGGCCTAGTCTTTCTGTGGGGTGTCTTGAATTTAAACATCATGGAGGGCATGGATGGCATGGGATTGTGCTGATTTGTATGTGGTTTTTGAGTTTTTGGGGTGTATAACTGAACTTATGTTCCTCTGTCTTCCATTGCTTTTAGGTGCACAAGACTCAAGAGAACCACCAGTGCCAGAAAGAAGTCCTGCAGCAGTGTGTGTGTGCAGCATAACGTCACGCGACGTCACGTCTGGCCACAGACAACTCTGCAATTCGTGCAACTGCGGCATGCTGTTCTGACCTCTGAAGAAGATGGCCCCGAAAAAAGTTCCCCGTAGCTCCTCTAGCAAGAAAGTTGCCAGTAAGGAGCAGAAAAAGCAAGTTACCAAGGAGACTGGTGTGCCGCCCGCCACATTTTTTGGGAGTAAAAAAAAAAGTACGCCTGCAGCAGCAGCAAGATCTGCTGGGGACCAAGCTGGGAGCAGCACCCCCGCACCATTGGGCTCAGTGCCACCACAACCACGCCAATTTAAGTCCAAGCCCTTGAGTGCTGCAGAGGCACTTAGTCTAGTTGTTCAATCACCATCGACCAGTGATGTTGGCTCATCGCATGAAAGTAGCAGCAATGTCCATCAATCAACACAGGTTGTTATAACTCATCTGACGAGTGTTGAACAACCACAGCCGCAACAACAACCACATGTGCAAGTACAAGCCCAAGTACTTGTGGAAGGAGAGGCATTGCAAGGAGGTGCGCAAGCAGAGGTGCATGGAGGGTCACAAGTGCCACCAATTGTTGTTCCTCCAGAAGTAGGGGCACATCAGGAAATCGACAATCAAGCCGAGGTATCAATTGAGGAAGCCAATCCTCCTGATGATCATTCATTGTCTTCCTCATGCCTAGCAAGGAAAAGATCAAAGGTGGTGTCTACATCTTCTTCAAACCCACCTCCTTCTGATGATACGGATCAAACTTGGGAACCACCACTGCGGTCAGAGAGTGAGGCACACCATGATCTGACAAAGGTAGTTAAGCGTAAAAGGAAGGTCGTCGAAAGTCTCATAGTTATGGAGTGTGATGAGGCTCAACAAGAAGTGGCGGATACTACTGCTGATGAAGACTCTCACGACGACGACCCAGTCATCATAAAGGTCACTGCAGCCCCAGCGGGCATGCAGCAAACAGACATTTAGCCCGAGAAGCTGCTGAGTGTGATGATGTTGTCAACGAGGAGGCAATGGAAACACCACAATCATTGGAGTTAACTAGTACACCAACACGTACCGCTTCCATATTTCTTCCTCGCCAGAAAGGACCTCCATCCACCTCAACCTCAATTAGTGGTGGTGAAAGTGCACAACGTACTAAAGTTCGGCAATCCACATCCTCCACTTCATCTGGCATTAGCAGCGTGACCGCCACCACCAGTATCGCCGCCTCCTCCGGCCCCAACAGGCATTTCAAGTCCGCAGTTTGGGACTTCTTTAGTGTTTGCCCAAAAAAGGAAAACTTCGCCATTTGTAGCATTTGTAAGCATGCAGTTAGTCGTGGTAAATTTGGTACCAACTATGGTACCGGAGGCCAGAGAGGTCATCTTGAGAGACAGCACGCTGTCCAATGGTTTGCGCACCTAAAGGAGATCAAGGAAGCCCGAATTGCAAGTCAAGAAAACGTTGATATTTCATCTGATGATGACAAGGAGGAAGAAGTGTCAAACACTTCACTTACACCCAGTACCCCTGTCAGCAGCACACCCCCTGTGAGCCACACTAAGAGTGTGGGAGAGAGTGAGACACCAATGCGAAAAAGTTCATCAGCGAGCGTAACTGGGTCGAAGAAGTCATCATCATCATCATCCCGTAAAACCATGGTCCAGGGCAACATTAGAACCATGTTGTTTTCAGCAGCGCCATATGATCGCATAACACTAAGCTGGCTAAAATGCTAGCTCTGGACCTTCTCCCTTTTTCTTTTGTAGAAGGGTTGGTTTTCTAGAATTAGTGGCAGCGCTCAGCCCTAAATGGAAGGTTCCTAGCCGGTTCTATTTTGCCAGAGTTGCGGTTCCAGCACTACATGAAGATGGGGCAGCTTTGCAGAAGAGTGCTGTTCACACTATACATCTGACAACAGACATGTGGACCAGTGGCGCAGGCGCTGATTACATGTGCATCACTGCACACTGGGTCTCTTTTTCAGGGGTTAAAGCAAAGCTAAACGCAGGTGTTGGCCCGGACCAAGTTTTTAACGCTGCTCGGAAACGTGCAACACTAGCCATGTTTGGCTTGGAGAAACGTCATACAGCAGAACACATTTTGAATGTGTTTAACACAAAGGTCTTTCACTGGCTGTCCCCAAAAAAACGCCAGATTGGTTATAATTCCACGGATAATGGCGCCAATGTAGTTAAGGCCATGGAGCTGGGTCACTATTTCAGAGTGCCGTGTTTGGCGCACTGCATAAACCTGGTTGTTAAAAAATTCTTGAGTGATGAAGACAGTCCAGCGTGCGAGTTAGTGGCCACCTGCCGAAGAATGTGCAACCATTTCAGCCATTCTTTTAAGGCCCGGAAGCTTCTGAGGAGCCTGCTACATGAACGTCGAATGCCAGTGAAAGCACTCATCCAGGAGGTGCCAACACGTTGGAATTCAACCTTCTACATGCTTGAGCGTCTGTATGAGCAGTGTACGGTACTCAATCACTATTTCTTAACACTGGGTACAGCTCAGAGGGACCTGAGGCTAGATGTGGCGCAATGGAACCTAGTTATAAGCCTGACAGACATGCTTCGTCCGTTTGAGGTCTTCACACGTGCAGTCAGCAAGGAGGACTGTAATTTGGGAAAAGATATCCCATTGTTGCGCATGCTGGAGCACCAACTGAAGGCGGTGTCTTCTATGTTTCAAAAAGAAGAAAAAAAGCAAGACACTTTTGTTTTGGCGGATAAATTATTAGAGCGCCTACTTGGTGATGAACGTCTGAAAACGATCCACTCAGAACAGAATTACATTTGTGCTACTATTCTGGATCCACGCTACAAAAAGACGCTGGCAGGCCGAGCATTCTTTCCTTTTGATGATGAAGATGTTACAAAGTACAAACGTTGGCTAGCCTTGTCAGCCATGAGGTTTGAAAGAGAACGGCTGCAAATTGAAGGAAAAGGCAGTACATCAGCATCAGCAGGCCATCCCCAGTCAAAAGAATCCACTTATGCACCTGTGGCTGTGGCACAAGTGACCTCTCAACCGTTAAAGACACCGGCAACCGGATCATCTGCACCAGACACAACAGTAACATTGGATCCAGAAGAGGATTGGCTAAATTGGCTTGGGTTTGGTTCTCAAAAGGTCACAGCAAAAAGTAAGCAAAGTGGAGGAACCTTGGAGGACCTTGAGTCGATGGTGCAGGACTATCTGAATGACTCAACAGAGGTCTATGTTAATGCTGACCCATTGGCGTATTGGCATGGGAAAAAAGAATTGTAGGCACAGATCTCCAACCTGGCTATAAACTACTTGTCTTGCCCACTCGCAAGCGTGTCTTCTGAACGTGTTTTCAGTGCTGCTGGTGGCATTGTAACTTCCAAACGGACCCGCCTCTCGCCCAAAAATGTGGAGAGGTTAACAATGATCAAGATGAATCAGCACCTCATACCACCAGATTACAACGTACGAGAACAAACGCCGGATGAAGACGAGGAGGACAGCAACTTAGATGAGGGAATTTGTTCTCTGTTAAGTGACACTGACCTACTCCTGCCTGAATTCGCAGAGTATGAGGACGAACTCTTATTCTTATTCCCTGACACCGAGCCCTGAAAATGAGCCAATGAATCAATAGCTTTCTTTTTCGTCCTTTTTCACTTTATTCCTGTGTGTCTGTCTTTATTTGTTGTGCACAGTTAATATAATTAAAACTTTAATCACCTAATCACAAAAACAAGCCCATCAGCAGAACTGTCTTCACTTGTTTGCTTATTGATTTGAAGGTGCCGCAGTCTGCATTCCTCAGGTTCACAAGTTCACAAGAACATGCTCCTCTATCCTCCTCCTCCAGACTCCTATTTCCCTCAAAGCAGAGGGCTGGATTACGCCCAATGAAGAAAGACTCTACACTTTTGGGGGTGTTCTACTTCTTTGCGGGTGAGTTGGCGGGTCTTGGGGCCATTGCTGGGAAGCTCTAATACCGGATAAAAGTGGTTTGGACCAAATCGGAGGCGACATTTTTTTTGCGTTTTTGCTGACTTGCTTGCCTTTGAGGTGCTCTTTGGGGGCGTTCCGGGTGTTTGTGGGTGAGTTTTGGGGTCTGGGAGCACTGCTGGGACAGTCTAACTTTTATTGCATTTGCTTTTCAGGAAATCCGTGGTGGAAAACGGGAGTTATGACCTAGCTGCACAGCGCGTTTGGACCGACGGCCGATAATTATTGTAAGTATGAGATTTTCATTTTTGGCTGTTTGGGGGTGTTGTGCTTTTTTGCGGGTGGGTTGGCGGGTCTTGGGGCATTGCTGGGAAGGTATAATACCGGATAGAAGTGGTTTGGACAAAATCCATGCTGAATTTTTTTTTGCTATTTCTGACATTTTGCTCAATGTAGCGTTTTCGGGGGCCTGTTTGGGGGGCTTCCTGGTGTTTGTGGGTGGGTTACGGGGTCTGGGAGCACTGCTGGGTATGGATAGTTTTGATTGCAAGAGGTTTGAAGCAAATCCATGGTGGCAGAGGGGAGTAAGGGCCTAGCTGCAGAGCGCGCGCGGAGTGATTTTGGAAATTGCCAGGAAAAAGACTGTCCCCATTTTTGTACTTTTGCTTTTTGGCTGTTTGGGGGTCTTCCTCTAGTTTTCGCCTGGGTTGACGGCTCTGGGGCCATTTCTGGGAAGCTCTAATACCGGATAAAAGTGGTTTGGACCAAATCGGAGGTGAACATTTATTTGCGTTTTTGATGACTTGCTTGCCTTTGAGGTGCTCTTTGGGGGGGGGGTCCGGGTGTTTGTGGGTGAGTTTTGGCATCTGGGAGCACTGCTGGGACAGTCTAATCTTGATTGCATTTGCTTTTCAGGAAATCCGTGGTGGAAAACGGGAGTTATGACCTAGCTGCACAGCGCGTTTGGACCGAAGGCCGATAAATATTGTAAGTATGAGATTTTCCTTTTTGGCTGTTTGGGGGTGTTGTGCTTTTTTGCAGGTGGGTTGGCGGGTCTTGGGGCATTGCTGGGAAGGTCTAATACCGGATAGAAGTGGTTTGGACAAAATCCATGCTGAATTTTTTTTGCTATTTCTGACATTTTGCTCAATGTAGCGTTTTCGGGGGCCTGTTTGGGGGGCTTCCTGGTGTTTGTGGGTGGGTTTTGGGTCTGGGAGCACTGCTGGGTATGTATAGTTTTGATTGCAAGAGGTTTGAAGCAAATCCATGGTGGCAGAGGGGAGTAAGGGCCTAGCTGCAGAGCGCGCGCGGAGTGATTTTGGAAATTGCCAGGAAAAAGACTGTCCCCATTTTTGTACTTTTGCTTTTTGGCTGTTTGGGGGTCTTCCACTAGTTTTCGCCTGGGTTGACGGCTCTGGGGCCATTTCTGGGAAGCTCTAATACCGGATAAAAGTGGTTTGGACCAAATCGGAGGCGAACATTTATTTGCGTTTTTGATGACTTGCTTGCCTTTGAGGTGCTCTTTGGGGGGGGGGGTCCGGGTGTTTGTGGGTGAGTTTTGGCATCTGGGAGCACTGCTGGGACAGTCTAATTTTGATTGCATTTGCTTTTCAGGAAATCCATGGTGGAAAACGGGAGTTATGACCTAGCTGCACAGCGCGTTTGGACCGAAGGCCGATAAATATTGTAAGTATGAGATTTTCCTTTTTGGCTGTTTGGGGGTGTTGTGCTTTTTTGCGGGTGGGTTGGCGGGTCTTGGGGCATTGCTGGGAAGGTCTAATACCGGATAGAAGTGGTTTGGACAAAATCCATGCTGAATTTTTTTTGGCTATTTCTGACATTTTGCTCAATGTAGCATTTTCGGGGGCCTGTTTGGGGGGCTTCCTGGTGTTTGTGGGTGGGTTTCGGGGTCTGGGAGCACTGCTGGGTATGGATACTTTTGATTGCAAGAGGTTTGAAGCAAATCCATGGTGGCAGAGGGGAGTTAGGGTCTAACTGGAGAGCGCGCGCGGAGTGATTTTGGAAATTGCCAGGACTATGACTAAGTCCCCATTTTTGTACTTTTGCTTTTTGGCTGTTTGGGGGTCTTCTACTAGTTTTCGCCTGGGTTGACGGCTCTGGGGCCATTGCTGGGAAGCTCTAATACCGGTTAAAAGTGGTTTGGACCAAATCGGAGGCGAAACTTTGTTTGCCTTTTTGCTGACTTGCTTGCCTTTGAGGTGCTCTTTGGGGGGGTTCCGGGTGTTTGTGGGTGAGTTTTGGGGTCTGGGAGCACTGCTGGGACAGTCTAATTTTGATTGCATTTGCTTTTCAGGAAATCCGTGGTGGAAAACGGGAGTTATGACCTAGCTGCACAGTGCGTTTGGACCGAAGGCCGATAAATATTGTAAGTATGAGATTTTCCTTTTTGGCTGTTTGGGGGTGTTGTGCTTTTTTGCGGGTGGGTTGGCGGGTCTTAGGGTATTGCTGGGAAGGTCAAATACCAGATAGAAGTGGTTTGGACAAAATCCATGCTGATTTTTTTTTGGCTATTTCTGACATTTTGCTCAATGTAGCGTTTTCGGGGGCCTGTTTGGGGGGCTTCCTGGTGTTTCTGGGTGGGGTTGGGGGTCTGGGAGCACTGCTGGGTATGGATACTTTTGATTGCAAGAGGTTTGAAGCAAATCCATGGTGGCAGAGGGGAGTTAGGGCCTAGCTGCAGAGCGCACGCAGAGTGATTTTGGAAATTGCCAGGAAAATGACTGTCCCCATTTTTGTACTTTTGCTTTTTGGCTGTTTGGGGGTCTTCTACTAGTTTTCGCCTGGGTTTACGGCTCTGGGGCCATTGCTGGGAAGCTCTAATACCGGATGAAAGTGGTTTGGACCCAATCGGAGGCGAAAATGTTTTTGCGTTTTTGCTGACTTGCTTTCCTTTGAGGTGCTCTTTGGGGGGGGGGGGTTCCGGGTGTTTGTGGGTGAGTTTTGGGGTCTGGGAGCACTGCTGGGACAGTCTAATTTTGATTGCATTTGCTTTTCAGGAAATCCGTGGTAGAAAACAGGAGTTATGACCTAGCTGCACAGCGCGTTTGGACCGAAGGCCGATAAATATTGTAAGTATGAGATTTTCCTTTTTGGCTGTTTGGGGGTGTTGTGCTTTTTTGCGGGTGGGTTGGCGGGTCTTGGGGCATTGCTGGGAAGGTCTAATACTGGATAGAAGTGGTTTGGACAAAATCCATGCGGAAAAGCCTTTTGGCACTTTTTGTAACTTAGGGTTTGTTAGGGTTAGCCCTAGCAGCAGGATTGCATGTGTTTCGGGGTGTTCTAGATTTTTGCAACTGAGTTCTGGGGTCTTAGAGCACTTGTGGGAATGTGTACTTTTAGTTGCAAGTGATTTGAGGAAAATCCATGGTGGGAAAAGGGGGATTTGGCATAGTTAAAGAAAGCGCTTGCCACTATTCTTAACTTAGGGCTCGGTAGGGTTAGCAGTATTTGTATTGCATGTGTTTGGGTGGGGGGCTGTTTGTGGGGGGGTTTACGAGTCTTGGAGCGATGCTGGGTATGGATACTTTTGCTTGCTTGCAAGTGGTTTGAATACAATCCACGGTGGGTAAGGGGGTATTTGGGCCTACTTTTACTTTCAAAGTACGTTTTGTCACCAGTTTTCTACTAGGCCTCGTTTTTTGAGATCTGATTGGGGGTCTTCCCAATTTTTGAGACTGGCTTTAGTAAGGGTCTGGGTGGGAGCACTGCTGGGAAGGTCTAATTTTGTTCTAAAACACAGTTTACAGTACACCTAGCTTGAGGGGAAAGATCCGCTAAATTAATTTGCCCATACTTATTTATCCTTCAAAAGGAGACTCAGACAGAGTACGCACTTTCAAAAATATTGTACTGTCTATTAGGAAACTCAAAGTGTGACTTTTTGCACTACACAGCGTACATACCTTATATTTAGTTATCAGTGGTGTTCTAATATCACTTCCTGTTTTTCCATCAACAATTACAGGCCAGGTTTCAGTCTGTGCAATGGGAAAAAAAGGATGAAGTCATGCTTCACATTAGCGAGCCGCAATTCAGCATCTGCCAGGCAGGCAGTGGACAGGGTGTCTTCTGGTCACCAACATTGATGGACGAAGCGTCAGCTGGAATGGAGGAGTGCCGCTAATAAGAGGAATGGTTTGATGCGTGCAACTTACTTACCAAATTCAACAGGACAACTACAACAGCATACAGATACAGTATCCATTGTTTTCTTCTATGAGTGTGACTGAATTGCTTGGATCTCTCTCTGCTTCTAAATTGATCCCTACAGCCATTCTATAGGTTTTACTTCGGCTAGTTTTTTAAACCTAATTTAATGTAAGAAGTGTTTCTCTGAGTGCAGAGATAGGCAAGTGAAAACGCTGCAGCCCTGTACTGTCGCATTCTGTCATTCACGGTTGTCGAAAGAACTACTTACTTTTCAGTAACAATGCATGCAGTAGTGCATGCACTTCCTTTATGTCACTTAAAAGATTTATGGTTAGCTTTGTACCCAAAGATTTCTTTATCTTCAATTATTGTTTGTCCATGGTGTGCTTTTTTTTTCTTCTCTCAACAAAACCTACCCAAAAAGAAACCCCCATTCCCATCCATTTTCCAAACCCTAACCCTCTTCCCCCGGGCTGTGTGGTTTTGATTGATGTGTGACTAAATGACATCAATAATTCCACACACTTGCTGGGGAGGATAAGGTCATAGCAACAGGCTGGTGAAGGAATCCGAGGATATATTCTAGACTTACTCAGCTTCAGTACTATTTCTTGTAGTAGTAGCCAATGTCAAAGAAATTCAACGCAAGTACTAGTTATACTTTCAATACTTTACCATTTGTTAGGCTACATTGTGGCACTGTTCTAGTGTACTGTCACCTGCTATATTCTCTATTGTACCGTTGTAATGCTCCAGTAAGGTCAAACCAGGTTTCATTTTCCATAGGCATGCAACTGCCACTGTGTCACACCACTAGTACCACCGCAATGAGGATATTTCATCCGCCCAGGATTGCCAACCTTAATCGCCATTTCCCGTGGAGCCAGTCCTGGGCCTAGCCCTACTTTCAAACACAAATTACAGGTAAGATAAGCGTTTGGTGGGAGGTAGTATAATGGAGTATTAGGAGAGACGAGAGATTGACGGTAGTACTACTAAAGTCCTAGGACTCTTGAATTCACTTACTCTGTGAGAGGCACTTAGTGTTGAAAACATTTAGCCATTTACACTGAAAGGAAGAAAATGACACAGACTTAAGTTTCAGGAAAACAAACTTACTGTTAAACCCCCACCCACCAGACTCAAAAGCAGTAAAAAACAGGTATGCTCCGATAAAGTTTCAAAAAGTATATTTGTGTAGCCCTAACAAAATAATCTCCCGCAAGACCCTCCCTAACCCCAACGATTGTCCTTCAAAAGTCCCAAAAACAACCCAACTCCCAATTCCCACCCCCCAAAAGTCTCTAAAAAAGGGGCAAGGGACACTACGGCAGGATGCTGTTCACTTTAGCGGCCAGGGCATCATACTCCTTGCGGAGGGTGGCATGGTCGGAGCGGAGGCCCTCCACCAAGATCTTATATGTTAGGACCTCCTGCTCCAGGTAGGACACTCTGAGGCATAAGCGGTGCTGGCGTGCCTTGCAACTCCTGTGGGGGGCAGCTGCTGTCTTTGCTGCTCGGCGGTGGCGGTTGGCTTTGGTAGCCCGGCTCCGTACCGCTGGAGCACTGCGCTGGCTGGCAGCCCGTGGGGCACGGAGGAAGATGCAGCTGTCCCGGTGGATGTTGTACCAGTAGACTGCGTGTCCTCCTCCTCCAGGGCCACCAGCCGCCGATATTCAGCGACAGTGGCATCCAGCCTCCGTTGCCGGGCCATTCAAGCCCGCTCCTTCCTTGTTAGTGTTGTTGATTTGGAAGGAGCAACTATATGAAGAAAGAAAGACATAGTCTGTAACCAATGCTCCTTAAGATTAACACAAAATGATTGAGCAGAAAGTTGTGTCACAGTACAACTAGCAACTTGAAAGCACAGTACATAACTATTGAGGCCAGTATCTATCTAACCTCCCACTTCTTCATCCTTGCTCTAACATTAGTGGGAGTTTAAGGAACACATTCTACGAGCACTATAGACTTCCATTACAGTCGACTATGACAGTACACCAGTCTTATTCTTCTTCTTCTCTCTTGTTTAGGAAAATTAGTACGTTATCTTATGCAAGCCGGCATAATGCCAGCGCAGTGAACTTGCACCCGAGAAAAACAGACGCACACCATGATGAGTGAGACAGACTTGCGTTACTGTACCGGTCCAGTACATGCAGGTGGTGAAGCTCTTACTTTTCTATTACGGGTGGCACTGAGAATACTCTGTTAAAAGGGCTACTGCTTAATTAATTTAACTTTCACCCTACAGTGCAAATGAGTACCAGAAAAGGAAAATGAAGAAGCTAAATCTGATTATCTATCACTTCACATGGGATGTATTTGATTACATATGGGATGACTTTAGGTGCTTTGCTTTTTATTGAGTGAATAGTGATACACCCACACATGAATGACGTACTACTACTAAACTAAACCTATTAAGAGAGGTAGGGAGTGTCCACCGTAATAACCGGATATATGCTGTGCTTGCAGTTGCAATACAAACTACTACTACTACTCATGGTAGTATTTGGACAAAATTACAACTTCTTTTCCTTGCCTTTCCTACACTGGAACGGACGTGCGGGTGCGGTGTTGCATGCTCTTCAAAGTAACACTTAGTTCATCCAGTGACCGTCTACTCTCTCTAGATACACATATGCTATCTAAGAGTCAGATAGTACCATGATCCAGGCATCCATCCATTCAAAGTATATGCACACACACAGTTTCTGTTTCACCCACCCAGGCTGTTCTCCTTCCACCCATCCTTGCTTCATCATTCACCCAGCCATGCACCATACCATATTCTTTCCTTCCCAGCCACCTCGGGGACCAAGCAAACACATATCATTCTTCTTTGCCATTCATCATTACATTTCTCGTCCTTCCACACTTACTTAAACCCTTCTTTCGCTTTTCGTTCATCCCATCCATCAAGTTCATCTCAGATCTGATTGGGATTCTTCTCGCCAAAAACTTCACAGCTAAGTCGAAGTACATTTAGAGGAGGCAACTACCTTTCTTTTTTTTTTTTTTTACATTTTTTTATTGTTAGCAAGCTGACAAAAAAAAGACATAGATAGATTCATACAAGTATTAAAGGACATCAAGGTAAGTATGTTATATAACAAATGAATTAATATATAAAGGCAGTGAGAAAATTCCAAATTCATAATCAGTCAATAAAAATAGGTTTCTTTACACGTTCGTAAAAAAAAAAAAAAAGGGGGGAAAATTAACAATTGTACAACATTGAGCAGAGTTTTACTCTAGGAAGGTTACCCAGTTTCCATTAAATTTAATCAGTGAGCGTGTTCCCCTGAGATTTGCTAGGGCTAGCTCCATGGCATGTATCTCTGTTGCTAAGGCCCACCAGTCCCAAACCGTCGGTGATTCCGTACAGGTCCAGGCTCTGGCCAGGGTTAATTTGGCACAAGACATTAATCATGGGCGGAAAATCCGTTTCGCTCGTGGATTTTGCGGATTTTCGGTAAATTCGCAATCCGCGAGATTCGCGAATCTCCCGCAAAATCCGCAAATCCGCGAGCAGCGGATTTTATGGCTTGCTCGCACTGTTCGCGTGAGTTCGCGGCTTCCCAGTACAACTTCGTGCCCCGCGAATAAGCGCTAAATTGCAGAAATACGATCTTAGCAAAACTGAAACTACTTACCAGGTTCAAAAGTTCAGGCTCATCATTAGTAGCCATTTCCTGTAGTGCTTCCTGAGGGGCCCCTCCAGAGTTCAGTTGCCAGTTGCAACTATTATGTGACCCTGCTCTGAACCTCAGAATAGTTACACATATGCCACAAAGGTCCTGAATTACAGCTAAGGGAGACAAGCAGGAGCCAGGCTGGAAGTTCAAATCCATTAATCAGCCCCTAATTCATTATTGTCAGTTGGGGCAGGGCAGGTGTTGTAACTAATTTTGCAACAATGAAAGCACTTAGCAAGTGCAAAAGATCACTAATCAGGAAGCACTAAGGAAGCAGGTGCCAGCTAAAAAAATATTCTGTGACACATTAATCAGCCCCAAATTAATTCAGGTCACTTGAGGCAGGGAAGGTGTGCTTTGCTTTGCCACAATAATGTACACTGACTGGACAACCAGAGGGTGCTGTGATGAAACAGAGGGTGGCATGGGTGGGCCAGAGGGTGGCATGAGTAGTCAGAGAGTGGCAGTGGTGACAGAGAGTGGCAAACACACAAAAAAAATCCGCAAATTCGCGAGAATTCGCGGATTTTGCGGATTGCGAGTTCGCAAATCCGCAAAATTCACGAACGCCAGATTCGCAAAATTCGCCCAAGCTTACAAGACATGAGTATAGTAACTAAAGCAGATTGTGGAGATGACAGGGGATAGGAGTCTAGTAAAATCGAAGCAGCCGTGAAGGTAGGTAGCAAAATATTCTTTATTCTCAGAACATTCTGTATGTCCCCCCAAAAGGTTTTAAGTTTGGGGCATGAGAACAGCATGTGTACTAAATTGGCTGCATCGGCTAAACATTTAGGGCATTTAGTGCAATGGCTATAAACGGCGTTAGGGGACCATCTAGAAATTCTTTCAGGGGTATAGTAGAGCATGCAGGTTGTTCTGAATTGTTGGAGCCTAAGGCTGGATGACCGTACAAGTTTATTGATATTAGACAGAGAATGCTCGATTTATTTCGGGGTAATATTTAAGCCCAATTGAGTGCCCCACTTCGCAGCTAGTTTGGCACCATCATTCACTTTAAAGTTACTGAGTGATTTGTATGCCTCACTTATAACTGATTTGTTCTTGTTTGAGTATAGACAGGTCCATACATCGCATTCAGTAACATTTTGGATCTTTTTTTTTTAATCAAGTAATCGTGTATCTGTAGATGTTTGTATCTTGTGGCTTCCGGTAAGTCATATATCTGTTTGATCGTATTAAATTCCAAGAACCTCTGCATGCCATACAAATCCGCCAAAACCCTAATCCCAAGCGCTGCCCAATTGTGAGTGGTATTATCCGTAAAGATAGCCGGGAGACCTGGATTACCCCACACCGGAAGCTTTGGATGAAAAAAAGATGTTTTGCAGAATGTTAGTACATTGTCCCAGATCCTAACAATGTCTCTAGCGGTCTTGAATCTCACCCTCTTGTAGTAATTCGGGTCACTAACTCTAAGCAAAAACAAATGTGAGTCTTGTTTCAACATAAAAAAGTGAAAAAATAGAGCTCTTTCTCCGTGAAGTAAGGAATGCAAACGTGTAAAGAACGCAGACCAGAAATACAATTTAAAATCTGGAAAGTTAAGCCCTCCCTCATTTGTATTATTTTTTAGCAATTTTAATGACCTTCTCGACTTTTTGTAGCCCCATATAAAGCTACTCAAAACTCCATCTAGATGTTGAAAGAACTGATTATTTATAATACTCCCGTGCAGAAAGCACACTCTACAGTCTTCAATCTCAATAAGTAAGGAATATATAGCTTAACTCTGCCCGCCACCACCGTGTGAACCCTCACAGGCACATTGGTGTCGTCCGGCACTTGCGTCGCCGCCTCCTCCCCAGAAGTGTTCTCCTCATCCACCACCACCACCATCTCTGCGCTGCCCCGCCACCAGATGTTCCACCTACAAAGTACATTTAAGAATGTTAGAACACACCACTCACTACTATATAATATTTGGTCTAGGAATAAAGAAATGTGAAAAAAACAGAAAACAATGTAATAATTTGTGACTGTCTACTCTAAAGAAAAAATGTCCCTTTTTCCAGGGAAGGCTGTTGTCTTGCTGCACTTTTTGGCACAACTGATGAATGCTTGCTTTTTATTTTTAACACGCACCACTTTTTCTCCTAACAGACAGAAGCTTGACTTCTAAGAACACAAGCAAGATCAAGTTCAAATCAGGTGAGAGCTCGGCTCGACCACAAGAAATGTGTTCAATTAATCGTCAGCACTAAGCACTTTTCCATTTTCAGTTAAACGTTTAGTTTTATGACAAACTTGATTTTAATAAATGTGTTTACTTTTAATAAAGCTTTTAAACCTAAATAGACTCTGTATTTTTTTGTCCTCCAGACTAGAGCTAAAGGCTTTGCAATTTTTGCAAGCATAAGTCCGTGCCTCTGACACTTCTTGACTCTGACTCCGTACTCTTGTCCTGCGTTGTATAATCATCATTGCGGATCAATCATCGGTGACTTTGGGAGCTAAATGACTCTGCCACACTATCTAGTCAGTAAGGAGATTGGGGGTTCAACTACAAAGTCTGTTATCACTGAGGTATGTGGAAAGTCTAACAGCGCCTATTATAATTGATAAGCTAAGCAATGCATTATTTAGTGTCCATAGTTCCGTTTGTGCAGATTTGTCCCTGCAACAGTAGTAGAATGGATTGTCCTCCTATCCAAACCAAAAGTAAAGTAGTATCCTATTCTTTCTTGGTGGTCATTCACCTTTTTATTGTTGGCAATTGTCAAAACATAAACATTTAGAAGACCTGAAAAGACATTATGGACAATCCCAGAGGACTGCACTCAGTGCATAGAGCTATTGCTGACTAGAATGGGAGTCCAATGGAATTCAAACAATGAATGACGCAGTGCACTCCTCATTTCTCAAATTAGTCCTTGTATTTTCAGTTTCAGCTTTTTATGCGTGCTGGCCCGGTATCGTGAACTGCCGAATCACGTGCTAGTAACATCACATCAAACACTGGGGCGTGTTGACGCCCCTATCCGGACGCACAGCATTGATGCGCGTATTCCAATAATACCACAGTAAATGCATTTCATCGGTTTTTATTCCAAAAAGAATCCATTTTTAGTACAATTTCATTCTTGTTGGTCTGTCACATGTAAGACACTTGTAGATGCATTAGTTTCCTTTAAATGCCGTAGGAATGCACGTAGCTTTATCCTAAAGCACGGAATGCAACATACAGTATTTCTCCTTAAATAGTCTCTTTCACCCAATGCATTTCGAGCCCATCATGGCTCTTCGTCAGGGGTATATCTACAAATGTTTAAAACATATCTGTTAGACTATGTATTCACAATT
Source organism: Lissotriton vulgaris (assembly GCF_964263255.1). Classification (NCBI taxonomy): domain Eukaryota; kingdom Metazoa; phylum Chordata; class Amphibia; order Caudata; family Salamandridae; genus Lissotriton; species Lissotriton vulgaris. Next base: position 1,305,291,540 of record NC_141694.1, read on the forward strand.
AATGAGCGATTAAATTGTTATTCAGAAATTCGACAATAAAGATTAATGCATACAATTCATTTACGTTCTTCCCGCCCATGACGTTTTCTGCCCGCTGAAATCAATTGTGCCTGAATAAATGCTGGTTACAACTTGTTCACTCGTTCGCATTTCGTTAAATTTTCTCAACTTAAACACCCTTTATTCTGTTCCTCTCAACCTACATAAACCGCTTCTTCCAACCCCAAATGAGATCCCATACCTTAGATCAAAATGTTCTGGTTACTGTTCTCACTCCGGTCGACAACCATGATCTGTGCATTACTGCCTCACTCGATTATAAACAGCTGGGTGGTAATCCCACCCCTTTCCAGTCATCTAAACTTCTGATTCCTCCCCTTCCATACAGCATACTACCGATCCCAAAATGCATCACCCAACCCTCTCCACTAATCTCATACTCATGTTATACGGGTTATTCTTCAAAACGGTATGTTCGACCCAATCTTAACCCTCATCCCAGTCATTCAAGCAATTTAACATTGAGTTCCCCGCCCTCCCGTAAATGTCATGTTGAACGCTGATGGTGGCGTAAATAACTTAATCTCTAAACCAAATCGCTTTCTTTGCTAGTCTGTGTTGCACAATTCTAACACAATGTGCGTTTGACAAAATGTCCATGCCCATATTAATCCTTTATGTTCAACGAATGTAGTTCATCAGATCCACTTATAGAGAAACGATGTTATAACGGTCTGCCAAGTGACAATGAGATTTCAGTGTTTTTATCGTTTGTTGTTCCTGGGTGCTACTCGTCGGGTAGGCAGTAAAATGATAATTCAAACAATGAATGGAGCAGTGCACTCCTCATTTCTCAAATTAGTCCTTGTATTTTCAGTTTCAGCTTTTTATGCGTGCTGGCCCGGTATCGTGAACTGCCGAATCACGTGCTAGTAACATCACATCAAACACTGGGGCGTGTTGACGCCCCTATCCGGACGCACAGCATTGATGCGCGTATTCCAATAATACCACAGTAAATCCATTTCATCGGTTTTTATTCCAAAAATAATCAATTTCTAGTACAATTTCATTCTTGTTGGTCTGTCACATGTAAGACACTTGTAGATGCATTAGTTTCCTTTAAACGCCGTAGGAATGCACGTAGCTTTATCCTAAAGCACGGAATGCAACATACAGTATTTCTCCTTAAATAGTCTCTTTCACCCAATGCATTTCGAGCCCATCACGGCTCTTCGTCAGAACGTTTTGATCTAAGGTATGGGATCTCATTTGGGGTTGGAAGAGGCGGTTTATGTAGGTTGAGAGGAACAGAATAAAGGGTGTTTAAGTTGAGAAAATTTAACGAAATGCGAACGAGTGAACAAGTTGTAACCAGCATTTATTCAGGCACAATTGATTTCAGCGGGCAGAAAACGTCATGGGCGGGAAGAACGTAAATGAATTGTATGCATTAATCTTTATTGTCGAATTTCTGAATAACAATTTAATCGCTCATTAATTGTGAATACATAGTCTAACAGATATGTTTTAAACATTTGTAGATATACCCCTGACGACGAGCCGTGATGGGCTCGAAATGCATTGGGTGAAAGAGACTATTTAAGGAGAAATACTGTATGTTGCATTCCGTGCTTTAGGATAAAGCTACGTGCATTCCTACGGCGTTTAAAGGAAACTAATGCATCTACAAGTGTCTTACATGTGACAGACCAACAAGAATGAAATTGTACTAAAAATGGATTATTTTTGGAATAAAAACCGATGAAATGGATTTACTGTGGTATTATTGGGATACGCGCATCAATGCTGTGCGTCCGGATAGGGGCGTCAACACGCCCCAGTGTTTGATGTGAAGTCCAATGGAATTGCCAAATGTGCAATCTTAGTTAGCTACACAGACAGACTAATAAGAATAATCTAGTAATACCACAGGGAGTCTTAGTCAAGGCAGGATAAGAATTTAGATACAGTCTACAAGAAGATCAAAGACGATTTAGAAAAAATCGAATGAGGAACGCTAGGAAAAAATAGGTACTCTATATTAAAATTAAAACTTACCGGGGCCAGCAAAGGAGCCCTCGCCTGCCCGATCCTGGCCTGCATGCTGTTGAACAGCAGCCTCCTCCTCCTGTGTCCTCTTGCCCCTGGGGGAGCTGATGTACAACATGAAAGAAAGAAAGACCAGAAAACATGGATGATATTTGTCAACCAAATCAAACATTTCAAAACAACAATAACAAAATATTTTGGCGAAATAGCAAATAGACAACTATTCCATGGGATATATTGACCGATCTCATGTGGTCTACTACGTTATTAGTATTACTTGATTTGCACGCGAAGTGACAGACAAAGTCCATCGTGATTGCAGATCAGCGACAACACTAAAAAGTTTCCTACTACATTAACCAGTCATTAAAATACTCAAACTATCAATCCACCACCACTATTTCTTCTTATCGCCATGTGTACAAAGGAAGGACTGGACTTGAGTCTGTAGGGGCTGATTTAGAAGCCCCTTGCGGCTCTTTTGCTCCATTGTTGCGTGACTTTTTTGACGCAGAGGCAGAACAAAAGAGGCGCCATGGTGCGGCGTATATTAACAACGTGACGCATATGGGAGATGCATCAGGTTGTAAAGCCCTGAGCCATCAGGGGGCGTTCCGGCGCAAGGGAGGGCGTTCCTGCGCAGGAACGCATCCTAAAAGTGGCTGAGGGAAATCTACAAGATTTCAATCAGTCATTTTGAGGACAATGATGCGTGACTCAAACCCTGTGCCTGCTTGAAGCAGACGTACGGCTTGACGCAGCATTGGGGAGATAGGGCACCCCAGAGCATTGCTGGAGCTGCGCCATCGTTGCGACGCAACTCCAGCAATGCGCCGCCTTTACGGCACAGATGCATAACGCTTTGGTGACGTTTTGGGCCCATGGTGCGCCGCATTGTAAATACGGCGCACCATGGGTGGTGGTGGCGTGGCGCACAATTACTGGCGCATCCCTGCTACTTTGCAGGGATGCGCCGGTAATTAAAAATCTGACCCTTAGTGTCTAGCATTACACAGTTCTTTAAACTACAGTCATACATAATTTCACAGGCCAATGAAATGAACACAAAATCGAAAACAAATAAGCATAGTAGCAACGCTACTGAGAAGGAGAGGAGTGCACCTGAAATGCACAGTACATTTTGAAATATAATTTACCTACAATGTAATCAGCAGCATTAATGCTCTTGGTAAAAAACAAAAATCTGCAATATAATAACACACAGAGCAGGAGAAAACAGAGTAGTAAAGAAATAGCTACTACTACTCACCAAGCCCGGGGATCTCAAGGCCAAGCAGGTCGAGCAGATCACGTTCCCGGTCCAGGAGATCCGTCCAACGGTGGGTGGCCTAGTTGTAGTTGCGCCGGACCCGAGAGTGTTGGTACATGGCCCGGCACACCTTCTCCCACCGCTTCCGGCGCTCCTGGATCCCGTACCCGCGAGCGATCTTGCCGCCTGCCATGATGGTCCTGGGGAGGCGGCGCTGAACATAAAAAATTCGTGCGGCCACCTCCTCCGGGCTGAAGATCTCCCAGGGTGCGACCTGCTCCCCCTCAAACGCCCACACGGGAGCCGCGCACGGGGTGCGGGACCCTTCCCCTTCTCGGGATGCTTCCCGGCTCCCTTTACCATGGTCTGGGCAGAAAGGAAGCTAAATATTAAAGAAAATAGAATAGGGAAGAGGAAAAAAAAAGAGTTTAAAAAAGTAGTTTAAAATTAACCAAAAGTAGCAGAAAACACAAAAATATAGAGCTAGAAAAATAGAGGGATAGATAATAAGTAAAATAGATTAAAAAAAACTTCAAACAAGCAAAGGATGGCAGAGATTCAGAGAGGATAGAAAAAGCATGCCCAGAACCATAGCAATGAATGAGAAACAAGATGGCCGCGCCCGTTCACGACTGCATGGGTAAGTTCGCGCGAGATTTTCCTCGCGAACACACGCAAAATTGTACTAGCGAGCCGCACACTTTGCGAGATTACACATCGCGCCCGGAAACGGAAATACGTCATGCAAACAAGATGGCCGCGCCAGTGAACGACCGTGAGGGTAACTTCGTACCGTTGCGCTACAAGCGGCTCGCTAAAACGCACAAAACCTTGCGAACTAACACGCCGCAAAAAACAGATCTCATATTCGCACAAATTCGCGGATTCCAAATTCGAATCCCGCGAAATTGCAGAAAAACGAGTTTTGCAAAACTGAAAGCACTCAGCAGGTGCAAAAGTTCAAACTCATCATTAGTAACCATTCCCTGTAGTGCTTCCTGACTGGGGCCCCTCCAGAGTTCAGTTGCTAGCTGCAACAATTGTATGACCCTGCTCTGACCCTCACAGCAGGCTCATAGAATAGCTACAAGTAGGCCACAAAGGTCCTGGAAAAAAAATTGCACTGCAACAGAAAGCAAATTACAGATAAGGAAGCAGGTGCCAGAGTGGAATTTTAAAACAGTGACACATTAATAAATCAACCCCAAATTAATTCATGTCAGTCGAAGCAGGGCAGGTGTGCTTGCTTTTCCCCCTCATAATCTACAGTGATGATGAACCAGAGGGTGGCATTGATGTGCCAGGGGGTGGCATGGGTGAAACAGAGGGTGGCAGTGGTGAAACACAGGGTGCTGGGAACCTGTGATGATGAACCAGACGTAGAAACAACATAGTCGCGACCGTTGCGAGCTGACAAGTAAGTTCGCAATTGCGAACTGGTACAAAACCCTCACGAACTGGCACAAACCCCTTGCGAACACAAAAAAAAATTCCGTAAATTTGTGAGAATTCGCGAATTTTGCGGATTGCGAGTTCGCAAATACGCAAATTCGGGAACGGCAGATTCGCAAAATTCGCCCATGCTTATTTACAAAGTGGCGCATCTAGGTAGATGTGTCACTTTGTAAACCCCTGCGCCACATTATACCTACGTCAGGTGTAATGTATGCAAAAGGGATGTATTGACGCAAGAAAGGGTCGTAGAGATGAAGCAGTGAAATCTATGAGATATCTCTGCGTCACTTTTATGACGCTGTTGCGTCCAAATCTTGCGCCTGTTTCACATCAGGCGTAAGACTGATGCAGGCCCTTTCACATGGGCCTGGCCCCATGTGAAAGGATGCATTGCTGGAATTGCATCATTTTTGTGACGCACTCCAGCAATGCATCACTTTTGCGCTTACAGATACATCTGAAATACTGACGTATCTGTAAGTACTTGCTACATAATATGTCATATATTTAATATGACGCATGAGTAGAAGACTGAAGGCCTCATTTATGAGGCCATGCATCACTTTTACGCCACCGGTACGTCACTTTTTGTGACGCACCAGTGCTGTTAAAAATGCACCCTATTGAGTCATATTTACAAAGTGACGCATCTAAGTAGATGCATACAGTCCTCACCTTCTGCGTACTCTTGGATATGCTAGACTATATCTTCTCAATGAAATACCTAAGCTGAGGAAACACAGGTGATGTGATTGTTAAATGAGCAAAAATATTTGCACGTTTTTCAATTACATCACCTGTGTTTCCTAACATTACTAATCACATTGTGCAGATGAGGTTTAGGCCTGTCCAGGGAGATAGAGGAGGTCTGGCCTTTGTTGAAGTGTGCAGTGGACATGACTCACTTCATCTGTTGGCCTGCACATGTATTATGTCCTCTGTACTCTTCAACAAGCCAAAATTTCATCTGCAACCCTGAGTAGGCCTCACCTCAAACAAACTTTTGTGACTGCAAGACCTGCCTTTTTGCTCCTAGATATTTCTTGGTTTTACCATGGCAGACAGACAATCCAGCATACCTCTGGATAGGCCACACCTTATGGTGGTGCAAGGGCCTTGTAAATACTCCCTCATGTGTGCTTGGTAATTTTAAGTCACTTCCCCCTGGTGCAAGGGTCTTGTAAATACACCCTCATGTGTGCTTGGCCATTTCAAGTCACTTCCTCCTGGTGCAAGGGCCTTGTAAATACGCCCTCATGTGTGCTTGGCAATTTTAACTCACTTCCCCCTGGTGCATGGGTGTGGTAAATACGCCCTCATGTCTGCTTGGCAATTTTAAGTCACTTCCCCCTGGTGCATGGGTGTGGTAAATACGCCCTCATGTCTGCTTGGCAATTTTAAGTCACTTCCTGCTGGTGCAAGGGCCTTGTAACTACGCCCTCATGTGTGCTTGGCAATTTTAACTCACTTCCCTGTGGTGCATGGGTGTGGTAAATATGCCCTCATGTCTGCTTGGTAATTTTAAGTCACTTCCCCCTGGTGCAAGGGTCTTGTAAATACACCCTCATGTGTGCTTGGCCATTTCAAGTCACTTCCTCCTGGTGCAATGGCCTTGTAAATACGCTCTCATGTGTGCTTGGCAATTTTAACTCACTTCCCTCTGGTGCATGGGTGTAGTAAATACGCCCTCATGTCTGCTTGGCAATTTTAAGTCACTTTTCCCTGGTGCAAGGACCTTGTAAATACGACCCTATGTGTTCTTGGAATTTTAACTCACTTCCCCCATGGTGCAAGTACCTTGTTATGTTGTATGTTGTTAAATTACTGTAGATAGAATTGACAACTAGTGTGTTAATTGTTTGCCTACTGTTATTGGTTTACTGTTTGGTAATAGTGGTTAATATCAATTTTTAAAAAAAATTCCACAGATTTAACTGAAGATCTTTAGAAAACTTTAAAAATGCCCTCAAGGCAGAGAAAACAAAAAGAAGCAAAGCGACTTACACTCCACCTTGGTAAAGATTTGCAGCAGTCCTCTACTATTAAATCGTCGCCAAAAAAGCTCCGGGTAAGAAAATAAAATCATTTTTAAAAAGAATTTGCAGACAAAAAAATACCAGTATTGAACATGTTTTAGTGCATAAGAAGAGAGACAATTTAAAGGAAAAGGAAAGGCCCGTCAAAAAAGTTTCTGCTAGAGCAGGAGATAAGTCTGTGCATGGCAGTAGAAGGCAAAATCAATTCAGGGACATTCGTAGGCGAATGTTCCGCAACAGGATAATTGTCAATTTGTTAAAAAATTTTAAGAACGGCCAACAGAAAGTGACATTTTATAAGAAAAAGAAAAATGTAGAGAAAATTATTGATCAGGCTTTCGAAATTAAGCGAAAGTTATTTATTTTGGTAATCAATAGAATTAGGAAACTAAACAAGGTAATTTCTGATTTCAAATCAAATAGTAGATGGAAGAGAGTAGTTAATCGTAGTAATTTTTGTGAAGTTTTCACAGGAGAATGGATGCATAGTTCAAGTTGTGAGGCATTTTTCAATGAGGAGAGTTACTTTCAGGACAATGATTTGGTGCATGCAGTTGACACTAGTGGTCGAGCATATGAGGTAAAAGATGGTTGTCCGGTTGAAAAAGAAAAACTTGTGTCTGCAGATGCAGAAGTGGTGTTAGGTGATGAGGTTTTAGGAAGACGTCCTAAGGGACCAGTCTACACCTGGAAATGTAGTAGTATTTGTAGTGTGCGACAGGATTCCATCAATTTGCTTTGTGATTTTGTTCGTACATTTAATAAGAAAAGTTTAAAACAGAAAATGAAGTTGCTGCAAGAATTAGATCCTTGCAGAGTGAGAGAAGTAACAGGTTTGCATGGGCATTTACTGGCTTGTCTTTCCAGAAGAGTATGCCAGAGTGTTTTTCATCATTTCAGGATGCTAGCAGTGCATCATAATAAAGTGAGGAAATGAGTGAGAATGTTGTATTATGCTAAGAGTCCAGCAATTATGCTTAAACAATTGAGCAGTTCTCTTTTGCATGGTTCAGAACTACATGTGAAGAATATTTGTGAAGAAATTGAGTTCTGTTACTTTGCTAGTAAAGAGAACAATGTTGAAATTGACCCAGTAGAAGAAGGTAATGTGGAAGAGAGTGTACAGATTTCTAATATAGATAAGTTTCACAAGGAAATTTCCATCTTTCAGGTGAAATCAAGTGAGAGGCCTAATTTCACTTGTGTGTGTTGTCGACGGACTTATTATAAGAATCAGACTAAGTTAGTTGATTTATATGCAAAAAGTGAAATGGAAAACAATAGTGAATGGAAGGATTTTGCTACATACTTGATGGTAGAAAATTGATTTGATTTGGGATCGGACCAACATATGTGAACTTATTGTTTTAACAAATTAAACCAAAACCGGATGCCTGCTAGAGCGGTTCATAATAATATGGAATTGGTTGACATTCCTTCTGAATTGAAGGATTTAAATACTTATGAATCTATTTTGATTCAAAGTGTGCATCCCTTTCAGGCTATTGCACGAATGGAGCCAAAGACAGGGAAATTGCCTCCATCAGATTTACAGAGAGGATTAAAGGGAAGAGTTGTTTATTTGCCTTTAGATTTGAAGAAAAACATTAATACAATTGGAGTAGAGAAAGTGGAAGAGGAACCTCTGGTTATCCTAGTTAATGGTGTTCCGACAAAGAGTAAGAAAATCTGGCAAGATTTAGTGGATGTTAGGAAAGTCAAAAAGGCAACATTGTATTTGATAAAAAACAATGAGTACTACTTATTTATTTATTTATTTAATTTATATGGCGCGTTATAACCACCGGGGTCTCTAAGCGCTGGTTTCAAGAACTACTACAAGAATGTATGTGTTGCAGAAGAGGAAGTAAGTGAAGAAGAAGACAGCGAATTGTGTGCTGGACAAATTGAGAAAGTAGAAGCCTCTAAAAATGAAGAAATATATGAACATTATAGTGTTCATCCTTTGCATTCCAAGGAAGTCATGGGGAATGCTATTGAGTTGTTTCAAATGAAACAAGCCAAAGGGAGTCCCATTAGTGTTTGGGAGGAAAGTTTGGAAGCTCTGTGTTTTCCACAGTTATTTCCCACAGGTCGAGGACGATATGATGAGCGACCTGATCAAATTCCTGCTTCTGAATACCGGACTTTACGATTGTATGCAGAAGATCCTAGGTTTCGTCAATGCATTCCCTATTTGTTTCATCTATTGTTTGAAAGTGATCTGTCTGGACTGTCTTATGCAGTGAACCACATCCTGAAAAGTGGTCTACAACTGCGAAATATCTCAGCAAGGGACTTTATGGATAAAGTCAATGTGCAAGACAGTATTTTGGATTCTCACCTGATTAATCTGATGGCATGTCAGTGTGGTACTAATGAGTATTGGTACCGTCGTCATGGTGACTTAAAATGTATGCTGAGGAACTTAGGAACTCCCACATGGTTCCTCACTCTCAGCTGTGCCAAATATGGCTGGGAAGACTTACTTGAATTTCTACGAGAGGCAAATGGAAACATTGAAAATATTGAATTCAAGACACCCGGAGAACTGTGCTCTTTGGATCCAGTGAATGTATGCAGGTACTTCAATCATAGATTTGAAGCTATGATGTCTTTCATCACGAACAAGAAAAATCCACCTCTTGGAGAGGTGTTGGATTTCTTCTGGAGAAAGGAGTATCAAGGATGAGGTGCTCCTCATATACATATGCTGCAATGGATCAAAGATGCACCCAAATTTGGAACAGATCCGGATGACTTAGTGATGAATTTCATAGAACAGTATTCTACATGTGCTGTTCCAAAGACAAAGGAAGACAAAAGTCTAGGAGAACAAGTTTTACGGTTTCAAAGCCATCGTTGTGGAAAGTACTGTTGTCGGAAATTCAGAAACAAGAACAAGTACTATACAAAATGTCGTTTTGGATTTCCACGATCGGCGATATCTAAAGGAAGAGTGAACAATTTGATGTCTTCGCTGCGACATAATGTGACAAGGAAATCACCCAAAAATACATACAATTTGAAGAGAAACGAAGAGTCCAAGAACATCAATGACTACAACCCAGTGATTTTGTCCATGTGGAATGCTAACATGGATATACAGTTTGTGGCTGACAACTGTATGGCTGTGGCTCGGTATGTGACGTCTTACATCACAAAAAAAGAAAAGACAGAACTCAAGGATATGTGGGAGGACATTTCCCATGAAAAGAGCCTCAGCAAGAAGTTGTACAGTTTCAGTCTGAAGATGTTGTCGCATGGAGAAATCGGAGCTTATGAATGTTCTGACCGGTTATCTTCAGCAAGTCTCTATGCCAAATCTAGGAGTATCATTTGGGCAAGTCTTGGTCTTGCTGCAACGCGTAATCGAGTTCTCAAACCTGTACGGGAAATTGAGTATTTGGCGGAGAAGGAGCCAAGCAGTACAGATATTTTGAAGACCAACATGTTGGATACATATTATCCAAATAGAAGCAGTCACCTGGAGATGTTTGTCTGTATGAGGTTCTACAAAATTACATTTTCAAGAGGAACATCACAGAAGATATTGATAAAGGAGTGTATGCTGTAATTGGAAGTGAGGGATGTCTGGTCAAGCAAAAAAAATGTCTATTTGTAAATCATCGAAAATTGGATTGCGAATCTCCAGAAAGAAAAGAGTTTTTCTATTTAGCTCTTTTGCAACTTTTCAAGCCTTGGCGTGCAGAAGAGGAACTGCTTGGAGATTTCCTCTGTTACGAACACTCTTTCAATGCAGCCAAGGAGTCCATAGAATGTCCTGTTTTTCCAAAATATCTAGAAATGTTGAATGCAGAAATCGAGCAGGAAGCAACAATAGCAGCCGAGATGGCTAGAGACAGTTCTCAGGACAGTCAGAGTTCTGTTTCATTGAGTCAGGATCCACTAGGAGGACCAGTTATCGAAAATGAAGCTGCCACTGCCATGATTGAAGTGGAAAGTGCCATGGCACATGCTCAGGAGGATGTTGTTAACTTAGAAGATTTGGAAAGACAACTCAACGTTGAGCAGAGGAAAATATATGACGAAGTTACCAGCCAAATTGATCATGGATTAAGTCATGAGAAGAAAGAGTGCTCATGTACGTTGTTGAAGCCTGTTCGACTGTACGTGAGTGGAGAAGCAGGAACTGGAAAAAGTTTCCTCATTAAAGCAATTTCATGTTATCTGCAGAAAAGAACTGAGTCATCACTGTCTTGTGTTGTCACCGCTCCAACTGGACTGGCAGCACATAATATTAAAGGTATTACTTTGCATCGGCTACTGATGCTGCCAGTGGAGCATGATAACAAATTACAATACCACAAGTTATCGGGAGATGCTTGTTGTGAAGTATCTAGAGTCCTGAAGAAGATGCAACTTCTTATCATTGACGAAGTAAGCATTGTTTCCAATGTCATGCTTGCCTTTGTGCATTTGAGAATGCAGGAAGTTCTTAAAACAGAGTATGATGTGTTACTTGGTGGCAAACACATCATTGTTTTCGGTGATCTTCTGCAGCTGACACCAGTGAAAGGACAACCAGTGTTTAAACTGCTTACGCATGAAGATACCAGGAAGTGCCTAGGGAGCATTGGCAACGCTAACATATGGTTAAACTTCAATTATGCTGAACTGCTTGAAAATATGCGTCAGGCGAAAGATGAAGATTACAAGAATATTCTACAAGATGTTAGAATCGGGAAAGTGACTGAGCGAGGGAAAGAAGCTTTACATGCACGATTACTGTCAAATTTGTATCCAGAAGAAGACGTTCTGCCAGAGAATATTTTTCATAAAATTACTGAGAAGAAATCGGGAATATGTTTGATGCCAACTCTTGCAGATTGTTCCATCTTCAACAACAAAATGTTGAATTTAGAAAACCAAGAGACTGTGAAACTGGAAGCTATTGACAGAATAGAGCATATGGGTGCAACAATTGTTTTGTCTGAGAATTTGAAATCTAAATTGGATTCATTAGAGAAGACTATATCTAAAACTGCTGGTTTTGAAAAGACTCTGAATGTGTGCTTAAATTGCCGTATCATTTTGAGAAGGAATTTACATGTTGAAAGAGGTCTGGTAAATGGATCAATGGGTAATGTTGTTGATTTTGAGAAATACAGAAATAGAGATGGAATTGAATTTTTAAAAATTAAATTTGATGGCATTGAGGAAGTACAGCTAATTGGTCGTTGCACAGCTAGGTTTTTGCTTGTAAAAGACTTATATGTTCGCCGTAAGCAATTTCCTGTTTGCTTGGCATATGCGGTGACAATCCATAAATCACAAGGTTTAAGTGTAGACAGTGCTTTGGTGAATATTGGCAGTTCTGTGTTCAAGGAGGGTATGGCTTATGTAGCATTGAGTGTGATGTCACAAACATTTGTGCGGATCTAGATTGTGTTATGGAATACAATAGGTTAAGAAGAGAGTATGCGCCACAGTTGCCTCAATATCCTTTGTTTGAGAAACGTGTGGTAGGCCGGAAACGAAGAAATATCACTAATAGTAGGGAGGTTGTAGCAAAAAGACCAAAAGTCGATGAACCCAAAATTGTAAGCAGAAAGAAAATGAATTCTGTTGAAGATGTTGTTGGTTTTCAATTTGAAAATAGTTCTGGTGTGAACTGCTATGCTAATGTAGTGCTTAATGTTGTCTTTTCTCTAGAAACTTTAAAAGAACAGATTGTGATCAATTCGGATCAAAGTTTTTGCTGTTTGTTGAATTCTGTGTTAGAGAAATGTAGCGCTGATAGAACAAGAGTAGAAAGTGTGTCTGAAATTCGAAATCTGTTAGACAAATGTTCAGGTCAAACACAATTGTGTGACACCCCCGCGCCGCACGGCCACCAGCTGCTGCTGCGTGTGCCCCTTGCCTGCCCTCTGCCTCGCTGCTGCCTCGTTCTGCCGGTTGCCGGCTGCCTCCGCTGCGGGGATTGTTTTTGCCTTGTTTTGTCAAATAATTGTGCCTGTTGTGCTTAACATCTTTTTTTCCCTTGTTTTGTCGAATATTTGTGCCTGTGTTGCCTAATTTCATTTGGCCCGTGTTTTGACTTTCCTTCCTTGTTGTCCGCCTACCTCGCCGCCCTCCGCCCTCCCTTCCCGCCACCGCCGCTTGTCCCCGCCCCTTTTTTCTCTTCTGTAACCCTCCCCGCTCCCGCCTCCCAGCTGCTCCGCCCACCCGCGCACTTCGCCTTAAATGGCGACCGTGCGAACGCGCAGCGGTCACGCGCAGCGGGCGCGCCGATTGTGCGCCGAAGGCACGCCAAAGGTAAGCCCGTCTGCGCCCGTCCGCGACCGGATCGCGACCAGCGCCAGGACCCCTGGACCTCGAAGACCCCGACCGACCCGCAGGACGTACTCAGCCGCCACCCTCAGCGCACTCAACACCGGCCGACGCCCAGAGTGCCACCAAGCCACTCCACGACGCACCCACGGTCCCTTCAGCTGCCACGCCTGCAAGTTCTCCTGCATCCGGACCTGCCTCGCACCAACACCCGCCAAGTCAAACACCAGCAGCACCCACCTCAAGTGCATCCTGCTCAACACCCGCTCTGTCCACAGACACGCCATTGAACTCTGGAACCTCCTAGACGCCACAGCCCCTGACGTTGCCTTCCTCATGGAGACCTGGATGAACGCCTCTTCAGCTCCCGACATCGCCATCGCTATCCCAGAGGGCTACAAGATCGTCCGGAGGGACCGAAACGCCAACCAGATGGGAGGAGGCATCGCCATCGTCCACAGGAGCACCATCCGTCTCACGACCAGCACCGACAACACCCTGACCAGCGCCGAACACCTGCATTTCCAGATCCACACCAACCCGAACACCACCCTCAGAGGCACCCTGATCTACCGACCCCCTGGACCACGCACGCAATTCAGCGAGGACATCGCCGACTTCGTCAGCCCGCATGCCCTCCCCTCCGCTGACTACATCCTCCTGGGAGACCTCAACTTCCATCTGGAGAACAACAACGACCGCAACACCAGCACCCTGCTCGACAACCTCGCCAACCTGGGACTCAAGCAACTGGTGTCCACCCCCACCCACCTCGCCGGACACACACTCGACTCAGTCTTCTCTTCCAGCACAGACATCAACTTCAGCCACGCCACGGAGCTTCAATGGACGGACCACAGCTGCGTCCACTTCACCTTCAAGAGAACGACGACCCACCACCACCAGAAACAGGCCGCCCGCAGAAGCTGGAACAAGATCACAGCAGACCAGCTCGCCACCTCCCTGAGCCAGCACCCTCCTGCCAGCTCAGCGAACCCCAGCCAGGCCGCCGACAACCTCACGAAGTGGATCAGCAACTGCGCGGACGAACTCGCCCCACTGAGGACCCCGCCTAGCAGACCCGGCAGCAAGAAGGCCCCATGGTTCACCGACGAACTCAAGAGCTCCAAGAAGAACTGCCGAGCCCTCGAGAAAGTCTGGAGAAGGGAACCGACACCGGACAACAGGACCTCCTTCAAACTTGCCACCCGGAAACACCACCAGCTGATCCGCGCCGCCAAGAAAACAGCTTTCAAGGACCGGTTGGACAACAACGCACACAACTGCAAGGAACTCTTCAACATCGTGAAAGAGCTTTCCAACCCCAGCGCAGGAAACAACGACATCACCCCATCGCAAGACCTCTGCAACTCCCTCGCTTCATACCTCCACAACAAGATCGCGGACATACACAACAGCTTCAACAACCAACCAACGCACACCATGACCAAACAACCACCCCCCACCACCACCCTCCACGCCTGGACCCCGATCAGCACCGAAGACACCATCCGCACGATGAACTCCATCCACTCCGGATCACCGACCGACCCCTGCCCTCACCACGTCTTCAACAAGGCCGACGCTGTCATCGCACCCCACCTGCGAGACATCATCAACACATCCTTCGACACCGCCACCTTCCCCGAGAGCTGGAAGCATGCCGAACTCAGCGCTCTACTCAAGAAACCCACAGCGGACCTCACCGAACTCAAGAATTACCGCCCCATCTCGCTCCTCCCGTTTCCAGCCAAAGTCATCGAGAAGACCGTCAACAAGCAGATGGCCGCCTTCCTCGAGACGAACGGATCCCTCGACCCCTCACAGTCCGGCTTCCGAGCCAACGACAGCACCGAGACCGCCCTCATCGCCGCCACCGATGACATCCGAGCCCTGATGGACAATGGAGAAACAGCGGCCCTCATCCTCCTAGACCTCTCCGCGGCATTCGACACGGTCTGCCACCGCACCCTAGTACGGCGCCTCAGCAACATCGGCATCCAGGACAAGGCGCTGGAATGGATCATCTCCTTCCTCGACGGAAGAACACAGAGAGTCCGCCTACCACCATACAAGTCAGAGGCCTCCGAAGTCATCTGCGGCGTCCCCCAAGGATCATCTCTGAGCCCCACCCTCTTCAACGTCTACATGAGCCCCCTCGCGGCCATCGTACGCAAACACAACCTCAGCATAATCTCCTACGCCGACGACACCCAGCTGATCCTCTCCCTGACCAACGACCCCGCCGCCGCCAGAGCCAACCTGCACGAAGGGATGAAAGAGGTAGCCGAGTGGATGACGACCAGCCGCCTGAAACTGAACTCGGACAAGACGGAGGTCCTCATCCTGGGCTCCTCACCCTCCGCCTGGGACGACTCCTGGTGGCCTCCCGCCCTGGGCACCGCACCCAAACCGACAGACCATGCACGAAACCTGGGCGTCATCCGGGACTCCTCCCTCTCCATGACCAGGCAAGTCAACAACGTCTCCTCGGCGTGCTTCAACATCCTACGCATGCTACGGAAGATCTTCTGGTGGATCCCCACCGAGACCAGGAAGACCATCACCCAGGCCCTCGTGACCAGCCGACTGGACTACGGCAACGCCCTCTACGCCGGTACCACCGCCAAGCTCCAGAAGAGACTCCAGCGGATCCAGAACGCCTCAGCCAGACTCATCCTCGACATCCCACGAACCAGCCACATCTCCGGACATCTGAGAGACCTTCACTGGCTCCCCGTCAACAAAAGAATCACCTTCAGCCTCCTCACCCACGCACACAAAGCCCTACACGACCAAGGCCCGAGCTACCTCAACAGCCGAGTCAACTTCTACGCTCCCAAACGCCACCTCCGATCAGCCAACCACGCCCTCGCCGCCGTCCCCCGCATCCGAAGAGCGACCACAGGAGGAAGGTCCTTCTCCTACCTGGCCGCCAAGACCTGGAACTCCCTCCCGACCGACCTGCGCCTGACCCAAGACCACCTCTCCTTCAGGAAGAAGCTGAAGACCTGGCTGTTCGAGCAGTAGCGGCACCCCCCCCCCCCAGCGCCTTGAGACCCTACGGGTATGTAGCGCGCTTTATAAGTGTCACTGATTGATTGATTGAATTCTCTCAAAATATTCAGCAAGATTGTCAGGAGTTTTTAATGTATATGCTTAATGTATTGCAAGATGAAGGTGTAGATGTAGATCATCTGTTTGGCCTTTCTTATCAATGGCAGCATGACTGCGAGAATTGTACGTTATCAAGTACTACTAGTGTAGACTCAGAAAGATTTATATATTTAACTTTGCCAGACAGTAAATCAGTATCCTTTAATAAGCTAGTAAAAGCAGCTGATCAAAACATGGAGTGTAGCCAATGTAAGTCTGCAATGCTGTCCACATTATTTATACGAAGATATGGCCAGTATGTCATTTTAATGTTCCAACGATGTAGGCCTGATGGAACAAAATTGACAACTTTAATTAAAAATGTTGTGGCTTCTCAGTTGTCAATATCAGGAAGGACGTTTCTAACTGCAGCAATTATATATCATGAGGGTTCTTCAACAACATCAGGACATTACACAACTTATTTGAATTCTGGAAACGGCTGGTCATTCTGCAATGATTCTGTTTTAACTTTCAAAAAAAGATTGCCTTTTCACCTTTAAAATTCTTACCTGGTGTTCTTACAACCAAAATTTTAGGGAAGGAATCTCGGGATTTGTTCTGAGGAATTTCAAGAGGTTCTAATGGCTCCTACACTATATAGCCTTGTGGATGAGTGTAGCACAGAGCGAAAATTTTTGTTTTAATAAGCTAATTCAAGCAGCAGATCAAAAGAAGGAGTAGAGGTAATGTAAGTCTGCAATGCTGTCCACATTATTTATAGAAACTTATGGGTGAAATGTCATTTTACAATTCCAACTATATAAACTGAATGTAAATAAGTTGTCAAGTCTAATTAAAAATGTTTTGGCTACACAGTCGTCGATTTCAGGAAGAACATTTGTAACTGCAGCTATTATATGACATGATGGTCCTTTGACAACATCAGGATATTACACAGCTTATTTGAAATGTAAAAAAGGCTGGTCTTTCGGCAATGATTACTATTTGACTATGAAGCAATGTTGCCTTTTGACTTGTTTTCAGAAGTGAGAATTTAGGGTAGGTAACTGGATTATAATGATTCTAGGTGTTGCTGTAATTTAGTGTGCTGTTTTAAATTGCTTTTTATGTCTCATTTTTCCTAAAACGATGGAGCTTATCTTTCAGAAAGTAGCGGGCAGAAAATAATAACAGCACAACAGAGTATAAGCTGTTCATAGGACATCCTTTGACGTCATGGAAAGTAAGTTACTTTTGAGGAGTTCTGATTTCTGATTGGTTATATTATATGTTTTTTTTGAAACACAATCATTTTGATTGTGGTTTTTTTTCCCCGCTGTTATATGATGAATACCTTCAACTCACTGTTTTTAGTGAAATTTGATATATTCTGAGAACAGCAAAAATAAACCATTTAATATGTATAATTAATTCTGTACTTTGAATTGTGATTTTTAATATGTACTCATCTTGTCTCATGCTCACTCATCTTTTACTACCTTCTATCAATTTTAAAATTTTTGTTCTTTCATTCACAGATTGAAAGTATAAAAATAACAAGTGACTAAGTTAACGATAATTATAAAGTAAGTGTTTAGTACTCATTCCATTACATCTCTTTCACATTTAACTTTTATTAGTTCCGCTGCTTAATTTCTTTAATCCTCAGTTTCCTGCCTTTGCTACTTCCCTCATTCCTTTTTCTATTACTTACTTACTCTACTCCTTCCACTCCTTTTCTCAGTCCCTCTGTTCTCATAGTTCCTCACTCTTGTTCACTTACTCCGTCTCTATTACTCTCACTGTCTCTGACTAATCACTCTTTCACTACTTGTTTATTATGCTTTCTCCCTGTAGTTCAAGCACACTATGTTATTTACATTTCTTTTCTGTTTCAATCATTCCTTTTCTGTCACTTCTTCTTTTCTGCTTTCTGTTTTTTCTCTCTGTTATTCCACATGTTTTAACCTTAGTCACTGTCATACATCTTGTTTTATTCCTATTTACTTTCGCTCACTGTTTTCTTAACACTTTCCCTCAGGATTGTTCTTTTAGTCCGGTTCTATCCCTACCTCTCATTCCACATCCTTTACTGTATTTCTTCTTAATTTGAACATTCACTCACATTCTCTAAGAAACTCTTGTTTATTATTCTTCTACTCTCCTTTTTTTCTTTCACTTCCTTATCTATTTTGTTTTTCACAATTATACCCTCTTACATCTTTTCTTCGGTAAATAGATCTATTAAACAGTATCTCTGTGTTACTCCCTCTAGCTGTCTTTCTTTTAACATTACTCTCTGTTTACTTCTCTTATACTTACTCTTCTTTTTTAAAAAAAATTTAATTTTCTGGTTCGCTTCCGGTTCGCGTACCGGCGCGCGAACCGGGAAGCGAATCAAAAGAAATAGAGGTTGCCAGAGTGCTAAACATTCTAGCAATTTCTTATAAAGGGGAGGTAGTTCTGAAAAGAACTTTTTTTTTTATTATTTTTGTTGTTTTATATTTTTTTTATTATTTTTCTGAACATTCTTTTACTTTTTTTGTATTTTTTGAACGGTTTTATATATTTTTTGGTTTTTTTTGGGGGGGGGGAACGAAAATGATTCATTATAAAGGGCTCAACAGGAGCAACAAAAAAAAGATAATTTATTTTCTGGGGCGTTGTGGACATTTGTGATTGTCAATAGCTGTGTTGATTAAATGTATGCTACTCTCCCTGTAGCAAATCAATTGGCCGCAAAAAATGCACACTTGCTTCACATTCCCAAACTTCAGCTGGATATTTGGGACCGTCTCCCTCGCCTCTGGTCCCGTCACTGCCTCTTCATTTGATGTACTGGCCACAGGAGGGGGGTTCTCCTGCAGGTCACGTACCTGCGCAGCACTATAATTTATAGGGTGCCACCGGTCCATGTGCCGATGCATGGTGTAATTGCCATAGCTGTATTTCTTATCAGTCCCTCTGGACAGATCTTTTTTGCAGATGAGACAGGTAACGTAGCGGGCATTTACTTTTTTTTGGCCCCGGGGAAATGTGAAAAATTGCCAGATGTAATTTTCTTTCACATGGGACCTCCTCGGCTCTTCAGGCAAAAACTCCCTCCTCCCTTGCTCCTCTTCCTCTTCTTCCTCTTCTTCCTCCTCTTGCTGAAGGCTAACCTGAGGAGGTGGTCCTCTCTTCGAAGGATGAAGATTACAAGAATATTCTACAAGCTGTTAGAATCGGGAAAGTGACTGAGCGTGGGAAAGAAGCTTTACATGCACGATTACTGTCAAATTTGTATCCAGAAGAAGACGTTCTGCCAGAGAATATTTTTCATAAAATTACTGAGAAGAAATCGGGATTATGTTTGATGCCAACTCTTGCAGAATGTTCCATCTTCATCAACAAAATGTTGAATTTAGAAAACCAAGAGACTGTGAAACTGGAAGCTATTGACAGAATAGAGCATATGGGTGCAACAATTGTTTTGTCTGAGAATTTGAAATCTAAATTGGATTCATTAGAGAAGACTATATCTAAAACTGCTAGTTTTGAAAAGACTCTGAATGTGTGCTTAAATTGCCGTATCATTTTGAGAAGGAATTTACATGTTGAAAGAGGTCTGGTAAATGGATCAATGGGTAATGTTGTTGATTTTGAGAAATACAGAAATAGAGATGGAATTGAATTTAAAAAAATTAAATTTGATGGCATTGAGGAAGTACAGCTAATTGGTCGTTGCACAGCTAGGTTTTTGCTTGTAAAATACTTATATGTTTGCCGTAAGCAATTTCCTGTTTGCTTGGCATATGCGGTGACAATCCATAAATCACAAGGTTTAAGTGTAGACAGTGCTTTGGTGAATATTGGCAGTTCTGTGTTCAAGGAGGGTATGGCTTATGTAGCATTGAGTGTGATGTCACAAACATTTGTGCGGATCTAGATTGTGTTATGGAATACAATAGGTTAAGAAGAGAGTATGCGCCACAGTTGCCTCAATATCCTTTGTTTGAGAAACGTGTGGTAGGCCGGAAACGAAGAAATATCACTAATAGTAGGGAGGTTGTAGCAAAAAGACCAAAAGTCGATGAACCCAAAATTGTAAGCAGAAAGAAAATGAATTCTGTTGAAGATGTTGTTGGTTTTCAATTTGAAAATAGTTCTGGTGTGAACTGCTATGCTAATGTAGTGGTTAATGTTGTCTTTTCACTAGAAACTTTAAAAGAACAGATTGTGATCAATTCGGATCAACGTTTTTGCTGTTTGTTGAATTCTGTGTTAGAGAAATGTAGCGCTGCTAGAACAAGAGTAGAAAGTGTGTCTGAAATTCGAAATCTGTTAGACAAATGTTCAGGTCAAACACAATTCTCTCAAAATATTCAGCAAGATTGTCAGGAGTTTTTAATGTATATGCTTAATGTATTGCAAGATGAAGGTGTAGATGTAGATCATCTGTTTGGCCTTTCTTATCAATGGCAGCATGACTGCGAGAATTGTACGTTATCAAGTACTACTAGTGTAGACTCAGAAAGATTTATATATTTAACTTTGCCAGACAGTAAATCAGTATCCTTTAATAAGCTAGTAAAAGCAGCCGATCAAAACACGGAGTGTAGCCAATGTAAGTCTGCAATGCTGTCCACATTATTTATACGAAGATATGGCCAGTATGTCATTTTAATGTTCCAACGATGTAGGCCTGATGGAACAAAATTGACAACTTTAATAATTTTGTGGCTTCTCAGTTGTCAATATCAGGAAGGACGTTTCTAACTGCAGCAATTATACATCATGAGGGTCCTTCAACAACATCAGGATATTACACAACTTATTTGAAGTCTGGAAACGGCTGGTCATTCTGCAATGATTCTGTTTTAACTTTCAAAAAAAGATTGCCTTTTCACCTTTAAAATTCTTACCTGGTGTTCTTACAACCAAAATTTTAGGGAAGGAATCTCGGGATTTGTTCTGAGGAATTTCTAGAGGTTCTAAAGGCTCCTACACTATATAGCCTTGTGGTTAAGTGTAGCACAGAGCGAAAATTGTTTGTTTTAATAAGCTAATTCAAGCAGCAGATCAAAAGAAGGAGTAGAGGTAATGTAAGTCTGCAATGCTGCCCACATTATTTATAGAAACTTATGGGTGAAATGTCATTTTACAATTCCAACTATATAAACCGGATGTAAATAAGTTGTCAAGTCTAATTAAAAATGTTTTGGCTACACAGTCGTCGATTTCAGGAAGAACATTTGTAACTGCAGCTATTATATGACATGATGGTCCTTTGACAACATCAGGATATTACACAGCTTATTTGAAATGTAAAAAAGGCTGGTCTTTCGGCAATGATTACTATTCGACTATGAAGCAATGTTGCCTTTTGACTTGTTTTCAGAAGTGAGAATTTAGGGTAGGTAACTGGATTATAATGATTCTAGGTGTTGCTGTAATTTAGTGTGCTGTTTTAAATTGCTTTGTATGTCTCATTTTTCTTAAAACGATGGAGCTTATCTTTCAGAAAGTGGCGGGCAGAAAATAATAACAGCACAACAGAGTATAAGCTGTTCATAGGACATCCTCTGACGTCATGGAAAGTAAGTTACTTTTGAGGAGTTCTGATTTCTGATTGGTTATATTATATGGGTTTTTTAAACACATTCATTTTGATTGTGTTTTTTTTTCCCCGCTGTTATATGATGAATACCTTCAACTCACTGTTTTTAGTGAAATTTGATATATTCTGAGAACAGCAAAAATAAACCATTTAATATGTATAATTAATTCTGTACTTTGAATTGTGATTTTTAATATGTACTCATCTTGTCTCATGCTCACTCATCTTTTACTACCTTCTATCAATTTTAAAATTTTTGTTCTTTCATACACAGATTGAAAGTATAAAAATAACAAGTGACTAAGTTAACGATAATTATAAGGTAAGTGTTTAGTACTCATTCCGTTACATCTCTTTCACATTTAACTTTTATTAGTTCCACTGCTTCATTTCTTTAATCCTCAGTTTCCTGCCTTTGCTACTTCCCTCATTCCTTTTTCTATTACTTACTTACTCTACTCCTTCCACTCCTTTTCTCAGTCCCTCTGTTCTCATAGTTCCTCACTCTTGTTCACTCACTCCGTCTCTATTACTCTCACTGTCTCTGACTCATCACTCTTTCACTACTTGTTTATTATGCTTTCTCCCTGTAGTTCAAGCACACTATGTTATTTACATTTCTTTTCTGTTTCAATCATTCCTTTTCTGTCACTTCTTCTTTTCTGCTTTCTGTTTTTTCTCTCTGTTATTCCACATGTTTTAACCTTAGTCACTGTCATACATCTTGTTTTATTCCTATTTACTTTCGCTCACTGTTTTCTTAACACTTTCCCTCAGGATTGTTCTTTTAGTCCGGTTCTATCCCTACCTCTCATTCCACATCCTTTACTGTATTTCTTCTTAATTTGAATATTCACTCACATTCTCTAAGAAACTCTTGTTTATTATTCTTCTACTCTCCTTTCTTTCTTTCACTTCTTTATCTATTTTGTTTTTCACAATTATACCCTCTTACATCTTTTCTTCGGTAAATAGATCTATTAAACAGCATCTCTGTGTTACTCCCTCTAGCTGTCTTTCTTTTAACATTACTTTCTGTTTACTTCTCTTATACTTACTCTTCTTTTTTTTAAAAAATTTAATTTTCTGGTTCGCTTCCGGTTCGCGTACCGGCGCGCGAACCGGGAAGCGAATCAAAAGAAATAGAGGTTGCCAGAGTGCTAAACATTCTAGCAATTTTACTTTTTTTGTATTTTTTGAACGGTTTTATATTTTTTTGTTTTTTTTGGGGGGGGGGACGAAAATGATTCATTATAAAGGGCTCAACAGGAGCAACAAAAAAAAAGATAATTTATTTTCTGGGGCGTTTTGAACATTTGTGATTGTCAATAGCTGTGTTGATTAAATGTATGCTACTCTCCCTGTAGCAAATCAATTGGCCGCAAAAAATGCACACTTGCTTCACATTCCCAAACTTCAGCTGGATATTTGGGACCGTCTCCCTTGCCTCTGGTCCCGTCACTGCCTCTTCATTTGATGTACTGGCCACAGGAGGGGGGTTATCCTGCAGGTCACGTACCTGCGCAGCACTATAATTTATAGGGTGCCACCTGTCCATGTGCCGATGCATGGTGTAATTGCCATAGCTGTAGTTCTTATCAGTCCCTCTGGACAGATCTTTTTTGCAGATGAGACAGGTAACGTAGCGGGCATTTACCTTTTTTTTGGCCCCGGGGAAATGTGAAAAATTGCCAGATGTAATTTTCTTTCACATGGGACCTCCTCGGCTCTTCAGGCAAAAACTCCCTCCTCCCTTGCTCCTCTTCCTCTTCTTCCTCTTCTTCCTCCTCTTGCTGAAGGATAACCTGAGGAGGTGGTCCTCTCTTCCTAGGAGGTGGTGGTGGTGGTGGGGGTGCACCAGCTGCAGCTACTAATGAAGCCATTTCTTAAGAATCAAAATAGGTCTTCCTCTCACAAAGTTGAAAGTCAGAGTGAGAAAAAAGGTGGGGCCTTTCATCATTTGGGGAAAAAAATGTTCTAAACCAATGAAAAGTGTTATTTTTAGGTCATATGACCAAGCCTTACATCATTAGGATACCAAAAGTAAAATGAACCAATGAAAAGTTTTATGAACAAGTCACATGACCTGTTATGCTTACGTTACGCGTCCCGCTACGCACCCGGAGTGCTTCCGGGGCGCTGCGCTTCGCGCCTCAGTTCGCGCTCCGGAGCACTTCCGGGTGCGCTAACGCGGCGCATCATAAAACGCATTACGAGGCAGTGCGATACGTCGCGTTTACGTGACGCATCACGATGTTGTTTTCTTGCGCGGCAGTTGCGCTAACGGAACGTTTCCCGGTTCGCGGACCGGGTCGCGGCACCAAATTGAGCTAACGTGAAGCTACCCGGTGCGCGGACCGGTAGCAAAACAAAAAAAAATAATTAAAAAAAATATATAAATAAAAAAATTATATTACAAACATATAAAATATATTTTTGCATTAAAATAAGAATACATTTTACAGCTTTTGATATTTGCTATTAAAAACCATTGAAATTCACTGACAAAACCATAGGTTATAGACCATATATAGTTAGGAATTAGCATTTACAAAACCTTAAAAATTCACTGAAAAAACCATAGGTTATAGACCATATATAGTTAGGGATTAGCATTTACAAAACCTTCTTTTACTCGCACAAAACCATTGAAATTCGCATATATAGTTAGTTGCACTAACTATATATCGCGCACCCGCAATCCACTGCTGATGATGTCACATATTACATCATTCATGACATGGTCAGTGACATCACTGATGACATCACTGATGACATCTCAAATGACATCACTGATGACACCTCAAATGACATCACTGATGACATCACTGATGACAACATCCAGTGACTGTATGTTTCTGTAAAGTTAAAATATGTCTTACATATTGAAGAATGAGTGGATGTATAAGTGTCTGGATGAAGGATTTAGTAGGTGCATGACTGACTGTATGAGTGAGTGATTAAATGTGTCTCACTGAGTGCATGGGTTAGTGACTAAACTGTCTTAATTTGTGCATTATTATGTCTGTTGTTCTGTAAACTGCTGCATGTGTTAATCAGTAGCTATATGAGTAACTATATGGGTTATTGATTGGTTGCCCAAGTATTTGTATGGGAGACTGAGTATGTGTGTGAGTGGCTGGGAGGTGTATGACTCTGTGCATAGATGTGTGAGCAGTTGATTCACTAGATGTATGGGTTCAAAAGTGCATGTGGAAACAGCTGCATGGGCAGTTGACTGTGTGCATGAGTGTATTGGTGAGTGAAAGGATATCTCAGTGCTACATGTCAAAGTAAGTACATATGTAAAACACAGTACATGTGAGAGTTGACATATATAAATAACTGTGCATAAGAGCCAGTGAATGTGTGAGTGGCTGTATGGATCATTGTGAACTTTTGTCAGGGATTGTATAAGAGAGTAAATATGTGTTAGAACATGTTTGAATTAGTAAGGTGTGTATAACTGTATAGTTGAGGAAATGGAGGAGTGATTGATTCTTTGCATGACTGACTAGATGTATGAGTAACTCCATAGATGAGTGACAATCTGTGAGTGTCTGTTTACACTGATTGTATCTAAGGTTATATTAGAGTCTGAAGAGGTTCATCGTATTATCACATGAATGATATTATCAGTGATGTGATCAGTAATGTCAAATGAGATGTCATCAGTGATGTCATCAGTGATGTCACTGACCATGTCATGAATGATGTAATATGTGACATCATCAGCAGTGGATTGCGGGTGCGCGATATATAGTTAGTGCAACTAACTATATATGCGAATTTCAATGGTTTTGTGCGAGTAAAATAAGGTTTTGTAAATGCTAATCCCTAACTATATATGGTCTATAACCTATGGTTTTTTCAGTGAATTTTTAAGGTTTTGTAAATGCTAATTCCTAACTATATATGGTCTATAACCTATGGTTTTTTCAGTGAATATATATATATATATATATAATCACTGCTCCAAAACACCAACAAAAGGCGAGTCACTCTCAGGGCGGGTGCTGCAGCGTGGTGGTGTACCGCAATGTTTACGTATGCTCCACTATCTTTTCAAATCCTCCGAAAAGAAAAAGCAGCTCTCCAGGGATATCAGCAAATGCGAGTTTTTATTTCCAAGACAGCCGCGTTTGGGAAAAGCTCCCTTCCGCGGTGCTTGGTTTTAAAAAATGGCGCCACGCAGCGCGTTACTGTTTGACACAGAGGAAGGGAGCTTTCCCGAAACGCGTCTGTCTTGGAAATAAAAACTCGCATTTGCTGATATCCCGGGAGTGCTGCTTTTTTTCCGGAGGATTTGAAAAGATAGTGGAGCATATATATATATATATATATATATATATAGTAGAGCAAAATGTGCAAGCACTTCGGGAGGGCTTACCGTTTCATCCGACCCTCCGGTCTGTATTTGGCTCCTCTGTAATGTTCACAGGTTCCCCTGAATTAAAATTGGGTCTGACGCGTTTCGGGGCCACAAACGCCCCTTCCTCATGGACTGTGCGCAGTTCAACACCATGTTCTCTTCACGCTGGTCAAACACGTTTTAGTTTGAACAGCTGGCGTCGTCCTCCCTGAGTGGGTGGAGTCTGGCAACACCGGGACTCATGGTCAACGTAGTCCTGTGAAGTGAAACAAAATAGTAACCTTGAGTAGGCTGGCGTGTCTGCACTTTCATTACTGTCATTAAGATCCTTAAGTAGGATGGGAGGGAAGCTGCTGGCATCACATTTTATTCTAATGGATGTTGTGCTGACAGGCGAGTGTGTTTGATCTCGCCTCAGTCTCTTAGGACAGGATACATGTTCCGCCATCAGAGTGGAGCTCCTTCTGCGACCGAGGCTGGCCGCCTGAATATAGTAGAGCAAATTGCGCAAGCGCTTCGGGAGGGCTCACCCCTTCATCCAACCCTCCGGTCTGTATTTGGCTCCTCTGCAATGTTCACAGGTCTTCCCTGAGTGGGTAGAGTCTGGCAACACCGGGACTCATAACACCACTTGTGGAGCACGCACTTAGACAAAAACAAGGTGGTAAATAGACAACAAATTGGAGTTATTAAATCATAAACCCCACGTGACATGTTCTGACCGTATGATGGTCTTGTTCACACACAGAGTGCCAGGACAGAGTGTCAATACATGAGTGAAATGGAAATCAACAAAGGACAATACATGGTACATAGTCATTATTGCATAGCAAAGGTGGCGGCCATATTGAAACATCGTACTGGTTTGAAAATACTCATTTTTATCCTGTGTGAAACTACCTGGCAAACTCCAGCAGGAAAAGAGAGAACAAACTACCTCATATCCCCTGGCGTATACATGTTGTGTGGTCATATGTAAGAGTACAATGCCTGCAAGGCACACTGAGCATATCTGATACAGTAGGCGTACAGGATCGCCAGCAACAGCTTGATTCTCAATTTGTTTATCGGGACACACTTGATGTAACCCTTTTGTTCAGTGTTGGGTGTGGTACCCATATCTGCAGCCACTCATCATAGGAGCATAGAAAGCCCCCAGAAGCACTATGATGCGCCCTACTGGCTGCCACAGACGCCATCCGCACCTTCCTCGACCAAGACAACAATGTGGCCCTGATCCTTCTTAACCTCTCTGCAACGTTCGATACCATCTCCCACCGCACTCTCACCGTCAGACTCCATGACACCAGCATTCACGGAGCAGCCTTTGCCTGGGTCCGCTCCTTCCTCACCGGCAAAACCCAAAAAATCAGACTCACGCCCTTCCTCCCTGAACTCACAGAGATTAACTGCAGAGTGCCCCAGGGATCGTCACTCAGCCCCACGCTCTCCAACATGTACATAGCCCCCCTCACTGCGGTCATCAGAAAACATGGACTCAGCATAGTATCCTATGCCGACGACACCCAGCTCATCCTCTTCCTCACCAAGGTCCCCCACACCACCAGACTCAGCTTCCAGGAATGAATTAAGGGCGTTGCATCCTGGATGAACTGCAGCTGTCGGAAGCTCAACTCGGAGAAGGCAGAAGTCCTCGGACCTACCCCCTCTGCATGGGAGAACACCTGGTGGCTCACTGCCCTCGGCAGCACCCCCACCCCACAGACCACGCCCAGAACCTCAGTATCATACTTGACTCCTCCCTCAATATGAACTGAGAGATCAAAGCTGTCGCCTCCACCTATTTCAACGCCCTGCGCATCCTTCGCAAGACCTTTAACGGGATCCCCCCGAATCCAGAAAGACCGGGACCCACAAACTTATACCCAGCAAACTGGACTATGGAAACACCCTCTACGCCAATATCAACGAATCCCTGCTCCACAAGTTCCAGACCATACAGAACACCCCAGCCAGATTTGTCCTCGGCATCCCTTGACATGAACACATTACCCAACACCTGCGACACCTCCACTGGCTCCCCGTCGAGAAGAGAGTAACCTTCAAGATACTCACCTACGCCTACAAATGCCTCCCCAACAGCAGACCCCAATATCTCAATGAAAGAATCTCCTTCCACGTACCTAATACAAACCTCCAATCCGCCGACCTCGTCCTCGCCGAAACCTTGCGCATCTGTAGAGCAAGAACTGGTGGAAGAGCCTTCTCCTACATCGAGGCAAAGACCTGGAATGAGCTCCCTATCAACATCAGATGTGCCCTCACTCTGCACACCTGCAGGAAGAGCCTCAGGATCTGGCTCTTCGGCTGACTTGGAGCTGCACCCCCCAGAGCCTTAAGACCCTCACGGGTGAGTAGCATGCTTCACAATTCCCTGATTGATTGATTGATTGATTGAATGTAGTTAGGCTAAAAAGGAGTATGCAGTTAAAACGGCAAGTGCCTGGCAGTGACCACATGAACAAAAAATATATATTTAGTGTGTGTGTGAAACACATAGTTCCGGGGCGGGTGCTGCTCCGGATGGCATTGACAACTCTGGATGGAAGAATAATAGTGCGACCTAGTGTCTGAAAGTACCCTCAGAGTCAAGTGGCCACAAGTGACTGGACGTGAGAAGTGAGACTGCTGAAATATTGACTGTGCCAACTGGCGAGGGGAGGCAAGCAGGTATGTAGGCAGTCAGCAAGAAATTGCCATATGCCCATTGACACTCATAGAAAAGTGCACATAGAAAACAAATCCCAAAGAAACATGACAAAATGCTATATAAAGAAAAAATGAATACACCGAATCTGAAGTTTCTTATCTGGAGAGTGTAGAACACCTGATAAATGTTTCTGAAGAAAAAGGTAGGGATCCCGTGCTGATTCATCAGACCGATTCGGAAGGTCCCTTCCTTTCTTCCTGTAAAAGAGACAACAATGACATGTAAGAGCAGAGCAAAAGACCCCTGGTAAACAAAGAGAAACAAAATAGACAATCTATGGAGGTATACAAGACACTAAAACATCAACAGATATCATACATTGATGCAGTTAAAGAAAAGGTCACTGTGAGTACTAGCAGACCACGATAGATAGTCTCTTTTTGTTTCTTATATGTAATGTTATCTATTTTAAAGGAGGAAAGGAAGGGACTCTTCGAATCGGTCTGTGAACCAGCACGGGACGGCCAAACAGTCATTCGCACTTTGCATGTTCTCCACCCAGGCTGCCTTACAGCACTTCTACCGTGCTGTCCAGCATGGTCAGAGTTAAATCCCCACTCAGAAGCAGTTTCCTCAATATCCGTGGCATGCTTTTTTTTTCTTTTATGTAGTGTGAACTAGACCAGAGTATATCAGTTATCACAACGCTTTACATGAGCACCAGTGTTGTTACAAATGGACACATTAATTTTTGTTAGGGCCAGGGAGAAAAAGTAATGTGCCCAGAATCACAGGATGTTGAGCGTCATTGCTGAGACTTGAACCCAGTTCCCAGCTTCGAGGTAAGCCGCTTGAGTCGTAAGGCTACATCCTTCCCTCGTGCTTGACTTTCAATCCAAGTACCTTCTTTTTAAATTGTGTCTTTGACTGTTAAGGTTTGTCTTCCTTTTTTATAATGTAGTCAGATGAGTGTTGTGAGTCTTTCTTCGGTTTCACGTGCTCCTCTGTTCTGTGCGCTGACCGTTCACATCTCTCCAAGTGTTTTTCAGATGACTCCTGAAAGGTATGGGATGGACATGTATCAGTATCCTGATACCTGTCAGGCATCTTATTATTATTACGGTTACGTAAATGATAGCTCTTTTCCGGGGAATCCTTTTAAGGAGATCCGCATATGACTTATTTTCTTTATGTCTTATTATCCCATTTCTTCTTCGTAGAAGAGTGGGGCGCTTGCTTCAACTTTTCCTTTTCAGAATCACTCTTAATTTGAGGTTCACTAGGTCTGGATCCTAAATTATCTCTACACACTGTTGCCTAAGTTTCTTTAATAATGTTTAGTAATTCGCACACTCCTGCTGTCTCTGAGTAAAAAATTAGTGAGTCGCTGGTGTATAGCAAAAGCTGCTGCTTCCCCTTTAATATTATTTAACATCATGGTGGACACTGTGGCAAAATTGCCTATCAGTTTAATCCCCAAATCCAGAGCAGCGACTGCCCGTACACATTTTGTTTCTGTTTAAGCACCTGTGACAAAACAGCTAATCAGGGGGTACCATGAGTACTGGTGCATACTGTAGCAAAGACTGTTCCTCAAGTGGCACACTCTTCCATAGGGGGATCCAGGAGGAGCCATCATCATTGGCAAGCATATGAGGTTTTCCTGAGGTCCCGTATGACAAAACACAGATTTAAACAGACTTGTTTTTTCTGCAATCCAGAACGGAATCTCTTCCCGTTTGGTGGGAATTTTACCCATAACAGCATTGATAGTCTGTGAACTAATGCCTGCTGTAGCCAATTGCGACTGTGCAGCTTGAGCAGCCACTTACAGGATTGACTATCATTGTTTGCATGCTGAACTGGGTCAGACATCTATATATGCCAACTGGACCCGCATATAGTATTCGTAACTGTACTGCTATCATATTAGCTGCATTTGACTGTGGTGTGTAACATTCTAAGACTGGCTATGCTGCTCCCTCTTTGAGAAGGGGACCTAGTCTGACTTCTTCTGTAGTGTGTGGTAGGGTGCCTACAAACCAAATTCTTAGTTCTTGGTATGTTAATGGTATCTCTAGTGCTTTGTAAGCTGTATAGTAATTTGAAACGTCAGCTGGAGTGTAAGTGTGAAACACCTTTGTTTGGTCATCTGCTCACGAGAATGTAACCCATGAAAAGAATACCTCTGTCCTAACTGATTTGTGAACCTCAAACAAAAAAGGTAACATCCCCCCGTAACTTTGAGATCAAGTTGTAGCAGCTTCTGAGTAACCACATATCTGCAGTTCTCAGGTATGTTACATGCTGCTGGTTTAGCCATAAGAATATGTGGAATTCATTGAGGGTACCACTATGGGGTGATCCTTTTGAAAGGTTCAAGCTTGAACAACCGGCAGCCAATAAATAGGAGTTAACCTACTTAACTGAGAAGGATTTGTTCTTTAACACCAAGGTCGATGCCTGTTAATAGGTGAGTAGGGATCTTTGGGTACACAAAAGAAAACTACTTAGACAATCCATTAAATAAGAGCCCAACCTAGAAGATTGGGTGCCATGCCAAACGGTTTGTACCTCTCCGGTAAAACTATATGGTTGTTGGACAATATAAACATCAGTATTGTGCCAGGCTAATTCCATGCACACCCCCAGGATATGTTGGCCTATCTCCTAGCTAGTTCACGGTACACCATCTGCACCCCGAACCATACCGGGTAACAAATATAGTTTGCGACCTTAGATCATGACAAACCTGATCCCCCAAGGAAATCATGGTAGAAGATTGCGAACCATTTCGTTTGGACTCTCGTGCATACCCAAAGAGATACTCAAGAAATAAAGAACCTGCAGTTTCAATATTTATTGAAGTACTCTAATTTTTGAGTAAAATACATGTGCAGCAATGATTAATAGAACGAAACAGAATAATGTAATTAGCATTATGAGAATAGTGAAAAAGATTAGCAATTCCACCATTGTGCTAAAACAGTGAATATATGCTGGCACACAATGTGTATAGTGTACTCCTACCTAGCGTTCGCTGACGTAGTCTTGTTTAGGGTGGGTGATCTGCAAAAACCCTGTTGGGTGCTCAAACTCACTATTACCTGCGTGTAAGTGTCATTCGGCTGTCCTCCTTAGTGTAGAGCTGGCATCACTCGTGTTGGAAAACAGGAATAAGCTGAGCTGTAATTCCGGTATGCAATAACCTCCCAGTGCAAGCTGAGTGTTCCTCAGCCTTAAACAAGGAACTGGTTGTGTATATATTATTAACAGTACCCATGTGTCCATATCGAAACCACAGTCAAGCTTCAATTGATTATTCTAGCTTGATGGCTATGTTGCCTACCAGACAGTAACAACAATGACATTTGCGCAGTGAACTTTATCACTTGTACTGAATGTTCAAGGTATTGTGATAATGTGCCTGCGAAACAGAAATTTAAGCAATACAGATTCAGAGAATGTTATTCTGCATTTGTCACGCACACAAATGTATGTCATAAGTCATTGTGTGTCAAAGAGCAGGAACTTAAGAAACATGAGCATATAAATGGTGGTGTTCTTTACCACCTGAAAGTGTAGTAGTATATTTACACTTGAGTAAATCTTCACATGTAAATTGTGTAAATAGGGCCTTTGAAATCACCAGGTTAATGTTTGTGGCCTTTCCTGTTGCAAATGATAGGCCAAGCCACTCAAGTGGGGTAACATTTATATCGAGGGGAGTGTGGGAACATGAGGTGGAAAGAATTTTGCAGATTATAGAACTTTCAGTCATGGAAATTTTAGCAAAATGTGTGATTTTAGCCAAGGTACAAAGTTTTTAGGGCATTCTGGGTAGGAAAAGTAGTGGGAGCCACACAAGTTACACTACCCACACTGCCCTATAAACATGTGTCTAGTTTTCAGAAGTGCCTCGGTATGGTAGGTTTCCCTAGTTGGCGGCTGAGAATAGCCTTTAAAATAGCTGCCACCTACATTCCCAAAACGGGTCAATTTTCAAGGTGAAACTTGATGTCTTCAAGTTACATTCCGAGCCCTTGCGTGTCATGGGCGATAGGCCCAGTCACACAAGTGGGGTACCCTTTTTATTCTAAGAAGATTGAAAACACAGAACAGTAGAACATATGTTATTATCAACTTAATTTATCTCACATTTATAAATGCATAGATTTCCTTCATATCCATTTTTTCACATATGAATTGCTGCATCATGGGTAAACAATGAAATATCATGAAAAGCTAAAGCTTAGTTGTTGGATTTGGATATCAGATGTTTTTGGGCAAACAAAAAAACTACATATCCTTGTAACTAGAAGGCTGTGATGGACATAACAGCATATTACTTTTGCAAATTGGCAATTGGGACAACAATTACTAATACAATGTTGTCACCTATTTCTATTTTTTTAATATTATTTTTGATTTCAACTACGGGTTTATTTGGGAAAACAGTGAGTGATCTACATATATGCCCTCTTGCTAAATTCCAAATTCTGTGTACTGTTCTGAAATACATAGCTTTACAGGTTCATCTATGAGTTTCAAACCAATAAATTAGGAACAATTGACTTTCACTCAGAAAATTGTAAAAACTGTAGTAAGCATTCATTTATTACAACTTTTCCTGTTCCTGAAGGCTGGCAAGAAAACATTGATTTTAGAGGAGCAAACCTTTTTGTTAGATTTGGGGGTCTCTAATTGGTACAGGTAGGTACTTGTGACAAATAGGGACCCTTGCCTCTAGTCAGAATAAGGGGATTACACTCCTAAAATAACCCCTGCTCACCCCCTTGGTAGCTTGGCACGAGCAGACAGGCTTATCTCAGAAGCAGTGTGTTAAGCATTTGTGACCACATACAGTAACCCAGTGAGTGACAACACTACAGATGGACACCACACAAGGTTTTATATCAAAAATAAGTATACTTTATATAGAGTTACCACAATACCATAAACAACACAAAAAAACACAATACTGTTACTTTAAGATGGTAGATGTAGCTTAGCTAAGTTCAGTTCTTAAGATGCAACACTTTGTGTCAATGTACTGTAGTGTAGTTCCTATATTCGCAATAGGCTCTGCGCATTGGAATAACATAAACGATAGTTTAGACGTAGGACTTAGGTCGACTAGGTCTCTATTGAATATGTTAGACTTAATTGTGAATGCCAGCTAGCTCAGAGGTCACTAGAAACTTTCTTGAATACACAAGAAGGGATTAGTTTCTGACAACCATATAACATGACAACTTTGTTCCCCAAGAATAAGAAATATATCATCAGAGTCGCGGAAACAATAGATAGCTATTTCACTCAGTCAATCGTGCATGCTTCGTTTCATCAGAAGTGCAGAGAAATAGAGAGACAGGCGTTTTCAATAAAAATTTAATTTATTGAGCAGTCTTCTTTCTTATGCAAGAGAAGTGAATTGCTACAATCCTAATACTTGCTTTGAAGTTATGTGCGTACAGTAAAAAGAGTATTATGAAATAATACTGTAAAAGCATTTATATGGTTTCTAAGACATAAGATACATAAAATACATACAATGATAAATAATGACTAAAAGTACTCAACTGGTGCATCTAAAATACTCCTACCCCGGTGTACCTAACCTAAGTCTAGTACAAGGGAAGAAGTAAGTGAGGTTTAGCTTGAGTTAAATAGTTTCTGCCAAGAATCTATCCAAGAATTCTCTAAGGGTCTAATTAGCTCCGTACCTTGGTTATAGAATGAAGGAGGTCTTGTATCTCTCTCTCAGGACTCGATCTCCCAGTAACCCGCAAGGGTAGCAGGGAAACACTGGAGCTGGATTTCTTGGCAGGAGAAAAGACAGCGTCTCTCTCAGTGCATCAGCGGGAGGGTCGGCTTCCTTCGGCACTCGCATACAGCAGGGCGTCGGGCAAGTAGTTAGTCGATCTGCTCCAAAACCACTGTGTGTTTGCTAGGGCAGATGTTGGTATATTTATACCTGGAAGGTGCCGAGTTTGACGTAAGGGTGGACATAATAACATCCCTTAGAACTCGAAGTTCTTTACACGCTCCAGGAGTTCTGGGACAAACTGAAGCAGGGGGAATTCCTGTACTGCTGAAGGCTGGCTGTCTTCAAGAACTCATTGTACTCTAGGAGCTTAGTGGAAGTAGCCATGTCGTATTTGGACTGTATTGACTGTGCCGAAATATCGTTATGATTCTTATGCCTATATAAGGATATGATAAGTTATACCTATATAAGGGCATGAATCGGGAAAATTACACTAGAGCCCTAGATACGTTACAACACCCACTCCACGTAGAATGTCCATCTTTACTAAATACTAAGCAGTTATAACATTTCTAAGCATGTGTTTACAATCCCACCCCAAAAAATACACAAAATGCATTTGAAATGGTTTGTACACGAAAAATGAGTATTGTACTGTATGTTTTCTAAGCAGTGTTATCATTCAAAATAATGCATGTAGTTTTACACTTGAAATGCTGGCTGAATGATTCACGAAATCACATTTATGAAATGGCTCTTAATACAGAAGAGAAGGTCAAGACCATTTCATCACAGATTTATATAATACTGTACATGTGCTAGAGGCTAATTTCAAAATATTGTCTCTAGGTATCAAAAAATAGAAATCTTGTTCTCTAAGAATAGTTCTACATTAAGCAGATTTCTCTGTGCCAAAAAAAGGTAACTATTTTGGTATTTGAGAAAAAATAATTTCTTTGTAGTAAAAAATAGTTAACAAGTTCTGTTTATCAAAACTGAAGGCCGAAATCAAAGTTCAGGGAACGCTGTGTGCTTGTTTTTCAAGAGTTATTCTTGTTGTTAGGAGAAAACATTAACTCAGATAGGCTGGCAAAGAATTCGTCTACCACAGTAGGTGAAAGTTGGGCCATTTCCGAAAAAGTAGAAATAGTGCATATGTGAGATGCATTACCGTCAGCACGATCTGGATCAGCAATGTTCACAGAAGGTGGTACCTGTGTGCCCCTTTCATCTCGTACCTCACCGCCACCTAATCGTAATGGTGAGGTCTCAACGAATGCTGTCATCAGAATTGGTAGCCGTTGGGGACAACACGTTGCATGAGCCATTACCGAACCAAGCAAAGTATTGACATCCATAGGTACTGCTGATGGAAGTGAGAGACAGATGTCTAACACGCATTCTTCTCCGCAGAGCAGGCATCGTAGAACAGGTAAGATGCAATCTTGTCAGATTGGTCTGAATGATAGAAACCATGTGGTATTCAGATCTCTTAGACGAGCCAAGCAGAGAACCTGTGTTATCCTATTTCGGTACCGCAGTGCCTGGATCGCTTGTTCCATGGTAACCTGGGTATCGCTGGTGACTGGACTTGCCATTTCGGAGCAGAAGAAACAAAAATAGAATTCCTGCTACGAGACCCAAAATGAGAGGCAGGCCGCCGAACACAGAGTGCACGAAATTCAGAAAAATGCTCAGGACTGTTTCGAAGGGTGCTAATAGTCACGAAAGAAGTGTCTTAAATACATGTGCAATGCCACTGGTATCTGACATGTTTAAAATTTGACCTTACATTTCTACCAAATGTACGGGGCAGTTTGTTGATAATAATGTATGTATCTCTGCTGAGGTCCTTGCAACTTGCAGATCATACGTTTCTCTAGACGAGGTCAAAGGCACAGTTTTTGTAAAAGAATTGCTTTCATTCTGCTTAATGGATCAATTCGAATAGAAGAGATATTCAATGAAGGCCAAATTGTTGCCTCCTTGTCTGGCTTGCTGTTTGGATAAAATACTTGCATACAACAAGTGACCCTAGAGGTAGCACTGACAAGATAGGCCGTTCCTGGCAACATGCCACAATAGCTGTGGTCACTTAACTTAACATAGCTATCGTTTGAAAGCTGCCTGAAAACAGGTTCTATTTGTGTTGCTGGAGTGCCTTGCAAGTGGCAAGAAAGATCATTAGATGAACCCTCATAGGCTCCATGTAAATTAGTTTCTTGACATAGAAGTGTACCACTTAGTGACTTTTCACAAATTTTTCCACTAAGAAATACCTCTTTGTTACCCCCACTCCAACATCTATGTGTGTAAGGTAAATTCCAGGTCGACTTGATGTATCCTTTACCCAACCTTTCATACAGGCCCGCTGGTATATGCTGTAGGCAGTATTGAAACTGAAATCTCTTTATTGGTATTGTTATGGTACCATGTATTATCCATTCAATGACAGGTTTCTCAGAAACTGTTAGTGGTAATCTTTCTAGTTTTTCAATGCTCAGCGCCGTATAGTCTGCTCCTTTTTGTGCCAAAGAGATTTGTTTATCTGTAAGGTTAAAGATAGAAAATAATGACGTTGTGTTGATTAGACGTCAAGGCACGTAGCCTGAACGCAGATTTTGTAATGTCCAGCCTAACTGTACAATAGAACGTAATTGGAACTGGCCATGTTGTAACATTAGCATATCCTGTTCTATTATATCAATAGCAGATGATACAATGCTGTCCAAAGAATAAATTCTGGAGGACAGAGTCGTTAACCCATTGTCCACTACAGACTGTGATTTTTCCAAATGAATACGATCAATTTCCCGTATTTTTTCAGTAGTTTCAATTTGTGTTACTTTCCAAGCGTCGTTGTAAGCAGCATATATACCGGCGTATATGAAAAGTTTTTGACACTGTTTGCGAGGTCCCAATAAGAAATCTCGCAAGTCAGCACCTTCTTTAAGTAAGGTCAAGTATTGCTTAATTTCAGGTAGTGTGGATTTCTGTAGCCACTCAAGGCATAGTTTTCCTACACTGTATGTTGGTATTATCCCTGGATGTTGTCTCTGGGAATATCTTGGTTCTGGCCTGTTCTGTTTGAACCCCTGTGTTTTGTCCAGGAATCTATCTTGACAGTTATTAGTGTCTGTGCGCCAGATCAACCATTTTTTCCAATCAGGATTAGTTCTGTTTTGGTGTAGAATATGGGACACGTCTAACCCCTCATCTGTAGTGCTATTTCTATCAGGCATAGGCTTTGGTATAGACGGGTTGTTTAAATATTTTATCTTAGCTAGGCCAAGACAGGTTGTTTGTTGAATGGTGTCATTCAGGAACATTATTTGTTCTGGGATCATGCAGGCTCTGAATAATGATTCTAATCCCTGTACTTGCCAATCTTTTGAACCCCAGATTGTTTTTGTTTCAATGTTGTCTTTCCAGAATTCAAAACCAAATGTAGACAGTTTTTCATAAAATTTTGCAGACTATATCTGTTTTGTATTGGTTAGCATATTTTTCATTCCTGTCTTATTCACATTTTTTAAATAAAACGTTTCTGGATCTGTGACATTAAACCCTGAGAATTATGGAAATTTCTCATAAAATGTTTTCGAGCTACCTTTTGGCGGTGTTGGACAATGTTCCCATTGATTATAATTTAAAACATTTCTAGGTTTTGCAGATTTATGCAAATAGTGGTGCCCAAAATGATTAAAGCAATACATTTCTTCATAATCAGATGAATCTTCTAAATAATCATGATTTGTAAACTTTGCTGACATTTCTAAATCAGACATCATATTATTAATAGACTCAAAGTCCCAATCATCAGAGAAACTGCTCGTTGAGACAAAGTCACTTAATGAAACCTTGAACTGATGTTGATACTTCAAGAGTTCAACCGGGCCATAGATGTCGTAATCAGTAGCGTCCCATGCTACACCACCAGGTATAGGAATAGCTGTGATGTTTACTGATGACAGGTCTCTTTTTTCAACATGGGATGACTTGTGAGGCTTTAGGACCAAGCTTATGTTCTGACTTGCTGTGTCCATTGTACTGTATTTTCCATCAATCATTCTTCCCAAGCTTAAAACTAAAATGAGCCAGAGCAGGAGGAAAAGTACACCTAACACAATCCACAATTCAATCCATGGTGAAATCAGTTATATTTCTCCAAGTTGATGAAAGAGTTCTCTTATTTTTTCTTTGAATGTTTTGTTTGCTGGCTTTTTACATGTTCACTAGGATCTTCAGAAAAGGCATCGAAATTGATGAAATAGCCAGAGGCAGTTCTGTCAATTGTTGGAATCACATCAGGATTGTTATTAATCTTTGTAGTTGCTTCTTCCTTTGTCATATTAGTATAGTAAGAGGCTACATCATTGTAGACAGGTGTTTCTTGACTAACTGTTGTAATGTGGGTTTCAAGAGGCACAAGTTCCATGGCTTTGTTGCCTAGTCCTTTTTTATTCACTGCAGGTTTATCAAATGTGATTAGTCTCTCAGTTTGAACCTCTTGAATTGTAGCAAGGTTTGGTCTTCTGCTACATCTTGGGAGTCCACTGGGCCTATTACTTATTCTTGGCCACAAGGTCGATTGATACAACTCTGTTCTCCTTTTCACCAGCAAGGGGCGGTAGTACTACTGATCTTGTTCCGTTGATTGCTAAGACAGGTACTGATTTTCTGTAAGAAGGCCCAAATTCATACTTCTCCGCGATCTTTTCTCTGACCAGATCCCCAATCTTTGGAATCCAGACAGGTCTTGCTGGGACTGGTGGTTATTCTTCAGAGGCCGTTGGCTTTAGCTTTGTGTTACTCAGACTTCTTCTTATTTAATTTAACTCCTGTAAAACAGCCAAACGATCTTTGATATCAAAGGTTTTTTGTTCCACCACTGAAGTTTGACTATCGAAGTCTTCGATTATTATTCTAGTACCAAACAAAAGTTCATACGGAGTGATTCCACCCAGAGAATTTCTTGGCAGATTATTTAGACTACGTTGGACACTTATTAGATGTTTGACCCACCCATCACCCGAACCTAATACCCTCGCTGTTATAGATTGCTTTATGTCACAGTTTTTTCTTTCCACTACCGCATTACCCTCAGGATGGAAGGGACTAGAGTACTGCAATGCCACGCCCAAGCTGGCCATGGCCTCCTTGTAAGCCTGAGAGCTAAACGCAGGACCCTTGTCAGAATGTAGAGTGCCGATTGAATATGTGCCGATAAAGACTCGCAAATCTTTTATAACAGTTCTGGTGTCAGCCGAGCGCTGGGGCCACATCCAAATGAATCTTGCCTTAGTAGTTGTGGGGTCGTATTCATCCGTAGGGATGCCTGCGTGCAGACAGTCTAATGCTATATAACAGAGGTGTCTGGGCTGGACTGACTGTGCTATTGTCAGTCCCCTGGTCCGGTTCATGACTGCGATCTCTGTTGCAGTTTTGACAATCCATTGCAAAGTTATACATTTGTACGCTCATTCACCACCAGTTCATCCACCAGTACTTCGTATGTAATTCTATTAGGGAAGTTAAAATCCCTTGGTGCCTCAGACCCTCTCCCATGTGTGCTTATTGAACTAAGTAAGCCCTCCGTTTCCTGTTTGGAATTACTCTGTCCCCCACTCCAGGGATTTGAGGAAAAGGAACGGAGTTTTCATCAATTATGTATATATTTCCGAGTGGATAATTTAGAGGTAACGCCGCATAATTGCCTTCCATTGAGGCTTTTACTGCTAGTAGCATTTCACCGTCTATTCTTTTTTTAGAACGCTTAATTGTAGCTACGGAAGCCGTGTGGACAGCTGCCTTTTCTGCTTCATCAGCCAATGAATTCCCTGCAACGTGAACGCCATCACGTTGATGACTCAGTGCATGAATCACGTGAGTCTTTTGTAGTTCTTTCTGAAAAAGAACTACATGTTCCCATAGCTTTTTATGCTTGATTGTGCCACCTTTTGCATCTTTGAAATCGTTTTTAACCCAGTTCTGCAAGTATTTATTGTAAGACTGGACGCAGTAATACGAATCGCACACTATGAGTGCAGGGAATTCGCGATCGGCATTTTCAAGCGCCATCTTTAATGCCTGTTGTTCAGCTCGCTGAGCTGTACAGTTTCTGAGTGATAGAGTTTTAGTGACCATTGGTCTGAATTTACCTATGCGCCAGCGACCTTTTACAATCACACATGCCGCATTGTATACTTGTTTTTCCACAATCCAATGTTGCGCAGATCCGTCTGTGTAAATTACGCAGACGTACTGTTCGAGAGGCAGAATTTCGTTCGGCAGAGGAAATTCGTGTTCATATCCTATATATTCTAGTTTTTTCATATTGAGATCAAAAGCGTGTTCAACGTCTGTTGCAGTAAGACAATTAACCCATTGTATCCATCTTGGATGTAAAGCTTTAGCATTTGGAATGCTCGCTCTTGTCACTGCCTCTAAGGCAGGTACAGGTGTAACGACTGATATGCATTTTCCCTGTGCGAGGGCTCTTTCTTTTGCTATAGCAGTTTGAACAGCTGTCAGAATTTTCTCAGTTGAAGTGAATTTTATTTCAGCTTGTGTGTACAAGTGTGATTTGTAAGCTATTGGTACCGTTTCACCTTCGTTATAGATCAGGTACGTGAATCCGCATCTTCCTCGGATGACTCGGATTACAAGGTTGTGTTCGTTTACGCGTGTTTGCAGCTTTGTTTTAGCTAACATGTCTGTTTGTATTGAACGTAAAATTTCTGTGTGTATATGAGTCCAATTAGTTGGTTTGAAATCAGGTTTTATTAAATCGTAGAGAGGTTTAACCCTCTCTGCGTAATTCAGAAC
This sequence comes from Lissotriton vulgaris, assembly GCF_964263255.1. Lineage (NCBI taxonomy): Eukaryota > Metazoa > Chordata > Amphibia > Caudata > Salamandridae > Lissotriton > Lissotriton vulgaris. Next base: position 1,305,332,986 of record NC_141694.1, read on the forward strand.
GTAAGTTCTTCCAAAATTCAGGAAACCTAGAATTGTTTGTAAGTTTTTCAGCGTTTTTGGTGCTTGGAGCAGCGCATATTTCTCCAAGAAATTGGCTGCTAGGCTTTTCCTTCACTAGATAACTCATATCTTAGAAGTACGACAGTGAGGTGGGCAATCCGTGATTTTTTAACCCCTTCGGTGCTGATGACGAACCCCAGCCGTCATGCACTACGGTGCTCGTGTGCTCATGACGGCTGGGGTTTGTCACGGCCCGCCCCTGTTCGTGCTGTTTACAGCACACCAGGGGAATCGCGGCCGCATCGAAGGGATTAAAGTTGAATTTGTACCCTTCTGATGAGAACCCAAGTATAATGGTGTTCACTCTTTTCAAGTGCCTGTCCAAATCATCGTCTGTTAGATAGATGTCATCGACATAAGATAATGCCTCATCATCATACATTTGTAGTAACTCTGTTACTCTGGCTAAAAATAATCCTGGGCTATTCTTGAATCCCTGGGGGAGACTGCAACATTGCCTCTGGGCCCCCAAACTTGAGAAAGCGGTCAAATACCTGCTTTCTGGTGCTATGTTTTGACATAACATAACATAACATGTGTATTTGTAAAGCGCACGTTCACCCAGAGGTTTCTTGGCGCTGAATAACAGATGTTTATTGTTACCCAACTCAATGGTACTCAATTTATCGACCTCAGATGGATGAAAGGCTGAGTGGACCCGCCGGGATTTGAACCTGTGACCATGAGGTCGAACACAGGCCCCTGCAGTGGACGCATTAGTCCACTGAGCCACCAGACCCAGCTTGACAGAAGAAACCATTTGAAATATCTAATGCCGTTTTATATTTTTTGCGCACAATGTTATTCATCAGTGCTGCACTGTTTGAATTTTGTACTGCAAATGTTTTGCAACAAAAGTGTAAATGTCTGTAGTCCAATACTAGACGATATGAATTGTCTGGTTTGGAGACAGGAAACAAAGGATTGTTCATTTGTGAGGTGCATTTTTCAATCACCCCCTGGTACTCAAGTTGATCTAAGGTCTCCCTGACTTGTTTTTTAGCTTCTTGCTTAACAGGATCCTGCCTTTGTGCAGTAGGTTGATTTTTTAACTGGATTTTATGGTGAGGGGATTCCTCATCCCATCCTACATGATTTTTATATATTGCATGGGCTTGGGCCACTGTCTATTTTCTTGCATATGTGTATTTTTATGAATTGGAATATGATTTGAGGAGGCAGGCATAATCATTTCTTTGCAATGTGGGCACTCCCTAACAAATTCTGGTGGCCAGTCTTTCTCAGCTAGAAGAATTTCATAGCCTTTAGATAGCTCTCCCAAAAGAGAGTTCTTATTTTCCTAGTTATGTCCCCTTCTATACGCAATGTTATTTCATATAATTTATGGGGTACACTAACTCTGGTGTCTGCAGTTTCCACTTGAATGTACTCATTCGTGTCCACTGTCTCCAGAACATTCATCAGGATCTTGTGAGCTATGGTAACTTCTGCTGCGCTGTCTAGCATTGTTTGGGACCACTCCCCGGTCTTGAGTTGTGTCCTCAGGATCCTCGGCATGTTTTATCTTTATGCTTGCTACCTTCTTTTTGGGAAATTGAGATTTTTTTACTTTGGTGAGCGGGTTCCTTGTCTTTGGACTTGACTCGCTCTTCTTTATGTTCTGACCGTTCTCTTTTTTCCGATTTCTGCGAGGAAGTCTGAAAAGATTGAGAGGGACGTGTATCAATATCTTGATATCTGTCAGGTTTTTTCAAATTATCCCCCATTTCTGAGGTTATATCTTTTCTCAGAGGGCTCCCGTTGTGGAGACCTACCCCCCGTTCTGGAGATCTATCTCTCCGTTGGGGAGACCTTCCTCTGGACTGAAACTGTTTTTCTCTGGGAGTGGTCTGTTTATTACCCTCCCACCTCTTTTTAGGAGTAATTAAATTATTTTTAATGAAAGTCTTTTCAGGATTTTCTGTTAGTTGTGGTTTTAGTGGTTTCCCACCCAAACTATCTCTACCTAATTCTTCATAGGATATTTCAATTATTCTGGCAAGTTCAAAAGGCTGGTCTGCTATTTCTGTGTCTTTTAATTTTTGGCGGATCACCACAGATGCTGCTTCTCCTTTTATGTTGGCTAGTAGTATAGCCGAGACTTGCTAAAAGTCTTTCAGTAATTTCATACCTAGATTTAAAGCAGGCTCTGGACCGTATTCATTTTGAATCTGTCTTAGTACGTCTGGTATAACCGCCATAGACGGAACACCATGTGTTTGTGTTTTTGTGTAGATTGAAGCAAAGACTGTTCCCCAAGTGTCACAGTCCTCCACATGTGGTGTGATCCCCATTGGTAAACAGATTGTCAGAATTCTGTGTTTTTCATGAGGTGTACTATCAGGGAATACTGCCTCTATTTGAGTAATCTTTTGAGCCAGCCAGAACGGAATTTGTTACCAATGACTGATTGTATAGTCTGTGGTGTAATTTTATTGTGTTCCCCTAGTGAGGGGTGTGCTGTGGAATTTTTATAGCAGGTTGGACTGTTAAAGTCTGCATTACATATTGGACCAATTGTCTATGTATTTTAATTAATTGTTTTAATTGAACTCTGTCTGACATTTCTTCACTGTCAGGATGTGGTGTATAGCTGGCTAGAACCGGCCATATGGCTCCTGGTCTACCTAGTGGACCGAGCCTGGTAATGTGATTTTGATGTTTTAGGGCGCCATTAAACCAGAGTTAGTGGAATTTCAACGTCCTCGAAAGGAACATATTCCGCTGGAGGTTCCTCTGCTTTGTAGTAGTGGAACTCGCGTGTCACAGCATTTGCTGCTGGAAAAGTTATCCATGAATAGAATACCTCTGTCTGCCGATATCCATGTGCCTCTACCACAAATATGACTGTACCACCTCTTGATGGTACACCACTACTTATTAGTCTGTAAGCTACACTCTTTCTTACATTTATCAGGATGATTATTCCATCATCTTCATTTTCATTAAACCCTGTAACGTCTAAAACCGGTTGATTCGCATCTACTGCTGCTTCACCGGTTGCGTTGTTGTCGCCGTTAGTTGACATTGTTTAATGAAAGTTTGCAGAGCAAGTTTCAAGAAAACAAAAATTAGGGGCCCGATGTAGGTAAATCTACATTTACCACTTCATAAATACCGAATCATACCGAATCGGTATTTATGAAGTGGTAAATTAGAGGGGGGGAGATGTAGGTATTTCAGATTCGGTAAATACCGAATCTGTAAGATTCGGTATTTACCGATTCTGTAATTACCGATTCGGTATCCCCCATTGCTTCCTATGGGCCTTGAAGCCCATAGGAATCAATGGGCATTACAGAATCGGTAATTACCGATTCGGTAATTACCGATTTGTGCAAGGGTGCAGGGGGTGTCACTTTGACACCCTCCAGCACCCCAAAAAAAGGCATGTGAGCCATGTGGCAGACAGACATGCCCTAAGGGCATGTCTGTCTGTCACATGGCTAGGTGTGCATGCACACATGTGCATGCACACCTGGATTCGGTATTTTAACACCCAATTGTATTGGGTGTTAAAATACCGAATCTGAAGGGCCTGTGGGACTGAAAGTAGTCCCACCTACATCCCAAATTAAAAAAATCTGTAAAATTACCGATTCGGTATTTTTGCGATTCGGTAATTTTACCGAATCGGTAAAATACCGAATCGGACAAAAAAAGGTCCCCTACATCTCAGTAGGCCAAATACCGGTCGGAAACGGCCGAAATCGGCCGTTTCCGACCGGTATTTGGTACCTACACCGGGCCCTAGGTGCACAATATTTTGGAACACTGTATCCTTCAACGTTGAATAAACCAAAAAACTAATACATAGGAGTCTCGTCCTACTTAGTTCTGGCAGATACTAACCTTTTACCCACTCCAGACGTCTATTGGAGTTTTTACGGAAAAAGGGGTCTGTGTGAAAAGCACGTTACTTTAGTATCTAGCGTTAAATTATCGCCTTACCAAATGTTGGGCACCAATTAGTGTAGTTCCGATATTCCCAATAGGCTCTGCGCATTGGAATAACATAAACAATAGTTTAGACGTAGGACTTCGGTCGACTAGGTCTCTATTGAATATGTTAGACTTAATTGTGAATGCCAGCTAGCTCAGAGGTCACTAGAAACTTTCTCGAATACACAAGAAGGGATTAGGTTCTGACAACCATATAACATGACAACTTTGTTCCCCAAGAATAAGAAATATATCATCAGAGTCGCGGAAACAATAGATGGCTATTTCACTCAGTCAATCGTGCATGCTTCGTTTCACCAGTCTTCTTTCTCATGCAAGAGATGTGAATTGCTGAAGAAAAGAGAGTTCTCCCAATTGCAATTTGAGGTCCAGAGGAGGGAGAAAAAGAAACCAAAGCAATAAAGTACCTCTAGTCAGACCTATATATTTTTCCAGTGATAACTTCACAACATATTTCACAAAGGATGCTATATATATATGAAAAAGACATTTAATTTATTAATTTTTTTTTTTTTTTTTTTTTTTGTGTAGTACTTTATTTTAGGTCCTGACGAATCGCCTTTCGGCGAGAAACATGTTGACCACACTAGGGGGTAGAGTTATTGTTCTGTACACCTTTACGGTCTCTAAACTCCCCTCCCACCCCTTTTAACTAAGGAATCAGCCACATTATTAAAGTTGCAAGTGGACTGATTACCTTTTTTATCGTCTTCACTCACCACTGCACTGACTACACCTTCTTTCATCCTCACCCACATCCACCATCGGCAAGGAACTAAAAGAACCCCGTCAAAAGAGTACCTTCGGGGACTCCGTCAGATATTGCAGCGCCGGTCTGACGAGGGGCAGTGAGCCGATGATGACACCGGACACCCTCTAGTAAGGGTGTGTTTCACGCTTATTACTTTGGGTGTGTGAGGCTCTCTAAGTTCCGACTAGGGAACCCTTTCTTCGCAGCCACGGTATTCACAATACCAACTCCTTGCTCCACACGGTTTAACGCCCCCTGGGGAACTTTGTACTCTGCTGTTAGATTTAATTTATTAAAACATATTATTTTTATTTTTCATTTTTTCATTTGTTCTATTTTTCTTATAATAAATACATAACAAATTATTTGCATACAGGAAATAAAGCAACACTTTTTATAAATCAATCTAAGTGATACATAATTAGACAAAGAAAGAACCCCATAAACTCATCATTAACTCATACCATTCATTCCATCATATATACTACTACATTCACTACCCAATCTAAAAAGGACTGAATTAACATGTGAAACAAAAATCAGTAGACATACAGAAAAGTTTGTACAGGAAGTTGTTATTAAGAAACCCCTATAGGTTTTCCTAAGACAAAAGTTCTGAGATTTTTTCACTTTCTAGTTTATACATTTTCTATTTTCTACGAGTTTTTTCTTCTTTCTCTTTATATGTAAGTGGTGACTTTCAATATAGGGGTCTCAGATGCGTACGGCCTACGTACGTTTTCGGTGATTGCTGGTATTTGATTCACCTTCTTCAGGGCCAAAAGAAACTAAACAACAAACAAATAAATACACTCTGTGCTAAAACCAAGGGGTTCTTGGGTCTCTGAAAAGAGAACATACCATAGTCAGAGTTAATTATATTCCTTTTAGTGCATCCATGAAACAGATCATACTATTTAATAGACATAATTTTTAGTTATTTTACATGCTATAGTATTGAAAACAGGCTAAAACCTATTCCCAGGACTTATTCTCATAGCTAGCCAGTGGTGAGAATTAGAAACACCCAGTGTCTGCTAAGATGTTATGAGTGTAATGTGAAAGTAAAGGAAGAAAAATGAAATACAGCTTTAAAATCAAGAATTTCATCCAGAATGATGAAATTGGAGGCATAGTAGTTTGAAACATCCCCTCACCATGTGTTTGACATTCGTGTAGCATTTAAGTTTGGATTTGCTGATCCTATTGCTATTTTTTAAGACGATAACAACTTGATTTTGGGAAAATACCTTTGATTCAAATCAGCGAAAGAATCAATCCTCAACTGCTTTGCGTGTTGATAGGCTTGATTGCACAATGACCTTATGGATTCTGCGGCAAAAAACCAATGACAGACGTAAGAGATTTTGTTTGCCAACAGCAGTGCAAATATATGTAGCCTATAGGGGTATTACCTGTTTAAGAGGCGGATCCTGCATAAAGCTGGTTTTCTTACTGCAAAAGGAAAGCCTATTACTTATGAGTGTTTCGTGTTTTGTCAAATGCTCCGTATGGGTCGACCTGAGGACATGCAACAGATCATATATCTTAAAAGCTCATATTTAGAGGGACTTCAATCCTAGTGGGCAAAATTTATAATTTTGGCATTACCTGATATTTCTTTCTAGTTTTGGAGATCTATAAATTTAAGCTGATTCAAGCTGCAGTTTCTCGTCTTGTTTTGTTAAATGCCGGGGTCGGTGTCTCACATCGCGATCTATAAAGATAAACCCAGGTTTTCTATGTGTTGTCGTAAACAGCTTTTTTGACAGAAGCACTAGCATATTTTTAGGACTTCTAGGGACAGGGCTCCCTTTTGAGATAGATCGTATATATTTATATATTCAACTCATTATCGCAATTCATGTAAGCCAGAGAACTAATATATTCCTATAGCTATCTGTTTCCATTTGTAACTGTCCACAGATATACTATGTGCCTGTTCGTAATCTATACTTTGTGCAATATAGACAGGTAGTGTATCCTGCTGAGATTTTTTAACTTTATAGTCAACGGGGACTTCTCTCTTATCGGTAAATGATGCCGCTTAGATATTCCTACACATGTATACTTGAGCCGCTAGTTGTAAATTAAATTCTGTTTCCGGGAATGTAAGACGGAAACTAAGGGCGAGTTTAAAAACAAGGAGAGACGCTTATCTCACGGAATCAATAGCTTGTTCTATCATTTATCGCCAAACTTGCTGGCTAGTTTATTTGTTTAAGGCGTAATGCAATGCTGATTGGTTCTAAATGGGGAACACAAGTCAGTTTGGCGTAGTTAAAAATGACCATCTGTTTAGATGTCTTACCTTGTCTGGCATGTAGCTACACGTCTATAGGGAGTCCTCCGGTTTGTGTACCGCCACCGTATTGTCGGCACCAGTTGGGTTGTATATAAAGGCGATTCAACGTCTGTGAGACTTATTGATTAGAAAACCGACGATGTCATAGGAATTGCTTTTATATATATCAATGTAAATTGATATGATATATATAAAAGCAATTCCTATGACATTGTTGGTTTTCTAATCAATAATTACTTATGTATGATCACTTTAGTATCACTTTAGTATGATTTGTACTTATGATTTATCATTTAGTAATTCTGTCTCACGTTTTATTTTGTATATAGCCTCAAACTCACTTTGTTGTTTGTTTTCCACGTTTTCATGGAGGCCATCTTGAGTTTGCCTATCTAACTCTCACCAGATAGTCCTACTTTTAAATCTACTTACATTTCGAAATAGTATAGAGTAGTCCTACCACATTGTCGTTAGAACAATTAAACCGCGAACGCCAATCGCCATCACATTGGCTATGGCGTCTCACAGACGTTGAATCTCCTTTATATACAACCCAACTGGTGCCGACAATACGGTGGCGGTACACAAACCGGAGGACTCCCTATAGACAGGTTGATCTAGGCCCTCCTCATTCATCTGTGACAGAACCGCCCTCACAGCATGCTCCGAAGCTTCTGTTTGACAGATAAACTCTCTTGAGAAGTTGGGTGCCAGGAGCACGGGCGCCTTTCACATGACAGCTTTCAGGGCCTCAAAAGCCTTCTGACAGGTGTCAGTCCAAATCACTTTCTTGGGCTGCTTCCTGGAAGTCAGCTCTGTCAAGGGTGCAACAATGTACCATACCCCTTGACAAACCTCCGGTAATACCCTGTGAGACCTAAAAAGGCTCTCACCTCTGTCTGGGTTTTGGGTGGCTCCCAAGCCAGTATGATTTCAATCTTGGGTTGAGGGGCGCCACCTGGCTGCTCCCAAATTGGTGTGCCAAGTACACCACGGAACCCTGCTCGATTTGGCACTTACACGCCTTGATCGTGAGGCCTGCCTTCCGTGGTGCCAACAACACTTCCCAAAGGTGGCGCAGATGATCCTTCCACCTGGCACTGAACACTGCAATGTCATCCAGGTAGGCGGCACTGAACTCAACCTCTGAAACGTGGCAAGGGCATTTTTCATCCCAAAGGGCATAACACGGAACTGGAATTGCCCATATGGTGTGGAGAATGCTGACCTCTCCTTTGCCCCATCAATCAAGGCGATCTGCCAGTACCCAGACATCAAGTCAAACGTGCTGAGGTACCGTGCAGCCTCTAGCGGATCTATAAGCTCATCAGCTCTGGGGATGGGGTGCGCATCAGTCTACGTGACTGAATTGAGCCCTCAGTAGTCCACACAGAACCGGAGTTCGGGCGTGGCACCCGGCGCTGCAGCCTTTGGGACCAAGACCACTGGGCTGGCCCAAGGACTGCTAGAGGACTCAATCACCCCTAGCGCAAGTATCTTTGAGACCTCCTCTTTGATGCAAGCCCTCACCCTGTCAGTTACCCTGTAAGTTTTATGTTTCACAGCTAAGCTGTCTCCTGTGTCCACATCATGGACGCACCAATCTGTGACACTAGGAACCAGGGAGAACAGATCAGAAAACTGTCCCAGCAACTGGCGGCAGTCATTCTGTTGCTTATGGGTCAGGGTGGAAGAGAGATTAACACCATCCACCGACCCATCTTGCTCTGTGGCTGACAGGAGCTCAGGAAGAGGCTCAGTCTCCTCCTCCATTCCAGCATCTGTCGCCAAGAACATGCCCACTTCAGACCTCTCTAAGTGGGGCTTAAGGCGGTTGAGCAGTTGGACTCTCAAGGGGTTCATAGGAGACCGCAAGTCCACCAAGTAGGTAACTGGACTCAAGCGCTCCACAACCTCAAATGGTCCAATCCACTTATCCTGGAGCGCGCAAGGCTCCACTGGGGCCATGACCCACACTTTCTGTCCCGGTTGAAGCTCTACCAGAGTGGCATTCTGGTCATACCATCGCTTCATCTCCTCCTAGCTGGCTTCCAGATTCAACTCAGCGAGTTGCCCGAAACGCCTAGTCTGGTTCCTGAAGGCCACCATGTAGCTATATATATCCTGGGGAGGTTTCCTGGGAGATTGCTCCCAGCCTTCTTTGACCAGACTCAGAGGTCCTCTGACCGGGTATTCACAGAGAAGCTCAAAGGGACTGAACCCTAGAGATTTCTGTGGCACCTACCGTATGCAATGAGTAGGCACGGTAAGAGGACGTCCCACTTACGCCTCATGGATTCCTCAAGACCCATTATCATGCCGTTCAGAATCCGGTTGAACCTTTCAACCAACCCCTCTCCTTGGAGGTGGTAAGGAGTGGTGAACTTGTAAGTTACACCGTACTCCTGCCACAGGGACTTCATATACTTGTAAATGAAGTTGGTCCCTGGGTCAGACACTACCTCGTGAGGGAATCCCACTTGGGAGAAAATTCCCATCAGTGCTCGTCCTACTACGGGGGCCGTCACTGTCCTCAGAGGTATGGCTTCCGGGTACTGGGTGGCATGGTCCACCAAGACCAGGATGAACCTGTTGCCCATGGCTGACTTGGGGTCCAGTGGCCCCACAATGTCAATCTCTACCCGCTCAAAGGGGGTACTGACCACAGGGAATGGCTGGAGAGGAGCCTTGTGCTTCCTCTCACTCTTTCCACTTGCCTGGCAAGCCTGACAAGTCCTGCAATGAGTGTCTGAACTCTTGCGCATTCTGGGCCAATGAAAGTGGTTGACAAGCCTCTCAAAGGTCTTGTTCTGTCCCAAATGTCCTGCTAACGGCACATCATGAGCAGCCCCAGCACACGGGCTGACCCAGGTTCAGCATCCTTAGGCTCACTATACAGAAGACCATTCTCCCAGTAATCTAGTGTGATCCTGACTGATCACCTGTCTCCTGGCTTGCAGCCTGTTGCCACAAGCCCTCAAGAGAAGGGCATTCTCTCTGCTCCCTACAGAATTCTTCCCTGGAGGGGCCTCCTTCTTGCTGCCAATGGGTCAGGCAGGTCCCCCAGTTCAGCTACTTACTCCCCGGAAGGCTCCCGGGCATCCCACTCATCTACCTCCTCCTGGGCCTTGGGAACTTCAGTGCTCGTTTCCCGCACCCCCGCCTTTTCTCTCTAAGGCAGGTGCCTGGGCCTCCTTCTCAGGCTCCAGGTCTTCTTGAGAACCCCTACTGGCTGACATTGACCGGGTGGTTACGCACGCCCAGTCAGGAAGTCCCACCATCTTCAAGTGAGTACTCTTCTCCACCTTTTCCCAAGGGGAGCTCTCCAAATGGTTCCCCAACAAACAGTCAACAGGCATGGCGGCCTCACAGATACCTGAAGAGTACCAGAGACCCCCCACTCAAAGGGAACCTGAGCCCTTGGACAAAGGCTCTCTGTGGTGACGGTGGCAACAACTTAGCAAAATGCATGGGGGACCATCTGCTCTTGAGACACCAGGTGACACCTGACAGCTGTCACACTGGCTCCTGTGTCTCTAAGAGCCTCCACCTTTTGGCCATTGATGGTCACCCACTGACCATATTTCTTAGTGTTTTTGGGCAGCTGAGCTTCTGCGACCATTTCACAGTCTCCTAAAGAGACATGGGTCACCTGTGTGGACCCCACCCACCTTAGATATCAATCTCCTCCCCCAAGGCCACACTAGCCATCTGCCGTGGCGGAGCACCAGTGGGTGCTGGTTTACCAAACAGGCGGCACCTGGTATACTTTGCCTTATGACCGAAGGCGCCACACTTGTAATATTTCAGGGGCCCCTGGGGAACAGGACTATCTGTCAGGCCCCTTGCTTTCTCTCAGGGGGAGGCTGGACACCTTTCCCTTGGTTCCCTTGGGTACTACTTTAGGGCCCTTTGTAGAACTCCTTTGTTTACCTTTGTCAGCCTCACTCTTCTGCTGGGGACCCTGCCCACCTTTGGCTGAGTCTCCCATGTGACCCTTGTGGACCCGGCTGCTCAACCAGCGGTCCGCCTCCTCAGCAAGCTTCCTAGGGTTAGTCAGCTTGCTATCAGATGCAGGCGCAGCTCTGGAAAACAATTATCAGACAACTTCTCCCATGCAATCAAATCAAAGAGATCTTGAAAATCATTAACCTTGCTGCCCTTCACCCAACCATCCAATGCTCTGCAAAAGAAAGTGACACATTCAACTCAGGTACTGTTTTCTAACTTTTTGCATTTCCTGAACCTCTACAGAGTTCAGGGGTCAAACCATATCTAGACATTAATGCATCTTTCATGTGGCTGTATGAATTGCGGACTTCAGAAGGCAAGTCTAACAATGTGTCCCGCCCCTCACTAAGGAACCTTCCCCACAGACCCGCACCTCAATCTATCTCAGGGCCCCGGTAAAAAGTCATGGCTACCTCATAGGCTCTGAACCACTTACCAATATCATAATTTTTATAAAACTAATTCACCACATCTTTGGGAATATATACTCTACTCTCCACAGATACTGACGGTAAGCTGCCACCAGAGGGAGTAACCTCCAAACTTTTGGTTTTAAACTCCAACTCCCTCAAAACTTTTTCATGCTCAAACTGTATTTTCTTTTCCTCTATATCTAACCTCCTATTTTCTATTTCCAGTTGCCTATTCACCTTGAACTTGGTCATCTCCATTTCATGCCTTCTTGATCTCTCTCTGTCCTCCAACTCCTCAGGAGACAGACTCTTGTTAGAAGCATCGCTACATGCGGGTGAAGGTACTCTCCTTCCTCCTAAGCCCAAAGGCCCTTCCTGCTGTTCCTCTGCATGGGCATCCCCCTCCTCAAATTCAGGGGTTTTCCTTGCTTCTACCCGGCCCTCAGCGCCTTGTCAAACTCTTCCTTCTTTTTGAATCCAGCAGTGGAAACATTGAACTTTTTGCAAAAGGGCTTAAGCTGTGATACTTTGTAGCTTTCCAATTTCTCTTCTTCCCATTCAAGATCAGTAGAGGATATGGATTTTGCTCTCTCGACTACAACTGAACCAGGCATCTTTCAAAAATAGAAAACTCAAAAAGGAATCTACCAAAAAGTATGTGGTTGGGTTATGGTCTGCACTCACTAAGTAGTGTTCACCAATCACTGTACATGAGTCAAAAAGGCTAGTCCACAATCCTCACCGCTGCCCACCAATGTTAGATTTGGGGGTCTCTAGTTGGCACAGGTAGGTGACAAATAGGGACCCTTGCCTCTAGTCAGGATAAGGGGATTACACTCCTAAAATAACCCCTGCTCACCCCCTTGGTAGCTTGGCACTAGCAGACAGGCTTATCTCAGAGGCAGTGAGTAAAACATTTGTGACCACATACAGTAACCCAGTGACAACACTACAGATGGACACCATACAAGGTTTTATATCAGAAATAAGTATACTTTATATAGAGTTACCACAAGACCATAAACGATAAAAATACACAATACTGTCACTTTAAGATGGTAGATTTAGCTTAGTTAAGTTCAGTTCTTAAGATGCGACCCTTTGCGTCAATGTACCTTAGGTTGCTTTGCGCTTCCACAACGAGCAATCTCGCAGCGAGGGAAATGCGGCAAAGTTCAAGTACAAAGAAATAAAGACGTGATAATCTTCCAGATGCCGCACGCTTCTTCAGGGATACAAGAAGTTCTCAGTTCGATGCGTGGACTGCAGCGGCGACACCCTGATTCAGCGACGCGACGGCAACAGCTCCAACTGCGACACTCTTCTCCCACTATGCGTGAAGCTTCCGCGCAATGCGACAACTACAGCGGTGACATCCACGATGCGAAGGCAGCAGGTCCGATGGCAGCGTGCTTCTCGAGGATGCAAGGTGCTTTTCTTCGATGCGGTGCAGAGCGACAGGTCCAGCGGCGACGCCCTCCCTTGGAGTTGCGACGGCAGGCACAGTGATGGCTACACGCTCCAACCTCGTTGCGAGACTCTTCTCCCGATGCGGTGCAATGCGACAGCTACAGCCCTGACACCCTCCTTTGGAGTTTCGACGGCAGCAGCAGCGACGGCAACACGCTTCCTCTTCATTGCGGGACGCTTCTCTCGATGCAGTGCAATGCGACAGTTCCATCGGCGACACCCTCCTTTGGAGTTGCGACGGCAGGCACATCGACGGCAAAATGCTTCTTCCTTGATAAGTCGCGCTTCTAGCTCCTTGCAACAAGCATTTCCTCAGAAGGCCCAAAACAGCAGCAGGCACTTCCAAAGAACTCTGGGGGGGGGAGTCTGTTGTCCCTGAGACTTCAGCAGGAGGCAAGCTCTTTTCCAAGCCCTTGAAGATCCTTCACAAGTTGAAAGCAAAGTACACAAAGTTCCTTTCTCCTTCCTTTGACGGTAGGCAACCACTGCAGGCCAATCCCCCAAGCAGCACTTCAGCTTGGGAATAGTCTCTCCTCAGTTTCTTAAGGTTCCTCTCCTCAGTAAAGGTTTCTACTTGTAGTCCAAAGTGATCTAATTTCATGGGATCAGGGTCCCAATATTTATACCCTAAAATCCTTTGTTATCTGAGGGGAGAGGGGCCTGCCCAGTCCAAACCAGTTCTGAAGCACTCTGTTTACCAGACTTCTTTCCTTTTCTAAGAATGCTTGATGGCAGGGATACACTACAGCCAGCACCTCTGTGCAAGTTTGCCTCAAGGTTTAAGAAACAAGGAGGATATTCTCCAGCGTGCTCATGTCAATCATTGTGCCATCCACAGTGCTATTAAGTATGCAGGATGCCCACACATAAACAATACAAGGAAATATGGTTGACAGAGCACAACCCAAACAAGTTGCTAAAGTGACTCCAGTGAGTTGACAGTTCAATAAACAATAACAGCACAAATCCAATAGTATGCATAGCCAGAATATTTTAATTCTTAAATCTTCATCAATGTTGACCCGGAGAGACAGAAACAAGAACAGCCGACATGTGTTTCGTCTTGAGATGACTTTTTCAAGGCTAAGATCAACACTTTGCGTCGAGACTTGTTGTGTAATGACGCCTGTAGGGTAGTGTTTAAAACGATTCGTATATTTGCCCAGGTACTAGATCAAATAAGGGGAGTATATCCCACCCTCAAATATCAGCAGTGTGGGTCAGACACGTCCAAACAGTACAAGGCCCTTCTCGACGTGACAATCGTAAACAAACAGCAGTTTGCCGCGTGGTGTCTGCAGCCTGGGCAATGCTATTGAACTCTATCCTTTCTAAAAAAAACGGACCTCCGTGATTTCAAATAGGCAATGTGATAATTCAAATGATTCAAACAAGTATAATGGATAGTTTGTAGGGTAACGTCAAAAAATTTCCTCACTTAGTAATGATGTACTTCTAATGCTCCCAGGCACAGGTAGCCTGTCCGAGAAAGTAACCTCGATCTTGACAGATCCCGCCACGACAGAGTGCAGGGCAGAAACATCAGACGTCCCACAGGAGGTGGAGCCAGCATTGTGGAAGGCAGGCACAGCCCAATTCAAGGTTCAGGTGCTACTCCTCCCTCCCATCTAGATGCAGATCTCTCTATTCACCACTGGGCTGTCTCATCCTGTATTTGCAAACACAGAATGTTAAAACCAACTTCACTAAAATATGTATTTTATCATTCTGAGTTCAGGCAAATTAAACTCGAATTTCTACCATGTTCTCTGAGTCAGTTAGGATTATAAGATGTAATAATTCTAACAGCCCATTCTGGCCTATGGAGAACAGGTAGTCTTGCAATAGTAAAAAACAAAAATGGCTGTAATTCACTATTAGGACATGACACACACACCAGGGCATGTCCTACCTTATACTTACAATTCACCCTGCCCTTGGGCCTACTATAGGGGTGACTGATATGAAGAAAAGGGAAGGTGTAGGGACTGGCAAGTGGGTGCACTTGCCCAGTCAGTGTGACAGTACCAGACTGCACACAGGCTCTGCAATAGCAGACCTCAGACACATTATACAAGGCTGCTTCTGTGGGTGGCACAACCAGTGCTGCAAGCCCACCAGCAGTATTTGGATTTACAAGCCCTGGGCACACTCAGTGCACTGTACTAGGGTCTGACAAGTAAACCAAATAGCCAAAGATGGAACCACTGATTAATACATCAATTTACAATAGGGAGCACTTGTACTGTGGCACTGAACAGCAGTGGCACAGTGCCCAAAGCAAAGAATACCAGCAAAAACACATGAGACAACAGAAAAAATGGAAGGGAGACCCACGCCAATGGTGCCAGGTTTAACACTTTTGTTTTTGTATCTTTAGAAAGACAAGCATACTTTTTTTGTTGTACGGCACATTTTTAGTCATTTTTTAATGCTATACTTTGGTTAGTTACTCGGTTCCCTCCAGAGAAGTACTCCTTCCTTTAGAATTCAAAACATGTGGGGGAAAAGGATGTAAGCTGGGCCTGGATACCATTTGTGAAAAAAAGTTATAAAGGCTTAAGTGTGAAGTGTCACGAGCATTATAAAAGACTTAGCACTTGAAGGGGAATAGCTTCAGCAGCTAAGGGGTTAAATGTCATGTGTGGGCTTGACTATGTATTTACTCTATCCACATACTGAAAAATATATGGCTGCTAGGAGATACACTATGTTTGTGATTGGGCTCTGTTTAAAATTATTGCAGTAATTTGTTTGAAGGAAAAGTGCCTTTGCCATGTAGGAAAGCCTAAAAAACTAAAGTGGCACACTACTTATTGGAAATAGTGTGCCCTCACACTGATTAAATGTCCAAAAGCTGTTTTCATTGCATAGATTAAACTAGATTCTCCATGAATAGACCCACTTTCAACTAAAATCCTTAATTTATATCTTCATCTGGGAAAATGCTAGCAAGTGATTCTAAGTTATTTTCCATTCAGTTTAGAAAATCTAATTTCATGGTGAAAGTCAACTTTTGATAGCTTCAGTGGAAAATAACTGCATAAAACCGTATTTTGTGCCGCCTGAGACAAAACTAGCTTACAAACAGTTATGTTACTGATCTCACCTGCAGAAGCCCAGTACACTTTACTAGTTGGTATTAATTACAGTTCCCTTCAGATAACAATGGCCTGATGCCTTGGCCCAGGAAGGCACAGATGTTATCAACAAATGGCCACTTAATAGGGATTAATCATTTGGCAGGGGCACAGTAACAGTTGCCGGAACAAAAGGCAGCCGTCATACTACCTTTTTTGACATAGAGATGCTAAATGGTGTGGGAAGGATCTGTTCCTATTAATTTCCATGGCTGTCCTCAACTTTTTGGCTCCAGCCCCTGCTATTGTAAACTAGGCAATTCATCTATTCATTTAAATAGCAAAGTGGTGTAGGTAAAGCCAGAGGTCGTTCTGATGGAAGAAGGGGTAAGGCATTTTGATTTAGGCCTTCTGGAAACATCTTTTGTAAAGCGGAAGTGCTGTAAAAGTAGGAGGGTGATAAAGTAGTCAGGATTGGGTTATAGAAATGTTCAAATCGCTGGCAGTATATGACTGCACCTCACCACCACCTCCTCAGAGTGTTCTAGGACCTCAGAAAATGACAGCTGAAGAAGAATATTAAAAGTAAATGGGAAACCCAATCAACCCTTGATGGCAATGGCAATTAAATATTAGCAGGTAAATAAGCCTGCAAGGGATTTGCTAAACCATATATTTACATTAATTGCTGCATTCAATGTTGGCAAACTCTATCAAATAGCTTGCAATTCCATTTCCTCTGAAATAATTCCAGTTATTTACATATGAACAAATCTTCAAAGAAAGATTTATTTTCGGGTCTATGTATTCAAAGAATAGATTTATATTGATCCAAGATTATGAATTAAAAAGGGTACAAAATCATAAAACACACAATACAACCGGAAGTTACAATCATTTGGTATTATGTATCCTTCTTCGCTACAATTGTGAACACCTTTTCACAGATAATTATAGGGCAATGTGACCAGACTTTAACAGAAAACATTGATTTCAATAAAATCGTACAAGGAATCGTTGTAATTGTCAGACAATATAAATCTATTCTTTGAATACATGTACCCATGTTATAAATCTTTCTTTGAAGATTTGTTCATATGTAAATAACTTGAATTGTTTCCAAAGAAATAAAATTGCAAGCTATTTGATAGAATTTGCCAACACTGAATGCAGCAATTAATGTAAATATATGGTTTGGCAAATCCCTTGAAAGCTGAAGAAGAAGGCCCTGCTGGAAGAAAGAAGACTCAAAGGTTTCTGACTCCTGCTAGCACCCAGAGACTCGAGCTGCTCTCCAAGGGTCATGTGTTTAGCCTGCCCCAGGGACACAAAAGCAGAGGGATTCCTGACTCTAAGAAGCCCAGCTAAACACTGGGATCTTGACCCTTGCTGGTGTCCTTGCAAGAGAGAAACCTGGTGCTTGGAATCTTTTATGGAGGACCTGAGAGCTGCAGGAATGAAAGGAGGGCCTTTTCCAGAACTTGAAGAAAAGTGCAACCTTATCATTTTTTTCCACCTCAGAAGACTGGGACAAGGTGCTTGTCTGTGAGTTTGCCCTCTAAATGGGCAAGGAAGACAGGGTTATCCTGCTTGGAGCTGTTGCTGCACTGAAAATAGGTTTAGTAGGACTTCATGTAAAAGTATCGACCACGTACTGCCCTGCCTGGCTCCATCTTTTAGCATTGCCTTATTGAATTATTTTAAGAAGGTAAAACCATGGAACTGCGTGAGGTAGAAAATGTATATATGGGGTGCAGTGGCTTGGGTGGCTACAAAGTCCAGCAGGAGTATAATGTGCACAGGCATCGTCACAAATAGAACACTTAGCGCCCAAACTAACAGCTTCTGCTGGAGCTCAACGAAGTATCAATCTTTAAGGGCTCCTCACCCACTTCAACCTATGAATTTTCCACACTTGAGGATTTTGACGCCCAAAAAGTACTCTAAGTCGAAAGTTTAAATACTTTGACTGGGACAACCTGCTTGGTTTATTCGGTTTCCGCTGCATATCAGGCAGCCTGAAATTGCACCCAAGTTCTGGTCAATCTTCAACTGTTTTTTTTCAATGATGCTTGCATTTATTTTTTGTACCCTTATCCAATGTTGATCACCTTGGTATGTTTTTGCTTATTAAAGTTTTCCTAATTTATCTAAATTAGTTTTCGAATGTTGCTATGTTGATTCTAGACTTTACAAATGGTGGGGTTGCTTGAAGTTAATACATTATTCTATGGTCATTGCTTACTGCTTGTGCCATAGCTGCCCATACCTACCAGGGATCATGCAGAAATGACAAAAAAATTGATTTAGCCTCAACAGGTTGTGTTTTTAATTTGGTAATGGCCACCACCTTGCAAATTAACAACACACTTTCTCACACAGGAACAATGTATAAGGGAGCAGACTACACCCCCTCCCGCCAACTACGATCCTCCAGCCAAGCCCTCGCCACTGTACCTCGCATTAACAAGACCACCATGGGAGGCAGATCCTTTTCACACCTGGCTGCTAAAACTTGGAACTCACTCCCCGCTTACCTTCGCCTCACCCAGAACCACCTGGCATTCCGAAAACAACTTAAAACGTGGATATTTGACAAATAATCCTCCTCCCCTCCCTAAGCGCCTTGAAACCCTCTGGGTATGTAGTGCGCTATATAAATTCTTTGACTTGACTTGACTTGACTGGTTGTAGCTGCTTGCACAAGTTTATCAATGGCCTGCAGGCCAATCATCTGAAACAACTAGTGACAGACCACACGCATGTTGCAGGACAGCGCCAAGAAACCGTTTAGTGAACGTGCGCTTTATAAGCCAATGTTAACATAACATAATCTTTTGGACCCTGTCTTTTCCAATTGACCCAACCTCCGAGTATCCACCCATATTCCGGTGGTGTGGTCAGATCACTTCTTGGTTCCAATGGGTCTGAACATTCCAAGTGCCCCAGTTATTACTGTTGCGAATCTTGTTATTGAAAGGCAATGGCACAAACTTAACATCAAGAAATTCTGCAATCATATTCAGTCTAACACTCCTAAATAGATTTGAACATTGAGGCAGCTGTGCTAAATAAGAATGTTAGGTTAACTTCAGCTTTGGATGTCTTTATACCCGTATGTTCGGGCCAGTTGAAAAAGAGACCTTCAGCTTCTTGGTTTAATGAAAAACTGACTGCTGAAAAAAGCGCTGTAAAGTGTAAAGTATTGAACGCACTTGGAGGAAATAAAATGACGCTTTAGCCAAATACAACTACATGAGAGCCATCAAAGTCTACCACAAAATGATTAAAAAGGCCCATACTGATTTCTTAGCTGACCCCTTGAAAGAAATATATACAATAGTACACACTAAACTGGCAGATAACTCACGGTTGGCTAAGGCATCTAATGAGATCTGCAATAAGCTTGCATGCTATTTTAAAAAAAAAAGGCTAACAATATTTATGTGCATTTCTCTGCTAACACATGTAGTGTGGAGGCTGATAGCCCCCAAATAAGGATGTACAGCATGCCACAGGTAGATGAGCTGCGGGAGCTAGACCTGCTGGACAATACCTTCGGTGGATCACAATATAGAATACAAAAATATAGAATACTAAAAATATCGAAGTAAAAATATAGAAAGCAAAAATATCGAAGTCCTATCTACAAACAGGTAAGTACAAACATATCAAAAAAATATATATAGTTAGTAAAAATATCGTTTTTTTTAAAATGTCTTAAAAGTAATTTAAAATTAATGAAATAATAATTTTAATTAACTAAAACATACTTAAAAATACTTAAATAACTTTAAAAGTATTAAATAATTAATTTAAGTTAAAAAAATAAACATACAATTTAATTTTTTAACACATATATATATATATATATATATATATATATATATATATATATATATATATATTAACATAATATTAATTAATAATATACAATATTTTACAGTAGAATTACTATTCCCACTCCAGAGAGTAGGGAAAGCGTTGGATAGCGTAGGGGTAAAAATTACTATTCCCACTCCAGAGAGTGCAACAGTAGGGAAAGCGTTGGATAGCGTAGGGGTAAAAATTACTATTCCCACTCCAGTGAGTGCAACAGTAGGAAAAGTAAATACTTCATATATTAATAAAAATACATTAAATATTAATGCCAATAAAAAATGTATTAAAAGTAATTACCAATTTAATATAATAATTAATCAATTAAAAATATAAATAAAATTAATTATTAAAATTCATTACCTTTAATACAAATTAGTTACCAATTAACAATTAGTTAATTAGCAATTAAAACTGAATTAACAATTAATTCAAAATAAATACCAATACATAAATTAAAATATTTAATTAAATTATAACTAAATTACTTCCCACCCTATTCCCCTATAAACCCACAACCTGCTATGGAAAATAAAATTGATTAAATTGACATAATTATCAATTAATCAATTAAGTAAAATTAATTGCAAATTAAAATTCAATTATTTACCAATTAAAAATTAATTAACAATTAATTAATTAACAATTAATTCAAAATAAATACCAATAAATACATTTAAATATTTAATTAATTACAAATAAATTACTTCCCACCCTATTTCCCTATAAACCCACAACCCGCTACAGAATTAAATCACGCAAAAATTAAATACCATAAAATTCATTACTTAAAATAAATTATAAAATAAATATACACTTTTCACACATATTCTAACATACAAAACACTTTAAAAAATTCGATATTATTAAAAACTCGATATATTTAATACCTATATTATATACTTCGATATTTTGACTTTCTATATATATGACAATCGATATAAATTTACTTACCTTAAATTCGATATTTTTGTTGACTATAGCGCATATGTAGGTAATTTCCATTTTGCGATTCCCAAATCGCGATTTTTAAGGAATCGCTATTTGAGAATAGCAAAATGGAATATAGGTAAAAATTTGCAATTTTTTTGCGAATCTCTAACATTCCTTAATTGCGATTCGCAAATTGTGAATCGCAATTAAGGAATGAGTGTCCAATTTATTCCTACGGGCTAAGAGCCCTATAGGAATGAATGGGGATACATTCTCAAATTGCGATTTTCTATGAGAAAATCGCAATTTGAGAATCGCAATTCCAAGGGTGCCAGGGTGTCCAAAGGACACCTGTTGCACCCCTGGAATGTGCCTGTAAGTACATGTGGCGCACATACATGCCCAATGGGTATGTCTTTGCGCCACATGGCACTTTGATTTTTTTAAAATGCATTTTTGAAGGAATTCGCAAAATACCATCTACTTGAAGTAGGTGGTATTTTGCGATTCCTTATGCAAAAATCGCAATTTTTAAAGCACCCCTACATAGCATTTAAGGAATTGCAAAATTGCGATTCCTTAAATGCTATAAGCAAAATAAGGAATCGCAATTTTTTCGATTCCTTATTTTGCTAAGTGGCACCTGCATATTAAAACGTCGCTTGCGATTCGCAAACGACGAAATTCGCCGAATTTCGGCGTTTGCGAATCGCAAACGGCTACCTACATATGCCCCTATATTTCGTCCATTCGATATTGTGTCCATTGTATATTTTCACTTCGAAATTAGTGCTATTCTATATTTTTGATTCAATATTTTGTATACCATTTAAAATGCAGGCTTTTGTTATGCCTGCATTTTTGAGGTTAGTCAATCTCTCTTTGTCCATGGCAGTGGGACCTGCTGCATAGAAACATGCTAAAGTTATTCCTCTCTTGAAAAAACCCTAACTTGAGCCAGCCCACCCAGACTTCATGACAAAGCTAGTGGAGAAACATGTGACCAAGCTGTTGACATCCTCCTTAGAGAATTTTGTTTTTTTTTAGACTCCTCGCAGAATGGGTTTAAAGTGACTCTCCTACACTACAGAATCAGCTCTCCTTACAGTGATTGGGGCTTTGCTTCTATCTGCCAATGATGGTGGTTCTGCGGCACTTATTCTTTCAGATTTAAGTGTCGCTTTCGAAATGGTGTCTCATGAGCTACTGCTACAGCGACCTCGTGGGATTGGGCTGCGAGGCAAGGACTAGGGGGCTTATTATCAAGAACTGCGATAAAATTATCGCCACTTTAGCGGCAGGAAACTGCCACTAAAACGGCGATAACGGGCTTGGTAATATGTCCTTGTGAATTCCAATAGCAACCCAGGTTCTGGTGTTAACCTGGGCTGCTATGGGAATTCACAAGGGCATATTATCAAGCCCATATCGCCATTTTAGCGGCAGTTTCCTGTCGCTAAAACGGCAATCATTTTATCGCAGTTCTTGATAATATGCCCCTAGGCTTGGTTAGCCTCTTTCCTAAGAGATTGATTTTTTAAGTTAAATCCCCCCCTTCTCATCTTAGCAAAGAATTTTAGAGCAGAGCATCTCTCAATGCTCTGCCCTAAGCCTCACCTTCTTTAGCACTACATTAGGCCACTGGCAGATGTGGTGAAATATTTTGAGATGTCTTTGGTATCCTATTCAGATGATACTCAGCTTATCGTCTCTCTGTCAGCGGGGTCTTTGGAGGGTGCTGTCAACTTCCAGAATTGTATGACCACCATTGCTAATTGGATGCATTCTAACTGTGTGAAGTTGAATGCCAATAAAACGAATATTCTACTACTGGGGAAGCACTCTCAGGTCTGGAGTGACCACTGGTGGCCGCGGGTCTCCTCCCAAGTCAAAATCTGCTGTGTAAAATGTGGATGTCTGGCTTGGTGATGCACCATTGTTTGAGTCACAAGTCAAGACACTGTCGGGAACACGTTTTGGTACTCTAGATGTCTCAAATCGATTATTGTCTTTTTCCATCCCCAGGTTTGACAAATGATTATACAGTCTCTAATCATCTTGCGACTTGACTATTGTAACTTTCTTTATCTGGGCCCCACCAGGTTCAGAAAATTATGCTACATATTGTTCAGGATGCAGCTGCGTGATTACTTTTTCATCTACCTACATTTTGCTCTGTCTCTAAGCTGCTTTTTAAACTTCATTAGCTGCTGATAGAGAAACCTATTCAGTTTAAAGCCTTGAGCATAGCTCATCAGTTTATGAACAAGCAGGGGGCAACTAGCTTGGCATCCTTTGTGCAGCCATACATACCGACTAGGGACCTCTGCCGACCTGAATTTGGCTTATATACCTCTTGCCAAATGAGGGAGGAAGGGAGGTCGCATTTCCGAACAATGGCTCCTGTTTTATGGAATAACCTGCATTTACATCTAGTGAATATTCAGAACCATCTTTGTTATAAGAAAGAAGCTGAAGGGCTTGTGGTAAATAAAATTACCTGGTCAGTTTTTCCGTATAATTATCATTACAAGACAGCTCATAAAAAATGAGAGGCAGAGTCCGTGGTATCTGAGTTTTACGGGGTTTATTAGAAAACCTCGAGGTTGGAGATCATGTTCCGTCACCACTAGGGTTCGGGAAGGGACAGTCAACGTTTTATTAACATTACACATTATATATAGTAAAGTAACATAATTGAATCCAATGCAGTAGGTGTAACAGGTGAAAAAGAGCGAGATAAGAACACATGTGCGTAATAGGAGGCGTGAAAATAGGCGTAGACGAAGGCGTGCACTGTACATGTCAGAGAAACGTCATAGGAATCGTCACACGTGGGTGGGTGCATAGAGAAAGTTGCAGAATCAGCAGAAAGTGTGGATGCGCGTGCAGCTAGCATGACGTAACATAGATGTGGTAACTGGGGAGAACTTTAACACTAGTAGAGGAGACAGAAGTCTGGGATGTCAGAACGACCTGGACCTATAACATATCTGGTATCTTATGTTTGGAGGATGTATTATCTGGAGTAAAAGGTCTCTCGGGCAGAGGCTATTCTATACTGAATGCTAGTGCGTGCATATGTGTCTACGTTTCTACGTGCAGGGCCATGGGCCTACTATGGCAACGGGAACTGTAAATTACTTGCATGGAGGCAGGAAGGCTTGCTCTTTGCTCTGCAGCCGGGGAGGTGTTTACCTAAATCACTAGACAGGAATGTATTTTTCGAGGAGGCTGAACAGTTAACTTGAAGGCAAAATACGGTTTTGGCAGGCAGGCCAGGTTGAGCCAGGCACCGCTCCGCTTGGCAGGAAGTAAGGCAGAGGTCAGGGATACGTGTCCATGCTGCAGCTTTCAGAGGCAGAAGGCAGAAGGCAGAAAGGGCTCGGAGACAGAAATCAGGGCCTAGCTCGACAGAGCCAGGAAAAACGAAAAAGTGTACCATGTAAAGACGTTGGCATGGTATGGTTAGGAACTGAATTATCGATCCATTCATGGTGGATCTGAAAGAGGACATGTTAACGTTGGACGCAAATGTATTTGCGTCTTCATATTCGGTCATGGAGGGAAATTACATGTACTTTAAGCACGTACATGGAGACGTTGGGGTACACGTTAGGGGACACACTTGACCATAAAAATTTCAATTACCTCATTCCCTCCTTGTCCCCTACGGACCCTTCAGGATATATCAATTTTCATGAGTCCATCTATCTGTTCATATAACATCATTTGCTCATCTTTTTTCATTCGAGCACGAGAACGTGGACTTGGACGGGGAATAAATGATGTGGCGCACAAGTCGCAAATCGCTGGCCCACATTGGAGACATAGGCAACAACTGAATACTAAGAGTAGGGCTATTCCAAGGAAGGATAGGACTTTCCATCCCCAGGCGGACAACACGCTCCAGAGCCAACCGGACCAGGTCCAGGTGCCTGGATTCTGGTGTATCTGACTAGCAATCTGGTGGAGCCGAGTTATGGCTCTGTATACTGACGGTGCATTATTTGGAATGAAAACACAACAACTGGATCCGATGACTCTACAAGCCCCGCCCCTATCTGCCAGGATGACATCAAGGGCGAGACGATTTTGAACAACGACAAGTCTCATAGCAGACTACTCCTCTGTTAAGTTACCTAGGGCAAAAGTAGTTTCATTCACTACAGCTTCAAGGGTTCTGGTCAATCGACGTATCAGTTTACTGTTTGAGACAGTTCCTAAATAGGGAAAGAATCCTTTATGAAATCTGTGTATTGTTCCCATGTTGTTTCAGTATAATCGACAATTGGGAGATCTCTCTTAGGTCTAACATGAATGAGATGGGAATTTCTATGGTAATCAGGTGGGGCTAGAAAAATAGGTGGCAATAGGAATGCATTATAACAAGTACCATCCCAGTCCGGAGGTAGACGTATGTAAGCTGTATGGCCACAAATGAAATAGGAATGTCGGGAAGCTTTGAATGTAGACTTGCCTTTATCACTGAATTCAATGACTGTGTTACAATCGCTGTGTCCTAAATGTACTGAACCATTCTTTCTAACGCATAGGTCACCTTTCACTGGCAAGACTGTAATTGAAGGTGAGTTCGAACTAGTTTCTGACTGGACATTCAAAATCATGAGGTTAAGTGTAAAATTACCTAATCCATATACTTCGTTTTCTAGATCAGTACCTGTCATTTGGGGAAGACCCTCCTTGTCAGGAAAACATGTCTTATGCATAACTGTGTTCAGGTCTCCCCATACCCAATTACCTTGGGAAGCATCGGACTTATTGTCTAACGAGGACATTAATGTAAACCATGCACCACATGAACCATTATGTGTGAACGGATAAGGAAAAAGAGGCAAGGCTCCCGTCATTTTCTGGTAGGGAGGGAGTCGGCCACATATCCAGCAATTAGTAGCATTGTTGGTCTGGTGAGAATGATGTAACATACGGATGAAAGAATTGTTACGCAGTGCAAGTCGGAAAGAAAGTTCGTGCGGTGGCAGATCACTGAAGGTGTGGTCTGCAGAGTCATTGAAAGAAGAGTGTGCTTGTATAGGAAAATATACATGTAACATATAGCTTAGGCATATAATCGTAAGACTCAGAAAGAACAGGATGAGTAAAGTAACGATATATCTGCTACGGAGATTCTTGCAATATTTCTGTTTCTTGATCTCCCGTCTGTCTCTCTCACTATGGGGGTCTAGCTTGTCCATGTCAGGAACCCGTCTAACCGCTTCACCCAGGGGGGACTTAAACAATTAAACTGTCTGACTTACTAGACCTCAACTTTAATTTGTACTCCTGGGACGGAGTTTTCTCTACCAGGGGGAGTTTGGTATCAGTCCTTGGAATGCAAAAGTCCTGGGAATCAGTTTTTGGCAGAAGTCCATAGCACTTCTTGACGTGGCTCGAGTGGAGCCAGTTTTTTCTTCCTTCGAGTTTTACAGCAGTCCTCGTTGTCATCAGAACGATCTTGGGTTCCTTCCAGCGGGGCTCCAGAGGGCTCGACCTTTCGAAGTTACGAACATATACATAATCACCAGGGACGATCTTGTGTGGCTTCACCTCGGTGTTGTCTGGAAAGGATGCTGCGACCTGTGAACGACATGATTGTAGTGCAGACATCAAGGATGCAAGGTAATCTGTCAGCATATTACTATCAACATCGGTTAATTTACGGGGCAGAGGCGTCCCCCACATATTCGGTGGCCGGCCAAAAACCACCTCATACGGGGATAGCCCTGTTCTAGAATGGGCTACCATTCGCATATAGAAGAGGGCAACTGGAAGGGCTACTATCCAGTCTACTCCTTTTTCTGCACAGACCTTGGCAAGACGTGTTTTCAGAGTCTGATTGTGTCTCTCGACTAATCCAGCTGCTTCGGGATGTCGAACACAGTGGAACTTCCACTGGTAACCTAACAAAAGGGAAACTTGCTTCATGAGCTCGGACGAGAATGGCTGTCCGTTATCTGAATACACGACACGGGGCAAACCAAACCTCGGGAAAAATTTGCGAACCAACTGCTTGGCAGTGGTCACGGCAGTGTAATCTGGGACTGGATATGCTTCTGTCCATCGGGAAAGTGCACATACAACTACGAGGACATACTTGAATCCTCGACAACGGTCCATCTGGATATAATCCATCTGAAGGACTTCAAAAGGGTGATCAGGAGGATGAAATCCACCTTGCTCTATGGGAATGCCTTTTCCTGGGTTGAACTGACAACAGATCATGCAAGTACGCACTTTCTGTTTTGCTGCTGCTCGTAAATGTTTATTGAACCAAAGGTTTTGAATACTGTCTAACATAGCTTTTTCTCCTAAGTGTGCAGGACTATGTGCAGTGTTAATGATAACTTGAACCATAGAGTCGGGGAGAAACCAAGTGGCCTTTCCCTTCGTCATCCATCCCTGTTCTGTCTGGATCCCTCCTAGTTCTGTCCATTTCTTGATTTCGTCTGGGGTAGCATGTGTCTGTATTTCAAATACATCTAGTGCGGGATCCCTAACTGTCATGCCATGTGTTGGAACTATTGTCTTTGTCATGTTAATCGTATGAGTATGAGTCTGTGCTGTATGTTTGGCTGTTCGATCTGCCAGGTCGTTACCCTGGGAAATGGTATCTGTGACTTTCGTATGTGCCTTACACTTCATGATGGCTATGGCTGTAGGCAAATGTATTGCTTCTAACAGAGCTTGAATGAGGGGACCGTGCTGTATCTTGGCACCGTGGGAAGTTAAAAAACCTCTCTCTTGCCACAGGACTCCGAAGTCGTGTACAACTCCGAATGCATAACGGGAATCTGTGTATATGTTGACTTTCTTGTTCTTGGCTCGAATACAGGCTTGGGTCAGAGCGATGAGCTCTGCTGCTTGGGCAGACAGGGTGTCAATACGATGTGTTTCTATGACTTCAGTTTCAGTGGTCACTGCATATGCGGCCACCAATTCTCCTGTACTTGTTCTCATACATGAACCATCCACATAAAGTGTCAGGTCCGGATCTGGTAATGCGATATCTGTCAGATCTTGTCTGGGCTTCGTCATAGTGTTAATGACTTCCACACAGTCATGTGCCAAAGGGTCTATTTTGCTTACCGGTAAAAGTGTGGCAGGATTCAGTGTGTTGCAGCGTCTGATTTCTATGTGTGGCTGGAATAACGTCAATTCATAACCTGTCAGTCGTGCTATAGTCAAGTGCTGAGTCTGTGTTCGGTTTAAAAGAACTTCCACGGAGTGTGGAACCTGTACTGTCAATTGGTGTCCTAATACTATGGAATCACTTTGTCTGATTGCTAGAGCTGTTGCTGCTACAGATTTCAAGCATGCAGGCAGAGCCTGAGCTACTGGGTCTAATGTACTAGAAAAATAAGCACATGGCTTGTGTGAACCTGCTTGATCTTGAGTGAGGACTGACAATGCAGTACCTTCGCGCTCTGTGACAAAAAGTGTAAAAGGCTTGCTGTAACATGGTGTCGCTAGAACAGGTGCTTGACATAGGGCTTTCTTTAGGTCGTCAAAAGCATGTGTATGTTCCTGAGTCCAAGGGAGGACAGTCGATGTCGCTGCCTCCTGGGTTGTCAACTGTATAAGTGGCTTGGCTAGATATGCGTACTGAGGGATCCATTGTCTACAGTAAGAGGTGAGGCCTATAAAGGCCCGTACTTCCTTTTGTGTCTTGGGTTGTGGCATATGTACAATTAACTGGATGCGGTCAGGTGTAAGCTGTCTCCCCCACTTGGACAGCAAGTGACCAAGGTACACAACTTGCTGAACACAGAATTGCAGCTTCGAAGGAGACACTTTGTGTCCCTTGTCAGCCAGGAAAAATAAGACTGTCAGAGATGCTTGTTCACATTCTTGTTCACTTCGAGCGGTGATCAATAGATCATCGACATACTGAAGTAGGGCAGTGTTAGCAGGCATTTGAATACTGTCAAGTTGTCTTTTCAAGGCTTGGCTATAGATACTCGGACTTTCCGTGAACCCTTGAGGTGCACGTGCAAATTTAAAGCTTCGACCATTTAAACTGAATCCGAAAAGGTACTGGCTTTCCGGATCAATGGGAACACTAAAGAAGGCATTCTTGAGGTCTATTACAGTGAAGAACACCGCTTCGGAATCAATAGCAGTCAATAGGGATGAAATATCTGGGACCACTGGGAACTGAGGTATGATACATCTGTTAAGCTCTCTAAGGTCAATCACTAGACGATATACAGGAGGTTCATTTGGATCGGTACGTTTGAGAATCGGAATGATTGGAGAATTACAAATATTGGAGTCAGTTTCTACAACTACTCCGTGAGCAATGAGCTCGTCAATGATTTTCAATAAGGCTGCTACAGCCTCGGGTGGCAATTTGTATTGTCGGATTCTGGGCAGAACAACTCCTGGCTTGAGTGTGACACGATATGGTGTGATATGCATACAACCTACATCAATCGGACCTTGTGCCCATAAATGCTGTGGTACATTCTGTAATCGGGGATCAAAATCTCTCAACACATAGTGACCCTTGAAGTCACGTAAAAACAATCTCACTCCTTCCGGAGAACAACATATTACAGCTCCTAGAGCTTTCAGCGTTTTAATACCTAACAGGTTTTCTGGACATGACTTCGTAAGCAATAAATCTGTAGTACGAGACAATGGACCAACTGCAAGGGGAACTGGTTTCGATACTTCATTAACAATAGGCTTTCCTGAAAATCCAAGGGAAACATTCTGTGAGCCTGAGAGGGGTGCCCCTGGAACCTCGTCATGACTAATGGTAGTTCTGCTTGCCCCTGTGTCAATCAAAAATTTTCTGTCTTTTCCTAATACCTGACTATGTACATAAGGACCGTCTTGATCTACAGGAATCTCGATGAGAGGCAAACCCACTTCCCTCTCTAGGCTGTTTCATGAATGCTGTTGGTAATCTGGATACTCTGACTGTGCATACTGGTACATCTGCTGTGTAACGTGTTGTGTTGCGGCAATGGGTTGGGGCTGTGGTACCGCTACGGTCTGTTGCTGAACATGCTGTGGAGCAGGTTGCGGATTCTGTTGAATATTCTGTTGAACATGTTCTGGCCTAGGCTGACGTGGTCTTTCTTTCGTTTTGCCTGTAGCAATATTATGTTTCAGAACGGCACAATCACTAATAAAATGACCTGGCTGTTTGCAATAATTGCAGTTTCCTTTAACGGGACCTGTAGGGTGACTAGTCTGTGTGTTCTGCATGTTACCCCTCTTCTGACCGTCTGCTGGAACAGACTGGGCAACTAATACTTCCATTTTAGTGTCTTTCATGCGTCTCTGTTCATGATCGTGCTCCTCTCTGATTCTATTCTGTTGGTACTGTAACATTTGTAACATTTGGGAAGGTGTATTTGCTTGCCATGTACTTTCGACTTTCAATACTCTGTTCTTAACCTGGGGTAAGGAATTCTCAACTAATTTGGTTACGAAAAGATGTGGGAATGACTCGCTACTTGTTTTCAGGCCACTATTAATAATAAAACATTTCTCGAATCTAGAATAAAAATCACTAGTGTCTTCGTCTGGTTTCTGTTTACAGGCTGAGATTGCATCCCAATCTTCCTTTTTAACTGTCAATAATCTAGGCAAAACCTGTACTAACAATCCTGGTAATGCTTTGGTTTTATCCCCAAGACCTAAACCTGGGGTACGTCCTTTATCTTCATCTTCTAATTCGGTCCAGTTAATCTTTTTATCTCCCACCTCCCAATCCTTCTCTTTCAGTTTTTCGTAAATCCCTGCTGGCAATAATACTTTTAACATTTTAAGGATGTCTGAATATGTGTAATCACCCATAAGTAACATATCTTTCAATTCACGGTGGAATCCTGCAGGGTCTTTATCATGACAAGGTACTATTTTCTTCATTTCCAACAATTCCATTTTAGTCAAAGGAGTGTATACAAATACACGTTCAAGCGTATCATCTGGCTTACGAATTGGATGTACTTCTCGTAAAGGATTCTGTCTGTCTAGGTGATATGGCTGTCTAACTGGGGGTGGAACTGAAACAAGACGTGGAGTCAGGAACGTACTATATTTGTGACGTTGTTCTAAAATAATATCAATTAAATCGGTACCTAGGCCTCTCCACCTTCTCAGGAGTAAGTCTTGTAATAAATTATACAGGGGACCTGGATCAGACTGTTGGTTTTCATACTGGGTAAAGAGATGTTGAGTCATGTATATACCAGCTAATCGCTGTTCTTCTGGAGTAAGACTTAAAAACGTTTGCGCTACTAGTTCATCTTTATATATATTGTCATCCCCGGCCCATTGAACTGCTGACCGGGCTGATTCCTGATCACGTAAGGTAGTGAGTTCATGATAACCTATCCTTTCTTTCAGGATTTTATCAGTAACTTGGAATATATGGTCAAGAGAACATTGCTCTGGTATCGGGGTAAGGTATCGTTTCTTGCTTTCTAGACGAATGGGTCTGTCAAAAGGATTACCTAAAGGGTATTGTTTAGGAGGTTTCGCTCCACCTACATACGCTACTATATCTTGAGTTACTGTAGTATTCTCTGGTTCTTCCTCCTCTGAGGAATCTTTGTCGTCTGACTCGGCTGTCCTCTCGGCATTCTGTCGCGTATGTATAGCTACTATTTCTTTACGGATTTTCCTAGACATGGCCTCTATACATTTCTCTCTGTCATGCTTACAATCTGCAATATTCTGACTCCATTTAGTCAATACATTCATCTCTTCTTGATCAAAACCTGGTCGATCTCGTTCTCTTATCAAACAATTAATCAAGAACCGTAATATTAAAGCTTGTGTATCAACTTTCTGATATGCCATGGCTTCACGAACACATTCAGGGCCTTCTCCTGTTTGAATAAAATGATATATCCTGTCTAAATGTTCAGGCATTCCTGGTAGCGTAACCAAAAAATCTGCAACACGTCTTAAACGTAACGAAGCTAACATCATGAGTCCTGTCTTGCCAGGTACTGAATCATATCTACAATCTGTAAGATATTGTTTAAGCGTTTCGGCTGGGGTCGCTTTCGGGGTACGCAGTGTAGCTAATTCTCTCATTGTCAGTCGCTGTACTTGTGGCGGGGTGTGGTAGGGACCTCCTGTGGCACCTCCTGAGGCGGAAGCATGGGCATAACCTGACTGTAAGGTAGGTGTATGTAACGGGACTGAACCTTGGGCTCCATCTGTCGAAAAAGGATTAGTGGGGGGAACAGTAGGGGAAGTGATACCAGGTGCGGGAAAATGCTGACGTGGAGGGGTCGTGGCTTGTGGTAATCGATCAGCAGGAATACGCTGTGGCGGATTGTTATCAGCAGGTCGTACGGGTACGTTGGTATATGTGGGAGCTACATCATCTAAATAGGAAGAAAGGAACATATCTGCTGCGGTCTTGTGGTGACATACTTTAGTCGGAATCAATGGTGGTGGCAAGTTACTGGATACTTCCGGGTCGGCCTTAGGCAGGCCTTCGGCAACAACTGGATACATGCCTGTAATGAGTGCATTTCTTTTACGGTCTAATTGTTCTGATCTGACCTGTTCTCCTTCTTCTAGTAACTCTTTTTCTTTGGCTTTTTCGGACTCTTCTCTACTTCTCTCTGTTTTTCTGAATTCTTTTTCTGTTCTTCTATGCGATTCTTTACGCCACAATTCTATGGCATCTTTCTGAGATTGTCTGGCTTTCTTTTTCCATAATGCTTCTTCTACTCTCATGATGCACTCGGCATCCCATGTCCCTGAGACAGGCCATCTAAACTGCTCTTCTAAATGCTTGGTATAGTCCACCCACAAATCTAAATACAACACAGCGTCTAAGCCGTGCTTGTGATACATAAAATATCCTGGAGTGTCCCTAGGCGGGACAGGCACTGCTTCTTCGAGTATCCCTTGTAATTTCGAGAATAACGGCATCTTTACTTTGACACGAATACAATAAACACGGCAATAAAAAGCAAACAGTCATTCATACCTCGACATGAAACACATTAAAACATTTCGAATAGATACTGTCTAGTACATAAAAACACAATACTTAGAATCACGTGAGAATAATGCTAGAAGGCTTGAATCTTGAATCACTGAATTACTGAATTACTAGATGCACTGCTAAACAGTACAGACCGGTCCCATAAAGAGACACGTCATACCGCGCTCACCTAAGTGAACACGTACGGACCAGGACTGTGTACCCAGACCTGTCTTGACCGGACACAAACTAATGCACCCGTCTAGATGCGTCCCTAGCAACGGTACTCACCGGGAGCAATACTTGAACTTGAACTTGAAGGCCTCGGACTGGACTGGACTTCTACTGGTACTGCTACTACGCATGCGCCTCGTCACATCGGAACAGGTGGGCCTCTGGATACCTCGGACACTGCTACTCTTGGCTGGGCTCTGGTCGGGATCCTCCGCACTCCTCACCGCCTCGTCTGGATGTCGACCGCAGT
This sequence comes from Lissotriton vulgaris, assembly GCF_964263255.1. Classification (NCBI taxonomy): domain Eukaryota; kingdom Metazoa; phylum Chordata; class Amphibia; order Caudata; family Salamandridae; genus Lissotriton; species Lissotriton vulgaris. Next base: position 1,305,366,321 of record NC_141694.1, read on the forward strand.
CTCAGTCACCTCCATAGGCCTGAGGGAGATACAGGAAAACCTGCAGATGCGCATAGGTGTCCGTCACGGCTGTGGCAGGGGGCAAGGCCTGCGACGCATCTCCGGCGCGTGGGGTGGGGGAGGGGTCCCTATTCGGGCGCCAAATTATGTGGTAAATAAAATTACCTGGTCAGTTTTTCCGTATAATTATCATTACAAGACAGCTCATAAAAAATGAGAGGCAGAGTCCGTGGTATCTGAGTTTTACGGGGTTTATTAGAAAACCTCGAGGTTGGAGATCATGTTCCATCACCACTAGGGTTCGGGAAGGGACAGTCAACGTTTTATTAACATTACACATTATATATAGTAAAGTAACATAATTGAATCCAATGCAGTAGGCGTAACAGGTGAAAAAGAGCGAGATAAGAACACATGTGCGTAATAGGAGGCGTGAAAATAGGCGTACACGAAGGCGTGCACTGTACATGTCAGAGAAACGTCATAGGAATCGTCACACGTGGGTGGGTGCATAGAGAAAGTTGCAGAATCAGCAGAAAGTGTGGATGCGCGCGCAGCTAGCATGACGTAACATAGATGTGGTAACTGGGGAGAACTTTAACACTAGTAGAGGAGACAGAAGTCTGGGATGTCAGAACGACCTGGACCTATAACATATCTGGTATCTTATGTTTGGAGGATGTATTATCTGGAGTAAAAGGTCTCTCGGGCAGAGGCTATTCTATACTGAATGCTAGTGCTTGCATATGTGTCTACGTGTCTACGTGCAGGGCCATGGGCCTACTATGGCAACGGGAACTGTAAATTACTTGCATGGAGGCAGGAAGGCTTGCTCTTTGCTCTGCAGCCGGGGAGGTGTTTACCTAAATCACTAGACAGGAATGTATTTTTCGAGGAGGCTGAACAGATAACTTGAAGGCAAAATACGGTTTTGGCAGGCAGGCCAGGTTGAGCTAGGCACCGCTCCGCTTGGCAGGAAGTAAGGCAGAGGTCAGGGATACGTGTCCATGCTGCAGCTTTCAGAGGCAGAAGGCAGAAAGGGCTCGGAGACAGAAATCAGGGCCTAGCTCGACAGAGCCAGGAAAAACGAAAAAGTGAACCATGTAAAGACGTTGGCATGGTATGGTTAGGAACTGAATTATCGATCCATTCATGGTGGATCTGAAAGAGGACATGTTAACGTTGGACGCAAATGTATTTGCGTCTTCATATTCGGTCATGGAGGGAAATTACATGTACTTTAAGCACGTACATGGAGACGTTGGGGTACACGTTAGGGGACACACTTGACCATAAAAATTTCAATTACCTCAGGCTGGCTGTTTGCAGTGTAGATCTTTTCTGTGTTAGCTCTTGGTTGGTTGTATCATCTCGGTAGAGGATTAGCGCTGAGAAGCCCTGTTTCCGGTGTAGCTATGCACTTTATAAGTGTTTATAACATACCTTACTATGTGCTGTGCTGGCTAACACTGCCACCATTTCCTTTACTTTATTTTCTAAATGAGGGTTATCACTGTAACATGTTTGCTGACATGACCCTCTTGGGTTCAACTTCAAGGATAGTGAAACGAAAAAGGTGCACTTTTCTTGATCACATACACTCACAAATTACCCACAGTCTGCAATATACCATTAGGACCATGCTGTCTTTTAAGAGATTGACATTAGTATGATCTTTCAAGAGGTTAACCACAGACAAATTTGCAACATCGCAGCTTATGGTCTTGACACAAACGTTTGTTGGGTCCATACCTAGAGGTTCTTGCCACCAGGGGTGGTCATGAACAAGGTGTGTATAGCATGAGGACAATGCACACATGAAATTTGTGAGTACAATAAATGAAATGGTTGTGTGAGGTATCCATTGCATATACTAGTGTTAGTGTCAATCATTGAGGTGTACATGCTCTGTCATTCTTCTAGTCCTTGTGGCCAGTACAAATGATACCATAGGAAAGGCAGCAGTTGAGGTGACCACAATAACTGAGAGGCTGGCTTCATAGGTACTATAATTGTCAAATGGACAGAGTATAAGTAATTCTATGAGGCTTTGGCTTTGTACAATGCTTCACACAGTGTTATACAGTATGATGTGAACATGCAGACATGGGGAGCAGGGAGATCTCATAGTAGCTGTTGACCTATGTTCATATGATGGTGTCCAGCAACCAGTCTTCTGGCACATATGGTTTGTGCTTGGGAATGAGTGATGTTGTTTTAACGCCTAGCAAGCTATGTGGAGGATGGGGTATGCGTCCAGCCTTTGTTATTGCTTTGCAATTGGCCCTGTGAACATGATAGGCATGAGGAACAGGGTCAAGACTGATTTGCATATGGCTTGATCTGAACTGGGATGGCGAAGTGAGCTAAAGAACGATGATGGATTCAACCCAGATCTGTTGCTGGGGTTGAGTGTCTGAAAAGTTTCAGAACTCCATCTATCATCTTGCATTTGCTTTGTTCGCCCTAGATTGGTAGGGTATGCCCAGACGTGGATCCCTTAATCACTTTGCCACTGGATTCAAGCTAGCCTGGCTGATGAGGGATCTTACCCTGAAACCGGTCTCAGGATGCTTGTTTCTGGTCCAGGGAAGACCTGGCTTGGCAGTTCGGGCTGGACTGTTCCCATGAGGAACAGGGACAAGACTAATTTGCATATGGCTGGGTCTGAAGTGAGGTGGCGAAGTGAGCTAAAGAAAGATGATGTATTCAACCCAGATCTGTGACTGGGCTTTTGACCCTGCTCCTCCTCAAAACAGTTCAGCCTGAACTGCCAAGCTAGGTTCTCCCTGGACCAGAAACAAGTATCCTGGGATGAGTTTCAGGGAATCACCCCTCTTCAGCCAGGTCAGCTTGAATCCAGTGTCTGTGCAGCATGACAACAATTACAACTCCTTTCAAAGCCACAATCTAAATAAAAGAGGGGTGAGTGCAGTGCAGTGAATGCAGATTTGTAGAAAGGATGATTTCACACTGAAAAGTGCCTCCTCCTCCCTCACACTGCCCCTCACTGAGAATTATATTCTGTGCCAAGAGCCAGGTTCCTAAAGGCAGGGCAGCGCTAAAACCTCATAAAATCAGTTGAAGGCACCTAGAAATACTTGTGACCTCTGTAAAAGGTGTCTTGGTTTCTTTCTCAACACAGTAGTTTCTCGTATGAATCTTATATGTTCAGCTACTTAGGCGTATGCCTCTTTTGGAACCTATTTTTAAACGTATAGACTTTGGGTAGGAGGGGGAGCAGCACAGACCACTGACACCAGGTTTGTGAGAAAAAGGCTGCTTTATTGAAACAGGTGCTTATCACATACTCAAACCTGGGTCTTTGCCTTACAAAACTTCAAACTTCACTATATAAAGTTGTTCACCTATGTTAGGTCCCCCCACCCTTATATATCCCCCCACAACAACTGAATTCTATGAGTCTCTACCTGCTCCTGTGCTGATCTTATGCAACTGAGGCCTTTAAACTCCCCTTGATCTTTACTCCAACTATTAACCTCTAACTAACTAAACTTCCCAATGAACCTTTAACTTCCTAGCTCGTCCATGTGTGAACTTGTCCAGGGGTTCCTTTTCAGCTTAAATTGCCACGGTGAACAATAAACATCTGTAAACCATGCCAACTTCTCGGCGAACCGCCCCTGCACCTGCTTCAAAGCAACAACCATAAAAGATTAACCCAACGCACACTTGTTCCAGACAAAGCCTGCCCAAAATATAAATTAACTGCAATATGTATAAAGACCCGGCCGCAACACACAGGTCTAAAGTGATGGGAGAGTGGATAAAAGCACTACAGTTCCTAATATCAGCCTCCCTGCCACCAAGACAAAATGATGGCTGGTGACATACATTGTCCGGTTATATACCCTGTGCTATGGATATCATTCAATCCAGCCAAACCGCCAGCAGTCGTCAGACTGCTCCATTACCCAGTAATCCCAGGGAGCAGACCTCCCTGTGGTAAGCTGATCTCCAACATGAAGAGGGGGAGCAGCACAGACCACTGAAACCAGGTTTGTGTGAAAAAGGCTGACTTATTGAAACAGGTGCACAGCACATACTCAAATGTAAATGTAAATGTGGGGTATTTGTAAAGCGCACTGATACTCTAGTTGAGTGTCCTGGTGCTGCAGACCGCTGGGGAACCCGTCCTGGTTTTCCCTGTGAGATGGTCCCTTACTGGGTATCTCCAAGGTGAAACCAGGCATCCCTGGCGCCTGTGGGGGGCCGTTGTAGAGATGAGGCAAGCTTAATGCCCAGAGTTACCGAGTGTGTTCCCAGGTTAGAGTAGGCACTGAGGCGAGAATTATCGAGTCCGTTGACCCCTGGTCCACGACCCTGCCATGTTGGGAATTGAACCCTGGTCCCGGGCCGTTCTCTGCTTACAGGTCTGCCGCCTCTAACCAGTGAGCCACACCTCTCCTCAAACCTGTGCCTTTGCCCTACAAAACTTACAAACCTTACAATACAAAGTTGTTCACCTATGTTAAGTACCTCCAATCCCTAAATATCCATCCCCCTTAATTCTGTAAGTCTCCACTTGCTCCAGTGCTGTTCTTCTGCAACCCAGACCTTTAAACTCCCCTCCAACTTTACTGCAACTGTTAACCACTAACTAACTAAACTTTCTAATGAACCTATAACTTCCATGCTCATCCAGGTGTGAGCTTGTCTACCTGTTCCTTTTCAGCCTGAATTGCTCCTGTCAACAAAAATAAACTTTGGTAAACCATGCTGACTTCTCTGCCAACAGCCACCCAGGAAAAGGCCCACCACAACTCTAGGTGCATGTACGACAAGTGGACCCCATCTCTGCAGAAAAACTCAACATCATCATATCGTAAATCAGAATGTTCAATTCTTCTAAATTACACGTCCCTACCATATGGATGCATCTCCTTATTGAGTTTCCTCCTTGCCCTATCCATAGCTGCAGGTCTCAGGGCCTCACACCAGACCCTCCTAGGAATAAACTCTGTCCATAAAATGTGTCATCCTGACCACTGGCATTGAATCTCCTTCAAATACTATTTCATGGATTTTAGCAAAGCCAAACCTTTCTCCAAAACTAGATACAACAACAAAACATCTGGACAATTTCCCCCACCAACAGACTGTTCAAGCAGGGTAAAAGTTCCACCAGCACATGCCTCCCTTGCCACCCCAGTGCACTATATACATGCTGGCGTCAAGCCCAAGGTGTCCACCATGACTGCTCTGCCTTTCCTGTCTTTCTGCCCTCTTAACAAATTAATGCTCCATGATCCATCCGACAATTCAGCGGCCTCCGGACTGAGAACTCAACCTTAAAAACCCAAGCAAACAGTTGACAACCAGCAAGGATTCACAATTCCACCTCCCACCATCTAACAAAGCATTGAAGACAGTCCGAAGACTACCTGCCCTGGCCCATAATTCTTTCCCTACTCCAACCCTGCCTACCCCCCTCTGTCACCATACCTATGCAGACGTAATGTGTCCCGAACCCTTCTCCTAGTTGAACCAACGCCTTGCGCAACACTACTAGTAGCAGGTACGCCGACAAGGCCCGCCATCACCATGCTGGAAGACTCTACCCCTCAACACATTCTGAGACAGAAGTGCTGTCTCCCAATGTACTGGGCAAAATCTGTCCACTGGATCAACTTGGAGCAAGATGATCCTGCCCTGACCCCTCTGATCTGTCTTTGACTAGTGTAGCCAAACCTGAAGACCTGCTGCACACTGACGAACCTCCCCCTTCCTGAGCACCCCTTCCACCCTCTCCCCCCCAGTAGCTCTGATACCCAAAATGCACCGAAGAACATCTATGTCATCAATGTTGTAAATAACACTGTTTCATCCTCTACTCTGCAAATCCCCGTCAAAGACAAAGCAAGTTACACAACAAACCCAAAGTAAATGCCCACCCTATTGGTCCTACACACCTGCCTCTCTGGCCCAACCTTCCAATATCCGTCTCCCTAGTTAGCCAGACAGAGGCACATAGCAACACAAAAGCTTCCCCATAAAAGCTATACCTGACAGTTTTCCAGAAATTGTTACCTGTGGCAGTCCCTTATCTATAACGAAATTATGAATGGGACCACATGCTCCGTCCTAGCCCATTCCTCCTGCCTCCATTGTGCCCAACCACCTAAAAATTATGATCAAGCCTGAGCATTAGCTGTCCTTGAAGAAACTACCATGAAATCTATCGCCAACTGGAGCATCCTCTGATGCCTACTGTCCAAAGCTCTTGAGGCATCCAGGTCCTGACCCACTGCGAACGAGACAAAGCATCTGCAATGTCATTGTCCATACCAGGCTCATGTCTGGCTCTAAAAAACAATGTCATTTTTCAAACAGCCCATCAGCAGCTGCTGCTTCATATGCGCTAAAGAGTGTCGCCCTGCCCCAGCTACACTTGCAGCCAAGGGAAAAATAGAATGGTAATAAACTCCGTTTATTAATATTTTATTTTTTACCTCTGGCAGTCCGAGTTGGAAGGACAGGGCAGGGCCATTACTGCAGTTTGGCAGCACAGAGGAGCGGTGACCGCTGTCTTAAGTGTGCATGTCACTTTGGCCGGCTGTCTTATGGTGTCCTGCCTGACATGCGCATTTTAACCCTCTCCAACCCGAGCTGCCTAAGGCAGCAGGGTGAACAGAAGGTCCCCAGTGCCCAGTGCCTAAAGGAGCATGCACTTTTGGCCTCTTGGGCAGCTCATATTCTTCTGCTTTGGAACCCTCTTTGGCCCTTAGTTTTCTACATATCTTTTCTTAGGTTGCTAGCATTAAAGGAGCCCCTAATGGCTTAGACACTACCATCTGCGGCAGTTTCTTAATTTTCAATTCTTTGCTTTATAGACTGTCTGCCTTCCTTTCGCTACATACCCTCTCCTCTGCTTTCTTACCCCCAGCATTCACCAGCTCCCTTATATGTTGCCTTGCTCGAAGTCCCAGATTGCTCTTTCTCTGTCTGCCCTCCCACATTGTCTAGGACCCCTTGTTTACCATCTACATGGCTTAATGATGGCTCAACCTTCTCACCCATACTCCACTCCTCTGTACCAACACCAGTGTACTTCACATATAAACCTTTTCTCAGGCGTGCCTCCCCACTCTCCTGAGGGCCCTTTACTTCTACCCCAATGGACACCATTTGCTGGCGTTTGCTCTGTCCTGGTCTTCCTTACCTGGAGCCAACGTCAGTCCTCGATCCGGAGCCCGCGCCTAATCATCCTTTCTTGTCGCAACGTCACAAAATGCCTGTTATGCTTGTGCAGAGTGCCTGAGTCATGGAAAATGCTAGGTGAATAATCATTAGCGTCTCCCTCCGCCCCATTCCTGCTCCCTGTTGCCACAATTTGAGTATCATCCTCATCCCTCAATTCATCTTCTTCAAGACTTACCTCCTTGTAGTCTAACATCATCACGTCAAGCACCTCTTTCTCCCCAGTCTGTTGTGCATCCTCATTCACCCACCATCTTGTACGTACATCAGGCTGTACCATCGCACTTTGTTCCATCCTGCGCTGGGGGGGATGTACCTTGCCCTTCCAACCTTCCCAATGATGTGGGGCGACGTATTCTGTGTGTATTGCCGCTGGGGGTTGCACCAACCCCTTCCACATGATGTACCGCTGAGGCCACCCCAGACCTTCTTGAGGCAGTGATTGTGCCGTCCAATACCGCTGTCCGGATGGCAGCACAGGCCTTTCCTTTACTTCACCTCGGGCCATGGAGTCGCACAAAGCTGCCCCGAGTCCACCACATCTTTAGAATCCTAGCCCTGCTAAAAGGAAAACAGGCCCAGTGTGCTGGTAATTCCCCTGTGCTTCATCTGAACTGCCCCTGACTCTGGCAACCCAAGCCAACTGCCTGGCCCGCACACAGCCGGGTGCTGACTCTACCTGGCATGACCTTAGAAAGAAACCCGCTACGCAGCCGGCCCTGTTAGTTAGCCCAAGGGCCTCATCCCCAACCAATGACTCCTGCAATCCCACAACCCGACCTGCATTATCATATACCCTCATCGGAGGCCTCCCATCCGCACTGACCGCCGTACATCCATCCCAGTCCAACTGAATGTCGTCCAGCCCATTCTCCTGATCCTCTTCACCTTCATCACTCCACTCCAACATAACTACTAGAAGCGCGGAGGCTGAACTTTTTGCAGTCCCCTGTCTTGCAGCTCTTGCTGTCCCCTTTGCTCCATCTGCCTTGATCCCAGACAACAATTGCCCCCCAGCAGTGTTGTCACCCTCCTCATGCTCCTCCCCTGCCCACTGGGCCCTCACACTTGCTGGCACCTATTCTGCCAGCCTGTGTTATCCAAGGAAATAGGGGTCCAACGGCTCTTATATTTTCCAATTATCTTCCCAAATGAGAACAGTAATGCTCCCTTGCACTGGGGCCTGAGCCGTCATATATTTCTTTGGTGCCTTCATCCCAGAGAAAGGGAATTTCTCACCTCCTTCTCTCTTCCAGCTTGTACCTGCTGCCTTCTGCAGCCCCACCTCCCAACGCTCTTCTAATGCTCCTTGGCTCCCCCAGCCTCCTCGCAAGGTTTCACTCCTCCCCCTCTCTGTCCCAGCGACCGCATACGCAATCCCCACAGTCTTGCCCACCAACCAAATATGTGAGGCCTCTCTGTGTAAAGGAGAAGGCTCGCTCTGCCGTCCTGCTGCTCTCACTGCTTCCCCCACCCCAGGGGCCTCAAAGTGGCACATTTTCATGGTATTTTCACCCATGGAAGGCTACCCGGAGCTCTGAAATAGCCCTGCGGCCCACCACAAGCCCTCTTGGGCCACTCTCCTCATGCAGAGCTGCCTGCCCGCTCACCTTTTTTGCCTGCAGGATGGAGTCCAGTGCGGCAGTGAACAGGCGCTCACTGCTGTCACGACCCCCTCTTATGCCCTGCACACCGGGTGGCCATAATGCTGCTGGCCGCCGGCCGCCAGAAGGTCTTGTTGCCCTACCTCCTCCAACAGCCTCATTGCCTGGGCAACCTTATCGACGGCTGACATGATGATGTTACAGTAAGTGCACTAATGAATTCTCACTATGTAAAGCAGAGGTTACAATTCTTTTTGCAAAAGCTCCTACAAATTTACCACTAAAAGCAAAAATGCACTACAGCTCCTAATACCAGCCACCGTGTCACCGAGACAAAATGGTGGCTGGTGACATAAAATGTCTGGTTATAAACCCTGAGCTATTGATATAGCCCTCTCCAGCCCAAGCCACCAACAGTCGCCAAACTGCTCTATTCCCTAATACTGCAGAGGAGAAGACCTCCCCGTGGTCGCTGCCCCCAAACCACATTTTTTGACCGGTTTGGATAGTCTCTGGAGGTGTAACTTACGCAATGTATTCACTTGTGAAGAACCAAAACATGTTGCCTATTTCAAGTTTTATCAACCCATTTTCTGCCTTCGTCTCTTGAAATCTCTGCTTTCGGACTACGAGGTCCAATTGTATGTTTGCATCTCAGTCTCTGTGTATATGCTACTCCAAAGAAGGAGAAGTTCCCATCATTCTAGCAGTGCTGACAATATTAAAAGCACAAGTATAATCATGACGTTACAAGTCTGTGGATTTCGCACATACATATATTACAAGAAGAGTCTATATGCATTATCTTCTGTAGTAGCGATTATGAGATATTTCTGCCTGGAAAACAGTTTCCAGAACTGACAGCACACTGTCTGCCTGATTATCTGATAAAACCTCCCTGGCTGCTTGAAGCAGCAGTTACATCTATTTCTTCAACCATAGTATGCTTTTGAAATCAATATCTGGTTGAGCTCCTTAGAATAACCCTCCCAAAAAGATAAAAATGCACTTGACCCAGATTCACAAACAAGGCATTTGCATTTGTGGTTCACCCTCAAATGATAGGGACTCGCTGAGTGTGGATTTGGTCCACCTACATCTCCACCCTTGAACCCGGCAGCACTGTTAAATTAGGATCGTATTAAAGGGCCCTTCTTCATATTACCTGTTTATCAACAGAGTAAATAATTGTCAGGATATTTTTTTTTTAATGTGGTCCTACACATAACCATCGTTGTATCAATCAATCAATCAATCAGTCGGCATTTTTAAAGCCCATAACTATGTCTATAATACCTAATCATGAGGCGGGGAATCTCATGATAAGTGTTATGGTCATTGACAGCCCGTAATGTGGACGAGTAGTGGAGCAGCTACACATACACACTCTCTTCCACACAATTCACTCACATAAGCACACATACACTCACACCAATCCATATGTACACGAACTCACACTCATTTTTTTTAATTTAATTTATTTAAAATGTTTTCTATAGAGCTGTCAAGACCCAAAAGCATCAGAGCGCTTTACAGTAGGAGCATAGCATATAATCAACAGATACATGACATGTGAGCGATATAACAATCAACGAGTGACCGAGAACAAATGTACTCACATACCCGCCATTCACAAGCACATAGGTGCACATACGCTTGCACCCACTCACGGCAAGCACAGATACGCATACATTTATGCCTACACACATACATCCAACATTCAACAAGCACTTACTGGGCCATTGTGGTGAAAGCAGGTGGTGGGAGGGAGAAGCAGAAAGGCCTTGGAGGTTGTTGGAGTCTTCAGGGAAGCATGGGACTCACAGAAGATCCTGCTGCCTCCTCTCATTGCATGACCTTGTCATGGGGCACCAAATCAGAAAAGGACCATCCCTAACTCATTGCAGAGTGGGTGGGGTCAGTGAGACTTGCTGCCCTACCCCACTGTGTAACGAGACATCATTGATAGACAGTCACCACTGCGCGCTTCAGAGCTTACATTTGAAGGGCCTGGATCTGAGTCTATTAGTGATGCTCCGACTCATCATGAGGTGGAGGACCTCACAGGGCATTGCCTTGGTGATGAGGTTACTGCTCTCAGGGCTGTGAAATCCTCAGCCCAGCAAAGCATGGCTCAGGCTGCCAGACACCTATGCATTAGTGTAAGTAAAACACCTGACTACTTAATTTATTTATTTATTTATGTATTTAGAAGTTTTATATAACGCTTGCCAGACCCGAGGGTATTGGAGTGCTTTACAACAGAAATTAAGCTGTAATCACATAAGAAAGGCATAGTCCAACATAAATGTTCGGAGAACCCGGTGAGCTGCGCGTCATTGAGGTGAGGAAGTCCTGAGATAGCCTTGATGAATGCACAAGGACCTGGGCTCAGCCTCATTCTGGGAGGAGGTGACGAGGGGGGGATCGGGGAGGAAGGAAGAAGTAGGGTGAAGTTGAGCATTGTCATGGAGCTGTAGGGTGCCCGAGGAGGGGGGTAGAGGTGGAGCATTATCAAGTGGTTACAGATTGTAGGAAGAGGTAGGTAGTATTGGAGCATTATCCAGGGGGTGTGGAATGCAGGTTTATGCGTTTTGGCGGCGGTCCTTGGTTCGGGAAGACACGGTTGAGGTAGAGGACTTTTAGGAGTCGTTTGAATGTTATAAAGGAAGAGATAGTGCTGATATCGTTTGGGATGGAGGTCCAGATTTTTAGGGCGTTTCCCACAAAAGACCGTGCAGCAGTTTTTTGTTTGCGTGTTTTCATGGGGATGAGTAGCATGGTGTTGGAACTCCTGAGATTTCTTGTCTGGCCGGCTTTCTTGAGTTTGGAGGCCAGGTATTCCGGTTTCCCTGTGTGCAGGGCTTTGTGTGTCAGGCAGGCAGTCCGAAAGCTGGCCCTCATTACGACTGGGAGCCATTTTAGTTCTCTGAGTGCAAGTGAGAGGTGATCATATTTCTTAACTCCGGTGACCATTCTGGCAGCTGCATTGAGAGTTGTTCTGAGAGGGACTAGGTGGGATTGAGCTGGATCGGTGAGGATTGCGTTACCGTAGTCGAGTCTGGATAGCACCAGTGACTGGGTGGCCTGTTTGAGGTCTTGGGGAGGGATGAAGGGCTTGATTTTGTGGAGGAGCTTCAGATTGAGGAAAGCACTCTTCGCAGAGATCTTAATGTGATTGCTCATGTTCAGTTTTGGGTCAAGGGTGATTCCTAGAGATTTTACCGATTTAGCCAGAGTGAGATTACCGTTGAGGGCATCTATTGCTTTTAGCCACTCAATGATTTAAAGATGTTCTTCTTTGTTGGAGATTAGGAGGAATTCTGTTTTGTCTTGATTGAGTTTAAGGTGGTTAGTTGATAGCCAGTGTTTAATTTCTCTAAGGGTGTTGTTTAGTCTTAGACTGTCGTTAATGGACGAGGTTTCCAAGTAGAGCTGGGTGTCATCTGCGTATAGATAGAAAGGAATGCTGGCATTTTTGAGTAGGGTGGTGAGGAGTTCCATGTATATGTTAAATAGTTGAGGGGAGAGCACTGAACCTTGGGGGACACCTCTGCTGACTGGGTGTAGGTCGGACGTGAAGGATTTAATTTTTACCCTTTGTGAGGGGTTGTGTAAGAAGGAGGAGAACCATTTTAGGACCATACCGTCTGCACCTACTCTGTCTTGGAGAACTTTGGTGAGTAGATTGTGGTCAACTGTGTCAAAAGCTGCCGATAGGTCCAGGAGGATGAGTTGGCAGCTTTGGTCGGTGTCTAGGGATTTGTGAATGTCATCCACAATGTTAAGGATAGCGGTTTCAGTGCTGCAGCCTTTTCTGAAGCCCGATTGGTGGAGATCTAGCAGGTTAATGTTGTCCATGGATCAGTTGATGGAGAACGCATTTTTGAAGGATTTTGGATAGAAAGGGGAGATTGGAGACAGGTCTGAAGTTGTTCAGATCGTTGGGGTCCAGGCCTGGCTTTTTCAGTAGAGGTGTGACTTGGCTGACTTTGAGGCAGTCTGGTATGACGCTGGTTTTCAAGGAGCTGTTTATGATTTCGCACCAGACTGGGGCGAGGGAGTGTGTCAGGGTGTCCCCTGCTCGGCCCCGGCTGGGCTAACCGATTGTCCCTCTCCTCAACAGGCGGATTACTACGGCCCCTTTAAGGATAGCCTTTGTGTTCGTGACGAAGGCCTCGCATCTGGACCACCTGACTTTTTGGACCTATCAGGAGAGGCCTCTCACCATATGAGGGGAGACCCGGAAGACGCCGCGTCTCCGTCGTGGGAGGAAGAAGTGAGACGCCAGGAGAACCACGCGACCGGGAAGGCGGAAAGCACCGTGGAGACGGAGCCCTTGGAAAGAGACAACACCAGGAGCAGAGAAGGTGCCGAGCTGGTGACCGAGGAGAAGCGGACGGAGGCAGCTGTAAAGCCAGGAGGCCAACGACACCGCGTTTCGCCTAGCCACGCGAAGGAGGACGCGTGGCTTTCCCAGGTGCGTGCTCGTTTGGGTTCTTTGTTGCACTTTAAGAAGGGAGGGACCGGATAGGAGACCGTACAAGCACCGGGGCACCTCGTTTAGCAAAGCTGTGTACAACTCACTGAATGTGGTGGTGGTTCTTGCTTATTCCCTCACTCCCTCCCTATTCCAAGAGTTTCTAGAAAGTGTACAATACACTAAAAGCCACGTTCTTTTCTTTTCCTTCCATGTGCTGGAGTGTCCCGGACCCCGACCCAGGAAGTGCCCCGAGGACTACAATCCTGCCACTGGTCATTTGTGTACGTGTCTGACCTAAGACTTTATTTTTGTGTTCAACAGTCTGTAACCCGCAATAAAAATAGATAAACAGTCGCCCTCTAGTCTTGGCTCCTTCCCTTCTTGTAACCGAAAGGTGACAAGTGGCGAGCCAGCCAGGAGTCAATCCATCTGAAGTTCACAAGATGGAGGCCTTGATAACCCAAATGAGCGAAGGTCAGTCCAAGCTAGAGTGGGCTATTAATCGGTCTACTGAACAAGCGGATAATGATAGAGCTACGTTTACTGCAGCTATACAGACACAGACTGATCATCTTACTAAACTCTCAGAGGGACAAACACAGCTGTTGGCTGTTCTGGGACAAAGTCGAGCCGCACACCTACCTGGGGCAGTCGTGCCGCTTCAAAAATATGTTCCCGGAGACGACCCCGTTTCTTTCTTCCTAAATTTTGAAAGGGCAGCCCGAGCTAGTGCCTGGCCAGGGGAGAGGTGGCCCTTTTATCTAGCTCCTCTCCTTACAGGAGAAGCACAGGCAGCTAATCAGCTGGCCAATAAGGATGGTACTGCAGCCTATGGGCATGTGAAACAAATAATTCTAGACAGACTGGGGGTTGATGACGAGACTCACCGATTACAGTTTCGGCAAGAGAGAGGAACCCCAACCGATGCTCCCAAGACTCTTTTCTTTAAGCTGAAAGATGCAGCAGACAGGTGGTTGAAACCACATGAAGGGAATATCGATAATGTGATGAACAAGATTTACCTGGAACAATTTCTTGAAGCATTGCCCTATGGCACCCAGCGATGGCTTAGACAGCATGCAGGGTTGACCTTAGAGCACGCCATTGAAATGGCCAATTCCTATGCTAGAGCCCAAACCAGGCCTGTATTCAGAGATACCGAAAAACTTGTAGTTAACAAAACCCCCATTAAATCTGACAAAAAGCCGTTCAAACAGCAAAGCGAACCCCCTCCTATGAAACCCAGGCCTGTGAAGCCGGAACCACCAGTCTTTACAAGTCCTCAATGTTATGAATGCGGCGAGTGGGGACATATTGCAAAGTACTGCCGCAAAAAGAAAGAGAAAGAAGAAGAACCCATGGAGGTTGGGTATGCTCCACGTGCCCTCTTGTATGCACAAGAGACAGGGCCAGCATTTTATGTAAGTGTCCTGGTAGATGGTAAGAAAACCCGTGCCCTGTTGGATTCTGGGTGTCGCCATTCTGTGATACAGAAAAACGCCCTGAACAATACTTCCTTGCTCTTGGACCGTACTGTATGGATAAAATGTGTACACGGAGACGTACGTACTTATCCCCTAGCCCGAGTCATGATAACAACAGAAAAGGGTACCCAAGTGCAGTGTGAAGTAGGGGTTCTCCCTAATCTACCCGAGTCTCTTATCATAGGCACAGATAATAAGTGGTTCTCTACACTGATGGCAGAAGTTTTGGAAAACAGGGTAGGAATGGGGTCAGGGAGGGCCTGTTAGCTTGGTCCACTGATACCAACTTCAGGGCTGCTCAGTTAAACGATGCTTCCTTGGCATCTGCTTGGCAAAACGCACAGGACAATAAAGATCAGAATCCACCTACTTATCCTTGTTTTCTTGAGCAAAACGGACTTCTGTATAGAGTAGGACAGAGTCAGGCCACTCCCCAGCTAATAGTACCCACCCTGTTCCGTAAGCAAGTAATGTTTTATGCTCATGCACATCTATTAGCAGGACATTCTGGTGCCGAAAAGACCACTAATTCCATCATTGAGCATTTCTATTGGCCTGGGGTGTATGCGCAAGTGAAGAAATATTGTCAGGAATGCCAGATTTGTCAGAAGAGAAACCCGTACATACCACCTAAGGTCCCTCTTGTCCCTCTTCCAATCATAGGGAAGCCTTTCGAAAGAATAGGGGTTGACATCATAGGCCCATTACCAAAGTCACACAGGGGGTACCAATACGTCATGGTAGTAGTTGACTATGCGACACGTTATCCCCTAGGCGTTTCCATTACGAGCACCTACCACTAGCGCCATTTCCCAAAAACTGGTTGAATTGTTTGCGCGGATGGGATTCCCCAAAGATCTTATAACCGACCAGAGGACACCGTTCGTGTCTCGTCTTATGAAACAAGTGTGTACTCTCCTCAATGTGAAACATCTACGTACCTCGGTGTATCACCCACAAACCGATGGCCTGGTCGAACGTTACAACGGGTTAATTAAAACCACTCTAAAGAAGCTATTGACAGGAGACGGTAAACAGTGGGACCAACTGCTGCCGTTGGCTCTTTATGTGTTAAGAAGCCAGTTCCAGAGCAGTCTAGGAACTTCCCGCTTTGAGTTACTGTTTGGAAGGAAACCCCGTACGCTGTTAGAAATAACCAGAGATAGTTGGGAAAAGACAGGATCAAGAGACGCTGAAGAATTGTTAGACTACTCCCAGCAGCTGAAATCCCGGTTACACAAGCTACGGACCCTGTCCTATGAAACCCTAGAGAAAGCACAAGGTAGACAAAAGACCTTTTATGATAAAGGCAAAAAGTGGAGAGAGTTAGACATAGGGGACTGGGCTCTGGTCCTTCTTCCTACCTCTACTCACAAACTTCGGAAAGAGTGGCAAGGACCTTTCCAGGTCGTAAGGAAAATAGGTAGGACCACATATGCATTGAAACTATCTCCTTCCCGAACCCAGATTTACCACATTAACATATTGAAGAAGTGGTTGGGTACCCCTCCTAAACCTCATGTTTCAGTGTCTTTGGCTACACCTCCTGCTCATACCATTGAGCATGCTGTTGTGAATTCCGACCTTCCAGAGCTTAGGAAAAATGAATTGAAGGAGCTGATGTTGAAACATCAGTCCATTTTTTCGGATAAGCCAGGTCGAACCACCTTAGCTGAACACCATATCCCGACAGCTCCAGGAGTGATTGTAAAACAGAAACCCTATCGGGTCCCAGAAGCACGAAGGACAGTGATAAAAGAGGAAGTACAGAAAATGTTAGAAGCAGGGATCATAGTGCCCTCTAAAAGCAATTGGTCTTCTCCCGTGGTACTAGTGCCAAAACCTGACGGAAGTAAGAGATTCTGCATCGACTTCAGAGCAGTAAACAAGGTGTCAAAACAAGACGGATATCCTTTGCCAAGAGTCGATGAGTTGATAGAACGTCTTGGTGAAGCTCAATACATAACAACCATTGACCTCACCAAAGGTTATTGGCAGGTGCCTCTTTCCCTACAAGATCAGGAAAAGACAGCGTTCACCACTCCAGATGGTCTCTTTCATTTCACTGTCCTGCCCTTTGGACTTCATGGGGCTCCTGCCACCTTCCAACGACTTATGGATACAGTGTTAGCCCCATACCGACACTTTTCGGCAGCTTACATAGATGATATTGTCATCCATAGTCCAGATTGGCTGACCCATTTACAACATTTGGGTCAAATCCTTGAGGCTTTGGAAAAGGCAGGCCTACACATAAATGCAAAAAAGTCACGCTTTGCCTTTTCCCAAGTAAAGTACCTCGGGTACATGTTGGGTAACGGCCAGTTGTTTCCTCAACAAGAAAAAGTAAAAGCGATTCAACGACAGGAGTTTCCTAAAAATAGGCGAGATCTCCAAGCCTTTCTTGGCTTGGTCGGTTATTACCGACGGTTTATACCACATTTCGCCACGCTCTCAGCCCCTTTGACGGATATGTTGAAGAAAACAGCCGCTTCTGTTCAGTTCAAACAACCCTCTCCCCAAGCTCAAAATGCTTTTCAGGCCTTAAAAGATGTTCTCTCCACGTCCCCAGTCCTGATAACACCGGACTTTGACAAACCTTTCTATCTCCAGACGGATGCTTCAGGGGTGGGACTGGGTGCTGTTCTGTCTCAGTTGGATCAGGATGGGAGGGAACGGCCTATTCTATATTTGAGCAGGAAACTGTTTCCTAGGGAGGCGGCTTATCCCACGATAGAAAAGGAGTGCCTTGACGTGAAATGGAGCATTGAGAAACTCCATTATTACCTGGATGGTCGACGTTTTACGCTGTTCTCTGACCATGCCCCTTTGCAGTGGCTCCAACGGAATAAAGGACGCAATGAACGCATCCTCCGTTGGTTCTTGTCCTTACAGCCCTATGATTTTGAGGTGTGTCACCATCAGGGTACTGCTCAAACGAATGCTGACTACTTGTCCCGTTATCCACTTTCCCCCGAACAGGAAAAGTCTAGGGGAGGGATTTGTCAGGGGGTCCCCTGCTCGGCCCCGGCTGGACTAACCGATTGTCCCTCTCCTCAACAGGCGGATTACTACGGCCCCTTTAAGGATAGCCTTTGTGTTCGTGACGAAGGCTTCGCATCTGGACCACCTGACTTTTTTGGACCTATCAGGAGAGGCCTCTCACCATATGAGGGGAGACCCGGAAGACGCCGCGTCTCCGTCGTGGGAGCAAGAAGTGAGACGCCAGGAGAACCACGCGACCGGGAAGGCGGAAAGCACCGTGGAGACGTAGTCCTTGGAAAGAGACGACATCAGGAGCAGAGAAGGTGCCGAGCTGGTGACCGAGGAGAAGCGGACGGAGGCAGCTGTAAAGCCAGGAGGCCAACGACACCGCGTTTCGCCCAGCCACGTGAAGGAGGACACGTGGCTTTCCCAGGTGTGTGCTCGTTTGGGTTCTTTGTTGCACTTTAAGAAGGGAGGGACCGGATAGGAGACCGTACAAGCACCGGGGCACCTCGTTTAGCAAAGCCGTGTACAACTCACTGAATGTGGTGGTGGTGCTTGCTTATTCCCTCACTCCCTCCCTATTCCAAGAGTTTCTAGAAAGTGTACAATACACTAAAAGCCACGTTCTTTTCTTTTCCTTCCATGTGCTGGAGTGTCCCGGACCCCGACCCAGGAAGTGCCCCGAGGACTACAATCCTGCCACTGGTCATTTGTTTACGTGTCTGACCTAAGACTTTATTTTTGTGTTCAACAGTCTGTAACCCGCAATAAAAATAGATAAACAGTCGCCCTCTAGTCTTGGCTCCTTTCCTTCTTGTAACCGAAAGGTGACAGAGTGTTTCAGCTTTTTAGTCAATTGGGAGGGAACAGGATCGAGAACGTGGGATGAGGGCTTGGAGGAAGAGATCAGTTTGAGAATCTCATCTTCGAGTATGGGATCAAAGGAATTCCAGGATTCCGTGGGGAGCTTGTGTGTGTTGGATTGTAGCAGTTGGGTTTTTGCAGAAGGGATTGAGGTTGATGTCTAGTGATAACTCAATCTTGGTGACTTTTTCATTGAAGTCTTTGGAGGCCTGGATTGGGGTTGCTGAGGTCTTGGAAGTTTGTTGCCTGATAATGTTAAAGAGTTCCTTGGGTCTGTTTTTCGCGTTGTCCAGAGCGGTGCAGAAGAAGGTATTTTTTTCGTTGATGATGGGCTTTTTGTATTTCCTTCGGGCTGCTTTGAGTTGATCGTGAAGGCTCATTCAGGAATTGTTCCTCCATAGACGCTCTGTGACTCTAAGTTGCCTCCTTTCAGCGTTAATGTCCATGTTGAACCAGGATCTGGAAGAAATGCTCCTGGTTTTTTATAGTTTCAGGGAGGCTAGTTGGTCTAGGATGGAAGTCATAGTAGTGTTGTAGTGGGACGTGAGATCTGTTGCGGAAAGACCATCCAAGGAGATGGGCAGGTGCGTGTTTATCTTTTCTTCTAGGTCGCCCATGTTTATCTGAGTTAGATTTTTCGTCCATGTGGGGGGGTCTTGGATGTGAGGTTGGTACATGATCAGTTGCGTGACATGGAATAGGATTAGGTGGTGGTCTGACCAGTACACCGGTAAGATATGCTCTAGAGCATGGGTACTCACAAACTTTCTCTAAGGGGCCAAATTTACAGTGTAGTTTGTGGCCGAGGGCCGCACCGGTGGGGGCGTGGTCAGTGAGAGAGGGGGCGGGGCTAGAGACAAAAAAAAAACTGTGACCATGAGGTTGAACACAGGCCCTGGCAGCGGATGTCTTTGTCCACTGAGCCACCAGACCGAGCATACACACATATCTCTCTCTCTGTCTCCCTCCCTCTCTCTCTTTCTCTTCCTCCCTCCCTCTCTCTATTTCTCTACCTCCCTCTCACTCTCTCTCTCCGTCCCTCCCTCTCTCGTCTCCCTCACTCCCTCTGTCTCCCTCACTCTCTCTGTCTCCCTCACTCTGTCTCCCTCACTCTCTCTGTCTCCCTCACTCTCTCTGTCTCCCTCCCTCTCTCTGTCTCCCTCCTTCTCTCTGTCTCCTTCCCTCTCTCTGTCTTCCTCCCTCTCTCTGTCTCCCTCCCTCCCTCTCTGTCTCCCTCCCTCCCTCTCTGTCTCCCTCCCTCCCTCTCTGTCTCCCTCCCTCTCTCTGTCTCCCTCCCTCCCTATCTCTGTCTCCCTCCCTCCCTCTCTCTGTCTTCCTCCCTCTCTCTTTCTCTACCTCCCCTCTCTGTCTCTTTCCCTCTCTTTCTCTCCATCCCTCTCTTTTTCTCCCTCCCTCTCTTTTTCTCTCCCTCTCTCTCTGTCTCCCTCACTCCCTCCCACTTCCTCCCTCCCTCCCTCCCTCCATCCCCCTCCCTCTCTCTGTCTCCCTCCCTCTCTCTGTATCCCTCCCTCTCTTGGTCTCCCTCCCTTTCTTTGTCTCCCTCCCTCTCTCCGTCTCCCTTTCTCTCCCTTTCTCTAACTGTCTCCCTCCCTTTCTCTAACTGTCTCCCTCCCTCTCTCTCCCTGTCTTCCTCTCTCTCTCCCTCTCACCCTCTTTCTCCCTCCCTCCCTCCCTTTGTCTCCCTCCCTCCTTATGCCTCTGCCTCCCTCCCCTCCCCTGTCTCTCCCTCTCTCTCCATCCCCGACTCTCTTTCCCACCCTCGCCTTCCCCTGACTCACCCTCTCTCTCTCTCCCTCGCCCTCACCTGACTCTCTCTCTCTCCCTCCCTCTCCCTCCCCTGACTCTCTTCCTCCCTCCCCTCACACTCCCTCCCTCTGTCTCTCCCTCCCTCGCCCTCCCCTCACACTCCCTCCCTCTGTCTCTCCCTCCCTCGCCCTCCCCTCACTCTCCCTCCCTCTGTCTCTCCCTCCCTCCCTCGCCCTCCCCTGACTCTCACTCTCCCTCTCCCTCACCCTGCCCTGGCTCTCCCTCCCTCCCTCCCTCTCCCCTGACTCTCCCTCTCTCTACCTCCCCTGACTCTCCCTCTCTCTACCTCCCTCCCCTCACTCTCCCTCCCTCCACACTCCCTCCCTCTGTCTCTCCCTCTCCCTCCATCCCTCGCCCTCCCCTCACTCTCCCTCCCTCTGTCTCTCCCTCCCTCGCCCTCCCCTCACTCTCCCTCCCTCTGTCTCTCCCTCCCTCGCCCTCCTCTGACTCTCACTCTCCCTCTCCCTCACCCTCACCCTGCTCTGGCTCTCCCTCCCTCTCCCCTGACTCGCCCTCTCTCTACCTCCCTCCCCTCACTCTCCCTCCCTCCCTCCCCTCACACTCCCTCCCTCTGTCTCTCCATCCCTCGCCCTCCTCTGACTCTCACTCTCCCTCACCCTGCCCTGGCTCTCCCTCCCTCCCTCCCTCTCCCCTGACTCTCCCTCTCTCTCCCTCCCCTGACTCTCCCTCTCTCTACCTCCCTCCCCTCACTCTCCCTCCCTCCCCTCACACTCCCTCCCTCTGTCTCTCCCTCCCTCGCCCTCCCCTGACTCTCACTCTCCCTCTCCCTCACCCTGCCCTGGCTCTCCCTCCCTCCCTCCCTCTCCCCTGACTCTCCCTCTCTCTCCCTCCCCTGACTCTCCCTCTCTCTACCTCCCTCACCCCCTGGCTCTTCCTCTGTCTCCCTTCCCTGACTCTCCCTCTCTCGCCCTCACTCTCCCTTCCTCAACCTCCCCTGTCTCTCCCTCCCTCTGTCTCTCCCTCCCTCTGTCTCACCCTCCCCTGACTCTCCCCCTCTCTCTCTCACTCCCTCCCTCGCCCTCCCTCGCCCTCCCCTGACTCTCTCACTCCCTCAACCTCCCCTGACTCTCCCTCCCTCTGTCTCTCCCTCCCTCGCCCTCTCTCTCCATCTCTGTCTCCCTATCTCTGTCTAGGCAAGGTGTATTAATTCTATTAGAAATATCACGAAAAGCAAGAGCTATTTGCTGCACACATCGAACCACCTTCCCCAGCCTTCCCAAAATCTGCAGCACATTATTAGTGACTCCCTAATGTAGAGGGTGCACGAGAGCTGGCTGGACCACTGCAGCAGAGATCAGGTGTAATCCGGAGGGCAGAGATTCCAAATAAGGCTGGGCTGATTCAGACTTTCATCCCTTCAGTGTCGATAAAACAAATGCTACTCGAGGCTGCGCAGAGTGATCTCCAAGTGGCTCGGTTCAATCAGCCACGGGGTTTGTCCTGATCACTGTAATTGTCCAACAATCCCCCCCCCCCTCTCTTCCCCCCCCCTCCTCCTCTGTGGCAGCCCGGGATGAGTCAGCTTGCCTGGCGCGCACACAGCCGGAGCACTTCACAGTTCTTTAAAAGATCCATTAAATCGTTAATGAGGCTTTGTTCTGTTTCACCTCTTCTGAGGCCCCTGCAGCTCCACTCTATGGCTGGAATTTCCCAGCCCCCCTAGAGCAGAGCCTCTCCGAGTCAGGCTGCATCAACCGCTGGTGTTTACTAAAACTCTTGAATTTTTTTTTTTTTAAATTGGTACATGTCTGCAAGGTCCGGCGGGCCGCCAAGGAAGGCTTGCCGGGCCGCCACCGGCCCGCGGGCCGTACTATGAGTACCCCTGCTCTAGAGTGATTGAGTCATGTTGGGCGATGATAGCATCCAGGATTGCATCTTTGATATGGGTTTCTTCTGAACAGTGCCATGGTGAGTGTCAGTCAGGTTGACCTTTTCTGTGCCTAACGTACACTCATTATGCTTTGGAAAAAGGAAGACGGAGGAGCGCATGTGATTTTACCCAGTCAGTAGTTGCAATTAACTTGTATCATGGATACAAAAATAATTGCAATACCAAAGTTGGTTGTAATTGTGTGGCACAAACTATTCACATATATTATTCCTCGTTTTTTAACACCCACAGTTTACATTTGTAGATAATACTATGTGGTAGCCTTCTTACACCCTCTGGGCATTAAGCCCAGATTTAATACCCAAACCTAAGTTACCCAACACAATGATCAACTGGAGATACATATTATTGTGCAGTACTCAAAAACTCTCTTCCTGTTTATCACACGTTTGAATAAAGTGGAGGGGGAGAGGCAACACTGAAGGCCTTTTCTAACATAAAGCAGAAGTCTCCCTACATGTTTAGTTGACGTGGCTTTCTGCTTCATATTAGTTTGCACCCATTCATCTATCACTGTACATCTGTTGTTTTCTCTCGTCTCAGTTCCACATTGTTAGGATTTTCCCTTGGATCCCTTCTTTCTGCCTATTTGTCTTTGCCTTATTTTCTTATTTGTGCCCTTCTTATCATGCTGATTCCTCAGCATGTGACCTGTTGTTCTTCTGGGGTACTGTGCTTGCCACTTAATACCATGGCCTGCCGGCAGCTCCTTTCTAATACACCCTCAGCCATTAGGATGAGCAACCCTCATGTTTTTTCTTAGCATGTGTTCAATGGATCTGAACACACAGACTCTAACACAACTTCACTCATCTTGAAAAAAATTTTCTCTTTCCCTCAGTGTGTACCTAAACCCTTAGGGTCTTATTTATGAGGCCCTTACTCCGCCATTGCATCACTTTTTGTGACGATGGGGCGGCTTAAAAAATGCAAAACTCTGCACCATATTTACAAAGTAGCGCCACAGGAAGATGCATCACTTTGTAAACCCCTATGCTACATTATACCTATGAATGGAATAATATATGCACAGTGAGCGTTCCGGCACAAAAAAGGCTCGTAAAAGTGGCGCAGTGAAATCTATGGGTTATCACTGTGCCACTTTTACGGCGTCACTGCGTCAAATCCTTACGCCTGCTTGAAGGAGGTGTAAGGGGTGACGCAGGCCTTTTCACATGGAGCTTGCCCCATGTGAAATGACACATTACTGGATCTGACGTATCTGTCAATCCTTGCGACATGCAGCGCTGTACAGTAAATACGGCGCACTCATGGTGTTGCAAGAAGGGCGCATTGAAAAAGTGCATCGATGTTTTACCGCAGCAATGCAACACTTTTTTCGTAAATAAGGCCCTTAATAACTTCGTTTTAAAGACCCAAAGAATACAGGTGAAGGTAATACCACATGGCAGCCTTCTTAAAACCGGGCATTCAGTCCGGAATTAATACCCTAACGTAAGTTACCCATCACATTTATCCACTGAAGGAACATATTATTGTGTAGCGCCGAAAAACCTCACTGTAGGCACCCAGGCACAAGTAGTTCATTTAGAAACAAGAACCTCCAAGAAGTAAACTAGAATGCCCAAACAATGTCCTTTTTATGTAAAACAATATGTTTTTGTATGTCATGTGAATTTATCTTTTTCAAGGTCATGAATTAACGTCATGTTTTTCGCCAAATGCTTTAGGCAGATATAGTTCAGCCTTAATGTTGGCAAGGCTTTGCTGAGGTTTCCATTTACGCAGATGAGGTTTCTTTTGTGGTTTCCCCTCAGAATTTTAGGTTGCAGACAAAGCAGAAATGTAGCCCAGTAGATTAGTGTTGGAGTAACACAGAGTTAAAGGCCATCTTAATTAAAAGCCCTGTTTCTTGCAGTTGATAAAAGCCAGAGTTATAGATAAACGGAACTGCTTAGAGCACGGTTCTAAAATCGGGTCCTAATGTTTCCTGGCACCGCAAGTATTTCCCTGATATTTCAGCCCACTTTAATACCCGGGGACGTGTAAACATTGTTGATTTTTCACGGTACCACTACAACTGAGTAATTACATTACCTTAATCGGGGATTGTGATATTTTACCACAAATTTAGATTGAAATGCTGTATAAGGTGGAATCAGTGTTCTAACTTTTTTTTTCAAATTCAAATGTACAAACTCCCAGCAGCGTTTTGTTGGTGCTAATGGTCACGGATTTTCTGTGCAAGGAAATTACATGAATTCATTTTTAAGGTTGCAACACCCCATTATCTATACTAATATAATAAAGAGAGAGCCCAAACCTTTGAGGCGGGTAATCTCAGGAGCCACAGCACCAATCACAACACCCAATACTGTGTTGGAAAGGGCAGTTGTAACAGAAGGTCATAGGCTATGCAGACGCCCACCATATACATTTAAAAGGTAAAAGAACCGTGCCAGCAAAGTAGTCCCTTGTGGGCGTGTCTGCATTGGGCTGTGGGGGTGTGCTGGGGGAGTGACAAACGCTGGGGGCGTGAGGTACATTCCGCCCTTCATGCCATGTCTCAAATCGAGTGCTGTGGGCGTGTGCTGGGGGCGTGGTCGTGTGCTGGGCATGGGATTACAGAAAAAAAAGCGAGCGTTGTGCCCAATATTTCATTGTTTGTTCTTCCCAGGTTCTGTACATTCCAGCTCCGCGTGTTCCCCCTGCTCCCTTTAAATGCCCCTGCAGCCCATAATCATAACCCACCCTTACTCCTTAAAATACCCCAACACCCTTAAACACTAACCCATCTTAACCCTATTAATATACTCTGTACCCCAAAACCCAAACCTATCTCTAAACCCTAAAAATACCCCTGTACCCCAAAACCCAAACCTAGCCCTGAACCCTATAAATACCCCTGTACCCTGTAGTGGAGAAGTGTGGCTCAATGGTTAGAGCGGCAGACCCTGATGCAGAGGTCTTGCCCGGGACCAGGGTTCAATTCCCCGCCTCAGCGGGTCTTGGGCTCAAAATTCCACTGACCTGATAATTCTCGCCTCGGTGCCAATTCCAATCATGGAGTTCCACTCTGCAACTCTGGGCAATAGCTTGCTTAATCTTACAACGGCCCCCACAACGCTAAGGATGCCTGGCCTCCACCTTGGGGGTGCCCTGGAGTGGACACCTCACAGGGAAAGCCAGGATGGGTTCCACAGCGGTATTCGTACAAGCACCTTGAGACCCTTGTGGGTGTGTAGTGCGCTATACAAGTATCAATTTTACCTCAAAACCCAAACCTACCCCTGAACCCTAAAAATACCTCTGTACCCCAAAACCCAAACCTAGCCCTGAACCCTAAAAATACCCATGTACCCCAAAACCCAAACCTACCCCTGAACCCTAAAATACCCCTGTACCCCAAAAACCAAACCTAGCCCTGAACCCTTAAAATACCCATGTACCCCAAAACCCAAACCTACTCCTAAACCCTAACAAATACCCCTGTACCCTAAAACCCTAACCTAGCCCTGAACCATAAAAATAACCCTGTACCCCAAAACCCAAACCTACCCCTGAACCCTAAAATACCACTGTACCACAAAACCCAAACCTAGCCCTGAACCCTAAAAATACCCCTGTACCCCAAAACCAAAACCTAGCCCTGCACCCTTAAAATACCCCTGTACCCCAAAACCCAAACCTACCCCTGAACCCTAAAAATACCCCTATACCCCAAAACCCAAACCTAGCCCTGAACCCTAAAAATACCCCTGTACCCCAAAACCCATACCTATCCCTAAACCCTAAAACTACCCCTGTACCCCATAACCCAAAACTATATCTGAACCCTTAAAATACCCAAACACCCCAAAACATATACCTCAGTACCCCAAAACATATACCCCTATACCCATACTTACCTTATTCAAACATATTTTTTTAAAACATGCTTTTACCATTCATGCATTTACAACTAATTTCGTTGTACATGTATGCGTGGTAAAAGCATATCAAATGTAATGCCATGCGTTATAATGGCATTGCGGAGTCATGGTACTTTCGTAATGAAAGTATGCAGAGTGATGGTATGCGGAAAGAAAGTTGCGGAATAATGGGTGTTTACCCTCCCCCGGTAAGTACATTGATGGCACGGCGGCCCACATCTCCAGCACCATACTCATATATTTTCACCACCGATTTGAAAAATGCACAGGTCTCTCTCATTGATGGCCAGCACCGACATACACTTTTAGACACACCTCCCACCACAAGTTCTAGAATTGCGAACTTTAGAGCTGGGGAGCTACGTTCAAATCTCGGCATCAGCTCAACATCCTGTGATTCCAGGCAAATCGCTTTGTCTCCCCGTGCCTACCACAAATGAATGTGTTCTTCTGTAATGTAAATTGTGCTCATGCCATGTTGTCGAGTTCGCGCTATATAATATTGCAAGGAAAAATAAAGTAGGGAAACTCGACTTCACACACTACGAAACGCGCACTCTTAAGTGCATCAGCAGTGCACTGTGAATCGAAGCTTTTCACAGGCCTGTCACAGATAGGAAATGCTATCTAAACGAAATCCTACAAAAAAATATACTACTGTCCGGCAGCAATTCATACCCAGACAACGTTGGGACGGGCTGCTAGTTCTAAATATAAAAACCGTGCTGAATGTCAGACTTTTTTTTAGCATACATAGCAATTGTTTCCACCTCTCAAGAGTTTCTCAAGGATGTTCTTTGAGTGGAAATGATCTTTAATTTCTGCACCCATTTCATGCATTATTACTTCAGTTTTTGAGTTCCACCCTTTATCCTAGCACTATCTTTTAGCTGGTGTCACCACTGAGCGCAAAAGGAGAGGTTAGTGCAAGTAACATTTACTTCTACATTTGTGCAGCATCAAAACGGGTGCAAAAACATACTGTTCCCATGTTAAGTACTTACATTTACGCCTAACAGGAATTTGCACAAGAATTCCCGTGAAATGGTCTTATGAAAGTGAAATAGTCTTATTAAAGTGATTTCTCTGACACGAGTGTGAAAGAATCCACAGTAGGAAATCCAGAGTAGGAAATCGGTGGAAGAAGGAATGGTAAATCTAGTCTTTTATGTTTGTGGGTTGTGGGCATTCACAAACTGAACCCCACCCTTTTCTACACAGTCAGCAGATCGATACTTACACAGGGATAATCGTTTTGGGCAGAGGGACAAAAAGAAATAGGAAACAATTTGCTTTTTCTCGTTAGCGTCCCTTCCCACTGTGTGTAATTGCGCATGTGGGGAATAGATAGCCTACAAGAAGTCACATGACAGGCCCAATAGGAGGTCTGGAAACCTGTGTTTGGTGTGGCTTTTTAGGCACCCCTAATATAAATTGGAAAATAAAGTAAACTAAAGTTCCGGCGAAGTCATTCAACCATGCCCATACGTTTACACTTTTTATGGTAACTTGGGCTTGCAATCAGTTTTGAACTGTTACATTGATCTGTTTCACCTTGCACCAGTTACACCTAAGCTATCATGTACTGTAGCAGCTCCCTGGAGGCATTTAATACTATATAACTAGGCTAACATAGCGTTAAAAACAGAAATAATCAGTTTCAAGGCTGTTATCATTATGTTTTCTTATTCTTGCATGAGGGCCTTGGCACTTAGATACTGTCAGCTGCTGCCAGCGTCCTGTGGCGTCAAGAACATTGCATTATTTACTTTTTTGGTAAAATAAGATAATATCGTCGATGAGGCTGTGCGATGGAAGACAAACACATATCTAATTCTGAAAAGACTGCGTTATTTTGATAAGTCTGATTTAGGGCCAACCCTACCCCTTGACTAACCTTTGTGTAAAATTACACAGTGAAACAGCCTAACACGCAAAACGGCTATCCTTTTCGCATCACATTAAATAGCCATTCGTGTGACTACGGGCATTATTCATTGCTTAATTAGCAGTGTATTTGTGAAAGTGAAACAAAGGCTGAACGTTCTAGGTAAAATCAGGGTCAACTTTTAGATTTGCCTTGGTAGAAGCGACTTCATCAATCTCTCGCGCATAACCATTGTCTAATGGTTAATTAACCGTCAATTTCTGAAGGCTAAACATTCTAATTGAAATCAAGACCCGCTGCAACCTCTCTACCTTGTCGGCAGTTGCTTCAAGATTCTCTTTAGTTTTTTAAGAACACAAAGCCTGTTTTATCTGGAACCCTATATGTGTAACTACATAATTAAACATTTTTCTCTTTATTTAATACTGGAAATCGGACAATATTGTCCAGAATTGACCCTCCTTTTTTTCAATAAAGGTTTCTCTATTTTGCACCAATCAGTGTTTTGTTGCTAATTATACAAATATAAACATCAAGCTGTTCTTAACCATGCGACTTCTCTGGAACCCCATTGAATCATTGCTGGAATCTGGGGACCTCCACTAAGTCATTATTTGAAGCCGAGGGCCCTCATCCTCAGCAAATTTTATGATTTGACTCTCAAAATAATAAACAAAAATATACAAACAAGTATACAAAAACAATTGCTGAAATATTGAAACGTTTTGTTTAATTCTCAATCAAATATAGAAAAAGTTTTCAAATTTTCAATTTTGGTTCTTTATTTGCATATACTTAATTATTTTAATTTAGTAATGTAATATTATTTAATTTTGTAAAACAATTGCGGACCCCCTGTGTAAGCCTTGTGGACCTTCAGGCATCCAGGCCCACATGTTAAGAACCACTCATCTATTTTATAAAATACATAATGGGTAACTTGCGTAATATGTTCCTGTATTCCCATCTCAGGGTTCAGGTGACATCCATGAACAAGATGGAATTTGACCTTCTCATGGTTTGTGCTAATATTATGTCACCTGAACTCCTCAATAGCAATAAAGTACCTCATAACATGGTTACCTGTTATATCCGCTATATGGATATTACCTACTGACCTACCAGTATGTAGTCATAGTTAGGATGATGTTTCCATAGGGAAATTTTTTTTTGACTTGCCTATATCTTTGGCGGTGTTTGACAAATCTTCATGAAAGTTTTCAAATAAAGTGCCCCAGTGATTCTAGTTGTGCAAGTGAAATTTTAAGGTGATCCGTCAAGCGGGGTTGGGAAAAAGAGGAGGGGGAGTAAAAAAGTGAGTTTCCCATGTTAATTCCCATAGAGTCTTAAGGCCCGCCTACAGCCTTAAGACTGGATTGAATTACCCCAAATTTGGCAGAAAGGTAGCTTTTGGCTCGCAAATTCGGTTTTTGTTGTTTGGTGTAAATCCGTTCAGTAGTTTGTGATAAATTAAAGGAAATCCATATTTGAATATCTAGGGTCGCAAAGCCTTCACGAATAATGACGAGTTTGTGCAGAGATCTGCAGAGCTCTGATTGGCGGCCAACACTTCAACCAGGAAGTGTTGGCAGCCATCTTGGGACTGGGCTTTAGCTGAGTGCCATCAAAAAACACAGAAAAAGAAAATGGGGCATGGTAAAAATACCTTTGTCCCGGAGTCTCAGAAGGATACCAGGAGGGCAAAAAAGTCTTCTTTTTCAAATTCATGGCAACATCTGTTAACCCCTTCCGTGCTCGTGAAGGAATGGTTCCGTCACGGCGCGGCCACCCCGCCCATGTTGCAGGAATTCGGCGCCTGCGCAGCAGTTTTAATGAGCGGGCGGGGCAGTGACGGAACCACTCCGTCACAAGCACAGCGTACCCATGGATCGTGATGGAGTGGTTCCGTCACAAGCATGGCGGTGCCGCGGGGCTCCCCTCCCCCCCAGCTCAGCAGCGGAATTACCGCCTCGGCCAAGTGGTTAATATTCACGAATATAGCAGTGAATTCAAAACCAAAAACAAGCACTGTCTCCCCCAATAGTTTTTTATGTAGCCCCTAACTAGGCAAGGTCCCGGGGGCAATTCAGATATTTGTAAAACAAGGAGGGGACGCACAGGCCCCCCTCCAAGGGCATATTAATGGTCTGGGGACCACCTCCTCCCTGGGGATTATGTAAATTATAATCAGGGGAGGCTTCACTGACCCCTCGCAGACCACCAATTCCTTGGGGCTATATTTAAAAAAAATAGACAGTGGCTGTGCAGACCCTAACCCCCTCCCGGGCTGCGGGTAGCACCACCTCCCTGGGGCTACAGTAAGTAAACATTAAAGAGGGGGTCTGCATGGAACTCCAGTCCTTGGGACAACCACCTCCCCGGGGCCAAATACTTTTTTTTTTTAAATGAAGGAGCTGACAACCTTGCCAAGCAAAAGCAAACACTCTGCCTCCATCAAGTAGGAGCTGTCAAAATGCTCCTGCTTGCTGAAAGTGGAGTTTTCTTCTCTTTTTTTTAACAACTTTATTGGCTTTTTTAAACAGCACATTGGATGTTACACTCGTTTTCTTTAAAGCAGGTGCTACTTTTACAAACTGTATCTTTTCCAAAGACAATGAGTTACTGCTTCTTACTCCATCATGGTTACAACTTAGAGATTTATTTCCATTCTCTCACAACATTTTTGTATGACATTTACTTATACCAACATTGTAACTCAACACCCCCTCCCCCACAGTGAATGTCTATTCTGCGTCTGTGTCTAGGTTATCTCTGGTCTTATCCATCTCTGAGTTATCATAAAACTCGTGTTATGTCATGTCTGTATTTGGCTCCGCCACTGTTTACTAACTGGGGGAGATTTTCAGATCAGTGATCATTGCCGTCCATGCCCTCATGTCGTCTTCTAATTTATCATCTCTTCGGACCTGTTCCATCCTAATTTTCTCCGTTGTTGCCCATTCGTAAATGTCCCTCAACCACATTTTTAAGTTCAGGGGTAGCGGACTCATGCATGCAATCGCAATTCATAGTTTTGCCAAAATGAGTCCCAGGAGCACAAATTTCCTGCTAAGCTTCCTATTTTTGGGGAAGGGTAGTAAACCTAATATTACTGTACGTACCTCCCTGGGGACCTCCTAATCTTTGGCCTCCCGTATTTTTTGTAGGATTCCTGATATGAGGCTAAAGATGGGCATGTCCAAACCACATGTAGGAATTCAGCCCCCAGTTCCCTACATTGGGGGCATTCGCTTGACCGGTCTAGATATACTTTGCCCAGCATCTTAGGGGTGAGGTATGCCTGGTGTACAAAACTATATTGGATCAGCTTAAATCGAACTTTGGAGCTCACCAATTTGATCCCTTCATGAATCCTACCCCATTCCTGCGCTGTTATGGGGTCTCCCACCTCTTCATTGGATCTCGATTGTATGGGGAGTGTTTTCCTTGGGACGTCATCGCATATCGCATGATATAGGTGGGTAATCAGATGTTGACCTTGAGCCATATATAGCATTACTTGTAATGTTTTAGTTGTGGGGGAGCTCCTCAGGGAAGGACGGTCAGAGTTCTATAGTCACCCGGGATATCTTCACGTATTGCAAACATTGCCCCCTATCCAAGTCAAAGGGGCCTCTGCATTCTCTCCAGACATGAACTGACCATTATTTTATAGTTCCCCCATCATTAAGGAACCCCCCTTTTTCCATCTTCCTACTGACATTTAGTCAGAGATCTTAGCAAACGGTTGTATCACCCACAAAAACATGTCCTGGACATAAGGCGCATGTCTCACCACTTTTCGTATTGTGTTCTCCCACACTTCGACTACATGCCGGATTATGTAAGGACAATCTCTATGGACCCCTCTGCCAAGCATCAGACGTTCTGGCAATGCCTTCCCCCATGTGTCCCTGCTAACAGACTTTTCTCCAAGTTATCCTGATCAGCCAGTGGATTGCATGTTGTAATTTAGTAGCCATATAGTAATATTCCATAAACGGGACCTCTACCGCGCCTTGCTGCCAGGGTCTTTGTAATGTTGACAGATACATTTGCATATGGGGTCCCACAGCAGGTCAGTCAATAGACTATTAAGTGTCTTGAAATAACTAGCAGGGACTTTAGATATTGATTGCTGTAAGGCATAGAGGCATCTTGGCAGAATGATCATCTTAGTGAAAGCGACATTGCCCGTAAGGGATAAGGGCTGTTCCCTCCAAAAGCGTATGGAGCCACGAAGCCCCTCAATGACCCTCCCTATATTAAGTTCCAGAAATCTCTTGGAGCCATGTACCAGCCTAAACCCTAAGTATCTGGGAGCCGTAGATGTCCAGGGAAGCTCCACCCTGGGACACTGGGTGCTTGATTGGGTCACCAGTCTCCCAAGTGGGAGCAGTTTAGACTTCTCCTGGTTTGTTTGGAGACCTTACACGGTGTCAAACTCCCTCAGTACCTCTAGGTGGACAGGTAAGGACCGAGTTGGTTACCGGAGATATAACAGCGTATTATTGGCATAGACGGAAACCACATGGCTAGTGTAGCCCAAAGGTATCTCCCAGTCTCTCATTCGATCCCTGGGGGCCATCGCCAGTGGTTCTATTGCCATTGCGAATATGAGGGGCAATAGGGGGCATCCCTGTCTGGTTTCCCTTTCAAGTGGGAATGCCTCCCAAACTGTACTTCCAGCCCTGATCCTGGCCCAGGGAGCCGTATACAACAATTGTGTCCGTTTAAGAAAGGTCTGACCCACCCCATTCGTTGTAATACCACCCATGCATAAGGCCAGGCCACTGAGTTGAAAGCTTGTTCTAAGTCTAGGAGGGCTAAGGCATAGTACTCCTCCGCCAGGCAAGGGGCATGCCACACTTGCGCCAGATGCCATAAATTGTAGGTGGTGCTACGCTGTGGTATAAAACCCACTTAATCTGAATGAATCCCATGGGTCATATAAAGAAGAAATCTGCTCGCCAGGATAAAACGTAATAATTTCACATATACATTTTAGAGCGAGATGGGCCTTTATGAGTTTTGCAACTGGGGATCCCTGTCTTGGTTTGGGTTCCTTATTACTAACGTCTCCCTCATGGAAGTCGGTAAAAAATTTGCTTCTAAAGCTTCATTATAAACCTCCAGCAACTGGTTGATGAGTATGGGTACATAGTGTTGATAGAATTCAGCGGGGAAGCCATCACTTCCTGGGGACTTACCAGTTTTAACACTTTTGATATCCCTCATTAACTCCTCTTTCATAATCAGGCCCCAAAGCACCTCCTCAGCCGCCTGGTCCAAGTGGGGTAACTCTAATGAGGCCAAAGGTCATGGTGTCCTGAAGAGCTACAGGTCGGTTCCTTTACACATTAGCTAAGTGTTTGGCGAGTTTGTCAAGGATCGCTCCTTGAGTTTGCTCCAGCTCCCCGTTGCTACCCTCAATCTGTATTATCGGTGTCATGGTCAATTGCTTCTTTAATAACCTGGCTTACATGGCCCCAGACCTATCTCCCTCTCGGAGTAGGCGCTGCCTATATACATTATAGTCATACTTTTATTAATGTATCCATGATTCCAGCAAGTCCGAGCGAGGTACGGACCATTCTTCCATTTTTTGTGGGGACGTGTGTATCTCAGACTCGAGTCTGCCCAACCAACGCTCCTGGGTGCTTATATCCTGTTTCAATTGTTGCCTCACCTCATATGCTGTGTGCATTCAGATCGCTCTAAAGACCACCTTCATGGCGTCCCACTCATAAACCCTACTCAAGGACGTTCCCCAATTTTCCTCAGAGTATCGAGCCAGCGCTGTCGATACCACCTCTGCAAAAGGGGGATCCAACAAAGCCTCCCACCTAAGACGCCACAAAGGTATTGCGGACAGTGCTCTTTAACCCCCAAGACTGAGCATTACAGTCAAATGGTCAGAGAGATATTGTATCCGATAAGTTATACCTTTCACTGCCGGGGTCAGTTCGTGTGATATAAAGCATTAGTCTAGATGGTTAAATGTGTTTGTTTTCCAGTGTGTGGCATGAGAATATTCTCTGTCCCAGGTATTGCATTCTCCATATATCGATAAGTTGCATGCCCTGCAAGATATCTTTAATGTCTCAGTCATGTGAGGTTTTGTGTGCTGTCGAGGAGGGGATCAGGGTCCCATGAGCCATCAAGGACTCAGTTAAAATCTCCAAACAATATCACTGCCGCCCATAGGTATGGCATTGCAGTCGCCATGACAGCGGGAAAGAAGTTGGAGGAGTCTACATTGTACACATTTCCCTACCTTCCAACGTACTATGCAGGATCGCATACCGCCCCTCTGAGTCCACAACGTGGTGGAAATGTCGAAAGGGGACACCCGGTGTCACTGATGACTCTGGGATTCTCATATAGATTTTCAACTTACCAATCCAAAGAATCCCTGGCAGTCTCAACCTTTTAGTCTGCATGGAAGTGGTAAGGAAGTTTGTTAAATTTCATATCCATTTGACAAAATCCTAATTCTACACATTTTAATCTGAAGGACCACTGACTCCGAAGAAAAGTTCATAAATGTATTACAAAGGCAAAAATAACAGGACATACAAGCACCTCAGCAAGAGGTTCCCGAAATAAACTGGCACTAATGCAAACATAATTCTACGTAGGAGTCTCAATCGACTCGGAATAAAAAGCAAAGTTAATTCAAGAAGCATTGGGCATGCAATATTTGGGCCCACTGGAAAGCTCGACTGCATCTGTTCCAAAGTGAAAGAAAAAGATTAGCCTGTCCCTACACTAAATCTAAAGTGACATCCCTACTTAACATACCTCCCAGGCAAGAGAAAAATGTGTCAGCTGTAAAGGCTCCCTAAGAAGCACATTCACCTTCCAGGTAAGTATCCTCAATTCTTGATATGTTCTAAGATGCTCCTTAGTTTACATAGTCCAAACTAAGACCCATGTCTAACTGCACATCCAATGGGACTGCCTTAGACAGGACCCAGTCTCAGTCCCAACTAACCCTAAGACTGTCTACATCTGCAACTGAGTCTCCACCCTCGGGGCACTTTCCCTAATACAAAATCCCAAAAACTGTGGATACGCCCATGACACTCCTTCTTTAGGCAGGTACTGCCCCTCGTACTTTTACAGCATTGAACCTTCTTCTTCCAGAAACCGTTGCTGTGTCCTTGGGTCCCAGGCACCTTCTCCGCCAAAAGTTTCAACCAAGCATACCAGTGCACTCCCTTCGTCTCGACTCCTACCAATCTAACTTCTAAACAATGGCTCATTCTACCTAACGAGCTACTTGGCCTTCCACCTGCAAGAGAAATACATGAGAAACAATCCCTCTGCACTCTCTAAGTTACAATTCAAAATGTAACTGCAACCATGAGCTTCTTTCCCAAAGTATTTTTCCAACTCGACATTTCTAGTCATGCTAAGAAAACCACAGTAAGGCCTCTGCTAGCATTTCCATGTCTCAGGCCTTTACTCCTTTAAATGCATTTCTGATATGACAGCATAAACATTTCATCAATTAATCCTAACATTACATTTCACATTAGAATTCATTATTCTCATGTTAAAGCATTGAGGGCCAGATGTAGGTCGGTCGGTAACGGCCGAAAATCGGTATTTTCGGCCGTTACCGACCAGTTTACAGGAATTGGCATGTAGGGGGCAATATTTTACCAAATCGGTAAAATTACCAATTTGGTAATTTTACCAATTCGGTAAAATAAAACATCGGTAAATTTACCGATTTGAAGCCACCCATATGTAGGTGGGACTCTTCAGAGTCCCAGGAGCCTTAATGAATCGGTATTTTACCATCAAAACCAATTTGATGGTAAAATACCGATTCCGGTGTTCATGCACATGTGTGCATGCACACCTATGTCATGTGACAGGCAGACCTGCCCTTAGGGCAGGTATGCCTGCCACATGGCACCTGTACCTGTTTTGGGGGTGCCAGAGGGTGTCAAAGTGACACCCCCTGCACCCTTGTGAATTCTTTAATTACCGATTCGGTAAATACCGAATCGGTAATGCCTAATCATTCCTATGGGCTTCAAAGCCCATAGGAATGAATGCGCATTACCGATTCGGTATTTACCGAATCAGTAATTAAAGAATTGTTAAGGATTCGGTAACAAATCCAGCTGTTGGGACCTACATACCATTTACCGATTTTGAAATACCGAATCGGTACGATTCGGTATTTTAAAATCGGTAAATGTTTTTTACCTACATCTGGCCCTGAGTTTCTTATTAGGCAGCCTATATGTTCAACTTTAATATGCACGTTTAACAGACAGAGCAGTTCATTTTGAGTTAATTAAAGCATCATTCTCTCAACTAAAGCACTACATCAATCTGTAAATGTTATGAACACAGTTCTATATATTGCACCGATCCCCGGCCTAATACTATTTTATAAAATCACACAAGAACATGGCCCTCTAAATATGCAGGTGCTGACTACTTGGGACTATGGTGCACCCCTACAATTTCTCAAACAACATGGAGCTCTATCAGTCCCCGCCTTTGATGACCTGTGTCATCAAACACTACACCATCCTTAGGAAAAGAACTGACTCAAACAGAACTTTTTTGCCATTCTACCTTTCCTGAGCAACTCCATGTTTTTCAAATTCTGATATTGACTGTCCTGCAGTCTCTCCATTCGTCTCTCTTGTGTTCTCAAAGATCTTTCCAATCTGCTAGACTTATACCACTTGTAAGCTCTTATCAAACCCCACAATCCAATCACACATGCCACGACCATCAAGAGAACAAAAACAGGACTACCATACGGAAGAAAGAAAGCTGGCAAAGATAAAAATATGTTCATGGAACGTACACGGGTTCAGTAGCATGGACCAGGACCATGAAACTCAATCTTTCTTCCAAGAACACGATATAATTCTCTTACAAGAGACCTGGAACACGACTTATCCCGCAATTGCAGGATTCATTGAACACCACATATTAGCGGAAAGACTATCCAACTACGGGCACCCACGAGGAGGCCTATCAACGTATGTGTCGCAAAAATTTAAAAATCATAATAAAGCTGCTATTTTTAAATGTTTACATTCACCATGACCGAGAAGCAAAAAACAAAAAATGGCAACGCTTACCAAACTAATCAAAAGACCTACAAAATCTAATAAGCAAAGCCCACTGATAATAACAGGGGAATTTAATTGCAATCTAAGGAGCATTGACAAGGGTAGATACAATCAGGAGAAAGGTGCAGCAAAGTGGTACAAACTAGCTTCACTGCACAAATTAAAAACAATGGGCCTAACATTCCTAAACAGCAAAAAAACAGCTACTCTTCACCGGTACCAACCTACATGAGAAGCAATGTTAAGTCTACTATAGACATTACAATAGTAAGTGACAGTCTAAAAAATGCCATTGAGGATTACACCATAGTTCGGCGCATAGAAAGCGACCACCTCCCCCAAATTTTATGGATGATCGTTACAGTTCCTAGGGCTGAAAAATTGTCCTCCTTATTGCAACAACCTGAGAAAGTTAACCTCCGGAAAATAAAATGGAGCAGAGGAGAAACAAAGAACATCCAGACCACAGCCAGCAACTTTATGACAAAACTCGGCCACTTAGAAGATGGAGACCTTGTAAAAAACTGGGAAAAACTGGGAGAGGATTTGATGGAAAAGCACTCCGCCCCACGAGGGACACAAAGAACAGCAAAAGTACAGACAGAACCCTGGTACAACACCGACTTAAGATTCGAAAAGAGAAAAATAGCCAGGGAGTTACGGACCCAACGCAGAATGGAAAAACAGGCAATTAAATCAAATTGTAACATCATTAGGAGTTTGAGGAAAAACTATCGGAAAAAGTTGTGGACCGCGAAGGCAGTATATAAGGAATCGATTTGGGAAAAACTCTTATTCACGAGCAAAAAAACGAATTCTCGAGATTTTTGGAGTATCATAAACAATCTAAGCAAAGTCAAAGCACTGCACCAGGACTCCAGAATTGGGGTCAGAGTTTGGGGAGACCACGTGAGGAACCTCTACTAAAAAAAGGAACCACATAGCAACGAGAAGAACCAAAGACCATCAAATGACACGGAAAAAGTTAACCTAAAAGCAATCCAAGACAGTGAAAGAACGCCTAAAGACTTGAAAGTGAAAAAGAAGTTTTTCCACAATCCACTCTGACCACCTGCACCCAATTAAAAAAACGAATTCAAAAACTCTAAGCAGAGGGGGCCCCTGGTCAAACGGTCTTCCAACTGCAGTATTAAATTCAACGTTGAGTTCTGGGCCGAACATCTAACAGTGCTATTTAACCAAATCTTTATAAAAGGAAAAATCTCTGTCTCTTGGAAAGGAAACATCATCCATCCGATTTATAAGAAAGGTGACCGAAGAAACCGGGGGAACTACAGGCTGATCTCCTTAATAGACGTGGAAGCCAAGCTCTACGCCTCATGTCTCTTGGAGCAGTTGCAAGAATGGGCAAAACATAACAACATAATTCCTAGTTTCCAAATTATATTCAGACAAGGGATGGGGACCTTAACAAACCTGACCATCCTGGCACTACTAACGGAGAACGCCCAAAAAAAGAACCATCGTTTATACGGGTGCTTTTTTGACATGAAAGCAGCCTTCGACAGAGTGAGCAGGTCTAGACTTTGGGGAAAAGTAAAAGAGCGGGGGCTGCCCCAAGTCTAATAAATGCTATAACTGGTTTGTACAGCGACACATGGGCAATGGTAAAACAAGGACAGGGGTCTAGCTTAACAGCCAAAATTGAAACCCAGGACGGTCTAAAACAAGACTGTGTCTTAGCCCCCTGTCTATTCAACTTATACCTAGCAGATATAGGCAGCTACTTAGTAAATATCGAGAGCCATGCCCCGAAACTTGTCAATGTCCCTGTTCCAATCCGCAGACGACATACATTATTAAGTAAAACACCTATAGGCTTGCAACGCCTACTAAACACGCTATTATCCTACTTAGCTCAAGAAAACTTGGAACTGAACAAAGAAAAAACGAAAGCGCTGTGGTTAGTGGATGGCAAGAAACTGAAGTTTAAATGGTCAATTTACGACTCAGTGCTAGAAGAGCAGGACTCTTATAAGTACCTAGGCTTAACTCTTGGACAAGGCCATTCAAACAAGGAGCACACCTTATCAATAAAAGCAAAGACCCAAGCACT
Source organism: Lissotriton vulgaris (assembly GCF_964263255.1). Classification (NCBI taxonomy): domain Eukaryota; kingdom Metazoa; phylum Chordata; class Amphibia; order Caudata; family Salamandridae; genus Lissotriton; species Lissotriton vulgaris. The sequence continues at coordinate 1,305,405,675 of NC_141694.1, forward strand.
AATCTATGCGTACAGGCAACTACAACTAAAAATGGCCGGCCCGAACTACACCCATCTTCTAAAAGTAATGGCAGCACAAATCTTACCAACACTGTCATATGGCTTAACCACGTGGCTCGGAAGGGAGGCAGAAATATTAAATGATCTACAAAGCAAAATATACAAAGCAGTGTTTAAACTGCCCCAATCAGCGTCTCCCGCACAAGTCTGCCTTGATTTTGGCCTACAAAATCAATAACATCAGTCAATCTCCAACTTCATTAAACTATGTCAAAAACTTCGCTCTTCCCCAACTGAGTCAATGGATACACCTGCTGGAAGGAAATAAAACATCAGGAAAACCAGCCTTCCACCAACTCATGGGGAAATTATCTGAGTACCTGCTTGTCCAAACTGGACCTACTAGAAGTATGGAAAAAAAAAAGACCAGGCACACTTTTGTAAAGCTGCCAACGTTGCAGCAAAAAGGAAATCACTACAAGAGGACAAAAAATCTCTAACCAAACAGCGCAATCATGGACAGTAATCTCCTCTTACACTCACCAAAAACCACAGAAATACCTAGCCACCCACTATAACCAACACTTAAAAAAAACTTACGTTGCCTACCACTCAAGGGGCCAGATGTAGGTAACCAAATACCGGTCGGTAACGGCCGAAAATCGGTATTTTCGGCCGTTACCGACCGGTATTTGTCATTTGAGATGTAGGGGACAGAAAATCGTCCGGTTCGGTAAATATACCGAATCGGTAAATTTACCGAATCGGTAATCTTTCCAAATTGGTATAATTACCGAATCGGTAAATTTACCGAATCGCAATGGTTTGCGATTCGGTAAAATTACTGAATCGGTAAATATACAGAATCGGTAAAATACCGAATCGGTAAATAAGAAGAGGCAAAAAAGAAAACCGAGATGTAGGTAAGCTCTGAAATACCGAATTTGGCTGAAATTCGGTATTTAAGAGTCGGTATTTGCCATGGATTCAAATCAGGTGGTAACCAGGTGCAGACTATAAAAAAGGACCCAAAATGCAATACTGTTTGCACTATGGCGCCATTCTATGTCATTGCGAGACGGCTACGGCTACAGGAGGAAGGAGAGAGGGAATGGCAGAGACAGGAGCAGGTCTACAGGCAGATGATCACCTTGTTCAAGCTGACAGAGGCAGACATACTCCAGAGGTACAGGTTGGACTCAGACACTATCTTGGACCTCATCAGGGACCTCCACCCACTGTTGGAGCACACTACCCCAAGGGCACACGCCATTCCACCCCACGTGCAGGTGCTGTGCAGCCTACACCTGCTTGCGTCAGGGAGCTACCAGAGTGTTGTTGCTGCGGTAGGTGGTGTGACCCAGAGCAGCCTGTCCCGCTTTTTCAAAAAATTCCTTGACACCATGTTACAGAGGATGGACCATTATATATCTTTCCCTGCTACCCATGGCGAACTGCTCCAAACTAAAATTGACTTTTACCAGATGGCGCATTTCCCCAATATAATTGGCTGCATTGATGGCACCCACATTCCCATTTGTCCCCCTGCTGCCACCGAATACATATATCGGAATCGTAAGTCCACCCGCACCATCAATGTGCAGGTGATCTGCAATGCCAAGTGCGTCATCACTGACCTGGTGGCCAAATTTCCTGGGAGTACCCATGACTCCTACATATTCTAAAACAGCGGCATCTATGCACGGATGACAGCAGGGGAATTTGGCGAAGGATACCTCCTAGGTAAGACACATTGTGCGAGCCTATTTTACCACCAATTGCAGTAGAAAGTACATGTATGCATGTGAGTAATGTATTCCCATTTCCTTGTAGGGGACAGTGCATATGCCCTACGCTCCTTCATCCTCACCCCCTACCTCAACCCCTCAACACCCAGCCAAAGGAGATATAACAGGGCCCACAAGAGCACAAGAAATGTCGTTGAGCGTACCTTTGGCATGTGGGAGAGCAGGTTCAGGTGTCTGCACAAGAGTGGAGGTGCCCGGCAGTATACCCCCTGACCTGCTGCAAAATCATTGCTGCCTGTGCTATGTTGCATAACCTTGCTGTGAAGAAGGGCACAGAGGTGGAGTTGTCAGACTTTGAGGATCATGACGACGAGAATGCTGTGCTTGAAACACAACCTGCTAAAGTGTCAACACCAAGTGATGGCAGATACAGACGTGAGGAGATTACACGCAACTATTTCTGAGTGAGTAATGAGACACAGACAGGTTGTGTGTGAGAACAACGTATTTTAATGTTGCATCAACGTAAAGCACTGCAGTGCAACAAAATAAACATCATACACGTGGGGACTGTTTGTCCCGGGTTACTTCACCCATGACCGGTAATGTTACTTGCGGCCGCGCTTCCCAGAGCCACTAGGGTGTTGGTCGCTTGGTTCAGTGTGCCCTGCAGACTCAGCTTGGCGCCTGCTACTCCTCCGTGGCTCACCAACAGTGCTTGCCATGCTGCTCCAGCTACTAGTGTCCTCAGCCTCTGCAACATCCAGGGCAGGATTCTGTGCAGTTTGTGAAATCAACAGTGCCTCTAGTGCACTCGTAATTCGGGCCATGCCCCTGGTGACCTCTGCTGTATTTTGTGTCAAGGCCTCCTGCATATTTATGCCCCTCCAGCATAGCAGGGATGTGGCAGTGGCCAATCGATTGATGGCCGTATTGTGGACACGGGCATCCCTGCGACTTGTGTGAGCTGGTTAATAGAGTTGCTCATCTGCTGCATCCCTGCTGCAATGTCCGAATTTGTCTTAGCTATCTCTTTATTTGAGTCCACAATGTCTCTCATGCCCTTACCCATGTCTCCTATTTGTACATTCAGGGCTAGGAGTTGTCGTTGGCAGGCTTGGATGGATTTGCCCTGCATCCGTTGTATGCGCACCATGCTCCCCTCCAGACCACGGAACACAGTACCCTCTCCATGCCCACCTGCACTGTTGGGTCTGCGTTGTCCTCTGCACCAGTGACTGTCTCACTTGTGGACTGCAGTGCTGCTGACCTGACTTCTACGGTGACTTGATCCTCACCGTCACCCTCTGCTGCCCCCATTATTGGTAGTGGGGCCACGACATGCCTCCTGGCTGGTGGGCTTGCAGTAGTGGACTGATGATGTGATGGTGAATTTTCAGGAGAAAATACCAAGGGAGGGGATTGTGAAAGCTGTGGGGAGTGCAGAAACTCTGGGTCTGTACAGTCTCATCTTCATGGGAGATGGCAGTCGTGTCTCCTTCCTCCTGCGAGGCTTGCACTTGGCTTGGACCTGCATCCTCACTCGCCTCCCTCGCTGGTGCAGTCCCTTCTGTTTCACTGGGTCGACTGCCTAATTTGGCCCCTAGGTAGGAATAAGCATATATCAACTGAGTGCTACTGTGTCACAATCACTAAAATAAATGCTTTACACATTTCACTGTCTTTTATCTGCATTCAGTTCACTGACTTGCTGATGTCTAAGCTGTTGCACATGGTCTTATATTTGCTGACTACATTTCCCATCATGCATTGTTCCTGTATAGTGATAGCAGTACTCGAGTGGGGTTTGCTTGTACATAACAGGGTATTGGAAAGCAGGTTGGTATGGGGTTTTATGCAGCGCATGCGTCTTACCTTTTTTTGCAGCTGCTCTGGCTGAGCAGTCCACATCTCCCAGTCCGCGGACGCTGTCTGCCTCAATGGTTAAGGCCACCAACTCCTCCAGGTCAGTCAGGGGGGGCGCTGTGTTCCTGCCTCCACCAGTTAGGCCTGCCTGCTTGTGGATATCTGACATTTTTTTCTTGGTGAGGCTCCTGAGGTCATGGAACCTTTTTTTCAGATCCTCTGTATTCCTGTGGGTGACTCCCACTGCATTCACTTTTTCTGCAATTCCGAGCCAGATTTTTCTTTTTGCAGACTCTGGAACAGTGAGGGAGTGTCTGCCAAAAAGTTTGTTGTGCACCCTCACAACCTCCTCCACAAGTACCTGCAGCTCTGTGCTGCTGAACTTTATTTTCCTCTTTCTTTCAGCCTTCTGGCTTTCACTGCTGCTTGCCTTGTTTGAGTTGAACAGGTTTCACAAACTCTCCCTGCTGCTCTGTGCCTCTGCTCAGCTCTGAATGCCTCTCCAGAACCTTCTAATTAGTTGCAGCTGCCTGGGTAGCCACTTCCTAGTAGGGTGGGGAGGGTGGTAGCACCTGATTGGCTGTTTTATTAAGTTTCACTTTTGCTTGGTTTCCGTTTCGGATTTTACTGATTCGGTATTTACCGAATCGGTATTTACCGATTCGGTATTTTCTATTCATTCCTATGGGCCATTTGGCCCATAGAAATGAATGAGAAATACTGATTCGGTAAATACCGATTCGGTAAATACCGATTCGGTATTTTCCGAAAGTCAGATACCGATTTTTACCGATTCTGTAAAAAATACTAATTTTTTATCTACATATCATTTACCGATTCATGAATACCGAATCGGTAAAATTCGGTATTCAAGAATCAGTAAATTGGATTTACCTACATCTGGCCCTTAGGACTTAAGACCATCCTGGAAATACCAAAATGAAAGTCCCCATTGTAGACTGTGTGGATATCACAACAAAACCCTAACGCACTTGTTTTGTGCATGCCCAGGACTTTTGGCTTTAAGAAGACGGTACCTACGGGACATCTTTATCACTTTAAACATCCACACATGCCGGCAAGCTGTATTAAGCTGGCTGTGAGGTACCTCCTCTATTTTGGCCTGTCGTGGTCTCAAATTTATGGCTGAGGTAACAAAACAGCTACAAGGAAACTAACTGAAAAAAAGGCACTCGATGTCGAGCACAAGGAACGGACAGAGGCGTGAAGACAATTGAGGCATTAACGAAATTATTAAACCTCGCCTATGAACTTGATCTTAATACTGTACTGTACAGGGGGAAACTGAGTATGTTTTTTCTTTTTTTTTAAACTGTAAAGTGACTTTTCACAGTATGTAACTTTGTATTTTTAATCTGCTCGAAGATTGTAATGATTTTTACTAATCATGCAATAAAACTGGACTTGAACTTGAACATGCCACAACTATGATAAGAGGCTTCAATACATAACCAAGGAATCCTTTTCCAAGGTTCGCAAACCAACTCCCCACTTTACCAAATCCTTTTCCAACACAGTTTCCTCAGTCAAATCCTTAATCTCATAGTGAATGGCTGTGCTGTTACTTATATATTTCTCCAGATCTTTGCTGTTGTCTGGTATATAAGTACAACACTCTTGGGCCTTCAAACGTTTACAGACTCCTCCCTCTTTTGCTAGATGGATGTCTAAAGCAAGGCGATTTTGTAAAACCATCGATAATATCTCACCTTCCACCAACACCAATGACTAGGCTGTATTCATTGAAAACTCATCCACAACAGTTGCCAACCTTTTAATCTTCACATCATTTAAAATCACTCCCAAAGTTGGTATCATTGCTCCAAAAATATCTCCAACCACAGCTGCTGCACCCCGTTTCACTCTTGCATGCTGTCCTCCTTCCAAAAGCTCAAAATCTTCTGTATGGTAAATCTTAGGAAAGATGATCGCTAAGTAACACGTACCATACCATTTTGTAGGCAATTGCACATAAGCGTTGCTCTCGCACACAAAATACACAGTTGAAATTATCTGTACTACGCTTTGCAAGAAATCCTTTGCATAATACTCAAATGTAAAAGTATGCTCACAGGTGGTCTGCCCCACATACACATTCTCATAGTAAGTCTGTGGACGACTGATGCACAACCTCCCCTTTTGCACCTCATCTAGAGCTATCAGACCATAACTCCCTTTCGCCTTGTGCAACCATTTCTTCATCTGTCCAATCTACTTTACCCTGTCCTGAATCTCACAACTGCTTTTGTTTCCTGTATCTATCCTCTACTTGATCTATACATTTCTTCTCTGCATCTGACAACAGACACGTCAAATTATGGCGATGAGCATAAGCTGTATCTAACAATTGGGTCGGAATGAAATACGTTTTAAGTCTGTCCTCTGACCTGTAATAATCATACTTATTTAAATGTTTATAGGCTGGCACCTTAGTAAGAACTGCATCATAATTCGAAAAGAAATACTCAAAATGATTTCACCCATAAAAAATGCTAAGCAGCAAACTACATGAAATGCCATATGTCAATGGAAGATGGTATCTGATACCCTCATCCACTGAAGCTGGCAACTGCATACACACATAACAATATTTTGCATCCATCGCATCAATATACTCCTATGACAACTTTGCATAAGCATTAAGCTTGAAATTACTTCTGGGCAGATCTGCATGTAACCTACGACTCTCCTCTACTAGCAAAGCTCTTGTTTCCTACCTTGATCTCTTCTTTGCTAGGAGTAGTAGGAGTAGGGGTTCCCTTTACCTCCACTTCCTGCTCATGTGGTGCTAAATATGAATCTACAACTACCAAAATTATGAAGAGTATCACCCTTGCTATAAGTGTGCCTACTATGCACCTAGCTCTACTGTTTGGGTTTCCAGCCTCCATGGTCTCAGAAACAATTTCTGCTCCTTTGTGCTACAAAGATGCTCAGAAAGTCTCTCTTCTTTTTCAGATGCTTGTGAATCCACTCAGATCACACTTCGGAAAGCTAGAAGTCCCCTTTTGTTTCAGTTCCTTATTTACAGTAAGCAAAGACAACCTTAATCCTTCTCCGTCCTCTGTGGAAAGTACTTACATTTCTTCTTCTTCTTCCACTCGGACCTAGGTTATTTGCTATTATTTACAAAAAAGTCTCTTTAATCCAGAATAAGATTTGCTCCAACAGCTTCTAGAACATGCTGCAATAGTTTAAGACGAAGAACAATTGACTCATGAGATTGAATTTCAGTTCCAAAGGTAGGGAAAATCAGTCTATTCAAGATCAAGTTGCAGATTCTGCTCATAATCGGAGGGTTTGGAACTGTGATGGTCAGCACCCCTTCACTTTCAAGTCCTGGTACTAACAATACCACATCCAACTTCACGTTAGGGCTGGTACTAGTCACTGTCACTGCCCCTACCCTGCCCCTACCCATTCCGATCTCAGCACTCTTGGAATCTGTCACGATATATGACCACTCTGGAGTCGTGTACTTTTGGCAAGGCACTCTCTTTCGTCTTGATCTCCTCAGACCTCCACAGGTTTGCTCTTCTTTGCCTCCGTCTGACTCTGACTCTTCAGACACAGGGGCAAGATCCCTCTCGGAGACCAGTCTCAAGTTCAAGTGCCTCTGCCTCTCTGGCCAGTGCTCTTCTGCTCTGCTTGCTGACTGGCTTTCTCTTTGCTCACTCTGCTCACAACTTCTTTCAGCTAGGTCTGGCTCTGGACCACTCTCACAGCAACTTCCCCTTTCAGAGGCAGTTTCAGTGTCGCTGTTGTCGTGACCCTCCTCAGCTTGGTCAAGTGAGCAACCAGCTTCTTCAGACACCCTCACAGCTTGGCTTGTCCCCTCCGTGGCCCTGCCACTTCAGCTGGATTTTCATCAGGGAGAGGAGCTGTTTCTTCCAAGGGTGCTGAAACTCGATGTTTGTGCGAAGCATGCACCCAATTTGGCAAACCTCCACACTTCACTGCAGTGTTCGTCACCAAGATAACTTGATATGGGCCTCTCCAGCTAACATCCAAGCAGCTCTTTCTCACCTGCTTCCGAACTGGCACCCAATCCCCAGGACTCAGGTCATGACAGAAATCGCTTGCAGCTGGAACCACAACAGCCTGCACCTGATGGGACACAGAACTGATGACGTCAGCCAGTCCCTTGCAATAATCAAAGATCAGATCGTCTGTGATGCTAAGCAAGGCTGTCGATGGAACCGCTGGTAACCTCATAGTCCTCCCCATCAGTATCTCATGAGGTGAGGTTCTCCTGTCTGGGGTACTGCGCATACTCATCAACACCAATGGCAAAGCATCAGAGACGTAGATGAATTCACTTTTGCCATTCGGGCTTTCAAAGTCCCATTGACTTGCTCCACTATCCCAGAAGCCTCAACATTCAGTGCGGTGCAAAGCATCTTCATGACTTCGCTATGGAAGTGTGTCCTCTGTCCGATTCCAAAGAGGTCGGAACCCCAAACCTAGGCACCAGTTCCCTCAACAACAGCTTTGCTACCGTGAGTGTATCACACCTGCGAGTAGGGTAAGCCTCCACCCATCATGAGAACACACACACCACAACCAAGATGTACCTCAGCCCATTACACCTAGACATCTCAATGAAATCCAATTGCATCCTGATGAAAGGCCCCCCCCCGGACCTCCCAATGTGACTCAATGTGACCACAGTTTTCTTTCCAGCATTCATCTGTTCACAGGTAACACATCTCTGACACACAGCTTCTGCCACAGCACGAAATCGAGGATTGTACCACGTTTGTCTGAACACTCGCACCATTGCATCTCTCCCCAAATGCACTGCAACATGAATCTGCCTTGCCATCGGGCTCAACAAATCATCCAGTAACACCGCCCTTCCATCACTTGAGACCAAAATATCCACATCTCCTTTCATGCAGGCTGCATTGATCCACACATTCTTCCCTTGGTCTGAAAACTGTTCCTACAGGCACTTGAGCTCGTCCCAAGTATCTTTGATGGCCAACATTGTGTTGAACTCGGTTCTTTCTTGGCTCAAATGTACATGTTTCTCAGTGAATGAACAACCTTGTTCGGCACAGAAACGTGTAACTTTGTCCGCATAGCCTTTCCCAAGTGAAACAAAATCTGTCCCTTTTCCATGAGCCGTGCACTTAACAACTGCAATTTCCTTGGGACACTGTAAGGCCTCTAAGAGCAACCTCACAAACTCCCCATTTCGGATGGGTGATCCAGATGATGCCATGTACCCTCTCTGGGACCAGAGCTGTCCAAAGTCATGAACCACACCAAACCCGTACTGGCTGTCAGTGTAAATGGTCATTCGAATTTTATCTGCTGCTAAGCAGGCAAGAGTCAAAGCAATGATCTCAGCCACTTGAGCAGAGTATACTCCTTCCAGGCATGCAGCTTTGACTACTCCTGTAATGGTACCTACAGCAAAGGCTGCTCTGAAATGACCAACACTGTCTCTTAAACATGAACCATCAACAATGAAAATTCCATCAGGGTCAAGCAATGGTTCACCAACAATGTCAGGTCTTGGTTTGGTGCAAAGCTCAGTTACATCAAGACTATCATGGTTCGCACACTCTTCATCAAGTGTGTTTGGCAACGGCATCAATGTAGCAGGATTCATAACAGAACATCTCTTGAGGGTCACATTCTCCGCAGCAAGTATAACCTGCTTGTAGCGTGTGAGCCTATTATTGGTCAAGTGCTGTGTCTTGGTCTTGGTCATTAACAATTCAACAGAATGAGGAACAAACACCGTTAGCTGATGACCAATGACAATACTCTCACACCTTTCAATGCTGACACCCGTTGCAGCAACAGATTTGAGACTTCTGGGCAACGCTGAAGCTACTGGATCTAAAGTAGCTGAAAAGTAGGCAACTGGTCTACGGACACCTCCATGATCCTGGACTAAAATTGCTAATGTGCAACCTTCTCGCTCACAGCAAAATAGTGAAAAAGGTTTGTTGTAGTCAGGCATCCCCAATGTCGGAGCACGACAAAGGTCCTCTCGCAACTTTAAGAATGCCTCCATACAGTCAACGTCACATGGTACCCTATCACTTATATCCTTGTGCGTCAGTCTCTGTAAGGGCTTTGCTTTCAATGAGATGTTAGCAATCCACTGACAACAGTAGCCAACCATCCCTAAGAACATCCTAACTTCTCTCTGAGTAGAAGGCACCATCATTCCCATGATTGCCTCTATCCTGTCTGGTGACACCTTCCTCTTGCCTTTTCCTATTCGGTCACCCAAATACTGCACCTCGCTCAAGCAGTACTGTACCTTATTTGGCGACACCTTGTGTCCATTCTCTGCCAAATGATTCAGTAAGGCACTGGTATCAACCCTGCACGCATCTTCAGTCTCTGACTCCACAAGTCAATGTACTGTATGAGAACAGAGTTCTGTGGCAGTACAAGACTCTTAAGATTCTTCTTCAAGATCTGAATAAAGATCGATGGACTCTCTGTATACCCCTGTGGGATTTGACACCATGTTAAAACACGGTTTTCCAGCTTAAATGTGAAAAGAAATTGGCTCTCCTGATGCATTGGAATTGAGAAGAAAGCCTGACAAAGGACAATCACAGTAAGCCATTCCGCTTGACATGGAATCTGGAACAATATCACTGATGGATTCGGTACCACTGGACAACAGGGAACAACTATGTTGTTTACCCGGTGCAAATCCTGCACAATTCTAAATTTCCTACTCGACTTCTGCAACCCCATAATAGGCGAGTTACATGGACTGCCCATTATCTCCTTCAGGATCCCTTGCTTAATCATGGACTCGATCACAGATTTTATCCCTCCAACCGTCTCTGGGGTCAAATTGTACCGGGGCGTTCTTGGAAAATCAACATTCGGCTTAACCTGAATCTTGACAGGTTTAACTCCTTTGATCAAGCCTATGTCCTCACCAGTGAAGTCCCACACTTCCTGTGAGACCGAGTCTCTCAAATCTAGTGGAAGCTCTTCCACTGTCAGAACAGGGTACATTTCAATACACAAATGCTGATTTGTGCCCTTAAAAGCAGCATCATCATCATTGGTTTGCAGTTCCACTCCTTTAGGGGTACAATACATGGTACAATTGATTTTACAAAGGAGATCCCTCCCTAATAAACACACAGGGCACGAATCGCACACCACAAACTGGTGTTGATCACAAAACGTTCCTATATTCACAGGAATCGGCTCTGTCAAAGGGCTTGTTATTCTCTTATTCGCAACTCCTACAACTTGGATACTTTGTCCCGAGAAGTGTAGGTCAAGGACTACTGCAGATCTTACAGTAGAACGGGTAGCACCAGTATCAACCAGAAAGGTGGTAGGATGACCATCAACATCAGCTTCCACAAATGGTCCCCTCTGGTCTACCTCCAAGACTGCCCCAAGAGTGCAGTCCTCCTCCCCATTCAGGCACCATCATGCTAACGGGTCTAGGTAACAGTCATCACTGTCATCAAAAAGAGGCATCTGTTGGTAAATCCGAGTCCCTGTCAAGATCCTCAGAGGCAGGGGAACTTGTACTCGCGGAGCCGAAGTCCCCCCTTTTTTCGACTTTGACTTTGCTACCGCCTTTGTCACCTCTGGCACCTGCACTACTTCTTCCTCCTGCTGTACCTGATCTGCATGATTCCAGGGACACTCGCTTCTCCAGTGTCCAATCTGGTGACACTGATGACACTCCGTGGTCTTTTTCAGGGTTGCCAAATCCACCTTTGGCCTAGAATCGTCTGTACTTCTCTTTGGCTTGCCCTGGCCATTCTGTTTCCTTCCCAGAGTGCCTCCCTCTGACTGAACTTGGCCTCCCTCATCAGCAGCTTCCATCTGGACCAGAATCAGCTTATCCTTGAGTTTCTTATATTTCGACTCAATCTCATCACTGCAATATCTGGCATACCTCAATATCTCATTCAGCTGCTTGTTCTGCCAGCAAATTAAATGCTGCTGGATCATAAGGCAAATCTCAGGTCTCAATCCCAGGACAAACTTCGACACAAACTGTCCCATATCTCTAGGATCCATTACATCTAACCCACTGTACTGTTTGAAAACTTGCAACAGCCTTTCGTAGTACTCATGCACTGTCTCTTTTGGCTCCTGAAGTGTTCGATCTATTTTTACCCAATCAATGTCTTGTGGCTGTACCTTAGCCTTCAACCACGTAATTACCTGTTCATATTTCTTCATAACAAGAGGTGATGGGCCATTCATGAGAACCTCCCTGTCCGGTTCAGATGTGGGCCATTCAACGGCAACCTTACAGGCTACCCACAAGTCACTCGGAACTACAATGTCAAACAGTGTATTCAAATCGATCCACAACACTTTCAAAATCTTGACGAACCTTTCAACCTGCTTGTACCATTCAACTGGACTCTCTCTCTGTTTTGGGAAGTCATTTGTAAATGCCGCCAAATCTCCTCTACTCCAAGGCACATGCACATACCCTCCACTAGCTACTTCTCCTAAAGGGTAGTTCCCATTTCCTGATATCCCCCTCCCGGAGGAGTTGGTTCTGCTGCATTTCTCCTAACACTCTTTTTCTTGGACCATCTTTCTTCCCAATTGTCAAGCCTACTTCATGCTCGTATCCCTATAATCAATTCTCTAATGTGAGTCTTTAGTCCAATTACCCTCTTTTCATCCAAATCCTGATCGGTATACTGTAACCGATGACCACCCTGCAACATTTTCATTTTAGACAAATCCACATCGTATCTGTTTGCCAATTCAGTTAGTTTCTCATGTGCAGATTTTGCTTTACAAGTCACATCCTTTGCTACACACAACAACTCATCTGGCTCATAGAGTTCCACTCTCTCTATAGGCAAGTTCCCTTCAATAGTCTAATCTACTTCTGCTTTCAACTGCATCACATCTAACCTTTTTGCCCTTATTGCTGTCCTAAGGATACCTCGACTAGATGCACCACTCAGCTCTCTGCAGTCACTGTCCTGTTCTCTGCACCTACTCACTTCAAAGGTGTCCCTTAAAGCCACTCTGTTCTCGAAACTCCCATGATCCCAGTCCTCTCTTGACCGATCACCTTGAGTCCCTTCAACTGACTTTGGCAAAGGTCGCAAAGAAGCCATAATCGATTTCAATTGGTAAAACACTTCTAATCTAAAAGTTCCATATCTGGGAAAGGTCAATTCCTCATTTCCGTCAGTCATTTTGCACCAATTCTCGAGCCACAGTATGGGTTGCAAACCCACATTTGTAGCCATGTAATGAGCTGGGGTGTCCTCGGCGGAGCCTCTCCCCCCCCCCCCACCCCCCCCCAGGGCTATAATTTATTTTCTCCTTTTTTGAACAAATCTCCTAAAACCTTAAAACATTTCATGATGAAACCAACGTTTCTCTGTTCTCAACGCTTGTTGACCAGACAATCACCTCACTGAAACATTCAGCAACTCATGACCAGCGTCCGTTACTCACGCACTCACACATTCATTCCCCCTATCTCAGTCCTGCGGGCAATCGATGGTACCTCACTATCCCCTAACAATGGTCGAAATTTACTTTGGGTGTACGGTACACCCCACCCACTTAAACTACTCCTTGAGCCTCCTTTTATACAACAGGCATTCCCACTCCGCAAGACATCACAATACAAACACCGCAATCTAACAACATATAACCCTATTCATACTCACTCTCCCACGAACTGCTGTTTGCCGCACGGTCACTCTCCATCACTTTCCATGAAACGCCGTCTTCCGCCGGTAATGCACTGGACGGTAATCACCTGAATTCTATGGGCCTTGAGGAAACTCTTGTCCTAACCTAGAACTCCCTTACTTTCAGAAACTAACCTTCCTCTGGCTACCAACTGATGATGCTGGGATTCTCACATAGATTTTCACCTCACCAATCCAAAAAATCCCTGGCCGACAGGACCTTTTAGTCTACACATTTAATTCTGAAGGACCACTGACTCCGAAGATAAGTTCAAAAATGTTTTACAAAGCCAAAAATAACTGGATATAAAAGCACCTCAGCAAGAGGTTCAAGAAATAAACTGGGACTGATGCAAACATAATCCTACGCAGGAGTCTCAATCGACTCAGTATAAAAAGCAAAGTTAATTCTAGAAGCAATATGCATGCAATAGTTGTGTCCACTGGAAAACTCGACTGTATCTGTTCCAATGGGAAAGAAAAAGATTAGTCTGTCCCTACACTAACTCTAAAGTAACATCCCTACTTAACATCCCTTTCAGGCAAGAGAAAAAGGTGTAAGCTGTGAAGGATCCCTAAGAAGTGCATTCATCTTCCAAGTAAGTATCCTCGATTCTTGAGCTTGTTCTAAGATTCTCCTTAGTTTCTCCTGCCTATTCCAAACTAAGACCAATGTCTAACTGTACATCCAATTGGACTGCCTTAGACAAGACCCAGTCTCAGTCCCAACTAACCCTAAGACTGTCTACATCTGCAACAGACTATCCACCCTGGGGACACTTTCCCTAATACAGGCAGGTACAGTCCCTCGTACTTTTACAGCATCGAACATTCTTCTTCCAGAAACCGTTGCTGTGTCCTTGGGTCCCAGGCACCTTGTCCACCAAAAGTTTCAAGCACGCATACCAGTGACCTCCCTTCATCTCTACGCCTACCAATTTAACTTCTAAACAATGGCTCCTTCTACCTAACGAGCTACTTGGCCTTTCACCTGCAAGAGAAATACATGAGAAGCAATCCCTCTGCACGCTCTAAGTTGCAATTCAAAATTGAACTGCAACCGTGAGCTTCTTTCCCAAAGTATATTTCCAACTTGACATTTTTTAGTCATGCAAAGAAAACCACAGTTAGGCCTCTACTAGCGTTTCCATGTCTTAGGCCTTTACTCCTTTAAATGCATTTCTGATATCACAGCATAAACATTTCATCAATCAATCCTAACATTACATCTCACATTAGCAATCATTATTCTCATGTTAAAGCATCACGTTTCTTATTAGGCAGCCTACACGTGCAACTTTAATACGGCATGTTTAATCTCAATGCACATTTTACGCACAGAGCAGTTAATTCTGAGTTAATTAAAGCATGATTCTCTCAACTAAAGCACTACATCAATCTGTAAATTATATGAACACAATTCTACATATTGCACTGATCCCTGGCCTAATATTATTTTATAAAATCACACAATAACATGGCCCTCTAAATATGTGGGTGCTGACTACTTGGGACTATAGTGCACCCCTACAATTCCTCAAACAACATTGCGCTCTGCCATCACCCAAATAAGTGTTCCCCTTGCAAAACCTGAATATGAAGTGGCGTACATCTGTCCCGTCCTCCTGCATCTAATGCATGGTATTGAGTTCCCCACACATGAGTTTCCTGTAAGCATGCAATTGAGACATTATATCTTTTTAGGTATGCAAATACTCATCTATACTTCTCAAATGCTGTCACTCCCCGGTCATTCCATGTGAGTATTATCAAAGGATTAGACGCCACCCTGATCATTCTATAGTTTGTGTTCTCCCCCTCAAACCACGACCGCCTTATTTGGCATCGTCTCAGCGACTTGCACCATAAATGTGTGTATGACATTCAGACGAGTCACATTCGTGAAAGCCATCGACCTGACCACAACTTGTAGAATGGATTGAACTCCCCAGTCCCCCCTCCCCCGGGGCAGCATTGATGGTCCCGCCTCCCTCCAATCACGGAGATTAGGGGCCTACCTCTGCCGCCCCATAACCCCACACATTAACCAATTACAAACAGTAAATAACTATTGCTCCAATGGCCAATTTTCCACTATTAATAAGTTTGTTCCAAGTCCGGTGCTTTTTAAGTTGGTACCTCCACAATATCAACAAACAAGTGGCTGAGCAATCGGCAAGGTGCGAGGACAAACCTCTAGCTCCCAGCTCGTGGCTCGGCCCCTAAAGTGAGGGGATAGGCCCTCCTGCAGGTGGTGACATGTTACTAATATGAAATTCTACCCCGGCATATGAATCTTTCCTGTATGCAATACTATTTACAGCTATCTGTGTTCCCCAGGTCAGGCTGGACAGGTCTTTGACAGAAGTGACTCCGAGATTACACCTTGAGTTCCGTCTTCGGAGTCAGGAACCACCTCCGCCATCTGCAAGGTTCCATCCGGACGTACCCAGATTGTGCCTGGGCTGCAGCTGTCCTTCCCGCTGGACTTCTGAGTGCCCTGGAATCTACCTGCAGTCGGGTCCGCTCCCCGCGAAAACCTGGCAGACCCAGACCACCAAGCCAAGCATGAGTCTGGTTGGCTGGATTCATCAAGCCAGGTTGTCACTTCCGCCTCTGAAAAAAAGAAAAATAGCTTTCCCCGTCTGTTTCACCCATAACTTGGCTGGATAGAGAAGACTGTACTTCATTCCAGCGTCTCAGAGCCTTCGCTTCACTGCCTGGAAGGTTTTTCTTTGTTCTTGTACCTTTTGTGTATAGTCAGGGTAGATTTCAATGGTGTGTCCTTGATATGATTGTGGTCCTTTATTGCGAGTGACTTGAAGGATAATGTCTCTATCTCTATAATTGAAAAAGCGTGTTATGATAGCTCTTGGCAGAGCTCCAGGATGAGGTAGTGGAGCAAACGCTCTATGGGCTCACTCTTTATGTTGAATAGTTTTGAAAGTGCTTTCGGGCCGGATCATTGACGATTCAATTATCCAAAAAGATTTCGGCCGACGGCCCTTCAACTTTCTCTGTAAATTCTATAAATCATAAGTTGTTTCTTCTTGATCTTCCATATGCATCCTCGGTGCGATCATCTAGTTGTATCACCCTCTTCTGCAGCCATCCAACCGTGTCTTTGAGTTAGCGAACCTCTTGTTGCATAGCTCCTACCTCTCGTTCCGTAGAGGTAACTCTTTCCAGCACTTTATGAAGAACGCATCTCAATAAGTTCACATCTACCGCAACTGCGGCGATCCTGTGTACCATATCTTCTCTGGTGGATTGGATTGCCGCCAAATGTCTGCCAGAGAGGGGTTCATATATGTGGGCCATTGCATATCCTCCTGATGTTCATCCTGGTTGAGTTTGGCCAGTCGGGGACCTGAGGGCATAATTGTGCATAGTTTGATATTTTGTTGGATTGCACTTTGTTGGTTTTGTCTTGCATCATTTTTGAAATCCTTTCGGACTGGGCGATCCTACTTGTGGAGTAGTTAGGTGTAGTATTTAACTGTCATGGCCTCTTGTTCCACGGGTCCTTGGGCCAGCCAGCACTTTTCTAATTTGTCCGTAGCGCAGATCCCACTGTTCACTGACCCTGACAGACAAACAGGCCCAATGTGCTCTTTCAGCTTTAGCAGCAGTGGAGCAGGGAGCGCCGATTAGAAATAGACATCCCTCCTGGGGTCTCCATAGTGGCTCGATCTCATCACATCCATCAGGGACCACCTCGGTATAGATCATATGGGGCCCATCTGCTCACCCTATTCTGCAGTTATGGTGCTGGTAGAAGCATTTGGGGAGCCTGCCCTCCTGCAGTTCCTCTTGTCTCATGCAAAGGATTACTTTGTCTCCCATTCCCAGGACTAATGGGATTGTGTCCCTCACGTCCAGTCTTCTGCAGATCTCAAAATGTTCTCCGCCGGTCCCCACAACCCTAGTCCCTCCACCGGGGTATCTTAGTGGGCCCCCTCACCAGGACCAGGACACTGTCCTCTTTAGCTGATTGGCACATTCTCCCTCCTCCACTCGATCGAGACTTTCAATCCTTGTCTACAACCCGGGGGAGATCTGCCCTGCCCATATACTGCTCCTCACCTTTTTTGTTATGGTGTATTTGTGCTTTTTTTTACCCACTGGGTCTCCATCCTCCTGGAGCTGTGGGAGGTATTCTTTATTCAGGGTCCTCGCCCCAGGTTGGCTCCTCTGTACAAGTAGGAGGCAGGCCCGCTAAGAGTCCTCACTGCGTCACAGCCACAGGTCCGGCTTTTCAGTCATTGCCACTATCATCACAACTGTCGCTGCCTCCCTCTTGGCTCAGACTGCGTTGTGGCCTCCGCCAGCTTAGCCGCCAGGCGAACCCTCCTCCTCGTGGAAGAGTTCCGCGACCGTGATCACTGGTCCCTGGTCACAGCCCACAGCAAGCAGGGTCTACTCCACGGTTCAGTGCACACCACAACCTCCTGAGCAGCCCGATTAGTTATCCGCGGGGGCCCCAGAGATTACGAGCATGTTGCCCGCCTGCTGTTCAAAATGGCTCCTCACGGCCTACACCCATCTCACCACTCCGGAGTCCAATCGGCACCGACTGCCATGCGATTGGTGCCTTTGTCAGTCTGCAAGCACCATCAAGACTTACTCACAGTATTGTGGGGTTCTCGTCATAATATGAGCACAGGATTTTGTAGGATTTATTCCCCACCAGCAGGAGCTCCAGCAAACATGCCTAGCCGGCCATTCGCCTAGGCCTCAGAGTTTTCATCGCTTTCCTTGCCTGCAGACATGCGGGCAGGGAACGAGATGAAGGTATTACTCTCACACACAGGGAGCTGAATTTTCATTGCCAGCTCCCACAGGAGGTAAGGAGCCGTCCGGGACCAAATACCCTTGAGGCTCCCCTGTGGTCCCATACCACTTTGGGTGCTCTGGGTTGGCTCCAGGGCACCCAGGGAGACATGGCCAGGCCCTTGGGGACGGGGTCCATGGGGTCGAAACCAGCACAGGAAGGGGGGCCATATGCCCTCTCACCCATTACGTTTTGGCACTAATACACACCTCAAAGAAATTAAACCTCAAAGGGTGGCACTTGCAAATATAAACATAGCAGGTGCCCCCATTGACGCTCCAATTCTGTAGAGGAGAAATGATTCTAACCCCTGGGCTTTTGTGAAGGCAAAGTAAGTGTGTATTTTCTTGGCAATTCAATATTGAAAAACAATCTGAAATACTTCATGGAGTTGACTGCATCATTGATCCATTGTAGTTCAATCTGTATTTGACTGTGACACTATAGGTTCTTTGTTGTGAGAGCAGAGTCCATGGTTCTCCCTTTAAATTACTACGAGTATGCAAAAATACTAATCACTTGGAAGCTTTGCCCGTTTGGCCCAGCTCACCTTAGTAGTATGAAAAGGTCATCCTGTTTTTACCAGGATGATGGACGCCTTAGCAAGAGACCCCCCAGCGCGTTTCCCGACTATTTTGGTGAGGGATTCTTGATTTCGAGGAATACGGGGACATCTCCATCAAACAAAGAAACACTTACTTCATATAGTTAAAAGGTAAGACCCTTGTTAGGTGGAGATTTACCTCTTTGTAGTCTTGTTGTCTTCTCTATAGGAACATTCATGTTATCACATATTTCTGGAAAAAGATGCATCAGGAACAATCACATTGCCGAAATGCACACAAATCCACTGGTGACATTTCCTTGTGCTCCATAATGCAACTGTAGTGTAGAATACGTACTGGACATTTAATCAAGGAGGTAGCACTTAGTAATTAATAAGAAGGAAATACTCAACTTGAGTTGATATGTTGTGCAAAACTGTGGACTTTTGTTAGATAAAAGGGCAGGTGCGGTTCCTTTGTAGCTGAGTCACTGACACAGCTACTAACATATCCACACAGACACTTACACTCCCACTGACCTTCTCAGGCACTCACAAACCCACTGACAGGCCCACTCAGAAACTGATACACCCACTCAGACACTCACACACCCACTCACAGATGCACTCAGACACTCACTCAGACACCCATTCACAGACCCATACAGCCACTCATAGACCCATTCAGACTCATGCACCCAGTCACTGACCCAGATGGACTCACACACTCTTGGAAGTACTTGCAAACGCACTGAGACATTCTCACACCAACTCACAGACCCACTGAGAATCCCAGAAACTCATGAAGCAAATGAGACTCCCACTCAGACACTCACTCACTGACTCAGAACTCACTCAGACACTCATGCACCCACTCACACACCCAGTGAGACACTTATGCAGCCACTCTCATACCCACAAAGACACTCACATACCTTTGAGACACTCACATATCCCCTACAACACACACTTAGACACTGATGCAGTCACTTGCACACTCACTCTCAAAGGTTAAAGTTTGGAATTAAAGTTTCAAAAACCTTAGAAATTCACTTAAAAAAACAAAGGTTTCTGGAACTTTATAGTTAGGAAACAAAATTTAAAAACCTTATAAATTCACTGGAAAAAAAACCAAAGGTTACAGAGAGGCTAAAGTTAGGAAATAAAATAAACAAAACGTAGAAATTCACCTAAAAAAGCAAAGGTTACCGAGAACTTATAGTTATGCTCAGATTTCACTAGTATAAAACCAGTGAATTCAGCAGTCAGAGTTACCTGAGCTAACTATAACTTGCGTCCCCGCAATGCACTGCTTATGACCTCACATATTACATAATTCAGGACATGGTCGGTGACATTACTGATGACATATCAAACAACAATAGGTATATCTAGGAACATGGAGCCGCTACAGAACCTGACAAATCCCAAACTGAGATCTAATTGGCTGCTACCACCTCAAGTGGGAAGTGGTGCTAGCCATCTTAGGACTCGGGACTCAGTCCAGAGTCCTAAAAAATGTTTTAAAAAAAACACATGGGGCAGAGTAAGGATAACCTTCCACCACGACCTGGTGGTGCGGTACCAGAGGGACCCCACCTGGGGCTAAAAACTTGAAAAACAAATCGTTACAAATTTGCGGTGGATCTCCACAAATCCATGGGGGAAAAAAGCAGGGGCTTACGCCCACTTCTATTAAGGGACCCCCTACTGGGTCAGGTACAGGGGGAGGTGTGGGGTATTTTTTAGAGGGAGGGAGGGAGGCATGCAGTCCCCTCCCCATGCCTCCATAAGGCCCGAGGATTTCATCACCTGGGGCAATAACTTAAATAAATGGGGGGGGACTCCCCAAGGCTCCAGGAGGCCCAGAGGGCCCTATTCCCCAAGCTTATAACTTAAGTAAGGAGGGGGGTATGTGGCCCCCCTCCCAGAGCCTGGAGAGGCCCGGTAACCCCATTTCCTCCAACTGTCTTTTAATAATATGTGGCCCTTCCTCCCTGAGCCATGCTATGGCCCCAGGGGGTAGATCCCTGTGGCTGGCTCAGTGACGGTGTCTTGGTGTTCCCAACCCCCAGGACACTGTCTGTCCTCCTACTAGGTTGGAGCACAAAGCTGTTCCCGTCCGATGGGACAGCACAGCTTTTCCCTGCCCACATTTGTGGGCAGGGATATGCTTTGAATTGCTCTCACCCTGCAGGAGCACAAGAAAACTGCTCTTGCTGGGTTGGAGCAAAGCCGGCTCCCTCTGCACCCAATATGGGTGCAAGCAGGGGAGCCAGCGGGACTGCAGGGGCCCTGGGCCTCCCCCTGCATCCCTCAAAATGTGATTAGCTGTGGGGTGTCTCAAGTGGGCACTGGGGTAATCTGTTTTGTACAATCAAAAACTAGGTTTGGTTTGCTCCCCTGTGGCTGTCCCAGGTAGGAATGGGAGACCCATAAAAATATTAAAGGACACACAAAGTGAATAATAAATGAGTGGCCATTGCCGCTCCTTTAATAGTTGCTGCTCCTTAAAGGAGTGGCCCATAATGCCCTGGGAGGGTTATTTAAATGTATTTTCTTTCTGGGGATGTTTCTAGAAGTGGCAGGGACATCACCATTTGCTTTAAATGAAAGGGGGGGGGCAATGTGGACTTCTGCAGCCTCCCAGTAACACTAAAGAAAAACGTAAGTGTTCTGGGTCATTGGAACTATGACCGCAGGAGAACCTACTATATTTATTAAAATGTCTTTCTCAGACTGATGCTTTTTCTCTACAGCTGGGATTGCATTGCCACCTAAGGCTGGTTGGATTTCATGTGCTGCGAATGTATCACATGAAATGTAAGACCCTGATGTGAGTATTTTTGGCATTACATTTTATGGGGTGTAAAATTTTAAAATGTAGTACAGAAATATATATATTTGTTTTATTTTCTCAAAAGAAAAATTAATATATTTCAGACTATTTATTTTCACATTTTCCACCCCCTAAAAGTAATTTTGTTTGAATTTTATTATTGAGTTTAAGGCATTTGACGAAATACAGGTACATGGTATGGGCCGAACTTACTGCAGTGATATTTATCAAACATATTTCAACAATACATGCACATGAGCTCTTAGTAGTATCATGTCGGAGGGATGGGCGGAAACAGAAGCGAGGAGGCTGTATGGGGTTAATAGTGGGGCTTTATTAGTCAAGAGAACATTCATAGTATACAGGTTGTTGAGTCCCAGAAGTGTATAGACAGAGTGTTTTGTCTGTGCTCAAACAGGAAAAAGGGCGTTCCTTCACGTTTTCCTCTTCTCTGTTTTTTTTTAGATGCGCCGTTTCTGGAAGACGGGATCCCGGGAGGTTTTTTAGAGGCAGAACAACACAAAACAAAGAGGCAGTAAGTATTACTCTACTGGTGTCAATATCCTTCCACCACACCTGGGTGAGGGTAAACAGGGCCTATGTGACAGGGAAAGTGAAGAAGGTGCTGCAGTATACACGCTCCCCTATGGGGATCTTTACTTCAGTTCCTCACTGTTGGCAGGCTTTCTTATATACAGTTACACTGTGGCTCTGCTACGTATAAGGAGGGGTGTGTTTGGTATAAAAAATGGAAAACCAATGGTGATGAATGTAAGGAAAAGAAAAAGAAAAAAAAAAAAACATCACATTCTTTAAAGTGCAGGTGGGGGGGTGTGGCCAAGATGGCGGAGTGAGCGGTCGCACTCTCTGCGAGCTCCCGTGAACCCGAGCCCTTTTACCGCCTTTATTTGCAGATCTCCCCCCAAAAGACCGGGGATCTGCTAAGGAATTGCGAGATCTTTTTGCAAGGATATCAGCGGTGCTGGTAGCCCTCAGAATCGCTGCCTGAGAGCCCGAGGAGTGTGTGCGGAGGTTGAGCCGTCTCCGCAAGAAGACTGCGGGCTGCGGCCACGAGGCCCGAATCGGCCCGGGGAAGTCCTGCGGTCGAGCGGCTGGCTGGAGTATTGAGGCAGGACTCGCCTCAGCGGACCCCAATACCGCACGGAGAGGTGCATATATCCAGTGCTCGGTGGCGATAGGCTGTTAACCGAGGTCCCCGGGGCGAATCTTCACGCGAGACCGGGGTTGAGGCCCAGCGGCAAACTCTCCTGAAGCGAAGTTTCACCGGTGGCGGAGACGCGTTTGAGGTCCGGAGTTGGAGTCCCTGTAGCTGGCCACGGCTCTGCGTGGCTGAGTGCGGATGCCCGATGCCCGGAGGTGTGCGAATGGGAACCGGAAGGCCGACGCAAGAAACTACGCGAGGCCGGGGATGAGGCCTAGCGGTACACGCCCTTGACGTGCTCTTCTTCCGGAAGCGGAGGTTGCCGCGGAGCCGGAGCGGAATCCCCTGTGGCAGAGTACAGCGCCCAGTGGAGAGGCGCAGAGGCCCAGCACCCAGAGGAGGGAGACCGGACCCCGGAGTATCGACGTGGACCACCGTGTGAGACCTAGCGGCTGGCTCCTTTGAGACAGACCCCTCCCGGCCGATAGATTGGACTTGGAACTTTCGCAGCTGACTGCCGCACCGACTGGGGAAGTGCGACTAGCCAGGGCCTGGGGGTAAGAGACTGGGCCCGAGAATGTGCCGCTGATCGCTACGCGAGGCCGGAAGTGCAGCCCAGCGGAGATCCCCACTGCAGCGGCCCCCCAGCGTCGACGGTCCATTAGAGGAACAGGCAGGCTCCACAATTGGTTGGGGGCACGTGTGTCTGCCGTTGGGACACAATGGACTTTGGTTCGGAGTGCCAGAACGACCCACACGTGATATCGGGCCTAGTCCAGAGCTCCTCCGACGCGAGGGTTACCCACCCAGCCACCGGTTTGATCAGCGGGACCTGCGGTAAGCCGGGTTTGAGACGCCCGATACCAGGAGTGAAGCTACCTACGGAGCTTGGAAGGCGACAGCGTGCTCCCTCACCGGTGATATGGCCGGTAACAGAGGTAACAGGAAGGAGGACCGGACACTGCCTGAAATGTTGAACAGAGGCCCAGTGCGACAAGAAAGGGGGCAACAAACACCGGGTCACTCAAGCAGCTCCAAAGGGGCAGCGGGGGGAGAACCCCCAGTGAGTAGATCCTTCCTCGTATCCCTCTTCAGCTCGCTTAGGGAAGATTTCCAAACGCTAAAGCAGGAAGTGGCAGGGGAGGTCCGTGAGGTGTGAAGAGAGGTCGATGGTCTTGGCGAGAGAGTGGTCACTATGGAAGAAGCCGGTCACTCCAGGGACAAGGAGATTGCACAACTGCAGCAGGAGGTGCTGCGCCTATGGGATCAGCAACTCGACCTCCAATCGCATAACGAAGACCTCGAGAACCGGTCCCGTCGCAACAACATACGGGTCCGGGGAATTCCATCCGGAGACGAGGGCGAGGACGTTGCTGGGTATCTCAGGGAACTCTTCGGAGAGATACTAGGAGAGCCGGATGACTTTGTCATCAGAATAGACAGGGCTCACAGGGTGGGCCCGGCTCGCAGGGCCTCTGCGCCTCTTCCTGACATATTGGCTTTCCTACCGGACTTTCCCCTGAAGGAGCGGATCATTCGTGAAGCACGTCAGCAGCAGTCCCTGCGCTTCCAGGGGCACCAGGTTGCTCTCTATCAGGACCTCTCGATAATAATTCTCCTGAAGCGTAAGGGGTTCAAAATCGCTACGGACTTCCTGAGGGAGCACAATACGCAGTACTCATGGGGCCATCCCTTCCGCTTGATTTTCCGATGGAACGGGACTCTGCATCAACTTCTTTCCCTCCAGGACACCTGCGGGGTACTTGGCATTGCCGCGACAGACGACGCGACTCCCACTCCCCGTCGACGGCGTGCTACCAGAGACGGTTGGCATCCCAGCACGCAGGTCTACCACCTCTTCTGCCCATCCAGACTCACCCACTATCCGAGCGGACATGGCCAATGCAGTTCAAGAAGTGGCTAGAGACACGGCGCCTACTGAAGTCGCTCTGACGGCCTGAATATTCTCCGGGGGGTGATCGACATAGCCATTCTGACAATGCAGGTTTGGGTGTTCGGGGTGTGAGGGGTGTCGGGGGGGGGCGGGCAGTGGCTGGACGTCCACTTGAGTAACTTTCCGCAGACTTGTCCGTTGAGGACCGGACTGGGACAATGGAATCTTGGGAACAGTTGGGGGAGCAGGGGGGGAGGGGGTCGTTGGGGTGGGTGCAGTTGCGGGTCGGGGCTGGGGACAGTTGGGGAGTTGAGATGGAGGGAGGAGGGGGAAGGGGATCCGGGAGTTGGGAAGGGGGGGTGGGTCGTCCAGTGCACTGTGCGGCTATTAGATAATCTAGCGAATTTCATACACCCTGGTGTGCCTGAACGGGGAAGATTCGCAAACACCTACACTCTCTTCTTTGCCTTGCAGCCTCTGGTACCGTTGGAGGCGCTTATACACTCCGCCTTATCTGAGTGGGGTCTTCATGCCTTCTTCCACATCTTTCCCGATGCCTGCTGACACTTTTAAGGTTGTAACCCTCAGCGTCAGGGGTTTGAATAATCCAGTCAAACGTCGGGCAGTTCTCTCTCTCCTGGAGAATACATGTGCGGACATATGTCTCCTTCAGGAGACACACCTGCTGCCACAGGACACACACAGAATGCGCTCCCATAAGTTCCCGTCCCAAATTCTTTTCTTCCTGTGCCACTAAGACAGCGGGGGTGGCGATACTGGTGGCCAGACACTTTAAAGGGGAGATCCTCCACAAGCTCACCGAACAGAAAGGCAGGCTGTTGGCATACCGGTTTAGGATTGGGGGTCTTACTTTTACAATCGGGTCCTTGTACAGCCCTAATGAATGGCAGGAACGTTTCCTACAATCGGCAGTTGAGGATATTACTGCCTCGCAAGATAGACATATTATTCTCGGGGGAGATCTTAGCATGGTTTTGGATTCTGCTATGGATAGGTCGGCACAGCGCTCCCCGCAGGTCGGGGAGTTCTCCGCCGGCTGTAGGGCGTGGCTGGCGGAGGTAGACCTCCTTGATCTTTGGCGACACATGCACCCCATGGACAGGGATTATTCATATTATTCCCACGCACACAAGATGTATGCGAGGCTAGACCACCTTTTGGTCACGTCTCCGGTGCAAGCGCTGGTCTCGGGGTCGGATATGGGTGTGTTGTCTCTATCGGATCACGCCCCGGTCGTTGCTACGTTGTGTTTGCCTCCAACAGCTCGCCCTCCAAGAACATGGCGCCTCCACGACACCCTGTTGCACAGGAAGGTTGTGGTGGACTGCATTGAAAACGCGATCCGGGAATATCTAACTCACAATGACAACTCTGACACCGCCCGGGCCACACAGTGGGCAGCCTTGAAAGCAGTTCTCCTGGGGGAATTTTTGGCGATCTCCTCTGCCGAAAATAAAGAGCGACAGGCCAAGAGGGAAGAACTCACCGATAGAGTCCGTGAGCTCGAACAGATGCATCGACGTACAGGGGCCCCCAGAATCTGGCGACAGCTCAGGGAAGCGAGAAAGCTTCTGGTGGCCCTGTACCGAGCGGAGTACGCCGCACTCCGGTTGCGCCATACCTTTTACACAGGGGGGGACCGCTGCGGCAAATTGCTGGCCAACAGGCTCCGAGTAGCGCGCCAGAGTCAGCTGGTGAAGGAGATCTCTGACCCTACGGGGATGGTGAAGACGGAAGACGCTGACATTGCAGCCGTATTCCGCAGGTTTTACGCGGATCTCTACACTAGCGAGCCACCGGATGAGACGGCCCTGGCCGCTTATTTGGATTTGGTCTCCTTGCCTTCCCTTGATCCCTTGCAGGCGGAGCACCTCAATCGGGATATCACGATAGAGGAAGTGATCTCTGCCATCGCCAGGCTTAAACATGGCAAAGCGCCAGGCCCAGATGGATACACCTCGCTCTTTTATAAAACGTTTTGCACGTCGCTGGCCCCTATCCTTACTCGTCTTTTCAACTCGTTTGCTGAACCGGGGGCCATCACGCCTGATCTCTTACGGGCCTCCATTACAGTTATCCCCAAACCTGGGAAGGACCCGAAGCACTGTGGATCTTATAGACCGATATCTCTTCTGAATGTCGATTTAAAATTATACACGGGAATCCTGGCCGCCCAACTTATCCCTCACTTACCCGGTCTCATAGATCCTGATCAGGCTGGTTTTGTCCCGGGGAGGCAGACGGTTGACAACACGAAACGGATCGTCCACCTGCTAGGGAAAGCCTCCCGGATTCCGGGGGAAAGAATGATGCTGCCGTTGGACGCGGAGAAGGCGTTCGACCGGGTGCACTGGCCTTACCTGGAATGCGTTCTGATGAAGGCGGGCATAGGGGATAAGTTCCGCTCCATGATCCTCAATTGCTACAGACAACCGACCGCTATGGTTTGCGTGAATGGGTATAACTCTAGGGACTTTAACATCGAAAGAGGCACTAGGCAGGGATGCCCGCTCTCGCCCTTACTCTTCGTGCTTTATATGGAGCCATTCGCCCAACGTGTCCGCGACAATCCGGCCGTGACGGGGGTGCGGATGGGAGGATTCACACACGCTATAAGCCTCTACGCTGACAATGTCATCTTGTCGCTTGACGATCCCAGAACGGCCCTGCCGGCATGCATCGAGGAGCTGGCCTCCTTTGGCACGGCCCCGGGGTTTAAAATGAACATGGGAAAGTCGGTTGCTCTGGATATCTCCCTTGAACCGACCACTAGGGCCCATCTACAGAACCAATTCCCCATGGTTTGGTCATCAGAGGCGGTACCCTATCTGGGGATCCAGATAGCCCCCACTTTGCTGGCCATGGTATCGGCCAACTACACGGCTTTGGGTGCGAAGATCAGGGAGGAATTGGGCCAATGGAACCGCAGCACCCTCTCCTGGTTGGGCAGGATAGCTGCCGTTAAAATGACGGTCCTGCCTCAAGTGCTTTATTTGTTCCGGGCCCTACCGCTCCAGCCACCGGTCGGATGGATCCCGCAACTACAGACGGATGTCTCGCCCTTTATATGGCAGGGGAAAAAGCCCAGGATGCGCAGGGCCCTCTCACTGTTGGCCCCTGAAGCGGGAGGTTTGGGAATACCTGATTTCCGTAAATATTTCCAAGCATCGCAGTTACGTTATCTCGTGGAATGGAGTAGGTGGGAGTCCGATAAGCACTGGCTCTTTCAGGACCAGGCAGTGGCGGTCAGACCCCTACAGGAAATCCCATTTCTACGCCAGACTCACCGACCCAAAAACTTGTACGCCTCTTTTGTTACAAGAGTGCCCCTGCGAGTCTGGGATGCCACTAGCACTGCGTATGGCCTTACCTCGTTCCCGTCACCACTCACACTGTTGGTGGACAACCCGGACTTTACCCCAAGAATGGAAAAAGGAGCATTCACCCACTGGAGGCAGGCAGGGTGTAGGGCCCTGGGTCACATGTATGGCCCAGATGGGGTTGTCCCCTTCCCGCAGTTCCGCCAGGAGTTTTCACTCCCTGAGACTGAGAGACACCGCTATATGCAAGCTCGCCATTGGGCTCTTTAGCCACAGGTGCGAGAGACAGCCGATAGGCTCTTCCTACCGTATGAAAAATGGCTACTGTCGCGTACATCGGATTCGAAATTGATTAGGGATCTCTATAGGTTGATACAACCGCCTACAACACACCTCTATAACCCGGGGAGGGAACGCTGGGAGCGGGAGCTGGGAAGGACATTAAGCCCTAAAGAATGGGAGCACATATCCTATAGAGCGAGGCATTCGGCATACCACATGGGTCTCACTGACACGCTGACTAAGGTCTCCACCTATTGGTACTAGACACCGGATCGGGTTCACAAATTTGACCGTAGCAAAGAGGACACATGTTGGCGAGGGTGCGGGCACCGGGGAACACTTACGCACATTCTATGGAATTGCCCACTCCTGGAAAACTATTGGAAGGAAGTGCTGGACGAGGTTGATTCCAATGTTGGCATTGAACTACCACGCTTTCCAGCATACACCCTGCTAGGACTCTCAAATGGACTGATGTACCCACTCAGATCCCGTAGGGGTAGGCAAATAGCCATTGCGCTGGGTTCAGCTGTCCAAAACATCCTGATACATTGGCGCACTTCCACTACACCCTCTATCACTGGCTGGCTCCATAGATTGTGGTACGTGTTGGGCATGGAGAAATTGTCGCTCACAGCGGCGGGAGATATAGCGCAGTTTAATGAGCTTTGGCAACCATTTCATTCCTTACTGCTTTCAGAATTTAAAGAACTTACCTGTCCCAAATACCTCCGCCTACTGCGGCTCACGAGCCTGGCAATGCCAGCCCCGTGAATTGATGAGAGATTCGCTTTCCCTGTAGGGAGTGGCTTTGGTGTACTTTTTTGGTTAGGGTCTGTGCACTGGTCGAGGGGTGGGGGGGTCGGGGCCGGGGAGTTGGGTAGTTGGGGTTTTGGAGGTGTGTGTGCAATGGAAATGTCACCTCATGTTGTGACAATGCATACTATGTACTGCTGTACTGGACTGGCACACACGAACTGCACCTGATAGTTCTTCGCCGGGGCTGAGGCTTTGCCCGCCCTACCTAGTCCTTGATGATGTATGTTTGTCCTTGTATGTTGTGCAGAATAAAATACTTTAAACATAAAGTGCAGGTGGGACACGTGTGTAGTTATCTTTCAAAGGAGGGTAGGGGTTCTGCTGACGTAGTATGGCTTGCAGTTTTAACCCGCCACCCACACGTACCCCTGGTCCCCGCAGCACGTGCCACCTTAAGCCGCAACTCTCCTGAGTTGCGGCTGTTCCAACACTTCCTCCAGACACCACCACTCTTCCCACCATATGTCAGGGGCTTCTCTGGCCTCGTCTTCTTTGGCAGCGGCGTCATCCTTGGCTGCGTCCCAGCTGTCAGTCTCCTCGGGTACTGCTCCGTCTCCAACGAACTCCCCCTTGTTGATGGTCTTCTTCTCCTTGGCGTTTTTTCCTTGTCTCCAACTGCAACCTTTCTCGTGCTTTCCTTCCTTCTCAGTGCCTCTTCTTGGTTGATGTCCCTCTTCGCTGTCTCTGTTCCCTTTTCTCCTGCTCTCCTTGTCGGGGATTGGTTCTCGCGGCTCACATGCTTGTCCATGGGTTGGTCTAGCCACAGGCTTGCTGAGTCTCTGCCCTATGGAGGAGAACAACAGTACCTCATTAATGTTTGTGTTTCTTTCCAGCACTCGTCGTTGGGGTTTCCAGGGGGATTCCTCTGTAGTTCTTCACATGCCATGTGTATAATAAAGGGAGGCCATAAGCATGATAGTTTATGCCATGCTAGGCTCGTTTCATATCAGTTGCGTTGCCCAATCAGCCTCAGGGCACAGGGATCCAGGGCTCACAGTAGGGTTTGCAATGTTGTAAGTTCAAGATGTAAATCATGTACTGTCCCTGACAAGAAGATCTGGTTTTGGAGGTACAGGTAATAGCAGGTGGCTTTAAGGAAGTGTGGTGATGGGAAGGAATAGTTTGAACTAGATTTTTAAACTCTGCTCAACTTAGGTCGTTATTGCCCACCCCTGGCTCCCCTCCCCAGCCATAAGCACGGTGCGATGTCCCATCTGACATCTCTCATACGATCTCCCAGACCAGGGCATCCACAGGGAAGGCAGTTTGGTACTGCACCCTATACGCACACCAGCTACATGTGATTCTGTGTCGTTGTGACTAAGGCTTCTACCGCATCTGTGGCAGCTGAGTGTTCTGCATCACTATATTGGTCAGTCAGAAGGCTTGCAGAATGGCATCTAAATTTGCAGAAATCAGGATTTTTCGCAGTCCCAGGGTATCCTCCCTGTGCAGTGGAGTACTTTCTGCTATTGCCCAGGTCAGTAGTGAGCGAGTCCAAACTATCAAAGGTGAGAGGCAGGGCGTCTCTTTTGACTTCCACCTCTTAATGATTAAGCATTCGGCCGTCAATAACCCCATATTGATAAATCAGGAGGTGACCCTTTGCTCTGCGGAATAAGCCCAAGACACATATTTCCAATGTTTGTACTACCATACGCCCAGTACACTTGGTCATTTGGGTTGTTAGATACTGCCAGTGAAAGTCAAGGAGTAGGCACGCCTGTAACATGTGAAAGAAGTCAGCATCTACTAAACAACATCTAGGGCAGTGGGCATCAGTTCGCTTGAAATGTCAATTTAATTTGGCCGTGGTCAGGTAAATTCTGTGAACAATTTAGTATTGGATGAGGTGGAAGTGGGTATTTCTAGGGATGAAGGTCCGCATCTCCAATATAGCCACTGTCGGTCTGCACAAGGGGGATTCAGGTCTGTGTCCCAGTGGCATTGTAGGGGTGCAAGAGACTGTGCAGTGTGATGACTCATAGAACATTTCAAATTATTTTATAAGGTGTCTCCCTGTATCCATAACATGCATGTACTGAATTGTGAGATGTGTTGGTGGTCCCTTGACATATCTTCCCACATGGATCCCAACGCTGTTATCAATGAGTTATATAGGAGGAACTGACCCAGCGGTAGTCCATCATCTTCCACTAGGGTATCAAAGAGCGCAAGTGCACCATCCCGATAGAGGTCGCCCACAGAATGCAAGCCAGTCTCTTGCCAACCCAAGTGTTCTGCATTTAAGGTGGTCCAGCTTCCCCTGGGCGTGCCCTGGAGGGGCAGGACAGGTGCATGCGGGGTGATGGATCAGGTGAGGTACAGGCTGCAACAATAGCATCTGTAAACAACCTCTAGCAGCATTGAGGTCGGTGATCTAACGTGCCTACCGGGATGGACAAGTTGAAGGGTCAACGAAAGGGTTCAAGCTAGTGTAAACATGGCCGTATCTTGAAGGTTCAGCCCACTTGCCCATCTAGCTACCCATTGGAGCTAGGCAGCAAGGTAGTTGTTGGACAGGCTTCGTGGCAGGCTTGACCCTTCCCCGCATGGCGGGTCGCGGACCCCTGCTCCTCCTGTTCCCCGGACAAGAACCACCCCTGCAACCCGCCGGGGCAACCCACGGCCCTTCCCCGACGGAACCCCGGCTCCTGAACACCACAGTATCGGCTGGCCAGGGCCCCTTCCAGAACCACTGTCTCCGGCCCAGCCGCCATTTTGAACATTACACGACCAGGCCTCGTGGCCTCGGGTCGACCTCGGCCTCGGGCCCAGCCAGGCCCCGACATCGAGGCACCACCATCCACCCAGGGGGTGAAGAGACCACTTGGCCGGTCAATGGGAGAAGGAGTGTCGATGGCTCCCCTCCGCCAGGTTTCGATCGCCCCCAGCCTCCCTGGGCGCTGGCTCCACCCCCCTGCTGGGTGTCTGGACTCCCTCATCCCGGACCTCCCGACCTCCAAGTGCGAGGGTCCGGACATCAAAGGGCGCCAGACCTATAACTGGGGCAGCTCCAGAACAGGAAAGCAGTTGTATCCTGGAGTCGAGAGACACCGAGACGAACTCATCCTTGGAGGCCTGCTGGCGCTGCTGCGGCTCCTTTTCGTGAACCAACTTTGAAGGCCTGCTGGCGCTGCCGCGGCTCATCCTCGTCGTGAACCATCTTCAAGGCCTTCTGGCGCTGCCGCGGCCCTCCTCGTCGTGAACCATCTTCAAGGCCTGCTGGCGCTGCCGCGGCCCTCCTCGTCGTGAACCGTCTTCAAGGCCTGCTGGCGCTGCCGCGGCCCTCCTCGTCGTGAACCATCTTCAAGGCCTGCTGGGGCTGCCGCGGCCCTCCTCGTCGTAAACCATCACGAAGGCCTGCTGGCGCTGCCGCGGCCCCTCCTTGCGAACCCTCCAGCTCGAGGATTGTGAGCTCCACCTCTGCTGCTTCCGTACCGGACCGGTACTCAGACTGTCCCGCTACCCTTTTCCCCAAAGAGACTAGAA
Source organism: Lissotriton vulgaris (assembly GCF_964263255.1). Taxonomy (NCBI): domain Eukaryota; kingdom Metazoa; phylum Chordata; class Amphibia; order Caudata; family Salamandridae; genus Lissotriton; species Lissotriton vulgaris. The sequence continues at coordinate 1,305,438,209 of NC_141694.1, forward strand.
TTGACGGGATCCTCGTATCCTGGTCCTGCTGTATCGTCCGTCACCTTGCCTAAAGATATATATAAAAGTGTGCAGAACTCATCTCTGTGTGGTGTATATCTGTGGGGGGGAAGTTACTTGTCTGTACAATTACCGGAGAGGGCCCTCACCCGGAGGCCTCTCCCCCTGTACTCGGCCGACCCTCCGGGTCCCCGTCTAACATTGGTGGCCAGCGGCGCGATCCGAGCCGACGCATAATCATACAGAGAGTAACTCACCCCACGACACACAGCCACCATGACGACAAAAGAGAGTGGAACAACCGAAAAATTTCAGATGGAAAAGCTGGAAGAATACAGCCACAAAGAACTAAAGCAATTCTGCATAGAGCTGGGCTTTGCTACCACGGGACTGAGCACGAAAGATTACCTCAAGCACGCCTTGGAATCTTGGGTGGAGACGGAAACATCCCCACCCCAAAATCAAAGCCTCAAGACCACCAAAACAAGTACCACCCCCGTGGACGAAAGAAGATCGGGCCTCTCGTCCGAAGAGGCCCGAGAACGGGAGAAAAGCCGGCTCCACGAGTTGGAGCTGGCTCGACTCCGCTTATATGGAGAACTCAAACTGGCAGAACAAAAAATAACCCTCGAACACTTACGGCTCAGGGAAGAACGAGAAGAGAAAAAGAGCCAGAGGGAGCTGGAAGAAAAAAGACTAGCATACGAGCATGAGCGCAATTTAAAGGAGCTAGAAATTCGACGGCAGAACAAAGACCTCGGCGTCTCCGGACACCAGAGCCCCACTTCCCCTACGGACCCCAAGGTCCACATCCCCAAGGACGTCGTCAGGGAATACTACCGGAACGATGATATCCAGCAATGGTTTAAGGCCTACGAGGTAGCAATGACCTCCCACCGAATCTCGCGGAGCGACTGGGGAGCCGGGTTATGGGGAAAATTCGTCAACGAAGGAAGAGATGCCCTGCTGCAACTCCCCGACCACGAGATGACATCCTAAGACCACATGAAGGCCGCCCTCCTCACTCGCTATGGGCTCACGCCCGAGATGTACCGGCAGCGATTTCGAGACTGCAAACGAATCCTGGTACAACCTGGGTGGAGTACGTAAACTTTTTCAGCCGAGCCTTCGAGGGATGGATCAAGGGCAGCCAGGTCACCACCTACGAGCAATTATTCGACCTTATTGTATGGGAGCACCTCTCCAATAATTGCTTTGTCGAACTAAGACAGCCCCTCCTTGATAGTAAGCTGACCGAACCTCGGAAACTCGCCATCGAAGCAGACCGATGGGAGAGCACCCGGGTTCCTCGGAGCTGGCCCAGCGAACAGAACAGAGCCTCTCAAGGGCCCCACCGCCCACGGGGGGAGGAGGAGGACAGGGTCGGGGCCGGGACACCGTCGCAGTGCCCCCCACTAGCAACCCCCCACCCCCGGCCGGAAGAAGAAGCCTCCAACGCGACCAGGGTTCCGCGCCAATGTTACCTGCCACAAATGCCAGCGACCCGGCCACTACGCCAATGATCCCAACTGCCCGAAAAATCAGAGCCCCATGAACCGCCAGATCACCGCCGCCGCCCTGGGAGAAGAGCCGGGCCACGAAGAAGCCGAAGAGTGCGAGCAGTACCAGCCCGAGTGGGAACCAGCCGCCATGTCCCTGGTCTGTCTAGGGGAGAGGGACATGGTCCCGCGGGCGCCCATCCCCGCCAACACGCAGCAATACAGCCAGTGGGTCACCATCAATGGACGCCGGGTTGAAGCCCTTCGTGACACAGGGGCCAGTGTGACCGCAGTCCGCTGCCATCTGGTGACCCCTGACCAGATCCTACCCAATGTACTTTGTCCAGTACGGTCGGCAGACAACTCCGAAAGCCTGTGCCAGATGGCCCGCGTCCCCTTCGAATGGGGGGTGGGGTGACCGGAATGCTAAAAGTGACTGTCCGCGACGATGCCCTGGTGGACTGCCTTCTGGGGAACAACCTTCGAGAGCTCCCCCTGGTCAGCCGTTGAGCGGAGGGAGCACCTGGGGATGCTTGGTCTCCCTGAATGGGTCTGTGTAACGACCCGATCCATGGCCGCCCGCGCCATCTCCAACCCAGAGGAACAGGAGTGGCCCGAACCTCCTCCGCCGATCGCCGCAGAAGAAACCACCCCTGAGCCTGGTCCTCCGGGGTCCGGCAACGAAGAACAGGATCAACTCCAAGACCTCCCGGAGCTGGCCCAGTGGTGCCAAGAAGGTGGCCCCACTCAGGAACAGTTCCGCCAGGAACAAAGAGCGTGTCCCTCCCTCGAGGGACTCCGACAACAAGCCATAGCCCAGAGCGCAGGGGATGCCTCGGGGGCCCACTGGATCTACTGGGACAACGGACTGCTCTACAGTGAGCAAAAGATTGCCGAGCTCGGAGCCAGCCGAGTGCTGGTGGTCCCCCTCCGATTCAGAGACTTCCTATTGAACCTGGCACACAATGTGCCTCTTGCCGGGCACCTGGGGCAGGACAAGACGTACAGCCGCCTGGTGACCCACTTCTACTGGCCGAAGATGCGGAACGATGTAACGAACCACTGCCGGGCCTGCCCCACCTGCCAGGCCAGCGGGAAGAGCGGCCGAAAACTGAAAGTCCCCCTGCAACCCTTTCCCATCGTCACCACCCCCTTTGAGCGGGTGGGAATAGACATTGTGGGGCCCCTGGAGCCCCGGACAGCACAGGGACACCGGTTCATCCTTGTCCTGGTGGACCATGCCACCTGATATCCCAAGGCCATACCTCTCCGGACCGTGACAGCGCCCGTGGTGGGCCGAGTCTTGATGGGGATCTTCTCGCGGGTGGGCTTCCCCCGAGAAGTCGTCAGCGACAGGGGCACAAACTTTATCTCCAGGCACATGAAATCCCTATGGCAACAGTGCGGGTCACCTACAAATTCACGACTCCTTATCACCCGCAAGGGAACGGACTAGTAGAACGATTCAACCGCACCCTCAAGGGTATGATCATGGGCCTGGAAGAGCCCCTACGTCGCCAATGGGACGTGCTGCTCCCGTGCCTCCTGTTCGCTTACAGGGAGGTCCCCCAGAAGTCCCTGGGCTTCAGTCCGTTCGAACTCTTGTATGGGCACCCCGTCCGGGGCCCCCTCAGCCTGGTCAAAGAGGGATGGGAGGTGGCCCCTCAGAAGACTCCCCCTGATGTATACAAGTACCTCTTGACCCTCCGTAACCAGACCCGGCGGTTCAGGGAACTTGCCAAGGCCAACCTTGAAGCCAGCCAAGAGGACATGAAGCGCTGGTACGATCAGAATGCCTCATCCATCGAGTTCGAGCCGGGACAGCAGGTCTGGGTGATGTCCCCGGTTGAACCTTGCGCCCTCCAGGACAAATGGACGGGACCCTTCAAAGTGGTGGAGCGGAAGGGCCCGTCACCTACCTGGTAGACATGGAGTCACCCCGAAACCCCCTACGTGTCCTCCACGCCAACCGACTCAAGCCCCACTTTGTGCGTTCTGAACTTAGCCTCCTGATGGCTACCGACAACGGGGCTGAAGAAGACTCTGAGCCCCTTCCCGATCTCCTGAAAACACTCGAGAAAGACGGCTCCGTGGAGGGAGTCCACCTCTCCGATGCCCTGTCCCCAGCGCAACGCCAAGACTGCCAAGAACTGCTACTACAATTTGCTGACCTGTTCTCCCTCATTCCGGGGGTCACGCCCTGGTGCCTCCACGATGTCGACACCGGGGATAGCCCCCTATCCGACACAGGGCGTACAGGGTGCCTGATCGAGTACGCGCCTGCATCCAGTCGGAAGTCTCCAAGATGCTAGCCCTAGGAGTGATTGAGCCTTCCGACAGCCCCTGGGCCAGCCCGGTCGTGCTGGTCCCCAAGGCCGCCGCCCCGGGCGTTGCCCCCGAGCTCAGGTTCTGTGTAGACTATCGGGGTCTGAACGCCGTCACCAGGACCGACGCTCACCCCATTCCCCGGGCAGATGAACTAATCGACCGCCTGGGGGCCGCCCGCTACCTGAGCATCTTTGATTTGACAGCGGGCTATTGGCAGATCGGCCTCACTCCAGGTGCCCAGGAGCGATCCGCCTTCTCCACCCCGGATGGCCACTACCACTTCAAGGTGATGCCCTTCGGGATGAAAAACGCACCCGCCACCTTCCAGAGACTAGTGAACAAAGTCTTGGCGGGTCTGGAGGAATTCAGCGCCACCTATCTGGACGATATTGCCGTGTACAGCCGCCACTGGACAGAACACCTCCACCACCTCCGGGAGGTCCTGACCGCCCTCTGGCAGGCCGGGCTAACAATCAAGGCCAGCAAGTGCCAGATCGGCCAAGGGTCTGTGACCTACCTGGGACACCAAGTGGGAAGTGGCCTGGTGGCCCCCCTCCAGCTCAAGATTGCCGCGATCCAGGTGTGGGAGCCCCCGGTCACCCAAACAGAGGTCCGAGCCTTCCTGGGGCTCACCGGGTACTACCAGCTCTTCGTAAAAGACTATGGCAGCATTGTGGGGCCCCTCACAGAACTCACGTCCCAAAAGAACCCCCAGAAAGTCAACTGGACTCCTGAATGTCAGGCGGCCTTTGAGAACCTCAAGTCCGCCATGTGCACCGCCCCGTGCTCCAAGCCCCCAACTATAGACGGGAATTCATAGTACAGACGGACGCCTCAGATCATGGCGTTGGTTCCGTCCGCTCCCAACTCAACACCGAGGGAGTTGATTAGCCAGTGGCCTTCATCAGCCGACGCCTGCTGGCCCGAGAACAGCGCTGGAGCACCATCGAGCGGGAGGCCTTCGCCGTGGTATGGGCCCTCAAGAAGCTCCGGCCCTATCTCTTCGGTACCCACTTCCGGGTGCAAACAGATCACCGCCCCCTGCAATGGCTGATGCAGATGCGGGGAGAAAACCCGAAGCTGTTGCGTTGGTCCATCTCCCTGCAGGGGATGGATTTCACTGTGGAGCATCGCCCCGGCCAAGACCACGCCAATGCAGACGGCCTGTCCTGCTTCTTCCGCCTCGGCGAGGAGAGTACCCAAGAGGATGGGTGACTCTCCCTGCCTTCAGCTGGGGGGGACGCATGTTGGACAGGCCTCGTGGCAGGCCCGACCCTTCCCCGCATGGCGGGTCGCGGACCCCTGCTCCTCCTGTTCCCCGGACAAGAACCACCCCTGCAACCCGCCGGGGCAACCCACGGCCCTTCCCCGACGGATCCCCGGCTCCTGAACACCACAGTATCGGCTGGCCCGGGCCCCTTCCGGAACCACTGTCTCCAGCCCAGCCGCCATTTTGAACATTACACGACCAGGCCTCATGGCCTCGGGCGACTTGGGCCCAGCCAGGCCCCGACATCGAGGCACCACCATCCACCCAGGGGGTGAAGAGACCACTTGGCCGGTCAATGGGAGAAGGAGTGTCGATGGCTCCCCTCCGCCAGGTTTCGATCGCCCCCAGCCTCCCTGGGCGCTGGCTCCACCCCCCTGCTGGGTGTCTGGACTCCCTCATCCCGGACCTCCCGACCTCCAAGTGCGAGGGTCCGGACATCAAAGGGCGCCAGACCTATAACTGGGGCAGCTCCAGAACAGGAAAGCAGTTGTATCCTGGAGTCGAGAGACACAGAGACGAACTCATCCTTGGAGGCCTGCTGGCGCTGCCACGGCTCCTTTTCGTGAACCACCTTTGAAGGCCTGCTGGCGCTGCCGCGGCTCATCCTCGTCGTGAACCATCTTCAAGGCCTTCTGGCGCTACCGCGGCCCTCCTCGTCGTGAACCATCTTCAAGGCCTGCTGGCGCTGCCGCGGCCCTCCTCGTCGTGAACCGTCTTCAAGGCCTGCTGGCGCTGCCGCGGCCCTCCTCGTCGTGAACCATCTTCAAGGCCTGCTGGCGCTGCCACGGCCCTCCTCGTCGTAAACCATCACGAAGGCCTGCTGGCGCTGCCGCGGCCCCTCCTTGCGAACCCTCCAGCTCGAGGATTGTGAGCTCCACCTCTACTGCTTCCGTACCGGACCGGTACTCAGACTGTCCCGCTACCCTTGTCCCCAAAGAGACTAGAATTGACGGGATCCTCGTATCCTGGTCCTGCTGTATCGTCCGTCACCTTGCCTAAAGATATATATAAAAGTGTGCAGAACTCATCTCTGTGTGGTGTCTATCTGTGGGGGGGAAGTTACTTGTCTGTACAATTACCGGAGAGGGCCCTCACCCAGAGGCCTATCCCCCTGTACTCGGCCGACCCTCCGGGTCCCCGTCGAACAGTAGTGTTCCTTGTTTGGCATGGCAAGTCCACCTTGAGCAGAGGACAGATACAGCCTGGAGAGTGGGACCCTGCATCGGGACCCATTCCATATGAATTCCCTCATGGTACTCTTGAAGGAGCGGAAGAAAGGGGGTCAGATATACAGTGGTAGGTTTGTGAAATAATAAAGCAGCCGCGGCAGAACTACCATCTTGCACAGCGATATGTGGCCCATGACAGGTAATGGTAGGGCACACCAGAAGAGAAGCTGAGACCTAATGGCAGTGATTGCCCACAAGAGGTTTCCCTCAAATAGGTCTGCTGGTTGATGGTATATCCTGATTCCCAAATACCTAAAAGCTGTGGTGTGCCACTTCACCAAAATGTTGTTAATGTTAGATGTGGGATCAGGATGGGAGGGGTAGAACGGGTATAAACCGGATTTAGCCCAGTTAATCCTCAGTCCCGAAAGTGTGGCAAGTATGTTGAGCGTCTGAGCAAGCGCAGTTGGTGTAGTCCTCATATCATGCATATACAAGAGCATATCATCAGCATATGGTGAGACCGCTTGTCCCATCTTCCAGTGGGATGCCCCAGTCTGCACCGCTCGCTCGAATAGCCACTGCAAGTGGCTCTATAGCTAAGGAGAAATAGCAAGGGTGACAGGGGACAACCCTGTTGGTGCCCCTGTTTATTGCCACTGGCTCCAATATATAAGGGTGCATCTTAACTCTGGCCGATGGTGAGGTATACAACAGCTTAACTAGATGGAGTAAGTGTGCCCCAACTTCATAGAATGGTAGGACATCAAACAAGAATCTCCATTCAAGCATTTCAAAAGCTTTCTCAAGATCGAGCACTAGACACCCCAAACGTGGCCAGCATTGCACAGAGTACTTAGAGACCTGAAAGAAACAATGCTGGTTGAGTGACATGTTGCGGGATGGTAGAACCACATTCTGGTTAGCATGGACAAAGAACGACACAAAAGGCGCCAGGCGATCCACCAGTACTTTGGCCAGTATCTTATAAGCGGTATTATGGTACACCAGTGGGTGGTAGGAACCCAAGGTAGCTGGGTCTCTGTCCAGTTTTGCAAAGATATGAGCAGGGCCTCACATAAGGAGCTCCGGAGGGAGGAGGCCTAGAGGGATGGATCGTAAAGAGCGAGAAAATGGGGGGCCAATACATGGGCAAATGCTTTGTAGTATACAGCTGACAGTCTTCTGGCCCGGGGTCTTGCCTGTGGATAGGGCTCTGATTGCTTCATGGACCTCAAACAGCGTGATGGGTTCCTCCAGTTCGCATGCTACTCAGGTGTTACAGTGAGTACATGGATTGTGGAATAGAAATCTGCCAGGTGGTCTGGGCTAGTGCAAGTGACCGACTCGTATAATGATGTATAGTGCCTAACCAGCTCTTCGTTTATTTCATGCTGTGTGTGTGCAGGAGATGGCCGTACAAGGACTACAAAGGATGGTGGTGGTGCTGGTCTTGGTGTATCAGCCACGCTAGTAGTCACCCTTTTCGCTCTGCCACAGCATTTATACTAGCAGATTGTCCTGAGTAGTTCAGGAACCGCAGCCATTCCAACTGTAAAGTATTCTTTTGGCGGGCGTATTTCTGGTCAGTTATTGAGCTTGTCTCTAGTCGGAGAAGCGTACGTTGAATGCATGCAAAATCACAGTCAAACTGTCTGCAGAGGTTCCAACTCAGACCCAAACCGTATCACCTGATAGAAGCTTTTAAAGCATCCCAGTCTATCCTCCTACCCGTGACAGCGTTAGCGTTGGTTTATAAAAAATCCCCGGTGGCGTTTCCCAATGACTCACGGATTGGCTGGCCTTCCAATGCTGCGGGCTGCAGACACCTTGTGAGACAAGCCATTATGCCACCACGCCATTCAGAGGAATTGGGGGTTGGGTTCTGAGGGTTTGTCCCACATAATCCATGTGGTGGAACGCAGGGAGTAGTGTAGCTGATCCCACTATACAATCAAGTTGAACATGTAACTTGTGTGGGGAGGAGTAAAAGTAGCACACTTGTATATAGGGGGTTAGGGTGCACCAGATATCAATTAGTTGCCAATGAAGAAGCCAATCACTCAGTGCCTGGGGATTGGATGTAGCAACTGTGCGGGGAGGGGAGGGAAGGACCTGCCCAGAACCAAGTTAAAATCTCCCCCTATGAGCCAAGTAATGCCACTCCAGAGAGCTAGTGTGATAGATAGTCTGAGCAAAAATGTTGTTTGGTCTGTGTTTGGAGCATATATTGTCCCCAGTAGTAGGCGTCTTCCATCAAGTCGGCCATGTATGAACATGTTTCGGCCATCCCAGTCAGTCTCAACACCAGGCCTCACCCAAACTTGTACCCCCCTAGCATATGGAGAGTAATCCGTAGCAAATATTTGACCCCGTCACCGCCTTAGAAGCTGCAGAGCCTCACCTATAGTTAGATGCATTTCCTGCAGCAGCGCAATGTTGGTTGACCTACTATTCCGATAAGAGTAGACAGCATAGCGGCACAAGGGCATGTGCATGCCCCTTACGTACTAAGTAACAATATTAGTCTGTGCCATGCAGAGTCTTAGTTGGGGCCAGGCATGTGTTCATGTAATGCAGTGTGAAGGAGCGCACAGTGTGCCCTGGTAGTGACGCGCAGGAGCAGGCAGTGCCTCCTGAGCAGTGTAACATTACTGTGAAGGGAGAGGGGAGGGTCTAACCAGAGAAACTGCATGAAATAAGAGGGGCAACATGTATCCGCCCAAACTGGCACAAAGGTGATGTAATAAACACCCACTGATGGGGTCAGTGAGCTAGAACTGAGGACTCTTGGGGGGATGTGAAAGCAAGGGTAGCAATGCCCCATGTGTTATAATTAGGGCTCCCGGTTTTATGGTATTTATTTTTTTGTCATTTCCGTCTGTATTTATCCATATTTATTTTTTGTCAACTTTATCTGTATTTATCCATATTTATTATGGGTTTTGTGAAAAAAATAAAGCTGAAACTGATATATTTCCACATTTATTTAACCAATAAATATACAGTCATGCTTGAATGCCTTCCATGTTTCAGTGATATGAACACCCGCAGAAGATAATTCAATGCACTTATATGAAAATATGCGCATTTCATTATCAGCCTTGTGCATATCTACTGCTGTTTAATCCTCTTTATTGAAGTTCCTTTCTTTTTTAACCCCTTACCTACCAATCCACACGGCTATTGGCCTGACAGTCATGGCAAAGTGTATTTAGAATCACTCAAAAAGCACCTATTTCTGTTTTTATCCACATTTAAAAATAAATACAGACGAGAAAATAAATGGTTTTCTGTCTGTATTTATCTGTAAAAATCAGTAAAAATGGAAAACAGGGAACCTTGGTTATAATGAAGGGATGGCAACTGCCAGAAATAATGCATGTTTACTCACATACATATAAAATGTAGTAGTAGCCAAGAGTGCAGAGGCGACCGATAGGCGGCGACGAAGCTTCCTTCCACCCATGAGGAGAGAAATGGTCAATAACACTCTAGTACTGTGTTTTGCAGTGTTCATTCAGGGGTCCTGTTTAAATTAAGTTGTCCGCATTCTGTGAGCTTACATCCAGAGGCTGCAGTGAGTTCGCCCTTGGGGGCTATGTGGCAGAAGAACCTTCATCGTCCAGCGATTTCATTGAGGACTCGTCTAGGTCTGAACCCTGTGTATGCTTGCACATTGTGGCTGCAACTTGCAGGGCTCGCCCACTTTAATGAATGACCTGTTCCAGGTGTGGTACAGAGTTTGACTGCATAGAGGAGTGGTTCCACCAGCGTCTCCCTCTGCAACTGTTTCCGCGTATGGCACCAGCCAGTGTAGAGTCTCAGTTCACAGGAAGGGATGTTGGCAGACCATTTGTTTCTATCCAAGTCCAAACTTCCTCTACGGAGTCAAAGAATTGCACACTCCCATCTGCCACCACACGAAGACTGGCAGGGAATACAGACTATTTAGGTCACAAAGGCATTGCGTGACTGCTAGGAATGAGTATGTCTGCCTCTGCACCTTCAGGGTATAGTCAGGGGAGAACATGACAAAAGCGTTTCCCACCATTACCTTTCCCCGCTTCCCACTTGCACATTTTCTGAGTATGGACTAGTCCCAATCCCTGTAGTTGAGTAATTGGAGCAAGTGAGGCCATGGGTTTGCTCCTGGGGCAGGCACGGGCTGGCACACAGTGAATTCTTTTTCAACAGCAAAATAAGGAGAGAGTGTATCCTCTGGGACCAGATTACGGAGCCACGTTTCAACGTAAATTAAGATGTCCATGCCCTCCACACCTCCTAATAGGCCCACCTCCGTATGGTATTTCGACCTTCCACATCTTCTGCCCTGCACTCGCGCAAGTGAACCATGTCTACCAGGTCTTGTATGGTTGTTGATCCTTTATGAGCAGTTGGTTGAAGCTCCTCTAGTGCATGCTCAACATCCAGCTCCTTGCGCACCGGCTGTCAAAGACCAGGCAGTTGTACCAAGAGACTACCTCCTTGCTTACGCACCAGAGGGTGTCACAGGGTGCCTATGTGTGTCTGTCATGGCCAGGTGTGGCTCCATGCTACCACTCCAGCAGTGGCTCCCACATTGCTCTTCCCTGGGTACCAGATGCATTCGGGTTGTAGACCCAGCACTGGGACTCCCCGCAGGTACCTCCCAGTGGTGCACTCTGATGAGTGGGCTCACTCCCAGGGCCCCCAGGAGCGACCAGGCAAGACCTCACCAGCAACCAGGGCATGTCAAGTCAATTCCTCAATTCCTTGGCCCCATATCTCAGGCAAGTCAAGCAGTTGGGCAATCAAAATACCACCAGTTGTAGAGCCTATATGTTCAGTGCTGTGTGGCACACTGATCCCCCAGGGTGAAGACAATGGGGGGGAAAGTGGCTCAGTTAGGCAGTGCCATCCGGAGAGGAAGGTGTAGCACGTGCCAAGCACATCGGTTGTGGTAGCCTGCCGGCACAGGTGACCCACACTGGGTTCCGCTATAACTTCATACTGAGCGTTCTCATCCCCTTCAAGATCCCAGGCTAGTTGTGAGGGTAGGTCAGAGCAAGGCAGAGTGTATGAAGTTTCAGCACCCAAGGCCCAGCAGGGAGCCTCTGTGGTGCTCCTCCAGGCAGGCGAGGTGTAGTGTTCCTCCGTCGCTGCTGGGCTGGGCAGCTATGTCACTGCACCACCGCAGTCAGCCCTGCCAGTCACAGGCCTATTGCCACATTCCCTCCCAGCCATCCAGTGTCACCTCTCCACCACCCTAGGGGGCCCATCCAGTAACAGCAGGAGCAGTCACTATCAGTGCCAGCATCACCAGGCCTTCAGTTAAGATTTCCGGTGATGTGCGGGTAAGTCCCATGTGCAGAGCCTGGACCCGACACAACCCCCTAGCCCCCATATTCCCAGGCCTCGCCCTCACCTGTGTCCACGAGGGAGTCACTGGAGCTGGCCACAATCAGGGGTGGTATCCAAGGACTGCTGACACAGGTACCCCCAAGGGGAGTACAGAGGAGGCAGCATGCAATGAGGGCAGGCCAAGGACCCAGACACCATAGGCTGTCTTCAGTGCCACCCTCCAGCAGCAGAGCCTTGGTCCAACACAACCTCCCGGCCCTGTGAAGTAAGGGGCAAGCAGGATCTCTGTCAACGGTGGGGGGGTCCCTGGGACCAGACCACTCCCTCTGCACCCACCTGCAGGTGCTGTCTCTGCAGCAGCTATGTCAATGGCTGCCAGCAGTGCTTCAGTACCTGCAGTCATGAGACCATAACTGGAAATGTGGGGGAGGCAGCAGGCAGGGGGGATCAGATCCAGAGCAGGGGTGCCCCACGCCGACAACTACTCAATTTCCCACGGCGGAGCCTACACCTGACACGGTCTCCGAACTCTCACCAGGAATTCACTGAAAAAACAAAAGGTTAAAGAAACGTTATAGTTAGGTGAATTGTTCGGTAACAACGTAACATTTTAAACTCTAAAACCACAGACATTTACCAGGTATAGTTATTTCAAGTAACTGTAACTCCTGCCCTAAGGTAACTATAACTCGCGCACTCCGTATTCACTGCTAATTACCCCACGTATTGCATCAATCATGACATCTTCTATGATATCATTGATAACATTTGTGCAATATTTGCAATTAAATTATTGATGAAAACACTGTGCATGGTGGGGCAGCGTATACAGTTACCTTAGGGGAAAAGCTATAGTTACTTGATATAACTATAACTGGTGAACTTCTGCGGTTTTTAGAGTCGATAACATTACATTGTTACTGAACAATGCCCCTAACTATAACGTTACTTTAACGTTTGTTTTTTAGTGAATATATATATATATATATATATATATATATATATATATATATATACAGAGTGTCACAATCCACACTGTAGTTATAGTTATGGTTAGCAGAGAAAGGGATTTCTTGGATTTTTCTCCCTTAATACCTCTGCACCTGTGTGGCCAATCTGCGCAAAAACTTACATACCTGTTCCACCCATTACATTGTCAGAGGATTGACATTTTTGCTCAAGGGGTGCAAAGAAAAAGGAAGGGTCCCGAAATATGCTTGAAATCCAATGCATTTTACATCGACTTTTGTATTTCACGTAGCATCAAAACTGCTGAACAGGTTGTATTGACATGTCACAGCAATGTACATTAGACTATGTCGAGGATTTGTGTAGCTCTTGCAAGTGATGTCATGAAGTGGCTATGGAGTTAAATGGGCCTACAAATTAGTGATGTCTTGTAGGGCAATACTACCAGAAGTAGCAAAGAAGCCCAAAAAATAAACTAGACTGCATATGTAAAGCTTCAGATTTACCGTAAGAACAACTGAAAGACCCATTTATGGTCACATGCTATTGGAAACCTATAAACAAATACATAATGAATAGAATACATCTTAATCTACATAAGTTTCCTTTGAATGCTCTCTGGTTCACAAAATAAAACTGGCCCAACAAGCCTAACAAAAAACATCTTTCTTTTTCGACCCTGTGCAACAAAATGGAAAATTGACCTAGCAGTGAGGCACACAAACTACTATTTAGAGGACATGATAATTCACCACTAGGAATTAAATAATAATCAAATTTTTTATAATAACAACAAGGATTGTTTTTCATTCACTTTGGCCCTCATATGTAGTACAATCCTAATATAAGTAGCAATGAAGCCCAGAAAATAAACTAAACTGCATATGTAAAGTTTCATATTTACTACATTAATAACTGAAAGACCCATTTATGGCCACATGCTAAATGCAACCTAAAAAAAAATACCTAACAAATAGTGTACATCTTAATCTACATAATATGACTTTGCACCCTCTCTGGCACACAAAATAAAACTGTGCCCAACAAGCCAAACAAAAACCTCCTGTATGTACTCCTGTGCAACAAAATGGAATAGTGACCGAGCCGTGAGCTACACAAACTACTATATGGAAGGCTTGATAATTGCCAATTAGGAAAAATAAATAATAATCTTAATTTTTATAACAACAAAGATTGTTTTCATTCACTTTGGGCTTCATATGTTGCACAATCCTGCTAAAAGTAGCAATAAACTCCCCAAAATTAACTAGACTGCAAATGTAAAGTTTGAGAATTGCTACATTTACAACAAAAAAAGATACATTCATGATCACACGATTATGTAAACCAATAAACAAATACATATATTCAATAGTTAAGAAGAAAGAAATCTCATTAAATCTGATTGACACTCTGTTAGATTAGTCCCGCGAATACTTGCGCAATGTCGTTTCTTAGTTAGCATTCGCTACACCATTTTTTTTGTAGACGTCGTTTTAGGCAGTTCAAAACGGATCTCATCCATTTCTGAGAAATGGTCTTTGCTAGGTTTCGTTTCTTAAATGTTAGGTTTTGTTTTGGTAACGAGCAAACTGTTCATGTCAGTGCATAGCTTTCTTACTAGATAGAGACCCTCTCCCACTTGTCTGGTGGCGGGCCCAGGGTGAAATAACCCTGGATTGTGCTAGGTTGTGTAAGATACGAGAACCAAAACCTTTTTTTGTATTTCACTGCCCAGCTGCATCTGCCTGGAAAATTCCACTGTAAGCGTGACTTTGCCCAGCTATAAAATGTACATAATGTATCTCTAAGCTTGCTGTTCTTTAGTTCCCTCAGTAGCACACTCCTGGACTGTACGGATGGAGCTCCACTCTGAGTGTATATGAATAAATAGTTATTGGTTCATATTCTCCACTGTCTGACCGACTCTTCATTTGGTACGGAAAATAGGTGGTCATGAGTGACTAGGTTGGCCCTAGCCGTTCACTTCCTTCAACTCTGTAGTTATAGTTAGTATTCCCAAAGCTAAGAATTCCTGTGGTATTAGCTCCCTAATAACTTTCCATCAGTTTCATGAAATCCCACAAAACTTCCAGACCGATAGCATTTTCTGCATTTTGAGATTATGTACATTTTTGTGGTAATTCACTAAGAGGTGCAAAGATAAAAGGCAGTCCCAAAAAGTATTTTTCCGGCAATGCATTTTCCATACTCTATTGTATTTGATGTAGCGCAGAAATAGCTGAATGGATTTACATAAAAATTTAGTAGAATTATAAATTATGGTGCAGAGATTGTGCTTTTTGAGTACTGTAGTTAGTTAGGGTAGGCATTAAGGCATGTAAACTTAGTCATATCTGCCACAGTTGTACTTTTGTGGAATTTCACAACATTTTGTTAAACTACTGCAGTACATGGGCATACATTTATTTAAAAATATTTTTTTCTTTTGAAATCCCTACCTATCCTAACTGAGGATTTGTTGGCCTATGTTCCTGCTAGCTCATAGTGCAGCGTATGCACCCCTTGTTATATTCCATATAGGTACCATTATATAGGCCCTGGTAATTTCATTACCCTTCACCTATATTCTTCCCTACATCACACTTGACATGGTTGACAGGGACTGACCTTTTACCTACATACGACACTGCATTCAGAACGTGGGTGTTCTCTAGTTCGAAATCTCATACATTATGCATGAAGATTCTTGGAAGCACAGCAGGGCGACCAGCTCCTGTATAATATCTATGTATAAAGTTCATGCCCTATGCCATCCTTAGGCCGACACAGTAATACAGCGAGGTAGGACCCCTGGGGAGACCTATGGATATATATATACTTCACATCTTGCTAAGATAGAACGGAGGAGACCGAGACTCCCCGTCCGACACTGACCAGAGACGCTGAGGTTCCTGCATACAGACACTCCTGCTCGCAGTGGTCAAACATCCCTCGTGGGGTGTACAACTGGAGACCAGGACAGGGTCCCATAATCTCTCACTTTAGGTAAGGGGGTTGAATAAATCCTAGAGGGATTCTTGGCTAAACACCTAAACACATGTTAGCTACAGTTAGATACATCTAGTTAGGGAAGCATCGTAGCAGTACGCATCTTTTTATCATGTGTTTTATATACTCATATATATTCATGATCATTGTAAGATGATAGAGCTAAACCATCCCATTACCTTTTTTAATACTGCTAATAATTTATATCTTACACTGTCTAACAGTTGTTGCAGCTAATCTTTTCTGCAAAAGAATAACAACTGTTCAATAAATACTTATTGAAAAAGCCCAGCCTGTTTATTCTGTGTATATCTTTGAGACAGACTAAGTAAGCAGGAGTAACTGAGCAAAAGTAGTATATTGTTTCCACGGTCCTGAGGGATCAGGGTTGTCATGTTCGATGGCTGCCAAGAACTATTCTCTCCTTGATAAGAGGATATTCTAGTGGCACTGTAAGCTAGTTGGTACAAAAAGCCAACATACCCAGTGGGGGTGCTCCAAATCAGGCTGGCAACAATCCTACAGTGTATGTTGTCTAAACACGCAGATCCTTGTATAAATATTATAGGAACCACACAACATGGTGCTGCCAGCATTGGTTGGGTACTTATTTACCAGTAGAATCTAAGTAGTTCAGTCATGCTATTCTCAGAAACCCCTATTCACAAAACACCAGAGACGTCTGGAGTGGGTGGGCAAAAATCTGCCACAGCTGAGTAGGTGAAATATCCTATTTATTGGCTGTTGGTTAATCAAGCTTGAAGGACACAGAGTTTCTAAAATAGTTCAAAACACCTTATCTTAGTTCCCTTAAAGAACTCTTCCGTCTTTTAAAAAAAACAAAAAAACAATGACTGAGGAAGTGGATAGACTTGCGCAAGAACTAAATCTCTCAGCAGATGAGGAAAATACAGATGCAATTCACATTGCAGAGATTGTTAGAAATCCAGTCACCCTGAAACTGCTTGCGCATGGTCTAACACCTAGGGGTGGCATGGTAGCTTTCATGATTGAGGTACCCAAATCACACAGAACAGAGGTATTTTATTCATGGGTTACATTCCCAGCAGTAAATGCAAGAACAAAAACATTTCATTGCTACACAGAAGATGAACCACCAGCGGAATATTGCTCCTATGAGGACATTGAAGTATCGCTTACATACCAGGAACACCTACACTGGTTTAAAGGCGCCCTTCCTCATACAAAAAGTAGAGTAAGACTTGGTCCGCTCAGAAGAGAAGGAGCAACATGGCCAATATTAGCGACCTACACACCACATCCTGACATCGAAACAATGCCAGGAGGAGATTTACTGATTCTTCACAAAGAATTAATAAAAAGTTACAGAAACATGACACAGTTCGTCATGAGGACACTTACAGTCCAGCCAGCAATGGTTACAACAAACACAACTCCAGTACTAGGTACAGCAACTACAATAACACAAGAAACGTTACACTCAGTGTTGTGGACGAATCTAGGACTCTAGTTTAATATTCCCGATTTATGCCCTTATATAGTTATATCAAATCATATCCTTATATAGGCATAATAATCATACCCATATTAAGACATAGCCAATGCAGTCCAAATACGGCAAGGCTACTTCCACAGACTCCTAGAAAGCACAACGTGTTCTTACAGAAACCAAACCTCCAGCAGCCCGGGACTTCCCTCTGCTTCTTTATTTGATTTGTCCTAGAACTCCTGATGTCCTGAAAGAACTGCGAGTTCTTAGTGACGTCTTATGCCCAACCTTACGTCAAACTCGGCACCCTCCAGGTATAAATATACCAGCATCTGCCCTAGCAAAACACACGGTGGTTTGGAGCAGATCGACTATCTACTTGCCCAACGCCCTGCTGTAGCAAGTGCCGAAGGAAGCCGACCCTCCCGCTGAGGCACTGAGAGAGACGCTGTGTTTTCTCTTGCCGAGAAATCCAGCTCCAGTGTTTTCCGGGTACCCTTGCGGGTTACTGGGAGATCGAGTCCTGAGAGAGAGATACAAGACCTCCTACATTCTATAAACAAGGTACGGAGCTGATTAGACCCTTAGAGAATTCTTGGTTTAGATTCTTAGCAGAAACTATTTAACTTAAAAACTACTTCTCACTTACTTCTTCCCATGTACTAGGCTTAGGTTAGGTACTATGGGTAGGCGCATCTTAGAAGCACCAGTTGAGTACGTTTAGTCATTATTTATCGTTGTATGTATTTTATCCATTTTAAATAATGTATGGCTTAGAAACCATACCATGCTTTTACAGTATTATTTTGTAATACTCTTTTTACTGTACACACTTTACTTTATGACAAGTATTGCAATTGTAGCAATTCACTTCTCTTGCATGAGAAAGAAGACTGCTCAATAAATAACCTCTTTTTTTGAAAACGCCAGTCTCTCTATTTCTCTGCACTTCTGGTGAAACAAAGCATGCACGGTTGACTGAGAGAAATAGCTATCTATTGTTTCCGTGACTCTGGAGATATCCTCCTTATTCTTGGGGAGAAAAGTTGTCATGTTTATGCGGTTGTCAGAAACTAATCCCTTCTTGTGAATTTGAGAAAGTTTCTAGTGACCTCTGAGCTAGCTGGCATTCATAATTAAGTCTAACATATTCAATAGAGACATAGTCGACTTCAGTCCTACGTCTAAACTATCGTTTTTGTTATTCCAATGCGCAGAGCCTATTGGGAATATAGGAACTACACTACATGGTGCCCAACGTTTGGTAAGGCGATAATTTAACGCTAGTCGTGCTTTTCACACAGACTCCTTTTTCCGTAAAAATCCAATAGACGTCTGGAGTGGGTGAAAGGTCAATATCCGCCAGAACTAAGTAGGATGAGAATCCTATATATTAGCTTTTGGTTTGTTCAACGTTGAAGGATACAGTGTTCCAAAATATTGTGCACCTAATCTTTGTTTCCTTGAAACCTACCCTGCTAACTTTCAGTCAACAAAATGACAGAAAGTGAAGAAGAAAGTGAAAAAGAAAGAGATGCTTTGGCAGCTCAACTGTTGGCGGAAGACACAAGTCTCCAACAAAACTTTCTGGGTGCAATAATCATCCCGATAAATGTAAGAAGGAGTGTAACTTTCAAACTTATAAATAACGGAGTATCATTGAGAGGTGGTACAGTTATCTTTGTCGTAGTTGCACATGAATATCGGCAGACAGAGGTATTCTATTCATGGATAACTCTTCCAGCAGCAAATGCTATAACACTGGAGTTCCACTACTACAAAACAGAGGAACCTCCAACGGAATATGTTCCTTTTGAGGACATTGAAATTCCACTAACTTACCAGGAGCATCAGCTCTGGTTTAATGGCGCCCTAAAACATCACAATGAAATTACCAGGCTCGGTCCACTAGGTAGACCAGGAGCAACATGGCCAGCACTAGCTGATTACACACCACGTCCTGACATCGAAAGAATGTCAGACAGTGAACTATTGATTCAGTTGAAGCAATTAATTAAAATACATAGACAATTAGTCATGCGGACTTTAACAGTCCAACCAGCAATAAAAATTCCACAGCACACCCCTCACCAGGGGAGCACAAACAAAATTACACCACAGACTATACAATCAGTCATTGGCAAATTGCCCACAAAACGGGAACAAATTCTGTTCTGGTTAGCTCAAAAGATTACTCAAATGGAGGCAGTATTCCCTGATAGTACACCTCATGAAAAACACAGAATTCTGACAATCTGTTTACCAATGGGGATCGCACCACATGTGGAGGACTGTGACACTTGGGGAACAGTCTTTGCTTCAATCTACACAAAAACACATGGTGTTCCGTCAATAGCGGTAATACCAGACGTACTGAGACAGATTCAAAATGAATACGGTCCAGAACCAGCTTTAAACTTAGGTATGAAATTACTGAAAGACTTTAAGCAAGTCTCGGCTATATTACTAGCCAACATAAAAGGAGAAGCAGCATCTGTGGCGATCCGCCAAAATTTAAAAGAAACAGAATTAGCAGACCAGTTTTTTGAACTTGCCAGAATAATTGAAAAGTGCTACGAAGAATTAGGTAGAGATAGTTTGGGTGGGAAACCACTAAAACCACAACTACCAGAAAATCCTGAAAAATCATTTATAAAAAATAATATCACTACTCCAAAAAAGAAATGGGAGGGTGATAAACAGACTCTTCCCAGAGAAAAACAGTTTCAGTCCAGAGGAAGATCTCTCCAAAGGCGAGAAAGATCTCCAGAACAGGGGGGGTAGGTCTCCCCAACGAGAGCCCTCTGAAAAAAGATACAACCTTAGAAATAGGGATAATTTGAGAAAACCTGACAGATATCAAGATATTGACACACGTCCCTTTCAATCTTTTCAGACTTCCTCACAGAAATCGGAAAGAAGAGGACGGTCAGAGCATAAAGAAGAGCGCATCAAGTCCAAAGACAAGGAACCTGCTCATCAAAGTAAAAAATCAATATTTTCCAAAAAGAAGGTAGCTAGTATAAAAATAAAACATGCCGAGGATCCTGAGGACACAACTCAAGAACGGAGAATGGGCCCTGCAGCAGAAGTGACCATAGCTCGCAAGATCCTGATGAATCTTCTGGAGACAGTGGAAACAAATGAATACATTCAGG
This sequence comes from Lissotriton vulgaris, assembly GCF_964263255.1. NCBI lineage: Eukaryota > Metazoa > Chordata > Amphibia > Caudata > Salamandridae > Lissotriton > Lissotriton vulgaris. Next base: position 1,305,458,428 of record NC_141694.1, read on the forward strand.
TTGAAACTGCGGACACCAGAGTCAGTGTACCCCATAAATTATGTGAAATAAAACTGCGTAGAGAAGGGGACATAACTAGGAAAATAAAAACTCTCTTTTGGGAGAATTTATCTGAAAGCTATGATATGCTTCTAGCTGAGAAAGACTGGCCACAAGAATTTGTTAGGGAATGCCCACATGGCGAAGAAATGACCTTCTCAAAACATGTTTCAATTCATAAAATACACACTTATGCAAGGAAATGGGCTTTGGCACAGGCTCCAGCACTATACAAAAATGATGTAGGATGGGATGAGGATTCACCAAAAACAAGTTAGAGAGATCTTAGATCAACTTGAATACCAGGGGGTGATTGAAACATGCACCTCACAAATGAACAATCCTTTGTTTCCTGTCTCCAAGCCAGACGATTCATATCATCTAGTATTGGACTACAGACACCTAAACTCTTGTTGCAAAACATTTGCAGTACAAAATTCACACAGTGCAGCACTGATGAATAACATCATGCGCAAAAAATATAAAACAACATTAGATATTTCAAATGGTTTCTTCTGTCAAAAAATTGCACCAGAAAGCAGGTATTTGACCGCTTTCTCCAGTATGGGGGCCATGAGGCAATTTTGTTGTCTCCCCCAGGGATTCAAGAATAGCCCGGGATTTTTTTCAGCCAGGGTAACAGAGTTACTACAAATGTATGATGATGAGGCATTATCTTATGTCGATGACATCTATCTTACAGACGATAACTTGGACATACACTTGAAAAGAGTGAACACCATTATACTTGGATTCGCATCTGAAGGGTACAAATTCAACTTTAAAATATCACAAATTGCCCACCTCACAGTCCTATTTCTGGGATATGAGTTATCAAGTGAAGGCAAAAGCCTAGCAGACAACTTCTTAGAGAAGTGTGCAGTGCTCCAAGCCCCAAAAACGCTGAAAAACTTACAATCGATTCTAGGTTTCTTGAATTTCGGAAGAACATACATTCTAAACTATGCAGAGAGGGTTAAACTTCTCTGCGAATTAATCAAACCTGATTTCAAACCAATTAATTGGACACAGAAACATACAGAAATGTTACGTTCAATACAAACAGACATGTTAACTAAAACAAAGCTGCAAACACGCGTAAACTAACGCACCCTTGTAATCCGAGTCATCCCAGGAAAATACGGATTCCCGTACCTGACCTCTAATGAGGGAGAAACGGTACCAATAGCATACAAATCACACTTGTACACACAGGCTGAAATAAAATTCAGTTCTACTGAAAAAATTCTAACTGCGGTTCAAACTGCTGTAGCAAAAGAAAAAGCCCTAGCCCAAGGGAATCGTATATCTGTTTTGACAGCAGTATCAGCCCTTGAGGCAGTAACAAGACTGAGCATTCCAAATGCTATAGCGTTACAGTCAGAATGTATACAATGGGTTAATTCTCTTGCTGCAACAGACGTGGTACACGCTTTTGATCCCAAAATGAAAAAACTAGAAAATCTAGAATACGAGTATGAATGTCCTCTGCCGACCAAAATTCTGACTCTCGAACAGTACGTCTGTGTAATCTACACAGATGGATCTGCACAACACTGGATTGTGGATAAACAAGTATACAATGCGCCATGCGCGATTGTAAAAGGTCGCTGGCGCATAGGTAAATTCAGACCAATGATCACTAAAACTCAATCACTCAGAAACTGTACAGCTCAGCGAGCTGAACTACACGATTTAAAGATGGCACTTGAAAATGCCGATCGCAAATTCCCCACACTTATAGTGTGCAATTCACATTACTACGTCCAGTATTACAATGATTTCTTGCAGACCTTACAGAAACCAAACCTCCAGCAGCCCGGGACTTCCCCCTGCTTCTGTATTTGATTTGTCCTAGAACTCCTGAAGTCCTGAAAGAACTGCGAGTTCTTAGTGACGTCTTATGTCCAACCTTACGTCAAACTCCGCACCCTCCAGGTATAAATATACCAGCATCTGCCCTAGCAAAACACACAGTCGTTTGGAGCAGATCGACTATCTACTTGCCCGATGCCCTGCTGTAGCAATTGCCGAAGGAAGCCGACCCTCCCGCTGATGCACTGAGAGAGACGCTGTCTTTTCTCTTGCCGAGAAATCCAGCTCCAGTGATTACAGGCTACCCTTGCGGGTTGCTGGGAAATCGAGTCCTGAGAGAGAGATTCAAGACCTCCTTCATTCTAAACCAAGGTACAGAGCTGATTAGACCCTTAGAGAATTCTTGGAATAGATTCTTGGCAAAAGAATACTAAACTTATGCTACACCTCACTTACTTCTTCCCTTGTACTAGACCAAGGTTAAGTGCACCGGGGAAGGCGTATTTTAGAAGCACCAGTTGAGTACTTTTAGTCTTTATTTATTAATGTATGTATTTGATGGTATTTTATATGGCTTAGAAACCATATCATGCTTTCACAGTATTACTTTATAATATGGCCGGGATGCCTGTCACCCCCTCCCAACACAATCCCCAAGGATGGGAAGACGGACACAATTCTTGAACTTTTGGAAGGCGGGAGGGAGGTACCCGCCCGGCCGTATTTATTAAAATATGAAACAAAATTAAAACATTAAAATAACAGTTTCATATCATGTACAATTTTCATTTATGACATTACGATGCAGACACCCGTATTGGCTAACCTTAACAAATCTCTAATACAAAGGTTCTCCTAGCCGAGTCTAGACATCCTGCAAATGCATACTTTCTAAATAAAAATTGTACATCCTAACATTACGGGCCAACGGCAAGGTCGTAACCGGTGTCAGATCCCTACTACCAGAACTCCCCCCTCACTTGTGAGGGGCGGGCGCACAGACGACTGTACCTCTGTGCCAACTTCCAATTTCCCTTGTCTTAGCGGGGGCCCCTTATTTAACTGGACGCCATCTTAGTGGTCGTCCGAGGACTCGTGTGAGGTGTCTAGAAGGTAGCGTAGACCCCCCTCCCACCCCACACTGCTTTCCACATCCGCCGTCGCGGATGTCCTGGCCCCGGGAAATTCGTACGAGGGGCACGTAGCCGCCTCCTCCCCTGGGAGGGGCCTATGACCGCCTTCCCTTTAGGCGGCCCCATACTTAGAGGGTGCCGCCTCCCCATGTGAGGGGCCTCCCCCCAGGCGCTCCCATCCATAATGGGTGGCGCCCCACCTCTAGGGATCTTAAAATTACTGCTCACCGATCATGACCTTACCGCCACAGGCCGGATAGTTGACCGGCTATCCGGACCCCCCACAAACTCTTCCTAAAGGTCATGGATTTACAAACCCCTTAACCATGCTATGAAGTCTCCTATGAGTAAGACATTCCCCTCCTGGGACAAATGGACCCCATCTTCGAGATACAAGTGGTCTCCCCGGATACATCCATGTGGAATACAATGCAACTGCCCTGAGCGAAACAACCTACTAAGTTTGTTATTGACTTTCTTCACTGAATGATTCAAAGCGGTCACAGAGAGGGCCCCCCGCCACACCTTCCTGGGAATCATGTGTGACCATGCTATTGTGCACCCTGGAACCCTCCTCGCCAGCCAACTAACAGTGGATAGAATTCGCTCGAGTAGTATCCGTCGACCAATGGTCACCAAATCATTGCCTCCCAGGTGTACTATGATTACAGACGGCGGTGACCTTGTCCGCCCTAACAGTCCCTCAATAAAACATTGAAATTGGTCAATACAGAGCCCGCCCCTTCCGTGGAAGGTCACCCTGTACCCGTATTCCCCAGCCACGTGAATCATGTCACCTGCTTTGAATACGTCCCCGGCACGCCTCACGTATGAGTGGCCAACGACCCACACCACTCTTCCCTCAGCCGGTGATCTTTGACCGCTGGTCCCCAGGTGTCGGGCCAACTGCACAGTCCGCCCCGCATAGCCTGCTCGCGAAACTGTAAACCAAACAGAAAACAAGAAGCGTGAGTGCATGACATTGGCTTCACAACATGTGCAACCGCACATACCTTTTATAACAGTTCGAGGACCAACGTCCCAATTGTTTCACCTTTTCAACACTCAGACCCCTGGCTGTAGCCTCTGTAGCAGCCCCTATCCGAAAGGAATGGGTCCCAAAATCGCTCGGGTCCAAGCCCGCTGCCTCGATTGCCATTGTTAGCACCCGCTGAAACTGAAACCTAGTCAGTGGGGTGGCGTCGGTGTGTCTCAGCAAGCTTCCCCCCCATGCTACCGCACTTTGCGCTAAATATTCCTCAACGCATTTCACTGGGCACATGGGGGACCCTTGAATGCGCTGGACAACAATATTGTCCCCGATAGCTCCCTGATCGGTTTTGGACCTGGCTATTGTGACTACCATTGCATCACCTTTGATCAGAATGTGTTTTCGACACAGATCTCCCCCCGTATCCTGCTTATTCTTCGCCACCAGCTTGCTCACCCGCATAGCCCCATGGAATGCTAATGCAAAAGCGGCCCGGAACAGCACTGCCTCTGACTGGGATGAACATGTCGCAGGGAGTACGGACATTAACAGGGACAACCTTTCTAGCCCAATCGGGCGCCTCTCGTCCATTCTACGACCCTCGAGGCGTTGCCACCCACGCAGTGCCTTCTTTACCAGAAAGGACGAGGTGGGGTCCTTGATGCCATGCGCCTGCGCCATGAAGGCAATGGCGGCCCGGTGCCTATTGGCCGTTGCCGCTGATCGGCCTGCCTGGTGGAGTGACACTAGAAACTTCAGGACATACTCCTCCTGCCCCCAATGATCCCCTCTTGCTGGACCCAAAAATGACCAATAGGAACGGAACGCTCCTTCGTATGCCTTCCTTGTCCTGGGGGCTAGACTTGCTCCCACGAGGTCCTGTAATCCGGGGCACCGAGTAACCAGAGAGCTTCGGGAAATGGTGCCGCCACCAAGTCCGCGGAAGGTAGATAACCCCTGAAGGCCTGCATGTGGGAACGAGAGAGTGCATCAGCCGCCTGGTTCAGTACACCCGGCACGTGTCTTGCCCTAAACTGGACGTTCAGTCTCATACACAGTAGTACAATTTCCTTCAGTAATCTCAATATCCACTTGCAGCGTGCTGCCTGATTATTTATACATTCGACCACGGTCATGTTGTCGGACCAAAACACCACTGTGCGATCACGAAACCCATCTGGCCATGCATTCAAGGCCACAAAAATGGGAAACAGCTCAAGAAACCCAATGTTACCTGTGAGCCCACTGTCGTGCCACCACGTCGGCCATGTTTGTGCCGACCATCGATTACCAAAGATGGCGCCAAATCCCACACTCCCCGCCGAGTCGGTCCATAAACCCAGCTCCTCCGAGGAGGCTGGTGGCTTGCTCCACACAACTCGACCGTTGAAGTCCGCCAGAAATGCCAACCATATGTGCATATCCTGGCGAACCTCTGCAGACAGTCTTGTGCGGTGGTGCCCTTCCTTGAGACCGACCATGGCTTGTGCAATAGAGCGGGAAAAGGGGCGAGCCATTGGTATCACTCTAAGGGCAAAGTTAAGCTGACCCACAGTTTGCTGTAACTGATGGAGAGTTACTTTCTCTTTGCTAATGCATAGTTCTAGAGAAGCCCTGAACTTCACCACTTTTTCCTTGGGCAGACGGAAGCATCCCTTCACCGAATCGAGCTCAATTCCAAGAAACTCGAGTGAAGTCGATGGCCCCACCGTCTTCCCTGGTGCCAATGGCTTCATGAGCGTGCAAAATTCCCGCAAAGCCTGTGCACATTCCGTGTCACCGGCTGGCCCCAAGAACAAAAAATCATCTAGGTAGTGCATAACCCGGGCATGGCCCGTGGCCCTGGTGAATGCCCATTGCAAAAAACAACTGAATTTCTCAAAATAAGCACAAGAGATGGAGCAACCCATTGGCATACATCTATCCATGTAAAAGCGTCCTTGAAAAGCAAAACCTAACAGACGCTGATCTTGTGGGTGTACCGGCAGCAACCGGAACGCTGACTCAATATCCGATTTAGCCATCAGCGCTCCAGGCCCCAGGCGATTCAACACGGCGACAGCCTCATCGAATGATGCGTACCGCACCGTACAGATTCCTGGATCAATCGCATCGTTTACCGAAAGACCCCTAGGAGCCGACAAGTTATGAATTAACCTAAACTCACCTGGGTCCTTCTTGGGAACTACACCCAGTGGTGAACAAACAAAATTATTGACTGGCGGGTACCTATATGGGCCAGCAACCCGGCCACGGGCAACCTCTTTTGCAATCTTACTCTCTACCACCGCCGTATGCTGCTGAACCGACAGTTGGTTTTTACACCATGATTCCCCCCGAAAATCCCCCGCCGGGATGTGGAAACCATACGAGAAGCCGTCTCGCAACACCCCAGCGGAGACATGATCAGGGTATTCATTCAGCCAGGGGATTAGTGCCATGATGTCCACGGGGGTAGGTAGCGGTGCCCCTTGGTCGATATTAGACCTGTTTGGCCCCTCCTCTACCCCCTGTATCACCATTCTTGGCTCTGCATGAACTCTCAGGGTGTGAAGAGTGTCCGCACCCCGCACACTCATGCCTGAACTTACATGTCCCTTGTGGCCTCGTGCATTTGCCTCTGTTAAAGCTCCAACAGACCCCTTTTCTACCCCCGTTCCCACTACTCCTTGGTTGGTGGTCACTAGTGGTGCCCGCTCGAAAGGGCGCCGCCGAATAATGGCGGGAGGGCTCCGACCCATTCCCGCCAAGCGAAGACGACTTCGTCGTGCCCGGCAGGAGCTGCTTCTGCCAAGAGATGGAGTCGAAACAATCCCACGTCAGAGATGAGTCGTGCTCCTTGGCCTTACGAAACTTACTATCATAACCCAACCATTGATTGCCTTCATATGTTTCATAGAAATCCATTATACGTGTCTGGTAGCAGGCCAATTCAGTCAACACCTCGGGCTTACGTTCCCCCATGATCGCAGTGAACATTGCAAATGCCCTGGCCCAATTAGAGATCGTCTCATCCACCCTGAATCCCGCCATTTTTGCACGCCATACGCTTGGGTGCAACAAATCCTTCTGACTTTTAACATGCTCTACCTCGTGGTGGTCAGTCAAGAGAGAAAACATATTCACACATTTATCAGCCCAAATCAATTCTTTCGTGGCCAGCGGGATATGTTGGACCACCCTTTCCCTTCTCGAGGGTAACGATCCCTCCCTTGCCATTGGCAACGGCTGCTTACCCGAATCGGTAGCTGGTCCTGCTGTTGTTCCAACGCCAGACGCCGGTCGTTCCGAGGGAACCTGAGGGGAAACAAGAGGGAGATTCACCTTCGCAGCTTCTCTCGATTGCCGCAACTGCTTCATTAGTAACCTGGCCTCTTCGGCCGTGTCTCCTGGCGCCGTAGCACCCTCGGTATTTTTTCCGAGCCATGCGGCCAACTGGGCAGCCAACTCCGAAGGCATATCCCCCTCATTATTGGGCGTAACTACAACAGGGATCGGTTGTCCCGCGTCCGGGATCGGAACCGGGGCCTCCACTGGACTAACCGGGCTTGCCGGGGGTGACTCGGGAACTGGGGCCTCCCCCCCTGCCGCCCTATTCCTGGCCCTTTTACCTCTCCCTGCGGGAACTACTCCCGGCAATGCTGGTCCGATGACCTTCTTCGGTCTGCCCGCACTGTTCATTGCCGCCATTTGTTTCTTCATGTTCGCCATATCTTTCACCAGCATGCGGAGCATCTGCTCCGTCCCTGCCTTCTTTCCGCCCTTCTTGCCCGGCATCGTTGTTCGGATACTCGACCTTTGCTGCTTTAGCTGCTCAACGAGGTCCTGGATCCAGAGGTTCAGAGGGAAGAGAAGGCTCCTGGAAGAGAAAACCAAGGATTACAAGTTCTCAAAATTGGCTCCTTGTTCCGTCGAGGGCTCACGTGCAACGAGGAGGTGCAGCTTCCAAGCACAGGAACAAGAGGATGCTTCCTTGGATTGTTGCTCCTTTTATCCTTCTTCGGGAGGGCGTGTACCCTCCTCCGGTCTGCCTACAGGGCGTGGCCAACGGTGTAGGTGTCTAGGACAACCCCTTTTGAGCGGGAAAAAAGGCGCGCCCCGGCTACGCCGCTTCGGGCATACCAGCCGAGACACGCCTCCCGCCCAAAATGGTTTCCCGGGGGGATCCGGGCCCCCTACCATACATTCGGGGGGACCGAGTGGTCGCCCCTTTCCACACTATTCATACTGTACACATTGTACTTTATAACCAGTTTTACGATTGTAGCAGTTCACTTCTTATGCTTGAGAAAGAAGAATGTTTCTCTATTTTTCAGCACCTCTGGTGAAACGAAGCATGCACGATTGACTAAGTAGTTGTCTATTGTTTCTGCGACTCTAGAGATACATTTGTTATCCTGGGGAAACAAAGTTGTCATGTTTATGCGGTTGTCAGAAACTAATCCCTTCTTGTGAATTTGAGAAAGTTTCTAGTGACCTCTGAGCTAGCTGGCACTCACAATTAAGTCTAATATATTCGATAGAGACCTAGTCGACCTCAGTCCTATGTCTAACCTATAGTATATGTTATTCCAATGCGCAGAGCCTATTGGGAATATAGGAACTACACTACAATAGAAGGGCAAGTGTTGGATAGTGAAGGGGTTAAAATTACTATTCTAACTCCAGGGGGGTGTAATAGTAGGGTAATTGTTGGATAGTGTAGGGGTTAAAATTACTATTCTTACTCCAGGGGGTGTAATAGTAGGTGTTTAAGTAAAATAAATTAAATTATCATTAAATGAAATTAAATTAAAATATATTAAATGAAATTAAAATTATATTTAGTTAAATTAAGAAAAAAAATTGTAAGTAAATTAAATTAAAATTAAATTAATATTAATTAAATTAAATACTTACCCATACTTACGTTGTAGTGGCAAGCGTTGTAATAGCATCTGCGTTGCAATGGCATGCGATGTAATAGCATGCGTTGTAATGGATCTTGCGTTGTAAAGGTTTTGTTGTAATGGTAGTGCGTTGTTGTGCCTGCTTTGTGATGGCTGTTTCCCCTCTTCTTCACTCTATACCCTTACTCTCCACTGTCCAACTCTATACTCCACTCTATGACCGTACTAATGTACAACACTCTATTCCACTATATAACACTTTTCTATATGACACTCTTCTGTACGAGACCCCATTCTAATGTATAACAATATACTACCTATGCAATGCCTGTATACTACACTACACTCCATGCCACTCTACTCTTTGACACACAAATACACCCTATTGTACTTTACTACCCACTACGTTACACCCCTCCACCCGACACTACTCCACTGTACAAGACTTTACCTCACGCTACGCTACTCTACAAAAATTCACTCTAGTTCAAATTCCCTCAATGATACAGTCACATCACTTTTAATGTACTTTTGAAGTATTAAATGGTCAGTGGTGCTGCCCCAATCACAAATGTCATATTTCTGTGCAGACATTCAACGTGCGCCTCTCGCATGCCCTTGCCCACCTATCGATCCAGACCGAAGTAGAAGTCCCTGACCATCTCTGTAACCCTTGTTTTTTAACCAGTGAATATATATATATTATATATATATATATATATATATATATATATATATATATATATGTATATATATACATATATATATGTATATATATGATATATATATATACATATACATATATATATATATATATATATATATATATATATATATATATATATATATATATATATATATATATATATATATATATATATATATATATATATATATATATATATATACACAACATCCAGCTCCTACAAAGAAAATTCCATGGAAGAAGGCACAGGCACGAAGTGGTTCAGGATTCGGCATCAATTTAATGAATCATGTCGCCCTCAATCCTAGGCACAAGAGATGCGTTTCAGCCTGCACAGAGGCCTTTGTCAATCTGTGTATATATATTTATATATTTATATATAAATATATATATATTTATATATATATATATATATATATTTATATAGTCTCACACACACATCTATATCTACATCTCACTATTCTATAAATGTACACATATATATTTACATTTATATAGAGTCACTGAAAAAAACATAGGTTTCAGGCACATTATAGTTAGAAATTAGCATTTAAAAAACCTTAGAAATTCACTGAAAAAAAAACAGGTTTCAGGGACGTTATAGTTAGTTGGACATTTCACTTGTACAAAACCAGAGAACTTCGGCCATTATAGTTAGTAGAGATAACTATAACTCGTGCCCCGGCAATGCCCTGCTGATGACGTCACATATTACATCACTCATGACATGGTCAGTGACATCAATGATGACATCACTGATGACATCATCCATGTGATAATCTGATGCACCTCCTCACACCCTAATAAAACCTTTTATAAAACCACTTGTTTTTAATTTTGTTTATTTCATGAGAGGGTGGCCGCTTGCCTCCCCGCAGTTCATTTTCAAAGCCCTTGGGAGGTGGTGGTCCCCGGGACTCTGGGGACCCCCACGGGCCCCTGCAAATTATTTGGTGAGTGCCCCAGGGATCTGGTCCACCCGGGGGCTTTCGAAAACAAAGTGTGGGAGCCCATGCTTCATTTTGTTTTATTTTCACGTACGGATTTGTGACTTCAGCACAAATTCAACGATTTCTTTAAAAGCATTTTTTTTTGCTTGGGGCTTGAGCAGGCCTAGGGGGTCAGGGTGTTTCTACCCTGCCCCCTTTTCTTCATTTTTTACTTTGTTTCACCTTTTTTCTTGTGACTCGGTTACAGAGTCACAGGATGGCTGCCAACACTTCCTGGTTTGGAGTGTTGGCAGCATATCAGTGTGAAGCTTGTGCCCAGGAGGGTTCGCAAACCCTCCTCGGTGCTCAGATATCAATATTTTTCTTTTTTAAATTTCTCAGGAACTACTGAACGTATTTACACAATTTAACAAAAAGGGCACAGTCTAAACCAAGACCCACCGTTTTCCCAAATTTGGTGTAATTCCGTTCAGCAGTTCGGCCTGTAGCCTGTAATAAAGTTCCTATGGAAATTAATTTGGAGAAAAGGTGCTTTGGGACTCCCCCTTTTTTCTCAGCCCCCACTTGAAGAATCACCCTGAAACTTTGAAAACACAAACTGAGCGGTGCAACCCTATTTATTGGAAAATTTCACAAAGATTCGTCAAACGATGCCAAAGATATTGGCAAATCAAAAAACACTTTTCCTATGGAAACTAGGTCTTAACTATAACTACCTACTGGTGACCCCCAGTAGGTTATCTAAACGCTTCGCTGCAGCCCGAATTTCCAAAGTGTGCGCGACTTGGATGGCCCCCGCCCGTCCTCCGCACAAGCCCACTGAGACGTCAGACGACCGGGGGCCGTCTGAGGCACCGAAGGGGATATAGATTTATATATACACAAAATATGTCTAGTCTATTGAGCAGCTCTCAAACAGGCTTTCGCCCAGGCCAGGGCACCGACACGGCCCTCGTAGCGGTGACAGAGGAGGCCAAATGCATCTTAGACTCAGGAGGATCAGCGGCTCTGATCCTCCTGGATCTAAGCGCTGCATTCGACACTGTGGACCATATAACCTTGATCAAACGTCTCGCCAACCTGGGCATTACAGGATCTGCCCTCAAATGGCTGGAATCATTTCTGGAAAAACGATCTTTCAGGATATGGGAAAATGGTTCCATGTCCAAATCCACTCCTCTTCAGTGTGGGGTTCCTCAGGGCTCCTCCCTGAGCCCCACACTGTTTAATGTTTACATGGCCCCATTAGAGGAGATAATTGCCCCCTTTGGGATCAAATCCATCAGCTACGCAGACGACACACAACTTGTCGTCTCGCTGGCACGCCAAGGGGGATGCCCAGATGATCTCTTCAAATGTCTAACTGCAGTCTCCGTGTGGATGACTGATTCTAAGCTCAAATTAAATGGAGCTAAGACAGAGATCATGCTTCTGGGTAGTCAAGCGACATCTTTGCCCGCTGAGCTCTGGCCCCCCTGCATGGGTGAACTCCCTCCACCTAAGGAAAAAATCAAAAGTCTTGGGGTTTGGTTTGAACCTCAATTAACGTTTAAGACCCATGCAGAGAAAGTTGCCGGAGGTTGCTTTGGCCTTCTCCGAGCAGTACGGAAGGTACTCCCTCTTCTGCCTTTCCAATCAAGAAAGTTACTTATCCAGGGTCTAATCCGATCTAGATTGGATTATGGTAACGCCCTCTTTTTGGCTGCACCTCAGGCCTCCATTAATACTCTTCAGCGAGTACAGAACGCCGCAGCCCGGCTGCTCATGGGGGCATCAAGGCGGGCCTCAGCTAAACCTCTGTTAAGAGCTCTCCACTGGCTCCCAATTCAGGAGCGAGTCTCCTTTAAATCACTCTGCATTGCACACAAGACACTGCAAGGTAAAGGCCCTCCGGCCTTGAGAGACATGATCTGCCCCTACAAACCAGCCCGATCCCTGCGGTCCGAGGGAGAAAACCTGGCCACCATTCCTAGAGTGAGGAAAGCACGTTCAGGAGGTCGCCGGTTCTCGCTGAATGCGGCAAAGAAATGGAATGCACTTCCTAGGGAGCTCCGGATGGAAGCCTCCTATCCGAAATTTAGAAAGGCACTTAAAACCTTCCTTTTCCCTAACACATCTTAGATCTTTCCCCTCCTGAGTTCTCTGCAATTATCATTATTGTTTATTATTTTAACAGCGCTGGGACGCTCGAGGGCAGCCATGCGCTTTATAAACCCAATTTCATTTCATTTCATTTCATGAAAAATAATGTTAAGACGTGGCTATGTTTTATTGATGACGTATTTGTTATCTCGCATGACACGATAGAGGAGGCTAACAGTTTCGTTGAGGAACTCAATGTCAATAATGTCAATTTACAGTTTACAGCATAGATTAGTAAAAACAGTATCGAGTTTTTTAGATAAACAGGTGTACATTGACAACAATAAGATTGAAACCCGTCTCTACAGGAAAAAAAACAACTGGAAATTCCACATTACATGCAAGTAGCTGGCACCCCATATATTTAATTAATAGCATTCCTTATGGGGAAATGCTACGGTTGCGACGGATTTGCAGCAATAACGAAGATTTTGTCATGAGTGATGTCACTGACGATGTCATGAGTGATGTAATATGTGACATCATCAGCAGTGCATTGCGGGCGCGGGAGTTATAGTTAGCTGAACTAACTATAACGGGGGAATTTTCAATGGTTTTGTATGAGAGAAATGTCCAGCTAACTATAACATGGGTGAAACCTATGGTTTTTTCAGTGAATTTCTAAGGTTTTTTAAATGCTAATTCCTAACTATAACGTGGCTGAAACCTATGGTTTTTTCCAGTGAATTTCTAAGGTTTTTTAAATGCTAATTCCTAACTATAATTTGCCTGAAATCTATGGTTTTTTCAGTGGATATATATATGCACTGGAAAACTAAACACCCACTTCCTTTACAAAGAAATGGAAAGTTTGCATCTCTGCAACCTCTCTAATTTTTCACCTTAGTCATCTTCCACTCAATCAACACAACAACCACAAATACACGCACCTCCTTGCTACCATTCTTGCCTAAGCTTATCAATTATTCTTCTTTAATTCAAATTCAAATTGCAGGCACTTTATTCAGCCTTCTTGGTAACTACTACCCGTGAATAGCAGTGGGTAATTTGCAAACCTCTCTCCTTTCTTGTGTCTTTTCTACCACACACTGCGGTAGGTTTACAAGCCCCTTGCGCCACTTTTGCATCATTTTTTCCATGACCTTGTATATCTGCCTAACTGTGTGTACTTTATGCACTAGCTTTCTTCCTTAGTTGTTTTACTAGTTTCTCTTGCTCCCACTGCGGAATCCAACACCCTATCTGTGTAATGACCTGGAAATCCAAAGATCCACTTCACTGACAATGCTGTGGGTAGTTTGCATCTCTCCAACCTTTCTTATTTTTCATGTTTTTCATCTTCCACTCAATCTACACATCATCACACATACACACATCTAATTGCTGCATTCCTTAGCTGTGATTATCAACTATTCCTCTATTTTATATTCATATTCAAAGTGCAAGCCCTTTATCGAGCCTTTTTGTTGTAACTACTGTTCTAGGAATTCTGCTCATACACAGAACTGTGCATAAAGACTTAGGACCTCAGTCAATTACTGTGTACCAAAACCCACCTTACTACACAAACCCCCTACCAAAATAGCTATCAGTAACTCATTGGTTCTTTGCCCTTGAGTAAAAACACCAATGACCAGTCAACCCAGAACATGCGACTTAGATTACATGAACTAAAGTGGATAACGAAAACACTCTTGTAAATAAAGACACATGCAACTTTTAAATGTTTACTTCTAACGCAATAATCTCATCCACAGTACCTTAGAAAATACAACCAAACATATTATCAGAAACAAGGTTGTCAGCATTGTTACTATTCTATGAAATACAAACGGGAAAAGCATTCTATAATGCTAAAGGTAAACACATTTAAAATATACCTACATTTCACCCTCCCTACCTAGCAGATTAATTTATAATTACAGAAGGTCTCATAGGATTACATGGGCAGACCCATACCTCTGGTACTCAGAAGTATTGGATCACATTGAGTTCTGCACAAACTGTCAGGATGCAAATGTTCTCCTACTGTGTGTAACTTTATCTCCACAATGGATTATGAAACGCGCAAGTATCAGAGGTGGCCACAGCTCCATATGTATTATGGCCCGAATGTGCGAGGATCATTCTGAATAACAGACACAGTATTCAAGATAACCTTGATGTTCCGTGCTCTCACTATACACACAAAACTAGCGAGGCAGTTTACAAATCTAGCATACCAAGTTATTCTCATATACAGCAAAATACTCAGCCTTCTCTAAACAATATCACAAGTACGTGTCATGTGCAAAGCAGAGCAGAAAAGCAAAAATAGAGTGTAAGCTTCTAATAAACCCATGCTAACTTAACAGGGTGGGAGTGCAATGCTCAGCCCCACGGTACCCTTTCTTGATCAAAGCACGTGATATAAACCTGGGCGAATTAGGAACGCAGAGTCCAAGCCTAAAAAGCAGAGTCAAGTTCACATTTCCCAAAAAAAGTTATTCGCTCTTTGATAGAAAGCAGTAACTAAATAATAAAGAATACGTAGAAAAATCAAAGAGTCTTAATCCAACAGTGTGTAAGCACAGTATGTAGCAACAGCCTCCAACAGGAAGTCATTGTTCTCATTTGAAAACATTGCAGCCATCCAATTCAATAGTGGGAATGAACATACATGTTCCTCAACCGCCGGAGCCTCTATCACCATCGGAGGAAAACTCGGGTCATCTTCAATGTAACTGCGTACCAAGAACTCAAGCGCCGCTGCAAAAACATTCCAGCGTCCCATTATTCCATGTGTCACTACTAAAGCCATACTCCCGCCTCCAGAATAGAGCAAGTCATGAAGCACTAAGGGGCTCATCAACTGGTCAGAATCCGCGTTCGGAGACACCGTACTGCAGAGACACAAATCCAGGGCCCAGTCGAAATCACAGCTCAGGTAATGGAAGACAGGTTGAACGCATGTGGAATAGGAGAATCGAAATGATAAACCATAAGCTGCACTCAACGTTGCAAGAGGCAGCGCTCCAGAGTAACTAAGCATTCGGTTGCGGAGCAGCAACAGGCGAGACATATTATCGTCTGCTTCAGGATGTGTATCCATATTTATGTAAACAAATTAATAAAAGCACACCAGCAAATAATGTGAGTATTAAGCGCAATCCACCAAAGATGCTGGAAAAAATCGAATGAAAAAATCCCCAAAAGACACCAAATATACTTTCTACAGAAGTCACAAGGCCACTGCTTCTAACTTTAAAAAAGTGAGGTATCCCCGTAGTCAAGGACACATTAAAGATACTCTAAATTAACTCCCCAAAATTCAAGAGCACGTCTGTATTTAATAAATCATGCACTTCTGTGCGGGTGTTTGCTACATAAAGGACAAATGTTTCTGTACCAGCTATAAGAGCGACCTCTTTTATAGACAATAGCGCTCTTATACGACTCATTTGGTTGACTCTGCTTTCAAGGTCGAAATCGACCGCCAGATGGAAACATCCAGTTTCCCATGCAGAGGAGTTAACACAACTTTTTTTTTAATCAAACCACACACTCAGTTACCGTAATCATGTAAGCGATGCCTGCTAACATTGAACAACAATCTCCATTATTTCAAAGTAAATAACTCTCGTTTCCAGTAAACTGAACGTTGTGTCGGACTACCTTTCAAAACTCAGTCCAAATCAGGTGCATCTTCTATACAAGAGCCATGCAATTGTATGTGTCTACAAATTAAGGAGTGATGTGGTACTATTGTGCAATCCTCGCCATTCACATAGACTTCTTTTCCCTCCCTCAGACACCTATATGTAAATGGTAATAACCAAGCTTCATGGACAGCGCTGCCAAAACATCCATATCTGCCTATAGCATAGTATTTCGTGCAAAATTCAAACTTAACCAGGTTAAAAAATAACGTTATTATACTGTGGATAAGCCACACACCTGAATTGGATCTCCAATGACTGACCACTTCTAACCATTCTCATAGCGCGCCCTGTGCTCTGATTTGACAGTGAGAGAGTGATCACACCATAGTTTGTACTGCTAATCATTCTCAGCATACACTACGAATACGCTTCGAGGTTACGCGTCGCATCAAAGCCTCCGTGTGACGTCATGTACGGCGCCCTGTACAAAAAAGACGCCAATGTTTTTAATTCTTTTAAAACATATATTCATGTATTTAATGAACATACTAACAGAAGACTTAATCTAGGATAATTATGGAATATTTTTTTTGTAAGTTTTAAAAATCCTATATTACCTCTATATTGTATGAGTCCAGCTGCGTGCCCCTCCGCCTGGTACCCTAGACTCCACCACGCACAAACCCGGTTCATAAGCACGCGTGATCGTCACCACAAAACCATTAGCACGCATATCGCTTTTCCATACATGCTTTTACAACTAGTATGCATTTACCACACTTGATAAATGCATTACATTAACAATGTTTTTTTGTTGACCAACACATGTTGTAATGTCTGTGCCTTACGTCCTTCAAATTAGTTTCTAGGTATACGTGACACCAAATCTCATTGATCACAGAGAAAATATACGCACGGTAAAATGAAAGTAACAGCTTTAATAAAAAATAACGAAAAATAAAATGGCGGTTGGACGAAGTATGTAATCAACGTTTGGCGCCTCGACACTACATTTCAAATAAATATACATACAATATGTTTATTAATATATTACAAAAGTATAGCACCGGATAACACACATGACCCGGGAAAACAAAGCGGCAAATTTAATACCTAAAATCAGGAAAGGTTTGCTTGGGGAACTTGAAGAAAAAAAAAAAAGTGCATTTGCAAACAAGGCTGCGCATACGTAGACAGTACAACTGATACAGCAAAAATAAAACGGAAAGTTTTACATACTGTCATAGAAATATAGCTCTAAAAATTACCCCCGTAATTCTCCCCCCCTCCCCCGGGACCTAATAAACAAAACGGACTTCTAGTTTTTTTCCACCTTTTCCACCGCATACAAGTACTGCAAAAGTACTCCGCCTTTTTTTTTTTAAATAAAAATTGACCCTAAAGATCCATGTACCACCCCCTGACCAAGACTATAGAGTCAGAACTACATTTCAAATAAATATACATACAATATGTTTATTAACATATTACAAAAGTATAGCACCGGATAACACACATGACCCGGGAAAACAAAGCCGCAAATTTAATACCTAAAATCAGGAAAGGTTTGCTTGGCGAACTTGAAGAAAAAGAAAAAAAGTGCCCTTGCAAACAAGGCTGCGCATGCGTAGACAGTACAACTGATGCAGCAAAAAAAAACTGAAAGTTTTACATACTGTCATAGAAATATAGCTCTAAAAATTACCCCCGTAATCCCCCCCCCCCCCCCCCCGGGACCTAATAAACAAAACAGACTTCTAGTTTTTTTTCACCTTTTCCACCATGTACAAGTACTGCACGAGTACTCCACCATTTTTTATTTATTTTTTAAATAAAAATTGAGCCTAAAGATCCATGTATCACCCCCTGGCCAAGACTATAGGGTCAGAATGTTTCTACCCTGCCCCCTTTCCTTATATCTCAACTTTGTTTTACTGTTTTCTTGTGATTCGGCTCTCGCGACAAAAAAGATGGCTGCCATCATTTCCTTTTTTGGAGTATTGACAACCAATCAGCATGCATCTTTTGCTCGTAATTGTACGTCTTTCCAAACGCGTACACCTCGATTTTCGTTTAAAAAAATAAAAATAAAAAATAGAGCCTAAACATCCATGTACGACCCCCTGAACAAGCCTAGAGCATCAGAATGTTTCTAGCCTACCCCTTCCCTTATTTTGTAGTGTAGTTCTTATTTTCCCAATAGGCCCTGCGCATTGGAATAACATAAACAGTAGTATGGACGTAGAAGTGCGGATCTTCCAGGTGTCCACTGACTATGCTAAACTTAATTGGGTTTGTTACCTACTAGCTTAGAGGTCACTGGAAACTTTCTTGACTGAATAGGAAGTGATCAGCTTCCCTGGTACAGACAAGAAGGGATTCAGTTTTCCAACAACCGCATAAACATGACAACTTTGCTCCTTAGAATAAGAGTCAATCTCTAGAGTCGTGTGAAACAATAGACAGTTATTTTACTCAGTCAGTTGTGCAGATTACTTTCACCAAGATGCAGAGAATAGAGAGACGGGCGTTTTCAATAAAAAGGTATTATTTATTGAACAGTCTTTCTTCTCGTGCAAGAGAAATGAATTGCCACAATTGCAAGACTAGTTATTATAAAAAGTGCGTACAGTAAAATGAGGATTGCGAAATAATACTGTAAAAGCATTGATATGGTTTCTTAGCCATACAATAGTTTAAAATGAATAAAATATATACATTCATATATACATTTAGCTAACATACTCAACTGGTGCTTCTAACTACGCCTACCCCAGTGTACCTGACCTAAGCCTAATACTTGGGAGGGAGTAAGTAAGTAGCAGTTTTAGTTAAGTTGGTTTTGCCAAGGTTTGCTTCAAGAATTCTCTCTAAGGGTTTAGTCAATACCATACCTCTGGAATAGAATGTTGGAGGTCTTGTATCTCCTTCCAGGACTCAATATCCCAGTCACTCGCAAGAGTAGGCTGGAAACGCCGGAGCTGGATTTTCTTGGCAGGAGAAAAGACAGCGTCTCTCTCAGCGCGTCGAGGAGGAGGAGGGGCAGCGTCCTTGGGCAGATTGTATCTGCTGGGCTCTGCAGGGGACAGCTGTTCTGCTCCTATGTTCACCACACCATCGCTATCATCAATGTCATTGAGGCAGCGTTTGCTTAAGGCAACGTTGGTAATATTTATACCTGAAAGGTGCCTTGTTTGACGTAAGTTTTTGGACATAAGACGTCAATAAAGATGTCACTAGGAAGTGATCGTCTCTCAGTGCTCATTAGAGTTCTATTACTAATCAAAACATAGCAAGCGGGGTTTTCCCAGGTTGCTGAGTTTTTATCTTGTTGAAGAACTCAGAGTGTAATCTAGGAATCTTAGATAGTGGCTTCTGCTGTGTCATTTGCTCTAATGAGCTGCAGAGGAAGCTGCAGAGGAAGTGATTCTGAAATGTGGCTCTGATCGTGTTAGGCCAGAGACGAGTTTCTGAAATATTACTCTTGATCGTTTATGCCATTATAGGGGACTAAATGGATTATAGCCGTATAGGGGCATACGGTCACAGTATTGATCGGGGTCCTAGATTAGAACGCGACAACCACTCCACGAATTTATGTCCATCAAATTGCTAGAAACTATAGCAAAAGATGCATGTGTAACATTACCCACCCCAAAATACATATTTGCATTTGAAATGGCGTATTTGAAATACATGGATGTACTTTAATCATAGAAATCATTCAAAATTATAGCATATGTAATCAGTGAACGATTTTGCGAAAAAATTTACACATGAAATATCTCTTAATACAGAAAAGAAGTGCGAGATAATTTCATCACATATAAATGCATTGCTGTAAAATTTGCTAGAGGCTGATGTAAAGTTATTATGTCTCTAGATTTACCTTAAAATAGAAGCTTCTGTTCTTTATGAATAGGTCTACTTTAAGCAAAAACATTTTTGAGCCAGAAAAAAGGTAAATATTTTTAAAAAGTGTTCAATTCAAAAAAATTCTTGTTGAATGGGGGAATAGAGTTCCAACGCTTTTCAGCAGTTTTTGTTGATCAAAACTGAAGGCCGAATTCAGAGTTCATGGGAACGCTGTGTGTCGGAATGCTTCTCTAAATTATTGTTTCTGTTCAGGGGAGAACATCATATCAGACAGGCTCTCAAAGAATTGGTCTACAAAATCAGGTGACAGTTTGACCAAGTTCGATAGTGCTGTAACTTGGCAGGTGTGAGAGTGATTGCTATCATCAAAGTCTGGATCAGCAATGCTCACAGAGGGTCGTACCTGGGTGATGTTGCTTTTATTTCTCGCTCCACTGTCACCACCTAGTCGTAGCACAGGAGTCTCAACGAATGCCGTCATCAGGATCGGTAGCCACTGGGGACAACACAATGCGTGAGCCGTTATAGGACTTAGCAAAGTATCGATATCCATTGGTACTGCTGATGGAAGTGCAAGACAGATGTCCAACACACACTCATCTCCGCATAGCATACATGTAAGCACAGGTAAGATGCAGGTCTGCCATATCGGTCTGAATGAAAGAAACCAGGTCATGTTCAGATCTCTCAGCCTTGCCAATCCAAGGACTCTAGTTATTTCGGTCCCGGTAGCGTATTGCTAGGATCGTTTCTTCCATCCTTGTGGGAGTTATGTCTGAGTTTCGGCTTGCCATATCGGAGCAGGAGGGTCAAAAATAAAATGCCTGCTACAAGTCCCAAAAATAGGGGTATGCCGCCAAAGACTGAATGGACAAAATTAGGAATTATTCCTAGAATTGCTTTGAATGATGTTAACAGTCCCGTAAAAATCGTCTTAAATATGCCTGGGATGCCTGTGGCACTAGACATGTTAAGAAGTTGGCTAAGCATTTCTGTGAAATGCACGGGGCAATTTGTTGATAGAAGGTCATGAATCTCTGATGTTGTCCTTGCAACTTGGAGTTCATACATCTCTTTTGATGACGTGATGGGCACTGTTGTCTGCAAAAGCACAGACTTCATTCTGCTTAAAGTATCAATTCGTATAGAAGAGAAATTCAAACGAGGCCATATGGGAGTCTCAGTGTCTCCAGGGCCGTTTGGAAACAATGCTTGCATACAGCATTTGACCATGGAAGTTACGCTTACGAGATATGCTTTCCCTGGCAAAAGGCCACAACAGCTGCGATCCGTTCTTAGAATGTAACTCCCATTCGAGAGCTGCTTAAAGAAAGGCTCATTCTGCGTTGCAGGTGTGACATGTTGGTGGCATGAAAGGTTGTTAGAATTTCCTTCACAGGCTCCGTGTAAATCAATACCTTGGCACAAAAGTATACCGCTTAGTGAATGTTTACAGTTTTCACCACTAAGAAATCCATTTTTGTTGCTGTCACTATAGCATGTGTGTGTGTGTATGGTAATTTCCATGCTGACTTAATGTACCCTTTACCCAATCATTCATACTGGCCAGTAGGTATGTATTCAAGGCAATTTTTAAATTGGAAAGTTGTTATCGGAATTGTGATAATCCTGAGTATTATCCATTCAATGACAGGACTTTCTGACATTGTCAAAGGTAATCTCTCAAGTTTTTCGATGCTCAGGATTGTATAGTCTGCTCCTTTCTGTGCCAAGCTGATTTGTTTATCAGTAAGGTTAAAGATGGAAAACAATGACGTTGTGTTGATTAAACGCCAAGGCACATAGCCTGAACGAAGATTTTGCAGCGTCCAGCCTAACTGTACAATAGAACGCAATTGTGACTGGCGCTGTAACATTAGCAAGTCTTTGTCTATTATATCTATGGCAGAAGATACAATACTGTCCAGTGAATATATTCTGGAAGACAGAGTCATTAACCCATTGTCCACAACAGAAAGTGATTTTTCCAAATTAATACGATCAATTTCTCGTATTTTTTCAGCTGTTTCAATTTGTGTGACTTTCCAAGCCTCGTTGTATGCCGCATAGATGCTGGCCGCTATGAAGCGTTTTTGACGCTGTTTGCGTGGTCCCATAATAAAATCGCGCAAATCAGTACCATCTTTAAGTAAAGATAAGTGTTGCTTAATTTCAGCCAGTGTGGATGATTCTAGCCATTCAAGGCACAGCTTCCCTACACTGTATGTTGTTACTGTCCCTGGATGTTGTTTCTGGGAGTATCTAGGGTCTGGTCTGGACATTGCTAACCCCTGTGTTTTATTCAGGAATCTATCTTGACAGTTATTTGTGTCAATAGGCCAGATTAACCACTTTTTCCAATCAGGATGTGTTCTGTTTAGATGTAAAATTTTTGATACGTCTATTTCAATATCTGTTGTTGCATTATCAGTTATTGGCTTTGGAATAGACGGTTTGTTAAGGTCTTTGATCTTAGCTAGGCCAAGACCGGTTGTTTGGTGAATTGTGTCATTTAAAAAGATTAATTGTTCTGGGATCATGCAGGCTCGAAATAATGCTTCTATGCCTTGTACCTGCCAATCTTTTGTACCCCAGATTGTTTTTGTTTCAATGTTATTTTTCCAATAATCAAAACCAAATGTCATCATTTTTTCATAAAATGCTTCTGAATATATCAATTTAGTATTTGTCAGCATTGTTTTCAATCCTGCTTTATCTAACAGTTTGTAATAAAACGTTTCTGCATTACTGGTGTTAAACCCTGAGAAGTACTGAAATTTCTCATAGAATGTTTTAGAACTGCTTTTAGGTGGATTAGCACAATGTTCCCATTGGTTATATTTAAAAACATTTCTAGGTTGTGCAGATTTATGCAAGTAATGATCACCATAGTGTGTGTAGCAGAACATCTGTTCATAACTAGACGAACCTTGCAAATAATCATGTTCTGTGAATCTTGCTGACATTACTAAATCAGACATCATATTATTAATACTTTCAAAGTCCCAATCATCAGAGAATGTACTAGGTTTTACAAAGTCACTTAAGGAAACCATGAATTGATGAGGATATTTCAGGATTTCGACCGGACCATATATTTCATAGTCAGTTTTGTCCCATACTACCCCGCCGGGTATTGGAATGGCTGTGACATTTACTGTTGACAGTTCTCTTTTCTTTACGTGGGATGATCTGTGTGGTTTGAGGACTAAGTTGATGTTCTGACTTGCTGTGTCCATTGTATTGTAATAAACTTTCCTAAAATAAAATTAAAACTAAAATTAGGCATAGTAGGAGTATAAATACCCCCCGAAATAATCCAATGCTCAATTAATGGTGCATCCAGATATACTTCTTTGATTTGATGAAAGAGTTCTGTTGCTTTTTCTTTAAAAGTCTTTTTTATTTCTGGTATCACTTCGGCGTCGTTTTGATCCTCAGAAAAATTATCGAAGTTGATGAAGTAGCCAGAGGCAGTTCTGTCAGTTGTTGGTATTGTTCTTTCAATTTGTCTTTCGGTAGCACATTCTGATGCCACATCATTGTAGACTGGTGTTTCTTGACGAACTGTTTCAATCTGTGTTTCAAGAGGCACGAGTTCCATGGCATTATTGCGTAGTCCCTCTCTGTGCACTGCAGGCTTATCAAATTCATTTTGAACCTCTTGGATTGTTGCAAGTTTGGGTATTCTGTTGTTTCTCGGGAGTCCTGGGTCTACAGTTGATTATAGGCCACATGCTTGTGGTTTTACCAGGTCGATTGATACAACTCTGTTCTTCTTTTTACCAGCAAGGGGTGGTAGTACTACTGATCTTGTTCCGTTGATTGCTAAGACAGGTACTGCTTTTCTGTAAGAAGGCCCAAATTCCTTCTTCACCGCTATTTTTTCTCTGACTAGATCCCCAATCTTTGGAATCCAGACAGGCCTTGCTGGGGCCGGTGGTGCCTCGTCAGTGGTAGTTGGCTGTTGCTTTAACTTTATGTTGCTTAAGGATTTTCTTGTTTCATTCAAGTCCTGTAAAACAGCCAAACGGTCTTTGATGTTAAAGTCTGTTTTCTTATCTTTTACCACTGATACCTGACTATCTAAGTCCTGAATGTGCATTCTATTTCCGAACAATAGTTCATATGGGCTGAAACCTTTTAGAGAATTTCTTGGCAAGTTTTTTAGGCTTAACTGGACACTTATTAAATGTTTGACCCACCCATCACCCGAACCTAATACCTTCGCTGTTATAGATTGCTTTATGTCCCGGTTTTTTCTTTCTACCACACTGTTCCCTTCGGGGTGTGATGGACAAGAATACCGCAAGCCAACGCCCATGCTGGCCATGGCCTCCTTATAAGCTCGAGAGCTAAAAGCAGGACCCTGGTCAGAATGGAACATGGCAATTGCGCATGTGCCGATAAAGACTCACAGATCTTTTATAACCGTTCTGGCGTCAGCCGAGCGCTGGGGCCACATTTTTTAAGTGTGTTTAGCCTTAATGATTAATAGGATGCTGGATGGCATGTAGACAACATTACGCTGTTTCTAATTGGTAGCCGGGCGACAGACTGGACCAGTTCACTACTGCGACCCCTGTCACAATTTGGACAGTTCTTTACATACATTTGATGTTGCACGCTCATTCCTGGCCACCAGTATACTGATTGTAATTCAGTCAGAGATTCCTTGATCTTTTTGTGCCTAGGACCCAATCCCATGTGTGCGTCTGCTAATAAAAATATTCTCCTGTTCATGTTTGGAATTACCCTATCCCCCACTCCAGGGATTCGAGCAAAAGGAACAGAGTTTGCATCAATTACGTATGCATAATTGAGTGGATAGTTCACAGGTAGTGCTGCACAGTCGCCTTTTACAGACGTTTTTACTGCCAGCATGGTTTCCCCGTCTATGTATTTGTCTGAACGCTTTTTTGTGGCTACGGAAGCCGGTTTAGTTGCTTCCGCTATGGCTGTATTAGCCAATGAACTCCCTGCAACGTGAACGCCATCACGTTGATGACTCAGAGTGTGTATCACGTGAGTCTTTTGTAGTTCTTTCAGTAAAAGAACTATTTGTTTCCAAAGCATTTTATGCTTGATTGTGGCACCTGTGTCATCTTTGTTAATCATTTTTCATCTAGCTCTGCAACTTATTATTGTAAGAGTTGACGCAAAAATGCGAATCGCACACGATTAGTGTTGGGAATTCACGTTCTGCATTTTCAAGTGCCATCTTTAAAGACCTGATTTCAGCTCTCTGAGCCGAACAGTTTCTAACTGATTCAGTTTTTGTTATTTTCAGTCTGAATTTACCGCACAGCCAGCGACCTTTAACAATCGTGCATGCTGCATCGTAGGATTTGCTTTCTACGTTGAAATGCTGTACAAATCTATCTGTATAGATTATACAGGCGTACTGTGGGAGAGGCAGAAGTTCGATTGGCAGAGGATATTCTTCTTCATAAGTCAAATCATTCAATTTTTCGAATTGCGGGGCGAAATAGTATTTCACATCTTCTGCTCCAAGAGAATCTACACACTGTATCCATTTCGGATCCAGTGACACTGTAGGCAGGTTTAATGGGCTGAATAGTGCCTCGAAGGCGGATTCCGCTGTGAGGATATTGATCCTTTTGCCATGTGCTAGTTCTCGTTCATTCGCTAATGCAGCTTCTACTGCTTTCACAGTATTTTCTGTGAGACTGAATGTTTTTTCCGCTTGTGTGTACAAGTGAGATTTAATTGAAATTGGTACCTTTTCTCCCTCATTAGAGGTCAGGTACGTAAATCCGCATCTTCCTGGGATGACTCGGATTACAAGATCGCGTGTGTTGTCACGTGTATCTAATTTTGTTTTTGCTAACATGTCTGTTTGCAGTGATCTCAAAATTTCTGTGTGTTTAAGAGTCCAAGTGATTGGTTTAAAATCAGTTTTAATTAGTTCGTAGAGAGGTTTAACCCTCTCCGCATAATTTAGAATGTAAGTTCTACCGAAATTCAGGAAGCCTAGAATCGATTGTAAGTTCTTCAGCATTTTTGGTGCTTGGAGTACAGCGCACTTCTCTAAGAAGTTGTTCGCTAGGCTTTTTCCTTCACTTGATAATTCGTATCCTAAAAATAATACCGTCAGATGGGCAATTCGAGACTTTTTAAAGTTGAATTTGTAACCATCTGCTGCGAACCCAAGTATAATGGTGTTCACTCTTTCCAAGTGAGTCTCCAAGTCGTCGTCTATGAAATAGATATCATTTACGTAAGATAATGCCTCATCATCATATTTTTGTAGTAACTCTGTTACTCTGGCTGAAAATAGTCCTGGGCTGTTCTTGAATCCCTGTGGGAGCCTACAGAAATTTTTCTGTGACCCCATTACTGAGAAAGCGCTCAAGTATCTGCTTTCTGGTGCAATGTTTTGACAAAAGAAACCATTTGATATGTCTAATGTCGTTTTATATTTTTTCCTAACTATGTTATTCATTAGTGCAGCACTATGCGAATTTTGCACTGCAAATGTTTTGCAACATGCGTTAAGGTGTCTGTAGTCCAAAACTAGACGATATGAATTGTCTGGTTTGGAGACAGGAAACAAAGGATTGTTCATTTGAGAGGTGCATGTTTCAATCACCCCCTGGTATTCAAGTTGATCTAAAATCTCCCTGACTTGTTTCTTAGCTTCTTGCTTAATGGGATACTGCCTTTGTGCAGTCGGTTGACTGTTTAACTGCTGGATTTTGTGAGGAGGAGAGTCCTCATCCCATCCTACATGATTTTTATATACTGCTGGTGCCTGGGCTACTGCCCATTTCCTTGCATAAGTATATTTTTTGTGAATCGGAATGTGATTCGAGAAGGCAGGCATAATCATTTCTTCGCCACGAGGGCACTCCCTGACAAACTCTGGGGGCCAATCTTTTTCAGCTAACAGAATGTCATAGCCTTTTGAGAGTTTATCCCAAAATAGACCCCTTATTTTCCTAGTCTTATCACCCTCTATACGCAGTGTAATTTCGTATATCTTATGGGGCTCGCTAACTCTGGTGTCGGCAGTTTCTACTTGAATGTATTCATTCGTGTCCACTGTCTCCAGATGACTCATCAGGATCTTGCGAGCTATACTGATTTCTGCTGCACTGTCTAGCATTGTCTGTGCCCACTCCCCGTTTTGCAACTGTGTCCTCAGTATTCTCGGCATGTTCGATTACTCTAATACTGGCTACCTTCTTTCTTGGAAATTGAGATTTTTTACTCTGAGCAGGTTCCTTGTCTTTGGACTTGGTGTGCTCCCCTGGGTCTGACCGTCCTATTATTTCCGATTTCTGCGAAAAAGATCGAGATGGACGTGTATCAATACTTTGATATCTATCAGGCTTCTTCAAATTATCCCTATTTCTAAGGTTGTATCTTTTCTCAGAGGGCTCCCTCCGGGGAGACTGGTGTTCTCGAGTCGGAGTTCTTTCCCTCCGTCGAGGAGACCTTCCTCTGGACTGGAAAACTTTTTCTTTGGGAGTGGATTGTTTATTTCCATCCCAACTCTTTTTAGGAGTGTTTGAATTATTTTTAATAAATCATTTTTCAGGATTTTCGAGCAGTTGGGGCTTTACTGGTTTTCCACCCAAGCTGTCTCTACCTAGTTCTTCATAACATTTTCCTATAATTCTGGCAAGCTCAATTGGTTGATCTGTTATATCTGTTTCCTTCAACTTCTTACGGATCGTTTTATCCTCCATTGTCAATTGAACTAACTCTCTATATGCCTTTGTTAATTCTCTTCTTTTAACTAAGAGTTCCGCACTAGACATTTTTTCAATGTCTGGATGTGGTGTGTAGCTGGCTAGAACTGGCCACGTTGCTCCTGGTCTACCTAGTGGACCGAGCCTGGTTATATGATCATTGTGTTTTAGGGCGCCTTTAAACCAGAGCAAATGCTCTTGGAATTTTAATGGGATTTCAATCTCCTCGAAAGGAGCGTACTCATCCGGTGTATCCCCTACTATGTAATAGTGGAACTCGTGTGTTGCGGCGTTTGCCGCTGGAAATTTTATCCATGAATAGAATACCTCTGTCTGCCGATATTTGTGTGCCTCTATCACGAAGACAACTGTGCCACCTTGTGTGGTCAGTCCATTTTAAGTTTTGACGTTATAGATTTTCTTAAATGTGCCGGGATGATTATTGCACCCGGTTCAGTAGTCCCTGTACCATCGGGACCCTGCTGAGTCGCATTTACTGTCGTCTGACATTTTATTGTCAGGAAGGTTTTGCAGAGCAGGTCTCCAAGGAGACAAAGATTAGGTGCACAATATTTTGGAACACTGTATCCTTCAACGTTGAATAAACCGGAGCTTTACACAGGAATCTCTTCCTACTAAGTTTGGGTGGATTTTAACCTTTCACCCACTCCAGACGTCTATTTGAGTATTTACGGTAGAAAGGGGTCTGTGTGAAAAATGCACGACTGAGTTACTCTAACGTCTTGCATTAGTTTTATCGCCTTACCAAACGTTGGGCGCCATGTAGTGTAGTTCCTATTTTCCCAATAGGCCCTGCGCATTGGAATAACATAAACAGTTGTATGGACGTAGAAGTGCGGATCTTCCAGGTCTCCACTGACTATGCTAAACTTAATTGGGTTTGTTACCAACTAGCTCAGAGGTCACTGGAAACTTTCTTGCCTGAATAGGAAGTGATCAGCTTCCCTGGTACAGACAAGAAGGGATTCAGTTGTCCAACAACCACATAAACATGGCAACTTTGCTCCTTAGAATAAGAGTCAATCTCTAGAGTTGTGTGAAACAATAGACAGTTATTTTACTCAGTCAGTTGTGCAGATTACTTTCACCAAGATGCAGAGAATAGATATCGCTATGATTTTACTTGCAATTTTCTCAGAAACTACTGAACGGATTTACACCATTTAAAAAAAGCACAATCTGCGAACAGAACTCTACCTCTCTTCCAAATTAAGTGTAATTCCGTTCAGCCGTTCGGGCTGTAGCCCTGGCTAAAGGTCCCTATGGAAAATTGCATGGGGAAAACACGTTTTGGGACCCCCCTTTTATCTTGGCCCCCGCTTGACGAATCATCCCCAAACTTTCAGGGAAGGAGCGGAACTGAGCAGGCGCCAAACTTATTCCAAATAGAATGTTGTGGATTTCCTATGGAAAGTAGGTCCTAACTATAACTACCTACTGGCGACCGGCAGTAGGTAATATATATATTAGGGGGCATCCTAGAGGTGCTTGGTAACCAGTCACTGTACTAGGCACCACGTGGGACTACGTCGACCATCATGCAGTTCACCTACAGGAATCAGCAATTAGCACACACCTGCAGCCGGGAGGAGGAGCTTGGGAACTACTTCATAGGAAGCGGTGACCGATCCAAATCCAGGGATGTACGGCGTTCTGTGAGACCGGCACTAAAGACGGCCTACTGAGGCCAGAAACGCGTCTGCCTGCATTCTACAGCGTTTCACAGACTTGAAGGACAAACCAATTGTGCTTGCCACGTCGAATAAAATCCCTTTGTCTAACCCGGAGCATGTGTCCCGCTCATTTGTCAAAGAGGTGAGCATTGGATTTGGATATTTATCCGGTTTTGCTGAAGACCGGGTGGGGGCACGCCCTCTCGTTCTGGTGCTCCGCATTGTTTCAGCAAACAAACTTTGGATATAGACAAGTGCTAAATGCGGCGCCCCCCCATGCGTGTAATTTGCCAGCTGGCGAGGAATATCGCAAGGGGAGAGAGGAGGCGGCATTGTGCTGCCTGACTAAGGGGACGACAAAGGGTACGACGGAATCAACTTACCGAGGTGCTGTGTGGCGGCAGAGTTGTTCAACGCCAACAAAGGGGGCATCCTAGAGGTGCTTGGTAACCAGTCACTGTACTAGGCACCACGTGGGACTACGTCGACCATCATGCAGTTCACCTACAGGAATCAGCAATTAGCACACACCTGCAGCCGGGAGGAGGAGCTTGGGAACTACTTCATAGGAAGCGGTGACCGATCCAAATCCAGGGATGTACGGCGTTCTGTGAGACCGGCACTGAAGACGGCCTACTGAGGCCAGAAACGCGTCTGCCTGCATTCTACAGCGTTTCACAGACTTGAAGGACAAACCAATTGTGCTTGCCACGTCGAATAAAATCCCTTTGTCTAACCCGGAGCATGTGTCCCGCTCATTTGTCAAAGAGGTGAGCATTGGATTTGGATATATATATATATATATATATATATATATATATATATATATATATATACACATACATACATCACCAAAACTTCCCTTCAGTGCAAAGAAGAGGCCACACGAGGATTCCTTAGGGAGGTACTTTATTGAGAAGCAAGTGTGGCATGATGCATTTCGGCGTATTCTCGCCTTCTTCAGATGCCAATGCTTTCCGTGGCTCGCATAGACACCGCCTTAAGAATCACCCTCCGCACATCCCATTGGTGGAAATGCTCGCCTCCCACAGTTTTGTATCCGACCACTAGATGCAGTATGGTAGCAGACTGCATCTCCCAGAGTTCATTATACTGGGTTAGTGTTGCGTGGAGGCATTTTTCTCAAAATTGTGCCCATGTTGGCTGGAGCAGTGCAAGGTAAGGCCCGGTGAATGCGAGTGCTGGTAAATAATGTCCCAGTGTCTCCTCCGGTCCCCGCATATGTTCAAGCACCCAGAATAAGTGTCCACCGAGCCGTAGGTTCAAATGCAGAGATTTTCACCTCACGTGCAGGCACGCGCTGCCCCTGGCAGTGGCCCCATGCTTTGCTTGCGCTGGATGGTGGGCTGGAGCTGTCCCAATACCTTGGGCAAAGAAAAGCTGAAACAGCAGGAGCCAGTGAAAGCCCAAGCCGACTTGCTGAACGGGCCCCTTTCGCATCTCTGGCTGACACACACATACACCTACAGACATACATACATACATATGCATAAAACAAAGGTTACAGGGACATTATAGTTAGGAAATGGAATTAAAAAAACCTTAGAAATTCACTGAAAAAGATAATGGGTACAGAAAATGTATAGTTTGGCTCAGGTTTCACTCGTACAAAACCAATGAAATTCAGCAGTTATAATTAGCTGAGCTGAGTTACATTACTCAAGACATTTTGAATGACATCATTGATGACATCATAGATACAACATTAAAGGCACACCTATGGGCTATGAAGGGGCCCCATCTCTTTTATTTTATCTGGTCTGGAAGCAATACAGTCTGTACATGTATTTGCCTACTCTTGATGATTTTCTCATTCAGAGAAATGCCTGATTCTCTCATACAACAGCCCACTTACCTTCTGTATGAACAGACAGACAGAGAAAATCAAGAGGTGGAGATTCTGATATGGTTGTAGAGGATTACTCTCCAAATTCAAACAGATTCTATATGGAGGAATAATGAACCAAGGGATTAGTGTAAGGGTCTTCCAAGAGAATAAGAGAATATAACACAGTTTGAGTTCTGAATCAGCAAAGAGAAATACGGATTGGAGGAGCATAAAACTAACAATAATCTCTTTATGTCTACACAGAACACTTTACAGGCTAATATCTAAAAAAAAAGCATGAATGGTTTAACACCAAATCACAAAAGGCATGCCTTCTAAATAAAGTCCTAACTTTCTGCTGTTTTTCTGTATCAGAGAGCAGGTGTTCCTATGGAAAGTAACATGAGAAATCAATATTTTGGGCCCTCTGGGGATTGGTGTGAACCTTCATAAATGAGCCAAAGTGGCAGAATTTTTTTTTGGGGGGGTGGGGGGGGGAGTTGGGTTAGAGTCATTAAAAAAAGAAAATGCCTTTTCTATAGAAAGTGACCTAACTATAACTATACCGGTTCTAGTACCACCAGTTTAAAATATGTACATGTAGTTATAGTTAGGACCCAGTCTCCATAGGAAAAGGATTTTTGGTTTTGCTATTAAATTTGCCATGTTTGATGAATCTTCACAGAACTTTCCAAAAAATGTCCATTCACCTCAGCACCTTCCTGTGAGAGTTTCAGGGTGATCCCTCAAGCGGGGCAGAGAAAAAGGAAGTTCCTAAAATGTGTTCTCCCGGTGAAATTTCCCACAGGATCTTGAGAGAAAGCTATAGCAAAATTGGCTTAACAGATTAATGCCAAATTTGGCAGAAAACTACATATTTATCCAGAGCATACCTTTATGATTTCGTGTAAATCTGTTAAGTAGTTTTTGAGAAATTAATGTTCAAAATGTGTAGATATCTAGAGACGTGAGAGTACCACAGAACCAGCAGATCAAAGATACAATCTGATTGAATGCCATCAACATCAACAAAGATGTTTGGAAGCCATTTTAGAACTTGGGGCTTCAGCCCATGTGTCATAGAAAGAAAAAAACCAACATACATGGGCAGCGTAAGGATACCCTGGTTCCTAGGCCTTGTGGAGGGGTTTCAGAGGGACCCCACCAAAACCACAATCACTATATTTTTTTAGGGTATCATGGTACAGTGTTTCTAATGAGATACCACAGGGAAAGAAGGCATGGCACTCTTTTTCAATAAAATGTCCGCAAGGTAGGCTAAGGCTTGGGGAAAAGGGTTATTATTATTATTATTATTATTATTATGTTTCTTATATAGCGCCAGAATCGACCCCCGAAGGGGTATCTCCGCGCTTGCCTTGGGAACTCGTCCTGGCTTTTCCCTGTGAGATAGCCCCTACAGGGCATCCCCAAGGTGAAAGCCAGGCATCCCGCCGCGGGGGCCGTTGTGGAGATTAAGCAAGCTTAATGCCCAGAGTTGCAGAGTGTGAACCCATGATTAGGTCAGGCACCGAAGCGAGAATTATCGAGTCCATGGACATTTGAGCTCAAGAACCTGCCGCGTCGGGAATTGAACCCTGGTCCCGGGTCTGACCTCTGCTTCAGGGTCTGCCTGCTCTAACCAGTGAGCCACACTTCTCCACACGCATTTTCACGGTTCACGCATTTTATAATTTATTTTAAAATATGGGGAGTGGGCATGCATGGGGTTCCCACCTGAAGTGCAACCCAGGGGCAGCCGCATTTTGAAAGGAGTTCCAGAATCCCATCCTCAAAATTCAGGGGGGAAGGATTACAGTCCCATGCTTCCAACATTGCGGTATGCAATCCCACTCTCAGGTACATGCTTTTGATGTACTCCCTGTCCTCATGGAGCAGGCACAGAGCAGGAAGCTGGCGACTCCGGCATCAGATTGTGAAGGCCGGGAGTTTCCCATGCAGCTAATGCTAAAAAGCAAGAAGACTCTGGGTGCCCCAGGTGGGATGAGGGCACCCGGAACAGAATCAAAAAGCTGACACTCCAATACAAGAGGTAGCTCCCCTCTGACAATTAAAAATGGAAAAAAGATTGGTGGGGCACCCATGAATAGTCATAGACTCTCTCTCTGTTTCAGCATTGAAGCGCCAAGGCAAATAATTTAATAGTACTGCTCCTGTCTGGGAGTGCACCACACCAACTATAAATGCAAATGTTGTGGGGGGCTTCAGGGAGCACAACAGCCCTCCAGGAATGTTAAAAAAATTACAGTAAGTCTACTGGATCATTGAATGCATTACCCAAGGACAGCTTACCATCATTTTCAAAATACCCCGAGCTGTATGCTCTTCAGCTTTGTGGGGGCCTTCTTGTGGTTGGTCATGTGGCTGCATTTTATGTAATGATGAATAAAAGGCTCAAACATTTTGTTGTGTATTGTTATATTTATTAAACATGCTTTAAAAAACTTTAGTGACAATTGCTAATAAAGAACATTGCTAAGCGCTTTGGATTATGGGTTTTCCATTGGTATTAAGTGTTAATTATAAATTATGATACGTGGCGAATCTATTAATAGGGTGATAGTGTGAATGTTTGACAAAGCCAGTAGGTCAGCTTTGACCACTTGACAAAGTGAATAGACCTGCAATTTATATATTGATGTTTAAAGCCTTTGCTAAAGTTAGTTGATATGCCTTATTTAAAATGATAGCCTCTTATATTGTGATGGGCAAACCTTTAAATAGCAACCCCTTATATTGTGATGGGAAAGGCCAGCGGCCAACTCCACACCGCCCCTAGCCAATATACAGCACAGGGTTGGCAACCTATTGGTGGTTGGGTGAAGGGCCTGGTCGCAGGCTAGGCTGTGCACCCATCCCCACACTTCCATGGTCAAATAATGTGCATACCGGGTTGTTGGCATAGTAGGTATGATAATAAAATCATGCTTTACATTAAAAAAAACTAGAAATTCCCTGGAAATTCTAACGGTTAAAGTAGTGTTATAGTTTGGTCTGATAATATCTTACTTTACATAAAAAAACAACTCAGAAACTCACTGAAAAAGCAAAGGATAAAGTGACATAATTGGCAAAAATGTCAGTTAAAATGTAACATTTCAAACTCTAAAAACTTCTCAAATTCACCATTTATAATTAATTGAAGTAACTATTCTTGAGCCCTCGCCATGCTCTGCTTATGACCTCACATATCCCTTCTTTTAATGACATGTTTTTGATATCATTGACAAAATCTCTCATGGCATTTGAAATTAAATCATTGATGACAAAACTGTGTATGGCAGGGTGTGAATTATAGTTAATTCAAAGAAGGAAGGGCAGAGAGAGGAGGAACAGTGACAGAGGCTGCAGGCTGACCATAGGAGGGAGGCTGGCATTGGCAGGTGCATGATAATGGACCTCAGAGGGCAGGAGGAAGGGGGCAGGGGCACACAACCAGATGGGAGGCAGGCAGGAAAGCAAGCTGACCACAGAGAGCAAGCTAGTATGGGCCGGGATGCCTACTTGGGCTGGAGCAGCAAGCATATAAAGGAGAGCAGGTTGAAGTAGGCATGAGCATGCAAACAAAATAGGCCGGGGAAAGCAGGTGCAGCAACTTGAAAATGGAGGTCAGGACAGCATAGACAGGGGAAGCATAATGGACCATGGAGGGTAAGAGGGAGGATGCAGGGGCACATACACACAGAACGGAGGGTAGGGGAAGGAGCAGCAAGCTGACCACAGAGGGTGGGCCGGTATGGGCAGATGCAAGACAATGGAGCTTGGACAACAGGAGGGAGGGGGCGGGGCACACAATCAGAAAACCTAGTGCAAATGGGGCGCAGGCGGGGTAGCAAGCTGACCACAGAGGGCAAGCTGACCACAAAATTGATTCCGGTCCAGGAAAGACATGGCTTGGCAGTTCGGGCTGGACTGTTCCCTTGAGGCACAGGGTCAAGGCTGATTTGCATATGGCCATGTCTGAACTGGGGTGGTGTGGAGTGCAAAAAAAATATGGATTTAGGCCCAGATCTCTGTACTGGGGTGAATGTATGACATTGTTTTGCATTCTGTCGATCAATTGTTGTTTTTGCATTTGTCACCCCGAGTGGGATGGGTATGCTCAGACGTGAGTCCCATGCTCTCCACACCACTGGAGTCAAGCTATCCTGGCTGAAGACGGCTGATAGCCAGAAACCGGTCCAAGGATGCTTGATTCCGGTCCAGGAAAGACATGGCTTGGCAGTTTGGGCTGGACTGTTCCCATGAGGCACAGGGTCAAGGCTGATTTGCATATGGGCATGTCTGAACTGGGGTGGTATGGAGTGCAAAAAAACGATGGATTTAGGCCCAGATCTCTGTACTGGGGTGAATGTATGACATTGTTCTGCATTCAGTCCATCAATTGTTGTTTTTGCACAAATGACAGGCAGGAGGGTGAAGGGGCACACAGACCACACAGATGGAGAAGAAAGGGCATGTGGGAAGAGTGCAGTGGCAGGGGCATAAAGCTGATTAGCCAAGACAGGTTGGCAGGGGCAGCATACTGACCATGGAGGGCAGGAGGGAGGTGAATGGCAAAGTAGATGGAGAACAGAGAGCAGGCAGGAGGGTGAGCATGAGCACTAAGCTATAACTTAGATTTAGTAGATATTATGCTCTTTTTTCACTGGTATTCTGGTTCATACGAAATGGAATGTCATCGTTGATATTAATGGGATCAGCAATTTATGTAACAGTAAATTTACACCAGTAAATTTCTCACAAGTGTAAGGCACCTTTGTGAATTGCCCCAGTAACATCTCTGTAGACATAAATTATACCAATTTATTAAACCTTGAACACCTTTCAAAAGAGTGTGTTGATTATTTACCTTAACAATATGTGTTGTTAAATATGTAATTTAACATAGAATGTTAAGTCAACTGCTTCACATCTGTTCATTAGCCACTGATAAGGCCTGTACAGCCAGGTCCTATGTGCAGCCTTCTGTAGTTTGTAAAAATACCTCACCCATATTCCTGAGATGAGCAGAATGGTGTACACTATGCCTACAGTCCTACTGCAACTTGAACCGTATATAAGCTACTGTTTGAAATTGCAAGGGGATTTTGAGTAGCATTGGAAAGTTGTAAAGGCCTATAAGGTGAAGGGTTCTGCCTTATGTGGTTTACTGTCTAGTCTGTAGTGACACTCCATTATACACCTATGAGAAAGGCTTCTTTAGAGTGCAGCTTCGCTTCCCTTTGGCCTACAGAGACCAGTGACAAGTTGCACTGGGGTGGAATCTGTAGGACAAACCCAAATATGAGAATTCCAAGAAGATATTAGTACAGCTTTTGGGTCATCGAGGATTTTCATATTTCTGTGGCTCAGCTCAGGATCAGAGCCCAGGCCGTTTGCCACCCTGTTTTGCCAAGTTAATTACATTTCTCTCCAGGAGCAGGAACAAAGGCCTCCCCACTCAAAGGGAGCAACTAACATTTCTCCACTCAACTCCTGAGGAGGAACAGGGTTTGGATGAAGCATCTGCATCAATCAAGCAGCTGTCACTCTGTGCATGGTATGGGCCAGTCCAAGTCAATTTAACAAAGGAGGGAGCCCAGTCCTCTGGGGCCAACACGGATTGGGCTCCCTTTGAAGATTCAGTGCAAAAGTTCCCCACAGTGAAGTCAGCGATGGTTGAAGCTGAGGTCCCCAGAGCAGATGTGATTAGTAACTCCTCGTGATGCCATTTTGAAATGTCCCAAAAGGCTGTGCAGGAAGGTTGAGACAGGGGCGGAGAGGTGATGTGGCACCCCAGGAAAGGCCAGAGGTGCCTCACTTCTAGAACCTTCTGCCCCTACTTAAAAGGTCCTGTGCTGGTGTGAGAGCTCTCTCTTGGTTGTGACTTTCTACTGAAGGCAGCAGTCATGGCCCACTGGAAGGAGAAACCCCCTAAAATCCATCTGGACTAAAGACTCTGAATATAGTTGCCCCCATGACCAATGAGGCTCTCCCTAGTACCAGGGAAGCTTGTTCCCTCACACTCTCCTGAGGACTAGTAGGAGGAAAGACTGAACTTCTGTGCCAAGGAGGAGAGAAGTCCCCGAGGAGAAAAAGGAGAAAGGCTGGCATAAGGAGCCAGTTAAAGCATCTCCTTGCAAGGTTTGTTACCTTAGAGGCCAGGAGTTCCCAGGATGGTGGTCTAGCTGGCTAGCATTCCCCACCAGGAGAACAATGATCCCAGGATGGATTAATATGGTCCAACAGGGCCCAAGATATCATCCAGAGAAGAATTCAACCTTTGGCCCACACATGCGCCATCGGGGCACATGGAGGTCCGTTGCAGCATTCCTCGATACCCCAGGGCAGACCAGGGCTTGGGGATCACTGCATGGAGCATCTTTAATTTATTTACTGGCCTGTTGGTGGTGTGGATTGGGCCCCCTCCCCAGCATTCAGTGGACCTGGGGACCCCAAACCCCAGGCCAGTTTATGGATGGGGACCCATGATCCCAACTCCGGGCCCCCAATGGCAGAGGAGAACGTGGGAGAACTATAGTGCTTCCCCTTTACAGAAGAGAGGAGGAGGCAGGCCAGGAATTCCATCCCCAAGCCCTTAAGAGGGGAGTGAAGCCATACACCCCCCACCTGTGGTTGGCCTGCCCCGCTACCCGTTCCTTTGTCTTGTGGGAGCAAGCAGCCACCACCAGAAGGATCACCTGTCCACAGGATCGGGCAGGCAAAGAGAACTGCCCACTCTCATGGCAGCACAGAGTGAGCTGCCCACGCGGGGAGTAGGCCATCGGCAGCCAGGGGTTGGTCCCTAGGCTGCCCCACAACAAAAGAGGCACGCAGGTGTGATCCGGTAGAACCAACCATCCCCCTAAAAGAAGAAGCACATCGTGCAGCACAAGGCTGCATGGCTCCAAAAAAGGCAGCAGCTCTCCCCTGCTCAGCAAGAGAGCTGCTAATAAAATACGCACAAGCTCCTGGAGGAGCCCCATAATACTCTGCGGGGCTGAACTTGGCCAAAACCTTTTCTGCTGCTTGTAGTGGCCCCAGGACAGCTGGCCACCACCAATTACCCCAAAGAGGCCCAAAGGGTTTCATTAAAAGTACTGAACCTAAGTTTTTTTTTTTTTAGTGTTCAAACTGCTTTATTGCATGTTTTATACAGTACACTGCTTCATGCGCCTACAACCCTGAGGCCGGCAGTGTTTTGTGCGGATCAATAAGGAAGTTGTAATTGGTGTAACACAGCCTTGGAACCGGCATCCCGGAGGCCCGGTGGCGTATAATAGCATTATTCGATGAGTGTCCTGTATCTAGTGCAGAAATATATACCTGAGAATTCACTGCAGTAGAACAAGGTTTTCGTTTTTATCAGTTTCCAACATTAAAGAAAACTGTACGGTCTCGCAGACACACTTGAGAGTGGAGTTCCTGGTCAACAGAGTAGCTTATGTATCGATGGTCATTCATTGCTATGCATTGATATATCAGCAGTCACTGTGGTACGTATTCGTCTGGAGGATAAGAGCTATGTGCAGCACTATGGGGGATCGCCAAGTATGGTGATGAGGGTGTATAGAATAAGCAGGGCGGCAGGGACTACATAATGGGCGAGGGCCCAGCGGCAATGTCTGCGTATACAGCGTCTGTTGGTAGCATGTGGGGGAGTTCCGTGCAAAGTTGTGACCAATAGTGTAACATGCAGGGTAGCGTGCCGGGGTAATAAAAAGTGAGTTGTGTATGCGTCGGCAGGCAGTGTTTCTTATTCCTAGGTGTTATCAGTTCAGCTGATCGCTACATGTCCTCCCTCTGGTACTACGCTATCATCTGCCTGGGCAAGCAGATAGCCGACCAACGGGCCCCAAATATCCTTAGGTCGGTAAGGGTTTGGTAACAATTCAGTAAAGGTGATGTGCTGTTCCTGACAGTAAGTCATGTCTGCCAACCAGTCTTTGAATTTAGGTGCTCTGCCTCGGCCCTAGCGACACGCCACCCGTCACCGCGCCAAGAGCAATGCGGTATCTACGAATTTTCTGCAGGTTTTTGGAATGTGTGGTGTGTGTCCGAGTAGCGTGAGGAGCGGCTCTACAGTTATGGTTTCCCTGGTCATTGCAGTAAGAGCGTCGGATACCTGATGCCAGTATAGATAAACAGGAGGGCAAAGTACTGAAACTAAGTTTACCGGGTCCCCAAAAGAAGGGCCATCCCAGGCTTCATTGTTTGTTTCAAGCCCACCCATGGATGATGCATGTGCTCAGCAGCTGGAAGTGCAGTGCCCTCTAGGTGTCAAGTCTATGACTGCAGTTACTGTGGACTGAAGATGTCTAAAGAATGGTATATGTTGTCCATTGCCCTCAAGGGGCAAAGTATATGCTTACATGTTTTGTGATCAAAATGTTATGCCCTATAGGGGCTGTTTTTATAATTGCTTTTCCAGTGGTTGAACGTATATAAAATGCTGATCAAAGTGCATATGCTTTATTAACATTAATAATTACATTCACACATGGTTATTTTTGATTATTGCATGCACTCCTAAAAGGATAATACTTTTTACATGTCATTTGTCGAACTTGGAAACTTACCTTATGTGTTTATATAACCCTTAAGGAGATCAGAGGGGATTATACAATGTAAACCGAGGTGATTCCGCCAGCCATATGTATATTAGTATATTACTGTATACTTTTACTTTTCTAATGGAAAAGCACAGACTAGATAATTATTTATTGAGTGTTATACAGCTACCCTGAGAAAATCAAACGCTACAATGGGGTGTTTGGTACCCATTGGAGGGTAAATCTGGACTCATTACTTGTGCAGGCCGCACAACTAATGGCCTGTTTCCTTACAGGGCGTATTCACAAAAACCATTTTTGAAGTATATAAAGTAAACTAGTTTACATGCTCAAAATGCAGTTCATAAACCTCTGGCCGGAGAGCTCCAGCTCCACCTCGCCTATATTTATGTACAGAGATCTTTGCCTTGGAGGTGAAGATCTCCCCACAGGTAGAAATAGGTTTTACTACTGAATGTGGCAATGACAAGAGAGAGTGCTGGGCAAATGTGGATTAAGTCTTACAAAATGGGTAGAACCAATGGAGGCGGGGAATAACAGTAACACAAGGAAGATATAGAAAAAATAGATTAAATAACATTAAATTAAATGATAGTCAAACTAAGTTTCATTTTTATTAATACATAATGTTAACAAAATAAATAAATGTTTTAATATGCCTTGTAATATTTTAATCAAATATATGGTAAGTGATGCTATATAACTTACCTCCTAGACTCTGAAACATTCAAGACAAATGATAACGAACAGAGGTGGGAATTAACATCTAATTTCATTGTAACATTTTGGTAAACAATAAAAAAAAGAAAGTTAATTCAATACGATGTTAAGTTGTACTGCAGATGAATTGTCCATGTTTTGCATGGTAGACCTAGGTGAACGTAAGTTAGGGAAACGTTTTTTTTCAAATTAATTATTGTTTTTAATATATAATGAAATGTCTTAAAATGTCATTGATTTCTGCAGGAAGATCTCCACCCTCGTGGTGAAGATCTCCCAAAACAGGCAGACGGTTTTGTTGTAGCACCACTGGGTCCTTTTGCTCACTAACCTTTTTCTTATCACTCGGCTTGGATCTCATTCACTTGGTCCTTCGATGGATCTTGCTTCATGTCGAGAAGGGTTGGACATAGGGTATCCAACTCCAGTTATACAATGAGGATAAGGGATTGGATAACTGACTGACAATCTCATAATTAGACTCATATATATAACTCTTTAAACTAATCTATAGAAGTAAAGTATTATCACTGCTAGACCAAATCTCCTGAAGAAATTTAGTCGAACCAAGATCACACAAACCAATAATTCAGTCAGAGCTATGCAGAATAATAACACTAGTATTCTGCTATCCAGAGATATCCCTATTATAATTCCCTCTGCTCATTTATAACCCAGTTGGACTTTACAATGAATTTCTGGAGACAAATCATGGAGAGACAGAAATAGGATTTAGTTAAAGTTAAAGATTTGTATCATAATTTTAAAAGGAGTAACTACATCAATATAAGGCATTTAGGATCTAAGAGTACAAGATAATCAAATCACATTTTGAGTTTGCCATTAATCACCAAAGCTCTGAGAAAGTTCAGAAAGGAATATAAACCATGACAGCTTAAAGGTACTCTCCCATGACAGGGAAAGAAGTCCTGGAATAGCGCACAGAGTGTATGAGTCAGTCGAAAGGAAAGCAAAAAGAGTCTGCAAGGAAGTTCCAAAGAGCTCTGTATGAAGATTATTTCCTAAAAGTTTCAGAGCATTTGGTTTTAGTATAAATGTGCAGCACTCTTTTCTCATTTCTTACTTGGTGCACAATTTTCATGTATACAAAATATGGAGTTTAGAATGAGACTCCTCAATACACACGTAATGTCACCTAGATTACATTGGTTTTTATTAATTCTTCTAATGTATTCTTAGGTTATTAAAAACCTTTACAATTTCCACATAAAAAAGAACGTAGCAGCAAAATTCATAATTAAAAAGTCAAAAAGCATATCATAAAACATTAATTCCTTATGTTAAAATAGTCGGAGCAGTGATCAGTGATTATTATCAGATACAATGAGTTGGTAAAGTCTTTGCACTATATGGCTGAGATACCCGCCACCCCCTCTCAACACAATCCCCAAAAGGAGGGAAACCGGAAACAGTTCTTGAAGTTTTTGGATGTGGGGAGGGAGTGACCCTCCCCCGGCCGTATTTATTAAAACAAAAAATTAAAACATTAAACGTTTCATTTTATGTACAATTTCATTATCACATTGCGATGTTTGGCTCACCTTAACATATTCTCTAATACAGAGTTTCTCCTAGCCGAACTAGCATCCAACAAAAACATTTCTCTAGAAACACTGAAATTGTACATCCTAACGTTTAAGGGCCAACGGCAAGGTCATAACCGGTGTCAAGATCCCTAACCAGACTTACCCCTCCCACTTGTGAGGGGCGACAGCACAGAGGCTTACCTCAAGTGCAAC
This sequence comes from Lissotriton vulgaris, assembly GCF_964263255.1. Taxonomy (NCBI): domain Eukaryota; kingdom Metazoa; phylum Chordata; class Amphibia; order Caudata; family Salamandridae; genus Lissotriton; species Lissotriton vulgaris. The sequence goes on from NC_141694.1 coordinate 1,305,500,888, forward strand.
TACTAACAATTTCCCTTGACTTGACGGGGGCACTTAAGACTCGACGCCATTTAAAGGTCGTTCGAAGACTTGTGTGTGGTATCTAGAAGGTATCGTGGACCTCCCCCCATCCCACACAACTTACCGCATCTGCCGTCGCAGATGACCCTGGCCCCGGGAAATTCCCCAGGAGGGGGCTGTAACCCCTCCTACAAAGGAAGGGGCCTTGACCGCCTTTCCTTTACTTCCGGCGACCCGCCCTTAGACGGGACCGCCTCCCCACTGAGGGGCCAATGGCCACCTCTCCCGAGCGCTCCCATCCGTGTTGGGTGACGCCCACTCATAGGGATCTACCAATTAGTGCTCACCGATCATGACCTTACCGCCTACCAAAAAATAAATACGACAATTTTTATTCAAACCTACAAAAAACATTGGTCGCTACGACCGAAGGAACATGCAAAAAATGCAACACTACATCAAATCATTTTAATCGAAACAACCTACACAATATTCACCATACTTTATTATGATCAACAACAAACTGATACTTTCACAGCCTGTAAACGGAATGGAAAAATAAACTTATAAATTCACTTTATTGCACAACAACTTGCTGTCCTCAGGGGCTGGTGGGTGGGTCAAAATTGGCTCTTCGTTCTGTCCCGAGCTCACGTGTAGCGAGGAGGTGCAGCTTCGGAGCACAAGAACAAGAGGACGTCTTCTGGTCTTGCGTCTCTTTTTATCCGTCTTCAGGGCGGGCGAGAACCCGCCCCTGCCCGCCCCTAGGGCGGGGCTGGCTACGTCGGTGTCTAGGCCAGCCCACTTTAGGGCGGGAAAAAGCGCGCCCCGGCTACGCCGCTTCGGGCATACCAGCCGAGACACGCCTCCCGCCCAAAAATGGCTTCCCGGGGGGATCGAGGCACTCCACCATACGTTCGGGGGGACCGAGTGGTCGCCCCTTTCCATATGGCTGAGATACCCGCCACCCCCTCTCAACACAATCCCCAAAAGGAGGGAAACCGGAAACAGTTCTTGAAGTTTTTGGATGTGGGGAGGGAGTGACCCTCCCCCGGCCGTATTTATTAAAACAAAAAATTAAAACATTAAACGTTTCATTTTATGTACAATTTCATTATCACATTGCGATGTTTGGCTCACCTTAACATATTCTCTAATACAGAGTTTCTCCTAGCCGAACTAGCATCCAACAAAAACATTTCTCTAGAAACACTGAAATTGTACATCCTAACGTTTAAGGGCCAACGGCAAGGTCATAACCGGTGTCAAGATCCCTAACCAGACTTACCCCTCCCACTTGTGAGGGGCGACAGCACAGAGGCTTACCTCAAGTGCAACTACTAACAATTTCCCTTGACTTGACGGGGGCACTTAAGACTCGACGCCATTTAAAGGTCGTTCGAAGACTTGTGTGTGGTATCTAGAAGGTATCGTGGACCTCCCCCCATCCCACACAACTTACCGCATCTGCCGTCGCAGATGACCCTGGCCCCGGGAAATTCCCCAGGAGGGGGCTGTAACCCCTCCTACAAAGGAAGGGGCCTTGACCGCCTTTCCTTTACTTCCGGCGACCCGCCCTTAGACGGGACCGCCTCCCCACTGAGGGGCCAATGGCCACCTCTCCCGAGCGCTCCCATCCGTGTTGGGTGACGCCCACTCATAGGGATCTACCAATTAGTGCTCACCGATCATGACCTTACCGCCACAGGTCCGGATAGTTGACCGGCTATCCGGACCCCCCACAAAACTCCTACCTAAAGGTCATGGTTTAATGATTTTAACCAGGCTAAGAAGTCTCCTATGAGTAACTCATTCCCCACCCTCGACAAATGCACACCATCCCCCAGATACATACTGTCATCATTAATACAACTATGCGAGATCGAATGCAATGTCTTGGAACGGAACAACCTACTCACTTTGTTATTCAGTTTTCTAACAGAATGATTTAAAGCAGGGATCGAGATAGCCCCCCGCCATACTTTTCGTGGGATCATATGAGACCACGCAATTATGCACCCCGGAACTCTCCTTGCTAACCAACTTACCGTGGAAAGCATAGTCTCCAGGAGAAGTCGTCTACCGGTAGTGACCAAATCATTACCCCCTAAATGCACTATGACTATGGACGGCGGTGACCTTCTCCGCTCTAACAAACCCTCAAAAAATTCCTGAAACTGGTCAATACAGAGACCGCCCCTTCCGTAGAAGGACACTCTGTACCCGTATTCCCCAGGTACGTGAATCATGTCACCTGCTTTGAATACGTCCGTGGCCCGTCTCACGTATGAGTGGCCCACGACCCACACCTCCTTCCTTACAGCTGGTGATGTGCAACCGCTGGCCTGGTGTTGGGTCGACTGCACAGTCCGCCCTGCCTCGTAGGCTTGCGCAACTGAAAACAAACAAAGACAAGAGGCGTGAGTACATGATTACAGCTTCACAACATGTGCAATCGCACGTACCTCTTATAACAATTGGAGGACCAACGCCCCACACGTTTTACTTGTTCTACATTAAGACCCCTGGCTGTAGCTTCAGTGGCAGCCCCTATTCGAAAGGAATGGGTCCCAAATTCGCCCGGGTCCAAGCCCGTTGCGGCAATGGCCATTGCAAGCACCCGCTGAAACTGAAACCTCGTCAGTGGGGTGGCGTCTGCATGCCTCAACAATGTCCCCCCCCATGATGCCACCCTTCGTGCTAGGTAGTCTTCTAAGCACTGTACCGGACACATGGAGGATCCGGGGGTCCGGCGAATGATCGTGCAGTCCCCCCTCCCGTCTTGGTCGGACTTGGACCTGAGAAAGGAGACAATCATCGCATCGCCCCTGATCTGGACATGTTCCCTGCACAAGCCCCCCGACACATCCTGTTTGTTCCTTGCAACCAGCTCACTAACTCTCATAGCCCCGTGAAATGCCAGCGTAAATGCAGTCCGGAACAAACAGGTCTCGAAAGGGGACGAGCACGTGTTAGGGAGTGAGGCCAGTAACTGGGCCAACCTATCCAGACCTATCGGTCGTCTTACGTCTACTCTGCGACCCTCTAGGCGTTGCCACCCACGCAGCGCTTTTTGTACTGTAAAAGACGCTGTCGGGTCCTGGATGCCATGGGCCTTGGCAACAAAGGAAATGGCGGCACGATGCCTTTGGGCCGTAGCCACCGATTTCCCAGCCCTACGTAAAGACATCAGAAAAAGTACTACACACTCTTCCTGCCCCCACAGTCCCCCTCTCTCTGCCCCCAAAAAGGCTAAATAGGCCTGAAACGCCCCTTCATATGCCTTCCTTGTCCTGGGTGCTAGACTCTCTCCCACGAGGTGACGAAGTTCGGGGCACCGAGAGACCAGAGAGCTTCGGGGAAGGGTGCCGGCTCTGGGTCCGCTGAAGGAAGGAAACCCGAGAAAGCCTGCATGTGAAAACGAGACAGTGCATCAGCAGCCTGATTCATCACCCCTGGGACATGTTTTGCTCTGAATATCACGTTCAGTTGTATACACAGTAAGACAATTTCTTTGAGCAGCCTCAAAATCAATTTACAACGGGCTGCCTGACTATTGATGCATTCTACCACGGTCATATTGTCGGACCAGAACACGACAGAATGATCTCTGAACCCGTCTGGCCATGTTCTCAGGGCCACCAGAATGGGAAATAGTTCAAGGAAAGCTATATTACCCGTCAGCCCCTTCTCGTGCCACCATAGGGGCCACTTTTGTGCTGACCATTTTGTGCCGAAGATGGCGCCAAAACCTATACTTCCTGCTGAATCTGTCCATAGCCCAAGCTCTTCGGAGGACACGGCTGGCTTGTTCCAGACGACTCGGCCATTGAAGTCCGCCAAAAATGCCAACCAAATCCGCATGTCCTGGCGGACTTCGGCCGATAATCTCGTGCGATGATGCCCCTCTCTTAAGCCAACCATTGATTGGGCAATCGAGCGGGAAAACGGGCGAGCCATTGGGACCACCCTCAAGGCAAAGTTCAACTTTCCCACTAACTGTTGCAACTGGTGCAGTGTAACCTTAGGTGCATTTAAACATACTTGGAGGGCTGTCCTGAATTTCAACACTTTGCTAGCTGGTAAACGGAAACACCCCTCCCTTGAGTCCAACTCAATCCCCAAAAACTCGAGGCAAGTCGTGGGACCCATAGTCTTACCCGGTGCCAGTGGCACGCCAAAATGACCCATCAACACACAGAATTCATCTAAGGCCTGGGCACATTCGGGACTTCCGGCGGAGCCCAGGAACAAAAAGTCGTCAAGGTAGTGCATTACATTTCGAAAACCCGTTTTCTTAGTAAACACCCATTGCAGGAAAGTACTGAATTGCTCAAAATAAGCACATGATATAGAGCAACCCATTGGCATACACCTGTCCATGTAAAATGACCCCTGGAACCCGAATCCCAAAAGACGCTGATCGTCTGGGTGTACCGGGAGCAACCGGAACGCTGACTCGATATCAGATTTCGCCATCAACGTCCCGGGCCCCAGGCGATTCAAGATGGCTACTGCCTCATCAAACGATGCGTATCGCACCGAACAAACTTCCGGATCAATTGCGTTGTTCACCGAAAGACCATGTGGAGCAGACAGATTATGGATCAAACGGAACTCACCTGGGTCCCTCTTGGGGACCACCCCTAACGGAGAACAAACAAAATTCGGTACCGGGGGTACACTAAACGGGCCGGCAACCCGTCCCCGGCTAACCTCTTTCTGAATTTTCTCATGCACTACAGATGTATGCTGTAACACGGAAAGTTGATTTTTGCACATCCCTACCCCCTGAAAGTCCCCCACCGGGATGCGGAAACCATGTGAAAAACCGTTCCGCAGCACCCCGGCAGAAGCACGATCCGGGTAATCGCTGAGCCAGGGAATCATTGCCAAGGTATCAATCGGGGTTGGTAACGGCGCCCCTCGGCCAAGCTTAGACCTGTTTGGCGCCCCCCTTACCCCCGTTCTCACCCGTTCTGGCTCTGCACGATGACTCAGGATGGGACGACCCACACGTACTACATTCGTGTTTGAATTTACACAATCCCGGAGGCCTGGTACATTTCCCTTTGTTAAAATTAAAACAGAAACCCTTTCTCCCTGTATTGCCTGCGGGCCTCGACTGGTCGTCGGTGCTCGTACTTGGTCGAAAGGGCGTCCCCACATTTTGGCGGGAGTAATCAATAACATTGCTCCCAACCAATGGCATTCTTAACATTCCCGATTCTTTCATTTTATCCCATGTTACAGAATCGTAACAATCCCAAGTCAAACTCTTGTTATGTTCCTTCTCTTTCCTGAACAGGTTGTCATAACAAAACCAATGGTTACCTTGATACGATGTCGAGTACCCCATAATTCGTGATTGATAAACGGGAAACTCAGGAAGCAACTCGGGCCTACGTCCCCCCAAAATCGATGTGAAAATACCCCACGCATTGCCCCAGTTGCCAATAGTCTCATTCACCTTAAAGGCGGCCATTTTTGCGCGCCAAACACTCGGATGCATTAAGTCCTTCTGACTCTTAACATGCTCCATATCATAATGGTCAACAAGCAAGGAGAAAATATTCACATACTCCCCAGACCAGATCTTTTCCTTTATAGCCAAAGGTACATGTTGTCCCAGTCTCTCTCTACGAGAGGGTGCTGACTCGTCCCTTGCAATCGGCAATGGCCGCTTACCTGAACCGGACGCGACTTCTGCCGCTTGCGGCTTGTCTTTAGCCGCCTCCCTTTTCTCACGAAGTCCTTTTATCAGCGCCTGTGCCTCGGCAGCCGCGGCGCCATCACTACTATCCCCCAACCATGCTGCTAGCTGTGCTGCCAGCTCGGGGGGCATGTCTCCCTTGGGTGTCGGGGTGACGACGACAGGGATTGGATTCCCCTCGATCGGTACTGGGGTCGGCGCCTCGAGCGGGGTAGAGGGAACCGGGACGTCTCCACCGGCTGGAACCCTTCTCGGCCTCTTAGGTCTCCCTCCAGCCGGCGCAGGGCCCGTACCCTCCTCCCCGTCCCGTTCTGCCAACCGTTTCTTTATGTCGGACACTTCTTTGCAAAGGGCCCGCACCATCTGGTCGGTCGTCATTCTCTTCGCGCCTTTCTTGGGCATCTCCCCGAGGAAGTATCTAGAAGACAAAGAAAAGGATCAAAACGCTCAAAATTGGCTCTTCGTTCTGTCCCGAGCTCATGTTAAAATAGTCGGAGCAGTGATCAGTGATTATTATCAGATACAATGAGTTGGTAAAGTCTTTGCACTATTCTTTGTCTAAACAACTTTCCAAGAGTTTTAGTGATACTGAAGCTTAAGGTGCCTAAAGAAGAAATGAGAAGGGGATAGGGATCAAGGAAACATATTCCAATTGTTAAAAAGTCAATGTTTGGGTCTCTGTAAGAAGACAACTGTGCAAGGCAATGGTGTGTTACTGTTGAGTGCTATGCTCCAGCATATGTCTTCTGGATGGAGGACCTGAATATTTGTTGTTTACTGAAAAGTGGCACTGTGAAAGTCTTTTGGTTGCAGATTAAATAACATTAAATTAAATGATAGTCAAACTAAGTTTCATTTTTATTAATACATAATGTTAACAAAATAAATAAATGTTTTAATATGCCTTGTAATATTTTAATCAAATATATGGTAAGTGATGCTATATAACTTACCTCCTAGACTCTGAAACATTCAAGACAAATGATAACGAACAGAGGTGGGAATTAACATCTAATTTCATTGTAACATTTTGGTAAACAATAAAAAAAAGAAAGTTAATTCAATACGATGTTAAGTTGTACTGCAGATGAATTGTCCATGTTTTGCATGGTAGACCTAGGTGAACGTAAGTTAGGGAAACGTTTTTTTTCAAATTAATTATTGTTTTTAATATATAATGAAATGTCTTAAAATGTCATTGATTTCTGCAGGAAGATCTCCACCCTCGTGGTGAAGATCTCCCAAAACAGGCAGACGGTTTTGTTGTAGCACCACTGGGTCCTTTTGCTCACTAACCTTTTTCTTATCACTCGGCTTGGATCTCATTCACTTGGTCCTTCGATGGATCTTGCTTCATGTCGAGAAGGGTTGGACATAGGGTATCCAACTCCAGTTATACAATGAGGATAAGGGATTGGATAACTGACTGACAATCTCATAATTAGACTCATATATATAACTCTTTAAACTAATCTATAGAAGTAAAGTATTATCACTGCTAGACCAAATCTCCTGAAGAAATTTAGTCGAACCAAGATCACACAAACCAATAATTCAGTCAGAGCTATGCAGAATAATAACACTAGTATTCTGCTATCCAGAGATATCCCTATTATAATTCCCTCTGCTCATTTATAACCCAGTTGGACTTTACAATGAATTTCTGGAGACAAATCATGGAGAGACAGAAATAGGATTTAGTTAAAGTTAAAGATTTGTATCATAATTTTAAAAGGAGTAACTACATCAATATAAGGCATTTAGGATCTAAGAGTACAAGATAATCAAATCACATTTTGAGTTTGCCATTAATCACCAAAGCTCTGAGAAAGTTCAGAAAGGAATATAAACCATGACAGCTTAAAGGTACTCTCCCATGACAGGGAAAGAAGTCCTGGAATAGCGCACAGAGTGTATGAGTCAGTCGAAAGGAAAGCAAAAAGAGTCTGCAAGGAAGTTCCAAAGAGCTCTGTATGAAGATTATTTCCTAAAAGTTTCAGAGCATTTGGTTTTAGTATAAATGTGCAGCACTCTTTTCTCATTTCTTACTTGGTGCACAATTTTCATGTATACAAAATATGGAGTTTAGAATGAGACTCCTCAATACACACGTAATGTCACCTAGATTACATTGGTTTTTATTAATTCTTCTAATGTATTCTTAGGTTATTAAAAACCTTTACAATTTCCACATAAAAAAGAACGTAGCAGCAAAATTCATAATTAAAAAGTCAAAAAGCATATCATAAAACATTAATTCCTTATGTTAAAATAGTCGGAGCAGTGATCAGTGATTATTATCAGATACAATGAGTTGGTAAAGTCTTTGCACTATTCTTTGTCTAAACAACTTTCCAAGAGTTTTAGTGATACTGAAGCTTAAGGTGCCTAAAGAAGAAATGAGAAGGGGATAGGGATCAAGGAAACATATTCCAATTGTTAAAAAGTCAATGTTTGGGTCTCTGTAAGAAGACAACTGTGCAAGGCAATGGTGTGTTACTGTTGAGTGCTATGCTCCAGCATATGTCTTCTGGATGGAGGACCTGAATATTTGTTGTTTACTGAAAAGTGGCACTGTGAAAGTCTTTTGGTTGCAGTGATAAAGATTGCTGGTCACTTGCTGCCAGAGCTTTTTCCCCTGCAGCTTCTATAAACCGTACAAAGCGACACAATAACTGTACTTCTCCACCTCCGAGGCATGCCTTCACTGCTTTTATGCAGGATCTTATCCCCTTGATTATAAAGATGGGCTGCAGTAGCAGTCGCAGATCAACTTGTAGTTCTCTGCAGATACGCAATAAGTACACTCGTATCCACTTTCCCACATAAGTGACATGTAGTCTGAGCCAGAGACCGTTTCCAGGGGGTAAGATGCAGCAGGAATGGTAGAATGCCCATTCAAAAATAAAGGTATTTTTCTTTCGTTCTCCTGTTGAATGCTGCACGTAGATAAGATTGCGGTGAGGAATTGGCATAGCTCTGCACAACGAACCACCCATGGGCCCTTTCAGTGAATGCCGCCTTATCTTCTACTAGGGATAGCCTTTTCACTGTCTTATTTACAAGTTATTTAAAACAATGATGTGTCCCTGAGGCTGCCCAGAGATCCTCAAGGCACAGATGGTCTATTGATGCTGTCAAGTAACTCATGGGTACGCATTCCTTCTTTAAGTGTATTTAGTTCCATAACTCTATATCGAAAAAAGGTATAGGGAGGGCTTTGAAAGTTAAAGCAGAACAATCTAGAATGTTAATTTGCATACACTGAGGAAACGTTGATTTGCAGGCTATCCATGGGCCCAAATTATGAAAAATGAGTCCCATTGGACTGGGAGAAAGCTTCTCTCCTGCAGTTGCAATTTGCAGACTCAAACAGGCCCACAGCATAAAGGTTTCTATTGTTGCCACTCCTAAGCAACTTGGTGGGAAAAAAATGAATGGGGGGAAAAAGAGATCATGAATAGCATCACCTAACCACCAGGCCTTTATGAGGAGTCCCAACGAGACACGTCATACCATAATTTTTCTTTAAAAGCATTTTTGTTTATGGGTTCCGCAGGCTGGGTTCATGGACACCAGAACGGCAAAATGAGAGCTGCTCACCCTGCTTAGCGGCTTATAAAATGCAACTACGGGAGCTAGGACCTGCAGCAGGTCTGGGGAATTGGCCAAACGTCCTGTGCAAGAGCGTTGGCACTTAAACAAAGTGAGAGGGACCCTAAGCACATAAAGGACTAGGTTCAAACGAAAAAAGCACAAAGAAATGTCCTCTGGGAATAATTTAAAATCCCTACTGGTCAACACTTCCACACACAGCATACCACACCTCAGTCATCAAACATCCAAATTGGAGGGTTACTGTTCAGACTAAATGCGCAACGTGTTGACATAAAATCTTTCAAGCTGTACGTCTGTCTATTCAATTTATTAAACATATTTCACAATATAATATTAAAAAACACTTAACATGCAAAGTACTTTATATAGAGTAACAATTGTCAATAGAAACCTTCATATAGCTTCCAATACTTCCATACAAGGAATTAATTAAATACAATGTTAAAAACAAAACACGAGAGTTGAAACAGACATTAATCTTTGTCATAAACGACTATATCCATCTATACAAATTGTTCAGATGAACCTGATGCACTGCTGTCCATCAGCAACTAAGGTAACATCAGATTGGCGGATTTATGGTGAACAAGTGTTGACGCGTTTCAATGGTTTAGTCTACTTGGAACATCTTTATGAAGACAGTAATTTATATACTCTTGATGAATTAATACATCTAAAACAAAGAAACATGTAATAAGCAAGGAAAATGAATCTAAAACAATGGACATCATTTCTTTTTATCAACAAACTGTATTATAATAACTCTATCATATCTAAGCCATTATTAAAAAGCAGAAAAGGACCATTAGTGATGCAAACACCACCCTTGTTTTAATCCAGCCATTGCCCCTCCAGCACGATATCATTTAAAGAAAGGGTCATTCATCATACTAACACAGCCATTATTTTTTATAGCAACAGTACACCTCCTTATGTTGTTGCACACCAGTCATCAATTATTACCAGTCACAGTCACATTACATCCTTTCCCACACTGCACAACACATGGGGTGTACGATGGCCATCTTCCTCTAGTCTTCACTGCATACAGCTAAAAAGTGTGGGACTTATTTACAAGCCCCTTGCGCCACCGGTGTGTAATTTATAATCACATAAAAAGTGATGCACCTCATTCCAACCCCCAATGAGCACTAATATTAGCAAAATAAAATCAAAGATTCATGTGACCTCTTCAATGATGTCATCAAGGATGTCATTTGAGATCAGTAATGTTACAGATGATACCGTACTTGAAATCGTCGGGTGGTAGTGCCTTTTTTTGCCCTCTATGTAAACCAGTTAAATCAACATTTTGACTATGTTTAACATAGATGTACATTGTGCTTTTGCGTTCATTGATTATTATCTTCTCCTTATCCTCAGACTAACAAACCAGAAAGAAGCACACAATTTGAATCCCCTCACCTACCCTCCTGTATTAACAAGCTGAAGTGGCTTCCTTACTTTGTAAATCACAATGTTCATTGCAATAATTTGGTTAATTCAGCCTTTGTCTGACTTGTAGGTCAGATAATTGATCAAAAATCAGGAAGCACACAATTGGGTGGCCTGCCAGTACCTCCCATGGGCCATTCTGAAACGTGAAGTGAATATGGAAACATTCTTTATTCCTCTACACTTGACTTGTCATGCCATGTCTCTTCTATTCATTAATATGTTTTTTCTGGTTTAGGTCAATTGACCCTTTGCTGAATTGCAAGTAACCCTTCTCTAAAAATTACTAGAGTATATGGGCACAGTCAACTATTCCTCATTTCCTGCCTCTTTCCCTATCTTTCATTAGTCCAGGAATTAGAACCACCATCGGCCCTGCCCTTGAGTGAGTTGATCTTCTTTTGAAAGTTTTGCCCATGATTAACCCTTCAATTTATAGATATTGATATCGTCTCTTCTTTTCTTCTGCATTTCTTTGAAGACCTTTTAAATACTTGTTCAGATGATACACTTTTATTCCTGTGGGTCCGAATGCTGTTGACATTTCTCTATAAATACCACAACTCGATTGATTCACGTATGCTTTCAATTAGAATTATTTGAACTACTCATCCAGACCTTTTATGGACAAATGTCTTTCTTCATAATCTATGATTCACCATTCCTCTGCCTTACCCACTTTGAGCACTGAGTACGTTCTTGTTCTTTTCACTTAATGTGCCTTAACAATGTTTTGATTCAATGTGTTCTCAAATGCCAGGACCTTGTAAACATTTCAACAACCTTTGTTCCGAAATAACCCCTAAACTTCATCTCATAGTAACTGTCACTTAGATTTAAATGGTTTTTGTATTAGTAGATTCATCATACAAGCAAAGGACAAAGGCGGTTGGAAAGTAAACTGGCCGGTCATTTTAGCGTTCTTCGGATTGGCTCGGAGTGCCTGTCGGCCAGTCAGAATCTGGCCAGTAATCTCAAGGAGGGGGGGGGGGGCGTTCTGACATGTTTCTATGCCAGCCTGTCTGACATGAAAACCACCTTAGGGGGCCCCAGCAGGGCAGCTGGGCACCCTTTGGTGCACGCCCTCCAGTTGGAGGCTGAGGGGGCACCTATGGGCTGAACTGCACCTATCATTTCACTATGGGAGCATGCATTACGGCTGGTTTACTGAAGTAATTCTTACTCCCATAGTGAAATGTACGAATGCGACCAAACAGTGTTCGGTCGCATCGTAATGAGGTGGTTGTGACCACCCACGGGAAGTCGGTCGCTCGCCGGACCGAGTCGGTGTTGAGCAGAAGGAATTCCGCCAGTCATCGAAATCAGGCCCTTAAGTGTAAAAGACCCATTGTTTCTGTTGCAGTTTGGGAGGCCTGTGCATTGTGGGGACCGAAGTTTTTGTTTGCTTTTCTAAACATACCTGAGCAATTTAACACCTTCCGAGAATCGAACGTTCAGCGCCCAGTGCTGAACGTTCGAATAACGAATGCTGACCCGTCGGCCAACGGTCGTGCGCAGCACTGGCAAGGTAGTGCTCGTGACGACAGTTGGCCGACGGCAGCACTTAAAGGGTTAAAGGGTACTTTGATTGTGCTTCATAAATTCACCTTCACTTTAACTCTGTTTTTTTCTGTGAATTTCTGAGGTTTTTTCTACAACATACTTTCCTATCATGACACAAAAAAGCAGGTGTCCCTTAATTTGTTTCAGTGATCATCAGATTGTGTTTGCATCATTAAAACTGATCTTTTTTTTATAAGCGATGAGATGCCTTTATCCCTTTCAGGTTCCAGTAACTGGGTCTCTAGTCAGCTATCACATTTTAATTAAAACTCTACATGTTAGATTAACAGCAGACGCCTAAAATGTAGATTACTTAAGCAACTCAGGCCACACAGGACATCAATGAGGCTTCTTAGAAATAAAATCCCACTCCGACATTCTGGACGTGTGCTTTCTCAGGAGACAATATTTCTTCCCTGAATGACTGCCTTCCACCCTCAAGCCCTAATCTTATTCTCTCCCCACTGTATCTTTACTCGAGGACTCAAAGGCTAGAGCATGGTGATTTGAAGCGCTTTACAAAAAAAACCACAAACATAAAATGATTACACCTGTTAATTATAATAAATATTCAATGTCTTTAATTAACATAGCTTGTGCAAGTCAAAAATAGAGCTTACCTCCCCATGGTTGAATATGGTGTACAAAAAAAAGGTAATTCTCCAAGAAATCCTTTGTTTAATGAAACATGTATTCTGGCCACCAACGCCTGCTTTCACTTTTAATTTCCTGGCAGATGCGTTTTCGAGAAAGTGTCAGAAAGTTGTAACGATGCCTTTCTGTGCTGAGTGCTGTTCTGATGAAAGGCTGACACTGCTGAACAGTTCGAGCTGCAATACCAGTAGAAGTCAAGGTGACCTTGTAGGAACGCGTATTCTGGCACAATGCAGCCGTTTTTGAAATTCAGGACGAGAGCCTTTTTAAGATTACTTTTTATATGCTCAGCTGCCATGATTTAGGAGTCTCTGCATGTAGGGGATTTCACATAATTTGGCAGCCAAATATCTGATTTAATAAACGAGACCATAAACAAAGCAATCGAGTGGGTTGCACTTTACCTAAAAATATGTACCGCGCACGGTAGGTAAGCTACTATTTTGGTCATTTTCTAAGAGTCCTAAAATGTACATTATAGGATTTTCCATATAATAGACATTCTTTTTACGGTTTTAATATTTCTTTTTTGTTTAATAGGATCGCTGTGCAACATAAATTATTTATACAAAAGCACCAGTTCCTCGCAAAAAGCAACAGCAAAATTGCTTAAAACTCTAGTAAAGAGCAGATACAGCTTTCAAAGACCATAATTGGTTTATCAAATTGCCAAAAAGAATGCTAACTAATCAACCCAATTCCGTTCAAGACTTTTCTTGTGAAAAATAATTTTTGTTTAGGCATGTCAATTACATTTGTTGATCCCACAAAGAAAGGAGAAAGATGGCTTTCCATCGTACCCTAAAGGCATCTACCAACGTGACATGTTGTTTGAGTTCATTTCATATCTCACACCTGGCAAGACTACATTTACTACTAAATGCTGGTTTAAGTGTTATTTAGCTCAATGCATTATGGACTCCTCTCCTGGAGTTCCCCTAGCTTCGGTCCGAGCCATACCAAAATGTCCCACCCACAGGTAGGTAAGTAGACACTGCTGGTCTCGGGTAGCTCCTGTGGAACCATTTCATAGGCTAGTGTAAAAGAAATCAATCAATCAATCAATCAATGACACTTCTAAAGCGCGCTACATACCCGTAGGGTCTCAAGGCGCTGGGGAGGGGGGGTGCCGCTACTGCTCGAACAGCCAGGTCTTCAGCTTCTTCCTGAAGGAGAGGTGGTCTTGGGTCAGGCGTAGGTCGGACGGGAGGGAGTTCCAGGTCTTGGCGGCCAGGTAGGAGAAGGACCTTCCTCCTGTAGTCGCTCTTCGGATGCGGGGGACGGCGGCGAGGGCGTGGTTGGCTGATCGGAGGTGGCGTTTGGGAGCGTAGAAGTTGACTCGGCTGTTGAGGTAGCTCGGGCCTTGGTCGTGTAGCGCTTTGTGTGCGTGGGTGAGGAGGCGGAAGGTGATTCTCTTGTTGATGGGGAGCCAGTGAAGGTCTCTCAGATGCCCGGAGATGTGGCTGGATCGTGGGATGTCGAGGATGAGTCTGGCTGAGGCGTTTTGGATCCGCTGGAGTCTCTTCTGGAGCTTGGCGGTGGTCCCGGCGTAGAGGGCGTTGCCGTAGTCCAGTCGGCTGGTGACGAGGGCCTGGGTGACGGTCTTCCTGGTCTCTGTGGGGATCCACCAGAAGATCTTCCGTAGCATGCGTAGGATGTTGAAGCACGCCGAGGAGACGCTGTTGACTTGCCTGGTCATGGAGAGGGAGGAGTCCAGGATGAAGCCCAGGTTTCGTGCATGGTCTGTCGGTTTGGGTGCGGTGCCCAGGGTGGGAGGCCACCAGGAGTCGTCCCAGGCGGAGGGTGAAGAGCCCAGGATGAGGACCTCCGTCTTGTCCGAGTTCAGTTTCAGGCGGCTGGTCGTCATCCACTCGGCTACCTCTTTCATCCCTTCGTGCAGGTTGGCTCTGGCGGCGGCGGGGTTGTTGGTCAGGGAGAGGATCAGCTGGGTGTCGTCGGCGTAGGAGATGATGCTGAGGTGGTGTTTGCGTACGATGGCCGCGAGGGGGCTCATGTAGACGTTGAAGAGGGTGGGGCTCAGTGATGATCCTTGGGGGAAACAGATAGAAATGAAGGGCAGGCAGAATGTTTCATTCCACCTGTAGAATTAGCAGAATTTTGGTCACTCTGCGCCAGTCTTTAACACAGAGTTCCAATCAAATACTGCTAATTCCCGCTTGCCAGAGTTTGCCTCCTTCGAGGCTACAGAAAAGGTGAGTTGGAGTCTTGTAGTGCATTTTTCTAATACAGGCAGTTGCGGTCGGAGGACGGCCACTCAAGTAGATTTGCTGTCACTCAAGTAGAATTTCCAATCAAGTGGCAGCAAAATCCACTTGAATGACTATGCACACTTGCGCAGCGCTTGGTGCCATTTGCACAGATTTTTCCGTGCTGCTCGCAATACTGGCTCCAAATTTCAGTGTGAGTTGCGTATTTTCTGCCCATTGGTGGAACTCCATGGAATCTCTCAGAGTTTTTACGTAACTTTGTAGAGTTAAATTCCATAAATTCCACCCACAAGTACATAGAAATACTGAGGCTCACTAAGGGTAGGCCCAAATCCATGTGAGTACATTCACATGCATAGTTTTCTTAAACCACATTTGTTCAGTTCCACACCTGTATGATATATCCTGATCAAGGTGCACAAATTCAACCTCCGATGATTCATCTAAAATGTATCAACACAGAAAGGGACTTGCAAGTACCTACAATCCAAACAGTAGGACTTTCTTGAAGCAGGGCTTATGTCCTCTTCACAACAATACTAAGGGTCCAATTACGATGTCAACACTGTTGCAGATTGGGAACCGCCCAACCTTAGGTCGGGAGTTCTGGCTGCAGTGTTTGGATGCGACTGCCCACAGGGTGACCGGAAACATCGATTAACAAATGGAGGTTTGTAAACATCCGATCACCGTGTGGTAGACAACATGAAGTGCCTGCCACAGGGTGCGGGCATGTTTAGGGGGACACCCTAGGTACCCCAGGCTACAATGCGGAGGGCCATAGGAAAAGGGGTCCTGCTAGGGGCCCCCAGTGTTGCTTTCCGGCAGCCTGTCCATGTCAGAAAGGCCGACATGGAATTGCTGTTGAAAACCGACATCATAATCCAGACAGCGGAGCTGCCGTCATTAAGGGATTATGCAGTCTATCTGGCACACCGATGGGCTCCTGGAGGCCGTCAGAAAGCGTCAGACGGTTCCTCCGTCTTCTGCCTCAGACTGCACGTATTGCAATGCGTCGGTCGGACCGCAGCAGCAGATGGCGGTCGAACCACAACTGATGAGCTGTCAGTTGCGGTTCAACCGCCATCCTAATCGGACCAATTGACATCATACATATTACTAAACTTTATCTTCCATACACAAGTATAATTCTTGTAAGTCATTGAAAAGATTTCAAACCCAAGGGTGTTCATGTTCAACAAATATTAATCACTCACTCCTGCACTCAACCATCAATTCATGTATCCAAGATGGCAGATTCTTTTCTTATGTTTTTTATTGGAGTTATATAATAATATTTTGATAACATACAACTGTTACTATGAATGTTTCATTTTACTGATATCGCTTTCTGTGTTTATTGAGTGCTTAATTATATATGTATTGATCTTTTCCTATATCACTGAAATGTAATTCATGACTGCTGCACCTGAGGGTGCCCAGCATGCCAGGCATCTCCAAATGACAGCATTGGCATGAGAGGGCCAGTAGAAAGTCTGCGACTCCAGTGATGGCTTACTCCTTGTGAATCTCTTAGCCACAAGCATAAGGTACCGATTAGTGTCGGCTTGTTTTACAATATACAGTGAAGAGAGAACCCCTTTGAAAAGTTGAAGGCTGTTATAAGAAACTAGCTCTTGTGGTTCTATAACCACACCCTATAGGGTTTCAACATACCAGAGCAACCCATAGGCCACTGAGAACCTGGATGAATGTTTTATATAAGAGAAGTGGTTCACCTGGACCTCATTGAAAACTTAAATAACATCTGTCAGTAGAATCACTGCGCACAGTCAATGTGTAAATTTAAAATTCTGTCTAGTCTAGAGCACTCTGAGAAAATAGATGTAATGCCTATAAACAAAAGGAAAGTTAATTATGCACATATTATTATCCACATATTTGGTGCATGTGGAGACAAAGACAAAAAAACGAAGAGTGTGTTGTTTCTCCAGTCATAACATATAATAGAGGAAGTAGTGAGAATGTATTACACTGTAACTGTGTTCATAGAGGGCACTCAACTTTAATCGTATTTGGCTTAAATATACCCGAGACCCAGTTAAATCCATCCAGTAATTAAGTTTCGTTTAGGAATTTTATCAACAACATTTCGACCTTGTTTACAATATTTAGGCCTCATCAGTACAGGCAATAATGGAACAAAGCGGGAGAGTCACAATGAAACTAGTTTTAATAGATGTATAGAATAGCTAGGTCAAATAGAAGGAAAAAAGCAGTTACTTACACAATTAGTCTGGTAATAAATGACCTGTGGATAGAGGTTAGATATCAGTGTTGCAGTGCCACTGGAGGAGTGGAGAAAACTCACCAGAGACATGCCAATCAGTGTCACTGGCTGAGACACCACTGCCAGGCCTTGTGGATAAGAGGCAGGCTACCCCCTTGCCTCTTTGTTGTAACTGTTGGTGAACTCCATAGTTGACATTTCCATGGTCAACTCACTCTCAAAATAATTTAGATATCCCTCTGTTTTTACACAATTGACTTTCATTTTCATACTTTTATGTTTCCCTAAAAACCTTCAGTGTTGCAAGATAATTATCTGTATTTCACTAGGAATTTCTGAACTTGAGGTTTTAATGTTAAGATCAAATAATTGGATTAGTCGTTTAAGTAGTTAGGATGTAGTGCATAAAAAATGCTAGTGGCTTAATCATATTTTTGAATTACCATAGTGAATTTCTGGAAAACCCTTCTTCAGGGAGATATGCTTAGATGTCAATGTTAGTTTTCAACCATGCTTCCTTGTGTGTCCTTTCTGTGTGCAGTGTAGCGTGCCATGTTGCTGCATATTGTGCGTATGGGGCATACATTTCTAGACTAATTTGCAAAAAAAACGTTTTTGTTTGTTACATAGTTTTCAATAAAGATTCAGAAAGCAGTAACAGTATATGTAATAAAAATAATATAACTGCAACATATTTCAGAGCAATACAACTGCAAGTTAAGCTGGAACAGATAAATACAATAAAAACTATTCAGCTGTTAAATATAATGGGCTCAAACCTTTTTACACAAAAGAAAGACGGAGGAGGGAGAGGAGATGAGGAAGGCTGGTAGAGAGAAAAAGAAGGAAAGAGAGTAGGAGGAGGCTGAATGGGAAATAGAAATATGAAAGATGTAGGTGGGAGTGAAAACAAAACATTAGTAAATGGTAACCAATATAAATCTGATTTAATCTTCTGATGTTACGATAATGAAGAAACATAGTCTGTGTTCATCACAAATAAGATACGGTCATGTTGACACAGATAGTCTAGAGAGGTATCTTTCCAACAAGAAAGTATTAACCTTAAGAGCAAGTGCACTGAAAAGATGAAATAACACAGGTTTGGACAAAATGTTGTTAAAATCAGAAGACATAGTTCCAAGGAAAATGTTCTGGATTGATAAAGGTATGTCACATTAAAAGATCTTTGAACATTTGGACCAAACAGTTTCCAGAAATTAAACACATGAGAACAATGGCATAGTATATGAGTTAATGTACCACTGGAAGATGAACATTGCCAGCATAATGGAGAAGTGATTGGATGGAATTTAGAGTTATATTCTGGAGTGATAACAGCTCTATTATGAACAAAAAATAAAGACTGCGTTGAAGTATTACCAATGTTAAGCCATATTTTATCCCATGGACAGGAAACAATACAGAAAGGTTACTATCCCATAACAATTCAATGGAGTTTTTAAATCATACAGACGTTAGTGATGACAAATTCTGTATATAAATGCAGCTTTGGGAGTAGACTCATAATCAATATTGTATAATGGTGTCAAGGGTGTTAATGGTGCAGGATTAGGAGGAAAATTATTATTGATTTAAAAGGATTGAAGAGCAGATTATTGTAGGTTGCATTTCGGTAACAACAAGTTTGGCAAGTTATAATGTGTTTGTAGTTGCGGAAACGTTCCAATACAATCTATCATGGAATAGAATCGTATAACTTAAAATCAGGGAAAAGGACACCACCTTAATTCTTAGGGCGAATACATTTATATAAGGGAATACATGCACATTTGCTGTTCCAGAGAAATTTTGTACAAATGGAATTATTTTGGGCGAAATATTAATTGGGTATTTTGAAAGATGACATAAAAAGTATATAAAGGACATGTGGCACAATCAACATTTTGAGGGTATACAACCTACCCAACCATGATAGGTGAATTGGAGACCAGGAGGAGAGAAATACTAGAATTGTGGCTAATTATGCTGGACATAGTTGGAGAAAACCAAACACCCAGGTATTTAATTCTGGAAGAGCACCATGCAAAATTAGTGTTAGAAAACATATATTGAAAGCATAAAGAATTCAATGGTAAATCTCAGTTTTGGAGAAATTTAATTTATAAACGGAGATGTTAGAATATAGTTTGATCTCTTGTAGAAAGGTATTTAAAGAGGTCAGTGAATTACACATGTGTATCAAAATATCATCAGTATAAGCCCATAGTTTAGTTTCAAGTTGTTTAAACCCAGAAATAAGGGTATTACAACAACTGCGTTTCATGAAGGATTCTAAACAAAGAAAAAAAAGCAAAGGAGAGAGAGGACAACCTTGTTTAGTACCTCTATGCAAATTAAAATAAGGAGAAAAACGTCCATTGACAAAAACACTAGCACAGGGTTCAGAGTATAATAATGGTATGAATGAAATAAATTTAGGGCCAAACCAAAGTGGAGTATTAAATATAAATTGCCAATTAATGCAGTCAAATGCCTTCTCAGCATCAAGAGATAAGGATGCAATGGGGAGTGATATTTCTTACCAAATGCAAGAATATTCAAGAACGTTCTGGCATTATCAGCAGCAAGTCTATTCTTAATAAAGCCACATGGGTCAGATTTGGCAAGAGGGGGAACAACATTTTCAAGTTGATATGCTAGGATTTTGGCAAAGTTTGCATTCAAAGTTGATTAATGAAATAGGACGGTAATTTTTACAGAGGGGATAACCCTTGCTGGTTTAGGAAGAATACCAGTCATGTGTTCTAGAAATGATCCAATAGCCTTTGAATTTTAAAGAAAAGAGTTAAAAAGCTCAAGCAATTTAGGAGCCAAAAAAGGCAAAAATGAAGAGATTGGTTCAATAGAGAAACCATCTGGAGCAGGTGATTTAGCTGTCTTTAAGGACTTGACAGCATCAATAATTTCTTGAAGAGTCACGTCAGCTTCTAACACATTGAATGTATTGGGGATAGAAGGGGGATTATATAGACCTTCAAGAAAAGCCTCTATGTCACATTCTGCGCGAGTGGTATCTTCAGTTTATAATGATTCATAGTAAGCTTGAAAGGCTTTAGAAATATCTGAATTTGAGGTC
This sequence comes from Lissotriton vulgaris, assembly GCF_964263255.1. Taxonomy (NCBI): domain Eukaryota; kingdom Metazoa; phylum Chordata; class Amphibia; order Caudata; family Salamandridae; genus Lissotriton; species Lissotriton vulgaris. Next base: position 1,305,521,470 of record NC_141694.1, read on the forward strand.
ACAATGTTGTTAGTGATTACATTACAAATAGGTGAAATATTTTTATGTTCCGGTTTCATTTTACCGACTTTATGTTGATCTCCCTCAAACTTAGATTTAAACTTGAGAAGGATGTTACATGCATCATAAGTAGTAAGTTTATTAAGAGTAGCCTTAACTTTAATCAATTCATGCAAGCTGGAGGAGGATTAAGTGTTAAAATAATTGTGTTCAATTGATTTAATATGTTGAAGTGTTGAAAGATATTAAGAATTTAATTGTTTTCTTCTTTTAGCTGAATAAGCTATAGTAAAGTGCCAAAAGGAGGCTTTGAAAGCATCCCAATTGTTATTAGTGGAAGTTTCACTGGATGGTTAATTTTTAAACATTCTTTATTTGATGCAGTGACTTCTAAAATTATATTTAGATCTGACAGCAGAGAGTTGTTAATATCCAACAACCAGTTTTAAAGTTATTAAGTTATAAATGAAAGAAGATAAAACACAGGCATGATCAGAAATAAAAATGGAAGCAATTTCTGAAATTAAATAGAAGGAAGTAAGGGTTTAGAGACTAAAATATAATTCATTCTGGACATAAAATGGTGAACATTGGAGAGAAACATAAATACACATATATTGGGGTTACAAGTCTACCAGACATCAAATAATGGATGATTGGTAATGGTAGATTGTAAGGCTTTATAGGACTTATCAGGGTTAAATTTATACTTATATTTTCTATTGTAAAGGGATCTAACCACTCATTGAAATCACCAGCAACAATAATGTTGGAATTGTCGATGGAGGCAAGTTTTATTTTAAGATTACAGCAGAATTCAGAGTCAGATTTTACCGGTCCATAGATATTAAAAAAATAAATGTGTTTGTTATGCATAATGGCACTAAGCAATACCCATCGTCCTTTAGAATCACATTCTGTTGATAGAATCTGTAAATTTAACGACTTGTGATATAGCTTGGCAACACCACCCTTACGATTAATGGCAGGAGAAAAAACAACCTGGCCAACCCATTGGTGTTTCAGTTTAAGCAATTCAACATCATTGCAATGAGTTTCCTGCAAAAAAAAGCAATATGTGAGTTAAGTTTTAACAAGTAAGAGAATACCTTTTGAATCTTGACTTGATGTCCCAGACCACAAACATTCCACAAGATAACGTTAAATATATCACGGAATAAGACTAGGGAAACAAGAACATGGATGAAAAGCTGCAAAAACAGAAAGCTAACTAAAAGGACACCATTTATTTACAACGTGACATAGAAGCACTGTACACAGAAAATAAGAAGAGACCAATAAACATTTGCATAAAAATAGAAAAAAAGAAGAAGAAAGCTGGGAATAGATTATGGTGAAAAGAATAAGGAGACAGACCAAGGATAGAAATCCAGATCTGAGGAGAAAAGCATGGAAAATTAGCATGAAATGTGTTAACACCAAAGCAAGAGCAGGGGAAACAAAGTGAGAAAATAAGATACATTCAAGAAACTATATACTCAAGAGCATAGGAAGAAACTAAGCAAACATGAGCAGAACAAAATTCTTAAGAACGTTGAACATTTGTGTCCATATTATTAGAAGAAATATTCTGTAACATAACATTTTTTATTTCAGAAGGGCTTCAAAAGAACTTATAGTACCTTTGTAGGTAATTTTACACAGATAAGGATGTAAAATACCATAACAAATATTCAATTGACTCTTTGAGGTCACAGTGCAAGAACTTATTTTCTTCTAGTATGAGTAGCAGTGAAAAGAGCTTTCAAAATAAAAATGTTGTGACCGGACCAAGTGAGGTGACATTTCACTTTGGCAGCTTTCAGGACTCAAAGAAGATCTGTGAATTCCAGAAACAGCATGATGATACCTCTAAGTTTAGAAAATTGAGGTTGAGAATGACCAAGACAGTGAGTCTGTTGCATGTTGAGAGGAGGAGGGTTGAAAAGACAAAGAAGATCAGGGAAAAACTTCTTCAGGAAGACAAGAAGGTCAGGACCCTTAAGTTGTTCCGGCAATCCATATAAGCGAAGATTGTTACGTCTATTCCTGTGTTCATGGTCCTCAGCATGAAGTGTAAGTTTTTGAATTTCTTGTTCAAAAGAGGACATCTTAGCAGCCACATCTTGAAGATTACTAACACGCTGCTCCAAATCAAACATTTTATTCTCCATTACAATCCACCAGTCTTCTATTTGTTGATGTTTTTCATTGGTGTTGCACATGAAAGGCTTTAGGCCTCTCACCTCATCGAGGATAATGTCTAATATAGGATTATGGAAGACATAATAGGCAATGAAGTGCCATTTTTCTGCCCTTTTGGGGTCATGCTAATAGAAGTTGATTTTGCCACAGCGAGTAAGTCACTAGCCATTTTAGCGTAATATGTGGAATGATATGGAGACTTCTGGGAAGGCCTTGTTCTGCCCATACAACGTAAAAGGGGCATAAGCAAAAGAACCCAGGTCAATAAAACAAAGTAATATGACCACTAAAAATATATGTTGGCATTAACACACAGTTCAGTTCAATGTAGACTATTATGGACAATTTACTGGAGAAAAAACAAATAACACCAAAAAGGACTTAATACATCTAGGCTATCAATATAATAAGGAGCTGAAACAGAGATATAAAATAACTCTGTGAAGAAGAGAAAGGTGAGAAGCGGCCATGAAAACATACATCATTATATTGTAAATGAAGAAGAAATCAGTGGTAAAGGTGGTATAAAAAGTACATGCCATAAGAAGGACTCAGTTGTGAGTTTAAAAATGTATGTGTGAGCAACACGTTGAGGAATGGGCATCTTATTGCTAGTTATGCAAATATTTACAGCAAAATGCCAGGAAAAAAGAAAATGAGCAATGTTCATAAAAAAGCAAAGATTGTTGCACAGGGCTAGTGAAGACATACATTATGTCTGAAGTCCAAACATGGCAGAGAGAAAGCAGACGGAGGCAAATAGAGCAAAATGGCACCCACTTGTGTTTTACAAAAACTCACCGCCATGGCTCTCGGGAACACAAAAAGCTCCTCATAAGCATCCGGCCGGCTCAATGCAGGAGTACAGTGGAGCATGATGGTGGGCAGCAACCAAGTAGACCAGGTTAAAGGTAGCTAAAATTAAAACTATTACTCTGTGTCTCAATGGAGCTGAGGGGTCCCCCGCCAACTTGCTCGACACGAAAGCCATGCAGGTATTTGTAAACAAATATACTTGAAAATGTTTGACATGTTGTGTGATATGTTGGTGCTATATAAGTGTTTGTACATGTATTTGGATAACTGTGTTTGTGAGGTGTGTGAGTATATGTGTCAGGATGTATGGCAGTGAATGGCTGCAGCATCTGGCTGGTGGTAGCAGATAGTGATGAGTCTCATGTCCCATGTATAGTGACACCTTCATATTGCAATTTGAAGAAATCAGCAAAAGCACTGAAGCTAGAGCCCATACTCTAGCATACGATGAAGATGAACGTAAACAAATTTATTCGCTGATTGAAGAAGACATTAGCCCCACGTCCACTACCCGCAACAAGGAGCAATGCATTAGACAATTCATCTATTTATCCAAACGGCATATAAATCAAAAACTCCACGCAAGCACCTTATTAAAATACCACCGCGCACTCAGGATCCCTCGCGGTTTACGGATAGCCCTCAAACCGTCGCTCTGCAAAAACTCCAAAACCTTCAAGGAAAAGTGGGAAGGAATACTTAATAAGTGCAGCCTTGATTTGATCTTATTGATAGTAGAAGAACTTTCTGGTATACTTAAAGATCTTGAACAAGAAATGAAAGAAATTGATAAAGAATTGAAAGAAATGTTAACACCGGAAGAATTGACAAAATCCCTCGACGAGGTGCAAAACATCCTTGACAAACATCACAAGGAAGTTAATGAACGGAAAATCAGAAAGTTTCGAAGAGACACGCTTGATTACAAGCTTGATGAAGTATACACGTGGGCAGATGTGTATGCCCAACGTCGCCGCAATAGACCCCAAAAGGCACAAACCGAAACATCCTCTTCAGAAAGCGATGCCTCATACCGCCCACCAAGACAACCCAACAGAGGAGCTACCACCGATCAACCCTCAACTTCTGCTACCACATCCCCTACAGCACAAGATCAAACTACTGCGGTTCCTTTTTTAGAGCCAGGTCAGGACAGAACCAAAGACCCCGGCGGAGCAAAAACAAAAGAAAAGGAAACAAGTCCCCCCACTACACGGAGCGCAATTGCCAAGAAAGATCTCACGAAAAAAAGAAACACCTAGTCATCAAAATTTCCAAAACTAACATCACACCCCATCAAATTACTCTTCTTGAAAAAGGTACCTCATTTATCCCGACGACAACCACAAATTTACTTGAACTGGAAGTGAACACTTTTAAACTTATGAGGAAACTCAGATTACGTCATTTTTTTGACAACATTCTTCCACCTACGAATCAAACCAAACCCGATGAATTAAGAGGTTTAAGACCACAGAGTACATTCCAAGCGCCTAACAGTCATAAAAGTATTGACACATTTGAGAACCTTGTACGCAATGATTTGTCTAAAATCAACTTCAAAAGACAAACTAAACATCAGAACCTAACCACTAAAGATCGTGACACTCTTAAATCGTTGGCGAACAATCCTGAAATCAGATGCGTTAAAGCCGATAAGGGCGGGGCACTTGTAATTCTTGACACCAACTTGTACATACAAGACTCAATTAACATATACAGGATACAAATATCTATATGCAACTTGATCATAACCCCACCAGAGAATTTCAAGAAATTTTGTTGAACATTGTAACTAAAGCACACCACAATGATGTCATCGAAGAACGCACTAAGAATTATCTTTTGCAACAACACCCAAGAAGTCCTACCATCCACATGTGTCCGAAAATTCACAAGGATCTCAACAACCCACCATTTAGACCGATCGTGTCTACTAAAGGATCGATACACGAACCCACAGGCAAATTCATCGACAAATACCTACAACCACTGGTGACACAAACCACCAGTTATATCAAAGACACAACGGATTTTCTGTTAAAACTTTCTACCGTCAAATGCCAAAGCAATGAAACCGTCATACTCTGCACCGCAGATGTCAACTCACTATACACCTCCATTCCGCATCAGGGCGGAATCGAAGCCATTGAACACGCTTTACTCAACAGCGACATCGACCAACAAATGCAAACTTTTCTGATTGAACTTATGGGTTTTACTTTATACCACAGCTATTTCCAAGAAAACAACCAATGGTACCTCCAGCTATCTGGAATGGCTATGGGAAACTGTGCTGCCCCGACCAATGCCAACATCTATATGGAAAACTTTGAAAGACTTCACATATATGCCAACACCAATTTCAACGAAAGAATAAAAATGTACGTCAGATACATCGACGACTTATTCTTGATATGGACAGATTCCAAAGAAAGTCTCAATCAATCTCTTCTGGAACTTAACACCAAGGATGAACGTATTAAACTTACCTGGCAGATCAGCGAGAAAGAAATAACATTTTTGGACGTCAAAATCTCAATCACACAACAAGGCTTCACCACAGACCTCTACAGAAAAGATACTGACCGAAACAACACTCTCCACTACACCAGTTTCCACCAGGGTTCCCTCAAAAAACATTTGCCATTTTCCCAAATGCTGCGCATCAAACGCATAGTGTCTGATGAACAAACTTATCATCTACGCATCAAAGAAATGCAAAACCGATTTTTGGATAGAGGATATCCTGAACAAGTTATCAAGGAAGCTCAGACCCGTGTATCTAAAATTTCCAGAACACAAAGTCTCAGCAGAACATCAAAAAACACCGAACAACGCATAGTTTTGGTTTCTAAATACTCAACAGCAAGCCAGGCCTACAAAAGAATTATACTTCGCCACTGGCCCATATTACAAATGGAACCCGATTTTAGGGACATGTTTACAAACCCGCCATTGTTTGCATACACCTGGAACAAAAACATCAAAGAAATCCTCTCCAAACCAACTCCTATACCAAAAACCTACAAAGGCACTCAACCTTGCTTTAATTGCAACCATTGTAACAGTATCATCAAGGGCAACAGCATCAGACACCCTATGAAGGGACACGCGATTTACCTTCAAGTCAACGCCACTTGCGACTCTGCTAATCTAATCTATGCTTTAAAATGCCCTTGTGGAAAGCTATACGTCGGCAAGACTGAACGTAAAATCAAAACGTGTTTGAATGAACACAAATCGAACATTCGTCTAAAACAGGAGAAGTCAAACATTGCAGTCCACTTTTCTGAAGCCAGACACACCATAGCACAACTACAATTCATCGTCTTGGAAACCATCATCCCCAAAGAAGGTGCTGACAACAGAAAAACTTTACTCAGAAGAGAACTTGAATGGACTTACCGGTTACAGACTCTCAAACCACACGGTCTTAATGACCGCACTGAATACAGTTGTTACTTGTAACTTTATTGTAAATAGTTGTATATATGTCCTGCATTACTCTTTGTATTCTTCATCTACCCTAATCACCCTTTCTTCACACTCACTCACATTATTCGTTTTCACCATTCTAACATGGCGTCACTTTGACCCCACCACTACCATCCCCATCATAGTCCTTTGTTTACCTCTACTGCCTCATACACACTTTAAAATTTCACCACACACCCCTTACTAACCGTCACAACGCCACGCGTTTGCCCCGACTCGTTGAGGTAGCGGCTGCCACCATCATCGATACTAAGTAAGTCTTACGCTTAAACCTATGATTACTGTTACCCTCGTACCCAGTGCCCTTCACCGATTTTACCCTTATATCTTATGCACATCCTGCATGTAGGCCCTTACCTTTCACTTCACCTAATACCATTTTACACATCACTTATCGAGCACTTTGTATTCACCTTCTCGCATGATTGTACCACCACGACTTCTGATCTTTCTCTGTCTTCCTTTCAGCACTCCGTGATAAAGGGCAACCCGCCCGAAATGCATTGGAGCAGTTTAATTGTATCATGGCAACTTCAATGAGTGTAACATCGGAATGATATCTGATCAATGTCTCTGAAAAACTTTTCAACAAAATAAATAGTGAAAAACAACTATAACATTCTATGAACTTTTGAATCATTGTTATGATCATGTACGGTGTGCCTCACTTGGGGATGTATTAGCACTTCGTGCGTACACACCTATCCCGTATCGACTTACGTGTTTTTGACGGAAACACCACCCTCAAGAGCACCCTAAACCTCTGAACTTTCAACTTCAACCATACTCAATTTTCATCTTTAACACCGCTGTGCACCACCCACACCCTTTCTTCGATTAACCTTCATATTGAACACATACATGTGTGGCATTTGCCATCATAAAAAGTGTATTCTGTAGCCTTGCTAGTCCTTTGACCAAATTGCTTTGTATACGATGATTTGAATGTATTCCAAAATTTTTCTACGAGAACAATTTATGACCAACTTTTGACATTGTTGTACCTGGTTGAATATTTTTACCCATTATGTTTTTTTAAGATCAATTAAGTAAAAAGGTTGCTGTAAGCATTGGAATTTATTGTACATACATCATCTAAACTCCGGGGATGACATTTCATCATACCCCCTCAGTGCAAGGTCCCTGATGCTCTTTGATGCCAGGGGTGTCAGCAGCTAGCAGCTAGCATCTGTGCCAGCATTGGACACGCACAATACCTAATTTTAGAAATCCTCTCTAGGAGGCTCAAGCAACACAAGATGCTCCTGAAGATGCTTCCCAGTTGGAGGTAGGTGCTGCCTTCTCAGATAGCTTGTGATTAAGATTCCCTCGGGGAAATCTCCCAATGGGTTTACAGCCTGCTCTCTCTCAGTTTTCTCATTGCAGCAACGTTACCCAATTGAATTGGTTAATAACTCGTCTGATTCATGTGGACCAAAGGAATTTTAAACAGGGTTGTCGGAGCTTCTAAGACCCTATTGGAGAGTACTTGTGATACATTCCGTCACATGAAGGTTTCTTTTATTAAATTTGTTACTTTTTTTCTATTGAATCCAGTATGCATTAATTTACCTTCAGCCTATCTATATATTTTGGATCAGATCCGCCCAACTCTAAGTTCCTTTACTGATGTGGAACCGTGATTTAATAAGATACTAACCCTTAACCTTTGAGATACCCCTTCTGGACGAGTACTTCATGCAACACAGTGTAAGTGTGACCATCTTCTTGTCTGTTTTATCTTTTAATTTCATTTTAATGATTGATGTGCAATTAATCATTTCCAGCACATCAATAGATTGGATCCTAAGGGTCCTTTTGGAAGCAATTATTGTGCCTTCCAGTCGCCAGGTGCCCAATTGCGGAAGACCTGCCACCAATCATCTAAATGGTGGTTTTTAGGTGAACCATATCACCTTTATTTCTGTACCCTCTTTGCTCTCACTGAGGAACTTGGAATTGATTGGTTCTCCCCATCCCTATTTCTTCGTAGGTGGCTCCTTATCTGTCCTGGTGAATGCTCCTACCTAAGGAAACATTAGCGGTCCACCATTTCGGGACAGTAAACGTCAACATCTATAATCATATCCACCTGTACTGGAGATACTATAGTGAATAAAACAAAGGCCCCCTGAGCAATAAAGAATAGACAATTCCTAGGTTAGGGTAAAATCATGTGTGTAAGTATATATTTAGGCAATTGCAAGCGATTGTCCCAGAAAAAGGATTAAAGGCTAAAGATCCTTCTCAAAGATATGGTACTACAATTTTATTGACATTATAACAGTTCATAAAACTTATTAAAAACAGTTGTTTAATGAAACCAAATAATAAAAAATGACCCTATTAGGGGCATACAGTACATATGCAACAACATATACAAAAAACAAGAATAAATTAGTAAAAAACACAATATAAAATGTGTGGCACAATAATGTATATTCTCTACACGCGTTTTGGGGACCAGCGCCTTCTTCAGGAAAAGCCACGAGGTAACCTAAATTATAAACAACATATAATCTCCGTTAAAAAACATAGACTGATTTATTTAAAATACATTTTACAACATTCAGTGAGAAACTTTGGTTATACAGAATTAATCTAAAGCCTTTTAGTTCGACAAGTCTAGCTCATGAATAAACATGAGCGAAGAAGATAGGATTTCTGTGCTCATTTAACATAAGGTTTAGACAGGGCATTCCCTTATAAGAAATCATGATAACAACCCCAGGGAAGGTTTTAATTACCTCTGTTATGTGTCTTAAAAACAGGGGGACAGCATCTTCTTATGATGTATATATGTATACATATAGCATCACTTACTTTCTTATTTTTAGTATAGGGTCTTGATACTTTCTAGAATCTTGGGTGTTGAAATAAAAGAAAATGCTGATAATTCCTTGTGGATATGAAGGATCAGAGTTCCAATTCTGTTGATGGATAAAGAGGTTACATTCCAGGATATAGATCTCGTATTACAAACATTTCATTCAGTATTTAGCCACTTAAATCTATACTATACTAAGACATATTATTCAATAGTGTTCAGGTCTAATGGTCCAAAGAATAAGAGAAACTAATTAAAAAGTAACTGAATAGTCTGGGTTCTAGTTGACGGCTTTCTACAGTATAATAACGGGAGAAAACCTAATTTATGGTTAATTACCAGCTATATAGGTATCCAATGATATCATCATAAAAAAGATCAAGTTTGTTCATGTATATCTTTCGAATAAACCAGACCCTGTAACCAATGACAGAAGGAGGGGGGGGGGGGAGAAGAAGTCATAACGTCTCTCTCAGTTGTAAATAGCTTCTCTTTTTTACTAAATCTCATATCACCAACCTTAAGGAGAATGGTGTTCCTTTTATGAGGAGCGAAATATGGACAACGTATAGAACGTACATGTTATTAATCCGAAAATGACACAGGATTGTGGAAACAATGTTCACGTTATGATAGCAAACGATGACACAATCTGTGAAGAATGGAATAACAAACATGTAAATCAAATTAACTAAAAGTTAATGAAAACGAAATTTAGATGAATAACAAAAGCGATCTAAAATTAACTGCCTTTGACCTCCGCGCTGACGTATTGGATGAAAAATTGTGATGCTAAAGCGGAGGAAAAACGGGAAAAGGAGATTAATTACTAGTTAACCACAGCCCTATATGTGTAAAGATCAAATAATTTTTAAATCTGGCAGAATATTAATTACAAAGGAGGTTAGAAAAGTAAAATAGATTCAAATGGGTGTATTAAACAGCTTATATGCACGAACCCACATTATAAATCATGGCTGTTTAGTTTAAATCAGAAGCAGTATTTGATAACTTGGACTGAATTAGTAAGCAAAACATTAAAGACAGAGGAGGCTTTGCCGTCTCCAACCCCTATCTCCATTATGCCGATATCCGGATACGACAAGGCATGAAGGGGACAAATAAGAGAAAATAAAACATATCGAGCAAAGTTAGTGCTCAGTCACCTCCAGTCGTTAAAAAACACGTATGGCAATATATAAATACCTTTGGCTGATTATCCAGGCAGCATGAGCGTGGAGGCTGGAATGAAAGGCAGAAACCCTCGAAGTTTGGCGGGTAAAGACGCAAGGTAAGATCAACAGCAGCTGAGGGAAAACCTGTTTAAATATTTCCTCTCAATATCACTGGTTGGCTGCTTGCTGACCACGTGTTTATGCAGATCGTTTATCCGTGGGTAGAAAGTAAAACCCGGTTGGTGGAATATATCGTGTGGCTCTTACATATATCCAAACGGAAATTATCAGCACTGGCATAAGACAATAAAGGTGCCCATCGATATTATCAAATATTCGTAGGCAATCTTCAGATTTAACAACGTTAGTTAGTGATATATAAACGGACTCTAAGCATCGTCTCTTTCAAAATTTACTAAACCTAGCTTTTATCCCGGCCGCACAGTCTATTATACTAACTACATACAGAAAAAACCTAAGATTTGGAACACGCAGAGTGAAGTTAACTTACATATAAAATCATCTAATCACGTTAATGAAGGGCGGTAAAAACACATATCTGTATCCGCATCTCTACACTACCTACACATTGGTACCTATATTAAAGAACAATTCCAATGAATAGCCTTTATAGTATTCAAAAATTAAGATTAGCAATCAAAATCTTAAAGTCGGAACGTGAAATATTATTCCGATTTTAACTCTCAATGGAGGATTACTATCGACATAACTGAAAGATATAAGAAGTTCTATAATCAGAATCTATAATCACGAGTGTTATAAAATAGGTGCTGGCAACACCACTATTTATAAATGTCAAAAGTTTCCAAGTTATAAGGATAACTCTTTTGTCGCGATATTTAATGATTGTAAAGTATTGATTTCGTTAACAATATTATCCACTAAGGTACTTTCAGTTGATTATGCCAATCCATAAATGACAATGTGAAAATCTTAGTGACTGACAAATGATAATGAAGATAATGCAGATAAAAGATACAAATGAAGAATGTAACCTAAATTGATAGCAAAAATTATAAGGCTAAACCATATAACAAAATCGATCATAATATCAGACTCAAGCCCGACAGTATTGGGTTCGCTAGGGCAAGAAGTGATCAAAGAATTCGACACCTCCTCGCATTAACCAATGGTTACATCAATCTCAATGAGAACATACTTATCTACAACAGAATCAAAAAGATATGTAGTAAAGTCTGGACGGAATTGGGGTCATACAATTGCATTCTCCCAAGGTATTTCGTTATTTAATCTGTTTCTGAATGTGTCCAGGCTAAAAATCCCAAAAACTTCACGTTTGTTTCGGATTTTTTCACCACCTTTTTTATCTGGAATGTTGATCTTCTCTAAAATGCACCATTGAAAATCATCCGGGCCATGGTTACAATCTAAAAAGTGCTTTACCATAGGTGAAAGTAACTTCTTTGTTCTGATAGCAGAACGATGTTTTGTTAAACGTACTTGAATGGAACGCGACGTCTCGCCTACATATCCAAACAGACACGGACATTGGATGAAATAAATGACATTTGCAGTTTTACAATTCCACATACTTGTTGCAGATACCGTATATCCATTATGGTCAAAGGTCTCTCCTTCTAACATGTTTGAGCAAGATTTGCAACTCGAGCATTTGAAAGTTCCTTTGATAGTTTGTTTAGTGAGTATCGATTTCTGTATCCAATCACCTTGATTCACATATCCCGTGAATCTTGAATGTACTATTTGGTCTTTAATATTTCTGTTCCTTCTATGAGCAAACAGAGGTTTCTCCAATTTTTGTTCTCTTGTACAATTACTGTTTAGTATATGCCATGAAGAATTGATCACCTTTGGCATCAAGAGTAGAATGCCTGGTGACACATACTAGTTGTTGGGTTGGCTCTTTAGGCTTAGATCTTAAAAGGTGGTCTCTGTCAAAGAAACGCGCCCTTTTATAAGAGTCTCTCACTAATTCTCCCGTGAGGCGGAAGCCGGGGGCTCTCTGGGCTATCTCTGTTCACGGCTAATTGCACGACCTCTGATTAGCGAAGTACGTGTTTTTAAAATTGTATATATCTTAATTGCTCACTTTTAATTACGTACTCCTCTGTACTTCGGTGCGAGATTTGCGTCGCACCGAAGCCGCCAACTCCTCTTTCCTCGCACGGCGCAGCCGATTTCAGGCGCTGACACCGTGAGTTGACCCACCTCAGCAGCCATCTTGCTGGGAGGAAAAGGTTGCGGTCCAGTTGTTGGACGCCTCCCGCCCTCCCAGGATACTTAAGGGGCGTAATCCAAACTGTGGTGATATTTGCTAATTCTTCCCTGAGGCGGAAGCCGGGGGCTCTCTGATCTATCTCTGTTCACGGCTAATTGCACGACCTCTGATTAGCGAAGTACGTGTTTTTAAAATTGTATATATCTTAATTGCTCACTTTCAATTACGTACTCCTCTGTACTTCGGTGCGAGATTTGCGTCGCACCGAAGCCGCCAACTTCTCTTTCCTCGCACAGCGCAGCTGATTTCAGGCGCTGACACCGTGAGTTGACCCACCTCAGCCGCCATCTTGCTGGGAGGATAGGGTTGCGGTCCAGTTGTTGGATGCCTCCCACCCTCCTCTACACATGTATAAAAACACCAGGCCTCCCCGTCCGCGCAGCGGGCGGGCGCAGCGGGCGCGCCGGCGGAGAACCAAAGGCGCGCCAAAGGCAAGCCCGTCTGTGCCCGTCCGCGCCTGGACCGGGCTCAGGGCCACCACCCCGGGTCCAAACGCCCCAGCCATCCGCGTTCATTACTCGAACACCACGCTGCTCAAGTTGCGCCCAATTGATAACAGAGACTGCCTAAAGCTCGACCCTGCATTCCTCCCCGGTCCTTCCATCTAGTCCTGCCCTCATTGTACGGCCTCTATCCCACTTGCAAATAAAACAACTCGCACTGCCAACAAAAATACACCAACGAGCATACTGATAGCACTTACCAATGTCCGCTCTCTTGGTAAACATCAACAGGACATAGCAGACCTGATAGAGGATAGGGAATTAGACATATTATTCATGACCGAGACTTGGATGGACAACACATCTGACCCAGACCTAGTCATTGCAGTCCCAAGAGGTTTCACAGTTCATAGGCATGATAGACAGCGCAAAAAAGGGGGCGGCCTAGCCATCATTGCCCGCGACACATTTAACGTGAGGACCACTGCTATCCCCTCATCCTCTTGTGAAGCCATGCAATTCGCCATTAAGCTATCCTCTTCTAACAATTTTAAAGGGATTCTTGTATACAGACCACCAGGACCACGGTCAGACTTCCTCACGGATTTAAGTTCAATCCTGGAATCTCTGGCATTGGAAGATTCTCTAACAGTTCTGGGCGACTTTAACTTCCATTTAGACAAATTAGAGGACAGGGATACCTCATCCCTTCTCTCGGACATGAACACCCTTGGTCTCCCCCTTCTGGTTAACTCCCCTACTCACGACGGTGGCCATACTCTGTATGGCATTTTCTCCAACCTGGAGGATATTCATATAAATCACATCCTCCCACTCACATGGTCGGATCACCATGTCATTCTGGGTTCAATCACGAAACACCCACGCCCAAAGTATCCACTACCTCCCGCAAACCGTTTAAAGCTTGGAACGACATAGACAGCTCTAGCCTAAAAATTCTACTCGGTAATTCCCGTCCTATTTTTTTCCACTGACCCCAACACAACTACCAAGCAATTCCAGGATTGGCTGGGCACTGCCACTAATTCTCTGGTTCCCCTTAAACAGGTGACCCGAAATAGACTGGCCCCCTCTGCACCTTGGTTTACTGAAGAACTAAGAACCCAGAAACAACTCTGCAGGAACAAGGAGAGGCACTGGCGGAAGTCCTATAGCGGAGATAACAAAATCCGCTATAAGGAGACGTTGGTCAAATATAAAGCCATGATCACTGAGTACAAGAAGAAGTACTTTAGCGAACGGATAGAGCTAGCCAAAACTTCTTCTAAAGAACTTTATGAAACCACTAAGCAGCTAGCAGGACACTCCCCTGATCTGAACCCACCTCCCTCTCAATCCCTCTGTGATGCCTTAGCCACCTTCTTCTTTACGAAGGTCAATGACATCTTCTCAGCTTTTTCGAATAATATCAATATCCCCTCAAGTACCACCATCCCTACACACCCTGTACCCAAGTTTACCCACTTTAAAGACATTACCGATGCTCAAACTGCGGAAATCATCACCACGATCAAAACAGGTTCTGCATTGGACCCATGCCCCTTCAAAATTCTCCCACCAATCATGGACGCCTTGATACCCGCCATTACCCAAATCTGTAATACCATGTTTAGATCAGGAATCTATCCAGACGCCCTCAAAAAAACTCTCCTCAAACCATTACTAAAAAAACAACATCTCGATAAGGACGAATTGAAAAATTACCGGCCAATAGCAAGCCTCCCATTTCTGGCAAAAGTCGCCGAAAAAGCTATGAACTTACAATTATCTGCATTCATAGAGGAACACCATTTACTCGACAATACTCAATTTGGGTTACGTAGGTTCCACGGTACTGAGACCGCACTGATCAAAGCTGCAGATGATATTAGATCCATCCGAGATCAGGGCGGAACAGCAGTATTAGTACTACTAGATTTATCCGCAGCTTTCGACACGGTCGATCACTCGATCTTGGTCGACCGTTTCGAAAACATGGGCACTCAACATACAGCTAAAAAACTACTTCTGGCATCCTTTTTGTCTGAAAGAACTCAGGGTGTTACACTCGGATCCTTCCAATCGCCCAACCTGTCTCTGCCATGTGGGGTCCCACAAGGCTCATCCCTGAGTACGACACTTTTTAACATCTATGTGTCGGACCTAACTAACATCATTCGAGCACATGGGATGAGCCTAACCTCATATGCGGATGACACGCAGTTGGTCTTGGCCATCAAAAACAACAGCGACAAGGTGGCTGAGAGCTTTAAAAAAGGAATGTTGGCAATTGGGGACTGGATGGCCTCCAATTGTCTAAAACTCAACTCCGAAAAGACGGAAGTTGTCATATTTGGACAACTCACCCCAGGCTGGTCTTCCATATGGTGGCCCACGGCCTTCGGAACCCCGCCCAAACCCGCCCTTAAGGTGAGGAACCTGGGAGTGGTATTTGACGACCACCTCAACTTCGTCTCGCATGCCAACCAAATTGCATCCTCAGCCTTCCATAAACTACGTTTAATAAAGAAAATCATTCCCTTCCTCCCTGAAACCGCCAAGAAAACCTTGGTGACCTCTCTAGGGCTGTCCACTCTGGACTATTGTAACAGTCCTTTTGCAAATGCTCAGGTCAGGGTCATCAAAAAAATGCAGACCGTCCAAAACTCAGCAGCAAGACTTCTGGCCAGAATTCCTAAACACAAGTCTGCGACCGACACCATCAGAAACTTACACTGGCTTCCCATCAGAAGCAGGATTAAGTTTAAGACTCTCTGCATTGTATACAAGTCTCTGCATAATCAAGGACCCTTGTTTCTTAAAGAACAACTGATCCCCTATCGTCCATCCAGATCGCTTCGATCTACCACTCTAAACGATCTAGTGGTTCCCCGTACCAAAACTGTTTCTTGGGGAGATCGGAGGTTCTTGGTCTCGGCACCGAAACTATGGAACACCTTACCCCAGTCAATCAAGACCAGCCCCACTCTTTGGTCCTTTCGCAATCGGCTAAAGACCTGGCTGTTTAACCAGTAACATCGGAATACACTTCCGCAGCAGGAGAATTATTCGCAGATATTGTAGCGCCGAGACGCCCACGGGCATTTGTTCGCATTTAATCAAATGTCATAAAATAAATAAATAAATAAATGGTGAGGATAACCTCTCTCCATAAACTTTTTTCGCATGTGGATAGACTGTTTGTCATTGTCTTTAAGGTCCGTACAGTTTCTCCTTACTCTCAAAAATTGAGAGAGGGGGATGCTTTGTTTTTGATTCCTGAGTGGAAGCTCTGAAAGTGAAGTAATGTGTTTCTTGCCGTCAATTTGACAAAAAGATTAACCTTCAGTTTGCCTTCATCATGAAAAATCATGATGTCCAAAAACTCTAGTCTGTCAACACTGACGTGGGCAGTGAATTTTAGGTTTGTATCAGCAGCATTAATCCAAGCCAAGAATTCAGTTAGAGTCTCCCTCCGATCGGTCCAGACAAAAAATATATCATCAATATATTTGGACCAATAGGAGACAGACTCAAAAAAGTGAGCGATGTCATTGTAGATGAATTTCTTTTCGAAAAAGGACATATAGATATTAGCGACCGAAGGTGTCACTGAGGCACCCATACTCACGCCCTTAATCTGGCGATATAGGTGCTGACCGAATTCGAAAATATTCTCGGTAAGTACTATTTTAAGACAAGCAAGAACAAAAGCTTTCGGACATGGGATATTATGGAGATCGATAAACCATTCAACTGTTTCTAATGCCTCAACCAGAGGGCTTTTGCTATATAAAGATTCCACATCCATGGTTACCAAAAGGTCTTTATTGGGATTGAAATCAATGTTCTCTACTTTTTTAATCATTGAGCCAGTATCCTTAACGTATGATGTTATATTGGGGATAAATGGGCAAAGATGGAAATCTACGTACTTGGAGAGAGGTTCTGTTGCAGTGCCAAAGGTTGAGACACTGGGCCTATATGGGGGGTTCACTAGATCTTTATGCATCTTTGGAAGGCCATAGATGCAGGCCGTTTTACCAGAGTTAGAATTAAGGTACTCATATTCTTTATCTGAAATTTCTCCTCTTTCTTTTGCTCCAATTGTAAGGCACCTAATCTCTTTAACAATGTTATTTATGGGATTCGATCTGATTTTACAGTTTACAGGCAAAGAGCTGAGCAAACGTGGCCACTTTTACATCAGTGTATCAAATTACAAGTATTGCCAATACTTGTAACTTGTAATTTGATACACTGATTTAAAAGTGGCCAAGTTTGCTCAGCTCTTTGCCTGTAAACTGTTTTCATGTTGTATGTGTTCCCTCGTTATTTTTTTCCCCAGTATGGTATAGGATTGTGTTCTACTATATTCACTGTTGTGATATTCCAAAACATTTCTATGAACTACTATGAAATAAAATCCTTGTCCGGCTGGACATAGGACTCATATAGCTACCTATTATGGTCTATATAGTATTTCTTATTGATTTTTCAAATGCTAAGGACCTTTGTTCTTTATAATATATGATTGACACCCGTGGTCCGTAGCCAATTAATTGGGTTCCCTTGTTTTTCTAAAAATTACCTTCCTCAACCAAGGCTCCTGCCACATGCCCTTCATCCTCTTATATCCATTTATCACCCAATCAGGACCTTGAGAACTTGCTTGAAGATCCTGAACACCGTAGGCATGGCTAATTACAGGGTAAACAGCAGGAGCCTTTAGAATGAGCCACTTGCACAGAAATGAAGATCAGACTGTTGCCTCACAGATGGTGGCACTCTGTTAGGAATACTTGTGCATGCCTATAATTTATGTTAGATTGGATCCAGACTGTCTAGTGTGGGCTGCTTACCCAATTAGTAAAATGTCACCACCTTCGCTGTTGTCCTATTGAGCATGTCAACTCTGCTTCTAAAAATATGTACATTCTACCTTATTTTTGGCTGGTCTAAACTGCTGTTCTTCAGCATGTTGCTTATCCTTGCTTCTTCTCAAGTAATAAAACACTGCTCGGCGACATAACAATAGCCCCCGCAGCTCCTGTGGTGAGGTGGGCTCTCCTCCAAGGAGTGCCCTCTGGCACTGTGCACTGGCAGCAGCTTACAGCTCCTTGCTGGGTCTGGAGTGTGGGGGCCCATCAATTTACTTTGCAGGGTGGGAACTCTCAAATTTGGTTACATCACAGACACTGCTACCATTGTCCTCACCTCCTCAGCAAGAGATATCTATATGACAAATGTCACTGGCTAACTGTGGAATACTTTCACACGTACTCTTGGTGGAACATTGACAAATATGGTGCTTTTTTCTGCAGGAACAAATGAGTTTCCACACTACAAATTATTTACAATAACCATAATAATGGTACAGTGATATATTGGGAGCCCTTTTAAAAAAAAAGCAAAAGAAGGAATCACACAATAAAGAATGTTAAATACTGCATCATTAAAAAACCATGTGTAGCTGGAGAGTACAAAAGAAAAGCCTTATATCAGGGCCTGATGTGATCTGTAAAGACAAAGTGCATACCACATAAAGGATAATCTAGCTCCCCATTCTTTGGCACAGCCCATGTATTTGCCATCAGACACCATCCACATATGATTTCTTGACTGCAATCAACATTCAAACAAAAGATCTGACCCTGCAACAAAACCTGGGAAAACTAGTTTGACTGCATGTGGACCCCTGTTTCACGATCTGTTCAGAAACAGCGCTGCCCTACTTGGGGTCTTTTGCATGTGAATTTTAATTCACATTTCATTGACCTTTTATTACTCCCCATCCCTTCACTGAGGGAGGCTTAGTAAAAGGACTGCGAATGTGATCCTCGTGCTGGTTGGGTGAAGTTATTAAATTTGAATGTGCGTCCATTTTGAAACTGTCTTAGATTTCCTCTAGTACTTTCAGTTTTGAATAGTCACTGGCCCTCTGGAGACAGTACCTGATAGTCACCCTAACTGTACTCTGAAATGCTCAAACACATGCTGAAAAAGGATGCTGTAGCAGGGTCAAACAATCTATCAAGTTTGTTCCCTCCTGAGGTTGTGCAAAAGTCTAAAACATTACAGAAGCCCTGCTGCAGTCCCATGACTGGATGGCAAGTAGATGAACGGTCCTAATCTCAAGGACAAATACCAGCTGTATCAGACCTGCGTATAGGATGGTCTAAGGGGAGTGTTTGTTCAACATGCCACAGAGATCTTCATCCCTTAATTGCCTGGAGAAACCCGAAGAGTAAGATGCATATTTGTAGCACAAGATTGTTGAGGATTTGACCGATATATCAACAGAAGGAATTTTCTGGTTAAACTCTACTGTAGTCCTGCTGCTCTCCTGGGCACACAATCTAGTAATGAGCACCCATGCCCCAGTTGTGGAAATTGAGTTGGGCCTGAAGAAAGTTGAAGAACCCCTTTGCCTTTCAAGAGACTTAATCATCCTTTTCTGAGCTGAAGAGGTACTTCAGAGTTTCCCCCTTTTCTCCTGGAAATTTGGGGTGAACTGCCTTCATTTGGTGCAGCCATGCAAACTATTAGAGCAGTTTTCTATAACAATTCTCTTATTATCACTGTTTGAAATGTGCTCACTGTAAAATACTAAACTAGGGTACTCCCTTTTTAAACGTAAGTGCTGTCAGTCTTGGCAGAAGACCTTGGATCGATGGAGATATATCATATCTACAGAAGACATGAGGGGATAAGGAGGGAGAGGAAGAGAAACAGAAGGCAGCCATCATTGTGAAATTGTTTTGCATCTGGGTCTTTAATACGTGACCCTTTGTGGTATTTACCAGCACAGCAAGAGAAAAGTAGGTCAAACATAAGAATAAGTAAGCCCAGGCCATTCCCATATTGCATAAGACACTGGTTTCATGGCTTTTGAATTTCTAGGCTGGATGGGGCAGTGATGAGACCTTGAACAATCCGTGAACTGTTGGGGAGCTCCTGGACAATGAGCTGGTTCCTAATTCCTCCACTTCTATATTTTTATTCATCTCAGTCCTCTCCATTCATTTGGTTAGAGAATATGCAGGGTTAACTCTTTATACACTGTTTCCTAAAGTTCCTTCCCACCGTGTCTTTCACTGTTTCTTATTCTCACTTAAAAACTCTACATTGACTGCCTGTTCATAAAAGGATAAATTACAAAGCTCTAATTATTAATACCGGCTGTGAATAAAAGGGACATTTTTATCTTTGGGACACATTCAAAAAAATATATCTCCTTGAGACCTCTTTGTTTGTCCAACAAGGGCCTGCAGCAAAAACTTGGAATGAGTTGCTAGCTGCTTTTAGAAATTTAAACTTTGAAACGCTTTTTAGGAGGGACCTCAAAATATTTCTATATAGGAACTAAATCTAGTTATGAACAGACGGTGGTTGCTGAGATACTCATCTGTTGACTATTGTCAATGTTCCTTGAGAAGCAGCTGTTCACACTTTATAACTTGAATATCATTCACTGATTCATTTATGGTCTTTATGTGTGCGAGACAATTTTTGTAGATTTTCGAAGCAATTATCTTCTGAGATCTCTTCTACTTGGTTTTGGTGATCTGCACAGCTCTATTTTCTTACTAGCTCTCTTAAGTTTTGTTTTCCTGTCAATCTATTCCATGGATCCCTTGGCATCTTCAAAAAATAGATTTTGTCTCTGTTTATTATTTTTATTTTCCCGGGGAATAGCAGCATATATTTTATGTTGGAGTCACATAATTGTTAGTTCACTGCTACAAATGATACTCTGTGGTTCTGGACCGAGGCGTATAATCTGGGAATATGGATGCTCTTTGGTTCTCCACTTAGAAGCCACCTGCCATTAGTGTCTTCCAGAATATCTTTTCCCTGTCTTTAAAGTGTAACAGGTAGGCTATCACCAATCACTGTGCTGCCCCAGGTGAAGTTTTGCTCTTTGCCGGGAACCGGTGCGCATGGTCTAACAGATCAAGACGTAGATAACCTCTGTGGTCCCACTTCGGCCCACTGTCATTGTTTGAGGTATTTAACCATGTCTGCACCTTTAACTCCCTCTGAAAGAACTCTCAGTCTAAATTATTTCGTAATGACTCTCCTGAATCATCTTTTGTATATTCTGAGTATCTGACTCTTTCCATTAGTTCCTGGATTAACCCCTTGCCTGCGGTCGGAATTCCGCTCCTGTGCGGCACATTCCGATCGCCGGCGTGGTCGTGACGGCTCCCGGCCATCATCAGCACACGGGCACTGTGTGCCATGACGGACGGGAGCCGTCACCAGCATGCAAGGGGTTAAAGCATCAAGACCGGTCATTTCGATATGCAAGTCTACCATTCTTTTGACTCTTTTAGAAAATTTCTTTTATTTTGATTGTTCTGGAAAAGCCCAGTGTCTAATATGGCCATGTCGATTTTGTTACTTAATGTCTTTTTCGTTCTTACTATTGCTTCAAGTCTCTTAACAAGTCCATCTCTGTCTGTTTCAGATTGTTGTGTTCTACCTCCTTTACCATTTTTCTTGCTTTTCTTATCCATGCATTTTGGGCTTGGAAGCAGGGGAGTCTTTTCAACCTACATCCTCTTCTGTCTTTTTGGTTACCTGTCATATCCCGAAAGAAACACTGTAGAAAAGGCCCAGGAAGTTTCACACATAGAGGAAATAGAGGACCAGGAAATGGAAACTACTCTCATACAGGACAGACACTTCCATGTCGTTACTAAATATATGCTGCACCAGCTGCTATAGAGCTAGTAGAGAACAGAGGCACTTCTGGGGAGAATAGAGAAAGCCTTATAAAGACTATTTGAATGGGGAGCAGGTGTATAGCAACAATGTTGTAATGAATGTTTTACTTTTGGATAAGAGCAAATCCTATTTTGTTCCCCCCCATTTATTATTTTTCTGCCAGGGTTTCTTTCGTCTCCTTTGTCCCTCCCATTACCTTGTCTTTATTGGCTCTGCTCTTGAGTTTTACCACTGTTCTGCCCAGTGGGAAACAGCCTTTACAACGCAACTTTTACAACGCACTACCATTACAACGAAACTTTTACAGCGCAACATCCATTACAACGCATGCCATTACAACGCAACCATTACAACGCATGACACTACAACGCATACCACTACAACGCATGTCATTACAACTCAGTCATTACAACGCATACCATCACAACTCATAGTCCCCTTACACTATCCAACACTTACCCTACTGTTACACCCCCTGGAGTTAGAATAGTAATTTTTACCCCTACACTATCCAACACTTACCCTACTTTTGCACCCCCTGGAGTTAGAATAGTAATTTTTACCCCTACACTATCCAACACTTACCCTACTGTTGCACCCCCCTGGAGTTAGAATAGTAATTTTTACCCCTACACTATCCAACACTTACCCTACTGTTGCACCCCCTGGAGTTAGAATAGTAATTTTTACCCCTACACTATCAAACACTTACCATACATGCAATGTAATGGCATGTGTTATAATGGTATGCATTGTAAAGGTAGTATGCGTTGTAATGGCATGCGTTGTAAAGGTAGTTTTTAAAAAGTTGTTGTAATGGCATGCGTTGTAATGGAATGCGTTGTAATGGATGTTGCGTTGTAAAAAATGTGTTGTAAAGGTATGCGTTGTAAAGGTATGCGTTGTAAAAGTATGCGTTGTAATGTCATACATTCCTGCCCAGTATTTGTTGGCCCTTTATCTATGCTTCTGAGGTCCTTTTTCTGGAATTCCGGCATAGCTCAGCCAGCCTGATTCTTCTGTGTATGTCTATTTTTGTTTATCAGGTTTTCCTGGGAATTAGTTACAGGGTCACCCTGTAGGTCAAAAGTGACACTTTAGGCATTGCTAGTATAGATTAGATTCCTGCAAGAAGTTTTCAGTATTATCCTCAGTTTCCCCAGTCGTGATCAGGTACTGTAGAGCATTTTGCAATACCCATTATTTTAGGACTGCTTTGATTTTCAGTGGCCTCAAATTTGTTTTATATTGTATATTATCTGTGTATTTTATTTTGATGGGGGCTCAAACCTTTCTTGGTATTTTGTTTTTTTCGTGCCCCGTTCCTTCATTTTCTTTATCCCCTTTCATATGTTCCTCAGTTCAACCTTCCGTTTCTCTTTTCATGCAGTGTTAATTTGAATGCTGTTTCCACTTTTCTTCAGTCTCCTTTATGGAGGAGAGGAGCTACCACACAGTGTGGTCAGGTGTGTACACAGACACCCACACAGCGATCTCTGTCTTCAATTTTGGAGGATTTTTGGTTTTGCCGTGCTCAGTGCTCCGACACCTTCTTCTGCCTTTTATGGGACTGGGGGTCTCTTTGCCACAATCTGTGCAGAAGTCAATGATGTCCTTTTACTTGAAGGGGAGCCAGGTGCACCCACTGGTGGAGATATGCCATTACCCCGTCTCCATGCTGCAACCACTGTCTTTAATTCGAGTGGACCACTGTACTGCCGCACCCTGTCTTCTCATCCCCACTTCTACCTCGGGGACCACTGTTCCACAATCCAGTCAGAGCCCCAACTCCCATTGACATTTTGCTGCACTTGTCTGTTAGGCTTCAGCCTTGATGTGCCCCTTCACAGTTCCTTGATCTGCAACCCACCTCCCTCTCTGCGCTTGCCTGCTCAGTCCCCCAGCTGCTGTTATTTTGGGAAATTTGAGATGAGGAGACAGATATTCCATGCTGAACATGGCCCATCTCTTCCTGCAGCAGACCTCAGTGTTATTATGCATTCATTGTATTGTCTCTGGACTTTGTTCACAGCCTGCTGCCCTGCTGCCCTGTCTGCTAAAGCTCATAATCGATTGTGGTTCATCATTTTGTTCATCCAACTCTTGGAAGCAGTTGTGTTCTAGGTGGGCTTCAAGGCAATCATTTCATATGTAGTTCAATCTGTATTTCGCCACATGGTTGTTTGTGAGCTCAGTCGTTGCCAGTATGTACATGTTTAAAGTTAATAATTCATTTAATATATACTTTTTGGAAATAATTTAGTATTGAAATCAGGATAAAGTTTAATGGGCTGTTGGAGTTGTAGGGGAATAGGGGAAAATAGGGGTTGGGGTTAGAATAGTACACCAGACTCCCCTCCCAAAAAAATACAAAATGCCTGCTCTTTCAACTGTGAAAGTTGCTTTGGAGGTAGAATAATAAATACGACCCCTCCAAATATATGTGTTTTTCAAAATGAAAGTGGCTTTGGAGCTAAACTATAATAATTGACATCTTTAGTTAGGTTTCCTTTCTCCAATGAGAGTGGGCTTGGAAACAGAATTATAAATCTGCCCTGACCCACCCCCGAGAATATGCACTTTCCCCAATTAAAGTGTGAATGGAGTTAGACTAGTCAATCAAAGGGGATCTTGCAGAACCAGCAGTCAACCTAAATACCCTAAGCCTTTACTCACAACTGGATCTAAGCCGGACTGCCAATTTAAAAAAGTTAAGAATCTTAAGTACAGTGTTACTCAAGGGCATTTGTAAAAAGATGAAGGCAGGACGATCCTAGCTAAAATGTGCCCTTCTTAAAATGGGAATGATGTATGACTTCCTGGGCACCTCATAAAAGCTACAAAACATTAAAAAAATTAAGCATGTCCTGAGGAGACTTACCGTCACAGCCACAGCGCAAGAAATTATGACCTTTGTTTGCCCCACGAGGATGAGCTGATCCAGCTGGAACCTAGTTAGTAAAAAGCAGTCATATCTACTTTTAACCTATTAAAGGTACGGTTCCCTTTGAAGCACAGTTTTCAGCATGATGTAACGGCGAACACTAGGCTGTAACAGGGACTCTTCTTCTCTGTCCAACATCTGCTTTCTAAAGTAGGAATCCTTCACCCAGCTATAATTCTTTTTCCAAAGTTTATCCGGAATATTAAATCAATCTCCCTTACCCAAATTCCTGAGGAAATCACTGATATATTTAAACCAGGGAACATGCTGAGAATAATCAAGGGCCAGGCAGTCCTTTAAAATCTCTTTGCTGAATTTGATCCCTGTCCATAACCAGATTTTCAATCAGAGGGAAAGAGGGCGAAAAGCCAAAATATCAGAGAAGTAAGCCGCACCCACTTGTTCATGTACTACAAAGGTAGAAGTGCCCTGTGGCACACATAATAGCCACCTCAAAAGGGTATTTTCTACAATTTACAACTTGCCATGGGCAGTGAATCCCCAAATCTCACTTGCATAGGTTACACTTGGCCCTAAAGATCTGTAAGAGAGCCCCAGTTGGTCTGTTGCTCAGTCGAGAAGCGGAGTTAAAAACTGCAATGTTGGCCCTAACAAAGTCTTCATTCTTTCTACAAATTAAAGGTCGCCAGTTCAGGGCAGAGTCGAATTGTACCCACAGGTAAGAAAACACACTGGTCTTTGGGACTGGAGTAGACCCAACCACAAAGGTTTGAGATTTTGTCCCAACAACATCACATAGGACTTTTTTATTATTAACCAAAAGGTCCAGATCTTTCATGAAGTGGACAAAAGAGTTCAACATAATTTGCTGGCCAACTGTCCTGGCCATATGGACCACGTCATCTGCATACAGTAAAACAGGCAGCTGGGACAAATCTGCTTTTATCTCCGAAAGGACCTGCCCCAAGTTGTTAACATATAAGTTAAAAAGAAATTGGCCCAGAATGCAGCCATGCTGGACCCCTTTTTATATTATAAATTGCCAGGAGACCTTGAGATCTTTTTTATAGCGTACCACCGCCTTGGTATCTCTATGGAGAACCCTTGAAAAGAGGACAATATCTCTATCCACCCCTATGGACAACATGATCTGCTTGGTTCTATTGATGCAATCAAACATTGAAGACAGATTCATAAAAGCCAGGTGGATAGAATCGGAGCAGGCTACAGTGTACTTGTTAAGAACTAGAAAAAGATTCAAGCATTGATCAACCGTTGAACATCCCGGGTGAAACCCATACTATACTTCTGATAGGATATTATTCTCATCTGCCCAGTCTGAAAGTCTGTCCTTTAATATACGTCCAACCACCTTAACCATCAAATCGAGCAAATGAACATGGGATTGGAGCAACAATAATAAATCTGACCCTTCCCTCACACACACATCTATTTCCACTTTCCACATTGATTGTAGCATAGGAGTTAGAATAGTAAATGGGACCCTTACCACCCCAAATACTTGCCCTTTTCCCAGTGAAAGTTGGTTTAAATTAGAATAGTAAATCTGACCCCCCAGATATTTGACCTTTCTCTAATAAAAGTGGAATTGGAACAGTAAATGTAACCACCCCCCTCACTGCCAAATAGATTACCTTTCCGCAAAGAAAGTGGGTTTGGCCATAAAATAGTATAACTGACCATCCAAATATATACCCTTTACAAAATGAATGTGTGATTGGAATTAGATTAGTATTTGTGATCCCCAAATATATGTATATCCAAAATGAAAGTGATATTGGAGTTAGAATAGTAAATTTAACATTCTCACATATATGCTCTTTCGCCAATAACTTTGGTATTAGAGTTAAAATAATAAATAAGACTCCTCCCCCAAAATATATACACTTTTCTCAATGTAAATTGGATTGAAGTTAGAATAGTAAATATGGCCTCTTTGTTATATGCTCTTTCCCCAAAGGAAGTGGAATTGGAAACAGACCCATGTGCGTAACGCCTCTGAACATACAAACCTATGCCCTTACTACAATTGGAGTGATATTGGAGTTAGAATGGTAAAACTGTCCCCACCAGAGTTATATTATTTACACAATGAAATTGGATTTAATCAACACTAATAAATGTTCACCCCAAAATGTATTCAAAAGACACAATTAGAAAGGTTATGGTTCGTTATTACCGCACACTGTAAATTCCCACACTATAAGGTTCTCACTCCTAGGCCCAACCGTCTAAAATTCCCCAATAACTGGAACACTCACAGAAAGTAGAAGCAGCACCTAAACATAACTATTAGTTTACAGGAAACAATTTCGCAATGGGCCTAATATCCCAAAAAGAGTCAATTACTGGAGTGACAAGAAAATATAATTGGTCGTTCAGTCCAAAAAGCATATCAAGACACATGTATTCTTGATAATCATTCTTTATTTCTTTGTTTCCATTTTCAAAAGGAACAAGGAACAAGGACACAGCCAATGTGTTTCATCCCAAAAGATAGGGACTTCTTTCTTCAGGGCTATTAAAAAACATGTTAAATAGTAACTTTTAATAAAGCAAACAATACAAACAATTAGTAGCCATAAATCATAAACATAGCATGCACATAAAAGCGTCATGACAAGTGACAAGATTTAAAAGCAGCGAAGAACAGGCAATACATATATAATGAAATCAACAATAACCCTGCCTATCCTTTGTCTTCCCATGTATGCGACAGAGATACTAAAAGCCCCTTCAAATTCCATGAGATTGATGTAGTAACAGCAGATGCTCTTGGTGGGGACAGGTAACGTTCACTAAGACAGTGTAAAGCGAAATAGATATTGCGCTTAAAACCTTGTTACCGTGATATGTTCAAAGCTTAAGATGGGTTTTTAAGTGTGCCATGTAACTAACTTTACATCCCTTTAATGCCCCTACTGGTTCTTTCTGCTAAACTGTTTCTTTGGTTAGATGTGTCTTTGCCAATTTCTCTTTAACTGTTGTGTGCTCTAATCAGAGATTATTGTTTTTTTTGTGTGAAATGGAACTTTTGGTCATTTGAACATGTAAATGACTACTTTATTGTATGTAGGCTGCTTTTTTACAATTCTTTTTACTTTTAAACATGGTTGTTGTACAATTAACTCTAGCAGGATCACGTACACTCGGAGTCACACGCCTCTTGTATGCTTCTATACAGTTTACAGATAATGTTTTTTGGTTTAGAGTACAACAGTCCTAGAGGAGTGTTTCGTGTTATGTCACCTGCATGCGCTAGCAGAGAAGTTTTAAAAAAAATGTTTTTCAGTACCTATTTAGGTTGTGTTACAAAATGGCCTGACACACCTTGCCGAGGTAAATTGGAGTGTTAATGCTCGGTAATGGCAGTCGTTCTGATCTTATTTAATATGGGCATCCATTCATACCTTATCATACCATGTTCAATAAACCTCGTACAATCATGCAGTACATTTCATATTACTGATCTCTGACAACAACTGTTGTTGAAATGGCATTTCAGGTATCGTTATATAAAATGTCTGAGCCATTGTTAGCTGCCTTTTCTGTATGGGTGTAAGACCATTACAAGATGACAAGATGGCTGACGTGTTTTCTTGGCTTTTGATCCACCTCCCTAAATTCACAAGTGGGACTTAAATGGCATTCCTACCCCACCTACTTTCTCTGCAGAACACATGCCCAATTCTATGGTGTTTTCTCGCATGGAATACACATTGGTAAGTGGTGGGGCACTATGGTTCTAACTGGAAAGTAATAACTTTGGTAACAAGTATGATTAACATGCCTGGCCGAAGTATAGGCTAGAGTCTATTATTCTTGAATCCGGTACTTTCCTCACATTGGATTAGCTTGAAACACTTCAGCACGTTACTTATCTCGTTACAAAAAGCCCACCCCGCTTAAGCTTCTGGCACGTACACTACCTTTCTGGACTATATGGTTACTGAGCTTTTTACAGTTTAGCTAGTCATAATAATATGGAGGATTGGGTGGCATCCAGTCACTTCAGGGGATCTGACTTCAGGTTGTTGACAACCTTGATTTAATTGTGTCTGTTGATGACTGCTCTGAGAGGGTATTCATCTTTTTCACTTGTTGCAATATTGAATGTAAGGGGATAGATTTCACGTTCCATGGAGACGTCAGCCTATACTGTCTTTATCACTCAACAAATTGTTGGAGAGTGAGAATCACATTTCTTCACTTTCTCCCTTGCATCCCATTGACTTACATCTCTGAACTTTTTTGAAATTGCACACATACTCCGGCAACCAGACAGCTTAAAACGTTGTCCCGTGACTATCGGTAAGTTGTTCCTAGTCCGTATATACCTATGCCCTGTTGCATATTTTAGGTGCATTTGTATTTGTTTCTAATTGCATATTTAGTACATTTTTACTTTTGGTATTGGAGCAACATGTGCTTGGACTCCTATCAAATAAATTAACTCATTAATCTTGCTGCATTTTCAGAGCCCACATTATAGATACTTATGCTCATATATTTTTCCACTTTCTGGATCAAGGATGGTTTAAAACTCATAGGAGTAAACATACCTAAGTATTTTGGGGCGCTGTATGCTTTAATGGTTTATGATAAATGGTTGTTCGATCTTTGCTCCTTTTATCTCCTGTTTGACTTTTGTCTACCCTTATTTCATTTTATATTGTGCTTTACTAATTTGTTCTGGAAAGCCTTTCTTTTTTACTTTTAATACTTTCTAAACTACTGTACATTATAAACTATAATATTGGTAGACATTATTTGCTGATTGTGAGGAAGTCTTTTGTAACTCCACTGATCAAATGTGCCTACAGGATACACATTCCCTTGCATAGTATATACTAAACCTTAACAGGAAAGAACTTTGTATTTAATTCCATCCTGTGGGCTTAGGACAAGTCGTACTTTCTTGCCGTAAGAATTATAATATTTGAAGGATTAATTATCAGGTATTAAAATGAAGACATGTTATATGGGATACAGTTTTGGTGTTACATGAGATCCCTTGATTCTGTACAGAGGTATATGAACATTATAGCTTACTCATAATTAATTTCTTCTTTCAAATGAATCAACATTCATATAGTTATATAGTGTTACTAGTACTTGCCTACATAATTATGATATGTTGTTAAAAAGACTGTGTTTCTCATGAATGAAGGTATAGGTTAATGCTGGAAACATGGGACTCTTTGTTTCCTATACAGATAGTATTTATTTGACACATAATACATATCGTAAATCTTAACCACATATAGGACACATTATTAAATATTCATTTGTACCACTTCTTTTGTGTGATATGTTTTCACACAAACCAGGGTCATTGTGGATTTTAAAAACCATACAACACTATACTTCAATATATGTATTGTCTGTTCTATGTTGCTTTTAAATCTTGTTACTTATTATGGCACATTTATATGCAGGCTATATTTATGATTTATGGCTGCTATTTTTTTGTACTGTTTGCTTGCTTATAAGTTATTGTCTTATATGTTTTTTAACAGACCCGAAGAAGTCCCTATGTTTAGGGACGAAATGCGTTTGGAAAATGGAAGCAAAGAAATAGAGAATGAATATCAAGAATACATTGTGTTGGGGCGTGGCCGAGCACCGGCGAAGATGGCTGCCTAAAAGGGGAGCTCCGTCGGAGCTACACTGTCCCCTTGAGATATCCTGCCTGAATCCACCCTAGGACGTACGAGCGGCAACTGCACGGCCTGTCTCCGGTGCCCAGACTCCCTTGTGGGCCAGGGTATCAATCCCGAGTCGCTGGGCTGGGAGTGCAGCGCATCGCTCTGGAGCCTCGCGCCCGCATCGTGGGATCACGCGAGGCCCCGGCTTGAGGCCTAGTCGCGGCTGACAGGAATCCCCCCATACCGGCTCCTGGACGGCCCTGGCGGGCAGAGCGACGGCGGGGGACGACGGTGGCTTATGTATCCCTGGATGAGCCGTCGACTGGGGCGCTTGGGGGACCTTGGCACAGAGGCCGTGTGAGGGCCCGCCCTGGCGGTGCAGCGGACGAGCCGCGGGGCGAGACCTGCACCTGCTGCCGCCGGCGGAAACCGCCGAGATCCTGTGGAGGCAGTGCGGCAAATAGCAGGAAGGTGAGGGGGCCCCCCGGAGCTATCCTGGCCCAAGGAGTGATGGCCATACGGAGACCAAGGGTCTGGAGGTGCACATGCAGGAGGCCGAATGGAGCAGTGGAAGGCAGGGCCTTGACTTACCTGCAGTGGGTAGCTGGGCCCTGCTGGTACCCCCTCCGGAGGTCGTGGGGGATCCCCCGTACATGAGGAAGCGGCGGCGCCCAAGTGAGAACGTGGGCCGCTCTGATGGAGGCCTGCGGTCCCTCCACTGACACTGGTGGGCCTGGCGAGGTGCAGTGGGGGCGCGATAGAGTACAGCGGGCCCCCAGAGACTGCGGCTGGGGACTACACTAAGGGGGCTGGACTGCAACGGAACTGCAGCCCTGAAGCTGGGATCACCAACGTTTGCCGCAGTTCCTTGAGGGGTTGGCTAAGTGAGGCCTGCTCCCTCGCCCTCTGACTGGAAGAGCTGCAGTCATGAGACCTAAGGGCAACGCTGCCACACAGGTCAATAAACTGGACAAATATACGGTCCCTGTAAGTCAGGCCACGGCGGGAAACACGGCCGAGGTCCAAGCAGGCCAAAGTGAGCCCTCCCTGACCTCAATTATGGCGGCGATTCAAACGTTGGGAACCAATCTTGAAACCAAGATGGACAAGATATCTATTGAGGTGAACCTCCTCAGGACAGATCTCGGTAAGACCACTGACAGGGCCAAGGCCAATGAAGCTGCGATACAGGAGATCCAATCCTCTGCTAAAACGCTGGAACGGTGAGTGAACGATCTAGTGCACCAACACCGGCAAATGGCCCTTAAGCTCGAGGACCAGGAAGGAAGGGCCCGAAGGAGCAACATTCGTGTGGTAGGTGTACCGGAAGGAACGGAGGGGCCCAGCATGGAGCTTTTTCTTGAGGAACTTATCACAGCCCACCTGAAGCCGAAGCTGCTCTCCAGGATCTTTACAGTGGAGCACGCCCACCGAGCACCAGTTCCGAAACCCAAACCGGGAGCACCACCCAGAACCATAATCGCCAAGATCCTGAACTTTAGGGACAGGAATGCCATACTCCAAGCGGCCAGACAGTTGGGAGATCTGCAATATGAGAATGCCACCATCCGCTTATTCCCTGATTTCACTCTCCACGTTCAGCCGGAACAGCGCTCCTTTGCAGGCGTGAAAGCGGCCCTCCGAGACAGGGGGTTAAAGTATATGATGTTCTTCCCTGCCAAACTGAAAGTTATAATGGGGGGCAAATCACTGTTCTTCACGACGCCATCGGAGGTTCAGGACTGGCTAGATAGAGAGTCCTCCCAGGATCAGCCACGGGTGGAGAGCAATACTTGGAGGGGTGGCCAGGACGCCTCGCCGGGATCAACGGCCGGGAGGTCGGACAATGATGTTCAAAGCCAGCGCTCCTGGAGGTCGAGATCGGCTAGCCCCAAATGGGACTCACTCAGACGCTGAAGCGGCTCGGCGGCGGAGGAAGTGGAAGCGGCCTCTACAAACTGTAACGTATACTGTGTGGATCATTGAGACTCTGAGCTCCTCCTATATGGGTCTTGAGGGAGGGGGAAGTTTTCCCCACCACGGATATTGTAGCAATGACCTCCGCATTTGACACCATGGGGAGGCCACCTGGGGCACTTCTGGACTCAGAGAAAGGGTTGAAGGAACTGTTGTGAGACCCACATGCAGTATCCCGAGTGGTGGGGCACGTATAGTTGAAGAAAGCTGACAATATGAAGAGAGGGTACTCTTAGATACAGTAGTATTAGACACTGAAGGGGACAGGGGTGGGCAGTGGCTGGAGCTGGGGCCGTTGCACTCTTCCCCCTTAGAGTTTTAGCTGGAGTGGGAGGTTTCCTCACTCCCAGGTGGGTATTGGGCGAAAAGCGCTCTGCTAATTGGGGATGTGGGTAGTTCAATTCCTACAGAGCAGGGTAGCAGGGTGGGAAGGCTGTTGGGGAGGGGGGGTCTTGACAGTTTGGGGATTGTTTGGGGTATGGTGGGAAGGTCAGGGGAGGGGGGAAGCGAGGGAGTTGAAAGGGATGGAACCGAGAGGGGGGGGTGGTAGGAGGGGTTGGGAAATGTTTGGTGTTGTCACGACAGATTGTTGAGGATATCAGGATGAGTTGTACCAGGAATTTCAGGGCCCTCATTGCAGTTATCATGGAAAGTAACAATGGGGGTGGGATAAAAGCCTCAAGATTATGAGCTGGAACGTCAATGGGTTGGGGGATAAACTTAAGAGAACCATAGTGCTGCAATTTATCAAACATCACTTGCCGGACGTGGTGCTCCTCCAGGAGACCCACCTACTGGGAAACTCATATCACGCACTGAATAGATGGGGGTAATCACTTGCTATCCATGCCGGATTCACCTCAGGGTCCCAAAGGGGTGGGCATAATGACACGTCGCCATTTCCCAATGATCATAGACCGCACAGACTCTGACCCTCTTGGTCTCTATGCTGCTATCACGGGCATATGAGAGGGCCAAAGAGTTAACCTTGTCACTAGTTACATCCCACCTGGGTTCCAGGCCCAATCATACCTGGACTTGGGTAAACTGCTTTTATCCCTTCCGGAAGGGCAGCTGGTAGTAGGAGGCGATTTTAACTCAGTGCTCTCTGGACACCTCCACAGGCACCCCCCCAGAGACATACCACCGGGTCATATGTGGTTAGTAGATTTCACCAAGACATTTGGCCTCACTGACATATGGCGCTTTATACACCCGACAGACAAACAATACACCTTCTTTTCGGGGCCCCGCCATACCTTCTCTCGCATAGATTACATGTTGGCACCTATACACCGGGGCACGACCGTGCAGACGGCCACACACTTGGCGACAGGCGTTTCGGACCACTCCCCGCTATTGGTACATCTCACGATGGGAGAAAGGAGGGAGGGGACTATAATGCCGATTAACGCCTGGTATCTCCGCGATGAGGATACGAAAAGGAAACTGACCCTGGCGATTACTCGCTACTTTGAGGACAATTACGGCACGGTCGACTCCTCGGTGGTGCTGTGGGAGGCCTTCAAGACAGTGCTTAGAGGGGAGGCCCTCTCGGTGATTGTGGGCCGCCGCAGGGACAGGGAGGCACAAATGGTCACTCTGGAGAAGGATCTGCAGGAGCTGGAGGCTGCAGCTCTTGCCGGGAGC
This sequence comes from Lissotriton vulgaris, assembly GCF_964263255.1. NCBI lineage: Eukaryota > Metazoa > Chordata > Amphibia > Caudata > Salamandridae > Lissotriton > Lissotriton vulgaris. The sequence goes on from NC_141694.1 coordinate 1,305,555,649, forward strand.
ACCCCAGGGGCGCCTCACCATCTACAGCTTAAGAGGGCGGAGTATAAAGCACTAGCGACGGAGGCTGCCAAACATGTCCTAAGGGACAGGGAGGGTAGACTCTACGACCAGGGGGACAAGGCAGGTAAGCTCATAGTGTAGCTGGACAAAAAGCAGCAATTGCAGAAGGTGGTGGCAGAGCTCAAGTCAGAGTCAGGGACTGGTATCACAGAGCCCCGCGAGATAGTGAGAGAGTTTGAGCAACACTACCGGACAGTATACAGCAGGGGGTCCGACCGGCCCGAGGAGGACTCTGTGGACCTGATTACCGACATCCGTCTCCCAACCCTTACGGAGGCAGAACGTGAAACACTCGAGGCACCACTTACGATCAAGGAGCTAGGCCGAGCTATTCGTGATCTTCACTCGGGGAAGGCCATGGGGCCCAATGGGCTACCGATCGAGCTGTACAAGCTCCGGCCAGACGGACTCAGCGCCTTCCTGAAGCGAATGTTTGAGGAAAGCAAGGAGAGGGGCATATTTCCGCGAGATCAGCGTATAGCCACCATTGTGGCCATTCCCAAAGACGGCAAGCCGCGTGACTTATGTGCCTCTTACAGACCTATATCTTTGCTCAACGTAGAGCCCAAAATCATGGCCAAGGTACTGGCTAATAGGCTCAAGCCAGTCCTACCAACACTGGTCCACCCGGACCAGTCGGGCTTTATGCCCCATCGCAACACAACTCTTAATCTCCGCCGTCTCCATGGTGTGCTGGGGCGTAGTCATACTCTCGGGGAGGACGCAGTGGTGGTATCACTCGATGCCACAGTAAACAAAGAGAGTCGGAAGGTCTGTTAGAAAACGTAGCAGAGTCTATGAGGTCCTAATGAAGTGACCCTTTTGGATTGCACTGAACCAGGCCCAGTGGTCACATGACACGAATGTGTATTAGAAATCCTATCAGCCCACCCATCTGGCGGAGCCTCGTCATGTAGGACCTCTAACCAGGGTGGTGTGTCCAAGCCCAGATGAATTGGCCAGACAGCACACACTACTGGTTCATCGTGTGAAAGTGTCCGTGCCACAGAGTGGTGCTGAAAAAGTGCAGTGCAAAACAGGGGATAAAGAATAAGTGATCTAAAATGGCGGTCAAGGCAAAGAAAAAATATTTTTATTAAAGATATTCACCAGGACGCCAGATTAAAAAGAAGTGTTGAACAGTGTGAAAATATCACTGTGATGCTTTGCTGTGTTGTAAATCAGGCCAACATGTTTCTGCCGAAGGTGGAACTACACCGGCATTCTTCAGGGCCAACTACAAAAAGATCTTGCTACTGCAAAGGTACACTCAGACAAATTATACAAAGTGAGACACAAAAAGGAACAGACCAAAAAGTTGTTAAAGACCTGTCCAAACTACTGGTGTGGTCATATAGACCATCCTACCATATCCTCCGGATCAGAAGTTGATAGAGGAAGTAATCCTAAAATTGAAGAAACAAAAGGAACAACAAATGTTGTACATTATACAGTCAAAAATAGACTATTCACAATATCAGGACCAACAAATAAACTCAGCTAGGCAAGTCCTACTAGGACGGCCAGATGATATAAGGGTTTCATATTAAGGTAAACCATCAGTCATTGCTGAACATGAATTTCAAACAGGATGTAAAATATGTGGGAGTCGAGCCTCACCTCACCCGGCAACGGCTCGGAGATTGGGCCTCAATCTCCGAGCCGTTGCCGGGTGAGGTGAGGCTCGACTCCCACATATTGCTGGGTAAGTCCTTTTACATCCTGTTTGAAATTCATGTTCAGCAATGACTGATGGTTTACCTTCCCCCAGGATGTATGTGTGCCTGGGAAGAGGTACAGTACATTAGAGATTATGCATGTGTGCACAGGAGTATGTGTGCAGTTTTGAAAGGCACAATACATGGAAGATACTAGGTTCCATTTTAGGAGACCCAGGTCTTGCTAGAGGAGCGGGGAGAGGTGGAGGTTACCCCCAGACATATTTGTAGATTTCTTCTTTTCTCAGAGCTGGGTAGAATACACATGGGAGGAGGAAAGAACCAGACTCTTCTGTTCACTTCAATGGGAGTTCTTTAATTCAGGTGAAAGGGGCCTAGGCACATCCAGAAAAGGCAAAGGGGCTGCTAAGAGAATCATAAAGAGTAGGGCTGGGGCCCTAGGGAAAACCTTTGATGCACAAATTACTGATGCTGACATCCAGGTGTGAACTTTTAGTCACACCTGCGCCTTTGCTTGGCACTATCAAGAACGGAGACTACCCTGCTATGACAGACTACTCTCTGGAGGAAGAGCAAAAGAAAGGAGTAGGCACTTCAAAGTGAGCAACCCCAGAACACAAACTTCAAATGCAGAGACACTAAATCACAAGTGTGTCTGCAAATGGATTATAAAAAGGGGCTCTTGAGACTTCTAAATCGTCAAACTGCAGCTGTGCATCTGCGTGGTAGAAGCACAGCGTGAGCTCCGCCTGTTGTGACCAAGTCTGGGCACTACGGGTATGCTAGTCTCCGATGGCTGGGTGAGGGGACAAAACCCAGGAGGATCTAGAACACTCACCTAGGGACTGCAGCACCAGCTTCTGCCTGACCCAAAACCAGTGGGGTTGAGGTGACGGAGATCACTTGGAGGGTGACAGCAACAACTTAAACCACTTGCCCCTGGACCCCACAGGAGAGATTTACTTAATCGGAGGAATGTCAAGGCCAGCACTGCCGTAACTGCAGCCTCCCGGTTTATGGACATCTTTGAGTGACAAAGTAGCACCAAGGGACTTTGAACCTTCACTCTGGGAAAGTGGATAATACTGTTGAATGGGCCTCCGGACCCTGGGGTGGTGCAGAGACAGAATATCGAGTAAAAAATCTCGAATTGCAAAAATATTGTGGAAAAAATATCGTGGTTCAGGAATATTGACAGACAAATTGTCGTGGCCAAGAATATCGATTTTAGGTAAGTAATATCGATGTAAAAAATATTGAACTGTTTAATATCGTTTGGAAAGATATAGTTATTAAAATTATCAATTTTTTATTAATGTTATGTATTTTAGTATATATTTTATATGTGTGTGATGTTTGTTTTTCTGTATAAGATTTGTTTGTATTTTTATTATATGTGTTCAAATTTTAGGAGTAATTAATTTTATTTAATTATATAAAATGTATTGATTATTTTTAGTGGTTATTAAATTCTTTTTATTTGAAATTTGCGTTTTAAGTTCCGTAGCAGGTTATGGGTTTATAGGGGAATAGGGTGGGAAGTAACTTAATTATATAAAATGTATTGAATGCTTTTTTATTTAATAATATTTGTTTAATGTTGTTGTTATAGTGTTAAATGTGTACATTTTCTTTATTATTAATTATTTGATAATTAGTTGTTAAATATTTAAATTAATTAATCTGTCATTAATGATGGTAATTGTGCAATACTTTTTAGGTGTGTGTTGTGGTGTTTACAGGTGTAAATGGTCAGAAGTAATTTATTTTTTATTGCTGAATTATTAATTAGTTGTTGATCTCTTTACGAGTTTATAATAGGGTATTTTGAAAAATTGACTCCTTAGAATCTGGTGTACTGAATGTCCTTGTATTCATTTTATTTCGAGCACTATTGATAAGTAATTACATGTTTGTATCTTTTATGGTTTTATAAAACTGAAATAAGGATTTTATGATATTAATTGTTTTTTTTTAATATCTTTTTATTTTTCGTTTTACACACATTGTACGTTTTACATTTTATGCCTTTTAAGTGCTTCAACCATTAACATTATATATATACGGTACATATTCGTTTCGTTTCAAAAACTTTATTCGATTCAAGAAAGAAGAATCATAAAAGTCAAGCAATTACATGTGCAAACATAGTTTAAAATTCATTTTTTTAAAAGCAATGTCACAGTTATAACAATGAACTAATAAGATACATTAGTTAAAAAATAATCACAGTTAGAACCCATAATTTTTGCTTTCAATCTAATTTGAGTAATTCATAGATACATCATACCAGGGTATACATTAAGGGACAGGGAGGTAATATGCATAAGGCCAATTTTAACCATACCGTTTCCTAATGGAGAGTGAAACTCGAATAAAATTTAGCATCGCACAACAGACACTAGGTGAGGACAGAGATAACAGATGGTCATAACCCTCTTTATAGTGGGATGGTTGTTTTTCCTTATGGATCGGCTTAATGAACCTAATTCTGGGATCCTTATACAATGGACAAAATAGAACCACATGCATCGTACTCTGGCTGACTGTATAATTGCAAGGGCAGGGGGGCAGTCTCTCACACCAACCCCCCTGTTTAGGGAATGCAAAGAGAAAGTGCAAGATGTGCAGCCTAAACCTTGTCAAGTAGATTCGCCATTGTAGATGGTTTGAAAAGGTTAAATGAAACCGATGCTGTAATGAAGCCTTAGGAACATGAGGGCTGACCAGGGAGTGTGCCAATGAGGATTTCCAGTAGCTGGATTTAATAACAACTTTGACATCTCCCTGTATGTTTTCGGGGTTATCAAAAAGGTCACCCAGGCCTAGTTTATGCAACGTTACATTGACATAAGATAGCCAGGGGATCTGTTTCATATTTGCCATTTTTAGACAGTCCCGAAGGATATCTCTGGTTAATTGTAAGTCCTCTGATAACCAAATTTTACCCCATAATAATAAAGGAGAAAGGCGGATGGTGTCACTCACATAACTCAGTCCTATCTCATCATGGGCAAATCTATTTGAAGAACTTGATGGGATAGCTAGTACACGCTTTAAAAATTTGTTCTCCATAATTTGTATCGTGTCAGGGCTTTCGGTCCCCCAAACCCTTGCCCCATAAGTAGCTACCGACAAACATTTTGCTTTGTACAAGGTTTTTAAGTGTGTAACCGGTTTTTGGCCTAGTTTGCCACAGAAACGAAACAGACCTTCAATAGAGCGGCTAGCACTCAAGACTCGAGTCTTCATTAGTGGGGCCCAGCTTAATTTGTTATTGAAAAGGTTTCCCAGGTAGTTGAAATTTTCAACCTTTTCAATGGTGGAGTTGTGTACTACAAACTTTCTGGTTTTGGTGCCCTTTGGGCCACAGACCATAGCGAAGGATTTGGAAAAATTAACCTTCAGGTCTAGGTCCAACATAAAATTATGGAAGGCATCAAGACAGTGCTGCATACTGTTTCCTGTGAGAGTAATTAATACCGTGTCGTCGGCATAAGAGAGCATTGGTATGCTCCTGCCGTTGACCTTAGGAAAGTCATTACAGTGGTCCAACAGGTATTTTTCCAGGCCATTGGTGTACACAAGAAACAAAAAAGGGGCTAATATGCACCCTTGTCGGACGCCCTCGGTTGAGAGAATGGACTTAGTTTTCTCTCCCCCTGGGCCGAACCTTATGGCTACAGTGGTTGATTCGTGGAGTCTGCGAAGCAGGGTAACCAGGGGTTCCTCGAATCCCATATCCTCCATCATTTGCCACAGCTTGCTCCGACAGACAGTGTCGAACGCACTAGAGAGATCCATGAAGGCAAGATGGATAGAGGAATTCCTTGCCTTCATGTATTTCCCTATGATCAGGGCCAGGTTCAGGCACTGTTCAACAGTACCTTTGCCTTTTCTGAAACCATATTGGGAGTTCACAATAAGACCCACCGAGTCTGCCCATGTTTCCAGTCTGGCTAAAATTACCCTGCCCAATATCTTACATGATGCATCGATTAGTGAGATTGGGCGATAGCATCGAGGGTCAGATCTGTCGCCCTTCTTAAAGATTGGCACCACTACTGCCTCCTTCCATGATGCCGGTATACAGCCAATAATAGCTGCTCTAAATACATTTAGCAACAGGGGGCCCAAGACCTTAACGTTATGTTTAAAAAAGTCCAGGGGCACTAAATCAGGGCTGGGTGCTTTTAGTGGTATGCCTTTCAACAGGGCTTCTTCCACCTCTTGCAAGGTAAGCGATGAGCTCAAGGACATAGAGGATTCAGGGACCACCAATTCCCTAGCTTCTCCTAAAGATGGTTCATTAGGTGAAGTTCCATGTGGGTTAAAGATGTTCCCAAAGTGTGATTCCCAAGTGTCGCATGGAATCTGCATCACAATATTGTTTTTGCCATTACATGTGAAAAGGGGGCGATTAATAACTTCCCAAAAAAGCCTACTGTCCTTCAAATCCGAGGCCTTTTCTAGATCTTCCCATGCTTGTTTTTTTAGGTCCAGCTTCCTTATTTTTATGGCTTCTTTGTAAGCCAGTCTGGATACTCTAACTAGCTCAGTATCCCTAGGTTTTTGTTTCAATGCCACTTTCAACGATCTATGTGCTGCCGAGCATGCAGCATCAAACCATCTGGGACCTAACTTTTTATTTTTCCCCAGGGGTTTTATGAGGCGTTCAGCTACATGCCCACATAAAGATTCAAAGTTCCCTATAACCTTTTCTGGGTTAGCTGTAGGTGAAAGGCATGCCTCATATTCGGAGATGTATTCAGTTAGGATCTCTGCCTCAAGACCTGCTGCATCTATTTTACCCCATTTGAGAGTGATTCTTTGATTCCTATTATACTTTATAGGTTGCTCCCAGACAGGATGTTTGGTTTTAACAGGACAAAGCAGGGATAGGATTAAAGGGTTATGGTCGCTGGCAGCATTAGCGGTCACTTCCAATTTCTCGACATAATGGAAATGGCCACTAGAAACAATGGCAAAATCAATAAAACTCAGCGTACCTCTATTTTCCTGAAAGGTTGGTATCGGGGCCGAATTTGGTCCAACCCAGGGTTCCACTATACATAAATCGTTAAGAATAATGATATTATTTAAAGCATCCACCTGGGGTGTATGTTTGAAGTGTGTCAGGGGGTGATCATAGGAGTCTTTCAGACCACACACCCTCGAGTCCCCATGGGTGCATAATGAGCAATTAAAATCTCCTACCCAGATGACAAAAAGTAGGGGTTGCTCGTGGCGTGCTTTGGATATGACCTCCTCCAATTTTGACATTACAGTTGTTTCACTATTATCAAAGATGTTATAGTACCAGTTAATCAATAACAATGGTTCAGGGAATAAGTTAACCAGCATTAGCACTTGAAACCATGGGGTGTCAGCTATCTTAGAGGTCGAAGAATTACATAGTTTTAACGAAATTGCCGTCATCAGGCCGCCTTTAGCCCTACCCGCTTGTGATGGTACCGCTAGGGTGTTGAAGGCTTGAAAACCCTCAATGTTCTGAGTAGATCTACTCCATGTTTCCTGGAAACACTGAATGTCACAAACACCCACAAAGTCTAACCAAGCCTCGTCCTCCATTCTTGAGGCAAGCCCAGCAATGTTCCAGGAAATTAGGCTCAATCTTAGTTCACTTTGGTTCTTTCCAGCAGATTCGGGTAGCACTTCCAAGTTTGACCTGGAGGTGATTGGGCTAAGTTCGCTTTCCTTGGAACGGTCAGCCTCTAGAGCTTGGGGGTTGGAAGTAAGATCATCACCAACGGAGACAATTTCCCGTAAGCTGTCGTTACAACTTTTTCCCTTCTCCCTTTGGCTAGACTCACCTACTATCAAGGTATTACCAGGAGGATTTTGTAATGGTCAATCTAACTCTTCCATGCCCACCAGTGGATCAAAGCGGTTTCTTAAGGGGATGTTGCATGGGAACCATCCTAAGTAGTCTTCTCCCTGAAATCTTGGTCTTGAGTCATTATACCAATTTTGGAAAGAATTGTTATTATTATAAATTGGTCCCCTAAAGAAACCATCCCCCTGTTGCAGAGGTCCCAAATAGTTTTGGTTTGGCCTTATGGCCCTATTTCTCCGAGCCCACCCAGAATATATTTCTCTGTGAAGTGTCTGCCCAGTGTTCGTATGGATCGAGATCGGGGGAACAAGGTTCAGATTTGGATAGAAATATTCTAGACCTATACATTGGATATCCCCAACTCTAGCATATCTTGGTTTACAACAAATAAAGTCTTTTACCCAAATATCACTAAAATTAACCAAAATATGTTATGTTATGTTATGTTATGTTATTGAGCTTTTGTATAGCGTACAGCTACTCACAGGGAGTGTCCCGACGCTTTCCACTCTCAACTCATATTGAAACAACACAACACAGCTAAAAACAAACAACAAAACGGAACAGAAACAATGGGCAATAAAAACAGACTAGGAGTTAAAAAGCCAGGTCTTCAGGCCCCTCCTAAACTGGAGCAGATTAGCAGTACTCCGAAGAGAAAATGGAAGCAGATTCCAAAGCTGGGGGGCTCTGTAGCCAAAAGACCGCCCTCCCGCGCGGGCCTTCCTCACCCGAGGAACCACCGCTCTGCACAGAGCTTCCGAGCGGAGGGAACGAGCTGGACGATAAAAAGTCAGTCTCCGCTGCAGATATCCCACTCCTGAACCATGCAGAGCTTTGTGCATCAGGGTCAAGGATTTAAACTGGATCCTCTTCCTAATGGGGAGCCAATGAAGCGACTGGAGCAATCCAGACGCTCGAGCTCGTCTCCCTAGACCAAAGATCGCCCGGGCAGCAGAGTTCTGCACCACCTGAAGGCGCTGGACCAGATAATCAGGAGGGCCGAGAAAAAGAGCATTGGCATAATCTAGCCTCGAACCGACCAGAGCCTGCACTGTAATCCTCCTGTGCTCCTCCGATAACAAAGGCAAAAATTTGCGGAGCATTTTCAGTAATCCGTAGCAGGTGCCGGCCAGGCCAAGGATGTGAGTTCGGAGCGACAGCTGATTGTCTAGCTTGACGCCCAAGTTTTTGGCCACCACTGAGGACTGTGCAGGAGGACTCATGTCGGACGGCCACCAATGCTGCCACTCAGGATCGGCAACGCAACCAAAAAATAAAATCTCAGACTTTCCTGAGTTGGCCCTCAGACCGTTCCGCTGGAACCAGTCGAAAACCAGCGCAAGGCAGTCCCGGATTCTCTCTCCCACAAACTCTTGATCTTTCCCGCATGTGAAGAGGAGTTGCGTGTCGTCGGCATAGGAGACGATCTGGGCCCCATACGCCTCTACCAAGGCCGCCAGAGGGGACATAAAGATGTTAAATAATGTGGGGCTCAACACAGAGCCCTGTGGAACCCCAACTCCCAATGGCGGCATCTCGGCGGAGCTCTGGGAGACCCAGACCGTCTGGCGGCGGCCTTCCAGGAAAGAAGTAAACCACCTCAGCACCGTCCCCCTCAGGCCGATGTCATAAAGCCTAGTTAAAAGCGCCTTGTGGGGGACGGTGTCGAAAGCCGCCGAGAGATCTAACATGACCAGCATGGCCCTGCCGCCGGCATCCAGAGTCTCCCTGATGATCTCAGTCACCTCAATCAAAGCTGTTTCCGTACTAAAATTAGGTCGGAAGCCCGATTGAGATGGATGGAGCAGATCATTGGCTTCCAAAAAACCAGAGAGAGCGCCATGAGCATGTTTTTCCGTAAGCTTCGCTAGTGCTGGTAACAGAAGATAGGCCTGTAGTTCGCCAAGACTTCGGTGTCAAGGCCCGTTTTTTTTAGGAGGGGGATCACCATCGCTCTTTTCCAAGAGCTAGGGACCCGTCCCTCCCTCAGGGAGGCATTAAGGATAGGGTTGACCAAAGGGTTCACCACTGCCGCCATCCTGGCCAGAAATTTGGCCGGGCAGGGGTCAAGTGGCGAGCCAGATTTGAGGTTGGCCAACAACGTAAGAGAGGCCTCGCTGGAAACAGTAGGGAAGTCGGACAGCACTGCCACCGAAGTCTGCGGCAGTCCAAGGTCCAGCCTCGCACCACTCCCTCCATCCGGTTCCTCCACAAAGGTGGCCTGAATGGCCTTGATCTTATTTGTGAAGAAACCAGCGAGATCGCAGGCCCAAGCATCCGCCGAAGCTGGAGGGGGCGGATGGGAGCTGGGGATCGTAAACTCCTTCACAATATTAAAGATCTCCTTGCAGGAGTTCGCAGATGCCTCTATCCTCCTAGCCAGATACACCCTCTTGGCAACGAGAATGTCCCGATGGTAAGCCTTCAACACCGCCTTGTAGGCAAGTTTAGCCTCCCCATCGTACACAAGGCGCCAGGCCCTCTCGGCCACCTTGCACTGCCTACGAGCCACACGGAGCGCCTCCGTAAACCACGGGGCAGAATGCCGAGCCACCGTGGACCGGGGGACAACCTTGGGAGCGAGATCTTCCAACCGATCGGTAAGCCAACGCTGCAGAGTCTCCGTGTCACTATCCAGGTCACCCGAGAGAAGACAGGGGTGCTCCAGCAGTGCCTGCTCAAGCAAGTCAGGAGTAACTCTATGAAACGCTCTTGAGGCCGGTTTGAGCAAGGTAGGCGCTCTGTGATCCGGACGCGCGCATTCCAGCACCAAGAAGCTGATCAACCAGTGATCGGTCCAGAGCATCTGCAGGGTAGCCACCTCCATAAGCGGAACAGAAGAAAACACCTGATCCAGGGTGTGCCCCTTCTCATGTGTTGGCCCTGATACGCAGGGAATAAGACCAAGCGGAGATGTAACATCCATCAATTTGGCCGCATCAGGGTCATCCGCCACATCCAGATGGAAATTGAAGTCGCCGGCCACAATGCAGTGCTGAGTGGATAGCGCCAGCTCGGAGACAACTGTCTGTAGATCCTCTAAGAAGGAACCCACAGGACCTGGAGGTCTATAGATCAACAGCCCCTTCAGGGCCTGACCCGGGTACAATCTGATCGTGAAGGCAAGCGACTCGGCATTCCCAATAGGGTTCAAGGGAAGTACTGAGCAGGAGACACACTTTTTCACCACCACGGCTACTCCCCCTCCCCTACCCTTCGCTCTGTCCTGCCGGAAGATGTTATATTCCGGCGGAATGGCGGAGAAGACGTCCGGGTGGGAAACCTCTCCCACCCGGAAATACAGTCCCCCTCTAGGTCCTTCTCACTTGAGCCCACCCAGGGAACTCTACGCACACTAAGGATTTTTGTCTTAGAATCAGGGGGGAGTGGTCTGTTGTTATTGAGCCAATATGTTACTTTGTTTTTTAACTCCTGATTTGTTTCTGTTTTGTTGGAAGAAACTGGGGGTACTCCTGTGAGAATTGCCATAAAAGGGGCTGAGTCTGGGGGCAAGTTTACAGGTGGTGGTTTCCTTTTATGTATTCTCTCACTGTCATTTTCAGCTGCAGGCCCCTGTGAAGATGTGAAATTGGACCCTTGAGTGGTTCCCTGTTTAGAGGTAGTCGCTACCGGTGTAGGTACAGTACTACCCATATTTTGACCAGGGGGCCCCACGGTGACCACCATTGCAGGTTTAGTATGAGCTAATGGTACAGGTTTTGTTCGTGCTAAGGGCACCGGTACGGCCCTAGGGTCACCAGATGTGAGTGTTTTGGGTGTTTTACCAACATTTTTATTCTCTCCCCCTTTTTTTTGATTGCTATTAGTAGCATTGCTATTTTTGTTGTTGTTAGTACCCCCCACTTCAGATGGTTTACTCTTATTTGTTAGGGTTTCCAGGGAATTGGAATTAAGTGAGGTGAGATGTTCCAGTTGGTCTAGTTTTAAATTAACAATTTGCATTTTCTCTAAAAGGGGCAATAAAAGCATCTGTACCACTTTTTCAATTTCCCCCAGTAGACGGTCATTGTTATTGGTGTTAAATGTGAAAATTTTCTGACCTGCGTCAGCTAGGTGAGTGCCCTTTTGCTTAGTAGAGGTTGTCAAGACTTTGGTAGGAGCTGGCTTTGCTGACTTGGATCTGGTTCCTTTTCTATGGTTTCCCCCTCTTTTACGTTTATTCGGATTATTAGGTACCCGCTCACAAACTACTACGTGATCTTGTGTGGGGGTCAAGTTGCTCAAATTACATTCTGAGATGCTATCTCCCAAAGTACCTGATGGAATTGGTATAGGAGTGAGTGTGGAAGCTTCAATTTGGGAGTCCCCTGGATCTGCTACCGCAATTGTCTGGGAGTCAGGAGTTACCAGTAAGTTTGGGCTGCCCTCTAGGTTACTATCTGTGCTATCTGCGCTCTGATCAGGGGTAGGTGCCTTGTTAGGAGTGATTTTAGAGGCAATATCTCCCAGGGATGAGCGTTTTCCTGTTAATAAATCTATGGCGCTTTTCAGTTAAAGCACTTTCTTTTTCTAAGATCACTGTTGCCCGGGTTATAAAATCGTCTAGGGTTCCAGTCGCTTTCCCATTGTTCGTTTTTACGGTAACCTGTCTGACCTTCCCTGAACGCAAAGACATCATGTTAACGATTGTAATTGTGCAATACTTTTTAGGTGTGTGTTGTGGTGTTTACAGGTGTAAATGGTCAGAAGTAATTTATTTTTTATTGCTGAATTATTAATTAGTTGTTGATCTCTTTACGAGTTTATAATAGGGTATTTTGAAAAATTGACTCCTTAGAATCTGGTGTACTGAATGTCCTTGTATTCATTTTATTTTGAGCACTATTGATAAGTAATTACATGTTTGTATCTTTTATGGTTTTATAAAACTGAAATAAGGATTTTATGATATTAATTGTTTTTTTTTAATATCTTTTTATTTTTCGTTTTACACACATTGTACGTTTTACATTTTATGCCTTTTAAGTGCTTCAACCATTAACATTATATATATACGGTACATATTCCTTATAATTCATCTTCAAATGCAAGTTCAATTCAATTCAATTCAATAATCTTTATTTCGTTGCAATTGCATCATAAAAGATATACAAAATACATAATATATATACAAAATACATAATATACGTGGCCACATTATCGTCAACAGTATACAAAAATGTTCAATTCAAAAAGTGCTAGTGCTTGACCAAATACTATCCCTGAACCTTCACAGCTAAATCACGGGAGTGGGCTTAAAACACACATCAATAGATATAGTTAAAAAGAAGTTTAAAATATTTACACAGTTAAAAAAGGATTAAATTGGGTTATAACAGCCAGACATTTAAAATGGCAGTGACAGTTTTTGTCTAATGAATTTTACTGCCAGGAGGAATCTACTGATACCAAACACTATTACTTGACCAGTGTCCGTAATTAATATTCTTCCAGCTTCCTTATGCGAAGTTATTCCAATGTTACGGCACAATGGCACTATCCATTTTTTCCTAGTTTCCACATAACTTGGACAGAAAAACAAAATATGAAGAGTGTCTTCTCTTACATTATTTGTGCATAGGGTACATTTATCACTACTGACGTTCCCCCATTTTGACTCGGTTTCTCAAGTTCTTAGTATACCATACCTATACTTTAAGTACAAGGTTTTCGCTAATGGTGGCTGAATCTCATCAAGAAGCATTTCAAACTGGGCTACATTTTTCACCAATAAAAAAATTTCGGTTAAGGGGCCATGTGCTCCAACATATACAGCATCATGACTCACAAAGGCCCAAAAAGAAAGTTTAACTATTTTCTTTGAGGACACATTCAATGATTCCGGCTGGCTCCAAAAATGGGATAAACCCAATTTTGTTAACCAGCTTTTAACGTGTTTAAACCAAGGGATCTTGTTACTCGTGTCCAGTTTCAAAACTTCAACCAATCCATTTTTATATTCAGTTAGCTCTGGGGTAATCCACAACCTGACCCATAACAATAATGGTCTTAATATTGCATGCAGGTCGGTGCGCCGTATGTTCATGTCAAGGAGTAGAGGTAATAGTGGAGTGTTACTAGGAACCTTTAGTAATCCCCTTAAAAACTTGTTCTCCAAGATTTCAAATGTCTTTTTACATACGGGTCCCCAAAGTTCTGCCCCATACAGAACCGCTGACTGAACCTTGCACTTAAAGAGTTCTAACGCTGGGGTAACTGATTTGTTTGCACAGTTATTATGCCTTTTCAATATTGGTAGACAATTTTGTTTAAACACAATTTTAGATTTTTCTAATTGGGGTCTCCAACTTAAGGATGAATCTAATAACACCCCCAAATAAGTGAAACTTAGTTCATAATCGAGTTTTTCTCCATTCAGTGTTAAGTTTTTCCTAAAACCTTTATGAGGGTTAAGTGCCATATATTTAGTCTTTTTTACATTAATTTCTAACCCTTTTGTGATACAATACTGCTGGAACCTATCTAATAAAATCTGTAGGCCCCGGGGAGTTTGAGAAATGAGAATCGTGTCATCCGCGAAGAGGAGGGACGGAACTCGTTCCCACCCCAAGCGAGGAGAATCATTGTCACAATTCTCCATATAGACTGCAATATCGTTAACATAAAGGGAGAAAAGTGTAGGAGCCAGCACGCACCCTTGGCGTACTCCCCTTTTAATAGGGATTGCATCTGTAAGTTCACCGTTAGGGCCCCATCTTACCCTGGCATAATTATTCTGGTGTAACCTAGTCACTAATTTCAATAGTTCATCTGGTAACCCCTGGTTTTTCAGTGATTTCCACAATAAATCACGGGGGATAAGGTCAAATGCTGCTCGTAGATCTACAAAGGCAACATATAAATTACCTCTGCGGATGATGACATATTTCCAATACAAGCAGCATAGCCTTAATACCTGGTCGATGGTCCCAGTCCTTTCCCTAAACCCTGCCTGATACTTGGATAAAATCAGGTTTTCCTCCAACCACGTATTTACGCGGTTCAGGATATGTCTGGCATAAATTTTTTGCGTTATGTCTAAAAGACTAATGGGGCGATAGTTTGCTGGATCCCCTCTATCCCCCTTTTTAAAAATGGTGATAATTTCAGCCCCATCCCATGTATCAGGGATTTGGTCACCCACTGCGATGACATTAAACAAATGATTTAGATAAGGTACCCATTCATCTTCAAATGCAAGTTAATTACAGTGTATTATGGAGTAGTAAGGCCTTCAAAACAAAAGGAAAAAAAAGAGAAAAGTGAAATAAGGGTAACAACGAAAAGCGATCAACAAACATAAAATAAAATTTAACTCTGGTCCAGACAATAATCAAATACAATCAGTACCAGCAGCCTTAGTACAGTCCCAAAGCCTCCTTCCATCTAGCTATAGGCTCCCAAATTTTTAGGCCTCGCAACCTACCCCTGCTACCTTTCTGTGCATAAATGGGTTTCTCCAAATTATAAGTGGCCAATAAATTCGCCAGCCAAATTTGCATAACCGGAGGATTTTTATCCAACCACACCCTGGCTATGGTCAATCTGTACACTGCCGTGGCCATAAACATAAATTCCCTCTGTGGCTTATTCCCCTCTGGGCCTATCCCCATCAGTATCTAAGTAGGAGTTAGAGTTGATTGTATACCTAATGACCTATCCAGAAAGACCTCTATATCTTTAATCAAAGTGTGTAATTGGGGACAGGTAGCGAAGATATGAACAATATCTGCCTCTATTGAGTTACATCGAGGGCAGGAGGTACCCGTTATGCCCCCCAGTTTGCTATCCTAGCTGGGGTAAAGTACAATGAATACAGAGTTTTGTAATGCTGGGACTGTAAAGGAGCTGAGCACAGAATTGTGCGACCCAGGTCCAGTGATTCCTGAAACATTCCAGGTTCTCCATCCAGTTTCTCGGCCCACTTATTACTATGTTTATCGATATCATCAATTTTCCCCTTTACCAGACATGCATAGAAGGATCTAATCGTGCAGTCCCCGCCTAGCTTTATTTTCTCCAGAATTTTATTGCTAGCCTATCCTGCTGGCCCATCCTGCCTATTACTAAAGAAGCTCCTAACCTGCAGGTATTTAAAAAAGTCCCTTCTGTCAATGTCATATTTGGATATAAGATCTATAAACTGTACTATCCCCTCTGAATCCCTCAGGTCACCAATCTGTGCAATCCCCTTTTCCGCCCATCCAGCCATTGTTGAGTCGGCAAAAACTGCCGCTGGGAAAGATCTGTTCGTGTACAACCTAGTGTACCTATTATATCTCCCTAATCCAGATTTTTTTCAAAAAGGGGTTCCATATTTTGATTGCTGCATTAACCGTCTTTAATCTTGTCCTTTGTAATATCCAAACTCAGCACCGTTTAGAAAACTGTTTTCTGACTCTGCTCCCAAAACTGCTGCATACACTTCCGTGGACATAGTTGTAACTCTTTGCTCTATACCCCCCCCGCCAATCAGTCCCTGCATATACTGTATGGCCGCAGCCAAATAATAAAGTCTAAAATCAGGGGCCCCCCACCCACCTCTCTCTCTTGGGAGAGAAATGAATCTATAGGCCCTCCGAGTCTTGCCGTGAGCCCATATAAATCTATTCAAAATTATCTCCAATATATTAAACCATCTAGCTTCAAAAAATAAACGAATAGATCTAAAAAGATAAAGAAATTTAGGCAGGATCAGCATTTTTATAACATTAGTGCAACCCACGAGAGAAAGGTGTAAATTATTAATTCTTTCCAAATCCGCCTTTACCCTGGGGATTAATGGAGCCATATTATTCTCCACCACCATGTCCAGGTTTGCCGAGATTGCCACCCCAAGATATACTGCTGAGCTAACCACCCTTATATCATTACAACTAGAGTACACATTTACTACTATCTGGGTCTTAGATCTCTTCAAACTATACCCAGAAACCTGCCCAAACAACTGGGCCTCAGCTTCCACCTCCCTAATAGCCAGTGACGGATTAGGAGTCAATATGGCCACGTCATCGGCATAGGCCAGCGTTTTTACCGTGCAGCCATTTACCCTCATTGGTGGAATCTCAGGGTTACTTTCGAACCTACGCAGAAGTGGCTCTAGATACAACGCGAACAGCAGCGGGGACGAAGGGCAACCTTGCCTTGTCCCCCTACCGATCTTCACTGCTGCCGAATGCCCCCTATTGGCTCTGATCTTGGCGGTTGGTTCATTAAATAAAGCCTGTATAGCCTTTATAAAACCTTCTCCAATACCACACCACCTCATAACTAGCCATTAAGCATGGGCGGAAAATCCGTTACGCTCGCGGATTTTGCGGATTTTCGGTAAATTCGCAATCCGCGAGATTCGCGAATTTCCCGCAAAATCCGCAAATTCGCACGCAGCGGATTTTTTTTCTTTGCGGTGTAAGTTCGCAATTGCGAACATGTAGGTGCGGCGGGCAGCAACAATCTCGCACTCGCGAAATTACAAAAATTGCAATTCCGCACAAGAAATCTACTAGCAAGCAGCATAGACCTTCTGAAAATGATTATTTTTTATCAGAATAACTCCTCAGGTTGACATTTGCCTGCACTTTTTTAGATTTGAGGCCTTTTGATTTTCTTTGGATAACTTTTGGATTAGAAATCAATTTTCTCATATAAGCTTGGTGGGGCATTAAAGTTGCTGTAATGCTGCTCAGCAGAAAAACGAGTTTTGCAAAAGTGAAAGCAGGTTCAAAAGTTCAAACTCATCATTAGTAACCGTTCCCTGTAGTGCTTCCTGACAAGGGCCCCTCCAGAGTTCAGTTGCTAGTTGCAACAATTGTATGACCCTGCTCTGACCCTCACAGCAGGCTCATAGAACAGCTACAAGTAGGCCACAAAGGTCCTGGAAAAAAAAATTGCACTGCAACAGAAAGCAAATTACAGATAAGGATGCAGGTGCCAGACTGGAATTTTAAAACAGTGACACATTAATAAATCAACCCCAAATTAATTCATGTCAGTTGAAGCAGGCAGGTGTGCTTGCTTTTTCCCCCCATAATCTAGAGTGATGATGAACCAGAGGGTGGCATAAGGCATTGATGTACCAGAGGGTGGCATGGGTAAAACAGAGGGTGGCAGGGGTGAAACAGAGGGTGCTGGGAACCTGTGATGATGAACCAGACGTAGAAACAACATAATCGTGACCGTTGCGAGCCGACATGTAAGTTCGCAATTGCGAACTGGTACAAAACCCTCGCGAACTGGCAGAAATCCTTGCGAACACAACAAAAAAAAATCCGCAAATTTGCGAGAATTTGCGGATTTTGCAGATTGAGAGTTCGCAAATTCCCAAAATTCGCGAACGCCAGCTTCGCAAAATTCGCCCATGCTTACTAGCCATAGGTAGTCCCTGGAGACCCTGTTGAACGCCTTCTCTGCGTCTAAGAACAGCGCTGCCATAGGGTCTCCCAAGACACCTACCACATCAAACATTGTGACCACCATCCTAACATGCTGTGCTGTACCTTTGCCGGGTATAAACCCATGCTGTGAAGGGCTTACCAAATGCTCAATAATCCCCGACAGCCTCTTTGCTAACATTTTGGAGTTAATTTTTACATCAGAATTCATTAGAGTGATTGGTCTGTATGAACCAGGCGCCGTCGGAGGCTTCCCCTTATTTACAATTACAACAATATCCGCCCTGCCCCATGATTCCGGACTCGATTCCCCCCTTTGTGCCTGCAGCATGATATTAAACATATCCACCGAATGTACTCCTTTAAATACTTTATAAAACTCCACCGGGATTTGGTCCTGCCCCGCAGCCTTCCCCGAGGGTAGGCTGCTCAAAGCCGCAATGAAGTCCTCCAGATGTAATGGGGCATCTAAGACCTCCCTTTCTTCCTCGGGCATGGTTGGGGGAAGGGTGTCCCTAAGATAACTTTCTATATCCGCCAATCCCCCTACATTATCAGAGGCGTACAGATCTGTGTAAAAGTTCCTAAAAACTTCTCTTACCAAGTCAGCATCCATAACCAGATTACCCTGCGCATCCATAATCTCTTTAATATCAGCTGTAGCTAATCTCTGACTAGTTGGTATGGCTAAAATATGCCCCACTCTTTCACTTAACTCATACGTGCTTTCCTTTTTAACCAAATAATTATCTGCTGCTTTTTTGGCGATACCTTCTATGGCTTCTGCTTTAAGCGTTATAATTCTAAGCAGATGCGGTTCAAGCGAGTAGTTCTGAAGTATAGCTAAAGCTAATTCTTCTTCCTCTTTTAGCAAATTTTGCCGTACTTCCTCTATCTTCGCTTTCTCCTTCTTTTGTCTTGCTGGAACAAAGCTCAGTGTCTCGCCCCGCAATTATGATATTAATTGTTGATTAATTTATTTAATTCATTTGTAAATAATGATGGTAATTGTGTAATACATTTTAGGTGTGTGTTGTGGATATTATAGTGTTCAAGTTTAATGTTTTTTTAAATTAATATTATTGTTTGAATTCATTATTAATTATGTTAATCATTGAGATAAATACAAATAAAAATGTTGAAGTCTTTTTTTATTGGTGTGGTGTTATAGAGTAGGAAATAAAATGAGTACAATTATGTTTTAAATAATTTGTTTGTTAATATTTGCGCCTTTTAACACCTTGGCTGCTAAGGGTTTTCCCCTCCTGTGCTGGAAGCTCCAATAGTCCATCATTCATGATGAGCTCAGCTCGTCATAAGCACAGCTCCACTGTGCCTCATGATCAGCTGAGCTCGCCATGAGCATTGAAGGTGTTAAATACATATTGTTTAAAAATGTATTTATTCATTTATTTTATATAATATTTGTACCTTTTTGTTATGTGTAATTAACAGTATAATATGTGTTCTTTTTATATATGTTTAATATATTTAATCATATATTTGTAAAATATTGTTTATTTATTTTTAAAATTTCATTTTTTTCAATTGTTTAAATGTTATTAGTAATTTTTGTTTCTCTGCTATCCAGCACTTTCCCAACTGTTGTACTCACTAGAGTGGGAATAATAATTTTTACCCTCCGCTATACAGCATTTTCCCTACTGTTGCTCTCATTGGAGTTGGAATAGTAATTTTTACCCCTCCGCTCCCCATCACTTTCCCTACTGTTGCAGTCACTGGAGTGGGAATAGTAATTTTTACCCCTCCGCTATCCAACACTTTCCCTACTGTTGCACTCACTGGAGGGGGAACAGTAGTTTTGCCCCTCCGCTATCCAGCACTTTCCCTACTGTTGCACCCACTGGAGTGGGAATAGTAATTCTTACCCCTCCGCTATCCAACACTTTCCCTAATGTTTCACCCTTTATAGCACTCTTTGTTGTGGGAATAGTAATTTTTACCCCTCCACTATCCAGCACTTTCCCTACTGTTGCACTCACTGGAGTGGGAATACTCATTTTTACCCCTCCGCTATCCAACACTTTTCCTAATGCTGCACCCTTTATAGTGGGAATAATAGTTTTTACGCCTCCACTATACAGCATTTTCCCTACTGTTGCACTCACTGGAGTGGGAATAGTAATTTTTACCCCTCTCCTATCCAACACTTTTCCTAATGCTGCACCCTTTATAGTGAGAATAATATTTTTTACCCCTCCACTATACAGCATTTTCCCTACTGTTGCACTCACTGAAGTGGGAATAGTAATTTTTACCCCTCCGCTATCCAGCACTTTCCCTACTGTTGCACTCACTGGAGTGGGAGTAGTAATTTTACCCCTCCACTATCCAGCACTTTCCCTACTGTTGCACCCACTGGAGTAGGAATAGTAATTCTTACCCCTCCGCTATCCAACACTTTCCCTAATGTTTCACCCTTTATAGCACTCTTTGTTGTGGGAATAGTAATTTTTACCCCTCCAATATCCAGCACTTTCCCTACTGTTGCACTCACTGGAGTGGGAATACTCATTTTTACCCCTCCGCTATCCAACACTTTTCCTAATGCTGCACCCTTTATAGTGGGAATAATAGTTTTTACGCCTCCACTATACAGCATTTTCCCTACTGTTGCGCTCACTGGAGTGGGAATAGGAATTTTTACCCCTCTGCTATCTAACACTTTCCCTACTATTGAACTCACTGGAGTGGGAATAGTAATTTTACCCCTCCACTATCCAGCACTTTCCCTACTGTTGCACTCACTGGAGTGGGAATAGTAATTCTTACCCCTCCACTATCCAACACTTTCCCTACTGTTGCACTCTTTGTTGTGGGAATAGGAATTTTTACCCCTTCGCTATCCAGCACTTTCCTTACTGTTGCAATCACTGGACTGGGAATAGGATTTTTTACCCCTCTGCTATCTAACACTTGCCCTACTGTTGCACTCTTTGGAGTGGAAATAGTAATTTTTCCTCTCTGCTATCCAGCACTTTCCCTACTGTTGCACTCACCGGAGTGGAAACAGTAATTTTTACCCCTCCGCTATCCAACATTTTCCCTGCTGTTGCACTCACTGAAGTTGGAATAGTAAATTTAATTCTTCCGCTATCCAACATTTACCCTACTTTTGCACTCACTGGAGTGGGAATAGTACATTTTATCCCTCCCCTATCCAACACTTTTCCTACTGTTGCACTGTTTGGAGTGGGAATAGCAATTTTTACCCCTCCGCTATCGAACACTTTCTCTACTATTGCACTCACTGGAGTTGAAATAGTAAATTTAATTATTTTGCTATCTAACATTTTCCATACTAAAGTATTTATTGTATTGTGAAATGTACGTTTTAATTTTGTTTTAATCGTTTAATGTTGTAATTAATTATAGAATGTTTTTTTTAATTTAAATTATTGATATATGTATATATTTTATTTGTATATCATTTAAAAGTTTAAAACTTAAATAAAGATAATAGTTAATGCATTATTCTAAAATACATTATTGTTTGTGTTTTTTAGTTTTTTCACTAAGTTTATTTTTTATATTTGGTTAAAATGTGCATTGAATTTAATTTATTTTTTAAAGATAACATTAATATTTTATATATTTATTATATATTTTATTTTTAAATCAATATTTTTTAAATCTATATTTTTAACTTCGATATTTTTGATTCAATATTTTTGTACTTACCTGTTTACGTATGGGGAGTCGATTTTTTGCATTCTATATTTTTATCAATGTTTTAGCATCAATATTCTATCAGTGAACCCCCTGAGTACCTTGCTTGGAATTAAAGCGCTCTAGTCTGGGACTTGAGGATCTTGCCAAAGGGCCCAATAGAACTTCAGAGACTCGAATGCATTAGTAGCTTGGATGTTGCCATGCATGTATGGGAAATAACAATCAGCAATAGACGGGGAAGTGGGACTGAAAAGCTGATTTGTGTAAAACTAGTGGATATGCTTCAAGGGGGCTGGGATATTGTATGCAGTGTGTTGTTTTGTACTTTGTATTAGTAGATAATAATTTGTTTTACATATTTGACTGGAAAGTCATTTATTAGGGTTTGCTGGATGTATTTTGAGATTTTAGTCTGTGCTCACCTTACACCTACCTCCTCCCCGAGAAGCTGCTCTACCCATGTTACCAGTTGGAGTCAAGTGGTCAAGGGGTACTTGGCCCAGTTGCTCAAATCCCATAGTAGGCTGGGCCCTGGGACACCAGGAGTAAAAGGCCTCAATCATCACAGTTGGGCTCATAAATCCTGCTTGCCCCGTGGCCCTTTGAATGGATCCTCACAATGATTATCTCAAGTACATGCAATGCCTGCCAAGAGTACTGGAAGGGTGGTTGAATACTAAAAGTAATATTTTACAGTACTGTGGGATGCATGGGCTGAAACAGAAGTGAGAAGGCCGTATGTTTCCAATGTTGAAGGGCTTTTATTCCCAAATTAACAGTTCAAAGCATGCAAGTAGGAGCTCTTCTCCAAATCATATATCGAAACTTGGGTTTCAGTCTCGAGTAATGGTTCTAGGTGACTAGAACCCCTTCACGAGATTTCTCTTCTTGTGTGGTTCCCTCTATTGTTCCGGTATTAGGAGGAGGTCCCAGGAGGCATGTGAGGGAGTGAAACAAGTGAGAGAAAGGAATGGGAAGTATGGTAATGGCTCTGTGTTGCTCTAGTGTAACAATCCTTCACCTCACCACTGTGGAAGCACTTGTGCAAAAGAAATCAAGTCTTTCCTTTATAAACTAGTCCGTCGTTTTGATGTTAGGTGCCAGACTCCATTTCCATACTTTTTTTTACTCTTGTGTGTGTTATACAAAGGGGGAGGGGGATAGGACAGAAAAAAACCTGAGTTGGCTTGAGCCTGTGCAAAAAGACGTGAAGGGAAAATAAATAAAAGGAAAAGGAAAACCACAATGAGGAACCCACTCCAGAGGAAGTTTAGCTGGCACGATATGCAAGGCTCAGTTCCGCAGTTCACCTCTCAACCTCCCCATCTTGTTTTCCCTCTTTGTGTTCACTTACCGCCACCGGCCACAACTGCTCCAGCTCATTCTCTGGGGACCACCACTCCTCGCTTCACTCGTCCAGAGTTCCCTCCTCTGCCTCTTTTCCTGATTGGGTGTCCTCCTTGGTGGCGTTTTCCTGGGGGGTGTTTCACCGGGTGGATTCCCTTTCCATGGCCTATTCTCCAGTGACGTTCCCCTATTCAGTGTCCTCCTTCTCCTTTCACCTCTTCCTAGGGTCAGGTAAGTTGGACTTTGGTGTGGGGTTTCCGGCTGATTTCTTACATTCCCCTTCCCTAACGTTCTTGGAAATTAATCTAGAGGGTATCTAGACAGGTAATCTATTTTGGTCTGTACCTTTTCGGTGGCGGACACTAAAGCGGAAGGGTTGCAAACCATTGTAGTATTCTTTGGTTGTGCACCTTGTTTCGAGACAGCCATTCTAGAGGGGCGTGTTCTGTGTATAGTAGGAACTCTCTACCTTCTAGTTAATTCCGGAGAGATTCAATAGTTCACGTAACAGCCAATGCTTCCTTCTCTATGGTTGCGTATATAGTTTCTGGAGGAAAGCGCTTTTGGCTAATATAGATAATAGGTCTCTCCTCTTGGTTTGTGTCATCAGTTTATGATAACACAGCTCCAATACCACTTTCTGATGCATTGGTTTGGAGTAGAAATGGTTTAGTGTACTTGGGGCTTAATAAGAATTGTTTTGAGGTGATAGTTTGTTTAAGTGTTTAAAATGCGCTGTACCTCTGCTATAGAAGGGTGCCAAAGATGTTTTGCAATTTATACGTCCTTTTTGAGGAGGTCGGTTAAGGGAGCAGCGATGTGTGAGAAATTTGGGATAAACCTTCTATAGTATCCTAACAGACCTAGAAAGGCACTCAGGACCAGATGTAGGTAAAACCAAATATGCAAATCCTTAATAGCGAATTTTACCAATTCGCTATTAAAGACTCGCAAAATTGAATGTAAGTAGGAATTGCTAAAATATTAGCGACTCCTTAATATTCCTTAATAACGGTTTAAATTCACCTACATTGCTTGCAGCCAAATACCGATCGCAAACGCTGAAATTCTGCGAATTTCCGCGTTAGCGCTCGGTATTTGGCCACCTACATCTGGCCCTTAGCTCTTTTCTGGATCCAGGAAAAGGTATTTGGGAGATAGCAGTTACCTTTTCTTCTTGGGGTTTTATGTAGCCCTCCCCTAGAAGTTACCCCAAGTATTTTAATGATTTTGCGCCAGGTGGCTTTTAACAGGGTTAACAGTTAGCCCACTTTCTCCAACGGCTTGAATGACAGTGGTTAGATGACTTAAATGATCCTCCCAGGAAGAACTATGGATGATTATGTTATCTATGTATACAGCTGAAAAGTCTCTGCTGGGTTGTAATATTATATTCATAAGCCTTTGAAAGGTAGCCAGTGCGCCATGCAATCCTAAGGGAAGGACCCTGAAATGATATAGACCCTGGGGATTTTCTCCAGTCGTGAATTGGGATATCTTATTACCTTCTCGAAAGTCAATTCAAAATTGATTAGAACCATCCAGCTTTGGTACTATTACTATTGGGGATCCCCATTCACTTTTAGATGGTTCTATGATCCCTAGGTCTAGCATTAGTTGGATTTCTTTCTCAATCGCTTCCCTTCTTGACGCGGGATACGGTAAGGGTGTAAGCATACCCTTTTCCCAGGTAGAGTATGTATCTCATGTTCTATAATGTTGGTCTTCCCTGGTAGTAGGGAAAACACTGCTTGCAAGGGTTGTAAGCATTTGCTGAGTTCTGGTGTTTCAGGATCGGGTAGATCAGCATTGATACTCTGTTCTGCTAGCCATTAAGGGGTTCCCATTAAAACACGGTGTGTTCCTTCCTATTTCTTTAGCAAATTAATATGGAAGATTTGAATGTTCCTCCTACTCGTGTCCATCTCTATTTTGTAGGTTATGGGGGTTACTTTTTCTATGATTCTATATGGGCCTTGTCACTGTCCGATCAGTTTATGCTCTGAGGTGGACATCATAAGTAACATGCCTCCTACATTTAACGTCTGTTCTTTTGTTTTCTTATCATACTGAGTTTTCTGGGATATTCGAGTCTGTTCCATATTAGCTTTTACAATGTCTCTCACCTGATTCAGATGAGTTTTTAGGTTAGCTACGTAGTACAGAAGGGGCCTTGCCCTGTCTCTTTCTTGTTCCCACTCCTCCCTAGCCATGTCCAACAAAGTCCGGGGCTGTCTTCCATGTAACAAGTCAAATGGGGAGTATCCTAGACTCTTTTGTCAGCCACACCGTTTGGAAAATAAAGCAAGAGGAAGCATGTCTTCCCATTTCTGTGCCTCTAGATTTAACAACTTCTTTAGGGTGATTTTCAGGGTGGCGTTATACCACTCCACTAGACCATCGGTTTGTGGGTTATATGCGGCTGTGCGAATCTGCTCAATATTCAGTTGTTCACAAACTTTTTGCATTAGCTTAGATTTAAACCGGGTCCCCGGACCAGTGATAATCTCTTTTGGGAGCTCAACACGAGAAAATATAGTAATCATGGCTTGGCTATTGGAGAAGTATTGGGATGTCTTAGGGCCACTGCTTCGGGGAATCTGTTAGCGTAGTCTACCAAGACCAACAGATAACAACACCTACTATGGGAAGGGAGGAGGGGACCAAGTATATCTATCCCCACCCGGGCTAAAGGTTTGTCAATTATGGGTAGGGTCTTAAAGGGACTTGTGGTACATTTCAGCTATTTTATGGCAAACTGGACACTCTTTGCAGTATTTCCGAACCTGTTGGTATGTTCCAGGCCAGTAAAATCTGTCTAGGATGGCTTCCTCGGTTTAGTCTGCCCCGAAATGTCCCCCTAAAAGATGGCTATGGGCCAAGAATAACACTTTATCCCGAAAGGGCTGTGATACTAACAACTGGATCGGCATGGTCTTTCCTCCCTTTCGATACAATAACCCCTGCCGTACAAAGAATTGAGGACCTACTTGGTGATGGTCCTCCTGTTCTGTGGCTTGTCTCCATGCTTCCTGGAGAGTAAGTCATCACGTTGGGCAGAATAGGAGTTTCTATCATGGTTCCACAGTTTGTATTCATTATTGGTTGGGACCCTTTGAGACCAACTCTTTAGCTCTTTTTATTTCTGCTTTCTGCTTTTTCTTCCTTTTCCTACAGTCCATTCATGATTCTGGTCCTGTGAAAAAGGGGCTGTTTCTCCCCACTCATCTCCTTCCTCCCTTTTCTCGCTCAGTAAAAGTAGCTATATGGGGTAATCATTTCCCAGGACCATGGGTCCAGGCAATTTCGGAATCAAGCCTACCCACAAGGGTATGGGGATGGAAGGCTGATGCTGGATGGAGACTTCAGCTATGGGGTAGGTATTGCTATCCCCATGAACACACACTGTATTTTAACAACTCAGTTTGTAGGAAAAAACCCTCCAGGAATAACTTGGGGTCTCATCACGCTTTGCAAACATCCTGGGTCCACTAGTGCTTCTTTCAGCTCCCTGTTAACCATCACTCTCCTATGATATGGAAGGATGTCCTCATTAGTTGAACAGTAGAGAGCCCGTGTGTACCCCACTTCCACAGGCTCTTCCCTCTGTGGGCGGTTACGAGCGACATGGCAAAAAGCCCTGCGCTGAAAACATTGGCGTCCCTGGGGGGGTGGCAGATGGGGTAAGTCAGGCAAAGGGCCAGGGACTGGTGTTACGGTATCCGGTTTCTGGAAGCAAGGGAGGGGCTTGGCAGGCTTGAATGGTCCTCCCCCTGGATGCTTCAAGGAACCTTCTTCCGGACCACTTGGTAGTTCCTGGCTCTGTTAAAGGCAGTGGCTGTTTCTACCACCTTCTCCAGGGTGAGGTGTGCATGTTGGCGGACTCATCGTTATATGGGAGGATGTAAGGAAGTGAGAAATTTTTCCAGAATTATCTTCTCTAACAATTCTTCTTTAGTAGCAATTGAGGATTTGAGCCATCTCTCTGCCATATCTTGTATCCTAAAATACAGTGCCCTGGGGGTTCCTGTGGTCCTTCATTGATTTGTCTTAGCCTGACCCTATATGTTTCATCATCTATGCCCATGCGTTCCAGAACGCTCCTTTTTATCTCGGAATATTGGGTAGTGCCAAAGGGATTGGTCGCTTTATATGCTGACTGGAGGTCCCCAGTCAAGAGAGGACCCAGATAGTGTCCCCACTTTTCTTCAGGCCACATGGCGGCCCTGGCCAGTCTCCAGAGGGTAGGGTGGTGTGTCTTTGCGGTTGGCCTATGCCTCTGCCAACTTCTCTACGACAGTCTCCTGTGTTTGCCCTTGTTCTGTTAGGGTCTTGTTCAGTTTCTCTCGGCCTGCTTCAGCTATTACCAAGGATCGCTCCATGATTTTCTGTAACAGTTCTTGCCCTTCCACAATTTTTGTCACCACTGTCTCCATTTATCTCGCTCCACTTCTGACACCACCTGTGGGAGGGATGGGCAGAAACAGAAGTGAGGTGGTCGTATGTGTGCAATGTTGAAGGGCTTTTTATTCCAAAATTAACAGTTCAAAGAATGCAAGTAGGAGCTCTTTTCCCAATCATATATCAACACATGGGTTTCAGTCTTAGGTAATGGCTCTAAGTGAGTAGAATTCCTTCACGAGATTCCTCTTCTTGTGTGGTTCCCTCAAGGCATTCCGGTATCAGGAGGAGGTCCCATGAAGCTTGTTGAGGGAGTGAAACAAGGGAGAGAAAAAAAATGTAAGCATGTTAATGGCCCTGTGTTGCTCTAGTGTAACAACCCTTTACCTCACCAAGTACTCGTGCAAAAAGAGATCAAGCCTTTCCTTTATAAACTAGTCCGTCGTTTTGATGTTAGGCGCCGGACTCTATTTCCACACTTTCGTTCCCCTTGTGTGTGTTATACGGAGGGGGGGGGGGGGGCAGAAAAAAAACCTGACTTGGCTTGAGCCTGTGCAAA
The DNA here is from genome assembly GCF_964263255.1 of Lissotriton vulgaris. NCBI lineage: Eukaryota > Metazoa > Chordata > Amphibia > Caudata > Salamandridae > Lissotriton > Lissotriton vulgaris. Next base: position 1,305,583,639 of record NC_141694.1, read on the forward strand.
AAGACATGAAGGAAACATAAATAAATGGAAAAAGAAAACCACAATGATGAACCCACTCCAGAGGAAGTTTAGCTGGCACGTTATGCAAGGCTTGGTTCCGCAACCCACCTACCGCCTCCTCACCTTGTTTTCCCTCTTTGTTTTCCCTCTTTGTGTTCATGTACCTCACTGGCCGCAACTCTCCAGAGTTGTGGCGGCTCTAGCGCATTTATTGCCTCACAGTTAGCAAAATTGCCATTTTTACAGACTTTTCTAGATTTCCTTCCCGCAGCTCCTTCTCCAGTGCCGTTCCTCCATTTGGCATCCTCCTTCTCCTTTTCACCTCCTCCTAGGGTCAGGGATTGGTTAGGCCACGGCATACCCTTGCTTCTTGATTGGTCCGTTTGCCGGGCTGTCCCTGGTCCCTCCTGCAAAAACGAACTACAGTCCATTTTCACTGTTTGGTTTTTCATTCCGCCTTTGCCGTCAGCATCAGGAAACATACAGAACGGGGACCACCCTATCGATTCAGTTGGCAAGTCGGACTTTGGTGTGGGGGTTCAGGTTGATTTGTTACAGGTACTCATTAATAATAACAGTTATTTTGAAAAAGTAAAAAGAAAAGTTCACAGATTACTTTTATTATTTTTAAACATTTAAAAATAAATAACTTATAATAATAACATAAAATAAACATATCCTCTTTAAACACGGCAATGTAAAATACATATAATAAAAATGTCATTTGTTTAAGTAAATATTTTTATAAAGTGATATTTTATATTTACAGTTTGATAAGGAGCAAATTATTTATTATAACATAATATTTTAAAATTTAGATATTTGTAAATATTTGTGAATTTAGTGTTTTTTAAATAGTAAAATGTTTATTTTAAATAAAAGAACATGTATTTTAAGTACAAGTATTTTCTACGATATGATATCAAAAAGGCATTAACTGTAAACTACACAGTGTAACATAAATATTCTTATCATTCATTAATAAATGAATGACAGAATAATTTATGGAAATACAATTGCGTTATTAACATGTTTAAAAAACTAGCATTTTTGCAGGCTTTTCAATGAATGATAAACATTTTCAACAGTTTCTTCATTCAATGTAAGTAAATATTTGTATTTCTATTTCAGCACGTCATTTTTTGTACAGCTAGGTATATTTGGTAGTCTTTTTCTTCTTTAGTATGCATCCGCTCTGAGTTTCTGGTGAGGTTAATTAATGATAGTTGGTTTAGAGTTAGCTGTTTGGATAATAGAGTTTTGTACTTTATTATATTTAGTGTTGTGTGTACATTATGACCTGGTATAAGATGTAGTGAGTGTTTTTATTAGTGTACTGTACTTACGCTAGTGTAGTTATGTTATGCTATAGGTGTATGTGTTTTTTAGTTACTTTTGGATTTAATTGTTTTGTGTGTGGGAATGTATATTTTTCACGTGATGTTGATCCATTTGAAAGATGATTTTGAGGTCAGGGATTCATTTGAAATTACTTTAAAACATGGCTGTTCAACCCACACACTTATGCTTATCCTTTACCTAGTTTTACAAGGACTAATCATTTCACCTATAAGTAGTGTTTGGTAAACCATGCATCATATAACTTTTGCTATCCAGTAATAGACTTGGCTTCCGGGCCATTCTTTTTAGGTAAGTTTAGGTCTTAATTCTATGCCTAAGGTAATGTCAGTTGAACCTTTGTTTTTTTCAGAGAGCTTCTGTGTTTTTGATCATATTCTAAATGTAGCATGTATAACTTCTGATTCAGGTGGGACACCCCATTGCATATGGCGCACAGCTATGTGTAATATGAGGATGGACACCAGGCCCGTCCTCTGTTCAGACCTTGTGTCCAAATCTGTACAAGCATTCAAACTAACCCCACTCTGCCCCAACCTCCAGTTGGGTGCCAAGGAGCTTGCATGCACAGTTTGACCTCCATCATCCCCATTGGTATCAGTTTGACCTCTGAGCAATTTGTTTTTTTGGCCGTGGATTTTTCACACATATACTTTTAACTTTGTTTTGTAAACTTTTTAAATTTTTTATAAAACAATATTTTTTATTTCTTTTGTGTTTTTTCACCAGTCTTTGAGTTTTTTCTTAATATAATCTTATTTGTTTCTCGAGAGGCCACAACTTTTAGGCAGTGCCTTGCAATATCTAGTGACATGCTACATCTTCTCCTCCTCCTCTTTTTGCTGTTGAAACAGCTTTTCCCCAGGCGCAGTCTGTTCTTCTTCTGGTGCTTGACTCCTCAGCTCAAGCTATGCTGTTGGGATGCTCAGCACTCAGGTGCTACTACATTGACTCATTGCCATAAAATTCTGGCCAGTTTTACACCTAAGGAGCACATGGTTGCATAAAGTGCACACAATGTCTTATGCGCGTATTTGTTTTTTGGCCAGCTGGAAGCATGAAAATCAGCCACACCACAGCCGCATACTCTTATCCAGACCTAGGTGGTTGCGGTGCTGCAGATATTGGAATGAGATTTGCTGGAGGAATCTTGTCCAATGAACATCAATGAAGCATGATTACTGGGAGTTCTTGTAACCCTCCTCTATGGTCTGTGAAGGAATCATAAATCTGACATAGTGGCTAGGTTGCACACCAGACATGGTGGATACATATAGTTGCAATGTGACAATGCCAATACTAAATTTAGTTCCTATAATTTAAAAAAAGATTTGACACTTATGTCATTAAATTACTTAGCAAAACCAAAGGGGATGATGGACGGAGTGTTGAACAATGCAAGCATTCCCCCCCCAGTCAACTGATCTGGGTTTAATCCACCATCATTCTTTAGCTCACTCAACCACCCCAGTTCAGACATGGCCATATGCAAATCAGTCTGACCCTGTGCCTCATGGGAACAGTCCAGCCCGAACTGCCAAGCTATGTCTTCCCTGGACCGGAAACAAGCATCCTGGGACCAGTTTCTGGCTAAGCAGCCGTCATCAGCCAGGCTAGCTTGAATCCAGTGGCAAAGTGAGCAAGGGACCCACGTCTGGGCATACCCTGCCAACTTAGGGCGAACAAATCAAAACCAAAAGGGATGATGGACCGAGTGTTGAACAATGCAAGCACTCACCCCCAGTCAACTGATCTGGGTTTAATCCACCATCATTCTTTAGCTCACTCCGCCACCCCAGTTCAGAAATGGCCATATGCAAATCAGTCTGACCCTGTGCCTCATGGGAACAGTCCAGCCCGAACTGTCAAGCCAGGTCTTCCCTGTATCGGAAACAAGCATCCTGGGACCGGTTTCTGGCTAATCAGCCGTCATCAGTCAGGCTAGCTTGAATCCAGTGGCTAAGTGAGCAAGGGACCCACGTCTGGGCATACCCTGCCAACTTAGGGCGAACAAAGCAAAAACAAAGGGGATGATGGACGGAGTGTTGAAGAATGCAAGCACTCACCTCCAGTCAACTGATCTGGGTTTAATCCACCATCATTCTTCAGCTCACTCTGCCACTGATAAGGGCTGAAAGCCCGAAACCGGTTCTAGGATGCTTGTTTCCAGTACACGGAGGACCTGGCCTGGCAGTTCGGGCTGGACTGTTACCATTGGGCTCAGGGTCAAGACTGATTTGCATATGGCTGGGTCCAAACTGGAATGGCATGGTGAGCAGAAAAACAATGGATTTAGGCCCAGATCTCTGTACTGGGGTGAATGTACGACATTGTTCTGCATTCTGTCCATCAATTGTTGTTTTTGCATTAAATTATTTATGTCATACATTTTCTGAGTACCAAGGTCCTAGGAATCCAGTTTGTTTACACTCACAACTTTTACAGAAGAAGATGGAGAGAGCAAGTAATGTGGTTATGCAAGGGGAGTGTAAAAGGGCTAGCGGCTCAAAGACATGAGAATTAAGAAATGGTGACAATAATTAATATTGTCCAGTATCTTTTACTCCTTTATTACTCTGAAAAAAATGACTTACACTAAAAGAATATTCTTTCTTTTTGATTTCCAGCACTGTTTGACTCACAATTTAATGTAACTGCACATAAATAAGTAAATGATGGGCATAACTTTCAAATCCAGTACTACATCAAACTTATTCTAGAGAACACTAAGAACCCCTGCACAATGGTGTTTTGTGATTGCTAAGCTTATAATTCACAAATACACATACTTCTGATGATATTGATATCAACTTACACATACATGTGGGGTTAAGTATATTAAACCTGCACATGTATTTAAAGTTTTGTTTTTTGGTCATATGTATTTTGGCTACAATAATTTTGTACCACATTATAAAGTACGCTATATTCTGTTACAGTACCTTTGTTAGCCAGAGTATTAAAATGTACATATTTTATTTCTGAAACAAATATTGGGTATAATTGCAGACTCTATGGCAGGTGTGGTGTCCTGTTGTTGAATCTCAAAATCAACTTGCCTTAGTATGGTTGAGGTGCTTTTGCCTTACGGATTGAAGCTTTCTTTATAGGTTTGACGCATAGAACTATTCTTGCTCTGATTATAGGAATATATCTTTCTGGATGACAGAGCACATTCACACTGTAAAGTATAGTGTTGTACAGTTTTCCCTTTCTCAGTGGGAAATATTTGTTTGTTGAACAACATAAACTTTTGGATGGTGACAGACACCTGCTGTTTTGCCTGGACTGCCTGCTGACTCACTTGCCGCCAGGGGAGATTAGGACTTGTGTCCCAGAAGGCCGTAGCTATCCTGAGGGTGGGCCTGCAGTCCAGCGTCACAAACTATTAAACTGCATTCCATCACTCGCGGTGCTGGACGCGCATTGGGCTGCGCCTAGGTGAAGCCCAGGCCAAGGGCGGGCTAGTCCCTGCTTGTCAGAGACTGGAGGAGGCTGGGCCCCCTCTTGGCTCTCTGGGTTTAGAGGCTCGGTTTCTCTAGGATACATTCATGTTTTATCTTTTATGTGGGCCAACATAGATTGTATTGAAACGGAGCACCCCCCAGCCTATCACCCTTGGACTAACGCTGGAAGCCTTTGGTCGGATTCTGGAAGCGGACCAGGATTTCACATGCAGCATTCGAACAGGCTGCTAACACTGCTCATCGTGATCTAGGAGGCACTGTTGTTTTGATAAATTGCCTTAAATCAGCTTATCTTTAGGCTTTTTTTCTGAGCCCCGAGAGTGCCTCTACCCTTTATCTTTTAGACACCTTTGGTAATATTTCTAGCTGATCATGGGGAAAAGGAAAGTCATTGAGAGTGGCCCTGTGGAAGTGCGTACTAAAAATAAGAGGTCTACGAGGTCGATTAAGCATGCTGGGGAGAACTGCGTACTAGATAGGATTGATGACCCTATACCTCATTTGAGAAATTCTTAGCTCCATCAGAGTCTATGGTCAGTCACTCTAAAAGCCCTATTACTACATGTTCTAAAGCTTCTAAACGTTTCCCAAATATATTTAAGAAGCGCGTTGCACAGAGCTCCAGGCTCACTTCCTCAATGCCTTCTGACACCAAGGCAGACTTAACAACAGAAATTAAGACTCTGAATATGACTATACATGAGTTTAAGGGCCAGGTAAACCTGCTTCTAGCAAAACGTGAGAGTCTTTAAGGCCAAATAAATCTACTTGCCCAATTAATAGCAGGCTCCTTGATAAGGATACACCATTGACCAGTGCAGATCCCTGCCAGTCATTCCCACACAACAGTTTTGAGGGTGTTAAGCGTAACCCTGTAGGAAATACTTCCACCAGAAAGTTTCCGGTAAGTCGGACAGAGCCATTGAGATGAGCACTCATAAGAGCTTCCATGAGTTTGTATGAGAGCAGAGAATCTTGGCATGATAACCATCCTAAACAGTATCCTGTGAGAAAATTTGTGTTCAGCCCCCTTAACTAGTAACACAATTATTATGACCAATATCCCGAAAATTAAACATCCACCAGAGGCGGTAAGGCGAAGATGCTCCTACGAATAAAGTAATTCACTAGATTAAGTATGTGAGAGGCTGGAGGTCAGTTAACAGAGAAGATATATTTATTTATTTATTTATTTATTTATAAAATTTCTAAAGCGCGCAAATGCCTTACGGCGTCTCGGCGCTAATATTAGCATATTTCAGATTGCGAGGGTTATAAGATGTTACTGGTTAAAGAGCCAGGTTTTAAGATGTTTTCGAAAGGAAAACAACGAAGTGTGTTCCTTAATCTGAGAGGGAACCTGGTTCCATAATTTGGATGCCGCCACTACAAAACGTCTATCCCCCCATGTCACCTTTTTTGTTGGGGGGATTTGGAGCTGTTGGGCCGTAGATGACCGCAGTGTTCGGCTGGGTTTGTAGATTTTAAAAGCGTTTTTAAAGAAGTCAGGCCCATTATTTTTCAGCGCCTTGTAAGTGATGCACATGGCTTTAAACTTTATCCTGCTTCTTATAGGCAGCCAGTGAAGCTCCCGAATTGTGGGAGAGATAGAGGCATATTTTGGAATCCCCATGAGGATCCTTGCAGCGGCATTTTGGACAAGCTGAAGCTTGTTCACCACTTGTTCCTGTGCATTGAGCAGAAGGCCATTGCAATAATCCACCTTGGATAGTACCAAGGAGGACATTAGGGTTTTGCCAGCAGTAGGAGGAAGAAAAGGGAGCAGTTTCTTCACCATTCTCAAAGTGTAGAAAGAGGCCGAAACCACGGCATTGGCGTGACCAAGGAATGTGAGCTTGCTGTCAAAAAGCACGCCCAGGTTTTTCACCTTGACTACTGGCAGTGGAGGCATACCCAGTTCCGGAGGCCACCAGACTGGAGACCAAGACGGGGTTAGTTCGCCAAAAACCAGTACCTCCGTCTTGTCGGAATTTAGCTTTAAGCAATTCTGGTTCATCCAGGTGCTGATGGCCTTCATGCCTGCCTGAAAATTAGCTGCCACAGCTTCTCCGTTTTTGTGTATTTCCAGGACCAATTGTGTGTCATCGGCGTACGATGTTAGCCCTATGCCAAATGACTTAATTACCCTCGCCAAGTCCGACACGTAGATATTGAAAAGTGTCGGACTTAGCGAGGAGCCCTGGGGAACACCGCACGGGAGAGAGAAATCAGGGGAGCTGAAATTTCCCATCTTTACGGACTGTATCCTGTTTGCCAGAAAAGATGCTAACGTTGCTCTGGCCCTGCCCTGAATGCCAAGGGTGGCGACACGGTCGATCAGAGTAGAATGATCGACCGTGTCGAAGGCCGCGGATAGGTCCAGGAGTATCAGGACAGCGGCGCCGCCCCTGTCCATGATAATCCTGACCTCTTCTGACGCTTTTATTAGAGCTGTCTCTGTCCCGTGGCCCTTCCTAAACCCGAACTGCGTGTTATCAAGCAGATCGTTCTGGTCGATAAAGGTCGACAGCTGTTGGTTTATAACCTTTTCGATTATTTTTGAGGGGTAAGGAAGGGAGGCAATTGGACGGTAGTTTTTGGGCTCTAAGGGGTTTAGTGCAGGTTTTTTCAGGAGTGGTGTTACAGTTGCCCTTTTCCAAATAGCGGGGAATACACCTGTCTGAAATATAGCATGGCAGATATTGGTAAGTACTGGGGCGATTACGTCAGAAACTGATTTAATGATACGTGGGGGGCAGGGGTCCAGAGGGGATCCTGACTTAACAGTATTTATGAATTCCATCATAGATGCAGGTGGCGTAAACGCCTCTAAGATTGGTTTTAATGGCCGAGGAAGAGTCACCAAAGAGACTCCGTCTGCCATCGGTATTGTGGTGAACTTGTCGAAAATATCGTTAACCTTGGCCTGAAAGAAGTCTGCCACCTTATTGCAAAATGATTGGGATGGTTCGATGGAAGGTGGAGCTGGGGGATTGGCTAGATCTTTTACTACCTTATAGAGCTGTCTGTTAGAGTTGAGAGCATTTTCTATTTGTGTGCTATAAAAAGCACATTTTTCGGCAGTGATCAGCTTTTTGTAGCTGGTCATCGCGTTCTTGTAGGTCTCCCGGTCGGGGCTGGCATAGTTCCTGCGCCAACGCCGCTCCAGGTTTCGGCAGCGTTGTCTCTCGAGCCGTAATGACTCCGAGAACCAGGCCGCAGAAGGTTTGACGCGGTTTGGCTGCATTTTTTTGGGGGGAGCTAGGTGGTCTAATGCCTTAAATAGCCAAGCATGGTAGTTCTGAGAGGCTATACTGTGAGCAAGAAGCTGTTCCCTCCGAAACAGCCACGCGAAATTCATTGAATTATCTCTAGTAGACGATAGTTTGGTACAGTCCTTGATTGCACTAGAATCAAGAACCTCGGCATCCGGTGACATCCAGTTTTCAATTTAACTACTACCTCTCGAACCAGTGCTGATCATCGGGCTTCTCCCGCCCTGTATCACATCTTGGCCAAGATTCGACCTTGGCCGTGAATGATTGGCTGCAATGGAGAGATATATCCTTTGCTTCAGTGACCCAACCATCCACCTTACCCCCTTTTGAGGACAGTGGTGAAATTGTTTACGGCCAAAGGGCTCTAGACACTAGGGGGTTTCCCAAGCCCAGGGAAGAGTCCATGGGGGGCGTAACTATATCTCCTGCCACCAGCAGGTTTGTGCAGACAGACAAACTTACAGTGTAAGCCCTTTTCAAGATCCCTATGACGAAGGCTCTGTGTAAGCTCAAGATGGTATCATGGAATGTGGCTGGGGTCCCGCATTAGATCCATTTCAAGGAAGCCTTCAGCATCTATATCCTCCAAGAATCCTGGAGGACTACTCCATACCACATGCCAGGCTCACACACTACAGTCCCGCTATTCAGAGCAACCCTGCAGGCAGTTTGTTTGTTTGGGTAAAGATAGTACTTAATTGCCTAGTTTGTGAGCTCTCTTGCAACAACCCCGACATCCTGGGCATTCAGCATGAGGGGGCAACAGGCACTTGCATTGATTTCTACAATGTCTACGCCAGAGGCACTGGGGGTGGGAGATCCTCTACCTTACAGCAATTGGAGGAGCTCCTTGAGAAAAGGTGTCCCACGCACTCCCTGATTTTAGCAGGGGATTTTAATGTGACGTTCGAACCCCTGGGAAGGGAAGATATATGTGAGGCAAGAGAGGAGGACGATCTATGGCTAGTTCCGAAACTTGAGCTCCATTCAAAAATGATTGCAAGTGGCCTTACAGCTAAATTCTATAACCTTGGGGCACGGACTGAGGGCCACAATTGGGCAGACCGAGTCTGATAAAATGAGTGCTAATACGTTTAATGGATCAAAGGGAGTAAGCCGTATATATTATTTCCTACTCGACTCAATGTTATGGCCTCTACCTATAGACATGATTGTGGGCTCAGTGTCGACAGTGATCATAACCCTCTATGTCTGAGCCTAATATCCCTTTGGTGCGAGTCTTGCATTGCATCTGGAGAGCATTCAGTACCCAGAGAGCTCCATCCAACTAATAATAATCGCTGCATTAAGTGGCGGAAGGTGGCGTTGGACGAGAACAAAGTCCAATGTCTCAAAAAAGAACAGACAGTGTGTATACAGACCTTACAGACTGGCCGCACAGTTAGATGATTTTTGCCCCATCCGTAGTACAGCTCTAGTGCATCTTCGTGGACTGCATGTTTTAACCACGACTGTAGGCAATTAAAATGTTAACTAATGTCTGCCCTCAGATCTAATAGTATCAATCTTGTAAGAGTCCAAAGAAAGTCATACAAAAAGACCCAAGTTAAAGCAAAAAGGGTGTGGGGTGAGAGTAGGTGGAGGCTTATCGGAGAGCAATGTGCCCACAAGGATTTTAAATCATTCTGGCTTATATTGGCCCAAGGGAATGCCATGAGACCTCTGCTATTCTCCAGCAATATTACAATAACGGCCTGTTATGACCATTTCAAGCTCCTTTATGCAGGGCCTGCCCAGGCTGAGCCGGTAACATCACAACAAGAACTATCTCTAACCTTTTCAAAAGATCTCTTCACAAGCGGTGACATCCAGTGTTCTATTAACTCCATTGCCCAAGCCAAGGCTCCTGGTCTGGATGGCATCCCTAGTGACCTGTTCCTACACGATAGAGAAAACTGGTCGGCCAATATCCTGATACTAGCGAATGCCATAGCTCGATGCGCCCCTAAATCCTAGTCGCAGAAGGGAGCCGAGGTGAGACCAATATTTGAAAAAGGAGATAGGACATCTCCCAGCAACTACAGATCCATGATTCTTATTGATTACATACAAAAAGTGGTCTGTTGAGCATTACTGGCCAAAATACAAGATCGGGCAAGTGAGAACAATATTTTATCTCCCTTCAAGGCTGGTTTTAGGGAAAAGACAAGAACAGTAGACCAGGTATTCGGTCCCCTTCCTTCTCCTCTTTTGGAAGACTGTGGTCATTGGTCGAGGGAGCCTATATGTGGCTTTGTTTAATTAAATACTGCCTATGACCTCGCCCCCTGACAGAAACTGTGGCATGTCTTATTAGAAATGGGGATGCTGCCAGAGATTTTGTCTTTAGTTATTCATCTCCATGATGCAAATTTTGCCAAGTTTCGGTGGGGCAACCAAGGCCAGCTCAATGATGCAACTGATGTTAGCAGGGGCATTCACCAAGGGGGGTGCAGCTTGGCTTTTACACTTTTCTCCCTTTATGTTATGTTATGTTAATTGAATTTATATTGTGCACAGATTCTCGAAGGTTTCCTGGTGGGTAGCACAGAGAGGAATCCAACAAAGATCTATGTAAAGAAATGTGTTTTCAGGTTCTTTTTGAAGATCAGCGGGTCCTGAATGTTCCGGAGAGCAATAGGAAGCGCATTCCAGGCGACCACAGCTTTCCGAGCAAGTGAGCTGCTACCAAGCCGCTGATATTTAAAGCGGGGAACCGGAGCGAGGCGCTGGGACAGGAAACGCAATTGTCGTGCTGGCGTGTAGAAGGCGAAATGTTTTTGCAGGTAAATAGGGCCTCACCCATGGAGAGCACGATGGGTCATGACCAGAGATTTAAGTTTGACCTGATCGATTATAGGCAGCCAGTGCAGAGAGCGCAGGTGGGGTCTCATGCTAGTCCTAGCAGGAATTTCAAGGAGTCTGACTGCTGCATTTTGGACCACCTGAAGATTTTTTAGCGGATAACCCGGGATGCCTACATAAAGGGCATTGGCATAATCCAGCCGAGACAGAATAAGGGCACAGATCACAGTCTCTTTCGCAACCCTAGGTAGTAGAGGGAGACATTTCCTCAAGGATCTCAAGAGGCCAAAGCAGGTCCCAGCTGATTTCTTAATCTGTGTAGCAAATGAAAGATTCTCCTTTGCTACACCCCTAGGTTCTTAGTGGGTTTCCCTGTAGAAGTGGAAAAGGGAACTCGGGGAGGGGTCAAAGAGTTTCTCTAAAACTGGAGGGAAACTTTCCATAAAGGAGAATCTCTTATTTATCTTTGTTGCACTTAAGTTGTGCGGTAGCCAGCCAATGAAAAATGGAGGATAGACAGTGTTGAGCAGAGGAAACACGTTCTTATCCCAAGTGAAGAGAATCTGTGTATCATCTGCGTAGGTCATAACCTTAGCCCCAAGTTCATCTGCCAGGTACACCAAAGGTGTGACATAGATGTTAAAAAGGAGGGGGATAAGGGAAGACCCCTGCAGGACTCCTGTGGTCACTGCCTGGGACAAAGAAGAGGACGGTGGAAGCCATATCTGTTGAATCCGTCCTTCCAAAAAGGATCTGAGCCAACCCCAAACTGCACGCGAGACCCCGATCTCAGATAGACGGGAGAGGAGGAGGGAGTGGGGGACAGTGTCGAATGCTGCTGACAGGTCAAGCAGAATTCATGCAGCCTTCCCGCCGGCGTCCAGACACTCCCTAATTGCCTCCAAAACCTCCTACAGGGCAGACGCGGTGCTGTGGGAGACTCTCAACCCTGACTGGGCTGGATGCAGCAGGTCCTCTCTCTCTCAAACTCCGTGAGTTGGCTGTTCACCACCTTCTCGCACACCTTAGCCAAGCTGGGTAGAAGGGAGATGGGGCGATAGTTCACTGTGAAACATGGGTCGAGCGATGTTTGTTTTAAAAGAGGCAAAACTTGGCCTGTTTCCAGGCCTCAGGGACACAGGCAGCCTGAAGTAATGCATTGATAATGCCATTCACCTCATTATTGATAGTCTCAGCAACTGCTTAAGCATTCTGGCCGGACAATGGACATGAACAATGTTGTGCAATCAATCAATCAGTTAGTGGTTCATAAAGCGCGCTACTCACCTGTGATGGTATCAAGGCGCTGGGGGGGGGGAAGGAGCAGCTCTGGATCAGTCGAAGACCCAGGTCTTGAGGTCCTTCCTGAATGTGTGATGGGTCCGGGAGCTTCTGAGGTTCACAGGGAACTTGTTCCAGGCCTTGGCTGCGATGTAGGAGAAGGATCTCCCGTCTGTTCTGCGGATGCTGGGACCTCTGCCAGGGGGAGGTCGGCGGAGCAGAAGTTCCTCTTGGGTACGTGGAAGGATACTCTCTTGTTGAGGTATTTGGGTCCGATATTGTTGAGGGATTTGTAGGCATGGGTGAGGAGTTTCAAGGTGACCCTCTTCTCGACAGGGAGACAGTGGAGGTCTCGTAGGTGTTGGGTCATGTTTTCGTGACGCGGTGGCCCTAGGACAAGTCTAGCCGCAGTGTTCTGGATGGTCTGAAGTCTGTGCAGAAGAGTTCTGTTGATTCTGGCGTATAGGGAGTTTCCATAGTCCAGTCTGCTGGTTATGAATGTGTGGGTGACGGTCCTTCTGCAATCGGGGGCTATCCATTTGAAGGTATTGCAGAGGATGCGCAGGCAGTTGAAATTGGTGAAAGTGACGGCGTTGATCTGGCGGGTCATGGAGAGGGAGGAGTCGAGGATAATGCCAAGAGTTTCATGCATGGTCTGTAGGGGTGGGTGGATTCCCGAGGGCTGAGAGCCACCAGGTGTTGTCCCAGGCGGAGGTGCAGGGTCGGAGGATGAGGACCTTGGTCTTCTCTGAGTTGAGCTTCAAAGAGCTGTCTTTCATCCGGGCTGCCACGTTCTTCATTCCTTCCTGGAAACAGAGTCTGGTGTCTTTGGGATTCTTCTTGAGTGAGAGGATGAGTTGTGTGTCATTGGCGTAGGATACAATGCTGAGCCCATGCTGTTTGATGATGGCAGCGAGGGGGGCCATGTAGAATGTTGAAGAGCGTGGGGCTGAGCGATGATCCTTGGTGTACTCCGCAGTTGATGTCGGTGAGTTTGGGGAGGAAGGGAGAGAGTATGATCCTCTGGGTTCTGCCGGATAGAAAGGATTGGATCTAGTCAAGAGCGGCTCCTTGTATCCCCGCGTCTTGAAGTCTGGCTACGAGTGTACAGTGTGAAACGGTATCAAAGGCTGCGGAGAGGTCTAGGAGAATGAGGGCCGCACTGTGTCCCTGATCGAGTAGCATGCAGATGTCGTCAGTGGCAAAGGAGTGCGGTCTCGGTGCTGTGGTTGCTGCGGAATCCTGACTGGGAGGCATCTAGGATGGAGTTCTCTTCGATGAAAGCAGTCAGCTGGGTGTTTACGAGTCTCTCAGTGACTTTGGCCGAGAAGGGGAGGAGAGAGATGGGCCGGTAGTTTTTCAGGCCTGTTGGGTGGGCTGTTGGTTTCTAGAGGTTTCAAGAGGTGCCAGTCGACGCACCCCTGTTGAGGAGTGAAAGGGTCATGATGCTCCTTTTCACGGGCGATACCCTGCTTGTCTCAAAAACCCCTGGGGGGCTTCAGATACTGGTGAATCATTTTAATGATTTTGGTAGCTTTCATGGTCTTGAGATCAATACCTCACAGACAGACTTTCTGACGATAAATCCCCACAAATCTTACAAGGGTAGCCTAACTCTGGGAGGTATCCCACTTGACAGAGTCAGCACCTTCAGCTAGTTGTGTATAATTTTAGCTGAAAGTATATCCTGGAAACCCCAAGTATCTACATCTCCTTTGAAGCTTGCCCAAACAGCTGGGGCTATGAGAAAGGAACTTAACACCTCCTATAGTAAACCAGTGTCAGCGCCACTGCAAATATACAAATCAAAATCATTGAGTTCATCTCTTTATAGTGCAGAGTTATGGGGTTTTGAAAGTTTGGTTGACTTATCTAGAGTTGAGCACAGGTTTCTGAGAAGTTTGGTCCAGCTACCACAGAGAACCCCCCTCCACCCTCTAAGGTTAGATGTGGGCAATAAAGCGATTGCTGAAAAGGCTAACCTCCGCCCATTACTATTCTGGAGAAGAATTAGGTCCACCCCTGAGCTAGGCTCTTATGCCAAGGCCCTTGATGAAGTTTTTCTCTGAATAAGCAGAATAAGATTCGGTGGCTAAAGAAAGTAAAGTGTTTAATATCCGATTTAGGGCTGGAGGAACACTGGGATTCCTGTTTGCCTGTTAAGCTTACTTACGCCCAAGAGCTAAGTGGCTTGTAACAATTTGCAGGCAGATGGGAACAAGTAGTCATGCTGAAGCATTGCACATACTCACATCAGACCCTAGACCAGTGGTAGCCTGTGCAGTGGCAACGTTTCTGGGTCATATGTGGAGAATGAGGCGCAAGCCGTTGCAAGCAGATTGAGGCTGAGGGGGAAGAGGAGTACTTTACCTTACCTGTTAGGCCTTAGCTGTTCTGCATCCATCACGGACATTGTAAGAACTGCGTTGGCTGTATATCATTTGTTGGAGGGTATTACAATGGATCATATTAGTAGATTTTGGCTTGTTGAAGGCTATTGTTGCTACTGCCTTGGGTGCATGTTAGAGGGACGCTCTGTACATGCACTATACCTTTGGTTCCAGCCTCATATGGTCTGATGACGATGAAATGTTTTAAAGTTTTAAATTCTTACCAACCCATAATTTTTATGATTGAGTTGAAACCTATACTTCTATCTACAATTCTGTTGTTAATGAGTTATTTTTATTCTTTTTAATAGTTTTAAAGTTTTAACATCTACAACTCTGTATGTAGGAGTTGAACTTCACTTTATAACTAGGGGTCTTTTTCTATTGAATGCCTGATTTATATTTTAATATTTTAAGTAAGAGTTGCATTGTACAGCCCACTTTTTTGATCGAATGACATAAACAAAGTTTGGAATGGCTTTATATGATTCTGGATTGTACAATGATCAACTGAAGTTTATGTGTATTGCATGATGACCAAGACGTTTCCATGTCTATACGATACATTTGAGCCTGCACCCTCTATGAACAAGTCGGTCTGATCTGTATTTATTGTATTGCATTGACCCCAGTATGTAATATGCTATTAATTTGTTGAAACTCTTTTATGGTTTTTAACTGAAATAAAGCTAAATGAATGAATGGTGCAATGTACCCCCTCAGGATATGTTTTCCTTCAGTGCTGCTAGCTCACAGTTTAACCATGAGTACCATTAAACCTAGTAAGGTAGCAAATGGTTGGGGCAACTACAGAACATGACAACCCTGACCCCCATAAGGAATTGTGGTAACAATTCTAGAACCTTTTCATTCAGTCACTCGTGCATACGCAGGAAGATTCACAAGAAATACACAAAGGGGAGTTTCAATATTTATTGAACCATTGTGATTCTTGTATAGAAGATAAAAGCAGCAATGATTAGTGGACAGAAGCGTATAAAAGCAATTAGCAGTATAATAACAGCGAATAGGATAAACAACACCACCATTGTGCTAAAACAGTGTATGTATGCTGGCATGTAAGTGCTGGGTATAGTGTACTCCTACTATGCGCTCCCTAACTAACCTAAGTGCCTAGGGCGAGTGTTCTAACAAGAATCCTCTACTGGAGATCAAACTCTTCATTTCCTGAAGGTAAGCGTATGCAGGTCCCCTTCTTGGTCACAAGTTGGACAACACTCTGGGCACAGGCTAAGCTGAAATCAGCCGGGCAGAGACTCCAACAACAGCACCTCTCAATGACAGCAGAGTGTCCCTCTGTTTTGAATACAGAAATGTGCGTGCATTTATATTAACAGAAACCATGCTTCCATGTAGAGGCTTCAGCCAGTCTCTCATTGTTTATTTCCTTGTGACAGCCATGTTGCTTCATTGAAGAATAACAAACAACAACATTTACAAAGTGTATGTTTAGGCCTTGTACTAATTGTTCAAGGTGACGTGATAGTGTACTCACAAAGTTGAATTGTAAGCAGTGGGGTTTCAGAGAACCAAATCCTGCACTGTCATTGAAGCAAATGTGTCTCTAAAGTCATCATGTAGAAAAGAAGGCAACTTAAGAAACGTGTGCATGTAAAATGGCAGTGTTTCTTCCCGGGCCTAACCTAGTCACGTAACAGTAGATGTTCCCACATGCACAGGTCATGGACTAAGCAACAGGGATACGAAGTAATTTCCTCTAGATTACATATTCCCATTAAAGAAATGGCACTTTAATTGGTACCTCCTCCTTTCAAATCAAGTAATACAAAAAGTAAAATGCATTTACTCCTAAATGCAGGTAGCTATAACTGAAACCAAATCCATTCCTTTGGAGGGGGAAAATTACAGTCAGTCATGTTCAAAAGATTTTAATTAAAGTTTTAGAAAAAAACAACCCAGTAGAATAAATTCTAGTGTACGCTTGAGATGAGAAAATAGGAGGCATTATTCTCTGCTTGGATCGCGTGGGTACACCATCTGAAAGCTGATGCCATAGAATTTTCTATTATATAATAGAAGTATGAGAGTGTTCACAAATGTTTGAGATTAAACTAACAGAAACCCACATAATTAGCATAAGCTTGCACAAGACTCTTAGGGCCAGATGTACACACATTTAGTCTAGGACATTTAAAAGAACGATTTCTTCTGAATTGCTAATTGGTAATCGCTATTCTAATGTGTGAAACCTTTATTTTTAAATTAGCGATTCCTGGGACCACCGCCGACTCTTGATTTTTTTTTAACATTCTCAAAGAGGAAGGGGCTCCTGTGGGATTCCTTCCCATTTGTGAATGATTAAACCTCCTTTGGGGATGTGGTAAAGTATAACTGTTTTGCAACGGGAATTTGGTCTCAAAACATTATAACATACCATGAGGCATTGATGTTTGGCAGAGATGACCTGAACACACCTCTTCCAAATAGCAATTCCTTAAGATTTTGAAAACCCATTAAGGAATTTGTTAACATGTTACCGAATATCTAAATGGGGTTAGTAAATTTGTACAAGCCATTTAGTGGTCGCAAATCCTGTGATTTCGTGAATCGCAGGCTTATGCTTAATAAATATCTATGCACATCTGGCCCCTAATTCTCAATTTCTCTTCCTCTTTCAGGTCATTTTTAAGTTTGTTCCAGCGACATCTTCCTTTGTCTCCCACGCCGCATGTAAAAAAAAATGTTTCATATACAAGCAATACAAACATATCAACAAACTTAAAGGGTCTTTGGGTCAACCCTCTTCATCCATTGCTCTGTTCAGCTGCTATTCACATTTTACTTCTGTCAACTACATCATGCAGCATGTGGCAGAGTCAGGCCATTGTTCTGGTGCTCTCTGAGGGACAGCGTTTTGCATGATCACATTTGACCATCTGCCTAAAAAGAAGTAAAGGTTAGTACTAGGCTGGTGGAACAATACTTTGCCAATGCTTTTTTCTTTCCATTTTGAGTGAGTGTTCATGTTACAGTAATTCAAAGCTCACAGTATTGAGAATACATATTTCCTGTGAGGTACACTACATCTAAAATTAGTTTCTCTAAGTGTTGTAAGTACACCTGCTTGCTAGGAAGCACCTGTATAATTCTATTAAAGTTAAATACTAAGATTATCATTAGAATGTTTACTGCAGCAAATGACTGTCAGGATTAAGTGGCAGCATGCTTTTTTCTTCCTATTTTGGCACAAGCTTACCATTAAAATGTATGAAATTAACTATTGCATCACCAGAACGATAGCCTTTGCCATTGCTTATTTATGAAGATTCCATATCCAAAACTGAAACATTCCTACAGCAGTGTGCAAGCACCCATTTATTACATTAAACACCATTTTTTTCTGGCTTCAGAAGACAGAAAGGTCAGCACGTAAGGACCGCATTCTTGTGTCTTTCCATTACAGGTGCCCCTGGGTGGCAAGGGCAGTTCAATTAAACAAGGATTGATCCTATTCAGGATAGTGATGGGTAGGTATGCCATTGAACTTGTCTCAATATAAAGGCCTTTCACTAATCACTTACTTACTTAATTTTTTGTGGTCGACATGTGGACTTTATTCTGCATGATGATTTTATTTTTAAATCAGACATTCATAATTTCATTAATCTGTGGTAGATTTCAGGAAAGACAACTATTGACATTTGACAGACAACAAAGAAAGCACAGCCATGTGATTAATCTAAAAACATACACTGCATATATACTATTCTTTTGAAACCATTTTTGTAAATATCTCAGCTGGTGCCTGAATCGAATGCTCGAGGTATTGGAGGCTCCTAATTCAATATTTAGACATTAATATAAATTAGATAAATAGTCCAATAAATATGATCCCATCTCAGGGTACTCTAATGGGGTCCAATTGTCAAGTAGGTGTCAATTATTCACTTTGCAAAGACCAACCTTGAAATGTCTAAGATAATGACATCAGGAACTCCACAGTTAAGCCTACACATTTTCATCTTTATGTGCGGGAAAACGGTTCAATGCGATCAATGTGCATTTTAAATGTAAGGCGGTAATGTCTGGGGGAGAAGGTACAAGGATACTAGTATGTCTGAATCAACTTTATTCCTTTAGTTAAGTGGCAGATTTATTGGAAGGTATACCCAGTAGTTTGCCAATAGGATTCTGGGGCTAGAAGAGGGGAGAAGTGATTAGCATATGGTTCACAATAATCCCTTCACCTGCATGCTGTGTTAGTCAACTTTATAATGTCACCTGCAGTGACCCAATAAACATTTGTAGGAAGCTGCATTGGGGAAGATATCAGCCAATAGTTACGTATAATATTAGACAGTAACTAAAAGATGTCCTAGGCGAATCAACACCCTATCAAAAGATTAAGCATGAATGACTCCCCAATCTAATATGCTTATTGCCATGGTGCTGGACATACCTTTATGTTTGTGTGTGTATTTGTTCCATGTGGGAAGTGTGGTGCAGGACTGGGGGGAGGAGGGAGGGGAGGGATGTTGGATCAAATGTTTTACAGATCCTCAGGTGCCGTCCTCTCCGGTATCTTTTGTATTTACAATCCGTCATTTGTCTGTATACCGTTTATTGGGAGTTCGCCCTCTGGGTGTTAAAAAGTCAATAACATTTGTTGTAAAAAAAAAGATACCCTAGAACATCATGTTGAGATGCACTTCCATACTTTCAATTTTGATTTGCTTTGGAATTAAGCCTGCCATTAAAAAAATCTTCTTTCTGGATGGTTTTCTCTTCATTTCAATCAAAGTTGGACTGGTAAATCTGCTCTTGTGCTTCATAACATCTCCAGAGTGCTTTTAACACCTGGACTGAAAGCGCATGTCAGTATTTTTGTGTGGCATGAGTGCCAACCTATTGTTTGACCTCTCTCATGTCAGTCAGGTGGCTGAGCGGTGGCTCATGTTTTAGCAACTTCTGTTAAGGATGCAACAGTACCGTCTGTGGTTGAAAGCTTTAGTAGTTCCGAAAGCGTTGTTATGATGGATTCATATAGGGAGACCATTCTTTCAGGTGATTGTTCAATCCAAGCCCATCTTACTTTACGCCTGCCATTGGTGAGTAGTAATCTATCATC
Source organism: Lissotriton vulgaris (assembly GCF_964263255.1). Classification (NCBI taxonomy): domain Eukaryota; kingdom Metazoa; phylum Chordata; class Amphibia; order Caudata; family Salamandridae; genus Lissotriton; species Lissotriton vulgaris. The sequence continues at coordinate 1,305,603,329 of NC_141694.1, forward strand.
TGCTGTTGTGGTAGAATCAGTGTCTTTCCCTGTGCCTGGCATCTGCAACTCCAGAATTACAGCATTGTGATCGCTGTCGTGTCATGGCAAGACAATGAAGTCAACAACCCTACGCCACATCCTGGTTTCCACCAGGATGTAATCTAAAATAGAAGAATGGCTGACTCTGTTAAAGTTGTGTTTCCCAGGAGAATCAGATTTGGTTCAGCCATTACATGCTCTTAGGGAGTGGTTTAGGGTGAACGACTTGATCTGAAGAGCCAACGGTGTCTAGGTCCTGACTAGAGAAATGTTAGACTCTGGGATGGCCCAAAGCACGTCTTTTTCAGTGGGTGGTGTATCATTAAAATGTTTCATTGGCTCAAATTGACAGTTAAGATCACCTCCTGTAACCACCGAGACATTTTTGGTAAATTAGGGGCTCATGCGGATTAATTGATCTAGGGTCAAGGATTCTTGACTGAGCCTCATGGGCCTGGAATAAACATTTAACTAAGGCTATTTTAAAATTCGAAGAGAAGGTAAGCAAAATAAACAGGATGTCATCAGAAAAGGACTCCAGTTGTGTGGCCGTGCAACCCAGATGGAAACATACCCAGATGCACAACCGCCCAAAAGGCCTTCCCTTTTCCCCTGTGGAGGCAACTACTCTGTATGTCGCAAACCCAATAAGCGATACCTCCTCCATTATCCATGTTTCTTGAAACATACATATGTCAAATAGATCTACAAAATCCCGCCAATCATTACAGCTCAGTTTACTCTTAAGGCCTGCAGCATTCCAGGATAATACCCACAGTTTATTCATTTCGTATTGTCTAGCTGGGGTACCAACCTCGGTGTCAGAATTCAATAATAAGTCTTTCTCAGTCTGGTTGCTAAAGCACTTACTAGTAGGATTGATAGATGCTTCCTGTGACACCCAGTTAGTTTCAAGACTTGGGGTTTCTGTTGTTCCTAGAGTGATGGTCTGGCCTAGTGATTTGTAGAACTATGATGGGCTCTTTCCTGTGTCATCATATTGAGTGTGGAGCTTAAGGTTTCTGGTAATCCTGGTGTATTGATTTGGATATGGGAATTGGTAGAGCTAAGATGCACGTTCATTGTAACACCAGGGGCGTAACCAGGCCCCCGCAGCCCATGTGGTGCGGGGGGCCCAAAGCTCCAGGGGGCCCCCTCGGCACTGCAATCTGTCCGGAGAGCTCCTAATTGAGCCCGGAGGGGGCCCCTCTACATACCTTGCAAATTTCGTTACGCCAGTGTGTAACACATTACAATTTCAATAAAATATGAACGTAAGGCCTTATTTTATTTTCAATAGGCTGCAAGTGAATCCTTAAGGATCCACCAACAGGAATACCCATACCCAAAGGTGCTGAACATAAGCCAAAACTCTAAGTGTGCAAGAAAGTGTGTGAAACTCTCCTATAATTACTAATGTAAGCCCATAGCAGCTCCACAAACGGGAATCTGTATGTAGTGCCCCGACCCTTTCTGGGGGACCACAAGCAGCATATGCATGTTTTAAAACACCCTTGTGTACCACACAGTGTACTACCTAGTGCTACATATTATCAGGATAAGAACTGTTTGCTGCTGCCTTTAATTTCTTGCTCCTATTTTTAAATTGTTGGAGTATCTGCTCCTTTTAAAAATTGTATTTGCTTCGCATCAATAATTAAAAAAAAATCTTTGCTGTCACTGTCACTTTGTAATTCACGTTCCCCCGGAACTCCGCATTGCCTGCACTTTAATAAGAGTTAAGCACAACTCACCATTCGGGTCATTTCCACGCCGCCTCACGCCCGACCGCCATCTTGGGTGTGGGCTAGAGACACTGACAAGACGTCTCGTGGGTTAGCGCTATAGTCTTTGCGAGTGCCCTTAGGCAAATACTATAGAGGTGACCAGTTGGCGAGCACGCTGGTTAAGATAAGAACTGTTTGCTGCTGCTGCCTTTAATTTCTTGCTGCTATTTTTAAATTGTTGGAGTATCTGCTCCTTTTAAAAATTGTATTTGCTTCGCCTCAATAATTTAAAAAAAATCTTTGCTGTCACTGTCACTTTGTAATTCACGTTCCCCCGGAACTCCGCATTGCCTGCACTTTAATAAGAGTTAAGCACAACTCACCATTCGGGTGATTTCCACGCCGCCTCACGCCCGACCGCCATCTTAGGTGTGGGCTAGAGACGCTGACAAGACGTCTCAGGGGTTAGCGCTATAGTCTTTGTGAGTACCCTTAGCCACACACTACTAATACGTCCAGTATGCAAGCGGGCAGCGGACACGCGCAGCGGCGCGCCAGGACGGGCCCAGGGGCTACCCCCCCTGGCCGACCACGTATATACTCGCCCGATACCCTCAGGTCTCTCAACACAGGCAATACTGTGTTAGATGGGATAACCCTGGCCAAACTACGGTCAGAGGCTTTGTTGCAGGGAGAGGATGTACTCACCCATACCAGGACCCAAGGCCTTATAATTGCAAAGTTAAATACACGCTCTCTGCAAAAGCATCACTTAGAGGTATTCTCGCTTCTGGGGGAGGGCGAGATAGACATCCTTGCTCTCTCAGAGACATGGCTGGGCACGTCATCGACACCGGACGTGGGGGAGGTGTTGCCATTCTGTTTAAAAAGAGTCTTAAGGTGACACAGATTGTAGCAGAAAACTGTGCTTGCGCAGAGCTGCTAGGGATAAAAATCTCACTTAAATCCTCATGCATCCTGCTGTTGCTAGTATATCGCCCACCTCAGAGTTCACCTGAATTTAATGGCACTTTTCTTGAATTGCTGACAGACTTGGCCTCTAGATATAAGTCCCTTATAGTGGTAGGTGACTTCAAATACCACTGGGATAAGGTTCCCAGAGAGCCCACTGAGACAGAGTTTGAAACTAATCGCTCTGCACTTAACTTACAACAACTAGTAATGGGTCCTACCCACGTGAAGGGCCACACACTTGACCTTGTTTGGTCCTCCCTGTCCCATATGGAAATAACTGAAGTTAGCCCTTGCATTTGGTGAGATAATTTTCTGATCAAGTGCTTGGTTCCGGGAGATCCCTTGCCGACTGCCTCAAAGCAAATGCGGAGGGAAGTTCGGTCTTGGAAGAAGATTGAGGTCGACTCCTTAATCTCGACCCTGCTCTCTTCTCCCCCCCCAAGATGACACAGACGAACCTGGACTCTGACACTACTGCCCTGATGACCTGGATCCGGGCCGCTCTAGATAAGCTTGCCCCGGAAGCGAATGGAGAGGACCAGAACAAAAGGAAAGGGAGCCCCATGGTTTGACGCCTCACTCAAGGAAAAGAAGCAAAGCCCTCCACAAGGTGGAGAGAAGGTGGAGACTCAATTACTGTCCAGCAGAGTCACTAACCTTTTTAATCACTTCTTGCTAGTTATAAGATGGACATCCTGGTGCGGAAATCCGCCTTTTATGAGAACAGAATTAGGGAGGCTACAAACAAACAAAGGGAGACCTTTGTGATTTTAAGGGAACTTACGCGGCTGGGCGAGAAAAGTCTTGCGGGTGATCAACCCGATTGCGATACCTTTTAAGGCTTTTTTCTCCAGAAGGTACAGGATATCTTGACGGATATTACTACAATCCCAGCTGGACCACCTTTGCTATCCTGCCAAGATAGTCAGCTGCAAACTGGGACCATGAACAGCTTCCCATATAGTGATGAAAAGCGACTGGCGGAGCTTGTCGGCCATGTCAAATCAGGTTCTAGCACAGATCCCTGCCCCCCGAAAATTTTTAAACTGGCCTTGCCTGGCATTCAGCCTCAGTAGCTGAGCTTACTGAATGCCTCACTAGAAGCGGGCTACCTTCCAGCCCAGCTGAAGGAAGCTAGAGTCTCCCCACTCCTCAAGAAAGCGGGAGCCGATGTTAAGGTACTGAAAAACTATAGGCCTATCTCCCAGCTGCCACTCCTGAGTAAGATCTTAGAAAAACACATCCTGAACACCTTAGCCAGCTATCTGGAGGAACACCATCTACTCCATGCCAGGCAGGCTGGTTTCCGGCCACATCATAGTACAGAACTAGTTATGGCCACGGTCACCGATGAGCTGAGAGTCAGGGCAGACAAGAAACAGCCATGCACCCTGATTCTATTAGACCTGTCGGCAGCATTTGATACGGTCAGCCATACTATCTTGCTGGACCGTATGGCTAAGCTGGGGATAACAGGACAGGTGCTCAAGTGGCTAGAATCCTTCCTGTCAGGACGCACTCAGAGGGTTCAGATGGGGGACCAGCTGTCAGGGATTAATGAGGTGACATGGGGTGTGCCCCAGGGGTCCGCACTCTCCCCCTTACTTTTTGACATCTACCTACAACCACTGATGGAGGAGCTCATGCGTAGGAATTGTGAAATCTTTAATTACGCAGATGACACTCAGCTGCTGGTGCAGCTGGAAGATACAAGGGAGGCTCAGGAATCAGCGAGGAACTTGCTCAGATTCACGGTCAATTGGATGACCAACAACCTCTTGAAGGTGAATGCTGGGAAAACGGAGGTACTGGTACTCACCAACCAGGCAAATCCTTGGGGTGATCTGTACTGGCCCCCAGAATTAGGAAAAACTCCTACTCCCGGTACGGTGGTAAAAAGTCTAGGTCTAAAGATCGATGCAGATCTTACCATGGCCCCTCAAGTTTCGGCTGTGGTAGGCTCTTGCACGGGTGTGTTGAGGCAATTACGCAAGCTGACCCCTATTCTTTCAGCCTCCACCCTACAAACCATCGTCTCTGCTACAGTCATCTCAAGACTAGACTATGGCAACGCTCTGTATCTTGGTTTGCCACAGAAGTTGCTGAGGAAGCTGCAGGTCGTGCAAAACGACGCAGCTAGACTGATTTTTTCTCTACCGAGAAATTCACATGCAACCCCACTCCTTTGGAAGCTGCACTGGCTGCCTGTGAAGCTCAGGGTTCCATTCAAATGTCTCTGTGTGGCCCATAAGGCACTCTTTGGTAAAGCCCCAGAGTACATTAAGCAGCGCCTGAGGAGGTATGTTCCCGGCAGAACTTTGCGCTCAGGTCAGGCCTCCAATCTGACTCAACCCAGATTTAAACTAAAAACTAAAGGAGGCAGAGCCTTCTCAGTGATTCTTCCGCAACTTTGGAATGAGCTACCGGCCAGTCTGAAGGAAGATTCACAGCTACTTTCCTTCAGGAAGAAACTGAAGACTTACCTATTTAAAAAGGCAATACTTCCGGCCTAATCAGAGATGGCAGAGGGTTTCGGGGTGACAGTATGTTATGTTCTTTCTGTTTAAGCGCTTAGAGACCGGCGGTGATAGGCGCTATACAAAAACTTTATAACATAACATAACATAACATTTGCAAATATGTACAAGTAGACAAATTGATATGCCTATGGTGAGACCCTCCTAACAGCCCACACACCTAGTAAGCTCTGAATCCAATACCATGATGCTAGACATAGTATACAAGGGTTGAAGTTATCAACAGGCGGGCCTACTGGCTTTGTCAGGGTGTCACCACATTCATTAAAGGTAGAAACGTACCAGACCAGCAAACCAATGCAACAAAATTAAAGATACTAATGAGGTTACCACCTTACAATGACATTTGTTAGAACAGGTAATAGCTCCCTTTTAAGCTGAAAATAATTGATAAAACATTATCATGACCTTCAGTAAGACATATAAAGCATCACTATCAGGTTTGTCATCATCACGAGTATTTCTTTTTTTTCAACAGGCTGTAAGCGCTGCCTTAGGAAACACAAACAGGAGGTGAATGGGCCAATCAGAGCATATCTGGACACCAATGGTCCAAATATGTTTAGCATTGTTCGGCCTTCCATGATCACCCAAGCACCTTTCCGAATGCTAATTTTCCAAAAGAGCTGAGAGGCTTTACACCAAATCACAAAGATCATGCTTTCTAGGTAAAGTTCTTCATTTTTGCTGAATTTGGTGTAATTCCGTTCAGATGTTTCTTCTGTATCAGAGGGGAGATTAACATGGGAAATCTCACTTTTGGGACCCCTCATTTTCTTGACCCCCCCCCACTTGACAGATCAGCGTGAAACTTTTCATGAAAGAGCAAAAGTGATGAACTTTTTTTTAAAAGTGTCAAGTAGATTCGTCAAATGGGGACAAAGAGATTAAAGAAACAAAAAATGACTGACCAATGGAAACTTTGACCTAACTATAACTACTCTGGTGCTATAGCCGCTAGAGTAATATATCCAACTAAATATCCGTAGATATGGAATTAAGAATATTGAATCTATACTTACAGGTACTTAGTGTACACTTTCTATACTTACCTTGACAATATTGTAATAGTTAATAATGTAGCTGTTATATTTTTGTAAGATATGATATGAATCGTATGATATTTTGACATACAACCTCTATTGCTGTATTTAACAAACATTAGTTATTTGAGTTGTGCATCAAAATATCGAGCACAAAAGCATTGTATTTCAACAATAAAACATCCAAAATATCGACTAGCAAAATATTGTGAAGGTAAGCATGTATAGGTAAGTATAGATTTACTATTCTTAAAGAAACAATCCTGTGTCAATAAAAAACAATTCTCTTTGCCCAGTCCTGCGTCTCTCACAAACAACGAGCATTTTAGATTGTTTGTTCTGTTGACATCATACATTGTTTGACCCCTTTAATCATTTGACTGCTGAGGAGCTTCCTCCCCTAGCCCTTCACTTTTTTAATAAAGAAAATATTTATGTTGCTTACTTGCTTGAACTGATAGTGAGGTGAAAAGGATGGTGTTTGCATCATGCAAATTTGGTGCACATTTGAAACTCTGCTGCACCCACTTGAATGGACCTTGATCGCAAACTGATGTTTGGAATTATCAATTCAATAACATGTCAATGAAAGTGAAGCATGACTTGGCGGACAGTAATGATAGAGAGGAGTTAATTTGAAAACCATGAAGTTTTATTAACACAGAATCAAATCACTTAGTTATAATTCAATAGTCACATGAATACAGCATATGTGAATATCATCCAGGCAGGACAAAACAGCAAATGTGAAGCCAGGTCATTAAAGACAGAGTATGCAAATGTAATAGATTCTGTCCCCATTAAGGGATGTTACCTAATACTAAACTAAAGTTGCAGGCAAATTTAGGGTATTCATAAGCTGCAGGTATGAGCAATGCGTCTAGCGCAAAGTAAGTGGTTTTATTTATTAGATTTTTTTTTCATCCCGTCGTTTGTCGACTTCCACCACCCCCACCCGAGCAGCCGCACTGCCCCTGTGCGACCGGTACTGCATATATGTAATCAATGATTATACGTGTTAGGCATCAGCCTGTCATTTAAATGCAAAGCGGAAAAGTTGACACTGTGTCACCAGATCCAGAAGGGTTTTCTCCTTAGTGAGGGGACAACCCCTTTATTATCGCCTTCACTACAGAGGCAAAGTAGTGGACGTGAACAGTTTTCCATTATTAAAGAGGTTATTTTTACATCTAGGTACCTTTAAGATTTATCTCCTCAAGATACATATTGGGATTTAAAAATAATAAATCTATATTACCTATTTGTATTTATCTTCACAATATTTATCCAGTCAATAATCTTATTATGATATATAATAACATGTGTTAAACTTGATAATCTGGTAGAATACCTGCTATCTATTGCTTTTTTAAATTTATACGTACAGTTGCAAACCATTATAATCTTTCTCAGGTGTAAGATTTTGGAATTAAAACATCTCAGCCAAATAATTAACAATACGTCCTTCAGCAAAACAATTCATGTATTCCACTTTTTAAAATGGAGGGTGTATTTCTTTCCCTTTCCCATTGATTCTTGTTCAATATTTTACTCCATAACAGGGTGAATAAAAACGTTGTCACTGCACCTTTCCTTCAAAGAAGTATTCGGGCTCCTTCTAGGGTACCAGCGGTGTCAGCTCAGCTGTCACGCGGGCTTGGAACCTCCAGTCATCCTGGACACAGCTGATTATTCTTAATTCTACAGAAATGATTAACCAAATACCTTAGAATTGCTGTTCGACAGGCTTTCCTTTTTTCGTTGGCAGCATTTTTCGGTTTAGAGGAGAAAAGTTCCCTTTTGTTTTGGAAAAGTTTAGCCCTTCTAGGATCCACCCACCTCTAATCTATCTAAAATCTGTTTGTTTTGCCAATTCGTTTTAGACTCCGGTACTTGAAACAGTTTAAATTGGATCACAGCTTAACTACAGGGTGTAACGACCCCACTTGACTCCAGAGTGGAGCACACGTGCTAAAATTCATAAGGGCCTGTCCAAAACCCTGCCAGGCCAACGTCTCGCCCAGTGAACACGTTAACTTAACGAGCCTGGAGTTTATGCAGCAAATGATACAGTTGTGAAAGCTGTAAAGTAGGAAGGTAAAAAAAGGTCAAAATAAACCCAATTAATCTCATTAAAAAGTGAAGCTTTACCCTACATTCGGTGCCAGTAGAACTCCCCTTGCTCACAGAGCTCTCAGTTGTGGGTCAGGGGTGACTGATTTTTCAGAAGAGTAGGTTGAGGTGCGCAGGGAGAAACTTCTTTCATCCAGCTGTGCAAAAGCAAACAGAATCATCACTCAGCTGTGGAATGCGCGGCAGGGTCACTGCAGGGTCAAGCTGCTGCCGAGGCAGATAGGCCACTTTGCTTTACACTTTACTTTCACGAGGGGGGAGGGGAATGAACGAGGGAGATGCGCACGTGATTATAAAACAAGTGTGTGGAGATGTCGCCACTGCACACACTGACAGCGAAGTATTTTGGAAAAGTTAGGTAAGTAGCGTTCCCTGCGGACTGATTGCAGCCCCTCTGGTTGAACCAATCTAACAATTTAATTTAAAAAAATATATATATACAGTGCCTTATAATTATATTTATGCAATCTACTTTTACTAGGTTTACAAAAAAATAAACAGGCCCCTTACTGGCCTTAAAGTTAAGTTATTATCACTTCCTGCGGTGCTATAGGGAATCAAAGCGCATGTGATGTAATTTCCTCTACACTTGTGATTTTTGGGAAGCATTACGATCCTTCTAGGGTTCTGTATATATGTAAAGAACATGCACTGGCACGCACATATACACCCACAAACTTGTTATCACTACCTTTGATCAGGAGTTGAGTTTAAATTTCCCATTCTCGTGTATTTTACATGGGCCCTCCTTACCACCGGCCCTACCTGATATCACATGTATAGACTACTGTTCTATGGGTAATAATGCACAATCTGTACAAATGCAGGGGCAGATTTACAAGCCCCTAACCGGTGGCTTTGCTCTCTACTCCATATTTGCAAGGTGGCTTCAAGCCCCTTAACATGGCTTAACGCCACCTGTAAATATGCCCCTAACCGCAGCAGTATTCTGTGGCAAAGGGGCGGGCAATGGGTATTGTGTTGGCTTTGCTCTCTAACCCATATTTGCAAGGAGGCGTCAAGCCACTTAATGTGGCTTAACGCCACCTTTAAATAAGCCATTCCGCTGTGGCAAAGGGGCAGGCAATGAGTATTGCTGTGGGCATTCCACCGCAATTGCTTCAACAAAAGAGAGGGGGACCAAGGAGCTTTTTTAAGGTCCAGTGTCCATGCTCCTTAATTATTATACATTCCACCGCAATACCCATTGCTTTTTGTCGCCGCCCAATATTTACAAGTTTAAACCTGGTCTTAGGATGGCGATAGAAGGAAAAATTTATATTTTCTCCTAGCACTTTGCTTTTTCTATTCTGCAGCACACATAGAAGCAACCATTCGCCTTTAAAGATTGTTTATGTGCAGGAACGTGCCCCTTCCTGCCCATAAACAATCGTCCCTGCAGCGCAGGCTCCCTCGCAACATGGTGCTTTATTAGCACCAGTGCTAGAGGAAACGCAGGGGTGCGCCGTATCTTTGTAAATACAGTGCATCCCTGCGTTTTAAAAATTTGAGAGTGCGGCATTACAATTTTGGAGCAACACTGCGCTCCAACATGTTATCGTAAATATCTGCTGTGGTGTATTCAAATTATCCCTCATTTTCTTTACATACACTTACTGATCTGCTGCCAAAACTTGCCACAGGTGTTTTTTTGCCCCGTTTGTTAATATTATTTTGTGGGGCTGAATAACCCCATTTGTGTTAATCTTGCTGTCCGGGAAGGTCTCTCTTTGCATGCAGGCTGAGATGTGTAATGAACCACTATTCACGTGAGAGGGTGGCAGGAGTCTAAAATATTTGAATCACGAGGATGTGCGTTGAAGTTCAACATGGCAGATGATGTATGTATGTACATGTTATTTATGTAGCACAAACCTAGCCAAAAGGAGTGGAGTGCTGTCTATGGAGAAAGGCAAACTTAAAGTCAGCGAATAGTAGGAGATTTGTGAACGTTTAATGCATTGTGAGGCTGTGTTCTTTGAAGAGGTGAGAATTCAACCCTTTTCTACATTCTAGCAGCATTAGGGCGGTCCGGATGATGCTTGGACTCTAGGCTAGGAGGTTGTTAGGAATGTAGAATGTAGAGTAAGGGCTTCTAGTCAGATTGAGGATAGATACCATGCCTTGGTCAGATTTAAAATCCGCAAGCTTGTCTTGTATGTAAAGCATGGTGGTGCGTGAAAGACTTTCAACAAAGTGCAGTGGGTAACGTTTTTGAATCTTTTCTGGAGTAGGGGTGAGGAGTAACATAACATAACATTACATGGGGCTTTGTAAAGCGCACATTCACCCAGAAGGGTATTGTTAGAAATGGGGGTCTCTAGTTGGCAAGGGTTTGCACCTTTGTCCAAGTAGGGACCCTTCTTCCTAGTCAGGATAAGGGAGTTACACTCCTAAAATAACCCCTGCTCACTTCCTTGGTAGCTTGGCACGACCAATTAGCCTTATCTTAGAGGCAGTGTGTAAAGCATTTGCACACAACCAACAGGAATACAGTGTAAGCACTACAAAAGGACAAGATACCAGTTTAGAAAAATATCCAATATTTTTATATACTTATGACAAGACCAAAAACGATAACAATCCACACTACAGAACTTCAAGTTCTTCACTTATCAAAATATGCTTTAAAAATAGTTCCTTGATGTCGATAGCTCTGTCCGGGGCTATCACAGCGTTGTGAGCAAACAAACCCAAACGGTTCTGGCTGACCCAGGCGCTGCGGGCCAGCTACGGTGTCGGGAAGACCGGCAAACAGTACCTTTTAGAAATGCAGGACATTGATGACCTCTTGTTGAGCTTCCAAAAACACTGCATCGGCAGGTGTCAGTTCCGGAGGCCGGTGCAGGAGTCGTCGGGCCCTTAAAGTCACACGCGTTGCAGGCCGATCTCCTCTCTGATGGAGTCAGGAGCGCTGGCGTCGGCAGGTATCGTGTGCTGCGGTACGGTTTGCAGCGGCGCGGCGTGCGGTGCCGTCTGGTTGCGGTGCGAGCAGCGGCTCGTGGTGGCGTCAGATGGCGTCGTCAGTGAGACCAGGGTCGCAGTGTGAGATGAAGGAAGTGCTCGTCACGGTGCTGGCAGGTCACGGTGCAAACAGCGGCGTCGTCGTTGCTGAAGCAAGGCTGCGGTGTGGGAAGAAGGCGGTGCGTCGGGTAACTTTATGAGCAGTGCCCTCAAACCACGGTGCAAGCAGGGGCGTCAATTTTGGAGTGGAGAGTTACCGTCAGGGATACCAGGGCCTTGTCTTGAAGCAAGATGGTGTGAAGGGCAGTGCCCACAGGTCATGGTGCTAGCACCGGCTCAGTGGCGGCGTCAACAGGCGTCGCCGGTGAGACCAGGGTCACGGTGCGGCGTTGCGGCGGTGCCCTCTGCGCTGCCAAGGCATCATTGTGAAGCAAAGCTGTGCGGAATGTGGTGCCCACAGGTCGAGGTGCAAGCGGTGGTTGGGTGGCGGCATCAACAGGCGTCATCGGTGAGACCAGGGTCGTGGTGCAGCGTTGAGGCGGTGCCCTCTGCAGTCCCTTCAAGACACGGAGTCAGCAGCGGCGTCGTAGACGTCGTCCAGTTGCTTTTTCTCTGTTGCAGCACAAAACACACAGTCCCCAATGCTGAGGGCAGAAGAGCTCGAAGTCTTTGCTGGTCCTGAGACTTCTTGAACAGAGGGAAAGCTCTACCTCAAACCCTTGGAGAAACTCACAAAAGTAGATTGCCGAAAGTTCAGTCCAGTCCTTTCACTGCCCAAGACAGAAGCAGCCACCGCAGGCGAACACAGCAAAGCGCACAGCAAAGTGCTAGTCTCTCCTCAGAGCTTCTCCAGCTCTTCTTCTTGGCAGTCTTCTTGATCCAAAAGAGTTCTAAAGTTCGGGGGTCTGGGCTCCAATATTTATATCTCAAAATCTTTTGATCTCTTAGGCAGAGAGTGGCTGTGCCCAACCAGAACCAGTTCTGCCTTCTCTGGTGTGATTTCCTAGCAGGAGATGGAGATGGCATTGTCAGAGGCAGACCTCTGCAAGAAAATCTCCTTCCCCTTCCCCCTTTGCAGCCCAGGTCTTTTCAGCCCTTTCCTAACCCTACCTAGACTATCTGGAGCCACTCCTGCTCCCCAGCCTTCTGTCATCCAAAACCCAGACAGGCAATCCACATTCCAGCAGAGGCACATGCGATGACTGAGCAAGAAAATACTTACTTTCTAAAAGTGATATTTTTAAACACAGAATGTAAAAATCACCTTCACTAAAAGATACATCTTTAGATTCTGAGTTCAGGCATACTAAACTTTATTTTCCCACCTAGTTCCCCGAGCCAGTTATGTTCATAAGATGTTATCAAAAAACTTCACACTCTGTCCTATGGGGAACAGGTAGCCTTTCCATACTGAAAAACGAAATGAGCTGTAATTCACTATCAGGACATGCCACACACACCTGTGCTGCAGGCCCACTAGTAGCATTTGATTTACAGGCCCTGCAACACTCAGTGCACTTAACTAGGGACTTAACTAGGGACTAACAAGTAAATCAAATACCCAATCCTGGAAACACCAATCAATAACACAATTTACCACAGGAGCACTTGCACTTTCCCATGATCAGCAGTGAGAAAAGTGCGCAGAAACACTACGCCAGCAAAAACAGAGTCAAAACCGAAAGGCAGAAAGCAAAAACTCAGGGAAAACACGCCAAAAGATGCCAAGTCTAACAGGTATCTTGTCACTGAATAACACATGTTTATTGTTACCCAACTCAATGGTACTCACAGTACCATTTATAAGGGCCTATTCAAAACCAAGAGTGGTGCTATAGATCAAAGAAGAGGCTGTTGTAGTAGTCAAATGCGTTCCTTATTAGTGGTCAGGTGTATTGAGAGGTGGAAGAGGCTATTCTTTCAAGGGTATCTAGCGTGTGTAAAGCAATACCTTTTTTTGACTATGAACTACTCCCTTACCTTCATGAGAAATACCCTGCATTTGCAGAGCACGGTTGACAGCCTCAGTGAATAAATTATAAGCAGTCAAAACTTCACTGGAATTTTCCTTTCAGATGTTTTATACATATATTGAAAATATTTTAGAGCAGCTGTAAAAGTGTCTGAAATGTAATTCTGAAACACCAGCAACGCCCTATTTCTCTCAGTATGTGAATTTAAAGCTATGCAGTGGGAGACAGATGCAGTAATATACAGTTGGGGTCCAACATAACTACGCTGTAGATGAGCACGAGTGGAATTCATTAGTCAAAGGGCCAGATTACGGGTAGTGAGTAAACATTTACAGAGATTCTGAGTGGCTGGAATTACTGTTTGTGAGTGGAGTCTCTGTACTTTTTTAAATCCGATCACTAGTTAAACCCCTGGGAACGGGGACTATCTTTGCTGATCTGTGATTACCATTTGATATTCAGCAACATATTCCTTTTTCCAAGAGAACAGTTGGTAAATGTGTGCGGCCAGGGATGGAGGGCTGGAGGAAGGGGGTAGGGAAAGTAGGGGTGACAAGGGGACAATTTAGACACCACCATGCATGACTCATATTCAGGCCCAAAGGGGCTTTTACTATTTACCATTAATAACCAGTTGCACACACATGCCCTTAGGGCATGTGTGTGCGCAACATGAAACTTTGAAAAATGCACTTTAGTGCATTTTTCATTGTTTTTGCAAATTACCAAGAAGTTGTACATCATGGTAATTTGCGTGCCCTATTAGCGAATTCGCTATTTTTAAGACTTTCATGCATTGCATTTAAGGAATCTCAATTTGAGATTCCTTAAATGCAAATAATCGCAATTTAGCGATTTCTCAATTTGCGATTTTTGCATTTGGGGTGATGCATCCCAAACGCAAAAATACCGGTCGCAAAGGGGGAGATTCTGAGAATCTGCCCCTTTGCGAGCGGATTTTTGTTTGATGCATCCATCTGTAGTCTGTATATGGTGGAATTAGACCTTTATTTGTTCCATGTGTAAAGATACTCTCGCTCAAATGAAGACAGGAGACTTCGGTAGGTTAACTTTGGTTTATTCTACGGAGCGCCGGGACCACGTCTTAACTCTATGCTGTTGGCGCCAGAATCAAATGGCCGCTAACCATTTCCGCTTACCCCCTTACGGTTCCGGTCACCTGAACACTAGACCGATACCACATATCTCCCCCCTTTTATGCATAACAAAGTTTAATCAAAATTGGCACTGGAACAGTCTTACTTGTAGTCCATTTTAAAGTCCTTGAATCTCTCCGGTACCCTTATTGTTCTTCCTGCCCTCTTCTTTATCGCTTCTTCTCTTCTCTCCTCTCCCTGTTCCTTAGACCCTGGTTCACTTGTCTCTGTTCCTTCCTGGGTGCCTCCCGCCTTTTCCTTCACCGATCTAATCTTGCTCCTGTCCTTAATGCCACTGGTTCCTCTGACTTCTCCATCCATCTCAACTTCTCTCTCCTCGCTGCGTGCTTTCGTCTACCTGCTCCATGCTCCTTCTATCTCTTTCTTCCGTGCCTCTCTCGACATTCTCTTTCCCTTCATCAGTCTCAGCTCTCCACTCCAGGATGTTGCTGCATTTCGCCATTCTGTCTTGCGACCATACTTTCCCATCACTGAGTAGCGCCGACCTGGCATACGGCTCTAGAACTTGGAGGGGTGGAGTGAATTTACTCTCCCCTTTCCTCTTCATGGTGGCCACCTTCACTCTTACCCAATCTCCCTTCTCTAACCAGACTCCTTGTACGTTTCATTTCTTGTTGAATTGTTCAGTGTACACTTCCTGTGCTCTCTCTAGGTTTCTCTTGACCACTGCTGGAGACCACTTACTTTGCACAACCATCTTCCTCCATACTGTATTGTCTTTGGTAAATGGTTCTCTCCCTCTCAGTACCTTGAAGGGGCTTTACCCCGTGCTTCCAGGTGTGATTCGGTATGCCCACAACATTTTTGGCACTTCCCTCTCCCAGTTCAATCCGTCATTTATGGCTGCCTGTATGGTGCCCATAATCACCAGGTTGAAACGTTCTACTTGTCCGTTGCCGGCTGGGTGATATATGGGGGTATGTTTGACCTCTATGCCGTTTCTTGCTACAAAGGCGCCCCATTTCCCTGACGTGAACTGTGGCCCATTGTCACATATGATGGTTTTCGGAATTCCTTCTTTGACAAATAAGTCCCTCAGGAAGGCTATCACTGTCTCTGTGTCTACTGCTTCCTTTATGACTACCTCGGGCCGCTTGGAGTATTTGCCGATCAATACTATGGCGTACTTTTGAATGCCCTCACTGTTCAGAACCGGTCCCATTATATCAACCGATACCATCTCCCATGGTCCATCGGGCGTTGGGAACCTTTCTAAAGGTGGTCTCATCATGGACTGGGACTTGTCCGCTTTGGCGCATGATTCACATTGTCGTACGAATCGTTCTACTTGTGAGTCGATGGCTGGCCACCAATAGGCTTGTCGAGCCAACGCTTTTGTATTGGTGATCCCCTGGTGTCCCTCATGTAACAAGGACATTAGATGTTCCATGACTCCTTGGGGGGGATCACTTTGTCGCCCCTCAGCAGAAACAGGGGATTTTCGGCTAGGGATAACTCGTCCCTCACTTCCCAATATCTCCTCAATGTCTCCTTAAGGTGTCTCTTCTCGGGCCATCCGTGGACCACATACCCTCTTATCGCCTGCAGGTCCTCGTCTGATTTGTAGGCCTCTTCCCATTCCTGAGCTCCGATCACCCTCTCCATGTCTTCTACTGTGGCAACCACATAGCTGTCCCACTGTGAGGATTCTTGTCTATCCGCATCCTCCTTTGCTGCCGCTCGGCTCAGGAAGTCTGCTACCTTGTTCTGTGGACCCGGTATGTGTTCCACCTCGTACACAAAGTCTAGCAATCGCAGTGTCATCTTTGCTATCCTTGGTGTTGCATGGGCATGGCCGTTTGATGTTAAAACTTTTACCAGGGGTTTGTGGTCGGTTTTGACTAGAAACTTTGCGCCCCACAGATACTGTCTGAACCTTTCCATCGCCCACACGACAGCCAGCATCTCCTTCTCTATGGCGCTGAATTTTTCCTCATTGGGCGCTAGGGATCTCGAGGCGAAGCTGATCGTCGACACTTCTCCCTGGTCCGACCTCTGCATGAGCACCACCCCTAGGCCTCGATCACTTGCATCAGTGGTAAGGATAGATTCGGCATCCGGGTCAAACCCCATTAAGGGTATCGTTTTGCTCATTTCTTGTTTCAATGTGACAAACTCCTCCTGCTCCTCTTTGTTCCATTTGAAGCCATTCCTTTCTTTAGATAACTGGCGTAAACAGTGTGTTTTAGTGGCAAAGTGGGCTATGAATTTGCTATAGTATTCGGCCATTCCCAGGAATGACCTGACGTCCTCCTTTCTTTCCGAGGCTGGCACGTCTACTTTGGCCTGCATTTTCGATCTCTTGGGTTCTATGCCCCGTTCGCTGACTTCATGGCCGAGATATGTGACCGACGGTACCCCAAATTTGCACTTAGCCCACGCTGACGTCAATCCATTCCCTTGCAGTGTGCGTAGCACTGTGTGTAGTTTTTCGTTGTGTTCTTGTTTGGACGCACCCATGACCAGGATGTCGTCCTGGAAGAACTGAACGCCTTCCACTTTGCGGAACAGTCTGTGCATCAATTTTTGGAAAGCAGCAGCTGCTGATGCCAGCCCGAAGGGCATCCTGACGAATTTGTAGCACCCAAAGGGTGTGATAAATGATGTAAGGTGGCTGCATGATGGGTGGAGTTTTATTTGGTGGTAGGCAGATGACAGGTCCACCGTCGAGAACCATTTTACGCCCTTGGTCTTGGCCAACATTTCATTGATGCGAGGAAGGGGAAACTTGTCGATCAGGATGTTTTTGTTTAGCTCCCTGAGGTCTACGCACAGCCTCACCTTTCCGTTGGGCTTTTGGGCTACCACTAACGGTGAGAGCCATTCTGCACTCTCGATGGCCTGTATCACCTCACTTTTTTTCAATCTGTCGAGTTCCGCTTGCATCACCTCTCTGCATCGGAAGGGGATGTTCCTTACTTTGTGGATGACCGGTTTGGCTCCTTCCTTTAGCTTGATTAAGTGTGTGTACTTGGTTAGTTCACCAATCAGCCCGTTGAACACCTTGGGGTATTCCCTGCGCCAAGCCTCTATCTCATCCCTGCTCTCCACGTTCATCAGCATCACTTTTTCCACACCTCCTGGGTTCAGTAGAATTCCTAACTCCCCTTGGTCCTTCCAACTGAGTACTGACGGTCCTTTCTCCACGATGTACAGTTTGCACATCGCCTTGCGTCCTCTGAACTCGAAGAGTAGAGGGCAATAACCCAACATTGGTATTTTCTGTCCCATGTACGTGACCGGTCTTAGGTCCATGGGACGCAGCTCTTCCTTAATTGTCGGCTCGAACTTCTCTTCCCATACCTCTCTCTGTACGATTGTGATGGGGGCTCCTGAGTCGGCGATGATCTCAATGGGTACTCCTCCAATTTGCATGTCGAGCCTTGGCTTGTCCGATTCTGCGCACCCCACGTCCAGGATCTGGGCATCGATGTAGAGGACTTCCTCTAAATCCTCCTCCCCTGACTGGTCTTCTCCTCCTTCCTGGGTTTCCTGGTCTATGCACCTGACCGTGGCTCCTTTCGATCTCCTCCGACATACCTTTTCATAATGTCCGAAGACGTGGCAGTACGCACATTTCGCCCTGAACGCTGGGCACACTTTGTCGTTCCCCAAGTGCGACGTGCTTCCGCATCTGTAGCAGCACGGCCGTTCTCTTCTTCCCGTCCTGTTGGCCGTGCTCCCTGGGTGAGTGTTCTGTCTGTGTTCTTGCCCTTTTTGTGGTTCTCTCTGCTTGGCCTTCTCATTCTTGCTCTGCGTCACAATCCTACAGACTGTTTGCGTCGCTCCGATGTCCTTCCGAGCAGCTTGGGCGCATCTCTTAGACATTTCTGCTTTCTTCACTAGTGCCCAAACTTCCTTCAAGGGGGCCTCTCCGTTCACCCACAGTTTTTCTTGCACGTGCGTGCTGGACGTGTGCATTATGATCTGGTCCCTTATAAGATCATCGTGTAGCGTGCCAAATTTGCATGTGAGGGCCAATTTCTGCTGTGCTGCTACGTACTCATCAATTGTCTCTCCGCCCTCCTGTTTCCTCTTGAAGAGGTTGTGCCTGTCTATGGCTACGCAGACTACGGGTCTGTAATGCGCGTCAATATCTTCAATTGCGTGGCTGAACACGTCTGTGTCGTTAGCATCTCTTGCCTTTTTGACGATGGCGTCATATACTCTGAGCCCTTCCGGGCCTAAATTGTGTAGCAAGATCTTTCTTCTTCTGGGGCCTGCGTACGCTGCTCCATTCTCTTCTTCTAACGCGTCCAGGTAATTGAGAAAGTACCGTTTCCAGTCTTCCCACGGCATTGTGGGTTCTCCCCTTTTTGGGAGGAATGGTACCAATTGGGTTAAGGAGGAAGACTGTGTCGCCATCTTGCCGTTCCCTCTGGGGCCTGCTTGCGTCGGAACTGGTCTACCCGGCGGACTGCCTGGAGCTTGTCTCTCGTTCACGTCCACGTCTTCTTCACTGTGCACGCTGCCGGCTGAGCCGCCTCCAACCGCACCGTCTGTGTGCTGTGGCGTTTGCGGGTCGTCTCAGACCGTACCGTCAACAGCGTTCGTTCCTTCCCCTTTGCCTCGCAGTGCCGCCAGCGTGGTGCGCGGGGTGTCACGCTACAGTGGAGTGGGGCTTCAAGTGTCCTGGACGGTGAGTCGCTGTTCTGTTTGCGTTCTCTCGCTGCCGCCTTACTTGCTACCGCCGTTCTGCTTGGGCTCGGTTTGCGGTTCCGCTGCTGGTGTGCTTGACCACACTGTGGTCGTGAGTGCGTAATCGCTTCTTTTAGGGATCGTCCTTCGTCCTCTGCCGCGCTCCGAACTACCGTTTTCTCTTCCCGCTGTCTGGTTGTCTTCGCACCATGGGCTCTCTAGTCAGATCCCTTGCCTCGTCGTCATTGTAAAGATACTCTCACTCAAATGAAGACAGGAGACTTTGGTAGGTTAACTTTGGTTTATTCTTCAGAGCGCCGGGACCACGTCTTAGCTCTATGCTGTTGGCGCCAGAATGAAATGGCCGCTAGCCATTTCCTCTTACCCCCTTCCGGTTCCGGTCACCTGAACACTAGACCGATACCACACCTTGTCCAATTATGTTGTCAATCTAGACTATAAATTACTTGCGTATGTCCCATTATGTGACTTGCTTCAGAACTCTGTTTTATGCCACAATAGTAAAGAAACATCACACTAGTATATATCTTGTGTGCAATTGTCAGGATTACACATTTGTTGAAATCAGCCATCTTGTTCTTTTTAGTTATAATGGTCTTCGTGAGCGCCATCACTTGTTAGGCACTATTTGTGGAACTGGGTGTTATGATCGTGGTATCTTGATGTTGCATCACTGTAGAAGACCATAGGATACCGCATTGCACTGAGTTTCAGAAATACGCTGTACAGTGTTCTGGTTGAAGGGCAGGCAGGTACTTCTGTTCTTAGCAGCCATGTTAGGCTTGGTACTGTGGCTTTGCTGCTCAGGAAGATTTATGAGCGTCTGAACATGGTTTCTGGAATGATTCAGAGTACTGGTGTATTAGGAATCACTAGTGAGATTGTGCCCACCGATTCAAGGATCTTCTGGGTGTTGATATTGAGCTGCATGTGTGGGGTGTGCTGGTTAATACTGACAGGTGCAAGGTAGATGAAATACATTTCTTCCATGTCAATGTGTTTTTAAACTGCTATTCTAAGGACGTTGCAGCGTAGACAGGTCAAAGTGTGGAATTTCATTGGGGCAAGGCTTAAATCATGATTGTATCAGGTTCTGATATTCTTTGTTTTCTTTTGTATACTTCTGTATCTTCGTTTACCCAATCTATGTGTTTTCTACTGAGAGGTGGCGAGAGAGACTCCACTGACTGATTATTGAGTCATGGGGTATCTGCTGTGAACTTTTCATCTCTGGAAGAGGTGCTCGTGCAAATGTGTTTGCTACAGTTCTTGAGTGGTAGCTCTGGGAGGGTCTTTATATGGGTGTCACCTTGTTGGTCTAGTGTTTGCATGTGTATGGGTAGATAGGTGAGTGTGAATATGTGTCTGGATTGTGCTTGTATGCATATGTTTAGTTGTGGGGTAATTGCATAATGTCCCCCAGGATATATGTCTTGAGTACTGCTTCCATAGTGCTCTGGTCCCAAAAGTGCTGATTGGTTGAGGTGTCAATTGTGATTGGGTATTATATGACCAGTGGGTAAAGTTCCAACAGCTTTTTTACTTTGCAACTACATATGATGCATTATAGCGATACTATACCAGCTCTGCAATAATGTTACAATGGATTACAACTATTAGATAGGTGCTGCTAGTGTCAGAGTACTGAGTGCAGGAAGTCGTTCATAGTCTTTAATGTTGCTTTGGAGAGCACTGCTTCTCTTACACTGCATGATCAGTGAGATTAGGGACTTTCAAAACAGCTTTTAGCTTCAGTCTAGCTCTGCCATAAAAAAGCATAGTATTGTAAGGAGCACTGTTGTAGTTATTTGTCCTGCTTTCCCTGCAGGGCAGTCCATTGATGTTTAATCTGTGTTCCCCCTTTCCCAAAGAAGCAAACATATTTTCATCATAGTACGTCTTTGAACCTCTAAGCCTGGAGAATGTTTCTACTAGTAGGGAAAAAAGATGAGAAGGACAATAGATGACTAAAGGGCCATCAAGTTTCATGAGTGTGCTGAAGATCCCACAGATAAAATCAACACAGACAGTAGCAAACCCAACTACAAGCCTCAAACCCAAATTCCAACCCCAGAAATCATTTATTTTAGAGAATGACACCCAAAACACTCCTTCCTTAGACTACACCCCTGAAGATGCGAGGTGTATTGGTGAGCTGGTTGGTGAAGCATTTTGAGAGGTGCTAAGTTGTTCCATAATCACTGAGATTTGTTGTTTTTGAATGTTTATATTGAGTGTTTGAACTGTTTGCCCAATTGACTGAGGTCTGCTTTTGCCATTATGTTAATCTATGGCGATGTTAGCTTTCATAAGATCCTGATGGTGTTAGGTAATTGTTCATGTTTTTTTCTATATTGGTCCCGAATAACTTCATATTTGTTTCAATTGTAGTCATATCCTTATTTAATATATTTATTTTATATACATTTAAGACAAAAATATGTCTTTTCTTTAGTGCAGAATATTCCCCCAATGTACCAATTTCAATGTATTGGACATTACTGCAATTTACAGTAGATAGGTAATACAAGGTTTCAGAGTGAAGCACCTGCGGATGAGGTCATTTTGTTTGCCAGCCCCTTGCTGTTCTAAGATCTGGTATGTACCACAATTTCACAGTTGCTATACTACCACCTAGGATTAAATCTCTCAGTTACACATGTACCTTGAAGTAGTATTCATGATCAATAAGCATTCATAGATCTTACAATGCACTTATGCTCATCTCAAGCACACGTACTATGTATGTTACTATGGAAGTGTGTTCCATTTAATTACAGTTCAGAAAACAATCTGTATTACACAATGCCTATTGAGACCATACCTCATAGGCAGGGTCACAGGAAATATGCAATTTTGTGGACACAACGTCTTATGCATAATTATCGATTTGCCATGTAATCCATTATCTTCTGCATAATTTAACCAAAATAAAACTTGTTTCTAGCTCAAAAGGAACAAACGTTACTAAAAATACAGCAACACAAGTTGCTACATAGTGGAAGACCCTTCTCAAAGGTTGACTCTTCAACTTCCTGTTGCCTATTGCTGCATTTGGGTGTCAAACTGGCCCAGACAGTGTTAACATGTAGAAAGATGGCAAAACAATGAGGTGATGCTATCACAAAATATGCCGCATTACACAGCATAATTTGCCTAATCTTGACCCATAATGTAGTCAACTCTGCTACATAATTTTATTCTATCATGAAGCCTAGTTGCAGTGGTTCTGCGTATAAGCAAAGCTGCTAATTTGTAGTTCCGCAACAAGTGGCAAGCCAAGCACAATATGACTCTGTTTTAGGTTCTAAAGCACATATGTGACTGTGTGAAAGCACAAAAGTGCATTGCAGAATAGTGTTATGTAATTGTGGGGTACACTAATGAAAAGTTAGAATTTGCAAAAACCGGGCTATTGCAAGACTAAATAAAGTGTGTGTAACTCTTGCTGTCCTGGTGTAAGACTCACTGCAAGTCATGCTGAAATTGTGATTAGTAACATCAGCCTACAGAGATATACTATGGGCTATGAATGCCCTATTGGGCTGTATAGTTTGAAGTGACCTAAATGAGTACATTATTTTCCCACATAAAGGACTTGCATGGCTATCAGGCCTGGCCTACTAAGCATGGTCACCCCAGATTTTTGCCTTCCTTCGCTGAACCCGTTTTTGTTAGCTTTTAGGATGCTATTCACTGTTTCAGTGTTAAAGTGCTTTTGCTCTCCCTCGAAAACATTTTAACATTGGCCTACAACTATTTGGTACATTTCCTTTGTAGGTGAGTAGGGTCTGCTTCCTATGGTCACCCCCACTTTTTGCTGTGATTTTCTGTCTTTTCGACTTTAGTGTGGCTGTGGGCCTGCTAATCAGACTCACAGCCCAGCTGTTCTCTCTCTAAATTGATACCATGAACTTTAGGTACATACCAGATTGGGTATTGGGTCACTTTTGTGAGCCCCTGTATAGTGTACCATAGGTACCCAGGGCATAGGTGCATCCAAGGCCTACCAGGGGCTGCAGCATGTATTATGCCACCCCTGCCTGGCCCTACAAACTGACACCACAGGCTGATCCCTCAGCTTGGGTAAGGTGGTGTAATCACCCCTTACTTAGATATAGTATACCTATATATACAGACACATATGCATCTATAAGTCACTCCTATGGTAGGCCTCGACAATCCTGGAGGCAGAGTACTTGGTTTTATGTGAGAGCTAGCATGAGCTGTGCCTCTCTGCAGCTTTCAGAACCATCTCCTTATAGCTGTTCTATGATATAGCTATACCATGTACTCTTAAGTACATTATAATCCTCGCGGTTAACGCTAACTTTGGTTTGGCTTTATCAAAACATGTCGTGTAAGGTGTCAAACACTTTGGAATACTACCCCCCCCCCGCCAATTCTGGCTGTGGGGGTAGCATTCCATCCTTCTAGAGGGAAAAGACATGTAGGTTACTGCTTTACCCCGTAAAAGTTAAACAGAGCCTCAGCATCACAAAATGGATGCTGCTGCCACAGACACGAGTCTGACCTCCTGTTGCTGGAGGAAACTCCAGCAAGGGCGGCCTGGAGAGTAGGTTTCCTGTCCAGGGAGGTGCCAGCACCTCCCCAGACAGGGGTTTTGTGTATTGGAGCAGGGAGGGCTGCATTCAGTGAATGCATCTAAACACTGCCTGCGGCACACAAGGTGCTCCATGCATGGCCCGGTTCAAACCAGTTGCTGGGGCACTCCAGCCCCAGCTCTGGCGCGAAACTGGACAAAGGAAAAGAGGTGTAACCACCCCCTTCCCAGGTCCACCCATAGGAGGGACCTAGGCAGGTAATCCAGCCTCTTAGCTTAGTATAAGTATAGGAGCTGTGTCCCCAGGACTTTAGATTATCCTGGAAAGAAACTTTGATACAGAACTCTTGGACCTTCGACATTCTATTCTGACTAGATGATGGAAGACATCTTCCTTGTGGTCAAGGAGTAACCACCCTGTGCAAACAGGCACCACCAATAACTTGCCAGTCTGCTTTGTCGACGTTCCCGCCGGAACCCGAAGACTCGGTGACGCAGGAACTGGACTCTCAGACTTCTCTAACTCCGACCCACATCCAAAGCAAAGCTGAGACCCGTGGCAGACATGAGAGACGTGGGACCGGACACCCTGGACATCCTGTATTTTGCTAACTGCTCAACTACCGAGGTACCCTCGCAGTTGTGCATTTGGGTACAAGAAGCCTCAGGCCCGAGCACCATTTGCACTGAAGCTCAACCCTCCACACTCCATGAGTGCCGCGTGGGGCCCGCTCTTGCATTTCAGCTTGACGCGTCTTCCTGGTTCCTTGCCCGTTGGCTAGTGAGCCCCCTGAAGACTTTTCTTTTTACCTAAACTGCTTTCCTGGTTGCTCCAGGCTCGCCCCAGCTTTCCTACAAAGGAGAAGCGCCACAGACCTTGCTGGTCTGCAACTGAGCCAATCTTGACATCCTGCGTGAGTTGCGGTTGCCAAGGTTTGTTGAATCCAGTCCGGATACCTACACTGCAGTCAACTAGATCCTTTGTGGGACAGCTCAAATCCAGCGCCTGGTCATCATCAATGCCTCTTGGACCTCGTGGCTGAAGAGACAAGTTCACCTTCTTCACCTTCAAGCACGCGACTTCGCCTGGTTTTTTCCTATTTCCTTCCTGGTCACTGGCTAGTGACCCAGACTCTGTCCCCTCTGCTTTCAGGTTCTTCACATCACCGATCCACCCTTGGATCGACCCGAACACTTTTCCTCTGGTCACCTGCAGCACTTCTTTGCAGATCTCCATAGAAAACGACGACGAAACCTGACACGATAAGACACCTATGCACCCGGCTTTCCTGGATGAGGTAACAAGAGTACTCCGGTGCTCCCTTGGGTCTTGACGCTCGAAGTGTCATAGTTTATAAGGGTTCCATCCTAGTCCATCCGGAAGTGTCCTTAAACAGTAACTTTGTAACTTCTTCGTTTCCCATTATATGTCAATGGTAACTCGCTACTGTGTTTAGACACTGCACGCGTCTCCATTGGCCTCCTACTTCCTAACCTTTGGTTGTTTAGCGTAGTCCCAGCGATTCTACAGGCCCTAGGCCTGCTTTCTAACTCTCATGTGGTTCTTATACCACTTCCTTAGCATATGGTTTGTGAGGCCCCTAGGGCATAACTGTATTTGTGCAACTTATCGTAAGCTAATTGAGGTAACTTGTGATGTACTTTGACCTCTGACCTCATAAAGAGTGCAGAGGGGTTGTGGTTAGAATAAATACATATATATTTGTATATACCTTGTGCGGTGTCCTTTCATTTGGTATTCAAGGGATTATATTTGGCTTCACATGCTCTCTGAAGTCTTAGCCTATGACTGCT
The DNA here is from genome assembly GCF_964263255.1 of Lissotriton vulgaris. Classification (NCBI taxonomy): domain Eukaryota; kingdom Metazoa; phylum Chordata; class Amphibia; order Caudata; family Salamandridae; genus Lissotriton; species Lissotriton vulgaris. The sequence goes on from NC_141694.1 coordinate 1,305,628,918, forward strand.
GGTCCATGCTACCACTAGGATAGCTTGTCTATAAGGTTGACTTTACAACCACCATCAATAAGGGTCGATTAGACTGGTGTAAGGTGCCCACTAGAATAGTGGACATCATATGCCATGCTAACTTCTCACATCCTTTACATATAAGTCACAAGTAAATGGCACCACATGTACCCAGCAGGACCTGTAAATTAAATGCTACTAGTTGGCAGCAGCACTCCTAGTGTCATCCACCAAAGTAGCCTTGTAAAACATGTCTTAAGCCTGCCACTGTACAGGGTATGAGTTATCAGTTTGAGAACATCAGTGCCATGCTATGCCATTGTTAGCTGATACTATCTCCAGGAGCGGCCCGTACAGCCAGTGCATAATTTGTAAAGAAATTAAGTGCCAGGGTTCTCATCAGGAGCCACTGCAGCCTACACCACCACTGTCCTTTCTAGCGCTACCAATTACAGTACTAAACCAGCTACTAATCTTCACACTCCTAAAAGTGTGACAATTCAAACTATTCCAGGCCCCCAAAGCTAAAAGTTTAGCAAGAAGAACATGTATTAGTCATTTTTAACGTATATTGAATTAGTAAACAACTGTTGTTGTGTTCACTTTAAATCAAGCAAACAGCATCACCATTTGGCAGACTGTATTAAGTGCCGGTGCTACCATTTAAGTGCTGATGCTGAGCACCGGAAACCACCGGCTCAAATTAAGCACTGCGTATAGGTAAGAGCAATGGGGCGGGGGAAGTCGACAAATGACGAAATAGAGAAAATAAACGAAAGAAATATATAAAACCACTTACCTCGTGCTCACCACATTGCCAACTTGGCCATTCGGTGAGCGCAAGGTAAGTGGTTTCTTTAATATTTTAATTTTATTTTCCCTATTCTATAGTCTGTCGTCTCGCCCCACCCGCCCACTCAGCCGCACCATTCTTACCTTTGCCCTGACTATCATCATTGCTGAGCGCCTTTACCATTTATGTATGTATTGTATTTGACAGAACTAGTATACCAGTATTATATTAAAATTTCATATGATGGATTAATTTGAGATATGATATGTTCATACAGTTTGAGTCATCAGTTAATGCGGAAAATTGATTTGTTACATCCTAATCTAGAATAAGCACATGGTTATTCCCATCTTGTCAAAATCTGTATCATTTATATACAATCAGTAATTATAATACAGTTATGCCCTACTTGTTTGGACGATTTTGGTAAAATATCCAAACATAAGTCCTGAATCACTTACCTGTCTCAGGCGTAATCCTATGCATGCTTCTATCACACCCACTCCTAATTTTGACAAGACAGGAAAAACTGCTTGCGTATACTAGATTAGGATATAACAAACATTTACAGCTACGTACTAGTACTGTCAAATCTGACACATACATAAATGGCAATGGCACTCAGCAACAATGACGGTATCAACAAATAATGGCATGGAACTGATGTTCTCATCCTGATGACTCCTTCCATGCTCACAAATCATAGTTCAAATGAATCTATCATAAGAGCTCTTAATACAATAATGGTACTAGTTCTGGCAAATTTGATACATTCATAAATGGTAAAGGCACTCAGCAAAAATTACGGTATCAACTAACAACCGCATGAATTTCATGTGAGTATGAGTTGCAATAAATATTTCTCTGTTTTAGTACTACAGATCATGTATAACTGGAGGATTTAACCATATGCTTCTGTGAGGTAAACCCACTATTGCCTCTCAGCAACTACATTAACTGTTTGCAACTAAATATTTGGGGCACCACTCTTACCATCACTTTCCCCCTCACTTTCACGTTCTCATTCTCTCCAGCTGACTGTGATCTCTATCATCTTTGTCATTTTTACACTAACACTTGGGATACATATGTACTATTATCAGGGCCGGACTGGACCCCGAAATGGGTCCTGGCAAACTGCTCGCCCAGCCCCCCTTGGAGGTGAGGGGGGTGTGGCCGAGCTGTTTGTTAGGGTCGGTTTCAGATGATTTTGTTACAGGGGGCCGATATTGCTGGCCCCGGTAACAACAACGGCCCAACAGAGGCCCAAAACCGCCCGCCCCCTGGCGGCCCACCGTGGAAAAATGCCCGGTGCCCGCTATGGCCAGTCTGGCACTGACTATTATGTTTGTAAGCGAGTGTCTAACAAAAGTAAAGTAGATTAATCTTTACCTTTATTCTGAGCAAGATATAATTGGAGTATGAAAGAATCCCAAGATGGGATAATATGATGACGCCACATTGATGTTAGGTTTTTACTGTCACTGCAAACATTTTCACAATATGGGTTATGCATGAAGGGTTTCACAAAGAGGCAAAACTATTTCACTCGTGAAGGTGAATATATCATATAACAGATACATTTATATTCAAAATGTCCTAAACTTTACAGCCTTGGAAGAGCCCCAGGCCTTATGGCCTTATGGCCTACAGGCGGCGAAACACATCTTGGTATGACCTGAATGGATCCGGTATAACCTAAATGCATTTTGCATAGTATGTCAATGAACCAGCACTGGAATATAGCTTGTGAAATATGTCAAGAAATTAATATTATTCTACAAAAGTGATGTGACTGATGAGGACACCTAAATAAAATAAAAAGATATCTTATGAAAAAAGAACCAACTTGTTAATTTAATTTATAAAAAGAAACTTGTATGTGACTGTGCAAGATAATTCTTAAATTTGGAATTTTGGATAGGTACAATGCCCAAATACTTTACACATTACCTCTAAATTGTGCCTAGCTGTCAGAGTGTTAAACACAGGTTAATTTAGTGACGTGTGATTCACCCTGACAATAAATGCTGTTGTTGCCTGAGTAGGGCTTCCACTGCTCTGAACTAGCAACTCAATTTCTTACAGTGGCATTTCATTATAAGACAATTACATTCAAAGGAATACAGTTTGTTATATCTTTTTGATTTATTTCCTTGTTTTGATATTTTGATTTTACTTCTTTATGCCTTTCTTAAAAAAACATGTCTTAAATTTGTTTGGTTCCGTGTTGAATATTCAAGGTTTATGGTTTGGTTGTTCTTTACTTATAATGCTTCTTGTGATATCTTATTCATTGTTTGAGAAATTAAAATCAACTCTGTACTGGCATGTCAGACGTTTTGAGGCCTGGATCACAAACGCGCATAATCTAGCACCTTCTACTGGTGTAAGCCATGTTAGATGTAATGTCTTCAATAAATAGGATTAAACAGAGCAAAATCTGTAAATAAATAATATGTTGCAGCTGTAGCATGGGCCCTGAAAAAGCATGTGACCTGGGGAAATGTATCTTAACCTTCTTCTTTGTCACTTCTTGACCGGACTAACACAGAACCAAACTGAAGGAGGAGAAGCATCTATGAGGAAGTGGAGTTTGACTAATGGCTTGGGCGGTTGACCTTGAATCTGGGGAACCTGGTTTGAGTCTCGACAATGACCCTGAACATCCTGTGATTCTGAGCAAATCACGTAATGTGTCTGTGCCTAACAAAAAAATGAATGTGTCCTCATGTAACACAACTGGTGCTATGTAAAGCGCGCAGATACCCAATACCGGGTTAAGTTTACGCTATATAAAACTCGGTTAAAAAAGAAAGTTTTATTACACAGAATGTGCTAGTGCAATTCAAATGTGTGTTCAGGAGTCCATGAATGTGTGGTTTCGGCACATTTCCCCTGAAACTTGTATTTTCCAGTTGACCACTGGTCGGGGTAATCCAAGCTAAAGCAAATGCTCCAACAGAAGACCAAATTTCTGTCAACACTAAGACATCACCAGTTTAGAAATGGCACACTTTGATGTGTGAGCGAGCGCCACGCTACGGTGCGACAACTGGGCTGCTCAAGCCAACCGCCCTGTCTCCAGTTGTTTCCTGATGTCATCCATATGGATTTAACACCCTCCAGACCACAGGTCTCCAGCGTCATGAGGATTGGCAGCGGTGGTGAAGGTGGTGGTAGCATGACTGCTGGCTTCCAAAGCGATCACACCAGAAGCCGCCTGCCAAAAGTACGCTTTCCTGGCACCTCATACGCAAACATGGAAAGGAAATTACTTTTTTCGATATCGTCCAGCTCAGTGGGGCTTCAGCGGCAGAATACAAATGCTGTGCCTGCACATCTGGGCTTGGCTTCATTCTAAGAGAAACACACTTTTTCAAATGTCTTCCTTTAAAAGATGGCTCTGCAGAAACTATTAACCAGAAGCCTGCAAACAAGGCTGCATTTCTAATTAAGCATTCAGCTATGAAATGCTTAGACCATATAGATTCAGTAAGTACCTAATTGATGTTTTACGTGCATCAAGCCAATATGCTGAAAAGAGGTTGTAACTTTTTCCCTCTGGGACAAGATGTTTCCTTAATATTTGTTTTGACAGCTAAAGCTGTTCTACCTTTGACAGTTTCTCTCAGTAGCAATTACGAAAACCCATGGCCATCAATTCACCAAAATGATAGGGGTAGTGGAAGTGACACTAGGTGCCCCTTGACCCTCAGATGAAATCACAGGAAGTGACAACAAATGACATGTGACCCCATGACATCACAGTAAATGACGTCACTTGACCTTTGACCATTTTTGAATTTCCAGAAGTGACTTCACTGCAGTTAAAAAAAGAAAAAACAGACTGTGATAACGATAAATGATTCTAAAATAGACAAAAGAGCACTTTGGTTATCGACCATATACTTAGTAGGCTGCTGTCGTGGTATGCCAAGTGTGTAATCACGAAAAGACATGAGCACAGCCATCATAGACCAGGAAAAAGCATTCATAGTTAAGCTACAGTTATCATATTCCTAAATACACCTTCAAATGCCTCGTAACAGCCTTAAATGCCCAGACACAGACATAAATTGTTCACCATAACCATGGTTTGCCTCGACATAGCCTTCTATGCACACAAAAGACTCTAAAGCCCAGAGTGAGTCTCACCACACAAAGACAAAGCCAATATATGCCTAGGCATAATCCCACATGATTAGTGCTGTTCCAGAAGAGCGTAAACATTAAACAGAATCTTACCTTGGGAAGCAAACATGTGTAGGCTCTCCTTATCAGACCGGGTCTGCACACAGACTCCACAGACCCTACTCTGGGTACACATGTACACACCAAAAAATGCGTATACTCATTTCAAATCCAATTTCAAATCCTTTGCCCTTCTTGTGGCACACCTGCCTGCATGCACAGGGAACATGAGTTCCTATTCTGTGAAGAGCATGCTTAGTTTATTAACTGATTTGTGTGACATCCACCCAACCTATGAATGCTAAGAAATATTTGTTGTATATATACATCAGGAGTATCCAACATAGGTCCTGGGGGCCCTGATCTATACTAAATGATCAGGATAACCATTGACTCTTTCAATATGCTGCATTTAGATTAATTAAATACAAATTTAAAAGTGGCTGTCATAAATATCTAGTAAGGAGTGTGCCTGTCTGGACCTGTGTTGGACAGCCTTGGTATACACTAATTCTGTTAGCCATGTATGGTAAGCAAGCCACAAAGTTAACTGGGACTTTTTACTTCATTAATAGGTGTCATTCAATAGCCTAAATATGTTTTATTTTGAACCTGTGTTCACTTAGCCACGTCTCACATGTTTGCACCTCTACGCTTTTGGATTATGTGCACCGAGCTGCTGGCACCTTCATTCACTATGCCACATACCACCAATGTATCTCATGTGTGTGCCTGTAGGTCGTACTCCGACCTGTGTGCACCTAACCTTCTCTTACCTGTGTGTGCCAAGCTCTGTCCCACATGCGTGTAACTAATCGTGTCACCTGCATCCATCTAATACTACTCTCCTGTCTGCACACAGAATTCCCTCACACATACAAACCAATACTTTGCCACTGTATCCTGCTTACTCCTCACCTGTGTGCGCCTAGCCTCATTTGGCCTCCGTGTGCCTAGCTCTCTCTCACTTCTGTGTAAGTACTGGTGTCATCTGCATCCACCTAACGCTAATCACCTGTCTGCACATAGAATTATATCACCTAAGCAGGCCTAACCTTTACCAGTGTATTCTGCTTCCTTTGATGTGTGCATCTAGCCTTTGTCACCTGTTTGCAGAGACCCACCCCCAGCCAACTCAGACTTAAATTGGACTTAGGGGCAGATGTATCATCCGTTTTTTTTGTCACAAACGCTGCGATTCGCAAAAAAGCAGCGTTTGCGACAAAAAAATCGGCAAATGCGATGTATGAAAAAATGGCATCACAAAATTAAGGAATCGCAAAATTTGCGATTCCTTAATTTTGTGCAAGCATTTAAGGAATCGCAAAAAGCGATTCCTTAAATGCTATGTAAGAAACAATAATGTTTTGCGAATTTACACTAAGAAATCGCAAATTACCACCAACTTGTAGTTGGTGTTAATTTGCGAATTCTTTTACAAATGCACTTTTTAGCATTTGTAAAGGTGCCATGTGGCGCTCATACATGCCCTTAGGGCATGTATGTGCGCCATATGCGCACACATGTAAATTTTAGGGGTGCAGCAGGGTGTCCTTAAAACACCCTTGCACCCTTGAAATTATTCTCAATTTGCGATTAGCAAATTGCGAATCGTATTTGAGAATAACTGCCCATAGAAATGAATGGGAAATTATTCCTTAATTGCGATTAGCAATTTGCTAATCGCAATTAAGGAATTTTAAGAAATCGCTAAAAAATAGCGAATTTCTAGATACATAGTACGATTCGGCTCTGAAAGATTCAGGCTGTCCAAATGCCATTCGGAACCAAATCGGACAGCCCGGATTGCTTCCTTGCATCATAATTGGTCTGTTGGAAGTGTATATGGTTCTGTCGGAAACATAGGTTTCGAATCAGATTCTGAGCATACAAATCCCATTCTGAGCCTTTGCGACCGACATTGTAATTGGGCCTTAGTCTGAATTGACTTAATTTCATCAAGCTGGTTCATACTGGTTATGTCTTGGACTAAGTGTAAAGTACCCCAATGTAGGGTAAAAGTCAGTGGAAAACCACATGTTAAATCTGTGTGACTATTCTTCCTGCATTCAACAGGTGTGTCTATAGGGAACTTGACACTCTTCCTGATTTTTTACTATAATTATCTATGCTCTGTGTTTACTCCAGCCTATGTATTATATGTAAATATAATATTCAGTACAAGAAAACAACAGCGTATGGCGTATATCTCTAATGTCTGACATTATTTGTAGGTACAACACCATCCAAATGGGGCATTTTTGTAATTGGTCCTAAAGGATAGCCATGATCTGAAATGCCAACAGGAACCCATAGTTGTGAATTAACAAGCATTGGCAAATTCTGTAGGTCTGATGATGACTGCCAGCCTTTTTGCTTTGTCAGTGCTTGGTGTGTTTTGTGATGCGTTTTGCAAAACATTTTTGCTGGGGAAACTGCCAAGCCTTCCTCATTATAAAAGAAAAACATTAACTAAAAGCAAAATTATGTTATTTAGTCTGAAATAGCACACATTGCCATACTAGTACATGGCTGGAATTGAGGTACTTTATATGTGGAAGTGCTCCTTATGAAAAGATAGAATGCAGTAAAAATGATCCAATTACTAAATGGGCTGACCCATTGCTCTATGCTGTATTCTATAATGGGAGGGATCAAAATCTAAATGACACAACTGACCAGTGGATGAAGTAGACTGGCTGAAAGCTTTTGCGAGTAAGTATATTATGCATAACATTTTAGTAAAATCAAAAGGTCGAGCTAATACAAGATTTAAAAATGAATAGAAAACAGACATGTAATCCCGTTCTACCAATTATGTTTAGTTAGCTAATTAGTGGAGTGCTACAAATACTGTCAAAATTGTCCCGATACTGTTGTTTACTAATGCAATATAACGTGTTCTATCGGTCCATTAAATACCACCTTAAAATCTTTCCCTTACCATCTTAAAATGTGCCCGATAACATCCTAAAATCTGTCTGATAGCTATTCCATCTCATCAACACCTTTGTATAGAAATGTCCTTACATTCTCCCGACCCCGTCGACTTAAGCCTTAGTGCTTAGGTTGAGGGCTAAGATCCTTAGCTTCTCCAAAAAGTATGTTGTCACACTCATTAGACAAGGAAGCTGAGTAAAGTTGCCAATCTTGATTCACAGAGTCAGGATTGCTGGAATTTACCTTTGCAGATGGAATTGAGGAATACAGAGACTGTGTCAATATGATGGAATCTCAGCAAGCACAAATTTAGTCTTAGGGCATTTATGAGCAATACCTAGTGGGCATTATATAAATAAACCAGTATTTGTTAAGTGTGACTAATCATCCCTTAGGGTCTCAAGGAGCTGGGGGCTGTCAGGGAGATTAAGTGAGCTATTGCCCCGAGGTGCTCACAAAGTGCTGAGCATAGTTGCCACCAGCGCCGTGAATTGAACCATGAGCCCCGTGCTCCGTAGTAGCTCTGGCTTCTGCACCACACCTCTCCCTTCTATAGTCCTTTGTGGTAGCTTCACTACTGTAAAGGTAGGAGTAAGTAAAGGTAGGAGTAAGTGTGTTTCCAGCATGGGAAAGGAGAGAACATCTCAATATTTAATGTGAGTTGAGTGCCTCCCCGTTGAAAATATTTTCCCTGTAGAGGAATAAAAAATAGCTTATTGACTAAATATGTAGTTGCATCAGATTTCTGTATGCATAATTTCCCACCTTATGGATTTTGCACAGTCATAAATGTTATGCATGAGAATATTCCTGTAGAACCTAGCTGTTTGAGTATCCCTAAAAGTGCAATATTTTCTTCAAATATTATAGTAATGTACAGGAGCACATTTTCAGTGTTTCCTCCTTGGGCTTTGGGAATTAGGATCTTGAAGCCGATTTTGCAGGAAATCACATGGAGAGGTATTGGTCAAAAGTCCTAAGGCATGCTGAAGGTAGGCCAGCTAGATCATCTGCTCCGTTAGGATGAATTTGCATTCGGCATCTCAAGTTATGTAATAGAAATTTCCATGCATAGTCATTTTTGGTTTGTTTTGAACCCCTAGGAAATTCAATACTGAACTAATTTTATGAAGAATGCTTTTTATGCATAATCTGTTTCAGCTTCTATGTTGCTTCTACATCTTGGATCAGTAATGAAAGAATGTCAGATTGATATTGGTTGCAAGTCCAGACTGTGTGCTTATCATTTTTTCCATATCTATTCAACTCACTGGTCAGTGGCTGCATGTCAAAATATCAAGTTTTCTAATATGAACCTATAAAAAAACATTGAAGTCAAACTATGTACTTACTGTCCCTCTCACCATAACCACTCGAACTGTGGGCACAAATTGTCTTTAGACCGACGAAATAGACCCAACTTGCTAAAACCTACCCCCCTCGTACCTGACTAGAGGAATTATCCCTCTTCTCTTGCCTGCCAATGGCCTTGGCAGCCTGAAAGACTCCCCCCATAGCCTCTCTCTTCCCTCGTCAACCACCACACAGCTACAAGCTTAAGAAAAATAAAGAAGGATGAAACACTTAAAAAACTTAATTAGAAATTAAGACATACGGTTCCACACAGATTTTAGCTCTGTGTTACACATATGTGTGAGACCATCTTTGATGATTTTTAACCTGGTGGGGTCCTGTGAAAATATTTGGGCCCCAAAAGCCTTCAGGGGATTGATATGTTGATGGAGCTTCCAACATCTGTTCATGGTGGTCTTACACACCGTAGGGAAGACTGAAAGCAGCATTGTATCAACAGCAAGAGGCGCAACAGGATGAGCTTTCAGTGAAATCGCCTGTGTCAGGAAAAAGTTGCCAATGTAGATTAGAATTGGGCTAGAATGCAGTTTTTTAGTGTTCCCGGTAGCAGCATTGGTGTTCCAAAATAGTGGAAGGCGATGCTTACATTGGGTTTGTGAATCCATATCCCAATCAACAAGATCAGGGAATGCCTTCCTGAATAGATGTACTATGAACTGCTGGGGATCATCACCCACTTTTCCTTCTAGAATTCTAAACACGTTTAAATTATTTCTCCTTTAGTGATTCTCCAAATCCTCAATTTTCATCTGGACAAAAACATCAACTGCCGTTCGTGATTCCCAATAGATTTTACGGAAGCCATTCCTAACTCCTTCTTATGGGCCACCTGTTGCTGATATTCGCCATATCCGTAGTGAGCGCAGTGATCTTGCTTGTTACCTCTGCTAGAGATTGTGGAATTAAGGCTGTGTCTGCTCAAACTTGAGCATAATGCTGTTGAGCTTCAGCTCTCTGTGCCTACACCAGATTTAGTATCACTAGAAGAGAGGGCTCATGTACTCCACTTGTATTGGGAATCTCTGCATTTTCTGGCTTTACAGCTGGTGAGGAATAGCGAGAAAGAACAACACTACAGGAATTGAAACTATTCTCCGGAAGAGAAACAGTTTCATGGTTGGAGGAAGTGTCAGTGCAGGATTCACTACGGCACAGTCTGTCGACCCTTGTCGCCAATTGATCCAAAGAGCAGACAGTAGATAGTCGAGAAATAAAAGACTTTACATCTCCTTTTGAGATGACTCAGTCACGGAGCGGGCTTCCCTTAGCCCCTTTTTAAGTTCACTATTTGCTGCCTTTTGCTTGCAGTGTGGAGTTACAGGTTTACCCAGCAGGTTAGGCTCTCTTGGCTTCTTCTGATGCCCCAATTACTCCGAGATGTCTGCTTGTTTCTCCATGCTTGGTGGCCCCATCAGCTACAGGTATATTGCAATTGGTAACAGGATTTTCAGTGCCAGGGACTGGGGTAACCTGAGTATTCCCAGACAGGTCAGAACTCGTAGCATGCTGAGAGGGGAAATTGTGTAAGGTAGTCCACTCCCCATGCAGGCACCAGCCCCACCCTCCACATTGGCCACATCCTCCTTATTTTGACTCACTATAATGGCCAGAGACTCCAGATCTGGGTTGTCCACTGCCTTCTGCAGAGAGAGATTTAAAACAACTGAAAGAGAATATTTTTCTGACACTCCAGGTATCCCGGTCCCAGTCTCATTACTTTGTTGTAGAAATTAATATTCCACTGATTTGGCCACATTGTAGCTCCCCTGTGTGAGGCACTACAGAAAGGTAGGCAAAGAGTCAGCCCCTTCTGTTTGAGTTACCACTGTCAACATGTCTGTCAAACAGGATTCTTCCCCTGGTGCAAGCTGCTCTATACTTCAGGCCTGGAGCTTCTAGCTGCTATGCCAGACCAGAGTAACTTCAGGATCAGGCGCCCCACAGATGAGGCTCAGTTCTCAGCAGAAGTCAAAAGAGAGCCCACTCCATCCTCTGCAGCGTGCCAAGGACTGAAATCCCCCACACAGGCTTTGGAAGCAACGCGAACCCCCTGCCCACCTCAAGGCAAATTTGGACTCCCTGACAAAATCGTGATGAAATTCGACCCAAAGTTGCTAGCGGATATGAGGAGGTAAGTGAGCTGCAAAATCCACCTTAAAAGAGCTGGGAGCCTCCAACAATACAACTGCCACATAGTGGCTGTGTGTGTCCTCGGAGCTTGCCTGAAGCAGCTGTGGACAATGAGCAGGCGTGCAGGTGAGGCAAGATCCTGGCAGGGCAATTCCGAGCAGTGCCAAGCCGTGAGTTCATGGTCGGCCTTGATCAGGGAGCGTATGAGGGGTGAGAGCTTAGAGATGTAGGATAAGCCCGCCATCTTCCTTCCGAGCCACCAGGAAAAATATCAACTACCACTATATTGTCATTGAAAGTATATATAGCAAAGTATACATTTAGGGTCAGATTTACTAAGGACTTGCTTTGTCCTTACGTGATGCCAATCATCGCAAAGCAGCACAAGTCCTTAAGCGCCATTTACACAGTCACACAAGGGGTGATTTGCACCACCTCGAGTGACTTTGTAAAGAAATGTAGCGCAACATAGCAGTTTATGCTGCGTTGCATTGCAATTTGTTGTGGTAGGGGTTCCATGAGTGGAACATTGGCATTCCCATGCATCCACCCATGGAATCTTGCATTCTGCCAAAATGGTGTGCCTACTACAGAGAGGTGTAACTAAGAGAAATATATGTATTTCTCCTTGTTATTTCCTCTTGCAATGTATGGTTCATTGTACACATAAAAAGAGGAATAAGCCTATAAGGAGTGTTTAGTGTAGATATTTCTTCCTGCTCAAAAACAAACCTGACTGTAACACAGGAACGTGTGCACCATAGCACAAGGGTGCCTATGTTGGGGCTAGGCAGCACACAGTTTGCCAGCACTAGAAGGGAGCAGACTTAAACATTTCTTAGTAGATATGGCACATTTCTGCTCTCTCCCTTTCAAGTAACACTGCGCAGCTAGTTCCTTCACTGCATTGCATTGCTTAAATGTAAGTCAATATGAACTTTGGTATCCTTGTTACATATATAAATACACACACCAATCAGCACTGTTTCTCCACTATTAGAAAAAGACAAGGGCCCTCCACGAGTTTGTTTAGCGTGTTTTTTTCCAACCTTCAAAGCTGAACTAAGGTCACTGTGTTTACATAGTAACATCTTGCTTATGACCATGAACAAACATTACCTCCATGTCATTTTTTAATAAAAAATTTAAAGGTACATATAGACATAAACAATATACACCCATGAATCAAAGTTGTATTTAAAGAGTAACATGAATCTGTCTATTCAATGCATATTGGTATAATTCAAGATTTCCTTTCATGTATTGTTGCTTCTATCCACTTGATTGACTGACTTACCAAAATGGAGTTGATGGAGCAAGGCTTCACACGTAAAGTGACTTGCTCGTACTCAACTCTCTAGAAAATAATATAAATGTACTAACTAACATGTTTTGTCTTATTAATATTGCATTACACGACATATTAGGCATCTAAGGGAAGCTTGCCAATTTGCTTTTACTAACCATAATCCGCTTGCACTAAAATGGTTGCTGCTACGTGGGATTTTCTACTGCGCATGTGTCTGTTATGCTCACTTGACATGCTTGGTGGGAAAACGTTTGCTTCTGCGCAATAGAACTAAGATGGCTGTTATGTGTCCTAACGTGCAAGAAGCTTGCATCGCTGCTCTGCTAAGCTGTTTGTTTTCTCTTAATATTTAACGTAATAGTTAAAATAAAATAATGGGAATAGAGTAGAAAGAAGTGGTATACAGTGCATTCATTTGTTCTGTGTCTCTAAAACTGTTTCTTTTCTATTTTTACATGTAACGAAATAATGGTCCTAAATGATTTGCTGAACTCCATCTTTGGAGAATCTGCGCCTGTGCGACAAATGTCCTGAAGCCACTGAAGCTGTAGCCTTGAACTCAAGCCAATCAGACATGGATGACAGAGAAGAATGAACTCCTTGCCTTGCTAGAGGAACCTGAATTGAACAATGTTGTTTATGTTTATTGTTACATTTCACTACCGGGCGGAATAAAAGTACATGGGTAGATAAAGTTATGGGAGGGAATAATTTGAATACATGATTGACAAGTTGCTTCAGAAGAAAACGGTGTGATGGCTACTCCTCGTTCTTTGTCCAATAAAATTGTGAGATTCACACATTTGCAGCATTTGGGGGTGGTACACTGACCTGAAAAATAGTATAACTAAGATAGGCTTAGCTAGTTAGATTGTCCGACTTGTCTGAATAGCTGACCTGACACTGACCCAAAGCACTCAATAGGTGATCGGGAGCAGAGTTGCTGGCGGAGCACTCTGTCAGAAGATTCGATAACCCAATCGGGGTTCTGGGAAGGAGATCGATGACCCAATCGGGGTTTGACTGTTAGCTGCAGAGAGGGTTTACAACACTGGCGTTTGAACTTTAGCTGTGGTGCTGGTCTTAGCCTGAGGTGTACCTGTTCTGATCCAATTTGGTCTGTAACCTGTCCTGGTTCTGGCTTGCACCTGTTCTTTCCTGCTGGCACCTGTACTTTGGGATTCTTATTCTTTGAATCAGCCTGTGACCAGGGTTGGTCACCACACCACTCTAGGTAACTATAAAGAGTGTGTTTCTCATTGTACTGTTTTCCCTTTTCTGTACCCACCCTCTATTTAAATGCTTAACGACATTTTCTCTCCAAAATCATTTGTAATTTTTATGTTTAAATCTGCATTAGTCTAAACAGAATAAGAAGTTAATTTGAGTTCATGTTAAACTTTTTATAACTCTTTCAAATATTTACTTAGATAAAGAATTTAAACTTTTTCCGAGTTTGTGGTTAATTATGAATTGCTAAATGTTATTAATACTACCTAGTCTCTCTTTAACTTCCTTGATCCCTTAGGAAAATAGGTATTGGGGACTTGGATTGGTAAGATAAATGGTATAAAAATCAAAATGATAAAATACCCAATTGATTGTGTAGGTTTACCTGTTTAATGTATACATAGATATATGGGCTCAGGTGAGTATGTTGAGCAGTTGAGCCCGCGCTCTATCAGAGTCATTCTCATTTTATCACATCTTAAAGCTGTAATAGTTTTTTCCTATGCTGATATCCATTGAAAGAATTAGACCAAAAAAGGTATTGTCTAGCTCTTAATCCATCTTGGTGCTTGATAGTTGTACTAAGGGAGTATGAACAAACAAATATTATGTTTCCCATTTTATGACAAAAAGAATCTAGAAAAAGTGCTTTTTGTCTTACAAATAATAGTGGAAAACCTGAATGAAAGATATCAAGAAATAGTCACTGTAACTTGACACATTTTAGAACCGGGTTCCTATGGTGGTGTTAACACGTTTTACAATTGGGTTTTAGTCTGTCCTAAATGCACTTTTGGTAACAAATGAAGTGTTAGGGTTCTAGGGTGATAGTCAGGTATGTACAGCCATTCATCCTTTTCTAGAAGACCTTGATGCATCTATTCTCTCAAGGTATCATGCAATCTACTTTTGATTGACAAAAATATTGTCTGGTAATCTTCAATATAACACGGTTGATCTTCATGTTGTATATTTTCATAAGATACACAAATCTCATGGGTAAACAATCAAATAAAGGGGTGATGTAGGTGTATATGTTTACTCAATATGCTTTTCTTCTCCCCTTGTGCTGGTGTAGAGCTTCCTTTTGTTTATTCATAAGATATGACTGGTACCTTTCGCATTTATACTAGAATACCATATTTTGAGGTCAGCCATTACAACAAGGTAAAAAGTGTTTAGCGAATCATATGGCATTTCGGCAATGCAAGTTGATAGGGGTTTACATTTGAAATTACTACCACTTCTGTCCCTTATTCGGTCATCAAGAAGTTTCTCAACCAATGTTTCACTAGTATCTGTTTGAGTCTGTAATACAATGACATCATTGATTGTACAAGATTTCAATATTTTATATTTTTACCAAGCGTAACAATTTTATCAGTTTCAATTTTCTAGTAACCTTTAAAACATCAACCTGGGTTTGTGTGTAATTAAAATACGTATTTCAGCCGTAGGACATACCCAAATGTTCAAAATAAATTTTGCTATAGTAAGAGTTCTATTTGAGATGAGAAATGAATTACCCTATTTGAGTCTAAGTCAATTTATTTATTCCTTCCGCTGCATGTTGGACTCGCCATTCTTTCGCTTGCACAGATATTTCTTTTCTTGGTCCACTCTGCTCTGCCACCTTGATTTCCTTCTGTTCCTCTTCCTTGCAGTCTGTCCCATATTATTACTTGTTGCAATTATTTTTCTAATCTTAACAGTCAGAACTTACCTAAAAAAGACACCTTTTTCTTGATAAAAGGAGTTGGAGGTCCTTCTCCAAGAACCGTGTCAGCATCAGAACTTTCATCAGAGCTCTGGTCTGTTACTTAGATTCCTACCACTATAGGTTTTTGTGTTCCACCTGTTCTCTTCTTAATATATCAAAAGGCAAGGAGAAGGTTTATAATTTACCATGAAACTAATCAATAGTCTCTGCTCCTTTCTATTTTTTTTCTTTTTGTCCAATGTACTTTGTATTTCTCTGAAGAACGTTTGAATCATTTCTTGGTCTGCATAGTCACTCAGTTAATTATTATGCTCTGTATCTCAACAAGAGCCCTTTTGTGGTCAACTGTAGTTCTATTTTATCAATATTCTGCAGCTTCTGTGTGATGAAACAGTATTGTTTGCAGCCCATTCTTCCAAACTTTCCTGATCTGGATTTTCATAACTAGGCACTGTGAGGATATATAGCCTTCACTGTACTCTAAAGGAAGCCCTAACTGATTTTAAGATCACATGTCCATGGTACAGGCAGTAAAAGAGATTATAACTCCCTATCTGAAAAACGTTGTGTATGAGTGCATGTATATATATGCTGTTATGTTATGTTAAGTTAATTTCTTAAGCGCGACGGTTACCCCAGGTTGTCCTGGCGCTGATCACTGCCTACCGATTGCTGAGGTGGGTGGTGACCTATACAGTGAAAAGCCAAGTTTTTAGTCCTTTCCCGAAAGTAATGAGCTCAGTGGTGTTCCTACGATGGAATGGAAGTTTATTCCAGGGCTGTGAGAAAGCTTTTGCAACCCAAGTTAGCTTTTTTAGCTGAGGGTATGGTCACTCCTTTTGCTCTCATGAAGCGGAGGGCCCTTCTGGGAACGTACCATTGAAAACGCTGTTTCGGATGGACGGGGACAACTCCTTGGAGCGCCTTAAAAACCATGCAGAGGGCTTTGAATCGAATCCGTCGTTTGACTGAGAGCCAATGCAACTGTTTTATTTCTTTTTTAACAGAGACAAACTTGGGTGTCCCAGTCACAAATCTGGCTGCCGCATTTTGAACGAGTTGGAGCCTATTTAGGTGCTTCCTTTGGATATTTAGGTATAGACTAATACAGTAGTCCAATTGCGACCAGATACGTGAAGTGATCACTGTCCTGTGGCTATCTGCCGGTAAAAATGACATTATCATCCTTATCATTCTGAGAAGATGAAAGCTAGCTGAGACAACCGCATTTACCTGGTTTCCAAAGATAATTTTGTTGTCAACTATGAGCCCAAGATTCTTTGCTTTCTTAGTTGGCTCGGGAGGGTCCCCAATTCTTCAGGCCACCAGTCTGGCGTCCAGAAGTTGGCATTGTTGCCAAAAATAATGACCTCAGTTTTGCTTGACTTTAGCTTGAAACAGTTAATAGTCATCCACAACCTGACCTCATTCATGCAGTCATGAAATCTTTTTCCTTTCTCAGCCTCTTGTCCAGGTCGAAGTGAGATCACTATTTGCTTGTCATTTGCGTATGATGTCATCTGGAATGCAAAGGATCTTATCAAGGCAACCAGGGGTGTCACATAGACATTAAAAAACTGTGGAACTAAGGGACGAGACCTGAGGTACTCCACACGGAAAGGAAAAAGGTTTTGAGCTGACTTTTTCTAAGGCCACAGTTTGAATTCTTTCTGTGACAAAAGATTTCAGGAGGTTCCAGGCCTTAACTTGTACCCCGCCTTCTGATAAATGGTTCATCAAAACATCATGATGGACCGTATCGAAGGCTGCGGAGACATCTAACATAATCAGTGCTGCGTTATCTCCTTAGTTCAGAGCTTCTCTTACTTCCTCTGTTGGTTTTCTTAAAGCCAGCTCTGTGCTATGCTCTGTTCTCAATCCATATTGGGTAGGATCTAATATATTATTTATTTGGAGGAATGTGCTGAGTTGAGTATTCATAACTTTTTTGACCATTTTAGCCGGTAGGGGGAGACGAGAGATTGGTGTGTAGTTATTAGGGTCCTTAGGATCAAGATTTTGTTTTTTAAGCGGCGGAAGAATGGATGCAATTTTCCATCTTTTGGGAAACTGGCCAGACTCAAATATGGCGTTAAACAGTGGGGTGAGTGCCGTGCCAATAAGCTCTGAGACTTGTTTGATCACGGACACTGGGCATGGGTCATATGGTGATCCCGATCGGATAGGGGCCAGGAGATTGAAAGAATCCTGCTCCTCTAGTGGTGAGAATCTGTCTAGAATAGGACGTTACATGTAAAACACTGACATTTATTAAGACAGCACTTAAGATCCAGGAAAGAAATCAAGATTGACTGAAAAAGATAGCACCTTGAGTTAGAAAATGAGAAATTGATGCGAACTGAATATTTGAAAATGTACCTTTCCATACTAATGTTTTGACTGACACTGCATATGGAATTGTTAGCCTTTGTATCTTGCACTTTGGTCCATAAATGTATTCTTAACATTAGAACAATATTTTAGCTTAAGAGTTTTGTACTTAGAAATTATGTATTTTTCTCTATACTAGGAAATGTTTCAATTGTTATCAATGATGATAACCATGATGATGATGTTTTAATTTTTTTTACTTAAAGGTATGGTGATGATGAAAATTAATTTATAGACTGCATATGCACTGTAGAACAACAGCTGGATACCAACTCTGTTCGTTTTAACTCCTCAATTACCGAAAATCTGGCATTTAGTCAGTCTTGATAGGTCCTGATAGTCCTTTGCAATTGAGGCTTACTTCCCTACGTGAATCATCTGCATACAACCTACCCATCATCTTCCATCCTCAAGTAACTTTCTCAAAGAGTATCGCTAAACGTTTCTCGAACTTCCGATTTTGAGAGTACACAGGAAGGATCTACCAGTTCTTGCACATATATGCACCTATGACAGCAGTCCAGGCTCTGATATTGTCTTGACTGCACTACTGCAGCTCTTGTCCCTTCATTGGCTACCCATCACAAACCATGATATGTTCAAATCCTTATGCCTGTGCCATTTGGCATTTCATAAACTTGATCCACCTTATATTATGTCCATATATTCTTAACAGCATCCTTCTTGTATTCTACGCTGACAACATTATAGCAAAAATGTGTCTTGTGAGGCAAGGGAGTCGATCTTTTACTTACTCAAAATCTAAGGCTTGAAACGTATTCTTCTATCCTCCAGTCCCTTTTCCTTACAATTTAAGAAATGATTAATAACTCATATATTCTCTTCAAAATAAACAACTGTTTCTTTAAGAGAGTAATGCTATGACACCCGGGTCTCAGGTAGTAGTGTACAAAACTTCAATCGATCAATGTAGGTTGAAACAGATCACATAATGCTGTAGAATACCCTGATCATCAGATATCTCTTTAGCCTAATCAAATGTTTTGCATTTTTGTGACTGCTGCTGTATCATTATGCAGAATGCCTCTTCCAAGAGTTTTTCTTAAAAGGGATTTCACTATACATTATCTTTTGCAATATTTCATTATAACATTGAGTAGTTTAATTGAAAAAGTAGTACAGAGGCTCCTCGCAAAAAACTTTGGAGTATCCCACACCTTGATCACAGTTGGAAGCATTGTAGGCCTGAATATTTTCACTGATATATTCTAACAATTGTAAGATATTCAGACCTTTATTCAATGTCCACCCGTGTCATATCATTCAGTAGTGTGAAAACCTAGGGCCAGATGTACGACAATTCCATTTGGCAAGTCACAAAGTGCGACATTTTGCGGCTTGGAATTTTGCGACTTGCAAAATGGAATGTAGAACAGTGTTTCAGCCACTGTTTGTGATTCCTAATGGGGTTGCAAATGACCTGCCTCGAGGCAGATCACAATTTGCGACCTATTGGGAATGACCAGCACAGGGATGGTGGCCTGCTGGGGCCAGCACATCACCATGTCTGTGACTACTTTTTAAATAAAATAAGTTTTAATGCAGCCCTTTTTCCATAAAGGAAAATGGGATGCATTTAAATAGAAAAAAGGAAATGTGTCTGTTTCATTTTTTAAGAGTTAGCAGTGGTCCGTGGGGCTATTGACCGCTCTTAAAAAATATTTTCACATCAATCAATCAATTAATCAAGCAAAACATTTATAGAGTGCGCTACTCACCCGTGAAGGTCTCAAGGCGCTGAAGGGAGGGGGGGTGCTGCTACTGCTCGAATAGCCAGGTCTTGAGGTGCCTCCTGATGGTGAGATGTTCCTGGATCAGTCCTGGATCAGTCGTAGGTGTGCGGGGAGTTCCATGTCTTGGCGGCCAGGTAGGAGAACGATCTTTCTCTGGTTGTGGTTCTGCGGATCCGTTGGGGCGAGGGCGAGGCTGGCGGAACGGAGCCGGCGGGTGGGAGTGTAGAACGTGAGGCGGTTGTGGAGGTATTCGGGGCCCATGTCGTGGAGAGCTTTGTATGCGTGGGTGAGGAGCCTGAATGTGATCCTCTTGTTTACGGGGAGCCAGTGCAGGTCTCTCAGGTGGGCGGATATGTGGCTATGGCGAGGGATGTCGAGGATGAGTCGTGCGGAGGCGTTCTGTATGCGTTGTAGTCGTTTCTGGAGTTTGGCGGTGGTGCCTGCATATAGGGCGTTTCAGTAGTCCAGTCGGCTGGTGATGAGGGCCTGGGTAACCGTCTTTATGGTTTCGGTGGGGATCCACCGGAATATCTTTCGGAACATGCGGAGGGTGTTGAAGCATAATGGCGAGACGGCGTTCACTTGCTTGGTCATCATTAGGGTGGAGTCCAGGATGAATCCCAGGTTGCGTGCGTGGTCCGAGGGTGTTGGTGCGGAGCCCAGTGCTGAGGGCCACCAGGAGTCATCCCAGGTGGAGGGGGATTGTCTGAGGATGAGGACCTCCATCTTGTCTGAGTTCAGCTTCAGGCGGCTGAGCTTCATCCATTCTGCAACGTCTTTCATTCCTTCCTGTAGGTTGGTTTTGGCGGTGGCTGGGTCTTTGGTGAGGGAGAGTATCAGCTGGGAGTCGTCGGCGTAGGAGATGATGTTGATGTTGTGCTTGCGTGCGAATGGTGGCGAGGGGGCTCATGTAGATATTGAAGAGCGTTGGGCTGAGCGAGGATCCTTGGGGTACGCCGCAGAGGATTTTGGTGGCTTCTGAGCGGAAGGGAGGGAGGCGGACTCTCTGGGATCTGTCGGAGAGGAACGAGGTGATCCAGTCCAGGGCCTTTCCTTGGATCCCAGGGTTGAAGAGGCGTGTTATTAGGGTGTGATGGCATACAGTGTCGAAGGCTGCCGAGAGGTCCAGGAGGATGAGGGCGGTTGTTTCTCCGTTGTCGTCGGTGGCTGCGATTAGGGCGTTCTCGGTGCTGTGGTTGGCCCGAAACCCGGACTGCGAGGGGTCGAGGGATCAGTTTGTCTCAAGGAAGGCGGCAAGCTGTTTGTTGACGGTCTCCTCGATGACTTTGGCCAGAAAAGGAAGGAGTGAGATGGGACGGTAGTTCTTGAGGTCGGTGGGGTCCGCCGTTGGTTTCTTCAGGAGGGCGGTCAGCTCGGCGTACTTCCAGCTCTCCGGGAAGGTGGCGGTGTGGAAGGAGGAGTTGATGGTGTCTCGGAGAGTTCGTCGGTGAACCAGGGGGTTTTCTTGCTGCCGGGTCTGCTGGGAGGGTTCTTTAGTGGTGCGAGGTCATCGGCGCAGCCACTTGGTGAGGTTGCTGGCTGCTTCGTTGGGGTCCGTTGTGCTGGTGGGAGTGTTCTGGCTGAGGGAGGCGGTGAGCTGCTCGGCGGTGATCTTGCTCCAGCTTCGTTCTTCTGAAGCTGAAGTGAATGCAGCTGTGGTCGGTCCAGTGGAGTCCAGTGGCGTGGCTGAAGGAGATGTGCTTGCTGGATGAGAAGACGGGGTCAAGCGTGTGGCCGGCGTAGTGGGTGGGGGTGTTCACCAGTTGCTTGAGTCTGAGGTTGGTGAGGTTGTCCAGCAGGGCGGTGGTGTTTCTGTTGTTGTTGTTCTCCAGGTGGAAGTTGAGGTCCCCTAGGAGGATGTAGTCAGCGGAGGGAAGGGCGTGCGGGCTGATGAAGTCTGCGATGTCTTCACTGAATTGTGTGCGTGGTCCCGGTGGTCTGTAGATGAGGGTGCCTCGGAGGGTGGTCTTGGGGTCAGTGTGTATCTGGAAGTGCAGGTGTTCGGTGGCGGTGAAGGTTTCGTCGGTTAGTCGAGATGCGGATGGTGTTCTTGTGTACGATGGTGATGCCTCCTCCCGTCTGGTTGACGCGATCCTTCCGGGTGATCTTGTATCCGTCTGGGATGGCTATGGCGATGTCGGGCGCTGAGGAGGCGTTCATCCAGGTTTGGTGAGGAAGGCGACGTCCGGTGCTGTCGCGTCGAGCAGGTCCCAGAGTTCCACGGCGTGCCTATGGATGGAGCGGGTGTTGAGCAGGATGCACTTCAGGTGGTTGCTGCTGGTGCTGGACTTGGCGGGGGCGGTGCAGGTCCGGTAGCAGGTGAATCGGCAGGCTTGGCAGGCGAAGGGTCCGTGAGTGCGTCTCGGGGTGGCTCGGTAGCAGGCAGGGTTCCGGCCGGCATTGAGTGTGTTGAGAGTGGCGGCGTCGTAGGTCTGTTGTGTAGTCTTGCATCGGCGGTGGGAACCAGTGGTCCTGGCGCTGGGCGCGGTCCAGGCGCGGACGGGCGCAGACGGGCTTGCCTTTGGCGTGCCCGCTGCGCGGGCGTGGGGGCGTCATAAGAAGGGAGCCGGGAGGGAGGGTCCGCTGGGTGGCGGGAGCGGCGGGGCCAAACGGCTGGCGGGGGTGGGGCCACAGGTAGGCAGCGGCGGGAAAGGCGAGTGCGGGCGGCTCAGCGGCGGCTGGGTCGCCTGCAGCGGTAAACAGCACGGTAGGCAGGCAGTAGCAGGAGGAGCGTGGGGGCGACCGGCCAGAGAAGGTCCGGGTCGCCCCCACGACCCTCACGAACAATTAATAATAAAAAAAAGGATGCAATGAAAGTCCAATATTATGCTAGTGCAATAGTCAAGTTTGTTTAGCAGGCACCATCTTAGGTGTATTGTAACTAAGTAAAAATGAACGTTGGTTGCTAACATCATCCTAAAAGTAATGGGGAAGGTTTAGAAATGAACAATGAAAAAATAAGCAAGAACCTAATGTTGGTCAAGCACCATATTCCCTGCCTGCTTGCTTAAAGGTTATGTCAAACTGAGTCCATTAAGCTATCAACCCTTATATTAGTCCAAAGAATAAAATAAATTAAAAAAAGAACAAGATTTTACTTCCTGGAAATTCGATTGAGCGATTTCACACAGCATATAGTCATGACTCGGAGAAGGAATATAAGAAATAAATCTTCCACTCTAAATACATTCCTAAGAAAATCACTAAGGATTATAGTGCACTAGAAGATTTATGTCATAATCCTGAAATAATAATCAAAGAGGCACATAAAGGAGGAAATTCTGTGATTTTACGGATTGAAGACTACCTATATTATGTTAATCGACAGTTGGCTGATTCCAATTGCTATCAAGAATTGACTAGGAATCCTATGTCAGATACTTAAAAAATGTTATCAGAAAATCTGGATAGATGGTATAGACAAGGCCTAATAACACTTGAGGAGAAACTATATCTATATATCAAACATCCAGTTATGGCAACCATGTACATACTCAAAGGTGCACAAACCAGTCTTCTCACCCAAAGGGAGTCCAATTATTGCGAGTTTTGATTTAATGTATTCAAAATTAGGCGATTATATTGACAATGAACTGTAGCCATTTATGAAGAACCTCCCATCATTCATTCGGGACACAAGAGATGAACTGAGGAAACTAGACAAAACTGACTGACAACCAGATTACATTTTCGCAACTACAGATATTGTCAGTTTATATACTTCCATTAAGTACAAAGATCGGCCAGTAGCAATAACCAACGTATTAGCAACAAGATCAGTACACCCCTTGGAAAGAAACCAGTTGAATGTGTAGATGCAGGAATTCTGTCTACCAAATAACTTTTTCATATTCAACAACAGTGTCTCCCTACAATGAGAAGGAAAAGCGATGGGAGCAAAATTTGCACCACCATATGCCTGCCTAGATTTTGAGGAAGTCAAAAAATATTGGCTGTCAAATTAGAGATTTGAGAATCCAAGTGCTAATGTTATTTTCTGGGGTCATTAAATCAATGGCATACTGCTAATTTGGCAAGGCTCACTCTCCCCCTAATAGGAATACATTGATGCTGTATCTGATAACAAATGGAGAATCACTGTGACATCCTCTATCTTCAAAGGGGAAATTGAATACCTAGATTGAACTCTTTGTGTGGAAAACAACTAACTACAAAGTAAATTCATTGGAAATCTAAAGCTTCCAACTCAATCCTAAATGCTACTAGCTATAACCCTATGACCACTATCTCTAATATCCCTAAAGGTGAATTTCATAGTGCTACAAGAATCGAGAGCAAGCCACAGAGATCAACAGTAGGTTGAACAACAGGAATTACAACCCAGCAACTTTGTCACAGACAGACATTCCTTCACGGCATACAGAGAGGTGGTGGCCTCACCTTGATGAATGTGTGACTACAGGGATCTGTCCTCGATCCCACGCCTTTTCGAGCTTCAACAACTGTGAAAATCGATCTTGCTTGAAGTGTGAATACACATCCTGTATGAAAAAACAGGGTCAGTCCTCGATCTACTGAAATAAAGGTAGGAAAGGAGGGTATTATAAAGAGGATCTTGCGGTCCTGACGAAAGCTGGAAAAGTAACAATAACCGGCAGAAACATGTCGACTTACATGCAGAGAGGAGGGGGGAGAACGGTTTATAACCAACCCTACAACTACCATCCTCTATTTTAAGTTTTAATCCTGGCCTGGGAATCTGGGAATAAAATAGGGAAGTGGATATCCCAGAGCTAGTTCTAGAGTCTATTTTCTGCACATATTATTAGCTTGATACTTACTCTTCTTTATGTTTGTATTGTTTTCCCCTCCCTATTGCTCCCCCCCAGCGTTGGTCTGCGCAGAGGTGTTGTTTAGCAGCCCAATGATGAAGCATGCCACAATTCTGTGGGTGAGGGCAGTTTTTCAAACATATTAACTTTGCCATAAGTCTCTAGGAGCGAGTTATAGTTTACTCCAACTTCTCTTTGTGTGTAGTAGAATGCAAGAAGTCGAACTGATGAATAGAGGTGAACCTTTGCAAGATACTAAAATCAAAACTATTACCACACCACAGATTAGCTTCATTACACAGAACACCAATGGTCATTATTACATCAGAAAGATATTTCACAAATATTGGTCGCTATTAAGGAACAATCCATCAATACATAGCTGCTTACAAACCCACACCCAGATGAGTTTTAGGAGAGTATTCAACCTGAGGCAAATATTATGTAAACCACTCTTTCGAAACAAAAGAAAAAAAGAAGGCACTTTCTTGGATAAATCAAAAGGTTTTGATATCTGTAACAACTGTTCAGTATGTAAATTGGGAAAAAACAAAACCTTGCAAACTACCATTAATAGCCATAAGTACTACATCAAAGACTGGATTAACTGTGTAAGTACATATGATATGTACGTGATCAAATGCAATCAATCTTACATAGGGAGCACTAACCTCCCACTGAAACAAAGGGTCCAAGATCATTAAAAAAACTGACAAAGCATTACATTTGGTGAACATTATGAGCTTCATCACCAAAATCAACGCACCTTTTCATTTTATGGGATTAAGAAACTTAAAATGAATCCACAAGGAGGGCATTGGGAATTAGCCCTTCACAAACGAGAAAGTGAACTGATATTGAGAATGAAAACTGTTAAGTATGTGCTTACTTAGGACGTAAACCTGCATAACTGGTTACTAGGAAGAGGATATACCACATTGCTAAATAACAATACTTTTTGATATTATGTGTGATTGTGTTTACCTCATTACAATTATGTTTTTGATAGCTATTTTACATTTTCTCAATAGGGTAAAACAATGTGAATTTGTTGTTTGCACTTGTATCTTAGAACTGTGGCTACATGCTTTCCTTCTCAAATGTATCTGTTAATCTTGTTATTTTCAGAAATATATAACCTAATACTTTTTATTTTTACTTCATAGTTACACAATTGAATGGGTTAGTTCTTCATCTACTAATTGTACCATTGTTTCTTTGAGTTTTGTTCTCTTAGTCTTCTTTTTACTTTATTTCATTCTTTGGACTAATATAAGGGTTGATACCTTAATGGACCAGGTTTGATATAAACTTTATGTAAACAGGAAGTTATTACGGCACTTGACCAACATAACATTCTTTCTTCTTTGTCCTTTGTTAATTTCTAAACCGTCCCAGGGGGACAAAAAATCACTTACCTGCCAGCTGCCGGCTGGCCGGTTGCCGCCTCTCTTCCGTCTTCTTTCTGGCTTCTGTTGGAACAGGAAGCAGGGTAGGCTCCCCTAAGCCACTCACAACACTGCAAAGCAGCGTTGTGATTGGTCTGAGCGCCATGGTTCAGTGCTCAGATGGGGAATGGAAGCTTGGGCATGTTCTTCACACAGGCTGTAATGAAGCCTGGGGGGAATAGAGGGCCAGCCAAACATTCGTATACACTTAGGAAGGGTGCTACCACTCCTCCCACCTGCGCAGCCTAGCCCGCACGACAAAACTGCCCCAGCACAGAAAAATAAAATGATAACATCACTTTCTTATCATTTTCTTTTTCTTTTTTTGCCGTGCTGAAAGGCAGTGGGGCGACATTCTTCCGCCTTAGCGAATGAGCCTCCCCTGCTTGTATGATTCATTGTCTCAGTTTAATGTGTGTGTGATGTAAAGTGCTCTGACACCCTATATTGGTAAGAGTAGTGCTATAAAACAAATGAAATGAATGTGAGAAGGGCTCTGGAGAGATAAGTGGCCTTGTTGGAGGGTGATAATGACGGAATCTGGGGAGAAGGAGGTAATGAGGGTAAGGGGGGCGCCAAAATGATTTTCGGACCGGGCGCCACCAGTGCTAAAGCCGGCCTTGGCTGACTCCTTGCCACTGTCTGAATCACCAGCAACCTCGTAGTGATGCCCTCATAACACCTGATCCCAAGAAACTCAATTTCAGCAATACTGGCTAAAATAAAAATTCTGAATGATTACTTCATTTTTGGAATAACAGGCTTCAACAAGCTATAAGCAACTGGAAATAGAGGAAATGGAAAAATGTTCTGTCTCAAATGTGCAGTAGTAGACTTGCTTATGAAACAGTGGACCAGAGGAGCGTCCAAGGGATTTAATATTCAAGCCAGAGCAGAAGTGTTGGCAGTTATGAAACGCGGCAGGCCCCAGCCCTGGCTGCTGAATCTGTGATTTATGAAAAGAAAACCAACTAAGTGGAAATACGATCAAATCTTCTCCGACTAAATCCCGTCTGTACATCGTTTGTTTGGCTCAAATGCACTCACACCTGTTGGAAGCCCCATTTCTTAATTCCCTGTGCCTAAGGAATGTGACATTTAAAGCCTCGTCAAGAAGCTCTGGAAAGTGCTGTCTGTAGCAGCGAACGAAGGAGCAAAGCAGAGGCCTCTTGACTCTGCCCGCGGGGTGCACCAGGCAACCATACTCGCACTATAAATCAGAAAGTGCACAATCACAATCCTTTAATCTTTTGTGTTTTATAGAGATAATAAGAATTGCATTTCCTTATCCTTTAAGACACTTGCAAATAATTTACAAGGTGCTGTGGAGAAAGAAAAAATACACGAAAAAAGAGCTCTACTCATTGATAAGGTCGAAAACATTTATGCGGAATTCCAATTATTTCCTCAGGGCTCTTTGTGTGGACTTCGGATGACGTTACTTACACGAGAGGTCGTGCGCCGAAGGGCGCACGTTCAGGCTCCAATGTTGGGGTGACAGCTTTGTGAAATAAGCTGTATCTGCCACAGGCCCCTTATTTATACTTCAGCCTGTGCAGTTGAGGCGGGCAATGTTTTTGTTCAATAATGGACACAGGTAGGGGGACTGACTACCAGGGGTATCGATTTGTCTATAAGATTGGGCGGGACCGTGGGGGGAGGAGGGTGGGGTGCGGGGAGGTGGAGGTGGGAGCCTCAGATTGCCCAAAGATCACACTGGTTAAAATACATTATAAGGGAAACAGGGCAGGAGCGGGATTTACGGAGCAGTTGGAAGGAAGAGGAGTGCGACTGTGAGGGGTATTTAAAATTCAACATTTTGTAAAATAACCATTTTTGAAGACCTTTAAAACAGAGATGAGAGTGTCTATGTGTTTTTGTCTGCATGTGCATATACAAATCCCAAGTGAAATTTGACAAACACCTCATCATTCTCGACCTAAAGCACATCTATCCCACTATTTGCTACAGAATACAGTAATTAGGGGGGTGTAACACCCCAACAACCCCCCTGAAGCTGCACTCCTGCTGACGATGGAAATTACAATGCATCACAAATGCTGTCCCACCTTGGTAAGTGGACCCCATTTGCGATGCAATATGATCACAAATTGGCAGCGCATCGCTGCCTGTGTATAAAAAAACACAATTTTAAGGTACGCTGCAATGAATAATAAAAAGCCTCTCTCTCCACAACCACACTCCTCCAATATAGACTGCGAGGAACCAACACAGGTGCTGAGGCCTTAAAACAGCCACAGCCTTCATATAGCCCATAATTACGTCAATGCTGCACAGATGGGGCAGGAGCCATCGCATTTAATTATGGGGTCAAACCCCTCCTGCCAGTGGGGACGCACAGCATAAGCTGCTTTTACACATCGGACATGTAAAATAGTTTTCGGCTTTTTTGTGCCCCTATTAATGCACTTCATGTGCTATCTCCTTGCTACTATTAAACCATAGCCTAGGCCTGCCAGCTCACAGGGTGCCACCCAGGGCCGGACTGGCTGTAGCGAGTACCCAGCGGGCCAGAGGGGTGGGGGTCATTTTTGTGGCACCGGGATCCGGTTTTTAACTAGGGGCTGGTTTTGGGGCAGTGCTGCAATATCGGCTCCTTGTAACGAAAGCAGGAGTGGCGCTTTTTACTAGCACACCCCCTCCTCTCAGAGCCGATCGAGCAGCAATCGGCCAGGGATGGTTGCTGTTCACAGTCCTGCCATGGTGCCACCCTGATGGATCAAACCCAGATCATTTGACTGGGTGTGAGTGTTTGATTGATGGATCAAACCCAGATCTTTTGACTGGGTGTGAGTGTTTGATTGGTTCAGATGCTCCGTCCATCACCACCCCCTTTTGTACCGCTTTGGTGCCACCCTGTGTCACACAATATTGGCTCCCTTCACATGCACCTGGTGAAGAGCTGATATCACACAGTACTCAGAGGAAGGGGTCCCAGCAAGAGTAACTAGTAATATAAATAATAATAAAAATTGAATAATCACAAAGAGAGTTAATCCGTCCACATTGTTTTATTCACAATGGGGGTGCATACTGGATATACTGGACACTTTAATAAATAAGCGGTTGTGCAGTGCCCCAGGAAGGGAGGGGGGTGTGTGATCATGTGAGGATGAAGTGATGGGAGGGAATTAGTGACAATTCAAACAACAAATTGAAACCGTTTGGTTCACGGGTTGCATACTATGTAAAAAACAAAGGACCCTAGGTTCAAATTATAAGTCAAAACATATCATACTCCACAAGGTACAATCAATGAAACATTGGGGCGTGAAGTTGATAATGAGAAGGAGGCGGTTGTCGACGTTTCGACCCTCAAAAATACGCAGGTATTAATGCTGTCCTTGCAGTGGGGTCTTCATCAGGACAAGGCACGGGGCAGGCAACCTTAATGGCATAACGTCATGGAATGAGTTGATAGGAGGGAGTGCTGCGTCCGTAAAACGAGTTTGGCACACGATCACCCGTCTGAGATCGGGGAGATAGGGGGTCCACCGGACACACGTTGATGATAAATCCGATGCCAAGTCAATCAGGCACTGAATCCCTCTCGCGTTCGCAATCAAGTGGCAGGGAAGGCGAGCAGGTAACCCCTGCAGTGAGCGGGTTTCTAGCTCTTATTTGGAGACTCTAAAGGGCCCCTTAGGATCGCTGGCGGATCGCCCCCGCCGGGCCGGCACTAGCCACGGCTGGCCCGGCGGGGGCGATCCACCCGCCATCCATGCCTGATTGACCCCATCATATTAGTATGGCTGGGGGTCCGCGGCAGGCAGAAAGACCGTCTGCCGCTTTTCCCCCGGTCCACTTGTCGACTGGGCCGAAAAGGGTCACAATATGGTGGTGGAGTCTAAAAGACACCGCCATCCATATTATGATGGTGGCAGAAATTGGCCTTTCCATGGCAGCGATGCTGCCATGGAAAGGCATGTGGTCCTTGTTGGGGGCCCGTTGAGGGCCCCCAGGGTGTTGGGGTGCCCATGGAGGGTATTGCAATGCACTACATGGCAGGCATCACGTGGTGCCTGTCATGTTGTGCATGGCAATGCTATGCAGACTCCTTTTACATTGCGAGCGGGTCTGCAGCCAATATATCCACCCGCAATGTAAAAGGGCCAGGATGCTCCTGCCAGTGTGGCGGGCGCATCCTAATTTGAATGGCAGGACCGCCGCAACATCGGTGGTCGGTCCCGAGCAGCAGTCCTTTTCATGTATAGAATATCTGGACGGGACTGCATTTTAATTGAGTGTACAACAGAAGACAGCCTGTAGTACTTTTCCCAGGACTGCACTGTGCTGGTCTTTGTCTTGGCAGCACAACATGTTTACAAGAGTCTCACAGATTGGCACTAAATTAACATGCACATTTTATTTTAGCGCCCAACCGTGAGACACAGAGGAGAACAGCTTGAAATATAAGTACAGAGCCACCTATACTTATACATGACTACTTCCATCTAGTGTTATTTCTGATTTTTAAAAATACGTTTCGTCATTTAAGGGCCATGTCCACTGACCCTGCACATGCCAACACCCACCACTTTTTTTCCCACAAAGGTTCAAGTCGATGGACTTCCTATCTGGACAATTCACAGAGCCCATCCGCAAATTGCCATTCCTAAAATCGAACACATTAAGGCAGAACTCTGACTAAACATCAAAGCATCCAGCACAGTCCAAAAATGCCAGTAACTTAATTACTAGAGTGCTCGCTAGTACCAATATCCTTGCTTACATACACACCAACTGGGCAATGGACATGCCTTCTGACCTGCAAGAGCATAGGGGATTAACTACAGCAGTCTGGTCTCACACATCACATACCAAGTACTTTCATACATAAACTCACTGAAGTTGACATGTTCACCTAAAAGAGAAATGCATCATATAGTTCTTGGGAAGTTGTGCCCCACTCGGGTCTGCGATGGAGACCTCTGTTCTATTTGGAAAGGCACCACTGGATTTCTAAAAGTGCTCCAAAGCCATACAAGTGGCTGACTGGGCACTATAATAAGGCCCATAACCTAACCAACCAACCACATGTTGCAGGTGTGGAATTGTTTAGTGACTACTACTTTCATCACAAGCAACAGAACTGCCCCTCACCTTTTAAAGACCCATTTCTTCCTTAGCTGGCTGACATCTCACACAGTGCAGACAGCAAAGCTAGCCTTCATCCATCTCAGACAGCAGAGCTACCACTCACCTGTTGAAGACAGCAAAGCTGCCCTGCATTGGTTATGGGTAGCAGGCCTGTGTCCTGCCCTGCTGAGCTGCCCCTGGTCAGGTGCATACCTGTCTCATTATCTGTCATTTTATCTATCTCTGTGGCTGCTAACAGCCAGCTATCTATCCCTTGGACCCTCGAAAGCAGAGTCTCAATGACAAGGACCTTTGAGGGGAGGGAACCAGCAAGCAGGAGGCATTTGGGTATGAGACCCTTATGAAATGACTGGAAACATATTGAGGCATGAGTACACTTATATAGGGAAATCAGGGATTTAATGTGTCACAAGTGAACCACATTGGGCCAATGAAACTAAGTAACAATGCAGGGAATTATACAAAACAGAAAGCACAGGATATGGGCAGACCTGTTACAATGAGGAGACTGGAAAATAAGGACACACAGTGGCAAGATCCCATTACAACCTAGATCAGAAGCAATACCTCCCAACCAAGAACTAGAAGATCCACAAACATTGCACTAAAACAACTCTTGCAGAGTTTTTTTTTTTATATAGCGCAAACCTGACCCGAAGGTATCATAGAGCTTTACATGAGCACCAGTTGCTTTCCAGAAGGACACAATAATTTTTGTTAGGCACGGGGAGATTAAGTGAATTGCCCAGAATCACAGGATGTTGAGCATCGTTAACAAGACTCAAATCTGGTTCCCAGGATTTGAGGACAACTGCCCTAGCAGTTAGGCCACATCCTCTCCCCAGCCTTACATGCAACCGCACAGGTTTTTTGGAAGAGCACAAGGTCATTGCCCCATCATGACATCCCTAGCTTAGTTGACAGAGTTTAAGCAGAGAGCCTCAGGATCCGAACCTCTCCTGTGAACCACCACCGGAGACAATACACAACAAACTCAACATTCACACAGGATGGACTTTAAGGTGCCATGACACCTCAGTGAGAATAACCCATGCCTTTCATACGGATGTATGACATTACAACGCATGCTTTTTCCACGCATGCCTTTACACCGCAAGTTTTACAACCCCTGCTGTTACAACGCATAGTGTTGAGGGGTACTGTATTGAATAGTTTAATTTACTATTCCAACTCCAGTCCCCGTGGATAGTAGGGAAGGTGATGGATAGTAAATTAAATCTATTCCCTATCCTAGAGTGCCCCCAGCGCAATGCGTTGTAATGGCATGCGTTGTAATAGTTGCGTCGTAAAGGCTCTGCGTGGTAAAAGTTGCGTTGTAAAGGATGTTCCCCCTTTCATACCAATTACACCAATGTGGTTTGGGAACAAACTCACCCATTGAAGCACCTCACATAGATGAATCACTACAGGAGGCTGATAATTGTGCGATGATTGCTGAACTATAACAGTACCCAATAACATAACACAAATCTCCCCCTTCCTATGCACTAATCTAGTGCATGTCGGATTTTCCCACAATAAAGGAACAGGCACCACCCTTGTGCTGCAGGGTATGTTAGCTGGTTGAATGAAATAGAGGAGCTTTATAAAACTGATATTTTGTGTCTCTTGTCAGAAATGAACAATTCTGGTGAAAACATATTTGCTTACAAGTCGAAACACAGTAAAATGTGCATTGTACACTTGGAAATTATTGTGTAAACACGTAAAATGAAATGTATATTAAACATGAAGTCTGATATCCCAAATGTGATTGTTTTTGATAACTTAGAGCATTGCATTTTGACCCCAAATTCTGATATTGCTACAAAATGTTCACAACCCAGACATGGCACCAGATAATTTCCAAAGTGTGAAACTATGGGAATTAGAAGAAAATGTGTAGTAAGCAAGTCAAGTAAACGAGATGTAGTTCCAGTTGATTTATTTAGTCTTAGTTACAAGAAGCTATGTTCATTTGAAGCAGCCCTACCAGGAGCCGCCTGCCTGCTGCTCAGCCCATACTCCAACCGTCACATCTCGCATCACAGACACCTAAACATTCCATTCATCATCTCCACATTAACATTCCAGGCAGCACACAGCACATTCACACTGGCTGAGCAGCTAGGGAGAAAGTGACAGGATAATTACACAAACAGGATACTACAAAATGCCATGCAAGAGGCACAGCCATGATGAAGGGATGGGCTTTGAAATGAAGGCAATGCCTGGGTAGTGGGATGAAAACACCTTCCCTGCGCAGAAGACCTACCTGATATCGCCACCCATGTGGAATTCACCCTAACTGTGTTGGTTCTCTAGTAATTATTTGGAAAACCTAATACCTTTTGGAAGGACAGCCTTTAGGGTGGTGAGACCGGTGAAGCTGCGCCTTTCATTGAGATATGGTGGTGGCAGTGGAGGGGCACTGTATTTAGAAATAACTTATGGGTTTAAAACCATTGGTTGCTGAGTTCCTTGTGTGCCCGGCAGTTTTCAAGCAACAATAAATATGTCAAGATAACTTTGGTGATTACTGTTACTGCTGGAAAGAGATCAAAGTTTTACCTGGTGGCAGTGTTTATGCATCATAAAGTACTGCAGAAGGTTAATCTTCCTATTGAAAAGAAGACATACCATGTGGGTCAGAGAACTGTATTTTATGTGGATAGCTCATTGGGTTACTGCTTTTGTTACAAAGATCCTTTTGTTACTTGCAGATCATAAGTTACAATCCTAATACAGCACAGTGACCTATGAACTGTGATCAAAGAACTGCATGCCAACTGCATGTTATAGGTTAAGATGTTATGTATTTTTCCATAGTCTTTCATTATCCTGAACAGAGTTTGTTTGGGTAAAAATGCATTGTACCACTGTGGTACATTTTAAATCCTGAGTTTGTGCTTCGCCAGAACCAACAATCTTAAAATATACTGTCTAGTAGTATGGATGACATGTGAATCCAACAATAATAACACGACGATGAGATGGGACCCAGGGGAATGTTTATAGACCAAGCTCTGGGAACATTTCCAAGAGATACATGACAACAAAAGAGTACCAGAGGGTCTGGGAGAAAAACAAAGGGTTTGTGGTGTGTGAAACCGAACGACAGTCACCCTCACAACTGACCTGTGGAGAAGAAGTTTATTGAGGAGAGACAAGTGTGTGAATTGTTGTTCACTTGTCCCTTTAGAGCGGTGCTTCACTCTACTCCTGAGCCACTGCCAGGTGGGGTGAGGTCTTCACTTCTTACAAGTTACGGTAAGAGTCATTTTCAATTGGGCATATAATGTATATATCCTAATACTGTTAAATCAACTACACTATGTATATGAGTGTCGATAGTCAACTCTTATTATCTGACTCAGCTGAAGGTCTATAATCATTGGACCTAGATGCCCTGTATGTGTTTGTGTGTTTAGTGTGTAATTCCAGTTCTTCTGACACTTAACCCTTCTTGTTCTGACCTCTTCCTAGTGAACGACATAACCTGTAAGGAACAAGACAAGACTCTTCACCTAGAGATTGCAGGTGAAATCAGTACTTGTCTGTGAACTGTGTTTCCTATTGTCACTTATTATTTCTCTGTCACGCAGTAGCATTAATTTGTTGTAAAGGTCCTGAAGAAAGCAAGGAAACACATGTCCATTAATTGCTGAAACATGTTGACCTGGTTCCATTTCTGGACAGCTCATTTCTTAAACTGTCTTAACAACATTTTTTAATGTTGGCGGAGTGAGTATCACCCGAATAAATTCTGTTCTGTACTCTCTCATCCAATTTTAAATACACCTTTTTATTTTTTATTTCATCCACCCAGTATTTTGCACTGCACTCTATTAGTCACCTTACACCTTTCCACTTACTTACCTTGAGAAGTGGTACACCATACTACCTGTTTTTTCAACTGAAGGGATCTATTAACATCTCGGTCTCCTTCTGTTTGAGAATGACATACCTAGATAGATGGTTTTGAAGGAAACCCAAATGATGAAGGGCGGTTCCGAATGGTGACTGATGGGTATCTTTGACCATCCATCAGGGTGTCATTGAATACTTCTTCTCCACAGGTCAGTTGTGAGGGTGACTGTCGTTCGGTTTCACACATCACAGACCCTTTGTTTTTCTCCCAGACCCTCTGGTACTCTTTTGTTGTCATGACATGTGAATCCTACAATGTGTAATCCTCATTGATTTATGTAGCATTTCCTATAGACTGATTTACACATGTATAATTCATTGTCTCTGTATGATGTGTGTGTGATGTACATTTCTCTGACACCCTACACTGGTATGAGTAGTGCTATAAAACAAATTAAATAAATATGAGGGAGGGGCTATGAAGAGAGGAGTGGCACTTCAGAGGACTGGTAAGGGGGGAATCAGTGGAGAAGGAGTTAATTGGATGCACCAAAAAAGGATGTTGCACCTGGCGCCACCAGCTCTAAAGCCGCCCTGACCATGAAAATATGCCTTTTGACAAGGTGGTAGTTTGTAGAGTGCCAAAAACATGTCACATGGTAGAACTGTGTGAGTTGATAGGTATATGATACACAATTGCAAACTTGACAATGGCTGTGTTTTTGGATAATTTATTAATAATTTTCTTTTTTGAAAGTTCAACAGGTAATACAGCTGAATACAGTAAGAAAGAGGCTTTATTATTAATTTCTCCTTCCTATAGGGTAGAGAAGAAGAACACATTCTGTTAAGTTCGAAAACTTACATACATAGGATAGAATAATATATAAGTGCAGCATATTTGAATATAAATAAATTATATTTAATTATATATCACATAAACTACAAAATAGTAGACCTTTATTCAGTATGGCCTGCTACAAGACACTCAAGGTAACTCAAGTATTCACACCACATGCATGCACCTGCGGAACACACATGTCCACACATCTGAATGTTTGAGATGTCTCTGAATGAACTCTAAATGAGGTTTCTTACAAACCCTCCTCTAGCTCTTGCATGTCACATTGTCAAGGTTACATGTTGTGCTCCATGGTGTGCTCACTATATGCCACATGGGGCATGCCTATAGGCCCTCTGATATGATTGCGCATACACCACAAACAACCTGTGTGGGCATCTTGTTTCAATATACGTAAATTATTTTTTAACATATTTGACAAAGCGCTAATAATGGCCCCTCTACTGTTTGAGAGTGTTTAATTGTTCAGTCCTGATCAAGATGGGCATGTCAACGTGAGTTTACAATTTGCAATACAGGAATATATGGTGAGAAGTGCAGGCAGTAAAAAATTGCTCTTGAAACGTGTCCATTTTCTTGGATGAATAGGCACCTAGGAAGTCAGCCAGATGACCCTTGAAATCCACTTCTTTGTCCTGGGTACAAGAGAAGCAGGTTCAGTCTTTTTTGGATCCTCTCAGATCACAGACACAGGTCCAATCTTCTTCTAATCTTCTGCAGGTCCATAAAGTGTTGTGAAGTGGGGGGCAGAGCTTGCCTAGTAGAGAAGCTCCGCATTCCGCACTAACTATCCTTCAATAATCCTGCTTTAGCATCGGACAACACTTACCGAAAATTGCAGCAGCCTGTGGAGGAAGTTATCCGCTGCCTGCGGGTGTTCCCTGATTGTGCTTGGTTGCAGGCTACTCGGGGAAAGGCTGGAGGCGACGGGGTGAGTGGACCGCGCCGGGCATCCCCGAGTTTGCCTCACTGCCTTGCTGGCCGGAAGTGCATTTTTGCCGGGTCAAGGCACCGGAAGAAGGGGGTCGGAACCATTGCCGGCATGCAAAACCCGAGGCGCAGCAGAAGATTGAGGCCGCTGGTGCCCAGTGTGTGACGTCCTGTCTTGATACGAAGGGGTGCACTGGGATGCACCAGCGAGACTAACCGAAAGGTTGCGTTCATAGGAGTGGCTTCGGTGGAAGCAGAGGACAGTTGTATCCGGCCCTGAGATGGGGAAAACGAGACACTGCATCATTGCCCGGCGGTGCGCTCCGATTTTTGGGAGCGTTGCCGCATAACTGAGTGGCTTACTCCCTCCATCGGACTCCACCTGCATGTCGCATTAAGAAGGCGTGACTAGCTGCTGGCAGTGTAAATTAGGACATGTTGTGAGGTGTGCAGTTTGGAGGACTATCCATAACTACCCCCTTTGTCCTTTCTCCCCTTAGCCACTCAGTCAATCGATCTGACTGCTGGTTCTGCTCCTCACAGTTGTCAAATATATTCTTGCAGCATTTTGTCACCACAACTGGTTCTCCTGGCACCTGCTGATTAGCTGCACATGGTGCTGTGTTGCTGGGTACTCACGTTGCTTGGTGGGTTTGCCTTGCTGCGCTAGCCCCTGGTGTCCATAGAACTGTTGTAACGTATATTAGTGGATTGGGAGCCCTCGTAGAGGTCTGGAGTGCTCTGCTATCATATTGGTGCAAGATGTTGCGATCTGTGGAGGTATACTGACCCTCTCCTCCTGTCTAACATCCGCTGCAACATACGCTATTGCTGGCTAATATTTCTTGACCTAGTGTGCTCTCTTGCTGCGGGCAGCAATGGGAAGAATGGACAACACGCAGCAGAAGTTATATTTTGAGCAGCGCAAGCCTAGAGAGCGCGCAAAGTCAGCTGATGATCGAGATCAAGTCGATGAGAGTGAACAGGGGTCACAAGCTGATGACATCAAGGACATGCTTGCCTCAATGAAAAAGGGACTGCTAAACACACTCACGGTCTTAGGAACGAAGATTGATTCACTCTCCTATCGCATGGACCGGATGTCCGAGAGGCTCGATAAGCAAGTGGAACATATTGATATGGCAGAAAGGTGTATCACAGAAGTAGAAGAGGCACAGACTGAAATGGACTCAAGCCAGAAACGCATGGATCGGATGCTACAAGTTCTACAGGACAAGACAGAAGACCTAGAAGCGAGGTCTCGACGATGTAACCTACAAATTACTGGCCTGCGGAAACGAAAGCTACTGGTAATAAGGAGCAGTTTGTAGAGAAACTACTGGTCCCGCTTCTGGGTCCTGATACATTCTTGTCTATGTTTGTGGTTGAGCGAGCGCATCATTCCTTTGGCTCGCGCCCAGCTCCTGGTGCCCCACCACGGCTGATAATAGCAAAGTTGTTAAATTACAGTGATAGAGACGGGGCGTTAAGATCGGCAAGAGAGAAACAAACTTTGTGATATGAGGGATCTGTGCTCGCTTTATTTCCAGACTTTACTATGAAAGTGCAGGAAGCGAGGCACCAGTTTGTGCTACTCAAAAAGCAGCTAAGAAAACAAACATTGACTATGCAATGCTGTATTCGGCACACCTGTGCATCAATAGGCAGGGCAAGTCCCACATTTTTACAGACCCCAAGTTACTACAAAAGGCCATGAAAGACCAGACCAGGGAACTGCGAGGAAGCCCAGGCAAGGAGGTCATGGATGGAGCAGTTGGCGGCTCCATGGAGGAGCAGGACTGATATCTACGTGTTCTTGACACAGATAAGATTCATGTTCTTGGGGGGGATAGTAGTTTATTATCATTGTTTATTAACAATAGTGGTAGCCGGGGAATATTGGGTGAAGACTTGGGGGGGATTGTTGTTTTTATGAGACCTACTCCAGTGGTATTATTTTTGGATTACTGAGGGTGTTGCAGAATTGAAAACTTCTTCAGTTTCATTGTTATGTTATGTACAGTGGGGGTGTATGTCCTTTGCTAAGGCTTAAAATTTGAAAGTTAGAGTGAGGAGGGCTGTTATTTGTTGTCCAGTAAGTTGACAGGGCATAGTTGGCAACCTCCGCCTACGAGTGTTATCCACACTAGGGGGAATTGTTTTAGTGGTTTCTTGGTGGGAGGGACTGTGGCCATTTGGCCTGAAGCAGAGTAATGTATGTTCAGTTTCAGGGGAAGTTTTGGGTATTTTTTCATCAGGTCCTTGTTGGGGGGCCTTGATGTGGGTGGGGAGTGAGGGGTTATTGAGACTCAGACGTTATATTGTAATTTACTTAGGCGATCACACTTGCCATGCGGTACCACAGTTGCACACACTACTGTGATATGGCGACGATGACTGATTCTGAGCCACAACCAGATGGTGACGATTGAACTCCCCAAGCAGACACACTCAGAGCACTCACATGGAATGTAAGAGGACTGAATGACCACAGGAAAGTCCGAAAAGTTGTTTCTTATCTGACGAAACATCATATAATGTGGCCCTCCTGCAGGAAACACACCTCCCTCTCTCTTCTCCCATGCGGCATAGTAGGGGCTTGCTAGGCAACATTCACGCTGCGGGTTTCACCCCTCACGCGCGGGGCATGCTTACATGGGTAAACCCTAAATCTGCACTAACTATTCATCCTTTGCACACTCATACTAAAGGCAGATATGATTTTACCAGGTGCTGTGGAAAGGGAATGGATTTACATATCATGAATGTATACAGTCCAAACTTTGATAATCCTGAGCTTTTTACTACACTGGCCCATAGAGTGGGAGGTCACGATGATGTTCTTTGGCTATGGGGCAGAGATTTTAACCTGGCTAGAGACCCCAAGTTAGATATATCGGGGGTACTGTAAAACACATTACAGCTGCAGCCAGAGAAGTTGACTGTTTGCTGGTTCGGTTTGATATGAGAGACATGTGGCGTTTGAAACATCCAAACGCGGGAGGCTACACTCACTACTCAGCATATCATAACTTACACACACGTATAGATTATTGGTTTGCGTCCAGCTCCCTGTGCGATAATGTTAGTTCATGTCATGTCCTCTCACGAACACTTTCGGATCATACGCCGATCCTATTGATATTGGACTCCCCTAGCAAGTGGCGCTTTCCCCCCTATTTGTTACGGGACGCTGTATTCAAGAACTAGCAGAAGCAATTGAGACCTTTTTTGTTACGAATGTTGATTCTGTTGATGACTATCAAGTCGTCTGGGAAACTTTTAAAGTCTATATTAGGGGATCACCATATCAAAACACTCGGGGGGTTCTCCGCTCTATACGCAATCACCTGACGGACTTAGAGCGAAAAATCTAAACTCTTGAACATAGCCTGCTGCTCGATGCGGATAGCTCGGTTAGGGAGAAACTTGCGGAGTTGCTGGTTGAGTATAATACAGCGGCTGATGATGAGATCAAACATCTTGGTAAATATGCCACTGCTAGAGCATATGGGGAGGGTGAGAGGCCGGGGAGAGTTTTAGCACGATTACTTAAGAAACGTAGGGAGGTGCAGCACACAGTGGTGGTTTGGTCTGAGGAGGGTGAGCTATTGACTGAGAGCACAGACGTCACGGAAAGGTTTCGGCAATACTATACTGGTTTATATACCTCCAGAAACAATGCCACAGACGAAGAGATCCTGGATTATGTGACCCACATACAGCTCCCATGGCTCTCCAATACACATAGAGAATTACTTATGCGACCCATTGAGAGAGACAAAATCATTCTTGCTTTAACTAGTATGAGGGCAGGGAGTGCTCTCGGGTCCGATGGACTCACGGTTACATTCTACGGGGCATTCGTAGATTTACTGCTACCGCAACTGATTACGCTATTTGACGACATGTGTGTTACGGAACAAATGCCGCCTTCCATGTCTTAGGCTGTGATAGTTGCTCTCTTTAGACCTGGAAAACCGTCGGAGGACTGTGCATTGTATCGCCCCTTGTCCCTCCTTAATGTTGACACGAAGATCTTCGTGAAGATTATAGCTAATTGATTGGTCCCTTTAGTCCCAATACTAGTTGCTCCGGAACAAGCAGGGTTGTACCCGGCCGAAATTTAACATATACCTTTTGAAAGGTTTTTAGTACCCTGCAACACATCAAGCCTAAGACTCCGGCTGTGGCGGTCTTCCTAGATTTAGAGAAGGCATTTGATTCAGTAGAGTGGTCATTCATGACACAAGTACTAACTAGGATGTGAGTTAGCCCGTTTGTTTTACAATTGGTGGGCACACTCTATAGCAAGCCCAGGGCCCGTATAAAAATAGGCAACATAGTGACTGATCCCATTAGCATTACACGAGGCACCAGACAGGGCTCCCCATTGTCGCCACTGCTTTATGCTTTAGTTGCGGAACCACTAGCCTGTGCACTGCGGTAATACCATCAGAACCGGGGTATATGCTTCCCGCATTATAAAATCATAGTATCCACATATGCTGATGATACACTCCTGAATGTCAGACACCTGGAATCTAATCTATCGGCAGTCTTACGTGAGGTGGTGCACTTTGGTGGCCTCTCAGGGCTACATGTTAATTGGCCGAAGTCCATTATCTTTCCTCTTACTCTGAGCACCACCCCAATTTGAACTGGATTATCCCCTGCTGTGGACCACGGAGGCTGTAAAATACTTGGGAATTAAAGTACACACAGACTCCGACATTGTATTCAGGGA
This sequence comes from Lissotriton vulgaris, assembly GCF_964263255.1. Lineage (NCBI taxonomy): Eukaryota > Metazoa > Chordata > Amphibia > Caudata > Salamandridae > Lissotriton > Lissotriton vulgaris. Next base: position 1,305,670,524 of record NC_141694.1, read on the forward strand.
GTATTACAGGACTGCCTTTAGCAAGTTAGAAGACGACGTAGAGAAGTGGATAAAACTTCCACTTTCCCTTATTGGCAGAATATCCATCATGAAAATGGTAGTGATCCCACGACTTCTGTTTTTATTTACCAATATACCCATGGTTCTCCCGCGAGTCTTTTTTGACCGCCTTATTTCACTTATGCTCCGATTGGCATGGGCAGGTAAACAGCCGCGGGTATAGTGGCAGATACTGGTATTACCTTATTCTATGGACGGGTTGGGGGTACTGGATTTTGATTTATATTACAGAGCTGCACAGTGTGCTCATGCTTAATACTGAATGCATGGCTCCCCAGACATATCTCACCTACGCATAGAATCGGAGGTGGCAGCACCACGGCCTCTCCCCTCACTACTGTTTCATGCTGCTGACCGTAAGACATGCATATTAGATTCTACTAACGCCACAACGCATGTCTGGCATTATTTGTTGCAATTTCAGGCTGGTGTGATCCTTTATTCCCCATCATCTTTGTTGGATTGGGGTATGTAGTTGCCTCCATGCAGAGAAAGAGGGGTCACGCAAGCGTTTCACACTCTGGGCGTGCATACTGTTGGGGAGATGTTTGAAGGTGGGATTGCTAGAAAATGAGAGGACTTTGGCAATAATGATCCTGCCCCAGCTGCACTGACAAGATATCGATTTCACAGAACACGACATGCACTGAGGTAGCTCCTGGGGGACGAAGATTTACAACCGCCTGAACTATTGGCCTTAACACTCGTTATGCGAGTGAAATCACCCAAGCGTATAGTTGCGAACATTTACAGCGCGACCATGTTCTACAGAGCCAATTTCTACACCAAAGCACGACTAACGTGGCAGCGCAACTTGAACATAGAAATAACGGATACTATGTGGTCATACTGCTGCACCAGCACAAGGCGTATTTCACTCAATGGCAGGCACTGTCTGGTACACTTCAAATACCTAAACAGGGTATACTACACGCCGGAGAGGCTACACAGGTACGGCCTACGAGGACGCGAACTGTGACAGATGCCATGCTCAGTTTGCGGACTTCTTACACTTGGCCTGGACATGCCCAGGCATAGCTGCCTTTTGGTGCTCAATCTTCAAGGAAATAGGGCACATCACGAAACTTGTGATAGACACCGATCCTAAGCTTGCACTATTAGGTTATTCTAAACATATTCCTAAAGTGACTCGAAGACTGGTTGACATGGGAATGCTGATGGCCAAACACAGGATTGATATTAACTGATTCAGAGGCCCTCTTCCTAAGCTTATCCAATGGAAGAACAACATGACATTCTGCAGCACGCAGACATAGGCATTCAGTGAGCTTCTCGCCCCACGCAATAGGCCCAAGAACTTTTGGGAATTATACAATATTTATCGCCTTACCTCTGATAATGGTAGTAACGATACACCTGTTCAAACTCAAACATAGGGCATTCACAAAGTGGGGTCCATTGTACTTATTCGACAGAGAGTACGGTTAATCCCAGGAGGCTAGTTGTAACTAGGAGTGGGCTAGTCCTCAATTATGTTAACCAAAATGTACAACTTGTCAGGGGAATTTAAGTGAGTATCACTGTGTTCATGGGGATTTGGAGATATCGTCCACGTGTGGATTGCACAATTTTGAAAATTAGCAAACTGTAAATGGTATTATCGCTATGCTGAGTCCTATGGTTGTATGTTTTATGAAAACCAATAAAACATTTTTTTTTTAAAGTGGTTGCCTAGAGCCGTTACATTTATGTCGTGCAAGAGCTAGTGGGAGGGGGTGACTCTGGCCCTCTCTATCCAATGGGGTAAAAGTTCTCAGGCCCTAGCTTACTCACTTTTACAGCCACTTCAGTTTGCCTTAATGCAAATAGGCCCAAAAAACAATTTGTCAGGGCATTTTCAAAGTAGTGAAAGTCTTTGGCCACACCAAACTTGGGGTCTGAGGGCTGGGTGTGTAGACAGTGCACTGTGGTAATCATAGGACCCTCCCACATCTAGCACTAAAATCCAATTTGGAACAGGTACTGCATCCACAACAAACCCAGAGACAGAAGTCGGATAGGACAAAAGCAGGATCCTTCAGCAAAAAGACAGTCAATACAAAAGTATTGTCTTTGCATTCGGTTCTCTCTCTTTCAGGTGCATCCCATATTTTATATGTGACCCCAGCAGACCTGTTAATCAGGATTTGACAATCAAGCTCGATTTGAAGCTGCTGTGTCAAATAAGATTCTCACAGCCCCCACCCTGCATAATCTGTGAAGTTAAGAGGAGTCATCCCTGCCCATTCAGGTCAGTCTGTTGTTTGCTCCTATGCGGCAGTTCATACATTTCCACAGCTATTCAAGGCTAATTGTTGGCTGGGAGAAACTGGACAGCCAATGTAAATTAGCCTCCAGGAATTTCAGGCAAGGACAGATAACTTTCTAAACGTTACTGTTCCTTGATAGTCATTAAAATCTGACTTCACCATTCAACTGGATTTTTAATAACTGTTAAAATAGTTGTTTCTTTTTCTAGCTGGTCCTTTCCAAGATATGGTATTGATATTTTAATCCGTGCTCTAATTTTCTACGCAGGACAGCTACGCTGTCCAAAGTAAAAATAGCTTTTATGGCTTTGTCACTGTAGAGACATGGTAATATTATTTGTTCTACATTTTCCACTTTTAAACACCATGCACCCTACCATGTGGGCTACAAGGGTCAAATGGGGACAGCTTACTCATTTTTGAAAGGAAGGTTTTTACTTGTGAAAGGGGTTTAGTTTGACAGGTACTGTGTGGAGCATGCACTGCTCTGAGAGGCATGCTGTATTGGAGTATGGACTTGAAGCCCCACCCCCACTTTCCGCCCATATTTGTCAATGGTTTGTCTCATTGTCCTTCGTAAATGCTGGCTTCTGATTCCAGCGGCGTAGCTAGGGGGGACGGGGGTGCGGTCCGCCCCAGGCGGCACAATTTTGGGGGCAGTGACATTTAGAAGGTGCGCTTGCTCTTCACACGGAGGCTTCGCGGCACTGGCGGTGACCTTTATAATTTCTTTGGGGACACGCAAATTCTATAATCAAATAAATTATAAAGGCTGCGGCCAGTGCCGCGCGGCCCCCGTGTGAAGAGCAAGTGCACCTTGTAAATGCTGCCTGCAGTGCAGCATGCGCGTCTTACCCTGGGCCGTCTGTGGTGGTTGTCAGTGGATCGGATCCCGCCCCAGGGCCGTCAATCAGGTAGCGCGCGAAAGCGCTACCAATGACGGCCCTGGGCATAATGTTTGGCCAGCCCTCGCGGGAATCACGCGCTCGCCTCTTGTGAGCAGCCGCCAGCACGCCTATCACTGGAGCGGCAAACTCAAATTTCCGCGGCCGGAGCCTGCTGTTACTCACGGGTGGGTAAGTAGTGTCTTGTTTGACTCTACAGCAGTAACCATATCTTTTATTGTCATTGAATTTGGTAAATGTGAAAAATGAGCATTGGGGTGTTAAATTTCATGTGGAATCAATAGCAGTAACCAAGGTCCTTTACTGTTTGGAGAGAGGAACTATTGTTTGATGGGCACAGGTGGGGTCAACATGGAGTGTTACCAAAAGTTAACAGATTAGGGCGGTGGCCCAAATAGTTGGCGAAAAATACAGCTCCTGTACAGCAGTACGCATTAAAGATACCCCTGTGATAAATTTGGCTATTCCTTTTACTGGCGGTCACTCTAAAATCCCGAAGCTTCTCATCGATCTTCCTGGCTGGGGTCGGGCTTTATGGTCTCTGATGTTGCCCTTTTCTCTCTAGCATGTGCTTCCAGAAGCCTTTCTTTCCAGCCTTCCCTTTGCAGCAAATAAGAAGCATTGTCCAGTGCACTACTACTTTTTCTCCATTATACTGGCCACTTCAATCACGGTGAGCAGAGTGTAGTTTCTGCATTGATCCTCTTGGGTTAATCTCAGCACAGGGGTGTCCGTAGTCCATTTTCCTTACCTGTAGCTGTACCTTCAAGGTTCAGCACTGATGTGTATCTACACTTTCCTACCCACATTATCTCTTACTTGATTTTCTATGACCAACTGCGGGAGTAAGGAGCGTAAGCATGTACTTTCTGTGAGCCAAAGGGCAACTTGAGAGCCATAATTTTGATGTCTTAACGTCTAGCCAAAGGTTGATTTAAAAACTGTAACTTGCATAGACATTTAGAGGCTCATTCATATTTATGGAGAGTTGTATCTCTGGTTAGGGTCACAGGGGGGATATACTGCCCTTACAGATTCCATGTTTTAATAGGTGTGGAAATGCACCTGGTAAAATCAAATATTCCAGAAACCAGCGTATGTGCCAGGGTAGAAATATGTGGAATTAGACATAGCAAAACCACCATGTTACTCCCCATTCTAGGGCTGAAAAGTCGGATTGACTAAAGACGATTTAGGTTTACTGACTGGAATCGGCACTGCCCCAACTTAAAATGCCAGGCTAAGCTTAACGTCCATGTTGAAAGCAAATACTTGTGGCTTTGAATCGCCAAACATTTGCAGGTTATTTACTTTAACTTTTACAGGTTGTAAGTTTTAACTTTACATGTCACCTACAAGGACTACAGGCGTGTCATTATCGAGACCTATTCTTTTTGAGTGATATATACTTATATTATTTCAATAGTGTCTTCAACATGGCAACCTGCAATCTACGCATAGACCAATCCAGAAACACTGAATGCAGCTGAAGTCCTGTGCTTTAATAATCTTAATTCCCACCAACTACATCGTTATCATCCTCGCTGCTTCATTAAGTTCCTTCCTTCACATTGTCTTTTGCTATGATAGTGTAATCGGACTTTAAACGAGGCCTTCAGATTCAAAAGCAGAACTGCTACACAGGATCTCACTCGAGCCATTGAACTGCGCAGTACATTAATCATGTTTTTCATTCTTGAATGTGACGGCATCCAATGTACCGCGTAGTGCTGGTCTCAAAACCACTTCAGGTCTTCGCTGTTCTTTAAAGGTTCCTTTTGGTAACCAAAGTCTCTTTTTATTTTGAGTAACAGCCCAGTATTATCGTGCCTCTTTTAGCCTTTATTCAAAACCTGCAAAATCTTTCTTCCCCTTTTATCCCTTTGCTAGCCTTCTCACTTCAAGTACCAGACTAATATCCACCACTGAAATTACTTCATATTTCACCATATTAATTCACCACTAATCCTTTATAGGCTTACTGAATAGCGTGCGTCAACAAGCACTAAATAAATACGAACCTTTGTCCTCCTCTATCCTTCTGCTATCATTCCAAATAACTGACTAACCTATCCACCACTTGAAATGTACTTGCATGTTTCACTATACTAATTCAACACTAATCCTCTATGGGACCCGGAGTAGCGTGCTACTCGCCGAAAAAGCGCTTCGACGCTTCGTCAGGGGTAGTAAGCAGGCTATATAAATGCAATTACAATACAATACTTTTCCCAGTAGACATATCGACCACCATGGGTCACAGTTTGCCGCTTTATCTCGGTGCTTAACAGAATCTGTTCTTCCACTCCCTGGTGAAGAAAGAATGAAGGCCTGAACACTGGGCTCTCAGTACTGGTCCTGTCCCACCCCAGACCGAGCGTGGCTTCCACCAGCCTGCGTGGTAGTTACCAGCGTGGGTGTTTTACTGCATTCAGCGACACGTGAGTTTGTGATTCATGATGAAAAATATACAAGGCAAACGTAAAAGTTTACTCAGAACGAAAACATCCACTGAATAAACACAAACTTAAAAGCGCAGACGGTACCAGGGCAAAATTTTTGCCTAATGTGCAATGTTGTGTTTTTTTACAGTGTGCTTGTGTATGACTTGAAGGTTTGTTGTGAGAGGGCGAGATGACGGAGTTTGCTAGTGTAAAGGCAAGCAGGGGTGTGTTTGACAGTGCTTCTGGTGGTATATGTAGGCTTGATGCTGTCTGTGGTGTGATATGCAAGGCCATGTGTGAAATGAGAATAATGTGCATTTCTGTGGAGTGAGCGTTGGGGTTTATGATTATGTGTGTGCTTTTGTGACAGTATGGGCGTGAGATGCGTGCTATACTGTGTCTGATGGAGTTCAGGGGTGGAGCCTGTGTGAAATGCTGCGCCTATGCATGTGTTGGTGTGCGTACTGTGTGTGAGTTGGCACGTGTTTTAAGAAAGGAAATGGAGTACCATATGGACCACCACAGGCCATGCCCCAGCCACTTGCCTGAATTCATAGTAAACTGTTTGCGTGAGGATTGTGACAAAGAATGCCGCGTTGCTAAGCCGGATGTCTACTGTCTGTTTATTGGGGTCTCTGAAGCGCTACACCTGCTGTGCCTTCACTGCTTTTAAAGCAGGAGTCGGCCAGCAGCAGGGCCTTGTCAGCACCTAAAAGCAAGCCAGGCACATTTACTCATACGAGCTCCCATTCTGCAAAAGTGCACAGCAAGCGAGCACAAGCGCTGCAGGGGGTGGAGAGTGGTCTAAGTTTATCTCCCAAGAGTTCTATTTTCAAAATTGGAGAAAAAATGGTGCTTTTTATAACACTTTTCCATCATATTCTTTCTAAAATGCCATAACTTTTAAAGCACAGTAGATAATAGATTGAGCAGATCCAGTGACCTGCCGACCAAAAAAACTTCTGCTTTTGAGGAACAACACTGCTGTCTGCAATCACCTTATCCAGGCCAATATTCAGTTTTATTCAATTTAGAGGAAATGCTAGATAACAGAATACTGTGTGTCAGTGCAAAGGACATTTTTCTGTCACAAAATCTTCAACAAAATAAAAGAGTTGCTATTGTTAAACCAGATGTTTCAAGGAATGAGCCTTTCCAGTTTTGTAAAAAAAAGTTTCAAAAATATACGAAAGAGCGATTGAATGTTCTTCACAATAATTCCATGATATACATATTTGGATTTGTGTGACTGTGTGACTGTGTGAATTGGAGCCAATAAACAGACATGACTGCCACGCTATGACACACTTACTGAAATAGAGGAGCAGTTAAAACTCAGACTGATATGTAAGAAGGGGACTCATTACATTAAGTGTGTTGAATACTGTAATGAGCAGGATTTTAAAAGGGATGTGCCCAACTGTGGAATTGTTCTGTCTCTGCGCAAGTGGTGGGGTGGGACATAGGCCATTCGGCACATAGGTCAAAGGAATGATAGATGGGCTCAGACTTTACCAGGGTGTGCCCCTAACACAAATCTCAATTGCCTCAGGCCTATAACATAAGTTCATTAGTCAGCTGACTTACGGACTCTGGCCACCGCAGTGAGCATGTGCATGATAGCATGATTGCTGGGCAAGCCACAGGAGAGCCTGTGAGACACACATAGCGGTAACAGTCTGACAAATAGGTTTAAAAGTATTTTAAACAAGCATTTACAATGCAATGGTCTCGGCAATATTATATGTAGAGCTTTTGGTATTGCTCTTTATTTTTTTTTTTTTTTTGTATCCCTAAATAAATGGCATTGGCATTTCTATCGGCATTAGCTTTTTTTGCATATGTGATACCTATTGCATTAGCAGAGAGAGAGTGAGGTAGTGAAAGAGAGAGAGTGAGGTATTGAAATAGAGAGAGAGTGAGATAGTGTGAGAGAGTGAGGTATATAGGAGAGTGAGGTAGTGAAAGAGTGAGGGAGGGAGAGGGATGTTGTGAGGTAATGATCTAAGCATAGAGTGATGTAGTGAGAGAGAGAGGTAGTGAAAGAGAGTGAAAGTGAGTTATGTTATTCGAAACTTTTTAAGCGCATAGACACCCAGCCTTTTTATGGCGAGTTAGTGAGATAGAAAGAGTGAGGTAGTGAGAAAGAGAGTGATTGAGGTAGTGAGTTAGAGAGAGAGAGTGAAGTTGTGAGCTAGAGGGTGAGGTAGTAAGAGAGTGAGGTAGTAAGAGAGTGAGGTAGTGATGTTTTGAGAGAGAGAAGTTGTGAGATAGAGTGGTGTGTATTAGTGTGATACAAATCGAGATATTGAGGTAGTGAGTGAAGTAGATAGAGTGAGGTAGAGAGTGATGTAGTCAATAAGTGCGTTTGTGAGGTGTAGAGAGAGTGATGTAGTGAAAGAGGTAGCGAAAGTGAATTAGTGAGATATAGAGTGAGTGAAGTAGTGAGAGAGATAATTTGCGAGGTAGTGAGATAGAGAGAGTTAATTTGTGATGTTGTGATATAGCTATTAGGTGTACTAAAGAGCAGGTTGAGTTACAGTTGTTTACCTCTGCTCACCTATATGTAATCTTTGTAGATTGTAGCATAAATCAGAATCTCACCGATCCCAACGTAAAAACTTCCTTTTTTTTGTTTTAATATGAAGCCACATTTTTTGTTTAAGTGTTCACATACTACAAGATGTCCCATGCACATGCTGCTGTATCCACCTGAATGGACCCGTGGTGTCAGATTTGCAGGAAGTAGGCGTGGTTAGTAATGTGTACCTTTATGAATCTTGTAATCAAAGAGACACAGCTCACACTACAGACTTCATTTTCTCTCCCCTCCTCCTATTGTTAGGCACCATTAATGTGAGAAGACATCAGAAAATGATGCAATTATAACAGACCCTGTTCAAATAGCGCACAGCTGAAAAGTTTCCAACATACTGATCTAATTGATGGTGGAAGGAGTACACTAATTGTTGAATTTTTTACATCCCTGTTCACTTTTTATTAGCTGTTTACTGTTCAGAATATAGTCACAGTGGGCTGTAGAGGCATCCAAAATTATTTGACTGAAGCATCATGAGGCAGTGAGATTCACTAGCAACTTCTTCCTATTTGTTTTGCTGAGCTTTTAATTTTTCTAGGTCCTCATTTCATCAGCACATAGATCCTAGTTTTTTTGCTTTCCATTTTTTTTATTATATCAATCTAGGACTACAAGGCCCAAAATGCAAAGTAAAAGTGTAGCCTAGGTGAGGTACTTGCATATTAGCCTAGAAACTTTGGAGGCATAAATTTTATGCTGTTCATTTCAGGTTGTAGCAAACGTTTTGTAAGTGCAGTACGTTTTGCCCTGTGTTAATACTGTAATGTCATTAAAAAAATGAACACTTGTGTCGGCACTATGGCCATGAGCACATTAGATGCCTTACTCATAACACACATTTGTAGTTATATAACCCCTCCCTATGTGCACACATCAAACTTTATGACAATCCGTGGGCGTCCATCACCCCCCCCCCCCCAAAACCCCATATGGGATACTTATTGCATTAGTAGAGAGCGAGTTAGGTAGCAAGATAGAGTGTGATATTGAAATATTGAGTTAGGTAGTGAGAGCGAGTGATGTAGTGAGATAGAGTGTGAGGTAGTAAAGAGTGATGTAGTTAGAGAGTGGGATGTTGTGATGTAGTGAGATAGGGAGGTAGTGATAGAGAGATTGAAAGTGAGTTACTGTCATAGAGTGATGTTGTGAGATAGTGATTGATGTAGTGAGTTATAGTAAGAGATTGAAGTAGTGAGAGAGTGAAGTTGTTATATTTTTAGAGAGAGAAGTTGTGAGATAGTGAAGTACTGAGTTAAGTATAGTGTAGTAGACTGAGTTATTTAGTGAGGTAGACAGAGAAACATAAGATTAGCCTAAAGAAACAAAATGGCTTACTTTTACACGGAAAAAAAAGGAACATACATACCCGTCTGAAGCGCTCCGTGCACAGCGGTGCACATCGCTGCAGGAAGACGCCACGGGCCATGTTGGACCTACAAAAAAGATAAGAAACATAAGATTAGCCTAAAGAAACAAAATGGCTTACTTTTACACGGAAAAAAAAGGAACATACATACCCGTCTGAAGCGCTCCGTGCACAGCGGTGCACATCGCTGCAGGAAGACGCCACGGGCCATGTTGGACCTACAAAAAAGATAAGAAACATAAGATTAGCCTAAAGAAACAAAATGGCTTACTTTTACACGGAAAAAAAAGGAACATACATACCCGTCTGAAGCGCTCCGTGCACAGCGGTGCACATCGCTGCAGGAAGACGCCACGGGCCATGTTGGACCTACAAAAAAGATAAGAAACATAAGATTATTAAAATTGAATAGATAGCTCACCTCAATCTGCAAAAGAGCCGCGGGTCGGAACCACTCCGTGCACAGCGGTGCACATCGCTGCAGGAAGACGCCACGGGCCATGTTGGACCTACAAAAAAGATAAGAAACATAACATTATTAAAATTGAAAAGATAGCTCACCTCAATCTGCAAAAGAGCCGCGGCTCGGAACCACTCCGTGCACTGCGGTGCACATCGCTGCAGGAAGACGCCACGGGCCATGTTGGACCTACAAAAGAGATAAGAAACATAAGATTAGCCTAAAAAAAACAAAATGGCTTACTTTTACACGGAAACAACAGCAACATACATACCCGTCTGAACCACTCCGTGCACAGCGGTGCACATCGCTGCAGGAAGACGCCACGGGCCATGTTGGACCTACAAAAAAGATAAGAAACATAAGATTAGCCTAAAGAAACAAAATGGCTTACTTTTACACGGAAAAAAAAGGAACATACATACCCGTCTGAAGCGCTCCGTGCACAGCGGTGCACATCGCTGCAGGAAGACGCCACGGGCCATGTTGGACCTACAAAAAAGATAAGAAACATAAGATTATTAAAATTGAATAGATAGCTCACCTCAATCTGCAAAAGAGCCGCGGGTCGGAACCACTCCGTGCACAGCGGTGCACATCGCTGCAGGAAGACGCCACGGGCCATGTTGGACCTACAAAAAAGATAAGAAACATAAGATTATTAAAATTGAAAAGATAGCTCACCTCAATCTGCAAAAGAGCCGCGGGTCGGAACCACTCCGTGCACAGCGGTGCACATCGCTGCAGGAAGACGCCACGGGCCATGTTGGACCTACAAAAAAGATAAGAAACATAACATTATTAAAATTGAAAAGATAGCTCACCTCAATCTGCAAAAGAGCCGCGGGTCGGAACCACTCCGTGCACTGCGGTGCACATCGCTGCAGGAAGACGCCACGGGCCATGTTGGACCTACAAAAGAGATAAGAAACATAACATTATTAAAATTGAAAAGATAGCTCACCTCAATCTGCAAAAGAGCCGCGGGTCGGAACCACTCCGTGCACTGCGGTGCACATCGCTGCAGGAAGACGCCACGGGCCATGTTGGACCTACAAAAGAGATAAGAAACATAAGATTAGCCTAAAAAAAACAAAATGGCTTACTTTTACACGGAAACAACAGCAACATACATACCCGTCTGAAGCGCTCCGTCCACAGCGGTGCACATCGCTGCAGGAAGACGCCACGGGCCATGTTGGACCTACAAAAAAGATAAAAAACATAAGATTATTAAAATTGAAAAGATAGCTCACCTCAATCTGCAAAAGAGCCGCGGGTCGGAACCACTCCGTGCACTGCGGTGCACATCGCTGCAGGAAGACGCCACGGGCCATGTTGGACCTACAAAAGAGATAAGAAACATAAGATTAGCCTAAAAAAAACAAAATGGCTTACTTTTACACGGAAACAACAGCAACATACATACCCGTCTGAAGCGCTCCGTGCACAGCGGTGCACATCGCTGCAGGAAGACGCCACGGGCCATGTTGGACCTACAAAAAAGATAAGAAACATAAGATTATTAAAATTGAATAGATAGCTCACCTCAATCTGCAAAAGAGCCGCGGGTCGGAACCACTCCGTGCACAGCGGTGCACATCGCTGCAGGAAGACGCCACGGGCCATGTTGGACCTACAAAAAAGATAAGAAACATAACATTATTAAAATTGAAAAGATAGCTCACCTCAATCTGCAAAAGAGCCGCGGGTCGGAACCACTCCGTGCACTGCGGTGCACATCGCTGCAGGAAGACGCCACGGGCCATGTTGGACCTACAAAAGAGATAAGAAACATAACATTATTAAAATTGAAAAGATAGCTCACCTCAATCTGCAAAAGAGCCGCGGGTCGGAACCACTCCGTGCACTGCGGTGCACATCGCTGCAGGAAGACGCCACGGGCCATGTTGGACCTACAAAAGAGATAAGAAACATAAGATTAGCCTAAAAAAAACAAAATGGCTTACTTTTACACGGAAACAACAGCAACATACATACCCGTCTGAAGCGCTCCGTCCACAGCGGTGCACATCGCTGCAGGAAGACGCCACGGGCCATGTTGGACCTACAAAAAAGATAAAAAACATAAGATTATTAAAATTGAAAAGATAGCTCACCTCAATCTGCAAAAGAGCCGCGGGTCGGAACCACTCCGTGCACTGCGGTGCACATCGCTGCAGGAAGACGCCACGGGCCATGTTGGACCTACAAAAGAGATAAGAAACATAAGATTAGCCTAAAAAAAACAAAATGGCTTACTTTTACACGGAAACAACAGCAACATACATACCCGTCTGAAGCGCTCCGTGCACAGCGGTGCACATCGCTGCAGGAAGACGCCACGGGCCATGTTGGACCTACAAAAAAGATAAGAAACATAAGATTATTAAAATTGAATAGATAGCTCACCTCAATCTGCAAAAGAGCCGCGGGTCGGAACCACTCCGTGCACAGCGGTGCACATCGCTGCAGGAAGACGCCACGGGCCATGTTGGACCTACAAAAAAGATAAGAAACATAACATTATTAAAATTGAAAAGATAGCTCACCTCAATCTGCAAAAGAGCCGCGGCTCGGAACCACTCCGTGCACTGCGGTGCACATCGCTGCAGGAAGACGCCACGGGCCATGTTGGACCTACAAAAGAGATAAGAAACATAAGATTAGCCTAAAAAAAACAAAATGGCTTACTTTTACACGGAAACAACAGCAACATACATACCCGTCTGAACCACTCCGTGCACAGCGGTGCACATCGCTGCAGGAAGACGCCACGGGCCATGTTGGACCTACAAAAAAGATAAGAAACATAACATTATTAAAATTGAAAAGATAGCTCACCTCAATCTGCAAAAGAGCCGCGGGTCGGAACCACTCCGTGCACTGCGGTGCACATCGCTGCAGGAAGACGCCACGGGCCATGTTGGACCTACAAAAGAGATAAGAAACATAACATTATTAAAATTGAAAAGATAGCTCACCTCAATCTGCAAAAGAGCCGCGGGTCGGAACCACTCCGTGCACTGCGGTGCACATCGCTGCAGGAAGACGCCACGGGCCATGTTGGACCTACAAAAGAGATAAGAAACATAACATTATTAAAATTGAAAAGATAGCTCACCTCAATCTGCAAAAGAGCCGCGGCTCGGAACCACTCCGTGCACTGCGGTGCACATCGCTGCAGGAAGACGCCACGGGCCATGTTGGACCTACAAAAGAGATAAGAAACATAAGATTAGCCTAAAAAAAACAAAATGGCTTACTTTTACACGGAAACAACAGCAACATACATACCCGTCTGAACCACTCCGTGCACAGCGGTGCACATCGCTGCAGGAAGACGCCACGGGCCATGTTGGACCTACAAAAAAGATAAGAAACATAAGATTAGCCTAAAGAAACAAAATGGCTTACTTTTACACGGAAAAAAAAGGAACATACATACCCGTCTGAAGCGCTCCGTGCACAGCGGTGCACATCGCTGCAGGAAGACGCCACGGGCCATGTTGGACCTACAAAAAAAGATAAGAAACATAAGATTATTAAAATTGAATAGATAGCTCACCTCAATCTGCAAAAGAGCCGCGGGTCGGAACCACTCCGTGCACAGCGGTGCACATCGCTGCAGGAAGACGCCACGGGCCATGTTGGACCTACAAAAAAAGATAAGAAACATAAGATTATTAAAATTGAATAGATAGCTCACCTCAATCTGCAAAAGAGCCGCGGGTCGGAACCACTCCGTGCACAGCGGTGCACATCGCTGCAGGAAGACGCCACGGGCCATGTTGGACCTACAAAAAAGATAAGAAACATAAGATTATTAAAATTGAAAAGATAGCTCACCTCAATCTGCAAAAGAGCCGCGGGTCGGAACCACTCCGTGCACAGCGGTGCACATCGCTGCAGGAAGACGCCACGGGCCATGTTGGACCTACAAAAAAGATAAGAAACATAACATTATTAAAATTGAAAAGATAGCTCACCTCAATCTGCAAAAGAGCCGCGGGTCGGAACCACTCCGTGCACTGCGGTGCACATCGCTGCAGGAAGACGCCACGGGCCATGTTGGACCTACAAAAGAGATAAGAAACATAACATTATTAAAATTGAAAAGATAGCTCACCTCAATCTGCAAAAGAGCCGCGGGTCGGAACCACTCCGTGCACTGCGGTGCACATCGCTGCAGGAAGACGCCACGGGCCATGTTGGACCTACAAAAGAGATAAGAAACATAAGATTAGCCTAAAAAAAACAAAATGGCTTACTTTTACACGGAAACAACAGCAACATACATACCCGTCTGAAGCGCTCCGTCCACAGCGGTGCACATCGCTGCAGGAAGACGCCACGGGCCATGTTGGACCTACAAAAAAGATAAAAAACATAAGATTATTAAAATTGAAAAGATAGCTCACCTCAATCTGCAAAAGAGCCGCGGGTCGGAACCACTCCGTGCACTGCGGTGCACATCGCTGCAGGAAGACGCCACGGGCCATGTTGGACCTACAAAAGAGATAAGAAACATAAGATTAGCCTAAAAAAAACAAAATGGCTTACTTTTACACGGAAACAACAGCAACATACATACCCGTCTGAAGCGCTCCGTCCACAGCGGTGCACATCGCTGCAGGAAGACGCCACGGGCCATGTTGGACCTACAAAAAAGATAAAAAACATAAGATTATTAAAATTGAAAAGATAGCTCACCTCAATCTGCAAAAGAGCCGCGGGTCGGAACCACTCCGTGCACAGCGGTGCACATCGCTGCAGGAAGACGCCACGGGCCATGTTGGACCTACAAAAGAGATAAGAAACATAAGATTAGCCTAAAAAAAAAACAAAATGGCTTACTTTTACACGGAAACAACAGCAACATACATACCCGTCTGAAGCGCTCCGTCCACAGCGGTGCACATCGCTGCAGGAAGACGCCACGGGCCATGTTGGACCTACAAATGAAATAAAAAACATAAGATTAGCCTAAAAAAACAAAATGGGATAAAAAACAAAAGACTCACCCGTTCAAAGAGATTTGTAACAGCGACTTCTCGCATACACGATCAAGGGAAAATGGCATTTAGGATCCTTCGGCAAATTTCGGACTTGGGGGCGTGTTTTGATGTTCTGAGTGACAGGCAACGTCACTGTCTAAAGAACATCAAAAATTACGCCCCCAAATCCGAAAAGGACGGAGCTTGTTTGGAGTGACGCATCTCTCCTCCAATGGCTGGCCTCCGTTAAGGAAGCCAGCCAATGAAGGAGAGAGGGGGCACGGAGGAGGGACATTCACCGCTACTCAGACTCATTAAATCTCCGGCCTAAGACTGCGCAAGCGCAGCCTTTTAGGCCTTCGACCTAAAAATCACACCAGCATAATTAAGCAAGTGGCCCGGGGTGCTGTGCTCAGCCCTCTACAACTGCGAGTTCAGATAGTTAACACTTACTTGCACAAGTTAATAGACCAATGTAAAACTAGCATTCCAATGATACATGTGAGAAATATCTGTGCCCGAAATTTGACAATGAGGTGAGATTAAAAATTCGAGTCGAGACTTTACCGCACACAATCACAGGACTGTTGATACAAGGGGCGGAAATCTTAGGGATAGCCCCGGACGCCACAAGCTCTAGCTACACCCCTGTCTGATTCGTTAATAGTCCCTTCTTAGTACCACTTTAGTGCAACATTCAGCATGTCATGCGCGCTTTCACAGGACACTTTTACATAAAAATCATTGATAAATGAATGCTTTTTTGGTAAAAACGCCCCATACCACTATTTTACTTTAATAGTGGATGCAGATCTTTCTTTAGAACAGCTTGTCTATAAAAAAGGGCGTGCCCTCTGTTTAGGTGAAAGCGCAGCATGGAGCGCTTGCAAATACCAGGCATCTGCAATGCAATAATTCTCGCATTTTAGAAACTTTGACCTATTGGTATTGTAAATGACAATCCCTTTTATTATTGCAGGTTTTTTAAACACATACATAGAAAGCATTGTCATTTACAATGCCAATAGCCCAAAATCTTGCAATTGCAAGACCTATTGCATTGCAAATGCTTGTTCAGTCAGGCTATAGTAGGAGACCAGAAGTCAAGTCAAGTCAAGTCACAAAATTTGTATAGCGCACTACATACCCAGAGGGTTTCAAGGCGCTTAGGAAGGGGAGGAGGATTATTTGTCAAATATCCACGTTTTAAGCTGCTTTCTGAACGCTAGGTGGTTCTGGGTGAGGCGAAGGTAAGCGGGGAGTGAGTTCCATGTTTTAGCAGCCAGATATGAAAAGGATCTGCCTCCCATGGTGGACTTGTTGATGCGAGGTACAGTGGCGAAGGCTTGGCTGGAAGAACGTAGTTGGCGGGGGGGGGTGTAGAAGGACAGTCGAGAGTTGAGGCAGTCTGGTCCGATGTCGTAGAGTGATTTGTGTGCGTGGGTAAGCAGTCGGAAAGTGATCCTCTTATTGACGGGTAGCCAGTGGAGGTCTTTAAGGTGACCAGAGATGTGTTCGTTGCGTGGGATGTCTAATATGAGCCTGGCTGAGGCGTTTTGGATTCGTTGGAGTTTCTTCTGGAGTTTAGCGGTGGTACCTGCGTAGAGGGTGTTTCCGTAGTCCAGTCGGCTCGTGACCAGAGCGTGGGTGACTGTTTTCCTTGTTTCGGAGGGGATCCAGCGAAATGTTTTTCTGAGCATGCGAAGAATGTTGAAGCAGGAAGAGGATACGGCGCTGACTTGTCTGTTCATTGAGAGTGAAGAATCCAGGATGACGCCCAGGTTCCGTGCGTGGTCTGTCGGGATGGGTGCTTTTCCGAGGGCTTCCGGCCACCAGGAGTCGTCCCAAGCAGAGGGGGATGTACCTAAGATGAGGACTTCTGTTTTGTCTGAGTTCAGTTTCAGACGGCTTTGTTTCATCCATTCGGCGACTTCTTTCATTCCTTCGTGTAGGTTAGTTTTGGCGGTGCTGGGGTCCTTGGTGAGAGAAAGGATCAGTTGAGTGTCATCCGCGTAAGAGATGATGTTGAGGTTGTGTTGGCGGGCGATGGCCGCGAGGGGGCTTATGTATACGTTGAAGAGGGTGGGACTGAGTGAGGATCCTTGAGGTACGCCGCAGATGACTTCAGAGGCCTCGGACTTGAATGGAGGAAGGCGGACTCTCTGGGTTCTTCCGGTGAGGAACGAGGTGATCCATTCAAGTGCTTTTCCTTGGATTCCGATGTTATTGAGGCGATGTAGAAGGGTGCTGTGGCAGACTGTGTCGAATGCTGCAGAGAGGTCGAGGAGGATGAGGGCGACTGTGTCTCCATTGTCCAGTAGAGTTCGAATGTCGTCTGTTGCTGCGATGAGGGCGGTCTCAGTGCTGTGTTTTGCTCGGAAGCCAGATTGTGAGGGGTCGAGGGATTTGTTGGCTTCGAGGAAGGCGGCGAGCTGGTTGTTGACGGCTTTCTCGATGACTTTGGCCGGGAATGGAAGAAGCGAGATGGGGCGGTAATTTTTGAGTTCGGTGGGGTCCGCTGTTGGTTTTTTCAGAAGGGCGGTGAGTTCAGCGTGTTTCCAGACTTCTGGGAAGGTAGCGGAGTTGAAGGAGCAGTTGATGACGTCTCGGAGGTGCGGTGCTATGACGAAGTCTGCTTTGTTGAAGATGTGGTGAGGGCATGGGTCTGTGGGGGATCCAGAGTGGATGGAATTCATCAGGCGGATGGTTTCCTCAGTGGAGATTGGGTTCCAGGCGTTAAGGGTGTTAACGGGGGGAAGATGGTCAGCAGATGGTAGGGTGGGTTGGTTTCCGGGTTGGTTGTCAAAGCTGTTGTGGATGTCTGCAATCTTGTTGTGGAAGAAAGAGGCTAGGGAGTCGCAGAGGGTTTGAGAGGGGGTGATGTCGTTGGAGTTGGCCGAGGGGTTGGAAAATTCCTTGACGATGTTGAAAAGTTCCTTGCTGTTGTGGGCGTTGTTGTCAAGTCGATTCTTGAATGCTGTTTTCTTGGCTTTTCGGATCAGTTGGTGGTGAGTGCGGGTGGCGCTTTTGAATGCGTCCTTGGTGCTGGTGGTTGGGTCTTTTTTCCAGGCCTTTTCAAGGGAGCGGCAGAGTTTCTTGGATTTCTTAAGATCATCGTTGAACCATGAGGCCTTCTTGTTGCCAGGTTTGCTTTGACGTTTTTTCAGTGGTGCTAAGGTGTCGGCGGTGATGGATAACCATAGGGTGAGGTTGGCGGCGGCTTCGTTGGCGTTAGAAGAGAGGGCTGGGGAGTTTCGAAGGAGCGATGCGGAGATTTGGTCCGTGGTGATTTTGTTCCAGTTTCTTTGCAGGGTAGGTTGGGAGTGGTTGATGGGTTTCGGCTTGTTGTAGGTGAAGTGAACGCAGCTGTGGTCGGTCCATAGGAGATCCGTAGTGTGGCTGAAGGAGACATGATTGCTGGAGGTGAAGATGGGGTCGAGTGTGTGACCTGCGATGTGGGTGGGGGAAGTGACTAGTTGTTTAAGTCCGAGGTTGGCGAGGTTGTCCACGAGGGTGGCGGTGTTGTGGTCGTTTATCTTTTCAAGGTGAAAGTTGAGGTCTCCCAGAAGAATATAGTCTTTGGAGGGGAGTGCGTGAGGAGTGATGAAGTCCGTGATGTCTTCACTGAATTTTGCGCGGGGTCCTGGTGGTCTGTAGAGGAGGGTGCCTCTGAGTGTGGTTTTGGGGTCGATGTGGATCTGGAAGTGAAGGTGTTCGGAGTTGGCGAGGTTGGTGTCAGAGCTGGTTGAGATGCGGATAGATTTCTTATGGACGATAGCGATTCCTCCTCCTGTGTGGCTGGTACGGTCTTTGCGAGTGATCTTATAGTCTTCAGGGATGGCAATGGTGATGTCTGGTGCGGAGGAAGCATTCATCCATGTTTCCGTAAGGAAGGCGACGTCTGGAGAGAGGGTGTCTAGTAGGTTCCATAGGTCAATGGCGTGCCTGTGCACCAATCGGGTGTTGAGAAGGATGCATTGTAGGTGGTTGGGTTCGGGAATCTGTGGTGTAGTCGTAGTGGAGATGTTGTCGGTGCCGCAGAATTTGCAGGAGTAGCAAGAGAAAGGTCCATGGGTGTGGCCAGGGGTGGCTTGGACGCAGTTGGGGGCGCGACCGGGGTTGAGGGCTAGGAGGGTGGAGGCATCGTAGGTAATGCGGGGGGGCTGGGCAGAGCGAGGGGCAGGGGGTCTGGCGCTAGGCGCGGTCCAGGCGCGGACGGGCGTAGACGGGCTTACCTTTGGCGCACCTTCGGCACGGCCGTAGCGCGTGGACGCTGCACGTGGGGGCATTGGCCATAAATGGATGGTGGAGGGGGTGGAGCGTGGGAGGGGCGGCTGGGAGGCGGGATCTGGGAGGAGCCACGGGCTGCCGAGGGTAAACACAGCTACAAAGTAGGTAAACAGTGAAAATGCACTCTACAATCGTCTCTTATCTGTAAAATCAGCAGTAGTGCGCAGAAGGACCTCTATATAGTGTCAGCAGGCAAGTACTAGCGAGCGCCGAGTACAATTCAGAGAAAGACAATTAAATAAATAATTTAAATCTGCACAAAAACGATACCGAGCGCTGAGTGCGCTTAAGCAGCAGGCAGGTAGGCATGTTTGAACTTCCACTGTACTGTGTGGCAGAATAGGCGCTGCAATCTACAGGTGGCATTTAACTTCCAGGCCCAGGGTACATGTTGAACAAGAATAATCCCTGCTAAGATTATATTATATAGGCAACATTTCTGTGTTTCAACATTTCTGTGTTTCCTATTCAGAGGGCTTGTACAAGTTATCTATGCAAAATAAATTGATTCTTGTTAAAAATGTGCAGCTCTAATCCCTTAATCAGCCAGGTTCCCAAACGTCTTCAGTTTTGAGTGGCTATCTTTAGCTGACCCAGTTTCCTTGTTTGCATCAGGTCCCATGACACCCTTGCATGCCACATGGCTCCAGATATTGAAAATGAATTTGCTCTTGCAAACCATGAGTTATGCAAAATTACTGTTTTTGCGACAAGATTCCTTTTTGTCAAGTACAAAATCTATTTTGCGAGTTGGGAAATGTTTCCAACTTCTAAAACATGTTCTGTGACTGTGATTTCGAAGGCGCGTGAAATAGGAATTCCTTCCATATTGTAATCGCAAATCAGTGAAAAGTTACTGACTCCCCAAAGAAGGTGATAACTGATTCGCTAAGGGCAAAAGAGGTCATAGTGGGCAGGCGTCCCAGGTAATATTGGGCAGGCGTCCCAGTTCATATTCTCTAAATGAAATGGCGAGTATAAACCGTAAATAAGGTTCATCATCGACATTACGTGTCTGTTGATACAACAAGGGTCTGGAAAATCCGAGACTACACCAGAACCTATTATGTGATATAACAAGGAACGAAGTTACTCAAAATGTCGGTTGATATTAAGAATATTAAAATGTTTTTTTTTTTACAAAAAACATTGACCCAGTTGTACTTAACTCTCGGAAGCCATTCAGTAGTAGTTACGTAATTAAATAAAAAAGGTAGTGAAGGTTAGCCGATACCCGGAGCAGTGTATGAAACTATAACTTAACGGCTATTTCAGTACGGAAACGATCACTGTGACAGGCCTTGGTGTGGCTTGAGGAAGGGCTCGGGAAGCCTGTCTCCATCCGAGTAAACCCGCCATCAGTATTCCAACTGGGGGCCGCGTGCTGCGCTGACGGATGATAATGCACGCCAGCGGCACGGCCAATGAAAGCATGGGCCGCGGGAGCTCGAGAACTGAGCGCTCTGCCCATGAACACAGACCAGCCGAACTCGGGAGAATATCCTGGCGTTCCTTCAGCACAGTCGCAACCTCGTTTCGTTTCATATAATATTTTTTTTTATTCCGAGTGAGGCGCGTGTGAGGCTCAGCTTCTGTTTTGATTCAAGGAGCCAATTCATTGGCTTAGCTTTGACTTGGCACGTCTTTTAATTATACTGGCCGGTGTGACTGCGGGTCTAACTGAAGGAAAACGCAGCAATTCATATTCCATTCAGCAAGGCACCGGGAGCTTCCTGTATTACCGGCTACAAGGCGCGGGGAGTACATGCAGATTTGGAACGCTTGGCGTTTCCTCTGCTTGGATAATTCCAGGCAGCGGAAGCAGCAGTTTAAGTCCCAAGGTAAGGCAAGATGTCTAGTTTCATCGAGGCCTCCCGTTATTCTGTCACACAAAGAAGGAATCTAATATAACTTTGTTGCTGTTGAACTAGATTTCTACTAAACTGGCCACGATACGGCACTTAAACACCGTGGGTCTCCTCTCCACACCATTTACTGTGCCTTGTCATTTATTCTTATCAGGATTTGGCAGAAGGATTCTTGACAGGCGTAAATGCTGTTACTACTACTGCGTAATTAACCGCTACAAGTTTGTAGAGTTTTACAGTAGTGTGGGCTGTGCTTTAAATTGGCAGGTACTGTCCGGTACTGAGTGCCTGGACTTCTTTAATTTAAAAGGGAGAGTACCTGTACTTCTTAGCATATCTCTACTACATATAATGAGAGAGTACCGGCACTTCCCAGGAGCAAACAGGTACTCTAAATGGTGAGTATCTGCACTTTTATATTTCCATTTAAAGCACTGCGTATGGGCGAAAACGAATGCCTTGGAATATGCTACCAATTACTTATCCAAAAGCATGCATGCCTCAAAACCAAATCTGCACACTTCAGAGGCGTACTTACCATTGGTGCAGCAGGTGAAGTTGAACTGGGGCCCCAAGACCTGAGGGACCTATTGAACCATGATATTTGCTATATTTTACTACCCCAACACCAGTAACAAAAGGGGTAATTTTCCTTGCCTGCACCAGAGACCATGGCATCCTTGTACTGCTGTCCTTTGTGAATCGACTATCCAGGTCCTGTAAAACCAGTACTGAAAATATTTTCACCTTAGGCAGTGGACACCAGGCGCTCAACATTTATTGGGCTCACAAGGCTTCACCCCCCCCAGTCGTGTGTGCCAGCCCGGGCGGAGACAGCTTCACGGGCTGGCGAGCATCTAATTGCAGCCGCACCGAGTACTTAACAGACCATTTACTTGTAAATGAGGCTTTTGTTATGTGTTCACCCCTTCTTACAGCCACTCTGTCTATTGTTGGAAGAATTAGCCCCCCCCGAAATATTTTTCGCCCCCCCCCCCCGAAATTTGGCTCTAGTTTCCTGCCTGGTGGATACAGTATTCGTACATGAGAAATCGACAGCAAACTGAATGTTCACCGAAGTTCAATAACAATTTGGGTTAAGTGTGGGTTTAATTTAACGTTTCTCAAGGCATCTCTTATTCATGAATAAAAAAAACAACTTCTGAGACTGGTTGGATGGGACTGTCAATAGAACCTAGGTATTTTTTACATTTCTCTTAGCTGCCAGAGCGATCAGCAGTTAGCTGTCTAGTTGCTACACATTCATCATTTCAGGCCGGCCATATCAAGCCAATGGTGGCGTCCACGCGCAGCTGTCGCACCAATGGCACAAAGGCAAGCCCGTCTGCGGCCGTCTGCACTTGCCCATCGCCAGAATCCAGAATCCCTGCATCTCCATCAGCAGATTCCAGGTATCCCTGTAAAAGGTAGGCAGATTTGAACCGATAACCTTTAAGTATTGCCCGGCGTTAGTCGCCTCTCATACCACTTGAAATTATCAAACAAAGAGGCAGGCGCTGGAGACTGGAAGGCAGGAAACAGAAGTTTATTCCGACGAAGCAGAACACATCAAATCAGACAACAGGGTATCTTCTCGAGGTGCTCTAACCGCATCTCTGAGGCCTGGCCTCTTATACACAGGTGTATGGCTTTATTGCATGAAACACATCTTTGTCAATACTTTGATGTACGGAAAGACGTCCTCGGACTCCCCGCTTCAAGCCCGTTCCCACACACATTTACAGTAGAAGTCCCCACCACGATCTCAGTAGGTGATGACTGTCGCGCAGCCGGACATTCCGCCGGTTCCCGGAATGTGTGCGGCTGATCGGATCTCATGGGGTGGGGGGGCTTTGATCAGTTGTAGATCCTTTGAAGAGGGCAGCTTCCTACTGTAGGGGGCAATAAACTGCATCCGCAGGGCCAGGTGGTGGCCTGGGATCGAGCCGGACAATCGGGCCCAGAGGAAGGGGGTTCATCAAAGGATGTGTGGTTATGAAAGAGATGGAGGTGTTAGCCGGGTACGGGATGTGGCTCCGAGGCAGGGCCGCGCTGAAGGGGTGGTTTATGGCCCAAGCATGTGAGAGCGGTTGCTGTCAGTGCGCGGGGGGATGCTTGCGAGGTCAGAGGGAGAGAGAGAGAGAGACGCGCTGGCTATCGGCAGTGGGCAGAGAGGCCATGGCATTCAAAATGGCTGCTACTTACGCGCACATATGAGCCTGAAAAGGGACAAGATGGCGCCAATAATGTTTACATCGCAATCTAGATTTTAACAGTCCTCCCTTTTCAACATATCTAGCCAGCTTGTCAATCTATGTCTATCCCCATTATATTTCGGATTACTACTTCATACAAAGCTTTCATGCGTTCAGCTTCAAAGTCCAGAGTCTTAGGGCAGATACAGTTAGCAAAATGTGAGCACAGGGGTGGCAAGCATTGAACACCCAGGCAGAATCCACATATTACGACAGTCGGTATCAATACGATCATAAACAACCTCCACTCCCAGTCCTTTACAGCACTCCAGAACCAACTCCCAAGCGACCATTCTTCTTGTTCCTGATGAACTTCTGAGGAAAGTCTGCAGAGGTGTTCAATGGCTTTGTAAACTGAGGGTGAATTGTCCGGTATGTAGGTGCAACAGCTGGACCCAATGATACGGCATGCTCCTCCACGATCCGCTAGAACCACATCTAGAACAAGGCGGTTCTGAAGAGCCACCAGGCGGACCGCCTGAAGCTCGGCTGTATTGTTCGTGAGGATGCCAGCTGTAATGTTCATTGTTGTTTCAACTGCCTGGGTCAAATGTCGGATGGCACGGCTGTTCGCCATCGGTCCCCAGAGTGGAACAAGTCCCTTCATAGCATCCAGGAACTGTGCTCCGGTGGAGTCGGCTTGCTCGATGTCTCTTGCTCGCTTTTGTCAGTGATGGTTTGCTGGAGCCACATAGGTCGGAGAAAGGATGAAGGCAATGTAACAGGTACCTCCCCAGCCCTTGGGGAGCCAGGTGTAGGTTTTCGTACCACAAACAAAGTACATGTTCGGAGAAGTGACAAAAGAGGGTGGATCAGTTGAGTCCAAAGTTCTGGTGATGCGGCAAGTGCTGTGGCATACCAACTGTGTCCCGAGGCCTTCGATGCATACAAGGCCCGAGACATTGACGACAGATAGGGCCACAGTCAGGGTGGCAGCTGTTCGTTTCCGGAGGTAGGAGAAGGTGGGTCTGGCTGGGTTGTTGAACACCTGCATTTCAACCCGTTCTTTAACAGGGATGTCCATGTGAATAGAGGTGTTGGATGTCAGAGGGCAAAAGGGAGCAGCGGTTCTTCCTGTTTTGTTCTGCCAGACCCCATGATAAAAGTGTGCCACAGTTTTGCTGGACGTGGCATTATCCCTGTAACTCTCTTGCAAGAGGATCAGCCAAGCAAGGCAGGAACCATGAACGGAGAAAGGTGAAGGGATGAAGGGGATGGAATGTCCAGTGACATGAGGTAACAACCCACATATCCAGCAATTTGTGGCATTGGCGGCAAGGTTGTGTTGGTGCAGCAACTGCACGAAGGAGTTGTTCCAGAACTCCTTACGTCTTTCTCGGAGTTGAGGTGATAGAGAGACCAGGTAGTGTCCTTTGGTGGTGGTAGGTTGTGCAGTAGTTAGAAATGTCTTATGAGCTGGTGCGCTCTCTTCCACAATCCAGAGGGTGGTCATGAGGAGGAGGCAAAACAGAAGGGCAATAAAGAGAGCAATAGTCTTTGAGCTGTGTTTTTTGTCAGTCTTTGGGTTTCTGTAGTGGCTCTTCGGATGTCCGGTTGCTTCCATCATCTTCGCGTCGGGTGCTTCCATCATCTTCGTATCAGGCGCTTCCATCATCTTCAAGGGGCTCGGTAGCGGGCAGAACCACAAACTTCGTTTGGCTTCTCTCCTGGCAGCCTTAGTAGTGTTAGGCCACCGCTCTGAGAATTGTAACTTAGTCAGTGGTCTGCTTAGCCAAAGCTCCCTCCTTTCGTCGCAGGTTATACCCTTCTCTGGATGGCACAGTGGGATCGGGGAATTCTGCCAGTTCAAGTGTCTCTGTATCAGGGTAACAGCTCAGGGATGGGCGGTCTTTGTTCAGGAGCTCTTATTGGGTGGCCACGTCTTCGGTCGTCGTCAGGGTGGAGGAGATCTTCTTACAGTGGTGTGCATGCAGCCAATTTCACTTCCCTTCCACTCGAAGAGCTGTTCGGGTGGTGATCAAAACTTGCCATGGGGCCCGTCCACCGGGGTTCCAGACTCTTTGCACGCTGAAAGTTTCGGACTAGTACGTAATCTCCCGGTTGGATGTCGTGTCCGGGGCCCCTGGAAGCATCAGGGATGGCCTGCAGCACCTGTTGATGGATAACAGGCAGTGTCTTAGTCAGATTGTACAAATAGTCAGACATTAGGACGTCCGGGACATCGTGAATGGATGTCGGTTTCGGTGCGGACCAAATGCTCATAGGTTGGCCAAAAATGACTTCGTAAGGGGTCAAATGGTGCTTGGTGGGGGTGGAACGCATTGATAGCAATGCCAGTGGGAGAGCGTCTGACCATTTCAGTCCTGTGGTAGCCACTATCTTAGCTAGTTTGAGTTTCAGCGTGGCATTATGTCGCTCAACCAGTCCAGCAGATTGGGGGTGGAAGACTCCGTGGAATTTCTGTTTTACACCCAACCCCTTCAAGATGAGTTGGATAACCTCGGCTACGAAGTGGGGGCCATTGTCGCTCCACAAAATTCGACAAAGGCCGTAGCGAGGGAAGAATTCTTTCAGTAATACCTTTGCAGTGGCAATGGCAGTGTTGTCGCGAGTTGGATAGGCTTCCACCCACTTGCTAAATGCGCACACGACAACAAGTACATACTTCAGACCTTGGCATCTTTCTAGCTGGATGCAGTCCATCTGTAGGACTTCAAATGGATGATTGGGGATACCAAACCCTCCCCGGGGTACCACTGTTCCTTTCCCAGGGTTGTGTTGCAGGCATATCAGACAATGTTGGACCAGACGTTTAGCTGAATCTGTAATCTTGTCATTGTGCCAAATTTTGGAGACAAGTTCGGCCATAGGGGCAGATCCTATGTGTGCAGGGGAGTGTGCCATGGTCAGTATGGGGATCAGGTACGAATTGGGTACCAACCATTTGTTCGTGTCTTTTGTCCGCCATCAGCCTTCATCGTCTTTCAATCCCACCCGTGCCCATTCAGTCAATTCGTGTGGTGAGCTGGCCATCTGAATGTCCCTAATAGTTTCACTAGCGTCCGTCCATTTTTCTACTTGTGACCTGGTCACATACATGCGTGTCGTTGTCTTATTCTCGGCTGTGGTCCGAGCAGTGATGTCGGCCAGTGCATTCCCCTGCCCAATGATGTCCGTCACCTTTTTGTGTGCCTGGCATTTGATTACAGCAAGTTGTTTGGGGAGGAGGACCGCTTCAGTCAGAGTGGAGACTAGGTCTCCGTGCAGGATGGGTGTGCCATGTGAGGTCAGGAATCCCCTCTCCTTCCACAAGAGCCCGAAATGATGAACCACCCCGAAGGCATACTGGCTGTCGGTGTAAATATTTGCTGTTGTTCCTGCTGCTAGGATACACGCTTGTGTGAGGGCAATCAGTTCTGCTGCCTGTGCAGATCGTTGTGTGATGCGGGCTGTCTCTACTACAGTTCGGGCTGTGGTAACTGCATAGGCAGCTGAGGTGGTGCCGTCGGGGAGTTTGATGCAAGAGCCGTCCATCCACAGCTCTCCGTCAGGGTCTGGGAAGGCAGTGTCTCGGAGGTCAACCCTACTCCTAGTCTGTTCGTCCATGAGGGTCACACAGTCATGTATAGGGGACGCGTTGGGGTCGTTCTCAGGTAGGGGCAACAGAGTGGCTGGATTCAGTGTGGTGCATCTTTTCAGTGTGATGTGGGGTGCAAGCAGAGTCAGTTCATACCCAGTCAGTCATGCACTAGTCAGATGTTGCGTCTTAGTCTGGTTCAGGAGGGTGTCAACCGCATGGGGCACTAACACCGTGAGGGAGTTCGAAAGCACGATCCCCTCACTTTGTCGGATAGAGACAGCAGCGGCAGCTACAGCTCGAAGGCAGGCAGGCAAAGATCTGGCTACGGGGTCAAGAGTGGCAGAGAAGTAGGCACATGGACGTTGCTTGGGGCCAATGGACTGAGTCAGGACAGACAAAGCGCACCCCTCCCTTTCGTGAGTGTAGAGGGAGAAGGGCTTCGTGTAATCGGGTGTTCCTATGACGGGGGCTGAACAAAGGGCGTCTCGTAGCTCTTTGAAGGAGGATTGGCATTCAGGGGTCCAAGGGAGCAGGAAGGGGACATCTTTAGCCAGCAGGGAAAGTAGTGGTTTTACAATGAGGCTGAAATTTGGCAACCACTGTCGACAGAAGGAGGTGAGGCCTACCATGGAGCGGACTTGTTTCTGGGTCTTAGGGACAGGGGTTTCTAGAATAGCCTGAATCCGATCGGGTGTAAGCTTTCTCCCGTCTTTGGACAAGAGGTGGCCTAGATAAGTGACCTGGGGTTGGCAGAATTGCAACTTCTTCTTGGAGACCTTGGGGCCATTTTCCGCGAGGAAGTGCAGGAGTTGGATGGTGGCTGTGACTGCAGGTGGAGTGGTGTTGGCTGCCAAAAGGATATCATCGACGTACTGTATCAACACCACTCCATCGGGTAACTGGACTGTGTCCAGTTGTCTCTTGAGGGCCTGGCTATAGATGCTGGGACTTTCAGTGTAGCCTTGGGGTGCTCTACAGATTCTATATGAGCGGGCTTTTAAGGTGAAGCCGAAGAGGTATCGGCTGTCTGGGTGGATGGGGATAGAGAAGAATGCGTTATTGAGGTCGATTACAGTGAAGGTGGTGGCAGTGGAAGGAATCAGAGTCAGAATGGTGGTGATGTCTGAGACTACGGGGTACTGAGGTACAATTACTTTGTTGACCTCTCGTAGGTCGATGATGAAGCGGTACGCTTTCTCATCTCCCTCACCCTGCTTCTTTACAATGGGTAGGATAGGGCTGTTGTAAACATTGCTAACCACTTCTTCTACCACTCCTGCATCTATCAGGGACTGGATAATCTTTACCAATGCTTTCTCGCCCTCTGGCGATATCCGATATTGTGGAAGTTTTGGGAGTATTGCGTCCTGTCGAACAGTTATGTGCACTGGGTCGATCATCATACGCCCTACGTCCGAGTCAGTTTTGGCTCACAGATATAGAGGTAGAGTGTCGAGCAGGGACAAGTCAGCATCAGTGATGGAAAACATGCGTCGGGTGGGACAAAGTCTGAGCAGAGTCGGGTTGTCGTACAAAAAGACTCGAACTCCGTCTTGCGAACACCTAATAGTAGCTCGAAAATGCTTCAATAAGTCAAGTCCCATAATGGCATCGGGGGTATTGGATGAGAGCAAAAACGTTGTGTCAGTGGTGTTATTTTCCAAGTCAAAGGAGATCAGTGTGAACAAGGGATTAGTGGAGGGCGTTCCATCAAAACCTATTGATGTTACGTGTGAGCCAGACAAGGGTGCCCTTGGAATCAGTTGCTTAGATAACGCACTACGTGTTGCTCCAGTGTCTACCAAAAATGGAGACTTCGTACCCAGGACCTTAGCGGTGACATAAGGACCTTGCTGGTCAACATAGAGCTCGACTGGATCCCTCCCTTGCCCTTGTCAGTCCTATGCGAAGTCATGGGTGTCGTCGCAGTCAGACTGTTGGTACTGGTTCTGTCGGGGACGGTCAAACATGTTCGGTCTGCCTAGCCTGTCGTTGTTGGTGTCGTTCGTGTACCCTCGTCCCTGTTCTCTATTTCTTGGCCCACCCACTACATCTCTTATGTCCCTATTTTTGTTCATTTCTAACAGGACCAGACACTGGGACTTCCAATGACCAAATCCTTTGCAAAATGCACACTGATTCTCGTTGATGTCTTTACGTCCAGCGTAGGGTGCGGGTGTACGGTCTTTAGGGGGTGGATTTCTAGGAGCATTCGACTGGTAATTTCCTTTGTACTGCTCCCTTCCTATAGTCACCCCCTGCAATTGTGCGATCATCACCCTTTCCTTCAGGTCCTTTTTTTTTTCTCAGTCGCCATATCATTCTCGTTCTTCTGATGCTCATAATACTGGGCCATCTGAAGGATAGCCGCAGGTTTGGAGGCCGCCCAACTACTCTCGCTAGTCTGTAGTTTCTGTGAGTTCTCCTGTGACAGACCTTTAACATAATTCTGGAGAAACAGATGATGTCCGGTTGCAGTGGTCATGTCCTGGCCACTGTAATCGGAAAACATTGTCTCGAACCGGGAGAAGTATTCTGATACGTATTCCTGGGGTTTCTAGCGGCAGGCCGTTACTATCCACCAGTCCACCTTCTTTTCTGGGATCAGGGTTTTAAATTTCTGGACAATCTTGTCTGGGAGGTCTAAAATGGATTTTAAAGGTTTCTTTCCAGGCCGTCGTTGTCTGTCTATGCCATCGAGTTGTGACCAGGTATGTCCGAACAGCTCAAGGTGGTCGACTTTCCGGATTTGCTTCCACACATCAGCTGGCAGACATAGCCCGAAAAACAAATCGATGTCCGCTAGAGTCATAATCGTCGAACCCAAGGCTGTGCCTAGTTCAGTATAAAAGGCAGTGGGGTTCTTTCGTAAGTCGGGCAGGGATTTTCGGAAAGTCAGGATGTCTTATCGATCCCATGGTTGGTAGACCCAATTATAAACTACCCTCCCTCTTGCATCTTGGTGGTTAATGTCATCATGCGTTCCCTGTCCTCGTGGGGGGACCCAGTAGGGAGCGGCCTCCTTTATAGGCATCATTGTGTCAGTTTTTTCTGTTCGGGGTTCGGTCGCTACAGGAGTCGTAGTTTTAGTTTCTAACCTCTGTTCAGTGAGGTGGCGGAAGACTTCAAGCGTACGCGTGAAGAGATCCATCACATCACACTCGCCTTCATCCCCTATGTCGACCTTCCTATACAGAGTCGTTAGGCTTTCAGGACCTTTGTCTTGGTATCGGTCCTCATAGGCATTGAGGGTGGGATAACAAAATCGCACAACAAAGTGTCGTCTGTGGCTATCGGCATATGAATTGTACATATCCGTTACGTATTCCTCGCTCTCCTTCCGTTCCACCAGTGTCCTTACTATCTTATCGATCCCTGCCCGTTCATCCTTGCTCAACCGGTTCATTCTAGTGGAATCTTTCTTTCGGGTCTCAGGGTTGTCTAATGTTACTGCTTGTGCTGCGTTGAGTACGAGGGGCTCGGCCGGCGCGAAGGCCTTGAGGACCGAGGGCCTGGCACTATTCTCACCTGTGTCGTTTGGGGCTGCGGGTGCTGTACTAAGGGTTGGGAAGGGGCGTATGGAGGGGGCATGTAGATGATTGGGGGACCCAATAATAAATCGTCATTTGCTCGTTGTTTCGAGGGTAACTCAGGGTAGAGCGTGGAGGGTGTTCTAACGGGACACTGGCCTGATGTTTCGGACTCTTGCTTCTGCTTGGCTTCCTCTCTCTCTCCTTTATCTCTTTCTCTAACTTTTTGACAGCTAGGTGAGCTGCTTTTCGTAGCTCTTTCTCTAATCTAACTTTGTTTCTCTTTTTTCATTGTTCTGCTTCTTTGCGCCACATGCCGAGACTATCAAGCATAGTGGACGTTGTCTTATTGTTACGAAGGGCTGTTTCCAGCACATTTATTTTATCGTCATCGAAGGATCCTATCAGTGGCCACTGACTTTCCTGATCGTTTCTTGTATATTTGTGCCATAGTTTGCTGTAAGCTACAGCGACTAATCCATATTTGGTGAACATGTCCTTATTAGGGGTGCCTTCCAGTGGAGCTGGATGGTTCATCTCTAATAAGCGGTCCGGGCTGAACCAACTACCAATCAGTGGGGAGAAAATAGGCATGACAGATTACAAAGGGGGACAAAGGTCCGCACTACCTATCCTTCACTACTTGCAAAGACTAGACAGAATATTTCTATTCTACGTTATTTGCAAACAGAGAACCAACTTCGAACAATCAATGTTCGGACAATCAATCAATCAGTGGGGAGAAAAATAGGCACGACAGATTACAACGGGGGACAAAAGTCTGCGTTACCTACCCTTCACTATCTGCAAAGGAAGAGAGAATATTCCTATTCTTCCCCGTTTGCAGGCAGAGAATATCTCAAAAACAATCAATGAGCAATACTAGTATTTTCAAACAATCAAACAATCGTTTCGCAATTTGTCGTGTTACATGACCTTACCCGGACCGCATGGACAGTTTCCCGCCTTCCGCTTCCAGCGCCCGATCGTCCTCTATTTTCCGTAATTGCCGCGGCACTCCTGATGGTTCCCAGTCAGGACCATAGATCACTCGAGAGAGGTCTGCTCGGAACCGGTGAAGTTCGGATGATCGGCTGCCAGACGAGGGTCTATCGGGCAGGTGCACTCCCGATCGTTGCAGTCATTCACTCTGTCGTCAGGACCTCTCCCACTGGATCCACCTGTCGCTGATGGGCCCCACGTTTGGGACGCCAATTGTAAAAGGTAGGCAGATTTGAACTGATAACCTTTAAGTATTGCCCGGCGTTAGTCGCCTCTCATACCACTTGAAATTATCAAACAAAGAGGCAGGCACTGGAGACTGGAAGGCAGGAAACAGAAGTTTATTCCGACGGAGCAGAACACATCAAATCAGACAACAGGGTATCTTCTCGAGGTGCTCTAACCGCATCTCTGAGGCCTGGCCTCTTATACACAGGTTTAAGGCTTTATTGCATGAAACACATCTTTGTCAATACTTTGATGTACGGAAAGACATCCTCGGAATCCCCGCTTCAAACCCGTTCCCACACACATTTACAGTAGAAGTCCCCACCACTATCTCAGTAGGTGATGACTGTCGCGCAGCTGGACATTCCGCCGGTTCTCGGAATGTGTGCGGCTGATTGGATCTCATGGGGTAGTGGGGCTTTGATCAGTTGTAGATCCTTTGAAGAGGGCAGCTTCCTACTGTAGGGGGCAATAAACTGCATCCGCAGGGCCAGTTGGTGGCCTGGGATCGAGCCGGACAATCGGGCACAGAGGAAGGGGGTTCATCAAAGGATGTGTGGGTATGAAAGAGATGGAGGGAGGTGTTAGCCGGGTATGGGATGTGGCTTCGAGGTAGGGCCGCGCTGAAGGGGTGGTATGGCCCAAGCATGTGAGAGCGGGGGCTGTCAGTGCGCGGGAGGATGCTTGCGAGGTCAGAGGGAGAGAGAGAGAGAGACGCGCTGGCTATCAGCAGTGGGCAGAGAGGCCATGGCATTCAAAATGGCTGCTACTTACGCGCACATATGAGCCTGAAAAGGGACAAGATGGCACCGATAATGTTTACGTCGCAATCTAGATTTTAACAGTCCTCCCTTTTCAACATATCTAGCCAGCTTGTCAATCTATGTCTATCCCCATTATATTTCGGATTTCTACTTCATACAAAGCTTTCATGCGTTCAGCTTCAAAGTCCAGAGACTTAGGGCAGATACAGTTAGCAAAAAGTGAGCACAGGGGTGGCAAGCATTGAACACCCAGGCAGAATCCACATATTACGACAGTCGGTATCAATACGATCATAAACAACCTCCACCCCCAGTCATTTACAGCACTCCAGAACCAACTCCCAAGCGACCATTCTTCTTGTTCTGATGAACTTCTGAGGAAAGTCTGTGGAGGTGTTCAATGGCTTTGTAAACTGAGGGTGAATTGTCCGGTATGTTATGTCACAATCTAGATTTTAACATCCCCTTAGATTGGTCTATTCTATTGAAATTCTATAAGACATAGACAAAATAAGTAAAATAATTGCCCCCCTTGAGCCTAGCTGTAATAACAGCTTTCCTGTGCAGCTAGAAGGCTCTGTGGCTTGTCATAATTGTAAACTTTACTGTACTGAGCCCACTACTATATCTAACAAACCACCAGAACCTAAAAGTGCTCATAAATATTTGTCAGCTGCCGCCCCAGGTGATGTACAGTTGCTTCCCCCTATAGAGGATTAGTCTGCTCCCAATAGATGCAGGAGTTTACTACTCAATGTTAGGTATTTGCCCAAACATGCAGTGTAACTCTGGGATTTATTTTCGCCATTATCACCTGAAGTTGGTTTCGTAACAGAAACCTGGTGAAGTCCCTCTTCTCTGCTAGCCATTACACTTTCATTACCCAAGAATTGTAAAATCCTTAAACTGGACAGGAAAGGCAAGGCTAGAGGAGGCATGGTTAGTGTCTTTAAAGACTTAGTTAAACTTTTATTACTTGGTTTCATTATGGAAGATTGGGCGAAATTAGCATTTTTGAAAGTTTGAAGTTTCTTCCAATGTAAGCTGGAAAGGTGCATTAGCATATCATCCGCCTGGTCTAAAAAGTACTTCAGTCAACGTTTACTGGAATATATTGCGCTTCGTGTACTTGTAGCACAAAACATTCTCTTTTTGGGAGACTTCAGTTACCTTGGGGGAGATTCCGCTAATTTAGAGACCAGTAAACTGTTTTCTGATCTAGCAACATTTGGACGGCTCCAAAAAGTCAACGGAGCAATGCATAAGGCAGGGCATACTCTGGACCTAATTTTTGACAATATGTTCAGCTTTAATTTGTGAATTGCCCAAACCTTTACCTTGGACAGACCACCCACTTATCTGTTTTCAGATCTTAAGAATAATGAGATAGAAACAATTAACATAGGCCATAAAAATATTACTAGACAGTGACGGAAAATTATCCCTGATTCCATGGCAAAGGTGCTGAAAGCCTCCGTCCCCTCAGAGGATCTGGAGGTAGAGCAAGCACTTTCTGAATGTGACAGAGTCCAGGAGGAGGCTTCTGATAAAATAGCCCCTCTGAAATAGTATGATATTTGAGCACACAGACCCCATGTCCCTTGGTATTCAGCAGAGTTAAAAATAGAGAAAGCCTCCACCAGGCTTGCGAAGACCTCTACTTTATCGCACTTCCCTTGAATTGTACTACCAGTAGATTTGAAGGTACTACTCCGAAGTCTTTTCAGCAGATCCTTGTTGCAACTAAGTCAGGCTCCCCCTTAGATGTCTGCCCACCGAGAATAGTGGCTGACCTCTCCAATTTGCTTTCCCTTTTGATCTATTAACACTGGAAAAATCCCATTGGATTGGAAGGCAGCTCAGATCAAACCTATACAAAAAGAGACCAATCTGTAATTGACCAATTTAGCCAATTATTGACCCAATTCCTTGCTTCTCCTACTGGGGAAGAACCAGAAAACACATAAATAAGCAACTTACAACCTATCTGGTGACTAATAACATCCTAGACCCATCACAGTCTGGTTTTAGAACATCACATAGCATAGAGATGACTCTGATAGCGAGCACTGACCACATCAGATGCTCACTCGATGCCAATTTACCATCCATATTGTTGCTGTTGGACTTGTCTGCAGCTTTTGACAAATTTAGTTTCAGTTTAACTTTTTCTGTGCTCATGGGGCTATCTCAGCCCCATGTTACCGAAACAAATGGGAGAGGTATCATTGGAAAGGGGAGAATCTACCCTTTCCAAAGGTAGCCATCCTTAGTGCATCACTTATTGGGTATCACCGCAGGAGGGCAATACCCAAGCAGGGTTCCTTCCACTAGACACCAGGGAGGGGGAGCGGCTCCTTGGCCAAGAATCTTTGCTCCCCCCATTACTAAAAGGCATATTTAGTTTTTATACCACCTCTGGGGGGCAGATAGGGACAGTACCCCCATTCTGCCCCAGAGGGGGCAGAGAGCACCCTAGATACCAGGGATTATATTTGTATAGTTCAGGTGTTGGGGCTGCCTAGAATGGGCATGCCAATGCTCCCACAGCCCCCTAAAAAATGCCACAGTCTTTCTGCCCTCGAGAGGTAGAAACTGAAATGGCCCCTGATCTGCCCCAAGGGAGACAGAAAGCCGACAAGGCACCATGGCTTCGGTTATTTTTTAAATGTGGGGGGGGGGGCTGCCCAGAATGGCCATAGCCACTGCCCTACCCCAAAACAAATTGCAACAGTCTTTCTGCCACCCCAGGGGGCAAATGGGGGCAATAGCCCCTTATCTGCCCCCCTGGGGGAAGAAAGCCTACTGAAGGACTGGGCTATTCTAAGGCCCAGCGGTGCCAGGGGACAACACCTGAAACCTTCGTGGGTTACCTGTTCCGGCGTACAAATTACAGAGACACAGGACACTTCCTTCGGCGTCAAAGATCGAGGTTTATTTACTGCAGGGAACACAGAAGTCACAAGAAGTACAACGCATGTAGGTTCTAGGAGACTGCTTCAAATTGCAAAAGTGGATCGCTCCTTTTATACATATTTCCGTCATAGGACAACATGGCGAACAAAAGGTTACAATTCAGTTCCCACAGTAAACTTCAAAAGGGCTGCGTTCATGTATTCAGGATCCCGGAACATAATTACAGTAGCATCGCCGGTTCCTAACTGTAAAAGTACATTATTCCAGCATTAAGTACATTCCATTCCGGCTGTAAACGAGTTTGAGAGAAGACAGAAACAGGTGCAAGGGAAGACAAAGATAGACAACAGATTGAAAAGAGGGTAGGGGGGCGATATCGGAAACACAATTGCAGGATCAAATAATAATAATGAATGCACGGCTGAAACAATAGACCGGCACGGCAAGATGAGCCTTGAGCGGGGCCATCTGCCATTACAGTATCATCCTCCTCATCATAAAGACACCCTCAAAGAAACACGTGTCTTCCGCAAGAGTTTGGGAATCCCAGGGTCACGAAGCGGACAGTGTCCGTTCGCTGGCTACTTGAGGGCAAGAGACAAAATGGATGCCGTATCTAAAATGGAACCCGTGGGTTCAGATGAAGAAACCCACGAATAAGACGAACGGTTCAGGCCAGCATAGCGAAAACGCGTACACCCACTAAACTCGTCATTTGCGGTTCATAGATACCAAACTCGTCCATATTCGAACAAGCCGAAAACACCACTTATAATTGTCACAGAACCTCAGACGCTCCTTTTGCCCTCATGTAGGCAAGCACTAGTCGATATCAGAATCAATCTCGATATTCAACAGATCATTCAGATGTTGCTGCAACATTATTCTATCCATCAATTCTTCCTTGGTAACAGATGGCCGTCTTATACACGTCGTAGCACAGAGGCCACATAAGGCAGGACCACACTGTACGCAAAGACAACACGTGAACAAAAATGCTACAACAACCCCAATGATCATCAGAATCTTCCAACCCCACGTCGACATCAGGCCCCAAAACCATCCTAGTAGCGTCCAATCACCTACGTCCACGTGTATGGACTCGGAGATCTTATGCAACTTCGAGATGGCTTGATAGACAGTTGGAGCGTTATCAGGGATGAAAATACAGCAACTCGAATGGATCACCTTACATACACCACCTCTATCTGCAAGAACAATGTCTAAAACCATACGGTTTTGTAACGTCATAAGCTTGTCCGCCTGAAGCTCTGCTGTCAGATTACCAAGAGCACTTGCAGTTATATTAGCAGTCGATTCTACCACACGAGTCAACTGTCTCAGGTTCCAACTATTGATCATAGGTCCCCAAAACGGCAGAAAACCCTTAAAGAAGTCTCCTGCTTCTTGACCGGCAGTGTCTTCTTCGCTAATAACGCCTCTCACAACTCTAGTCTTGTGATAGTCCGACCCAACTGTGAAGGTCGGCGGCAACAGATTCGCAATATAACAGGTGCCCGAGAAGTCACGAGGCAACCATGTATATGCGCGGTCGTAACATACAAAATATGTACCCTTGGCAGTCAGAAGAACAGGGGAAGAGAGTGTTGGTAAAACATACGTTTCAGTGCAAGCACTCCTCCCAAGCTGAGCTCACGGACTTCGGCCAAGACCTTTCAAGCAGAAATTACCGAGATGGGGTACGATCCAGATTGGAGACGAGCTTTTAAGCTGTCTATCACCCACTGACATGCTATACTCAGCCTCACTCAGATCCCTGTATGCTCGCACCTCTTCCTCTGGGATAAGCGATGCGTCAAAAATATCTCTATCTAAATCAGCAATCGCTCTTGCCAAAGGCTTGTGGTATGGGCCAGGACCATGATCTGCAGTGCGTGGCTCTGGATGGGGGTAGGAATCTAGTGCGCTACGAAACATAGTTTGGAATGCTCGAGCTGACCCCTGGGAACTATAATGAAGGACCAAATACAGAATTCCCCTATCCATGGTATGTGGCATTAAACCACACACCCAACAGTTAGTAGTGTTCCTCACCAACTGATGTTGATGAAGAAGCTGGACAAAGGAGTTATTCATGAATTCCGCACGTCTAATCTGTTCATGTTGAGGCAGAGGGTGGAAGGAATGTGGAGAAATAGTAGGAATAGATTTTTGGTTCAGAAGAAGAAGTAGGTAACGACTGTAGTCCAAAATACACTCCACCCACCAGTAACATGGAAACAGTTAAGAACAGCAGGAACACCTGAAACAGAAAGCATTTTGTTCGTACAACCCTATGTAACGTCGATCTTTGAACTAACATCTTCTCCACTTCCGACAACTTTGAGAATTCCATCCTCTAAAAACCGTCCGCAACGTTCTTGACGCACTTCGTTCTGAGTAGCGATTATCAATTCCCAGGAGTTCCCAGGAATCGATAAAAGTACCGACCTAGTGTCAGGAACCTGCTAAACAGAAGGAAGTACCCGCACGGCCCTACGGTCAACCCGGGTGTAAGGTTTTCTTTAATCAAACATTCAATTTTAGTGCAAATCTCTTAGCTGTGGAAAAAGAAACATACGTGGAAAAGAACTCAAGAATTAATGGAAGATGCAATTGTTCATAATGTTCAAAATGACAATAAGGGGTAATATGAATTCAAAAAGGGCGAAAACAAAAAGTTTTATTAGTCTTTGTTGCGAGAATGAAGAAAATATCTGCTTCTTCCAAGACGAGTCTGTTCTTCAAATAATTTTTCAGGTTGCGGAACAGAGTCCTGTCGATCAGATGATAGTTCAAGTCTTGAGTTTTCCAATGATGAAGGTTCAACAAATGTGTCTGACTGCAATGAAGTGTTTTCTACAAGTTGAGCATCACTGAACGGCACAAATTTTATCGGGGTCTCGGTTTCCGTTGCGGCGATTCCTGTCCTCACCCACGAATCTGCCGGTAAAGGTATGGGCACCTTTTTGGTGTGGGTGGCATGCACCCAATTTTTCCGGCCTTCCAAACGAACTGCAGTCCTTGTGGCAAGGAGGACTTGGAATGGTCCAACGAATCTCGGCTCCAAATTGCGCTTCCTGCCGAAATTACGGGTAACCACCCAGTCACCCGGTTGGAGCCGATGTCCAGGACCCTCTGTCTGTGCCGGCAGTGCTTCAAAGACCTGTTGATGAATTAACCTCAGTTTAGCAGTCAGATCATGAAGATAATCAATTAACATTGGGTACTCAAGACTATCGAAGGCCTTAGGCCTCGGAACCCCCCAAATGTTCGCAGGACGGCCGAACACAATCTCGTATGGGCTAAGCCCTACTCGAGAGTGTACAGTCGCCCTGGTCGACAAGAGAGCCAGAGGCAAGGCATCAGGCCATGACAAACCAGTCGTAGCTTGGATCTTAGCAAGTTTGAGTTTCAGAGTACCATTGTACCTTTCGACTAAACCTGCTGACTGGGGATGATTGGCACTATGGAATTTTTGTCGAATTCCAAGGCCTTTACACACACTCTGCATCACACTCCCCACAAACTCACTTCCGTTACCCGACCATACAATTCGTGGCATTCCATACCGAGGAAAGTATTCCTTCAGTAGGACCTTTGCTGTGGACAAGGCAGTATTATCTTTAAGAGGATAAGCCTGGATCCATCTGGAGAATGCGCAAACCACAACTAAAACGTACTTCAGATTATTACATCTCTCCATATGGATGAAGTCCAGTTGGATAACCTCAAAGGGACATGTAGGAGGAGCAAAA
Source organism: Lissotriton vulgaris (assembly GCF_964263255.1). Lineage (NCBI taxonomy): Eukaryota > Metazoa > Chordata > Amphibia > Caudata > Salamandridae > Lissotriton > Lissotriton vulgaris. Next base: position 1,305,709,777 of record NC_141694.1, read on the forward strand.
TGGCCAGGTGGAGTAGGAGTGCCCTTGCCAGGATTGTACATCATGCATACCATACAATTCTTAACCACTCTCTCAGCACACTTAGCGATACCATCATTCTTCCATACAGGGGACAGCAACTTGCAGATTCCTTTCGCGCTAATATGTGACAAGCCGTGAGCCATAGTCACAACGGCTAGCACATATGCATCCGGCAGCATCCATCTCTGATTTTCCGACAAATCAATCCAACATCCGTGCGCATCTAACTTTCCCGTGCTTTCTTTCCACTTAGTCTTTTCAGTTTCGGTGGCCTCATTCTGAATCGCTTTCACGCTCTCAACAGTGTCCTCACACATACCAGTCTCTGCAGGCCACCTTACTGAACTCGTAACATACCTTCGGGTTGCAAGGTTTTTAGCTGTCTCTTTAGCAATCTCATCCGCAAACGCGTTACCACAACCAACATCATCCGTCACCTTTCGGTGCGCGCTGCATTTAATAATCGCCACCTGCTTAGGCAATGTAAGTGCGTCCAAAAGATCATTCACGAGCTGTCCGTGTTGGATCTTCGTGCCATGCGATGTCATAAATCCTCTTTCTCTCCACAGACGACCAAAGCTATGTGCAACGCCAAAAGCATATTGACTATCAGTAAACACATTCACTCGCTTTCCCTTCGATAAAGCACACGCTCTCGTCAACGCAATCAACTCTACCGCCTGCGCGGAATTCTGACTCAATCTTGCAGTTTCCACAACCGTACTCAATGTCACCACTGCATACGCAGTCGTCACATCACCATTTGGCAACTTAAAGCACGAACCATCAACATACAAAGTACCATCGGGATCTGCCAATGGAGTGTTTTTTAGGTCAACACGACCCTTCGTTTCTTCATGTGGTGGTACATCATCTGTTTCCATATGCGTTGGCAACAACGTCGCCGGGTTTAGTACATTGCAGCGCTTTATTTGTATATGACTTGCCAAAAGCGTCAACTCATAACCGGACAACCTTGCGCTCGTCAAGTGTTGGGTTTTTGAACGATTTAAAAGAGTGTCAACTGCATGCGGAACCATCACCGTAAGCATATTATCCATGACCAATCCTGTGGACTGTCGAATGGACACCGCAGCTGCCGCTGTCGCCCTTAGACAACTCGGCAATGCTCTAGCTACTGGGTCCAAGGTCAAGGAAAAATATGCACATGGACGCTGCTTGCCACCAAATTGCTGCGTCAAGACACTCAACGCACAACCCTCTCTCTCGTGAACGTATAGTGTAAACGGTTTGCTGTAGTCAGGAGTACCTAACACAGGAGCCGAACACAACGCATCACGCAATTCAGAAAAACTTTTCTGACACTCTTCAGTCCATGGCAAAGGAGTTGGAACATCCTTGCACGTGAGGGCTACCAATGGTTTCGCTAGTAATGAAAAATGTGGAATCCATTGCCTGCAGTACGACATGATACCTAGAAAGGCACGCACATCTCTTTGAGTTGTTGGCACAGTCATTCGAGCGATCGCTGCAATTCTCTCTGGGGTCAACCTTCTTCCCTCCTTTGACAATAAGTGACCTAGATAGGTTACTTCTTGACAACAATATTGCAGTTTAGAAGGTGACACCTTATGATGTAAGTCACAGAGATGCTGTAACAGCGATACTGTAGCAGTTTTGCAAATCTCTTTGGTATCGGCAGCCACTAACAAGTCATCAACATACTGGATCAAAGCTGCACCAGCCGGTAACACAAACGCATCAAGTTGACTCTTCAGGGCTTGGCTGTATATCGATGGACTCTCACAATAGCCCTGAGGAGCGCGTTTAAACCTGAAGCTGCGACCACCTAATGAGAAACCGAATAGATCTCTGCTTTCCACAGCAATCGGAATGCTAAAGAAAGCATTCTTCAGATCGATCACTGAGAACCAAGAAGCGGAGGCTGGAATCAGAGTCAGTAAAGCCGTAATGTCAGGCACCACAGGAAATTGTGGAATCACAATTTTGTTCACCTCCCGAAGATCAATGACAAAACGATACACAGGAGGCTTAGATGGATCAGTGCGTTTAAAAATAGGTAACACAGGACTATTACACACATTTCCCTGAGTTTCCTCGATAACATCTTTCTTGATCAAATCATAGATGATCGCTAACAACGCTCGTTCACCATCAAGAGAGATACAATACTGGGGAATACGTGGCAATCGTACATTCGATTTCAATTGAACAACATAAGGTGAGATGTCCAGCAGGCCCACGTCATTGGGACCTGTAGCCCACAAAGACTTAGGAAGAGAACTCAATTCCAGTGTTAGCTTATCAGTTGACAAATACATAGGAGAGATCACTCTCTGACCTAAAGTAAGCTCCACTCCCGCAGGAGAACAGTACAGAGTCGCATATAACCGTTTCAGCAAATCCAGGCCCAACAGATTCTCACCACAACCAGTAGTCAAAATCAAAGGAGCTTTCAGCTCACGAGGCCCAATTGTGAGGGGCAAAGGGCAAGAAACCGGATTGCTAACGGGGGCGCCAGAGAATCCAACGGAAACATTCGTTAAGCCAGACAAAGGTGCGCTAGGGAGTTTCGAATGCATGATGGAACTTTTCGCTGCACCAGTGTCCTACAGAAAAGGCTCAACTACGCCCGATGTGGCAACTGCGACGTAAGGCCCTCTCTGATCAACCGGAACTGATACTACTCCCTCTCTTTGTCTGTGGCTGTCCTAGTAATTACCGTCATCAATATCATGCTCGACGTAACAATCGTCCACATGATACTGTGCAGATCTACCTGACGAGGAACCACGCTGATCAAAGCAATTATTTGAATCTGATGAATTATTAGAACGATCGTTCTGATTTTGAGTAACACCACGACCTCTACCTCGTGAAGCCTGTTGAGGACCACTACAACCTCCTCGAGCCGAACCACCACTATTTCGGTCGCGCAAGACCGGACAATCAAACTTCAAATGACCCTCACCTCTACAGTATGCACATTGATTATATCCGAGCATAGATCTCGGCGTGGAAGAGTCATTACACGACTGCGACCTAGAAGATTGTGATTGTGATCTATTCTGTTGCTGGGAGGCATTTTGATTTGAGCGCGGAGGATATGCTTGCTGTAACAAAACTTTTGTTTTAAGATCCTTTGTTTTCTTATCCGCACGATCATTTTCCTCCTTTTCTCTATTTTCGTAATATTGAGCCGTGGCTAATATCTGAGCAGAGGTAGAAACAGCCCACGAACTTTCAGAGTTTTTCAGCTTATTGCTGAGTTTAGGCAACAAATTCGATACAAATTTATCTACAAATAATCGCTGACCTCCCTCAGTGCTCATATCCTGACCACTATGATCGATGAATGCCTCCCCAAATCTCGTAAAGAAATCGGAGACACTCTCGTCCTTCTTTTGCTTGCACGCAGACAATTTATCCCAATTAACCTTCATTGCTGGCATAAGTGTCTTCATAAGTGTAATGATTCTTTGAGGCAGAGCCGTAATTAACTGCTCAGGCTTAGCCCCACCAACCTGCAATGCGCCAGCCGCTACAAGTGCAGCCCAATCACCGCCTAACTCAGCTGCGTGATTCTCTTGACGTATTTTCGCCCAAATTGGTTGAGGTACTACGTTACCGAACAACATGTCGATATCGGCAAGATTCCTAATAGTAGCATCCACAAGTTGGGATAACTCCTTATAGTAGCCTGCCGGATTTTTGCGGGGGTCAGGCAAAGATTGTTTCACCTGCAAAACTTTTGATCGCTTCCATGGGAGATGTATCCAAACTCTCTGGAAGTGTGGCAAAATCAGAGGAGCGACATTAGCATCACCTGGCATCCACACTGGGGGAACTTCACGCATGGGATACTGCTCAGGTGTTGCCATCCATTCCTCAGTTTCATCCTTAAACAGTGCTCGAGGTAGTACAGTAGGCCGAAAAGATAGAAGATGTTCTACAGCACGTCGAACATTACTACCCACAATCATACCACTCGAAAACTGATGCTGAAGTTCAGTCACATCGGGCGGCACATTGTCTACCTCATCATTATCCATCACTTCTCGTAAACATTTACACATTTCCTCAAACACAAATCTCTGTGTGGGCTCGTTAAATTGAGAGAACGTCTCAAAAATTATGCGCGGGGTATGTTTAGTGGGATACCTAATCCAATGACGCGCCATTTTTATTAACGTATCACGTTCCCTACCATCAGGAATTTGACTTCGTCTTTGAGGGACATCAGAAACATCGTACCCAAGAATCGGTCCAAAAGGAGAGTAAAGATTAGCAACAGCATTAGGTATGCGACTGCGAACAGACTGAGAAGAGGAGAGAAGTACAGGAGCAATAACATGGGGACTAAACACAGGAGCAGTAGGAGCAGTAGGAGTAGCCAAAAGAGCAGAAGTAGCGGGAACAGTAGACTGAGAAGGTATAGGCAGTGGAGCAGTGGGAACAGGAGCAGGTAAGGGAATAGGAACGACTTGGGGAACAAGAGGATTCGGAAGAACAGGACCAGCGACAGGCTGACCAGCAGCTGCCGGAACAACAGGTTGAGGAACAGGAGGAACCACAGGGACTGTAGTATCCTGTGCGTATGGAGGTGGTGACTTCAGTAGATAGGACAACAAAGGGTCCTCTAACGCTTCCTCTCCCTTCTTATCAGCATTTGACGGTAAAACGGGATAACACTTATCCACCGCCATACGTTGTAGTCTATCAAAAACGTCCTTTTCCTTCTCTTCTTTGTCTCGCTGAAACTGCTCTGCATTTCTCATCGTCGTAACGATACCTTCCCTCTTATTTCTTTTAAGCTGTTTGATTTCTTTCTGCTTGGCCTCTTTACGCCATAACCGAAAGGAATCAAACATGGCCGGCCTAGACTTCTTCTTGAACAATTTTGCTTCTAGATTATCCAAAATTGCTGTTTCGAAACTACCATGAGGTGGCCAACTAAGGACACCGTCATCTTTTGTGTAGCGGACCCAGCAATCATTATATGTGATAGGACCCACTCCATGTCAACTATATAACTCATAGACCGGAGTTCCAACTGGAGGTATCGGGCATGAGTCCTCCAATCAGGAATCCGCACCACAACTTTTAAAGCAACTAAACAAAGTACTACGGCCAGGCATTGTGCACACTAACCGAGTTTCACAAACTTCAAGGGTTATTGGATTACGATGTCCTCGCAAAAATGCAAAACCCTCGGTTTTTGGCAATTGCAATCGTCAAATAAAACCCAACAACTAAGAACCACAAATGCAATGGAACCATGCAAACAACCAAGCAACAGCAACAACCAAGGACTCTGGGAGCGACCCACAAATACTTAACTGAAAGAGCAATGGCGTCACCAGGAAGGCCCGTCAATCGTCTCGCTGTACAAAGGACTACGCCAGGCGCCAAAACAGGTCGACAGTCAGGGCATCAGTCCGTCGCAGCCGTCAGGAGGCGGGGATCTTCACGGGAAAAGTCTTCGGGCCACTTGTTTCAACAACAGGATCGATGAAGCGGGGTGCACCTTCCCTCGGAGATTTCACACGAAGTTCCTCACGATCGTCGGGCTTTGGACCGGTACCACTGATGTCGCCCCACGTGGGGCGCCAACTGAAGGACTGGGCTATTCTAAGGCCCAGCGGTGCCAGGAGACAACACCTGAAACCTTCGTGGGTTACCTGTTCTGGCGTACAAATTACAGAGACACGGGACACTTCCTTCGGCGTCAAAGATCGAGGTTTATTTACCGCAGGGAACACAGAAGTCACAAGAAGTACAACGCATGTAGGTTCTAGGAGACTGCTTCAAATTGCAACAGTGGATCGCTCCTTTTATACATATTTCCGTCATAGGACAACATGGCGAACAAAAGGTTACAACTCAGTTCCCACAGTAAACTTCAAAAGGGCTGCGTTCATGTATTCAGGATCCCGGAACATAATTACAGTAGCATCGCCGGTTCCTAACTGTAAAAGTACATTATCCCAGCATTAAGTACATTCCATTCCGGCTGTAAACGAGTTTGAGAGAAGACAGAAACAGGTGCAAGGGAAGACAAAGATAGACAACAGATTGAAAAGAGGGTAGGGGGGCGATATCGGAAACACGATTGCAGGATCAAATAATAATAATGAATGCACGGCTGAAACAATAGACCGGCACGGCAAGATGAGCCTTGAGCGGGGCCATCTGCCATTACAGTATCATCCTCCTCATCATAAAGACACCCTCAAAGAAACATGTGTCTTCCGCAAGAGTTTGGGAATCCCAGGGTCACGAAGCGGACAGTGTCCGTTCGCTGGCTACTTGAGGGCAAGAGACAAAATGGATGCCGTATCTAAAATGGAACCCGTGGGTTCAGATGAAGAAACCCACGAATAAGACGAACGGTTCAGGCCAGCATAGCGAAAACGCGTACACCCACTAAACTCGTCATTTGCGGTTCATAGATACCAAACTCGTCCATATTCGAACGAGCCGAAAACACCACTTATAATTGTCACGGAACCTCAGACGCTCCTTTTGCCCTCATGTAGGCAAGCACTAGTCGATATCAGAATCAATCTTGATATTCATCAGATCATTCAGATGTTGCTGCAACATTATTCTATCCATCAATTCTTCCTTGGTAACAGATGGCCGTCTTATACACGTCGTAGCACAGAGGCCACATAAGGCAGGACCACACTGTACGCAAAGACAACACGTGAACAAAAATGCTACAACAACCCCAATGATCATCAGAATCTTCCAACCCCACGTCGACATCAGGCCCCAAAACCATCCTAGTAGCATCCAATCACCTACGTCCACGTGTATGGACTCGGAGATCTTATGCAACTTCGAGATGGCTTGATAGACAGTTGGAGCGTTATCAGGGATGAAAATAAAGCAACTCGAATGGATCACCTTACATACACCACCTCTATCTGCAAGAACAACGTCTAAAACCATACGGTTTTGTAACGTCATAAGCTTGTCCGCCTGAAGCTCTGCTGTCAGATTACCAAGAGCACTTGCAGTTATATTAGCAGTCGATTCTACCACACGAGTCAACTGTCTCAGGTTCCTACTATTGATCATAGGTCCCCAAAACGGCAGGAAACCCTAAAGAAGTCTCCTGCTTCTTGACCGGCAGTGTCTTCTTCGCTAATAACGCCTCTCACAACTCTAGTCTTGTGATAGTCCGACCCAACTGTGAAGGTCGGCGGCAACAGATTCGCAATATAACAGGTGCCCGAGAAGTCACGAGGCAACCATGTATATGCGCGGTTGTAACATACAAAGTATGTACCCTTGGCAGTCAGAAGAACAGGGGAAGAGAGTGTTGGTAAAACATACGTTTCAGTGCAAGCACTCCTCCCAAGCTGAGCTCACGGACTTCGGCCAAGACCTTTCAAGCAGAAATTACCGAGATGGGGTACGATCTAGATTGGAGACGAGCTTTGAAGCTGTCTATCACCCACTGACATGCTATACTCAGCCTCACTCAGATCCCTGTATGCTCGCACCTCTTCCTCTGGGATAAGCGATGCGTCAAAAATATCTCTATCTAAATCAGCAATCGCTCTTGCCAAAGGCTTGTGGTATGGGCCAGGACCATGATCTGCAGTGCGTGGCTCTCGATGGGGGTAGAAATCTAGTGCGCTACGAAACATAGTTTGGAATGCTCGAGCTGACCCCTGGGAACTATAAGGAAGGACCAAATACGGAATTCCCCTATCCATGGTATGTGGCATTAAACCACACACCCAACAGTTAGTAGTGTTCATCACCAACTGATGTTGATGAAGAAGCTGGACAAAGGAGTTATTCATGAATTCCGCACGTCTAATCTGTTCATGTTGAGGCAGAGGGTGGAAGGAATGTGGAGAAATAGTAGGAATAGATTTTGGTTCAGAAGAAGAAGTAGGTAAAGCAGAAGGCAGTAACGACTGTAGTCCAAAATACACTCCACCCACCAGCAACATGGAAACAGTTAAGAACAGCAGGAACACCTGAAACAGAAAGCATTTTGTTCGTACAACCCTATGTAACGTCGATCTTTGAACTAGCATCTTCTCCACTTCCGACAACTTTGAGAATTCCATCCTCTAAAAACCGTCCGCAACGTTCTTGACGCACTTCGTTCTGAGTAGCGATTATCAATTCCCAGGAGTTCCCAGGAATCGATAAAAGTACCGACCTAGTGTCAGGAACCTGCTAAACAGAAGGAAGTACCCGCACGGCCCTACGGTCAACCCGGATGTAAGGTTTTCTTTAATCAAACATTCAATTTTAGTGCAAATCTCTTAGCTGTGGAAAAAGAAACATACGTGGAAAAGAACTCAAGAATTAATGGAAGATGCAATTGTTCATAATGTTCAAAATGACAATAAGGGGTAATATGAATTCAAAAAGGGCGAAAACAAAAAGTTTTATTAGTCTTTGTTGCGAGAACGAAGAAAATATCTGCTTCTTCCAGGACGAGTCTGTTCTTCAACTAATTGTTCAGGTTGCGGAACAGAGTCCTGTCGATCAGATGATAGTTCAAGTCTTGAGTTTTCCAATGATGAAGGTTCAACAAATGTGTCTGACTGCAATGAAGTGTTTTCTACAAGTTGAGCATCACTGAACGGCACAAATTTTATCGGGGTCTCGGTTTCCGTTGCGGCGATTCCTGTCCTCACCCACGAATCTGCCGGTAAAGGTATGGGCACCTTTTTGGTGTGGGTGGCATGCACCCAATTTTTCCGGCCTTCCAAACGAACTGCAGTCCTTGTTGCAAGGAGGACTTGGAATGGTCCAACGAATCTCGGCTCCAAATTGCGCTTCCTGCCGAAATTACGGGTAACCACCCAGTCACCCGGTTGGAAGCGATGTCCAGGACCCTCTGTCTGTGCCGGCAGTGCTCCAAAGACCTGTTGATGAATTAACCTCAGTTTAGCAGTCAGATCATGAAGATAATCAATTAACATTGGGTACTCAAGACTATCGAAGGCCGTAGGCCTCGGAACCCCTCAAATGTTCGGAGGACGGCCGAACACAATCTCATATGGGCTAAGCCCTACTCGAGAGTGTACAGTCGCCCAGGTCGACAAGAGAGCCAGAGGCAAGGCATCAGGCCATGACAAACCAGTCGTAGCTTGGATCTTAGCAAGTTTGAGTTTCAGAGTACCATTGTACCCTTCGACTAAACCTGCTGACTGGGGATGATTGGCACTATGGAATTTTTGTCGAATTCCAAGGCCTTTACACACACTCTGCATCACACTCCCCACAAACTCACTTCCGTTACCCGACCATACAATTCGTGGCATTCCATACCGAGGAAAGTATTCCTTCAGTAGGACCTTCGCTGTGGACAAGGCAGTATTATCTTTAAGAGGATAAGCCTGGATCCATCTGGAGAATGCGCAAACCACAACTAAAACGTACTTCAGATTATTACATCTCTCCATATGGATGAAGTCCAGTTGGATAACCTCAAAGGGACATGTAGGAGGAGCAAAATGGCCAGGTGGAGTAGGAGTGCCCTTGCCAGGATTGTACATCATGCATACCATACAATTCTTAACCACTCTCTCAGCACACTTAGCGATACCATCATTCTTCCATACAGGGGACAGCAACTTGCAGATACCTTTCGCGCTAATATGTGACAAGCCGTGAGCCATAGTCACAACGGCTAGCACATATGCATCCGGCAGCATCCATCTCTGATTTTCCGACAAATCAATCCAACATCCGTGCGCATCTAACTTTCCCGTGCTTTCTTTCCACTTAGTCTTTTCAGTTTCGGTGGCCTCATTCTGAATCGCTTTCACACTCTCAACAGTGTCCTCACACATACCAGTCTCTTCAGGCCACCTTACTGAACTCGTAACATACCTTCGGGTTGCAATGTTTTTAGCTGTCTCTTTAGCAATCTCATCCGCAAACGCGTTACCACGACCAACATCATCCGTCACCTTTCGGTGCGCGCTGCATTTAATAATCGCCACCTGCTTAGGCAATGTAAGTGCATCCAAAAGATCATTCACGAGCTGTCCGTGTTGGATCTTCGTGCCATGCGATGTCATAAATCCTCTTTCTCTCCACAGACGACCAAAGCTATGTGCAACGCCAAAAGCATATTGACTATCAGTAAACACATTCACTCGCTTTCCCTTCGATAAAACACACGCTCTCGTCAACGCAATCAACTCTGCCGCCTGCGCGGAATTCTGACTCAATCTTGCAGTTTCCACAACCGTACTCAATGTCACCACTGCATACGCAGTCGTCACATCACCATTTGGCAACTTAAAGCACGAACCATCAACATACAAAGTACCATCGGGATCTGCCAATGGAGTGTTTTTTAGGTCAACACGACCCTTCGTTTCTTCCTCAGTTCGCAAATAACAATCATGTGGTGGTACATCATCTGATTCCATATGCGTTGGCAACAACGTCGCCGGGTTTAGTACATTGCAGCGCTTTATTTGTATATGACTTGCCAAAAGCGTCAACTCATAACCGGACAACCTTGCGCTCATCAAGTGTTGGGTTTTTGAACGATTTAAAAGAGTGTCAACTGCATGCGGAACCATCACCGTAAGCATATTATCCATGACCAATCCTGCGGACTGTCGAATGGACACCGCAGCTGCCGCTGTCGCCCTTAGACAACTCGGCAATGCTCTAGCTACTGGGTCCAAGGTCAAGGAAAAATATGCACATGGACGCTGCTTGCCACCAAATTGCTGCGTCAAGACACTCAACGCACAACCCTCTCTCTCGTGAACGTATAGTGTAAACGGTTTGCTGTAGTCAGGAGTACCTAACACAGGAGCCGAACACAACGCATCACGCAATTCAGAAAAACTTTTCTGACACTCTTCAGTCCATGGCAAAGGAGTTGGAACATCCTTGCACGTGAGGGCTACCAATGGTTTCGCTAGTAATGAAAAATTTGGAATCCATTGCCTACAGTACGACATGATACCTAGAAAGGCACGCACATCTCTTTGAGTTGTTGGCACAGTCATTCGAGCGATCGCTGCAATTCTCTCTGGGGTCAACCTTCTTCCCTCTTTTGACAATAAGTGACCTAGATAGGTTACTTCTTGACAACAATATTGCAGTTTAGAAGGTGACACCTTATGATGTAAGTCACAGAGATGCTGTAACAGCGATACTGTAGCAGTTTTGCAAATCTCTTTGGTATCGGCAGCCACTAACAAGTCATCAACATACTGGATCAAAGCCACACCAGCCGGTAGCACAAACGCATCAAGTTGACTCTTCAGGGCTTGGCTGTATATCGATGGACTCTCACAATAGCCCTGAGGAGCGCGTTTAAACCTGAAGCTGCGACCACCTAATGAGAAACCGAATAGATCTCTGCTTTCCTCAGCAATCGGAATGCTAAAGAAAGCATTCTTCAGATCGATCACTGAGAACCAAGAAGCAGAGGCTGGAATCAGAGTCAGTAAAGCCGTAATGTCAGGCACCACAGGAAATTGTGGAATCACAATTTTGTTCACCTCCCGAAGATCAATGACAAAACGATACACAGGAGGCTTAGATGGATCAGTGCGTTTAAAAATAGGTAACACAGGACTATTACACACATTTCCCTGAGTTTCCTCGATAACATCTTTCTTGATCAAATCATAGATGATCGCTAACAACGCTCGTTCACCATCAAGAGAGATACGATACTGGGGAATACGTGGCAATCGTACATTCGATTTCAATTGAACAACATAAGGTGAGATGTCCAGCAGGCCCACGTCATTGGGACCTGTAGCCCACAAAGACTTAGGAAGAGAACTCAATTCCGGTGGGAGCTTATCAGTTGACAAATACATAGGAGAGATCACTCTCTGACCTAAAGTAAGCTCCACTCCCGCAGGAGAACAGTACAGAGTCGCATATAACCGTTTCAGCAAATCCAGGCCCAACAGATTCTCACCACAACCAGTAGTCAAAATCAAAGGAGCTTTCAGCTCACGAGGCCCAATTGTGAGGGGCAAAGGGCAAGAAACCGGATTGCTAACGGGGGCGCCAGAGAATCCAACGGAAACATTCGTTAAGCCAGACAAAGGTGCGCCAGGGAGTTTCAAATGCATGATGGAACTTTTCGCTGCACCAGTGTCCAACAGAAAAGGCTCAACTACGCCCGATGTGGCAACTGCGACGTAAGGCCCTCTCTGATCAACCGGAACTGATACTACTCCCTCTCTTTGTCTGTGACTGTCCTAGTAATTACCGTCATCAATATCATGCTCGACGTAACAATCGTCCACATGATACTGTGCAGATCTACCTGACGAGGAACCACGCTGATCAAAGCAATTATTTGAATCTGATGAATTATTAGAACGATCGTTCTGATTTTGAGTAACACCACGACCTCTACCTCGTGAAGCCTGTTGAGGACCACTACGACCTCCTCGAGCCGAACCACCACTATTTCGGTCGCGCAAGACCGGACAATCAAACTTCAAATGACCCTCAACTCTACAGTATGCACATTGATTATATCCGAGCATAGATCTCGGCGTGGAAGAGTCATTACGCGACTGCGACCTAGAAGATTGTGATTGTGATCTATTCTGTTGCTGCGAGGCATTTTGATTTAAGCGCGGAGGATACGCTTGCTGTAACAAAACTTTTGTTTTGAGATCCTTTGTTTTCTTATCCGCACGATCATTTTCCTCCTTTTCTCTATTTTCGTAATATTGAGCCGTGGCTAATATCTGAGCAGAAGTAGAAACAGCCCACGAACTTTCAGAGTTTTTCAGCTTATTGCTGAGTTCAGGCAACAAATTCGATACAAATTTATCTACAAATAATCGCTGACCTCCCTCAGTGCTCATATCCTGACCACTATGATCGATGAATGCCTCCTCAAATCTCGTAAAGAAATCGAAGACACTCTCGTCCTTCTTTTGCTTGCACGCAGACAATTTATCCCAATTAACCTTCATTGCTGGCATAAGTGTCTTCATAAGTGTAATGATTCTTTGAGGCAGAGCCGTAATTAACTGCTCAGGCTTAGCCCCACCAACCTGCAATGCGTCAGCCGCTACAAGTGCAGCCCAATCACCGCCTAACTCAGCTGCGTGATTCTCTTGACGTATTTTCGCCCAAATTGGTTGAGGTACTACGTTATCGAACAACATGTCGATATCGGCAAGATTCATAATAGTAGCATCCACAAGTTGGGATAACTCCTTATAGTAGCCTGCCGGATTTTTGTGGGGGTCAGGCAAAGATTGTTTCACCTGCAAAACTTCTGATCGCTTCCATGGGAGATGTATCCAAACTCTCTGGAAGTGTGGCAAAATCGGAGGAGCGACATTAGCATCACCTGGCATTCACACTGGGGGAACTTCACGCATGGGATACTGCCCAGCTGTTGCCATCCATTCCTCAGTTTCATCGTTAAACAGTGCTCGAGGTAGTACAGTAGGCCGAAAAGATAGAAGATGTTCTACAGCACGTCGAACATTACTACCCACAATCATACCACTCGAAAACTGATGCTGAAGTTCAGTCACATCGGGCGGCACATTGTCTACCTCATCATTATCCATCACTTCTCGTAAACATTTACACATTTCCTCAAACACAAATCTCTGTGTGGGCTCGTTAAATTGAGAGAACGTCTCAAAGATTATGCGCGGGGTATGTTTAGTGGGATACCTAATCCAATGACGCGCCATTTTTATTAACGTATCACGTTCCCTACCATCAGGAATTTGACTTCGTCTTTGAGGGACATCAGAAACATCGTACCCAAGAATCGGTCCAAAAGGAGAGTAAAGATTAGCAACAGCATTAGGTATGCGACTACGAACAGACGGAGAAGAGGAGAGAAGTACAGGAGCAACAACATGGGGACTAAACACAGGAGCAGTAGGAGCAGTAGGAGTAGCCAAAAGAGCAGAAGTAGCGGGAACAGTAGACTGAGAAGGTATAGGCAGTGGAGCAGTGGGAACAGGAGCAGGTAAGGGAATAGAAACGACTTGGGGAACCAGAGGATTCGGAAGAACAGGACCAGCGACAGGCTGACCAGCAGCTGCCGGAACAACAGGTTGAGGAACAGGAGGAACCACATGGACTGTAGTATCCTGTGCGTATGGAGGTGGTGACTTCAGTAGATAGGACAACAAAGGGTCCTCTAACGCTTCCTCTCCCTTCTTATCAGCATTTGACGGTAAAACGGGATAACACTTATCCACCGCCATACGTTGTAGTCTATCAAAAACATCCTTTTCCTTCTCTTCTTTGTCTCGCTGAAACTGCTCTGCATTTCTCATCGTCGTAACGCTACCTTCCCTCTTATTTCTTTTAAGCTGTTTGATTTCTTTCTGCTTGGCCTCTTTACGCCATAACCGAAAGGAATCAAACATGGCCGGCCTAGACTTCTTCTTGAACAATTTTGCTTCTAGATCATCCAAAATTGCTGTTTCGAAACTACCATGAGGTGGCCAACTAAGGACACCGTCATCTTTTGTGTAGCGGACCCAGCAATCATTATATGTGATAGGACCCACTCCATGTCGACTATATAACTCATAGACCGGAGTTCCAACTGGAGGTATCGGACATGAGTCCTCCAATCGGGAATCCGCACCACAACTTTTAAAGCAACTAAAAAAAGTACTATGGCCAGGCATTGTGCACACTAACCGAGTTTCACAAACTTCAAGGGTTATTGGATTACGATGTCCTCGCAAAAATGCAAAACCCTCGGTTTTTGGCAATTGCAATCGTCAAATAAAACCCAACAACTAAGAACCAAATACTAAGAACCACAAATGCAATGGAACCATGCAAACAACCAAGCAACAGCAACAACCAAGGACTCTGGGAGCGACCCACAAATACTTAACTGAAAGAGCAATGGCGTCACCAGGAAGGCCCGTCAATCGTCTCGCTGTACAAAGGACTACGCCAGGTGCTAAAACAGGTCGACAGTCAGGGCATCAGTCCGTCGCAGCCGTCAGGAGGCGGGGATCTTCACGGGAAAAGTCTTCGGGCCACTTGTTTCAACAACAGGATCGATGAAGCGGGGTGCACCTTCCCTCGGAGATTTCACACGAAGTTCCTCACGATCGTCGGGCTTTGGACCGGTACCACTGATGTCGCCCCACGTTGGGCGCCAACTGAAGGACTGGGCTATTCTAAGGCCCAGCGGTGCCAGGGGACAACACCTGAAACCTTCGTGGGTTACCTGTTCCGGCGTACAAATTACAGAGACACAGGACACTTCCTTCGGCGTCAAAGATCGAGGTTTATTTACTGCAGGGAACACAGAAGTCACAAGAAGTACAACGCATGTAGGTTCTAGGAGACTGCTTCAAATTGCAACAGTGGATCGCTCCTTTTATACATATTTCCGTCATAGGACAACATGGCGAACAAAAGGTTACAACTCAGTTCCCACAGTAAACTTCAAAAGGGCTGCTTTCATGTATTCAGTATCCCGGAACATAATTACAGTAGCATCGCCGGTTCCCAACTGTAAAAGTACATTATCCCAGCAGTAAGTACATTCCATTCCGGCTGTAAACGAGTTTGAGAGAAGACAGAAACAGGTGCAAGGGAAGACAAAGATAGACAACAGATTGAAAAGAGGGTAGGGGGGCGATATCGGAAACATGATTGCAGGATCAAAGGAGTCGTGCCTAATGAATGCACGGCTGAAACAATAGACCGGCACGGCAAGATGAGCCTTGAGCGGGGCCATCTGCCATTACAGTATCATCCTCCTCATCATAAAGACACCCTCAAAGAAACACGAGTCTTCCGCAAGAGTTTGGGAATCCCAGGGTCACGAAGCGGACAGTGTCCGTTCGCTGGCTACTTGAGGGCAAGAGACAAAATGGATGCCGTATTTAAAATGGAACCCGTGGGTTCAGATGAAGAAACCCACGAATAAGACGAACGGTTCAGGCCAGCATAGCGAAAACGCGTACACCCACTAAACTCGTCATTTGCGGTTCATAGATACCAAACTCGTCCATATTCGAACGAGCCGAAAACACCACTTATAATTGTCACGGAACCTCACTACTAGACACCATAGATTATTTATTTTCAAAGTTCAGGGGTGGGGACTACCCAGAATGGGCATACTAGTGCCCCGACCCCCCCAAAAAGTGCCACAGTCTTTCAGCTCCTCCAGGAGGCAGATGAGGGATATAGCCCCTGATCAGTCCCCGGTGGGAAAGAGAGCCCACTAGGCACCAGGGATTCTTTTTTTTTCATAGGTAGGGATGGAGGCTGCCCAGAATGGGCATGCCAATGCCCCCAACCCTCCAAAGAAAGCAGGCGGGAGACTTGAGGGAATGCTAGGTTTGTGGAAGTTTGTTGCTCCCTTTAGATTCCAGAACTTTCCATCACAGAAATGTGAGCAAAACGTTTTTTGTGTACTAAGTTTGAGGTTTGCAAGGGATTCTTCATAACAAAAACTGGTGAGAGGCACACATGTCATCCCATCATGGACTCCCCTTGGTGTCTAGTTTTAAAAAATGTACAGGTTTGCTAGGTGTCCCTAGGTGCCGGCTGCACTAGGGCCCAAAACCTACAGCTAGACACATTGCAAAAAAAAGGTCAGTGCCTTTTTGGTTTTCCACCGCCCTGGGCAGCGGCAGATCGGGGATTATTGCCCCAATATGCCACCAAGGGGGGCAGAAAGACTGTGGCTGTTTATTTTGTGGGGTGGGGACATTAGTATGCCCATTCTGGGCAGTCCCCACACATACGCATAAAAAGCCAGCATAATCCCTGGCGCCTGGTGGGAGCAGATCAGGGCGGATTGGCCTTATCTGCCTCCTGGGGGGGGGGGAAGAAAGTAATCACAAAGCCTACACACACAAGTGAAGTACCATTTTTAGTGGGAGACTTGGGGAAATGGTGGGTGGATGGAAGTTTGTGGATCTGTTCAGATTCCAGAACTTTCCATCATAGAAATGTGAGGAAAATTAGATTTTTTGACAAAGTTTTAGGGTTGCAAGGTATTCTGGGTAACAGAACCTGGCAAGAGCCACAAACGTCACCTCATCCTTCATTTCCCTTTATTTCTAATTTAAAAAAATTGATGGATTTGCTAGGTTTGCTTGGGTGCCAGCAGAGCTAGGGTATAAAATCCACAACTAGGCACATTGCGCAAAAAAGGATCAATTTTTCACTGGAAAAATGTGATGTGTCCACGTTGCGTTTGGACCGTTTCCTGCCACAGGTACCAGGCCTGTCCACACAAGTGAGGTACCATTTTTATCGGGGACTTTGGGGAATGCTGGTTGAGTGGAATTTTGTCGCTCTACGCAGATTCCAAATCTTTCCGTCACACAGATGTGAGAAAAATTAGATTTTTTTTTTACAAAGCTTGGGGTTTGCAAAGGATTGTGGGTTACAAAACGTAGTGAGAGCCACACAAATCACCTCACCCTAAATTCCCCTAGGAACCTAGTTTTTAAAAATGCATAGGTTTGGTACAGCTCCCTAGGTGTTAGCTTAGCTAGGGTCCAAAATCCACAGCTAGCCAAATTGCAAAAAAGGGTCAGTTTTTTTCACTGGAAAAATGTGATATGTCACATTGCGTTTTGGGATGTTTCCTGTTGCTGGCACAAGGCCTACCCACACAAGTGAGGACTCATTTTTATTGGGAGACTTTAAGGAATGCTGGGTGGGTAGAAGTTTGTGGATCCATGCAGATTCCAGAACTTTCCATCACAGAAATGTGAGAAAAATGTGTTTTGTTTACAAGGTTTTAGGTTTGCAAGGGATTCTGGGTAATAGAACTCGATGAGAGCCACAAAAGTCACCACATCCTGGATTTCCCTGGATGTCTAATTTAAAGAAAGGTATAGGTTTGCTAGGTTCACTTAGGTGCCGGCAGAACTACGATCCAAAATCCACAACTAGGCACATGGTGAAAAACGGGCAGTTTTCAATGGAAAAATGTGATGTTTTCAGCCCTTTCCTGTCACGGGTACTAGGCGTTCCCACACATGTGAGGTGCCATTTTTATCGGGAGTCTTTGGGGAAGGCTGGTTGGCTGGAAATTTGTGTCTCCTCTAAGATTCCAGTGCTTTCCATCATAGAAATGTGAGGAAAATGTGTTTGTTTTTTAACAAAGTTTGAGGTTTGCAAGGGATTCTGGGTAACAGAACCTAGTGAGAGCCACACAAGTCACCCCATCCTGGATTCCCCTGGGTGTCTAGTGTCTAAAAATGTATAGGTTTTCTAGGTGCCAGCTGAGCAAGGGTCCAATATCTATAGCTAGGCACGTTGCAAAAAAGGGTCAGTTTTCACTGGAAAAATCTGATGTGTCCATGTTGCTTTTTTGGCCGTTTCGTGTCCCAGGTACTAGGCCTACCCACAAAAGTGAGGTAGCATTTTTATCAGGAGACTTAGGGGAACACAATATTAGAACAAGTGTTATTACCAATTGACTTTCTTTGATTTTCCACCTTCCAAATAAAAGACCATTTGTACAAAAGAAGTCATTTTGAAAAATGACCTCAAATTTGCATACTTATATGGGTACCCACAAATTTGGAGATGTGCAAATAACCACTGCTTGTAAACTATTTTTTGTTCCCACTTCGTAAATATATAGGTTCCCTTGGTACTTATTTTCCACTCTTTATATTTTACCAAATAAATTGATGTTTACCCGTTACACAATTAAAACCCATTGCAAGACTCAGCTCAGTTATTGGCTCTGGGTTCCTCTGGTTCTTGGGGAACCTAAAAGTCCTATATAACCCCGCAACCAGAAGCATCTAGAAGATGTAACAGTATATTGCTTTAAAAAGTCTGCCATACTTGGAAGGAGTTACAGGTGAAAACGTTGGCATAAATGGCTGTTAGCTTTCTGGGATCCATTATTTCTTTTACACAGATTATCCACTAACTGGAAAGAGGATGAAAGCACAAAAATAGCAGAACTAGGCTATGTCCCGGTAAACTGCCAAAACTGTGTAGAAAATGTTGGTTTTCTGACAAATGTCTGCCTGTCCCTGAAAGAAACTGAGAAGATGTTGATTTCAGCACCACAAACCCTTTGTTGATACCATTTGCAGAGAAAAAAACACATTTTTTCTTCCGCTGCACTTTTTCCCTTGTAAAAAAAAAGCTTGCTATATTTTGGCTAATATTTGGGTCCCACCCAGGGGGATACACAAAGCCTGGGTACTCTTAGACTCCTCAGGGTGTTGATAAAAAAGGATGCAAATGTGACGCGGATACCTTATGTGGACAAAACATTACAGGGGCCTAAGCGCAAACTACCCCAAATAGCCAAAAAAGGATTAGCAATTGTAGGGGAAGGCCTAGCAGCGAAGGTGCTAAGATTCATCACAACACAACCTTGAGGCCCCTCAACTTTCATCAACTTTTAATGGTTCAGATACACACCCACCAGAATAGGCCTTTCATCTCCCTATGACATGTCACTGTAAAAGAAAACTTCCCCATATAGTGGAGTAATCACCACCTTATCTCTTTTAACATCAACCTGGCTGCCAAAAAAACACCAACAGCGGTTACTCAGAGCATAAATAACCTCAGATAATGGAAGAAGCAACTCGAGTATTAGAGCTATGCTTCCTCAAAACTTTACACAACTAAGAGGTGGGAAAGTTCATTAACTACCTTAGCAACAGTGTGGGCAAACAAATATGATTGAAAACACCCACCAAAACCAAGCACAAGATAAGGTCACCATGGATTACCAAAAAAAGAAAGAAACTTAAAACAGAATTTGGTTCATTACAACTCTAATGGGAAAATCGAAGGACACAAATGATATATTCCTAGTCTGCCTGACTGGCCTGCCCACTGTCCGTCTTGCTGTCTGTCGGATTCATACCCCTTTCCTCTCCCTATTTGACGCTGTGGTAATTGCTACCTTGAGGTGTCGTGCACAGGGAGGCTGAAGATGGTGGAGGGATCTTGGAGCAGGACTCTATTCTGCAGCAGTCAAACAGCACTGCTCTTGACAGTCCCCACTGCCCATGTGTCCTGATTGGGATGGAGCTAGGACCGTGTGAGCTGTTGTGATCTACTGCTTAGTATTTCCTCTACCCACCTTGCTTTTTGGGGATTGTCGTGACCCGACAGCCGGACACTAGGACTCTCCATTACAGGGATGACTGGTCTTTCTTTCTCCCTTCTTACCTCTGGGCCTCTAGCACCTTGGGGTATCCTATTAGATGTGGGGCTAGAACTTTAAAAGTGACAGCGGGCCATGTGCTGCTGATGTAATCTGCTGTCAATCCTAAATAGGAGCTGTATTATTTTTTGGGAGATGACAGCCCTGTCACTCTCCCCATATACACCTGTGGCCGGAACTTAAAAAATGGCATGGGCCGTGTACAGCTGGTGTAATCTGCTGCCTTGCTTACACACCAACCGACCTGCTGTTTGTTGATTGTCCAACTTTTATCTCTCCCAGCGTACTGCTGTGGCAACTAAAATCTTGAGGTGTCTTGCATTAGGAGGCTAAAGATGCTGGTAGGACTATGAGACACCCAATGGGGGCTGCACTGAACTGTAATTGTTAGGTCTGTTAGGTCTGCTTGTGTTAAGGACTGGGCAAGAAGTTTAAAAATTACAGTGGACTGCTTGAGGCATGGGCGTGCTGTGACTGAGGCCCTGACTGATTCCAGGTTAAAGATGAACCAATCCACAGCCCATCAAAGCAGGAGGAATGCAGATCTCTATTTTTAGCATGAACATGTTTAATACCTGGAATCACATAAAAGCCATGGCAGAGCTATTGATTTCCACAAGCAAGTTCAAGAACAAAAATGGAGACGCCGTAATATTTAAAGCAGATGGGTTTCTAAAAGATGTGGAGCTCTTACTGGATCCACCAAGTGGTGGCACCAATGCTTGTCCTGGTCTTCCCTCAGTTGAACACGTTAAGCCAGCTGTTATTCCCAGAAAAGTGAGTATCACCTTCCAAAAGTTTAACGCATTCTAAGATTGCCTTTGGAAAACTGAAGGTCTTCAAGGCGGCACCACTTGATAATTGGCCCTAAGAATGTTCGTTAGTGAGGACGTTATTTGTCCCTCAACTGGTAGTGTGCAATGTATGTGTAATACTGAGTGCAAACATTGGTATGAACCTGTGCCAAAGGATAAAACTGTACATACAGAGATTACAGATTATATTCTCTTAAAAGGAAGTGGCTAGTAATCAAATTTGCCTGTAGATGTTGGTTGTAACTTTCTACATTATTCTGTGGTTCAACTGGGTCAATCTGTTTTATTGGAGGAGGTGCTCGCATTGAAATCACTGGTTACAAATAAATAAGATACTATTAATAAATCGTATCAAAATATTGTTCGTCGATCTGAGACAGCCTATAGGAGATAGATCAACAGAATGGAATGCTCTTCCTGGCCGCCGGAGGGCTCCATTTGCTGCTCTACATACCTGCTGCCTGACTGGGGTGGGACGTGGTCCCCCGGCAAGCCGCCGAAAGGGAGGGGGCTGCCCTCCCAAAACACTGTAAATGCACCTTCTCACTCCTGCAGCATGGGACGCTCTTCCTGGTCACCGGAGGCCTCCATTTGCTACTCTCCCTACCTGCTGCTGCCTGGCTGGGGTGAGACAGTCCCCCAGCATGCTCAACTTGCCATGGAGAGAAGGGGGTGGGGCTGCCCTCTCGAAACACCATAAAGGCGCCTGCTCACTCCTGCAGCGTGGGAGACTATTCCTGGCCGCTGGAGACCTCCATTTGCTGCTCTCCCTACCTGCTGCTGTCTGGCTGGGGTGGGACACGGTCCCCCAGCATTCTCAGCATGCTGTGGAGAGAAGGGGCTGCCCTCTCGAAACACCATAGAGACGCCTGCTCACTCCTGCAGCGCGGAACACTATTCCTGGACACAGGAGTCCACATTTTGCTGCTCTCCCTACCTGCTGCTGCCTGACTGGGGTGGGACACAGTCTCCCAGCAAGCAGTGGAGCGAAGGGACAGGGATTCCCTTTCGAAATGCAGTAAAGGCGTCTGCTCATTCCCGCAGTGTGGGGAGTGTCGGGTCTTCTAGACTGTATGGCGCAACGCTATAATCGCTGCGCATAATAACGGGACCCGGGACACACGTTACTCTTTCCGCGTGGTCCAGACTAACCCCAAGACCACGCCCAGTTTATTATATAGTCAGCGCGGGGTGACGTGTCACGCCCACGCTAGCACACGGCTACGTGCGCAACCACTAGACTGCGGTCCCGCAGTCTCACAACATTACATTCCTTTTCACCTTTAGTAAAATAAAAACACAACACATAACAGTTCGAAAACTTTACCTAGTGCCGCATGACTAGGAAATATAATGAAAAACGGCTAAGAGCCGGTTACCAGTCTGGTGATCAGTTCTGTACTCTTAGCCCACTGCAAAGTCTGCCAGCTGCGAGGATGGAGCGGGGTTTCTCCTCAGCCCATACCCTGTGCCTTCTCCCCGAAACAAAACTCTCCGCGGGACATCTGGCTGGGCGAGAGTTGGTGACCGCCAATCCCCGGACAAATGGGGGCTAGCAGTACCGGGGCTTTCAGCAATCGGCGAGGTCCCCGCAGACTGGCCTCCTGGGGTGCCAGGCTCGCTTTCAGGTGACTCGCTGTTGTGTCCTGCTGGGCTGGACGATGACCCCCTGGATTCTTGGCTGGAGGAGTTTGCAGGTGGAGTGGATGCTCGCTTGAAAAAGGACACGTTGCGGGTGACAGTTTCTCCGTCGCGTTGGGCAGAGACCATGGTGCCAGACCGGCGGGTGACTGTCCATGGCCTGGGTTCGAATGGGAGTCGGAACTTGCTTCCTGGGTACCGGTCTCTAGCATAGACGCGATCCCGTTCTCCTATGGACGAGTCCTTGGCTCTGCGCCTGAAACTGTCGTAGTCATTTGAACGCTTCCGATTGAGCAGAGTTTGCTGGGAGCTTGCCACATTTGGGGTCCAGGTACGGTGATGAGGGATTGTGTCTCTTACTATTCTCCCCATTGCTGACGGCCCTGGGGCTGCTGTGGTCGTGCGATGGGGCGTGAGCCGGTATTCTCTTAGGAACGTGTAGATGGCTTTCTCCAGTGGTGCCTCTTCAGCGTGTGCGATCCGGATGACTTTATTGAGGGTCCGCATAAACCGCTCTACCTCTCCGTTGGCTTGAGGCCACCTTGGGGTTATTTTCTGGTGTTTGATTCCCCATTCTTGGAGGTAATCCACAAACTCTTGCCCTTGGAAGGGCGGCCCATTGTCGGTCTTCACACCTGCTCAAAGATTCCATGGGTGGCGATGATTTTTTCGAACTTTGCGGCCACGTCTTTTGCTGATAGTGAAGCTATTATTTCCACTTCTGGATATTTTGTAAAATCATCGATGACAACGAGCATGTAGCGGCCATCCGGAAGGTGTCCAAAGTCTGCGCTCACTCGTTCCCATGGCCTTTCCGGGTTGTTCTCGGTGATTACCGGGGCCGGTGACTCGGGTGGTCCAGCTGCTTGGCACCAGCGGCACCCTTTGACCAGCTGCTCGACTCGTGCATCCATCTCCGGAAACCACACTTTTGCCCGAAGTCTACTTTTTGTCTTTACCATTCCTTGATGGCCGCGGTGGGCCAGTTCAATGGCCATTTGGGTCAGACTTGTCGGCATCACGAGTCGTGGTCCTCTTTGAAGGCATCCTTGACTGTCCATTGACAGCTCGTCTTTGATCTTGATGATGGTTTCGAGAACCCGCTTGGCCTCGGGCGTCCTCTTGCTTAGTGATGTTTGGAGCGTCTTCCAGTCATTTTGTCGTAAAGCATTTGCGACTAGCTGGAGTACCTCGTCACCACGAGTCGCCTCCACGATCATGTCTATGCTCATGGGTAGTGGGCGTGAGCGCTCCAGGATTAGTCTCGCGTATTCCTCTGTTTCCTCGGCATCTTCTTTCTCCTGGTTGGTTGCCTCCCTGGGATGTCTGGAGAGGTAGTCTGCCAGATTTGCTGCACCGGGCTTAAACTCCAACTTGTAATCATACTCTTGAAGTTGAAGGATCCATTTCTCTATTCTGGGCGGAGGTTTGGACACGGATCCCCTGAAAAGTGGAAGCAGAGGCTTGTGATCGGTAGAGACGGTGAATGGGTGCCCATAGACGTACACATGGAAGTGCCTGCAGGCCCAGTGGATTGCGATCGCCTCCCTCTCTATCTGAGAATACCGTTGTTCGGTTTCGGTTAGCGACCTGCTGGCGTAGGCGATGGGTTCCCAGTCTTCTCCACCCTGGCTCTGTGTTAGCACTGCTCCCAAACCGTATGGGCTTGCATCCACGGCTATGTTGGTTGCCTTAGTAGGGTCGAAATAGGACAGCGTCGTTTTGGCCGAGAGAGCCGCCTTGGTGTTTTGAAATGCTAGCTCCTGCTCTTCTCCCCACTGCCATGGGGTGGTGGACTTGGTGAGCTCCCGTAGAGGCCTGGTGAGATTGGATAGATCCGGGATAAACCTCCCGCAGAAATTTACCATCCCGACGAAGCTTCTCACCTCCGAGCTGTTGTTCGGCGCGGGGGCTGCTTGCACGTCTCTCACTTTCTGCGGGTCCGGGGCCACTCCCTTGTCGGAAAACGTGTATCCGAAGAAGCTTATTTTGTTCTGCAGGAATTGACACTTTTCTAGATGCACTGTAAGGCCGACTCCTTGATCCTTTGCAATACATCTCTGAGCCTCTGGTGATGTTCCTCGACAGTGTTAGCGTATATCAGTAGGTCGTCACTGACATTCAGGACTCCTGTTAGGCCGCTCAGGACTTCCCAGATCGTGTTTTGGAAGACTTCCGCGGCGCTTGATATTCCAAAATTCAGTCTTAGATAACGCCGGAGTCCCACCTGGGTGGAGAAAGTAGTAATGTATCGGGAGTCCGGGTCCAGGGGTAGCTGGTGATACCCTGACCTTAGGTCCATCTTTGAAAACCACTTTGTTCCGTTAAGTTCTCCCAGGAGATCGTCAATGGTAGGTGTTAGATGTTGTTCTCTCCTCACCGTTGCGTTGGGCAGGCGCATGTCAACACAGATGCGGACCTGGACTGGCTGTTTGGGTTTTCGCGCTACCACAATCGGTGCCACCCATGGGGTGGGCCCGCTAACTTTCTCGATTATGCCTTGTTTTTCAAGGGCCTCGAGTTCTTGTTCCACCTTTTTCCTTTGGTGAAATGCTATTCGTCGATGCCGGAGGGCGACAGGCTGGACGGACCGGTCAATGTGCAGGGATACTTCTTTTCCTCTGAGACATCCAATGCCCTGGAACGTGTCTTCAAATTCTTCGAGAATTGTGTCCAGTTCTTCCTCCAACACCGCCATCGCGAAAGAGATTAGGTGGAGGCTTTCAGCTGTCTGGCCGCTGAGTAGCATACCGCTGCCTTCTTTCGTGACGTATATAGTTGACGGTGTCTTTCGGTCTTGATGTTGTATCTCCGTGTGGAAGCACCCAATTAACGGTATTGATGTCTTTTGTCCATGGGCAAAGAACTCTGATCTTGGCCGCTTTCAGCGCTGGTTTCTCTCGCAATTGGTGGTATACATTTGCCTGATGCACTCTGCGGGCCGCTGAGGAGCGTTGGAGCGAGTTCTCGATAGTAGTGGCCAACTCCTGGGCTCATGGGGCGCGCCCTTCTGAGAGTTGAGGGAATTGCTGGGGCCGGCCTGTGCCCTTGACGAATGGCACTGCGCAGGTACCTGGGTTGTGGTGAGCGTGCACTGCCGTCTGCCCCAGAGCCACGTGTCCTTCGCCGTCGCTCACATCAACGCCGATGCCGCTCTGAGGGCTGCCTGCGGTGTGTCCAGGTGTGCGCCGCCACTCCACATTGGGGCCGACCGCCTCGTCACCAGCAGCCACGTGTAGGGCCTCTGAAGGTCAGGGTGCGCGACTCCGCGGTGGCGGAGCGTGACAGGTCGCCGCCTGTAGTGCAGCATGGGCTCGTTAGGCCCTCGTCGCCATTGTCGGTCTCCTAGACTGTATGGCACAGCGCTATCATCGCTGCGCATAATAACGGAACCCGGGACACACGTTACTCTTTCCGCGTGGTCCGGACTAACCCCGAGACAACGCCCCGTTTATTATATAGTCAGCGCGGGGTGACGTGTCACGCCCACGCTAGCGCACGGCTACGTGCGCAACCACTAGACTGCGGTCCCGCAGTCTCACAACATTACAGGGAGCTCTTCCTGGCCCATGGAGGCCTCCATTTGCTGCTCTACCTCTCTGCTACTGCTGCCTGGCTGGGGTGGGAGATGGTCCCCCAGCACGGCCAGCAAGCCGTGGAGAAAAGGCGCGGGGCTGCCCTCCAGAAACACCATAAAGGCACCTGCTCACTCCTGCAGCACGGGACGCTATTCCTGCCTGCCGGAGGGCTCCATTTGCTGCTCTACCCACCTGCTGTGGCCTGGCTGGGGTGGGACATGGTTCCCCAGCACGCCCAGCATGCTGTGGAGAGAAGAGGGTAGGACTTCACTCCTGAAACGTCGAAAAGGCGCCTGTTCACTCCCGCAGCACAGGACGCTCTTCCTGGCCGCTGGAGGCCTCCATTTGCTGCTCTTCCTACCTGCTGCTGCCTGGCTGGGGTGGGTCATGGTCCCCCAGCACAGCCAGCATACCGTAGAGAGAAGGAGTGGGGCTGTCATCCAGAAACACCATAAAGGCACCTGCTCACTCCTGCAGCGCAGGACACTCTTCTTGGCCGGCGGAGGCCTCCGTTTGCTGCTCTCCGTGCCTGCAGGTGCCTGGCTGTGGTGGGACACAGTCTCCCAAAATGCACTGGGGAAAAGGGACAGGGATGTCCTTTCAAAACGCAGTAAAGGCGTCTGCTAATGCCCGCAGCATGTGGCGCTCTTCCTGGCCACCGAAGGCCTGCATTTGCTGCTCTACCTACCTGCTGCTACCTGGCTGGGGTGGCACATGGTCCCCCAGCACAGCCGGCATGCTGTGGAGAGAAGGGGCGGGGCTGCCCTCCAGAAACATCATAAAGGCACCTGCTCATTCCCGCAGCACGGGACGCTATTCCTGCCTGCCGAAGGCATCCATTTGCTGCTCTACCTACCTGCTGCGGCCTGGCTGGAGTGGGACACATTTCCCCAGCACGCCTAGCATGCTGTGGAGAGAGGAGGGTGGGGCTTCACTCCTGAAACGTCGAAAAGGCGCCTGCTCACTCCCGCAGCACAGGACGCTCTTCCTGGCCGCCGGAGGCCTCCGTTTGCTGCTCTTCCTACCTGCTGATGCCTGGAGGGTGGGACATGGTCCCCCAGCACAGCCAGCATGCAGTGGAGAGAAGGGGTGGGGCTGTCCTCCTGAAACACCATAAAGGCACCTGCTCACTCCCGCAGCGCAGGACACTCTTCTTGGCTGCCGGAGGCCTCCATTTGCTGTTCTCCCTACCTGCTCCTGCCTGGCTGGGGTGGGGAACACTCTCACAGCATGCACTGCAGAGAAGGGACAGGGATGCCCTTTCGAAACGCAGTAAAGGCATCAGCTCACTCCCGAAGTATGGGGCGCTCTTCCTGGCCACCGGCGGCCTCCATTTGCTGCTCTACCTACCTGCTGCTGCCTGGCTGGGGTGGGGCATTGTCCCCCAGCATGGCCAGCATGCTGTGGAGAGAAGAGCCTGCCCTCCAGAAACACCAAAAAGGCACCTGCTCATTCCCACGGGACGCAATTCCTGCCTGCCGGAGGGCTCCATTTGCTGCTCTACCTACCTGCTGAGGCCAGGCTGGGGTGGGACATGGTTCCCCAGGATGCCCAGAATGCTGTGGAGAGAAGACGGTGGGGGTTCCCTCCTGAAACACCGAAAAGGCGCCTGCTCCCTCCTGCAGAGCAGGACGCTCTTCCTGGCCGCCAGAGGCCTCCATTTGCCGCTCTTCCTACCTGCTACTACCTGGCTGGGGTGGGAAACAGTCCCCAGCACCCCCAGCACACCATGGAGAGAAGGCGGTGGGGCTGCCTTACTGAAACGCTGTAAATGCACCTGCTTACTCCCGCAGCAAAGGACACTCTTCTTGGCTGGCGGAGGCCTCCATTTGCTGCTCTCCCTGCCTGCTGCTGCCTGGCTGGGGTGGGACACAGTCCAGTCTCCCAGCATGCACTGGGGAGAAGGGACGGGGTGTCCTTTCAAAACGCAGTAAGGGCGTCTGCTAACTCCCGCAGCATGTGGCGCTCTTCCTGGCCACCGAAGGCCTCCATTTGCTGCTCTACCTACATACTGCTACCTGGCTCGGGTGAGTCATGGTCCCCCAGCACAGCCAGCATGCTGTGGAGAGAAGGGGCGGGGCTTCCCCCCAGAAACATCATAAAGGCACCTGCTCATTCCCGCAGCACGGGACGCTATTCCTGCCTGCCGAAGGCCTCCATTTGCTGCTCTACCTACCTGCTGCGGCCTGGCTGGGGTGGGACACAGTTCCCCAGCACGCCTAGCATGCTGTGGAGAGAAGAGGGTGGGGCTTCACTCCTGAAACACGGAAAAGGCACCTGCTCACTCCCACAGCGCAGGACGCTCTTCTTGGCCACCGGAGGCCTCCATTTTATTTTTTTATTTGTTTATATTTGTAATGCGCACAGCTACCCAACAAAGGGTTTCCCGGCGCGGCAGATCCCAATAGCAATGCGGTTACAGAAAACTAGATGTTAAAGAGCCATGTTTTTAAGGCTTTTCTGAATTTGATGTAATTCGACTCAGACCGCAATGTATGTGGCATTGAATTCCAGAGAGAAGGTCCTAGGAATGAGAAGGACTTGCCACCCATGCGTGACAGCCTGGTCCTTGGAATTTCAAAATGATTTGCCGTGGAAGACCGAAGAGATCTGGAAGGACGGTAGGGGCGCACCAGGTTTTGCAGATATTTAGGAGCGGTGTTGGTGGAAATCCTGTGCATAAAACATAGAGATTTGAATTTAACTCGGTTTTCAATTTTTAGCCAGTGTAACTTCCTGATGTATTTAGTGGTTGGAGTAGAGATGGGAATTTTACAGAGTAGTCTGGCTGCTGCATTTTGCACTGATTGCAACCTGCGGACAGTAGCTTTGTTCGCCCCCAGGTACAAAACGTTGCCATAATCTAGCCTAGATGTTATTAGGGCATTGACAACTATTTTCTTGGTGTTTTCAGGCAGCATCCAACAGATCTTTTTTAGCCATTTTAATATGGCAAAGCAGGTGGCTGAAGTCTTTACCGCTTGCTGATGTAAACTGAGTGAGTCGTCAATAATGACGCCCAGGTTGCGAGCATGAGTAACCGGGGTAGGGGGGGTGCCCATTTCAGTTGGCCAATGTTGGGGTCCCCAAAGTTCTTTATTTTTGCCCAACACGATTAACTCGGTTTTTTCGCCGTTAAGTTTTAGGAAGTTTTTTTGCATCCAGTCGGCGATTTTACAGAGTCCGAGTTGTAGGGTGGAGGAATTATCAGAATCTGCAGCTGATAAAGAAAAAAGCAGCTGGGAATCATCAGCGTAGGAAAACATTAAAAGCCCTGTTTCCTCCACTATTTTGGCCAGGGGGCTCATATACCGTTGAAAAGCAACGGGCTAAGAATAGAGCCCTGTGGAATTCCGTGTTTGAATGTCATGGTATCGGAGCAGGCAGTTTGTGAGAAGACCTGGAACGTGCAGTTTTCCAATAATGATCTAATCCAGTTGAGAGCTGCCCCACGGATGCCCAGGGAGTGGAGTGTTTGGGCGAGGACCGCATGCGACACGGTGTTGAATGCCGCGCTGAGGTCGAGCAGCACAAGTGCCACTGTTTCGCCCTTGTCCACCATGCGGCGGATATTTTCGGTTACCCCCAGCAAGGTAGTTTCTGTGGAAAAGCCTGCACGAAATCCCGACTGGTGGGATGGTAATAGGTCATGAGTGGTAATGAAATCAGTGAGGCAACGATGTACATGTTTCTCCAATATTTTTGCAAAGGTGGGCAGCAAGGATATTGGGCGGAAGTTAGCTGGCAAATTGGGGTCTGCGCCAGCTTTCTTCAGGAGCGGATGAATCATTGCATGCTTCCATTCACTGGGTACAAATTGTTCCAGTAACGAAGCATTGAGAAGATCAGTGATGGTAACCAAGACGTTGCTGTTAAGTTGCTTTAAGACTGAGCATGGCAATGGGTCTTTAGGTGAGCCAGATTTAATAGTTTTTAGCAGCCTTTGAACCATATCAGGGTTCAACAAGGGCTGACTATCAAGTGTGACAGAAGATGCATTAACCGGAGTAGAGCAATCCGGAATGCCTGGGGCATTACCCGAGGTAGGTGATGCACAGTTTGGGGTAGCTTCAGTGGTTAACTTATATTTATTAGAAGCTTGATTAATGTCTTGGTGAATTTGGTCGACTTTATTGATGAAGAAGGCAGCTAGTAGGTCACATTGAGTTTTATTAAGTTCAGGTGGGAGTTGAGACATTTGCTGCTCTTCCTACCAGCTGCTGCCTGGCTGGGGTGGGAAACAGTCTCCCAGCACGCAGTGGAGAGAAGGGACAGGGATGTCCTTTCAAAAAGCAGTAAAGGCGTCTGCTCACTCCAGCAGCATGGGGCGCTCTTCCTGGCCACCGGAGGCCTCCATTTGCTGCTAGACCTACCTGCTGCTACCTGGCTGGGCTGGGACTTGATCCCCCAGCACGGCCAGCATGCCATGGAGAGAAGGAGCGGGACTGCCCTCCAGAAACACCGTAAAGGCACCTGCTCATTCCCGCAGCACAGGACGCTATTCCTGCCTGCCGGAGGCCTCCATTTGCTGCTCTTCCTACCTTCCTAACCCTAGCTGGGGTGGGACATGGTTCCCCAGCATGCCCAGCATGCTGTGGAGAGAAGAGGGTGGAGCTTCACTCCTGAAACGCCGAAAAGGCGCCAGCCGGAGGCCTCCATCTGCTGCTCTTCCTACCTGCTGCTGCCTAGATGGGGTGGGACACGGTTCCCCAGCACAGCCAGCATGCTGTGGAGAGAAGGAGTGGGACTTTCCCTCCAGAAACACCATAAAGGCACCTGCTTATTCCTGCAGCAGAGGACGCTATTTCTGCCTGCCGGAGGCCTCCATTTGCTGCTCTACCTACCTGCTGAGGCCTGGATGGGGTGGGACACGGTTCCCCAGCACGGTGTGGAGAGAAGGGAGCAGGGATGCCCACTTGAAATGCAGTAAAGGCGCCTGCGCCCTCCCGCAGCGTGGGACACTTTTCCTGGCTGCCAGAGACCTCATTTTGCTGCTGTATTTCCTGCTGCTTTGGGCTGGCCTCCAGAAATAACATAAAGGCATGGCTCACTCCCGTAGACCAGGACGCTATTCCTGCCCTACGGAGGCCTCCATTTGCTACTCTACTTACCCGCTGCCTGGCTGGGTCGGGACAGGGTTACCAGCACGCCCAGCGCTCAGTGGAGAGAAGGGGGCGGGGCTGCGCTCCTGAAATGCCATAAAGGTGCCTGCTTACTCCCACAGCACGGGACACCCTTCTTGGCTGCCGGAGGCCTCCATTTGCTGCTCTACCTACCTGCTGCTGCTTGGCTGGAGTGGGACACGGCCCCCCAGCATGCAGTGGCAAGAAGGGGCGGGACTGCCCTCCCGAAACACTGTAGATGTTCCTGCTTACTCCCACAGCAGAGGACGCATGCGGCCGTGCCCGGGAAAAGCCCAAGCCAAGTGCAGGCCCGTTTGCTCCCGGCAGAGGCTGGTCTGGGCCACCTCACTAATATCTTCTATCTGGGAGATCAAGGTACTATCCAATTTTATTGCCAAACTGATAGCTTTGAGACTGTGCTGCCAAAGACACAAAATTTATGGTCTCTAATCACATGGAGTGGCGAAACAGGGGCCCCACGTCCCCCAAACCATATTTCACCCCCAGTTTGGTATGATCATTTTAAAAAGCTCTACTCAGATATTGATGTACCGCCTTCTGCGGGGGATGCCCCTAGTCTAACCCAGGCACTGTGAAGCGATATTTCTCCTTAAGTGACATTGAGGGCTGAATTGGTAGGAATAGTCCATGCAAAAGCCCTAGGGCCCAATGGTATAACGGGGGGGCCTCTTTCAATTTGACGTCTCTGGATGGTCTTGTTACATCTTATTACTCTCAAATGCTGTAGCTAGAGGTGCTCCAGTTCCAGGGTCCTGGCATAGGGGTGTAGGTGGTCCCCTTATATGAAAAAGCGGACAGAGACCAACCATGCAACTAGAGGCCTATTAGCCTAATAGACGTGTTACAAAAAGTACTACAGAAGAGTCGGCATAGGCCTACGAAAATGTCATTTTATCATCATATCAAGAAGGCTTCAGAGAAAAAATGGGGACAATAGATCAGGTCTTTAGTTTCCTCTTCTTATACTGGAAAGCTGTGGTCATTGATCAGGGTATCCTGTAAAACTGTAAATTGATACTTGTATAGCGCACTACTCACCCACAAGGGTCTCAAGGCGCTTGTACGAATACCGCTGTGGAACCCATCCTGGCTTTCCCTGTGAGGCGTCCACTCCTGGGCACCCCCAAGGTGGAGGCCAGGCAACCTTAGCATTGTGGGGGCTGTTGTGGAGATTAAGCAAGCTAATGCCCAGAGTTGCAGAGTGGGACTCCATGATTGGAATAGGCACCGAGGCGAGAATTATCAGGTCCGTGGAATTTTTGATCCCAAGACCCGCCAAGGCGGGGAATTGAACCCTGGTCCCAGGCTAGACATCTGCATCAGGGTCTGCCACTCTAACCATTGAGCCACACTTCTCCTGCACATAGCCTTTGGACCTAAAGACAGCTTTCAATCTAGTGCCCAGACAGAAGCTTTGACTAGTTCTCAAAGACATGGGAATTCCAATTGAACTGCTCAATCTGTTTCTACGACTTCATGAAGACAACTTTGCCAGAGTTAGGTGGGGCTCGCAGGGGCACACGTAACGATCAGGTTGCAATGCAGATTCCTTAATCAGATACCAGACCACTTTTTGTCTGCGCAGTTGCCAAGTTTCTTGGTCATATGTGGGGCATTAGGGAAAAGGCTCAAGAAGGACAATCATGAAGGGGCAGTTTCCCCTTGTTTATACATTTTATTTTGCCTCAATGTGTCTTTCCTATAATCTTGCACAAATTACAAGCAACAGACTTAGGACACAAAGGAGAGCCCTCAATTGAGCACTAGGTAGCATTAACTACATTTGCGCATTTAAACCCAGCAGATAGGTTGGTGCTGACAAAAAGGTTGTTAATCAAGGAGGTTTTAATGTGCATAATTTTGGAACATGATTGTATTCTTTTCTTGTATATATGTACCATCTATCGCGTAACCCATTTGAACTTTTTATCGATATTAATGCAAAGCGAAAGTTGTGAATTTTTTATATTTATTGAGGAGAATGTATTATCATGATGGATTTTTTTCTAAGTACTGTATATGTGAATATTTACAT
Source organism: Lissotriton vulgaris (assembly GCF_964263255.1). Classification (NCBI taxonomy): domain Eukaryota; kingdom Metazoa; phylum Chordata; class Amphibia; order Caudata; family Salamandridae; genus Lissotriton; species Lissotriton vulgaris. Next base: position 1,305,743,157 of record NC_141694.1, read on the forward strand.
GGCATGTATGTCAAAATAAAGTATCGGAATCAACAGAATGGGCAATATAGGATATTATTTTTTAAAAGAGTAGATATCTTACAATTGTATTTGTTACACAACATGACCCAGTGCCTCCTTCTTGTATACTCTTTCCCACCATGGAGTCCCCTCCATTGCAGAGAAGGCTATCAAGAACGAGGGGCAGTGCAAAGTTAAAGCTAACAGTGAGAGAAAATGTGGAATGACAAATCTCGAGTAGGGGCAGGGCTTCAAAAAGTCAACAACTAGGGGCCGATTAGGATGGCGGGTGGACTTTCATCCGCCCGCCACCCTAACGGTGCTGGGACCGGCCACCAGTGGTGCGGCGGTCCCTCACCGGCAATTAGGATGTCACCGCCACCATGGAGGTGGCATCCTCTATTCCTAGCATTGTGGTGGGCAGTGCTCACTGTACCGCCCGCCACAATGCTGGGAATGCACTGTGTGCATTGTCAGGCACAAGGTGACAGGCAACGCGCAGCGCCTGCCACCTTGTCCATGACAATGTAGGGGGGTACCATAGGTACCCCCCATGTGCACCCCCAACCCCTCTAATACCTTGGGGGCCCGCAATGGGCCCCCAAAAGCAGATTCCACTTGGCTTTCAATGGCGGGGTCTCCACCATGAAAAGCCATGCACCGCTGCCCCTGCTAATATGGATGGCGGTGTCTAGCAGACACCGCCACCATATCTAGCTCCTTCTCCGCCCGGTCGACAGGTCGACCGGTGGAAAACTGGCAGACGGTCTTTCCGTATGCCGGGGTCCCCCGCCATACTAATATGGTGGGTGGGAAATGGGTGGCGGGCCGGGTATGTTGTAGGGCGGATCGCCCTACATACTAATGGACCCCCTAGAATCTAAACTTTTCCTTCTCAGCAAGGTCACTCACTGGATATGGGAAACCAGGGTGGTTATTCGGTTATCCATGTAGATATTTTTGAAGAAAATACAATCATAGACATTAAGAATACATTTCCTCTCCATTGGTCTGGTGAATAGATCAAAGTAATCTTTAATCGTAGTTCCATTGTAGCTAAACTTAAATCCATGCAATGTAGATACATTTGTAGGACCCCTACTCAGATTCAGCTGTTTACATTGACCAAGTCCCTCAAGTTAGGTTGTCTCCTCAAAAGTCAACAACATGTCATTGCAATTTTTAAGTCAGCAGTCAAACGTATGCCCATCCTGACTGACTCAAGGTTTCTTTTACAGCCTCCAGACCTGCATACCTCCATGGAGATTTCTAGGATCTCCTCTTCGGCCCCACAGACTTCTATCCTTGAGGCCAATAAGGATGTTGGTATAATTCCTGATGATAGCCATCTAATTGTTCATGAAAGGAAGAGAGTCTCACAACAGATTGACTGACTCCAGTCCTTTTTAACTTAGAAAGAGCATTTAAAAAAATAATCAGGACCTGATCTCACAATGTCTTGCGTTTCTTGGAATATTGCAGGTTCGGAAAGTAAATTGGAAGATTCTCATTGGATAGAGTTCTTATGTAGCTTTTATATTGTAGCTATACAAGAAAATTGGCTGATTCAGTGTTACTTTAGACAGGGGTTTAACATCTACGCCATTCCCGCTATGGCTAATAGAATGGATAGCCCTTCAGTTGGCCTGAAGTCCTGGTTAAATAATGCACCTTTGCTTCAGGAGACATCCATTACAATGCGGGCATTACATCGCAATGCCTTTACAACGCAACTTTTACAACAGAGACACTTTTACAATGCATGTGTTTACAACGCTGGCAATTACAACCCATGGTATGGTAAGTATCTCTAAGTATCTTTTGTTGTTATTGGTTAATAAAATGTAATACTCAGGTATTAATTTAAATAAAATTTAATATTTTTATTTTTATTTTTTATATTAAAAATTATTGAGCAATACAATGTTTAATATGTAAAAATAAAAAGATTTAATTGTACAATAAATGTATTATGAAACTTCAGTTCTCAATATAATTTTCTAAAGGTTTCAAAAAAAATATATTTCTTTAAACATTATTAATAAATAAATATGTTTTTAATATTTTTATTTGTTTTGCAAAAAAAATCCTCGGTATTAATACTTACATGTATTTATTTATAATATGTAGAATATTAATACCTGAAAATTATATTCATACAGAATGATATTTTTAAATCTTTTCATTTGTTTTGTCAAACAAATACTCAGGTATTCATATCATATCAAGTATTTATTTGTAATATGTAAAAAAAATAATATCAACAAAATTTAAAAAATATATAAATAAAAAAAATTAATATTACGGTATTAATACTCATGTATTAAAATTATAATTGTGTATAATATTAACAATATTCGAAAGACATTTAAAACATATTTAGAAATGTTGTTGTTACATTGAAAGAATACAAGGCAAAGAATGTGTTAATAACATATTTGTATTTTTATTAAAATAATTATAATAATATATAATTTTAAAAAATGCTTCAAAAATAAGAAAAGACGTAGAAATAATTAAACCCACGCTTTTTTGTTGCAGTCAATGGGAGAAAATGTTCTTTTTTATTTTTACAGAAAGAGATGCCGTTGATGCGTAAACGTGTGTTTTGTCATTACGGGGATCAGCGCCGAAGAGAGCAGATGCAACGGAGAACTCCGTTAAGGTAAGACCAATTAAAATTATTAAAGAGCATAATGTAGTGGTAATGTTTATTGTAAGGAGAGAGGAGGGAGGTCGATAGATCTAGCAAATGTGTCTTAACCAACAATTTACTCCATTACAGGTTGCAGTAGTAGGCCCACGTCGGGCCTTGTTTTTTCGTAAGTATTACTGTTTACTTAAGTTAATAAAAAGATATATGTTATTAACTTTAATAAACAATAGTATTCTGAAAGGTGTACTTTTTTCATTTTGCAACGCGTTTTTTAAGAAAAAGGCACTTTTTTGATTGTCGCGGTTAGATGTATTTTGAATATGTTTAAAAAGACAAAAGCCGCAAAAAAGCAACTTAAAGATTGGTTATTTTTTTTATCAATCTACACACATATATTGAGGATTTATGTTAAGTGTTTTCAAAGCTATCAAGAAGGATTTTTGATCAATGGCTTATCCAACGTGGAATGAAAAAAGGAATACTATCAAAAAAGATTAGATTGCAACGTTGGAATTTGTTGTGTTTTCTGCACAATCGGGATTTTCTTGGGGGGCCTTTTTTAAAAATATGCACTTATTTTGGAAAAATATATTTGTGCAAACGGGATATGGATTTTCAAAATGGAATGTGGATTATTGGTCATGGATTTTAAAAAAGAAAAAGGACTCTTGGTGAACAGATGGAAGGAACAAAAGTCTAAGAGTTGAAAGAAGAAAACCTCTAGAGCTAAGGAAAAAGTACTTTCTTTAAAAAATGTATTAAAAAAAATGCTAATTTAATTAGGGTTACTTTTTTAGGGCACAACAGGCAAGTAAAACGATAGTGTGGGTTTAGAAATGGAGGATGAGTGCAAGATTTTCAAGGTAGTCTGGAGCCACAGACAGCATAAACTGTTGTATTGCTCCCAATAGTCTTTCCGACATTTCCTTTGTTCTTTTTGAAATATGTGCATTCAACTACCTGCTAATGATTTGGACATTCTAATTTCTTTGAAACTTTGCTCCGTCCTCAAAATTTCCAAGAAGTGATAGAAATTAGGATGAGATTTGCCAATTGATTTATTGAAGGAGTTGTGCCATCCCTCTATGGCATTGTTTGTTTTTGCTCCTCCCTCTAAACTGGTTGAGTAGCCGTTCCACCACTCCACATGGAAACGTGGCTTCCTCCTGCGACCTGGCCTGTTTAGATGGCCATTCCATGTGTCTTCAAAATAACTTATTGTAGGTGCCCATTTTTCCTCCTTTGCAGTAAAATATTCAGATTCTGTAATGGAAGTGTAGTAATCGCCTACACAGTCAGGAGGAACAAAGCAAAGGGCAGTTGGTTTTTTAAGTTCAAACTGTAGTTTGCTAGCTGATATATAATCCTCAATTAAGGATATTTTTGGGATATTACACCAATGCGCCTGTGAAAAGTGAAAAAAACATCCTTGAATTTGGGTAACCGTGTACATTTTGGTAATAGTATGAATCATAGGTAATTCAAAGTCAATTAGTACTTTTCTAGGACTTTTGTTAGACGTTTTAGATTCTTACACTGACAAAAATTCAGTGTACGTTGACGATTGTTTATCAGGTGGTAAACTGTAAACTAAGGGAACTACTGTGTATTTAATATATACGTGAATGGTGTATATTAGGGTGCATGGATGGGGCGTGCTTTTAGACGTACCAGCCATCATCCAAATATCACTGTTCTCTAACCTTGCAAGATTATCGGTGTGCTAAAGATTAGAATTCTCTTTTGAGTGTTTTAGTTGTCATGCAAAAGGAAAGGTACCTAGAGACAGTAACAGAGAGTTCAGGAGGAATTATTATATCAGAATAGGTTTGGGGTGTTACTCTTTGAGGGTTACTTGCCTGTTTTTATCGTTGAACAATACATCTCAAATTAGGAATTGTGGGCATACTGCTGGCAACATGTGGTGGAATGTGTTGGGCTACCTCCCTCAAAACTGCACCACAGAGTTGATTGGAGGTTGATGCAATATCTTGAATTTCATTAATAGTCTCTCTAACTTCAGTCTCCATTGCAGAGGCAGAGTGGTTATGATCTGTGGTTCTTAAAATAGAGTCACCAAGAATAACCGCTCAGTTTGTGCAATGGGATGAGTAGTATTGCACACACCTCCAATGACACCTCGGCTCAGAATGTCTCTCCTTACAATAAACCTACCCACTATGAGTAAGCAAACTGTTGCCCCTACTGGAAGAAATGTATTTGGTTCTCTACATTGAAGAGGAACTGCTTGATTGTACACCGTTTGGCGTCTGCATTCAGACTGCCAATTGAACGATGGATGCACCAGCCCGTTGTTTCACTGTCCTGTGAACTTGCACCAGACACCTAATTTAGTTAACCCGACAACGCCGGGTTGGAAGTATCACTGGCTACCCGAAACAGTTACACTTACACCGCCTACAGCCCTGAAGAGTCACGAGCTAAGGGCTCGCTTAACGAAACACGTGTCGGCTGGTTATGTGTTTTATTGTCATGATGTCACCCTTCCAGAACAGGAGGGCCTAATACATCTTAAAAAGAACGACCTACATGTGTCTACCTTGTCTCATTACTTAAGACTTGCGCTTCATGTTCTTGGCATAAAGAAAAAATCTGTATGGTTAACTCAATATAACGTGTGCAAAGGCCTTGTGGTGTAAGAAATGTATTTTGGTTGGTTTGAAGACATTTTCTGGAAAGGAGAGAAAAAGTGAGAAAAAACATTTATTTAGAAAATTTTAAATGATTATGTTTACCTGTTTTTAGGGAAATAAAAACGTTTAAAAACAGGTCTAACAACTTTATTAACTGTACAAATGTAATGCTTACAGTGTTACATTCCTGCATAGTTTGAAAAGTTATTGCAAATTATGTATATTGTTAGTGGTCTGAAAAAAAAGAAAATATATTGTTAAGATTATTGGATGTATTGTTCCTGTATAAAAGAAAATCATTTATTACTTTGGATTAATATTTTGGAATATACAAAATGCGAAGATTAATATATGCATTTCAGTTACACAACTACATTTAAAATGAAAAGAATTTATTTATTATTAAAATGTTAAATCACTTTAGGTTTTGATTGAGAACAGCATTTATATTTGAAAACAACTAACATTTACCTTATGCTGTTGTTTTTGTTGATTCTGGCAGATTATTTAATCGATGAAGATAAAAGATGTAAAATATGTAAGACAAAAATATAAATGAAATATTTTTTTTCATTTTACAAGGTATGATTTTGTATTTTGGAGAGAGAGGTTACAATATAATATATTTGCAATTATTTGACTAACTTTTACTTATTTAAAAAAATGACCTTTTCACAATAGAACGAGAAGCAGTTGAGCAGAGTACCCAGTGATGAAAATTTATTTCTCCTTTGCTGTTGATGGTTGATGAATATTTTTTCCGTTGAAAAATTATAATATTTATATATACCATCCTTTGGAGTAGGAATAGTAAATAAAATCCCTCCACTATTCTGAATTTTCTTGGAATAAAACACCCCTTGCAGTAGGAATAGTAATTTAAACAGGACCACTATCCAGCATTTTCCCTCATGCCAGCACCCCTTGGAGTAGGAATAGTAATTTAAACAGAACCACTATCCAGCATTTTCTCACACACAAGCATACCTTGGAGTAGGAATAGTAAATAGAAGCCCTCCACTATCTTGTAAAATCTGGAAATAAAATAACCCTTGGATTAGGAATAGTATTTTAAACAGGACCACTATCCAGTATTTTCCCTCATGCCAGCACCCCATGGAGTAGAAAAAGTAATTTAAACTGCACTACTATCCAGCATTTTGCCTGAGGCCAACACCCCTTGGAGTAGGAATAGTCATTTAAACAGGACCATTATCCAGATTCTTTCCTCATGCCAGCACCCCATGGAGTTGGAATAGTAATTTAAACTGCACCACTATTCAGCATTTTCCCAGAGGCCATCACGCCTTTGAGTAGGAATAGTAATTTAAACAGGACCACTATCCAGCATTTTCCCTCATGCCAGAACCCCATGGAGTAGGAATAGTAATTTAAACTGCACCACAATCCAGCATTTTCCCTGAGGCCATCACCCTTTGGAGAAGGAATAGTAAATAAACCCCCACCACTTTCCTGCATTTTTAAGGAATGAAACACTACTTTGAGTAGGAATAGTAATTTAAACGGCACCACTATCCAGCATTTTCTCACAAACAAGCATCCCTTAGAGTAGGAATAGCAAATAAAAGCCCTACACTATCCTGTAAAATCTGGAAATAAAATAACCCTTGGATTAGGAATAGAATTTTAAACAGGACCACTATCCAGCATTTTCCCTCCTGCTAGCATCCCATTGAGTAGTAAAAGTAATTTAAACTGCACTACTATCCAGCATTTTCCCTGAGACCAGCACCCCTTGGAGTAGGAATAGTCATTTAAACAGGACCACTATCCAGCATTTTTCCTCATGCCAGCACCCCATGGAGGAGGAATAGTAATGTAAAATGCACCACTATCCAGCATTTTCCCTGATGCCAGCACCCCTTGGAGTAGGAATAGTAAATAACACCCCACCATTTTCCTGCATATTTAAGGAATAAAACACTTCTTCGAGTAGGAATAGTAATTTAAGCTGCACCACTATCCAGCATTTTCCCTGAGGACGGCAACCCTTGGAGTAGGAATAGTAAATAAAACCCCACCACTAGCCAGTATTTTCACTGAGGCAAGCATCCCTTGTATTTGGAATACTAATTTAAACTGCACCACTATCCAGCATTTTTCCTCATGCCAGCACCCTATGGAGTAGGAATAGTAATTTAAACTGCACCACTATCCAGCATTTTCCCTGAGGCCAGCACACCTTGGAGTCGGAATGGTATATAAAACCCCACCACTTTCTTGCATTTTTAAGGAATAAAACACTACGTCGAGTAGGAATAGTAATTTAAACTGTACCACCATCCATCATTTTCCCTGAGGCCGGCACCCCTTGGAGTAGGAATAGTAAATAAAACCCCACCACTAGCTAGTATTTTCACTGAGGCAAGCATCCGTTGTATGGGCGGACGGAAAGACCGTCCGCCGCTTTTCCGCCCCGGCCAGAAAAGGGTTTATATGGTGGCGGTGTCTATCAGACACCGCCAGCCATATTAGCATGGGCTTTCAACAATGCCTTTCCGTGGCGGCAATGCCGCCACGGAAAGGCATGCGGCATGCGGAAAGGCATGCGGAGACTCCCTGTAGGGGCCCGTTGCAGGCCCCCAGGGACTCCAGAGGAGTGGGGGGTGCACATGGGGGGTACCTACTGTACCCCCCAGCAGTTCCATACACAGCATGGCAGGCCTGTGCATGGAATTGCACAGCATGCCTTCCTGCGATTGTGGCGGGCAGTACTGAGTGCACCGCCCGCCACAATGGTAGGAATGCAGGATGGGCCCTAATAGGCCCCTTGGTGTTCACAGAAGGCATTTAGGAGTCCTAAAGATAGGAGTCCTAACTTTACTACTCCTAAAGTGAGAAAAATCCTAACTTTAAGGCTTTCGGTATTCAAAGAAGGCATTAAAAATGTTATCAAACTTCTTTGCCGCTTTTTCCGCGAGGCAAGCACCCCTTCAAATTGGAATAGTAAATCAATCCCTACCAATATCCAGCAATTTCTCAGAGTAAAAGAAACCCCTTGGTGTGCGAATAGTAATTTAAACCGCAGCACTATCTAGCATTTTACATGACATAAGCACCCCTTTGGTATTGGAATATTTAATTTGACCCTCCCACTAAGCAGTATTGATTAAGTGGTAAGAATGCTCACGAGAATGTAGAGTATTTTATACACTACCACTTTTGACCATTTTCTTTGAGAAAACTACTTCTTGGAGTAGGAATACTAATTTTATCCACACCATTATCCAATATTTACCCTACAGCAAGTACAGTTTAGAGCAGAGCTTTCCAAACTCTGTGTCCCGGCACATTACTGTGTCGCCTGCTACTGGTGGGTGTGTCGCGGGATGACGCCAGATATATGTGAAGAAAGGAGGAGGCAGTGAGGCGAGCGTGTGCGCCCGGTACACACGCACTTTCAGAATGAAGAGGAAAGGCGGGCTCGGAGAACAATTATTTTGTTACGACGTAAGAAGGCCTTAACATTCTTGACATTCTCACAAGTAGGGTGATTAAATGAGGTTGTGAATGGGAACTCCTGCCAAGATGCAGATAGTTGGAGCTGGTAAATTCTAGGGTAGCTACAAGACTGATGTATTTCAGTTCGAGCACTAACCACCTGACCTTGTAAACCTCCCAGAATTCCTCTTTCTGTTTTGCATAATTTATGCACAACTCTAGGTTTCTGAATAGAAGGGGTTTCAACAGGTGAAAATCAATTAAGAGCGTCTTAGCATATGTTTAGACCCGTTTGATATTTTAGTTTGTCTCCAGCAGCATTGTGAAGGCAGGGTCCGTGCGGGTGACATTTCGGGTCTGTCCTCAGTGGCCCTGTTGGGCTCTGAGCAGAAAGGGTGAAACGAGAAGCAGTTGGTGACTCGGGCTTTTAGCAATCTCTGGCACCCAGAACATCATCCAGATGGTGACAGAAAAACGGCAATTATTTTTCGATTAAGTCAAAAAATGTGATTTTTGGAACACCAGTTTTGGAAGTTTCGTACACTTTGTTCAGAAGTTGAAAGTCGACAAAATTTAAATGGCAGCAAAAGTCGCGCTTATGAAGTCTTCCGTTCACACTGTGTAGAAATCCCCGTTGCGTGGGCCACACCAAATTAATAATTTCTAGTGAAAATGCACTGCATAGAACAGACTTTCCCAATGTTGCACCTCTCCCCTCTGATTCAGGAGGTTCATCCTACAATAAAGAAGACACAAGCCACAACTGTTTGTCTTTTTTGGATGCCAACATGTTCGGCTCCCTCCAGATGTAGTTTCTATTTCTCACGGTTCCGTTCTTTCCACCACATCAGTCATGTTCCCATTTTGCTATGGCCTTCCTATGCAGAACCGAGTCGGGGTTTGCAGAATATACAACCCGGAAGGAGCAGCAAATACTGCTGTTTGCCCTGCAAGGCCTGTGTTTTCTTATTATACAAACGGTGGCAAGGACCCTCTTTATTACCAAGGTGCACCCGCTCCAGCAGCAGGCATGGGGCGGAGCCAGCCTTTGCCTGGATAGCGCCCTGTAAGTGGATTGTAGCTGATAAAGACATATGGCTGTTTACGTGTTTTTTTTGATTGAGTACTTCAAGATGTGACATAACATATCGTACATTAAACTGCTTAAAATAAGTTCCTCGTTGTGTAAATGGTTGTAATTTGGGATATTTTATACGTTTCCCTTCTCTTCATTCCTTCATTTTGCTTGTCACTCATACTCGATCAAATGTCACTCATAATCGCACTAAAATTATGAAAATGTCACACCTGCCAATCTGAAACCTTGGCAGCTATGTGGGGGTGGTGTGTGTGTGGGGGGGGTTGTGTGTGGGGTGTGTGGGGGGGTGTGTGGGGGGGTGTGGGGGTGTGTGTGGGGGAGTGTGTGGGTGTGTGTGGGGTGTGTGTGTGTGTGTGTGGTGGGTGTGTGGTGTGTGTGTGTGGTGTCTGTGTGTGTGGGGTGTGTGTGGGTGTGTGGTGTGTGTGTGGTGTGTGTGTGGTGTGGGTGGGTGTGTGTGGGTGTGTGGGGGTGTGTGTGGGTGGGGGGTGTGGGGGGGTGTCTGTGTGTGTGTGTGTGGGGGGGGTATGTGCGTGGGCTGTGTGTGGGGGGTGTGTATGGGGTGTGTGGGGTGTGTGTATGTGTCTGGTGGGTTGTGTATGTGTGTGTGTGTATGTGTGTGGCCCGAACAATGGTGTGGGGGTGTGGGGGTGTGTGTGGGGGAGTGTGTGTGGGGTGTGTGTGTGTGTGTGTGGTGGGTGTGTGGTGTGTGGGGTGTGTGTGTGGTGTCTGTGTGTGTGTGTTTGTGTGTGTGTGGTGTGTGTGTGGTGTGTGTGTGCGGTGTGTGTGGTGTGTGTGGTGTGTGTCTGTGGGTGGGTGTGTGTGGGTGTGTGGGTGTGTGGGGGGTGTGTGTGGGTGGGTGTGGGGTGTGTGGGGGGTGTGAGTCTGTGGGTGTGTGTGTGTGGGGGTATGTGTGTGGGCTGTGTGTGGGGGTGTGTGTATGGGGGGTGTGTGTGTGGGGTGTGTGTATGTGTCTGGTGGGATGTGTATGTGTGTGTGTGTGTATGTGTGCGGCCCGAACAGTGGTTCGGGCTCGCTCGCTGCGCTTGCTCGCGTTACTGTGTCCCTGAATTTCTTTTCACAAAAGGGTGTGTCACCAACATGAAAAGTTTGGAAAGCTGTGGTTTAGAGTAAGAATACTAATTTTCTCAAAACATATTATCAGCATTTTCACAGTTGGAAACAAAACTAGGGGGTCTATTAGGATGGCGGGCAGTGGCACAACCGCGACGCTTGCGGTGCGGAAAAAAACATTTTTCTGCCCGCGAGCAGCAGACCTCACGCCCGTCATATTAGAAGGGCCTAACATAGCCCATTTCCAGTCCGCCGCGGTGCGACTCAAAGCGCCATCAAAGTGCCCCCGGTACCCCTACGGTGGGAGCCAATGGAGACTCACAGCCGTGCGGAATGACGAACGCTCCGCTCCACAAATTAGGATGCCCCAAACAACCAGTCGCACCGCAGCAGAGAAACCGCCCAATCAGAGACGGCGGAAGCTCGACAGCGGTGCATGAAACCATAGTCCCGGTCCACACCACCAGGACACGACCGCTACTGACCCAGCCCTACACGTTTTTCCGGTGCTGTACCTGATACATCACCAGCAACTCATGGACTGCCGCGGACGCCACCACAGGTACGCAAAAATACAACCACAACATACAACTCATGGGCTGATACAGGGTTTATATCCACATAAGACACACTGGTGTGGACAGGAACACATCCACAAGTGTACCCACACATGACCCACCTGCCACCAAGTCCCCTCTCCGCAGCCAGAACACATCTTCAGCGATCTTGCAGCAATGTCCCGGTCTCGTACTGCATCGGTGAAGACAAAGGAATTCATGCGCAGAAGGCAGTGCCAGCGCCCGGCATGGGGATGGGCAGGGCACAAAGAACACAGGGCCACACCTCCACACACTAGTTCCCCCGAAGGGACATGCCATGTGCCCCTCCTGTGCACTCCCATACACACACCAAGCAAGGTGAATCCACACCCTGCACCACACACTAAACAGCTAGGGAAACAACTACAGCAGGAGTGGCTGCAGTTTTGTTTTTGCAGAGGAACACACAGCACAGAAGCGCAGGGCAACACACACACCACAACAACACCACACTCATGGCAAGAAAACTGAGTACAAACACTAAATAAACACACACACATACAAGGATCAAACATCCTACTGAACACACAGCTTGCCAAGTCACACAGACATACCCCACACTGACACACAGACACATACACAGACCACATGCCACCATCAATGGAGCACAGCAAATAGGAAAGCCAAAGTGAGGTGCACCCAAATGAAAGGCCATGGAGACAACCACCAAGCATATGTGCATCACATGCAAGACAAGGAACGTAGAACAACACCCTCAGCCCATCAAAGAACACATGGCCGGCACAGTGAGTGAAGCCAAACCACAGACAGCTCAGTGCAACAGCCCAGGGAGACTGCAAGGCAACCCATGTATAGGCACAAGGATGAAAGGAAGGCCCTGAAGTCCAACTGTGAACAGCCACACATATGTATACAACTACTTCACAGGAGTATGCCAGCAGCACAACACACAGGGCCCATTGACACACTCCATGACTGTCAAACACTGGTAGGAATCTACACACATACCCCCTCATACCAGCAGCACACAACACCAGTGTCAAACACACTGAAGGGTGTCAATATTTTTCAGTCAATACACAGATAAACAATCACACACCCTGGGGGTAGCCACAAACATCACACATGCACAGGGACGCCAGAACAAACGCTTGCACAAAAACAACAAACAAACACATTACCCAACAGATACACACACAGAACCACAACAAGAACATACATGCCCAGTGTAGCAAAACTGTGGAAAGGCAATAGGAGCACAGACACAACAGGAGTGCACAACCTCATCAGTCAGGAACAATGCACAGACAACAAACGACAACACAGACAAGAAGTGTACCTTCACCGAAAAACACAGTCACATCAAACAAACAACAGATGGACAGGCAAAAAAATCACATACCAAACACAGCAGGACATCAGTAGATGCACACCAGGCAATGACAAGGCAACATACACCCACATCACTGCATGCACAACAAGCAGTGCGTTTACACCAAGCATACCAGCCCCACACAAATATGATTGACACAACAGGAACCCACACAACACTAATCAGCACACCACAAGGACAACATCACACCCAGGAAGTGAAGCAGTACCACAGCAAACCAAATACATTCAACACAACACTAACAGATGAACAAGTCTGGGACAGAAAGGTGGAAACAACTTGACCAGAGGACTGGGAATCACACACAGTTGGAGTGCATGTGAGCAACCATGACTGCCAAGCAGCACAAGAACCTCACATATAACCAATTGGGGAAATGTCCTGAGTGACACATTGCTCCTGGCCAAATAACTGCACCACAAAGCACAGTGTCACAAATGGAGTGATGGGGAGGCACACACACATGTTAACCAAGGAGACAGCTGATATCTAAGTGAAGTGTTTTGCACGTCAGTAGTGGACATGGCAGGAGTATACCATACACAAATAGAGGGAGTGCAGACTCACAATGGGTAGGCATCTAAAGCACGGATAGGGGATGATATGACACCACACACAACATGCCATACTGCAGGCAAAAAGGCACCATGTGACAGCAATGCCTGAGAAAACACAACGACAATAGCAGTGTGGATCAGCAGGTCTGCACAGTCTTCACAAACAATATCAAGACACATGGATGATCAACAAAATACAACACTGACTTGCCAGTCACACACTTTGCATACTCACAAGTGACAAAAACAACAAGTAGGAGTCAGCCAGAACTGCATGGGCACACCAACACACTGCACAGTGCACAACATACAACTCACACATGTGCATACAACCACATCCACAGGGCTGAATAATGCAAACAACAGGCACTCAACTCCTGGGTGACACAAGTGTGTAGTTGACAATGCAGAGGCACAAACACATCAACACTCCCGACAAAGTCACCCCTTCACACTGCACACTTCTAGACCACCCAAGAGCACACATTGAAAGTAAGTCATGGGACTAGGATGACTGGCCATCACAAGATGCTCACACGCATACACTACTGGGCACACACAAAGGAAGAACACACATACATGATGTCCCTACCTGCAATCGTGTGAAAAGAATCCCACTCTGTGCTGGCAGTGCCCCCCAACCTGACATGTGTACAATATAGCCAACATGAACAAATTATGAAAATGACAACTGCATTCCATGTAAAATTGACATCATTGCCCACAAGTATCAGGAAGAACGTAAGTCCCTGTCACCCCTGTTAAAAAATAGAGTAAGTGAGCCAAAACATTGGCAATGTTGAAATGGCACACAGAGCATGTGGCACAGTAAACCATATACACACAGCAAAATAACGTTATTCAGTAAGGACACTGACAAAACAGACAACAGGAGCAACTGTCTTTATTCACATATTGCACAAAAAGGCACCAAGAGAAGAGCAAGGCACAAAATGCAGAGTATGTCCATGAGAAGCTGCACAGGCAAGGGGAAAACAGCAAGGCCAGTGGCCAGTACAAGGTGCAGAGTGAGTACATGAGAAGCTGCACAGGAAGGGTAAAACAACAAGGCCAGTGGCCAGTTCAAGGTGCAGAGTATGTCCATGAGAAGCTGCACAGGGAATAGTTGAACACAGCAAAGAGCAACAAGGCCAGTGGCCAAAACGAAGTGCAGAGTATGTCCATGAGAAGCTGCACAGGCAAGGGCACGCAGCAGTGAATGAGAAGGCCAGTGGGCAGGCCAAAGTGCAGAGAAAGTCCATGAGAAGCTGCACAGGCAAGGGTCACACAGCAGTGAATGACAAGGCCAGTGGGCAGGACAAAGTGCAGAGTGAGTACATGAGAAGCTGCACAGAGAATGTGTGCGACTGTACCCTTCCATGGTCAGCAACACAGTGACGGGGTAACAATGGGCACTACAGGCCCCCCTGTGTGAGAGATAGGTGTGTGAGGGTGACTACCCCTCAGACTTGGCTGTCAGGTGGACTGGGAGCTGGCTCTGTGTCGGGACAGTCGGAGCACTTGACCAGGAAGAGAACGGCCCAGCTGAGGTAGAGCTATCAGGGGCTTGGCAAGCCAGAGGGCTGCTTGTACCAGGTGGTGTAGAGGCATGTTGAGGTGGAGTCATTCAGACGTGAGACAGTGTGGCTGGGAGATTGCGGAGGGGTGCCTTTCCATTTCTTGGAGATCCTAACTGGCTTCCCTGCCTTGGGATCAATTAGAAGTGATGTGGACACAACAGGCACACTCCCCACCAAAGCTGCAACAGGTGTGATGGAGCAAGGTTTCACATGTAAAGTAACTTGCTCATACTCAACCCTCTCAATAATAATATTAATGTACTAACTAACATGTTTTGTCTTATTAATATTGCATTACACGACATATTAGATATCTAGGGGAAGCTTGCCAATATGTTTTTACTAACTATAATCCGCTTGCACTAAAATGGCTGCTGCTACGCGGGATTTTCTACTGCGCATACGTCTGTCATGCCCACGTGACATGCTTGGTGGGAAAACTTTTGCTTCAGCGCAATAGAACTAAGATGGCTGTTATGTGTCCTAATGTGCAAGAAGCTTGCATCGCTGCTTTCCTAAGCTGTTTGATTTTTGCTTAATATCTAACGCAATAGCTAAAATAAAATAATGGGAATAGAGTAGAAAGAAATGGTATACAGTGCATTCCTTTAATCTGTGTTTCTAAAACTGTTTCTTTTCTATTTTTACATGTTATCAAAATTATGGGCCTAAATGCTTTGCTGAACTCCATTGTTGCAGAAACTGCGCCTGTGCGACAAATGTCCTGAAGCCACAGAAGCTGTATCCTTGAATCATGGCCAAGACGGACATGGAAGGTGGAGAAGAGTGAACTCCTTGCCTTGCCAGACGAAGCTGAATTGATTAAATTGTTTAAAATGATCATTGATAAATTTCACTACCGGGAGGAATAAAGAACATGGGTAGATAAAGTTATGGGAGGGAACAACTTGAATACCTGATTGACAAGTTGCTTCTAGTAAAGCATGGTGTGATGGCCACTACTCGTTCTTTGTCCAATAAAATTGTGGGATTCACACATTTGCAACATTTGGGGGTGGTACACTGACCTGAAAAATAGTATAACTAGGGTAGGCTTAGTTAGTTAGTTTGTCCGACTTGTCCGAATAGCTGACCTGTCACTGACCCAACGCACTTTAGGTATCGGTGACTTGGATTGGTTTTGAGTGTAGGTTTACCTGTTTAATGCATATATAATCATATGGGCCCAGGTGGGTTATGTTGAGCAGGTGAGCCGGCGCTCTATCAGTTATTTTGGTAGCAGAGGCAAGGTTAAGGATTAGTGTAGATAGGTAGTTAGTAAATATTGATTATTGATTGATTATTAGTTATTGATTTTATTGATTTTATGCATTAACCAAAACTGTTCGTACCTGTTTTTATGTTTTTTCTGGAAACCCCGGGGGCAGAATAACAGGTGGTAAATGAAAGCCATTCTGTAGTGAGGTCACTTGTTCGAGGTAGTAAGTGCATGGTTAGGTCAAACCTGAAGCACTGTTTTATGGATTTTTCTGTATAAATGTGTGAATAATTGATAGCAAAGAGTTCGCTAGTAAAACTTTGGTGTGATATCACCTAGAAAGGGTCACACTTGCTAACTGCACCATCAGGATTCAAGCAAGCCGGGCCGAAAATGTCTGTAATGCCAGAAACCAGTCCCCGGAAGCTTGTTTCCTTTCCAGTAAAAGAATTGGCTTGGTAGTTTGGTCTGCCCTGTTCCCATGATGCACTGGGCCAGGGACAGACTAATTTGCATGTAGCCAGGTTCTGAGCTGGGATGGTGCAGTGAGCTGAAAAACGGTGCTGGATCAAGCCCTGATCTGTTGACTGGGTACGAGTGTTCTGCTTAATTCAGATACTCTGTCCATCACCACCCCCTTTTCTGAATCGTTTTGTCCACCATAAGCATGGAAGGGTATGCTCAGACGTGAGTCCCTTGCTCACTGCACCATCAGGATTCAAGCAAGCCGGGCCGAAGACGGCTGTAATGCCAGAAACCGGTCCCCGGATGCTTGTTTCCTTTCCAGTAAAAGAATTGGCTTGGTAGTTTGGTCTGCCCTGTTCCCATGATGCACTGGGCCAGGGACAGACTAATTTGCATGTAGCCAGGTTCTGAGCTGGGATGGTGCAGTGAGCTAAAAAACGGTGCTGGATCAAGCCCTGATCTGTTGACTGGGTACGAGTGTTCTGCTTAATTCAGATACTCTGTCCATCACCACCCCCTTTTTCTGAATCGTTTTGTCCACCATAAGCGTGGAAGGGTATGCTCAGATGTGAGTCCCTTGCTCACTGCACCATCAGGATTCAAGCAAGCCGGGCCGAAGACGGCTGTAATGCCAGAAACTGGTCCCCGGAAGCTTGTTTCCTTTCCAGTAAAAGAATTGGCTTGGTAGTTTGGTCTGCCCTGTTCCCATGATGCACTGGGCCAGGGATAGACTAATTTGCATGTAGCCAGGTTCTGAGCTGGGATGGTGCAGTGAGCTAAAAAATGGTGATGGATCAAGCCCTGATCTGTTGAGTGGGTACGAGTGTTCTGCTTAATTCAGATACTCTGTCCATCACCACCCCCTTTTCTGAATCGTTTTGTCCACCATAAGCGTGGAAGGGTATGCTCAGATGTGAGTGCCTTGCTCACTGCACCATCAGGATTCAAGCAAGCCGGGCCGAAGACGGCTGTAATGCCAGAAACCGGTCCCCGGAAGCTTGTTTCCTTTCCAGTAAAAGAATTGGCTTGGTAGTTTGGTCTGCCCTGTTCCCATGATGCACTGGGCCAGGGACAGACTAATTTGCATGTAGCCAGGTTCTGAGCTGGGATGGTGCAGTGAGCTAAAAAACGGTGATGGATCAAGCCCTGATCTGTTGACTGGGTACGAGTGTTCTGCTTAATTCAGATACTCCATCCATCACCACCCCCTTTTCTGAATCGTTTTGTCCACCATAAGCGTGGAAGGGTATGCTCAGATGTGAGTCCCTTGCTCACTGCATCATCAGGATTCAAGCAAGCCAGGCCTAAGACAGCTGTAATGCCAGAAACCGGTCCCCGGAAGCTTGTTTCCTTTACAGTAAAAGAATTGGCTTGGTAGTTTGGTCTGCCCTGTTCCCATGATGCACTGGGCCAGGGACAGACTAATTTGCATGTAACCAGGTTCTGAGCTGGGATGGTGCAGTGAGCTAAAAAACGGTGATGGATCAAGCCCTGATCTGTTGACTGGGTACGAGTGTTCTGCCTAATTCAGATACTCTGTCCATCACCACCCCCTTTTCTGAATCGTTTTGTCCACCATAAGCGTGGAAGGGTATGCTCAGATGTGAGTCCCTTGCTCACTGCACCATCAGGATTCAAGCAAGCCGGGCCGAAGACGGCTGTAATGCCAGAAAACGGTCCCCGGAAGCTTGTTTCCTTTCCAGTAAAAGAATTGGCTTGGTAGTTTGGTCTGCCCTGTTCCCATGATGCACTGGGCCAGGGACAGACTAATTTGCATGTAGCCAGGTTCTGAGCTGGGATGGTGCAGTGAGCTAAAAAACGGTGATGGATCAAGCCCTGATCTGTTGACTGGGTACGAGTGTTCTGCTTAATTCAGATACTCTGTCCATCACCACCCCCTTTTCTGAATCGTTTTGTCCACCATAAGCGGGGAAGGGTATGCGCAGATGTGAGTCCCTTACTCACTGCACCATCAGGATTCAAGCAAGCCGGGCCGAAGACGGCTGTAATGCCAGAAACCGGTCCCCGGAAGCTTGTTTCCTTTCCAGTAAAAGAATTGGCTTGGTAGTTTGGTCTGCCCTGTTCCCATGATGCACTGGGCCAGGAACAGACTATTTTGCATGTAGCCAGGTTCTGAGCTGGGATAGTGCAGTGAGCTAAAAAACGGTGATGGATCAAGCCCTGATCTGTTGACTGGGTACGAGTGTTCTGCTTAATTCAGATACTCTGCCCATCACCACCCCCTTTTCTGAATCACACTGGAGGAGTGGCAGGTTCTTCTGAGCTTGATTGACAACAAAGGGGTTGGTTGGTGAAACTTTGGCCTTGCATAACCTATAAAGGGTAAGCCCGAAGGAGTAACAGGTTCTCCGATGCTTTTGTGAAAGGTAGACGGAAGGGATCTACTTGTAGTGTATGAAGAGTAAACGGAAGGGAGTTACTCGCAGTGAATATAAATCATTCTTTTCTTTCGAAATAGTTTCTCGACACAGTGGCAAATGTTTTTACGTTGTTAATTAACCTCTTAAGCGCTGCCGACGGCCAACGGTCGTCACGAGCGCTACCTCCCCAGTGCTGCGCACGACCATTGGACGTCCATTCAGCACTAGTTCCAATGGACAGCGCAGCACTGGGGAGGGATATTTGCGCCGCAGCTACGGTGCTAATGAAAATGAGCATTTAAAATAAATCTCTCGTATTACCTTGCAAAGAAGGGAGTCAGTTGCAGAGCTGCTCTGACATCACTCAGAGGCGCGCTGGTATTGGTTAATACAGTGGGTGTGTAGCTGAGGTCATTTTGTAAAGGAGGGGTGAGTACAAGAGTGCGAGAACTCATCTCACGGGAAAAAGCCACACAAACCATTGGTTGAAAATATTTTGGATTCTAATTGTTGATTGGTCATTGAAAATAAGGAACATTTTGGTATTGGTGGTTTCTCGTAAACAAACTGAGTGTCATTATGAAGTAAAGCAATATTTCACAACAAAAATACCTCTGACACCATAGATCACAATAGTTACTTTTGTCACAGTAGTCCCTTTTATTGACTCTGCGTTGTTACACATTTAACTTTAATTTGTGTTTCTTGTTAAATATTGGTATCTACATTCATTTCAAAGGCTCTCCTTTTGACACATCAAATCGTATATTGCTATCGCAACAAAAAGTGTATTTACATCACAAAACATTCAACTTTACACAAAACATATCTGCACTTTATATGTAGCTGATAGAATTCATATGTACATTTGCATTTGATTGGTTGACTCAAGTCGTTCACAAAAGCATAAATATCATCCAATGGGTCCTACTATGTGCATTCAAACAGTTGCTCAATCGGGAAATGAATTATTTATCCCTCGGATTTAGATTATATCTCTGGTCCTAAATAGTGTAGGAGGGGGTTATTATATACAATTATGCTCTGGTCAAAGAGTGACTATTGTTCCTCATATATGCATATATATGTAGGCATAGAGCATAAATATCTCCAATCCACTGTTCGTTAAAAATGTCTTTAAGAAGGATAAACAGATTAAAACCAGAGAAGGGATAATTATTCCACCATCGAATATGCCAGCATCATACATGATGGTTAAAAGGGGCTACCATACTTGCATATGGTTAGAAAACTGGATAGAATACTCAAAAGATGATGGAATTTTGGCATTTCTAGAAAATGGTACCTTGAATGGTAGAGTTATGTACAATTTAAGAGTACGCATGAATGAATTAGATCCAAGACCTAGGTTAACCCAATATGAGGCATTGGAGGAATGGGAAACAGAAGCTTTTGAGCGAGACAGATCTAGAAGTGATAAAAGTATTAGTACATTTTATCCTAAATTTCCTAAAGGGACAAGAGATAGGCAGATGAAACAATGAAGACAGTCCATGCTGGTGAAAGGTGCAAGAACTGGGGGTCTCTAGTTGGCAGGGGTAGGTACCACTGTCCAAATAGGGACTCTTGCTTCTAGTCAGGGTAAGGAGGAAACCCTCTGAGATAACTCCTGCTCCCCCTCTAGGTAGCTTGGCATGAGCGGTCAAGGCTAATAAGAAGGCAATGTGTAAAGTATTTGCACCAACACTCACAGTAACACAGTGAAAACACCACAAACTAACTCCACAACAGTTTAGAAACATAAAGGTATTTAATCTAAACTACACAAGACTAAAATAACAAAAATCCAACATACACAGTTCAAGAATATGATTTCAAAAGAGTTCTTTAGGTTGCAATAAAAATAATCCACAGTTGCGTAATAAGTTCACAGTTGCGTCACGTTTAGCCAACAGTACCTTTAAGTGCAACAAAGTTCCACAAGCAGAAGCTGGTATGCTGGAAAACAAGCGATGCGTTGCTCCTGAGACTCTGGGGAGGCGTTTGCGACAGCCCCGCAGCAGCAGCAGGCGTGTTGCGACTAATCTGGTCTGTATGGGGAGGAAGGCCACTTGTATGGGTTCCGGTGCATAGGTTCTGTAGGAAGTTTGTTCGCGCAAAGGCACGATGCGTTGATCTTGTAAGGGCCTGCGACGATCTCCGGGGCAGCAATGCGTGATCCAGCGGCAATTCTCTCTCTCGCAGCTCCTTGATGCGATGGCTCTGCGATGATGCTCGCAGTGACGTGATGCTGTCCGCAAACCGGCGGTGCGGCGATCTCCTCCAGCGATGACAGGCTCTGCGACGAAGCTCGCAGCGATGGTGATCTTCCCGCAATCGAAGGATGTGTCGTCTTAGGTAGCAGCAACAGGCGCTGCGACGATATCGACCTCCGTAGTGATAACTTTTCAGTTGCAAAAGTCTCTCAATCTTAGTTTCCAGCTTCCCAGCACATGTACAACTTCCAGAGGCACCACAACTGGCCCAAGCACTCTAGGAAGTACAGAACTCTCTCAGCAGAGTTTAGGGAAGCTGGGGGTGAAGTCCTTTTGTTCCTGTGACTTCAAAAACAGGGAAACAGCTCTTCTCAGGCCCTTGGAGATTCCTTCAAGACAGGGGACACAGCACAACAGCAAAGTCCTTCCCCTCTCCTTGGCAGCAAAGCAACAGCAGGTCATTCCAGCAGAGCAACAGCAGGACAGCCTTCCTTCTTCAGATTCAGCTTTCTCCTTGGCAGATGTTCCTTCTTGATTCCAGGATGATCTAATCTTCTGTTGTCAGGGGTCCTGTACTTATATCCCTAAAAGTCTTTGTTCATTTGTGCAGGAGGGCTGTGAGCCCAGTCTGAACCAGTTATGGGTGTTCCTTGAGCACTTTGTTTTCCTGGCTTCTCCTTTCCTTTCAGAATGAGGGGCAGGGTCCTCAGCCGCCCTGCAGGAGGTGGAGCCAGCATTGTGGAAGGAAGGCACAGCCCTATTCAGGCCCAGGTGCTATCTTCTCCCACCACTCAAGTTGCAAATGCAGTCATTCAGCCTAGGGCTGACTCAGCCAGCCTCCTGGAGAATCCCCAGCCCCTGTCACTCTCAAACCAGACAGTCAATCCACAAACTGGCCAAGACACACAGAAAGGTCAGACACGAGAACAGCAACTTTCTAAAAGTGCTCTTCTCAAACCCAGGAGTTAAAAAACACCTTTCCTAAAAGATGTGTTATCAAATCCTGAGTTCAGGGATACCAGACTTTTATGTCCTATCTTGCTCCTATGGGAAGATATGCTGGTAGCCACTGTAGCCAGCATCCCAAATGATAGCCTATGGAGCGAGATTGCCTTGCAGCAGTGAAAAACGAAAATGGCTGTAATTCACAACCAGAGCATGTCACCTGCACAAGTATATGCGCTACCTTTCATATACACTGCACCTTGCCCAAGGGGGTACCTTGGTCCTTCCATAGGGTGACCAATGTGCATAGAAAGGGAAGGGTTAGGCCTGGTCAGTGGGGACAATGACCAGGAGGATATGGCAGTTCACAGACTGAACACAGGCACTGCAGTGGCAGGCCTGAGACACCATCTTAGGGTGACTCGTGTGCGTGGCACAATCCATGCTGCAGGCCCACTAGTAGCATTTGTAATCACCAGCCCTGGCACACCCAGTGCACTTTACTAGGGACTTCGTGGTGACACAAATATGCCAATCATGTATATCCAATCATAATAACAATTTACAGCGGGAGCACTTACACTTTGACACTGATCAGCAGTGGCAGAGTGTCCAAAGCATCTAAACCAGCAAAAACTAAATCCAGCACAGCATCAAAAATACAGGAGGTAGAGGCAAAAAGATAGGGGTAACAACGCCAAAGATGCCAGGTCTAACAGAAGGATTATATCCTGTCCGAGCATTAGAAGAACAAACAGGGAGTAAAAGTACTGAGAAAAATAAAAATGTAATGACAAATGCTGATTCAGAACATGATTACTTGGAGGATTTTTTAATGAAAAATCCGCCACCTTATAATGAGGAGCAGAATCTGACAAATGCTAGTGCTCCGTTTTTAAAGCCACCTTTAGTTCCACAAGTGTTACGTGAGGCATCATTAGAACAAGCATTTACAATGCAATGGTCTCGGCATTATTAAAGGTAGAGCTATTGGCATTGCTCATGACATTTTTTTTTTGTAATCATAAATAAATGGCATTGTCATTTACATTTGTCAATAGCTTAATCGTTAAATAAATGGCATTGTTATTTACAATGCCAATAGCTTAATAGCTTGCAAATGCATGACCTATTGCATTTACACGCACACAGAGCCACACACACAGAGCCACAGACACACACACAGAGCCAAAGGCACACACACAGAGCCACACACACACACAGAGCCCTCCACACACACACACAGAGCCCCACACACACACACACAGAGCCCCCCACACACACAGAGCCACACACAAACCCAGAGCCACACCCACACCCACACCCAGAGCCACACACACACCCAGAGCCACACACACACCCAGAGCCACCCACACACCCAGAGCCACACACACCCAGAGCCACATACACGCACAGGAGAGCAAGCACAGTGAGGGGGCAGGGAAGCAAGCACATCGAGGGGGCAGGGCAGCAAGCACAGCCAGGGGGCAGGGGAGCAAGCACAGCCAGGGGGCAGGGGAGCAAGCACAGCCAGGGGGCAGGGGAGCAAGCACAGCGAGGGGGCAGGGAAGCAAGCACATCGAGGGGGCAGGGCAGCAAGCACAGCCAGGGGGCAGGGGAGCAAGCACAGCCAGGGGGCAGGGGAGCAAGCACAGCCAGGGGGCAGGGGAGCAAGCACAGCGAGGGTGCAGGGAAGCAAGCACAGCGAGGATGCAGGGAAGCAAGTACAGCAAGGGTGCAGGGAAGCAAGTACAGCGAGGGGGCAGGGGAACCAGGGGGCAGGGGAGCAAGCACAGCCAGGGGGCAGGGAAGCAAGCACAGCCAGGGGGCAGGAGAACAAGCACAGCGAGGGGGCAGGGAAGCACGCACAGCGAGGGGGCATGGAAGAAAGCACAGCGAGGAGGCAGGGGAGAAAGCACAGCCAGGGGGCAGGGGAGCAAGAACAGACAGGTGTGCTAGCACAGCCAGCGGGCAGGGAAGCAAGCACAGCCAGGGGCAGGGAAGCAAGCACATCCAGGGGGCAGGGAAGCAAGCACAGCCAGGGGGCAGGGAAGCAAGCCCAGCCAGGGGGCAGGGAGGCAAGCATTTTCAGGCGGCAGGGAAGCAAGCACAGCCAGGGGGTTGGGAAGCAAGCACAGCCAGGGGGCAGGGAGGCAAGCACAGCGAGGGGGCTCCTCGACATTGGCATTCACCATTGTATAACGTTGGCTAGACCTGCAGGTATCAGAGCGCTTTACCGTAGGAACGAAGCAAGGGAGAAACAAACTCTGTGTGCCCAATTATAGACAACCTGGAGCACGGCGCCCTGTGCTGTTCAAAGAGATTTTAATTCTTAAAAAATGCTTCTACCCTTGTGCTTCTACCAACAAGGGAATTACCAATTCACTCTTAGGCAGGCAACAGCATTCTGGGGCTGGTCGCGCCACTATTTCCATTACACATGTGGAACTACATGCCCCAACATGCAGAGCGCTTTGGGCTGAAAGCTAGGAGTGGCTGAAAGGCACAAATGACTTCATTGTTTAAGGCAAGTGCCACCTAATACAAAGACACACTTTACCGTGGTGACTCAGTTGTGACAGGAAACATATGCAACAATGCGATTTCGTTGCTTCTGTTTGTGTTACGCCACACGAAGCCCCGGGGCGAGTGTCACGTGAAGAAAATGGCAATTTAAGCCTGCTGCTGTAGCATAGCTGTGGTAAATCCTGAAAAGAGATCTAACATAGTATAGTTCCCCTACAACCAGTAAAGGAAGCAATGCCACGAAAATAAAAGCATGTTTATGTCTGTTATGTTATTGTAGTATAATCATTTGGAACATGGAGCTCCATATGACCCGGACTCTTCAAGTAACTTTATATGTACTCCGGGGTGTGCTGCAGGACTAAAAAACAGGTAATGAGGAGGGAATGTGAGGGAAAGGGAGGAGATTTA
Source organism: Lissotriton vulgaris (assembly GCF_964263255.1). Taxonomy (NCBI): domain Eukaryota; kingdom Metazoa; phylum Chordata; class Amphibia; order Caudata; family Salamandridae; genus Lissotriton; species Lissotriton vulgaris. Next base: position 1,305,768,352 of record NC_141694.1, read on the forward strand.
AACCTGTGTAGAGGAGAGTGGGCGGGAGGGGGAAACGGTTATTTAGAGGAAAAGGAAGAGAGGGTCTTGTGGTGAGGGCGGGAAACAAAGACGAGGGTGAGCGGAGGGGAAAGTGGTCATGGTGAAGGAAATGGAAATGGTGCAGAAGAGAAAGGAGAAACGTGGGATAGGTTAAAAGAACGAGGGAAGACCCGTGGTAAGAGGAAGGGATACGTGATTTACCTGGAGTGGCAGCGGGGCTGTTCCTGACAAAAAAAAAAAAAATGGCTGCCGCAAAGCTCTGAAAATTTCGAAATCGGGGGCCTGTTTTTTGCTGAGTGACGGATGACGTCACAGATAGAAAGAACGCAAAATCACGTCCGAATCCGAAAAAGACGGGGGCTTGAACCGAGTGATGCCCCTCTGCTCCAATGGCTGGCCTCCATTTAGGAAGCCAGCCAATGGAAAAGAGAGGCGGGTTCAAGCTCCTTCCTAGAAAACATTAAATCTCTGACCGAGACTGCGCAAGCGCAGCCTACGGTCCTCAACCTAAAAAGTGCTGCTGGAAAAGGAACGAGAAGCAATAATTAAGCAAAAGAATGAGTTATTTCAGAAAATTACACAGTTAAATATCAGTCCTGAAGCCTTGACAATTCCGGTGACTATAGGTCCAGTTGTTCCTTTATATGGAGAAAAACAGATTAGTCCCAGACCTCCTGTTTTAACTACACCTGTAGTACAGCCAAGGAAAGAAACATTAATAGTGGATGACCAAGCAAGTGAATGTGGGTCAGAAATTTCTCTTATGGATTTACCTATAAGAGAACCAGTAAGTAGCTCAGATAGTAAAACTACACCCGTAGATACTAGAGAAGTGCAAATAGAAACCTCTTAAGGTACGAGAAGAGCAACTGTAGTTACTCCAGAGGAAATTGAAAGATGGTCCAGAGAAATAGAAAAACCAAAATCACAGTCAAAGACATTGGATATTTTTAAATTAAGAGTTGAATTAGAAGAAATGATTGCTGGGAATGTAGGATTAGATCGATTGAATGCATTAAATGAAGATGAATTGTTGTTTATATGTCGAAGTATCACTCGAAATAAAAAAACATTTCAGGAAAAATTGACGAGTTTAGCAAGTGAAATGGGGATTAACATTGGTAAATCAAAAGTGTTACAGAAACCATATCGAGCTGAATTTTCTGACAAAGATTTAGAAAATATGAATGTGTCAGGTCGTAAATTATAAATAAAAGAACTGTTATCATTGTTGCAAAAATGGGGTGACATAGACAGATGGAAAGCTAGATGGTTAAAGAAAAGGGAAGAAGCTCAAGGGAAAAGCACTGTATCAGAATATATGTTGAAAGAAACAGAAAAAGTAGAAAGGTTGTGTCCAATGAGAGAAGTACCAGGTGGAGGTTATGTTCATGTTCCATGGTCCCGACAAGATATATTGTCATTTACAAATGAATTTCCAAAACTCTGAGAGAAACCTATAGATTGGTACAGACATGTCGAGAGATTTGTAAAGGTTTCAAAAGTGTTGTTAAAAGATCTAGAGGGTTATTTGACATCGTTGTTCCTGTCGATTTGTGGACAGAATGTAAAATTGCAGTAAGCTGACCAAATGATGAGTATCCTAGAGACCCGAAAACAGGAGCACCAGCAGACGAGGTGATGAGGAAGTATAATCAGGTTATACTGTATTTGAATGGGAAAGTACCTCCAAAAGAAACAGACTGGACTAGAATAGATAGAACTACTCAGAATAAAGCTGAAGCTATGCATGCATATTATGAACGTCTTTTGCAAGTTTTTAAACAGTATAGTGGTTTAGAAAATATTGACACCAAAGATATGACGCATTTTATCTATCGATTTGTGTCTGGATTAAGACCAGAAATTTCACAATGGATTAAGGATAATAAAATCTATTGGCAGGCCAAACCTGTAGATGAAATACTGAAATATGCAAAATATTGTGAAGACGAATTGGATAATAAACGAAAGAATTTGGAAGAAAAAGTAATGTGGGCACAGGTAAAATTAGCAGAGCAACAAGAACTTCAATTGAAAAACATTCAGACCCAAGGAGATGGAAATGGTAATAAACCTAGAGCTAAATTTAATCGCGAAGAAGCTAAGAAAAAATGTCCTTGTCATGGGTGCGGCAAGTTGGGGCATTGGAAGAACGAGTGTAAGGCTGTGCTAAATAATAATAATAATTTGAATCCACAGACGCAGAATGAGGTATTGAAAAAGCAGCAAAAACAGGTAATACAAAATCAGTTACCATTGGCGCCTATGCCAAACCCTGGGAGTCAACCAGCATTAAGTATAGATGCCAAAAGTTGGGAAGGAAGTAGTAAAAGGGACAGAGTGACACCCCAATTTGTTTTGAGCGATTCATACTTTGATGAAGATAGCTTCTGGCGGTGCCTGAGGAGGAGGACGAGGAGTGCGTAATTGGCCTATCCTTGCAAGTAGATCAGTCAGGTCCATATATTGAGGGAAAAGTTGAAGGAAATGATATTACCTTTTTGTTGGATACTGGTGCTACTCGTTCTACTGTTAGAACAGCAGACATTCCAAACCTAGACCTATCTGGAGAAGAGAACAAGTAGTGGGCGTTGCTAATAAACAAATTAGGAGCCCATTTACAGAACCAATGAAAGTTAAAATAGGCAATTTTAAAGAAATGCACAAATTTGTTGTATGTGACTCCAGTCCTGTAAATCTATTAGGCAGGGATTTGTTGTGCAAAATGAATTGCACTGTCTTTTGTACACCAAATGGAGTTGAAATTCAAACTCCAGATGAAGATCGAATTTATAAAATTATGCTAGTAAAACAAGAAACTGAAAAACAAAGGTTTACCATAGAAGACTTGCCAAAAGAATTACAACATACAGTAGATCCTAAAGTGTGGGATTTCACAGGAAAAGATGTAGGATTAATGGCAAATGTTGACAGAGTAAAAGTGACAGTAAAAGAAGGTGCAGTTTATCCAAATATTCGACAGTACAAAATGAGCCCAGAAATATAAGCAGGAGTTGCACTAGAAATAAAATGTCTAGTGGAAGCAGGAATTTTGCAGGAAATAATGAGCAGTCCATGTAATTCACCCATAATTGGCATCAAGAAACCAAGCGGAAAATACAGGGTTGTACAGGACCTCTGCAAATTTAATAAAATTGTCGTCCCATGTTGTCCAGTTGTACTAAACCCTGCTGTGATTTTACATCAAATACCATGGGCAGCAGGCTGGTTCACCGTAATTGACCTTTGCCACGCATTTTTCTCAATACCACTGCACCCAGATAGTAAGTATCTTTTCTCGTTCAAATTCAATGAGCATATCTATGATTGGAATTACGTCCCTCAGGGGTACACACAAAGTCCATCGATCTTTAATTAGATCTTGAAAAAATGTCTTGAATCTTTGATATTGCCCGGACATTCAGTCCCGGTGCAGTATATAGATGACCTACTGGTGGCATCTAAGAATCAAAAAGTCTGTGTTACTGATACGATTGCTTTGTTGAATCATTTAGGAAAAGGTGGACCCAAAGTATCACCTGAAAAATTGCAGTATTGTACTACATCAGTGAAATATCTGGGGCACCAGATAGAGAGAGGTGTCAGAAGGGTTACCTCTGAAAGGATCAGAATAATTCAAAACATGAATCTACCTCAAACACAGAAAGAAATCAGAATGTTTCTTGGAGTTGTAGGTTACTGCAGGTAATGGATTGTGGGATTTGCAGTCCTAGCAAAACCATTATTACAAATGACAAGGAAAAGAGCAAAAGACCCAATAGAATGGGATGATGATAGTATGTCATCTTTTCTAAAGTTACGAGATTGTATGTGTTCAGCTCCAGCATTAGGGATGCCCGACTATACAAAAGATGTTGCATTGTTTTGTGACACACGAGACAATTGTGCACTTTCAGTTCTGACTCAGACTCATGGTTTGATGAGACGACCTGTTGCATATTTTTCCTCTACTCTGGATCTAGTAGCAGGAGCATTGCCAGGATGTCTGAAAGCAGTAGCAGCAACTTGTGCGAGTCTTGAGTAAAGTGAGTCCATTGTCATGGGACATCCAGTAACAGTGTATGTCCCCCATGCAGTTGTGATTTTATTGACCAGGTCTAAAACTCAGTATTTAACACCTAGTCGGCAGACTAAGTATGAACGAATTCTTGTAGGTGCAGAGAATGTGACAGTTGCTAGATGTAATATTCTGAACCCAGCAACATTGCTACCTGAATCGCAATTTACAGAAGTCAAAAATGAAATCGAACATAATTGTATTGATCTTACAGAAAATTGTACTAAACCACGACCATACATAAGAGAAGAGCCACTAATAAATTCAGAACATGAGCTATTTGTAGATGGTTCATGTATGCGACATGAGGAAGGAGGTTTGAGTGCTGCTTATGCAGTTTGCACTCTATGTTGTCCAGTTGAAGCATTATATTTACCTGGAGTAAAATCTGCACAGGTATCAGAATTAATAGCATTAACACAAGCTTGTAAATTTGGAAAAAATCTGAGAGTGACTATTTTTACTGATAGCCAGTGTGGCTATGGAGTTGTGCATGATTTTGGCCAAGACAGTTTCTGACTTCATCAGGTACTCCAATTAAAAATGAAAATTTTGTGAAAAATGTACTAAAAGCAATTCAATTACCAGAAACAGTAGCTGTGGTCAAGTGTGCTGCTCACCAATATGGCAATGACAAAGTGACAGCAGGTAACCGATATGCTGACCAACTAGCTCAATATTGTTCCAAGAATAAAATGGCAATAAACACAAAAATGTAACCAAAAAGAAACAACTGCCAACTTATGTTACTTGAGTAGGTGAAAACATGGGAAGAAGTGAAAGATTTGCAAAATGATGCAGAACAGGAAGAGACGGAAGAGTGGAAAAAATAGGATGTTAGAGAAGGGCTGAAGATGGTGTCATTGTTTACCTTGATGGGAGGCCTGTGTTGCCAAACTGTATGCTTGTTCCTATGGCTAGGATGTGTCATGATGATTCTCATCTAGGGCGATATGCTATGGTAAGACTATTCAGACAAACTTTGTTCAATGCAAAGTTCAGGAACATTGAAGAGAGTCTTTGCCATAGGTGTTTGGTATGTCAACAAATGAATCCTGGAAAAGAACTGTGGTTTTGTCAGGAAAGATTGGAAAGGCAGAAGGTTCCTTAATTCGACTTCAGATTGATTTCATTCAGTTACCCCCTTGCAGAGGAATGAAGTATGTCCTTGTCATTGTCTGCCTATTTTCAAAATGGGTGGAAGCTTACCCTACACGTAGAAATTATAGCATCACAGTAGCCAAACTATTACTTAGAGAGCTTATACCACGTTTTGGTTTTCCAGTAACGATGGAATCAGACTGAGGAAGACATTTCAATAATGAAATAATTGGTCTAATTTTTAAAGCATTTAAAATTGAGCAAAAGCTGCACTGTGCATACCGCCCAGAGGATTCTGGAGGGTAGAACAACTGAATGGCACAATTAAATCAAGATTGGAAAAGATTTATGAATCAACTCGATTAGAATGGCTAGCTGCTTTACCCTTGTTCTGATGGGACTCAGAAGCATTCCAGACAGAAAAACATGAATACTCATGGGAAGAGCAATGAGGCAGGCATGGGTGCCAAGACATAAGTTGATAAATATATCTGATGACTTAGTACTAGAGTAATGCAAAGAAATGGCTGACCAAGTGCGTTCTATCTCTCACCAGGTTGGAGAAGACGCTGTCACCAGGCAAACAACTCCAGCACACGATCTGATTCCAGGTGACTGGGTTGTAATAAAAGAACATACACAAGAATCTTGTCTAGCTCCAAGGTGGGGAAAACCAACACAAGTGAAATTGGTTACCACTACAGCAGTAAATTGTAAAGGAGTTCGGAATTGGATCCATGCGAGCCATACAAAAAGAGTGGCTTAACCTGATAAAACTGAAGCTGAAGGTTGTGCAGCTGAGGGGTCTCGAGAAAGTGATTCCGAAGTAGTTGATGATGAACAACCGAGCACCAGTCAGGATGAATGGATTCCAGTGATTGACATTCCTGCAGATGTTGTGAGAACCAGATAGACAAAGTGATAGTGAGTATGAGATAGGAATAGAAGAACGTACTCAGGCTACGCAAATCAAAGTCAAAAGTAATTCTGAGGAGGAACAGATAAGGAAAGATCATTATACTCAGACATTTCAAATACCTGTCACAGTTCCAGAGTCTGAGAAGGGACAGATAGGTAAAAGGGCGAAGGCTCAGGAAGAAGAAGAGCAAGAGATCGAGAGACCTGAGCAGGATCAGATAGATGTAAATAAATGTGTTCAGGAAGAAGAAAACAAACCAAATCAAAGTCAATTGCAGCACATACCTGAACAAGGGCAGATTAGTATCCAGGCAGAAGAAACAGAAGAAAGACCTGGACCAAGTCAGATAGAGAGGGATACAAACAAAGGAACAATTGAAGAAAAACAAAGCATAGTGCCAGCTAAAAGACTCAGAAAAGGAGATAATTGGCCTGGTTTTGTTAAGAAACTAACATTTTGTCTTAACTCAATAAATGAAGAACCAGAGAAAGTAAACGAAAAATCATTCAAACTGAGCTTTCCACAGAACAACCAAAAAGAAAAAGTCAGAGATTGAAAAGACTGAATAATAAGTTCAGAGGTCCTGAATGGACTTATGTCGTTCTTGAAGATCTTGAAAAATTAGAACTGAGTGATGATGATGATGATGAATTAATTGATGAACCAACAGACGAAGAAGACCAACTTGAAAATTTCACAGGTTGAAATTCTGTGGAAAAGTCTCAGAGAGGGGCTAAGTCTCCCTAATCGAAAAATGGCTGATCATACTGTTAATGGTAAACCGAAAAGAAATTGCTTAAAAACATGCCGTAGAATATGCACATGCAGTATAATAATAATTCTAATAGTATGGTTAGGACTGACAGTAGCTATTCCTTATCTAATGAATAAAAGTGAAAAGAATGATACTAACATTCACGAGAAGGTAAATGCACCTGAAAAATTAGACACACATGGAAATATAGACATTGTTAGGCAGCAAAGAATAGTAGTGGAAGCATCAGATGAGGAAGGATTGCATTACGATAAAGTTAGAAATAGAACACATTTGAATGCTTTTGCAAATCTATTAGTACACTATGTAGAGGCAATGGAAATAAGCGATTGCTACGTATGTATGGAGCTACCATTGTCTGTAGCGGAAGGCGTCACTATCATCATTTGCCCCTGACTTATGGTATTTCATGTAGTATCTTAGCTATCTTATTTTCCAAGAGAGGACTCTTACAATATTATTATTCTAAGTTAGATGTGATTTTCTCTGAACTTCCTATCCATAGTAACCTGAATTCCGTACATAGCAAAGGTAACATAGCTCGTTATATGGGAGAATATTTTCTGACAATAGGTACAATAGATATAGCTGAAGCACACAAGAATAATTTAACATGCATTTTACATAAAGAAGAAAATATATTTTTGAATGTAGTTGAGAAAAGGAGAGATGATTTCCAAAGAAAACTACAGAACAGAAACAAAAGATTCCTAAATGGGCAGAAAATAAAGAGTACACCTTGAATGGCAAACTCATGCTACTATGTTGCTGGACTTTGAAAAGAAAGGTAAACTCTGTCTCCACAGGGAGAGAACATGTTATTATAACAATATGTGCATTGGTTCTAGTGAATATGAACACAATTTTAAAATAATTGGGGGTTGGGGTTTCAAAGATGGAACTGAACCGGTGTTTCCTGGAATTTATAATATCTGTGGGAACAAAGCGTATTACAAATTTCCTGTTCATTGGTATGGGAGTTGCTATTTTGGAATAGTATTCCCAAAAGTATACCATATAAACAGAATCACTGGAAGTAATGACGACACTAATGGACTAATACGTAGTAAAAGAGCTAGTATAGCAGAAATTGTAGGTGACATATTTAGTGCATTAATACCTTCATTGGGAGTGGTTTTAAATACTCAAAGAATTTGCAAAATATTAACAGTGGTAGATCATTTATCGACAGACACTGCTGGAGGTTTCTTAATGATTAATGCAGAATTACTTGCGGTAAGATCAATGGTTTTACAAAATCGACTTACTCTTGATACATTGTTGGCAAAAGAGGGCAGAGTCTGCAGAATGCTGAAAGCGCAACATTGTTGCACTTACATACCTGAAAAAAGTGTAGAACTGAAAGGGTATGTAAGGAAAATTACATACTAAAAAAAAGAACTTAAACCACTGGAGGTTGATAGTGCATGGAAAAGACTAACAGATGGTCTTTTCTCTATAGGTAGTTGGTTTTCTAATGTAGGGAAACATTGTGAAGGTAAAATACTGATGCCAATGGTGGGAATAGCCTTAATGATTTTAGGGATAATAATGTGTTGTATATGTCACAAACATAAAAAGACATATGCAATAACTAAAAAGGGAAAGAAAAGAAATATCAATGAAATAGAATTAGAAGAATATAATAGACATTTATACAAAAAGGTGAAAGTCCTGCATATGAAGAATGAAAAAATATTACCAGAAAGTTTGAAGAAATTGAGAGGGGTGAAGTGTAAAAGTTGGCATCTGTTTAATTAATTAGTGATAATATAAAATATCATCAAAGAGGGGATTGATGGAGCACACGTAAAATGACTTGCTCGTACTCAATCCTCTCAATAATAATATTAATGTACTAACTAACATGTTTTGTCTTATTAATATTGCATTACACGGCATATTAGATATCTAGGGAAAGTTTGCCAATGTGTTTTTACTAACTATTATCCGCTTGCACTAAAAAGGCTGCTGATACGTGGGATTTTCTACTGCGCATGCGTCTGTCATACCCACGTGACATGCTTGGTGGGAAAACTTTTGCTTCTGCGCAATAGAACTAAGATGGCTGTTATGTGTCCTAATGTGCAAGAAGCTTGCATCGCTGCTTTGCTAAGCTGTTTGTTTTTTTGCTTAATATCTAACGCAATAGTTAAAATAAAATAATGGGAGTAGAGTAGAAAGAAATGGTATACAGTGCATTCATTTATTCTGTGATTCTAAAACTGTTTCTTTTCTAATTTTACATGTTATCAAAATTATGGGCCTAAATGCTTTGCTGAACTCCATCTTTGGAGAAACTGCGCCTGTGCGACAAATGTCCTGAAGCCACAGAAGCTGTAGCCTTGAATCATGGCCAAGACGGACATGGAAGGCGGAGAAGAGTGAACTCCTTGCCTTGCCAGAGGAAGCTGAATTGATTAAATTGTTTAAAATGATCATTGATACATTTCACTACCGATGGAATAAAGAACATGGGTAGATAAAGTTATGGGAGGGAACGACTTGAATACGTGATTGACAAGCTGCTTCTAGAAAAGTATGGTGTGATGGCTACTCCTCGTTCTGTGTGCAATAAAATTGTGGGATTCACACATTTGCAACATTTGGGGGTGGTACACTGACCTGAAAAATAGTATAACTAGGGTAGGCTTAGTTAGTTTGTTTGTCTGACTTGTCCGAATAGCTCACCTGTCACTGACCCAACGCACTCAATAGGTAATCGGGAGCAGAGTTGCTGGCGGAGCACTCTGTCAGAAGATTCGATAACCCAATCGGGGTTCTGGGGAGGAGATTGATGACCCAATTGGGGTTCGACTTTTAGCTGCAAAGAGGGTTTACAATGCTGGCATTTTTAACTTTAACTGTGGTGCTGGTTGTAGCCTGTGCTGGTGCTATCCTGATCCAATTTGGTCCGTAACCTGTCCTGATTCTGGCATGCACCTGTTCTTTTCTGATGGCACCTGTACTTTGGGATTCTATTTCTTCGACTATGACCAGGGCTGGTAATCACACCGAAATAGGTAACTATTAAGTGTGGGTTTGTCATTGTACTGTTTTCCCTTTTTCTCTTACCCACCCTCTGTTCAAATGCTTAACGCCAATTTCTCTCCAAGTCATTGCAAATGTTTTTAAAATCTGCATTAGTCTAAACAGAATAAGAAATTAATTTGAGTTTCATGTTTTATAAGTCTTTCAAAGATTTACTTTGTGGTTATTTATGAAATGTTAAATGTTATTATTGCTACCTATTTTCTCTCTAACTCCTTGGATCCTTTAAGACTTTAGGTATCGGTGACTTGGATTGGTAAGATAAATGGAATAAAAATCCAAATGGTAAAAACCCCAATTGATTAGAGTGTAGGTTTACCTGTTTAATGTATATATAATCATATGGGCCCAGGTGAGTTATGTTGAGCAGGTGAGCCTGCGCTCTCTCAGGTGCAGACACTGGCACTCCCTCTAGGGACGTGCTGGATCCAGCGGAACGCTTCGCCTGGCTTCGCCTTTGCCCCTCTATCCCCTGTTTACCAGGTGTTACCCCTTTAGTGCCCTCCTTTCACTGGGCTTGGAATGGGAGTAGAGGTGGTGGGTGAATCTGCCTTGGAGCCCTTCTTGGGTGTACCCTTGGCATGCACCACCTTCTCAGTGGGCACAGAAACTGAATGCTTCTCTTTTCGAGATGCTTCTTTGCTTTTTGGCCCCTGGTGTCACCCGACGGGCTTTTGTCTTTGCGCTCTGGTGGGGCTTTAGTCTTCTGTGGGTATTGTCTCTGCGCCCGGGACCGCTTGGGTTGCTGCTGCTGTGTGCTTTGTGTGCTGTATCGTGACTTTGAGGTCTGTGGAGCATGGTCACTATCGTCAGACGTGACCACTGCCAGGGGGGTGGACAAAGGGATCGAAGCTGGACTTTGAGTATGTGCCAGTTGATGGTCTGCCGTCACTGTGGAAGACAAAGACTGGACAGTCTGCTGCAGCCCACCCACGTCTGAATGTATGCCCTCCATGAAAGCAACCACCTCTGCCAATTTTTTTCGTGGTCTATAAAGACATTGAGGACAGCTGTCTGGCCTGCACACAGCTGGAGCAAAAGGACCACAGACTCAGCACTGATGGCAGCAGGGGGGACAGCGGCAAGGGCAGCGGTGCCCGGTTGAAGCGCACTCTTCCACTATTACTGGGGCAAACATGGGCAGCAAAAGAGGAAGTGGCTGGGAGGGTGGGCACTGGCCGCTGTGTGGTAGAAGATGATGCAGAGTCCCCGTTCCCTGTGCCCACCAACATCCATGTTTCACCCCTGGCATGAGATGACGTTGAACTTTGCGTCTCAGGCTGTGATTACTCCATCAGACTCCTGTCCCCCTCCGAGGTGCTAGTCACATCTGTGTCACTGGGCTCCTGTGCAGCTGTTGTGCTTGTTTCATCCCCACTAGTGTCCATCTCCTGTCCCTCCGTTACCACAGGAGATGCCGCATGAGAGAGAGAGATAGATGTAGGGTCAGTTCAGTGGCAGAAACATTACAAACATATGAAAGCAAAGTATCACAGAAGATGACTAAATCTACATGTTGTACACCACCCTGTGCAATTACATTGTGCTAACTCACTTTATTGACTCAAACAGTGCGTATAAACTAGTAATTCAGGTATAAGGGAGCCATGTGAGGACCACACAGCACAACACTCTGCTGGTGGCTCCGTTCAACCAGACACACAAATAGCTCTGAGCACACTTAGGGCCATGATGAGGGCGTACAACTTGTTGCCACTGACAAATGTGGATGGAGCAGGAAGGGACAACACAGACACAGACTACACCATGACATTCCACAATGGCCATGAGCCCATGCCACCCACCATGTTGCACTTTGGGGCCCAACGACTGCTGCACATTGGTGTCGGATGTCTAAGCCTCCCAGATCTGAGTTCAGGCAATGGACACATTGATGAAAGCACACTCAGATTGGGCACACTGTCGTTCCCTTCCATGGGATTCCCCAGACTACCCCAATGCAGACGATACCTGAAGACTATGACTCAGAATGCAATGGGAAAGCACAGTACTCAAATTACCCTAGTAAGTACAGGTAGGGCAAATGTATAACAGCTGCACCCAGCCCAGCAGCCACTTACAAGCCACTGCATCACACTACCAACATCACATAGGTCAGCGCTGGCATAGGCTCTGTACACTTGCACCCACTCCCAGCCAAAGTCACCCTTCCCATACTCACCCCTAGCTTGCTGCTGATGCTCCTTCAAACGTGCATCCCGCTCAGGCTGTGTCATGGCCAAGATGTGTCCCATGAGTGGTGTCATGCTGTGCCAACCGCCCAGTGCGAGGAAGCAGCCCCAAGGTCATCTCCACCGCGTTCTTTGCCAGCCGACTGATGTCGTCCCACCTCTTGTGATAGTGGGTGCCCCGTCGGTTTGAGACACCAAGAGCCCGCACCTTGGCCACAATGGCCCTCCCTGCCTTACGCTGGTGTACCTTAAGCTGCAGGCATGGGAGACAAGAGGGGGAAATGATCAGTGACACAGTGTTATGTACCTACATCTCTCAGTACAGTAGCATGATGCAAACTCATCCCAATTCCACAGATATGTGTAAGATAGACAAGAATGCATCTCACATGGCACATCTGCATGGGAAAACCTGATGTAAATGCATGCAGGTATGAGGGGGAACACCGACCCTGCACATCTCACACAGATGCAGGATGTAGCACTGAAAGCCCTGTGTGGCCTGCTCACAACTCCAGTCCATTTTTAGGTTGAGCAAGACATACATCACATATCAACATGTGTTTGGGGTTAGACTCACTGTGTCCAAGACTGCACAGCCCTCAATGTCCCTGTCTTGTGAATAGATAACTATGTCATGGATGCCACATTGAGGGACATGATCTCACAAATCCAAAATCCTTTTACAAGGACGGTTGTGTGCAACCTACAGGACTGAAATGGCTCATAGCTGGAGTGCAATGAAAAAAGACAGATGTAATACTCTGTAAGTTATGTGATATGCCCTTGTCTTTTTGGGCGGGGACTGTGCAGGCCCAGGTGGGCTCACACTGATATGGACAACAGGGGCACACACAGCCATTCAGCTAAGCAATCACTGTCCTGATTCCTTCACTTACAACTTGCTGCGTCACTGTATGGCTGATAACACAACACAGGTCACTCAAATATTCATGTGCAGGCAGGGAAACGTGTGGCATAGGGTACACACACCTTCCCCCTGGAGACTGCATGTTAGGCAGTGCATGACACAACCCCACCCTCTCAGGCACATACTGCATCAGTCCAACTACACGTGTGCCCCCCCTGAACTCCCCCCCCACTGTTGAGGACTTACCACAACATTTGGGGCACCATATAGCCTTAGGTACTGTGTAAGCACCTCGTCCACCAGGACCTCCAGCTCCTCGCTTGTGAATGGACTGGCACGGATCTTCTCAGTCCTTGCCATCACTGTGGACATGAGACATCAGCAGTGGGATTGGGTGGTGAGGGGTCACAGGCAGCAGTCCCTGGGGGCAGCAGCAGATGAGGGGTCTCTGGCAGCATTCCCTGAAGGCAGCAGCAGATGAGGGGTCTCTGGCTGCAGTCCCTGTGGGCAGCAGCAGATGAGGGGTCTCTGGCAGCAGTCCCTGAGGGCAGCAGCAGATGAGGGGTCTCTGGCAGCAGTCCCTGGGGGCAGCAGCAGATGAGGGGTCTCTGGCAGCAGTCTCTGGGGGCAGCAGCAGATATGGGGTCTCTGGCAGCAGTCCCTGAAGGTAGCAGCAGGTGAGGGGTCTCTGGCAGCAGGCTCTGGGAGCAGTGGAAATGTGAGGCTCCCTCCCACACATAAATAGCCCCCTGGGGTTGTTTCAAAGGCGCCAAGCTGCAGCAATTGGTGTTCCAGGTCTGCCTTTTTCAAATGCATGCAATGACCGTGATTTTCAAAATTGCATCGTGCTACCGCGATTAAGGTTCCCATTGGCTGTAAGGGCATGCTCCATGGTGGTGACACACCGCTGGGGGCAGGCGGTAGCTACCACTATTTGGGTGGCAGAGCATGCCAACGGCCATTCGGGCATGTCTCTATGGCTATCACTACCGCACTTGTATTTGGGTATTGTTGGTGACACCGCTGGGGCTAGGTGGTAGCCACCGCAATTTGGGTGCCATACATTCACATGAGGCACCGCGATTTGGCTGGAGGAGCATGCCAACCGCCATTTGGGCATGTCTCTATGGCTATCACTACTGCACTTGTGTACTGGGGATTGTTGGTGACACGCCGCTGGGGCCAGGTGTTAGCTACCGGCATTTGGGTGTCATATGGTGACATAGGTGTGCAGGATTGTGTTAGCGGATTACTTTTACAACACCAGTGGACATATCATGCTGTGCCAATGGCCATCTGGCAAACATCAATAGTGCACAGTGGCAACATGGTTAACGGCACAACATTGTGCACACAATGCCAATGTTCCATTTACTCCACTGGTGACTACACATGCCATGTTTGTGTATGTAATTTCGTAGATTGCCATGTACTCCCTCACATGTCACTTGTGATATTGATGGGCCTGTACAAAGGACAGTGTTGTTATGGATCCTCCGATGTGTACACATGTCAATGTGGTGAGGTGCAGTGACAATCACAGCAATGTTTGGCTCAATGAATGTTGTTGGGTTTTCCATGCCCTCTTTTGTTTGATCATGCGCACATTCGTCATTTATGCTCAGACTATGGTCACTGTGTTGTTGATGTGTGCCAGGTTCAAATGATGCATGAAGGTGTGTCAGGTACAGGAGCTAGGTATGAGACAGTGGGGTTGCTTTGTTACACATATGCCGGATGCTATACTCCCAGGCTTGCCAGTGGTAAATGTGGCCATCTCCCTATATGCATTAACATTGACCGAGGTGTGTTTGAGGTACTTGATGTGTGTAAGTTGACAAGTGTGCAATTAGTGTAGCTGAATGTGTCCCTACCTGTAAGCTGGTCTGTAACTCAATTTTGATGACAGTCATTGTTGGCATTGTGTCAGTCAGAACGTGAGATACTGTGCCCATCTCATGAAGTATTGCATTGACATGTGTCCACTTTCATCTAAACTAGGAGGAGACCAAATCTGCATCGCCACTTGACAGTGCTGGCAGACATTGAGGGTGAGGTGATCATCTGGAAATGCCATCTGGATAAAGCCACCCTACGAACCCTTTGTGAGATGTTGGAACCCCACCTGCAGCCTCGCAGAACTTATCCAGCAGCTTTCACCCCGACGATTAAGCTGATGGTGGCCCTGCATTTTTTGCCACTGGATCATTCCAGCACACATTGTCCAGCGCAGGTGGAATGTCACAACCTATGTTTAGCTTGGTGCTGCGTGATGTTCTGTCGGCTATGATGATCTACAAGGACAGATATATCCATTTCCCCAGGGGGCCTGAATTGGCAGCTGTAAAGGGAGATTTCTATTCCCTGAGACACATCCCCCATGTTGTTGGTGCCATTGATTGTACCCATGTTGGGCTTGTCCCACCACAGGCATGTGATCACATCTACAGGAATCGTGAACATTACCACTCCATAAATGTGCAAGTGGTGTGCCAGGCAGATATGATCATCTCACACTGTGTGCCAAATTCCCAGGCTTGGCCCATTACTCATACATCCTGCATAACAGCATTATACCCCAGCTGATGGCTAATCTGCTTCCCGAGGGTGCATGTCTTGTGGGTGAGTATGCCTAGTCATGTGGCGTGCTGTGTGTGTGACCTGCTGTCCTCTGCCTCAGGAACATTGCAATGCTCATTTGTGCTTGTCACAACTAGGTGACTCTGCATATCCCAACCATCCTTGATTGCAGAGCCCACTGCGGAATCCCAGGACCCCCTGTGAAGTCCGCTACAATGATGCCCATGGGAGGACACATCGTGTGGTGGAGCGTACATTTGGTCTACTGAAGTCACGTTTCACTGCCTGGCCAAGAACGGAGGTGCACTGATGTACTCGCCCAGGAAGGTGTGTCAGATTGTAGAGGCATGCTGCATGCTCCACAGCCTAGCCATTCACAATGAGATTCCCCTGATCCTGGATGATGATGAGCAGCCACGGCCCCAGTCTGCAAACCAGCCCGTGTCCAGTGATGAGGACAGTGGAGAGTAGGAAGGTGTTGACCTGTGTAAACAGCTCATCACCCTCTACTTCACTTGAAGGTGGGTGACAATGTGCAATGTACCCATTGTCTGATGTTGCAGTTGTTGTGAAGGTGTATGTGAGATTTGTGACAGCAGCCGGTTGTACACTCAGTGGTGGCTGACAATGTTCTTGGACAGTTAATTTAAGTACATCTACAGGATGTGTATGTTGCCACTTGTTGCCCATTGTGATGTGTGCATGTGGGATTCTCTTGTTGTGAAGAGTTGTGTTATGTCTGTGATGCCACACCCAGACTAGTGAATGGTGATCTGTTGTGTTTTCCCTGGTGCCTTCAACCTCTCCTTGCCTGCATATACTCCAGACTCCTGGTACATTGTAATCATGTTAAAGACTGTACATCCTGGAATAAAGCCAGAGCAGGTACAACAACATCTGTGTAATGAGTTGTTTATTTACAATGGTGACTTGTGAGGGGGGTGAACATTTACAGTGAGGTGATTAGTGAAGCAGTGATTTGACAGTTATGGTAAATAAGGAGTTGGTTCGTACACGATATGCTTTGAAAAGAAGGCGCCTTCCATTCTGAGCATATTGTGTGCAAACAAACTCCCAGCATGAGCCCATGAACAGCCTGCTTAAACCCCCAGTTACAAGTATTTTTGTATGCACTGGCAAATTTGTACTGTAGTGTAGTTCCTAGTTTCCCACTAGGCCCTGCGCATTGGAATAACATAAACAGTAGTATCGACGTGGAACTGCAGATATTCCAGGCCTCCACTGACTATGCTAAACTTAATTGGGTTGTGTTACCAACTAGCTCAGAGGTCACTGGAAACTTTCTTCTCTGCATAGGAAGTGATCAGCTTCCTTGGCACAGACAAGAAGGGATTCAGTTTTCCAACAACCGTGCAACATGACAACTTTGCTCCTCAGATCAAGAGTCAATCTCTAGGGTCGTGTGAAACAATAGACCTGTATTTTACTCAGTCAGTCTAGTGCAGTTTACTTTCACGAGATGTAGAGAATAGAGAGACGGGCGTTTGTCAATAAAGGGTTAACATTTATTGCACAGTCTTTCTTCTCGTACAAGAGAAATGTATTGCCACAATTGCAATAATTGTTATTATAAAAAGTACGTACAGTAAGATAAGTATTGCGAAATAGAACTGTAAAAGCATTGATATGGTTTCTTAGCCATACAATGGTTTAAAAGTAATAAAACATATATACAGTCATATATACATTAGGCTAACGTACTCAACTGGTGCTTCTAACTAAGCCTACCCCAGTGTGCCTGACCTAAGCCTAACACGTGAAAAGGGGAGTAAGTAAGTAGCTTAAGTTAAGTTGGTTTTGCCAAGGTTTGTTTCAAGAATGCTCGTCTAAGGGTTTAGTCAACACCATACCTCTGAAAAGAATGATGGAGGATTGGTATCTCCTTCAGGGGTCTCTCTCGATATCCCAGTCACCCGCGAGGGTAAACCGGAAGCGCCGGGACTGGATTTCTCTGCACGAGAAAGGCAGCGGCTTCTCTTCAGCGCGTCGAGGAAGGAGGGGGGACAGCGTCCGCGGGCAGCTGGAATCTGCTGGATGTCTTCGCAGAGGGACGGCTGTTCAGCTCCTTAAGCGTACTGCACCATAGGTCGCGCTTTAGCGGCGATAATGGTATCAGCAGCTTCACCACCACAGGATAGCAGGCTGCAGCGACAGAGTGCTAGATTTACCAACACGGGGTCTTGCAGGCAGCCAGCATCAGCTCACAGCTCTCCTATTGCTTAAGGCAACGTAGGTAATATTTATACCTGACAGGTGCCGGGTTTGACGCAAGTTTGCTGGACATAAGACGTCAATTAAAGATGTCACTAGGAAGTGATAGTTATCAGTTGCTCATTAGAGTTCCATTACTAATCAAAACATAGCAAGCGGGGATTTCCAGGTTTGCTGAGTTTTTATCTTGTTGAAGAACTCGGAGTGTTATCTAGGAATATCAGATAGTGACTACTGCTCTGTCATTGCACTAATTGGTCGCAAAGGAAGTGGCAGAGAGAACTATGCTGGAATGTGGCTCTGTTCGTGTGAGGCCAGAGATGACTTTTCAGAAAATCGCACTTGAACGGTTATGCCAAGATAGGGAATAAATGGATTTATAGCCGAATAGGGGCATAAGGTCACAGTATCGATCAGGAACCTAGATAAACACGCAACACCCACTCCACGGGTTAATGTCCATCAAAATTACTAAAACTAAGCAATTAGATGCATGTGTAACATTGCCCACCCCAAAATACATAAATGTATTCGAAATAGGCGTACTTGTAATACATGGAATTTAGGTACTGTACGTTTTTTAAAAGCATAGAAATCATTAAAAAATTACTGCATATGAAATCATTGAACGATTATGCAAAAAAAAAATTACACATGAAGTATCTCTGACAGAAGAAATGCGAGATAAATCATCACATAAAAATGCATTGTAATAACATGTGTGCTAGAGGCTGGTGTAGTATTGTTATGTCTCTAGATGTGTTTAGAAATAGAAGTGTGAAGCTTCTGTTCTCTAAGAATAGTTTTTACGTTAAGCAAAGAATTGTTCGTGCCAAAAAAGGTCAATATTAGAAAAATTGTCCAATTCAAAGAAAATAGATTTCCAAAGCTCTTGGCAGTTTTTGTTGATCAAAACTGAAGGCCGAATTCAGAGTTCATAGGAACGCTGTGTGTCGGAAAGCTTCTAAAAGTTATTGTTTCTGTACGGGTGAGAACATCGTATCAGACAGGCTCTCAAAGAATTGGTCTACAAATTCAGGTGATAGTTCAACCAAATTAGATAGCGCTGTAACTTGGCAGGTGTGAGAATGATTGCTGTCATCGAAGGCAGGACCAGCAATGCTCACAGAACGTTGTACCTGGATGATGTTGCTTTTGTCACTCGCTCCACTGTTACCACTTGGCTGTAGTACAGGAGTCTCCACAAATGCCGTCATCAGGATTGGTAGCCGCTGGGGACAACACAATGCGTGAGCCGTTATTGGACTGAGCAAAGTATCGACGTCCATTGGTACTGCTGATGGAAGTGAAAGACAGATGTCCAACACGCATTCATCGCCGCAAAGCATACACCGTAGCACAGGTAAAATGCAATTTTGCCATATCGGTCTGAATGAAAGGAACCAGGTCATGTTTAGATCTCTCAGCCTGGCCAATCCGAGGACGTTAGTTATCCTGTCCCGGTAGCGCATTGCTAGGATTGTCTCTTCCATTCCCATGGGAGCTATGTCTGAGCCGAGGCTTGCCATAACGTAGCAGGAGGGTCAAAAATAGAATCCCTGCGACGAGTCCCAAAAATAATGGTATGCCGCCAAAAATGGAGTGCACAAAATTAGGAAAGATTCCCAAAATTGCCTGGAAGGGTGTTAGCAGTCCCGTAAAGACTGTCTTAAATATGCCTGGGATGCTTGTTGCACTAGACATGTTAAGGAGTTGGCTGAACATTTCTACGAAATGCACGGGGCAATTTGTTGATAAAAGGTCATGAATTTCAGTAGCTGTCCTTGCAACTAGAAGATCATACGTCTCTTTAGATGACGTTATAGGCACTGTTGTCTGTAAAAGTACAGATTTAACTTTGCTTAATGTATCAATTCGTATAGAATAGAGATTCAGACGAGGCCAGATGGGAGTCACTATGTCTGGAGGCCCACTCGGGAACAATGCTTGCATACAGCATTTGACCATGGACGTTACTTCTATTAGATAACTTTTCCCTGGCGTGAGGCCACAACATCTGTGATCCGTTCTAAGAATGTAACTCCCGTTTGCGAGTTGCATAAAGAAGGGCTCTATCTGAGTTGCAGGTGTGACTAGCTGGTGGCATGAAAGGTTGTTTGAATTTCCATCACATGCTCCGTGTAAATTAATACCCTGACACAAAAGTATACCGCTTAGTGCGTGTTTACAGTTATCACCACTAAGAAATACATTTTTGTCGCTGTCACTATAGCAAGAATGAGTGTATGGTAATTTCCATATAGATTTTACATATCCTTTACCCAATTGTTCATACTGGCCAGCAGGTATGTACTCAAGGCACTTTTTAAATCGGAAAGTTGTTATCGGAATTGTGATAATTCCGTGTATTATCCATTCAATGACAGGACTCTCTGACATTGTCAATGGTAATCTCTCAAGTTTCTCGATGCTCAGGATTGTATAGTCTGCTCCTTTCTGTGCCAAACTGATCTGTTTATCAGAAAGGTTAAAACTGGAAAATAATGACGTTGTGTTTATTAAACGCCAAGGCACATAGCCTGAACGAAGATTTTGCAGCGTCCAGCCTAATTCTATAATAGAGCGTAATTGAGACTGGCCATGTTGTAACATTAGCAAATCTCTGTCTATCACATCAAAGGCAGAGGATACAATATTGTCCAACGAATATATTCTGGAAGACAGAGTCGTTAACCCATTGTCTACCACAGAAAGTGATTTCTCCAAATTAATACGATCAATTTCTCGTATTTTTTCAGCAGTTTCAATTTGCTTTACTTTCCAAGCCTCGTTGTAAGCAGCATAGATACTGGTCGCTATGAAACGCTTTTGACGCTGTTTGCGTGGTCCAAGAATGAAATCGCGCAAATCAGCACCATCTTTTAGTAAAGACAAGTGTTGCTTAATTTCAGCCAGTGTGGACGAAGTAAGCCATTCGAGGCAGAGTTTCCCTACACTGTATGTTGTTATAATCCCTGGATGTTGTCTCTGGGAATATCTCGAGTCTAATCTGGTCATTTTTAACCCCTGTGTTTTATTCAGGAATCTATCTTGACAGCTATTTGTGTCTGTAGGCCAGATTAACCACTTTTTCCAATCAGGATGTGTTCTGTTGAAATGTAAAATTTGTGACACGTCTAACTCAATATCTGTGGTTGTATTCTCAGCTATTGGCTTTGGAATAGACGGTGTTCTAAGGTCTTTGATCTTAGCTAGGCCAAGACAAGATGTTTGGTGTATTGTGTCATTTAAAAACAACATTTGTTCTGGTATCATGCAGGTTCTAAACAGTGCTTCAATGCCTTGCACCTGCCAATCTTTTGTACCCCAGACTGTTTTCGTTTCAATATTATTTTTCCAATAATCAAAACCAAATGTCATCATTTTGTCATAAAATGCTTCTGAATATATCAATTTAGAATTTGTCAGCATTGTTTTCATTCCTGTTTTATCTAACAGTTTATAATAAAACGTTTCTGCATCACTGGTGTTAAACCCTGAGAAGTATTTGAATTTCTCAAAAAATGCTTTAGAACTGCTTTTAGGTGGTGTAGAACAATGTTCCCATTGATTATACATAAAAACATTTCTAGGCTGTGCAGATTTATGCAAGTAATGATCCCCATAGTGGGTGTAACAGAATAATTGCTCATAACTAGATGAACCTTGCAAATAATCATGATCTGTGAATCTAGCTGACATTACTAAATCAGACATCATATCATTAATACTGTTAAAGTCCCAATCATCAGAGAATGTACTTGGTGTCACAAAGTCACTTAAGGAAACCTTTAGTTGATGAGGATACTTCAGGATTTCGACCGGACCATATATCTCATAGTCTGTTTTCTCCCATACTACCCCACCAGGTATTGGAATTGCTGTGACATTTACTGTTGACAGTTCTCTTTTCTTCACGTGGGATGATCTGTGCGGTTTCAGGACTAGGTTGATGTTCTGACTTGCTGTGTCCATTGTAATATATTTTCCTTCAATGAATTTTCCCAAACACAGTACCATGATGAGCCAAAGCAGGAGGAAAAATACACCTAGACCGAACCAGAACTCTAGCCAAGGGGAAACAAGGTAGATTTTCTTCAGTTGATGAAAGAGTTCCGTTGCTTTTTCTTTAAAAGACTTTTTTGTTTCTGGCATCACTTCGGGGTCGTTTAAATCTTCAGAGAAGTTGTCGAAGTTGATGAAATAACCAGAGGCAGTTCTGTCAATTGATGGGATTGTTCTTTCAATCTGTCTCTCGGTAGCACTTTCTGATGCCACATCATTGTAGACTGGTGTTGTTTCTTGACAAACTGTTTCAATCTGTGTTTCAAGAGGCACGAGTTCTATGGCATTATTGCATAGTCCTTCATTGTGCACTGCAGGCTGATCGAATGTGATGAGTCTTTCAGTTTGAACCTCTTGGATTGTTGCACGTTTGGGTATTCTGTTGTTTCTTGGGAGTCCACTGGGCCTACTGTTGATTATAGGCCACATGCTTGTGGTTTTACCAGATCGATAGACACGACTCTGTTCTCCTTTTTACCAGCAAGGGGCGGTAGCACAACTGATCTTGTTCCGGTGACTGCCAAGACAGGTACTGCTTTTCTGTAAGAAGGCCCAAATTCCTTCTTAACCGCGATCTTTTCTCTGACTAGATCCCCAATCTTTGGAATCCAGACAGGCCTTGCTGGGGCTGTTGCGGGTGGTGCCTCGTCAGTGGTACTTGGCTGTTGCTTTAACTTTATGTTGCTTAATGATTTTCTTGTTTCATTCAGTTCCTGTAAAACAGCCAAACGATCCTTTACATCAAAGTGCGTTGTTTCTTCTTGTACCACTGACATCTGACTATCGAGGTCCTGAACTCGCATTCTAATTCCGAACAATAGTTCGTATGGGCTGAAACCTTTTAGAGAATTTCTTGGCATGTTGTTAAGACTAGTCTGGACACTTATTAAATGTTTGACCCACCCAGCGCCTGAACCTAATACCTTTGCTGTTATAGATTGCTTTATGCCCCGGTTTTTTCTTTCTATCACACTATTCCCTTCCGGGGTATGACGGACAAGAATACCGCAACCCAATTCCCATGCTAGCCATGGCCTCCTTATAGGCTCGAGAGCTGAAAGCAGGACCCTGGTCAGAATGGAACGTGGTAATTGCGTATATGCCGATATGGACTCGCAAATCTTTTATAACCGTTCTAGCGTCAGCCGAGCGCTGGAGGCCTCATTTTTTAAGTGCTTTTCGTCTTAATGGTGTACACTGGGACGCGCTTCTCTTCTTTGATTGCGCAGATAGATCGCCTTATGCTGTCTATCAGGGATCCTGAAACTACACTGGCCTGTTCATTACTGCGATCTCTATTGCAGTTTTCACAATTTTGAGCAAAACATTGAATATCTATGCTCATTCCTGGCCACCAGTACTCTGATTGTAATTCTTTCAGAGAGGCTTTGATTGTTTGGTGTCTCAGACCCAACCCCATGTGTGCTTCCAGTAAGAGGAAGCCCCTCCTGCTCCTGTTTGGAATTACTCTGTCCCCCACTCCAGGGATTCGAGCAAAAGGAACGGAGTTTGCATCAATTATGTATGCATAATTGAGTGGATAGTTCACGGGTAGTGCCGCACAGTCGCCTTTTACGGTCGTTTTTACTGCCAGCATGGTTTCCCCGACTATGTATTTATCTGTACGCTTTTTTGTGGCTACGGAAGCCGGTTTAGTTGCTTCCGCGGTGGCTGTATTAGCCAATGAATTCCCTGCAACGTGAACGCCATCACGTTGAAGACTCTGTGCGTGAATCACGTGAGTCTTTTGTAGTTCTTTACTTAAAAGAGCTACCTCGTTCCAGAGCAATTTATGCTTTATTGTGGCACCTGTGTCATCTTTGTAGTCGTTTTCAATCCAACTCTGCAGTTTGTTATTGTAAGAGTTGACGCAAAAATGAGAATCGCACACTATAAGTGTCGGGAATTCGCGTTCTGCATTTTCAAGCGCCATCTTTAAAGATCTGATTTCAGTTCTCTGAATCGAACACTTTCTTACAGATTCAGTTTTTGTTACTTTCGGTCTGATTTTACCGCACAGCCAACGACATTTAATGATCGCACATGCTGCGTCGTAGGATTTTCTCTCTACGTTGAAATGCTGTACAGAGCTATCTGTATAGATTATACAGGCATATTGTGGGAGAGGCAGAATTTCGATTGGCAGAGGATATTCTTCTTCATACTCTAAATCATTCAGTTCTTCGTATTGCGGGCGAAATAGTATTTCACGTCTTCCGCTCCTAGAGAATCTATGCACTGTATCCATTTCGGATCCAGTGCACTGTAGGCAGGTTTACTGGGCTGAATAGCGCTTCGAAGGCGGATTCCGCTGTGAGGATGTTAATCCTTTTGCCGTGTGCTAGTTCTCGTTCATTTGCTAATGCGATTTGCACTGCGTTCACAGTTCTTTCTGTGTGACTGAATGTTTTTTCTGCTTGTGTGTACAAGTGAGATTTAATTGAAATTGGTACCTTTTCTCCCTCATTAGAGGTTAGGTATGTGAATCCGCATCTTCCTGGGATGACTCGGATTACAAGATCACGTGTGTTGTCACGTGTGTCTAATTTTGTTTTTGCTAGCATGTCTGTTTGCAGTGATCTCAAAATTTCTGTGTGTTTTTGAGTCCAATTGATTTGTTAAAAATTTGGTTTAATTAGTTCGTAGAGAGGTTTAACCCTCTCTGCGTAATTTAGAATGTAAGTTCTTCCGAAATTCAGAAAACCTAGAATGGATTGTAACTTCTTCAGCGTTTTTGGAGCTTGGAGTACAGCGCACTTCTCTAAGAAGTTGTCCGCTAGGCTTTTTCCTTCACTTGATAATTCGTACCCTAAAAATAGTACTGTCAGATGGGCAATTCGGGACTTTTTAAAGTTGAATTTGTAACCCTCTGCTGCGAACCCAAGTATAATGGTGTTCACTCTTTTCAAGTGAGTATCCAAGTCGTTGTCTGTGAGATAAATATCATCTACGTAAGATAATGCTTCATCATCATACATTTGTAGTAACTCTGTTACCCTAGCTGAGAATAGTCCTGGGCTGTTCTTGAACCCCTGTGGGAGTCGACAGAATTTTTTCTGCGACCCAAATGCGGAGAAAGCGGTCAAATATCTGCTTTCCGGTGCAATGTTTTGACAAAAGAAACCATTAGATATGTCTAATGTCGTTTTATATTTTTTCCTAACTATGTTATTCATTAGGGCTGCACTATGCGAGTGTTGTACTGCAAAAGTTTTGCAACATGTATTAAGATGTCTGTAGTCCAAAACTAGACGATATGAATTGTCTGGCTTGGAGACAGGAAACAAAGGATTGTTCATTTGAGAGGTGCATGTTTCAATCACCCCCTGGTATTCAAGTTGATCTAAGATCTCCCTGACCTGTTTTTTAGCTTCTTGCTTTATGGGATACTGCCGTTGGGCAGTTGGTTCACTTTTTAGTTGGATTTTGTGAGGAGGTGAATCCTCATCCCATCCTACATGATTTTTATACAATGCAGGTGCCTGTGCTACTGCCCGTTTCCGTGCATATGTATATTTTTTGTGAATCGGTATGTGATTCGAGAAGGCAGGCATAATCACTTCTTCGCCACGAGGGCACTCCTGACAAACTCTGGGGGCCAATCTTTTTCAGCCAACAGAATATCATAGCCTTTTGAGAGCTTATCCCAAAATAGACCCTTAATTTTCCTAGTCTTATCACCCTCTATACGCAATGTTATTTCGTATGTTTTATGGGGCTCGCTAAGTCTGGTGTCGGCAGTTTCAACCTGAATGTATTCATTTGTGTCCACTGTCTCCAGATGGCTCATCAAGATCTTGCGCGCTATACTGATTTCTGCTGCACTGTCCAACATTGTCAATGCCCACTCCCCGTTTTTCAACTGTGTCCTCAGTATTCTCGGCATGGTTGATTACTCTAATACTGGCTACCTTCTTTTTAGGAAATTTAGATTTTTTATTTTGAGCAGGTTCCTTGTCTTTGGACTTGGTGTGCTCTCCTGGGTCTGACCGTCCTCTTCTTTCCGAATTCTGTGGAAGAGATCGAGAGGGACGTGTATCAATACTTTGATATCTATCAGGTTTTTTCAGATTATCCCTATTTCTAAGGTTATATCTTTTCTCAGAGGGCTCCCTCTGGGGAGACTGGCGTTCTCGAGCCGGAGTTCTTTCCCTCCGTCGAGGAGACCTTCCTCTGGACTGGAAAACTTTTTCCTTGGGAGTGGATTGTTTATTTCCATCCCAGCTCTTTTTAGGAGTGTTTAAATTATTTTTAATAAATAATTTTTCAGGACTTTCGAGCAGTTGGGGTTTTACTGGTTTCCCACCCAAGCTGTCTCTACCTAATTCTTCATAGCATTTTTCTATGATTTTTGCAAGCTCAACAGGATCTTTTATATCTGTTTCCCTCACCTTCTGGCGAATCGCCACAGATGCTGCTTCTCCTTTAATGTTGGCTAATAATATAGCCGAGACCTGCTTGAAGTCTTTCAGTAATTTCATACCTAGATTTAAAGCGGGCTCTGGACCGAATTCATTTTGAATCTGTTTTAGCACTTCTGGTATTACCGCCATAGACGGAACACCGTGTGTTTTTGTGTAAATGGAAGCAAAGACTGTACCCCAAGTGTCACAGTCCTCCACGTGTGGTGCAATTCCCATAGGAAGGCAGATGGTCAAGATTCTGTGTTTCTCAATAGGGGTAGTATCAGGAAATACTGCCTCTATTTGAGTGATTTTCTGTGCTAACCAGAAAGGAATATGTTCCCGTTTTACGGGTGTTTTACCAAGACATGACTGTATGTTCTGTGGTGTAATTTTATTTGTGTTCCCCTGGTGAGGGGTCAGCTGGTGTGAATTAACAGCTGGCTGGACTGTTGCAGTCCGCATTACATATTGGACTAATTGCCTATGTATTTTTATTAGTGTTTTGAGCTGTGCTAACAGCTCTTCCTTAGACATTCTTGCAATGTCAGGATGTGGTGTGTAGCTGGCTAGAACCGGCCACGTTGCTCCTGGTCTACCTAGTGGACCGAGCCTAGTTATGTGATCATTGTGTTTTAGGGCGCCATTAAACCAGAGCAGGTGCTCTTGAAATTTAAGTGGAATTTCAATCTCCTCGAAAGGAGCGTACTCTTCCGGAGGTTTCTCTATTTTGTAATAGTGAAACTCTCGTGTTGTAGCGTTTTGCCGCTGGAAAGTTTATCCATGAATAGAATACCTCTGTCTGCCGATACTCGTGAGCCTCTATCACGAAAATTACTGTACCACCTTGAGGTGTCAGTCCGTTTTCTATAAGTTTTAACGTTATAGATCTTCTTAAGTGTGCCGGGATAATAATAGCATCCGTGTCTGTGTATTCGGGACCTTGCTGAGTCGCATCTGCTGCGCCCCCAGTGGTTCCGTTATTTTCTGGCATTGTAAAAATGCGAGGTTTGCAGAGTAGGTCTCCAAGGAGACAAAGATTAGGTGCACAATATTTTGGAACACTGTATCCTTCAACGTTGAATAAACCAGAGCTTTACATAGGAATCTCTTCCTACTAAGGTCGGGCGGATTTTAACCTTTCACCCACTCCAGACGTCTATTGGAGTATTTACGGGAGAAAGGGGTCTGTGTGAAATATGCACGACTGAGTTACTCTACTGTCTTGCGTTAGTTTATCGCCTTACCAAACGTTGGGCGCCATGTAGTGTAGTTCCTAGTTTCCCACTAGGCCCTGCGCATTGGAATAACATAAACAGTAGTATCGACGTGGAACTGCAGATATTCCAGGCCTCCACTGACTATGCTAAACTTAATTGGGTTGTGTTACCAACTAGCTCAGAGGTCACTGGAAACTTTCTTCTCTGCATAGGAAGTGATCAGCTTCCTTGGCACAGACAAGAAGGGATTCAGTTTTCCAACAACCGTGCAACATGACAACTTTGCTCCTCAGATCAAGAGTCAATCTCTAGGGTCGTGTGAAACAATAGACCTGTATTTTACTCAGTCAGTCTAGTGCAGTTTACTTTCACGAGATGTAGAGAATAGAGAGACGGGCGTTTGTCAATAAAGGGTTAACATTTATTGCACAGTCTTTCTTCTCGTACAAGAGAAATGTATTGCCACAATTGCAATAATTGTTATTATAAAAAGTACGTACAGTAAGATAAGTATTGCGAAATAGAACTGTAAAAGCATTGATATGGTTTCTTAGCCATACAATGGTTTAAAAGTAATAAAACATATATACAGTCATATATACATTAGGCTAACGTACTCAACTGGTGCTTCTAACTAAGCCTACCCCAGTGTGCCTGACCTAAGCCTAACACGTGAAAAGGGGAGTAAGTAAGTAGCTTAAGTTAAGTTGGTTTTGCCAAGGTTTGTTTCAAGAATTCTCGTCTAAGGGTTTAGTCAACACCATACCTCTGAATAGAATGATGGAGGATTGGTATCTCCTTCAGGGGTCTCTCTCGATATCCCAGTCACCCGCGAGGGTAAACCGGAAGCGCCGGGACTGGATTTCTCTGCACGAGAAAGGCAGCGGCTTCTCTTCAGCGCGTCGAGGAAGGAGGGGGGACAGCGTCCGCGGGCAGCTGGAATCTGCTGGATGTCTTCGCAGAGGGACGGCTGTTCAGCTCCTTAAGCGTACTGCACCATAGGTCGCGCTTTAGCGGCGATAATGGTATCAGCAGCTTCACCACCACAGGATAGCAGGCTGCAGCGACAGAGTGCTAGATTTACCAACACGGGGTCTTGCAGGCAGCCAGCATCAGCTCACAGCTCTCCTATTGCTTAAGGCAACGTTGGTAATATTTATACCTGACAGGTGCCGGGTTTGACGTAAGTTTGCTGGACATAAGACGTCAATTAAAGATGTCACTAGGAAGTGATAGTTATCAGTTGCTCATTAGAGTTCCATTACTAATCAAAACATAGCAAGCGGGGATTTCCAGGTTTGCGGAGTTTTTATCTTGTTGAAGAACTCGGAGTGTTATCTAGGAATATCAGATAGTGACTACTGCTCTGTCATTGCACTAATTGGTCGCAAAGGAAGTGGCAGAGAGAACTATGCTGGAATGTGGCTCTGTTCGTGTGAGGCCAGAGATGACTTTTCAGAAAATCGCACTTGAACGGTTATGCCAAGATAGGGAATAAATGGATTTATAGCCGAATAGGGGCATAAGGTCACAGTATCGATCAGGAACCTAGATAAACACGCAACAGTACTATGGAGAGTGTCCGGTGGTGAATCTTTTTGCTGCTCCCTCTATATGTATATAGCCAGCCATTTGGTAATCGTGGTCGCCCCGCTTCAAATAAAACCGGGCCCAACTCAGAGTGCCGTCCTTGGCCCCTTTGTTAATTTGCTTCATTCTAAATATCAAGCTTACCCCTGTGACGCTTTACCGGAGGCTACCTCATCTGTGCAACACCGTGTTAATGGCTGTTCAAACACACCTACCTTAGGTATTTAATGATTGTCCCCAACATCGTTTACCTACCCGAATACGAGATCCAGGTCCTGTGCTTTGGATACCGCCTTGGCTTTTCTTTTATGAAGCATACCTGCTTCATACATCACTTAACTGTTGAAAATCATTAGTGGCACTCCTAATGAAGGCACCCCCTGTGCCGAAACGCACGTTGAGAACTCTCATCACACAGCCACGTTATATATCAGCTTTTGTTTAGAAATGTTTGTCAGAATTAGACGTTGATCTATCCTATGTTTGTGTTTTCTCATTGTTTTAATTTAACTGTTTATCTGTTATATTAAACAATGCACACATTGTATCTGACTCATAATGTATCAATTTGCATTCTTAACTGATCTTTCATGCCCATTTTTTATATAACTATGAATAAAGTGAATTTATATATGTTTTAAACAATTGCTTCTCCTTTACACTGAGTTCTAGCTAACCCTTCATGTCATGTTGAAAACTTATTGATGTGATTTGTATTATTTAACTGCCTAGGAATTTTTTCTTCCATTGCAAATGGGGAAGTGCTGTCAGGTGTGTTGGGTAGGTTGTCCTGGGATTAGCATTTTTATTTATTTATTTATTTATTTCGGCCGCCTTGGCCATAAAAGACACATACATAAAAATACAAGATCATAACAATATACACGTTCAGGTCTTTTAAAAAAAGAAATTAAAAAGATTATATCTTTAAGTACAGAATTCATTATAAACATCCTCATAAAAACATTAACAAAGACACCAAAGAGAGGAGGAGTCTAGCCTGCAACCATGATGGCCGCCTAGACTCTCGGCTCCGCCAACCTTCCCGCTTTCCATCATCATCCTGCAATCTATCCTGCACTTGAGTCGAATTTTTGGAACGGGGATACGACTCCGATCCTGATGGTGTGTTTCCCGGCTTGTTCCCAGCGGTAGAGGTGTTGCGGCGTCCTCGCTTTTCCCCGGCCCCTAATGGCGGCGAGACCGGGTCTTTGTGTGTGAGGGACGGCCAGCCCCGGCCACAACAACAGCGGCCATCGAAGACGGGGAGGAGTCGGTCGGCCGGAGAGAGATTATCGCACTCTGCTTCCCACTGCAGCGTTCTAATCTGCTCTGCGAGTTTGCACGCTTGGAAGGTGCCGCAGTCGTGGGTATTACATTGTATCTCTTTCCCCGCTTGTAGCCAGCCCGGACAATGCTTTTATCTTCTCCCTGCGCTGTGGTGGAAGCCATCTTATATATCGCGTAATCGGCGCTTGGAACTAGAGACCCTGGACCGTGGCTGCGGGTCCAGGTGATTGCTGACATTACATCGACGCTGTGTGTGGTGATGGAATGGATACTGCTGCCCCTGTGCCTCCAGCTCGGTGGTCCGTTGCGGAGTGTCGGCGGGGTGATCTGCTGGTCGCATGGACTGACGGGGGTCAGCCCCAGGAGCTACTACACGCCAGTGAGCCTCGGGTGAGGAGACATGTTGCATTCTTTCTTCCTGGGGCACCGTTGGGAATTGGCGACATTCTGGGCGCTCTGGGTGCTTTGCGAGCTGCCCTGCATGCTAGTGCCCAGGATCTGGGGAGCCGGCTGGATACTATTGCTCCTGATGTGCCCCTGGCTGGCCGTGATTGTCCTGAAGTGCGGGGCACTGCGCCGCGCCCTGCACCCGACCGCGGTGCAATGTCTACCCAGGTCTATACGGAGGCGTTAGAGGACCAGGATCTCGGTACCGCCGCGGTGCCGACTGCAATGACCGGGAAGAGGTCTGGAGTTCGTGGACCCGTGCAGTGGCTGGGGAATCGTCTCCGGACACCATGTCCGGCACCTTCTTTGTGGCCTGATGGCGTGACTCCCCATCCTTTCTTGGAGCTGATGCTACTGTACTGGCCCGCCGGCTTCGGGGGTTTACTGCTGTGCTTTGCCCCTTTTTGCATCATTATTGGACACACAGCGTTGGTTTGGGCAGACCTTTGTGGACAGCTCCCTATTCTGTTGTGGCCATCCCGTTTGTCTATTACATCTAAGATGGCGGCTGGACAACTGGACTCCGTTGACGCACTTGATCGCAAGGGGCAAGGTTGAGGATGCTTTCTTGCTTGCTGTTGCTCACATTACTGGGACTATGAGGGACGGGCGGGTCATTGACTGAGTAGAACGTTGGTATTTCATCGGGCTGGGGTCGGGGGGTGGGCGGCTGAGACTATACATGTTGATTGTCTTCCTCCTCCATCTTTTCTTCTCTTTTCATTTCTTCTCTAACTATATTTCGGGTTTCCTATTAGGGCGACGGGCACACTGCTGGGGGGGGATAGGCCATGGCCTTCTGCAGGGGTGCGGGGTGGGGGGTTGGGGGTTGGGTACTGTGTATCTACTTGTTTTTTCTTCGGTTGTATGGGCCTTTTCTTTGCTTTTTCTGTCTTATCCTTCGGGAATTCCATGGCGTATTCAGTTTTTGTGGGGTGGGGCGCTGATTTGTTCCGTATAGAGACTGTGATTATGACTGCTCAGTATTGCTTATTTTGCCCCCTACTCCTACTTTAACTGTCTAATTGGTTACCTTTGTACGATTTGGCAATTCGCTGTGGACTTTGAAATGATTGCTCGCTATCGATCCTGTGCATTAGACTCTCAAAAGAAAAAAAGAAACCTCATTCATCCTGGTATTTGACAATACGAACATTATCCTGAGCTACAATGGGGCAATTTGGTGATGTAATGCTATATGTTTCTGATCTTGGAGCTTTGTTTGCCCGTGATTGTATTGCTATGAGTATAATAAAGGTTTACCAAAAATTAAAAAAAAAAAAAAAACAAAGACACCAAAGCTTCATCTCAGTTTTTGTCTAGTTGCTAGACATGTACCAGGTTAGGAGGGATATTTCGAGGAACAGCAAAGATTTAACTGCTCAAAGTAATTGGCCAAACTTCCTGCGAACAATGTACACAGAATGAAGAAATCTACTAATGCTAAATACAATGGATTGGGAAGTATTGGTTTTAATAATTCTATATGCCATGATACAAGATCTTGTTCCTAAGAGGGAGCACAGGGGTTTGATCCACTTTTTTCTTGCTTTGGAGTATGCTTGACAAATAAACAATATATGGACCTCATCCTCCAAGCAAGAACCTAAGCACATTGAACACTTCCCATGTATAACGTTTGGACATTCCGGTTTTCCCTTAGACCAACGATCCAAATTGGAATTTAGCATGAGATTCCCATACCTGAATTTCAGAAATAGAGACTTCGCAAGGGGAGGCTCTATTTCATCTAAAAATACCTCAAAGGAGGGTTCATCTTTAAAGATTAAAAACTCTTGGGTTAGAGACCCGATTCTATTTTCATTCACTAACTGATTAATTATGTAGGACCAGAAGGCTTGTTTCACCATGGACTTGGCAAAGGGTGGTTGATTTTCCGGACTCTCCCATAACTGAGACAAGCCCAGGATTGAGAACCATTTTTTAATGTGTCTGAGCCATAAAACAGAATGAAGAGAATCTAGCCCAATATCTCCTGGGGACCTTTCCTATAGTCGATCAATTCTGGGGTAGACCATATCCTTATCCAGAACATTAGTGGTCTAATGGTTATATGGTTGTCAGTTCTCTTAAGGTTCAGATCAAATTGAAGAGGAATCAACGGTGTACTAGTGGGTACCCTTACAATTGATCTAATAAATTTGTTATCCAGACCATGGAAACTATCCCTTGCCCAGGGTCCCCATATCTCAGCCCCATAAAGGGCAGCAGATTGAATTTTAAATTTAAAAAGCTCAAGCACAGGGGTCCCATTTTTACTTATACTGGCATTAGGTTTGCTGATGACTGGCTTGACGTTATGGGCATAAGACACCTTGTTTTTCTCAATTTGGGCCTTCCATGTCAGGTTTGAATCTAGCACCACCCCCAAATAGGAAAAGTTATCAACGGTTTCTAAAACTTGACCATTCAGATTTAGAGTGCCCCTATCCGGTTTACAGGGATTCAGTGCCATACACTTAGTTTTGTCAACGTTTATCTCTAATCCTTTCTTCACACAATAAATACTAAAGGAGTTCAGGAGCGCCTGGAGGCCTTTCTTGGTTTGGGATATTAAGATGGTGTCGTCCGCGAATAGCAACGCAGGCACCCTTTCTCCAGTTAGTTGTGGTGAGTCATTAGCACAGCCGTTCAAATGATCAGGGATATTGTTAACAAATAATGAAAATAAGGTGGGGGCCAAAACGCATCCTTGACGGACACCACGCTCTATTGGGATATTACGCGTCAGTTCACCATTTGGACCCCACCTGATGTTGGCATGATTCCTGGCGTGCAACTCAACTATTTGAAACAGGAGGCACCCTGGCAATCCAGCTTCACTTAGGGATCTCCAGAGTAAGTTGCGGGGGACAAGGTCAAATGCTGCTCTCAAATCTACGAAAGCGACATGCAAGTGACCTTTCCTAATGTGTACATATTTCCAGTATATACAACAGAATCTAAAGACCTGGTCTATGGTGCTGATCTTACCCCTAAACCCAGCTTGAAATTTGGTAAGTATTGCTTTTTCCTTCAGCCAGTCATTTATCCGAAATAGTAAATGCTTGGTGTAGAGTTTTTGCAGGGTATCCATTAAACTAATTGGTCTATAGTTTATGGGACAGATCTACTTCCCTTTTTGAAAATTAAAACAACTTCTGCTGCGAGCCAGCTATCTGGGAATTGACAGTTGCTAGATAAAGCATTATACAAGCGGTTTATGTATGGAGCCCAGACTTCAATCTCATGTTTATACAGGTCACCCAGTATTTTGTCGGGACCAGGAGCTTTACTGTTTTTTAGTTCAGTGATTGCCCTTTTCGTTTCACCTAATGTGAAGTCAAGACACTCTATCGGGGGTGGCAACCATAAAGTCTCATCAGAACCACTGTCATATTGTTTATAAAGAGTTGTGAAGTGCGTCACCCAGGTCAGTTCGTCTAAGAAGGTATCGTTCACAGCTCTACCTGCATGGCCCTCATTTGCAACCAGCCTCCAGAACCCAACATTGTCCTTAGATTTGGCAGCAGCCAACATATCCGCCCAATTCGACTCCTCCCATAACTTTTTTGAAGTCCTTTGGGTGTGCTTGTATGTTTCCCTTGCGACTCTGACATCATCTTTCGATTTGTTTTTGATAGCAAACAGGAGCTCCCTCTTAGCCAACCTACATGAATGGTCATACCATAGTTTACCATGACACCCAACTCTTACATTTTGCTCCTTTTTTTTGGCATTTTGGTCAAAAATGTTTTTAGCTCCTCAAAAAACGTCTTATGTAGTGCAATGAATTGGTCATAGTGATCGGCTGAAAAGGAATGTCCAGCTATAGGCCTGAACATTGTGTCAAAAAGTGAGTATACCGTTCCTTGTGCAAGGACGTGCGACCATTTTAATGCACGTCTGTTGTTACTGACATGTTCCTGATCACACAAATTGGGGTTGGAAGTCTCAGTGGAAAATAAAACAGAGGGGTCGCTAAACATAGTTGCGTCAATATAAAGTTCAAGGGGATAGTGGTCACTCTCATCCCTATTTGCCACCTTGAGATCAGCCATAGAGTGCCAGATACTCAATGAGACGAGTATGAAATCCAGGTTACTTTCGGACTTCGCGAAAGTTGGATGTTTTGTTAGGTCATAGGGAGTCGGCCATTACATGCTCTAAGACCATAATCTGTAGTTAACCTCATTAATTGCACAACCAAAGCCGAACATTTAACACAATTTGAAGTCTCAAGCTGAGGAATGTTATAAGCTTGATCTTCATCCTCAAAAACATCAGCAAGCCCTAGAACGGGTTCAAAATTGCAATTTAAGTCGCCGCCCAGGATCACTGGGGCATCACCAACCACCCTTTTAGCATTTTTATTTTTGCCACGTGGTTGTGTCATTGGGATGTGTTTTGTGTTTTTGGGTGGCATGGGTAGTTTGCTGTGTGCACTTTGTGGCCTTATTGTGGGTTTTTTCATTCGGCTGTCATATTTGTCATGGACCATCCGCAGCGATGGCTATGCTGCAGCTCTTCCGTCAGCTCTCCCACTCATCACTGTTAGCAACTGCGGCGGTCGGAAACAGCAGAACGTACTGCGGGACCATCGGGGATATCCTAATTTCCCGTCCGGTGTCTCCGCTATCCTTGCAGCGGGTTGGTGTTTTTTTTACGCCACGAATACAACAGCCACGGATGGGTTTTGGCCATCTCCGCCCGCTAGGTGCGTTTTTTCTTGGCCCCATTCCGCAGCGGTCGGTGTTTTTTGCAGTCGATCCTAATTTGGCCGCCGTTTTTTCCATGATACCGGCGGGCGGTTGGTTCCTGCTTCCATGGCGGTCGGGTTGTTTTTACGACCGCCATCCTAATGTAGGTGTAGGAATACTTTTTTTCTTCACACTATTATCATTTTTTTAAGCTGAGGTAAGTGCCTTATTTTTTTTATTTTGTAATGAAAAAAAATTTACATTTAATTAAAACTTTGAAAGAAAAAATTATAGAGATGTTTACACTTACTTTTTATTTTTTGACAGTAACCGTTTTCTAAAAACAGTTTTATAGTGTGTTAACTCTTTTTGAAAAGTAGCTGAAATAAAACTGAAAAGTTCAAATAGTTTTAACTTACTTTTGTCCGGGTAGACTCTTTGCAAAATAACGAGTAGCAAAACGCGTGTAGTGTCTCTGGTAGTCAGGTAACCACTGATTTTAAAATGGTGTACAGCTTGTTTATACGTTTTTTGGAGTACAACTTTATGTGAAATAAAAATATATTTTGGGCATAGTTTTTAATTGACTTTTAAATGCTGTGTAAAACTGTTATTAACTTTATGGTTATGTCAATCTTCATTATATTTTTATGTATGTTTTGACCGCCATGTTGGCGACCTGCGGGTCAAGCTGAGTTCATTGAAAGAGTTGTAGGACTTTGGTTTATTTGTATATTAAAATGGTGCACTGTTTGTTTACATTCCGATTAGTTTTGTTCTATTTGCATTTTATTAAGTTTATTGTCCATTTTTATGGCTTTTGGCTAATTGATAAATTTTACACAAAGTTTTTATTTTTTTGTATATATATATCCGTTGAAAAATAATTTGGTATCACAATTTATTTTTGGGGAATTCTTATTTTGTGTATATTATATTTCCCTAATATGTAATCAAATTATAATTATAAGTTAATTTAGCATTTTATCTATCTCTTAAAAAAATATGCAAGTATTATTTTTAGTGCTCGAGTATTAATTTTAATGCTCAGGTATTGATTTTAAATACCCATGTTTTAATACACTACCCCACCCAAAACCCCTATTTTCCCTGCATCCCGTCCCATGGGTTTATTATACAATTTTTTTATTTTATTGTAATAGTATGCATTGTGCAAGACTACGTTGTAATGACTTTTGCAATATAATAATATATTTT
This sequence comes from Lissotriton vulgaris, assembly GCF_964263255.1. Classification (NCBI taxonomy): domain Eukaryota; kingdom Metazoa; phylum Chordata; class Amphibia; order Caudata; family Salamandridae; genus Lissotriton; species Lissotriton vulgaris. The sequence continues at coordinate 1,305,805,108 of NC_141694.1, forward strand.
TGCGTTATAATGGTATGCGTAGAAATAACTTGCGATGTAATAGTACTCGTGGTGTAAAAACTGCATTTGTAAAAGCATGCGTTGTAATTGTTTGCGTTGTAAAATCATATATTCCTTTGCTTCTAGTTCCCAACTCTCTGCTAGCAGTTATGTTTAGGTCATTGATGCTACTTATAAACGCGATGTGGGGTAAGATTTACCAAAAATGCTTTAATATTTACAGTAATTTTAGTTCATTGAAACCTTTCTTCGTTTGCTTGTGTTCCCATCTCAACGTGACGTGGTCTGGCAGTTTGGGCTGACTGCTTCTTGTGGAGCAGGACAAAGGATGCTTTGCATATAACTGGTTGTTGTATTCAGTGACATAGTGGGCAAACAAATCTTGGACAAGAATGTGGATTTTTACCAATGTCTGATATTAATTGAAGCCAGCATTCCACCGCCCCTTTTTGTTTTCCTCATTAGTAATTGTCTGGCAGTAGCCTTTTTGGTGAATGGAGTGATGGAGGCCAGTGAGGGAAAGCACCTGCATTTACATTTATTTAATGACAACTTTTCTAAAGTTGGCATTTGTGGTCTGTAGGACCACTGTCTTCTCCTACCTTGATAAATATGAGCATTCTAAGGAGAAATCTATGCTATGAGTACCGCTTCAACTTTGCCATTTGGATATCACACCATTTAGTGATTTGGTATCAGATCAATGGATTGCAATCTCAATTACAACCGCAAAACATTGCTAAATTACATTGTGATTTAGAAGCAGGACAGGGCACCCATTTAATAATTCCATCCTCCTAACACATCTCAGTCAGTTGTAAAGGGCATTTTGTGAGTTGAAAAGTAATTTTTTTTTTTTTTATTATTTGTTTTTATTGCAGAATTAGAAACCACAGAATACAATTACTCAACCAGTCCACTCATGGTGTCCCCCCGCTGCAATCATTAAAAGCTTGTATCATACACAGCCATTCAGCCCGCATCCCGGAGGCCGGGCGGCGTAGTGCCCTGAGTAGCAGGGAGGCATCACGGTGAGTGTCCCAATCAACCCCCAGGCTCCCAACCCACCCCGAACTCCCACTAAACAACCCCCTAGTGTCCCCTCCCCGGCAACCGCTAATGGTGTGTGCCCCGTTCTGAATTGTAGTATGGGTCCCGCTACAGTGTCAATGAAAACTCTGAGCTAGTATGCTTCGTGGTGTCCACAGGTTCCATTCACTCAGTCCTCATCTTCTACCAATGAATCACGCAAGGCTTGCACCACTAATTCCCACGCACGCGCTGCATCCAAGGCTTTCTCATTACCAAGCTTGACAGCCTGCCTCATTCGTAGCACACTCTCACATTCAGACCACCGCAGCAATTCATTCTTCCACCTCCTTACTGACGGCCCGCCCCTGGACTTCCAATGCCATGAGATCTCCCTTTGTGCCAGTATCAAACCCAGGTCAATAAATTTGCTCGTCACCTTAGTGTGTTTGGTGTGCGGGAACCAGAGCAACAGGCACGCCGCCATGTCGAAGTCCACCTCCCTGTCAGTCACTTTGTTTAGAAGGTCCCCCACCTCTGCCCAATAGGCCTCCAAGTGCGGGCAACCCCAAAACAAGTGATCCATGTCCGCCTCTGGTGACGAACACCTCGGGCACCTTGCGTCCTGCACCTGGAAGTACCGCCGAATTTTTTCCGGAGTCAGATAGGCCCTATGTAGCACAAAGAAATGTACTTGCTGGAAACCTGCATTCCTCGTGCCCTTCCATGTGCGCCGTAAAATATGGCTCCATACCGTGTCCGGGATGGGACTACCCACACTCTCCTCTCATTTCGCTTTGAGCCCCTGAAGCGGTTCCAGTCCCTCGTGCAACATCCTGTTATGGAGGCAGGTCACCGCCTTAAAGGTGCCCGCTGCCATCACCACATATTGGCATGCCATGGTTGTGTCCGGTTCAATGAGCCCTCCCTTCCAATGCTTCTGTATGGCCGCTACCACCGCCGCATGCAAGAGAAAACCCCCGTCCGACAGCCCGAACTGGTCCTGAAGTACTCCGTAGGGCACCAAAGTCCCATCGACATACAGGTCACCCACCACCTGAAGTCCCACCTCCTCTCATTCCAGCAATGGGGACCAATCGCCCCCGTGTGGTAGGGCTGTCAGCATGCCAATCGGAATCTCCGGCGCATAAGGCCGAGTCGCCCTCGCCCTCCTGAGACTCCTCTGCCAGCACAACCTGAGCGTCCGTTCCTCCATAGTGAGGCCCCGTAGCTCCAACCTCTGCTGCATAACGATATAGGACAACACATGGCGCCGTATCCCCAACTCACGATCACACTCCGGTCCCCTAAACACCCGGGCCACATGCTGCGTGAGAACCTGGAGCTGCGCCGCCAAGTAATACAGTTCGAAATCAGGAACAGCCACCCCCCCTCAATCTTGGGGCGTAGCAACGTGCTCAAAGCCACTCTACGGCGGCCATGTCCCCACAAGAATCCAATGACCATCGTCCTCAGGTCCCTAAAGATCCTCTGAGGGATCCAAATGGGTAGCGTCCGGAAGTAGTACAGGAGTCGGGGGAGCGCCACCATTTTCAAAAGAGCAATCCTACCCAATACCGTCAGCGGGAGGGTCGACCAAAAGGACATACTACCCCTCAGTGTCCGTATGCACCTTCCAATATTGCCTTCTATTAGGTCCGCGGTCACGTGGCAGATCCGGACTCCCAAATAGGTGAAGCAAGATGGCTCCCAAACTACCCCTAAGTCGCGAGCAGGGCAGGGCGACTCCGGTCTCAGCGGGAACACACAGGTCTTCGCCCAATTAACCTTAAGGCCCGACAACCCCTGTCTCGTGCCCCTGCCCACCGGGTAAGCCGCAGACACCAAGCCACCCAAGCGTACTCGCGCCGTCGCCGAGGAATACAGAACCTTCGTCCACCGGCGGAACCCTTCACCTATGCCAAACCTCTCCAACACTCCATCCAGAAAAACCCACTCCAGACTGTCGAACGCCTTCTCTATGTCCACTGAGAGGACCGCCTGGGACCCACCCTCGTCCAGGGCAGCGTCCATAATCCCAACCAGTCGCCGGATATTCAACGCCGTGCCCCTCGTGGGGATAAACCCCGCTTGATCATGTGTGGTGCTAGCCTGGTGGCCAGAATCCGGCTCAGGATCTTGTAGTCCACCGTTAGCATGGACAACGGTTGATAGGACCTCACATCTGTCGCATCCCTGCCGGGTTTTAGGAGCGGCACGATCAAAGCTTCCCTCATGGACCCGGGCAAACCCCCTGACTTATAAGCCTCTGTGTACAACACTAGCAGTCTGGGTGCCAAGCTATCTACAAACTGCTGGTAAAACTCTATTGGTAACCCGTCCACTCCGGGTGTTTTATTCCGAGCCATATATTTAATGGCCGCCCTTATTTCAGTAAGCGTGATCGGCCCGCCCAGCTCTTTCACGTCCTCCTCGTCCAGGACCGGAAGCTGCCTCGCCTCTAGGTACTCCACAATGTCCTGGGCCTCCACTCCCAACTGACTCCGGTACAATTCCTCATAGTACACACAAAAGCACTCCAACACTGCTGCCTGAGAATATACCGTCTCCCCCAGTACGTTGTTGATGCTAAGGACCGGGCAGCCTCTAGTTTCAGGGTTAGCAAGTCTGGCCAGGAGCGTGCCCACCTTATCCCGTTCTGCATGCGATCTAATGGCGTATTGTTTATAGTCGTAGCTTCGCAATCGTTCTGTTTCGGTAGCGACTACCTCCTTCGCTTCCAGCAACTGGGCCTGCAAGTCCGGTCTGGCCGGCCTGTGCCGCTCCAGATCTCTCAGTTTCTCTTCCGCTTTCGCAAGTGCAGTCAACACAGTCGTACGGGTATTCGAGAACCGACCCAGGCATACCCCTCTCACCACCACTTTCATCGCATCCCATTCAGTGGACCTACACGAGGCAGTGCCCTCGTTCTCGCCGAAATAATTATCGATGCCCTGTTGGACAGCTGCACTAAACACTGGATCCTCCAACGTGTCTGGCCGGAGCCGCCATGTTGGAATCGCCGAGCGCTCCCGTTGCCACTGGACATGTACTAGTAGGGGATTATGGTCTGATATGGTTCTAGCCAAGTATTCCGTGTGTGAGATCAAGGGGGCCAGGGATCCACCACAGAGCACCGAATCAATCCTCACATGCAATGCATGGAGAGCTGAGTAAAAGGAATAATCCCTGGTGTCCCTGTGCTGTTCCTGCCACACATCCAGCAACCCCCACCTGTCCTGCCAGTCCTTCCTGTGCATGGCTAACTTACGTACCGGGGAATCAACAAGGGGAGGGTGAGACCTGTCCAAGACCACATCTGTTATCGAGTTAAAGTCCCCCCCCAGTATCACCGGGCCCGCTAGGAAAGAGGCCAAGGACCCGGAAAGGCCATCGAAAAATCGGGCCTGTTCAGCATTTGGCGCATACACACAGCAGAGTACCACATCCCTACCGTACAACCGTCCCTCCACCGCCACAAACCTGCCCTCAGGATCCACCACTTGATTCAGCACCTGAAACGGTATCCCCGCTCTCACCCATATCAATACCCTCCTAGCGTACGCTGAGTAAGTGGTGCCAAACACCTGACCCCTCCATCGTTTCTGCAACGCAGCACATTCTTTTTTCGTCAGATGGGTCTCCTGCAACATAGCAATCTGGACCCCCCTCCGCACCAGATATGCGTGCACCTTGTGGCGCTTTACCATGGTTCGTAGTCCCCGGACATTCCACGTTAGGCATTTTAAGCTAGGTAACGTCCCCATACCAGCAGAGAACAATCCAGGCCAAACAATGCCAGTTCACATCCCCACCAAAGCAGTTGCCCCCCCCGAAACAGATTCTGAAAAGAAAAACTCCCCAAACCCCACTCCCCAGGACAGAGCCTACAAACCCAGTGTCAGCCCCGATCCAAACCTTGAACCAACCACACATTGTCCTAACCTGTGGTCGCCACCACAGATGGCCTTAAGGGCCCCGAGGGGGTGAGTTATCGTCGACCCCAGCTAGCGGAGCCCACACCCCGCGCTCCCATCCCAACCTGCCAACGCAGCACCCTACCCGGCAACCCCCCCATCGCCAACAGGATACCACCCTACCAGCAGAGCTTGACCAAGTCCCAACACAGCCTCAACCATGGAATATCCCATCAGAAGTCTGGGGGGTCACTACCGGCCCCTTGGAGCTCTCCGCTTCCGAAAGGTCCTCTCCCGTCCTGCTGCCTTCGCCGCCAGAGTCTGTCTCAGCCAGTTCACTTCCTTGCTGCGACCTCGTAATGGCCGCCGTCGCTGCTAGCGCGTCCCTCTTGTCCGCAGCCATTTGTGCCTCCCGTTTCTCCCGCTGGCGCCTATTGCGGGACCGGATGCGTTGCGATTGTCTGATCTGAGGCGGTTTAGGCCGATCTCGCCTACTCTTGTGAGACCTGTCCGTCCCCGCTCTGTAGGACTCCAGCCACTGCCATGCTTCATCCGGATTGATCTAAGAGGGGGGTTCTACCCTAGAAATCCACATGGGACCTGGGTGCTATACGGTGTAGGAAAGAAGGGTCCCAGTAGAGCTTGATACATTTGCTTAAATTTATTATAGAAAAATCAAATGTAGTAACACACAATGTCAATTAATCACAATGCATGAGCCATATTATTTGTTCAATAAAAGTGCCCCAAGAAAGGAAAAGGGAGTGGGATAGTGTGATGCTGTGAGGGAAAAGGACAGTGAGGGAATAAAGTTTGTGACACTTTATATATTGCAATGTTAATTTAAAATGCAATACAGTTTCATGGCTTCGGATCCCTGAGCCGAAGGAAATGGGGGATTATAACATATCCCAAGGGTTTAAACTATTTCTGTTGACACCGAAGAATTCAGAATAATGGGGGAGTGTCAACTGAACAAGAGATAGAAGTAGCCGTTGATGTTTCGACCCCACGCTACACTTGTAGGCGTTTGTATAGCCTTACATCGGGGTCTTCATCAGGACAGGGTAATCAGCAAGGGAGCACTACAATATCTGCTCAGGTCGAGCAAGTGGCATGGTTATGTCCTCATTATTCACGGGTAAACGAGCTGGATCTATGTAAACACCAAAGGTTAGGAGTATCCAGCTCCTATAACATCTCTCCGTAACGGCGGTGCGTCACTAAGGAACACCTCAGATGTGCCGCGTCTTGTTTTGAAATTCACAGAGTTTGTAAATGAAGCCTTTCGCGGTTAATGACTGCAGAAGATGAGCGTGGCTCGTTGAAGGGGTTTTAATCACGTAGCATAAACACACAGGATCTATATAGCCCATGAGGGTCGGAGTATCCTTATCACAAACTTCGGCGGAGCGTCAAAACGATCGCCTTGCATTCAGCAACCGCGGGAAGGCTGCAACTTAGAGCTCCGTGACCGCTTAGCAAAGATGCGGCATATGTGATGCGATCGTTTTGACGCTCCGCCGAAGTTTGGCGGGGGGGTCTCGCCCACCTGGGACAGCGCAGCCAGGTCTCCCTGTCCGTGTTCCATGGCCACCGGTCCTCCCGTAGCCGCCATCTTAGAGTACTGCGTCACAGGCCAAGAAACCCGTCTGGTCCCAGCACTTCTGGGACAGCGCAAACTTCCCAATATTGAACAGGATCAATTGTCACCGCCGACGCCGCAGCTCCAAGGGCCAAGTGGGTTAGAACTGTCCGATCTGCTCCCTCCGGGGTCCGGAGGAGGGGGGGAAGGAGGAGGGATAGCAGTCAGCTATTGCCCCCGAGGTTCGAGCGGCGCCGGGGTCCCTGTCCCCGGAACTTCAGGACTGTCGCCACAGTCCCCACAGCATCTATCTCACGGCTGCAGGACCCTCCACCAGTCGGTACCAAAGCTGCTCAATGTCGATGTCGATGGCTCCGCCGCCATTTTCTTCTCACTCTCGGCGACACCTCGGCCGTTGTTCATCAGGGTCTCCTCGGGACCAGCGGTCCCCCAGCCACCTCCTATCGATGCCCAGTGGTCCCCCTATATTTCGTAGGGTAGGAGTGTCGACCACGGGTCGCCCAGGGTGCGAAAATCAGGAGAATTAGCGGGATTCCGCGCGGAGCTGCGAGCTCACGCCGCCATCCCGATCGGCGTCCAAGCCACGCCCCAGTTGAAAAGTAATTTCCTACTCACAATGAGTCTTTTGACAACTTGTACCACCTCACAAACCCTTTTCCTTTGCACACTGTATTAGTAAACTGTGCATTGATTTGTGTATCACATGATGGATGCCCCAACACTTCAGAAAAAAGTAAAAGAATTTTAACGCATTTCTTGTTACACATCTGAATAGTTCTTTTTTAATACTTCTTCCACCTCAAGTACCTATTCTGTTCACCACAAATTTTCTGATGCCTCTTTGCCTTATACTAATAGCAATATTGGGAGCAACTACCCAAGACTTGTTGGTCCAAGTTAATTTTCTCTATATCGACCGGATGCACCTTTGACCCCAGCCTTTCAGCCGTAATGTCACAATAGTGTTGAATATCACGCAATCATAAGCTACCTGTGCAGTGCCATCAAACCCCTGTCATGGTATGGGTCCCTGGTATATTAGACAAAATATTTGTCTACAACATTTAAAAATATCCGTAATAAAGTTCAATACCCCATAAGCCTTGGTGCTAACTTCAGATTACATTAACAAGGATTATGCATCAACAAATATCTATTACAGCCTTTTAAAGAAGTGTCTCTCTCTCTCTCTCTGGACTCCTAAGTGTTGTAAATGAGACCCATGACCCAGTGTGGTAGACTTTCAAGCATTCATCAGAATCAAGAAAATACTCTTCAGACATCAAAAATCAGTGGACCCTACAGTGCTGGATTTGTATTCAAAGAAGATTTTACTGAAGAAGGATTATAAGTAAGGTGCAGCTATTTAAATACATTAAAATGGAGGTTCTGAAATGGGGAAACCCTAAGAAGCATATGTAAGAAAGCTACTAAAGAAATAGGGCCAATTTAACTAAGGTGGTACATAGTATAGGTGACATACAATCTGGTATCTTACACTTTCAGAAAAAGAGACTTACTGGGAAAAGATGTTGCATAGTTGCTCTTCTGTGTGGTAGGCAGGCAGGTACATATATTTCTTTCAGCAGCTGGTGAAGTATAAACATAGAGGGCAGAATGTGGCCCTAGTTCAATGTTTAGCTAACATGCCATCATTTCGAAAAAGTCTATTACAAAATACAGGCAAAGAATCGGTTTTCAGCTATTTGTTTACATGGCCTATTTATGAATTGCCATTGCTGAATGGACTGTCTATTAAGGCCATGGTTACCTATTGATGCTACATACAATCAACACACAGAACTCAGGGGGTATATAGGCCAACACTCTGGCTAGCTATCCTTAACTCTAGTCAATGAGTTGGTGCCCAAGTCACCGGGAAAGCCTGAAAAAGTAAAAAGAACTAGTGCAGGGGAACAAAATAAACACAAGATCCAAGCCACCAGTGTGTGGTTTACCATCAAAAAGACTCAGTGATCAGTCATATTATCTGGTTCATCCAGCAAATGAAATGGTAAGTACCTTGATCATCGGGACCAATTACCAATCAGCACATTATTGGACTGGATCCCGTCCACAGGCACTCGTGGACTAAAACAGAGCAGCTGATCATTGATGGCTGGAATGGTGATAAATAAGCAGTGCAAAACAAAATTAGTGGTGAATTAAAATAGAGTGATGTGTCCAGAAAAAGCACTATTTTAATTGAAATATGGGCACATCCCCTGATTAAAAACAGAACTGTGCAAACGACAGTGAAACCAAATATCTGTCGAAAAAAAGGCCAACATGTTTCTGCCTATCGGGCTGGTAGTCCCTCTGCTTTCGTCAGGACCTCTGCTCTCAAAATATTGCTACTGCTACAAAACTCCAAAAAGTGTGATGAAACAATACTAAATAAATATATAAAAAATAATAGTAGGTTGGAATAAATACAACTTGACAAATGCTAATCCTCCATATCAGTGGATGCACTTGAACATCTACAAAAGGATGTAAAATAACACAACGTTAATACATTATGATGTTCACAAAATCCCAATACACTAGTTGTATCTTTACATTATAGTTAAAACAAAAAATTAATAATTTTTCTCACCCAATTTTACAGGGGAATGGACCTCACCTCACCTGGACCGTGCTCAGGTATTCGAGGCCCGCTCTATGGAAACAAAGAAGGCAGACACAAGGGGAAATTATCGAGCTACAAAGCTGCAGGCTCCAGTATTCCTTTAAATCCTTTAGTCACTTGTTACCTCTTCATCCATTAATCAAGTCCATGATGGAACCGCTACCCAGTCCTATGCTGCACAACACTAACAACAGCTAACTTGATCAGTGGCATTATCTACAAACAAAAATACCCATAAAGGTGTCCGTGTTATCAAATATGAAGACCATATCAAACAGGTACATAGGAGCGTGGAGAATAGCTTGCTCTCTATATACTATTCAATACATCCATATTGATGTTGTCATTATCAGGGCCTTTGTTAATGCAAGCCTCTTTAAATCTATTGCTCTATATCACGTGGATCCATAAAGGTTAAAAGGTAGTTTGTCCAAAAATGCCAAGGTGTTCTCTCTGGGTGAACACAATGTGCTTTAATTAATGCCAGCAGTTATGCACCCAAACGTTGTATGTGAACCAACGCTCACAGTCGCATGTACCTAAAGCAGTACTTGTATTATATCCAAAGATCATCAGTGCGTTGGATTTAAAACGAAGCCCACATTTCTATTGCTCTAGAAGCAAATCAAATACTGCAAACTCACGAAATACTCCTTCATCTGAGAAAATAACAGGCAGTAGTCTGGGTTAAAAAGCAGTAGTCTGGATTAAATATAGTTCTAATGGGACTTGGCAGGACTGGTCACCAAGAATCAGCAGTCCTCCAATAATCCATAATTAAAAAGCCTGGAGTAATCACAAAAGTGGATGAAAGCAATAACAAAAAAACAACATCCATATCAGAAACTCTGTTAAAACAAAATAAGGCTAAAAATTACCACTGTTTCCAAATAGAAATATCCCAAAAATAGTGCTGTAGTACTGAATTAAAATCATTTATCTTCCTCCTGCATCCATGTGATCTTCGTTCAGAAAAGACTTCGAACAGTCTAAAAAAACACATAACCCAAAAAAGTAAAAAATGGTGCTTTTATTTCAAATAAGTTTCAAAAAGTTTTAAAATGTTATCTTTTAACTTTGCCAAACTTACTTTGAAAAATTCCCAACCGTCCTGACGTGAACATATAAACACAACCTGAATGGAAAATGGATAAGAACTTATAAAACATACCAAGTATTTCTACCTACCATCTGACTATCTCCCCACTGTACCTTACAATAGATGTAGCCCCTTAAATTTAATGAGGGCCTGATTAGGTAAGGGAACTGCCATTGCTTTTCGATGATCCAACCCTCCGTTTCCCTGGCAGTCTCACTGCCTAATTACAATGTGAGTGGGAACACCGCCTCCAGACCGCCACCACTGCCAAGGTTTTTGCTTCCATAGTGGCAGAGGAAGAGGCGGCCAATGGAGGTGGTCCAACCGATCCAAATTACGACTTGTCGTTCTGACGACCTTTTCCTGGCAGGGATACCGCCATGAGAGAGTGGGCAGAGAGGGAGAAAATTTGCCTCCAGGACGAATGTACCCTTGTGAAATGTAAATGGGGCTCATTTTTGAGCTCCAATGTCTTGGGTTTAGTGCGAGCACTGTGTCTCTTACACAATGTAATGCAAGGAAGCACATGCCCAGATGGCTTGAAGCACCGTAGCATGGTCGGCAATGGCTTCTGGCTCATTACCAGAGCCAATGTGTGCAGCCACCATGACCCCACCACCCACACACCGCCAGCCTTGCCGAAAACTCCTGATACAGCAGGTGGGAATGGCGACGATCTGACAGCATTTTCTAGACCACCGTTGCGGCGGGCTGGAGTTAAAAGTGCCTAACTTGTTCTCGCCCCCTCAGTATTCTAAAGTAAATTATTCATACCTGACCGCACCTCTTCCGTGTTTCTAATCTTGAACGTGACTCTCCACCGACTGTAGACACATACGTACAACTGCGAGCATCAAGCACAAGAGTAAAAAAAGAAAAGGGACACTATTTGACTGTGAACTTAATGGTAGACCGAGGGAAAAAACATATGACTTAAATATGGATCCTGTTAGAAAAAATGTGTTTTATATTTATATTTATGTAAAATATCTTGTATGAGTTAATATTTATTTACTTTTTTTATTTTTTTACTATGGAGCTGATTATCAGTACGGTGGACCTAAGACTGCCACACCATTGGTGGTGGTCCTCCTTGGCGGTCCGACCGCCCAACTATGAGCAATGTGGTAGGACTGCCATGAGACTGCCGCCACAGGATCTTGGTTCCCATGACAGTGGGGGCAGAGGGGAAAGCAGCGGGCCATGCAGGCGGCGCTGATGCACGCACCCGCCATACTTTTCATGGTGGGAACCCTGCTATGTAAAGGTCGACAGAAAGGCAGGCTAGGGGCCCCAAACAGGGCCCGGGAGTTGTAGCCCATTGTGGCTCAGGGCACATGTTGTGCCCCCCATGCCTGCACTATAGTGTGTGCACTGTGTGCTTTGTACAACATGGTGCATGGCAACAGTATGCGCATGACAATACAGGTGCTGCAGTGCGGCAGCATTGCCTTCAGGGTCTCGCTGTGAGCCAAAGCATGCTGCTGCCAGTAGACCAGCGCCAGTACACTGCCAGCCCAGTGGTAAACTTCAAATGCGGCGGTTGGGATGTTGTCGGCTCGGCTGAGTTCTCCCAACTGTCGACGCTGCTTGCTGGCAGTCCGACTGCCAAGGTTGAAATGAGGGCTTATGTCTGAATAAATAATATAAATATTAAACCTTTGTATTAATTTTGCATCTTTTCATTTAATGTGTTAAAATGTAATTCTGACATATATTCTTTAAATTAATTAACCATATTTCAATATTTAAATATTAATATTTGAATTTACTTCATATTTAATGTATTTCTTCTTTTTTACTTACCTAAATTAACTTTCATTATTAATATTCAGCTACTACAATTTAAACCTCAATATAAATTCCCTTCCCCATCCAATACCCCTAAAACTTTAAATCCCATCTCTAGATATTGTTTTAAGTTTAAGTAAAAGTAATATAAATTATAATGTTAAACATTTACAAAACTTAAACTAAATACTATATATATAAATGAATACCTGGGTATTAATACACTTCCCCAACCACTACCCCTATATCCTTTACATCCCATCCCTAATTAAAATTTTACAACCTTGTAAAATAGTTTGAAATGTAAAAGTATTATTAATTTACAACATTTACATTTCATTAATATTATTAATACAAAAGTATTAAAATAATACCTTATTATTGATGCACTTCCCCACTCAAGCCCCTATATCCCTTGCATCCTATGCTTAATACTAATTTTGCAAGTTTTTAAAATATTTTAACATTTGTAATTATTATACATTTACCACAATTACAATTCATAAATATACTAATGTATGAAAATTAAGACCCTGCCATGAAAAGGGTGTCAGAAATGCAGGTAAGGAGCCCAAACAGGGCCCCCAGGCAAATCTGCCCATGGGTGTGCATACTGGGGGGGGCACATGTTGGCCCCTCTAGAATTGCACCTTTTTGAGTTCACTGCATGGCATGCATGGTATGGTGCATGCCAAGCTGCGCACCCGATGTGGCAGCGGTCCTACTGCTGGTTAGAATCCTCAGCCAAAGCATGTGGCCACAATGGGACCGCCACCGCTGCCCTGCCAGCCAAGCTCAATTATCGTAATCAGGCGGGCGGGGATGCGGACGGCTTGGCAGTCTTTCTGAGACTGCCGCAGCCCTGCGAGCAGACAGGCAGACTCATATTCGGGCCCTAAATATTTAGATCTAAAAACATTGGAAACTCATGCATGGTAATGACATTAGTGGTACATACATACGAATTGTAAAATCCTGCATGGTGAAGACTAAAGCGTGGTTTAGACTTCATTCTAAAGGTACATTGTGGTTTAGACTGTGTTGTAAATGCTGTTTCCCTGTGCAGATTAGCAGTTAAGGGTTAAAAAAAGAAAGGAATCTAAGAGCCCTATTTTGAGTCTGGCAGTCTTTGACCGCCAGACTCGCTGTGGTGCAGCAGTGGCGGTCCTGCCGCTATCATATTACGAGGTGGCTTTTTGAACCATCCACCGCTGCATCGGCTGCACAAGGAAACCGCTGTAACCTGGCTGTAGCGCAGTGAACAGGGCTATTCAAAACGGTAGGCTGGACTTCACAGCCTTGCATTTCGGACTATGGCATGGACTTCACAGTCCTTGCTGTGCTGGAACTTCTTTTGCGTCCTCATTGTAGTGCCCATTTTCAGGGCACCGCTGTGGGAACGTCAAAAGAAAATCCCACCAGACATGAGTTGTACTCGTAATCTGGCAGATGATCCCTGCACGGCATTGGTGGTGCTGTGCTGACGCAGAGCCGGTGGAGCAACGCCAAAGTCATAATCAAGCCCTTAGTAAAGAGGGTTAACCAACAGTAGATACAAACTTTGATACTGTAATGTTCATGTTTCCATATACGTGTATTGATTTATCATGGTTGGGTGTTCATATAATTGAAACCTATCTGGCAATCAAGCAATGATGCATATTTATCGGTTACATAAATGTAGAAATATACTCGTTTCAACTTCATTTTTTCCCAAAACCCAAAATAAATATGGGTAGGTACAGATAACATTAGCCCAAAATAAATATGGATAAATACATACAGAAATGTCAAAAAAATAAATTCCATACAAGCAGAAGCTCTAATCATCTTTAATAGAGTCTGCAAGAACAGCAAAATAGTTAAAACTAGACAACAGGACAAAGTGGACTTACAATCTGATTACTTTAGGACTTGCACTATTTTCCATTTGTATTGCTTTTTTGGCATCCTGTAGCAGAAGCGTTCTAGGGACTCTCTAGCTCGTCTTTCAGATGAATGTCATATTCTATAATTTTCTCCATGACAGGTGCCATTCTGGGCACTGCCTCTGGAGTGAGATTATAGTGGGGTTTTCAGGGATAAAGCACATCTGGTTTCACTTTTATTTTCACAGTCGCTTCTCCCTTTATTAGTCCAAAGTCCTGGTCTGTAAAATACCAAACTTCCTTCCTCATTGTGCAGGCTTCCTTTGTCAGAACAGGAAATAAACAGACTTCCAACTCTTACAATTGTATTTTAAAGACAGCATCTTCATCATGGGTCTGAATTGCCTTTCGATACAGTGAACAAAAATTGTGCAATTCCTTTTGCACAAAAGGTCCCTTCCCATTAAATTGTCAGGACTTGGTTCACATATTATGAACTCCCGGATATCCCCACTAGGAATCATCCTTACAGAAACATTTGCTGTAACCTGATTTGTGATCAGCCGGTTAAAAATGCCTACAACTTTGGTTTCTCTTCCAAACACGGGTAGATTTGGAACCTCCATCTGGTGAACCGTGAAGTGGGTAGCAGCTGTATCGATCAAAAATCATACTGGGTGGTCATTCACTTCACCTTCCACATATCGGTCACTCTGGTCTACCTCTGGATTCCACCAAGTATGCATACCTCAGTCTCCATCAGGCACCTTCATTGTGATTAATTAGGGCCAAGTACATAAGAACTTTCAGAGACTGCTAAAAACTGGGGGAAACTGTCATTGCTTATTATTAAAAATATTGCTCAAACCTTGGATTTTGTTGTAAATTAAGCCCTTTATCTGTTATGTTTTGCTACAACATTTGGGCTTGTGGTAATTTCATATTATGTGGTTTCTGATTCTGAATGTTTTTCACAAGGGCCCAATGCGCTGGGGTTGCTGACTGCATCGCCCCTTTCTGAGGCATGACACTCATGTTCTGAAATTTGGAATTCATCTAAGCATCATTTTGAAGTCTGTTAGGTTTCAGTCTAAATCCTTGTTTTCAATGCCCAATATTGTTTCAAATATGGCATGGTATGTTATTTTTCAAGACACTAATTCTCATATGTAGATTCTAATTTTCACCAAGCCCTCTACCTACATGAAAAACAATATTCCCTGTTGATGCATACTGTACACCACCTTGATCATCAAGGCTACGCGCTTCCATGTGCATCCTTGATAGAGAATCTAAACCTATCTACATGAAGAATTAACTTTGATCATGATTATTACTACAATACTTTGCAATCTTTAGGATCTCATCCAGAGATTTTGTCTGCCAACACATCACATTCTGCTATAATTGAGAACTCAGCTCCCGGGGCAACCCAAGCACAAACGCCAAAACAAAACCATTGAGGCCTTCACGCCTGGATCCTCTACTCCACTGTTCTGTCTATAAATCTGCGTTAACCTCTCATAATAAGCATGTACGGATTACTTGGGCTCTTGGGTTGCCCTTGTATTGTTGGACCAATTCACCTCTTTCTGTGAAACCGACAATTTTAAATGCTCAATCACCTTTCTGTACTTGGTAATAATATCAGGAGTTTGACGATTTTGTGTTGTTCAAGTCGTTCATGTGTGGGCCACTTCACAGTCCCTTTGCATTCCATCCACAAATCCGTTGTGCAGCACACATGGAAACAGCAAAATGCCTGAATTATTGTTTATGTGCAGAAAGGCCCTTCCTGCACATAAACAATCATTGAAAAAATAAATTTTTGAAATTTCTATGTGTCCTGCTTTTAGCAGCACACTTAGCAGTTACAAAACGCCATTTAAAGATTGTTTATGTGCAGGAAGAGACACCTTCCTGCACATAAACAATCTTCGCCTAAAACGCAGACACCCTTGCACTATGGTGCAAGGGTGCCTGCATTGGTGCTAGGCAGCTACATTTTGCTCCAGCTCAGGGGAAAACGCAGGGCTGCACTATATTCTTGTAAATATGGTGGAGCCCTGAGTTTCCAAAGTGATGGAGCGTGACGTTAGCCTTCTTGGCTTAAAGACACGCTTTGCCACTCTACTAGTAAATATGCCCCACAGTTTCTCAGAAGAAAATTGTAAATCATTATGTGTTAATCACATCATGTTAATACAATTATGCATTTTATAAAAGAAAAAACTCTATTAATACTGATTCTGTATTTGGGGCAAATGAATTGCAGTTGGATGTATTAATCTATAATCTGGTCGCAAACATTAATGTTTTACTGAGTACTGAAAGGACTCCTTCCTCTTTGTAAATGTTAATAAAAACAAAATGTTTTAAAGTAGGCAGTACTTCCATTTTTTTTTAATTGAGATTCTCTTCCTTTAAGATTTTAAGGAAAATGGACTATGTATAAAAAAATTATTTCTATATTTAAAAGTAATCATAGACAATGTGATCTGCTGATCTAAGCAGGCCACCATCCCTGTAGATGCAACAATTCATATTGGGCCGTTATTTGCAACATACCTCATTCATATTCATGAGGAAGGTCGAATTGCGACCCACTATATATGCGGTTTGTGTGAACCAACCTATTAGTGCATGGGTAAATCGTGAAAACAGAATGGATTCGGTTAAAGTTGTGCGCAATTTGCAATGACTTTTACTGACTCCCTTCTTAGTACATCTTGCACTTTATGACTAGAAATGGACGAGCCAGTGAAGAGTTGAGCCTCCTGCCTGACTCTGTTGCAGCTCCCGTACCTCAAGCCCAAAACAAACCGAGCCTTACTGTGGCCTTAGGAATGTTTTAAGGCATAGACAAAATGGGAAATTGCACAGGCACCCCACCTTCCATGCGACCCCACTGGGAAAGTAATTTTTCTCTTTAGCTTACTTCTGAGTATTTTTGTAACTTAAACCTTAATATATAATTCAATATTGTTAGGCGACATATTGTTTGAATTAGCAAAAAATGGGTAATAAAATTCAAAGCTGCTTCAAACAGAGGCCTCCAAAATACGTTTTGTGCGGGTGCCCAAAATCTTAAGATTACACTGTGTGGCTTCTGTCTGCCACCCATGCTCTAACCCAATGTGAACAAATTAAAAACATTTTTTAAAGCATTGAACTTTGCTGTTAAAAAGGACAGAAAAAGAGATACCCATCTAGTGGCTGAATTCCATAATATGAAAACAGAAATCCCGGGATCAGTCCCTGCCTCCCTGCTTGAACAAAGTGTGTGATCCTATGCAAATATTTTTTCACCATTTATCCTTTTTCTTCAATATCACACATGATACATGCTAAGCAGGCAAAACTAAATTTCAGTATAGGTATCATAATGAGACACACCTTAATATTGAGACAAAGCTTGCACGGATAAATACTGCTGTGCTGGACCTCTGTAGTGGTCACTTTAAGTTGCTCGCGCTATTCACGCGGGTGTTCGCGTGAATAGCTATTACACTTGTTGTATTGTTTTGAATGTGTGACCACGTGTGTGTGGTCGCGTGTAATGTTATTACTTGATTTGGCATCCTCGTGCGATGCGGCCGTTCAGTCGGTTTCCCTAACGTATGTCCAGTCTCCGTTGGGATCCCTCACTGAACGGAAGCATTGCGCATCGGGTGGAGTTTACCTTACTACTGGATTAAATCTACTTCATCTATTTCAAGTCTTCATGTGGATTATTTACCAACTTAACATTTGGCGACGATCAGGAACTAAACTCCACACCATACCCACGCAACATTTTCGTCTAGTTTTCAAAAATTCTAGACTCACCTTGTCTTGTCAACGAAGCTTTCTACTAATTCAAGGTCTGTTAATTTCATTATGCGCGATTGACTCATACCAAGCGTAAGGATTGGCCGTCCCAAGTTTCCTCCAGCCATTGGTTAAAAAAAAGACGTCGATGAAGAAGACACCGATTAGGATTGGTTATTCAAAATTGGTAAACTTCAGATCGTCTTTGTTTGTTTCAACCACGGTGATTCGCTAACGTTCCAGCCAACCACCGTAACCCTTCAAGCAATCATCACGTCCAACGATTTCCTTATTTACGCGGTGAGCCAAGGTTGAAACGGTGAGACGGCTTACAAGCAATCATCGCGTCCAACGATTTCCTTATTTACACGGTGAGCCAAGGTTGAAACGGTGAGACGGCATACTAATTCAGTCTTCAGCGCGTTGCTTCAGCGATGCGCACACTTTAAAGGTAACTCTTGAACTATTTTTTCTAGCGCGTTTCTTCAGCGATGCGCACGCTTTGAAAGTAACCCTTAAACTGTTCATTTTGGCGCATTCCTTCAGCGATGCGCACGCTTTGAAAGTAACCCTTAAACTGTTCATTTTGGCGCATTCCTTCAGCGATGCGCACGCTTTGAAAGTAATTCTTAAACCTTTCATGTTGACGCATTTCTTCAGCGATGCGCACGCTTTAAAGTTATTTATTTAACTTATCATTTTGGCGCATTGCTTCAGCGATACGCACGCTTTCTATTTAACTGTTTAACTATTCATTTTGGGACATTACTTCAACGATGCACACGTACTAAAGTTATTTCATTAACAATTCATTTTAGTACCTCATTCTACTTCTACATTTATAGCACATCTTTCAGCGATGTGCACGCTTTCCTAACTGTTTATTATCAATTTTAATTTATATTCAATTGTATTACTGTGAAATTATTTTTAGTATGGATAACCTTCATTTTCAACACATCACACAACCTCCTCATTTCTTAAATAAGCCAAGAAGCCCAGAGATAATTTGGAAAGAGTGGTTTTCATTATTCGAAAACCACATTGTTGCTATTGATGCGGTTGATTTTTCTCCTGAACGCAAATTTGCCATTCTGTTTGGTTGTTTGGGCCAAGCCGCTCAACGTATCTTTAAAAGCATTCCCCCTATTCCTCCCCCTACTGGCCAAAGTGGTGATCGTAATTGGGATTTATACATTGAAGCTGTAGCCAGATTAAAGAAACAATTTGCTGAAGAACCAAATATTATGTTGGAAAGACATAATTTTTATTCTAGGAAACACAATGAGGGTGAAAAGGTTGAGGAGTATATTTCAGCTCTCAGGGTACTAGCCACAACATGTGAATTTGGTCCCCTTTGTGACAATTACATCAGAGACCAATTCGTTTTTAATTGTTCTTCTAGGAAAATTAAAGAAAGAATCTTAGGTTGTAAGAACCCTTCTCTTAATGAAGTAATTGAATTGTCTTTGAGTATTGAACGTTCCGCAATTACCAGCAAAGTTATGTCAGAGTCATCTAAAGGGAGTATTAATGTAATTAGTCCTTCTGAACCCAAACCAGACAATTATGTATGCTCTGTAAATGTTAGAAACAGAAACCCTAAATTTACTCAAAGAAGACAAAACCCCATTTGTTACAGATGTGGTTCGAAGAACCATTTAGGTAATTTTCAGGGATGCCCTGCTATGAATAGACGCTGTACTTCTTGTAAAAAAATAGGTCATTTTCAAGGGGTATGCAGAAATGTGAAGAAAAGTCCTTCTGTCAATTATATCGAGTCCAATGTATATGATGAATGCTCTGATGCTTTTTCTAATATTGTGGTTACATTAGATGACAATGGTCTAGTGGATGACATAAAAGGCCCTTTATGTTCTGCTATTATTGACAACGTAACTTTACAAGTCATGGCTGATTCTGGCTCACCTTACACTATTCTAAGAGATTCTACTTTCTACGATTTATGGAAGAGAGAAGTGAAATTATGTAAGTCAGATGTTAACCCTAAAGCGTTAGGAGAAAAAGACATAGACATGATTGGCTACTTTGAGGGTTTAGTACAATGTCTAGGTAGAGAGACGTTTACCAAAATCTATGTAGTAAAAAAAGGGAAGAACATAGTTGGGTGGAAAGATCTAGCTCGTATGGGCCTATACCTAGTTCCTGGTGACGACAATCCAGTTAAGGTTGGGGAGTTACCAATTACTAGAATTGACTGCATGGCTGTTGAACAACCTGTTGATGTGAAACTCCTAATGGAGGAATTTAAACCTGTATTTAGCGACAATGTCGGTAGCGTTGATGGTTTTGAACATAAAATAAGACTTATTCCAGGAGCTCAACCTATAGCTCATAAAGTCAGATCTGTCCCTTTAAGCGTACGTGCAGAATTAGATAAGTCTTTAAAAGATTTATGTGTCCAAGGAATTATTAAGCCAGTTGATTCCTCTCAGTGGGTCGCCCCCATCGTAGTCGCTCGCAAAAAGACTGGCGAGATTAGGCTCTGTGCCGATTTACGCGGCCTAAACAAAAATATTATTGTTGATTGCCACCCCCTACCAAAGATTCACGAACTACTAGCTAATCTGGGTGGAGCTAAGTGGTTCTCTCTGATTGACTTAAAGTCAGCTTACCACCAAGTTCCCCTCTCAAAAGAGTCACAAGAGTTAACCACTTTCATTACACCCTTTGGTGCATTTAAATTTTTACGACTCCCTTTTGGCCTAGCTTCAGCTGGGAGTGTCTTCCAGAAACGTATGGATTCACTATTCAAAGAAGTTCCCGGGGTTCAAGCTTACCTTGATGATATATTAATATTTGCTAAGTCTTTTGAAGAACATAACACGATTTTGAGGCGAGTCCTCACCATCTTGATGTCTAAAAAAATGACTGTCCGTGGAGACAAATGCAAATTTGCAGTAAAAGAACTGGATTATTTAGGACATACCATATCTAGGGAAGGGATTAGACCAAAATTCTCTGTGGTTAGAGCAATAGAAGATGCCAAACCTCCATCAGACAAGGATTCTCTTAGATCTTTCCTTGGGCTAGCAGAGTATTACGCTAGATTTGTCCCTGCTTATGCAGAGTCGGTAGAACCCCTAAGGAGTTTGTTAAGAAAGGGCTGCAGTTTTACCTAGTCTCCTGATCTAGATAAAGTTTTTAACGATGTTAAGAAACTAATTGTGTCTGCCAAAGCTCTTCACGCATTTAGGGATGATTGTCTTTCCTCCATAACTGTGGACGCTAGTATGTCTGGTCTAGGCGCAGTATTAACTCAGAAAGTTGGAGGGAATGAACAAACAGTTGCGTTCGCTTCTCGCTCACTTAAATCATTTGAGACTAGGTATAGCACTATCGAAAGGGAAGCTTTGGCTTGCGTGTGGGCCGTACATACGTTTAGAACATATATTTGGGGGAGGAAGTTCGAGCTTGTCACGGATCACAAACCACTCATTTACATTTTTTAAAAGGTTGATTCTTCCTGTATGTCTGCCAGATTGATGAGGTTAGTCAGTAAATTACAAGAATTTAATTTTGAAGTAAAACACATTAGCGGTGGCAAAAATTTTAGAGCTGACTGCCTGTCAAGACTTTCTATGATTAAAGATGATGATGATGACATGTCTCCGGAGGATATTGAATGTGTCGCTTTGGTTGATGCTGTAGGTAATCTTTCTTCTGTCTTGTCAGAGGTTGATTGGAAAGAAACCGGCTCTAATGATCCTGTTCTGCAAAAAGTCATGCACTACACAACTCATAATTGGCCTGAACCCAGGTGTTTAGAAGGCGAATTACGCAGATTTGCACAAATAGCGGGCGAACTTTCAGTTGAGAATAATATTGTCCGTAGAGGGGACAAATTTATTCCTCCTTTCAAGCTACGACCTTTAATTATTGAGGAAGCTCATAAAGGCCATTTAGGGATCACCAAGACCATTATGAGGATTAAGGAACACTACTGGTGGCCTTCTTTAGATATTCAGGTCAGGAGATTAATTGATTCCTGCCCCGAGTGTCTAGTTTCCGATAAACATTGGCACACGATGAAAATGCCATTATGTCCAACTGTATTCCCCCAAACGGCATGGGAAAAGGTTGGAATTGATTTTTCAGGACCTTACTCTACCCTTGATCAGGAATGTAAGTATGTCATCTTATTGGTTGATTACTATTCTAAGTGGATGTACCACGAATTTGTCAAATCTCCTGATTCTGATTCAACCATTTCATTTTTGAAAAAGGTTTTTGACATTGAAGGATCCCCTAAAGTACTAGTTAGTGATAATGGTACACATTTTATTTCGGAGAAAATGAAAGAATTTCTTGGTGGTTTAGACATTAAACAACTTAAGGTTGCATTATATTCCCCATCTTCTAATGGCCTAGTCGAAAGAGGAAACAAGGTGATCAAAGAGGGTATACAGACCGCAATAGCTTGTGGTGCAAACGTAATTAATTTTATTAAGGAGAAAGTTTGGGATTATAATACTTCCCCCCACTGCACTACAGGAGTTTCTCCTTTTGTTTTGTTGAGAAACAGGAGTTCACATTCCAAATTGTTTCCCTCATGGCTCAAGAAATTGTCCGGGGATGAGAGTATCGATTTAGACACTGTTCGCAAAAATGTGGTTAAAAATCAATTGAGTATGAAAAAGAAGTTTGATTCCAAAGCCAATTTTTCATCTATGGATATTTCTACAGATGACTGGGTTTTAATTAAGAAACCTATTAAAGGTAAAAAGGGGGAATCTAAGTTTTACCGCCCATTAAGAGTCCTTAAAGTCAGTAAAGGCGCTGCTTTTGTGGATAATAAAGGTTGGTGGAACAAACGTCACTTAGTCAAGGTTTCTCCCCATCAAGCAGGCATTATCAAGAACTTCAAGAGGGAACCTAATGAGGAATTCGAGTGGTGTCATTGGTTGAACGACCCTATTACTGTCAATAACAGTGTTGATAATATAGTTCAACAATCCAACAACCATGTTACTGTTCCTGTTTCCATCCCTAACAGTGCCCTTCCTTCACGTGTTATTTCATCACATGGAAGAATTATCAGAGAACCTGCTAAATTTAACGATTTTATCAGATATTGATTATATATTCATTTTTTTTTTTTTTTTTGCCTTTATTTGTTCATTGTTATTGTAAGGGGAAAGGTGATGTAGTGGTCACTTTAAGTTGCTCGCGCTATTCACGCGGGTGTTCGCGTGAATAGCTATTACACTTGTTGTATTGTTTTGAATGTGTGACCACGTGTGTGTGGTCGCGTGTAATGTTATTACTTGATTTGGCATCCTCGTGCGATGCGGCCGTTCAGTCGGTTTCCCTAACGTATGTCCAGTCTCCGTTGGGATCCCTCACTGAACGGAAGCATCGCGCATCGGGTGGAGTTTACCTTACTACTGGATTAAATCTACTTCATCTATTTCAAGTCTTCGTGTGGATTATTTACCAACTTAACAACCTCATTCAGAAATATAGCTCAGTGGACTAATGCATTAATTTTAGAGATCTGTGGGTTACCTTAAGGTCGAGGTCAACTCAGCCTTCCTTCCCTCTGAGGTGCACCGTTGGGTTTGGTAATAAGTATTACCAGTAATCAGTGCCTGGTAATTAGACAAATTGTAGACTGTACTTAATGTAATGATATTTCATGTCATTTCCTAAAGTATTGATTAGGGAATCTTGTTTCAAACATTTGACCATTGTTTCTTGCACTCCTGTGTGTGCATTCATGCATCGCAATTGGCATATACATTTCGCACAGATTAAATATGCTGCATTCAACAACGTTTTCCCCCAAACTACACAATTTATCATATTTACAGCATATGCAACATTAAACCTCGTGTACATCTGGGTCCCTCGTAAGTCAGTGATGCACAAATCCCAGTACTGTGCCCACAAATCACCATACTACGCAAACTGCTCCATCAATGGCTTCTCTGGCATCCGAAGTGCGATTATCACCTCTTGTTTTAACAGATGCGAAAGCCGTTTCCAAACCAAGGAGGGTGGCATATCAAATCCAGAATGGCTGAAGTC
This sequence comes from Lissotriton vulgaris, assembly GCF_964263255.1. NCBI lineage: Eukaryota > Metazoa > Chordata > Amphibia > Caudata > Salamandridae > Lissotriton > Lissotriton vulgaris. The sequence goes on from NC_141694.1 coordinate 1,305,828,911, forward strand.
TCGGTTTTGGGAGTAAGCCAGGCCTTCAAGGGCTGTAAAATGGCATGGACATTAATCCAATGATCCGCTGGTCTTTGGCCAGTAGAGGTGAAGAAATCATTAAAAGCGATCTAGTGCTGAGTGTCTGGCTCAGCCTTGTGCCCCTGCACACGCTGGAGCCAAGGGGGTGGGTGAATAATTTAGCATTACTTCCTGGCAAGGGCATCAATGTCGTACATCATTTTCTCACACGGGCATTAGACCTTTCTTGTGTGTTAACGTGGACATTTGAGAAAGCTCTTGGGTCTGAGCTTAAGCTCCCGTTTGTTTTGGCTTCTCTTCAATAGGTCTGGCGACGCAGAGTACTGGCTTCGCCTCGAGCCTTGTTGCTGACATAAGTGAAGCGTCTCTGTGTACGTCACTTCCTGGAGCCGTTCTGCCTGCTTTCTGAGGAGCCCCTGCAGGCTCCAAAGGGACTCCTGACATCTTTCAAGGTACCCGTTTCACGCGAAATTCTCGCAAAAAAGCCACAGCCGTTGGGAATGAGGCAGAGATGTCACTATTCATCTGGTTGGAAGAAGATGGGGCATAAGGAAAGAAGTCTTCAATTGTGAATAAGCTGTTCGAAACCCGAATATGAAGTGGGGTACTGTAGTCACAAAACTGCAGATAAAACAACAAAAGAGCTGCAGAAATTAATGGGCACTGAGACAGGGTGTTGTGTGTGGCAGGGGCTTGGCTTGCATCATGGCGGAAGCAGAGTGTAAGTATTTAAAGGCTAGTCTAAGCTTAAAGGGGCAGATTTATGAAGGACTTGCGCCGCCGGTGCGTCACTTTTTCCCATGTTAAAAATGACGCACCGGCGGCGCAAGTCCTTCATAAATCTGCCCCAAAGTTTTTATTATGTATTTGTTCATTTCATTTCTACTGTGCCTACTTGCTGCCAGTGCCACCTCGCAGCACATGTAAGGAAGGATGGTGAAATGCAAGGCGGCTGGGACTGGTAAGTGAGGTGGGGCGAGGCAAGGCACAGCAGTGGGGAACTGACAGACAACGGAATAGGTATTATTTATTTATTTATTTAATTATATCTATTCCGTGATCTGTCGACTCCCCCCCCCCCCTTCCACCCTGCCCCACCGTGTTTACCTGTGCCGGCCTCAACTGGTGAAATTGGTTTAAGAACGGTCAAGAATCCTATATTGGGCTCTTGCATTTGAGTAGACAAAGAGCAGGGCCGATGGGGAGTTCTAATACAAGGCATGTCCATAGGGTCGGACTGGCCACTAGGGCAGTTTGGCACTGTCCTAAGGGCTGGTCCGATAGGTCAGTGTGGGCCGGTTTTTAAGCCGCTTGTGGCCTGTTTAATGGTCTATTGGGCCAGATTTTACTTTTTATTCCTCTAATATCAGAACAAACATTACCTGAAGCAAGTATGAATCAATGAAGTTTCCCATTCTTTGCAAATCATTTATACAATGTGGGACAGGTTCACAAAGGGCCTCGATCATGACAAGCACCCGCAGTCTTGGCATGGGGCCAACACGCTTCATTCGACCTCCTCAATGAGGAACTGCAATGCTGAGGCTCTGCCACACATGCGGGCATCCCGGCCATCTTTGTGACTGGGGGGTGAATGTTAGCATTGTTTAGCATTTTGTCAGTCATTTCTTCTTATGCTTTTGTCACCCTTTGACCCTGTCCTCAGGTAGGTCGCCCCCCAGTCGCCACACAGTCCTCCTGTGACGCTGCCCAAGCTGTTGCCTTGCTCCTGCTGGTGCCGCGTGAGTCCCCCTGCTGATCGCTGTATATTGGTATCTTGTGTTTCTTGTGACTTTGTGATCTCTTGTTGTGCCTTGTACCCCCTTTGCCTTCTGTGCCCCTGGTTCCCCCGTATTATCTCCTGTGCCCTGCTCCCCGTTTTTCCCCGGTTCCCTCTGTGCCTTCCTCACGCCGCTGCTGCGTCCCTGCGGCCCCGCCCCCGCCGTTCTCATTCGCCGCCCCACTCCCGCCTCCCAGCTGCTCCTCCCTCCCACAGCCCCTCAAACGGAGGCCACGCAGCGACCGCGCAGTGGACGCGCCCAGCGGGCGCGCCTTTAGCATGCAGAAGGCGCGCCAAAAGCAAGCCCGTCTGCGCCCGTCCATGCCTGGACCGCGCCTAACGCCACAACCTCTGGACCCTGCCGGAGCCAGGGAACTCAAATGAGGTACGACTCCTCCACCCTCAACGCACTCAACACCGGACGACAACCCGCCTGCTACAGAGCAACCCCGAACCGAACACAGGGACCCTTCACCTGTCAAGCCTGAAAATTCACCTGCCTCCGAAACTGCAGACCAAACACCGGACCTAACATCAACAACAACAACCTCAAATGCATCCTCCTCAACACACGCTCCGTCCACTATCACGCCGTCGAACTCTGGGACATCCTCGACACAACATCACCAGACATCGCCTTCCTCACAGAGACATGCATGAACACTTACTTGGCCCCCGACATCGCCATAGCCATCCCGGATGGCTACAAGATCACCCGGAAGGACCGCATCAACCAAACCGGAGGAGGAATCACCATCATCTACAGGGACACCATCAACACCACGACCAACACCGAAGACGCACTCTCCACTGCCGAACACCTACACTTCCAAATTCACACGGACCCCAAGACACCCTCCGAGGAACCCTCATCTACAGACCCCCGGGCCCGCGCACGCAATTCAGCGTAACCATCACCGACTTCATCAGCCCACACGCCCTGGCCTCGCCAGAATACATCCTCCTAGGGGACTTCAACTTCCACCCGGAGAAAAACAACGACAACAACACCACCACCCTGCTCGACAACCTCGTCAACCTCGGACTCAAACAACTGGTGAACACCCCCACCCATCTCGCTGGCTACCCGCTCGACCCCATCTTCTCCGCCAGCAACCACGTCTCCTTCAGCCACTCCACCGGACTACACTGGACCGCCACAGATGCATCCACTTCCCCTTCAAAAAGAATACATCATACCACCACACGCAACAAATCCCCCATAGATGCTGGAGAAAAATCACCACAGACCAGCTCCTCTCATCACTAAGCCAGAACCCGCCAGCCGACACCACGGACACCAACGACGCAGCCCACAACCTCGCACAGTGGATCACCAACTGCGCCAACGACCTCGCTCCACTGAAGAAACCCCCAGGCAAGACCAGCAACAGGAAAACCTCATGGTTCACAGACGCCTTCAAAGACTCAAAGAAATCCTGCCGAACCCTCGAAAAAACCTGGTGCCACGAACGGACAACAAAAAACCTGACAGCCCTCAAGAACGCCACCCGCAAACACCACCAAAAGGGCATCGTTCAAAGAGCGACTGGACAACAACTCCCACAACAGCAAGGATTCTTCAGCATCATCAAAGAGCTCTCCAACCCCAGCGCAAGCAACAACATCACCCCATTGCAAGACCTCTGCAACTCCCTCGCCACGTTCTTCCACCGCAAGATCGCAGATATACACTACAGCTTCGGACCCCAGACACCACCTCCAGCCACCGAAGCATCGACCCCCACCACCACCCTCAGCGCCTGGACCCCAATTAGCATGGAAGACACCACCCACGTCATGAACACCATCCACTCTGGCTCCCCCTCCGACCCCTGCTCCCATCATATCTTCAACAAAGCCAACACCATCATTGCACCCCACCTCCGGAACGTCATAAACAACTCCCTCGCATCAGCCACCTTTCCCGAGAGCTGGAAGCACGCAGAAATCCACGCCCTTCTAAATAAACCCACAGCGGACCCCAAAGATCTCAAGAACTTCAGCCCCATCTCTCCCCTTCCCTTCCCGGCTAAAGTCATCGAGAAGATCGTCAATATACAGCTGACTGCTTTCCTTGAGGCAACAACTCGCTCGACCTGTCCCAGTCCGGAATTCGAGCCAACCACAGCACCAAGACCGCCCTCATCGCAGCCACCGATGACATCAGGACCCTGATGGACAACTGAGAAATAACCGCCCTCATCCTCTTAGACCTCTTGGCAGCCTTCGACACCAAATGCCACCGCACCCTGACAACCCGCCTCCTCAACACTGGGATCCAAGGAAAGCCCATGGAATGGATCACCTCGTTCCTCTCCGACAGAACCCAGAGAGTCCGCCTCCCTCCCTTCCACTCAGCAGCCAACGAGATCATCTGCGGAGTACCCCAAGGCTCCTCGCTCAGCCCTACCCTCTTCAATATCTACATGAGCCCCCTCGCCGCCATCGCACGCAAACACAACATCAACATCATCTCCTACACCGACGACACCCAAATGACACTCTCCCTCACCAAAGATCCAGACACCGCCAAAACCAACCTCCAGGAAGGAATGAAAGGCATCGCAGAATGGATGAAGCTCAGTCGCCTGAAGTTGAACTCAGACAAAACTGAGGTCCTCATCCTTGGACAATCCCCATCCCCCTGGGACGACTCCTGGTGGCCCACTGCACTGGGCTCTTTGTCAACACCCTCGGAACAGGCATGCAACCTGGGATTCATCCTGGACTCCTCCCTCACGATGACCAAGCAAGTCAACACCGCCTCGTCATCTTGCTTCAACCCCCTGCGCATGCTCCGAAAAATCTTCCGATGGATCCCCACCGAAACCAGAAAAAACGTCATCCAGGCCCTCGTCACCAGCCGACTGGACTACAGAAACACCCTATACGCAGGAACCACAGCCAAACTTCAGACACGACTTCAACGCATACAGAACGCCTCCGCATGACTCATCCTCGACATCCCCCGCCACAGCCACATATCCGCTCACCTGAGAAACCTGCACTGGCTCCCCCTCTGCAAGACGATCACGTTCAGGCTCCGCACCCACACACACAAAGCGCTACAACTCAAGGGCGCCGAATACCTCAATAACCGCCTCTCGTTCTACATCCCCACCCTCCAGCTCGGCTCCGCCAGCATCGCCCTCGCCACTGTCCCACGAATTTGCAGAACCACCACCGGAGGAAGATCCTTCTCCTACCTGGCAGCCAAAACCTGGAACTCCCTCCCTGCGCACCTACGACTGACCCAGGACCATCTCACCTTCAGAAAACCCCAAAAGACCTGGCTATTCGAGCAGTAGCAACACTCCCCCTCCCCTCAGCGCCTTGAGACCCTCACGGGTGAGTAGCGCGCTCTACAAATGTAATGATTGATTTATTGACCCTGTGGGAAGGGTATGCCCAGACGTGGGATTTATGCTCACTGCGCCACTGGATTCAGCTAGCCTGGCTGATGAGGGGTGATGCCCCAAAACCGGTCCCAGGATGCTTGCTTCTGGTCTAGGGAGGACCTGGCTTGGCAGTTCGGGCTGGACTGTTCCGATGGGGAACAGGGTCAAGACTGATTTGCCCATGACCCAGGACCATCTCACCTTCAGCAAACCCCTAAAGACCTGGCTATTCGAGCAGTAGCAACACTCCCCCTCCCCTCAGCGCCTTGAGACCCTCACGGGTGAGTAGCGCGCTCTACAAATGTAATGATTGATTGATTGACCCTGTGGGAAGGGTATGCCCAGACGTGGGATTTATGCTCACTGCGCCACTGGATTCAGCTAGCCTGGCAAATGAGAGGTGATGCCCCAAAACCGGTCCCAGGATGCTTGCTTCTGGTCTAGGGAGGACCTGGCTTGGCAGTTCAGGCTGGACTGTTCCGATGAGGAACAGGGTCAAGACTGATTTGCCCATGGCCGGGTCCAAACTGGGGTGGCGTGGTGCGCAAAAGAACAATGGATTAAAACCAGATCCTTGTGACTGGGGGTGAATGTTTGTATTGTTCAGCATTCCGTCCATCATTTGTTCCTTTTACCTTTGTCGCCCTAAGTGGGAAGGGTATGCCCTGACGTGAGTCCCGTGCTCACTGCGCCACTGGATTCAAGCTAGCCTGGCTGATGAGGGGTGACACCCTTAAACTGGTACCAGGATTCTTGTTTCTGGTCTGGCATGGCAGTTTCGATTGGACTGTTGCCATGAGGAACAGGGTCAAAACTGATGTGCACATGACTGGGTCCAAACTGTGGTGGCATAGTGAGCAAAAGAGCTATGGATTAAACCCAGATCTTTGTGACTGGGGGTGAATATTTGCATTGTTCAGCATTCCGTTCATCATTTGTTCCTTTTCCTTGAGTTCTAATACAAGGCATGTCCTCAACCTCGGACTGGCCACTAGGGCAGTCAGGCACAGTCTTAAGGGCTGGTATAATAGGTCTGTGTGGGCAGGTTTTTAAGCCGTTTGTGGCCTGTTTTATGGTTGGCTAGGACTTTTTTTCTTTTTATTCCCCTAATATCAGAACAAATGTTGCCTGCAGCAAGTATAATCAATGCAGGGTCCCATTACTTGCAAAACATTTATACAATATGCGGCCGATTCAGAAACGGCCTCGATCATGGCAGGGACCCGCAGTCGGGGCATGGGGCCCGCCCTCTTCATTGTACCTCCGCAATGAGTAACTGCAGCGCTGTGGACCAGCCAAGCGTGCTGGCATCCCAGTCATCTTTGTAACTGGAGGGTGAATGTTTGCATTGTTTAGCATTCCGTCCATCATTTGTTCCATTTGCTTGTGTTGCCTTAAGTGGGAAATGCATGCCCAGACGTTGCTCCCTTGCTCACTGTTCCGCTGGATTCAGCTAACCTGGCTGATGAGGGGTGATGCCCCGAAAAAGGTCCCAGGATGCGCGTTTCCCATCTAAGGAAGACCTGGTTTGGCAGTTCGTGCTGGACTGTTCCCATGAGGAACATGGTCAAGACTGATTTGCATATGGCTGGATCCAAGCTGGGGTGGCGTGGCGAGCAAAAGAACAATGGATTAAACCCAGATCCTTGTGACTAGGCATGAATGTTTGAATTGTTTAGCATTCCATCCATCATTTGTTATTTTTACTTTTGTCTCCCTAAGTGGGAAGGGTATGCCCAGACGTGAGTCCCATGCTCAATGCACTACTGGATACAATCTAACGTGGCGGACAAGGGGTGATGCCCCAAACCAAGTCCCCGGATGCTTGTTTCCAGTCCAGGGAGCACCTGGCTTGGTAGTTCGGGTTGGACTGTTCCCATGAGGAACAATGTCAAGACTGATTTGCATAGGGCTGGTTCCAAACTGGGGTGGCGTGGTGAGCAAAAGAACCATGGATTAAAGCCAGATCTTTGTGACTAGGGGTGAATGTTTGCATTGTTCAGCATTCCATCCATCATTTGTTCCTTTTGCTTGAGTTCTAATACAAGGCATGTCCGCAGGGCTGGACTGACCACTAGGGCAGTCAATAAATATACAACTTGCTCCCCTCACACTTCTTTGTTGCTTGATAATACAAGTACATGAATCAGGACTACTTCTGATTATGTAGGTTTATTTAGTTTCACCCTTTACTTTTCAATTTCAAATACAAAAAGATTTTTTCATTGCATGTTTGAGAAACACACGAAACATGTAACACTTAATAACAAATATTAAAACCATGAATGACAACACAAAAATTTCAAAAACATCAAATGAAACAACACATTGCACATTATTTTACACATTGCACATTATTTTAGTATTGCAGCATTTGTTCAAATACTCAAATTGGAAACAAAAATGCCGGTATCAAAAATACTCCTTTTCATAAGATCATTGAAGGACAAAGAATCTGAAAGAGGGCTAAATGGATACAAATCAATGAGTCCAAATTGCAGTAAATCCTGTTTGTTTTGTAGCCTTCTTTATGCCGACGCGTTTCGAACCCGTTAATAGAATGAACGGGGTCTCATCAGGGCCTTGTCACTTCTATATCTGTAACTTTGCGTGTAGCCGGATTCAAAAGGTTCAACAGCCCTTCTAGCTCTGTGTAACTGTCTCTGGGAACTCTGTTTGTAGCACCGCTGCTCCTAAGGTGTGTCTTCGTCTCCACCTTATTTTCTGTCATCTGTTTTTGTATTACATCTGGGAATTCGATATATGGCTTTTGCTCCCTTCAAGGGAGGCGTCCCTCGGCAGGCGTGAGTCTGCTCTCTTGGCGCTGCGGTTCCGTTTTTCTTCAATCTTTAGTCAGAGAAACGAAGAGCTCGGCGTTGAAGCATCTAACAGTCTTCAGCGCTCAATCGTTCTGCGCTTCCGCGTTCCAGCCGGCGTTCAGCGGCCACTGAACGCCGGCTGGAACGCGGAAGCGCAGAACGATTGAGCGCTGAAGACTGTTAGATGCTTCAACGCCGAGCTCTTCGTTTCTCTGACTAAAGATTGAAGAAAAACGGAACCGCAGCATCAAGAGAGCAGACTCACGCCTGCTGAGGGACGCCTCCCTTGAAGGGAGCAAAAGCCATATATCGAATTCCCAGATGTAATACAAAAACAGATGACAGAAAATAAGGTGGAGACGAAGACACACCTTAGGAGCAGCGGTGCTACAAACAGAGTTCCCAGAGACAGTTACAGAGCTAGAAGGCTGTTGAACCTTTTGAATCCGGCTACACGCAAAGTTACAGATATAGAAGTGACAAGGCCCTGATGAGACCCCGTTCATTCTATTAACGGGTTCGAAACGCGTCAGCATAAAGAAGGCTACAAAACAAACAGGATTTACTGCAATTTGGACTCATTGATTTGTATCCATTTAGCCCTCTTTCAGATTCTTTGTCCTTCAATGATCTCATGAAAAGGAGTATTTTTGATACCGGCATTTTTGTTTCCAATTTGAGTATTTGAACAAATGCTGCAATACTAAAATAATGTGCAATGTGTAAAATAATGTGCAATGTGTTGTTTCATTTTGATGTTTTTGAAATTTTTGTGTTGTCATTCATGGTTTTTATATTTGTTATTAAGTGTTACATGTTTCGTGTGTTTCTCAAACATGCAATGAAAAAATCTTTTTGTATTTGAAATTGAAAAGTAAAGGGTGAAACTAAATAAACCTACATAATCAGAAGTAGTCCTGATTCATGTACTTGTATTATCAAGCAACAAAGAAGTGTGAGGGGAGCAAGTTGTATATTTATTGTTTTGAGAGGGTCCAGCCCCCCCCACGTCCCGGGACCTAACTCCTTAAGCTTTAGCACTAGGGCAGTCAGGCACTTTCATAAGGACTAGTCTGATAGGTCAGTTTGGGCAGGTTTTTAATCTGTTTGTGGCCTGTTTTATAGCCAGCTGGGCTGGTTTTTTACTTTTTATTCCCCTAATATCAGAACAAACATTGCCTACAGCAACTATAAATCAATGCAGTTCCCCATTCCTTGCAAAACATTTATACAATGTGGGGCTGATTCACAAAGGGCCACGATCATGGAGGGGGCCCCAGTCGTGGCATGGGGCCCACACTCTTCATTGGACCTCCGCAATGAGTAATTGCAGTGCTGCGGTCCAGCCACGCATGCAGGCATCCCGGCCATGACTGTGGGTCCACTGCCAGGAGTGGGGAGGCCCTTTGTGAATCGGACTCTGTGTCTATACAAGTTCAAAACTGCCCTCATTTGCAAATGGACACTTTTTAAGGTATCTAATTCACTAATGGGGGCATATTTATTTTCTGTCTCAGTTCGGCCCTGGGTGTGCAGCCCTCTCCCAGTAAGGATCCAAGAAGAGTTTACTTGAGAGTCATAGATGTGTTTGAGGAGCTCCGTCATCAGTGCTTTTTTGGATGATGGAAAATTGAGAAGGAATCACAGTGAGTTTTTAGAGTTGTTTTCCTCCCATTCTCTTTCTCCTGCAGCGGAAGTTGTTCATTAGACTAGTGCTGCAGGATCTGAGGCTGCAGCCTGGTGTGTAATTGCGAATAAAATTATGAAGTTACAGAGCACTAGCTCATCAAAAAGGATTTAAATACTTTAAATAGCACTTAGAATTTATTTCTTAATTCTTCATGGAGCTATTGGATTTTTTCAGGGCTAAGGTAAGTTGGTAGTGTTTTTTCTTATGTACAAACTAAGGGGCAGATTTACAAGCCCCATGCGCCACGTTTACGCCGCCTTCCGTGACGCAACAGCGGCGTAAACGTGGCGCATCCCTGCGAGGCATTTACAACGTGACGCATCTATGGAGATACGTCGTGTTATAAAGCCCAGCGCCAGAATGGGGGCGTTCCCACGCAGGGTGGGCGTTCCGGAGCCTGTGCGCCTCGCAAAAGTGCCTGGGTGAAATCTACAAGATTTCACGCAGGCACTTCCGCGACGATGCTACGTCAATTCCTTACGCCTGCTTGAAGCAGGCGTAAGGACTGACGCAGCATGTTAAGTATTGGGCAGCCCTGAGCATTTCTGGAATTGCGTCACACTTACGACGCGACTCCAGCGATGCGCCGCCCTTACGTCACGAGATGAGTCACGCATCTGTCTACCCATGGGCCACAGCGCGCCGCATTGTAAATCTGCCGTGACGCAAGGGTAGTTTTGCGTGACGCATTTGTTCTGGCGCATCTCTGCTGATATGCAGAGATGCGCCAGAATTCGTAAATATGCCCCTAAGTTTTGTTGTTTGGTTCTGCATCTACTGTAGTTTCTGAAATTCCTTCTTTGGAGCGTCGATGTAGACAGTCATCACTCTCATCAGCTGGATGTTGGTGATCTACACTACAAAAGGTAATTTGTTGGTTGAAAGAGGTCATGTTCAAACCAAACCCCCACATTTTTATGAAACATGTTAAATACATGTTTTCATACTATGGGGTCGATTATGATGGCGGTGAATCCGCATCCTCCGGGCCTGTGGAAGCCACCCCTGGCCCGGAGGATGCGGATTCACCGCCGCGGTCCTTGAAAACACCCACCGCCAAATTATGATGGCGGTGGGATCAGCGGCGGATGGCAGGTCCGTCCGCCGCTGATCCGTGGGGTGTGGACCACAATATGGTGGCGGTGTCTGCAAGACACCGCCAGCCATATTATGATGGGTGCGGAGACATGCTTTTCTGCGGCGGATATTCCGCCGTGGAAAAGCATGTGGACCTTTGCTTCTGGGGGCCCCTTGCGGGCCCCCAGGATTTTGGGGGATGGGGGGTGCACATGGGGGGTACCTATGGTACCACCCTGCATGTGCATGCACAAAGCGGCAGGCACCGCATGCACATGCAAAGCATGCATTTTTAACTTTGCGGCGGGTGCTGCTTTAAGCAGCACCTGCCGCAATGTTAAATATACAGGATGTGACCGCCAGGGTGGCGGTCACTTCCTAATTCCTAGGGAGGGAACGCCACTGCCCCTGCGGACGGTCCCTCCACCTCGGAGGTGGCGGACGGACGTAGGTCCGTCCGCCATCCTAATCGACACCTAAGTTCGGTTTTTGACTTTTAGTTTATAATTGTTTCTATACGGAGGGTTAATATTTTGTGCTTTCTTCGTACAATTGTGTGCTATTGCCTATATGTTTTGCATAATCTGCTCTTTGACTAACATAGGCAGTACTGTAACAGTGGTGTAACATTAAATAACCCCCCCCCCTTCAGAATCTGATGAGGTTTCACTGAATCTCCGAAATCTCACAGATATTCATTGACCTTAGCCTGAATGGGGGCACACTGAAGGGTTGCAGTCCTCTGAATGGGTCGAGCCCCTCTCTGCCGCAGGGGCTGTGGGAGCCTGTGTTACGCCCCTGTACTGTTGCTACAGTATCAGAAAAAGAAAGTGGGCAACCCAATAAACCCTTGGAGGCTTGGGAGAATTAAGTATTGACAGGTAAAAGTGCTTACAAGGGATTCACTTAAGCACACTTAATCTGATAATTCATGTAATGATATATCAAAGTTCCAGTTGGTAACCTACAGTTAAACAATCTCTACTTCCGTTTTAAATTTCTTCCCAAACAATCTACAAAAGATACTGATGCAAAGGGTGTGGATTCTTCATTAATCAAAAATATGTAATATGAAAGTAAAGGGTACAAAAAGATTGTAACAAACACAAGAATGACTGAGGCTTACAAAGAAAGTTTGCGCTATTAGTACCTCCGAGTCATTATTGCAAACACTTTCAAAAGGAGAACTAAACAATAAGGAAATAGATGAGGTTGTCGATGTTTCGGTCTTATTGGTGTATGCATCCGTTATACCATCATTAGGAGGATGAAATGTGCTGTTGTGTGACCCTAATGAACATTCTATTTGGTATGTCCAATCGTATTTGAATCTCAAGACAAATAAAGCTTCCTGGTTATTTACCTGGAAGGGGAAAAGCTATTGGAAAGCTCATCAAAATGGTACATTTCCCAACAACTGTTAGTGCTTGAATACAATCGCCATATTCACTTAACTGGTGATTCTGCTCGCAAACAGTCAAGTAAGAGACAGAGTAGAACTTGTCCAACAGGTCGCTAACAAATCAGTCAGCGTCCATCGAAGTTTGAACACAGGAACTTATTTTAAAGGCTACAGTATCAGGACACTCTCAGTGGGACAATGGTGGTCCGACATTGAGGGCTGGACGTGAGGAACCTCCTTGTGCAAACCCCATAGAGGTAAAACTGAAAATCTTAGCCATCCAAAATACGTTTTGAACACTAAAAGCTGTATCCTTCCCTGTTTTATGACTGAGATACCAGAGACAAGTCAGGATTTTTCCCTACCCAAAAAGACCCTGGAAAAACTGGACTCTGTCTCATTCCTCTAGCCCCTGTACACATGCAAGATCGATGTGGCTTCTATATCCTAGCCAATGAACTGTCTCAAAGTAGCTCTCACACAAGTAAAATTCACAATAACAGTATTTATCTACAATTGTCTTGGAGCTGTTTGCACTCCTATTTAGGAGTGATAGTAATACCACTGTATTAGGACAAGAATCTTAGGAGTACAAGAAACTATTTTATGTCAATGATGCATCTTTGGATCGTATAGCAGAGTTAGTGGAAAAATGCAGCTGACTGTTAGGACGCTAGCTTAATATATCAATAAATTAAAGGTTCTCAATCCCCATAGGTGATTGAGTAATCACATTATAAATTGGGGGTTTAAAATAGGCAGGCAGCTCAATAAAGTAACAGCTCAAAACTGAGGGAGCTTTAGGTGCACTTTGCTAACTTTACGGAGCACTGTGGTAGATGGTCTGGAACTCACTTGGGTGTTGGGGGGAAAAGTAATCATGGGTAAAATGGTCACATTCCATAAATTCTCATACATTTGCTTCCTGTATAGCTAATAGGTTTTCCCAAGGGACATGCATGCAGCTTGTAAGGTACACATACGTTTTACTGTGAGCACCTGCAGTTGGATACTGAAAGAGTGGCTCTGGTTTCCCTGATGTAGTGCTGTATCCATAGTCTTTATTTGTGCCCCACCTTTTGGGAAGTTAACTACACCTGTGATGGTTACTGTCAGAAAACTCTAACCTTGCAGTCCAATTCCAATGATGGCAATTAATGTTTCTACACCTTTTCAAATCCACAGCCAACCAAGCATAGGAGACGTTGGTTGGTTAGTGGTAGGCTGAGGGAAGGAATAATGAGAACAGAGAGAAAACATAAACTGCAGGTATCACCACTCTTAATCATCACAGAGGTGGATAACAACTTTTTCTTGTCATATCAGACATCAGACAGAAAGATTAAGATATTTAAAATCAACAGCATCTAACACTTGCTGTCATAACAGATATACCTTCAAAATATGTTTAAAACCCTCTAAATTCCTGAAAACTAAAACAAATAATTTCTATGAAATTAAGGTCACAAAGATTTGGAATTATCTTACTACTTCTACGTTGAAGGTAACTTCTGTTTGTGAGAACACACATTCTTTTTTATATATATTTTTGATGTTTTCTCAAACTGTACTGTAATAAACATTCATAAAGATACAAAATAATCATCTCCCTAATCTCATATTACTGTCTTAATACAATATAGACGTCATGAGATTGTATAAAAGTATTTTAAAGACATAAGTATTCTTTCCATTCCTCAATTAGATTAGCTAAGTTGTGCTAAGAAATCATGAGTCTAATACTTGATTAAGAATATCTCGGAAACAGTAGAAATATAGTTTTTTTCTATGATACAATTGAATTCCTATGAATACATTTCTGCATTCAGTTTGAAACTTTAAAATAACTATTAACAAACTCCAAGGTTTTCCACAAATTCAGGCAACAAGATCCAGGTTGGAGCAACAAAGCATAGCGAATTCCTAACAAGTATGTAATACACAAGGGGGTAGCTGTTTCTAAGACAATAGAGAGATGTGAGGGGAGAATACAGGAAGGATGCTAGAGAAGTGAGGGTTTCCTTGATGGGAAGTGTTGCCCTCACACACCCGTGAGGCTGTCATGCTTCAACGTTGGGCATTTTGCTCCTCGTAGGGTAGATGCTGCAATACCCCATGGGCCCCGCAGGAGCACACTTTGGCGGAGATCTTTTGAAGTAAAAAACGCCATAATGGTGAGTGCAAGTGTGTGGAGCGGGTGAGACTGTGGATTGAAAATACTATGGTGGTACCCAAAGGGAGAAATGCATTCCTGGGTCCCTCTGGTAAGGGTTAAAAAACAAAAGCCGAACTGTTACTTCCCAGCAATGAGGAAGCACAGTTTAGTCGTGAGTGCAATTAATGTGGGTCAGGTTTCAGGGGAAACTTTGGGGAACAATAATCCATTTCCAGGGAATCAGACGTGGAATCACTGACTACCTTGCTAGTTCCTCATTGTTCTGTGGATTCTCAAAGTTCATTCTAAACTGCCAGAACTAATGGATCGCCTGGTATTATTAACGTTCTGGGTGTGGAATTAACAGCCATGCACCAGGGGGCTCATAATCATAATGAGACCCTTAGCAGGGTGCAGAGTTACACTAAGGGAGTCATGATGCTAGCATTGGAGAAACCAATAGCAATGACGTAAAGGAAATATACAAAAGAGAGAGAAAATCTAGAAAAGCCATATTTTGGTTTGTTTCTGAAGCTCAAGCACTTTTCAAGAACATGCAGGTTGGGATATAGAGGGTGCCGGGCTGGGGCTGCAATAAATCAAGAAATACGACCTCCAGCTCTGCACAGGTGGGATGTAGAGAGTGCCGGGCTGGGGCTGCAATAAATCAAGAAATACGACCACCAGCTTTGGTTTCCCTGATCCTGCAAAAAATAAATCATAAGGAAAAGCAGCTTACAGTACTCACACTAGGAGAGACCATCTGAATTTTGTCTGAGGATAGAGTGTGCCCTTTTCATTAATTATATGGTGCCCAAGCTTTTGAAGGGGGACCATTTTGTGATAGGCAACAAGTGCTTGGTCTGAGATGCCAAGCCATAAAGGTTCTACGTTGAAGTCCCAAAGTAAGCATGACAGCAGCATTTTTGATAATTGCACCCAAGTAGAAAGAGTTTGTGTAATCCATTGACAAAGTTAAGGGGTCTTTCATCACAGATTTATGGTTGGATTGATTTGGAGTTGGCAGATCTTGTGAAGCAGTAAAGAAGGAAGAAATGACTACTGAGCCAAGTTGAGAATAAAAGTGGTCAAACATGATGTCTAAATTTCCTTCTGCAAGTACCAGAAAATTGCTTGAACACCAAATCCTGGGCCAGGTGAAGTTGTTAATACCTATTAAAATCCCTTCCATTTTATCTGTATTTAATAGTAGAGGGATCCTCGTCCCGAGTCTAGGAAAGAAACAAGTACTGTGTCTGTGCTCTGTAGAGAATAGAGTTTCCAACATGATGGTTTGTCATCTATACATGGTAAGGTTGAGGGGCTTTAATATATATGCGAGTGATTTTCTCTGATCTGTCGCAATGGAAGAATTCAAATATTTACATTAATCTGGGCCTCCTAGACCACTTATCTGGCACTAAAGACTGTGGATAGGCCTCATAAGGAGCGTTTCAGTCCTACTGGTCAAGATGGACGTACCCTCATGGCTACGCCTCAGACACTCCATGTTCTGCTTAGGTCATCAGCGTGGGAATTCTTTTCTCTATATATTGGGATGTGCGACCCCCTGTTCCCTTCTACCTGCCATCCACCAGCGCTCGATGCTTTAATGTCAACTATACTTTCTATTAGATAGTCACTTTCATTGTCACTTAATCTGCCGAGATGTAGTTGACTTGCTTTGTGCACACTGTGTAGGCTTTTTTCCCCTGTTGTTTTTTTGTAGTGTTATTTTACTCTGTAAAAACGGAATAAACAAAATAATAATAAAAAAATATTTGCAAAATATTTGCATTAATCATAACAAAAGCTCGTGGCCATGATGGGTTTGGGGCTAGTGAAGCAAATCTGGCAAATAACTAATTTGTCCTCCTTACCTTAGCAATAAAATGGTGTCCGAGCAGTTTTTATATACTTTACTGCATTCCTCAGGATTTGTTTATTGTAGAAGAGAGCCCAATAGGACTTTCCCTGTCACCTATTGTCTTGAGTTGAGACACACTCTCCACCTTTAGTCTTCATAACCTGCTCCCCTCATCTGTACTTCTGTGTGACTTCTCAAGCATTAGTAGCTTGTTAGGGGGGAGCGAACCACTGCCCGTCAGCAATTTGTATGGACTCACCTTATGCCCCCCACCCCAAGTACAGAGGGGCAGATGTACGTTACCTGGCGCATCCATGCAAATCAGCAGGGCTATGCCAAGAAACGTGTGACACGCAATGCCATCATTGCGCCACCACGGATGTGATGCATTTACAATGTGGTGGGCCATGGCGCAAGGATAGGCAGATGTGTGTCGCATCTGCCGGCATAAGGTTGGCGCAGTGCTGGAGTTGTGTTGCAGGCGCGACGCAACTCCAGCACTGTGCCAACCCGGCCTATGTTCCACATGGTGAGTCACACAGTGGTGGCACAAAAGTGACTGAGTGAAATCTTGTAGATTTCACTCAGGCACTTTGCCGAGGCGTTCCTGCACCGGAACACCCACCCTGCGGCGGTACGCCCACATGAAACCTGACGCAGGTTTCATGTGGCGCAGGCCTTTACAACGTGACGCATCTCCCTAGATGCGTCACGTTGTAAATCCCCCACAGCATGGCGCTAGCTTTACGCTGTCGCTGCGTCATAGAAGTGACGCAATTACGGCGCAAAAGTGGCACACAGGGCTTGTAAATCTGCCCCAGAGTATCATTACAGAGGCCGACCATGCTGCAAGATGCAGATTTGTCTCACAGTCATAGGTTCTGTCCTGCTGGCTACACAGAGGCACTGTGGGACTCCAAGCCTCACTCTTTCAGTCCTTCATTTACTGTAAAAGAGGTGCCTATTAAATATACTTGGGTGGGGTCAGATTTACCATTGAAACTGAATTGCCATAAATGTCGATGAAAGTGCGTATGTTAGGGGTGGAGGGCAGATTTCCTATTCTAAATCCAATCTAACTAACATTGAGGAAAGTGAGTACATCAAAGCGTACATTTACTATACTAACTCTAGTTTAACAAACATTGGGGAAATTGCATACTTTGAGACAATCAGATTTATTAATCACACTCCAGTCTAACGAAAGTCATAATCACTGCAATCAAATAAGATAATTTTGCATTTAGAAAACATTTAAAAAATAAATACAATATTTATTTTTAAATGCAAATCTATTTCTCAAATTGTATAAATTACTACAAAGTATCGACTGGTCCAACTCCGTATCCTCCACAGGTAAGATATGCCACGAGAATGGTGCAGGTGCATATTAAGGGAGGGGGCTCCACAGCTTGTCTCAGGGGATGCAGCAGTCCTCGAGGGGGTGCTGCTCATGCCCACAGTGCCTGCAACAGTGCCCTTGTTGGGGGGGTGATGTGGGACTTGGGCGTGTTCAGCCTTTCTTTTGTCTGGATGGTGTCTACATGCTCGTTTTTTACTGTGGAGGTCTTATTAGGTTGTTCCATGATGGCAATATCCATTTTGGCTGTTCGTGCTGCAGGCAGATCATGGAACCAGGACACGATCAGGATGTCATCGAGAATGATGTTGGGCTGCCGCAGACTGAGGCCTCTGAGGGTCTTGTTTTTGCAGCTTTAGATGATTTGTGCCCTTATATATTTAGGTTGGCCGTCCGCTGAGCACATGCTGGACAGTGTGCATAGGCACACGTAGAATGCATCTATGAACACCACCTTCCCACTCCCGCTCTTGGGGAAGTTTGAAACATTCAAGGTGCGGGTTCAATTGCGGATCAATTGTGGATCAAAGTGTGCGTTAAGCAGGCATATGGCAGCATCATAGCCATTGGCAGTGACTGTATTTGGTAGGAGTTCGAATCGTTTGTAGATTTCTTTGCATGCATAGTGACACAGGAGGGAGCGTTTTATGGCTCTATCAGTCTCACAGTAGTTTTCTAGCCTTCCAACCCATGTCTTCCAGCGTAGTGATGCAGTAGCTAGATCAACAAGCTCACTGAAGGGCTGTAGCACTCCCACATGTGCATGCTGTGAGCTTTATAAATGCAAGTCTTGCCCTTTCTTTTGACAATGTTTTATTTTTCTTTTGGATTCTCAGTTGTAATGCCCCTCCCTCCTTGAGTCTGCTGACTGCAGATGACTGCCATCCTCCAGTGCAGGTACAGAGTAGAGGGCTGCTAGTAGGGCCACTGGACGGCTGAGGCACTACGTGAAGGCCGGGGAGTTTATGCGCTGGGGCGGGCACCCAGGACCAGGCAGAGTTTCAGCGCATCATACGTTTGCAGGCAGGGCTGTCCCGTAAGGCAGGCCGCTGGGGAGAAGCATGCAGGTGAAGCATTCTCCAAAGGCAGGTATGGGGAGCCGAGGAGATGTCAGGCATTGCTCTAGCCCAGGGCTCCATGTGGGCAGTGTACGCGGTGGCTGCGCACCAGCAAGGGTGTATCGTACTATATGCTGTGGAGCCAAGGTGCAGGTTGGGTAGCAGGGTGCACATCCAATGCTTGATGGTCAGAGTCACAATGCTGGTCCCTCATTGCCAGTGTGCCGGGGTCCACATAGGTGATGGCGGGGCCCGCCGGGTGAAATAATAAGACACACACATATGCTTGGTTTTGGTGTGGGCCAGAAGACCACAAGTGGTCTCCAGCCATTTATTATATAGCCTCTGGCCATGCCTGGCCAGAGGATGTACATGGTTCATTTCCAGGGCAATTGGTTGTTGTGGGGGAGGGGTCAGCTGGTTATCACAGGCTGCGCTTACATTGTGGATTTTTTTCCACATTTGGCCAAGTTAAGAAGTTCCGCTTATTTTGCTTCTTCAGTTGCCTGTATTTAAGACCACAGCCTGTGATCCTCTTTTAAGTTGTTGATGGAAATATCTTTGTAAAGCAGCTCTATCGAGCCCCGGATAAACTGTGGCCTACTTCTCTCTCACACTGTGACTGAGTCACTTGAGAGGTATGCAGCTGCAGTGCTGTTAGCAGCGGAGCAGAACTCAAGAGGTGTGGGTTGAAATTGGGGCTCTTACGTAAATTGAGAAACAAACACAAAAACCTGTGCTCTACTTTTAGCGTTCGAGGGTGGACAAGGCATTCATTTTATACCTCATAAATGTTCCAAATCAAAGGACTCAAGGAGGAGGGCACGAGGGGGTGGTCGTTGTGTCACAAACAGCATCTCTCTGGAGTGCCCATTAGACCAGGCCCACTTAAACTTTTGGTCCCACACACTGTTCTGTACAGAAAGAAGAGAAGAATCGACCAGGACAAAAGGTAAAGGAGTCAAAACAGCGACTGACAGCAAATTTCCAAAATATGATTAAGAGAGCGAAATAAAAGAAATTGCATCTGTGACCAAGGGCTTTTAAATTATTTTCAGCTAGTGTATGCTGTACAGATATTACTGACTGAATTACCTTATGTATGTCCGTTTCTTGCGGCGTTTCTGAAAAAATATCTCGGAACTACCATACATATGTCCGGTTTTTGCTGCGTTTTTAGAAAAGATGTTTGTTTGTATGACCGTTATTTAATCTTCCTGTCCGCTTTTTTCATCCTTTGCAGAAACCGAAACTCAGATGGCCGTCTACGCTAAAATTCTATGAACTCTCCCTATCGTGGGCTCGAACTTATCATCCATACTGTATGATTCCCGGTATGTGCTATTTGGAAGCATTATGTAATATGCCCACCATGGAGCTCTATTCAACACAATTCAGCGAGTTAGCTGCTCTGCAGCCTTTTTAGACCATACGATAATTATTAGAAGGAGGTGATTGTAGGGAACTTTGAAAACAATCCTGGAGGTGACACCTGTGCAACCGGCGCCGGTGAGGCCATCAGGTCGACCGGCGACGATCCGGATCCAGAAGCGGATCCAGTGGGGCCCTGCGGAGCTGGGCCCGAAGGCGCCGGCGGGGTCGGGCCGAAGCACCGGCCGGCATAGGGGCCGAAGCACCGGACCCGCTAGGGCCCCCAGACGGGTCCGCTGGGCCCGAAGGCGCCGCGGAACCCGCCGGAGGAGTGAGGGACCTCATGGCCATGAGGAAGCTCTCGATCTCCTACGGCGTCGCTTGCTGCCCAGGGACCGAAGGGTATGGGGCAGGTCGCGACACCCGTGACTCCGATGGAGCCGCGTGGGCGGTGTCACCCGAATCCCCGGCCGCATCGTGCGAGCGTCGGGGGGAGTCGGAAGAGCGATGACGTCTCTTCGACTTCTTGTGCTTACCTGACGATGACTTCGACCCCGAGGAGTGATGGAGCGGTGACCAGGTCTCGTTAGATGAATTTGTAGCATGGGTCAATGCTGCTGACCCTAACCTGCGCTTTACGGCGAATTCCAGTCGTCTACAAATAGAGTTCCTTGATGTCTGGGTGAGACATGCGGAGGGATCTCTCTATGTCTCTCTCTACACAATACCCACTGCGAGGAACACCCTCCTGGAATACAGAAGCTTTCATCCTCGCAGCCAGTGTGACTCTATTCCCTTTAGTCAGTTTCCCCGGTTGAGAAGAAACTGCTCTCTGATGGGCGATTTTTTCGCCCAATCGGACATCCTGAAAGAGAAACTGTCTAATAGAGGTTATCCCCGCCGTCTAATTAAAGAATCGTTCAAGAGAGCTAGATATTTTAACAGGGACAACATGTTTCTTGAACGTGGTAGTGCCAAATCTGACTGCTTTGTATGCATCACCAAACACTCAGTGATGAACAATAAAATCCGACAGGCAATCAACTCTATGTGGCACATTCTTAATGCCAATGACTGTGAGAGACAAATACCCAAACCTATTTTTGCCTTCCGACGTAACAAGAATCTGCGCAACCATCTGGTTAAAGGAACTGTAGGCACCAAGCTGGTATCTAAGCAAGTTGGAATCTTTGGTCTCCCACCTGTGGTCGGGAACCACTGTTGTGGCAATTGTCATGCGTGTCCTCAAGCTTTGACTGGCAGCCCACTACAGATTGGCAATCGAACTATCAAGTTGAATGACATGAGTAACTGTCGGACCTCTAACATTGTATATGTCATCATATGTCCCTGTGGACTCCCTTATGTGGGCGAAAATGGACGTGAGTGCAGAACCAGGATTGGTGAGCATAAGTCCAGTATTAGAAATCTGATGAGTGGGGCTCCGCTCGTAGCCCATTGGAGGTCCACAAACCACTGTGAATTGGACCTTAGATGGTCCATTCTTGAGAAGATTCGCACTATTCCAGGCAAGGATGTGACAGCAATAAGGAAGAAAAGAGAAGTCTTCTGGAATTTTCCTTTTGGATGCAGTCAAATCCGGCCTGAACGATGGGTGCCCATGGGAAAATGCAATTTTGTAAACTTGATTCCTTCGGTTTTGTGTCACCCTATGAATCGTTCCACCCCTTTTCTTACATATTTTAAAAACCACTTCGGACAATTATCGTTACCCTTGCCTTTTGTGTTTTGAACTTTTTTCTTGCTGCAATGGAGACATAGATCTATATATATATATATATAGAAAAGACTGATATTTTACGTTGTCCTCTCCTTTGTTCTCTTGTGCGAAAATCAGACCGCTTGATTTGAATGCCTGTCGTGCGATTTTTAATCAGGTCTCCCTTGACCTAAGTATTTCCAATCTGGAATTCATCTGCCTGCTTCGATTTAGATATATGTATATATAATATAAAAAAAAAAACAGTCTCTTAAACTCTGTTCACCACCTCCTTTTCCCCAGATGTGATCAGACCGTCAGACCTTGTGCCCCCTTTCCGTTTCTGATTGGTGGGCCTGCGTTGTTTGGAATACTTTAGTCTGGGACCCGTCCTGTGGCCCTGGGGCGCGATCCGTGGATCTGACTCTTCTATGCTGTTTGCCTCGTGTGGGCGTCGCTGCCCCTACTCTATTGAGGAATCAGCATGCGTCACCCGTTAGTTTGCCTTGATAGCATCTCGTGTTTTGACAATAAAGGCGGCGGCTCCTGGCTATACTTACAATCCAACCCATGTCGGGTTTTACTTCAAACCGTACGAATCTTAGAGCGGGTGTTCTTAGTTTGTGATTAGAGGCGGGTTTAAGGCCTGTTTAAAAACGGGTGGAAAACGTGAGTTTAGGTTGCCTGAAATCTGCCGACCGCCCGGGAGGACTCGATGTGTGGAGAGCTTTCTCC
Source organism: Lissotriton vulgaris (assembly GCF_964263255.1). Taxonomy (NCBI): domain Eukaryota; kingdom Metazoa; phylum Chordata; class Amphibia; order Caudata; family Salamandridae; genus Lissotriton; species Lissotriton vulgaris. The sequence goes on from NC_141694.1 coordinate 1,305,851,367, forward strand.
CCCTGACATATACTTAAGGTGAGAAGTGCACACCCCTGCCACTGGTTTTGGATTAACTTCTAGAACAACTACCTGCACCTTTAATAGATCAGTATTTGGCTATTTTTTAATGTGATTTGAACTAACCGGCGAACATAGAGGCACAGTTTTGGTTTAGAACAGTATACAGTATGTATATTCTAGCAGTGTGATTATCCCATAACGGAGATCACTGAATTACCTTATGTATGTCCGTTTCTTGCGGCGTTTCTGAAAAAATGTCTCGGAACTACCATACATACGTCCGGTTTTTGCGGCGTTTTTAGAAAAGATGTTTGTTTGTATGACCGTGATTTAATCTTCCTGTCCGCTTTTTCCATCCTTTGCAGAAACCGAAACTCAGATGGCCGTCTACGCTAAAATTCTATGAAATCTCCCTATTGTGGGCTCGAACTTATCATCCATACTGTATGATTCCCGGTATGTGCTATTTGGAAGCGTTATGTATTGTGCCCACCATGGAGCTCTATTCAACACAATTCAGCGAGTTAGCTGCTCTGCAGCCTTTTTAGACCATACGATAATTATTATAAGGAGGTGGTTTGTAGGGAACTTTGAAAACAATCCTGTGAGGGATAATCGTTCTATTTAGTGGACGTGAAATAATCATACGATTTTTTTGGTCTTTTATCTATTTAGATATATGTACACAGGACTTCCTCGAGTTCCTAAGCTCCGTTCCTGCGGATTTATATCATCTTCAAAAACCGCTCTGATGAGCTGTGGATGAATAAACTTCTTTAACTGGTCAGCATTTGATGAGAAAGCTACCAGGGGACAGCTCTGCATGAGACCTCTACCTCGATTTCCAGCCCTGCCGATCTTTTCTTAATAATGTGATATTCTCTGAAATAGGTCCTGAATGGGCTAGAGCGAGCCTTTTGCTATTTTTCCTGAACATTGGACGGATCGACAGCATTCTCTCTAGGATCTGTACCCCAGTGGTTCAGGTAAATCTTAAAATTGAGAACTTTGAAGTGTGAGTAGTTGACTGGTTAAATGGTCGTACACTCCCTCTAGAAAATAACTAAAACTAAAAACCTGCCTCTTATAGTCTCTCTGAGGATTGCCACGTGTCCACCAGGGAACAGATCTGGAATGTGTTTCTGTTTTGAATGAATGGGTTAAATGTGAGGTTTGATTATTCGTGTAGCCGGGGATTCCTATGTGTGTGTTTTTAAATTTGATTTTTCTTCTTATTTATGAAGCTGTTATCCGTTCTATTGTGTTGGAGCTCACATGGTATGGGGCGGGGTCTGAGGCAACATGTGAAAAATTGCATTATATATCTATTTTATGAAATGTGTACCCATGATATATGAAAGTGAAGAATTTATGAAAAATCCTCAGACGCCTATGTAAATTGTCTACATATTGAGTATAATATCTGTAAATTTATAAGTCAACAACTAGAATGTTTAAACCAAATGATTTTTTTCTTTATAACAGATTTGTAACTGGGGTATTATATATATGAGCTGTGTTTTCCCCCTCCCTTGACGTAAAAGCCCTGATGAAGGTGCGCCCGTAGACCTGGGCTTGGCACCAAAACGCGCGTTGGCGTTACCTGGTTACGGTGAGGTAATATAAATTTTTATGGTCAATTATGTCCCCTAACGTGAACCCCACCGTCTCCATGTACGAGCTTAAAGTACATGTAACTTCCCTCCTCGACCTGCAATGAAGACGCAAATACATTTGCGTCTAACGTTAACATGTCCTCTTTCAGATCCACCATGAATGGATCGATAATTCAGTTCCTAAGTATGCCTTGCCAACGTCTTTTCATGGTGCACTCTCACGTTTTTCCCAGTCTTGCAGAGCTAGGCCCTGATTTCTGCCATCGAGCCCTTTCTGTTCTCTGCCTCCTACAAGCTGCAACGTGGGATGCCTCCCTGACCTCTGTCCTACTCCCTGCGCGGCGAGCGGTGCCCGGCTCGGCCTGCTTGCCTGCCAAAGACAGTATTTTGCCTTCAAGTTATCAGTATAGCCGAGCTCAGCTCCTCGAAAACACATTCCAGTCTAGCAGAATAGATAAACATTCCCCGGCTGCAGAGCAAAGGGCCCGGCCTCTCTGTCTCCATGCAAGTAATTCACTGCTCCTGTTACCATGGTAGGCCCATGGCCCCTCGCATTACACGCAGACACTTAGTCACATATGCACGCATTAATAGTCAGTATAGAGTAGCCTCTGCCCGAGAGACCTTTTCCTTCTAGATAATATAGTTCCCCAAATACAAGATATCAGATATGATTTAGGAACGAGTTGATCTGACATGCCAGACTTCTGTCTCTTTCCTCTAGTGCTAAATGTCAAGTCCCCTGCACCCTCCAGCCTCACGTCAGTCACACGTCATGCTGCTGCACGCGCATCCTTGCTACAGATTTCTGCTGACACAGCAAGATTCCACTATGTATCCACCCACTTGTGACACTTTCATGTGACGTTTCTAGCACACACCTCTGTGTACGCCCTCGTGCACGCCTTTCTGTTACGCACATGTGTTCTTATCTCGTTTCTCTCAGCTGTTATGCCTTCTGTATCCATCACCATTATATGCATTAACTATAAAAGTTGTATTCTGTCAATAAAGTATGCTCTATCCCTTCCTGATCCTTTATGGTGAAAGGAACATGATACCCTGGTTCGAACCATTCCATTTTATGGAATAAAACCCATTTTGAAACTCAGATATCACGGATTTTGCCTCTTATTTTCGACTGAGTTATTTTATTGAACTTTATTGCATAGAAATTCAGATGGTAAATATTTATTTACCACATTAATTTGGCGCCCGAACAGGGACCCCTCCCCCACCTTACGCGCCGGCGGTGCGTGGCAAACCTAGCCCCCTGCCACAGCCAAGACGGACAATTACGCGTACCCGCAGGATTTCCTGTATCTCCCTCTGGCCAACGGAGGTGACTGAGACTGCGATCGACACCCAGACGAGGCGGTAAGGAGTGCGGAGGATCCCGACCAGAGCCTAGCCAAGAGAGCAAGATCCGAGGTGTTTAGAGGCCCACCAGTTCCGACGTGCCTGTGACGTCACGAGACGAGTCGAGTCGAGTCGAGTCCAGTCCGGTCCAGTCCAGACGAGTTTTCCGAGGCCTTCCGTTCCGTGCTTCCCGGTGAGTACCGTTGCTGGGGACGCATCTAGACGGGTGCATTACTATGCATCCGGTCAAGACGGGTTTGGGTACACAGACCCGGTCTGCACTGTTTTAGCAGTGTATCTGTACTGTTTAGCAGTATATCAAGTGTCGTGTTTTCAAGGGTTCGATTTTTGTTTTCGTTATAGAATTCAAGCCTAGTTAATCTGTGTTCAAAATGTTTCTATGTGATTAATGTCGTGGTATGAGTGACTGTTTGATATACATTACTGTGTTTCTGTGTTAAAAGTGTGTTCAGGTTCAAGTAAGTATCAAGTACCGAATATCAAGATGCCACTGTTTTCTAAATTAAGACAGATAGGAACTAGGAAAGGGATATTAGAGGAAGCGATTCCTGTCCCACCTAGGGATACTCCCGGAAATTTTATGTACCATAAGCATGGCTTAGATGCCATCTTTTATCTAGATTTATGGGCCGATTATACTAAGAACCTAGACGAGAGATACAGATGGCCCGTTACAGGGACATGGGATGCAGATTGCATCATTAGAGTAGAAGAAGCGTTATGGAAAAAGAAAGCCAGACAATCTCAGAAAGACGCTATAGAATTGTGGCATAAAGAATCTCATAGACGTACAGAGAAAGAACTCAGAAAAGCAGAGAAACATAGAGAAGATTCAGATAAAGCCCGAGAAAACGCGCTAGTTGAAGAAGGAATACGAGTTAAAGCAGAGCAAGTAGACAGACAACGAAACACCCTTGTGAATGGTATGTGGAACAGGAGCCCATATTACCATCGATGCCCAGGCTGCTGGCGCTGTGCGCCTCTTAGTTCCCATTCTGAATAGTTACCAAATAAAGAGACGGGCGCTGGGAGCAGGAATCACAAGAACAGGATTTATTACTCATGAGGAGAGCCTGTCATTTCCGACACGAAACAAGGTGTCATCGGGAGGTGCTCTAACAAGTGAGCTGTAAGATCGTCTTTTATACCTTACAGAACACTTAGCATTACAATCACAACATTGTGAAACACGGAAAAGACATCCCCATGATCCTCGTGTCAATCCTACCCCACATATGTTCACAATAGGGACCCTTGACCTGCTGATAAGAGGGGAGGGTAATCACGCAGCTGAGTGTTCCGCCAACTTTTTAGGATGTGTGCGCCTGATCATAGCCCAGGGGGTGGGGTGGCCAGGATCAATAGTGGGTTCTTTGAAGAGGAGTGATTCCATACAATAAGCAGTAAACAGTATCTCCTGGCTTAGGCGATGACCTCAGACATGTGTGGACAGTCAATCGCGGAGGGAGGGTTTACTAACAGAGGGGGTATTCATGAAAGGAAAGGAGGTGCTGGTCAGGCGCGGCCGTGACTCCCAAGGACAGGGTCTTGCAGAAGAAGAAGGTTTATGACTTGCCCGTGTGAGGGAGAAGGGAGGGGGAGCCAGGGTGTGCACAGGGACAGAGTCGCACAGAGAGAGAGAGAGATCTTATGACTTATGCGTGAGAGAGCGGGGGCAGTCAGGTGCAGCTGGGGAGGGCGATGTCAGCTGAGGCGAAGGATGCCTCTTCAAGAGGGAATGGGGGGGTTTGCGTGGGTCAAGCAGGAGGGTTGCCTTTCAGGGCCGGGTCGCGCAGAGGGAGAGGGTTTCATAGTCTATGCATGTGAGAGAGGGAGGGGGGTTCAGATACGCGCAAAAGGGAAGCCGGTGATTCTAATGAGCAGGCAAAAAGGGCCAGGGTGCCTAGAATGGCTGTCATGTACATATGGGTACGGGCTCTTACTGGCAGAGTGATGCGGTCAATAATTTACGGTATTCATGGTGCTCACAGGGAGAGGAGTGGGAAAAAGGGAAATGAACACTGTTTATGTACATCAATTTCTTCAATTTCCACAGTCGCCCCTTTTTACATTACAGAGTTCATTTTTGTAATTGATGAGGGTACAAATAAACAGGCGTTGTTGAAGAATTAGCATTTGTCAATACTAACATTTGGCATATAATCATGGACAGTTGATGTGATGGGCAGAACGCAGCACATAGGAAATTGCATTTTGTTGAGTTCCTAACATTTAAACGCACTACATAGCATAAATACTTCTGACTTTCTCAAAAATGTGACCAATGAACATTTCGATCAATTAGTCAAGGGAGGAATTCAGTTCAATACACAAGATCTCTTCGTCCCAGTGTCCTTTTAGCAGTGAGCCATCACTGATAGGCTCTAGTCCGTATCCTCTCGTTGGCGCTGTTGAGCACCGGCGGTGGAGCTATAGGTCCAGCTCGTATTCAACCTTTCGCGTTGCAAGGTGCGGTCTGTCCTCTGCAGTTAGACCACAGTCCTGTTCCCTAACCAGTCCTTTTAGTGGCGCCTTATGCTCGGCACCTATATTTCCGTGGCAACACCCTATTCCCACCTGAATGCCGTTCCTTTTGGCGTGAAGTCACATGGAAAAGAGGGTGTGTGTGGTTCAAATAGTCGACAGGAGAGAGGGCGGAGTTGGGTCAGAGTTCCTGGGACACACAAAAGGGACCAAGGGAGCAAAGGATAACAAGCAGGCAGGCCCATCAATCGGGCCCAAAGAAGGGGGACGGAGACTCCAGGCACACGTGGGTTAGCAGACGGAGGGCTTCAGGACAGCCCGTCAAGTTTCATTTTCCACGTTTGAAATTGCTGTCTCGTCCCGTATCTTGTTGCTCTGCAGCTCCACCTTTGGTCGAGGTCACATGTGTCTCAAGATCTGCAGCTAGGCTGTACATCACGTCCGACCCTTCTCCTCCGGTGATCGTGAATCTTTGAATAGGTACAAAACAAGCTTTTAGAGAACTGGCAGACGAAGATATTTATGCATGTGAACTCCTCCCTTAATCCTACGCACCTGGGAGATACGCTCATCGGTCACAGTCAGAGGTCTATTACCAAGCAGTGCATATGTCGGCATTCCTACTTAGTTCATGCCAAGTTTATTCATCGTTCTATTTGTAACTCAAGTGGGGATAAACAAGATTCCCATCAACTGTGCATTTCATCATATTCAACATTTTGGAACTTCCAGTGGAGACTTGCCTTTCAAACCAGAGCCTTTAACAGTCTAACATTTCCCTTCAAGGCTGGCTAACCTTTTCAAACAGGGCGGGGGCGCTATCATCAAGAGTCACGTAAAACAAGTTTTTCTCGAGGGACGACAGTTACTCATGGTCATCATGTTTATATCCGGGACAGCAGCTGGGGTCAATCAAATGGGGCGGGGATGCTTCGGGCATTAGCGCTTGGGTGCAAAGGGAGTGGGGCAATCTGGGCATTGGGGGTCAATCTAGACATTGGCGCTTGTTTCTAACAACAATAAAAAATAGGGTGCCATTGACACATAGTTCCCCTTTTAAGAGGGCCAGATTAGGGGGCCGTAGTCGTCTTACCTGTCCTTTCTTTCTTAGCCAATTCGAGTTCATTCATTTTGTAGAAAGGAGAGGTAGTAGCATGGCAAGGTACAATCATTTTAGTTTCTGTCAATTTCGCCGAACACCTTCGCGTTCAATAAGTATCCAATCAGACTGGTGCCAGCGAGGCACAATTTTACCATAAAAAGGAAGAGGAAATAGGGAGACTCTCATAGAGAGTGAGAGTCGTCCGCAATCTAAACGAGCCATTCGGTACACGTATGACATGTAGAGAGAGAGAGAGAGAGAGAGAGAGAGAGAGAGAGAGAGAGAGAGACGTGTACGAAAATAGGTCATTTAGTGCGTTCACAACACAGAACAGCAGGGGGTCAGGTAACGGAGAGACGCAAACAAAGGGAGAACATAAAGCCCTACAGTACACACACACAAACTCAGGCGAAGGAAGACAGTACATGTATTACATATATAAGACATTCACAACAAAACAGAAAAAAATAGTTGGCCAACAAGATCTATTTTTTATATCCTTCGTATCTTTACTATCCTATTTATCTACGTGCTTAGCTCTTTTTACCTTTCCCTCCTTTTCCCTCTCGCTCGTTATCTCTGCGAGTGTTCTCAGTTGCCAATACTTACACCTCGGTTAGTCGATCAGAAATTAACCTGGTCGCGCTATTTACCCATGGTTGGATCTTAAACCATTTTCCAGTTTCTTCCTTTGGTGGGAAGTTCTTCAGGCTGAGGCAACGGCAAGTATTGATCGGGAGAACAGTCGGACAGCTTGGCTAGATCTATAAGAGTGTGAGAAGGGGGCAGTACATTTTGAACATCAGCAACATTTCTAACTTCCCAGACGGGTGGTGCCTTGGTAACCCTTACCCGTGCACTTTTCTTTGTCCTTTCCCTACCTAGTCAAACGTCTAGTTACATTATCTAACGTGTTATTTCTAGTCAATTTTCGTCATACAGTACCCGTCAATTTTCTATGTCAGTCCATCCTCCCAGTCGCTACGTTCTAAGGAGGAACAGTCATGTTTAAGTCTACGTCTTTTAAAAAACTTATCGTCATAAGGACTATGCACATATTCCCTCCTTCCCTTTTCGTCGGTGGTTCGATCATTGCTCTCCCATACTTCAGCCGACGTTCCGACGCGACCTGCAGAAGGGAGGAGAAAGAAGGGGTGGGGGGCAGCATTCAAACCACATCAGCATGCAGTAGTCCGAAAATGTTTTTACCTACCACATACTCGACCTATCTCCACGTGGTGCATTTCTTTACCATCTCGGCGTTTAAGCCCAGTGGGACCAGTAATGTCAGATAGATAATCATTGACGATCTGCGTATCTACATGAGTTACTTGGTCGCGACCTCTTTTTGTTGTGTGGAGGGTGGCGGTCAGGTGGCTTTTCTGTGGTGTCGTTTTAAGGGCGTCTAAAACGCTTTTCCGGCTGCCTGTGACACATAATGTAGCTGCTAAATATCGGGTCCTTTTTAACCTTCAGCCTTCATCATACTTATTCTTCGCTCACAGTAGTAATACATTCAAAACTCATTAATGCAACCGCTACAATTATACTTTCTCTTTCAAAATACCTTTAATAAAAAGTGTTGGTGTACAAATACGGGCCTTCAACCCAGTGGACCGGCCACGGAGCAGATTGGAACTGTACATAAGAAGAACGAAGTTGGTGGCAGTTCATTGCATAAAGTGCGGTAGTGCAATAAAATCGTATCGAACTTTCCTACAGAGCAAGCATGATGCATGTCAAGAATTCAGTTTTTCAATTAATTCATTAATTCATTATCCAAATGCTCATTCAGTGCCTAAATTACACCAATTCATTGCTCCCAATCATAATTAGTACCCACCCTAAATCAGTTCATTGTCCAAACACACGATCAATGTTCATCTTATATCGCTTTCTTTTCCAAGCACATACTCAATATCCTTCTTATCTACTTTCATTGTCCAAAAACTGCATACATATCCCGGGGCATCAAAGCTGAGCAATCAGGGTGCAACAAGGTTTAAAAAGTCTCATTTTTGTGTCGGCGCCATTTTGGGCGAGGTCAGGCAAGTCCCAGTATAGTCAGATTGCCTCCACTGACTCGTAGTAGGACCAGAACCTTCCGTTGGTAGTTCAAAAAGTTTTTCGCAATGTGGTAACAGTCTAACAATATGGACCATCAGTCAAAGAGTGGGGAGGGCGGCAACAATTTTCCTACCGGGTCATTCTGGTGTTCCACCGGAACTGAACAAGTCTGTACCTTGGCTGTGTTTTAGCCATTTCCAAACTGAGGCTGGCGCCGGCAGGAGTGCGTCGATGTCGCGGTTCCCAGTGAGGGGGACGGGGGCGCCCATGCAGAGGGGTCGGGGGGCCCCCCGGCTCTCATAGAATCTTCAAAGTTGAGGAGAGAAGGCATGGGGCGTGCGCTCGTCCCGGGCAAAAGACCGCTTTTCGATGTGGACCCTCTTTAAGCAAGAGCGTTGGGGTGCCGCTGGAAGCCTCCACCTGGAGGGAGGTGGGGGAGGCTCGTTCGCGCCGCCTCCCCCTTCCAGCGACCCCGCGCCGTTCCTCGGCTCCACCGCTTCGGTATTGGCCATGCCGGCTATTGAAGATGGGGGGGGGGGGGGTCGGTGGCTGAGGCAAGACATCCCCCCCTTTGACATGTGGCGGGACTACCTGAAACTATCCAGGGGTTGCCATGTGGCGGGACTACCTGCCATTGTCCAGGCGTTGCCGTGTGGCTGGACTACCTGTCACTCCCAGGCGTTGACATGTGGCAGGACTACCTGTAATCGCCGCCGTCCTCGCCTTGGCTTCGGCCTTCGATGTGGGCCGGATCAGGCGAGAGAGAGAGAGGGGGGGGTGGTCGGTGGCTGAGGCAAGACAGCCCCCCCCGTGGCCTGCAGGGCAGCAGAAGAGGCCATCACGATGTTCTGGGCCGTCCGCCCAACAGCCTCCCCTTCCAACTGCGGCCAGCGAGCCCTGCATGCCTCGAGGCCTCACCTTCCGGATGGGCGTAACCGCGGACCTGTTGCACTTCGGGAGCTTCCGGAATGGGGGTAGGTACCTATTGATTTGCATCTATTTCATGTGACCGTTATTTGGGCGTGGTGGGAAATGAGGCAGACATGTTTGGGGCAGGAATAGGCAACGGAACCTAGCTACCTCGTGGCTGCCTTGGTGTCAAGCTTGTCTTCCCTCGCCATTTTTATGTTTCTTATTGCGGGTTATTTCTAACGTTTCTTATTTTATTTTTAGCGAAGTTGATAACTCATCAGTGGCCTACTGATTTCGCTCAACTCTTTTTCTTGTATTTTTATGCCATAACCTATTATAAGCTATAGCTTAATGAACATGTCCTTATTAGGTGTGCCCTCCAGTGGAGCTGGATGGTTCATCTCTAATAAGCGGTCCGGGCTAAACAGGCTACCAATCAGTGGGGAGAAGATAGGCATGACGGATTACAACGGGGACAAAAGTCTGCACTACCTATCTTATCACGGCGGGCAAAGACTAGACAGAATATTTCTATTCTCCGTTGTTTGCAGGCGGTGAATACCTCAAAAGAACCAATACCGAACACTTAATGTAGGTCAATCAAACAATCAGTGGGGAGAATAAGTAGGTACTACGTGTTAAAGGTTTGCGTTACCTACCTTTTCGCTACCTACAAAGAGAGACCTTGTTCTTCCCTGTTTGTAGACAGAGAATCTCCAGACAATAATCCACGAACAACAGTTCGGGAAACAGTGGGGGAGGAATATAGGCACGACGGATTACAACGGGGACAAAAGTCTGCGTTACCTATCCTTCACTGCTTGCAAAGGGAGAGCCTGTTGTTTCTCCGTTTGCAGACGGTGAATCTCCAGAGGTACCAACAAAAGAGTAATACTAGTATTATCCAAATCAAACAATCATTTCACAATTTGTCGCATTTACGCGACCTTACCCGGACCGGACCGTGTGGGCAGTTCTTCGCCTTCCTCCTTCCAGCGCCCGATCGTTCTCTTACTCCATGATTTTACCGCAGCAGTCCTGTGGGATCCCAGTCAGGACAATGGGTCACTCGAGAGAGGTCCGTTCAGAATCGGTGAAGTTCATTCAATCGGCAGCCGGACGAGGGCCCTCTCAAGGCAGGTATACTCCGATTATTTAGATGTTCACCTCATCGTCTGGATCTCTCTTACTGGACCCTATGTCACTGATGGGCCCCGCGTTGGGACGCCAATTGTGGAACAGGAGCCCATATTACCATCGATGCCCAGGCTGCTGGCGCTGTGCGCCTCTTAGTTCCCATTCTGAATAGTTACCAAATAAAGAGACGGGCGCTGGGAGCAGGAATCACAAGAACAGGATTTATTACTCATGAGGAGAGCCTGTCATTTCCGACACGAAACAAGGTGTCATCGGGAGGTGCTCTAACAAGTGAGCTGTAAGATCGTCTTTTATACCTTACAGAACACTTAGCATTACAATCACAACATTGTGAAACACGGAAGACATCCCCATGATCCTCGTGTCAATCCTACCCCACATATGTTCACAATAGGGACCCTTGACCTGCTGATAAGAGGGGAGGGTAATCACGCAGCTGAGTGTTCTGCCAACTTTTTAGGATGTGTGCGCCTGATCATAGCCCAGGGGGTGGGGTGGCCAGGATCAATAGTGGGTTCTTTGAAGAGGAGTGATTCCATACAATAAGCAGTAAACAGTATCTCCTGGCTTAGGCGATGACCTCAGACATGTGTGGACAATCAATCACGGAGGGAGGGTTTACTAACAGAGGGGGTATTCATGAAAGGAAAGGAGGTGCTGGTCAGGCGCGGCCGTGACTCCCAAGGACAGGGTCTTGCAGAAGAAGAAGGTTTATGACTTGCCCGTGTGAGGGAGAAGGGAGGGGGAGCCAGGGTGTGCACAGGGACAGAGTCGCACAGAGAGAGAGAGAGATCTTATGACTTATGCGTGAGAGAGCGGGGGCAGTCAGGTGCAGCTGGGGAGGGCGATGTCAGCTGAGGCGAAGGATGCCTCTTCAAGAGGGAATGGGGGGGTTTGCGTGGGTCAAGCAGGAGGGTTGCCTTTCAGGGCCGGGTCGCGCAGAGGGAGAGGGTTTCATAGTCTATGCATGTGAGAGAGGGAGGGGGGTTCAGATACGCGCAAAAGGGAAGCCGGTGATTCTAATGAGCAGGCAAAAAGGGCCAGGGTGCCTAGAATGGCTGTCATGTACATATGGGTACGGACTCTTACTGGCAGAGTGATGCGGTCAATAATTTACGGTATTCATGGTGCTCACAGGGAGAGGAGTGGGAAAAAGGGAAATGAACACTGTTTATGTACATCAATTTCTTCAATTTCCACAGGTATGTATCCTCTTTTGGCCGAGGGTTTACCTAAGGCCACTCCGGAAATACCAAAAGATCTGCCCCCTCCATTGGTTCCGACTAAATTACGTCACAAGACCGCAACAGACATTTTTATTTCTTCCTATTTAGACGATGTAGCTCCTACCTATACTACTGCACCTGCCCATGTACCCGCACCACCTGCACCTGCTGACGGTCTCCTACCCCAAGACCATCCGCCCCCACCTCCGCAACAACAAACTCCACCCATTCAACGTCCTACGCCTGTTCCCCCAACACTTCCCACACCTATTGTTACTTCCCCTCTCGTTCTTCCTGGCATTCATCCACTAAATCCTTTTGGACCTGGCACCTCAGGAGGTGCGACAGGAGGTATTTTTAGGACCCCGCCGCCAACACATAGACTGACTTTCAGGGATTTAGCAAAGCAACGTACACCTCAAACAGCGAGTTCTGAATTACTTAAAGAGCCCCTCACAGACTGCAGACATGATCCAGTACCCGGTAAAAACGATAGGATGATGCTAGCATCAGTACGTTTACGACGAGTTGCAAACTATTTAATGTTATTACCAGGAATGATTGAACATCTAGACAGAATCTATCATTTTGTCCAAACGGGGGAAGGTCCTGAAAGCATTGGCGAGGCCATGGCATACCAGAAAGTTGACACTCAAGGTTGCATATTACGCTTCTTCATAAACTGCTTAATAAGAGAACAAGATAGGCCAGGTGTAGACAAGGAAGAGATGGATGCACTAACCAAGTGGGGTCAGAATATAGCAGACGGAAAGCATGATAAACAGAGTTGTATAGACAACATGTATAGAAGGATCCGAAAAGCAGTAATACAAATACATCAAAGAAGGAAGCCTGAAAGAGAAATAGATACAGACAAGGATGAATCCTCGGAGGAGGACGAACAACCAGAGACCACAGCAGAAACATCACAATTACCAGCTAGAGACATGATAGCATATGTAGGTAAGGGAAGACCCTTTAATAATACAATACGTCCGATACGTCCAGAAAGCAAGAGACTTTTTCTCTCTGCCATATCAAATCCGAGTTCTCCTGAACATATGTTTCAGGCTACCGATAAAATACTTCAAGATCGAATGGGGTACCATGTACTCAATTCCATGGATGAACAAGAACTAGCCCGGTCCGCCGTACAATGGGCTGACAATTCCAGTACATATAATGATGATGCAGTAGCTCAGACGTTTTTGAACCTTTCCCCTGATGAACAAAAATTAGCTAGTGTATACATGATTCAGCATCTCATTACGTTGTTTAAAGGCCAACATTCTGATCCAGGTCCCTTGCCGGACATATTGGTAGAACTGCTCTCTAATAGATGGAGAGGCCTAGGTACTGATTTAATTAAAGAAATTCTAGAACATAGACACAAGTATAGTGCTTTTCTGGAACCACAGTTTATGTCAGCTCCACCACCTTCAGAAAGAAAAATGTTTTACTTTGACAGACAGAATCCCTTACGGGAAGTACATCCGGTCAGAAAAGACGATAACACATTAGAACGTGTATTCGTATACACCCCTTTAACTAAAATAGAATTGCTAGAAATGAAGAAACTAGTACCCTGTCACGATAAAGACCCTGCAAGTTTTCACCGAGAAATTAAAGATATGCTACTCATGGGTGACTACACGTACTCAGATATTATGAAAATGTTAAAAGTACTGTTGCCTGCTGGCATTTATGAGAAACTCAAAGAGAAAGAATGGGAGGTGGGAGATAAAAAGATTAACTGGACCGAAATAGAAGATGAGGAAAATGGACGTACTCCAGGGTTAGGCCTTGGGCCGAAAGCTAAAGCATTACCAGGATTAATTGTACAGGTTTTGCCAAGATTATTGACAACGAAAAAGGAAGACTGGGACGCAATCTCAGCCTGTAAACAGAAACACGATGAAGACACTAGTGATTTTTATTCTAGATTCGAGAAATGTTTTATTATTAATAGTGGCCTGAAACCAAGTAGCGAGTCATACCCGCACCTTTTTGTAACCAAATTAGTTGAGAATTCCCTGCCACAGGTTAAGAACCGTGTATATAAAGTCGAAAGCACATGGCAAGCAAATACGCCATCCCAAATGTTACAAATGTTACAGTACCACCAGAATAGAATTAGGGAAGAACAGGACCACGAACAAAGACGTATGAAAGATACGAAAATGAAAATGTTAGTTGCTCAGTCAGTTCTGGCTGACGGTCAGAAAAAGGGTATGACACAGTCAAATAATTCGGCAGCTCCCGTTAAAGGGACATGCAACTACTGTAAACAGCCAGGTCACTATGTGAATGAATGTACAGTTTTGAAATACAATATAGCAACAGGAAAAACTAAAGAGAGACCACGTCAGCCTAGACAGGACCAGGTCCAACACCAAGTTCAGCAGACACAGAACGCCCAGCCAATGCATGCTCCACAACAGACAGTACAGACAGTAGCGGTACCACAGCCACAGCCTATTGCCGCGACACAGCAAGTTTCACAGCAAATGTACCAGTATGCACAATCTGATTATCCCGATTATCAGCGATACTCATGAAACAGCCTAGAGAGGGAGGTTGGCTTGCCTCTCATTGAGGTTCCTGTAGATCAAGAGGGTCCTTATGTACATAGTCAAGTATTAGGAAAGGATAGAAAGTTTTTGATTGACACAGGGGCAAGTCGAACAACAATAAGTCACGATGAGGTTCCAGGGGCACCCCTCTCAGGCTCACAGAATGTTTCCCTTGGATTTTCAGGACAGCCTATTGTTAATGAAGTATCGAAACCTGTTCCCCTAGCAGTTGGTCCATTGTCACGTACTACAGACCTATTACTCACGAAGTCATGTCCAGAAAACCTGTTAGGTATCAAGACACTGAAAGCTCTAGGAGCTGTAATATGTTGTTCTCCAGAAGGAGTTAGATTGTTTTTGCGTGACTTCAAGGGTCACTATGTATTACGAGATTTTGATGTCAGATTGAAAGATGTACCAGAACATTTGTGGGCGAAAGGCCCAACTGATGTAGGTTGTATGCACATTACACCATACCGAGTGACACTCAAGCCAGGAGTTGTACTGCCCCGAATCCGACAATACAAGTTACCACCCGATGCTGTAGTGGCTTTACTGGAAATCATTGAAGAGCTCATTACACAGGGAGTGGTTGTAGAAACCGACTCCAATCTATGTAATTCCCCTATCATTCCGATTCTTAAACGTACTGACCCAAATGCACCACCAGTTTATCGGTTGGTGATTGATCTGCGAGAATTAAATAAATGCATTGTGCCACAGTACCCTGTGGTCACCGACATCTCATCCTTATTGACTGCTATTGATTCAGAGGCGACGTTCTTTACTGTAATTGACCTCAAGAACGCCTTCTTCAGTGTCCCCATTGATCCGGAGAGCCAATACCTTTTCGGATTCTGTTTAAATGGCCGAAGCTTCAAATTTGCACGCGCACCTCAAGGATTCACAGAAAGCCCCAGCATCTACAGCCAAGCATTGAAAAGACAACTTGACAGTATTCTCATGCCAGTTAACACTGCCCTACTGCAGTACGTCGATGATCTGTTGATCACCGCTCGTAGCGAACCTGAATGTGAACATGCATCACTGACGGTTTTGCATTTCTTAGCTGACAAGGGACACAAGGTGTCCCCTTCAAAGTTACAATTCTGTGTTCAGCAAGTGGTGTACCTTGGGCACTTGCTGTCCAAGAGGGGGAGACAGCTAACACCTGACCGCATCGAGTTAATTGCACACTTACCGCAACCCACAACACAAAAGGAAGTGCGGGCCTTCATTGGCCTCACCTCTTACTGCAGGCAATGGATTCCCCAGTACGCATTTCTAGCCAAGCCGCTTATACAGTTGACAACACAGGAGGCAGCGACTTCGACTGTCCTCCCTTGGACTCAGGAACACACACAGGCTTTTGATGAATTAAAGAAAGCATTATGTCAAGCACCAGTTTTAGCAATACCTTGTTACAGCAAACCTTTTACACTTTTTGTTACCGAACGTGATGGCACAGCTCTATCTGTCCTCACACAAGACCAAGCAGGTTCACATAAGCCGTGTGCTTATTTTTCGAGTACATTAGACCCAGTAGCCCAGGCTCTGCCTGCGTGCTTAAAATCAGTTGCAGCAAAAGCCTTAGCAATTCGACAAAGTGATTCCATAGTGTTAGGACATCCCCTGACAGTACAAGTTCCACACTCTGTGGAGGTTCTTTTAAACAGAACACAGACTCAACACTTGACTATAGCATGACTGACAGGTTATGAATTGACATTGTTCCAGCCACACATAGAAATCAGACGCTGTAACATACTCAATCCTGCCACATTGTTACCCTCGAACATTACAGATCCAGCTCCACATGACTGTATAGAGATCATTAATGCAGTAACAAAGCCCCGACGAGACTTGACAGATGTTGCACTGACTAACCCAGACCTGACACTTTACGTGGATGGTTCATGTATGAGAACAAGCACAGGAGAATTAGTGGCCGCATATGCAGTGACCACTGAAACTGAAGTCAAAGAAACACACCGTATAGATACACTGTCTGCTCAAGCTGCAGAACTCATTGCTCTGACCCGAGCTTGTATAATAGCCAAAAACAGGAATGTTAACATATACACAGATTCACGTTATGCATTTGGAGTCGTACACGACTTCGGTGTACTCTGGCAGGAAAGAGGTTTCTTGACCTCTCACGGAGCCAAAATCCAACATGGTCCCCTCATTCAGGAATTATTGGAAGCAATACATTTGCCATCAGCCATAGCTATCATGAAGTGCAAGGCACATACTAAAGTTACAGATATCATTTCCCAGGGTAACGATCTGGCCGATCGAACCGCGAAACACACAGCTCTGACTCACACACATGCAGCTGACATGACAAAGACAATAGTTCCGACACTAACACATTGCATGACAGTTAAGGATCCCGCACTAGATGTAATTGACATACAGACACATGCTACTCCAGACGAAATAAAGAAATGGACTGAACTAGGAGGGATCCAGACAGATCAGGGATGGATGACGAAAGGAAAAACCACATGGTTTCTCCCCGACTCTATGGTTCAAGTTATGATCAACACTGCACACAGTCCAGCACACTTGGGAGAAAAAGCCATGTTAGACAGTTTACAGAATCTCTGGTACAATAAACATTTACGAGCAGCAGCAAAACAGAAAGTGCGTACTTGCATGATCTGTTGTCAGTTCAACCCAGGCAAAAGCATCCCTGTAGAGCAAGGTGGATTCAATCCTCCCGATTACCCTTTTGAAGTCCTCCAGATGGATTATATCCAGATGGAACGATGTCGAGGATTCAAATATGTCCTCGTAGTTGTATGTGCACTTTCCCGTTGGACAGAAGCATATCCAGTCCCAGATTACACTGCTCCGACCACTGCCAAACAGTTGGTTCGTGAATTCTTCCCACGATACGGTTTGCCTCGTGTTGTGTATTCAGATAATGGCCAACCATTCTCGTCCGAATTAATGAAGCAGGTTTCACTCTTGCTAGGATATCAGTGGAAGTTCCACTGCGTCCGACATACCCGAGGCAGCAGGTCTCGTAGAACGCCACAATCAGACACTGAAAACACGCCTTGCCAAGATCTGTGCCGAGAAAGGGGTAGACTGGATAGTCGCCTTGCCAGTTGCATTGTTTTACATGAGAATGGTTGCACACTCTAGAACAGGGCTATCCCCGTATGAGGTGGTCTTTGGCAGGCCACCGAATATGTGGGGGATGCCTCTGCCTTGAAAAATAACAGATGTTGATAGTAACATGTTGACAGATTACCTTGCCTCCTTGATGTCTGCACTACAATCTTGTCGTTCACAGGTAGCTGCAGCCTTTCGCGACAATACCGAGGTGAAGCCGCACGAGATTACACCGGGGGACCTCGTGTTTGTAAGAAATTTCAACAGGAAGAGTCCGCTGGAGCCCCGCTGGCAGGAGCCGAAGCTTGTTTTACTAACTACAAGGACAGCGGTGAAGGTGGAGGGCCGCAAAGGCTGGCTCCACTCGAGTCATATAAAAAAATATAATGGACTGCAGCCAGAGTCAGACTCCCAGCCTGGCCCCATCCTAAAGACTGATACAACACTCCCACTAGCAGAGAAAACTCCTCAAGAGGAGTACCGATCAAAGTTGAGGTCTAGCAAGTCAGACAGTTTAATTGTTTAAGTCCTCCCCTAGGTGAAGCGGTTAGACAGGTTCCTGACATGTACAAGCCAGACCCCAATAGAGAGAGAGATAGACAGAAACAGCTCAAGAAACGAGAATATTGTAAATCTCTTCGTAGTCATTGTATTGTGACATTATTGATTATGTTTTTTCTGAGTCTTACGATTATTGCTGCAAGTTTGCTGTTACACATGTATTTCCCTATTTCCATACATGCACATTTCTTTCCAAACAGCACTATCGAGCATACTTTCAGCGAACTACCCCCGCATGAGTTATCTTACCGGCTTGCGCTGCGCAACAATACTTTTATCAGTATGTTACATCATTCTCATCAGACCAGCAATGCTACCAATTGTTGGATATGTGGCCGACTTCCTCCCTATCAGAAATACAAGGGAGTCTTGCCCCTCTTCCCGTATCCGTTCACACATAATGGTTCCTGTGGTGCATGGTTTAGTTTAATAAATTCCTTAGACTCTGAGTCCATAGTCTACAAAGGCAGTTGGGTATGGGGAAATCTGAACACAGTTCTGCATAAAGCATGTTACCCTAACAAGGAGGGTCTTCCACAAAGGACAGGGACCGATCTAGAAAATGAAGTATATGGATTAGGTAATTATACACTTAACCTCATGATTCTAAATGTTCAGTCTGATACAGGACCAGACTTACCCTCTATGTCAGTATTACCCGTCAAAGGCGAATTATGTGTCAGAAAGAATGGTTCAGTACCTCTAGGTCATAGTAAATGTACTACTGTGATCGAATTCAGTGATAAAGGCAAGTCTACATTCAAAGCTACCCGCCATTCCTATTTCATTTGTGGTCATACAGCCTATATACGTTTGCCACTAGATTGGGATGGGACATGTTACATTGCATTCCTTCTGCCACCCGTTTTTCTAGCTCCACCTGATTATCATAAGAACTCCCGGCTAGTACCTAATAGACACAAGAGAGATCTCCCGATTGTCAACTATACTGAAACGGCATTAGAACAATATACAGATTTCAATAAAGGTTTCTTTCCCTATTTAGGAGCTATCTTCAATAGCAAAGCAATACGTCACTTGACCAGAACCCTTGAAGCAGTGGTAAATGAAACTACTTCCGCCCTAGGCAACTTAACAGAGGAACAGTCTGCTATGAGAATTGTTGTCCTTCAAAATCGTCTTGTTCTTGACGTCATCCTGGCCGATAGGGGCGGAGCCTGTAGAGTCATCGGATCGAGCTGCTGTGTTTTCATTCCAGAAAACGCACCGTCAGTATATAAAGCCATAACGCGTCTCCATAAGATTGCAAGTCAGATACATCAGAATCCAGGTACCTGGACTTGGTCCGGTTGGTTCTGGAGCGTGTTATCAGCCTGGGGTTGGAAAGTCCTATCCTTCCTCGGAATAGCCCTTCTCATAGTATTCAGTTGTTGTCTATGTATACAATGTGGGCCGGCGATTTGCGGCTTGTGCGCCACATCCTGTTTTCCTCATCCCAGTCCACGTTCTAAATCCCGCCTGAAAAAGGAAGAGCAAATGATGTTATATGAACAAATAGATGGACTAATGAGGATTGATATATCATGAAGGGTCCGTAGGGGACAAGGAGGGAATGAGGTAATATAAATTTTTATGGTCAATTATGTCCCCTAACGTGAACCCCACCGTCTCCATGTACGAGCTTAAAGTGCATGTAACTTCCCTCCTCGACCTGCTATGAAGACGCAAATACATTTGCGTCTAACGTTAACATGTCCTCTTTCAGATCCACCATGAATGGATCGATAATTCAGTTCCTAAGTATGCCTTGCCAACGTCTTTTCATGGTGCACTCTCACGTTTTTCCCAGTCTTGCAGAGCTAGGCCCTGATTTCTGCCATCGAGCCCTTTCTGTTCTCTGCCTCCTGCAAGCTGCAACGTGGGATGCCTCCCTGACCTCTGTCCTACTCCCTGCGCGGCGAGCGGTGCCCGGCTCGGCCTGCTTGCCTGCCAAAGACAGTATTTTGCCTTCAAGTTATCAGTATAGCCGAGCTCAGCTCCTCGAAAACACATTCCAGTCTAGCAGAATAGATAAACATTCCCCGGCTGCAGAGCAAAGGGCCCGGCCTCTCTGTCTCCATGCAAGTAATTCACTGCTCCTGTTACCATGGTAGGCCCATGGCCCCTCGCATTACACGCAGACACTTAGTCACATATGCACGCATTAATAGTCAGTATAGAGTAGCCTCTGCCCGAGAGACCTTTTCCTTCTAGATAATATAGTTCCCCAAATACAAGATATCAGATATGATTTAGGAACGAGTTGATCTGACATGCCAGACTTCTGTCTCTTTCCTCCAGTGCTAAATGTCAAGTCCCCTGCACCCTCCAGCCTCACGTCAGTCACACATCATGCTGCTGCGCGCGCATCCTTGCTACAGATTTCTGCTGACACTGCAAGATTCCACTATGTATCCACCCACTTGTGACACTTTCATGTGACGTTTCTAGCACACACCTCTGTGTACGCCCTCGTGCACGCCTTTCTGTTACGCACATGTGTTCTTATCTTGTTTCTCTCAGCTGTATCCATCACCATTATATGCATTAACTATAAAAGTTGTATTCTGTCAATAAAGTATGCTCTATCCCTTCCTGATCCTTTATGGTGAAAGGAACATGATACCCTGGTTCGAACCATTCCATTTTATGGAATAAAACCCATTTTGAAACTCAGATATCACGGATTTTGCCTCTTATTTTCGACTGAGTTATTTTATTGAACTTTATTGCATAGAAATTCAGACGGTAAATATTTATTTACCACAACGGGATCTTGTCTCATCGATCTAGACTCTTCAGCAGTGTGCTATTTAGGCTCCGCTGGATCCCTTTCCTATGTAATTCTGGGAATTACGTTTATGAATCTACTATGAATGTGATACCTGTGTTATTGCATGTGTGTGATTGACAGCAATAGCTAGTGCATGGTTGTGGAGAGGTTGATGTGGGGAAATTATGTTGCAATATGTGTATCTATTCTTGTAATAATTTTCTATTTATGTATTGAGTTGTCATGAAATTTTATGCCTTGAATAATAAGTATATTAATTAAATATGATAAAAAGAAAATAAAGATTTTGTATACTTATATCTGAAATTTCTTTCCCCGTGTGACTCTTCTGTTGCCCCGTTGGTGAGCTCCATGCACTATTTGTACAAATTGATGGATTCCTTGTGAGCCATTTTTCAATTTATGTGGGTGGACTTTTCCCCTAACAGTTGTGTTCCAAGCCCACTACAGGCCAGCCTGTAGATAGGAACGTGGCCAGACGCCACCGCCCGGCCCCGGGCGACCCTTGTTTCCTGCCCACCCACCCCACCCCCGAGAGCCTGGTCATCCAGGCCTCTAATTCCCAGACCGCATTCCTGTCGGCTCCGCCTGATTGGGGATCCAAGAGGTATGAGAATTATGGAAAGAAAATATTCTCCTCCCTTAGTTTGGGACTGCGGTCTTCCAACACGGCATGCCTATTGGGCCGTTACACCCACTCTCTGTGGGACACGGTCGCGGATGTACTGCCACAATGCCCGGGGGAGGTGAAGGCTAAACTCGCCCAAGCCCTTGCGGAGGGTCGAGATGTGGCACGTTTCTCTATCCGGTGTGGGCTGGATACCACGGACTCACTGGGCAGAGCGATGGCAACGACAGTGGCGATTCGTCGCCACGCCTGGTTGAGGTCCGCCGACTTTTCAATCGATGTCCAGAATACCCTCATGGATATGCCGTTTGATGGCCGTCGCCTCTTTGGCGACAAGGCAGACCATGCGCTTGAGCTCTTTAAGGACTCCAGGGCTACGGCCAAGTCCTTGGGCCTCTCGGCCCCGCACCAGCAAATGGGTGCCTTTCGCTCCTTTCGTGGCCAAGGAAGGGGCGCCCCTACACGTGCTACCAGCCACGCACCGCAGACTAACGTCAAACGCGGTGGCGGCCATGTAAATCGCCGTGGAGGCAGTCGGGGACAACGGCGAGGCCAGTCCACACATTCCCCCGCAGCATCCGCCTCAAAACCCTCCTAGTCTGTGCTTTCAGGCCCATGTGATGCCAGTGGGGGGCAGGGTTCGCCATCACCACTCTCACTGGCGCACTATCACATCGGACAGGTGGGTGCTGCAAATCGTCCGAAGTGGCTACTCCCTCCCCTTCGTGATGACTCCTCAAGCCATGCCACCGCAATACCACCACGTATCGGGGGATCATATGCGGATTCTGCAGGAGGAAGTTACGGCCCTCTTGGCCAAGGGGGCCATCGAGCGTGTTCCTGGGCCAGAAGTAGGGTGTGGTTGCTACTCGCACTACTTTCTGGTATCCAAGAAGGGCAAAGGGGGCCTACGCCCTATCTTGGATCTACGGAATGTCAACTCCTTCCTCCGGAAGGAGAAGTGCAAAATGCTGACACTGGCTGAGGTCTTAGCTGCCCTGGACCCAGAAGACTGGATGGTAGCGTTGGACTTGCAGGACGCTTATTTCCACATCCCCGTCCTGCCGGCCCACCAGCGCTACCTGCAGTTCAGGGTAGGCCAACGAGCACTTTCAGTTTACCGTGCTCCCCTTCGGCCTTACCAGCGCCCCACGGGTGTTCACGAAAGTGATGGCGGTGGTCGTAGCTCTTCTGCGCAGGTTAGGGGTTTCAGTCTTCCCCTACCTCGACGACTGGTTGTTGAAGGCGGGCTCGCCCCAGACAGTCGTCAGCCACCTCCAGACGACGGCAGACCGCCTGCACCAGCTGGGGTTCTCCATCAATGTGCCGAAATCACACCTGTGCTCCTCTCAGAAGCTCCTCTTCATCGGAGCGGTTCTCTTCTCGGCGCAGTTTCGGGTTTACCCCGCCGAACAGCGGGTTCTGGATATACAGGCTCTGATTCCGATCTTTCAGCCTTTATCCCGAGTCTCGGTCAGGTTGATGCTGCAGCTTTTGGGGCTGATGGCCTCCTGCATCCTTCTGGTGCATCACGCCTATTGGCGGATGCGGGCTCTGCAGTGGGACCTGAAGTTTCAGTGGGCCCAGCATCAGGGCAACCTGTCCGACCATGTCCTGATCTCGGAGGGCACTGCGAGACAGCTGCAGTGGTGGCTCACGGACCGCGATTGGGTCAGCGGCAGATCCCTCTCCCCTCCCCAACCGGAGCACGTAGTTGTGACGGACGCGTCCCTCCAGGGTTGGGGAGGTCACATGGGAGAGGTGGAGTTCAGAGGCCTCCGGTCTTCGGCGGAGTCCCGACTCCATATCAACCTTTTGGAGCTGCGGGCGATTCGTCTAGCACTGAAGGCATTCCTCCCCTCTGTCCGGGGGAGTGTAGTGCAAGTGTTCATGGACAACACCACCGCCATGTGGTACTGCAACAAACAGGGCGGGGTGGGGTCGTGGACCCTCTGCCAGGAGGCTCTGTGCCTCTGGCAGTGGCTGGAACATCAGGGTGTGACCCTGGTGGTTCAACACCTGGCAGGTTCTCTGAACGCCAGGGAGGACAAACTCAGCCGCCGGTGCATGATAGATCACGAATGGTGTCTGAACTCAGACATGGCGCAAGGCCTCTTTCAGCAGTGGGGAGAGCCTTGGATAGATCTATTCGCCACCGAAGAGAACGCGCAATGTCATCAGTTCTGCGCGTTGGAATTTCCTAGGCGGCACTCGCTCTGAGACACTTTTCGTCGCGAGTCGAGTTGTTTGTACGCCTTTCCGCCTATACCACTTCTGCCCAGAGTGCTGAAGAAGGTCAAACGTGACCGGGCCCAAGTCATCCTTATGGTTCCGGACTGGGCACGAAGGTACTGGTATCCCGAGCTACTCAGTATGTCAGTCGATCCCCCGGTTCGTCTGCCTCTTCAGGAGGACCTTCTGTCGCAGCAACAGGGGACGGTCCTCCACCCGAACCTGTCCAGTCTCCACCTCCATGCTTGGAGATTGAGCGGCGACAGTTGAGGCCATTTGACTTGCCTCCTGAAGTTTGTAATATCATTCTGGCAGCCAGGCGTCCCTCCACTAAGTCGGTATACGCCTGCAGGTGGAACAGATTTGTGGCATGGTGCACAGCAAAGGCTGTGGATCCTCTCTCTGCCCCTCTTTCTGAGGTTCTTCTCTTCCATCTTTCTCTTGCCCAGCAGGGCTCTGCTCTGGGCACTATCAAGGGCTACCTTTCTGCCCTTTCGGCCTTTCTGAGGCTGCCTGATCAACCATCTTTGTTCAAGTCCCCTATTGTAAATCGCTTTCTGAAAGGCATCACCCACACGTTTCCACCTGTTCCCTTCGTGATGCCTCAGTGGGACTTGAACCTGGTTCTTACTTATCTGATGTGCGCTCCCTTTGAGCCACTTCACAACTGTCCTATCCACCTTCTTACTTTGAAGACTGCTTTCCTGGTTGCCATCACCTCTGCCAGGAGAGTGAGTGAGCTCCAGGCTCTTTCCTCTAAACCTCCTTTCCTTTCTGTCCATCCGGACAAGGTTGTGTTGCGGACTAGGCCCTCTTTCCTGCCCAAGGTTGTCACGGCCTTCCACATCGGGCAGTCTATCACCTTGCCCATCTTCTTTCCGCCTCCGCATCCCTCAAAGGAGAAAGAGCGGCTCCACCGTCTGGACCCAAAACGTGCGCTCTCATTCTATTTGGATCACACACGCCAGTTCCGGGTGGATGACCAACTCTTTGTTGGTTACGTGGGCGCTAAGAAGAGAAGGGTGGTACACAAGCGGACCATCTCTCGATGGGTCGTCTTGTGTATCAAGGCTTGTTACTCCTTGGCAAGGAAGGAGCCTCCTGTTGGGCTGAGGGCCCATTCCACTCGGGCCACGACAGCTACCACTGCCCTGGGTCGGGGAGGCCCCTTGCAGGACATTTGTCAGGCAGCTACGTGGGCCTTGCTGCACACGTTTGCAAGCCACTACTACCTGGACAGCCAAGTCCAGAGGGATGGCTACTTTGGCCGTTCCGTCCTCCAGGACTTTCTGGTGTGATTATTGATCGCAGACCCACCACCGGGGTTGGTATTGCTGGGGTATCTATTCTAAGGTAAGGAATCTAATACTAACCTGTTTCTTTCAGATGAACAAGTTACTTACCTTCGGTAATGATATATCTGTAAGAAACAGTAGTTAGTATTAGATTCCTTACCGCCCCACCCATCCTCCCCGTTCTGCGTACCGATATCTAGGGTTAAGGTCATCCCCTTTCAGGGCCCTAGTTTCAATGGCCCCAGTGTTGGTTTTTGACATGGGTCTGCATTTCTGGCGCGGAAAAGCTGTGTCTAAGAACTGACGTCAGCACGCGGTGGCGGCGTCTAAGTACTCCGACGACATCATCACGGCGCCCACGACGCCGACGACGGACGCGGAGCCGCAGACGACGCCTACCCACGCGCAAGGGTACTGCTACGCAAAAATTTCCGGATCCAGTCTGACGCCTGAGGATATTCTAAGGTAAGGAATCTAATATTAACTACTGTTTCTTACAGATATATCGTTACCGAAGGTAAGTAACTTGCCATTAAGGATTGTCTTCCGATCCATTTGCAATATGCCTGCCCCGTTTTCTACACGGAATATTTTATTTGAGACCCGGGGGTGGGGGGTATAACCTCAGCTAGTGCTTTACCAGGCCTTTCCCACTCCCCATATAGTCGGGCATGAGTATATTTAGAACGAAATAGAACTTCTCTTTCCAAAGTGGCAGTGTATTATATAAGTAATTCCTTCAGCTGCGTGAGCAGTTGCGACGTGAAAGCTTCCACTATAGAGGTCTCAGTTGCCTTAATATCTCTCTCCAGTTTTCAAAGAGTACTCCTAATGTTCCGTAGGATCCCCCGCTTTTGGATATGCATATCCCGCGTATAGTAACTGTAAAGCTCTCCAAAACACCATCCAATGTCTGGACACTACCTATATTTTGAGTGAAGAACTCCTGAACCTCATGCTGCAGCTCATCATGAAAACTATTGTCTAAGAGCGCTCTAGGTTGGAGCCTCCTTGAGCGGTATGGAGATTCGTTAGCAGGGGGGCAGTGTCTAACCAACACGGGGAATAATATGAATACATGTGCGCAAGGTGCTCGGCCTCTTTTAGCCACGTGCAGAGACCCACAGAGAGCACCAAGTACTCAATTCGTGACCAGCTAGAATGTACATTGGAATACAATGTGCCCTCTCTAAGCATGGGATCTAGCGATCTCCAAGCATCCATTATATGGTGTTCTACAATAGGTGCTTCACTGCGTTGGTGTGAGGCTCGACAGTGCTTTTAACCTTGCAGTGAACCATACTAGGGTTCCATGCAAGGTTAAAATCCCCTCCCCACACTAAATGTGCAGAGCCCACATCCAGTGTGAGGCCCCAAAGTTTGTCAAAGAACTGGGTATCATCAACATTCGGCCCGTAGCAGTTAACTAGTGTCACAGACTGCCCAGCAAGCCTTCCCAACATCATACAATACCTCCCTTGGGGATCTTGGTGTGCGCCTGCAGGGCAATAACTCACTCCAGCCTTGTTAAGATAGCAGTACCCCTGGAATAGGTCGAGAATGAGGAAAAGCACCTATGCGTTGCCCACTTCCCTGCAAACCCGGGCAGAGATATAGGATCTAGGTGCGTTTCCTGTATCATTTCTACTTGGATGTGGTGCCTATGTAGGTAATTGAGTATGTGTCTTCTCTTGCGGGGGTCCCATAACCCATGCACATTCCATGTTAATACATTTAGAGCATGATTTATAGAGGGTTTTGGCAGGCTAATGAGTTGGCTTGTGGTTTTTTATCTGCACGAGGGTCGCCTCACTGCCGGAGCGATCTATGTATATGATGTACGTATCCATGCTGTTAGCCTCATTGCCATAGTCTACATATACATTACTGCTGCATACAAAATCAAAGAACAACCCCTTCCACCTCCCACACCCGAGACCCAATCCCGCAGGTGAAAACAGTTCCCAACAGAAACAATAAAACATTGCCAGCTCAATATAGAAATTTAATAGTAATAGCGAGCGAAGGAGCTTTGGTTGTTTAAAAGGCAGAATATGTAAACGGGTATTGAGTATAATGTTCCAAAGTAATAAGAGCCGCATTGAGTAAGTAAGTTTAGATCATAAGGGTATAAAAGAAAGCAGAACAGTAAGACACATGGAAAAATAACAGTGTCCAGTCTTTGGGGAATACCCATGGGGGTAGCATGCAAGAGAGTCTGGCATTACTCCCGGAGTGTATGGGGGTGCCCGCGGTCAACAGAATATCGGTTTCGTCCAAGGCATTTTCTTAAGAAATTAAGAATAGTTATGAATCACATAACAAAGCAATCATAAACATATCTAGCCTTTTGGCATAACCTGTCACTCCGCCAATCTCTGAAAGGTACAAATGATAAGGTTCTCGGTGTGTCTCCCAGATGAATATCAAACAACCATGTTGGTTCTTCAGTTAGTACTCTGCAGTAGGGAGGTTGACCTGGATTCGCCTCCTTCCCTCTCCAATCAAAGGCTGCTGGAGGGTGACTTTTTGAGGAAATCCTGCGCTTGCTGAGGCGTGATGAACACATGGCGCTTTCAGTGATGTGTCACTCACAGTCTCGCTGGAGACAGCATAGCATAAGGAATATTGGCCTGTTTCAATTTGCGCTTCACGGGATAAACTTGTTGCGGGATTCCTGGACCGTCAACATGAAATCTGGGAATATGGAGATAGAGTGCCCGTCATGATGGAGATCTCGCTTTTCACGTGCCATGCGGAGT
Source organism: Lissotriton vulgaris (assembly GCF_964263255.1). Classification (NCBI taxonomy): domain Eukaryota; kingdom Metazoa; phylum Chordata; class Amphibia; order Caudata; family Salamandridae; genus Lissotriton; species Lissotriton vulgaris. Next base: position 1,305,879,286 of record NC_141694.1, read on the forward strand.
GCAGCGTCTCTATCCTTGTAATTTCAGAGGCGAGCAATGATGGGCCTGGGAGAAGAAACCGGCTGAGGCCTAGCAGTGAGGGAGCAATAGGCACGCTCCTCTATCAGCACTTTGGAAAAGGAGGATGCACCAAACAACTCTACAAGCATGCGCTCTATGCAGTCTTCCATCCACCCTGTATCTGTGGACCTCCGTATGCCGAGGATACGGATGTTATTGTGGCGCGAACGCGCTTCTAAGTCCTCATTTTTCACATGCGATTACCTTCAGGAGGCGCTCCATGTTCTGCATTTCTTCTCCCCCAACCGCTGCCGTGTCCTCCAACTGCGAAATTCTGTGCTCCGTCTCACTGATGTGCCCGTCATGTTTTTCTAGCCGTTGAGCGATGAAGTCCTTTCACATGTTTAGGGCATCCATTTTGGCCTCAATAGAGGTGAGATTCTGTCGCATGGCGGTCAACAGGGAGCGTAGGTCTGCATCCTTTGATTGGGAGCCTTCCGCTGTATTAGAGACCGCGTCTCGATCAAGGTCTCTGGCGGACTTGCGCGGCTTAAAGGGCAGTTTCGCCTGCTTGCCCTCTGTTCTGCCCATGGCCAAATCTCAAGCACAATGGCAGTAGCCAGTCCCCGAATGGTGTACGCCGGGCTTTCCCTGTATACTCGATAGCAACAGCACAGCTATATCTAATCCCAAATCAGCTAGTCCAGGGTATTTTCTCACATCAACAGAATACTTGGTAAGGCTTGCTGGTTTCTCTTCTCCACAATCAGTTAGGCCTGTGAGCCCTGCCCCACTGGTCCAGATATCTGCCATGCGGTACATCCCTGAGGGCTGCAAACGCACCCCAGGACTGGGCGATCCCCGGTACTGGATCAGCACCAGATCAGCCAGAGAGAGTGAGCACCCCAGCAGGCAAGTCAATGTGCCACAGTGCCCACCACAGCTGCTCGCGGCCCAGATGCAGGCCCTGTGATGTGTTCCACTGCATTCCAAACCCTACACTCAGTGCGCAGGGCTGTCACTCACATCCTCACTTCCACAAGGCAGGAAGCCAGCCAGCAACACCGGGGGGAGGGGTGACTCTCCAGTACGGTCAGCCCAGGGTCTCTCTAGGGTTCAGCCTGCAGCAGCGTCTGAGAGCCCCAGTGCCCGCGTGGCAGGCCCCCAGCCCCGGCCGAGACACCGATCCAGCAAGTGGCAGCGATCTCCACACACAGATACACCACAGTGGGGACGGCATCGCTCCACATAAACCTAACTCACCCTCATCAGCAGCCGAGCACGCCAAGATCCAAAGCCCCACTGAAAGCGGTATCACAGATGACCATCAGCTCAATACGACTCCGTTATAGCAGCGGGGTCGGGTCTTGCAGAACCACTCCGACCGTCTGCTTGCAGGATGTCAGGCAATCAGGCGTCCGCCATCTTATATCGGCCTCCCGTCCGGCATTCAATGGTGCGATTCAGTGTACTCAAGGGCTGTAGCGGGGACTCTTATCTTCTGCCGCGGCCAGTGTAGGATTCTGCTTCAGCTGAGCTGCTTTGTATTTGTTGCAGACAACACCTTCATTAGGATTTTAATGGATTTAGGTCCTGGGCAGTAGGAGCCTCACCGAGATGCAGCTATCTTGCTTGCCGGCTCTCTAGCGCCCCACTGACTGTGTTTTGATGTGAACCTTATATTCATCTCATTCTGATTCAAATATATTATAAATTCTTTAAACAGTGTTTCGCTGCCCGTCCAACTCATTAGGCAGTCATCAATGTATTGATCCAACATAGGATATACTCTATCCACTAGGCTCCATTTCTGCCCGAGATATGGACTCCCTCAAACCCCCCCATTAATAGGTTAGCATACAAGGGGGAAAATCTTGAGCCATCGCAGTCCGCTGTAGCTGTCTGTACCATGAGTCTTCAAATAAAAATACATTGTTCTCCAAAATCATCTCAGTCCTACTTAACAGCATCTGTGTGTGTTGTAAAAGTGGCACTGATCTGGTGTTCAATACACGGTTAAGTGCACTTGTTCCTCGTTCGTGTGAAATGCTGGCATAGAGAGATACCACATCTAATGTAACCATCCACATTCCTGACTCCCACTGGATATCATTCGAAAGGTTTAATATATGTTTAGTGTCACGGGTATGTGATGGTAAGTTTTCCACAAATGGCTGTAAAAATAGACCTACATATTCTGAAAGTCTTTCCATTGGCCCCCCAATACCTGATAAAATTGGCCTCCCTGGTGGAAAATCTGATTCTTTATGAATTTTGAGCAGTGTTTATAGGCAAAGTTATCTGAGGCGAATAATATGTGAATAGTGATATTCATCAGAGGTTATCGTACCATTGTTTTAACTTAACATTGATTTTATTGGTCAAATCAAACATTGGCTTACTCTCCAATTTCCTGTAGCAGGAAGCATTATTGAGTTGTGAGAGAATTTCACAATTATAGTCTAGGCGGTCCATTAAGACAATATTTCTACCTCTGTCAGCCTCTCCAATAATCAAGTCGCTGTTAGTTTTCAGCGCCTTAAGCGCTTCACATTCCCCTTTACTTAGGTTATCATCTGTATACCCCTTCTCCATACTTTGTTCATATTCCATTTGTCTAGGTCTCCATTAACCAATTTGAAGAACATATCATTATTATTACCACTGGCTACATGTGGTGTCCATTATGGACATGGTTGCGTAATGGCGCCCACCCTGTTTTCCCTATTTATCAATGGGGTGGTTAGTTTTTTACAAGAATTCCCATCGGATGCCCCTTTACTAGCAGGAGACAGGGTTCAGGAGTCCAGGGGGCTGGTTGTTAACACCTCCAAAACGAAGCTTATGGTGTTTAATCCCTATAGGTCATTTAAAGGAAATTTTACTCTAGACGGAACCCGCTTAGAGCGAATCACAATGTTCGATTTTCTAGGTATTCGGCTTGCTGAGAAAATGCATTGGCGGCATCACATCGATAAAATGCTCTTGAGCCACAATCGTGTGGTAGAACACTACTCAGAGAACATCGCTCCTCGCAGAGCAGACCTGTGGCTCCCGCTCTTACGGTCTATTCAGCCAAGGCAGTTAGCTCAGCACTTTATGGTGCCGAATTATGGGGCTTCGACAATGTGGATGGAAATAGTAGATCTGAACACAAATTCTTTAAAGATTTAGTGATGCTACCATTAAAACCTTTGATGAGGGACATGGGAAGGCGCTCTTTTAAAGATATAGCTAGGCCATGGCCCTTGTTATTTTGGGCCCACCTGCATCGGACTCCTGAGCTTGCTAGCTATGCCTCCGCGCTTACGGAATTGTTGGCCCTGGAATGCAACCGAAGAATTAGCTGGCTCCATAATCTAAAAAAGTTAGTTTTTGTGCTCGGCCTGAAGGACTTGTTGGAAACCCAAATCCCACCTAGTAAGGCAGACCTCAAAAAGCGTTATTGGGCATGGGTAGATGCCCAAGTGCATAGTAATTCGAGATTAGGAAGGCTCACAGAATAATTTTATTCTCACAAGCAGCGCATGCTTTTGGAACCTTACTTAGATTTTATTCAGACACCACGAGACAGGGCACTTTATATTCAGTTTAGGGTAGGTATACTCCCGATACGAGAGTTAACTGTAAAGTGGAGTGCCCCGCATCAGTAAACAGCGGACTGTCCCTGCAGTAAGGCTCCAACTCAAAGTGTGGCTCATTTTATGTTCGCATGCCCTGCCTATAAGAAGGCAAGAACAAGATGGCTAAAACCAATTTGCAGCCTATTGGTCACCCACAAATATACTGTTGCCTTGCTCATTCTGAAAACTGATGCTCGGACCCTTCTTTTCTGTGGCGTGGCCAAGTACCTTGGCCGTGCCTGGATAGTAAGGCTTAAATCTTTAGGTGTCACACTCTAAATTAATTATTGTGTTTTTTATATTTTTAACTGCTCTGCCCATTTTTATTAAACTGTTATTTTATATTCTTTTAAACTAACAAGCAGGAATTTAATTAACTTATGACTGTACAAAGTTCTGAAATAGTGTGCCATTATTTCCCTCTGGAAATTTGAACTTACTGTTTTTATGGATTGTATATTTTTTTAGACCACATATTTTTATGCTGATTGTATGTTTGTTACTGCTTTTAAGATACTTGTTATCGAATAAATCTATTTTTGACTTGACTTGACTTGATAATGGGGTAACACAAAAACGTCACCGGACCTGGGTACAATGCGGGAGTATAAAGAATGGTCCGTGACTCATTCAACATGAACTAAATACTGATCTGATAAATCTGTTTTGTGTGAAAGACTACAACAATGGTATTAAATACCTAAGAAAAACCACTACCATGTTTGCAACTAATAAACATATTATGAATGCATGTGCTAAATCAAAGAGCGAAAATACAGATGAGCCAGAGAAGCCAATATAATTTGCAAAACATTTATTTCTCCACTTAGACTCAAAACACAGTTATTTACAATGATAATAGGTTGCACGAAGGGAGAAGAAGGGGAGATAAGGATGTGATAGTGAAAGTGAAACTTATATGTTGAAGGAAAAAACAAGTTAAATATTTTGATAATCACTGGTAAGGAAACCAGTATCAGAAGACCTGTCCACAATTGGAACATCTATTTACAAAAATTCTGTAAATTCAACCATGCAAAAATGCATTTTCATGGAAATGTTGGGCGGGGGAACAGGTACAGGTCTTTTATGGGTGGAGAGCGTCGACATTTCGACTCGACTAATACATGGAGGGTAATTTTGACCTCAGCTGAGAGTCTTCTTCAGGACATTATAGGGCAACCTGGGGGTAGATAATGCGATTTACTCGGGCGCTGTGTGCAATATAAGTGGATCAAGACAAAAGTGTGTAATCAGGACACTTACCTAATCCTGGTGCCAGCCTGGCTACTCAGGTAAGTCGAGGATCGCTATCTTCCGATCATGTAGAGGAGGGTTATTGGCCCAAATTCGCCAAAATCACAGGAAACAATAGTGGCTTAAACACTTGTAGATTGGAATTGTAAATCCATCCAAGTGGTGGGCCCCAAGGGTGACCTTTTTCAATAGGTGAATAAATCAACCTCCTAAGAATATAAATGAGAATATCAACATAATGACAGACGTCACATATACAATATGTACAATATATACAATAGTGTCCTTGGTGACATGACATCAGTTCAACTACTGACTTATGTCCCAGGAGCCGGGTGCACACTTTGAGCACACTGTGGGAAAGTCGAATAGTGAATTAAAAGGGGAGACACCCTCTTTTAGTAAACTGGATTGCCTGCCAATATGTAAAGCGTAGCTGCTGCGGGGATGGATTGGTAATTTAATAACTCTTCAGTCTCTTGCTCAACATCAGGTTTATTGATATTCGGATTTAAAGCAATTAATTTTTTTAAATTCAAATGTCGTACATATTTCAACAAGTCAATTTTCAGATTGTCTATATCCCCTCCTGTACTTGGGCGGAAACTTAGTCCGCATTGAAACAGGGTGATCATATTCAAGCTCAAAGTTATTTTAGATAAATTCACTATTGACACCCCTGAATCTACTGCCCTTACTTCTTCTTGTCCCACCATCTTGTGTGCATACCCCTCCATTCGTTTCCCTTTTCTGCCCCCTCTCTTCCCCCTTCTGGTTTTCTTGATTCGTTTTGTCTCGGGCCCTGAATTTGATTCTTTTCCATATCCTTTCGACTTCCTGTTAAAAAGTAGCATTGTAAGGTATTGGATTGTTGTTCCTTCACCTATACTTGACTTCCCTTCACTTCTCTGGTCAGTACTTAGTGAGGTAAGACTATTACTGGCAAGAGTTGTCATACGTGAATTGCTTATTTCATCATTTCTGATCAAGTGGTCGAAGCAGCTTGCAAAGGTGAATACCCTGCCATTGCGGTAATCCACCTCATCCCTTTTTAATTGCCTTGCCTTACGCTGTTTTACACCATTCTGGTGTCTATCTAAAATGTGATTCATAATATCATAGTTCTTATTGGTAGATTCAACTAGACTCATGTTTTTGATCTCATATTTTAAGATATGGATCTTTGTCAATAATATGGAGACATCCCTGTCGCAGTACTCTATTAACGTCGCCATTAATCTTATTGAACTGAAGGTTAGTTCTTTCTCCCATACTGATAATAGATCTATATCTAAGTCATCATATGTCATTATTACTTGTGCTCTGAGACCCCTCAAAATCCTATTTAGTTTGATATATTCTTTTAATGTCACTCCATCCCACCATTTGGATATCTCATTTCTTTTCAGTTTTTCCAGTTTTATGAACTTGTCTTAAGCCCTCGTCTTCTTTGAATTTCCACCACCTACAGCCTGTCCTATATTACTGCGCATTTTAGGATCTTAACTAGTACTTCTGCCATTTTCTCTCACTCCAAGGGAACACTCATATTGGAGATGTTTTCAATTGTGTGTGTCTCGTGCCGCCTACCTGTAACAAATTTATCAACTGGGGGGAAAATAAGGCTATTAGGCACTCGTGACATAATACACAAGTTCTATGGTATGAAATAGTAGTGCTGTACTATAAGAGAAGGGATGTCATCCCTGCATCCCTAACACAGAGGTAAGTAGATTTACAGCAAGTCTCTTAATACACGCGTTCACATATATGCAAAAATAAGAGCCATCCCATCATCTTTACAATCTTCAATATCTTCTTTAATTGAGAACAGATCTTTCTGTCAACCAACAAATGTTTTGTCAGTAAGTGTGTCACTCTAACACTTCCCCGGGGATGGAAAATTAGATTAAGGACTAATTTTTTATGATTGTATGTTATAAGTATATTGGAAGATCACCACATTGTGCATCTTCATCCATTCCCAGTGCCCAATGTGTGGCGTTCTAATCGCTTCTCCTTTTGATTGCCACGACACCCAGTGAAGAGTCTTATATTTTGTGTATTAAAAAGCTGAGTACAGTGTCCTTGTAGCCATGCTAGGTTATGCAAAAATGTTGTGAACTGCACTGTGCATCAGTGTCATAGTCACTGAAAGCATGCTCCCATGCCACTGTTAGCCACTGTTTTCCAATGAACTTTTGGAGAATTTAAGTCAGGTGCCTGTAATCTGTCGTCATGATCTGTACATCAATACTGCACATGTACTTAATATAATGATCGTATAATATCCATTTGGACACCTCTTAGTGGTATTGCCACATACCTCATTACACTCAGTAAGTCCATACGTGTAATAGCTATGATTCCCAATATGTCAGCGACATTTTTCGCAATGGTATGGTCAATACTGTCCAATTATCATCTGCACCTGTATAATATAGGTACAAGGAATACTAAGTGCCAAGTGTAATCAACCACTAGTTAGTTAAAAAAAAATCATTGATTTGTACAAAAATCGTCACCCCTGTTGCTTCAATATTAATATTGGTATCTTACCCGTGTATGGGTTAGTGAACCCTCTGCCCGGTTTCCGGCATATATATCTGTGCCTGTTGAGAAAATAAATAAGAAGATCCACTTAAACCACAGTCCATACCTCTGGTAAGCATAGTCCTTACCCTTATATGTCCCTTAAGTTATAGAGGCGACGATCCCTAAATCCCAATCTATATCACTTAACCGTGTACGGGTCAGAGATAGACTCCTACCACTATCCCGGCATGCGTGTTTGTCTTGGCATTCATGGCAGGCTCCATGTTGTTTGGCTCTAAATTGGTCAGTAGTGCTTGTGTGTCTACACTTAGAAGAAGGACCACTGTGTTACCTTCCAGAGGTGACTCCACCTTGAGTTTTGTTCTTATTTCTTATATCCTCATGTATTCAACTATTCAATTGTTAAACTCTCTGATTTTCAAGTGCAGTGTATGTATATTAAGTCCCGGTGAGCGCATATTTGGATCTTTGTTGATAAAGTGGGCTCGCTCGTATTTGAATCTTTCAAACTTTATTGAGAGCGTATGTTCGCTTAGATAGGCAGGCATAGTTTGCATGCTCACTGTGCCAATGGACTCAATATGTACCGCACGGATGGAGCCAAAGTAGGCTGAAACCAATTTGAGGTTGCTTGTGTTCCCATCTGGAAGACACCTGGTCTAGTAGTTTAGGCTAGAAAGTTCCTACTGGAGCAAGGCCAGCGTGATTTACATATGGCCGGTCTCTGTATTAGAGTTGGTCAGGGGTTAAAAACTGATGGAATGGAACACAGGCTAAACAATTATCAGTAGATAAGATTAATGCAAACATTCTTCCGTGTACTTTTATGTTTGTTGAGCGTATCTAGTTAAATCATGCTGTGTGTAGTATATATAGTATATGTCTGTTACAGTTTTTTATGTTGAAAAGATAAACAAAAAGATTGTGAAGTGGTAGCAACAATCAACTTCAATGAAATTTCAATATTTTTATAAGAATATTGGTAACGTCTTTCGAGGACCTGTACAATTTGGAACTGGAGACAAATATATAAATTAAATTGACATTAGCATTTCCTAATCTAATGCAGTTCGATTTTTCATTAACTCATGCGTTAATCTCTTTTTTATGGGCATAATCCATTCAAAACATTGTTCTGTGCATCTGTATTGTATATTGAGAAATTAAAAAAAAACATGCTCTAGACTGAAGTACTCATGTGACATCCACCATGGTTAATCTCACTTGTACTGCATCTGTCCCTATGTATACAAATAATGCAAGATCCCAACCCATTCCTGACATAAATTCTGCCAATTTGTAAAGTATTGAGCCCTGAGGATTGATCTGCCTCTCTCAGTTCAGCTTCTCTCCAGGGGTGGCTCCTTCATTATAACGGAGGAGCTTAGCCCCCCTGCTGAAAGTCAGCAGAGGCGAACAAGAAAAATAAAATTATAATAAAATTATTTTATTATCATTTTATTTTTCATCCTGTAGGCTGCCAGCCGAGCCGCGGGACCATCCACACTAACACTGCAGCTCCATGGAGGAGGGGGGAGTGGTGGGCACTGCTAGGCGCGCATGCTGGTTTGAGAGCTGTCTGGGGCTGGCCAAACTGTCATGTGCACTTAGCCTTTCTCCACCCGGCTATGTTGTACAGCTGGGTAGAGAACCAACACAGGCTCCCAGTCCCTGTTGAGTGCTGAGCAGGGTGCTACTATTCCCAGCATGAGAGCAGCGCTGAGATTGGCATCTGGGAGCTTGTGCAGTGTGCAGAAGTTCCTGGACGTCCGGGAGGCGAGGATCGGGAGGAAGGCGGCGTAGATCTTAGTGGCAGATAAGTGCAATTTTATATATTTTTTATTCTGACTTACGTAATTTTTTTTGTTTGTATTCATCCTCGCCTCAACACTTTGCAACACGAGCAGCCTTTACTGCTTCTGTAAACCAAGATCTGATTGGTAATCTCTTTAAAAAGTATCGCTTTGCCATCAGGAATTCACATTAAACATCTACAAAAAGCAAAACATCGAATTTACCTGAATTAGCCTCAGACAGTCGAAAGGATTACGTGGTAGTCTAAGGTTACACCACAGGTGGGTCAATTTTGAAACTGTGGAATGTTAGTAGTTATCAAGCCAGAATTGTAAAAATTAGAGGTCTTTGTAAAATATTCTGGTGACCATATTTGTCAAGAGCCTCTGAGCAATTTTTTCACACCATAATTTCATTTTGCCATATTGCATTCCTTTGGTTGTCCAGCCAGAAGTTTTTAAAGTGTCAACAACTCTGGCTGCAAGGATGACTCAAAGTTGGGAAATAGTCATCCTCAGAACCCAGTCTAAAGTATCACCATGCTCAAAGAGGTTAATTATTTTGCCATAAGAATTTCAACAGTTTCTAGTTATTCAAAGTATAAAAACGTACTAAAAATAGAAATGTTTTATCAAAAGTGCTTATCCGATTAAGGCACGAAGGGAATGCCATTGTTTAGTAAGTGTTACAACTAATCAAACTATTTTCCAATTGAAGGAACACGTTTGGCATATATTTACTGCAATAGTAGTACCTAAATATTACACACTTAGCTCTATGTAATATTTACGAGGCCCTTGCTCCACCGTTGCGTCACTTTTTGTAAGGCAACATTAGCGCAAACCACTAAATCATATTTATCATTTGCATGGCTTTGAATGCCCTCATAAATATGGAGTAAGGCAAGGCAGCGCAAATCCCCGCATGACCTTACTCTGCGCTACGGAGGCGCGCCAGGGGCATTAAAGTGGGATTTCGCGTGTAACACCAATGGATTTTGATGCATCCCCAGATTTACAAGACCTTGTGTATGCCTTCCCAGGGAAGATGTACTGAGGAGAAATATCACTGTTTCTCCTCATTTTGTCCTCTTTCTATATGTGCAGAGAAAGATAAACAAGCCTCCCAGGATTGATTTTGTGCTTGCACCATTGTTCAAGGGTGCCTGCATTGGCACTCGGCTGCTGAAATTGCGCCAGCATAGAAGGAAAAGGCAGGAATGCACGGTATGCCATAGATACTGCACATTCCTGCCCTTTCCCCTTGATGCAGGTCAGTGTAGCAAGGGGATGTGCTGTGCTGCCCAACCCCAAAATCTCATGAATCTGCCCCAGAGTGTTTTAGATCCAGTTTCATGATAGAATGTTACATTTTTCATATACTTCGATAGTTTGTTACCTATACTACATACAAAGAACGAACCTCAGTCATCTGGATAGATTCAAGTAGATCGGTTGCTTGTGTTACAACACTTTCCGCAATATCGTCATAAACATCTTTTGCTTTATATATAAAAGGTAAGATATGTATAGAGTTCCTTTTTTGGACTCAGCTCTGGCCTTAGAGGCCTGCCATGCCTAGGTGTAACTCCAATTGTTATGCACTGCATGGTACCCGCAGAGGTAGACCCGAGTACTACAGGCGTAAGCTCTGCCGTACCCAGGGCTGTCAGACAATCCAGCTGTCACCTCATCTTTTCCTCACCTCATCACAGGATGGGGTCAGAAGCCTTACTGGCCCCACCTTACACTGTGATGATATGGGAGAGGTGGACATGAAAAAGCAAGAGGCTGGCAGGAGAAGGTAAGTGAAAAAAAGTGTGTGGATGGATTGGGGGTAGGTGGGAGAGAGACTGTGTGTGTGTGAGTGTGTGAGCATTTATGTGTGTGTGAATGTGTGTGTGAGTGATTGGGATGGAGAAAGAATAACTGATAGTGAGCGACAGAGAGTGTAACTGTGAGTGAGAATAAGCAAGTCAAAGTGAGTGAATGAGAGCATAAGATTGAGAGTGAGTGAGGATAAGAGTGAGTGTGAGTGGCAGTGACAATAAATGAGTAAGAAAAAATTAGTGTGAAAGAGTGTGAGGGAGTGACAGTGAGAATGAGCCAGTGTGATTTTAAGTGAGCATGAGGAAGTGAGATTGCTTGGGTGAGTGTGCAACGCTTTTGTCATGTTCACCCAAATAATATTGTAGTCACTCCCAGCAGATTAGGTTAAATGTTCGGTAGTCCCCAAATATATTTCTTCTTGAAAGCTCTGGGAATGCCTGCTCAAATCGTTTAATAACGTAGGCTCTGACATCAGACCCTTCCACTCCCTCGGGTACCCCAAGAATCCGGAGATTATTCCATCTGAGCCTGTTCTCAATGTCCTCCAGTTTCCACTGGATGTCTATTACTTGTGAGTTTTGGGCTTCGACCTTGTTAATTGCGGCTGCTGCCTCCGCCTCCGCCTCTGTAGAGACCACTCTGTCCTCCAGATTAGTTACCCGATCTCCCAGGTTAATACAGGCCTTGGACAACTTCCTAACATCCCCCTGCATTTTCCTTACAGCGGCTTGAGACTTCCGACTATCCTGCCGGGCTTCCTCCCTGTGGGCCAAAATCTCACTATGAATAGTTTCCAGAAGTGACATCTGGGCAGCAGGCCCCCCCGGGCTCCCCTGCAAGGGCATTGCTGAAGGGTGGTCTCAACTAAGCTTGAGGGAGCTTGCGGCTTTTCAGGCCCGCTTGAGGTTTGACTTCTGTTACCGGAGAGACAGGCTCGGGATCACTTTCTGCGTCAAGGTCTGAAACCACGTTGGAGCCAAGATCTTCATCATCATCATCATCCTCTGACCATTCACCTCCCTCAGACACTGAAAAAAAACATTCGCTCGGGACCTTTACATTCTCTTTTCCCTTGTCGGCTTCCGGGCGGGCCACAGTGTTCTCCTGATCATGCCTGTGGCGTGCCTTTGTTAACTCGCCGGATTCCTGCCCATCTTGGTCTTCTGCCTTGTTCTCGATTTCATCTAAACCAGCTGGACTCCTTTGAATGGCACAAGCAGCTAGTCCGGCATTAATATCACCTGGCTCGCACTCATCCCGAAGAATCTGCGACACAGGTCAAGGAGAGCTGAGACCTGTAGCTGACACGAGAGACGTGGGACCGGAACTCCTGGACATCCTGCATTTTTGTGACTGCACCTACTTCCCGAAGTTTCCCGAAGTTGTGCATTGGGGTATTTGAAGCCCCTGCCCGAGCACCTTTTGCACCGAAGTACAGAGGCCCCCACTCCACGAGTGACCCGTGAGTCCCCTTTCTTCAACGCAGCTTGAGGCTCCTTCACGGTTCTTAGTCTGTTGACTAGTGGGCCACCACAAAGGACAATCCTTTGTTTCTTGAGCTTTTCTGGATGCTCCAGATGTGCTCTGACTCCCCTCCAAAGGGTGAGTCCCTCATACCTTGCTGGTCTGCACCGAAGCCAATCTTGTCATCTTGTGTGGGTTGCTGTTGCCAAGGCTTGTTGGGTCCAATCTGGATTCTGATGCTGCAGGACTCGACATCCTTTGTGAGACAGCTTGAATCCAGCTCCTGATCGTCATCGACGCCTCCTGGTTCTCGTGGCTGAAGAGTCAAGCTTCACCTACTTCACTTGAAAGCACCCATCATCAGCTAGCATCTTTTTGTCGCCATCCTGGTCACTGGCTAGTGACCCAGACATTGTCCCCTCTGCTTTCAGGTTCTTCACATCTCCGATCCACCCTTGGATCCACCCGGACACATTTCCTCTGGTCGCCTGCAGCACTTCTTCGCAGCTCTCCATTGGAATCGACGACGAAACCCTACACCAAAAGGCACCTATGCACCTGGCTTCCCTGGGTGAGGTAACACGAGTACTCCGATGCTCCCGTGCGTCTTGACTCTCGAAGTGTCTAGGCCTAAAAGGGTTCCATCGTAGTTCACCTCTAAGTGTCCTTAATCTTTATAATTGTAACTTGTTCGTTCTCCATAGAAAGTCAATGGTGATTTGCGACTGTGTTTAGGCACTGCACGCGTCCCCTGTGGGTCTCCTGTGTCCCTACCTTGGGTGGTTCCTTGTTGCCCCAGCGGTTCTACAGGCCCTAGGCCTGACTTCTATCCCTCATATGGTTCTTTTAACACTATTTTAGTATATGGTTTGTGAGGCCCCTAGGGCATAACGTATACTGTGCAACTTATTGTATGCTAATTAAGTTCCTTGTATTGTACTTTTACCTCTAGCCTCATAAAGAGTCAAGATGGGTTGTGTTTAGAATAAATACATATATATTTGATGTATACCTTGTGTGGTGTACTTTCATTTGATCATTCAATAGATTATAAACTGGTAAAACAACTTGCTTAATTCACCTCTAAGACTTAGCCTGAAGGCTGCTCTCCACAGTTACCACTAGGATAGCTTTCTATAAGGTTGACTTCAAACCTACCATCAATAAGGGTCGTTTGGACTGGTGCAAGGTGCCCATTAGAATAGCAGGCCAAATTCTCACACTGAACAATGACCATAAGATATAATACAGAAAGACCATATGTATATTGTACTCCTACCAGGAAACTAATTGTATCTGACCTGTTCTACCTCTATGTTCTCACTAAATAACTTTCGTTTTTCTGTTATTATCTGATTTTAGCCGAAGTGGGTGTGTGGAGGGGGGACGGGATGACTAGACGATTGAAGCTGGTACCTCTGAAATCTTGAACAGTATTGTGTAACTATGTGAAATCCAAGGTAACCAACTCTTAACATAGAAAAAACGAATAAACAGGATTGAAAAAAAAGAGAGCTTTGCCAGTTGTAAGTCTGCGTCGGCCTTGGCGCAGTGGAGGTAATTCTTGGCATATCGGATACCATGGCAAAATGCCGGCAATGGCATATAGGTGTAATTCTTGACCAAAAGGGCAAAGATGGACAAATGCTGAAAATGGCACACTGGAGGTAATTCTTGGCATACGGGACGGGACACCCATGAAATGTTTTTACCGCTGCCATATTTGAGGAAATTCTTTCTTGGCATTAGCGAGGATAACAGTGACATATCGGGCTGTTAGGCCAGTCAACTGTAGCAAAATGCTGGGCATGACATACTGGATACATTTTGAAATATTAGCCACACATCTTGGCATAGGGGGGCCCAATACCAGTGGCGTAACAGAGGCCCCTGCAGCCCATACAGTGCGGAGGGGGTGGGGGGGGGGGGGGCTCAGTCTCAGTGTACTTTGCAGTGGAGGCCCCGTCAACTTCCGTTACACCACTGCCAATAGCATATTGGAGGCGCCCATGACAAAATGCTGGTCCTGGTACATTAGAGGTGAATGTTGATGTAAGGTGTGCTCAACTACACATTCTGAAAAAAATGGGGTCGTCTTTTTGGGGAGCTGCAGACCTCATTGGCATGGCAAAGCAACAGCTAATGGGCAAATTCGTGTGAAATTTATGGTTTCAAATGAACTCTTTCTCCCCATTTAAAAACAAAATTCATGCAGGGAACCCCGTACTTTTTTCTGGAAGAAGTCTGGCTTGCTCCCTTCACTCGCTCACTGAAATTCAGGGCACCAAATACCATCGCCCCCACTTTTAACGCGCACCAGCCGCCACTACGCTGAAGCACACAGCAGGAGGACACAGCGATTTTTAATCTGCGAGTATCTCTGGCGAAAGAGATACAAACTCTTCTGTCCAATAGCATTACAGGAGACCTAGAAATTCCACAGGGAAACATCACTCCATGCGCTCCACTGTAATCGCGCATGGAAACTTTTCCTCCATCAAGGAGCTTTCTATTGGTGCGCGCACAAAGCTGCTGAAAGAGCCTGATGGTTTAACAGCGAATGCATGTACTGTTTAAGAAAAATCTTTAAGTGCATTTTTAAACGTTAAATATTCCTCTATTGCAAGTCTGCACAAGACATCTGAACAGTAACGAAGTCAGAGATGCCAAACAGAAATGTACAACGAAAGAATTTATTTGAATAGAGGCGCTCCTCAGATAAATGTTTATCCACAGAGGTATGTATACATGTTCACATACAGCACCAAGGAATTTTCTTATAAGAAGACATTTCTCCTTCTCAGAGAAACTTTTCGGCTGAAAAACGCAGCCAGACTAGGGGGCAGATTTACCAAGAGTCGTACAACACAGGGCATGTTTGGACTTGCAAAAATGCACAAAAATGATGGTGTGTCGTATGTACAATATGTCGCACACCAATGACATAATCATCCATTCTCCACAATTCAAACATGCTTTGCATCCATTATCATTATAGTGGGTTTCCTGTTGTGCCAAGCACTGTCGTTTAGCACTGCGCCCAAGAATACAGGATCTTATTTATCAGGCCTTGCGATACTTTTGGGCAGCCATTGCGTCACTTTATATGACGCACCGGCAGCGTAAAAAATGCGCCATGTTGCGCCATATTTACAAAGTAATGCATCTAAGCTGATGCTTCACTTTGTAAAGCCCTGCACTATATTATACCTGTAACAGGTATAATGTGTGCAGGGTGGGCGTTCCCCGCAAAAAGCCTCATGAAATGGTACAGTGAAATCTTTAGGATGTCACTGCACCACTTCTAGGACGCTACTGTGTCAAAACCTTACCCCTGCCTCACAGCAGGCGCAATACTGACGCATGCCCTTTAACATGAGGCTTGGACCCATGCAAAAGGAGACAGTGCCGGAGGTGATTCACTTTTGTGACACACTCCAGCAATGCGTCATTAGTGCGCAGACAGATATGCCAGTAATACTGACCTATCTGTCATTCCTTGCGACATGATGCGTCATAAAGTAAGTATGACGCAACCATCGTATTGCAAGGAGGGCGCAGTGAGAACTGTTGCATCGCTGCTTTGTCGCAGCAATTCAACACTTCTCATAAATAAGGCCCATAATTCTCATAAAAAATCATTTAAGCCTAGATGTAGGTAATAGCAATTTACTGAATGGTAAATACCAAATTTTACAGATTCGGTATTCACTATTCGGTAATTGCTATGTAGGTAAAATAATCGGTAAAAATACCGAATCTGTATGATTCGGTAATTACCGATTCTGTAATTACAGAATCGGTATTTGCCATTGATTCCTATGGGCCTTGAAGCCCATAGGAATCAATGGCAAATACCGATTCTGTAATTACAGAATCGGTAAAATTACCGATTTTGCAAGGGTGACAGGGTGTCACTTTGACACCCTGTTGCACCCCTGTTTCTGGCTTGTGTGCCATGTGACACACAGACATGCCCTTAGGGCATGTCTGTGTGCCACATGGCACAGGTGTACATGCACAGATGTGCATGTACACTGGAATTCGTTATTTACCATGGAATAGTATTCATGGTAAATAACGATTCGGTAAGGGCCTGTGGCACTGATTACAGTGCCACCTACATCTTGATTTACAGAATCGGTAAATTTACCGATTCGTTATTTTACCGATTCTGTATATTTACCCAATCAGTAAATATACCGATTCTGTAAATAAAATGCCCCCTACATCTCAAAAGCCAAATACCGGTCGGAAACGGCCGAAATCGGCCGTTTCCGACTGGTATTAAGGCTCCTACATCTGGCCCTTAGTGTGTGAAAGATTATCTGAATGCCCACGAACAACTTTAGTAACTCTGGGATGCGCCTCTTTATCAGGAGCGTAGCTTACACTGGTGCAGCAGGTGCACTAGCACCAGGCCCCAGAGGCCAGGGCCCACTCAATCCTGATTATATAATACAGACAGCAGCCTCGGGGACAATGTCCTTCTTTCCACTGGGGCCCATCACACACTTGCTAGCTACTGCTCAATGTGCTTTTTATGGGATAGATGCAAGGCCCGCGTTTATTTCCCAGGTAAAGGAACATGACCATGTGTCAAACTGTGTTGCAAGGAAGATGCAGAGAACCTCCTGCAAGAAGCCCATGGTTTTTGGTGAACAAGAGTGACGCCACTGGTGAAGAATTAAGGCACAACTATGGTTTGAAAAAAGGCACAAGTGGGCGGAGATCTGCTTTACATAGGTTGAATGCTTCCTGCTTTTTATAAAATTTAGTTTATTCAAATTTTGCCAAACAGAGGGATAACGAGAATCATGACAATTACAATCCATAGATAGATGCATGTGCAGCTGCAAACAAGGTACATCAAATTATTGCGGTGCACAGTGCAGCATAGTAAATGATGACAAAAGGCAACATTTAACAGGAGAATCATGCAGAATAGAAGCTTCTCTCACATCATGCATTATGCAGGTCGGAATGAGAATGAGATCATACCTACGTAAGCAAGGACATTGGCATTCCATGTCAACAACCAGCAATGAGGTCATATGGTGAGATGTGTGGGGGGAGCGTGGAGTATGACCAGACTCGATTGGGTGTTCAAGCAGATACATTTTAGGTGGATCCCAGATATCGCTGGGGTGAGAGGAGAGGGGTAGAGTTCAGAATATGTATATGTTTGATCTTGCCATAGTATCATGTCACCAATCCACTCCTTAAATTTAGGTGCCCTGCCTCTGCCGCGGAAACATGCCACTCGCCTCCTGGCCTGCAGGAGGCTAAAGGAGACAAAGGTACGATGCGCTACAGCTAAATTCTCTGTGTAACCCAGAAGAGAGAGAAGGGGAGTGCATGAAAGTGTAAAGGCTGTCTTTAGTTCTAACGCAGCAATCACTTGTTGCCAATAATTCAGTACAGGGCTACACTCCCAGGCGAGAAGTAGATAATCTGCAGCGTCTGCTCCGCACCGGTCACATTTATTAGTGTTTCGCAATTGGTATTTATGTAACTTAACCTGTGTTTCGTACAAATGGTGTAGGAACTTATAATGAGTGATGCGCAGATGGCTACTAGAGGAAACTTGTTCAGTCTGCTTACAGCAGTATTCCCACTGTTGGTCAGTGATTTCTTGCCCCAGCTCTGCGGACCACTTATCTCGGGCAGAGCAAGGGGTATAGGTGATGCCGGTATAAAGGTATTTATTATTTATTTTTACCATTTGTAGAGCGCACTGTAACCCTGCGGGCATCCTGGCGCTGAGACAGCACAAAGAGAAAAACAGAAGCTAGATAGCTGATCTAAATGGGAGCAGCTGATAAAGGAATTACTAACTCCGAGATCAGCTTTTGGAATGAGCCAGGTCTTCCAGAGACGGGCGGCTGCCACAGTAAAAGCTCTTACCCCCTTGGTTACTCTCTTTGGCCTAGGGACCCTGGCAAGATAGGCAGAAGAAGAGCGAAGGTTGCGTGTTGGTACGTACCATTGGAATCTGTCTTGAATCAGCTTGGACGCTTGTCAATGAAGTGCTTTTAAAGTTACGCACAAGGATTTAAACAGAATCCTTTGAGTCACTGGGAACCAATGCAGCTCCGTTAGTGCCTGTGTTGTTGATGAGCGGCATGCTCGTGTCAGTACAAGCTTAGCTGCCGCTGACTGGATACTCTGAAGTCTGGCAATCAGATATCCTGGGGATTCTAGGAGCGGGGCTACAGTAATCTAGGCGGCTTAATATAGCGCTCCTGACCACTGTAATTCTTGCCTGGACTGGCAGCAATGGTAGTACTTTCCACGGTCCTCAAACGAGAGTGAAACATCCTCCCACTAATTTCTTAACGTGGGACTCCAAGTTCATTTTCTCATTAAAACTGACCCCCAGATTGCGTACTGAACTTACAGGTGTCAATGAGCCATCTTGGCCAGAAATCATTTGGTAATCCTCGGGAGATCTTTCCCACTTTGCAGTGTAAGATCTCTGTTTTCTCGCTATTAAATTGAAGCGAGTTACCCTTAAGCTAATTTGCCATTTCAAACATACAGGCATGAAAACTCTCCGGTGAATCCGCTTGGTCACCATCCAGGGACACCTTAAGCTGGGTATCATCAGCGTAGTTAATCACACTTAAGTTATGCGTTTTAATGATCCCCAGCAATGGTCGCAGATACACATTAAACAAAATCGGGCTGATTGAAGACGCTTGCAGTACTCCGTATTTATTTTTTACCCATTCCGATTGATACGGAGGGAGCGCTACTGTTCGCCACCCGTCAGATAGATAGGAGCGCATCCATCTCAGTACCACTCCTGTCACTCCAAGGGATTCCAGCCTTGCAAGAAGAATGTCATGGTTGACCGTGTCAAATGCGGTGGACAGGTCTAGCAATATTAAGGTTGCCGATTTACCCCTGTTCGCCCGCATTCGGAGATTGTCTAAGACTGCCACCAAGGCTGTCTCCGTACCGTGACCAGGTCTAAATCCAAATTGCTCCTCTGCCAATTTATTATTTGTCTCCAGAAAGAGGGACAGTGCCCTACTAACCAGGCATATCAAGGCTATAATACAGGATGGATACTAAGTGTGAAACGCTGTCAGTGCGAAATACGTGGCATAATGGAGGGACTTCGGGAGGCTCCAGGGAGTAGGAGGGGGTATATTCTTTGAGGCCTTGTCGTAGACACACATAAAGGAAGAGGTCCATAGTGGAGGGCGGGGACCTGGAAAAAAGCTGCTGCGACTTGCGGAATTTGCCATTAAGGTAGAGATCCCCCCCAGCAGGTGATATTGTGGTTAACTTTTGTCTTTTTGAAAACACTCTCTTGCAAAACCAGCATCTTCGGATGATTTGTAAGAGGAAGTAGTGGTGAGAACAGCATGGGTTTCCGTAACCGAGTAGAAATACGTTGCCAAGCATTCACCGTGCAGTCCACAAAGGTCAGGTTGCTAACATGAGGTGCGGGTGCAGCCAGTATAACACCGTCAAGCGGTACGGGATCTGCTAGCCAATGCTCAGTGGCCACGTGAGTGGTGTATCTGGGAGGGTGGAACCAATAATGGGCGTAATGTGCTTGAGCACATAAGTAATAGAGCTCGAAGTTGGGGGCATCAAATCCTACCTGCGAGTATGGGCGAGTAAGTGTATCCCATTGTAATCGTGGATGTTTACGCCCCATATTAATCGGATTAACACCGACTGAAGTGAGGAAAAGAAGTGTGGGCCTGGATCGTAAGGAATATTTGAAAACAGATATAAGAATCTGGGAAGGATAACCATTGAATGCTGCCTGCATTGATTTATATTAATATCTTTATAAGGATGAACCATACAGGAGGAATGGGCTTTTAGCCTATTTGCAGTTTAGGTGGGCTGTTGTTTCTTTTTTATGGAGAGGGAGAACCAATACATTGCCTTCTCAGAGGCTGGGAGTAGATCTGAAAAATCAGAAATTTTAAAGTACACAAAATCCACAATACTTTTTTGACTGAGTGTGATGGAATTTCACTGGCTTAGCTAGCAGTGAGAACAAAGTGGCAGATAAAATTAAAATAAAAAAAGAAACCTATTCTTTGCAATCTCGCTTTTAAGTTTGACTTTTTGCAATCAAGGAAACAAGTATCTGATTACCTCTTGTGGGAATTCCCTTTCTCAGCATCCAGTCTACATGATCAGCTAACCATGCTTGCCACCTAGATGATGTGTTTAAGAAAGACAAGGGAACCCAGAAGGTATGCCATAGGGACCTTGGGCAGTATCATGTTTCAAAAAACAGTGGTCCCTACTCGTGGACACAATGGTATACTAAACTGATAATCACACACCTGATAAGTGTTATGTCTTTTTCCCAGCCGGACACCGAATTTATTTAACAATTCTCTTAATAAAACAGAATGAGTACATTAATAACAAGTGGGCACAGCCGTGACCCACAACATTCAGACAAAGCAACAAACAGAATGGTAAAAGGAGCAAAGCAAAAATATGTCTGTGTACTTGTAGTCAGTGTTACAGACAAAGATTGTTATAACCACACCATTGCATTTCACAATATTTTAAATGTCATATTGCATAAGGGGGTTTTTTGGTCGACGACGTTTCGATGCCTTAAGTTAAATGAGGGGCATCATCATCAGGACAAGATTATAGTCATTGTTGTCTTTAAATATTACACTGCCTTTTAACGCAATTCTATACATTTATACAGTACATTGGAAAAAGGAGGAGAAAAGGGGAGAGAAAAAAATTACATGAATTTAGGCATGTTGTATTTGAAAACTGCAACCTCATCTCTTCCATTAAAACAGAGTGTGTTCATGTGCTCGTAGTGAAGAAAAATGGCGCATTGTGGATCTCCGTGTCCAGGAATTCGTGAGACAACCGGGAAAGGACTTAATCGTTTGGAAGGGGTGTATTTGAGTGCCAGTGATGACAAATTAACGGCGCATTGAGGAGCAAAATATCAAGTCCTGTGAGTGCAGACTATATGGGCGCAGTGATGGAGGCAAGTGTTCCAAATTTCGATGTGACTCTGTGACCGGAGTGAGATCGGTCGGAAATGTGGGCAGTGAAGTTCAATTAGCCATAAAATAAAGATATAGACGGAGGCTGAACCGGGATCCGTGGCGTGGTCATTTAGTGAAGGGCACAATTGTTATGAGTGCAAGTGAACATTATACGGAGCATGCGACTGGGAAGAGTAAATGCATAAACCTACGCGTATTACAACAGGCAATGCATCGGATCAGCGGATACCGCAAACAATGGAGGAATCTGGAAAAATAATTGTTCAGCATTAAGACGGTCGAGAGCGACCAGGGGAGTGAGCGGCATGGCGTGCTACTGGTAGAATAATTACCGGTACTGCCTTGTCCAGCGAGGAGAGTCGGCTGGATCGGGAGCGTAATAGCTCGATCTGGGAAGAAAATTCAGTGGAGTCAATTACCCAGCGGGGCATGGAGGGACTGGGGTGAGTGCTGGCTCAGATGTGCCCATAAAGGGATTGGGCACAGGGCCAAGCCGCAGACCAGGCCCTCTATCCAACCCTCTACTACACATGGTCAAAATGTATGCTTAGTGAGGGAGTTGCATGAATATAATTAAAAAAAAGAAATTCAGTGAAAAAAAACAAAGGATACATTGATAATAATGTCTACATTAATATGTTTTAAAAAAAACTAGAAATTTACTGGAATAAAACCAAAGGTTTAAGTGACGTTACAGTTAGGCCTTGTACTAATATATAAACTATTGTTTAAAAAAAAAAAACACTGATATTCACCAGTTATAGTTTACCGTGCTAACAATAACTTGCGCCCTCCATGCATTGATTATGACCTCACTTATTACATTATTCATGGTATGTTCAATTACATCACTGATGACATCACTGATGACATCTGAAATGATCGGAGGACAGCGAGCAATGCTGAAAGGCCACCAGAAGCAACTGAAAAAAATTGGAAATGTACCGCTAGGTGCATTAGTAGATTTACAAGTGAGTACAATTACATGTATAAATATGCCTTTGTGAATAGAGCCTTCGTTTCTAAAACTGTATAACATTCGAGTCTTGAACATATGAGAATTGGACAGCATATCTGCCAAAGTTCTTTCTTGATTTCGGCCCCTTGCGTCTCTTTGCCCATCTATGAACCTCCATGGTACTCCCAAATCCAGGCTCTTGGAGAGAGGCCTTCCCTTATCTAGCCCCAAAGAGACTTGGTCGACTTGAGACTAGCCTGAGCTGCTTGTTTCAAGTTTCCTGTTTCCAACACAGGCTCCGGCACGTGCCTGGCCCTGGCTGCACCCCGTTCTGCTTATCAGAACTGCATGTTCCTCTTCTATGACTGCATCTGCTTCCCGCTGCCGCGCTGATGACGTGCTTCGTCGAATCACTCCGATGAGCCGAGGTTTGCCACGTGGTTGTCATCAATTAAGGACACATTTTCACATATTAGTGCACCTCGCCTCTCGAAGTGCAGAGCAGCCTTGCAGCTGTCATCTGCCCTTTCTTGTTAACGGCGTGCTGCTTTTCAAAGGTCAAATCCCCGTGAACTTGGAATGGGTACAGTAAATACTTAAATCCGTAGCAGAGTACACTGGTATTTGCTCCAATGATTTCACTACGGCTTCGTAATCTGCAATTGACGTACATGGTATTTAGGGAGGCCTGCTGAACGGGCACGTGAAACGTGCTGACGTAGTTTAGTCGACGCACACTATTTTGGATCTAGACTCTCCATTTGGGGCCAAGGAAGGGCTGCTCCCACCAGTGCCTTATATGGGCAGGTACTGTCCGGTACTGAGTACCTGCTCTTATTTAATTTGAAAAGGAGAGTACCTGCACTTCTCTGCAATGCTGCAATACATTTAATGGGAGAATACCAGCACTTCTGAGGAGCAAACAGGTGCTCTTAAGAGCGGGTACCTGCACTTCTATATTTCCATTTACACCACTGGTGGTGGTACCCACCAGGCTGCATGTAACACCCAGGATGCCAGAAGATATAGTAACCCGTTGAGACAATACTAATAATAAGAACAAAACAAACAAAAACAACAATAACATCAATATTAACCCCTTCCATGCTGATGACGAACCCCAGCCGTCATGCACTACGGTGCTCGTGTGCTGATGACGGCTGGGGTTCGTCACGGCCCGCCCCTGTTCGTGCTGTTTACAGCACACCAGGGGAATCGCGGCCGCATGGAAAGGGTTAATAATACTAACTTGCTTTTGTATATAGTTCCCACTTCCACAGTTTTGCCATTTCAGATTGTTGAATATAACAGAAGTTACTAATACCCAGCTCATGTTTATTTTCTTCCAGTGGATGAATGAATGAATATACCTGTGGGGCTTCAGACATTTGACCTTAATGTTGCACACAGGCATACCTCTTAAACCATTGAGTCTCCACCTAGCGTAAAATCAGGTACTAATCTTGTGGCATCCCATTGAAGTCAACTCAGAAGAACAGATTTCTGGGTGGATGGAAACATTTTGTAGGACAGGTAACCGCATTGCAATTCCAAGGTTGGGGATTCTCTTCAAAGGAGGGTGACTTAAGAGACTGGTCCAGAATAATGTATTTAATTTTGTACTTGAGGGTTGTAAAAGGAGCATACCCCTCAGCCATTTCAAGATGTTTTAGGTCAAAGGAGAGCAAATCGAGAGAAATGTTAAGTTGAGATAGCTGCTTAGTGGTAAATGTTACTGTCACCATAAGAGGAGGTACAGGTCAAATGTTGGAGCCAGAAAGTCCTGCGGCATCTGCCAAAAGGGACCCGGACCATAGAAATTTGAGTCTGGAGGCATTTTCCCTCCAGCCTCTTATATTATGCCAGTAGGATGACAAAGAGGTCCTATATTGACTCTAAGCCAAGCGTTTATCTCACACATGGCGGGATTCAGGCATGGAAAAAATTACATTGGAGCACGAAAACAAACCAGATGGATACTGGGTTACATAGACAAGATATCTAGCTACTTATGTCCTCATATGTCTCCCGGCTCATTGTACCAGTAGCATAGATTGAACTTATGCTGACTATTATATTCATAGTCTTGCGCTCACATTGGGTATTCCCTTCATATGTCCTGACACGAGCCCCTCTTCACTTTTTGTTATCATCATTCGGCGCCCTATCCAAAATGGCCGCTCCCCTGAGTCACGCTCCCATTGGGTATTCACCTCACGTGACCCGACGTGAGCACAACAATACCGGCACTTCGGTCGTCCCTCTCCTCGTGAAGGCTGCCTCACCCTGTGCAAGGACCCCCATTGTGGACCTGCACCTTCCTGAGTCCAGGTAAGCGCTCTGTAATTGTGGCACCATACCATACCATTATATTAGGCTGGCATCACTCGGCTCCCTAATTAAGTGCTTCATTCGCCCGGCCCTCACACTGCCAATTCGGCGCAGTACCAGGCCGGTACCACTGACCCTCTAATTCAGTGTTTTCATCTTCTCCCACAGACTCTTGGACCAGGGCAACGTTACCCCCGGTAAGCTTGTGTCTGGCTAGCAGCAACTTCTTATTAATCTCCTTGTCCTTAGTCACCATAGAGTAACTTTCCCTTTAATCCCCCGCAGATTTCTTTGTATTTACGTAGATTCTATCCCTAGGTAAGTCCTCATTTCCACGGGTGACAACATGTGGGCGTCTCTCTATGAGCTTGATTAATTGTACTACCTTCTGTTGTCCATAGAGATTCACTCGAAATATTACTCTCACCAAAGCGATCTTCAGCTTATCTTGATCGGTAAGCTTATTACCCTACGCTGTTCAACATCCCCTACAATTTTTCACGCATTGTTTGTAATCGTGACTGCTCTGCCAAATAACCCTTCACTGTTTCACCCCTTTACTAGACTCATCTCCCCCTACCGCTAACGCGACGATCACACTTGAAACAGACGCAATTCACAGTTTGCGTGCACTTGTCGTATGGCACCAATCCCATCACTTACACCATTCCTACTACCGCTAGCATGATTGTTACTATTAGCTTCAATAAATGTGACTCTGCCGTTCCAACTATAGGCAAGCTCACTTCATTTTAATGGCATGTACCACACCCTACCACTTCCAACACCTTGGCATGAGATGAGTGTGGTACTACTTATGCAATTGAGACAAGGGACTGATTAATTGACATGTTCAATTTTTTGTCTCCCCCTTTTTTCCCTCCCTATTCCTTTATTATGTTTGTTTCTCTTGTTAATGCATAACAAATTTATGTCTGTATAGGGGTTTCAAGCTTAATTATTAATTCTTTAGGCAATCATTTCTTGTCCTGAGGATGAACCAATAATTTGTGAGGTTCGAAACGTCGTCGACAATAAGTGCACTAAACGCATAGTTAACATACAATTTGAGCATGCATATGTGTACACCGAGGATTATCATTTTGCAATTTTAATTGTCAGATAACCTATTTTTGCCTGAATATTCCCTCCCTTGTGTTTGTTCCCCAAGTGTGTTAGTTGGACATCGGCTGGTGTCCCACTTCCATCGCACTTTGTGTTCTATTCCTCTTGTTTTACATTATTCTTATCAAGAAATTAAAGTGTCCGGCTGGGCATTCTTAAAAATATAGCTCTATCTAGTCTATATTTATTGTCAGAATTTCCTTTCCTTTTCTAAGGACCTCTGTTTTTTGAAAATAAGTTTCTACCCATGGTCCTTAGCTTACTGCGCCCTGGGTTCCCTTGTATTGTTCAAAAGATTAGGTCAAAGGAGAGCAAATCGAGAGAAATGTTAAGTTGAGATAGCTGCTTAGTGGTAAATGTTACTGTCACCATAAGAGGAGGTACAGGTCAAATGTTGGAGCCAGAAAGTCCTGCGGCATCTGCCAAAAGGGACCCGGACCATAGAAATTTGAGTCTGGAGGCATTTTCCCTCCAGCCTCTTATATTATGCCAGTAGGATGACAAAGAGGTCCTATATTGACTCTAAGCCAAGCGTTTATCTCACACATGGCGGGATTCAGGCATGGAAAAAATTACATTGGAGCACGAAAACAAACCAGATGGATACTGGGTTACATAGACAAGATATCCAGCTGCTTATGTCCTCATATGTCTCCCGGCTCATTGTACCAGTAGCATAGATTGAACTTATGCTGATTATTATATTCATAGTCTTGAGCAGGTGAGAAAATAATTTTCCCGTTTGGTCAATACAAGTAGACATAACACATAGACATAACTCACAAACTTTCTTTGACGTTTGCCCATATTTCCACGGTCTTGTAAGCTCACACCTGATTGACCAATTGCAAAGTAATGCAGAGAGTGTGAGAAAGAATGCCTTAGGTATTATGTAGGCAAACTTCATGTGAAAAATTATGACATTTCACATTCAGCCTCACAATTGTGCTAATTGGATTTATCAAAATATGGTGGATCTGCTGGCTCAGATGTGTACACCGAGAGATTTAGGAAACTCTGAAATTGCCTGTGCACGTATTTTTGGTTTTTGTGAATAAGTAAAAAGGCATCAATCCCACCCACTGATAGACATAAGACTGCGCATGACAGATTTACAATGTTTCTGCTAATCGGGCCACTGGTAAGAATGTGCATCTTAACAGGTACTTAACAATGGCGGTGGAACATATTTCTTTGTTTTCCTTTTCAATAATCAGTTTCCCCTTTTACTGCAAGAAGTTGCCCAGGATTGTATTAAGTGATGGATGGCGCTGCAACGACTGGAACAGATCTTGGATAGAACAGAAGTAAATGAAACCGGAAACGTATGTCCTCGAACTAGAGCCCCAATCCAAAAAGAAGTTGGGAAATGTGTTCCTTGATCTCTTATTGGGTGTTACCAAGCGACGCATTGTACAGACCTGGAAATCTCCCAGAGATCTGGGGTTTAGGCAATCTGGTGCATGCAACCTATATAGGAATGACTTAGAGTGGGAGGCCTCCATAGAGAACAGTACAAAGGAAAGTGTAGCAGGGATGCTGTACTTGCAGGAGAAGAAATCCTGTTGTCATTCAGAATTGCCACAAATGATGAAAGACCTTATTTAACATTAATGGGAGTTGGTACCAGGGCTAGTGACAATGCATTTTGCGCCAAACAGCAGCCACTCGCATTCTGGTTGTTCATATTGCTCCTGTGTCTCTGCGCTATAAATTTGCCCCAAACAATTAAGTAATTACACTATGTGGCATTATTTCAGGAATTTCACATAACAAGCATAAAACAACATTCTCAAAATTGCACCAGCTTAATTTTTATTTCACTTGGTCCTAGTCTCAATCCATCAGTGGTGCTAAAGTCAACCTGGATGAGTGGTCTAATATTTTCTTGTAGCCTAATGCAAAGTTTAATTGCAGACGTTACTGGTATATTAACCATTGCCCCCTGAACCTGATTACCATATACCCCCACCCCTATGCCCTCTTCTGAGGATCCCCCTGACTCCTCAAAGTAACACTGTGATATTCGTAAAAAACAATTTAATCATGAGGCGTTCTCGTTAAGCTCTTATCTATACTACTATTATAAAGAGAGAACTTGCACCTTTTGGCCAGGTAAACTCAAGAACCACAGCGCCAATCTACACACCCGATACATCTATGAAAATGTCAGGGTGTGTAGATGGACAAAGGCTATATAAATTTTAAAAAAAAAGTAAATAAAAAAAATTAAGTTCTAAAACAAAGTAGTCCCCTAAAAGTAGCGCTGGCCGCGACGCGACGTGCGTGATGACCGTGATGTGCGTGATGACGATCAGGAGGAGCGGCTGACATGGAGCTGCGGTGAGGTGAGGAGCGCGGGCGCGTCATGGCGAAGAGGAGCAGAGCGGCAGCTCAGGTAAAGTAAAGCTTGAAATCAGGGCGGGAGGGAGTCAGGGCGGAAGGGAGTCGGGCGGGAGGGGAGCGGGTGTGCACAGAAGGACAGGCGGAAGGAGTCGGGGCGGAAGGGAGTCGGGACGGGAGGGGGTCGGGGCGGGAGCGGGTGTACTGCCCCCAGCCCCTTTCTGCCCCAGGCAACGCTGGGGCGGGCTGCTAGTTTAACCTATAAATAGAGTTAAAGTTTGGTGGGTGGGTGGGGTCAAATCATCACTGCAGTTATCAGCGAGAAGCTCCTGCTCTTTCCTTAAACTCCCCTATCTGATCCACTACACAGGATCCCTTAAATGCTGTGACAGAGGCCCCCAATTCACATCTTAGGTATCATCAGAGAGTAGCAGCATGACATGCAACCTAGTGTACCTTATATGCGCCACATGTATCGTCAACACACACAGGAATAACTTCACACATATACGACCTCCATGTATGAGGGAAGGACCTCATTGCAGTAGAATGGCAGACCAAATTGAAAATAAAAATTAAAGTACACAGAAGAAGCTTCTCCCTAGCAGGTGACAGGTGAAAAGGACTGCCCAGCTTCTAAGACTGGTATTGTGGCCATTATTGCCAGGCACATGTAGGAGACCTTTCTCTCGCCCAGTAACAATGGATTGACTTCAGTGTGGTGGCAGTGAAGCACAATAACTTTATTTTTACATAATTGCATAGGGTATTATTTTCCCCAAAATGGTGAGCCCAAGGGAGTTGGTCATGCTTTTGTTTTATTGGTTTTCCTTATTTAATAAGTAGGGTGGTGTAGCATGCTTACACTGTGCTATCTTAAAGAGACCAGTGATATATTCTGAGATGGTGCCAATCATTGGTGAACAACAGTCAGCACTGACTAGGCTAACACTTGGTTGTCTTTCTACCATGTTTGTGCAATTCTTAACATTACACCCTCAAGGCAAGCGAGCGTTGCTGTGTGGGGGATTTTTACTTGAGGCACACCCTTCATTACAAAAGTCTTCAAGCAAACAAACACCAAGGACGAATCACAAAATATGTGTCATTCTCACAAGAATTACAGTTCTTACCTGTTGATATATCACATATGTTTGCACCTATTTTCATTTAGCACTAATATTCCACACAAAAAATAGAATGCGCTACTTTGCATATTTTCAATTGATCTCCCTTTGTTTTGCATTCTAGTGGTGCTTGCTCTGTTTCTGACCCATTATGCTGACTTTGCATGTGTTATCGGGGTATTGAACTAACAATACAGTACCTTTTAGCCCTGCACTCTTTTCAGTTTTAAGCATAATCCCATACATGATAGTTGATTGATGCTACTGTTAGCGCCACATAGCATCCTATAGTTTCAATATGTGTCCCACAAAGTGTGGGCTGGTAATATCGAATCCAAAATGTCAACGGGTCACAACACTGTGACCACAATATTGAGAGACAAATATCAAAAGGTAAGTTTCTATACATTTTCTATATATAACTCCACATATACATGTCGAAGGTACGTAGATACAGAGTTAAGAATTGTAAGGGCCCCATAACAACTTTGGTGGTGTGGGAGTGGGCTGCAACACCAGCACCCCGCTCTCACACCCCCAAAGTCAACCGCCTCCTGACCGGCCACCAGACTAAGAGTTTCCTAAAGGTCTGGTGGAAGGTGCTTTGGTGGTCCCGTGGCAGTGCAGTTCTAAAGCTCATATGTGAGACTTAGACCTGCTGCGAAGAGGGAGCACCAAAGCTAGTTCCTGCACGGCATGGACCGTTCAGGAACAGGGGTGCATGCACACAGGGGGAACATTACGTTCCCCCCTGCATGTATCCCCAGGCCCAAAAGCAACAGGGGGCCCTGAGTTTCCTCACCGCCTGCAGTTTCATGACGTGAGTGTGAGAAGTTGGCCCGATATGCAGCGTTCGCTATTCTAGCGACCACTATGCATCGGTCCAAACGACCCTTATGGTGATTGGTTGTAAGTCAACCTTAGACCAGCTATCCTAGTAGCGTGGATACGAGCAGTCTTCGGGCTAAACTCTAGAGGGCGTGTTAAGCCAGCTGTTATACCATCACATACCCCTTGAACCCCAAGTGAAAGGACACCACACAAGTGTTATGAAAATAAACAGTGTATTTATTAGAATCACAACAGCCCTGGACTCTTTATGAGGACAGGGTACTAAGCACAGAACAACACTCTTAAGAAAATACTTCAAGTGCACAGTTAAAACAAGTGCCCGAGGGCACAGAAAGTTCTAGTGGTCTCGGGTGGACCCGATAAGGCAAGTCGGAAGCGAGGGACTCGGGACCCTTAAGTAAGGAGGCTATGCAGACACCGTAGTGTCGGAGTTACCTAGCCACAAGGGCTGCGGCTGCACAAGTCTTACAGGCGTCGGGGGTCTTCGCTGACGAGCCAGGAGCCGGAAGGAAGGAGTTGCTGGCCGGCGACCAGTGATGAATAGTTCGTAGAGATCCAAGCCTGGATCAGTGATCGTTGATACCTGAAAGCAGAGGGGACCAAGTTCGTACTACTAGCCAGTAGTCAGAGGGTACCAGGAAGGCACCGGTTGGCCGTCACCTCGACTAGGTGAGTGGGCGACGCTAGGCTCTGCAGTCTCACGGACCAGGAGGCGTTGTCGGCGGCCAGGATGGAGGTGCGAGCTGTCCCACGAAGATTGATGCTGTCGGCGTCGCTGGGCCCAGGATTGGGGCAACAAGCCTTGGCAGATTTCAGGGCCACGTGGTGGGCCTAAAATGGCGTCTTGAGTGGACCAGGAGGGTCCGGGGTGCTCCTCTCGTAAAAAGGAGCAGAAAGCTAGTCTGGAGCAACCAGACCAGCAGCGTTGGTTGTCGTTCGTCGTCAAAGGGTCACAAGCCAGCGGCTAGTGATCGGACAACGTGCTGAGCAGCGGCAGAAGGGTCCCACGCAGATCGTGGAGATGCTGGGAGACTGCACTTCGGTGCTGGAGCTGCTCAGGGTCAGGGCTTCTCGGACCCCAGAGCACTCACCAGAGAATTCCTTCGGTGGTCGTGCTGGTTAAGAAAGCGTGCAGGTTTTGATGATGGCCGGTCCCTCGAGGTCTCGTCACACCCACAGATCTCAGCTGAGCTGACGATGTGGGTAGAGGTCAGAGGTGCCAGGGAAGCCGGTTCTCGTCGAGCTGGGCTGTCGGATTCCTGAGGAAGGACTTGCAGCAAACCGCAGAGTTCTTAGATGGTGCCCGCTGGTGCAGGGTGACTACTCCTTAGCCACAAGGGAGAAATCTTGAGAAGAGTCTCGAAGTCCTTTCGTAGAAAGTATTCTTGATTCAAAGATGATCTAATTTGGAAGGGTCCCTGCTCCGACCTTTATCCTAAAGAAAGGGGTGGGTACATGACTAGGTCCTGCCCTAGGGGTGGGACCAGAAAGGGGGGTAGTTACACCCCTCTCCCCTGCCGGACTTTCCCCAGGTCAGGGGCCGCGCGCCCCTGGAACTGGTTCTAGCCGGCAGATGCGTAGTGAGCACCGGGGTGCCACTCCGCAGTCACCTTCGTGTAAAGCCCTACCTACCCAGAATACACAAACCCTGTCTGGGACAGTGCGAACACCGCCCTTGACAGGAAACCCTTTGTCCAAGCTCTCCTCGCTGGAAGGACTCCCAGCAGCAGGAGGTCAGACTCGTGTCTGTGGTGGCAGCATCCATTTTGTGGACCTGAGGCTTCAGTTAACTTTAACCGGGGTTCACAGTTACGTACATGTCGTGTCCCTCTAGAAGGGCGGAATGCTAACCTCGTCGCCAGAATTGGTGAGGGGGCAGCATCCCGATTCGTATGACACCTTACTCGACATGTCTTGATAACGCTATACCGAAGTTACCGATATGATACGCGTTATCATGGAACAGCTATTGGGTCTTGGTTCCGCAAGCTGCAATAGGAGTGACTGATAGGAACTCGGGTGTCCATTTTGAGTTTAGATATAGGGATACTATACCTACAGCAACGGGCGAGTACACCACGTTGCCCCAGCTGTCGTGCAGCCAGTTGTGTCAGATTTAGGTGGCCAGCCAGGGGTGGCATAATACATGCTTCAGCCCCTGGTAGGCCCTGGGTTCACCGATGCCCTGAGTTACAGGGTCTGACTGGGTGGCCCAGTTCCAATTGGGTAATGCACCTAAGGTACACGCATCAATTTAGTGAGAGAACAGCTAGGCTGTGGGTCTGATTGGCAGGCCCACAGCCCGAGAAAGTCGTAAACCAGTGAAACAAAAGCAAAAAGTCCGGGTGATCATAGGATTGCAGACCCTACTCTCCTACATGACCCCCCCCCCCCAAACTTTGGGACAATAAGCTAACCTTGACCAGGTGAGTCTTCTTGTTCTAAGTGGAAATACCTGGAGAGCCCATCTGCATTGCCATGATCAGTGCCAGGTCTATGCTCCACTGTGAAGTCCATCCCCTGTAGGGAAATGGACCACCTAAGCAGTTTGGGGTTTTCACCCTTCATCTGATTTAGCCATAGGAGGGGCTTGTGGTCGGTCTGAATCTTGAAATGAGTGCCAAACAAGTATGGCCTCAGTTTCTTCAGAGCCCACACCACAGCGAAGGCCTCCCTCTCTATAGCTGACCAATTTTTCTCTCTGGGGGTCAGCCGTCTGCTTATAAAAGCAATGGGCTGGTCATTACCATCAAAATTCAGTTGAGATAGAACAGCTCCCACACCCAACTCAGAAGCATCTGTTTGGACAATGAATGGTTTGGAGTAGTCTGGACTCTTGAGGATAGGTGCCGTGCACATGGCCTGTTTTAGGTCATCGAATGCTTTTTGACAGCTCGCTGTCCACTGAACCTTTTTGGCATTTTCTTACTCGTCAGTTCATTGAGCGGAGTCACAATCGATCCGTAATTTCTGACGAACTTTCGGTAGTAACCAGTCAGGCCCAAGAAAGCTCGAACCTGAGTCTGGGTGGTTGGAGGAGCCCAGTCCCTGATTGACTGTATTTTGCTCTCCAGTGGTTGAACTTGACCTCCACCGACAAGGTGGCCCACGTATACAACCTGTGTCTGCCCTATCTGGCACTTGGTAGCCTTGATAGTGAGACCTGCTGCTTGCAGAGCCTCTAACACTTTCCGCAGGTGGACCAGGTGATCCTCCCAGGTGGAGCTAAAGACAGCAATATCGTCAAGATACGCCGCACAGAAGTCATCCAGCCCAGTGAGAACGTGATTCACCAACCGTTGGAAGGTGGCAGGTGCATTTTTCAAACCAAAGGGCATCACCACGAACTGATAATGCCCACCAGGGGTAGAAAATGCGGTCTTAGGCTTGGCGTCCTCAGCTAACCTGATTTGCCAATACCCAGCTGTCAGGTCAAACGTACTTAAGTATTTGGCCGAAGCCAATCTATCGATAAGCTTGTCTGCCCTTGGTATTGGGTGGGCATCAGTCTTAGTGACTGCATTGAGACCCCTGTAGTCTACGCAGAACCTCATCTCTTTCTTACCGCCCGGGGTGTGAGGTTTCGGCACTAGAACTACGGGACTAGCCCAAGGGCTATCCGAGGGTTCAATGACTCCCAGCTCCAACATTTTCTGCACTTCACTTTTGATGCAGTCTCTAACATGATCGGGCTGCCTGTAGATTTTACTCTTGACGGGCAAGCTGTCACCAGTGTCAACCTCATGGGTACACCAATTAGTCTGACTGGGTGTTAGAGAGAACACATGCCGGAAGGATTGAAGAACCTGCTTACAATCCTCCTGTTGATGTTTGGAGAGGCTGCCACAAAAGACAACACCATCTACCGATCCATCGTCAGGATTCTGAGTGAGCAGGTCGGGGAGAGGGTCACTCTCCTCCTCCTGTCCCTCATCTATGGCCATGAGCAAACTCATGTCCTTCCTGTCGACATATGCCTTGAGCCTGTTGACATGGAGCACCCTGTGGGGGCTCCGGGGAGTTCCAAGGTCTACCACGTAGGTGACCTCTCCCTTTTTCTCCAGGATGGTGTAGGGCCCGGACCATTTGTCCTTGAGTGCTGCTGGGGCCACTGGCTCCAACACCCACACCTTCTGTCCGGGCTGGTAAACAGTCAAGACAGCCTTTTGGTCATGCCAAGCTTTCTGGAGTTCTTGGCTGGCCTTAAGGTTTTCGGATGCCTTCTCCATGTATTCAGCCATCCGCGAGCGGAGACCAAGCACATAGTCCACTATGCTGGTTGCAGGCTTTTTGAGAGGTCTCTCCCATCCTTCCTTCACCAAACATAGGGGTCCTCTTACAGGATGCCCGTACAAAAGCTCTAAAGGGCTGTAGCCAATCCCCTTCTGTGGGACTTCTCTGTAAGCGAATAAAAGGCAGGGAATCAGGACGTCCCATCTACGCCGAAGCTTTTCAGGTAGTCCATGAATCCTCCCTTTTAGGGTCCTGTTGAACCTTTCAACAAGCCCATTGCATTGTGGATGATAGGGTGTAGTGAACTCGTAGTTGACACCACATTCCTTCCACATAGCAGTTAAGTAGCTCGACATGAAGTTTGCACCTCTGTCAGAGACGACCTCCTTAGGGAAGCCCACTCTGGAGAATACTCCAACTAGGGCTTTTGCCACCACAGGGGCTGTAGTGGTCCTAAGGGGAATAGCTTCAGGGTACCTGGTGGCATGATCCACTACCACCAGTATAAACTTGTGCCCTGATGCTGTTGGTGGTTCCATGGGACCGACGATGTCAATCCCCACCCGTTCAAAGGGCACCCCCACCACAGGCATTGGTATAAGGGGGGCCTTTGTAGCGCCACCTGACTTACCACTGGCTTGGCAGGTGACACAGGAGCGACAAAACTCCTTGGTATCTTCGTTCATATGAGGCCAGTGAAAGTGTGAGACAAGCCTGTCCCACGTCTTCGTCTGTCCTAAGTGTCCTGCTAAGGGAATCTCGTGGGCCAAGGTACGGAGGAAACCATGCTGAGACAAGGGGATAACCAGCCTCCTGGTCATGCCAGGCTTGGGGTCTCTTGCCTCAGTGTACAGGAGTCCATCTTCCCAGTATACCTTGTGGGTACCTGTGGCGTTCCAAGCAGCCTCAGCAGCAGCCTGCTGTCTGAGGGGTTCAAGGGAAGGGCAGTCTAACTGGTCCTTTCCCAGGTCCTCTCGTGTGGGTCCCCCTGAACCCAGAAACTCAACTTGATCAAGTTCGAGCTCTTTAGGTTCAGTTTCCCGCAATTCCTGGAGGTCAGCCTCCTCTGAGACTTGATCCTCGACCTGGGGCAAGGGGGAAGGCGAGGCCTTAACCCGACTGCTCTTCTTCTTGGGAGGTGTCTGGTCCGTTGTTCCAGGATCCAGCACCTGTTCAGTGGGGCATCGTCTGACCTGTGACCTAGTCACAGCAAACACATGTGCTGGCAAGCCTAACATTTCCATGTGAGTCCGTTGCTCCACCTCCGACCATTGCGATGACTCCAAATCATTGCCCAACAAACAATCCACTGGGAGGTCTGAACTAACAACAACCTTTTTCTGGCCATTTACCCCTCCCCAGGAGAAAGCAACAATCGCCAAACTATGACTGGTAGTGACGTTGCTGGCATTGGTCACCAGGAAATCTGTACCTGGCATGATCTGTCCAGGGTCCACAAAGTGAGGTGTCACCATCGTGACACTGCCACAAGTGTCCCTATAGGCCTGAGACATTCTTCCATTTATTAAAGGCGTCTGTCGGTATTTGCCCAATGTATTGGGACTGACATCAGGGGATATATCGACATCCCCCGTACAGACAAGGACAGCCTGAGTGAGCGTACCAACTAAGTTGTCACCCCCCTCAGAACCCAAGGTTAACCCAACTAATCCCTTGGGAGGCGCACTACTACTGCTGGCTGTACTAGGGGGCACAGGTGCCTTAGGGGCTGCAGTAGCAAGAGTCTGCCCTCCTTTCTTGGTGCACTCACTAAACCAGTGAGTTTTACTTTTACAGTATTGGCACCACCTTTTCGATTGGCCTTCTTGATTCTTCTTTTTCTGGGAAGCCTGACCCCCCCCCCTCTTTGGGTTGTTGGGGACCTGTCGAAGACTTCTGGTCAGTTTGTTCCCCTTTCGAATCTTTACCCTTCTGGTCTGCTTTCTTCTGACCATCCTGGTTCTGGCCCTGGTTTTGCTTAACCCTTGTTCTGACCCATCTGTCTGCCTTCTTTCCCAATTCTTGGGGAGAGGTCAGATCCGAGTCGACAAGGTGCTGATGCAACAACTGGTTCTGACAATTGTTTAAAATCTGTTCTCGCATGATCAAATTATACAATCCTGTGTAATCAGTAACCTTACTGCCCAGCAACCAGCCCTCGAAAGCCTTAGTGGCACAATCAACAAAATCAGACCAGTCCTGAGACTGAGTTTTCTGGGTATCCCTGAACAGCAACCTGTACTGCTCAGTGGTTAGGCCGAACCCATCAATCAGTGTGTTCTTCAGGACCTGGTAATTGTTAGCATCCTCAACTCTAGTAGTGAGGAGCTTATCTCTACCTTTACCTTCAAAGGAGAGCCACAAGATAGCTGCCCACTGACTCTGGGGGACGCACTGTACAGTGCAGGCCCGCTCCAAAGCAGTAATCCATTTGTGGATGTCGTCCCCTTGCTTAAAGGGGGGCACTATCTTATTCAGGTGCTTAGTGTCTAAACTCCTGGGTTCCCGTGGGGGAATGCTGCCACCAGTGGGAATGGTCCCACTCAATTCTTGCTCTCTAGCAAAGGCGAGTCTTTCTTTGGCTAGGGCAAGTTCTTCCCTTTCGATCCGCAGATTGACTTCCCGCTCCTTCGCTTCGTACACTCTTCTCTGGGGGGATGTCATCCCTCTCCGAGCAGAGCCTCGAGAGCCATTGGTTCGAACGGATCTGTTAGAGCCTCTCGACAGAGACCTAACTCGTCCGTTCCCAATGTTAAGCTGGCCCGAGAGAGGCCCCAGGGGTCTCCTAGTACCAATCTCGTGCCGGCTTAAGTTGTCCTGAGTTAGCTGACTAACTATGACTGGACCTTTGTCTGCCTCGTCCCCAGATGTCTCTGGATCCTCTTCCTCCTCTTCGCCCTCTGCGGAGAGATGGATAAGGTCAGGGTCACCTCGGGTTCCCTCGAGGGGGGGCATCTCCATTTCTGGATGAGAAGGGTCGGTGTTACCCGCTCTCCTGGCATCATAAGTCTCCAAGAGACCAATCAGAAACGGAATGGTAGGGTTTGCACCCTGTTTTAGCTTACGAGATGTACAGATCTGTCGCATCTCGTGGAAGCTAAGTGTAGCATATCTGGAGGTGACCTGTGGAAGGTCGACTGACACAAGGGGAGACTCAGAGTTTCCTCCTTTGTCTGACATGCTGCTTCTAGTGTGGTGTAAGTGATGCACCTACCTACACTATGGGTTTACCTACTGATCCCTTGCTAAGAGTTGTAGCCAAGGTGTGCTAAGCCTTGAGGAGCTACAACAGCTGGTTCAGTAGAACTCAGAGTATTCTAAGCTAAGTTATATGTACCTGGAGTACTTATGCGATCTTTCACAAGATGTTCTTAGGATACCCGTGGTAAAACAACAGCAAGCTCAAATCCCAACCGCTGCTCACCAATGTGAGAAGTTGGCCCGATATGCAGCGTTCGCTATTCTAGCGACCACTATGCATCGGTCCAAACGACCCTTATGGTGATTGGTTGTAAGTCAACCTTAGACCAGCTATCCTAGTAGCGTGGATACGAGCAGTCTTCGGGCTAAACTCTAGAGGGCATGTTAAGCCAGCTGTTATACCATCACATACCCCTTGAACCCCAAGTGAAAGGACACCACACAAGTGTTATGAAAATAAACAGTGTATTTATTAGAATCACAACAGCCCTGGACTCTTTATGAGGACAGGGTACTAAGCACAGAACAAAACTCTTAAGAAAATACTTCAAGTGCACAGTTAAAACAAGTGCCCGAGGGCACAGAAAGTTCTAGTGGTCTCGGGCGGACCTGATAAGGCAAGTCGGAAGCGAGGGGCTCGGGACCCTTAAGTAAGGAGGCTATGCAGACACCGTAGTGTCGGAGTTACCTAGCCACAAGGGCTGCGGCTGCACAAGTCTTACAGGCGTCGGGGGTCTTCGCTGACGAGCCAGGAGCCGGAAGGAAGGAGTTGCTGGCCGGCGACCAGTGATGAATAGTTCGTAGAGATCCAAGCCTGGATCAGTGGTCGTTGATACCTGAAAGCAGAGGGGACCAAGTTCGTACTACTAGCCAGTAGTCAGAGGGTACCAGGAAGGCACCGTTTGGCCGTCACCTCGACTAGGTGAGTGGGCGACGCTAGGCTCTGCAGTCTCACAGACCAGGAGGCGTTGTCGGCGACCAGGATGGAGGTGCGAGCTGTCCCACGAAGATTGATGCTGTCGGCGTCGCTGGGCCCAGGATTGGGGCAACAAGCCTTGGCAGATTTCAGGGCCACGTGGTGGGCCTAAAATGGCGTCTTGAGTGGACCAGGAGGGTCCGGGGTGGTCCTCTCGTAAAAAGGAGCAGAAAGCTAGTCTGGAGCAACCAGACCAGCAGCGTTGGTTGTCGTTCGTCGTCAAAGGGTCACAAGCCAGCGGCTAGTGATCGGACAACGTGCTGAGCAGCGGCAGAAGGGTCCCACGCAGATCGTGGAGATGCTGGGAGACTGCACTTCGGTGCTGGAGCTGCTCAGGGTCGGGGCTTCTCGGACCCCAGAGCACTCACCAGAGAATTCCTTCGGTGGTCGTGCTGGTTAAGAAAGCGTGCAGGTTTTGATGATGGCCGGTCCCTCGAGGTCTCGTCGCACCCACAGATCTCAGCTGAGCTGACGATGTGGGTAGAGGTCAGAGGTGCCAGGGAAGCCGGTTCTCGTCGAGCTGGGCCGTCGGATTCCTGAGGAAGGACTTGCAGCAAACCGCAGAATTCTTAGATGGTGCCCGCTGGTGCAGGGTGACTACTCCTTAGCCACAAGGGAGAAATCTTGAGAAGAGTCTCGAGTCCTTTCGTAGAAAGTATTCTTGATTCAAAGATGATCTAATTTGGAAGGGTCCCCGCTCCGACCTTTATCCTAAAGAAAAGGGTGGGTACATGACTAGGTCCTGCCCTAGGGGTGGGACCAGAAAGGGGGGTAGTTACACCCCTCTCCCCTGCCGGACTTTCCCCAGGTCAGGGGCCGCGCGCCCCTGGAACTGGTTCTAGCCGGCAGATGCGTAGTGAGCACCGGGGTGCCACTCCGCAGTCACCTTCGTGTAAAGCCCTACCTACCCAGAATACACAAACCCTGTCTGGGACAGTGCGAACACCGCCCTTGACAGGAAACCCTTTGTCCAAGCTCTCCTCGCTGGAAGGACTCCCAGCAGCAGGAGGTCAGACTCGTGTCTGTGGTGGCAGCATCCATTTTGTGGACCTGAGGCTTCAGTTAACTTTAACCGGGGTTCACAGTTACGTACATGTCGTGTCCCTCTAGAAGGGCGGAATGCTAACCTCGTCGCCAGAATTGGTGAGGGGGCAGCATCCCGATTCGTATGACACCTTACTCGACATGTCTTGATAACGCTATACCGAAGTTACCGATATGATACGCGTTATCATGGAACAGCTATTGGGTCTTGGTTCCGCAAGCTGCAATAGGAGTGACTGATAGGAACTCGGGTGTCCATTTTGAGTTTAGATATAGGGATACTATACCTACAGCAACGGGCGAGTACACCACGTTGCCCCAGCTGTCGTGCAGCCAGTTGTGTCAGATTTAGGTGGCCAGCCAGGGGTGGCATAATACATGCTTCAGCCCCTGGTAGGCCCTGGGTTCACCGATGCCCTGAGTTACAGGGTCTGACAGGGTGGCCCAGTTCCAATTGGGTAATGCACCTAAGGTACACGCATCAATTTAGTGAGAGAACAGCTAGGCTGTGGGTCTGATTGGCAGGCCCACAGCCCGAGAAAGTCGTAAACCAGTGAAACAAAAGCAAAAAGTCCGGGTGATCATAGGATTGCAGACCCTACTCTCCTACAGTGAGCACCGCCATGAGACCTCTGGCAATGAGGAAACCCGCAATATGCTTTACGGTGCCGCAGCGGCACTGTCAAACATATTGCAGTCTCAGGCCGCTTCGCTATCGCCAGGGATCGCGGATCCCCAGTGGTTGCAGTGGTCTGACTACCGTAGTCATAATACGGTGGTCAGACTGCCAGTGCAGCAGTCCCTGAGGCCATCCCACCTCCACTGCAGGTTTGACGTTCCGATGGACCATCAAATTTGTAATTAGGCTCTTACAGGTACATGCATCAAAGTCCGGTTTTGCGATTCCTTAATTGCGATTTTTAAGGAATCGCAAATAAGGAATCGCAAAACGGGATGCATGATTTAAATCGCATAATATTTGTGATTTTGTAAAAATTGCAATTTTTACCGAATCGCAAATATTATGCGAATTCTATTTTGCGATTTCGCAATTCCCATTGATTCCTATGAGCCAAAAGGCCCATAGGAATCAATGGGAATTGCGAAATCGCAAATTAGAATTCGCAAAATGTTAATGCATTCCATGGGTGCAGTGGGGGGTCCAAAGGACCCCCCCCCCTGCACCCCTGGAATGTATTTTGAAGTGCATGTTTCACACACACATGTCCTAAGGACATGTGTGTCTGTAACATGACAGTGTATTAAAATGCAATTTTGAGCCTTTTAATACATTTTCGCAAATTACCACGAGGTTCACCCTCGTGGTAATTTGCACCCCCTAATTGCGAAATCGCAATTTTAAAAGTAATCATGCATTGCTTTTAAGGAATCGCAAATTTGTGATTCCTTAAAAGCAATCGCATTTTTGGAATTCGCTAAAATTAGCGATTTTGCCAAAAATGCTTGATGCATCCCAAAAACCTATTTAGGAATCGCAAACGGCCGAATTTACCGATTCGCACCGTTTGCACTTCCTAAATAGGTTGATGCATGTGCCTGTTAATCCTTTTCTCCCTCTGTGCACTTACCTGTTCGATATCCAATCTGACAATATTGTGACCGTCCATATTTTGGATGTTATATTCCCTACACACTCGTCACACCAGTGCCGGGGCAAAGCTTAATTCAATCTTGATCCCTTGATTCATGTCCTGCCTTACTGTAGCCCCAAGGGGGTAGGTTGAAAATGAGTTGTTACATCACAGGACATTTTATCTGATGTTAAAACATTGTGGTAAGTACATCAAGAGTATCTTTACATTGGGAGCTTTTTTGGGAGTACCTTTCCTTAGCAGCATTAAAGTCACACATGGCCATCATATCTCAAGTAGGAGTGCAAAAATGACATAATTTGCAATTATGCAAAATGTTGCAAAGAATTACATGTAATTATTAAAAATGCAAATACATAATTTTGCGCTATATTGTTGTGCAAAACGCGCCCTTGCAGCAATTTCCGATGCAAGAATGCATTTTTTGCACAGAAAAAGTGCAAAAAAACACAATAGTTGCAAACAAGAGCTGCTCTCTTTCTGGTTATTTGTTTTTGTTAACGTGCTTCTGTTGTATAATTCTGCCACAAACAATTATGTAGTTACACAATGTGGCATAATTTCGGGAATGTTGCATAACAAGTATATAACAGAATTCCCAAACTTTCACTACCATAATAAAATGTTCTCCTGGGTCTAGTTTCAAGTTATTTGTGGTGTTAGAGACAGCCTGCAAGGATGGTTTATTAGTTTCTTGAGGCCTAATGCAAAGAATGTCACACATTTGTTTTTAGGGCTCCTTAGTCAATTATTGTTCATTAACAGGAGCAGTTTCTGACTTTCCTGAACCCGAAGCATCCCTGGCAGATATGGTCAACCAACCCACACTAAAAAGTTCAAACCAGACCCCATTTTCTTTCTGTGTCTTTCTTTTCTATCTTGTTCTTTCCAATCACTCTCTCTAGCAATCTCTCTCTGCCTCTCTCTCT
The DNA here is from genome assembly GCF_964263255.1 of Lissotriton vulgaris. Taxonomy (NCBI): domain Eukaryota; kingdom Metazoa; phylum Chordata; class Amphibia; order Caudata; family Salamandridae; genus Lissotriton; species Lissotriton vulgaris. Next base: position 1,305,921,564 of record NC_141694.1, read on the forward strand.
TTTTCTGTCTTTTATTCTTTCTCTCTCTTGCTCTATCTCTTTCTGTTTTGCCTGCTTTGCTTCCAGCCATAAACTTTGCGGAAGCTGGGAACAGAGGAAACAGCCATCAGTCTTTAAAAAACAACCTACAATAGCTTCAGCCCCTAGGAAAATGCCCAATAGAATACATGGCCAGTCTACCCTTCCTCTTATAGAGACATCAATAAAGATTAATGTTTCAGCATTTGGCACCACATTCACTGGATCACAGATATTGAATATGGAAAAAACAAGAGGTAACCTCAACTAGCGAGTCCAAAGGGTTAAGAAATTGTTCCGGCTAGGTCATGCTCCATGTTTTACATGTGTATTTTATAGTACTTTTTAATACATATGTTACACATACATTAGAATTAGTTTGTAACATATTTTACATTTTTTAGATATTTTATAAAAATATTTCAAGCATAGTTATTCTTTTTGTTTATAATTATTGTATTATCTGCTTTATATTTTAGTAGGAAAATAGTTTTGTTTAGTTTTTATTATGCTACCTTTGTTCTGCTACCTGTATTTTGTATTCTGTTAACATCATTCTTCTGTAATTTTTGTTTCGATCTTTTGCCATTGCCTGCTGCTGCTCAAGTTTTAAGGTAAGACTTAATTCAATTTATTTTGTAGGGTTTGTGGGGTGGGGGATCTGGTTAGGTATTTTCATTGTTGTGGATTGTGTTAGTTTCTATTTTTTGTTTTTGTCTTTTGTTAGTTATCATTTTGGTGTAGCGTAGTGTAATGTGATGAGCCTTAAGTAATTTGTGTAGTCTAGGTTGTTGTAATACTGGTGTAGTTATGTTGAAAATGTTTTCTATATATTGTTGAGGTGTTCGTAATGTGTTTGGGGTGTATGTTTTGGAAGGGTGGGTATTTTTTTTATTGCAGGTTGTTGAGTCGCAGTAGCAGATTTTTCATATTTTTGGATGCGTTTTTTGCAGTACCAACTTTTGTAGGGTTATTTTTTAACCCAGAATACTTTTAAATTTCCTATTATTTTTTGGTTTTCCTGGAGTGTTTTTTTGTGTGTATTTTTATGGTATCCTAGGATTATGGATTATTGCTGTGGATTTATTTTTTGATCTTTAATTTTTGCATTTGTGGGGTCTATTTTTGCAAATTTTTGGATTCATTTTTTGTAGATTAATTGTGTATTGTGGACATCAGCACCAAAACTGTAAGTTAGATTTTTTTTATAATTAAGGTGGGTAATGTTATTGCTGCTTTTTTTTATTTTTTCTATTTACTTCTATGTCAGATGTCTCGGTTGTATCAGAGGGTGAGGTTGAAAGTGTAGACCTTGACCATGAATGGGCAGACGACAGAAGTCTAGCAAGTTCTGCTTTGATGGAAGAAGAGGAAAGTTTCTCAAACTCACCCGGGGGCGACAACACTGTATTAACTGTGCAGGAGATTGGTAATGTTCAACCACTACTGGTCCCCACCGATAATGGTTTCCCACTAGGAGATCCCGGGACTATAGTGCTTGGTCCTGATGTGAATATGGATGTAGAGAGTCAAAGACTCCTCCTTGATGCAGAAGATAGTGGTATCACTCTCTTCACAATTTATCAGGCTATCATGACCCATCGGGAGGAGATGAAGGCTGAGAGTCTTCGCATTCATGGGGCAGTGCGAAATTTGCAGAACTCAGTTCGTTGTATTGCGAAAACAAGTGCTGATCTTTCAATCAGAGTGGCTGAGGCTGAAGGCAGGATCTCTACAATAGAGGATTACTTTTCTGCTTGTAAAGCTGATGTCTCGGCCCTGCACTCAGTCCGGGACGATATGAATTGGAAATTGATTGATATTGAAAACAGGGCAAGGAGAAATAACCTTCGAATTTTGGGGGTTCCAGAGGGCTTAGAGGGGAAAGATATACGTCAATTTGTTATTGAGCTGTGTATGGAAGCCTTTCCCGAGCTAAAGGAATGGAAATAGGAATGGGAGCTCCAACGGGTCCATAGAATTCCTTTCCAGATTTGAGCGGGGTCCAGGGGTGCTGAGGTTAAACCAAGGGCAATTCTTATTTCTCTTAACAATTTCGTGTTACGTGAGCGATTATATGACCTGGCCCGTAATGCAAGGCTAAAAGTTGTGAATTTTTTGTTCGTCCTGACTTTTGTCAGGTTATGGTACAACTAAGATGGCATCTGCGCCAACTAATTTCCACTTTTCAAGGAAAGGGGGCACAAGCATTCCTAATAAACCCTGCGAAGCTCAAAGTTATTGCTAAAGATACATTACATCAGAGATCAAGGCAAAGGAATTCTTAGATACCCTTTAATGAGTTGCCCTATTCTGGTGTTCTGGTGTTTCTTTTCTTTTTACTTGAAAACTGACTCTGTCTCCTTTTTTCTTCTCACCAGGTTTACACATGAAGTGTCTCTTTCTTTTTCTCTATTCAATTATTTTGTCTAACTAGAGCAGGGGGGCCGGGGGTGGGTAGGAGAGTGCTCACTCCTTTTCTTCCCATCACATATAGGGATCACCCAGTCCCTTTGCCTCATGGGGGTGGGTTTGGTGGGGGGCGTGGCTAAGGCGCCGATGTAGGTAGAAGCGGGACTCCGGAGCTCCTCCGTGCCCGCCTCGCACCATCACATATCCTGTGCCCGGCTTGAACCCCGAGCCCACAAATGCATACAGGAGGGTCTCGGGAGCACAAGGGGTAAACCTGGAGGTCTGGGGGCCCCCGTAACTGCCCTCACCGAACTTCTTGCGGAGAGCGCAGCACCCGGAGGAACGAGCGCCCAAAATGGCGGCCACTGTCCCGACCTGAAACGCCTGGCGGCGGAGGCCTGGGAGCCATAAAGAGCCCTGGGACACTGTGGCTTTTGGCCGTTTGCCTGCGGAGGTCCCTTGAATCCATTGAAGGTGAGAGGCATTGGCGGGCGCCACAGAGTGAGTGGGACCGGAGGGCGAGGGGCGGCCGGTCTGCCTGACCCCAAGATGGCGCCGTCGTGTGACAGTGCCTGCCTTAACTGCCGATCGCGGAGTCCCTGAGGCCTCGTGGGGTGCTGAACCCGCCCTCCAGACGGTGGGATAGTCCGGGGGCCCCCCCGCCCGGGGAAGCGCGGAGCCCACACCACCAGCAGGCTAGCGTCACTCGGAAGTCGATGGTGGGGAGATTGGATGCGGAGATGCCGGCCACCCGCTCCTGAGAGGTACCCGAACTGAAGGCGGGAGGAGGCGGCTGCCTGACCGGAGACGCCCGCATACCGGGAACCACCCCAGGACTGGTACTTGCAGGCGCGAAGACAGCCTGGGACGCCCAGACGGGGGTGACCTTGTCAAGCGACCGAACGGGGAGCACTGGTGCCCCGCAGACCGGGTGGAGTGGGGCCTAACCCTTGCGCTGCTTGATGACTGTGAGCCCCGCCTGACAAGGGCCCAGAGGTGCGAAAAGGCTGAGTGTCTGCGACGGACCTGGTGAGGAGAGCAGGAGTACCCTGATTCGCCGGCGACCAACACAGGGGCACACGAAGCTTGTGGAATTTTAGTTTACGAGCTGAACATCATCTGCGCCAGCTTGTCACCCACGCACAATGTACACGACAGCCATTTTAGGTATCATGGTGTCCCTGTCCACGATCGATCGCCAGCGCGCTCCTCTGACCCTGCAGGCATCCTCCGCGCACTCTGGCTCCCCCCTCCCTCCCTCACATGAGCATAACCCTTCTCCTCCTGCATGACCCTGTCCTTGGCAAATCACGCCCGCGCCTGACCAACACCTCCTCTCCTTCCATGAATACCCCTCTGTTGATAAGCCACCCCTCCGATGTTCAATTGTCCACGCGGCATGAATACCAATCCTTTGATGACCCCTTCCCCCGAGTCCGACTGTCCACACAGATCCGAGGCCATCGCCTAAGCCGGGAGATACCATTTACTGCCCCTTATTGTATGAAGTCACTCCTCTTCAAAGGACCCACTATTGATCATGGCCTCCCCACCCCAGGGGATATGATCAGGCGCACACATCCTAAGAGTCGGCAGAACATTCAGCTGCGTGATGACCCCCTCCTCTTATCAGCAGGTTGAGGACCTCTATTGTAGAGGCATGTGGGGTGGGATTGACACGAGGATTACGGGGATGTCTTTTTTCCTTACTTCACAATATCTTGATTGTAATAAAGAAAGGTCACATGCCATAAACCAGTGTATAAGAGGCCAGGCCTCAGAGAGGCTGTTAGAGCACCTCGAGACGATACCTTGTTGTCTGATCTGATGTGTTCTGCTCCGTCGGAATAAACTTCTGTTTCCTGCCTTCTGGTCTCCGGCGCCTGCCTCATTGCTTGGTAATTTGAATGGTACAAAGGCGGTTAGCGCCGGGCAAATCTTGAAAAAGGTCATAGCCCTACCCTTTTTCAACAATTGGCGTCCCAAAGCGTGGGGCCCATCAGCGACACGTGGATCCAGTGGGAGAGGTCCCGACGACAGAGTGAACGACTGCAACGATCGGGAGAGCTCGTGTCCGATAGACCCTCGTCTGACAGCCGATCATCCGACCTTCACTAGATCCGAACAGACCTCTCTCGAGTGATCTACGGTCCTGACTGGGAACCATCAGGAGTGCCACGAACATCGCGAAGAAGAGAGGACAATCGGGCGCTGGATTCGGAAGACAGGAAACCGTCCATGCGGTCCGGGTAAGGTCGTGTAAACACGACAAACTGAGAAATGATTGTTTGTTTTGGATAATACTAGTATTACGCTTTGTTGATCCCTCTGGAGATTCACCGCCTGCAAACGGAGAAACAACAGGCTCTCTCTTTGCAAACAGTGAAGGATAGGTGACGCAGACTTTTGTCCCCATTGTAATCCGTCGTGCCTATCTTCCTCCCCCACTGTTTTCCCGAACTATCGTTCGTGGATTGTTGTCTGGAGATCCTCTGTCTGCAAACAGGGAAGAACAAGGTCTCTCTTTGCAGGTAGAGAAAGAGTGGGTAACGCAAAACTTTAACACGTCGTACCCACTTATTCTCCCCATTGATTGTTTGATTGACCGTACATTAAGTGTTCGGTATTGGTTCTTTTGAGGTATTCACGGCCTACAAACAACGTAGAATAGAAATATTCTGTCTAGTCTTTGTCCGCCGTGATAAGATAGGTAGTGCAGACCTTTGTCCCCGTTGTAACCCGTCATGCCTATCTTCTCCCCACTGATTGGTAGCCTGTACAGCCCGGACCGCTTATTAGAGATGAACCATCCAGCTCCACTGGAGGGCACCCCTAATAAGGACATGTTCACTAAGCATGGACTAGTCGCTATAGCTTATACTAAGCTATGGCATAAATATACAAAGAAGAACCCCGAAAGTCAGTCAGTCAGTTGATGAAAATAAAATAAAAACATTAGAAATAGCGCTCCAGAAAAATAAGACCACGCCCACTATGCTCGATAGTATTGGCATGTGGCGCAAAGAAACGGAACAACGACAGAAAAGAGAAGAAGCAAAAATAGGGAAAGAATTACGAAAGGCAGCCCACTTAGCCGCCAAGCAACTAGAAGATGAAATAAAAGAAAGAAAAGAAGCTGCACAAAACCAAGAATCAGGGTCGACAGGTCAATGTCCTGTTAGGACCCCCTCTGCGCTCTACCCTGAATTGCCCTCCAAACAGCGGGCGAACGATGAGTTACTGCTAGGTCCCCCAATCATCTACATGCCCCCTCCATATGCTCCCTGCCAACAACGCCTGCAGGCCCAGATTACGAGCGAGAACGGCCTTAGCGCTAGTGCACCAGCCCTCACGGCCTCCGCACCAGCCACATTAGCAGCACCAACAGATGCCCCCGAGGTTAGCGAGCACCCACCAGCCAGATCTAACAGATTGAGCAAAGATGAACGGGATGGGATTGACAAAATAGCAAAGACACTAGTGGAACGAAGGGAGAGCGAAGAGTACACTATGAGTATGTATAACTCGCATGCCGATAGCCACAGACGGCACTTCATTTTGCGATTCAGCTACCACACCCTGAACGCATATGAGGATAGGTATCAGAGTAAGGGCCCCGCTAAACTGACCACACTGTATAGGAAGATCGATGTCGGAGATGGGACTGAATGTGAGGCGACAGACCTCTTCATGCAGACGCTTGAGGTCTTCCGCCACCTCACGGAACAAAAACCAGAAACCAAGGTTACAGTCCCTGATACGACCTCAGTAGAAGTAGCCAACACTATGATGCCCATCAGAGAAGCGGCTCCATATTGGATTCCGCCACGTGGTCTGGGGACAAACAATGATATTAATCACGCAGATGCAAAAGGGAGGGTTGTGTACAATTGGGTTTACCAACCATGGGACCGACAAGATATCCTAACCTTTAGACAAACTCTGCCCGATTAAAGAAAGAATCCGACAGCGTTCTATACCGAGATGAACACAGCTCTGGGTTCAACGATAATGACTTTAGCGGACATTGACTTGTTTTTCGGGTTATGCCTGCCTGCTGACGTGTGGAAGCAAATCCGGAAGGCTGACCACACAGATCTGTTCGGGCACACCTGGGAGCAACTCGGTGAACTAGATAGACAGCGAGAGCCGGGAAGGAAACCAGTAAAAGACATACTAGAACTCCCAGACAAATTAGTTCAGAAGTTAAAGACACTGATCCCAGAGAAAAAAGTAGATTGGTCGATAGTCACGGCCTGTCGTCAGAAACCCCAGGAAGATGTATCAGAGTACTTCTCCCGATTCGAGACAGTGTTCTCCGACTACAGTGGCCAAGACATGACCACCGCAACCGGACAACACCTGTTTGTACAAAACTATGTGAAGGGCCTGTCACAGGAGGTCTCCCAAAAACTTCAGACGAGCGAGAGTAGTTGGGGGGCCTCCAAACCCGCAGCAATACTACAGATGGCTCAGTATTACGAGCACCAGAAGAATGAGAATGATAGGGCGTCCGAGAAAAAGAAGAAAGATTTGAAAGAAAGGGTGATGATAGCCCAGATACAAGGTATAGCGATAGGACGGGAACCCCAAAGAGGGAACTACCAATCGACCGCCCCCAGAAATCCACCTCCTAAAGATAACACCCCAACACCCCACAATGGATGTAGAGACATTGACAATGACCAATGCGCCTTCTGCAAAGGATTCGGCCATTGGAAATCCCAGTGTCCGGTTCTGCTAGAGATGAACAGAAATAGGGACCCCAGGGATGTGGCGGGTGGTCCGAGAAATAGAGGACAAGGACGAGGGCACACCAACGACAACAACAATGACAGGTCAGGGAGATTGAACACATTTGACCGCCCCCGACAGAACCAGTATCAACTATCCGACGGTGAGAATGCCCCCGATTTTGCATAGGACTGCCAGGGGCAAGGGAGGGATCCAGTCGAGCTCTGTGTTGACCAGCAAGGTCCTTATGTCACTGCTAAGGTCCTGGGTACAGAGTCTCCATTTTTGGTAGACACTGGGGCGACACGTAGTGTGTTATCAAAACGACTGATTCCAAGGGCACCCTTGTCTGGCTCACACATTACATCGATAGGTTTCGATGGGACGCCCTCCACTAACCCCCTGTCCGTGCCTATCACCTTTGACCTAGAAAGCAACACCACTGACACAACATTTTTGCTCTCCTCCAACTCCCCCGACGCTATTATGGGCATTGACTTACTGAAACATTTTCGAGCTACCATTAGGTGCTCCCCAGATGGAATTCGAATCATCCTGTACGACAACCCAGACATACCCAAATCCTGCCCCTCACGACACATGTGCTCCATAACTGATGCTGACCTGTCCTTGCTTGATACCCTGCCTCCGTACCTGTGGGCCAAAAATGACTCCGATGTGGGACGAATGATGATTGACCCTATTCATATAACTGTAAGACAGGACGCTATGCTCCCGAAACTCCCACAATATCGGATATCGCCCGAGGGCGAGAAGGCACTGGTAGCGATCATTCAGTCTCTGGTGGATGCGGGAGTGGTCGAAGAAGTAGTTAGCAATGTCTGCAACAGCCCAATCCTACCTATTGTTAAGAAGCAAGGCGAAGGAGATGAGAAAGCGTACCGCTTCATCATCGACCTGCGAGAAATTAACAAAGTGGTTGTACCCCAATACCCCGTAGTCTCAGATATCACCACCATCCTGACCCTCATCCCGTCCACTGCCACCACCTTCACTGTTATCGACCTCAAGAATGCGTTTTTCTCTATCCCCATCCATCCGGACAGCCGTTATCTCTTCGGCTTCACCCTGAAATCCCGCTCGTACCGATTTTGTAGAGCTCCCCAGGGGTACACCGAAAGTCCTAGTATTTACAGCCAGGCCCTTAAAAGACAGCTGGACGCTGTCCAGCTACCGGATGGAGTGGTGTTGATCCAGTATGTCGATGATATCCTTTTGGCAGCCGACACCACCCCACTTGCAATCACAGCCACTGTTCAACTCCTACACTTTCTTGCGGAAAATGGCCATAAAGTTTCCAAAAAGAAATTGCAGTTCTGCCAGCCACAAGTGACATACCTAGGCCATCTCCTGTCCAAAGAAGGGAGGAAACTCACACCCGACCGGATCCAAACCATCCTAGACACCCCCGTCCCAAAGACACAAAAACAAGTCCGCTCCTTGGTTGGCCTAACCTCTTTCTGTAGACAATGGTTACCCAATTTCAGTCTCATTGTAAAACCCCTACTTGCCCTGTTGGCCAAAGATGCCCCCTTCCCGCTCCCTTGGACCCCTGAGTGTCAAGCATCCTTTAAGGAATTACGAGATGCCCTCTGTTCAGCACCCGTCCTGGGAACTCCGGATTACTCCAAACCCTTCTCCCTCTTCACCCACGAAAAGGAGGGGTGTGCATTGTCTGTCCTGACTCAGTCTATAGGTCCAAAGCAGCGCCCTTGTGCCTACTTCTGCGCCACTCTTGATCCTGTAGCCAGAGCTTTGCCCGCCTGCCTTCGAGCAGTAGCTGCCGCTGCTGTCTCTATCCGTCAGAGCGAGGGAATCGTACTTTCCAACTCCCTCACTGTGTTAGTACCCCATGCAGTCGACACCCTTCTGAACCAAACCAAGACTCAACATCTGACTAGCGCACGACTGACAGGGTACGAATTGACACTACTTGCACCCCACATCACACTAAAGAGATGCACGACTTTGAATCCGGCCACATTGTTGCCTCTACCTGAAAATGACCCCGACGTTCCTCCCATACACGACTGTGTGACCCTCACGGACGAACAAACTAGGAGTAGAGTTGACCTCCGAGATACTGCTTTCACTGACCCCGATGGAGAGCTATGGGTAGACGGCTCATGCATCAAACTCCCAGATGGCACCACTTCAGCTGCCTATGCAGTTACGACAGCCCGAACAGTAGTTGAGACAGCCTGCATCACACAACGATCTGCCCAGGCAGCAGAGCTGATAGCCCTCACACGAGCATGCATCATAGCCACGGGGACCACCACGAATGTATATACAGACAGCCAGTCACCATTTTGGGCTCCTGTGGAGGGAGAGGGGATTCCTGACGTCCCACGGCACCCCCATCCTTCACGGAGATCTGGTCTCTGCCCTAATTGAAGCGGTTCTCCTCCCCAAACGACTAGCAGTGATCAAATGCCAGGCACACAAGAAGGTGACAAACTTAGTCGGACAAGGGAATGCACTGGCCGACATCACTGCACGAACCACAGCTGAGAATAGGACGGTGACCCGCATGTATGTGACCAGGTCACAAGCAGAAAAATGGACTGACGCAAGGGAAATGATCAGAGACATCCAGTCGGCCAGCACCCCTCACGAACTGACTAAGTGGGCAGGGGAGGGTTTGAAGGACGATGAGGGCTGCTGGCGAACAAAAGATCTAAACAAATGGTTGCTGCCTGACTCATACCTGATCCCCATACTGACAATGGCTCATTCCCCCGCACACATAGGATCTGCACCCATGATCGAACTCATTTCCAAAGTCTGGCACAACGACAAAATCCCCGACTCAGCCAGACGCCTAGTCCAGCAGTGCCTTATCTGTCTACAGCACAACCCCGGGAAAGGAACTGTGGTACCCCGGGGAGGGTTTGGGACCCCCAATCACCCCTTTGAGGTCCTTCAGATGGACTACATCCAGCTAGAGAGATGCCAAGGCTTGAAGTATGTGCTAGTCATTGTATGCGCCTTCAGCAAATGGGTAGAGGCCTATCCCACCCGTGACAACACTGCCATGACTACTGCCAAAGTACTACTGAAAGAATTCTTTCCTTGCTATGGCCTTTGTCGAATTTTATGGAGCGACAATGGCCCTCACTTCATAGCCGAGGTTATCCAACTGATCCTAAAGGGATTGGGGGTGAAACAGAGATTTCACGCAGTCTTCCACCCCCAATCCGCCGGCCTGGTGAAACGCCATAATGCCACACTGAAGTTGAAATTGTCGAAAATAGTGGCCACCACTGGACTTAAATGGCCAGATGCCCTCCCACTGGCCTTGTTATCGATGCGCTCCACTCCCACCAAACACCATTTGACCCCCTACGAGGTTGTATTCGGGCGACCGATGAACCTCTGGACTGCTCCCAAACCAACCTCCATTCATGACGTCCCGGACGTCCTACTATCTGATTATTTGTGCAAGTTAACTAAAACATTGTCTGTCATTCATCAACAGGTGCAGCAGTCCATCCCCGATGCTTCCAGGGGCCCCGGCCACGACATCCAACCGGGAGATTTCGTTCTAATACGAAACTTCCAGCGGACCAAGAGTCTGGAACCCCGGTAGACGGGCCCCTGGCAAGTGCTTATCACCACCCGGACAGCACTTCGAGTGGAGGGGAAGCGGCACTGGCTGCACGCACACCACTGCAGGAAGATCTCCTCGACCCTTGCCACGACAGACAACGTCAACACCCAAGAAGAGCTCCTGAACAAAGATCGACCAACATTGAACTGTTATCCCGATACTGAGGCACTTGAACTTGCAAAATTCTCTGACCCCACTGTGCCAACCAGAGAAGGGTATTTCCTGCGTCGAAAGGAGGGAGCTTCGGTTAAGTAGGCCACGGACTAAGTGGAATCTCAGAACGGTGACCTAAACGCAACCAAGGGTTACCGGGAGAGAAGCTAAACGAAGTCTGTGGTTCTGCCCGCTACCGAGCCCCTTGAAGATGATGGAAGCGCCAGATAAGAAGATGATGGAAGCGCCAGATAAGAAGATGATGGAAGCAACAGGAAATACCCACTATAGAAATCCAAAGACTGACAATTTGCACAAATCAAAAACAATCACCATCTTTATTGTCTTCCTCTTCTGCCTCCTCCTCATGACCTCCTTCTGGCTTCTGGAGGAAAGCACACCGGCTCATGAGGCATTGCTGCCCACTGCACGACCAACCCCTATGAAAGAGCATCACCTAATCTCCCTGTCGCCTCAGCTCCGAGAAAGGCGCAGGGAATTTTGGAACAATTCCTTCGTGCAACTGTTGCACCAACACAACCTTGCTGCAAATGCTACGAACTGCTGGATCTGCGGGTTGCTCCCGCATGCCACTGGACACTCCATCCCCTTCATCCCTTCTCCTTTCTCAGTTCACGGCTCCTGCCTCGCCTGGTTGATCCTCATGCAAGAGAGCCACAAGGACAACGCCACTTCCAGCCAGACGGTGTCGCACTTCTACTCTGGGTTCTGGCTGAATAAAACCGGAAAGACCTCTGCTCCTCTGTGTCCTGCGCTCACCGGCGCCACCTTCCTTAAAGACATTCCAGCCAAAGAACGTGTCGAAGTACAGGTGCTCCACAATCCAGCTAGATCCACCTTCTGTCATCTGCAAAAACAAACTACCGCCACTCTGACTGTGGCTCTGTCTGTTATCAATGTCACAGGTCTTGTGTGTCTCGAAGGCCAGGGAACACAGCTGGTGGGTCACAGTTCCTGCCGAATCATCAGAACATTGGACTCAGTTGACCCCCCTTCCTTTGTTGCTTCTCCAAATATGTACTTTGTGTGTGGCACCAAAGCTTACACCTGGCTCCCGAAAGGTTGGAAGGGTATCTGCTACATTGCCTTCGTTCTTCCCCCAACGTATGTAGCCCCTGCTACCCATCACCGGCAGAGGCGTGCAAATGACATTGAACAAGCCGACTCCACTGGAGCACAGTTCCTGGATGCCGCAAAGGGACTTGTTCCTCTGTGGGGCCCAATGGCAAACAGCCGCGCTATCCGACACCTGACCCAGGCAGTAGAAACAACGATCAACATCACGACTGGTATCCTCGCTAACAACACGGCTGAGCTTCAGGCGGTCCGCCTTGTGGCCCTTCAAAACCGCCTTGTTCTGGATGTTGTTCTAGCCGATCGAGGAGGGGCATGCCGTATCATCGGATCTAGCTGCTGCACCTACGTGCCAGATACCTCGCCTTCAGTCTACAGAGCAATTGAGCACCTCCACAGACTTTCCTCAGAGGTTCACCAAGAACAAGAAGGATGGTCGCTTGGGAGCTGGTTTTGGGACACTTTGAAGGACTGGGGTTGGAAGTTGTTTTCCTTCGTACTGATACCTGTTGTGATATTATGTGGGTGTTGTCTAGGTATCCAATGTCTGCCATCTTTATTCAGCTTAGTTTCTAACTGTATGTGCCCAAAGACTTTGGACCTCCAAAATGAGCACATGAGTCCCCTCTATGAAGTGGAAATACGTGGCCTTATGGGGATAAATCCGAACTGACAAGTTGGCGAGACATGTTAAAAGGGAGGACTGTGGAATTTTAGTTTACGAGCTGAACATCATCTGCACCAGCTTGTCACCCACGCACAATGTACACGACAGCCATTTTAGGTATCATGGTGTCCCTGTCCACGATCGATCACCAGCACGCTCCTCTGACCCTGCAGGCATCCTCCGCGCACTCTGGCTCCCCCCTCCCTCCCTCACATGAGCATAACCCTTCTCCTCCTGCATGACCCTGTCCTTGGCAAATCACGCCCGCGCCTGACCAACACCTCCTCTCCTTCCATGAATACCCCTCTGTTGATAAGCCACCCCTCCGATGTTCAATTGTCCACGCGGCATGAATACCACTCCTTTGATGACCCCTTCCCCCGAGTCCGACTGTCCACACAGATCCGAGGCCATCGCCTAAGCCGGGAGATACCATTTACTGCCCCTTATTGTATGAAGTCACTCCTCTTCAAAGGACCCACTATTGATCATGGCCTCCCCACCCCAGGGGATATGATCAGGCGCACACATCCTAAGAATCGGCAGAACATTCAGCTGCGTGATGACCCCCTCCTCTTATCAGCAGGTTGAGGACCTCTATTGTAGAGGCATGTGGGGTGGGATTGACACGAGGATTACGGGGATGTCTTTTTTCCTTACTTCACAATATCTTGATTGTAATAAAGAAAGGTCACATGCCATAAACCAGTGTATAAGAGGCCAGGCCTCAGAGAGGCTGTTAGAGCACCTCGAGATGATACCTTGTTGTCTGATCTGATGTGTTCTGCTCAGTCGGAATAAACTTCTGTTTCCTGCCTTCTGGTCTCCGGCGCCTGCCTCATTGCTTGGTAATTTGAATGGTACAAAGGCGGTTAGCTCCGGGCAAATCTTGAAAAAGGTCATAGCCCTACCCTTTTTCAACAAGCTAGCTGCCCGCCAGAATGGTGCGAGGAGGCAGGAAGAAGGGCTTTGATGCCCTGAAGTTGGATGACCCGGGCCACCTCGTGGAAGAAGATGCACCGGGGACTGGTGCGGGGAGCTCGGCCTGCCCACGGGATCCGTCCTTGGCAGACATCATGCAGGCGATTGTGGCGTCGCGGGAAGCTCTCAAAAAGCGCATGGACACCATCGGATCAAAACTGACCTTGCTGAAGGATGACCATAGGAAGCTAAAAGAGCGAGTGGCGACCACGGAGGTAACCCTGAAAGATCTTCCTGGGGATGTAGCTGCTCTAAAGACATCATTGGCGGAGTTGGCGCAGAAGGTACGAGTGCTGGAGCTCAGAGCTGAGGACAGCGAAGGACGCTCTAGACGCAATAACCTCCGCCTTGTGGGGGTCCCAGAAAAAGTGGAGGGGCAGGATGCGGTCTCCTACCTGGAGGGCTGGCTGCGGTCTGAGATAGCCCCAGAAGGACTTTCCCCATTTTTTGCCATTGAGCGGGCGCACAGAGTCCCTGCGCGCCCTCCCAAGCCGGGAGGGCCGCCACGACCGATAGTACTGCGTCTCCTGCACTTCCGAGACAGGGACCACATCCTCCGGAGGGTAAGGGACCTGCCGGACCTAGAAATCGACAACAGCAAGGTCATGGTCTTCCCGGACTTCACTAGGGATGTGCAAAGACAAAGGGCCTCCTTCCTGGCGGTCAAGCGGAAACTGAGGTCGCTACAGCTGCCATATGCCATGCTGTTCCCGGAGCGGCTGAGGGTCATTGCTGGAGAGCATACCCACTTTTTCCTAACACCTCAGGAGGCCTGGAGCTGGTTGGATGCCAGGGGGGAGTCGAGCGCAGATCCCCCCCGGAGACCTCGCCCAGGAGGCGTTCTACGGAAACGACGCCGACGCAAGGTTCTGGTTCCCCGTTGGGGTGGCCATCAGCCAGGGAGACGCCAGCCCCTCCAGTAGCGCATTGGAACAGTCGAAGGTCAGTGCTCCCAGCCCTGGCTCCAGCAGTGGACACGAGCTTTCAGAGACGGAAATGCCGGTGGTGACTCCTCAAACAGCAGATGGAATCCTTGGCTGAGCTGGATCGCAGGACACTGATCACGAATGTAAGGTACTGGGGTGCGGATGGGGGCTGCTTCCGGACGCTATGCAGTGAGGTGTGGATACCTCCTGGGACTTATCACTGAGATGTGGGGGGAGGGAAGAGCCGGGAGGCCTCTCCTGAGTGTTTTGGGGGGGGTGGGGCGGGGCGGGGGGCTTCGGGCCTGCCTGGGGTCGGCGTCACGGCCACCCTAGCCCTATTCTACTGTGATACACCTTTGCTACTTGAGTTTGGATGGGGTTTCCATGTTGGTTGTCTGTCCTGGGGTGTGGGGGTTGGGGTAGTTTGCTTAAACAGGTTGGGGGGATGGGGGTGGGACCTGGGCTTGCTGGGGGGGGTCTCTGAGAGGGTAAATGGAGTACGATGGACTCTACAATGGGATCCGACTTAGGCTACAAATGTCTCACGTGGAACGTAAGGGGGATGCATACAATGCATAGGCAACACAAGATCCACTCCTATTTAGTCAGGCGGGGCATTCACATTGCCTTCCTCCAGGAAACACATCTGCTAGCTAAGGAAGGAAAGGCGCTGCAGCGACGTTGGAGGGGGCAAGTCTACCACACTGGCTACTCTGCTTATGCTAGGGGGGTGGCCATTTGGATACGGGCGGGGGTACCTTTCCAGTGCACACAACAGGTAATTGACCCGGAGGGGAGATACGTAATGGTGCGGGGCAAGCTGGATGGGAGGGACCTTAATTTGGGTTGTTTGTACGCCCCGAATGTGGACCAGCCTGCATTTCTCTCCCTGCTGTCCAACAAACTGGCCCCGTTTTCAGTGGAACCCTTGCTCCTGGGCGGAGACTTTAATAGTGTGACTGACACTGCCCTGGACAGATCGCACCCCCCCCCACCAAATGCACCAGCTGGCAAACTGGCACTGGCGCGCTCCGCCTGGCAACGCCAGTGGGATCTGGTCGACTCGTGGAGGGCTAACCACCCGTCGGTCAGGGACTACTCGTTCTTCTCCGCTCTCCATGAATTGCACGTCCGCATAGATGCCTTCCTGTGCTCCCAGGACGTGCATGCAGAGGTGTGCCACAGTGAGTATCTCACGCGCTCGATCTCTGACCATAACTCGCTTCTCGTGCGGCTGCGCTGGTGGCAATACCGACCGAGGATCCCAGCCTGGAAACTGCGCCCGAGGCGCTGGACGACCAGCTCTTCCGCACCACAATAGCCTCGGGCATCGACGCATACTTCCAGATCAACGCGGGCACGGCGGGCTCAGCCGCGATGGAATGGGACGCCTTCAAATCGGTGATGCAGGGCCAATGCATAGCGACGGCGTCGGGTGTGCGGAGAACCTTGCTAGAGGACATCGCGAGGGAAGACGAGAAATTAAGAGGGCTGGAGAGGGCGAGGCCTGAACGACCAGACACACACGAGGCCCTGCTGGAGGCGCGAGAGGCGGTGGCAGCGACGGTGGAGCGCCTCCGGTGCTTCGACTACAAGGCCTACCTTACACGCGCGCACTCGGAACGCGACAAGTCAGGAGCTCTTCTGGCCTGGCTGGCCAATCCGGCTCGCCGGAGCTCCGTCATCCTAGAACTCAGAGACCACGCGGGGGCGGCGCTCTTTGACCAACAGGGGATTAATGGGTTATTCTATGATTACTACACGGAGCTTTACCGCAGCAGGGCCCTCCCTTCGCTGGATGAATTCCGGTCCTTTATGGAGGATCTTGAGCTCCCGGAGCTGGGGGAGGAGGACGCGAAGTGACTCGGGGACAAGATCGAGGAGAGAGAGGTGCGAGTCGCCATCAAGAGCATGGCGAGGAACAAGACCCCGGGCACCGATGGATTCCCAACGGAATTTTATCTCACCTATGTTGATCTCCTTGCGCCCCGGCTGACGTGGCTATACAATGAATCGAAGAGGCTGGGTAGCCTGCCTGCGACCACCGGTGAGGCGCTAATCGTCCCCCTGCTAAAACCGGGCAAGCAACCATGGGACAGAACGGCGTATCGCCCATTGTCCATGCTCAACCTAGACTACAAGATTCTAAGTAAAATCTTGGAGACACGTTTGCTCCCCACATGCCCATGCTGGTTCACGCGGACCAGTCGGGCTTTATCCCGGCCCGCAACACGGCGCTTAATGTGAGGCGGCTCCTACATATACTGGAGGCAGACACCTATGACGGCGACGAGGCAGTGGTGTTTGCTGTTGATATGGAGAAGGCCTTTGACAGCCTAGAATGGCCTTACCTCTTCCACGTCATGCGCGCGTTGGTCCTCGGTGAGGGCTTCGTGAATTGGACGTCGCTGCTCTACCAGAACGCGACGGCGAGGGTCAGAATGGGCAGGTTATCTCTGAGATGTGTGTGGTGGGCAGGGGCACCCGCCAGGGATGTCCTCTCTCCCCCCTATTGTTCGCCCTGGCTGTTGAGCCCCTCGCGGCGCGAGCCCGGCTGGGCCGAGCGTTTCGGGGACTAGACGTCTATGGACAAGTGCACCACATCGCATTGTATGCAGATGATCTGCTGATGTTCCTGGCGGACTCGGCTGACTCCCTGCGTGGAGCTAAGACCCTCCTGCAATCTTTGAGCAGAGTGTCGGCCTCTGAGTGAACTGGGCGAAGTCCCACCTATTCCCAGCCTGCCCACGAAGAATATGCCCACAAACCACAGACGGAGTGACGTGGGAGGAGAGGAGTCTGCGGTACCTTGGCACCTCGATCTTCCACGATAGGGCGGATATCCTTGAGGGAAATATTGGATCGGCAATCAGGCACGCTAAAGGGAATTTTGACTTTTGGAGCACGCTCCCATTGTCACTGATGGGGAGAGTGGCGCTTCTCAAGATGGTGACCTTGCCTCGGCTGCTTTACTTCTTCGGGACTCTCCCGATCTGGATCCCGGCGAGCTACTTTCGGCGGCTGCGGACGATGGTCATCGGCTTTCTGTGGGGGACGGGCAGACGCAGGGTGGCACATGACACGCTTCTCCGCCCTCGGTCGGACGGGGGGTTGGCAGTGCCAGACTATGAGCTCTACTACCTTTCGGCGCAACTGCAATGGCTGACGCAGTGGGTGGCTAGAGCCAGGAGAAGGGAGGACGGCTCGGGAGAACCGGCAGGCCCGGTCCAGGTGTTATCCCGGATTGTCCTGGGACTCCCGATGGGAGATTTCCACCTCACTCATGAATTTGCGACAGCCCGAAAATGCTGGAACAGGTATCGCCGTAGGGGTGGTATCGCGGTTCCATATGCGCCTGAGATCCCACTCAAGCTCTGCGGGGCGCTTCCACATGGTGGTTCGTGGCACGGACTAGAAGGCTGGGACCTGCAGGGGCTGTCGTCCATGGGTGACCTCTACGAGAACGGGGTGCTGTTGCCTTTCGACCTCCTGAAGGACCGCTTCGAGTTGGCGGGGGGGACTTCCTTCTTCACGCGGCGCTGACGGCGGCGATCTGCAAACATTGGAAGTTGGGCATGACGGAACCGCCACTGTCTCTGGGCTGCCAGTATGTAGTGATGATGGCGGGGACGGTCAAGGCTGTCACATGCCTGTATCGACGCATGGTCTCGGAGGCCGTCGCCCCACTGCTGACCGTGAAGGCGAAATGGGAGGCTGACCTGGCGACCGAGATCCCTGAGGAGGCGTGGAATGGTATACTGGAACGGGCCCGGAACGGGACGCGCAATGCTAGGTTCCAGCTGATGCACTTTTATGTCCTGCACAGGGCCTACTTGACCCCTGACAAAGTACATAAGTACTTCCCAGCCCATCCGGCGTCCTGCCCGCGTTGCCCGGCGGACGTAGCCGATTTCCAACACATGTTCCGGTCCTGCCCTGAGTTGGGTTCCTTCTGGAGAGAGGTAGTGGATGTTCTGAGGGAGGTAACGGAGAGGGACTTACAACTCACCATGGCACACTGCATCCTACACTGGTTCCCACACACATCAAAAAACAAGGTTACTAGCAAGTTTCTGGACCTGGGTCTCCTCCTAGCGAAGCGGGCCATCACGTCCCAATGGAAGGCGACCAGGGGCCCCACGGGAGAGCGGTGGAAGGCTGAGCTACATAAATGGGCCAGGTGTGAGGGAGAGCTTCGTATGCAGGCCGCACTCAGGGCAGGCAATGACGCGGCTCAGGAGAGGGCCAGGGCATGGGAGAGGCTGGTCCTAGATCTCACGCTTCTGGACATGGACGAGGAGGACACCCCGGCGCATAGCCCAGCTCCGGCGGAGCGCCCGCCTGACGGAGGGGTGACCTAGGCCCCCTCCTTTGCTCCCCTATTTCCATTGTGATCGCTGACAGCTGGTTGTTGATAGCTCCTGATGGCTCACTTCGGATCTGACCTAATCGGGAGGGTTGAGGACTCGTACTGGTGGTACTCTAGCACGCCTGGGGGGGTGGGTGTGCGGATGGGGGCGGGGGGGCGGTTCTGGGAGTAGGAAGGGGGGTAGGAGGGGTCGGGAGAGTTTGGAGGGGACGGAGGGCTGGTTGTTCAGTAAATGTAAATGTAAATGTAAATGTAGTGGAGCTTATATAGCGCACAGCTACCCGCAGTGGGTGTCCCGGCGCTTGCTTAGGGAACCCGTCCTGATATTCCCCTGTGTGATAGCCCCAGCGGGTATCCACAAGGTGAAAGTCAGGCATCCCGCCGCGAGGGGCCATTGTGGAGATTAAGCAAGCTATTGCCCAGAGTCGCAGAGTGTGAACCCGTGAGTCGAGAAGGCACCGGAGCGAGAATTATCGAGTCCGTGGAATTTTTTAGCCCAAGACCCGCCGAGGCGGGGAATTGAACCCTGGTCCAGGACCGATCTCAGCTTCCGGTCTGCCGCCTCTAACCCCTGAGCCACACTTCTGGTAAGGAGTGGCTCTTGGTTCATTTGGACAGGGGGCACAGAGGAGGGAGCGGAAGGACTGAAAAGCAGCACTGCCATTTCCCAAACATCTGGTAGTTATTGGACAACGCAGAATTCCCCAGCGCAGTTCTTTATTCATGATATCGCCGCTCAACCTCCGGGGTGTGAGCTAAATGGCTGTGTGACACGGGGGTGGGGAAGTTGCATATATATTGAACAACAACGGAAATGGCACAAAAGCACTGATTGTATCACCTACCTTGCTGCAATAAAAAGATATTTACAAAAACAAAATGGGGGTGGGTTTGATGTGTGTGGGAGGGGGTGGGGGGTGGAAGGGTGTTGGGTCTGGGGGGCTGGGGGGCTGGATTGGGGCCAGGGGGCAAGGAGCAGAAGGAACAGAGGTGTGAAAATCGGTTATTTAAATGTGCAACCACAGCAGTGCGACAATAAATCATTAGTCTCAATTTTTTGCTTTTTTTTGTATGACAATGGATACATTTTCTATTTGTTCTTGGAATGTCTGTAGGTTGAACAACAGGAAGAAAAGGGGGGTTATGGCACAGATCCTTAAAACTATGGGGGCTCAGCTCTTATGTATTCAAGAGACACATATTGTCTGGAACAACAGGGCTTGTTTGAAGGATCTGGGCTATGAAGTTTTGGCATGTACACGACAGAGATCAACGACAAGAGGGGTGGCCATCTTAAAAAAATATGGTTGGGGCTGTGTAAACGTGCAAAAGCAGATCAGCATGGACGTTGGGTGATTGTTGAACTTAAGATTAATAGTGCCCCAATCACTATTTGTTCCGTATGCGGTCCCAATTTGAATGATGCAGATATGTTAAAAGATATCAGTATTGAACTGGCTTCCTGGCCTTCACTCCTTGTGATTTGTAGAGATTTCAGTCTGCATTTACCTGCAGATTTTCATATTCGCTATAATTGTTGTTATGCAGGAAGAAAGCAAAAGACCTTTAGAGCTACTAGGGGTATTATCAAGGAGTTGGGGTTAGTGGATGCGTGGTGGCTCTAAAAATCTGGAGTCCCCGGTTACACGTTTTTTTCTGCTCCACACCAAAAGCACGTTCGTATTGACTATTTTTTGCCCCCATTGAACTATTAACTAATGCCAAGATTTATATTTTTGCCAAAATTATATCAGACCACAATCCCATTATCCTTGAATTAGTAGTAGATATCTCGTCTTGTCTAAACAATAGCTCTTGGACTTTTGAGCGTCAACTACTATTGGATCAGCCTTATTTACAACATATGTCCAATTGGATACCCGAGTTTTTTAAATTTAACACTGGCTCCACCTCAGTTGGCATATTTTGGGATGCTTTTAAAGCTCGAGTCCGTGGAGAAACACTCAGCTTTTCTATCAAGAAGCAGTGCAAGATTAGAGCTAAACAAGATTTAGAATTGGCCAAATTGCGTGATTTAGAGATTGGACTGATGCAAACAGATAGTACTAATCAAGCATATGAACAGGGGGTTCAGGATCTCGCTATTCAAAAAATGAAAATATATGAATGTTTCGCTGATAAATTAGCTGCCCAAATAGCTCTCCATCGTGCTGACATGTATGAGGTGGGCGAAAACTCGGGACGTCTATTACCCAAAAGGTTGAGGCAGAGGGCTGTGGCCAGGAATGTAGATGCAATACAAGATGCAAATGGTCTGATACACACTGATTCGGAAAAAATATCGAGAACATTTAAGGAGTTCTTTAGCAATCTTTATTTAAATGAAGATTCTCCCGATACTGCAGACCAGGTTGCGGAGTTTTGGGCTGATCAGGAGTTCCCTAAACTTTCATCCACCCAGAGCGAAGCTCTAGAAGATGATTTTACAGTACAAGAACTTGAGTCTGCGATTGTATCCTTAGCTTCAGGGAAAGCGGTTGGTCCTGATGGATCCCTTTGGAGTATTTTCATACTTTCTTTTCAATCCTGAAGGAACATCTGCTGAAAGTTTGTGTAACTGCACAAAGAGGCTCAACCCCGGCTTCGTGGCAGAATTCTATAATAACCATGTTTCTAAAAAAGGATACATCCCCTCTATCTACTACCTCGTACAGGCCAATCTCATTGATCAATGCCGATAGCAAGCTTTATTCAAAGATTTTAGCCACAAGACTCTCTTTAATCATTTCCTCTCTGGTATCACATCTACAACATGGCTTCATTCCGGGTCGTGATACGACAGATCATGTGCGGCGCGTTATTGCCTTGATGGACTGGGCTGAGGCTACCAAAATCCCTATAGGCGTTACCCTGGTGGATGCCGAAAAGGCATTCGACAGGGTTGCCTGGTCCTTTTTATGGGAGGTGCTTTGCTTGAAGGGGTTTGGGCCAGGAATCCTCCAGGCAATTAGAACTTTGTATCTGGCTCCTAAGGCATTAATTCGCCTAGCTGGAAGAGACTCTGATTCTTTCCCTATCTTTCGTGGTACAAGGCAAGATTCCCTCTCGTCACCGTTATTATTTGCGTTATATATTGATTTTTCCTTGGCAAAATTAACCACCTGTAGACATATTAAACAAGTAAATATAAGTGATTTTGAGTATAGAGCCCTCGCCTATGCAGACTATATTGTTGTCATAACCACTGATCTACCGCTGGCCTTAGTAACTATAGAAGATCTAGCTGGGCAGTTTGGTCAATTCTCTGGGTACAAGCTAAACATAAATAAGACCCAGATCTTATATGTGGGGGGTGAGCCCCCGAGGGGTATATCAGTTGTAACAGAGGCAACATATTTAGGGATCAAAATTACCTCACCCATTAATGAGATTCCGGGAATCAATATTAATCCGGGGTTTAGATACAGTCAATTCCACCTTAGAGCGTCTTAATCACCTTCACTTATCATTAAACGGCAGAGCAAATGTGTTAAAAATGTTGGTTCTCCCCAAATGTCTTTATTTATTTAGATCTGTCCCAGTAAAATTTCCTTTAAGTTGTTTTAAAAAACTAGAAAATATTTCCTCTAGATTTCTGTGGGGGTATAAACGAAATAGAGGGGCTCTTAAAAAAGTGGCACTTCCAAGAGCTACTGGGGAGTGGGGTATTCCATATTTTTCATTTTACTATTGGGCATCGTTTTTGCAATTTATCTCCCCTCTAGTTGTAGGAGAAAAAAACAAACTATTGCCATGCCATAACCCCTCAATATACAAATTTGCAATTGATGAAGGGGTCAACCGATGTTTTTTGAAAATTTTGGCACCTAGTTATTACAAAAAAACTAAGTTTAAAGTGCTGATCTCGTCTTTCTCGATTTGGAGACAAAGTAAGCGTCATCCAGGGCTTCCTCAAATAAACCGCTATACCCCTTTTGATTCAGCTGGCCTTCTCCCTATTGTTTTTCGAGATGTAACAACCAGGAACTGGCATCAGCTAGGTATTAGCAGTCTACAGGATATGTTTCAAGATCTTCAACCCCTGTCTTTCATTGAGATACAATGTAAATATGGTGTACAAAAGAAGGATTTAAATTTTTTTTTACAAATTTGCAGCTATTATGGGTCGCTTGGGCAATATAACTCTCGGTTCAAGAAAATTCCTTTGATAGAGGGGATGGGAAAAGGAATGTCAATTTTTTTTTAATGTAAATTTAATACAGATATTGCCAGATGATTTAGATCAATGTCAAGACAAATGGAGAACTAATCTAAACTCAGTGACAATTGATCTCCGTCCCTCTATCACTTTGGCTAATGAAGTGTTGATCTCTGGCAGGATGCGGGCACAACACTACATGGTTTTGTATGATTTATATTATTCTCCCAGGAAAGTCTCTAAATGGTGTACCGGTGCTGGAGCCAGTTGTAGTAGATAGGCTTGCTACGCTGCAGATGCGCAGCATATGTTTTTTTTATGTCCTAAGCTTTCAGTCCTTTTAATGTCTATTCAACAGTTTTTGATAGAGATACTTGGTTCTCCAATAAGTATTTCAGCAGAGTTAGTGATGTTAGGTATTGATTCTAAGGTGCAAAACAGACCGCAGGCCCGTGTTGCTTTTCTTTTTATTTGTATGGCTGTCCTACGCGCCTGTATTACCAAGGATTGGATATCTCCAGATCCCACGTTATTTTCCTCTTGGAGGGCACAGTTATTATCCATGTATAATATTGAAGTTGCTATACTTAAAACTAAGAATATTCGCAAGAGGATAAGAGGGTTAAAAATATGGGCCCCTATAACTGAATGGATTTAATACACGGTGGAATGGTTTCTTTCTTTGTTTGCATATTTTGGCAAAAACTTTAATTGCATTTTTCTTTTTATATATACAATTTTTTTTCTCCTTCTTTATCCTTTTGCCGTTATGAAGTATAGAATCATGTAAATCCTCCTGGATGTTATCTCTCGATTTGTTTATATGTTCAAACTGTATTCCCGATGTTGCTGTTATTGTTTATTGTTTATAGTCACTGTTCATCCTCTGTTCCTTGCAGAAAAAATAAAATAAATGCTTTTTATTTGTAATATAAAAAGTCATATACTATTTTATTTCTACCTCATGTGGCATTTTTAATGCATTGTGCCTTAATATGCCTTTGTTGTCATATATTTTGATATATATTTTTAATACTTTTGTTTTATAATATTAGTATTTATCAGTTCTATATTCTATAATATTGTATTTATATTGATGTTATAGACTGAGGAGTTACAGAAATTAAACAATAAATTGGTTACAACATTATTTTGTTGTGCAGTAGGTACTTTGGGGCCAATTATTATGTCGGGCGGATTGCCCCCGCCAGGTTGGCGGTAGCCACCGCCGGCCTGGCTGGGGCAATTTGCCCGACATCATCTCCAGAATTCCCCTGCCATATTAGAATAACAGAGGGACCGGGGCGGACGGAAAGACCGTCCGCCGCTTTTCCGCTCCGGTCGCCTTGCGGCCGGGGCAGAAATGTTTTAATATGGTGGCGGTGTCTATGAGGCACCGCCAGCCATATTAGGATGCCCTTCCTGACATGCGGAGACTCCCTGCGGGGGCCCATGGCAGGCCCCCTGGGAATCTGGGGTGGGGGGTGCACATGGGGGGTACCCATGGTACACCCGCATTTCAAAGTGCAACATGGCAGGCACCGCACGGTGCCTGTCATGTTGTGCTTTGAAATGCCCAACCTGTATTTTTACCATTGCCGCGGGCGGCGCTTTCTGCACCACCCGCCGCAATGGTAAAAATACAGGATGCACCCGCCTGTGTGGCGGGCACATCCTAATGCTCAAGGCGGGACCGCCGCTCCTATGGCGGGCGGTCCCATTTTGCACGAGGATGGCGGGCAGGCAAAGTCCACCTGCCATCCTAAGGGGGGCCTTTGTGTTGACTTCTATTGTTAGTGAGATGTTTAATTTGGCTAGAGTATTGTTTTAGCTACCATTTCAAAATGTAGTCCTTGGTTATTTATAAAAAGTTGCACTTCAAATTCTGATGTTTCATGCATCTCTTTGGTCTGTTTAGATATTTTAGGTTTGATTTGGCTTACTGAATATTCTATTCTTAGTTGTTGTTAGCTTTGTAATATTTAAGGGATTTCTAGGAATTTATATAGGTAGGGTGGCTTCAACCTAATGCAGCTTGTAAGGCGTTTCCTCCACAGCGTTGTTTATTTTGGATTGTTGGGCTATTGCGCTGTCATACACATTCCACCATGGGATGTGGAATTTCAGTTGGCATCTGTGGCCAGAACTGTGCAGTCTGCCAGCTCGAGCACCTTCAAAGTAGTCCATGAGGGGAGATGTTTGTTTGAGTTTTTATTTTGTTTAATAATTCACATTAGGTTGCACTTTTCTTGTTAGGTAGTAGTGCGGAAATTTGGGAACAATTAAAATTTTTATATTCTTCATGAATGTTGCAAAATTGTGTGAAGGTGCCTTCCACGATCCACCATGCAAATTGAGCTAGTCTGAGTAAATTGTTATGTGCTGCATATATGGTTATTCTCCTGTCGTTATTTCTATTGCAGTGCAGGAGAAATTGTTCTTCATTATGTGTTTAACTAGTTGATTAGAAATATTAATATTTTTCTATCTTCTAGGAGCAGCACAGTTATGCGTTGTCGATTTTCTAGTATGCGCTTTTAATCTTTTTAGGTTGTGGATTGTTGGCAGTTGACTTGTAATGTGCTCAGAAACTTTAGATAGTATGCGTTTTTTTAAAGTTCCAGTGGCTTCCTGAGTGCTAGTAGTTGCTTCTCAGAGATCTTGAAGGACATGCCTTACTTCTATCTCTGTTACATTTTACGGTTTGTAGTGTTCCCTAACATTAATTACAGTGTCATTTTTAGTTGTGGCCCACCCATTACAAGTATTAGCATAATATCTAATACATATTGAGTTAACATTTCCGATGCTTGTGAATTTCTTGTTGTATGCGTACCCCATGTGAGATAACAATTGTTTGTCTGTCTGCAAGGTCATATATGTAGTTCTTTGTGGCATTGTATCTGAAAATTTAAAAAGTATATATTAGTTATTTTCTTTTAGATGTTATTCTGTTTATTACTAAAACTGTAAAATGCATTTCTATTTACTATATTTCCTACTTACATAATTTCTATCCTTTTTACATGCTCTTTATTTTTTTTCGGTTTCTTGTGAATTTAGTCAAGATGTGGATAAAGTGGGGGCATCTTTTCCTTTTAGATAGAAAGTGTATGTTTAATGTTGAGTTTAAAATATCATTCATTTAGATTGGGGGCTGGTTTGGGGTTAGTTTTAGGTTGATATATTATGGGTTGAGTTTAGAGATATTTTTTATAACTTTTACTTGCTTGTATTGCGTTTGTTCACTTTGATGTCAATGAAGTTGGAGTTGGTATGGAAAAGGGCTTTTTCATTTGCAATGTTGATGCAGAATTTACAGTTTGGGGACATAAATGAAAAGGTAGGGGCAGGCAACAGCTTACAGTGAAGCAGAATAGAAAGTGTGTGCACTTAAATCACATGCTCACCCCTAAAACAAGTCCTGCTGGTAATGAGGCCTAATGCCAAAGCCCAACAATACTTCTGTGGGGCACTATAACATATTTATGATCAATTTTCCCAAACTTGCACCTGGCACAAGGGAATCGCAGGGTTTTCTTATTGACAAAACTTCCCACTGGCTCAGGAAAATAATAGGATGTAGATCTATCATAGCATAGCAGGACTTAGAACAAAGGTAAGTGACCCCGAATGGGGATCGTTCATAGATCTCCACCACATAGTGATATTTCAGGAGACATGGGCAAAAGAACCACCATTTAGGTCAGGGTTTATCTCCTTC
This sequence comes from Lissotriton vulgaris, assembly GCF_964263255.1. Classification (NCBI taxonomy): domain Eukaryota; kingdom Metazoa; phylum Chordata; class Amphibia; order Caudata; family Salamandridae; genus Lissotriton; species Lissotriton vulgaris. The sequence continues at coordinate 1,305,948,436 of NC_141694.1, forward strand.
TATGTAAATGCAACAACTTCAGCAGCAGGCAGAGCCTCTGGTGAGCTGCTGAGATGGATAAAGACGGCCATTATCAATAAAATCAAAAGAATTCCAATCGAGAGTAGGGACATTTTGGAATTAGCTATCACCACAGCCCACACCGCTGTGATTAGGAACATTGCCATCTTTAATATTTGGTTACGTTTACCTATTAATCAATTCCAGGCTGCTACGGTTGACCAACTCTTTCACTCTCTTTGATCAATTGCCCCTTGCCTGGGCTAAGATCATTGCATGGGACTGCAACACCCCAGTGTGGCTAGGGACAGTGGATTTAGCCACAGTAAGAGCAGACACTGAAATCCAGGTGGGGCTTCGTGCCACCAGGCCTATATATTAAAAGCACTCTAAGCTTGCGGAACAGATCACAGATCTAACGATCACACACAGCATGAGAAGATTGAATGGCAACACTCCAGCCGCCCTCCACCTCGCCCAACCTTCAAAAGAGGCATGTGCAGAAGCTACATGGATCACATCTTCTTGGACACTAAACTCGGGCCCTGTGTGATTGACATGGAGGTCATACCAAGAATGGATAGTGACCACGATGCACTGTTCGCCCAACTTCAAGTTAGCCCATTAACAAATGTATGCCTACAGAGGAACCCCTCTCCTCCATAAATGCTTTAACTAACAATGGACGGAACATTAAATGGGTTCATATCGAAGGGATTAACATGATTATACAATTATATCATGATTATATTCCAAATTTACCTTTAATCTGTGGAGACACTGGCCCCCTATGAGCGGGCCGAGATAAGGTTGGTAGATTTTGTATCCCTGCATTGTGAATTGATGGATCAATGGAAAATCTACTTTACTTGTGAGAGTAGGACAGGAACCTCCATGGGTGGCCACCCTGGATTGTTCATGGGTGAATGCGGGGCTGCTAAACAGCTGTAGTTGATGCTGTCAAAAAAGGTGAATGTAGGAAAATCATTGCAACAAGAAGGCAGTATATGGCAACACTGGCTCAATGCAAGAGAAGCTGGGAGGCATCCCAATGGGATGACCTCACATATTCACTTGCTAAAAGGAACTGAAAGTCATTCTGGACACTTTTAGCTAATGGAAATTGCACCATTGACAACCACCTAGAAGCAGTGGTATAACCAGATGATTGGGTTGCCCACTTTTCTGGTTTGTACAGTAAGTCATCTAGCGACCCCTTGTCCCCTAGTGATGATTTTATAGTGTCTAAATATCAATCTTACAATGAGGAAGGGGATTGTACCCATGTGGAGTTTGAGCTGGAGAAAACAGAACCGGCCCTCCCGCAAATGAGTACGGAAAATGCTCTTGGCTCTGACGGCATCCCAGGTGATTTGTTCATAACTCAACCAGACATCTGGGACCCTTATCTTAACACCTTGAGCAATGCCTCATTGACAATAGTCAAAACATCTTTTGCAGGCAGATGCTGTCCAGACTCCATATGTGGATTACTGACAATAATGTTCTCTCAGACAGCCAAGCAGGATTTAGACTCAGGATTAGCATAGTTGATTAGGTCTTTTGCTTCCTGACGGTGTGTTGGGCATACATGGCCCTGAAGAAGGATCATCTTTACCAGACCTTCATGGACTTGAGAGCCATGTTTGACCTGGTCCCCAGGGACAGCCTGTGGAGGGTCCTGGAAGATTATGGCATCCCCTGAGACTTGAGAATACTAGGGTATTGCATCTTGAAACATACGCGCAGTCAGGTGGAACACAGAAGGTGAGCGCACACAAAGAATACAGATTAACCGTGGAGTAAGGCAAGGCTGTGTCCTTGCCCCCATGTTGTTTAACCTATACATAAATGGAGTGGATGATTGGCTGAGTGATTGTAGGCATAATGCACTCAATCTGTAAACAAAAGTGCTCTGATGTTTGCAGATGAGACATTGCTCCTCTCCAGAACCTCTAGGTACTTCAGATCAATTTGTCTCCTTTTGTAAGATGCAGGAATTATAGATAAATACTAACAAATCTAAATTTATGACACTGCATCCTCACCACTCCTTCAGAGGTAGAATTAAGGTGGAGGGGGTGTTCTTTGAGCAAGTAAGTAATTTTGAATATTTAGGTGTCAGGTTAGCTGACAACTTGTCCTGGGCCCCCCAAATAGAAAAAAGTAGAGATGAACTACACCAAAGGGGATTTTAATTGGTAAGAAAGCACAGGGCTGCTCATAGTGGTGCTAGTACTCCAGCCCTGGAGGTTTACATGGATAATGCAATGGCAGAGGCCCTATATGAAGGAGAGATTTGGGGTTGTGCTGACTTGCTCCCCCTAGTTCCAGCTGAAAACAAGTTTATTCAATGATTGCTTTGCTTGCTCTCAAGCACCCTTTTGTTACCCCTAAGCATTAATCTGGCAATGAGTAAGGAGGATTTGTTGGCTCTCTTGAAATCTCTCTTGTACTGGGTACAGCTGTGGACCACAGTGAAGCTGCCACCCTATAGGGACGCCTTATCCAAATGAATCACCTTATACAGAAATCTACAGATTTCATGGCCCAAAAAGATTTTAAAAAGTCATGCACAGCCCTACAATGGAGGAAATATAGTACTCCCTAACCAGAATGACCAAGGGTACATCCACCTAGATAAAGGAACTTTTCTCTGAACTTTCATTGGTCAATTCCTGGAATAATGTAAAAGAGGGGAGCATTTCGGATACATTTTTGCAATTTAAATGCTCATCCATCTGTGAGCCCTTTCTAGATATGGTTACATCCTTGTAGGCTAAGAGCTTAGATATCAAATTCCGGATAGGCAGCTTACCCCTGAGGCTACTAATGGCCAGATGGGATAAATGCACACCGCCAACTCATAACTGCCCCTTCTGCATGACTCCTAAAATGGTAGGGCATTTTCTATCCTGCCAGGTTATGCCCAACCATTGAAAAGATAGATAAAACCAGTGGGCACAAGTTGCTAAGATGCAAAATGAATGAACTGATTGTTTTTGCTACTTCCTGGTATCGCCTTTAGGCTGCCTCCCCCCAATTAATGCACTGTTGTCACGCCCCACTAATCTCCTTATAGTTATTGCTGCTATTTAAGTTGTCATTTTAAAGTGGAGTTTACCCATTGACATTTTACATTTCAAATGCTGTATATAATTATGTTTTAACTTCCCTCTGTATGAATTGATTACCCAATGTATGATTAATGTATTAGTAACCTTTGGAAACAATGTGTATTAGATTTTAAATATCTACTGATAGTGACATACAATGATTTTCACAGAGATGGAATCGCCCACCTCTATTACACCATCATATTAAATTGGTATAAAGATTAGGGGCCTTATTTATGAAGGCCTTGCGCCACCGGTGCGTGTCTTTTTCCCATTTTAAAAGTCACGTAAAAGTGGCGCAAGACCTTCATAAATAAGGCCCTAGGTGTAGATTTTATCATTGGTCATGGAGGACTGAGATAGGTTTTTGACTATGGTTTTTTCTTGCTCGTCGATGCAGAACTACATCAGGGCAGAGAATTATTGCATGGAATCCCTTCTGAAAATGACCACCAGTTTTTAACAGGCTGTGTATTTATAATGAAATAGTTTATGTACGTTTTATTTGTAACTTTTATTGCCTTATGGCCAAAATATAGTTTATTAAAAAAAAGGTAGCTATTAGTTATTTTGTTATTTATTTAAAAGTAAAATGGAAGCAATGTTTGAAAATATTTTTCCAGTTTTTAGGTTAATTTATTTACTAGCAGTTATTCGTGGATACTTTTTGGAAGTGTTGATCCTGGGTTTTCTTCTGGAAATTTGACAGAGATTCGTCTTCTTCAAGTTGTAGCATTTTTAGTGCTAAGGTAGCTGGCTTTTGTGCTGTTTTTATAATGGTGTGTTAATTAAGTAAAGGGTTCTACTCTTTATTTTAGTTTAAGGTGTATCTTATTGGTTTTTTAGTGTGAGGTTTGAACTTTTTTCAGTTTGTTCCTTATTTGGTAAATGATAATTAAGGTTTATTTTATAGACAACCCCCCCACACAAGCACGTGCACACACACACACACACGCATTTTAGTATATTGTTATAATTATTTACGTATAATGATATATGTGTGGGGGATCTCACAAAAGGGCCATCCGAGGCCTGTGCACTCACTTTTTTCAGTGTTGGCATCTGGCTGCAATGGCACACAGTCCCGCAGCATTCCTTTTCTAGGGCTCAAGGCAGAGCCAATACTGAGAGTCGCCATAAGGGCGTCCATGCACAACAGCAGTGCAGAACATGCGCAGGCGTGCACGGGCCAAGGGAGGGCATGTCTGTGTCCGTCTGTAACTTTTTGAGGCTGGGCTGGGCCTACTCTCTTGGCCCCTCCACTGGGACATTGGGAAAATGAATGTTTGGGACATTGCGTTTAGCCTGCAGTAAACCGAGGCACCCTACAGAGGTAATCCCTTGAACTTCTTTATAACGTTGGCAAGGACTAAATAAGTATCTATGTGATGACGCTGTGTCTTGTTTCAATTGATTTTAAGCCTTGGCTTACTAGGATTGAAGACCTGGGTAGACGGAAAGTTATACCGGCCCCAAATATCACCAGTTTCACATTGGATATTTTTTTGCAAAAGGCTGTGGGGGAATCAGAAACAAAATTGAACTTATGGAGCGAAGACTTTCAGTAGTTTTTACCCCATCATAATCTCCCCAGGTTTCTGCAGATATTATTATTCGTGACACCGAGCCCAGGACTTCAGTACCACTCTCTTCAGTGTTGAACATTATTGATAACACTAACGCTTCTGTAACTGCTAATACACATAAATAACAAAACCTAATACTGAACAAGGAGGAAAGCACATGCCCACAAGCTTTAGTGGGGAAAAGGTAAAAGACAGAGGTGGATCCCAAATCAAAAGGGGAGTGCCCAGTATTAAAAAAAAAAAACTTTGCAAGAATCCTTAAAAGGAAATTTTACTATGATAAGAGGTGGACAGGGTAGGGGGGCCACATTGTAGAAAGTGGACACTTCTTTCTTCAATTGAGTTAGCTAACTGATATCAGAAGCCTTGAACCCTATTTTAGAACAGCTGGGAGACATTGAAGAACAGCTCCATCTTGTGGTGAGGCAAAAGAAAAACCAATACATAGTTCACTGAGGGATGCGGCTACATAAACCAACAAACAAGAAGTCAGCCCTTATGAAAGGGGTACTTTCCCAACAACAATACATATCTTGAAGGAGGTTTCCCTCAATAAGTCTTTTGTGCCAACTGAAAGGGACTCTTTGGAAACAGTGCCACATATGAAAAATCAAAAAGTGGGTCAAGGGGTTAGTACCACTAAGGCGAAACAATTTGGCCAGGGTTTACAGAATAGTGGCAGACTGCAAAGTGTCAATCCTAATTGTTCAACATATGCACCTGCTTGGGGGGAGGGGCGCAAAACTTGCTACATTTACCATCAGAGAGCACCCGCTATACCTTGATATTAACAGAATACCCCCATTGCCATCGGGCTATCATGAAGACTGTCAAAGTCTTATTAATATATCAGCCCATTGTTGCATTAGAAAAATAAGAATGTCAGGTGAAGCTAATTGATAACATCATCATGGCATGGCAGGTGGGCTGGTTAGGCTGCACATCGAAATCTGTGGAAGGAGATTGTGTGGTCTTAAATTTCAAGGACCTTAGGTGTGTGCTTTTTGTGTTGACACTTCTTAAGGAAATGATGGTTGAGAACGTCCCACAAGGGCATATCCTTCGTTTTTTTGTTATCCTCCCCATATGGGACTTAGCTCATAACAAAAGTTAGATGAAAATGGGCCCTTGCACTCCAACCTTATTTACCCACAGACGATGAACCAGTCAAACCGTTTTGAAGAACTTTCTGGGCTAACTGATATTGACTGACTACAGGATCTGCCCTACCAGGTAGACAAGGTGGGGGGGTTGAAATTCTCAAGTAATAACCAGCGGGAATTGAATCCTGAGGAGGAAAACGGATCTGGAGAAGTGGTATTGTCCCTTGCTGGTATTTCTGATGTATCTGCTACTGTAAATTCGGGGCAAGCTCAGCAGGATAATACCTCCTCTAATTAAATTTTTTTATCATGGAACATAGCAGGAGTGCGTTCAAAATTGGGGAATGAGGATTGGTTGGGTTTTATCCTAGGTTTTGATCTCTTATGTTTTCAAGAAGCCTTGTCCATGGAAGATAGTTCTATAGACAGATATTGCTCTTTCTGTGTCCCTGCAATCTTGTCTTCATCAGTAAGGGCCAACAGTGGTATTGTGCTTCTTATGGCTGTAAAATATGGTTCTGTAAAAGCCAAATGCATAAGCTCATCTCCCTGGTATCAATTATTAGTGATGTCTGGTTTGGCCAAGGTTGAAATATTATTGGTGAACTGGTACTATAATATATTTGACAGAAGTAATTGCCAAGTAATAGTGTCTCTGCAAATGAAAATTACCCAAGCCACCGCAAAGTGGCAGCCATTATGTATTCTATGGGTTGGAGATTTTAATTGCACAACTTGCAAATATGGTTCTCAACATGTGTGTGGACCGGAAGACTCTGAGGGACAGCCCTTGGTTCATTTTTTTCATTCTCCCCAAGGCAAAGCCCTAAATTCTATTTTGGTAGCAAATGACCTAAGTTTTTAAAATAATTATGACTGCAACTTCTCTTTGCAGTGCCCAACCTACCCTGGTGGTGGTAAAGTCAGTTCTATTGATTTTATGTTAATGACAAAGAATTGTACTTCTTTTGTACAGGATCACTATCCTATCATTGTTTCTCTTAATATACAGCCTAAGACGAGGTACAATGATAGACACCCGATTCAATACAAACCTAATAAAGGAATTATACTGATATGGGGTCAGGTAAACCGATCAATATTTGAGCAAGATATCATCCAAAGAAACTACAATTTAATAGATGGGTGCCTGAAGCTAGATTCTACCCCCGGCTGAAATGGTACAGGAGTTTGAGCTGCTCTGTACCAACATTGCCCAGAGGCTGGTTAGGAATGTCCCTCAAAAGAAATCCCTAGAGGCGCTTTGGTTCAACACTGAATGTTCTAAAGCTCATAAGGAACTAAAAAGTGCCCTCGTGTTGGAGAGCTAATCAAAACTATGAGGTATGAATACAAAAAGTGATAGAATGATGGAAGTTGGAACTGAGGAGGTTGGCGTGGGTGGATTTGGAAAGAGCAGGTTCTCTCAAAGTTTCCCCAAAAAATTGGGAAATTATTAATCGCCCATTGTTCACTGAAGATGTGAGACTGATGGACTCATTGTTCTTGGGTGAAGCACGGTAAACCCATTTCTCTGGTAATTGTAACCCCACACACAAGATGTTAGAGGAGGCTTCACGGGAAACACCCGTTGATTTAACTATAGCCACACAACTCAGTTTGTCCATCATAGTCCAAGAGGTAGAGTTGCTTAACCACAGGGTATCTTCTTGAAAGCCCCCGGCCCAGATGGAGTGCCCCTTGGTCTTTTCAAGAGAAACCCTAATCTGTGGACACCACTATTTACAAATATTTTTAACGCTGCTAATATTGGCCCATTGCCTGGGTCATGGAAAGAGGTCATGTGGTCCCTGTTTTTAAAAAAGGTGATCTGACGTGTTACAGGCTATACCACTGATTGATCCTACAGCAAAGGTATGGGTTAGGGTCCTCCTTGCACGCCTAGAAGAGTGGGCATCAAACAAAAGGGTCTTGTCAAACACACAATATGATTGCAGGAGGGGGCTGGGCACGTCTGAACAATGTCTCAACTTGTTCCCAATTTTTTGTAAGCACATGTGGTCTATGGCCTTCATGGACTTATCTAGTGCCTTTGATACTGTTAATCGGAACAAATTGTGAGGTATGATGGAAGTCATGGGTGTCAAAAAAAGCACTAGTAACCCTCGTCCGCAGGCTCCATTCCAACAGTACAGTTACCATAAGGCTGAGGTCCTCATACTTTTCTGCTCTGAGCCCCTCTAAGCAAAATATTTTGAAGTTGGGCCCTAAAAACTATATGGCAAGGATTTGTAAAGGGTTAGAGATGATCGCAGGGGAGGGGGAGAGGGAGATCATGAGATCATTTTAGATGTGCTCTTCTGTAGCTTGTACTCCGGACTAAAAGTGGGTCTTACAAAAAAAAGAAACAAAAAAAGAAACAGCATACAAGCAAGAACAGAATTGACCAACACACTACTCCCCATAAAAGGGGGGCTGTGGGCCCCAATGCAACTCCACCGTCTGTACTAATGATGGCTGTAGTCGGGAGAAGCTGGCTATCTCCTGCATTCACTCATTTCCCACCATGTCTGATCATCACGTCAATCTCAAAACAAGCTCAGCCTCTTTCTGAAAAGAATGAGCTGCACTATGCTGCCCCCCTTTATGCCCCAAGGGTGCCATCTGCTCTAATGCTTGCAAGAAAAATGAGTCCTCATGCCAACTTTTTATAGTAAAACAATCATAATTGTGATGCAACGGGGTCCTGGGCAAAAGCATCACTACACCTGCTTCACTGATGATAGCTACTAACTAGTTGTCGCCTCTGACACTTGTTAACAACATGTGCTCCCATCTAACCTCATCCCCCCCCCCTCTGATCTCTCTTCATCCACCCCCCATCTCTCTGATGCCCAAATCAAGTTGTCTCCTATGCTTCAATTTTCGTTGTTGTTGTTGTATAGCTTTATTTCGAAATGTTTCATTTCATAAAAGCATTACAATAAAAAAAAAATATGAACATAAAAACAGTTGTACATCAGAACTAAGCAATCTCAAAAAGGACACTATAAAATATACAACATTATAAGCAACATCCAATCTAGAAACATTTATGCGAGTACATAATTAGCACCTTCGAGTCGGAATAATGGGGAAGGGACACATACAATAACAACTGGGCCAATAAAATATAGGTTGGCATCCTTACTGGAGGATCATTCTCCTCGCGGTTCTTATCCTCCAAGCCCACCCCAGGAATTTTGCCAGGCCACAGGCAAACAGTGGATGAGGGTCTGATCTTAACAGCTGTAGGGCCTCCAAGTGTGACCGAGTGCCCAGCCTCGCGCAGAGCGGTTTCAACCATCTGCGACGGGGAGCAGCGTAGGCTGGGCATTCGAACAAAAAATGGGGTATGGATTCATCCCTGTTCGTGCAGAAAGGGCAGGTTTCTGTGGTTTGCCGTGGAGGTTTCCATTTGGCTGTCCTTGTGCCTAAGGGCAAAACCCCAGCCCTAAATTTGAAATATAGCGCCCTATCTACTGGATTCAAAATCACATCAAGATAGGGTTCTCTAATAGGACGGCATTTGAAAGTCAAAAACTCCTCAGCTGATCTGCACAAATTCGGATGGGACACTCTCTCGTTATCCACCCACGTCCAGAATATTTTCTTTAACAGCTGTTTAGGTGGAGAAGATCTGTTGGCCCAAGCGTCATCCAGGCCTAAGTCACAAAGGAGGCGCTTTACTCCAAGGAGCCAACCGATCTTATACCAACCCGGGGTTGAGAGAAGTTCGCTTAGTGCGTCCGCATAGCTTGAGAGTTCGGGGACGTTCCATATGCGGGCCCACAGAAGGAGGGGACGTAACTTGGCCTGATCGGCTATGGATCGTGTTCCTGTATCAAGTAGAAGGGGTAGAGTGGGAGAGCTATGGGGAAGCCGCATTAGGTCTTTATGAAACTTGTTCTCCAGATGGAATAGGGTATCAAATTTCTGGGTACCCCACAACTCAGCCCCGTACAATGCCGCACTCACAGCTTTTGCCTTGTAAATATCGAGTAACACCCCAATGGGTTTAAGGGGTGAGGCACGGTGTTCTTTTAGGAGGGCGCCCGTAACCCTCCTATGTGTCAAAATGGTTTTTTGATGATGTGCCTTCCAAGACATGGAATCGGAAAGTCTGATTCCTAAATAATCGAATTCCCTGACCCTTTCTAAAGGTACTGAGTCTATGGATGGCGGGTAGACTGTCTTCCTGGGGGGATTCAGCACAAGGAACTTGGTTTTACTGATGTTAATAGCCAAGCCCCTTGCGTCACAAAAGCCCTGGAACCTCGTTAGCAGGGTTTGGAGGCCCTTCGGGGATTTCGAAATTAACAGGGTATCATCTGCGAACAGGAGCGTTGGTATCTTCCTGCCCACCAGGGAGGGAGCATCTGCTGGTAGTTGGAGAAGGTGCTCTACCACTCCGTTTAGATATAGAGAAAACAGAGTGGGAGCTAGCACACACCCCTGGCGGACGCCCCTGTCAACAGGAATCCGAGATGTTTTTTGGCCCTGCTGACCCCATCTAATTTGGGCAAAGTTGCTTTCGTGGAATTTAATGGTTAAGGCCAACAGGTACGCGGGCATGCCCATGCCCTCAAGTACAGCCCACAGTTGGTTACGTGGGACCAAACAGCCCACAGTTGGTTACGTGGGACCCTTTGTCCATTGCTGTGAGGACCAAGGCAACACTGGCACAGCAAGTAGACCCTGGGTCTCTAAAGAAACTGTAGCACCAATGATACATACAGCCCTACAAAGCAGACTGTCTACTTTGCCAACTGGACAGGGCCATCACTTATAGGTTGGATGCCCAAATCATGCTTTCTGTCGCTTTGGGTAAAAGAACAACAAAAAAGTACATTTAGCCCCCCACCCCCCCCCTGTTCTTTGGGCCCTGTTCCATGCTCAGAAATGATGAAGTGTGCCCGAATGCTAACCCTCCAAGTACTTCTTCATCGTAAGACTGACATAACTGGGGTCCAGTGACCACTCAAAGAATATGCAGGCAGGGGAGAGGTACTCCTGTGAAGTAGAGAGTGGAACAGAGAACTGTTAAGAAAAACTATTCCTTACCACCAGGATGCCCCCTTCCTGAAAGAAATCAAAATGTGTGCAACTGATTAATTACCAAATATAAAGGCTGCTTTGGAGCCAGTGTAGGTTTTAGTTAATACTCACTTGGAGCTTCAAGGTGACAAATTTATTTTGAGAGCTAATATATGTGTCCCTTAAAAAGAGTGCACCCTTTTAATGGACACATATCAAATATTTACACTAGATATAATCTGAATGCTTCTCACTAAACTATATATTTTTAAAGCACTTGTTTTATCTTAAACAGTATTTTGCAGCAGGATGTTTTATACTGTGTAATTCTATTTTAAAATAATGACATTCACAGTGCTTTCAGTCACACATGTCGTGCCCGAACCACTGTTAATAAACAAGCCACTATTCCTCACTGCACCATTAAGGATTTAATTCTGTGATTTTCTGGTCACACACAAAAAAATTTGCAGTGTTCACATTGGCTAACCAAGATTTCAAAAGGTAAGAGTCTATTTCCCTTTGATTACTTTAACTTGCATTTATTTTTATTTTGCGGTGTGTGTGTGTTTTTAATATGCAGTTACCTGAAGGTGGAAAAAATGCACATTATTTTGTTCTTTTTTTGCTATGTCTTTAACCCAGGCTCCACGCTCACTGAACCTGCCGTATGCTTCGGTCCTCACACTTACTTATGGACTTTAAATGCTGCATGTAAATAGAGACCGCCGCCTAAGACTAGCCTTTCCCGCTTCCAGGCTATCTTCATTAACATGTAATTGCAGACCCATTAGCGCCCCCTGGGAACACATCCACGGCCCCTAGAGGGGGTGCGCCCCACAGTTTGAAGACCACTGCCATAAGGTATGGCAGTAAGGGGGAAACTCATCCAATCATCTCCACGGAGGGAGTTTGTCAAGAATGTATCTTAGCCCCATTCCTGTTTTTTATTTATACAAATGGGCCGGAGGCTTATTTATTAACTAGGGAGCTTGAGTTCCCCAAAATTGGTACTAAATCCGTTCCCTTACTTCCATATGCAGACAATACAGTTTAATTGATTGGCTAAAACAGCCATGTGTTTGCAGAAATCCCTTGATGCTTTTACTGATTTTATGACATCCCTTGATCTAAAAGTACATTTTATTAAATCATACATAATGGTATGTGGCCCAAAGACCATACAAACTAAAACGTTTATTGTTCAGGGTAAGAAGATAGAAAAAGTTAATAATTTCTCGTATTTGGGTAATTTATTCAATAATCCGATGAAGTGGAAACCACTTTTAAACACTAGAGTACAGCAGGCAAGAAGGGATGTGGAAGGGTTATTTTGGTTTGTTTGTAAATTGGGGCACAAACCAGCAAAGGAATTATTAATTCTTTATTGAGCTAAATGTCTTCCTATTGCCAAATATGGGGCCGGGTTTGGGGGTACAACAGAAGCCAACAGCTCCAAGTAATAGGGAATACATTTATTAAAAAACTATTGATGGTATCGGAAAAGTGCCCCCACTTTATTTTGCCACACTGAATTGAGCCAAGAGTTCATAGAAGATCGTATTGGCAGCACCCCTCTGTATTTATGGGCCAAGATTTGGCTTTCCCAAGACCTAATGTTTTCAAGAGACATCATTAAAGATTGCTTAAACAGGGATAATGCTCTAAAGATACCCTGGCTTTATTTTCTGAGAGGAAAAATTTCACGAGATAGGCCTAGCATACTTTTTTGAAAACCCTCAAAGAATCCCTCCAAACGCCAAGGCCATTTTTAAAGATGTGTTACATATCAGGGGCAATATGCATAATCATCAACAACAAGGCATTATTAGAGTGTCGTACTTGACTCTTGTCCCTTTACAATTTTATCTAATCTTTTCAGCGAACTCCCAGATTAGATTTGATCTAACTAGGTCCCATTTACGCACAGTGCCCTTTTTGTAGCCGGGTCTGGTGGCTCAGTACACTAATGTGTCCACTTCAGGGACCTGTGTTCGACCTCGTGGTCACTGGTTCAAATCCGGGCAGGGTCTTTCATCCATCTGAGGTCGATAAAATGAGTACCATTGAGTTGGGTAACAATAAACATCTGTTATTCAGTGCCAAGATACCTCCGGGTGAACATGCACTTTACAAATAAACATGTTATTTCCTTGTCAAGGAGTGTGGAAGGGCAAACTTATGCCCTGTCCATGTAACAATTCTTCGAGGAAAATCATGATGCACTTTTTATTATTTTGCACACTACACAAGTCGGTGAGAACTAGATTTCTGCTTCCATTATTAAGGAATATTCGCCCATGTTCACATATTGACGGTTTTAAATATTTGCAAACATTGGCTTCCCTGACATCTGTATCGCAACAGCTAACTTAATAGGGGGCTCTATTATGATTAGAAAGTGCTATCAGTAACATTTGTATGGGATTATCAGAGTATAATTTTGCTGTTTAAACTGTCTTTTTTAAGCAAGTAATATGATGATTTTAACTGCTGTTGTTGAAGTTTTATTAATTTTTGTTTTTAATTCTCTCCTTGAGGATGTTCTATGAATTGTAAATATTTATATGTTGCCAAACTTTTATGGTTCTCTGAACCGAAATAAAGTTATTCTTGATTTGACTTTAATGAGTTTATGATAATTAAAATAGTTTTATGCGAACCTCTTTTTGGTGTATGAGTAATTATATAATTGTTGATAATATAGGTTTAACAACAAAACTCCTTCAGGAATAGACACAACCACGCCCTTGATATTAATTACCGCACCAGACCAACGTCACACCCCCCAGCCAACTGGACCTCAACTGTCTTGTCATCTCCCAATCTGAGATGGTAAATGATATCCTACCCCGATGCCTATTCTCGGATCATCAGGCTGAATGATCCTCTTTCCAATAGTGACATTCACTCCCTCCTGCTCTCATATAATTCTACTTACTCTGCTAACAGAGTCGACTTGGTCCAAATCCATACAGTTCTTGCAAACCCACACAGAGAACCAAGGCCCAATCACAGAGCCGTAAACAAGTCTAACCATAAACAAATGCCCATCCCTCAGTCAAACTCTGCTGACACCAAACCACACCTGAAATGCATGCTACTCAATTGCAGGTTGGGAGTGAAACATGCAGCGGACATCGCAGACCTCATCCTTACACACGAGCTGGAGATACTAATTCTAACCGAAACATGTCTAAATGGTGCCTCCACACCTACCCTTGACATACAAGTACCACCTAATCACAACAATATTAGTTAGATTAGATAGACACAGTAGACCTGCCAGAGGTATTGCCTGTACACTAAAACAAGCTCTCAGTAAAATAGTCACATAATATTGCCCTATCCTCATGCAAATACTTATGAATATACATTTTGAGCAACAACAGTTCCTTATGCAATTTGCACATGATCTACCACCCCGAGGTGATACCATTATAGAACAAATTATGGAATCCATCTTAACTAATGCAGGACAACACAGCACCTAGATCCTCCTCAGAGATTTGAATCTCCACTGGAATTACCCTAATGACCCAGCAGTCAACAGCCTTAAATCCTTCTTAGCTGACCTCAATCTGACTCAATTCTGCGGCAGTCCTACCCATAACTTGGGTGCAAGCTTGGAACTTACTATTGCCAAGAGTAATTTCATCCAACTAGAATCTATCATCCCTTGTTGCTGGACAGATCACCACACATCACTTTCCTCATCACCGAATCTGTTAGGACAATAAAGGCTCAACTAAAGAAACCCAAACAATGGAAAGGAGCACACGGAGGGTAAACTTTAACAAGCTGACATCCCTCAGCAATAACATCTCACCACCTTCCTTGGATATGGAAGATGTCCATGACCTCACATACCATTACAACAACTCCATGCTGAGCATTCTAGACTCAATAGCACCCTTACAGCTAAAACAAATGTTCACCAAAGAGTCCAAACATTGGTGCAATGGCAGCCTAATTGAATAAAGACATAAGCTTAGACAAGCTGAATGATCATGGAGATTTGTATTGTCCCTCGAAAACCTTAGACACCTGAGATCTCTGAGGAGCATTTACAACTAACGTATCAGAAGCTTGAAAATGAATTTCTTTAGAAACAAATTAGACAAAGCTAAAAATTGTCCAAAAGCTACCAGGAAACCTCCTCCATCGAAGACATCCAGAGGCTGAACGCCACTCTACGAGAAGTCCAGCACTGGCTCTCACACAACCACTTAAAACTAAATCAGGACAAGACTGAAATCCTCCTCATCTCCAACAAAGAGGAGAACCCCCAAAACACAGAATGGATAAAAGCCATTGAGGCTGTCAATCACAACCTCACCCTAGCTGATTCCGCAAAATCATTGAGAATCACTCTGGACCCCAAACTAGACATGAACAAACACATCAAAAACACTGCAAAAAGCGCCTTCCTCAACCTTAAACTACTCAACAAAATAAAACCCTTCATCCCTGTTAGTAATAATAATAATAATAATATTAATAATATTAAATAATAATATAATAATAATAATAAGCCACATTTTAATAATAAATACAATAATAATAATAAAATATAATAATCCACATTTGTAACTCTTAGTGACCTCAAACAAGCTACACAATCCCTGGTACTGTCCAGACTGGACTACGGAATTGCAAACCTCACAGGAGCAGCTAAATCCCATCTAGCTCCACTCAGATCAACTCTAAATGCAGCAGCCAGAATGGTCACCAGAGTAAAGAAATATGATCACATCTCGCCTGCACTCAAAGAACTGAAATGGCTCCCTGTTGAAATGTGTGCAAGCATCAGAACCGCCTGCCTCATGCACAAAGTGTTGCACACAGGGAAACCCGCCTACCTGGCTGCTAAACTCCAGAAGGCTGGTCAGTCTAGAACCCTGAGGAGCACAAACAGTCTATCCTTATCCCTGAAATCTCGCAGACAATAAAATGCATCTTGATATTTTGCTGGAAATGCGCCGAAAATATGGAACTCCCTTCCAGTCCAAATCAGGACTAACCCCTCCTAATTATAATTCAAAGGGCAACTCAAGGACTTCCTCCTTAACCGATATCCCCCAAACGGATAGCTACAAGCCAGTCGCCAAAGACAAACCATAGTAGCACACAGACATTTTGTCTTCAATGACCTCTACCTCACTCTCCGCATTGACTACCTCCCACCCCCCACTCACCGGTCGAACCCATCCGTGAGTCATTGGGTTCTCTACGACTACCTCAGCGGGGCGTCATATGTTCCCTTTACATTCTACCGCGATAACTGTCATACGGTCCCTGTACAGTCTACTGCGATATTACTTAGTTTACGAGTGACTTTTTTTTATATACTAAATTGCTTAATGTATCCTATGGGTGATTCTTGTTGTAAAGCGCTCCAACACCTTCAGTCTGGTTAGCGCTATATAAAACTCATAATAAATAAATTTGAAAAAAATGTTTCTTGCAGCATAGTCAAAACCTTTGATGAAAGCGCCATTCTCGAAATCCTAACAGAACGAAATCCCTCAAACCACTTTAGCGACGCTCTACCAGGCAGACAAACTGTTTGAAGATGATTACAATGACAATCGACTTTGTTCAGTGTCAATTTCTCTCAATTGATGTCACCGCTTGGCCTTGTAGGAGTGCATCAAACAATTGCCTCTAGAATGCTCTTGTGGCCATTTTGTCTTCGTACCGTGACGCACTTGCTTTTTCTTAGCTTTACAAACTGTCACAAAATGGTTCTCTTTCCCACAGGCTTTACATATCTGTCCAATGGTGGGAAATTTACCTTGTTGTGGAAAAGAAAATCCATAACATAAAATTTTTTTACATGTAGACAGCACTTTATGTTTTTCAGTCTTTTGCTTTGTCTTACTATTTATTATGATGACTGATTCACTCTAGGTGCCTCCGGCCTTCATGTCAGCAGCTTGTCTTTCAGCACGCTCCATAGAGCTGGCACTCATCAACACTCACACCAGACTAAGAGTTTCTCTGAGCATTTATCATCGAAAGGAATCTGACAAGCATCCATCAATAACTTTAAGTTGCATAGCTTCCTCATCATTAAATTCATTGCACTTATGTTTGGTGAGCATATCAAGTCTCTCTACAAATTCATCAATGGTTTCACCAACTTTTTGACATACATGGCTGAAAATATATCTTTCATAATCAACGTTTGGTACTGATTGAACTTTAGATTCAGTGTTTCTTTAATCTGACAATATTTAATTTCTTCGCCAGTTTGCAGCATTTTCTTCTTGACTTCTTTCACACCAGCAAGATTTTTGATATACTTTATATAGTTTTTGTAATCAGTCTCTTCAAGTGAATCAATGAAATCATCATATGTCTCTGACCATGCAGACCATCTATCACCAATATTTTGGGTATTGGTGGCATCAAAAGATGGTGGTTTCAGGAATGCAGCAGTGTTGTAGACCAGTGTGGAACTTTATGACACCGCAGGTGGTACCTCGTGACTTGGTGTTTGTAACTCGTTGTGAGACTTGACATGCTGGCCTTTGACTCACACTTTGCAGCCATCTGAAAGATTTCACAATTCCTAGAGTCATTCTTGGTTCCTTATTTTCTGATGACCTGTGAGGTTGTTCTGAACCTCACTTGGCAACTTGGTGAATAGATTGCTTCAGATACTAAAGGCTCGTTGAGCACAACCTGAACACTTCTTCATGAGCCACCTTCACCGAGTATGATGACGCTCTTCTTAAGCACTCAGTAAGTCATTTAGGGCCCGATGTAGGTGGCCGAATACCGATCGGTTCTTACCGAGCGGTATCGAGCCATCGGGATGTAGGAGCCAGAAATCCGGCCGAAATCGTATTTTTACCGTATCGGTATAGATACCGAATCGGTAAAAAAAACGATTCGGAAATACACCGAATCGGTAAATTAACGAATCGCTAACATACCGAATCGGTAAATATACCGAATCGGACCATTTACCGATTCGGTACAGTTACCGATTCGGTAAATATTCCGATTCGGACCATCTACCGATTCGGTAGAGTTTCCGAATCGGTAAATTACCGAATCGGACAGGCTAAAACTCAGATAGAGATGTAGGGAAGCACAGAAATACCGATTTAGGCTCAAAATCGGTATTTCAAAATCGGTATTTACCATGGATTGGAATCAGGTGGTAACCAACTGCAACCTATAAAATTACACCCAAAATGCAATGCAACTTGCAGGATGGCGGCATTTTATGTCATTGCAAGGCGGCTACGGCTACAGCAGGAAGGAGAGAGGGAATGGCAAAGAGAGGAGCAGGTCTACAGACAGAGGATCACCCTGTTCATGCTTACAGAGGCAGAGATCCTACAGAGGTACAGGCTGGACTCAGACACCATTCTTGAGCTCATCAGGGACCTAAAACCAGTGTTGGAC
Organism: Lissotriton vulgaris; assembly: GCF_964263255.1. Taxonomy (NCBI): domain Eukaryota; kingdom Metazoa; phylum Chordata; class Amphibia; order Caudata; family Salamandridae; genus Lissotriton; species Lissotriton vulgaris. The sequence continues at coordinate 1,305,966,700 of NC_141694.1, forward strand.
CACCCCACCCCAAGGGCACACGCCATCCCACCGCACGTGCAGGTGCTATGCCTGCTTGCGCCTGGCAGCTATCAAAGTGCAGTTGCTGCGGTAGGAGGGGGGACCCAGAGCAGCCTGTCAAGGTTTTTCCACAAATTCCTTGACGCCATGATACAGAGGATGCGCCAATACATTTCTTTCCCTGCAACCCATGCGGAACTGGTACAAACAAAAGCAGATTTTTATCAGATGGCACGATTTCCCCACATCATTGGCTGCATTGATGGCACGCACATTCCGATTTGCCCCCCTGCTGACACAGAATACATATACCGCAATAGGAAGTCTACGCACACCATCAATGTGCAGGTGATTTGCAATGCTAAGTGCGCCATCACAGACCTGGTTGCAAAATTCCAAGGGAGTACCCACGACTCCTACATTTTCCAAAACAGCAGCATCTATGCACGGCTGGCGGCAGGGGAATTTGGTGAAGGATACCTCCTAGGTGAGACACATCATCAGACCCCCATTACAAAAATAGCACTGTGAAGTACATGTATGCATGTGAGTAATGTATTCCCTTTTCCTTCTAGGCGACAGCGCATATGCCCTCCGCTCATTCATACTCACCCCCTACCTCAACCCCTCTACACCCAGCCAAAGGAGGTATAACCGGGCCCACAAAAGCACAAGGAATATAGTAGAACGGACCTTTGGCATCTGGAAAAGCAGGTTCAGATGCTTGCACAAGAGTGGAGGTGCAAGGCAGTATACCCCCATCACCTGCTGTAAGATAATAGCTGTCTATGCAATGTTGCACAACCTTGCGGTGAAGAAGAGCACTGAGGTGGAGTTGTCAGACTTCGAGGACCATGACGACGACGTTGCTGTGCCACAAACACAACCTGCTGGGGTGTCTACACCAAGGGATGGCAGATACAGATGTGAGGAGATAACAGAAAACTATTTCTGAGTGAGTACAGATGCACAGACAGGTTATGGATGTGAATTTTTTTTTTAATAATGTTGACACTACGTTAAAGCACTGATGTGCAACAAATGAAATGATGAAATTAAAGGTGGGGACTGGAAATGGGCCGGGTTGCCTCACCCACACTGGCAGAGTCATTTCCTGCTGCACTTTGCTGAGCCACTGGGATGCAGCTCCCCCCCTTCTGCATGGCCGGCTGCCTCTGCGGAGCGCCTGGTGCTCCGGCGCGGCTCTGACACAGCACTGGCCGGGCTGCTGCTGCGGGTCCCTCCATGATAGTAATTGGGGCCACAATACTCCTCCTGGCTGGAGATGTGGCAGGTGCTGGCTGGGACCGTGTGGGGGAGTTCTCTGGTGAGAACTGCAATGGGAGGGATTGTGACAGTTGGGGGGAGTGGGGAAATAAGAGGGCATGTACTGGGTCATCCTCATTGACCATGGCACTGCTGTCCTCCTCCTCCTGCGAGGCGTCCATGGTGCTTGGCCCTGCCACCACACTGTCCGCTGTCGCTGGAGCTGTCGCTTGTGCAGCTGATGCTCCACTGCCTGATGGCGGCCCTAGGTATAAAGAAGCATTTGTGAACTGAGTGCAAATGTCTTACAGTCACTACAATAAAAGCATTGCACATGTCACTTTAATTACTCTGATTATTTTTTAAAGTGCATTGCAGATTAATGTGCACTGACATTTGTTCCTACATTAGCTGACTACATTTCCCATAATGTATTGCATAATGTATTGTGCTAGCAGTATTGGACTGGGGTTTGGCTGTACATTGAGGCTAAAGGGGAGGTGTCTGGTTGGGTGTGTCATGCTGCGCATGCTTCTTACCTTTTGCTGTAGCTCTGGCTGAGCTGTCTATGTCCCCTACTCCCACCACACTCTCCGTCTCGATGGTTGTGGCCACCAGTTCCTCCAGGTCAGTCAGGGGGGGCGCGGGGTTCCTGCCTCCACCGGTCAGACCTGCCTGCTTGTGGCGGCTCTGACAGTTTCCTCTTGGTGAGGCTCCGGATATCATAAAACCTCTTCTTGAGGTCCTCCAGGCTCCTGGGGGTCACACCAACAGCATTGACCCTCTCACTGATGGCACTCCACAGTTTCCTCTTGGTGGACTCAGGAACTGTGAGGGACAGCCTCCCAAAGAGCTGCCTGTGGACCCTTACCACCTCCTCCAGCAGTACTTGCAGCTCCATGCTGCTGAACTTCACTTTGCGCTTTCTCTCAGCCTTCTGGCTCTCTGAGCTGCTTGCCATTTCCTCTCTCTGCAAAATCTGCTACCACTCTCTCTGCTGCTCACTCTCACTGCTTAGCTCTGGCTGCCTCTCCAGAAAGTTCTAATGAGTTGCACCTGCCTGGGTAGCCACTACCTGCTAGGGTGGGGGAGGGTGGTTCCACCTCATTGGCTGTTTTCATTGGTTTCACTTTTACTTGCTTGCCGATTCGGTATTTACCGATTCGGTATTTACCGATTCGGTATTTACCGAATCGGTATTTGCCGAATCGGTAAATACCAATTCGGTTTTTCCAATTCATTCCTATGGGCCTTTTGGCCCATAGGGTTGTATTGCCATTACCGATTCAGTATCTACCGATTCGGTAATTACCGATTCGGTAAGTATCGAAACACAATACCGATTTTTACCGATTCGGTATTTTACCGATTTTTTTTCTCTACATCTCATTTTCCGATTTCAGAATACCGATTCGGTAAAAATCGGTATTTTAAAATAGGTGAATGACTTTTACCTACATCGGGCCCTAATTTCTTTTCTTCTAAATGCCAATTTGCAGTTTGTAACACCTGGTTGATCTCCACCTTGCAGCGCCTCTGTTCGCAGGGTTATTTTGCCAGTTATAATTATCACCGGTGGCGCTTCATAAACCAGGTTGAATCCGCTTTCAAACTAACACCCCGTATATTGTACAATTTTATCTTGCGTGGCAGCATGGTATCTTTATGCATGGCTTGATGAGCAGGTTCTCGGGCATCAGCTTGAAAATTCTTTGCAAAGCTTCCATTGTCTTCATTTCATTTACCACGGCTGGAGTTGCGCTTTAACTCCACGTGCATGAAGCATCAACTTCGTTGTCCAACAGCAACACACATGGCAATCACAAGCAGTTTGATTGGAACATGGCAAACACTCTGAGTGAGTATGGTTGTTCTTTGGGTTACTTATCCCCCTATCTTGTAGCCATTTGTAGCATCTTCACAGCCAGGCTACCCGCCTATGACCACACCACACACGGAGCTTAGTATTACAAGTCTTCATTCTGAAGCATGTAATTGTAAACTCACCATTCTAAAACAAGCGTTCATATTATTGCGCTCTGACACCTAAGTCCCAGCTCTACGGAGTGCGTTAGGAGCCAAAAGGACTCTGTCATAAAATATCACAATGCACTACACATGGCATTTGTGCACATTTAGACCTGAACTTGTTTTGTAAGGGAGGCTTAACATGTTGATTGCTTCCAGTGCTGTCACACAATACTCATTAGTCTGTGCTGCTTCCTCTACTGTACCAGTTTTGATTAACAGAGGCATGCAGTGCTGCATTTTGTGCTGTACCTATTGTCTTAGGTAGACTATGCTGCTATCTGCACTGTACCTGTATTGTGCAAGAGAGGCTTTCATGGCTGCTTGCATTGCTAAACCTGTTTTATGATGTAGGCTGCTCTAATGTAACTGCTTTTGTGACGTCGGCTTGACCTTCTGCTTTAGATGATTTGCCTGTTTTGTGTAGGAGATCTGCTCTGTAGTTGTGCATATTGAACTTGTATTATTTGGGGGAAGCCTTTACTTCTGTTTGTACCCAGTGGCACTGGAACTGCAGATGCAAGACATGCTGCAGCACCTCCATAAAACGTGACAAATTATATCAGGGCAATGAACAATAAAGGGTCAATGTAATGTTTTTCACCTACCAGCATTTGTCGTGTTTTCAAAGACAGACTGCAATATATCCCCGTGCCTTTATTGATGTGATGTCTCTAGCCGGTGCCCAACTCTGAAAATTGTTCCAGCACCACAACTTGTTGTTCCAGCACCACTGGTTTGTACCTCTGTTTTGAGAGAGGGTCTGGCATGGATGCTTTCTGGGCTGTACCAGTTTTATGTGAAAATGGCTTTTACAGTTTCTACCCAATCTGTATCTTTCCTGCCTCAGGAAAGCTGTCACTGATGATTCCTGTGCTGTACATTTTATTGAAATGTGCTGGTGCAGCCTGTACTGTGCCTTCTTGTGTATTGAAAGCTTAAAATGCCTGTTTATGTTCTGTGTGATGGTAAAAAGTGCACTGCTGCTACTGAAACTGCTCTTTATCGAAAACTTTCATGCTGCCACAGTCTTGGTGTACGTGCTGTGCCTGACGTGTGTCTATAATAGAATCTGCACTACTGATGCATTTGCGTGTAGGAATTCTAAACACCCTCCAGTATTTCACTTGTTTTGTCTGTATATGGAATTGTCACTTTTGGTACCTGTACAGAACCTGTTGTGCGCAAAAGTGAAGCTTGTGCTGTTGTTGTCTGTGCCAAATGTTGTTGCCTTCGGTTTTGCATTAATGTGCAAGTGGTCAACTGATTTTTGTGGGTCCTCTTTAATAGTTACATATGTATTCACGCGGAGGGTCATGAAGAACCTGCTAGAGGAACTGAAGTTCAGGGCTGAGGGACCATGGAAAGACTATCAGCAAAGAGATTACTAAGATAGGATGGAATGACAACTGGGTAAAATGAAAGAATGGAATGATGAGGCATAGGAAGAAAGAGGAGAGTTGAACAATGAGCAGTAGAAGATAGGGAAAGGGAGTGGGAAAGAATGAGAGACAAAACAACAAGCAAGGGGAAAGAAAAAGAAGAGTAGAGTAAAGGAATGAATGGGGGAAGAACTACTGGAGAAAGAAACATAAGTGGCAGTAGAGGAAACAAAAAGGTGATGTGAAACAAATTAGAAAGAAAACTGGAGGGAAGAATCCAATAAGAGAGAAAGGGGTAAAAGAGAAAACTGTAGAAACAGGGGCAACGAGAACAAAAACAGAATGGAAAAAGAATAGGACAGAGAGCTACAGAAATAGTAAGGAAGTACCACATGGAACACAGTAAGTAGAAAGATAAGAACATTAATAGTATGAATGAGAAAGAAGAATGGTAGAAATGACCTGAAAAGGAAAAACAAGGGAAAGCAGACACATCTGGAGGTAAAATTATGCAGAGTAAAGTGTATAAGAGAGTGAATTATGGGAGACATATACTTAGGCTGTCCGGTTTTAGGTTTAAACCTATAATACCTGATAAAACCCCCCGAAAGGGAAATAGCCCTCACCAGTGTAAACATATAAACATTGAAAAAACGCCTGCATAACCACAAACTAAATGTCATTCAAAGAAAGGAAAAGGAGAGTGAAAGAGTCATTGTTTTTCTTCCTGAAGGAACCAATACAATGTAACTGTGTTGTATAAGCTAGAAGCAAGAAAGACTGGGCTATCATTACCCTGCTTGAATTTTATTGTCTAGGGATGTCAATAAAATACTATTTCTTCTTCCTTTTGCTTTTTTTAGTTTTGTGGTCTTTGGCCTAAAGATGCAGGGTTTAGAAGCTTGTTTTAGGTCTTGTTTAATTATTTTATAAACTGTAGAGAATCAGGAAATATGAAATATATGTTTGATATTCTGGCTGCATTTGATTCTTTCATTGATAGGTAGAATGGCTGGTTTTAGAAGAATCTTTCCCAATATGTACCATCAAATTTACCCACAGAGAATGGGTAAAACCCCTTAATATATCAGCTCCCAGTTTCCAGTAAGTCAGTATTGATAGTGGGTGAATTGCCAACACCTCAGGCTTTAAACATTCAATGCAAGGTGTAGTGACAAGTATATGTGAAAGAGTGCTATCTCCAAGCATCTGGGATAGTGGTAAAAACTTGACAGGATGAACATGGAAAGCAGTGTCATTTGGAATACGGCTGCAAAAAGGTTCTTGCCAAGTTCAACAACGATTGGAGTGATATTGTTTGTATTTGCAGGGATTCAGCTACTATATGAAAAAGTTGTGTAATGACCTGTCAAAATCAATTCCTGAGCTGAAGTGTTTCCCTGTAAGAGATCATTGCCCCTTGTTAGATTGTATGCTGAAAGGATCCTTACAATCTTTAGAGTTAATGAAGAATGCTATTGACATTTTAGTCCATACTAAGGCACTGTTTTGTTATGCGCAGGAACTAAAACACAAATATTTCTCATTTTGTGCTTTCTGTGGCATCAAAGAAAGTCATCCCAACTGTGTCACTTAGCTGCTGGTTTTCAGCCCAAGGTGCTGTGAATGCTATATTGTCCATGTGGCAACCATTTACATAATTTTTGCTAAGTGAGGATGCCAAAGGCAAAAATCGTTAGGATCTTTGGTCGCATATTGATAGTGATGTGAAAAAGTACACTATACTGCCTTCTTAGATTTTTACAGGAAAAGATAACTGCTGTAGTAGACATAATAAATAAACTAGAGTCTGAAAACACCCTTGTCTGCCAAGTGTTCAAAATAATTGATGTAGATGTGAAACATTTCCTTGAGAGTAGGCTGGGCGACACATTTAGTGACTTTAGCACTGCAACATGTTCCATGTTAGAGTGCTTGCCACTTGGTAAACAAAGAAGTGTTGAAGCGCAATTCAGGTAATTATATTTTACAATGTATGAGAAATGGCTTGCAATGATGCATAGAATGTTCTCTGTAGTTTCAAAGTGCTGCTTCATTTTTGACCGCTTCAATAACTCTGAGGGTATAAGCGCCAAGTTTAACGCAAATGTTTCAGAACCTGCCCAGAGAATCACAATCTTCAAGTACACCAGTATTGGCATGGAAAGCTATGTCAGTGGCCAGAGTTAGCAAATTGTGTACTGCCTTTTTTGGCGTTGTCCATCTCAAGTGCCAATGTTGAGGGGACCTTTTCACAGAAAAAAGTTTACAGGGGAATTAAAAAGGGTGTGCAAATGACCAAATACTCACTGAAGAAGTGTTGTATGGTGTACTACAATAGGTTTGATGTGCAAAAATGTATTTGGACCTCATACTGTATATACATTGTCTATATACCATACATTATCAGTGTAGAAAGCAAGCAATAATAAAAGCCAAACGTTCCATAAACACTGGAAAAACACTGTTTCTGTTGTTTTTAATGGCGTGAAAATGTGTAACCACTGATATCCATAGTTTTTTAAGGCATTGAAATCACTTGAAAGCACTGAAAAAACCCCACCAGAATTTACCAAAAATAGAAACTGAAAACAGGAAAGCCTACATATACTTAAAAGGGTAAATTGAGAGATATGTGAAAAGGAGAGTAAAACAGGATGAATACAGAGTATGTGAAAGGAAGAAACAGAAACTTGAGAATGTTCAAGAGAAAACGGTGAAATGTAGAGTCAAACAAGGAGGAATTAAGGTGACAGCCCAAGAGAAGGAGAAGAAAGAGAAAATGTGGATGTGATAGAATTTTCGAGATAATGGAATTGCACTTGTGTTTAAGTACTCAAGCACTGGCAAGGCTTGACTTGAACCATGCAGTAATCCCAATATTAAAAACAGTAGAAGTTCTTACGGCCACTGCTTAATTTATAAAAGAATAAGTGCCAGGCCCAAAGTTTTGCTCAGAAGCCTGCGGCCGGCACTAGTGAAGGCCAGGTTGCTGATTCCACCTCATGCCTCTTTAATGCTCCACCAGTCACCCCTGCCACTTTATCTCACTCCTGCATGTCCTTTTTCATCCCAGCTTTCTCCCTTTGTCAGAGCCTTTGTCACCGTTTGTTCAATCGTTCTCTTCCTCCTTTTTCCCCCTTTCTGTGTTTTTATCTCTCTTGTTGTGGAACAAAGTTAAAAAAAATATTTGCAGGTCCCCAAGAAGAGTGCCAGTGGGCCCCATCTGCAATCACCAGCTCAAATTAAGCACTGAAATCCCAGTCTTGAAAACTCAAGATAAATTGGTGATACCAAAATGATCTGATCATGTTGTGAAGAACAGTTCACCTGCAGTTTACAAGTTAAATCCCAATACAGTAGTTATGGTGGTTGAGTATACAGGCAAAGAGATGCATGTGAAACCTGTATGCGAGAGCCCGCAGTAATAATATAACAGCTTGGGTACTGCTGAAATACTCGTGCCCACAGCGTACAGACACATACAGAAAGAACTTTAGTTGCATAACCTTTTCTAAAGGCATATTAACCAGCCAGGAGCTATTGGAAATATGCTAAATAGAATATAGCTAATTTAGGGTTGTCAGCGAATAATCCCCAAATTTCTTCACATTTTCCATTGCATGATTTTGAGTAATATTTTCCACTAAAGACACGTTCATGCCGAAAATATTTCAGATAGATATTTCCTGCCCTAACTATTCTCCTGCCACTAATATGTTATGTACCTTTTTAGATGGAGTATGCCATTGCATAAATATTTCACAAAATATACCAGCAAACCAGTCAGTCAGTCAGTCAAAATCTTTATTTCGATAAATGAATATCAAAAAAAGGCACGGTACAAGAAACATACAATCATAATTAAGAGACACACGTTATACAATGATTAAAAATATACAACTTTAAGAGTAAAAACCACATAGCATGATTTAGCTAAAAACAAAGATACAAGAAATTTTAAAAATCATCACTGTGTAAAAACTATGTCATAAAAAGTTAAAAATATATCGTTCCGCCATCCCCTTAAACCTGATATACATTAATGATAATGTTTGACCACTAAAGTGCAAGGTGCAATACTTCATGACAATGTGTCCAATCTCTCTTTCACCATGAGTCCTTTCTTGGTGCGCACTGCACACACCAAGTAGTTGGCTACATGAAATATGGTGCTAGGGTCATTTAACAACTGCAAATAAAGAAGTGCTGGTCTAACTTGCAGAAACCCTACCTTTTTTAAGATTGGCACAAGATACTTCCTCCTTTCTGCTAAAAAATGCCCACAAAACATGGTAAAATGCATAGTATCTTGGATAGAAAGCTATCACAAGAACAAGGAAGAAATTCATCAGGTGTGTACTGCCCTAATATCAGGTGAATCATGTTCATGGGGAAACGAGTTAATAAAAACCTATGAAAGGGGCGGTTAACCAGAGTGAGGTAGAATTCAGGGCCTGGTGGGTTTGCAACCAAAAGGTGTGCTCTAACCAAGGGTTTTGTTAGTTCCTTTTCCTCTCTTATTAGCGACAGCCTCAAAAGCATATTGCTTTTGGTTCTAACAATATCGGCCCGGGATATCAACTCCAGTGAAGAAAAGGGTTAGGTCGTCCCAGAGCGCTAAAACAATTTTTAACTTAAGTTAACCACTTAATTTTGTGGGAGTTATCGAGTAGGAGACAGTCCCTCAAAATGGCCTGATTTAAAGATAGTTCGTTATTAAGCCAAATTTTAAGCCACATGATTAGAGGGGCCACTCGAATTTTGTCTGTTATAAAATCAGCCCCCAATTCAGAGTGGACAGAATAAGATGGTGTTGACTGGGGTACAGACAAGACTGATCTAAGAAATTTATTTTCAGAAGCCTGAAGACGGTCTATCGAGCCATATCCCCATAAGGAACATCCATAAGTTGCAACAGACACGCACTTGGCGTTGTAGATGGTCATGAGGGCTGGGACTGGCCTAGCCCCCAGCCTTCTGCTGAAACTCAGGATGGCAGAAGATGTTCTTACTAGGGCACTATTTCTATTTCTTATTTGAGGGCCCCAGCTCCCTTTATCTTCAAACGTAACTCCTAGATACGGGAATGTCGACACTCTTTGCATTTCTGCCTTGCTGCAATAAAAAGTTTTAACTTTCTTGCAGCGTGAGCCTTTACCCACCATCATAACTTGTGATTTTTTGGCATTTATCTTAAGGTCTAAAGACGTCATGAAAAGGCCAAAAGCATCCAATAACCGCTGAAGACCCAGGCCTGTGCGGGACAGAAGCAGCGCGTCATCCGCGTACAGGAGGACAGGAACACTTGTCTCCGCTATACGCGGTATGTCCAGCGTAGTAGTCTTTAATTCAGATTCGAGGGCGTTAATATAAACTGTGAAGAGCAGGGGTGCCAAAATGCACCCCTGTCTCACCCCTCTTTTGGACTTGAAACGACTGGTACGTCGCCCCCCTGACTCAACCCTGACTGAGGCCTGGAGGTCTGAGTGGAGGTTGGCTAGAAGGTTAACAAGCGCACAATCAAGACCCAAATCGGCAAGAATATGCCACAGTTTAGTGCGATTCACAAGGTCAAAGGCCGAAGATAGGTCCATGAACCCTAAATATAACGACCCATCTTTAGCCCTAGTGTTTTTGTCCACTAACATCTGCAGATTGAGGCACTGATCCATAGTACCCCGTTTGGTTCAAAAACCGTACTGCAGGTTGGACAGGACCCCTCTGTCACCCAGCCAAGCCTGAAGTCTAAGTAGGATGACCCTGCCCATAATTTTTACTGATGAATCAATTAAAGATATCAGGCGGTAACATGCTGGATCTACCCTACTTCCCTTCTTAAAGACGGGAATAATTACAGACTCCTTCCAGGATGCTGGAATACTGTTTCTGGTTATAGCATTAAAAACACCGCACAACACCCTCGAACAGAGCTTTGTATCTGTTTTAAAAAAGTCAGCTGGGACTCCATCCGGTCTGATCAATGGCAATTTCGACTTCCGAGGCCTCAAAAACAACACCCTGTGTCTCCTGAGAAAAAGAAAGGCTATCTACCAAATCATCCACTAAGTTGCTCGAGTATATCGACTCAAAATGGTTAATCCAATCACCGTCCGGGATATTTAATTCAAGGGAAGCCTGCTTCTTATCTGAGAAAAAAGGCTGATTAACTATCCTCCAGAAGTCAGCACTATTTTTAACAATCTCGGGGTCAGACAATTCTGACCAAGCTAATTCCCTGATCTCCTTCTTTCTATTCTCTATAGCTTTTTTGTACGAAGATCTTAATATGGTTATTAGTGGACTGTCTTTAGGGACAGCTTTAAGGGCCTTGAGCAAATCGGCGTGAGCTCTTGAACACGCATGGTCAAACCACTTTTTCTATCTGGGCTTAGAATTTTTTTTTGTTGTTTGTCAGAGTAGTGTCAATGGAGTTACAAATGTTACCAAAGGCAGACATTACTTGATTATTTGATGCCCTTGCATCCATACATGTTAAAACATCGTTTTCAGTACTAACAAGGACCGCTTGAAGGACGTCCTCGGAAGCAACAGAGGACCACTTCAGTCTGCGACCCTGGTCCCTTAACACCACATTTTGGCCTCTATTTCCATCTGGCCCGCACTGAGTTAAAAAGGAAGTTGACAATACCTCCACTACTACAGGGTTATGGTCGCTAAATACTGAAACAATAGCGCCATAGTTAACCACCCTCTCTAAAATCTGACAAGACATAAATATGTAATCGATTACAGTACCGTCGCTGTTACCTTTAAAGGTAGGAGTTCTACTATCTAATTTCCCACAACCAGACTCGTACAGATTCCAAGCATTCAGATAAGACTCAAGGGTTTCCCCCCTAGTAGAATGCTCAAAGTGTGTTAATGAAGAGAACGGAGGCCCCTCTTCTGAAGAACTTGTGCATGTCTGGGTGCAGGGGTGAATGTTAAAATCACCTAGAAGAATAACTGCAAACTCCTTTACCTTGGTTCTGTAGACTGACAAAAAAGAATCAATGATATCTAAATTCTGCCTAGTATCAACATTAGGGCTAGAATTATAAAAATTAATAAACAAAATATTTGAAAAAGTAGGGGGATTAAGTTCGACAATCAAACAGTTTTGGGATCCAGAATTATGTTGTGTTAACACCCCTTTTAGAGACGTTTTAAACAAAGTTAACAAGCCCCCCTTTGGTCTGCCAACCCCTCCGCTAAAAGCAGGCACAGAAAAATGTGTATAGCCATCCAAAGAGAAAATATTCAAAGGATCCCAAGTTTCCTGAAGAGCAATGATGTCAAAGGTCTTCAGTAAATTAATCCAATCATTAATCCCTGCCTTAGCCCTAATACCGGCAATGTTCCAAGTCATTATTCGGCAATGTGCATTTAGGGTACCCTCATTAATAGGCAGTCAATCATTTTCACTTAAAGATGATAGAGGTGCAAACCGATTAAACAAAGGCAAGACTGGGAATATTTGAGGATTAGGCCTACACAGGTTATAAAAATATGAGTCCATGTTTATAGATGGTTGTTGAACTTGTGGTAATCCAGGAAAGAAGGCCTGTCTATTTGAGGGGTAGGTAGGAGTATGGTGACCTACATAGGAGTTAGGGGTAGGGGTCATGCTCAAGTGGTCATAGAAAAACCCCAATGGGCGTGCACTTATATTATCCTCAGTGACCGGTAAGGAGGCCGCCCTTAATAATACAGTTGCAACGTGCTGTGGGTGTCTTCGATTTACAATTACACAGTCGCCTCTGCAGGATTTTCTTGAGGTGCCAATCCAAAAGGTGATAGGAAACCCACAATACTTGTTTAGCCAAGCAATGACTTTATTTCCTAGGGAGCTAGTTAACTCTTCCCTGGCTTCAAATGAGTTTGGATCTACTGTCGGGACATTTGTTAGGACCACTGTATATGGTGCACATTCAGGAGGTAGATTGACTACAGGTTTTTTCTTCCCCAGTGGTCCCCCCATGTTATTGACGCCTGTTTTGTTAGCAACTGTTGGTTTCAGTAAAGTAGGAGCTATAATATCAGGTGTTAACAGAGGTAGGGCAGAACTTGCAGGAATTATAGGTGGCCCCATGTCTGTACCTTTAGCCTTTTAATACAAAGAGGGGGCGTGTGAGAGAAATGTTTATTGACCTAGCATGGTTATAGTCCCTACAAATACTGAAAAAACCAAGTATAACAATGGGTCAAAAGAGATGGAGCTATCTAGGTAACTGTGTGTGTATTGATTGAACATAATCCCTGAATCCAAGGTATTCCTGGTGAAAAAATGTGTTCCCATCAGATACCCGTCCTGTACCGCCCTACATCATTTGGGATCCTTCACCCGAAGGAAGTGGAATCAAATCCACTATAGGATTAGGTAGATTGTGTCCTAATCGTATGTGAAGGGATTAGTGATGTATAAATGAAGACTATGTGATGGTATCAGGGGGCAAAGATAATTAGCAGTGCAAAAAGTGCTCTCTGTAGCGTGTGATAAAGTGAAGTTATTATTGGGTTGTGGGAGTGGAAAAAAGAATTTTATTAGGATCCTACCCACACCCAAGGTTAAAAAACAGTGCAAAGTAGTGTTAACAAATAACTACTTGGGTCTTATCTAGGTCGACATGTTTCTGCAGTTCTTTTGGGCATACAAGATACCCATCTGCTTCATCAGGACCTTTATGATCAAGTGCTACTGCTGATAAAAGTGTACAAAAATCATATCGCCTGAGATCGACGGTTGAAATGATCCATTGAGTCACCAAAGGACAAACAAACATACACACAAATAAAGTACACGCAGTTAGTGGCGATAGTTACAAATACACAGAGAATCTCTTGTGATGTTAATTTTTCTGCCAAATAATATTGGTCAATGGTTGTTAAGCAATCAACCTAATGGTCAGGTAAGGAAATCCTGGAATGGAAAAGGTTGTATACACTCACCCACAGTCTGGGGAATGAACTCTCCACCTCACCCGGCTACAGCTCAGGTACAAATGGAGCACCGCTCTATTAAATGTGAAAAGAAAAAATAATGAAAGAGGAAGAGTTCGCTGGAACTCCGTCAGAAACACACACACTTTATCTCCAGCCTATTAGTTCTGCCGCTGTTTTAAATTCCAGCCCGGTGCAGGGGAAAGTAGGTGGTATTCGCAATGTAGCCTTTAAGTTTTCAAGTGCAACCAAATAGCCTGCTTAAATTAGGTGTTTGTGCTCCGTGGCTTACTTGTAGGAAAACAAGTACCCATGTGTGTCTATCAGGTATACGGGCTGAGTGAAGGATCAAACAAATTTAACATTCAAAGTAAAAGGTTCTCCCTCTCAGATCAAGGATCCTTTTGTAAACGGAAGCGCCAAAGTAGCCCATTTCGTTGCGTTAGTCCTATGGCCCCCACCCGCTTACCTGTCCGTCGGTACTCCTCGCCTTCCTCTAGGCTGACAGTGGGAGGTACCGAACGGGCAGGAAGCGGAACATTTAAACCACTTGTGATTGGCCGGCGAGGACCCACGTGGCGCACCTTGTCACGTGCGTCAGAGAACTACAAGTGAACTGGGAAATGTAGTTTGTTTACTTATAGTACCTCGCCTATGCTTACCGGAGGCCGTTTTTATTGGCAATATATAGCGTTGATGTTAGTAATAAAAACGCCCAATTTAATAGTACCTTTTTAGAGAAAAGAGTGCCTATTATGAGGAACAGCACCAGTACTTTACGAGCCAGGAGGTACCTTTAGCCCCCTTACTGCTATTTGATCCAGAGGCCACTATCGTAACTGCCGTAGCAGGTACACCCGGGCCTGCGATCTGGGGCGTCTTGGTCCGTGACAAGTGAGTAGACAAGAGGCACCCAAGTCTGGAGATCTCCTTTGAGACTTGATCTAATTTATAATCAACCCCATTCGCTACAACACCCTCAGAGGTGACATTTTGATGTACATTTGTGGTATTTTCAGCAGTTATTTGCGCTGGAGGGGATAAGAGTGAACTTAATCTAGCTACTTCCTTTGTCACCATATCAACTTTTGTCATTAGAGGTTTGATCAGTAACTCCAATTTAGACGTCATCATGTCTGCAAGTAACTGAAGATGGTCCCCATTTACAGCTTCATTTCCCCCCCCCCCCAGTACTATTGTCACTCGTTGCCTCCACCCGAACAGGCTGAGAGCTTACAGTATTCTTGGTCTTACGATACCCCCCACGCTTGTTGATCAGTCTTCTACAAGCCCTAACTGGGCGGCGGACCAAAGAAGGAACAGCAGTGGGAGAAGATGGCAAAACGTCATCGCTGACGAGAATATCCGCCGATGTAGAGGCAAAATCCAAGTCTGGCGCTACAGGGGGGGCGCATAGGGCTCCCTCGTTCATATCCTTGTCCTCAGGATTATCTAAAACTACAACAGCAGAGTCTGCTGCAGGCGAAGAGGGGGGAGTAGTCCGACTCAGCGACTGGCGACGGTCAGAATTCATTTTTGTGACCATCTTAATCATAAAATTATCCATGGCCCCAGCTAGTGCAGGAGTTTTACAAGAGCGCAGTTTAGCCATTTAAGCGATAGACAATATCAATAGGAACACTGGTTTATGAAGAGGTTAGGCACTCACTATGGGATGGATCAGTTCTGTGTCCGATGTCCAATCTGCCAGGGGTCGTGGCCCTGCCCTGCCTCCTTCTGCCCCAGACGGCCACAGACGGCCCGCCCTTGTCCCGGGCTTCTCCCTGGCGCCTCCCGCGTGCGACTCGCGGGGCGAGAGGTGTTCCTCAGCTTTATCGCGCCTCCGGGCGCTCTGGTGTGACAGGCGAGAGCTGCGACCGCCGGGGCACCTGGGGCTTGTGGTTCAGCCCTCTCGGAGGTAGCAGTAAGGGTCCTGGTTCTCCTTGCCCCCGCACACTGGAGCGGAATGTCTGGGTGATATGCCGTTCCCCTCACGGCTCGGTAAGTCCTTAAATGCCCCCTCGAAGCGTCTCCCGCGGAGCGGGAGGCGCGAGCAGTTAATGAAGCCCCCGATGTCAGGGGAAGGGGCCGTAGATCCGCAGTTTGCCCCTTTAGTGTCCTGGGGCTTGAAGTCCAGAATGCACCTGCCCCCGCTGGTCAAAGCAACAGACACCTGCCTCGAAGCGTCTCCCGCGGAGCGGGAGGCGCGAGCAGTTAATGAAGCCCCCGGTGTCAGGGGGAGGGGCCGTAGATCCGCAGTTTGCCCCTTTAGGTTCCTGGGGCTTGAAGTCCAGAATGCACCTGCCCCCGCTGGTCGAAGCAACAGACACCTGCCTCGAACCACATTTTGCAACAATATTGTAATTTATGAAATTTTCACGAAATTTAATGAAATGCTGCAGAAAATGTACAGTTTTCACACCCTAGAAATCAACTTTTCAAACGTATTAAATAAATCCAAATAAAAAACAGCCAACTCTACCCCAGCCTAACTAGTCTGCCTGAGGCTCAAAATCAACAAATTTGACTAAGGGCAACGCACACCTCTTCCTTCACTCTCCCTATGTTCTCATTCAGCACATAGTAAATTTGTGTTGCACAACAGTGACTCAATGAAGTTTCCACAATATTCACCAGGAAGAGGTTGTATTGCCCTAAAACACACCCTGGATCAATGTTTCGAAAATATCATACTGGGATGCACAGAAATGGCATATACACGTTATGGTATAAGATGACTGCTACTGGCATGTTTAGGGTACAGTGATATTTACTTTGCAGCAAGTTTAGCCAACAGATAAATAGCTTATTTTGTGTAAGTGTGCATTGACCAGGATGTGAATCCCCACAGCACATATATGTTAATTCATCACATGCCCTTTGACCCCATTGACATCACAGGATATGACATCCCACATTCTTTGGCCCTGATGACATTACATGCTATTTGTATGTGAAAGCAACACAGAAGGTTACATATGGACTTGAAGTGCAATAAATGTTAGATAAAATAACTATTAAATAACAAAAAAGGAAACTGAAACAGACAAAGGAGGACTTAAGTTGCCACTTGAACATTGCAACAGGAGCTGTAAAGATGTGCTAGGGGTAAATCCATTACGTAGCAATGATCAGATATAAGATTCTACACAATGATCATATACCCAAGTTGAAACTCATATGCCTAATTAGAACCTGACGTGCACAAATGAATTCTCAAATGTACAGGATTAATAATCATATGCCTAGTTACAACCTCAGATGTGCAAGCATGCCCAATTACTGTTTACAAATACCAGACAATGCCTTAAATACCCAACAACAATAATGCTGAGACACAACAATCATACTCTGATTTGCATCATGCATAAATTGCCCATGATTTGAGGTATTCATCGAGCTGTTATAATGGACAGCTAGTTGAAGATTTCCTACAGCTGAAGCATAAAGAGAGGTCTTGCATTGCACCTCAATCCTGACATGCATGATGCATTAGTTCAACAGCAACAAGACATCTGCAGACCTTTTGTAATGGAACCATCTGGGGTTGAACCGTGCTCTAGTTTAAAAATATTGACACCTGACGAGTTTTATCATCTGTACTGTGGCTCAGAATATATAATAGAATATATATTTCTAGCAAAATAATTTGATCTTATTAGAGCTCTCAAGGAGCAGAGCTCTTACAATGTAGATCTGTCTCCTTTTGCAGCACATCCCAGTATCACAAAACGTTGTAGGTTGCGCAATAGGCCAGTATTGATACATTCATAGAGCTCTCGCACAGGACATAGCTAGTGTGTGTGACCTGCAGTATGGAGGCTCTGATACTAGTAAGATTTTTGTGTCTCGTCTGCGGTTGTAAGATTGAAGCAGGTTCCAGTGGTCTGTATTTAATGTCTTTTAGAAGAACAATGGGTGGAGTGTTAGAAAGTAGTTCCTCTTTGCCTTGGTATCTTGTGGGAAATCAGCAGAGAGATCAATCCTATGCAGTCCATGTACCAGGGGACCATTTTTGATGACCTACTGGGCATGGGAGTGACACAAACAACATGACTGGGATGATAAATCATGGAGTATTTGTCTTCCATGTGTTACAACTTTGAATCCTATAAGCTCTCTGGAATTCTAGCTGAGAATCAAAAAATTTTTAATGAGTTCTGGCAAGAAAATTGATAAGAAGGATGGTATGTCATTAGATTCTAGATCTTCAAGAACACCAGAAAGACAGATGGTGTTGTTGTGAAATATTTATTCCATGTCATTCATCTTCATATTTGTGGTAATGTATGCATGGATATCTTTTATGTTTATGTTAGAATTGTAGTGTGGATTAAAGAATGTATGTCATAGGGAGAATTCCAGGGACGGGTAAAGACAAGCTGTCAGGATTCACAGGAGGTTTCCTCCTCGTGACCATACTGTGGCCATCATTTCCACTTAACGTTTTTGCAGACAAGCCTCTGGGTCTCGTAGTGCCCCTAGCTGTCGAGCATGCTGTCAGCGCTGGACATCTAAGGTGGTCGCCAATCCACTTGCCAGGCAGCAGTCTAGTTCTCCTTAGAATCTCATGGTTTAGTGAAGCGCTCTGTTAGAGCCTTAATGAAATCCCTGGAATCAACTGTAATCAACCTCACACCAGCCTTACAACTTTTGCAGCATACATTCAGTGCCCATATAGAGCCAGGCTAATTCCCAAATATGTTCACACACTAAAATGAAGTGCTTTCATTATTTTATTCAATATAAAATCTCTTTTCTTTAAAAATTATCATTTAAAATCCAAAAAGAGGTTCCGAGGCGATATAAGCAAATTAATTAAACTTTTTCACAATATATACATTCCACTCAACGTGGTCCGAAATAATTATACAATCATATTAAAAAAACATGATACACAAAAATGAAACAAATAGAAATAACACCCCACTTAGAGAACAATAATGATAATTTGGTTGAAACTTAATCTGATCCAATAGCCCTATCTGTTTAAAAGGAACCAGTTGTACAGGAGCTTCCTTGTATCTCAAAAGTCCCTTGGCTTTTTTGGATTCCTTTATCATAAAGACAGGCGTCGACGCGTTTCGGTGGTTTGAGCCAATAGATATGGGGCCACCTTCTTCAGGACAGTATTGTGTATGGGTCACTTCTTTCAATTGAGCATTGTTATATCAATACATGTAAAAAATGGAAAATGGAAAAACGATCAGCTCAATATAGCCTTATACTACATTATACTACAACATTTCTCACAATCCCCTCCATTGACTTTTAGCCCCCTGCTTTATCGGGATAATGTTCTATCCTATGCACGTTTAAAAAAGTATGTATCTGGAGAGATAAAACGGGAGGGACACAGGTCTTCTGAAGTAGCAATTCTTTTACAAAGATCTGTTCTCATCCCCAAATCATATCAACATAAAGGTTAATTATACCGACTGCATTTACGTTTTACTGTGGAATATATCGGGAATTTCTAAAAGCTAACAATCATGACTTCATACCATTCATTCACATTCCCTCTGCATACTGTGTAGTGACTACTCCGTCTGCTATACTGACCTTGGAGAATTTCTCAGTCGTTACACTGTTTGTTGGTTGGGACCCTGATATGGTCTTATTGGTTGATACTCCAAACTGAAATTCCTAATATCAGAGGGAGAGTTTGTGTATCACAAATTGCATGTCCATTACATTTCAGCTCTTTACTATATTACAGAGTCTTTTGACTATTTACCTTATTATATAGGACACCTGGAGGTATATTACTTTCTGAGGTTTTATTGCTCAAGGTGGCCAATTGCCATAAATTAGCTCGAAGTGAAGCGCTCGCCAACATTCTACTGTGCACTTTACCGGAGATTTTCCTGAGATGGCAGCTTTTCCCCGTGGCTCCGTCGCGTCAGTCAGTCAGTCAGTCAGGGTAGACCCGTCTTGGCCGAAGTTTAGCTTCGACGGTTCTGTTATTTCAGAGCTTCTGGGTTTCAGGTTAGTGTCAATTTTCAGGAGTGAAATTATTCTAAGAAGAATAATATATTACAGTAACTCTGGGATTATTATCCTATCAGAGCGTCTTGAGTTAACCTCATGCGGGCGCGTTCACTCCTTCTCGCCGCATGTCAGGTTACAATGTAACGTTCAGAGTAAATTTGTGAATCTATTCTCAGGTCAAAAGGTTTAGTTAAAAAGGTTGCACCAATTGTAATAAGGCTTACAGCCTGATTCATCAAGCCGAAATCGGCTCGCAAAGGGCCAGATTCTGAGAATCTGGCCCTTTGCGAGCTCTATTTTTGCATTTGGGATTCATCATCCCAAATGCAAAAATCGGTAATAGCGATGTCGCAATTTTGCGAAGAATTACATTTAAGGAATCTCTATTTGAGATTCCTTAAATGCAATTCATCTTCCATTAAAAAATTGCGAATTCGAAATTTCGGACCGCTATTTACCGCGAGGTCAAACCTCGTGGTAAATAGCGAAAACTTAGAAAAATGCTTTTAAAAGCATTTTTCTAAGTTGCATGTTGCACACACACAGGTCCTTTGGACATGTGTGTGCGCAACACCTGTTTCAATTTTCATTTAAGGGGTGCTACAGGATGTCCTTTGGACACCCCTGGCACCCTTTAAATCGCTATCTTATTTGCGATTAGCTAATTGCTAATCGCGAATAAGGAATACTCCCCATTCATTCCTATGGGCCTTTGCGCCCATAGGAATGAATGGGGAGTTATTCCTGTTTTGCGATTAGCAATTTGCTAATCGCAAATAAGGATTGTGTAGGAATCGCAAATCTTTTTGCGATTCCTACATGAATCATATTTTGCGAGTCTGTAATAGCGATTCCTTATGAACCGCTATTATAGACTCGCAAAACGGGTCTATGATGAATCAGGCTGTCAGCCTGATTCATCATAGACCCGTTTTGCGAGTCTATAATAACTCCCCATTCATTCCTATGGGCCAAAAGGCCCGTAGGAATGAATGTGGAGTATTCCTTATTTGCGATTAGCAATTAGCTAATCGCAAATAAGATAGCGATTTAAAGGGTGCCAGGGGTGTCCAAAGGACACCCTGTAGCACCCCTTAAATGAAAATTGAAACAGATGTTGCGCACACACATGTCCAAAGGACATGTGTGTGTGCAACATGCAACTTAGAAAAATGCTATTAAAAGCATTTTTCTAAGTTTTGTCTATTTACCACGAGGTTTGCCCTCGCGGTAAATAGCGGGCCGAAATTGCGAATTCGCAATATTTTAATGGATGATGAATTGCATTTAAGGAATCTCAAATAAAGATTCCTTAAATGTAATTCTTCGCAAAATTGCGACATCGCTATTACCGATTTTTGCATTTGGAATGATGAATCCCAAATGCAAAAATAGAGCTCGCAAAGGGCCAGATTCTCAGAATCTGGCCCTTGGCGAGCCGATTTCGGTTTGATGAATCAGGCTGTTAGTTCCTAGTACAATACATTCTAGCACCATCTTGACTTGTATACATTTAGACACAGTCACAGTTACCTCTTATTCGCTAACAATTTCACTATAGAACTTCTCTTACCCAAAATTCTCCTTTGTGAAGAGTAGCTCGAAGTTTTTACTTGACTCCTGTGGAACTGCAAGGTAATCAACAATGTTGGTATCTGCTGTTCCTTTTCTTGGCAATGTACATGTACATACAACTATGCAATAACTCTCTGTGAATTTGTAATGTCTCTGATTCAATGTTGTCTCAACTTGTTCTTTAGACAGGTTAATAACACTATGTGAATGCTTATCCGCTTTTATCACAGAGTGGAACAGTATGAGGTTGTATATCATTCAGAGTCATAATCATTTAGTGCCAGCTTTTTAACAGGGGTTCCTGCCATTGGCCTTATGACAGAAAGGAATAATAAAATAAAATCGAAATCAGCTCCCAATCTGATAGAATTAGCAACTACCTTGTGTCGCCAAGCTTTAGAAATAAACAAAAGCAATGAGTGTAAAAAACGATTTTTTTTAGAATAGCATTCCCTTTATTGATATCCTGTGTGAAACAAAATTAGCTCGACATTTTCCATTCATGAATTCTAGAAACATTCAATTCTTTAAAATGCAATTCTTTAAAATGCTATCCTATGTGGGGAAACAATGGCAATGACAAGTTTTCACTGGGAGTTGTTTCTATATGATTTTCGTTTGAACTGGGTCCTAGCTTGCCTTCCTTGTTGTTACTTCTATTACGAG
Source organism: Lissotriton vulgaris (assembly GCF_964263255.1). Classification (NCBI taxonomy): domain Eukaryota; kingdom Metazoa; phylum Chordata; class Amphibia; order Caudata; family Salamandridae; genus Lissotriton; species Lissotriton vulgaris. The sequence goes on from NC_141694.1 coordinate 1,305,988,551, forward strand.
AATTCCCTGAATTTTGTTGATTTTTTTTGTAACTACGACTTGAAAATTAGCCCCTGAAAGTAAGACTTGTGCTCTTTCCAGTACTCAAAGAAAGACCAGCCTGCGAGCGAAAATATTTATGTGTAAAACAAACACTTTCTCCTGACAGAGGCTAGGTCCAGGCACATAGTTGTTTCTTGTTTGGGCCATAAAGTCACAAACAGGGCAAATCTATGGATAAAGGGTGCAGACAGTGACAGGCCTGAATTTGAGTGTTTTAGCCATAATAGGAGTTATAATGTACATTTATGTTTTATGCATTGTTAACAATGTGCAGAAAATAGTTTTACACTTGATCATCCGTAAACACACATATATAGTCCTATTGACTTTAAAACGATTTTCCGATGTTTTGCAGAAGTGTGTTTTTCTGAAACTTGTCAACTAGGCCTCAATTTTTGCCAAGCAGCTATCTTGTTCAAAATAGATGTCATCCTCATCACTCCTGTCCTCTTCCCCCTGCACATCTCATTGGCTGTCATTTCTGCAACACAGAGTTGAGCAAAATTATATTTTTTTGGTTTCCATTGTCATTGTTCATGACGTTTTCGATGAACTTTCCTTGGCTTAGTCACGATCCGCAACTACATTTCAAGGTCCTTCCATTACCCCACTGTACCTGAATTATTTGTAATAGTTTGCTGTTGTTCATCTATCTAGTTTGTTTCGTCATCTCCGGATGAGCTTAGCAGGGAGGGGGCAGAATAATATCATATTACGATGAATCTGCAGTTATGTGAACTTCAAATGCAAAAATCTATACTACTATTATAAAGGAAGAACTTTGAGGCTTTGAGGCGGATAAACTCGGGAACCACAGCGCCAATCCACACACCAGATACATCGTTGTAATCCTCAGGGTGTGCAGATGGACATAGGCTATATAAATTAAAAATAAAAATATGTTATTAAAAAATATAAGTTAAAAAAAAGTAGTCCCTTCAAAGTCGCGCCAGCCGCGACGTGCTTGCTGACATCTGGAGCGGCGTACACGCGAGGAGCGGCGTACAGGAGCGTCGGAGAACAGCTTGGGGATGAGCAGTGGAGATCAGCGCGGGGAGGAGCAGTGACGAGGAGCAGCGGAGATCAGGGGAGCAGCGGACATGACCGGCGGACAGGCGGTGAGGATCGGCGGGCAGACAGTGAGGGGCTGCAGAGATTGAATATTCACTGTACTGTACGGCTCTAATAATTTAGTGAGAGCTGGTACCGGGGCCTATCGGAGGAGCTGCACTTGCTCTCCTATTAAAGGGCCCGCACCGGGGTTTTTAAGGCTGCAAACACTGCGAGCTCTTACGCTTTCTTCCCCATGGCAACCACTGTACCATTGCCATCTTTTCAGCCCCTCGCTGCAGCTGTCCGGACATCGCCACCAGTGCTGGGAAGGTACAAGCATGCCATCTCTGCATTGTTTTGGTATGCTGTTTTATGTTAAGGTAGAGGCTGTTTGTATAGCACCTGTGGCAGCCATGGATTGCTTCTAACCGCTGGAAATCATGTCGAATCGTCAGGTGTGCGCCAGAGTGGAGCAGCTGCCGTGTTCTTCTCGAATGAGAGCGTAAGGTGCTGATAACATGGAATTGTGAAACGCGCAGAGCACTGCTATCAGGCCCGTGAGCACAGTGAATATAAAGCATGTCTGCTGTTCAGAAAAGGCATTTCCTTTGAAATTGAATCAATTAGTTGTCGGGGCAAGTGATGGGACAGTACAGGAACCTCTGAGGGGCAAGCAGGTACTCTGTGACGCTAACTACCTGCACTTTTCCATTAAGGAGACAAAGGAGGCTCAATAAAAAGAGCATTTATAAAAAAATAATAAAAGCAAAGAATGTATAAAGAAAGAAAGAGAAAGCACACGTAGACAATCACTTCTGTTATGTTAATCATTGGCAGGTGGATGGGTAACGTTCAACACAATGAAAATGGAGGGGATAAAAAATATAAAAAGGTAATGGACACAGCCTGTGCGTCACGCAGAGCACCCGGGTCACCCCTCTGCGGAGAACAGTCAACAAGTCCTAATAATGTGTCTCGTGGGCAGGTACCAAACCGGGCATTACAGCAGATAAAAAGTGACATGAGCAGTGACGTGGGCAGGTTACACAACGTCAGGGCGGGCGGGGGCCCTGAGCCGTGATTGCTCCCGGACAACGTCGCGACGGGCTGCTAGTAATGTATGAAAATCCTTGATTTTGGGAGTGAACAAGGAGACTCCTAGGGATGATGTCCTTTCTCTTTTGATGTTGGTGTCCACTTCAAACTTTTTTGAATATTTTGATTTTGTATTTCTCTGTAATGCTCTATTTGCTGAGAGCCTTCATGGCAATTAACCAGTGCCTTACTTTACATTTTTTGTAATAAATCTCTAAACGATTCTGTTGATCTACAACTCAGTTATTGAGTGGACCCTGCTACCTAACTGACTGTATTTCTGATATTTTGATGTGTTGGGTGAAGCCTTTACTCGGGGACACATTACCTAATAAAACTTAGGTTTAACGCAATATCCAATTCATCGATATTGTGGGCGTTATGTTGGGGTACATTTGTGTGTGGTAAAATTGCAGTGTCCCCCAGGGGCCCATAAAATTGTGGAGGCAAAGGATGATTATGAGTTAAGAGCACCTCCTTTCAGCTTAATAATTTTTCTCTTTTTGCCCTGAGCCCTAGTGGGTTTTCCAGTGTGGATTTTCTTGCTAGAGTTTCCCGAGATCCTGATTGTCAATATGAATAGGGCCGAATGATTCTTTTTTTCTGAGAGAGTTCTAATGAGTTATTGAAGTGCAGAGTCTTGTGTTGTGTGATGGATCGTTATACTTAGTGCGAGGATTTTTGTTATGTGATGCTGATTTTGGGTTCACTGGTTTGATTACTGTACTTTCATGATTCATGTTTTAAAGGTTTTGGTTTTCATTATAGGTTGGTTTGGGTGTTGATTTGTCGAAATCCAAGATCTTGAGTTATTGTTGTTTAACTGGACTGCAAGAAGGTAGTGTATTTTGTGAGAATCTGCATATACACATATAGGGATTTTTTCAGAACTAATACATTCTTTTTCTATGAGTTTGGGTGCCTAATCTTCTCAATGCATGGAAGTAAATACATTAGCCAAAAATGGACTGTTGCTGGACAGGAGTGTGCTTTAGTGTGAATAGACATTGACAAGTGCTACGAAGGTGCTATTCTTGTTTCTGTTGGTTGCGAGATTTGTGTTATTCTAATGGTCTGATTTTCTTGTATTTTGCTTGAGCAGACAATAATTTATTTTGTCTATTTAATGTGTGTTTATGGAAAAGACCGGTGCAGTTGTTTCCTCATTAACAGAGAGATTGCACAGAGATCAGTTAGTCAGCCAAGGAGTAGCGATCGGATTGGTGAGTTGTCACCATAGAGTTGTGCTGTCATTGGTTGGTTGCTGTTCAGGCGCTGCTATCATTGGTTGACCTTTCGCGTATCTGTGTTGGGATTTTTTTTTGTTCGATAGCTTAATTTGTGCTTTTTTGCTATTATTTTGAATGAAAATAATGGGTGCTGTGTTAAAACAGCCTAAAACTCCTAGCTTACCTACTAAGGAGGGACAGAAATTACCTGCAGAGGGTAGGCCTAAGTATGTAATGATGATGGACATTGGGTTTTATATGTGTACCTCGATTTCTGACAAGGACATTCACTTTCATGTAGAGGGTACCTTTAACCTTAGAAAGCTAGATCTATTAAGACAAACTAAAAATGATTGAGAGCTTTTACCTAGACCTACTACATGCTTAACATAGAGGCAGTGTGTAAAGTATTTATGTAGCACTTCAAACAGTAATCAACTGAAAACACAACACAAGAAAAATCCCACACCAATTTAGGAAAGTAGAATAAAATGTAATGCATTCTTTGGCTCCCAAATGACAAAAATAAAATTAGTAGAATTGGAGATGTGCAATTGTAAAGATTTAGGTGAAAATTGTGCTTCAAAAGCACATAAAGCGCCAACTATGGTTATCTGTTTGCGCCAGACCGGGACAAAGTCTCAAGTTCAGGCTGAGCGCAATGGAGCGCAGGTCAGATACAGGGACCAAGTTAGGCCTGCTCAATAAAGTACCTCTATCTTGGTTGCGGAGCATTGCGAAATCTCACATTGGGGCTGCGTTGTGACCAGTGGTTAAGTGGGTGAGATCGGATCGGCAGGGTACGGCTTGCCCCTACTTTTTCAATTTAATTGAATCCGTTCCCCTTCCTTTTTAAAAAAAAAATGTGTTCCAGGACAACAGAACTAGTTAAGGCCTATAGATAAGGCTCCTCCCTTGGGGGACGGGCAGAGTGGGCAGAAAAGGAAAAGGACTCTGTCTCTTCTTTCTTGGCCAGAAAAAAACAATGGGCAGTATCCACTTCTGCTCTGCAGCTGGCAGCTGCCCACTCCTCTTTCTTCCTCTTCCTCTTCTTCCCTCTCTTTCTGTCTCTGCTCTGCTATTAGACTTAGCATATTTTGGCGTGTTTCCCTTGAGTTTTTGCTTTCTGCCCTCTTGGTTTTAACTCTGTTTATGCTGGCGTAGTGTTTCTGCACACTTTTCTCACTGCTGATCAGTGGTAAAGTGCAAGTGCTCCTGTGATAAAGTGTGCTATGGATTGGTGTTTCCATGATTGGATATTTGATTTACTTGTTAAACCCTAGTAAAGTGCACTGCGTGTGCCAGGGCCTATAAATCAAATGCTACCTGTGGGCCAGCAGCACTGATTGTGCCACTCACGCGAGTAGGCCTAAAAAGGCAACTCAGACCTGCCATTGTAGAGTCTGCGCACAGTTGGTAACTGCTGAGTCGACTTGGCAAGTGCACCCACTAGCCAGGCCCTAAACCTTCCCTTTTCTACATGTTAGTCACCCCTAAGGTAGGCCCAAGGTGCCCCTGTGGTGGGCAGGGTGCAGTGCATGTGAAAGGTAGGGCATGCCCTGGTGTGTGTGACCTGTCCTGATAGTGAATTACATCCCATTTTGTTTTTCACTATTGCAAGGCTGCCTGTTCCCCATAGGACAGAATGGGAAGTCTGTTTATAACATATTATAAACATAACTGGCCCTAGGAACTAGGTAGGGAAATACAATTTAGTATGCCTGAACTCAGAATCTAAAGATGCTTCTTTTAGTGAAGGTAATTTTTACATTCTGTGTTTGACAAAATACCACTTTATGAAGTAGGTATTTTCTTGCTCAGTCATTCCTTGTGCCTCTGCTGGAAAGTGGATTGTCTTTCTGGGTTTTGGATGACAGAAGGCTGGGGAGCAAGAGTGGCTCCAGATTGTCTACGTAGGGTCAGGAAAGGGCTGAATAGACCTGGGCTGCAATGTGGGAAGGGGGAGGAGATTTCCTTGTACCTCAAAGGACAGGGTCTGCCTCTGACAATGCCGTCTCCACCTCCTGCCAGGAAATCCCACCATAGAAGGCAGAACTGTTTCTGGCTGGGCACAGACACTCTCTGCCTAAGAGATCACAGGACTTTGGGAGATAAATATTGGGGCCCAGACGCCTGAACTTTAGAACTCTTTTGGATCAAGAAGATTGGCAAGAAGAAGAGCTAGAGAAGCTGTGAGGAGGAACTACCACTTTGCTGTGTGCTTTGCTGTTTTAACCTGCAGTGGCTGCTTCTGTCTTGGGCAGTGAAAGGATCCGACTGAACTTTCTGCAATCTACTTTTGTGAGTTTTTCCAAGGGCTTGAGGTAGAGCTTGCCCCCTGTTCAAGATGTCTCAGGACCAGCAAAGACTTCAAGCTCTTCTGCCATCAGCACTGGGGACTGTGTGTTTTGTGCTGCAACAAAAGAAAAGCAACCCTGGTCTCACTAACATCGCCTCCTGATGCTGCCACTGAGTCACTGCTCGCACCGCGACCTGTGGACCCCGCACTCTGCTTCGCTTCACAATGCCGCCTTGGCACCATGCCAAAATCGACGTTGATGCTTGCACCGTGGTTTGAGGGCACCGCTCGTAAAGTCACACGAGGCATCCCCCTCATCCCGCACCCTAGCCTTGGCCTACCAACGCCAGCGCCATCAACTATAGTTCGTCAGCCGACGACAGCACTTCTGCAGTGACCTGCCAGCACCGTGACGAGCACCGCCTTTATCTCACACCACGACCCTGGTCTCACCGACGATGCCATCTGATGCCGCCACCGAGCTGCTGCTCGCACCGTGACTTGTGGGCACTGCCTGCTGCGCAGCTGCACTTCGCACCGCAGCACATGATGCCTGCCATGCCAGCTCTCCTGACTCCATCATTGAGGAGATCGACCTGCAAAGCATGTGGCTTCGAGCACCCCGACGACTCCTGCACCGACCTCCGGAAACGAAGCCTGCAAATGCCGTGTTTTCGCAAGCTCAGCGAGAGGTCATCGACGCCCTGCATTTCTAAAAGGTACTGTTTGCGTGTCTTCCAGATACCGCAGTTGGCCCGCGACGCCACTGTGAGCCAGAACTGTTTGGATTTGTTTGCTCACGACGCCGTGATAGCCCCGGACGGAGCGATTGACATCAAGGAACTATTTTTAAAGCATATTTTGATATGTGAAGATTTTGAAGAACTGTATTGTGGATTTTTAGCGATTTTGGTCTTGTCTCACGTATATAAAAATAACGGACATTTTTCTAAACTGGTGTGTTTTAGTGCTTACACTGTATTACTGTTGGTTATGTTCAAATGCTTTACACACTGCCTCTAAGGTAAGCCTGACTGCTTGTGCCAAGCTACCAAGGAGGTGTGCAGGAATTATTTTAGAAGTGTAACTCCCTTATCCTGACTAGGAAGAAGGGTCGTTATTTGGGCAAAGGGGCAAAGCCTTGCTAACTAGAGACCCCATTTCTAACATCTGCTCCCCCTCACTTGCTGAAGGAAAACGATGACTGACAGAAACGGCTCTTACCCTTTCTTTGCTCTCCTTTCCTTCATTCATTTCCATGTGAAATGGACCCAAAAAAGAAAGGAAGGCTTTTGCTGGAAATTTCATATTTTTCTGACATTTTTCTATCCCAAACTGCCCAAATTGGTTTTATTCACACCCAAACACATTAGGGCCACTTTACAGAGTTTGCCAGTGAAGCCCTACTTTCGTTTTCTCGTCTTTCTTTGAACAATATAGCTTTCCCCAGGTGGGGAAGTGCGAAGATCTGCCCCTTGAATAAAGTGCCCTTTCACCTCCTCCTCAGAATCGCAGTCAGGATCAGGTGGATCAGGGGCATCCAACTTCTGTATTTTAGGCCCCACAGCTTCCATGGCATGAAAATCAGTAGAAACAGCAGCCTCAATCATACTCTGAACATCAGTCAAGAAAGGAGCTACTGGAGGCCCAGAAATCACCTCCTCCTCTAAATGATTACACTTCTCCAACCTCTTTCCCTAATCCATAATGTGCCAGAGGCCAGCAAAAGCACACCATATCTATCAGAACAAATTGGTCATGCAATACCATGCCTACTCATTTCCTGAAACTCGGGTCGCCATGATGACAGTCCAACCAATAGAATGACCCAGCACACCCCACCGGCACCACTGGCCAATCACAGTTCACGGTGCCCAAGTGATTCAATCAGCATGCCGGATAATCCCTGCGCGTCCAGTGAACACGTAAATCCCAAGCCTGCACTCCTGTGAAACTCACTTCCACCGCAAGTTATTCCAAATGCCGAGTCCTACCCTTCTAAATGAGGCAAAAACAGAGAAGAGGAACACTCTGTAAAACGTACTGAGACCCACCGCGCCCCAGATGCGCCACTGTGACTCAGAACCCATGAAAGCGCCCCCTCCGAGTGAGAAGAAAACATTGGCTTCATTCAACGAAGCTTTGACGTGATCAGACCAGAACTGGTAGCTGTCCCACTAAAGCAGGGTCTCTAGCCACGCCTCCACCCCTGTTCAATAAAGGTCACTATAGCGGACCTTAACAGCGCCATACTTACCAGCAGCAGCCGGCCACCAAGTTCCGAGAGTCCAACTGCTTGCATCAAGTGGCAGAAAAAAAAAACAGGATTTTCCGGAGGTAAGGTCAAGGGTAATGTTCCACAGGATGTGGGAGTGGCCAGAAGGGTAGGGATCGGAGCATGGGAGTTTTTTAGCTTGAGAATGTCTGCAGGCGGGACCTATCACTCACATACGTTAGGACTGTGGCGGGGAGGTCTAAGAGACAGAGTAATAAATACTGCAACACATGGTTGTTGAATGGGGTGGAAAATGTTTAATGTGATCCGTATCAGCAGATTTCATAAATTTAGTTTATAAAATGTGTACCGCTGCTCTGTGTTCAGGGATGTGGTCTTTTTAAACGAAACTGCTCATGTTTTGTGTGGATATGAGCAAAGGACATTGAATAGGGTTCCTGCTTACATTTCGCATTCTTTACTTAACCCCTTCGGTAAACAGACATAATATCGAATCCCAAATATCGTTTGGACAAAATATCGAGTAAAAAATATAGACTAGCCAAAATATCGACCAGACAAAATATAGACTACAAAAATATCGAGTAATATCGATATTAATAGCCAAAATATCGAATCAAAAATATAGACTAGACATAATATCGACTAGATAGAATATAGACAAAAAAAAATCGAAAATAAGGTCGTTTTTAATATTTTTTTATAATTGTGTAATATAAATCTGTAGCGGGTTGTGGGTTTATAGGGGAATAGGGTGGGAAGTAATTTAATTTTAATTAATTAATTATGCAAATTAATAATAATTGGTGATTAATTATTAATTGGTAAATAATTAAAATATAATTGGTAAAAAATAATAATTGATTAATAATTAATTTTTAGTAAATTAATTTCTGTAGCGGGTTGTGGGTTTATAGGGGAATAGGGTGGGAAGTAATTTTATTATAATTAATTAATTATGTAAATTAATAATAATTGTTAATTAATTATTAATTGGTAATTAATTAAAATATAATTGGTAATTAATTATAAATATTTAATTGATAAATAATTAATATTTAGTAAACTATTTTCTGTAGTGGGTTGTGAGTTTATAGGGGGATAGGGTGGGAAGTAATTTAATAATAATTAATTAATTATGTAAATTAATTAAAATTGTTAATTGTTAATTAATTAATCGTCATTTTAACCACTACGCTATCCAGTGCTTTCCCTACTGTTGCACCCACTGGAGTGGGAATAGTAATTTTAACCCCTACGCTATCCAACGCTTTCCCTACTGTTGCACCCACTGGAGTGGGAATAGTAATTTTTACTCCTACGCTATCCAACGCTTTCCCTACTGTTGCACCCACTGGAGTGGGAATAGTAATTTTAATCCCTCCGCTATCCAATGTTTTCTCTACTGTTGCACCCACTGGAGTGGGAATAGTAATTTTTACCCCTACGCTATCCAACGCTTTCCCTACTGTTGCACCCACTGGAGTGGGAATAGTAATTTTTACCCCTACGCTATCCAACGCTTTCCCTACTGTTGCACCCACTGGAGTGGGAATAGTAATTTTAATCCCTCCGCTATCCAACGCTTTCCCTACTGTTGCACCCACTGGAGTGGGAATAGTAATTTTTACCCCTACGCTATCCAACGCTTTCCCTACTGTTGCACCCACTGGAGTGGGAATAGTAATTTTTACCCCTACGCTATCCAACGCTTTCCCTACTGTTGCACCCACTGGAGTGGGAATAGGAATTTTAATCCCTCCGCTATCCAACGCTTTCCCTACTGTTGCACCCACTGGAGTGGGAATAGTAATTTTTACCCCTACGCTATCCAACGCTTTCCCTACTGTTGCACCCACTGGAGTGGGAATAGTAATTTTTACCCCTACGCTATCCAACGCTTTCCCTACTGTTGCACCCACTGGAGTGGGAATAGTAATTTTAATCCCTCCGCTATCCAACGCTTTCCCTACTGTTGCACCCACTGGAGTGGGAATAGTAATTTTTACCCCTACGCTATCCAACGCTTTCCCTACTGTTGCACCCACTGGAGTGGGAATAGTAATTTTTACCCCTACGCTATCCAACGCTTTCCCTACTGTTGCACCCACTGGAGTGGGAATAGTAATTTTTACCCCTACGCTATCCAACGCTTTCCCTACTGTTGCACCCACTGGAGTGGGAATAGTAATTTTAACCCCTACGCTATCCATCGCTTTCCCTACTGTTGCACCCACAGGAGTGGGAATAGTAATTTTTACCTCTACGCTATCCAGCGCTTTCCCTACTGTTGCACCCACTGGAGTGGGAATAGTAATTTTTACCCGTACGCTATCCAACGTTTTCCCTACTGTTGCACCCACTGGAGTGGGAATAGTATATTTTACCCCTACGCTATCCTGCGTTTTTCTACTGTTGAATTCACTATAGTTGTTACAATATATTTTAACCATTTTGCTATGCTACGGTAAAAATATTATATATGTTTAGTTAATAATGTGTATTTATATATATATATTTATTATTTTTGTTATATATTTTTGTAATTTACATTAATTATTTATTAATATTACATGTATTTAATCATTTTAACTAAGTTTATATTAAAAAAAATTATTATTATATTAGTTTTAACTTAATTTAAAGACATATAAAAAAAAACGATATTTTGACAGTCTATATTATTTACAGTCGATATTTTAGAGTCGATATTTTTGTACTTACCTGTATGAAGATAGAAACTCGATATTTTGTCCCTCGATATTTTGTCATCGATATTTTTGTAACTCGATATAAATGGGCTCGATATTATTTCAGTGATCCAACCCCTTCACTGCGGCGGCTATTCCGCCGCAGTGCTAAGGGGGTGGGGCGGCCGCGCGGCGGCCGCATGCTGGTGACGGAACCGCTCCATCACCAGCGTTGGTGGCGCTGTGCTTATGACGGAGCGGTTCCGTCATGGCCCGCCCCGCTCAATGGAACGCTCAGCGCAGGCGCGGAATTCGCGCCGCGCAGGCGCTCCGAGCGGGCCATGACGGAACCGCTCCGTCATCAGCACAGCGCCACCGCAGCTGATGACGGAGCGGTTCTGTCATCAGCAGGCAAGGGGTTAATCTTGCCTTCCCTATGAGTGTTAGCTTTTGGCAAGCATGATATATGTTAAAACAGCTTCTTAAGTGAATGAAACAATCAGTGCTGAAGGCCCAATAGTAGCATTCAATTTACAGGCCCTAGGTACAGGTAGTACCGCTTACCTGGGGCTTACAGGTAAATTAAATGTGCCAATTGAGTGGAAGCACATGTTGTCATGTTTTGTGTGAGAGCACAAGCACTTCACTGTATTTCAGTGGTAAATTGTGCAGAGTCCGAAGGCCAGCAAAAGCTAAAACAGGAAGATTAAAGGCAAAAGGTTGGGGAAAACCACACAAAAGATGCCAAGTCCAACAGTCTTTTAAAAACTGAATTTAGGACACTTTTACAGGGTACAATTGATACAAACAGGTTACTGTCATACAATGTGAATGTAATTAGATACTTGCTCAAAAAAGCAGCAAGGTGTGCAAATGAAGCACATGATTGACTGGAATAAAGAGTTCATGAATGCAAGGTGCACATCAGTAAAATGAAAAATGAGCTGAGAAATTACAAAATGGATTTTACCAATGATAAAAATAAAAGAGTTGGGATTAATAACCTTAGACGTTTACATTAAGGATCCGGTTCAGAAAACAAAAAACTGGAGAGATTAGAAGAAATACAGAGAAAGGTGGAAAAGGAGGCTGTTAAAAAAAGATAGCTTTAGAGAAAGGGAAGAAAGCTAAGGGGGTTATTAGTGATTCTGAGTTAGTGGCAGTTTCAGAATTTCCTTTGAGAGAAATACATGAAGGGAACTATATGCATGTGCCTGGGGTGAGAGGTGATCTTTATGCTTTTACGACACATTTTCCAAAATTGCGAGAGGATCTTGACAAGTGGTACAAAGAGGTTCTTGATTGACAACAATTTGGCAAATGCCTTGGACTGATTTAAACATGCTGTTTGAGATTGTTGTTCCTAGTGGCATGTGGTCCGAGTGTAGGGTTCCTGATTCGTGGCAAACTGAGGACCAAAATAGGTTTGCTGATTTAAATGTGCTGTTCGAGATTGTTGTTCCTAGTGACATGTGGTCCGAGTGTAAGGTTTTTGGGGCATATTATCAAGCCCATTATCGCCACTTTATCGGCCGAAAACGGCCGATAAAGCGGCGATAATGGGCTTGATAATATGCTCTATGGAATTCCAATCGAAGCACATGTTAGATGTGAAGACATCTAACATGGGCTTCGATTGGAATTCCACAGAGCATATTATCAAGCCCATAATCGCCGCTTTATCGGCCGTTTTCGGCCGATAAAGCAGCGATAATTTTAGCGCACAGGCTTGATAATATGCCCCACTGTTTCTTGGTCAACTGAAGACCAAAAAAGGTAGCGCCTAGTAATGCAACTTGTGAAGTGGTTGCTGTCAAGTATAGAGCAGCAATAGGCCATATGAAAAGAAAGTTCCAGAGAAAGAAATTAACTGGTCAAAGATTTTGAGATCTACACAAGAGCCAAAAAAATCAGTCCAAGCCTATTATGAAAGGCTTATGATGCAGATTTTTAAGATTTACAGTGAAGTTGAAGATCTCAAGAAAGATGGTGCTTGTGGTTTCGAATAGATGCTTTTGTTATGGGTTTGCAACTTGAGCTCAGTTCACATATGCAACAAAGTGTTGGCAAACTAAGCATATAGATGAGATTCTGAAGTATGTCAAGTACAGTAGTTATTGGTTTGATACGAAGCAGAAAATGATCAAAGGAAAGTTGCGTGTTGCCCAGACGAAGCAGCTTCAAAGAAATGGCAGGAATCAGTTCATGGGTTGTGATTTGTGTTTTGTACCATCTGACAATGCTTGAATGAATGTGATGTCTTCAATGCAAGGTGTGAAAATGTGAAATGAGATTGTGCAGATGCACGGTCTTGGAAGAGTGGTTGTAAATGATTCTGGAATTAATGCAAACATTGATATGCTAAGGAAGAGCACTGCTTGTCACTTCGGTGGTAAAATCAGCTATTGGAAGGAGGAATGTAGGCAGAATCCAGATTGAATCCAGAATGATTTCATTCAACATGTGTAGGGGCCTGTGACTCACGTGTATACACAGTCATTAGCTACAGCACAACCAGAATGTGCAAAATCAATGACAGTTTTGCATGAGTATTCCCATTGACCCAGTGTTGCAGCAAAACAGCCAGTATTTCATTGCTTTCTAATCCCAAAATAGAGTTCTCATTTGGTGTCGAATTGCACAGGGGTATGCTAAAAGTCCATCCGTTGTAAGTCAGATTCTAATGAAAGATTTGAAAATTTACAGCTACCCATTGGTGGCATCAAAGACAAAAGAAGATTGTAAACTTGACCCATTAGCACTGTTGAATCATTTAGCTAAACATTGTCACACTGGTTCCTCAGAAAGATGCAGTATTGTAAAAAGAAAAAAAGGGATTTATCTTGGTAATCACACTGAAAAAGGAGCATGGAATGTCTCAAAAGAACATGTTTCTGAAATTCCCCTTTGTCCAGTTTCGTGCCAGAGCTGGGGCTGAGTGCCCCAGCAACCGATTTGAAGTGGGAAATGCATGGAGCCCCTAGTGTGCCCCAGGCAGTGTCTGAAAAGCATTCACTGAATGCAACCCTCCCTGCCCCAATACACTAAAGCCTGTCTGGGGAGGTGCCAGCACCTCCCTGGACAAGAAACCTATTGTCCAAGCCTCCCCTGCCGAAGTTTTGTCCAGCAGCAGGAGGGCAGACTTGTGTCTGTGGCAGCAGCATCCATTTTGTGATGCTGGGGCTCTGTTTAACTTTAACCGGGTAAACCAGTAACTACATGTCTTCTCCCTCTAGAAGGGTGGAATGCTACCCCCGCTGCCAGGACTGGCGGGGGGATTAGTATTCCAAAATGTTTGACACCTTACACAACATGTTTTGATAAAGCCAAACCAAAGTTAGCATTAACCGCGAGGATTATAATGCACTTAAGAGTATATGGTATGGCTATATCATAGAACAGCTACAAGGGTGACCCAGTAACCAATCTGGTATGTACCTAAAGTACATGGTATCAATTTAGAGAGAGAACAGCTGGGCTGTGGGCCTGATTAGCAGGACCACAGCCACACTATAGTCAAAAAACCAGAGAATCACAGCAAAAAATGGGAATACCCATAGGAAGCAGACCCTACTCTCCTACAACCCCCTCCCCAGGTCCTACCATAGGTGGGACCCTAGAGTTATTCCGACCCCTAATCTTAGTGTAAGTATAGGAACCCAGTTACTAGGACTTTAGATTACCCTGGATAAAACTCTGAAGAAGAAGTCTTGGACCTTCAACATTCCATATTGACTGGAAGATGGAAGAAATCTCCCTTGGGTTCAAGGAGTGACTCCCCTGTTGAAACAGGCACCAAAGAAGCATCTTGCCGGTCTGCATTTTCAAGGCTCCCTCCGGATCCCGAAGAATCTGCGACACAGGACACGGACTTCCAGACATCTCCGAGTCTGACACGAGTCCCCAGCAAAGCTGAGACCTGTAGCTATCACGAGAGACATGGGACCAGAACTCCTAGACATCCTGCAATTTTGCAAGTGCACCAACTTCCTGAAATTTCCCGAAGTTGTTTGTTGGGCTATTTGTTGCCCTCGCCCCGAGCACCTTTTGCACTGAAGCTTAGAGGCTTACACTCCGCGAGTGTTCCGTGCGCCCGCTTTCTTCATCACAGCTTGAGGCTCCTTCGCGATCCCTAGTCCATCGACTGGTGGGTCCCCACAAAGGGCAATCCTTTGTTTCTTGATCTTTCTTAATTGCACCAGCTGTGCCCTGACTCCCCTCCAAAGGGTGAGTCCCACAGAGCTTGCTGGTCTGCACCGAAGCCAATCTTGTCATCTTGCGTGGGTTGCTGTTGCCAAGGCTTGTTGGGTTCAATCCGGATACCGATGCTGCAGCACTCGACATCCGACATGGGACAGCTTGAATCCAGCTCCTGGTTGTCTTCGACACCAGTCAAACTTCACCTACTTCACCTTAAAGCACCCGCCATCGGCGGGCATCTTCTTGTCGCCATCCTGGTCACTGGCTAGTAACCCAGACTCTGTCCCCTCTGCTTTCAGGTTCTTCAGATCTCTGATCCACCCTTGGATCCATCCGGACACTTTTCCTCTCGTCGCCTGCAGCACGTGTTTGCAGCTCTCCATTGAAAACGATGACGAAACCCGACACAAAAAGACACCTATGCACCCTGCTTCCCTGGATGAAGTAACACGAGTACTTCATTGCTCCCGTGGGTCTTAACTCTTGAAGTGTCCAGTACTGAAGGTGTTCCACTGTAGTCCACTCCTAAGTGTCCCTAATTCTTTAACTTTGTAACTTTAACTTTCGCCATAGAAGCCAATGGTGATTCGCGGCTGTGTTTAGACACTGCACGCGTCCCCCGTGGGTCTCCTTCGTCCCCACCTTGGGTGGTTCCAGGTTGCCCCAGCGGTTCTACAAGCCCTAGGCCTCCCTTCTAACTCTCACGTGGTTATTATCCCACTTTCTTAGTATATGGTTTGTGAGGCCCCTCGGGCAAAACGTATATTGTCCTAGTTTACTGTGTGCTATTTAAGTTCTTGTATTGTACTTTTGCCTCACAAGGGGTTGTGTTTTGAATAAATACATATATTTTATATATCTACCTGGAGTGGTGCTCTTTTATTTGATCATTCAAGAGATTATAGACTGGTAAAACAAGCTGCTTTACATTCCTTCAAGACTTAGCCTGAAGGCTGCTCTCCACAGCTACCAGTAGGATAGCTTTCTCTGAAGGTTGTCTTAAACCTACCACCAATAAGGGTCGTTTGAACTGGTGCAAGGTGCCAACTAGAATAGTGGACATCATATGCCAGGCCAACTTCTCACATTGGTGTGCAGCTTGTGGGATTCCACCTTGCATTGTTTTACCAGATAATCTTGAGAATGTCACTTGAGAAAAATCACTAAAGGTACCATAGGTACATATAATACAAGCTTAGACTACAGTAAGTTCTACTGAACTTAGAGTTGTGTGTCAAGGGCCTAGCACACCCTTTCTACAACTCAAGAGAGGTTTAGTAGGAAACCAACTAGTGTAGGTAGGTGCACACACCACACCTCACTAGTCATGACTTCAAAGGAGGGACCCAGTGGGTCTGTTCCAGATGCCAGTCAAGGACAGGCATCTAAGTATGACACATTTCCTTTCCAAGAGTTAAGGACTTTGTGTGCCATGAGAAAATTGAAGCCAGGACAGAGCCCCAATACTCAACGCCTTATAGAGGTGTTAATGCTTGATGACTTTAAGAAAGCATCAGATCCTGACAATGTAAGCAATGGGGGGATACATCAGAAGAAGAGAAACCTGGAGGGTTGCCCCACCAGGACTCTGATGATGATGTGGACCAGGCAGATGTCAGTGACCTAAACCTGGGGAATCCAGATCTGCCTGGGGATGAAGAAGGCCAAAGAGGCCCTCTCTCTGTTCCCTCAGGTAGACTTGGTGGTGTGCCTAGAAGAGAAAGGTCTCCTTTCCATGAGTCCAATCATTCTGGTACATCTGTAGGGTTTTCTGCCTCTGCTCATAGGAGGGGTACCTCACTTGAGAAGAGGGAGCATAATGCTAGTATGAGAGAAGCCCAGCTTAGAATAAGGAGACAAGAAGTAGCCTTAGCAAAGGAGATCCTAGATCTTGAAAGAGAGAGAAAAAAGATAGTTTAGTTTAGTTTAGTTTATTTGTTTAGCACAGTTAATTAAAACCATTGCTGTGAAATATCCATATTAGCACAATTATCACATCAAGAAACAAAACTGAAGAAACACACTGTCATTTAAAAAAAATCTATACATTTAAAAACAATTTTAAAACTACCAGTGTTAAGTTACTATTGAAGTCCAAAAAGTGAAAAGATTAGAACAAGAGGTGCTAGGCAAGGGGACGAAAAAAGTCAGTAATACGTATTTTTTTTTGGGGGGGGGGGGGGCAGGAAGCGTAGGAGCCGAGGAGGGTGAAAAGAAATTTGCCAAGAGTCTCACAAACTTTCCAACCCTGGCAAGCGCTTGAGTATCTGTGGAGGTAAAACACAGAGCTGTCGCCTCCCAGCATGACCTAGTGCCCCATTTTAAAAATAAAGGTTTTAATAAATGCCTTCTGGGGCCATCCATAGCTGGGCAACAACACAGTAGGTGCGGTCATGATTCTTTGTGATATGAGCACAGTCTGCAGGCCCCCCCCCTCCTTTGAAGGAGCCCATCTGTAGGGGGCCGTAGAGCACAGGCCTAGAAGGCGCATAGACAATATGTTCTTCCTTGCCACTGCGTTCAGGTTTTCCAGTAGATAAAATTGCGGTACCCCAGGCTGGTATGAGACATTCAAGGGAAGCAAGACAGTTGGTGTGTTTAAAGCCTGAAGGTCCATCCAATGGGAAATTAGTTTCGCCTGCTTATTGATGACTTTTTTCCACACATAGGGGCTAATTATGATTGCTGAGTTCCCGCATCCTCCGGGCCGGCGGAAGCCACCGCCGGCCCGGAGGATGCGGGAAATCCGCTGCGGAGCCTCCACAGACCCACAGCCAAATTAGGATGGCTGGTGGGTCTGCTTTTATGTCCGCAGCTTTTCCGCCGCAGTCGCCTTCCGACCGCGGCGGAAAAGCACTAACATGTCTGGCGGTGTCTATCAGACACCGCCAGGCATATTAGGATGTCTGCAATACTATGCTTTTCCACGGCGGCATTTCCGCCGTGGAAAAGCATACGGTTCTGCACTGCGGGGGCCCGTTGCGGGCCCCCTAGGTGAAGGGGGGTTGGGGGGTGCACATGGTACCCCCCTTCATTTGCGTGCACGAAGCGGCAGGCACCGCAAATGCACAGTTGTCATTTTTTACATTGCGGCGGGTGCCGCTTCAAGCAGCACCCGCCGCAATGTAAACAATACAGGATGTGACCGCCAGGGTGGCGGTCACATCCTAATTGTCACGGAGGGACCGCCGCTGCCCATGCGGACGGTCCCTCACACTCAGTGGTGGCGGACGGACGCAAGTCCGTCCGCCATCATAATCGGCCCCTGAGTATGGAATTGTGTCTGAGATTAGCAGGGAGCTGTCAATCTCTAATGATTTAATGGCCTTTGTCATTTGACAATTCCATGGGTTTCCAGGGCTGGTAAAGATCTCTTTTAGGCAGAATTTTAGGGTGGTATCTGCTGCTTTTGATGACCTTATAAAATATTTCAAGGTATCTGCCTCGCAGTAGATGGACTGCCTTTGTAGTCCCAGCTCCAGACGTAGTCCTGTTCTCTGAATGAATTTCGGGAGATGAAATATTTTTTTGTAAATGGAAACTTGGACATGGTCAAGGCTGACACAGCATGCACCGGGAAAGGCCTGATGTCCATAATTCAAGGCGGGGAGTAAAGTGGCTTTGATCACTTTCAAGATAGGTTCTGCAGTGGGGCTGCTCAGAGACTGATTCAAACGAGTCAGGGAGTATGTTATTGCACCTGCTCTTTTTTTCATGGCAGCTAAATGAGCTGTTGATCTTGAGGTCTCGCAGAACCATACTCCTAAGTAATTGTATTTTGCTGTTGAGTTGATCGTTGCAGGCCCAATGTGCCACCTTAAACTTCTCTTGTTCTTACAACGGCCGAATATCATCACCGTGGTCTTTTCTTGGTTGATTTTTAGCACGTTGGCCGTATTATATGTATGAAGCTTACTTAATGCTCGTTGGAGCCCCGTTTTTGTCTTGTCCATTATGACAATATCATCAGCATATTGTAAAATATGCAGGTCCCGTTTTGCAGGACCCAGCTTTGGCGGGAGTAAATTGCTTTTCTTCAGATATGTTCCCAGATCTGCAGTATAGAGTTTGAACAAAAGCGGGGCGAGAACACAGCTCTGCTTCAAACCGTCTCCGATGGCAATTTTTCTGGAGACTGTCTTGGGGCCTGTTTTAATTCGCACCCAGGTGTTCTTGTGCAGGGAGATAGGGCTCCTAGCAGGTTCTGTGGAATCCCCGATTTGTCCAATTTCCTACATAGAATGTCGCGAGACACTTCGAAGGCTGCGCTGTAATCAATAAAGCAGCAATATAGTGGAAGATGATTTTTTTGTGCCGCCTGCTGACTCAGAAAAGCCAAAGTTGTGATATTGTCTATGGTAGATGCTGAGGAGCGAAACCCTGTTTGAAAGTAAGGTAGAATATTGTTTTCTGCTACCCAATCTTCTAAGAGCTTGAGAAGACACCGGGCATATGCCTTCGCCTCAAGATCTAGTAAGGCAATAAGTCGGTAGTTTGCTGGGAGCATAGGGTTTCCTTTCTTAAAAATGGGGCATTAAATCGAGCCGAGCCAAGAGTCTGGTAGCTGGCGGGTCATAAACACGTTGTTAAATAATGAGGCAAGAAGTTCGGCCCACTCTGCCAACGTGCATTTAAAAACCCCTGCTGGCAGGCCATTAGGCCCGGGGGCCCCGTCGTTTTTCATTGCCTTCAGAAATTTGGAGACTTCGGCTGCAGAGGTCAGCTCATGGGGTTCAGTCAGCGTTGGATCAACATTATCTCTTAAATCGGTCGCCACGAAGTCCGAAGTGTCTCTGCCGTATAGTTGAATTACATGCTGGGCCCAGACTGCGTTCCCTCTGTTGTTATTCGACGAGCGGAGCTTATTCATATAATTCCAGAACTGTGATAGGTTCTTGCCTGTAACAGTGCAAATATTTTTATCCACTCTTTTTGTTCTTTTAATCTCTTCGCAGCCCATACTGATTTTCTGAAGGACTTGCGCAGTAATGCCATATTGTAGGCCGAGCGCGCCGTGCCATTCAATTTGTGCAGTCGCACAGCCCTCCCAAGGGCTTTTCTTTTGGTGGTTAGCTCTGGATCATAGATCCGCTTCGGGCGTAGCTCGTAAGACTTTTGTTGGGCCTCCGTTCCCGTTAAGGGATTTTGCAATTTTCTAATTGCGCTGTCCCACCGTAGATGTAAGTCCGTTGAAGAGCTATGCCTAAAATTTGGAGTCTCTCCTGTAAGCCAAGTGCTCACCTTGGTAGAACCTGATGAATCCCATTTGATTTTCCTGACTAATGTGTGGAATTCAGCTTGCGTTGTGTGCCCCGCAGCTGTTATTTCTGCGGCGCTGGCACTAACAATTCAATTGTTACCGTTAAGGGGTTGTGGTCACTCTTGTGACGGTAAGGGATTTCCATCCTAGCAAGTTTGTTTCCTAAAAACGGTGAGAGGAAAATATAGTCAATTGTAGAGATGTTTTTGAAGGTTGGAGGAAAATAGGCCCTGGGATTCTGTTCTATTCCAATTTGTTTTGCGGAGCTTAGATTGTGATTGGTTAGGAATGTAATCATGGCTTCTTGTTCTTTACTTCTGATGGCCGGACCCACATTGGTAACCAGACCTTGATGTTAAAATCCCCTGTTAGCAGACTTCCCCGTTAGGAGGAACACTGCCGGGCAGATGTGCTTGCAGGCTCTGGGTAAGGGGGCCAGTGATATTCAACGGAAGCGCGGGCATGGTGACTCGTTTTGCAGCTCACCGTGCGATGATTACTGTTGCATGAGATGTTTATAAAGTTATCCGCTTTCGTCGCTTCTGGGAGCCAGGCATGGGATGCAGCCCGGGACCCCTTTAGGACGCTAATATACTTCCTTACTGGGAGCGATGGAAGGAGGACGTGAGGATATTTTTGTTCTGTTGGCACCCATATTTCAATCCCCCAGTTTTCAAGTGTGCCTGCTCACCAAGGATTGCATCCCTTATGGACTCCTGGGACCACCTTGTCACGGTTGCCTCTGAGCCCCCTTTGCCTGGTATTGAGGAGAACTTGACTGAAGTAAGGTCCGAAGAATTAACCCCAGACAGACCTGGGATGTTATTGAATAGCCGAAGAAGATTATTTCTATTAAGGATGTCGTGTGGGCCCTTATGGGCATAATGAGGAAAAAAGAAAAGTTCAACATAATTTTCCGGGCTTTGGTGATTCAGACTCCTGACCAGTTTGCCGGTTGTTGAGGTTGTACTCCTGATAAATGATTATTCCCCTCCTGGGGTTTTTGTGCTCCCGGGGCATAAATAAAATGGGGCTGATGGGGGCCACTGCATTTGTATAGAAGAGTCCCCGCAGATGTTGGTTGAAGCCTCAGGTAGGTGGCACAAAGGGCAGCCCTTCACTGCTCCCTCTGATGCAGTTTGAGGATCTCCTGACGAAGCTTTTACCATATCCTGGCCATTGGTTTGGCTGTTCCAAGCTTCTTGCATAACTGCTGCTGGCTGTGCAGTGTAGTTCATGCTCCCAAGGCCTAGGTCATAGGAAGGTAATCCGTTGATTTTGTTTGGCAGGGGACCGAACTTTGCCCTTGTAATGTGATGTTCGGTCGTTCCCAAAGCCAAAGGTATTCCCACAGGTGGATCCTGTATCGGTGGTCCTGTTTTTTCTATGGTATCCTTGTTGCACACCTGAGTTGTGCTTGTCCCAATGGTTTTCATCTTCTGTCTTGAAGCCAGGTTGAAAATTTGGAAATAAGGAAGATCTTTAGGTTAAATAACAGGGATACCAGGAGCTACTGGCCCCTCGAAACCCACTAACCTTTTTGCTAAACGTTGTTTCTTGGTTTGTTTTTTCAGTTTCCTTCTCTCTCTCCTTGACAAAGGAGGTTTCATTGGGGGATTCAAACAGTTGGGAGCCGTATTTTTCTGGATAATATTAGTGAAAGTATGCTGCTGCATCGCTGATTTAATCAATGCGGGGCTGCTCAAGTCGAGATGTTCCGAGCCCGCTTGGAGATTGCTTGGGCTGATCCCCAGAGAAGAGCAAGCCAAGCTATTAGGATCTGATTCAAGATGCGGTGAGGTCCTCTTTCTCCCAGATGGAGAGCCAACCAATGTATCAGCGTCTAAGGACTCCTCGAGAAAGATTGAAGTTTGGAGTTCTTGAGGGAGATTCACTAATTTGTTTCCGTCGATGTTATTTTTCAAGCTGTCCAATAATGCTCCCAAGATTTCTGGGAGGGCGGAAAGTTTTATTATTATTTAAGAGCAGGGACAGATGTTCTTGTTATCCTGTAGCCCTGCAGACCTTTCAAGAGAGCTTAATCTGGAGCCCAGGTCAGACAGTGTTGAAGCCAAAGTTTGAATTACGTCAACCTGCAGTTCCATTTTCTGAGATTGCCAAAGCATAGCTGTAGCAATTGTGTCTTGCTTTACGTTGAGTGATGTCAGCGAGACCGAAATAGAGTTTATAGATCTCTGGGAGACAGACACCGGTAATTCTTGATCATCTTGCGTGATACTAGGGGAGTTGGGATGCGAGCCAAAGCCCGGGGTATGAGCAAGGGAGTCGTCGATACGCGCTTCTAAAGAGGCCAAGAATTGCTTAGATGACAGGAGGCTTTCAAACTTTAAGTTCTTTTTTAACGATTGAAAGTCCTTCTGGATGAGTTGGGGAGGATCCGGACCTGGGCTGCATTGTGATGAGGACTTAGGAATCATATCTACCGCATTGCGGTCATCATCAGAGTTTGGAGGGGTAGATGGCACTCTGCCGTGAACTTGTGCTTGGACTTGTAGCTTGGCCGCCTTGTTTATTATAGTGGTGTTTGTGGGGAGAGTGGTAGAGTCTGAGTCCAAGGCTGAGTCCGTTAGGCTCCCCAGGCCAGTAGGAGATACACTCGGTAAAACAGTAGTGGTGACCTGTGTCATTATTGCAGCTTCCTGGGAAATCAGATTTAACTGGTGGTGCACAAATGATTCCGGAGCTTTAGGCGATGATGAATGAAAATTAAAATTATCCGAAAGTAAACTTTCAAGGACTGGAGTCAGAGTGTTTGTCATGACCCAGGGTGTCCGCGTTTGTTTCCATACCATACTGGGATGTTGCGGTGGAGGGAGAGCCTGTTTGAGATCTTGTTTGAGGAGCAGTGTCGAAGAAGTCACTAATCCGACGTTGCATCAATGAGCCACCGGTTTGAGGGGATTTGACCTGGTGTGGCGGCAACTGCTGCTGGTTGGCCTCAGGGGAGACAACCCGTAAGACCGTGCCCTTTCTCTTGGGTAGTCTCCTAAGCGGCTTGGAGTTCTCCATTGCAATCCCGCGAGTATTACTACTCCCAGGTGCCCTCCTAGAGCTCTCCGGGGACTATGGCTCAAGAGTGAGGAAACTAGAGCTGCAGGTGTCACAAGCCACCACAAGCCACCACAAACCACCAGATGATAGGCCTGCGACAGCCCAGGAATAGCTCGTCAGAGTTGCCAGCAACAGTGCAAAGAAAGACCTCCAGTGGCCTCACCACTCAGGGCCTCCGGGCTCGCAGCCGATCCTGACCAGGACTTGGACGAGCTAGAACACGACTGAGCACACACCCTGGCTTGAGATCCTCTGCCTGCGGACTACAGCCCACGTCCTGCAATCCACAGCTAGAGCCTGATCCAAAGAGCCAAGTCACCTGGCGTTCAGCTCTCTAATGCCCTCTGCTGCTCCAAAGTGTTCGTGGTCACTACAATCGATCAATCAAACCATTGCTGGTGTTCTTAGAAGATGAAAAGATCCCGTTTCTTTGTATTTTTTTTTCCAGGACCGCAGTTTTGCCGTGTCCCGCAGCCTCAGCCCTGAGAGCAGATAGAGTCTTTCACCGGGTTCCCACCACAGCCGGGCCGGACCGCGGTCGATGGCAGTCCCCTGCACTCTGCACATGAACCTCCGCGGCCCTTCACAGTTTTTCACGGTTCCCGACTCACAGGGGCCCACAGGGGAACACACAGGGGCTCACAGGGGGTCAATCCACCACCGCATGCCGCACACCCCGGACTCCTTACCTCTTCCTCAGGTGGGGGGGGGGGTTCAGCGCTTGGTCCGGCGTGGCGTCCTGCCGTGAAGCACGGTGCCTATGGCGCTTGCTGCCGTTCTCCGCTCGCGAGCTGGCTCTCTGGCGTACGGCACTCGGCTCTTTGCTGCCCTCTTGCTGCTACCGGTAGTTGGTGGATGGGATGCCTCTGGCCAGCCGACCCAGCCGCTCCCAACGCCGGAAAAGGAGCAGGGCAGAGCAGGGCGTCCCAAAACGCCGGTCTGCAGGTAATACCTGGCTGGTGGAACACGGGTGCTTCTCCCCAATGGCTCTCAGGAGTTTGCGGGCTCTGCGAGTTGCGTCTCGCGGTTGTCGGCTATCGTTCCTCCCCGCGACTACCAGTCTCCCACTGCGCTCCAGCCACCGCCTCTCTCTCCTGCTCTCTCCCGCTTTGCTTCGCCTGCTCTAGAACAGGAAGTAGAGAAAAAAGATAGGGCTAGAGCCCCATGGTGGCAGCAATATCCCTAGTGGTAGGGATAGGTCTTATGACCATAGAAACTTAAACAAGATTGTCTCTCCCTATCAGAATGGGGATGACATCCACAAATGGATTGCTACACTGAAGAGGGCCTGTAAAGTACAGAAGGTACCCGAGGAGCAGTGGGCAGCAATCTTGTGGCTCTCCTTTGCAGACAAAGGTAGAGATAAGCTCCTCACTGAAAGAGAAGAGGATGCTGATTACAAGGTCCTGAAGAGTGCTCTGATAGATGGGTTTGGCTTAATCACTTAACGATACAGGATACATTTCAGAGACACCCAGAAGGCACAGACTCAGGACTGGGTTGACTTTGTAGATTGTGCTACTAAGGCCCTGGAGGGCTGGTTACTGAGCAGTAAAGTGTGTGATTATACAGGATTGTATAATCTGATCATGAGAGAACAAATTCTTAATAACTGTCAGAAACAGCTGTTGCATCAGCACCTGGTAGACTCTGATCTGACCTCTCCCCAGGAATTAGGAAAGAAGGCAGACAAATGGGTCAGAACCAGGGCGCAGCAGAAGGTACAGGACCAAGGTGCTTGCAGGCCAGGTCACCCCCTACCGCCGAACAGCTCCACCTGTTCACCGCCCGCTGCTGCCACGAGCGCGTGTTTGCGCCTGCTGTGCCCTGTGCCCTGCTATCACTGCTGTGTCTTGTGGTTTGTTTCAGTCTGTAATTCCTCCTTGTAAATTTGTGTATTTTGCCATATTGAACCGTTTTGTTAAGCTCTTTTGCTTGCATCTCTTCCCCCTCCCCCCTTCTTGCTCTGCTCCCTGCTTTTCCCGTCATTGCCCGTGCGGCTATGCCCCCTCGCCGCCCCGCTGCTGCCTTCCAGCTGCTCCTCCTTCCCTCCCAGCCTTAAAATGGCATCCGCTGCACGGCAGTAGGAGTGACCCCCCTCCCCCCTTCATGCTCTGCTCCCCGCTTTTCCCGCCGTTGCCCCTGTGACCATGCCCCCTCGCCGCCCCGCTCCCGCCTCCCAGCTGCTTCTCCCTCCCTCCCAGCCTTAAAATGGCGGTCGAGCCGCTGGTGTGCCAAAGGCAAGCCCTTCTGCACCCGTCTGCGGATGGCCTGCGCCCTGCACCAGAACCCCTGGACCCCACACACGCCACGACGCCAGACTCCGATACAATGCCAACACCCTCCACGCTCTCAACACCGGCCAAGACCACCGCTGCTTCCAGGCCGCCCAAAACGCACCCACCGACCCTTCTCCTGCCACGCCTGCAACTTCACATGCAACAGGACCTCCGAACCACCAAGGACACTCAACACCCGCTCCGCATGCAAACACGCCGTCGAGCTCTGGGACCTGCTCGACAACTCCACTCCAGACTTTGCCTTCCTCACCGAGACCTGGTGGAACAACACCTCGGCACCCGACATCGCCATAGCCATCCCGGACGGCTACAAGATCACCCGCAGGGAATTGGAGGAGGCTTAGCCATCGACCACAAATCCACCCTCCAGGTTTACATCAACGCAGGCGACTCCCTCAACTCCGCCGAACACCTGCACTTCCGGATCCACACCGACCCCAACACCATCCTCAGAGGAACACTCATCTACAGACCCCCTGGGCCCCGGGCCCTTGTCAGCGACTCCATCGCCGATCATACCAGCACCCACGCACTCACCTCCAGGGACTACATTCTCCTCGGGGACCTGAACTTCCACCTCAAGAACAACAACAACGCCAACTCAACCAGCCTGATCGACAACCACCCAACCTTGGCCTCCGACAACTCGTCACCGAACCCACCCATGCTGCCGGCCACACGCTTGAAACCGTCTTCTCCACTAGCACCTACATCGCCTTCGACCGCGCCACGGAACTCCACTGGACCGAACACCGCTGCATCCACTTCACCTTCAAGATACCAACCACGCACCATCGCACCCAACTGCTGCCCCGCTGCTCCTGGAGCAAAGTCACTGAAGACCAACTGACCTCCACCCTCGCCCAGAACACACCCACCAACCCCACTGAACCAGTCACCGCCGCCCGAAACCCAGACAGGAGATCGACGACTGCGCCAACACTCTTGCCCCACGCAAGAAACCTCCCAACAACCACTCCAGCAAGAAAGCTGCCTGGTTCACCGAAGAACTACAGACTTCCAAACGTACATGCCGGAAACTGGAGAAGAAATGGCTCCATGACCGCACGCAGCCCACAAGGACGCCACCGGTCAACATCACCAACTCATCAGAACAGCCAAGAGATCTTCCTTCAAAACCCGCCTGGACAACAACGCACACAACAGCAAAGAGCTTTTCAATATAGTGAAGGAACTCTCCAACCCCAACGCCAACACCAACGACATCCCGCCCTCGCAAGATCTATGCTGCTCACTGGCCACCTTCTTCCATCGCAAGATCACTGACATCCACGACAGCTTCAACACCTCGACCGCCCGACCACGGCAGACCCCACCCCGAACGCCACCTGCACCAACCAGCTGACCTCCTGGTCCTATGTCAGCGACGACGAAACACGCAAGGTCATGAACTCCATCCACTCAGGATCTCCGTCAGACCCCTGCCCACACCACGTATTCAACAAAGCAGACGCAACCATCGCACCCCAACTACGGAAGTTCATCAACATCTCCTTCGACACAGCAACATTCCCAGAAAGCTGAAAGCACGCCGAAATCAACGCCCTCCTCAAGAAGCCCAAGGCGGACCCCAAGGACCTCAAGAACTTCCGGCCCATCTCCCTGTTCCCTTTCCCAGCAAAGGTCATCGAGAAAATCGCCAACATGCAGCTGACCCGCCACCTCGAAGACAACCACATACTAGACCCCTCCCAGTCCGGATTCAGACGAAACCACAGCACCGAGACTGCCCTTATCGCCGCCACAGACGACATCAGACGCCAACTAGACAACGGTGAAACAACAGCCAGCATCCTCCTGGACCTGTCAGCCGCCTTCGAAATGGTCTGCCACCGCATACTAAGGACACGCCTCCAAGAAGCCAGAATCCAGGAGAAGGCCCTGGAATGGACCACGTCCTTCCTTTCCGGCAGAACCCAGAGAGTCCGCCTCCCACCCTTCCGATCCGAAGCCACCAACATCATCTGCAGAGTACCCCAGGGCTCATCCCTCAGCCTGACCCTGCTCAATGTCTACATGGCCCCCCTCGCACAAGTGCCCTACCAGAATGACCTGAACATCATCTCCTACGGAGATGACACCCGGCTCATCCTCTCCCTCACCAAGGACCCGCACACCACCAAAACCAACCTCCATGAAAGCATGAAGGCCGTTGCAGAGTGGATGAGAAGCAGCCGCCTCAAACTGATCCTCGGCCCCACCCCCTCTGCCTGGGATGACTCCTGGTGACCGACCACACTGGGAACAGCACCAACACCCACAGACCACGCACGCAATCTAGGATTCGTCCTCGACTCTTCCCTCTCCATGTCTAAGCAGGTCAGCGCCATCTCCTCCTCCTGCTACAACACCCTCCGCAAGCTTCGCAGGATCTACAATTGGATCCCAACCGTAACCAGAAGAACGGTGACCCAAGCCCTCGTCAGCAGCAGACTGGACTACGGCAACACACTCTACGCAGGAATCCCGACCAGACACCTACAGCAACTGCAATGCATCCAAAACGCATTTGCACGCCTGATATTCAACACCCTTCGGCGCAGCCACATCACACCCCACCTAGGAGACCTGCACTGGCTCCCCGTTGACACGAGGATCACCTTCAAGCTCATCACCCATGCACGCAAAGCACTCCACAACACCGGACCAGTCAACCTGAACAACAGACTCAACTTCTACACCACTGACTGCCAGCTCCGCTCCGCCAGCCTCGCACTCCCCGCCGTCCAGCGCATCTAACGAACAACCTCCAGCAGCAGATCCTTCTCCTTCCATGCCGCCAAGACCTGGAACACCCTCCCCTCCCAACTGTGGCAGACCCAAGACCTGTTCACCTTCAGAAGGCTCCTCCAGACCTCACGGATAAGTAGTGCGCTTTACAAGTTTACCGATTGATTGATTGATTGAAAAGAAGCAAGATCAAAAGGGTGGGGAGAAAGGTAAAGACCAGAAGTCTTCACAAAGTCCCCAAAAAGGTTATAATGGTGGGGGTCCCCAATTTAAAAAGAAAGAAGGTCCAAAGAAACCTTGGTGCAAAGTTTGTAAGAATAATAGTCACTGGACTAGTGATTGCACCAAACAGGAGACAGCTCCAGCATTATTGCCCCTAAGGCAACTGTTACCCCTAGTTCAGCTCCAAGTGGTGGTTCGCAGCAGAAGGATGTAGTAGGGTTGACCCTGGGATCTGATATGGACTCTGGCCTAGTCAGAGTGCCAACTCAAGCTGTTTAGATCTGTGATGGAGGCATGGATATGACCTATTCTGTGAGTCCCAGTAATCTAGGCAAGTACAGACAAACAACTTTAATTAATCAAAAAAAGCCTGAGGCCTACAGGGAAATAGGGGTACAAAAGGGTGGTGGTGATTGACAGAGCATCTGAACCAATCAAACACTCACACCCAGTCAACAGATATGGGTTTAATCCATCACCGTTCATTAGCCCACTCTGCCACCCCAGTTCAGACATGGCCATATGCAAGTCAGTCTGACCCTATGCCTCATGGGAACAGTCCAGCCCGAACTGTCAAGCCATGCCTTCCCTGGACCGGAAACTAGCTTCCTAGGACCGGTTTCTGGCATTACAGCCGTCTTCAGCCAGGCTTGCTTGAATCCAGTGGCAAAGTGAGCAAGGGACTCACGTCTGAGCATACCCTGCCAACTTATGGCGAAAAAAGCGGTACAAAAGGGGGTGGTGATGGACGGAGCATCTGAACCAATCAAACACTCACACCCAGTCAACAGATCTGGGTTTAATCCATCACCGTTCATTAGCCCACTCTGCCACCCGAGTTCAGACTTGGGCATATGCAAATCAGTCTGATCCTATGCCTCATGGGAACAGTCCACCCCAAACTGTCAAGCCATGCCTTCCCTGGACCGGAACAAGCTTCCTAGGACCGGTTTTTCTTGAATTACAGCCGTCTTCAGCCAGGCTTGCTTGAATTCAGTGGCAAAGTGAGCAAGGGACTCACGTCTGAGCATACCCTGCCAACTTATGGCAAACAAAGCGGTACAAAAGGGGGTGGTGATGGACGGAGCATCTGAACCAATCAAACACTCACACCCAGTCAACAGATCTGGGTTTAATCCATCACCGTTCTTTAGCCCACTCTGCCACCCCAGTTCAGACATGGCCATATGGAAATCAGTCAAACCCTGTGCCTCATGGGAACAGTCCAGCCCGAACTACCAAGCCATGCCTTCCCTGGACCGGAAACAAGCATCCTAGGACCGGTTTCAGGCATTACAGCCGTCTTCAGCCAGGCTTGCTTGAATCCAGTGGCAAAGTGAGCAAGGGACTCACGTCTGAGCATACCCTGCCAACTTATGGCGAACAAAGCGGTACAAAAGGGGGTGGTGATGGACGGAGCATCTGAACATATCAAACACTCACACCCAGTCAACAGATCTGGGTTCAATCCATCACCGTTCTTTAGCCCACTCTGCCACCCCAGTTCAGACATGGCCATCTGCAAATCAGTCTGACCCTGTGCCTCATGGGAACAGTTCAGCCCGAACTGCCAAGCCATGCCTTCCCTGTACCGGAAACAAGCTTCCTAGGACCAGTTTCTGGCATTACAGCCGTCTTCAGCCAGGCTTGCTTGAATCCAGCGGCAAAGTGAGCAAGGGACTCAGGTCTGAGCATACCCTGCCAACTTATGGCGAACAAAGCGGTACAAAAGGGGTTGGTGATGGACGGAGCATCTGAACCAATCAAACACTCACACCCAGTCAACAGATCTGGGTTTAATCCATCACCGATCTTAGCCCACTCTGCCACCCCAGTTCAGAAATGGCCATATACAAATCAGTCTGAAACTGTGCCTCATGGGAACAGTCCAGCCCGAACTGCCAAGCCATGCCTTCCCTGGACTGGAAACAAGCTTGCTAGGACCGGTTTCTGGGATTACTGCCGTCTTCAGCCAGGCTTGCTTGAATCCAGTGGCAAAGTGAGCAAGGGACTCAGGTCTGAGCATACCCTGCCAACTCAGGCGAACAAAGCGGTACAAAAGGGGGTGGTGATGGACGGAGCATCTGAACCAATCAAACACTCACACCCAGTCAACAGATCTGGGTTTAATCCATCACCGTTCATTAGCCCACTCTGCCACCCCAGTTCAGACTTGGGCATATGCAAATCAGTCTGATCCTATGCCTCATGGGAACAGTCCAGCCCGAACTGTCAAGCCATGCCTTCCCTGGACCGGAACAAGCTTCCTAGGACTGGTTTTTCTGGCATTACAGCCGTCTTCAGCCAGGCTTGCTTGAATTCAGTGGCAAAGTGAGCAAGGGACTCATGTCTGAGTATACCCTGCCAACTTATGGCGAACAAAGCGGTACAAAAGGGGGTGGTGATGGACGGAGCATCTGAACCAATCAAACACTCACACCCAGTCAACAGATCTGGGTTTAATCCATCACCGTTCTTTAGCCCACTCTGCCACCCCAGTTCAGAAATGGCCATCTGCAAATCAGTCTGACCCTGTGCCTCATGTGAACAGTTCAGCCCGAACTGCCAAGCCATGCCTTCCCTAGACCGGAAACAAGCTTCCTAGGACCAGTTTCTGGCATTACAGCCGTCTTCAGCCAGGCTTGCTTGAATCCAGCGGCAAAGTGAGCAAGGGACTCAGGTCTGAGCATTCCCTGACAACTTATGGCGAACAAAGCGGTACAAAAGGGGTTGGTGATGGACGGAGCATCTGAACCAATCAAACACTCACACCCAGACAACAGATCTGGGTTTAATTCCTCACCGATCTTAGCCCACTCTGCCACCCCAGTTCAGAAATGGCCTTATGCAAATCAGTGTGACCCTGTGCCTCATGGGAACAGTCCAGCCCGAACTACCAAGCCATGCCTTCCCTGGACCGGAAACAAGCATCCTAGGACCGGTGTCTGGCATTACAGCCGTCTTCAGCCAGGCGTGCTTGAATCCAGTGGCAAAGTGAGCGAGGGACTCACGTCTGAGCATACCCTGCCAACTTATGGCGAACAAAGCGGTACAAAAGGGGGTGGTGATGGCGGAGCAACTGAACCAATCAAACACTCACACCCAGTCAACAGATCTGGGTTTATTCCATCACCGTTCTTCAGCCTACTCTGCCACCCCAGTTCAGACATGCCATATGCAAATCAGTCTGACCCTATGCCTCATGGGAACAGTCCAGCCCGAACTGTCAAGCCATGCCTTCCCTGGACCGGAAACTAGCTTCCTAGGACCGGTTTCTGACATTACAGCCGTCTTCAGCCAGGCTTGCTTGAATCCAGTGGCAAAGTGAGCAAGGGACTCACGTCTGAGCATTCCCCGCCAACTTATGGCGAACAAAGCGGTACAAAAGGGGGTGGTGATGGACGGAGCATCTGAACCAATCAAACACTCACACCCAGTCAACAGATCTGGGTTTAATCCATCACCGTTCATTAGCCCACTCTGCCAGCCCAGTTCAGACTTGGGCATATGCAAATCAGTCTGATCCTATGCCTCATGGGAACAGTCCAGCCCGAACTGTCAAGCCATGCCTTCCCTGGACCGGAACAAGCTTCCTAGGACCGGTTTTTCTTGAATTACAGCCGTCTTCAGCCAGGCTTGCTTGAATTCAGTGGCAAAGTGAGCAAGGGACTCACGTCTGAGCATAAACTGCCGACTTATGGCAAACAAAGCGGTACAAAAGGGGGTGGAGATGGACGGAGCATCTGAACCAATCAAACACTCACACCCAGTCAACAGATCTGGGTTTAATCCATCACCGTTCTTTAGCCCACTCTGCCACCCCAGTTCAGACATGGCCATATGCAAATCCGTCAAACCCTGTGCCTCATGGGAACAGTCCAGCCCGAACTACCAAGTCATGCCTTCCCTGGACCGGAAACAAGCATCCTAGGACCGGTTTCAGGCATTACAGCCGTCTTCAGCAAGGCTTGCTTGAATCCAGTGGCAAAGTGAGCAAGGGACTCAGGTCTGAGCATACCCTGCCAACTTATGGCGAACAAAGCGGTACAAAAGGGGGTGGTGATGGACGGAGCATCTGAACCAATCAAACACTCACACCCAGTCAACAGATCTGGGTTTAATCCATCACCGTTCTTTAGCCCACTCTGCCACCCCAGTACAGACATGGCCATCTGCAAATCAGGCTGACCCTGTACCTCATGGGAACAGTTCAGCCCGAACTGCCAAGCCATGCCTTCCCTGGACCGGAAACAAGCTTCCTAGGACCAGTTTCTGGCATTACAGCCGTCTTCAGCCAGGCTTGCTTGAATCCAGCGGCAAAGTGAGCAAGGGACACAGGTCTGAGCATACCCTGCCAACTTATGGCGAACAAAGCAGTACAAAAGGGGTTGGTGATGGACGGAGCATCTGAACCAGTCAAACACTCACACCCAGTCAACAGATCTGGGTGTAATCCATCACCGATCTTAGCCCACTCTGCCACCCCAGTTCAGAAATGGCCATATGCAAATCAGTCTGACCCTGTGCCTCATGGGAACAGTCCAGCCCGAACTGCCAAGCTATGCCTTCCCTGGACCGGAAACAAGCTTCCTAGGACTGGTTTCTGGGATTACTGCCGTCTTCAGCCAGGCTTGCTTGAATCCAGTGGCAAAGTGAGCAAGGGACTCAGGTCTGAGCATACCCTGCCAACTCAGGCGAACAAAGCGGTACAAAAGGGGGTGGTGATGGACGGAGCACCTGAACCAATCAAACACTCACACCCAGTCAACATATCTGGGTTTAATCCATCACCGTTCTTTAGCCCACTCTGCCACCCTAGTTCAGACATGGCCATATGCAAATCAGTGTGACCCTGTGCCTCATGGGAACAGTCCAGCCCGAACTACCAAGCCATGCCTTCCCTGGACCGGAAACAAGCATCCTAGGACCGGTTTCTGGCATTACAGCCGTC
This sequence comes from Lissotriton vulgaris, assembly GCF_964263255.1. NCBI lineage: Eukaryota > Metazoa > Chordata > Amphibia > Caudata > Salamandridae > Lissotriton > Lissotriton vulgaris. Next base: position 1,306,021,951 of record NC_141694.1, read on the forward strand.
TTCAGCCAGGCGTGCTTGAATCCAGTGGCAAAGTGAGCAAGGGACTCACGTCTGAGCATACCCTGCCAACTTATGGCGAACAAAGTGGTGCAAAAGGGGGTGGTGATGGCGGAGCAACTAAACCAATCAAACACTCATACCCAGTCAACAGATCTGGGTTTAATCCATCACTGTTCTTCAGCCCACTCTGCCACCCCAGTTCAGACATGGCCATATGCAAATCAGTATGACCCTACGCCTCATGGGAACAGTCCAGCCCGAACTGCCAAGCCATGCCTTCCCTGGACTGGAAACAAGCTTCCTAGGACCGGTTTCTGGCATTATAGCCGTCTTCAGCCAGGCTTGCTTGAATCCAGTGGCAAAGTGAGCAAGGGACTCAGGTCTGAGCATACTCTGCCAACTTATGGCAAACAAAGCGTTGCAAAAGGGGGTGGTGATGGACGAAGTATCAGAACCAATCAAACACTCACACCCAGTCAAGAGATCCGGGTTTAATCCATCACCGTTCTTTAGCCCACTCTGCCACCCCTGTTCAGACATGGCCATATGCAAATCAGTCTGAACCTGTGCCTCATGGGAACAGTCCAGCCTGAACTGCCAAGCCATGCCTTCCCTGGACCGGAAACAAGCTTCCTAGGACCGGTTTCTGGCATTACTGCTGTCTTCATTCAGGCTTGCTTGAATCCAGTGGCAAAGTGAGCAAGGGACTCAGGTCTGAGCATACCCTGCCAACTCAGGCGAACAAAGCGGTACAAAAGGGGGTGGTGATGGACGGAGCATCTGAACCAATCAAACACTCACACCCAGTCAACAGATCTGGGTTTAATCCATCACCATTCTTTAGCCGACTCTGCCACCCCAGTTCAGACATGGCCATATGCAAATCAGTCTGACCCTGTGCCTCATGGGAACAGTCTAGCCCGAAAACCAAGCCATGCCTTCCCTGGACCGGAAACAAGCATCCTAGGACTGGTTTCTGGCATTACAGCCGTCTTCAGCCAGGCTTGCTTGAATCCAGTGGCAAAGTGAGCAAGGGTCTCACGTCTGAGCATACCCTGCCAACTTATGGCGAACAAAGCGGTACAAAAGGGGGTGGTGATGGACGAAGCATCTGAATCAATCAAACACTCACACCCAGTCAACAGATCTGGGTTTAATCCATCACCGTTCTTTAGCCCACTCTGCCACCCCAGTTCAGACATGGCCATATGCAAATCCGTCAAACCCTGTGCCTCATGGGAACAGTCCAGCCCGAACTACCAAGTCATGCCTTCCCTGGACCGGAAACAAGCATCCTAGGACCGGTTTCAGGCATTACAGCCGTCTTCAGCCAGGCTTGCTTGAATCCAGTGGCAAAGTGAGCAAGGGTCTCACGTCTGAGCATACCCTGCCAACTTATGGCGAACAAAGCGGTACAAAAGGGGGTGGTGATGGACGACCTACTGAACCAATCAAACACTCACACCCAGTCAACAGATCTTGGTTTAATCCATCACCGTTCTTCAGCCCACTCTGCCACCCCAGTTCAGACATGGCCATATGCAAATCAGTCTGACCCTATGCCTCATGGGAACAGTCCAGCCCGAACTGCCAAGCCATGCATTCCCTGGACTGGAAACAAGCTTCCTAGGACCGGTTTCTGGCATTATAGCCGTCTTCAGCCAGGCTTGATTGAATCCAGTGGCAAAGTGAGCAAGGGACTCACGTCTGAGCATACTCTGCCAACTTATGGCAAACAAAGCGGTGCAAAAGGGGATGGTGATGGACGAAGCATCAGAACCAATCAAACACTCACACCCAGTCAAGAGATCTGGGTTTAATCCATCACCGTTCTTTAGCCCACTCTGCCACCCCTGTTCAGACATGGCCATATGCAAATCAGTCTGACCCTGTGGCTCATGGGAACAGTTCAGCCCGAACTGCCAAGCCATGCCTTCCCTGGACAGGAAATAAGCTTCCTAGGACCAGTTTCTGGCATTACAGCCGTCTTCAGCCAGGCTTGCTTGAATCCAGAGGCAAAGTGAGCAAGGGACTCAGGTCTGAGCATACCCTGCCAACTTATGGCGAACAAAGCGGTACAAAAGGGGTTGGTGATGGACGAAGCATCTGAACCAATCAAACACTCACACCCAGTCAACAGATCTGGGTTTAATCCATCACCGTTCTTTAGCCCACTCTGCCACCCCAGTTCAGACATGGCCATATGCAAATCAGCCAAACCCTGTCCCTCATGGGAACAGTCCAGCCCGAACTACAAAGCCATGCCTTCCCTGGACCGGAAACAAGCTTCCTAGGACCGGTTTCTGGCATTACAGCCGTCTTCAGGCAGGCTTGCTTGAATCAAGTGGCAAAGTGAGCAAGGGACTCAGGTCTCAATCAGTGACACTTGTAGAGCGCGCTACCTACCCGTAGGGTCTCAAGGCGCTGGGGGGGGGGGGGGTGCCGCTACTGCTCGAACAGCCAGGTCTTCAGCTTCTTCCTGAAGGAGAGGTGGTCTTGGGTCAGGCGCAGGTCGGACGGGAGGGAGTTCCAGGTCTTGGCGGCCAGGTAGGAGAAGGACCTTCCTCCTGTAGTTGCTCTTCGGATGCGGGGGACGGCGGCGAGGGCGTGGTTGGCTGATCGGAGGTGGCGTTTGGGAGCGTAGAAGTTGACTCGGCTGTTGAGGTAGCTCGGGCCTTGGTCGTGTAGGGCTTTGTGTGCGTGGGTGAGGAGGCGGAAGGTGATTCTCTTGTTGATGGGGAGCCAGTGAAGGTCTCTCAGATGTCCGGAGATGTGGCTGGATCGTGGGATGTCGAGGATGAGTCTGGCTGAGGCGTTTTGGATCCGCTGGAGTCTCTTCTGGAGCTTGGCGGTGGTCCCGGCGTAGAGGGCGTTGCCGTAGTCCAGTCGGCTGGTGACGAGGGCCTGGGTGACGGTCTTCCTGGTCTCTGTGGGGATCCACCAGAAGATCTTCCGTAGCATGCGTAGGATGTTGAAGCACGCCGAGGAGACGCTGTTGACTTGCCTGGTCATGGAGAGGGAGGAGTCCAGGATGAAGCCCAGGTTACGTGCATGGTCTGTCGGTTTGGGTGCGGTGCCCAGGGCGGGAGGCCACCAGGAGTCGTCCCAGGCGGAGGGAGAGGAGCCCAGGATGAGGACCTCCGTCTTGTCCGAGTTCAGTTTCAGGCGGCTGGTCGTCATCCACTCGGCTACCTCTTTCATCCCTTCGTGTAGGTTGGCTCTGGCGGCGGCGGGGTTGTTGGTCAGGGAGAGGATCAGCTGGGTGTCGTCGGCGTAGGAGATGATGCTGAGGTGGTGTTTGCGTACGATGGCCGCGAGGGGGCTCATGTAGACGTTGAAGAGGGTGGGGCTCAGGGATGATCCTTGGGGGACGCCGCAGATGACTTCGGAGGCCTCTGACTTGTATGGTGGTAGGCGGACTCGCTGTGTTCTTCCGTCGAGGAAGGAGATGATCCATTCCAGCGCCTTGTCCTGGATTCCGATGTTGCTGAGGCGCCGTATTAGGGTGCGGTTTAGAAAAGGGGGTGGTGATGAACAGAGTGTCTGAGTTAAACAGACCACTCTTACCCAGTCCAAAGATCAGGGCTTGATCCATCACCGTTATTTATCTCACTGCCCCATCCCAGCTCAGAACCTGGCTATATGCAAATCAGTCTGTCCCTGGCCCAGTGCATCATGGGAACAGGGCAGACTAAACTACCAAGCCAATTCTTCACCAGAAAGGAGACAAGCTACCGGGGACCGGTTTCTGGCATTTCAGCCTTCTTCGGCCCGGCTTGCTTGAATCCTGATGGAGCAGTGAGAAAGGGACTCATGTCTGAGTATACCCTGCCACACCTATAGTGGCCAAAACGATTTAGAAAAGGGGGTGGTGATGAACAGAGTGTCTGAGTTAAACAGACCACTCTTACCCAGTCCAAAGATCAGGGCTTGATCCATCACCGTTATTTATCTCACTGCCCCATCCCAGCTCAGAACCTGGCTATATGCAAATCAGTCTGTCCCTGGCCCAGTGCATCATGGGAACAGGGCAGACTAAACTACCAAGCCAATTCTTCACCAGAAAGGAGACAAGCTACCGGGGACCGGTTTCTGGCATTTCAGCCTTCTTCGGCCCGGTTTGCTTGAATCCTGATGGAGCAGTGAGAAAGGGACTCATGTCTGAGTATACCCTGCCACACCTATAGTGGCCAAAACGATTTAGAAAAGGGGGTGGTGATGAACAGAGTGTCTGAGTTAAACAGACCACTCTTACCCAGTCCAAAGATCAGGGCTTGATCCATCACCGTTATTTATCTCACTGCCCCATCCCAGCTCAGAACCTGGCTATATGCAAATCAGTCTGTCCCTGGCCCAGTGCATCATGGGAACAGGGCAGACTAAACTACCAAGCCAATTCTTCACCAGAAAGGAGACAAGCTACCGGGGACCGGTTTCTGGCATTTCAGCCTTCTTCGGCCCGGCTTGCTTGAATCCTGATGGAGCAGTGAGAAAGGGACTCATGTCTGAGTATACCCTGCCACACCTATAGTGGCCAAAACGATTTAGAAAAGGGGGTGGTGATGAACAGAGTGTCTGAGTTAAACAGACCACTCTTACCCAGTCCAAAGATCAGGGCTTGATCCATCACCGTTATTTATCTCACTGCCCCATCCCAGCTCAGAACCTGGCTATATGCAAATCAGTCTGTCCCTGGCCCAGTGCATCATGGGAACAGGGCAGACTAAACTACCAAGCCAATTCTTCACCAGAAAGGAGACAAGCTACCGGGGACCGGTTTCTGGCATTTCAGCCTTCTTCGGCCCGGCTTGCTTGAATCCTGATGGAGCAGTGAGAAAGGGACTCATGTCTGAGTATACCCTGCCACACCTATAGTGGCCAAAACGATTTAGAAAAGGGGGTGGTGATGAACAGAGTGTCTGAGTTAAACAGACCACTCTTACCCAGTCCAAAGATCAGGGCTTGATCCATCACCGTTATTTATCTCACTGCCCCATCCCAGCTCAGAACCTGGCTATATGCAAATCAGTCTGTCCCTGGCCCAGTGCATCATGGGAACAGGGCAGACTAAACTACCAAGCCAATTCTTCACCAGAAAGGAGACAAGCTACCGGGGACCGGTTTCTGGCATTTCAGCCTTCTTCGGCCCGGCTTGCTTGAATCCTGATGGAGCAGTGAGAAAGGGACTCATGTCTGAGTATACCCTGCCACACCTATAGTGGCCAAAACGATTTAGAAAAGGGGGTGGTGATGAACAGAGTGTCTGAGTTAAACAGACCACTCTTACCCAGTCCAAAGATCAGGGCTTGATCCATCACCGTTATTTATCTCACTGCCCCATCCCAGCTCAGAACCTGGCTATATGCAAATCAGTCTGTCCCTGGCCCAGTGCATCATGGGAACAGGGCAGACTAAACTACCAAGCCAATTCTTCACCAGAAAGGAGACAAGCTACCGGGGACCGGTTTCTGGCATTTCAGCCTTCTTCGGCCCGGCTTGCTTGAATCCTGATGGAGCAGTGAGAAAGGGACTCATGTCTGAGTATACCCTGCCACACCTATAGTGGCCAAAACGATTTAGAAAAGGGGGTGGTGATGAACAGAGTGTCTGAGTTAAACAGACCACTCTTACCCAGTCCAAAGATCAGGGCTTGATCCATCACCGTTATTTATCTCACTGCCCCATCCCAGCTCAGAACCTGGCTATATGCAAATCAGTCTGTCCCTGGCCCAGTGCATCATGGGAACAGGGCAGACTAAACTACCAAGCCAATTCTTCACCAGAAAGGAGACAAGCTACCGGGGACCGGTTTCTGGCATTTCAGCCTTCTTCGGCCCGGCTTGCTTGAATCCTGATGGAGCAGTGAGAAAGGGACTCATGTCTGAGTATACCCTGCCACACCTATAGTGGCCAAAACGATTTAGAAAAGGGGGTGGTGATGAACAGAGTGTCTGAGTTAAACAGACCACTCTTACCCAGTCCAAAGATCAGGGCTTGATCCATCACCGTTATTTATCTCACTGCCCCATCCCAGCTCAGAACCTGGCTATATGCAAATCAGTCTGTCCCTGGCCCAGTGCATCATGGGAACAGGGCAGACTAAACTACCAAGCCAATTCTTCACCAGAAAGGAGACAAGCTACCGGGGACCGGTTTCTGGCATTTCAGCCTTCTTCGGCCCGGCTTGCTTGAATCCTGATGGAGCAGTGAGAAAGGGACTCATGTCTGAGTATACCCTGCCACACCTATAGTGGCCAAAACGATTTAGAAAAGGGGGTGGTGATGAACAGAGTGTCTGAGTTAAACAGACCACTCTTACCCAGTCCAAAGATCAGGGCTTGATCCATCACCGTTATTTATCTCACTGCCCCATCCCAGCTCAGAACCTGGCTATATGCAAATCAGTCTGTCCCTGGCCCAGTGCATCATGGGAACAGGGCAGACTAAACTACCAAGCCAATTCTTCACCAGAAAGGAGACAAGCTACCGGGGACCGGTTTCTGGCATTTCAGCCTTCTTCGGCCCGGCTTGCTTGAATCCTGATGGAGCAGTGAGAAAGGGACTCATGTCTGAGTATACCCTGCCACACCTATAGTGGCCAAAACGATTTAGAAAAGGGGGTGGTGATGAACAGAGTGTCTGAGTTAAACAGACCACTCTTACCCAGTCCAAAGATCAGGGCTTGATCCATCACCGTTATTTATCTCACTGCCCCATCCCAGCTCAGAACCTGGCTATATGCAAATCAGTCTGTCCCTGGCCCAGTGCATCATGGGAACAGGGCAGACTAAACTACCAAGCCAATTCTTCACCAGAAAGGAGACAAGCTACCGGGGACCGGTTTCTGGCATTTCAGCCTTCTTCGGCCCGGCTTGCTTGAATCCTGATGGAGCAGTGAGAAAGGGACTCATGTCTGAGTATACCCTGCCACACCTATAGTGGCCAAAACGATTTAGAAAAGGGGGTGGTGATGAACAGAGTGTCTGAGTTAAACAGACCACTCTTACCCAGTCCAAAGATCAGGGCTTGATCCATCACCGTTATTTATCTCACTGCCCCATCCCAGCTCAGAACCTGGCTATATGCAAATCAGTCTGTCCCTGGCCCAGTGCATCATGGGAACAGGGCAGACTAAACTACCAAGCCAATTCTTCACCAGAAAGGAGACAAGCTACCGGGGACCGGTTTCTGGCATTTCAGCCTTCTTCGGCCCGGCTTGCTTGAATCCTGATGGAGCAGTGAGAAAGGGACTCATGTCTGAGTATACCCTGCCACACCTATAGTGGCCAAAACGATTTAGAAAAGGGGGTGGTGATGAACAGAGTGTCTGAGTTAAACAGACCACTCTTACCCAGTCCAAAGATCAGGGCTTGATCCATCACCGTTATTTATCTCACTGCCCCATCCCAGCTCAGAACCTGGCTATATGCAAATCAGTCTGTCCCTGGCCCAGTGCATCATGGGAACAGGGCAGACTAAACTACCAAGCCAATTCTTCACCAGAAAGGAGACAAGCTACCGGGGACCGGTTTCTGGCATTTCAGCCTTCTTCGGCCCGGCTTGCTTGAATCCTGATGGAGCAGTGAGAAAGGGACTCATGTCTGAGTATACCCTGCCACACCTATAGTGGCCAAAACGATTTAGAAAAGGGGGTGGTGATGAACAGAGTGTCTGAGTTAAACAGACCACTCTTACCCAGTCCAAAGATCAGGGCTTGATCCATCACCGTTATTTATCTCACTGCCCCATCCCAGCTCAGAACCTGGCTATATGCAAATCAGTCTGTCCCTGGCCCAGTGCATCATGGGAACAGGGCAGACTAAACTACCAAGCCAATTCTTCACCAGAAAGGAGACAAGCTACCGGGGACCGGTTTCTGGCATTTCAGCCTTCTTCGGCCCGGCTTGCTTGAATCCTGATGGAGCAGTGAGAAAGGGACTCATGTCTGAGTATACCCTGCCACACCTATAGTGGCCAAAACGATTTAGAAAAGGGGGTGGTGATGAACAGAGTGTCTGAGTTAAACAGACCACTCTTACCCAGTCCAAAGATCAGGGCTTGATCCATCACCGTTATTTATCTCACTGCCCCATCCCAGCTCAGAACCTGGCTATATGCAAATCAGTCTGTCCCTGGCCCAGTGCATCATGGGAACAGGGCAGACTAAACTACCAAGCCAATTCTTCACCAGAAAGGAGACAAGCTACCGGGGACCGGTTTCTGGCATTTCAGCCTTCTTCGGCCCGGCTTGCTTGAATCCTGATGGAGCAGTGAGAAAGGGACTCATGTCTGAGTATACCCTGCCACACCTATAGTGGCCAAAACGATTTAGAAAAGGGGGTGGTGATGAACAGAGTGTCTGAGTTAAACAGACCACTCTTACCCAGTCCAAAGATCAGGGCTTGATCCATCACCGTTATTTATCTCACTGCCCCATCCCAGCTCAGAACCTGGCTATATGCAAATCAGTCTGTCCCTGGCCCAGTGCATCATGGGAACAGGGCAGACTAAACTACCAAGCCAATTCTTCACCAGAAAGGAGACAAGCTACCGGGGACCGGTTTCTGGCATTTCAGCCTTCTTCGGCCCGGCTTGCTTGAATCCTGATGGAGCAGTGAGAAAGGGACTCATGTCTGAGTATACCCTGCCACACCTATAGTGGCCAAAACGATTTAGAAAAGGGGGTGGTGATGAACAGAGTGTCTGAGTTAAACAGACCACTCTTACCCAGTCCAAAGATCAGGGCTTGATCCATCACCGTTATTTATCTCACTGCCCCATCCCAGCTCAGAACCTGGCTATATGCAAATCAGTCTGTCCCTGGCCCAGTGCATCATGGGAACAGGGCAGACTAAACTACCAAGCCAATTCTTCACCAGAAAGGAGACAAGCTACCGGGGACCGGTTTCTGGCATTTCAGCCTTCTTCGGCCCGGCTTGCTTGAATCCTGATGGAGCAGTGAGAAAGGGACTCATGTCTGAGTATACCCTGCCACACCTATAGTGGCCAAAACGATTTAGAAAAGGGGGTGGTGATGAACAGAGTGTCTGAGTTAAACAGACCACTCTTACCCAGTCCAAAGATCAGGGCTTGATCCATCACCGTTATTTATCTCACTGCCCCATCCCAGCTCAGAACCTGGCTATATGCAAATCAGTCTGTCCCTGGCCCAGTGCATCATGGGAACAGGGCAGACTAAACTACCAAGCCAATTCTTCACCAGAAAGGAGACAAGCTACCGGGGACCGGTTTCTGGCATTTCAGCCTTCTTCGGCCCGGCTTGCTTGAATCCTGATGGAGCAGTGAGAAAGGGACTCATGTCTGAGTATACCCTGCCACACCTATAGTGGCCAAAACGATTTAGAAAAGGGGGTGGTGATGAACAGAGTGTCTGAGTTAAACAGACCACTCTTACCCAGTCCAAAGATCAGGGCTTGATCCATCACCGTTATTTATCTCACTGCCCCATCCCAGCTCAGAACCTGGCTATATGCAAATCAGTCTGTCCCTGGCCCAGTGCATCATGGGAACAGGGCAGACTAAACTACCAAGCCAATTCTTCACCAGAAAGGAGACAAGCTACCGGGGACCGGTTTCTGGCATTTCAGCCTTCTTCGGCCCGGCTTGCTTGAATCCTGATGGAGCAGTGAGAAAGGGACTCATGTCTGAGTATACCCTGCCACACCTATAGTGGCCAAAACGATTTAGAAAAGGGGGTGGTGATGAACAGAGTGTCTGAGTTAAACAGACCACTCTTACCCAGTCCAAAGATCAGGGCTTGATCCATCACCGTTATTTATCTCACTGCCCCATCCCAGCTCAGAACCTGGCTATATGCAAATCAGTCTGTCCCTGGCCCAGTGCATCATGGGAACAGGGCAGACTAAACTACCAAGCCAATTCTTCACCAGAAAGGAGACAAGCTACCGGGGACCGGTTTCTGGCATTTCAGCCTTCTTCGGCCCGGCTTGCTTGAATCCTGATGGAGCAGTGAGAAAGGGACTCATGTCTGAGTATACCCTGCCACACCTATAGTGGCCAAAACGATTTAGAAAAGGGGGTGGTGATGAACAGAGTGTCTGAGTTAAACAGACCACTCTTACCCAGTCCAAAGATCAGGGCTTGATCCATCACCGTTATTTATCTCACTGCCCCATCCCAGCTCAGAACCTGGCTATATGCAAATCAGTCTGTCCCTGGCCCAGTGCATCATGGGAACAGGGCAGACTAAACTACCAAGCCAATTCTTCACCAGAAAGGAGACAAGCTACCGGGGACCGGTTTCTGGCATTTCAGCCTTCTTCGGCCCGGCTTGCTTGAATCCTGATGGAGCAGTGAGAAAGGGACTCATGTCTGAGTATACCCTGCCACACCTATAGTGGCCAAAACGATTTAGAAAAGGGGGTGGTGATGAACAGAGTGTCTGAGTTAAACAGACCACTCTTACCCAGTCCAAAGATCAGGGCTTGATCCATCACCGTTATTTATCTCACTGCCCCATCCCAGCTCAGAACCTGGCTATATGCAAATCAGTCTGTCCCTGGCCCAGTGCATCATGGGAACAGGGCAGACTAAACTACCAAGCCAATTCTTCACCAGAAAGGAGACAAGCTACCGGGGACCGGTTTCTGGCATTTCAGCCTTCTTCGGCCCGGCTTGCTTGAATCCTGATGGAGCAGTGAGAAAGGGACTCATGTCTGAGTATACCCTGCCACACCTATAGTGGCCAAAACGATTTAGAAAAGGGGGTGGTGATGAACAGAGTGTCTGAGTTAAACAGACCACTCTTACCCAGTCCAAAGATCAGGGCTTGATCCATCACCGTTATTTATCTCACTGCCCCATCCCAGCTCAGAACCTGGCTATATGCAAATCAGTCTGTCCCTGGCCCAGTGCATCATGGGAACAGGGCAGACTAAACTACCAAGCCAATTCTTCACCAGAAAGGAGACAAGCTACCGGGGACCGGTTTCTGGCATTTCAGCCTTCTTCGGCCCGGCTTGCTTGAATCCTGATGGAGCAGTGAGAAAGGGACTCATGTCTGAGTATACCCTGCCACACCTATAGTGGCCAAAACGATTTAGAAAAGGGGGTGGTGATGAACAGAGTGTCTGAGTTAAACAGACCACTCTTACCCAGTCCAAAGATCAGGGCTTGATCCATCACCGTTATTTATCTCACTGCCCCATCCCAGCTCAGAACCTGGCTATATGCAAATCAGTCTGTCCCTGGCCCAGTGCATCATGGGAACAGGGCAGACTAAACTACCAAGCCAATTCTTCACCAGAAAGGAGACAAGCTACCGGGGACCGGTTTCTGGCATTTCAGCCTTCTTCGGCCCGGCTTGCTTGAATCCTGATGGAGCAGTGAGAAAGGGACTCATGTCTGAGTATACCCTGCCACACCTATAGTGGCCAAAACGATTTAGAAAAGGGGGTGGTGATGAACAGAGTGTCTGAGTTAAACAGACCACTCTTACCCAGTCCAAAGATCAGGGCTTGATCCATCACCGTTATTTATCTCACTGCCCCATCCCAGCTCAGAACCTGGCTATATGCAAATCAGTCTGTCCCTGGCCCAGTGCATCATGGGAACAGGGCAGACTAAACTACCAAGCCAATTCTTCACCAGAAAGGAGACAAGCTACCGGGGACCGGTTTCTGGCATTTCAGCCTTCTTCGGCCCGGCTTGCTTGAATCCTGATGGAGCAGTGAGAAAGGGACTCATGTCTGAGTATACCCTGCCACACCTATAGTGGCCAAAACGATTTAGAAAAGGGGGTGGTGATGAACAGAGTGTCTGAGTTAAACAGACCACTCTTACCCAGTCCAAAGATCAGGGCTTGATCCATCACCGTTATTTATCTCACTGCCCCATCCCAGCTCAGAACCTGGCTATATGCAAATCAGTCTGTCCCTGGCCCAGTGCATCATGGGAACAGGGCAGACTAAACTACCAAGCCAATTCTTCACCAGAAAGGAGACAAGCTACCGGGGACCGGTTTCTGGCATTTCAGCCTTCTTCGGCCCGGCTTGCTTGAATCCTGATGGAGCAGTGAGAAAGGGACTCATGTCTGAGTATACCCTGCCACACCTATAGTGGCCAAAACGATTTAGAAAAGGGGGTGGTGATGAACAGAGTGTCTGAGTTAAACAGACCACTCTTACCCAGTCCAAAGATCAGGGCTTGATCCATCACCGTTATTTATCTCACTGCCCCATCCCAGCTCAGAACCTGGCTATATGCAAATCAGTCTGTCCCTGGCCCAGTGCATCATGGGAACAGGGCAGACTAAACTACCAAGCCAATTCTTCACCAGAAAGGAGACAAGCTACCGGGGACCGGTTTCTGGCATTTCAGCCTTCTTCGGCCCGGCTTGCTTGAATCCTGATGGAGCAGTGAGAAAGGGTGCTAGGTATTAGGGTATTAGGGTGCGGTGGCAGACCGTGTCGAATGCCGCGGAGAGGTCTAGGAGGATGAGGGCCGCTGTTTCTCCATTGTCCATCAGGGCTCGGATGTCATCGGTGGCGGCGATGAGGGCGGTCTCGGTGCTGTGTTTGGCTCGGAAGCCGGACTGTGAGGGGTCGAGGGATCCGTTCGTCTCGAGGAAGGCGGCCATCTGCTTGTTGACGGTCTTCTCGATGACTTTGGCTGGAAACGGGAGAAGCGAGATGGGGCGGTAATTCTTGAGGTCGGTGGGGTCCGCTGTTGGTTTCTTGAGTAGAGCGCTGAGTTCGGCGTGTTTCCAGCTCTCGGGGAAGATGGCGGTGTCGAAGGATGTGTTGATGATGTCTCGCAGGTGGGGTGCGATGACAGCGTCGGCCTTGTTGAAGATGTGGTGGGGGCAGGGGTCGGTTGGTGATCCGGAGTGGATTGAGTTCATCGTGCGGATGGTGTCTTCTGTGCTGATCGGGGTCCAGGCGTGGAGGGTGGTGGTGGGGGGGGCTGGCTGGTCGGTCGTGGTGTGCGTTGGTTGGTTGTTGAGACTGCTGTGTATGTCCGCGATCTTGTTGTGGAAGTATGAAGCCAGGGAGTTGCAGAGGTCTTGCGATGGGGTGATGTCGTTGTTTCCCGCGTTGGGGTTGGAAAGCTCTTTCACGATGTTGAAGAGTTCCTTGCTGTTGTGTGCGTTGTTGTTCAACCGGTCCTTGAATGCTGTTCTCTTGGCGGCGCGGATCAGCTGGTGGTGTTTCCGGGTGGCAAGTTTGTAGGAGGTCCTGTTGTCCGGTGTCGGATCCCTTTTCCAGACTTTCTCGAGGGCTCGGCAGTTCTTCTTGGAGCTCTTGAGTTCGTCGGTGAACCATGGGGCCTTCTTGCTGCCGGGTCTGCTAGGCGGGGTCCTCAGCGGGGCGAGTTCGTCCGCGCAGTTGCTGATCCACTTCGTGATGTTATCGGCGGCCTGGCTGGGGTTCGCTGAGCTGGCAGGAGGGTGTTGGCTCAGGGAGGTGGCGAGCTGGTCTGCTGTGATCTTGTTCCAGCTTCTGCGGGCGGTGTGTTGCTGGTGTTGGTGGGTCGTTGTTCTCTTGAAGGTGAAGTGGACGCAGCTGTGGTCCGTCCATTGAAGCTCTGTGGCGTGGCTGAAGTCGATGTCTGTGCTGGATGAGAAGACGGCGTCGAGTGTGTGTCCGGCGAGGTGGGTGGGGGTGGACACCAGTTGCTTGAGTCCCAGGTTGGCGAGGTTGTCGAGCAGGGTGCTGGTGTTGTGGTCGTTGTTGTTCTCCAGATGGAAGTTGAGGTCTCCCAGGAGGATGTAGTCAGCGGAGGTGAGGGCATGCGGGCTGACGAAGTCGGCGATGTCGTCGCTGAATTGCGTGCGTGGTCCAGGGGGTCGGTAGATCAGGGTGCCTCTGAGGGTGGTGTTCGGGTTGGTGTGGATCTGGAAATGCAGGTGTTCGGCGCTGGTCAGGGTGTTGTCGGTGCTGGTTGTGAGGCGGATGGTGTTCCTGTGGATGATGGCGATGCCTCCTCCCATCTGGTTGGCGTTTCGGTCCCTCCGGACGATCTTGTAGCCCTCTGGGATAGCGATGGCGATGTCGGGAGCTGAAGAGGCGTTCATCCAGGTCTCCGTGAGGAAGGCAACGTCTGGGGCTGTGGTGTCGAGGAGGTTCCAGAGTTCGATGGCGTGTCTGTGGACAGAGCGGGTGTTGAGGAGGGTGCACTTGAGGTGGGTGCTGCTGGAGTTCGACTTTGCGGGTGCTGGTGCGGGGCTGGTCCGGCTGCAGGAGAACTTGCAGGCGTGGCAGCTGAATGGTCCGTGGGTGCGTCTTGGAGTGGCTTGGTGGCATTCTGGGTGTCGGCCGGTGTTGAGAGCGGTGAGGGTGGCGGCTGAGTACGTCAGGCGGGTCGGTCGGGCTCTTCGGGGGCCAGGGGTCCTGGCACTGGGCGCGGTCCAGGCGCGGACGGGCGTAGACGGGCTTACCTTTGGCGCTCCTTCGGCGCACAATCGGCGCGCCCGCTGCGCGTGACCGCTGCGCGTTCGCACGGTCGCCATTTAAGGTCTGAGCATACCCTGCCAACTTATGGCGAACAAAGCGGTACAAAAGGGGGTGGTGATGGACGGAGCATCTGAACCAATCAAACACTCACACCCAGTCAACAGATCTGGGTTTAATCCATCACCGTGCTTTAGCCCACTCTCCCACCCCAGTTCAGACATGGCCATATGCAAATCAGTCTGACCCTGGGCCTCATGGGAACAGTCCAGCCCGAACTGCCAAGCCATGCCTTCCCTGGACCGGAAACAAGCTTCCTAGGACCGGTTTTTGGCATTACAGCCGTCTTCAGGCAGGCTTGCTTGAATCAAGTGGCAAAGTGAGCAAGGGACTCAGGTCTGAGCATACCCTGCCAACTTATGGCGAACAAAGCGGTACAAAAGGGGGTGGTGATGGACGGAGCATCTGAACCAATCAAACACTCACACCCAGTCAACAGATCTGGGTTTAATCCATCACCATGCTTTAGCCCACTCTGCCACCCCAATTCAGACATGGCCATATGCAAATCAGTCTGACCCTGTGCCTCATGGGAACAGTCCAGCCCGAACTGCCAAGCCATGCCTTCCCTGGACCGGAAACAAGCTTCCTATGACCGGTTTCTGGCATTACTGCCGTCTTCAGCCAGGCTTGCTTGAATCCAGTGGCAAAGTGAGCAAGGGACTCAGGTCTGAGCATACCCTGCCAACTTATGGCAAACAAAGCGGTACAAAAGGGGGTGGTGATGGACGGAGCATCTGAACCAAACAAACACTCACACCCAGTCAACAGATCTGGGTTTAATCCATCACCGTGCTTTAGCCCACTCTGCCACCCCAGTTCAGACATGGCCATATGCAAATCAGTCTGACCCTTGTGCCTCATGGGAACAGTCCAGCCCGAACTGCCAAGCCATGCCTTCCCTGGACCGGAAACAAGCTTCCTATGACCGGTTTCTGGCATTACTGCCGTCTTCAGCCAGGCTTGCTTGAATCCAGTGGAAAAGTGAGCAAGGGACTTACGTCTGGGCATACCCTGCCAACTTATGGCGAAGAAAGCGGTACAAAGGGGGGTGGTGATGGACGGAGCAACTGAACCAATCAAACACTCACACACAGTCAACAGATCTGGGCTTAATCCATCACCGTTCTTTAGCCCACTCTGCCACCCCAGTTCAGACATGGCCATATGCAAATCAGTCTGACCCTACGCCTCATGGGAACAGTCCAGCCCGAACTGCCAAGCCATGCCTTCCCTGGACTGGAAACAAGCTTCCTAGGACCGGTTTCTGGCATTATAGCCGTCTTCAGCCAGGCTTGCTTGAATCCAGAGGCAAAGTGAGCAAGGGACTCATGTCTGAGCATACTCTGCCAACTTATGGCGAACAAAGCGGTACAAAAGGGGTTGGTGATGGACGAAGCATCTGAACCAATCAAACACTCACACCCAGTCAACAGATCTGGGTTTAATCCATCACCGTTCTTTAGCCCACTCTGCCACCCCAGTTCAGACATGGCCATATGCAAATCAGTCAAACCCTGGCCTCATGGGAACAGTCCAGCCCGAACTACAAAGCCATGCCTTCCCTGGACCGGAAACAAGCATCCTAGGACCGGTTTCTGGCATTACAGCCGTCTTCAGCCAGGCTTGCTTGAATCCAGTGGCAAAGTGAGCAAGGGACTCACGTCTGAGCATACTCTGCCAACTAATGGCGAACAAAGCAGTGCAAAAGGGGGTGGTGATGGACGAAGCATCTGAACCAATCAAACACTCACACCCAGGCAACAGATCTGGGTTTAATCCATCACCGTTCTTTAGCCCACTCTGCCACCCCAGTTCAGACATGGCCATCTGCAAATCAGTCTGACACTGTGCCTCATGGGAACAGTTCAGCCCGAACTGCCAAGCCATGCCTTCCCTGGACCGGAAACAAGCATCCTAGGACCGGTTTCTGGCATTACAGCCGTCTTCAGCCAGGCTTGCTTGAATCCAGTGGCAAAGTGAGCAAGGGACTCACGTCTGAGCATACCCTGCCAACTTATGGCGAACAAAGCAGTACAAAAGGGGGTGGTGATGGACGGAGCAACTGAACCAATCAAACACTTGCACCCAGTCAACAGATCTGGGTTTAATCCATCACCGTTCTTTAGCCCACTCTGCCACCCCAGTTCAGACATGGCCATATGCAAATCAGTCTGACCCTGTGCCTCATGGGAACGGTCCAGCCCGAACTGCCAAGCCATGCTTTCCCTGGACCGGAAACAAGCTTCCTAGGACCGGTTTCTGGCATTACTGCCGTCTGCAGCCAGGCTTGCTTGAATCCATTGGCAAGGTGAGCAAGGGACTCAGGTCTGAGCATACCCTGCCAACTCAGGCGAACAGAGCGTTAGAAAAGGGTGTGGTGATGGACGGAGCATCTGAACCAATCAAACACTCACACCCAGTCAACAGATCTGGGTTTAATCATCACCGTTCTTTAGCCCACTCTGCCACCCCAGTTCAGACATGGCCATATGCAAATCAGTCTGACCCTGTGCCTCATGGGAACAGTCCAGCCCGAACTACCAAGCCATGCCTTCCCTGGACCGGAAACAAGCATCCTAGGACCGGTTTCTGGCATTACAGCCTTTTTCAGCCAGGCTTGCTTAAATCCAGTGGCAATGAGAGCAAGGGACTCAAGTCAGAGCATACCCTGCCAACTTATGGCGAACAAAGCGGTACAAAAGGGGGTGGTAATGGACGGAGCAACTAAACCAATAAAACACTCACACCCAGTCAACAGATCTGGGTTTAATCCATCACCATTCTTTAGCCCACTCTGCCACCCCAGTTCAGACATGGCCATATGCAAATCAGTCTGACCCTATGCCTCATGGGAACAGTCCAGCCCGAACTGCCAAGCCATGCCTTCCCTGGACAAGAAACAAGCTTCCTAGGACCGGTTTATGGCATTATAGCTGTCTTCAGCCAGGCTTGCTTGAATCCATTGGCAAAGTGAGTAAGGGACTCACGTCTGAGCATACTCTGCAAACTTATGGCGAACAAAGCGGTACAAAAGGGGGTGGTGATGGACAGAGCATCTGAACCAATCAAACACTCACACCCAGTCAACAGATCTGGGTTTAATCCATCACCGTTCTTTAGCCCACTCTGCCACCCCAGTTCAGACATGGCCATATGCAAATCGGTCTGCCCCTATGACTCATGGGAACAGTCCAGCCCGAACTGCCAAGCCATGCCTGCCATGGACCGGAAACAAGCTTCCTAGGACCGGTTTCTGGCATTACAGCCGTCTTCAGCCAGACTTGCTTGAATCCAGTGGCAAAGTGAGCAAGATACTCACATCTGAACATACCCTGCCAACTTATGGCGAACTAAGCGGTACAAAAGGAGGTGGTGATGGACGGAGCATCTGAACCAATCAAACACTCACACCCAATCAACATATCTGGGTTTAATCCATCACAGTTCTTTATCCCACTCTCCCACCCCAGTTCAGACATGGCCATATGCAAATCAGTCTGACCCTGGGCCTCATGGGAACAGTCCAGCCCGAACTGCCAAGCCATGCCTTCCCTGGACCGGAAACAAGCTTCCAAGGACCGGTTTCTGGCATTACAGCCGTCTTCAGGCAGGCTTGCTTGAATCAAGTGGCAAAGTGAGCAAGGGACTCAGGTCTGAGCATACCCTGCCAACTTATGGCGAACAATGCGGTACAAAAGGAGGTGGTGATGGACGGAGCATCTGAACCAATCAAACACTCACACCAAGTCAACAGATCTGGGTTTAATCCATCACCGTGCTTTAGCCCACTCTGCCACCCCAGTTCAGACATGGCCATATGCAAATCAGTCTGACCCTGTGCCTCATGGGAACAGTCCAGCCCGAACTGCCAAGCCATGCCTTCCCTGGACCGGAAACAAGCTTCCTATGACCGGTTTCTGGCATTACTGCCGTCTTCAGCCAGGCTTGCTTGAATCCAGTGGCAAAGTGAGCAAGGGACTCAGGTCTGAGCATACCCTGCCAACTCAGGCGAACAAAGCGGTACAAAAGGGGGTGGTGGTGGACGGAGCATCTGAACCAATCAAACACTCACACCCAGTCAACAGATCTGGGTTTAATTCATCATCGTTCGTAGCCCACTCTGCCACCCCAGTTCAGACATGGCCATATGCAAATCAGTCTGACCCTGTGCCTCATGGGAACAGTCCAGCCCGAACTGCCAAGCCATGCCTTCTCTGGCTCGGAAACAAGCTTCCTAAGACCGGTTTCTGGCATTACAGCTGTCTTCAGCCAGGCTTGCTTGAATCCAGTGGAAAAGTGAGCAAGGGACTTACGTCTGGGCATACCCTGCCAACTTATGGTGAACAAAGCGGTACAAAAGGGGGTGGTGGTGGACGGAGCATCTGAACCAATCAAACACTCACACCTAGTCAACAGATCTGGGTTTAATCCATCATCGTTCGTAGCCCACTCTGCCACCCCAGTTCAGACATGGCCATATGCAAATCAGTCTGACCCTGTGCCTCATGGGCACAGTCCAGCCCGAACCGCCAAGCCATGCCTTCTCTGGCTCGGAAACAAGCTTCCTAAGACCGGTTTCTGGCATTACAGCTGTCTTCAGCCAGGCTTGCTTGAATCCAGTGGAAAAGTGAGCAAGGGACTTACGTCTGGGCATACCCTGCCAACTTATGGCGAACAAAGCGGTACAAAAGGGGGTGGTGATGGACGGAGCAACTGAACCAATCAAACACTCACAACCAGTCAACAGATCTGGGTTTAATCCATCACCGTTCTTTAGCCCACTCTGCCACCCCAGTTCAGACATGGCCCCATGCAAATCAGTCTGACCCTATGCCTCATGGGAATGCCAAGCCATGCCTTCCCTGGACCAGAAACAAGCTTCCTAGGACTGGTTTCTGGCATTATAGCCGTCTTCAGCCAGGCTTGCTTGAATCCAGTGGCAAAGTGAGCAAGGGACTCACGTCGGAGCATCCTCTGCCAGCTTATGGCGAACAAAGCGGTACAAAAGGGGGTGGTGAGGGACGGAGCATCTGAACCAATCAAGCACTCACAACCAGTCAACAGATCTGGGTTTAATCCATCACCGTTCTTTAGCCCACTCTGCCACCCCAGTTCAGACATGGCCATATGCAAATCAGTCTGACCCTGTGCCTCATGGGAACAGTCCAGCCCGAACTGCCAAGCCATGCTTTCCCTGGACCGGAAACAAGCTTCCTAGGACCGGTTTCTGGCATTACTGCCGTCTTCAGCCAGGCTTGCTTGAATCCAGTGGCAAAGTTAGCAAGGGACTCACGTCTGAGCATACCCTGCCAACTTATGGCGAACAAAGTGGTACAAAAGGGGGTGGTGATGGACGGAGCAACTGAACCAATCAAACACTCACACCCAGTCAACAGATCTGGGTTTTTATCCATCACCGTTCTTTAGCCCACTCTGACACCCCAGCTCAGACACGGCCATATGCAAATCAGTCTGCCCCTGTGCCTCATGGGGACAGTCCAGCCCGAACTGCCAAGCCATGCCTGCCATGGACCGGAAACAAGGTTCCTAGGACTGGTTTCTGGCATTACAGCCGTCTTCAGCCAGGCTTTCTTGAATCCAGTGGCAAAGTGAGCAAGGGACTCACATCTGAGCATACCCTGCCAACTTATGGCGAACAAAGCGGTACAAAAGGGGGTGGTGATGGACGGAGCATCTGAACCAATCAAACACTCACACCCAGTCAACAGATCTGAGTTTAATCCATCACCGTGCTTTAGCCCACTCTGCCACCCCAGTTCAGACATGGCCATATGCAAATCAGTCTGACCCTTGTGCCTCATGGGAACAGTCCAGCCCGAACTGCCAAGCCATGCCTTCCCTGGACCGGAAACAAGCTTCCTATGACCGGTTTCTGGCATTACTGCCGTCCTCAGCCAGGCTTGCTTGAATCCAGTGGAAAAGTGAGCAAGGGACTTACGTCTGGGCATACCCTGCCAACTTATGGCGAAGAAAGCGGTACAAAAGGGGGTGGTGATGGACGGAGCAACTGAACCAATCAAACACTCACACACAGTCAACAGATCTGGGCTTAATCCATCACCGTTCTTTAGCCCACTCTGCCACCCCAGTTCAGACATGGCCATATGCAAATCAGTCTGACCCTACGCCTCATGGGAACAGTCCAGCCCGAACTGCCAAGCCATGCCTTCCCTGGACTGGAAACAAGCATCCTAGGACCGGTTTCTGGCATTATAGCCGTCTTCAGCAAGGCTTGCTTGAACCCAGAGGCAAAGTGAGCAAGGGACTCATGTCTGAGCATACTCTGCCAACTTATGGCGAACAAAGCGGTACAAAAGGGGTTGGTGATGGACGAAGCATCTGAACCAATCAAACACTCACACCCAGTCAACAGATCTGGGTTTAATCCATCACCGTTTTGTAGCCCACTCTGCCACCCCAGTTCAGACATGGCCATATGCAAATCAGTCAAACCCTGTGCCTCATGGGAACAGTCCAGCCCGAACTACAAAGCCATGCCTTCCCTGGACCGGAAACAAGCATCCTAGGACCAGTTTCTGGCATTACAGCCGTCTTCAGCCAGGCTTGCTTGAATCCAGTGGCAAAGTGAGCAAGGGACTCACGTCTGAGCATACTCTGCCAACTTATGGCGAAAAAAGCAGTGCAAAAGGGGGTGGTGATGGACGAAGCATCTGAACCAATCAAACACTCACACCCAGGCAACAGATCTGGGTTTAATCCATCACCGTTCTTTAGCCCACTCTGCCACCCCAGTTCAGACATGGCCATCTGCAAATCAGTCTGACACTGTGCCGCATGGGAACAGTTCAGCCCGAACTGCCAAGCCATGCCTTCCCTGGACCGGAAACAAGCATCCTAGGACCGGTTTCTGGCATTACAGCCGTCTTCAGCCAGGCTTGCTTGAATCCAGTGGCAAAGTTAGCAAGGGACTCACGTCTGAGCATACCCTGCCAACTTATGGCGAACAAAGCAGTACAAAAGGGGGTGGTGATGGACGGAGCAACTGAACCAATCAAACACTTGCACCCAGTCAACAGATCTGGGTTTAATCCATCACCGTTCTTAGCCCACTCTGCCACCCCAGTTCAGACATGGCCATATGCAAATCAGTCTGACCCTGTGCCTCATGGGAACAGTCCAGCCCGAACTGCCAAGCCATGCTTTCCCTGGACCGGAAACAAGCTTCCTAGGACCGGTTTCTGGCATTACTGCCGTCTGCAGCCAGGCTTGCTTGAATCCATTGGCAAGGTGAGCAAGGGACTCAGGTCTGAGCATACCCTGCCAACGAAGGCGAACAGAGCGTTAGAAAAGGGTGTGGTGATGGACGGAGCATCTGAACCAATCAAACACTCACACCCAGTCAACAGATCTGGGTTTAATCCATCACCGTTCTTTAGCCCACTCTGCCACCCCAGTTCAGACACGGCCATATGCAAATCAGTCTGCCCCTGTGCCTCATGGGGACAGTCCAGCCCGAACTGCCAAGCCATGGCTGCCATGGACCGGAAACAAGCTTCCTAGGACCGGTTTCTGGCATTACAGCCGTCTTCAGCCCGGCTTGCTTAAATCCAGTGGCAAAGTGAGCAAGATACCCACATCTGAGCATACCCTGCCAACTTATGGCGAACTAAGCGGTACAAAAGGGGTGGTGATGGACGGAGCATCTGAACCAATCAAACACTCACACCCAATAAACATATCTGGGTTTAATCCATCACCGTTCTTTAGCCCACTCTGCCACCCCAGTTCAGACATGGCCATATGCAAATCAGTCTGACCCTACGCCTCATGGGAACAGTCCAGCCCGAACTGCCAAGCCATGCCTTCCCTGGACTGGAAACAAGCTTCCTAGGACCGGTTTCTTGCATTATAGCCATCTTCAGCAAGGCTTGCTTGAATCCAGAGGCAAAGTGAGCAAGGGACTCATGTCTGAGCATACTCTGCCAACTTATGGCGAACAAAGCGGTACAAAAGGGGTTGGTGATGGACGAAGCATCTGAACCAATCAAACACTCACACCCAGTCAACAGATCTGGGTTTAATCCATCACCGTTCTGTAGCCCACTCTGCCACCCCAGTTCAGACATGGCCATATGCAAATCAGTCAAACCCTGTGCCTCATGGGAACAGTCCAGCCCGAACTACAAAGCCATGCCTTCCCTGGACCGGAAACAAGCATCCTAGGACCGGTTTCTGGCATTACAGCCGTCTTCAGCCAGGCTTGCTTGAATCCAGTGGCAAAGTGAGCAAGGGACTCACGTCTGAGCATACTCTGCCAACTTATGGCGAACAAAGCAGTGCAAAAGGGGGTGGCGATGGACGAAGCATCTGAACCAATCAAACACTCACACCCAGGCAACAGATCTGGGTTTAATCCATCACCGTTCTTTAGCCCACTCTGCCACCCCAGTTCAGACATGGCCATCTGCAAATCAGTCTGACACTGTGCGCATGGGAACAGTTCAGCCCGAACTGCCAAGCCATGCCTTCCCTGGACCGGAACCAAGCATCCTAGGACCGGTTTCTGGCATTACAGCCGTCTTCAGCCAGGCTTGCTTGAATCCAGTGGCAAAGTGAGCAAGGGACTCACGTCTGAGCATACCCTGCCAACTTATGGCGAACAAAGCAGTACAAAAGGGGGTGGTGATGGACGGAGCAACTGAACCAATCAAACACTTTCACCCAGTCAACAGATCTGGGTTTAATCCATCACCGTTCTTAGCCCACTCTGCCACCCCAGTTCAGACATGGCCATATGCAAATCAGTCTGACCCTGTGCCTCATGGGAACAGTGCAGCCCGAACTGCCAAGCCATGCTTTCCCTGGACCGGAAATAAGCTTCCTAGGACCGGTTTCTGGCATTACTGCCGTTTGCAGCCTGGCTTGCTTGAATCCATTGGCAAGGTGAGCAAGGGACTCAGGTCTGAGCATACCCTGCAAACTAAGGCGAACAGAGCGTTAGAAAAGGGTGTGGTGATGGACGGAGCATCTGAACCAATCAAACACTCACACCCAGTCAACAGATCTGGGTTTAATCCATCACCGTTCTTTAGCCCACTCTGCCACCCCAGTTCAGACACGGCCATATGCAAATCAGTCTGCCCCTGTGCCTCATGGGAACAGTCCAGCCCGAACTGCCAAGCCATGCCTTCCCTGGACTGGAAACAAGCTTCCTAGGACCGGTTTCTTGCATTATAGCCATCTTCAGCAAGGCTTGCTTGAATCCAGAGGCAAAGTGAGCAAGGGACTCATGTCTGAGCATACTCTGCCAACTTATGGCGAACAAAGCGGTACAAAAGGGGTTGGTGATGGACGAAGCATCTGAACCAATCAAACACTCACACCCAGTCAACAGATCTGGGTTTAATCCATCACCGTTCTGTAGCCCACTCTGCCACCCCAGTTCAGACATGGCCATATGCAAATCAGTCAAACCCTGTGCCTCATGGGAACAGTCCAGCCCGAACTACAAAGCCATGCCTTCCCTGGACCGGAAACAAGCATCCTAGGACCGGTTTCTGGCATTACAGCCGTCTTCAGCCAGGCTTGCTTGAATCCAGTGGCAAAGTGAGCAAGGGACTCACGTCTGAGCATACTCTGCCAACTTATGGCGAACAAAGCAGTGCAAAAGGGGGTGGCGATGGACGAAGCATCTGAACCAATCAAACACTCACACCCAGGCAACAGATCTGGGTTTAATCCATCACCGTTCTTTAGCCCACTCTGCCACCCCAGTTCAGACATGGCCATCTGCAAATCAGTCTGACACTGTGCCGCATGGGAACAGTTCAGCCCGAACTGCCAAGCCATGCCTTCCCTGGACCGGAACCAAGCATCCTAGGACCGGTTTCTGGCATTACAGCCGTCTTCAGCCAGGCTTGCTTGAATCCAGTGGCAAAGTGAGCAAGGGACTCACGTCTGAGCATACCCTGCCAACTTATGGCGAACAAAGCAGTACAAAAGGGGGTGGTGATGGACGGAGCAACTGAACCAATCAAACACTTTCACCCAGTCAACAGATCTGGGTTTAATCCATCACCGTTCTTAGCCCACTCTGCCACCCCAGTTCAGACATGGCCATATGCAAATCAGTCTGACCCTGTGCCTCATGGGAACAGTGCAGCCCGAACTGCCAAGCCATGCTTTCCCTGGACCGGAAATAAGCTTCCTAGGACCGGTTTCTGGCATTACTGCCGTTTGCAGCCAGGCTTGCTTGAATCCATTGGCAAGGTGAGCAAGGGACTCAGGTCTGAGCATACCCTGCAAACTAAGGCGAACAGAGCGTTAGAAAAGGGTGTGGTGATGGACGGAGCATCTGAACCAATCAAACACTCACACCCAGTCAACAGATCTGGGTTTAATCCATCACCGTTCTTTAGCCCACTCTGCCACCCCAGTTCAGACACGGCCATATGCAAATCAGTCTGCCCCTGTGCCTCATGGGGACAGTCCAGCCCGAACTGCCAAGCCATGCCTGCCATGGACCGGAAACAAGCTTCCTAGGACCGGTTTCTGGCATTACAGCCGTCTTCAGCCCGGCTTGCTTAAATCCAGTGGCAAAGTGAGCAAGATACCCACATCTGACCATACCCTGCCAACTTATGGCGAACTAAGCGGTACAAAAGGGGTGGTGATGGACGGAGCATCTGAACCAATCAAACACTCACACCCAATAAACATATCTGGGTTTAATCCATCACCGTTCTTTAGCCCACTCTGCCACCCCAGTTCAGACATGGCCATATGCAAATCAGTCTGACCCTGTGCCTCATGGGAACAATCCAGCCCGAACTGCCAAGCCATGCCTTCCCTGGACCGGAAACAAGGTTCCTAGGACTGGTTTCTGGCATTACAGCCGTCTTCAGCCAGGCTTTCTTGAATCCAGTGGCAAAGTGAGCAAGGGACTCACATCTGACCATACCCTGCCAACTTATGGCGAACAAACCGGTACAAAAGGGGGTGGTGATGGACGGAGCATCTGAACCAATCAAACACTCACACCCAGTCAACAGATCTGGGTTTAATCCATCACCGTGCTTTAGCCCACTCTGCCACCCCAATTCAGACATGGCCATTTGCAAATCAGTCTGACCCTGGGCCTCATGGGAACAGTCCAGCCCGAACTGCCAAGCCATGCCTTCCCTGGACCGGAAACAAGCTTCCTATGACCGGTTTCTGGCATTACTGCCGTCTTTAGCCAGGCTTGCTTGAATCCAGTGGCAAAGTGAGCAAGGGACTCAGGTCTCAGCATACCCTGCCAACTTATGGCAAACAAAGCGGTACAAAAGGGGGTGGTGATGGACGGAGCATCTGAACCAAACAAACACTCACACCCAGTCAACAGATCTGGGTTTAATCCATCACCGTGCTTTAGCCCACTCTGCCACCCCAGTTCAGACATGGCCATATGCAAATCAGTCTGACCCTTGTGCCTCATGGGAACAGTCCAGCCCGAACTGCCAAGCCATGCCTTCCCTGGACCGGAAACAAGCTTCCTATGACCGGTTTCTGGCATTACTGCCGTCTTCAGCCAGGCTTGCTTGAATCCAGTGGAAAAGTGAGCAAGGGACTTACGTCTGGGCATACCCTGCCAACTTATGGCGAAGAAAGCGGTACAAAAGGGGGTGGTGATGGACGGAGCAACTGAACCAATCAAACACTCACACACAGTCAACAGATCTGGGCTTAATCCATCACCGTTCTTTAGCCCACTCTGCCACCCCAGTTCAGACATGGCCATATGCAAATCAGTCTGACCCTACGCCTCATGGGAACAGTCCAGCCCGAACTGCCAAGCCATGCCTTCCCTGGACTGGAAACAAGCTTCCTAGGACCGGTTTCTGGCATTATAGCCGTCTTCAGCAAGGCTTGCTTGAATCCAGAGGCAAAGTGAGCAAGGGACTCATGTGTGAGCATACTCTGCCAACTTATGGCGAACAAAGCGGTACAAAAGGGGTTGGTGATGGACGAAGCATCTGAACCAATCAAACACTCACACCCAGTCAACAGATCTGGGTTTAATCCATCACCGTTCTGTAGCCCACTCTGCCACCCCAGTTCAGACATGGCCATATGCAAATCAGTCAAACCCTGTGCCTCATGGGAACAGTCCAGCCCGAACTACAAAGCCATGCCTTCCCTGGACCGGAAACAAGCATCCTAGGACCGGTTTCTGGCATTACAGCCGTCTTCAGCCAGGCTTGCTTGAATCCAGTGGCAAAGTGAGCAAGGGACTCACGTCTGAGCATACTCTGCCAACTTATGGCGAACAAAGCAGTGCAAAAGGGGGTGGCGATGGACGAAGCATCTGAACCAATCAAACACTCACACCCAGGCAACAGATCTGGGTTTAATCCATCACCGTTCTTTAGCCCACTCTGCCACCCCAGTTCAGACATGGCCATCTGCAAATCAGTCTGACACTGTGCCGCATGGGAACAGTTCAGCCCGAACTGCCAAGCCATGCCTTCCCTGGACCGGAAACAAGCATCCTAGGACCGGTTTCTGGCATTATAGCCGTCTTCAGCCAGGCTTGCTTGAATCCAGTGGCAAAGTGAGCAAGGGACTCACGTCTGAGCATACCCTGCCAACTTATGGCGAACAAAGCAGTACAAAAGGGGGTGGTGATGGACGGAGCAACTGAACCAATCAAACACTTGCACCCAGTCAACAGATCTGGGTTTAATCCATCACCGTTCTTAGCCCACTCTGCCACCCCAGTTCAGACATGGCCATATGCAAATCAGTCTGACCCTGTGCCTCATGGGAACAGTCCAGCCCGAACTGCCAAGCCATGCTTTCCCTGGACCGGAAACAAGCTTCCTAGGACCGGTTTCTGGCATTACTGCCGTCTGCAGCCAGGCTTGCTTGAATCCATTGGCAAGGTGAGCAAGGGACTCAGGTCTGAGCATACCCTGCCAACTAAGGCGAACAGAGCGTTAGAAAAGGGTGTGGTGATGGACGGAGCATCTGAACCAATCAAACACTCACACCCAGTCAACAGATCTGGGTTTAATCATCACCGTTCTTTAGCCCACTCTGCCACCCCAGTTCAGACATGGCCATATGCAAATCAGTCTGACCCTGTGCCTCATGGGAACAGTCCAGCCCGAACTACCAAGCCATGCCTTCCCTGGACCGGAAACAAGCATCCTAGGACCGGTTTCTGGCATTACAGCCGTTTTCAGCCAGGCTTGCTTGAATCCAGTGGCAATGAGAGCAAGGGACTCAAGTCAGAGCATACCCTGCCAACTTATGGCGAACAAAGCGGTACAAAAGGGGGTGGTAATGGACGGAGCAACTAAACCAATCAAACACTCACACCCAGTCAACAGATCTGGGTTTAATCCATCACCGTTCTTTAGCCCACTCTGCCACCCCAGTTCAGACATGGCCATATTCAAATCAGTCTGACCCTTTGCCTCATGGGAACAGTCCAGCCCGAACTGCCAAGCCATGCCTTCCCTGGACAAGAAACAAGCTTCCTAGGACCGGTTTATGGCATTATAGCTGTCTTCAGCCAGGCTTGCTTGAATCCATTGGCAAAGTGAGTAAGGGACTCACGTCTGAGCATACCCTGCCAACTTATGGCGAAGAAAGCGGTACAAAAGGGGGTGGTGATGGACGGAGCAACTGAACCAATCAAACACTCACACACAGTCAACAGATCTGGGCTTAATCCGTCACCGTTCTTTAGCCCACTCTGCCACCCCAGTTCAGACATGGCCATATGCAAATCAGTCTGACCCTACGCCTCATGGGAACAGTCCAGCCCGAACTGCCAAGCCATGCCTTCCCTGGACTGGAAACAAGCTTCCTAGGACCGGTTTCTGGCATTATAGCCGTCTTCAGCAAGGCTTGCTTGAATCCAGAGGCAAAGTGAGCAAGGGACTCATGTCTGAGCATACTCTGCCAACTTATGGCGAACAAAGCGGTACAAAAGGGGTTGGTGATGGACGAAGCATCTGAACCAATCAAACACTCACACCCAGTCAACAGATCTGGGTTTAATCCATCACCGTTCTTTAGCCCACTCTGCCACCCCAGTTCAGACATGGCCATATGCAAATCAGTCAAACCCTGTGCCTCATGGGAACAGTCCAGCCCGAACTACAAAGCCATGCCTTCCCTGGACCGGAAACAAGCATCCTAGGACCGGTTTCTGGCATTACAGCCGTCTTCAGCCAGGCTTGCTTGAATCCAGTGGCAAAGTGAGCAAGGGACTCACGTCTGAGCATACTCTGCCAACTTATGGCGAACAAAGCAGTGCAAAAGGGGGTGGTGATGGACGAAGCATCTGAACCAATCAAACACTCACACCCAGGCAACAGATCTGGGTTTAATCCATCACCGTTCTTTAGCCCACTCTGCCACCCCAGTTCAGACATGGCCATCTGCAAATCAGTCTGACACTGTGCCGCATGGGAACAGTTCAGCCCGAACTGCCAAGCCATGCCTTCCCTGGACCGGAAACAAGCATCCTAGGACCGGTTTCTGGCATTACAGCCGTCTTCAGCCAGGCTTGCTTGAATCCAGTGGCAAAGTGAGCAAGGGAC
The DNA here is from genome assembly GCF_964263255.1 of Lissotriton vulgaris. Classification (NCBI taxonomy): domain Eukaryota; kingdom Metazoa; phylum Chordata; class Amphibia; order Caudata; family Salamandridae; genus Lissotriton; species Lissotriton vulgaris. Next base: position 1,306,051,022 of record NC_141694.1, read on the forward strand.
TCACGTCTGAGCATACCCTGCCAACTTATGGCGAACAAAGCAGTACAAAAGGGGGTGGTGATGGACGGAGCAACTGAACTAATCAAACACTTGCACCCAGTCAACAGATCTGGGTTTAATCCATCACCGTTCTTAGCCCACTCTGCCACCCCAGTTCAGACATGGCCATATGCAAATCAGTCTAACCCTGTGCCTCATGGGAACAGTCCAGCCCGAACTGCCAAGCCATGCTTTCCCTTGACCGGAAAAAAGCTTCCTAGGACCGGTTTCTGGCATTACTGCCGTCTGCAGCCAGGCTTGCTTGAATCCATTGGCAAGGTGAGCAAGGGACTCAGGTCTGAGCATACCCTGCCAACTAAGGCGAACAGAGCGTTAGAAAAGGGTGTGGTGATGGACGGAGCATCTGAACCAATCAAACACTCACACCCAGTCAACAGATCTGGGTTTAATCATCACCGTTCTTTAGCCCACTCTGCCACCCCAGTTCAGACATGGCCATATGCAAATCAGTCTGACCCTGTGCCTCATGGGAACAGTCCAGCCCGAACTACAAAGCCATGCCTTCCCTGGACCGGAAACAAGCATCCTAGGACCGGTTTCTGGCATTACAGCCGTCTTCAGCCAGGCTTGCTTGAATCCAGTGGCAAAGTGAGCAAGGGACTCACGTCTGAGCATACTCTGCCAACTTATGGCGAACAAAGCAGTGCAAAAGGGGGTGGTGATGGACGAAGCATCTGAACCAATCAAACACTCACACCCAGGCAACAGATCTGGGTTTAATCCATCACCGTTCTTTAGCCCACTCTGCCACCCCAGTTCAGACATGGCCATCTGCAAATCAGTCTGACACTGTGCCGCATGGGAACAGTTCAGCCCGAACTGCCAAGCCATGCCTTCCCTGGACTGGAAACAAGCTTCCTAGGACCGGTTTCTGGCATTATAGCCGTCTTCAGCCAGGCTTGCTTGAATCCAGTGGCAAAGTGAGCAAGGGACTCACGTCTGAGCATACCCTGCCAACTTATGGCGAACAAAGCAGTACAAAAGGGGGTGGTGATGGACGGAGCAACTGAACCAATCAAACACTTGCACCCAGTCAACAGATCTGGGTTTAATCCATCACCGTTCTTAGCCCACTCTGCCACCCCAGTTCAGACATGGCCATATGCAAATCAGTCTGACCCTGTGCCTCATGGGAACAGTCCAGCCCGAACTGCCAAGCCATGCTTTCCCTGGACCGGAAACAAGCTTCCTAGGACCGGTTTCTGGCATTACTGCCGTCTGCAGCCAGGCTTGCTTGAATCCATTGGCAAGGTGAGCAAGGGACTCAGGTCTGAGCATACCCTGCCAACTTATGGCGAACAAAGCGGTACAAAAGGGGGTGGTAATGGACGGAGCAACTAAACCAATCAAACACTCACACCCAGTCAACAGATCTGGGTTTAATCCATCACCGTTCTTTAGCCCACTCTGCCACCCCAGTTCAGACATGGCCATATTCAAATCAGTCTGACCCTTTGCCTCATGGGAACAGTCCAGCCCGAACTGCCAAGCCATGCCTTCCCTGGACAAGAAACAAGCTTCCTAGGACCGGTTTATGGCATTATAGCTGTCTTCAGCCAGGCTTGCTTGAATCCATTGGCAAAGTGAGTAAGGGACTCACGTCTGAGCATACCCTGCCAACTTATGGCGAAGAAAGCGGTACAAAAGGGGGTGGTGATGGACGGAGCAACTGAACCAATCAAACACTCACACACAGTCAACAGATCTGGGCTTAATCCGTCACCGTTCTTTAGCCCACTCTGCCACCCCAGTTCAGACATGGCCATATGCAAATCAGTCTGACCCTACGCCTCATGGGAACAGTCCAGCCCGAACTGCCAAGCCATGCCTTCCCTGGACTGGAAACAAGCTTCCTAGGACCGGTTTCTGGCATTATAGCCGTCTTCAGCAAGGCTTGCTTGAATCCAGAGGCAAAGTGAGCAAGGGACTCATGTCTGAGCATACTCTGCCAACTTATGGCGAACAAAGCGGTACAAAAGGGGTTGGTGATGGACGAAGCATCTGAACCAATCAAACACTCACACCCAGTCAACAGATCTGGGTTTAATCCATCACCGTTCTTTAGCCCACTCTGCCACCCCAGTTCAGACATGGCCATATGCAAATCAGTCAAACCCTGTGCCTCATGGGAACAGTCCAGCCCGAACTACAAAGCCATGCCTTCCCTGGACCGGAAACAAGCATCCTAGGACCGGTTTCTGGCATTACAGCCGTCTTCAGCCAGGCTTGCTTGAATCCAGTGGCAAAGTGAGCAAGGGACTCACGTCTGAGCATACTCTGCCAACTTATGGCGAACAAAGCAGTGCAAAAGGGGGTGGTGATGGACGAAGCATCTGAACCAATCAAACACTCACACCCAGGCAACAGATCTGGGTTTAATCCATCACCGTTCTTTAGCCCACTCTGCCACCCCAGTTCAGACATGGCCATCTGCAAATCAGTCTGACACTGTGCCGCATGGGAACAGTTCAGCCCGAACTGCCAAGCCATGCCTTCCCTGGACCGGAAACAAGCATCCTAGGACCGGTTTCTGGCATTACAGCCGTCTTCAGCCAGGCTTGCTTGAATCCAGTGGCAAAGTGAGCAAGGGACTCACGTCTGAGCATACCCTGCCAACTTATGGCGAACAAAGCAGTACAAAAGGGGGTGGTGATGGACGGAGCAACTGAACTAATCAAACACTTGCACCCAGTCAACAGATCTGGGTTTAATCCATCACCGTTCTTAGCCCACTCTGCCACCCCAGTTCAGACATGGCCATATGCAAATCAGTCTAACCCTGTGCCTCATGGGAACAGTCCAGCCCGAACTGCCAAGCCATGCTTTCCCTTGACCGGAAAAAAGCTTCCTAGGACCGGTTTCTGGCATTACTGCCGTCTGCAGCCAGGCTTGCTTGAATCCATTGGCAAGGTGAGCAAGGGACTCAGGTCTGAGCATACCCTGCCAACTAAGGCGAACAGAGCGTTAGAAAAGGGTGTGGTGATGGACGGAGCATCTGAACCAATCAAACACTCACACCCAGTCAACAGATCTGGGTTTAATCATCACCGTTCTTTAGCCCACTCTGCCACCCCAGTTCAGACATGGCCATATGCAAATCAGTCTGACCCTGTGCCTCATGGGAACAGTCCAGCCCGAACTACAAAGCCATGCCTTCCCTGGACCGGAAACAAGCATCCTAGGACCGGTTTCTGGCATTACAGCCGTCTTCAGCCAGGCTTGCTTGAATCCAGTGGCAAAGTGAGCAAGGGACTCACGTCTGAGCATACTCTGCCAACTTATGGCGAACAAAGCAGTGCAAAAGGGGGTGGTGATGGACGAAGCATCTGAACCAATCAAACACTCACACCCAGGCAACAGATCTGGGTTTAATCCATCACCGTTCTTTAGCCCACTCTGCCACCCCAGTTCAGACATGGCCATCTGCAAATCAGTCTGACACTGTGCCGCATGGGAACAGTTCAGCCCGAACTGCCAAGCCATGCCTTCCCTGGACTGGAAACAAGCTTCCTAGGACCGGTTTCTGGCATTATAGCCGTCTTCAGCCAGGCTTGCTTGAATCCAGTGGCAAAGTGAGCAAGGGACTCACGTCTGAGCATACCCTGCCAACTTATGGCGAACAAAGCAGTACAAAAGGGGGTGGTGATGGACGGAGCAACTGAACCAATCAAACACTTGCACCCAGTCAACAGATCTGGGTTTAATCCATCACCGTTCTTAGCCCACTCTGCCACCCCAGTTCAGACATGGCCATATGCAAATCAGTCTGACCCTGTGCCTCATGGGAACAGTCCAGCCCGAACTGCCAAGCCATGCTTTCCCTGGACCGGAAACAAGCTTCCTAGGACCGGTTTCTGGCATTACTGCCGTCTGCAGCCAGGCTTGCTTGAATCCATTGGCAAGGTGAGCAAGGGACTCAGGTCTGAGCATACCCTGCCAACTAAGGCGAACAGAGCGTTAGAAAAGGGTGTGGTGATGGACGGAGCATCTGAACCAATCAAACATTCACACCCAGTCAACAGATCTGGGTTCAATCATCACCGTTCTTTAGCCCACTCTGCCACCCCAGTTCAGACATGGCCATGTGCAAATCAGTCTGACCCTTTGCCTCATGGGAACAGTCCAGCCCGAACTGCCAAGCCATGCCTTCCCTGGACAAGAAACAAGCTTCCTAGGACCGGTTTATGGCATTATAGCTGTCTTCAGCCGGGCTTGCTTGAATCCATTGGCAAAGTGAGTAAGGGACTCACGTCTGAGGATACCCTGCCAACTTATGGCGAAGAAAGCGGTACAAAAGGGGGTGGTGATGGACGGAGCAACTGAACCAATCAAACACTCACACACAGTCAACAGATCTGGGCTTAATCCATCACCGTTCTTTAGCCCACTCTGCCACCCCAGTTCAGACATGGCCATATGCAAATCAGTCTGACCCTACGCCTCATGGGAACAGTCCAGCCCGAACTGCCAAGCCATGCCTTCCCTGGACTGGAAACAAGCTTCCTAGGACTGGTTTCTGGCATTATAGCCGTCTTCAGCAAGGCTTGCTTGAATCCAGAGGCAAAGTGAGCAAGGGACTCATGTCTGAGCATACTCTGCCAACTTATGGCGAACAAAGCGGTACAAAAGGGGTTGGTGATGGACGAAGCATCTGAACCAATCAAACACTCACACCCAGTCAACAGATCTGGGTTTAATCCATCACCGTTCTTTAGCCCACTCTGCCACCCCAGTTCAGACATGGCCATATGCAAATCAGTCAAACCCTGTGCCTCATGGGAACAGTCCAGCCCGAACTACAAAGCCATGCCTTCCCTGGACCAGAAACAAGCATCCTAGGACCGGTTTCTGGCATTACAGCCGTCTTCAGCCAGGCTTGCTTGAATCCAGTGGCAAAGTGAGCAAGGGACTCACGTCTGAGCATACTCTGCCAACTTATGGCGAACAAAGCAGTGCAAAAGGGGGTGGTGATGGACGAAGCATCTGAACCAATCAAACACTCACACCCAGGCAACAGATCTGGGTTTAATCCATCACCGTTCTTTAGCCCACTCTGCCACCCCAGTTCAGACATGGCCATCTGCAAATCAGTCTGACACTGTGCCGCATGGGAACAGTTCAGCCCGAACTGCCAAGCCATGCCTTCCCTGGACCGGAAACAAGCATCCTAGGACCGGTTTCTGGCATTACAGCCGTCTTCAGCCAGGCTTGCTTGAATCCAGTGGCAAAGTGAGCAAGGGACTCACGTCTGAGCATACCCTGCCAACTTATGGCGAACAAAGCAGTACAAAAGGGGGTGGTGATGGACGGAGCAACTGAACTAATCAAACACTTGCACCCAGTCAACAGATCTGGGTTTAATCCATCACCGTTCTTAGCCCACTCTGCCACCCCAGTTCAGACATGGCCATATGCAAATCAGTCTGACCCTGTGCCTCATGGGAACAGTCCAGCCCGAACTGCCAAGCCATGCTTTCCCTTGACCGGAAAAAAGCTTCCTAGGACCGGTTTCTGGCATTACTGCCGTCTGCAGCCAGGCTTGCTTGAATCCATTGGCAAGGTGAGCAAGGGACTCAGGTCTGAGCATACCCTGCCAACTAAGGCGAACAGAGCGTTAGAAAAGGGTGTGGTGATGGACGGAGCATCTGAACCAATCAAACACTCACACCCAGTCAACAGATCTGGGTTTAATCATCACCGTTCTTTAGCCCACTCTGCCACCCCAGTTCAGACATGGCCATATGCAAATCAGTCTGACCCTGTGCCTCATGGGAACAGTCCAGCCCGAACTACCAAGCCATGCCTTCCCTGGACCGGAAACAAGCATCCTAGGACCGGTTTCTGGCATTACAGCCGTTTTGAGCCAGGCTTGCTTGAATCCAGTGGCAATGAGAGCAAGGGACTCAAGTCAGAGCATACCCTGCCAACTTATGGCGAACAAAGCGGTACAAAAGGGGGTGGTAATGGACGGAGCAACTAAACCAATCAAACACTCACACCCAGTCAACAGATCTGGGTTTAATCCATCACCGTTCTTTAGCCCACTCTGCCACCCCAGTTCAGACATGGCCATATGCAAATCAGTCTGACCCTATGCCTCATGGGAACAGTCCAGCCCGAACTGCCAAGCCATGCCTTCCCTGGACAAGAAACAAGCTTCCTAGGACCGGTTTATGGCATTATAGCTGTCTTCAGCCAGGCTTGCTTGAATCCATTGGCAAAGTGAGTAAGGGACTCACGTCTGAGCATACTCTGCAAACTTATGGCGAACAAAGCGGTACAAAAGGGGGTGGTGATGGACAGAGCATCTGAACCAATCAAACACTCACACCCAGTCAACAGATCTGGGTTTAATCCATCACCGTTCTTTAGCCCACTCTGCCACCCCAGTTCAGACATGGCCATATGCAAATCGGTCTGCCCCTATGCCTCATGGGAACAGTCCAGCCCGAACTGCCAAGCCATGCCTGCCATTGACCGGAAACAAGCTTCCTAGGACCGGTTTCTGGCATTACAGCCGTCTTCAGCCAGACTTGCTTGAATCCAGTGGCAAAGTGAGCAAGATACTCACATCTGAACATACCCTGCCAACTTATGGCGAACTAAGCGGTACAAAAGGAGGTGGTGATGGACGGAGCATCTGAACCAATCAAACACTCACACCCAATCAACATATCTGGGTTTAATCCATCACAGTTCTTTATCCCACTCTCCCACCCCAGTTCAGACATGGCCATATGCAAATCAGTCTGACCCTGGGCCTCATGGGAACAGTCCAGCCCGAACTGCCAAGCCATGCCTTCCCTGGACCGGAAACAAGCTTCCAAGGACCGGTTTCTGGCATTACAGCCGTCTTCAGGCAGGCTTGCTTGAATCAAGTGGCAAAGTGAGCAAGGGACTCAGGTCTGAGCATACCCTGCCAACTTATGGCGAACAAAGCGGTACAAAAAGGGGTGGTGATGGACGGAGCATCTGAACCAATCAAACACTCACACCAAGTCAACAGATCTGGGTTTAATACATCACCATGCTTTAGCCCACTCTGCCACCCCAGTTCAGACATGGCCATATGCAAATCAGTCTGACCCTGTGCCTCATGGGAACAGTCCAGCCCGAATTGCCAAGCCATGCCTTCCCTGGACCGGAAACAAGCTTCCTATGACCGGTTTCTGGCATTACTGCCGTCTTCAGCCAGGCTTGCTTGAATCCAGTGGCAAAGTGAGCAAGGGACTCAGGTCTGAGCATACCCTGCCAACTCAGGCGAACAAAGCGGTACAAAAGCGGGTGGTGGTGGACGGAGCATCTGAACCAATCAAACACTCACACCCAGTCAACAGATCTGGGTTTAATCCATCATCGTTCGTAGCCCACTCTGCCACCCCAGTTCAGACATGGCCATATGCAAATCAGTCTGACCCTGTGCCTCATGGGAACAGTCCAGCCCGAACTGCCAAGCCATGCCTTCTCTGGCTCGGAAACAAGCTTCCTAAGACCGGTTTCTGGCATTACAGCTGTCTTCAGCCAGGCCTGCTTGAATCCAGTGGAAAAGTGAGCAAGGGACTTACGTCTGGGCATACCCTGCCAACTTATGGCGAACAAAGCGGTACAAAAGGGGGTGGTGGTGGACGGAGCATCTGAACCAATCAAACACTCACACCCAGTCAACAGATCTGGGTTTAATCCATCATCGTTCGTAGCCCACTCTGCCACCCCAGTTCAGACATGGCCATATGCAAATCAGTCTGACCCTGTGCCTCATGGGAACAGTCCAGCCCGAACCACAAAGCCATGCCTTCTCTGGCTCGGAAACAAGCTTCCTAAGACCGGTTTCTGGCATTACAGCTGTCTTCAGCCAGGCTTGCTTGAATCCAGTGGAAAAGTGAGCAAGGGACTTACGTCTGGGCATACCCTGCCAACTTATGGCGAACAAAGCGCTACAAAAGGGGGTGGTGATGGACGGAGCAACTGAACCAATCAAACACTCACAACCAGTCAACAGATCTGGGTTTAATCCATCACCGTTCTTTAGCCCACTCTGCCACCCCAGTTCAGACATGGCCACATGCAAATCAGTCTGACCCTATGCCTCATGGGAATGCCAAGCCATGCCTTCCCTGGACCAGAAACAAGCTTCCTAGGACCGGTTTCTGGCATTATAGCCGTCTTCCGCCAGGCTTGCTTGAATCCAGTGGCAAAGTGAGCAAGGGACTCACGTCGGAGCATCCTCTGCCAATTTATGGCGAACAAAGCGGTACAAAAGGGGGTGGTGAGGGACGGAGTATCTGAACCAATCAAGCACTCACAACCAGTCAACAGATCTGGGTTTAATCCATCACCGTTCTTTAGCCCACTCTGCCACCCCAGTTCAGACATGGCCATATGCAAATCAGTCTGACCCTGTGCCTCATGGGAACAGTCCAGCCCGAACTGCCAAGCCATGCTTTCCCTGGACCGGAAACAAGCTTCCTAGGACCGGTTTCTGGCATTACTGCCGTCTACAGCCAGGCTTGCTTGAATCCAGTGGCAAAGTGAGCAAGGGACTCAGGTCTGAGCATACGCTGTCAACTCAGGCGAACTAAGCGGTACAAAAGGGGGTGGTGATGGACGTAGCATCTGAACCAATCAAACACTCACACCCAGTCAATAGATCTGGGTTTAATCCATCACCGTTCTTTAGCCCACTCTGCCACCCCAGTTCAGACATGGCCATATGCAAATCAGTCTGACCCTGTGCCTCATGGGAACAGTCTAGCCTGAACTACCAAGCCATGCCTTCCCTGGACCGGAAACAAGCATCGTAGGACCGGTTTCTGGCATTTCAGCCGTCTTCAGCCAGGCTTGCTTGAATCCAGTGGCAAAGTGAGCAAGGGACTCACGTCTGAGCATACCCTGCCAACTTATGGCGAACAAAGTGGTACAAAAGGGGGTGGTGATGGACGGAGCAACTGAACCAATCAAACACTCACACCCAGTCAACAGATCTGGGTTTTTATCCATCACCGTTCTTTAGCCCACTCTGACAACCCAGCTCAGACACGGCCATATGCAAATCAGTCTGCCCCTGTACCTCATGGGAACAGTCCAGCCTGAACTGCCAAGCCATGCCTTTAATGGACCGGAAACAAGCTTCCTAGGACCGGTTTCTGGCATTACAGCCGTCTTCAGCCAGGCTTGCTTGAATCCAGTGGCAAAGTGAGCAAGATACTCACATCTGAGCATACCCTGCAAACTTATGGCGAACAAAGCGGTACAAAAGGGGGTGGTGATGGACGGAGCATCTGAACCAATCAAACACTCACACCCAGTCAACAGATCTGGGTTTAATCCATCACCGTTCTTTAGCCCACTCTGCCACCCCAGTTCAGACATGGCCATATGCAAATCAGTCTGCCCCTGTGCCTCATGGGGACAGTCCAGCCCGAACTGCCAAGCCATGCCTGCCATGGACCGGGAACAAGCTTCCTAGGACCAGTTTCTGGCATTACAGCCGTCTTCAGCCCGGCTTGCTTGAATCCAGTGGCAAAGTGAGCAAGATACCCACATCTGAGCATACCCTGCCAACTTATGGCGAACTAAGCGGTACAAAAGGGGTGGTGATGGACGGAGCATCTGAACCAATCAAACACTCACACCCAATAAACATATCTGGGTTTAATCCATCACCGTTCTTTAGCCCACTCTGCCACCCCAGTTCAGACATGGCCATATGCAAATCAGTCTGACCCTGTGCCTCATGGGAACAATCCAGCCCGAACTGCCAAGCCATGCCTTCCCTGGACCGGAAACAAGGTTCCTAGGACTGGTTTCTGGCATTACAGCCGTCTTCAGCCAGGCTTTCTTGAATCCAGTGGCAAAGTGAGCAAGGGACTCACATCTGAGCATACCCTGCCAACTTATGGCGAACAAAGCGGTACAAAAGGGGGTGGTGATGGACGGAGCATCTGAACCAATCAAACACTCACACCCAGTCAACAGATCTGGGTTTAATCCATCACCGTTCTTAAGCCCACTCTGCCACCCCAGTTCAGACATGGCCATATGAAAATCAGTCTGAACCTGGGCCTCATGGGAACAGTCCAGCCCGAACTGCCAAGCCATGCCTTCCCTGGACCGGAAACAAGCTTCCTAGGACCGGTTTCTGGCATTACTGCCTTCTTCAGCCAGGCTTGCTTGAATCCAGTGGCAAAGTGAGCAAGGGACTCAGGTCTGAGCATACCCTGCCAACTCAGGCGAACAAAGCGGTACAAAAGAGGGTGGTGATGGACGGAGCATCTGAACCAATCAAACACTCACACCCAGTCAACAGATCTGGGTTTAATCCATCATCGTTCGTAGCCCACTCTGCCACGCCAGTTCAGACATGGCCATATGCAAATCAGTCTGACCCTATGCCTCATGGGAACAGTCCAGCCCGAACTGCCACGCCATGCCTTCTCTGGCTCGGAAACAAGCTTCCTAGGACCGGTTTCTGTCATTACCGCCATCTTCAGCCAGGCCTGCTTGAATCCAGTGGCAAAGTGAGCAAGATACTCACATCTGAGCATACCCTGCCAACTTATGGCGAACAAAGCGGTACAAAAGGGGGTGATGATGGATGGAGCATCTGAACCAATCAAACATTCACACCCAGTCAACAGATCTGGGTTTAATCCATCACCGATCTGTAGCCCACTCTGCCACCCCAGTTCAGACATGGCCATATGCAAATCAGTCTGACCCTGTGTCTCATGGGAACAGTCCAGCCCGAACTGCCAAGCCATGCCTTCCCTGGACCAGAAACAAGCTTCCTAGGACCGGTTTCTGGCATTACAGCCGTCTTCAGCCAGGCTTGCTTGAATCCAGTGGCAAAGTGAGCAAGGGACTCACGTCTGAGCATACCCTGCCAACTTATGGCGAACAAAGCACTACAAAAGGGGGTGGTGATGGACGGAGCAACTGAACCAATCAAACACTTGCACCCAGTCAACAGATCTGGGTTTAATCCATCACCGTTCTTTAGCCCACTCTGCCACCCCAGTTCAGACATGGCCATATGCAAATCAGTCTGACCCTGTGCCTCATGGGGACATCCCAGCCCAAACTGCCAAGCCATGCTTTCCCTGGACCGGAAACAAGCTTCCTAGGACCGGTTTCTGGCATTACTGCCGTCTGCAGCCAGGCTTGCTTGAATCCATTGGCAAGGTGAGCAAGGGACTCAGGTCTGAGCATACCCTGCCAACTCAGGCGAACAGAGCGTTAGAAAAGGGTGTGGTGATGGACGGAGCATCTGAACCAATCAAACACTCACACCCAGTCAACAGATCTGGGTTTAATCATCACCGTTCTTTAGCCCACTCTGCCATCCCAGTTCAGACATGGCCATATGCAAATCAGTCTGACCCTGTGCCTCATGGGAACAGTCCAGCCCGAACTACCAAGCCATGCCTTCCCTGGACCGGAAACAAGCATCCTAGGACCGGTTTCTGGCATTACAGCCGTTTTCAGCCAGGCTTGCTTGAATCCAGTGGCAATGAGAGCAAGGGACTCAAGTCAGAGCATACCCTGCCAACTTATGGCGAACAAAGCGGTACAAAAGGGGGTGGTAATGGACGGAGCAACTAAACCAATCAAACACTCACACCCAGTCAACAGATCTTGGTTTAATCAATCACCGTTCTTTAGCCCACTCTGCCACCCCAGTTCAGACATGGCCATATGCAAATCAGTCTGACCCTATGCCTCATGGGAACAGTCCAGCCCGAACTGCCAAGCCATGCCTTCCCTGGACAAGAAACAAGCTTCCTAGGACCGGTTTATGGCATTATAGCTGTCTTCAGCCAGGCTTGCTTGAATCCATTGGCAAAGTGAGTAAGGGACTCACGTCTGAGCATACTCTGCAAACTTATGGCGGCCAAAGCGGTACAAAAGGGGGTGGTGATGGACAGAGCATCTGAACCAATCAAACACTCACACCCAGTCAACAGATCTGGGTTTAATCCATCACCGTTCTTTAGCCCACTCTGCCACCCCAGTTCAGACATGGCCATATGCAAATCGGTCTGCCCCTATGCCTCATGGGAACAGTCCAGCCCGAACTGCCAAGCCATGCCTGCCATGGACCGGAAACAAGCTTCCTAGGACCGGTTTCTGGCATTACAGCCGTCTTCAGCCAGACTTGCTTGAATCCAGTGGCAAAGTGAGCAAGATACTCACATCTGAAAATACCCTGCCAACTTATGGCAAACTAAGCGGTACAAAAGGAGGTGGTGATGGACGGAGCAACTAAACCAATCAAACACTCACACCCAGTCAACAGATCTGGGTTTAATCAATCACCGTTCTTTAGCCCACTCTGCCACCCCAGTTCAGACATGGCCATATGCAAATCAGTCTGACCCTGGGCCTCATGGGAACAGTCTAGCCCGAACTGCCAAGCCATGCCTTCCCTGGACCGGAAACAAGCTTCCAAGGACTGGTTTCTGGCATTACAGCCGTCTTCAGGCAGGCTTGCTTGAATCAAGTGGCAAAGTGAGCAAGGGACTCAGGTCTGAGCATACCCTGCCAACTTATGGCGAACAAAGCGGTACAAAACGGGGTGGTGATGGACGGAGCATCTGAACCAATCAAACACTCACACCAAGTCAACAGATCTGGGTTTAATCCATCACCGTGCTTTAGCCCACTCTGCCACCCCAGTTCAGACATGGCCATATGCAAATCAGTCTGACCCTGTGCCTCATGGGAACAGTCCAGCCCGAACTGCCAAGCCATGCCTTCCCTGGACCGGAAACAAGCTTCCTGTGACCGGTTTCTGGCATTACTGCCGTCTTCAGCCAGGCTTGCTTGAATCCAGTGGCAAAGTGAGCAAGGGACTCAGGTCTGAGCATACCCTGCCAACTCAGGCGAACAAAGCGGTACAAAAGGGGGTGGTGGTGGACGGAGCATCTGAACCAATCAAACACTCACACCCAGTCAACAGATCTGGGTTTAATCCATCATCGTTCGTAGCCCACTCTGCCACCCCAGTTCAGACATGGCCATATGCAAATCAGTCTGACCCTGTGCCTCATGGGAACAGTCCAGCCCGAACTGCCAAGCCATGCCTTCTCTGGCTCGGAAACAAGCTTCCTAAGACCGGTTTCTGGCATTACAGCTGTCTTCAGCCAGGCTTGCTTGAATCCAGTGGAAAAGTGAGCAAGGGACTTACGTCTGGGCATACCCTGCCAACTTATGGCGAACAAAGCGGTACAAAAGGGGGTGGTGGTGGACGGAGCATCTGAACCAATCAAACACTCACACCCAGTCAACAGATCTGGGTTTAATCCATCATCGTTCGTAGCCCACTCTGCCACCCCAGTTCAGACATGGCCATATGCAAATCAGTCTGACCCTGTGCCTCATGGGAACAGTCCAGCCCGAACCACCAAGCCATGCCTTCTCTGGCTCGGAAACAAGCTTCCTAAGACCGGTTTCTGGCATTACAGCTGTCTTCAGCCAGGCTTGCTTGAATCCAGTGGAAAAGTGAGCAAGGGACTTACGTCTGGGCATACCCTGCCAACTTATGGCGAACAAAGCGGTACAAAAGGGGGTGGTGATGGACGGAGCAACTGAACCAATCAAACACTCACAACCAGTCAACAGATCTGGGTTTAATCCATCACCGTTCTTTAGCCCACTCTGCCACCCCAGTTCAGACATGGCCACATGCAAATCAGTCTGACCCTATGCCTCATGGGAATGCCAAGCCATGCCTTCCCTGGACCAGAAACAAGCTTCCTAGGACCGGTTTCTGGCATTATAGCCGTCTTCAGCCAGGCTTGCTTGAATCCAGTGGCAAAGTGAACAAGGGACTCACGTCGGAGCATCCTCTGCCAACCTATGGCGAACAAAGCGGTACAAAAGGGGGTGGTGAGGGACGGAGCATCTGAACCAATCAAGCACTCACAACCAGTCAACAGATCTGGGTTTAATCCATCACCGTTCTTTAGCCTACTCTGCCACCCCAGTTCAGACATGGCCATATGCAAATCAGTCTGACCCTGTGCCTCATGGGAACAGTCCAGCCCGAACTGCCAAGCCATGCTTTCCCTGGACCGGAAACAAGCTTCCTAGGACCGGTTTCTGGCATTACTGCCGTCTACAGCCAGGCTTGCTTGAATCCAGTGGCAAAGTGAGCAAGGGACTCAGGTCTGAGCATACCCTGTCAACTCAGGCGAACAAAGCAGCACAAAAGGGGGTGGTGATGGACGTAGCATCTGAACCAATCAAACACTCACACCCAGTCAATAGATCTGGGTTTAATCCATCACCGTTCTTTAGCCCACTCTGCCACCCCAGTTCAGACATGGCCATATGCAAATCAATCTGACCCTGTGCCTCATGGGAACAGTCCAGCCTGAACTACCAAGCCATGCCTTCCCTGGACCGGAAACAAGCATCCTAGGACCGGTTTCTGGCATTTCAGCCGTCTTCAGCCAGGCTTGCTTGAATCCAGTGGAAAAGTGAGCAAGGGACTTACGTCTGGGCATACCCTGCCAACTTATGGCGAACAAAGCGGTACAAAAGGGGGTGGTGATGGACGGAGCAACTGAACCAATCAAACACTCACAACCAGTCAACAGATCTGGGTTTAATCCATCACCGTTCTTTAGCCCACTCTGCCACCCCAGTTCAGACATGGCCACATGCAAATCAGTCTGACCATATGCCTCATGGGAATGCCAAGCCATGCCTTCCCTGGACCAGAAACAAGCTTCCTAGGACCGGTTTCTGGCATTATAGCTGTCTTCAGCCAGGCTTGCTTGAATCCAGTGGCAAAGTGAGCAAGGGACTCACGTCGGAGCATCCTCTGCCAACTTATGGCGAACAAAGCGGTACAAAAGGGGGTGGTGAGGGACGGAGCATCTGAACCAATCAAGCACTCACAACCAGTCAACAGATCTGGGTTTAATCCATCACCGTTCTTTAGCCCACTCTGCCACCCCAGTTCAGACATGGCCATATGCAAATCAGTCTGACCCTGTGCCTCATGGGAACAGTCCAGCCCGAACTGCCAAGCCATGCTTTCCCTGGACCGGAAACAAGCTTCCTAGGACCGGTTTCTGGCATTACTGCCGTCTACAGCCAGGCTTGCTTGAATCCAGTGGCAAAGTGAGCAAGGGACTCAGGTCTGAGCATACGCTGTCAACTCAGGCGAACAAAGCGGTACAAAAGGGGGTGGTGATGGACGTAGCATCTGAACCAATCAAACACTCACACCCAGTCAATAGATCTGGGTTTAATCCATCACCGTTCTTTAGCCCACTCTGCCACCCCAGTTCAGACATGGCCATATGCAAATCAGTCTGACCCTGTGCCTCATGGGAACAGTCTAGCCTGAACTACCAAGCCATGCCTTCCCTGGACCGGAAACAAGCATCCTAGGACCGGTTTCTGGCATTTCAGCCGTCTTCAGCCAGGCTTGCTTGAATCCAGTGGCAAAGTGAGCAAGGGACTCACGTCTGAGCATACCCTGCCAACTTATGGCGAACAAAGTGGTACAAAAGGGGGTGGTGATGGACGGAGCAACTGAACCAATCAAACACTCACACCCAGTCAACAGATCTGGGTTTTTATCCATCACCGTTCTTTAGCCCACTCTGATAACCCAGCTCAGACACGGCCATATGCAAATCAGTCTGCCCCTGTACCTCATGGGAACAGTCCAGCCTGAACTGCCAAGCCATGCCTTTAATGGACCGGAAACAAGCTTCCTAGGACCGGTTTCTGGCATTACAGCCGTCTTCAGCCAGGCTTGCTTGAATCCAGTGGCAAAGTGAGCAAGATACTCACATCTGAGCATACCCTGCAAACTTATGGCGAACAAAGCGGTACAAAAGGGGGTGGTGATGGACGGAGCATCTGAACCAATCAAACACTCACACCCAGTCAACAGATCTGGGTTTAATCCATCACCGTTCTTTAGCCCACTCTGCCACCCCAGTTCAGACATGGCCATATGCAAATCAGTCTGCCCCTGTGCCTCATGGGGACAGTCCAGCCCGAACTGCCAAGCCATGCCTGCCATGGACCGGGAACAAGCTTCCTAGGACCGGTTTCTGGCATTACAGCCGTCTTCAGCCCGGCTTGCTTGAATCCAGTGGCAAAGTGAGAAAGATACCCACATCTGAGCATACCCTGCCAACTTATGGCGAACTAAGCGGTACAAAAGGGGTGGTGATGGACGGAGCATCTGAACCAATCAAACACTCACACCCAATAAACATATCTGGGTTTAATCCATCACCGTTCTTTAGCCCACTCTGCCACCCCAGTTCAGACATGGCCATATGCAAATCAGTCTGACCCTGTGCCTCATGGGAACAATCCAGCCCGAACTGCCAAGCCATGCCTTCCCTGGACCGGAAACAAGGTTCCTAGGACTGGTTTCTGGCATTACAGCCGTCTTCAGCGAGGCTTTCTTGAATCCAGTGGCAAAGTGAGCAAGGGACTCACATCTGAGCATACCCTGCCAACTTATGGCGAACAAAGCGGTACAAAAGGGGGTGGTGATGGACGGAGCATCTGAACCAATCAAACACTCACACCCAGTCAACAGATCTGGGTTTAATCCATCACCGTTCTTAAGCCCACTCTGCCACCCCAGTTCAGACATGGCCATATGAAAATCAGTCTGAACCTGGGCCTCATGGGAACAGTCCAGCCCGAACTGCCAAGCCATGCCTTCCCTGGACCGGAAACAAGCTTCCTAGGACCGGTTTCTGGCATTACTGCCTTCTTCAGCCAGGCTTGCTTGAATCCAGTGGCAAAGTGAGCAAGGGACTCACGTCTGAGCATACCCTGCCAACTTATGGCGAACAAAGCAGTACAAAAGGGGGTGGTGATGGACGGAGCAACTGAACCAGTCAAACACTTGCACCCAGTCAACAGATCTGGGTTTAATCCATCACCGTTCTTAGCCCACTCTGCCACCCCAGTTCAGACATGGCCATATGCAAATCAGTCTGACCCTGTGCCTCATGGGAACAGTCCAGCCCGAACTGCCAAGCCATGCTTTCCCTGGACCGGAAACAAGCTTCCTAGGACCGGTTTCTGGCATTACTGCCGTCTGCAGCCAGGCTTGCTTGAATCCATTGGCAAGGTGAGCAAGGGACTCAGGTCTGAGCATACCCTGCCAACTAAGGCGAACAGAGCGTTAGAAAAGGGTGTGGTGATGGACGGAGCATCTGAACCAATCAAACACTCACACCCAGTCAACAGATCTGGGTTTAATCATCACCGTTCTTTAGCCCACTCTGCCACCCCAGTTCAGACATGGCCATATGCAAATCAGTCTGACCCTGTGCCTCATGGGAACAGTCCAGCCCGAACTACCAAGCCATGCCTTCCCTGGACCGGAAACAAGCATCCTAGGACCGGTTTCTGGCATTACAGCCGTTTTCAGCCAGGCTTGCTTGAATCCAGTGGCAATGAGAGCAAGGGACTCAAGTCAGAGCATACCCTGCCAACTTATGGCGAACAAAGCGGTACAAAAGGGGGTGGTAATGGACGGAGCAACTAAACCAATCAAACACTCACACCCAGTCAACAGATCTGGGTTTAATCCATCACCGTTCTTTAGCCCACTCTGCCACCCCAGTTCAGACATGGCCATATGCAAATCAGTCTGACCCTTTGCCTCATGGGAACAGTCCAGCCCGAACTGCCAAGCCATGCCTTCCCTGGACAAGAAACAAGCTTCCTAGGACCGGTTTATGGCATTATAGCTGTCTTCAGCCAGGCTTGCTTGAATCCATTGGCAAAGTGAGTAAGGGACTCACGTCTGAGCATACCCTGCCAACTTATGGCGAAGAAAGCGGTACAAAAGGGGGTGGTGATGGACGGAGCAACTGAACCAATCAAACACTCACACACAGTCAACAGATCTGGGCTTAATCCATCACCGTTCTTTAGCCCACTCTGCCACCCCAGTTCAGACATGGCCATATGCAAATCAGTCTGACCCTACGCCTCATGGGAACAGTCCAGCCCGAACTGCCAAGCCATGCCTTCCCTGGACTGGAAACAAGCTTCCTAGGACCGGTTTCTGGCATTATAGCCGTCTTCAGCAAGGCTTGCTTGAATCCAGAGGCAAAGTGAGCAAGGGACTCATGTCTGAGCATACTCTGCCAACTTATGGCGAACAAAGCGGTACAAAAGGGGTTGGTGATGGACGAAGCATCTGAACCAATCAAACACTCACACCCAGTCAACAGATCTGGGTTTAATCCATCACCGTTCTTTAGCCCACTCTGCCACCCCAGTTCATACATGGCCATATGCAAATCAGTCAAACCCTGTGCCTCATGGGAACAGTCCAGCCCGAACTACAAAGCCATGCCTTCCCTGGACCGGAAACAAGCATCCTAGGACCGGTTTCTGGCATTACAGCCGTCTTCAGCCAGGCTTGCTTGAATCCAGTGGCAAAGTGAGCAAGATACTCACATCTGAACATACCCTGCCAACTTATGGCGAACTAAGCGGTACAAAAGGAGGTGGTGATGGACGGAGCATTTGAACCAATCAAACACTCACACCCAATCAACATATCTGGGTTTAATCCATCACAGTTCTTTATCCCACTCTCCCACCCCAGTTCAGACATGGCCATATGCAAATCAGTCTGACCCTGGGCCTCATGGGAACAGTCCAGCCCGAACTGCCAAGCCATGCCTTCCCTGGACCGGAAACAAGCTTCCAAGGACCGGTTTCTGGCATTACAGCCGTCTTCAGGCAGGCTTGCTTGAATCAAGTGGCAAAGTGAGCAAGGGACTCAGGTCTGAGCATACCCTGCCAACTTATGGCGAACAAAGCGGTACAAAAGGGGATGGTGATGGACGGAGCATCTGAACCAATCAAACACTCACACCAAGTCAACAGATCTGGGTTTAATACATCACCGTGCTTTAGCCCACTCTGCCACCCCAGTTCAGACATGGCCATATGCAAATCAGTCTGACCCTGTGCCTCATGGGAACAGTCCAGCCCGAATTGCCAAGCCATGCCTTCCCTGGACCGGAAACAAGCTTCCTATGACCGGTTTCTGGCATTACTGCCGTCTTCAGCCAGGCTTGCTTGAATCCAGTGGCAAAGTGAGCAAGGGACTCAGGTCTGAGCATACCCTGCCAACTCAGGCGAACAAAGCGGTACAAAAGCGGGTGGTGGTGGACGGAGCATCTGAACCAATCAAACACTCACACCCAGTCAACAGATCTGGGTTTAATCCATCATCGTTCGTAGCCCACTCTGCCACCCCAGTTCAGACATGGCCATATGCAAATCAGTCTGACCCTGTGCCTCATGGGAACAGTCCAGCCCGAACTGCCAAGCCATGCCTTCTCTGGCTCGGAAACAAGCTTCCTAAGACCAGTTTCTGGCATTACAGCTGTCTTCAGCCAGGCCTGCTTGAATCCAGTGGAAAAGTGAGCAAGGGACTTACGTCTGGGCATACCCTGCCAACTTATGGCGAACAAAGCGGTACAAAAGGGGGTGGTGGTGGACGGAGCATCTGAACCAATCAAACACTCACACCCAGTCAACAGATCTGGGTTTAATCCATCATCGTTCGTAGCCCACTCTGCCACCCCAGTTCAGACATGGCCATATGCAAATCAGTCTGACCCTGTGCCTCATGGGAACAGTCCAGCCCGAACCACAAAGCCATGCCTTCTCTGGCTCGGAAACAAGCTTCCTAAGACCGGTTTCTGGCATTACAGCTGTCTTCAGCCAGGCTTGCTTGAATCCAGTGGAAAAGTGAGCAAGGGACTTACGTCTGGGCATACCCTGCCAACTTATGGCGAACAAAGCGGTACAAAAGGGGGTGGTGATGGACGGAGCAACTGAACCAATCAAACACTCACAACCAGTCAACAGATCTGGGTTTAATCCATCACCGTTCTTTAGCCCACTCTGCCACCCCAGTTCAGACATGGCCACATGCAAATCAGTCTGACCCTATGCCTCATGGGAATGCCAAGCCATGCCTTCCCTGGACCAGAAACAAGCTTCCTAGGACCGGTTTCTGGCATTATAGCCGTCTTCAGCCAGGCTTGCTTGAATCCAGTGGCAAAGTGAGCAAGGGACTCACGTCGGAGCATCCTCTGCCAACTTATGGCGAACAAAGCGGTACAAAAGGGGGTAGTGAGGGACGGAGCATCTGAACCAATCAAGCACTCACAACCAGTCAACAGATCTGGGTTTAATCCATCACCGTTCTTTAGCCCACTCTGCCACCCCAGTTCAGACATGGCCATATGCAAATCAGTCTGACCCTGTGCCTCATGGGAACAGTCCAGCCCGAACTGCCAAGCCATGCTTTCCCTGGACCGGAAACAAGCTTCCTAGGACCGGTTTCTGGCATTACTGCCGTCTACAGCCAGGCTTGCTTGAATCCAGTGGCAAAGTGAGCAAGGGACTCAGGTCTGAGCATACGCTGTCAACTCAGGCGAACAAAGCGGTACAAAAGGGGGTGGTGATGGACGTAGCATCTGAACCAATCAAACACTCACACCCAGTCAATAGATCTGGGTTTAATCCATCACCGTTCTTTAGCCCACTCTGCCACCCCAGTTCAGACATGGCCATATGCAAATCAGTCTGACCCTGTGCCTCATGGGAACAGTCTAGCCTGAACTACCAAGCCATGCCTTCCCTGGACCGGAAACAAGCATCCTAGGACCGGTTTCTGGCATTTCAGCCGTCTTCAGCCAGGCTTGCTTGAATCCAGTGGCAAAGTGAGCAAGGGACTCACGTCTGAGCATACCCTGCCAACTTATGGCGAACAAAGTGGTACAAAAGGGGGTGGTGATGGACGGAGCAACTGAACCAATCAAACACTCACACCCAGTCAACAGATCTGGGTTTTTATCCATCACCGTTCTTTAGCCCACTCTGACAACCCAGCTCAGACACGGCCATATGCAAATCAGTCTGCCCCTGTACCTCATGGGAACAGTCCAGCCTGAACTGCCAAGCCATGCCTTTAATGGACCGGAAACAAGCTTCCTAGGACCGGTTTCTGGCATTACAGCCGTCTTCAGCCAGGCTTGCTTGAATCCAGTGGCAAAGTGAGCAAGATACTCACATCTGAGCATACCCTGCAAACTTATGGCGAACAAAGCGGTACAAAAGGGGGTGGTGATGGACGGAGCATCTGAACCAATCAAACACTCACACCCAGTCAACAGATCTGGGTTTAATCCATCACCGTTCTTTAGCCCACTCTGCCACCCCAGTTCAGACATGGCCATATGCAAATCAGTCTGCCCCTGTGCCTCATGGGGACAGTCCAGCCCGAACTGCCAAGCCATGCCTGCCATGGACCGGGAACAAGCTTCCTAGGACCGGTTTCTGGCATTACAGCCGTCTTCAGCCCGGCTTGCTTGAATCCAGTGGCAAAGTGAGCAAGATACCCACATCTGAGCATACCCTGCCAACTTATGGCGAACTAAGCGGTACAAAAGGGGTGGTGATGGACGGAGCATCTGAACCAATCAAACACTCACACCCAGTCAACAGATCTGGGTTTAATCCATCACCGTTCTTAAGCCCACTCTGCCACCCCAGTTCAGACATGGCCATATGAAAATCAGTCTGAACCTGGGCCTCATGGGAACAGTCCAGCCCGAACTGCCAAGCCATGCCTTCCCTGGACCGGAAACAAGCTTCCTAGGACCGGTTTCTGGCATTACTGCCTTCTTCAGCCAGGCTTGCTTGAATCCAGTGGCAAAGTGAGCAAGCGACTCAGGTCTGAGCATACCCTGCCAACTCAGGCGAACAAAGCGGTACAAAAGAGGGTGGTGATGGACGGAGCATCTGAACCAATCAAACACTCACACCCAGTCAACAGATCTGGGTTTAATCCATCATCGTTCGTAGCCCACTCTGCCACGCCAGTTCAGACATGGCCATATGCAAATCAGTCTGACCCTATGCCTCATGGGAACAGTCCAGCCTGAACTGCCACGCCATGCCTTCTCTGGCTCGGAAACAAGCTTCCTAGGACCGGTTTCTGTCATTACCGCCATCTTCAGCCAGGCCTGCTTGAATCCAGTGGCAAAGTGAGCAAGATACTCACATCTGAGCATACCCTGCCAACTTATGGCGAACAAAGCGGTACAAAAGGGGGTGGTGATGGACGGAGCATCTGAACCAATCAAACACTCACACCCAGTCCACAGATCTGGGTTTAATCCATCACCGTTCTTTAGCCCACTCTGCCACCCCAGTTCAGACAAGGCCATATGCAAATCAGTCTGACCCTGTGCCTCATGGGAACAGTCCAGCCCGAACTGCCAAGCCATACCTTCCCTAGACCGGAAACAAGCTTCCTAGGACCGGTTTCTGGCATTACAGCTGTCTTCAGCCAGGCTTGCTTGAATCCAGTGGCAAAGTGAGCAAGGGACTCACCTCTGAGCATACCCTGCCAACTTATGGTGAACAAAGCGGTACAAAAGGGGGTGATGATGGATGGAGCATCTGAACCAATCAAACATTCACACCCAGTCAACAGATCTGGGTTTAATCCATCACCGATCTGTAGCCCACTCTGCCACCCCAGTTCAGACATGGCCATATGCAAATCAGTCTGACCCTGTGTCTCATGGGAACAGTCCAGCCCGAACTGCCAAGCCATGCCTTCCCTGGACCAGAAACAAGCTTCCTAGGACCGGTTTCTGGCATTACAGCCGTCTTCAGCCAGGCTTGCTTGAATCCAGTGGCAAAGTGAGCAAGGGACTCACGTCTGAGCATACCCTGCCAACTTATGGCGAACAAAGCAGTACAAAAGGGGGTGGTGATGGACGGAGCAACTGAACCAATCAAACACTTGCACCCAGTCAACAGATCTGGGTTTAATCCATCACCGTTCTTTAGCCCACTCTGCCACCCCAGTTCAGACATGGCCATATGCAAATCAGTCTGACCCTGTGCCTCATGGGGACATCCCAGCCCAAACTGCCAAGCCATGCTTTCCCTGGACCGGAAACAAGCTTCCTAGGACCAGTTTCTGGCATTACTGCCGTCTGCAGCCAGGCTTGCTTGAATCCATTGGCAAGGTGAGCAAGGGACTCAGGTCTGAGCATACCCTGCCAACTCAGGCGAACAGAGCGTTAGAAAAGGGTGTGGTGATGGACGGAGCATCTGAACCAATCAAACACTCACACCCAGTCAACAGATCTGGGTTTAATCATCACCGTTCTTTAGCCCACTCTGCCACCCCAGTTCAGACATGGCCATATGCAAATCAGTCTGACCCTGTGCCTCATGGGAACAGTCCAGCCCGAACTACCAAGCCATGCCTTCCCTGGACCGGAAACAAGCATCCTAGGACCGGTTTCTGGCATTACAGCCGTTTTCAGCCAGGCTTGCTTGAATCCAGTGGCAATGAGAGCAAGGGACTCAAGTCAGAGCATACCCTGCCAACTTATGGCGAACAAAGCGGTACAAAAGGGGGTGGTAATGGACGGAGCAACTAAACCAATCAAACACTCACACCCAGTCAACAGATCTTGGTTTAATCAATCACCGTTCTTTAGCCCACTCTGCCACCCCAGTTCAGACATGGCCATATGCAAATCAGTCTGACCCTATGCCTCATGGGAACAGTCCAGCCCGAACTGCCAAGCCATGCCTTCCCTGGACAAGAAACAAGCTTCCTAGGACCGGTTTATGGCATTATAGCTGTCTTCAGCCAGGCTTGCTTGAATCCATTGGCAAAGTGAGTAAGGGACTCACGTCTGAGCATACTCTGCATACTTATGGCGAACAAAGCGGTACAAAAGGGGGTGGTGATGGACAGAGCATCTGAACCAATCAAACACTCACACCCAGTCAACAGATCTGGGTTTAATCCATCACCGTTCTTTAGCCCACTCTGCCACCCCAGTTCAGACATGGCCATATGCAAATCGGTCTGCCCCTATGCCTCATGGGAACAGTCCAGCCCGAACTGCCAAGCCATGCCTGCCATGGACCGGAAACAAGCTTCCTAGGACCGGTTTCTGTCATTACCGCCATCTTCAGCCAGGCCTGCTTGAATCCAGTGGCAAAGTGAGCAAGATACTCACATCTGAGCATACCCTGCCAACTTATGGCGAACAAAGCGGTACAAAAGGGGGTGGTGATGGACGGAGCATCTGAACCAATCAAACACTCACACCCAGTCAACAGATCTGGGTTTAATCCATCACCGTTCTTTAGCCCACTCTGCCACCTCAGTTCAGACAAGGCCATATGCAAATCAGTCTGACCCTGTGCCTCATGGGAACAGTCTAGCCCGAACTGCCAAGCCATGCCTTCCCTAGACCGGAAACAAGCTTCCTAGGACCGGTTTCTGGCATTACAGCTGTCTTCAGCCAGGCTTGCTTGAATCCAGTGGCAAAGTGAGCAAGGGACTCACCTCTGAGCATACCCTGCCAACTTATGGTGAACAAAGCGGTACAAAAGGGGGTGATGATGGATGGAGCGTCTGAACCAATCAAACATTCACACCCAGTCAACAGATCTGGGTTTAATCCATCACCGATCTGTAGCCCACTCTGCCACCCCAGTTCAGACATGGCCATATGCAAATCAGTCTGACCCTGTGTCTCATGGGAACAGTCCAGCCCGAACTGCCAAGCCATGCCTTCCCTGGACCAGAAACAAGCTTCCTAGGACCGGTTTCTGGCATTACAGCCGTCTTCAGACAGGCTTGCTTGAATCCAGTGGCAAGGGGCAAGTGTCACAATGGTGACACCAGACTTTATGTCATACTTGGTGAGACTTACCAAGTGGTCAAAGCCAGAAATGTCAGGACAAACAATGCCAAGGCAGTTGTTGATTTCTCCTGGGGAGGGGTTACTGGCCTTAAGAAGGTTGTGATCATTGCAGACCTCCCTGTACAATGCTTGCTTGGCATGCTCCGCAAGATCTACAGATGGATCCCGACAGATACAAGAAAGACAGTCACCCAGGCCCTCGTCAGCAGCAGACTTGACAACGGAAACGCTCTCTACGCGGGAGCCCCAACCAAGTTTATAAAATGACTACAACGCATCCAAAACGCCTCGGTACGACTGATCCTCGACCAACTACGCCATGGCCGCATCACCCCCACCTGAGAGACCTGCACTGGCTCCCCGTCAGCAATAGGATATCCTTCAAGCTCCTCATTCACGCACACAAGGTACTCCACAAGACCGTCCCAGCCTACCTCAACAGACGGTTCTCCTTCTACATCCCCAACCGCCAGGTATGCTCCGCCGACGTCTCACTCACCACCCTCCCGCGCATCCGAAGAACAACCACCGGCAGGAGATCCTTCTCCCACCTCGCCGCCAAGACATGGAGCACCCTCCCACTGAGCCTACGACAGACCCAAAGCCAGCTGACCTTCAGGAGGATGCTCAAGACAGGATTGTATAATCTGATCATGAGAGAACAACTTCTTAATAACTGTCAGAACCAGCTGTTGCATCAGCACCTGGTAGACTGGTGAAGGAGAGATGGGAGTTATGTCTCAAACACCCTAAACTGGATATTGTGGACTATGTACTTGGTCTCCTCTCCAGATGGCTGAGTACATGAAAAAGGCAACAAAAAATCTTGAGGCTTGCCAGGAATTACAGAAAGCCTTGCATGATCAAAAGGCTGAACTGGCAGTTTACCAGCCAGGACAGAAAGTGTGGGTGCTGGAGCCTGTGGCCCCAGCAGCTCTCCAAGACAAATGGAGTGGGCCCCACAATATTGTTGAACAGAAGGGAGAGGTTGCCTATTTAGTAGATCTTGGAACTTCCAGGAGCCCCCATAGAGTGCTTCATCTCAACAGATTGAAAGCATATGTTGACAGGGCAGATAAGAGGAAGAGAGTGACCCTCTCCCAGACCTGCTCTCACAGAACCCTGATGATGGATCAGTTGATGGAGTAGCCTTGGCAGGCAGCCTCACTGATCAGCAGCAAACTGATTGATTGAAGTTCTACAACAGTTCGGACAGTCTGCCCTTTTAAAATAAGATTTACGGGCAACCTCATCATGTCAGGGACTGTATCAGGACAGAAGTCCAAAAATGTTGGATCTGGGAGTAATTGAACGTTCAGATAGCCCTTGGGCTAGTCCAATAGTCCTAGTACCCAAACCTTACACCCAGGGTGGTATGAGAGAGATGAGGTTTTTTGTAGACTACAAAGGTCTCAATGCAGTCACCAGGACAGATGCCCATCCAATTCCTAGAGTAGATGAGCTCATAGATATGTTGGCATCTGCCACATTTCTGAGCACATTTGATCTAACAGCCGACTATTGGCATATCAGGCTAGCTGATGATGCAAAGCCAAAAACAGCATTTTCAACCCCTAGTGGACATTATCAATTTGTGGTAATGCCCTTTGGTCTGATAAATGCACCTGCCACATTTCAAAGGTTGGGGAATAAAGTCTTAACAGGCCTCGAAGGCTATAGTGCAGCTTATCTAGATGATATTGCTGTCTTTAGCACCACCTGGGAAGATCACCAGATCCCCCTGAAAAATGTTTTGGAGGCTCTGCAGAAGGCAGGCCTAACTATCAAGGCTACTAAGTGCCAGTGAGAGCAGAGTCAGGTTGTGTACCAGGGCCACCTTGTAGGTGGAGGCCAGGTTCAACCATTGCAGTGCAAAACCCAGACCATAATGGTCTGAGTTGCTTCAACCCTCCAGACTCAGTTCAGAGCTTTCTTGGGCCTGACTGGGTACTATAGGAGATTTGTCAAGGGGTATGGTTCCATAGTGACACCCCTGAATGACTTAACTTCCAAAGAAATGCCTAAGAAAGTTCAGTGGACAGTCAGCTGTCAAAAGGAATTTGATGACCTGAAGCAGGCCATGTGCACTGCACTAATTCTGCAAAGTCCTAACTACTCGAAACAATTCATTGTCCAAACAGATGCATCTGAGTTGGGGGTAGGGGCTGTGCTCTCACAATTGAATGATGAAGGTCAGGACCAGCCAGTAGCTTTTATTCGCAGAAGGCAGAACCCTAGAGAGAAACGTTGGGCAGGTATTGAGAGGGAGGCCTTTGCTGTGGTTTGGGCTCTGAAGAACCTGAGGACGTACTTGTTTGACACTCACTTCACAGTTCAGACAGACAATAAGCCCCCCTTAAGGCTAAAACAGATGAAGGGTGGAAACACCAAACTTCTCAGGTGGTCCATTTCCCTACAGGGGATGGACTATACAGTTGAACATAGACCTGGGAGTAACTATGTCAATGCAGATGGTCTCTCCAGTTATTTCCACTTAGAACAAGAAGATTCAACTGGTCAAGGTTAGTTTAATGTCTATGCGTTTGGGGGGGGGGGGGGGGGGGTTGTGTAGGAGAGTAGGACCTGCTTCCTATGGTTACCCCCACTTTTTTCTGTGGTTCACTGGTTTATTGACTTTAGTCTGGCTGTGGCCCTGGTAATCAGGTCCACAACCTAGCTGTTCTCTCTCTAAATTGATTGCATGTACTTTAGGTACATACCAGATCGGTTACAGGGTCACCCTTACGAGTCCCTAGTATATGGTGCCTTAGGTACCAAGGGCATAGGTACCCTAGAGGCCTACCAGGGGCTGAAGTATTTTTTATGTCACCCCTGGGAAGCCTTCCAAAATAAATGGCACCACAGGTCTGCACTTGCAGCCTGGGTAAGGTGGTGTAAGCACCCCTTACTTAGATATAGTATACCTATGTCTACCTATATATATATAGACACATATTAACCTATAAGTCACTCCTATGGCAGGCCTTGACAATCCTGAAGGCAGAGTGCTTGGTTTTGTGTGAGAGGGTGCCCATGCATGAGCTGAGCCCCTCTGCAACTTTCGGAATCCCTTCCTTTTAGCTGTTCTTTGATATAGCCATACCATATACTCTTAGGTGCATTGTAATCCTCGCGGTTAATGCTAACTTTGCTTTGGCTTTATCAAAACATGTTGTGTTTGGTGTCAAAAACTTTGGAATACTACCCACCCGTCAGTTCTGGCGGCGCGGAGTAGCATTCCACCCTTCTAGAGGGAGAAGACATGTACACACTGGTATACTCAGTAGAAGTTTAAAAGAGCCATAGCATCACAAAATGGATGCTGCTGCCACAGACACAAGTCTGACCTCCTGCTGCTGGACGAAACTCTGGCAAGGGAGGCCTGGACAATAGGTTTCCTGTCCAGGGAGGTGCCAGCACCTCCCCAGACAGGCTTTAGTGTATTGGGGCAGGGCCGGTTGCATTCAATGAATGCTTTTCTGACACTGCCTGGAGCACACAAGGTGCTCCATGCATTTCCCAGTTCAAACAGGTTGCTTGGGCACTCAGCAACCCCTCTGGTGAGAACCTGGACAAAGGGGAAGGGGTGTAACCACCCCCATCCCAGGTCCTCCCATAGGTGGGACCCTAGAGTTAGTCCAACCCCTAAACTTAGTATAAGTATAGGAACCCAGTCACTAGGACTTTAGATTACCTGGGACGAAACTCTGAAGAAGAAGTCTTGGACCTTCGACATACCATATTGACTGAAATCTCCCTTCGGGTCATGGAGTGACTCCCCTGTTCAAACAGGCACGAAAGAAGCATCTTGCCGGTCTGCATTTTCAAGGCTCCCGCCGGATCCACAAAGAATCTGCGACACAGGACATGGACTTCCAGACATCTCCGAGGCTGACACGAGTCCCCTGCGAAGCTGAGACCTGCAGCTATCACAAGAGACGTGGGACTGGAACTCCTGGACATCCTGTAATTTTGCAAGTGCACCTACTTCCCGAAGTTTCCCGAAGTTGTGCATTTGGCTATTTGTTGCCCTCTTCAGAGTACATTTTGCACTGAAGAGGCCGACACTCCACCAGTGTTCCGTGGGCCTGCTTTCTTCATCGCAGCTTGAGGTTCTTCTGCGATCCCTAGTCCATCAACTGGTGGGTCCCCACAAAGGACAATACCTTGTTTCTTAGGCTTTCCTGGTTGCTCAAGTGTGCCCTGACTCCCCTCTAAAAGATGAGTCCCTCAGACCTTGCTGGTCTGTACCAAAGCCAATCTTGTCATCTTGCATGGGTTGCTGTTGCAAAGGCTTGTTGGGTCCAGTTCGGATACCGACGCTGCAGCACTCGACATCCAACGTGGGACAGCTTGAATCCAGCTCCTGGTTGCGTTCAATGCCTCCTGGACCTCGTGGCTGAAGAGTCAAGCTTAAACTACTTCACCTTAAAGCACCCGACATCGGCTGGCATCTTCACTGGCTAGTGACCCAGACTCTGTCCTCTCTGCTTTCAGGTTCTTCAGATCTCTGATCCACTCTTGGATCCATCCGGACACTTTTTCTCTGGTCGCCTGCAGCACTTCTTTGCAGCTCTCAATTGAAAACGACGACGAAACACGAAACAAAAAGACACCTATGCACCCGGCTTTCCTAAGTGAGGTAACACGAGTACTTTGGTATTCCCATGGGTCTTGACTATCGAAGTGTCCAGCACTGAAGGGGTTCTGCCATAGTCCACTCCTAAGTGTCCCTAATCTTTTAACTTTCGCCATAGAATTCAATGGTGATTCGCAGCTGTATTTAGACACTGCACGCGTCCCCTGTGGGTCCCCTGCATCCCTACCATGGGTGGTTCCTGGTTGCCCCAGCAGTTCTACAGGCCCTAGGCCTCCCTTCTAACTCTCATGTGGTTCTTATCCCACTTTCTTAGTATATGGTTTGTGAGGCCCCAGGGCAAAACATTACGGTGCTAGTTTACTGTGTGCTATTTAAGTTCTTGTATTGTACTTTTGCCTCTAGCCTCATAAAGAGACTACAAGACTAGAGGGGCTGTGTTTAGAATAAATACATATATGTTATATATCTACCTGGTGTGGTGCTCTTAAATGTGATCATTCAAGAGGTTATAGACTGGTAAAATAAGCTGCTTTACATTCCTTCAAGACTTAGTTGAAGGCTGCTCTGCACAGCTACCACTAGGCTAGCTTTCTATAAAGGTTGTCTTAAACCTACCATCAATAAGGGTCGTTTGGACTGGTGCAAGGTGCCCACTAGCATAGTGGACATCATATGCCAGGCCAACTTCTCACATTCATCTATAACCACTTCAAATACACATTCCACCATGGTTGAAACCCTCACATCAGTGTATATGCCAAACTCAAAATATGAGAAAAAAGAAAAACAAGCATTGGAAATGGTATCAAAGCTTTATTTCGATATAGAAATATCTTAAAAGCACATAACAATAAAAATAAAATTAATGTTATTAGTTAAAACACTTAATAAATAAATAAAAAGACAAGATAAAACAGCATTAAACCATTTACTGCTTTGAGCTAGTTAAAAAACGGGGGATCGCCTGAGAAAAATTCATCACATTGGAAATGCAAGGTCTCGGATTTATTTGAGTTGGAACAAATGGCATTGTAAATGGCAATGTCTTTTCGCCATGTGTTATGGAGTGTATGCAGGTGGTGTGTAGTGGAATTATATGGGTTGGATTGGAATTGTAGCAATGGCGGCATGCTGAGCTTTAGATGACTATGTTTAAAAATAAAGTTTGCAATACTGCGATTGCTACAATAGTTAATTGTGGATGCATTAACAATTGATGTGTGTACTGATGGCTGGTGGTGTGTGTGTGCCTGGTAGAAGCGTGCACTGACGGCTGGTGGTGCGTGCCTGGTGAAAGCGTGCACTGACGGCTGGTGGTGTGTGTGAGCCTGGTGTAAAGCGTGCATTGACATCTGGTGGTGTCTGCCTGGTGGAAGCGTGCACTGACAGCTGGTGGTGTTTGTGCTTGGTGAAAGCGTGCACTGACGGCTGGTGGTGTTTGTGCCCGGAGAAAGCGTGCACCCTCACACACTTCTGGCCCTGGACACCCACATACTGATCACCCTGCGGACTCTCATACTGATCACCCTGCATACTCAAACACTGCTCACCCTGCACACTCACACACGGCTGGCCCTGGACACCCACATACTGCTCATCCTGCATATGCACACACTGCTCACCCTGCATACTCACACACTGCTCACCCTGCACACTCACACACTGCTCACCCTGCATACTCACACACTGCTCACCCTGCATACTCACACACTGCTCACCCTGCATACTCACTCACACACTGCTGGACCGGAACACCCACATACTGCTCACCCTGCATACTCACACACCCTGCACACTCACACACTGCTGGCCCTGGACACCCACATACTGATCATCCTGCATAGTCAAACACTGGTCACCCTGCATACTCACACTCTGCTCACCCTGCATACTCACATACTGATCACCCTGCATACTCACACACTGCTCACCCTGCATACTCACACACTGCTCACCCTGCACACTCACACACTGCTCACCCTGCACACTCACACACTGCTCACCCTGCATACTCACTCACACACTGCTGGCCCGGGACACCCACATACTGCTCACGCTCACCTGCATACTCACACACCCTGCACACTCACACACTGCTGGCCCTGGACATCCACATACTGATCATCCTGCATACTCACATACTGATCACCCTACATGCTCAAACACTGCTCGCCCTGCATACTCACACTCTGCTCACCCTGCATACTCCCACACTGCTCACCCTGCACAATGCTCACCCTGCATACTCACACACTGCTCACCCTGCACACTCACACACTGCTCACCCTGCATCACACTGCTCACCCTGCATACTCACACACTGCTCACCCTGCACACTCACACACTGCTCACCCTGCATACTCACCCTGCACACTCACACACTGCTCATCCTGCATGCTCACATACTGATCACCCTGCATAGTCAAAAACTTCTCACCCTGCATACTCACACTCTGCTCACCCTGCATACTCACATACTGCCACCCTGCATACTCACACACTGCTCAACCTGCATACTCACACACTGCTCACCCTGCACACTCACACACTGCTCACCCTGCACACTCACATACTGCTCGCCCTGCACACTCACACACTGCTCACCCTGCATACTCACTCACACACTGCTGGCCCGGGACACCTGCATACTGCTCACGCTCACCTGCATACTCACACACCCTGCACACTCACACACTGCTGGCCCTGGACATCCACATACTGATCATTAACCCTGGGCGAAGAACTACGCTCCGTTTGCGGAGTTTGCGGAGTTTTGGCAACTCCGCGTTCCGCGGAGTTCGCGTAGCTGCCGATAACTCCGCTATCCGGTGCGGAGCGTAGTTGTCGCGCGCTAAATAACATTGTCGCGCGCTAAATAACATTATCGCGTGCGCGGCAATGGCTTACCTTGGTTCTGCGTTCGCTTTTTCCCGGTCGCGTCTGCCACCATGTTTGTAAACCCTCCCGTGCGACTGTGCGCGCTAGCCATCCCGAGCATGCAGGCAACGCCCCGAACACGCGCACCGCGCTCCCGAAGACGAAAAACGGCGCGCGAACGGGCCCAGCAAGCAACTCCGCATGGTTGCGGAGCTACGCGTAGTTCGCGGAGTGCAACTACGTCTTCGCGTAGCTCCGCGGAGTCCGACTCCGCGAACTACGCCCAGGGTTACTGATCATCCTGCATACTCACATACTGATCACCCTGCATGCTCAAACACTGCTCACCCTGCATACTCACACTCTGCTCACCCTGCACACTCACACACTACTGGCCCGGGACACCCACATACTGATCACCCTGCATACTCACATACTGATCACCCTGCATACTCACACACTGCTCACCTTGCATACTCACACACTGCTCACCCTGCACACTGCTCACCCTGCACACTGCTCACCCTGCATACTCACACACTGCTCACCCTACATACTCACACACTGCTCACCCTGCATCACACTGCTCACCCTGCATACTCACACACTGCTCACCCTGCACACTCACACACTGCTCACCCTGCATACTCACCCTGCACACTCACACACTGCTCACCCTGCATACTCACTAACACATTGCTGGCCCTATACACCCACATACTGCTCACCCTGCATACTCACACACCCTGTGTGAGAAACAAGGACCCCCTGATATGGATCAAGATCCTGGCACAGGGTAAACAATGTATGCAAAGTAACACTTCCAGGCACACAAATGAGCTACTGGCACAATATGGTTGGCAAACAAACTATAGTCAATATTAATATACAACTGATTCAAATTAGGAAATACATTCTAATTCAATACAATAGAGAGAGATGATAAAATCATTAGTTCATTGATAGGATTTGATAAAACAACATTGTATTTTTACATATGCTTTCACAATTACAAAGAAATATATTCTAAAAAGTAGATGGTTTCCCGTCAACGCGTTTCGACACGAAGACTGTGTCTTCATCAGGACTTTACCATCATGATGCTGTTTAATGTGGTTCAAGTAAATTTTAATTTCCAGTGCCCTGCCGATTCTATGCTGTCTTTGGTCTAGATGATTGGACGTCTTTCAAGTTTTATATAGCAAGTTGATATGACCTGACATGTAGTGGGATATTCCAATTTCAATTAAACGACTATCTTCTCTGAATAACTAGGGTACGTTTCCAGATACCAGTTCTATTTCCGAGTCAGTGGAGCGGTTAATGTTCACTGGGTGACGACTTCCCTTAAATGAGAATGTTGATATTCTGCGAGTATAAGCTTCGCGGTGCTTGGCATATGATTATCTTGATATTTGGTTTTCTGGTCACTTTTATCTAGAACGCATGGTAATACGTCGTAACGGTTCAGGCACGGACGTGTAGTTTAACGTGACCGTATCCAGAGACGGCGTGGGGATATGTTGATCGCTCGCAATTTATTTTCTAGCCGCACACACGTTTCATCGATAAAAAGGAGTCAAACAGCATGTCAGGTAGTGTTGCTCAGCGTATCGGTCTTCAGGGCGAAACACACCCTGCACACACACACACTGCTGGCACTGGACACCCACATACTGATAGCCCTGCATACTCACATACTGATCACCCTGCATACTCACATACTGCTCACCCTGCATACTCACACACTGCTCACCCTGCATACTCAAACACTGCTCACCCTGCCCACTCACACACTGCTCACCCTGCACACTCACACACTGCTCACCCTGCACACTCACACACTGCTCACCCTGCATACTCACACATTGCCCACCCTGCACACTCACAC
Source organism: Lissotriton vulgaris (assembly GCF_964263255.1). NCBI lineage: Eukaryota > Metazoa > Chordata > Amphibia > Caudata > Salamandridae > Lissotriton > Lissotriton vulgaris. The sequence continues at coordinate 1,306,085,226 of NC_141694.1, forward strand.
ACTGTTCACCCTGCATACTCACACACTGCCCACCCTGCACACTCACACTCTGCTCACCCTGTATACTCACTCACACACTGCTGGCTCAGGACACCAACATACTGCTCACTCTGCATCCTCACACACTGCTCACCCTGCATACTCACACACTGCTGGCCCTGGACACCCACATACTGCTCACCCTGCATCCTCACACACTGCTCACCCTGCATACTCACACACTGCTCACCCTGCTCACCCTGCTCACCCTACACACGCACACACACTGCTCACCCTGCATTTTGTATTCCCTGTCTACTCCCGACGGGTTCCCTCACCCAGAAGACAGTATGTTAATCTGAAAAAAACTACTTTGGAGCTGTTGGACAGGCCACATGAAGGGCCCGCTCCCCCTCTGCCCGACCAGGCCCGAGCCTGGTCCCTCAAGTGTTACACCCCACCACTTCACGTTTTCCGTCCCCTCCGGGACCCCTGCCTCTGAACATCTCGACCTCTTGGGCCCGATCCACTACTGGCCCGCGCGGCCGACCTGGGCGCCATCTTGGACAATGCACCACGAGGCCGCGTGGCCTCCGATCGACCCTAACCCTGGGCCTGGCCAGGCCTCAGACATCCCGGCACCACCATCCACCCAGGAGGTGAGCGGACTACTTGGCAGGTCAATGGGAGAAAGAGGTGTCGATGGCTCTCCCCCGCCAGGTACCGCTCGCCCCCAGCCTCCCCGGGCGCCGGCTCCACCCCCCTGCTGGGTGTCTGAACTCCCTCATCCTGGACCCCCCGACCTCCAAGTGCGAGGGTCCGGACATCAAAGGGCAACGGCCCTATAACTGAGGCAGCTCCAGAGCAGGAAGGCAGTTGTATCCTGGAGTCGAGAGACGCAGAGAAGAACTCATCCTTGACGGACTACTGGCGCTGCCGTAGCCCTACTTTGTGAACTATCGTCCTGCCTGCTGGCGCTGCCGCAACCTTCGTAAACCTTCATCGTCGTCGGGACCTGCTGGCGTGGCCGCGGACCGTTTGTACCTCCATCTCCATCGGGACCTGCTGGCTCCGCCGCGGACCGTCGCTACCTTCAAACCATCTCGGGACCTGCTGGCTCCGCCGCGGCCCGACCATCTAGAACGCCGAGCTCGAGGATTGAGAGCTATCCATCCACCCATTTGGTAACAAGACTGTCCCGCTACCCCCTCCCCAAACCAGAGACTAGAACCGAGGGGACCCCTGAGTCCAGACCTCCTTGTATCATTTGGCCGTACTCAAAGAATTGCTGATAAAGTATCGTTTGACCTTATCCTTGTGTGGTGTCCGTCTGTGGGGGGGGAAGTTACTTGTCTGTACGATCGCTGGAGACGGCTCTCCCTGGAGACCTCTCCCCTTATACTCGGCCGACCCTCCCGGTCCGTCTAACATTGGTGGCAGCGGTGGGATCCGAATCACCGCATAATCGTACAGAGAGTAGCTCACCCCACGACGAAATCACGATGACAACCAAAGAAAGCGGATCCACCGAGAAATTTCAGATGGAGAAATTGGAAGAATACAGCCATCGTGAATTAAAACAATTCTGCATCGAACTAGGTATCGCTACCACCGGTCTAAGTACCAAAGATGATTTCAAACAGGCCCTGGAGTCCTGGGCAGAAACCGGGGCCGTCAGACCCCCGGACCAAAATATCGCAGCAGTAGACACCGCGGCTCCCGAGGAGCGAAGAACGGGTCTCTCGCAAGACGAGATCCAGGAACGAAAAAAAACAAGACTACATGAACTAGAAATGACCCGGCTCAAAATGGATGGGGAACTCAAGTTGGCCGAACAGAAACTGAACTTAGAACATCTGAGGCTCCGAGAAGAAAGAGAGGAAAAACAGAGACAAAGAGAGCTCGAGGAAAAAAGACTGGCATATGAACATGAGCGCAAATTAGCTGAGATAGACTTACGCAAGCAGAACAAGGAATCCGGGGTGACCGAGCAACCCCGCACCCCAGGAGCAACAGATAAGAAGGTACACATCCCCAAGGATGTCGTTCGAGAATACTTCCGAGAGGACGACATCCAACAATGGTTCAAGGCCTACGAAATAGCTATGACCTCCCACCGGATCGATCGAAGCGACTGGGGAGCCGGTCTATGGGGGAGATTCCTCAATGAGGGCCGCGATGCCCTGCTACAGCTCCCGGACCATCTGATGACCTCCTATGACCATATGAAAGCGGCCCTCCTCACCCGCTATGGGCTCACACCCGAGATGTACCGCCAGAGGTTCAGAGACTGCACCCGCATCCCGGGTACAACTTGGGTGGAGTACGTTAACTATTTCAGCAGAGCCTTCGAGGGTTGGATCAAAGGAAGCAATGTCACAACTTACGAACAGCTCTTCAATCTCATGGTGTGGGAGCATCTGTCAAACAATTGCTTCATCGAACTCCGGCAGCACCTCCTCGACAGCAAATTGTCTGATCCACGGCAGCTCGCAGCCGAAGCTGACCGGTGGGAAATCACCAGAGTGGGCCGAAATGGGTCCTATGAACAGAACCGAAACCACCACGGTCAGCACCGTCCCCGAGGAGGAGGAGGGGGGGCCAAGGAAGAGGAAAAGACAGCACTCCGGCCGCCCCCGCTGCCAGCACCCCTCCCCCGGCCAACCGGGGCAGCACCCCGGCACGACCAGGATATAGGGCCAATGTCACGTGTCACCGATGCCAGCGAGTCGGCCACTACGCAAACGACCCAAATTGCCCACAGAACCAGAGCCCGAGACCCCGCCAGGTGGCTGCCGCTGCCCTGGGGGAAGAACAGATCTCCGAGGAACAAGAAGAATATGAGCAAGAACATCAAGAATGGGAGCCAGCCGCCATGGCTCTAGCTTGCTTAGGGGGGAAAGACATGGTCCCGCGGGTCCCCCTACCCGCTAACACCCGGAAGTACAGCCAATGGGTGAGCATCAATGGACGCCGGGCCGAAGCCCTCCGTGACACCGGGGCCAGTGTGACAGCCGTCCGCTGTCACCTGGTGACCCCAGAACAGTTCCTACCAAATATTCTCTGCCCTGTCCGTTCAGCCGATAACTCGGAGAGTCTGTGTCGGATGGCCTGCGTCCCTTTCGAATGGGGAGGGGTCTCCGGCATGTTGAAGGTGACCGTCCGAGATGATGCCCCCGTAGACTGCCTCCTGGGGAATGACCTTGAAAGCTCTCCGTGGGCAGCCGTAGAACGAAGGGAACACCTGGGGATGTTAGGCATCCCGGACTGGGCGTGCGTCACCACCCGGTCCATGGCCGCCCGTGCCAATCTCCGACCCGAGGAACCTGAATGGCCGGCGCCTCCTCCCCCGGTCGCTCCAGTCGAAGACGCCGACCGTGCCGTCCCCCCAGAACCAGCTCAACCTCCGGGCCTCTCGGGCCTCGACCAGTGGCATCAAGAGGGGGGGCCCACACAGGAGCAGTTTCGCCAAGAGCAGAAGACCTGTCCCTCCCTCGAGGGACTCCGCCAACAAGCCCTCGCCCAGAACGCAGGGGATACCTCCGGAACACACTGGGTCTATTGGGACAATGATCTGCTATACAGTGAACAAAGGATCGCGGAGTTGGGGGCCAGTCGAGTGCTAGTAGTGCCCCTCCGTTTTAGAGACTTCTTGCTAAATCTAGCCCACGATGTCCCCCTGGCTGGACACCTGGGTCAGGATAAAACTTACAGCCGCCTAGTGACCCACTTCTTCTGGCCTAAAATGAGGAATGATGTACTTCAGCATTGCCGATCTTGCCCCACGTGCCAAGCCGGTGGGAAGAGCGGCCGCAAACTAAAAGCCCCCCTGCAACCATTTCCAGTGGTCACCACCCCGTTCGAGAGGGTCGGGATAGACATTGTGGGGCCCCTGGACCCCCGCACAGCACAAGGACATCGGTTCATCCTGGTACTGGTGGACCACGCCACCCGCTACCCCGAGGCTGTTCCCCTGCGAACTGTGACAGCCCCGGTAGTCGGCCGGGCCCTGATGGGGATCTTCTCCCGTGTGGGCTTCCCCCGAGAAGTCGTCAGCGACAGAGGCACGAACTTTATTTCAAAATATATGAAGTCCCTCTGGCAACAGTGTGGAGTCACCTACCGATTCACGACCCCCTATCACCCTCAAGGAAACGGACTCCTTGAGCGGTTCAACCGCACGCTCAAAGGGATGATTGGGGGGTTGGAAGAGCCCCTCCATCGCCAGTGGGATGTGCTACTGCCGTGCCTCCTCTTCGCATATCGAGAAGTCCCCCAGAAGTCCCTCGGCTTCAGCCCGTTTGAACTGTTGTATGGACACCCCGTACGGGGGCCGCTCAGCCTAGTCAAGGAAGGCTGGGAAATGCCCCCTCTAAAGAACCCTCCAGATGTCTTCAAATACCTCCTAACCCTCCGCAACCAGACCCGACGGTTCAGAGAGCTGGCAAAAGCAAACTTGGAGGCCAGTCAAGAGGACATGAAAAAGTGGTATGACCAAAATGCCTCCTCCATCGAATTTGAACCCGGCCAACAAGTATGGGTGATGTCCCCCACCGAACCATGCGCCCTGCAAGACAAGTGGACGGGGCCCTTCAAAGTAGTTGAGCGCAAGGGCCCTGTCACCTATCTCATCGACATGGAATCTTCACGGAACCCCCTCCGGGTCCTCCACGCTAATAGACTGAAACCCCATTTCGTGCGTTCAGAACTCAGCCTCCTGATGGCCACCGACAATGGATCCGAAGAAGACTCCGAACCCCTCCCTGACCTCCTACGGACTCGGGAGAAAGACGGCTCCGTGGACGGGGTCCGACTCTCGGAGGCCCTCACCCTGGGACAACGGCAAGAATGTCGAGACCTCCTGCTGCAGTTCGCCAGCCTGTTCTCCCTCACCCCAGGTGTCACCTCCTGGTGTGTGCACGACGTGGACACGGGGGACAGCCCCCCTATCCGCCACCGGGCCTACCGCGTACCAGATCGGGTACGGGCCTGCATTCAAGGAGAAGTAACCAAGATGCTCACGCTCGGGGTCATTGAGCCCTCAGACAGCCCCTGGGCCAGCCCAGTAGTACTGGTCCCCAAAGCAGCCACCCCCGGCACCACACCGGAACTCCGGTTCTGCGTCGACTACCGGGGCTTGAATGCGGTCACCAGAACAGACGCACATCCCATCCCCCGGGCAGATGAGCTAATCGACCGCATGGGAGCTGCCCGCTACCTCAGCATTTTCGACCTGACGGCGGGCTACTGGCAGATCGGCCTCACACCCCGGGCCCAAGAACGATCTGCGTTTTCCACTCCTGACGGCCATTATCATTTCAAAGTCATGCCCTTCGGCATGAAGAATGCCCCAGCAACGTTTCAGCGACTCGTTAATCAGGTCTTGGCCGGACTCGAAGGATTCAGTGCCGCCTACCTAGACGACATCGCTGTATACAGCCACCACTGGTCCGACCACCTCCACCACCTCCGAGAGGTGCTACAGGCCCTTCAGCGAGCTGGCCTCACGATCAAGGCCAGCAAATGCCAGATTGGTCAGGGGTCCGTGACCTACCTCGGACACCAGGTGGGAAGCGGCCTGTTGGCCCCTCTACAGCTCAAGATCGCCGCCATCCAGTCCTGGCAGCCCCCCATCACCCAGACCGAGGTACGCGCCTTTCTGGGACTCACGGGCTATTACCGACGGTTCGTGAAGGACTATGGTAGCATAGTGGGGCCCCTCACAGAACTCACGTCCAAAAATCAACCACAGAAGGTCAACTGGACCCCAGATTGTCAAACAGCCTTCGAACAACTGAAGGCCGCCATGTGCTCCGCCCCTGTGCTCCAGGCCCCCGACTACAGCCGGGAATTCGTCGTCCAGACGGATGCCTCCGACCACGGCATTGGGGCGGTCCTGTCTCAATTGAACCCCGAAGGCCTTGATCAGCCAGTGGCCTTCATCAGCCGGCGACTCCTGCCTCGAGAACAACGCTGGAGCACCATCGAGAGGGAGGCCTTCGCCGTGGTATGGGCCCTCAAAAAGCTCCGGCCCTATCTTTTTGGCACACACTTTCGGGTACAGACCGACCATCGACCCCTGCAGTGGCTGATGCAGATGCGGGGGGAGAACCCAAAACTACTACGTTGGTCCATCTCCCTACAGGGGATGGACTTCACTGTGGAACATCGACCTGGACAAGACCACGCCAACGCGGATGGCCTGTCACGCTTTTTCCGCCTCGACGAGGAGAGTCCCCAAGAGGATGGGTGACTCTCCCCGCCTTCAGCTGGGGGGGACGCATGTTGGACAGGCCACATGAAGGGCCCGCTCCCCCTCTGCCCGACCAGGCCCGAGCCCGGTCCCTCAAGTGTTACACCCCACCACTTCACGTTTTCCGTCCCCTCCGGGACCCCTGCCTCTGAACATCTCGACCTCTTGGGCCCGATCCACTACTGGCCCGCGCGGCCGACCTGGGCGCCATCTTGGACAATGCACCACGAGGCCGCGTGGCCTCCGATTGACCCTAACCCTGGGCCTGGCCAGGCCTCAGACATCCCGGCACCACCATCCACCCAGGAGGTGAGCGGACTACTTGGCAGGTCAATGGGAGAAAGAGGTGTCGATGGCTCTCCCCCGCCAGGTACCGCTCGCCCCCAGCCTCCCCGGGCGCCGGCTCCACCCCCCTGCTGGGTGTCTGAACTCCCTCATCCTGGACCCCCTGACCTCCAAGTGCGAGGGTCCGGACATCAAAGGGCAACGGCCCTATAACTGAGGCAGCTCCAGAGCAGGAAGGCAGTTGTATCCTGGAGTCGAGAGACGCAGAGAAGAACTCATCCTTGACGGACTACTGGCGCTGCCGTAGCCCTACTTTGTGAACTATCGTCCTGCCTGCTGGCGCTGCCGCAACCTTCGTAAACCTTCATCGTCGTCGGGACCTGCTGGCGTGGCCGCGGACCGTTTGTACCTCCATCTCCATCGGGACCTGCTGGCTCCGCCGCGGACCGTCGCTACCTTCAAACCATCTCGGGACCTGCTGGCTCCGCCGCGGCCCGACCATCTAGAACGCCGAGCTCGAGGATTGAGAGCTATCCATCCACCCATTTGGTAACAAGACTGTCCCGCTACCCCCTCCCCAAACCAGAGACTAGAACCGAGGGGACCCCTGAGTCCAGACCTCCTTGTATCATTTGGCCGTACTCAAAGAATTGCTGATAAAGTATCGTTTGACCTTATCCTTGTGTGGTGTCCGTCTGTGGGGGGGGAAGTTACTTGTCTGTACGATCGCTGGAGACGGCTCTCCCTGGAGACCTCTCCCCTTATACTCGGCCGACCCTCCCGGTCCGTCTAACAGGAGCACCCCCCCCCCCTCCGTTTCCTGTGAACACCCCGTGCCGCACATGCTGTTCGTTGATGTGGACTCGTCCTATGTGTGTGGGAAGCCGGAGCTAGCCCAGGGAGGGCGCTGAATAGGTGCCAGAGCCGCTCGTCGATCAGTCCTCCCGGGACCCCTTTACCCGCCTGGTGCCGGATTTAAATGGGCAAAGTTAGGAGAATCGACAGAAGAGGTGGCAAAGCCTGCGAATGTGGCTCGTGATGGTCTGAGCCCCCAACGCCAAGGGAACCCAACCTCACACATACCCCCCGCCCCCAATAGCAACACTCCTCCACAGGAATCATTAACACCTGGGTCCCAGGCACGGGAAGAGATCTGGGCAGAAGGGGAGGGCAGGTGAATCCCGGCGAGAGAAAGTGAAGGAGGGAGAGAAAGTGAGGGTCAGGAATCACAGAAGAGAGAAGAGAGAAAAGAGAGGGCGACAGCGCGGCGAGAAGACGCCGGGCAGAGAGCATGTGCAAAAGTTCTCAGGTGAGAGGTTAAAGGGGACAGTGGAGGAGTGAGGGAGCAGGGGATGGGTGGAATACAAGGGGGAGGTGTGTACAGGTCAAGACCCGGGCCGGAAGGCACAGCAGCCGCGTAGCAGGGAGTGTAGGGTCACGCCCCTGTTGCAGCTCTGTGGACACGTGTAGTAAAGTCAGACTGTGTAAGTATCCCCCAGTCCCGGGGGAGTCCCTTGGCCTGCTGCTCTTCCTCCAGGGTTCCGCGTGTTGAGCGGAAGGTGCCAGGTGGAGGTTGCCGGTGTTGAGCTGGCAATGGGCGTGTCCAAGGAGGTTGGGGGTGGCCATGATCCTGCGGCTCTTGGTGCGAGGAGCCCGGTGCTCATAGCTCGGAACCTGGAGGTATTACAAATGTGTGTTGTCAGTTATTGAATTGGGTGGGAGGGTGGCCATGGCAGAAGCAGCTGATCTTGCAGGCCCGCCGCCACATGCAGATACCCAGTGACTAGGACGAGCAGACCAATAACGGAGCCAGTGTGCCATGGGCCGAGGGCAGAGAAGGAAATGCCCCCTAGCCGCTGCTTGACTCCTAAAATATAGCTATAATCACGGTCCTGGAGTCACTGCACCTGTTGCACCATGTGAAACTTCGCCCCGGAGCACATCATATTCAGCATGCCCCCTGGACAGCTTGCACTGTGTGACTCTGTAACGGTGTCGCTCGCTCTTTCTGTTGCAGTCATCTGACGGTGCCGCTTTTCCCTCTGCCTATGCAACCCCCACCATCCCTCGCCCCAATATAATGTTCCCTTTACAAGGATGTTTTTGCGATCTTTTTGGAATAGGCGGCTTCCCGACCAGCATTACTGCCGGCACTGGCTACCTCTCAAAAACACTAGCATACTTATTCAAACGAAGACACTTCTGGGGTCAGACTTGTAAGCTGCGACTGCGAGTAGCCCCGACTTTGCACGCGTCTTTTTTTTTACCGTAAACTTTCGGTTAACATTCCAGCAGTGACCATTAGCCCCCTCCCCTAGCAAAAAAACCAAGATGTCCTCCCTCCGACGTGTTTGTGAAGAGCTTAAAATAAAGGTGTTACTGCTGCCTTTTCCTCACCTGCAGCCACATGTGAAGAGGTCAGGAAGGCTCACGTGAGGAATTATAACGAGCAGTGGTGCGCGCCCTAGCCCCGAGCCCTAAAAACTCGAGCCTGGTGCACGCGCGCCCAGCATCTGTCTTCAATTACCGCGGCCCCTGACAGCTGGTAATTGATTAAATATGGCCTTCTGCTGCTCGTGTTCACACGGAATATGCAGGAAGCGGAGCAACTCTACAGCCTATGGCCTTTTGCGTGCTCTCTTCCAAAAAGACACGCACCAGAAGGCCAATTGAAATGTAGCTGGCAAAAATAAAGGACTAAAAATCACGAGCAGCCAGGAATTTTTAGGTAGCTATTCGGAAACGCTAACTACAGGACTCGTGGGCTCCGCCCACACTGCTGACGCAGTGTGACATAGGCCCGAGCCCTAAAAATGTGAGAGAAGGCTAGAAAGCATGTCAGGTATGCAAACCAACTGAGCTGCTGGATTGTAGTCGCCAGTATGCCCAAGTTATCATCAATGGTCACTTTCTTAGCCCCAACTAAGACTAAAGAAAAAGAGGTGTGTGTTAGAATTCCAGAGAGGTGGAATGTCAAGCAACATAAAAAAGTGTGTGACAGGCAACACTGAGACTCTATGGCTCACTCACAATTTGAATGTGACAATTTATACAGACAGCCAATATGGTTTTGAGTGGTCCATGACTCTGAACAATTGACATAACAAAGGTGTTTTATTACATCCTCTTGAACTCCAACCAGGAACAATTTGTACCTACTTGATTTTTTGGAAGCAATACAGCAACTAAAAGAACTAGCAGTAGTAAAGTGTGCAGGCCATAAGACTGAAAAAGTTTTGGTAACACTTGAAAATAAATATGCAGATCAGTGGCCATATATTGTCAATTGAGAACGAAATTGTAATATCAAAATAACAGATTACAATCCAAGGGGCAAAATAAAATTAATCAAATGAAAATTACGTGGTAAGTGCAGAAAATGTGAATTGTTTTTTAATGATTCCAATTCAGACTTCCTTGATCAAATTAAGAGACATCTGGGAAAAATCCTGAGGGCGAGAACGGGAAATGGGAAACGTTGGGTTAAAATAGAACTATCATGATATTTATATCACTGCGTATAAATATACGTTGCCTAACACAATGTTGAATTGCATGGCTGGGTATTTGCCTACTAAATCACATGCACGGAGAGATTAAATGACATGCACATTTAATACATTTTGGTCATTTAACAAATTCATAAGTGTTGCACAAGATTTGTGCCAACTGTGCTTAATTTGCCAGAGAAATAATCAAGGTAAGAGGACTACAGTCCTCGCAAATCATACTGTCAAATCAGGAAGCCCATATATGAGACTTCAAGCACAATTCATTAAGATGCCAGTATACAATGGCCTTAAGAACATTCTTGTGATTGTCTGCTTATTTTCAAAAGGGGTTGAGCCCTACCCCATTTAGGGAATAAATACAGCATTTCAGCCTGTCAACCTCTATTGAAACAGATCGTGGTTCCCATTTTAAACAAGTAGTTTTGAAACTGATTAGTACAGCTGTCCAAATTTGTCAAAGGTTCCATTGTAACTATTATCCTCAATATAAAGGAATAGTTGAGAGAATGAACAGGACCATCAAAAATAAAGTGGCAACATTATGTGCATCCACAACACTGAAATGATACGATTTTCTTTTTCTTGCCCTAATGAGTATCAGAGGTACCCCCAAAAAGCCTAGTCTCTTGCCCCATGAAGTAATAGCGGGTAGAGCAAAGAGATTGACCTATACTTTTTTAGTTACACTTCTTTAAATAACTGATGACATTGTTCTAGATATTTGCAAAAGCCTGGCGGGTATGGTCAAATCTGTTTCCCATCGGACGAATTTCGCAGAAGCGCTGATCAAAGAAATTCAGTGCCATCCACAGAATTCAAAAGATTTGGTGGTCATGAAGAAACACAGCCACAAAATTTGCTTTCAAGTTATACCCGTGACTAACACTGCTGTGAAGTGTACCAGAGTTTTGCAGTGGATCCATGCCTCTCACATGATGAAAGTGAAGACGGTAGATGAAGAAGTGGTGACGACAACCACTGATTCACTGAGTCAAGAACAGTTTGCAGCATGGATCATAAGGTAGAGCATTTGAAAATGAATCTGGTGAAAATGATGAAGTTGCTGCTGTTGAGAGTGAAGTTTCTGGTGAAGGTACCAGCTGCAGTGGTCAGTCGCTAGTCCAAGGGCAGAGTAAATTGTCATTAAAAAGTCATGAGTGGTAGCAAGAAGAAGTAGCCTCTGATTTGACCAGTTAAAAACTCCAGTTAAACATTTAAGACACGAGAATGCTCAGAGTGTTGTGCTTTGGGCAGTAACCGCTTTCTTTTTTAGGGCTCGCCTGCTGATGCGCTTGCGCATAGCTGACAAAGCTCTATAATGGCTTATCCAGAGTTTAACCACTGGCAATTCCATGCAGTGCATGTGCGCTTTTTAAGTCATTGCGCAAGCGCAAGCGCTAAAAAGCGCGTGCACAATGCCACCAGCCGCCTGCCTGCCCCTCCCTTGCATTACCACATCAAAGGCAGCCCAGCCTCCCTCCCACAAGCTTCTCAGCGTGCGCTCTGCATTTCTCCTCCCAGCGCATATCTCATCCCCTAATTATTCACGGCCGGCCGGCTGTACTTTCAGTTTCAGGGCCACTAGGCTGTGTCTCCTTTTATGCTCTCTGATGCTTGTTTTCTACAGTATTCGGACTCTGTCTCTACTTTAATACACACTTTAGCTCCTTCTTCTTATCTCTTTTCCCCTCCCCCTCTGCCAGCCACATTTCTTTGCTTCCCTCTCTACCCCTCCCTCCACCGGCTTTCCTTCTTTTTATTTCTTCCCACATCTCTCCATCCCATTCCCTCCCCCTGCTGCTCTCTGTCTTATTTCCTCCCTCTTCCTTTATCTCCTCTTCCTCCCCGGCACAGAAAGCTCTTGTGGCCAGCAGTCCCTTCCCTCGCGCCCTCTCCCTCCTATCGCCCTGATCTCTATCACCAGTCCCCGCGCTCACATCATTCTCCTGTCTCTGCCTGCCTTTTCTTCTCATGGTCTCCTCTTTCTGTCTCCATCTTTTACGAACAACCGTCTCCCTCCCTGCCTTCTTCCCGCAGTCTGCCTCTTCCTCCCCCGCCATGATAAATTGTTGTTTTCCATGATGTGGAGAGCAGCACCGCCCGGCTCAGCCCCATCCCAATCTCGTGTCTAGTTTCACCGGTGCAAAGTGTGTCTGTACTTCTCTCACGTTAAGCTTTAACTGCGTTTCTGCACTGTGGCCCACGGCTGTGTTCGTCCTGTTTTCAGAGCACAATTTTCACAATTGCATGTCCACTGTTGGTGCTGACGGTTAATCATTCCTATATGCTAACAAAGGGGAGAGCAAGGGATTGTGTTCATAGAAAGTGAACGGAGAGTACACCTGTTCCCCTGTGGAAGGACTAAATAAACAAAGAGAGGAGTACCATCATTGGAAGGTCAAAAGAGATTCCTAATGTGGTGGTAAGCTGACAAAAGGAAAGAATTTATCCTTTTGTTAAAAACCCCTCACTCACCAGCCTAGTGGTGACATGCTTCATCATCGGGGTCCACCCTGGTGGCCTAGCGTCACCAGGGTGTGCTACAACACCTGAAGTACAGTGGAGCAGATTGTGAGTGTAAGTGCAGAAAAAAGTGTGTAAAAAATTGTCCTGGTTAATCATTTCTACCTTCGTTCTGTGCTCACCCCGACCCCTCTAGCTCTCCATTTCATCATACATGTTCTTGTTCTTCCTTGGTGGTGCAATCTTGTAGGAGTGAGATGTGGTGCAAGAAGTTAGTTCCTAATGCTGCCTAAACACTAACACTGCCTGAATCCTGACAAATGATTCCAAGTGCACCCGTTCCCAAGGGAAAAGGGAAGTGGACTAAAGAAAAGAAATGTTCTTTGTTTAATATGGTCCTTCTTAGCATAGGTATTTCACACTGGTACCTCTCAGGTCACTAAAGGAGAATGTATATGTGTATCTAACAAAACAAGAAAATTGTGTAAATTAAAGGGTACTTCTCGCCAAGGGTCCAAATGGATAAACCCCTACCCTAAAACCCAGCTTACCTAAAACTTTCCAACTTAAGACTTTCATGTAAAGGAAAACAACATATAAGTTCAATGACCCTTAAAGAGAAACAGACCATTCAATCACATGAGGACCCTTGGAAATATTGTAGTACATAATAATTACCCTGGATGGGACTCTCCTTGTTACATATTGAACCACACAGAGAGGATCTTATAGCATATGAAGGATCTTGGGAATTATATATTAATTATTCCCTGAGAATGAGGTTAAATCAGAGGCAATGTCAATCAAAATTCTCTAAATGAACAAAAAAGACTTTCAAGAAACAGCCTTGGAAAAAAAGTATTTTTTAAAATCTCATATAGTGTCTTTCTTTTGTCAGGCACTTGGGAATTCAGAAAAAGTGATGCACAAGGACAAGTATCCATTACTGTAAGTCCTTTTCCATACTACATTTACACTTTGCACCTTACCACTTTGTAGTAACAGTCCTCTGTTGGTAAGTGCTTTATATTTCTCCTACAGTTCCCCCCAGCATCCTACTGAGTAGCAGTGATGCTGACATGAAGACGAGCACCAGAACTCCATTTGAGGCAGGAAGGTACCAAGACTCCAGATAAGGCTCATCAGCATAAATGCGGCATGGAATTGAGAGTTTTCACTCACAAAAATGTTGGCATTGTATATATTAACTGGCAAGTATATAACAATGTTCACTAGGAACTCATTTCTAAGGAAAAAATTAAGAATGTGCAAGCTAAAATAACTTGTTCAAATTAATTAACGGGATATAATTCTATGTCCAACCTTCCTAGATAGGTCACAGTAAAGATACCTGAGAGAAGTATAACTCGTCCTTTTAATTTTCACCAATAACCTGTTCACTTTTTACTTAGCACCCACCACGTTAGGTTATGGTCACATCACTAGGGCTCACAAATCACCACAATGTGCAGTAAATGTATACTTTCCATTTTTAGTGTAAGGAAGTACATCTGTGGAAATTATTGTGACTAGTGAATAAAATCCTCTCACTTCGGCTGAAGTGAGAACCACTTTGAATAAATTGTTGGTTGTTTTTTTTTTTAAGAATATACCTATGATATTGTGTAAAATGTATACTTCTCTCAGGTATCTTTACCATGACCTATCTAAAAAGGTTAGAAATAGAATGATATGCTGTTAATTAATTTGAAGAAGTTATTACAGCTTGCACATTCTTAATTTATTCCTTAGAAATGAGTTCCTTGTGAACATTGCAATTTTTTGCTCGACGCAAAACCCAGCTCACAGGACCTATGGGTAGCTCTTGTTCTTTGAAATAGGTATATAACAATAGCAGGCAACTTCTAGGTCTCTGGATGCGACTTTTATTCTTGCCTTTTCTGAACACCCTGACTGCAAGGTAGGCAAACTTCTGTGTAGGGTGGGGCCTCCGATGCACATGATGCGGCTGCAAAGACTAGACCGCGTCCTGCACGACCTAGCCCACTTCTGGCCATAGCTGCATCAGTGTGCTCCCCAAGGAGCTGCACCCCACCAGACGGGACACAGGGGAAGGAAAAGGTTCAAATTGCTGATGCTGATCAGAGTTCACATCCATTAGTGAGTGTATAAAATTCAGTAGTATTGACTACTAAAATGCAATAGTCAAAACCATAAAGACACTGCAGAGAACTCGTGAAAGAAAGCACAGGCAGTATGAAAGACTAAAGCCAATCAATGACGAACCAGAAGTAATTAAAATCAATTTAGAGAACAGTAAAGTAAGTGGCAAGCTCGAAAAGACCAGCATGAAAACTTATTCCAAGCAGAAAGCATACTTCACCTGAAAGGGCTTATTAACCATCAGAATCTGAAGAAGAATTTGAGTTGCCAGTATGTCTTTGAAAGTGAACCAGAAAAACCCCCTTGAATGTTGATTAAAGACTGATAGAGATTAGTTCGAATTTTGGAATGAATCCAGGCAAAGAAATGAGTTTGAGTATATGAACTGTATGAACTGTACCAGAAGAACTGACAAAAATAATTGAAGTCTATTTTGATTTGTTTCTGGTTATTTTTGTCAAGAGATACGAAGAAACGCTCTATTATGGTTTTAAAGACATTTTTTGTTGATTATTGTAGTTCCACATTTCTTTCTGCTTTTGATCCGAATAGAAAATGGAATATAGCACATCGTGTACAATTATTGGCCTATCTCCTTGATAATGAGACTAATAATTTTAGTTAGCTTATTGTTGGGCCTCCTTTCTCCGGTGGGATATGACATCACAGAAGTTGAAATAACTACAATAAATCAAGATGGGAAATCTGATACATGAACACATAGGAAATGCTTAGTTAGTGGATTTCATGATGATATGTATACTAAAATGTTAAGTGAATATGTGAATATAATGAGGGTCGAAGATTGTTTTGTGTAAACGTTTGTACTTTCTTCGGCAGGTGAAGGAGCTAAGGGTCATATGTATCACCCGAATTTTGATTCGCAAACGCTGCGAATCGCAAAAAAGCAGTGTTTTTTAATCAAAATTCGGAAAACGGTATGTATGAGGATAATCGCAATGCAAATTTAAGGAATCGCAAAATTTGCGATTCTTTAACTTTGCGTAAGTATTTAAGGAATCGCAAATTGCGATTCCTTAAATGCTATGCAGCAACTACTGAAGTTTCACGATTTCTCCTTAAGAAATCGCAAATTACCACCAACTTCAAGTTGGTGGTAATTTGCGACCTCTTTCACAAATGCACTTTTTGCCATTTGTGAAGGTGCCATGTGGCGCACATACATGCCCATAGGGCATGTATTTGCGCCATATGCGCACACATGTAAATTTCCGGGGTGCATCAGGGTATCCTTATGACACCCTTGCTCCCTTAAAATTATTCTCAATCTGTGATTCTCAAATTGCAAATTGCAAATTGAGAATAACTTCCCATTCATTCCTATGGGCCTCCTGGCCCATAGAAATGAATGGGAAAGTATTCCTTAATTGAGGTTCCCAATTTGCTATTTGCAATTAAGGAATATTAAGAAATCGCAAAAAAAATTGCGATTTTTTGCATACATTCCTATTTGCAATTCTCAAATAGCGATTTCCCAAAAATCCCTATGTGAGAATCGCAAATGAGGGTGTTGATACATATGGCCCGTAGTATCTACAGTGTATTATGTATTCTGGTCTAGAATGGTTTAGCAATTGTCCTGTTTCTCCTATTAACATTTTCTGAGCATTTGTTTCTAAAATGTGGGTGTAAGGGTAAAGAAACATCATTAATAAAACGAGAGAAGAATTTGAGACGGAGAATGCCAAGTATCTTATTTACAATCAGCTTACGTTTATGGAAGAATCACCTAGAAAAAACAAGTCAGTGATGCAGATTGCATTATAGTTTGTTACTAAATTGATTAAATGGTGTGTTTTTAATTAATATAGAATATTCAGATGCGGGAATGGGGGCAGTTTTTAAGGATGTTTGCGCATTTCTTGTTTAATGCACCATTAACAATGCTCAGAATACAGTATTACACTTCATTATACATGTACACACTTGTATAGTACTATTGGTTTTAGAGTTCAAAGTATTTTGAGTATGAAAATATACAAACAGATGATGACATATGATGCAAGTACAGGATAAGCTGTTGGGTTAGAAATAATTTTCCTATATTGTGCAGAAGTGTGTTTTTCTGACTCTTGTCAACCATGCCTCAATTTGGCCCATCCAGCCATCTTGTCACAAAGAGGTACATCTTTGTCACTTCTCTCTTTTTCCTCCTGCATATCTCATTGTCTGTCATTTTTGAAGCATGTAGTCAAGCAGAATATTATTTATTTGCATTGTCATTCTTCATGCTGTTTTCGTTATACTTTCCTCTGCTCCCTTACAAACTGTAAATACTTCCAAGACGCTTCCGTTAGCGCAGTGTGTACCCAATTCATGCATGATAGCTTCCTGTTGTTCATGTCTGCAGTATATTTTACAATCTAGAGATTACATTTGCGTAGAGAGGACATAATAAATATTCATGCAACCGCCGCCAGTCCATATGGGTTGAGGGACCACACTCCCCACCTTTTTCCAGACAAGAAGAATGTCTGTCAGGCTACGCAAAGTTCAGCCTGACAGACACTCTTCTTGTTCAGGTCAGGCAGCCATGACCTAGACACGTCCTGAATGCGCAGGTGCCTGGCTGCCTAAGCTAAACTTTGCCAGGCTGAGTATCTCACAGCCCTGTGGGCGTGACCTCCTCAGAATGGCAAAAGTACCTCAATGCCCTCTCACTCATGACGAGGGGAAGTGCTACTGATTACCTCAGACCTGGGTGCTTCAGTTGTAAGCCCTGGTGTGCCTAGGGCTGAGTGTCAACAGTGACATCTCATCAAAGAGTTGGGGGGGGGGTTTCAGCAGCCACACTGACCCCATCCCACTCTGTGATGAGTGAGGGACTGCTGCCTATCCTCATTGGTTGACCCAAGGTCAGCCAGTGAGAAAAGGGAGCAGTCTCAACCCTCCTGGGACATCCGAGGCTTCCCTCCCAGAAAGCTACTATGAAGGGAAATGTTATGTTTTTTGATGTTTGGTGCGTGCATGCTTGCGTGTGTATATGTATTTATGTGCATTTGTGAGTGAATGTTGTGAATGGATGTATGTATGCTCATTTGGAAATGCATTGGTGCGAGTGAGTGAGTGTGTATGTGTGCGTGTGTGGCCCTCCCACCACCTTCCCTGCTAAAATTACTGGTCACTATTGATGGAGTGGGATACTGCTTAGGTGCTCAAGCAATAAAGAGCTTTATGATACTGTGCTCTGATTTGCGATGAATGTAACATTTCAATCATACCACAATGACTCTGCAGATCTGTTAATTTCATATGCAAAAATAATGTATAAAATCCCTCGATTTTGCGGGTGAGTGAGGACTTTTTTCTGTTCTACTAGGGATGCTGTCAGATTATCTCTTGATTTTGCTGCCCACTTGGGACTTAAAATATTTTAGATTTTGTATTTTTCTGCAATGCTCTATGTGCTGAGAGCCATCATGGCAATCAACCTGTACTGTATTTTAACATTTTTGTAATAAATCTCTCAACTATTCTAATGACCTAGAACTATCAAGTGTGCCCTTTTAGTTAATTGACTGTATTTGTGATATTTTGATGTCTTGGGAGGAGGCATAGCTTGGGGACACATTGCCACATAAAATTGAGGTTTAACGTTGTCTCATTCATCGAAACTGTGGACATGTTGAGTTCAATTTTAGGGTGTCAAATTTACAGGGTCCCTCGCACTCCTCACCTCCATGCCCACACGCGTTCTAGACAGAATCTAGATTATAAATTTAACACACCGCATCTTGGGACCTCATTTTGAGGCCCAAAATGATGTTTTTAGAGCAGGGGTCTGGAAAATCTCTTAGTGAAACAAATGCAGCTGAAGAGTGGGACCAATTTTGTGGGTGGTCAATTTGGATTCCTATTTCACATATATAGATTTCTGCTTGTTGTATTATTTATACTTCTAACAAGTGGCTTCATGTCATTTTTGATACCATCAGCCAGTCCTGACTTTACAGCCAACAGCATCTTGCACTACATGGAGCTTTTTGTCTTGCTTTTAACACTGTCATCATTGTGCTCTAACAATTCCCAACATTCAAAGGGATTTTGATTAAAAAATAAAAAGCCAAGAGTGAATGAAGGCATCGCACATACTAAAGAGCCATTTTGCAACTATGTTTCCTAATTTTACAGCGTCAAAAATTGTAACTGTTAATTTAACATGAAAAATCGAAAGAAAGCAAAGTTCACCTTTTTGTGAGAGTCCACTGTTCAGTTATCATCATCATCATTCTTTATTCGGTTACATATAAACCATAAAAGATGGAATAGTCAAATATGGTTGCAATTAATTAATCATATAAAGTACATTCATGATAAAAGCAGCACAAAGAGAAAAGATTATGCTAAAACTACCAACAATAACAAACAGTGAGTTAAATGAATAAACCGGAGATAAAATGTATAAAGCACACCGTGCCCTCAGCATAAACCACATCTACGTTTGGCAGACCGCTGAATAAAATTTACTGCGACAAAGCAGATAAAAACAGATGGAAGTTGCTGGAAATAAAACAGTGCGGGTCTGCACTGTCGAATCACTGTATCAGAAAACGTGTTGTTTTCTTCGAAGGCTGTAAAGGTTGCAAAAGAACAAGAAATGCCGGGCAGTCAGGGTCGAGATATAGTCACAAGGGTAACGAGGGCGCTTAGCTTGCACTGGAAAGGCTACCAGGAAATGTGCGTGGTTAAACCGGAAGTGTGCAAGGGAATGCCTATGCTGTGAGCAATAGTTGAAGGCTAAACCGTGACTGTGTCTTTAGGCAGTGCTTTAAATGGGCAGGTACTGTCCGGTACTGAGTACCTGCACTTCTTTCATTTAAAAAGGCTGACTACCTGCATTTCTCAGCACAGCTGCAATATATTTATTGGGAGAGTACTGGCACTTCTCAGGAGCAAACAGGTACTCTTAAGAGTGAGTACCAGCACTTCTATCTTTCCAAAAAGTTAAAAAAGCGGGCCTTGACTAGGACTTTACGGTGCAAGGGTAAATCTTCTGGGTTGGTAAGAATTCCAGCATACCGGTGCTAAGGCAAAGGTTCCTGAATTAATGCAACCAAGGAGCACTGAGAGCTTTCCCCGATTTAAGACAATCTGTTAAAGCCAGCAGATTAAAATTGGTTCCACGCTTGGTCCAAAGTGAAGGTCATAGCAGTAAAGGACGCAATCTAATGTAATCAGAAATATAATAGATGTCTAGCTCTGCATGGCACAGAAAGATCGAAGTTGTGGAAGGAACTACAAGGAGCCTCCTAAGGCACTCATTCTCACTTTTTGTTGCTTGTTCACAGTTTCATTTGTATTACATATTTGAAAAGCATTTACAATGGCAATAATTTGGGTTTTTGAATAGTTAAATGCTTGGGCCACGTGTCAGTAACACAAATTGGTTGGAAAAACAGGAGGAGCAATGCATTATTGAGTGACACATAGCTAGCAACAGTGCAAGTTGCCCTCCCTCAGAAAACACGTACAACTCGAACATCCGCAGGGCGCGTGTGTGTCCTTTATAAAACAGGTAGTCAAAGGACTATAACTGTCATGGCTGGCTTTAGCGCTGGTGGCGCCCGGTGCCACAATGTTTGGTGGTGCCCCCCAATGACCACCTCCACCAAGGATTCCATCACTACCACTCTTTACCAGTGTCCCTTCAATCTCCACAACCACTCTCTCACAGATGCGTTCAATACGTTTTATAGAGCTGCTGCCACTCATACCAGTGTAGGGTGTCACAGCACATTCCATCACACACTACATAGAGCAATCAATCATACATGTGTAAATCTGTGTATAGGAAATGTTACATAAGGCCTAGCACTACAAGATGTAGAAGTCACATCACATGTCATCCACACTGGTAGTTAGCACAGTTTAACCGTGCTTGGTCTGGAGAATCACAAACTCAGAATTTAAAACATAACACCATGATAGGGGGTTCTCTTTAATCATCAGATTTGATTTCTATCCAAATAAACTCTTTTTACAACATTAAGATGATGAAAGACTGGGGGGAAAATCATAACACTTTAAACTATACCTTGCAGTTTGCTTGCAGCTTTTTGATGGCAGTTAATAGCTCACTGTTCTATTTTAGTATTATAATGTATAAACTGCAAGTAACAAAAGGATCTCTCAGGCAAAAGCAGTAACCCACTGACCTATTTAAATTATATGCACTTTGTAATCTGAATGGTACATGTTCTTTGCAGCAGGCAGATTAACCCTCTGCACTACCACTGGACGAGTCAAAACTGCCACTAGACAAAACTCATCTCGCTCCAGGAAGAACATTAATCACAGAAGTTATATTGGCATGTATATAGTTGCCTGAAAATGTCTGGAGACCAGGAACGCCACAGCAGGTGATTGTAAAATAATAATATACTTGCAAATAGGGCGCCCCCACCCGAAGTCAGCACCTGTCGCGGTGGAACCTGTCGCACCGCCCTAGAGCCGGCCCTGTTAACTGTGCAAGCTTTCCTTCTCCCTGTAACAGGTACACTGTAACAGTAACAGTAGTAGTGCAAGCTTCCTTCCTCACAGAAAAGGTGTAGATCAGCAGTGGCAATGCAAGCTTCCTTCCCTTACAGAACATCTAGTTCTTAAGCAGCAGCAATATGATATACTCTATTTTTAAATAGTGCCTTCTGCCATTGGTATGGAACTGGGGGCCAGATGTACAACCGTGGAATTAGCGCCTTGCAAATTGCAAGACTTTTGAGACTCGCAATTTACAAGGCCCTATTACAATGTACAATAGTGTATTTCACACTGTTAGTGATACCCAATGGGGTCGCAAATAGAGAGGCTCATGAATGTTAATGAGCCTCTTGCAATTTGCGACCCCATTGGGAACGGCAGGCCCTCCAAGGTATAGTGGCCTGCTGGGCTCAGCAGACCTCCATGTCTCAGACTGCTTTTAAAAAAAGCATTTTTTTAAAAAAACAAAACGTTTTCGTTTCATTTTTTAAGGGGAGGCAGTGGTCCCTGGGACCACTGCCAGCCCTTAAAAAAATAATTTTCCCCTGCGTTTGCAAAGGGGAAGGGGTCCCCTGGGGACCCCTTCCCTTTTGCGACCCCATTACCACCCTCTTGAAGAGGGTGGTAATTTGCAAGTGTTTTGCGCCCACAATTGCAGACACAAAACATTCATACATAGTGTTGCGCTCGCTATTAGGAAGGGAACGCCCCTTCCTACTAGCGAGTCGCAAAACCCTATTTTGCGAGTCGCCAAAAATTGTGACTCGCAAAATAGGGTTTGTACATTCCCCATACTATTTTTGCATGCGCATTCAAAAATCGTCATAAATCTGGCCCTAGATGACTTACATGGTAGGCATAGTCACAACAACCACCCGCTCCCTAAAAGAAAATGTATAGATCAGGCAGCAGCAGTGCAAGCTTCCCTTGCTCACAACAACAAGGCAGCAGCAATACAAGCTTCCTTCTCTCATAGAAAGTGGCCATGGGTCAAGTTGCCCTTTCCTGCTGAGACAGATATTTTATTTACAGAGATGAGCGGGTGGATGTCCATTTGGGAATGCTGCTGCTTGTTCTGGTGTCATTCCCTGTCCGCAGACTTCCTGCCACTCTTTTCCAATCTTCCTGCTTTTATTCGTGATGGTGTCAGCAGTGCTTCAGTCACATCCAGTATGTCCTCCTAAAGTCACTCTCAGCCCTGCTGCTGTAACTCCTGCTGTTGTCATATCCAGTGCTTAATTTGGGCCGGGGGTTTCCAGTGCTCGGCACTGGCACTTGATTGTCTAAACCGGCACTTATAATAGTGCGCCACACAGTGGGACTGTTCGTCTAATTTTGAGATGAGCACAACAGTTGTTCAAAAATTCTATATACATTAAAAATGAATACATACATATACATTAAAAATTATTGCCTTCCGCCCACACCATTCTATAGCTTTGGGTGCCCAGCAACAGTCTGAATTGTCACACTTGTAGGAGTGAGATGGTTAGTAGTTGCGTTGATACTGTCATTGCCAGTGCCTCCACGGGCAGTGTGTACTGCACGCTGTTGTGGCCAGAAAAGGGCCTTGCACTTATTATTTTACAAATTAAACGCTGGCCATATCCTGCTGCCTTGCTGCTGTCAACAATGTCTGCACCTCCCACAATCCACCGCTCAAGTAACTTCACACAAACGAAGACATGCACTACTAACAGTTTCACTGATAAAAAAGATATACCTATTGATTTTGTCAACGCTTGATCCTGTACGTGGTTTCTATGTGATCATATAATTTCACCTGTGTGAGCATGAGGAATGGATCTACCTCGAGACTGAGCTGGAAAATGTATTTGTACTATACATTATTAAAGTGTTCTCTTGTGCATAACATGACCTTTAAACTCAATATCTGGCCACTATGAAAAAAGGCTCCACTCTAAGGCAAATCCTTGCATGTGACCTCCAAGGCACTGTCATACAGTGTGTGACACAGCCTGAATGACAAATGGAGTGAATAACCCTGGCAGGAAGGAGAGGGCCTCGCTCATTCGCAGCAACAGAGATGACTTGTCTTGGCTAATTGTTATCATAGTCTGGAAGGGCGGGGAAGCAAGATACACCAGCTATTTTTAAAGTTAAGAGGCATTCATATTCCAGTGGAAAAAAATATGAAACGTCCATCCAACTCACAATTAATTCAGAATGTTTGTCTGTTTTTAAATAAAAGGAGACAAACTCGCTTCTTAAAATAAATATGATTATATAATGTGGGGAGGAGTGCACAGTGTTGTTTATTAAGCTGACGCAGCAAATTTCAAGGTATTAGCTGATATATCATTTTAGCTGTTTTGTCTTTGAGGTTATCGTGCAATTTCCTTTGCTCTTGATGTAATGTTGAGAAGCAAAGTGCACTACGGGTCTAAACTAACAAAGAGTTTTTCATACTAGATGCTTAGCATTTAGAAGAAAAGGGTATGATGTATTTTCACAAGAGCAAAATGTCAAATGGCAATGTCAAGAAGTCGAGCAAAAAAAACAAATTTAGCGCTTGCCAAATGTTGGTGTTGAGCATATCTACTAAAACAGATTTAGTCCATCAACTAAAACAATATCCACTGGAAAAATGAAAATACATAAAAATCATTAGTCTAGCATTGTCCTCGCAGTCACCCTTATGCCAGAAATGTTGTATATCATACAGTATCAGTGAATGTTTAGTTATTTTTATATTATTTAGGTTTTATATTATTTGGGTTTTTTTGTTAAGCACTAACCTTGACTAGTATTTAACACCTACGTGAAAGTGATTTGTGACAGTTGTTTTGATGACATTGAACAACAGTAGGATTTGTAAGAACACTGTGATGTGCAGTTTATAAGGATTTTAACAAATGTTGTCCTAAAACATATATACTATGCAACTCGTTTCGATTTGATAATCTGTTTCCTGTTCTTCAATATGCAGTCAGTATCACCACCGCCACGATTTTTAGACACTCCAAGTGAACTACCAATTCCTTGGAGGTAGTGGTTTCATGATTTTGAAACATATTTAGTTGCAATTGACGCATCAAGGTTTAGACAGAGCGGAATACATTTTTATTGCTCCATTTTTTAGGTTTATAAGGCAGATCCACTTTTAAACACTTGCCTGAACTGCCAGTCGGGGAAGAGGAGCATCTGGACGAATTCTAGGATGCAGTCAAAAAGCTAGTCACAAGATTTTATGTTCCTCCTGGTTTGGTGGTTTCCAGAGATACATTTTTGAAGAGGGAACCTAAAGCTAGCTAGCTAAAGGAGGTAGACACTTTTATTCTAGCTTTTCGAAAGCTGGTGGTTGAGTGTCAATTTGATAATTTTAGTGATCAGCTTATTAGGGACCAGTTTATCTGCCAGTGTACTACTAGAACCATACGTCAGAAATTATTGTTTTGGGGTAATCCGTCACAAACAGAATTTATAAGGATAACTAAAAGTTTCTCTAGGTTACTATTTGGGATTGGGGTGTGCTTTCCCACCACTCCACCAACTGGGCATAGTTACTATCACCGCCAGAGCCTAATATTTGGGAATCTTTCTACATTCATTGATATGGCATTTGAAAGATATCCATTGTATTCTTTGGGCTTAAATTACTATGGCAGTCATTTTTTCTAAAGATAAAGGGCCATATGTAGGAAGGCTATAACCAGTAGGTAACGGCCGAAATTAACGAATTTCGGCCGTTACCGACCGGTAATAGGCTTTTCTGATGTAGGGCCCAAAATTAATGATTCGGTAATTTACCGAATCGGTAATTTAAGGAATCGGTAAATTACTGATTTCTTAAATACCGATTCGGTAAATAACCGAATTCCTAATGTAGGGAGCACTTAAATGAGTGCTTATCCCATGTTAGGATTCGTTATTTACCACCAACTACAAGTTGGTGGTAAATAACGAAAACACCCCAAAAAGCAATTTTATGCAAATCGCTTCAGTGCCATGTTGCAGACATACATGCCCTCAGGGCATGTATGTCTGCAACATGTGCACCCATACACAATTGAGGGGTGCAACAGGGTATCAAAGTGACACCCTGTCACCCTTCAATGTTTTCCCCCTTTTACTGAATCGGTATTTACCGATTCGGTAACTGACATTCATTCCTATGTGCCTCCAGGCCCATAGGAATGAAAGGCAATTACCGAATTGGTAAATATCGATTCAGTAAATACCGAATCTTAACGATTTGGTAATTTTTACCGAATGATTTGCTACATAGCATTTACCGATTCGAAAATACCGAATCAGTAAAATTCGGTATTTTCGAATCGGTAAATGCTATTTACCTACATCTGGCCCAAAGTCTTAATTGCTTGCCTTGACTCATTGCATAAATCTTGGGTAACAGGCTTACATAGCTGTATAAATATATGACCCATGAATCAATCACCTTTCAATGATAATGGGTCTTATACATACTGGTACATTGAGAGACACAATACCAGTTAATCAAGGGCAATAGATGATTATTCTGCTGCATGGCAGTTTTTAACTAGAAAAAACATCTGACATAATATAATTTCGCATAATCTTGTTATGTATCTCGGTGTGTTCGGCCGTGCTTTTAAGGCCGAGGCATCCTTGAAGTACGTAAGAGTATACAAAGTCACCATCATTTGTCTGAAGTTCTACAAATGGAGTGGGGATTCTTTTGATTCATTTAATTTATTCCCCACAGCGCGGGGCCTCCTTTCCTGAGCGGCCTGCCAGGTTGAGGTGAGGTTTGACTATCCTACAAAAGAGGGTAAGTCTAACATTACTGACTATTAGAAGTAAGGCTATTGATATTGCTGAAAATAAAGAAGTCAATAGCAAGCACTAAATGGTTGGTCTTTTGTTTTATTTTTCCTCTCTTTGTTTGATTCCTGCAGATACCTCAAGTATTACCAGGTAAAAAGGAAAACAGGAATACTGGTTTAGTATATTCACTTTTCTTTTATTCACATATATCAGCAGCAGCAAAAATAGTTTTTCACTATAGTTGGTCCTGAAGAAAGTCACTGATACAGAGAACTGCTCATTTGGCTGAAACATGTCGACCATGACTTAACAGTAGTTTTAAGTCTATACTACCGTTTTGCATTGCTTTTTAACTCTGTCAGGTAGAGCACGAGAATAAAATTCATGGTTGTGTATCTATCCTAGATAGTTTTAATTTTCTCACAGTTTTTGGATTGATTTTTTCCCCCTTTTTCTTGTTGTGCTGCACCCTCACTATCCCCAGTAGACTCACATATGGGATTTACGGCCAGATTCATCAATGTGAAGTTTTGCAAGCCTGAAATAGCGATTCATAAGGAATCGCTATTCCAGACTCGCAAAACGGGATTCATGTAGGATTCGCTAAGGCCCATAGGAATGCATGGGGAGTCATTCCTTATTTGCGATTAGCAATTAGCTAATCGCAAATGAAATTGCGATTTCAAGGGTGCAGGGGTGTCCAAAGGACACCCTGTACCACCCCTGAAATGTTAAATTACACAGACGTTACACACACAGATGTCCAAAGGACATGTGTGTGTGTAACATGCAACTTAGAAAAATGCTTTTAAAAGCATTTTTCTAAGTTTACGCGATTTACCACGAGGTTTGATCTCGCAGTAAATAGCGGCCCAAAATTGCGCAATCGCAATTTTTAAATGTTTCAAGAATAGCATTTAAGGAATCTCTAATAGAGATTCCTTAAATGCTATTCCTCGCAAATTTGCGAGTTCTTAAATAGAGACTTTTGCTTTTGAGATGATGAATCCCAAAAGCAAAAATTGCACTTGCAAAGGGCCAGATTCTCAGAATCTGACCCTTTGCGAGCGCAATTATGCTTGATGAATCAGGCTGTTAGTATCCATCCTTGATGAAAAAACATCTCTGAGCTCCTTCATAACAGCAAAGAAGTCATGGCTCCCAGTAGCGGCTAGGTTTTCCCTACTGGTAAGGAGGACCCACATGATGAAGCATGTCACCTTCGGGTGAGTGAGGCTTCTAGTCCTTAAGGGATGAATTCCCCTTATTGGTTGTTTTGTTTTGTATCTGCATGATCTTAGTTGAGAGGAGTAATAGGCTGGACACTTAGCATAACAGCTGAGAGTGCTTTGACAAGACGCGAGGTTATTATATGTGGTTAATGTAATTATAAAGGGGAGATTTTACCTCGCTGGTCGTTAAACTGTTCCCTCGGACCCTAAATCCACGGTTGTTGTTATAACATTGAAGTGCTGGAGACAGTCCGGGTACTAGCGCTGGTCTGCAAACAGACCTACCCGGACTGTCTCCAGCCACCTCGCTGCCCTTGCTGACTAATTGCTGCTAAGCGCGGATCTCTTCACTGTAAGACCGCCGAAAGGGAAGAAATCGTATCTGCAAATTTAACTTCTTGGGTTGGTTTCAACTGCCTTTCATTGCGTTATCGGCTGCTCCACCCAGGTTGTACGAGCACTTCAAGCGCGTATGTAAAAAATATAAACAGTACCCTCGCGACTGAGGCGCATTGAATTTAACCAGGCAAAATACAAACTATTTTAGTCCTGAGGATGATCCGCTAAATTGAGCAATGGATCGAAACGCCGTCGACTTGTATAAATAGACATACATGTAACTAATATGTATTGCTATGTATAGTCTATGCTGGAGAACACTATCTCATTGATATAACGACTGTCCAGGTTGCTCTTTTCTTTTGCCTGTATACTCTATTCTTTTCCCCCCTTCCATCTCTTCTATTACTTTCCCTTTCACAAGTACGGCACAGGAGTGTGCCTCACTTTCAAATTACCTACCTGTATCGAATTTTATCTCTTTATCGAAATAAATCCCTGGTCCGGCTGGACAGGATTTTTTGTATGGTTACCATTGTGTTCTATACTGCATTTATTTCTATTTGTCAATTTGCTGTGGACCCTTGTTGTGTGATAATAGCATATACCCTTGGTCCCCAGCTACCCTTCGGGTCCCCCTTGTTTTTTTAGAAAACTGAAACAATATTGAGCATGGGTTAATGTGTTAGGAGCGTGGTAAACGGTATTCCTGTTCTTACTTTTATGTGTTTATGACTCTACTCCTGCATCTGATAAGCCTTGGAACTTAGATCAAACCTAAAGTAGTTCTGAGACCATAAGTCAGTCCACTGTAGGGTTTGAGTGTGTTCCATGCACTACATGCACATTTAGATAATGTGGTTTATATGTTTCTGGCAGAGGTTTGTCTGTAAACCAAGCACATTGAAGTCACTATGTGTGATTATACAAATCTGGGAACAACAAGTTCTTGGTGGAAGCTAGCCAGCTTCCCACCTTCACATTAATCTGGGGATGAGTTCCAATGTCCCAAAGTACTTACAGTGCGCGATCACTGGCAAAAGCTCACATAACAATTATAGTGTCACTGATTTGGGCAGAGGGCGTGCATGAGCGTAACACTCGATGTCGGCAGGACTTACAACTTCTTTCTCTGCAAGTTGGACGTTGGCTAGAATGGAGCTGCAGGAACAAGCTGGATCATCACTGGAATGGCAATAATCTGCACCCAACAGAGTGGTGTGGCCATATTTACACCCTACCAAAATGGGGACCATGACGTTGATTCACCATCCTTGGAAATGCTGAAACTAGAAAGAGGACAATGTTAGGAAAATGAAAATCCTCAGCACAGCATTAACATGTTTTGCATGTCATAATGCTGGCACCTGGTATAGGTTCAAGGTTACGTTCTACACACATAGTTCAAGAAGCAGTTAATAGAGCATTGTTATAATTGCACAGTAAGCTAAAGTCAATGCACGTCAAAGAGGGTATCTACGCACATATTGATTTACTGTTCTACTTGAACAGTTTCTTTTCTCACCAGCACATGTATGATTCTGCAGTTTGCATGAACAAGCATTGGTCCCTGTACAATTTACAAACATTGGTGCCTGTACATGGCCATAGGGTTCACAGTTTAATAGTGCCTGCTGGTTATAGTACGTGAGAGTTACAGTACATGAGGACATGACCATGACAAATATTGACTCCTCATTGAAATCAGTGAAGGAAATTGATGATAAAAATAGTGAACAACCCTGTACGGTGTCAAGAGGAAATGTCTGGAGCAAAGAAGAATTTTCAGCCACATGGTGCAAATCAACCATATTCTTTTTTTAACCAGTCTAATACATGCTCCAGGTGTGGAAATCCATCTCACAAGTAAAGAGGCAAACCATGTCCTGCCACAAATGTATCTTGCAGGTTATGCAACAAAATAGAGCCATTTGCTAAAGTATGCCAAAGTTCAAAGCACAGAGATTTAAGGTAACATATGTGTCTGAAGATAGGGAGGATGCTGCTGAAGATCTAGTATATGAAATGCAGGCTATGGTATTAGTCATGGGTGAAAGTGATGTGAAAAGTGATGATCGATCAGCTTGTGTAGACGCATACGTCAATATTCTGATGGGAAACAAATAGTTGTTCTACAGTAACCTGCAAAAGTTTGTAAATTTGACAACTTTTATTTAGGTTCCTATCCAGGTGTATCTTCTGTGTGAAGGGGTCATATGTGTGTCTAAATATAGACATATTACCTACTGGCGGTGGCCAGTAGGTAGTTATAGTTAGAACCTTATTTCTATTCAAAAAGCATTTTTTCTTTTGCCGATATCTTTGGCACCGGTTGACGAATATTCGCGAAATTTTCAAAACTAATGGCCCACTCAGGTCAGCTACTGCCTTGAAAGTATCAGGGTGATTCGTAAAGCGGGGTTGATAAAAAAGGGGCGTCCCAAAACATGTTTTCTCCATATTAATTTCCATAGGAAACTTTAGACACAGCTACAGTCTGAACTGCTGAACGGAACTACACCAAATTTGGCAAAAAGGTAGCTTTTGGTCCAGAAAGCACGCTTATCTTTAAATGGCTTAAAAACATTTAGCAGTTTTTGAGAAATTTAAACATTTACCGATATCAATATTTGAGAATTGGGAGATCTGATTTTCTGAACCTTCCCGATCACGAGCTTGACTCTGATTGGCTGTCAATACTTCAACACTTCAAAGCAGGAAGTGTTGGCAGCCATCTGGTGACTCGATAGAACCGAGTCACAAGAAAAAATGTAAGAAAAGGATTGAAAAAAAGCGTTTACAGGCAAACAACGCGGTGAGCAGCAACTAATTTTGCAACAGTCCATCAAATGTCGGCCGACCTGGTAAGAGCACAGAGGCGGCCGCAATGGAGATGTTCTTTGATTCCCTCCCAAAAATCTAACAAAGCCGCTGAACAAAGCAAAGACAACCCACTTTGCAACAACTCTTTAAAAAATTGGAGAAAAAAATGAAATCTGAGCAAAACAAGTGGGGGAGAGTCAAGGTCTCTGCAGAGATATATCAATGTAGAAAGAATACCGAGGGGGCTGCACATTCTGAGAGTTATGAGGAACCAAACCCCGAGCTGATGAGAGAATGGGCGGCATGCAACTTAGTATCTTCACGGAGACTAACCCTCATTCTCATAAAGTACGCTGATATAGACAGAGCCAGGCGTCTAAAAGAAATTGATGAGATCGAGGAGGAGTTAGACAAACTTGAATTTAAGGAAGAACAAAATAAATTAAGAAGCGATATGACAGCATGATTAAAGAAAGAAGAAGATAAGATCAAAGCCAGAAAGACATTCAAGTTTCAGAGAGATAAAAATGATTACGACGTAGGGCAAATTTTTAACTTTGCCAAACGCTACAATGTAATGAGAAAATCCAAATTCCAGAGCAGCAGTGGACCAACAAAAGCGCCAACACCAATGGCAAGCAACACCTCTCAGTCAGAGATTAGGTCTGGGGAAAGGGACTCAGACTTGGAAATACGCAATGTGGCAGCTGTGGGTCAAAAACCAATACCTTCGCCTGGGGAATTTTTTATGCGAAGAGCGACGTCAAACGCTACGGCCTAGACCGCCCAGAAATCCAGAAGCATCAACTTCAAACGGCGGGAGAGGTGCAAAACAAACAACAGGAGAGTCAAATCAACCCAAAAGAAGAGGAAGGGGGTATTGGAGGAACAGAACACAGAACTAGACGATGGTAAAAATACAATAGTCAATCTTGCAAACATCAATTTGACTATACAGGAAATCAATTTACTCAAGCTAGGTCTGTCATATGCTCCTCAAACTGATTATGATTATGCCACAACAAGACTGGATATCTATAAAGGAGTTTGCAAATTGAAATTGAAAAAACATTTCATAGTCAATCCAACTAACACTGCAAGGACACTACAAACTACCACAGCAGCCAATGCGTGACGGATGCCATCACAGTCGGACGAATCATGCCTACAAATATTACAAGATCTGTATGACGAAAATGCGACGGATTCAAACACAGGTGACCCAACAACTCCAGAACAAGGACAATTTGAAAGAGTGGCAGCAAAGTTTCAAAGTCCTTTTAAACCAAAGTCTTCGTTCAACCCCATCGCAATACGAGATTCAATTGACATTTTCCATGAAACTGTGACGGCACAAATGAAAAATCGAACCAAATTGGTCCAACAAAAAAACAAGAATTGGAATAAAAGTAATCAACAATACAGAAACGTAATCTCGAAACTACAGAAAAATAAAGACACTGTGATCCGCAACAGCGACAAGGGTGGAAACATGGTTATTTGGCCACTGAAGGACTACAACAAAGAAGCCTTTCATCAGTTGAATGATCACTTTTGCTATGCTCACACAAACTTCAGCAAAAGCCACATACAAAAATTTTGAGAAAAAACGTACCGGATGGAAACGTGCAAACCTATTCAGTGTTGATGAGTATAAGTATATGAAAAACAATAACCCGACCACCCCAACCATGTATTTCATCCCTAAAATTCATAAAAACCCCATTAATCCACTGGGTAGACCTATCATCAGTGCTAGGGATGGATTAGTGGAACATGCAGCTAAGTATGTTGACTTTTACCTACAAGGCTTTGTCCAGGAGTTACCATCATATGTCAAAGACACCAGTGACTTTTTAACACCATTGCTGCTGAGTGTATTTCCCTGCTGTGCTGGGGGTATGGGCAATTCAATGAATTCATGACGAGCTGGGCTCGTCATCAGCCTGGGAGGAGGCTACTGCATGACGAGCCCAGCTCGTTATGAGCATGGAAGGGGTTAAGAAAGATCTCAAAATTTGTTTGGCAAGAAGATTTCCTCCTCATAGCACTAGACGTGACAGCGCTTTATACAAGTATCAAACACACCGACAGTTTGTTGTAATTTAGCAGCGATTAGATTAAGCATTAGCAGAAGACATCTTGCATTTAGAGACTATCTTGTCCATTTTGCGGAATCTATTTTGTATTTCTGGCAGCCATTTTTTTTGCCATGTGCTCACCATGTGCTCTGTCGTACCTTCCTGTTAACTGCTCTTGAAATCTGCCTAGAGACGAGATATATTTATCCTCTTCTGCTTTGCACCAGTATTAGCTTACTGTCAGCCCTTCCCACTTGTTGCTAGCACACTCTCTGTATGACCTTGTATGTATTTGAAACCAGCATTCTGTACCTTGTACCGCCTTCGTTTGAGCCCCTGTGTGGGTATAAAAGGACCAAGCTCCTTCCAGTCAGTGTGCTACCTCATACACTACCGAAGGGTGTTGTGTATGTAGTTCCACCTCATGAGGTTTAATAAACTCTGTCTTTTCTATTCCAGTTTCTGTGCCAACTTCTTTTTATTGGTCTAAGGACTCTGAGCAGAAAAGGGCGAATCCCTTGGACTGGTAGGCCTGGCTGAGGCTTGCTACTACAGGTTTGGCAGCTACTGAACATTATCTCATGAAGAGACCAGAAGAACACCGGGAACATAGTATGATGTTAATAGAAATGATCAAATTTTGTCTTTACAATAACATCTTTATGTTCAACAGCCAATTATACCAGCAAACCAGAGGTATAGCCATGGGGGCCAGTTACTCACCAAGTTATGCCTGCCTACACATGGGCATGTGAGAGGAACTGGTCCTCATGGAAAAACACAGTCATCAAATGAAAAATAATATCAAGATGTGGCCTCGTTTTATTGATGACCTGTTTGTTATCTGGCATGGCACGATAGAGGAGGCTAATACTTTTGTAGAGGAAATCAATGTCATCAATGTTAATTTACAGTTTACATCTTCAATTAGCAAAAACAGCATTGAGTTTCTAGACACACAGGTGTATATAGACAATAATAAGATTGAAACCCGCCTCTACCGGAAAAAAAACAGCTGAAAACTCCAGATTACACGCAAGCAGTTCGCACCCCAAACATTTAATTAATAGCATCCTCTATGGGGATATGCTATGGTTGCGACGCATTTGCAGCAATAGCGAAGATTTTAGGGTAGTACAGCTCGAAAGTAAAAAAAGATTTCAACAGAGAGGTTATCTGGTCAACATAATTCACAAAGCTATCGCCAAATCTTTGTTACAAAGCAGGGACGATGCATTACGAGAAAAAGTTCTCCAAACAAATGATGCAATAAGCCAAACTAATACTGAGAAGGGGGAGGTCAGATTAATTATAAAATACAGTAAACAACACAGGTCACTTGAAAAAATTATTCAACAGAATTGGCGTCTAGTGCGAAGTGACCTGGTGATTGGACCCCTGCTACCGCAGAGGGTGTCCATCACCTATCGCAGGGCCCCCGCAATGAAAGACATTTTGGTCAAGACAAGCGCTGAAGTAGTTGACAATACTAGCTGGATCAAAGCCAATAAAGGGTTTTATCGTTGTAAACCCTGTAAAGCATGTTCCCACGGAATTAATAAAAGTACTTACGTGACAACCTTTAGTGATAGAACACACAGAATATCCAAATTGTTGACATGTAAAACCGAATTTGCTGTCTATGTCCTGTCATTCCCATGTGGCCTTCAGTTAGCCCACCACCTTTCACTAACGGTTTTATTAAACCCTCACTGGGACCATGCAGTAGCCATGAGCCCACACTAGCCGCATATAGGTCGCACACCACCTTATTAGTCGGCAATCAATGGGTCAGAAAAACCTACTATTTTAATATGACTCTACCTTGTACGTCTTGTCTTTGTCCTTTGTGTTTTATGTAGCAAAGCTTGAGGGAATCCCCCTCTAACAGCTACGGCGCCTTAGCGTGCGCAACACATAGTCAAGAATAACACAACCACTTAATATAGTTTATTATTATTTAATTTTGCACCTTCACTTATCCTATTGGTCCTGAGGAAAGCCAGCTTAGAATATAAAGGCACTGGCTGAAACATGTAGACCACACTGGACGCTGGAGGTCATCATAACACTCCTACTTACGTCCGTTTGCCTTTTAACCTGCTAACAGAGACCCAGTTTATTAAAATTCGTTAACCCTCGGGTGCTGGGATCCCTCGTATAGCATTTTAAACTTCACCTTCTCACTCCTTCACTGCACACTCAGCAATATACCAGCTCCGCAGTCACCTGGCGTTGAAGCACACCCGGGGCACATTCGGTGCCACTGTGGTGGGCCCGATGATGAAGCATGCCACCGACTAGGTCGGTGGGTGAGGGCTTACTAAGGAAAACAGCGTTTTTTCCTTAAATATATTGTCTGACGTACTTGAGTCTCTTACACTCTCCCTAAAAATAGCTAGTCCCTATTGATTTTACACACTTCAGTACATAGTGTCATGTTGCGGCTTTTTCGCCATTCCGAAGCGCCGCAAAACACATGCAGGCATCGGAAATCCTCACTTCCGGGCGGAAGTGAAGTCCCGGTCTAGTTCTCCACCACCTAAAAGCACTTCCGGGGAAAACGCTTAAACGTGTAATGTTCCGCCGGTTCAGTGCTTCTGATT
Organism: Lissotriton vulgaris; assembly: GCF_964263255.1. Taxonomy (NCBI): domain Eukaryota; kingdom Metazoa; phylum Chordata; class Amphibia; order Caudata; family Salamandridae; genus Lissotriton; species Lissotriton vulgaris. The sequence continues at coordinate 1,306,120,191 of NC_141694.1, forward strand.
CATTGCAGAACCCGTCCGGAGCCCAGCAGGTTACAAAGGACTGTTCCCCGCTTCACGTCGTGGCAACATTGAAGTTCTCGCCTGGATTACGAGTCACGGTAACGCTAACAGTGCATATGCGCTGTTCATGACATTTTCTTTTGGCGCTTTTGGCGTTACTCATACTGTTTCCCCTGGTGTTTCATTACCGCGCAGGAGCGCTGTCCATATTGCTTTCTTGCTGGCATATAATGCATTATCCTCTGAGTTATCCTTTTTTCATGCAGCCGTGCAGGAGCGCTGCTGTGATTGCATCAAGGTTGCGCAGGAGCGCTATTTGAACATGTACTGGGCCGCGCTATAGCGCTTACCCTGGAGCCTTGGTATTTGGGACACACCGCGCAGGAGCGCTATTCCCTTGGTTGTTATTCACCGCGCAGGAGCGCTTTATCCTTGGTTGTTACTTTCCACGCAGGAGCGTTTGTACTTGGGTGGTTTTTCTTGCTTTCCTCATTTTCACGCAGGAGCGCTTTACCTTGGTTGGTTGCATAAGCGCATGGATGCTTAACTTGTTGACCTTTGCTTCCTTGGTCCTGCACGCATGTTACACCATGGTAAGTCAAGAGAACAGGGGCTCCTTCCTGCATGTGTTTTGTGGTTTATTCTAAAGCAGGAGTAGTGCTTTATCCTAATTGGGTCTTTTCTTGTTTCCTCAGTCGTGTCAAGACCCTACCCTACTCCACTTCCACCAAGTCTTCTCTGTTTGGCTCCCATCCCTGATTCCATCTCGTCCTTGCTGGGTGCCACTCCCCGCACGGGTCAGGTGGGTACAGGGACGTTGGCCCTTGTCGTCTCTGCGGAATTGCTTCACAAGCACAGGTGAGTCTTGTGGGCACCCGACATATAGGCAGCATTAAATTACCGGTTCACAAACGGGTGTTGCAACATTTGAGAGCTATCACAAATCAGGACAACACCTATCCTGTGGCGCGACATTTCAGAGAGTGTCATAACTCAATCAATGCAAACCTGAAACTTTATGTGATAGACGCAGTTCCCCCGAGCAGAAGAGGTGTCGATCGAGAAAGTAAACTGAGGAAGTTAGAAACACTCTACATTCTGTAATTCGATTAAAAATATCCGGGGGGGCTAAATGCCACAGAAGGTTTACATAAAGAAAAGAAAGGGTGAAAGTAAGGCAACTGTAGGACCAGATGTGAGGGTTTTATCTATGTTTGATATCTATTTATAGTATTTATATATGTTATTTTATCCACCCATGTTTTATAACCAATTTTAAAGAATGAATTATTTAAATTGTGACTGTATTGTGTTTCAACTGTGCAATAGGAGATTTTTTTAAATGTATAGTGATATGGATTATCAAATCCATTTGACTATTTATTTATTTAATCATTCATATTTATTGCTATTTATTCATTCAAAATGTTTACATTCATACAACCAATTTAGGTTGCTCTAAATTTGCACAATATTGCTTCATATGAGACACAAATCATTGGTCTAATCGAAAACATGGGGTGGTCCGCATATACAATTAATCGGATGAGATAATATGAAACAACTTTAACAGCGGGCATTAATAGCATGCACATAAAATCCGAAAGCAGATATTGATACCTCACCATATTTAGAATCAAGTATATGACAAGAATCTCATTAGATTTTGCACTGTTTTGCACAATTAGATGCATTCATTGCACAAGCACTAAGCACTTTCACTCACGTTATTTGCACTAGGGGGTAATAGCTCGCACAGCTGCTAGATAGAATTAATGTAAAACATGGGAAGACTACACAAATAGGGATTTAACCCTTAATTTATTGCCAAGTGATGACCAAGTACAACAACAAAAAACAATTAACAAGGTATTTGACCAATATTTTATTGAACCTTAAAGATGTGTTTGTAAATGTGATTATTAATGTACAAATCGTTAGATGGTTTCTAAAAGAATAGTTGTACAAGATTTTACTAGTATATTTATGGTATGGCTGAACAAATGTTAAATGCAATGAACATTGTTCCAAAAGTGTTTTTAAAGTGTCCACTCCAAGATGGTGGCCTTTCCATCGGGAGCCCCATAAACTTCCCAATCCAAGATGAGGCAGTCTCTTCCTCTCAGGTCAGTTCATACTTTTAGCATATAAACGGCAGAAAGTAGAAAAGGTAGAGACGTCATAGTGCGTTTCACTCCTGAGTTTTTGTCATGCTCAGCTTGCTATACATTTTTGTCCCTGATTTTTCCCAGCAGATTTGGATCATTCTTTGCGATTGTTTCCTTTTGCTGGCGTCTACCTATTTTTGTTGTTCTTGTTTCTATAGTAGTTTTGCATCAACTTCCTCGTAGATTATCCCCATTCATGATGGAAGTGACTAGGACTACTTTACTGCCTATATAATACGTTACACGTCACTTTGAAACGTAAATGGTAAAATCTGAGTTACAAGTTATTCTTGTGTTGATAATTCTCAACGTTTAGTTATATGGTACTCTGTAACTTGTTGAAACTGAATTTGGAGGCTTTGCATTTGAACATTAAACGCTTCTTGCAAACACATTTTTTATGGTGGTACCACAATGGCTGATAGCTAATATGTAACTCATGAAGGTGTTCTTTTACATGTGAACAAGGTTTTTTTGTCCCACTCCTATTAGTAGGTGTCCGTGAGCTTTTCCAAGGTGAATGGAGAGCCAATGCAAATGTCATTCATTTTATATTACACAAGAGGATAAGATAAATGTAAAGCGGTGAGTCCATGGCAGTGATATAAAAGTGAGCATTATCCAAATAAAGTGTTGAGACTATGATAACATACTTTAATTGTTTTTGCTCCTTTATGTGGTGTAAAAATAAAACTCTACTCTATACCTTGTAGGGCTAGGGGTTCTGTAGTGGGTGGTTGTGAGTAGCTCCATTCAGCGCGGGGACACGCCGTGATGGCGTTACTGTGCGCTTTATAAGCTCTTTATTAGTATTATTATTATTATTATTATTATTATTATTATTATTATAAATCTCGCAATTAGCTACTAATCCTGTTTTGTTATTCTAGAACCTTTCAAGTTAATAGTTACATAGTTATTCATCAATACACAGAATTCACAACCCACCTATCTGAATTTTTTTATGGCTTCTAGCCCCTGATTTTAGATTATGTGTGTAAAGAGGAAGGTCACCATGGATTAGCTAGGATGCAAACAAACCGAGTGGGCCAACCTCACCCTGTGGGTAGGTACTAAATTACCATCATTATTTCTATAATCTCCACTGACTCCATAGCCAGAGTACCTCTATACCTGTTGTATTGTACTGTCGATAGTACCCTCCTCAGGCTCATATTTCAACCAACATTAGGAACCTGCACTGTACCTATGTAAGCAGTGAGGTACAAAATTAAAGTCTCAGTACACCATGTAAGAAGATAGTTGAAAACATTTCTCCAGAACTTTGACTTGTATTGAGTTTTTTTTTCTAACCTGCCTGATACATGCCGTGGAAAATAGTGTAGAATTTGTGTGTATTCACGTTCTATAGATTTAAAAAAACTAAGCAGAAAGTGAAAAGGATTTTTCTTATGAAACTGTATCCGATTTATGATTGTCTGGGCAGTGATATTCAGCAATTGTATTATTGTTATTATTTTTATCTTGTCAGGACAGCAACCAAAAATTGGTTACATTTTTTTCTTACAGGAACTCTAAGATGACACAATGAGTACCCCCTCCTTTTGAGCAGTAAATAGTTAATTATAAAGGATTAGCATACATGTACAACGTTTGGTGGCCCATGCACATATATCTAGGTATCTAGGTGAGCTCAGGTGGCACAAGGCTGTCCACCTGAGCTCACCTAGATATCTCACTCAGAAGCTGACGATTTCTGGAGGCTCCAGAAACACTAGAGGCACAAACAATCTTTTGCTAAAGCCTAAAAGATTCCGCAAGGAAAAAAAACCTATAAACGCTCTTTCTCAGGAATGGCTCCCAGGATTTGGAACTCGCTCCCCCCTGAAATCAGACTCATCCCCTCTACCATACTTTTCAAGAAAGAAGTAAAAGCGATCCTCATGGCTAAATGCACTTGAACCACGACGGGGGATCAACTTCAAAGACTCGATACTCATCTGTACTACTTGTTCGAACCCTTTGCATTTTTGTTTGACTTTGAAATTGACTTACTTGATTGTTTATGATATCACTTCACTGTACTTTTAACACTATTGATGTATCTGTGTATATATGCTCCCCTCCTCTGTAAAGCGCTCTGATATCTGCGAAGATCTTGTTCGCGCTATATAAAACTTTCAAAATAAATAAATAATAAATAAATAAGTAACAGCGAAGTATGTCTACCAGTTTCATTACAAAGATGCAACACGTGATGAGTTAATCAGGGAGCACTGTCACTTTAAATTTTGCAATGTTTTACCTTGCCACTGTCATGTGATCAAGGCTCAAGCGAGCCGAAACGCGTAATGGCGACAGGGGACGTACAATAAAATTCTTTGCGCACCATTCCTTGGGTCCGTGCCCGTCAATAGAGGCAAGCCTGTGAAAGAACGGAAGATTGCGATATATGTGTTTTACTATATATAAACATATCACCTACTGGCGGTGGCCAGTAGGTAGTTATAGTTAGAACCTTATTTCTATTCAAAAAGCATTTTTTCTTTTGCCGATATCTTTGGCACCGGTTGACGAATATTCGCAAAATTTTCTAAACTAATGACCCACTCAGGTCAGCTACTGTCTTGAAGGTATCAGGGTGATTCGTTAAGCGTGGTTGAGAAAAAAGGGGGTCCCAAAACGTGTTTTCTACATGTTAATTTCCATGGGAAACTTTAGACAAGGCTACAGTCTGAACTGCTGAAAGGAACTACACCAAATTTGGCAAAAAGGTAGCGCTGTCTCCTGCGCTGCCTTTCTTTTAAGCCCCCAAGTGGGCCAGGTCCCGGGGGCAATGTATAAATGTTATGCGTGGGCCTGGGGGCCCCCACATCCCTGGGACCGCCACCTCCCCAGGGTTTTTCAGAAAAAATGCGCGGAGGCTCTTGTCCCCCCACACTGCCCCGGGGACCACCACCTCCCTGGTGTCACATGGTTGCTAGGGGCACGGTCGACATCCTTAATGTTAGCATGAGCCCGGGAGCCATGATACTGCTTCTGCACACGTGACTAGACGCTTTCTCTTATGAAAAAATATATTTACACCTTTCACATGAGAACTGTCTGCTGCGATCGCTTCCCGCTTATTCCTGGAGTTTAGTCTGAACATTGTAAGCAAGGTCAATCAACAATGCCCCTTGTTATTCTGTTTTGGTCATGCCCTAGCACATAGACAAAATATACCCTGCAGCTGCTGTTTGCGGAAATCTTGTATTTTGATATTACGGGACTGCATGTTTAACACAGACACACTTGGAGAGGGACTTTTTAAAGGCATGGGGTCTGCTGACAAAGCCCAGAGATATTCTCTTATAGAATAATACATATTTGGTCCATGCGGTGGAAGCTTGGGCACAGTAGTCACGTATCCAATGTCTTTATAAGATAAAATCTCCCTTCATAATGTATAGACTTGCTGCTATGCTGACAATATTTGTATTATGCATTATTACCCTACTAGTGGCAAATATAATGCATTTTAGAACACGTTAGTTGAAATAAATATGTTAAACTAATTCAGTGACTCTGTCAGATCTTGTTGTTTTTACTGAGAGATCCGGCAGAGTTGTGTTCTGGGCTGTCTAATCATTTGTTTCTCCATTTGTGAGTAGGAGAGCGAGTGAGACACTATAGGTAGTCGGTCCTAGGCTCGTGTATACTAAGGCGGTAGGAAGGCATAGCCCCTATACACCGAGGTCCCACAATCCTATGCACAGTTCTGTGTATGTGCAGAATCCCTACAACATGGCACCAACAACATTTTAGTCTTACACAGGTAGGGTTGCAAAGGCTCTTGGATAAATTATACAACTACACCACCGCAAATAAATTAGAGGTTAACCTAAAGAAAACCCAAGTGGTTACCTTTGAAAGAAAACGTAATGTTTGCAGTGGCTGGTCGTATAACAATACGAGCCTTGCGACAGGAGGCACATATAAATACTTAGGGGTTAACTTCGACTCATGGGGAAACTTTGTCAAACAGCGCAGTGAGATATCAGTAAAAGCCATGATCTTACAGGTGACCCTCTTTAAGCTCTCAAAAAATTTGTCTGGCCCAAGTTTATCACCGTTACTGAAAGTCATGAGAGCAAAAATTGGGCCGTCCTTGTCATACGGCATTGAGATTTTCAGGGGTAATCTAAACACCAACTTAAACCAACACGTGACCAAAATTTATAAAAAAGTCCTCCATTTGCCAAAAAATGCATCTGCTGCCCAGATCAGATTAGAACTGAGCTTATTAAATTATGAAGTCTCTAACATCGGCTCATACTTAAACCTTTGTCATAAACTTAGACAAGCAGACATAGGCTCACTAGAGTCACTAGTTTGGCTAGACATTACCGAGAAAAATCCAGGGAGCTCGTATGGTCGCCTTTTTAAAGATTCCATCCGCGAAATGTCTGTGGGCGACCCATGGGCCCTTAACCCTAGCACAACAGCATTTAAAAGGAGCATTAAGAAATGTGTCAGAACGAGTTCCCTCATCATTGACAAAGACATTTTACCAAACGCAGACACGCATGGGCAGTTATAAATTCTAATGGGCGGCTATCTCCTGCTATCTACCTGTCCTGCACTTACTCTCTGTATTTAAAACTTAGCTTCATGGCTATCAGATTGGGTGACTGGCAATTCCTAAAAGATTTGCTCTCTTGGCGTCGTATGTCAGAAGTTTTATTGTGCAGAGGGTGCGGCAAGACGGCTGAAACCTTGGAGCACGCGGTCTGTCTTTGCCCCGCCCTTATGTCACAGCACAGACGTAAATTGAAAACAGAGTGGAACAGGTTGGGTATTCGGACCTGCAGACAGGCAATTATTGCAGCTCTGAACCCTGAAAATATAGCTTTAAACATAGGCCTTACAACCTATATACGCTCTGCATATCGTAATTTTATGCATGCTTCTCCTTTTTAAGCAATAGTTTAAATTAAATTGCACTCTATGTCTAAGCTGCTAAAACTGTTTTTATTTGATCGCATTTTATCATAACCCGCTGCTATTGATGTGTTTGCTGCTGAGTTTTATCTGATTTATTTTATCATAACCCATAGTTATTTGCTGAATATCAGATTGCTTTTACAAGCCCAACATTGCTAATTGTCAGTATCACAAACCTCTTCTGTTTTAATGTTCTGTTTAAAGCTATGCTGACCGTGCTTTTTAATCACCCATATGTAATAAGAACCCGCATAACGCGATTTGGAAGATCTTCATTTAACCACAGTTGTTTTATTGGTTTGTTTTTTCTTAATAACGTGTACTGTTGTCGGAATCATTGTGGTGTTCTTTTAAGGATATTTTACATCCAAATAAAGATTATTATTATTACTAGGAACATTTGGTCCAGTACTTACATGTGAGACCTCTGAGTAGTGCCTGTACTTATCCACTATACCCTCCCATCAATATCAGAGACGTCCGTGGTGCAAGGGACAAACCTCCTGTATTTGAGATTTATAGGTTTTTCAAGCTTGAATTTTAAAAGGTACTAACTACAACCTGACTTTGTGCTACCGTTTGGCTTACTGTATTTGTCATGGCTGTTAACATTACAGCACCGAAACGTGCAGCTGTCACAGCACATTTGACCCAACACAGAGTGCCCATTGCTGGGGCAGACTTTATTTTTGTTGTAGAGGCAGATGCTGCTTACCGCTTTGAGGTCTTTTACTCTAGGTTAAAGTTCCGGCTGTGGACGGTACTGATCAATTCTTTCATGAGAATGAGCTAGATGTAGTCCCTGCGAATTACTGTCCCTATAATTAGCTTGAGGTTCTGTTGTCGGCTTGACAACACACTATCTGGTTTAATGGCATCCTTCCTCACCCTGTTACGTCGGTCCGTCTCGGCCCATTGTTAGCCACCAGGACAAGGGGGTGTAATATTTAGTCCTCTCATGGTTAATACTGTGATGGGGTAGCAACCTCAAAATAGATATGAATTCCCGTTTTGGTTGGCTTAAAAGTTTGAACAACTCGATGCTGTTTTTACACACACGTCTCCTGTAGATAAACACAGAGTATTGACGATGAGTATGCCGAAAGGCTTAGGGCCAGATGTATCAACATTCCGTTTTGCGATTCCTAAATAGCGATTTTTAAGGAATCGCTATTTAGAAATCGCAAAATGGTATGTATGTAGAAATTCGCTTTTTTTAGCGATTTCTTAAAATTCCTTATTTGCGATTAGCAAATTGCTAATCGCAATTAAGGAATAATTTCCCATTCATTTCTATGGGCCAGGAGGCCCATAGGAATGAATGTGAAATGATTCTCAATTTGCGATTCGCAATTTGCTAATCGCAAATTGAGAATAATTTCAAGGGTGCAGGGGTGTCTCAAGAACACCCTGCTGCACCCCTGAAAATGACATGTGTGCGCATATGGCGCACATACATGCCCTAAGTGCATGTATGAGCGTCACATGGCACCTTTACAAATTACATAAAGTGCATTTATAAAAGAAATCGCAAATTACCACCAACTATAAGTTGGTGGTAACTTGCGATTCCTTAAGGGCATTTTGGATTTTTTTTTGCTTCATACATTGCATTTAAGGAATCGCAAAATTTGCGATTCCTTAAATGCAATCGCAAAATAAGGAATAGCAAATTTTGCGATTCCTTATTTTCACCCAAATTCTTTCATACATACCATTTTGCGTAAATGGGTTCGCAAACGCTGAAATTCTGCGAATTTCGGTGTTTGCGAACCCATTTGGCCTTGATACATATGGCCCTTAGTTCCAAATTTGGCTGACTGTAACACCGGAGGAGGCGTGTTCGCTGAGGTATATTCCCTGTGCTTTGGTACCCTTTCCATGATGGTCTTTCTGACTGTAATAAAGAAAGTTCAAGAGGAACAAGGAGCGGAAGCCAAGCTGGAGTTGGGTATGAGACTGGCGGGGGCATTCCCTGTCGTGTCTGATATGATCCTAGCAAATCTTGAAGGGGAAACAGTGACCTTACAAGTAAGTCTGCGTTTAGAGGCATTTCCTGATGTGGGTAAACCACGGGAATTGCCGAAAAGGATAGCTAAGGCATATAAAGCCTTGGTCCATAATAATTCGGGGGTTAAAGCTTTTACTCAAACTCAACAACCAAGTCCCAACCTGAGAAGGAGGTGCGACCATTCTTTCCAAAAAAGAATTGGAGTAAGAATAAGTGGCAGCAACAATAGAAGCAGAATTCGCCTGCTGGTTCACCGACCCCTAACACTTCTGAGCATAAATATGATTTGCGTGACTGCACTAAACGAAAGACCCCGGAAAGATTTCAAGTTCCTGATCCTCTTTCTCCCTGTTCCTTTCAGGAATCATCAGACCGCAGTTCGGTGGAAGGGAGCATCAGGATTGAAGACAAGGTGAGTCCAGTCAACCATGACAGGATCCACAGAGACAATTTGAAGTTAAACCAAAGACGGAGGGACAACCACCGCATCGTGCCCCGTTTAAGAAGAAGACAGCTGCAGCTTTAATGGCGAAGTATGCCTCAGACAGTGAGAACCCTACTCTTTGATTGGAGATGGGCTGTGCCTCTCCTAGACAGCGTGGCGGAAGTTACGATGGTGTGGGAGGTACTGCATCTGGAGGCGACAGCAACTGATACTTTTGTAACAGTAGAAACAGCAGATACACGAGTTGCACCACCTGACAGATTATATGAAGTCACCCTCCAAATTGAGGGTGATATCAGGCATAAAGTTAAGGGGCTCTTTTGGGAACACCTAACTTCTTCAAATGATATTTTGTTAGCGGAGGCAGATTGGCCATCCCCGTTCGTGTTAGCATCTTTACAAGGGAGGATGTAATATTACCACACTATTCCTGTAATGTCTCGGAAGAGGCAAAACAGAATTACGCGTCGGAATGGGCGCTTGCTTTGGTGCCGGCCGGCTGTGTATCATAATCAAGTGGGCTGGGACAGATTTTCTCCGGCACATGAGATACCTTTACATTCTATGCCTCAGCTACATGCTCAATATCTCATCAAACGCGAGGCCTAAGCTGCCGTTAACTAAATACTAAAACAATTGGAATATCAGGGTGTGATTGAACCCTGTGTTTCAGCAATGAATAATCCTTTTTTCCCGATAGTGAAACCGGATGGCTCCTTTCGTATAGTATTGGATTACAGACATTTGAATAGTCTTCTGCGCACATTTGCAGTATAAAACGTGCACAGTTCTGCTTTGGTCAATAATAAAGTACACAAAAGATATAAGACAACCCTAGATATTTCCAATGGCTTTTACAGTCACAATCTAGCTCCAGAGAGCCGTGACTGGACCGCATTCACTGGAATCAACAGCCAAAAAAGATTTGCGCGCTTGCCTGTGGGGTATAAGAATAGTCATGGGGTTTTTGCAGCATTTGTGGTCTCACTTTTACACAATATAGACCCAGATGCTTTCTCATGGTGGATGACATATATTTAACGGATGATAAGTTGATTCCACATCTAGTCAGTTTTGATCACAACATGATGTCTTTTGCAAATTTTACAAATTTAATTTTGCGAAATCACTCATTGCCTGTTTGACAGTCATATTTTTGGGTTACAAACTCAACAATGAAGGTAGGGGCTTGGCCCCTCATTTCTTGGAGAAATGTGCTCATTGCAGCCTCCTTCTACTCTGAAAAAGTTACAATCTTTGCTGGGTTTCTTGAATTTTGAGCGTACTTATATATCCGATTATGCCCAGCGTGTCAAACCAAACTATGCTTTGATACAACCAACCTTTAGTTCTGCCAGCTGGCTTCCGGAGCATACGGTGATTCTTCGATCTTTGCAAGCAGATATGCTTACGGCAACATTTCTGTCAACACGTGACAATACTACAAACATAGTCATACAAATCATTCCAGATACAGTGGGTGTCATGTACTTGACGTTCAATGAAGGGGATACAGTCCCCACTGCATACAAACCACACTTGTGCACTTCAACCGAGATGCTTTTTTCTCCAACTGAATAAGGGCCATATGTATCATGCAAATTCGCAATCGCAAAGGCCGAAATTCGCAGAATTTCGGCCTTTGCGAATGCGAATTTGCTAAATGGAATGTATGAAGCAAAACTGGTGCAAAATAAGGAATTGCAAAATTTGCAATTCCTTATTTTGCAATCGCATTTAAGGAATTGCAAATTTTGCGATTCCTTAAATGCAATGTATGTAGCAAAAATTTTTTTAGCAAAATGCCCTTAAGGAATCGCAAATTACCAGCAACTTCTAGTTGGTGGTAAGTTGCGAATTCCTTGAAATATGCACATTTTTACATTTTTCAAAGTGCCATGTGACGCACATACATGCCCTTAAGGCCACATGGGCACCCATGCATATTTCAGGGGTGCAACAGGGTGTCCTTTGGACACCCCTGCACCCTTGAAATTATTCTCAATTTGCGATTAGCAAATTGCGAATCGCAAATTGAGAATAACTTCCCATTTATTCCAATGGGCCTCCTGGCCCATAGAAATGAATGGGAAAGTATTCCTTAATTGCGATTCGCAATTTGCTAATCGCAATTAAGGAATTCTAAGGAATCGCAAAAAAAATTCGATTTTGTACATACATACTCATTTGCGATTCTCAAATAGCGATTTCTTAAAAATCGCTATTTGAGAATCGAAAATGGGTATCTTGATACATATGGCCCTAAATCCTTACTGTGGTACGGATGGCGATTCTAAAAGAACGCTCTCTTGCACAAGGTAAACACAAGGTAAACGCATTTTTATGGTTTCGTCTATGCCAGCTCTAGAAGCAATGACCAAGGCAAGTGTTACAAATTCGAAGGCTTTACACCCATGTTGGATTCAATGGGCAAGTTCATTGACATTGGCTGATTTCACCTTTATCTTTGACCCATCTTTGCAGACACAAGAGTTTTTACAGTTCGAACAGGTTCATGAACCTCCATCGTCAATGCTTCCTATTGAACGGTACAAGTGTATAATTTACACCGACGGATCTGCTCAGCCGGCAGTAGGCTCAAAGCATGCCTATTCAGCTGCCTGTGCCAAAGTCGCAGGTACAGTGGTCGACGCACCAGCAGTTTGCTTGGTCGTGTCAAAGGAGCCTTCACAATGGACATCAGTTTCTTCCAGCACCGGCCTGGGAAGAAACTGATGTCCATTGTGAAGGCTCCATTGACACGACCAAGCAAACTGCTGGCGCGTCGTAACGAAAACGGGGAGATTGCTCTTCGTCCGACTGCGGAATTACTGCCCACCCCCAAACGGAACGTATGTTTCCCAGTTCCCTTATGGGCTATCAAGGCTAGTAATAATTAGGCATTATTCAGTCCTGATGATGATCCCTGTAACTTTTAAATGGGATCGAAATGCCGTCGACAATTACAACACCATATACTGTGATATGTGTTAATTACTATAAGGCTAGTAATGGTGTGAATGGAAATTCTGTTATTGCAATATTCACAGAATACAATAGCTCTTGCCTAAAAATCTTGTTCTACTTTCTGTCCACTCTGCTCACTATGACAATTTGTAAATGTTTGTGTACAGGCTTGTGCCCTTCTCTAAGAAATTGTTGAAGGTATTCTCTCCGAAACAATTGTTGCTTAAATTAAAAATTGGACCTCTGCCCGGCTGGGCAAGTCAGTACATAATATAGTTTCCATTGTGTCTATATTTAATCTGCTCTTGAAATTCCTCTATGCATGGGACCACTGTTGCTCTCATTAATCTCTTACTACAATGTCATCTACACCAAATCCTTGCAGCAACTAGGGGATATGGAGACTGCTATTGATATGTTGCCAGTTGTATCCTTACCTTTGACTGCTGCTCACTCGGATTATGACTTGCTACCACTGGAGCCCTCAGAGTCCATTCCTGATGATGCACTACAGTCATCCTTCAATCCTGATCAACCCCCAATGTTCCGCCTGGGTTAAAGTGGTTATTATATGGACAGAGATATATTTTCCTCATCTTCTTCTTCGTCTTCTTCAATTTCCACGGTGGAGGATCTCCCAAGCAGAATGTGCATTTTCTTTTCTTGGTTTCGACAAGAATACCTGGTGCCTCCTTGGACTTACATTTGGATGGCACTTACAATGATTTTTCTCTTTATGTGGATTGGCTTTGTGACTGTATTTTTTATTTTGATAAATGGCCATTATTTACCTGAACGCTCTGCTGTACATTTGGTAGATTGCGTTCCTGCCCCTCACACTTCATTGCATATATTGAACCGCGATAAGACTCACTTAACATTTCAGCTTTTCTCATTGTTGACGGCATTGTTTGGGACAAGGTAGCTTATGAGATTTATGGTCCGACCGAGACCACAGGATGCCATAAGTCTTTCGAGTGTTCCTGAGTGACGTCATCACACCTGGAATGCATTCTGATGATTGGTATGTTAATGCTGTTTATTCACTGTTTTCAGATCTTAAGTATTATTCTGCTTTCGAGACTGAGAATTTGTATTTAAATTATGATAATTACTCTGATTTATTCTGTTATCGACATTATGGTCATAATTTTTTGCATAAATCAAACACAATTAGAAATCCTGTTAATTATACCAAGTGGGAGTATTGACTGGCACCATTTCAGAAAAGTTCCCAAACAGAGCAAAATAAGCTCATTTATTTTCCAGGCTACAATCTGTCTGACCCTAAGTCATACTTTTACAAATTAAGTGCGCCAGCCGACACGAAGTTCATGGTGTCTCAGACTAAATTAATTTATTCTCCCAAATTCATAGCGGATTTGGCAATAAAAGGTTATGATTTCTGGAAGGACCAGGTGGAATTAAACTCTGTCTGGGGAGCAAAAGATTGACCTGTACAGGGTACTGAATTCTTACATTGTGCATGTTTGAAACCGTCTCAGTTGATCTTTCTTAATCAATCTGTTCAACAGACTACATGTTATGGTTTGGCAATAGCCAAAAATTAAAAATCCCCCTCAATTCCCTCGTTGGCTGCTAATGAAACTTGGCAGCAATACACAAATGATACTCTTGAATCCTTAAATTCAGTGGTGCAAAATGGTTCCCTTAACACATCCACTATGGATCCATTAGGCTGGTTGATTTGCTCCCTACAAACTAATAATTGTCAAAAGCGATTTTTGAATGCTACTAGAGGATTTACGCTTAGAAAACCTGACCCTCGCTTCCCTCAATCACATTCAGCAACTACTTATTCTTTAGGTAGATTGTGTCAACAGTGGTTACAACATTTGTGATTGTCACCAGGGCTTTCCGCCCCACGATAGAGTGTCGGGGGCAGAGTTCAGTGGTCAGGATAGTAGGTAAGAGGGGCGGTCATGGAGGAGCTCCGGAGATCGCTGCCGCTCACATCGGCGCCGAAGCCACGCCCCCCGGAGAGAGCCATCCATGCCATACTGCATCTAAATCTGGTTAGATCGGAACTCATTTGAGCTTGGATAAGCTCATGTTGACTCATAGACACTCCCAGGCATCCCTCCCTATCCACAAAATGGGAGGAATGCTCTTGAAGAATGTGGGTAGGAGGCTCAGGTCATGCCCTAACTTCAATATCCTTGCCTCATTCATACAAGAAAAAATCAGAAAGTGTTGGAGAAAGGCTATCATTGCTGTAATTGTAATTGCATTTATATAGCACTTACTATCCCTGACGAGGCATTGAAGTACTTTACGATGAGTGGCACGCTACTCCAGAACCCAAGGTTAGTGGTTAATGTTGATTTACAGGGATAGGGTTTTAAAGAAGAGATATATGAAAAGAGTTACCAGTTAATTTCAGAAATACATTAAGAAGGGTTAAGACAGCCATGAGACTGAGAAAATGCCATACTCAGCAATAGAAGGTTGGCAGAGATTGGAAGGTAAGATGGTTACTCAAAATAGAAAAGAAAGTAATCAAGCTGAATTACATCAAGGTCAATTTTTTGTGCATGGTTTTAGGAGTGTAGCGGGGAAGTCTTTCTGAGATAGCAAGCAGTCGAAGGATGTGAGGTGTAGAAAGAAGGATATAAACTGTACAAAGAAAACAACATTATATATAGTGCTCCATTTCCAGGACATACAGCTTAAAAACGAGATTCACATCATTTAAACATTAAGAGCCCTAGTCTGATGTGTGGCAAGCCTCGATCAGCCCTTTTAAATGTAGGGGCATATTCACAAAGGAATTGGCATAGGGTAGCATCCCAAATCATTTGCTGTGCTGCCCTACACTAATTTGAAAGGACAGAAATGCACAATATTTACAAGATACCGTGCATTCCTGTTCTTTTAGCCAGCCCCGATGCACATTTTTAGCCGTGCACCAAGGCAGGCACCCTTGCACCATGGTGCAAGGGTGTCAGTGTTGTTGGCATAATTGTTTTTGTGCAGGAAGAAGCACCTTCCTGCAAAAAAACAATCACATGAGGTGTTTTCCTATTTTTATGTGTGCTGCAGAATGCAGAACACAAAAGAGATAAAAACGAGGAGAAATAAAAAAAAATTCTCCTAGTTACACTTGCTCTAGAGAGGCACAAGCTTTTAGCGATCCCTCAGGTTTACTGATGTTGTAAATCTGAGGCAGCGTCAAATTCAATGGGTATTGAGTGGCAACACCCACAGCAGCACCCATGGAACACCTCTTTCACGCAGAGTAATGCAAGCCATGCAGGGGGGCCTTATGTGGCCATCAGTGGCGGTTTTACCATTTGGGCAGTGGGTCGTTGCCCCACTAATAGGTATTGGGCAATTTATTTGAGCGGCGCGATAATAAAAGTTTTATAAATTAACGCGCCGCTCAAATAAATTGCCCGATAATTATTGCCGTGCGGCCGTGGTGTCAAGCTTCACTCATGTCACAGTATGGTCACCACTGTCTGACACTGGGTGGCGCTGGAGTGCCGGCACAGTGCGCACTGCGCATGTGGTGTTTGCCCGGCTGCCTTTCTGCAGCTAGCAAACTCAGTGGATTTTAAAAAGCAACACTGCAGAGTACGGGGTTTGCCTATGCAACATACCACAGTGCTTGAAAAATGAGTGGCGTTTTTTTATGCTCAGTCCAATCCTGATGCTGCTCTCTTTAGAGAGCAGCTCTCCTCTAAAGAGAGCAGTGTCAGGGTTGGCTACTACAGTACTACTGTAGTACTCTCCTGTAACAGTACTACAACTGAGTCTGTTCTCTTGTTCCCAGCAGTCTAGTGTCTCACCGCGGGGTTGGGAGCATCTCACGTGGTGGGCAAGCAATGCCCAATGACTGTAGTGGCTTAGTGTTAAGCCATTCAGTGATTGGGCATTTCTTAGTTTCTGGGCAAATCGGGCCAGCCCAAGGCCAGTCACCCTTCCTCCAATCCTCCTCGTGGTCGTGACTCGTGCGCTGCGCATGAGGGACAGAGACTGTCTGGTCTGAGGCCTCAACACCTAGTCGTCGAGTCTGTCATCACCCACCTGCACTAGTTGAATTATTTTTGGAGCGTTCAGCGTTGTTGGACGAGGACGTGTGAAAATAAATTCCGACCGGACCTGCAGGTATGGACCTGAAAAATATAAAAGTTAAGTTGACAATCTATGCTCAGGGCCCGGCTCCGGCTCAGGCCTCCCACCGGCTGGTTTTTAGCTTCTCAAAGGAAAAACCCAGTATTGTGTGGATTTGTTTCCGACAGGCCGCTAAATGGGGAGGCTCGGTAAATAAATAAAAAAATAAAGGAGATGAAAGTGGGACAAGTCATAGGCTTTAACGTAACTGTGGCTCTGGGGCATGTTTGGCGTAGTTTTCGACATCTGAGGTGTACCATGCAGCACCCAAGCTGTTATAACAATAATATGTGGCAATACCACCAGAACGTCACCTTTCCTTCACTGTGTCTGCGCAAAGTGTACAAGTATATACGGGTCACAACTGCACCGGTTCAAGCCTTTCAGAGACACTTCATCAATAATATATGCTTGTAGTCGCAAGAGCCAAAACCTCCTAGACCCGACTCGCAATTCAAAAAGAAACACTGGGACAGTGAATAACCCATTTGTTTAGATACATTGCTCAACAATTTGTGTTCACGCTCGACTTTGCTCAAGAAAGCTCATGATTTTATGACCAGTCTTTATTTTTTTCATATTCATTCATATTTGTATGTTGGGGAGAAGTGGGAAAGTGTTAGTATTACTGCCAGAGAAACTGGGGAAACAGGTTCAAGTCTCGGCATTGACCAACTATTCTGCGATTCTTGGCAAATTACTTAATCTCGCCAAAAAATATGAATCCGACCTTGTGTAATGTAACTAGTGCTCTTGTAAAGCGCTCCAATCCCAACCGGGAATTAAGTTGTGGTCAAAGAAGACAAAGATCATGAATTCCCCTTGAAACGTAGCCTTATGTTATGCCAAGCTTTGTGGTGTTATTGTAGGCAGATAGATGAGAGACTGGCAAGCGGGCAGGGTGCCAGTGAGGGAGAGCGGTCTAAGAAGCAGGCTGGTAACTTACCAGTCTTACCACCCGAATCGGGTGGTGCTGAAGCATCTTGCTCGCTTTAATAGTAAGACTTCTTTTAAGTTTGTATTGCTAGATGGTGGTTTAGGTATTAAGAGGAAGGAAGCAAGAGTTGTTGTGGGGTTACATCTTAGCAACAATGATTTGCAGACATTTGTAGCAAGGTTTTAGATGTGTGTTATTTTTAATATTTTTCTATAGATGACGGCTAGGCCTTCTTCAATTCTGCCAATACAATTGTGGTTGATGATGCCACATTCAGGCATGATGACTTTGCAGCATGTGTATGCAGAGTCTTTGTTTAGCTATATTTCTTTTATGGTGGCAAATACTGTTAATGGGATAATTTGCTGTCTCGCATCCATGAATCATTATTAGCTTTCGTGCTGCTTGGTTGTATTGTGTGTACATCAATATTACCTTATTACAGACGTGCTGATTTTAATTACAAAAAGTGAACACTCTATTTAAATGCTGCTAGTTTGCGTCCTGTTTATTTGTTTATTTGTTTGTTATTAAAATACATCTGTGAGGTACTCAGCAATGCATTGTGTTTCAAAGTCTGTTATGAAGCTCTGTGGTTATGATGAAGATGAATAACAGCTACCTATGTTATATGACACCACTTTATTAATGTAATAACTGCACTTTCACAATCGCTTTATTAACCTTCCTGCTTTCACAAATTTGCTTGAAAATGCACCATTTGTCCACTCTTTTTTCAAAATTTTCTCGGGGGAAATCCCTCGAACCCTCCTTAGGGGGTTCGGGCTCGCTCGCTACGCTCGCTCACTACGGTGCAGTATGATTATCTTTTTACGCCACACCACTTTCAAATGTCACCAGCCGCTACTGGTGGCCATGTAAATATTGCTAAGCCCTGTGATTCAGCAAAACATCACAAAAGGTGATGTTCCGGTTGAGCACTGGGATTTTAAATATGCCCCATAGTCTTGAGTATCTCAAACTTGGTACGGGGTCTGCACAAGGTGATTCGGTGCAGAAAAAAAGAAAGGTCTCTTTTAAAGATCTTTCCTCATTATTCTGTAATTACAGTTTTTTCCCTCACTCTCAAAATATGAGTTATTTGGCAATGACTGAGAGTTTCGCGCAGATGCACATTCATATTTATACCCTGATTTGTCACCTAATCCCATGCAAGTGTATGTTGTGTGTGTAAATGTATGCGGCTATTGTAGTATATGCATTTTTCTTATAAGTGCAGCAGAGTGAGGAAGTCCTGTTGGTTCCATTTTGGATGTCCAGAGCCTGTTCCAGAGCACAAGATGACATTGGTGTTGTTTTACCAGACAGTGGAAGTGTATCAGGATGCAGGAGGGAGGAGGCCT
Organism: Lissotriton vulgaris; assembly: GCF_964263255.1. Taxonomy (NCBI): domain Eukaryota; kingdom Metazoa; phylum Chordata; class Amphibia; order Caudata; family Salamandridae; genus Lissotriton; species Lissotriton vulgaris. The sequence continues at coordinate 1,306,139,167 of NC_141694.1, forward strand.
AGACAGTGAAGTGAGGACAAAGGAGACAAGGCTGCTATAGAAACTCTATCAGGTGCTTCCTGTAGCACTGCCACTTGATAGATGGTGGGGGTGAATGGGCTACCGTCTGTCAGTTAGTAGGGTCTTTTTGGTAGAACCACCCTATTGTCTCTTTCCAGATCACTGTTTTGTGTCTGTGCATAGGCAGTAGCAGATAGCTCACACCTTTTTATGCCTCTGATCTGGGTGGTCCAGGCTGGAGACTACCACGCTGTGAGGAGCATCACCCCACACAAAAGGCTGTGTCTGCAGAACTGCATAGAGAGGTGCTTGAAAAAAGGAAGCCACCCCAAACCCGTTCTGCCGCCTGCAGAATTCGAACATAAAAAATTGCAGATTTTCTGTGGAGTTAAGAGCCACCATCTTTTACCTCACACACAACTGATGCAGCACAACCTTCTCCGCCCTTTAGACACCACAAATAGGTCACTCCATAACAGCTACATGACATGAATATGCATTTAGCACTTGATTCTTATATGGTCAACAATATTACAAATAAGTGCTATACTTGACATTATAACTAAAGTGCATTTACTGCAGGATTAGGGAATTTACTCAAAATATTTGTTTTACTGTATTAAACGAGAAATTAGTAAACTATCCTTACGTAGTAGACATGTATTGACTATAGAACTAAAATTCAACTTTCATAATGTGCAGCCTTAATACATTGAATAATGTTTACTGTTTGGAAAAAAAACATCCTCATATATGTAGAATGTGATTACTCTTGAAACGGCAAACGTTGATGTAATGTGTGCCCAGATGTTTCGTATATTTCATTTAAATGTAGTTCTTAGCCCTACTTACGCATGATTATCCAGAGGATTTACTGTATGTAATCCGAATCTAATGTACTAGTATTTCATATTCATTTGTGTTTAAATGTGCAAACACATATTAAATGTACATACTTGCTAATACTTTAAGTCGACATTTCAGGCCTACAATTCTTCATGGTGCATAAATGCTGGTTTTCATTTTCTACTACCTTGACCTTTCTTGCACGTATTCACATGCATTGTTAGTTGAAGAGTATATACATTACTATACTAGTGATAGCGAGATAGAGCCTGAGAAGAAGACCTTGACGAAAGAACACGGAGAGCCAAGGCGTTAACTGAAAGGCCTATTCAGCAATGTTACAACCTGGCCTGTGTGTGAGAAGTTGAGTTGTACCTATGTCCTGTGTGGCTTCCTTTGCAATTGTTGCAGTCTACAGCGTGAGAAGTGGAGAAAGACAACAGACCCCTGATGATGCGTGCAAAGAGGTATTACCCAAGAAGACTCGTGTGTGTTATAACTTAGTGGTCACATCTTTAGAGATCAGGGTCCCTTTAGTTCCCTTTAAGATTCAGTGCAGATCCCTTCAAATTCCCTCACCACACTTTCCCCTGAACTATGACAGGTTTAGACCTCTATACCTTCCGTGATTCTTTGCTGAGTGTGGCTTAGGCTCGTACTTACTTTCCTTACACATGAAGACTCTTGCCTGAGCATCTGAAATGCTGACACCATCCTACTTATATTTTCCTTGCCTAGTTCAATTTTCCTTTATGGAATTCTGAATTTTTGAGATCCTTTAGATTTTTAGAACCATCCATTTGGCTGAGACTTCACTTTAGGTGATATAGATTTGCCCATGTATAGACAAACAAACCTAAGACTCTTCTCTGAGCATCAGATTCTCTTACTGATCTTTTGTATTGCTGTGACTGAACTACTAGTTTGCCTAATATTGATCCGCCTCAATTTCTTTCATAGGTTGGGACTTCCTGTTGTTATTCTGCATCTTTATAGTATGGTGTTAAGAGTTTAATATCTTAACTTGATTCTAGATTTATAATAAACCTTCTTAACCCTAGCTTCTGATTCTTGGTCCTTATGGTGTACCCAAATGGGTTACATTGTTCATTGAATTTGATTGATGTAAATGTTAACTCCCATCACCTCTCAGATGAAAAATAAAAGGTCCTTCCGAGGAACAATGGTAAGCGAGTGGGTCCAGAAAAAACTGTATCAAATCTTAGCAAACGCAGGTGAATTGAGAGCAGACAGTATTGCATATTACCTGGTAAACCCAGAGTCAAAAGTGTCTATATGTCTGCAGTAAACAGTTGACACCCCCCCACCCCCCTCCCCAAAGTCAACCGGTGATCACAGGAGAGTTGCAGCATGTATGGTATAAAAATATCGAACATCTGGATAGGAATCGCGTATTTCATAAACATAATCTTCCTCACATGACACTGTTGCGGAAAATTCCTAAAGCAGTGCTAAGTAAGATGCCCACGCTTTCCCTACTGTAGAAACCATGCTTGGTGCTTTTGAACTTTTGCAGCATAAACAGGCACAAATAAAGTCACAGAAAAAGAGCAGTGGCCTGTGAAATAAAAAAAAAGCCTAAGGCAAAATGCTGTCAAAGCACGAAACTTAGGTCGACTGTAAGTAGCAAGCCACTCGTAAAACCAGTAATTTGTAATTAAATGACGAGGTACAATCTTTTCATAATCCACTCATACTGACCGTCACATGGAGTGTACACAGAATGACACTGAGAAGGAAGAAAGTAGAATATTTCACAGGGTTCACTCTTACGAACTCTGTACGGAGTAACAGTTTGTTATATGGCGCCCAGCGGAGGGGAGGCGGGGCTCCTTCAGTATTACTGTTGTTCCAGTCTCTGAGATGGAATTCGCCTCGCTGGTTATGACTGGGAAGTGGACCACAATGAGGAAACGGCAGTCTGCACTACATGTCGAAATAATTTTACCTTCTGTCATTTTTTATTTTTTTTTAGATGCAGAGCTTCATTGAAGTTAATTGCCGTAGCTGGCTGGGTGTTGAAAAACCACTCGACGTCAGAAATGTAGGCTGAAAAGGATGCACGTGAGTACGGGGGCTTTCCTCCCTTCACAACCATACTGCAGTCATGACACTACATGAATGTTAAGCTAACTTTGTGTGCGTGAGTCAGCAGATGAGTAAAATCACTGGCAGAAGCTCAATACAATAAAAACAACTGTAGAGAATGTGGCCTTATGGCCAGAGCTGCCGACTTCGGAACTGATGAATTAGGTTTGAGTCTCGGATTCGACTGAGCATTGTGATGTGAGGGTCATGTGACCCAGAGTTAATAAAAGTAAAGGGACGCGCTCACGTCAGCCAGTTAGGGACGGAGGCGAACCCCATGTGGTTAACCAATACACCGGCTCCTGTGCTCATTGATATATAGGTGTGCCCCTCAGTGTGTCCTAGTGCACCTTACAAGTGTTGGCGCTTCCCACGTTCCCAACACAACATTTGGCAATGAGGGTGGGCATGCCCTCACACCTCGGTGAGGCGGCCGCGAGCGTGTCGTGCTGCTCGCAGCGCTCGTGCCCTGACGACCGGCGCGGTCCTTTCCCAGCGCCCGGAGATCTGAGTGAAGCCCCTGTCCTGTGCGGTCGACGTGGCCTGGCGCGGCCGAGGAGGTGAGGCTGCCGCTGCGCCCTGCCCTGAGGAGCCGCCTGGCCCACTGCTGAGGCTGCATGCAGCGTGTGTAGCGCCGCCCGCGTCGTGCTACAGCGGACGGTGTTGCCCTGCCAACCCAGAGGAACGAGAGGCTATGGGAGGCTGCAGACGCGATCTGCGTATTGTGCCCAACGAGGCACAACGCGCGGTGCGCACAGGCCCCCCCCCCCTGCCAGCGCTAGTGCAGCCACGTGGTGGGGAGACCAGAAGGCCTAGGCACAGGCCTCTGTTAGCAGCCCAGAAGGAGGCCTTAATATAAGCCCCGGCCCATTCAATCCAGCCCTGCTACACATCGCGTGGGGCTGCTGTCTGGCCACAACCAGTGCCAACAGGCCCAACGCCTACACTCTGAGGAGCGCCTACTGGGTGTGGAGACAGGCCGCACCATTGGGGAAAACAGCATAAGGAGGAACAGGCAATGAACTGCCCTAGCTGCTAACACACACACGTGCTTCTGATAAAGACATTTCAAGGTTGCATGCACTAGGCCGGTGCGCTTGCCCTGCCACAGAGAAATCACCTGGGTGCCCAGGGGGAGAGGAGAGCCCGTCACCACTCAAGACCACATGCTAGGGACACTTTGTAACTGCGGCACTCCTACCAAAACACAGTCAAGAGCTCCTGAACCAGAAGCATGTTGCAAATACCTCCCATAGAGCCCTTCATAGTAGAAGGGTCGCCATCCTCCCTTGCGCCCAAATGGAAAGATTGGGTGGACCATCTGCAAATTTTCTTCGAGGCCACCAAAGTACACAAAGACCAGACAAGAGCAATGCTGTTGCACTTAGGAGGAAAGGACATACATAACATTGCCAAAACACTTGTGGAAGCCACGCCAAAGAACCACCACACATTAATCAATGCGCTCAATGGGCATTTCGAGCAAACGGCCAACCAGGACTATGAGAGATTAATTTTCAGACAAGCTCGACAGCTTCCAGATGAATCATTGGACATGTACCATGCGAGGCTAAAAAATCTTGCCTCCACGTGTGGGTTTCAGGACGAAACGTTAAAGATAAGGGGTCAAGTGATTCAGGGGTGTGCCTCCGCCTAACTTCGGGAACGCATTCTGGAGGAGTCTGGCAAGTCCCTCGCTGATATTCTAACCCTGGGGTGCACCAAGGAGCTGTCAAAAGCTCGAGCAGCTCACATGGAGGCGGCCCTCCAAGTCCCCGTGAAAACAGAACCGTTAACGCCGTGACAGCTAAGCCCGCGTTTCAAGACATCGCTAGCCCATGGAGAGCGGGCTGTCAACACCAATGTATACGTCACCGAAGATGGCCAAGGCATGCTACTAGGGTGTCGTGCTGCGGAAGATTTAGGGATAGTGACATTCGCCCTCAGTGTTTACCATGAGTCCATACAACACCTGCTGGAGGAGTTTTCCGAAGTATTTGAGGGCATTTGAAGGTTCAAGGAGAAAGAAGTCCATCTGCATGTTGACCCCACAGTTCAACCTGTCGCCCTACAACACAGAAGGATAGCGTTCCACCTACGGCCACAAGTTGAGGAGAATTGAAAAAGCTGGAGGCCGCTGAAATCATCGAGAAAGTCACCGGCCCCACGCCATGGGTCTCCCCCATGGTGTTCACGCGGAAACCAAAACAGCCTGGCACGGTGAGGATCTGTGTTGATATGCGCTTACCAAATGCCGCAATCAAACGCGAGCGCCACATTACCCCGACAATTGATGACCTCATTGGAGAAATGGCTGGAGCCTGCTGGTTCTCCAAACTAGACTTACGGTCAGGATACCACCAGCTAGTCCTTGACGTGGCGTCACAAAACATCACCACATTTTCAACTCATGTGGGGCTGCGACGCTACACTCGACTGAGTTTCGGGGTATCGAGCGCTGCCGAAGTGTTTCATAACGTGATACAAGAGTTGATCATGGACATCCCGGGGGTAATTAATGTAAGTGACGACATTATGGTACATGCCAAATCGTTACCAGAACACTCTCGCAAGTGCTGCAACGTCTGCGAGACGCTGGCCTCACGTTACATAGGGAGAAGTGCGAATTCCTAAAGAAAAAGCTCAAATTTTTTCGGTTATACTTTCTCCACTGAGGGAGTCCACCCGGATCCCGAAAAAGTGTGGGACATCAAAGACGCTGCAGCCCCTGCCAGCGTGACAGAAGTTCGTAGCTTCCTTGGTATGATAAATTATTGCAGTAGATTCATCAGAGACCTTACCACCCTGACACTGCCACTACGGGAGCTCACCAAAGACTCTGTTCCGTGGAAGTGGGGTCCGAGTCAAGACAAAGCATTCAAAGATATCAAAAACGTCCTTTCGGAGGCGACAACTCTGGCCTTCTTCAACCCTGAGAAAATGACCCAAATCACCATGGATGCGGGCCCGATGGGCCTAGATGCTGTACTCTTGCAGAGAAGATGTCAGGAGGAAGACTGGGCCCCTGTGGCATTTGTAAGCAGGCCCCTCACTGAGACTGAGCAGAAATACTCTCAAATATAGAAGGAGGCTATTGCAATCCATTGGGGGTGTCGCCACTTCCACTTATTTGTCTACGAAAAGCCGTTTGAGGTCACGACGGATCACAAACCTCTTGTTGCCTTATTTGCAGGAACATCCACAAAGCCTCCGCAGAGGATTGAGAAGTGGATGCTACAACTCCAAGACTATAACTGTAGAGTAGAATATCAACCAGGCTCTCGCAATCCGGCGGACTATTTATCCCGACATCCCAGAGCAGCCACTGACAAGGAGATGGAGGACGCCGCTGACACTGAAGAATATGTTAAATGCATAACAGCTTGTTCATGTCCATTCCCCTGTCCATGCGGGATCTAGCAGAAGCCACTGCAAAGGATGAATGCCTACAAAGAGCCAAAATGATTCTGCAAAATGGAAACTGGCACAAGGCCAAAGAGGAATGGAAAATCCTAACCATTCCGGCTTAGCGGATTATGGAAAACCTATACCACGTGAGAAATGAACTCACTGAAGACCTGACTGGCTGTCTGTTAAGAGGACATCTGTTGGTTATCCCCATGTCAATAAAGGACCGATGTGTACAATTGGCCCACGTGGGGCATCAAGGCATGGTAAAAACCAAATCACGACTTCGAAACAAGGTGTGGTTCCCATTGATGGACGAGTTGGTAGAGAATACTGTCAGATCTTGCTTGTCATGTCAAGTCACCGGAGACTTGCCTCATCCTGCTCCAGTCATCGCAGAGCCTCGGCCAATATCACAGTGGTCCTGTGTCAGCCTGGACTTTGGCAGTCCACCCGACGTCACACTCTGGTGGCCATTGACAACTATTCTAAGTATCCCGAGGTGGAAATTGTATCATCTCCCAGTGCTGCTGAAGTGATAACCAAGATAGAAAAGATCATAGCTGCCCATGGACTGATACAAGAATTGTGTACTGACAATGGGCCTCCCTTTCAGGGACAAGAACTGGCTGCATATCTCATGGTCCTTGGTATCCGACACCGCCGAGTCACTCCTCGCTGGCCTCAAGCCAATGGTGAGGCAGAACGGTTCATGAGGACTCTTAACAAGGTAATCCGAATTGCACATGACAAGAGACAGTCCATAGAGCTGGCCCTATTCACATAAATCCTGAACCATTGTGCCGATTGAAGGACTATCTCACATAAGACTGTTATATATATATATATATACATACATATATATATATATATCCTCATGACACAATTTGCACTTTGCACAATGGTATTGATTATGCATCATCCAGCATTGGATTTATCCAGTGATCCTCATCGTGTATTGTTTACATAAACGTAATTGCATTTGCACTTTAATATTATCAAGTGGTTAGTTGCAATAAGACGCTAATTCAGGGATTATCCCATGATGTTTGTGGCCTAAAATCTTTTTTCCGTGTCTATGATGTAGTGCAACACGTGGCCTCAACCTACCTATCAGAATGTATTTTCACTGAGCACTAGCACTTTAAAAATTGCCTCTTCCCCAGCGTGCGTCATGTGATCAAGGCCTCTGTGTAGGCCGAAACGTCATGCTGTGGTGTGCCGCTTCCTCGAGGGAACAATAAAGGAATATTGCTCACTGCACCTGAGGTCTCCTCTCTTCTTCCTGCGCAGCGGTTTCCAGCACTGGGCTCCGGGCGAGAGGCAGCAGGGATTGTCTCATATATATATATATATATATATATGAAATTCCTATCAACTATGTTTGTGGGATCATATAGTATTACTATTGCATTTTGTTATATTTTATGGTATGTTGCCTTAAAGAATGTCTTTTAATATATACATTGTTTGCAATAATGTAAAAAATCTGTATGCAACAACAGACTTCGATGTATAAGAAAAGTATGTCTTTCATGTCTATGAGACTGTGACATCACGTGTCTGGGCGGGTTAATTCTGTCACACTGCATTATAAAATTAAAAAATTCTAACTGGTTCACTTGCATGTGAACAAGGGCTTTTGAAGCCCGAAACGCGTAGTGCCCTCTTGCTACCGACTATGATGCAATAAAAGAACCTGTGTAGCGCATCCGTTGGTCCGTCTCCTCTGTTCCTGCGCCGACTTGACCTCTGGTCTGACTCGGAAGTGGTGTGTGGAGTCTTCGTGCATATATATATATATATATATATATATATATATATATATATATATATATATATATATATATATATATATATATATATATATATATATGCATGATTGATTAAGTGTACCCCGGTGGGTCTGAACTGTGTTATCCAATGTTCCAGCTTTATGCCTATAAGTTGTTTTGTTATTACATTCATGTTTGATCCTTGTTGGGGAGGACTGTGATGTCGCGACATCGTGACGACACGGCACGTCATGAGCGTGAGGGTCATGTGACCCCGAGTTAATAAAAGTAATGGGACGCCCTCACGTCGGCCAGTTAGCGACGGAGGCGAACCCCATGTGGTTAACCAATACACCGGCTCCTGTGGTCATTGTTATATAGGTGTGCCCCTCAGTGTGCCCTAGTGCACCTTGCAAGTGTTGGCGCTGCCCACGAGCCCAACACAACAAGCATCCTGTGATTCTGGGCGCATCACTTAATCGCTCAGTGCCTACCCCGAAAAACGTATCTGTGCTTGTGTAACGTCCTTGTGCTCATGTAAAACGCTCCAATACCTTCCGGTCGTCTTTGTTTGTGCTATATAAATAAGAAAAAAACTGAAGCGTCATGCATTTTAGGCAACCATGCAGGTGTGGAGAAACTCCCTCACTATACAAGGGCACCTAACAAGATTCCTTGTCACTACATAGTCTCTAGTGACATGCCGAAGGCCTTCTGATAAGCATAACATTTGAGGTGCCGCCTCACGAATTTTCAACCTGACTTCCAGCATGAGCGAGAAGCCTGCGAAGGACAAATCTAAAGTTAAAACTATTGCGCCATCTAGTGATCTGGGTGGGAAAACAACTCACCAGCATCAAAACATGAAAAACAGAAAGCTGCCAAGCCATCGTTGTTGTTTCTATCGTTTCAATGTATTCTCTGGAGATTTTGTAACGTGTTCAAGTGAAGAGAGATCACTGAGTTGAGACCTTCCTCTGCTCGCTTATCATAACGCTGTCATAGATTGTTTTCTACAAATTAATTAGTGTTGGAATGGTATACAATTCTTTTGAGAAGCAGTAAATCCTGTAAATGGAAACTTCTTCATTCTTTGTGAAGCTACTGGATGTAGTGGCGGTGGCACAATCTTCAGCTTGGGGTGCTGCCATCCATGTTACAACACTGAAGTTGTAGTTATTGTGATAAATCCAAGTAATACACAAACAAGTGTAGCAAATCAGTCACGCCCATCCAGCAAGAGAGTTATAAGTGCACAGTATGTATCTGGTGGTGCATTGGGGTCCATTTGGAGTACCCTGTTGCAAATATATTGCTAAAGCATTTTGTGGCAGCATACTATCATTTACAAACAGCCCATTTTCCATTGTAATGGACACTAAGGAGCATATTACCAACAACTAGCGATAATTATCGCTATGTTGGCTTAGCGGCAATATTATTATCGCCGAGCTCCGCCGATTTTTATCGCAGATAAACCTTGCTATTATCAAGGTTTATCTCAAAAGCAATAAAAATCGGCCGAAATGCATGAATACCGCTGAAAAGTCAGCGATATTCATGCATTACCGAGCTAATGCTCTTAGCCATGTTATCCACCTACCATTGGTTAACATGGCTAAGAACTGCTCTGGGCAGGCGTTAGCTTTTGGAGATATTCGGGCTTTGCACGAATATTTCCAAAAGTAGCTAATAGGAGATAGCGATGTTAGCGACTGTTTTCAGTCGCTAACATCTTGGCACGCCCACTTTGCATATCATTAGCGATAAATATCGCTGACATGCAAACCGGGCCCCAAGATGATCGCTATCTCCTACTAGCTGTCGCTAACTGGTGTTAGCGACAGCTAGGTAATAGGGCGATAAAATTATCGCCGTTTTAGCTGGAAAAATTCCCGCTAAAGCGGCGATAAGGCCCTTGTAATATGCCCCTAAATTAGTACAGACCTACAGTTTATTGGTAAAACTATATATCACACAAATGATACTGTGTGGAAAGAGGGTTTCAGCAGCAATTAATCATTTGCACATCACCAAGTAAAATATCTTGATTTCTTTTGATCCTATTAAAATCTTTGTTTCCATCACACTTAAGAATTAAAAAGTGCCCTTCATGCGTGCTTTCCTAACTGCCAATACATTTTTAACTATTTGGACAGTTTATTTACACCTACTTCACTTTTGTTGTGTGTTAGAAAAATACTACAGCCTTTCCTTTCATACACCCTGTAGACCAGCAAAATTGCCACATAGTTCACTTAACAAACTCCTCTCACTTTGCAAAGAAAAGTAAACATACATTTCCATGCTCAAAGAATAAGCAGCAATTTCTCAGAAGACTTGGAGCCTGATTCACAAAGGTAAACTTACACTTTTGTTTAAGTTTACGAATGCTTGCTTTCACAACGGGATTTACAAGTTGTATCTTTACAAGTGCATGGTGTCCACACATAAAAAGATAAAACTCATAAATCCCTTTGTGAATAGCAAACAATTGCAAACCTACACAAAAGTGCATGTTTACAATTTGTCAATCACGCCCATGATCTCCCATTTGATCTCTGTATTTTGAATGCACAGCTGTGACAAGATAAAACAGAATTTATAGGAATCTCTCCTTGATATAACGTATTTTGTGTTCTTGATTTTGACTATAGCGATTAGAGCAATGTGAATGTTTGCTTAAGTGTGAATGAAGCCATTAAGAAAATGGGGTGACCCAAAGCGTCAAAAAGACCTGGGTAGTAATTGTTATTCAAAAACAATGGTCTCAGACAATTATTTTTACTCAAGACAAATAAATCAAGTGAATATTCAAAACCATCTCTTAGTTGTGGGACATGTCCAACAGATCAGCCCAATTCATTCAATGAATGTTTATATACACAAAAACAAAAAAGCAACAGCAATAATTATAGATTCAGGGCAATTTTAATTCATCGCATTCATGGCTATCTCAATATATAAAAAGTTTTGGTTGCCCAAAAAGGGAAGTGCTGAAAATTGAAAATGTAGGGTGCTGAATAGAAAAGTAGAGAAAGAACATAGAGTAAAAATGTTTTTCAATTTTATATATACATGCAGTAAATTCGCACAATAGACAATTTACAAATAGCCTGGCGTGTAGCATAGATTCTAGACACTATTTATGGAGACATTGCTTCCAAGTTTGTATTGCACTAAAAGTGTGTAACACCATCCAGGACAGAGATTATACAGCGTCGACGTTTCGACGTTTCGACGCGTATTGAGGCCTTATGGCAAATTAGACCGTGACCATAAAATTGCCCTGAATCTATAATTATTGCTGTTGCTTTTTTGTTTTTGTGTATATAAACATTCATTGAATGAATTGGGCTGATCTGTTGGACATGTCCCACAACTAAGAGAAGGTTTTGAATATTCACTTGATTTATTTATCTTGAGTAAAAATAATTGTCTGAGACCATTGTTTTTGAATAACAAATAAGTGTGAATGAAGGCAACAGTTTTCCTATTTACTCACAGACTTCCCAAAAGCTCTGCTGCACACTAGCAGTGCATGCTCAATCCTTCAGATGCATTGCCTAATAATGTAAAGAATAGTGCTTCATTAAAGTTGTATCAGGCAGTAGCTCACTGTGCAGAGTTCTCCAATTGAAATATATTTTCTACCCGCTTTTGTTTAGTTTAGTGTAAATTAATGTAATGTTTTCGTAAATAATTAAGGCTTCTTTCATGGTCAGTTCAGTTGGTTCTTGTTACATAGAATACTGTAAATCAGGGGTCTTCAATCTGGGGGTCGGGCCCCCGCTAGTGGCACCTCAAGTGATCCTGGGGAGGGCGCCAGGCTATGACCAAAAGAAGCATTTGCTGATAACAGTGCTTTGCTTTAAGCAGGGAAATAAATGAGTGGTAGAAATCGCTCTGCAATGGGCTATCACTAAGATCTTCTGTCATTGATATCCTAACTGGGAGTATGTTTCAAAAAGGAAGGGTGCCTGAAACAAAAACAGGGTTTGGGCTCAATGGCAATAAGGACAAGCCTCACTAAACTAAATAACAAAATAATAACCAATACTGCCAACCTATTCAACCTTATTTCTTCGGAGAGGAAACGTATTTAGTTAAACAATATGTTCCATAGACCTCTTTTTTTGTCGGGAATAAATCAATTATTTTTAATTATTCAAATATCAAGACACATTTTTACAATTTTCAGCAAAATTCACATTTTTCATATATATTGGTTACACATATCAAAAATACAAAAATGAAATCACATAACAAAAACATTTCTAATAGTCACACTGTGGATACTTTTATTTATTAGTAAGGTCTGAACAGAATAGTATGTTTGGCATTCATGTACGTGGTTGCATTTTTAAAACGGTATCAGAATTTCTACCAATGTTTAAATATGTTTTGTGTTTAAATAAGTCGAGACATATTAAAACATTGCCAATTTAACAGAATAATTGTGAAAAATTCGGAGGGGGCCCTATTCATTTTATTTTTTCACTGGGGGTGGGGGCATTATAAAGTTTGAAGACCACTTCTGTAAATCTTAGTATGTGTAACCACATGGTAAACCCAGGAGGTAATTTTAAATTTTGTGAGGTTTAGGGAAATATTTCTAAAGACGGGTTTTTAATTTTCCAAGCAAAGTGTAACTTTGCCACAGTTATTTTGCCCCTATTGGAATATTGAAGCACTATACTATCTATATGTTGGCCCGTAGTGAAGATAAATAACGGACAATTGTGCATTATAGTTCAGGCTTCGTGCTTCCCATAACAAAGTGCAAAGCCTATAAAGTTTAAAATGTTTCTCTTTTGTTGTATAAGCAGAAAACATGCCCTATCCACAGCTGGTACGTTTTCCTGCTTCATAAAGCCAGGGGAATATGGCTCCTTCACTTAGGCGGGATTATGCTGGAAGTCCAAGGACTGGGCTTCTGAAGGCTGGAAGTGGGAACTATGCGGCTCATCAGATGAACGCCGTTGTGTTTCTCTCCTGTCACTCAAGGCCTTCATTGACATTGAGGAGTATAAGGTCCTGCAGAGTTCAGTTGGATTTACAAGGAACTCAGCAGTCATGTATTCATTTTTGAGAGTGAGAAGTGAGTCACTGTGCTAGACAATCCTGCTGGTGTTACTTGGGGCCGGTTTTGCATCCCCTTTTTAACAAAACCAGCATCCCACCACTCCAGCCTCCTGCCTGATGTCCATTACGCCAGTCCTGCCTTGGTGCCTGGGCCTATTTGTTCTCACAGTCCAACCCTGGATGGGGTACACAAGTGACTCTGGTGCTCGGGTGTCACAGAACGCTGCTTTTATGTTATATCCTTAAAAAAGGTAAACAGTAATTTTAAAATGACCACATCCCTGAACATAGAGCAGCAGTACACATTTTATAAAATAAAATAAGGAAAACAGCTGATAAGACATTAAATATTTTCTAGAGTTATTTTATTTATTTTTTAAAGCGCCAAGGTTTGGGTACAGTCTGCCAAGAATTCCACATTGGAGTGCTCCTCCTTTCCTTATGGTGTCAGTCTGGGTGAACCCGAAAATAAAGGGCAGATGAGGTCACGGGCAGGGCCGCCAACGCATCCTGATGTGACCATTGTATTGGTCACAGTGGGGCAGGAAGGTGGCCTTGTCACTAAATGAGGTGCAAATCACACTGTAGCAGGAGGGCCATCAAAGGTAGCCGCTTGCACATGCTGATTGATTGCTCCTACAGTGTTGCAGGGAAGGCCCCTGCCCACAGATACAGATACAGAAGGGGGGGGGGGGGGGGGGAGATCGTGACAACTGGGCTGGATGATCATGTGATATTTTTTAAGTTCGGACCTTCCTGCCATCCAGGGACGCATTTTTCAATTAACCGCATCGCTGCAGCGGCTTTTCCCGCTGTGTGCGGCAAATTTGAAAAAGCCGCGTTACATGACGAGCTCAGCTTGTCATCCGCAAACGACCACCGTGGCTGATGACGAGCTGAGCTCGTCATCAGCAGCGAAGAGGTTAAAGAAGCAGGGAAATGGACTGTGTTAAATTAAAAAAGTAGGGGCATGCCGTGCCCTTCTTATCCCAGCCATTTCTACCACTGGATGCAAGGAATAGGATGGGGTGATGTAAAACTATGAGAGAAATGTTTGTAATTTGCTCACCCCTAGTTCTATAACAATGTGGGACTCTTTGTGGCAGAGGGGTTTGTAAATCTCATCTCCACCCCACATCATTTTAGCTGTTATGTATTTTTTTTCATATTACAGAGGAAGAGATGTATTGAGAATATTGAGAGCACCACTACAACATTCTGTTGAACGCTTGAGTATACAACACTATTTTGTAACCTTTTCCTCGATTGAAATCAGTGTTTCACAGGATAATTTTATGTCCTCAAATTATGGAACATAACTCATTGGTTTGATACTATTCATGTGAAATACAGGTTTTTAAACTAAAGCTGCAACAATGTTAAAAGTATAATCAACATGTATTTATAATATTGTTTTGTTTACCAGTTTGGGTAGCTACAGAAGCATAGCACGCCAGAATGCACAGCTCAAACACTTGAGACAGTCCCACTATCAAAAATATCCTTGGCTGCGGTAACTGTGCATCGCTGTTTGAACGCTGGCGGTTTGGTCTGGTCTGGTGGAGGCGACCTTGGTAGCTGGGGTCTCGGAGTCCCAGAAATCCCAGCCCGGAGGAGGCGGAGTCTCAACTGTGCCGCGCGCTGAAAAGCACTGGTGACCTCCCACGGTGAGGGACACGCCCGGGCGAAGTTTGGGTCAAGTGCAGGCCCATACGTGCCCTTCAGTGGCCGGAGGAGGCTGGGCTGGTCCCCCCTCTTGGTCTCTCGCTCCTCAGATACTCTGTCCCTCAGTAGAGGGGCCAGCAGCGGCATAGCAATCAGCAGTTCCCAAAGAAAAGTGCATCAGGGAAGTACAAGGACTGCGCCTCAAGAACAGGTAGAAAGCAGCTCCTTTTCTCCTGAACCTTGGCCAACAGATTTACAGCATTTTAACTGGACACCGGGTATAACGGTGATCATGCTCACCATATCCCTTTGCTTAACTATATAAAGGAATGGTTTTCGAACCTAGGAAAAGAACCCTGCACAAAAATCATTCACCTATGTTTTCCTAGGTTCTCCCCTGTCTTCTTATACCCCTCCTATGTATATCCAACTGCGCCATTCAGGGGTTCCTGTTTCAAAAAGCATGACATCTGGTTTCTTTTGGCATGCATCTACTGTTAGTGCCTGGTTTATTTTGCATATATCTATGGTTTTAACACTCACCATCTTACCTACAGCTCACAATTCACCTTATATTCTACAGCTTGATATTGTCCTGGGTTTTGCGTTTTGGGTCACCGTTACGGTCCCAGCCAAAAGTATGTTTTGTTGAACTTAATTTAGTTTCTAGTAGTCATCGCGATAGAGTTGGACTGTCATGGGGAAACTGAAGGTGGTTGCATCAACCTCCAAGGCCCCCTCAGGCATTGTAATTACCATGGACTCCTTCTTGCAAAGGGCGACTGGGGTCCTGGACAGGTTGATAGAGTTAGTGACTCGATGTCTTTCTCGCTCTCCTGTTAATTGTCTTTTCACTAGCCCTCTCAGAACACTTTCATCGCTGCTCCCTGAACTTGTACCAAGCTTATCGTCCCCGCTGATTCTGCATGATGCAGGTAGCGCATTGGGCTTACCTGCAGCTTTGGTCTGTGCTACCTGGCCCTAGTTGAATCTTTGTTTACTCATGCACAGGGCAACTGCTGCCCCACTAAGTCACCTGCCATTCATCTCCCAACTTCGACCTGGGGAATTAGAGTAAGACCTGCAGCCGGAACCAAAAGAAAGCGCTCTTTGACCGGGGTAAAGGTAAGCACCCGAGAGATGAGGGTATGCAGCACAAGACACATGACCCCCAAGACATGGCGACTAGGATGGAAACTTTTTTAGGTTATCTACTGGCCGCACAGGATCTGAAACTATACCCACTTATGCATCGTCTAACATCCATAGAAATGACACTTTTCAACCTAAACTAGCGTATTTCAAAGTGGGAGAAAGCACCCCATGCTGAATCTGTTGCACTAATTGGTTTTGCCAGCACTGAGGCTCTTACTCTCAGAGACCAATGTATGAGGAGAAAGGAGCAGTCACCTCTGAAACCCATGTTGGAGAGTGCCAACCACCGTTCACGGTTCTCATAGCTCCCATAGAACTCAGCATCCCTATTAGCTGGGTCGGAAGGAGGAGGGGTCCTCTTTGGAGCATCCTAGCACGAGACATCACCATGGGACTCTGGGGGGGAAATAGTCAAAGAAGGGGAGGAGACTCTAAATCAGGTGGGGGGGGGGGTGTCAGGATTTGCAACACAGAACCTAGTTACTTCACATCTCCCACCTGAATCCACACTGTATGTAGTGGTTTTTGGGAAATGTTCCCGTGCTTTCACCGGGTGTCTCAGAAGACTTCTCTCAGTTAAAGAATGGCACTGGTAGACCCGCAACACAACAATTGGATTCAGGCTAGAATGATGCATTAATATGGTGCGTAAAGTTGACTGGGTAAGTAGGTCTAAAAAGAATTGCGGAGGAGACATTGTCATCGTCAATTATAAAAGACCGCATGTTGCTGAAAGGATCCTCTCTTCTACCACCTCAAGTACCACCTCAGGTTTTCATTTGACTATTGTGACCCTCCCCCTGGGATTTTTCTGTTGGCCTTTGTCGGCTGGAAGGAGCACTACGAGACACCATAAACAGGTCCAGCACGGATGGCAGATGGCTGCTTCTCACAAGCCTCTCTTTAATAGCTTTGCTCCCCTGGGTTTCCTGGATAATTGTGATTGACTGTCAGGGGTAGCCCCTGTGGAGTTAGCGATATCTACAAACCCGAGTGACTATGGGCCATATGTATCATCATGCCAATTTGCGATTCCTAAATAGTGATTTTTAAGGAATCGCTATTTAGAAATCGCAAAATGATATGTATGTAGGAAATCGCTTCTTTTTAGCGATTCCTTAACATTCCTAAATTGCGATTAGCAAATTGCTAATCGCAAATTTCCCATTCATTTCTATGGGCCAGGAGGCCCATAGGAATGAAGGGGAAAGTTGCGATTTGCAATTTGCTGATCGCAATTTAGGAATATTTTCAAGGGTGCAGGGGTGTCACAAGAACACCCTGCTGCACCCCTGAAAATGACATGTGTGGGCATATGGCGCACATACATGCCCTAAGGGCATGTATGAGCGTCATATGCCACCTTTGGATTTAAAATAAATTGCTTTTTCAAAAGAATTCGCAACTTACCACCAAATAGAAGTTGGTGGTAATTTGCGATTCCTTATAGGCATTTTTGCATACATTTTTATTTGATACATTGCATTTAAGGAATCGCAAAACTTGCGATTCCTTAAGTGCAATCGCAAAAGAAGGAATGGCAAATTTTGCGATTCCTTATTTTGCTGTGAAAATGTTTCATACATTCCATTTAGCAAATTAGCATTCGCAAAGGCCGAAATTTGCAGAATTTCGGCCTTTGCGAATGCTAATTTGCTTGATACATATGGCCCTATGTCCCGTTAGGCTGTGGTTCCTTGGTTAGGAAGGACTGTAAATTTACCTCATGGAACATAGCTGGTTTGGCAAATTAGATTTCAGATCCGGCTTGGATATTGTTTATAAAAAAGTTTGATGTGATTTGTTTACAGGAAACGTGGTGCACTTAGAAAATGTTTTTCATTGAGGGATACACGTATTTTTTTGTTCCTGCCATCCCTTCGAGGTCAGGAAGATCGAAGGGGGGTTTGGTGGTTTATGTCTCTTTACCAGTACAATGTGGAATCGCTGCGATACCCAGAGCTAACTCTGGTCTGCAAGCTCTGTCAGTTAGCTGCGGGTCATGTATATTGGTGCTTTTGAATTTTTATAACGCTACTTCCTCTCTACCAGATGTTTGCTATATATCTCTGCTGAGTTACTTTTTAAGAAAGCAATGCATCTTAGACTATAAAAACTTAATGATTACAGGAGATTTTAATATTCATCTGTGCAGGGACACAAGGGGGACAGGTTTTAGAGATATGGGTTGCCAACGTTTGATTGTAATGCACTTTGAGCATACCACTCAGGGAGACACTCTCAACGCCCCAGTGAACGGATTTGATTTAACACCCGCCATGTGCAAAATGAACTCTAACAGGAAGGCCATCAACCCCTCTTTTTCAGGGAGGGAATGTGACTCGTTTATCGATTTTATCTTTGTTTCAACCCCTCTTTTTAGGTTTCGACCTGGCGAGGGGCACGAAGTGCCCCTCCCAGTTTGAAAACTTTTGTTTTCAGTAGGGATCTTCAGACCGCCTCTGTTTCCAATTGGCTAGCTCCATAAATGGAGGCTAGCCATTGGGAGACAGAGGCTGTCAATCGCGCTTTCTCTTGAAAACGCGATTCGGGGGGCGTTTCTGGTGCTTTTTTTAAGCCCCGCCCCTTTGTTCCGGGCCGCGCTGCGATTGGCTGCCGGCCCGGGACACCCCCGTGACGTCATTCCCGGGCCGCGCTGTGATTGGCTGCCGGCCCGGGACACCCCCGTGACGTCAGCCAATCACAGCGCGGCCCGGGACCTCTTCGCTTCTCCCGCCTCTCTGGCTTCCCTGTCCCTCTCTCTCATCTCTCCTGTCCTACCTTGCCTGCCCCGTCTCGTGCTCTCGCTCCCATCCTTCCCCACCCGGCTGTCCTCCGCAGGGTATGAGTAAGAAGTGGGATGTTTCTTTGGATAAAAATGTACATTAATTTAACACGAACAGTGTCTGGTCACATCATTTAAAAAAATAGAATATCCTATTTTTCTATCCGTAGTTAAGTTTCCAAAGCACAGCATTTGCCTCGGGGTGCATTTTCCAGTCTCTGAGCCCTTGGGTAACGTGCTTATTTTGTGTCCTACTTCTATGTCTCTCATCACGATGTTACTCCCTGCTCTCCATCAGTTTTTGTCGGGTCACGTGACAAGAGATTGGCAGCTCCAGTGGCTTCGTTCTGTTCACCGAAAGGGAGGTAGTGGGAGGAAGTGGGAGGGCCGGGAAGATGGTGGCGCGCAGGAGCGTAAGTGTCAGGTGCGGAGCTCAGTGAGTGGCCAGGAGATTGTGCGCACAGGTGACATGGAGAGCGAAGAAGAGCAGCATACCACGACCCTGCTGTGCATGGGATTCGCTGACCCTGGTGCCATCCGGAAAGCATTGCGTTTGGCAAAAAATGACATCAATGAAGCGGTGGCGCTGCTCACAAACGAGCGGCCGGGCTTGGACTACGGCGGGTATGAGCCCATGGATAGCGGCGGCCCTCGTGGGGACAGTGGCGAGGGCAGTCGCAGCGGGCGCGGAGGCTTCGACCCTCCACCGGCCTATCATGAAGTAGTGGACAGTGAGGTAAGGAGAGTAAGGAAACTTCATATTTTGCAATGAAACCAGGAGGGGAAGCAGCTGACAGCAGGTTTAGAGAGACCACACCCGACATGGGCAGGGTACCCCATCTGAGCATCATGGTGTGTGTGTCCTACGCATGGTGTCCCCCCATCTCAGGAAAAAATAGTACAACAGGAACCTCCAGCCTATATGCCTCGAGCAATCAATGTTTTGTAGCATATAGGATGCGCCTTGTGAATATCGTGGGAGATTGAGTGTAGTGAGCGAGAGGTTGGTCTGCTCGCTCTACAGTTCCCATCCATATGGAGGGCAATCAATGAGCGTGAACAGTAAGGGACTCTATTAGTAACTATCTACATTTGCACGTAATTAGAGACGGGCAACTTGATCAAGAGTATCCTATGATGCACTAAACGGGAGCTACCCAGGTGGCATGATACACCCAAAGGTTGGCGCACTCGGCAAGCAGTAGCTTACTTCCTACTGCCAAGTATACGCTTGGTAACAAATACAGCACCAACACCCTGAGATTCCCACTATGGGGAGAAGGCTGTAAACACGCATTCATTGGCATCAATTGCACCACTATGAATGCATCCAGTGAGAACTACAGTAGTAGCTCTTAATCAGTTCAGGGGATTAATCTAGATATTCTACCTTTAGCCCACTAATGGAGAAAATGTTTGGGGTGTCTCATATAATACTTATCAGGCAAGGCGAAAATATAAGAATTCTGGGCGGGGGGATCAGTGTAAGGTATATCATTGTTAAGTATTTGTATGGGACACGTGCTGTAAAAACCGCTTACTATTGTGAAAAAGGATGAACAAATAGGAGGCATTGTGGAAGGTACAAAAACTAAACGCGTGAATCAAAACGTGAGTTTGGCACGCACTCGCTTATGCTGAATCCCTCTTAACTTGAATGAAAGTAATTAAATACATTTTGCGTGCTACAGAGTATGAATGGCTACTTACCTATGTGCCCTTCAGTAACTCAGTAAACCTCATTATGAAAAGCACTCCTCATTACTTACATGAGGAAACATGGTTTAATGATCGTTGTATTAGAGTACAGTGTGTTTTAAAGCCAGGTGATTTTTATTTATAAGCAGTAAAAAAGTGATGTTAATTGTTCGTACCTTATTCTACCTTTTTAACTCTGGCTGTGGCAGCAGCACTGGTTATGCGTTGATCATCATGCTTTCTGTTTCATCCTGCTTGAAAGTGTAATCTTGCTCCTTATCTGCGTTTCTGAGTAGGCAGAGGGTTCATGCCCTCTCCCAGTATTCCAGTAGGGATCTCCGGCCAGCTGTTGCACAAATACTTGATCTCAAAACTGTGCAGCCCAGGATCTCTTTTGAAACCTACTAGTGACTAGTGTGCTTGCTTCCCTGCCCCCTGGCTGTGCTTGCTTCCCTGCCCGTGCTTGCTTCCCCGCCCGTGCTTGCTTCCCCGCCCCCTGGCTGTGCTTGCTTCCCCGCCCCCTGGTTCCCCTGCCCCTGGCTGTGCTTGCTCCCCTGCAACCTGCCTGTGCTTGCTTCCCTCCCCCCTGGCTGTGCTGCTCCCCCGCCCCCTGGTTCCCCTGCCCCTGGCTGTGCTTGCTCCCCTGCAACCTGCCTGTGCTTGCTTCCCTGCCCCCTGGTTTGCTTCCCTGCCCCCTGGTTTGCTTCCCTGCCCCCTGGTTTGCTTCCCTGCCCCCATGCTGTGCTTGCTTCCCTGCCCCCTCGCTGTGCTTGCTTCCCTGCCCCCTCGCTGTGCTTGCTCTCCTGGGTGGGTGTGTGTGGCTCTGGGTGGGTGTGGGTGGCTCTGGGTGGGTGTGTGTGGCTCTGGGTGGGTGTGTGTGGCTCTGGGTGTGTGTGAGTGTGTGTGGCTCTGGGTGTGTGAGTGTGTGTGGCTGTGTGTGTGTGTGTGTGTGGCTCTGGGTGTGTGTGTCTCTGTGGCTCTGGGTGTGTGTGGCTCTGGGTGTGTGTGTGTGTGTGGCTCTGGGTGTGTGTGTGTGTGTGTGTGGCTCTGGGTGTGTGTGTGTGGCTCTGGATGTGTGTGTGTGGCTTTGGGTGTTTGTGTGTGTGGGTTTGGCTCTGGGTGTGTGTGGCTGGCTGTGTGTGTGTGGCTCTGGGTGTCTGTGGCTCTGTGTGTGTGTGTGTGGTAGTAATTGCTGTCTGCTGAGCTCGTCCAGTAGGGTACAATAGGTCTCACATTTGCGAGAGATTAAGCTATTGGCAATGTAAATGACAATGTCATTTATTTATCTGTTTTCAAAACCAACACATAAATAAAAATGTTGTCATTTACAATGCCAATAGCTCTAACTTTTGCCAAGGCGAAACCGTTGCATTGTAAATGCTTGTTTATTTTATCTTGGATTTTTTTTTATTGAGGCAAGCAAATATAGCAATCATAATCCACTGTGTGCTAAAATCAGTTGGCCCCTAGTTGCCCCTATTAAGGGGGTAGGAAATAGGGAGTTACTGAATGCCACAGATGTGGGTAAAAGCTAAAATGGACACAGATAATCCCACATTCTTTTTACCTGTCATTATCTGCCTTGTGTCAGAATGAGCTAGCCATCTGTACCACCCCGCAGGCGGAGCCAGGTGACATCATAGTGGCCTTTAAGGTCATCTCTAGTACCATAACAGATCTTCTCAGGGCCCTGGCTGGGCGACCTTCTGACCTTGTCCCCAGATGGTTTGGCTCTGCTTGCTCTCATGTATCTAGAAAGTTGAAGGAGGCACTAGGCCATAGACCGAGGGACCCCGCCTTAATAAAGACCTGCTGTAGTCTTTATAAAGCCGAACTAGCAAGACAAAAGGCTGTGCTGAAGAACGAGGCATGGAGTGAGCTTACGGAGGGAAGTACTTTAAAAAGAAGCTCCAAGTTTTGGTGCATTATAAATAGTCCCCTCTTACCAGTAGATGCAGGTAATGCCCTTGGGGCCCACATTACAGAGGATGAATGGGTACACCATTGCAAGGAAATGTTCAAGTGCCCTCCTGGCGAGACCACTCTCTTTATCTTTATGTTCCCAACTGGAACTTGTGGGCACTTCATCAATTATTAACGCTGCCATGAGAGCCGGCCCCCCTGGTTCCTGGGCCATATCTACTATCGTTCCAGTTTTTAAAAAGGGAAACAGAGACAGTGCCCATTGTTACAGGTTGATTTCCCTGCTGGATTCAGTGGTTAAAGTGGTCGGACACATTTTATTAGATAGGTTGACCTGCTGGGCAAATGAAAATAACATCTTAGCAAATGGCCAGTATGGATTTCGTCCAGAACGGTCGACGGTGGACCAATGTTTAAATCTGTTTTTGATTATTGAATAGTATATGGTTACCCACCCTGGTACTATCTATCTATTTAACCTTTATTGGCTTGTCATATGTGTCTGACTGCCTCAAAAGAACTAATCTCTGGCAGACTATGTTGTTCATTGGGGTGGATAGGGATATCGTCCTTTTCCTGCGGGCCTCCATAGAGACACAATGGCTGAGGTTCGATATACACAAGATTTTAAGGTCACCCTCCAGTTTTCAATACAGAAAATAGTCAGCCAGGGGTGTATCCCAAACCCAGCACCAACGCCAACGACATCCCGCCCTCACAAGAACTGTGCGACTCACTAGCCATCTTCTTCCACAGCAAGATCACTGACATCCATGACAGCTTCAACACCACGACCGCCCAGACTACGCCAGACTCTACCTCCCCTGTGAACACCACCAGCGCCAACCGCCTTACCTTCTGGACCAACGTCAACGACGATGAAACACGCAAGGTCATGAACTCAATTCACTCAGGATCTCCGTCTGACCCGTGCCCACACCACGTATTCAACAAAGCAGAGGCAGCCATCGCACCACAACTACGGAAGGTCATCAACATCTCCTTTTCAAAGTCTACATGGCCCACTTCACACAAGTGGCACGCCATCACGACCTCAACATCATCTCCTACGCTGACGACACCCAGCTCATCCTCTCCCTCACCAAGGACCCGCACACCACCAAAACCAACCTCCACGAGGGAATGAAGGCCGTCGTCGATTGGATCAGGAGCAGCCGTCTGAAGCTGAACTCGGACAAGACGGAGGTCCTCATCCTCGGACCCACCCCCTCAGCCTGGGACGACTCCTGGTGGCCGACCACACTGGGAACAGCACCAACATCCACCGACCATGCACGCAATCTAGGATTCATCCTCGACTCCTCCCTCTCCATGTCTAAGCAGGTCAACGCCGTCTCCTCCTCATGATACAACACCCTCCGCATGCTCCGCAGGATCTACAAGTGGATCCCGACCAAAACAAGAAAAACGGTGACACAGGCCCTCGTCAGCAGCAGACTGGACTACGGCAACGCACTCTACGCAGGAATCCCAGCCAGACACCTACGACGACTACAACGCATCCAAAACGCCTCCGCCCGACTGATCGTCAACGTCCCCGCCGCAGCCACATCACCCCCCACCTGAGAGACCTACACTGGCTCCCCGTTGGCAAGAGGATCACCTTCAAGCTCCTCACCCATGCACACAAAGCACTCCACAACGCCGGACCAGCCTACCTGAACATAAGACTCAGCTTTCACACCCCCACCCACCAGCTCCGCTCTGCCAGCCTCGCCCTCGTCGCTGTCTTCGCATCCAACGAACGACCTCCGGCGGCAGATCCTTCTCCTACCTTGCCGCCAAGACCTGGAACACCCTCCCTACCCACATACCGCAGACCCAAGACCTACTCGCCTTCAGACGACTCCTCAAGACCTGGCTCTTCAAACAGTAGCAGCCCCCCCCCCTCCCCTCAGTGCCTTGGGACCCTCACGGGTAAGTAGCGCGCTTTACAAGTACTCTGATTGATTGATTGATTGTATCTTGGCCCCTATCTTGTTTAATTTATACTTAAATAACTTGGAGAAAGTACCAGTGGAGTCCAAGGTGGACTATCCCCAGGTAGGACGGCGAGGCCTGCCAGTACTCCTGTACGAAGATGATGCGGTCCTCATGGCTAGAACCGAAAGGAGGCTTCAAACTCTGCTCAACTCCTTCGCCTTATTCATGGAGGAACAAGACCTGCTGATAAATAATTTGAAATCGTACGTGATGGAGGTGGGACCGTGTTCAAGAAAGTCTTATCCTTACAGGTCGGATCGGTCCTTATCACTCATACAGATGTTTTTTCCTATTCTGTTAGATGACAACATGAATTGGGGACCCTTAAAAAACAGAAAGAAAAGGGAACTAATATGGGCCAACGCCACTATTTTTAACTTTGCCTCGAGATTAGGAAAGAGACGAATTGGGGTTCTTTTGTAGATATATATGGCCAAGTGTATAGCGATGGTGTCCTTTGGCAGTAAAATTTGGGGAAACGTCGCTGATGAGGAATTATAAGTAGTCGAAAATAGCTTTCTGAGACGGCTTTTAACCATGCCCCAGGGGAATGCAACCATAGCGGTACACAAATCAGACTTACTGGACGTTTTCCCCCTCTCCCTTGGGATTAACATTTGGCTCAGCCAGGGGACTAATTCAAACAAATTGATCTTGAAGGACTGTATGGCCCTTGATCATGCTCACCATATCCCTTGGCTTAACTATATAAAGGAATGTTCTCCCCCATCTTCGTATACCTTTCCTATGTATATCAAACTGCGCTAATCAAGGATTCCTGGTTCAAAACGCATGACATCTGGTTGCTTTTGGCATACATCAAATGTTAAGTGCCTGGTTTATTTTGCATATATCTTTAGTTTTAACTCTCACTATCCTACCCACAGCTCACAATTTACCTTATATTCTACAACTTGATATTGGACAAATGCACTCCTCTTTGACCACTTGATCAGATCAATTCCTCACCCTCCTTGTTATTTGAATAACAAATCACCATCTAAATGACCATTAATGTATGATATTTACCCACTACTAAGAAACGTCCCTAAATGGCATGGAATGCCTTGAAAACACAATATTAAAAACAATAAACTCTTGAATAAATCTCTAACATTTGGGTCCCAGAGAAACAGGTAACTCATTAGAAAATGTTTCAATTACTTATTACATTTAGTAAGCATTTTTACATTTCAATACCAATAACAATACCATACTATACCACACCACATCATACCACACCTTACTGTACTGTACTTTGCCATACCACACCACACCACACCATATGCTAGAAATTGGGTCTCTACTTGCCATTGATATGCACCCTGTCCAAGTAGGGACCCCATTCCTAGGAAAGCTAGATACATTCTATTAACCTAGGGAGAGGAGTAAGCCTTACGGCTACAGCGGTCGACCTTGAAGCTGGGGAACCGGTTTCGAGTCTCAGCAACGATGCGCAACATCCTGGAATTCTGGGCAAAATACTTAATCTCCCTGTGCCTAATAAAACCAAATGTGTCCATCTGTAATGAAACTGGTGCTCATGTAAAGTGTTCTGATACCCGATGTCTCGGGTCTAGCTTGCGCTGTATAAAACTCAAAAAAATTAAAAACCTGTGCTCACCCTCTGGTTGCTTGGCACAGAGAAGGTAGGTTTATTTAAGAGGCAATGTGTAAAGTGTTGGTGCAACACACACACAAACAGTAACACAAAAAACTCCACAAAGGTTTAGAAAAATAGAGAATATTTTTATGAGAAACTCAAGATCAAAAACACAAAAATCGAATAAGTAGAATGGGAGTTATACATTTTTATAGAATAAACCGAAAATAGTGCTTAGAATTCAATAGCACTAAAAGGTTACCTGAGGTTGCGCTCGACCAGAGAATTTCTAAAGTTCAGCCCGACCACGATGGAAATAAGGGCCAGCTACAGGACTCGGACAGGCTCCACTGAAAAAGTACCTTGAATGGAGCAAAGAGTCGAAATCAAGATAAGGAGTCGAGGATGCACCGCGTCGTCGTTGCTCCTGTAGATAGGAGGCAAATATTGGCGCTCATCCACACCATCGATGGAAGCTCTGTCGATTAACGCATATACGATGTAGGCACTGTGTCGTCGTCTACCCGTGCTGTCCATCATTGTCAAGCTGCACAGGCTGCCGAATCGCTCTCATTGGGCAGCCGCTGCATCAGCATCGAAGTGGGATGCGTCGGTTATGATAGGTGCAAAGTCGCTACTGCATCGACTTTGATGTAGAAAAAGCTGCTGAAACACTCTTTTGAGGCCCAGGTTTGGAGAGGGAAACTCAGGCAAGGGTAGGACTCACAGTAGGCAGGGTCCAGCAGCACCAGCAATGTTGCAAGACGTCTTTCATGACCATGAGACTTCAGAAAAAAGGAGGCAAGCCACCAAGCCCTTGGAGTCATTCTGAGATGGGTCCAGTCTTTGTCCTCAGCAGGGCTGGAATCAGCAGGCAGCAAGGCAGCTCAGCATACAGTGTAACAGTTCCTTAGAACAGTCAGTCAAGCAGAGTGGAAATCCTTGTAGCAGGGCAGTACTTACTCCTGGTAGAGTTCTTCACAGGTCCACTAGTGTTCTGTCTTGGTAAGGTCAGAGCCCCAATACTTATTCCCAAATGTGCCTTTGAAGTAGGGGGTGACTTCAAAGTAGCTCCATGAAGTGTATAGGTATGCCATCACCCCAGCCCTGTATGAAAGGCTATATGTGGGGATAATCAGTCCTTTGTGTGAGGACAGGACACAGCCTATTCAGATGTAAGTGTCAGCTCCAATTTCTGATCAGGAAGGCTATCAAAATGCAGATGAGCTGAGTCCTTTGTCACACTCACCATTCCTGTGTTTGTGGCTGTTGAGAGGTAATGCACAAAGTGTATCTGTCATCCAGTCCAAACGTGCATTGAAGACAGGCTGCAGGCATACAGAGCTAAGTTAAGAGCAGAGAAAGGTCTACTTTCTAAAAGAGGCATTTCTAAAATAGTAATGTTAAATCCAACTTTACCATTAAAGTCGATTTATCATTACCATTCCAAAGATATAAAACATGATTTAGCTACTCCTTTATAATCAGGACTTACAGCGTAAAAGTTTTTTAGGGAAATACCCATGATAGCCAATGAGAGGAGTAGGCCTCACAGTAGTGAATAACGCATTTAGCTGTTTGTCACTACCAGGACATGTAAAACCTAAAGGTGCATGTTCTACCTTTTGTTTACACAGCACTCTGCCCTCAGGGTTACCTAGGGCCTGCCTTAGGGATGACCTATGTGTAATAAAAGGGGAGTTTAGGACTTGGCAAGTGGTTTTAAATGCCCTGTCAATGTTGCAGTAAGCTGCAATCACAGGACCTGCAATGACAGGCCTGAGACAGGTTTGAAAGACTACTTGTGTGGGTGGCACAACCAGTGCTGCAGGGATGTATGACGTTACCACGCATACTATTACCACGCATACCATTACAACGCGGTATTTACAACACATACCGTTACAACGCATATCGCTTTGAGGTGCTGGATAGTGGTAAGTATAATTTTATATTCCAACTCCAGTCCCCGTGGACACTAGGGAAGGTGTTGGATATAAAATTAAACTTATTACCTATCCTAGAGCGCCCCCCAGCGCAATGCATTGTAATGGTATGCGTTGTAATGCCTGCGTTGTAAGTGTAGTGCGTGGTAAAAAATGCGTGGTAAACGTTGTATACCGTGCTGCAGGCCCACTAGTAGCATTTAGTTGACAGGCCCTGGGTATATGGTATACCACGTTACAAGGGACTTACTAAATATGTGAGTCAGGTATACACCAATATCACCATGTTTAGGGGAGAAGAACATGTACTTTAGCACTGGTTAGCAGTGGTAAAGTGCTCAGAGTCTTAAGGCCAACAAAAAGATACAACAAAAAGTGGAGGTAAGCAGGCATAAAGTTGGGAGAAGACCACCCTAAGGATGCCAGATCTAACACCATACCATACTATATCATTCCATTCCATCACATTTCATACCATATCTGCACCATGGTTCCTTCTGAAAAGCTTTGGAGTGTGTGAGCCTATCTACTGTGCAGTGTAGCATAGTACAGAGGTGAGCTTGCTATAGATCAATTAGGACTATGGGGAGTTTGTGTACAAGGGGGCATGTGGTTGATGGGAAACATAGGTACAGGGATCTCTTCATAGGTGATCCAGTATCTGAGATGAGTTACACAAGGATAACGAGTTGCTTGAAGGGCAGTGTCATCAGAACATTGCAGAAGTACATGTTGGTGGTGGACAGAGCTTACTGTAGACAAGTGTGAATTAATGTAAGGAACAAAGATACAGGAATGGCCTTGAGAAAAAGTCATATGGTGGTAAGTAACATGTGCGGCCCTAAACATATGAACTGACATTTTTATACACAGCTACAAAAGAAGACCCATGTGTTAAGGTCACACATACATTGCAGTAGAATGAAAGCATAATACATGTGAGAAGTAGTACAGGTTCATATTGAAACTAGTAGAAGCTGTACCAGCCACAACCATAACAACAACTCATTTGTCATACACCTCAAGCTGGACACCCCTTCATATTCTTAATACAAGGGGGCTACACTGGAATGGCAATACTTAGATGCCACATATCTTAACCTCACATGCATACACGCACCCACACATATGCGCACACCAATTACACTAAATCATCAACGCTAACATAACCAGGAAAAAAATATCCAACCAAAAAATCCTGCAACCTAACTGGCAGTTTGCTATCCCTATTCCAAACCCTGTGTCTTTTAAGGTCTCTCAATATATCTGAACTGGGGACATTAACAAAACTGTCAAACAAAGCCACCTTACCTATTGCACTACTCCTTTAGTCAATACAAGAGAATTGAACCTGTGCTAAATCTTCTCTAGAAACATCATTAAAAATACAAGGAGCACCACCCACCTTAATCTTGATAAATCCTAACCTTACCACACTGAAATCCATGCTAAACTGCATACACATTCATACTTCAGTCTAAAGAATTTTAAGCTTTCACTACTTTTGTTCTGGTGCATAGAAATCGTTTCTCCTTATTTTATTACCAAACCCAAACACCAATCATTAACCCACCACCCAGGCTAGATCCCCCACAAGAACTGTGTCTCCTTTTGACACTCCTCACTGTCTACTGGACATCTCCAACTCTCTTATACGCTGCTCTTGCATTCCTATTAACCAACCATCAAGGACTGAAATTCAAGAATGGTCACTTACCTCCCACTAACTCAAAAGGAATTACTCCTGACACTATGTGTTTGCATGGTTTGCCAAGAGTGTGAAACGCAGCACTCTTTTACATGGAATTCTTGACTTGGCTGCCTACTCTATAGGTTCCTTGACCACCACAGTCATTCTTTCTATTTGTCCATGAGCTTCCTGATGCTAAAATACAACCTGTTTACACTTAAGTCCTACATTCCACTAAAAGTTTTAGATTTCCCTGGTACCACCTGCACACTATTGTGTGGTACCAAATGAAGAGTAGCCCCTTCTTTCACAGACACTTGTTCCAGAAATTATTTTATTACATCTGTGGCAAACGTACATATAATTCTTATTTTATCCCAATTATAAGAATAATCTTCTTGGACTATAGATCAATACAAAATACCAGATAAAACAGGAATGGCCCCATTAAGTCAATCACCAATTTCTGTTATGATCCCAATAGTAAGTCCACGGGTTAAAACTGTAGTGATACAGTAGACCTGAGGTCTTTTAAGTGTACAAAGGGCAGGAGGACTGCAAGCGTTCCAACTAAATTTCCTTCTCACTTCTTCTTTCGATCAAAATAACTCCACAGGATACCCAGATGCCAGCACAGGTTTGACTAATGTGTCACCCAATAAACATGCTTTACAATCTCGAACAATCCTCACCACTTCTGCATACTAAGACAACCAAACTTTTTTTGTTCTCTGTTTAGTACAATAAATACCTAAATTGAACTTCATGACCAAATATCCAATTTTGCATATCTTACTCACCAGGAAAACAATCTTTTACACCATCTTCAATTACATCTTTCCCCTTGGTAAATTCACCTCTCGTCTTGAAAAATGATTATAATCCCCCCTCTAAAAGTTTACTCTTGTGCCTGAATTGGAACAGATCCACTAGCGACCGGGAGCCCCGCATATCTGGCGTCAAATGAAAGCGGCTAGATCGCAGTTAGCTGCCATAGATCGAGATAAAGCCGAATACGGAGCGCTACGCCTGCGCTATTCTTTTTATGTCGGTGGAGACAAGTGCGGTCTGCTGTTAGCACACAAACTGAGGGAAACCTTGCTACGTGAGGGAGTTCAGGTAATCACGGCTCATGTAGGTCGTGCACACACAGAAGACTTTGACATTGCTTAGACGTTCAGCGACTTTTATGCTTGACTGTACGATGCGCAGCATCTAGAGTTGAAGGACATAGGCGTATATCTAGAACAGGTTACTCTTCCCAGCCTGTCCCAGGTGCAGGCCCAGCACATAGGGAGGAAGATTCGCCCAGAAGAAGTTATTTCAGCCATTTCGCGCTTAAAATTTGCTAAATCTCCTAGCCCGGACGGCTACACTGCAGCTTTCTAAAAGCAATTCTGCTCTACTCTTGCTCCCCTTCTCACTCGCCTTTTTAATTCTTTTGCGTCTTCGCGGGCGATCCCTCCTTCATTGCTCAAGGTGGATATCACGGTTATTCATAAATCCACAAAGGATGAGACACTATGCCGGGCATACTGACACATCTCTCTTCTAAATATTGACCTACAGCTATATATCAGCATTTTGGCGGCTTGCCTGGCCCCCTATATGCCTGGTATCATTGACCTCGACCAATTGGGTTTTATCCCTCAAAGGCAGACCAGTGATAACATGAAGCGAGTGCTTCACCTCATTCAAAAAGCTTTCCACATATTAGAAGATTTTATGCTCGTGACAATTGACGCCAAAAAGGCGTTTGATCGAGTGCACTGGCCCTACCTGGAGCAAGTGTTGATCCCTTTTGGCCTTGGGGAAAAGATGAGGACTCGCATTCTCAGTTGCTACCGGGGCCCTGCGGCCGCACTGCGGTTAAATGGGCATACTTTGACCCCCTTCCATATCCATAGAGGCACTAGACAGGGGTGCCCTTTGTCACCCCTGCTCTTTGCCCTATATGTGGAACCCTTGGCGCAAAGGGTGTGGGAGCACCCCCAGCTCACGGGTATACGTTTTGGCAGTGATTTTCATACTATTAGCTTGTACGCGGGTGATGCCCTGATCACTCTGACAGATCTGGCAACAGCCCTGGGCACCCTTCTGGAGGAGCTGGACTCCTTTGGGAAAATTAACATCACAAAGTCCACAGCTTTAAATCTCTCTTTATTGCCTCAGAGGCTGGCAGAATTGCAGGCGTGTCATTCCATTCAGTGGTCTGCTGACACAGTCCCTTATCTGGGAATCCGGCTCACCCCCACACTTCAAGCGACAAGGTCGCTCAAGGTCGGTCAATTATATCTCATTCGCACGGATCTGCGGCACTGGAAACACTACCCCATCTCTTGGTTTGGTATGTACTGTCGCAGTTAAAATGACGATTCTTCCCAAACTTCTCCATCTCTTTCAAACACTCCCTCTCCAGCCTCCCACCGGTTGGCTCCAGCGGGTGCAATCAGAACTCTCTCAATTCATCTGGCAGGGTCGCAAACCAAGAATGAAGCAGCTGGTCAGCTTCTTCCCTCCAAATGAAGGGGAATTCCTAATATTGCACTTTATTATGCGCTTTATTATCAATCTTGAAGGTGCTGAGGAAGTTTCTGCCGCTCCTATCCTTGGAGCATAGAAAGATCACTGTACAGGCCCTGATCGGCTCACGTCTGGATTATTCCAATGTTCTGTACCTAGGACTGCCGGAACATCTTTTATCGCGTCTCCAGGTGGTGCAGAACTCTGCGGCCCGCGCCATCTTTGGCCTCACTAGGGGAGCCAGGGCCAGTGAGCTCCTCAGAACCCTTCACTGGCTGCCCATAAAGATGCGGATCACTTTCAAGGCCCTAACCATCGCCTTTAAGGCCCTCCATGGCATAGGTGCCCGCTATCTTCAGAAATGGATCAGCTTTTATCTTCCATCTAGATCCCTGCGCTCCTTAACCCAGGCCAAGGCAGTCACACCTTTGGTCCGTCGGGCACGCTGTGGGGGCCGCTCTTTCAAACATCTTGCCCCCGACTGTGGAACGACCTTCCTCTCTCTCTCAGATCTAGCCCTAATCTGTTGGCTTTCAGGAAAGATCTGAAAACTCTGCTTTTTACACAATAAGACTGCCCCTTCTTAGCCGCGCTTGGTTCACTCGCCCTCTTCTCTTTCTGTTTTTCACTCTGGACCTGTGAGGCTCCGACAGCGCCGGGACACTCTCCGGAGTAGCCGTGCGCTATAGAAGCACCCCCCTTTAACATAACATAACATAACATAGCTGCACAGTCACAGCACCTAGTGGAGTGGAGGAGGGCTGAGTCAGAGGAGCACTGGCTTTTTTCAGGACCGGGCGATAGCGGGCACCTCTCTGATGAAGATTCCCTTCCTTAAGAACCCCCAGCGTCCCCCCAATCTTTATGCCTCCTATGTGACCCACTCCTCTATGTTCATTTGGTATCAGACGAACAGACTACACAGACTGACGACTTTCCCTTCCCCACTTACTCCTCTTTTTGGCAGTTCTGACTTTGGACCGGGGATGGGAGAGACCTCCTCCCCTCTCTGGAGAACCACTGGTTGCCGCGTGCTTGGTACTCTGTACGATGTGGATGGGGTTGTGCCCTTCTCACTGCTGCGCACTGACTATGGCCTCCCTGAATCCAAACGCATGCACTATCTGCAGTTGCGGCACTGGGCCTCATACCCTGACAATAGATCGCAGGCTCATTGACATCTCACCCAATATGATCGAGAGCTGATAACGTGTTCCTCAGGCAAGAAGTTAATCTCAGATCGGTACAGAATGCTTCTGTCTCATTACAGGCATACTTTCCACGCAGGCAGAGCCTGATAGGAAAAGGACCTGGGCAGCACCCTCACCAGTAAGGAATGGGAAGGGATCTGCTATAGGGTACGACACACTGTGACTCACACCGGTCTCACTGAAACCTATACTAAAATAGAGTATTAATGGTATTATATCCCCGAACAACGGCATCATTTGGATAGTGCGCATTGCCCAGATTGCTGGAGAGGATGTTGGAAAGTGGGTAGACTTGTCCATCTGTTATGGGATTGTGAATTACTGACCCCCTATTGGACTCAAGTCCTGGATGAAATCGACAAGTACCTTAAATAAAGAATGTCTTAAGTGAATGATCAAGCGCCTGCTAGCATCTCATACTCAATTACTGTATAGTTTCACTCTGGTGTAACTGTTGGGGTTGGATTGTGAGTCCTGCTTGCTGCTGCACGACTTCCGGTGATGCATCCGCAGCCAACAGCTGTTCCCGCATCGAGAGCCGAGCTGGAGCCGGGTGCTTGGAGTTGGCTTGGAAGTTCCTCGCGGCTGAATTTTTGCAACTGCGGAGGTCCCACGTTCAGCCATCGAGCCTGGGAGGCCTGAGTGCTTGAGACTGCCGCCGTTGCCATCCACCACTGCTACAGCTGCCGTACATTGAGACTGAGCCAGCCACCGCATCACCACCACGACGCCCCTCCACCCCCCCCCCTTCTGCAGCGGTAAGATTTTAACCAGCCACCAGAGGGCTGCAGTGTGGTTTGCGGCCGCAGGGATGTTGCGGAGGGTGCGCGGGGGTGTAGACGAGGCACTGCTGATTGGTGTGGCTGACGTGGCTGCGGATTTGCGGCAATTCTCAACTCCACAATTGCGCGGTGCTGGACACTTGTTCAGCCCATCACTGCCCTCTAGGCAATTTGCCCCATTTGCCGCTTGCTTGTCCCCTGTCTCCCCCCTATTACCCCATATCTCCTATCCCCTATCTCTAGGTGTCAGACTCTGGGCGCTCTTGCCTATTGCGGTGCCTGAGAGCCTGAGGCCTGGGGGGCCTGGAGGAGCCTGGGGTCATGGTGTTAGAGGGCGACTAGTAGCAGCTGGCAGTGGAGTCGACAGTGGAGCTAGAGGAGTGTAATATCAGTTTGGCAGTAGCTACTGTCAGAGCTGGAACAGTGCAGCCTATACGGTCATTAAGATCAGCCAGCCCATGCCCATGCTGGCAGAAGATACACCGGCCTTACCTCGCCATGCCAGCTTTGCTCTCTGAGTGGCCTACAGAAAGCAGAGAGCTGGTGAACACAGTCTGCCCCACTCATCTCATTGGGTGGCAGCAAGGGAGAAGGAAAAAGGAGAGAAAAAGAAAAAATGTTAGCCTGTCTGGACTCCTCTGGATACAAGAAAAGGAAAAAGAAATGGTGATTAAAATAAGGAAATTTAAAAAAGGAAATTTCCCTCTGTAATCAAAGAGGACGTCAAAGGACAACAAAGGACAGCAAAAAAGATAGTGAAAGATAGTGAAACCTAGAGAAAGACACCAAGGCAGGCAATAGTCCTGCAATAACCAAGGTTAGAAAAAAAGGACATTAACCTTAGAAAGCGCTAAATGAGACAAGTGGCAGCCACAACGGCTAAAGACAGCCAAGACAACCAACTCAACTTAATCTGCCCACAAACATCTCGTACGCTATAATGCGGTCCAGGAAGACAAGGCAGCTGTCAGCAGTAAACCCTACCAAAAGTACAAGGAGGACAACCAAGAAAACACAAAAAAAGGGATGTGCCGAAGCAACTGCGAGGACAAAAGACGAAGACGAAGAATCCAATTTGATTTCGCCACTTATCGCTAGCCCACAGCCCTCATCAAACGGCATGGCTAGTAGTTTATGCGGTGAGCTTAACTTGCCCAAGCCAAGTTTCCAACCAAAAAATATACACCAAATTCTCATTTATAGGACGCTGGGCCGGTACTGTGCTTCAATAGTAGCAAAGTAACTAATCTCCCTGATTCACTCCAACCTCTCAAGGTTCACCAATCGGAACATCAGATGGTACAACAGCAGCACCAGGGAACGGACTGCAGGGGCTTATCAGTCTCCAGAAAAAGCCAGAGCAGCGGCGATGAAAGCCCTGTAGAGGGAACAGACATGATAGAAGCAAATAAAGAGGCAAAGGCCCAAGGAATCAAGATAAACAAACATCTAAGACAAGATGACTTGAGGCAATGGGCGGTAGATCTGCACATAAACACTGCCACAGATAATGAGAGTAGGCATGGCATGCTCGGACTGGCAGTGAGCCGCGGAGCAACAACTAGAGAGTAAGGAACAGAAGAGACGAA
This sequence comes from Lissotriton vulgaris, assembly GCF_964263255.1. Classification (NCBI taxonomy): domain Eukaryota; kingdom Metazoa; phylum Chordata; class Amphibia; order Caudata; family Salamandridae; genus Lissotriton; species Lissotriton vulgaris. The sequence goes on from NC_141694.1 coordinate 1,306,174,964, forward strand.
GAAAGAAAAAAGGGAAAGCTACAACAATTGCACCCCCTACAAGCAAGCCAATGATGGATCCTTGAATAAAATGCAAACACATCAATTGGGAGAAGAGGAGGAAGATTCAAAAGAACATAAGTATAGCACAGCTCTCCTTGGATCCACACAGGATCCTAATACTTGGCCAAAGTAGAAGACATCCATAAGGAAAATCCCTTCTCCGCGGCCACTCTCGGCCAGGCATCATCTGAGACTCTTGAGAGACTTGGGTTTAGTGAACACAAGGAGGCGAGCATTGCCAATGCGGGCAAAGTAGACAACAAAGACTTCCACAATACGACAACAAACACTGAAGCCGGGAATGTTCCACCTACACTCCGCTTACCAGCACGAGATGAGCCCGCTCAACTAATCTCAGGTCAACTAAAAACCCAATACGGTCTCGGTATCGCCTTAGTTCAACCCAATAGTAATATACATCAGGCTCCAACACGATCTCTAACGTCCCAAGAAACCGAGCCAGAGTCATCATACCTCACACCGGAAGAATGGGAGGAACTGGTCGCGTCATTTTCCACTGCCCCTGGAGGTGAGCCAGAAGGAAGGAACAACAGCTCCCCGAAACCCAACATCTGGTCCACCCTGCTGCACACAATGCAAATGTCACTGAATGCAATGGAATACCAATCAGACAAGATGGACCTACAGTTGTCAGTCCTTAACTCGCTTTCCATTTTCGTTGCTAATATAGACGATAAGGTGGCATACAATAAATGTAAGCAAAATCCCAGGACCCCAGGCACAGCAAATTACAACAGGGACACACATCAGCTCACTGAGCCAAGGAGCTACAGTACCCCAAACAAGCAACACCTCGCAATCCAGAAAATCCCGGAAAAACAGGCTCCGACCGATGGCGTACAATCATCCTCCAAACAGCGGAGAAAACAAAGGAGGAGGGGGTGAAATCAAAAACCAATGTAGGCTCTGTCACACAGCAGGGATGGAATTTATAGCCCCCTGAATGCACCAACGGACAACCAACAAAATTCCCCTAGTAGGGAGGAAGAGGCAACAGACCCAGTCCAGGAAAGAAATAGGAGGCCAATCAATGAAAAAGCACTAGACAAGATAGAGCGAATATCTCTCAATAAATCCACAACTGTCAGTTCGGACCAGAAATCGAAGTACAAAAGTTGGCGCTCGACAGGAGAACCATCAATTACAACAATAACGGATTTGGCACTCGATAAGGCAACACAAGGTATAGCAACTTCATCTGCAAGAGATCCTATGGATTCAGCAGGTAATCAAATAGCCTCGCACAGAAGCATATGCACAGGGCCGGAGATAATTACAACAACAGCCTCAAGCATAGAGAAAGTCTCAGCAAGCGACAATCAGTTACTCGGCCGGACAAAACCATCACGGGGGCTACCATCATTAACAGAGGTCCCAAAAGCCACAAAGAATACCTTGGACCAACAAACAATGCTCTTAAGCGCAACAACAACAATCATGTTTTACCCGGAGTATATATTCTGACGTCAGCCAAGTAGGTCTCAATGCGGGTCTCGAGCTTTGACGAAGTAAGTGTGGTTTAAAAGGGATCCAAAGCCTCTAGACGGCGGGGTAATCACTCAACTACGATGCAATTGGTACTCTGCGTGTCTCCCTCTCACAAACCAGAGTGTGACTACAAGCCGGACCCCTTGCCAGAAACTCATGAGGCTTTTCTCTGACAAAATCAGAGTAAGCTTTTTACACGGTATTTTTCTTGTACACACTATCAAACGGGGGTACAAGTGGGGTGGACTGACAAACATTAAAAATTGAACACTCAGGTCTGGCCGCTATTGGCATTTGTTAGAAGCCAGCGTTTGGGCAGAGATATCAATATCCTGCCATTAGGATCCTGAAAAGTTTTCTGTGTCCAAGAACAATCAGGTCTATTGATTAAATTGCTAGAAATTCTTTGAACTGCCTTTTTGCATAGTTTTTAGGTCTCAGCCTGCGTAGGCTGCACTTGCGCAGTCTCGCTGGGGAGATCTTATGTTTTTCAGAGTGGGGCTTGAACCCGCCCCTCTTCTCCATTGGCTGGCTTCCTAAACGGAGGCCAGCCATTGGAGGAGAGGGGCGTCTGTCCATTAAAGCCTCATCTTTTTGGGATTCAGGGGTGTGTTTTTTAGTTTCTTTCCCTCCTCTTCCCATTGGCTGGAATTTTACATTCCAGCCAATGGGAAGAGGAGAGAAAGAAAAACACGGCCCCGAATCCGAAAATGACGGTGCGTTTCTCCGAGGCATTTCTGCATGACCTCGGAGAAACATGGTGGCGTTCATGGCGTGGTCCGCTTTCCAGCCGGAACTCGCTTGTTTTTAGCAAGGGTAAGGAGGTGCTGCATGGGGTAAGTATGAGCAGCGGATGGAAATTCGTAACATTGTATATCACAGTACCATGGAATTCTAGGCATGCATTCGAAAGGGTTATGTGTAGAATGTTGGGGGATTAACGACTAAGAGGTTGAGGTGCATTGTTTTCTGTGGCGTTGGCTTGTGGGACAACTTTGTGAACAAATGTATATTTCTGACAAGATTCCGGGTTCAGAGCCATCATCTCGTCTCAAAAATAAGCACGACGCTGCCAGTTAAGTCCTTCTTCCTTGTCCAGTAGCCGCCGCCAAATTGTAGTTTTATTTCTATGTCACGCGTATGTCAGGGCTTTACGGCACATGCTTTCGCTTTACGGCTTGCTGTATAGCTCTCTTCGTGGCCGGGACTCCTTCCCTTCTCCCCTTCTACGCTTCACCAAGATGGCCGCCGGGGTAAGAATACGGAGCTGACGGGCCTGGAATAGGGAATCGGTTGCCATCCGCCTCCGTGAAAGGGGCAGCGGGTTCAGAAAAGAGTGGCGGTCGCTCAGGGTAGAACTAATAGAGTATTTAGATCTGGGTTCCTGCTGAAAGAGCAGACTGACTGGAAGATTGGAGTTATTCCAGGGCTGGAAAATCATAAATTAAGCTTAGGAACAATAATTTTGGGCAGGGTACGCGCGACCACCGGTATACCGCAGGGCGCCTGGAGACCTTATAGTTGGGTACAATTTTAGTAATTTCTCGCTTAGGAGATGGAGTCGAGCCATTCAGGCGTGGAAGATTTCGGTCAGGAGCTCCAGAATGCATGCGTGAAAGTTAGCATTTTCCAGTGGCTTGTTGGTGTCGATGAAGCCACATACACAATGTATGGTAATGTGCTACACGCTGTGGTATCAAGTTGATTGCCAACGGCACTTTAGCATATGAATGTTGTATACCGGTTCTTAAGGTGGCGTACACAGATTTGTTACTACCCCCTTTTAAAAATGGGCACTTTAAGCCAGTCCTGGATTTTCCCCAGTTACACAGAGGATGTGGGAATATTTTGTTAAACCTTTCTCAATATACGTGTAAGTTTGTAATTCCCAACGTGCTTAAGGGAATTGTTTGAAAAGACGCGACTGGCTGAAAGCAGCCATCATAACGTGGTGGTAGATGGCACCATCAGTAAATGTGCACACGTTTTCGTTTGTCAGCACGAGAAATGGAGCTCGGCGCTGTATCCTTTAAAAATATATATTGGCGCAAGGCGTTCAGCTGTGCTATTTGGCACCTCATGTATAGGGTGATTAGATTTAGTGTCTTTTACCCTAAAGAACCTAGCACACTAGAGAAACCAGGTGCTGTATGTAGCACACGCAAAAAAAACAGGTGATGGACCGAATGTGGATCAATGTCACACATTCACCCCAGTCCAAAGATCTGGGCCCAAATCCATCGTTTTTTTGCACTCCACACCACCCTGGGTTAGACAATGGCGATATGCAAATCAGCTCTGACCCTGTGCCCCATGGGAACAGTCCAGTCCGAACTACAAAAGCCATGTCCTTCCCAGAACGGAATCAAGCATCCGAGGACCGGACCGGTTTCGAGGTAACACCTCTCATCAGCCCGGCTAGCTTGACTCCAGTGGTGTGGAGTGCATGGGACCCACGTCTGAGCATCCCCAGCGCACTTATGGCGGAATTTGCAAACAAAACAGGTGATGGACCGAATGTGGATCAATGTCACACATTCACCCCAGTCCAAAGATCTGGGCCCAAATCCATCGTTTTTTTGCACTCCACACCACCCTGGGTTAGACAATGGCGATATGCAAATCAGCTCTGACCCTGTGCCCCATGTGAACAGTCCAGTCCGAACTACAAAAGCCATGTCCTTCCCAGAACGGAATCAAGCATCCGAGGACCGGACCGGTTTCGAGGTAACACCTCTCATCAGCCCGGCTAGCTTGACTCCAGTGGTGTGGAGTGCCTGGGACCCTCGTCTGAGCATCCCCAGCGCACTTATAGCGGAATTTGCAAACAAAACAGGTGATGGACCGAATGTGGATCAATGTCACACATTCACCCCAGTCCAAAGATCTGGGCCCAAATCCATCATTTTTTTGCACTCCACACCACCCTGGGTTAGACAATGGCGATATGCAAATCAGCTCTGACCCTGTGCCCCATGGGAACAGTCCAGTCCGAACTACAAAAGCCATGTCCTTCCCAGAACGGAATCAAGCATCCGAGGACCGGACCGGTTTCGAGGTAACACCTCTCATCAGCCCGGCTAGCTTGACTCCAGTGGTGTGGAGTGCCTGGGACCCACGTCTGAGCATCCCCAGCGCACTTATGGCGGAATTTGCAAACAAAACAGGTGATGGACCGAATGTGGATCAATGTCACACATTCACCCCAGTCCAAAGATCTGGGCCCAAATCCATCGTTTTTTTGCACTCCACACCACCCTGGGTTAGACAATGGCGATATGCCTCTACCTTTACCCCATCGGTTGATGTAAACAAAGCTACGGAGAGATACACCATCTGGATAAAAGATGCATGCACATCTCTAATTAAGCCCAAACTATCTCGTCCAACACGCACAATACCATCTGCCCCTTGGTTCACCTTGGAATTAAGAGATTACAAAGTATCTTGTAAAAAACTCGAACGCCAATGGCGTACTGAATATTCACAGGCAGATAAACAAAAACTCAAATCAAGCCAAAAGATATACAAAGAAATGATCAAAAAAGCAAAAATTGAATATTTCTCTGCTAGAATTGAGGGAGCTAAAAACTCCTCCAAAGAACTTTTCCAGACGGTGACCACTTTGTCCACTCCAAATTCTGTCACTGTCCCTCCCAGTCTGGAGCTCTGCGAGACCCTCGCCAAGTACTTTTTAAATAAAGTGGAGCAAATCTTCGCAGCCCTTGAACCTCATGTGGGGCTCACTCTTACCGAGGGATCACATACGACTACGCCAACAAATCCACATAGTTTGGAATTCAGGGAATTCGGGCCAGTTACAACAGAAGTAGTAAAGAAACTACTACTGAGAACCAAATCTGGCTCCCCCCGGGATCCCTGCCCAGTCTCAGTGGCCCATCTGGCAGCCGCCCCTATATCTGTCTTGCTAGCAGATTTGTTCAATAAAATGTTCAAAGAGGGAGCATATCCACTATGTTGGAAACAAGTTTCAATAGCTCCTCTGCTGAAAAAATCTAATCTAGACATTTATGACCCTAGTAGCTATCGACCTATATCTAGACTCCCTCTACCGGCCAAGCTTATTGAAAGGATCATGAACGTTCAGCTCTGTGACTTCCTCCGATCCTCTGGGGGCTTGGACCCTGCTCAACATGGGTTTAGGGAAGGTCACAGCACCGAGTCCGCCCTCATTAAATCCACTGAGGAAATCAGGAAGGTGATGGATGCTGGAGGACGGGCAGTCCTGGTGCTCCTGGACCTATCCGCAGCCTTTGATACGGTCCACCATGACATTCTATTGGACCGTCTTGAGGGCTGCGGAATCCAAGGAGTCGCATTGACCATGCTGAAATCCTTTCTAGCAGACAGGATACAAGTGGTGGCCATGGGAGATTTTGAATCGAGCCCTTTTACCCTTCCAGGAGGGGTTCCTCAGGGCTCCTCCCTGAGCCCTACCCTATTTAATGTTTATGTTACCTCCCTCGCCCCGGTGATTCGTTCTTTTGGCTTCGAATTAACATCGTATGCAGATGATACTCAAATTGTGGTATCTCTGCTCCCGGGGCGAGAGGAAGGAATTGCTGCCAGATTCCAGGATTGCATGATGGCAGTAAGTTCATGGATGGCTAAGAACTGCCTTAAATTGAACTCCTCTAAAACTGAGGTTCTTCTCTTTGGAAATGTGACCAATCTCTGGACCCCTGACTGGTGGCCTCACGAAATGGGAGCCCTACCCATTCCAGCCACTACAGTAAAAAACCTGGGGGTAATTATTGACTCCCAACTCTCCTTTAAAGCACATGCTAATGCCTTATCATCCTCCATTCACTGGATAATAAAAACTATTAGGAAAATCCTTCCTTTCCTCTCCAGTGATAGCAGGAAAACGGTGGTGACAGCACTTGTGCTGTCTCGCCTTGACTACTGCAATAGCATGTATCTGGAGGCCCAGCAGGGAGTTCTGAACAAATTGCAAACGCTACAAAATGCTGCTGCCCGACTGATTACTGGTCTACCTAAGTTTGCATCGGTAGCTCAGGAATTAAAAAATCTACACTGGCTTCCAATACGGAAACGTATCATGTTTAAGGCTCTTTGTATGGTATTCAAGGCAGTAAATGGAATAGGTCCATCCTTCCTTCAAGAACACCTCCAACTGTACAAACCAGGGCGACAACTAAGATCTGCTAATAAAAGCCTGGTCATGACTAACCGTATTAGGAAAGCCCGTTGGGGAGGCCGTAGCTTCTTCCACGGAGCATCTAACATCTGGAATGAATTGCCTCTCGCCCTAAAACAAAGCAATGATCTCCTGACCTTCAGAAAAAATATCAAAACATGGCTTTTTAACCTCCAGTAACTTTCTTTGCCTCTTGGAGATAATGTATCGTTTCAGCGCCAGGACACCGCCCGGTAACAGCGCGCTCAACAAATGGTAAAAATAAATAAATAAATATGCAAATCAGCTCTGACCCTGTGCCCCATGGGAACAGTCCAGTCCGAACTACAAAAGCCATGTCCTTCCCAGAACGGAATCAAGCATCCGAGGACCGGACCGGTTTCGAGGTAACACCTCTCATCAGCCCGGCTAGCTTGACTCCAGTGGTGTGGAGTGCCTGGGACCCACGTCTGAGCATCCCCAGCGCACTTATGGCGGAATTTGCAAACAAAACAGGTGATGGACCGAATGTGGATCAATGTCACACATTCACCCCAGTCCAAAGATCTGGGCCCAAATCCATCGTTTTTTTGCACTCCACACCACCCAGGGTTAGACAATGGCGATATGCAAATCAGCTCTGACCCTGTGCCCCATGGGAACAGTCCAGTCTGAACTACAAAAGCCATGTCCTTCCCAGAACGGAATCAAGCATCCGAGGACCGGACCGGTTTCGAGGTAACACCTCTCATCAGCCCGGCTAGCTTGACTCCAGTGGTGTGGAGTGCCTGGGACCCACGTCTGAGCATCCCCAGCGCACTTATGGCGGAATTTGCAAACAAAACAGGTGATGGACCGAATGTGGATCAATGTCACACATTCACCCCAGTCCAAAGATCTGGGCCCAAATCCATCGTTTTTTTGCACTCCACACCACCCTGGGTTAGACAATGGCGATATGCAAATCAGCTCTGACCCTGTGCCCCATGGGAACAGTCCAGTCCGAACTACAAAAGCCATGTCCTTCCCAGAACGGAATCAAGCATCCGAGGACCGGACCGGTTTCGAGGTAGCACCTCTCATCAGCCCGGCTAGCTTGACTCCAGTGGTGTGGAGTGCCTGGGACACACGTCTGAGCATCCCCAGCGCACTTATGGCGGAATTTGCAAACAAAACAGGTGATGGACCGAATGTGGATCAATGTCACACATTCACCCCAGTCCAAAGATCTGGGCCCAAATCCATCGTTTTTTTGCACTCCACACCACCCTGGGTTAGACAATGGCGATATGCAAATCAGCTCTGACCCTGTGCCCCATGGGAACAGTCCAGTCCAAACTACAAAAGCCATGTCCTTCCCAGAACGGAATCAAGCATCCGAGGACCGGACCGGTTTCAAGGTAACACCTCTCATCAGCCCGGCTAGCTTGACTCCAGTGGTGTGGAGTGCCTGGGACCCACGTCTGAGCATCCCCAGCGCACTTATGGCGGAATTTGCAAACAAAACAGGTGATGGACCGAATGTGGATCAATGTCACACATTCACCCCAGTCCAAAGATCTGGGCCCAAATCCATCGTTTTTTATGGCTGTGTAGTTCGGACTGGACTGTTCCCATGGGGCACAGGGTCAGAGCTGATTTGCATAAAGCCATTGTCTAACCCAGGGTGGTGTGGAGTGCAAAAAACGATGGATTTAGGCCCAGATCCTTGTACTGGGGTAAATGTAAGACATTGATCTACATTCTGTCCATCAAATTGTTTTTTGTAATTTTCTCCCTGAGTGTACTGGGGTAGCTCAGACGTGGGTCCCAGAGCCTCCACACCACTGAAGTCAAGCTAGCCGGGCTGATGAGAGGTGTTACCTCAAAACCGGTCCGGTCCTCGGATGCTTGATTCTGGTCTGGGAAAGATATGGCTGTGTAGTTCGGACTGGACTGTTCCCTTGGGGCACAGGGTCAGAGCTGATTTGCATAAAGCCATTATCTAACCCAGGGTGGTGTGGAGTGCAAAAAACGATGGATTTAGGCCCAGATCCTTGTACTGGGGTGAATGTAAGACATTGATCTACATTCTGTCCATCAAATTGTTTTTTGTAATTTTCTCCCTGAGTGTACTGGGGTAGCTCAGACGTGGGTCCCAGAGCCTCCACACCACTGGAGTCAAGCTAGCGGGCTGATGAGAGGTGTTACCTCGAAACCGGTCCGGTCCTCGGATGCTTGATTCCGGTCTGGGAAAGATATGGCTGTGTAGTTCGGACTGGACTGTTCCCATGGGGCACAGGGTCAGAGCTGATTTGCATAAAGCCATTATCTAACCCAGGGTGGTGTGGAGTGCAAAAAACGTTGGATTTAGGCCCAGATCCTTGTACTGGGGTGAATGTAAGACATTGATCTACATTCTGTCCATCAAATTGTTTTTTGTAATTTTCTCCCTGTATGTAGCACACGGACATGCCATCAAAGGGAAATTAAAACTGCATAGCTCTTATGATGTAGAATATGTAGTCTTAAATTGCATGTTTGTTTGTGCTTGTTAGGCGATATTGGCTGTGTTATAGATTGGAAAACGTGGATGACCGATTTTGAGATGCCGAACTCAGCGCCCTCCTGAAAAAACCCACCGCGGACCCCACGGACCTCAAGAACTTCCGACCCATCTCGCTCCTCCCGTTTCCCGCCAAAGTCATCGAGAAGACCGTCAACCAACAACTCTCGGCCTTCCTCAAGACTAACGGATCCCTCGACCCGTCACAGTCCGGTTTCCGAGCAAACCACAGCACCGAGAAACGCCCTCATCGCAGCTACCGACGACATCAGGTCGATACTTGACAACGGGGAAACCACCGCACTCATCCTCCTGGATCTCTCAGCAGACTTCGACACGGTATGCCACCACACCCTGATACGAAGCCTCAGCGACACCGGCATCCTAGGCGCGGCCTTGGAATGGATCATCTCGTTCCTCGCCGGCAGAACCCAGAGAGTCCGCCTCCCCCCGTTCCGGTCCACGGGCAACCGAAGTCATCTGTGGCGTCCCACAAGGATCCTCGCTCAGCCCCACCCTCTTCAACGTCTACATGAGCCCCCTCGCGGCCATCGCACGCACACACAACCTCAACATCACATCATCTCCTACGCCGACGACACACAGCTGATCCTCTCCCTCACCAACGACCCGGACACCGCCAGAGCAAGCCTCCAGGAAGGAATGAAGGGCGTCGCGGAATGGATGAAGCTCAGCCGTCTGAAACTGAACTCAGACAAGACGGAAGTCCTCATCCTTGGACCATCCCCCTCGGCCTGGAATGACTCCTGGTTGCCACCTGCCCTGGGCACCACCCCCAAACCCACAGACCACGCTCGCAACCTGGGATCCATCCTGAACTCCTCCCTCACGATGACCAAGCAAATCAACGCCGTCTCTTTGTCCTGATTCAACACCCTGCGCATGGTCCGAAAAATATTCCGATGGATCCCCACCGCAACCAGGAAGACGGTCACCCAGGCCCTCGTCACCACCAGCCGCCTAGACTATGGAAACACCCTCTACGCCGGAACCACAGTCAAGCTCCAGAAACGACTACAGCGCATACAGAATGCCTCGGCAAGACTCATCCTGGACATCCCCCGCCACAGCCACATCTCCGCCCATCTGAAGAATCTGCACTGGGTTCCCGTCAGCAAGAGAATCACATTCCAACTACTCACCCACGCACGCAAGGCTCTCCACGACGCGGGCCCCATGTACCTCAACAACCGCCTCGCCTTCCACACACCAACCCGCCAGCTCCGCTCCGCCAGCCTCGCCCTAGCCACCGTCCCACGCATCCGCAAAGCCACCGCCGGAGGAAGATCCTTCTCCTACCTGGCAGCCAAGACCTGGAACTCCCTCCCCACCCACCTCCGGCTGACACAGGACCACCTCGCCTTCAGGAAACAACTCAAGACCTGGCTGTTCGAGCAGCAGCAACCACCCCCACCCCCAGCGCCTTGAGACCCTAACGGGTGAGTAGCGCGCTCTACAGATTCCTTGATTGATTGATTGATAGATTGAATGTTATGATATGGTTGACAGCAGGGTGTGGATCGATGTTGATTGGGTTGGCGTTTGTTTCTTTTTCAAGTTTTTGTACTTATTTTGTAACTTGGGGTCTTTGTAATTTGGGGGTCTTGTCCAGTGTCCCAGGGAATGTATTTCTTGCCGTAAAAAATCACTTTTGCCTAATCTGCATGTCTTATAGTATAGGAAATAGTCGGGTGTAATATGTATACTGGTGATGTTTCTGTAGCCAGTCTGGGGATTTTGTCTTGCGTAAGGTGTCCGATTATAAGTCAATTGTTAGAATGCATGCATGTTGGGCATAGTGTGTGTTGTGTGATGACCTGAGCTTTTGCCTAAAAAGTGATACCTAGTGTCCCTTCTGCCTCCACACTTTGTGCCTTCCCTCCTTAAACTCAGCTATGATGATGGCTGAGTACTGCATCAGCAAGGCCTGCAATTCTATTTCACTCGTCGGCCTTAGCAGATCTGCGTTTGCTTGATTAGGTAGAGATTGTTTGGCTTCTGAGGGCTACCCATAGTGTTTTGCCTCCCTTTGGTTTGTGAAGGCCAATGAGGCAGATAAGATGGCAGAACAGAGGGAACTTCAAAAGCAATATCTTTCTTTAGTGATGTAACCGTAGTAGACAAACTTTTGGCGTAGACCTGTGACTAAGTGGGCGTACAGGTTTTCGCTTGATCTATTAACTGTTTCTTCACCATGTTAGACAAAGGCTGTGTTGGGTATTTGAACAGTTGGCATGTGAGTGTGTGGAATCAGAGGGTCAGGAAAGAATTTATAAGGGGTCAGTGCCCAGTTCCACCAACTATTCGTAACCCAGCTTGTACTGTCCTTCAAGCAGGTTGCGTCACCTGTGACCATGCTATTGAATTGTTCCCCACTTCATACCACGCCGTCTTTCCCACTCAGCCTATTCACCAACTGAACTAAGGTGAGCAGGCAAATTGATTTCGGATCATATCAGTAGTATTTTAACTGCCTGAGCCAAATAGACTATCTGCTTTAACAGACGCCTCTTCAGTTCCCAGTGGACGCTGGTTGTTTCTGTCTTGGATTGCCTTTTTAACATGAAGCATGCCCTCCAGGATATTGCAGCGTAGACAACGAAGTTTTGCAGAACAATATTGAGCTCTAAGCAGTGTTTCTGTACTACTTTAACGTAACTGAGTGAGGATGAATGCGTCAAAGTGAGTGAGAATAAGTGAAAATGAGTGAATGAAAGTAAAAATGATTATAAGTGAGTGAGCAGGCACCACCACCACATTCGGCACCACCACCACCACCACATCTATCACCACCACCACATCCACCACCACCACCACATCCGCCACGACCACATCCGCCACCACCACATCCGCCACTACCACATTCGCTACCACCACATCCCCCACCACCACATCTGCCATCACCACATCCGCCACCCCCACATCCGCCACCACCACATCCGCCACCACCACATCCGCCGCCACCACCACATCCGCTGCCACCACCACATCTGACACCACCACCAAATCCGCCGCCACCACCACATCCACCGCCACCATCACATCCGCCGCCACCAGCACATCCGCCGCCACCACCGCATCCACCACCACCACATCCGCCACCACCGCCACATCCGCCACTGCCACATCCGCCACCACCGCCCCATCCGCCACCACCGCCACATCCACCACCACCGCCACATCCACCACCACATCCACCACCACCACCACATCCACCACCACCTCATCAACCACCACATCTGTGTGTGTGTGTGGCTCTATGTGTGTGTGTGTGTGGCTCTATGTATGTGTGTGTGGCTCTATGTATGTGTGTGTGGCTCTATGTGTGTGTGTGTGGCTCTATCTGTGTGTGTGTGGCTCTGTGTGCATGGCTCTGTGTGTGTGGCTCTGTGGGTGTGTGTGTGGCTCTGTGTGTGTGTGTGTGTGGCTCTGTGTATGTGTGTGTGGCTCTATGTGTGTGTGTTGGTGCGAATGCAATAGGTCTTGTATTTGTGAGAGATTAACCCCTTCCGTGCTGATGACGAGCCTAGGCTCGTCATGCAGCACGGTGCTCGTGTGCTGGTGACGAGCCTAGGCTCGTCATGAGCCGTGGAACGCTCACACGCGGGGCTAATTTCCCCGCTGTGCTGAGCGTTCCATTGCGCAGGTGGGTTCATGACGAGCCCAGGCTCGTCATGAGCACACGAGCACCGTGCTGCATGACGAGCCTGGGCTCGTCATGAGCACAGCGGCGCCGTGCGCGGCCCCCCTCCCCCCCGCACCGCGGGGAAATTAGCCCCGCAGTGAAGGGGTTAAGCTATTGGCATTGTAAATGACAATGCCATTTATTTATCTGTTTTCAAAACCAACACATAAAGAAAAAATGTGTTATTTACAATGCCAGTAGCTCTAACTTTTGCAAAGGCGAGACCGTTGCATTATAAATGCTTGTTATAGGGTACTGTCTCTGTGGATTTGGAGTAGATTTTAATGGTATTTTGTGGTGGGTAGACTCCACGTCCCATCCTACACGGTTTCGGTATAATGTCGGAGCTAGCGCTAGCCCCCACTCCTGCGTGTATGAATGTCTTAAAGATTCCAGAACGAGGTTGGAGAATGTAGGCAAAATTAGCCTTTCCCCCTTTGGGCAATCCATCACAAACTCAGGCGGTCAATCCCTTTCTGCTAGCAGTATGTCATGTCCAAAGGTTAAATTCTCCCAAAAGAGACCTTTAAACTTCCTTGAGATGTACCCCTCTATTTGAAGTGTAATTTCATACAGTCTATGCGGGACACTAACTCTGATATCAGGTGTTTCCACTGTGATATGTTCATTTAACACTGCTGTCACCAGAAAATCCTTCAGGTTCTGGCAAGCTATTGTTACTTCTGCCGTGCAGTCTAACATCGTCAGAGCCCATTCCCTGTTCAGAAGCTGAGTACTCAGTACCCTGGGCATTTCTAATTTTTAAGCCAGCTACTTTCTTCTTTTTGAATTGAGGCTTTGCTTTTTGTTGCTCTTCCTGTTTGATAATGTATTCTGAAGTGCGATGTGTTTCCCTTTTTGTCTTTGGTCCATCTTCAGTTTTGTGTGTTCTGATCGCCCATCCCTCTCTGAGTATTTTTATGAACCCTGGAAGGAATAAAAGGAACATGTATCAGTGTCCTGATACCTATCAGGTTTTAAAATGTTATCACGATTCCTATGGTTGTACCTCTTTTCAGAAGACTCCCGTTGGGGAGACCCATCCCTTGATCGTGAAATCTTTTCTGTATTAATATTTTTACAATTTTTGTTTTCCATTTCAATTTAGAATAAGTATGTGCTTGCTTCGAATTGCTTGCTTGTCTGGACTACCTGCCATTTGTGGCTTTCCTGCTTTTGTTCCCAAATTATCTCTACCTAATTCAGCATAGGTTTCTTCAATTTTTTTTGGTAAATCCTGCTCCCTATTTCTAGGTGCTATTTACCTTAGGCGGCTGTGTATGGCCACAGCTGCTGCCTCTCCCTTTATATTGTTCAGCATGATTGCAGAGACTCAGGCAAAATTACCCATCAGTTTCATTCCTAAGTCCAGGGCAGGCCCTGCCACGTACTCATTTTGTATTTGTTTCAATACTTCTGGAACAACTGCTAAGGAAGGAGTACAGTGTGTTCTGACGTAAACTGCAGCAAAGATTCTTCCCCAAGAGGTACAATCCTCAACCGAGGGAAACACCGCATTGGAAAGCAAATTGTTAGAATTCTACGTTTTTCCTGCGGACCCATATGGGGAAATACTGCTTCCAGCTGCGCTATTTTGGTGCAATCCAAAATGGAATTTTCTCCCGCTTGGAAGGAATTGTCCTTATTACTGATTTCAGTGTCTGTGGGTTAATTATAGATGTGATCCGATGTGGACCAGCCGGAGCATTTCTCGCATGTTGGACTGTTAATGTTCACATGACGAACTAGACAATGTGTCTGTATAGTTTGACTCTATCTTTGTATATTTTACATACTTCATCCACTGGTAGTCTATTTATCTCGGGATGTGGAGTGTATGTACTAAGACCGTCCAGGTCGCTCCTTCTATGCTTAGCGGACTGAGTCTCACGACAGATGTTGTGTGTGGGATGGCACCTTCAAACCTGCTTTTATGCTGCTGGTAAGTTAACGGGACTTCAGTGTCTTTGTATGGAATGTATTCATCTGGTGAATGAACTATAATGTATGTGTGGAACAATTTAGTCACTGGATCTGCAGGTGGGAACTAAACCCAGGATTAGAATACCTCTGATCCAAACACCTCGTATGCCTCAATCATGAAGGTAACACAGCCACCTGTTAAAAGTACGCCGTGTTCTATCAATTTCATAGTCACTGTATATCTGCAGTTTTCTGTGATGTTAAGAGCATTTGCAACTTCGTCTTCCCCTGAGCTACTCACGGGCTCAGTCATTTTAGAAGAGAAGAGTACGTTTAAGAGGTAGAGTTTTGCACAATGTACGGAACGGTTTGCCCTTACAAGCTTGGTAAACCTTCAGCCAATACACAGAGTATATCTGCTTAGCTGAGGAGGATCTCCCTTCCCACTTCAGATGTCTCTGAAAAGGTGCGAGTAGGGCTTTCTGAGAAAGCACAACTGAACTACTCAGATTTTTTTTAACTCTTTTTATTGAAACATGCTCAACACATCATACATTTACGGGGTATTGTGGTTTGGAGATTCTGGCCTTAAATTTTATTAACAAATCAGCAAACAAGATAACTGGGAAGTATAATCAACATTTGGTCTTCCCCATTCAAACCCCCCCTTCCCTAAACCCGTAAAAAGACTAGTCACTGGGCTGTTGCAGTATTACAATGTGCACACGCTACTCTACCCCTTAGTGCCTGTGAGTGATGAGTGGACAATGTTGTGTTGTGGGCTCCCCTTTATATATTTGTCATTTACTCCAGACTTTTTCCTACTATTTGGGGCAGCCCCTGCTTGGGTATACAGTTTTCTCAGCTAAGCTACCCCAATCCATATCTGACTTCCAATCCGCTATTTTAGGTGGAGCCGCCGCTCCCCCCAGCATCTTGCAACGTTTCGTTTTGCCACTATCGCCGCAAGGGATAGCCAAATTTTCATGCATTGAGGCCATGTTTCCTCTCCTGTGACGTGTAATAGGAACCATTTGGGTTTGATTGGAACTGGCTGACCTACTATGCTGATCAAAATCTCTCCTATCCCCTGCCAATATGTCTGGATGGATGGGCACTCCCATAGAATGTGGTAGGAGGTTCCCTCATGGCCACATCCCCGCTGGCATTGGTTTGTCCCAGAATGACCTATTCGATGTAATAAAGTTTTTGCATAGCATGTCTGATGTAGTATTTTAAGTTGTATCAATCTAAACCTGGATCTTATTGCTACCTACCTAGGACTTTGTAGTACCTCCACCCACTCATCCTAACCTAGATTGCCCAGGTCGCCCTCCCATGCGGTCTTTAGTGGACCCATAATATCTGGAGAGTTTTTTTTTTTTTTTGTATATTAGTGATATTGCTTTGGATGTTAGCGGTCTTGAATAACCCATCTTCTAAGGGGAAGGATTCTGCTAGTACTTCACCTTCAATAATGTGAGCCCAAGCTGTAGGTATCTCAACCACTCAACCTTTCCCAATACGTATTCTTGTTGTAGTGTTTCATATTTAATATAGATATGATCTCTCCACACGTCCCTGAGTCTCTCTAGGCCCAGTAGCTTCCACTTACTAAAATTCTTCAATTTGTTAACCTGCGGAAGTCCCGCATTGTCCCAGAGTGGGGTCATTTGTGTCAGTCTTCCATTCCAACCCAACGCATTTACGCGAGACTTATTGCATTGCAAACTGGAGTGCAGGCGGGCGAGAAGGCATGAACAACAAGAGTGCGGAGGCGAGAAGGCACGGGAAGAAAATAGTGCTCCCGGGAAGAAAATAGTGCTCACAATCTAAATAAAACATACTGTGCAACACTTGAAGTAAATGGGCCAGTAGTCATGGAAGGATACAAATGACGATATGGCCGTCATAAGGAGGGACTAACAAATCTAAAATCAATCGGAAGGCAGCATTTAGGAACGAAGCCAATAAAAAAGATGGGCAGAGAGTGGGCGAGATTCTACTCCATAATGAATACTGCATGTCTCGCAATGCAAGCAATGCATGCGCGCTGCCGCTATAGGCTCAACCTAATCAGCCACAAATAAGTGAGCAATCCTGAGTCAGAAAGTAGAGTTTTAGCATTGGGAAGGCCAGAAAGAACGGTTTTAGACACATTGCTGTGCACTTGCAAACTTGCCTTGGTTTAGACCGCGGGTACTCATGGTACGGCCCGCGGGCGGCCAACGGCCCGGCAAGCCTTCCATGGTGGCCCGCGGACCTTGCAGACAATTTACCCGTGTTTAAAAAAAATAAAAAGTAAAGTGTCTCTACAAACACTGCGCGCCGAGACTCTGCTGCTCTGTGGGGGCCCGGGCATTCCAGTGATAGTCAGAGTGGAGCTGCAGGGGCAATAAGGTGAAATACAAAAGCCTCATTAACATACAAATGGTCTTTTAAAGACCTGGGAAGTGCTTGGTGCGGCTGTATGTGTCTGTGCCCTGAATCTGTCTCAGCCCGGGCACGCACAGGCAGGGTGAGATGAAGAGGGTGACAGAGGGAGGTAGAGGAAGGGAGACAGAGGGAGGGAGGGAAAGGGAGGGAGACAGAGGGAGTGAAAGGGAGGGAGAGAGAGGGAGGGAGGGTTAGGGAGGCAGACAGAGGAAGAGCGAGGGAGGGAGGAAAAGGGAGGCAGACACAGACAAAGGGAGAGCGAGGGAGGGAGGGAGATCAAGGGAGGGAGGGAAAGGGAGGCAGACAGAGGGAGAGCAAAGGAGGGAGGGAAAGGGAGGCAGTCAGAGGGAGAGCAAGGGAGGGAGGGAAAGGGAAGGAGAGGGAGGGAGAGCGAGGGAGGGAGCGAGAGGGAGGCAAACAGAGGGAGAGCGAGGGAAAGGGAGGCAGGCAGAGGGAGAGGGAGGGATACGAGGGAGGGAAAGGGAGGCAGACAGAGGGAGAGCAAGGGAGGGAGGTGGAGGGAGGGAAGGAAAGGAAGGGGGAGGGAGACTGAGGGAGGAAAAGGGAGGGAGAGCGAGGGAGGGCGGGAAAGGGAGGCAGACAGAGGGAGAGCGAGGGGGGGGAAGGGAGTGAGAGGGAGGGAGAGTGAGGGAGGGAGGGAAAGGGAGGCAGACAGAGGGAGAGCGAGGGAGGGAGGGAAAGGAGGGAGAGAAAGGGAGGCAGAGGGAGAGCGAGGGAGGGAAGGAAAGGAGGGAGGGAAAGGGAGGCAGACAAATGGAGAGTGAGGGTGGGAGGGAAAGGGAGGGAGACAGAGCGAGAGCGAGGGAGGGAGTGAAAGGGAGGGAGAGGGAGGGAGAGCGAGGGAGGGAGTGAAAGGGAGGGAGAAGGAGGGAGGGAGAGCGAGGGAGGGAGGGAAAGGGAGGCGGACAGAGGGAGAGCGAGGGTGGGAGGGAAAGGGAGGCAGACACAGACAGAGGGAGAGCGAGGGAGGGAGGGAGAGGGAGGGAGGGAAAGGGAGGCAGACAGAGGGAGAGCGAGGGAGGGAGGGAAAGGGAGCCAGACAAAGGAAGAGCAAGGGAGGGAGGAAGAGGGAGGGAGAGCAAGGGAGGGAGGGAAAGAGAGGCAGACAGAGGGAGAGCGAGGGAGGGAGGTGGACGGGGGGAGACAGGGTGGGAGGGAAAGGGAGGGGAAGGGAGAGCGAGGGAGGGAAAGGGAGGGAGAGAGAGGAAGAGAAAGGCAGGGAGAGGGAGGGAGAGGGAGGAAGGGAAAGGGAGGCCGTCAGTGGGAGAGCGAGGGAGGGAGGGAAAGGGAGGCAGACAGAGGGAGCGCGAGGGAGGCAGACAGGAGGAGAGCAAGGGAGGGACGGAAAGGGAGGCAGACAGAGGGAGAGCGAGGGAGGGAGGGAAAGGGAGACAGAGAGAGGGAGACAGAGAAAGGGAGAGAGACAAAGGGAGGGAGACAGGCGGAGACAGACAGAGGGAGGGAGACAGACAGAGGGAGGGAGACAAACGGAGACAGACAGAGGGAGACAGACTGAGGGAGGGAGACAGACAGAGGGAGGGAGAGGGTGACAGAGGGAGACAGACAGAGGGAGACAAACAGAGGGAGGGAGACAGACAGATGGAGACACAGAGGGCGACAGAGGGAGGAGGGAGGCAGAGGGAGGATGGAGACAGGGGGAGGAGGGAGACAGAGGGAGGAAGGAGACAGAGGGAGGAGGGAGACAGAGGAAGGAGGGAGACAGAGGGAGGGGGAGATAGAGGAAGGGGAACAAAGAGAGGGAGACAGACAGAGGGAGACAAAGAGAGGGAGACAGACAGAGGGAGAGGGAGACAAAGAGAGGGAGAGGGAGGGAAACAGAGGGAGACAAAGAGAGGGAGAGGGAGGGAGAAAGAGAAAGGGAGAGGGAGGGAGGGAGGGAGGGAGACAATGAGAGGGAGGGAGACAGAGACAGGGGGTGGGAGGGAGACAGAGAAAGGGAGAGGAGGGAGACAGAGAAAGGGAGAGGGAGACAGAGGGTGACAGACAAAGGGAGGGAGGAGGGTGAAGGACAGAGGGAGGAGGGTGACAGACAGAGGGAGGGAGGAGGGTGGGAGGAGTGGGACAGACAGAGGAAGGGAGGAGGGTGACAGACAGAGGGAGGGAGGAGGGTGACAGACAGAGCGGGGGAGGAGGGTGACAGACAGAGGGAGGGAGGGGGGGCGACAGAAGAAGGAGGGCAACAGAGTGAGGAGGGCAACAGAGTGAGGAGGGCGACAGAGTGAGGAGGGAGACAGAGTGAGGAGGGAGACAGAGTGAGGGAGACAGGGAGTAGGAGAAAGAGAGGGAGAGGGAAGGAGAGAGAGAGGGAGACAAAGAGAGAGAGAGGGAGATAGGGAGAGAGAGAGAGAAAGGGAGACAGAGAGAGAGAGAGAGAGGGAGTGAGACAGTCAGAGTGAGTGAGACAGAGGGAGTCAGGGAGAGAGAGAGGGAGGGAAACAGTCTGAGTGAGACAGAGCGAGAGGGATATATATATATATATATATATATATATATATATATATATATATATATATATATATATATATATATATATATATATATATATATGTGTATGACGGGTCTGGTGGCTCAGTGGACGAAGGCGTCTGCTGCAGGGACTTGTGGTCAACCTCGTGGTCAGTTTTTTTTGTTGCTCTAGCCCCGCCCCCTCTCCCACTGACCCCGCCCCCACCGGTGCGGCCCTCGGATACAAACTACACTGTAAATTTGGCCCCGAGAGAAAGTTTGTGAGTACCCATGGTGTAGACCAGAGGTCTTCAAACTGTGGGGCGCGCCCCTCTGGGAGGGCGTGGAAGTGTTCGCAAAGGGGCGCGAATGGGTCTGCAATTACATGTAAATGAAGACAGCTTGGAAGCGCAAAAGGCGCTTTCTAAGTTGTCTTCATTCACAGTAATTAAAGCCCATAAAAACGGGCCAGGACAGTAATTCTGAGTGACAGGTAGCAGGTTAGGGAGTGTGAATTCGGCATGAAAGACAGGCGCACACCGACCATTGTGCTCAGAGGAATTTAGCAGCCCCCCCATCCCCCTCGTCAAGCTGAGGGCTTGACCTTCAATTACTAAAGTGTTCCTACAATTATGGTTTAGAGTCCAGACAAGCCACTAGGCGTTTTACTTTTCAGAAAGGCTGATGTCTTCTCGTCTCATATAATTATATACATGAGTGTTTCAATGCCATAACAAAAAACAATGACCTACCATATTTAATGTGGATTGGTGGAAACCGGAAGGGAAAAAAAAAATGCCATTATCGCACCCCACACCCATGAACAAGTAGATAGCATGAGTATCCAGTGACACTCCCACTTCGACATGAAGCCACAATACATTCCCATCACATGGAGGTTAAAAGGCTGTGCTATACCAAAATAATTTTTCTTTTAACAGAAAAGTCCAAACATTTAGACCCGTGTATTAATTATAAAATACATCTTAATAGAGTTTTATTTATTTATTGGTGCTGATAAGCCAGTGATATCGGGCAGCACTATTAGAAGTAAAATGCACAAAAGAAAGATTACGTTTTGACATCAAATACAAAAATGAACCTTCCATATATAAACCTGCTTACTTCTCATTATATACAGCTGGGTGTTTGTAGGTAAGTATATATGCCATTTTGTGCCATCTACAGATATCTAAGAGCAATCTGAAGAGATTAGGGATTCAAACAGGGCTGTCCAACCTTTCACCTTTCACAGGCTGATAAAGGGGATACCACTGAGTTAAAGTTAGAACTTGTTATACACACTGATGCAAAAATTGGAGCATGGCTGGTTTCTGTCTGAGATGGCATGGTGAGCAAAAAAATTATGGACTGGAATGCAGCCTCAACCAGTTACTAGTGGTAGAGAGAAATTCAAGCTTTTCGCCCTTTCCTTTTGTGCTTTCTTCAGCTCCACGCTGTAAGAGCCTAGACCTGGATCCTGTGCTCACTCCATCACAGGACTCAATCACCTGACTGACCAGGGCAAATAGGCCAAAACCGATTTAGGGCTGCTTGTGCTCTTGTTCTGAGGGCTCCGGCTCTCAGTCTCAGCAAGACTATTCCTACTGCAGCAGGGTCGAGGCTAATTTGCTCGTTTCTGTCTGGGGTGGTATGGTGGGCAAAACAATCATGCACTGCAATAGGGACCTGAATAATTACCACTGGTTGAAATTAACTCAAACATTCCACACAGTACTTTTCTACTTTTTGCTAAATCTGCTGTAGCAATTGCTATGTAGAACACAACATTTTAAATGTGCTAAATGACTAAAATGGGTTCCATGGATTATGCTGGGGTTTGTACCCTGGCCTTCTCGGTGCATGTGGGACCATCATGACATCCTGGCCTTTTACATGTTCTGGCTTCTAAAGTCTTCTTTTGTTTTCCGCTGATGGGATTTACCACCACACCTCCCAGGTGGCTGATGGTCCAGTGTCCCGAAAAAAATGTAATGGGCTGGGTGGTTTGCAGATCAGCACTGAGGGAAGACAGGAGTTCTGGGAGATGACAGAGGCATCAGCAGGAGACCACTGACCCAACACTCTTTATTATGTGCTGTTAGCACCAACATCTTTCCAAATATTAGTTGTTTTCATGTAGCTGTGGTACTTACCAAGCATATCAAAAGCCTAAATACACATCGGAAGCTAGATCTCATGGTTACCATGTGGTACTACTAAATACAGCTTCAACAATCTGTGCTGTATAGTGCTGTCCAGATTAAGTAGCATACCACTACAGTAAAGGGAGCCTCAACTCGTCATTGTAACCCAGTTTCTAATAATGTTTATGCCACCATTGATCAAAGTATTAGACCCCCCCCCGCACTAGGAGTCTAGTTGCGCCCCTGGTCCAAGACATGGCTAAAACGTCTGCAAGTTAAACTAATCAAGGGGGAAATGCTATTTTACCTTATGAAACCTCAGTTGGTTAATGTGTTCACTGCAGATTGCTTCGTGTGTGACCCGACTAAGTCACAGAATTACATCCTGATTGGTGCAGTGAGGAATAGTGATTTGTTTATAGTGCTACAAGGTCCCAGTTTGTGAGAAAGCCCTATGAATGCCATTATTTTAAAATTGTATTACACTGTATAAAATAGGCAAAATACTGTTTAACAAAAAACAAGTGCTTTAAAAAAACACATTTCTGTGATAAGCATTTTAACTATATCTAATGTAAATATATTTATGTGTCCCTTACAAAATGTGAACTCCTTTTAATGGACACATATATTACCTCTCAAAAAAGAATAAATGTTTGTCACCATGTAGCTGATTGACTCCTTTAATAAAAAGCTACACTGACTCCAAAGCAGCCTTTATATTTGGTGATTAACCACTGCACACATTTCCATTTCTTTCATGTAGCTGGCACCTCGGTGGGAAGGCATGCTTCTTCTTTAGTTCTCTACTATCTGTTTCACAGCACAGGACCCCCCCCCCCTCCCACCCTCTGTGAGTGGGTACTGGAAGCCTTATGGCAGTCTTACGATTAAAAAGAAAGCAGGGTGCATTTTTAGGTCTTGCCTGTCAATGCGTTTGCGCATTGAGCTTGCGAGAGATATAGGGGCTTATCGAGAGCTTAACCAAAACGGCGATTTGATGCTGTGCCCGTGAAAAGCCAGCTCAATGCGTAAGCGCATTGACCTAAAATGCGCGTGCACATCAAAGTCAGCCATCGTTTCCCCAGCTTAGTGCCGCCAGCAGCTCTTCAAAGGTATCCGCTCCTCCCCTAATTATTCACTCAGCCGTACCTTCAGTTTCACGGCCGCCAGGCCGTGTCTCGTTTTAACTTGTTGTGCCTTCCTGCCCCTATTAGACTCGTATCCGCTCCTCCCCTAATTATTCACTCGGCCGTACTTTCTGTTTCACGGCCACCAGGCCGTGTCTCGTTTTAACTTGTTAGGCCTTTCTGCCCCTATTAGACTCGTTTTCTCATTGCACCAATCAACTCGGTTTTCTCTTCTCCCAACATGGCCCCTTAACACGCACTCATTGTCTGGAGTCTAGAAGCAGCGAGCCTTATTACTCTCAGTGCTCGTATTTTCCGTTCATGTAACAGGATTGGGAACTTGATTTAGTCCTCCGCCCTCCCCGGACTGCTGCTGCTTCTTGAGCTGACCTTTTCCGATAGCCCCAGCCGAACGTAAGCTTTGGACATACCTGCTCCGTTGGAGCCGATCAGCAGCTCTTCAAAGGTATCCGCTCCTCCCCTAATTATTCACTCAGCCGTACTTTCAGTTTCACAGCCGCCAGGCCTTGTCTCATTTTAATTTTCATGCTTTAGATTGAACTCTCTAATTTAATCTTTTTCTTCCCATCTGTGCCTCTTGCTTTCACTCCTTTTCTCTCGCCCCTTCCCTGTTTTCATGTCCATCATTTTGCCCCTCTCCCTATACCCGTAACATAGACAGTTTATGTGCAGATATACGTTTTATACTTTACCTATTTCGTGTAGGAGCTACACGAAGGGGCACACGGTAGTTGAGATCATGGGGTCACATCACTTCCAGACTCAAGCTGCTTTCTCTACCACCACCGATGTTTACCGTTGAAGTACTTTATTATCGTGAAATATTGCCTACGAATGTGAATTGCGTTATTGTTTTTGTGAGCTTGGGGTGACAGCGCTGTTCATGTGCGTGGCCAGGCAGCCACGCTCACACTTTTGGACGTTTCGATGTATATTCGGCTTCACACCTTACATGTGTAATAGTCTCTTTACTTAGGTGCAGTAGGTTCAGGAAACACGATTAGTGAGTGCAGCAGCTACAGTGCGATTTGCATCAGGGGTATGGGTGCCGGTGGACGCTCCCCCCCCAAAAAAAACACCACACATATTATGGCTGTGTTTTGGTACACGTCCAGGAAAAAAAGACATTAAATGTTATTGTGGTGTGGCCAATGGCACCCCTTGCTATGTCAACTGGGTTATATGCTGAAGACCGAGGTGTTTATTTAACAGAGACTTTAAAGAAATCAGACTATACAATTACTAATAATGTATACACCCCTGGTATAATTAATATTTCAGTACCCAGGTCATCTTGTTTTCGTGTGGCTTGAGTTATATGTATTATTATGAGGTATCGGCAGCGTTTACACACTTCCCTACAGATGAGATCAAATCTTAAGTCTGTAAACAGCATCTGTTCCCCGGCGTGGTGCCTCCAGCAGCTCTTCAAAGGTATCCGCTCCGCCCCCTGCGCTCTGCCTCAGGCATTTCTCCTCCCCTAATTATTCACACTTTCTTTCTTACTTTCTCTGTCTTCCCTTCTCTGTCTTCCCTTAATTTGCTTTTTCTGACCGTCTTTCTCTCCATCTTTTCTTCCCTACTTCCACTTTCTCTCCCCTTCTTTATTACTCCTTTTCTTGCTTTAGATTTACCTCTCTACTTTAATCTTTCTCTTCCCATCTGTGCCTCTTGCTTTCACTCCTTTTCCCTCGCCCCTTCCCTGTTTTCATGTCCATCATTTTGCCCCTCTCCCTATACCTGTAACATAGACAGTTCATGTGCAGATATACGTTTTATACTTTACCTATTTCGTGTAGGAGCTACACGAAAGGGCACATGGTAGTTGAGATCATGGGGTCACATCACTTCCAGACCCAAGCTGCTTTCTCTACCACCACCGATGTTTACAGTTCAAGTACTTTACTATCGTGAAATATTGCCTACGAATGTGAATTGCGTTATTGTTTTTGTGAGCTCGTTTCTCCCTCTACCCATCTCCTCCTCTGCCTGCTCTCCTCTCTCTCTCCCTCCCCTCTCTCTCCCCTCCGTCCTTCGCTCTCGTCCTCCCCCTCTCTTCTTACCCTCCCTCTCTCCCTCTACCCTCTCTCCCTTTCCCTCTCTCCCTTTCCCTCACTTCCCTCTCTCCCTTTCCCTCTCTTCCCTCCCCTCTCTCCCCGTCTCTCTCCTCTCTCCCCCTCTCTCTCCTCTCTCCCTATCTTTACCCTCTCCCTGCTCTCCTTTTTCTCCCTCTCCCCATCTCCAACTCAGCACCACCACAGCACAACTCAGCACCACTCAGCAGCACCACAGCACCACTCAGCACCACCACAGCACCACTCAGCACCACCACAGCACCACTCAACACCACCACAGCATCACTCAGCACCACCACAGCACCACTCAGCGCCACCACAGAACCACCACAGCACCACACTGCACCACCACAGCACCACTCTGCACCACCACAGCACCACTCTGCACCACCACAGCAGCACTCTGCACCACCACAGCATCAATCAGCAACACCACAGCATCACTCAGCACCACCCCAGCATCACTCAGCACCACCACAGCATCACTCAGCATCACCACATCATCACTCGGCACCACCCCAGCATCACTCAGCACCACCACATTATCACTCAGCACCACCACATTATCACTCAGTCCCACCGCAGCATCACTCAGCACCACCACAGCACCACTCAACACCACCCCAGCATCACTCAGCACCACCACAGCATCACTCAGCGCAACCACAGCATCACTCAGCGCAACCACAGCATCACTCAGCGTAACAACAGCATCACTCAGCGTAACCACCGCATCACTCAGCACAACCACAGCATCACTCAGCATCACCACAGCATCACTGGTTTAAATATGTTCTTTCAATGTTTCAAGCAGTTTTCAAGCTTACAAGCTTTATTACAAATCACAAAAAAAAATTATTTGTCACTTCTGTTCTTGGATTTTCGACACAATAAAAAACACTGAACATAATCTTCACAAAAGTTATTTACAAAACTTAAAGCTATTGACATTACAAATTAAATAAATTATTTAAGTATTAATTATTTAAAAAAATTAAAAGCCATTGTTATTTGTAATATCAATACATCTAAGTCACGTAAATACAATACATGTTGCATTACAAATGCTATAGGTGTCACATTTGCGAAAGTTATAACTATTGGCATTGTAAATGACAAAGCTATTATTTTAGCTATTTTAAAAAACAACATATAAATAAAAAAAAAGTAATTTGTAAGATCAATAGATCAAACTTTCCTAATGCGAGACCTATTGCATTTCCAATGCTTGTTCTTGCTAGCATTTGGGCTCAAGTCTCTATTGTTGCACACAGGACATGGCCCAAGCAACAGGGGAGGAGGGTGGGGTAAATGTGCTTTTTTGTTGCTGTTTTTTTACACAAAGTGGCAGAAAGCTTGTTTGGGCATCTGGCCTAGAAGTAATGGTCCTGTTGAATGGGCAGAGGGGACAGTCTGAAGCTTTAGGTATTATTGGTGCAGCAGTTGCATTAGAGAACCAGGGCATACTTGCTGTGCCAGTGCCTCTTTGAAACCTTGGCGCAATGACCTATGGAAGAGGGAAAATGAATGCAGAGGAGACACTTTGATTTGAATATCAGAGGGAAGCAGAGAGAAGGGAGGGAGAGAGAGATGATGAGAGATGGGATTGAGAGGGATGGTGTGAAATGAGAGCCTATGTTGTTAACAAACGTCTGCACCTTTCATTAGTGAAATAGGTGCAGTGACACTTTTGCCCCGGGGTCCACTGCATCACAAGTTTGAATGTCCTGCATCCAGCGCCTTGAGACCCTTCCGGGTGAGTAGCGCGCTATACAAATGTCATGATTGATTGATTGATTGAATGTTTTACAATATAAATTGTGCATGAGGGCACATTTTTCTTGGTAACATTAGGACAGATGGTGCCCTTGGTGCAAAAAAAGGTGGACAGCATGCAGTAGCTCATTTTCTTTCAGAAAGAGACCGGGCTTCTTGCGAGATTGAAGTGATGGTCAGAATTTGTGGGGAAGGAGTGGAAGAAGAGGAGATAGACTGCTTCTATAGGCTACAGCCTTCATTAATGTGGCAGATGGAGTGCACCCCAATTATGGGCAGTAGTGTTTTGGATTAATTCCATTCTTGTTTTATGCTGTTGCATTTTTATAAGTCCCACATTGGATTATGAGCTACAGAAAAGCAATCCTGAAATGATAACCGGATCCCGCCTGTTGTAACCTAGTTCGGGTTTCCCCCTGCAACCCTAGGCAAATGGTGCCTACCAGCTCTCCTGCGCGAGAGCATCCATTGTCCCCTGCCCTCCTGATTGGTTCCCCAACATTCCGCACTGTCCTGGTTCCGTTCCCTTGCCCCCAACTGCCATAATGATTCTGACTAACTGACCTACGCACTGCCTTAAGGTGTGGGGCTGATTTAATAAAACTTCTACTTCGTTATCTTACCTTGACTCTGACCTTAATTGCAACAGTGGCGACGAGGACCTCAGCCCCTCACCGCGAACCCACTGCCTTCCAGTTTGAATGCGGAAGCAACCTCTTCTTAAGGCACGGTGCTGCAGCCGGTTCAAGGAAGAACGGGTTTGATGTTAATAGGTCAAGGGCAAAGAACAGCTCCGTGATTTCAGCAAGTCGACTTTTGAGTGAGTCGAGCGTGAAATGAGCCATCGACTTGTGAGTGAGTCGAATGTGAAATGAACCAAGGACGCTTAGCAGATTGATCCGACCAGTGAATACCATTTGAAACTCGAGCGTTCTTGTGAAACTGACGAAGTAAGACTCGAGATAAGGATAACTGGACTCTGCGCAAGCAACCTCTTCTAAAGGCACGGTGCTGCAGCCGGTTCAAGGAAGAACTGGTTTGATATTAATAGGTCAAGGGCAAAGAACAGCTCCGTGATTTCAGCAAGTCGACTTTTGAGTGAGTCGAGCGTGAAATGAGCCATCGACTTGTGAGTGAGTCGAATGTGAAATGAACCATGGACGCTTAGCAGATTTATCCGACCAGTGAATACCATTTGAAACTCGAGCGTTCTTGTGAAACTGACGAAGTAAGACTTGAGATAAGGATAACTGGACTCTGCGCAAGTTAAAGTGGTGAGCCGTGAAGTACAGTGAGGAAACTGAACAGCCTCCGTGAACCTCGGCAAGTATTTGAAAAGTGAAAGTGATAAGTGAACTTTGGACTTTCTAAAGATTGACTGTGACCGGTAAATACTAATGAAACTTCAGGCGTTTTGAGGTAATAGTAAAGGAAAAAAAAACGCAAGACCACTGGAATCTGAGCGAGTCCATGAGGTGAGCCTGGGTAGCCGGGTGGTGGTGATGTGAGCGGAGCAGGGACCCATACTAAAATAATCTCTGTAACCGCATTTAATGATGTTTAAGCTGCGCGTTAGCGTGTGAAGTAAGAACCTCCTCACATTCAGAGCAATCCCAAGGCCTAACGAGTTAACGCTCGGAGGAAAACAAAGAATCCCCTGCTAAAAGTACATAAGCATTGAAAGGACTTAGCGTGTCAAATTCCTCACAGTGTTGAAGAAAAGTGCGCATGACAAATAAGCTGTTTCCTGAGTGAAAGTGAGGTGCATTTAGAGCGGCGCAAACCCTTGATTGTTTAACAATCCGAAAGAAGAAGGGCGACTCTCCTCAGCGCGAGGCGAAGAGGCTCATCTAAATGTTAGAAGTGAATCGGCATCGGCGAGTGTCAGCTGTCCTTCTGGCCCTTTTCGGTATATTCTATGGAGTGATTAGCTTACCTTGAAGCAGCACATTCGGGAACTTGAGGGAGGTTGCGGCTGGCAGACCTTGGCGGCGCTCGGCGATCGTAGAGTTTTCCTCAGCACTTTGGCGCGAAGGTGAGAACGACGCACTTCACGCAGCAGCGCCACCTTGCTGTCGAAGGCCGTAACTGCTTATGCACACGATGATTTCGAGAAACACTAAATGGGCTGATATATGGAAACGTTAGAAAAAGGTATACCCAGTTAGTGAAAAAAGTCTGAACACCCTTTTCTAAGTAAAATTCTGAAGCTATAACTAATGAGCTAGGAAGAAACTACGGTACGGTTAACACATAAAAGGAAATTATATAAGTGGAATTTGTTTGCTGCAGCAATATGGATAAAAACATAATGTGCATCTTACCCCCACCAGAGAAAGAAGTCAAGAAGGGAGCAAACAGAAATGTATTTGAGGAGGTGATGGACGATTTAAGTGTACATTACAAACAAAAACTGTTTGTCAACGCACAAAAAGACAAAATTCACTGGGGAAATGGTGATTGTAAAAATGAATTGGACATAAGTGAAACCAAACCTGAAAGTACAATTGACATAAGTGGAGTTGGAATCGACGTCATCACTGATTCAGGTTCAAGTTGTACAGTGATATACAAAGATATTTGGAAGAGTAAATTGACTATGACACAAGGGAATGAATTAGATGAAGCTGACACATCCCCTAAGACATACACAGGAGAAAACATTAACTCAATAGGTTGTAGAGAAGCAAAGTTGAGCTATATGAAGAGAAGTACATGGAGTATAGTTTATATTTCAGAAGAAGGACCCTCGGTACTGGGGTGGGAAGAACAGAAGAAATGTAAAATAATGATAGATCCCAACCGTACTGAACCTTTGAATAGGCTGGCACAAAACAACAACAAACTCAGTACAAGCTCCAAGATGTTGAGTGAGAGAAAGCCATCGTCCACGACCAAAAGTGGATGGACAAAGGCTGCATGGAGTAAAGAATGGAAAAATGAAGCGGCCATTGACAAATTCAAAATAAAACAAAATGCATTCATGAGTTATGATGTTGAGGACAATATTAGTGAAGAAGTTCTGGTAGATAAAAGTGAACCGGCCTATGAAGGAACATGTATGGTTTCTCAGTCCAAGGTGCTAGTGGAGGACCTTTTTTAAATCTACCTGCCACAAAGATGAGGAAGTGTGGCACTCTACTGCACTGATT
The DNA here is from genome assembly GCF_964263255.1 of Lissotriton vulgaris. Classification (NCBI taxonomy): domain Eukaryota; kingdom Metazoa; phylum Chordata; class Amphibia; order Caudata; family Salamandridae; genus Lissotriton; species Lissotriton vulgaris. The sequence goes on from NC_141694.1 coordinate 1,306,205,074, forward strand.
AAGTCAAAACCCATCACAAGAAAGAATGATGCTGATGACAGTGATCAGGAAGAAGATTATGGTCAGCGTCTGGTGGAGTCTAGGTGTAACATGCTAGGAGAGTACTATGACTGGTTATATAATGTAGAGCCAGGGAATGAAAGTAAGGAGGCTCACAAACACGTACTATGTCCTCACCCCAAAGCTCAGTTATGGAAAAACAAAGGGTTGGCGGAACGCTGGAGAGAATGTGAGTTAAGAGACACAGAGGACACAACCACCTTCTCTAGTGGAACTCACTTGATGAAATTGGAAGGAGGACAGGTCTTTGTGGATGCATGTATTGAAGGAGTGAGAGTTGTTGGAAAAGAAAGTACAAGTGACACTGGTACAGAGTACAACAAGAGAATTGACGTCAGACCTACCCCCGTGGGTGACAACGTGAGGGACACCCGTTGTATAAGTAAGCGTAGGCGTAGACGCAGTACATTATGGTCCTGGAAATATCCCAAGAAAAAGGATTCTAAAGCCGTGGTCACTCACCTGGATGGAGAAGTCAGTACAAGTAATAGCAGACAGGAGCACAATACCAAAAGGGATTGCCACGGTGGAGTGAACGATGAGGAATCAGAGAAAGGGAACAGGAAGGCACTCAAACCAGCACTAAGCCCACATCATGTGGCAAACATAGGAATTGACTAGACGCATACTGGACTTGCGGGCCAGCACAAGACCTGTGGACCAAAAGACTCAGCGAGCCCTCACGGAAGTTCACCATTCACGTTGGGGATTTAACTGAACTGTGTGTGGGCCTGCACGAAACATTGGCAAGTTAAACGATGTAGTGTCAGACGATGAGGAAATGGACACACTCAAACACCTACAATGTTCCCACCCTGAAGGTTCTATGCAAAGAGATGTGAGTTGATGGTGATAGAACCAAGTTGGACGCTGTCCCACTCTCAGAAACACGATTCACACTTTCTCCCACCTGCCACTGACTCAGCTGACTGTCAATCACTCAGACCAGTCTCTGGGGGTCACTCCACGCACTCCGATCACCTATCGGAGCTGTACGGTGACTCCCACTCTGTCTCTGAAGCCTAGTTTGGCGGTCACTGCTTCAGCGGTAGGTTTGGCAGAACCCACATGGGATCCTATTCTGACTCAGAGAGTGTTCCTCATGTCCTTGTTACCAAAGGAACATCAGGGAGAGCCGTCCACAATCCCAAATGTTATCAAGGCCTTGTTGTGACCAATGTTGACAGATATATATATCACCAAAGTTTTCTCTTTGCAGAGTATTCCTCATGCCCTTGTTTCCAAGGGTACATCAGGGAGAACCATCCACAACTCCAAATGTATTTAGACCTTGTTTGTGACTAATGTTTACTAGTTCATTTATCTCCAAAGTTCTCTTTGCCACACGTTGTGCCTACCTGTCAAAACCCTCAAGAGAGGAAGATGTGTTGTAACCTAGTTCGGGTTTTCCCCTGCAACCCTAGGCAAATGGTGCCTACCAGCTCTCCTGCGCGAGAGCATCCATTGTCCCCTGCCCTCCTGATTGGTTCCCCAACATTCCGCACTGTCCTGGTTCCGTTCCCTTGCCCCCAACTGCCATAATGATTCTGACTAACTGACCTACGCACTGCCTTAAGGTGTGGGGCTGATTTAATAAAACTTCTACTTCGTTATCTTACCTTGACTCTGACCTTAATTGCAACACCGCCCCCATTGATCACCCCTCCCCTCCGCAAATCTTTGCCATATAGTTTTGGAGGGGGGCTCAACTTCAAAACATTGTGCTTAGGGGGGGCTCAGAGCAAAAACGTTTGAAGACCTCTGGTGTAGATGCTTCCCAGGTACCGATCTACCACCCCGAATACTCAGTAGTGCTTCAAGGCGATCGAGTGGGCGCTACGCAAGAAGTATATCAAGTCACTTGTAAAAGTCCATACACTTTTTTAGCTTACAGCGTGGCCATTAAAACAGGCAGTTGCTTGTCGGTAGATCACCCATCAGGCACACACACCGACATTTTAGAGGAGGAAAGTGTGATATTTAAAAAAAAAAACATAATCGGAAGAATGTATTTTTCCCAATAGACTTATAATCATAGAATCACTGACATGACGTCACGCCGGAGTAAGTCAGTTACAGTGATGAAATAAAGCACTTGGCCGGGTTACGAATGGGTTAACTCATAGTTGTGGAACGACCCTCATATTACACGGGAATTATGAACATGTCATAGATAAACGATCTAAACCCCCCAGCATCTATGGCACCGGCTGGGTATCCCGAATCCCGATCAGTAAAGTGGAAAATAGCATCAAAGCGCAGCTACTTTGATCCGCTACTCCTAAGGCAGCACTGTACACAGGCACAGCTCCTTGTATGGGCGGGGTTATGGAGCTGCTATCCAATAGGACAGAGCTCCGAAGATAGCCAATGATCAGAAAATACACATTGTCTATGGATACGTTATATTGCTGAACATCGTCAAACAGACGGCCATCTTGGAACTTCAAAATGATTTCTTCCTCCCTTCAAAAGTATAGGGAAAACATACGCAATCTTTTCTCAACCACTCTTGTTTACAGTATTGATTATTTTTATACTCCGTCTGGAAACTCACTATGTTTCTCTAAAGAAATACATTCAAAATATTATTGGTATATTTTAAAAGTGCATTTGATCTTCTATAGTAAAAACATGATGTTTCTTTTGAAGTTTAAAATGGCTATTCTAGTCGGCCGCATTCGAGCTCCTAATTGACTTTTGCTTATATAAATGCAGTTTACAATATAATATTTCCACATTGCCCCATGACCTTTGTGAGTTAGTGCTGCGATGGGCGGAGCTTGTTAGATTCTCTTGGTTGAAGTGATCGTTGTTGACATCGGAACCATCGCAACCGACACCCGGGAGGTAGCAGCGCGTGCAGCGGAGGGGACGGGGAAGATCAGTGAATGGTAGTCAGGGACTGACAGATGCTACAGGAAACGGAGTGCTATGAATAGTCGCCAGCAACAGCCATCGCTTACATTGTGCCTCTGTCAGGTCAGACCTCTTTGCCCAATGTGAGTTTTATTGAGAACAGTTGTCCAGCGTATATGTGTGGTTTTAGACAAAACACGTCCCTTTAAAATAAAATGTTATTTTCCTAACATGAACCTCAGTTATGATGTCACCTCATAACGAGCTGTACACTTTAAAAATCTGTAAAAAGGAGCCAGGGTCATCTGCTACAGTGCTGCTTCAACGTCGGTGTGTTGAGCTGTCAGATAGTATTTTGCAAGAACCAGAGAAATATAGCTCCCTCTGGACTCAGGGCTGGGAATTTCGCCGAGGGAGGCTGTATTCTTGGGGTGCCTGGCATGGAAACCTTTGAGGCGACGTGAGTCAGGCGTGTGTCTACTTAAAATTAGGTGGCCAGACATAGAGTGAACTCAATTTTGTCAGCGAACCCTCGATGGTTTGTCAGACCCCCAACCAGTAGTACCATGTTTAGTTCCATTAGTATCTAAAACTATACATCTCTCACCAGCAGTTTTAACTTCTGAAAACATATAGCTACTGCTTTGGAGGAATCATTTTTAAACGGGGTACATATATAACTGGGAATAGAAAAAGATTCCTAAGACAGCAGAAAACGGCGACACCTAGGGGTGGGCGAGCCAACAGATTAACATGGAGCATCAAGGCAAGCCTGGATTTTAGAAACCATGTACGAGCGGAGCATAGAACATTTTTGGCATGTAAATAATGCAGCAACGTTCATGTTAGAATAGGATAAGGTGTCTTAAAACTGAAACAGTGTAATTTGTTGAACACACTGAACCATTTTGCCTTATTACATCATATTATTTGAGAAGTGTTTATTATAAATGAATTTTTAAATATGAACTAAAACATTCTTGCCCTGATAGCAGTTCTATTAGTGAGATGCAAGTCAGAGGCAATGAGAGATCATGTATACTCTGTTTGCGGACTAGATTCTTATTACAAATCTAAAATTATTATTATAGATGGAGCAACATTATACTATATTAAATCAAACACAAGAGAGGTTTTTGTACAGCATGCGTCCAGATTTCTCATATTTGAAGGTGGTCTCATATTCGATAATGAACAAAAAGAAGGCTTGGTAAAATAAAGTGGCTGTCTATGATCAAACAGTTTGATCAAGTAGGGAAACTGGGATTTAACCCCCCCCCACCCCCCCCCCCCCCAGATTTTTCAGTTTCACACTGTGCTGTTTTTCCACGAGATGTGTATCCTTTTCTGACGTCAAGGTTAATGTGTTGCCTTTAGTTCCTATTGTATGACTGAGCATGAGTATCGGACAGAATCCACCTGTTTTTGGCAGTTTTACAGAGTGCAAACCTTGCCCTGAACACTTCACAACAGAGACAGACTAGGTCACATGTTTTTTGGGGCACATGGAGATTTGCTGGGATTCACAGGATGCTGAGCAGAGGCCTGGAATAAAACCTGGTTCTCCATGTTACATGGATGGCAGATGTAGCCACTGTGAGCCACACCATCTCCCAGGAAAGTTCGGCTAGTTTTCGGCTTAGGTTTCCAAGAGTACCTCAAGCTGAGCCGGAGCTAATCATCCGGCTCAAGCCTGGCTAGAGCTTTCAGTGGCTCGCCAACCTCCAGTCACAACTACATTGAGCTCCAGTCTTTGAGAAAAGTGCTTTGTATTGCAAGAATTTTAGGTCTGGTGTTTGAGACTGCTTTAGTTTACTCGCTAAATTGTTGTTTTTAAAAAAGATATATATTTATAATAATACATATCTGTAGGGGTATTTGGTCAGTGATCTTTATCCATTGATCTTTCCAATTGTCTTCCACTCTTTACGTTCGCTCACCATAGCATATACCGTGGATCAATGGCGCAGAACTTTGTCAAGAATGCACAGGATATATTTGTCTATGGCAAGTTATCTATATTAATGATCATTACAGTTTAGAAGTCTATAAATATGTAATGCAAATAGACCAGATATTTAGGGTCACACTGTCATGTTGCATGCTTGTATTTTGATTTGAAATTATTCTCATTATCCTTTTATTAATGATGGCTATGGTATGAATGGTGCCCATCTCATACCAGCACAGCAGGTCTTAGCCCCAAAAGTTTCTCTGCTTGTTATTGACCTGTATTTCTCATCCCTCTAATCTACTTAACCTAAGTCTGCTCTGTTACAGCAACCTATCCGTCCCTGTCCCGCAACCATTGTTACACTGTGCTTCTGCCCCTACAGCTTTATCACTTCATTCATCATGCTACTTAGACTACAGACACATACAGTTATTACCTTCCAAGCAAAACATCATGATCATATTGCATGGGTACCATCTTTCCATAGCACCTGAAGATAAGGCCTTCTTTTTAGTGAACCAAAAGGGGAGAGTGAGTTCTTTATTTCAGTGTTTCCAGAATTTTATGGGCTGTATCTGAGTGTGTGTTTCTCTGTCTGTCTGTAGAGTCACACTTTATCTGGGCCGCAACCCTGCAACCTGCACTATGGCTTTTTATTTGTTAGCTCTTTTGTGAGCTGTACTACCTTTGTCATAAATAAACATATATGAAGGTTTATATAGAATTTGCTTGTACCAATTCTAGGCACTTTGCATTTATAATTGAATAAAGTAAGGCTTTATGAGATATTTATTTACCCAATATCACACACTTTCTCTAAGTGGGATAGGAAATCTATGATAGGGGACCAGAGTTCATAAGTTATGAAGCTGACGGCTAAACACCAGACAGTAGATCCCCGAAGCACAATTGTCTGGTTCCATTTCCTCTACACAGATAGATTTTCACAGAATTCAGTGTCCTGGACCCACATGTTTATGCTTGAATGCTAATAATTTCCTATGCTACACTGTGATATATTTTACATGAGCCTTTTGCTGATTATGTCTTTATTGCAAATTAGTTCCTGCCCAATTCTATGTAGAATACATGACAAAAATAAACGTTTTATTTGCGTTTTCAAAACAATTGACAATACAGGACCACAGGAGAGTGAGAGTCAGGAGTACATCAAAATGTATCTCGGGTGATTCAGTGAAACAAAGCAAAGGGTCAATAAGATAATTCCATTTCTCTCCAGTCTCTTGTGAAGGGCACTGTTAACCCTCCATGTTATCCCCAAACCACATTGAATCTCCCATCGTATATGAATTATATCCTCCACCTGATCTAACAATCACTTTCGGAGTCACATTCGCTTTCAGTCCCTGACCCTTTACATCAATATCCGAATGGTTAGAGGGGCAGACCCTGATGCAGCGGTCTATCCCGGGACCAGGGTTCAATTCCCCGCCTCGGCGGGTCTTGGGCTCAAAATTCCACGGACCTGATAATTCTCGCCTCGGTGCCTATTCCAATCATGGAGTCCCACTCTGCAACTCTGGGCAATAGCTTGCTTAATCTCCACAACGCTAAGGATGCCTGGCCTTCACCCTGGGGGTGCCCAGGAGTGGACGCCTCACAGGGAAAGCCAGGACGGGTTCCATAGCGGTATTCGTACAAGCGCCTTGAGACACTTGCGGGTGAGTAGTGCGCTATACAAGTATCAATTTACAATTTACAATCCAAGACCCAGCACACAAAGCAATTCGCAGAGCGATACCCTCTTCTGCCTTCTCCTCTCTCCTACTGAGTCTCATATGTGCTTCCTCCACAACCACTCTGTTAGACGGACCGGGAGGGTCGGCCGAGGATAAGGGGAGAGGTCTCCGGGGAGAGCCGTCTCCAGCGATCGTACAGACAAGTAACTTCCCCCCCATAGACGGACACCACACAAGGGTAAAGATCAACGAGACTTTATAGGCAATTCTCTAAGTACGATGGAATGGTACAAGGAGGTCTGGACTCAGGGGTCCCCTCGGTTCTGGTCTCTGGTTTGGGAAAAAGGGTAGCGGGACAGTCTTGTTACCAAAAAGGTGGAAATAGCTCTCAATCCTCGAGCTCGGCGTTCTAGATGATCGGGCCGCGGCGGAGCCAGCAGGTCCCGAGATGGACGAAGGAAACGACGGTCCGCGGCGGAGCCAGCAGGTCCCGATGAGATGATGGTTGCAAACGGTCCGCGGCCACGCCAGCAGGTCCCGACGACGATGAAGGATCGGAAGGTTACGAAGGTTGCGGCAGCGCCAGCAGGCAAGACAAAGGTGCACAAGGCAGAGCTACGGCAGCGCCGGTAGTCCGTCAAGGATGAGTTCTTCTTTGCGTCTCTCGACTCCAAGATACAACTGCCCTCCTGCTCTGGAGCTGCCCCAGTTATAGGGCTGATGTTCTTTGATGTCCGGACCCTCGCACCTGGAGGTCGGGAGGTCCGGGATGAGGGTGTCCCGACACCCAGCAGGGGGGTGGAGCCAGCGCCCAGGGAGGCGATGGCCGGGCGGCACTTGGCGGGGGAGAGCCATCGACACTTCTTTCTCCCATTGACTTGCCAAGTAGCCCGCTCACCTCCTGGTGGATGGTGGTGCCGGGATGTCTGAGGCCTGGCTAGGCCCAGGGTTGAGGTCGATCGGGGGCCAGGCGGCCTCGTGGTGGAGTGTCCAAGATGGCGTCCCGGATGGGCGCGCGGGCCAGCAGTGGATCGGGCCCACGAGGTCGATATGTTTGAAGGCCGGGGTCCCTGAGGGGACGGAGGATGTGCAATGGTGGTGTGTGGTCCTTGCGTGACCGGGCTCGGGCCTGGTCGGGCCGGGGGAGAGCGGCCCTTCATGTGGCCTGTCCAACATGCGTCCCCCCCAGCTGAAGGCGGGGAGAGTTACCCATCCTCTTGGGGACTCTCCTCGTCGAGGCGGAAAAACCGGGACAGGCCATCCGCGTTGGTGTGATCTGGCCCAGGCCGGTGTTCAACAGTGAAGTCCATCCCTTGTAGGGAGATGGACCAACGTAGTAACTTCGGGTTTTCCCCCCGCATCTGCATCAGCCACTGCAGGGGTCGGTGGTCGGTCTGCACCCGAAAGTGTGTGCCAAAGAGGTAGGGCCGGAGCTTCTTGAGGGCCCATACCACAGCGAAGGCCTCCCTCTCTATGGTGCTCCATCGTTGTTCTCGTGGTAGGAGTCGTCTGCTGATGAAGGCCACTGGCTGATCCAGGCCTTCGGTGTTCACTTGAGACAGGACTGCCCCAATGCCATGGTCGGAGGCATCCGTCTGGACGACGAACTCCCTGCTGTAGTCGGGGGCCTGGAGCACAGGGGCGGAACACATGGCGGCTTTCAATTGTTCGAATGCTGTTCGACAATCCGCGGTCCAGTTGACTTTCTTGGGTTGATTTTTGGACGTGAGTTCTGTGAGGGGCCCCACTATAGTACCATAGTCTTTCACAAACCTTCGGTAATAGCCCGTGAGGCCCAGGAAGGCTCGTACCTCGGTCTGGGTGATGGGGGGCTGCCAGGACTGGATGGCGGCAATTTTGAGCTGCAGAGGGGCCACCAGGCCGCTTCCCACCTGGTGTCCGAGGTAGGTTACAGACCCTTGACCAATTTGACATTTGCTGGCCTTGATCGTGAGGCCAGCTCGCTGAAGGGCTTGTAGCACTGCTTGGAGGTGGTGGAGGTGCTCGGGCCAATGGTGGCTGTATACAGCGATGTCGTCTAGGTAGGTGGCGCTGAACCCTTCGAGCCCCGCCAGGACCTGATTGACGAGCCGCTGAAAGGTTGCGGGAGCATTCTTCATGCCGAAGGGCATGACCTTGAAATGGTAATGGCCATCGGGGGTGGAAAAGGCAGAACGTTCTTGGGCCCGGGGTGTGAGGCCGATTTGCCAGTAGCCCGCCGTCAGGTCGAAAATACTGAGGTAGCGGGCAGCTCCCATGCGGTCAATTAGTTCATCTGCCCGGGGGATGGGATGTGCGTCTGTTCGGGTGACCGCATTCAAGCCCCGGTAGTCAACGCAGAACCGGAGTTCCGGTGTGGTGCCTGGGGCGGCCGCTTTGGGGACCAGTACTACAGGGCTGGCCCAGGGGCTGTCTGAGGGCTCGATGACCCCGAGCGTGAGCATTTTTGCTACCTCTTCCTGGACGCAGGCCCGTACCCGATCTGGCACGCGGTAGGCCCGGTGGCGGATAGGGGGGCTGTCCCCCGTGTCCACATCGTGCACACACCAGGAAGTGACACCTGGGGTGAGGGAGAACAGGCTGGCGAACTGGGATAGGAGGACTCGACACTCCTGGCGTTGCTCTCGGGTGAGGGCCTCTGAGAGTCGGACCCCATCCACGGAGCCGTCTTTCTCCCGAGTCCGTAGGAGGTCAGGGAGGGGCTCGGAGTCTTCTTCAGCCCCATCGTCTGTGGCCATCAGGAGGCTGAGTTCTGAACGCACAAAGTGGGGCTTCAGTCTGTTAGCGTGGAGGACCCGGAGGGGGTTCCGGGAAGATTCCATGTCAATGAGATAGGTGGCAGGACCCTTGCGCTCGACTACTTTGAAGGGCCCCGTCCACTTGTCTTGTAGGGCGCAGGGTTCGGTGGGGGACATCACCCATACCTGTTGCCCAGGTTCAAATTCGATGGAGGAGGCATTCCGGTCATACCACTTTTTCATGTCCTCTTGACTGGCCTCTAGGTTGGCTTTTGCCAGCTCTCTGAACCGCCGGGTCTGGTTGCGGAGGGTTAGGAGGTACCGGAAGACATCTGGTGGGTTCTTGAGAGGGGGCATCTCCCAGCCTTCCTTGACTAGGCTGAGCGGCCCCCGTACTGGGTGTCCATACAGCAGTTCAAACGGGCTGAAGCCCAGGGACTTCTGGGGGACCTCTCGATATGCGAAGAGGAGGCACGGCAGCAGCACATTCCACTGGCGACGGAGGGGCTCTTCCAACCCCCCGATCATCCCTTTGAGCGTACGGTTGAACCGCTCAACGAGTCCGTTTCCTTGAGGGTGATAGGGGGTCGTGAACCGGTAGGTAACCCCGCACTGTTGCCAGAGGGACTTCATATATTTAGAAATAAAGTTCGTGCCTCTGTCGCTGACGACTTCTCGGGGGAAGCCCACACGGGAGAAGATCCCCATTAGAGCCCGGCCGACTACCGGGGCTGTCACAGTTCGCAGGGGAACAGCCTCGGGGTAGCGGGTGGCGTGGTCCACTAGCACCAGGATGAATCGATGGCCTTGTTTTGTACGCGGGTCCAGGGGCCCCACGATGTCGATCCCGACCCTCTCGAACGGGGTGGTGACCACGGGAAAAGGTTGTAGGGGGGCTTTTAGTTTGCGGCCGCTCTTTCCACTGGCTTGGCACGTGGGGCAAGATCGGCAATGCTGGTGTACATCGTTCCTCATTTTGGGCCAGAAGAAGTGGGTCACCAGACGACTGTAGGTTTTATCTTGACCCAGGTGTCCCGCCAGGGGGACGTCGTGGGCCAGGTTTAGCAGAAAGTCTCTAAAACGGAGGGGCACCACTAGTACTCGGCTGGCCCCCAGCTCCGCGATTCTTTGCTCACTGTACAGCAGATCATTGTCCCAGTAGATCCAGTGTGTTCCGGAGGTATCCCCTGTGCTTTGGGCGAGTGCTTGCTGGCGGAGTCCCTCGAGGGAGGGACAGGTCTTCTGTTCTTGGCGAAATTGTTCTTGCGTGGGCCCCCCCTCTTGAGGCCACTGGTCGAGGTTAGCGAGGTTTGGAGGTTGAGCTGGTTCTGGGGGGACGTCACGGTCGGTGGTTTCGGCCGGGGCGACCGGAGGCGGCGGCGCCGGCCATTCGGGTTCCTCTGGGCGGGGGTTGGCACGGGCGGCCATGGACCGGGTGGTGACACACGCCCAGTCCGGGACGCCTAACATCCCCAGGTGTTCTCTTCGTTCTACGGCTGCCCACGGAGAGCTTTCAAGGTCATTCCCCAGGAGGCAGTCTACGGGGGCATCGTCTCGGACCGTTACCTTCAACATGCCGGTGACCCCTCCCCATTCGAAGGGGACGCAGGCCATCCGGCACAGACTTTCCGAGTTATCGGCGGAACGTACAGGGCAGAGACCGTTTGGTAGATACTGTTCTGGGGTCACCAGGTGACAGCGGACGGCTGTTACACTGGCCCCGGTGTCACGAAGGGCTTCGGCCCGGCGTCCATTGATGCTCACCCATTGGCTGTACTTCTGGGTGTTAGCGGGTAGGGGGACCCGCGGGACCATGTCTTTCCCCCCTAAGCAGGCTAGAGCCATGGCGGCTGGCTCCCATTCTTGATGTTCCTGGTCATATTCCTCTTGTTCCTCTGAGATCTGTTCCTCCCCCAGAGCAGCAGCGGCTACTTGGCGGGGTTTTGGGCTCTGGTACTGGGGGCAGTTTGGGTCGTTTGCATAGTGGCCGACTCGTTGGCATCGATGGCACGTAACATTGGCTCGGTATCCCGGTCGCGCCGGGGTGCTGCCCCGGTTGGCCGGGGGGGTGGTGCTGGTAGTGGGGGCGACCGGGGCGTTGTCTCTTCCTCGTCCTTGGCCCCCTCCTCCTCCTCGGGGACGGTGCTGACCATTGTTGTTCCGGTTCTGTTCGTAGGACCCATTCCGGCCCACTCTGGTGATTTCCCACCGGTCAGCTTCGGCTGCGAGCTGCCGGGGATCCGTTAACTTGCTGTCGAGGAGGTGCTGGCGGAGTTCAATGAAGCAATTGTTCGACAGGTGCTCCCATACCATAAGATTGAACAGTTGTTCGTAGGTTGTGACCTTGCTTCCTTTGATCCAGCCCTCGAAGGCTCAGCTAAAATAGTTTACATAGTCCACCCAAGTTGTACCCGGGATGCGGGTGCAGTCTCGGAACCTCTGACGGTACATCTCGGGTGTGAGGCCATAGCGAGTGAGGAGTGCAGCTTTCATATGGTCATAGGAGGTCATTTGGTGGTCCGGGAGCTGTAGCAGGGCGTCGCGGCCCTCATTGAGGAATCTCCCCCATAGACCGGCTCCCCAATCGCTTTTATCGATCCGGTGTGCAGTCATAGCGATTTCATAGGCCTTAAACCATTGCTGGATGTCGTCCTCTCGGAAGTATTCTCGAACGACATCCTTGGGGATGTGTACCTTTTTCTCTGTTGCCCCTGGGGTGTGGGGTTGCTCGGACACCCCTATTTCTTTATTCTGCTTGCGTAGGTCGATCTCAGCTAGTTTTCGCTCGTGTTCATATGCCAGTCTCTTTTCCTCGAGCTCCCTTTGTCTCTGTTTCTCCTCTCTTTCTTCTCGGAGACGCAGGTGCTCTAAGTTGATTTTTTGTTCGGCCAACTTAAGTTCAATGTCCATTTTGAGCCGGGCCATTTCCAGCTCGTGTAGTCTGGTTTTTTCTCGTTCCTGGATCTCGTCTTGCGAGAGACCCGTTCTTCGCTCTTCAGGGGCCGTGGTGGTTTTTGCTGTGATGCTTTGATCAGGGGTTCCGGCAGCCCCGGTTTCTGCCCAAGATTCCAGGGCATGCTTAAAATCGTCTTTGGTACTTAGTCCGGTGGTAGCGATACCTAGTTCGATGCAGAATTGTTTTAGTTCACGATGGCTGTACTCGTCCAATTTCTCCATCTGGAATTTCTCGGTTGCTCCGCTTTCTTTAGTCGTCATCGTGATTTCGTCGTGGGGTAAGCTACTCTCTGTACGATTATGCGGTGATTCGGATCGCGCCGCTGGCCACCAATGTTAGACGGACCGGGAGGGTCGGCCGAGGATAAGGGGAGAGGTCTCCGGGGAGAGCCGTCTCCAGCGATCGTACAGACAAGTAACTTCCCCCCCACAGACGGACACCACACAAGGGTAAAGATCAACGAGACTTTATAGGCAATTCTCTAAGTACGATGGAATGGTACAAGGAGGTCTGGACTCAGGGGTCCCCTCGGTTCTGGTCTCTGGTTTGGGAAAAAGGGTAGCGGGACAGTCTTGTTACCAAAAAGGTGGAAATAGCTCTCAATCCTCGAGCTCGGCGTTCTAGATGATCGGGCCGCGGCGGAGCCAGCAGGTCCCGAGATGGACGAAGGAAACGACGGTCCGCGGCGGAGCCAGCAGGTCCCGATGAGATGATGGTTGCAAACGGTCCGCGGCCACGCCAGCAGGTCCCGACGACGATGAAGGATCGGAAGGTTACGAAGGTTGCGGCAGCGCCAGCAGGCAAGACAAAGGTGCACAAGGCAGAGCTACGGCAGCGCCGGTAGTCCGTCAAGGATGAGTTCTTCTTTGCGTCTCTCGACTCCAAGATACAACTGCCCTCCTGCTCTGGAGCTGCCCCAGTTATAGGGCTGATGTTCTTTGATGTCCGGACCCTCGCACCTGGAGGTCGGGAGGTCCGGGATGAGGGTGTCCCGACACCCAGCAGGGGGGTGGAGCCAGCGCCCGGGGAGGCGATGGCCGGGCGGCACTTGGCGGGGGAGAGCCATCGACACTTCTTTCTCCCATTGACTTGCCAAGTAGCCCGCTCACCTCCTGGTGGATGGTGGTGCCGGGATGTCTGAGGCCTGGCTAGGCCCAGGGTTGAGGTCGATCGGGGGCCAGGCGGCCTCGTGGTGGAGTGTCCAAGATGGCGTCCCGGATGGGCGCGCGGGCCAGCAGTGGATCGGGCCCACGAGGTCGATATGTTTGAAGGCCGGGGTCCCTGAGGGGACGGAGGATGTGCAATGGTGGTGTGTGGTCCTTGCGTGACCGGGCTCGGGCCTGGTCGGGCCGGGGGAGAGCGGCCCTTCATGTGGCCTGTCCAACACACTCCATAACAACTCTGCGCCAACTATCAAAGTCAATAGCCTACTGACCCAACCAGGTAATGGCCAGTGTCATCTATAATGTATTCTAATTATACTGAGAATCCATGCCTTAGGTGCCTTTTACGATTTTCCTGTGTGCCACCATCGCCCATTCTAGCTGAGGTTACAGTAACAGTGACCTATTTTTTTAGGTCTTTGCTTGGGGTTCTCTTTAGTTGCCTCACCTTATTATTGATTTTTCAAAATAATCGTACATAATCTCTGTGCTGACTGAGTCTTTTGGTCATCACCCATTGTTCTTCTAAGCTGTCATTCACAGTTTGCTTCTTCCTGTCACAGAATACAGCATGAGGCAGTTGGCCATCCCACTTTACTCACTTTGAGTGACTACACCAAGCCAGTGCTCACTGTTCGTATTTGCTTTAAAGTAGTTCCTTTTCTCTTCAGTGTCAAAGCTGGTTCAAATTGTGTTTTATTCATTAACTTTAAATTCCTTCTATTTATTTTGCTTACACTACTTTTTTTAAGTTTATGTTCTAAAATTTTTATGTGACATTGTAGCTTCTGGAGAATTGAGAGAGAGGTCAAAATCCTTCTGGTGTTGCTTATAATCCCTTCTTCAGGGGCCCATGCCTTGCAGTTTGGGATAGAATGTTCCCATCAGGAGCATAGTCGGTACTGATTTGCCTAAAGGGGCCTTTATGTAGAGAGGCATGGTGGGCGAAAAACAATGGACTGGAATTAGGCCTGAGGTATTGCCACTAACTGAGATTTTATAGCATTCCAACCATCACTTTGTTGTTGTTGCAGCTTCTGAGGCTGGGCACACCTCAGCATGTCCTCCACTTCCACAAGTTTGCTTCCCCTTGAACTTTTCAGGAATTCTTTTGGCCCTTATCTTTGGTACCATTAGAACGCCTGTCAGATCAGGCAAATCAGTGCAGTATGTGTAGGAAGTGTCATCAAATGTTGTCTTCAAAGTAATAATCCAAGAACAGTTGTTGTTGTAAATTGGATTTATTCCCTAAGTAGGACCCACGACATGACACATCAAGAGTAGGGCAGTAACTGAACAGTAAAGGCAGTGGACTGAAAGATGCACCATAACAATTCCAGAATATAGAATTTACAAATACAAACCTTCCATAAAGAAGTACACTCTCTACACACCCCTCTCCTTATAATAAAAAAAATACATTCAATAATAAACAAAATCATCAGAACGAACAGGATTTCTGACACGAGAACTGCATCTACTTGGTGCATGATCCCCAGAATTCCCAACAAAAGTTTCTACATGTTCAACATTTGACGAATTACAGCATTAGAATCACCCCCCCAACATTCAATGAAGCATGAGAAGAAGTAGAATGCCCAATATCATTTTTCTGAGACAGATTTTCAAAATCCAGCCAACTAGAATCAGCTTGTTTAACAGATCTGTCACAAATGATTTTCGCCTGTTCTTTTGTAATCTTGACAACAGCATTTGTGTTCCACCAACCACGACCCTGCAGCATCACAGCCATCTTAGAAACTTTTAAAACTCTGGCAGGCGCTGAAAACTTTGATTCACCTTTCGTAACTCTTATAGGTTTTTTAATGATCACCCAATCGCCAGGAGACAAAGAAGTAATTTTAACATGTTTTCTTAAATCAAAATTTTTCTTATATGTTGCTTGTTTAAGTTCAACCTGTTTTCTGACTTTGTGAATATCCAAACCAGGACCTTTTCTCTCTAACTTTCCCTTTCAACCAACCAGAGTTAAGAGAAGAAACAGGTTTTCTTCCCCCTGAGCAAAAAATAAGGAGAGACGTCCGTGGTAGAATGCGGAGTAGTGTTGTAACGCCAACATTTTTCACAAAGATACTTGCAAACATCCAAATTATTAGAAACAGCTGTTTGAACACCTTCCTTCAACAGACGGTTAGCCCTTTCAACCAGACCATTGGAAGAAGGAATATATAAAGGTACTAACACATGTTTAACCGAAACACTATTTAATACATTCTCAAATTCATTGGAAATAAAATGAGAACCATTGTCTGTTACAATTTCAATAGGAAAACCTTCCACCATGAATAAACGTTGCAGATAAGTAATTACAGAAGAAGAATCCGGCCTCTTAACAAAAGAAAAATAAAGCCACTTGGAAAAGTAATCAATGATTACAACCAAATATTTATTCTCAGTACTAAGCAAATTAAAAGGACCTCAACAATCCAAGCCTAATTTTTGCCAAGGACCAGCAGGCCAATCAACAGGGCACAAATGTGAATTAGATAAACGCCAATGCTTATAAGAACATAAACATTCTGGACACTTGTTAACAAAGTCCTCCACCTGTCCATCAATGCCAGGCCACCAGTACAAATCCTTAATCTTCCTGACAGTGCTTGAAGTCCCTAAATGCCCCTCATGAGCAAGTGAAATGATTTTAGAACGAATACCTTCAGGAGGAACCACTTTGTCTTCCCTCACCAAAACATTGTCTACTATAGACAAATCCGCAGCCACCTGAGCAAAACACCTATCTTGCATTGACAAACTTCTATCACAGGGCCAACCGTGCAACAAGAATTTTTTAACCCTGCTGAGACAAGGGTCATTGTCATCTGCAGCTAACCAGTCAACTTCAGAAAGCTTATCACCTTCAGCCAAATCAGATATGGTAAAAACAACATCAAAATCATTACTTTTCACTTCAGATTCAGCATCCGTCACTTCTAAAGGGATACGAGACAAACAATCCGCCCTGACATTTTTTCCACCTGGAATATATTTTATGTCAAAATTATACTCCTGTAATCTAGCCAACAATCGGACCAGCCTAGAAGAAGCTCTATTAGAAAAGCTATCCCATAACATATAAATCAAAGGCTTATGATCAGTGAAAAGCTGAAAACGAGAGCCCCAAAGGTACATGCGGAATTTCTCAACAGCCCAGCAGCATGCTAAAGCCTCATGTTCTATTGTGCTATAGTTAGACTCAGCACCATTTAAAACCCTAGAAGCGAAGGCTATAGTGTATTCTTGACCCCCAATCATTTGGCTCAACACGGCTCCTAAGCCTTTTGAACTAGCATCTACTGTGACGATAGTCCTCTGTCCATCAGAAAAAGCTCTAATAGCAGGTGCATCCAAGATCAACTTTTTAACATTAACAAAAGCTTCTTGCGTACTAGTTGACAAAATGTATTTAGCATGTTTTTTCAGCAAATCACGGAAGGGTTGTAAAATTAAGGCATATCCCTGCACAAAACGAGCATAATACTCGCTGAGTCCCAAGAACGCACGCAAAGCATCCTTATCCTGAGGCCTTGGTGCATCCTTGATTGCATTAATTAAAGATATCTTAGGTTTTATACCCTAAGCCGATATATTGTGACCCAAGTAATCAACACAACGAGTAACAAATTAAAATTTTTTCTTGTTAACAGTCATGCCAACACTCTCAAGCTTTTGTAAAACACATTCAAGAAGTCTATAATGAGATTCAAGAGAGGCAGAATGAACTAAAATGCCATCCTGAAACGCCTGTATGCCATCAATATCAGAAAATAATTTATCCACAAGACGCTGAAACACACCGGCTGCGGAAGCCAGTCCAAACGGCAAGTGCTCGTACATAAAAACTCTGAACGGAGTAACAAACGTGGTTAGGTGTTGAGAGTCTTTTGCAAAGGGAATCTGGTGATAAGCGGATTTTAAGTCAATAGTAGTAAAATATCTGCTACCACCCAAATTCGTCAGCAATTCCCGAATTCTTGGCAATGGGTGGCAATCTACCAGAATATTACGGTTGAGTGCCCTCAGATCAGCACATAGACGAATCTCGCAAGAACTCTTCCGTGCCACGACACTAGCCGAAACCCACTCAGATGATTCCACAGGAATTATGATGCCTTGAGAAAATAAGTCTGAAAGCATTTTTTTTTTAAATCATCACGAGCAGACAACGGAATAGGTCTACACTTCTGAATAACTGGAATGGCTTTATCCTTAAGAATAATTTTGTGCTGAAAACAATAAACTAAACCAACTTTGTCGGAGAAAACCGAAGAATACTTAACCAGCAACTGCGACAAAATAGGGTCATCAGGTGTTAATGGAACCTCATCCGAAATGGAGAGAACAGGAAATTCTCCCAACACAACAGGATCTGTATGCCTAGGTTTAAGCATAATACCCAATTTAGCTTGATCCTGCCAACCTAAGATATTGCGGCCATTAACCGCCACATATACCTTGGAGTAAATCTGTCTTACCCTGAAATTGACAGAGTCTGAAAAATAACCACACATGGTGATATCGAATTCACCAAACGCTTTTGGATTACCGTCAGTAGGCTTGAGTAACACATTGCGCCAACATTTCTCAAAAGTTCTAAGATCCAAGATGGTGATCGGAGAACCAGAATCAGCCATAACATTAATATTGACTACTCCGATTATCATATTGCATAAAGGACCCTTACATTTTGTTGTATCATTATTCAGAGTGTTAATCTCTATTGTGGATAGGGTGTTACTCATAGCTTGGCACAATTCATCCTCATAAATTTCAAGTGCATTCATTTTTTTCTTATACTTAGAAGCTCTACACACTGTATTAAAATGTCCAATTTTCTTGCAAGTGATGCATCTTTTACGCAGAGCTGGACAAGTTGGATTGTTGCCATAGTGGTACTTTGAACCACACCTATAACTAACTCCTTTACTATCAGATTGTGTTGTTTTACCATCAGAATGTACATTTGAAGTCCTAGGTTTAGCAGAAATAACATTTACAGTAGGATTGTTACCCTTAACACCATCTGAAGAATCTCCAGACGTAAGTTTGGTAGAAACCTCTTGTGTTAAAATCTTTGAAGAGACTACAGACCTCTCAATACTGCGAGCGAAGTCCATTACCTCATCCAAAGGCGGATTCTTGCAGGTCAATATCCGCTCTTGGATTTTGTTTATTAAAACAATTGAATACCAACTGATCCCTAAGCGCTGTGTCTAAATAATCTCCAAACTGACATTTAGCAGCTAAAACTCTTAATACTGCGAGGTAGTCGTCTATGGACTCATCCTGCATTTGTTTTCTTTTTGAAGAAAACATGCCTCTCTACCATAACAGAAGGCTCATCGACATAATTCCTTCCTAGTCTGGCTAAAGCCTCTTTGTAAACGATCCATGTTTCGCCACCCGATGGCGCTGCTACGACAGGCAAATTATCAAAAACATTCTGACCAGCAATACCTAGATGATTAAATAATAAAGCTCTTTTTCTAGATGCAGGATACTTAGTAGTATCAATGGCTTCCAGATAATTATCAAATACTCTGAACCATTTATGCCAAGGTACTGTAGGTTTACCCGGAACCTGCAAAAAAGGAGGGGGCTGCATAACGTTATTAGAAGAAGTAGACGACATATTAAAATAATGTGCACAGCTTATTAAATATGCAGACTAGTAAATACAATATACGGATAAAGTCACCCTAAAAGGAATGTAGTTGCGGACGTGTGCTTATCACGGAAGAATAAGCAGTGAAGAATTAAAATAATGAAGTCTCCAAGAAGTGTGTTAATTTCCTATCCCATTGCAGTTGAGTGCCGAATTTCTCCTCACATTAAATTCAAAATGGCGGATTAACGTGACCTTGACGTCTGTGCGTAGCGTAGCGTGCTGACGAGGAAGATTGATCTTTTGGAACGATCAAACACAAATGTCATAGGCAGGAACACATAGAAGCTGAGCGCACGCAGGCATGCTGAAGAGCGGCTCGTGGAGCGCAGGTAAAGCATGAGTTAGAATTTCCAGTGAGTTTCAAAAGTCGTATTGAGTCAATGGCACTGTAACATCAAAAATGAGTTTACAAATCGAAATGGAAAGCGCTGTAAAATTTTGAAATCCAGAGTAAATAAACAACCGGATACCAAGTTGCGCTATGCTTCACTCCGCACGATAAAAATTAAAGTTGGTGCGCAAAAGTCAGACACGTTCTAGTTAGCGAGAAATAAATCAAACGCTAACATTAGCTTGATCAATATTTAATCTCCCACACAAGTTTAGTAGTAAAGTACCTTAGTGGTGTGGAGAAAAATCGTCAGGAAAGATTTCTTGATGTAATCGAGGAAATGACGAAATATTTCTTTCCCAAAGTCGGTGGGTCTTGAAAACGTCGCCAATAAATGTAGGAAGTGTAATCCAATGTTGTCTTCAAAGTAATAATCCAAGAACAGTTGTTGTTGTAAATTGGATTTATTCCATAAGTAGGACCCACGACATGACACATCAAGAGTAGGGCAGTAACTGAACAGTAACGGCAATGGACTGAAAGATGAACCATAGCAATTCCAGAATATAGAATTTACAAATACAAACCTTCCATAAAGAAGTACACTCTCTACAGTCTGTTAGTAGAAAGTAAAGCGAACCTGTATGGGTCTAGTTTTTGCCCTTGATGGAATTCATCAGCATTAAAGCTGGCCTATGTCGACAGTATATTAGTATAGAAATAGAGGCACTGATTTGAATGCAAGTTTGCCTTTGGGAATCTGTCCATGTCACACTGCATCGCACTAGCTCATATATAAGAGTATCTCTACTGATGTTTTGTGGGTAAATTCATTTTTATGAGGTATTCACTTAGTGATTTAACAAAATGCCCTTGTAATGGTAGTTCTGAGCAGTCTCGTCTTTATTTAATCTCTCTTTGTTGTTTTGATAAAGTACAAAGGTCAAGATATATCCTGCCTCTTTTACGTCAATATCATTTTAGCCAATGTCTCTGTTGTATTGGTTCACAACATTAATAAGAAACAATAAAGGTTCAATAAAGGAGTTTATTGAGTAGAATAACTCCTAAAAAAGAAACCCACAAAATCATCAAGTACTCCTGATATGATGTTGTCCGGTCCGATCACCAAGTTAGAATCGACCGAACAGCAACGTACTAAGGAGAAAGAATACAGAACATAGAATTCAGAACACAAGTAAATTAAAGGGATACAACAGTCTCCCAGCACTTTATTTCTTCAAAAAACGTAATGATCCACTCGTATGTTTTGTGTTAGCTTTATTCCTTTGGTCCTGCATTAAATGGAGGAGAGCTTGCTCAGCTTGGGAAACCCTGAGTCCACTTAAGATGTGAATGTATTTATATTAGTCGCCATTCAACACTTATAACACATATCTTCCCACATTCCTAGGGGTGAAATAATATAAGATTTATTCAGAATTTTAAAGGAACTAGTAATTGTTTTTAATGTATTTTAAACTGATTGTAATATTGTTTTATTAATGTAACTGATTTTAGTGTTCTTAATGTCTTTCTTTACTCTGTGCACTTTATATGCAGTAGAAATACTGCGAAATAAAGATAATTGACTGAATGATTTTCATGAGGTTTGTTGTTTTCTTTTGCAAGAGAGTATATTTTTATGAAATTATCAAGTTTATAGTATTGAATTGTAACATTTCGTTATTTAATATATATATAGTTAATGCCTGATGTCCCAAGATTAAATGTATGGTGACTAGCGATACTTTAGACTAGAAGTATATACTTGTTAGGGTTCCTTTTTAGTACGTCGTACTTTTTATGTGAGCAAGCCACATTTTAACATACTACCGGTCCTTTGTTCCCGTAGGCATTGTGGATGATGCAAACAAAAGATCACAGGGAGGCAACACACATGTAAAGAAGCACAAATGCTAAACAAAACAATGTATCTGGACTCTTCAATGACGTTTGTCAAATCTCTTTAATAGTTGCTTGAATCACAAAGTGTAATGCAGTACAGATGCAGCCAACGTGTTTCACCCTAAATAGGGCTTCCTCAGGGCAGTGATACACTGTATTGTACTCTGTAATGTATGTAGATTGTTAAGAAATCCGTGATAACTCAAACTGATGATGTTAAATACCAGATTCATAGAATCAAATTTAATTCCTGATCCTCAAATCCAAACGAACGATAGAATGTTCACTGTGATAGGTAGAACATCTAAAGGTATCTCATCCGAATATCAAGTGCACTGTGAGCACATATCGAGGGCCGCGATGTCTCTCAATCACGCCACCAAAGTAATAAGTTATTATTTTTTGTTTTGTTTAGCATTTGTACTTCTTTACATGTGTGTTTCCTCTCTGTGCTCCTTTGCTTGTATTATAGTAGTTGGGCTCATTGGCAGTGGACCTAGGAGGTGGGCAACAGTGACTTGGGGCTTTCTAGCATAGTGTATAGTCTTCATTAATTATTCCTTGCTGCCATTTCTCCTCTCTTCTAGTATTGTGGGTGATGCCCAGGATTTTTAATTTGACCCTTGATCCCACTGGGAGCCAATTGAGGGCATAAAACATTGACACAGTTTTGAGGGTTTAGTAGTTTTAAAAAAAAACATTTTTTATTGGTTTTGTTCAGTGTAACAACACAAAGGAGGCAAGCATGTCAGCAATAGGCATCATGATCCATGTCACAGAGAGAACAAGCCGGTATTAAGTACGCAAATCTGTACTGTATCATTATACCAAATGATGGCAAACGCATTAAGTTTATTTTTATTTATGATTACAGATCCCCAAACAGGGCCACAGAAAATCACAGGATAATTTAGATATAAATCCGATTCTAGTTTACAATTGATTACACATAATAACATATTCCTCCCCATTATGAGTTCTGACAATCATAAACGATATCCAAGGGTCAAAACGTTTTCATTTGAAAAAATTCCATCTAGCAGCAGCGTATTATACGTAGCAAAATATACAGTGACTTCAGTGCAAAGGATTAAGAAATAGTTATAGAGAATTAATTTATATACAACAAAAATACAATCAAACAATACATATGACTAATACATAGAAACTACAAATTGTTCGCATAAAAAAAATCTTATCCATCTCTACAACCTACATACTACTGTACCATAATATAATTATAAAAAAAACTTTAAAAAATTCATTCTATTACAAAATATTTTATTAGGAGGATCATAAAGTGATTGTAATACTGTTGAGGCTGAGAGTAAAGATAACTGTAAACATATTGGCCTCAGCCATTTCCACCAACATAATAACAAAACAGGACTAAGAATAATACATGGTTAGTATCGTGAAGACTGTTTTTGATCAGATGACAGACCGCTGATGAGACATACCATTTAGCCAGGAGGGGATTTAAAGGAAGCATACCCTGCCTCAACACTATCCAAAAACAGCACCCTTCATGCAGCAGATTCTACTAAATATAAGCCTGTGCTTTGTTTATCAACCAGGAATCAATAGCTGGATGGTAACCCTTTGTTAAGTTATAGCGTCCGTGTCCGTCCTAAAACTTAAGGACTAGGTGACCTGTTTCAAAGTGCTTTTAATTGGTGCAGCATCATAGTAAAAATCGAAGATTGGTCTAATTGCAACAAATCTATTGCAATCATAACATTTCAATAGATTAATGAATATTCGTTTAGACCATCTAAAATGTATTTCTTTTAGCAACCTGAACCTGAGTGTAACCTGGTCCCTTTTTGCTAAAGCCACGGCCCAACGCACTTTCTCTGCGAGGCCCAGTGTAACAATATACCAAAATCTATCTACGTCACAGGAAGTGGAGCACAGGTGACTCCAGCTATCTCAATAGATCAGTGATATACCCTGTAAAATAACAATCAATCACCTTCAAAGGCTGCAGAGTCCTCCTCATCTGGCAAGGAGTGGATTCCGGAGCCTCAGGTGTCCAGAAAAACAACCAGTAGTTCCACCAAAACCCTCAGGTCGTCTCCAACCTCATCGTCATGTATGCACTGGTTCAGCCGCACCTACTCTGCCACTGCCCATTCAGTCACATCAGATATCCAACGGTCCAAGCTGTGCTCGTCTGACCCATCCAGGTCATCGCCACACAGCCAGTAACAGCAACAGATGCAAGAACTTAAATGCCATTTTTTGGCCTTTCCTTTTATGGATGTCACCTAACAGGCAAGCGGTAGGGTCAGCAGGCATGGGGTCTCCACGCCACTACACTTATCCAGAATGTCTGCACAGGAGAGCAAGTCCACGCCAAATGTAAAAAAGAAGCTACGGAGCCCTGGCATCTGGGACAGCTGACTTGTTTAGTAGGATACCTTTTATGTAAGATCACTGGTGTTACATACATATGGTGTAGGAAATGAAAGTCAGTGACTTTGAATCTGTAATTACTTGAAATGAACTTCACCAATGCACACTTTCTCACCCATTGTGCATCTTCAATGTGCATCCCGAGGTCACTATCTCACACCACACGTGCAGGGAATTGACTGATCAGCTGACGTGGCTTTGCAAAAGCGAGAGATCAAGTGGTGAAACACCCCCCACCGACACTTCCAACAATATCTGGAATGTAAGCGACCTGCACAGGCAGTAAAAAAGGAGGGCTGTATACCTCTGACTATAGCTGTGAAACTAGAGTGCTGCAGAAACTGCCCATGTCCTAAGTAAAAACTATCCTGCACCGCTTTAAATGTAATAAACTCTTTATTCGTTTATAGGTTCCCCAGCACGTCACAGCCACCCTCATGCTAGGCACACAAACCCATTCAATCAGTGAGTACCTGGAATGCTGGTAAGTCTCAGAAAATTAATTCCCTGGCAGAGGGAGCCTTCTTTTAAACTACTTTGGCGGCCTGCTCCCACAAGGAAGTCATGTGTTTAATAAGGTACGAAGGGGCGACTACGGCAAATATTCCAGGTCACTGGCAACATGCGTCCCTAAAGTTAACACCAAATGTTTCTTGTGGTTATTCCTAAGACCGAAGAGCTCCCCAAAAGTGTCAAGGTGGCCCAAAAGAAGGGGGAGAGAACGTCTAGGGGCAGAGAGATCAAAAAGGGTGTCATCAGCATATAGGGATACCAGGTGATTAACGTCCCCCATCCTGATGCCCCATCTAAAAATATCCTGTTGGATCCGAATGGCTAGCGGATCCTGGGCTAAAGTGAAATGGAGCGACAATAGTGGACCTACTAGGCATGTGTCCCTGCCAACCAGCCAAGGATCATAGCATATCTTTCCCACTCGCACCCTAGCCAAGGGACTGGTGTACAGGAGCCTCACCCAAGCTTAAAAGTGTGCAAACCCCATCACTTCTAACACCTGCATGAGGTACTGCCAGTCGACCACGTCGAAGGCCTTGGCAATGTCAGTGGAAACAACAGTAAGATCCTCCTCCCTACCCTCCACTTCATGCAAGACATGCATTAGCCTCCATACGTTTATAGTAGAGATACGACCGGGAATTAACCCACATTGGTCCTCTTGTATCAATTTTTAAATCGCTGGACATAACCAAAGAGACAACGCCTTGCAAAGCACGTTCGTATCCGTATTAATCATCGTGATTGGTCTATAGGGAGACGGGTCTGAGCCATCCAAACCGGTCTTCAGCATCATAGAGATGCAACAGTCCTGCACGGAACTGAGAAGTATACCAGAGTCTCTGGCCTCCAAATAGAACTCCAGGAAGTGTTGAGTAATTGTGGGAGAGAAAGCTTGATAAAATTCTGCAGGGAAGCTATTGCTGCCGGAGATTCCCACTGGGTAATTGCATTCACTATATCCCTGAGTGAAGACTTCCCGGCCCTGGGGGATTTAAGGTGGCGTTTGGGGGAGAGGGGAGTTCCCTGCTGGAGGATCTAAGCTAGAAATTGTACAGAGCTGTCCCTCTCCCTAAGGAGACTTTGGCTACAGGATTTGATGGTGTATCCCTCCAACCTGCCTTTCACTTCTGAAACCTGGCCCTGAACCACTACTTCCCCCGCCTCCCAGACACATCAACCGGAGGAAGCTGCTGCATACTCGCCAATTCATCCTCCCTCCAAGTGAGTTCAGCCTGCAGAGTGCACCTGACCCCACAAGTGAGGCCAACGCAACGCATCCGGATTACAGCCTTCATTGCCTTCCATTCAGTAGACTGACCACGTGTTGTGGGCCACTCGATCTCAAACAAATCTACCAGTGCGTCCGCCTGCATTTCTCTGCCTTTTATATCTTGCAGGATTTCAGCAGGGGGGTTCCAGGGCAAAGGCAAACGAGTACTGCTCCCTCATCCGATTTCACAACAGACAGGGGCCTGATCGTACAAGTAGCGGGACAAATATGCCACTGTGAGGACCCCAGACTTTCCAATGACAGTAAAATACTATCCATTCTACTATAGCTAGTGTGTGTTGAGAAATAGCAGGCACATTCCTTTGATTTGGGATGAGTAGCCCTCCCTATGTCGCAGAGCCCGAAGTGAACAATGACCTCCTGGAGTGAGAAAGGCATCCTAGGCTTAGTTTTATGATGTGGGGGTGCCTATCAAGATCACAATCTAGGATGCGGTTAAATTCACCAGCCCAGAGGTCTCAACAGTCAAAGGCCGGGCAAAGGACACCCTGCACTTTTGGATAAAAGAACACATTGTCAATATGGAGCTAATAAGTATTAATGGCGCCGTCCACCCCATCAAATGTGTCCTGTATCAGGAGTTAATGACCCTCTATGTCTGCCTCCATGTACGACATGGCAAAGGTAATCCACGGTTTTATCCAATTAAGGACACCTTGAGATGGTCGTGTAGTTAACATAGTAGTTTTGACCCCTCCATTTCTTGGCCGACTTGGTAGCCTCCGCATCTGAGAGATGAGTCTCCTGTAAGCAGGCAATATCAACAGCATGCCTCTTAAAAAAAAAAAAGGGCGAGAACCCTATAGCGTTTCTTACAAGAGCCTAACCACTGTACATTCCAGAAGATGAGATTACTTGTTCCAACCTTACTCATCATTGCTTAAGGCGTGAATGGAGATCGAGGCACCCGTTCCATGACGAGGACAAAACGACCCACCGGTTCAACACAATAAAACTCCCAAATAATAGAACCCAACCTCACCAGACAAGTAGAATAGATTTGTGAGGATGTACACAAAGGTTAAGTAGAGTTAGGCCATTGCATGTGACCGTCATCTAGTATTGAAGAGTTTCTCGTGTTTCTTTTGCATTCCGTACTTTGATTGTGACAAACCGTAAGAGGTCAAAAGTATGCCTTTGATTCAGTTGTTACTGAGTTTTTTGTGCCTTGCATCAGAGTTTCTTGGATACCCGTAATACTGTCTTTATCTAAGGTGTGAGCGTTATGAATGCTCTGCCCTAGAATTCACTGTGCAGAGTATGTGTGGTTCTGGTTGTGATGTCGTTGCATTAGTGCTTTAGATTACAGAGCCTGTGTGTTGCATGTTTCATGTGGATTGTATTTTGTCTTTTGCAGACTTCAATGTACACGTTTACATTCTGTTGATAGATTAATCATCCTGTTCTGATTGATACTTCTAACTGCATATTCCTCACCTTTAGAATATTCCCCAAGAGCCAAACAGGATCTGGAAACTTTTTTGTGCAGTGTTTCTGCATGCTGTTGGGTAGCACCACAAAGCTCCACATAGGATTAGTTCCACCTCGGAAATGAAGGAGCTGAGCCACATATAAGAACCAACATCGGTTCCTTTTTTTTCTGCCCCTTCGAATGCGGATCTGGAACTCCGCTCCCATTTTTGTTGGTCTTCCGATGATTCCTAGAGGGAAATGAAAGTGTGGAAGGGAACAATGTCCTCTCCTGAAACTACAGGCTTCTAACTATTTAGTCACTGCAGAAAAATAGGTGTTGGTCACGGACGCCAAGATCGAAGGCGATCCTGAACTGTAATACGTAGCTGTATGTCGCTGAACAGAGGAAGAAGTTACGTGCCCCTATTGAGTCCCACTTCAATCGAGGGCGTGGAAGTGCTTGTGTGAGAATTCATCTTTTGGTCGAAGTCCTTCGGTATTTCCAAGCGAAAGCATAAAAAAAGCAAAACATCCGGCAGGCCACTCTCTATAAAAAGACAAGTCTCAAAGGCATAAAAGTGACAACCGATTGTGCATCCTATCTGCGTTTGAGAGATTGCTCACACAGTTGATCCTGAGGTGCCGTGGGGCATTGGCTATGCTGCAGTAGGACGAGGCCTTGAAGGAAGTAATGCTTTTTGTATCTTTGGAACTCTTCTGGCTCCCTCTGATGTGCCTTTAGGCCTCAACAATAAGCAGATATTCCCAGTCAGATTACTGCCACCAGATTCATCCTTGGGACCGTCTGAACCCATTGGACCCATCCGAGTTCAGTGCCTACTCTGGTGCAGACTTCCACCCTGTCTCCAAGATCCCTTCATTGTCACCAGAGGAGGCACGAGCTTCATGCCCAACTCCAAGTCAGCATCGGCACAACCCCAGCTGAGGCCGAGCTCTGAATCCCTCTACAATGCACCCAGTTCCGATACAGCTTGAGGCTTTTCCACTGCTTCCACTACCGCAGAGGTGCCTTCAGAGGTTCCACTGTGTTTTTGACTCGGACCAGAGTTTGCTACCACTCAGGGATGACTATGGTGAGGATGGGGATGCTTTACTCACTCCATTATGATAAAGACAGTCTTTACGTGGACTTACAGAAGCTCACTGGGCTTCATAATTCTCTTTGTGGAGAGTTGAATTCTTCTCTTGGGCCCCCCAAAAAAGGGAGTGCTTCTCTTTAATTAATTGATTATTTGTGGGTTTGTAATGCGCTAGAATCGACTCCCGAAGGAGTATCTCTTCGCAGTAGACCGCTGGGGAACCCGTCCTGGCTTTCCCTGTGAGATAGTCCCTACTGGGTATCTCCAAGGTGAAACCAGGCATCCCCGGCGTATGTGGGGGGCCGTTGTGGGGATGAGGCAAGCTAATGACCAGAGTTGCCGAGTGTGATCCCTGGTTAGAGTAGGCACTGAGGTGAGAATTATCGAGTCTGCTGACCCTGGTCCACAACCCTGCCGCATCGGGAATTGAACCCTGGTCCCAGGCCGTCCTCTGCTCTCGGGTCTGCCGCCTCTAACCAGTGAGCCACACCACTCCAAAATCTGGTTGTCGTGGCTTCCACCAACAAGGTAAACGGTAGTTTTGTACCTACTATCCCCCTGACTAGGAGGTCATATTGTTTGGGGTTTACACTGCCACGGTATGGTTGTGGGAAGGAATATTACCTCATGTGAAGGGCAAGATTGACATTCATGTGTATAAAATGTTCTAAATGGTTCAGGTAGTTCACTAATGGAAAGCATTTACTGTTAGGGTGAGCGCTGTAAGAAAACACAGTCAGCTGTTAACGCAACTTGCATTACTGACTGTCGTTCCAATATAAAAATGTGCATATATTTTAACAATTGGTGGCTATTTATAATGCTCCCACAGTACTTATTTGTTACTTGCAATTACATTAAGTAGAACGGAAGCAAGAATGGCATTGGTTTGTCCCCCAAAACGATTTGTACATTTAAAAAAAATTGAAGGTTGCAGGCATTTTTGCTAATGTATTGTGCAAATTACCTTAAAAACAAAACCTACCCAAAAATATTTGCAACTTGTAAAAACACACAGAACGGTTACGGCTTTCCTAAACTATCAGGATTTTTAAAGGACTATTTACCAATCTCAAAGGTATAATTTAATAGAACATGTTTGATGCATGCCAAAACATAAAAAACAAGCATTGGCTTAGCCAATAGGTCTCGCTTTTGGGACCTTATAAGTATTTAGTTATGCAGCACAATATCCTTGGTGCAACAACATCAACTGTTGCAATGCTAAACACTTATAAGTTCCCAAAGGCGAGACCTATTGGCTATGCCAATGCTTGTTTAAGTGCAGTCTTTATCTTAGTGTCTTGTTTCTATGCAATGTTTAATCTAAACAAAATAGTTCAGTGCTAAATAAGATATGTGGTGTATGTTTACAGGACTGGGTGGGTGACACCACGCTCTTTTTCTCCCATAAACCCAGACCGCACCCACACACTTCTACAACAGCAATCAAACTCGAGGAAATCTGCGAGTGAGCCACCCCCACACATGATATGACAATAGATGTAAATTGTCATAATGGTATTTTTAGAAACCTCAGCACACATTATCCTGCAACAGTTAGCATTCCCACTGTAAAATTTGCTTGTCGTTAGAATTCTATAATTAAATTACTTGTCAATTTAGATACTCCCTAAATCAGAACTAAGTTAATTGAATATGAAGTAATTGGAGCCTTCTATTACATTCCTCTGCAGCCTACATCACTTAAACAGTTCAGAACTGTTTGCACGGTATGTAAATCTAGAAAAGAAAGTCCATATAATATTACCCACAGCAATCTGATCAGATGTTCAAAGGTCAGTTCAGGACCAATTTTAATTACTAGGGTGTTTCATTTCCAAGTACTTGCATATAACATAAAAAAAGTAAATTCTTTCTACCTGGCCTACCAGGTAATCGAGCCCCCCTCTAGTTCCAGCTTCCAACTGCCACAGTAGAAAACCTACTTCAAAGACACCCACATTCTCCCTAACTATTTGACACACAATGAGAATTCTGATAGAATACTTTGTTCTCTCTGAAGCGTCATGGCAGTAATAGGAAATGGCTTGGCGACTTGGCTGATATAGCCATCGTTTATAGAACTAGGCTAGCACTGTTTGGTGTGCCTACATTGGTACTCACCTTGTATAAAGAACGTACATACAAACATGGGAGGTTTGGGGGAAGAGTAACTTGGAGATTCTCTGTTGAAATCATCTGAATTTGGAGACGGTGGGTACACCTAAAAAGAAAGGAGAACTATCAAATCAGACGTTGTTGACATTTTAATGCACCTTATATCAATTAGTCTCGTTTAAGAGAATTATGCAACAATTATGTAGACAGGTGAGCTAGGGATCCATGATCAAAATGGTCATTTTTGGTAGAAGTAAAACACTGCGTTTTCACTTCCAGCGCCAGTACAAGGATTTGGGGCTTTCGGACTTTTTTGTTTGCTTTCCCCTGAACAAGTAAACATTTGACACTGCTATAGGCAACCCAGCCATTTGGCTTGTGAGGCATACTGTGCCTTTAAGTAGCTTTATCACACAGAGAAATATCATCCATTGCTGGTTTTTGTTTAACGGTGACCTCCGAATTCATATTTTGCATAATTGCATGCCACTGAGAGACAGACCCTATTTTAGCAGCAAGGGTAAAATAGACCATGAGCAAGACAGCCATGTGCACTCAACTTACTATTGTTGACATTGTTTTATGGTGATACATTTGATTATGCAAAAGATAAAATGAACAGAAGCAGACCGGGAATCCTGTTCACAACAACTTGTCTTGCATAGTCAGCTAGTGCAAGGACATTTCAATCAGTGCATACAGTTATATACAGGATTTGGGACCACAGTGCACCCTCTGAATCGAGGCTGGAGATCTAAATAAAGAAGTAGGTCACTACCGTAACAGAGCTCGGCCCACAACAGAAACCTCAACAAACAAGCGCGTGCACCTTGCGCTGGCAGCAGGGGGTAGGGAGAGAGGTGGGCCTACTCCTGTTTCCCTTGCGGGAGCGCGCAGGAACCATCTGTCAAAACTTGCTTCCGCAAGGAAATCGCCAAACGTGCACGCGTTGCCATTGAAAGCAATGCAACGCGTGCACGTTTTTCCCTGCAAAAGTGAATCGATGGCTAAAGGTCTTTTTCATAAGCAGCGCATCCGACTGCATAGGCGATACCTAATAAAAATGGAGAAGCAGTTTAAAACTATTATGGACAACATGTTAAAACAATAAGAAAGAGCTCCATTCATTAAAAAAAGTCACAAACGTGCTGCACATCTGTGGAAATGTACTACTTTTAGGAATTCACAAATGTTTATTGAAATATGCATGGAAACCTGCAAAGAAATATGCTTGGACACCTGCAACATTTACAAGTTTCCAGGCATAATACTAGCAAACATTTATGGTTCTAAAATTTCCTAGCTACGTAATAAAAAAAAAGGTGGCCATCTTGCCATCAATCTCTTGATTGAGCTCACCTAACAGTCAAAGGATGGAAAGGACATTCTGCGTTTATGCAATTCTTCACGTCCTCCTCAAGAGGCCACCTTCTCTCCAGGGACCCGTAATGAGAAGCGTGTATGTAGAAGATCTTCTAGATTCAGCATGTCTGAGCTAGCCATGCTCTCGTCCTTCTTCTCAGTATTGATCATGAATTGAGGATCCTTATGCGACTGTTTGGGCGAAAGGCGCCATCGCCTGTTGTGCCCCTTACTCATCATCAGAGTCTCCTGGGGTCTTCCTCATGGGAGTTTGGGGTTTGCGGTCAGAATGCGTCTAAGGCCAGAGACCCAGCTGCAGGTATCAGCATAACTGGCTAGGAACACTCTTTAGATTTTTGAAGGCATCAATATCTGCTTCCTTCTCATGCTTCATTTTGCTCTTTACTTTACAGGCTCCAGAGGTCTGATCCCTTGTGGGTTTGTCGTACAGGGTTTCCCTTTCAAATATGTGCTGGCGAGCATTCTGCTACAGGCACATGAGTGTTCTTTCAGGGGGTGCAACTGCATGAGATACCGCCTTATATATTGAGGCATCAACTGCTTCATAGAAATCATCACCCTGGGGGAGATAACTGTGTAATCTTCCCCTGTGTGAGGCTCTGCTGAGGCTTGCATATTGAGGGCAGGTATAGCGACTTGGAGCACCGGTGACCACCTTTGTAGACCGTCACTTTCAGGCTGGTATGTAACCTATGGATATGTGAAAACGGTAAGCGCTCCGGGGTCAGTGTCCAGACACACAGTGATTATTTACAGACCCTTCGCGTGGGACATACCAACATTATAATTAATATTCAGTTTTGCACAGTATAGACTAGGTGCAAGGAGCAACAGACTACGGGGCCAGGTAGGTATTTCATAGAGGCTCTGTGATCGGCAATGCTGTTCAGGGGCAGCCAAATATCTTTGTGGAGCAAAGAGTGTGCTGGTCGCGGAGGGTGTGAGTTTCTCTGTCTGTCAGGCTCCCCCACGAGTAGGAGCACCCTCTAGTGATTAGAAAACTAAATCTCACTGCGACCTGCCTCACGAGGCAAACATGATGTTTACTTCCTCGTAAAGAGGGCTTTAGTTGTTCCCTCTGCCCCATGATAGAAAATAAATAGTAGAATTAAATAATCAGACTACTATTGCAGAAAACAAATTTACATGAACTCTCACACATCAGAAGAGAAAGAGGGACTGAAGGCAGCACTTAACTGGGCTGCTGGAGAAGCAAAGAAATAGGAGCGTAGAGGTTGAGGAAGGACTGTTGTGCACATTAGAGTTATCTCATTGGTTGCTTCTTTAATGTGACTTTCCCTAATGCTCATGGGAAAGTTAGTTTGTTAATCTTCAAGATATGGATGCTGGAGGAAAAAGGAAGAAAGTAAATGCATTATTCTCACCTCCGGTCCTGACATAGAATTTCATTTTTGCATGCGTAATTTATACAGCCTTATATTTTCTTATATGAAAATCTGATGAACATGATAAATTCAAATTACAATTTTTTGTTTTTTCGCCAGAGAGAGAATATTTCCCTCCACGAAGAAACTCCTTACTCTAGGACTTGAGAAGAGGTGACTAACCTTTAGCATTTAGGAGTATGCCTGTACACAAACTAACTGGGCATTCCAGCCTTGAAACTACAATTTCCTTCCTACTTTTAGCCCGTGAGTAGATTTGTCCACATGAAAATGTTCATGTGAGTAAATCCTTTCTCATATGAGTGCTAACCAACTTTTATGCGTGTATGCCAAACTTACACAAGTAAATAGATTTAAGACTTGAACCCATAACACTTGGACTCTAACAATACCTTCCAGAGTTTATCGATTGGTAAAATGAAAAAGTCCAGTCACTTATAAATGGATTGGTAAATAAAGCCTGGTGATATGAAGTGATTTCCCCCAAAATTTGAAACGGTTTGATCAAGTGGAGAAGGTTAGACTGTGATCTGTCTTGTTGGTTCTCAACTGGAAACCTAGGCACCAGATCACAGGTATAACCTGGGTCTGTTTACAATAACATTTTGTGAAATCTAGTGAATGTTTTAAACTGAATTTGTATACAAAAATGTAATTGATGGAATGCTTGAATTAATCTTAGCCACTGGTATTCACTCTGGCCCATTCCAAAAAATTGTTATTTTGCACACCATGCCACTTCAGCTTGGACCCAGCCATATGCTAATCAGTCTTCACCCTACTCAAATGGGAGTTGTCCAGCCTGAACCTCCAGGCCATGTCCTACCTGAACCAAAACACAAGGAACAGAGGACTGGGCTCTCAGTGATTATGGCTCATCAGCCAGGCATAGCTTGGTTCCAGTGTTACAGTACCCCTTGGTTGCTAAATAGCCTATAATTGATTTGATCTGTGTCAACAGTGCCACTATTGTCTGAATTAATCTTTGTGCTCCTGCTAGTGTCATTATGTATAAACTCAATAAGGTCAAATAATGTGCATATCATTAGAGGCTGCTATACAAACATAGGAAGGTGGGAAGGTGAAATATGGATACTGACATGTTGGTAACAGTAATTCGTAGGCTTGAGAGGTGAGCATGGGATACATCTCTTCTGTTTAATGGAGAGAGAACATTGAGAGAATTATGTACTTACTAGCGTAACGATTTATTTGCTTCCTATCCATTTTGCTGGAAGATCAGTTTTCAGTAGTTCTCTCATAGACAGTATTATCACCAGAAATTGTTGTTAAAGTACTGGTCTCAAAATGTGTGTTCTTTAAGTGCATTTTTGGAGGGGGGTGTAACTTTTGTGTCTCAGTATTCCGTCCCTCTCACATCTCTCTATATATGATGTGTTGAACCTTACTAATCTCGTGTTGGAAAGGTGATACTGACTGATTTTTAGAGTTGTGAAGTGTAGTAGTACCTAAGAGCTAACATGACACATGAAAGTTCATATTAAATAATTTAAATCAGACTTGAATAATTTAAAGTTGGTAGCCTGTAGAGTAAGATCTTTCATGCTGTTGTTTATTTGTTGAAAAGTTTTATTAAGTGTGGTCTAGAGGCAGCTTCATCTGTTTTGCCAGCCTCAAGTATTACAAAAGATTAATGATAAAAATACATACATATGTATGTACGTTTTAGGATTTTTTGCCTGTAAAGATGAAAGACCTAGTTAATTGGTAATTGATACTTGTACTTGTATAGCGCACTACTGACCCGCAAGGGTCTCAAGGCGCTTGTACGAATACCGCTGTGGAACCCATCCTGGCTTTCCCTGTGAGGCGTCCACTCCTGGGCACCGCCAAGGTGGAGACCAGGCATCCTTAGCGTTGTGGGGGCCGTTGTGGAGATTAAGCAAGCAATTGCCCAGAGTTGCAGAGTGGGACTCCATGATTGGAATAGGCACCGAGGCGAGAATTATCAGGTCAGTGGAATTTTGAGCCCAAGACACGCCAAGGCGGGGAATTGAACCCTGGTCCCGGGCTAGACCTCTGCATCAGGGTCTGCCGCTCTAATCATTGAGCCACAATTGGTAGAGCTGACCCATCCCTGTCATTTTTGTCTGGAGGTTCTGAGTATTTATTTCCTCTTTAGCACAGTTTTGTGGGTCTACTGCTCTTAAGTCCCCCGCAAACTGAAGATCTGGTGCTCCTCAGGGGCGCCCTTGATGTACCCTAACACTGGAAATGCTTTCAATTGGATGTCCTGCTGTGTAAACCATTGGGGATACCTCCCTGATACTTTTGCCCTTGTCTTGATGGTTGGTATTGTTTTTTGTAGTGCTGTAGTTACACCAAGTGTTTCTGCCTAATGATTTCTTCATGCAAGTCTTTTAGCAGCTTTGGGAGCATCTCTTTCCTCCAGTGGACTCAGCCGTGCCTTGCTCCTTCATGTCCCACCGGGCTGAGGGTCAATCTTCCTTCTCCAGGCTTGTTCAGTGGTACACTCAAAGCTCTGCAACTTGGACTTCATGCACATTACTTAAGTGCTGTAGGTGCTAAGTTACAGTTTTAAAGCCCCCTACATAGGTCATCCCAAGGCTGACGTGCCTTTACTTGCTGAGAACTCTGTGGCTGCATTAGATCATCGAGGTAGAGCCACAGAGCTCTCGGCATATTGCAGACCTCATCATCATTGCTTCTCTGCAGGTTGACAAATCATGATCTCCAGTCCACCAAGGGATTTCCTTGGCTACTATGCTCTGCTTCAAGCTACAAACTGCTGCACTTCGTAAAGCACCATGGATGCCGCAGGCCTGATTTTTGTTGCTCTTCTCAAAATCTCCCCAGTACCTGACTGTCAGACTGCATGTGGGTCCTCTTACTTCCGCTTCCAAGCTCTGGGTTCCAATTTCAGATACAGGACCAATCAGCTCTGCAAGTCCCATTAAGGACAGACCGGTCCTGACAGGGGAGAGGCAAAAGGCGCCTCTGGTGCGTTCACATCAGTGCTACCCAGTATTGGAGTGGTTTCGGCAATCGGCCCCTGACAAGGAGCAGATTTTTCCACCCTCTGATGGAGTGGAATTTTGTCCACCTTTGTACTGAAGGCAATTTGAAGGGGTCCTAAGTAACTCTAAAAAGGCTTGTACTGGAGTGAAGCACTGAGATATCACATCTCACTATATGCTACAGCAAGCAATGCCACCAAACAATCTATAGGAAGTGACTGATACTTGCAGGAGGATTGCGATCAACCATGTTTATTTTTTTTTAACAGCACTGCATTTACAGTCAGTTAGTGAAGGTGAACTTTTATTTGTTAAATGTAACTTAAGTGCACAATGTTTCACTTATGCCTCCTTTTGTTAACTTGTATCCTAAAGCAGCTACAACTAGCTACAACTCAGACCCTCGCCCTGCACAGTCATCAGTTATGTTATTTCAGATCTTTTAGTGATGTTAACAATGCAGTCATTAAACATGACATCAGTATTCTAATATATGAATGTAATTATCAGTGCATGGTGAGGAAGCGAGTTATATTTACTTGAGACAACTAAAACTGGTGAATATCAGTGGTTTTGTTAGTTCAAAACAGTATGTTTTAACTGCCATTTTTACTTAATTATAAAGTCCCTTTAACCTTTGGTTTTCTCAGTCAATATCTAAGGTTTTGTTCATGCAAACTAAGATATCTTTACAATTCCTCATATAATGTTACTTTCACCTTTGTTTTTTTCAGTGAATTTAACCTAAAATAAGATGTCCATTGCCATGTGGGGCATGTTGTTGGATGTAGGGTCTGGCCTCTGACCAGACCCTAAACCTGACCCCAAGCGGGTGCCCATGCTGCACATGGCTGACTATATCATGTAACAATATAAACGTGTTATTTTAAGTAAGGCAGACCTACCAACTTTGTCAAAGGTCCAATTGGCTTTATCAAGGGGTCAGCACATCAACATGCATAACAGACCTTTTGGCTTTGTCAAAAAGTCATTAATTACTAGCATAAAATGTATATTTCATACATTTACACATTGCAATGTTCAATAATAGTGAAAAAGAATTGCTCTTCCAAGCACTCATAAGAGTCCGTATTAAATGGAGAAGAATCCTCCAGTAGTCGTTATTCTAGTTGACAATGTCCACATTTTATTTCTCCAATGAAATCAAAAAATCCAGTTCACAAGGAAGTGCACAGCCAACACGTGTTTCGTCTAGCCAGTACAGGGCATTAGACTTCTTCAGGGCTGCAACCCAAATAACAGTATATAAGAGATAGTATGATGCTATACAAAAACACTACAGTGTACTGCAGTACCTTATAGTTATAACATATCTTAAATAAGGGGATACACCCTTAAGCCAACCATAGTACAAAAGAGGAATAATAAAAAGGTAAGAAAGACAAGGCCGAACCAAATTCCCAACTCGATGTCACCAAAAGTAAGTGCCATATGGATAATCCATGAAATATACAACGTAAAAAGAGTCAAAAGAAAAGTTTAGAAAACAGTTTTAGAAAAAAGTTAAGAAGCAAGTAGATTAATGAGGCATCTACCAACCTCGTTAGGATTCAAAGGTCGAGTTCAATCACATTGCAAATACACAATAAGCCAAGCTGATCCAAATTCGCCATCAAATCTAAAATGCATATAGTAAATCACTGTATCAAGATCAGCCATTGGATTCATATATTACATTGCAAGTAACAAGCTGGCTATCCACCCACTTGTATCAACAACATCCCCCACATCTTAAATTACTCATCAGTACCCTTCATCACTCAAATAGGGTCTTTATCGCACATTCGCTGTAATCCTTAATCCAAACCCCAGATCAAACTCACCAGATTATTATTAGAACTCAAGCAGGAATGTAATCCAGTTTCCTCATGTCCTTAATCTATCCCGCTATCCACTGTCAAGAGCTCTCACGTTCTATTCTATTCTATTCTATAGTTTTGGTAGAGCGCAAACAGCTGCCTCAGCAATGAGGCGTCCCGGCGCTAAGAACCAAGACCTAGGCCTGGGCGGAAGGGAAGGGAATTATGGGAATAGGTACGTTTTTATTGCCTTCCGGAACGCCGGTAGGCTTTCTATGGAGCGAATATGTTGCGGCAGATCGTTCCAAAGTTTGGCTCCAAGAAACCTAAAGGAGCGGCCGCCCATGCGGCAAAGTTTTATGCGTATCCATATGACACTTACTTTTGGTGACATCGAGTTGGGAATTTGGTTCGGCCTTGTCTTTCTTACCTTTTTATGATTCCTCTTTTGTACTATGGTTGGTTTAAGGGTGTATTCCCTTATTTAAGATAAGTTATAACTATAAGGTACTGCAGTACACTGTAGTGTTTTTTGTATAGCACTATATACTTATATACTGTTATTTGGGTTGCAGCCCTGAAGAAGTCTAATGCCCTATACTGGCTAGACGAAACACGTGTTGTCTGTGCACTTCCTTGTGAACTGGATTTTTTGATTTCATTGGAGAAATAAAATTTGGACATTGTCAACTGGAATAACGACTACTGGAGGATTCTTCTCCATTTAATACTGACTCTTATGAGTGCTTGGAAGAGCAATTCTTTAATTTGTTTAATTCCCCCTATTGGATGGTTAAGTGTGGGGTTATGGTTACCGACCCCGTTTCTTCTTGGAGCACCAATTTTGGACAATTGTACTGCTACTTTCCCCGATTGCTGTGCGCTTGTTTCTTAACTGGTTACCTTTTCTTAGTTCAAAAATAGTGATTGTTACAAAATATTTCCAATAAAGCATTATATAAAAAAGTAAAACTGTCTTTAAATCTTTTAAGCATTTATCAAGCCACAAAGGGGTCCATGCACAAGGGGCTCCTGCCCTTCAGCTGATGAGCATAGAGCTCCAGTTCAGAGTGCTATAAAAAAAATTGGTAAACTCTCCTAGGTGCCTTGAATTCAATGACCCAGGAGGCTTAAATGCTTAAAAAAATGTATAATGTTGCTGGAGGGCTTGCACCCCTCCACAATAATAAACTAGCATTAGCGTAGCCAAAAGGTTGCTCCTTTGGGACCTTATAAGTGTTTAGCCATGCACCACATTATCAGACTACCCAATGCATCACAAAACCTAAAATAATTACATGAAAACGGTCTGATAATCATCAACTACCTCTTGGAGAAAGCTTTTGTTGTGCTAGGCCAGAGGTCTTCAAGCTTTTTGATGCCAAGAACCCCTTGTCTGAATTGTTTATGCGTAAGGACCGCCTCCTGACAAAAAGTTCTGTAACCTGGTACTCCTCATCAGTGACAACTATCGACAACCATAAACTCCTCCAGTTCCCAGAGCAAATCAGTTTTACAGTTGGGAAAAATTATTAAACAGTGTTTAGCAAACCAAAGGTCGGTTAGCATGGGGCGTTGTCAAAGGTGCGCTGCCTTATGCCAATGTGAAAGGGCAGGAATGCACCTTATTTGTGAATTACAGGGCATTCCTGTCCTTTCCCCTTGTGTTGACGCTCAAATTGTTGCCTGCACCAACATAGGCAGGATTGTTTTTGCACAGGAAGGGTCACCTTCCTTCACAAAACCAATCCAGAGAGGCGTTTTCCTCTTTCTATGTGAGCTGCAGAATGTAGCACACATGGAAAGGGAAAAACCTAGGTTAAATGAAAACATTTCTCCTCGTTCCGCTTTTGCTTGGGAGGCGTAAGGTTTTGGCACTGACCCAGGAAAATCCATGGGTGTTGCGTGGGAAACCCCAAACAATGCCCATGTAACTCCTCCTTGACGCAGAGTAAGGCAACGCAGTGGCATGCACTGCGTTGTCTTACTTTTCTATGAGGCCATGCAAAGCTATACATGGTAACTTTGCGCCACCTCAAAGGAATGGTTGAGACTCTTGCGCTACCGGAGCGTCAAAAAAAGTGATACTCTGGCTGCGCAAGCCTCCCATATATAAGCCCCAAAAATTTCTGGACGTTTTTTTAGGTTTTTCACCATCAGGTAGCTGAATATAAAATAATGGACAGCTTAAATGAAAAATACATTTTAAAAAGGTGTTAATCTGTGGGGAATGCACTGTAGTACATAATCAAACCTCTATTAGATAAAGCATTGTGGAGGTCTGTGTGTAACCGGAGAGCCACAGAATTACATTATGGTTGGTGCAGTGGAGAATCGTTTTTTACATTTTTTTTTTGTAGTGCCACGAGGTCACAACCTTTGACAGAACGCACTGTGAATATGTAAGTTATTATTTTATACTTGCATTACACACAGTATTAAATAGACTAAAACAAAATGTGCAAACAGTTTTACGATCAATTGCTGCTTCCAAAATGTAGATTTTAGTAATACCAGAGTGTATGTAATGCAATTTTTTTTATATAACTGTCTCTTCAACACCTCCTCCGAGGTACTAACTAAGGTCGGTGTAAATACAATTACGATTAATGGCACTCACTTCACAGCCCAGTTGTTAACTCTTTGCAATACCACAAAAAACCAACAAATCTTTGTCATCACAAAGCTTGGAGTGATTCGATCAATTAAAGCCAGAACTCAAGCACCCTTTACACTTGCAGATTAACTAATAGCGCACATTTGGATTTCATTCAAGCAAGCAAGCACCCTGGCACGAAGGCTTTGCACATCACAGGAGACCAAATTGATTAAACTACAGCTCAAGCAATATAACGATCGAAATTTGCTTTCCGGGGGCGGCTGTCTTTTTCCAAAATGAACGCAAATGTTTTGGACTCCAAGCAAACGTGAGTCTGAGGTATGTGTGCCCCCCTTTCCAAGACTCCACGCCCCCCCCCTGGGGGTCGCTCCCCACAGATTGAAGACCTCTGTGCTAGGCGCATTATGTCTGATGTGCGAAGAAGGCAAGAGGAATAGGTTGTACCATACTCAATTTATTGACTCGCTGACCCATTAAATAATTCTGACCCCTAGGCAAAAGACCTATAAATCAAAATGATTTAACAGATTGCTTATGGTAATAATCTAAGACTGAAATACTGGATAAGTCTGTTAGGGCATATACGTGG
The DNA here is from genome assembly GCF_964263255.1 of Lissotriton vulgaris. Classification (NCBI taxonomy): domain Eukaryota; kingdom Metazoa; phylum Chordata; class Amphibia; order Caudata; family Salamandridae; genus Lissotriton; species Lissotriton vulgaris. Next base: position 1,306,246,105 of record NC_141694.1, read on the forward strand.
GGAGGAGCTGGCTGTGATGAGCCACAACGAGGAACTATGAGCATGTGAAAAGCTGTGCCTGGACTGAACATTTGATCAGCAGTGGGTACAGAGAATATGGGTATCCCTGTTAAAAAGTAAGTGAAGGTAACCGCAAAGAAGATTAGTTTTGTTCAAGACTGATGTCCAAAGTAGGAGCTTCCCACGTTTTGCAGGTATGCATGAATGTATACAGGTTCATCTGGTACAAATGGCAGGGGTTTTCCAATCAATCAGAACAATCAGTCAGAACATTTGTAAAGTGCACTACTCACCCGTGGGGGTCTCAAGGCGCTGGGGGGGGGATGCTGCTCGAATAGACAGGTCTTGAGAAATCTTCTGAAGGTTAGCAGGTCCTGGGTCTGCCGTAGTAGGATGGGGAGGGTGTTCCTGGTCTTGGTGGCGAGGTGGGAGAACAATCTGCCGCTGGACGTCGCTCTTCGGATGTGGGAGATGGTGGCGAGGGCGTGGTCGGCGGAGCGGAGCTGGCGGTTGGGGGTGTAGAAGGTGAGTCGTCTGTTGAGGTATGCTGGTCTGGTGTTGTGGAGTGCCTTGTATGCGTGGGTGAGGAGCTTAAAGGTGATCCTCTTGTTGAAGGGGAGCCAGTGCAGGTCTCTCAGGCAGGGGTGTGTTGTGGCAGCAGCGAGCGGCGAGGGATGTCAAGGATCAGGCGTGCAGAGGCGTTCAGAATGCGTTAAAGCCGTTTCAGGAGTTTGGCCGAGGCTCCTGCGTAAATGGCATTTCCCGAAATAATTAAACTTCAGCTCAAGCATTATAACGATTGAAATTTGCTTTCCAGGGGCAATTTTCTTTTTCCAAAATGAAAGCAAATGTTTTGGACTCCAAGCAAACGTGAGTCTGGGGTATGTGTGTCCCCCTTCCCAGTACTCCACGCCCCCCCCTGGGAGCCGCTCCCCACAGATTGAAGACCTCTGTGCTAGGCACATTATGTCTGCCGCCGGAGGTCGCTCTTCGGATGCGGGAATAGGTTATACCATACTCAATTTATTGACTCGCTGACCCATTATTAATTCTGGACCCTAGGCAAAAGACCTATAAATGAGAATGGTTTAATGGATTGCTTATGGTAATAATCAAAGACTGAAACACTGGATAAGTCTGTCAGGGCATATAAGTGGGGAGGAGCTGGCGGTGATGAGCCACAACGAGGAACTATGAGCATGTGAAAAGCTGTGCCTGGATCCCTGTAACAGCAAAGAGGACTAGTTTTGTTCAAGACTGATATCCAAAGGGGTGTGATGTGGCTGCATCGAGGGATGTTGAGGATCAGGCGTGCAGAGGCATTCTGAATGCGTTGAAGCTGTTTCAGGAGTTTGGCCGAGGCTCCTGCGAAGAGGGCATTTCCTTAGTCCAACCTGCTGCCGACGAGGGCCTGGGTGACCGCTCTAATTGTTTCGGTGGGGATCCACCTGTAGATATTGCGGAGCATGTGGAGGGTGTTGAAGCAGGAGGACGAGACGGCGTTGACCTGCTTTGTCATGGAGAGAGTAGAGTTGAGGATGAACCCCAAGTTGCGTGCGTGGCCGATGGGTGTTGGTGCTGTTCCCTGTGCGGTCGGCCACCAAGAGTCGTCCCAGGCCGAGGGAGTGGAGTCGAGGATGAGGACTTCTGTCTTGTCCGAGTTTAGCTTCAGAAGGCTGTTCTTCATCCACACGGCGACGGCTTTCATTCCTTCGTGGAGATTGGTGTTAGCGGTGAGGGGATCCTTGGTGAGGGAGAGGATCAGCTGGTTGTCATCGGCGTAGGAGGTGATGTTGAGGTCGTGTAGTAGGCGATGTGGGCTAGCGGTGCCATGTAGATTTTGAACAATGTCGGGCTGAGGGATGAACCCTGCGGGACGCCGCAGATGATCTCTGTGGCTTTGGAGCTGAAAGGGGGAGGCAGACGCTCTGGGTTCTGCCAGAGCGGAAGGAGGTGGTCCAGTCTAGAGCCTTGTCTTGGATCCCAGCGTCGTGGAGGCGTGTGCGTAGGGTGTGGCGGCAGACAGTGTCGAAGGAGGCTGACAGGTCCATGAGGATGAGGGCCGCGGTTTTGACGTTTTCCAGCAGGGCCCAGATGCCATTAGTGGCGCCGATGAGGGCAGCTTCTGTGCTGTGGTTGCTGCGGTACCCGGACTGGGACGGGTCCAGGATGCTGTTCTCCTCGAGGTAGCAGGTCAGTTGTCTGTTGACGGTCTTCTCGATAACCTTTGCTGGGAATGGAGCAGGAAGATGGGCCTGAAGTTCTTGAGGTCCTTAGGGTCAGCCTTGGGGATTTTTGAGTAAGGCGTTGATCTTGGCGTCCTTCCAGCTCTCCGGGAAGGTCGCTGTCTCAAAGGAGATGTTGATGGTTTTCCGGAGATGGGGTGCGATGGTGGTGCTGGCTTTGTTGAAGATGTGGTGTGGGCATTGGTCTGACGGAGATCCAAAGTGGATCTCCTTCATGGTTTTGATGGTGTCGTCGTCTTCGTTTATATTGGTCCAGGAGATCAGGGGATCGGTGCGGATTGTGGCCGTCAGGACGGAGGTCTTAGTGGCTGTCAGGGCGGTTGTGACGTTGAAGTTGTCGTGGATGTCTGCGATCTTGCAGTGGAAGTAGCTGGGGTTGGAGAGTTCCTTCACAATGTTGAAGAGCTCCTTGCTGTTGTGTGTGTTGTTGTCTAGGCGGTATTTGAAGGAGACCCTTTTTTGCGGATCTGATGAGGTGATGGTGTCTGCGGTTGGCGTTCTTGTGGGCTGTGTAGCTGTCCGATGTCTGTTCACGGTGCCATTTCTTCTCTAGTTTTCGGCACGTTTGCTTGGAGGCCTGGAGGTCCTCAGTAAACCAGCTGGCTTTCTTGCTGGTGTGTCTGTTGGAGGGTGTCTTGATCGGGACGAGGGTGTTGGCGCAGTCGTCGATCCATTGTCTGAGGTTGCGGGCGGGTGTATTGGTGGGGTCGGTGGGTGGGCTCCGGGCAAGGGTGGTGGTTAGCTGGTCTTTGGGGACTTTGCTCCAGCAGCGGCAAGGGATCTGTTGGGTGCGTGGTCGGTTTCCGGAAGGTGAAGTGGATGCAGCGATGGTCGGTCCAGTGGAGTTCGGTGGTGTGGCTGAAGGAGACGTGGGAGCTTGCGGAGAAGATGGGGTCAAGCGTGTGGCCGGCAGAGTGGGTGGGTGTCTGAGTCCGAGGGTGGCGAGGTTGTTGATCAAGGTATTGGAGTTGGTGTCGTTGTTGTTCTCGAGGTGGAAGTTCAGGTCCTTGAGGTGGATGTAATCTTTTTGAGGCGAGGTCGTGTGTACTGATGAAGTCGATGATGGAGTCGCTGAACTGTGGACGGGACCCAGGGGGGGGTCTGTAGACGAAGGTTCCTCTGAGGGTGGTGGTGGGATCTGTGTGGATCTGAAAGAGCAGGTCTTCGGCGATGCTCAGGGTGTCGTCGGTGTTGATTGAGACTCTGAGAGTGTTCTTGTGGACGATGGCGATTCCTCCTCCTGTTGCGTTGGTGAGGTCCCTGCGGGTGATCTTGTAGCCATCCGGGATGGCTATTGTGATGTCGGGTGCCGAGAAGGGGTTCATCCAGGTCTCCGTCAAGAAGGCAACGTCTGGGGAGGTTGAGTGGAGTAGGTACCAGAGTTCAACAGCGTGTTTGCGGGCGGAGCAGGTGTTGAGAAGAATGCATCTGAGGTGGTTGCTGTCTTTCACGGTGGGTGGATTGGCGGATCGGGTGCTGGTGAAGCTGCAGTTCCGGCAGGAGAAGGGTCCTTGGGTGCGCTTCGGGGCGACCAGGAAGCAAGTGTGTGATCTTCTGGTGTTGAGTGCATGGAGGGTGCTGTAGCGGAGACGGGCGTTGTGGCGTTCGCAGAGGTCAGGGGGTCTGGTGCTGGGCGCTGTCCAGGTGCGGACAGGCGTGGATGAGCGCAGACAGGCTTGCCTTAGGCGCGCCAGCCGCACGCCCGCTGCGCATGGCCACCATATAAGGGGAGGTGGGAGGGAGGAGCAGCTGGGAGGCGGGAGCGGGGCGTTGAATGGGCGAGCGGGGCAGCGGGCTGTAGGGAAGCAGCGGCGGGAAAAACGGGGGTACAGAAGGCAAAAGGGGGACAGCAAACAGTGACAAAAACAGAAATAAGGCAAATAAGGCAAAAGGAAGTAAAACGAATTGCAACAATAACATATAGGAGCAGGCACAAAATGCAGGCTGAAGAAGGTGGAGCTGCAAACTTACGGCAGCGGCGCGGAGAGAGGCATGGACACTCGGGTGGTGTTGTGCGGCATGGGGAGCGGCCTACCTGAAAACTGGGTCAAGGGTCGCTCTCCTCACCGCGCAGCGTGCGCCATATAAGGGGAGGTGGGAGGGAGGAGCAACTGGGAGGCGGGGCGGCGAATGGGCGAGCAGGGGACGGGGCTGCAGGGAAGCAGCGGCGGGAAAATTGGGGATGCAGAAGGCAAAAGAGGGACAGCAAATAGTGACAAAAAACCGAAATAAGGCAAAAGGAATTAAACAGAAATGGAACAATAAAATATAGCAGTAGGCACACAATGCAGGCTAAAAGAAGGAGGAGCGGCGAACTTGCGGCAGTGGCGGGGAGAGAGGCCTACCTAAAATCAGGGACTGATCAAGATAAAGGTGCAGAGGGAATAGGTAGTATCACATATAGCAGAGAAAGTATGCGTAAAAGAGGAAAGGGGTAGGTCAGGAAATAAAGTTTCTGTGACTTAGGATCTGATAGGTTCTTTTGATATTTATACTTAAATAGTGTGTTGGTAAAGGTACTGATGACCATATGGATGAAGAAGTATTACCTGATGTGGATCACGATGCTCAACAAAATGTTACGGTTACGTTTTTACCGGGGAGAATATATGTGCAAAAAGAAAGGCATTAGTGAGCATGCATGCGACTGAAGAATAAACAGCAGAAACATGTCTTTGTGTGCTTGCAGGCACTACAGTCTGATCTCACCCATTGCCTAGGACCACGTCTTTGATGTTATGTTATGTTAAAATCTCTTGCAAAGCGCACGTACACCGATTGGTTTCTTGGCGCTGGATCTAGGATGTGCTGGAGCCCTGTTGATCTGTCATATGCTTAGGTTCAGTCATAGTCTTGGGTGAATAACCAGGTCTTGAGAAGTCTTCTGAATTTCATGAGGTCCGTACATGCTCTGAGGTTTGGTGGAAGAGAATTCCAAAATCCAGGTGCCAGCACTGCAAATCTGTAGCCACCTTGTCACTTCAGTTTGTGGCCAGGAGTTTCAAATGGGATGAACACAGGGTGCGAATAGGTATATGCCTTTGAATAAGGTTGGAGATTAATTTTGGGCTTGTGCCATACAAGGACTTGACAATCAGGCAGCCCACTTTTAAAGCAGATCATTGGGGGATGGGGAGCCAATGTCACTTCCTCAAATGATGACAAGAGACCTGGCACTAGGCAATTGCACATCCTTTTCTAGTGATCCTGGTGACCTGTTGGTAATCGTTGGGTTAGGGGGTAGAAAGAATCAGCGTCCCTGCACCTGCCTTTTTTAACCTTTTATTGGGGTTTGCAAGACCTTTCATGGGTAGTGTTGGAGCCCTGTAGCTCAGAGGGTGCAAGCACTGCTAACAGATCCACAGCTGGCTCAACATGCACTGGGAGAGAATGAAGTTAATGTCTGTTTTGATTGGCCATGAGCTAGGGGTAGTATAAACTGGAGACGAGCTCTCTTGTTAATTGCTGTCTGTGAATGAAGAACCCGGTGCCACACCAACAGAATGTTCAATCAGTGGTGCACTTTAATGTCACTGGCATACCTTAAGTTAGAGGTGGGCGGTCGTCAATTGGTGCTAATAGCAGGACAAGTATCAAGTTGATGTGGGAAAAGTAACTGGGGTTAACAGATAATTTTGGGAAACTTGCATAACCAATTCAGTCCTACATTTAACTGCATTGAACATAAAGGGGCACTGAAATCACAATGAATTAGAATAAATCTTAGGTCTCATTTTAGCAGATTCGAGTGAGATGTGTCATAGGGCTGAGATAGGAAGTAGTAAGGAAAACTGGGATCCAGCGTCATACTGTGTCAGGGCACCAGTCAGACACAAGTAGTGCGGTTTATTTCCTTCGGACAGTAGCAAGCAGCAGCGGTTCGTGCAGGTAAGCGCAGTGGGGTGGGGCGGGGGATACAGACAGACAACGGAATAGGAATTATTTATTTTCCCCTACCCATCTGTTGACTCCCCCCACCCCTTCCCCGCCCCTCTGCGCTTACCTGCACAAACCACTGCTGGTCAAATGTTGCTGGCTGCCCAGCGCCGTGATAGCCAATTCACAAGTGACATGGTTTGAAGGGCAGCAAGTAAAAAACAAAAGCTTGAAATGGTATCATCATGTGATCCCGAACTGGACCTAAGGGATGTGATAATGTCTGGGGAGTTAAGATGAGCTGATAAGGTACATCCACTAGCAAATATTTAAAAGGGGCCAAGATGACCAGTAAGGTAGACATTCTGATTGCAGTAAGAGTTTGGGAGGAAGGGGTCGACAGTGCTAAACAGTAGATGACCAATAAACAACAGAATGCTAATACTGATATACAATTTTACCTCTCAACGGGCACACATTGAAATGAAACAATGTAGCCACAAAACCTCTGTTTTCATATGAATTAATCCGAATTTATTCATAAACATCTTCACATGTATGAATTCCGACGACACAATTAAATCACATAAACAAGTTTTTTCCCACCACACCACAAAAATCTCCTTCTTTTAGCATTCAACAACCCAGCGTAACATCACTTTCACACCCATTCCATCCAACCTTTTCTAGCATACTGTCACAAACATCTACTACTTGCACTCCCCACACATTCCAGCAGCCCTACACCCTGCCCTCTTTACACAACATTGTACATGAGTTTTCTGCAATGTTACCCATGTTACCCATGAGAGCGACCAATACAGTACTTTCTCCAAAGGCCATCTTGCTGGATCTTAAGGAGATATAGGATGTGGAGCATGGAAGCGACAAAGCTGGTGTGGTGCCTGAATGGCATGATAAGGCTCCTAGGAGTCTTATTCAGGTCCGTAGCCTTTCTAGAGCATCGAATACCACAGTATTCGTTTATGTTGTTTCACACGTTTAGTGGCTTATACTACATATTCTAAATTGTCATTAATTAAAAGAGGAGGTGGTGGCCAAGAACGAACATGAGCACCAGCAGGTTTTAACAAGGAAGTGTGAAAGACTGGATGCACTTTCATTGTTGAAGGTAACTCCAATTTAAATGCAACAGGATTAATTATTGTTTGCACTGAGAAGGGTCCTATGTATAATGGTTGAAACCTTTGATGATGTTTAAACTGAAGATTTTTTGTGTACCACCAGACTTGATCTCCTGGTTGATATAATGGCCCTGCTTTTAGTTTACGGTCAGCAATTCGTTTATATAAGGCTTTGGCTTTCAGAACATTGCTACGAAGAAGCAGTGCCATGGTGGATAGCTTAGTTAGTTTGTGTGTCACACTAGGTACTTGAGTACTTGGTGTGGGTGAAGTAGCGGTAACATTATGGATTTTGTCCATAATTAGTATAAAGTGGGGATAATTGTGTTGCAGTTTGCGGAATGTTGTAAATTGTTATACACAAATTCTGCTCCCCAAAGTAATTCTACCCATGAACTAGGTGTAGCTGATAAAAACCTCCAGAGATATTGTTTCAGTACTTGATTTACCCGTTCTGTTTTGGCCGTCAGTCTCTAGGCGATAACTTGTTGATGTATGACTTTTAATATTAAGAGCAGCACACCAAGCCTTCCAAAATCGGGATGTAAATTGCGGTTCTCAATCTGAGATAATGGTTTTTGGTAAACCATGTAGTCGTACGACTAGAGTTAACAGATTAACCACCTCTGCAGTTGTCGGGAAGCCAGCACAAGCAATGAAATTAGCCATTTTGGAGTGACGGTCAACCACCACCATGATTACGTCTTTTCCTTGCTCTTTTGGTGACGCTGTTATAAAATCCATCGCTATATCTTCTCATATCCTCTGGGGTGTGGGAAGTGGATGCAGTAAGCCAGTTTTTCTAGATTTATCAGACTTGGTCCTGCTACAGACTTCACATTTGTATATATGCTTTTACATCTTGTTTCCACGTGGACCACCAGAAATGACTGTTAACTAATTCTTCAGTTTGAGTACGTCCAGGATGACCAGCCAATCTATGATCATGACACCATTGTAATACATCTTTTTGAAGATTTCTTGTGGGAATATATAGACATTTTCTATGGAATGGTAAGGTATCTATTATTTGGAGGTTTTGCTCTAGTTTACACTATTGTATTATTATTATTTGCCTTATAGGCCTGGCCTTTAGTATTTGATGGAAGAAGTGAGTGGTTAAAACTGTAAAAGTTACTATGATTTGTTCTTGTGGAACCGCAGAAGTAGGTTCAGTAGACTCTGTTGTTGTGATATCTGTACGAGAGAGCGCATCTGCTTTATTACTGTTAATTCCTGGACGGAATGTTATTTGAAAATTAAATTCTGCAAAAAACTGTGTCTAGCATAACTGTCTGGGTGTTAAAACCTTAGCACAACACAAGAACTGTAAATTTCTATGATCCGTGTAAACCACTACTGGGTGTTCGGCACCAAATAAGTAATGTTGTCATTCTTTTAAGGCGAGACATATTGCCAACAGTTCTTTTCATGCAATTGTAAAGTTGCACTCGGTTGGCAATAAGGTTTTTGAAAGGAATTCTACAGGATGCAAATGATTAGTCCTACTGTCTTTTTGGGAGAGGATAGCCCCAATAGCGGTTTTAGAAGCTTCTGCTTCTAAAATAAATGGGTGTTGTATTTGGGTGTCTCAATATAGGAGCAGTTATAAAATCTGTTTTCACCAACTGAAAAGCACGTTCAGCTTCTTGAGTCCATTGAAAGGAAACTCCTTTACGGACCAAGGTTGTTAGTGAAATAACTGTAGCTGAGAAATGGTGTATAAATCTTCTGTAAAGATTGGCAAAACTCTTAAATCGCTGAATATCTTTTACATTTTGTGGTCTGGGCCACTCTCTGATGGCCTGGATTTTGCGTTCAGCCATGGTAATTCCATGAGGTGTCAGGATGAATCCTAAAAGTCCCACTTCAGTGTTATGAAAAGTACATTTAGATAATTTACAATATAGACCATTGTTGCGCAGAGCTGTTAAAATTGTTTTGACATGTTGTATGTGTTCCTCCATGGTGGTAGAAAATATAAAGATATCATCTATGACAATTTTGTTAATATTCCTGAAGGACATAATTTAGGAACAACTGAAACACTTTTGGGGCATTGTAAAGCCCAAAGGGCACAATGTTATATTCAAACAATCCATATGTCATGCGAAACGCAGTTTCCTGCTCGTAAGCGTACAAGATGGTAAGTGCCTTTGAGGTCAAATTTGCGATACATTTTTGCACCTCGTACTTGATCAAGTAAAACTGGGATGAGAAGGAAAAGCTATTGATTTTTGATGGTGATGTTATTGAGAGCTCGGTCAAGTCAAAAGTTGTATTTGTTAAGGAACTCCCTACGGAGGTCCACAACATATTTCAATACAGTAAAAAAAAAATACAATACAAAAAATATTTCCCTTTTTACCTAAAATACAATAATAGATTAGAAAGTGCGGCAGAAGGGTAAATATGCTTTTTATACAGCAATGGCAACTAATAGCAAGTTTTTAAATAAACCCTAATAAATAGTCAAAGAAGTTTTAAAAAATTGGAATATCCTATAACAGACCATTTCATTTGGAGGGGATAAAACAAATATTCTGGCCTCCTGGGCTGAATGAATATTAAATTTGATAAATGATGGTCTTAAGAACAAACACCATGTCCTTTGTAATTCTGGACACACAAATAAAACATGATTAAGATCCTGGATTTCGGTATAACATAATTTGCAAATTCCCCCCCCTTTTTCCGGATTTTTCCCCATATGCCAGTAGCATCTCTTTAGGGGCAACAGATTCATTCTTAAAAGAAGCATCAGTCTTCTAATCCCATGTGGATGATTCCAAATTAAATAAGGTTGTGGCCTTTTCCCCAGGGTACTACCACAAACTAATTCAATTTGGGACTTAGATTTACTTAGAGCAATATCTCTTGCAATGCTAATAGAGCTTGCAGACTTCCTAATGAATAGCTTCAATGCATACTTTGGCACAGGTGAATTACTATTTAGGCTGAGCCCAAATAGGTTATTTGCATAAGCAAATGATCTAAAAAATGCTGAATGATCCTTTAGCTTGTCAAAGATTCCCACTCTCATTGCAGCCGCGAGGGAACCCTCATCTCCCCAAAGGAGAGCGTTCCCCACCTCAGGATTGCTGATAGAGCTAAAATAAAAGAGGAGACTAAACCAAATTTCAAGCGCAAAACATGTAGGGCGGCCAGAGAATTTAGATTACAAATTTGGAGGAAGAACCGGCCTTCAGCCTTGTCATAGGCGAACCAGTAATTATTATCCAATGCTTCTGCAGCCTAAATTAATGAGGGCAACATTTTAACCTTAAATACTGACAGGAGATGACCAAAATGACGTCTCCCACACATTTTATAAAATCTATTTAGAGCTCCAGCCTGGGTGGCGGCCGTACCAAAACATAATTTAATATGTTCTGAGTCTTGTCCGTTTTTTGCAAAAACCTTTCCCAGATACAGATAGTAGTCTACCAATTATAATTCTTCACAACCTAAAAACCATTGATACCCTTTCTTTATTTTATGGCCTTTCTTGCAAAAGATTAAGATTTTGCTTTTGGAAATATAAATTTTCAAAAAATGACCCTCCGCATATTTAGTTAGGACAGCCAGTCGACATTGCAAGCCGATTGGAGTTAAATCAAAAATTGCAACAACGTCTGCATTAAGTAGGTAAGCTATAGACAATGGACCAATTCTAGGTGCATCCCCCTCACTAAATTTAACGCGCCTGGAAGATCATGGTTCAGAAAAGGGGGTAGTGATGGACAGAGTATCTGAATTAAGCAGAACACTCAAAAGGTTCAAAGGTTCAAAATAAGCTTTATTCGATATTTAGAAAAAATATCATATAAGCATAAGCATACATTATTATAGAAAATTTAAAAAAGCATTATAATGAAGGACAAGAAACGATTTCAGTTAAAAGAAGTCATCCAATACTCAGTAGGAGGTTAAAAATCACTGATAAGGGAACTATTTAGAAACGACATTTAAAAGCAACAAGTTAAAAACAGCAATAATTGTTATGTCCCATATCGATCTAAAGTTTTTTTCCTAGGCCCTTGTGTTCTTGATATCTGGGTGGGTGGAAAGCTCGGATAAAAGTCATGTAAATCCCAGATACGAATTGGGCCATCCCCCTGTTTATACTTGCAGGAACGTAAATAAGGGGTTGTTTTCCTTTGCTTGAACCTAATTAGGACCAAGTCCCCTGGAATGTCTTTTGGCAGAGTGCCCAACCACCCCACCCTCCTAACGCTTAAGATCCCCCCATCTAGGTCAGGTGGCAGAGGTCTATTAGTCTGTAACCAATGCATGGCCTTGTGTAGTAAGTCTTGGCGTGTTTCAACTTTTCCGTGGGTTAGAGGTGGAATCCCGGAGACAACAGTCACATAGGGGGCGGCTTCGGGAGGTAAATTTATTCGTGGCATTCTAAGAGGTTCATTTTTCACCTCAATGTGGTTTGTTTGGGCCAACGATAAAGTTTGAGAGTGCGCATTCCTGCGGGGGTTCAGATTTGGTTTTTCCCGGACAAGGAGGGGGATCGGAGGGTTAGATGATGCTGGTTTAGTTCCTGGTGGGATATGTGTTTTAACTATCAGTTCAATATTAGATATCCTATCCCCCAGATCGTTGATTTTTTCCACCAATGGAGAAATAAGGGAGATTAATAAGTGCTCGAGCTGGGCCAATAAAGTTGGTTGGGGAGATGATGGGGAGTTTTCCTTTTTTCCAAGCTCCATATCCCCCGACACAGAGGTAACATTTGAGTGGTGCTGAAAGGGAATGGGGCATAGTTTAGGAGTTTTGGGTGGCTTTCCGTTGTTGATGGCATCATCGGTCTTTCTTTTGGTGTTCTGCCCACCCGGTAGTGCTATAAGTGGAGATTGGAGTTTCTTAACAGACAGAGGGGACATCTGCAGGGTGTCGTAAGCGAGATGTGGGTTGTTGTCTGTGCTTATGGGGGATAAAAGGTCGGGGGTATATTGAGTGCCACACATGGCATTAAGCTCGTCCCAGATAGACATGGTGGTATAATGCTAAATAGCAAACAGTGGGCTAAATGAAGATGATAAGGAGGGGCACAGTACCTCTTTGCTGTAGCAGGGTGGTGGCCCGTCCCGGCCTCTTTGTGCCTCTGAGGGCCACAGAGGGCCCGCCCTTTGCCCGGCCTTAGCCCGGCGCCGGCCCGCGCGCGTCCCGCGGGACGAGAGGTGTTCCGCGTTCTTGTGGCGCCTCCAGGCGCAGCGGGAGCGTCACGAGCGCGCCGGGTGCCGGGGCTGCTGGGAACTGTAGTTCCTGGCGCTCACGGAGCGTCCCTGGTCACGTTGGCCGTTTCCCTCACGGCTGGGCAGGCAAAGGGTCCTTCCTGGCTGCTCCCCCCGCGGCTCCCTGCCGCCACAGGTAAGTGTTCCGAAGTGCCCCCAGGCGCGCTCGGTGCTCCGCGTTCTTGTGGCGCCTCCAGGCGCAGCGGGAGCGTCACGAGCGCGCCGGGTGCCGGGGCTGCTGGGAACTGTAGTTCCTGGCGCTCACGGAGCGTCCCTGGTCACGTTGGCCGTTTCCCTCACGGCTGGGCAGGCAAAGGGTCCTTCCTGGCTGCTCCCCCCGCGGCTCCCTGCCGCCACAGGTAAGTGTTCCGAAGTGCCACTCGTACCCAGTCAACAGATCAGGGCTTGATCCATCACCGTTTTTTAGCTCATTGCACCATCCCAGCTCAGAACCTGGCTACATGCAAATTAGTCTGTCCCTGGCCCAGTGCATCATGGGAACAGGGCAGACCAAACTACCAAGCCAATTCTTTTACTGGAAAGGAAACAAGCTTCCGGGTACCGGTTTCTGGCATTACAGCCGTCTTCGGCCCGGCTTGCTTGAATCCTGATGGTGCAGTGAGCAAAGGACTCATGTCTGAGCATACCCTTCCACGCTTATGGTGGACAAACGATTCCGAAAAGGGGGTGGTGATGGACAGAGTATCTGAATTAAGCAGAACACTCGTACCCAGTCAACAGATCAGGGCTTGATCCATCACCGTTTTTTAGCTCACTGCACCATCCCAGCTCAGAACCTGGCTACATGCAAATTAGTCTGTCCCTGGCCAGGTGCATCATGGGAACAGGGCAGACCAAACTACCAAGCCGATTCTTTTACTGGAAAGGAAACAAGCTTCCGGGGACCGGTTTCTGGCATTACTGCCGTCTTCGGCCCGGCTTGTTTGAATCCTGATGGTGCAGTGAGCAAGGGACTCATGTCTGAGCATACCCTTCCACGCTTATGGTGGACAAAACGATTCAGAAAAGGGGGTGGTGATGGACAGAGTATCTGAATTAAGCAGAACACTCGTACCCAGTCAACAGATCAGGGCTTGATCCATCACCGTTTTTTAGCTCACTGCACCATCCCAGCTCAGAACCTAGCTACATGCAAATTAGTCTGTCCCTGGCCCAGTGCATCATGAGAACAGGGCAGACCAAACTACCAAGCCAATTCTTTTACTGGAAAGGAAACAAGCTTCCGGGGACCGGTTTCTGGCATTACAGCCGTCTTCGGCCCGGCTTGCTTGAATCCTGATGGTGCAGTGAGCAAGGGACTCATGTCTGAGCATACCCTTCCACGCTTATGGTGGACAAAACGATTCAGAAAAGGGGGTGGTGATGGACAGAGTAACTGAATTAAGCAGAACACTCGTACCCAGTCAACAGATCAGGGCTTGATCCATCACCGTTTTTTAGCTCATTGCACCATCCCAGCTCAGAACCTGGCTACATGCAAATTAGTCTGTCCCTGGCCCAGTGCATCATGGGAACAGGGCAGACCAAACTACCAAGCCAATTCTTTTACTGGAAAGGAAACAAGCTTCCGGGTACCGGTTTCTGGCATTACAGCCGTCTTCGGCCCGGCTTGCTTGAATCCTGATGGTGCAGTGAGCAAGGGACTCATGTCTGAGCATACCCTTCCACGCTTATGGTGGACAAACGATTCAGAAAAGGGGGTGGTGATGGACAGAGTATCTGAATTAAGCAGAACACTCGTACCCAGTCAACAGATCAGGGCTTGATCCATCACCGTTTTTTAGCTCTCTGCAGCATCCCAGCTCAGAACCTGGCTACATGCAAATTAGTCTGTCCCTGGCCCAGTGCATCATGGGAACAGGGCAGACCAAACTACCAAGCCAATTCTTTTACTGGAAAGGAAACAAGCTTCCGGGGACCGGTTTCTGGCATTACAGCCGTCTTCGGCCCGGCTTGCTTGAATCCTGATGGTGCAGTGAGCAAGGGACTCATGTCTGAGCATACCCTTCCACGCTTATGGTGGACAAAACGATTCAGAAAAGGGGGTGGTGATGGACAGAGTAACTGAATTAAGCAGAACACTCGTACCCAGTCAACAGATCAGGGCTTGATCCATCACCGTTTTTTAGCTCATTGCACCATCCCAGCTCAGAACCTGGCTACATGCAAATTAGTCTGTCCTGGCCCAGTGCATCATGGGAACAGGGCAGACCAAACTACCAAGCCAATTCTTTTACTGGAAAGGAAACAAGCTTCCGGGTACCGGTTTCTGGCATTACAGCCGTCTTCGGCCCGGCTTGCTTGAATCCTGATGGTGCAGTTAGCCAGGGACTCATGTCTGAGCATACCCTTACCATACCCTTGTTCCCATGATGCACTGGGCCAGGGACAGACTAATTTGCATGTAGCCAGGTTCTGAGCTGGGATGGTGCAGTGAGCTAAAAAACGGTGATGGATCAAGCCCTGATCTGTTGACTGGGTACGAGTATTCTGTTTAATTCAGATACTCTGTCCCTCACCACCCCCTTTTCTGAATTGGAAGATCATGGGCCAGTAGGCACCCCTGCCTCAGCCCATTATCAGTCTCAATCCTGCAAAACAAAATAGACTGTGTTGGCCTCCCATCATCACTTGACACCAAGTGTCTGTATGTAATTCTATCAAAAGGCCCAGAAGGTGGTGTGGCACTCCGAGATGATGCAGCTTTCTCCACAGCATCTGACGATCCACTTTATCAAATGCTGTGGCCAAATCAATGAAAGCCATATAGACAGGCATGCTTCGTGAGAAAGTATATTTCTCTACAATGGTCTGGACAGCCGCAATGTTGTCCAGGGTTTCGTGATTCTTTTTAAAGCCCACCTGTTCTGGTGATAAGGTGTTCTGACCATTTGCCCATTGCTGCAGGTGACAGAGTATGCTTTTTGCAAATAATTTGACCCTAGCGTCTAACAACGCAATCTGTCTAAAACTAGTAGGTTGACTCTTTGGGCCCTTTTTATACAAAGGAACTATAATGCTTTCCTTCCAAGAGAAGGGGATATAGTAGTTTGGAAGCAGAAATCAAACAAAGGTGCTAAAAGAGCTCCCCAGGCCGCTGGCTCCTTTTTAATTAACACAATAGGAATTCCACTCTGCCCTTGTGCGCCGGAGGATCTACTATTCTTTATGTAACCCACTACCTCATCCCTTGATGGAGGACCATGTTCCAGAAGAGAAGACTCCTCTGTAGAGGGTGTCAAAAAAGGTACTGTACTATTATTTTTATATAATAGTGAGATATAGACCACCCACTCCCTTTCTGGGATTGGAATAGGCAGAGCTTTCTGTCTTGAATCGCAGTATTCTGCGATCAGATGGCAGTATTTTTTTGAATTTTTGGCGGTGGCGGCTTCCTTTAACCTGATACATTTGGCATCAGTCTCCCTTCTCTTTTCTCTAAATTTGTAACGATTTCTAGCTTGCTTAAGGCGGTCGATTTCTTCTTGTTTACCAATGGAGAATTGTAAATTATGATTTCTGATTAAACTATTGATTTCCTGAATTCTTGATTTAATACTTTCAACAGTGGCAGATCGTGGTTTGCAACATGGGGGCCAGTTGAGTCAGTAGTTAAATGTTGTATCTCCTTCATTTGTGCCTCGAAGAACTGTAGCAGGTTTTAGATATCAGAACCCTGCCATCCTGCGTAACCTTTCTTCACCATCACACCTACGCTTTATTAAAAATTACGAGCCCTGGTCCAGGTTCCCTAGGTTCAATGCGGGTAAATTAAAGGCAATTGTGAAACCCAATACACTGTGGTCACTCCATATTGACGGAGATACCACTAAGTTTTCACAGGCCCCAAACATTTGGTAGGAGACAGCCACGTAGTCCAATATGCTTTGTGTATGATTGGAGTTGAAAGTAAAATCTGTTATTTTTGTTGAGCGGAACCCTGCCATTAAAAATGACCATGTCCATGCTACTGATACTATCACGCAGAAGTAAACCCTGTTTGTCCTTTTTTATTTTATGAGGTAGGAGAGAGTCTGGAATATGCCAAATCTCCTCTTTATCTGGATTGGCATAAATCTCCAACGCAGAATTCGAAATTTTCGCATTGAGATCTCCCACCAAAACAATCAAGTGGCATTCTTCCAGGGTAGCTATGTCATGAATATATGAAAGAAGTGTACTTAACAAATGCTCTCCCTGGAGGGATATATGGATTTGCCACCAGAAAGAAGATACACAGATTTGTTGGATGGCGGAAGTCTTTCTGATTCCACTTTGTCGTATTGTTAAGCAAAATCGATACCCCCCTCCCCGCTAGCGTGACCCCTTTCGGAGTCCTTGGCATAACAAGAAAAGACAAAAAAGCCAACGCAGTCGAAGTCTTTACACACCCTGGTTTCCTGTAAGTATATTATTGAGGGATTCAAGGATTTTATGAAATTAAGTTTCTCATCTTTATGCCCTAAACGGCCATATTCCAGGACAGAAGTACCCCCCGGCTACCTCAATGAACCACTTCTTTCTACCACCAGGCAGTTGGTATTCAAGGATTTTGCGACCCAACTCCACTGAGCCAAATTGTCATCTATGTCTATGTCCTGATAGGTGCCAACAGCATCTGAAACCAAGTTTATTGAGAGACCCATTTTATCTAATGATACCTTGATATTTAGACTGTTACCCAATGGGAATTCTGAGTCAGGGCCCAAAGCATCTAACACCACAGGATTACATGGCTGTTGTACTTTTGGCTACTGAAGTGTAGGGGTCAAAGAGTGATGTTACTTGGAATCTAATACAGGCATTAAATCCAGCCCTTGTTTTAAAAAATGTTCACAGTTTTGCAGGACCAAATTTGCCACAATCATAGAGCTAAAAACGACCCTGGAATAAAAGAAGCTCTTGTGCAAGATAATCTTCACGAGTGAGATATCCCTACTTTCCACCAACTTTAATGCCTCTATCTCAGAAAAGAGCTTGAGAATGAATCCTCTATTTACCGTGCAGAATTTACCGTCAAATAGCCAGATAAAATCCACAATGGAGGAGGAAACCTTCTGCACCCCATTATCTTTCTTTACAACGCCTGTTTGAGGGATCCATAGGGACACTCTATCGCCAAAACTGACAGCGTGTGCCTCCTCATTAAACTGAGTAGATAGATGCAGAGGACGGCCTGGGACCAGGGTTCAATTCCTGACGCGGCAGGGTCGTGGACCAGGGCAGCGGACTCGATAATTCTCACCTCGGTGCCTACTCTAACCAGGGATCACACTCTGCAACTCTGGGCATTAGCTTGCCTCATCTCCACAATGACCCCCCACATACGCCGGGTATGCCTGGTTTCACCTTGGAGATACCCAGTAGGGATCATCTCACAGGGAAAGCCAGGACGGGTTCCCCAGCGGTCTATTGCGCAGAGATACTCCTTCGGGAGTCAATTCTAGCGCGTTAGAAACCCACAATTAATTAACACGATCGGACTCCACGGAAGTACCAGTCAGATGACTTGAGCTACAATATAAGAAAGGCAAAGAGCGTTGTCTAGGGGAAGAGCTTGCTATTGGGGTATTCTTCTCCCTGAATCTACTCTTGGAATAGCCATCTTAGTCGATTTGGTCATGAGGAACTTCCCGGCCCCTTGATTGTACTGCTATATCAAACTCTGGGAGTGTAAAGTGTTCCCGTTAATCGAGTTTTCTACATGCAATTGCCTTCTCATCCGTAACCAGAACATACCCAACTGATACCTCCAGGGGGCCTCTGGTATGCCCAAGTTCACAATCAACGCTTAATCTTTTGTCAGCGCTACCCCGTTCCGAAGAGACACCAGATGTGGCCACAATCATACTATTAGGTTTTACTAAGGAGATACTTTTGCTGTTCGTTTGCCCGTGAGGAGTGTCTGATAGGAGGAGGAGATCTTTTGGAAATTTTGGAACTGCTCGCCACAACCGCTCCGCGGGTGCCGCTTCGCCGAACTGTTCCGGACTAGCGCTTCGAGGGGACCGGTGGAGCTGTGTGTGCGTGAGGTCAGCGATAACACCAGGCAGGCAGGTAGAGAAGTGCTACAGGGACTCACTCTCCCAGGAGTCCCTGCTTGACCCTGCACACCTGGTCTGCGCTCCCTGCCCACCACCCCCACAGCACGTCATACGCACTATTTCATGGCCACAGTCGGCCGCTGCGCGGGAGCCCGCCGGGCTAAGCCCGGGCTAAGGGCAGGCCGTCTGTGGCCATCCTGGGCCGAGAGGGGCTGGGCTGGCCCATTCCCCTAAGAACTTTACCCCGGTGTCTTCGGGTTTGTGGACTTCTGCCTCTTTTTACTTTGTATAGCTCTACTGGTTGAGTTAGTATATATTTACATTTATTTGTAGGTTTCTTTCCTTATGTCGATGTCAACACGCTCTGGTAAGAGCTTGAGGGGGGGGGGGATGTGTGAGTGGAACTATGGACCAGTTTATCAGCCGCGCATTCTCGATCGTTGAGAAAGAGATTGCCTTGACGGAGCGTCGCCTCTCTCGTGAATCTCTTGCCCACAAACGTTCCTCCTTGGGGCCTCTGGCTCTGGTTCTCTCCCCTGTACATGCTGCTGATCCCTTGTTCAATGTTTCTACTGGCACTGACATCCTACGGGCAAATGCCATTAAGGCTAGCTTGGATAGGTTATCTTCTATAGCTCAGGGTGGGGCCGGGACCACCATGCCAGTCCCAGGGCTTGTTGAGCCCCCTGCTCTTTTAGTCGCTTTGCCTCCCCCCCCCCCCCCCCCCCACCCCCCCTAGCCATGAGGCTCTCATTTCCCAGCCTGTGTTAGCATCACTGGTAGTAGATGGAGTTGTTCCTATTAAAAGGAAATGTATTGTCAGTCCCCGCAAGGGTAGTTGTTCCAAACCTTATAAAAAGTTGAGGAAGAATTGCAGCATGGGGGGTGGGACTATGAAGGGTACGGGGGCCGGAGTTAAACAACCTCATGGACTTCTGGGAGGAGTGACTCCTGATGCCTCGTGTGAGCAGTCGAATGTAGATCTGCAAACTGCTCCCACTGAAGGCCCCCTACCTGAAACCCCACTGATTGCTCAGATCGAGCAATTAATGAGATCTCTGATCCTCCCAGTATTGGAGAGAGTAAAAGGGTTGTCTGAGAGGCTGGACAGATTTGAGCAGGTTTCACTGGACTACTTTTTCTCCTTGAAATCTTTAATTAAACTGCATTCTAAAATTAGGGAGGATGGGTTGGTAGGGAACCCAGCCCCCAGGGTGACAGCTCCGGATGTTAACTCTCCGCCCAACCCAGTAGGGATAGTGCAGGGGGTTACTGAGGCAAATGCAACCATTGTGCACTCGGCGGCCTCCTCTGGGGATCTGTCAAACACAGGTACGACTGCCGCAGATGTTTTAGTGCATTCTGAAGTCTCTAGGAAAAACAACAAAGCTGTTAAGAAGGCTAAAGAGACCGCACATTCTGGTGCTGGGTGTTTAGCTAAGAATAAAATCTCTGATAACAGTAAAAGAGACAAAGTGATTGGGTCTGGCAACTCGATCCCAGCCCCAAAAGTCCAGCAAGAAAGCTAGAATGGAGCAACTACTTCCTGCCACGCTAATCTACCTCCTGATTGCCAGCCTTTCGTAGATGTTCTCACTGTGGTTCCTCCGCTTAAACCAGGCAAACAGGAGTCATATATTGAACTTAAAAATAAAACACTATTCTGGCTCAGGGAAAATAGACCTTTACCTAGCTTCATTGATGGCCGGGTTATTCATGTGAGAAGGGTCAGCTGGGTAGGCACTAGGCCTAAAGATTTAAGGGGAGATTGCATTCTAGTTAACTTTAAAGACCCCAGGGTAGCTAGATTTATTTGCATTCACAAATCTAATGGGGGTACCTCTGGTATTAGCACTCGCGACCTTAGTTACTTCAACCCGCGCCCAGCAACCCCATGGCTTAGTGGTCCTCTGTATGGGGAGGGAAGGGGAAGTAGGTAACCCCTCCATGATTCAGCTCCCTTTAGCTTGATGTGCCAGAACACAGGCCCTAGCTCTCATTGGCCATGGTGGGGCTATTGACGCGATGGCCATAAACTAACCAGAAATCTACCTGCTGTCGCTGTAGCACCCATGAGCTGTGGTACGAGCAGTCATGAGGACACGGGTTTCTTCTGCCCTCATGAATCCCCTACTGCTCTCTCCTCTGGTCTACTACACACGGCTATACTTGGTGGTTTAAGCTTGATTGCCTCTAGCGCACTGGTAGTGGCGGAGGGTGTAACAAAGGAGTCTGGTTCTGAGTCCAGTCTGATCACACAACGACCTCTAGCTGAGCAAGTGACAATCGATAACGATCTGAAGATTGTCAGTTGGAATATAGCGGGCATTTCCCGAAACCTAGAATTACCAGAGTGGAATACCTTCATTGAGTCTTTTGGGATATGCATCTTCCAGGAGACTTGGTGTTTGGAGCCACGCCATAAGGTCGGGTATACGACCTACTCTGTGCCTGCTATTGCCTCATCCTCAGGAAGGGTTCGTCCATCTGGCAGCCTGCTTACTTGGGTTAGCATCTCACTGGGCTGTCAGATTAGGCACATAGAAACCAAGTCTCCTGACCTACAGAGGCTTTCAGTGAGAGGGCCCCTTAGAGGGCGGTCCGTGGAGATCTTTAACATTTATGTTAGAGGCCCCAACAGGGGCTTGGCATCACCGACTCTAGTGGCCCTCGAGGATGAACTTAGAACATGTAGCCCCAATGCCTACATTTTGCTTGCCGGTGACCTTAATTGCTCTTATGAGCCCATGGCAGCAGATGACATTCTGGGTACCTTAGATGAGGACACCAGGAGAGGTATTCCACCTTTAACTGTAGCACCAATTAAGAGGTGGTCCCAACGGGCGGTACAATTAAATGCCCTCACATTGGAGTATGGGTTAAGGGTGACAAATGGGAGAACAGCTTCGGACCCCTGTGGTGCTCACACGTTCAACAGGGTTGGCAATTCGTCCAGAATCGACTACATCTTGCTGGACTTTAAGCTTTGGGCCTACCTGTTAGACATGGCAGTTCTACAATCTACGGACAGTGACCACAACCCACTCACTCTGTCCCTGACCCCCTTATGGAAAGCGGATAAAGTTCTTCAGGCGCCTCATGTTTCGAGGTTGACAGGCGAAGTCTGTCCCTCGAACTGTGGGAGACGCCTGAAATGGGATAAGGTTGTCATCGATGAGGGGAAGGTTTTAGAAATAGGGTCAATTATGTCCAAAACTTTAGTCAGGCTGAAGTCCATTAGTATGAACACCCAGGAGGTATCTTCTCTTTTTTGCCATACTACCAAAACTTTGGGCGATCCCTTTTTTATAGGCAGTCGAGGTGGCAAAGTAGGCGAACGGGGCCGTCCCAAGGGTAATCCAGGATGGTATTCTAACACTTGCCGGAGGGCAAAAAGGGAATTAATTAACTCAGTCAAAACAAAGGAAATTGGGTTGATTAGTGTTGCCAGGAAGAGGTATAGTGCTGCTATTAGTGAAGCTAAGAAGGGGTGGGAGAATAAGTTTTGGTGTGACCTGAAAGCGGCAAGTGTAGGGAGGGATTCTAGGGGCTTTTGGGATTTAGTGAGATCCAGGAATAGGCCCACTGACTCGCTCATTACTTGCAACATTTCTGAGGTGTCATGGTTTGAGCCCTTCTCTCACCTTTATACTACCACTTAAGAAGATGGTTTGGGCCCCTTTGCACTACCACCATTGGGCACCCCAGGGCTGAGGGAGGGTTTAGTATTTACTGTTAATGAAGTGGAGAATGCCATCAAATCTCTTGTACCCAATAAAGCTGCAGGACCGGATGGTTTACTGGGGGATCTGCTTCGCCTCAACCTGTTGGAATGTGGGATTTTTATTGCCTCATTGCTCAATGCAACTTACTATGGTGCCACTCTCCCAGAATCCTGGATGGGTGCTGAGGTCGTCCCAATCTTTAAAAAAGGGGGACGGGACGACCCAGCAAACTACCGGCCCATAAGCTTAATTGATTCGTCACAGAAAGTTGCAGGAAAGGTAGTCCTTGGGAGGGTGCTCCAGTGGGAGGAAGAAAATAGGATCCTGTCTGACTTCCAAGCAGGCTTTAGGTTAGGCACCGGGACCATTGAGCAGTCGTTTCGACTGCTGATGTTATATTGGAAGGTGGTTGTACTGGGCAAAGGCAGTCTGTATCTTGCGTTCATCGATTTGCGGACTGCCTTTGACCTAGTGCCCCGGGGGCGCCTATGGAAGGTATTGTTTGATTTGGGAATGCCTCCGTATCTACTGTCACTAATAATGAAGCTCCATGCTGAGAATTTTGCGCAGGTGCGGTGGGGCAACCAGGGCCAAAAGACCGCTCGAATAACAGTAAATAGAGGAGTCCGCGAGGGGTGCGTTCTTGCCCCCACTCTGTTCTTATTATATGTGAACGGAGTGGTGGAGCATCTTTTAAAAAATCCTGCTGACGCACCATCCCTGGCAGGGAGGAGAATACCCACTCTATTATTTGCAGACGATACCCTTTTGATTTCTAAATCCCCGGTTGGTCTCCAGAGCCTCCTCGACAGCTTTCAATCTTTTTGTGAGACTAGGGGCCTAAAGATCAATACTGAAAAAACAAAATATTTGGTCTTGAACCCTCCTAAAAAACTTGGGCGGCCACCAGTATTGAATATGGTAACCCTGGAAAGAGTCAAGGAATTTGAATATTTAGGTATCCGCCTCTCTGACACCATGAGGTGGAACAGCCACCTCCAAAAAATGTTACTAAGTCACAAAAGGGTGGTGGGGGCTCTTCTTAAGGAACAGAGGTCATCTACCTTCAAACCATTTGCCCCGGTGTTAGATATTTATATGGCAAGAGGCGTTAATGTGGTGCTATACGGGGCAGAGCTTTGGGGAACCCAGAATGTAGACCAGCTATCTTGTTCAGAAAATAAATTTTTGAAGGATTTGATGTGCCTCCCCAATAGTCCCCCCACTCTTCCACTGCTTCTGGACAAGACCAGGCTAGCCTGAGACCCTGTCTTCTCTGGGCCCCCATATGGAAGGTCCCTGAACTCGACAGCTATGCAGAGGGGTTGAAGGAGGTACTATCTACGTCTGGTTGGTCAAAAATAAGGTGGCTAATGGACGTAAAGCATTTGTTAGGTGAGTTGCGTCTTGGAGAGGCTTGGCACTCCAGGTCCGCCCCTCCCAAGTCAGTTCTGAAAAGAGTGTATTGGAATTGGGTAACAAGGAGGAGAAACATTGATCCCAATTCATGCAAATCCGCCAGAGAATTTTTAATAGTGAAGGATGTAGCCCTCCGGGAATATCTTGACACTTGACATTATTTTAATACCTAGAGACAGGGCCTTATATTTTAAATTTAGAGTAGGTGTGCTCCCTGTGGGAGAACTGACTGCACGCTGGAAGATTCCGGCACAAACTGTATCTTCCTGCCCTTTTTGACCTTTTAGGACTGAGTCGGTGCCCCACCTTTTGTTTGAATGCCCTGCCTATAAAGCTCCTCGCAACAGGTGGTTAAAACCCTTGTGCAAAGAGCTGGGTACCAGACATTACAGCGCGGCGTTGCGAATTTTGAAGTCCGATACACGGCCCCTGTTTGTGGTATAGCGAAGTTCTTAAGCTGGGCATGGCTGATTAGGTCAAAAAGGCTTATGCATATTGTTTAATTTAGGTCATTTTGTCAGACCATCTTAGGTAATTTATTGCCGCCATCTGTATTGTATTCTGCATGATTGTATTTTATGGCTAGGCTTTTATCTTTTTATTCTTGTTGTAATGTGTATGTACTGCTTTTTAAGATATTTCTTATATCGAAATAAAGCCAATTTGACTGACTGACTATTTTTCCCTATTCACAGTAATGTTTGGATGACTCTGCTGGGTAACGAGATGTTCCGGGTCCAGTTTTGCATAAAAGTCAATGACAAATGCAGTAAATGAACCAGCAGTAAGGTGTTCAAAGTTTGATTGGTTTAAAAAGATGTGCTGTTTACTCTGCTGGCTCTGTTGAGTTGAGTGGCGAACGCCTGAACCGGGGCTCATATTTGTACTTGAGGGGGGGGGGAGGGATCCAATAGCTGCCCACTTAAGTCGTCCTCCAGTCCTAAGTTTGACTGAGTCATCTAGGTCGTGGCTCCTTCTCAGTGCCTTGTACGACCCCCCGTGAGGCCACAGGGAATCGTCTGTGCTTCCCCCAAGGACAAATGAGGTGTTGTTATTAGCATGGGCTTAAGGAGCAAGACTTCTTGACCCAGTATTGCCTCCATAGGAGCAGGCCGGGGAGTTTTGCAGAAGTAACCAGTAATGGCAGGGTTGAGCTTTATAACAGAGATGCTGTAAATGTCTGGACCCACTATACGATCTCCTCAATCTACTTGTGTGCCTTAGAGACGAGGAAAGTACACAGCCTGAGCGTAATTTTTTTGCGGACATCTCGCACCGGTGTACTTAGATGACAAAAGGCTCTCGCCTCCACTCTGATTGCTTGCTAGAAGATAGCACCCAGCGGTGACCTCCTCTCTCCAATCAATCTGCTGAAGATGGAGGCAGCAGCTGGACAGAGGTAACAAAACAAAAAGAGAGGGCCCAGAAACTTCAGGTGTAACAAGATTTTTTGGATTGTGGGGCTTACAGTCAGAGCTTCTTACCATACGAGTGGCAGTAAAGACCCAAAAATGAGAGCACCAGATAAGCACAGATGGGCACAGGAAGGGGCACGCCAAGTAGGTCAGTTTCAGATGCTGCTGACCGCTTCCGGAACCTCCATCCCACTTCTGTAGGGTGACTGGCTCAAGCGAGCAGGTTAGACAAACTAAGAGCAGCTGCCCCAAATACCCTACAGCCCCAGCTCCTGACAGGTGGCAAACACAGGCTCGCCAGGCAAGATAGAATAGGGGCTGCCTTCAATCCGACCAAGGCTACCAAACGCGCTCCGTAGATCTGGGGCAGGTAGAATCCGGTAACGAGAAGGAACCAATCCTGTGAATCCCGTATGCACTGCACTGCACCGCTTTGATGATCCAGAAGAACAGTCAGAGGTCTGTGGCCCGTACCTGGGCCGTGCTCCAAAGCTGCTCTTGCCTCAAGAGCGTGCCGGAATTACTGGTCCGGATCCTTAAGATTCTCTGGACTCTCTCGCACAGATGGACTGCACATGAGTCAAAATGATTCAAAACCGATGTGCACCGGTACACCGGTGCAGAGGTAATCAGGAAAAGGAGCCTGTTCTGTGCTGTCTTGCGCTCCGTAGTTTCTTTTTGGCGGCTTTTGCGGCTTTGCGCCCTCCCTCTGCCTACACTTGTTGCTAGACAGTAGATGGAAGGGGGAATGGCTGAAGTGGCAAATGGCAAGTAGAATCCCGGGAGAACAAGGAGCAAGAAGACTTTAAAAACCTTCAGGACCTCTTGGAGCTTTTTTTTCAGATTGCAACACTATTGCAGCGGAGTTGTGGCTCACCTCACCCAACCGGGAGACCTGAGAGATCCTTCGGCTGCTGCATGGGAGACGCTCCAGCCACTGCTACCAACTCCGCCTGCTCCTGCACGAAATTCCCAGAGGCCCGAGGCGTTCCGGCCGCAATTGCAGTTTTGCATCTGTTTGCGGTTTTTGGTGAAGGATGGCTCACACCGGAAAAACCGGGAAGCTCCTGCGGCCACCGTTGCTGCTGCCACTGCCCGTTACTGCGTTTGCTGCTGCACGCTCAGGCACAACGAAAACCTGGACTGGACACAACACTGCACTGGATGGCACCGGAGAACATCTCGCGGCTCCCGCCGCCGCGCTCAGCAGTACCCTGAGGTTCCTGTCGCGTTCCTGCCACCGTTGGGAGGGAGGGGTGAGGGGGGGTGAGCCGACACCAGACAAAATTGAGAGTGTGTAAAAGGCCGCTTTTATTGAAACAGGTGCATATTCACAATAATACAACCCTGGCAAAACGCCTCACGAAACTAGACCTCACTAATTAAAATATTTCCTTACAACCCCAAATGTCAGGCCCGCCCCTAATACGTCACAAACCCCGCCCCCACCAAGTACAACATCATTACAATTCAAACAATACAAAAACCAGCATAATCATTTAAACGTCATCCCAACCCAAAACATAACGTTACATTCCAAAAATTGCCCACCAACAACTTACGTTACCCAAACCGTTAAACCACCCCACGAAACAACTATTTAAACTTTTCCATCCATTACCCAATTTACCAAAAACCCAACAACCTTCATGAACCGTCTGACAAAGAATCCCCAATTTCCGCACGGCACCTGTTCCAAGCGACAAGTAACAAATGACAAAACCCCATATCCACCTGTTCCGGAAAAACGACCCGAAAAAGAAATAAATAAATAAAAGAACCCGAGGAAAATGAAAAGAGATCAAGGAAATACTGGGGAGGGAGGGAGGGAAAATTTTTCCAATTAAACTAATGAGCTCCCGGCCACCAGGTCATTCAGCCTAAAATGGTGGCCGGGAGGAGGAGTCAGGGGAATATATAACTGGGCTTCTTCAGTAGGAACCAAGGGAGCCCAAAAGAAGCCCAAAAAGAGCCCAATACTGGCGGTCCGCAGACCCCCCCCCCACTAGCCCCTCCCAATCAGCCCGGGGGGGGGGACCTCCCTGCGGTCGGCTGCCCCCCCCCAAGCCCCCCTTGGGAGGGAGGGGTGAGGGGGGGTGAGCCGACACCAGACAAAATTGAGAGTGTGTAAAAGGCCGCTTTTATTGAAACAGGTGCATATTCACAATAATACAACCCTGGCAAAACGCCTCACAAAACTAGACCTCACTAATTAAAATATTTCCTTACAACCCCAAACGTCAGGCCCGCCCCTAATACGTCACAAACCCCGCCCCCACCCAGTACAACATCATTACAATTCAAACAATACAAAAACCAGCATAATCATTTAAACGTCATCCCAACCCAAAACATAACGTTACATTCCAAAAATTGCCCACCAACAACTTACGTTACCCAAACCGTTAAACCACCCCACGAAACAACTATTTAAACTTTTCCATCCATCACCCAATTTACCAAAAACCCAACAACCTTCATGAACCGTCTGACAAAGAATCCCCAATTTCCGCCACCCAGAAAAGAGGGGGGGAAGGAATACCCTCCTCTCTTTCTGCCCCCCAAAATGACCAACAGAGAACCAAAAGGCCTCAACCCAGGAAGTTCTGAATCTTCAAACACCGTGAAAGCACCTCCCGCAATTCCAATAAGTATAAATCCATCCCGATACGAGACAGATGAACACCATCACCACGGAAAAACTCCACAGTGTCATAACGGATGTCCTTATGGGACACCCGCCCAAAACCCAGATCTCTACAAAAACGGGAAACCTCCAAGTTCAACTTCCTGCGCGCCTTATCAATTGCCCTAGGCTTCAGCGCACCCCTCCAAGTCCTCCTAGGGACCAATTCTGTCCATAACACATGGCAACCCGACCACTGTTGACGAATGAGAGAAAGATCCTTCTTCATGGCTCTCAAGAGAACCACCCCCTTCACCCCACAGAGATCATTTTCCCCCAGATGCAAGAGCAAAACGTCTGGACAAATACCCCCCACCAACCAGGAATTCAAGGCCGGAATGAGCTCCCTCCAAATCATACCCCCTTTTCCCCTCCATACAACATTAAACAAACGAGAATTAAAACCAAGTGTGGGACCAAAATAACTCTTTATAGCTTGTGCTTCCGCACGTCTAACGAAGGAATGTCCCACAATCCAAATCGTCATGACCGATGCACGGGGGCCAGCCACCGAACCTGGAAAAGAAAAGCAGCATCAAATTCAAGAAAGATTAGCATCCGCAGGCGCCGGAGCATGAACATTCCGCACATAGCGCCTAAAACAGTTGGAGGACCAACGGCCTAAAGACATAATGTCCTGCTGCGACCAACCCCTATTGTGGGCCTCAGTTGCCGCCCCAATCCTGAAAGAATGGGTACCGTACTGACGTTCATCCAGGCCCAAGAAACGCAGCGCTTTACGTAACACCATGCGCAGCTGGTACTCAGTCACCCTGGAACCATCCTGATGCTGAAAAACGGGGCCCTCAATGGCGGCCCCCGAGCGTTCTCTCAAGTTCCTGGCCCACCTAAGAGGACACGTCTCAGAGGGAGAAGGTGCCTTCAGCCAAACGCCCCTCCCCCTGCTCTGTTGGTCCGTTTTTGCCCGAGCCAACCAAATGTGCAGTCCTGAGTCGAGAAAACGAACATCCCCCCCACCCCACCCCAAAACCAAGTTTAGAGCCCAACAACTCAGAAACTCTGAAAGCACCAACAAACATCCAAACCATGAGGGTGGAAAAAAGACACGCCTCAAACTCGTCCACACAAACTGAGGGCAAAACCTGTAAAACTCGTGCTAATGTCTGCCAAGACAAAGGTTGGCGAACCATCTGTTCCCGACCCCTCTCCCTAGACCAACCCTCCAACATACGCCGACCCACCTCCCCCGCTGAAGGAGAATAACCCCACAGTAACTTGCCCATGAATGCAATGCCAGCCAATTTCCCAGCAATGGTCACGCGTGTCAAAGCCCTGTCCATCAAGAGCAGAATAAACTGGACAACGTCTTCACATCGTCTCCAACCCGGAACACGCCAAACGGCCCAGGATTCCAGAAACTCCTTCCAGGCTGAGTTTCCGTGACAATTTGGACCCGTGTTTTCAATATTGTCGGAAATACATAATATTGGTATCAGCGAACCGCAAATGATCCATTTAGCATATCCTGGTGTTTTCGCTATGCTACAAGCAAGAGTACTCCTGTTACAAGCACATTTCCGATCTACCCATGGCATCCATCTTAGATCATGGTAGCCATTTTGTGTTTCTTGCCCTCACATACGCAATAACCCCTGATTACTCAATTTCGATTAAGGACACGTTGGCTTAGCCGGTGATTCACCTTTCCAGTAACACGTGCACCTTAGACCAGAACACGCTGTGGCTGCATGACTCGACAAAGGCTGCCTCCTCTGCCTAAGGCTAGTCCTGCTATACTGGTTCTCGTGTTCGTTGGCCTGATCATGATTAGGCGGCCGAAGCTAGTAGTCTTGCCCATTTACAACCCACAAACATCCCTTATCCTGCTTTTCTATCTTCTGCACCTGGCTCTGCTCCTTTCCTTCTGGGCCTTTATTAGGGGGAGGTAACGAAATTTACGATGAGGCGGTCCGGGTCTTGAATGGAAAGTTGACATGAGATTATGATGGAAAAGTGGGAACCCCTCGTTCGTAATGTTTTGACATCAGATATTGTCGACGATTCCTGTGCAACGCCAAATATTTATTGTTTAGGACACAAAGGTTTGGGAATGTACTAACATGTAAAGAATTTGCCCGAAGCCTAATATTTAGTATATAAGGAGCAACCCTCTTTGTAGAAAGCGAACAGGCTCCTAGATACTGCCCATGTGTAGTTTCTGTGACTTCTGTGTCCCTGCAGTAATAAATCTTTGGTCTTTGACGCCACCATCGAGAAGCCCGTGTTTCTGTTTATTTGTGCACCGAGACAGGTGGAACTCCGGGGTCTTCGGGTGTTATCCCTGACACCTCTGGACGGAACCAAAAAGTCCAGAACTCCAAGGCTAACTCATACGTCGCCCTAGTAGAAACAGCCAGAGAACCTACCACCAACTGCAAAACCCTGTCTCGCCTACAGTCCACAGACGTTCTGGCATGGGGGTCGGCATCCTGTCCGCCTCCGAGGCTAGCCCATGGAATCTCTCCCACTGTGAACGAGACAAAGCATCCGCAATGTCATTGTCCACCCCAGGAATGTGCAAGGCCTTAAAACTGATGTCATACTTCAAGCACCCCAACACAAAGACCCTCAAGAGCTTCAGAATTTGAGCATCCCTGGCCGACTGCCGATTGATAATGTCCACCACAGCTTTATTATCAATTCGAAACAGCACTTTTTTGTGAGCAAACTCATGGCCCCACAAAGTCAAAGCAACCACTACGGGGAATAACTCAAGGAAAGCAATACTCCTGCCTCCATTCTTCCATGCAGCAGGCCACTGTTCAGCACACCATCTGCCCTGCCAGTAGAGACCGAAACCATCACTGCCTGCTGCATCTGAAAAGATTTGAACGTCCCAAACCCAATCTTCTTCTCTGTACAGAGGAATGCCATTGAATGAGTGTAAAAATGAAACCCACAACCTCAAGTCCTCCTTAACACCCGCTGACAGACGGACGTGATGGTGAGGTAAAAACTGACCAGATAGCGCCCTACCCAGGCGCCTGCAAAAGGTTCTCCCTGCCCTGACCACCCTACAAGCAAAGTTAAGATGGCCTAATAGCACTTGGACTTCCTTGACTGTTACCTTCGTCTTACGCAACATAGCATGTAACAGGTCTATCATCTTTGCTTTTTTATCCTCTGGTAAACGTGCCTCCATGACATTAGAATCAATCTCGATACCTAAAAAAGACATGGTCGCGCAGGGGCCCATTGTCTTTTCCGGTGCCAACGGCACCCCCACAAAATCCATTAGAGTCTGGAAGGTTCTCAAAGCATTCTGGCAAGCCGAGGAATTGGGAGCACCCACAAAAAAGAAATCATCCAGGTAGTGGGTCACAAGCTGGTGTCCTGAAGTATTGGTGAAAAACCACTGGAGAAAGGTGCTGAAAGTCTCAAATAATGAACAGGACATGGAACAGCCCATTGGTAAGGCCTTATCAACATACCACTTCCCATGAAATTGAATACCCAACAGCTCCCAATCCTCAGGGTGTACTGGCAACAAACGAAATGCAGATTTTATATCACACTTAGCCATTGCCGCACCAGTGCCGGCAGATACAACCAAGGCCATAGCCACATCCACTGAAGAATAAGATACTGAGGCAGCTTCGCCGTCAATGAAATCATTAACCGACGAGCCCTCCGGCCATGACAAATGTTGAATCAATCGAAACTGCCCAGGCTCTTTCTTAGGGACCACACCAATGGGAGACACGATAAGGTTATCCAAGGGCCAATCATCAAAGGGTCCCGTCATCCTTCCTTCACACACCTCTTTGTCCAATTTGTCCTGTACCACAGTGGGGTGTTCATTGGCCGACAACAGATTTTTTGACCACCGCCGCACCCACGGCCCATTGTAACCAAGACGAAAACCTTTTTGAAAACCATCCAACAGTAACTTAACGGTCTCGGCATCCTCATAACCCCTTAAGGCCACTGCCAAGTGAAAGTGATTAACTGGCGTACGAGCCTTTGGGCCCAGCCCCAGAATTGTTCTCCCCCCCCCTGTTAGGCTGAGGTTGCTGGGCAGGACCCGGGGAATTCCCTGACTGTTGTGACCATTGCCTGCCCCCGGAAACACGGGCCCCCAACACCATGCAAGAGGGTGTGTTCTACCACATTGGGAGCACACATGCTTAAACTTACAATACTCCCTGGGGCAATAACCTCTGTTAAAATCCCAACATGTCCCATCTGCAGGGAGGGCTGATGCTGTTGGACCCACCCCTCCCCGGGTGGGCTTCCCCTGAAAGGGCCGAGAAGGTAAGGGATATCCACTGGCCGTAAAAATCGTCTTCCCACCAGCAGAAGCCCCCATCGTGTGTTGCCACAAATCATTATCCAGCTCCCCCCATTTTGCCTCAGGATCCCAAGCCATCCGGGCTCGAAATTCTTCGTCATACTGGGACCAGGCATACCCGCTACCCGTAATCTGTGCCTTTCTGATCACATCCATATATTTAAACAGCGCCACACAGCGCTCCGGGAATTTCTCACAGTACACGCTGGCATATATAAGAAATGCCGCAGTCCAGTTTTCTATGGTCAAAGGCACTTTGGGGCGCTTAGCCAACTCGTACTCCTCCTCCTTAGACCCTTCCTTGGATCGAACCTCCCTATGTAAGAGCTTTAACAGTTCCACATATTCCCCTTTCCAAATCCTCTCCTTAGTAGATAGCATTAAATGGGCGCCCAAAGGTTTTGTGACACCCATGTAAGGCAATTTCCTTATTTTAAGTTCCTTACTGTGTGGGGGGTCTTTACCTACCTCCATGGGCTCAGTAACAGTGCCAGAATCCACCTTAGAACCCGCCCCCCGTCAGTGGTACCCACTCCCTGATCTTTAACGTAACGACCTTTGTGAAGCTTTAGGTCCACACTCTCAGAAGGAGGTTCCCCCCCCCGTACCCACAGACACCATCATTGGTTTTGCTCGCGGCCCAGTAAGCTCACCTGGATTCAACAACGGAGGCTGGGCCTGCCTCACTCTCCATGCCAACTGTTCCACATTTCACCCGTCCGAGGAACCCTCGCCGCGGGGCCGCTCTCTCGAGGAGGTCTTGATACTGTAGTTTCCGAATGTACCACCACCGGTGTCTGCAAAACATCATCAGAAGCGTGAAAAAGCCCCCCCCTTGTACCCCCAGCACATATCTCGCCCTCCTCAGGGCTCTCATCATCATAATCTAAAACCAAGGATTCCTCCAACCTCGGAGGGGCCAACACCTTCAACGGGCTTTTGAAACCAACTTGGGCCTTACCCGCCCGTACCGACACCTGAGGCGGGGGAGCCGACTGAACCCGTCTGTACTCCCCCGAACGTTGACCAGTTTTATACACATTAACCAACGATAAATCCCTTTTTTGATGAGATGAAACATTTGGGGCCAGCGAGGACGCGCCAGTCCTGCTTCTGCCAACCCCGCCGATATCCAGAGATCCTGACACTGGGGCCAGCGAGGACGCGCCGGGTCTGCTTCTGCCGACCCCGCCGAAACCTGTGGAAAGAGAAGTTGAGGCCAGCGAGGACGCGCCTGACCTGCTTTTGCTGACCGCGCCGAGATTTTGAAACGAAGACGTTGGGGCCAACGAGGTCGCGCCCGACCTGCTTAAGTTGACCACGCCGGGGTCCCTCGCCGGTACGGGGTATGCCGCGCCAGGCTCCACCCTCCCTTCTCCTCGGTGTAACTGGGCCGCGCTCCACCCTACCAAGTCTGCCGTTCCACAACGCTCGCCAACCTGTGAAGAGAAAGGCTGAACTGATGTGCCGGGACCTCTAGTACCAAAACGACCAAACCTATCAACCCCAGTAGCCACACAAAGATTAGAATCCTGCAACTGCAAACTGCCAGAGTCTCGCGAAACGGCCATATCAGACTGAACAGGCAGCCCCCGCTGAAGGGGCGGCTGCACATCCTCGCCCCCGCTACTCCAGTCCAACATTTCTTGAACAATCTTAGACGCCGGACCCGAAACCAATCCAACGTGACCCCCCTGTTGAGTAGCAGGCCGAAGCTGTTCCAACCTCCTGACGGATCTATCCCCAACAGGCAAACCCGGAAAACTCACAGTACCCCCAAAACCACTCAACATATCAGTCCCCTTAGTAGTGGGAGCCCCGCCCGCATCCCGAATCCCCTCAGCCCAAGAAGGAAAAACATCCAGACCTTCCCAAGACCTGACACCCACCTGCCTACCACCATCCTCTTGTAGAGAAGAAAACCCTCCAACCGACCCAGAAACTTCCTGCTGTACCCCCAAAGAACCCCGATCAAGCTCCTGCCCCCGCAGACCTACCCTCCTCTCCATCTGCGCCCACTCCCCTTCCCCCACCGAACCACTGAGTACCGACAACACCTACCCCCGGGTAGAGGCAGGGGGGGAAAACAACAGGGGGCTATAATGCACAAAAGCAGACCCAGAAAACAACGGCCCGACTGAACCCCACCACCAGAGACAACTCGGACAGGAACTGTATCCCCAGAAACGCGGGCCGGAGTCGAAACAGGATCACCCCCGGCCCCCGCTCCCGCCTCCACTTGCACCACCTGTTCAACAACACTCTGACCCCCCACACCCGTCAAATCAACAAACTGGGAAACATGCCCAGTAACCGGCAAACCGCCGTCACCGCCAGCACGAGGCGCGATGATGTCGGCGTGCGCATGCGCACCAACCGCCGGCCCGCCAGCTAACGGCTCCACGTCAGGAAAAACGGAGGCAGAAGCGGAACGTTTCCTGCCTCCCCGCTTTCCACCCCGCTTGCCCCTCGCTGCGGGGACCGAAAGCGACCTCACCGGCAACCCTTCGGTCACCAGAGGCGCCGACGCCCTTCCCTCTTCCAAACTCGCTTCGCGCGCCAAAACCGTTCCTCCCTCAGAATGGGCCCCAACCTCGGGGGCCACTCTCCTAGAGCGTGGGCGACCCCTCTCACTTACCGCCTCCCGGCGAGACCTCTTAGGCGACTCGCAAGCCGCGACCGCCGCCGCAACACGTGCCGAGGCCTGCCGCCGAGGACGCGACACCCCAGGCACATCACCCAACACCAGGTCCAAACGCCCAGCTTCACTAAGGAGACGAATAGCCTCCAAAACGCGGTAGTCTTCTCCAGACATGACTAAGAGAACAACAAACCAACAAAATTTTTCCAATTAAACTAATGAGCTCCCGGCCACCAGGTCATTCAGCCTAAAATGGTGGCCGGGAGGAGGAGTCAGGGGAATATATAACTGGGCTCCTTCAGTAGGAACCAAGGGAGCCCAAAAGAAGCCCAAAAAGAGCCCAATACTGGCGGTCCGCAGACCCCCCCCCACTAGCCCCTCCCAATCAGCCCGGGGGGGGGGACCTCCCTGCGGTCGGCTGCCCCCCCCCCAGCCCCCCTTGGAAGGCAATGGTTGCTCACAGGAGAGAATTTGCAGCTCCCGCTGCCCCAGAGAGCAACCCATGGCTACCGCCGCCGCTCTCAGCAAGCCCTGCCGGTTTGTAGGGCGTTGAAGGGCACTAGAGGCTCCCGTGACTCCCGCAGCTTACGGGAGAGAGCACTCTGCTGCACGCGATCAACAGCAGCAGCAGCTTTCGCCGTCTGTTGTCCAGGAGGCACGCAGCCGGTTTGCTCCTTTTAAACGTGAGCTAAGAGAGCTTGACAGTGAGAGCTTGGTAATCGATACACACTTGTAATTCAGCAGTACTTTTTGGTATAAAAAAACAGCGGTGAGGCCGCAGGTGTCTTGGATTGCTGAATGAGCCAATTTTTAAAATATAATCTAAGTTCACAAGTGTTGGTTTTCCTGTTACGTGCATAGATGCGTAGATTCGACTGCATGGGATTTTTGCTCCAGGTATGAAATCTATTTGACAGTCGTAAACTGTGTGGAGGTAGAGTCTCTGCCAAAGTAGAATCAAAGACATCACTAAATGATTTGAATTGTTCTGGTAGCATAGTGTCTTGTTCTGCAGCAGTTGTGATTATTTGAGTTGTTAGTGGTGAAAGTAGGTGTGTTATTATGCCCTGTGTTTTGCTAGAGTGTACATGGGCTTTCGTCAAACAGACTTGGGTACACCATTCTGATTCAAATGGATAGTTTTTTTTAGGACAAACTTTATTGATATTTTTGTTGTCCACATGATAACCTCGAACAATATTGTAAATGCACATGACATGAAATAATATTGAGTATCATGTGGCACATCATACAATATATGTAAAAAAGAAAACAAACTACAATAATGGAAACAAAACAAAATCCGCCATAATAAGAAAACGGCTGCGTTGCGAGGCATTAGAGTAGGATCTCTATAGCAGGACAAAAAATTGATGTTTTTTTTAGCCCAATGATTTCTAGGGTTATGTTCCTTTAGCCAGGGCTTTCCTAAAATAGTACGAAATTATGGAGCATCGATGGTGTCCAATTTAATAATGTTCTTGATTCTTGATGCAACGGTAACTCAACTGGCACTGTATGGTGTGTAATTGGTCCGGAGGTCAACATTGTTCCGTTAACTGCTCATACAGCTTCTGGCATGTTTTTTACCATGATGGGGATGTTTAAAGTAGTATAATGTTTATCAGCAATGAAATTTCCGGTTCAGGACTACTGCATCAAGAGACATATCATCCACAACAATTGTAGCATGAAGAGTTAAATATGGTTTGAAATCTGTAGCGTGTTAGCAATGGACTGGTCAGGAGCCACTTGCTGTTTGTTCAAAAGATTCTCCAGATTACCTCTTGAACTCTTTAGTTTCCCTGTAAAGAAGAACTGGGTAGTGACTTTGAGGTTAGAGTCTTAGGTCGAGTTGGGCATTCTCACACGAAATGTCCTTTTTTGCCACAATACAGACATTGACCATTTTTTCTTTGTTGATCTTTTTCTTCTGGTGTAAGCGGTCCACAAATGCCACCAATTTCCATTGGTTCACTAGTGTCCACTAGTATGGACATAGATTTCCTCCTTTGAACGAGTAAAAGTGCGGAGTTCCCACTTCTTTCTGTCACTTTTTCGGTCTGTGAGTCTGTGCTCTAATCGCAGTGTAAGAGCTAAGAGGTCTTCACATGTTTCTGGTTGAGGATCAATTTGCCTTACAGATCTTTGAGCTCTTCTTTTAGTCCTTGATAATATAATGCGTCCTGTTCTTTTCGGGCCAATGCGTTTCAGATATCAACCTATTAAATTGTGTGAAGAAATGAACTAAGTCTTTGTTGCCTTGTTTGAGTTCTAATAGCTTACAATCCAAAGAGCACGTGATGCTGCGCCGATCAAACATTTTCTCAAATTTCTCTTTGAATTGCCGCCTATTCTATAACAATCTACTGTCCACATTTACCAAAGGATCGGCCCACAGAGCAGCATCTCCACTAAGGTATGAAATCAAAAATGCAATTCGAGATTGAGCATCTGGAAACACAGTGGGGCATACCATAAAATGCAATTGTATCTGCGTGAGAATTGTCTGAACCTTGGACGGATCTCCTGAAAAAACGCTCTGGTGCAGCTAAAG
The DNA here is from genome assembly GCF_964263255.1 of Lissotriton vulgaris. Lineage (NCBI taxonomy): Eukaryota > Metazoa > Chordata > Amphibia > Caudata > Salamandridae > Lissotriton > Lissotriton vulgaris. The sequence continues at coordinate 1,306,283,438 of NC_141694.1, forward strand.
GGACCGGAGTTGGTATCGTAACCATTACCGCTGGAGTGGGAGAACTACTTGCGGATGGAGGAGCTAATAGTGGTGTAGTTTGTGGTTGTCCTTCGGTTAATTGAGTCTGCAGATGAGCCACCTGATTAGCCAAGGCTGTTGTTTCCTGCCTTGTTGCCAACATGTCTTTTTGCATGGCTGATAAAATTTGGCACTAATCCTCTAACGAAGACATATTGCAAGTACTGCCCAGGAGGAATAGTACAGTAAAGGCTCATTATTATGTCACAGTCTGATTCCTCTGGAGCAGGAACCACAATATGCCCACCTTCTGGCAGCACTGATTCTGTACTTTGCAACAGAAGGTCGGAGTGGCCAGATTGGAGGAAAGGCTATAGGGAGGGTACTGCGGGGAGGGAGACCTGAAACAAGAAAGCATGTAATTAACTGTTTGATGCTGAAACTTGTCAGCCATAACCTGTACTTTTGTGGAAGTAAAAAAGGAATAATTCACCGTTTGTGTTTCATTGCTGTGCCGCCACCTTCTTTCCGCTGCCCCTTTGGGAAGGAGAACTGAATGAGATAGATATAAATATCTATCGCACTCAGAAAACTGGATGTGGGCTGTAAGCTTGTTAAGGGTATTAAGAGATGATTTCTTTTTACAGTTTTTTAATTGTCTTAGTTCTTTGCAAATTTGTGGGTTAATTTAGATCGAGATTGAAACATGATCTTCCTAAACCTACATAAAATGGCTTACTTGTGTTACTAGTGGTCTTTTGCTCTTGAAGGATCCAAAATGTACCCCGTATTTTGAAAGTACGGTGTAGTAGTTGTTTTACAATGTACAATGTTGGATAAACATTAAAAGAGGCCAAACATTCAATGCCCTTGCCATCAAGATAATAATAACACTAATAATAGGCTTACCCAGCGAATTATGTCTTAGCACTCATATATTAGCTATAAATATATTTTGTAAATTCAACCATCTTTCTCCAAATTTAAGTGTATGAGTTCTAAAAATACACCATTTTTTTCTCCTCGACCACACCTATGTTTACGTTTTCATATGCAGATATAAATGTTGGCAAGCAAAAGGTTCTAATTCGGGATGCTGGCATGCACACAGAAAAGCTACTACCAGGTTTCCGGGGGGGGGGGGGTGTTTATCAGTAGCTCAAGAGTTACTCGTTTGAAAAGCCTGCTCTAAACTGAACAGGTAGAAACACTAAGAGTTATTGGAATGTAACAGCAGAAGGTCTGACCAGCCACTGTTGTCCCCTAGCCACAAAATTGTCTTCAGTGGAGCTCCCATTCTAATGTTCTTATAAAGACTTTAAGCCCACTGCTGAGGACTATACTAGATGTTAAAAGCCCTCTGCCAGTGACAATGAGGGCTTTTAACAACCCATGAGCAGAAGGAAGGCGGGCTTGAGGCAGAAGGGCTGTGAGGCCGTGCTTCTCGAACCTTTTAGAACAGCATCTCAATTTTTTGTACGTTAAGCGTTTGCGACCCACCTAGCTTTAACGGTAATGACACAGGAGATTTTTTTTAATGTAACAAAAGCATTCTGTGGTAGCACATTGTCATTTACATACAGCACATCTCCCATTGAAATTGTCACTAAATTTGCACAGACATACAGATTTACCTAAAACTGAATTGTTTCACGAATGATAATGTGTTGAAGTAGGGTTTCAGTCAATATCTTATTTGTGCATCACCAAGTAAAGCGTCTTGATTTGTTCTGATCCTATTAAAATCTTTCTTTCCATCACGCTTCAGAAATCCCCCAAAAGTACTTTATTTTTGCTAGGATTCCTAACTGATGAATGTGTACCATTCATTTATAGTTATATACGTTTTGGTGTCTGTTACAAAAAATGACATCCTACAGCCTTTCTGTTCACACTTCATTACCCCAGCAAGACTGTCACACAATTAACTTTATTTTTCTTTCTCCGACTGCAAAATGAGAGGAGTTTGTAAACTCCTGTCCACTTGACCTCAGCCTTTAAAGTGCAGCAAATGTGACGAGACAAATATGGAATTTAAAGATATTTCATTTATTGCTTGGGTTTTCACGACCCATCGTTTGGGAAACACTGTGTTAGACCATTTCCCCCACTGAGGGTGAAATGTTTTACATCAAAAATGGGGGAGGGAGAAAGAGAATTATCGGAATGTTGGGGCAGAAGGCCTATACCAGCAATTATTGGCTTTGAGCCTCTGCATAGTCTTTCGTGGGGCTCTAAACATTTCAGTGTTATAATATACAGAACTCACCAATTGTTGACGCAAGAAAGCCTATGGGATCACTGGTTGCCAAAGTCCCCTAACGTTTTAGTTAGTCAAAAGTTATCATTATTTAGGTCTTATCCTTCTTTTAATTAATTATCCTGTTTAATTCTGCAGATGTGTCGCTGAACGTGGACAAGCAATGTAATTCTTACAACCACCGCCCATCAGAATTCAAGATGCCAACAGGTAAGACATTTCCTTTTATTCCAGGAGAACTGTTAGATAATATAAAATTGTATTTGTACTATTTTATTTTTTAGCCATTATTGAATTGAAAGCTGGCCCATCATGACCCTTGTTGACATTTTCTAACTTTTTATCCCTAGAGAGCATGACAATCTGTGGGGCCCGATGTTTGTTTGATAGAACATTTGGGAGCATTTGTACGCAGAGCACAAGTACTGTCCAGATGTGTCCCCAAAGTGTACTCCAATTCATAGTAGAAGGTGGCTGCTGTCCTCTCAAAGCAGATGTTGGGAAAAAGATGGTTGTTTTTTTGTCTGAATCAATAGTTTGTGGGCACAGGCCTTTGTTTTACTTTAGCCCTCGTTTGGGGAAGGTCTACCACCCACAATCTACTAACGTCCTCTTTTTCTCCCATAGCATGAGGTACTTCACCAATCCTCAAAACTGGTTGCAGTGAGGTTGACGGTTGTTTCATTATTTCATGTGTAATTCATATGAAACTAATTCCATTGTTTTATCTGCTGATATGAAGACCAACAGGGGTCGGGTCTTTCCACCCCTTATAGAGTAAAGGGTGCTAATTAATGAACTTGGAAAGGTTCATTGTGCGGGGCCGGGGGGGCTGGGCTCAGATTATAAAAATCTGTGCCTTTAACCAATAGTGACCTTTTTGTTTTAACCACTGTTGCTCCAAAAACTGAGAACCAAGTACATCCTTTTAGCACCTGACCCTCAGAGTACCGAGGCAATGTAGTCCAATGTTTTACTTGGGTATGTGGTGTGGGGTAAGAGCCTCAGAATGCAACACGAATCGAATAAAAATTTCTTAGGTTTGCAATGTCGCAGCACCTATCTTTCCGTGGTGCAGAGTAATTCTTGTTCAGGCCTGCAGGTGCATTGCTCAGTCATCCTGCTGTACCGGGTTCAGTGTATTATCATAGCCTTCTGAGCAAGTCCCACCAACTCTTTCTTCTAGCTTCACCAGCATCGGAGGCAGTCCATGGTACACATACACTTGACCTGGTAAGCATAAACTCTCTCTGCAAGAGTGGTGGAAAATCTGTGGTTGATTTGATGTGGTAGCGCTCAGGCGAGTCTTGCTCCGGGAATTCTTCTTGCAGGAAGAAATGCCAATGGAGAGCACAGAGTGGAAACAAATGGGGGAAAGTGGGAGCTCTTAAAAAGGAGGGGTTGCAAGGTCCAGGAAGAGCAGAGAAGACAGCAGAAAACAAAGAAAGGGTCCCCTTAAGAGCATGAACCAAAAGCTTTGAGATAGTGCGCAGAAGAAAACAATTGAAGTGCAAGAAATGGGGATGGGGTGGAACTTGCAAGAACAAAGGCTGCAGGAGCGGGAGCAAAGTGTTGAAAGAGGCCAGGAGTCAAAGTAAGGCTGAAGGGTCCTTTATAGAGTGGACAGTAAAAGGTTAGAGTGCAGTGAGGCCATCTGGGACGAACGGGAACCTCATCTTTAAGACCACGACAGCAGTAGGGGGGTGAGCTGCTACACAAATAGGAAAATGGTAGCTAATGGACAGGGAAAATGTCTTTGTGTTGGGTCAAGCTTTTATGTGGTCAATTTGGCTGCACAAGTCTTTGTCAAAGATGATGAAAAAATGAATCATTTCATCACTTGTTTCAGCAGAAGAGAGTGAAGCTAATGCAAAAATCAAGGCTCCCTTTGAAGAAGTTTTTAGAAGCTATGCAGATTTCACATCTGAAGGAAAGAAATCAAAGAAGAAGAGCAGGCCTCTGCCAGAGCAAATTGAGGTGAGTTTATCAACCTTTGCCAAGACAAGCCACAAGATTTTATATGATGAGAAGTTAAGCCATGGACTATTTTGATGAAGTAGAACTGATAAAGTAATTTACACACAATTTCTACTGGCTGCAGACCAGTGGTATTGCTTTCATGGTGTATGTTTTTATCACAGGCTTTCTTTAAGGACCAGGACACAAAGAGAAGGCTGGAAGTTACATCCCATTTGAATAGAATTGTATTTTTGTATTTCGATTTTGGTGTGTAGTCCCTAAAACGTTAGCTCTTCATTTCCTTCCTCATTCCAGACCCTTCTTGTTGCCCCCAAATTGCTCTATTTTTAAAGGTTTTACTCACTTACCAGAGGAACACCCCCCACTTCTCCCAAGATGGTCTAGAAAGGATCTTTTGTATCTTTCTCTCTAATCTCTCAGAAGACTAACAACAAATCTCCGCCAGTCCCTAAAAGCAAATCTCTGGCAGTCCCTAAGAGCCATTTAAATTCCACAATTAAATATTTGTTGTTATGAGGGTCGAAGGATCCAGAGAGGGCATCCAGACCTCACTCAACTGCTGCACAGCGTCAGCTGATGAGAAATTACCCATGTGAAAGTCTCTCCAGTTGTGTGTTAGCAGATGTTTCTGGCGGTTTGTTGATAATATATGTGAATATTACTGTAGCCAACCTTCTCGAGAGGAAACCAGAGTGTGTTTAAGCGATACCACTGTTGTCTTAATGTGGCATTAACTGCAGGTACTTATGCTGTTTATTCAACCGAAATGCTGCCTAACCATTATCAAGCATTGTTGACTTGTCTTCATGCAAGAACCTAGACATTTTGTAAAATAAGCAAAATGTGATTCCTTGTTTATAAATTTCAGCATCGACATATATGTGTTTGGAGTTCTACCTCTTCCATCATAAACAGGTAAACAATGACGAGATTTTATGGGCATTTAACAAGATTAATTTGGGGCTGCCTTCATAGATTGCTGAAGGTCTAGAAGAGGCAGGTCTGTCTCTTGGGCTGAGGCTTGTGGAGCGGTTCTGCCAGACGTGTTCATGGCTGACACACCATCTTAATCATTTAGAGCTTTTCATCACCTTGACTTGGGAATATTGAGACTGACATTTGCTAGAACATTTGATCTACAGGCAGTGGGGGTATTAATGGTGTAAATCATTTGGTTTTATTATTAAATTATACGTGTCAGCATTTGGTTGAGTCAGAACATGCTTGTATGTATATCCGCATATGTGAGCACTAAAACAAAGAAATAGAGGATACGGTAATACTCGGATTATTTTCTGGGAATTATAATTTTTGTCTTTCTTGTTTCAATATTTGCAACCCCCTACTTCCTCTAAGGAAGTATCTTTGGTACAATAGTTATTTCAGCAGTTCTTCAGGCTTGATGACTAGTTTTGGGAAAAACCAATTGTTTTATGATTGAATTAGAGATATGAGCAGCAGACTGAATTCATAGTCGATTTTCTTTCACAGTTGAGTGGTATATCTTTGCAAGTAAAGACTGGGACCAAAAAGGGGATAAGAAGGTAATGCTCTGTCTATTTATCTGTAATCGCCAGTACCCACTTCCTTGGGTTACGACACACCTCTGTCTTACGGGCGTGGTCTTACTCTATCCATTACTATAAAAAGCTATTCAGTAGTTATATGGAGTGTATGAATTCCTCCCAAACTGGTTTGGCCTTGAGTAAGACATGTCAAGCTCAGAGGAATTTAGTTAACCTACACTGGGCCTTTCTGGAAATGTTCAGAAGTATACCATTCGACATGGGCTGGCAGAGCATCCTATCTTGCCATGCAGTTGGACAACTTCAGCAAAATTAGTTGCAGAGGTCTGCAAATAAGGGGGACACACGTTGCTCTTACAGTGTTTTTGCAAGACTGACCTCTCATCCCTCTTATTAGGTCTCGGCCTATTCCCATTCCGCAGGAATGGAATAAGACGAGTCTAATGCGGTGAAACCAAGAGTTAAACTAAGCTCTCCCAAAAAGAGGATTTCCACGAGTGCATGTGCTCTCGTGCACGAGCTTGCTCGAGCCTTCTGCCTGCCTCCTGCCTTGAAGGCAATCTGCTTCTCCGCCCCCCCCCCTGGTGTTTCTCGCTTTTCTCGCTCGCTAATCAGTTTTTTTTTCCCCCTCCCACCCTTCCTTTGATGTCCGCCGAGCGTGACCTCTGCCTGTCGCCTAACACTGTCGTTGGTGCTACCACCTCTCACAAAGCTGCATTTACAATTCTTGAATCTTTCCTATCTGCGCTTGTTTCAGGTTGTAAACTAACCCATGTTGATACAAGCTCTTGCCTCCGCTTGCAACTAATGTTCTTTGCATATAATATTGCTCCCAGTTCAGGGTGGGTTAATGGGCAGCCTCTACAGCCATATACTAGAAAAGACTAGGCACAAGCGCACGTGTGTGGTTCAACTAATTTTCTCCCCTAATAATACATTTCAAGATGTTTTGGGCCTAGAGTGTTCCACGCCTAGATATCAAAACATAAAGGCATACTTAACATCCCATTTAAAACAGTCTGTCATTTTGATGTGATTTAATTGAGAACCATTATTGTGTAATTAGTACAGAGCTTGAATACCACAGTGACGGGTCTAGCATTCTAAACAGAAACAGGCGTTTATAATAAGCGTTTCTGCAGCTTGCTGAGAAGTGAATCTGTTCACACTATGCACTACGGACGGCGTGTTTGCTTTAATATACTCGTTACCTTTGTGCTGTGTTGTGCACTGACACCAAGGGTTGGTAATATGACTTTGGTTCCATCAACGGGGCGATATTTACTTTTGGAATTTTTTCGCAATGGCTGTTTAAACGTTCATACATAGTCATCTTTTAGATTAACACTTAATAACATAACAAACCGGACAGCCTTAGAAACGTAGTTATTCCCAACACACTGAGCCATTTTTATAATTTGACACAGTACAGCTTCCATTACTGCCATCAACAAGCAGGCAGCCCCACACCTCCAGCCCCCACCCTGCCTCCCAAACACGCAAGTGATTGATGCTAACTACACACACAGGGCTGTTTAAAGCCAGTCTGTTCTTGTGGGAGAACAGTAACTTGTGGACAGGCAAAGACATATGACTTCCTTGACTGCTTCTACTGTGCTGGCCTGCGCAGAGAGTGGCTCGTGGCACTACAGCCTGCTTAAAGAAAACAGCATTGGCAAAGTCAATAGGTTTCACCTCTGCTAAATCTATTTGTTTGTCAATTTGTTGTAGACAAAGGTTTCGCCTATGCGAAATGTATTGACTTTGTCAGTATTTTTTTTACATATTGCACGGCATTTGAGCTAATGAGCAACATGGCTTAAAGTAAAAATATTGAAAAACACGCTATGACGCAGTAAAAAAAAAAAACTATTGCTCAGCCAGCATTGAACGCGTCGTAGCACGTGTTTTTCTAATATTTCTTTAAGCAATGGTGCACAGCAGATCAACTCCTGTGCAACTTGTAAAACAAGCATTTGAAGTACAATCGATCTCCCCTTTGGGTCCATATACGTGTTTAGCTATGCAGCATATTATCCTGGGTCACGTGCCGCAAGGGATTGAGTAGCTGTACAATTACTACATCCTGGATCATGTAGTGTGAGTCAGGAATACATGCTTGCCTCTGCTGCGCGCAGGGGTGGTTAAATGGTGAACATAAACCAAAGTTGTACGGGGTCTAGGAAGGCCAAAGGCACCTGTTGAAACCAAAGTTTGTGGTTGATTATGGTAACTGAGACCTGCAGACAGATATATATATATATTTCACCAGAGCAGGTTCACTGGAAATATATGATTCTGTGGTGGCAATATTTTCTGCATATTCATGAATTTTGCGCAATTGCTACATAATCCGTCATCTGTTGAGTAATTTGCAAAATGTAACAAAGGTTTTTTTCCTAGCTGAAATGGATTAAAATTAATAACCGGTTAACATGCCAATGAAATACCACATGGAAGTAATAAAGCCATTGCAGAATTCTGCGCGTAAACCGAACATCATAGGCTTCAGCGCATACAAGACAGCTCAGTGGGTTAACAATGTGGATTTAAGTGTGAACTCTGCCCGCCCCTGTTGCTTGTTCCCTTGTTTTTCTGCCCTTCTGCCCTCTGTTAGACTCGTTCACCCTTGTTTTTCTGCCCTTCTGCCCTCTGTTAGACTTCTTTGTGTGCCTTTATGCCCTCTGCATCACCAGATCACTCAGCGCTACCCCAGCATCACTCAGCACCACCACATTATCACTAAGCACCACCACATTATCACTAAGCGCCACCACATTATCACTAAGCGCCACCACATTATCACTAAGCGCCACCGCATTATCACTCCGCACCACCACATTATCACTCCGCACCACCACATTATCACTCCGCACCACCACATTATCACTCCGCACCACCACATTATCACTCCGCACCACCACAGCATCACTCAGCACCACCACAGCATCACTCAGCACCACCACAGTGCCAATACGGCACCACTTAGCACCACCACGGCATCACTCGGCACCACCACTGGATCACTCGGCACCACCACAGCAGCACTCAGCACCACCACAGCATCACTCAGCACCACCACAGCATCACTCAGCACCACACAGCATCACTCAGCACCACCACAGCATCACTCAGCACCACCACTGCACCACTCAGCACCACTCCAGCATCACTCAGCACCACCCCAGCATCACTCAGCACCACCCCAGCATCACCCCAGCATCACTCAGCACCACCCCAGCACCACTCAGCACCACCCCAGCATCGCTCAGCACCACCCCAGTATCACTCAGTCAGCACCACCCAGCACCACTCAGCACCACCACAGCATCACTCAGCGCCACCCCAGCATCCATCTGTGCAAACATTCAACAACAACTGGTTCAAATATGTTCTCTCAATGTTTCAAGCTTTATTACAAATGTCACAAAAAGATGTTAATATTTCAATTCTGTTCTTGGATTTTCGTCACAATAAAATACACTGAACATAGTCTTCACAAAAGTTATTTACAAAAGTTGAAGCTATCGCCATTATAAATTACAATTACTTTTATTTAAGTATTAATTATTTTAAAAAATGAAAAGCCATTGTAATTTGTAATATCAATACATCCAAGTCACGTAAATACAAAACATGTTGCATTACAAATGCTATAAGTGTCACATTTGCGAAAGTTATAACTATTGGCATTGTAAATGACAAAGCTATTAATTTAGCTATTTTCAAAACCAACACATAAATAAAAAAATTGTCATTTACAAGACCAATAGCTCAAACTTTCCTAATGCGAGACCTATTGCATTGCAAATGCTTGTTTTTCTGATGGCCTTGATCTTTTGACAAAAGACTGAAGACATATACTTAGCCAAGTCAGTGGATGAGTGCAGATATTGTAAACAATTGGGGTTAGGTAGGTTTCTGAAAAGTTTAAGTGAAATGGTATCATTTTATTGCTTGAATGAATATGGTGTGATTGCTATTTCTCTTTTTGCCACAAAGATGGTTTTGCCCAGGCTCATCGTGCCTATTGTAGATCCAATTCTTCAGAGTTTAATGGTGAGCAACCCTTGAAAAATAGTTCAAGCTTGGATTAGTCCCAAAAATGAAATAACTCTTAGTTTGCAATTTGGGCGAATAATTACTCCCTGTTTATTGTGTCAAGTGTGCTCCATTGCGTTGCCTGCAATTGGCAAAACTTTATTGCTTTTGCTGTTCACATTTGTGGATTTCTTTAAGGTATTGGAGCAAGTTTAGAGAGGTCGCAATAGATTGTTGTGAACAGTTATGAAATTCTTGAAAGGCAGCTTCTGCCTATTAGAAGGTATTTTCATTTGAAACTGGAGATCATGACAAGCCCCCTTTTTAAAAAACTGTTTGTTTTTTTAATTTCTCACTGTCAAAACTCATTTCATGGTGTCAACCATATCCACTGCCAGGGTCCCTAAGGTTGTTCATAATGTTAAGATCCTCCTTGTACTGTTATTCCTTGTGGCATTATTACCTTACCCAGTAGGATAGATCCCAAACCTTTGGTTTAGGTAGTGAGTGCCTTAGTTACATTTTAACCTATCGAATCGCCATTGATTTCTCTTAGAACTTGTACTTCCAACCCTGACAGAAATTGATCATTTAATCAAACACTCTTACACCCCAGGCCTTTGATTCATTGCTTAAGTTGTTTATTCAGGTGATGGTACCATCCAGCTGGATGAGAAGACATTCCACTTGCATTAGAAAGTCGTAACATTAAATCTGCGGAAGATTTGTCCACGAAATGTCATCATACTCTTTCCCGTTACTATGATTGAATGTGTCTCTTTGATTTGCTGCAAGAGAGTGAAAGTTGGGCATACACGGTTGAGAATATCAGTAATATCTCTGTGATACTTCCAAGAGTCAAATAATGCCACCTAGTTTTCTACCTTTTGAAAGTGAGTGTAACTTCTTGTTAAACTGCACATATTCTTATATAAATTATTTGATGAATGAGTTAGACCGTGTTGGCTGGGCACACCCTTAGCACCAGATCAATATGTGTAATGTCTTTTTCTAAGTGTGCTTAATCTGGTTCTGTTATGCCTTTTTTCCAGCTTGAAAGCCCGAAGAATAGACTTGATTTTTTGAAAGAAACTGAAAATGATGTGGTTCTTAACAAGATTGTGTATGATCCAGAAGAAAAGAACAGTCTCCGTACAAAAAAGAAGCATAAAGCAGCATTTTCAATGCCGGATGTAATACAGCACAATGTCAGTGAAGAGGAAAACAAGCAAATCAAACCCACCAAAAAGAAAAAGAAAGCCGTGCTAGATGACCATATACAGTCTGGAGAAAGTATGATAGAAACCGTTTCTGAGAATGTTGAGAGTGAAAACGGTAGAGGCCAAACCGTGTCATCAAAAACAGAAATACAAAAAGCTGTGCCCGTGGCCAAAGGATTTCGAAAGAAGCCAAGGAGTGTCTTTAATGATGGTCACCATGAAAACGATTTGGAAGAAGATAAACAACAACTTATTCAAGCATACCAGCTTCAAGTGTCTGAGGAAGAGGCAAAAGAACTCAGAGCAAAGATAAAAAAGAAAATGATGCTTCAGATGGATGAGTTTAAGGAGCAGCCAGATGACCAAGATGTACTCTTAAAGAATGAAACGGGAAGAAAGAAGAAGAAAAAGAAAGTAGTTGAAGTGCCTGATGCAGAAACAAGGTATCTTTATTAATTTGTTGATGTATTTATGTATTTTTTTTTCTTCATTGCATATTTTGTGAGAATAATTTTGAAGCTGCAGCCAGTCAAAAATTAACTCCAAACCACAAGAAGGCAACCATCTGAAATGAAATACATTTTATATTGCCATTCTAATATGAATCTGTTTCCAAGTAAGCAAGTTAAAACTGATTAGGATTGTTGAGCCAGGAGAAAACAAATGTGCGGTGTTTAAAAAAACTTGTTTTGCCACATGGTTGCAGTCTATGTTAGATTGTAAGTGTTTTTTTCTGCTGACTCTTTGAATCCCCCTCAGAATTTGCAAGTATTTTTCATAAAGACCTATAATGGCTTTAGTTTACGCTGCATTTACCTAAGTTAGTACTTTCTTATTGGAAGATGCTTGTCCACTACTGCATCTCAGTATATTCGAGGACACACGTCCTTCTCTTCATGTGACCCTCCATAGCATGCACCTGAAAGTATATTTCCTCTAGATATGAATTTATGGTGTAAAAACAGTATTCTGATGAATACTTGTGACTGCAAATTCCTCACCTGGTGTATATTCCCCAGTTCTCTTCCAGGGGATCCTCATCAAAGTCATAAGCATTAGAATATTCCCGCCCATGTGCGGGACCCCGGAAACACTCAATCAATCAATCAATCAGTGACATTTGTAAAGCGCGCTACATACCCGTAGGGTCTCAAGGCGCTGGGGGGGGGGGGGGGGGTGCCGCTACTGCTCGAACAGCCAGGTCTTCAGCTTCTTCCTGAAGGAGAGGTGGTCTTGGGTCAGGCTCAGGTCGGTCGGGAGGGAGTTCCAGGTCTTGGCGGCCAGGTAGGAGAAGGACCTTCCTCCTGTAGTCGCTCTTCGGATGCGGGGGACGGCGGCGAGGGCGTGGTTGGCTGATCGGAGGTGGCGTTTGGGAGCGTAGAAGTTGACTCGGCTGTTGAGGTAGCTCGGGCCTTGGTCGTGTAGGGCTTTGTGTGCGTGGGTGAGGAGGCGGAAGGTGACTCTCTTGCTGACGGGGAGCCAGTGGAGGTCTCTCAGATGTCCGGAGATGTGGCTGGTTCGTGGGATGTCGAGGATGAGTCTGGCTGAGGCGTTTTGGATCCGCTGGAGTCTCTTCTGGAGCTTGGCGGTGGTGCCGGCGTAGAGGGCGTTGCCGTAGTCCAGTCGGCTGGTGACGAGGGCCTGGGTGACGGTCTTCCTGGTCTCTGTGGGGATCCACCAGAAGATCTTCCGTAGCATGCGTGGGATGTTGAAGCACGACGAGGAGACAGCGTTGACTTGCCTGGTCATGGAGAGAAAACACTATATTATATGTGCCCCACATATATATACACATATATATATATATAAATAATATATATATATAAAAACAAGCAATAGCAGCCAAATCACATCAGAGCTGAAATATGCTGTGAAGAATTTCCACCATACATGAATAATAAGCATTAGAAACATGAGAAACAACACCAAAGATTGTTTAGAAATTGTGTTAATGCTCAGAAAGCAGTAGAAATTCTCATAACTCACTGGAAGCATAGGAAGCTCCCAGGCTGCATTGCAAACACACAGTCTAAGAAGACTGAAAAGCTAACCTGTAGCTGAATAGCAAAAAACTGACACTATGCCTTTAAGGCACTCATGACCCCCTGTATCCCATCATGCCCCAGGGGTGACAGTTAGGTCAGTTGTTCTTTCCTGCTCCTTCAGTGAAGGACCCTGGTTACACAGCTCCACTATTTTTCTGGTTTTTGACAGAAAAATTGCTTCTTTTTGACAACTTTTGCTCTTACTTCGACGTCTTACATCAGCCACGACGTCTGTATCCTTTGCCTGCCTGAAGATCATGATCCAGGCACCTGTCCTCATTGTGAGAGCCTGTCAGGAAGGACTCTCAAGGACAGGGAGAGAATTCAAATTTATGGCCTGGCTCACAGAGCTTCGAGAGGGAGATCTCCAGTGAAGAAGGGCTCCAAGAAGACTCATGCCTCTTCAAAAAAGAAGTCTTCACACCCTTCAACTTCAGCGTCGAGCTCAGCGCTGAGAAAAGATCCACAGGTGGAGTTTTCCTCTTCGAAACTACCGTCGATGGCGGGCTCGCCGTCGAGAAGAAGACCAGGTACGTCGACGACGTCGAAAGAACCAGCTCCGTCGTCAAAATCCCCTCCGCCGTCGTCAACCGGGCGGCGATCGGCGTCGAGGAAGGCTACTCCACCGCCGTCAACCGGGCGACGGTCGGCGTCGAGATCCATTACCCCTCCGCCGTCGTCAACCAGGCGACGACCGGCGTCGAGGGAGGTCACTTCGCCGTCGTCAACCAGGCGACGACCGGCGTCGAGAAGTGTGACCCCTCCGCCGTCGACAGTGACTCGTCGATCGGCATTGAGGACGCTGTCTCCGTCAGTGCAGCAGCAGCGCTCGGCGTCGAGGGTGCCCAATACCCCTCCGCCGTCTTCGCACAGGCATTCGACGTCGAGGCAGCGATCTCCGTCGACGGCTGGCCATCGCCGTTCGACGTCGAGGCAGAAAGCTCCGTCGACGACAGGACGAGGTCGTTCGACGTCGAGAGAGAAGCTTCCGTCGACGACAGGACATCGTCGTTCGGTGTCGAGGCAGAGGTCCCCGTCGGCGGCCGGACACCGCCGTTCGACGTCGAAGCAGAGGGCTCCGTCGACGGCTACTCATCGCCGCTCGACGTCGAGAGACTACGGAACCTCTCATGGACATTCGAGGTCGAGATTGTTTGATCCTCCGACTCCTCGAAGGCGTTCGACTGCGAGAAAGGAACGCTCGACGTCGAGACACTCTGATACGATCATGGTGACAGAATCTGCTTCTCACCATTCATCTTATCGGTCCTCTGGCTCCTCTACTGAGCATTCAAGGTCCAGAAGCCCTATACACAGAACTCCGGAGCGTCGTCCAGATCCTTCGGCGGGGCGCATCAGGCTGTCACCTAGATGGTACAGATCCTTGGACCATTGGCGAGACGCTGGGCCTACCAAGCGTATGCAGGAGTATGCCAGCCCAGACCACAGGTCTCCTCTCCAAGACCTGGTGGAGGAGATGGACAAGCGTAGCCCTCCCAGGCGCACATCCCCTGTGGCGCTACCCTCCAAAGCGCCAAGAAGATCCCGTTCTCCTACGAGGGAACCTAGACTGGAAGGTCGGAGAAGGTCTCGATCTCCTACAAGGGAACCTAGACTGGAAGGTCGGAAAAGGTCTCGATCTCCTCGGGGGAGATCTCCCGTGCAATCGCCTGCCAGATCCCACAGGGCGTCCCGATCCCCAAGAAGGGAACATCGGACAAGAGATCGGGTCAGATCTCGCTCCCCTAGACGGGAGGAGCGTTCAAGGAGGTCGCGGGAGCGAAGACTCAGTACTCACCATAGACATAGACGTACTCCGTCTACTTCCTCAACTTCTTCTACCAGATCGTCCAAGAGGTACTACTCCCCGACTTTGACGGACAGTGCAACATCCAGGTCCTCCCCAGTGGATGATATTGGCACGTATCTGGATGTTCTGCAGAGCGGTGCGCTTAAACTGAACATCGAAATGTCTGTCCCTCAAGTAACGACGACATTCATTTTTGAAACCTTACACAAGAAGGCCATCTCCAGACCTCTGCTGCCTTTGGTTCCGGGGATTATTGACCCTGTCAAGGAGGTTTTCCTAACCCCAGCAGCAATCAGAGCAGTCCCGGCACGCATTCAGAAGAAGTACAAACCGGCGGCTTCTGACCTGGTGTTTGTGAAATCTGACCCTCCAGCAGACTCTGTCATCGTGGCAGCGGCGAGGAAGACACATGCGGTTGCTGGTTCATCTTCAGTCCCGCCAGATAAGGACAGCAAAACCCAAGACTCCTGGGGTCGGAAGGTTTGCAACTCTGCTGCTTCCACTCTTAAGGTCGCCAGTGCAGCTGCGCTCCTGGGTCGGTATGACAGACCCTTATGGGACTCGATGGAAAGATTCAAAGCCAAGCTACCGAAAGAGGACCAGCAAGACTTTGAAGAAACTGTTACGGAGGGATGTCTGGTGGCAAACCTGATGATAAGCACGGCCGCGGATGGGGCGGTGCTTTCGGCTCATTCCTATTCCCATGGAGTTTGTGCCAGAAGATCGGCCTGGTTGCGCCTTACAGGTCTAAAACCGGATGCTCAGCATCGGATTCTAAATCTTCCCTTTTCGGGTTCCGCTCTCTTCGGTGAACATGCGGACGAAGAGATGACCCGAATGAAGACTGAGCTGGACACGGTGAAGGCGGTGGGCTTGGAGAAGAAAAAGGAATTCAAGCGCCGCTTCAAGACCAACAGGGGGAGAGGGGCTCAACAGAGGGTTCAAACCCCTCAGTGGTCCCAAAACAAAACTCAAGGGAAACCCCAGTTTCGTGGCAAGCCCAGCAGCTGAAGGGGAGGTCACCAACAGTCCTCCAACACCACGAGAGGAGGAAAGGCCTGAACAGTGGCTTCCTCTGATGCCGTTGCCCACTCCAGTGGGAGGAAGTGCTTCACAACACCTGGCAGAGTGGGTCAGCATCACAAGAGATCAGTGGGTGCTGAATATACTGCGCAATGGATACAGGATACGTTTCCGTGCTCTTCCAAAGAGCGTCCCTCCGAAGAGCTCTTGCCCTCACCAATTAAGCTTGCTCCGACGAGAGGTAAAAATCCTGCTGCATAAAAGAGCGATAGAGGAAGTTCCTCTCGCTCTAAGAGGAAAAGGGGTTTACTCCAGATATTTCCTTGTCCCCAAAAAAGATCAGGAGGACAAGTTCAGACCCATACTCGACCTACGACTCCTAAACAAGGTTATTGTCAAGGAAAAGTTCCGCATGTTGGCGCTTCACCAAATATGTCCTCATCTACAAGCCGGAGATTGGATGTGTTCGGTGGATCTTCAAGATGCGTACTTTCACATCCCGATTGCGCAACAACATCGCAAGTACCTAAGGTTTGTTGTGGGAAACAAACATTACCAGTACAAGGTGTTACCCTTCGGTCTCAAGTCCGCACCACGAGTCTTCACCAAATGCATGGCAGTGGTGGCGGCTTTTCTTCACAAGAAGGGTTTCTTCATTTACCCATATCTGGACGACTGGCTCCTAAAGGGTCCATCTCCGGTACGGGTAACACAAGATCTGCATCTGTGCCTGCACCAGCTTCACAGGCTCGGCCTCCATGTGAACCTGGAGAAGTCAGTCCAGCGGCCTACGCAATCCATCCACTACCTAGGCTTCGTTCTGGACACAAGCGTGGGAAAAGCGTTTCCTTCGGAGGAGAGACTTTCTTCCATGAACCTGAAATGTGGGATTCTGCTAGAGTCTCGGCCTCCAACAGCACGACAAATAGCGTCTCTACTGGGTTCCATGGCGTCCTGCATCTTTCTCATCCCAAACGCCAGGCTGAGAATGCGTCCTCTACAACAGGCTCTGGAGGATCAGTGGGACCAGGCAACAGGACGTTGGGAGGACCGAATCCATCTTTCCCAGACGACAAAAGAGTCCATCAGATGGTGGACTCGGAGACACAATGTGATGGTGGGAGTGCCGTTTCACCAGCCCATTCCGTCCCAATCTATAGTGACGGATGCCTCCCTGCAAGGCTGGGGAGCACACATGGGTCCGCTTCAGATTCAGGGCCAGTGGTCTGCGCAGGAGCAGACATACCACATCAACATGCTGGAACTCAGAGCGGTATTCCTGGCTCTCAAAGCTTTCCTGCCAGCGATCACATCCAACTCAGTCCTGGTTCAGACGGACAATACGACAACCATGTTCTATCTGAACAAGCAAGGAGGCACAAAATCTCGCCCACTGTCTCGAGAAGCTCAGGCAATATGGCATTGGCTTCTCGCTCGAGGTCTCACAGTAGTGGGGGTGCATCTTCCGGGCGAGTTGAACGTCAAAGCAGATGCACTCAGTAGGCACTTCGAAGATCAGCCAGACTGGGTGCTAAGCGACGAAGTAGTGGAAGAGCTTTTTCGTTGCTGGGGACGTCCATCCATAGACTTGTTTGCAGACGACGAAAACACCAAGTGCCACGCCTTCGCGTCCAGGTTCCACAGGCCAGGGACGCAGGGGAACGCTCTTCTGTTGGATTGGGCAGGGATGTTCGCATACGCGTTTCCTCCCCTGGCTCTGATTCCGAGAGTGGTTTCCAAGCTCCTCAGGACGAACATGGAAATGATCCTGATTGCTCCAGTCTGGCCTCGGCAGTGGTGGTATCCGGACCTTCTACATCTGTCTGTGTGTCCACACAAACGACTCCCTTGCAGACCGGACCTGTTGAGCAAAATGAACGGGAGGATAATGCATCCCAACCTCCCATCATTGAACCTAACAGCATGGCTCCTGAGGTCCTGCAATATGGGCATTTGAACCTGCCTCCAGAATGCATGAACATTTTAAAGGAGGCTAAGAGACCGTCCACTAGAGCATCTTATGCCTTCAAGTGGAAAAGGTTTTACTAGTGGAGTAGGGATCATCATTTGGATCCGATTAAGGGGCAGGAGGACGTCATCTTACCATACCTCCTTTCCCTCGCAACAGCTGGTTTAAAGTACGCTTCCATTAGAGTGCATTTGTCAGCTATTGTGGCTTACAGGAAGTCACCTTGACAAGTTTTTTATCCAATATCTTTTGCAGTGTGCAGAATGCAAATGTCACCTCCTAAAACAACTGTGCTTAAACAGACAGATGCCTCTGATGAACCCTTACGAAGTCTTTATGGGGTGCCTAGGGTTGGAGGATGGCTCCAGGGCCTTCAAGACTGCCCAGGTGAATCTGAAGGCCATACAGGATGGCGAGGCCAAAGTTTATCTCACCAAGCACAAGAAGACCCCATGCCATGAGTGGTCGAAGTTGAAAGGAAGTCCTGTTCCCATAGTTGTTCACGGGGCAGATCGTCAACGCGTTCAAAGTCTCCGGGTAACACGTAGAAAAACACAAATAAAAGACCCTCATGCACGTGTTGGTAGGGTAATGGTCGAGTGGGCTTTCTTCAGGACCAGTGGTGTAGGTGAAAAAGTGAGAATGAGAGAGTTGACACTTCCAGAGAGTGTGGTTCTTAGTAAAGTATTGCCATTTTGTTGTTGTAACAAAATCCACAAAGTGATTTTGTAAATGTACTATTGTACTACCTTGTGTGTCTCCCCCCCCCCACACAACTCCCACCCCTTTTCTCTACCCTTGTGTGTATCTACTGTTTTTATCTTGCAGGTACAGTACGACTTCACATCATTTCAAGAAACAGGTTAAATTTACCTATTTCTCACAAGGTATACAATAAGTCGCGTTGTAAACCTTCACTTTTTCACCTACACCACTGGTCCTGAAGAAAGCCCACTCGACCTACACAGGCTACCGGGGCTGAAACATGTCGACCATTTTTTAGAATCACCTCTTTAAGAGTGCGTTTGAATTCCTAATCAATTCATTAGACGCACACCGTAACTATCCATGAAGGGCTACCCGAATCCAGACTTAATAAAGTTCCCAACTCTGGCTGTCCGGGTATTTTAAACCCATTCCATGAGCACTGTCCACTTCACTTGATCACTACTGTTTTTAACCAAGGGTAAATACCTCCGGGTGCAGGTTGCATAAAATACTGACCCCATGATTATGCACACACGTGTATGAAGAGCGGGGAAACAACATATACCGCTACCGTTACCCTACCAACACGTGCATGAGGGTCTTTTATTTGTGAGACACCACATACCGCCTGCATACCCTGGTTATGCAGGACAAGTGATCCTTCCCCCCATGATAAATTAAGTTACGAAAAGGAGACTGAACGGATCAGAATTCCTCCTCACTCTCTTGATCGATTTTTGACTTTGCCCTTACCTCATGGTAAGGCCCAGACCTTACACTATCTTTTTGGCATGGATTCAGACAGTGACAACTATGATGACTTGCATGATTATGTTCCCCAATATGACAAGGAAAACTGGTAAGAAGGGCTACAGAATGCCAATGGACTTGAAACTTCCCCTGATAATGGTGTTGCATTCCATTAGGTCCTGCCACAGAGGAAAGTGCCTCTTTTGCTTCTGTTTAAAAAATATATATTTTTGTTGGCAAAAGTCAATTAATTCATCATCCAGTATAACAGCACATATGTAGAAAATTATCCGCAAGTTACATCTGGTGTATCAACAATATGCCATGTACAATGTGCTTTGTGTTTACATGTTAAGGTACAACAAACACATCTTACTATCCCACCCCCATCCAACAGCCAGCTGAAAACACATTAATTTCTGAGTAGCCCTGTAGGATCAATGACCATACTAATAGTTTGGGAAAGAATCAAAGCTGTTATATGAAATACAGGCTTCGA
This sequence comes from Lissotriton vulgaris, assembly GCF_964263255.1. NCBI lineage: Eukaryota > Metazoa > Chordata > Amphibia > Caudata > Salamandridae > Lissotriton > Lissotriton vulgaris. Next base: position 1,306,303,269 of record NC_141694.1, read on the forward strand.
ACAAGTGATTTATGCATATTCCGTACTGTATAAAATATTGTATTAAGAATAAACCACTATATAGATAGTCAAAAGAAAATCATGAAGGATGATGATCACTTTTAGTGTGACTTACACTCTTCCGCCAGTAGATCCTAGGCTTGTGCTATAAAGTGCTTCCTCAAACCCACCCATTCCTCTCTATGTAGTTGCTCACTCTCAGATTGAAACCAGAGCAGTAGCACTATGTTCTGTCTCAACAGTAGGGAAGGAAGGAAGGAAGGAAGGTTTTGCTTTTCCAATATATCATGATGTTTCGCTTAGCTAAGAGCATTGCAAGATCCATGAATTTGGTGAAGGCTATTGTTGGGTACGTGGAAATATACCTAGCACCCTAAATTCCAGGGAATTATCTAAAAAGCGATCTATAGTGCAAATCACCATTGAGAGGTGAGAGAACCACAGGCCCACAACGCATGCAATAGATTAGTAAATAGCAAGCGGCATTGAGGGCGCATTCAGTCCTTACTAGTATACATTTTAATAGCTGCTTGGGTGCCAGATATGCTATGTTAAAAATATTAAACTGAATATATTTAAATTATGCACTGTGGGATATTTTCTGTGGATATTTTGTGCCATTCAGAATTGTGAATGAGTATGGCTAAATATAAACCCCAGGATGTATGTAGACATACTTTGGGTTGATCCTAGTGCAGTAGATGTGCTCTGTAAACCCATTTTATCTATTTACCGCCATGCCCCATAGTGTTTAGCATTTGGTGTATTTTGTGCGTGGTGGGTTCCAAGGCTTGGAAAGAAATCATAAGAGCTCATGTTTAAGAAGCTCAAAGGTACATACTTAGCTTTGTAAAGTCTAATTACTCACTGTTCGTGAACAAGTCCTCTATTGTAGACAAGGCTACTGACCTGTTTGAGTGGAGAGACCAAGAAAAGGGGAGATTTGCTTTGTAATCATGTGAGTGTGACTCGGATGGGACAGGACTGTTCGTAGTAATGTAGGGGACTGAGTTTGTGGATGCTTCCTAGGGGTATGCAACGGTTACCACACATATTTTACAACGCGGTACCGTTACAACAATACTTTTACCACGCAGGCCGTTACAACGAAATGCGCTGGGGGGCGCTCCAGGATAGTAAATACTTTAATTTACTATCCAACTCCTTTCCCTAGAGTCCACGGGGACTGGAGTTGGAATAGTAAATTAAATAATTTACTATCCAGCGCCCCTCCACGCAAGTCGTTGTAACGACTTGCGTGGTAAAAGTAGCGTTGTAACGGTACGCGTTGTACAAGTACGCGTGGTACCGTCATACATCCTTCCTAGGTAACATCAGAAAGTGTAGTGACTCATTTCTTTGTTTCGTGTTACAAAATCCTTTCTCAGACAGAAAATACCTGACAAGCATTGGGACTTCGAAGTAATCTGAGCGGCCAAGTTGTATTGCTTGAATGTGGAGGGGCCAATCCCCCTAGCGTCCATGAGTTATTTGAAGTAGAGAGGGCAACTTGATGGCTCCCATATTAAATCAACTAGCATTTTATCAAGATCCTAAAAGAAGGCATGAGGAAGGTGTAATGGGAGCTTTGCAAAATAATATAATAAGAATGCCAAAATGTTGGTCAGGGCTACCAGCCCCATAACTGTAAGAGGGAGAGAGTTCCAAAACATAATTTGTCAGACCACCCTACTTAGGTTGTCATTGGAGAGGGTTTAAGCAGAATGATGACTTGGATTGTAAGTATAGGTGCTGAGGGAGTGAGTATCATGATCAAAGGGGAGAAATATGGGATTTGGCCCAATTCTCTTGAGAACGGAGATTGTATCAAACTCTTCTAGCAGCTGCGCAGTGGAGGAAAGGTCCAACCCTATATTCTTTACATATTACAGTAAATCATCTGCATACAGAGAAACTGCATGTATTGTCATGCCGAGGTATACACCAGTGTGCTTCAAGGATCTGCTGCTGGGATGCCAGGGGTTCCAAGGCCTTGGCAACAATAACTGTGATAACTGGCAGCACTGACAGTTGCCCCACCCACAGTCAAAGAACCATTACTTCACTGGCCTGTTTTCACTCTAGCTGTCGGTTTGCATATAAGATATGCACCTATTTGTGCCATTATGCATACCAGTATTCTGTGTATGTATTTAGAGTTTAAATAATCAAATTTTTTTTCAAAGTCAGAAGCAATACACACTGCATTTGGAAGCCGTTCCAATACACCACTCATGACTGTCCAAAGCCTATGAAGGCTGAAAGAGGTGCTACGGCCCGGAATGAAGCATTGGTTGGTATTTATCAACTATGGGAGTTCGGGCAACTAATGGCATGCTAACAAGTTGGCCAAACTTTTATATGGCAATAAAAAGCCATATCTGTTGGCTCTTTGTGGGGCTTTAGCACAGTAGAGTTAATAGCTACATTCAAACAAAGTGAGAGGGAGCCCAGTTCAAAGGATGCGCAATAAACCATGATCAGTCTGGGCGCTAATAGAACATCACATAAACATTGGACGGAAATCCCCTCCAAGCTAGGGGCTTTGGAACCTGGTATCGGAGGGCTGCTTTCATTTCCTGCTATGCAATGGCTAGGGCCAGTGTCTGCTTAACTTCTTGTAACCACTTTAAAAGTCTCCCACTTGGGGGTGGGGGAGTTTCACTGTTTTCCTGAAAAACTTTATCTATATGATCCTGAACTATTTGTCAGTACACTACATCTTCCAAAATGCCCAACTGTAGGTTCGACATAGAAAAAGAGACAGCATCGGGGGAGGGGGCGGGGGGGGGGGGTGGTGGCGGAGGAGAGGGGAGAAGGGGTATTCACTGCCGGAAGGGTAACATGGGTGCCAGTTGTCACATATGACTCAATGATCGTACCATTGTCAGAAACTCTTGGTATTGTGTACTGCAGAGAATTGGTCAAGAGGAGTAACTGAGCGGTCTAAAAAAAAAGTGTCCAATACACAATTAAAGCCTCCCCCTGTAATCAAGGGAATATGCACTCCATCTGAGAGGCAATGTGACTTGAGGCACCAAAATGTAGCTTGGTTGATATTAGAAGCATTAAAAAATACAGGACTAATGCTTTTCTGTCAGGACAGCACTTAGCCAGCATATATTAATCATCATCATCGTCAACATGGGTAGTGTCTGCTTCAAAGAGGACACCAGATTTAATGTAGAGTGTTGCCATCCTCGCATATGCAGAGTACCCTGGACCATATACTTGCCTCTGTATTTAGATTGTAGCTTAGAGATTTCAGAGGCAAGCAGGTGAGCTACCTGGATTAACACAATTTGAGCACTAAAGTGTGTCAAAGCAGAGTGGTTCTTATATCATTTCTGTAAAAAGTTCACCGCCAGACATTCGAAGGAAGTGCTTAGTTAGTGTGGGATAGCGAATGGGAAAGGAGGCACATAACAGGGGCAGACCACTTATACAAACCCCAACGTAAGGAGAGTAAATGTCTAGGAGAAGTGGCAAGCAAAGTGGCAGGCAGTGATGGACCTCTGCAGAAACAGTATAACATAAAAAAACACAGAAAACAGGGACATTGAACACTTCATATCAGTCCATAAAAGTATCTAAAACAAAAGCCAATTCCTCGTCCTGATATAAGCAGAGGCACATAAGGAAGAATGTGGCAACTATGTTGAGAGAAGACCTGGACCCACTGACGAATTAAAGTGGTGAGGAGTAAGCTCATAGTCCATAAAAATTCAAGATAGGATACTAAAAGTCTCAGTGTTTCATGCTCTGGAGCTACAGACAGTCGGTAACAATCTCCCATTGGTTGTGCAGCACAAATAAATGTAACACTCAAAATCCTATAATTACCAGTTGTAGGGAAGTGGGTTTCTGTTGCAGTAACCCCCTCCCCCACTTTTTGCCTGATACAAGATGCACTTTTTCTTGGTGTGCCCTGGGTCCCTGCCAATCAGGTACCTAGGACCTGTGTGCCTTCCCTAAAAACTGCACTAAAGCCTAAACCCAATTGGCATTTCTGGCCACAGGTAAGCCCCTGGTAAATGGTACCCTAGGTAGCCAGGACACTGTGGCCAGAGAAGACCCTTAAGGGCTGCAGCACTTATTGTGCCACCCTTATTGGCCCTGTACCCTGACACACATACACTGCCTTGGCAGGCTGAGTGTCTTGGTACAGAACCAAACAGAGAGTCGACATGGCACACATCCCTGTGGCTGGGTGCACTATGCCAGTTGTGAGGACAGGTGCATGAGCCAGGTGCCCCTAAAGTACCCATGGCCATTCTTGGGCACTGTAAGTGCAGTGATGCCATTAAGAGTATATGGTGCTGGGAGGTTGTCATTACGAACTCCACAGCACAATAATGGCTACACGGAAGACAGAAGTTTGGTATCAAACTTCTTATCTCAATAAACCCACACTGATGCCAGTGTGGGATTTAATGTGAAACCTAACCAACTACCAGTATCCTGACTGAGAGGCTGCCTAGACTGCCACACAGCAGACATGTTGCTGGACCCCTGGGTAGAGAGCCATCTGCTCTCCTGGGCCTGCAACAATGCACATCCTGGGACTAGGTGCTAGGTCTCCTCCCCATGATGGGCAGGGGGCGGTTCAAAGGCATGCCACCTTTGTTAGCTTCTCCAGGGCCCTTGCTGTATTCAGCAACTGGCCCCCACCAGTTCTGACCCCACTCTGGCGGGAAGACAGACGGTAAAAACAAAGGAAGGGAAGGGAGTGTGCCAGCCTCTGCCAACCCTACCCCTCTGGTGGGGGAGGCGAGGTGAAGCACAACTTCGGGCTCCCGCCATCTTGAGGATTGGGAGCCCTACCCAATCAGAGCTAGGCCCCTGCCCCCCTCCCACGGGAGAGGAGCAGGCTAGAGGGTGTACTCACCCCAGGACAGGGACCTATTGTTCCCTGTCCTTACCTTACCTGTAATGCCCCTAAATGTAGTATTTAGGGGCACCCTGAACCTTCCTTTCTGGGATCCCGATTCACAAACAAGAAAGAAGATCAAGAAGAAGACCCGCCGTGCAGCTGCTTACAAGAGGACGACACCAACTGACTTGGCCCCAGCCCTACAGGCCTGTTGATCCTCGAACCTGCTCCTGCTAAATCCCGGCGACTCCTGCAGACAGCAACCTTGAAAACCCCAGAGGACCGGCCTGCCTTGAACCTCTTAAAGACTGGGACTCCCATGAACAGTCGTTTTGCTCAAACAGCAATACCCCTGGTGCCAGCCACGAACCGCTAATCAAGCACACTCTGCACCTGCCGAGCCCGGCCTGTGCCTGAGTGGACAAAGACCCTGAGGATGTCCCCCCAGAGATTCTGACCTGGAATCCAGTGCCCAAGGACCCTCCTCGACGACAGCCTCACAGCAAGGGACCCCTCCAACTGCGACCAGCAGAGGGTAAGATTTCCCGACGTCAAAAGACACCACTGCACCCGATGCCCCAGGGATCCCTGAGCAAGTGACCAGGAGCCCAGCTCCCAGACCCGCGCGGCCTGCTTGCCAGCAGCCACCAAACGAAGGCCCCCTGCCTCTCATTGGATAACATTGAGCCTAACTACCTCTGCAACCGGCTGCCCCTGTGCCGCTGAGGGTGTAACAACTGTACCTACCTGACCCTGGGAGACCCCTGAGTCTATGTCCAGAACCTTAACTCTGCCAGTCGACTACTTACCCAAAAGCTGATAACTCACTTTTCTTCCATAGGGTAGAATTGACTGGTTTCACTTGGAAAAGTTTCTAAGTGTGGAGTTTTGAAACTTTAAAATATTCATATAAAATTAGATGAACAAAGAATTCCGATTTACTCACCTGTTATCAGGAGATAACCCAGTGCTGCTTCTGTTAGCCCAGCACTGACCCTGAAAAGTAAATTTTAACCGTACTTACCAGTAACTTGAATTTCCTTCCATAGGAATCCATTGTATGGTTTTCACCAGAAAAGTTTCTGTGTCGATTTTCAAAAACGTCAAATATTCCTTAAAAATCGCCTGCACAACTTAAAGGCATTCTTTCAATTGTTTACAGGAGATGCATCAGGGCTGGATCCAGGATCCAACCCTGAGTAAGAAAAAGTAATGATAACACTAATTACCTGCTAAGTGAATTTCCTCCCATAGGATAACATTGGTGATTCTATGTGAAAAAGTTTTCAAATTTTAAAATACAATAATATTCCTTAAAAATCACTACTGTAACCAAAACGCTTTTACTTAACTGTTTACAGGAGATGTTCCAGGACTAAATCTAGGATCCAGTCCTGTGGTTAGAAAAGTAATCTATAAAGTAACTAATTGCATTTAACTAGAAATTCCCATTGAGCTCAATGTTTCATTGTGTTTTAAAGTATATTTTGTTACCTTGTTGGTTCTAAAAATAAAACAACTATATATTTTGATACAAAACAATTGGCCTAGAGTTCAGTTCTTGAGTGTGTGAGACCATTTGCTGACTGAGTGTGTACAACAAATGCTTTACACTGCCCTCTGACACTGCCTTACTGGTCAACCAAGCTACCGCTTTGGAGAGTAAGGTTTTAACTAACTTTAGCCTCTGCCAAGCCTCTGGGGACTGTGGACTCTATACACACTGTACCTTACTTTGTTCCAGTATATACAGAGCCACTTTCTTACACCAGTACAACAAAAGTGCTAAACAAGCATAATCGACTGCTAATGAGTTGATAAAGTAAAGGATATGCAAAGAACAAGACATCTTTGGATTGTACAGTGAATTCTGGGTTCATTATGTTATCAAGGTCTGTTGTATCGGAAGGTGGGTCATCACCTAAAACACTAGGGGCCATATGTAGGTAATCTACATTTACAAATTCGTAAATACCGAATTTTACCGAGCTATGGGCTGATCGGATTCCGGATTTCGGGGAAGGCGAAGGCTCTGCGGATGTTTACAGGACGATTTATCACGATCGGCCTACCGGCTTCCAGTGCCTACATCCTCGCCCCAGTGGTTTACAGAATTATATATCCAGAGGACATTAGAAACCGTTACAGATTACCCTGACTGATTATAAACTCCTCTCCATTACGTGGCAGAGCTGATACACAACCACATGAAATCCGTATCACCCACACCTTTTATCAATTCCAGACATAGAAAAGTCGGAATAGAAGACTTAGCCCAGGCTTTCATCAATTTTTAAAATATATTGACATTGGGAAAGGCGCCACACAGAATTTCTACTTTGAGGATCTACTTGGAAGCACTTTCTTCCATTTCACAAGCCCTGAAGAAGTCCCCCTGGGACGAAATGCGTCGGCTGTATGGTGTTAACGATTGAAAATAAAGAATTTTGAATAACAAGAAAAACATCACCTTTCCGCGACTCGTTAATAATATTGCTATTTGAAGAACTTTGTGGTGCACCTTTGCGGTTGTTCACAATTACTGAATCGGTATTTACTGATTCAGTAATCGCCATTCATTCATATGGGCCTGGAGGCCCATAGGAATGAATGTCAATTACCGAATCGGTAAATACCGATTCGGTAAAAGGGGAAAACATTGAAGGGTGGCAGGGTGTCACTTTGACACCCAGTTGCACCCCTCAATTGTTTATGGGTGCACATGTTGCAGACATTCATGCCCTAAGGGCATGTATGATTCAGAAAAGGGGGTGGTGATGAACAGAGTGTCTGAATTGAGCAGACCACTCTTACCCAGTCCAAAGATCAGGGCTTGATCCATCACCGTTATTTATCTCACTGCCCCATCCCAGCTCAGAACCTGGCTATATGCAAATCAGTCTGTCCCTGGCCCGTGCATCATGGGAACAGGGCAGACTAAACTACCAAGCCAATTCTTCACCAGAAAGGAGACAAGCTACCGGGGACCGGTTTCTGGCATTTCAGCCGTCTTCGGCCCGGCTTGCTTGAATCCTGATGGAGCAGTGAGAAAGGGACTCATGTCTGAGTATACCCTGCCACACCTATAGTGGCCAAAAACGATTCAGAAAAGGGAGTGGTGATGAACAGAGTGTCTGAATTGAGCAGACCACTCTTACCCAGTCCAAAGATCAGGGCTTGATCCATCACCGTTATTTATCTCACTGCCCCATCCCAGCTCAGAACCTGGCTATATGCAAATCAGTCTGTCCCTGGCCCAGTGCATCATGGGAACAGGGCAGACTAAACTACCAAGCCAATTCTTCACCAGAAAGGAGACAAGCTACCGGGGACCGGTTTCTGGCATTTCAGCCGTCTTCAGCCCGGCTTGCTTGAATCCTGATGGAGCAGTGAGAAAGGGACTCATGTCTGAGTATACCCTGCCACACCTATAGTGGCCAAAAACGATTCAGAAAAGGGGGTGGTGATGAACAGAGTGTCTGAATTGAGCAGACCACTCTTACCCAGTCCAAAGATCAGGGCTTGATCCATCACCGTTATTTATCTCACTGCCCCATCCCAGCTCAGAACCTGGCTATATGCAAATCAGTCTGTCCCTGGCCCAGTGCATCATGGGAACAGGGCAGACTAAACTACCAAGCCAATTCTTCACCAGAAAGGAGACAAGCTACCGGGGACCGGTTTCTGGCATTTCAGCTGTCTTCGGCCCGGCTTGCTTGAATCCTGATGGAGCAGTGAGAAAGGGACTCATGTCTGAGTATACCCTGCCACACCTATAGTGGCCAAAAACGATTCAGAAAAGGGGGTGGTGATGAACAGAGTGTCTGAATTGAGCAGACCACTCTTACCCAGTCCAAAGATCAGGGCTTGATCCATCACCGTTATTTATCTCACTGCCCCATCCCAGCTCAGAACCTGGCTATATGCAAATCAGTCTGTCCCTGGCCCAGTGCATCATGGGAACAGGGCAGACTAAACTACCAAGCCAATTCTTCACCAGAAAGGAGACAAGCTACCGGGGACCGGTTTCTGGCATTTCAGCCGTCTTCGGCCCGGCTTGCTTGAATCCTGATGGAGCAGTGAGAAAGGGACTCATGTCTGAGTATACCCTGCCACACCTATAGTGGCCAAAAACGATTCAGAAAAGGGGGTGGTGATGAACAGAGTGTCTGAATTGAGCAGACCACTCTTACCCAGTCCAAAGATCAGGGCTTGATCCATCACCGTTATTTATCTCACTGCCCCATCCCAGCTCAGAACCTGGCTATATGCAAATCAGTCTGTCCCTGGCCCAGTGCATCATGGGAACAGGGCAGACTAAACTACCAAGCCAATTCTTCACCAGAAAGGAGACAAGCTACCGGGGACCGGTTTCTGGCATTTCAGCCGTCTTCGGCCCGGCTTGCTTGAATCCTGATGGAGCAGTGAGAAAGGGACTCCTTTCTGAGTATACCCTGCCACACCTATAGTGGTCAAAAACGATTCAGAAAAGGGGGTGGTGATGAACAGAGTGTCTGAATTGGGCAGACCACTCTTACCCAGTCCAAAGATCAGGGCTTGATCCATCACCGTTATTTATCTCACTGCCCCATCCCAGCTCAGAACCTGGCTATATGCAAATCAGTCTGTCCCTGGCCCAGTGCATCATGGGAACAGGGCAGACTAAACTACCAAGCCAATTCTTCACCAGAAAGGAGACAAGCAGCCAGGTTCTGAAACTGGGATGGTGCAGTGAGCTAAAAAACGGTGTTGGATCTAGCCCTGATCTCTTGACTGGGTGAGAGCTTTCTGCTTAATTCAGAGACTCTGTCCCTCACCACCCCTTGTTGTAAATATTTTTGTCCACCCTAAGCGTGGAAGGGTATTCTCAGATGTGAGACCCTTGCTCATTGCACCATCAGGATTCAAGCAAACCGGGCCGAAGACGGCTGTAATGCCAGAAACCGGTCCCCGGGAGCTTGTTTCCTTCCCAGTGTAAGAATTGGCTTTTGTAGTTTGGTTTGCCCTGTTCCCATCATGCACTGGGACAGGAACAGACTAATTTGCATACAGCCAGGTTCTGAAACTGGGATGGTGCAGTGAGCTAAAAAACGGTGTTGGATCTAGCCCTGATCTCTTGACTGGGTGAGAGCTTTCTGCTTAATTCAGAGACTCTGTCCCTCACCACCCCTTGTTGTAAATATTTTTGTCCACCCTAAGCGTGGAAGGGTATTCTCAGATGTGAGACCCTTGCTCATTGCACCATCAGGATTCAAGCAAACCGGGCCGAAGACGGCTGTAATGCCAGAAACCGGTCCCCGGGAGCTTGTTTCCTTCCCAGTGTAAGAATTGGCTTTTGTAGTTTGGTTTGCCCTGTTCCCATCATGCACTGGGACAGGAACAGACTAATTTGCATACAGCCAGGTTCTGAAACTGGGATGGTGCAGTGAGCTAAAAAACGGTGTTGTATCTAGCCCTGATCTCTTGACTGGGTGAGAGCTTTCTGCTTAATTCAGAGACTCTGTCCCTCACCACCCCTTGTTGTAAATACTAAGGGCATGTATGTCTGCAACATGGCACTGAAGCAATTTGCATTAAATTGCTTTTTGTTTTTTTTCCCGTTATTTACCACCAACTTGTAGTTGTGGTAAATAACGAATCCTAACATGGGATAAGCACTCATTTAAGTGCTCCCTACATTAGGAATTCGGTAATTTACCGAATTTGTATTTAAGAAATCGGTAATTTACCGATTCCTTAAATTACCGATTCAGTAAATTACCGAATCCTTAATTTCGGCCCCCTACATAAGAAAAGCCTATTACCGGTCGGTAACGGTCGAAATTCGTCAATTTCGGCCGTTACCGACCGCTAATAGGCCACCTACATCTGGCCCTAGATTCTGTGGACAGGAAATTTGGTGGGGCAGATAGTCTGTGCAAGGACGCCAAAGCGGTCACTGCTCTATGCTGTCCCTTCTGTAACTGAGAGGGGATAGGGTCGATACCTCTGGTGCCAACAGCAGTGAAAATCCGTTTCTCTGAAGAGGTGCAGAGCAGGGGAAGTGTCTTATGTCACAGCTTGAGGAGTATCTTTCGTTTTAAACTCGAAAATATCTGTCATGCTAAATTATGGGCATTCATATTAGAAGACATGCTTACTTTTTTTTTTCAATGACACACTTTTTCCTACATGAACGGGATTTTGATGAATCAGAAATGTTGTTTTTCTCTAATGAGACAACACTAATGAATGACGAATTCACAAACGGGATGGATTACTTGTGTGAGGACTCTTGCCAAATGTTAATTTATGTTGATTTGTATAGCGCACTAATCACCCACGAGGGTATTTAGCCACTTGAGGAAGGTGTATAAGTGTGCCGTTAAAACAAAAGAAACACTAATTGTCAAACCTGCAGTTAACAGTTATACACAATTCATAGTATTAGGACAATCAGTTAAAAAAAAACAGTTTAAAAAACGAATAGGAGCAGTTCAATACCCCTATCCCGAGCCCTGAAGTGGGCCAGCAGAGGGGGTCATTCAACACAAGTAAGGGGAGAGGGTCAACCGTATCTACAACTCTACCACCCCGAACCCCCTGAACCACAGTCATACACACATAGAGGGGTGGAGAGACTAAAAAAAACACATATAACACCACAAAACAGAAAATATATAACGGTTTTGAAACTAACCACAAAACAGAAAATATATAACGGTTTTGAAACTACTGCCCTCACTCACACGCCGAAGTGTGTGACATGCTTCATCATCGGGTCTGCTTACAATACGTCCAGGTGTAGCCACACTCTGGACGGAGCATAAGGGAGGGGTTGAACATAATAGACCAAGCGATACAAAACCAGACAACATATATACACAATAAATAGTGATCAGTGAATGTCACCCTGTGGCTCGAACTGGTGTACAACACGTGCAGTTAATAGGGAAGTGTTTAAAACTTGTTTGAGGATACCAAACAAAACTTTATCAATAGGTTACACAACCAGGATTAAAATAAAAAAAAGGATGTGTAGTGTGTCCAAGAGAAAATAAAGTTTCTCAAAACAACCCTCCTGTTACGGCTAGTGTCAAAATGTTTCGACCAACTTACTGTGCCAAGAAGGTAACCTGATCTTCTTCAGGACGTATGTTGCTTCCAGTCCTACTATTGATCAAACCGTAGTTATGTTATGTTATGTTATGTTACTTTAGTCTTTTATAGCGCTCGGCTACTCCAATGGAGTGTCCCAGCGCTTTTATTGACAGCCAAAACAGACAAACATAACACTGTAAAATAAAACAGAGCAGTAGAAATAAAAACAGACCCAGCTATAGAGAAGAGAGCGTACTAAAGAGCAAAGAGCCATGTTTTAAGGCCCTTCCTAAAAGTCAGTAAATTAGATGTACTGCGTAATGTCAAAGGCAAAGTGTTCCAAAGCTGTGGTGCCCGCAACCTAAAGGAGCGACCTCCAATGCGGGCCTTTTTTACTCGGGGAACCAGAGCAAGGAACAATGATTCAGATCTCAGGGATCGGGCCGGCTGGTAAAAGGCAAGCCTCCTTGTGTGAGCCAAGGTCAAAGCCTTGAACACTATCCACTTCCGGAGAGGCAACCAGTGGAGTGACTGCAACAGGCCAGATACTCTGGCTCGCCTGTGAAGGCCAAAAATCGCTCGCGCTGCCGTGTTCTGGACCACCTGCAGGCGTTGCAGGAGATACTCCGGCAGGCCTAAGGATAGTACGTTGGAATAGTCCATTCTTGAACCAATTAAGGCCTGCACCGTAGTCTTCCTGTGATCTTCTGAAAGCGAAGGGAGAAACTTCCGGAGCATCCTGAGGAGGCCGAAACAAGTTCCCGTGAGAGCAAGGACCTGAGATTTTAGCGTCAGCCCATTATCCATCTTAATTCCCAGATTCTCTGCTAACTGGGATGAGCGCGCTGGAGGAAACATGTTAGCAGGCCACCAATCATGCCAGTCTGGCTCAGATGGACAGCCGAAGAAGAGTATCTCCGATTTATCTGAGTTGCACTTGAGGCTGTTAAGCTGGAACCATTTGAAAACAGCCCCAAGGCACTCACGGATACTCTCTCCATCAAAATCTTCTCCTTTCCTGCATGTAAAGAGGAGCTGGGTATCGTCGGCATAAGATACGATCTGAGCCCCAAAAGACTTCACCAGTGCCGCCAGAGGGGTCATAAAGATGTTAAATAGAGTCGGGCTCAACACGGAGCCCTGTGGGACTCCAACTCCCAAAGGCGGCATCACGGCGGAGCTAGGTGAGGCCCAGACTGTTGTCGACGGCCAGCCAAACAAGATCTAAACCAGCTGAGCACTGTCCCCCTCAGACCGATCTCATGAAGTCTGGTGAGGAGACCCTCGTGTGGGACGGTGTCAAAGGCCGCCGACAAATCAAGCATAACAAGCATAGCTTTGCCTCCAGAATCCAGCGCTTCTTTCATGGCTTCAGACACCTCCAAAAGTGCCGTCTCGGTGCTTAAATTGGGGCGGAAGCCGGATTGAGTGGGGTGTAGCAGATTGTGGGATTCCAGAAAATTGGAAAGCACGATATGCACATGCTTCTCCAAGATCTTAACCAGTGCAGGGAGGAGAGAGATGGGCCTATAGTTGGCCAGAGCCTCAGGGTCGAGGCCCGGCTTCTTGAGGAGGGGAATGACCATAGCTTGCTTCCAAGCCTGCGGGACGACTTCCCGGTTCAGGGAGAGATTCAGAAGCGGATTTGCCAGCGGATTCACGACTGCCGCAATTTTCGCCAGAAATTTGGCCGGGCATGGGTCAAGAGGCGAACCAGATTTAAGATTGGCCATAAGTGCCAGTGACGAGGAGGCTGAACGTGGCGGAAAGTCTGCCAAGACAGGATCCGAATGGGCCGATGGAGCTGGTCCCTCCTCGAGGCTAGGAAAGACTTCGACCCCCCTCAAGGGAAAAGAGTCCTGGATCGACTTTATCTTGGTGGTAAAAAAGTTAGCAAGGGCAGAAACCCATGACTCGGAGGGGGCGGCCTGAGTCGAATTAGATCGTGGGGCCGTGAATTCCCTGACAATCGTGAAAATCTCCTTACAAGAATTAGATGCTGCCTCAATTCTCCTAGCAAAATAGCCTTTTTTCCCACGGAGGATATCCCGGAGGTAGGCTTTAACCGTTGTCCTATAGATAAGCCTGGCAGCGGCATCATACTGTGACTGCCAAGCCCTTTCAGCCACCTTGCACTGCCTGCGAGCGACCGACAGCGCTTCAGTGAACCAAGGGGCGGAAACCTGTTTAGATGTTGATCGGGGGGCCATCACAGGATCTAGATCGTTCAGCCTATCCGTCAGCCATGCCTGTAGAGACTCTAAATCCCTATCCAGATCACCCGTGGAAGGGCAGGGATGGTCCAGAGATGCCTGAGCCAGCATCTCTGGCGTCACCCGGTGATACGCCCTAGGTGCTAGTCCCTGCTGCCTGAGAGCAGTGCTCGGTGGTTTCTTTGTGCCCGGCACATAAAAAGTAGCCAACTGATGATCTGACCAAAGCACCGGCAAAAGTGCCGCCACCTCTATGGGGGACGTGGAAAAGACCTGATCCAAGGTATGGCCTTTGTCATGGGTTGGTCCAGAGAGTTAGGGTACAAGGCCTAGGGGGGCTGTGATATCAATCAATTTGATCGTCTCAGGGTCCGATCCCTCATCCATATGGAAATTAAAATCCCCGGCCAATACACAATGCTCAGCTCTCAGGACCAGCGCCGACATCGCCGCCTGGAGCTCATCAAAAAAAGATCCGACCGGACCAGGGGGCCTATAGACTAACAGCCCTTAAACAGATTGTTGAGGCGCCAAAGCTATTGAAAACGCGAGGGATTCAGAGCCTGCGATGGCATCCATCAGGATTATAGAGCAAGCGACAGATTTATTCACCACAAGTGCCACCCCCCCCCCCCCCCCCCCCACCCCTCCCTTCCGATCTATCTTGCCTAAAGATGTTGTAATCTGGGGGGATTGCAGCGGCGATGTCGGGATTAGACGACTCTCCTAACCATGTCTCTGTTAACATTAGGCATAGTGGCTTTTCAGTGGCAAGGAGATCAAAGATCTCCTGAGCATGTCTGCGAACTGATCTGGTGTTTAAAAGCAAGCAGAGATGCTTCACACTGTCCACCTCCCTGATCGATAGAGTGGCCGGGGCATTGCCTGGAAACGAACCCCAGCCTGGACATTTCCTCTTACCCCTATGCCGACCGGGGATGACTTTACAGCAAGCGCCTGAAGCCTTCTACAGAGACCGAAGCTCCAGTGATGTATAACAAACCATGATGGCAACAGGCGAAGATAATCCCGTAGAGCCTATCCCGCCCGCCGCTCCGATCGCCTCCTGGACGCTGACGAGCGCAGACGGGCAGGACTCTGGCACGACTCCGGCGCAGGTCCGGCGTGTCCGCAGTACGCGTCCGCTGCGCGGAGTCGTGACCGTTCTTTTTAAACGCTGCTAGAGCGCGTCACCCGCCTGGCCCACACCCAATATGGCCGCCACTAACCGGAATCCCAGCCCTCGGCGTTGATACTCGGCCGAGGGCGGTCCGGAGGCAGGGAAGGGGGGAAGGCACAAAGAGCACTTTAGGAGCGCTGACAAAGTCTTGGAGTGTTACAGTCTCTAGCGCGTATTAGTCAGGCGCTACCCGTCACACCCTATTAAAAACAAAGTACACGCTAAGATCTCACGCGCTTCTTAATCAAGCACACATATCACGCGAAGTAAAATTACAAAGTAAAAAAGGGCAAAGTGACAGAGAGAGACCTCCCGGCTTCCGCCTCAGGAGGGAAAAGGTGGCATCTGATGGTTATCCTGGAGCTGGCTCACTCTCATGTTTTTAAAGCGCTGCTAGAGCGCGTCACCCGCCTGGCCCACACCCAATATGGCCGCCACTAACCGGAATCCCAGCCCTCGGCGTCGATACTCGGACGAGGGCGGTCCGGAAGCAGGGAAGGGGGGAAGGCACACAGAGCGCTTTAGGAGCGCCGGCAAAGTCTTGGAGTGTTACAGTCTCTAACGCGTATCAGTCAGGCGCTACCCGTCACACCCTATTAAAAACAAAGTACACGCTAAGATCTCTAGCGCTTCTTGGCAAAACTTCCCAAGAAACATAACTTGAAGATGGCGTCGGTGTGATCGGTGCTGCAAGCTGTGTCTCTGCGAGGTCCTGACCTCTGGTAATCATGATGGAGATATAGACTCTGATATGAGATACTGCCGCTCATCGCCGTGGTTAATGTAGTGCAATGGATTCTGTACTACCCGGTACCAGAGACCTGTCTATGAGCCCCCTGTGAGCCACCTGTGAGAGAGTCTACGAGCGACAAACGAAGTGTGGGGAAGGGATGCACCTTAGCTGTCGGAACCTGCCGGAGCCTGCCGGAGCCTGCCTGCCTGACTGTCGGAGCCTGCCTGCCTGCCTGCCTGCTTGCCTGCCGGAGCCCAGCCCAGCCAAGGGATAGACACGGACACGGACACAGACAGACTGTACATGCGTAACAAGTAACAAGTAACAAGTAAGCTCCGATAAAACTGAGGAGGTCCTCTACGGCAGTCAATAAGCACACAGCATAATAAGCACACTGCGTGACACGGTTAAGCTAAATTGCACGGCTTGACACGGATAAGCCTAACTATCGGCAGTAACCACCTGCAATAAGGTGAAAAGTCTGTTACCGGCAATTAGCAAAAAGACTGTTAAAGGCTGTTAAAGGCTGCTAGAGGACTGGTGAGGGTGACTATGTGAAATTCTGCGAAAACTCTGAAAAGCCTATTCACACACTTACGCATTGTAGCTGCTGCTCGCATGCTTGTCTGCTTGTCTGCTTGTCAGTATATCGTCTATCGTCTATCATCTATCCTGCAGCAATTAATCAGAAGACATATACATAGCGTCCCGAGTGCTCTGTTGTCTGGAAGAAAACATACACTACACTATTAAACTGCTATTAACGATAAGATGCCGCACCGGATCTGGACAGGATCTATGAGAGCATGAGACTCAGTTTTATTTACGGCTCTTTAGCGGCTCTCTGCGGCTTTCTGCTTTCTCTCTGTTGCTTCATTTCCTCATTACTTCCCACTGTCAACTTACCGCGATCGGGGCTCATCGCTTCTCAACTGGAAAGGGCGCGGTGGGTGGCCTCGATTCAGGAGCTCAGAGAAGGAGAAATCTGAAATAGGTAAAGCCGCCGGCAATATTTACCAGGAGGGGGGAGAGGGGAAAGAGGAGACTGCCCGGGAGCTCACTGACATTGCCCCGATGCACTTGGTCTAACCACGAGGCAGATCGACTTTTTCCAAAGCCTCGGCGCTCCACTGCTCTCCACTGCTCTCCCGGGTCACGTTGTCAGGGAGACACCAGGGAAAACATTAGAAGACAGCTTTCGATGCGGGGCAAACATACACGGAGCTCACGGTTAGGGCTAGGCTTAGTCCCAGTGTGTCTCCATGCAGGCTGCTGCATCAGTGGGTTTGGTTGCCAAGAGAAAGCAATCCTGAGATACGTGTCTCTACTGTGGAGCAGTGGCACTGGGAAACGATTCTCTTGCTTGTCTCTGTGCTGGAGCTCATCAAAAGCAAAAACAAAAGAAAAATTAAAGGAAAACAGCCAGAGACTAAGAACTGTTGGGAAATTAAGCTGCTCATATGTGAAAGAAAGCTGCTCTTATGTGAACTGGTGTACGAAAAAACAAGAAAGACAGCAGCGGTGTCAGAGACAGACTCTGAAGAGTGAGAAGAGAGTGGCCGGCATGGCTGAAACAGAAGGCTATGAATCGCCCGTGCAAGCGCAGAGTGAGCTAACTGTGACAAGTACACGGGGGGCAGGTATTCGGCTCGAGGATGTAAGCATACAAGGCCCGGCCAATTTAACACGGCGACCGGAGACAAGAGGGACTAAAAATAAGGAAGAAAAATCTAAAAATATCGACAAAGATAAAGAGAGGCAGAAGGAACAGAAAGAGCAGAAAGATAAGGAGAAAGACAAGGAGAAAGACAGAACAAAAGATAAGACCAAAGAAAACAAAGCAAAAGATATGGCCAAGGAATATAACACAGAAGAGGGTCCTGATAACTTGCAGGCAGCAGCTAAGCTGGAATTACAGGAAAAAAAAGCCAAGCGGTTACAGGCGATTAAAAACCTGAAATCAGCGGCCAAAATTAGTGGTCAGGCCAACGAAGCTCAACCCCGGATCTCAACCATTTTTACACCAGTATCTAAGGGACAAACCCCGCAAGACAAAATATCAGAGATTGACAGCAATCCAAGTAACCTAAGTGAATTGCCCAAAACACTCAGTAATCGGAGTAAGATCCCAGCAGCGCT
Source organism: Lissotriton vulgaris (assembly GCF_964263255.1). Taxonomy (NCBI): domain Eukaryota; kingdom Metazoa; phylum Chordata; class Amphibia; order Caudata; family Salamandridae; genus Lissotriton; species Lissotriton vulgaris. The sequence goes on from NC_141694.1 coordinate 1,306,321,487, forward strand.
GAGTGTGAGAACCACGACTGGACCAGCAACAGAGACGTGCAGGGCTGAACCAGCCGAACCTAAAGGACCAGTTATAGATCTGACTGCACCACCACTCAAAGATTTTATACAAACAAAGAATCTCATTGCTCCAAATGCCTTGGTACAAATGCCTCTCAGCCCGAGTTCAGTAGAGTCGGAAAAGATGGATCCACCTAGAAGCCTCGAGGGAAATCCAGGCAATATAACCCTATTGCCAGATGGATCTGAAATTGAATCAGAGTCACTATCAGAGTCGGAAGTATATGAGACGGGGATGTCCACATCAAGCGAACCACATGGACTAAGCCAGGAACAGATACAATCTGAAAACTTAGAATCTTCTGACTCCAATTCCTACTCCAACTCTAAAAAGATGGATGATTCTTCTAAAGACAACAGTGCAAAGAAAAGACAAGATAAAAAGAAAAGAAGACAAAGGAGACATAATAAATTTATTGATGAAGATACCACGGATCAAGGAAGTAACACTGAGCGGATAGAGCATCGCCACAGGAATCCACCTACACAAGGCACATCAATGCCCGATCCAAAATACAACTTGCTAAGAGATACCAACGTATCTGACCATAAAACACCCGATGTGATGAGGGGCCAAACTGAACCATCCCTGGGCGATGTATTCAACTCAATTATGAAATTTCAAGAAGTCGTGAAACTTGACAATAAGAAACTTCAAGGAGCAATCAATAAGGTGGGGCAAACTTGTCTAGAAATATCAGATAGAATGGCATCGGTTGAGTTACGGACAGAGAGCCTCGAAAAGGATGTATCCTCTCTACAGAAACAGGGAAAAGAGCATGAAGGGATTGTGAGAGACCTGATGATGAAAGTGGAGGATCAAGAAAATCGGGCCAGGAGAAATAATTTACGCCTCTTGGGAATTCCGGAGGGAGTCGAGGGGACCAACTCCAGGGGCTACATGATATCGCTCTTTAAAGAATCTTTTCCGGAGCTCACCACCTGGGACTGGGACAAAGAAATCCAGCGGGCCCATCGCTTTCCGCTAACCCTCAATAAACGATCCCATTCATCAGAGAAGTACCCAAGAGCAATGTTGGTGTATTTTGGCAATTTCCTCCTACGTGAAGCAATATTTGACCTGGCACGCCCAACCCATAAAAGAGAACACAAAGGATATACATTTTTTAGCAGACCAGACTTTGCCCATGCGACAGTGGAAAGAAGATGGCGAATGCGACAACTTTTTGATCCTTTTGAACAGTTGGGAGCGACGGTATTTCTACAGAATCCTGCAAGACTGAAAATTATCTATAATGGTGTCACCAGAAGCTTCACTAGCGAACTTCAAGCACAAACTTATCTCGAAGAGATTACAAAAAATAAAGATGGCAAAGAAAAACCCAAAAAAAAGGAGGGGGGAAAAAATCCCTAAAAAATAGGTTGTTACTAAATATCTTTTTAACCAGGCAACCGCGGCATAAGGAATAAGACATCTTGAGAAAGCAGGAGGGAGGGGGGTATCTTATGTTATATAGACAGATGGTATGTTTATATACAATGAAGATAAGAAAATGTAAAATCGTCAAAAATATACCTCCCCGAAACTCCCACAGCGACAGGGGTCAGGATGCGGTGACACTAGCTGCCAACGAATCACTCGATGCCCACAACCTGGTTCCAAGGGAACCAGGCAGTCTCACTAGATGGTGGGGGGGTGGGGGGTGTAGGGACGGGGGGGGGATCCAACGGGGTTTTAGGGGGAGAGGGGAGGGTGGGGACAGGAATCGGATCTTACACAAGGAGCACAAAAAATATACAGGGGGAGATGGGAATGGAGGCTGTTGAGGAAAGGCTGGATCCAGGGCCCGCATTTGATCTATATGGTAACTTTGAAAGAGATGGATGACTAAATTGAAAATACTTTCATTGAATATATGCGGGCTGAATGATATTAAGAAGAGGCAGAAAGTGGCAGAAGGGTTTAAGCTATCTGCAGCAGATATTATATGTCTCCAGGAGACTCACATTGAGGGATCACAACAATATCTTCTGAAAACACTTGGATATAGACTTATCTCTGCTACATCCCAGGGGTCACGTACAAAAGGGGTAGCTATCTTGGCGAAGGGTGGAGGGATCCAGTTCTCGCGTTCAATCGCGGATAAATTCGGACGATTTGTGATAACTGAGTGCTGCTATAATAAAGGGAAAAATAAATTGACACTATGCACTGTTTATGGCAATATTAGTGATGATCAGGAAGTGATGAACAATATTTCTAACGAACTGGTACATTGGCCCCTCCCTATTATTGTCTGTGGAGATCTTAACATCCACTTACCTAACAAATGGTTAGCTGACCCAGGCTTTGTTTACAATGGTAGGAAACGAAAGGTATATCAATCTCTGAATGATTTGTGTGTATGTCATGGATTAATAGATGGGTGGTCAGAGACATACCCGGGGAATCCTGGTTATACCTATTATTCTTACCCGCATTCTAGACATTTAAGACTGGACTATATGCTCATGTCCTGTGCTTTAAAATCAACCTGCCAAATAAAAAAACACACGAGAACTCTCTCGGACCACAATCCTCTTGAACTGACTATAACAGTGGGGGCCAATAGACCCACAGCTACTAGTTGGACGTTCGAAAGAGCGCTATTGAATAATGAGGAATATTGCACGCATATGAGGAACTGGATTCCGGCCTTTCTGGAGGACAATTTGGGGTCCACCTCAATAGAAAATGTTTGGGACACTATGAAGGCATGTATCAGGGGTGAAACTATGCGATTCTCATTCCGACGTAACAATTTAGATAAACAAAAATTGAGGTCCCTGGAACAAAGTCTGCGGATCGCGGAAGAAGACCTGATCAAGGCAGTACAGGATGGCAAGAAGACAGACAGGGAAGTGAATAAGGTGGCAATAGCTAAAAACTGTATATCAGAAATTCTAATTGAGAAAGCAGTTGTGAGAGCAACTACCCGCAGGGAGACTATTTATGAATTGGGGGAGAAAATGGGTCATCATCTAGCGGTCAGAACTCGGGAAGAGATATCCGGTACCCTAATTAAAGCAATTAATGATCCTACGCTTGGTTTGAAGACAGATCCTGCAGATATTAGAAAAGCTTTTCAAATATTCTATCAGAAATTATATCATGAGGATGAGAATGCATGTGAGGATCCCATGAGCTATATTGAACCATCTATTACAGAGGGCTTGGGATTAGAAGATCAAGAAATCTTAGATAGTGCATTATGCTGGGAGGAAATCCTACTATCTATGAACTCCCTAGCAACTGGAAAAGCTGCAGGCTTAGATGGGATTCCGACTGAGTTCTATATAAAATTTATACCACAACTCAAGCCTATCATGACTGAATTATTTCAAAACATATTTGAAGGCGGGAATCCCCCGAAATCCTGGTCACATGCAAAAATAATAATTTTCCCCAAAAAAAACAAAGATCCCCAGGAAATGGGGTCGTATCGACCTATTACATTGATTAATGGGGATTCCAAAATATATTCCAAATTATTAGCGTCACGGCTAGCACCTCGGATTCATAATATAGTCTCTGAAAGACAACATGGGTTTATACCAGGGAGATCTACAACTGACCATGTGCAAAGAGTTATATCCCTCTTTGACTACACGGGAACGACAGGAGACCCTATGGCGCTCATACTGCTCGACGCAGAGAAGGCGTTTGATAGGGTCTCCTGGAAGTTCCTGTGGGCCGCCATGCGAAACTGTGGCATAGGTAAGAAATATATTACAGCGATCCAACAGCTATATGTTGATCCCAGTGCTAGGGTATTGATTAACGGGGAGTTAACCGACAATTTTAAAATTAACAGGGGGACACGACAGGGGTGCCCTTGTTCGCCCCTCCTTTTTGCCATCTACATAGATGGGTTCATACACAGGCTCGAAAAAAACGTGTTAATTGCCCCTATAAGTGTGCGCGGTTTAGAAACAAAATGCTTAGCGTATGCTGACGATATTGCTATTGTCACAGGGGATCCTACAACTGCTATGAATCTCATTGAGAATGAAGCACAGAACTTCGGTAGAGCTTCGGGGTACAAGCTAAATTCCAGCAAGACACTGCTCGTGCTTAATTCTAAGATTGTGATGAGAGACCCGAGAATAACTGATAAAGCAACATACTTGGGTGTTAGCATTAGTGCCAATGTTGAGAATATTGTAAATAACAATCTGGAGCCACTTATGCTACACACTAAGAGAGAATTGTCACGGTTAGATAACCTACATCTGTCTATCGGAGGTAGAACAAATTTAGTGAAGATGGTTTTTTTTCCTAAGTTTTTATATTTTTTTAGGGCAATTTGCTTGGAATTCCCACCACATGTATTTAAGAAAATAGATTCAATGTTCTCACAATTTTTATGGGGTTATAGTAAACCTCGGAGAGCACTAAAATGGATCACACTACCTAGAGAGCGTGGGGGGTGGGCGTTACCTAATTTCATGCTTTATTATTGGGCTACAGTTATGAATTACAGCACAAGATTGTTAAAATCTAACCCAGATGATTTGAGTATTCCTACACCACAAGAACTTATCCTAGGGAATGGGAGTACTGGCTGTCTCTGGCGGGACGTTAATGATGATCACCTTAAAAGGGTGAAATTCAAAACCATCAACAATGTGGTCAAAGTCTGGAGACAGGTCAAGAAATTACTTGGTCTTGGGCGATTTTCACATTACACACCGGTTCTTCAGAATTCAGATCTTCCAGAAATATTTCATGACTCTTATATACAGAGCTGGTGTACACTAGGGATAGAGCAACTCGGATGTTTCTACTCTACTCAGGGATTGAAATCATTTGATGAATTAAAAAAAGACTACAACATCCACAACAGGGATTTCTTTAAATATCTTCAAGTGAGAGACTTCCTGCTAAAAAAAGGGGGTGGTCGTATTAAATTTCAAATATGCCAAATCATAGAAAATATGCGCAACAACACGCCCCCAAGAATTGGCGAGATTTATGAAAACTTCAATACCTTGCTCCCAGATGATATGGACAAACATGGGGCGGAATGGCAAATTAAACTAGAAGTTCCACCTAGCATTCCACTTATGGCATATGACCTGTCACTTACTTACTTAATGTCCTTAAAATTACAGGCACAATTCTATAAAACATACTTTTCGATGTATTATACACCGTATAAAATTGCTAAATGGGGGACAGGTAAGGGCACTACTTGCCCGCGATGTGCATTTCCTGCTGCAGACATTGTGCATATGTTCGCCACATGTAATACTCTATCAAACGTAATAAATGAAATATCTGGGTTTCTTGCTGATATCACCGGCGCTGGGATTAACATAACAACTGAAGAGATTATACTGGGCATCACTAATAAAGATCGGCCTAGACAAGTTCAAGGGGTGATCTTCGTGGCAATGGCAATCTTTCGACTATGTGTCGCATCAGCCTGGCTCGATCCCATTCCACCATCCTTTTCCCAATGGAAGGCTAGATTACTTGCGACATGTAGCCTCGAGGTAGCCATTTATAAACAAAAGGGGCGTAATATTCGGCAGAGAGGCATGAAAATCTGGGCACCTTTGCTAGATTGGATACAGGCGCATTGAATATAGGATTCAAAAATGCCTTGGATAAATGCTAAAAAAATTTATCCACCAAATAACGCAACTGAACCTCATTGAGAATACCAATACCTGTCTCATTAAATCATCGCAAAATGAAATGTATGATCAATAGTGTATTGGGTTTTGATGTTAATATGGTTTATTTTTTTTTTTTCTTTTTTTTTTTTTTTCTGTTCTCTGTTACCCCCTCTTTAGGAATTTGTATTTGTGTAATGTAAATCTCTTTGTAAATAATATTAGAAATACCTGTCCTCATGGGGGGTGGGGGGGGGGGGGTGGGAACCAAGGGCTTTAAATAACATGTTGTAAAAATCTGAATAAAAAAGGTTTAAAAAAAAAAAAAAAGATCTCTAGCGCTTCTTAATCAAGCACACATATCACGCGACGTAAAATTACAAAGTAAAAAAGGGCAAAGTGACAGAGAGAGACCTCCCGGCTTCCGCCTCATGAGGGAAAAGGTGGCTTCTGATGGTTATCCTGGAGCTGGCTCACTCTCATGTTTTTAAAGCGCTGCTAGAGCGCGTCACCCGCCTGGCCCACACCCAATATGGCCGCCACCAACCGGAATCCCAGCCCTCGGCGTCGGTACTCGGACGAGGGCGGTCCGGAGGCAGGGAAGGGGGGAAGGCACACAGAGCGCTTTAGGAGCGCCAACAAAGTCTTGGAGTGTTACAGTCTCTAGCGCGTATTAGTCAGGCGCTACCCGTCACACCCTATTAAAAACAAAGTACACGCTAAGATCTCTGGCGCTTCTTAATCAAGCACACATATCACGCGAAGTAAAATTACAAAGTAAAAAAAGGCAAAGTGACAGAGAGAGACCTCCCGGCTTCCGCCTCATGAGGGAAAAGGTGGCTTCTGATGGTTAGTTCGGTCAAAGTACCAAATAACTGATCACACGAGATTCCAGTTGAATCAACATGTGTGGAGGGGATCCCAACAATGCGGGAGACACAAACTGGAATGATAATAATCCTATGTAAGTATGTTGTAAAAAGGGAATGTGCCCAAATTAATTCAGCGACCCCTTTGATTTTGACAAGAAAAAATCTTAGAATTGGTCCGTTAACTGTAGCCTCAGTGGATAATGAATTCTTCACCCATCAATTTAAGTCCAAGAAACAATTATGTGCAATGCTAAAACAAACAAACATCTACATATATCCATAGGTCCGGAACGTCTGTCCAGTAAAGGTATTACCTTACAAGATATATGACCCACATGCAACGTCACTCAGAGATGTATAATGTGACTATGATTCATGTACTCACCGAGTTTATTAAAGATGTAAACTCGACATGGCACCCTGCAGGTAGGTGTCCCAAGAACACAACCTATATTCACAGGAACAAAGTAAGGGAAACAAATAGCACCAAACAGGCTCTTTCATATCAAGCTCGATCATCAGAAAAGCCCCTGCGCCCAGCGTCATTACTAGTAAGTGAGTAACCCAGGCATAATGAAGTCAACCAGCGTTAGCCCATCGAGGAGAGCTTGCGTAAAAGAATAGAACACAAGCAAGCCCCCTTCCAACTCCTTACTGTTCCGAGGGAGAACCTCGTCCCACTGCCTGCTTCCGGATCGCCGCGAAGGTGACAGCGGCTTCCGGGAATTAGATGAAGTACCCTCGGTATCCTGCCGGCAGTTTGCGTGCTGAGCTGGTTACGTGGCTCCGCGTCTGACGTCATCACGTCTGTCGCGGGAGCCACGATAATCATGGGATACCGAGTCCCCAGTCGCGGGTGCCGGAAAAACAACCTGGCCATTCCTTTGGTGCAACTCAGCTTGCCCTAATAGGCTACACCGAGGACTCACAACAGGCTGGAGTCTGGAGTAGGAAGAATCCTCAAACCGCCTGCAATAGTGTTCAAAATGTGAAATGCCCGCCCCCTCAGATTATCCGCAAAAGAGGTCAGTGCAATGCAAATGCCAAGTGTACCGCCATATGAAAAGGTACAGAGTGACCCCTATGACAGTGCAATCTTCGTAGAGGGGGTGACAACATGAGTTATGCGCCCCGGGTGACACCAACCCTAGTGACGCCACTGAGGTGGGCAAAAAAGTATGGATTGGGATGCTGCCCGAGAGATTGCAGGTGGCTGAGATTATTTCAAGGATTCCATACATCACCTTGTTGTTCCACTTGAGGCAATTCAAACGTTCAAGCTCCCTTCAGTTCTGTAGCACAGCCTGTTGATGTAGTCTGGTTATCTTGGGAATGTCAATTGGAGAAGTTTGTCGTGCACACCTCGTTTAAAGTTCAGGTAATCGTTTTTTAACTTGGTTTTTATGCTTAATGCGTGCGCCATGGGATACGTGATCCGCCCCTTTATTCACGTAAACGTTTACAACAGTTGAGTGATGGAGTCGAGTTCCACTCCAATCCCAGCGCACAGCATCAGACTTGTTTAGTAACTTTTCACCAAATTCAGTAATTCCAACTCGTACTCTCAAATTATTCTTCGTTCGGTTTTTATTTTTCAAATTCATTTCACACGTGATATGCGCATGTGTTAATAACTTCTCATGACACGGATATGCTCCAGGCCTTTTTCCGTGCACGTTATGCCAACAATAAACATCCTTGGTTGTGAGATTTAATATACCCAATGCATTTCGGATTGTTCAAAATCCTTCATCAGGGGTTCACTACAAAATAAAAGACATTGCTGTCACCATCTTGGGAATGTACACATAATTGCACAACAGGCCCAAAGAATGCTATTGTATTTGTATAAAACTAATAAAATTCTTTGAAATCAAAAAATAAACTGTTTTTTGTATTGCAGTGTAATGTCCATTTCAGAACTTAATGCTATTCCTTCTGAAGAGTCCAAAATAAAAAAGAAAGGACCATTGAGAGGAATACTTGCTGAAGATGGTGACAAGATACGTGTACCAAATATGGAAAATGGAAGAGAGGAAGAAGAGATTTACCAAAAGAAGACTAAAGTGAAAAAGACAAAGAATAAAGCAAAAAATGGTTTGTATAGTGAAGATTTTTTGTTATTATCTGCTACAGAATGTCACTTAAAACAAAAGTGCCACTGTCTCTAAAAAGAGAAACCATGAAATTTGTTCCAGCTAACAGGAAAGCTAACATTAGATACCTATGGCACTGAAGTGCCAAACTACATTTCCAGTAGAGTGTACCGACTCCCATCACTGAGCAAGGTGTAATACAGGCACAACGTTGGTTGTTATTGTTTGCAGCTTTTTGGCAGCGTTGACTATTTGTTGAAGTGGGTCTGATGATAAAGCTCCCTTGCATTAAACATTCATACTCGCTTGTCTGCTTTTTTTGTGCCCAGAAGTCAGGAGACTGAATCTTAAGTTTTCTAGATTGCAGCAATCGCCGTTTACCAAGAACTAATTTCTCATATAGCAAGATTGTGCTAAATTTTTCACATGGGTCCTAATGTTTTGTGGTGAACATTTGTTTTGAATGAAAACGTCACAATATTGACCATAGTTATGGTTCAGTTCTTTAGTTCACAGGAAAATCGTTTTCTGGTTCAGAAATGTTAGCCCATTTGACAAACCTGTTCAAAACAAAATGTAGCCTCCTAAGTTTGATCTTGCAAAGTTTAATGCAAACTGGTTTAAATTCCACAGGGAAGATATTTTGGAGGAAAAAACTAAAAATCATTGAATGGAACAAAACTAAATTTGACATCAAGACCGAGCTTATGCCAAGAAAGGGTTTACACCCAGGAACTGTGAAGAAGGTGCTCAAACCATGACGTGACTATAAATTCTAGAACAACTTGGTTAAAAATATCATGGTTGTCTACTCAATTCTTAAACAAATGTATGCCATGGACTATGCCCTGCGTACTGTTGCCTGCTCAATGTTTCAGTGCATTATGAAAGACAAAAATCTGACCTGCTATTCATTGTTGCTGTTCAATAATTAAACGGTTTGCGACCTTTATCCAATTCGAATGGTCTTACGAAATGTAATTACTTTGTTTACAGAAAACTATTTATGTCAGACCATGTCTTTTCAAAAGATACACTACATTAGTGAAACTGTGGTCATAAAACATACATTATATATACAAAACAAACCAAATCACAACATAAATGTGTTGAATCAGAATTATGTACCAGTCATATTAATTCATACCAAAACAACCGATTGCGTCAACATGAATACATCATTTTTTAAAAAACACTGCAATGGCTGTTAAACTACTGGGAATTCATTTGGGCAGCTTGCGGGCATCTAGCATTTGACGCACAATGCTCAGCATAGACAATTGTCATTTTAATAAACCGAGTAGAAGGTGAACTCCGACGCGTTTCGAGTCACTAGTCATTTGAGGGTTCTCTTCAGGGATTGGGACTGGATAATCTGCATAGATACAAGTTCCAGGAATATTTTATTAAAGTTACACAACATCGCTCTTAGTGTTATTTCAGCTACGTTCTCATGCTAGTTGATAGAAGTAGTGGGGAATACCTTAATTTGTGAAGTCACGCCTTTTTGATGACAATAGATATTTTTCAGTCATAACTAGGGACATGGGGATATTTTTATTTTAGAGCGACTGAATTCGCTGAACATAGTTTTTTTAATTATAAACATAGAAGGAGGTTGGACGTACATTGTGTTTGTTTTATGGAAAGGGTGTTATGGGAGGAATGGCAGAGGTTTGCACCTATTTCCAACAAGCCTGTCCGGTTGTGTCCCGGGGTATAATGCTGCAAGAAAACAGGAAGGCTGTTTGTCTCAAAATCACATCTTAACGTGGAATCAAAAGTGGACGTTAACAGCCTCGAGCACTTATGTGGTGCAATGTTTCGAGTGATAGCCCCGTGTGGGAATTTCACGGCTGGCACAATTTAATTAAGCCGAAGGCTCCAGAGGAAACAATGTTGCCATTTTGCATTCGCAGATTCAATCTTCTAACGTACTGTGAAGAAAAACGGGTGAGCCATTAGTCATGTAGATCAACTATGTGGCGGTTCGTTCATCTAAAGCCGAGGCGGCTTTTACCTGATTAGTAGCGAATTCAGCTTCAGTTGTTAAAACGCTCCTCTAGCAAAGATGGTTCAAGCTTTGCACTCTGCAAACTGGATATCCGGAAATAGTACCGAACGAATAGCAATGGCATCAACTGCATTATGGACTTTGTAGTATGAAGCACGCTACAGGCCAGTCGTGCTTCTTTTACCACTGATTGACGTTCCGTTCGATGAATAAAACTAGAGCTATGACAGCTGTTTCAAAGCAATTTACCGTTACATCCGCTGGACCTTTCTGGTTGTGGGGATATATAGGACTTGTAGGTTCACCAATAACCTGACGAACCCAAAGCCAATAACTGAGCAGAGTCTTGGAATGGTTTTTGATTTATGTACAGAGTATATAGCAATTCATGTGGGAAAATATATACATGGAAAAATCGGTATGAAAGACACCTATGTATTTCTGAAATTGGAACAAAATATAGAGTTTAGAAACAGTAGATATTTGTACATTTCCGAAATTGGGAATATTCATACTAGTTTGAGAATTATAGGTAATTTTTCAAAATAGCTTCTTTTTTACACATTGTCTTTCATTTGGAAGGCAGAAATCCATCGAAAGTCAATAGGTAATAACAGTTGCTTTACAATTCTGTGTTACCCTAAGTCTCCAGATTAAAATGGTACCTCACTTGTGTGAGTAGGCCTAGTGCCCGCAATAGGAAACTGCTCAAAATGCAATGTGGACACACTTTATTTTTACAGTGAAAACTGACCCTTTTTTTGTAGAGTGCCTAGCTGTAGATTTTAAACCCTAGCTCTGCCGGCACCTAGGTAAATCTAGCAAACCTATACATTTTTGAAAACTAGACACCCAAGGGAATCCAGGCTGGGGTGACTTGACTGGCTCTCACCAGATGCTATTACTCAGAATCCCTTGCAAACCTAAAGATTTGTAAAAAAAAAACACATTTTCCTCACATTTCTGTGTTGTAAAGTTCTGGAATTCTGTGTGGATCCACAAAATTCCCCCCACCCTGCATTCCTCAAAGTCTTCCAAGAAAATGGTACCTCACTTGTGTGGGTATGCCTAGTGCCCGCGACAGGAAACGGCCAAAAACGCAACACGGATTCACCACATTTTCACAGTGAAAACGTATCCTTTTTTTGCAAAATGCCTTGCTGTAGATTTTAAACCCTAGCTCTACCGGCACCTAGGGAAACCTAGCAAACCCATACATTTGTGAAAACTAGACACCCGTGGGATTCCAGGGAAGTATGGCTTGTGTGGATCCCCCAACGGTTTTCTTACCCAGAATCCCCTGCAAACCTGAAATTTAGCTGGAAAAATCACTTTTCCCACACATTTTTGTGTGGGAAAGCTGTGGCATCACTGAGCTGACACAAATTCCCTACCTCCCAGCATTCCCCCAGGTCTTCCGATTAAAAATGGGGCCTCTCTCTTGTGGGAGGCCCAAGTACCTGCGACAAGCAAGGGCCCAAAACGGATTGAGGCAACATCAAAATTGCCTATCGCAAAACAACCTGGTTTTGCAAGGGGGGTCACCTGGGTTTTTGGCCCTGTGCTCGGCGGCCAGCTAGGGAAACCTATCAAACCCACACATTTCTAAAATAGACACCCAGGGGATTTCAGGGAGGTATGGCTTGCGTGGCTCTCCCAACGTTTTCTTACCCAGAATCCCCTGCTAACTTCAAATTTATCAGAACAAAAATCCTTTTTTCCACACATTTTTGTGTTAGAAAGTTGTTGCATCACCGGGTTGACACAAATTTCCTACCACCCAGCGTTCCCCCACGTCTCCCAATAAAAATGGTGCCTCACTCGTTTGGGAGGCCCTAGTACCCGCAACAGGCAATGGCCGAAAGGATTTTGTGATAGGCAATTTTGATGTTGCCTCAATACGTCAAGCATGGGGGCTGAGAGACTGAATTTAGCCCCAAAAATATGGGGAGAGCAAAGGCCCTTGCCCAAGGAGCCGCTCCCCTCTCCCTGGTGCCTAGAGAGTGGATCCCTGCTTGGGGATTGCCCCAGGGGTCCAAGCAGGGATTCACTAGGGAGGGGTACCATTGGGAAAGGGAGATTCTCCCCTTTCCAACGATATCTCTCCCAAGTGTTACGGTGCTCAGGGGGCTGAGATAGCCCCATGAGCACTGAAACAATAAAACTGAAACTAAGTTTCAGTTTGGTTTTGAATCTAATAACGACAGCAGGCCATGCGCACCATAGTCATTAGATTGAAAACATGTTAGGGTCCTTTCGAGGTTGGGGAAGATACATTTCGGATTCACAAAGCAGACAGTGACATATATATAGATTCCTAGACCCACTGATTTCAGGCTTTTCTTAAAAACTGCAGAAGGGATTTGCACCAAACCAAACAAGTTGAAGATGAAAGAGGTGAAGGATACAGAAGTGCACTGTGACACACAAAACCTTACTTGATTCAGGATGTGTGAATGACAATATTTGCTTCCCACATCTCTCACAGCTTCAAGCCAGTTTCAAGCCAATTTACATACAGCGCCAGAAAGTCTTACTTAAACATCAGATACGGTAGGCGCGGCTGTTTAAAGACAGGCCCTTACGCATACAAGGCTACTGCACAGCCTGAGCTACAGCTACTTGCGCTCAGTGAATGCCCAAGAAATATTATAGCATAAACAATAAAAGTCATTACAAGGTTCAGTATTGCCACAAAAATATAGAGCCCTTCCAGCGCCCCAGCTACAGCTAGCTATACACGCTTAGTAAATGTGCCCAAAATATCATAAAATAAAAAGTCTAAATTAGTAAAAAGTACTAATTGGAAGTGACGCAGAAATGTAGAAAGTTATAAACACATACCAATCCCCCACTTCAAAAATAAGTAAGCATTTTCTCATCGCATTTTTTTCCCTTTTGAAAGGTCAACATAATTTGTCTGCATTTCGCAACTAGCTTCCGATAACCTCTGATGCTTGATTCTCAATAACAATATAAATGGAAAGACGCTTCTTTGCGCGTTGGTGGCTGTGATTTGCTCGAGGAACTACACTGTCAGGCCAAAAGCTATATAACTGAGCAGTGAGCGCAGCGAGCAGCTGCCGGCATGTCGGCATGTTGATAGGAGTACGCAACGAGAGGTGGTGGAATCTCCACCGGATTAGTATTTCATTAAAATTATGTGCAGAACTCAATAATTCAATCTCTCAACAGACAAGTACATTTATCACAAGTTATAGTTAAAAAAAAGACTAGCGAACTGAGTCTACTGCACCTGTCAATGTGACCGAAATCAGAGTGGAGCAATGGCATAGTGCTATTTTACATCCTGATTACGTCAAAGCACTGGCATCAGACAACACAAAGAAACGGGTAGAACAGTCCCATTGAATGCTTATGTCACTCTTAGAATCAGCGACACTGTCCTTATTATCCAAAAGGGTGAATGGTGTTCCATTACTTTAAGTACACCAAACAAAGAGAGAGAGGATGTGACGTAAACACCAGGCGCTGCTGAATTTCGAGCTAGGGAATCAGGTTCCAGTCTCGGCGTCGGCTCTACATTCTGCGATTCTGGGCAAAGCACTTAATCTGAATAATCTCCCCACCTATTGACAAATAAATGTGCTCATGTAATGTAAGTGTTGCTGATGTAAAGCACTCTGAAACTTACAGGTCAAGTTTGCGCTGTATAACATTGCAACAAGCAACAAGCAGAACCACCAAAGACACAAACTGGGCTTGTAGAGCAGGAAAGTGCAGCAATAAAAACAAGCTCTTGGCATTGCTGTGGGGAGGGGGGAGGAGAAATGCGAGACACGGCCTGGCGGCCGTGAAAAGTGTGAAGCAGGGGGCGGGGGAGGAGAAATGGGAGACACGGCCTGGCGGCCGTGAAGTGTGAACAAGCAACAAATGGCTTTCATGTGGTGATGCGAGGCAGGCGGATAGAAGCGCGTTCACGAGACCACATACACTTCTGGAAATCCGCATTTTTCAGAGCTTAGTTTAGCTCTTAGTTTAGCCCCAATAGTCTCGTCTTATTAATTCCTTGCGGAATGGAATAGGACGAGACCTTTTCATCCCAAGGTTACAGTTATTCCTGTCATAATTGTATCTGCTTTAGAACAAAGTTTCCACGTAGAATTTTAAATGGGAACAACAACTTGAGATTCACTTATAACTTCTCTCCTTTTGTCTAAATATCTCAACCCTTTCCAAGATTGATCTACAAGAAACAAATGTGTTTTTTTCCTGAAAAGTGTGTAGATTGGTCAAACATAGCTAAAGTTATTCTTAAAATAAAAAAACCTTCTTAGTATGAAAACTTCCCATAAATACAAAATGTCGCTGGCGACCCAATAAAGTATGCAAGTTACTCTTTGTTTATTTTTCACGTACTATTTAACTGTGATACTGTAAGCATGACATTATTTTTGTACAGGGAAATATTTATCGGAAAAGGTTAAGTTAAGGATCAGGTGATACTGTCTCATTTTCTTTAATAATTGTTCATTTATATTAAAGAATTGGTATTTTAGAGAAAACATTTGCTGCAAAAGAACATTTGTCTGTGGAAGTGAAGGATTCTGCAGCTGTTGTATCCAATGTTTTGGTTATAATGGGCTCTGACTGCAAAACATATTCAAGTAGGTACCGCTGATTAGGCAATGAGGTTTGATGCTTTTATTATTTAACTGCATTGTTGTGCCCTTAAAACGAAGTGGCTGGGAAAAATGAAAATCAGTCTCTGGAACTATTGTTCTAGCCCTTACTTTGGACGAAATACACAATTTCCCGAAACTATTTATTTACCTCTAATTGTAAAAAGGGATATGATGCTTTTCCAGCATTGGTAACATTCATAGATTTAGTTATTTCACGTTCATGAGATTAGTAGCTTATCGGAGCTTCAGCTGTGCTATAAATTATTTCAAAGGTTATGTTTCCATCCATTGAAGAAATTAGCAAAATAACCCAATCACTAATTGGATTTTCATTTGACTTGTAAAACTCGATGGAAATATTCTCAACGTGAAAATCTACAAAAGATATATCAGTTGGAGAAGCATATGTAGATACGTTTTCTTTTTCGCATGTCTGGCTTTGGTTCTCAATTACCTTTTTTGGCAACACATTTTTCCATCCACAAATTACAAGTCGCAGCTAGGGATGAAAAATGCTCCACTGTCTTGACATTTCATATTTTAGCTGTTGAACCCTTTAGTTACATTCAAATTACAGTTTACGTACATGTTTGTTTTCTTTCAGTTTCAGAGAGTGATCCGGTTGTCATTGCTGAAAACGCTATGGAAAATGAAATGTACTCCAAAAGTTTAATATATGAAAAACTTGTCTTGGGAATTTTCATCCATCGAACTGATAAACTTAAAAATGATATGATAGTTTTACATCCAACAGTAAAGATTCACGTCATCGATGAAAAAACCGGACTACACGTCAAACAGGATTATGGGTAATTGCAGAATTTATAGAATGTATTTTATGTGAAACACATGCCACGTAGAAGATATATTCGAGTAAGACTTTGATGGAATTTCTCAGTGTGATACTTACTGAAGCAAACAAAAAATGTAAAAGCAACATAACGCTGTACAGGTATTTGGCATCTAGCTTGTAGAGAAGAAATAATTGCAGTTTATCTTGAGGAAGCAGATAACATACACAGTAAAGAAAATGGCATCTGTTATGATACTACCTAGAAAATCACTGTCTTAAAAACGTATTTGTGTTCATAAAAAATGAGGTGTGTTAGACGGCCACATCCACTTCTCTCCATGTCTCCATGTATACGTGATTCAGTTTGCAAATTCATTCAATGCACCGGCTTGTAGTATACTCCATAGCTCTCCCACAGCTAAAGAACAGTAGGGCTAGACACATGAATTGTGAATGGAATTATATGAGTAGGACCTCTGGAACTTTATGATTTGCTGTAGGCTTTTTTCAGTAGTCAAATATCTCTGCTGATCCACAATTCATACATAGCAAGTATGGGACTAAGGGCCAGATGTACGATGGTATTTTGCATGCGCAAACGGGTTTGCAACCCGTTTGCGCATGCTAAAAACCTATGGCCAATGTACAAACACTATTTTATGAGTCGCAAAATAAATTGCGACTCGCAAAATAGTATTTAGTGACTCTCTATTAGAAAGGGGTGTTCTCTTTCTAATAGCGACCACAAAGCCATGTACCAATGTTTTGCAACTGCAGTTGCAAAACACTCGCAAATTACCACCATCATGGAGTTGCAAATGGGAAGGGGTCCCCAGGAGACCCCTTCCCCTTTGTGACAGGCTACAAAAATAATTTTTAAGGGCAGGCAGTGCTCCCAGGGATCACTACCGGCCCTTAAAAAAATTTAACAAAAAGTTTCATTTGTTTTTATGAATGCATCCCATTTTATAAAAGCATCAGGCTGCATTAAAAAACATGCTTTATTGAAAAGCGGTGCCAGACATGGAGGTCTGCTGAGCCCTGCAGGCCACCATCCCTGGGAGCCATTGCAAATGGGGTTGCAAATTGCGAGTGGCTCATTAATATTCACGAGCTTCGTATTTTGCGACCCCATTGGGAATCGCTAAAAGTGTCTCTGACACTGTTGTACATTCTTAATTGGGACTCGCAATTTGCAAGTCGCAATTGAGCTCAAATTGTGAGTCGCAATTTAGAGTGGTTGTACATCTGGCCCTAAACGTAGATCAGTTTCTATTCTAGGTATGAACTTAATGTTTTTTCCTGTTTAAAAAGCTTTTTATTAAGGAAGCAACAATTAAATGAGAAAAAGTCATGGAAAACCAAAATATGTATAATATAATAAATAGACAAACAGACAATACGCAAAATAGAAAGCTTTTTTCATTTTAGCAATAGTAAAGGAAAGAAGAGGGGGGGAAGAAAAAGGGGTTAAAGGGGAAGTATATAGTGCAGTACTATAATTGATGATCATGAGATTATATTATAGACTTCTTATAACACTACAATATAATAGGCTTAGATACTATTAACCTTACCTTATCTCTTGCAAGAGGTAGGCAAATATACAAGCATAAGAAATGTAATAACCAAAAAGGGGAACAAATATTGTAGGGGAAAAAAAAACAAATGATCTATTGAGGTTGGAAATTTTCAGAACGATTACGTGATCAGGAGTTGAAATCTTAGTTAAATACTTGGTTAATGATGACAAAAATAAATCCATATTTACTCCAGTATTAGAGCTTTCATAGATTGAAATGCCTGAATCATTCCCAGTCGTTGAGACAGGAGTCTCCGGTACATAAAAAAGCAATGCTTAGTGTATAGCAAACTGAAAAGAGGCCTAGGCCCCTTTCCCTTTTGCAACCCATAACCTTCGTTATGTAAAAAGAGAACAAACTTATCTCTAGACCAATCAGATCACCTCACCCTCTAGAACACTCCAGAGAGAACCTTTTGCCCCTCAGATTTTCTACTGCACGTTGTGCTAGGGAGTCTCCTTTGAGCTTTGCTCAAACTCTGTCTTTTTAGCCTTTTTGAGGAACTTTGTTCTTTCATCTTCAGTTGGATTTGATAATACTTTGGACTGTCTTCAAGTACATTCTTTGAGGAATGTCTGGGAAAGAGAAGAAAGGTCTATTAGAGCCTGTGCTACTTGTTCAAAGAAGAGGCTCTACACTGATAACACTCATGCTGACTGCATTTACTGTCTATACCCTGATCACCAGGCCAAGGACCTTTCTCTAGTAAGACTCTTAGAGATCGTGAGGGACACCTTTTGATATGGCTTCAGAAACTAAAGGACAGAAAGGAGGTTATCTCTAGTGGCAGCGATGAGGGATCCTCCTCTACATCTAGGAGATCTCAAAAGAGAAGAAAATCTCCTCAGACTCATTCCTCACAGGAACGTCCTGGGAAGGCCCTCAAAAAGACCACTCATGGGTCTTCTGGGCGTAGTCCTTCAAAATCTCCTCAATCTAAGGAAAAGGAGAGTAAAGGACACACTTCTAGTGAAAAATCGTCAAAGAAATCTACTTCTGTTCCTTCAAAGTCACCTCCTCAGGTCAAATAGCCCTTCAGAAAGCGGTCTTCTATGCCTCCTGAGGAGAAATCTAAAAAACCTGCATCGTCGACGGGATCGTCGAGGAATAAACCATCGTCGTCGATGATGAAGATAGAGGTAAAGCAAAATTGCAAAGTCACCATCATTGCCTATTGTATCAACGGCGTCAGCGTAGACGGTTGCGTTGACGCCGGTAACATCGGCGACAACATCGACGACGATGGCAGCGGTGACGGCGACCATGTCGACGACTGGATAGTTGTCGACGGTGACGACGACGGGGTCGTCGACGGTTACTATGTCGTCGACGACAGAGAGCGCCCTACACCTGATGTCGACTACGGCATCGACAACAGTAGTGTCGACGGTGATCTCGACGACGGGCTCGTCGACAAGAGAAATTCCAGAAAAACAGCTGATTGTCTGTAAGAAGGGGATTACGCCAGAGGTCACCTCCCCGAGCAAAATTACTCCTCTGGTTCCATCACATCTACTAAAGGAGGAGGATTCAGAAGGGGAGGAGGATGACTGACCCTTTGGTTATGCCATTAGTCCATCACAACTACATGTAAAATGCCAGTAGGATGATTACGAAGAGGGATATGGAGAGTGCCATCCTATAGAGGCGGTTACCAACAGATACCCCTCTTATTCATCATCATCACAACAATACTGTCAACAGTAGGGGCAGAGACAATCGGGGAGCTATACTAAGTCCGCTCCTAGAGGAGGAGGGGGTCGTCAAGGAAAAGATAATAATAGAAGACAATGACAACCTCCGGTATCTGGCATCATGTATTCCTCCCCCTCCACAAGTCCCCCTGGGTGGAAGATCTACATCATTGGCAGACAATAACTACGGACAAATGGGTCCTCAACATCATACAATTCGGACATACTCTAGAATTTCTTCAATTCCCCCTTGCACTTCACCTACAAGTCGAGAGATCAAACATTTATTTCAAATGCGCCGAGAAATTCGGACAATGCTCCGAAAGGGAGCGATAGAACCAGTGCCGATCTACCAGAAGGGGACGGGATTTTATTCCGGTTTCTTCCTGGTCCGGAAGAATGCTCTCTGATATTAGACCTAAGATCAATAAATACTTACCTCAAAAAACAGTAATTCCGGATGGTGACCCTCCATGACATTCTACTGCTTTTAAACCCAGGGGATCATATGACCACCCTAGACTTGCAAGATGCATATTTTCATATCCCCATTCATCCTTTCCTCAGAAAGTATCTTCGGTTTCCAGTTGCCGGAGACCATTACCAGTTTAGAGTGCTGCCATTCGGCCTCAAGTCTGCCCCGAGAATTTTTACGAAATGTCTAGCGCCAGTGGCGGTCTTTCCCAGAAAACGAAAACGCCAAGTATTTCCATACCTGGACGATTGGTTGATAAAGCACCATTGGAAGCTTCAGCTCAGACTTCAACTATGGCATGCATGCAGTTGTTTGCTGAAGTGGGGCTGACTTTGAAAATGGAAAAATCACCCCTTCAGCCTTCAAGAAAAATCACATTCCTAGGGGCAATTCTGGACACCTTAAAGAACAAAGCATTTCCCTCCACAGAGAGGCAACTGGGACTTGTAACTCTGGCCAAGGAGTTCAAGAGAAAAAAGTGTCTTTCAGTACGCATGTCCTCGTGCATACCTCTATTCCTCTTTGCCGACTAAAAATGCGTCCATTGCAGGAGGAGCTGGATCTACAATGGCACCAGGCAAAGGGATCCTTCGAGGACAAAGTGAAAGCCATGCCAGCTATGCTGCAGGCAGTAACCTGGTGGATCCAAAGCAGAAACATCTCTGTGGGTCTTTCCTTCATTTCCGAACCGGCTCCATTGGTGATTACCACGGATGCATCTTTGGAAGGATGGGGGGGGAAGTCCCTCAGGATCTGCAGGTCAGCGGTCGCTGCAAATTGCAAGACCAACAACTTCACATCAACTTGTTGGAGCTAAGAACAGTAGGCTTGGCGCTGCTGTCTTTCCTCCCAAGAATTCGGGGAAGGTCTGTTTTAGTGATAATAGACAACACAACCGCGATGCACTACCTCAACAAACAGGGAGGCACAGGACCACTCTCCCTATCGCGGAAAGCACAAAAGATATGGGAATTGGCTGTAGAACACAGAGTATCTCTAAAGGTGGTGCACCTTCCAGGAGATCAGAACATCAAAGCGGACACTCTCAGCAGACAGAAATGGACCTGCCACGGGTGGGAGCTCAACGAGGACATATTATTAAGAGTCTTTAGCGAATGGGGAGTTCCGACAGTGGATCTGTTTGCAACAGCCCAGAACAAAAATGCCGGTTCTTCGCAAGCTGGCATCATCAACAGTGATCATAGGGGAATGCGTTTTCGATGGCATGGTCAGGCGTCTTTGCCTACGCCTTTCCACCGATTCCCCTCCTGCCACGGGTGCTCACGAAGATAAAGAAGGAACCGTGCAAGATAATACTGATAGGCCCTTGGTGGCCCAGGCAACACTGGTTCATAGAGTTGCTCCTATTGTCGGAGAATCGTCCAATTCGTCTACAGCCGATCCCAGCACTCTTGACTATGTCCCAGGGACAGGTGCTTCATCCAGACCCGAAATCACTGCGATTAGCGGCCTGGCTCCTGAATACCGTGAATGTCACGAATTAGAGATTTCTGCAGAATGCAGAGATATACTATCAAAGGCCAGGGCTGAGAGCACAAATAGAACGTACAGGATGAAATGGAAAAGAGTCTGTTTATGGTGCCAGGAAAACAATCTCCATCCTCTGAGGCGCACAATAAATCATCCCATATATCCTGATGCTAGCGAAATCTGGTTTAGCCCATGCCTCTATTAAGGTGCATCTGGCGCAGATCACTCGATAAAAGAGAACTTCTTCAGGTCCATCTCTATGGTCAGAGAGAATTATAAAACAATTCATGAAGGGATTATTTAGGGCCTTCTCCCCTATAAGGCCTCCACCACCGCTCTGGCAGTTGAACATTGTTCTTCGAACCAATTCACAGGGCGGATCTTAAATTCTTATCCTGGAAAGTGGCCCTCCTGATAGCTTTCACTTCAGCCAGGAGAGTGGGGGAAATGCAGGCTCTCGCAATTCAGGAACGCAGTTCAGAGAGGACAGGATTGTCCTCAGGACTAATCCCGAATTCATTCCAAAAGTACCAACAGATTTTCATCTGAATGAGCCATTGATCCTTAAACAGTTTTTCCCTTAACTGTCGACGGCTGCAGCGAAAACTTTCCATTCTTTAGATGTTCAACGCTGTCTGAATTATTACTTACAAAGACCAAAGCCTTTCAGGAAATCTACCCAATTATTTGTGGCTTTTAGTGCACCCAGGAAGGGGTTCCCATTGTTAAAACGGGATATTATCTGGTGGATTTCAATTGCAATACAGTACTGTCATCAGGGGGCTGGGAAGCCGTTAAATGCATGTGTTCGTGCACATTCCACGAGAGCAGTGTCCACCTCCACTGCTTTATTTTCAGGCGTACCTATCCAGGATATCTGCAGGGCTGCTACCTGGAAGATTACGAATACTTTCACCAGACATTACTGCCTTGATGCACCTCCAGAGAAGGATGTGGCAGTGGGACAAGCAGTACTGAGGAACCTTTTCCAGTAACAGAGAGCCTTCTTTACCATCTCTCCTTCCTTGGTGGGTAATATAAGCACATTTTATTATCATATGTTGTATTATATATGATTTATAAACGGTTATCTATATATATATTTATGTCTGGCTACTACTATTGTTAGATGACTTATCTTGCCTAGTTCATGGTTTTGGGTGACATAACAAAATGTGCTATGATTTACTGCTCGCTATTTTGATTTAGGCATGTGAATCTATGAAAGCTTTAATACTGGAGTAAGAAAACAAGTTACTTACCTGTAACTATAGTTCTCCAGTATTGGAAGCTTTCATAGATTCACATGCGACCCACCCTCCTCCCCTGAGAGGCTCTCCTTGGATTTAGCATGAAAGGGGTCTATGGCACAAGTGCGCGAACATCTGAGGGGCAAAAGGTTCTCTCAGGAGTGTTCTAGAAGGTGAGTAGATCTGATTGGTCTAGAGACAAGTTTGGTCTCTTTTTACATAACGAAGGTTATGGGTTGCAAAAGGGAAAGGGGCCTAAGCCTCTTTTCAGTTTGCTATACACTAAGCATTGCTTTTTTATGTACCGGAGACTCCCGTCTCAACGACGGGGAATGATTCAGGCATGTGAATCTTTTAAAGCTTTCAATACTGGAGATCTACAGTTACAGGTAAATAACTTGTTTTCTTACATATGGTTCAACAGAAGAAGCAAATTCAATGTCTGATCTATGATAATTTCAGAGAGCGAAAAAACGTTTTATGTAATATCCCTCTATTAAGATGAGATTTTCATTTAATGATAAACATAAGAGCAACTCATAAGTAAAGAAACTCTACCATAACTACTCCTACAATTCTGAATATGTTTTGGATTTTTATGACAAAATCATAAAAAATAAGCAAAGCGACGGGACATTTGTATACACACATATATAGTGTACAACTACACTTATTAACGAATATGAGATGTGAAGTGAAAACAAACAATGTGTTTACATATATATCACAACACAGTTAAGACATAACCATTACTCTTATATCAAAACTATACATTTAGACACAGTGTGAGATACACGAAAAGTGTGATTCAACACAACAAGGAATTAATCCTCTTACTCACTATTGGTCAAGTTGATCAATAACACTTGTAAGTATGCGTCGTAGGTTCGACCCCTGGGAATTGATGTGATTGTGAAAACATCTGCTTGAGGTCTTCCTCAGGACTAAATAAAATGTCAGTGTGTTCCATTTTAAATAAGGTTCCACCTGGATATCAAAGAAATTAATAAGCAGCATGGCAGCTTGTATATAAGAAGAGGTTGACCTTGTTTTGTAAAGAGGCTGCTTCTCCAAGTTCATTCTTCAGCATTGAATGCTTCAGAGGTCTGAAGGCACAAAATAGTATCCTGACTTTTTTGGAAGTACTTTACAGAGGCAGACTGCCCAACAGTTATTGCCTACAAGTATTTCAAGTATCTGATGTCCACGAGCACATGACACCGGAGATCATGAAAGCATTCTGTGCCATTTACTAAATCAACCACCAGACAAGAGAAAATCTTTACAAAACAAGGTCAACCTCTTCATATATACAAACTGCCAATAAAAAGAAGGGGCGAAAGAGGGCAGCCTTGACGGACATCGCGATTTAAGGAAAAAGATTGAGATAGAAGACCATTGACTGCTACAGAAGCTTTAGGAGCTGAATATAACAAAGATGTCAAAGAAATGAATTTAGGACCAAAACCATGCCAATGGAGAGCTTTAAATAAGAAGGACCAATCATCTCTTTTGGAAGCCTTCTCTGCGTCGATAGAGACTGCAGCACGGGGAGAAGAAAGAGAAGAGGCCTTATTTAAAATGTTAAAAAATAAGCGAAAGTTGTCAGATGTTAACCTACCTTTAACAAAATCACCTTGCCCCAAACCAATTCGTTTCGGTAGAAGAGGCTCAAGACGTATCGCAAGCAGTTTGGTAAAGATTTTATGATCTAGATTTACAAGGGTTATAGGGCGATAATTTATACACTGTTTGGGATCGCGGCCATCTTTATGGATTAAGCAGATTTTAGCAAATAAGAAAGTACCCTGTGCCTTACCATTAGTGTGGAAACATTGAAAGAGTTGTAGAAGTTTGGGAAAAAGAAGATGAGAGAAATGAAGAAAAAATTCTACCGTAAACCTATCAGGGCCAGGTGTTTTATTTTTCTTAAGAAGATTTAGGGATTGAGATATCTCTTGGATAGACAGATCAGATTCTAGAGAGCTAAATACTAGGTCTATATGGGGTGAAGGTGGAACATAAGTAAGATAGGAGTCAATAGAATAAGGAAGTGGAGAGGATTCTGTGGTATATAAAGTTTTGTAAAACTCCATGAATTAATTTAAAATGTCTTGGTCTTTGAAAAGGGTTTTCTCATCCGATGAATGAATAGAGTCTATCAAAACACGGTTCTTTCGGGATTTAAGATAATTCGCCAGGAGTTTGCCAACTTTATTGCATCCACCATAATACCGAGCGCTCATTCGGAGTAATACAAAAGAGGCGTTATCAGTAGATGTTTTATTAAAGTCAAGTTTAGCACCAATAAGCTCCCGTAAGGAGGAAGCAGAAGAGGATGTGTCAAAAAGATGCTCTAAACCTTTAATATTAGCTAACAATTTGTTTTGCTGATTAAGAAAATGTTTCTTTTTCTTGGATACAAAATCTATGATAAAGCCACGGGCTGTCGCCTTAAAAGTATCCCAAAGCAGTGAAGGAGAAATATCAGGAGATGAATTCAAAGAAAGAAATTCTTCTGTAAAGGAAATGAAAGAAGAAGAAAAAAGTGGATCCTGCAAAAGGGAGTTATTAAACCTCCATCTAGAAGACTTGGGAATTGAGGGGAGCAAGTCAAAATCAGCAACAAGCGGGGCATGATCAGAAATGACAATGGGTTCAATTGAGGAGGAAATAATTGTGGGTATTCTTATCATTATTGATTCCATTATGTATAAATTTCATCATTAGTGTTTACATTTATAAACAAATATAATCTCATTTGCTTAAAACTCAAAACGTATTTTATCCATCATGTTGGAGTGAATTTACATTATTAACTTCCTTAGTGCGCACCCACACATGTAACTCTCAAGGTTAAAGCACATTTATTGAGCGATGTAGAGGTGAACATACTGTTAGGAAAACCTTCATGCGAACCAGCACCCAATGTGTAAAAGGGGGTGGAAGGTGATTATTATACATATGTTTTTTTCATACCTGTTAGGCTTCATATCAACACATGAGGTAAACAGGGGAGAACAAGAAATTTACTTTTTTGGCATACACATATAGCCATGAACTTAAGGGGTGGCAACCGTGAACTTAGGCTGTGCAGACATGAGGCAACGTGGATAATGCACCTAAGAGCGGTAGAAGATAGTTTGAACTTTGACCAGGAGCTGCAATATTTCTTAGGAAACTAATATTAAGCAGCGAATATAAGCATAAAGAGGGGCTGTATCTGAAACTGAATCACAAGATGGGATATGGAGATACAGAGTTCATGTAATTCTACTAATATTATATTGTAACATCAATATTATGGTAATGGTAGAGTTAATGTCTTATTAGTTAAATGGTGATTAGGTTCTGTTACATAAAGCATTTCTGTTGAGATGTAGATCACTTATAATGGAATTTAGATTTTAGGGTGATTAGGCTCAAAAAGTGACTGGATTCACCCCCTAGAGAAAAGTTCATTATATTTGGTAGTCATTATGTAGTGGTTGGATTGTATGGTAAACATTCTTTACCTGACATGTGATTTTACCTGATTAACATTATACAAAATACATTGGTACACAATGGCGCCTGCTAATAGTGTGAACATGACACGGTAGTCTTTCTTTGTGGAGGTGTGTGTAGATAGAGGTGAGAATATGTTTGTTTTCGTGACTTGGAAAGGGACAGTGGATCCGGATAGAGGCTCACCTATCAAAATTGGTCTACACGATTTAAGATGGACGAATGAATCTAGAATATGGAGAATATTAGTTTGATTTATTTCTTTTTTAGTTGGCACTATTTGTAATATACTAGCATAAGATGGTGCCTGCTGGTATGTTGCAACTGGACATGTTAGTCCTTTTCTGCTTCCGGTTATACTTAATACACTAACTCAAGATGGCGCCTGCTAAGATGTCTAGCATGACGCTGTAGTCCATCCTCAGTTTCGGTGTTTGTTAATTTAGGCGGAAGAAGTGTTTGACTTCGTGACCTGTAATTGGGCAGAGTACTCGGAACCTTCATAACGGATAGAGGTAAGAAAGGGAGCACTTTATAAGGCTTAGAATTCAATTTTTATCGGGTACAGGGCGGAACATGTCATTAAATGGGATTATTTTCCTATTTACTTTAGACTTGAAAAGTCTACCATATATATGACGTTTGAGACATTGGAAACATAACGTGCATTAAAGGAAGCCAATACGTGTTCGGCTTGGACAATATATTATTATTGAAAGGTAAGAGGAAAATGGAAATACGGAGCGTTCGGATTTGTGAATACATACATTAATATTGATCTTGGTGTATCTTAATGTAGTCTGTATTGTCCACAGGATATTTTCACTCAATTACATATTAAAACACGTGCCGGAAAGATTATATTTGAAGTTTTGAGACCTCCGATGATACACAGATATACGGGGGTAAGCAAGATAGTCCTTGACATAGTCCTTTATCGTCTTGTACTAACTTGAGCTGCTTTCTGACTCATGCTGTCTACCTTAGGTTTCGCTATTGCCTTGACTAGTTTTTGGCCTAACAGGTATGAAAAAATATATGTATATTAATTACCTTCCACCACATTTTACACATTCGGTGCTGGTTCGCTTGAAGGTTTGCCTAATAGTATGTTCACCTCTACATCGCTCAATAAATGTGCTTTAACCTTGAGAGTTACATGTGCGGGTGCGCACTAAGGAAGTTAAGAATGTTAATTCACTCCCACACGATGGATAAAATAAGTTTTGAGTTTTAAGCAAATGAGATTATATTTGTTTAAAAAAAGCACACACTAATGATGAAATTTAAACATAGTGCAGTCAATAATGATAAGAATAACCACAAATTATGATGAATGCATCAAGGACCATGTGCTGCACTGGGTGTACACGAAATACTCTGCAATTGTGCTGATTGTTTAAACAAATTGGAATGTGTACGACAAAAGTGGTATTTTTATTATGTTTTTAGCCCTGATGAAGTCGCAAGGGAACTCCCTTTGCGAAGAAATGCGTTGGCTTGAGGCTGAAAACGAAGAAAAAAAAAACATATGGAAAAATGGGAATCTTGAATTCATTTTGGTTCGTCTGTGATTGATACATAGTTGATGTTTTTAATACAGTAACGTGTGCTTTGAAAAACAGTAAATTGTGTTTATCAGTCTCAAAAACTGAATGTTGGGAAAAGCAGGGTGTGTTTCCCTCTTTTCATTGAGCGCCGTAATAATAGGCTGGCTAGGTAATAATGTAATCCATGTAAGCATAATAGAACCTACACACCCATTCATAGTAAAAAGTCAATTGAGGAGGAAGTAAGAGTCTGTGTTAAGGCAGAAGAGAGAAATATATAGTCTAATTGTGTCAGAGTGCCATGTGGAGGAGAGAAAAGGAAAATTGTGAGTTGTCCGGGATAGAGAGTCTCTATGCATCTACAAGATGAGGCTGAGATATTGTGTCTTGAAATTGTTTATGGGTCTTGTGGGGAATAAAACTGACCTGGGATTGTTGATCAATAAAAGGGTCCATAACTTGGTTGCAGTCACCTCCCAAAATAAAAAAATCATCATGTTGAATGCAGTTTTTGTGAAATTAGACCGTAAATATTACAAACTGTAAGAGAAATATTATTAATAAGCATCTACCATCTGAATCAGTTTCCTTAGAGATAACAGAACATTTCAAACGTTTTTGAACAAGAATAATTACCCCATTTTTCTTCGTGTTCATGGGGGATACTAAGACTAAACCTACCCACTGCTTTTTAAGTTTCAGAGCTTCTGACTCTGTCAAATGACTCTCTTGCAGTAAGACTAAGTCAGGGTTATATGTAGCAAGGTGGAATAATATTATCTGCACCTTAATGGAATTAATAAAACGTTTACATTCCATGAAATAACTTTGAATGTAAATAAAATGAATTGCATATAAAATCACACGATCAATAATAATGCAAAATAATGGAAAGAAAAAAGAAGGTTGTAAGGCAGAATCTCCAGTGAAAATTATAATAGAAAAGAAAAACTAGAGAAGTTGGAACCATTTTGAATGCAAGAAAAAGACCAAAAGTAGAAAGCAATGAAATTGACAGTAATGAAGTAGTTTAGGAAGAGCAGAAGGCAAAGCCAAAATGTAGAGTAAGAAAAATATAGAGATAATTTATGAATAGCAATATGACTGTCAGTAGTGGGGAAAAAAGGAAAAGAATAGGAAAAGAGATAAATATGAGATGAAAAATAGACTTGATCATATACTGGGGGAGAAAAGAGAAGAAAGATAGCCAGAGACGACAGTACATGTCAAGATGACGACTGTAATACGTACTGTTTAAGGCGGGGATGAGGACAACAAAAAGGAGTGGCGACAACAAATGAAGACTGCACAACCGACAAGGTAGAGGGTATCACGCCGGGATACCAGCACGATACCAGGGAAACAAGTAACTGGATTCCAAAAGGTCTACAGAGGAATTGACAAAAGAAACTGGTGAGAAAAATCATAAATTACCGAGCAACCTATAAAGGGAGCAAACATTAGTAAAACAGATATCAAGATTTAGCGTAACAGCCAAGTAACAGTAGAAGGACCAGGAATCTCCATTGACGAAGTAGAGTGCGAATGAATACATTTCCTCAAGTCTGAAGGATCATCATAGGTGGACGTGTTGTACTGAAAGGTCACCTTAAAGAGACAAGGATGAAAAAGCCCATATCGTGCACCTGGGGCCCGTAGTGCGGGTTGTAGTTCAAGGAAATCCTTCCGTCGTTTAGCCGTTGCATTAGAAACATCTTGAGAGATAAACAAGTTAGCACTAGACCAAACGAGATGCTTTTTAGACTTAGCCATGTGTAGTACTTGGATGAGGTCTGTAAACTTCAACAAAAAAAGGAGAATCACTCCACTAGGTTTTGATGGAGCCGACGCCAAAGAGAGACGAGGGCCTAATCTGTGAGCATGCTGAATGTTCAAATTAGTTGAAGGTGGAAGATCTAGAAGCTTGGGGGAAAAAAGGAGTTGAAAAAGGTGACCGGGTCATTCCCTTCAAGACCCTCTGGAAGACCATATAAATGAAGATTGTTCCATCTATTTCTGTTTTCAAGGTTTTCTGCTGGCTTTTTAAGCAGTGAAATATCTTTTTCCAACTTCGCTATTTTAACAGCAGCATCCTAAACAACACTAATATGTTGTTCCACCAAGGAGAGCCTAGATTCCATAGAGGACCCCACTTGTTATCCATCACTTGTAATCAAGTATTAGTCTCCTCAATGAATGGGCGAAGAGCATGTATCTCCTCCAAAATAGTATCTAATGATACCAGAGTAAGAGGTTTAGGAGTAGAAGGTGGGTCTTGTTTGAGGCGTTTAGTAGTTGTAGGCATTGTCTGCGTCTTGGAGGCTGACGGAGGCAGAGGTACTGACCTAGAAGAAGATGACTGAGCCATCCCTACTGCAGAGAGCAAACTGTCCATGGAAGGGGCAGTAAGTGAGGTGTCAGTTATATAGGTCTTAACAGTTTTACTTTTATTTGAGTGTAGTAAGGTTTTTACTTCTGTCCATAGAAAATGTTAAACGTCGAGAAAAATGCAGAGAAGAAAAGGATGCAGCCAACAGTAAAAATATAACGCATTTCCCAACCTCACAATGCCAAGGATAAACAAGATATGTCCAACAAATGAGGAGAGAGGTGTGGAGTATGAAGGGCGTGCCACCAAGAATTTACTTCTGAGAAGAACAAAAACCTGGAACACAAAATGGTGGCCGTAGCACAGGCTTAGCTTTCAGGTCTCCAGAAAGTAAGACAAAGATCCTCAAAAGGCATAAAAACGTTGCCAAACAAAGCAGGGCATGCTCCACTCGTAAAACCTGCCTGTTTCTGGGTCAATGAATGACCTGTATTTGAGTGCAGCAAATTTTTACTTCTGCCCATAGTAAAACAATGAAAAACATTGTGAAAGCGCAGACAAGAAAAAGATGCAGCCAACAATAAAAACATGTCGGTGTTGTATACTGCCAAAGAAGAACCACTTCACTGCTTCGTGTGCGAGCCCGAAATCTCCACAGTCAACTTCCCCAATCTCTCAATGCCAAAAATAATCAAGATAAGTTCAATGAATGAGTAGAGAGGTGGGAAGTATAAAAAAGCGCACTCACTTCTGAGGAGAGCAAAATCCTAGAACACAAAATTCTCCAAAAAGCAAGAAAACATCCCTCAAAAGGCATAAACGTGTTGCCAAACAATGCAGGGCATGTTCCGATGGTGACACCTGCCTGTTTCCAAGTAAATTATCTCTGTGGAATCCGCATATTTGTATCGGCGTTCCGACACAATACGGAGCTTCACTAGGCGGAGCCCATCTTGAGCGCTGCCGCGTGTGCCATCCAGGAACTTAGTATTTTAGTATTTTAACCCCTTCAATGCTCATGACGGAACGGTTCCGTCATGAGCATCGGTCGTGCTGTGCTCATGACGGAACCGTTCCGTCATGACCACACCCGCGGTAGGATTTTCAGCACCGGGGGAAAATCGGGGCTGCACAGAAGGTATTAATGTTTTGTTTGTGACCATATTTATTTGCTATAGATTTTTTGGGTTGATTTATATCGTGCTAACTGATAACCTTTCCCCAGTGCCACTTTGCAACAGTTGATGAGCAGTTTGAAGTTTCAGTAACCGATTCAGCAATGATCAGTACCGGGTAAAGCAGAAAGGATATCTCATTTGCATTGTAAAGCCCAGTCCAAAAGAGGGTCAGGATATCGCCCCAATTCATGCACTAAATCTGCTTGAAGTGGCTTGTTTTCACTGTTTTTCTGATGTATGACAAGGTGGTTATGTATCTCAAATGAAGATCCAGTGAGGTCCAGAGGTGGGCTCCCTTTGTTTTGATGGGTTTGCCACCATTTTATTTTCTCATGGATTTTAGAGTGCAAATAAAGTTAGCATTGCAGGATGCTCATTTTGTTTCTCAAGGCAAAAATCCCTACTATAGATGTTGATAACGAGTTGATCCAGGAGTGTAGCCTCTTTTTCTAACCATGCTTCTAACCTATATGCAATAGTTAACAATAATTTGGCACTGATTACTTGTATCATGGGGCCTAATGTTGGGCCCCCAACGTTTTTTATGAAGCGTTAGCAATACTTGGGTCAAGGCAGTAGCCTTTGCTTTTATCAACTGTTTCCTCAGCTAAAACGTTCCACGGCTGTCAATCACCACCTTAGTGATTGTATTGTGTTACTCTTTTAACTTTGCCTCAGATAATCTTGGTGATGTATGAAATATTATTTTTTTCAGTGGCGATGCTGTCTCGTCTTTTATTGAAGGAGAGAAGGTGAGACACATTCTTCCAGTGATGACCCGGCCTTATGATTGCAAACAATTTAAGACAGCACTTCCTCAGTGGGAGGAACAAATTGTCTTCAATGAACGATTGGGTTATCTTCTTCAAGAAAATGAAGACAGTCCTAAAGTTATTTTGTTTTTTGAGGTAAGGTGTCAATTCAAGCCGGTAATCATCTTGAATGCCTTTTTAAGTCTTTGTTAGCTGTTATGTGTAACAAGGGATCTAATTATATAATTACAGTCATGACCACGGTGATGAGAGATTTTTTTTAATGAAATTGCAACAA
Organism: Lissotriton vulgaris; assembly: GCF_964263255.1. NCBI lineage: Eukaryota > Metazoa > Chordata > Amphibia > Caudata > Salamandridae > Lissotriton > Lissotriton vulgaris. The sequence continues at coordinate 1,306,353,697 of NC_141694.1, forward strand.
TTAAGGAGTAGTCTATATAATCAGGCATACACTAAAAATAATTGACTCAATAGTGTCACATCTTCAGAACATAATACACATTCAGCTGTGTAGTTACTTGGCACGATTGTCAGTTTTTACGCCGTGTAAACTTACATTGGAAATCTTTACATCGTGGTCTATTTAATCAAGAGTACCAAAAGTTAGTGATGTTATAGTTAAATGTTGCAATGAGATAAGAGCTAACGTTTTAAAAACGAGAAACCACTGAAATTCTGCTCTTCAGTGAACTAAGTATAACGTGCCCCCTGTCACATGCTGTTTATATATTACATCATTCATGACTATTTTAATTGACATTTTTGATTAATATTTTCAACTTTTTTTTTTATTTGGAATTTGTTTTCAATGTATTTATCTAAAATCTCTTTCCTGTTTTAAGTCTTTGTGTTCTTTGTTGAGTTGATCTTCATTAGGCTTGGAAAATATTATTTTGTTTTTTCCCCCAGTGGCTCCAACTTTTAGGCAGTGTCTGCAATATTTTGTGAATTGCCAAATCTTGATGGTACTTTCCTTTCGGTGTTGACACTTCACATCCTCTGATGCAGTGTGCTATCCTTCTGCCGCTTTACTCGTCTCCACCTCAGCATAAATTATGGTGTTGGTATACCTGGCTCTTGGGGGCTTCCACATCTTAGTAGTTTCAGTGGAATAGTGACAAGCTTTAACTCTGTGGAGCACCTGGCTGCTCAAAGTGCCCCTAACCTCATGTGCACTTATTTTTTGGGCCAGCTGGAAGTGTGCCACTTTACAGATACTTTCTCAGGCTTCCGTTGTTGAGTTGCTGAAGATGTTGATGTAATGTCAATAATGTCTTCTTCATGTGATGCCGCCCTTAAGCTAGGCATGGCGAATGATGTGTTTGATATCTCATGCTGTCCAGTTTTCTCTGGGGGCATGATGGAGTGTGATTCAGTTTACACCAAGCTGCCTTTCTAAAACACCTATCTGGTAATGGTGGTGAGAAAAATCATTAGAAGCTGTTTCTAAAGTCTGTGAGCTTATTTTTTGACTGGTGCTCCCAAAGTTGCCAATGAGATGGCTGCTTTCGTTTTTTATATTTTTGACCTCCCATTGGTCTCATAATACTCCAGCAGGTCCCATAGAACCAATGATATTGGTCTGCTCCCCTCCTACTTCCTTTTCTTGGTCCTGCAGGATTATTACAGGACATAGAAGTTTCTTTAAAAAGTTGTGTTTCCTAGGAATGGGCTATTTTATTTTACTTTTGAGCCTAGGGGGGTTTGTTTGGGATTCAACTATAAAGAGGCAGAGAAGATGACCACTCCCAAGACGAACAGGAGGAGCCATGGACCTCACCACAGTCCATTGTTTTTTTTCTGTAAGTAGTGGCCAAGGTTACCAGCAAGCTCTCTCACTGGGAGTTTTCTCTGGATACTGTAAAAATTACTCATTCAGAACATCTGTAATAATCAAGCCACAAGGACTGGGCACACAATCCAGTTGAATTCAGCAAAGAGGAGACATCAAAAGGATGACGGAGTCTCAACATTATCTGCTCCACTCCACAATCTGCAACCTAGGGATTCTCTTCCTTCTGATGTAGTTGTATGGCCAAACATCACATTATATGGCATGAAGTGTGCAAAGATTATTTATGTTGGAGAACATAGTGCAGCAGCCAGAGACCAGCTATTGGCTGCTCACCAGAAAAACTGCATGAAGTTTTTTTTTGTTTGTTTCCATCCAAGTTTAGATACCCTGCTTCTTGTTCTTTTAGTTGGATCCTGAAAAAATTAAAAGAATTACAAAAAAGGATTATCTTTAAAAAAGCAAACACGTTTCTAATTAGAATCCCTTTTCCTTGTACATTTTAAATGGCATATTTAATATTGTTTGGCACCATGTTGTGCAGCATACAAGCATGAGCCCAGATTTACTAGCACTTTCACAGGTTTTGCATTACTTTTGTAATGGAAACCCACCGTAAAACATTATGGTCATATTTCCTTTCCAGCACAAATCAAAATTTACATTGGAAAGCTGGACAAAGGAATGCAAAGTAGCAGTATGCACAAGTTTAAGCTACTTTGCGTAAAAAGGGAGTTGCATAGGTGTTATATTTCTATGCAGTCACCCAAGGTTTTGTGAGACCAGGAGCTGTGCCCAACCTCTCCCTCCTTAAGAGAGCAACCAACCGCCTTGCTGAGTGTAGCCATCGCAGGCAGTTACTCTCTGCACTCGTCCTCTTCACCCCCTCAATAAGTGAATGACCTACACAGCCTTCATTGTGCACAGCAAGTGGGATCGGCTGCAGGGACGGGCCTGCAGAGGACCCTCAAGAATGGATTCTCCTACTGCGCACAGTATTCATCCCCCATGAAGCCTGACCATCCTTCACATACTGAGCTCCCTTTGGCCACATGCTGTTGTGGAGAGGTTGTCTAAGGGCTTTGCCTGTGCCACGGCTCTGCACTAATCGTCCCACTGAGTGAGCAATCCACCTCATCACTGCACATGGCCTTTAGGCGTGCACAGATTCAGTGGCTGACTGCAAGGTCTGGGCCTGACCCTACCTGTAGCAGGATGGCCAACTCTGGTGCGTGCAGCCTTCAGTCACGTATAGCAGCTTTTTGGTACAAGGTGTGGCCTACGGCCAGGTTATGCACCTACCTCCGTGGGCCTGAGGGTGAAGGCTTGTTTACCCAACATTTTCAGAGGGTTAACCCCTTCGTGCTCAACCCAAGCCCCTCTTTAAATTTTTGTTTCTCAAACGGCTGAATAGAACTATACCAAGTCACAAAAAACATGGTCTCTGATTAACATTCTAACCAAAATTGCCAAATAAAGGGGCAGTGGTGGATGCATTTTTTTTTTTTTAAACCTTCATGCCGAATTGTCAAACAGCACCAACTTTATTAAAGAAACAAACAATGCTCTTCCTCTGGAAGCTCTGACCTAACTCCAACTACACTGGCGCTACTACATACTACATCACTTGTGGCATTTGAAATGACATCATTAAGGACGTAACTCCGATTTAAACCCCCCAGTAAAATTGTCAAACAAAAAAAACAATGGTTTGAGGAAAGTGCTCAAGCGGAATTTAGGGTACATATGTCATCAGTTATGTAGCATGTGCATGATAGGGGATCAAGTTATTGCTGTTGGTTGTTTAATCTATAACTGACATATTTCATTGTTTACTGAGTTTCAGCACCTAACTGTAACATCACTTTAACCTTTGCTTTTTTCTGTGACGTTCTAGGATGTTTTTAAACATAAGCTAAGGTCTCAGAATCGAACCTAATATTGCCACTTTAAACTCAGCCTTTTTAATATGTGTATATGTATGTATATCTATGTATCCTAAAGAAGGTTGCTATCAGAACTAGGGCGACCTAAGATCTACTAGGCGGGTCCTTGCCAAAGTATTGTGGCTCGCACCCTTGATACATTCAGAATTATACCCACCAGAGAAGATGGTGAAAGTGCATCACAGTGTTTATCGCCAGAACATGTGGACCATATCGCGCATTTTGGTTCCTTTGCTTAGCTAATCATTAGCATGTGGCCTCTTTAAACTTCCTTTACGCATTACGTGTAAAATGTTAAAACAAACTTTGTGTCTCTACAAGTACAATAAATCACAATTAAAAAAATATTGTTTCACACTATCATTGATGATGCTTTCCAGTCTTTTGACAAGCTTTTGGAAATTCATTGAAGCTTGTGGTAAAATCTACTTTCATTTTCACTCTAGTTGGAAACTAGTTCTGCAATGGGTTGACTTGCATCTGTCTATGAAATGATGTCCCAGTGAGCCCATAGATTATATTGATGTCTAATGCCACCAAATTCAATTTATCCTCATGCAAAACAATCTGAAACAGAGGAACAGAAAGGAAAAACCACTGCATGCCAAAAAACTGTTTAAAATGAAGTTAATGATTACAGTGCAGTGAGAGTTAATTATATAATTAATCTAGCAGCAACATTCAATATTACAGTCCAACAGCTAAATTCTTCATGAATTTTCATGATCATTACGTTCACACGTCTCCAATTATCCTGATTCTATATTCCGATTTTTGAATCTTGAAGATTTTCTCATGGTCACCTTTGCTAATATCTTTAGATATCTTTGTGATGAAAAAACAACAACTTTTCTTTTCTTGGCCTCAGTTATGCATGATTTCAAAATGGCGAGCTACAGGGTATGTTCTGTCCTTGTTTCTGATAGCTTTAAAATGTTCTAAAATTTTCTTTACTGGAAAAATGATGGATCTTATGTACCTCTTCTATTCGAAAAAGAATATTCATCAATGTAAACTGTATACTCAGTGGGGCATGCTATATGCTTTTTGGTCTTATGCTTGATCCTACTGAAGGTGTGCTCATATTCTCTGGTGGTGTCGCTATGAAAACAAGCTTTACATTTCCCAAATTGTCAAATTCTCGGTTTCTTACACAACCAGGTATTGAGTTTCGGTTCCCTAGTTAAGGAGCTGTAAACAAATTTATCTTTTAAGAATCTTGCCTTATGAAAAGTAACAAATGGATGCTGGGGGAAGTGTCTTACACATGATGTCAACTTTTAGCACCAGCCAATGTTTGAATAATGTCCATTTTATTTTAGATGCTTGTGAAATGTAGGTGATTAGTCTCACAATATCAATGCCATTAGTATTACCGTACATTTGTGACAAATGCTAATTCTTCTTAACATGTGTTATCCTTCTTTTCTGTAGCTTTTAATATGCTTACAAATACCCTCTTTATTTAAACCTGGATATGATGCTCTGTTTATTTTCTCACAATTTACTAGCTGCTACTATTGCTACTTGTGCACAATAATCTTCATATTGGATGCTATTAATTGCTATTAATCAGGTACCCCTGAAGATACCTAGAAAAATCGAGAAAGTTATTCCCAGCATTTGGTTTTCTGTATAATCTCGTAGACAGAATGCCAGCTGTTGTTACTATATAAACATCTAAAAATTATATACATTCAGATCTTATGATAGCTGAAAAATTAAAATTCAGTCTGTTCTTATTCAGTAAGTTGACTAAGTGATTTACATATTTTCTACTACCTTCCCATGCAATATTGTTTATGTAAGTTAGGTAGCATAACAGGTTGGGTGATGCTTGGCGAGTGTGACATCCTCAGGCCAGCGTGTATACACACATCAGCCACCCATAAAACTCTGTACCAGATAGAGCTCATGATGCCTCATCATCATCAAATGCTTTATTTCGATACCTTGTATCATAAAAGCGTTGGGCAACATTTATACCAAAGGTAAAAAAAAATTGTTAATGCAAATAATCGATTGATACGTGGTTGAACTGGAGAATGTACTTACACAGTACATTTAGACCTGATTTTGCACCACGAGGCATAAAAGTAGTTACCTGAAAAGCTCAACAGTAAAAAGTTCTACAAATATTTGCTAAAATCATGCATAATTTAGATGCGAATAGTTTAAAAAGATAAAAACTTAACACTGCAACCCGACTGGCTTGTGTAAAGTGGCAGTACATTTACATTATAAAAAGGCTTTCTTGGGTTGAGGTCACTTTTCGATGTGACCTAGAGTATAAAAGTTAAGGCACCCCTCACAAGGCTTTTTGCCTGACTATCCAGCCATGGCTTAAGACTTAGGTACCCCACAAGCAAAAAGCTCTTTAGTTAGATGTCAGTGTGCACAGAGCAACCCAAGGTCTTTCTTGAATTGAGGTGACTTCTCAGTGTAACCTAAAGTATAAAGTTGGGGCACATCTCGCAAGGTTTGTTGCCTGACTATCCAGGCATGGCTTAAGAACCCTGCAAGCAAAAAGAGGTCTTGAGTCGGATTTCAGAATACGCAGAGCGACATGATGGTCGCAGGTGCCCATCTGTCTGCAGATCGGTTTCAACTGTTTAGACCTTGCGATGTTGTAGGTTGGGCAGGCAAACATAACATGGGCAACACACTCCAGCAAGGCTCTGCAGCAAGGGCAACCTTCTTTTGTGTGTTTGGGTGGACGCCACTTTGTTGTTAATGTGTGGACTGGAAGAGTGCAGAGCCTAAAATGGATATACAATGCCCTATCTCGTGGGACCTAAGGCTCGAGTCTTCTGGTCTGCTTGTGATGAAGGAATTCTTCTGTTGGACTTGCTAAGTTCCTGGCCATCTGTCTAATCCCAGTATATGCGTTTAAGCTCTATCTTGCTTGGGGGATTTTGGCTATCCCATGATTCTTTGAGGCCCAATAGTGTCATGGTTTTCCTAATGTTTGATATCCATTTAACCCTATGATCCACATCTAGGCTCATCACCTTCGTTAGTGGTGTGGCATATTTAGTAAGCTCTGATGCTTCATGTGGCTGGTGTACAACAGCGTCACATATTCTGCCCTGCGATATATTCAATAATTTCCCAGTCCTGATCCGATTAGTGCTCCCAAAGGGAGGGTCACCTGCTATCTGGCATCTTCACGTGTGGTGTCTGGTAGAAAGAAAATGCACAGTTTTTAGTTCAGGAATTGAAAGCCTATTTTGACCTAAATCTAGGCTCTGTGGATACGGGAAGCATGTTATGAATCACTATAAAGTCCAACATGCAGGAAATATGGGAAAGCAAGGGAAAAAGGAAAAACATCAACTTATGATCTTGGCATTAGAATGAGAGGGCCGGAGTGACTGTGAGAAACTGGAAAGACATCAAAGAGAGATGGACAGGGTCCCTCTGATACAAATCTGTCTCAAAGAGGCGTGTCCATGCTGAATCGCCTCAACTCAGTGGGTCAATCTGGCAAATTGTTATACTGGCTGGTGACTAGTGTCCTCCAGGGTAATGCTTGATTTGATGGACATGGCTGACAAGGGGGTATACATTGCATCTGAAAGTGCAATAACTTTTGCCGCCTACTATCAGACCCTATGCAGAGGGAGAGCGTGCTCCACACAGGAGTGCTGGTCTCCTTTTATCACAGATACCCCCTATCAACATTAAGCACAGTAGACATGTGCTGTGTTTACATTTGTATGTTCATTCTTTTATCCCATATATTATTTCCACTTGGTACTTCCCATACCCCTCATCTTCTCCCATTGTTCTCTTCCAGCTTTTGTGAACCGTGAGCCCAATGTTCTATGATTTCTTGTTGCTTATGTAACCTGAACCCAAGATCTATGACAATTGGTATGTGAGGTGATCGTAGTAAAACTGGGCCGTGATGTGATGTAAAAACAAATTTCTCCACATACGAGTCATATAAATATTTATACTGGAAAAGAAGATTATAATAATAACAGGGACGAGTATAAATATTTATACTGGAAAAGAAGATTATAATAATAACAAGGACGAGCTTGATCAACCTTTTATTGTGGCAGAAATCGAGGAGTCCCTGGAGGAGATGAAGCCTGGAAAAATGCTGGGGCTGAACAAGTTTCCTCTTGAATATTATAGAAAACTTTGAGTCACTCCGTCTGCCACCCTTGCACAACATGTACAACAGGGCCATAGAGAGGGTCTGCTTTCTCCCTTACCTGGACCTGACCACCTTTATTGTTCTCCACAAAGATTGTCATCCTCCAGACCAGTGCACTTCTTAAGCAAAATGGCTCTTCATGCAGCTTTTTACCTCATTGTAGCACCAGGCATCCTATAGGTAGGTTTTTTAGGCCATCCCATCACACGCGCTGACCACCGTCAATAGTTCCGCTTGCAGGAAAGCAATTCAGTATCAATTTAGGATAGGAAGATAGAATGAAAAATGTCCTAGCTGTCGTAATGGAAAGTTTTAATTCTGTTAAGGAATTGGAGGCGAGGATCATGCTTTACTTCCTTCGCTTTATTTTCACAGCAGCCATTTAATAAACATCAAACAAAAACAAACATTCCCAGATGTACTTGGGAATGCAGCAACAACCACAGCCAATCAATGGCCAAAGGTCCAGATGAAGTCCCTTGTTTATGTTGGACTCCCCTCTTTCATCGCATGAGTCATGGCACTGCACGGTCTTCATGGTCCTGTTTATCAACTTCAGTCCCTAAGAAAGAGAGAGACATCGGTTATTTGTTTCGAAGGTTCGCAGTCTAACCCGGGGAGCCCTGAGGCATTTTCGTGCTGTTTGTCTTAGTGCCAATATCGGCGCACTCACCAGCCCTCCCGCAGTAACATGCATGTATCGTAAATAAGCAGACAAAGCAACTTTTTGTTGGGATAAAATTGCTGCAGGTTTATTAGCATACACGTATGCCAACATGGTGGGTTATCTTACAGGCGATCCAAAGGCAAAAGCCGCCCCTCGCGGCCTACCACCTGATGGGCCAACTTGCATCATGGCCTTAGCCAATCGGTGCTTAGCGGTTGTGGTGAGGGGATAGCCGCTCCCACTTCCGGTGAATCATCGGTCCACCCTCTTGCTCAGGCCACTCCCCCTACGAGGGGCAAATCGTTCAAGCGACCCCCGATTGTACAGGTTTACAACCGCCCGTAGGACAGATGGGGCGCCGTCGCACCCCAGGGTCCACCGCACAGACTTCCTGGGGATATTAGGCCTCAGCACCCTTTGTGCTCCTGAAGAGGGTACCCCTGAGTACCTTTTCGCCTCTGGATCTCCCTGTAACTCCGCCTGCAACACAAATAAAAAGGATTAGAACATATATCCCCCCCACCCTGAAGGCGCCGGGTAAGCGGTAGGGAGGGAAACGGCGTCAGGGTGAGCGGACAAAGAGGCCGCCAGGTGGGCGGGGGAGGAATATATACCTTCCCCCGCCTCCCACCACGGCCGGAAGTGACGTCGAGGACCCTTTGGGGACGTGGAACACTGGGCTGCCCCGTGTGCAACTTGTGGCACTAAGGGGGCCGCCCTCGTATATGAGTGTCCCCTGCGGGGACGTGTCAGTCGGCCCGCATAGTGCCAATATCGGCCCACTCACCAGCCCTCCCGCAGCAACATGCATGTATCGTAAATAAGCAGACAAGACAACTTTTTGTTGGGATAAAATTGCTGCAGGTTTATTAGCATACACATATGCCAACATGGTGGGTTATCTTACAGACGATCCAAAGGCAAGCCGCCCCTCGCGGCCTACCACCTGATGGGCCAACTTGCATCGTGGCCTTAGCCAATCGGCGTTTAGCGCTTGTGGTGAGGGGATAGCCACTCCCACTTCCCGTGAACCATCCGTCCACCCTCTTGCACACGCCCCCCCTACGAGCGGCGGAGCGTTCAAGTGACCCCGGTTGTACAGGTTTCCAACCGCCCCTAGGACTGACGGGGCGCCGTGGCACCCCAGGGTCCACCGCACAGACTTCCTGGGGATATTAGGCCTCAGCACCCTTTGTACTCCTGAAGAGGGTACCCCTGAGTACATTTCCGCCTCTGGATCGCCCTGTAACTCCGCCACTGCCCTGGGTGTGGCGACGGTCGCAGCCAGGGCCCCCACCATGGCCGGCATTCCTCCTTACTATTCCTTACTTGCTATTACTAGGGCCTCCTCCCTAGCCAGCAAAAAACAGGTCCATGCATAAAGTGGACCTCTGTACCCAATCGTCCTGAAACACCCTGTGAATTTGGCGTGTAGCACTCATGTCTAATAAAGCCAAATCTCTGCTCAATAAATGTACGCATGGCGCAGAAGAACCTCCTGCGTGCTAGCTGCCTCACTTGTCCCCAACAGAGCTCCATGCCACGGGAGCAAAGGGTGTGAAATCAGACCACCTAGTTCACCTGTCCCCAACGGGTGGCCAATTGCCTTTTGTGGTCTTCATCTAGGGTGCATAACTTGCCCCCTTGCCCAGTCAAGTTCACAGTACTTTTCCATTGCTCCCTGGCAAACATAGCATGGTGTCACAACATAAATGAGGGTATGTTCATCTTGTATGCCAAAAATCTGTCAGAGACAGATCATAATTACCTTTCTATGTAGTTATGTATCCATTAATTTATTACTTTACTCCTAGCGCAGAAGTAAAAAAAGGCCTTCAACTCTCTCCAATGCGCTACCAATGATATCTCATCCTATACCTCTCTCAATATATCCTCTAACTCTACTCTGACTCATCCCAAACCTCTTTGTTACTACTATGATCTTCCTAATAATTCTTCCTAGACTCTTCCTTCCTCTATCCCACCTATGACTCATCCCATACCTATTTTTACTACTGCTATCTCCCTAGTAACCCTTTCTAGACTCTTCCGTCCTCTAAATCCTGACTCATTCCAAACCTCATTTTACTACTATGATCTCCCAAATAACACTTTCTAGACTCTCCCCTCCTTTATCCTTTTAAATCCACCTAACAGACACACATGTCCACCGCTCAAATTAACGATTTATATTTCCCTATACCAATCCACCAGTAATCCATTTTGGGTTCTTATGCAATGTGCTACTTGCTGAAAAGTGCTTCAATGCCTCTTCTGGGGTAGAAGTCGCTATATTAATACAATAATTCGGGCATGCCCCCATAAGATACTTTTATGAGTTTTTTTCCATTCTTGCAAGACATCATTTAGTATGGCTAACAGATCTCTCCCATTCCATCTCTGTTTACAGTAAGGTATCCCGTTCTTTATCGCTTTATTTACTGAAAGATGCAGGATCAATTGTATTACCGTGCCCAATTTTAAAATCCACTTACCATAGAGTAGTATCCAACTCCACCTCACACTTAACTTTGTATTGTGGAAAACATCACATAACATTTTTAATCTGTATAGTTTACTAGTTTTTTTTTCTCCAAATGTTCAAATATTCATTTTCTTTCCCCTATTAAGGGTGAATCCTAGTTTGATTTAGCAGTATCTATACAGATTTCTAATATAATTCAGGTTTATTTATCATCCGATGCTTGAGTTTTGCAAAATTTGCTTTAATGAACTCAGTGCATGAGTTTAGGCCTTGAAAGATACGGTCGTATACACAGTCCTGGTATTCTTTTTGGTTAAATTGGAAATGGAGAAAGGAGGAACTAATGTCCAGTGGCTGAATAGCATTCTATGTGACCAGGAAATCAGGGCTCAGATTCTGACTTCCCGCTCTACCAAGTTGCGCTATCCTTGGCAAATTACTTTGTTTCACAATATCTAATTTTCATTGTCTGCCAAACTTTGAAGCACTCACAGTACTCCAATGGAAAATGCTCAGCCGCATGCAATTTCGAAGAAAATAATGTGCCCACATACCGGTGTCATTTTCAGGAGTTTGGGTGTCCCTGTTTGGAACAGCATTACATTTTATTACCTAATTTGTGCTTATTCAAGTCCTATTTTGTCTAACAACATTAAATTATATTGTAAATGTTAAGAAACAGAAATACATGAAAGTGATTTAAAAAGATAGTTTACATTGCCAGGGTCCCACTTGGAAGGTGGGGCCCCTGGGCAATTGCCCACTTAGCCCATGCCTTAAAACGCCTCTGCAAAATATATAATAATAAAATTGGCCTTTAATATTTTGCTCATCAGAAACTGATGTCTTTTGGCCCATTCATTGCAACATTATCAGGGCATTATTGGACGGGGATGGCGAATGAGCAGCAAGACTTTAACCTTTAATGTTCCTATGTTTTTGTATGGAAATGATCAATTGTATTAAATATTACTCAGTTGAGTAACATAAGCTAAAGTGCTACATTGAAACTCTTGCGTATGCTAAGGAAATATACTTTTAATAGCTTAGCTCAAATTGTTGCCTTATGGTCCAAGCCAGATTACTGTCTCTGCTCACATTATCCAGTGGCTGGCTTGCCCACCTTTGCATGTAACTTGAAACTCTATGCAGTCCCAAGGACCACTGCAGAGGAAGTTATCTTTTGCCATTTGTTGCAGAATTCCCTGAACCTGTGGCCCTCACCTACATGTGAAGAGGGTTGAAGGTTACCTGCCATGGGCAAGCAATATGAATCAAAATGTGAAGCATCTGTATTAAGTTTAATGTGAATTATTTGTTGGACCTCCTTTGGTTGTATCTCTGATCACTTCGTGGACAGACGTCAACCAAGCAAGCATCTGCATCTTGTCTGGGAAGACTTCCCGAAAGAGGTTGTGCCTTATGAGTGCAGTGTATTTAAGTATGTTTGCTGAATCACCCCTGTGCTACTGAACCTGCCCCAAAGAGGTAGGCTCCCACAGCAGGACCGATCTGCAACTTATGACTGCAATGGTTCAATTAGTATTGCCTTGAAAGCATGTTGCCTATTGAGCCATGCTTGTTGGCATTAAAAGATCTAGTAAACTTGCTGCTACATTCATGACTGTACTATTCCATTATTTTTATTTGCAGACCTCAGAGGATAAGCAATGTATCTTAATATGCGTTCCATGACCTGACAGTCCTCTTTTTGGGATATGTCATGCAGTTTATCATAAAGGATAGCATTTCTAGATCAATCCTTGGTGTGGCAGTGCTCTCCCTATTAACAGCCTGCCCGATATTTTGAGGCAGTTCTCAGCCTGTTTGTCATGGCGCATGTGCATTCCTTTACAAGTGGAGTTCTTCACTCTAGGAATGTGAGTCTATGTAGTGTGCCTTGGATGCTAGTGCCTGCCAGGAATTAGCATTAAGTGCTCTTTCTTTGTACCTTTTTCTTTCTGGCCACTGGGTTCTTTGCCCACTAAGCTCTACTTACATGAAACACACTTTTTCATTGCTTCGTCAAACTGATGAGTTCCATCTCCACTTTGGGGCTGGTCATCATCCAAGTTTTGGTAGAGAGTCTTCATTGGATATCTACTGGATTGTCCTTTCTCACGGACAGATGATAAAGCTGCAGATTTGCCTCACTTTTCAAAAAGGGAAAATAGAGCTGGTCATAGGTATGTAAGAGTGGAGGTGATGGCTCCTTTTGCAGCCTTCTCTCCTAGCACAGTTCTTGTGCCTGTCCTAGGGCACTGCCAGGCGTACCTGGTCCTTTCACTAGTAGCAGTCCAATCTCTGCCATTGACAATGAATTGCTGCTAAGTTGTAGTTGTAGTCATCTGCTACAGCGCACTTCACTGAGCGTTGAATGGGCCGACCCATGAAGCAGAGCAAACTCTTCATATGAGCAGTGAGGCTCTTGATATAGATCACTGAGATCTTGCAAATGTTAGTGGTCACTCACCAATATGGTGTCGACACTGAAATTATTTGACACCAGGTATTTTGATTTATTTCTCCCCCACCCCCTTATTTTAAATGCTATTTAATGTATCTAAAGCAGGAGTCCTCACAGCAAAGGCTGTGCCTATAGGTGATGCAGATGATATAGCAAAGCTCGATCATTAACATCTTTCACTGCTTGCCAGTCCCTTGGTAAATGGAATATGATCTAAGACATATATGCAAATATTCTCTGTTTACCAGGCCTCTATGCTGAAACCCTATTGTTCCTCAGCAGGACCTCTGTGACAGGTACATGTAAGTGGCTGCTTGGCTCATGAGTTTGCATTCCATGATGCACTACAAAGACTCAGCCGAGCCTTAATCCTTGTCTTTTGTCTGCCTCGCCCAAGGACGATCAAGGCCATAAGAAGATGTTACGGTTGTGGGTTGACATGTTTACCTGGACAGAGAGAATACTTCTAACAGGAGTGGTCAAGCCCCATTTGAAAGCGCTGAAACCACACAAAATGCACAGACATTGAAAGTCCATGCTAGCAAAGCGAATGAGTAAAAATGTCAAATGACATCTCTGGACTGTGTCCTTTTAAGGTGTAAAATGCTACACTATATATATCCTAAATGTGCAAAGAAAGAGGCACTCATCTCATTCTAACAGCAGCATAGAAAGGCTGCAAGAGGGATGATACCAAGGTGTGTACAGTTGTATCAAGTTTGGCATTGGTTATTCAAGTGGATGGTGGCATAATGTTAGCTTCTGGGAATCTGGGAAGTGTAGATATAATATTTTGTTTGAGTTTAAGGCAGCTAGTAATAAAAAAAATGCAAGAGTTTTATACATGATATTTGTCTTCAATTCCTGGTATCAATACTTATCATAGTGAATAAATGTTAATTCATGTATTAGAACATTTCCCTAACCTGCGCTGTAATTCTGCGGACCGAGAAGACGTAGGTACATTTGGAAGTGTAGTGGCATACAATACATCAGGCCACTTTGTGTACCTCTTGGTTGTAATACCGTATTTCTTATCCCTGATTTTTAACACGTTTACACATAAGACCCAACAGTTGATGCACTCCAAGCTTTCTTGTAGGTTTTATTCATTTTCATGCGATGGAGGAGCACAAGGCCATTAAAAACTAAAGACTGCAAATTGATACCATATACTGTATTGTTTCATAACTTGACAACATATACGATTTGTCATGGCTTGAAATAGCCCTAAGGAAATGCTAAATAATGTCCCCGTCTATTCAGTCTTTATAGGTTTTGTTTAGAACTAATTGAAATAGAAAAGCTTTAGGTATTTTTCATTAATAATGTGTACTGCCATATCCTGATTCTGAGGTGAAAAAGGTATGCACTATCTATATCTATTGCAAATTGTTTCCTTTTTCCTCAACTTTACATCATTAGTTTTATGTATGGATGTAATTGAGATATTTTGTAAATGTGCCTTTTTTTTTTGCAGCTGCTCGATGTTTTAAGCGTAGATGATGCAAGACCTAACTCTGATGTTCAGTTTCAAGAAAGAGGTTTTCGGAGAATAGCCTGGGCTTTTTTAAAGGTATTTATGATATGTTGGAAAAATTAGTGAGTCACTAAACTGTTTGCATGTTCTAAAAGTAAAGCGAGCAAACATAGTTCGAAAACATACATTTTGATGTCCATAAAGTGTAAAATCTAGTTGTTCATTTGTTCTGATGAAGTTTCAATTCAGACCATTGCTTTGCCTATGAAGAGAAATATTCCCAAACACTGCACATGACAGCCATACCTCTGGCTGGTTTTCACTTCGCACATCAGGATTATTAAAGGCTCCCATGTAGCCAAACATTTAATATTGCTTCTTGAAGTAGAGTAATCTGGAGAAATTGAATACTTTGTTCATTGCGATATTAAAGTAAACATAAAGTAGAGAGGGAAATGAGGCTTTGAGGTCATTTCTAACTTTATCACTGCAATTCCTACCGCCAACTCACTCTGGTGCTCTGTTCTATAAATAAAAGAGAGAGACCAAGAAGTAAATGGGTAGAAAAATATGAGCAGACAATCATCAAAACTAAAATTGAAATTGCATCTTAATAACAAGTTGTTTAAGTTGCAAGAAACAGGTAAAGCACTTATGTTGATATCACTAAGTCCTGCTTTAAGAAAGCTCTACTATGTCTCTGTACATATATTTCATTTTTAGCCTCCTTCGCCTTTCACACAAACACATTTGTGTAGAAACAATTGTTTTTTTACTGTGCCTATATACTGTACTTATCTATTTTGATTTCAGTCCTTCCACCTCCTTTACCACTCTATAACACTTTCCTTGTGATACCCTATTTGAGGAACAGAAACCACTCTCATGATTATAAGTGAAGAACTCCTTTTCAATGGACCAATTTCAGGCCTTTACACTGCTCCCACATATCCACGGTGCTACCTTTGACACCAGTGACCATGACCTTCTCTTTGAGCCCTGTCAAATATACAGGATTTGGAGGCAAGATACTTAATTTGTTTTGTTTGTTCTGTGATACCAGGACCCACATTTACTTCCAAATTGACAACCATAGCCTGCAGGATGCCAAATTGTCTCTATTATCCAGTATTAGGGTATTTTTCATAGATTCACATGCTTTAATCATTCCCGGTCGTCCAGATGGGAGTCCCCGGTACATTTCTAAAGGCAATGTCACATTAGACATAGAAGGTAACAGGCCTAAGGCCTTCCATTTAGTTAAATATCCAAGTTCTTATTTAAAAAGGACCAAACTCAAGAGAACAACCAATCAGCTGACACCATCCACTAGAAGCCTCTTGGAAGGAGCTCCAGTCCCTCAGATTTTCTACCGCACATCGTGCTCAGGAAGTCTCCACTGAGCTCTGCTCAGTTTTTCTCATTTTCCCTTGTCTACTGATATTTTCTTGGCTTCAAGGTATTTTTCTTCTATAATTTCATTGTCTGCAAGAAGTTCGCCAATTTCTTCATGTCAGACACACCTAAAAAAGACCTTTTTAGGCCCTGTGGTACCTGTCGAAAGAAAAGGCTACACATCGATGACCCTCATAAGGACTGCCTTTATTGCCTTTATCCTGATCACAAACCAAAGCACTGCAAGATATGTTGTACCTTTTTTTCAAAAACATTAAAAGACTGTGAGGGAAGGCTGCTAATATGTCTGCAGAGTCCCGACGCCGCAGGGCCCCACCGGATCCAGCTCTGGATCCGTGTTGCCGCTGGTCGACCTTACGACCCCTCCGCCGGCGCCGACCCCCAGGGTGTTGCCCCCGACTCCATCCCCGGACGACGTCGTCCTCGGTCCGGATCCGGCGTCGGACCGTCGTCGCTCGACGCCGCATTCGAAGCCGAGAGAAGAGCAATTCTTCTATGATCCGGCCCCATCCTTTGAACCTGATTATCAGGAGATGGGAGGCGAGGGGGATTGGGATGGGCCTGAGAACCCTCTGGCATGGGAGTGCCTGTCGTATCAGGACTGGGCAGTGGATCTAGGGGAGGCCAGTAGTTTGGACACTTCGCCCAACACTGGCTTTGTCTCCCCTCCTACCGTGGCTACGGAGGAGGGGGCTGCTTACAGCGTGGTGCTGACGAGGGATGCCAAGGCCTTGGCTCTTGAACTCCCCGTCGCGGCCGTGAGGACTAACCTCCTCACCAAGGTCTTTAAACCGCAGGCAAGCTCTTCGGAGCCTCTACTGCCGTTAATGAGGCCCTTACTGACGTTCTGTTGGACACTTGGTCCAGGCCCGCTACAGGTCCTCCTGTAGATCGGAACATGGCCAGGCGCCACCGCCCGGCTCCGGGCGACCCTAGCTTCCTGTCCACCCACCCCACCCCCGAGAGCCTGGTTATCCAGACCGCATTCCCAACGGCTTCACCTGATCAGGAATCCAAAAGGTATGAGCAATTCGGTAAGAAGCTGTTCTCCTCACTCAGTTTAGGGTTGTGGTCGGTCAACACCGCTTGCCTTTTGGGCCGTTATACCCACTCTCTGTGGGACACGGTCGCGGAAGTGCTGCCAGGTTGCCCGGAAGAGGCCCGGGTCAAACTCGCTCAAGCCCTTGCGGAAGGGCGAGATGCAGCACGGTATTCTATCCGATGTGGGCTGGATACCACAGACTCGCTGGGCAGGGCATTTTCCAAGACGGTGGCGGTTCGCCGCCACGCCTGGCTGAGGTCCCCCAACTTTTCGGCTAATGTTCAGAATTCCCTCATGGACATGCCGTTTGATGGCTGTCGCCTCTTTGGCGACAAGGCAGACAGTGAGCTTGAGCATTTCAAGGACTCCAGGGCTACGGCCAAGTCCTTGGGCCTGTCGGGCCAGCGCCAGCAAGCTTCTGCCTTTCGCTCCTTTGTGGCCAAGGAAGGGGCGCAGACTAACATTCAGCACGGCAGCAGACGTGGTAACCGCCGTGGGGGAGCCAGGGGACAGTGGCGCGGCCAGTCCACATCCACCCCCGCAGCATCCGCCTCAAAGCCTTCCTAGTCCGAGCTTTCAGGCCCATTTGATGCCAGTGGGGGGCAGGGTTCGCCATCACCTCCTCCACTGGCGCACCATCACATCGGACAGGTGGGTACTGCAAATCGTCCGAAGGGGCTACTCCCTCCCCTTCGAGGCAACCCCTCCAGCCATGCCACCGCAATACCACCGCGTGTCGGGGAATCACTTGCAACTTCTGCAAGAGGAAGTTAAAGGCCCTCTTGGCCAAGGGGGCCATCAAGCGCGTTTCTGGGCCAGAAGTAGGGTGTGGTTGTTACTCCCACTACTTTCTGGTTCCCAAGAAGGACAAAGAGGGCCTACGTCCTATCTTGGACCTGCGGAACGTCAACGGCTTCCTCCGGAAGGAGAAGTTCAAGATGCTGACTTTGGCTCAGGTCTTAGCTGCACTAGACCCTGGAGACTGGATGGTGGCGTTGGACCACGAGCACTTTCAGTTTACCGTGCTTCCCTTCGGCCTTACCAGCGCCCCTCGGGTGTTCACGAAAGTGATGGCGGTGGTCGCAGCTCATCTGCTCAATTGGGGGTGCCTGTCTTCCCCTATCTCGACGACTGGTTGTTGAAGGCGGGCTCGCCCCACACAGTCGTCAGCCACCTCCAGACTACGGCCGACCTCCTGCACCTGATGGGGTTCTCCATCAATGTGCCAAAGTCACACCTGTGTCCCTCGCAGAAGCTCCTCTTCATCAGAGCGGTTCTGGACTCAGTGCGGTTTCTGGTTTATCCTCCCGAACAGCGGGTTCGGGATATTCAGGCTCTGATTCTGATCTTTCAGCCTTTATCCCGAGTCTCGGTCAGGTTGACGCTGAGGCTTCTGGGACTGATGGCCTCCTGCATCCTTTTGGTGCATCACGCCCGGTGGCGGATGCGGGCTCTGCAGTGGGACCTGAAGTTTCAGTGGGCCAGCATCAAGGCAACCTGCCCGACCACGTCCTGATCTCGGAGGGCACTGCGAGACAGTTGCAGTGGTGGCTCACGGACCGCGATTGGGTCAGCCGCAGATCCCTCTCCCTACCCCAACTGGAGCACATAGTCTTGACGGATGCATCCCTCCTGGGCTGGGGGGGGATCACATGGGAGAGGCGGAGACCAGAGGCCTCTGGTCTCCGGCGTAGTCCAGGCTCCACATCAACGTTCTGGTGCTGCGGGGGATCCGACTTGCACTGAAAGCATTCCTCCCCTCTGTAGTGCAGGTGTTCACGGACAACACCACCGCCATGTGCTACTCCAACAAACAGGGCTGGGTGGGGTCGTGGACCCTGTGTCAGGAAGCTCTGCGCCTCTGGCAATGGCTGGGACATCAGGGCGGGACCCTGATGGTTCAACACCTGGCAGGTTCCCTGAACGCCAGGGCGGAAGAACTCAGCCGTCGGTGCATGATGGATCACGAATGGCGTCTGAACTCGGATGTGGCGCAAGGTCTCTTTCAGCAGTGGGGAGAGGCTTGGTTAGATCTATTTGCCACAGAAGAGAACGCGCAATGTCATCAGTTGGAATTTCCAAGGCGGCACTTGCTCGGAGACGCTTTTCGTCGCGAGTGGAGCTGCGGTCTATTGTACGCCTTTCCGCCTATACCACTTCTGCCCAGAGTGCTGAAGAAGATCAGGCGTGACCGGGCCAGTCTCCACCTCCATGCGTGGAGATTGAGCGGCCACAGTTGAGGCCATTTGCCTTGCCTCCTGAAGTCTGTGTTGTGATTCTGGCAGCCAGGCGTACCTCCACAAAATCGGTATACGCCTGCAGGTGGAAGAAATTTGTGGCATGGTGCACAGCAAAGGCTGTGGATCCTCTTTCTACCCCCTCGTTATATAATCCAGAGAAATACTATTTGGTGGAATGCTTCAACAGGGTTATCAAATGACGTATCCAGTAGTGGATTAAATTGGGAGAGTGAGTTACTTTGGCTTACAGAATTACTTCCAGTAGCGTGACTGAGGAAAGCCCTTTTTCCTTGATGAAGAGACTAGAACCTATTGGAAAGGATATTGGGTGGCTGTCGTCTGCAAAGCACGTTGAGTGGTCTCCAGACCAGATGAGGATGAAGATCACTGTATATAGTATAAGTAATGGAAGGACAAGAAAATGGGCATCTGTGAAATGGTAGAGATTGGGTAAGATTAAAGAAGAAGAGAAAACTTTGGAAAGGGGAAAGCAGATTTTCAGAGCCACGCAGAATGTGTGAAATGTTCCATAACTCAGTAAAATTAAGTGATGGAAAGGTGTGGCATTTGGGAAGAATATCCAAGTGCAGGAAGGTTGTGCAGGATGGAAGGGGATGTGTCAGGTACTCCCTTTGTGTTTTCGCAGAGTCCTAGAATCTCCCTTATGCAGTGTGTGAAGGGTTGTATAAAAAGCTGCTTGTTGTTGTGAGACCTGTGGTCTCTGTAGATATAGACCATTTTGGTGTAGGAGATTGATGAAGTGTGTGATGTGGAGTTCTTTAGGTGATGTGGTGAGTATCTTTTAATGTGGTTTGTTGATGTTGGTGGTGTTTACATTTAATGACTGGGTGGGAAGTAGTATGGAATGGTGCTTCATTATGAAGTTTCATGTGTGAAGTTAAGTTGATTGTTACACTTGGCATGCTTAGCGTGGGTTTCCCTATATTTTTTGCCTTTGCTTCCTGTATTGTTTACTATGTGTTGGACTTCGTTTTTGCTGGTCTAGATGCTTTGGGTACTTTGCCACTGCTGTTCAGTATCAAAGTGCAAGTGCTCCCTCTGTAAGTTGTTTCCATGGATTAGTGTTTCTATAATTGGCTTTTTTAATGTACTACTAAGTCCCTAGTACCGTGCACTGTCTGTGCCCAGGGCCTGTAAATCAAATGCTGCTAGTGGGCCTGCAGCACTGATTGTGCCACCCACACCAGCAGCCATGCAAATGCAAAAGGTTTTCAGTCCTACCATTGCAATGTCTGTGTGCAGTTTTGTACTGCCATGTCGACCTGTCAAGTGCACCCACTTGCCAGGCCCTAACCTTCCCTTTTCTTTCATGTGAGTCACCCCTAAGGTTGGCCCAAGGTTCCCCTGTGGGCAGGGTGCAGTGTATGTGAAATGTAGGACATGTCCTGATGTGTGTGGCATGTCCTGATTGGGAAATACTGCCAATTTTGTTTTCACTACTGAAAGGCTACATGTCCCATAGGTTAGAATGGGGAGTTTACTTATAAGTATAACTACCCATGGGAACATTATGGGAAAGTGGAGTTTGGTGTGCCTGAACTCAGAATATAAAGATGCATCTTTTAGTAAGGATGATTTTTATATCCCGGGTTTGAAAATACCACTTTTGAAAGTGGGTATTTTCTTGCTTAGCCATCCAGTGGGCGTCTGCTAGGTTTGTGGATTGACTGTCTGGCTTTGGAGTGACAGGGGCTGGGTATGTGCATTCTGCTCAGACAGCCACTTGGGGGGGTGAAGTATGTTGTGCCTTTCCAGGGAGAGTCAGGGCTGGGCTGAATCAACACTGTTTATTTGGGAAGGAAACAATGTCACACACCCACACAAAAATTAATGTGATGCTTTTATTTTTCTCTACCCTGGATGCATACTCTCTTCTCCTCAGCTCTTTGGTTGATCTTGCTCCCAACTAACACATTTTCACTCTAGTTCTTGCAGTCACACCCTGTGGTGGGTCAGCCCTGGTTACTGCTGCTATTATTCTTTGATGTCACACACAGTGCGACTGATCGAGCAGGGCGGATAACATGGCCATTCTCCTTCTTGGGTATATTTAAAGTGGTTAAAGATGGTTCATGTGGCAGACTCCAATTCCATGCGGCACAGTTCGACTCTACTCCACACCATACAATTCCACTCCACACAATCCATTCTGTTACACAATTCCATGCCATACAAATCCATGTTACTCCACTCCACACAATTCCGCTCCATGCCACATTTTCACACCACTCAATTCCACTTCATCTTACACAATGCCACTCCATGCCAGACAATTCAATTCCACATCACATAATTCCACTGCACTCCACACCACACAATTCCACTACACACAAACCATTCTGCTACACAATTCCATGCCATACAAGTTCAAGCCACTCCGCACAGTTCCACTCCATGCCACAATTTCACACCACTCAATTCCACTCCATCCTACACAATTAAACTCTATGCCATACAATTCAACACCACACCACATAATTCCACGCCACCCCACACCACACAATTCCACTACACACAACTCCATGCCACTCCACTTTACACAGCTCCACTCTACTCAAACATTTTCACTCCACCCCACACCTTTCCAGTCCACTTTATGCCACATAATTCCTCTTCACTACACTACACTCAAATCCACTCCAGTCCAGCCCATGTCCTACCACACCACACAAATCTACTTCATGTCACACAAATCCTCTCCACATATTTCCACTCCAACCCACACAATTCCACTCCATGCCACACAGTTTCACTCCCCTCCATGCCAGACAATTCAGTACCACTCCATGCCACACATTTGCTCTCCACACCACACAATTCTACTTCTCTCAGTTGTAATTCATGCCATACAACTGCACCTCATGCCATGCGATTTCACTCCACATCACACAATTCCACTCCACTCCATACAATTTCACTCTACACCACACAATTCCACTCCACGCAATTCTCCTCCACACAATTTCGTTCCATGCCACACAATGCCACTCCACTCCATGCCACACAATTTCACTCCACACCATCCAATTACACTTCCTGCCGCACAATTCCATGCCACACAATTCCACTCCACTCCATTCCACTCTATGTCACAAAATACCATGCCACATAATTCAGAGCCAAACATTTCTGTACTACTCCTTGTCACTCCATGCAACACAATTCCACTCAATGTCAGACAATTCCACTCCATGGCAGACAATGCCACTTCACTTCACTCCACTCCACTTCACACAATTCCACTCCATGCCACCCAAATCCACTCCAATCCACAGAATTCCATTTCACACAATTTCACTGCACACCATACAAATCCACTCTGCACCATACAATTCTTCTCCACGTCACACAGTACCACAGAATTCACAAAATGCTACTCTACTCCATGCCGCACCATTGCATGCAACTCCATTCATTGCAACTTCACTCCAGCCCACTCTACATAAATGCCACTCTACTCCACACAATGCCACTCCACTCCATGCCACACAAATCTAACCCATGCCACACATTGCACTCCACACATTTGCACTCCATGCAACACAATTCCACCTCTCATCACAATTCCACTCTACACCATGCCACACAATTCCACTTTATGCCACCCCATTGAAGTCCACGCCACTACCCTCTACTCCAGGGGTCTCCAACCTTTTCTGTAGTGAGAGCTAATTCTGCTCAAGGAAAGTCCTGCTGAGCTAATAGCATATTTTATCACTGTCAAATACTGATGATATGTATTAACATTACACTATGACCACCCTAAGCACAATTATCAGTAGTAACCACCCAAAAATTCGAGGTGAAGTTATCAGCTGAATGCTAGGAAAACGTTTATCAATATTAAATGCTTGTAATCAAGTAAAATTCAAATCATCACATGCTGTGTGCCACAAAGGGTATTACCACAGCAGTAAGTCTCCCAACTCAAATTGAATTATCATTCAGCTAACAACTTTAAATGTGTTTTAGAATTGCAATATTTTGTCATCATAAGCATATTCGTTTTTGAAAATACACATATTTTTCTATCAAAATCCCTTTCCACTTTGAGCAATCAAACTCCGTTTTCCAGAAGAAAAACCTTTTCTGAAAAACATAATTGTTTTCTTTAAAAGTCAAATCCGTTTTCATTGTTAGAAAATACACAGTCCCTAAACATCAGCTTTTTGTTTTCATTGAGTATCGCCATGTAAAAATGCCTCTCATGGACAAATTATGCTTCAAATACCCAGGTATTGGATTCATAGGCCTCGCTTCCTCACCATAACACTAAGAATGCCTCTGTTATGCCAATAATGCCCACCATTAAACCAGGGCTACCACTGTGCCACAGCTGGATGCCCAACATACATCAGTTATGGCCATTGTTATGGGAGAAGCGGTTGCCACTCTGTCAGGAATGGCTAAAAGTAGGCCAGTCATGCTCTTAATATGTCAGTGATGGCAGTAAGTATGTAATTACTAGACTTGTATGCCCAAAATAGTCAAGGATGAAAATATTATGGCTATGCAGAATTATACCATGAATGGGCACAATTGCGTCAGAGATAATACTCTTATGATGGAGACCAGCATACATTATTAGCATGCTAGGAGTAGCTTTAAGGAATCAACACTGTTTATTTGGTTAAAGATGGTTCATGTGGCAGACCCATAGGCCAACGCTGCAGCTTTCACATGCTTCAACACCCTCCGCATACTCAGCAAGACCTTAAAATGGCCCACCTCCTGAATCCAGGAAGACCGTCACCCATGCACTCATCACCAGCAGGGTGGACTACGGGAATGCCCTCTACGCCGGAATCAACAAATTTCTACTCCACAAACTTCAGACTGTCCAGAACGCCGCTGCCAGACTCATACTCCGCATCCCACGACAAGACCACATTACCCAGCATATACGAGCACTCCACTGGCTCCCCGTTGAAAAAAGAGTGACCCTCAAGCCTCTCACACACACCTATAAAGCCCTCCCCAACACCGGACTCCAATACCTCAACGAAAGAATCTCCTTCTACACCCCCAAAAGAAACCTCCGCTCCGCTGACCAGGCCTTGGCCGAAATCCCCTGTATCCACAGCCTCAGAACAGGAGGCACACCCTTCTCCTACATCATGGCCAAGACCTGGAATGAACTCCCCCTCAGCATCAGATGAAGCCCCACATTGAAAGCATTCAGGAAGAGCCTCAGGACCTGGCTTTTCGAATGACCTGAGCTGCCCAAATCCCCCCACACACTCCCCCAGCACCTTGAGACCTCACAGGTGAGTAGTGCGCTCTATAAATCCCTGATTGATTGATAGGCCACCACAGTGGTGGGGGGGTAGAGCTTTCTCGCTGACAGCTGCCAATGCGTGGAACTCTCTCCCTGTTTCCCTCTCGGGCCACCAAGAACATTCTGTTTTTCGCAAGTCCCTTAAGTCCTGGTTGTTTCCCAAGAGGCAGGTCTAAGTATGATTTCCGATGTTGTTTGTGGGTGGTCCGTACACAGCGCCTTGACGCCCTTGGTCTTAGTTTGCGCTATACAAATTGCTCATTCATTCATTCAGTGTGTGTTTGAGTGTTATTAACAGGCTCTGCCATTGGTTTGGCTGTCTGTAACTCTTAAGGGTAGTGGAATGAGCAGTTCTGCCATCTTTAATATACACAGAATATCTGAGATTGGCTTGGTTTGGCTTCAACTCTGAGAGCTACTTTGAGGGTGCTGGTGAGCTACCAGCAGCTCCCGAGCTACTAGTTGGAGACCTCTGATCTACTGTTTTTAGGAAGAACTTTCAGATGTATTTTCTTCCCGTTCAGGATCACCAGGCAAAGCCTACTTTCCATAGTTGCTTATCCATGATGTCTAAAGGTATTGAAAGATTTTCATGTTTGTGACCTTTTTGACTACAAGATTGAAACTATTCTGTAATGTTGAAATAAATATGCTTTATTCTCCTAACTTCCAAGGAATCCAATCTGGACTGTTCAAAAGTATCTGTATTTGGGAAAACGACAAGCTAAAATACTTCCTGTTCTACATTCAATTTAGAACAGATCTTTGGTCTAATTAAGAAATCTGGACTAAACATGAATGTTTCTGGAAGAATAATCAATTAAGGCTCATCAGTGACTAACACTCCTAATTTTCCCAACCATCTAGCTGACAAAACCACCAACAAAAACACCACTTTTGCTGAGAGGACTGGAAACATTGCAGTTATAATGTGTCAAAAGTGGCATGTTGCATCCTTCTTAGATCTGAGATGGATATTGGGGAATGGATAATAGGTCTGTGATTATGTAAGCTCCATCTTAGAGCTAGAATCACCATGATCTCTTATTGGCTTGATTGCTGCCCACTGATCTTTAAGTGAAGAGACTAATAAACCAGAGTAAATCCATTCTAGATAAAGTTTAACACTTTAACATTTATTTTCAAGAGTTCCTTTAAGAAGCTAAACTAGCAGCTTTTCAGCTTTGCTGCATTAACTCAGTTACCTCCAGCTAATAACCCATGTCCTGTAAATTCAAACTCTCATACTCCAAGCTATTAAGTAACGCCTCATGAAAGCTGACCTGGGATTATATGGCTACTAAAGCACTCTTGGAAACATTGAAAAATGTATTGGAAGCTTCCTTGCATTTTTGGGAGAGGCAGAGACCTTTGCCTCCTTGGTGAGCATGGAGTTATCAAAAAAATGGCTACCTTCTCGTTTTGTACCTTCTTGAGAACCCTGTGGAGAAAAGGAATGAAGGGTTTACACATAGCAGATATTTTGGCTTGTTGAAGGAGAGGGCATTCATACCCCATGCGTCCTGACAGAGTTGTAGAATAGAACATTGAGCGACGACCTACCTAATGGTACAAAAAAAAGTCCAACCAAGCGGCCCTTCTCAAGGATCAGAGTCTGAAATACTTCTGATTGCCAACAGAAGTTAGCTGAGGACGGTCTGCTTTTAATTTGTCTAGTCCTGCCATGAAGCAGGCTCAGGGCCGGACTGGGAATCAAAACCGGCAAATTTTGTTACAGGGTGCGATATTGCAGCACTGCTGCAAAAACGGCCTCCCATGGGCCCACAGCAGGCCCCCACCCTGGTGGCGCACCAGGGAAATGCCCGGGGCCCGCTATGGCCAGTCCGGCACTGAGCATGCTTATACCAAAATCTGATTTGTCTCTGCCCAAACCCTATCTCTGAGCTAGCCTAGATCAGGCTTCCCAACATAAAGAAATATAATAACCTTAGTTTTTTTTTAAATATAACAAATTACTTTAATCTAGATGCAGCTTGAAAGGTGTCTTTCTCAAATTGGTGACAGAATGAAATAAGAAGTCTGGTATGATGCTTGGAGACGCCTACTTGGCATACTTGGTGAACATAATAAAAGGTTATTTAGCTGCTTGAATATTTCAAACTTTATTATATATAACATTTGATGCAAGAATGGGGAAAGCAATGGATGCCTTGGTGGTTTGGTTTAATATTATAAAAATAATAATTCTCCCAAATTTCTGCACCTCTGGCGCCCTTTAACGCAATGTGTTTATCAGGTTTTTTCATAAGCTGAAAGCCCTAGTTTTAGACTTAAATTGTAACTATAAGCTACCTATCTGAGCATATAAGCTTATAGTACTTCAATCATTAGGATTTAGTTGGTATTATAATGACTGGGCGATTTATTTCTGGGCAGCCTTAGGGTAGAGATTGTTCTAGCTTTCACAGTTTTGACAGTACCCAGAGTTCTAAAACATTTTTCATATATCTGGGCATGGCCATGTTTGATTTGCATTTGGTAATCCAAGACTAATCCAAGACATTACATTTAAAACACTTGCTATCTTCTTACGACCCTGGAAAGAAATGAAAAAATGTTTTACCCACCCTGTTTTACACAATACCAGTCTACCATAGTGACATCAGGACCAGCTGCCTATTTTTTTTCAAGATGCGTTTTGTGTTCCATGACCGGTCATTTAGGTAAGTAATTTTTAGATAGTTAAGTCATTTAACGTAATTCAACTCGAATGGTTTACAGTTCTACAAATTTACAGTTGCTTGAGTCAGTAATAACCACCTTGCAAAGAAATATTATCCGGCGTAAGTGTATAATTGTTCTAAATCTCTTATTGGATTGGTCCCCGTTATTATTGTTCTTGTACCATTTGCTGCATTTGTTTTGCAGCACAAAGTTGATAATGTTTTCTGTGATATCCCTACTTGTCTGAAATACCAAAGTGGCTGCACATAACACGTATTTACACTCTTTTCTGGTTTTCAGTTTAGCACAATTTTTCCAATCATCCCACCGGTAGAACTACGCCGGTTAGGCCAAAATTTGGCAGTTATTTGAAGCAGCAGCGCACTTTAAGTATTATTCAGAGTGATAAAACTACAATAATAACTATTATTGACATGGTTTGAGAATGCGAAAAACTATTTTCAATTATAACATGTTAGAATGACATCCAATGATTCTCTGGGCAAGAACTGAACTTGTATTGCTTTCTGTTTTACGCCAGCTTGTAGGTGCCAATGGAGTCCTAAATGTAGATGGGAAACTACGCCTACAATTATATTACCCACCTTCACGAACCAGGACACAGCAGGGTGGTGTAGATGTGTTTGAGTGGTGGCTTAAGTATCCAAGAATACGTTACCCATCAACTTTGTATGTAACAGTTAAAGGCTTAAAACTACCAGATCAAGTAAGTAGAATTGGAATTTTTGCCTGGCAAGCAGGACATTTTAAACTTAAATAAGCAATACTTTTTTAAGCTTATGATTGTTAGTTTGAAAAATGTATCAGTAATCCCATTTATTTATTATTTTTATTTATTTTATAGTATTTGTAAGGCGCGCAGCTACCCACAAAGGGTTTCCCGGCGCCGAAAAGAGGATCACGAGCCCAGCTAACCAGAGAGGGAGTCCAGGGTACTTATAGGTCAAACAACCAGGTCTTTACGCTTTTCCTAAAGATCCTGTAGTTTTCCTCTTCGCGTATTTGAATGGGCAGAGTGTTCCACAGGGTTGGACCCAAATGTGAGAATGATCTCCCACCCATTTTGGCCCGTTTATACCTGGGAACCGCAAACTTTGCTGATGTGGCTGAGCGAAGATTGCGATTGGGGACATGGAGTTTGGCAAGATCTAGGAGATACTTGGGGGCAGTCCCGGCTTTAATTTTAAACAAGTAGTTCAGCGTTTTAAAACGAATCCTGTTTTCGACTCTGAGCCAGTGTAGGTCCCTGAGATGTTTTGTGATCCTGGCATGTTTGGGTATTCTACAAAGCATTCTGGCTGCGGCATTTTGCACCAGTTGTAAGCGTCTTACTACTGCTTTGTTTGCACCCAGGTATAAGATGTTACCGTAGTCAAGCCGGGAAGTTACTAAGGCATTGACTACGGTCTTCTGGGTGGGGAGTGGCAACATCCAAACGATTTTACGGAGCCATCTAAGAATCGTAAAACATATGCCTGCTACTTTGTTAGCTTGCTGTGACATTGAAAGGTTGTCATCGATGATGACCCCAAGATTTCTGACCTGGGTGGCTGGAGGCGGTAGCTTGCCTAATGCGGTCGGCCAATGGGGATCACTCCATAGGTCCTTATTATTTCCAAGAAGGAGGACCTCTGTTTTGTCTCCATTTAATTTAAGTTGATTGGCCGACATCCAGCGGAATATCTCGTGGAGGCCTATTTTGAGTGCAGATGGAGCAGACGTATCGGACTTAGAAAGAGAGAACACAATCTGGGAATCGTCGGCATATGTCATCAAAATAAGACCAGAATTCTCAGCAAGGTTGGCTAGGGGACGGAGGTACAAGTTAAACAATAAGGGACTCAGGATGGATCCCTGTGGTACGCCGTGGGGAGAACAGAAGACATTGGAGCTGGCCTCGGCAGAGATGTTCTGGAAGGTGCGAAGGGATAGGTATGATTTGATCCATTCTAACGCCCTGCCCTCGACACCACACTCTTCCAGCCTGACAAGCAGTTTGGTATGAGAAATGGTGTCGAAGGCCGCACTGAGGTCTAACAGGACCAATGCTACCGTTTGTCCATCATCTCTAAGCTCTCTGATCTTTTCGGTGATCCCAAGCAGGGCTGTCTCAGTGGAGTAGCCACTCCTAAAACCCGACTGGGAAGGGTGGAGTAAATCATTTTTCTCCACGTATGATGAAAGTGCCTCATGGATGTGCTTTTCTAGTATTTTAGAAAAAGCGGGGAGTAACGATATAGGCCGATAATTGGCCAAAATCGTTGGATCGGCAGTCGGCTTTTTTAGCAAAGGGCTGACTATGGCGTGTTTCCAAAGAGCAGGGACTGAAGCATGTTCCATAGAGGCGTTAAGTGTGTCAATAATAGGCACCATGGTGGAGTCCTCCAGTTGACTCATAATGCTAATGGGAATAGGGTCGCGCGGGGAACCTGATTTAATGGTTTTTAGAAGTTTCCTCAATTGGTCAGGTGTGATGGGGGGCCAGGTATCGAGATGGCAATTACTTTTATGGGTTAGAGGAGTGTCATTTTGGTTGTGGGTATTTGGGCTGGTCATCATGTTAATATTTGAGACAATTTTCTCAATTTTGTCAGTGAAGAAAGCCGCCAGGTCCTGACACTGCTGGGGGTTAAGTGGAGCCGCCTCCGCTCTATAATTTTCTCCGGCCAGCTCCTTCACTGTATTGAAAAGTGTCTGGACTTTGTTGACAGCTGTGTTTATAGTGGTGGTCACATAGCTTGCCTTGGCTTTCATACATGATGAATGATAGCTATTTCTGGCCTTTCGATAGCTCTCTTTTTGTTGCAGGTCATATTTCTTGCGCCACTGCCTCTCTAAGTTCTTGCAAGAAGATTTTTCTTTCTTGAGTGCCTCTGTAAACCAGGGGGCCGGGGGACGATGAACTTTCCCTTTACAGCGGGACGGTGGCAGACTGGCGTTCACTGCATCGTTAAGCCATGTTTGTATGGCATCAGCTATATTTTCCATATCACCTTCAAGGGTTGGATGGTCTTTGTTCAATGCCCTATTAAGATTTTCTAGATTTAAATTTTTCCAGTTTCTCCTAAAAGAATCCGAAGGTGTAATAGAAGAGCATTTGGTGGGTTTAAGAGAAATGGAAAAGAGAATGAGAAAATGATCCGACCAGCAGATGGGAGTGGTGTTCATCCATGACAATTCTTTCATATTTGAAATGATGGGATCGAGAAGGTGTCCCGCTTTATGGGTGGGGCCCTTATTTCGTAATGTCATATGTAAAGCCATGAGATCATCCATGAGATTTTTACAACTCTTGTTGTCTTCGTCGTCCAGATGGAGATTCAAGTCCCCGAGTACTGTAAAGTTTTGGGTTTTTAAATGGTGAGGCAAAATGAAATTGGCTAAGTTTTCTGGCCAAGTAGGGTTATTAGTAGGAGGTCGGTACCTCTTCGGGTAGTTAAACTGTTCAGTGTGGATTGTTATTGCATTTTTGGTAATGGGATTAATCCTCTACCTAGCCCATAGTTGAGACCCATGTGAAATGAAAACAGTGTCACATAGTAGCTTCTTCTGTGAACGTGTGAATACTCCTGCACAGAACGAAGTCAGAGGTAAAGGCGAGGCCCCGCCTTATCTGTTCACTCTAAATCATACGACAACAGGGGTTCGATTCAAACATAATCGCTGTTCTATATCACTGTGAACTCATATAGTTGTCTTCCTTTTTCTAAGAATTTTTAACTTGTTTTGGTTGGTAAACCCTCTTAATACCTTTATAGGTGTTGCAAATATATAAGTGTTCCAGGTTTGCGAAGTGTAAATCATAGTAAGGTCACATATCTGTGATTGGCCTGCATGCATTGTGTGGCTTTTCTTGCAGGCGTTTTCCCCCTCTTTCAGCCCTCACCTCTCTTTGTAGATCCCGGAGGCTGTCTCTGCAGTTGGGTCAAGGGTTTGAGGGAGCCTTTCAGTCACCATATTTAGCAGATGCTCTTGTTATCTCTTTGGGACTTGTTCCTAAGCTATTATGTTCTTAAAGAACAGTTATTTTGCAAAACTTAGTGGTTTTGTCACCTCCTCAATCAAATGAGAGAGAGAGCAGAACTTGTGTGGTGCCCTGTTCATCTCCTTCCACCTCTGGAATAATGGTGCTTTATTTGCTCTTAATCCTCTCCTAAGCCGATTGGAGAGCCCCCAGTGCTCTGCACTGGACAGCTTATTGCTACCGTGCACCCCTTTGACTGTTAGGAAATAGATGTGAAACTAATATATTACTTGTGCTTGTCTGCATTGTTCTCTACTTGACCCTTTGTTTCCTTCCCTACTCGTGGTTATTGTGCACCAAGTTGGTTAACAACTACGTTTGTTAGATTGGTTTCAATGGCAGATCACTTCCTCAGTTAAAATGTATGTTTGATACATTTTCGCTGTACTGTTTCTAAAGTGGTTTTGCTTTGGATATCATCTTACAAATTCCTTTGATATTTAGTTTCTAACTGGAACATGACTGAAAACCGATCCCACTCCATTGTTAGATTGTGTTGTTCCTTTGGAGTAGCTTATGCTGAGGAGTGATCGACCTTCTCAAATGGGAGGCAAATCGGTGGTGATACACCTATATGCAAAGGTGTGAACATTTATATTTTCGTGTATTCCAGAGTATTTAGCTGTTTGTTTCTCCTTTTTGCACAGTTTTATTTTCATATGTTATTGTACCTCACCTGTCAAGTCCATGCATATCAAACAACAGTTTGATATTTTTCCCCGAACTATTAAGTTGTTCTGTATACGTTTCTTTCTGGGCTGTTATTGTCCTCATTGGAGTTACCAGTCTGACCAGCTGATTTCATTCTTAAATCCATTTTTAATCAAGTTTGGCTTTATTAAATAGATAAATGTTACATATCATGACTTCTTGATTTAATCACTACCAAACCGTCTTTGTTTTACTCTGTTCAACTCCTTTTCAGTTGATTGGTCTTTTGCGTTCCATCTGCCTATGCGGGAGAACATTTTCGAGTTCCAGTTGAAAACATTTTACTTTCCTTTTCTTCCATAGCTGATCTCTTGGAAACGGCTATGTCTAAACTTTTCTTGTCCCTTTTTAGGTCTCGGCGTCAACGCGCGGAAGCGCGTCTCCGCCGGAGATCTTTTGTCAGCGACTATGCTTCCCAGGAGACAGTCCTGGCCACGCGCATCCTTCCAGGCGATTTGTAACTGGAACGCGCGCTGTGGCCAGGCGCTGTCTCCTGGGAAGCGCAAGCACCACACACGCATGCGCATACACACACACACAAGCGCCCACGCACATACATACAGAGACACCCACCCCCCTCTGCAGACATACACACACACGCGCGCGCACACACACACACACACACGAGTGCACCCCCCCCTCTCCCCCGCCGTCGCACACATGCATACACACACAACGAGGGAACCGAGCCCCCCCCCAGCCCTTTGTAACTTACCAGATCAATTCTGAGGGACTCCGCTCTCCTTCTGGCGTCGCGACTCGCGAGACGCTTTCACTTCGCCTTCTCTTCCGGTTACGTACGCAGCCCGCCCCCGTCACAGGCGACTTTGCCTGACTTCCCGTCCTACCTGCGCTCACTGAGTTCGGGAATGACATGCATGCATAATAGGGAAATATTGCCGCAGCTGCGCCCCAGCCACACGCAGAACTGGAACACCAACAGGGCATGTGTGTAACAGGCACCACTCCTCAGCCCCCTAGCGACGGATTTGACCCCCTATGATTAATATGTGTGCACCCGAATCCCCCGAGGGGCCCACACTTGCTAGCTTTCCCCAATCAAACAATAACTCAGAATAATGTGACAACCTAAATGAAGGGTTTCTATAAAAGTGACGTTGTCAGGCAAAGGCAAACATCTCTCAAAGATGTGGAACAATGACAGGCGAGTTTCCCCTTTGTGGGCCCCTTCTGTAGCTATCCTGCTCCAGTCTAAACAACAATAAAGCTTGAACGTCGGCTAATGATTATAAATATTTAGCGCGCAAAAGAAAGTTTTCTTTCAATACATTGCAGCGTTTATGACCCCATTCCTTAATCGCAGTATCCGCGAGATTGTTCACAGTTCATCTGAAATGTAAAGTGTATTGATGGAGCTACTTTGTAATCTATTCCAGTGGACGTGCACAATTAAGCAGATACAAATCTCTCATAAACGCATTAAGTGGTAACCTACCTCGGTGGCGTTTAATTGCATTACGGGTTTTCGACATTCAATTAGAAGACCTTTCTGACAGGTTTCAGTCCCTGAGAGGAGCAAAGAAAGAGATTACCTCATACTCGTGCACCTGTGAGAGTTCTCAGGATTTTCTCAGTGCTTCTAGTATTGCAAACTTTGCACACTTAAACTGAGTGGTTAGGGTTGCGTGCGGTCACCACAAATGTGAAAAAAGACCACTGCTTGAGATATAATCACAAATCTCACACCAGCTGCAGCGTGACACGCTCTTCTCTGGTATATGTGCGCACAGAATGTCCAAGAGTGCACCAAAGTGAGATGTGAGAGTTAGGATGGAAAATTAATGTTTTAACAGAAAAAAGTTTACTGTTAGGTGCCAGACTCTATTCCATGGTGCAATGAGACTCGCCAACAGTAAGACTGCTAGATGGATGGAGTGAGAGTCACGCTCGATGAGTGAGACATGAGGTGTCTGGAAAAGTTCTGCTGGCCAGGGGTAACAAAGGCTGCTGCAGTCCCTGTGGCTCAGAAGGGCCCCAGCACTCCACGGGGCCACGACCCCCTCAAGGGCGCCCCCATTCAGCTTAGTGCCAAACAATATCTGTAAGATATGAGAGGCTCGTGAACCCCTCATCACATTGTGCAGGGGGCATCATTTTCAGCTATGCCGCTGCTGCTGGCCACACGCATCCCAGCGGACAGGTCAGTGTCAGGGGCTTCTGATTATTGCATGCCTTTCCTGAAAGGGCGCTGGGTAAGGAAGTGCTCATGTGAGACCAGGATTCTGATGTGAAATATAACAGCAAGGACGGATGGACTCGCATACCTGAAGGCCGGGACACTCCCTGGATTATCCAGTTTGTGCACTAGTGACGTAATCTCTGCGCGTTGCCTCTGTCGTCCATCGCGAGTGCAGAGTAGTGAGTGCAGAGTAGTGAGTGCAGAGTAGTGAGTGCAGAGTAGTGAGTAGTGAGTGCAGAGTAGTGAGTGCAGAGTAGTGAGTGCAGAGTAGTGAGTGCAGAGTAGTGAGTAGTGAGTGCAGAGTAGTGAGTGCAGAGTAGTGAGTGCAGAGTAGTGAGTAGTGAGTGCAGAGTAGTGAGTGGAGAGTAGTGAGTAGTGAGTGCAGAGTAGTGAGTGCAGAGTAGTGAGTGCAGAGTAGTGAGTAGTGAGTGCAGAGTAGTGAGTGCAGAGTAGTGAGTGCAGAGTAGTGAGTGCAGAGTAGTGAGTAGTGAGTGCAGAGTAGTGAGTAGTGAGTGCAGAGTAGTGAGTGCAAAGTAGTGAGTGCAGAGTAGTGAGTAGTGAGTGCAGAGTAGTGAGTAGTGAGTGCAGAGTAGTGAGTAGTGAGTTCAGAGTAGTGAGTTCAGAGTAGTGAGTGCAGAGTAGTGAGTGCAGAGTAGTGAGTGCAGAGTAGTGAGTAGTGAGTGCAGAGTAGTGAGTGCAGAGTAGTGAGTAGTGAGTGCAGAGTAGTGAGTGCAGAGTAGTGAGTGCAGAGTAGTGAGTAGTAAGTGCAGAGTAGTGAGTGCAGAGTAGTGAGTGCAGAGTAGTGAGTAGTGATTGCAGAGTAGTGAGTAGTGAGTGCAGAGTAGTGAGTAGTGAGTGCAGAGTAGTGAGTGCAGAGTAGTGAGTGCAGAGTAGTGAGTGCAGAGTAGTGAGTAGTGAGTACAGAGTAGTGAGTAGTGAGTGCAGAGTAGTGAGTAGTGAGTGCAGAGTAGTGAGTAGTGAGTGCTGAGTAGTGAGTGCAGAGTAGTGAGTGCAGAGTAGTGAGCGCAGAGTAGTGAGTAGTGAGTAGTGAGTAGTGAGTGCAGAGTAGTGAGTGCAGAGTGCAGAGTAGTGAGTGCAGAGTGAGTGTGCAGAATGCAGAGTAGTGAGTGCAGAGTAGTGAGTGCAGAGTAGTGAGTGCAGAGTAGTGTGCAGAATGCAGAGTAGTGAGTGCAGAGTAGTGAGTGCAGAGTAGTGAGTGCAGAGTAGTGAGTGCAGAGTGAGTGTGCAGAATGCAGAGTAGTGAGTGCAGAGTAGTGAGTGCAGAGTAGTGAGTGCAGAGTAGTGAGTGCAGAGTAGTGAGTGCAGAGTAGTGAGTAGTGAGTGCAGAGTAGTGAGTAGTGAGTGCAGAGTAGTGAGTATTGAGTGCAGAGTAGTGAGTAGTGAGTGCAGAGTAGTGAGTAGTGAGTGCAGAGTAGTGAGTGCAGGGTAGTGAGTAGTGAGTGCAGAGTAGTGAGTAGTGAGTGCAGAGTAGTGAGTGCAGAGTGCAGAGTAGTGAGTGCAGAGTGAGTGTGCAGAATGCAGAGTAGTGAGTGCAGAGTAGTGAGTGCAGAGTAGTGAGTGCAGAGTAGTGAGTGCAGAGTGCAGAGTATTGAGTGCAGAGTAGTGAGTAGTGAGTGCAGAGTAGTGAGTAGTGAGTGCAGAGTGCAGAGTAGTGAGTGCAGAGTGAGTGTGCAGAATGCAGAGTAGTGAGTGCAGAGTAGTGAGTGCAGAGTAGTGAGTGCAGAGTAGTGAGTGCAGAGTAGTGAGTGCAGAGTAGTGAGTAGTGAGTGCAGAGTAGTGAGTAGTGAGTGCAGAGTAGTGAGTGCAGAGTGAGTGTGCAGAATGCAGAGTAGTGAGTGCAGAGTAGTGAGTGCAGAGTAGTGTGTGCAGAGTAGTGAGTAGTGAGTGCAGAGTAGTGAGTAGTGAGTGCAGAGTGCAGAGTAGTGAGTGCAGAGTGAGTGTGCAGAATGCAGAGTAGTGAGTGCAGAGTAGTGAGTGCAGAGTAGTGAGTGCAGAGTAGTGAGTGCAGAGTAGTGAGTGCAGAGCAGTGAGTGCAGGTGCAGAGTGGTGTGTATTGGCAATGTAAATGACAATGCCATTTATTTATGATTTAAAGAAAAAAAAAGAAATGTCATGAGCAATGCCAATAGCTCTACCTTTAATGATGCCGAGACCATTGCATTGCAAATGCTTGTTGTTTAAGTCATTGAAATCTATTCAACTATTCGCCCACGCATTAATATTGGGCATTAACCTGGGTACTTTTAAAATGTGACATATTCCGACAACTAAATGTCATCTTTATTACAAGTTTGAGTTATGAGAGTCAATAAATTACTATTTACCACTGAGAATTACACAATCTGTTATTATTAAAAAAAGAAAAAGCTTAATTGTGCATATTGTACATTTTCTAGAGAAAAAGTTCTCCCAGATTTAACTTGAAAGCCTTTTTTATGTAAATCTTTGTCAGTAACAAACGCCAACAATTGGAACATTGGTGCTGCTAATGCACTCTGTTGTCAAATACTAAATTTTAATCTAGGTATTTCTGAAAGTATTTTTCCACTGCCAAGCTACCCTTTGGTTTTCTGATAAACTAAGATGAAGTTTATCTTAACAATATTTAGTTATTTAGGTGAATATTCTCCTTGAAGCTGCTTTCCTGAAGGCAATATCTGAAGTAATTTCTCTAATTTGTAAGTATTGGTAAACGTATGTGTCTCAGGTCTTGTTTTTGTTTGCTGTTAGCAGTGACCTAAATTAATCCTCATTGTTTAAAAAAAAATGTTGGCAGTCAACAAATGAAATAAAACATATGTGTAACAATGCCAAACAGATATGTTAAACTTGTATAATCAATTTATGGCAATAACCAACTTGTACTCATCAACTGAGAAAAATTGCACCAATCTTTTATGAGGACGACCGGGTTTGAGACATTTTCAATTTCTCAAATACACTATCTTAGATGCCCAAATTTGTCAGAAACGTCTATTTAGCTGGCCTTTTCCACATAATAACTTGCTAATAAATGTACTATAACATTGTGGCAATAGGTTAGGTGAGTTATCAAGCTACCTCCTTTCGCCTAATCCATAACTGGCCGTACTGATAGCACCAAATATGAACTGTTTACCCAGATTGAAATAAGTCAGTTTGAATATCAGTTACGTATCAAACATTTGACCCATAACTAGTTTTCTCTTTCCAAGTAGGCTCCTTGAAATGTGCAGTGCTCCAACTTCAGTCCTATCTTTATTCTTTAACAAAAATTCTGCATTTATGAATACAACATTCACTTCTGGTGAAGCTCTGAGAGGGCCTGGAGGTAAAACTGGGTCAAAAGAGCACATACATGAAGATAGAAAGTAGAGATGGGGATAGGGACTGTGACAGTAGACATATGGGGATAGAATGGCACAGACAAAGGAAATAGAAGTGAGACTCTATACTGAACCAAATCTATATACATCCGAGGAGATGCACAGACATGTGGGTGGGGAGATATGAATATAGCGACTTAAGCCCAAACAAATCAATCAGAGAGACATTGAGGTATGAACCCTGATTAGACAATGAAGGGCTCGGTATAGAGAAGAATGATCTGGGTAGGGTGCACAGACATAGTGACAGAAACAGTTAATGGCTAGAATATATACATGGACTTGTAGTCACAGGGAGTCAAACCCGAACAGGTAAGGGTAGAGGAGGATAGTCTTGTGGACAGGAAAGCCAAAAGACAAGAGCAATTTCTGACAGACTTTGGGATAGGAGGACTTTAAAGCTTGGGCTCTAGGGACATACAATCCAAGGGTTGTGAGGACTCACACAGTAATGGGAAGGCTAGTAGATGGGGACAGTTGGGTAAACCAAACAACAGGTCACACAAGGATATTCTGGAACATATATTCATAGGTCTGAGACTGCTTAACTGAATGGGACAGGACATCTAACTCTTGGGATTCAATGAAAACCTCATGGAAGCACGCCAGGTCACATCAAATTATATTCCACTCTAAAACACCGTAAGACAGCACTACATAGCATACCTGCCACGCCATTTAATTTTGCACATTGCATCACAACAAACTGTTCCACATCAAACCGTGCTTCCATCCACACTCGACCGATCACCATCACACATCACTTAGCACACATATAAGCACAAAGCAACTCTCCCCACAGTACTTTGTGCATCACTTAGCACACATATAAGCACAAAGCAACTCTCCCCACAGTACTTTGTGCAGCGTACACAATACCATTGCTCCTGATACTAAAGACCACCACCCCAAAACTCATAAACACAACCCATTCTGATAGTGTCAGAGTACCTGAATTAGTTCCACAGGAGCTGAAGCTAAGCCCCAAATCCTCCCCACCACTGTCTGCGCCTGCAAAAGAAAATTTGCCAACACTCAACAACAGTTTTGGGGAAAGGAGAAGTGGAGAAAATAACATGAGAGACCGCCTTGAAGGGGTTGACGTTCTGCTTCCCTCAATCGTCTCTATGTATCTTGATCAGGGTATGTGAATGAATGTACCTGTAAATGCAAAAGAAAGATACAATACCCTTACATTATACTAAACCTTTACATTTCCTATTTATAATTCTTAACTGTTTCTAACTTTACCCTATATTTCCAAGGCTTGAGCCTCTCTCTTAATTAAGTCAGAACTTATTACTTTAAGGTGAATTATTTCTGCTTTCTTGGTCTGTATTTTCTATTGCTTCTGTTTTAGATGACTTCTTGTCTTCTTTCTTGAGTCTTTGTACTTGTATAGATCTATACAGAATCACTCACTCAGTTGCAACAGTCCTGTTGTTTAATTTCTTGTTGCGGAGTCTTAAAAATAAATAGTACTTTTAAATTTCTAACAGTACTTCCCTCCAAAAAGGCTCCCTTCACTTTTGGCTTATTTGGTGAGGTTTTATGAAAAAGATCTTTACATCCTAGAAGCATGAATATTTGATAAAGGCTCCCAGGTCCTTTCCTCAGGGCCAAAGCCCTTCCACTCTACCAAATAAAATAACTTATTTTTCCTAATCTTAGAATCTAAGACTCTGCTTACTTCAAAGTCTTCTTCTGAGCTAACTTGTACTGGAACTGATGGTTGCTGCAATCTAATGTTTGTGGATTTTTCTTTAAGAGAGACACATGAAACACTGGGGCCTGTTGAGAATCCCCTCCCTTAGCGGCTTAAACACGAAGGCCTTAATATCCCCTTTCTCCACTCCCTCCGGGATTTTAAGGATCCTCAGATTCTGCATTTCTAACCGCTCCAAGTCCTTCTACAGTGCTCTATTCTGGGTTTTCAAGACCTCGATATCCTTCGTGTTCCCCTGGGCTGAGACTGAGAGAGTCTTAACCTCAAGTTCCAACGAGCCGGTACGTGCACAGATATCATCAAGCTTAGATTCTAATACATTCAGAAAAGGGGGGTGGTGATGGACAGAGCATCTGAATTAAGCAGAATACTCGTACCCAGTCAACAGATCAGGGCTTGATCCATCACCGTTTTTTAGCTCACTGCACCATCCCAGCTCAGAACCTGACTACATGCAAATTAGTCTGTCCCTGGCCCAGTGCATCATGGGAACAGGGCAGACCAAACTACCAAGCCAATTCTTTTACTGGAAAGGAAACAAGCTTCCGGGGACCGGTTTATGGCATTACAGCCGTCTTCGGCCCGGCTTGCTTGAATCCTGATGGTGCAGTGAGCAAGGGACTCACATCTGAGCATACCCTTCCACGCTTGTGGTGGATAAAACGATTCGGAAAAGGGGGGTGGTGATGGACAGAGCATCTGAATTAAGCAGAATACTCGTACGCAGTCAACAGATCAGGGCTTGATCCATCACCGTTTTTTAGCTCACTGCACCATCCCAGCTCAGAACCTGGCTACATGCAAATTAGTCTGTCCCTGGCCCAGTGCATCATGGGAACAGGGCAGACCAAGCTACCAAGCCAATTCTTTTACTGGAAAGGAAACAAGCTTCTGGGGACCGGTTTCTGGCATTACAGCCGTCTTCGGCCCGGCTTGCTTGAATCCTGATGGTGCAGTGAGCAAGGGACTCACATCTGAGCATACCCTTCCACACTTGTGGTGGACAAAACGATTCAGAAAAGGGGGTGGTGATGGACAGATTATCTGAATTAAGCAGAACTCTCGTACCCAGTCAACAGATCAGGGCTTGATCCATCACCGTTTTTTAGCTCACTGCACCATCCCAGCCCAGAACCCGGCTACATGCAAATTAGTCTGTCCCTGGCCCAGTGCATCATGGGAACAGGGCAGACCAAACTACCAAGCCAAATTTTTTACTGGGAAGGAAACAAGCTTCCGGGGACCGGTTTCTGATTTTAAATGCCGCCTGAGTCTGGGTCTGAGACCTAAGCTGGTATCTATTCTTTGCTTTATATCCCCCTGTAACTAGTTCCTCTGTAGCTCTTTCCTTCCTTCTTCCTCTTATAGCCGAAGGACCCCCAGGTGCACCAACCTCCCTCAGTAGTTTCCAACCCGGCACCACATTTTCCGATGGTATTGCAGGATAAGGGGGAGCCAGAGCCATACACTTGCGCTGACCTCTTTTATGTGCCTTCCTTTTTTCACAACAATCAAAACCGCTCTGCTGATCTGAAGCATCCACAGGTATCCGCTAAATACTCACTCCGCTCCCTCCACTCAAACCGCCAAAGCCAGAGCCAGAACAAAGCCTTGCCGCTGCCGTCCTGATCTTCATCCACAGCCTCGACAGTGTGGTCGTTAGACGAGCAGGCCCTTAATATCAACTGTTTGGAGCTCCTGGCGGGGTCCTTCGCAGTTCGGTGCTGGACCAGGGACCGCGTGACATTGTGCATTCTTCTCAAGATGGACAACGTCTTGGCGGTTCGTTATGTCAATCATCTGGAGTGCACACTCTCTCGGGTGCTAGCGAAGGAGTTTTGGGGCTATTGTCTCTCCCACCATATCTCTGTCACGGCGGAGTACTTGCCGGGTCAAGCCAACCAGGTGGCAGATTGGCACTCCCGTCATCTGCGGAACACGAGTCTGTGGAAGCTGGACAGGCGGGTGTTCTAGTGGCTAGCCAGTGTGTGGGGTTCCTTCTTGGTGGATCGGTTTGTGCCACGTCTGGATTATCAGGGCTCTCGGTTCTTCAGTTGGAGGCCGGATCCTTTGGCAGAGGCGATCCGTTGGCAGAGGCGACGTACGCCTTCCTCCAAGATTGATTCAGAAAAGGGGGTGGTGATGAACAGAGTGTCTGAATTAAGCAGACCACTCTTACCCAGTCCAAAGATCAGGGCTTGATCCATTACCGTTATTTATCTCACTGCCCCATCCCAGCTCAGAACCTGGCTATATGCAAATTAGTCTGTCCCTGGCCCAGTGCATCATGGGAACAGGGCAGACCAAACTACCAAGCCAATTCTTCACCAGAAAGGAGACAAGCTACCGGGGACCGGTTTCTGGCATTTCAGCCTCTTCGGCCTGGCTTGCTTGAATCCTGATGGAGCAGTGAGAAAGGGACTCATGTCTGAGTATACCCTGCCACACTTATAGATGTGAGACCCTTGCTCATTGCAC
This sequence comes from Lissotriton vulgaris, assembly GCF_964263255.1. Taxonomy (NCBI): domain Eukaryota; kingdom Metazoa; phylum Chordata; class Amphibia; order Caudata; family Salamandridae; genus Lissotriton; species Lissotriton vulgaris. Next base: position 1,306,395,509 of record NC_141694.1, read on the forward strand.
CATCAGGATTCAAGCAAACCGGGCCGAAGACGGCTGTAATGCCAGAAACCGGTCCCCGGGAGCTTGTTTCCTTCCCAGTGTAAGAATTGGCTTTTGTAGTTTGGTTTGCCCTGTTCCCATCATGCACTGGGATAGGAACAGACTAATTTGCATACAGCCAGGTTCTGAAACTGGGATGGTGCAGTGAGCTAAAAAACGGTGTTGGATCTAGCCCTGATCTCTTGACTGGGTGAGAGCTTTCTGCTTAATTCAGAGACTCTGTCCCTCACCACCCCTTGTTGTAAATATTTTTGTCCACCCTAAGCGTGGAAGGGTATTCTCAGATGTGAGACCCTTGCTCATTGCACCATCAGGATTCAAGCAAACCGGGCCGAAGACGGCTGTAATGCCAGAAACCGGTCCCCGGGAGCTTGTTTCCTTCCCAGTGTAAGAATTGGCTTTTGTAGTTTGGTTTGCCCTGTTCCCATCATGCACTGGGACAGGAACAGACTAATTTGCATACAGCCAGGTTCTGAAACTGGGATGGTGCAGTGAGCTAAAAAACGGTGTTGGATCTAGCCCTGATCTCTTGACTGGGTGAGAGCTTTCTGCTTAATTCAGAGACTCTGTCCCTCACCACCCCTTGTTGTAAATATTTTTGTCCACCCTAAGCGTGGAAGGGTATTCTCAGATGTGAGACCCTTGCTCATTGCACCATCAGGATTCAAGCAAACCGGGCCGAAGACGGCTGTAATGCCAGAAACCGGTCCCCGGGAGCTTGTTTCCTTCCCAGTGTAAGAATTGGCTTTTGTAGTTTGGTTTGCCCTGTTCCCATCATGCACTGGGACAGGAACAGACTAATTTGCATACAGCCAGGTTCTGAAACTGGGATGGTGCAGTGAGCTAAAAAACGGTGTTGGATCTAGCCCTGATCTCTTGACTGGGTGAGAGCTTTCTGCTTAATTCAGAGACTCTGTCCCTCACCACCCCTTGTTGTAAATATTTTTGTCCACCCTAAGCGTGGAAGGGTATTCTCAGATGTGAGACCCTTGCTCATTGCACCATCAGGATTCAAGCAAACCGGGCCAAAGACGGCTGTAATGCCAGAAACCGGTCCCCGGGAGCTTGTTTCCTTCCCAGTGTAAGAATTGGCTTTTGTAGTTTGGTTTGCCCTGTTCCCATCATGCACTGGGACAGGAACAGACTAATTTGCATACAGCCAGGTTCTGAAACTGGGATGGTGCAGTGAGCTAAAAAACGGTGTTGGATCTAGCCCTGATCTCTTGACTGGGTGAGAGCTTTCTGCTTAATTCAGAGACTCTGTCCCTCACCACCCCTTGTTGTAAATATTTTTGTCCACCCTAAGCGTGGAAGGGTATTCTCAGATGTTAGACCCTTGCTTATTGCACCATCAGGATTCAAGCAAACCGGGCCGAAGACGGCTGTAATGCCAGAAACCGGTCCCCGGGAGCTTGTTTCCTTCCCAGTGTAAGAATTGGCTTTTGTAGTTTGGTTTGCCCTGTTCCCATCATGCACTGGGACAGGAACAGACTAATTTGCATACAGCCAGGTTCTGAAACTGGGATGGTGCAGTGAGCTAAAAAACGGTGTTGGATCTAGCCCTGATCTCTTGACTGGGTGAGAGCTTTCTGCTTAATTCAGAGACTCTGTCCCTCACCACCCCTTGTTGTAAATATTTTTGTCCACCCTAAGCGTGGAAGGGTATTCTCAGATGTGAGACCCTTGCTCATTGCACCATCAGGATTCAAGCAAACCGGGCCGAGGACGGCTGTAATGCCAGAAACCGGTCCCCAGGAGCTTGTTTCCTTCCCAGTGTAAGAATTGGCTTTTGTAGTTTGGTTTGCCCTGTTCCCATCATGCACTGGGACAGGAACAGACTAATTTGCATACAGCCAGGTTCTGAAACTGGGATGGTGCAGTGAGCTAAAAAACGGTGTTGGATCTAGCCCTGATCTCTTGACTGGGTGAGAGCTTTCTGCTTAATTCAGAGACTCTGTCCCTCACCACCCCTTGTTGTAAATATTTTTGTCCACCCTAAGCGTGGAAGGGTATTCTCAGATGTGAGACCCTTGCTCATTGCACCATCAGGATTCAAGCAAACCGGGCCGAAGACGGCTGTAATGCCAGAAACCGGTCCCCGGGAGCTTGTTTCCTTCCCAGTGTAAGAATTGGCTTTTGTAGTTTGGTTTGCCCTGTTCCCATCATGCACTGGGACAGGAACAGACTAATTTGCATACAGCCAGGTTCTGAAACTGGGATGGTGCAGTGAGCTAAAAAACGGTGTTGGATCTAGCCCTGATCTCTTGACTGGGTGAGAGCTTTCTGCTTAATTCAGAGACTCTGTCCCTCACCACCCCTTGTTGTAAATATTTTTGTCCACCCTAAGCGTGGAAGGGTATTCTCAGATGTGAGACCCTTGCTCATTGCACCATCAGGATTCAAGCAAACCGGGCCGAGGACGGCTGTAATGCCAGAAACCGGTCCCCGGGAGCTTGTTTCCTTCCCAGTGTAAGAATTGGCTTTTGTAGTTTGGTTTGCCCTGTTCCCATCATGCACTGGGACAGGAACAGACTAATTTGCATACAGCCAGGTTCTGAAACTGGGATGGTGCAGTGAGCTAAAAAACGGTGTTGGATCTAGCCCTGATCTCTTGACTGGGTGAGAGCTTTCTGCTTAATTCAGAGACTCTGTCCCTCACCACCCCTTGTTGTAAATATTCCTCCAAGATTGGTCGCCGGAACAGGGTTTGCATTTCCGCCGTTCCCAAGGATTGTGCACGAGGCGGCCCAAGTTTGCCAACAGGCGGCAACCGTCGTGATGGTGACACCATTTTGGAGGGCTCAAGTGTGGTTTCCAGGCCTTCTGGAACTTTCTTGGGATTTTCCAATCCTACTCCACCACTTTCCTCATCTTCTTCTGAATCCGAGTGGAGAGCACCATCAGTTGATTCTACAAGGGTCTCTCCGCCTCATGGCATGGCAGCTTTCCGGAGATGTTGGTCGCTCCCAGGCCTTTCGGGATCGGCTGAGGTCCTCTTGTCCAAGGCCTGGGCGGACCATACCTCGAAGCGATATCGCTCCGCTTGGTGTAAGTGTGTATGTTGGTGTCTTTGACGGGGTCTGGATCCCGTGGCCGTGGGTGTCGTTCCCGTCTTGAATTATCTGGCGGAGCTGGTTACGGACGGTATAGCATATCGTTCGGTTAACGCGGTGCGGTCGGCTATTTCCACGGCGCATTGTCCGGTGGACGGGGCCTCGATTGGCGCACATCCTTTTGTGTGCAGGCTCCTGCGGGGGATCCGTTTATCTTTACCACCGGAACCAAGATATTCCACTTTATGGGATGTTAATGGGGTTTTGAATCGCTTCTTGTTTTGGCAGGTAAACAAGTACCTTCTGCTAAAGGAGCTGTCGGCCAAGTTGGCTATACTTCTGTGTTTGGTCTCTTGCCGGAGATTTTCGGATATCTGTGCGCTGGACATTTCTGCGCAGGTTTTTTCCCTGGACGGGGTGACTTTTACGGTGGGTCGCCATACCAAATCTTTGTCACAAACAATTTCATATCCAGCTTTCTCAGATGTTCTGAAGTTATGTGTGGTGCAGTGCCTTAACCCGTTTGTTGCTTTGAACGTTCTGCGCCAGTGCTGAACGTTCGAAGAAACGGGTGCAGCTGCGTCGGCCAATGGACGTGCGCAGCACTGGCAAGGTAGTGCTCGCGACGACCGTTGGCCGACGGCAGCACTAACGGGGTTAAGACCTATTTGGATATGACGCAAGACCTTCGCCCTCCGGATGAACGATAACTTCTTATTACCCTTCGTAAGCCTCATAAAGCTGTGTCTTCTCCCACTATAGCTAGGTGGGTACGGTGGGTCATGCAGGAGGCGGGTATTGATACAAAGCAATTTGGTGCCCATTCGGCCAGAGGGGCCATGGCTTCTGAAACATTTGCTCTGGGAGCGCGTCTGGAGGATTTGATGCGGGCAGCAGACTGGTCCTCGGATTCCACTTTTAAATGGTTTCATTTCAAACCGGTGGAGGATGTGGCGTGTTTAGTGGTAAGTAAGATTTGAACTAGCATAATTGGAGGCTCCGGTCCTGCCATAGAATCGAAATTTGCCTAGCTATGGTAACAGTAAGTTTCAATTCTATTAGGGACATGGAGGCGAGGATTATCCCTCCTGCAGCACTGTAGGTGCGAACCTGCCCGTAGATGCATAAGTAACCTTTCTGATTATTTTTCTGACAGTGTGGTACTGTTTCTGGTGGTTATGTTTTATCAGTTATGCTTTGCATATGCTAGGTCCAGCTCGGTTTCTGGTGCACTTTTCTTATTGCACGGAATACTGGTGCAGAACAAGACCAATGAACTTATCGGGTAGCAGGTCGAAGAAAGAGGAGGAGAAGTGGAGATGGAGTGTCTATCTAGGCTTCAGGAACACAGTATAAGGACTCATGGCCTTTGTAGTTTCCTGACTGAAGTTGGAGACGGTTGCTGTGTTGGAACTGTTTTGTCCTGGATTTGGAAAGAAAGGTTGTTATTTGGTGCTTTTCTGGCTGCAGTGGTTTTCCTGTTTGTAATAAAGCGAAGAAGGAAAAGCATAATCCTCGCCTCTGTGTCCTTAATGGAATAGAAACTTACCATTACCATAGTGTTGGAAGTATGATGGGTACTGAAGACACAGGACGCAGTTCTAACAAGTACAACTCATTTATTGGTCATCCACTCTCCTCACTGGAGAACACCTCAACATTCCATAGTGAGCTTCACAGTGGGAGAATCCAACAAGGGTCAAAGGGAAGGGGTGGATGGAATGTACCAACCCAGGTTCTAACACATCTCCCTTCCTTACAAAGAGTTCCCTCCTGGCATGCCTAGAGGTTACAGGTTCACATAAACAAAAACTAGAGGCTACCTAAAGGGGGATAACAATAATTCCTGTGGGGAAAAAAGTTATGGCAATACTTTCACAATGTTGTCGCAACTCCACCATTGACATATTCAAATTGAACAACATTTTCTTTCATTTTGACAATCTTGCTGGGAGAATAAAACTTGCTGGTGTCAGTTCCCAAATTTAGTGTTCCTACTAGCTTGCGCCTGTCCCCCACTTCCCACCTTGAAACTTCACACCATGTTTCTAGTAATACCATTGTTTGTATACAGTCCGGTGTTGTTTGACCTTCACTCCTGCCTCCTCCCTGTTCACATTTCTGACTTCTCCCCCATTAACCAACAGGGGTTAAACTTAGTACTAGGCTCCCTCCCGCGCAGGGACACAACAGGAGAGACCCCAGCTACTCTAATGGGTGACGTGTGGAAGTCTCACAAGCATTCCCTCAAACATCCTCAACATAGTCCCACCAGAGGGCCTGACTATTGGAGCAACCCCCAGGGGGTAACAAAGAACAAGCAACAATAGAAGGAAAGGGTGAACCTCCCCCCCAAACCCAAGAAGGAAGTCCCCACGGGGTGGATCTGAATAGAGGGCAACTATAAAGGAAAAACTATGACCCACCATTGACCTCTATGAGGAGCTAAAAGGTCCCACCCCATAACTGGCTGTAGTCGCAAAAGGGATACGTAGTTTGGAGTAGCAGAATCTTCCCAATTCTAGGACACCTCCTATGCCACCCCACTATTACTCTACTACAGTCTCAATAACGAACCTCATGGCAAAAAGTCCCGCACTTCTCCTGCTAGTATTTCCATCCTCCTCTAGAGGGATGATACTGGTGGTAATGTTCATATTTACTATATTGAGCAGTAACTTGGGTCAGGACACTGCTCGGCAACTCCTTCTGGCACACTATGTCTCTCTTACCGTGTCATCAACGGTGACTGGTCTAGGCCGTCTTTTGTCCTTGAGTCCGTCCCCTTGTTTCTTCACGCGTCTCCCATAGGAGAACTCAGTGGAGATTTCTGGGACATGAAGCTTGTGCTCACTCCTATAATCATAGAGTGAACCCTTCTGACTTGACTGGACCATATGAGGGAAATCTTTTAGTATTTTCTGCATTTCCTTGCTCTCTCTCTCCAACTTTCCACTGTAGGATCTTTGAATGTATTTACCTTTTCTCTCACTCTTTGGTTCAATACAACTTGAGTCCATTTCTCTTCCTTGTTCACACTTGACCACATACTCCTCCATTGTTTTTGTCTTGAACTCAAAAGACGTGGTTCTTAGACCCGTCTCTTTGCAATTGGATATGTTACTCTTACATTTTATCCTTTTCCACTCTTTTGCTGTGGAACTGATGCTTTCTCCTTTCCTTTCGAATTCTCCTTCTTCTCCAACTATACCTTCACTGTTTTTTTTTCACGTGTTTCTTACGTATTTCTCTCTCATCCACCAAATCTTGGTAAGATTCACGTTTTTCTTTCAGTTTGCCCTTGGCTGTATTTTCCACACGTTCTTCAATACTTGCTGCTCCTTCACAAACACCTGCCACCTTGGAAGGCGGCATAAGGGCACTCAATGCGCAACCCTTGCTTACACTCATGCTTTGTTTCAGTGCCTTCTCCTTCATTTGTTCTCTTCTTCTTCCATTGAGGGATATTCTCAAATCCTTTTGATCCTTCCACCCTAGCATGGTGGGTCCATTTCTGTTACATATATGGTACTTCTAGTATACCTTCCCTTGTACATTAACTCCATGACTTGGTATCCTATTACGTTGATGTCCTCCCCTGCATGTGTCTCCAGGGATAGGTTAACCTCTTTCAATTCGTTTCCATATTTTTCAACTAATTTTTTATTCCAGTCACTCTTGCTTACCCAACTGTGAGGCGATCCTGAATCTAATAACATATCTGTCATAACTCCTCCAATGCAGATAGTACACTTCAGGTTTATTTTACTTAGATTTAGCTTCTCGTTGCTACCCATTTCTTCCTTGAAAACTTCTTCCCTTTGTACTTTTACCAACGAGGCGTGTGCAAAATATTCATCCAACACCCTCAAAATTTCCTCATAAATATTACTGACTGTTCCTTTCATGAATGTTTTTTCCATCTTGTTGTACATTTTCCGCCCTCCAGCTCCTAAACTGTAAAGCAATACTTCAGCCTTTTCCTTAGGTACAAAGGATACTGCCTCTTCCTCAAGAACTGAAATGTAATTCTCAAAATATTCTTTCCATTCGCTCCATTCTGCAACGTTTTCTTCTTCCCTCTCCATAAACGGCACTGGTGGCAGAAAATTATACTTCTGGCCCCACTCATGTTGAATGTGCAGCTATACTTTGGAATTCACGTGAAAATGTTTTGTTCCCCTAATCAGAAAGATGGCGATAAGGGTGAGCTCAGTAGGACACACTAGCGTCCCCGGGATGGTCAAAAGAGATGCGCCAAGAACAGCCACTGGGATTCTACTTTGAAGGTCACTCTCCCATTACGCTTACTGTTGCCTAGCTTGACTCTCTTTACTCTCTAAATATGCTTTGCTCACGCCGTCTGTGGGTTTGGGACCCTGAAAGTCCTCAGTCACTTATGCAAAGAGATAATTGTCCCTTTCACGTCGAGCTGCATCACAACTGTATTGATTCTGCCACAAGGATTCCTTGCACTATCAACCCCTCTTAGCTTTCCTCACGCTGCCACAACTCGCTGCCACACTTAGGTTTTCTACTCGGAACCCTGTGGATTGCCACACACCTTCTGTTCCTCTGAAATCTCCTCAAACCGTTTCCATGCGCTGTCAAAGTTCTGAAATTTTCCTCACGCTGCTTCAACACGCTGCTGTGGTTAAGTTTACTACATAGAACCCTGAGGTTTTGCCATGCTCCTGAAATCTCCACACACCGCTAGCCAGTGCTGCCTCATTTCTGAGAATTCCTTATGCTGCTTCTACACGCCGTTTCGAATAAGTTCATCACACGGAACCCTGAGGTTTGCCTCGCTCCCTCTGTTCCTTTGAACTCACCTCACACCAACTTCCACGCGCTGCCACCGATCAGATTCACAAGTGGCTACAGGGGGGGAACTCCCCACTTAGATCATCTTCAGTAGATTATTTTTTCTTCACACAGCTACCATGCACTGCCTCCGATCAGTATCATAAGACTTCGGCACCCTATGTTACGCTCCACGCGCCTCACAGTGTTTCAGAGGCTCAACGCAAAATGCAGTCCAGCTTGGGTCCCCTACGGTTTCTCTCCTTCCCCAATTGAATATGTGAATCTTTCTCGATTCTCCGAGACTTTCATTTACACGCCTCCATTAATTTTGGGAGTCAGGGGAAAGCATCTTCCCAACGCTGTCACTCACTCGTGCCTCAAACAATTGTCGCTCACCTCAAATCAGTTCCTTTCGCGTTGCTTCAAATGCGACTTCATTCCTAGCTCCGCTCCCTTCTCCTCACGCAGCTTCAAGGTTTCACCACATAGACTTGTACGGCTCTGTGACCAAATGGAGAACTTATGCCTTACTTCATTTTCTCCCAATTCACACGAGAAGTAGATTGTGCTTCTAAGTCTTCCTTCTCACACCCGATGGCAGAACCGGAACTTCCTGTCGACAACTCTGCGGTTCCTCGGGGCAAGACCAGCTCCGTCTTGTCACATACTTGAATTCCCTGCTTTACGCAGACAGCCTGACAGCCCTCCACTCACTGAGGAGACCTAGCACGGTGCCAAGATACGCCCCCTCAGATCACCACTCGAACTTTACACAGGAGAGCTGGACGAGGTTAGACCCTCTGAAAGCAGGGCGGAAAGCTCAGTCAAAGCAAATGCAGGCAGTGTAGGTTACACTGAACTCCCTTTCCACAGCCTCCTCTTGAGTAACGTTGCAGGCTAAATTGGCAAGTCAGAAAAAGTTACCTCGGTATGTACCGGCAAAATCACACAGGTATGGACGCCTCGCTTCCTGACTCTTTGAAACCCGGCCCTCAACGCAGGGTGCACCGGAATGGCACACTGACGGACACTTCCTCATAAAACACTGCTTGGCCCTGGATGTGTTCCGTCTGGAGGCTTATGACAGGAAAGGCGGGCTGTTGTGGCCTGAGATGACGCTGACGTGAGATACTGCTCACGATGCTTCCCGTTACCTCAACCAAGACGCAGGCGCTGGAAGGAAACACTGCTAGGCCCCGGATGCACTCGATGACGCCGACTCACACAAGGTAGGCGGGCTGGTACCCTCTGAGGCGTCGCAGGGCTGAGACACCGCTCGCGGATACAAATCCCTCACACAGCGTCTGCCGCACTCTGTCGTCGGAGTGAACGCTTCTAAAACGCCGCAAATGTCCAGATTTACACAACCTCGTAGGCTCACGGTAAGGTTTCAAACCGCTGAATGGAGTGGAAACACCTTGGTAGAGATCACAGCGCTGCAGTGGACCAATGGATTAGCGTGCCACGCGGACAAACTGCTCACAGCCTTCTTCAACACAGGTACGCACTTAAAACGGGGTGATAACAGGGCTGCGCATGGACACCACACCATCTCCTGTTAAACGGTTCAGAGGGGGCCACACCCTCGCGTTCACCTCTGGCTCAAATCACTCAGGAACACAGGGAAAGTCAAAGCTAACCGCAGCTTCTTCTCGATCTAGTACAGGGAAGGACAGGTTCCTCGCTAATACAAGCTTACTTCGATCTCTTCTTTTCTTCCGTATGGAGAGAGCACACAAGGGGGAGATGACCACCACTGTCCCCCGCACAGTTTCCGTCGCCAGTGTTGGAAGTATGATGGGTACTGAAGACACAGGACGCAGTTCTAACAAGTACAACTCATTTATTGGTCATCCACTCTCCTCACTGGAGAACACCTCAACATTCCATAGTGAGCTTCACAGTGGGAGAATCCAACAAGGGTCAAAGGGAAGGGGTGGATGGAATGTACCAACCCAGGTTCTAACACATAGCTAGGCAAATTTCGATTGTGAAACAAATCTAGTGGCTGGTGACTCTTCAGACTTCTTTTCTCTAACATGAAAACAATATTGTTTACAAAACAATGAAGTCATTTCAACAGTACGTTTCTCCCAATCTATTCTTGGATCATGCTCCGTTAACCAAGGTAACTACAAAATAATTTGAAATTGAGGAGCATCAATTAAATTAAATCTCAAATATTCTCGATGACCACTCAAGCCTGACAATTCAATAGTTTCAGTTTCCTTCGTGATAGGTCCTGATGTTAAATTATTTCCATCAACTGCACGAACAGTTTCAAACACTTTCTTAGGAATAGATTGTATTCCTATCTGTTCAAAATATTTGTGATCACAAAAATTGCCAGTCGCTCCCGAGTCTATCATTATTGACACTTCTTTAATTTCTGACTCTTTAAATTTGACTGTCAGGGAAACAATCAGATGAGGTGCCACCGATTGAAGAGTGTTGGCCACATGTTCAATTACTGGAGTTGATTCTTCCTTCTTTCCCATGTGAGCAACTCCTCTTACTGATGGGATTGATCTTTTCCTGAAAAATTTGATTTGGATTTCTGCAAATAATCCTTAACAAAATGTCCTGCATTTCCACAGTACATACACAGATTTTTAGTACTTCTTATACCTTTCTTCTTTAGAAAGAGGACCCCTAATCGATCTAATCTGTATAGGTTTTTCACTCGAAGATGTTTCTGGTTTTGTAACTTCCGTTCGAATGCGATCAAACCGAGCAGGGAAAGGACGAATGTCTCTTTTCTTTTCACTTCTTCTTTCGCTGACTCGATGCTCTATTTGTAAAACTAAATCAATTAGTTCTGAGATTTCTTGTGGTCACATAGGAATTTGAGCCAATGCATCTTTCAGTTCTTCTTTAAACCCACAAAAATAAATTGCCGCCCTTTTATTTTCTGGCCATTCTGTCTCCACAATTAATTTGTTGAACTGAGCAATGTAAGCTTTAAGATCGCAATTTCCTTGCCTTAAATCCAATAACTCATTGTCTGTTGCCTGATTTGCAGGTTGCCTATCAAAAATTCTAAGGAATTCTGTTTTAAATTTTTCATAATCATACAGTATTGGATCATTAGGGGAAACAAGAGGCATTGACCAGGCAGCCGTATCGCCACTCAAATAAGACCGCATGAACGCCACCCTAGTCTGCACTTGACAAAACACCACTGGCTTACAAAAACAATGTAATGAGCATTGTGTCAAAAACACTTGCGCCTTATTTGGATCTCCACTAAACCTCTCAGGAGTGCCCAATGGTATGATTGGAGATATTGCATGGATTACTTGAGTGGCTACCTCAGAATCTGGTTGGGAAGTAGGTTGTTTAAAAGTTTTGGAGCTACTTGGTAAAGATGTTCCTGCCACTACCTCATCCATTCTCTGCAAAACATGATGAGTTTCGTACTGGGAACGTCTTATCTCTTCTCTTAAGGTGTTATTTTCCTCAATAATGCTAGGTAGCTGTTTTTGTATCCCATCAAAAATGGTGCCTCAAGCCTTATCTTCATCTCCGGTGGATTTTACATTGGCACTTCAAGCTGTCAGAGTACCTGAATTAGTTCCACAGGAGCTGAAGCTAAGTCTCAATTCCTCCCCACCACTGTCCGCGCCTGCAAAAGAAAACTTGCCAGCGTTGAACAACAGTTTGGGGGAAAGGAGAAGTGGAGAAACTCACAAGAGTGACTGCCTTGAAGAGGTCGACGTTCTGCTTCCCTCAACCTTCTCTATGTATCTTGATTAGGGTAGGTGTAGGAATGTACCTGTAAATACAAAAGAAAAATACAATATCCTTACATTATACTAAACCTTTACATTTCCTATTTATAATTCTTATCTGTTTCTATCTTTAACCTATATTTCCAAGGCTTGAGCCTCTCTCCTAATTAAGGGGCCGATTAGGATAGCGGTGAATCCGCATCCTCCGGGCCGGCGGAAGCCACCGCCGGGCCGGAGGATGCAGATTTACCGCTGTGGTGATTCTAAACACCCCGCCAGATTAGGATGGCTGGGGGGTCATCGGCAGATGGGAAGACTGTTCGCTGCTTTTCCGCCGCAGACCGCGGCGGAAAAGCTCTAATACGGTGGCGGTGTCTATCAGACACCGCCAGCCATATTAGGATTTGCATTGGGACATGCCTTTCCGCGGCGGCAATGCCGCCACGAAAAGGCATACGGTCTTTTCTTTGGGGGCCCGTTGCGGGCCTCCAGGGTGAAGGGGGGTGGGTGGTGCACATGGGGGGCATCTATGGTACCCCCTGCATTTACATGCACAAAGCAGCAGCCACCGCGCGGTGCCTGCCGCTTTGTGCATGTAAATGTAAAACATGCTTTTTTAACCTTGCGGCGGGTGCTGCTTGCGGCGGGTGCTGCTTCAAGCAGCACCCGCCGCAAGGTTAAAGATCCAGGATGTGACCGCCAGGGTGGCGGTCACATCCTAATTGCACCGGAGGGACCGCCGCTGCCCTTTGGACGGTCCCTCCACCTCGGGGGTGGCGGACAGACGCAGGTCCGTCCGCCATCCTAATGAGGCCCTAAGTCGGAACTTGATACTTTAAGATGCATTCTGACTGCTTTCTTGGTCTGTATTTTCTCTTGCTTCTGTTTTAAATGATGAAATGATTTCTTGTCTTTCTACTTTCTTTTGTCTTTGTACTTGTATCGATCTATACAGAATCACTCACTCAGTAGTAACAGTACTGTTGTTTAATTTCTTGTTGCAGTCTTAAAAATAAATAGTAATTTTACCTATTGAGTTTCTCTTTCCTTATAGTCTTTTCATCAGCGATGAGTTACTTCTTGTATCACTTTTAATAAAACATGGTAGAGTCTTAATTTTAAGAAATAAGTACCTCTACTCTGAATTTGCTTCTGATACTGAAGCGCTGCTGATAAAATCTCAAGTCTTTTCATTTGGTACGATAAAAGTAAATACCTTTTCCGGCGCGCTGCCCTTTCAATGAACCAGAAGAAAATTCTTAAGCCTTATTAGTCGATCGAATTTCCTTTTCTACTTTTTATTACTGCCACACACTTGATCTTCGTTTCCGACAATTGCGTGTTGGCACACGAGCTGAAAACAACAACAAAATCGGAAAAAAATCTATAGATGAGAGTTCTGCATAAGCGCCCAGATTATTCAAAGGCTTAGTAAGTATCCAAGCGAACAGAACAATTTTGAAAGAGCAATCCAAAAGGATTTGCTTAAAGTGGCACTCGCTTCCATTAAGCGACACGTGTGGGGCAATGCTCCTCAGAGATACCGCTGTTTCGGATTGCTGTTTCAAGATTGTTGTGCTCGCGTGATATTTACCAAGCCTTTGAATAAACTACTATTCCGGTGTATGTGACCTGGAAGTTTTTAACATCTCTTGTGATTCTCCTGGTTCAATATATTTGCTTGACCAAGCATAAGGGTCAATCATAACTTTCCTTTCATCGTCCTGAAGATGGTCTAACGGACATATCTGTCGGCAAGACCGAAACATTGACATTCTCATCTATTTCCCAGTGATTTATTTTCCAAGGAATTGTTCTCTGTTTTCTTCAGATTCATTTTCCATTATGACAGTACTCTGGAATAGATGTTTTAATTTCTGTATATGATTCACTAACCTCGGTCATTGTGTTTAGTTACCATTTTGTAAAACCCTTTGTCTTGTTTGTTCACATTAAAAGAGATTATAATTTGAGAAATTCACACCCGTGTTTGAAATTGTTTAATGTAGATTTATCGTGTTGTAAATGAACAAATTGATTTTTAGATTTTTCATGTGTTAGCTACAAATTGGGGCTCAACAACTCAGTTGTTTGTGCATATGATTTAATTGAGTTTTCTGAATGAAATCCCTTGTAGGCGCAGTTACCTACCAATAGTTATATTTCCCAAGCCTCCACGGGTAGATTGAGTTTCCCACTTTCTTCTTACTCTACAGTTTTTAGCATGTGGCACAACTCACTGACAGTTTTACAGCATAGTTCAACATACCAAACTACACCACACTATACCACATCAACCCACTATCTGTAACATCATATTATCTTGAAAAAGTCCACTCCACATCACTCCAGAACGTGAAACACCATACCCTGCTCATCACATCGCTACCACCACCTGGGACAGTTGTGCACTAACCTGCCATTGAGACTATATCCTGCAACCCTGTAAAGAACGGATTGATTGCCTGTCCAAGATTTGAGCATTTACATAGGCTGGTTCTGGAGAGACTTCATACTCATACATAGAAAACGATATTCACCTGAGTACACATACCCATGCTTGCTTCAGATTTAGATTGGTTTACAGCTGAGGCAATTTCCTTTTAGGAGGGAAAACAGAAGAATTTACATGGTATGAAGCACTGAAATGCCTGATGTTAGGACAGTTGGATGAATCATGGGCCATTGGTATGACCACTTGCAGGGAGTTCATGATGAAAGACACTGGCAACCAACCATAACACTACAGAAGACTGGTGAGAGTACCGTAATGAAATCTGAATACACTGGTGTAAATAACACAACTAAATGACAACCCTGCATCCCTCATCTCAGAAAATCACATGGAGTTCCTCCTCTTCCTTTAACAGAAAAATCTGTGCGCTAGCCCACAACTAGAAGGTAGATGTCGGAAGAGCAGGGCGCATGCGAAAAGTGTGAGTGAAAACACATACTAACCAAAAAAGCTTCATCAGTAGGAGATAGAACTATACTGCATTGTAAAAGAGAAAAAGTGTTGCATCATCTAGCAGCAAAGGTTAAGTAAGAGTACAAAAATGCAGAAACTTTTTGAGGCAGACAGTTTTGCATCCTACTCCCTCTTCGAGTATGTTTCAGCTTTTGGATCTACCCAATACCTGGTCATAAGCTACACGATCCCTCAAATGCCTTCGAAAATTGTATGTGTTGCACTGTTTAAAACCATTCAGTAATATGACATATAGTTACAGATACAGTGATAATGTTGCTATGCTATTGGACAGTTGGATTTAAGGATGCCTGAATCTATTCTGTTTGTAGGGAGGAGGCAATTCTCAAGCAACGACTACTGTACAGCAGGATCAGGGTGCTTCCTTTGGTGGCCTCCAGAGTGCAACCAGCGAATTTGACTCTGATGAGAAAAAGATGGACATTGTAAAGTGGATGAGATTTCCTGGGCAGGTAAATACATTGTACTTATCATTAAAAACAAGCTTGTAAATGTTCTAGCTGTGTGTTGATGCAGGAGATGCAGTGGAGTGGCCTAAGTTGTCCGCCGCAGTAAGATACACTAATGATCAGGCTATACCCCAGTACCTATAGCTTCTTTTAAGCTAAGATTGTAAATCAGAGCTTTGTAGCAGTGTATAAAAGCCACATCAAAGTCAAGTGACTGTATTGCTCAAATGCTACCTTTGGGAATCTGTTAACTGTGAAGGTGTTTCTACTATGTTTTTCATGCATTACTACGTCATAAATAAGAATATTTCTGTGTGTTGCTGATTAATTAATATTATGTTTCTCATGATGACAGTATTTAATTATGATTGGTATGTGCCAAGGGCCACATTAATTACCAAGATGGCGTCTTCACACTGAGCTCAAGATTGCACAGAGGACAGAAACAGCAGATAAAACAGTATTACAGTTGGACTCGTTAGGTTTTTAGTGCCTCCGTTTTTTATATAGAGATTGTGGTTGCTTTCAGCAGCTGAAATCTCTGTATCATAAACAAAAACTGATGTTCACCGGGCCCTTCTGAAATTGGGCCACTTATTCCTACTTAAACTAATTATGTCATAACCGAAGCATATGACATTTTGTGGGTAGAGTGTTGTAACATCGAAAAACACATGCTGACTATTAATTGTCTGCGGGAGAGAGGTAATGTAGAATTTCTGAATCTAGCATGGCACCAAAGCTTCTAATGTTGCAAGAGAGGCGTGTTCAAGGGCCCAGATTAGACGGTCAACAAAACTAAAGGCCTCTGTTGTGGACTGGCAGTTATAAAGAACATTTGGCTTTGAACCTGTTGAGCTTTAACCCACAATCTTGCATCCAGCAGTCTATAACTGCATTGAATGGGTGCAACTTATAGACTGTACAGTTGGGGCCTTTGGTCCAGCTAGACCAAGAACAGGAAATCACCTGCACAGGTGTAGAAAGTAAAATCAAAGGATAAATTAGCAAGGTAACGGGGTGCAGGTACATGTTAAACAAGAGAGCCGGAGGGAGGAGCCTTTTTGTACTCTCCAGGAGAGTTTTGGCGCTCTCATACATGTTAGCAGGCCTGCCAAGTATCACGCATCAGACGTGACATTAACGCATTTCAGTGTGATGATCCGCATCACCGCACTGAAATGCAATGTCACGCCTTATAGAACCTCCTCATCTGTCAAGCCTAGAGCCTGCTATAATGAAGTACTATACAGGCTGAGTGGCAGCGCGCACATAGCTGCTCCTGGCATGATTGAGGTCTCTCTGGCTCAGCTGCTGCTGAGCTGCAGAGTGGTGCTTGTTCCAATGTATATCACCCAGCACCACGCGGCGAGTTCACTGACGTCAGGAGGAGCCAGTGTGCCTTCAGCTGTCACTGCAGGTACGGTGACTTCACTGGAACCTGGCAGCAGCACTAGACAACAGCCTGCAGTGTGGCATGACCCTCAAGGGCAGCACAGAGAAACTATAATGCACCCCAGTGCACCCCAGCACGTGGCCACTTCTCTACTGACTCAGCCTCAGTCTTCCGTGTCCCGGGTCCAGCAGCAATGCTGGCAGACTCAGAGCTTTGGGCAAAGACGTGGTTAAACAGCACTACATTATTCTGTATGTATTTTAATTGGTGTCTCACCTTTACATATCTAAAGCGCACACCTCAAATGAAAGATAAATGCAAGTTCAAGTAATCAGTGAGAAATATGTGAAACCTCACTTGGTTAATACAGTCTTCCTTCAGATCTCACGTCTATATGTGTTTAAGGTGAGAAAAATAATTGAATCCTGCTTGGCGCAGTAGGGCATAGTGAATTGTCTATATACAGTGCTATGACATCCCCTGCTTCTGCGACTGAGAAAGCACTTTAACTATGCAAGCCATTTATTGTAATGAGCACCTTAGAAGATAATGGTCATTCAAAGTGTCAATGATCTGGCCGTAGAATGGCACTCCTAAGTCCACTGAAATCATGGAAATGCCACACATAAGCAAACTGAAAACTTGGCAGTTATAGAGAGAGTCATGATTGGACAGAGAGAGTGCCCCAGAACCCATGGAGGGCTGGAGGTCTCCAGAAGCAGCGTGATGCGAGGCACTTAGAAGCAGAGCGCCTCGCACATTCACAGATAAGTGCCCTTCAATTTATGGCACTGTGCAACAGTTTTAAAATCTTCTTAGAGTTTCTTGTTGCTCAAATGGGTGTAATTACCAATATTTATAAGTTTCCCTAGTCTTCATTGCTTGATTTTGTTAAAATGAAAGTGTCACTCATAGTCGTTGAAATGTCACTCATAATTGCACTAAAATTGTGAAAATGTCACACATAGCAATCTGAAACCTTGGCAGCTAAGTGTTAGAGTGGAAAGAGGTGGTTTAAGTAAGAGCTGTTTTAAAGCACATTTGTTCCCCCCCATTCGCTCCATTCCCACTGGAGTTAGCGGTATTGCGGTATTGTTAATTCCAGGGCCGAGGGGCATTTATCTTAACATGAACAAACAGGGTAAATCTTGGGCATTTGGACTGGCCATTCTGTCACTCTGACATTTTCCTGGTTGGTCTGGGCGAGAGGACGGCTTTCAGGGAAGGATGGACTGCAGACCCCACCATGGCCCCATTGGAGTCACAGGCTCCTGCAGATTAGGGAAGGTTGGATCATGTTTCTAGAGCCAATACTGGCTTCCAGTTCGGCCATCTATCAGTGCTAGTTAACGGTTTCCTTCCTCGTGCAGTTGATTAGGCATGGGTGGTACTTTAGGAAAAACGGATTGGAACCAAGGAGAGGTCACTTTTCTTTGTCAATGGTGCCAACACACTATCATGTATATACACTAATCCTTAAAGCCTCTGAAATGTTTTGAATTAAAAAATAAATTCCATGCCTTCCTATACCTTGATGCCAACAGAGATTCTAAATCCAGGAACTCAGTAGCCTTTTGAAGACCAGATTAAGTTATAATGCAGTTATTTAAAGGCAGGATGTATTAAGTTTATAGTTAAGTTATTTTGAGCCTGATGCCTCAGCAGATTTTTCTATAGACACAGAATGGATAAAACCCTCTGATACATCAGACCTTTTGTCTTAAGAAAGACAGAACACAGTGCTGCCATTTTGTTGGCATGACCAATTCGCTATGTAATTATTCTAATGGTAAGCTATTTTGTGTCACCTAGGCTTGCAGGATCCCAAATAAGCATCTATTTTCACTGCGCGCTGGGCAGCAGGGGTGCTTCAGCATCCGTTTCTCTCACGATGGACGAACATTGGCCGCAGCATGCGCCGACAGGGAAGAGTATCCAGTTTTTTGTAAGTATCCAGTTTTTTGTAAGTTATAATCAATTTCAAGGTGCACCGAACTGAGCATGTCCCTGGCATCTTTAATGACATACTGCGTACATTTATGGTTTGTGATGTGTGCATATTGCACAAAAAGTCAGTAGTAGCACTAATCATTTCAATTCAATTGGCAACTTAATTTAGATAAGTGAATAAAATAGTTACACAGGAGAACAAAAAAAGTGCAGTCACGTCACAGTTTATGGAATGTATACAAATAGTTAATTACAACATAGTAAAACAAATAAAACTAAAGAGTGTTGTCAGTCTTCAGATAGTTTACTTGACTTCCTGAATTAGCACCAGAATATCCTTTATATCAAATTAAGGGATTTTTGTTTAGATATGTATGTACTTTAGGTCTGCAAAAAAGGCGTAGAACAGATGCCACTGGTCTATGGCGATCTGTGTGTGCCCTGCTGAACCCAAAAAGGTCCCCCCACCTCCCCTGGCATCAAAAGCTGGGCCCTAAGGTGCCCCATTGACAAGGAACAATTATTTTAAAACCGATGACAATGGTTGCAGGATTTCTGTGAGAATGTTGGATTTTGTTTTCACCACATGTACTAGTAATTCCATTGTCTTTGCGTTGCTTTACATGCCACAGAAGTTCAGAACAATAAGGGATGCCATGTTCTGAAGATGTATCAAGGCCGGTGGTATTTTTTTAAAGTCCAAATGGGGACCAGCATCCGTGTTGTGAGGAGGCTGTCCGTAACTGAATTGTTACTCTATTTGACAATAATCTTAGTGAGCATCTCCAAAGCATCTTATCCAAAAAGTTCTTCCAAAGGGGCAAATATGTAGGCCCTATGGAGGAGTTAATTTCCAAAACAGACATAAACCTCTTGGATGCTGTTAGCGGACTTTAAAAGCTTTTATCGATGCAAATAAATCATCTCTGGAGACAGTTGAGGAGACTCTTGTTTCTTCAAATATGGCTCCAATGGGGCCATGTAGTCTTGGACCGGAGTAGCTGCAGTTGCCACACCTGTAGAATTATGCCCCCTTCCCCCATTTCTCTTATCAATTCCCCCCTTTCCTCCCCCATCCCCTTGGTTGGTCCAGAGGGTAGTGGTGCCATCCTTGTGATCTCCACCATGGCCAACTAGAAGGCCTCAACATAAGAAGGGTCAGCAGATGGAGGCAGATCCTCCGGCTTCTCCTTTTTTTAGTACTGTAGGAAACTATCATTTTGTTGCTGATGCCCCCTCCCCCCCTAGGTTTTGCCCCTTTTTGACTACTAGTTAATGGTTTTTGACAGTGTATTCAGGTCTGCTAATTTGACACCAGTGCCATGCTCTTTGCCGTAAAACTAGTTAAAGTCTAATCGAAACTCAATTGAGAAGGACTTTAGCACACTTATAAGTCCCTAGTAAATGATACCCCTGGTACCTAGGGCATGAGTACTAAAGAGGGTCCCAAAGAGCTGCAGCATGCCTTATGCCATCATAAGGGACCCACACACACACTGCATGCAGGCTGCCATTGCAGACTGCGTGTCATGGTGCAAACCATGAGTGAGAATATGGCATGGCACATTCTCTGTGTGCAATGCCAAGTCAGTGCAGGTATTATATGAATTTCACCCCTACAACAGGCCCTGTAGCACTAAGGCAGGGTGCATTATATTACATGTTAGGGCAAATCTATATGAGCACATATGCCCCAGTGATGTCTTATACAATTACTAGATGGCACAAATAAAGAGGGAAACCATCTTAAGCACTGGGCACTGGTCATTACGAGTTCCCCAACTACATGATGGCTTTAGTGAAACCTGTGGTGCTTGGTATCAAACACCTTGCTCTAATAAATCTGTACTGTTGCCAGTACAAGGTTTATTATGACATGCACCCAGAGGGCACCTTAGGGGTGCCCCCTGAAAAACCTACCACTATCTGGTGTGCTGGCTGACTGGTATCGACCAGCCTGCCACCACAGATTAGTTTCTGACCCCCTGCAGGTGAGAGACCACGCTGTCCGAGACCAGAAACAATGCCTGCTTTGGGGGAAAGGTGTTAACACCTCCTCCAGCAGGATTGCTAGTGATTTGGCATATCAAGGCAGCAGGGGCTTCAAAGCCCCTGCTGCCTTTGATATGCGAACTCAGCTTGCCACAGACTTGGGAGATGCCAGCCCCTGCCTTGAGGCCCATTTGGCACCAGGACAGGCGGAAAATTAGCTATGCCAGTAGGCATGTTGCACCACCAGGCTTGTCACACCCCTAAAGTGGACTACCTGATGTGCTCCACAAAAGATGGCTCCCACCAACTTGGTTTTGGTGGAATTAGGAAATCTGGGGCAGGATTAACCCCACTCCCCACAGGAAGTGGTCATATAGGGGATGTAGTGACCCTAAGGGTAAGTAGTCCGTTGGCTACTAACCTTCATGTCCCTTAACACCACTAAATTGAGTAATTAGTGGCCCCCTGACACCAGGAACTCAGATTCGACTTCTTGAGAAATGAAGAGGACAAAAGAAGAGCAGTCACCGCAAGAATTGGGGACGGACCAGAAACTTGGTGCAAAACACTGCCTAACTGCTGGAACCTCGTCTGTTGCAAAGACCCGGCTCATTCAAAAGCTGTAAACCCTCTTCAATGCTAGGAGTACTACCCAGCACTTTGACAACCAGTTAGCATCTCTCTTGGGGTGGAGGATCCAACCCCCTGCAGTTGCAGGTACCGACAATCATCTGCCTGGTCCAGTGTCCTGCTGGCTATCGGCCCTACTGAGGGAGCAGCACTCCAGAAAGAGGTCTTTGTTGCTCTAGGTGGTCAGATCTGTCTGTCCCCTGCGAAGCTTGGAGACATCAGGACCTCCAGGAGTCACCCAGCACCAATAACTGGGTACCAGAGCATTTGCAGCTACCAAGGCTTATTACGTCTCTAGTCCGGATACCTCCCACACCGACCAACCGACGAAGAACTTCGGGATCCACAAGAGCATCATTTAGGGAGACCCTGCTGCCCTGTTTCATCCCTCTCTCCCGGTCACCCAAGAACTTTGCGAGCTTCTAACTCTTTCTACCCGCAAGATAAAACACCTCTGCACCGGAGCTCCCCAGCCCAGGCTCACATAAACCAGTGGTGCCTCTGTTGTCCAGAGACCCTCAAGAGCCGAGCCCCCCTTTGGGTTCTGCCGGCCTAGTCCCCCTAGTCCCCACTTGCAGCCTTTCTGTGCAGGTACTGTTCCCCATTGACTTCAACGTGTTGTGCTCAAGGCTCCCACAGCGAAAAGCACCTCTGCACCCGGACATCTCCGAACAGGTAAACTTGAACTGTTGGTGCTTTCTTCGTCCTTGGTCCTTACTTATCTTAAGTCCAGAAGAATAGTCCTGCACAGCACGTTGTGTGCAATTGACCCTTTGCAGTACATGTTTCTCCAAAGGATAACATGTCTCAAATCCGAAAATCAATAACACAAAAAGTACTTACCTGATCTTTGTGTCTAACATTATACAAAAATATGTTTTATTTTATAAATTGGTGTCGAATTTCCTTATTGAATGTGTATCTCATTTGTTGACTTTGTGTGTACAACAAATACCTAATACTCCCCTCTGTTAAGCCTAAGGCTGCACAACCACACTAACACAAATACACCGCCATGAGGATTGTTAAAGCAAGTGCTTGTACACTAGTAAGGGATACCTGGAATCTACACAGTGCACCTAATTTTTGTTATACTATATAATGATCCAGCTTTCTACAAGTACCACAGTTATCTCTGTGGACCAGGATAAACCCTAGCTCCTGCAACAGTAAACTTTTTATGAAATTTCAGGAATACGTAGATAAGATATTTTCTCCATACGCATATTTGTCAAAGTGATTCTCTACTAGGAATATTTTTTCTGATTTTCCTCATAGCCTTAATATACTGTTGATTGCCCTCGGTATCCTACTTGTTACCAAATTGAGGGAACAACCCATGTTATGGGCAGTTATATGAAGCCTTTGTTCGTTCCTAAAGAGAAACTTTTTTGCTGAGGCAAAGCTTCAGATTGCTTTATTTCTACTGTGCAATGAAAATATGTCTGTGGAGTTTTCATGTGGATGGTTTGTACCTCCTACACCAAATGTTTGAGCAGAAATAGCACAAATACTATTGGAGCAAAAGATATGGGCAGACTGCAAACACATGCCTGGGATCCTACTTCTGTGAGACTCTTGGGCTCCGGTTTCAATTATATTTTAGCAAGAAGTCTCCTTTTAGCTGCACTTCAAAGCACACTTGAAGCTGGGCTGTGCTCTGGACCTGAGGCTCTAGCACCAAGATTTTATTCTCAGCTGTCATCTTAAGCTGCTAGTACTCCCTAGCATGGCCTTAGGAGAGGTGGAGGTTGCAGTTGGTGCTGTAGTACAGGAACCACACTCCACAGGGCTCTCATTTGGATGGGCTGTATGATTTTTGGTAGGCCCAGGTAAAATATCAACTACAGCAGCTTATTCTCACGTAATTTCTGTATTTTTGTGTTACTCTTGTTACTCGAAATTCCCGAACTTACGCTAACATGCTAAGTCGCATAATTACGTGCTGTTTGCAGCAAAAAAAATTAGGTGCGTGCACAGGAACAACACATATGACCTGAACGTGAGCAGTTTTTAAGTCCTCCTTATGATAGTGCTTCCTCTAAATTGATGGTAACTCGCTTTCACGTTGGCGAATAACTTCAAAAACAATCATTCCTTTAGTAGGTCGTTCTGGTTTAGATATTAGCCGGCTCCATGGCGTGGCTTCCTCCGTAATGGCATTGAAGTTATTCGCCAACGTGAAAGCTAGTTACAATCAATTTAGAGGAAGCACTATCATAAGGCGGACTTAAAAACTTTTTTGAGATAGATAGAGGACACACTGAAACTGGCTTATGACCACTCTATGATACAGACTCTTTTCGCCCTGAAGAAGTCCGTGAAAGACGAAACGCGTTGGCTATGGCGACAGACTTTTAAATGAAGATTTAATAAAGAATGAGCTTCCACAAGACCAGTGATTCTGCCTTTGAATGATTAATATGTGTATATAAAACTTGGTTATTTTCTGTATAAATGTGCTGGACCAACTTTGTATTGAGCTAGTCTTTGTATTGAGCTAGTACTCCTGAGGTACTCTTTAACATACTCTTACATACCTTGAATCTGCCCCAAAATATCTAAAAGGAGGATAAAGTGGGACTTATAAGAGATTATTCATATGCAATTTGTAGAGGTAGAAAGAATGTTACCTCTGTGCACTTTTACTAACAGGAGGTTAGACATTTTTGAGCTAATAGACAAAGGCATGTAAGAGTTCTCCTGTAGTACTACTTTCCATACTCTAAATACTTTTGTGAAACAGCCTTAAAGCTTTTAAATTTTATGAAGTGATCTAGCACAGTGGTTCTTAACCTTTTTACTTATGTACATCCCCATTTAATCATTTTTGAAATCTTGGGACCCCTACTGAGTCATATTGGAATCTGGGGACCCGGTTATGAGCAATTTTGATGTTGAACCACAAAACATTCATTAAATAAATGCACAAATTATTAAATATTTTGCTTAATTCACATAAAAAATTATTTTAATGGAATGATAGGAGCTTTACTAAATTTATTTGAGTCCACCCATGGTACTTACAATATTCTGCTTGATACACTGACATTGCTGCTCTCACTAATCAATCTGAGGATACCAACTCAATTTTTAGCATTGAGTTTCAAATCCCTTCACATTTACAGAACATCTTAAAAGGTAAAATGTTACATTATGTTTCTTTATTGATATACATCTTATTAATCCGTAATATATGATTTTTTAAGCAGTCGTTGACCATTTGAGTAGGTGTCGCAGACCCCAAGAGGTCACAGGACCACAGGTTAAGTACCATTGGCGTATTTAAATACTATTGAAGCTTATTTTGCCTGTAATTCCAAATGTAAAATAAACTGTATTCACCTATTTAATGGAAGTGTACTATTTAATTTACATAGCACATTTGATTTTAGAATAGTGATTTTTGTTTTCCTAAAGATGAGGACACATGCATAAGATTAAATAAAGGCTGTTTTCTCAAGGAACATCCTTCATCTCAGCCTCCATAGAACAGCTAAACT
Source organism: Lissotriton vulgaris (assembly GCF_964263255.1). Taxonomy (NCBI): domain Eukaryota; kingdom Metazoa; phylum Chordata; class Amphibia; order Caudata; family Salamandridae; genus Lissotriton; species Lissotriton vulgaris. The sequence continues at coordinate 1,306,420,047 of NC_141694.1, forward strand.
CCTTGACAATCTTCTCTCCTGTTTGATCTATAACATTCCACCCAGAGCATCATCAGGATGACATACCACCTCAATAGAATATCAAGGGAGGCGAGTTCCAAAGGCCCTGATCATGTATTGGGGAAACAGCAGGATACCACACATCTCTCTCCCCACAACGTTGCCCAAAACCTATGCACAGAATGTGGTCTAATGAACACAAAATATGAAAATAATACAAAAACACTGGAAGAAAAATAGATAAAATCACACATAATCTTGCAAATAAGTGGGTTTAACCACCTGTTTAAGGCTTCTCCTTGCATCAGACCCTTCATGATCCACCTTGACCTTAGGGGTTTCTTTGTACTCTTTCTCCTTAAACAAATCCCTGGTCAGCTTGGCCACCTTGTTAAGGTTCCTCACCCAATGGTCTTCCGTTCTATCAGCATTCTTGAAAACGTTAATCACTCTCATGCGATGAAGACATTTAGAACCTTACGGACATCGAAACTTTCATCTCCACTACATCTTTCTCTTTCTCATCCGTTAAAAACTCCACAACCTGGGTTTTGTCCAGCACCCAGCATGGGCACAGAAAAGTACCTGTTTTCCTCTTCCTGAAAGGTTCAAACAGGTCTTCCCAGTCATAGAATGGGGTGTGAACTTGTAGTTCTTTACCCTATTGGAAACTTCTGTTTTCCAGCATTTCTGATTGGCTAGAGCCATCTGGAAGGTTTCCTACAACACATGGTTGAACCTTTCAACCATACCATTGGCTCCTGGGTGATAGAGGGATGTTTTCCTGTGTCTAATGCATCTGCCATCCAAATAAGTCTACATTTCTTTTGAGACAAAGTGAACTCCATTGTCAGATAACAAGACTGAATGAAAGCCCTCTTTCTCAAAGATGCACTCCAAGAAAGCCACCACATCCTTCGTTTCAATGGAATTGGTCAACCCATTTTCAGGCCACTTTGAGTGCATGTATAACAGCAAAATCACATATTTGTCCGCACTAGATATTTTGATTGGACCCAAGATATTTACGGCAACCTCCTCCCAAGCTTCTCTGGGAAGCTTTCTTATTTTCATGGGTTGTACTCTGGGTTTCAAAACTTTGTCATTCCTATTACATCCCACACACTCCCTCACCACTCTTTCGATGTGAATGTCCATTCCTGGCCAACAATACGCTTGTCTCAAAATGTCTTTGGTCTTGGAGATCCCTTGGCGACCACCATGAGTAAAATCTACTAGATGTTTTCTCAAACGTTTAGGAGGAATTAGTCTTGTGCCTCGTAACAGCAACCCACCTTGAATGGCAAGTTTGTTTCCTATTTTACTGAAGACTCTCGCTGGCTCCTCAATCTTACCACCTTTTTCCCAATCAACCTTGATACTTTTGATCACTGCCTTCAGGGTTTCATCCGTACCCACTTCTGTAGTCCACTCATTCTCTTTAATCACCCCATCCATAATGAGACACACCACATAATCATCTTCTAAGAGCTCCTTTTCCTCATCATCTCGTGTAAATATGTTTATTTTTTACTAGATGTGAACAACATTCAGCTAGGTCATTTTTTACCCCAGGAACATACTCCATTCAAAAATTGAACTATTGCAAAGCAACCACCCACTTTCTTATTCATAAGGGGATGTTATCCATACCTTTTTTCTCAAAAATCTCACTGCACGCATGGGTTTGGATCCCTACCTCGTCGCCAATATAAATAAGAGGACACATGCATAGGATGAAATAAAGGCTGTTTATTTCGTGTTACATCCTTCACCTTAGCCTCTTTAGAATAGCTTCACTCCATGACAATCTTCTCTCCTGTTTGAACTGTAACATTCCACCCAGAGCATCATCAGTATGACATACCACCTCAATGGAATACTTAGGGAGGAAAAAGCCCTCACCATGCATTGGGGAAACAGTAGGATACCACAGCTTCACTAACCGGCAAGACACATTTGACGGGCACAGCTGCACCTTGACCAGCTTTTTTTAAAACGCGCAAAGAATAATTAGAGATGGCTAGGCCTCGAGGATTTATTTTATAATTCTGTGGTAAGTTGAAGTAGGTTGTGCTACAGATCTATAAAATGTTGTTGATTTGTTTCCACCTACCATGCTTTAACAATGATGTGGCAGATTACAAATGAACCTCAAATGAACAGTGAACAGCCCAGTTCATAGACCCCTCGTGCAGTGCATTGTGCAGTTTGTGCTGTTGGTAAAAAGGAAGATTCAGTTCCTGTGAGTTTAGCTTGCAGAAGTTACTTTATATCCAAGATTGGATGAGCTTGAATCAGGATTTGAGTCTCTCTTTGTCATAGTTGAGGATATTTGTAGGTAGAGTTTGGTATCTGCACATTAATGGATGTCGATGCTGCGGTCTGCAGGAATGGAACCAATAGGTTCCATGTAGAGGTTTAAGATGATGGAAGAGAGGAATTCGCTGGAGTGCTCCACTGTACTCCATTCCTGTTGTTGAGGAGAAGGAAATTGTATACTTGTTTAAGTTTGCCTGTCTCATTGCTGCAGCAAAGTCTGATGCCTGATTGGTATTCCTGAACAAGATTTTGCTTGCTGATGTGCTCCTGTTGCTAGTTGGCAACTGAATCCTCCGTGAATTTTCCTATGCATGATAGTGGGTGATAAGACTTAAGTTGGTAAGATCAGCTAACAGTCTGACCCGTCTTAAGGGCACCTGGGAATTTTGTTTGACTTTAGGAGGTGTTGAGGAGAAGGGGTGTGAAGGTCTTTCCTTGGAGCGATTTGATGAAAGAGCAGTAGGTGGAAAATACATAGTTGTAAAGAATGTTTTTGATATTCTAAAATTATTTTTTGCACATCTAAATGCTACTTCAATGTGCCAAAAAAACGAAAGGTTTAGCTTAGAGCAAACAAAGCATAACGGTAGTGTGAATATTCAATGGGAAAAAGGAAAGAGGGCAGGTTGGAGGAGACAGGGAGCAGAGACCGTAGTTAGGGCTAACTTGAGGCAGAAGAGGCAGGAAGCAGAAAGGCACTGTTTGAAAAGGTATTGGGTGCAACGGAGCAATGCGAGAACAGAAGCACCAGGGACCAGACACAGTAATGAGTCCTCAGATGAGGTAGGCAAGAGGGGCAGTATGTGGGCAGACAGTTTGAGCAGCTTGTCACAGAAGGGAAGGAAGTAGAGGGCAGTGTACTGGAAGATAGGCAGTGTTTGAGGAGAAGGTGCAGGATGCGGTGGAGGGTAGTGTGTGAGCAGAAAGGGAGCAGAAGGAATTGTGCTTTCAGAAGGAGCATGGGGCAGACAATCGGTGTGTGAGAAGAATGGGCACAGCAGAAAGTGCAGTGTCTGCAGAATGGATAGGAAGCAGAGAGGGCAGTGAATGATCTGATAGGGACTTCTAGCCACAGATGCCTTACCTTAGAGTGTTACCCAGGCACCAGACTGGATCCAGAAATCTTTGGTGAACAGTACCCCTGCGGGCCCATCCAGGCATACGGATGCCAGTTCTTTTCTTTCTGCGCCAGTCAGCACAAATCTGGAGAGAGCTACCCCCACTTTTTAACCGACCTTTTTCAACATTTTGTCAAAGATGTTTTCAAGGCTTTGTCTCCTGGTGTGAGGTGTGAGGAGGTCCATCAGAAAGTCAGATTTCAAACTATGTGGCACCTGTTATCATCAGATGTCAGTGACAAACCTATACTTGGTTTGCCTTTGGTGTCAGGAGCGTGATCATAATGCTAAGACGTGTGAGGATTGCCACATTGTACATTCTAAGGCGCTCCAGTATTGGTCCCTCAAGCTCCTCGCCTCCTGACCGACCCCACTACTCTCCAGATCTCAATCGCAATAAAGGTCCTGAGATCGTTCATGGAATTAAATCCAGTGATCATTGTACCACTCCGAGTCACCTGGTAAGTCTAATAAGTCCCACAAAAAAAGAAGTAAATGTCAAAAAGGTCTTTGACGTCACTGCGCAAGTGCAAGACTTCAAACGAGTTACGATGCTGTTGGCACTCGAGGCCTAGCTTTGTGGTGGAGCCTGCGCCTGGGTCATCACTGCGCCTCCCTCAGTTTCCTGGAACTGGAGCAAACCTCACTCAACTAAAAGATTTTTATGAGGCTATGCACCTTATCTTTGGATGGCCCAGACCTTCTGGAATGCCCTCTGGTCCCATGAGTTGGGGAAAGCCCCTACTGGTTTTCCGGCTGGCTGGCCTGCCTTCTGAACCATTCAGACTACAGGGATCCACAGAAAGTTCTGGAGTGGTGCCGGTCGAGCAACCTCGACTATCCCCATGCCCACACCAGTACTGACCCCACTGATGCTCGGCAAGGACACCGCCTCCATCATCATTCCCAACTCCGACATGGAGCCGGATGGGCATTGTCCAATGCCTGCACCATCCGGGGGCAGACTACCCATGTCGGAGCCAGTACCTTAATCCTACAAAAGGCCTGGATTGTTTGATGAATGGGAGGGGTCTGTGGACCTTTATGGTTTCCAGTTCTTAGAAGATCCTGAGGAACACCTAGTATGAGGATCTGGCAGACACCAGTGGACTGAACACTTCCCCAGTCACTGGCCTCGTCTCACCCCTACCATGGCTACGGAGGAGAGTGCCTTATTTGCAATGGTGGTGCGAAGCGGACTGAAGTCCTAGACCTTACGCTACTCTCTGTGGCAGTCAAGACAAACGTCTTGACAAGGTGCTTCAGCTGGGAGTTGCCCCCACCAAACTTTTACTCCCATTAAATAAAGCACCTACTGACCTCTTACTCTAGGCCTGGGCCTGGTCCTTGCTCTGCACAGAGGCTCCTGTCCCTCCAAAGTACATTTGCCTGCCACCATCTCCCCTCTCCACGGGACCCCAGTTTCCTCACAAAGCATCCCACCCCGGAGAGCTTGGTGGCCCAGGCCTCTACCTATAAAATCAACCCCTACGCATTCCCTACCACTCCACCAGATAGGTAATCCAGAAAGCTGGACACCTTTGGGAAGAGGATGTTCTCTTCCACCAGCCTGGCACTATGGTCAGTGAACACTATTTGCCTTGCGGGCAGATGCTTCCACACCATCTGGGACTTCGTTGCTGCCCATTTTCACGGAGGAGGCCTGAGCCATACTCTCCAGCAATTGCTGATGGGAGAGATGCAGCCAAGTTCGCCATAAGTTGTGGACTGGATACGACAGTCTCTCAGGTCAGAGCAATTTCATTGTCAGTGGCGCTTAGGTTCCATGCCTGGTTGAGAACCACTGGCTTTCTGGGGGATATCCAGGCCTCGCTCATGGACATGCCTTTTGATAGCGCCTGTCTGTTCAGAGAGACTTTTGACTCAGCGCTGGAATGCTTTAAGGACAGTAGGGCTCCTAGCCAACCCCAGTTTGCCATCTGCCCCTTGCATGTCCACGGAAAGGGCTTTCAACCGCGTCTCTACTTTCTCAGTCTCCCTGGCCAGCAAGTTTTCCTCTCTTTCTTGGGTGAGGTTGTAGTTCCCACAGACCACGTGGGACAAGTATCTGGTAGTCAGATCAAGTAGCCAAACACCATGATAGGTCTCCCCAGTCATCGTAACCTGGGATCTGGTAATCCCCGACCTACCTCGCGCTTCAGGCCGACGCCTGCAGCCTCAACCTGAAGGTTCCCCCCGACCTGAGTTGGTAAGAAGACCAGATGCCAAAAGACACCCCTGCACCCAATGCCCCACGGCCTTGCATGCCCCAAATGACAGTATCCAGGCATCCCCCAGGGACCCAAGTTACCTCTGTTGCTGGTGGTCTCCTTCAGGAAGCCTCCATGCCCGAACCTGCAGACTTTTCTTCAAACTGAAGATCTCCATTGAAATCCACAGGGTACCCAACAACTCCTTGGCACTCTGTACTCGGCTGCCTCTGAGATGCTGGTGGTGCAGCTCCTGTGCTGATTGTTGACCCCTGCAGTGCTGATCTTAACCCCAGGAGCTCTGCTCCCACACCTGAGTGGCCTGCTCATAAGCAGCTCCTGACCAAAGGCCCAATTGGCTAACGTTGGGCCCCTGCAATCTGCACCCAGCTGCCCCAGTGCCGCTGGTGGTGCAATTTGAGTGCCTAGCTGGACCTTGGGGAACCCTGCTCCTAACCCTCAAAAGTCATACTTGCAGGTTGTTTAGTTACCTGTAAACCGTTAACACTCTTTTCCCGATAGGAACCAATGTTATGAGATTTTATTCCTAAAAATGCCTGTGTTGACGTGTTTTATACAGAAGAAAAGTAACTGTACTTTAAACCTGAAAAAGTCTTACTTACCTTTGTATTGTAGGATCCACTGTGTGATATCTAGGCATATCACCAGAGTAGTCGATGTAATCCAAAAGTAATCAAAAGTAATTTCTCTGTAATTTAAACTGTTTTTAAAGCTAATACAAACCGTCCCAGTTGCATTACTGTGTAAAGTTTTACAAACGGAAGTATATTTTACCTACCTGTACCCAAGTCCTGCTTGGTTTTAGAAATATAACATAAGTATACCTTATTTATACTCACCCAATTGGTCTGGATTCTGTCTATGAGTGTGTGTAATCAGCCCTTGAGTTAGTGAATACAATAAATGCTTAACACACCCTCCTGATAAGCCTAACTGCTCGACCACACTACCACAAAAATATCTGTTACGAATTGTCTAATTTAGCCCCTGCTATACCTCTGGGGATCTCCTGTACTCTGTGCACACTATACCTTATGTTGGTATAGTATATACAGAGTCAGCTTCCTACACTCCGTGGGCTGGATTCATGCTCAGATGTCCCAGACTATCGTTCCACTAAAGAAGGTTGGATTTTAGCCAGTAATACCATCTCCAGTCATAAACTACACAACAGTATACACAGCTCTAAAGAATTTCCAAAATGTGCATGCTCAGCTTGAAGACCAGCCTAGGCTGGCAATTTTTTTGTGATGAAGGTGTTTTCTGTATATTAGCTGACATTTTATGACTAATCCAGTAGAATTTGATGATCTTCATCGCATTTTCCACTTAACAAAAGTTGCGTTGTGGTGTGTAGGAAGTTATATCAGTGTATGTGGCATAGACAGTGCACTTATTGAGGCTGAAATCTTTGGAAGCAAAACTGTTTAGTCAGTATTGAGCGTAACTCATTATGTTAATTTGTTACAAGGTATGCTCTTCATATCTGAGGCTATAGAAGCATTGCATTGGAATGCTTTCTGAAACAAGAATGGCAAATTAGGTTTTGCATCTCTTATCTCAGAAGTGAACAAGGCACAGGGTACATTTCATTCAAAAGACATAATGGAAACCAGGCAATGTTCAACACACTCAGTTCAAAATCAGGAAACCTGAAAACCAAGTTTGTAGAGTTTGTCAAAGAATGTGAAGAAAAATCGGAACCGGAGAAAGGTTTTACATGTGATAGCTCTAGTGAAAAATGTGGTACATGCTGATCAGGAAGGTGATTGGGATCTGCATGTGAAGACTGTGTAGTCACTGATGATTGATTTTCACAAATTTGATTACATAAACTACCTGAGAAATGGGTCCTGGTATTTGGAAAGACTGAAGAAGCTAGAGGTGGAACAAACATATCTCTACAGAAAATTAATCCAAATACATTTTGTAGTGAAAGACAGAGAGGGAAGGTTCAATGCTGTGGCTTCAGATATGAAACTGGAGCAGACGATCCAGAGATTTCAGAAAAGCTCCAGAGGACTTGTTGGTCAGACCTGTAAAAGTGAATATGTTGCTCAACTAGTTTACTATGAAGTGTTCTCTATTTGCAAAGTTTTCAAAATTAATGGACCATCATGAAATTGTTCCTCACCATGAACTTGTGGGGAAGAGAGGGGAACATTTCAATAATCATGATGAAAGCCTTCAATTCAGGCAGCACCAGGCAAACCCCTTTGAAATGACTGAGCCTGTGCAACTTTACAACTTTGTGACCAAACAATATGCAGATAACGATATAAAGACCCGTCTGCTAGATGTCCTGGAGCATGGATCGAAACTATATGCAGAAATGAAGCAGGAGAGATTTGTATTGAAAGAGAAAAAGCTGTTTGACATAATCATTAAAGCTAAACATTCACGCTTTAATTGCCATAGTAAGAATTTCGTCCAACCAGCTACTACAAAAGAGATTACAAAAAAACAACTGTTGCAAAGCACGTAGAGAGATGGATGTAGCAAAAGAAAGGGGTGAATTTATCAATGACATTCTGTTGCATGATCTTCCAACAAACGCATTATTTGATGGAGATGCTGGAACCAAACCAGTGAAGCACAAACTCATATAAGAGCTCGAAAAAAAACTTACATCTGAAGAATTTCAATTAAAAAATGTGTCCTCATTTAAAACTGCTGTTGTTGTGGACTATATCTCACAATTGCGAATGGTCAAGATTTTGCCCATGCAAAACTTCAGAGAGGTCGTTCAGACTTTTCTACAGTTATCAAAGTCAGTGTGCACCTTGCAAGAACAGAATATTGTCTTTGATAGTTATCCTAAATTATCTGTCAAAGAATGTGAGAGAATCAGAAGAAAGTCTACAAGTGGAACAATTGACCTTGCCTGTATCAAAAATTCGACACCTGTGCAAAATGATAAATTCTGGTCATCGACATCGAACAAGATGAAATTGAAGATGTTAACTAACCTAAAACATTGCTGATGCTTCAATGAACATTGAATTTACAATTATTGCAAGTGGAATGATTGTCAGTGATGAGTTGGTGCCTGCAGGGATGCATTCAAAAAGTATGGGCCATATTGTTCAAGAACTTAAAATTAAATTGGAGGAATCGACCTTCGTGTTGTGCCACATTATAAGTGGTCTGTTCTAAATGGTTCCGATTGAGTCATTGTATTGTCAAATGCTACTTAGAATTGTTGCAATGTTCATAAGTCAAGGATTGTCTTTTATGGAATAGGTGAGAAAATACACTTGTTACTGCTGCATGTTCTGTACAAGAAACGTGACCCAGAGATGCCCAGTGCTCTTATCAAGGCACATATTCTAATGGGTGATGACACTATGAGCAACATTGGAACAGAGCTTGGAGCTTTAATGGCTGAACCTGTGAAGTTTCTAAAAGGATTTGCTGACACAGAAGAAGAATGTGACTTAAAAGACGTAGAAAAATACTGTCCACGTGTGTGGAAAACGAGTTCTGGCTGTCACACATTTGACGATGTTCGGTTCAGTGAGTTCAAGAGATAAGTCCCGCTAAGTGACCTTCCACTGACGATATATTCTCTGCGTGGACTCATTAAATGAGCGTTCTACTTGGTCAGAAGATGGGTAAATGGTTTGGATCATGCATATGTAGCGAAAGATCAGTTTGAATTTAGTTGGAAAGATGTTGATGGGTGCTAAAACCTATGAAATGTCTAAAGCCTCCACCCACAGAACTTAAATGTATATGTACTTGCAAAACCTGTGCTTCAAAAAGAAATTCCTTTCGAAATGCTTTTCTCAAATGTTCAACATTCTGCAAATGTACCACGAGAGATTGCGGGAACAAATAAATAAAGTGAACTATGAAAATGTGTCTGAAACAGGAGTGATAAACATTCTTTTATTTTCATATTCAGATCTGAAACATTGTTTGGTGTGTACATAAAAGGATTAAAACCATCATTATTTGTTTCATTTCTACATTTGTCTTTTCTGCCTCTATTATAGCTGTCATTTTTGAAAATGGCAGAAGGGTTGCTGTGAGGAGTTATTGTCTGTCTCTATAAGAATGCTAAACCCCCAAAACCTATGTTTTGACACCACAATTAAGTATATAGGTCTCATGGTTCTTGAAATATTATATCATTATTCCAATACATCTGCCATTTTTAAAAATGTCCTCCAGAAAAATTTTATTAGGATCAGCAATGTCTACCCAAGCTGAATTTCTTCTCTAATGATCCAAGAACACAAATCAAAAATGAAAATCCATGAACAACAATTTTTTTGACAGAGGTTTATCAAGGGTTCGGGATTATATAGCTCCTGCATTTTCACTGATGACCGAGTATCCGATGTTCGTTTTTATGACATTTTGTTAAATGCAGGATTTGGAAAGTGCTTTCACCACCTATGCCCAAAAAGGAGGGGCAAAATACAATCCATTGTTTTTAGCTGATTTTCCGGGGTGTACTACAAGACTTTGTGGTAATAATAGAACATTTTATCTTCTTGTAAAACTCACTAGGCAGAGCTGATCGATCAATGTCGTTATCCGTTTTTACCGAATGTATATGGTGCAATACTTGGGCCCAGAAACTGTTTATAGTGAGTTCTTGAAAGTGTCTTGTTTCTTTCAGTGGAATTGTGAACTGTTTATCACGGTCCTGCAAACGTGAAAGCTTCATTGAAAACCTAGATTTTTGGGAGAAAATCGTGCATGAACCACGTTTTGCATGTGCTATTTTCGCGGACCGCTAGATGGCAGTGAAGAACTAAGAACGCCATTTGCAAGGCATCAGAATATGATGAGCCAAATATGTAATGTTAAAATAGGTTTGTGTTTAATAGTTGGTCTAGCACTTTCATTTCTCTGTTGAGGGCAAACACGCAAGTGCTCTTGTACAGGTGTAGGTCTGATATATCTGTAGGATAATACACCGACAGTAGAGCTCTCCGATTAACGGATTCGGAACCCGGCAGAGTTTAATTAGCCTGCCATGCTTGTGAGGTTGAAAGATTGATGAAATGAATACCATTGACTAAATTATTTCGAACCTCTGTTACTTTTATTGAAAGATTACAGAGGTTCGCCCCTCGCTTAATTTGTAATAAAAATCTTAAAGGATACCAGGGCCCAGGCTATTTCTAGGTGAGGAGGCCACTGCAGCTCTTCTGCTGCCATTACTGCCTAATAGCAGACAGTTTCAACGATATCTACAGCAAATTACTCGACTGCAGACGTGACACAGATTGGAATATTCCAGAAGTATATAGATTAGTCGAAAGTGAGAGAGCGCAATTTGAACGAAAAGTATATAGTAGCCATATTTAGACTTATATGTTATAAACGTAGGAATGAAACGCATATCGTAATGAAAAGTTGGCAACTATAGCACAAAGGCCAACGAATGTGATAACATGTTATACGAAATGTAAATGTATTCGCATGATGAAATGCATTAAGTTTAGAAACCCCGTATACATGAAGGGCAATTGTATAGAAATGTGTATAAATGCTTATGAAATGTAGAGCGTGCACAGGAGAATTTGTGTACGTGTGTAACTTTAAATGTGTAACTTTACAGTGGGAGAAGCGGCGAGGAAATATAACGTGGAAAGGCGTAAATGTGGAGAAATGTGGATAAATGTATAAGAGAACTCACATAAAGATGTAACCAAGGAAAATGCATAAGTTATATTCTATGCAGTTGTATTCTATGTAGTTCATATATTTGATGTAGAATGTATTTTAAGTATAACTAGGGCTTTGCTAAAATACGAATAGAAATGTATGCCAAAGGTTATGCTGTGTAAAGGTTTTTGTAGGAATACTGGGAGAGTTTAGGTCATTTGTGTTTCTAACTTGACTGACCAAGAGCTCAAAGGAGCATAGTCACATGAAATGTAATTTAGTGGTCTTGTGAAGGTCGTAAATAGCTTGATGTGGACATGAGAGCCGAGAAGTCTAGCACTTGTTAGATTTAAGGTGACAATGCCGGACGGAGCTTATTGCTCGAACGTGAGGAGAGACACTTTTTAGGTGGACTATGTTTTGTCAAGACCATTCACAGGACCTAGCAGGGTCAAGTTAAGAGATATGGAGTTAAGGCCTTGTCTAAGTTTCTATGTTACCTGATCTGAAAGAGTCAATAAATGTCAACGATGAAATGATGAAGATGACATCCAAAGGAGAAGGGTCAACTTAACGGACGACGTGAAGAGTGGACCAATGGAAGAAGCAGGAAGTTGACATCATCGGGGGAAGTCTGTGGTGGGCGTCAAGGGGCGTTCCACTCACACGGTGATTGTGTATTTTAGGGACAGCACCCCGGGGAGGAGAGCAGAGTCATCAGCAGAGCAATTGGGAGATTAGGAACAGCGAGACGAATTGCTCAGAGCAAGGGCGAAGAGTAGATGCCTTGAGCAGATGCGCTGAGACATCATAGCGCAAGGGAGCAGTGGGCCGAGGACCCTTAGAGAGCAGATGGGTAGGCAGATAGGGTACTGCTTCTGAAACTTAAGATTTCCTTTAGAGGCTAAAGAGAGTTTGACTTCTTAGGGAGACAAACTGCTGACACCTTTTTAGTGAAGAACTTGCGAAGTAGGGTCGTCACATAGCATAGAGTAGGGACAGATTAACTTGATGATTGTTTTTGTCTTACTGCAGATGACGCAGAAGAAACCACTTCACACCGAAGCTTAAAGCAACTGAGATTTTAACTGATTTTGTATTTTGTATACTTTGAGATTTTATCCTGAGTGGATTGTATCGCAATTCAAATTAATCTTTATATAAACTCTTGAAACTATCATCAGTTGTAAGTGGTTCTTCAGAGTGGCGTCAGTTAATGGGGTTTGTCTAACCAATGCGGGGGTGGTCCTTTCCTCAATGACAGATAAAGCGGTCCAAAACAGACGAATGGGATTCTTTATTAAATTTATCATACTCATAAATTGATATCAAAATCCCGTTCCCCGCAGTTGGTAGCAGAGTTTGATGGTTGTCTTCTTGAGGAAGACGACCTAGGCCAGGTTAGTTTACCCCAAGGTCCCTAGTCATCGTCGACCAGAAGAAGAATTGCAGCCGAAGACGGTGCTGACGGTGCGTCGAGAGAAAAGCAGCAGAATCGGTCGAGAGTGAGTATAAGGGTCATGCGTTGTAAGATTGCGGTGTTTTATGTTGTTCCTGTGTTGTAATGTCAAGCGGAGTTGAATGCCTGTAGTGTGAGTGAGGGAAAGTTGTGAGCGCGCGCAACTGGATGAAATCTTATGTCCAGAGGACTTAAGTGGTTCGGGTGTATCGAACACCTAGAGTAATTTGTCTACCATTGAAAGGGGGTCATGAGGTACCATTGATTTCCCGACAGACCGGTGATAGGGGGAGCGTATGTGTGAGTGAATGAGTAGCGAACGCTGGTCGTACGTCTACTGTGCGTAAGTAACCTATCAGTTGAGGCAAGTGTCCGACCGTAAGAGGAAAGACGCTGTGCCAGTTGAGGTAGCAATTACAGTTAGACTGTGGCCGTACAGTCAGAGAAAAGTGATCGCTTGGACGGAAGTAGTCATTTTTCAATGTATGAATGAAAACGCATGTGAAATCGTGAAACGAGTTGAGAAACGAGGGAAGCTGCTGAAGAAGATACAAGTGACGTCAGCGTAGAACCGTGCTGGGATAGGCTGATTAGCGAGAGTCGCACAGGGACTGGTGGTTGTTATCAAGCAAAATGAAGTGTTTTAAGGGTTTAGGGAAAATCTTTAAAAAGAAAAGGAGAAATTTATATGCCGGAGAAGACGCTCCACCAGAAGGCACACCAGCATATCATATGGCAGTAAATGTAGGCTTACATTCAATACTGTGGATTTCTGAGTGGCATAGGCTAACTGAAGGGCAAAAAGAGCTGGCGTTCCCAAGATTCGGAACGTTTAAATTAGAAGTTTTGAACCAACTGAAGGCGACGATGCTTTCAATGAGACCTCTACCGAGGCCAACACAATTTGAAGCTCTTGGTGTGTGGTTTAGAACAGCACACGAAAGGGGCGTAAAGAGGCGACAAGAAAGGGTGAGAAGATCGGTAAAGGCAATGCAGGATGCTAAATGGGACGATGAAGCCAAGAAATGGAGGGTGCAAAAGATAGAAGCGGACAAATTGTTCACCATGATAGAGGCTACGGGAGAAAAGAAACCTCTAGAACAGGAGGATGAGGAAAGCGAGACAGAGGAGGAACTGCTAGAGAGGCTATTGACAGACAGACCACCTCCATACAGTGGGGAACTTGCAAGTCCCATATTACCGCAAGTAGACGGAACTAGGTGGGGAGAGTATAAGTCGATCCCGGTATCAGAGTGGGACGCTACTAAGACCGTAGAGATACCCCAAACTAGTCCGGAACAGAGAGTAGTGGGAAGACTTGTGGTCCAGAACGTGCCAGAGACGCAATGCGCTAGGTCATACCAGATGCCGGACGCTTTGCAGGTTCCGGTCACCATAGGTCCTATTGTGTCAATCTATAACCCGGAAGGGGTCCAGCAGGATGAACAGGCACGGTGGGATAATGAAAGAGCAGAAGAGGACAATGGGAATGCCACAATGAATTCCCACAGGCAGATGCGAGCACCAATAAGTCGGAGTACCCCATTTGATTCCGCAACGGGTCCCAGAGTAGAACAGCGAGGTCGAAGAGGGTCAATGGATTTGAGGGGTCCTAAACCGAAAACCTATAAGGAACTAAGGGAGTACCTGAGAGAATGGGACGCTGTCGAAGAAGCTCGGAATAAGAGTTTAGAAACAGGATCCGAGTGGAGAGAACAGGATAACAGGATTCTCTCTCATTGTGGAGCTGGCGAAAGCAGCGCCGAGTGGGAGGGAAGAAGCCAAGAGAGCAGAAGAGATACCTATCCTACTGAGAGCAGCAATAAGCAAATGTGCGAAGACAGAAGTGCAGGGTGTGGCGAAGTGCCTCGTGTCACCTTTAGTGAAGGGGAACATAGGACACAGGAGTACCGGAATACCTTCAGGTGCACACACCATGCCCCAGGTGAGAATGCAAGACATTGGAGTCACGGAAATATGGAGAGTCGCGAAGCGTCTCGACATACATCCGGAGATAGTGGACAGAGTCACGAAAACATAGGAAGTCGCGAAACGTCTCGTCATTCTTCCGGTGATCACGAAAGAGATCACGGGAACATGGAGGGCCGTGACGGACCCTATCGTCTATTAAGTGACACCAGACAAAAAACAAGTTATAATGGGTTAGAATCGAACGGTGGATCCTATCTCACATCTGGAGAAACCGAGCTTAGAAATCGGAATGTAGGGTTGGGGGACGGAGCGTTATTCCACCATACCCCACGTGGAGATGGAAAGGCTTGGGATCTCGAAGGGTGGGAACGAAGAGGAGGAAGCAGAGCTCCTCATAACTCACCTGTGCTCAGGCGTAGGGCGCATAGTGGAGGTGAGAGGGATATGAGGGAAGAACATAGAACTGAGATGCTGAAAGCTGAAATAAAAGCAAAACGGCTTGATGTGATGAGTTTGAAGGCAGATCTGGATGAATTGATTGATGGTACAGTACCACTAGAGAGATTAAACTCATATACACCAGCTGAGATACTGTTCCTATCCAAAGATATTACTCGAAGAGCGAGGTCAGTTCATGAGAACTTATCTAATTTAGCAAACAGGTACATGGTAGACCTGTCACGAACTAAGGCTTTACAGAGCAACCACAGGCTAACATGCACGGATCAGGATTTGGATGATCGCAGAACGATCGCGCTGAAAGTACACATAAGGGAATTGATCGTAAGTATCAGAATATGGAGAGATCTAGATAGATGGGAGGAAAGATGGTCCAGAAAGGGCTCCGTTAGACGGAGTGTACTTGAGGGTTCTCAGGACACAGATTTGATGCGAATGGAAGCCTTCCCTTTGCGAGAGGTCGCGAATGGAAGCTACGTCCATGTGCCCTGGACTAGGGGGGATTTGGCGGCATTCACCAATTCCTTCCCAAAGCTTAGAGATAATCCTGTCGAATGGTATAAGCAGGTAGAAAGATTCGTGAAGATCTCAAAGGTACTGTGGGTCGATTTGAACACATTGTTCGACATCGTAGTACCCGGAGACTTATGGACAGCGTGCAAGCTTAGTGTTGATTGGCCCACTTGTGAGCCAACGAGAGAAGCCAGGACGAATGGTCCATCTCATAGAGTTATGGAAAAGTACGAGAGGGTAATAACGTGGCTAAAAGAGAAAGTGCCGGTGCAAGACATAGACTGGGTAAAGATAGATCGGACTACCCAAGAGCCGAAAGAGACAGTGCATGAGTTTTACGAGAGGTTGCTGAAAGCATTCAAGCAATACAGCGGGTTAGATGTGATGGATCCCAAGGACATAGGACAGTTTGTTTCAAAGTTTGTCTTAGGATTAAGACCAGAAATATGCCTAATGATCCAACAGCATCTGATCTGTTGGCAGAACAAACCTTTAGACGAGATTCTGAGGTATGCAAGGTATTGTAGTGACGAGATAGACTCGAAGGCAAAGAAGCTTAAAGAAAAGCTAATGTTAGTGCAAATGCAAGCTGCTGGAAAGGATAAACAGCGACAGCAGGGAACAGGGACGCAGGCAAAGAAACAGAATAATCAGAGCAGAGACGAGGAAGAAAGACCGAGACCGAGAATGGATATCGAGACGCTGAAAAAGAAGACAAGATGCCATCAGTGTAACGAGGTGGGACACTGGCGACGCGAGTGTCCTTACAACGTTGAGACAGGGGAATTAGAGCAGGAGGAGGAAGAGGTTCAGAACAACGTGGTTAAGGGAGCCACAGTCCCGAAGGGCAAGTTTGTCAAAGGGGGGACTCAGACTCCTCGAGCCCCGTTTCCTCAACCACCTCGCATTACGAATGGAGGAAAAACCTACAGACAGATGCCATTGTTTGTAGGGGGAGAGGAATGTTACTACGTTGATCCTCTTACAGGGCAGCGGGCTAGTAGGGACGAAGACTGTACTCTAGGAGCCGCCTTGGAAGTGGATCAGAGAGGACCATACGTAGAGGCTGAAATAGCGGGATGTCCTACAACCTTTTTGGTGGATACAGGGGCCACTCGATCTACGTTGAGATCTGCGGTAGTCCCGGGTCTGCCAATGTCAGGAGAAACGGTACAGGTGGTAGGAGTTGCGAACAAAAGGATGACAAATCCCTTGACCGAACCAGTGTCGGTGAGGATAGGGAATTACAGTGACGAACATCAGTTCGTGATCTGCGATTCTAGTCCCGTGTGCTTATTAGGGAGAGATCTGCTGTGCAAACTGAATTGCACGATACATTGCACACCAGAAGGAGTAGAAGTGCAGACCAATGATGAGGACGCTGATTTTAAAGTCATGAAGTCGCAGGAATGCGTGGAACTTTATCCTACCTTAACAGTGGAGGAGCTCCCACAGGACTTGAGGGAGAAAGTGTCAGCCGAGGTGTGGGATTTTACTGGGGAAGAAATAGGATTGATCAAAGGAGTGGAACCGGTAAAAATCTTGGTAAGACTCAATGCTGAGTATCCAAGAACACCACAATACAAGTTGACACCGGAGACGATCGCAGGAATAAAGCCCGTGATCGAATCCATGATTAAGCAGGGAATACTGAAGGAGATCGTGGGAAGTCCATGTAACTCCCCGATCATGGGTTTGCAGAAACCTAGTGGAAAATACAGAATAGTACAGGATCTTCGAAAGATTAATAACATTGTTGTCTCATGTTGTCCAGTGGTACCGAATCCATCAGTGATATTGTTTCAGATACCGTTCCAAGCTGAATGGTTCACAGTGATAGATTTGTGTCAGGCTTTCTTTTCGATACCGTTAGACGAAGAGAGCCAGTATCTTTTCGCTTTTAAGCTGGAAGATCGCGTTTTAACATGGTGTCGTATCCCTCAGGGGTATACAGAAAGCCCATCGATTTTTAACCAGCTTTTAAAGAGAAATCTTGAGAGTCTAGTACTGCCCAAGAATTCAGTTCTGGTCCAGTACATAGACGACCTCCTTGTTGCGTCAGAAACTGAGGAAGCTTGCAGAGAAGACACCATCACCTTGTTAAATCACTTGGCTGAGAACGGACACAAGGTGTCTCCAAGTAAATTGCAATATTGTAAGACTGAGGTGCAATACTTGGGCCACAGGATTGAGAAGGGAAAGCGGAAGGTGTCTCCAGACAGAATTGAGGCGATTATGAAAATGAACGCGCCTACAACACAAAGAGAAGTCAGGATGTTTCTAGGCATGGTTGGTTATTGTCGACAGTGGATAGCAAACTTTTCACTGAAGGCCAAACCTTTATTACAACTGACGCACAAAGGAGTAAGTGATCCGGTACCATGGGACAAAGATTGTTTGATGGCATTTTTGCAGCTGAGGGAGGACTTATGTCGTGCCCCGGCTCTAGGAATGCCAGATTACACTAAACCTTTTTTGCTTTACTGCTGCGAGAGAGAGGGATGCGCTTTAGCGGTATTAGCACAGGTCCATGGAGATGCGCGCAGGCCAGTGGCGTATTTTTCGGCTACATTAGATCCAGTAGCCGC
The DNA here is from genome assembly GCF_964263255.1 of Lissotriton vulgaris. Classification (NCBI taxonomy): domain Eukaryota; kingdom Metazoa; phylum Chordata; class Amphibia; order Caudata; family Salamandridae; genus Lissotriton; species Lissotriton vulgaris. Next base: position 1,306,438,294 of record NC_141694.1, read on the forward strand.
AGCGTTGCCCGGATGTCTGAAATCCGTAGCTGCAACGGGTGTCAGCATTGAACGATCTGAGAGCGTAGTCATGGGTCATCCGTTAGAAGTGTATGTACCACATTCTGTAGAACTGTTAATGACAAGGACGAAGACTCAGCATCTGACGAATAGCAGGCTCACACGCTACGAGCAGGTCATATTGGCTGCCGAGAATGTGACCCTAAAAAGATGCTCTGTCTTGAATCCTGCAACCTTGATGCCACTTCCGAATGAAGTGGAAGATGAAAACTGTACAGAACATGACTGCCTTGATGTGACTGAACTATGCACCAAACCGAGACCCGATATCGTAGATGAGCCATTGACTGACCCAGACGAAATTTTCTTCGTTGATGGTTCATGCGTAAGAAACGATGTCGGTCAGCTGAGAGCAGCTTATGCAGTATGCACGATTACCAGAGTTATAGAAGCCGCTTGCCTGGAAGGAGTACACTCCGCACAGGTAGCTGAAATTGTGGCTTTGACTCGTGCTTGCCTAGCAGGCGACAGACTTCGAGTCACTATATACACCGATAGTCAGTATGGATTTGGCGTAGTTCATGATTACGGGCAGTTGTGGTCTCAAAGAGGTTACATGACCTCCTCGGGTTCTCCGATTAGGAATGGAGAATTTGTGAAACTCTTGTTAGAGGCTTTGCAAAAACCAATGGCCATAGCTGTGGTCAAATGTGTAGCTCATACAAAGAATACGGATTTTGTATCATTAGGAAATAAATATGCTGATGAGGTAGCGCGTTACTGCGCAGAGCAGGGATATTCTCACACTGATGCAAAAGTGGGGGGAGTCCAGGAAATGACTGAATTGACCATGTTATTAGATACCGTAGATACATGGGACGAATTGAGAGCAGTACAGGAAAATGCACCAGATGAGGAGAAAAGGGGCTGGGAAACAGCTGGGTGCGAGAAAAGCGAGATGAATTTTTGGGTGTCTGCCGACGGAAGGGCAGTATTACCAAATGAACTCATTAGTCCAATGGCAAGAAAATTGCATGGATCAGCTCACATAGGAAGAGATGCTATGGTGAGAGTATTCAGGCAAACGTGGTTTAACCCTAAATTTAGAGTAGCGGCAGAAGCAGTGTGTCAGCGATGTACGATCTGTCAGCAACTAAATGTGGGTAAGAGAACACCAGTTACCTTGAGTCACATAGGAAGGTCTGGGGGGCCTTTCAATAGGATGCAGATTGACTTCATAGAAATGCCTCCATGCAACAGACTTAGATACGTGCTAGTGATTGTTTGCATATTTTCTAGATGGGTCGCGGCTTACCCTACACGTAGGTGCGATACACTTACAGTAGCAAAATTGTTACTTAGAGAGTTGATACCGAGGTTTGGGGTGCCATCCTCTTTGGAATCGGACAGAGGAACTCATTTCAATAGCGAAGTGGTAAAGATGCTGTGTGCAGCTTTAAACATCGATCAGAAGTTACACTGCAGCTATCGACCAGAAGCTTCAGGGATCGTAGAGCAAATTAACAGCACTATCAAGTCCAGACTGGCTAAAGTTTGTTCATCGACATCCCTGAGTTGGCCAGACGCACTTCCAATAGTTCTCATGAGCATACGTAGCACACCAGGTAGAAGAACAGGCCTCTCTCCACATGAAGTGCTAATGGGGAGAGCTATGAGGTTGCCATCGGTTCCAACTGCAGCGCTAGTGAACATCACAGACGATTTGATTTTGGACTACTGCAAGGGACTATCTGATGCCGTAAATTCTGTGTCCCTCCAGGTCCAGGCTGCAGAGGTTCCGTCAATACAAGATTTGTGCCATGACCTGAGTCCAGGAGACTGGGTCCTGGTGAAGAAACACGTCAGGAAGAACTGCTTAGACGTGCGTTGGCGAGGACCGTTTCAAGTCATACTTGTAACGAATACTGCAGTGAAGTGTGGAGGGCTGCCAAACTGGATACATGCCTCACACACCCGAAGAGTGCAAACACCTCCAGAAGACACAGCTCCTCTCTCGGATGAGAATCCGGCGGGAAGCGGAGAAGGCATAGAGGGGGAAAGCCAAGCTGTGGAGGTGATCGAAGAAGCTGAAACTGTGTTGGAACAGGACGACGAAGGTCAGGACACTAGCGAGACCGAAGCCGTCTCAGGAGAAGACAGTAACTGGGAGACTGAATCGGAAACTGAACAAACTGAGAGGGACCAAGAGACGGGTCCTGGAACAAGGAGCAGAAAGACGGGAAACGACAAAGCCGTTTGGCCGGAAAGAAGAAAAAGGCCGAATTCAGAAGGAAAGCAAGAAAGAACTCTTGTCCCGATCGCTGAAGAGTCGGATCAGGAGGAAGAAACGACAGATTCAGGAACTGAGAGTCCACGAAGATCAAGAAGGGTACGTGTGCCCTGCAGAAGGTACGCCACCCCAGAGTGGACTTATCTAGCAGATGTATTGGGGACAGAAATCTGGGAGAGTGAAGAGTGTGAAGGTAACCACTCTCGATCCAGTCGTGACAGTGGAGATATGGATGTTGGCGCCTGGGCTTGAGACTGAGGGGTTACTGACTTTCACACTTCCCCGACCCCCACGTTTGAGTAAAATCCAAGATTTGGTGTTAAAAAGACTACAATTTCCAACAGTTGGTCAGCAAATGACAGAAGAAGAAGAAAAAGTTATTCGTTTTGAACTGTTAATTATTGTTGTGAAAGCTGCAGGTCCGACAATAATTGTCGATGCATAAAAGACTTTTGTACGTATGTTATAAAGAAGAAGATAACCTAGCGCCGAGTGGAAAGAAGAATAAAATTAGGGATTACATTTAGAGGAAGGAGAAGGGCTAGGGTTGTCTGCTGCTAAGAAGAGAAAAGACATTGTGGTGAAAAAGATACCTGTTAATAAAAAGCACTTTAAAGACTGTGAACGTAAACAAGTAACCAAAGACTGGAAAGAGAACTTTCGCTGGAGAACGGGGGACGCTGTTTTGATAACATGGAGAACGGCAACCTAAACAGAAAAGCTAGATGTATAATAGGTACACTTATAGCAATAGTGATATTTCTCATAGTCATAGTAGTAACGATATCTTACATGACAGGCCATGAAAACGATAAAAGAATAGCGAATGTAAAAATTGTAACGACTTTGAAACCTACTCTTGTGGGAAAGAAGGAGGAGAGCAATGTTATACGTGAAAAAGCGTTACTTGCAGATGAAGCTCGTAGATTACACATAGATGAGTCACAGGGAAACTTTAGGTCAAATGCATATGCAAAGTTATTGTATGAATATATCGATGCCATGGAGGCCAAAGATTGCTACGTTTGTATGCAATTGCCGGCTTCTGTAGACGAAGGCATTAGGTATCACCATCTCCCATTGACTTATGGGATAACATGTAGTTTACTGCTTAGTATATTTTATGGTAGAGAAGGATTTGAGTACTACTTTTCGAATTATGATTCGGTACTGCCTGAAGTTCCGAATTATAAGCAAATGAATAAGTGGGACTATTACAAAAAGGAAGATAGACTAGCTAAGTTCTTTCTTCCTTGGGATACGCTAGATACCTCATATGCACGTAGAAATAATCTGACTTGCAAAGTATCAGAAGTAGAGAAAAGGTTTATAGCACAAGTAGATGATCGATGCAGACGCCAGAAGATTCTAAAAATGTCAGGACAATGGAAAATAGACTGGACAGAAGAAGAGAAGGCACATAAAAAGAAAGGTAGTAATGGTCCAATAGCATTGGATAGAACGCAGAAAGGAAAGTTATGTTTAACTCGAAGCAAAACGTATTATGAGAGTGAATTTGTAGGTGAAGTTAGTTGTGAGCACTCTTTTAGGTTAGAGTACTACACAAAGGATTTTATGAAAGGGATGCAAGCTATTCCGAATGTATATTTTGTATGTGGGAGAAATGCCTACGTAAAACTTCCAGATAATTGGTATGGTTCGTGTTACTTGGCAATTGTCTTCCCCAAAATATATCATGCAAAGGATTTGGCGATAATAGAAGGAAAGGCTTCGAGGAGAACGAAAAGGGAAGTAGGAGATGCAGAAGTAGTAGGAGATGTATTTGGAGCGATGTTTCCATTGTTAGGTTTGATTCTTAACGATGTTAAGATTAGAAGGTTAGCGACAGTCGTGGATAGATTGTCTGCCAGCACTGCAAGATCTTTAATGTTAGTAGAAGGTGAAATGCAGTCGATTAGAGCAATGGTATTACAGAACAGACTTGCTTTAGATGTAATATTAGCAAAAGAAGGCGGAGTTTGTAAGGCTTTGAAAGTTCAGGAATGTTGTACTTATATTCCTGATAATTCAAAACCACTTGAGAAGGTTATCAGAAACATTACACAGATTCATCAAGAAATTGAAGATTTATCAAAAATAAATGTTTGGGAAAAAGTAGGAACTGGAGTAGGCAAGGTTGGAAGTTGGTTTGCTAATATAGGCAAGGGTATAGTCTGGTACATTTTAAAGCCTGTATTAATAGTAGTAATTTGCATAATTATATTATTAGGATTAGTAAAATTGTATAAATGGTATAGGTCGAACAAGTTACAAAGATCGATGAGAGACCAAGAAAGGAGACTAGCTGTTTTACAAGACCAACAATATAAAAGTCTGAGAACGCTTGAATCGATAAAAAGAGGAACAGATGTAACTAGTTCAGTATAAACTAAGTATTCAAATTGCTTTTAGTGATGACTCCTAAAAGTCATCAAAGGGGGGGACTGAGAGAGCGCAATTTGAACGAAAAGTATATAGTAGCCATATTTAGACTTATATGTTATAAACGTAGGAATGAAACGCATATCGTAATGAAAAGTTGGCAACTATAGCACAAAGGCCAACGAATGTGATAACATGTTATACGAAATGTAAATGTATTCGCATGATGAAATGCATTAAGTTTAGAAACCCCGTATACATGAAGGGCAATTGTATAGAAATGTGTATAAATGCTTATGAAATGTAGAGCGTGCACAGGAGAATTTGTGTACGTGTGTAACTTTAAATGTGTAACTTTACAGTGGGAGAAGCGGCGAGGAAATATAACGTGGAAAGGCGTAAATGTGGAGAAATGTGGATAAATGTATAAGAGAACTCACATAAAGATGTAACCAAGGAAAATGCATAAGTTATATTCTATGCAGTTGTATTCTATGTAGTTCATATATTTGATGTAGAATGTATTTTAAGTATAACTAGGGCTTTGCTAAAATACGAATAGAAATGTATGCCAAAGGTTATGCTGTGTAAAGGTTTTTGTAGGAATACTGGGAGAGTTTAGGTCATTTGTGTTTCTAACTTGACTGACCAAGAGCTCAAAGGAGCATAGTCACATGAAATGTAATTTAGTGGTCTTGTGAAGGTCGTAAATAGCTTGATGTGGACATGAGAGCCGAGAAGTCTAGCACTTGTTAGATTTAAGGTGACAATGCCGGACGGAGCTTATTGCTCGAACGTGAGGAGAGACACTTTTTAGGTGGACTATGTTTTGTCAAGACCATTCACAGGACCTAGCAGGGTCAAGTTAAGAGATATGGAGTTAAGGCCTTGTCTAAGTTTCTATGTTACCTGATCTGAAAGAGTCAATAAATGTCAACGATGAAATGATGAAGATGACATCCAAAGGAGAAGGGTCAACTTAACGGACGACGTGAAGAGTGGACCAATGGAAGAAGCAGGAAGTTGACATCATCGGGGGAAGTCTGTGGTGGGCGTCAAGGGGCGTTCCACTCACACGGTGATTGTGTATTTTAGGGACAGCACCCCGGGGAGGAGAGCAGAGTCATCAGCAGAGCAATTGGGAGATTAGGAACAGCGAGACGAATTGCTCAGAGCAAGGGCGAAGAGTAGATGCCTTGAGCAGATGCGCTGAGACATCATAGCGCAAGGGAGCAGTGGGCCGAGGACCCTTAGAGAGCAGATGGGTAGGCAGATAGGGTACTGCTTCTGAAACTTAAGATTTCCTTTAGAGGCTAAAGAGAGTTTGACTTCTTAGGGAGACAAACTGCTGACACCTTTTTAGTGAAGAACTTGCGAAGTAGGGTCGTCACATAGCATAGAGTAGGGACAGATTAACTTGATGATTGTTTTTGTCTTACTGCAGATGACGCAGAAGAAACCACTTCACACCGAAGCTTAAAGCAACTGAGATTTTAACTGATTTTGTATTTTGTATACTTTGAGATTTTATCCTGAGTGGATTGTATCGCAATTCAAATTAATCTTTATATAAACTCTTGAAACTATCATCAGTTGTAAGTGGTTCTTCAGAGTGGCGTCAGTTAATGGGGTTTGTCTAACCAATGCGGGGGTGGTCCTTTCCTCAATGACAGATAAAGCGGTCCAAAACAGACGAATGGGATTCTTTATTAAATTTATCATACTCATAAATTGATATCAAAATCCCGTTCCCCGCAAAAGCTTGGCTTAGGTGCTGTGCTGAAAACATAAAACCAGTGTCACCATGTGGTAGACCATCCTAAATAAGCGCCCGTATCAAGTACCCGAAAACACCGGCACAAATTAACCGCTGCCTGTGTATCCAAAAGTGGCAAACTCGAGTGAAGGGACAGCTGCCTGTTAATCCCTCGCGATAGTTCACGAAACACGCCGTTATCGCTAGTGAAATCTAAGAAAAAATAAAATGCAACTCCGGAAACGTGAACATCTACAGTACAAGGACATCCACCACCAACCAGTTTGCACGTTATCATGCCTTGGCGTGACACTTGTTTTTACGTGCGCATCAGCCTGCGCTCCATTCTTAGTATCAGTTTATGGTTTCTTACTGTTATCTTATTGTTCGACTGTTATTTAAAGTCTTATGAGTGGGAATCTCTGAAGAAATAAAGTGCATGAATCGGAGCCGTATGCAAGGGCCCTACTAATGTGTGCGTCAATTTACACAATCTTACGTAGGCCTTATGTTTTTTTAACAACGCCCTTTATTCCTGGCTGAATGAAGCGAATCTTAAGACAGTGATTTTCCTATAGAAGGGGAGGGCTTCTTAAATATCGATAGAGTGTTCCATAAGCTGCGAAGAAGCTTAGCTTGTCTTGTTTTGGTTTTCAGTTATTCAGCACATTTATATGTGTACTCCAGTTATGCGTGTGGGCGCATCTAGCGAAAACCCTTCTACAAAACGCAGTACAGGTCCTGGGGGAGACAATGCGTCAAAACAAACTGAACAGATGGATCCGAACAAATGGAGCATCTTTATCTTCTTTTGTAAACTCCCGCTTAAAAATACTCTCACTCAGGACCGTTCTGAAAAGCAGGTGCTGAGACGGGTCCTATTGGCCTCTACATTTTTGCCCTCACCCTCAGGGTGAAAAACAAATCTTAACTCTGCAGCAGTACCACCTATCAGTGCCTTTGAGGTAACTTCAAAGAGACTTGTTATAGTTCTTTCACAGCCTCATCATTTCAGAGCTGAAACATTTTCAATATTCTATACAATGAAGCCATAGTTGTTTCTTATTTATCTAATGCAACTAGCAAGCATTGAAAGAGCCAATAGTCTTGGTTTGTTGTAGGTGAATGTTACTCATGGTAATTTATATATGGATGCAATGACAGAAGCAGTAAAATACCAGTCGGGTGGCACATTATGCTAAACACATATTTGTAGCTAACTGTTTTGAGGCCACACCCTTAAATATATCGACCACGCCCCAGTTTTTTTATCCCACCCTTACTGTTAAGTGGAAGCTAGTCTCCACTGCAGTGCGTCCCTGATTCTTCTCTTTAATCTAACCCTCCACCTCTTTCTTGTGGACTCTTTTTCCCTACAGTGAGTTTTGTCAGATGTACAGTTGGTGAACTGACAATGGTCATTTATGGAACCAGGTGACTGGTTTGCTTAAGCTCCTCAGCCTGGTATTTTCATTTGAATTTCTTTGCCAAGCAGGAGGTTGGTTGGATGCTGGCCAAAAGTACTTTGTTGTTTGTTCCAATGAGTATGCAGCTTCTTATTTTATGTCATAATTAATATGTAATCTCACCTCAAAGTTTTTCATCTTCCCCAATACTGTTTACAGTTTTGGAAATTGTCTAACCACAGTTGAATCTTCTCCTACCTTATATGGAACAGTTAGTGTCAGTTGTTTAGAAGTGTGAATCATACTGGCAGAAGGCGCTCTGCCAGTATGGGTCAATCTGTTACATCGTTGTCAACATTCACTTTCTGCTTTTTACATGAGTGTTGTCTTAATTGTTCCTAAACAAGTCGATGGAGTCTTTTGTCATCCATGTTTAGACTGCAGCATCTTTGATTTTCACTTGTTATGGGGTGAATTTTTCTCGTTTCTGCGTTGATTATTTAGTTCAAAAAGCTCAGTTGTTGAAGACAAAATAAGCAGTGTGATTTCTCATTCACCAGTTGAGGCATGGGTATTCTACTTCACACTGACTATCCCGACACTGAGGTTCTTTGTGATTTTCATGATTAGTGCACTATATAAATCAACATAATATATAACATAACATTTCTTTATTGGAGGCCTTGCAAATCTTTTCATAATGGTTGCGTTTTCCACATTTTCTACTTTCCTGTCCCATGGCTTAGATTTGTGCTATCATGCAGCAAGGTATGTCCACACTGATAAAATTCCCCTTATTTGTCATGCTGTGTTTGGCTTCCAGTCCTTTCTCCATTCCTGTAGCAATCTCTTGATCTCGAGCATCTGGTGCTATTCTGTATTTGCTTCTTGGTTGAGTGATTTTACAGCTAGAAATGTTCTTCTTGACTCTCTGCCTTCCTGGCCTCAGTTTTCTTTGTTAAGTTGTGTGGTTGTTAAGTTGTGTCATCTTCTATATTTCTTTTACTGTATAGCTTTTCGTTTGTTATCTGTGCTTCAGTGATTTAAATTGACATCTTTCATTGTTCCACAGTTAAACTGCAACATCATCCCAACATTTTTTGAATTTACAAAATCGGATCAAATGGTGACAACATATAATACATTCATTCATCAACTCTTTCTCATGCTTTTTAGTTGAGGGTGTAGCAATCATAAGCTACAATCATCTTAGGCAGTAATTTTGCATTGAGGGTATCTTGTACTTTTTGACCAGTAGTGGCTAGAGTAGTCGGCAGTTCTAAATTACAATGCCGTTGCTGTTGGCTGCTGTGTTCTTTAGGACCAATAGCATCTACGTGTGCGGGAGCCAGCTTGCTGGTCTTTCAACTGAGCATCAACTTGTTTCTTCATTATTTCCAGGATGACTCTGTTTAACACTTTACCTGGGATTGATAGAAGAGTTATTCCTCTGTACTTGGTGTAGTTACTCAGATCACTTTTCTTGGGGATCTTGATGAGCCTTCCCTTTTCCTCTTCCCAGATTCTTCCAAACAATCGGAAGAACATGTATACTGATTTTTAAATGTCTGCCTTTAGTGCCTCTGAAGGAATGTTGTCTGCTTCTGCTGCCTTCCCATTTCTCAGATGTTTGATGGCTTGCCATATTTCTTCCTCGGTTGGTATGCTGCAGTCGATTCACAAGTCCTTTATAGCTGGCTGTATGAATGGTGGAGACTTAAGAATCGGCTGGTTGAGCAGTTCTACAAATCGCTTCACCCATTTTTGTTGATGGCTTTCATTACCCATGATTATCTTCCAGATTTGTCTTTAGCGTCCGGAAAGTTTCCTTGTTATGTTATAGAGTTCTTTCAAGTTTCCATGGTTTGCTGCTTCCTTGGTTTCTATGGCAAAACCCTCGATGAATCTTTGCTTGTCTAGTTGAAAGATTCTCTTTGCTTAGTTTTTGTGTATTTGCCTTGAGCTTTTGCATTTTCTGCTCTTGTTCGTCTGGTGTTGACTGCTGCTGTCTTTTGCTTTCTCGCTTGGATTTTGCAGAGCGTCTCAGCTGAAATCCATTCTTAATGCTGGTGTTTCTTGGGGCCCAGTACCTCCTGGCAGGTTGATGTCACTGGTTCGTTTATCTTCACCCACTGACTTTCTACTGGCTGTCTGTCGTAGACTAGTACTTGCAGGACTAGAAACCTGTTACTGAGAGTGATTGAGTATTCACTCCATTTATGGGGATCTTTGAGGATGGTGGTGTTATATCACTGCCATTGGTTTGTGGGTTCCATCCTTGCTTTCTTTAGCGGTCTGACGCCACATCTGCTCCTCTCATCACTCACACATCCTGCAGGGACTTCCAGAACTTCTGGTAATGCAGACATGGTCAATCTGATTCTCTGTTGAATGATCTGGAGACATCCCCTTTGCCATGTGTATTCTTTTGTGTGTGAATACACTACTGCCTGTCACCTGACTGATTGGGCACAGAGATCTGTGAGCCTTCCATCATTCTCTTTCATGTTGCCAAGGCCATGGTTGTTCATGACTTCTTTGTACCCAGAGTTGTCGCTTTTAATCTTGGCATTGAGGTCTCCTATCAGTATAGTGTTGTCTCTCTCAAAACATTGCTCGAGGATGTACTGGAGTCTGTTGTATAACTGTTCTATTTTTGCTCTTCTTTGCTGTCATTTGTAGGTGCATAGCACTGGATAACATTCATATTGGTCCTCTTTTTCTTTGTGTGGAAAGTTGCTGTGATGATTCTGGGACTGTAGGGTTCCGATTCAGCCAGAGCTCCATTGAGTGCTAGCATTAGCATCAATGCTACTCTTTGAGTATGCGGGGTGATCTCTTCCTTGTGTCTCAAATACAGAAGCATTCCACCTGTATCCAGTCTTTTCTGTCCGGACTGTGTCCATCTGGTCTTGCTGATGGCAAGAAGGGCATATTTTTTTTTAATCTCCGCTGCAGTTTGGGCTGTCTTGTCTGTCTAGTACATGGTCCTCACTTTCCATGTCTCAATGGTTTGGTCTTGATCAAAAGCAAGTGTATCAGCATTGTGGATTCCAGTGATCCCTGGCTTTTACCACAAGGCATTTCAGCTCTCCATGAAGGAGATTCCTGTCTTCCCAAGGCCGGGATTAGCTAGGATTTTTTACATGATGGGATAGCTAGCCCCACGCATAATCCTCCTCCTTGGGCTTGGGACCAGTCATGGTAGAGGAGCCTATAAAAGTATTCCTTTATTTAACTTATTTCTGTCTCATTGTTCTCTCTGCACTGTGTAGTCGAATGAAATTACGAAGTTTAAGATGCCGCTATGTATGCTGTTCCTATGATGTACAGTGACAATGAATTGTTTATGTTCTTGTGTTCTAGTCCTGCACAAGACAACCAAAAATATGAAAGGAAAAAAAACAACAAATGGGAAGGATTGGTACCTCTGCCCCCTTTCAGTTTGAAAGTGTAAAATCAGCATCACAATTGAGGACCACACTGAACCTGTTTCATACACTCTGGAAAATGCTACTTAAAAATATTGTCTAGTGGTTATATTTTTTGAGATCCTAAATAAGAATCTAGACATTAAGTTCACATTCATTTTTGTCACATAATTATAGTTTTTCTCATTACAAACATGATTATAATCCATGATTGATTTACTATATACAGACCCAATACACTGTATACATAGTTTTACAAATACTGGTTATGAAGACAAATTGCTGCATTGTGTAATTGGCAAACTGATGGATATAGCACCTTACAGTATCAGACTTTTTGAAGCTATATTACTGGTAGTTTATTACTTCGTATAGTTTATTGGTTGTCCTTTTGTATCGGTTCCTTCTTATGATTCCAGTGTACCTGTTTCATACTATTTGAAGACTGTTCCATACAAAAATGTCTAATAGTTATATTTTTTGAGACGTCAAAGTACCCAAAATATAAGTCTACATTTAGTTTTTTCGACATCATAACTTTTTTTTTTTTGTAAATTTTTTTATTTTGCAATTAACAAGAAGGAAAAGAAAACACAAATAAGCCGCACCGGGGCGTCGCACATGTTCCCACACAGTGGGAAAGGAAGCAAATTAAGACGGTGGTAATGCTACAACGCTAGGAGAAAGATCAGTCAATTAGTCCAAGCACTTGTAGAAAAAAGAAAAAAAAAAAAACCATAAGAAAATGCCACATAGGAGCTGAGTCTTGCGAAGTCAAATTGTCCCTTCAAGCAGGTCTTCGAGCAACACAAAGATCACAAAAATGCACCTTCCGATGACAATAGGCACCCCGGCTGCAACACTGGAAAGAACAGAAAATACAACTCCCCAGCCCCCCCCCCCCATGACGGCGACACAGACATACCACATTCATTCAGCAGGCACACTAAATTTGGAAGAGGTGTAAGGATCTCAACGATGCTGGGCAAACCGCTGAAGGCGAGCCAGTAGATAGGAAGGTTACCAAGGGGCCCTACACATGCTTAAAGTTCTTGTAGTTACCGAGGAAGATGTCCGCCATTCTCTCCAGGCTCAGAAGCCTCCAGAGCCTCGCGTGCCAAAGGGAAATCGCCGGTGCCTCCTTCCGTTTCCAAGCCGCCGCCAGCGTGAGCTTGGCTGCTCCCAAGCACAGCCATAGGATTTTCTTATCCGCGCGCGTCTGGTGCTCAAGACCGGGGTCCCGCAGGCTCAGGAGCACAAAGGCCAAAGAGTCCTCAATAGGATATCGCAGGATATCCTTGATATGGGAAAGAATTTCATCCCAGAACGGCCTGATTACTGGGCAATCCCACCAAATGTGGCGGAAGTCCCCCAGAAAGCCACACCCCTTCCTGCACTTGTCCGAGGCAGCCGGGTAGATACGATGGAGCCGAGTCGGAACCATATACCACTGCGTGAGAGTCTTTAAATGAGCCTCCCGTAAGTGGATCGAGTGATTGAATTGGTTCATATCCCTCCACAGCGCTGACCATTCGGCGTCGGCGACATCCCTTCCCACCATCTCCTCCCACTGCTCCATATAACGTGGCCTAGGTGACAATTCAGATTGAAGCAGCAGCTGATATAGGAAGGAGATGGCTCCCTTCATGGTGGATGTCTTCAACAGAAAAGCCTCAAAATCCGATGGAGGCCTCGTGGCTGCCTCCAGCACTCCTGGCGACGTGGCCCAATGTAGCAATTGGACATGCCTATATCTATCAGTTTGCGGCACCTGGTAGTCCCGCATGCAGTTAGCAAAGGTCAAAGGATCAGAGCCATGAAACAAGTGAAGCAGCGCCCTGTACCCACCCTCCCTCCATGCGTCAAAGGGTCCCTCGGCGAGCGCCGGTGGGAAGGCCGGGTTGAAATGCAATGGTGTGAACGGAGATGGGAATGTTGTCAATCGCTCATCGCCAGCCAAGGTGTCCCATACCTTCAGCGTAGTGCCCGTGGGGGTACTGATGTAAGCATTCAAGGGGCGGTCTTTCTTCGGTTTCCAGGCTAAATCCCAGATGGACCGACCCGCCACGCTCCGGTCCATATGCAGCCAGTGTTTTTCTGAGAGCTGCTGCGACCATTCCACCATGACCCTCAGTTGGGCAGCCTTATAATAGAGGCGCAGGTCCGGGAGACCAACCCCACCCTCCGATCGAGGTCGGCGCAGAACCGCGAAGGACAGACGCGCTCGGCCCCCTTGCCAGATAAATTTCAATACCAGCGTTTTGAGTTGCCGGAAGTAGGCGCTATCCAGCGGAATAGGCAAGGCCTGGAACAGGTACAAATATTTGGGGAGAAGGACCATTTGAATCGCATGCACCCTACCTAACCAGGACAGGAATTTAGGTTTCCACCTCTCCAACTCCGCCCGGGTCTTCGCCTGGAGGGGCGGAAAGTTGGCCGCGAACAGCATACCCACCGTCGGAGTCAGGTGGACTCCCAGATAGACAATCGAACCCGAGGCCCAAGCCAATGGCGTCAACGCCCGCACCTGAGCAACATCAGCCTGTGATAAAGTCAGATTCAAAATGTAAGACTTGCCATAATTTACTTTAAATCCAGCCACACCTTCAAATTCAAGCAAAATGTCCCTAACACAGGGCAAGGAACCAGCCGGATCCGCCACCGAGAGCAGGACGTCGTCCGCGAAGAGCGAGATTTTATGTTGCTCTCCTGTGAACGGTATGCCCTTTACGCCTTCGTGTTCCCTCACCGCCATCGCCAGAGGCTCAATACTAAGCGCGAATAGCAAGGGAGAGAGGGGACACCCCTGTCTGGTGCCCCGCGAGTGTGGGAAGAAGGCCGAAAGGTGGCCATTCACTGCCACCCTCGAACGTGGGCTGCAAAAGTTCGCCTGTACCATAGTGATGAATTTTTCAGAGAAGCCGAAAGCTTGCAGAGTATTAAACAGAAAGCCCCAATCCACGCGGTCGAAGGCCTTCTCCGCGTCCAGACCCACCAACACAGCCGGTATGCGGAACCTGTCCGCTTTTTCGATGAGGTGAACCACTCTACGGGTATTATCGTTGGTCTGGCGACCCTTAATAAAGCCAGACTGGTCTGGGTGTATAATCGCCGGTAGCAGATCTTGTAGGCGGCCAGCCAGAATCGCCGAGTATAGCTTTGCGTCAATGTTAAGCAAGGCTATGGGACGAAACGAAGCACATTGCTCCGGGTCCTTCCCTGGTTTCGGCAAAACCGTAATCACCGCCTCAGCCAGGGTCCCCGCGTTCATTCCGGACGTCGCCATATCATTAAAGAGAGCAACCAGAAAGTCACATAACTCAGTAGCATACGTCTTGTAGAAGACCGCTGTTTAACCATCCGGACCCGGGGCCTTGTGTAATTTCAAATTTTTGATGGCGGAGAGAACCTCTTCTCTCGAAATTGGTGCCTCTAACAGTTCGTTCCATTCTCTAGATACTCGGGGTAACGGCAAACGTTGTAGGAACTCCCGCTGTGTCTCCGCATCCAGGGCGTCGCCCGTATACAACTCGGCGTAAAAGCGACCAAAAATGTTCGCCTTCGCTCCATCCCGGTGGTGCAACACACCTGCGGCATCTCTGATCCCTCCTATGTATTCCCGCTCCCTCCTATCCCGCAATTGCCGCGCTAAGTGTCTACCAACCTTGTTACCGCAAGAATACGATTGACGCCCCAGTCACAGAAGCGTAAGCTCGGCCCTATTGGCATAATGTGCCTTCAATTTGCCCCTCACTGCTGTCAACGGGCGGAGAGTCACCCTCGAGGGGTTGAGTTTGTGGGCTTGTTCGAGCTCGACCACCTCAGCCTCCAATGCCTCACGTTCCTTCCTCCGCAGAGCGTTAATCTGCGAATTGAGTCCCAGGCATGTGCCCCTGATCGTAGCCTTAAAGGCGTCCCACGTGGTCGACAGTGAGGTGTCCGACGGGGGATTAAGGTCAAAGAATTCTCGGATAGTGAGGCGCAAGGCTTGATGAGACACATCGTCCCTGATCACCGACGCCGGGAAATACCACTTCCGATGCGACGCATCAGGTGGCGACCAACGAAGATTAAGCACCAAGAGACTGTGGTCCGAAACAGAGATTGGAAGAATGGCGGCATCCATCACGTCCCCGCGTAGGGACTGACTAAGGAAAATGAAATCTAAACGGGAGTAGGAATGATGCACGTGGGAGAAAAATGTGTAATCCTTCGTGGTAGGGTGGAAAAATCGCCAGCCATCAACTAGTCCCAGCTCCCCCACCCCTTGCTGTGTCGAAGCAGAAAAAACTCCCCTACCCGCCCTGTGGCCCCCTGAGCTGTCCAAATCCTTGTCCCATACCAGATTAAAATCCCCCAACAGGAACAAGTGACCCTCTGCAAAGTCCCCAACCTTCACCAACAGATCCTGCAAATACTTATTCTGTCCAGCATTGGGTAAATACACCACTACAAAAGTGCACAAACGACCTTGTATAAGCCCTTTGACCATCAACCAACGGCTCTCCTTATCGTGACGGACCTCCAAAGGCTGAAAGTGCAGCGCAGCTCGGAAAAGGAGTGCCACCCCCATGTGTTTCGTAGCAGCGGAAGATCTATAAATAATGGGATAGGCCCTATGGCGGAGCCGCATCTCATCCTTCCGCGCCAGGTGGGTTTCTTGCAACCCCACAATGTCAAGGTGATGGTCCACTACATATTTCCAAACCCTCTGCCTCTTCTGTGGCGAATTCATGCCCTTAATATTCCATGTCCCTATGCTAATCGGCATTACAAAGACAAACCCAGAGAACTGCTCTTATCACTCCAATTGTCCCCCTCCCCACAACTAGGCCACTCCCGACACAAGAAACGTCCAACACTCGCCAGCCTACCACTACCATGTTATCTACAATGCCATTGTGCACGCACACCCGCAGCCATACATCCAACAACCCCCCATTCCCACCGTCATGGGTCCCCCCCCAACACCCCAAACTCCCCAACTCCCACCCCTCCCTCAGTCGAAACACAACCAAAAACAAGAGCAAAAGCAAAAGTGTGAAAGCAAAGACAGTACTCATCGCGTCCAGAAGGCCGGAGTCCGTAAGAGGCCTTCCTTCCAGGAAGCAGGCCGGGGGGACTAATACACTATCCCCCATGGCCACAGTCGAGGGTGTCTCCTCCAAGAGTACATTCATACCCCCAGACCAGAGGGCCCGAACCCCTCCGGCACCGATCTATCAGCGAGAAAGAGGTCACGCCGCTCCGGAGCTTTGCTGCGTATCAGCCAATGTAGCCGAAGCCACCGATGCCACAGCGTTGCCCCGCTCCTGCAGGCTGGTAGTGAGGTCCGGTCGCCGCCGGTCAGGGGAAGCGCCCACCCTATGCCAGGAAGACGAGCGGTGGCGCCTCCGAGACGGAGAAGTAGCTGTGTCCTGCGAAGGCGGCACATCCTCTAGGCCCAGAAGGTCTTTTGCCGCCTGGAGCGTGCGAATTTGTGTGAGACGATTCTGCCACCGAAAGATGATCCGAAATGGATGCCCCCAGGAATAAGCGATGCCCCGCTCTCTCAGAAAGGCAGTCACTGGGCGGAACTCCCTTCTTTTCCGCAGGGTGGAGGCCGCTAGATCCTGGTACAGTTGAGGGCGGTGGTCCCTGAATTGCAATGACGTGATTGCCTTGGCCTTGCGGAGGATTCGCTCTTTCACCTGAAAGTCATGGACACACACAAGAATATCGGGAGGGGCCCCCCCCGCGCCTGGGCAACCCCACTCTATGCACTCTGTCCATTCGAATTTCCCGTGTATCCTCCTCATCCAGTATCTGGAGGAACAGGTCCTGGACATATCCACGCAGGTCCCCTGCCTCACCATCCCAGGGCACAGCCCGGATACGAATGTTATTCCTGCGGGAACGGTTTTCCAAATCCTCTGTGTGCGTCTGTAAGTCCAGGTTCTGCTCGGTGAGGCGAATGATATCCTGCTGCAGCAAGTGCACGTCGTTGGCCATACTTAGATCATGGTCCTCCAGGGTCGCCACCCTTTCGCCTAAACCGTCTACATCCCTCCGCACCTCCCGTAGATCAGAGGCCAATTGCGCGCGGAGCTCGGAGATGTCCTCCTTAATGGAGGCAAAGAGTTCAGTCATAAAAGCCTTCGTCACCGGCGCTTCATCGTCCGATTGCTTCGAAGATCCACTAGCTCCAGGGGACGCCGGCTGCTGGGAAGATTTCGAAGTGCCATCCTTCCCCAGGCGCGCCTTGCGCTGAGCGTTAGACATGGCGGCCAGCAGCACTCCACCCAAGCGCCACGCGGCCAAACAAGATGGCGGGCCTTGTCGCTCGACCCAGACTAGAACGGATGCCTGTGATCTCAATGGCCAAGCCTCGAACTATAGGCCGCAGCACCCCTGATACGGCGCTCACAGCCTACACAGCAGCTCGTTCCTTAGGCGTCACCGGCGAACAGGGCAAAGCTCAAGTCCGCGGGCGACCGAAAGTCCAATGGCGGCCATGCATGAATGCCGTCGCTATCCTGTAGATCGCTTCCTTCTCACACACGGACCCGGCCTCACCGGAGCCCGCCGATCTGGTACCGCTCACCACCACCAGTCTCGGCCAGGGTTACAGCCACCGCCCAGGCTCACCGCCGCCGGCGTTCAGATGTCTCGGGCCACCTCTCGGCGCCTACCGCCGGCCGCTGTTAAGCCTCTTCAGCCAAGCCGCGTGGGTCCGCTGCACCGCACAAGCTAGGGGACTCCAAGCTACCCTTGTAGCAAAATCATCCGCTTCGCCGATTCAACGCGACTCTCCACCTTCCGCCAGCTCCGGAGTCTCCAGGCGGGTTCTCAGGAGCTCCGCCCTCCTCCTACACCGGCCGCCAAGACCCAAGAGAGGCTGGGGTCGCGCAGGCCGCGGAGTTCAGTCGGTCTCGTGGGCGATCTTGGAGTCTCTCCACCCTTCTGACGGCACCAAACCTCTCCTCCACGCCAGGGAGACTTCCACACCACTTTGGGAGCGAAGTCGCTCCCTCAGGACCGTGCTATTAGATGCTTTGTCGGATCAGCGCCGGAGCGGCTCGGAAAGGCGTCCTACTCCGCCGCCATCTTGGCCACGCCCCCCATCATAACTTTTTTAAATTAAAAGCATTATAATCATTAATGAAAAATTTCCTAGTAACCATGACAGAAAGTTTCAATTCTATTAAGGACGCGGAGGCGAGGATTATGTTGTAACTTCCTTTATTCCTACAGCCAGCAGTGTTCAACTTAAACATATAACAAAAAAAACTAGCACTCCCAAGGTGCTCTGGGCAGTCCATAGTGTACACCAATCAGCATGCCCCATCATCCCGGAAGGAGTGTGCTTCCGGGGTCAATTCCTCTTTCTTGACTGCGGCCAAAACCAATTAGGAATCCATCACTCATTCTTGGCGCCATCAGATCCTGAAAAAAAGAACCAGAGGCCCTTGACTCTGTTCTCCAGCCCAAGGATCATCAATAAACCATAACAATAGAAGCCGGATGACACAAGGCATGCACCTTAAACCAGTAGTACATAAAAGAGATACTTATATCATACGAGGCCTCGCTTGCCCAGAGAAGGCAAAGTTATGAAAACTCAATCCAGGGCGAGAACAGGAGTTCGTTAGAGCCCTGGGTGGGAATAATCCTCGCCTCCTTAATAGAATTGAAACTTTCCGTCATGGTTACTTGGAATTATTTCATTCTATGGCAGGACCGGAGGCAAGGATTATTCTCATTCAAAGCTTGTCCACCACCAGCGAGGCCATAACCACAACTGGTTTAAAATAGAATCTTTTGAACATCGAGTCCGACGACCAGTCTGCTGCGTTCAGGATATCCTCCAACCTAGCACCCAGGGAGAAGGCCTTTGACGCCATGGCTCCTTGCACAGAATGGGCGCCAAACTGCGAGGCATTAATGCCCGCTTCCTGCATCCCCCATCTGATTCATCGTGCAATCGTTGGTGGTGTAACAGCCTTGAAGGGCTTACGCAATGAAATCAGCAATTGACGTTCGGCCGGCGGGCGAGTCTCTTCCGACATATTCTCATATTCCTTAAGGCATCTGACCATACAGAGCTTAGGACAGTTATCAAAAGATGGATAAGAAAGGATTCTAGAATCCGACTTCGTCCTCCTGACGATATGGAAAGTAACCCCTTGAGGAGTATACACTCTACCCGAAATATCCAAGGCCCGCACATCTGAGACCCTGCGACAGGAAACCAGGCATAACAGCATTGCCAATTTCTCTGATAATTCCTTCCTGGATAGATACCTATTGGCCTGCCAGGACTGAAACAGACGAAGGACTTTGTTAACGTCCCACAAAGAGGAGTACCGGGGTTCCGGAGGGAGCATCAAGCGAACACCCCTCAGCAACTTGCAAACCATTGGGTGTTCTCCCACGGGCTTACCCTGAACCGGTATATGTCCCGCGGAAATCGCTGACCCATAAGAAATAATCGTTCTATAAGCCAGGCCTTGTGACGCCAGAGATGCCAAGAAATTGAGAATGGCTACCACATCGCATTCCATGGGATCTTGGTTGTTCCGAACACACCAACCGGCCCATCGAGCCCAGGCCGATTTGTACCGCTTGTTGGTGCTGTCCGCCCATGCCGCCCGCAGTAGCTTCTGAGCATCTTGCCATAGTCCGCTGACTCTCCATCTATGCCAGAAGTCCGCCACGCCACAAGTGGCATCCTCCCTTGTCGGAGAAGGGGGTGAGGGAGGCCTTGGGGGATCCCTCAGAAGAAGAGGATCTTGAGGTATTAGGATTGGAGAATCCCAAGAAAGTTCCAGAAGAACTGGAAACCACACTTGAGACTTCCAATACGGAGTGATCAATGTTAGGTGGACACTATAGACTGCCCAGAGCACCTTGGGAGTGCTAGTTTTTTTTGGTATGTTTTTAAGTTGAACACTGCTGGCTGTAGGATTAAAGGAAGTTAAAGCATAATCCGCTCCTCGGGTCCTGCCATAGAATTGATTTCTTTTATGCAGATTTCATACCTGGTTTGCATAATTTTATAGAGAATGTTAACTTGAAATTATATTGTTTCATTATAGTATTTATTCTGATGGATAACATATGTTACAGTAACAATTTGTAAGATATATTACTTGTAGTAAGCTGCTTTGTATAACTTGTTGGCTGTTCTTTGTAATTAGTTACTTCTCCTGATTTCTAACAGTGTCTTTTATTTCCACTCAGTGTATGAGATTCCTTCTGGGCAGTATTTGCAAGAGCTTCATGGTCACCTCAATATTGTTTACGATATTTGTTGGTCGACCGATAATCAGAATCTTCTTACTGCATCTTCAGATGGCACGGCCAGGTCAGTGAGGATAGAAAATATTTTGCATTTAAGATTTTGTTTTGCTATGTTTCTCTGAGGGAGGCACTTACTAGAATGTTTGCCGGTTTCTGGGTGAATTGAGAACATGCACACGTGTCAGAGAAACATTCCTTATACCATATAAATATTTACATGGGTAAGTTTTCCTAAGCCAGCATTACATGTTGTATTGGAAGTAATCACAAATCCAACAAAAATGACTCAAACCATTGTCATGTAGGCTTAATCTGTCTTGAGTGTTTTAATAATGACATAGCCCTTCTATTGGCTAACAGTATTGTGAGACATAAAGCAATGTATGAACCCCATTAGCACCTGAAAATAGTTTTGTAATTTACCTGCAGAGGTCCCATTTTTTTTGCCTGTTCTTTACTATTCATATGTTTTCCAACTTTAGTCCATGTATACCAATCCAGGCCGGTTTTTATTAACCACAGAGAAACGGAATTACTAACATTGAAATACATCAGTTGTTTGTAAATTTACGTTACATAGATATTTTAAAAATATGAGAAATATTATTCTCCAAAGAATGAACTCAAATCAACTAAAAATGCTGGGTTGAAAGTGCATATAAAGACCCGATTTTTAGACTCTTTTCTGCCCAAATGCCTGTCACTATCAAATTCCAGTTGTTATAACGTAGGTCGAGTATTTTGGTGTAGTAATTTAATTAAAAAGAATTAACATTAAAAGCCAGGAATTCGAAATTTACCCATTTTCGTCCACTGTGTTCAATTTAAGATAACATATGTGAAATAATATCTTCTTTTTAAACTATTATGGTAATGTAGTTATAAAGTTGTGCATCTTTTACATTTTGTAGCACTTTTTCCAGAATGCCACACAGTGAAGGAAAAACAAGACCGCACAGTACCCGTACAATCCTACAATATTTGAGAGATTCTCCGGTGCAGGCCATTTTCATCCAGGAGACTCATTTACTTAAAACGGAGGTCTGTGAGATCCTAAGGAAACAGAGATGGGTAGATACGTTTCTAGGTACAGACCAAACCGCTAATATAAGAGGGATACTAATAATTTTCAAGAAGTCGGTAAAAGTGCAAATTCTGGAGTGCAAGGAAGACCACAGTGGGAGATGGTTAATTTTGAGAATTGTATTAGAGGGTACTCCTTTGACGTTGGTGGGATACTACGGGCCGAACCAAGATGACCCTTCCCATTTGAAAGAAATTCAGAATCAACTTATATTATTACAGGATCCAGTCATCTGGGTCGGCGATTTTAACATTGTGCTTCTCCCTTTACTAGATAGGTCGTCTAAGTCAAGAGTTGTTACCCCATCAAAATCAAGGGCGGCCTTGCGGGAGATAATGGAAACCCTTGGTTTAGCCGATGTATGGAGGGAAAGGGCAGGAAACAAATTGGGGGTTTCTTTCCAAAACCTAAAGTATAAGCACAAGTCAAGAATTGACTACGCCCTTTTTAGCTATACTTTAAAAGATTCTCTTGTGGGGTTGGCCTATCTTCCCTCACACCTGTCAGATCATATAGCTATTATATTTGACCTCCAAAGAGCCACCCATAAGAAAGAATCCACATGGTCTTTTGATCGCACGATCCTACTAGAGGAGGATGAGATTAATTTTCTGTTGTCGGAGGTAAAGTTCTTTCTAGAATCAAACTTGGACTCGGCAGGCATTAATATTGTCTGTAATGCCATGAAGGCTTATGTTAGGGACTGTATAACTAACAGAGCAACCCACAGAAGGAGAATGTATTGAGAGAAAATTCAAACCATTGAGATGGAGCTGGCTAAATTAGATGGGCAGTTGGGTTCCGCTATGGCATCCCCGGAGGTGGTAGAAAATCAGGCCAACTTAAAGGGTCAGCTTGAAACGATACTACAAGAACGATTAACAAAAAGATGGGAGGCGAGCAAAATTTCACATTTTGAATTTGGGGAAGCTGCAGGAAAAGTCCTTGCGTGGAAAGTCAAAGCAGAACAGGCAAGAAAGTACATTAAAGAGATCAAACGAGAAGGAGATCCCACTGTAAGGACATCGGATCAGGAGATAGGGACCGCCTTTAAAGAATTTTTCCAAGAAATATACTGTGAAGAGGTCAGGGATGACCCGGAGGCTAGGGATAGGTGGTTAGATAACATTGCCTTACCATCTCTGCAAATACTACAAAGGTTTTATTTATAGAGGGAGATCTTAGAGGAGGAGGTGGAAAAAGCGATCGGTGGTCTGAAGAGGGGGCAAGCGGCGGGTCCGGATGGGCTACCCGGAGAATTATATCGAGAGATATGTCCTGCCATAGTTCCAATCCTGACAGCTCTCCTTAATGGCATTCTTCTGGGAGGGGAAAATCCCCCTGATTCTTGGAATGAAGCCACGATCGTCCTTATACCTAAGCCAGGCAAAAATCCTTTGGAATGTGGATCCTATAGGCCATCTCCCTCTTAAATAACGATTACAAAATTTTTACATCTATTTTGGCATCTCGATTGGGGGAGGTAATTGGCTCGATAATCCACTCAGATCAAAGGGGTTTTATAAGGGGGCGTCAGTTGGCTGATCATACACGAGATTTGGTGGGGGCAATCGATATTGCAACTACATTTTCCCTTCCACTGGCCATCTTGACATTAGACGCCACCAAAGCTTTTGATAGGGTCAATTGGCCCTATCTGGTGGAGGTGATCAGAAGGTTTGGGTTGGGGGAGGTCTTCTGTAGGGCCATCAAGAAACTGTATAATGCCCCCACGGCAAGATTGCTAGTTAATGGCACCCTAACAGACCCGATAAAAATTACTAGAGGAACCAGGCAGGGATGTCCGCTGTCCCCTCTCTTATTCAACCTTTATATCGAGGCATTTGCCCAATTTTTGAGAGAGGAAGCAGATATCCCCCTTTTGTATTTGGTGAGTGGGAGAAGCGGATAGCGCTCTATGCGGACGACATTTTGGTCTACACATCAGATCCCCAGAAAGCTTTCCCGGTGGTAATTAAAAAGGCAGAGGAGTTTGGACAGATCTCAGGTTATGACATGTGTTGGAATATTCCTAACATACAATTAACAGTTGCAACATCTATGAGATACCTGGGAATACGTATTACCCAAGAAATAGGAAGGTTGGCACAGACTAATTTATATCAGGCTGCCACAGAGTGTAGGAATCTTTTGAAATCTTGGTCATTCTTGCCACTCTCCATTTTTGGGAGAAGAAACCTAGTTAAAATGACTATTCTTCTAAAGTTTACGTTTATTTTCAATTCTATTCCTCTGATGTTTGATCAAAAAAACCTGGAAAAAAGCCAGCGAGAGATAAATTCTTTTATTTGGAATTACAAAACAGCTAGGTTGACTTGGAAGAAGCTGAGAAGGAGGAGGGAGAAGGGAGGGCTGGCATTGCCAGATTTGTTGTATTACGCATGGGCATTTCAGCTGACCTACTCCAGGATGCTTCTTAAAACCCCCGTAACATCATCTTTGGGGGCTATGTTTAGGGCTAATGATTGGGGGAGTGGATATCCCGTTAGATGGATTTTTATTTAAGTTTGGCGACATGAAATACTTCAAAAAGGTCAGATTAAAGACTCTACAGTCTGATATAAAAAATTGGGTGCAGATCAAAAAGAATACATTATTACTCCAACTTTGCCCCGGTGTGGGATTCCCCAGGGCTGCCGCCCTGTATGCAGGACAGTTTGGCAACCCCGATAAAGGAGGCTGGGATATTTAGATGGGGAGAGTTATTGGCGGATGGAAGGGTTCAAGACTGGGAGGTGCTGAGTGACAGGGTGGGCCCAGCTCTTTCCAGGTTTAAATATATACAGATGGACAGTTGGGCACGAGCAGTAAGCAAGAGGGACCACCAACTGGGGAAATCTAGTCAGTTTGAACAACAACTGGTTGAAAAGCCAGAAGGGGGCAAGGAGGTGGCAATTTGGTATTGGAGCATGGTCGAGGAGGCGGATGGGGACTTCTTTTTGCCCGAAAAGTAATGGGGAAATGTCTTGACCTTTCAGTGTGAAGACCTATGGACGAGTTCTTTCAATTTCCTCTGTAAAACAGTGAAGCTAGCCTGGTTAAGACGTAATCATCTGTTTAGTCTGCATCCTGCCTTCCTCTCACCCCTTTGACTTTCAAAGTTTCTTCCAGGGAAGAAATGTAACAAGTGCAATTTGTTGGCAGCTCCAGATACACATATGTTTATGGATTGTCCTGTAAATATGCAGTTTTGGGAAGAAGTGAAGGTCACCTTGGATTCGATCTTAAATATATCTTTGGAAATCACCCTCCCGCTAATAATTTTTGGATTGGAGGAAAATGTAACCAGTCAGGCAAAGTCCCTTCTTTTTTATTCGATTATCCTGGCAAGGCGACAAATATGTGGATTCTGGGTGGATGTTATACCTCCATCCCACGCAGCCTGGTTAACGTCGTTGTACGAAACTTCAAAAACAGACTTGGCCAGATCATGTAGCAAAAGAAATCTGTCCTTTTAGGATCCGTTAATTAACTGGAGATAGGATTTCCGGGGTTTCTTTTTCCCCCGGGTCCTATGATTATGCCGATTAGTCTCCAGAGACCCCAGGAAATCCTGGGTTCGTCAGGTTTGAAAACCGTTGGCTGGAGTCTTTCCGTTTTCCACTTAAGAGGCTAGTCTCCCGCCCATTAATATATCGGGTCTGGAAAAGGTCATGGAGGAGGATAGATCGCGAAAGTACCTTAAGGCAGACACGTGTGGTGGTTGACGTGTTTCTGTGGATGGAGGTTATGGCAAATGAGGACAAAAAAAAGACAGCACAGTACCTTGGAAATGTTGAAAAAATAATACCTTAGTATTGGACAGAGGGCATGTTCTAGAGGTAGACTTGGAATAGGAAAGGTTTAAGCAAAGTAAACATTTGTCTGAAAGAACGTTAGTTTTGGGGACTTTAGACTGAAGATTAATTGTGTAGGGCAACAGTGAGGCTATAGAAAAACATTCAGAGCCATCCACTGAAGGATTCAGTGTGAGCAGTGGTGTGTAAATAAGGTCAGGCGGCAGTGTGAGCAATGGTGTGGGGATAAGGTCACTGAAAGAGAAGCTTTTTCAATAGATTGTGGAAAGCATGGAGAGACAGATCATTGCAGAGAAAATCAGTATTTTTGGCAACACATTAGAAAGTTTTACTGCAGGGAGTTTGGAGGCTGAAAAGATGACGAAGAGTCAGAGAGGTTAAAAAGTTGAAATGAACACGTGTGGAAGACTGAGTAAATGTTTCTCACAATTATGCCTAATTACTGACTAAAAACCCTCATTGTTAGATGTTGTATTTTACCTGGAGTGATAAGCTTAAGTGACAAATCTTCATCTAGTGATACCAGGTCTGTCCTATCCTGAAATTAATGACTCCACAATCTCTGCACCTGATAATTTTGGATTGAAACAAAGACACACAACCTCACGTTGCTGCTTCTTGTGCCGTGGCCTGTGGGCAGCAGTACAACCCTGCCACCACCTGACCAATGCGACAGCATGGGAAAAGGAGACTATGCCACCCCCACCAGACGTGTTGCCTTTTTCTTCCAGTTGAGTGTAGGAAGGAAATGTAACGAAATCTGGGGAAACTGTCCACAAAAAGATCCAGTATTGCTCGGTCAGATCCCATATTCCCCATTCTGGGGAAAACACTTGTAATTGCTAGAATTTGTTGTATAGTACTGGCTGTTCCATAGATTATGCCTAACTCTAAACCCCCAAGACCCTGTATCCTTGCGCCAAATTTCACTTCGTAATGAGGGCCTATACGAGCTAAGTGTGGTAGAGAAGGAAGACTATTGAAACAATATTTATGTGATGATTGTGCGAAGGAAGGGTACTTATCTGACAGTCTCCCTCTGTGTGCCTTATCTCTCCATCCCTTTCACTTTAACTACTCTTCTCCTGCCTTTTTTCCGACTCCTCCCCCTACCTTTGCTTTACTGTTTGAATTTAACTTATCATTGTTTTTTTTCATTGATTTTTCGCAATGCATGTTGTTGCTGGTGTTTTGTAAGCTTGCTAGATAGGGATGCACATTCACTGGTAGCCAAATTGATGCCACTTAAATATCTTTATTTTTGTTTTCTTGTAGAATGTGGAAAATCGAGGCCCACTCTACATCTGCTTTGAAAGTTTTCCCTCATCCTGCTTTTGTTTACACTGCCAAGTATCACCCTGTGGCTGAATATTTGGTCGTGACAGGATGTTACGACTCTGTGGTGCGCATATGGAATGTGATGGCAAAAGAAATCCATGGACAACTCCTGCAGGAATTGGATGGCCACAAAAGCTTTATAAACACACTTTGCTTTGATGACAAAGGTATTTTTACTGAGTGTTACTGAACATGCTTTGCAAACTCAAATGATGTGAATAGATGTTCTATTCTGGACATGTGTATTTCATATTTATTGATAACAGACTGTTTTTGCTAATCTTGCATATTTTTATGCACCTGTCTCGATCTGATGTGAATGATAGGAATTTTGACCATTAAGACTGTATGATATTTATGGTGATGTACAATTTCAAATTAATATGAATTTTCTGTCAGATTTACAATTTTATCAAATTGAATTCCAGTGTGCAAGGGAACACTGTCCCCACCTAAAGTTATGGGGACTTAACCATGCTACGTCCCCACCTAAATCTGGAGTTGTGGTGATTGTTGGAAACAGATGTTGGTGATGGACCCACACAAGGTATAGCTTTAGTGTTTGGGCTTGAGGCACAACTGCAAGTCATGTGATGAATATGCCCTCATGCACCCGTAGGCGATCCAGGACTGTGAAGTGAAGCTGTACATCACAGAACATTGAAAGAAGTCTCTAGCCTTGTATAGGTCCCTCTCGTTCTCAAAGTTAAGGACATAAACTATTCCCCTTTCAAGGATGATTCCACAACTGGTCTTCTTCGTTGTCAAAGTCACCTGGTATGTCAAAGTTCAAATCAAGGAGGAAACACGAGGTGAAGCAGGACTCAACCTCATCCCGTCACTCTTTATCTAAAGAGAAATTACGAGGGCATTAGGGTGCACTCTGTCTCTCTCCTGATCGCTGATTGAGAAGCTGATCCCACTGTTGAGCCCAAGTTACCTTGAGTACCCTGTGCTGTTGGCAATGTCACAGGAGGTAAAGGACTTTAGAAAGGCCTACCAGCAGTCTACCAGCTCCCCCTTATGGCCTTTAGGGAGGCCTACCGGCAGTCTACGGGCTCCACCTGCTCCACTTTCTTGCCCCCAAGATCTGCAATGGTCTCCAGTTGAGCTACTGCCAGCAAAGCCATCCTCAATGCCACCTGAACCCCTGGAATCCACCTTTGGTTGTCCACAGACTTTGGTGCTGACTTCCATTTCAGCTCCAAGACCTGTGCTGAGTCCTCTTTCATCTACAAAGCAAACACAAGGAGATGATGGACAGAGCGCTGAAACGTTTTAGGACTCACCCCAAGTCACAGATCTGGATTGAATCCATCATCGTTCTTTAGCTCACTTAGCCACCCCAGTTCAGACCAAGCTATATGCAAATCAGTCTTGACCATGTGCCTCATGGGAACAGTCCAGCCCGACCTGGCAAGCCAGGTCTTCCCTGGATTGGAAACAAGCATCCTGGGACCAGTTTAGGTGAAACACCCCTTATCTGCCAGGCTAGCTTGAATTTAGTGGCAAAGTGAGCAAATGACCCACGTCTGGGCATACCCTGCCAACTTAGGGCAAACAAAGCAAAGACAAGGAGATGATGGACAAAGCGCTGAAATTTTTCATACACTAACCCTAGGTCACAGATTTGGATTGAATCTATCATTGTTCTTTAGCTCACTTACCACCCCAATTTAAACCCAGCTATATGCAAATCAGTTATGACCCTGTGCCTCATGGGAACAGTCCAGTCCAGCCCGAACTGACAAAGCAGGTCTTCCCTGGACCGGAAACAAGCATCCTGGGCCTGGTTTTGAGGTGACACCCTTCATCAGCCAGGCTAGCTTGAATCCAGTGGCAAAGTGAGCAAGGGACCCACATCTGGGCATGCCATGCCAACTTAGGGCAAACAAAGCAAACACAAGGAGATGATGGACGGAGTGCTAAAACGTTTCAGACACTCACCCCCATTCACAGATCTAGGTTGAATCCATTATCGTTCTTTAGCTCATTTCCCCACCCCAGTTCAGACCCAGCTATATGAAAATCCGTCTTGACCCTGTGCCTCATGGGAACAGTCCAGCCCGAACAGCCAAGCTAGGTCTTCCTTGACCGGAAACAAGCCTCCAGGGACTGGTTTCAGTGTAACACCTCTCATCAGTCAGGCCCTACACCACCTTTTTTCCAGAGAAACTGGTACTGAGGGCCAGAGTTGCCTTCATGCCAAAAGTCGTGACTCCTTTTCAGATTGGTACGCATTGGGTTAAATCCATCATTCTTCTGCTCACTACGCCACCCCAGTTTGGACCCGGCTATATCCAAATCAGTCTTGACCCTTGTGCCCTTCATCAGGCAAACTGGAATGGCATGGTGAGCAAAAAAGCGATGGATTTAGGCCCAGATCTCTATACTGGGGTAAATGGCGGAAAGCCCGAAACCGGTCCTAAAATGTTTGTTTCCAGTACAGGGAGGACCTGGCCTGGCAGTTCGGCCTGGACTGTTCCCACTGGGCACAGTGTCAAGACTGATTTGCATTTGGCTGGGTCCAAACTGGAATGGAATGGTGTGCAAAACAATCGATGAATTTAGGCCCATTTCTCTGAACAGGGGTGAACTTATGACATTGTTCTGCATTCTGTCAATCAA
The DNA here is from genome assembly GCF_964263255.1 of Lissotriton vulgaris. NCBI lineage: Eukaryota > Metazoa > Chordata > Amphibia > Caudata > Salamandridae > Lissotriton > Lissotriton vulgaris. The sequence goes on from NC_141694.1 coordinate 1,306,467,709, forward strand.
TTGTTCTTTTTTCCTTTTTACATTGGGCCAGCCATCATACTTCTAACTTTCTGTGCTCAGCTTCACCCCTCGAAAGACGAGGTGAGATTCTATAAACTGGGCACCATAAGAGCTTTAAGTTTTTACATCGATCGTACCAAATTTCTGTTGTGCAATCTCTGTTTCTATTGGCAGTGGAATCAATTTGGGTGCAGGGGATTAGTAGGAACATTGAAGGACAATTTCTGAAATATATTTGAAAACAGTTACTCAGAAAGTATATGAAACCACCACCAATATATGCACTTCCTAGGGTTGCCGATATTCCTAGTTCAGGATTTTGCCCATTGGTCTCATCAGCACCATAGATCTTTCTAAAATGTATGGTGTAGATACACCTATGCCTTTTAGTGATTAAGGTTTACCACCAGCTGGGAGCTGCAGCCTTCTTCATAAGATACCCAACACTAAGCAACTGCAGTGACTTCTACAAGACTTGAGTTTGTCTCTCAAAACTCCCGAATCTTGCCTTGTACCAATATAGATCACCCACCCTCTTCCCACGTTTTCACTTCCATGAAGAAACGAGACTGAAAACAATCCATATTTTACATATAGACAACCAGTGGGCTCCATGTGTACATGCAAGGCCCTTCAGGAGCCCAAGTGACCCTGCATTGCTCTTATTCCACACTGTTGCCTTTGTATGTGCTTCGTCCAAAAACAGCATGCCCAATGGAGTCAGACCACATGAGCTTGGCTGAGGTGAAACTGCTATGGTGGCTGTAGGACAACCACACTTGAAATTATCAAATCTTTCACTTGCAGCAACCACAGTTTTTTTATGACAGGCTCCTCCCTTGAAGGCTTTAGGTCACACCTACACTGTCTGCATATGGATTGCAGAGGAAGCTGCTCCTTCCTCAAAGGATACTGTACATAAAGAGATTAGCGGCTTGAGTATGCATGTCCTATGTCCAGAAACAAACACAAACAAGATACATTTGTA